>NC_084460.1:94521068-104521068 GCF_027409185.1 Cynocephalus volans | reverse complement strand
TTTTATGTGGCTTGCAATTATGTTCTTACATAACTAAGTTATTGCTAGGCATCCCATTATAGGAATAATTTCCAGGAAATATCTTTAGTAGAAACAATTAATTAGGCTTTTGAGTTATTTAATAACTCAATTAATAAAGAGCAATTCATCTATCAACAAATTGAAAAAGTATTTTGATTTTTTGCGGATCTGATATTAGTGCAACCAAAACTGATGAAGATAACATAATTCTAGGACAAGCTGATTAATGGGTATCACTAAGTCAAAGAATATTTTGGGTTAGTATCTGGACAGGAAAACACGAAATGCTCTGAGATTGTAGAGTTCACATAGGAAAGACATTAGACAGTGGTTTTCTCAACCATGACAACAATTCAAAAAATGTGCAGAACATTACCCAAAATAAATTGTGAAGTTGAAAGAAAGTAAAAAAGTCTACTCAGTCATGTTAGAGGAATGTCTGAATAATTTTTCCATACTTTCTAAAAAAATTACATTATAAAACCATTCTCATATGAAGAGGTGTTTAAAGAATGTGAGCCAAAAATGTAGGAAAACACTACTTTAATAGTTTGTCAGGCAGCTAATTAATAAAAATATGCTACTTCTACTTCCTGGTTCCACATATAAGGAGTTTGGAATTACCACTCCATTCAAACAACAAGTAAAAACCTGAATGAACTGCAAAACTAACAACTCTTCTGGGATCCATAAGAGAGGTGAGGACACAGGACAATTATTGTCCCCAAGATTGGAGAGACAGACAGAGAAATACAGGGAGTCACAGTTTACTGGAGCAGAGGCTTGGGAGCAGAAACCACCATGGGAATCAGTGCTGGGATGGGAAAAATTGAACTGTAATTGAAAATTTTTTGGAGGCTCAGTATGGACAAGTCTGAGACGTAAAAACTCCAGGGGGACTCAGTCATGGGATCTACACACTTCTATGAGTTTTGCCTCCAGGAACTTGATCAGGACCTCACAGTAAATATCACAGAGAAAAATCCCCTCATGTTTCTGGCAGGGGAAAGGAAACAAGCACCATTTGAAATATATCGAGCACTGTCTTCTTTTTTTAACAAGGCCAGCCCTCAGGAGAAACTGTTTAATCAGAGCCTAACCTGCTGGGGTTTTATCAGAGCCCAAATGACCTGAGGGAAGGGAAATACCCAATCCCACCCAGCTCTAGCCTTCCACGTGGAAGAAGAGAAATACCCAGCTCTAGTCTACTCTAGCCATCCTGTTCTACATAGGTTGGGGAAGGAGAGAAGAGACTAAGAGGCTTTGTGAAGTTCACAATTCAGAGGCACAAGCTCACTAAAAGACTGAGACTTAATCATAAGGCTACGGAATGCTTCCCCTCCCCCACCACCTTACCACCACATTAATAAAGACCTATTTGCAGCAGTTTCTTTTACCCAATACTTTATGTTTTGCTATCAAGAAAAAAATTACAAGTCATACTAAAAGGCAAAAAACACAGTTTGCAGAGACAGAAGCATAAGAACCAGCCATTGTAGGGATGTTGGAATTATCAGAGCAGGATTTTCAAATGATAATTATTATTATGCTAAGAGTTCCAATAAATAAAGTAGACAGCATGCAAGGACAGAGAGATGTATGCACGGTAACGAAGAGAGATGGAAATCCTAAGTACAACAACAACAAAAAAAAGTGCTAGAGATCAAAAACACTATAACAGATATAAAGATGGGTTGTCAGTAGACTGAACATGGCTGAGTAAAAAAAAAAATCTGTGAGCTTGAAGATATATCAATAAAAACCTCAACAAAGACTGAAAAAACAGAACAGAATATCCAAGGACTGTGGGACAGCTATAAAAGGAGTAACATACTTATATGTGATATACACATACTTTATAGGAATACCATAAACAGAAGTAAGAGAGAAAGGAATAGAAGAATTATTTGAAACAATGGTGACTGATGGTGACTGAGAATTTCCCCAAATCAGTGTCAGGCACCAACCACAGATTCAGGAAACTCAGAGAATATCAGGCACGATAAATGCAAAACACACACACACACACACACACACACACACACAC
The DNA here is from genome assembly GCF_027409185.1 of Cynocephalus volans. NCBI lineage: Eukaryota > Metazoa > Chordata > Mammalia > Dermoptera > Cynocephalidae > Cynocephalus > Cynocephalus volans. The sequence continues at coordinate 104,519,000 of NC_084460.1, read as the reverse complement.
ACACACACACAAATATATCTAGGCATATCATTTTCGAACTATAGAAAATTGAAGAAGATAAAGAGAAAATCCTGAAAGAAACTGGGGGTTGGGGGTGGGGAGCAGGGAACACATTACTTATAGAGTAACAAGGGTAAGAATTACATCCAACTTATCCTCAGAAACCATGCAAGCAAGAAGAGAATGAAGTGAAATACTTAAATTATTGAGAGATAAAAACTACCAACATAGTTATGTACCCTGTGAAATTATCCTTCAAAAGCAAAGGCAGAAAATCAGTAAGAACATAGTTTAATTCAACAACACCATCAGCTAGTTATAATTGACATCTATAGACTACTTTATCTACCAGCAGAATACACATTCTTTTCACGCTCACGTGAAATGTTCACCAAGGGAGCTCACATTCTGGGCCATAAAACAGCTTGACAAATTTAAAAGAACAGAACTTACACTAAGTGTACTCTCAGATCACAATGGAATTAAAATAGAAATTGAAAACAGAAAGATAACTGGAAAATCCCAAAATACTTGGAGATTAAACAAAACACTTTTAAATAAAAATGAAAACATAATTTATCAAAATTTGTAGGATGCGGCAAAAAGAGTGCTTATGGGGAAATTTACAACACTGAATTCATGTAGTAGAAAGAAAAAAGATCTAAATTTAATCATCTAAGTTTACACCTTAAGAAACCAGGAAAAGAAGAGCTAGTGAAATCCAAAATAAGCCAAAGAAAAGAAATAATAAAAATTAGAGCAGAAATCAATGAAATTAAAAACAAGAAATCAGTAGAAAAAAAAATCAATAAAACCAAAAGCTGATTCCTTGAAAAGAGCTGTAAACTCAATAAGCCTCCAGCCAGGCTAACTAAGAAAAAGAGAGTACACAAATTAATAATATAAAAAATAAGAGAGGGTACATCACCATGTATCCAATGGACATTAAAAGAATAATAAAGGAATACTTTGAACAACTCTATCCCCACAAATATGATAACTTAGATGAAATGGATCAATTCCTTTAAAACAATCTGCCAAAACTCAAACAAGAAGGACATCAGAATAGGCCTTTATCTACTAAAGAAATTGAATTAATAACCTTCCAAATCAGAAGGCGCCAGTCTCAGATAGGTTTATGGGTTAAATTTACCAAACATTTAAAGAAGAAATTATACCAGTTTTCTACAATCTTGTTCAGAAAACAGAAGCAGAGGGACTACTTTCTAACTCATTCATGAGGCCAATATTACCTTAATACCAAACCAGATAAAGACATCACACACACACACACAAAATAAACACTACATATTAATATATATTATGACTATATAGATGCTAAAATTCTCAACAAAATATTATCAAATTGAATTCAACAACAAATAAAAAGAATTACACACCATGACCAAATGGGATTTATCCCAGGTATGCAAGCCTTGTTCACCATTTGAAAAGCAACTAATGTAATACATCACATCAACAGGCTAAAAAGAAAAATATCACAAAATCTTAGCAATAGATGCAGAAAAAGCATTCTACAAAATCCAACACCTATTTATGATTAAAAACTCTTAGTAAACTAGAAATAGATGGGAACTTTCTCAACTCACTAAACAATATCTACAAAAAACCTAGGCCAACAGCATTTTTTTTTTTTGACCGGTAAGGGGATCACAACCCTCGGCATGATGTGGTCTGCACCATGCTCAGCCAGTGAGCACATCGGCCATCCCTATATAGGATCTGAACCCATGGCCATGGTGCTACCAGTGCCGCACTCTCCCAAGTGAACCATGGGGCCGGACCAGCTAACATCATATTTAATGGTGAGAAACTAGAAGCTTTCCCACCAGGATCAGGATCATGGCAAGGATACTCTCTAAACACTCCCTTTAAACATCAAATTGGAAGTTCTAGCTAATGCAATAAGACAAGAAAATAAAATAGAAGGTATACAGATGGGGAAGAAAGAAATAAAATTATCTTTATTTGCAAATGACATAATTGTCTATGTATAGAATTCAAAATAATTGAGCAAAAAAAAAAAAAAAATCCTGGAACAACTAAGTATTTATTGCAAGATTGTAGGACACAAGGTAAATATACAAAAGTCAATTGCTTTTCTACATACCAGCAATAAACAAGTTGACTTTGAAATTAAAAATACCCCCCAAAAATTAAATACTTAAGTATTAATCTATACAAGAGCTATATGAGGAAAGTTACAAAACTCTGATAAAACAAATCAAAGGAGAACTAAATCAATTAAGAAATAGTTCATGTTGATGTATGAGACTCAATATTGTGAAGATCTCAGTTCTTTCCAATTTGATCTATAGATTCAATGCAATTCCAATAAAAAAATCCCAGAAAGCTATTTTGTGGATACTGACAAACAATTTCTAAAATTTATTTGGAGAGAAAAAGACCCAGAATAGCCAACACAATATTGAAGGAGAAGAACAAAGTTGAAGAACTGACACTGCCAGACTTTAATACTGACCATAGAGCTACAGTAATTTAGACAGTGTGATATTGGCAAAAGAATAGACAAATAGCTTAGTGGAACTGAATGGAAAGCCCTGAAATGGGCCCTCATAAATATAATCAAGTAATCTTTGACAAAAGAGCAAAGAGGATATCATGCAGAAAAGATAGTCTTTTCAACAGACGGTGCAAGAACAAAGATAGTCTTTTCAGTGAATGGTCCTTGGACATTCACAAGCAAAAAATGAATTTAGACACACATGTTATTCCCTTCACAAAAATTAACTCAAAATGGATCATAGACCTGAATGTAAAATGGAAAACTATAAAACTTCTAGAAGATAATATTGGAGAAAACCTAGATGACCTTGGGTATAGCAATGACTTTTTAGATACAACACCAAAGGCACAATTCATGAAAGAAAGAATTGATAAACTGTACTTTATTAAAATTAAAAACATCTGCTTTGCAAATGACAATTTCAAGAGAAGGAGAAGACAAGCCATAGACTGGGAGAAAATATTTGCAAAATATTTTGATATTTTGTGATATTGTGATATTTTGTGATATTGTGATTTATCACAAAGAACTCCTAAAACTCAACAATAAGAAAATTAACAACTTGATTAAAAAATGGGCTGAAGGTTTTAACAGCCACGTCACCAAAGAAGATATACAAATAGCAAATAAGCATATGAAAAGATGCTCTATATCATCCATCATCAGGGAAATGCAAATTAAAACTCACTACCCTGTAGGTATAGATACCACTATACCTATTAGAATGCTCAAAATCCAGAACACTGACAGTACCAAATGCTAGTGAGGTATAGAGCAACAGAGACTCTCATTTATTGCTGGTGAGAATAAAAAATGGTATAGCTACTTTGGAAGATAGTTTGGCTGGCAGTTTCTTAGAAAACTAAACATACTGTTAACATATGATCCAGCAATCATGCTCTTTGGAGTTGAAAATTCAAGTCCATACAGGAACCTGCACACAGATGTTTACAACAGTTTTATTCATAATTGCCAAAATTTAGAAGCAACCAAGATACCCTTTAATAGTTGAATGGATAAATATAGTTCATCAAGACAATGGGATATATTATTCAGCACTTAGAGGAAATGAGTTGTCAAGCTGTAAAAATAACATGGAGAAATCTTAAATACATATAAATAAGTGAAAGATTCCAGTTGGAAAAGGCTACATATATATGATCCCAACTCTGTGACATTCTGGAAAAGGCAATACCTGGTTATGTCCTTGAACCTCTACATAGTATTTTCAGTTTACAAATATTTTCATATCTGTTTTTCAAAATTATTGCACTTGTTTTCTCAATTTGGAAAGGGAAGCTTCAGGGGCTTCAGTGACTTGCCCAAATCCACTGATGTCTAAAGTTCAATACCCAGAATTTAAGCTTAGATCATTGGTTCTGCTTCTTTTCCCTGCACCTCACTGCATTCCAGACTTAGATTTTGTTAGTTAAAGCAAAATATCCTAGAAATTTATGAATAAATGAAAGCAATACCAGATGTTAATGGATGAGCATGATTTTGTGTCTTAGTCTGTTTGTGCTGCTATAACAAAATGCCACAGACTGGGTAATTTATAAAGAACAGAAATTTATCTCTCATAGTTCTGGAGGCTGGAAAGTCCAAGGTAAGGCACCTGCAGGTTTGGTGTTTGGTGGTGGCCCAGTCTCAGCTTTTCCAGGATGGCACCTTGTTGCTGCATCCTCTGAAGGGGATGAACACTGTGTCCTCACAAGGCAGAAGAGACTGAAGGGGCAAACTCGCCCCCTCAAGCTCTTTTATAAAGTCACTAATCTCACTCATGAAGTCTCTACTCTCATGACTTAGTCACTTCCTAAAGGCCCCATCTCTTAATACTGTAATATTGGTAAGTTTCAGCACATGAATTTTGGGAGACATTCAGACCATAGCATCTTGTAAGGAAAACTTATTTGAACTCCCATAAAGCTTTAAAGATCTAGCTGAGCACTTAATGAAACAATCTAAACTTGTATTTCCCAGGTTTGAAGTTTTTTGTTTGTTTGTTTTGTTTTGTTTTTACCTTAAATATATGCAGTTTATTAAATGTCAATTGTACTTTATAGTAAGTTTGAAGTTTATAGACATTTAAAGTCATGACAAAGGGGCTTTCTTGTCAAGCAGATGAGAAGGGTATACAGGGGTAAACAGGAGTGTGTAAAGAAAGTTACAAGCTATTTTCAAGAGCTTTGTTTTACTTTCATATGACAAAGTTTCTTTTGACCCCTTATTTCCTTTAGGCTTGCCTGATGGCATTGTTTCAGTGTGAGGTGATGTCCCAGACTGAATGCTGTGTATTATCTTCAAGCTATAAAGGGGTTTTGCTTGTACATAGTACATCTCACTGTTTTGTTTTTTTTTTTATCTCCAAATCCATCAAATCAGCACACCACCTTGAAGGTCTTGTTACTTACATAGTTCTTATTGTATACCAGGCACTGTTCTAACCCATGTGATAGTTGCAATAATATTGTGAGTTTAGTGTTATTATAAATATTCCCAGATGAAAATCAAGGCATGGAATGGTTAAGTAACTTGTTCAAGGCCATGCAGCTAGTTAAATGGCAGAGCTGGGACTCAAACCCAGACTTTGGCACCTGAGTAACCAGGCCCTGTACTGCTCTCCATATCATGTCTGTGAGAGGAATGACACTGTTTGCAATGCTTCACCTGGATGTCTATATTCACCTTTAATCATGTTGCATGTGCAGTTGGTTCCATTTCTTTCTCTTTGTTTCTACTAAATTAGAAATTCTTTTATCATAATTGTAGGCTCTTAAAATGGCAGTGAGTGATTGTTGGCTCTGTCATATAAATTCAGATTCTGAGACAGCATATGAACCAGAATTAAAAAGAAATTTTCCACTGAAGTCTATTTTGAGCATTCTGAAAAATGCTAAACGAACACACACCAACTCTGAAAGCTTCAACTTGGGATATACGGCCAATGGTTTTCAAATCCACTCTTGAGGTAGTAGTCAGCTTTGAAAGAATAACCCATATTCTGTTGGAGGATTTGGATTTGGCTTAAAAACAAGCCCAATTTCTCTTTCTGACAAGCACTGGAAAAGAGCCAAACTCTTGACAGTCAGGGTGCTTTTCCCACTCCTTGGTTTACTTAAGAAATCCTGATATCCCTAATCTCAATATTAAAATTGTGACATTTTGGTCACGAGGTGACAGGTTCAGGCCGTTCAAGATGCTAAGCGTATCTTTGAGACACACACCTGGATCAAGCCAATATAAACCGTATTTTCTGGTACTGTGTAATTATGAAGAAAATTTTAATTTGTCCATCTTTTCGAAACCTCCTGTGAGCACCTGTTCTTTAAACAGCTAGCATTCTTCAGTGGAGAAATTAGTCCTGCTGTCTCTGACAGTTTCTCTGCACAGCACACTGAACAGGTCATCCCAGTGAAGGTCTCCCTCGCCCCCACTGCCCTTTCCCTCACCCCCACTCCAGTCCCAAACTTCCTTTCTCTCTGCTGTGCTTTATTTATCTCCATTCTTCTAAAATATTAAGTTGAACATATGAAATTGTCATTTCTTTAGGGTAAAAACTGCCAGGTATCAACCATTTAATTCACTTATTTATTTGGTTTATTTGTCTGTTTCCTTCTACACACTACACAACACCAGAATGAGGCAGGATATTTTGTCTACTTTCATCACCGATATATCTCCAGCTCCCCAAATCAGTGCCCATCAGATACAATAAATGTTTGTTGAATTAGTTAGACCATATTTTTTATTTGAATAATTTCCTTCAATATTGAGTCAAGATGAGGAGGCAAGTTGATAACTGCCAATACTTTTCTATGTATAAGGCTGTATGGAGCCTTGCATTCGGGTGCCATTTCTTTATTTGTCCAGCAATACCCCTTCCTATACACAAACATAGCTCACACATTAGTTCTGATTCCAGAGCACATTTTGTTACATTTTCTCATGGGCACATTGTATCATTTGCTCCTCCTCCTTGTTGTTGAATGTAATTAATATTAAAGGATATCTAATAGTGCCTTTTGGTAAAAGAATTTTATGTAGAGTTCATTCTACTTACTCTGTGAATGTGGTATTTGTTAACTTTATAGCTGGTTTAACAAGTGTCTTGGTGATAACAGGACTTGTTCCTCTTTTTTCCCATGAAGAATACGACAGTGAATGATGCCTCTGTGGTTTTGGTCACATTTCCTTAATGCAACCACAAACCAAGGAACACCAAGAACCAACAGAAGCTGGGAGAGGCAAGGAAGGATTCTTCCATCAATTCTTCTAAGAGACTGTGGCCTTGCTGGCTTCTTAATTTCAGACTTCTAGCCTCTAGAACTGTGAGAGAATAAATTTATGTTGTTTTAAGCCACCAAGTTTGGAGTAATTCGTTATGGCAGCTCTAGGAGACCAATACACAATATATCACTTTAATAGTAAGAAAGAAAAAACAAGATTTAGCTAGTTTCAGTTTTCAACTGAGTTACACAAAAATTAAATGTATTTACTTATTTTTACCTTACATATGAGCTCTACTTCTGGCCACTATTAGTTTAAATATAAAATTACTATTAATTGGTGAAAAGTAGCTAGCTATTAAATAGGGTTCCTGTAACTATTAAGATCATTGTTCTGTGAGTACCATAACTAGCTAACTAGTGAGTATCATAACTACTTTATTTAGAAAACTAGTGTTCACAGAATATATAAATGACTGTAGATATTAAGCAGGTAATTTAAATGAGTGAATTTAGCTAAATCTGGCATACAGCAGTGTATGAAGAGGCCTCTAAGGAACTGGAGTATTCATGTTACACCAAAATGATAACTCAGCTATTCAACTCCAGCCCCTCATTGCCAGTGGAAATGTGAGTTGCCAAACTCTCTAATTTTTCTTTTTCTTTTTTTTTTTTTTTTTACTGGTAAGGGGATCGCAACCCTCGGCACGGTGTTGTCTGCACCATGCTCAGCCAGTGAACGCCCCGGCCATCCCTATATAGGGTCCGAACCCACGGCCTCGGCGCTCCCAGCGCCGCACTCTCCCAAGTGAACCATGGGGCCGGCCCCCAAACCCTCTAATTTTCTGAGGAGAAGCCAGGAATCCAGATTTTTATGTGAAATCCATGAAACTTTTAATATGTCTCAAAAAAAAAAAAAAAAAGAAGAAAGAAAGAAAAAGAAAAAGAGGGGGGGGGAAAGGAATGGGAAAGAGAAGAAGAGAAAAAAAGACTGGTTCTCTGCTTTTAGATAAATCTGTGACCTCTGCTTTGTATAATAGCTTATATACCTAACAGTTTGTGTAAATTTACTTTTGGCAACTGGTGTTGTTTTTTAATGCCTTTAATTAGCAATGCTTCACAATAAAGTAAGTTTAAAATTCTCTATCTTTTATCCTTTTAGTCAAAGTAGTTAGAGTAGCTAATGATCTATGGGGAGGAAACTCTTAAATTTCTTAGAGAATTTGTTTTCTTTTTTTTTTTTTTTTTTTTTTTTTTTTGAGAGGTTTTTTTTTTTTTTTTTATTTTTTTTTTATTTTTTATTTTTTTTAAATTTTATTTTGTCGATATACATTGTAGCTGATTAATGCTCCCCATCACCAAAACCTCCCTCCCTTCTCCCTCCCCCCCTCCCCCCCAACCATGTCCTTTCTGTTTGTTTGTTGTATCAACTTCAAATAATTGTGGTTGTTATATCTTCTTACCCCCCCCCCGTTTGTGTGTGTATGTGTGTATGTGTGTGTGTGAATTTATATATTAATTTTTAGCTCCCACCAATAAGTGAGAACATGTGGTATTTCTCTTTCTGTGCCTGACTTGTTTCACTTAATATAATTCTCTCGAGGTCCATCCATGTTGTTGCAAATGGCAGTATTTCATTCGTTTTTATAGCTGAGTAGTATTCCATTGTGTAGATGTACCACATTTTCCGTATCCACTCATCTGATGATGGGCATTTGGGCTGGTTCCAACTCTTGGCTATTGTAAAGAGTGCTGCGATGAACATTGGGGAACAGGTATACCTTCGACTTGATGATTTCCATTCCTCTGGGTATATTCCCAACAGTGGGATGGCTGGGTCGTATGGTAGATCTATTTGCAATTGTTTAAGGAACCTCCATACCATTTTCCATAGAGGCTGCACCATTTTGCAGTCCCACCAACAATGTATGAGAGTTCCTTTTTCTCCGCAGCCTCGCCAGCATTTATCGTTCATAGTCTTTTGGATTTTAGCCATCCTAACTGGGGTTAGATGGTATCTCAATGTGGTTTTGATTTGCATTTCCCGGATGCTGAGTGATGTTGAGCATTTTTTCATATGTCTGTTGGCCATTTGGATATCTTCCTTAGAGAAATGCCTACTTAGCTCTTTTGCCCATTTTTTAATTGGGTTGCTTGTTTTCTTCTTGTAAAGTTGTTTGAGTTCCTTATATATTCTGGATATTAATCCTTTGTCAGATGTATATTTTGCAAATATTTTCTCCCACTCTGTTGGTTGTCTTTTAACTCTTTTAATTGTTTCTTTTGCTGTGCAGAAGCTTTTTAGTTTGATATAATCCCATTTGTTTATTTTTCCTTTGGTTGCCCGTGCTTTTGGGGTCGTATTCATGAAGTCTGTGCCCAGTCCTATTTCCTGAAGTGTTTCCCCTATGTTTTCTTTAAGAAGTTTTATTGTCTCAGGGTGTATATTTAAATCCTTAATCCATTTTGAGTTGATTTTAGTATATGGTGAGAGGTATGGATCTAGTTTCATTCTCCTGCATAACGATATCCAGTTATCCCAGCACCACTTGCTGAAGAGGCAGTCCCTTCCCCAGTGAATAGGCTTGGTGCCTTTGTCAAAGATCAGATGGTAGTAAGTGTGAGGGTTGATTTCTGGATTCTCTATTCTATTCCATTGGTCAGTGTGTCTGTTTTTATGCCAGTACCATACTGTTTTGGTTATTATAGCTTTGTAGTATAGCTTAAAGTCAGGTAGTGTTATGCCTCCAGCTTTATTTTTTTTGCTGAGCATTGCTTTGGCTATTCGTGGTCTTTTATTGTTCCATATAAATGTCTGAATAGTTTTTTCCATTTCTGAGAAAAATGTCTTTGGAATTTTGATGGGGATTGCATTGAATTTGTATATCACTTTGGGTAGTATGGACATTTTCACTATGTTGATTCTTCCAATCCAAGAGCATGGGATATCTTTCCATCTTCTTGTATCCTCTCTAATTTCTCTCAGCAGTGGTTTGTAGTTCTCATTATAGAGATTTTTCACCTCCTTGGTTAACTCAATTCCTAAGTATTTTATTTTTTTGGTGGCTATTGTAAATGGGCAGGCTTTCTTGATTTCTCCTTCTGCATGTTCACTATTGGAGAAAAGAAATGCTACTGATTTTTGTGTGTTGATTTTGTATCCTGCTACTGTGCTGAAATCATTTATCAATTCCAACAGTTTTTTTGTAGAGGTTTTAGGCTGTTCGATATATAGGATCATGTCATCTGCAAACAGGGACAGTTTGACTTCATCTTTTCCAATCTGGATGCCCTTTATTTCCTTCTCTTCTCTGATTGCTCTGGCTAGTACTTCCAACACTATGTTGAATAGGAGTGGTGAGAGTGGGCATCCTTGTCTAGTGCCTGTTCTTAAAGGAAAAGCTTTCAGCTTTTCCCCATTCAGGATGATATTGGCAGTGGGTTTGGCATATATGGCTTTAATTATGTTGAGATACTTTCCCTCTATACCTAACTTATAGAGGGTCTTTGTCATGAATGAGTGCTGAACTTTATCAAATGCTTTTTCAGCATCTATAGAGATGATCATATGGTCCTTGTGTTTGAGTTTATTAATATGGTGTATCACATTTATTGATTTGCGTATGTTGAACCAACCTTGCATCCCTGGGATGAATCCCACTTGATCGTGATGAATAATTTTTCGTATGTGTTGCTGTATTCTGTTTGCTAGTATTTTAGTGAGGATTTTTGCATCTATATTCATCAAGGATATCGGCCTGTAGTTTTCTTTTTTGGTTATATCTTTACCTGGTTTTGGTATCAGGATGATGTTTGCTTCATAGAATGAGTTTGGGAGATTTGCGTCCGTTTCAATCTTTTGGAATAGTTTGTAAAGAATCGGTGTCAATTCCTCTTTGAATGTTTGGTAAAATTCTGCTGTGAATCCATCTGGTCCTGGGCTTTTCTTTGTTGGGAGCCTTCTGATAACAGCTTCAATCTCCTTTATTGTTATTGGTCTGTTCAAATTTTCTACGTCTTCACGGTTCAGTTTTGGGAGCTTGTGTGTGTCCAGAAATTTATCCATTTCCTCCAGATTTTCAAATTTGTTGGCGTATAGTTGTTTATAGTAGTCTCGAATGATTCCTTGTATTTCAGATGAATCAGTTGTAATATCGCCTTTTTCATTTCTAATTTTTGTTATTTGAGTCTTCTCTCTTCTTTTTTTTGTTAGCCATGCTAATGGTTTGTCAATTTTATTTATCTTTTCAAAAAACCAACTTTTTGATTCGTTGATCTTTTGAATTGTTTTTTGGTTTTCAATTTCATTCAGTTCTGCTCTGATCTTAATGATTTCTTTCCGTCTGCTAACTTTAGGATTGGATTGTTCTTGTTTTTCTAGTTCTTTAAGGTGAAGTGTTAGGTTGTTCACTTGCCATCTTTCCATTCTTCTGAAGTGAGCATTTAATGCAATAAATTTTCCCCTCAATACTGCTTTTGCAGTATCCCACAGGTTTTGGTATGATGTATCATTGTTTTCATTAGTTTCAATAAACTTTTTGATTTCCTGCTTGATTTCTTCTTGGACCCATATGTCATTAAGTAGAATGCTGTTTAATTTCCATGTGTTTGTACATTTTCCAGAGTTTTGTTTGTTATTAATTTCTAGTTTTAATCCATTGTGGTCTGAGAAGATACATGGGATAATTCCAATTTTTTTGAATTTATTGAGACTTGATTTGTGACCTAATATGTGATCTATCTTGGAGAATGATCCATGTGCTGATGAGAAGAATGAATATTCTGAGGTTGTTGGGTGGAATGTTCTGTAGATATCTGCCAATTCCAATTGGTCTAGAGTCTTGTTTAGATCTTGTGTTTCTCTACTGATTCTTTGCCTAGATGATCTGTCTAATATTGACAGTGGAGTGTTCAGGTCCCCTGCTATTATGGTATTAGTGTCTATTTCCTTCTTTAGGTCTAATAGAGTTTGTTTTATAAATCTGGCTGCTCCAACATTGGGTGCGTACATATTTATGATTGTTATGTCTTCTTGATGGATCAGTCCTTTTATCATTAAGTAGTGTCCCTCATTGTCTCTTTTTATGGTTTTTAGTTTAAAGTCTATTTTGTCAGATATAAGAATAGCCACTCCAGCTCGTTTTTCTTTTCTGTTTGCATGGTAAATCTTTTTCCATCCTTTTACTCTTAGTCTGTGTGAATCTTTATGGGTGAGGTGGGTCTCTTGTAGGCAGCATATAGTTGGGTCCTGCTTTTTGATCCAGTCAGCCAGTCTGTGTCTTTTAATTGGGGAATTTAAGCCTTTAACATTAAGAGTTGTTATTGAAAGGTGTTGATTTATTCCTAGCATTTTATTGGTTGTTTGGTTGTCTTAGGTGTCTTTTGTTCCTTGCTTTCTGATTTACTGTTTGGTTTCTTTGTTTGTTGGTTCCTTAGGTTGTAGATAGTGTTTTTGTTAGCTTGTTTTCTCTTCATGAATGCCATTTTTATTGTACTAGCGGGTTTAGATTTTTCTTAGGTTTTTATGGCAGTGGTAGTTATTTTTCAGGAACCAAACCCAGTACTCCCTTGAGGATTTCTTGTAAGGGTGGTCTTGTGGTAGTGAACTCCCGCAGTTTTTGTTTGTCTGAGAAATATACTATTTGCCCCTCATTTCGGAAGGATAGCCTTGCAGGGTAGAGTATTCTTGGCTGGCAATCTTTGTCTTTTAGTATTTTGAAAATATCATCCCATTCCTTTCTAGCTTTTAGGGTTTGTGATGAAAAGTCTGATGTTAACCTGATTGGGGCTCCCTTATAGGTGATTTGACGCTTCTCTCTTGCAGCTTTTAAGATTCTCTCTTTGTCTCTGAGTTTTGCCAATTTGACTATGACATGTCTTGGAGAAGGCCTTTTTGGGTTGAATACGTTTGGAGATCGTTGAGCTTCCTGGATCTGAAGATCTGTGATTTTTCCTATACCTGGGAAGTTTTCTGCCACTATTTTGTTGAATATGTTTTCAATGGAATCTCCATTTTCCTCCCCTTCTGGAATACCCATGACTCGGATATTTGAGCGCTTGAGGTTGTCTGATATCTCTCTCAGATTTTCTTCCATGTCCTTGATTCTTTTTTCTTTCTTTTTGTCTGCTTGTGTTATTTCAAACAGCCCATCTTCAAGTTCAGAGGTTCTCTCTTCAACTTCGACAAGCCTGCTGGTTAAACTCTCCGTTGTGTTTTTTATTTCGCTGAATAACTTCTTCAGTTCAGCAAGTTCTGCTACATTTTTTTTCAGGACATTGATTTCCTTGTATATTTCCTCTTTCAGATCCTGTATACTTTTCCTCATTTCATCATGATGTCTAGCTGAGTTTTCTTGTATCTCATTCAGTTTCCTTAGAATTATCACTCGAAATTCCTTATCAGTTATTTCAAGGGCTTCTTGTTCTATAGGATCTAGAGTATGAGATTTATTAACTTTTGGTGGTGTACTTTCTTGATTTTTTGTATTTCTGGTGTCTTTTTTTTGGTGTTTATTCATTGTGGCAGGGGGTTTCACAGTCCACCGGTTTAAGACTAATGACTAACTAGGATGTTGCTGTGGTTGCCAATTTGGTATGGCTCCCGCCGTGACTGCTCAGTTGGCCTCTAGTGTCTTGTGTGTGTGGTTGCCTCGGGTCTTGGGCTTCTCCGGGGATCCACCTTTCTGGTCAGCTTGTACTCTGCTGGGCTGGTGGATCACGTACCACAGGGTGTGTGATCTCTGTTGAGCTTTCACTTTCTGTACAGGACTTCTCCCCGTTCAGTGTGCTCTGGCCCAGGCTGTTAGATCGTGCAGTGGCGACCCCACCGGGTGTGTGGTTTCTGTCGAGTCTCCGCCTCCCTGGCCGCACGTCTCCCCCCTCTGTGCACACTGTGCTGGGTTGGGGCGTGTCTTCTGCACCCCTCGTCTATCAGCTGGGCCTTCAAGACCCTGCTCAGCACCGCCTTGCCCAGGAAGTCTACCAGGTTTCTGCTAGGCACAGACGACCAGTCTCTCTGGGTGCCTTTGTAGCACTGTGTAGATCTTTCTCGGGTCTTGTTCACCTTTGTATCCCCCCGGTATAAACCGAGTCTAGTGCCCACCTGCAGCCTGCTCTCCGGCAGGTTCAAGCAGACCTGGGAACTCTCCTACCACACTATTCCCAACCAGAAATTCGTTAGGCTTTTTTCCAAACTGGTGGTCGCAGAGATGGTATCTGCCTCCCAGTAACAGGAAGTTTACCGGGGCCAGAGTCCAGGGTGTGGTGGAGTGACAGTCGGCCCGCCCGTACTTCCTAGCCCTCCCAAAACTGGTCGGGACGCCCCACACCCCCAGCCCTGCCAGAGAACCGTGGAGGGAGTGGGAGAGGAGGTCGGCCCGCAGGGTCCGGAAAGCCCCGCGCCAGGCCAAGCAAATGGGCTCAGTGATGGCCGAGCAGGGCGGAGCTGCCCGCACCTGGGAAAATGGAGGCAGCACCGGGGCAATGAGTGGCCTGGTGGTGCAGGCGGGGAGCCGCGTGGGCATCCACCCCCCGAACAGAGCTTTGCCAGGGATCACTCACAGTGCTGTGCCAGGTCGGGCGCTCGCTCTGTCTCTGGTTTGTTGCCTTCCGTGTTCTCGGCGCTGCCGCCTCGGGCTGTTCAGTCGCGGCGCCGCTCGGGCGCTCCCAGGAGTCTTCTTTAATGCCGGCCTGAAACCTCGAATCCTGGATAGGGCAGCTGGCCGCCTTCAGTGCGGCCCCAGCCTCCGGGATCCTGGCTGCATCCACAGCAGCCCTGGCGCCGTGTTCCCTGTTTCAAGACTCGCTTTTGCAGCTAAGAATCAGTTCTTTTCCTGCTCCACACTTCAAAGCTGTTGCCTGTAAATGAGGCAGCCTCTCCTGCCGGGGGCAAAGTGGCGTTGAGCCCCCACGACCGGCCAGCAGCAGCAGTCCTCCCTTAAGAGATGGCCAGAGGAAGGTCCACAAGTTTCCCGGCTGCCTGAGGCCCAGTGGCCACCTTTTCCACCTCAGCTACTCCGCGCCAGCCGCCGCAGCCGCCGCCATCTTGAAACTCTCCTTCTAAACAGAGCTTATTCGGATCACTAAGACCTGGAGGCCTTTGGCTAGGCCTGGGTCCGATCTAGACGGGAAGGTAACTGTGGTGTTCCGGAAATCCTTTGCCGAGCTCTACCCTGTCCAGAAGAGTTATTCCAGGGCCCCTGACGACACAAGAGGTCAGAGAATTTGTTTTCTAAAACAATTTTGAAGTAAAGATTTTCAAATAATAAATGTGTTTTGTATTGCAAAACAATGCCTAATTTATTGGGTTTTCATACCTTACGCTTGAAGAGATCACACTTACGTTTCCATAATAAATGTTATTTTATGACAGATTTCAACCTCCCATCTCCCATCTGAAGCCTATAACATTCAGAACTAGTTATTATATCCTAAAAATGTCAACCATTTGAAAGAAAGTTCATTTTCTCAGTTTTACACCCACATTTGGGGCATGTGTTTTTAGTTCTGGGGACAAAGGTGAAGTGGTTTGCTGTGCCTGGTGTCATTCTGTCTTTAAGTTTTATGAAAAGAAGGAATTAGAAACAACTTCTAGACAATGTACTGCAGCAATAGAGACTGAGGTTAATTTATTTTAATTCTTTATTGCTGCCTACTGTGAGGTTACAATGAATGGGTGACAGATTACGTTATCCAGAGGTGCAGCTCTCAGCAGAGGACTACAGACACTGCCACAGTAGCAAGAGGTCAGTGCTCTAAGTCCAAAGGCTTTGAGAAGTAGCCACGGAAGTGAGCCAGCCAACATCTGCCTACGAAGGCAACAAACCAGCAAGGCATAACCTGATATAGGCAAATGAGAGAAAGGTTGGCCATTTCCACAAAGCACCCTTACAGATCAAAAAATGATGAAATAAAGACAGTCGTGCCTCATGGAGCAAGATGGCAGGATTCGAAGTAAGGATAAATTTAGAAGCATTTAAATAAGTATAGTTAATTGGGAAAAATATTAAATATATCTATTTAATCAATTTAAATAAACTTAAATAAATTTAGCCATAAGGAGAAATTTTGCCTAATTCATTAGAATACTCTGAGTAGGCAAATGAATTTATGTAAAATGGGTTACTGTAGGAGTGGCGGCTGGGCAACAAAAGTTTGTGTATGGATGGAGGGATGGGACAAAAATCCAAGAGAGATAGGTGAATATTTTTCTTCATTAAAAAAAAAGATACACAGAAGTTTCTCCTTGAGAAAAGTTGTCTTATTCAACATTTTAAAATTAAGAGATAAAAAATGACCAGAGGGAGGAGTACAACGTAAATATCTATTTTGCATTTGACCTGTATTAATTATGAATTGAATATCCTCATCAAGTTATCCATATCCTAACATATCTATTTGTGTAGGAAGAAATATAGCAAATGAGTTCCTACCCCTTACTTTTACTATGCTCTCTTTTAAAAAATTTTTTTGGAAAAGAAATATGTGTACATAGTTTTAAAAGTACAACAGTATTAAGAAGTTTATAATAGCAGTTCCTGCCTCAACCTTTCCCTTCTTCCTGGTCCTGCTTTGGAGGCAGCAATCTTCTACACATCTATCTGTTTCCCCCTAATACCACTTTAATATATTTAAATGATCTAATTATTCTACTATTAGTGATTGATCAGTCCGAGATGTTATCAATTATAGATGTAGATCACATAGATGAGGGCTTATATGTCTCTTATCGCATACCCCATTTCTTTCATTTTCCTCATGGAAGTTATCCTAGTTCTTGTATAAAGCAATGGTCCATTCGCATCTGAAATATTATATAAAAGTCTAAGTAGACCTCAAGGAAAGGACAACTGAAATGATCATAAGAGTGGAGATATGCTACTTGTAGACTGACCAACAAGATCTCTTTGTGGAAGACAGACCAGTGCTGACTCTGGACGTGATTGAAACTTTAAAATCCATAAATTGTATAGACAAGGAAGACACAAATTTTTTCATTTAGCCTTGAAATTATAGGAACTAAAATTTTGAATTAACATAAACACTTTATTTTGAATACACTATTTTCTTAGAAAATTAACTTACTTTACAAAGTTGCTCAGTTTACACTCCTAAAAGAGAACCTTATTTTTTAAGCTGGGATAGACAGTCAACTGCGTATGTGTGTTTCTGTGTTTTTTAATTTTTTTGTATTACATAGGTTCCATGTTAAGAATAATAGGGACCATTAAAAATAAAACTTAAGGGCTGAGCCTGTGGCGCACTTGGGAGAGTGCGGCGCTGGGAGCGCAGCAATGCTCCCGCCGCGGGTTCGGATCCTATATAGGAATGGCCGGTGCGCTCACTGGCTGAGTGCCGGTCACGAAAAAGACAAAAATAAAATAAAAATAAAATAAAACTTAACTGAATTGAAAATTTAATTAGGGTTTGTAAAACTTGCTATGCCTTAAAATGAGTATGGCCTGGGATTTTGCATGAAAATATAGAGTAGTTTCATAAGTACAACAAAATAAATAATATATGTACAAACATGCAAACCCTTAAGAATATTGTTTCTAATGACTTTGGCTCTCTTGAGAGACAGATAAATGATGAAATCACATTTTAGCCTGGATTCTATCAGACATTTTTGCTTTGCACACATAAGTAGAATTTTTCGTTTTGTTTAGAAACAAAACAACATATTCTCCTTTGGCAAAGGCCACCTCAAAAGTAGTTTCCATAGAAACCTGAGAAGAAAAATAAATGGAAATATGACCTGAGTTCTGCTCAGAATGATCTACAGTGCCCAGAGAATTAAATTTGGCTTAGAGTTAACATTTCCCATGGTTATTACATGCATTGTTAGGAAAAGCAGTTTGCCCATTATGTATACACTCTCCAACTGGCTGATTTATTACTCTTACCAGTTTGGTGTTGGGATTCTTTTGGCTTCTTATAATCATTATGACAGGGAAGAAACTCAGAAGACTTTTATGCAACAGCTAGAGCAATCCCCATGATTTCAAAACCCAGGGGAAAAAGGTGAAATACTTTTACAACTCTCTGTATTTCATATTATTCTGGTGGAGGCATACCCTGGATGAGAATTAAGAAGCAGCAAAATATATATATGATAAGGGGTTAATATCAAAAATATATATCTGATAAGGGGTTAATCTCAAAAATATATGAGAAACTCTTTCAACTCAATAGCCAAAAACAAACAAAACCCCACAAAAAGCAACAACAAAAAACCTACCTTCCCATGTTCATTGCATTATTCATCATAGCCAAGATATAGAAACAACCCAAGTGTTCAATGACAAATATATAAAGGAAATATGGTATGTATGTATGATGGAATAGTATTCAGTCTGAAAAAAGAAGGGAATCCTGCCATACGTGACAAAGAGGATGATCCTGAAGGACATTATGCTAAGTAAAATAAGCCAGTCACAGAAAGACAAATACTGCATAATTCGAAGTTATGAGCTTTCTGTAATAGTCAAACACACAGAAGCAGAGAATACAATATTGGTTTCCAGGGATGGGGTGGGGAGGATAGGGAGTTGTTTTCAATAGGTGTGAAGTTTCAGTTATGCCAGATGAATAAGTTCTACAGATCAGTTGTACAATATAGTGCCAATAGTTAGTGATGTGGTCTTGTGTACTTGAAAATTTGTTAAGAGGGTAGATCTTATTTAAACTGTTTTTACCACAGGAAAGGCAAAGACAAAAACAAAAACAAATTGACACCAGGAAACTTTGGGAGGTGTCAGATATGTCTGTTGCCTTGATTGTAGGTGATGGTATCATGGGTATTTGCATATGTCCAAACTCATCAAATTACATATGTGCCGTTCTTTGTATGTCAGTTATACCTCAGTATAGCAAAGCTGTTTTGTTTTTTTTTTAAGAAGCGGCAATTTATTTTGTAAACTGTTTATGCTGTACCCAAAAGATGGTAAATAATTTCATTCTATGAGCCAACATTGGCCTAGAGATAGTGCTGCCAGGAACGCTGCAAAGAAGGCTTGTCTGAACTCAACAGGAAAGTAAGAGTGATAAGTTTGATTAGCTATGTCTGCCAGAAGTTTAGGATGGAGAAGTGGCAGACTGTGCACTATATGTTTACTATCTCTGAAGTCCTAGATCCATGGTTATATTCAACAGACTCATGCTGGCATCATTATATTGTACCATAACTCTGTCTCAGTCTAAGTTTCTATTTAATATATTAGAAATGTTTCGGGAGAAATTACTCTATTGTAATGCCCCCATGCTTTGCCTTCTCTTAGCACATTAAATAATAAAATTGTTATGCCTTTTCTTCCTATTCTAAATTTGTCAGTGATTTTTATTAGTGAACCATTAGGGGTGATGTTTTCCTTTGACCCCATCAGTTATGGTGCTGTGAGCAGTATACCAAAAGCCCCTTCTGGAGCTGCAGATGGAAGAGATGAGAGCCTGAAAGTCAGCAGAAAAGGTAACTCTCAAGGATCTTCTGAACCCAACTAAAGAAATTAATAAAGGTCTAAACAGGATTAGGAGAATACTTTAGAGCAATCAGCCTGGAGCTGCAGACTTGCTACAAGAAACATAATGTCCAGACTTTGAGAAATCAAGGAAGACATCAGTAAAGCTATGCTGATTCCATCCTGAATCAGGACCCTAAGATAACATCAAGAATGGAAACAGAAACCAGAGGGAGCCTTGGTGAGACTTTACATCTGGCTCCTTGCATGGAGCCCCCACAGCTCTCATCCTCCTCCCTCCTGCTTTTCATTTCCCATTTTCCATTCCCTCAACCCCCTCTTTAAAACCCCCTTAGTAAATCTGAGTCTTTGAGGTGGTTTTAGTCTGGCCATTCTCTTTCAGGTTTACCAAAAGATATGGGTCAGCCTTACATCTCTCCTTGGGTCATTGGTATTCCCGAATAAAAACTGACTTCCATTTTCACCAAAAAAAAGAAAGAAAGAAAGAAAGAAAGAAAGAAAGAAAGAAAGAAAGAAAGAAAGAAAGAAAGAAAGAAAGAAAGAAGTATTTTTGAATAATCAGAACTTCAAAAACCATTTTAGATCTGAAATGAAATTTTTCATTTTGCTTTTCTTACATAAGGACCTAAAATTTTTCATTGGCTTTCTCACCAAATTGATCTTTAGAAAGGAAGGACAGAAGAAGTAATGAGAGGGAAAAACAAGAATAATTATAAAAAACAAGGCACTTGTACTCATAGCTTGTTAAACAGTGAAATGTTTCTCCTCTATTTCCGCATTTCTGTATTGAATATATAATATCAAACTCAAATCAAAATATATCTACCAGAACACTAGGTATAGGCCCAAGGATGTCATTGTGAAAAATGAGAACACAAAAAACAAGAGCTTACCATTTTTTAATCTGATCAGCAGCATGAAAACACAAGGATTCTATATTTTTGGACGGAATCAGTCCATGAATTAGCATGTAAGCTTTCTGCTACTGCCAAATAAATCAGTCACATTTTAACTTCATTAAACAGACATGTTTAAACATCATTTTGAGGGAGAGGGTAAAAGATGCTTTTAAATTGTTACTAGCACACATTATTTCCCAAAGTACAGTACTGAAATGAAGAGGAATATTTCTTAGGAACAGAAGATAGGCAGCAATCAACAGAGTTTCACCAATAGGTGACATTTCTCTGAAGAGTAAACACCACGAAGATTCCAGTAATTTGAAAAAGTGTAAATTTGAAAAGAAGTTCAATGCCTTAAGACTAGAATAGGAAAACCAGAACCCTCTGCTAAATAGACATTTCATTCTGAATATATTCTTTAGTAAATTGTATATGGTCATGTATTTCCATATTGACTGCAAGAAATGTGTGCTTTGTTCTTTGTGACTAAATAATCAGCACAATATATTTTTAAAATTTCCTTGTCAACACTTACAAATTCAACATTTATAGTTGCCCTGCATACCACTTAATTTAGTCCAGTCTACACCTAAAACTTGCTTCTCAGCAATCTCTTTTTAAAATGTTCACACAATCCTCAAGTATAGAAAACACTTTTGACAGGATTTAATGTTTTTGAAATGCTAATGGAAGTCTTGTATTGCTATTGATTATAAACTCAATTCAGCATTTAGTGTAAAAAACATTTTTTTCTAAGGTTAATGAGAATTTTAAAGAGATTTGAGGCAGAGTAAGAAAGTTTCTCACCACAATTTATCTCTAGATATTGCCAAAATACACCACCATTTTCTTTCTCTCAAATAGGCATCTATTTTTTTTAAATAAAAAAGAAACACTCTTGTGAAAATGTGACCTTTATAGGATTATAAATGTCAAAACATGGCCTTTTTAATTCCCCAACTTTCTGACAGAAAAATGTCTGATTTATTTACTATCAGCTTTTTTACTTTTGTGTTCCTAGTCCCTAGCCCGGTGCTTGACACATGAGTGTCTAATAAATGCTAGTTGCCTTGAAGTGAATTCTTTGAAAAAGTTCAGTCTTTTAGATCAGAAATAATATCTTTATCATTATAATCCCATTGTCATTATCAGACATTTATTAACAACACTATGTCAAAGTAGAAGAAAGTCTTGTCAGTGAAACCACATATGACAAGAAAGGTAGGGTCTTGCAATGTAAAATAAATTCTTGCAATGTAAAATAAAATCAGTGTTAGTGAAGAGGACATGCGTGCATTTTTCAGCTCTGTTATCACAACACTAGAACTCAGGTTGTGACCTCTCATGTGTAATCCAGGGTGCTCCGGAAGCAGACACCGAGGCAAGGATTCCAGTGCAAGGAGGTGAGCAGAGAAATGAAAGAGGGGAAGGCCATGATAGAGGCTGCATTACCTTGCAAGCTACCATTACTGTTAACTCGGAGCTCTGGGATTCAGTGTGAAGTGCACGCCTCCGAATTATCCTACCTGTGGGTGAGGGAGTTTATATCCAACTTTCTTGAGTCATTGGTTGAGGGCTGCTCCCAGGTGGTATAAATTCCCTGGAACTTCCAGCCTGCCTATCAGGAAGTGGAACCCAGCCACCAGAAAAAAACCCTAAGGCAAAGAGAGGCAGACACTAATATTTGGAAACAGTGCCCGTGAAAACTGAAATGGTAAGGGCAAGGCGAGGGAGTGGTTTGGGGGAAAGAGACAATTTTTTAAAAAATCAGAAAAAAAACTGTTGCCAGAACACAGGAACATTAAAAAAAAAAATATTGGGGCACTGCTAAAAGGACAAAGTTGTGATAATTTGAGCATCAAAGTAATAATGATAATAATTGTGGTTAATTTAAATAAGTTGAGTCTGTACAAGGCCACAAGTTTATAATAACGTAAAGTGTACAAAACATAGTGGTAACAAAGAATGAATAGAATAGGGCATATTTAATTTTATTTATTTTAATAAACTGGTAAATGCTAAGATATTTGGGTATGTTGTTACCTCTATTTAATATGTATCAGTTTAGGAAGTACAAATAGGTACTTATTTCCACCAAAACTGAACTATGAGTACTGTCCTGCTTAAAAAAAAAAATAGCAATTGCAGTGAGGACTAGCCAGTACTGGATAGCCAGTAAGGAAGGGGATTGAGCTGTCATCACACACATCAGTGATCACACATGATAGTCAAGGAGGAAAGGGGCTTAAAAGTGTGTTCAAGATGATAAATTAGCCAAATGAGCAAAAGATAAGAGCTAAGTGCTGAGACTCAGTCATTCTACATCTCCTGGGAAACAGAACCTCTAGATGGCCCTATTAATAAAAATAATAATGATAAATATGTAAAAATTTAATATGAAACAACATAGGTCATTATCTTAGGAAAGACAATGTATCAAGGTAAACCTTGCCGTAATTTAAAAGTACATCTTGTAACATAACCATCCAGAGAAAATAATTATTGCAACTGACTTTAGAATGCAGGATTTTAACTACAGACCTTGAAGTGCAACGAATTCCTAACCTACAGTCAGTATTTTTATTGTTAGTGATAATATCAATGATGTTATTTTGAATGTACACTTATATATGCATATTATAGGAAAAAGCCAATAAGTAATTATGTTAACATTGTTAGGAATTAACATTTAGAGAGAGAAAATCGAAGATGTTAAATAAAAACCCTGTGACTTTAAATTTAAATTGGGAAAATTAGGCAAAACTCACAACTTTATTTTTATGCTCATAACAAAAATAGATATTTCCTATCTGTGTCCACTGAAAAAGGTATAGAGGTATGACAACCCAGAAGTAATGAGTATGCAGAACCCATATTGTCCTCTTGAAATGACCCTACTAAAAGAAACAAGAACTTCCTGGAGAAAATGGCTGATTCTATGTCTGGGGCAGGAAATATTCAAGATGAATCTGTGATATCTCATTGTGCCAGAAAGCAAGGAAGCTATCAAAGACTAATGGAATCATGTCAAAAGAAAATAGGAGCCAAAGCTATTAAAGAAATTAAAGAAGACCCCCCAAAATGGAAATACAGCCAATGTTCACAGATTAGAAGAAATGATGTAGTTAAAATGACCATACTACCCAAAGTGATCTACACATTCCATGCAATTTCTGTCAAACTACAAATGACATACTTCACAGAAATAGAAAAAACAATTCAAAAATTGACATGAAGTAACAAGAGACTTTGAATAGCCAAAGCAATCCTGAGCAAAAAAAAAAAAAAAAAAAAAAAAAAAAAGCAGGGGCATCACACTGTCTGACTTCAAAATATACTACAAAGTTATAGTTATCAAAACAGTGTGGTACTGGCCCCCAAACAGATGCATAGACCAATGGAACAGAATAGAGAATTCACAAATAAACCCAGTACCTACAACCAACTGATTTTCAACAAAAGAGCCAAGAACATACTTTGGAGAAAGGACAGTCTCTTCAATAAGTGGTGCTGGGAAAAATGGAGATCCATTTTCAGAAGAAAGAAAATTAATCCCTATCTCTCACCATATACCAAAAGCAACTCAAAATGAATTAAAGACTTAAACATAAGACCCCAAAATATAAAACTTCTAGAAAAAAATATAGGGGAAACACTTCAGGACATAAGCCTGGGCAAAGATTTTATGAATAAGATTTCTAAAGCACAGGCACAAAAGCAAAAATAAACAAATGGGATTATATCAAACTACAAAGCTTCTGCACAGCAAAGGAAATAATCCAGAGAGCAAAAAAGACAACCAATGAAATGGGAGAATATATTTGCAAACTATACATCCAACAAGGGATTAATATCCAGAATATACAAAGAACTCAAACAACTCAATGGCGAAGAAACAATCCAATTAAAAAATGGGCAAATGAGCTGAATAGACATTTCTCAAAAGAAGACATACAAATGGCCAATTGGTATATAAAAAGATGCTCAGTATCATTAATCATTAGAAAAATGTAAATCAAAACCACAATGAGATATCATCTGACCCCAGTTAGAATGTCTGTTATCAAAAAGACAGAAAATAACAAATGCTGGTAAAAAATATGGAGAAAGGGGAAGTCTTATACATTGTTGGTGGGACGGTAAATTAGTGCACCATTATGGAAAACAGTATGGAATTTTCTCAAACATCTACAGATAGAACTACCATATGATCTAGCAATCCCACTTCTGAATATATATCCAAAAGAATGGAAATCAACAAGTTGAAGGGATACTTGCACTCCCATGTTTACCACAGCTTTATTTACAATAGCCAAGAGTTGGAACCAACCTATGTCCATCAACAGATGATTGGATACAGAAAATGTGGTATATATGCAAAATGGAATACTACTCAGCCATAAAAAAGAATAAAATTCTGCCATTTCCATCAACATGGTTGAGCTTGGAGAAAATTATGTTAAGTGAAATAAGCCAAGCACAGAAAGAGAAATACCACATGTTCTTACTCATATGTGGATGCTAAAAACGTTGATCTCATAGAAGTAGAGAGTGGAATAGTGGTTGCTAGAGACTAGTAAGGGGATGGAAAGGGTGATCAGTGGATACAAAATTGTAGAGAGATAGGAAGAATAAGATTTAGTGTTCTATAGCAATAGAGGGAGACTACAGCCAACAATAAATTACGGTATAACGTTAAGTAGCGAGTTGAGAAGATGGTGAATGTTCCCAAGACAAAGAGGAACAAATGTTTGAGGTGATGGATGCACTAAACTCCTTGCTACGATCATTGCACACAGTATAAATGTACTCAAATATTGTATCATACTCCATAAATACATATGATTATCATGGGTCAATTAAGACAAATATAAGTTAAAAAGAAAAAATTTCAGAGACAGAAGTGAATTAGATGTTATTGGAAATGGGGGGGGGATAATGAGAAGTTATTGCTTAGTGGGTAGAGGTTATGTTTAGGATGATGAAAAAGTTTTGGAAATAGAGATACTGAATATACAGCATTGTGAATATAATTAGTTCTATGCTTAAAATGAGGGCCAGTCCCGTGGCTCACTCGGGAGAGTGCAGCGCCAGTAGCTCCGAGGCCGCGGGTTCGGATCCTATATAGGGATGGCTGGTGCACTCACTGGCTGAGCATGGTGCGGACAACACCGATCCCCTTACCGGTCAGAAAAAGAAGAAAAATTCTTAAAATGGAAATCTTATGTTATCTATGTT
Organism: Cynocephalus volans; assembly: GCF_027409185.1. Classification (NCBI taxonomy): domain Eukaryota; kingdom Metazoa; phylum Chordata; class Mammalia; order Dermoptera; family Cynocephalidae; genus Cynocephalus; species Cynocephalus volans. The sequence goes on along the minus strand of NC_084460.1, from coordinate 104,493,610 downwards.
TTATCACAATAAAAAAAGAATATAGGAGACAACGTGAGAGACTTTCTTTGGCCAAAGTTAGGATTGCAGTTGATTAAGACCTATCGAACATTAAAAAGCTATATTTCTAATAGTACTTAAGGAAAAGGAGGAGGAGGAAGTATGAAGAGGAGAGAGAGAAACATACTAAACTCATTGGAAAATATTGGACATTGCTAGGACATCAACTCATTGCTTTAAATATTGGCAATGAAAAATCAAGAATTTAGCATTTATTCTGCCTTTTCTTTATAAATATAATTTCAGGGTAACTACATAGGCCTAGCGAATAAAGAAATTCAGAAGAATTCCAGCTAATTATAACAGAAAGATAAGAGAATTATAAAATCACCATTTTGTATGCACTAATTAAATAAATTGTTTGAGTAATGATCATAAGTGGATGCTAGAACTGTTAGGTGAAATGTTGTTGGTGAACTTTACAACGAAGGCAATTCAGCCGGTATTCTCTGAACCCACTGATTAATCTCATTGTCAGTGAGGTAATCAAATGTGCCTTTTGTTGTAATACAATGTTAAGGAGATGGCCAATTCCTATGAAGTATTCTTAGGCTTTTCCTCCAAATACTGAACCTGAATCAAATCAAGCCTTTAGTGCTAATTTCCAATCAACAGGAAATACCTGAAGAGAGGAACAAGTCAGTTCTATGATACGACAAGGAAGCGATCAATCACATACATGTTACAGATATTCTAGAGACAACTGACTAGTTTCTTCAACAAGTCAGAGGAATGAAAAAAAATACTATTCTAGATTTAAAGAGACTTAAAAACAACCTAAAGATCTAACAAATACACTGAGTCAATTTGCTTTGATGCTTGTTTGAACAAACTAAATAAAATGAAACTATGGTAATGATAATTTGAATAGGCTGGGAATTGGTCATGGCAAAGAGTTATTTTGTTAGCTGTGATAATGGCATTGAGATTATATATTCCCTCCTCTTTTTTAGATGTGTACTGAAGTATTCAACAGTGAAATGACATGATGTCTTGTATTTGCTTTAAAATATTCAAGAAAAAAGGGAAGCAGAACAGATGAAATAATTATGGCAAAATATTGATGATGTTGAAGGTAGTTGATGGGTACATGAAAGGTTGTTATACTTTGCTGTTTTGTCTATTTGGAAATTTTCATACTAAAAAAATTTTGTAATTTTGTTTGTTTGTTTGTTTTTAGGAAAAAACACCAAGTTGCACAAAAGTAAAACCTGTGTGAAAGATTTGGATTTTTAATGTTTGGAGTTGAATCACTTTGAGAGAAGAAATTAAGGCCCTTGACTTTAACAATGATTCATCAAAAACCTATACACTTGACTTCTTCTGGTAAGACAGTAGCAAACCTCGGAAGGTATCAAATTAGGCCAAAACCCTGAAAGGATAGTACAAAAGTATAGCACTATTCTGGGAAGGAATAAAAACATATAAAGTGAAGAAATTAATTAAACCCATTGGAATTGATATTTTAGAATAAGTTTAAGTATATGCTTAGTAACTCATTTTGTAATTATTGCATCTGCGTGTGTTTGGTTTGGTGTGCAGATATATGACATACTCAAAAGAATCAGTCATGCTAAATTGTAATTACCATTTTGTACAGAAACTATCAAATCTGAAATCAATGTTTAAATGCTATAGGAAAAAAATGGTTTCCAGAGTTTTGCTTATGAGATATGTGATTTTAATAAATTGAAAATCAACTACTTACAAATAGTTATGTTTTTCACTAGATACACAAAGGACTTTGGAGATTTTTTGAATTAATCATATACACCTGGCACTACGAAAACACTGGGAGAATTAGTATTTCAAAGAGTTTTAGTTTTCTTCCTAAAGGAGGAGAAATATTCTCTACCATGAAAATTGAGACCTGCTGCATTTTATTTTACTAATGAGTTCTGTCTCACAGAATTATATGCATTTGTTAGAATTCTAATATCTTACCTCCACAGATTGAGAAGGGCAAGAATTGTGACACTGCATTTTTGCAACTCTTGATATGAATTGATTTGGCTGTTCATTGTATAAAATACATGAGATTGTGAGTGTCTGTATCTTGTTCCTGCAGATGAGCATCTTCTTAAGGGAATAATTATATTTGTAACATGCACTGCGTGATGGATAGTCAATGAGTAAGAAAGATGTCATTGAGCTATGTTGATGGGCAGAGTATCTCATGGGATGATAGGAGCAATGTTTCTAAACTACAAGACTTAATGGGCATATTTTCATTCTATTAGAATGAAAAATACAGATATTATTGTCCAGCCACATGTCTTTTCTGAAAGAGCTCTATTACATAATTAAGAGCTTTAAGAGCAATACAAAAGAATATACACCTCCTACGACCAATACATTATACATTTCAGGAATCCTAAAGATTGTATATGAGGGTTTCCTCTACCTTGCCCCAAAAGACACCAACCAAAAGCTGTCTGTTCAAAAAGAGACCAGTGTCTTTTTAATTCTCACCATTATAACTTTTTATTCTTCTGAGGGAATGCCAATCTCGGCAAAGATGTCACACCTCATTGCTGTGACAGGCTTCTGTCAGACGCACACAGCTATCAATGTTTGTGGCTTTGTAAGTTACCCTTTGAGCCCAGGGCATGAAGTAGAAGCTGACCCATGCCATTTTTTCTCCTTTTCACCCTCAAATGATGCCCGTGCTCATATGCTCTCCCATTTTATCCCTCACAAAACTTGTTCTATGATCCCTGTCACATTTTCTACTGGAAACATGGCTGTATTTCTTATTATCTTTCACACAAGATTCCAGTTCTTGAAGGTTCTGTTTGTCCTAGATGTCTGGCACAGGAATGATAATACTGTGTCTATTAAACCTTGTATAATATATTATGCTATATAATAGTAAGAGAAAATGAGGGGACTGCAAATATTCAAGTATTTCTGGGCAAATGATTTTATGCTCTGCTGTTTCAGATAAAACAAGATTTTCCATTTATTGAACTCTTGTCAGTTTCTACTGAATTCTTGTTCTAAGGATTAGGTTCCTTCCATAATTCCAGGTTCCCTTCATGTTACTGTCAGTGCATCTCAAACAATTTCTGATGCTGAAGATAAAGTCAATACATCCCAAAGAAGATAATTGGGAGAGTGAAAGTTCTAGAATCCAAGATGTACAGAAAGCGTTTAAAGGACTGGGACAAGGATCCGTGCATTTTCCTTTCATACTGGGCCCTGCAAATTATTAGCCACACTGACCAGCAGTAACCACTTATACTACACTCCAACAACAGTGATTAATTTTGCCTGTTTTTGGAATGTATATAAATGGGTTTATACATACAGCATATTTTTTGTGTGTGTTTGGCTTTTTTCTGTCAACAATATATTTGTCAGATTCCTTTATATTATTGTGTGTATTTGAGTATTATTCACTCTTTCTATTGTAGAGCACTTATTTTCAGACTTTAGTGTGCTTCAGAAGCATCTGGAGGGCTTGTTAAAACAGATTGCTGGGCCCCATCCAGAGAGTTCCTGTTTCAGTTGATCTGGGATGAAGCCCGAGAATTTATTTGTCTAGTAAATGTATGCATGATGCTGATACTGCTGGTCAGGTGGCTACATCTTGAGAACCACTGCTACAGAGTAGCCCATATGTGAATACACCATAATGTACTTATTCATCCTACTATTGATGAGCATTTGGTTATTGACAGCCTCTTTTATAGCTTTATTCATTTTTTTACTCTTGGTTCTATCAATTTATTTTAGTAATATTTATTAACATCTGTGTTAAACATCAATATACTAGGTTCTGGGTATATAAAGATTATGGCTCCTGCCTCAAGGCATAGGTGGTCTAGTTAGAGAGGCAGAAAAGTAAACAGACAGTTCAATGCAGTGATAAATTCTATCATAAAAGTATGCCCGTGGTGCTTTGGGAACTCAGAGAAGGGAGAAAAAAACCCTAAATGTTGGAGATGGTGGGAAAATATCCTAGCTGAAATAAACACTGAGCTGAATTTGGAGGTGGAGTGTTAACTATGGGGGAAAGGTAATTCTAGGCAGAGGAAAATTCTTTGTGGAAGTTTAGGTTAATGATTGGTAGGCTACATTTAGGGAATTGCAGCAGTTCCACATGGCAGGAACAGAGAGTAAAGTTGTAGAGACAACCAGAAGAAGAAAAATAAATAAATATGTCTCAAAATGACCAATTTAGTAGACTGTGAATCCATCATTAGGTTTATGAATTTACTTTATAATCTAAATTTACATCTAACTAATGGGGAGTATAGGTATGCCTTACTTTAAGCCCATATAGAAAAATCTAAATCCTCATTAAAAAGGATGAGCAGTAAGATTCCTAAGTATCCCTCTGCTGTATTTAAAACAGAAAAAAAATTTTACTCCCCCAAATGGCTTTATATGGCACTTTTAAAATAAGATATACATCCTTACTTTTCTAAAACAAACTGTATAGCTGCATAAAGGATAATAATATAAGCATAATATTCACTGAATACTAAGCACTAACTTCATTTAATTCTACGTAAAATCCTTTGAAGCTTGTATTATTATTATCATTTCACAGGTGAGAAAATTAAGCATAGAGAGCTTAAGTAATTTGGCAAAAGTCATTCAATAAATGACCAATCTGGAACCCAGGTCTAATTCCCAGGCCATTCCCATAAGTATCACGTCTCTTCCCTTTGCTGTTTCATATTCAGCATGACAAGCTAGGCATGTGGTCTAAGTTCATGAGATGGCCATCTGGACAGGATCTACAGGGGTCATGCACTGGAGGAATCTCTACCTTGCCTTCGCAGAGTCAATAGCTCAGTAGCCAAGACAGACATAAACACAACTGTATGAAATAAAATATTACAAGGAACAATCGGAAAGGATTTAGAAAGATGAGGCTTCAGTTGAGTCCCATAATTCATGTAGGTGTTTGGCAAACAAGTAGAAAAGGGCTTCTAGGCAGAGGAAACATTGTGAGTAAAAGCACTGGATATGCTGGGAACTGAAAGTAGTTCCTTCTGGTTGAGGCAGAGGGTGACTATGGAGGAGCTGCATAAAATGAAACTGAAGGTGAGATTACCTAGTGGGGGGCCTTATGTGACACGTGAAATCTTGAAGGAAAAGCTAATCAGGGGAGTCACAAAATCAAAATTGTCTTTTTAAAGATCACTAAGAAGGCAGGATAAAGGATGGATTGGAAGAGGGTAGGGAGACCATTTAAGAATTGTCATTGTAATTTAAGCCTTTAATTAGTATTCAGAGCCAACAGATACATTTTTCCAAATTTCTGGCCAGGATACAGTAAGTGATTGATACGTTTTTAGTCATACACACTCTAATACTAATCTATCTATATCTACCATATTTATTATCTACAAAAAACAATGATAAAAAATGTCATTCCACTGCAATTCCTCACTTGAAATCACAATGTCAGAAAGAAAGAAAAATAACACAATAGAGCTACAAAAATATTACAAAAGATAGACTTAAAAGAAATTGAACTGGTTAGAAAAACAAATTATTTCAACTTGATTGATTTGCTCTGAGATTACAGAGAACTTCTAAAGGATTAGATTTAATTATTTTTAGTCAATAAGTAGGAGTAATTTAGGAGTAACAGGAGTTTCATTAATTATGGCCAATTGTAGGGCAATTACTAGATGCTGAGCTCCTTGTAGGCAGAGTTTTTTAAAATTTAAATATAAATACTAATTGCAACTATGGTAATAATAATGATATTGATAACTACCATTCATTAAGTCCCTACTATAAACTTGGTGTTTCATGTATATATTCTCATTTAATACACATATACCAACTCTTATGAAGCAGGTATCATTATTACCACTTTAGAGATAAAAAAATAATTGAGTCTTAAACAATTTAAATATTTTATTCAGGATCACATAGTGAGTGATAGAGCAGGGATTTAAATCCAAAATAAATGTTTTGAAGATCATGTTCTTAACGGTTTAATTTCTACAATACAATCTGTCTCTCCCTTAGACTGGTACATGGTAGATAGTCAATGTTTAACAAACGTTTCTCTTTATTTTTTTTATTTTTTTTTAATGAGTGATTTAAGTTGTTGCTATATTTAGTGAAAAAATTTAGTTGATTTTGCAGAGCATTACATAAAATTATTGTATTCCCAAAACTTAGAAGGTTTCCAATTAAAAAAAATTTTTTTGTTACAAATATTCATGAGATACAAAGCTAATTGTCACCCCTCCTGCCCATGATGTGAGGGCCAGATTCATACGGGGTCATACCCCTTACCAGAAATTACTTTTGTACCCCTCGTCACCCCCCAATTATCCCCCAACCACCCTCCCCCTCCCCCTCTCCCCCCACTCCATGACGTAGCCCTAGGAATGTTCCCTCCCTCTGTAAGTCCACGGCACTACTGTGATCTTTCTTTCCTTCCTTCCTTTCTCTCTCAGCTCCTATATATGAGTGAGCACATGTAGTATTTATCCCTCTGTGCTTTGCTTCTTTCACTTAGCATAAGTTTCTCCAGGTTCATCCATGTTGTTGCAAATGGGAGTATTTCATTCTTTTTTATGGCAGTGTAATATTCCATGGTGTATATATACCACAGTTTCCTTATGCAATCATCCATCAATGGACATTTAGGTTGGTTCCATATCTTGGCTCTTGTAAACAGAGCTGGGATGAACGTGGGAATACAGGTATCTCTTTGACATGATGATTTCCATTCCTATGGATATATACCCAGAAGAGGGGTTGCTGGATCATGTGGAAGATCTATCTGTAATTATTTGAGAAACCTCCATATTGTTTTTCGTAGTGATTGTACTAATTTACAGTCCCACCCACAGTGCAGTAGTGTTCCCTTCTCACCACACCCTCACCAGCATTTGTTATTCACCGTCTTTTTGATTATAGCCAGTCTAAATGGAGTGAGGTGGTATCTCAATGTGGTTTTAATTGCATTTCCCTGATGACTAGTGATGTTGAGCACTTTTTCATGTACCTATTGGGCATTTGTATGTCTTCCTTTGAAAAATGTCTATTCAGCTCCTTTGCCCATTTTTTAATTGGGTCATTTGTCTTTTTACTATATAATTGCTTGAGTTCTATGTATATTCTGGATATTAATCCCTTGTCGGATACATAGTTGGCAAAAATTTTCTCCCACTCTGTAGGTTGTCTTTTCACTCTGTTGATTGTTTCCTTTGCTGTGCAGAAACTTTTTAGTTTGGTATAGTCCCATTTGTTTATTTTTTCTTTTGTTGCTTGTGCTTTTAGACTCATGTTCATAAAGCCTGTGCCCTGACCTAATTGCTGAAGTGTTCCACATATATTTTCCCTTAGTAATTTTACAGTTTCAGGTCTTATACTTAGGTCTTTAATCCATTTTGAGTTGATTTTAGTGTGTGATGAGAGGTGTATATGTAGTTCCATTCTTCTGCATATGGATATCCAGTTTTCCCAGCACCACTTGTCTTTAAAATATACAAAATAACTCAAACAATACAGGTGAACAAAACTTTCTAGACCCTAGAAGACTTGCTTTAACAGTTGAGAATAGATGAGAATGATATGTAATTAAGAGAATGATACCCTACCCATTAAAAGTTGATTATAAATTTTAGAAATCAAAACCTAAAGAGGTAGAAAAAATTTGTAGTATATTGGTGTAGTATAAGGGGCTGATTTTCAGACAGTTGGAAAACAAGGCTGAAAAGAAAGAAAAATGAAATGGGAATGTGCACATCCAAGAAAAATATAAAAAAGGAAGAATAAGAAGAGGAAAATGTGTATGTGGTGGAGTCTGTGATATTCTATCAGCAATTGCCTCAGGTGTCATTAATTCTTAGGAAGACTGTCCTTCCTTTCACTTTTCCAAACTGAAATTATCCCTACCACTTCTAACTTATGTATTATGTAAGCAACAGTTTTTATAAACTAAAGTTACATGGGATTAAGTTTAATCTCCCTATATCATTCAGGGTATACTAACTGCTGAAACAAACTATCTCTAAGTCTCATTGGAAAAACAATCAAAGTTTAATTCTTGCTCATCTTAAATTCTATAGTCACGTGGTAGAGGCAGAGGAGGGGACTCTGTTCCATGCAGTTATTCAGGGACCCAGGCTTATTTCATTTAGTGTAACCACTGTCCCATAGAGCTTCAGAAGCCTCTAGTGGATCCTCCACATCTACTCAATAGTTTAAGGGAAAAAAGGAGTGAGGTTGCTCACATGAGGTCTTAGTAGTCAAGTATTGTATTAATCCATTTCTGTTGCTTACAACAGAAATACCTGAAACTGGGTAATTTACAAAGAAATAAAATTTATTGCTTACAGTTTTGGAGGCTGGGAAGTCCAAAGTCCAGGGACCACATCTGGTGAGGGCCTTGGTGGTAAGTGGTGACAGCAATGCATGGTCACTTTGTGAATGGCTGAGCAGAGAGAGAGAGAGCTTCTCACACAATCTCCTTTTAAGACCATCAGAACCATGCCCATGACCACCGTCACCATCAATGGATTAATCTATTCACTAGAGCATGGTCCTCACAATCTAATCACCTCTTCAAAGCCCCACCTTTCAATTACCACAATAGGATTTCCTACTCTCTTAACATGGTCATGGTGGGAATTAAGTTTCTAATGTATGAACTTTGAGGGACACAATTTAATCCACAACACATATGGTGATGGTATGCATTCTACCCATAGTCCACTGACCAAATTCAGTCTGTGGTCCACCTAACTATACAGGAACTCTGATAGTGGCTTAGCAGAGTGCTAAATAATAAGAGAGAAAAGATCGGTTTAAAATTAGTCACTTCCACACTCCCCAGCTATACTGCTAGCTCCTAAGGGACATGAATAGTATTTTACAGTTATTTGTATGTCCAGTAGAACCTAGTAGAGTTTCTGGCACATAAAATGGGCTCTCAACTATAAACTCTCTAGCTCACTCCTTAGCTTCAGGGCCATTTAAAGACCTTCATAGGCCCTAGCCACTCTTACTTTAGAGGTCCAAACTTGATGTAGTGGATTGAATTATGTCCCCCCAAAACTCACTGAAGCTTGAATTGTGTCCCCCAAGTTTTATGTATTAGAAACCTGGCCCCCCACTGTGACTGGTAAGTGGGTGGAAAATCCTATTATGGTAATTGAAAGATTGAGCCTTGAAGAGGTGCTTGGATTGTAGGATCATGCAGTAGTGAATGGATTAAAAATGGTGGTCAGGGGTGTGGTTCTGAGGGCTTTAAAAGAAGAGGAGAGACTGTCTTGCTCTCTCTGCTCTCTTTGCTTCCACCATTTTGCAATGTGAGACCCCTGGGTCACTGTCACCACCCCCAGATGCACTTTGGACTTCTCAGCCTCAGAAATTATAAGCAATAAATTTCATTTTCTTTATAAATTACCCAGTTCCAAGTATTTTGTTATAAGCAACATAAATGGGCTAATACACCTGAGTAATATCAAAATATTAGCATACATTCACTTACCACTTAAACACAATTCTGTCAGTAAGATTTGAAAAACATTAAAAATTCTGAGTTTGAAATCATTTGAATTCAATTGAATAGTATAATTGATCAGAAAGGAGATATACTACATTGAAGAAGAGAAAGATATCAAGGCTTGCTAGGTAAAATAAAATGCATTATTACTAATTTTTTAAAAAGTATATGGGTTGGAAATATCTCAACAATGTAAATATTATGGAGAAGGAAACTGAAACTGTACTGTTCTTGCCATCACAAGAAAGAGTGAGCCAAGAACACAGTTCAATATTGACAAAATGGAGGAGAAGGTCTAACTAAGAATAAGACACACAAGTACCGATTCTGGTTATCTTGGCAAGTAAACTCCATATCATGATTTTATCATAAAGAGAAATGACCCCATGAAAATAACAGATTAGTAATTATACATGAAATCACCCATGAACTACCTCCCATACCCAACTTGGAGAGAAGATACTGAATTTTTGAAAAGGGTTAACACAGCAAAGGATAAGGGTAAAAATTTGTGATATTACATAGGAGTTAAATTGGGGCCTGTGTGCTTAGATACTTTTGGCTATTAAAGGCACATACTCTCCACTGACTTAGCTGTGCACAAATAAAATGTTCATCTGTCCATGTTACCTCATCTATCTTAACTGACGCTACCACTGCATAGCAGGAAACCCCAGAGGAGGTGGTAGAAGGCAGTCTAGAATTTTAAGAAATTCATTTAGATAAGATCAGTTTTGATTTCTTCACAATAATTATACATACTAAGAAATTCTTAGCCAAGTGATAAAGTCTAACCTAAAAATTGTTTTCAAGTATAAAGACAATGTTTGTGAATACTAAGAATGAAGTTGACATGTTATAATTTATTTAAACGTTTAATTAAATATTTATTGATTTAGAATTTATTCCTTTTCATATTTTGAAACCAATTTATGTTTTTTCATGTTCTAGTGTTTGTGTAAGCCCTTGAAAAGCTGACAGGCCCTGCGTTCTCCATCTATGTTGTGTAACAGAACCAGTGGTCATGCTTAGTACTTGGCAATTGGGTTTGCACTGAAGTGTGGCATGTAGAGATAGACACATTCACTCTCCTGTGTCAGTCCATGGGTGGAAACCAAAGGCACTCTTGCAGAGACTTTTGACAGATAAGTTTAAATTCTACAAATATATATTAATGTTTTACCAGGTGCAAGATCTTGCATTGGTTCTTCTCGGTAGCCCTTACCTTGAAGTGCTTTACATTTAGCAGCCAGTAAATAATTTTGCCTGAATCAACTTTTTACACATATTATGAATGTAAAAATTGAAATTTTCTTACTCCATTGTTTCCTCTACATTTGTTTTCTGGCATTCTATGATTAGGAACAGCTTTTCCTTTATCTATCTACTTACCATCTATCTATCATCTATCTATTGATCTATACATAGATTCTCAGTATTTAGTCATGGATTCTTATTTTATTCAATGGGTTATTTTGATGCTTACATTGTCCCAGATGTGGCTGGAGGAGGGGGTTCCTTTGAGGTGGCTTTTGGGTCACTTTGTCATATCCATATTTTTTTTAGCATTTTCTTATTTTCCATGAAGCTCTGGATCCTTTTAGCATGGAAATGTAGTTAGAAATAAAGATTAGGTGCTAGGTATCATCCTTGCTAATGGATTCATTGTTTCCTTTTAGCAAAGAAAACTAGGAAACACACACACGTAAACATTTATACTGAGATTTCCCATTTCAATGCAAAATTCACAGGATTCTTCCTTTACTGTCTGTATTTCATTTGTATCACCCTTCTGCCTTGAGAAACCTGGTTCTAAACAACATCAATATGTTTACTTAATTGTTCAGTTCTACAATACACAAAATGTTTAAGAATTGCTATACTTCTATGAAACACAAACCTACAAAGAAGAGTTCAATAATCATTTCCATTTTTATTTTCTTAGATTAAGGACATATAGTGAAACTACTGTTCTTGAAAGTTACTTAGATAAATTGGGTTTGTTTATTTGTTTGCTTGTTTAATTGCCATTCAAGATTTCTACCAAATTTTGAGGTCCGGATAATTCCTACTTTTGTCAGATTAAAGGTCACTTCCTATTGCTGTTTTTCCAAACTCTCCACGTTAGGTTAGGTATGTTTGTTAAATGGTCTCATAGCATCCTTTGCTTTTCCAGTACAGAACTTTTCCTTTATAGTTTTTGTCATAGTTAACTGTCTCCCCCAGTTTGCCATAGTTTCAAAAGGACAGAGATAATGTCTATCTTATCACTTCTTATTGCTCTCTGAACACACAGTAGGTATTCAACAAATACTTATTGAATAAATGAACTGTACCTAAATTTCTATAGGAACTTAGAAAAAAGAGAAATTATAGGAGGTCATTTGTTACCTTCCTTCCTGCTCTGACTAGTCCACCCTTTTCCTTTCCTCTTCTGTAGGCAGAAAATATTGTTTTAAGTTTATTCAACAAAAATGTGTTAAGAAACATGTATTAAGTACATACTGTGTATTTCCTGGGTACTGAAATATAGAGATTATTCATAGGATTGAGATCTACTGCAAAATTGTATTGTCTTGTGACATAAGTAATCTATTGATGTTGCTCTGGACCCCAGAAAGATTTGGGCCGATGTGTTTCTACATGTATCTGGCTTAAAAGATAGATGTTCTTGTCTGACTAATGATCAGTACATTTCCATGTTCATCTTTAAAGATATTCTTGCCAAGTTTGCTTTCTCTTCAGTGGTTAAGTATAAAAATAAAACTTCTCACTTGAGGAGCATAAGATTTAGGTTCTATTATGAGTGTGAAAATTCTTTACTGACAGGATTGCAGTGTAAATAATTGTAAATAATTTTTCAGGTGGGTCTAGAGCTATGTGACATCTAATTTGGACCTCGAAAATGAAAACTATGTGGCCAATACTTAAATTAAAATTTTGAGTATGTGTTAGAAACAATAAAGAAGAAACAAAGCAGTTTTAACAGTGGTGAGAACCTATTCACAAGGAATTTAAGCTAAGTAGGAAAGAAATTAATACAAAATGATTTCTGTCACATGCTTTTCCTTCCTCTGTTGCTGCTAGATTCCAGGAGCCCTGCACCATCTTTCTTCATACCCTAAACTAGATCATTGCTTGTTTCTATTGAATTCTCTACACTCAGTTGATAAGGTTTCCTTACTTCACCTTAACTCCTGGAGAAAACTGAGGAATAGAAAAGGAGAATGCAAAAGGAAGCACCATAGTGTCATGGACAAGTATGGACCTTGAACACAGAAAGGGCTGTCTCTATATCTCAGCTCTACTAACTGGAGAGCCTTGGATAGGACTGTGTTTATAAGTCTCATTTTCTTCATCAATGAAATGAATGTCCAGTTTCAGGATTTTTTTTGAGGATTTAAAAGTATACCAGCAATGTTTCTCACACTGTGCCTCACGCATAGTGAGTATAAGGAATTTATAGCCATTATGTGGGTTCTTTACCTTCTCTCTATCCACAGGCAATTATTGAGTATCTGTTGTGTTCTGTGAACCAGGTAGGAAATAAATGAATGGTTAGGCATAGTACCTGCCACATATTATGGCATGGCAGAGGCAGATTAAGAAGGAATGAATTTGTAATTACTTTTTTTTAAAATTTATTTTTATTTTGTCAATATACAATGTGGTTGATTATTGTGGACAATTACCGAAACCTCCCTCCCTCAGGCACAGAAAGAGAAATATCACATGTTCTCACTTATTTGTGGGAGCTAAAAATAAATAAATAAATACACAAAAAATGGGGGGGGAGGTGTAATTACTTTTTAATAGAGAGGTGGGAAGAAAGCCAGCCACAGCTGTTGAATAGACAACAGAACATGGTATATACAGTTTTGGCAGAGTCCTCTGGAGAATTCAATGTATGGGGGATCTCATGTGGGTATAACATAGGATACAAAAGAGGAGCAGGGCCCACAAACTCCAGGAGCAGGTGCTATTCTTAGAGCCAAGCATGTAAGTCAAACCAGTCCAGTCTTTCCACAGACAGAAAGTTGACAGTCATTGTGCTGGGCCTTGGGACAAAACTCAAATCTCCGGTAGAGAACGGCATGAAAAATTCAAGACCTTGATCCTACGAAGTCTGAAATCCCTGACAAGTTTATCAAGAGAGGGTTTCGGGTGACAGAAACCAGAGGAGAGCTAGTTAGCAGAACTGAGAATATAAAGTAGGGACTGAATTCAAAGAATTAAATATAATACTTTCTTAAAGGCTGGGTCAAGGCTGGAGTTAGAGAAGTGATAAATATGATTGGATGGTTAGAAAACACAAACAATTGGATTATCAAATCAGACTCACATGAATCAGATTTTGCCTAGGAACAAGCTTTATTAATGATTTCAGTAATACAAATAATCGTGACACAGGTGAAGCAGGGAGAAATCTGGAATGTTCAGTGAACCTTACCATGTCCTTTTTCTGCTGCACCAGGCTGTGGCCTGGGCTCAGATTAACACATGAGATCTCTATTGAGATATGCAGTTAAGTCACTTACAGAGGGAGAGCTGTTTGGGCCATTAAATATCTCCATTTTGCATGAAAATATTTACATGGTTTATATGACATTTTCAAGGTTACATGACATTTTCCAGTTTATAAATCCATAGATTCCAGTTATGTTTACTATGAACAATGTTATAACAACTATGTCCTGGAATAGATGAGTATTCTCCTGCTAGCAAATATCATCATTTTGTTTGCTGTGAGGTATTATCTTACTTGTTCACAAGGATGTTTGGTCAGATCATCATTTTTTCTTTCCTAGAGGTGTCCCCTGTCAATGAATTGCAAACCTCCTATTTAACTATTTACTTCTTAAATGGCAATACCCAGGGAGTTAGAATCGAGCCAAATTCCCTCCTTCCTGAAATCTGGATTACTTTTGGAACTTGACTTGAGGGTAGAACTAGCAAGTTGGAGGAATACAGAACAGAGGAAATCTCAAGAAATTTTTATGCTTGTGTCATACTCAATCAGTGAATAAATATACTTCATATCATTAAGGTTTAAAAGGGATAAATAGACATTTAATAAGTAAAAAGTGTCTTACCTGTCTGGAAAAAGGGAGATCAGGTGAGTTGGAGTAACAGGAGCAGGGTTTGTCACCGTCTTTGTTTTTCTTCTCCTTTAATGTAACCCTTTTCTCAGCTTGTGATGTAATGAGGGTAACTTCTGCAGTTCACTAATAGGTAACATTCCGTCCATAAAGTCAAAGCTTACTCTCTCAAAGTCCAAAACAGAAGCATTAAAAGTAAAAGAGGAATTAACTATGAGAAAGGATACTAATAGGTAGGTGGTTTCTGTATCTTGAACAGGATCACCTTAATTTATCATTGATATATGGCCCATTGTCCAGCTTGGAGACCTCTCTAGTAGACCTCTGTAGATCTCACACCAGCTTGAAATATTTTGTAGAGTGATCATGGTTCTTCAATCATGGTTTCTCACAAACTATTTGACACCCAAACTAATGTAAGCAGATTAATTTTCTTCTGCGTTTATAATTGAGGTTTTCTGCCTGTTCAGCCTTTGCATATAACTAACAACTAAACAAGAGCAGATCCTGCAATATACCTTCATAGAAAAGGCTCAGAAAGGGAGGAAAGTTAGGCAAGAAAAAGTTGATCATATCATTAACTAAAAATCACTATGATCCAGGCTGGCTTTGCCTCTTCCAGCATAGTGAGCTTTGGTATTCTGTACCAAAATATTGAGCAGAACTTTTAAAAATGGGCCATGTGATATTTAGAGCAGATGATATTAAAACAGGGGAAGTGTTGTGCATGGGAGGACCCTACAGCTTCTCTGAGTCTTTTGGCAAATAATGTGAGCAATGAATCATCCATTGCCTTGGAACATTTCATTTACTGTGGTCTTGAAGTATTATTTAAGTCTATTTTATTGTTTCCTACATTTCCTTGCTTGTGTTTTTCTTGCCAACTGACTTTTAAATTTTTAGAGTGCACTAATGGTATAGGTGCTCGATACATATTTCTTGATTTAATTTGAGATAATGGTATAGGTGCTCGATACATATTTCTTGATTTAATTTGAGAATCTAGGGGACCTTGGAAAAATGTTTGAAAAATTAGTCTTGTGGTATCCCATCTCTGCTACAGCACCTTTGAGCATCTGTAAAGACAGGCCAAGTACAATTTATAAAAGATAATGTAAATTTTCTATTGGTGAGTATTCATTATTTCCAGCTTCATTTTTTTTTTTTTTTGTCGTTTTTTTTTTTTTTCGTGACCGGCACTCAGCCAGTGAGTGCACCGGTCATTCCTATATAGGATCCGAACCCGCGGCGGGAGCGTCGCTGCGCTCCCAGCGCAGCACTCTACCGAGTGCGCCACGGGCTCGGCCCTCCAGCTTCATTTTAAGGTACTCTACAATAGTACAAAAATAACACAAGGCTTAAAGAGAAAAAGATAAAGAAATAACATTATATACCATTGAAAGAGAATTAAACTGCAATCAAATGAAAGTTTTTAAATATAGTTTGAAATAGATTTTAAGAAAAAGGTTTGAAAACTTTCTAATCTTTTAATAGGCTTTAAATGTTTATTCCTAATCTATTGTAAGTAGTTCCAAGAAAATCTTATGTTCCTCATTAATATTGCAAATACCACCTATATTAGTCAGGTTTCAACCTGGAAAACAGTTGTTAGTTTAAGTATATTCCACCTAGGGTCTCAGAGTGGATGGTTCTCAGGAATTTGTCCAGGGCCTCTGCTGGCCTCCAGCAACTGCTTATACCAGAGCTTACTAGCTTCTTCTTTTCCTCCTTTCAAATCCAGCCAAAGTGCTCACATCATCAGAATCTGACTCAGACTGTTAGGGATTCTGGGAAACATAGTTCTGACATTTTACCCGTGGTGCAGATGGGATATAGAGAGGAGGCTGGCAACTATGCCTAGAAGACCACAGATCATCTTGCAAACTATCTGTTCAGCATTTACATTTTTTAAAGCAGTTGTAGTACAGAATTTGTATATTAATATTTCCATATTTGCCTCAAAGATGTGATGAACATCCTCTTCAAATAGAAAACAGGCATTTTCAGATATATATTCAAGGAAATTCAAAATGACTTCAAGTCTCATAGTTGGGAGTAGCACTCTGAGGATAAACTTTCGTTATTTCTCTTTATGATCACAGCCAGCGCTGACACTACAGAACTTCTCAGCAGAACATTCTTTGCTTTTTGCTTCATGCTCTGAGAGTTTTATGAACTATGGTGAACTATGCTTTATGATTCTTTGCTGTCACAAACATGACTGCAGGATAATAAAGGCCAATTTGTTACCTTTTCTTTGTTAGGAAAAAAGTTTAAGAATGAGGGATAGAAACAGGCACTTTAATTATCAATGCCATTTTTGGTCAGAGATTTTTAGAAAAAAAAATTTATAGTTGATTTGTAAACTTCTTTTAACAACGTGCTTTTTATTGTCATGGATGTAATTATGAATTGTTGGAATTTAGAACTCATATATGCCAAGCAAAGTGTTTTATGTGTGTAATTTAAGAAACAATGCTCTGTATCAGGTCTTAATATCCTTCTTTTATAGATAAGAAAAATTGAGTTTAACATCACAGACAGTTAAGTGGCATAGGTAGGAATTGAACCTACCGTGTTTCTGCTCTTAACAAATTATACGAAAATTTATAGTTAAGAGAAACCTTACAGAGAGCTAATCTAAGCCAAGCATTTTTTACTTAGGTAAACTAAAAGCTAAAGGGCAGAAGTATCTTGCCTCTGGTTATACTGCTAATTGTGGAGTTAGAACTGTGTCCCAGGTACAGTAGCCAGACTATGCTAAGCTTGCCTGCAGGAGCAAAGAGCCTGAAATCTCAGTGGCTTTAATACAACAAAGGTTTGTTTCTTTCTTTTATAAAGTCTAGTAGGGGTTAGGCAGTCCCACCCTGTGGAACATGTATCTTCCATTCCCTTATAACTGCCTCAGACTGGAGGTGACATAATAGATTTCACTGGAGAGAATTAATCAAATGACTTCAGCCTATCAGGACAGCTTGGAAAATGTGATCTTTCTACAGATGTGGTGAACACACAACATTGTTCCTGCCATAGCAGGAGTCCTGACATCCAGTTCCATGCTCTTATCATGACACTAGTCTGCTTCTCACTCCAGGCATGCTTCAGCTTTGACACTGGTTTGATATTCTTCAATAATAGCATCCTAGGCCAAAGCATATTTGTAACCATAAAGCTACTCATTTTGGGTTTTTTCTTTAAAGTATTAACTGTGTCTGCTTATAATGGGAGTGAGTTGTTTTTTGTTTTATTTTTTACAAATTTCCTCTTGGAACAAAACAACAAAACATATACACAACATTCAACATAATAAGCTCCTTGTTCAAAATAGATGGAGGACTCATCAGGCCTCATATAAGCAGCTCAGGTTTCAAATTTATTTCTGCTACTTTTACAATGCTGATGGGCACTATATACATTTCATATCCCTACTTTCTCTTGAAAAATATCACTATATAGCTCTAAGTGCATGATCTTAGATGAAATATTTATAGAAATATGTCTTGGTACTAAAGAGGAGAATTTGGCCAAGAATCAGTTTTCTTTATGTTACTCTGCAGAGAAAAGCTATAACACAAGCTGAACAGTATATTTGGCATATGAAATGTAATGAATAGAAGATATATAATGATGCAAAAATTTAAATACTTATTGAATAATAACTAAATAAAAAGGAGAAGACATGGACCCTGCTGTACAGTGATACCCAAGGATCATAAAATATGGTTGGACAGATAGATATTACCAAGCAAGGTGTGCAGTAAAGGGTTAACTCAGCAGGCTTGTAGTGCTCAAGACCCGCACATTCCAGAGAGAGGACTGGTCCTTAACTGGCTCCTGTGAGATAACATCTGAGACCTGGGAATATCCTGCCCAATAGAAGTATCTTTGTATACATGAGAATGTGGACCATACCAGACAGTTTATACTAACAATGAGATTTGTAGTGAATGACTGTTTTTGTTCTCCTGGGACCCTGGGTCATGCTGTATTAGTTTGAACTCTGGGGAGTAGGAAAAGGTTGGAGACTGAATAGTTAAGATCAGTCTCATAAGTGCTCCAGGCCTACATGACTGACCCACAATAAAAACTCTGGGTGCCAAGGCTTTAGGGAGCTTCTCTGTTTGGCAATACATTGTACATGTTGTCATACATTGTTGTGAAGAGAATTAAATGCTGCTTGCAGCACTCTACTGGTAGAGAATAACTAGAAGCTCATACCTGGTTTCTCATGGACTTCACCTGATGTGTCTTTTGCTTTTGCTGATTTTAATCTGTATCCCTTCACTGCAATAAACTACAACTATGATGATACTAGCTTTTCTGGGTTCTGTGAAGCCTACTAAATCAAACCTGAGGATAGTCTTAGGGTCTTCCAAAATGCAAGGTGAATGAAAGCTCATAATGAGAAAAAATTTTCCAATTGAATTAATAGACGCTAAATGTCATAATAATATTTCAAATATTTGTTAAGCATTTTACCATTTATAGAACCTTCCTATAATTTACACTATTTGCTATAGGAATTCAGAAGAAGCAAGAATCACTTTAAGCTATAGAGATTAACAAAGGTTTTATGAAAGAAGAGTCTGGATGTTGAACTGATTTCCAAGGGCTCAGGAGAAAAGAGAAGACAGAGAAGGGTAAGAAAAATGTAGTCCAGGGTCAGAGGGCAGTAAGTAGAACACTTTGGTTGAAGTGTGAATTTGAGGAAGGCAAGTAAAAAGTTAAGACTGGAAATGTAGGCTGCAGCCAAATTGTAGAGTGTTTTGATGCTGCTATTGTTTACCACAAAACTAAAAGCTTAACTTTCAGTAATTTTAAACTAATCAAATTTCAGAAAGTTTTTGTGTGGAGAGGACTCCCAGTAGGGGGTCTCCATATGCTGCTAAATTCTAATCAAAAAGTGAGTCTTACTGTCAGAAAAAAGTCACTGCAATAATAACCTAGTGGGGTTCTGCACATATCCTCTTAAGGTGATGTCCACATCAAATTTGCACAATTTATAACTGCAAAATTGAGTCATCTGCAGCCAGAAATTGTGTGTTCCACCTGTCATCTGAAAATCCAGCTGTGTTCTTCTTGGATTATTGTAACATCGTGGTAATAAAGATTTTGCAGTGAGAATTTAGCTCACAACTTTAGTAGTGATTCATGATGCAAAATCATCTTCAGCTCAGCTTCCCTGTGGTTTCACTGTCCCTAAAACCTCAAAACTGTTATTGTCAGAAAGGCACACTGGTATTATTTTTGCTGTTATTCACTGAGTGCTCTAAATACATACTGTTTTCTTTGGAAGTCAGTTGTGGGAGATGGAGTTGGAGTGCGTGGGATTTATGAGGAGAAGGTATCAGGTATATTCAAAGGTTTGGATTAAAGAAGGGAATTAAACTTCATATAGGTGTTCAAAGGTTATAACTGGGCAGACCACCCCACATATTCCTTTCCATAACAGAATATTATACCAACCAGCTCACTTCCTTTTTCCCCAGCTCCATAAAGACAATGAGAATGGCATTTGGAGTTTTTGTTTCAAGGGTGTTTCTTCCATCAGCAGTGGAAAACAGAAGCACTGTATATTTGATGGTTCTTGGTTTGGTTTGGTTCAGTGCAAAGTTCAAGCCTTTTGGCCATATTCTGGTGCAGACTAATTTTCTCATAACTATACACTTTCTTGCTCATTAAAAAAAATTATTACTTGGACTTAAATAACATGAACACTTTCTCCAGTCCCTTCTTATATCTAATAAACATGAGCTTGCAATATGACTGAAACCGAACCTCTTATTTCCCTTTTTCCAAAATTATATGCTTCCTGTGTATTCCCTATGTCAATGTCAGCAGTATCCATCCAGACTTCTAAGTGAGAACCTGAAACCATCCTAACTTTTCCCACTCCTTCATTCTTCACATCCTATTAATCACCAAGTACCATCTAATTTACTGCCTGCATACTTTACCATCCAGTCCACATTTTTTCTGTTCCCACTGCTATTCCTTAGTTTAAGCCACTGTTATTTCTTACATGAATTATGGAAATAACCTCTTGGCTGGTCCCTCTGTTTCTCATCTTCTATGCTCTAATAATTTTCCTTTTGAAAATTTATCATGAAATGTTGTATTAAATTTTTGGAACACAGAGAAAGAGACACATGACGATCAAGGAAGATCTTTCTTGCCACCTCCCCCCTCCTCTGTGTCCTGCTCAATCCTGGAGCAGGCCTGTACTTAGGGAGAGGAGAACCTTAACTGGAATATTCCAGGATGGGGGGAGTTCTGATTTTGACCTGTTAAGTTAGAGATGTCTATTGAGCACCTGGGTAGAGATGTTGAGTTGGTGGCTGGATTTATGAATTTAATTTAAGGCTGGGGATACATATTTGGATGTCTTCAGGATATTAGCTGTACCAAAAGCCATGAGGTTGGATGAGACCATGAGGGAATGAACGTAAATAGAAAAATAAGTATTTCAAAAACTTAGACCCAGGGCCTTCCAATGTTTAGAGGATGGGAAGATGAGGAGAAAACAGTAGAGAAGACTGAGAAGGAGCTTCCAGAAAGGTGGAAGGAAACCCAGGCTAGTTTGTTGTCCTGGAAACCAAGTGAGGAAAGTGTCTCAAGGATGCGAACTGATGGTCCTGTGAAATGGCTGTGACAGGGATGTAAGATGAGGATCGAGAGCTAACCATTATATTTAGCAACATGAAGGTTGTTGATGACCTTTCAATTTCAGCAAAATGGTGGGAGCAAAAACCAGATTTGAATGCGCTCTAGAGAAAGCTGGGGGACAGTGATGGAGGGTAGAGAGTATAGGCAAGGAGAAGAGCTGTGCTCTAAAAAGAAGGAGAGAAATGGGGTGGTTGCTGGAGGCGAAGTGGACTCTGAAAGAATTTTTGAGATGAGAGATATTTATGTGCCACTGAGCAAGAGAAAATTGATGACACCAGAAAGAAAGAGGACAGTGACTCAAGTAATGTTCTTGAGTAAGCAAGAGGGGATTGGAGCTGGCACACAAGTGGAGGGGTTGGATTTATATAAGAGCATGGAGAGTTCTTCCAAATTTGCAGGAGAGAAGACAGAGTATACGGCACAGATGTTGACAGATGGTGACGTGGTGGAGGGAGTAGAAGTGCTCTTCTGATCGCTTCAGTTTTCTCAGGGAAATAGAAAGGAAGGTCATCAGCTAGGAGCGAGGTATTAAAAACTTTGAAAATCTCCTCCTCAGTGAGGTCTTTCCTCATCAAAAAATCTAAAATTCAGCCCCCTTGGCACGTATCGCTAACAATCTATATATTTTGTCTACTTGTCATGTTTGTTTTCTGTCTCCCCACCAGAATGTGAACTCCATAAGAGTAAGGTTTTATACCTGATTCATTTACTCTTGTAACCCCAGAACCTAAAATACTGCCAGGTAAATAGGTGTTCATTAAACATTTGTTAAGTTAATTAAGGGGAGCATTGTGTGATTATTAGAATAGAGTGGATTGGACTTTTTAATACAAAAACAAAGGAAGTATCTGTCTGTTATATAAGAGGGGTTGGAGAAAGCTATGAAACTTGCAGGACATATTATGCTAATGTTGGGGAACAACCAGGCTGCTGAGTGGGTTTGAAGAAAGGAGGAAGAAAAATAAGGTTGGTTTCTTCTGGCACTTTCCTGAGTCCAGCTCATTCAGTGAGTTGGTTATAATATTCCAAATGTTTCAGGAAAAGGAACGTCTTCACTTACCTGAAAGTTTTCTAAAGCTTGGAGAAAATAGTTTTAGATTGCTTGTGGGTCAGACGATTACAAATGTTGTCTCCTTCCTTTCTACAACATGTAGCAAAAGCTTCAGGTTCAGCAGCTGATGGTATGACAAGTTATAGGACCAGTGGCCCAAGGAAAATAAGTCTTAAAATCCTTGGTTAGGTAGCACACTTTTTGGACTCCATATGCTTTTCTGCCAAAATCCAGCCCACACTACAGGAACTAACTTACACACAAACATGTTTTGAACATAGCGGTGTCAATAACAGTTTCCAATTCTAAAAAAACTAGGCTTTTTTTCAAAAAATAAAAATAAATGCATAAAGTGACAGGACATCACGTAGTCAGGGGACATATGAAATGGAGTTGGACATAGAAATTCTCATCATGTGTTAATGTGTGACTACTCACTCATCCTTTTAAAAAACCATCACCTTTTTGTTGGCAGTGCGCCACGTCATTGATCAATAGGAAGAGCTAGGCACAGGAATCAGATTCACGTTTGAATACATGTCAGTCAGGATCAGTCATTTTCTTTTTCTTATTTATTTATTTTTAATTCTAGGGAGTTTTAGTGCAGGAAATTGTTTACACAATTGATGATTGGGCTGGGAAGCTGATGGAAAAGGGGGAAGCAGGAGGAAATTCAGAGATTAGCAAGAACAAGAACCAATGACAACTCCTAGGCACAGAGAGGAGGTGGATTATCAGAGCCTCAAGGCTGAGACTATCTAATGGGAGCTAGAACTAGAGCTAGACCCATTAGACCTGGAGACAGGAAGGAGCTGGAGTTGCTTCTGGAAAGGTTAGTCTAGGCAAAGCAAAAGAGGGAGGAATATCCTGTTTTGTGTCCTGTTTCCTTCCAGTCTCCACTAGGTCCCAACCCTTCCATCCCTTGGAAGACGTGATAAAGGAAACCGGGAATTATAGTTCTCACAGTAGAGAGCAGGGCAGCAAGAAGGCGGAGAATATATGGGTATCTAAGAGCAAAGGAACACCTCAGAAACCCTTTGCAATCTTTTATCAGCTGTGAGTCCTCGAGTGATGGCTTTAACATTTAGAGTCTCAGTTTCTCCATTTGCATTGTGAGAAAAGGGGACACCTACCTCATAGGGGTTTTATAATTCCGAATGCAATAATGTATGTACAGTGCCTGATTCAGAGAAGGAGCTCAAAACATGCTTTTTTCCCTTTATTCATTTAGAAATATTTCTCAAAGCAAATAACAAATGTTGATGAGGATGTGGAGAAAAGGGAACTCTTTTACACTGTTGGTGGGACTTTAAATTAGTACAGCCATTATGGAAAACAGTATGGAGGCTCCTCAAACAACTATGGATAGATCTACCATACAATCGAGCAATCCCACTGCTGGGTGTGTACACAAAGGAATGGAGATCATCATGTTGAAGGGACACCTGCACTCCCATGTTCATCACAGCTCTATTTATCATAGCAAAAATATGGAACTAACCTAAATGTTCATTGATGGATGACAGGATAAGGAAAATGTGGTGTATATGCACAGCGGAATTCTACTCAGCCATAAAAAAGAATGAAATTCTGCCATTCACAGCAACATGGATGAGTCTTGGAGAAAATTATGTTAAGTGAAATAAGCCAGGCACAGGAAGAAATACTGCATATCCTCACTCATAAGTGGGAGCTAAGAAACAAAGAAAGAAAGACCATAATAAAACATTGAACTTTCAGAAGGAGACAACAGACCTATAGTTACTAAAGGTGGGAAAGGGGGAGGTTGAGCGGGGACAGGGAGTAAGTGGGTAAGGGACACAAAAAGTAATAACGATTTGCATTGATGAACATCCTAATAATATTGATTTGATCACCACATACTGTACACGAATACTGATAGTCAACTCTGTACCCCATAAATATGTATAAATAAAAATAATAAAAATAAATAAATAATAGAAATATTCCTTAAAGCATTGTTTTCATAGAGAGATGATGTAACTAATAATTCTTAAGAGAATTTGGCCACCAAATCTTATCTTCAGCAATGCTTTAACTTTAGTAATCTTCATCAAAAGGAGCACAGAACACAAAACTGACTCAAAGGGGCAGTTACTCAAAGCTCACATTTATCTAGAATTAATTCTTGCCTCAGTCACTTCCAGGAGCACCTGACAAGACAATGTTTGTAGTAATGGCCACAAAAATCAACGAGCAAGTGTTTCTAGAAGAAACAAAAGTCAGTAGCCTTCGATCCTTGCTGCTAAAATAGAATGTTGTAATTTTTCATACATCTGGAAAGAGAGGGTTTTTAAAGGGTGCACTAAAATCTTAAGGGAGACAGTAAAACCTGCTGTCAGGATTAAGAAGAGTGCTCTCAACAGTGTACATGACGAAACACAGTGAAACCTCATTTGTTTAGTTTGACTTAATTTGAAATTTGAGGTAACATGGTCTTGGAAATATTTGAGTTCCTGCTGAAGGATCTCATTACTTCAATTCAGCAGGCTCTTTCTAAGCCCCTCCAGTTGCTTCTGACCCAGAGCTGGGCTCAGGATGAAAACTCATAATACCTAAAACACTATCTGTGCTTTCAAGGTATTCTTTGTTGTTTGTGCAATTTGTGATTCAGTGGGCAAACTTAATCTGTTTAATAAAAAATTTTAAACAAGCAAATTGTATGACGATATATATATGTATGTATAAAGAAGGCACATTGGGGGGAAGGGGATTATCAGTTCTTCTCCTGATAACCAAATTATTACAGTAATTTAGGAACTAGAGAAAAGTGTAAGGAAGCAGAAAATACATAATTTTCTTCATCCCCTAGGGGTACCACTGCTGTCTTTTTTGGTATATTTTCCCTTTAATTTTTTATAAGGCAGTTTTCTTTGTTGTAATTGATATGATATCCATTTTGGTATACTACTTTTTTGGAGTAACTTTATATTATAAACATTTTTCCTTGTCATTAAATGCTATGTAAATCACAATGCTCCATTGTAGAGAAGTATTACAATTATGTAAAAATTCCTTTACTGTTGGGCCCTTTGTTTAAGTTCCATTTTCTTTATTGTAAATAACACTGTAAATATATCTTGATGCTTTAATATATACCCATATTGTTGGATTGCTTCCTGAGAATAGACACCTAGTCACACATTTATAGGTCAAAGTTTACAAACTTTTTGAAAGCACTTGATAAGTACCAAACTGAGTGCATCAGTCCAGATATTATAATTTTTTTAATATTTAACTTTAAGAAATAAAATGATGGATATTATTTCAGCTTTCAGTTTAAATAACAATGATTATTGGGGATTTTTTAATATGCTTGGTGGTCATTTGAATTTCTTTGGCAAATTGTTTGTGAAGAAGCAATTTTTTTTATTTCCTTTCAGTAAATATTTCTTGAGCATTTTCTATGCTCCAAACATTGGAACAGCTGTTAGGTATACAGAGATACATAAAATACAATCTCTTTCTTCAAGGAATTCTAAATATCAAAGGAGGGGAAAAATATAGTTGTCATAAGATCAACTATGAAAACATAAAAATGGTTTGCAGTTATAATAGAAGAAGGTGTGATTAGTCTTTGAGACTGGAAGTTTTTGAAGGTTGAATAGAAATTTTTCAGGGATATAATTAAAAGAATTTTCAGTGCAGAAAATTAAAGCATGCACAAAGCCTGGAAGTTTGGAGGAGCAAATATGCAGGAACTGGAAGTAGTTAGCAACTGCTGGACTACAAAATGGGTTAGGAGAGGATAGAATGAGAATAGACGAAGGTGGGAAGATGGAGAAGATTGCAAGAACCAGATGGTGAGGAACTTTGTATTCCACGCTGAGCAGTATAACTTGGCACTGAAGGTGATGTGTAGCCACGGAAGCCAGCCTTTTTATCTAATGGTTTCTGGTTTCATAGCTAAATAAGTAGATGGCAATTTAAACTTTTTATATTTCTCATCTGTAAACCAGAACATCTGTTTATACTTTTAATATGCTGTGAAAAACAACACTGATTATGTGATGTTACCTTGGAGACATGAAGATTATTTTCAGAAGCAGACCAATTACCTTGTCCATAGCTCAATCCCACCAGGACCCAATTATTTCCCTGATAAAACACATCCTTTATCTACTTATTGGGAAACTATAACACTTTCCATGCCACAGCAAAATTATATGTATTTTAGCACTGTCAAGCAATTTTTATTTTACACAGATTCAACATCCATGTCTTTACTAAGCCATTGCATGCCATTAGATTTAGGGATGTAATTAAGCCCTTTTTATATGTTATGGTTTAAAAATATATGTTAATTTGATAGCTAACCATCACTTTCCCCCTGAAGGTCAAGGAATCCCAAATGGCCTTAGGCCAAACTCTCTTTTCTCCTGCTCTAGTTCTGTCAGCACTGCAAACACAACCGTATTTGGCAGGTGAGCCTTGGATGGCAGAAGTGCAGGGAATTATTTAAATAACAACTGAGGTCAAGTTACTTCCAAGCACTTCTTAAAAATGAAGTTTTTTACTAATGTACAGCGTATATACAGAAAAAATACAAATAAGTACATAGCTAGATAAATTACCACAAAATAAGTACCCTATGTAACCACCGCTCAGATCACAAAATAAAATATCACTAGCACACCAGAAGCCTCACTCAGATCTGCTCCCCGCCAACCCCAGTCACTACCTTCTTTCTTCTACCCACAGGCAATCACTATCATAATTTCTATCACCACAGATTACCGTTTCCCATTTTGTATTATTTTAGTTTCATTATTTTGTGTCTGGCTTTCCCTCCCCCTTAATATAATATTAATCTAATTTATCCATGTTGTAAATATACCACAATTTCTAAATTCGTTTTATTTTTTCATAGACTTTGGGAATGTTTTCAGTTTTGGGCTGTTACAAACAATGTTGCTACAAACATTTTTACATATGGTTTTTGGTGCGCATTTCTGTTGGATATATATCTAGAAGTGGAACTGTTAGATCATACAGTGAGCTTATATTTAACTTTAATAGATACTACCAAATAGCATTCCAAAGCGGTTGTACAATTTTGTTCTTATCAGCAGTGTAGGTATCTGTACTACTTCCTCACTAACACATGGTATTATCATTCCTTTTAGTTTTAGCTTTTCTGTGAAGTGTGTGATGGTATCTCATCAGATTTTAATTTACAATTCTCTGATGCCTAATTAAGTTGAATATCTTTTCGTATGCTTATTGATTCTTTGGATATTCTTTTTAGTGAAGTATTTGTTTCCATCTCTAGCCCATTATTATTTCTTTTTTATTTCATCATTTATCTTTTACTTATTGAGCTGTTGAAGATATTTTATATATTCTGGATACTAGTCCTTTGCCAGTTGCATGTTTTGTAAATATCTTCTCCCAGTATGTGGGTTATCTTTTTCACTCTCCTAAAGGTCTTTTTTTTAAAAAAATAAACAACAACAAACATTTATTTTTTACAGTTCTGGAGACTGGGAAGTCCAAGATCAATGTCCGGCAGCCTCAGTGTCTGTTGAAGATTTGTTCCTTGTAGATAGCACCTTCTACTGTGTCCTTACATGGTGGAAGGGACAAACAAGCTCACTTGGGTCTCTACTGTATGGACATTAATGCCATTCATGAGGGCTCCCCACTTTATAACTAATCATCTCCCAAAAGCCACATCTTTTAATACCATCTCATTTGGGGTTAGGTTTCAATATAATGGTGTCATTTGATCAACAACTCTTAATTTTAATGTAGCTCAGTTTATCAATTTTTTCCTTTATGGTTAGTGTTCTTTGTACTTTGCAAGAACACTTTTTATACCCTATCTGTGCACTTTGAAAGGGAGTAAAGGAAGTATGGAATGGCTTTTTTCCCCTCAAAGAGTTTACTTACTGTCTTTGTTGTTTGTAACCAATGGGAGATTAACATGGGCAAGGCACTTTGGAGGGTATTGAGATAGTTGGGTCTGCACAAACTCAGAATGATTTGTTTTTTTAAAGAATGTTGTTTGAGCTCAATCTTTTTGAGAACAAGGGACTCTCTGTAGCCATTCAGTCTATCAAGGCCACCTTCTCAGCCTGCATCATGGGGAAATCAGACACCTTTGATCTATATTTGATTGTCTCATCTTCCTCTTGAGGAAGGGGGGGAAGATATAGGGGTTTTGCTTATTAAGAATAAATTCCATATCATTTCTCACCCTTTCACCACCAGTAGGAAATGTGAAACAGGTAGCAAGAACCAAAATGACATCCAAGAAGGACTGTCAAGTATATATTGACCCAACAGAGCATATCCACTTGTGTCTTCAGAAAAAGGTGGGCCTGGGCTGAGTATCGGCAAACTTGTTGAAGAACTAGAAGGTGATTTGGGTCAATCCAAAATGTAGTGGCTGTAATTTCCAATGGTTGGGCTTAAATATGTTTCTGGAGCAAATCATATGAGTAGAATAATGTAATGCAATATATATGGAAATACTCATTGTTAGACTTTTTTCCCCAGGTATTTTCTCTTTTTTACATGTTAGACATTCCTATATCAATAAAATCCTTTTGGCATTTAATCTATTCATTGCAAACATGATCATAATCTTAAAGTATGATTCTCTTTCACAATCTCCCATAAACAAGAAAGTGCTTTATATTACTGAGAGTTCTATTTATACCAAGAGGGCATTAGCATTGTGTTCCTCTAAGTACAGTAGGGAGATGTGTGAATCTGTTTGTTTGTGGGTTTTTTCTTCTTCTTCATTAGAGATTGCTATTAATAGCCTTTTAGGATTACTAACACTATTTCTTGTCAGAGATGAGAAGGCCAAGGAGTCTGAAATAGCTCTGCCCTTCCCTGCCTCCAGTCTTATCCAGAACATTGTTCCTCTTTCAGGAAGTGTGGTCCTGTAATCCTGGCTTATTGCAGTTGGCAGTCATTCTCCACATTGGTACCCAAGTATGTATGTCTTCTGTGACTTTTATCAGGTAAAAGAGCCTTTATGAGGTTGTAGACCTCCAAAGGAAAAATGGTCAAGGAGCTATGCAATAATGTAGTGGATTGAATGTCCCCCTCAAACTCACTGAAGCTTGAATTGAATGTTCTCCCCAAGTTTTATGCATTAGAAAGTGGGCCCCCACTGTGACTGTTAAGAGGGTGGGAAATCCTATTAAGGTTAATGAAAGGTGGGGCATTAAGAGGTGACTAGATTGTAAGACCACACCATAATGAATGGATTAATAATGGTGGTCAGGGGCATCGTTTGGAAGGCTTTAAAAGGATAGTGAATGAGGAGGTTAGTCTCTCTTGCTGCTTTCTCTGCTTTCATCTTGCAATGTGAGGGGTCATTGTCACCACAACCAGATGTGTTCCATGGACTTTGGACTTCCCAGCCTCAGAAACTGTAAGCAATAAATTTCATTTTCTTTATAAATCACCCAGTTTCAAATATTTTGTTACAAGCAACAGAAATGGACTAATACAGAAAATTGGTACCACAGAAGTGGGGTGCTGCTTAAAGCAGATACTTGAAAATGTGGAAGCAGCTTTGGAACTGGGTAATGGTCAAAGGCTGGAGGAATATCAAGAAACAGGCTAGAAAAAGCCTTGATGCTGGTGAAAGTTTGAAAGACAAAA
The DNA here is from genome assembly GCF_027409185.1 of Cynocephalus volans. NCBI lineage: Eukaryota > Metazoa > Chordata > Mammalia > Dermoptera > Cynocephalidae > Cynocephalus > Cynocephalus volans. Next base: position 104,463,618 of record NC_084460.1, on the reverse strand, counting down.
AAACCAGGGAAAGTTTGAAATGTTTTAGAGACTGGTTAAATGGTGGTGATCAGAACTCTTATGGAAATAGGACTATAAAGACTGTTCTAAGGAGGTCTCAGATGTAAATGAGAAGGGACTTATTGGAAACTGGGGTAAAGATCACCCTTGCTATGAACTAGCAAGGAACTTGGCTGCCTTGTGTCCTGCCCTAGGACTTTGTGGAAGTTGGAATTTAAGAGTTGTGAACCAATATTTGGCAGAAGAAATTTCTAAGCAGCAAAGCATTAAGAAAGCTATATGGCTACTTATAACAGCCTATGCTGAGTTATGGCAGCAAAGGCATGACATAAATTTAAAAGGGAAACAGAGCGTATTGATTTGGAAAATATGCAGCCTGGCCATGTGGTAGAGAAGCAGAGAACATTTTCAGAAGAAAAATGCAATGGTGCAAAGAAGATACGTACAAAAGAAAGGGATTGCCAAGAGAAGGGGGGAAAGGCCTGAAGGCATTGCAGAAGCCTCGGGGGCCAACCCTTCCATTTCAGGCCCAAAGGCTTGGGGAACAGGCCTGAGGTGCCCTCCACAGGCTCACTGCCCAGGGCCAGCTTGGAAAGCTGCTTCAGCTGCTCTGGCTGTGGCTAAATTGGCCCCAGTTGTGGCTGGACCCACAGCTTTGGAAAATACAAGCTGGAAGCCTTGGCAGTGTCCACATGGTGTTAGGTCTGCAGGCTTGCAGAATGCCAGGACTGTCAAGGCTTATGAACCTCCACCCCAATTTCAAAGGATGTGTGGAAAAGTCTGGGGGCCCAGGAAGAGATCTGTAATAGGGACAGAGTCACTACATAGTGCTTTTGCTAGAGCAATGCTGAGGGGAAATGCAGGGTTGGAGTTGCAGCAGAGAAACCTCATCAGCGCCATGTCTAGTGGAGCCATGAGAGCTGGAACACAGTGGAACCCTCAGCCCTGTGGAGCTTGCAGCATGCCTTGCCAGCCTGCAAGAGCTAAAGCATCACCTAAGACTAGGAAAGCCATAGAAGTGGAGCTGCCTGAGGACTTGTGGACACAAACCCCACATCAGAATGCAGAGAATGTCAAACATGGAGTCAAGGTATGTGATTCACCAGCTTTGAGATTTAATGTCTGCCCTGCTGGGTTTTGGAGTTGTTTGGTACCTGTTACCTCTTTGTTTTGGTCTATTTCTACCTTTTGGAATGGGAATATGTACCATATGCTTGTCCCACCATTGTATCCTGGAAGTAGATAACCTGTATTGATTCCACAGATGGGACTTTGAACTTCGGACTTTTGAGGTGAAACAAGCTAAGACTTTGGGGATGAAACGAATGTATTTGCATGTGAAAAAGACATGAGTTTGGGGGCCCAGGGGCAGAATGTAGTGGATTGAATGCCCCCCACCCCCAAACTCACTGAGGCTTGAATTGTATTTCCCAAGTTTTATGTATTAGAAACTTGGCCCCCACTGTGACTGTTAAGAGAGTGGGAAATCCTGTTTTGGTAATTGAAAGTTGGGGCCTTGAAGAGGTGATTAGATTGTAGGACCATGCCATAATGAATGTATTTATAATGGTGGTCAGGGGCATGGTTTGGAGGGCTTTAAAAGGAGCGTGAATGGGCCGAGCCCGTGGCGCACTTGGTAGAGTGCTGCGCTGGCAGCTCCTGCCGTGGGTTCGGATCCTATATAGGACTGACCGGTGCACTCACTGGCTGAGTGCCGGTCACGAAAAAACGACAAAAAAAAAAAAAAAAAAAAAGGAGCGTGAATGAGGGGGTTAGTCTCTCTCTGCTCTCTGTTTTCTGAGAGCAATGTGATACCCTGCCATCACTGAAGTCACAACCAAAGAAAGCCTTCACCAGATGTGTTCCCTGGACTTTGGACTTCCTCACCTCTGAAACTGTAAGCAGTAAATTTCACTTTCTTACCAAGTACCCAGTTCCAAGTATTTTGTTATAAGCAACAGAAATGGACTAACACAGGTACTATGGGTCAGGATGCTTGGCCAACTGCTCCCCATACTTCTCATTCTCATTACTGTAACTTTCTTCCCAGTTTTCAGACATTTTCTGTCCCCAGTTATTGCCTTTGGCACCTCCTCATACAAGCTCATATCCTCTTGTTATGGGCTTTGGCTGCTGTAGGGACCCTACCTCTTGGATTGCATGTTGTACTATCAACTGCTTCTTTGGATGGCAGAATCTCTCTGCTTATCAGCAAATGAGGCTCAAAACCTTGTAGTGGTGGAATGGTACATAAATGCTTCTTTCTCCTCACTCCCCTCTTGTCTCCCTACCATATTTCACCCTCAATTGTACTGAACTATTTTGAGGATCTAAATACCTGTCCTCACCCCACTCCTTCCTCCATCTGCCTCTCCTCTAGGTGACAGTCACCTAGTACACACTGCCTCCTCTGCTTGGATCCCTTTTGTCTTCCTCTCCTCTCAGCATCTACTACTTATGTTTATCCTTCACAACTTATTTCAGGCATCAGGCTTCCCAGAAGCTTTCCCAATCACTTTCTTAACCCAACCCCGATCACCTAAGTAGTCTCAGGAGCCTTTTCTAGGGATTTCCATAGCTCGGTGTGTCCCACTTGGCAGTCCTCACGCTCTGTTTAGTTATGTGCCTACTCATCTGTCTCCCAGACTAGACTCTGAGTTCCCTGAAGTCAGGAATCCCATATTTTTACATGTTGGGTTCCCAGCTCCTATGCCAATGCCTGACAGACACTAGAACTCAAAATGTATTTGTTGATTGATTAACGATGATCTGAAAGAAGGAACTCTGAAAAACAGCAGAATGTTTTCCAGATTAATGTTGAACTCTTTCTAACTAATTTGTAATTTCATTTTGGGTCTTTTTAAAATGTCTCCCCCCAATACTCTAATACTTCAGTGTACACACACCAATATAGGAAGAGGCTGGATTTCTTTTTAGCCTTTTTAATAAAGAAGAACATTAATTTGCTTTATGCTAATTTCAAATTCATGAAGATTTATACAAGGACTGAGTTCAAGTTTAGCAAATATGTCTTCTAAGATGGTACCATTTAATCTTGTAGGTAAGAATGTTTAAATTATTGAATGAAACATAATTTTAGTACTAATTTACAGACAAGAGATTCATATTGCAATTATCAGTCATTCCTATATATTTATGAAATTTATAAAATACAAATATAAAATAAAATTTATAGAATAAAGAGGGAGACCAAAGACTTCGCTAAATAATGCTTTTCTAGCTTTTAGTTTACAACCTCAAAAACAAAAGGACAATTTCAGAATGTTTCAGAACATCTCATACAACATGAACAGATTTCAACCAGTTAATTATAATGTGTCTTATTATAAAGAGTTGTTCTTTAAAACCACAAGAGTTCTGCCACTAGCCAGCTACATGACTTTAAACAACTTATTCAACCTCTATAAGCCCTAATTTCTTCATTTGAAAAATGTAAATTTAGTGCAACCATTATGTAAAACAGGATGGAGGTTCCTCAGACAAATACGGATAGACCTGTCATACTAGCCAACAATCCCACTGCTGGGTATATACCCAAAGGAATGGAAATCATCGAAGGGATACCTGCACTCCCATGTTTATCACAGCTCTATTTACAACAGCCAAGAGTTGGAACCAACATAAATGTCCATCGATGGATGACTGGGTAAGGAAAATGTGGTATATATACACAATGGAACACTACTCTGCCATAAAAAAGAATGAAATTCTGCCATTCACAGCAAAATGGATGAACTTAGAGAAAATTATGGTAAGTGAAATAAACCAGGTACAGAAAGAGAAATACTGCATGTCCTTACTCATAAGTGGGAGCTGAAAAATAAATTAACTAAAAGAGAGAGAAAGATACCACAATCACAATAATCTGTTGAACTTTCAAGAGGAGAGAACAGAACTGAGGCCACTGAAAGTGGGGAAGGAGGATGGGAAGGGGATTAGCAAGAAATTGGTAAAGGGCCACAAAAATGATTACATTGTATAATGTCGAATATACTAATTATCCTGATTTGAGCATCACATATTACACACAGGTATTGATATTCGACTCTGTACCCTGCAGATGTGTACAGTCAACTATGTTTCAATAAATTTTAAAAGGGAGGGTGGTGACGGCCAGAGGCATTTGGCTAGAACATATAAAAAAAACCCAACCAAACAAATAAATAAATAGCATGTGTATATTTATAAAAAAAGAAAAGGAGTGGGGGAGGAAAATGTAATTGCCCTAAGAATTCTGTGGGAAAAAAAAGTGTGCCTAATATAAACGCATGGCCCAGCCTGCTATTTAGTGATAGTAGACATTATTACACTAACCTGATCTTAATTAGTGAGAGTCTTCTAAGTTTTTCTAGTACCTCCTTATTTGATTGCTATTATATTCTCTTCAAGGTAGGTAAAAGATAAACAATGCCTTTCTATTTTTAAGTGTTTGAGTCTATGAAATATTAATTTTTCCTATGAACAGACATCTGTTTGTTGCTTGTTATTATTTTGCTTTGTTCTTTGTCTAACAAGTATCCTCCCTTTGGGAAATTCTTCCTTTTCATTTGGTTTTGGTGGGCTCAACCCATCCCTCTCCCATTATCCACAGGTGTCAGATCAATATTTAGATTCATTTAACAAGAATAGCATGTCTCTCTACTTTTTGGTTCAGTGATGGATTCACAATCCAACCAAAGCCAGTCAGAGCCTTTCCTGTTATGTAATACAGGAACATTGGGAGAAAGTAGGACTCTCTTCTTCCCAGATCAGTATCTATGAGGATACCATAAATTACAGCTGCTAATAGCCATCTTCTCTGGCTGCATGGGAGGGGCCATCTGAAGGAAGATAAAATGAAGTCAAAACACAAGTAAAACAGAGGTGAGAGCTGGATGGATACAGATAAACCCTGGATCAAACCATGGACATTCCATCTATGTGGGGGCAATATATTCTTTTGTTTTTTCCTTGCACTTAAGCTAGAAATTGTGCTTCTGTCATCTGCAATAGAAGGGTCTCTACTAATATACCCCAAAGCAACAAGAAACTGAGGCAGTAAAAGAGAAAAGAAAAACTAAAACCTTACAAAAGTGAAACTAAATATGATCAAATGTTCATATTTCAAAATAACTTTCAATTTTGTAAACATGCATCCTCAAATAACTTTGAAAGAATGCACCTACCCTAGAGAATTAAAAACTCTCAAATATCCATTTTTTTATTACTAATTTCAAGTTATGAAAAATATATTTACGGATAGTGACTCTGATATCAGGAGAAAAAGAAAACTTGGTGCTGTTTTTATTCTCTAAATTTGGGATTTCTTATTACCAATCTACAAATGAAATAAATTGATCTCCTTTCTTTTTGATCCCAAAATAGCTCAAGCCCTGAAAATGAATATCCTACTGAATATCCTAAAATTATCAGCAGTCTTTGGATCCAAAGTTCAAACCAAAGTGAAACTGAGAATTCTCCAGAGAGGACAAGGATGTGATGGAAAGGAGTAAAAGTTACTGTTATCCCTGCCGTGGATAAAAGTAGAGCCTCCTGTCTTGCATTCACGTAAAGTGGTTTTTGTTTGTATCCTTGCTATTACAACCTGAGTTTAAAGTATGGTCCAGTACTGTTGAAGACTAATATATCTAGAAGTCTTGCCTGACCTATTTTAGAATAGGATTATAGGATCCCCTGCCTTCTAAGAGTCTGTATTCTTGCACACATTTTCTTCCTAGGATGTCTTATGTGTGTACTCAGAGGCAGGTCTTCTCAGCTGTGAAATGGTGGCCAGTTTCCTTCCTCTCTTGCTTGCCATTTACCTCCCACCCCCATGACCTCTGGCAGTTGTAGATCCTTTTAATGACCTACTGACTCCAATTCTGCCTTTCTCCCCTGCTAACAGAATCGTGACCTTGTTCGGGATATCAATGTACTCATTCTCAAGTATGGGTTGTCGATTGGTCTAAGCCAATTATGGCAGACTTCTTCCCAGATATCTGAGCTTTTAGGTAGCCAGAGGTTGTCATGTGGCACTGCTGTGGCCAATGGAACCCAAATGTAAATTTGCTCTGGAGTGGTTCTTGGAAAACTTTTGATCCTGATAAAAAGAGACACATTCTATTATGTTTCTCCCATTTCTCCCTTCTTCCTAGGTTGGACATGAATTTGAAATCCAAACAACAGCAGCCATATTGCAATCAAGAGCTAGGGACATGAAGATGAAAGCCAAATTGCTAAGAATGGCAGAACATGAAGATGGAAAATCCTGGGTCCCTGATGTTACTGTTAAGTAGTTAAACCAGCATATGAGCTAAATGACTCCATATTTTTTGGCATGTCACAAAAATACACTACTATTTGTTTGAGGTACCGTTAGTCATATTTCTCTAATTTGCTACCAAACCCAATGATAATGTTCACATATACTGTTTAGATCTCCTCTGCCTAGAAAACTGGGGAAAAGCCTTATCACCTCATGTTGGATATCACTATTTCTACAGGTCACTGATAGGGTCATTGCATCTGTGTTCGCTAGACACCATTGTCCCCTCTGAGCTTACCAGTTACCTCCTCTGCACATCAGTTATTTGGTGTAAGAGTTTCGATAATGGTCCTGTTGCCCATGTTGTTCAAAGGAGAGAGCTCGTACAGTAGTAAAGACCAGTCACCCAAGTGAATATTCTTAAGGTACAGGGTGAATCTGGAGTGGAATTAGAGAACAAATGTGAGTCAGGTTTGCACAGTAGCAATTCCCATAAAAATGGAGATCCAGTTGCAAGAAATTATTCAGGACTAGACTGAGACATGCTAATTTGTTGTTTCCCTACAAACCAACAACATTTATCTATTTACTCAACATTTATTTAACAGAGGGGAGGAAAAACTGATTTCCTATTAATAAAAATCATACACCAAAAGAAGTAACATACCAAACTCACTTCTACTGACTGAAGCAGACTCAATCCTCCAAAGATGAAACATGAGAAAAAACGTTGCCTCCTTTTCTGTAGTCCTGGTTCTCTCTTCAGTTTTATTTTGTTTTTGTTTTTTATTTATTTGTTTTGCTGTTAATTTTCTGACTCAGAAAACTTTCTGTGAACTATATTAAAGGATTTAACATTTGGATAATAAAATATATCATGTGTTTACTCTAAATAGCCTTGTTCCGCACATTCTTTTATTTCAGAAATTTCAGCTATAATTGCTGATTTCAGTAACTTCAGAATATTCAACAGAACAGATAACCACCATCAAGCAGGGTTGTTTCTATTTCCTTTTTGCAGAGCAATATCAGTTTGCATTTTGTTCGTCAAGTGCAGGTGGAAACTTGAGTTAACTAGCACCTGTTTCTAATTTATTTTGTTGCTGCGTTAGCACTCCTTAAAGACTAATTCTCTTGGCAGTTGTCTGGTTGGCATGCCCCTTAATATAGTCCTAAATGAGTCAAAGTTGTAGAAGAAATGCAGAGGAAAAGAAAGAAGGGCATGTACAATGCCCAGGGGGAAATCCCATGGATAGCTAGGGCTTAGTGTGGGTGTTTCCACCTGCAGGCCTGAAAAGAATGAGCACAACTCCCAACAGAATATATCATATCACTGCGGGATATGTCCTAATTTGAGCTTGTTAAAAAAAAACTTAGCATCTCTAAGTCAATGACAACAAAATAATACATTTCCCTCCCCTCTCTATTCTGCTTCATTTAAAAAATTAAGAACGCAAAATATAGTTATTGGGAATCTATTTTATATTAAGCACTGTTCTAAAACCCATATAACGCAAGGATCTCAGAGTTACTGAACAAATCACCATGGAATTGAAATTAAAAGTGAATGTGACAATAATTAAATAATATAATGCTGTTGGTGGCCAAAACAAAAATGAAAATTATCACACCCAAGTTAAATATGGGCATTATTAGTTGTATTCAACAACAATTGATCTACTCTGTGTGCTGACTATGTTATTTTAAATTTCGTAATACAACCCTGTATAAGCCTCTAGCTAACAGGAAGATGAATAAAAAGGATTTAGGCCCACTCACTATTCTAGAAGAAGTGAAAAATAATGTACAATATTTTAAGAAGAGAATTGTCAGCAACTTTCTACAACTCAACTGACATTCAGCATACAAGTCCACATTTATGAGACCTCAGGAAACTACTGTAACTAGAAGGAAAGCAAAATCAAAGATACACATTTTTAAACTTAAGCAAAAGTCTGAGAAGTGTCAGTTTGTTACTAAAATTTGTGGCCATAATTTAAAAAATATATTTTAACCAAACTAGTTCTGACTATATTGGGATAGTCAGAGAGGAATGATGGTTCTATCATAAGTAAAGTTGTTTGGTGGAAGAATTTCATCAGGACCATAAACAGGTATTGCTGTCCTGTGGAAATGATTGGGTCTTTGACGTGGCATCATGAAAGACTTTTTGTAATGTATCACAGCTTCACAAGAGAGGCCTTAAGTTTTCCTAGCAAGAAAAAATTGATAGTAATAATATCCTTTGGAAGGAATGTAGAAATGAATTTTTTTTTTACTGAACAAAGAAGTAACTAATATAGCTATTTAAACACCATAAGTCATATATGCAGATTATCAATTAACATTTAAGGGTACTTTAAAAGTTCATGAAAAGACTTGTATTATCTTTTAATTCTATTTTACCATGAACTTTTTGAAGTACCCTTGTATAGCCCATACATAATCTTAACTTTATAGAACAGATGAGTTTGAATAAGATCATATGAAATAAATTATACAGAGAATCTTATTTTTGCTATTACTTTAAAATTAGAATATATTGCCTTTTGGAGGGGGAAAATGTCCCTAAAAACTTACATTAAACACCTTCGATGAAAAAACAAAACCTAGTGGCCAAGTTCATGTTTTGCTCACCATTATGTTTTACCAAAAGTAAAGATCTGTGGAGAAAGTTCTTACTTAGCAACTCACATATATTTTTGAATGAAAGTATCTTTCTTATATTCTTTCACAGCTTTGAAAGACTGTTTTAGTTACCTTGCAATTCTCTACAATCCCTGTTCCCCCAGCCTGTTTATAGGTTCTCCCTACTGTATCTGGGATTCCCTTAGCACTGCATTCAAGGATCCCCAAAATTGTCGTATGGTTATTTTTTCCAATTTTTGGTTACAGTTTTATAAATATATACCTAGTTAGGTAACTCTAGCTGTTTAACAATAAAACCCCCAAATTTCAATAGCTTAACACCATATAAGGTTATTCTGAGCTCATTGTGTATGTTCCTGGCTGAAAGGCAGCCTTCTTCTGCAAGGTGATTCAGGGACTCAGACTTGTTCCATTATGAAGGTCCACCATCCTCTCAGGTGAAGAAGGCACATTTCTTCTTGATAACCTTGCCTGGAAGTGAGTCACAACACTCCTGCTCTCCTTCCATTGACAATATCTTTTCTTATGGCCCAATCCACATGCAAGGGGCGGATAAAGCAACCACCAGCTGGACAGCTGCTTCCCAGCCATGAATCTTCACTACGAAAAAGTGAACACCAATTTTTATTAAACAGCCAGATGTTTTACCACCAATCTGCAATAGAACTAGGCTATAATTAATTACACACTTTGTTGGGAAGTACTGTCATTGTCAATGATGGACTCCAACCTCAAAGCCTTTTCTATCTGAGAATCTAAGTCATGTCAAATTAATCTGAAATAAGGGAATTCATTAAAATTTCTCTACAAAATTGGACATCAGTAGCTTTGAGAAAATGAAGATGCCTGCAGTCCTGTTGTAAGAAAAATATATATTTATGCAAGATATATATATATATATATATATAGAACACTTCTCATATATTAAGAATTAGATGACCTAGGCTGGAGATAATAAGAAATATAAAATCCCATCCATGCTCTTGAATTGTTCTGAAGAAAGTGGGCAGAGTTTGTGTATTTTTTGTTTTTTTGTGTTTTTTTGGCGGGGAGGAGTGGGGTTTATTTTTTTGGCCATATTTCTCCCTACAAACTTGTGAAAGGCAAATATTAGATTTTCACTGGCTCCAAACTCCTACTTGCCCTATATAAACTTTATCCCTTAAATTTGAACACAAATTCTAAAGTAAATTTGTGAATCTTGTACAAATTTTAAAAACAGTATACACTGTCCTCTGTGTCAGATTCTTTATTTACTATTATTTGATATTGCTGGCTCTAAATGTCAAGGGTGTCCCAGTTGAGCCAGAGCTAGAAATTAGATATGGCTGATGGGTCAAGCTAGCTGAACTGCAGTGTTCTTGTCTGTATATTTCCATCAGCTGACTGACACAGGAAAATGAAGCATTTACAACATGCCTCCCAAAAGAGATGACCTGATGGAATCCAAATTGCCAGGAAGGTGTGGATGTCCCATAAAAATGAAAGAAGATTTGTGTGTGTTTTGCTCAACTCAGAATGGGACCTGAAAAAGGAAGGCCCAGATTCTGAGTTAGACATGATGGTCAAGTACTTGAATGTGACAGTACTCAAATTCTTGGACAGCGTGTGAACCTCGGGGAGGAAGAGTGCTCTGCATGTATCACTTCACTAAATGCTGAAGCGTGTACCTAAGCTGTGAAAACCGTATAAATTAGCCACCCCCACCTGGCCCTGAGTTCTGCCATCCTCTTCCTACTATTCCTCTGCTGATGTATAAGAGCTCTGGCCCTGCCAAGGTGCAAACTTGACTGAGTTAAGTGCCAGGGCTGCCTGTACAATGCTGGAATACTCAACATTTACTAGCAAAGTAAGGATTCTTCCTCTTTTTTTGATATAATGTTCTTTTGGCAGAGAAGTGCTGTAGCCTATATACCAATTTCCTGTTATTCTTTGGTATTGGCACAAACATTGTACTTGGGATACAGTATCACATGCACTAGATACGAAGTCAGACCAAGGTGCAAATCCCAGCTCCACCATCTGCTCTTTATATGATCTTTATCCTTCTGCATCTCAGTTTTCTCATGTTTAAATAGGCATAACAGTAATACTTCACTTAAAGATTTCCCTTAAGGATCAAGTGAAATAATGTTTGTGAAAGTGCATTGTGAAGCATAAAATATTATAAAAATTTAAATCTCTCTCTCTCTCTCTCTCTCTCTCTCTCGCCATTATTGCTAATTTGTAAAGGCAAATAGGAAAAATAATTTTATGAGAAAAAATTTCCTCTGAAATTCTCATTCCTCATAGATATTCATCAAATGTACTCCAGATAGTTATATCATTTTGTTTTCTCTAAAAACTTAGCATACTTCTGGTGAGGACAGAAAATAGGGTTAAGAGCGAAGCATTAGCTGTGACTGAAAGAGAAAGTAAAGGAAGGGTCCTTCCTGTGAGCATTTCCAAGTGAACAATGTTAGAGATGGTCCAATTAATGTGAACTTTGTAGAAAATGTTAAACAAAACTTGAAGTGATAGAAAATACATTTTGACACAGTGTGGTAGAAAATATCCACTTTTAAATAAAATTATTTAGAGATCTGTTTTCAATTTGAGATGAACCCATAATTCACAGGGACTCATCGTAAATTATTTCTTAGAATCTTGTTTGCAGCTAATATAGGAAATTTGAGACATTCTTCAAGAACACTTTATATTAAGTTGTAACTTCTCTTCTGAAAGCACAGAATATGAGTGACTGCACTACTGGCATGAACTTGGATGTCATCTTCAAATTTGTACTTGATAGTTTTAAGACAAAATATAGGTTTTGAGAAATCCAACATTTAGCTTTAACTAGAGATGAACTCCTAGGATTAAAAAAAAAAAAAAAACTGTGTATTTTAGCATCAATAGAATAAGTGACAGCCTAATGACTTAAAATAATTAATATAGCTTATGCAAAACGCAATGGGCTAAGCAGAAATAAAGGGGTGAAAGGAGAAACATGCAGTTATTTCAAATATAACACCCATTTCTTTACACACACCACCTGTTTATCCGAAGAATTAGAAATTGAGTAGAATTTACAAGGCAATCGAGAAAATATCATATCTTATTAAGCTGAAAAACCCCATTAATGATATTTCTCCTATTGGTATCAAATATGTGCATCCGTTTCCATTGCCTCTCACCTACTCAATCCCTCATTATATCTACACCATTATCACAGCCTCCTAACAAGTCCCCTACCTGCTTCTCCTCTCACCATCCTTCCACTGCTGCCATCTGATCATTTTCCCACCTCAAATCAAAACTCGAGATGGCTTCAGCTGCCTGCATGTTGAAATTTCAACTAACCACCTGGATTTTCAAGGTCTCCATAACAAGACAGCCCTCAGCCTTCCCAGTCAGATGCTCTGCTGGGATTCTAACATCAATATTCTAGCTTAGACTTATTAGAAATAAGGATCGTATTCGATTTTTTTATTGGTTATGAATATTCATAAGATACAAAGCTGATTGTCATCCCTTGTGCCCATGATGTGGGGGCTAGATTCATACTGGCTGTATACCCATTACCACAAACTGCATTTGTACCCCGTGTCCCCCACCCAATTATCCCCGACTTCCATCCCCCTCTCCCCTCCCCCACTCCACTTTGTAGCCCATAGAATGTTCTCTTCCTCTGTAAGTCCAACGCAGTACTGTGGTCTTTCTTTCCTTCCTTCTTTCTTTCTTAGCTCTCACATATGAGTGAGTACATGTGACATTTATCCCTCTGTGCTTTGCTTATTTCACTCAACATAAATTTCTCCACGCTCATCCATGTTGTTGTAAATGGGAGAATTTCATTCTTTTTTAAGGCAGAGTAGTATTCCATGGTGTATATATACCACAGTTTCCTTATCCAGTCATCCATCAGTGGATGTTTAGAATTGTATTAGATTTGATTAAATTACACATGATTAGAAATAATATATCTAAAGAATCTTGCACAGTTGCTGGAAATAGCAGGCCTTAATAAATTATAACTGCAATTTTTTTTTTGTTAGTGTTATTGTTTTTTTCTCTCTCTGCCTGGAATGCTTGCTCAAGTCTTATCCTTCTTTAAAACTCAATTCCAAGAATCAACTCTCTTCTGCATTGTCCCGCAGCACATTTTTGAAGCCTCTTTTATAACTCATGCATCTTACAGCTATGATCTTTTTCTTTTATTGCCTATCTTTTTATTATGATAATGAGCTCTGTGTTTTCTCCTCAGCATTCCTCACAGTTTCTACAATAATTTTTTATATGTAGGAAGTACTCAATAAATTTTGTGGGGGGTGAAGGTAGGGCATAGGAAAACCAATGTAAGGTATATAATGTTTTAAAATAAATTGAAAATTTAATTTACAAAGTAAGACTATGGAGACCAAATAACATATGGTCCAAACAGAGAAAGAATGTTACTAATAATTATATGGGGACAACACTGGAATGTGTGGTCATCTGAGTAGGAGAAAACTCCATGAAAGCAGATCTAATATTATAAAGACTATCCTAATTACATTATCCCTTTCCACTTTTCCATCATGAAACTTACCCTGTTAGAGAAAAGATTGGGTATAAGCATGTTTTTAAAACATGGCGAAGTACTAATAGAAGCAATTGGAGTAAATGCCACAGTTTGAAGTTCCTTTGAATTAGCCTGAGTTGATCACACCAGAGGATTTGAAATGAGCTTCCTTCTGTTGAGTGTCTGGGATGGAGAGTAAGAGAAAAAATTTTTAAACCTGCCTGCTGTTTTGAACAGAGGTATAATGGGAGTATCCTAGAGCAAAAAAGTATGCTGTCTCTGGAGTATAAAGAGAGTCTTAGCTCTCTTCTCTCTCATTCCAGAACTTCCCAAGCTGTGGCCTTCATGGCTATGGGCATCTTTCTATTTCCACTTTTTCTCACCTTATCTTTTAATGCTGGGTGGTTGTTTTTAGAAGGTTTCATTTCACTCTCTGCACACTCTAAGTGCTCATGTTCTCAGCCATCGGAGGTGTTGCCCACAGAGTATGAAGGAAAAGCATTATCCAAAGAGGGGTGAAGTACCCCCTGGTGGACATGGCCCTGTAAGACAGTAAGTTCAAGAAGTCAGAGGGTCCACCCTGGAGTCAGAGGAAGGGAGCCATGATTTCTGTTCCACTTCTCCCAGAGATAGGACTTCGATCAAGGAGTTTAGTGGTGAACAGCTGATCAATCAGCCAGTGTCTAACAAAAACACAGTGACCGTAATATCGCATATGGTTCTGTGAAGGGCCGTTGGTGTAGTGTGGAGGAAACTCTGAATTGAGAGCCCTCAGACCTAGAGCCCAGGATCTAATCCAGGCAAAGCCACCAGATGTATGACTTTGAACATGTCACATAACAGCTCTGTGTCTTAAGTTATAAAACACAGCAACAGACTCTGACTACGTTATAGTAAGGACTACATGAGGGACTGCTTGTAAAACTGTAACACTTCAAATGTCATGTCCCTGATTATTAAGGTAGGATATTTTATTCCCTATATATTACACTCTGAAGTCTTTGAGATACAATTGTTTTTTTTAACTACTGTTCGGAGTGCAATTAAGCTGTTTCTTTTCATGACTATAATTTTTTGGACACATTACTTCAAAACAAATATTACTTAATGAAAAACAAGTAAGTGGATTTAGCTTTTCAAATTTTAAAAAAATTAGCTTGAGATGATATGGTTTTTGACAGCAATAAAGCTTGGGGGCCAAGCTGTCTAATTTGGAATGCAGGAACACTCAACTATGTAGGATTTAATTGATTCTGGAAAAACAGTGCATTTTTTGAAGCACTATGGTATCTTAATGTATCTAATTTCATTAATAGTTTAAGGGAAAAATACCAGACTTTTGATCCAGTTCAGCTCCTCTAGGCCAATGCTTTGTGACCTTTGGCAAGTCATTTAACATCTCTAGATTTTAATTTTATTTGCAAATCACTTGGAGTAGATAATATCTAAAGTCCCTTCTGGTTCTAAAATTCCAGACTATTTCATAGCCATTACAATTTTTAAAGCAGTTTTTCTATTTTTTTTTCCTTTTATTAAAATGAATAAGTGCTTGGTTAGGATTAATTTACCCAGCACCAAGCAAATGACAGCCCAATGACGGTATTTATAAAATGAAATTGTCAAAATGAAAGAGTGACTTTTTGGAAGAAGATATTAAAGTGCAATTGACTTTGAAATAACCTGCCTAGGCATGGCTCACAAATTCTACCCAAAGGAACATTATTGAGACTGTTTGCTTAGTATGCAAATTAAAATCATCATTAAAAGATCAATGGCCATGTGGTGGCTCTATGATTAATGATTTCCATGGCCAAAGGCAGAGATCTTAGTTAATTAGCCTCCCTGATCTCTTGCTCCCTGCACCTCCTGGGGTAGAGCTGGGTGCAGAGGTGCTTCCCTGGGGGAGTGGGAGGAATCTTTAGTCCGTGGACTCCAGACTCTCCGAGTGATCTCACCCATTTCATCACCCCATCCTTTCTAGCTCAAGGAAGGTCATTCCTTGAAAGACAAGGAGGTAATGGTCAAAATGAGAGAAACAGGGTGGTTAGATCACTATTCTTGATCCCTGACAGAAATCAAAGTAATTAAGATAAAAGTAACACAAATTCCTTACTAGTTTTTATTTAAAAGGACAAAGTTCGTACACTTTGTTTTTGCACATTCTTCTTTCTGCTTTTGCCCCTGTTCCTACCTTTAATGTAGACTGTAGTGTAGTAGAAAAAGCAGTCTTTTGGCTTTCCCACTACCTTCTTTTATAACCTTGGCAAGTAGATAACTCTCTGAGACTCAGTTTCTTTGTGTGCAAAAACATTTCTAGTTTTAAAAACTCTTCAACTCAGTGACTCCATAACTCCTTTAATTTTACTGAAAAAAAAGACAAAAAGAATATTCGTGAAGTCTGAAGGTCAAGGCAGTTGTAGGTCAGAGATTGGTAAGGCAAAGAGGATTTAAGAAGACATAGCAGAGATGGTTGGGCTTTCGAAGTCTTGATCAAATGGTCTGTAACCAGGTCAGCAAGACCTAGAGGAGTCGGTAATGTCTGGCTGTCTGCAGTTTCATCTGGCCACCATTGCTTTTACTCTGCACACCTGGATTATTCAAATAAGTCAGTTCTAGAAGTTTTAACCAAGTCTCATATTATTCCAGTGACCTTCTCCACTTCTACTCAGATTGCCAAGCTTTCATAGCAAAAGTCATGTACCACTTGGACTGATCAATCCTTCACCAACCACCTTAAATCTCACAACACCTTCTCTCTCTCGCCCCTCCCTTTGAGCAGGTAACTTCCCTTAACCTCACAGAAAACAATAGAATTTTTTTGTACCAGGACCTCTTCAATGTTTCTGTTTTTATTAACTCTTTTCTCCCAGCATATATTCATGGTTGTTTTCCCTTCTTAAAAAAGTAGTCCTCTGTGTTCTTGTGTTTCTCTATTTATTTCTCTCTTTTCATAGCCAGTCTCCTAAGAAAGATTTTGTTGTACTTTCTTCTTTACCTTTTATTTATGTCTCACTCACTTTCTATTTGGGTTTGGGTTCCCTCAGAAGCTGACTCTGGGACAAGGATTGAAGTGCAAGTATCTTATTTGGAAGGTGATCCCAGGAAACACATTAGAGGTAGAAAAAATAAAAGAGAAAAGGAAAGGAAGCCATTACAGGGTGCGTAATCGAGCAATCACTTTTATGCTGATGATTCTCAAATCTATCTCTCCAGGTTACGTTCCAAGTTCTTGCTGTTGTTGTTGATATTGAAACATAATTGATTATTCATATTGTGGGGGTTCAATGTTAGCATATGTTGATCAAATCCATATTATTAGCATATATATTATTACAAATCATATTCTTTATGTCCCTTGTTCAATCTCTCTCCATCCTCCCTCCCTCACACCTCCCACCTCTGAAAACTCTAGATATCTTCTTTCCTTCTGAAAGAGTAATGGGCCCTGTGGCAGTGGTGGTGTGCCTGGTTGCAGGAGAAGGAGTCAGTCCCCCGCTCCATCTGTTTTTACATTCTAAGTTGTTGTTGCAGAGCAGTTGGGCAGGAGGGGGAGAAAGGAAGTTGGAAGCAAATAGGGTGGGAGAAGGAAGAAGGTGGGGGGCATGGTTGAGGCCCGTGGTATCCCTCTCATCCCAGGGGGAGATCAGGGGACTTCCAGTGGTCGCTTGGTTGTTGCTAGGCTGAATGCAGATGTCAGGGGGTGTGGCTGAAGCACTCGGCCCACCACTGCCCTGGCTCAGAAGACCAGGGGGCTTCCAGCAGTGGTTCAGTGGTCATCACTGGGCTGGTTGCAGATGTTGGGGAGGTGTGGCCAAAGCCCTCTACCCCCCACTGCCCCAGCTCAGGAGCCTGAGGCATTTTCTGTGATGGCTCAGTGGTTGTTACTGGGATGGGTGTGAGTGTCAGGGGGGGCATGGCTAAGGCCCTTGGCCCCCCACTGTCCCAGTTTGGGAAGCTGGGGCACTTCCTGCAGCAGCTCAATGGTGTTGAGTTGGTTGTGGATGTCAGGGGGTGTGGCTGAGGCCCTTGGCCCTCCGCCTCCCTGGTTTGGGGGCCCAGGGAGCTTCCAGTCCTTCTAGGTTTTATAGGTGTTCTTTGCTGAAGTGAGACCTTTACTAGTTAATATCAAACTTTGTCTCTGGTCTGTGGGTATTTTGTTTTTTCTTTCAGTTCTGTGTTGGATTATTTGCTGTTCCCACTACTTAAACTCTGCACTGGAACTAATTTCTTGTCCTATGCTTGCTTCTAAAATGGCAGAACTTCCTGTGGGGACCAGCACTTGAGCCCCGTGGTTGAGGTAAATTGCTGCTTTGCTGCTCATTCCCTGGGGAAGGCTTTTTGTGCAGCTCAGGTTTTAGTGGTTGACTTTGTAGGTACACCTGGGTCTCATGAGATCCAGTGCACCTGTGTTGTGTAGAATCTGGTCTGGGCCTGAGTCTTTTCAGCAAACTGCACCCCCTCCAGTTCTATATTCCTGACCAGTCTCCACTGAGTGGTCCTGTGCTGATTGGGGGTCAGATCAGCTGTCCTTGCTGTGCCTGATGTTCCCCCAGTGGGCCCATTTCCCCCAGCGCCCACACTCCAAACACTTCCCATGGGACGGGCCAAGCTCTGGTCCCTTGTGAGGACTCACCAGCCTCTGAGTGGCTCCTTTTTTCAGTTGTTCTGGCTCCTCACTCCTGTGTGGGTCCACGGAAACTCTGTTAGTGGTCCTGCTGGCCTGGGGGCCACTGAGGCCCTCGTCTCCCCTGCCACCCCCAAGCAAGTTTATATGAAGGGCACAGCTATGGCTTTTGCACTCTAGTGGCCCCAGCTTGGCTGCAGTTTCTTTTTAATAGTTAGAAATTGGTTGATTTGTGGGAGAGAGTGATGCTGGTGACCATCTATTCCACCATCTTGACTGGAAGCCTACATTCCAAGTTCTAAGTCCACATTTATAAATCTACTAAATGTCCCTAACTAAATGTTCATGACAACTCAAACCCACCATCTCCAATATTGGAATAATGGATTCAGGGCCTGGATCTCCTAATTCCTACATATGTTACATTGAGCCAGTTACTTAACTTCTACCAGTTCCAGATTACTGTTCTATAAAAACAGGGATAATAATAGTCTCATCAATATATGTTGTTTTGAGAATTAAATGAGATTGTTTGTTTTAAGCACCAAGCATAGTGCCTGGCACTTAGGAAGTGATCAATAATCATCAGCTGCCATTATTAATGTAATGATGACTTTCTCCACTTACTAATTTCTTATCATGCATTCCCTATCTTTGTTAATGGCATTGTTATCAACCCACTTGCATCAGAAATTTTCAAATCATTCCGGAATCTTTCTCACTGTCAACATCAGGCACCGTATTCTGCCAATTACACCTCCTACATATTTCTTAAATTTTTTATTTCCTCTTCATCCTTCTCATTCTGCCTTAATGCCAGCCCTCATCACTTCTTGCTTAGATTAGAATTCCTAAGTGTATTCTCCCTGTTTACAATGCTGAGCATAGTGCCTGACACCAAATAATCACTTAATAAATGTTTGCATGAATAAATATCATTAAACCATCTCTATTATAACAAATGGTACCGCATCCACCTGGATTCTTAGTAGTGTTCCTTGATGCCACTCTTTCCTCCATGGCACATATTTAATCCATGAGTAACCCTGCTACCTCTACCTCCAAACTATGCCCACCATCTAAGCATTTCTCAGTACCTCCCCTGCTGCAGTCCTTGTAGACTACCAGACTCTTATCTGTCCACCCAAACTTTCCTCCTCCTACCTTTTCTATATTTCTGCTACACAATAACTGGGGTGATCAAAACATAAATTAGATATTTTCATGCCTTTGCTTATTACATTTCTGTGACTCCTTGATAAATTATTTAATACCATCTTCAAGGACTTTGAAGTCTCCTATTGACTTCTCTCACCTTATCTCTTTCCACTCACTTTGCTTTGGCCACAGTGGTCTTTGTGCTGTACCTTGAACACACCAAATCTGTACCTTTTGCAATTGCTCTTTTCCTCTTGGACCACTCTTCCCCCAGGGTCTTCACACAGCCGTGTTCTTCTCATCATTAAAGTGTCAACTCCCCACACTTATCTAATCTATATCTTTATACCTTATTGTCTATCTCCCTAGATATGTAAACTATTTGAGGCATAATTTGTGTCTCATTTATCGCCGTCTTCCAAAGCCCAGAACAGTGCCTAGCACATAGTAGGAGCTAAATAAATATTTATCAATAAATATTTACTAAATACAAACTATTCAAAACTAGGCCTTTTAGGGCACTAAAAGAGAGAAAAAGAGATTAAAAGATATCAACAAAAACACCAACAACAATAACAAGATCCTAAATCATATAGATAAGGATGGGAAATAAATTTTGAAAACTAATTTGTTAAGATGATAAGATTCTGTGTTTCTTTTTGAAAAATTCCTTAGTTATCATTAAAATGTGGGAGGAAAAAGTACCTAAATGTCATACTGTAGAGCAAGAAATGAAAGTTGCAATATGAGTGCTGTGACAAAATGTCGAGCAGCAATTCTAAGAAATAAGTCTGTGGCCAGGGGGATCTGAGAAGACTCTAAGTTCCGTTACTCAAATCACCTAGTGGATAGAGAACAATTTGACACAGTATATAATAAACATTTTTCTATGAAATTTTAAAATTACAATAATATTAACATCTTCATGAAACAGAGCATTCAAAGATCTCTTTTATTGGCTGAGTTGAAATAAGGTATATGTGTGTGTGCATCTGTGTGTGTGTGTGTGTGTAGGGGCAATGAGCAGATAGTGGTTTAGGGACCTCAGGCTGCTCATCAAATGGCAGGTGGCATAGCCACTTGCCACGCAGCCCTCCCATTCCACTTAACCTGGAAATTCTGAGCAAGTTTCTGAGGTTCTCTTGATTTCTCTTGAGAATCCCTGTATTGAAAACGGCTCTTATGGTAAACTTGAGATGAGAAACAAATTGGTCTGAGAACATTCCCATGATTCCCATTACCAGAGAATGCTGCTGCTTTTAATTATAGCACAGATTTCCAGACTGTGATTTCGAGACAAAAAAGAAAGAAAAAACTATCAGGGTTTTTTTTTTTTTTTAAGGAAGGGGCAGGAGAATGAACTCATCATGTTTTGGTTCTGTCCTGATGGAAGGGAGAGTCTCAGTGGTTCCCATAAAGAGATAATTTGGTACCATAAACCACTTCTTGAGTTCTACTTAGGTCAATAATGATAAAATGAGACGTGCAACATCACTTTACAGATTAAGAACTCATGTTTATATGGCTTAGCCAAACTTAAAATAAATTCACATAATTCTGTCAATCGTAATGCAAAGTCTGAGAAATTGTCTCATTCTCATTCCCCTGAACCAGACAATGACAAATCAAAGCACTTAGAGAAATTAGTGCTGGTGGTTTTGTATTTCTTCCCCACAAATATTTTTAAATAGAAATTTTCTTTTCTTTTAGACTTTAGCATTGATATTAAAAAGTATAAAGCAGTTGGCTGTTGTGGCAGAAATTGCTAGCTAATGACATCAAATCTTTTTTTCCTCTTCTTTCCGGACACCCAGCTGGACTACCTCCCAGCCTCCTTGCAGTTAGATGTGTTTGTGTGACTGAACTTTGGCCATTAGAATGAGAACAGAGGACGTGAATATCCTTTTAGGACTGGTCTATAAAGCCTCCCAAGGGTAATTTTCATTGCCCCTTTCCCTTCTAACCTGATGCAAATGAGCATGGTAATTTTTGAAGCAACATATTAAAGTTGTAAGAGCCACAAGGTAAAAGAATCTGGGTCTTTGAATCATTTGGTGGAAAGTCACTTGCCAATCAGGATTTTATCTAAGTGAGAAATCAACTTCTCTCATATTAAGTCTTTGAAATATATGGATTTATCAATTATATTAGCTAGCATTACCTTAGCAAATACAACTGGTTAGACTCCCTGCTTAGAAACGATAGGTCCTATTGGTTCTGTCACAAGCTTTTTATAAAAAGTACTGAGATTTTAAAAACCATCTTTAATCTCATAATCTTACATTTTCTAAGTCTTTATGTAACTTTCCAACAACATTCCCAATTGGGAAAATTCTGATTCCACAGTTATTATGTATTATATAACTGCCCAGAAAGCTAACAGCTTCCCAACTGAACTTTTTCTAAGTCATATGAATTTGTGCATTGATGACTTTTTAGGCCAGTTAGTTAATAATGAAAGTCAAATACTTACATAGTTCAGAACTGTGGTCATATATTATAAAGGAAATAAAGATAAGGTAAATTCATTATGTTAATTATAAGGTTTACAATCATAATCCCCCAATAGCATACCAAATAAAACACCTCTCAAAGAAATGGTTCTGAAATCAGGTCACAGATCATCATTTCAAGCAGTTGGTAAAAAGACATCTAAAAAAAAAAAGAATATGTCTTCTTTTTGGCCAGTCCTCCAAATGGTGAAAATATATATGGATAGCGTTTCACGACCACATGGATTGATGTCTTCCAATACCCACTTACTAAAGGAAAATAATATATCAAAAAATTCTATCTAGAGATACAGTCATAGGTTATGGTACAATTCTCAACATAAGAAGCTTTTATTCTTCAATTCTATAATTTTCGTTTTTAAAAGTAAAGACTTTTGTTACTGGTTCTAAACCAAGATTCTCTTCTTAAGGAGTTAATCAATCATACTTTTAAAACTGTACTGTGCGGAGGAGAAAACAAACTGTTCTCTGGTTTACAAATTGAGGGTTATGAAAACAAATTCCAAGGTGTTGACTCGTGCATGCATTTATATCACTCTATAAGTACTCAATTTGTGTATGTGAATATTTATGAAACCTTGGAGGTTTATAAGTAACATGAATAAAAATTCCTGGTAAATAAAGGCAGGGAAGGTCTTTACAGCAAAGGGACTAAACTCCAAAATGTCGTAAACAACTTTCCTTGGAGCAGAGATTAAACTCAATTCAAAATATTTTTATAACTACTGTCCTAGTATAGTCATCAACAGATTGTTATCTATGTTTTTCCTCGAGATTAATCCAGTCACACATATGCCAACACAGCACTGCTTTTTGAGAGTTTCTAACCTTTGAAAAATGGAGCTGGGCATCTGAGAGCCCTCAGTAATAAAATACTAGTTGGCACTGAGTTAGCTGTCTCTTGTGACAAATCCACTTTTGCTTCAAATCCCTTCATCAATTCTCATCCAAGTAGTGCTCTTTTCTTCCTTTGCCCTACTTTCTTCCTTCTCTCCTAGTCCTACCCACTGCCCCATCCTCCACCCCCTACACATATCAAAAGGATAGTATTTTAGGAAGTCTTTGCCATTGTGTCCTATCTGGTTCTGCCCTCCAAGAGTCTCCTCATGCTGTTTCCTCAGTTAAAGCTTACCTGGTGGAAGCAACACTGGACTGGAGTCAGATGGTTTAAAAACTTTGTTGCTGAGAAGCATATAACCTAAATTTTCTTGTCTTTGAGTTATTTAAAATCTATAAAATGGACATAAATATACCAAAAGATAACATACAGAAATAAATAATGTTCACAAAAATAGGCACTTAATAAATTTTAGTGTTTTATTTAGCTTTGCTGCTTATAAATCCCCCCAAACTTAAAAGTTTAAAACAACAATGATCATGTATTATTTCTCATGGTTTCTGTGGCTCAAGAAGTTAAGAAGGGCTCAGCTGGGCCATCCTCACTTAGAGTCTCTCACACAGTTGCAGCCAGATGGCAACTGGGACTGCAGTCATCTGAAAGAAGTGGAGGATTCACTTCCAAGGCGGCTCACTTGCAGGGCTAGCAGGTTGGTCCTGGCTGTTGGCTGGGGGCCTCAGTTTCTTTCTATGAAGACTTTTCCACAAAGCTGCTTGAGTATACTCATGGTATGTTGGCTGGCTTCCCCTGGAATGAGTGATCCAAGAAACCAAGGTGAAATATAGTCACACACCACCATATTCACCATACTGTACTGGTCACACAGGGAGATCCCTGATTTAATGTGGGAGAAGTCTACATAAGAGTGTGCATGTCAAGAGATGTGGATCATTGAAGACCGACTTGGAGGCTGGCTACCATACTTGTTAGACATTGATCTCTTTAGAGAAAAACATTGATCACCTTGACTACAGTCAAACTAACTGGACTGCTTTCCAATTTCCCCTTGATGTACTCATTTTTAGGCTAGTTAAGCCTAACCTTCCTCCATTTACCTTCCTTGTCCTTTCTCTTTCTCTATGTCAATCTCTCTCTCTCTTTCTCTCTCTCTCTCACATACACACACACACGCGTGCGTGCACGCACACACACACACACACACACACACACACACACACACACACACACATAGGACTAGTATCCACATTTAAATTTTGCACACACTACCTTTCCCAATTGTAATCACACTTTTTTTATATAAACTTTTTTTAAATTTTAGAGTTGTTTTATATTTACAGAAATGTTGTGAAGAGAGTTCCCATATTCCCCACATGTAGTTTCTCCTATTATTCTATGGAGTGCCTTGAAAGGTAGAAAGGGTTTTGATAGGTCAAGATGGAACAGTGTAAGCATAAGCTCTACAGCTAGGAATTAATCTCTTCCAGTGTCTTATAGGTAGGAGAATCTAGCATTTGAAAAGAGATACAGAATTATATAAACTGGAGAACTAAATGAATTAGATGAAGTTCCCAATCTACTTATTAAGGCTGTGAAAAGAAACGATTGTTATTATCAGAGAAATTATTTTAAGAAAATTAATAAAACCAGATATGGACAGGTAACCAATTTGGCAACTTTGTGACCCAAAGGATCCAAGGTTGAATGACTTGTTTTCTAATATAATTAGAGTAGAGTTGAATGATATGATGTTTATAATCTTTTATAGACTTCTGCCACAAGATTAAATAGGAAAATAGTGATTGCAAATTTTCAATAAATAAGTGATTTGACAGAATAGTGACTTAGCTTTTGTGAACAAATATTTCATCTCACAGAAATAATTATTAAATGAATGGAGATGGGGTAAAAAATCAGTTTTGTCTCACTGAAAGTTATAAAGCAAGATGTTTGTAAAATGATCTGCAATATATACAGTCCCATGGGGAGATTCCATAAAGACATCAGGAAATATTATTGCCCATTTACAGATGAGCAAATTTAGGCTGACTGAGTAGATATTCAAAGTAAAGTGGACTAGACCAGAGGATTATAGTCTGTAAGAGATTCAAGGACAGAAGTTTGTGAATAAAAAAAGGGGTATTACCTGGAAGGTCTGTTCCCTGTTGAGGAACCCATGTGTGTAGATCTTCAGTGTCCATAACAAGCAGGAGGCATTAAACTTGAGTAAAATTGAAGAAGGGAAGCTGCTGTTTCAAGGCAACATCTCTCTCTCTCTCTCTCTCTCCCCGTCTTTCATACACACGTGCACGCACACACACACACAAACACACACACACACATGCACGCATACTCACAATATCTCTGATTTCATTCACATAATAGTTTTTTGTGCTTTGAAATGTTGGAAAGCAACGAGAATGGGAAAAATTCTACAGCAGATACCAAAAGCTTCTTGAAGGGTCTTTCTGCCAGGCCCACAGTCCTCCCATCTATCATTCTTAGTGACTCCAGGTTACCACTTCCTCTCCCAAAAAACCCACACACATCTGACAGGTCAGACTCATCCCTCCTTACTTCCAAATGCTCATCTAAACAGGTCATCTTCATTCCTGCATAAAAACCTTTGGTGGTTCCCTACAGGATAAAGCCAATTTCTTTAACTTGACTTATCTTTTAAATATCAGGTCCTAAGGTTGTACTGTAGCCTCATTCTCATCACTTTCTATCATGAATACTGCACTCTGGGGACTGTAGATTGCCATGTTGGGAGGTGAGAGGGGCTGGTGTTCAGATGCACACACAAAATTTTCACATGCCCAGAATTAGTATTATTACAGTCACAACAACAAATATAGCTCTATCTTTTGAGTCCTTACACTATGACAAGTATCGAACTAGGTACTTTACATGTTATATTTCAGTTAAACCTTATAACAAGTCTTCTTCAGAATGGTTATCCCCAATTTCAGTTGAGATTTCAGATTTAGAGATTAATTTCCTCTCAAGGGCCCACAGCTAATACAAGGGTGGATTAGAGTTCAGACCTGTCTTCCCCAAAAGCCTGTTTTCTGTCTCCTATGTAGTATAGTGTCATGAAGAGCTGTTGACTCTGGAGGCATATGGTACTGGGTTTAAATCTTAGCCCTGTCATTTACAAGAAGCAGATGGATTAATTTCTCCAAATCCCAGATTCCTCATTTGTAAAAATTAGGATTTTATAAAGCACCTACCCCATAAAATTTTTGTGAAAATCAAAGGAGAAAACAGATATAAAGTGTTTACTTGCTAGCATTATTGCATCTCATTACCTCTTCCTGGCAAACTCTTACTTATTTTTTAAAACCCAATTCAAATGTCACCTCCTAAATTGACACCTTATCTAACTCTGCCAGACAGAATTGTTTTCTCCTAAGTTCCCATATGACTTTAATATTATAATTATTTGAGTATCTGTTCCTTATTAGACAAAAGTTTCTGGAAGGTATAAGTTGGTATCTTCATCTGGGTTTCCCCCCAAAGCAGATTCTGATCCAAAAATTTGATTTCAGTCAAGGATTTGAGTCAAGCAGTCTTTTGAGAGGTGCAAAGAATATGGGTAGATAAGGGAAGCAATCAGAGAGAAAAGGCAGCCACTAAGAAATTTGTTAGTAAGTCAACTCTTGTAGCATAGTAGGTAACTGATAATTCCTACCCCAGAGCCAAACTCTGGAAAACTATGCAAAACTTAGTATCAGGAATTATCCTAGTCAGGAAGGTGGGATCTGGGTATTTACATCCCTACACTAATTAGTCATTGGTCATGGGCTACCCCTGTACCTGTATAGGCACTTCTGGCTTATGGTGCATATAGGCATAGTGGGTTCTGGAAGCCTGAGGGCAGCTCTCCAACAAAGATGCCAGTGCTGCCTTTGAAAGTCAAGCTGGTGTATAATGAGGGGATATGAGAGAACAGGGGTGGCGCACTGACAGTGTCTGTGTGTATGTCTTACACTTCTGCATCATCACTTCTGCATTCATTCATTTGTTCTTGCTCTTCATCAGTCTCCTTTCACTTGGGCTTTTCTTGTATGATGACTAATACACAACCAATAAATGGTTAAAGAAGGAAAGAACAGGAGGAGGAAAGAAGGGAAAGGAGGAGAAAGAAAAGGAAGGGAAATGTAGAGAAAAGAAAGGATAGGAAGGGAGAGAAGGTAAAGGAAGGATGGGGCCTGTGCCATGATTTGAAATGGAGAAGTCTCCCTTCTTTTTATTTCTTAAGGCAGCAATAAATAAAAGGTACATAGACGATAAAACCACACTAAGACATCATCTCACTCCAGTTAGACTAGCTATTATCAAAAAGACAGAGAATAATAAATGCTGGTGAGGATGTGGAGAAAGGAGAACTCTCCGAGGCTGTTGGTGGGACTGTAAAATGGTGCAGCCTTTATGGAAAACAGTATGGAGCTTACTCAAACAACTACAGATAGAACTGCTGTGTGGTCCAACAATCCCACTGCTGGGTATATACAAAGGAATGGTAATCATATGTCAAAGGGACACCTACATTCCCATGTTTATTGCAGCTCTATTTACAAATTCAAGAGTTGGAACCAACCTAAATGTCCATTGTTGGATGACTTGATAAGGAAAATCTGGTATATATATATACAATGGAATAGTACTGTGCCATAAAAAAGAATGAAATACTGCTATTTGCTGCTGCATGGATGAACTTAGAGAAAATTATGTTAAGTGAAATAAGCCAGGTACAGAAAGAGAAAAACCACATGTCCTTACATATATCACATATATGTAGGAGCTGATAAAAAATAAGTAAATAAACAAATAAATAAAAAAGAAAGAAAGATACAATGATCACATAACATGTTGAACTTTTAAGAGAAGAAAACAGAACTGAGGTTACCAGAGGTAAGAAAGTGGAAGGGGGTGAGGGGAAAGAGAGGAATTGGTAAAGGGCCATGAAAACCAATTACATTGTGTAATGAAGAATAAAAAAAAAAAGAAAAGAAAGAATTTCCAAGATGGCATGTTAGTAAGTCTGCCTAAGTTTTAATTCTGGATATTTAATATGAGAATAAATCACAGAATCAGAGTTATAGTTTCTTATTTTTTCCTTACCTGATCAAAAGCCAAAAAAGTTACTATAGAGCTGGTGAGAAGTTCTGACCTTTGGCATATGCAGTTTAAGAAAAGATTCTGAGAAAGACAAGTGAGGATTTTTTTCTCGCTGTGCTAGGTAATAAGTGCTACAATGGAAACACAATTCCAAGTTGCATAATCCAGTAGTTCAGAGCTATTGATCTGCCCAGTAACAAGACTTCCTGAGTAAACTGCAATATTCCAAAGGGATGGTTCCAAAGAGAATAATGGCAAAAAGTATTACCTGAATTTTGTACCTCCGTTAGAATCAGGCTCATTGCTTCTGCATGTCATAAATGTTAAGCTCAAGCAGCTTTGAGAAGCAATGTGGTATGTTGGCACAGTGCTGGAATCAGGCCCAACATTACATCTATCTACGTGATCTATGTAAACTCCCTGGTTCTCAGTTCCATGATTTGTAATATTAATAGACTGAAGTCAGAAGTGATAAATTCAGGGTCGGTGCCTACTGAGTGAATGACAGGGGTGGTGATGAACTGAAGAGCACACACCCCACCCAAAGGGGCAACCGTTGCTTAGATCCAATCAAGGGTTGCCACGCTGATTGAAATTTGGGCTGTCAAATCTCGCAATATTTTCTGAGAATCAAAATCTGACATTTATGTGAATTCTTCAGGTTTTTATATGTCGGTACAATTTTTGTGAAAAACACAGTTGGAAAAAAAAGGTTTATCATCTGTGGAGAGAATATAAGCCACAGGTTGTTGATCGCCTCTGGACTAGATAAATTTCAAATGTCCTTCCAGTTATTTGCCATTTTAAACATGGTATATGGAGACATAAGTATTCTTCTGAGACTGGGACACCAGTATCTAGTGCTACACCTGCTTTCTTCTCCAAAGGTGTTTATGTACCTTGGCTGAACAGTCGCCAATAATCTTTCTCAGTAAGGAAGACGCACAGCAGTTTTGGCACCCTCTTCCCTGATGACCCAGATGTATGTCCCTGAAACCGAAAATTGGTAGTAATAGCCATCCCCACTTTGGAGAAATTTCCACTACTTACCATAATGAAGGTTACCTTCAAGATTAGATAGGTCTCTGTATTCCTCTGCACTCTAGAACCTTGTTGAAGTCTCCCCTAACATCTTTTCATTCGCTTTGATCTTTAATTATGATTGGAAAGATGGAGATCCTTGAGGTCCAAGTTGGACTTTCAGTCCTACAGGATGCCACTGAAAGTTGGTTAATTACTTCACGTGAGTGATAGAGAGCACAATGTAGACATAAGAGAAGAATCCAGGGAGAAGAAACAATAGAAAATACAAAAATTTAAAAATGCAGCAAGGTGTCAGAAAGAATTGGTTGACACAGGAAAGGATGATGTCACACTTGAAGGGATGGATGCCTTGAAAAGGAAAATCTTTCTCTGAGATCAACAGGATAGAGAAGAGCTTGTGAAGCCAAACTGTTGAGAATGAGAGAGGAGATCAGATGGCAGTTGCCCTCCATTTTTCCTGTAAAGTAGGAGCTAAGGTTTTATTTAGGAAGTGAATACTAGTAGGGTAATTTTTGAGGAGGGAGAAAAAGATCGAGAAAAAGTTCTTTGGAGAATGTCATAGGTAGATAAATGTAGATGCTTTTTTTAAATGCCAGATAGGTTTAAGATTTAATAGATTTGAGGTCACAAGAATCCACCATGTAACAAGAGGAACCAGGTTATTGCCCTTCTCTGGAAAGGTAATGGGTAACTTTAGGATAACCAAAGAACTAAAAAGAGCCTAGGATGGGAGGAGGTAAATTTTAGTTTCATAGATCTTGGATGCAAAGCCATTCTGAGGGATGCCAGTTGCTGGATGTGGTCATACCTGTCGGTGGCTCAAACTGCATAAGGATGAAGGCCAAATGTGCTGAGAAGATCAGGGAACTGTGAGGCCAGGAGTGGAAGATGCTAAAATTATTAAGGAAGAAAGCTGTAAAGGATACCATGAGATAAGCATTAAAATATTCGAAGAAGGTAAGAGATTGTTCTGGGGGGTAGCTATGTCTGGGGCTGGGGTAGGGAACCAGGAGCTTACTATCCTTGTTTTAAGAATTTTGACAAAAAGAATAAGAAATTGCCTCTAGAGGAGAGAATTGTCAGGGAAATGGAATTGTTAGCAAGAATCGTCACTTCCTTTAGGTGAGAAGATAAAGAGCAATGACCCAATAATGTTTTCTGGCAACAGGGGAGGGAGTTTCCATAGCAAGGAAGAGCAGAGGACCATGAAACAGATGGTAGGAGAACACTAAAAGAACTAAGCTATGAACACACGAGAAGAAAAAATCTATAGCAAGGAGTGGCTTTGAAATCAGACAGACCTGGGTTTGAATCCTGCCTCTGCCACTTACTAGCTATAGGAGTCGATCAAAATCTAGAAGCCTTCTTTTAAGAAAAAGAATATAAAATATGAAACTAAAATTAGGAGCAAATGTGAATTTTTATTTAGAAAGAGAAAGAAATCAAAACTAAATTTAAAAGCTAACAAATACCAGAAACATTTCAAAATTCAAAAAATAAAGCAATATTTTAATTGAATAACTGACAGTTATATATACTGCATGTCTTCTATAATGCATTCTTTCCTACATTTTTTGCTAGAAAATTCTTTAGTCATGTCTTCATGTGACAGTGGTTTTGCAGTATCATTTTCTATTGTAAGAATAGAAAGATGATTCAGTCCGTCCTCTAGCATGGTTGGTATAATCTTTCTAATGATTGCTCAGAAAAGTGTCTTTTATTTCCATAAATTATTATTGGTAATGTCATATAGATTTTAGAATTATTGCCAAATTTGGAAAAATCTGTGTTAAACCTCTCCATATGTGACCTGTAACATTTGGAAGCATTTTCTGTAGACAGGCTTTTGACTCCACACCATTTAAACTCTGCCTTTCCTCTATTACCTGCTGATTTCCAGTGCTGGCTGCTGCAGGCAAGAGTCATTCTGGTTTTGCATCCCTTGTCATGGGGCTGGGTGAATTGGCACAGTGAATTCCCACACTGGGGTTCCTAGTGATAGCTTAACCAAACATAAGTATGTCACTACACACAACCTCAACTCCAACTCAACTTGCCCGCAGCCATCTCCCAAAAATGTCTGTGACCACTACAATGCCACAAGGCAGAACATGATGACAAGAAAGTTGGAGTGGAAAAAGAAAACAGCCTTAACTGATTTCCATTAAAATACTTTTGGAAATTTAGTACCAACGTATGACCACGAGAACACAATGCTAGGGCTTCTTACAGGCCTTAGAAGGGACCCACGCAAATGAAGGAGCCAAAGTCTAAGCTGCATTAACTTTACAGTAAATCTACTGCTGACTAAGTGTCTGACTTCATACAAGTTATAGAAATTCGCTAAGCATCGATTTCTCTATCTCAACAGGGTTATAAGGCAGATAAATTGAAGGAATACGTGCAAAGTACACAGCTCCCAACATATAGTAAATAATCAATAAATGTTAAATAAAAAGTATATGATTACTAAATTTTGCAAACCAGTGGCATCTGATTTTGTGCATTTGATTATAATAGGGTCTATGCAAACTCTCAAAGTCTATGAAAGTTCTTTGGTTTTGTTTACATTTAAAGACAAAGAGGGCTATTTGAGTACTTTTTACCATCCCTGTAGAATTGGGAGCGCCTTGGAGTATTGTAATGAAGAGGCTGAAAACATAAGGGGCGTGGGCAGTTTTAGAGCAGAGCTTCAGTTCTTTGGAAAGAAGCCCTTTCTTCACTCTGCTACCTGTAAAGGTAATTGGGCTCACATATGAGCACTCACCACATCTTCATACATTCCCAATAGAAGGGCAGAATGAGTGAACAAATACATATGACCAGACATATCCACCTGCTGAGCAGCTTGGTGTGCCAGGCATTGTACTGGACCATCTCAGACTTGCCGTCTTGTTTAAGCTTCCCAGCAGGCCCATGCCTGTGAATGTCCTCAATATACAGATGAAGAAACAAACATGGAGAAAGGAGATCAGCCTCCTCAGCCCTCACTTAGAATGCTTTTTGTCCAGGTGGAAAAGCCCCAGGGCATAGCTCTGCTCCATCGGTGTGGTGCTCAGCCACACTGCAGAAGTGCCTGAACCAGCTAGTTTGGCCTCATTCCTCTTTGCCCTGGTCCTGCGGCGAAGCCAGCACTCTGAGCCAGTCTCCAGAATTCTGCGCATCAAGCTAAGGAAGACAGGGCTAACCTTGACTGAAAAGAGTAAATTCCAGGAACGGGGATGGGAGTTGGGGCTGGTTAAGGGTTTGGAGAAGAGGAAGAAATGGTTGTCTTCAATGTGAAGATAATGTTAGGGAGAAGCCTGAATATTTTAAAGTATATATTTTTGGATAATGATAAGAGTAGCATTCTTACCCCCCCCATACCTTGAGGTAGCATTAATCAGAATAACTGCTTTGCTTTAGTTTTAAAAATATAATTTACATAATTCTAATATATGAAAATCTGTATTTGTAAAACAGATAGATTAAAAAGCCATTATTTTCTTTACTAAAGGATTCACTGTAAAATTATTTTAACCAGCCAGAACCCTCATAACATTTAAAAATGGATTTGTTTCTTAAAGATTTTTCTGTTACCCTAAGCAGCAAGGTGTACATCAGACCTTCAAAGTCTCTCATGCCCCCCCATTGATAATGATACCTGTAGCTGGGGACTGAGAGGAAAAGTGAAAAAGCCCTGAAATAATTTGATTCCTGCCCTTTCCCACTCCCCAGACTATCAGACCTCTGGGCTGCCGGCCACCCTGCCCATTCCTTGTCCCTCTGGTGGTAGAAGTGAAGAGGCAAAGTAGGAGGCACTGTCATGTTTTAGGGGAGGGCGGGAGTGCCACAGGTTGTATTGCATGAAAGCAGATCTTGAGCTGGAGTTAGATGAGCAAGATGTATATGAAAGAAAGAGGGAGGGAGCAAAATTGGGCAAGGGGAGATTTCAGACCATGATGCAGGGCTGGCAAGGTCTCCACCAACACAATGAGAGCTCTACAGCAAACACTGACCTGCATTGGGCCACCATGGACTGGCGCTTATAGCTCCACCTTGCTCAGTCATTGGATGCCAGCTGCCCAGGAAGAATAAGGCCCTGGTTCTCTGCAGTTCATGAAGACTCTGAAGAAGGATTGGAAGGATTAGCTGTTTTCTACAGCTGGGCAGAAATTAATTCCTTGAAGAAGGATCTGTATACTCCCTGGATCTCCTTCTCCACGTATATTTTGGTAGCAGATTCTCTGCAACTCTGGTAGACCTCTTTTCCTGAGAGAGACTTAGAAAAGAGACATTGGTAAGACAATTCGTA
This sequence comes from Cynocephalus volans, assembly GCF_027409185.1. Classification (NCBI taxonomy): domain Eukaryota; kingdom Metazoa; phylum Chordata; class Mammalia; order Dermoptera; family Cynocephalidae; genus Cynocephalus; species Cynocephalus volans. Next base: position 104,430,548 of record NC_084460.1, on the reverse strand, counting down.
GCTGCTATAGCTAGAGATGGCCTTGGGCAACAACTGGTACTTGTCTCCCTCCTCCACCCAACTTTCCTGAGTCCCCTTACCCTCAGCTACCACTTGTGCTATTCTTCACAGCTTATCTGGTACATGACCCAAACCCTCATTCCAGAGGGGGCTGAGCCCATCACAGTGCTCCATTTTGGACCAAAATGGCCCTTGTCTTATACACCTACCTTGTCCAGTCATTGGATGGGGGCAGCCTGGGAAGAGTATCGTTCACTCTGGCCTCCTGCGGCTGAGGTAGATCCTGAAGGACCAATGGACGGAGGCTGTCTGCTGACCGCATTCCCTGAAGCTGGACAGCAAGTCCTTCCTAGCAGGTGGATCTGAGCAGCACATTTCCATGTCTGCCATTGGGGAATGCTATTTTAAACATCTTTCACAAAACAATGAGAAAAATATACATATAATTTATACTCGAATAGTAATTTATCTATTACTTAGATTTTGTATATTTTATTTTCATTTTTAAAGTGAGACAAGTTAGAATGACTTTTCAAATTTCATTTTAGGTTTCTCTTTAAAACCACACATCTCTGGTTTACTAGGTCGATCAGAGCAGGAGGAAACGACCATCTGGCTCTTAAGTAAGTGTGAGTTTTTGCTTTGGCAGGTGGTTGTTGAGTTAAAGAACACAGGCCCTTTTCTTTCTTCATTCCTTAAGAAAGGAGGCATAAGTTCTATAACAAAAGTAGTCTTGTTTGGATGTTTTTCTGACAATAAAAGCTTCCAAATGAATTACAAAGTACTGGCAAAATTGACTGAGTGAATGCTAGGAATAAGTGGTAAATCCGAGAAGCTCCAAGTGGTGGAGACCATCCTCAAGGTGAGGAAGGAATGAGAAATGACTTCATTCTCCAGTAAACAGACATTGGAATCAGAACTGAGCAGACTCTCAAGAAGGGCTCCTGCACTGTTTAACTCTCTGAGAGAAGGCTGTGCTCAGTGTGAGCCACCCAGCAGGCTATCTCAGTGTGGACACAGACACTTCGTGCAGTTGCTTGTACAAGCAATAGTATCCCTTCATCCAAACCCAAGTGTGGAACCTAATGGAGGCTAGAGCCCTCTGAATCACCTGTTGGGACTGAGCTATAAACTGTGTTTATCACTATCAGTACAGTCAACAGACTGTAGTGGCTTGCAGAAACATGGGTATGTATACAAGGGTATACATACTTTGTGTACATATGTATATACTTTGCAGAAAAAAATCCAATGTGATTCACAACACAAGATAAAAATATGCATACCTAGAAATCTGATGTTGGTAAATGAACTAACCTATTTCTGTTGATCACATGAGTCTTACCAAAGTTCTGAAAACAAATTAACCTTTAAAAGCTACAGTGTCAAGACCTTTAGTAGAGAATTATTACTGAGCTTTTTAAGAGCAGGAACTTTGTGCTCTTCCTTGTTGAAACCCCTAGAGTGGTGCTTAGCATATAGTAGTTACTCAATAAATGTTTGTTGAATGAAGGATAGATGAACAATGAATCAATACTATTTGATTAACTACAAGCAGAATAAAGGAATCAGTCAATCTTTAGGAGCGTGTTACAGTCGTGATTTACTTCACCTAGCTCAAATCAATGCCATTGTTACAATACAGGGATTGTTAGAATTGGAATATTTAGAAATCCTCTAGTTAAATCCTCTCATCTTACCCATGAGAAAAAATGAGGCTTAGAGGAGTCAAACGATTCACATAAGATCACTCTAATTTGTGATCTGACCCATTATAGATCCCAAGGATTCTGGCTTTGATTTCACAGTGCTATCAAATGATGATCAAGAGAGCTTTAATTGGTTCGATGTAGACACATTCATCTGTGTCACCCATATACGTGAGCCTCTATGTGTGTGCACACATGCATATGATAGTTCTGATCTTATTTTCAGATTCCTTCTTGTTACCCCTCACGACACCATTTGCGTAGGGATGGTCAACTCTGTATACACATGCGTGTGAACCCCTTGACTTGTCCTCCTTCCTTTACCAGTTCATCTCTCTCTAAATATTTTCTTTTTGTGGGTATTCTAAAATTAAACCTCATTTTAGATTCTTGTCAACTTGATTTTTGAAAATAGTTTGGGCCCCTGTCTCACGTGCCTATTCTGTTTACAATCTCTACACAATGAACTTTTTGATCTTCCACTAGTACAATTACTAGTGGTAAGCCATATGATCGTGTGTCCTTTGCTGCTCACTTTCCATCTCAGGTGCCCTCTGCAGCTAACCTTTCAAGAGAGGGCCTGCCGTAGTCATTAAAGGGTCTCCAAAGCTCTATTACAGAGTAATAACCTTGGCAGCACTGTGCCCAATACCAAACCCCTGTCCACAGCTAGTTACAGGATTTAGTCCTCTCTGGTACTCTGTCACCTGTAAAAGCTGGCCTTCACTGACTTTCCTATTTTTAATTCCAGTATTATTTTCCTTCTCTCATTATTTCTCTTCCTCTTGGCTTCTATACTGCCCTGTTCCAGGTCAAGCTCAGCTCAGCTTTGACTTTCTTCATTTAACTTCTCAATTCTCCTGATAGCTCATTTGTTTCCTTTGTTAAAGCTGCACTTTGCAAAATGTTCTCAGTCTGTAACTGGGGTTTTGGTTCTTGCTCAGGCAAAAGTGTGTATTTTATTTCTAATTATAAAGTACTAACTCGAAACAAAATATCTATTGTGCAGGAACTGCTGCTGTAAGCACTAGATACGGAGCAGTGAACTACGTCATCCCTGTCCTCGGTGGAGCTAACATCCTAGAGGCAAAGCAGGTTATAAATAAATGTACATCCAATAGATATGAGGTAGTGATAGTGCTAAAGAAAAGTCAGCAGGGGGAGGAACTGAGGAGAGCAGGAGAGGTGAAGAAGCAATACTTTTGGAAGAGTCAGGAATACCTCTATTAGGATTCGACTTTGAGCAGAGACAGGAAAGAATTGGGGGAGTAGACTCTGCAAAGACCTGGGGAAGTGTGTGACAGGCAGAGGAACTGACAAATGCAAAGGCCTTGAGGTGGGAATGAGCATGGTCATTTCAAAGATGAACAAGAAGGCTACTGTGACCTGAGGAATGGAGCCAGAGGGGCATGGTAGAGAGCTGGAGAGGTAGGTCAGGGCCAGATCTCATACAGCGGGGGTAGAGATTTGAGGCAGCCACTGGGGAAGAGCAGAATGACATGGTCTGAATTATGTACTGATAGACTCTTCTGGATGCTGCATGGAGAATTGTTGTTGAGGGGGAGAGCGGGAGCAAGTGGAAATGTGGAGACACCAATTAGGTGGCTATTGGAGTAAGAGCCAGGTAGAATTCAGAGGGTAGCTGTAGAGCATATCAGAAGCAGTCAAATTCAAGACATATTTTGCTGTAATGTGTGAGGAAGAGAGGAATCAAAAATGACTCCTAGGTTTCTGGACTGAGCAAGAGGAGAATTGAGAAGCCATTAATTATTTGTGGAAGCCTGGGGGGTGCATGTGTCTGTTTTGTGTGGTGGATAGGGAAGCAAGAGTTCTGATTAGTGTAATGAGATGCTGGACTCAGAAAATTTAAAAGAATAAAAAGACATTTTTAAAATGTCTGTTTTAGTGCTCTAATTCAAAGGAAACTCACTATTAGCATTATGTTTTTTTCTTTCTGGATGTATGCACTTTGCATTTTTGATTTAGCTTTAACCTACCTTATTTCAAAAGAAGTGTGTCCTTTGAACTCATGTTCTATATTATAATAGAGAATGTTTTCATGTGTAAAGGGAATTTTCTGAAAAGCTTCTCTCTATACAAATGGAAAGCACCTATGCAAGTTTTAAATATACAAGGCTGACAAGACCTCAAGAAAGCCCAAGCCTTAAAATCTGAATAGGTGACTGGTCTTCTCACAATGTAAATACAGCATGGGAACATTGTTAGTAATAGGTGGATATGTGAACCTCTCTGCATCCTCTCAGCTGCTGATGTTTAATGTTAATAAGGGACAGAAGAGGATGAGGTCAGCTTCATAAGAAGCTCTGCATTGGTCTGAAGAGAAGGCGGTATTGAATTTTAGAAGCTTAGAAGCTGCAGTGGTTTGTAATAGAAACACCACAGACTGCAAATGAAGGGACCTGCCTGCCAGTCCTAGCATTATCACTTTATTACTGTGTGGCTTGAAATCACGTGACCTCCATAGAATTCATTTTCCATACATTTGAAGTAAGGCCAGCACGATGGAGCTGGCAGGACTATTTTGAGGGTTTCTTAAAATTATACAGAAATACTTTAAGGGCAGTAAAATTATATATATATTTTTATATATTATAAATATCTGTTGAAAACGACAGAAAAATATGCTTTATGGATAAAATTGAACTGAAAAGGCATTCAAAGGCAACGCTGATTTACACAGCTAAGGAATATTTATACTTTCTAGGTCTTAGAATTATTTATTTTAGGTCATAACCTTATAGTGGGTAATATAGAGCCTTTCTACAATGGACAGTGACTAAGGCATGAGAATAAACATGTCACTCAATAAAGTAAAGCAGGTATTTTAAAAATGGTAAGTACCTACACAGCAGGTTCTTCCAAAAAAAGCATATAAGAATTGTTTTACTTTTTTCTTTGTATACTTTCATATTCAAAAAAATTTGAAGTGATTTGTGAAACAATGTCAGTAAAAATGATATAGTTAAGGAAATAAATTTAAAGGAAAATGAAGGTAGGAGAAAAATGTGAAACTGGGAGGCATTTTTATTACCAAAAAAAAAATAGTTGAAAGATCCTTGCTGGAGATTCTCATGGTTTGATTCTGAGCTTCTTAGAAGGTCCAGCACAAAAGGAAACATGAGTTACAAGTCATAGCATCAATTTTACAAAAGCAAAGCAATTTGCTTCAATGTAGGAATTTTTTTGGTTTTTATTCCCACCCACCAAAAAAACAAATTTATGTAAATCAATATAACTTGAATAATCTAAGCTGACCCCTCCTTCTCTCACTTAAAATGCTGAGTTACTTGGTTGGTAATGAGTCTTCAAATTGAGAATCAACCTATGCAAACTACCGGTGCCACAGGGATCACCTATGACTTAATAGGCATTTTTAAAAGCAATCTAATTTGGTAAAGTAGGTAATGACCTGGAAATTTATGATGAACAAAACACAAGGAAGTGGGAGAGTATTGCAGTAGAAAGAGTATCAAGTTAAAAATATCTGACACCGTTGCTTATTACTAGTTTTATTACCTCAAGACAAGAAAACTTTCTTAGCCTGCAGTTTTTTCATCTGAAAATTTTTTATTTTGAAATAGATGACATTTAATCTGCCTTTCTACCTGTGAGAATCTGAGTTTACAATTATTCTCTGAAATGAGCTAAACAAGGCAGATTATCCTGATTAAGGAAAGTAACATTTAGGATGATAATGAGTACCAGAGTACCAGAGAAAAAGTTAACAATGATTTACTAAATGCATTAATGCATTAATTCTGTAATATTTTAAAATACCCAATTTTGGAGTAAAGATTTTAGGCATAGTTTTTCCTGTATTACAACTCTTCATTTATGAATACTTTCTCTAAATTTTATGAACTGGGAAACTGTACAGGTATGTTTAGCTGAAAAATAAAACTTTTTAAATCCTCTTGTATATCACAAGTCCCACACACCCTTGGGTTCCCTTACCTTACCATAACAATGAAAAAAATGGAAAAATATGGGCACATAAAAAGGAAGGAGATACCTAGAAAATTTACTCAAGTTGTCAAATAAATAGAGGATCCAATAGTTAGATAAATTTAAGCCAACTGCTATACTTTCATATATCCATTTCTTTTTTATATCAATAGGTTTAAAAACTTATTTTCCTGATTATACAAGGAATTCACATTCATTGTAAAAAAGAATTGAAAAGTACTGAGAAGTGGAAAAGAGGGAGGGGGAGGGGAAGAGGGAGGAAGATTAATGAGAAATTGGTTAACAAACACAAAGAATGATTACATATTTTAATGATGAATAAGCTAACTATCCTGATTTGACTATCACATATTGTACACAACTACTAATAGTCAAATTTGTACCCCACAAATATGTATAATCAGACACAGTCATAGTAGCCACTGAGGTGAGCCAAGACCCGTGTGGCACCGGGGCTCAGTCTTAGGCCCAGAGAGAAGTGTTCATAGTTGCAGCAGCCACCGAAGTGAGTCAAGACCCGCATGGCACCAGGGGCTTAGTGTGTGGCCATGGATTCTGGAATAGGAGCCAATGTGGTATAATATAGCCACTGCCACACATACTGTCACCACAAGGACAGTTCACCACCACAGTAGCAGCCAGGGCCGCAAGACAACCTGCCACTCACTTGACTACATTGATATGAGAAGAATGACCAATAGAGCCTGCAAATAGAGGAAGAAATTTTTATCCTCATTGCCAACCCCAGAGAAATAGAAAGAGCAAGTTCTCTACCAGATGACCAAATATCAATGAAAAAATGCTAGAACTACAAACAAACAAGAAGATATGATACCACTGAAGGAATACAGTAATGCTCAAATTTCAGACCCTGTAGAACAGGTAATCCTTGAAATGTCAGAAAAGGAATTCTGAGCAATGACCTTAAGAAAACTTGATGAGATAATAGCAGACTCAATTAGAGAACACAATGAAACAAGAAAAAATATCCAGAATATGAAGGAAGAAATTTACAGAGATTAATACCTTAAAAAAGAGTGTAGCAGAACCCTGGAAATGAACAATTCACTCAATGAAACAAAACACACAACAGAGAGCTCGAGCAGCAGGCCAGAGCAAGCAGAAGAAATAACTTCAGATCACAAAGATGGTCTTTTTGAAATAACCCAGACAGACAAGAAAAAGAAAAAAAGAATTTAAAATAATGAAGAAAATGTAAGAGAGATAGCAGACAACTTCAAGCACTCTAACATCCAAATTGTGGGTATTCCAGAAGGGTAGGAAAAAGGAAAAGGTATTGAAAACCTATTCAAGGCAATAATAACAGAAAACTTCCCAGGTGTTAGGGAGAGATGCAGACCTTCAGATCCAGGAAGCTCAAAGTTCCCCAAACAGATTCAATACAAAAAGATCCTCCCTAAGACACAATATAGTCAAATTTGCAAAGTTCAAAGACAAAGAGAGAATTCTAAAAGCAGCAAGAGGAAAGCATCAACTCACCTATAAGGGAACCCCCATCAGACTAACAGAAGACTTATCAACTGAAACCCTATAGGCCAGAAGAAAGTGAAACGATATATTCAAAACACTAAAAGAAAAACATTGCCAGCCAGGAATTCTTTACCTAGCAAGGCCCTCCTTCAGAAATGAGGGAGAAATAGTGTATTTCCCAGAAAAACAAAAATTGTGGGATTCACCACCACATGATCAGCCCTGCAAGAAATTCTCAAGGGAGTCCTTCATCTGGAATATGAATAATGATCACTACCACAAATACACAAAAAAGAGCAAAGCCAACCATTAAAACAAAAAGGCCAGTGAGAAAGAGAAAGAAGCTAAATCATTACACCTTAAATTTCCAACTAACATTGAAGAAGAGAAATAAAAGGGAAAGTAATGATCAAAAGATATTTAAATCATCTAAACAAAAAGCAATTAAATCACAGGAATTAAATACTACCTGTCAATAACTACCCTAAATGTGAATGGATTAAACTCCCCATTCAAAAGACAAAGACTGATTGATTGGATTAAAAAGCTACACCCAAGTACATGCTGTCTTCAGGAGACCCATCTCACCTGTAGAGACATACACAACTAAAAGTGAAGGGATGGAAAAAGATATACTATGCAAATGGAACCAAAAGCGAGCAGGAGTAGCTCTTCTTATATCAGATAAAATAGACTTTAAACCAAAAAACGTAAAAAGAGACAAAGATGGCCCCTATATAATGATAAAAGGATCTATCCATCTAGAAGACATAACAATCATAAATATGTATGCACTCAATACTGGAGCACCTGTATATATAAATCAAACACTCTTAGACCTAAAGAAAGAAATAGGCCCTAATAAGTTAATAGTGGGTGACTTAAAAACCCCTCTCTCAGTATGGGACAGATCTTCCAGGGAATAAGTCAGCAAAGAGACACAGGATTTAAACTACACCTTAGACCAACTGGACCTGGCAGAAACATACAGAACTTTTCACCCAACAACTAAAGAATATACTTTCTTCTCATCAGATATGGAAAATTCTCCAAGATAGTCCACATATTAGGTCACTTCTAGTCTCAGCAAATTTTAAAAAATTGAAATCATTCCAAGTGTCTTTTCAGACCACAATGGACTAAAACTGGAAATTAATAACAAGCAAAACTCTGGAAACTATACAAATACATGGAAACTAAACAATAGGCTCCTGAATGACCTATGGGTTCAAGAAGAAACTAAACAGGAAATCAAAAAAATTCTTGAAACTAATGTAAATGAAGACACATCATACCAAAACCTGTGGGATACTGCAAAAGCAGTACTAAGAGGGAAATTTATTGCAATAAACACTTACATCAAAAGAATGGAAAGACTTCAAATAAACGACCTAATGCTACACTACAAAGAACTAGAAAAACAACAACAATCCAATTGCAAAGGTAGTAGACAGAAAGAAATAATTAAGATCAGAGCAGAACTAAATAAAATAGAGAGGTAAAAAGCAATAGAAAAGATCAACAAAATGAAAAGTTGGTTTTTCAAGAATATAAATAAAATAGGCAAACCATTAGGTAGGTTAACAAAAAAAAAAAAAAAGAAGAGAGAAGACCCAAATAACAAAAATCAGAAATGAAAAGGGAGACATTAAAACTGATACCACAGAAATAGAAAGAATCATTAGAGACTATGATAAAGAACTGTATGACAACAAATATGAAAACCTGGAAGATGTGGATAAGTTTCTGGACACAGACTGAAACAAGAAGAGAGAGAAAACCTGAACAGACCAATAACAAGCAACGAGATTGAAACAGTAATCAGCAATCTTCCAACAAACAAAAGTCCAGGGCTGGATGGCTTTACAGCTATTCTATCAAACCTTTAAAGAGAAATTAATACCAATTCTCCTCAAACTATTCCAAAAAATTGAAACAGAAGCCAGTCTCCTAAACTCATTTTATGAGACCAACATAACTCTGATAACAAAACAACATAAAGACACAACAACAACAACAACAACAACAACAAAACTACAGGCCAATATCCTTGATGAACATAGATGCAAAAATCCTCAACAAAATATTAGCAATCAGAATACAGCAACACATTAAAAAAATTACACACCGTGATCAAGTGGGATTTATCCCAGGGATGCTAGGATGGTTCAACATACGAAAGTCAATAAATGTGATGCATCACATCAACAAACTCAAGGAAAAAATAACCCATATGATTATCTCAATAGAGACTGAAAAAGCATTTGACAAAATTCAACATCCCTTCATGATAGAGACTCTCAACAAATTAGGTATAGAAGGAAAGTATCTCAATATAGTAAAAGCCATTTATGACAAGCCGACCACCAGTATCATTCTGAATGGGGAAAACCTGAAGGTTTTTCCCTTGAGAACAGGAACAAGACAAGGATACCCATTCTTGCCACTTCTATTTAACATGGTACTGGAAGTACTAGCCAGAGCAATCAGGCAAGAGAAAGAGATAAAGGGTATTCAGATTGGAAAAGATAAAGTCAAACTGTCCCTATTTGCAGATGACACGATACTATATATAGACATACCTAACGACTCTATCAAAAAAACTCTTAGAGCTGGTTAATAATTACAGTAATGTTTTAGGATACAAGATAAATGCCCCCAAATCCGTTGCATTTATATTCTTCAATAATGAACTAACAGAAAGAGAAATCAAGAAAGCAAGCCCATTTACAACATTCATGAAAAATATAAAATACCAAGGAATCAATTTAGCCAAGGTGGTAAAAGATCTCTACAATGAGAATTACAAACCACTACTGAAAAAAATTAGAGAAGACACAAAAAGATGGAAAGACATTCCATGTTCTTGGATTGGAAGAATTAGCACTGAGGAAATGTCTATACTACTCAAAGTGATCTACAGATTCAATGAAATCCCCATCAAAATACCAATGACATTCTTCACAGAAATGGAAAAAACAATCTTAACATTCACATGGAACAGCAAAATCCCCCGAATAGCCAAAGCAATTCTGAGCAAAAAAAATAAAGCCAGAGGCATAACACTACCTGACTTCAAATTATACTACAAAGCTATAGTAACCAAAACAGCATGGTACTGGCGTAAAAATAGGCATTCAGACCAGTGGAACAGAATAGAGAACCCAGAAATCACCCCTCAGGCTTATAGCCATCTGATATTTGATAAAGGCAACAAAAACCCACATTGGGGAAAAGACTGCCTCTTCAATAAGTAGTGCTGGGAAAATTGGATATCCACATGCAAAAGAATGAAACTAGACATGCATCTCTCACCATATACCAAAATCAACACAAAATGGATTAAAAACTCAAATATAAGACCTGAAACTGTAAAATTACTAAGGGAAAATATAGGTGAAACACTTCAAGAACTGGGTCTGGGCACAGATTTTATGAACATGAGCCCGAAAGCACAGACAACAAAATAAAAAATAAACAAGTGGGACTATATCAAACTAAAAAGTTTCTGCACAACAAAGGAAACAATCAACAGAGTGAAAAGACAATCTACAGAGTGGGATAAAATTTTTGCTAACTATGCATCTGACAAGGAACTAATATCCATAATCTATAAGGAGCTCAAGCACAGTAAAAAAACCAAAAAATCCAATTAAAAAATGGGCAAGGGAGCTGAATAGACATTTTTCAAAGGAAGACATACAAATGGCCAACAGGTACATGAAAAAATGCTCAGCATCATTAGTCATCAGGGAAATGCAAATTAAAACCACATTGAGATGTCATCTTACCCCAGTTAGACTGGCTATAATCAAAAAGGCGGAGAACAACAAATGCTGGCAAGGTCGTGGAGAGAAGGGAATGTTCCTACACTGTTGGTGGGACTGTAAATTAGCACATCCACTAGGGAAAACAGTATGGAAGTTTCTCAAACAACTACAGATAAATCTTCCATATGATCCAACAACTCCACTTCTGGGTATATACCCAAAGGAATGGAAATAATCATGTCGAAGGGATACTTGCACTCCCATGTTCATCCCAGCTCTGTTTATGATAGCCAAGATATGGAACCAACCTAAGTTTCCATTGATGGACAATTGGATGAGGAAAATGTGGTATATATACACCATGGAATACTACTCAGGTACAAAAAAGAATGAAATTCTCCCATTTGCAACAACATGGATGAGCTTGGAGAAACTTATGTTGAGTAAAATAAGCAAAGCATAGAGGGATAAATACTGCATGTGCTCACACATATGTGGGAGCTAAGAGAGAAAGAAGGAAGGAAAGAAGTACCACAGTGGTGTGTTGGACTTGCAGAGGGAGAGAGCATACCTAGGGATATAAAGTGGAGTGGGGGAAAGGGGATGGGGAGGGAGGTTGGGGATAATTGGGTGGGGGACACGGGGCATAATCACAATTTGTGGTAATGGGCATGCTGCCAGTATGGATCTGACCATCACATCTTGGGCAGAAGTGGTTACAATCAGCTTTATATCTCATGAATATCCATAACCAATTAAAAAAACAAAACAAACAAACAAAAAACCCAGAATATAATGCTAAGAAAAGAATGTGTATAATTGATTTTGCTTAAATAAATAAGTAAATAATTTTAAAAAGAAAATAAAAATCACCCATAACTACATCTCCTAGAAAAAACTACAATTACTATTTTGCTGAATTTTCCTTTAGCACTTTTTCTACTTATTTAATAATGATAACATAAAACATTTATTGAATTCACTATATGCCCAAACTATGCTAAATACTTTACATGCATTTTATCATTTAACTCTTTCAACAACCCCATGAGTGTGTATGAAATTATATGAGGATACTTTACAAAGTTCGTGGAAAAATAGAATTGAAAGATAATGCAAATCTTTCCATAACTTTCTGAAGACCCCTCATATATATGCACACATAGATAAACATATATAGTTAGTCCTCCACATCCATGGGTTTTGTATCCACAGATTCAAATAAACACGGATTGAAAATATTTTTTAAAAAATGGTTGCACCTGTACTAAGTATGTACAGACTTTTTTCTTGCATAATTCTCTAAACAATAGAGTTTAACAACGATTTACACAGCATTGTGTTAGGTATTATAAGTAATCTAGAGATGATTTAAGGTGTACTGGCAGATGCACGTAGTTTATATGCAACTACTATGCCATTTTATACCAGGATCTTAAGTATCTTTGGATTTTGGTATCTGCTGGGGGTCCTGGAACCCCCAAGGGATGACTGGATATCTGTATACAAATACTTTTTCAAGGGATGACTGGATATCTGTATACAAACACTTTTTATATAAATTTGTATGTGATAAACTTTGTAATGTCTCATCTGTACTACTTTAAACCCTGCCTTTTCTCTTAAGATAATATTGCCTGCAGTACCTCATGAGCTAGAGGTCCCCATCACTTCATGGCACCCTCACCCCACAGCCTTCAAGGGGCAGCACTAGGACCACATGATTCCACCTCCTGGCTAACTAGATGAGGGATGGACTCTGCTAAGCAGGGCCAATCTTCCAGTCTTGCCTGAGAAAATGGAATTGAGGAACAAAAAAGGAGTCAGCAGATGTGCTGGTGGAGCTTGAGACCATTTTCGGCCATGCGCACATTAAATAAGCAGAACAAACCAGGGTGGAGGGAGAAACTCGAGAACGGAGGAGATGCGCTGAAAGAAACAGAGGCAAGAAAGTGGACAAGCTTGTGTCCAGGGAGAGCAGGAGACGGGAAGAATAGCTGTTGGAGGCATTTCCCATACAGGAAGATCTTGCTGTTTTTTCTTCCAATTGGGTTCCAAAATCCTTCTCTGTATCTTTCCTCTAAATATATTTGTAACAAGCTAATTTGAGTATACTTCTGTTCTTAAGATACCATGTTAATGTGTATTAATAATGACTAACTTGCTATGTGCAAGACACCATTCCAAGCATTTTGTGTTCCCTTATCTCATTAAATGCCTTTTAATCTTAATATCAACCCTAAAGTAAGCATTATTATGTTAATTTGACATATGAGGAAACTGAAGCTAAAGTGCTTAGACAGAAAGTACTAATTAGGAATGGCAAGTTTACATGCACCCCCCGCCCCAACGATATACTCACATTTTGCCTTCGTCACCTCCTCAAACCCCACTAAAATGACAGAAAAGGGAGTTTTTGAAAACTCCAGTACACACCAGGACTAAGAGTACAAGAGCTGTAAAAAACAGATGGAAAAAAACAGCGCTCCTAAATATTAAAATACGATAGCAGGAACAAAAAATTCAATAGAAAATTTGGGAGGTAAAAATTGAGAAAATCTTACAAGTAGAGCAAGAAGGCAAAGCTATAGAAAATAGAAAAAATCTGAAAAGCAACTCATTTTTCCACCTTGTGTAACTGACCCCAAAACTCAGGGGAGACACCAGAAGTGTAGGAGAAGGTGGCGCTAAAACTAGACAATGACTGCTGGTTGTTGAAGCAGCAGGTCGAGCCCTAGATCTGGAACCCTGCTCCACAGGGGGAGAGATCTGTTCCTCCCTTCCCTCCTTCTGCAACACCCCCATCCGGTCCGAGCCCTGCCCCAGCACCCTACCCTTCCCCCTTCCCTGCCCCAGCAGGAGACTGGAGATTTAGTGGTGAGGAGGAGGGGACGAAACCGAAGGCCATTTGAAGTGGAGACACCGGTGTACTTGAGGGCATGAGTGCTATGTCAAAAGCATAGAAATTAGGTTCCATATGTACATTTGAGTGCTCTCTCTTCATCTATTTGACTTCCAAAATGCTGGCAGTCAGACCTTTCCCCTTCAGGCAGGAGACTGAAACACATCTGTTAGGAATCAGCCTAACCCAAGAGAAAACCTAAAACATACTGACATCACAGCTTCCCAAATGAAACAACCTAGCCATTTCACTACACAGATGCCCAGTCAAGTAGCTCCACCCACGTGCACAAAGCTTCCAGTGCACTTTCTAAACCACCAGATAGTACACAGGTAAGACACAAGTGAAAATAAAAGAGCAACTTGAATGAAACTTTTTTAAAAAATCAAAATATTCTGATTCAGGTGAATATGAATATATGAGATTTATTCATGAGATATGAGCTAGGAGAAGATAATAAACCTACGGGAGAGAAAACAGAGTGCTTCGAAGAAGTACACTTAGAGGAATAAAAGAAGCGCTCCTAAATATTAAAATATGATAGCAGAAACAAAAAATTCAATAGAAAATTTGGGAGGTAAAATTGAGAAAATCTTACAGAAAGTAGAGCAAGAAGGCAAAGCTATAGAAAACAGAGCAAGCAAAGAGTAGGAAAATTAGTGGGACCAATTCATGAAATCTAGAAACAGGGAACAGAAAATGGGAGGGAGGAAATTAATATAGAAATAAATTCATGAACTTTTTACAGAACTGAAGCACAGCATTTCCAGAGTGAAGTGGCCCACAGTGTGTTCATGACAGTAAATGAGAAAACCAGAAGACACAGCAGTGTGAAATTTCAGAATATTGAATACAAAATAATAAAAATAATAACAAAAGTACCCAGATAAAAAGTCCACATTTCACTGAAAGGATCAATAATCAATAGGCAGTAAGGCATGGAGGGTAAGAACATGAGTTCTCAACTCAGCTCGTGTGGTCTAATTCCAGACTCTGTAATCACCAGCCCTATAGCCTGCCCTGGGAAAGTTACTGCAACCCTGTGTCACAGCTCTCTCATCTGTAAAACGGAGGTTAAAGGTAGTTCCTACCTGGCAGGGTTGTGGTGAAGATTAAATGAGATAATAAACATAGTTACATATGGAAGTGTAATTGACACATAGTCAGTGCTGAGAAAATATTAGCCTTTATAGCTGAGCCTTATTAGCAAGTCCAGAAGCAAGAAGCTTTCAAATTTGAAGGTACATGATTTCTAGTCTAGTATTCTGTGCCAGCCAACTACCTAGTTAAGTATGAGAGTAAAATAAAAAATATTTCAGATGTAAACAGTCTCAAAAATCTTACCTCCTATGTACACATTCTCAGGAAGCTGTGTTCTGCCAAAACAAAAAAGAAAACCAACAGAGAAGAAGAGATGAATTCAAGGAAAAAGGAAATTGCATGCAAAAGATGGCCAAAGAATCCCCAGGATAATGATGGAAGGAAACTCCGAAACAACAGCTAAGCCTCAACTAGTCCTGATGTGGACAAGTCAGAAGGCTCCTGGGAGACTTTCTTCAGAAAGATGAAGTTGATATTTAATGTGTATTATTGTGTTGAAAGAAGATTTGCACAATGGGGGAAGTGTTTGTGAATAAAAGAATGACAATTACATAGGAAGCTAAGAATAAAACAGTAGCCAAACTTTAAAAAGTTTAAAAACAAGGGAAACCAAAACTCATTCAGGAAAGGAAAAGAAATAGTATTCAACATGACTCAGCAGTGGTCTCATGTGTCATAATACTATAAATACAATAGTTTTGTAACCAAAATTATGATAAAACTCTGTTGGAAAGGGGAAAGGATGAGGGTGTATGTGGATGCTGGGAATAAAGTGGTGAAAGGAAATCAATCTGCCTTATTCCTTTCCGATAAGGAATATTGGAAAGAGGTAGTCAGAATTCTGCTGCTGTATAGCATTTTGGAACTTTAAATTATAACCATGTGTAGCTTTCCTAAAAATTAGCACTGAATTAAAACATAAACATTACCTAAAATATTTAGAACTCAATTAAATTAAATAAGACACCTGCTTAAGGTCAAACTTGAAAGTGGAAAAACCAGGATTCAACACCTGGCCTCTAAATATGTAGAGTTTAAATACACAAATAAATACATGCATAGATTGTAAAGGGACGGATAATATGCTATTTAGTGAATATTTCTTAATTTATTTAGGCAATCCTCTATTATTAACCACTGAACTAGTTTAAAAAGTTTCAGTATTATTATGTAACAAACATCCTTATATCTTTAAACACTGATCTCCGACAATCTCTGATGATTTATTGTAGGTAAATATCTAGAAGTAGAGCTCCTTGGTTTAATAAAAAATATTATTTAAAGCTATAAACTGTTTAGGCTTCTTTGTATATATTCCTCAATTACTTTCCAGAAAAGTTGTATCAAAATACTCTCACACCAGGAGTAGAGTAACTCTCTCACCAGCATTAAGTATTAATTTCCAATCAATTTTGTTATTTAGTATAAAGAAAATATAATTTTATTGACTTACCAAAAGAAAAATTAGTTTCTATTCATACAAATAGCAGCCTAGTGGTCAGCACATTCTAGTGACCTTTGGGGATTTTGCCTTCGACCAGGATATATGGAAGAAAATATGCAAGCACACAAATTATGCAATACAGACTTTATTACACTTGATCTCACTAGAAAAAAATATTTTATTCTGAGCTGGTGGAAGAAATTAATGAGCATAGACTTTAGACACGGCCTTTCATTTTAGATGTAATTGTGTATTTTATGACTATCTTAAATTTACACACTGCTTCTTTCTTGAAAGCATTCATTCAATATTCATTTAACAAACATTTATAGTATTGAGCGTATACAGTGTTCCAGGATGTTCTCAGTGCTGGAACACAGTGGTAAACAAAACAGCCTCTGCCCTTAAAGCTCAATCCTTGTGTATGATTTACATAGCAGCTTCAGAAAATTCAGATAATGTCAGCAGTGGAAGGAAAAAATGATTTCTGAAAATATAAATGTCTCTACAATATGAGAAACAGGGGTGAATAACTCTACCTTCTGACTGCAAGCCAAGAGCTCGGTCTACTTAAAAGTCACTGTATATCAAAATATTTCAACTAATAATGCTCAGATGTGTATGTGGTATGCACGTATGACTCAGAAACCAAGTATTCTATACTCTGTTCAGGGCAATGGACTGAGAAAATACTTTTCTTCATATGAAATATGTAGAATGTCCCCAGACTCTGTTTTACCTTTATATGTTCTCGGTAACTTAGTTTTTTGTCAGAGGAGAGATTAGATCTTAGTTCAGAAAACACAACTCAGTTTCTGTATTTTGAACTACATCGTCAATGATGCTTCCAAAGAAAACTAGATATGGGACCTGGCACATATTCTAAAATGTCAACATTGAATGATATCTCTATGGTAAGAAGGAAAAATCTCACATAATTTTCACCCACCAGACGTAGGCCATCCTGCTGTTCTGCTTCTCAGCCTTGGTGATAGTTTTCCCATTTGTCCAGAGCTTTTTCTGTTGCAGAAACATGACTTTTCTTTATCATGCAGATCTGAAGTTATAACTCTTTTCATGAAAATATTGCTTAGAAGCTATCTCCTGGCCACAAGAAGTGCAGATAAAATCACTTTCATCCTCTACTCTCCTGTCACAGTGCTCCAAAGACCCATTTTCCCTTTTGAAAAATTGCTTACTAATTAGAATGGAATCAGGGCATATTTGCAGAAAGATTAATAGGCCATGTCAGGACAATAACTAATTTATAAACATAAAGGAGCTATATAAATTTCCAGGCACAAGGCCAGTGGATAGCCAAGTTAAGAACTCATGATCTGGTTGTCTCAAATATCAAAGGGCATGCATGCTTCTCAACATGCTTCAACAGAACAACTCACAGATATATCCTTATATTTTTCTAACCTTTTCTCTATTCTTATGCTTCTTTTTGTGTGGTTCTAAAAAAGAATAGTTTTATCAGTTAGACAGACTTGGGGTTTCAGTCCTGATGCCACTAGTAACAATGTCATCTTGGGCTTAACCTTTCTAAACTTCAGATTCCTCACCTGTAAAATTGGGGAAATGCCCTTAAGGAAGTGTATGTAGCTAACCCCAACCCCTGAAGTGTGGATTGTGCATAGGGACTTCCTTCCAAAGAGTACAGTATGGAAAAGGGGAAAAACAAGTAACTTTACAGTGGAGAAAACTGACAAACCCTACCCCAGAGTTAACATGAACAGTGATGACTTATGTTGATGTCATGTGATGAGAATGGTACTTTTCCTCTGTGGTCCTCCTCCCAAAAAAGTCCTAACCCTGGTGTTATGAGAAAAACATCAGAACACTCCAAACTGAAGGACATCCTACGAAACCCGCTGACCAATACTCCTAAGAAGGGGTAAGTAACATCTCACTTTCCTTGCTGTAAAGATTAAGAGAAATACTCATATTTTAGTTATTACATATTGGTAGATTTTCATATATTGTTCAAAATATACATTCTCACCCACTGATGACAGGCTTGACAATGTGATTTGCTTTGACAAATGTGAGCAGAAGTGATCGTGTCCCTTCAAAGCTTCTCTCTTGTGGTTTTCACGCTCTCTTTTCCATCTGAAACCTCCGTCATGATCACTCCTGCAGTCAGCGCCAACCCTGAAGTGACAGTGAACTGTCCAGTGGCAGTTGACCTGGGATAGACATGTAGCATGAGAGAGACATAGTGTTGTTTTTGTAAACTACCGAGACATTGGGGTCATTTTAAACTGAGCTTAAGCTGAGGACCTAGCTCGAATCAAGTAATGGAGCTCATGCCTTCACCCTTCCATTTCCCTCCCCTTCTCCTTCCTACATGGTCCCCTCTCTTTCTACCAACTCCTCAGATTATATTTACTGGTTTCTAAGTTTCTCCTTCCCCTAATAACTGTCTTTAGACTTGAGAAGAATTTTTAGAAATTCTTCTTAAATTTGCTCTTAGCTGTTTCCATCACTTTCATTTTTCTGGTGTTTTCAGCCAGAAGCACCCTTGAGTGATTGAGGCTCAGATGAAATCCCTCTGCTTTTCCTCTGCCTTGCTCTTTTCTCCTCCCACATTGGTGTCCTGATGAAACTGAATGAAAACTGAGACCCAGAAACACTTTGGATGGAAAAAGAAACCACCACAAGGGAAATTAGGGATGCTTTTAAAGAGGTCAGAAGCCGATTTCAGGCATGTAAGTCTCGTGCTTTCTTTCTTTCAACATAAGCTATCTCCTGAATCACTGCCCAGTTGCCAGCCGGAAGTCCTTGCTCCAAAGTAGTTCTAGCCAATTTTGCAATTCCTGTTGACTCATCCAAATTTCCTGGTCACCAATAACTTACTTAGGCACCCCAAATGGCTTAAAATGTAGATTCCCTAAGCCTTAGGTAACTGTACCTGATAAATGATGCACAGGGCCAATGGGCAGAAAGGACTCCTTCTAATCAGGTCCAATTTCATGCATGCAACTTATATTATAAAAAAAGAATACTATCATTAGATTCACCCAGCCTTTACAAGATCAAAATATCCAAGCAACCATCTATGCAGGAAGCCAATGTCCACAAAACCAGAAGAATCTCTGAAGGGGTGGTGCTGTCAGCCAACAGCAGAAGGAGCTGGTATTCTAAAGTCAGACACATTTCACATTATTCATTGGCACCAATAGGAAGAGTTGCTCGCTGTTATCAGGTAACCACACACACACGCACAGTTTTTTTTCAGGTCCCTGGTAAAAAAGGATTAAGGGGTTTGGTTTTCCTTCTCAGTTTCAATCTTCAAATTCATACTGCCCTCTAAGGAGGTTATTTATCTCTCTCATCTGAAGGTATGGGATTTTTCTGCCCAGGAGAGTTCTCTGGACATCTGGGAGCAAAAATTGAGGACAGAATCAGTCTGCAAGATAGTTGGTTGTTCAGGATTAGCCCATGTACTTATTCCATGAAAAATCCTGTGCTGGGGGTTTAAAGAACATGGTCCTTTAAACTGCACGGGAGTAAGGTGTGATGGTGGTAGGGGAGGAATAACAAAGGGTTTTAGAAAAATGCAAAAGAAATGTACATAGTTGTTCTTTTCGAGAAAAGAATCTTGAATAGCTTACACTCTTCTAGAACAAAAAATCTTAATAGTATACTTCAGAAAGAAAATTGTCCAGGTTATCTTGCCATAATTGGCCATGAGACAAAATTCAGATGAACCTGATTATAAATCCTTTTAAGGCCTAATGGTAGTTAGGGCTGTATAGCTTCTGAAAAGCTGTGGGGAAATTTTCATAATGTGTAAGAATCTATGCAAAATTGCCAATACTGTTCCTTTCCAAGCCAAGAAAGAGAAAAAAGTAGGAAGTGATGGATGGGACAATCCACCTGGAAAATATTTAATTGCCTTACAGGTTTTAATTAACTAAACAAATTGGTCCTAAATTTTTCTGAGCTCATTATGGAAACCTTTGCTGGGTCATCAAATTTCTGTTTTTTTCTTGTTACTTGTTCAGTTGTTTTTTGTTTTTAAAGATTATTTTACTATTTACTTCGAATCTTATGTTTAAAGTTTCTTTGTATAAGCAAAAATCAATTTGCTAAAAATTTTGTACCTTTTGCATGTACAAAGTCTATAGCACTGTCTTTAAAAGGATTTTTTTTTTTTTTTTTTTTTGGACCGGTAAGGAGATTGCAACCCTTGGCTCCATGTCGTCCACACCACGCTCAGCCAGTGAGCAAACCGGCTATCCCTATATAGGATCCGAACCCGCGGCCTCGGCACTACCAGCACTGCACATTCCCGAGTGAGCCACAGTGCCAGCCCAAAAGGATTTTTTAAAATACATTTTTGAACATGACTTACACTGTCTCCTTGAAGGCAAAGCAGGAAGGTCACATATTGCACATTCTGATCACCACATGCCATTGCTAGGAAGAATAAATTAACAGAAACAATTAAAAATGTGTCAAACATAATGAAAAGAACCCATTGAACAGATGCTTATCACCTTGACAGTTTGAGATGGAAGTTAAGCTCAGAAAGTACAACATTTAAATTCATGAGATAAAACATTGAAAAGTAAATCCGAATACCTTTCAGAATATATTATTTCATATCTTGTTTGGACTTGACGTAAGGCACTCATGCGGTCTAAAGTAAACATAACGAATTCCTGATATGGTGTGTACTTGTGGATAGGTGGTTCACAGAAAGCTTTATTATTTGGAAAACTTCAATATGCAAATATCACCATATTACTTTAAAATGTGGGGGATGGAAAGAGCACTGATGGCCAAGGAGAGTTGCTAGCGATAAAATTCCCTAGACTAGCTTCAAAGTGTATGGCTATGCAAGATCTTTAAGTTGAAGGAGAATGGAAAAATGAGCTGAGATTTGGGGGATATGGTAAATGCATTCTTTGTAGGAATGGGCACTTTAGACTGCTCAAGGATATTATTTATTTTCCTATATACTAAGTCCAGATGTTACAGGTATTGAAGATTACTAGATAAGTAACATAATATGCAGATAATAAAGAAATAATAAATACTAATATAAATGCTAGTATAGTTTTGATATGTTTGTCCTCCCAAAGCTCATGTTAGAAACTTAATCCTCATTTTGACAGTGTTAGGAGGGTGGGAAATCCTATTATAGGAATTGAAAGATGCAACCTTTCAAGAGGTCGTTAGATTGTGAGGACCATGCTCTAGTGAGTGGATTAGTCCATTGATGGTTTAATGGTGGTCATGGTCGTGGTTCTGATGGCTTTAAAAGGAGAGTGAGTGAAGAGTTAGCTCTCTCTTACTTCTGCCATTTCACCAAGATACCCTGTGTTGCTGGAGTCACCACCATCATGAAGGCCCTCACCAGATGTGTTCCCTGGACTACGGAGCTCCCAGCATCTGAAACTTTAAGCAATAAATATTGTTTCTTATAAATTACCCAGTTTCAGATACTCTGTTATAAGTAACAGTAGTGGACTAATACAGATGAATAGAGAAAAATGTGTTCTGGATGTTTGTATTACACAACTGTATTGGTCATATCACACGACTGACCTGTAAAGTTGTTTAAATTAAATGTACATATTTTTGTTAGCCACTTGCCTCAATGTTCAATCTTCTTTCCCAAACTCCACACCCCCCAACATCTCCCTCCAAAAAAAAAAAAGAAAATTCAGGACTTTTATTCATTCTACCAGTACTCCTAAGATGTGCTTATTTTAACTTACGTTAAGCATTCTGTACTTGTTTCATCAGAGTAGTGACCCCTGGGCTTTTCATTCTAGGAACTAGATTTTATCCATTCATGGTTATCTTCTTTGTGTCCGCCTGATGGAGGAACAAGTAATTGGCACATTTGTTCCTTGCTTGTGTGCTCCCTCACCTGGAATGCATATGGCTCTCAATTTAGTAAGTGTTATTCATCTTTTAAAGTCTAGGTCAATGGCATCCCCTTCTTGAAGATTATGCTGTAAAGAGTAAGCAGTCAGCAATTAATCTGTTTATTATTTACATTTATTATAATTTTATGGTCAAGTACATAAATCTTTTTCTTTTTTTTCTACAAAATTTTCTCCATGTAGTTGCTGATTTCTAGCTGGGGGTGTTGGATTTAAAATTAGCAGTGAGTTTCAAAGATTTAAATTAAAATTTTCATGCTGCCTCTACTAGTTACTAGTTGAAGAGAGAATTTTAGGTTCTTATACGCCAATGTTTTTGTTTGCTCTTTCCCTATGACGATGTCTTTCTTTCTTTCCTTTCTTTCCCATTACTTTGTATAGCAGTCAGAATTGGCTTATTATTGTGTATGACTAATTTTGTCATGGTTATTATTTTCTAAGCACTCAGCACATGATAAATGAATCCAATGAAATTTTATAACAATATCTGAGAGCATGTCATATCCAGTAATCCTTTTTATACTCCTTTATTATAACTCATTCTTTTTAATAATGGAAGAAAGCATTTTTACCAAAGGAGCTTTGAGTTTTAAGGCATTTAAAAAAAAATTTAAGACAAACTCTGACTATTTTTAATATCGTTTGATCATTACTGCCACTTCTCATACAGTTTTATTTTTGTAAATAAATCACCTGAGATGCTGACACTGGCTTCCTATTTGACTATTTATGTTCCTGGTTTGTGTTAAGGTCACCAAATGAATAACCCCAAATTTGCAAGGTATTAGTACATTAAACATGAAATGGGGTTTTTAAATAGTGTATGTTAGTGAGAGGCACCCAGTTTCCCTTTAGAGAGACAAATGTTTTTGATAAGCAAAATGCCTATGGTACGGAAGATAAGGACTAAGGATTATGATCTGGAAAGAATATATGGAAATAGTAGCTAAGCTGTTCAGCATAGAAAGTTATCACAAATTTGGGGGGTTTAGTGAGGAGGAGAAAAATAAGAGAGGGATTAGTCAGAGAGGAGAAATAGCCAAATAATACGGCAGAAGAGTGGAGACTAAAGAGAGGTAGTTGGTCAATAATTCCTGGTGGCAGAGCTATTTAAGGAGTTTTAAGAAAAGGGATTATATTATTTAATTTTAAGGCATTTTCTATGTAATTTCATGCTGTAACTTCCCTCTTCCATTACCTTATAACTTCAGAGAAGTCATCTACACAAAATTGATTGACATCATTTTGGGGAAATCAAGGAAAAATTTTTGCCTCTGGTTTGTATAAGACAGAACAAAAAGAATAATCATTGGAGTTGAGATTAAAGTGAGATAGTGAGAGTAGGAAATGAGAACAACTTGTGTCCATGAAAACACCAGATTAACAGCAATCTCTCAGAAGGTGAGATGGTGGTGAGAGTGGCTTTTTTACTTCGTGAAGTGACAGGACAGTTGAGTTAATTTTATATTAATCCTATAAAAGAGGGTTAATTTGGCTAACATTTGGCATACGCTTATAAATGACAAATACTAAGCCTATAAAAATAATTTTTGAAATTTTTATAGAAGATGGTGCTACCAATGCAAATGTTTTCTTTGTCCTCTGATTATGTCATATATCTTATCTTCTCTGTGTGTGGGTTGGAAGAATGCTATTATTTTCATTTGCAAGATGCAGAAACTGGGACATGATGAGTTAGTGACTTTCTGAAGGCTAGTCTGTAAATCAGAAGTGGAATGGAGCAGATTCCAGAACCCACAACTCAAGCTTATTTATTATTTATTTATTTATTTATTTATTTATTTATTTATTCAGTTAGTTAGTTAGTTATAATTTTTATTGAATCATTTGATTATACATATTTTGGGGGTTCAACATTGACATATGTTGATCAAATCAATATTACTAGCATATATATTGTTACAGGTCACACTTATTCTTATGCCCCTTGTCCAATCTCTCCCTATCCTCCTCTCCTTCCCTCCTCCCACCTCTGACAATCCTAAATTTTTTTCTCTCCTTCTGAAAGAGTAATGGTTACTCTGTTGATTTGTTGCCTAGATGATCTGTCCAATGCTGAGAGGTGTTTTCAGGTCCCCCAATATTATCATAGAGCAGAATGCTTCTTCTGTCACTCTGGAATGGGCTTTGGGGAGAGAGACATTCTCTTCTTTTCTTTGGTTTCTGCTGATGACTCTCCTTGTGACAATGCACTCCAGTGGCTAGAGGACCATCTGTGTGGTTGTTGTGGTGTCTAGCCACCTTCACGGAAGCCATGGTTATTGTGGTGGCTATGGTGGGCCACCCACATGGAGGTGATGTTTTTGGCATGCTTCTTGGCACTGGTGGTGTCCCTGGTTGTGGACGGGGGTTCCGGCCCTCAGCTCCATAACTCAGGATGCTGGGTGGGCCCTGAGACGCTGACGGTGTGCCTGGTCCAGAACTCAAGTTTAATTCATGATCTGTAAACACTGCAGTGAGAATAGTTAATGCCTAGCTCCTCACTACCTGTGTGTCATTGAACATGTACCTCAGTATTGAAATGGCTCAGTTTTTGCTATTAAAAAAAGACATACTATTGGGTAGTTTTGAGGATTAAACAATATAACATATACGAAATATTAAAGACAGGTCTGGAACCAAGTAAGCATTCAGTGAATGCTAGAGTTACTTATTTGTTCTTTAAATTATTATTTGGGGAATAATGATTAATATTAGTAAAGTTATTCACATTCAATTTTTATTATTCCAGAATAATTCCTACTATTCCAGAAAGCATTGTTTGTACACATTTGAGAAGAATTTCTTGAACAGAATTTTAAAGTGCTCTGGTTTTTCAGGCCACATCAATTTTGATCTCAAGGATACTGCAAAGTTTTACTAATTGTATAAGATCTAGAGGGAAATCTCAAGTGACAGAGGCTCCAGATCCCTCAAGTCCTCCTGATGGTTGATTTTCATCCTGGGTCCTAATGGGCCTGCACTCAGGTATAATCTTCCCAAGAAAATGCCTCACAAACTGAGAAATCAATATAAGAAAGCATAGCAGCTAATGGTACAAAAGCCAAAGTCACAGAGTCTACACATCAAATTATGCTGCCACCCCACCTTGTCCCAGAAAAGTTTTAAATTTTCTTTATTTGTGAAAATTTAAGTGTCAGGGTTTCGGATTTCCTCTGTCTTCTTGAATGTGGGTTATGTATCATAAATTAGAGATGATAAAAGTGACCTTTTGTCATGGTTGAAGGCAATCCTTTCTTGCAATTGGGAACATTGAATCCCAGGGATGTCAGTGACTTGCTCAAGTCCCACACCAAGTCATGGGCTTCTACCTAGTGAAGTAAAAATAGAAGATTTATAAGTTCATCAAGAATGACAAATAATTTTGTTACAACTTTATTGAGGTATAATTGACATACAATAAACTGCATATATTTAAAGATTGTATTTTGATGAGTTTTTACATATACATATATACACACTCATGAAACCATTACCACAATCAAAATAATGAACATGTCAATCCCCACTCCCCCACAAATATTTTCATGCCCCACTGTAATCCTTTCCTCCTGCTCCTCCTTGCTCCCTGCCACCCCACTCCTGTTGTCTCAGGGCATCCACTGATATGCCTTCTATTACTACAGTGTAACTTGTATTTTCTAGAATTCTTATGAATAATATTACATAGTGTCTATATTTTGTCTGGCTTCTTTCACTTCAAAAAATTATTTTGAGATATATCCCTGTTTTTACATGTATCAATAATTATACCTTTTTATGGCTGAAAAGCATGGTATGGCTACACCACAATTTGTTTTTCATTCACCTGGTGGATAGGTAGTGTTAGTGGACATTTGGGTTTTTTCCAGTTTGGGGATATTAAAAATAAAGTGGCTATGAGCATAGTGTAAAGGTCTTTGTGTGGATTTTTGCTTTCATTTTTCTCGAGTAAATACCTAGAAATGGGTAAAATAGTTGAGTCCTATGGTAAGTATGTATTCAGCTTTTTAAGAAACTGCCAAAATAGCTTCCAAAGTAGTTATAACATTTCACATTCTTATCAGCAGTGTACTTGCATGTGAGTTCCAGTTGCTGCATGTCTTCGCCATTTTGCATTGCAGGTTTTAATTTACATTTCACTAATGACCAGTCATATTGAGCATATTTTCATGTGCTTATTTACTACCTTTATATCTTCTTTGATGAAGCATTTGCTAAAATCTTTTGCCTGTTTTTTAATTGTTTATCTTCTTGTTACTGACTTATAAGTATTATTTATATATTATGGAAAAAAGTCCTTCATCAGGAACTTTTCTTGCTTTATCACACTAGCAAGAATGTCCAGTATACTGCTGAATAGAAGTGGTGAGATTAGACATCCTTACCTTGTTCCTGATCTTAAAGGTAAGTCTTTTACCACCAAGGTGAGGTGCTTTATTGGGTTGAGGAAATTCCCTTACATTTATTTTGAAGGAAACTTTTTCACTAGGACAGAGTTCCTTTGGTGCCACAGAAGAGAGCTCAGCTGTGACATTTAGCTTTCCCCACAGGCATAGTACACCTATGTGCAAAAGTAAAATTTGGAAGCATGCTTTGGAGTCAAGCTCTACTGACCACACTGGAATGACACATATTGGTATATATGCCTGTATTCTCTTTTCTATGCTTATGGCAGAAAGTAATAGTTGATCACAGCATTTTTTTCCCCAGGAAATCCAAATGCAGACACAGAAACCAGATCATTACAAGGTCTAGGCAGCCATTAGTGTTGGCATGTGTGAGGAATATTTTCCATCTCTGACCTGCAATATTTTTGTGACAGAATACAAATATAGATATAATATCATTTGATATCTGGATATGGTCAATAAGCAACAGTAAGAGAATCATCTTACAGCTTTGAGACTTTTCATAACTATTCCTCCAAATAACCTTGTGGAGAGGGCAAGGATTTACAACACTTTAAAACACTTTTAGGATGATCCAGAAGGAAGGCTCCTTTGAAATAATCTAACTCAAGAATTTTTAGACTTTGCTGTTCTTAGCTCTTGAACATTTTCTCTTTAAAAAAATCTTACAGAAATCAAATGCATAAGTGCAATAGACTGAATGTTGTCCAAATTCATATATTCAAATCCTAACCCCAATGTGATGATATTAGAAGGTGGGACCTTTAGGAGGGGATTAGGTCATGAAAGTGGCACCCTTATGAATGGGATTGGTGCTTTTATAAAAGGGAATCCAGAGATATCTTGCTCTCTTTCCACCACGTGAGGATACAATGAGGAGTCTACAGTCTGAAACCTGGTAGAGAGCCCTCACCAGAACCAACCATGCTATCCCCCTGATCTTGGACTTCCAGCATCCAGACTGAGAGACATAAATTTCTGTCATTTATATGCCACCCAGTCTATGGTAGTTTGTACTGTAGCACAAAGACAATAAGCATTTTATTCTTCAGCTTTTTACCTTCTTGCTAACGCCTCTTTCCTATACTTCCTCCTGTTCTCATTCTTTGCTGAGACAATAAGCCAGCTAAAAGTAGAACTGTTATGCTCTCCCCATACCTTACTCCTCCATCCCTTGGGGGCCCCTGAGATATCTCATTGAAAAATGCTAAGGCTCCATTAAGCAAAGTTTCAAAACCACTGATCTTGTCCAACCTTCAGTTTCTGAATGTTGAAGTATAAGGAGTGATGTCAAGTGCCTAAGACACTTGAAGACAGATTACTTGATCCTGGTCTGATATCTCCTTCTGCACCATGTGCATGCAAAGAAAATATTTACATTATATACATATGAATCATTAATGATAACAATAATAAAACTGCATAGCTACATAATACTTTACAAAACACTCTTTCACTTAAAATGTCATTTGGTTTTCACAGCACCTTTATTTCCAAAGTAGGAAATTGAGACTTAAAGAGAAGGAATTTGCCCAAGGTCACAGAGCTGGTATGTTGTTAGGTTGGGACTCGAGCACACTGTATTTATACTCAAGCACAACTATACCTGTACATAGGCTAATGCACCATGCACTCTTTGTACCCACAGAAATGTAAGGCTCACAGACTTCTGCAAAGCTCTAGACTCATGAATCCAAACACTAATGGGATATCTCCACCTTGGATGTCCCACAGGTATCCCCAATTTATAACAGCCAAAGTTGAAGTAACGTCTCTGCCACCCCCTCAAACATGCACAGGTGAGGCCTGGGCTTCTGTATTTTTTAAAATCTCCCCAGGTGGTACTAAGGTGCAGCTAAGATTGTAAAACACTGGCCTAGAGAATAGAACTCCAGCTCCTTAATATAGCACACAATACCTCTGTGATAGCTCCAGGCCCACCTCTCCAGTCATATCCTCTGTTACTCTGTGCCTGACACTTTGCATTCTAGGATTATAATACTCAGAGTTTATTCAACTTGACACATTCTTTCGTTCACATCATGTTCTTTCTCTCTTGGTGTATATTTAACAAACTATTATTCATCCTTCAAGACCATGCCCAAGTAGTGACTCTCGGGTAAAGATTTCCTTGATCTCTACATGCAGAGTTTATGACATTCTTCTGGTTCAATTTTACCATGTATATTATTCTATTACTGCACTTATAATAATGACTCACTTAAACAATTATCTCCCTTACAGGACTGTTGGCAGAGCCATGACTTGTTCATATTTTTTGCTTAATGGGAAATGGAGTTTTTCCTGTCTACCATCAATTCTCATTTTCCCCCTTTTGACTCAGTACAAATTTCCCTGATTTTATAGAAACATTCTTTTACACATGAAGGAGCCATGAACATTGCTTAAGAGCATCTCCTGCACTTATCTTCATATTATCTGTAACAGAATTGCAGGAATTGGCATGGCAGCAAAAGCAAATAAAGCCAGCAATCTAGAGATCGATGACCACAGCCTGAGTCACTGGCAGCTGATAAATTAAGCAACATGTGTTGACTGTATGTCTGCTGTATGCTTGGCACCACACCAGGCATCTCAGCTTTACAACAACAGGTGATGTCTACCTGAAGTTGCTCACTCTCTAGTTTACCACCTTTCCCCCTAGAAAGGACTTGAGGTATATTGAACATATTTGCAACTTAACTGAGGAGTAAATAGAGAGCTAGTAATATGCATTCCCCAAACCTTAAAATGAGAAAAATAAGCCACTAATTATATGATTTATTTATAAGGGTCTTCTCAACCTTCTGAAGGATACCTATATTCCTCCATTAGTGTCTCATCTTGTTAGTATAAGGTTTTGAGCTTTGTTAAAATGCAAATAAACTCAGGGAAAAAACATTAAGTTGCTGTTAGTTAATTATACCTTCTTGTTAATAAAATGCCTAGGAGTAAATGTTTAGGAAGACAAAGAATGAAAGCAAGAGGGAGTGTAAGAAAGAGGCAATAGTAAATAGGTAAAAAGCTGAAGAATTAAATGCTGGGAAAACAAATGATTCCATTGGACTTTTGTCAAATAATTAATGAATTGTTTTGGGTGAGCAAAATTAAGGTGGCTTGCTGTATAAGGATAGGATAATGTTAAGATGTGGTTATTTCCAATAATTTTCATAGATCTCTGTACTAATATAAAAAGTAAATATATACTAGAATGAACAAATCAAAAGGTTATTGGTGATAAAGGCACTATGTCAGAGGCAACCACATATTCAACAGTAGGGATACTTCAATAAATTATGGCATTTACAAGCATTGGACTTCCATGCAACGATTACAAATGATGTTGTAGAACAGTATATAATTTCTTAAGATGTTAAAGGATAGAAAAGATATGCAGGCTATAGTGAAGTAAAAAAAATTCAGATTGTAAAATAACATAATATACGATCCTAGATTTGCAAAAAATATATGTATGCATACACATCTATACATAGAGAAAGGATCTAACCCCAGTGCTAATAGTGCCTATCTTTATGGGGTGCAGGGTATAGATACCATAAACATTTATTATAAGGAAATAATATTTTGCTTATCTATGGTCTTTAATTTTGTTTTAAATTTCAATTTCAAAACCATTATAAGTGTTAAAGGAAGTTCAGGCAAGTTATACAATTCTAATGCATTCTGTTACATTACATTGGATTATTAATTATAATGGAATATTAGGGGGACATGTGCACACAAGTGCATGACTAAAAGCCCTAGTTTCTTCTGCAAAGAAGAGAATCACCAAAGTTGGCTAAAGATCCTGCTTATATGGCAAAAACAAATAAACGAACCCAGAGCATCCACATAATTTAAAAATATTTAAAATCAAATAAGGTTTTCAAGATGGACAAACTTTTCCATTCATGGAAACTAATATCTGTGACAAGGATGAAAATTCAGGAACACTCGGCCACTGAAGATGCCAGCAAGAAATGGCGCAAGAACCTAAATGGATACATAAATTTGAGGAAGATTCCTCATTTAAGTGAAACTATGTGTGCCCTACATTCTTTCACTTCTGAGTGTGGAGAAATTAGTCATCCTGGTCACACCACTAAAAAAAATCATAAAAGCTAACCATAAAATTTTAAAAAGATTGCATGGGAACATCATGACATTTAATCAACTTATAGTGCAGTTCACTTCGTCCATCTGTACTTGTCTTATTTCTTCCCCTTCCTTGAACCCTGAGGATCAGATTTTGAGAGCCTGTTCCATTTCTTCCAGTAATTAATTCAAGGAAACAGTAGATTAAGAGCTCCTCATATAGTTCTTGGATTCTCACTTCTTTATTAAGCTTCCTGAGTGCCAATGGCATTATAAAGCACAAGTCTAACTTTTCCACTAACTTCTAAAATGCCTGCTGCAAGCAGGATCAAAATTAACAGAAGAAACAACTCAGAAACAATACAAAAATCTCTGTGGTGCATTAACACTAGAAGGAATTTAAATGCCATATGCAAATATCAAATGACATTTACAAACCACTGTCTAATTCTTCTGTGAGCTAATGCGGTAATTACAGATTTATACTTTCCAACAAAATCACCATCAAGAATACAGCAGCCAGGAAAATTTCAATCACGGGAGAAAAGCCACAAAGAATTGCTGAAACTATTGTAAGATCCGTGCACCATGCACAAATCCCACAGACTGGGATGGCTCACTTCACAAAGACCATGAGACTGAGACTGATGCAATCAAGCAAGAGGGACTTTATTCCAGCATGCTGGGGTCACTTTGTCTTCTGGACAGAAGCAACCCTGAGTTTACAATACAAGCACTTTTTATACAGTTTTTTAGTGACAGGATGAGTTGTTGATTATCTGTGTCGCCTTTAGATTTATGGGTAGGTTTTAGCAGGTTGGTACCCTGATAGATCTGTGGTACCTTTAGATTTACAGGTAGGTTTTAGCAGGCTGGCTGGCACCCCAATAAGGAACAGTGCATTTCTCAATCATTTATCTTCCCTGGGGTCTGGCCAGGTGGCCTTTAGATAAGGAACTAGTCAGTTCCTGGAACTGGGTGGGGGACATTCCCTTGGAATGTTTAGTGTGCTCGGGCCTGACCTTTGTATGGCCCCTTAGAAGCTGCTTTACTTAGGCATTTGCTACAAAACTGCGTATACTAAAGTTATATTTTTCTACAATTCCCCTACAATTTCCTACAATTTCTTACACTATCATCTATTCAGACATAAAATTCAGAGGGTTGATTATGCTAATACTAACTTTAATACAATCCTTTTCCTTCTTAAGAATGAATGTGAAGACTTGAGTACCTGTGTAGAATGCATATGGATATTTAGGTCTATATCTGTATCTTTATGTATCTATGTATATGTATCTGTATATCTATATATCTATCTTATTTGGGCTTCAGTCTGACATATTGAGTACCAACTCTGGGGCATATCCAGTTCACAGCCAAAGACCACACCTTAACAAGCAAAGCCATACTCTAAAACAGTTCTGTTTAAAAGAATATTCTGTGGTAATGGAAATATTTTGTATCTCCACTGCCCAACACACTAGCCACTAGCTACGTGTGGCTATCAGGCACACAAAATGTGGCTAGTGTGACTGAGGAACTGACTTTTTAGTTTTAGTCAATTTAAATTTAAATTTAAATTGCCAGATTTCTCTATTCACTACCATATTGGGCAGTTCAGCTCTAAAAGAAGGAAGCTCATGAAATGACAGTGATGAAATGTAGTCCAAGTGAAGAAGCCTCCTTTTGCTTACCAACTGCTTGCATATGAAAAAGCTGAGCTTCTCTTCTTTTATTTAGAATTAAGCCATACACATAGATTGATGGCAAGAAAGAAAATGGGTGGAAGATAAACACAAGCTGATTAGGATGCTTTGATTGCTTCTTGAAGGTGAGGACTGTACTGTGTGAGTATAGTTCTTATCTGTATATGCAGTAAGTAGCAAAGTGCACAGAACAGAATAGGTGGTCAAGTAATGTTTGTTTTTTACTACGTCAAACAAGGTGGTTTTGTTTATCAAAATGGAAAACAAATGCAGGCATATGAATTCTATAAATATACAAAAAATGTATATTTTCTATATTTTCTATGACTATTTTCTATCCTTGTCTATGATTTGCATTAGAATAAACTTTGGCTATGTGTGTGTACCCTCTAAATGTTAACATGCTGAAAATCAGACACTTAAAACTTTATTACTGTTAAGATACATAGAATATCTTTACAAAAGTATGTTTACAGAGATTTGATTTAATTTGTTTTTATTTCTTTCACACCTGTATTAGAAATGGCTATTTTTAAAAATTTTTTATTTTATTTTATAAATATACAACCTAGTTGATTTTCGTGCCTTTACCGAATCCTCCATTCCCCCTCCTACTCCCCACTAGAAATGGCTATTTTTAAAAAACACCCACATATGTGTAAAACTCTGAACACATTATTTATTACAGTGTACAATTAATGTTCTAGGTAAGATACTAAGTGCCTATTTCATCTTATAGTTTAGGGTTAGGAAAGAAATGTTTAACTCAATTAATTGTCATGCTCCAAAGAACAGCTATGTATTTATTAGGAGGAAAGTGTACCTTTGGGTCTTAGTAGCCAGCAAGCTTGAGGAAAAAAATAAAAGGAACTGCTCATTTGTAAAAAACAATTCCATGGTTCTCTCATGTTTTTGCATATCTTCAAGTGAGGCACTAACTACTCTTTATTCTGGGTTATCTTTTCAAGGATGTTTTTACAGCAAACAGCCATGGAAGATAGTATCTCCCCCCAGAGCAAAGTACAGGTATGACTATTTTCCATTTAAAAAGAATTAGGTTCCTTGGCTCAGAGTTCCTCCTCTGCAATGCAACCAATATCTGTGCAGATATCACCTGGCCTTCTTCACAAGACCCTATGGCATCTGGGGCTCAGGTAATCAGTACAAGAAAATATAGACACTCCGGCTACTGCTATTTCTGTGAGTTATAAAGTCCTTTGTCTCTGACCCAAGAGTATCATGAATTCTTTCAACATCCATGAAAACGTGGCAGGCTAGTTGTTAACTTGCAAATAGAATAAACCTCATAAGCTTCACAATTCTAGACACTCATAGGTAACAAAAATCCATAACCTAGAGTTTTGGTGTGATTCACTCTCCCCAGATTATATAGCTCTTGGTTGACATTTTATTTGCCTTATTTTATGTTTTTTAAAAGTTGGAAGTCAAATCTTTCCCATCATCTCAGAATTAACAGAATGATCATAAATTTTATGAATGTAACATTCTACAGATTTTTAAGAACAAAACAAGTTCTGAAGTAAACCTCAAGGCCTTTATTAGAAGATGAGGGAGGACATCCAAAAGTGGAATCAGACAGGAAGCTGGGGCACTATTATAGGAGCTTTAGCTCATTGCTGCAAACACTGGAGTGAGAATCAATGTGAAGCCAACAAGATGGGTCATAGCACAGGGGCGAGGCCTAGGGTCAATACTAGAAAACACAAATTCAGGGTGGGGTCGATCAGGACAGCAGAACACAAGGCAGGGTGCATCAAAGGACACAGTCAACAGTATATAAAAAGACAACCCACAGAACAGGAGGAAGTATTTGCAAATCATATATTTGATATGGGGTTAATATCCAGAATATACAAAGAACTCCTACAACTCAACAACAAAAACAGCCCTATTAAAAAATGGGCAAAAGACTTAAATAGACATTTCTCCAAAGAAGATATACAAATGGCCAACAAGCACATGAAATGATGCTCAATACCACTAATCATAAGGGAAGTGCAAATCCAAACCTCAAGGAAATACCACTACACACCCCTTAGAATGGCTACTGTAAAAAAATAAAATAACAAGTGTTGATGCAAATGTGGAGAAATTGGAGACTTTGTGCACCGTTTGTGGGAATGTAAAGTAGTGTAGTCATTATGGAGAACAGTATGGCAGTTCCTCAAAAAATTAAAAATAGAATCACCATATGGTTCAGCAATTCCACTTCTGGGTATATACCCAAAAGCAAGATCCTAAAGAGATTTATTCACTCATATTCATAGCAGCATTATTTACAATAGTCAAACCATGGAAGCAACCAAAGTGTCCATCAATAGATGAATGAATAAACAAAACGTGGTATATACATACAATAGAATATTAGCACTAAAAAGAAAGTAAATTGTGACACATACTACAGCATTGATGATCCTTGAGTACATTATGCTAAGTGAATTAAGCCAGTCACAAAAGGACAAGTACTGTGTGATTCCACTTATCTGAGGTAGATAGAGTAGTCAAATTCAGAGACAGAAGATGGAATGGTGGTTGGCAGGTACTTGGGGGAGAGTAGAATGGAGAGTTGTTGTTAATGGGTATAGAGTTTTAGTTTTTCAAAATGAAAAGAGTTTTTGGAAGTTGGGGATGCACAATAATGTCAAAGTATTTAATACTATTGAACTGTAAACTTAAAAAATGGTTAAGATGATAAATTTTATGTTGTGTGTATTTGACCACAGTTTTTGAGACAAGGTAGAGAAGAACAGACCTTGGTCAGATTGTCAAAGAGGTTTGCAGCTCAGGAGTTTATGACCCTGAGTCCCAGAGCTTATCCCCATCTGTACATCTAGATCTATAAGGCTCTTCTCACCCCTCCTAACCACAGTGGGCTCAGAAAGGATACTCTGGATTCTTTTGTGCAAAACGTATGGTCTAAAATTCAATTAGACACGATCTGAAAGTATTATAAACACTTTCAGATTAGTAGCATCTCAAGAATAAGGTAATTATCCCTTTTTTTACTTTAAAATGATTTTTTACACAAATAATTCATAAATTAATTTCCTTTGTAAAACATTACAGGTGAGGTAGAAGGCCTTTGATGACTGTGTCAAAAGACCTCAGCTGCTCACCCCAATATCATCCTCCATT
Organism: Cynocephalus volans; assembly: GCF_027409185.1. Lineage (NCBI taxonomy): Eukaryota > Metazoa > Chordata > Mammalia > Dermoptera > Cynocephalidae > Cynocephalus > Cynocephalus volans. The sequence continues at coordinate 104,394,866 of NC_084460.1, read as the reverse complement.
TCTGACTTAGTAATAAAATCTTTCATGTTAGCTGGAGACATGGCCAGGTAAAATAACGACAGTATATCCCAGACACCTTTGAAATTATAATCCAACACCTGACTAAATTTAGGCCAATAAGATGTAGATGAAAACATCATATGACAGCATCAAGGAATTTACCTTAAAGGAGGTGGCACACGTGCCGTGTTACCTTTTTTTTTTTTTTTTCTATTTCTTTGCTTCATTCCCTGGAAGTTGCTATTGTTCCTTAAACATGAAACAAAATAAGAAGATAAGTCACTATTAATTTGAATTTTTTTTGTCCTCTACTGTTGAAACTAACCCTGATAGACTATCATCTCTACTTTGATGCTCTCTTTGAGCTTTCCCACCCTCATCTCAAGATGACACTAACCAATTTGGTGTGTAAACTTACAAACTTGCCCTGTGGATTGATATGTCCCCACAAAAAATATATAGTATTGCTCTTTGAGGTTTTATAATTTAGTTTTCTTTTTTTTTTTACAAAAATGTCATCACAGTTTATATATTATAGATACTGTTCTGCTACTAATAACTTACTTAATCATAGCTTTAGTATATTCTAAAGCACATGCTTTCAGATGTAAAAATATGATATGCAATCTGAATTCAGCTCAGAATGTTCCTTCAGAGACAACTACCTTCACACAACAAAAGACATGTGACTGTTGAAACAATAATAATAATAATAATAATAATAATAATAATAATAATAACAACCTTACAAACATATGTCTGGAGAAACATGACTTCTACTGGTAAAGTGACTTTAGAAAAGTGTTACTTCTCTGTTGTAGATTTGCTAAAAGTATCTTAAGATGCTAGGTTAAAGAGGAAAGTTGAATTTGCCCTATATAAATGGAAATCTGGTTGGAAATGGAGAAAGCCTTCTATAGGAATGTATCTTCTATTCTAGAAGTTTAAGTCAGAGAACTTTGCTGCTTCAAAGCAGCTTTATAAATATTAGAATCCTGCGTCAGTGTGGTGCCTTATAGGAGAACACAGAAGCAACACGCAGTGACATGCGCACATTGCCTATGAGTGCTGAGGGGAGCTCTGTCCTCCTAGCGTTTTACAGAGGAGGCATTTTGCCCAACAACTCATGCATCGCATTTGATTCTAATTTTCATGCCAGAGTTGGAAATAGCTAATTAAACCTCTTTGGTGGCAGATTAAAGCTAAGTATCTGATATTTTTGTTCTTCACAATGCTTCCCTTTGAAATTTCTGCCGAATTCCAGAATAATGGAAACTCAATACCAGGCTATCAAAAGGCCTGACACATTTATGGTACTCAGTAACTGCTTTTTGAATGAATGAAAGAATAAAAGAGTGATTAATTAATACAACAAATTAGCGTCTTAAATTTTTTTTTTTTAGTTCTATAGAATAAAGGTATATTTCTTTCTTTCCCCTTGTTTTGAAATGGAAATCAAGCTATTCTAAAGCTGAATGATCAGCCTTCTCTCACAAGGCATGGTTCAGGGTCAGGGACATTTGCCTTCTCCATATAGAGACTTTGTGTCATATTCAAGGAGCAACAGCAACTACAATTCTGAGAATTGCTCAAGCCAGGTATTAATAGAAAAAGATTCTCTTCATGCTAATAGAACCTCATTGGCAATTCATCATCTGTATGGTAAAGAAACATAGAGCTTCTTTGCTAATGAATGAAATTATTCAACAATTTGCATAACACCCTGAAGCTTATGTGCATGTAGATTACATAAAGGTGGGACTGACAAGCCCAATTCTGCTCATCCTTCAAATTTTTGCTGGCTGGCTAACCCACACTGACCTCTCCCTTACTGTCCCTCAGGGACAAGGGACTGTTATAGCATGCATTAAATCCTTCACCTGGGCTTAGCAATTCGTTGTTTACAAAGCGCTTTCCCTACCCCATCTTCCTCCATATAACTATCAAAGAGGAAATCAAGGCTCCCATATAGTAGTGCTACTTCTCCACGAGGCAAAGCATTATGTGCTTTTGACCATTTTCTCATTTATGAGGCTTTACTGTCTGAGGCAGAATCTCAACTTCATCACCTTGTAGATACAAACTTGAGTAAGTTTTTTAATTTCTCTAATCTGCAATTTCCTGATCTGTAAATATGAGGAGTGGGGACAGGGAGTAATAGTATGGAACTCAGACTTGCCAAAAGGACAGAAGGAGATGATTCACATAAAGCAAATAACACTGTGTCTGTCACATAGGAAGCCATCCATGAAGGTTAACTACTATTGTAACTGATCTTTGTTATTCAGAATTAAAACTGAGGCTCAAACAGTTTGATCATTTTGACTAAGATTACAGAGTCAGTAAGTGATAGAGCCACAACTCCTCCCTTCCACCAAATCTCCCTCTGGCCTCCTTCTGTCCTAGTGTCTTGGCAATCTGGAACTGAGATATGAGGAGCTCTGTTCCCCAGGGCTCTGGGTTACAAAACACACCCTAAGGTTTCATGCCCCTCCCCAGAGGAAAGTTACTGTTGCTAGTTAGACCTATTTTTGGCACCAACGTGGGGAAAATGAGACCACAAGGGGCTGGCTTATGCAAATCCATTGACTGGGCATGCTCAGTAGAGATGGGTTATATAACCCAGGTAGCCAGGCATGTTCAGTAAAGTGGAGCTTATCCTCTGAATGACTTTCCACTAGAGGAGCTAGAGAGCACAAAATATTCTTGAATATGTATGGTGCATGTGATGGGATTTGACCAATGAATGTGCTCCAAGAAGAGATCAAATGAGCATGTGCAAGACTGTGCTGCATAACTGGGAACCACCCCCTTAATTGAATATGCATTAGATCGAGAAACTATAAAAGCCCAATCCCAGCAGAAGGCAGGGTTGTTGCTCACTTTTCCTTGGGCCAACCTGCACTTTACTTAGTATACTAAGTAAAGGTGTGTGTACTTTACTTAGTATAAAACTTACTTTTAGCAGGTGGCTGCTTACTCTCTTGAGCCAGCCTGCACTCTGTACTGAACTTTAAGTATGTATTTCTTACTTTTGTGTTAAACTTGGTGTGGCCCCTGCCCAGTTTCTAGAGCTAGAGACTCTAGGCCACACTCTGTAAAATTTGTATCTCTTATTCATTATTTAAAACTGTTTTCACTTTCTACTGTGACTCTGCTTTTGAATTCTTTCCTGTGGCAGAGTTGATGCTGGAGGAAAGGTCTGGGAGGCCTGATAGCCGACCTCAACCCACCAGTCCTCTTGCCAGGTTCTTGTCTCTGCCACAGGAAAGAATTCAAGAGCAATCACAACAGAAAGTGAGAACAGGTTTAATGTAATGAATGAGAGATATAGACTTCACAGAGAAAGTGTGGCATAGCTCCAGAGACTGAGCAGGGCCCACACCAAATTTAATGCAAAAGCAAGAAATACATACTTAAAGTTCAGTGTAGAGTGCAGGCTGGCTCAAGAGAATGAGCAGCTGCTTGCTGAAAGTTAAGGTTTATACAAAAAGAAAGAAATACATGCTCCACAGGCAGAATGTAGGCTGGCTCCAAGAAAAGTGAGCAACAGCCCCATCTTCTTCTGGGATTTGGCTTTTATAGTTTCACTATCTAATGAGTATTCAATTAAGGGGTGGTTCCCAGTTATGTAACATTAGTCTTGCACATGCTCAGTTGGTTTCTTTGTGGAGCATGTTCATTGGTCAAATCCCATCACATGCACCAGACATATTCAAGAAAATTCCACGCTCTTTAGAACCCCTGGGGGAAAGTTGTTCAGCTACCAGGGTTATGTAACACATCTCTACTGAGCATTCCCCGACACTAGATTTATTTAAGCCATCCCCTTGTCCTCTCATTTTCCCCATGTTGGTGCCAAAAATAGGTCTAACTAGCAGCAGTAACTTTTGTCTAGGGGAGGGCCTAACGGAGGGGCCTGAAACCTTGGAAAATGGCTTGTAACCCAGAGGTATGTCCTGTAACATGAGCCCAGGGAAAGCAAGCTCCTCCTGTCTCAGAGTCAAGAACCTGGTAGGAGGACAGGGTGGGTTTAGGCTGGCCATTGGGCCTCCTAGACCCCCTCCTCCAACATCAGAACTACTCTGCTTCAGGAATATGGCACTAGGAGGAACTAGCCCTCTGGTTAGCTAACTGTCTAGAATCTGCTGAAAGCTACCAATCCCCACTTTTTGTGTTTGGTTTTATTGAGATCTACCCCCCATTTTTTTCTCTCTCTAATCGATCTTTCTCTTTTCTTCCCCTTTTTCAACAATGCTGATTCTTGGCCAAATTGCTATTAACTCCAGACCAGTTTGGGCCAGATTGGGGAATTTGTGTACTAGCCCTGAACCTGCCAGAAATGTCACCCTCTGGCAACACAAGCCCTTCATTTTAACTCTTAAATCTTCACTCCCAAGAGAACATGGTCCACATGAAACATATATAAAACCACAATGCACATGTGTGCTAATCCCCACTTGCATATCCTAGAAATAATCCAGCCTTTGTTAAAAAGATGTAAATTCCTGTAGCTAGATCATTAAAAGTTGCAACTCACAACTGCTTGGGGAACTTGGTTTTTGGTCATGAGACCACCACGCTCCTGGTTTGCACAACCCAATAAAACTCTTTTCTGTTAAAAGCTCACCCCATGTTTTTTGTGTTTCTTTCCATGTACACAATAGACAAGGACCCTGGGGGCTCTTACCTGCCAGAGCGCTGCCAGATTCATTTGAGTGAAAAAAATGCAGCCCATTCTTGGGTGCTGTGTGCTCAGTTTATGCACTCAAGTCCCCATCTGCCTGGCACATTTATCTACTCCACAATACTCTTTCTAAGAGGATGCGGGGGCAGGAGCACAAAGCAGGTTCTTGATCATGAAGCCACCACACAGCAGTTGGATTCATGACCATCAGCTGATGGCTGCAGGAACCAAGATGTCATGAGAATGGATTTTGAGCATCTTGCAACTCAGAGGCCTCAATTTCAATAAGAGAGATGCTGTCTTTCTTTATATTCTGCTTTCTTGGGAATTGACCATGTGCACTGATAGAAAAATTTGAAAACCTCCTTATTTGGGATAGTTTGGGGTAAAACACGTTGTTCCCATTTGGAATCATTTGCTGCTTCTGTCTCTTTCCTCGTGAATGACCTCAACCAAGGTGGGTTTGTTTGGAACGGCTTTAGGTTGTTGAAACTTCTCCACAGTCCAAGACAGCCTCTTATTAACCCTGACAGGAAGTGGAGACTCTCAGAGTTTAAGTAACTAGCCAATATGACACAGATTATAAAGGATTATTACACAGTATTTGAACCCAGATCTGCATATCTCCAAAATTTTTCATTTTTTTTCATTCTTCACATGAGGTGCCTGCTTCCAGGTCTCACTCATTTTCTATTTCCTGTTTAATCACCTAGTCAATATCTGCCCTCAGAAGCTGTGAAGAGTAGTGCGTTGCCCGCTGCTATTCACAGCTTCTGAAGAAGCAGAATCGCCTCAGACTGTGAGCCTGCCTGCTAACTGAACTAGGGCTGTCTTTTCTTGATTTATGATTATCAGTCTCTCCCTGGCCATGGCTCCTCCTCTTGCTAGCTCCCCTCTCTATCACACGTCTTCCCTCTGCAACCCAGAATTCTGTGCAACCAGAGCTGTGCTGCAGGTTATTGCAAGCCCCACTGGGAACTAAAGATAAGAAACAGTAGAGCCAGGAGCCAAACCCAGGCTTTCCAATCTTAAGCTCAGTGAACTGGCCTCGTGGTCAGGGATCTGTAATGTGGGTGTGTGCTCAAGATGATTCATTAAGGCATGGCAAGAAATTACTGGAATATCTACATTTTAACTTATTTTAATTTTAATGCACTGTTTACAAAATATATGTCATGTTACAGTAGTGCATATATAATTTATAAATATACATACACATATTGAAGAGTTTTACTTTTTTTTAATAGGTAGGGATGATTTTAAAAAGGTGCGGAGACTGTTCTATACTGATGCTTCATGAACATTAATGTGCATATAAATCACCTGGGGATTTTGTTAAATGCAAGTTCAGTAGGACTCATGCTCACCAAACTTACATTATTTTTTTTTTTTCTTTTTTGTGACCAGTAAGGAGAACGCAGCCCTTGGCTTGGTGTCGCCTGCACCGTGCTCAGCCAGTGAGCGCACTGGCCATCCCTATATAGGATCTGAACCTACGGCCTCGGCGCTCCCAGTGCCGCACTCTCCCGTGTGAGCCATGGGATCGGCCCACTAAACTTACATTTGAAAGAGACAGAAGGGGCAAATGATTCCAAATGAGAACAATCTGTCTCAAACTTGTTTGTTTCTAACAAACTCCCAGGTGATATCCAAATTTGGGTCTGGGACCAAATGTGAGTAGCAAGGCTGTTGGCACCACACTGCTCTTAGCATAGAGCCATGAGGCTGCCATAAGTGTTTAATTAGCACGTGAACATTAGATGAATGAGAACAAACACATCAGGAAATATATACTCAGAGATTATTTTTCAAATGTTCAAACTGGGTCTTAATTGAAGAAAACCAGTACCTGCATTTTTATTGTAACTATTAGGATTGATGTAAAATCAGGTTAGGTGTTATATTTTTTCAAATCTATTCCTGTGACAAATTGTGTTGGTTCTAACACTCATTTAGGATAACATTCTAGACTGAAGAAAATAAGAGCAAAGTGACTAAGTGATCATGATTAATGTTTAATGTTTGAGCTCCCAAATAAACGTTTCAGAGGCATCTTCGTCCCCGCTCCTTTCATCCCAGCAGTTTTCTGGGGTTTGTGTCAGCCTAGGAAGGGCACTCCCTTCCCATGTATTGCACAAAGTCCATTCTATCCTTTCTAAATTCAGCCTTTCTCTCCCTTGGACTGAGCACTGAGGGAGGTAATGGATCTACTCATTGATTGGTAGCAGCTTTCTTCCAGCTAGTAATGAGTGAATAGGGTTGAAGGCACTAAACTTAATTAACACCTAGGCTTGGTTAGGAGGGTTAGAAGGCAGCTGGAGGGCTTGTCAATTACCTTCCAGCTGCTGCAGTGGCAGGCAGCGGGAAGGGACAGCTGGATGGGTGCTCTGCACTGTGGGACTACTTGGGATTATTTTATGCTCAAATGCTGGGGGCTCCAGAGACCCTGCAGAATGTAGAGAGGAGGGCAAGTGTCCTGTTGAGCAGTAGGTAGCCTTTTACAAAGGACTTTCTTATTTGGCCATTTTTTATTTTATTTTTTAAGTTTCTGGGTACTTTATTTTGCAAGGAAACAATGTGTTGTTTTTAAATGACTCGTTAATTCTCAGGCAAGAAAGGAATTAATTTCAGTGAACCAAAATGACATATTTGTGAATGGTCCTATTTAATGGCTAGAGGTATTTTAAGAATCCAGAAATGGATGAGTTAGAGAACAACAGTGACAATAATTTTTAAGGATGTCGTTACTCTGAAAGCCCAGTTTACATGTGCTTTCTACTGATTAGTGGGAAAATTAAAAGTAAAATCTCTTTGGGAGTGATAAATTCATGGCAGACAGATAGGAGTAAATATTTTCACCAAGTTCTCATCTCTCTTTCCCCACCCCTTGCTTTAAGTTTTTGTGTTTTTTATAGTCAAAGACTATATGAGTTCAACTAGTAGACATATTCGACAACTTTGAGGTCATTTGTAGATTTTTCTTCCTTACTACCTCTTGGTTCACATCCTTTATGTTCTTAACTTACACACACATTAAATCTGGTCTAATACATTTATAATATACTTTATAAATTGGATCTATATTTTGTTCTTTATTTGACTTTCGATATTAAGCACCTGTTATTACAACTAGTTTCTCATAGCTTTATTATTTCATATTTTTGGCAAGTCACTGTGGATTCTTTTAACTAATATTTCTTAAGTTCTTGTAATGTGCAAATAAACTATTTTCTAGGTTCTGAGAATACAAGGTAAAAGGACTGTCCCTACACTCAAGAACTCATGCTTTGTGGGCCAAGTTTTGAAATTTGTGTACAAGAATTTCTTTCTATAATCATGGCTTTTTTTGTGTGTATACTTTTCTTTTTGTCTATTTTTGCATTTATTTCATTTTGTTATTCTGTCAACTGATGGAAACTATGGTAAGAACAGACTCATCTTTACAACATATTTCTTACAATTGGCTCAAAAACTCTACATCATCAAAGCATCTGTGGCCCTGGATCCACATATTGGACCTCTCCTCTGAGCTTATCACTTCATTTTAGGCCAGGGATCAGAATATACCTCTAATGAAGTCAAGGTTCTGCAATTCCTTTGGGGGACAGTTATCTTCACATGACTGGTGAAGACCTCACACCTAGCCTAGTCAGATGTCCATTGGTTACAAGGGAAGCAAATGACAGAGTTGAGAACACTAATTCCAAACTCCACCTCCACCGGTGGAAAAACAAACCAATGTTCAGGTCCTACAGCCAGAAGAATCATTTTTATTTATCCATGAGGAACACTGCACACTGTCAGTGTTTTCTGGATGAATAAATGAAGTTGGCCCATAGGCTGTGCTATGATAAGGTCTAAGGGGCATGGGAGGCCTGTCTGTATCATGAGGAGAGAGGCCACCATGTGTGGAAATTACATAGGCAGCTGCCACATGTGTGGGAGTTAGGGAGCTTAGTGGGCCACTAGCATCAGAGAAAATAAGCACCCCTGCCCAGCCCCATCCCCAGGACACAGGACAGAAAAGGTATAAAAACATCCCTGCAAGCCCTTTTCATTGTCAGCCTTTGAGATCTGTAGTCACTTTCTCCTGCATTCAAAGCCCCAGACACAGGACCCTATCTGGGGGTTGCAAAACTGAAATACTTGAGAGACAGGTCTACAGAGGAGCTCTGCCTGGTCTCTGCTCTCTGCTTCTCTCCTTCTTAACTCATCTCACACTGTATTCTTATTGTTTGCTTGTCTGTCTACTTTCTCTTCTAAATTCTGAGCTCCCTCAGGGCAAGGACCCATAACTCCAGTGTCTGACCTGGTACTTAGTAAGCTCTCAGTAAATGATCGTGTTGGATGTTGAACAGGGACTCTGGGAAGTAAGGTCTCAGCCTTCCAGAAAGAGCAGGAAGGTCTCCATAGAGGTGATGATGACAGCTGATGAAGGCCTCAAAGAAGCCCCAAGGAAAAGTAAAATCTGCAGTGAGGTTCATGTTGGAGGCTGAGAGGGAGCCAGTGGCAGCAGGAATGCTGAGCAGAGATCAGGGAAGTACAAGCCTCCTGTACTGGTTTTGGGGGTTGTAGTCAGCACCAAGTGGACTGAGGACCTCTGGAAGCCAGAGTGGTGAGAGCCTAGGGAAAAGCAACCAGGGCAGCAATACAGTGGCAATACACATTGGAGGTGGCCAAGACCCAGTGTAATTATCCCCACAGTAATGAATGGAATTCACATTACTCAAACACTAGAGAATCTGAGAGAATCAATGTGCCAGGGACTTTCACAAACAGAGTCTCAATCAATCCTTCAAACAACTTCATATGGCAGTGTTATTACACTCATTAAACAGATGAAGAAACCAAAGCTCAGGAACCTGTCCAAGCACACAACTAGGGAATGTCAGGACGTAGATTTAAAGCCAGATTATATGACTCCAAGTTCAATGCTGTGTTTGTTGCAACACACCTGCCTGGGCCAACTTACCTGAGCCACATCACTTGGAGCAGAAGATAGATGTCTGTGTCTCAAGGAACAGGGACTTTGCTTCTCAGCTTTGGAGAACCTGAAGTGGCATCTCATGGGTGATAGAGACCATGTGCTCTCAGTGTCCAGTCAGTAGTGGTCCCAGGGCTCCAGGTGGAGTCTCGTGTAGCTAAGAACAGGAATATAGTCTATATAAGACTCTCAACTCTTTTTTTTTTTAACTTTTATTTTGTCGATATACATTGTGGTTGATTATTGTTGCCCCTTACCAAAACCTCCCTCCCTCCTCCCTCTCCTCCCTCCCCCCCAACAATGTCCTTTCTGTTTGCTTGTCGTATCAACTTCAAGTAATTATGGTTGTTATATCTTCTCCCCCCCCCCGGTTTTGTGTGTGTGTGTGTGTGTGAATTTATTTATTAATTTTTAGCTCCCACCAATAAGTGAGAACATGTGGTATTTCTCTTTCTGTGCCTGACTTGTTTCACTTAATATAATTCTCTCGAGGTCCATCCATGTTGTTGCAAATGGCAGTATTTCATTCGTTTTAGTAGTATTCAATGGAATACTACTCATTAGCTGAGTAGTATTCCATTGTGTAGATGTACCACATTTTCCGTATCCACTCTTCTGATGATGGACATTTGGGCTGGTTCCAACTCTTGGCTATTGTAAAGAGTGCTGCGATGAACATTGGGGAACAGGTATACCTTCGACTTGATGATTTCCATTCCTCTGGGTATATTCCCAGCAGTGGGATAGCTGGGTCATATGGTAGATCTATCTGCAATTGTTTGAGGAACCTCCATACCATTTTCCATAGAGGCTGCACCATTTTGCAGTCCCACCAACAATGTATGAGAGTTCCTTTTTCTCCGCAACCTCGCCAGCATTTATCGTTCAGAGTCTTTTGGATTTTAGCCATCCTAACTGGGGTTAGATGGTATCTCAGTGTAGTTTTGATTTGCATTTCCCGGATGCTGAGTGATGTTGAGCATTTTTTCATATGTCTGTTGGCCATTTGTATATCTTCCTTAGAGAAATGCCTACTTAGCTCTTTTGCCCATTTTTTAATTGGGTTGCTTGTTTTTTTCTTGTAAAGTTGTTTGAGTTCCTTATATATTCTCGATATTAATCCTTTGTAAGACTCTCAACTCTTAATAATTACATTCATATAGAGAAGACAGCAATTTTATTACATTTATTGTAATCTAAATTTTCCATCAGTTTTCATTATTTCTATTAACTTAAATTTTGTCATTAAGTTGGCATTCTTTCCTTCTAAATGTTATCAATTAAGGCAATTAAACTATTCAATCTTCTATGCTAATAACATCAGCTACAGACCTTTTCATTTAAATTATATTTGCCCCTCTATCAAAGTATGAGAAAGAAAAGTTTTGTTCAAAAACAGAAATAGATAGCTCCCTTGTTCATTTCAAAATTTCCTGAGCACCCACTACTATACAAAGATTGGTTGCTTAGAGATACAAATAAGAATTTGGTCTCTGTCTTCAAAGAGCTTGCCTGTAAACAATAAAATCAGAACAGAATATTTGCTAAGTAGAGCTACAAATAATATGGCCATGGCAGTTTGGGAAACTATCTTAACAATACCCTGAGAGTCAGGGTAGTAATAATGACTCTCATTTTAGTGAAACCTTAAACCTTGAACCTTGAAGACGAGAAAGATTTCAAGGGTTAGAAAGACTGGAAAAAAAAGGCTCTATCATTTCCTTGCTGTAAGGCCTTTTGTTACTCTGTAGGCAGGATAGCTTAGTGGTTAAAGGGTACAGATTCCAGTCATACTTTCTGTGTCTCAATGCTGGCTTCTGCCACTAACTTTGAAGAAGTCACTGATCTCTCTGTGCTTCAGTTTACTTATATGCAAAGTGGGGATAGGTACTCACCTTTTTAAGGTTGTTATGAGTAATTAAATCTGTCAATATATGCAAAAAATATTTGAAACATTGGCTGTCATATAGTGTTATGTAAGCCTTAGCTACTATTATTCCCTGTGCCATAGTTTCCTTATATCTAAAACAGAGATAACAATACTGACCTCACAGATCAGTTGTCAGGATTAAAAGAGATTGTTTACATAAAGTATCTAACACATAGTAAACATTAAACATCAGTTTCTTTCTTAAGAAAAAAATTCATACTCTCAGTTTAATATAAACAATAACATGCACATGAAATTGCTAGCTTATGGAATGCCTTTTCAGAAATTGTTATAGTAAAGATTTATAAATTTGTGAACTTGTCAATAAAAGTTTTGGCTCAAGTTTTGCTGGGCAATGTATTATTTACATCCAAGGTCCAAAGGTTATCAAGTTCCAAAATTGATATGGCAATATCCATGGTACACTCAACAAAGCTTTTGAAGAGCTTAGGTTATCATTTCAGAATAAAGCAATCTTATCAATGTCTATAAAGCTTAATACTCATTTCTCCCACACACTCTAATGGCTTAAAATCTGTAAGCTTGTCAAAAAACTGTTGTTTTTCATTTCACTTTGGAACTCTTCAGGATAATGAATGAGAAGACCTGCATTAAAGGGCATTTATAATAACAGTATTAAAACACTCAGATTTGGAGATAAGTCAGCTTTAAAAATGAGTTTGGGTTATGAACTTATTCTTTTATATTAATGTATATTTTGAACAGGGGCCTTTACAAAGGCATGCAAATGCTTGAGTATGGGCTGTTTTCTTAATAGACTATTTTTTAGAGCAGCTTTAGATTCACAGCAAAATTGAGTGGAAGGTACAGAGATTTCCCATATACCCTTGGCCCCCACACATGCATAGCCTTCTCCCTTATCAACATCCCCCACCAGAGTGGTGTATTTGTCACAACTGATGAACCTATACTAACACATAATATCACCCAAAGTTTGCAGTTTACATTAGGGTTTGTTCTTGGTGCTGTATATTCCACGAGTTTTAAAGATAAATTTATAATGATGTATATCAACCATTGTAGTACCATATGGAATAGTCTTATTGCCCTAAAAATTGTGCTCTGTCTATTCATTCCTTCCTCCCACCTCTGGCAGCCACTGAACTTTGCACTGTCTCATAGCTTTGCCTTTTCATATCATATAGTTAGAATCATACAGTATATAAGCCTTTTTAGATTGGCTTCTTTCATTAGTGCTGTACATTTAAGGCTCCTCATGTTTTGATAATAACTCATTTCTTTTTAGCAATGAGTAATATTTCTGGATGTGCCACAGTTTATTTACATGTTCACCTTTGGAAGAACATCTTGGTTGCTTCCAAGTTCTGACAATTATGAACAAAGCTGCTATAAATGTCCATGTGCAGGTTTTTGTGTGGATATAAGTTTTCAGCTCCTTTGTGTAAATAACAAAGAGCATGATTGCTGGATGGTATTGTAAGAGTATGTTTCATTTTGTAAGATGCTGCCAAAAAGACTTCCGAAGTAGCATACCATTTTGCACTCCCACCAGCAATGAATGAGTCCCTGTTGCTCCAACATTCTCACCAATTAGTGTTCTGTATTTTGGCCATTCTAATAGATTGTAGTGATTTTCATTGTTGCTTTAATTTGCATTTCCCTGATGACGTATGATGTGGGATATCTTTTTATGTATTTATCTGCCATCTGTATATCTTCTTTGGTAAGGTATATGCTAAGGTCTGTGGTCCCTTTTTAAACTGGGTTGTTTGCTTCCTTATTCTTGAGCTTATTAGTCCATTCAGGACTGATTTCTGTTTCTTCCAATTCAATCTTGGTAGATTTTGTTTTTAGGGATTTATCCATTTCCTCTAGATTATCCAATTTGTTGGCATATAATTATTTATAATAGTCACATATGATCATTTTCATTTCTGAGGTAATCATTGTAATGTCTCAACATTTATTTCTAATTTTATGTACTTGAGTCTTCTCGCTTTTTTTCTTAGTCTAGCTAAGGGTTTGTCAATTTTATTTTTTCAAAAAAACAATTCTTCATTTTGTTGATTTTTTTCTAATAGCTTTCCTTTTCTCTATTTAATTTATTTTTGCTCTGGCCTATATTATTCCCTTTCTTCTGCCACCTTTGGTTTAGTTTATCCTTTTTCTAGTTCCTTGAGGTAAAAGCTGAAGTTGTTTTTTTGACATTTTTCTTCTTTTTTTAATGTAGACATCTGTCTCTATAAACTTCCCTTTTAGAACTACTTTTGCTACATAAATCCCATAAATTTTGATATGTTGTCTTTCCATTTTTGTTTGTCTAAAGATATTTTTTAACTGGCTTTTGATTTCTTCTTTGACTCACTGATTGTTTAGCAGTGCTTCTTTAATGTTTGTTTAATATTAATGTGTTGTTTAATTTCTACATTTTGTGAATTTTCTACTTTTCTTCCTGTTATTGATTTTTAGTTTTATACCATTGTGCTCAGAAAAGGTACTTGATATGATTTCAGTCTTCTTAAATTTGTTAAGACTTGTGTCCTAATACATGTTCTATCATGTTCCATGTGCACTTGAGTTCAATATGTATTCTGCTGTTATTGGATGGTGTGTTCTGTATATGTCTGTTAGGTCCATTTGGTCTAGAGTGTAATTCAAGTCCAATGTTTCTTTATTAATTTTCTGCCTGGATGATATATTCATTGTTGAAAGTGGGATGTTAAAGTCCCCTATCACTATTGTATTGCTGCCTATTTTTCCCTTCAGATCTATTTAAAGTAGTAATTATAAACCTTCCAATAAAGAAAAGTCCAGGACCAGATGGCTTTCTGGTGGAATTCTACCAAACATTCAAAGAAGAATTAATACCAGTCCTTTGGAAGCATTTACTTCCAAAAAAATAGAAGTAGAACAGAGGGAATATTTCTAAACACATCTGGTGAGGCTAGTATCACCCTTATCCCAAGGCCAGATGAAGATATCACAAAAAAAGAAAACTATAGGTTCATCTCTGATGAACATAGATGCAAAAATCTTCAATAAAATACTAGCAGACTGAATTCAAAAACACATCAGAAAGATTATACATTATGAAGAAGTGGGATTTATCCCTGGGATACAAGGTTGATTAAACATAGAGAAATCCATCAATTTGATACATCACATTAACAGAATGAAAGATAAAAACCACATGATCATCCCAACAAATATAGAAAAAGCATTTGACAAGGTTCAGCATTCATTCTTAATATAAACTCTCAACAATTTAGATATAGAAGGAAATTTCCTCAACATAATAAAGGCCATTTATGAAAGCTCATAGCTAGCGTTATAACCAATGGGGAAAAACTGAAATCTTTTCCTTTAAGGTCTAGTACAAGGCAAGGATGCTCACTCTCACCACTTCTCTTCAGCATAGTACTGGAAGTACTAGCAAGAGCAATCAGACAAGATATGAAGAGGAGAGCACCCAGACCATAGTCCCTTAGAGGGAGAGAGATGACAAAGTTTCCTCTAAGGAAAACACCCCATAAATCCTCCCCACTTCTCCAATCTCTTGGCCCCTTATAGTCTCCTCATTTTCCTGGAAAATCTATGTTTTTGCCTAGTACTTCACTTTGGAATATCTTAATTTTTATATTATACTGCATAGTTATGATTGGTTTCACATCTTCTCACAGACCAAAGGGAGTCCTCTCTACTAATGAAAAGCGCTAATAATACAAAACACTTCCTTCCAAATTTCAAAAATCCATCTTGCTGTAGCTAGTTATATTCAGGGCAACACAAAACAAGGCTAATTCCTCTTCTATTTGCTAAACCTTTGTGGTAGGCTGAATAAAGGCCCTTAAATAGATATTCACATCTTAATCCCCAGAACCTGTGAATGTTACCTTATAGGGCAAAAATAACTTTGCAAATCTGATTAAGATTCTTGAGATCAGGAGATTATCCTGGATTACACAAGTAGGCCCTAAACGTAATCACAAATGTGATCACAAGAGGAGACAGAGGGAAATTTGATTACAGAACAGAAAGTGATGTGATGATCAAAGCAGAGACTGAAGTGATATGCTTTGATGATAGAGGAAGGAGCCACAGGCCAAGGAATGCTGGTGGCCACTAGAAGCTAGAAAAGGCAAGGTAATGGGTTCTTTCTTCAGAGCCTCCAGAAGGAACAAACCTTGCTGACACCATGACCTTAGCCCAGCAAATCTGTTCTCAGACTTCTGATCTCCAGAATCCTATGAAAATAAATTGTTTTAAGTTACTAAGTTTGTGGTAATTTTTTACAGTAGCCATAGGAAACTAACACACCCTTCAAATAGTTGAAAGCAATTATAGCTTCCTGAGACTCAGTAAAGAAGTAAGGATTAGGGCTCCTGTTAAACAATATTCTAGCAAAAAGCAGTTACCCTTTCTGGTGCCCCAGCATCATCCAACTTAAACAAACATCATTGTTGCTTATAGGTTGTTTTGGTTTGGTTTTCTTTGAGGTGGGTTTTCCCAAATATGCCTCCCAATTACTTTTTATTAAACTAATAAACTAAATAAACTTTTTTTTTCTACCCTGCCTAGTCTTTAGGGCTTTCTCCAGCTCTAAGAAAATAAAAATTAAGGAAAAGAAAAATATTGGCAACACAATACATGGCTTCACTGCTGTAGACAATTCCAAAAATTCCAAAGTTCTCTTTAATGAAACTTACTTCTTTTGTTCTAAGAAGTTCAGCAGAGTGCAGTACTGTCTTCTGCTGAAGAGCTTTAAATAATCCCTGCCTAATACTATTTTTGGTATCCAGGACAATAGATCATTATAGGCAAAAGAAAAAATTAAGGGCAGTACTCCAAATATAGGGCATCTCATTTTGAAATAAATCATCTTTTACTTGGTCCCAGGATATCTTCAGGAACAAAAAAATTCCCTGGGGAAGCAAAGCAAGGACATTGGTAGCATGTGAGGGCAGTAAGTTTGAGTTGATTCTATTTTGCTCAATCTTTAAGTTTGGTCAATTTCCTATGTCTATTTACATAACTCTATATTTTACCAGGTTTCCCCAATAACTGAGTACTCAAGAAATTTTAATTAAGCATTTTAATATAGATATTATTTTCTTAGCAAAGCCCAGAATGCAGAGAAAATTTTAAGCATCAGCATCTATGTTCTTTGCCTTACTATAGGGATTATATTATTTGTGTTTTAATAGTGTATGAATTTATCTACATATTATTATACCATTTGCAAACAGAGATACAGCAAAGACATGACAACTCTACAGTAAATAGTGTTATGCTAAACACTCTGTTGGTCTCTCTAATTTTTCTATATATATAGGCAAGTTAAAATTCTTTCAGTATTTCCTTTCTCTCAGAGGACCAGATTTGATTTAATTAAAGTCAGCCCACATTTATGGAGCCCATATGATGTACTACCATATGACGTGCTGGACACTGGCTACAAAACTGGCACACACACACTCCCCTTCCTAAAGAGCTCACAGGCGGGAAAGTGACACCAACATGCAAAAGAAAACCTTTCCAAAATATGAGGATAATATAAGTACAAGTGCAAAGAGAACACAGATAAGGGAGCAATTCCTTCTGTTTGGGAGAGTGTTTTGCATGATTAGAATAAGGAGATGTTCAAAGTATAATTTCATGAATCACATTTTATTGCCACACAGAGAGTTTTAAAAAACGATTTTACAGTACTCAAAGAGGGGGAAGAAAAAGGAGAACAAATGTCACAGGCAGTACTCTTGATATATAAGATACGTTAAGAGGATGGAGCAAGATGACCTACTGGAGTTGTCTGGTGCTCATCCTCCCCCAAACCACAAATAAACAGCTATATTTCAACTGAAATGACTGAACAAATATGTTGCAGAGCACCAGGGGAGTGACAAAATCCCTGTGGAGCATGGAAGACTAGGATAGCACCATAGAAAGCAATGCAAGTCATCCTGCCTCTGCCACCCTGTCTCCTCACAGGCACTGACTCATATTCAAGCAGGGTAAGCTACAAAACCCCAGCTGTTTCCACTGCCACCACAAATGCTAGCAATCCTTGCCACAAGAGAGTCCCCCAGTCCTCACAGGCCCCAAACCCACTAGGGAGAGTAGTTGGAAGTTTGTGCAGCTGCACAGCCTCATAGTAGAAGCCCAAGTAGAGCAATCCCCACCCTCCCAACCTAAGCAGCTACAGTACAGTGCCATCTTGAAGCCAAAGCCACTGCTATAGTGTGTCTTGCCCTGGGGGGCAGGGGAAACTGACTCCCTCACCCCTGAGGCCCTGTCTTCATTCAACCACATTCACACAGACACCTGCAGGATCACAACCTCAGCTGCCTGGTGCCTAGGCCAAATGGAATGACTGAGATCCAAGCATCTGAACCCATGAGGTACTTCCCACCAGGAGAAGACGAAGACCTGCCCAGTGGAAAAGCTGCCAATCAGAGGTCAGTCCAACGCAATTGTGAGCATCCACCTTGCACAACCCACTGGCCTTCTGAGCCGACAGGTGCCCAGGGTGGTCCAACAGCCAGTCTAGCAGTAGCTCTGCCTCCCCCTGATGGATCTCTAAAGAGCTGCTGGGCCATGCTGCACCTGTGCATCCTCAGGTGGCAGCTCTGCTACCCCTGGTAGGCCTCCACAGAGCTGCTAGGCCCTGCTGCACCTTTGCAGGGTCGCTCCAGCCTAAAAACCAGTCAAGAAGCACACCAACCCCTGGGAGAGACAGACTCAGAGCTGTGTACCCAAGCCTGGCTTAATGGCAAGTTGAGCAGTGATTCTGCACCTCCAAGAGACCAACAAACAACCTGTTAGTCCTCTGTGCCACCACACACATGGCCCCAAAACCAGCCTAGAGTCTCCACCTGCAGCAAAAAAGCACCAGTACTGGCACTAACTCCTGCAGTGTAGGCCACTGAGGCACTTGCAGACAATGCTGAAGAAGATTACAACTAAAGAATCTGTACAGAGACTATGTTACTAAGTCTACTCAAAACCAAAGCCAAAGCAATATTTCAAAGAAGCACCCTAGGATATCTATAGGAAAAATTCATTACTATATAATCTCCATAAAATTGGGAAAAACAATTACTCCAATAAATGCACAGATATCAACAAAGGGACATAAGAGATATGAAAAGGCAGGGAAATATCATGTCCCCAAAGGAACACAATAAGTGCCCAGTAATATACTAAAGAGGACAGTTATGAAATGTCTATAAAGGAATTTCAAATACCAATATTAAAGAAATTCAATGAGATACAAAAGAATACTGGTATGGGTTGATTGTGTGCCCCAGAAGTTCATGTATTGGAAAATTGATCCCCATTGTAACACTTAAGAGGGTGGGAAATCCAATTATTTTATTTGAAAGGTGGATCCTTTAAGACATGATTGTATCATGAAGACTGTTCTCATCAATGGATTAATCCACTCGTGGAGTAATGAATTATCATGGTGTGGACTGGTGGCTTTATAAGGAGATCACAGGAGAGAGCTCTTGTCATTCTTGCTATGTGATACCCTGCATCACCAAAGGACCCTATACAGAGTTCCCACTCAGAGAAGGCCCTCACCAGATTCACCTCCTGGACTGTGAACTTCCCAGCCTCTAAAACTGTAAGAAATAAATTTTGTTTCTTTATAAATCATCCAGTTTCAGGTATTCTGTTATCAGTGACAGAAAACATACTAATAAAAACACAGACAAACAATTCAATGAAATCAGGAAAACAATTCATGATCTGAATGAGAAATATAACAAGGAGACAAGTATCATTAAAAAAAAAACCTTGAAGCTGAAGAATTCAATAAATGAAATTAAAAAAATTGAGCTTCAACAACAGAACAGATCAAGCAGAAGATAGAATTTCTGAACTTGAAGACAGATCTTTTGAAATAACCTAGTCAGAGTAAAAATAATAATAATAATAATTTAAAAGAATGAAGAAAGCCTACAAGATGTAAGAGATACCATTAAGCAAAGAAATGTTCAAATAATAGGTGTTCCAGAGGTAGAATGAAGGAGAAAGGCACAGAAATCCTGTTCAATAAAGTAATAGCTGAAAACTTTCCAAGTATTGGAAATTATATGGACATTCAGATTCAGGAAGCTCAAAGACCATCAGTTAGACTCAATGTGAAAAGATCTTCTCTCAGACAAATTATAATAAAACTGTCAAAAGTCAGACAGAGAATTCTAAACACTGCAAAAGAAAAGTCTGAAGTCACATGTAAGGGAATCCCTATTAGACTATCAGTTGATTTCTCAAAAGAAACCTTCCAGGCCAGGAGAGAATGGGATGTTATATCCAAAGCATTGAAAGAAATCACCTATCAGCCAAGCATACTTTATGCAGCAAAACTATTCTTTGAAAATGAGGGAGAAATAAAGACCTTCCCAGATAAGCAAAAGCTGAGGGAATTCATTACCACTAGACCAACTTTACAAGAAATGCTGAGGTGAGTGCTACAACTGGAAAGGAAGACAATAATTACTATCATGAAAACACTAAAAAGTACACAGCTTACAAGTAGAGGTAAATTGATAATTTAAATTCATAATACCCCCGTGAGGTAATGGCGCTAAGTGAACCCTTCAATCCTCTGGTATGAACGTTTAAATTCAAAATGGTCAAAAAACAACAGCTATAATTAGTGGCTAAGAAAAATACAATAGATACAAATGTAAATTAAGGCAACAAAAATATAAAGGGTGGAGGGAGAGGAAGTCTACAGTATTTTCATGTGAATAAAGTTAAATTGTTATCAGCTTAAAATAGTCTATTATAACTACAAGACTCTTTATGTTAGCCTCAAGGTAGCTACAAAAAAAGAAATTACAGCAGATACAAAAATGAGAAAGAAAACAAAGCTTAGCACCACAGAAAATCACCAGTTTACAGAGGTAAATAACAAACAAGAGAAAAAGAAAGGAACTAAGGATCTCCAAAACAACCAGAAAGCACTTAACAAAATGGCAGAAATAGGTTCTCACATATCAATAATAACCTTTAGTGTAAATGGATTAAACTGTCCAATTAATAGATACAGAGTGGCTGAGTAGATGAAAAAACAAGACCCAATGATATCCTGCCTACAAGAGACTCTCTTAACTATTAATGACAAACATAGACTGAAAGTGAGGGCTGGGAAAAGATATTCCATGCAAATGGAAACCAAAAGTGAGTGAGAGTAGCCATACATATATCAGATAAAATAGACTTTAAATCAAAAACTGTAACAAAAAAAAGACAAGGTTATTATATAAAGATAAAGAGATTGATTCAACAAGAGGGTTAACAATTTTAAATGCATGTGCCCCTAATACCAGAGCACTCAGATATGTATAGAAAATATTATTAGACCTAAAGGGAGAGATAGACTGTAATTCAATAATAGTAGAGGACTACAATTCCCTGCTTTCAACAATGGGCAGATTATCTAGCCAGAAGATAAACAAAGAAATATATGATTTAAACTGCACCATGGACCAAATGGACATTACAGACATTTACAAACCATTCTATCCATCAGCTACAGAATACACATTCTTCTCAACAACATGAGGAAAATTCCCCAGTATAGATTATAAGTTAGGCCACAAAACAAGTTTACACATATATTAAAAGACAGAGATTATATCAAATATTTTTTCGGACCACAATGATACATAATCAGAAATCAACAAGAAACACTTTAGAAACTTTATAAATACACGGAAATTAAACAACATGCTTCTAATAACAAATGGGTCAATAAAGAAGTTAAAAGAGAAATTTAAAAATTCCTTG
The DNA here is from genome assembly GCF_027409185.1 of Cynocephalus volans. Classification (NCBI taxonomy): domain Eukaryota; kingdom Metazoa; phylum Chordata; class Mammalia; order Dermoptera; family Cynocephalidae; genus Cynocephalus; species Cynocephalus volans. The sequence continues at coordinate 104,373,482 of NC_084460.1, read as the reverse complement.
AGACAATGAGAATGGAAAAATATTATAACAAAAGTATGAGATATGGCAAAAGCAATTCTAAGAGGAAGGTTTATAGCAATAAATGCCTACATCAAAAAAGAAGAAAAATTTCTAACAAACAAATTAATGATGCACCTAAAGGAACAAAAACAAATCAAAACAAAAATTGGAGGAAGGAAAGAAATAATAAAACTTAGAGCAGAAATAAATGAAAAAGAAACTAAAATATATATATATTAAAAAATAGAAAGATTTTTGAAATCATGAGTTGGTTTTTTGAAAAGATAAACAAAACTGACAACTCTTTAGCTAGACTAACCAAGAAAAAAATAAGAGAGCGAAGACTCAAATAAATAAAATCAGAGATGGAAAGCAGGACCACTTCCAGGAAGATGGCAAGCTAGAGGAGACCAGGGCATACTCCTCCTGGCAGAAGAAGATTGAAACAGGCCCACTGCCACTGCCCCTGCAGTCACAGGAGCCATTGTCCAGTCCAAAAACCATCACCCATTGCAAAGCAGCTTCCTGCAGAGCATCAGTCCCACAGGTGCCCCATCAGACAACAGCCTCAAGAGGCTGCTGTAGCCACTGCCACCTGGCCACATAGGAACCCCACTGCCACTGTGGACACCACAGATATGAAGGAGGTCACTGCAACCACTCTTACAATTACTATCCCTGCAAAGTAAACTCATTGCCACTGCAGCCATCACAGACACATGGGAGGCCACTGTAGCCACCACTGCAGCCACTGCTAACCCTGCAGCTGCTGTAGACACCACAGACATGTTAGAGGCTGCTGCAGCCACGGTTGCCACCACATGGAAACTCTACTACTGCCACAGACACCACTGCTGCCACACAGGAACCCCACTGTCACTGTGGACACCACTGCTTCTGCTGCTGCTACCACACAAAAATCCCACTGCTGCCAGGGACACTGCAGACACATAGGAGCCACTGTCACAGCTTCTTGGGAACCCCGCTGCCACAGTACACATTGTAGCTGTGTGAGCAGCCACTGTGAACACTGCATCAGAGAGGGCAGCTACTGCAACCACCACTACCACCGTCACCACTACTGCCAGTGCTGCCAGATAGCCAGCATCATTGCACAAGCAGCCCACCTCCACTGGAGTCAGCTTGCCACAATGACTACCACAGTCACTGATGCTACAAGGGCAACCTGCCATCACAGCAGCACCTGCAATCGCTGAAGCAACCAGTGCTGCTGTACAGGTAGGACACCAACCACTCAACTGCATCAACACAAGGATGCACTACAGGGAAGAATGTGAGTGAGTGTTTACCCATGACCCACTGGTCCAACCCACAGGGGGAGTTATGCTATCCCCCCATTGGGGTGGGAGCTATGTGAGCAGCCCACACGGCCACCTAGATCCAGGGAGAGACACATGCAGAACCCCTGCATAGTGCACAAACCCAGGGTAGCCAAATAGGGTAAGGAAGAAAATTCTCAGTGTGCAAAGCAGGGTCACAGGACACTAGCCAGGGTGCCAACAAGCCTGCCCAGGGTCACCCAATACAACCAAAGAATGACAGGACACCCAGGTGCTTCTCCCAAGAACTCAAGAGCTTACCCATATTCTCTATGATCAATCACAGTGTCAGTAACCTCAGCAAGAAATATCAAAGTGCCCCAGTGCCTAGGCTGTGAAGGCCACACAGCTCCAACACTGAATAGAGCTAAAGTACCCACACAGAGCTGATGCTACTGTATCTACCCCAAACCAGTACTAAAACATCCTATTCAATGCTCAAAATAAAACACATCGAAAGGAGGAAGTCACACTACTCAAAGCCCACTCCAAAGTAATAGAAGCAACTGCTCCAACAGACGGCCAGATATCAATGTAGAGATACTACAAATTCTAAAAAACAAGAAAAAGAGCCCACCAAAGGAATACAATAAGTCTCTAATACCAGACCCCAAAGAGCAAGAAGCCCCTGAAATGACTGAAAAGGAATTCTGAGTAACAATTTTAAGGAAACTCAATGAAAAACAACAAAATTCAGCTGGATGACACAATGAACTGAGCAATACTATCCAGGATATGAAGGGAGAAACTTACAAAGAGATTAATTTTCTAAAAGAGAAAAGCTGAACTCATGGAACTGAAGGAGTCATTCAACAAAATACAAAACACAATAAAAGCTTAAGCAGCAGGCTTGAGCAAGCAGAAGAAAATATTTAAAGACAGTCTTTTTGAAATAACTCAAACAAACAGAAAAAAAATAAGAATTAAAGAAATGAAGAAAATCTAAGACACCTAGCAGACAACCTTAACAAACATCTGAATCATGGGTATTCCTGAAAGGGAGGAAAATGAAAATGCACTGAAAACATATTCAATGAAATAGCAAAAATCTTCCCAGGTATAGGGGGAGACACAGATCTTCAGATTCAGGAGGCTCAAGATCCCCAAACAGATTCATTCAAAAAAGGTTTACTCTGAGAAACATAGTCAAACTGGCAAAACTCAGAGAAAAAGAGAGATCCTGAAAACAGCAAGAGAAAAGTGTCTAGTCACCTATAAGGGAGTCCCCATCAAACTAACAGCACTTCTCAACACAAATCTACAGACCAGGAGAAAAATGAAATGATAAATTCAAAATACAAAAGAAAAAAACTGCCAACCAAGAATACTATATACAGCAAGGCTATCCTTCAGAAATGAGAAAGAAATAGTGTCTTTCCCAGACAAACAAAAACTGTGGGAGATCACCAACAAACAACCAGCCCTACAAGAAATCCTCAAGGGTGTCCTGCATCTGGGATCCAAAAAACAATAATTACTACCATGAACATACAAGAAAGAACAAAAAACATATGTAAAACAAAAATGCAAATGAAAAGGAGAAAGAAATTATATCTTACCACCTCAAAAAATCAACAAACACTGAAGACAAATAATAAAAAGGAAAAAAAATAGAAGACAATTTAAAACATACAAATGAAAATTAATAAAATGCCAGGAGTAAGCCAATACCTTTCAATAACAACCCTAAATGTAAATGGACTAAATTCCCCACTCAAAAGACACAGACTGGCTGATCGGATTAAAAAGCTAACCTGAACTATATTCTGTCTACAAGAGACTCACCTCACCTGTAAAGACACACAAAAACTAATAGTGAAGGGATGGAAGAAAATATACCACAAAAATGGAAATAAAAAATGAGTAGGAATAGCTATTCTTACCTCAAATAAAATAGACTTTCAAACAAAAACCATAAAAAGAGACAAGGAAGGACATTATATTATCATAAGGGAATCTATCCAGCAAGAAGACATAACAACCATAAATATATATGTGGCCAACACTGAAGCACCCAGATTTATAAAACAAACACTATTGGACCTAAAGAAAGAGATAGACCCCAATGCAACAATAGTTGGGGACCTGTACTAACCTCTCTCAGCATTGGACAGATTATCTAGGCAACAAATTAAAAGAGAAATAAAGGATTTAAACCACATATTAGACCAATTGGACTTGGCAGATATCTACAGAACATTTCATCCAACAACCACAGAGTATACATTCTTCTCATCAGCACATGGGAACATTCTCCAGGAGAGACCATATGTTAGGTCACAAATCAAGCCTCAACAAATTTTTAAAAATTGAAATCAATTCAAGTATCTTTTCAGACCACAACAAGTTAAAACTAGAAATCAATAAGAAGCAAAACTCTAGTAACTGCAGATACACATGGAAATTAAACAACATGCTCCTGAACAAGCTATAGGTCCAAGAAGAAATTAAGCAGGAAATCAAAAATCTTTTGGAAACTAATGAAAATAAAGACACATCATACCAAAATCTGGGGGATACTACAAAAGCAGTACAAGAGGGAAGTTTACTGCAATACATGCTTACATCAAAAGAATGGAAAGATTTCAAATAAACAACCTAATGCTACACCACAAAGAACTAGAAAAACAAGAGCAATCCAATCCCAAAGTTAGTAGACAGAAAGAAATCATTTATTGAGAAGGTAAACAGAACAGACCAACCATTAACAAGCTAACTCAAAAAACAAGAGAGAAGACCCAAATAACAAAAATCAGAAATGGAAAAGGAAACATTACAACTGATACCACAGAAATACAAAGAATCATTAGAGACTATAATAAACAACTATACGCCAACAAATTTGAAAACCTGGAGGAAATGGATAAATTTTTGGATGCATAAAAACTACCAAGGCTGAACCCAGAAGAAATTCAAAACCTGAACAGATTTAAGCAGTAATCAGCAGTCTCCCAACAAAGAAAATCCCAGGACTGGTTGGCTTTATTACTCAATTCTACCAAACCTTTAAAGAGGAATTAATACCAAATCTCTTCAAACTATTCCAAAAAATTGAAACAGAGGCCACTCTCCCAAACTCATCCTATGAGGCTGGCGTTACCCTGATACCCAATCCAGACAAAGATACAACAAAAAAAGAAAACTACAGGCCAAAATCTTTGATGCACATAGATACAAAAATTCTCAATAAAATATTAGCAAAGAGAATACAGTAACATATCAAAAAAATTATGCACCATGAGTAAGTGGGATTCATCCTAAGGATGCAAGGACAGTTAAACATACGCAAGTCAATAAATGTGATACACCTCATCAACAAAATCAAGCACATAAACCATATGATTATCTCAATAGACCTAGAAAAAACATTTGAAAAATTAAACATCCCTTCATGATAAAGACTCTCAGCAAACTAGGTATACAAGGAAAGTATCTCAGCACAACAAAAGTCATATACAATAAACCAACCAGCAATATCATCCTGAGTGGGGAAAGCTGAAAGCTCTTTCCTTAAGAACAGGAGCAAGACAAGGATACCCATTCTCACTCCTATTTAACATAGTATTGGAAGTACTAGTCATAGCAATCAGGTAAGAGAAATAAATAAAGGGCATCCAGATTGGAAAAGAGAAAGTCAAATTGTCCCTGTTTGCATGTGACATGATCCTCTATATAGAAAAACCTAAAGACTCTATATAAAAACTCTTACAGCTGAGAAATGATTTCAGTAAAGTTGTAGGATACAAAATCAACATGCAAAAGTCAGTAGCATTTTTATTCTCCAACAACAATCTAGCAGAAAAAGAAACCAAGAAAGTTAGCCCATTTACAATAGTCACCAAAAATAAAATAAAATAAAATACATAGTAACCAATTTAACCAAGGAGGTGAAAGATGTCTACAGCGTGAACTACAAATCACTGTTGAAAGAAATTAAAGAACACAGAAAAAGATGGAAAGAAATTCCATGTTATTGCATTGGAAGAATTAACATTGTGTAAATGTCCATTCTACCCAAAATGATCTATAGATTCAATGCAATCCCCATCAAAATACCAATGATATTCTTTTTATAAATAGAAAAAACAATCCTAACATTCACATGAAACAACAAAAGATCCTGAATAGCCAAAGCAATTTGAACAAAATAAATAAATAAATAAAGCTGGAGGTATAACACTACCTGACTTCAAATTATAATACAAAGCTATAGCAACCAAAACAGCATGGTACTGGCATAAAAATAGACACTCAGACCAATGGAACAGAATACAGAACCCAGTAATCAACCCACAAATTTACAGCCAACTAATCTTCAACAAAGACACCAAGAACATACACTCGGGAAAAGACTGCCTCTTTAACAAATGATGCTGGGAAAACTTGATATCCATATTCAGAAGAATCAAACTAGACCTGTACCTCTCACCATATACCAAAACCACCTCAAAATGAATTAAAGACTTAAATATAAAACCTGAAATTATAAAACTCTTAAGAGAAAACATAGGGGAAACAATTCAGGGAATAGAACTGGGCAAAGACTTTACTAATATGACCCCAAAAGCACAGGCAACAAAATGAAAAATTTTTTTAAAAAGGAACTATATCAAACAAAAAAGTTTCTGCATAGCAAAAGAAACAATTAACAGAACAAAAAGACAACCTACAGAGTGGGGGAAAATATTTGCAAACAATGCATCAGACAAACCATTAATATTAAGAATATAAAAGCAACTCAAACAATTAATGGTAAAAAAACAAATAACCCAATTTTAAAAAATGGGCAAAGCAGCTGAATAGGCATTTCTCAAAGGAAGATATGCAAATAGCCAACAAACACATGAAAAAATGTTCAACATCACTCAGCATGAGGGAAATGCAAATCAAAACCAACTAAGATATTTCGTACCTATTAGACTAGCTATTATCAAAAAGATAGAGAATAATAAAAGCTGGCAAAGATGTGGAGAAAGGGGAACCCTCCTACACTGTTAGTGGGACTGTAAATTGGTGCAGCTATTATGGAAAATGGTATGGCGCTTCCTCAGACAACTACAGATAGAGCAGCCATGTGATCCAGGAATCCCACTGCTGGGTATATACTTGAAGAAATGCAAATCATCATGTTGAAGTGATACCTATGCTCTCCTGTTTATCACAGTTCTATTTACAATAGCCAAGAGTTGGAACTAACCTAAATGTCCATCATAAGATGACGGGATAAGGAAAATGTAGTATATATTTACACAATGGAATATGACTCTGCCATAAAAATGAATGAACTTAGAGACAACTATGTTAAGTGAAATAAACCAGGCACAGAAAGAGTAACACCACATGTCATCACTCATAAGTTCATGCAAAAAAATAATCAAATGAATAAAAAAAGAATGAGACAACAATCATAATTTGAGCTTTCAAAAGGAGAGAACTGAACTGAGGTTACCAAAAGTGGGAAAGGGGCAGAGGGAAGTGGGGGTAAAAGAGGAATTAATAAAGGTTCATGAAAAATGATTACATTGTATAATTTTGAATATACTAGTTATCCTGATTTAAGCATCACATTTTGCACATAGGTATTGATATTCAATTCTGTACCCGACAGATATATATACTCAATTATGTTTCAATTTAAAAAAAAGATTTAAAAGCAGAAATGAAAACGGAGACATCACAAAGTGATACTGCAGAAATACAAAGGATCATAGGAAATGAATAGGAACAACCATATGCCAACAGAATTTCAAGAAAAGAGTGTTTTTCAGGCAGTTAATTCTAATGAAGGGTAAGCTCCTTGGGCTAGAAGAAGGCAAGTCAATTATGTTCCAAAAATGGAGTCACTGGTTCTTTTTATTCTCCTTTCCTGGTCTCTTTTCTTCTTCATCACTGATAACAGCAGTGCTTGACTTTGTTTATCTGGTCCTGAGCATTGGTGTTAAGGATTCATCACTGGATGTCTGGTTGAAACCACTATGTAACACTGAAGATTAGAGGGGAAGGAATATTTATTTGGTGGTTTGGGAATTAATGACTTCACTTTGATATGTTTTATTTTAGTGTCTATAGTACATGAAAGGGTTTACCTCAGAAATAAAATCTGGATATAACTTGGAAACATTGTCATAGTGATAACAATAGAAAACATTGAATCAATTGAGGAAGTACATGAGATTTCCAAAGCTGTGTATAGCAAAAGGAGAGAACAAGGTCTAGGATTGAGCACTGAGCTGTCCCTGTAGTATTGTGGGAGGAGAACCATGTTCCCACAGTTACTGAGAAAGAGTGAGTAGGTAGTTTAAAGGTACTCAGGAGCCTGAGATGTCAGAGATGCCTAGGAAATTCATAATCCAAAAAGGAGGTCATGGCAATTCTGCTTTTGTTTTTAATAGCATAAAGTCAATGAAAAAAATTTTTGAAAACATGGAAGAAATGGATAAATTTCTGGACACATAAATCTACCAAGATTAAATTATAAAGAAATGGAAAATCTGAATAGACCAAAATGAGGAAATTGAATCAGTAATACAAAATCTTTCACAAAAGAAAAGCCCAGGACCTGATGGCTTCACTGTGAGTTCTACCAAAAATTTGAAGAAGAACTAATACCAATTCTCTCCAGATTATTCCAGAAAATAGAAGAGAAGAGAATAATTTCCAACTCATTTTATGAGGCCAGCATTACTTTGATTCCAAAACCAGACAAGGACACAACAAAAAAAGAAAATTACAGGCTAACATCCCTGATGAACACAGATGGCAAAAATTCTCAACAAGAAACTAATAAAACAAATCCTATAGCACATTAATAAGATCATTCACTATAATCATGTGGGATTTATCCCAGGGATTCAAGGATGGTTTAACATATGCAAATCTTTAAATATGATATACCATATTAATAGAAAAAAGATAAAAACCATATGATCATTTCAATTGACAGAGAAAAAGCATTTGACAAAATTCAACATTCCTTCATGATAAAAACTCTTAACAAAGTAGGCATAGAAGGTATGTACCTGAACATAATGAAGACCATATATAACAAACCCACATCTAGCATCATACTGAATGGGGAAAACCTGAAAGCTTTCAGCTTTTCCTCTTAGATCAGGAACAAGAAAAGGATGCCCACTTTTACCACTTCTATTCAACATAGTACTGGAAGTTGTAGCCAGAGCAATTAGACAAGAGAAAGAAATGAAAAGCATTCAAATTGGAAATGAGAAAGTCAACTGTCACTGTTTGCAGAAGGCATAATCTTTTATATAGAAAACCCTAAAGAATCCACAAGAAACTGTTAGAACTAATACATGAATTTAGTAAAGTTGCAGGATAGAAAATCATCATACAAAAGTCAGTAGCATTTCTGTATACTAATAGCACACTATCTGAAAAGGAAATCAAGAAAACAATTCCCTTAACAATAACTACAGAAAATAAGATACTGAGGAACAAACTTAACCAAGGAGGTGAAAGACCTTTACACCGAGAACTATAAAACTTTGAAGAAAGAAATTGAAGAGGACACAAATTTTAAAAATCCCATGTTCATGGATTGGAAGAATTAACATTGTTAAAATGGCCATTATACCAAGGTGATCTATTTAATGCAATCCCTATCAAAATACTAATGACATTCTTCACAGAAATAGAAAAAAAGTCCTAAAAGACATATGAAACCACAAAACCCTGAATAGCAAAAGTAATCCTGAGAAAAACAAGTAAAGTTGAAGACATCACGCTACCTGACTTCAAATTATAGTACAAAGCTATAGTAACCAAAACTACATGGTACTGGCATAAAAACAGACACATAGACCAAAGGAACAGAATAGAAAGCCCAGGAATAAATTCACACACCTACAGCCAAGTGATCTTTGACAAAAGTGCCAAGAATACAAATTGAGTAAAAGACAGCTTCTTTAATAAATGTTTCTGGGAAAACTGGATATCCACATGCAGAAGAGACTAGACCCCTATTTCTAACCATATTTTAAAAATCAACTTAAAATAGATCGAAGATTCAAATGTAAAACCTGAAACTATGAAACTACTAGAAGAAAACATAGGGATGATGATCCACCACATGGGGCTGGGCAAGTATTTTTTAAATAAGACCAAAAGCACAAGCAATAAAAGCAAGAATAAATAAGTGGAATTACATCAAACTAAAAAGCTTTTGCACATCAAAGGAAACTGAACAGAGTGAAGAGACAACCTACCAAATGAGAGAAAAGGTTTGTAAACTATACATCTGATAAGAGATGAATATTGAAAATATATAAGGAATTTAAACAACTCAACAGCAAAAGAAATGAGAAAAAGATCTTAAGACATTTCTCAAAGAAAGACATACAAATGGCCAACAGGCATATGAAAAAATGCTCGGCAATACTAGTCATCAGGGAAATGCAAATCAAAACAACAGTGAGATATTTCACTCCAGTTAGAATGGTTATTATCAAAAAGACAAAAGAAAACAAGTGTTGCAAGGATGTGGAGAAAAGGGAACACCCAAACGCTGTTGGTGGGAGTATAAACTAGTACAGCTATTATGGAAAACAGTACTGAGATTCCCCTCCCAAAATTAAAAATAGAACTACCATTTGATCCAGCAATCTCACTACTGGGCGAATATCCAAAGACAATGCTATCAGTATGACAAAAAGATATCTGCACTCCCATGTTTATTGCAACACAATTTACAATAGTCAAGATATGGAATCAACCTAAGTTTCCAACAACAGATGCATGGATAAAATATGTGGTATGTATACAAAATGAAATACTATTCAGCCATAAAAAGAATGAAATCCTGTCACTTGTGGCAACATAGACCTGGAGGACATTATATTAAGTGAAATAAGTCAGGTACAGAAAGACAAATAGCACATGATCTCATTCATATGTGGAATCTAAAAAAAAAGTTGATATTATAGATGCAGAGAGTAGAACGGTGGTTACTAGAAGCTGGGGGGTGCAGAGGAGACAGGGAGAGGTTGGCCAATGGGTGTAAAATTCAATTAGGAGGAATAAATTCTAATGTTCTGTGGCACAGTAGGGTGACTTTGGTTAATAGTTAAATTTTGTATACTACACAATAGCTAGAGGAGAGGCTTTTGAATGTTGTCATCACAAAGAAATGATAAATGAATGAGGTGATTGATACAGTAAGTACCCTGACCTGATTATTATACAGCATATATGTATCAAAACATCAGATTGTAACCTGTAAATATATACAAATACAATGTGTCAATTAAAATAAATATTTTTTTTAAAAGTACATTGGCCACATAGGGAGTATCTCCAGATAGAGAATGGCAGAACTCTGTTAAATTGTGAGACACCTAGTTAATGTGCACCAGAGAACTGAATTTAATTGTTGTGGAAAACATCTTGCACATTTGGTGTCTGGAAGTGTTGAGTGTGAGAATAAAAGAAAACAGTTGGTTTTTCCTACAAACAGGGTCAGAAATGCCATGGGAAATGTATTTCAGAAGCCAAGAAAAAAGGCTAACAAAAAAAAGAAAGAAAATTGGGCTGGAAATCAGAAGACTTAAATTCAAATCTAACTCAACTACCTACTAGCCATTAGACTTTCAATTTTTACCTTCCCTGAGCTTCAGCAGTACTATCTGTAGAACGGAAATAATGAAACTGCCCTGGTCACCTTATCAGGTGATTGTACAAATTATTCATAATGAGATAACAATTTCGTTTTGTTTTGTTTTGGCTGGGTAGAGTGTACTTGTTGATGACATGACAAGGCAGAGCTCCCTAAGCCCCTCCCCTTCCTCAGTGTGTCTAGGATGAAAAGTGCATCAAGGAGAGGAGAATTGAGTTGGGGCAAGAACTCCCCAGCATCTGGGGTCCTCTTTCTTTCTCTCGTGCTCTCGCTGGGGCTTATGGTCCAGAGGCTCTTACTCCTTGGAGTCCATGTGGACCATAATGTTCATCACTCTGTTGCTGTAGCCAAATTCATTGTCATACCAAGAAACGAACTTAACAAAGTAGCTGTAGAGGGCAATGCCAGCCCCAGCATCAAAGGTGAAAGAGTAGGTGTCAGTGTTAAAGTTGCAGGAGACAACCTGGTCCTCAGTGTAGCCCAGGATGCCCCAAAGGGGACTCTCCGGTGTCTGCTTCACCATCTTCTATTTTTTTAATTTTTTATTGTAACATAGTTGATTTTACATATCTGTGAGGTAAAGAGTTGAATATCAATACTTGTGTGCAATACGTGACATATTTGGCAGCTTTCTCCAGACAGCAGGTCAGAGCCACACCTGACAACTTTGGGGGTGGGGATACACAAGGCCATAGCAATGAGCATTCCATTCAGCTCAGGGATGATCTTGCCCACAGCCTTGGCAGCACCAGTAGATTCAGGGATGATGTTCTGGGCTGCCCCTTAACTGTCAAGTGACAGTTTCCCAGAAAAGCCATCTATGGTCTTCTTTATGGCAAGGATGGTATGGACTGTGATCATAAGTCCCTCCATGATGCCAAGGTTGTCGTGGATGACCTTGGCCAGGAGGGATAAGCACGTGGTGGTGCAAGAAACATTGCTGATGATCTTGAGGGAGCTGAAGCGCATTACAGTTTCTTGAGACTCATGGTTCCTGCCCATCACGAACACGGGGGTGTCAGCAGAAGGGACAGAGATGATGACTATTTCAGCTCCACTCTTGAAGTGTCCCCAGCCTTTTCCAAGGTAATGAGGCCACCACTGGACTCCACAACATATTCAGTACTGGCATCATCTCATTTGATGGTGGGATCTTGCTCTTGGAAAGTAGAGATAAGCTTTCCGTTGATGACAAGCTTCCCATTCTCAGCCTTGACTGTGCCATTGAACTTGCCATGGATGGAATCATACTGGAACATGTAGACCATATAGCTGAGGTCAGTGAAGGGGTCATTGATGGCAAAAATATCCACGTTGCTGTCGTTGAAAGCAGCTCTGGGGACCAAGAGCCCACTACAGCCAAATCTGTTTACTCCAACTTTTACCATTGTGTCTCAGGGAAGCTGCTGGCACTGTACAAGAAGATACAGCTGTCTGTCCAATGGGGAGGAATAGAGAGTGAATCAGTTTTGAAATCCCATTAGGTATTACTGTCTCTTCATGCATTACCTCTAATTCTTAAAACAGTCCTGTGAAATAAGATTTATGTATCTCATTTTCCTAATGATGAAATAGAGATAAATGAGATTAAATAATTTTTTCAAGGCCTCAGACCCAGAGAGTGATGAGTTTGAGTTTGGACTTACTTATATTAGTTCCAAAGTTGATATACATTTCTTCTTACCCACAGTTTATCAAATAAGATAAACTACTTCGTTGTTTTGTGTGAGGAAAGCAGGCTCCAAACATGAGGTATCATGATTGTTGTCTAATTGGTTACTGAGATGGTTCAGAAATTCTGCAAACACATTGAGAGTTTCTTAAAATTGCCAGATGAAATTATCTATAAAAAGCAAAATTAATATTTAAATGTAAGTATTTTCTTATCCTGTACCCTCGCCTGTAATCTTTGGTACAAACTTTTCACTTCTGCTTTGTTCATCACATTAAATGGGATCGAATGTGAGAAACCTAATCTAAATTACCTAGTGGAGGTCCATGCCACTGCTGAGAGTCCAAAGAAGTCTGGTAGTGAAAGAGCATAGCAGTAACTAATAAGGGGTGACAGAGTGAGGACGTCCGTCCCTTTTCAATTTTCTCTCAATACGTTTGGACTACATAAACGAGGGATCTTAGTTTTGTGCTATTTTTCTTTAAATCTCCCTAACATTTAATAATCTCCCCTTTTATCAAGGAAAGGGCAGCGTCAGGCTCAAATTTCACTGGGAAACCTTGTCTAGCTAAGAGATTTTATAAAATAGCTCTGTTTTTGTTTATTTTCACAGTTATCTTCTATTTATGGCAACTGATTCTGATTTTCTACTTATGATAATGACATCTAGTTTCTTTTTACAGCAAATTTATTTGAATAAAACAAAAGTGAGTCAATTTAAAGAAAGTATTAAGTAAACAATAGCTCACGTGGTACTCAGATATGGCAAAAATCATCAAGATGGTTTGCAGATCACTGAAATATGTGAAATCATGATCTATACCCACCCCCTGAATTTACAAGGAGTCCAAAGTGAGGAGCTAATTATGAGCAAAAACTTGAACTAGAACCCAGTGTCTTCTATCTTTGCTGTCTCCACTATACCAAACTCCCTCCCCAAGTTCTGAAGTGCTTTTTCTCCTTCCCATTGTTTTCTCTCTAAAACTTTCTTTTCTATCACCAAGCTGTTTTTTTTACTGAAATTTAGGTGGCATTTGTTTCTACTGGATCCAAATCACATTGGCAGGTACATCTTAACTGCGTTGTCAAGAAGTTTTTTGCATCACTTTAACTGCATTAAGGTCTACATTCAACTAAAATCCACATGTTCACAACTGAAGACATTTTATTAATAAATGATATAAAAGTTAATAATACTAATTTTTTTTACCTCAGCAAAGTTTAAACAGCACTTGTTCTTGATTTTAAGAAACTTAGCTAAGTTGGGAAGATTCATTATCTAACATCAGTAGTGGCAGTAGTCAGAGATAAATGCTGAGAACATATATGCAGCTTAATTCAATTAATTTTTTTTTTTTTTTTTTTTTTGTGACCAGTAAGGGGATCACAGCCCTTGGCTTGGTGTTGCCCACACCGCGCTCAGCCATTGAGCACACCGGCCATCTCTATATAGGATCCGAACCTGCGGCCTCAGCGCTCCCAGTGCCACACTCTCCCGAGTGAGCCACGGTTTCAGACCCCAATTAATGTTTATTGAATGCCAGCTATTTACCAGTCACAGTGCTCAGCATTGAAAATACAAGATAAATTTACTATCCTAATAGCTATAATTTACTGGGTACATTTAATTTACTATGCCATTTAGTTCTGACAACAGGCCTCTAAAACAGAAGACTGTTATCGATATTTTATAGATGAAGGAACTGGGGTTCACAAAATTTAGATAACTCATGTGGTGCCATATAGCTTGCAAGTGCCAAGATCAGAGTTTTAATCTGTTTGAAGCTAATTCTCATGTTCTTCATGTTACATTATTTTGCCTCTGAGAGTCCTAAGCTTCCATCTTCACAATTTAGCAAGATGTATATGTTGTTTATATACATAAAATAATAGTTTATTTGGAAGGGGAAAAAATTCAAAATATAAAAAGGAAGAATAACAATTTAGAATATTCCAAATGCCAAATGAATGTAATATCCTTTCACATGGCTGGCATTCAAAACTGCATTGAAGTTGAACACATTGGAGGAGTCCTGCTGCCTCGCTTGTAAAGGAAGTCTAGAGTTCAAAGATGTAAAGATGATTTGGAAGTTGTTTGTGGGAGAAAATTGGAATGTGCAAAGGACTAGAAGACTAGAGGAGAGAAGCCAGGAAATGGTGAAGAGCTCATTAAAGCAGAGAGTATATCTTTTCTTTTTTATTATTATTATTCACATACTCATTACTACAAATCATGATTTTTCTTTATGCCCTTTACCCGACCTGTCCTTCAAAGCAAAGAGTATATTTTGATAAACAGAGGAATAGGAGCAGAAAGGTCCACAGGGGCAAGTCATGAAGAAGTTCAATGTTAGGCTTTAGGCTTTATTCTAGAGGGAAGGGATCCATTAATGGTTCTTGCACAAGGGAAGTGTACGAAGAATTGTGTTTTAAGAAGATCTGGCAAGAGTGTGAAGGTTAAGTCAGGAAAGGAGAGGAGTGAGGCATCTGTAATAGCTCCATGAGGATGAAGGCTTGGACTGAGTGGCAGCTGTGGAACCAAAAAGACAGGACACGTCTAACCACTGAGTAACCACCCAGAGATCATACATCTATGGTCCCCTCCAGGTTCTGGGTCTCTAGGTCTCCTCTTTAGAAAAAGGTCACAATAAGGAGTTGGAGAGGGGATGAATGGAACAGAAGCTCCTAAAGGTAGAAACAATGGAGGAAAGAAGCTAAAAGTATCTTAAGATGATGTATGTCAGGGCTGAGTGAGACCCAGTGCAGGTAACACTAAAGGCAGGAGTTCAGGGAACTAGGAGGAGGGGCTGGAGAATACTCTCAGAATCAGACAAACCCATACAGGTGTGAGCTACACAAAGAGGAACATACACAGCGCACACAGTGATTGTTCTGTAACTTTCCAAAGACCTTGCTTAAACCAAGACTAAGGAGAAAATCATTCCAGATGTTTGGAGTTTCACCTCAACAAGGTATGATCTGCAGTATGTCTGCTGCATATTGCCTGACAGGAAAGTATTGTGTGGTTTGAAAATGGC
This sequence comes from Cynocephalus volans, assembly GCF_027409185.1. NCBI lineage: Eukaryota > Metazoa > Chordata > Mammalia > Dermoptera > Cynocephalidae > Cynocephalus > Cynocephalus volans. The sequence continues at coordinate 104,357,801 of NC_084460.1, read as the reverse complement.
TGCCTATTCTGACACGTAACTGCTGTGCAGTAATTTGCAGTCATGTATATTTTGTATTTGCCTTATGATTTGACTGACCATTTATGAAGCATAATTCGGACCTAGCAATCTATAAATAAGGTAGAGTTATACTTTCTGGCAAATTCTTTAATGTGACTGATTATCCTTGGCACAAAATCTATAGTTGCATGAGCTTCTTAAATAAAAACTGCATAATGATCTTTCCATCTGTCAAAGCCACATAATTAAAGGCATCAGCAGTGCATAGAATTAGCACTTCAGGTTTTGTTCACAGGTTTGGACAGCATCCATCATCAGTTTGACAGATGGAATTGTTTTTTCTTTATTTCTCCATTTTGCTCTCATTTCTGCATCTACATAGTCCCTACTGAAGGCCTGTTGGAAGACTAAGAGTCCTTGATCTGAGATAATTAACTGAAAGCAGGACCTGATAGCTTGCTTCATTTATTTATCACCAGATGTAAGCCAAGACTGTAACTGTGTACCATTAGAGAGGGGATCAATCTGCTCCATTATTCCCTTGACACAGGAGGAAGCTATTATAAGGACACGTGAGGACACCTGGCATTCTCTAGATGGAAAAAGAAAAGGATGACTTCTTTGCTTCTTGGTGGTACTTTCTGAGCACCTACTATGTACTCAACTCTTGGTGTTACCACAAGAATTATAGATGAGTCATCACTTTCACCTGTATATTCCAGATCTAGCTCTCACATTAAAAATTATAATAATGATAATAATGATAATCACTAACATTGTTGAGTGCCATGTCACAGGCACAATTCTCAAGTATTTTCTCATTTTACGGATGAGGAAACTGAGACACATTGAGCTAAAATCTTGCCCAAAGTCACATACTTAGGGACAGAACCAAAATTTGACTTTATTCCAAATAGTCTATATAAATAGAAAAATGTGGCTAAGTAGTAGGCAAAATGATTTATTTCTTTCCCATAAACAGAAGAATGTCCATAATGAAAATAGAGAAGAAAATTAATAAATCCATTATTCAACTTGAGGTGGAAATACAGGCAATCTTCAAATCAGTAAAGGATTGTGTTCTAAAAATGTATTTGTAAACTAGCTGTTTGGCATTTATTCATAAGATGATATGATATATGGGATCTGTTTCAAAATAATGGAGAGCTGCTGATTAAACAAGATTGGTTATGGGTTGATAATTGTTGAAGCTGGGTAATGAGTACATCGGAGCTTATAACACTATTATAACACAATTCCCTTACATTTGCATGTTTTAAATTTTCCAAATAAGTTTAAAAAATTAAACTTATGAAAACACAGCAGACTCACTCTAGAAAAATGTATAGGTGCCTATATGACAATACATATACAGAACATTCTACATAAAATTCCTAAGAACCTTTGTTGAATTGACAAACACTGTTTTTATACAAACTGTCTCAAATTGTAAGAACTCACTCAGGTGGCTATTCATATTGTAAGAACTGATTTAAGAGATAAAATGGTTTCTAAGTTCCCTTTTATCTCTAAGAGTCTATGAATATGATATTTGCTAGGAGCCTGTATTTGTCTGGGCTCTCCAAAGAAACAGAACCAATAGATGATATGTGTGTGTGCGTGAGTGTGTGTGTGTGTGTGTGTGTGTGTGTGTGTGTGTATACAGGGAGAGACAGATTTTATTATAAGGAATTGGTTTATGTGATTATGTGAGGGTAAATGCAGGAGAACACATATTAAAGATGGAAGCACTCTTGCTCTCCAGGATTTAGACTGTGTTAGCAGATATGCAAATAGACTGGGTCAGCAAGAATTTTCAAGGCTTTACTGCAAACCACAGACTTCCTATTGAGTTGCCTAGGAGATGGGGAGGTAAGAGAGGGGCTCACAGCTGGCTAAAACATACATAATACATGCCTGTAGACAATAAAGTTGGTTAGTACATGCGCTAAGTCCCAGAACTTTGTGTCTGGTTTCTGGTTGCCCACCTCCCTAGGTGGCAGTCCCTAGCTCAAGGCATGCCCTGAGCAACTCACCTCACTGCACTCTCTTGGTAGGGCTATGTGTGGCCCTGCTCCCTGGGGTACTCCTGGCAGAGGCTATGTGTAGTCCTCCCTCCTGGGACCCCCATGGCCAAGAGAAACATGCAATTATGGAGGCCGAGAAATCCCAGGATCAACAGTTGGAAGCTAGAGACCAGGAAGAGATGATGATATAGTTCCAGTTACAATTTGAGAACAAAGGCCTGAGACCCAGGAGAGCCAGTGGTGTAAGTTCTAGTCTGAGATTGAGTCTGAAGGCAGGGAAGACTGATGTCCCAGCTCAAAACAGTCAAAAGGAGCAAATTCTCTCTTACTCCACTTTTGTTCTATTTAGGCCTTCAGTAGATTGGATAAGTCCCACCCACATTGGGGAGGGCAATCTGCTTTACTCAGTCTACAGATTCAAATGTTAATCTCACCCAGAAATACCCTCACAGACACATCCAGAATAATATCTAACCAAATATCTGGACACCCTATGGCCCAGTCAAGTTAATACATAAAATTAACCATCATAGTACTTAATAAGTCATAATACATCCAGGGTAAAAGCAACAGGAAGAAGCAGGCAAATCAGTTATCCTATGAACTTCCAGGCCCCTTAGTTAATACGTGATCATGAGGAATTTAATAGACCCCCTGTGACTCAAATCCACAGACCCCAGGTGAAAAAGCCCCGAGTGGAAAGTTGTCTACTCACCTTGTAATCAGCATATCTGAGACAACTCTATGGCAGGTAATCGGTTTTCCTTACAGTCATAAATTCTTCCCCTTTCTTCCCTCCTTCCCTTCTTACTTCCTTCCTTTCTGTCTGTCTTTCTGTCTTTCTTCTTTCTTTCTTCTCTTTTTTCTTCCTGCTTTGCTTTCTTTCCTCCAAAAAACTTATTGTTCAAATGTTATGCACCTGGTATGGTGCTAAGCACTAGGAATACAGACATTGTCCCAGTGAGAATCAGCTTTATAATTTTTAGTAAAAGAAGCTTAGAGGTAAAATCTGGTTGAAAGGAGAACAGGAAACTTGTTTTGCATAACACTTTCCACAGCACTAGAACAATGACAACTGTCCCCGTCAAATAAACATGGGAGCTGGGGCTGGCTGGTTAGCTCAGTTGATTAGAGCACAGTCTTTTAACACTGAGGTCACAGGTTCAGATCCCCATACCAGCCAGCTGCCAACAACAACAACAACCAAAAAAACCATGGGGGATGTCAGAAGGGGACAACCACATCCCCACCCTTCATGCTGCCACTGGCCCTGCCCTCCCCCATCTCACCCCCAATCTTAAAATCTAATGAGGGAGAGAGACAATAAACAAATAAGCATTTAATGCCAATTGTGACAAATGCTATGAAGAAAAATACAGGACATTCAAAATATTATAATAAAATTTAATTTACATTGAGATGTCTTTCTTCTTGAGACAGAGGCATTTAATTGGGTATTAAATAAGGCTATATTCGTTTGCTAGTGTTGCTGTAACAAAATACCACAGACCAGATGGTTTAAACAACAAAAATTTATTTTCTCACAGCTCTGGAAGCTAGAAGTCCAAGATCAAGATGTTAGTAGGTTTGGTTTCTTCTGTGGCCTCTCTCCATGTCTTGATGCCTTGCAGGTGGTCACCTTCTCACTGAGTCCTCATCTGTTTGCCCCTCATCCTAAGTGTTTTGGGTTTTTTTTGTCCTAATCTCTTCTTATAAATTCACCAGTCATATTAGATTAGGGCCCACCCGTGTGACGTAATTCTACCATAGTTACCACTTTAAAGGCTCTATCTCTAAATATAGTCACATTCTGAGGTATTGAGGGTTAGTACTTGAACAAGAATTTTGAGCGGACAAACTCCAGCCCCTAACAGGAGCCATACAGGAAAAGGGGTTTGGAAGTAGGATATGAAACTACATTATAGATATGGTGACAATGTATAAAGAAGCTCCTTTCTGATAACTTCTAATTTCTCTAGGCTGTCATAAGCAATATCATTAGCAGGAAATGGCAGTGGCGGGAAGAGGGAATGGAAAGTCAGAAAAGGTATGAACTGGTAGTTACTATGGATGGAAGATCGAGCTTGATGGAGAAACAGGTTTCTGGGCATGTCAAAGGCTTGGTTGAGGCAGATGAGCAACTAAGTCTGCCTTGGGGGTGTGGTTTTTCTCTGCCATCCGCTTAGGTCCTTTGGTGATGGCTCAGCAGAGATGAGTGGTGTGTTTATTCAGAGTGGAGCTTTGCCAGGCAAGCACTATTGGAGGGGAGAGGGCCAAGGGGGTCGTTGTGATACTGGCTGGGGAATCTAAGCTAGACCCGGGTGGAGGTGAAGGAAGGTAGAGAATGATATGTACAGGAAAGTGGAAAAATCGGTGAATTAGAGGTGGGAAATTTGTTCAGTGACATTGTATTGGACACCCAGAAGTGACTGCTTTATTAACAGACAGTAAGCCTTAACAAACCCTAGTGCCATCTCCACAAGACAGCTGGACATACCTCCCTGGAAAGATTATTCCACTCCTTAATCCAGAGGCTGAAAAACATGCCCATTTTCTCCCCAATAGTCTCTGGATAGTAAAATTCAAATTACTTCGTTGTTTTGGTGAGTACACTGGTGACCCGTAGACCCAACTTCCTATCTCCACCCACCTCTTCATGACTCATTGCTTATCAGTTAAAATGGCATCCAAAATAGCTCTGAAAAACTGCCTTCGGTTCTCACAGATTTGAGAGAGGAGGTTGGTGCTGAGAAACCTTATTTATGCTAAGTAGGACTATAGATCTAAATGTCAAATGCTAACAGAAATTCATCAAAGGATCTGCTTAAAAATTGGTGGAATTCATTATTTTCAGAATTTCGATTACTTGTTATTTAAAGTTCCTGGCTTCTCTCTGCATCATAAACACATGCAAAATTTATTTTGCACAAGTATGTCAAGTAATGCTTTCTGACCAAACCAAACAGACTTGATTTAATGACTACAGGGATGGGCCCAGTCCCAATTGCATTAATTGGTCAAATATTTATGATCCACGGCACCATAATGTATGCAAATTTAAGTGTGGTGTTGGGTGACCCAGATACTAACTGAGAGTGCTTCTCTAGGATTGGATGAATTGCTCTAAGACCCTATGCTTTGATATTATTTGGTGCTAAGGACAACTGAACAGAAACTGCAGAAAGGGAGCGAGAAAGAAAGCTTAGAAAAAGACTCTCAAGGCTGTGTGCCTAAAATCAGCACATGGCACATCTCCTTCAGGCAGAAATAGCAAAAGGCATATCAAGTTGTGGCATGCATACTATGTGTCAGGTTCTTTTACATTCATTATTCTGTTAATCTTAACATTAACACTGTAAGGTAGATGTTTGCTGATTAGAAAACTAAATTCAGTGAGGATAAGTGATTTGCCCAAAGTTGTATTCCCGGTATGAGTGGCAAAGCAAAAATTTCCACTTAGCTTTGTCTGGTTTTTGAAGCTCTCTTCCCCACACTTACCTGCTCCCACCATGTGCTTCTTCAAGAACAGCCCTTTCCCTACTTTTATGCCTGCTCTTCCATCTGCTCTATGGTGGTTTACATTTCCTTCAAGGCTGTTCATTATATTCCTTGTAACCTGTTTTCATCTGGACAAAAACATTAGAAGAAGCAGGAGACAGCACATGTTTAAAATTATCTGCTTGGCCCCTGCTTCTCCTTTGACAAAATGGCCTGTAGGCCATACTCAACTTATCTATTTTATTAATAATGTCTCTATCTGTTTCATTGCGAAGAACAGGCAGATTAGCTAATAATCCTCAGAATTCATTTCTTTATTTCAATCTCTTTTGTTTCACTATAACAATAAATCCAAAGTATTAGATTCTTTGTGATCATCATTTAAAATATTTAAGAAGGAATAAGATAATGTCCACTAAAAACTGCAATGTGTGTGGGAAAAGTAGCAAATGAAATTAGATAGTAGATTTATAAACCACATCCAGCCTCTGCTTGGTTTTGTAAGGCCTTGCTTCTGAAAGTGTGGCAGCCTCTGCAGTACCTGGGAACTCATTAGAAATACAAAATCTCAGGCCCCACCCCAGACCTCCTGATCAGAATCTGTGGTTTAATGAGATTCCTAAATCATTTGTATGTATGTATGAGTTTAAGATGCACTGTTCTAATATACTTATTTTTAATATACACAGGTGTGTATGAAATCACTTTTACAGGAGAAGTTTTTGAAATAGTAGAAAGAGTAAGGGTCTGGGTTTCAGACAAAATGTCAACACTACTAGTTTTTTTGACTTTGGGCAAATTATTTAAACCTCTCTAAGTCTGGGAGTCTTCGTAAATAAAGGTTAGAAAAGGTCAAAATGAGGCAGAGTGGCAGCCAAGGGGAACACCAAGGCAAAAAAGAGATAGGATGGGGAAATGGATCTGGATGGAGGGTCAGCCAGAGTAAGAGGTGGAGAGGAGGTGCTGAAGGAGAACTCTACTTCACCTGTTACTGGAAGTGTATACATATAACATTTGGTTGACATTTAGGATATAGATAAGATAAATTTCTACTTTGATTTTATTATGCCTTTTTGCCTTTAAGCAGTTAACATATTGAATAAATAGTGATATACTATAGAAAACAATAGAGCTGGTAAAACAGATGACTTAAAGATAGATGATCAATTTAGCGGAAAAGTTCTTGTAAGCATGACAAAAAATGTCTTACAAAAATTCATCTGCATGCTCTATTTCTCATAATTACTCTTAAGGTCAAATGGGTTGATTTTTTTTTCTGTATCCAAGTCTATAATTCTTAAAAATTCAGTTTGCTAAATTCTAATGATTTTTTAAAAAATTTTATCAGGGATACTATCTTTTTCAGGCAGAATAATGGCTTAATCAAAACATCTCTAGTTTCTTTGGTCTATTGATGTGATTTCAAAAATGAAGAAATGAAGCAGAGGTTCATTTCAGCACTGAGTATATAGAACAAAATATAAAACTTATTATATTGGAGATTCTAGTGGAATAGTTCTTCAGATAGGCATTTTTTTTTCAGTAATTCCCTTACCAAAAATATGGATATTGCAAGTGTTTCTTTGAATGATAACATTGCAGAAAATATTATTAAGGCAGTGTTTTTCTTTTTATAATGAGAAACCAAAACTTACATATTAATAAACTGTGAAATGCTTCTACTCTATCTGATACTGTCCTTCCCTCCCCTCCACCCCGTTTTTGGAAATATCTTGCACAAATGTACTGCCTAAGCTTTCAGCTGCAGGCAAACAGATGACTCTAAAATAATATGGAAAGAAAAAAAAGAAAACTTTACCATTATTTGATGTTTATTGGAACAAAAATGCAATAATGTGCTATATTTTCAATAGAGGGATTTTCAGCCTGGATGTTGGCACGGGGATTGTTGTTTTTCTGAGCAAGAGTGGCACAAAATGAAACCTAATATATCTGAGCATATCTGTAACAATCCTGTGCAAAAAAATAAAAACACCATTACACAATACTGGTACCTACTTACATATTAAACAACAAAAACAACTTTGTGTGATGTAAGGCATTTTGAGATTTTAAAAAAGCTTTATTCTAATTTTAGCAAATTGTACTTTGTTTACTCCCTGGAAAAAGCTACAGCACAAAAATGATTCAAATAAAAATGTTATATCAAAAACTAGAGGAATCAAGGCAAGATTTGCAGTACATATTTCAAAGAAAGTAAGGAGACTAGAGAAATCTAAAACAATGCATAATTCATGACAAACCTTGTCATATTTGAAATGTCCTTGAATATTAATTGGATACCCAGATAGGAGAAGTTTCTATAAATTCTGTTCTGTGATGAAACTATGGAGAACTTTTAATATTTGTATAATAATTCAGAAGTGTCCTTGCAAAGAGAAAACTGTCAGTTGGGAATTTTCTAATGGAAAGTGTGTGCTCCTGTTTGAAAGACTGAATTAAAAAGTTGGGAGTACCTGATAAGCATGACTTGTGAAGCACAGGCACCTTTTTTATCATTGAGAAGAGGGGGGAAGGTTGTATCTAAATGGTAGCGAAATGGGTGATACAGGGCTTAAAGTTGACTTAACTGCCATCATTTATGATTCAATGATTTCCATAACATAAATGCACTAGTCATATTGCCCCACAAAATCTGTGGACCAGAAGTAATCTCTACCTTAGAGGGCTAATTCAGTCTTCATATCTCTATGTACTCACTAAGTGTTTTGGAATAGAGTTACACTGTAGTCTGTTGGCATATCAAGTTTAAACTCTACAGGTAAGCAGTTGTTAACTACCCAAGTTATGCAAATGACAGACTTTAACAAGAATGTTGCATATAGCAAATAAAAATATTCATTTGTAGAAGGGGCAGGTATCTGAAAATATGACTTTTGCAATAATTGACCATTTACCGTTTGAGAATTATATAACATTATAGGCCTATTGTCATTTAAGTAGCATATGTTGAGAAATGATTTAGATGAAAGTGATTGTTTGGCAGAAAACAGAAAATGATTTGACAGTTATGTGGGCTTCTAATTATATTGTCTAAGACCAACAATTGCTAATAATGCTTAATAGATAAGGTTGTTTTCCTTTGTGACAATAAAGAAGCCTCTACCAGTTAATTTTTCCATTCATTCATATTAAGTCAAGGTAAATCAAATTTTCTCTAAAATAAAATTTCTGAATGTAAAGACTAAGATCAAATAGTAGTCTCCTACATCATCACAAACATGTGCTGCATTGTTTGGGACCCTTGCTGTATTAGTTTCCTAGGGCTGCTGTAACAAAGTACCCCAAACTAGTGGCTTAAAACAATGGAAATGTATTGTCTCACAGTACTGGAGGCTAGAACTCTGAAATCAAGGTGTCATCCGGGCCATGCTCTTTCTAAAAGTTCTAGGGGAAAATCTTTCTTTGACTCTTCTTTCTTCTGACCCACCCTAATCCAGTATGACTTTATCTTTACTTGGTTGCACTTATTTCCAAATAAGGTCACATTTTGAGGTTCTAGGGGTTAGGACTTCAACATATCTTTCTGGGGGACACAATTCAACCCATAACATTGGCCAAATGTTAAGTACCAGGAACAGTCATCCATTCATTAACCAATATTTATTGAGAGTCTGTCAGGCACTGTGATGAACAAACTAGACAGAATCCCTACCCATAAGGACTTTATGGTCTAGATGCAAACCATATCCTATATCTGCATATACTTTATAATTTTAAATTATATGTACTTTATAACTTAGCAAAATGTATATTTTAAATCTATATTTAAATCTATCTTTAAATCCATATTTTTGTGGTAAGTCTTCACAACATTCCTGCCATACATTCTGAGTAACTATTAGTAGCTACATTTTTGCATGGGGAAACTGAGGCTTAGAGAGTGAGGCTTAGTACACATCCAAAGCTATCCATCTAGTAAAAACAAGGCTGGAACCAGAACGAGGTCAAAATATAGTAGCATACAAAATGCTGGATGACATCCACTTTCCATTTATAATTAATGACAAGTAATGCTCCTATATATCAGGGTATTTTACAACATATATATAGAAATATGATTTTTTTAAAGAGTAAGGACACTATTTCACAAAGCAAAATTTGTTTATTTTAACAAATGTATTTTATTTCTATTTATTCATGATACTCTAGCAAACATTTGGTGTTGTATTTTTAAAAAGACAATAAGATGTTAGGAGTGGCAAGAGGCTGTTGTACATATTCACTGGGGAATAGAGTGAAACTAGATTTCAATATAAATTCATAGAATCAAAGTTACATTGGAATTTTAGTGTTAAAAATGTTGAAAGGAATCTTATTTCATTCAATCCCACATCCCCTCTGTATTAGTTCTCTTCTGTTGCTTATAACAGACTACCTGAAACTGGATAATTCATAAGAAAATGAACTTTATTTCTCACAGTTCAGAGGCTGGGAAGTCCATAGTCTAGGGGTCACATCTAGTGAGGGCCTTCTTAGTGGGAACTCTTTACAGGATCTTGTGGCAACTAGGGTGTCACATGGCAAAAACAGGCTGGGCAAGAGAGCTAATGGGCTCACTCACTCTCTTTATAAAGCCATCTCCTTATAAACTACATGAATGGATTACTTCATTCAGGAGGGCACAGTCCTCACAATCCAATCACCTCCCAAAGGCCCCACCTTTCAAATACCATAACAGAATTTCCCACCCTCTTAACACTGTTAAAACGGAAATCAAGTTTCTGGTACATGAACTTTTGGGGGACACATTTGACCCATAGGACCCTGTACAACAGCATCTGGAAAGAAAATCATGGCAATACAGGATGAAAAGTGTGAGCATAGTGTAGTTGTTCTCCTATAATTAATTTGGGTAATGGATGTTATTTTATATATTCTAAACTGTAATGAGTAGTATAATGAGTGGTAAAAATCTGCCAACTCTTAATGAACCATAATCAGTATCTGATGATGTAGTGGCGGTGGCAGGGGGTGGGGGATGGAGAGGCAATGGATGAGCTCAGATTCTATCCCACGGTTGTTGTTTTTTTAATCTTTCACTCTTTTTTTCTGGCACATCCACTTATGAGAAATGCTTCAGCAGACTCACGATTTTTAACACCCTACAACGTAGCTGCTGCCTGTGCTGAAACCAACATTAAGAGAGATGAAAGCCATTCAAAGCTGAGACCAAGGTGACAGAGACATGAATTCAAAATCCACCAAATAAGGCAGATGACAAATAGAAGCACATACTTGCTTAGCAAGTGCCAGCATTTACATATAGCAAAAATAATGTCACGTTAGGAAATCAATAATAGGTGTGGGGAGGAGAATGAATAAGCAAGAGAGGGAGCTAGAAAGAGAAAATTCTGAGAAGATGAGCTGCTGTTCGTGGGACAACAGAGCTCATTCTGATTAAAGGAAAAAAGACTTACATGCTCTAATGACAGCGGGTCTTTGGGTCATCTGCAGACACAAGTGAGAGCATTTTCTTCTTATTACTCTTCTAATACTGAAGGATCTCCTTGTGAGGAAATTAGCCAATTTGGGACTGTGCATCCATCTCTTGCAAATGGAATTTTTTGCATCTCTTGAAAACAAGAGCAGCATTTTCTTATGAATAACTCATCATCTACTGAAGTCTCTGAGGTCGTTTTTGTCACATATGCAGGGAGCCAGCCGTTCCCCACACTGTAATTGTGTGTCATTAATTGGACTCTCTCATTTCTCTCATTCATGCTAAGGACTTTAGAAATGGTTTCATGCCCCCATGGCTCACATCTCCAAGTCTCTTAACATGAGTTTTCTACTGTGTTTTCCTGCCCACAATCCATCGGCCCTTCTTCTGATAACAGCCTTGAGCATGTCCCATAAACTTTTTCCCGTTCTCAGGGAAAACCCATTTACCCAGGTGTGGATAAATGAGGTAGACATGGCCAATCACAGCCCCCAGATCCCCTGGATTCAGTGACTCTTCAGAATATGTGCATGGCTGAAGTCAGGCCAAAGACAGCTGGCTCTGGGAATTTTGCTAGAATTTGGGGGAATGAAAAGCCTTCTTTCTACTGGGGTTCCTAACCTAGTATGATGTTACCTTGAAACTGCTGTGGCCATTTTCATGCTTGAAAACTAAGCCCAGCTGGAGAAAAGAACAGATAAGAGAGGGAGATAGAAATATTTCTGGTGTTAGTGTTTAAATATCTGGATTCAGATATGCCTAATAAAGACATCTCCCCTGGACTTTTCAGTTACTTTGGATAATAAGTTCCCTTTATGCTTAAGCCAGAGTCCAGTTTTCTGTCACTTTCAGCCAAAAGACTCCTGAATACTCAAGCATTTAGGACCCAACACAATTAGTTCAAGTTCCATAACCCTTTGCTCCAAAACTACATGCTGCCTGCCAACATTTCCTGTAATCAGCCTTCAGTCCTACCATCCTCTGTTGGTCAGAATGATGTTGATCTGGGAAAGTATAATTTATTATAAAGGTATGTCATGCTTGTCCTAAAAATATCTATGAAAATAATCATAAAAGTACAAGACATCTGTTCATCCCCTTCCCTACTTTATCCCACTCCATGATTTATCCTGTGGGTACACCCAGACATTTTGAGCTCAAATACAAAAATGTGTGTGTGTGTATGCATGTGTGTGTGTATGTGTGTGTGCATGCGTACACGTGTGTGTGTGTGCATTGGGTGTTGACAAGGGATATAAACTTTAAAAGCACAAACATAGCTGTTAGGAGAGGTACATCCACATTTACTAGAGTCCACAGGATAGAAAAATTTTAAAATAGACACAAGTTTCATATAAATAGTATGATTATTCTTTAATTAAGAATCATCACAAAGCTACCTCTTACATCAACCCCTTCTACCCCTCAGTGAGAATTTGAGACATTATTTTCTCTTTTTCCGCAATTCTTTACTTGTTTACTTAATTCCGCTTTACATTACAGACAGCTGCCTATGCATATTTGACTAGTTTCTGGACCATAAGCACTTTGAAGACAAGGAATAAGTTTGATTCATCTTTGTATTCCCGGGATTTAATTCGGTGATTAATTTATGTTTTTACGTTAGTCAATGAGTGAATGAATGACAAATAAGTGATAATAGATCTCGTTGGTAAGTATTATCCTATTCTAGGTTGAATTAATAAACAGCTGTGCTGACTTTACCCTGTATTTTAATGTAAGTTCATTCTCTCTGAGCTCCTCTAGTATTAGAAACCAAGCAAGTGATGAGCAGGCCTTGAGTTCCAATTCTTCTGAGAGGGCAATGCTTGTCTGAGTTTATACTGTCCTTAATCACTGCAGAATGATGACAGAAAGGATAACATAAAACCAAGAGGCAAGTATAATATACCCAGGAATACCCAACACCCCCTTCAATTAGTTAAGCAAATCTTTTAACCTAGACCCTTGTGGCTTTCTAACCTTGATCCTGTGTTTTTGGCTTATTTTTCTGTGCCTAAATCTCTGTCTAGTAACTTGCCATATATCTCATTTCTTTTCTTTCATTCCCTTCATTCCAAGATTTGGAATGATAATTTCAGACTGATGGACGGGGACATGTCCAGGGCCACAGATTTTTACCTGCTTGCTCAGACTTCCAAATATTGCTGGTTTCTGGATCCCCTGTTTTGTTTAGTCTGCTCAATACTCATTGCCATATTGCATGCCAGCTGCTCCTGTCTGTCATCCACCTTACAGGGGTGGCAATATAGCATGATGGGCAAACAGCCAATCTTTGGAATGAGGCCCACATCCAAATCTCAGTTCTGTCACTTAGCTGTGTGATTATGGGCAAGTTACTTAACTTCTCTGCGCCCATGTTTCCTGCAAAATGTGTTTATAATTATATGTACCTTATAGATAATATAAAGGATTTTTTAGTGCCCCTTTTCATCTGCATTTCCTGTTTGTGCCAATTATTTGCCTTTTGGCTCTCAGCTTCATCCCTTTCTTTTCATGCTTTTCCTAATATCACAGTTTGCAAGAAGTTTACACACTTCACTTTCCAGAGTCTCTTGCCAGCATACTTCTGGTTACCTTGTGCAAGAGGAGGATCTAGCGGGTCTGTTAAAGAATTAGAAAATGAGAGGAAGAGAAAACCTGTTATTTTTCTACTTCTGGTGGTGCATCCAGCATCAGCTGCTGCCAATTTATGCAGGAGAATCAAAGGCAGCTTCAGTGGTATTCAGCAAGACCACAAGCTCAGCAGAAGTTGCCTGATCTCAACAGCAGCAGCAATGGCCATTTCTCCAGCATGTCTATTATAATTTTTAGAAAAGTAATAAAATGATTCTTATTCAAATATAGAATGAACATTGTCAAATATGTTATTCAACTCAGTAATAAGAGAACCAGCAAGAGGGTAAGGCTGGTTCAAAAGAAAGAATTTGAAAATATTTACAGAGTAAACCACTCAAAAGGATGATGAAATGAGTTTGCTAATAGATACAAATTTGGTTAACAGTCTACAAGGCAATAATCTATAAGTTTTGGTGTTATCTTTTCAACTGGACAGAAATTATTTGCATTCATACCAGACAAAAATTTACAAGTCAACATGTAGTATGTATTTTTACTAAGCCTGGACAAAGTACATTCGCCAAAATTTCCTTGGGTGAGTCAGCTGAACAGTCTCCTCATAAGACAGTGAACAATGTACTGCCCTACTTTTTACCTTATTTAAAATTTTTGGATAATGCTTTTTGAGCAAAAGTAAGAAAAAATAATGAACTGTTGCAGAAACACAGCGTCAGGACAGATTCCCACCAATCCAGAAAACCCTTCAAATAGGTAATCTCTGTTTAGGTGAGATTTGGAGTGCCTAGTTCATATTCAGTATATGGTCAGTAATAAGTGAGAATAATAACAGTTGCCACTATTTTAAAATTATTCTCAGCTAACCAATTAGAACAGATAGGAATCAGAGATGTTTTTTCAGTCTCTGCCCCATTTCTGTGGTTAATGCAAATTATTGGACCTGGTCCCTCTCAGGCAATTTGTTCTAGTTAGTCACACAATGTACTGGAATTTCATGTAGATGGATACAGAAGTAACAGGTAACTTGCTTAAGTAATTAGAGTGGCAAGGAAAGAATCACTGACTCATTCATTTTGTGATTTTGCTGAGTTCTTAGGAAATATACTGAAAAACCAGTGCCAGATGGAGGAGGTATAGCTAAATTTGTACTGTGCACTTGCCCAGGGAAGATTGCCTTCTCAGTTGGCTGGCAAAGTGTCGCCATGCTGCTCCATCTTCTCACTACATTTATATGGCCCTGGCTCCAGCTCTATAATAGTAGCAAGCATGGGTACAGACAGGATAGCATCTGGAACACATTCTTATTTGCCTAACAAGGAAAGGTGATTAACTCTGGGTTGGAAAGATTCAAGAAAACTCTTGACCCATAGCTCCATATTAATTCAAGAGAACTGACTCAATGTGGACATGAAGAAATGTGTTGTGGTAAGAAACAACTCACCCCTCTGAACTGAATTACAGAATGCTGGTCATTCTTCTCCAAAAATTTATTTCAAGGCATTTAAAGTGATCAGCACTTTACTTTTAGTCTGACTCTAATTGTGTGTGTGTGTGTGTGTGTGTGTGTGGTGTGTGTGTGTGTGTGTGTATCCTTTGCTCCTGGATTTGACCAGTCCTGTTTCTAATTAGTCAGATAATTCAATAAACTCAAGATTTCCAGCTGGGAAGCTCAGCACGAGATTTGTCTGATCTAGTATATGCACAGCATTTCTAGCACACACAGCAATACCAGCAACTAAGCCCCAGTTTTGGCTGCCTGCTTGATTCCCCACTTCTGAAAGGATGAGAGAATCCCATCTTGTTTCTCAGAATTAGAGATTTTTTCCCCTTAGCCTAGTCTGGTTGCTAGTTCCCTTGCTGTACAAACTTCCTGAAATTCAACTGTTTTCCTGGATCTGGAATAATATCTGCTGTTAGACAACTGTGGCCATTCCTCACCTGCCCCGTGTACAAAAACACACCTTAGAGATGGTCCCTGCTTACTTGGTGGACCCATTCCCCATTCTTATTTGAGGTTTTCTAGATATCTTTCTATGCCTGCCAAATGAATTTCCTCTATGCCTCCTATTCTGACCAACCCTGAAACATCTCTGTAGTGAGTCACTGGTTCTGACTCCCTGTGGTGTGGCTCTTTTGTTCTCCTGAATGAGCTCCATTTACACATTGATGATTTACATATGGAGAAGAATAGTGATTGTTTGTACATGGTTTACGGCATACAGAGTCCTTAAATATGGGTTGCCTAGGTAACATAAATGAATAATTCAAGCTAGATAGGGAGTCAAGGACCAGAATGCTGTATAACTCTAATGACCATTATGTACTTAGAGTCCATGTGGGTGGTGCCATGTAGACTGGTGGCCCTGATGGGGACTCACAGTACTATGCGTAATTGTTGCCAACTGTCATTTTCAAGAAACTCAGAAATTTCTTTTTTTTTCAAATCTCACAATTTAAAAATGTTGGCAATTTATTCAAGATGTTTACAAAACTGTGCTGGCTGAAGAAAATATGCCGGTGAGCAGGATTTGGCCCATAGGCCAACAGTGTGTGTGTCAGCCACCAAATTGTCTCTAGAGATAAAGATTGTGGTATAGAAGGCAAATTGTTTTCTTCCAAATCTACCCTCTGTCATGTTGGGTAACCTGATATTCTCACTTGAGGAAGACTTTTCTTCTTTTTTTTTCTTTCCTTTTTTTAAATTTTATTAATTTTTTTTTTCGTTCTATAATGTTGTTGCAGAGCAGTTGGGAGGAAGCCAGAGAGGAGAAAGAGGAAGGAAATGGGATGGAAGAATGAGGAAAGAGGAGGGGCGGGATTGAGGCCTGTGGCACCCCCCACATTCCCATAGGGGAGACCAGGGGCTTCCAGCAGTGGCTTGGTCATTGCCGGGCTTTGTGCAGATGTCAGGGGGGTGTGGCAAAAGCCCTCGCCTCCCACCTCCCCAGCTTGGGAACCCAAGGCCCTTCTTGCTGCAGTTTGGTGGCTGTCACTGGGCTGGTTGCTTGTGTTGGGGGGGCATGGCTGAGGCCCTCGGTCCCCCACCACACTGGCTCAGGAGAGCCTTCGGTGCTTCCTGCAGCAGTTCGGTGGTTGTTGCTGGGCTGGTTGTAGGTGTGTGGGTGGGTTGTGGCCATGGCCCAAGGCCGCCCACTGCCCTGGCTCAGGAGAGCCTGGGGATCTTCCTGCAGCAGCTTGGTGGTCGTCACTGGGCTGGTTGCTTGTGTTGTGGGGGCATGACCAAGGCCCAAGGCCCAGGAGTGACCAGGGCACTTCACTTGAGGAAGACTTTTCTGTCTTGCATTCTTATACTCATCAACATTTTTGTTCAGAGTAAAATCTTACTTTTTAATCAGTCATTCAACATAGGTAGTTTCCTTTTAAAATTGATCTACTAGGCTTATACAGTATCATATCAACTATCACTGCAGTTTAGCTACCTCATTTTGAAAAAACCTCTTTGTTTGTGGTAGGACTATTGCTGAGTTCTGACTGGTTGAATTTGTTTCAGATTGATTTCTTTGTAAAGTCTGACAGTCTTGTACACATACAAGAGTACAGTTTACACTAACTACTGGAACAGTGAAATAATGTTGTATGCTTCTATTTATGTATCATCAAACATGAAAATTCAGAACTCTAGACCTGAAAGTGTTTTCTAAGGTCTAATAGAAGACCCACAATCTAATGATGTCTTTATACCTGGACCCCAAGTGTAGTTCTCAATTTTTCCTCTAAAGAACACTTAAATGTCATGAGTCTGGGGGTTCAGCCCACAACTGCTCACCTCAAGTGTAAAATACCTTTGCCATTTCATAATATAAAAAATAATAAGAATTTTGCACTGCAGTTCATAAGATATCTATGTGTAATCAGGTAAACATGGATAACATGGATTAACTCAGAATTTAGGAACAATGGAGTTTAGGTGTGGGATTTTTCCTGAAAAAGACAAAGGACGTTCTCACTTTCTATCATACTGAAAAGATTACCAGAGTGTGAAGTGGGGAGCCAGGTATTGAACAAAGTAACACTTCGTCCGCTGTCTGAGACAGGGATCAGCCGCACTCAGAACTCAGAGCTATCCTTAGGTAGGCACACCTCATACGAGCTAGCACATTTCTCCTGGGAATCAGTGGTGACACATGCTTTATAAAGTTTTCATGTCACTATAATATCCCTTGATATGCAAAACTTTGTTGGGGGTGTAAGCCAATTTGAATAGGAGTCAAAAGGTTTCCTGAAGAAAACTAATGAGCCCTTTCTAGTTTTGAAGTTCAAAGTTATTTTTTAAAAAATCCCTATTATGTTTGGGTAGCCTCAACAAATGTCTGCTGATTGGGAAATCTACCAAAGACCCTATTATCCAAAAGTAACTCACCATGAGGAACAAGGAAGGCAGTTGGGTCCAGACATTCGTGGCAGAGTTTGGCTTCAGCACTATATTTGGCTAAGGCTTGTCCAGATTCACATACCAGGCATAGGGTTGTGTTCGGAGGAGCAGTAGCTAAACTTTGAAGCAAAAACTGAGATGGCAGTAATTTTGGAGGCCAAGCACGAGGCACCATTGCACCCTGTGCCAGCAAGGGCATCACATTGCCTGGATTAAGCACCTCTGAGATTAGGGTCCCACAGCAGCATGTGGTGGCAGTGTCCAAACCAATGGTGCTAGTAGACTAATGGGATTTTCTATTTTATTTCTTGGCATTTGGAGAAGGCACTAGGTCCTGAAATTCTTCTTGAATGAGTCAGAAAAGGAATGCAGAACACAAGAGAGGGATTTCAAAAACAAAAAGTGTACCTACAAGTGCATTTCAAAAAGTTCATGGGAAAATAGAATTAAAAGATAATACAAATCTTTCCATGAACTTTTTGAAGTATGCTTTTATTTGTAAAGTGTACCTGTATTTGTACTGTAAGTCAATAAAGCAGATCATGCCAGTTACTTACAGCAAACCTGGATAAACTCCAGTCGTGGGAGGTAAGCTCCCCATGACCACATGAATGTAATCTGGCAGTGAGATGGGACCTGCCTGAGGAGAGATCAAAGGTTTCTTTTATACAGGGTCAAAGGCCTTGGACCCAGAAAAAACCTGGGAATGCTTAGAAGAATCAGTACAGAAGAAGAGAGTAGTATCCATCTCCTGAATCCAGAGTAAGGAAGGGCATCCAGAACAAACAGAGCATCCAAAGAGTTGTCAGAGCTGCAGAAGCAGATGGCTCAGACAGACAGAGAGAAAGAAGCCACACTAAGCATCCATGCTAAGGCTGGACAGCAGCACAGAAGTGGCCAGGTTCTTGGATATTTGTTTTGTCCTCCATGTCAAGGGAGAACATGTGAGATCTGGATCAATTTGTAAAAGGTAAGAGTAGACAGGACTAATCCTCTGTCTGGACTCAACTGAGCCCCTTTGGGACCCTTAAACAGATCAGAAGAGCCACTAGAAAAGCCTGGACATCCTGATAAAGTCTGTAGGTAGGGGTCTCAGAGTTGTCAAACTCTGGAGTTCTGGTTTGTGATAACATCGTTTCTACTCCAAACTGATGACTCTAGACATTCCAGTGATGCAAGCGTATTTAATATAAAATGTCTTCATCTAAAGAGTTTAGTAAACTGATGTTCCAGGAAGATGAAATCTGTGGTCTCAAGGAACTGCTGTCACTTTGCTGTGAATCCTCAGGACCCAGCTTGAGATGCGTGCCCCAGGTACAAGGTTAAGGGCCTGGGTTTTAACTTCCTCTCTGCTCTGTAACAGCTGTAGGTAATCTCATCTCTCTAAACTTTAAATTTTTATAAAATGAAAATAAAGTTGTTATCCTCACAATGTTACTGTGAAATAAGGCATGTGAAGTCCTTAGCACAGTTCTATTATCATAGCAGATAATTCTAAAATGTCAACTGCCATGGATTATTTTTATCAATAGATATACCACATGACTTGATATATCAGAAATTTGAATCATTCGGAGAAATCTTATACAATCAAGAAGTGGTTCCCAGGGAACTTTTCTGCAAAATCAGTCTGTGGTAAAAGATACAAGCTCTTTCTGAAAACAGTTTGTGTCAGAGATAATTCGTAAAAATTGTTTTCTTCTGCTAATAGCAACCTCAGATGCTATGGGAGTCATTTTATGTAAACGTATTATAAATACGTCATGAGAAGGAGTTGACAGAGGTCTTTCCAAAAGAAAAAAAAATAGAGATGGCAAAACGGAGAGCAGAAGTGTTAAGAATTATAGTATAGTAACTGTGTGCATTAGGTTAAGACTCACTTTGGCTGCTAGCCCAGTTCTGTGAGAGAGAAATATCCCAGGAGCACTGTGGTGAGAATCCTGTTCTTTACTCTGTTTCTTTCAGGCTAGATCTAAAGTCTCTTCTTCTTTCATTGATACCTTTAAGCTGTCAGAAGGATTCTTCCTTTCCTTCCTTCCTTCCTCCATCTCTCTGTCTCTTTCTTTCCTTCCTTCCTTCCTTCCTTCCTTCTTTTTCTCTTTCTTTTTTGTCTCTCTCATCTCTTTCTTTCTTTTCTCTTTCTCTTTCTTTCTTCCTTCCTTTCTCTCTCTCTTTCTTTCTTTCTTTCTTTCTTGCTTTCTTTCTTTCTCGCTTTCTCTCTTCCTTCCTTCCTTCCTTCCTTCCTTCCTTCCTTTCTTTCTTTCTGTTATGATTCTCAGACCATCTATTGTCAGTGCTTTCCTGTCTTGCTCCCGGCCCTCACCTCCAGAGTCCCCCAAAGGTCCTCTTTTTCCTCACTGTAAGATCTGAAGCCAACCCTGCCTTTAGTCTAGGGGTATCTAAAGAGGCACAAGGTAAATAGTTTAATGTTTCATGCTCAGATGAGCTTGCACTGGTTCTAAATCCTTGAGGAACTGGGAGAACAAGCAGGAATCAAGGAAAAGACACAGAGCAAAGGAAATGAGATAGCACAGGACTTCCTTTCTCAAGCCCTCTAGGGCATAGAATCCAAATTCAAACTACAGTTTCCATGGCTGGGTACCACCACCTGACTTGGCTTTATTAACTTCAAAAAGTAAAAGTCACTATTTATTCTGCAGTATCTCTATGCTACATGGTATATAAATCATTTTACTCATATAATCTCATTTAATTCTCATAGTACCACTCACAGGCCAATTGTATTATTATCCCCATCTTAAACTGGAAAAAAAAACTGAAACTAAAATAGGTATTACTCGCTCAAAGTATCCTAACTAGAAAGCAGCCAGGTCAAGATTTGAACTCAAGTTCATCTAACTCCAAAGCCCAACTCCAGGTATTGAATCTTCCTCACTTAATTGCACTTTTGAGTTTGTTCCTTTCTCACTCATATCCAGATTTTTGCAACAGCTTGATAACCAAGGTCCTGGCTTCAGTCCTTTCTGCACTCCAATCTATGCCATATACCCCCAGAAGTACTTGGAGACACCTCCTGGACTCCTGAGCATAGATCAATAATGAAAGAATTAAAATCAATATGATGTCTTGAAGTTAGTTTGTCCTGAGTACCCTAGCAGGTGTTTCATTCCTTTACACTCTTTCCAACATCAGAATTTTTTCAGGAGTGCTAAACAGAGCTGTAGTCCTCAGGTATGTTTTATATGTCATGGACAAGATACAAATGGTCATTTTATGAAATAATTATTTCCCCCCATAAAATATATTCCTTATGAGAAGACTGTTCATCTTTATTACTTTGATTCTTTCAGCAGTTTCTTGTGTGATTAATTTATGTGATTTTTACCAGCTGAAAGCATGGATAGGGGAAGCATACTGATGCCAAATTTTCAGCGGAGATGACTCACAGGATCTGGGATCTACCATAGCAGAAGGTTCACAACCATGTCTCAGTATTGCTTTTTCAAGCTTATAAAAAAGCATGCAGCCTCATCCAATAAGCAAACAGCTCCAGCTTTCCAAGGCTGATTAATCAAGGCTTCTTTTTAGTAAACAGTCCCCACAGGCTTATGAGGGAGTAAAAGTAACTAAAGAATAGCCATAAGGGTATTTGTGACTTTATATTAAAATAAAAAACAGGTTTTGTCAAGATGGCGGCGGCTGCGGCGGCTGGCGCGGAGTAGCTGAGGTGGAAAAGGTGGCCACTGGTCCTCAGGCAGCCGGGAAACTTGTGGACCTTCCTCTCGCCATCTCTTAAGGGAGGACCGCTGCTGCTGACCGGTCGTGGGGGATGACCGCCACTTTGCCCCCAGCAGGAGAGGCTGCCTCATTTACAGGCAACAGCTTTGAAGTGTGGAGCAGGAAAAGAACTGTTTCTTAGCTGCAAAAGCGAGTCTCGAAACAGGGAACACGGCGCCAGGGCTGCTGTGGATGCAGCCAGGATCCCGGAGGCCGGGGCCACGCTGAAGGCGGCCAGCTGCCCTATTCAGGATTCGAGGTCTCAGGCCGGCATTAAAGAAGATTCCTGGGAGCGCCCAAGCTGCGCCGCGACTGAACAGCCCAAGGCGGCAGCGGCCGAGAACTGGGAAACGCAGCAAACCAGAGACAGAGAGCGAGCACCCGACCTGGCACAGCACTGTGAGTGACCCCTGGCACAGCTCTGTTAGGGGGGTGGATGCCCACGCGGCTCCCGCCTGCACCACCAGGCCACTCACCGCCCGGTGCTGCCTCCATTTTCCCAGGTGCGGGCAGCTCCGCCCTGCTCGGCCATCACTGAGCCCTCCCACTCACTGGCCTGGCGTGGGGCTTTCTGGAGCCTGCTGACCGGCCTCCGCTCCCACTCCCTCCGTGGTTCTCTGGCGGGGCTGGTGGCGGGGGGCGTCCCGGGCCAGTGTCGGGAGGGCAAGGAAGTACGGGCGGGCCAACTCTCACTCCACCATACCCTGGACTCCGGCCCCCGGTAAACTCCCTGTTACTGGGAGGCAGATACCATCTCTGCGGCCACCAGTTTCGAAAAAAGCCTAACGAATGTCTGGTTGGGAATAGTGTGGTAGGAGAGTTCCCAGGTCCGCTTGAACCGGCCGGAGACCAGGCTGCAGGTGGGCGCTAGACTCGGTTTATACTGGGGGGATACAAAGGTGAACAAGACCCGAGAAAGATCTACATAGTGCTACAAAGGCACCCAGAGAGACCAGTCGTCTGTGCCCAGCAGAAACCTGGTAGACTTCCTGGGCGAGGCGGTGCCGAGCAGGGTCTTGAAGGCCCAGCTGATAGACGAGGGGTGCAGAAGACACACCCCAGCCCAGCACAGTGCACACAGACTGGGGAGATGTGCGGCCGGGGAGGCGGAGACTCGACAAATACCACACACCCGGTGGGGTGGCCACTGCACGATCTAACAGCCTGGGCCAGAGCACACGGAACAGGGAGAAGTCCTGCACAGGAAGTGAAAGCTCAACAGAGATCACACACCCTGTGGTACGTGATCCACCAGCCCAGCAGAGTCCAAGCTGACCAGAAAGGTGGCTCCCCGGAGAAGCCCAAGACCCGAGGCAACCACACACACAAGGCACTAGAGGCCAACTGAGCAGTCACGGAGGGAGCCATACGAAATTGGCAACCACAGCAACATCCTAGTTAGTCATTAGTCTCAAACCGGTTGACTGTGAAACCCCCGGCCACAATGAATAAACATCAAAAAAAAGATACCAGAAATACAAAAAATCAAGAAAGTACATGACCAAAAGTTAATAAATCTCAAACTCTAGATCCTATAGAACAAGAAGCCCTTGAAATGACTGACAAGGAATTTCGAGTGATAATTCTAAGGAAACTGAATGAGATACAAGAAAACTCAGCTAGACATCATGATGAAATGAGGAAAAGTATACAGGATCTGAAAGAGGAAATGTACAAGGAAATCAATGTCCTGAAAAAAGATGTAGCAGAACTCGCTGAACTGAAGAAGTTATTCAACAAAATAAAAAACACAACGGAGAGTTTAACCAGCAGGCTTGTCGAAGTTGAAGAGAGAACCTCTGAACTTGGAGATGGGCTGTGTGAAATAACACAAGCAGACAAAAAGAAAGAAAAAAGAATCAAGGACATTGAAGAAAATCTGAGAGAGATATCAGACAACCATAAGCGATCAAATATCCGAGTCATGGGTATTCCAGAAGGGGAGGAAAATGGAGATTCCATTGAAAACATATTCAACAAAATAGTGGCAGAAAACTTCCCAGGTATAGGAAAAATCACAGATCTTCAGATCCAGGAAGCTCAACGATCTCCAAATGTATTCAACCCAAAAAGACCTTCTCCAAGACATGTCATAGTCAAATTGGCAAAACTCAGAGACAAAGAGAGAATCTTAAAAGCTGCAAGAGAGAAGTGTCAAATCACCTATAAGGGAGCCCCAATCAGGTTAACATCAGACTTTTCATCACAAACCCTAAAAGCTAGAAAGGAATGGGATGATATTTTCAAAATACTAAAAGACAAAGACTGCCAGCCAAGAATACTCTACCCTGCAAGGCTATCCTTCCAAAATGAGGGGCAAATAGTATATTTCTCAGACAAACAAAAACTGCAGGAGTTCACTACCACACGACCACCCTTACAAGAAATCCTCAAGGGAGTACTGGGTTTGGTTCCTGAAAAATAACTACCACTGCCATAAAAGCCCAAGAAAAATCTAAACCCACTAGTATAATAAAAATGGCATTCATGAAGAGAAAACAAGCTAACAAAAACACTATCTACAACCTAAGGAACCAACAAACACAGAAAACAAACAGTAAATCAGAAAGCAAGGAACAAAAGACACCTAAGACAACCAAACAACCAATAAAATGCTAGGAATAAATCAACACCTTTCAATAACAACTCTTAATGTAAAAGGCTTAAATTCCCCAATTAAAAGACACAGACTGGCTGACTGGATCAAAAAGCAGGACCCAACTATATGCTGCCTACAAGAGACCCACCTCACCCATAAAGATTCACACAGACTAAGAGTGAAAGGATGGAAAAAGATTTACCATGCAAACAGAAAAGAAAAACAAACTGGGGTAGCTATTCTTATATCTGACAAAATAGACTTTAAACTAAAAAGCATAAAAAGAGACAATGAGGGACACTACTTAATGATAAAAGGACTGATCCATCAAGAAGACATAACAATCATAAATATGTATGCACCCAATGTTGGAGCTGCCAGATTTATAAAACAAACTCTATTAGACCTAAAGAAGGAAATAGACACTAATACCAGAATAGCAGGGGACCTGAACACCCCACTGTCAATATTAGACAGATCATCTAGGCAAAGAATCAGTAGAGAAACACAAGATCAAAACAAGACTCTAGACCAATTGGAATTGGCAGATATCTACAGAACATTCCACCCAACAACCTCAGAATATTCATTCTTCTCAGCAGCACATGGATCATTCTCCAGGATAGATCACATATTAGGTCACAAATCAAGTCTCAATAAATTCAAAAAAATTGCAATTATCCCATGTATCTTCTCAGACCACAATGGATTAAAACTAGAAATTAATAACAAACGAACCTCTGGAAACTATACAAACACATGGAAATTAAACAGCATTCTACTTAATGACATATGGGTCCAAGAAGAAATCAAGCAGGAAATCAAAAAATTTATTGAAACTAATGAAAACAATGATACATCATACCAAAACCTGTGGGATACTGCAAAAGCAGTATTGAGGGGAAAATTTATTGCATTAAACGTTCACTTCAGAAGAATAGAAAGATGGCAAGTGAACAAACTAACACTTCACCTTAAAGAACTAGAAAAACAAGAACAATCCAAACCTAAAGTTAGCAGACGGAAAGAAATCATTAAGATCAGAGCAGAACTGAATGAAATTGAAAACCAAAAAACAATTCAAAAGATCAACGAATCAAAAAGTTGGTTTTTTGAAAAGATAAATAAAATTGACAAACCATTAGCATGGCTAACAAAAAAAAGAAGAGAGAAGACTCAAATAACAAAAATTAGAAATGAAAAAGGCGATATTACAACTGATTCATCTGAAATACAAGGAATCATTCGAGACTACTATAAACAACTATACGCCAACAAATTTGAAAATCTGGAGGAAATGGATAAATTTCTGGACACACACAAGCTCCCAAAACTGAACCATGAAGACCTAGAAAATTTGAACAGACCAATAACAATAAAGGAGATTGAAGCTGTTATCAGAAGGCTCCCAACACAGAAAAGCCCAGGACCAGATGGATTCACAGCAGAATTTTACCAAACATTCAAACAGGAATTGACCCCGATTCTTTACAAACTATTCCAAAAGATTGAAACGGACGCAAATCTCCCAAACTCATTCTATGAAGCAAACATCATCCTGATACCAAAACCAGGTAAAGATATAACCAAAAAAGAAAACTACAGGCCAATATCCTTGATGAATATAGATGCAAAAATCCTCACTAAAATACTAGCAAACAGAATACAGCAACACATACGTAAAATTATTCATCACGATCAAGTGAGATTCATCCCAGGGATGCAAGGTTGGTTCAACATACGCAAATCAATAAATGTGATACACCATATTAATAAACTCAAACACAAGGACCATATGATCATCTCTATAGATGCTGAAAAAGCATTTGATAAAGTTCAGCACTTATTCATGACAAAGACCCTCTATAAGTTAGGTATAGAGGGAAAGTATCTCAACATAATTAAAGCCATATATGCCAAACCCACAGCCAATATCATCCTGAATGGGGAAAAGCTGAAAGCTTTTCCTTTAAGAACAGGAACTAGACAAGGATGCCCACTCTCACCACTCCTATTCAACATAGTGTTGGAAGTACTAGCCAGAGCAATCAGAGAAGAGAAGGAAATAAAGGGCATTCAGATTGGAAAAGATGAAGTCAAACTGTCCCTGTTTGCAGATGACATGATCCTATATATCGAACAGCCTAAAACCTCTACAAAAAAACTGTTGGAATTGATAAATGATTTCAGCACAGTAGCAGGATACAAAATCAACACACAAAAATCAGTAGCATTTCTTTTCTACAATAGTGAACATGCAGAAAGAGAAATCAAGAAAGCCTGCCCATTTACAATAGCCACCAAAAAAATAAAATACTTAGGAATTGAGTTAACCAAGGATGTGAAAAATCTCTATAATGAGAACTACAAACCACTGCTGAGAGAAATTAGAGAGGATACAAGAAGATGGAAAGATATCCCATGCTCTTGGATTGGAAGAATCAACATAGTGAAAATGTCCATACTACCCAAAGTGATATACAAATTCAATGCAATCCCCATCAAAATTCCAAAGACATTTTTCTCAGAAATGGAAAAAACTATCCAGACATTTATATGGAATAATAAAAGACCACGCATAGCCAAAGCAATGCTGAGCAAAAAAAATAAAGCTGGAAGCATAACACTACCTGACTTTAAGCTATACTACAAAGCTATAATAACCAAAACAGTATGGTACTGGCATAAAAACAGACACACTGACCAATGGAATAGAATAGAGAATCCAGAAATCAACCCACACACTTACTGTCAGCTGATCTTTGACAAAGGCACCAAGCCTATTCAGTGGCGAAGGGACTGCCTCTTCAGCAAATGGTGCTGGGACAACTGGATATCCATATGCAGGAGAATGAAACTAGATCCATACCTCTCGCCGTATACTAAAATCAACTCAAAATGGATTAAGGATTTAAATATACACCCTGAAACAATAAAACTTCTTAAAGAAAACATAGGAGAAACACTTCAGGAAATAGGACTGGGCACAGACTTCATGAATACGACCCCAAAAGCACGGGCAACCAAAGGAAAAATAAACAAATGGGATTATATCAAACTAAAAAGCTTCTGCACAGCAAAAGAAACAATTAAAAGAGTTAAAAGACAACCAACAGAGTGGGAGAAAATATTTGCAAAATATATATCTGACAAAGGATTAATATCCAGAATATATAAGGAACTCAAACAACTGTACAAGAAGAAAACAAGCAACCCAATTAAAAAATGGGCAAAAGAGCTAAGTAGGCATTTCTCTAAGGAAGATATACAAATGGCCAACAGACATACGAAAAAATGCTCAACATCACTCAGCATCCGGGAAATGCAAATCAAAACCACATTGAGATACCATCTAACCCCAGTTAGGATGGCTAAAATCCAAAAGACTATGAACGATAAATGCTGGCGAGGCTGCGGAGAAAAAGGAACTCTCATACATTGTTGGTGGGACTGCAAAATGGTGCAGCCTCTATGGAAAATGGTATGGAGGTTCCTCAAACAATTGCAGATAGATCTACCATACGACCCAGCTATCCCACTGTTGGGAATATACCCAGAGGAATGGAAATCATCAAGTCGAAGGTATACCTGTTTCCCAATGTTCATCGCAGCACTCTTTACAATAGCCAAGAGTTGGAACCAGCCCAAATGCCCATCATCAGATGAGTGGATATGGAAAATGTGGTACATCTACACAATGGAATACTACTCAGCTATAAAAACGAATGAAATACTGCCATTTGCAACAACATGGATGGACCTTGAGAGAATTATATTAAGTGAAACAAGTCAGGCACAGAAAGAGAAATACCACATGTTCTCACTTATTGGTGGGAGCTAAAAATTAATATATAAATTCACACACACACACACACACACACACACAAACTGGGGGGGGAAGAAGATATAACAACCACAATTATTTGAAGTTGATACGACAAGCAAACAGAAAGGACATTGTTGGGGGGGAGGGGGGAGGGAGAAGGGAGGGAGGTTTTGGTGATGGGGAGCAATAATCAGCCACAATGTATATCGACAAAATAAAATTTAAAAATAAATAAATAAATAAATAAATAAATAAAATTAAAAACACCTTTAATGTACCTCATTAATATTTCAAAATTACAGAAGAGAAAAAAATCACTATAATTTTATTCCCTGTAAAATAGAATTTTACAGCTTATATTATTAATATCTTTATGTGTTTCTTTTCATTTTTTTTGTCATTGAAATAATAATACCCATTAAAGGGACAAATGAGCAATTCATAAAAGAAGAAATACAAGTGGCCAACAAGCATACTTTGCTGATAATCAAGAAAATTAAAATTAAAACAATGTGGCATCATTTATTGGCAAAAATTCAAAAGATTAAAAATATCACCTTTTCAACACAGGCAGTGCTATATTCCATTTATTAGACTATAAAATGGAAAGAGGTGGAACATGGGGGAGGTGATTTGGCAATATCTATTAAAATTCTATTTTTAGGTATTGTCCTATAGGAATATTCACAAAACGGCACAAAGATATACTCGTATATGCAACGATGCTTATTCTTTGCAGAGTTTTAAAAAAAAATAGAATCCATCTCAATCTGGATCAGTAGAATAGTGGTTAAATCACAACACATTCATACTGGGGAATTCAACAAATGTTTAAAAATATAAATCAATGTTAACAATAGCAATTTCAGTTAGGGAAAAGATTTCCAACACATATCGTTAAATAATAAAAGCATGTTGTAGAACAATAGATTTAGAATAGTCTCGTTATGAAAAAAAAATGACACATGGAAATGTATATAAAAGGTGAGAAGGAAAATATGCCATGACATTAACAATGATTATATCTGGAAAAAAGAGTAAGATTAGAAAGAATTTTAAAGAAGAATTATTACTTTTTTGAGTTTTTCAAATTTTAATAATGAAATTGTACACATGTATTTGAGTTTTTATAGTGCAACATATACCTGTATTTGTTGTGTAATTTTTTAAATGCTGAAATAAAGAAATTATAATATTCATATAATTTAAGATATAATCAGGTTCATTTAGCATTGTACCCAATCATTTTCCCTGCTTTTAAAAAGCAATATTTTAATAATGTATAAAATTCCATCCAGTGAATGTGCCATTTTATGTAATAATACCCCTAATGCTGGACTTATACATTGTTACTAACTTTTCACTATAGATAATGTTGCAATACATCTTTTTTTAGAGATAGGATTTTTAATTTTTTTTATCTTGAAATAAATTTCTAGGTTAAAGCCCTGGGATGGGATTACCTAGCGGAAGGTTAAGAATCCTGATGAATTGAAGAATACTATTGTAACCAAGAGTAAGTCCCTATTGCCCTTGACCCCTATTGCCAAGGTCTCCTACTGCCAAGGAGTGTCTACAAATAGCAAGGGCTTTGTCTTATTCTGTCGATTTTTTTTGTTGTAACTGTATCTAAGTGACTTTGATCTTAAATTAATGATTTAACAAACAATGTTTCCGCCATCCTGAAGGTTATGACTGAGCCCAACTCCAACACAGTAAGGTGAACCAAAGTGGCAAGATGATAGCTTGTTTTTGTCATAATATGCTAGCACGCAGACTCAGACATCAATAACCCCTTGCTGTTCCAGAGAGCATTCTCTGGTTGATGAGGATAATGCTATATAGTACATCTTTCCCCAGAAGGCAATGAAGTTGTTCAGCCAGAGTTTCTTTTTGTGGAAGAATTACCTGATATAGACTGAGTAGCCCCAGGAAAGCTGAGCTTTGTTTTTGGAACAAGGTCTATCTTGAACTCAGTCTTGGTGAAAATCTATATGGATACAGTCCAAGACCAATACATTCACCTTTTTTTCTTGTTGTTGTTACTTTCTCCTGGATACCTGATACTTTAAAATAATGTAAGAATTCTTAAAACCTCTCCATTAGTTCATTCTCTGAAAGGTTTGTAATTAGAAAATAACTGAGGTTGTGTACCACATTGGGAATCCTAGAAAGTAGAGTTTTCATGATATAGTAATGTAAACCACCAGTTAAAGACATTTATATCACAGTGCCCTTATGTCAGAAGTGATTGCTGGTGAAAAGTGTTAAAAGGGAAAGTTCTCTGGCTACTCACCTATTCTGTAAGGTAAGGGCAAGTGTTGAACACCCAGCCTGATGTTTTGGGTCCCCAAAACCTGTGGCAGGAAGCACTATTTGGTTGTAGCCCCACTTGAGTCAGCTCTCCAAGGGCTTTCCTCCTGTTCCCACCCACACACACCAGACAGTTTTCTGCACACAAGATCACTTGGGATACCTCTCCTGCTGTTTAGCCACCATCCATTCTCTTGTTCTAGGCTTCAAGCCACTCTCCAGGAACAATATTCCAGTGCTTCTTTGAACCCTCTAGAGAAAATCCCAGAGATAGTCATAGGAAATTCTTTAAGTTATCAGCAAAACAATACTTACATTCTGTATAGAAAGGGTATAGACCCACAAGTATATACTTAAGAGTTACATATAAATTATTTACAGAGTTAAAATTTTATGGTAGGCAATTGTAAGAAATTCACCCAATTCTCTCAACAAACCTATAAAACAGTATTATTTTTAATCTATTTTACAGATTAGTACATTGCTTGAGGTCACTTCTTCCCATTTGTGATCATTTGCATTTTTCAAAAATAGCCACAGAAATTTTTCTGCTCCAACATGCTCTTCCAAAACCTTGTCAGTATTCCATCAAAAATGAAGTCTAGTTTCTCTTCCCTTGAAATCAGCAATCGTCTTGGTGGCTGCCTCCATGAATGGATACATCAAAAGTGAAGCTGCATCCAGAGCTATGTCACAAAAATCAGTATGGCTTTCCCTGCCTGCCCCCACCTTGATATGCCTGTGGAACTCTTCACCATGTTGTGATAATATGCATCACTTTGGAGAGACCATATGTAGGTGTTCCAGACTACACATTAGTGTCTGATAAGGTTCCAATGAATAGCCAGCATCAATGACCAAATATATGAGGGAACAAGCCTTCAGATCAGTCCTCAATCATGGGCAATTTTGTACACACACCCCCCAGCCCCCACCAAGAAGGTACATTTGCAATTTCTGGAGAAGTTTTTGGATGTTACTAGAGAGGGTGTGGTACTGGCATCTAGTAGGTAGAGGCCAGGATGCTGAGAAATATCCTACAGCACATGGCCCTCCACAACAGAGAATATCTAACCTATAATGTCGATAGCATTGAGGTTGAGAAACCCTTCAGATGACTCCAGGCTCCAGCCTTTGAGCCACGCCAGCTGATGCTAAGTGGAGTAGAGACAAACTGTCCCTGCCAAATCCTGCCCAAATTGCAGTTTCATAAGGTGATTTGTTTTGCAGCAATAAATAGTTGGAACACTATCAAATAAGTGGAAAAACTGAGTCATACCCTCAGATTTGTGACTCTGAAGCTCATGCATCTTCCCATGCTGCCTCAAAGGGACACCATGGCAAAGAAAACAGCAAAACAGCTTTAGCCGAAGTGTAACTGAGACTGGGGCAAGGGAGAAGAAAGGGAAAGATGACTATTACCAATAGGAAAGCAAAGGAGTTTTCTCACTGGGTAGCTGTGCTCCATGATTCTGATCTTCAGCTCAACACCACCCTTTCTCTTCTCCATAAAAGTTGGGGAGAGAACCCTGTTTCCTCTTCACAGTTCCGCGTGAATGCACCTTTGAGGTTCGTTTCTGTCTGATGGCCCAATTACTCCCCCAATAATTTCTAAAATCTAAGAGACCCTAAAGAAGACCAACTTCCCCCAATAAGCTGTGGAAAGATTAATTTTCCCAACTACATTTCCCCTTAGAAAGAAGTGATCAACCAGGCTCTTTTCTTAAACCATGTCACACCCAATTTTGTTCATAAGAACCCTTTAAATAATCAACTGGTTTCCAAAGCACCCCACCACTTCAAAATGGGACAGAATTCCCAGTAATTCCACTTCTGGGTATCTGTCCTAAGAAAATCATCTGAAATTCAGACAAAGATTTATGAACAAAACTGTTCATTGCAAGTGTATTTGTAAAAGTTAAAAATTGGAGAAAAAACTTTAAGTATGACAATAGGGTAATGGTAACGTAAATTTATAGTATAAATCTACAGCAGAATATCATGCAGCCATAAATGAGCTATTCTATTCCGGGCCCTCCTTGTAATCTTCCCTGGTATATCTTCCATATACAACTGATTTGCTCCAATGGCTACAATGACCACTCTATTTCTTAAGACTAGACCTCACTCCTAAGCTCCATCCCTCATATTTAAATGCCTACTGCATTGCTGGTGTTCAATGTATTTGAAACCCATTATCTTTCTCCAAAATTTCCTTTCCTATATTCTCTGAGTGACTGACAACACCTTCTACCCAGATCTCAAGCAAGAAACATAGGACATCAGTGATTAATCCATCCTTTTCCTGCAGGTCCCAAATTTAATTAATCCTAGAGTCTTTCATTCTAAGTCTCTCCTAAATTTCTGCTGAATCAGTCTCAGCTCTCTAACCCCATTGCGACTATTCTATCCCAGCTCGTCATCACCTCCCACTTGAATTCCACCAGTAGCTTCTAAATGGATTTCACTTGCTCTTCTCTAATCTATTCTTCGTGCCAAAGTGATCATTCAAAAACACAAACTTGATCCCCTTCCTTAAAGGTCTTTATAACAACTCACCATTATTTGAGGATAAAGCCCAGACTCCTTACTGGGGTTTGAAATGCCATTCACAACCAGGTCACTGCTTGTCTCTCCAGCCCCACCCATACCACCCTACCTCTCCAAGTCTCTTTGCAATTTGCACTCCAACCATGCTATATATACCATTTACAGTTGTGTGAATGTGCTTTCTCACACTTACTTTTGTACTTTACACATGCGTTGCCTCTAACTAGATGACTTCATCCCATACCTAATCTCCATTGTTACCAACCTCGATAATGCCTACTTTTCCTTCCTTTCAATTTCTTGAAACTGCCAAGCTCTCTTATCTCTGGGTTTTTTCATCTTCTGATTCTTCATGGAATTCCTCCTCAACTCACACACTCACACAGACATACACACACCCACATGCACATGCACAAGCACACACACACCACATTTACTATTGCCCAGTGTGGTGGTCAGAAATAATGACTCTCAGATCTCCTACTGTGGGAAACAAAATTGACTGATAGCCATAGCTTCTTTGCTCTGAATCCAGGACTGCGTTCATACCAAGGCCACACTTCCCACAGGCTGCTCTGAGTATATAGCCGCCCCATTCCTGAAAGACATGAGACTCCTCTGGCAGGTGACTATAGCTCAAGGACTCACATCAGTTTTGCCAAATGGTCATAGAATTGTACTTCAGTCTAAGACCTTTCTTCATTTCTTCTTTTTCTTCTTTAAAGAAATCAGACCTGCATCATGGTCTGATGACTCTCCTAGCTTCCTCAAAATCCCTCCCTGTTATTCCTTTTAGGCGTTCCTCCAGGAAATATCTTGCCTTTCTAATCCTGTCTTGGCATCTGCTTCTTAGAGGACTAATGCAAGTTGTACTGAGACTGATCCAAGAAAACAGATGGGGACTTAGGATTTCTCATTCTCTGCCTGGTGGGTATAGAGACAGCATCCTATTTGGTAGGTGGCGCATGGATAGTCATGAATAATCCCTGCCATGGGGCAGCAACTCAGTTGACAAATATTTCACTGGAGGTGGCCTGGTAAAATGTCCTGGTGGAGAGAATGCTGTTGCCACAATTCACTGGCTTTGAGGAACTTCCCTGGGACATGGGATTTATCACCCTGGCAAGGACCATAGGAAATATGGCAGTATCACTGCTAGGGTGTCTCTTAGACACATGGAAAAAGTAATGGCCAATGTCCAGTGACACTGAAATATCTGAGTTGTCCTGGGGTAACAGAAAACGAAAGAAAGAGGCTGAGGGAGTAGGCATGCTGCAACAGATATATTATGAAAGACCTGAAGACCAACCAACAGACTGTGTTGTCATGAGGACACACCATCACCAAGGCTGTAAGGAATCTGCCACTGAGAGGGGCACCAGCATCACTAAGGGTTCAGTGGTGCTGTCCTCTATAAGGCAGTGCTGATGGTAGAAAAGACAGGTCATAGAATTGGGTTGTTTAATACCCAAAGACAATGATAGTACCCCAAAGTAATAGAGACAGGATGGGCACCAGTAGCTGGAGTCCACAGTGATTGTTAATGACCAGAAGAGTTGGAGGTTACTACTAGAAACATAGGTCTTCAGTATTGGGAAATTTTATTTCATATGTTATTTGCTAATTTATTCCTTCCTACACTATCTGTTCTCCTTTTCTGGAACTCATTAATTCAATGTGTGCTTTTTTCCCCTGGATTGATTGTCAAGAATTTTTTTCCTATACTTTTATCTATTCCATCTGTTTTTGTGTTCAACCTTTTGTAACACTTTTTTAACTTTATCTTCTAATCCTTCTATTAATTTTTTTGTTTATCTGGTTCTCATTTTCTGAGTTTTTTCTTGGTCTGGTTATTCCTTTTTTATATTATCCTGTCATTATTTCATGTATACAAAATCTGCTCTTATCCTTCTGAGGTTACAAATTATGGGGGGGGGGAGGTGAACCATTTTTTGTTTTGTCTTTGTTCCCTCTGAGAATTTCATTTGTTTGTTTTGTTTGCTTTGGCCTCTCTATTACAAGTTGGAAATTTTTCTCAATTTTCCAGTAATCCTTGGTGCACTGTGCATATTTAAGAGAAAGATTCCAAAAAACTAAGTGGAGTTTTTCTAGGGAAAGAGGGAGGGAAGATGAGCTTTTAAATTGGTAGGCTCTGGGATGGCTGGTTAGCTTAGTTGGTTAGAGCATGGTGCTGCTAAATTGGTAGGCTTTATTTTAGAGACATCAGGCAGAAAGATGGTTTTTTAGATAGTAAAACCCAAATGTAACTGAGATTGAGGTACCTTCTCAATTTTCCAAGAAAATAATCCTCTTGCCTTTATCCTGTGGCAGATAAATGAATGGCTGTCATTATGGGAAGGGCATTGGGGGGACCCATGACCCAAGATAAAGAATCCCCCAATCCTTCTATTTTCAACCTTATTCCACTGCCCACTGTGGACTTCACTTTAGTGTCACCTGGGTTACAGCTTCCTCCCCTTGCCAAGTTAGTTACTATTCTTCCATTTTCTCTCTGTCTTTCAAAGATTTACCATCTCTCATCTGCTTTAGTCTTCTCTCCTGATCCATTTGTACTTGTAGTTCTATGCCTTTTAAAAATGCTTTTACTGATATTTTAGCAGGGTTTCCATAGGGAGAGGAGATAAATGCATCTTTTTGATCACACTCTCATGTTTTTCTCCCGGGTTTAAATGCTACTTTCTTCATACAGAAAATTTCATACTAAAATTGGCATGTAATTAGCAATGTTTTGAGGCATTTTAATCTATTCTACTGTGCTATCTAATTATGTACCATTACCAGACTTCTAATTATCATAACTTTAAAATATGTTTTTTGTATCTGGTGGTATGATTTCTAATCATAATTCTTTTTTAAAATTTCAAATTTTTCTTTACTGTTCTCACAATGTTTAGATTAACTTTTAAATCAAGTTGTATCAAAATTTCAAAATAAATTTGAGAAAACTGACTTTTTTTTCTATTAGTGTCTCCACATTCAAGAACTTGGTAGGAGTCTCTGTTCAGTAAAGTTTTGTGTTCTCTTTCATATCAATACTGATTTATTCTTAAATCTATTCTTAGGTATTTTATATTTGCATTTTGTTTTGAAAAGTAAGTTTCTCATTATATTTTCCAGTATTTTTCTGTTGACAAAATGAGAAACTACTTTATTTTATAAAATGCATTTCATAACTTGAAATTTTACATGTTGCTAATTTCTTCTAATAGGTTTCCTCTTGAGCCACTTAGGTGTTCTAGATACACAGTCAAATCATCTGCAAATAGTGATAATAGTTGTCTAGCTTTCAATAATTATTTTCATTCATTTTTCATGCATTATTACACTAGCTAGCACTTGAAATATAATATTAAATAATCATGGTAATAATAGACATTATTATCTTGTTACAGATTTTTATAGGGATGTCTTTAGTGTTTTGTTATTGAGAGTAAATGTGTGTGTCAGTTTCAAATAACATTTAAGAAAGTGATAACTTTAAGAAGGTGATAACACAGTTACTGAGTGCTTTTAGCAAATCCTTCCACCACTAGCCAACGCATTCTTCACTCTTCCCTTTACCTTCCCCTCTCCATATCCAGTGATCACTAAGACTTTGCAATTCTACTTCCTAAATATCTCTTAACTCTGCCCTGTCTTTTCTCTTTGTCACTGCCTTCACCCATTCTGTCATCTCCTCTCTTCTATCATCACAGGAGTTTTTAACTATCTGCCACCTCCAATTCGTTCCCATACTGCCACTCAAATAAACTTTCTGAAATGCAATACTGATTATGTCACCCTCTTGCATCTTTTCAATCATACTCTCATCTTTTTCTCCCTGGTTTAAATACTACTTTCTTCATACAGAAAATTTTAGATTAAAATTGGCATGTAATTAGCTCTTACATGCTCTTCTATTGCTCTTAGAATAAAACTCTTTAATATGACTTCAAGGACCTGAATGATCTGGCTGTCTCTCCAAGCTTCGCCTCTAGCTACCAGACAACTATAGCTCTACATTCCAGCCATAGTCTATT
The DNA here is from genome assembly GCF_027409185.1 of Cynocephalus volans. NCBI lineage: Eukaryota > Metazoa > Chordata > Mammalia > Dermoptera > Cynocephalidae > Cynocephalus > Cynocephalus volans. The sequence goes on along the minus strand of NC_084460.1, from coordinate 104,320,755 downwards.
TCCTCTCAGCTTGCAGTCTTTACCCATGTTATTTCTTCTGTCTCAAACACCTTTTTCCTCTTTCCTGACTAACTCCTATTTTTCCTCCAGCTAACCTTCCCAAGCCACATTCTAAATATTCCTGTGTAGTTTGCTCATGGTCATTTTATTTTACACAGCTTTTGAATTGCAGAATTTTTCAGAGTAATACAGGCACAAGGTTAAATATTAGATTTCTGAAATACCTATACAGAAAATTGACCTTTGATCCCTATACCAGCCTGCTGCCAAAATAGAAAAGAAAAATAACCAGCTTGTGCCCTATCCATCTGTCCAACTGTTTTGTTTTCAATGTTCCCCTAAGTTCCTGTTGGAGCTTGATCCTCATTGCAACAGTGTTAGAAGGGTGGGAAATCTGACTATGGTATTTGAAAGTTGGAGCCCATAAGAGGCGATTGGATTGTGAGTATTATGCTCTCATGAATGGACTAATCTCATGAATGGTTTAATGAGTTATCAGGAAGTAGACTAGAGGATTTGTAAGGAGAAGAAGAAGGCATGTGGAAAAACACTCTTACCCTGCATTGTCACAGAACTCTGTAGAAAATCCCCACCAAGAGGGCCCTCACCAGATGTGCACCTCAACTTTGGACTTCTCAGCCTTCAAAACTATAAGAAATAAATTCTATTTCTTTGTACATTATCCAGTTTCAGGTATTCTGTCATCAGCAACAGAAAATGAACTAATACACCATCTCCACTCAAAAGCCATTGACTAGTGGTAGCCATTTTACTCATTTTGTTTTAATACCTCTAGTGACACTCTACTTATCTCTAAATGAGATCACTATACTTCTATTTCAAGATTCACATAATCTAGATATTTTCCACTAACTTCTTGTTTTGATAGATAAGGATTTAACATTCTTCTATCACTCTTCCTTCCCTCTCTTTTCTCACCAAAGTTATAACCATTATTTTCAATTTTCATTTATAGCAACATTTCCTTTAAAACCCACTTCTTTTCCCAGTAACAGTCTGCGTAGCTTTTACCTACTCTCTTTGTGTGATAATAATATTAGCTATCTTATCTTGCATTTTCAAACTTGTTCTTAGCCTCTTCATTGTCATTTTTGTAACATTCTCGTTTTCTTCTGCAATCTTAGTTCCTCCATGGTTTGCCTATAGACTATAAAATCCTAAAAGTTGAAAACCAATACATGGTGATTACCGACCAATGACTAGACAAATTTTTTAGGTTTTTTTTTTTTTTTTTTTAACAGTTTCAATGTCATGTGGCCTGTGCCACTTAAAGGAGAATACTCCTGGGCCAAGTTCAAATTTACTCCTTTTGTTTACACTCTGCTGAATGAACCAAGTCATGCCACAATTTAGATGGCTGCCTCTTTGGATCATATCTTTCTTGTATAGTTTTCTTTTGTTTGTTTTGCTTTCATGGAACCTCTAATTACATTTGTCTCTGTGTATTTATCATATAAAATATTTCCAAACTCTCCATCATAGCATATTTGTCATCACATTCTAAGTTGTTTTGTTTTGCTTTGTTTTTTCCTGGAGTCCTTTCTCCTCGCATCTCTCTCATTTGCACTATCATCCTCCAAGCCGCATATAAAACTGCAATTTCCTCTCATTGATTCCTGGCTTCCTGATTCAACTCATCGCCTTAGTTCCTCAGAATACATTCTCTTAAAAAAAAGAATCCCAAGAAAGACAGTTTAAGCCCTTGCATATTTTAAAATATCTTTATCCTGCCCTCACTCTTGACCGGTAATATGACTTGGAAGAGAGTTTAGGCGGACAATCTCTTTTTCCCAGATACTTGAAGACATTTACTCCACTGTCTCATAATATGCAGAATTTCTGAGGAGCGTGATTTAAATTGGACTGTCATTCCTTTGTATATTATCTTTGGTTCTCTTTGGAAGTTTCAGGAACTTCTCTTTATGCTTGATTTTCCAGTACTTCACATGGATATGTCTGTTTCTGTCTTTTATCTATCCATCTTGTGCAACACTTAATGAATATTTTCCCTTCGGTTTTAGGATATTATAACATTTATATTTATAATTTAATAACTGTTTTTCCAGTTTTTCTCTGGCTTCTCTTTTTGGGTGGTCTAATAATTGGAAATTGGACTCCTAGAATTGACCCTCTATGTCTCATCCTTTTTCACATATTTTTAATGATTGTCTTTTTATTCTACATTTTATGTAAGTTCTTTATCTTTCAACCTCACATTATTTTTTTAAATATAGCAATTTATATATTCAATTTCCAAGAGTTTTATCTTGGAAAATATCTAAATTTTCCCTTCTCATAGAAGAGAGTACTGATTTTATGCATGCAATATAGTCTCAAATTTCCTTAAGGGTATTAATTGAAGTTTTCTTTTTGAAGATCTCTTCTCTGTTTCTGTTTTCTCTAGAGACAGTTTTTCCATTTTATTCTTTAGGTTTTTCCCTATTATGCTGTAGGAATTCCTCAAATATCTGGTGATTCTTGTGTTTTTATTTGTTTTTAATAACCTATTAGTGTAATTTAGACTTCCTCATTGATATAAAATTGAGTACTCTTTTAATTGAAAGAGTTCTTTCTCTTGGTGTGTTTTTGATCTGTTGGATTTAACTCTTCTTATTAAATTACTATTTGATTCCATTGATGTGAGGGACTGTGACCTTTACAATTTTTGCCTTTGGAGATAAAGTGAGTTGCAATTTGTGGTTTATATGATCAATTTTTATAAATATTTTGTGAATATTGTATACATATATATTCAGCTTTATTAATTGGATATTTAAAATATTTAAATCACTTAAATTTTGCCAGCTGTCAATGACTAAATAATATCTACTAAATTCTTCCTCTACAACAATGCTAACAGTGTTTTTGTCTATTGTACCATGTATTCCATTTTTAATTGGTAAAATGTTAACAAAGGACCAAGAGTAATATTTTAAAACCCACATACACACCACCCAGAATGAATATATTATAACTTTTCCATATTTGCTGCAGTTTTGAAAAATCAAAGTGATGTTTGATTTAATCTGTATAAATTCATTAAGCAAATAAATAAAGCTGAATTTTATTTGATCCATTCTCTCTTCTCTCCTCAAAGACAGGAATGTATTTGTGTGTTCCTTCTGTCCCTGTCTCTAATCATTTACTACATAGGTATGCATAGATAGGTAAAACATATATAATATTACTTTGTGTTTTAAAAATTTATCTAAATTATATTATACTCTATTTTGCTTTTTATAACTTGTTGCTTTTTAATCCAGCACTATGTTTTAGACTTAGTTCATTCATATATTTTGATTATTTCAGTGGTGTTTTTTCTAGAATTCTCTTGCCAGTTCTTGGGCCTTTCCACTTCCAGGTAAATTTCTGAATCAGATTTTTTTGTATGAAATTTCATGAAATTTATAGGTTAATATGAAGATAATAAACATGTTTGCAGGGTTTAAAAATCCCCTCTGGAACATAATATATTTTGTTATTTATTTAGGTTATTGTAATTTAAAAGTGCCTCTTAGAAATACTAAATTCCTAGATATTGTTTTATTTTGTTTTTCTCAAATCTATAAGTCTTTCCTTTCACTGGTGAGTTTATCCCATGTGCATTATTTTTGATTGTACATATATTTGTGTTTGTTTCTACCACATTATTCTGCTTTCAATTTACCATATTTCTTTTCTACATTTACTGAATCAACTAAGTTTTCTTATTCCTTTTATTCCTGAATAGTTGGGTGCCCTTAAAATTACATTGAACGATTTCTTCAATAGATGTCTGAGTGGTCAACTTTCTAAGTTTTGGGGGGGGGGGGAAATCAATCTTTTCTCACTCATGAATAATGCTTTATCTGACAGGTATAATTTTTCTGACTCTAAACTTTGAAAATGTTATTCCATTGTCTCAAATATCTGCTGTTGCTTCTGAGAAGTCTGATATTACTCTACTTATTATTCTTTGGATGTTAATTTTGATGTAACCAATTAATGACTTTTAATTAATGACTATAAAAAAGGCTTATTCTTTTGAATTTTATTTAAGAACTCATCTTCTGCCTCTATATTGAAACGATATTCTCTCCTATTGTCTTCTATTAATGTTATTGCTGTACATTTCACATTTAGATTTTTAATTGATCTAGACTTATCCTTGGTATATGGTATTAAGGAAATATGTTTATCTTTTCTTATTTGTTTTACCATTATTCAGTTTTTCTTCATCTTAAACTTATTTTAATAATTTATAGTATTTCCCTCTAAACCATCTGCTTAAAATTTTTAACCCAATTACCATAAAGTTGTATATAATTATTTCCATAATTTTAATTACCTTCTTACATATTTTATATAGTCTTTCCACTTATAAGTTGTCCATTTTGACTCTTTTTATTTTTGAATCTGTTTATAATTATGATTTATAATTCTATTTTAAAATTCATTTATTTCTTTCTGAATTTTTTATTTGTTTGCTTTTATACTGTTTGTTTTTGGTTTTTCTTGACTTGTTGAGTAGAAAATTTGGCTTAATAATTTATTTCTTTTGTGTTTAATCCTAAAAGTATTTCTAGGTATATATTTACCTCTGAATAAAGCTTTGACTGTATCCAATAATTTTTAAAATATTGGGTTTTCATTTCCATTAATTTATAATAACTTTCAGCTTTTGAATAATGTATTTGAGCAAGTGTGTCTAAATTTTCTGCTCCAGAAAGTTCTCACTGAAAGACCTGTAGTTTGTAAAAATTATCTAAAACCAATACCAACAACAGAAACCCAGGATAAAAAAAAGAACCATTTACTGGAAACCTTGAGAAATTATGTTATGATATTCTATGGGCAAATCAAAGTAAAAGAAAGCTGACTCTCACACATGATTTGCTTGACCAAGTTTGTGAATTTCAAAGGTAAAGAAGGAATCCTACAAGAGCAGTGGTAACAAATTGCTGGATGTCACCAGTAGTTACTTTCTCCTATTGAAGGTGGATGCTTAAATTCACCATCAGAAGTTGGAGCACTCTGATTTGGGGACCAACAATTCAGTGGACCTTTTGGTTATGGTGAACCTCTTATGGAATGGAGATGTTGAGAAAATGAGAAGCTAACTTCTATGTTTACGTGTATACTAATGTGAAAGATCATCTTCATTAAGTTCAGGGTGACTTCTGCATGAGAGTGGTGGAAATATATTCATTTTTTCTTCTTCTCAAGCCCCAGGCAGAGTTGGAGGCCTAGACTTAAAATAGTAGGTACATAATTAATAGCATTTCAATACTTGGGAGGTAAGCTGACCCATGCTATATAGGACTTAGTAGAGGCTAAGGAAAATGCTACAAAATAAACATTAATAGCAACTACTATTTATTGGGTTTGTTTGTTTTATTTGGCAGCTGGCCAGCACAGGGAACTGAACCCTTGCCCTTGGTGTTACAAGGCCAGATTCTAACCAACTAAGCTAACTGACCAGCCCCTGCTTATTGTTTTTTTCACGTGTTCTAACTATTATCTCCTGAGTGCTGCCTTAGCCTGAATTCCAGCCAATACTGACATTTGCTAACTATTTCACAGAGTTTACCTTACTCACACTTTTTTGTAACTTAATTAATAAACATTCATATAATACTTATTAAGTGCCAGACACTGTTCTAAGCACTTTATAAATAATTCATATAATCCTCATGATGATACTATTATTTTTCTCACTTTAAAATTGAGAAAACAGGCAAAGCAAGATTAAGTAACTTGCCCAAGGACACAAACTAGTGAATGGTAAAGGCAAAATCCTAACACAAGCAGTCTGGCTACAGAGTCTGTATTTTTAACCACTGCACTATGCTGTATGATAATTTTTCACATAGTAACTTTCATATTCACCTAACTCTTGTTAAATACTATAGACAGGTATTAGTTATGCTTTGAGAATTTAAAAGAATGACATGGGTACACACTTCAGGGAAAATGTCAGGAGGAAGCCGCACTAGCATGGACAAAGCAAGAGAGATGACTAAGGACGAGATGGCAAGAGAGATGCACAAGGAAGGCTACAATAGTGACCTGTGGTAGCACAAAATGGTCAGTGACAGTTGGTGTGAAGCTGTGAAAAATCCAAACACTCACAAATCCTAGAGGAAGCCTTCCTGGGGTTATGTTAGATTAGTCATGAATATCTTAACTGATTATTAAAGAACTAGGGACATCTTTATTAAATTTAGGCTTACCTAAAATGGTTTTAAAAGAAAAAAAAAGGGAGATAATGTCTCTAGAGCATTAAGGGGTAAATGATGTGAATTAAAAATTATTCACTCTACTAGGCTATCATTGACAAATGAAGGAAAATGAAACATAGTCTTTGATACTCAGGAATTCATAGCACTTTTCTGAAGACAATCTACAATCCAGCAAGCTTAAAAATTTATTAACAAATTAACTCACAAATGGAGAAGTCACAGGAAGAAAAAGAAAACTGGCAGCAAGTTCCAAATCCACTTAAACACATTGGTAACTATGAGTACAAAACAAAGTAATTGTGGTGGATTGACTTATGTCCCCCCAAAACTCACTGAAGCTTGAATTGTGTCCCCCAAGTTTTATGTATTAGAAGCTTAGCCCCCACTGTGACTGTTAAGAGGGTGGGAAATCCTATTATGGTAATTGAAAGGTGGAGCCTTGAAGAGGTAGTTAGATTATAGGACCATGCAGCAGTGAATGGATTTAAAATGGTGGTCAGGGGTATGGTTCTTAGGGCTTTAAAAGAAGAGGAGAGTCTGTCTTTCTCTCTCTCTTACTCTCCCTGCTCTCTCTGCTTCCACCATCTTGCAATGTGAGACCCCTGGGTCACTGTCGCCACCACCAGATGGACTTTGGACTTCTCAGCCTCAAAAACTGTTAGCACTAAATTTCATTTTCTTTATAAATCACCCAGCTCCAAGTATTTTGGTACAGCAACACAAAACAGACTAATACAGTAATCATTGTAATTCTTGAAATTAAGTTCCATAATGTGAATATCATAATGCTTTGGATGTGATAGTAGGAATGGAATAAATATTTATGGAATTTAAAAAAACTCAAAAAATGCCAATGAACATGGGTGGGAAAAAATGACTTGAGAAAAAATGGTGAGAGAGAGGTAATGTAAAAAAGGGAATGCCTTTATTATTCAGGACAGGGAGTAAAAAAAAGATAAAATTTTATTTCTGAAGCATATACATTGAAAAATACATTTTTATCACATTCATGAAAGATACAAAAGCCATTTTAAAGGGAGGTTTTAGAAATAGGTGATATTTTTATTAAAGCAATGTTTTCACGGGTTTTTTGTTATTAAACATTTAGAAATTGATCTTAAGTGTCTGTTTTCAAATGTTTTTATTTAAAACCATTTAAATATATTTAGAAGACTGCGTTAACAACTCAATAGACAGGCTTATTTAAAGTGAGAAATATAATTTTCTAGATTTATTTTTACATTACAAATTTTTTGAACTATAAAAGGTGTTTGTAAAATCATTGGGCATGGTTTGTAGGAGGAAGTGAGGTAGAGCTAGTGTTTAGGCCTAAGACTTGGGCCTAAACATCAGAGATTAAATTCAGGGTAGAGTGGAGGAGCTATCAAAATGTTCTGAAGGTGTTTTGTTTAGAAAGTTGATTTATTAACAATGTATTTTGACAGCTATGTGTTTCCTTACTACTCTTCAAAAGCAGTTTCACTGAGTATGGTGTCTGAGTTGACACCTTTGTTCTTCCAACATTTGATGTCATTCCATTGTGTTCCAGCTTATAGTTTCTAATAAAAGGTCTGCTATAATGCTTATCTTTTTCTTGTATGTGCAATGTCTTTTTTTTTTTTTGGTTGCCTACAAGATTTTTTCCTTATCTTTGGTTTTAGCAGTTTTGCTATTATATGTCTAGATATATGTAGGTTTGTGGATTTTGTTTGTTTGTTTTGGATTTATTCTCTTTGGTGTTCTCTGAGATGTTGGATTTACGTATGTTTCATTATTTTTGAAAAACTTTTTTTTTAAATAAAATGAAATTTTATTAATATTATTTTTTACATTGTAGGATGATGTTGTGGAGCAGCTGGGAAGGAGGGGGAGAGGGTAAAGGGGAAGGAAATGGGATGGAAGAAGGAGGGAGGAGGAGGGGTGGGATTGAGGCCTGTGGCACCCTCTACATTCCCATAGGGAAGACTGGGGTCTTCCAGTGGTGGCTTGGTCATTGCTGGGATGGGTGAGGATGTCAGAGGGCTGTGGAAAAGCCCTCACCCCCACAACCCCAGCTCGGGAACCTGGGGCCCTTCTTGCTGCAGCTTGGTGGTTGTCGCTGGGCTGGTTGCATGTGTTGGGGAGGCATGGCCAAGGCCCCAGGCCTCCCACTGCCCCTGCTTGGGAGAGCCTGGGGTGCTTCCTGTGGCAGCTTGGTGGTCATTACTGGGCTGGTTGCATGTGTGTCGGGGGGGTGGCTGAGTCCCTCAGCGCCCCACCACCCCGGCTCAGGAGAGCCTGGGGTGCTTATTTTTGGAAAATTCTTGATTGTTACATCTTTGAATATTTCTTCTCCATTTTTTTCTCTCTTCCTTCTGAAATTAAAATTATACACATATTAAACCATTTGATGTTGTCCCACAGCTTTTGATGCTGTGTTCTTTTTTAACACTTTTTACTTTATATTTTTTATTATGTTATCTTCAGGTACACTGAATTGACTCTATTGATAAGATTGTTAAGATAATTGTTCATCTCTCTTATTGAATTTTTTATTTGTCATGTCCATTTGACTCACAGTTCCTATCTCTCTGCTGACATTCCTTTGACATATTAACTTAATTTAAATTCCCTATCTAATAATTTCAACATTTAGGTCATATCCAAATTTGATTTGGTTGATTCTTATATTTTGACACTTTGTTTTTCTAGTTATTTTGTGAGACTCTTAAAATTGTGTATAAGAGAGTATAATCTGAGATAAATAATAGTTATGCCTAGAAAGGCATATAATATTTATGCCTCCTCTTCTACTGTATGATTAGTGTAAGTGGTTGAGTAAATCTAATCAGAGTTGGGCTGAGTTTGGGGTTCTTTTGCTGCTAAGGGAACCCTCAGTGCATCACCAACTTATAATTCCTCCATCATTACCTATGCTTAGGTCAGGGGCTAGTGTGCCTGTGGATTTTTTCTTAATAATTCTGCTCCACCTTTCAACTTTGACCTTTCCTATACTCCTGTGCCTTAGACAGGGTTCCTCTGCATGCTCTTGTCCTTTTCCCAGTGGTAGACAGCTGTTGCCTGTTACTTGATTCTTGCCTACCTGGTGGTTAGTGTAAGGAGTCCAGCCTGTCTTAAGCAGGCCTTGGATCCCACGGTTTTTGATACATGGCTTTTCCAATGATCTTGTCCCATGGCAGCCAAATTCTATCTTTTATCTTCAGAATGTATTGTGAGGGAGTGAAATTTCTGCTTCTTCCCCCAAAGTAGAATAACTCTAATGGTTTAGGCACAGGAAAATTTTCTAACACCTCTACTCAAGAAAGAATGGTGTTTTTTGTTTTTGTTTTTAGCTTTTATGCTTTCCCCAGGTGCAATAAGTCTTCACCTGTATCCCAGAGATGACAGGGTTTGCTTTTCTTTCCTCGGAAGCTTAAGGTTTTTGTTCTCTAGGTGTGTAGGACTCGAACAGAGTTGGTGCCTTTCCCACAGGGGAGGACACTATATTTCCAGAACTGCTCTAGCCACAGAGGCTTTCTGTGATTTCCCTCACAACCTTTCACATAAGAACTCACCGTAGGTGTGTGAGAAGATCCTGTGAGTCGGAGAAAAATCCCCTTGTATCTGTGGTCCCCAAGAATTCTATATTCTCATTCTAGCCCACATTTGGCCTTTAACAATTTGTTAAACATTTTTAGCTGAATTCTTCTTGCCAGCTTGAATGGTGCTTAACGTCTGCTTCCTCATGTGCTCTGTCAAAGGTGAACCAGTGTTCATGCCCTGTCTTCTTGGAGGAAACTGACTTTCCTTAAAACCCAGGCTACTTAATGACCTGATATTTCAGTTTTCTGATGAGTTCAAGAAAAGTTGTGATTTCTATAGTTTATCTGGCTTTTTCTTGTTGTTAGAGTGGGAGCAACACTATTTGCAGTTTTCTACATCCTATGCAGAAACGGAAAAACATTTTTTTACTATTCTTTGTGGCACTTTCTATTTTAATATTTTCTTGCTGTTTTCTTTATCTTATCTTTCTTGATATTTGTATTTTTTTTTCCTTTTTAAATTTTATGTTATAATAGACATGTATCTTGTTTTATTCTTCTAGTGCAGTGGTTCTCAGTAGAGGTATTACCATGCTGTGGGAGGGAAGGGTATTTTGAAAATTTGTTGGGACAATTTTGTTTGTCTAAATTACTCAAATGGACTATTCTTCTTTTTTTCAGTGTTTTTTAATTATTATTGTGGTAAAATACACATAACATAAAATTTACTCTTTTAAACATTTTTAAGTGTACAGTGGTATTAAATACTTTCATAATGCTGTGGTGCAACCATCACTGTGACATGAGTCCAGAACTTTTTTCATCTTGTGAAACTGAAACTCTCTACCCATTAAACAAGTAGAATCATGCAGTATTTGTCTCTTTGTGACTGGTTTATTTCACTTAGTATAATGTCTTCATGGTTCATCCGTGTTGTAGCACATGTCAGAATTTTATTCTTTTTCAAGATTGAATAATATTCCATTGTATGTATATACCACAATTTATTTTTCCATTCATCCACCAATGGACACTTGCATTGCTTCCACATTTTAGCTACTGTGAATAATGCTGCTTTGAACATGGGTGTACAAATATTTCTTCAAGACCCTACTCTCAAATCTTCTGGGTATATACCCAGAAGTGAAATTGCTGGATCATATGATAATTCTATTTTAAATTTTTTGAGTAACTGTCATACTGTTTTCCACAGTGGCTGGGACTATTATTTTTTAGTGTGTAGATAATAAATACTAGTCATTAGATATTCTGCAACATGAAAGAAAGTTTTACATAATATGGACTTTTCTCATGCCTACATAATTTTAAACATACCACTGGATAGTCCTGAAAGCAAACACTATAGTTATCTTAGAACTTGTATTTATTTCACATTAAAACACAATGTTAAAAATAATTTTAGGAAATACTGAATCTAACTACTTCTTTTGTTCAGAATTTGACCAAATGTTTGTCTGCTATTTTGGAAATAATTTCCTCAATGGCAATACTTCTTGTAAAGCTTGAGCCATGAATGCAACATACCTCTTTCAATCATATTTGTAGCTTTGGCACTCAGTTATTCTCAGCAAAGTGATAAGCATCTAACTAGTTTATTATGTCTTCTAGTGTTGTAAATGAGCATTTACATGTTAGAATAATTATCTCTTTTGTAAGCCAGTGAGATACTGGGATTGTTTGGTATAGAACATAACCTAGCATAGATAATGCACATCCCTTAATTCTCTAGCAAAATTTATGTTTCTTAGAGAAAAGTTAGGAGTCAACCCTCTATCTCCATCTGTCCTATCCCACTTGCATGCTATTAATAGAAAATTTCTGATGCTTCTAGAATGTCAATGACACCATTCCTCATTTCCAGAACTGGTGCAGGTGTATCTCTGTGGTTGTGTGTGTGTGTGTGTGTGTGTGTGTGTGTGTGTGTGTGTGTGTTTCTCTTGGCTGAATTATTCCCATGGAAATCTTTGAGGAGGGGAAGTATGCTATCTTCCCTAACTTTTACAAAAGGCCTCTATATTCAGTGCCAGTACTTTGGTTCACTCTGATTCAACCCCAAACTCTACTCAAGACAAGGGGAATGCAGGTAATAGAGACCTAGACCAATTTCCATTTCCTATGAACATAGAAAAGATAAAGAGATGAAAACAAGAAATAAAGAAAGGCTCCCCTGAAAGACAAAATTAGCACTTTAGAAGGCCTCACTGGTTTATTCATCACAAATCCATTTTTTAAATGTAGCTTGTTACTGAAAATAAAGCCCCATTCAAAGAGGCTAAAAAAAATTCACACACTGTGGGGAGCCAGATGGTCTTTTATTCATAAAATTCTATTACCTCAGGATATTATAGAAGTTTTAAGCAAAACAGAGGCCATAAAGTATACTGAATTTCACCCTGAAAGAAGATATTTTTAAAATGTCAATACATAGACTATCATGCACAATCCTCAATGAATATGGATAAGTTATTTTGACTTTCAGTGGCTGTAAGGATAACATTGTTTTTTTCTGAAGTTAAGAGTATTTTCTTCTCTCTTTGAATGACAAAGCAAAGGACAAATAACTGAAATGAGTTGACTAGAATTAAGAAATAAAAGGAGAAAAGTGACAGCTGAATTTACTACCTTCAGAGAGTTGACAATTTCTAGATATTTGTGTCTGACTTTTGACATGGTAATACTCAGAGTTCTCAAAGCTATAGGAAATTTTTTTATAGTTATGAAAGAACCATGTGTCTCAAAAGAAAAAAAGTAGAGTGAAAATAATAATGAGGGAGGTAGAGAACTAAGGGAGCACGAAAGGAAGTAATAAAGGGATGGAGGGAAGAAAGAGCGAAGGAAGGAAGAGGGAGAGGAGAGGTGCGGACAAGAAGAGACAAGACAAGACAAGTCAATAAAGAAGTAAGGCAGATTTTTGCTAGACAAGCTTATCCAAAGTCTTATGACAACTATATTTACCAATTACAAAGAGGTTGCTCTGAAAGTAAGCATCTGCAAAATATTATTTTATTAAATGTTGCTGTTGCCTTTATAAATAGAGCTAGTATACAATAGAACTGTTATTCAGTGATTGAAATGGCTTAAATGGGAACAGTGTAAATTGGAATGCATGACAGAATGCCTGACAATCATAACTCACAAGCATTATGCGATGAAAACCTTGGTTCCAAATGCCTTGAATTTTAAATTTTAATATAGAAATTTATAGTAACACACAAATTTTCATTTCTAATATGATAGTTGGTGAATTGTGCCTCTCATGGTTTTATTCTGTGAAATGACTCAGCTCATGTCTCAAGAAATACTGGAGTGATTTTTAATCATATCCAAAATATAAAGGCAATCTCATCTCTCTGCTCTCTGCCCTCTCAAGCTCTGTCTCAATCATTACTGCTACTTGTGCTCCCTAAATATGTGCCATCCCTTTTGACTCCAGACGTTTGTCCATTCTTCTTCCTCTTCTTAAAATGCCCTTCTTCCTCCTGACTGCTTGATCCCATTACACACAACTTGACCTGGTGACTCATATTCATTTCACAGGACTCAGTTAAGGCACCACCTTCTCTTGGGTGATTTTCTTGCCTGGGTTTTTTGAGTTGGAACCACTCACCTGGTTTCCTATGCATGTCCCTGTATTATCCCTTAATACACTAAAGTTACTGTTTGCATCTGTCTCTCTACCTTGATGACAATCTCTTTGAAAGCCAGGGATAGTTGGTTCCCATGCTTAATACAGTGCCTGTTACATAGTAGATACACTTTTGTTGGTACTGCTGTTTGGCTACCTAGAAGCCTCTTTAGACTTGTCTTTCTTTATAGTATTCAACTGTCCAACCTCTCTAGCATCTATGGTGACCATTAGTCCACAATTCTGGTCGATCAGATGTAGGTAGAAGTTTCAATGAGTGCTTTTCCATCCCAAATAAAGAGCAAATTATTGCATATGGCTGATTTTAAAATGTCCACACATCTTTTGATGCTTCTCCCATCAAAAGGTGGGTTCTAGGTCCCTTCCCATTGAATCTAGGCTGGCCTTTGACTGTTTTGACCAAGAGAATATAATGGAAGTGATGAAAGCCCTTTTATTAGAATGGGAGTGTTTATTGTAGTTATCTTATTTCTGTCTCACCGCTGTGTATTGGGCATATGAGGGACAGAGAACGTGTCTCTTTAGCTCATAGGTGTTTAACTTGAGAGTAACTGTACTCACAGAACTGAAATCAAAGAACCACACCTGAAAAACCTGATCTACATCTGAATATGATATAGATTATGAGATCCTAGATCTTGAGCCTGAGCTGATGCCATAATGGAATGAGACATTTGGGGTCTTGGGAAGGGGTAATATATCTTTACTTGAGGAAGAAATGTAAATAATTTCTGACAATAGTGCAGACTGTGGTAATGATGGAGGTAAATTCTTTGACACTCCTCCTATTAAGAGTTGGGCGAGGGAGAGTTGTCTCTATATATTTCTTTGAATCTGGGCTGGGCTATGACTGCATTGATCAATAGAGGATGGTGGAAGTGGTGATATGCCACCTCCAAACTTAGGTTTGATGACACTCAACACTATAGATTTCCCTTTTTTGGAGTCCTGAGTCACCATACAAGAAAGCTGATTATCCTGAGGGGACCATGCTGTGAGGAAGCCCAAGCTAGCCATGTGGTAAGGCTGCGTAGAGTAAAATAAAGATGCCTGAAAACCCTCCAGCTATTTCAACTTCCTGCCCCACAGAATCATGACACTTCATATTCTTACTTTGTCATTTAACATTATTAAGTTTGGGGGTAGTTTGTTATGCAGTAGTTGATAACTGGAACACTAGGTAAAAGCATATTTATTGCTTTTGTGTTCTTCTGTCCTCTTCCTGACTGGATGTGGACACAAGACTTAGAGATCTAAGAAAATACCTGAGATGGTGAAACAAACAAAAAAGTGCAAATAAACATCTACAGATTAAAGATGTCAGAAAGGAAAGACAGAAAGAGCTTGGGTTCTGGCTAACACTTTTGAGCAATTCGTACCAGCCAGCTCTAGACTGGCTCATCTGGAGACAAATGGAGCCCTGGCTGCTCAAGCCTATGTTATTCTTGCTTTCTGCTACTTGCCACTGCATACATTCAGAGCTGATACACTATCAATAAATATTCATTGACTGATTGAATAAATCAATTTTATTGAATCCATTATTTCCAGCCTCATCTTTTCTGAAAGTGTTTACCTTTAGCAACGTGGGATTTATGAGTGTTATTTAAAGAGCACACTTCTATGGTTGGTACATTTCTCAGAAATGCTCAGCTGTGGTCAGTCTCCACTCATCCAACTCTGGTTATTTTTCCAGCCTTTATTAGAAAAATGTTTGTTTTGTTTTCTAAGCACTACTTTGAATCCTTTGTCCCAAGTCTGTGACTCTAAGATGTAGGGTCATTTTACATTAAAACACCTACTATTTTGCTTCAGTTGTAAGTTAGAATGAGATCCTTCTGAATGAGGGGACTTCCGAGTGCAGTCAGAAGTTCCCGCTGCCATTTTACTCTCTGGCTTTTAAGCTCTTCCATTTATTATTTATTTATTTATTATAGTTTCTCTTACTAAAGCATGAAAAAGAAATCATAAAGAACAAAATAGAGATTCTATATGTGGTCATCTCTTCTAAGTTTTTAGACACTGATATCTATGATACAATAATAAGGTTAAAAAAAAAAGGCAATCACACCAGAGAACTCCTCGGTACTGACTCCTAAAATATGTCCTCCTTCTCCCATTCAAGTCCTTGGTGGCTTATGTTAGCAGAGTGAGTAATAAATAATGTTCTAATTTTATTTGCCTAAAATTTAATCTCTCACAGCATTATGGGTGAGGGTGCACTGAAGTGCAGAGACAGAGCACAAGAATTGGAGTCAGTCAAGTCTGGGTTCAAATTTCTGGTTTCCTGCCTTATTGACTAGATAGTTTGGAGAAAGTCCTTTCAAAACCTCAGCTTCCTCTACTGTTGATGCCCATGATTGGGTCTTAGGGAGCAGGGTTGTGATGAAGATTAAATGAGACAATATATGTAAATCATCTATTCCAGGACCTAGCACATAGAGAAAAAACTGTTGGGTCTGCTGACTCTGCTATAGAAGCAAGCAAAGTACCTAAAACTCAGTCCCCACATTTCACCTACAATATTCTCTCTTTAAAATGAGTTTTGGGAATTATCATATGTAAATTCTCTGATTTTTAAAATATCTATTTTCTGCACTTAAAATATGAATAAAATAATTATAAAAGAATAAGAAATAATGCTAAAATACTAAAGTGCCAATGTTTAGTGTAATATATCTCTAAAGTCTCCGTAAGTATTAGAAAAGGAAGTGAAAACTACTTTGGAAATGTTGCATCAGATAAAAGCTAAGAGTTGCCAAATATGGAGTTGAAGACAAATTAACTTAGAAGTAAAATGAAATAAAAAAGCAAACCAAAACTTATGGTGTTTCAACCAATAAGACATAACAAATACCTAATGAATCCTGATGACCAAAGTGATTAAATAACCACCGTAACTTCCTCAATTTCTCCAGTATACAGTCTCTGAAAATTTTGTGTTTGAAAATGTTTTTTTTAAAAATAACACATCCTCTTGAACTGCACTTTTACATGGGCTAAAATAAAATGTACACTGCACATTTAATAATAGACTACAAGAAAGCCTCTTAAAAGACTTTTTGTTGCACAACTTAATATTTATTTGGATCTGTTCACCCATGTGATAAGCTAAAGACTTTCCACTTAGTTCACAGAGATTATCTTTACAAAGATAACTTATTTCAATTAAATGATATTATGAGACCTCACTATTTGTTTCAAAAACCAAGTCTGCATCCCAGTATCACAGTTGGGACATTTGTTTCTTAAAATGACAAGTTCTGCTGATGTTTATGCTTTTTGGAAAAGGGAATGTGTGCCATGGGGAAAAGAAATTGACATTATTTCTTTATGCTTTCCAGGACCAGAAAAGTGAACACTGAATAGGACATTTTTTTTTTAAGAGAATTATCTTCAAAGTTACTTTTTGAGAGACTATCTTCAGAAATAACACTTGGAAAAAGGCACAATAATTTGCACATAAGAGTCATTGTAACACGGGAGACCCAAATCTGTGAGGGCACTCGTGTAGTGTTTGCCTGTTCCAAAGAACTCATCCAGTGGCTCAATGAGTAGAGACACTGGTTTATTAGACTTAAGAGAGTCATTGATGGCAGCCAGTCAGTGAGAAAATCTGCACTGCCCTGGGGTACATACAACAGTTAAATAGTGAACAGATCAGAGTAGGGGTGTAAATCATTTTCAGGCATACGTGCTGTAGTGGATTGAATTATGTCCCCCAAAACTTCCTGAAGCTTGAATTGTGTCCCCCAAGTTTTATGTATTAGAAACTTAGCCCTCATTGTGACTGTTAAGAGTGTGGGAAAACCTATTATGGTAATTGAAAGGTGGAGCCTTGAAGAGGTGGTTAGATTGTAGGACCATGCAGTAGTGAATGGATTAAAAATGGTGGTCAAGGGCGTGGTTCTGAAGGCTTTAAAAGAAAAGGAGAGTCTGTCTTTTTGCTCTCTCTGCTCTGCTTCCACCATCTTGCAATGTGAGACCCTTGAGTCACTGTCACCACCAACAGAAAGAAGGACTTTGGACTTCCCAGCCTCAGAAACTGTAAGCAAAAAGTTTCATTTTTTTTTATAAATCACCCAGTTCCATGTATTTTGTATAAGCAACAGAAACAGACTAATACACGTGCCAACCCTAACCCAGATCATATAACTCAGAGCACCCAGGAGATCTGGCTGAGTAGATAAGTCAATCTACTGGCTACTCTCCTGGGACCAGAGTGCTTATCCATTTACTTAGGGTCCCTGCTCCTTCCAGCCCTCTGTTTGTATTAAAGGGGACACGCCTTTCCTTGGGTAACTACCTTAGCCAGGGATAGTCTCCTGGAGGCAGGGGGAGCTCTGGAATGCATGGGGAGGAGAGGATAGGGCTATGTCCAGCATTTACCACACAGACAAGCACTGTGTAAAATTCCTGGGTTTTTTTTCTTTTTGAAGAAAGGCATTTATTTATGGAAAGTTGAACAAAAGTGTACTTAAAATATAGGAGTGTACTGATTAATTCCCCCCTGTTTTACTGGGTTGAAAGGCTTTACATAGCCATGTTATTCATTAAGTAACTGATTTTTTTAATAGTGTATCAGTTTCAGTAAACAAGCTTTAAAAGTAGTCCTTCAATGGGGCAAGAACATTTTTGCGCCATCCCCCTCGTAAATTATTACAGTATAGAATTACAGGAAGCCAAAAGTAACAAAATACAAAAACTCAAAAGGAAAAATAACACTAGAATTCAACTACTACTTTTGGGCACCTGATTTACATAACAGACAATCAAAAGAAAGAGAGCTATCTTTTGTTCTTCTATAGAGGTCTTCAGCCTCAATGTGATTATGAGTGGGAAAAACACATGCTGTCTTCCTTCTGCTCTCACAGCACAAGCATCAACACAGAAGACAGACTTCTGACTTCTCTGACCAAATGTGTGGAGATTTCTCCCCACTGGCAAGCAAGGTAGCAATAAGCAGACAGGGTGTCCTCCAACTCAATTCCAACACTATCTACCTGGAGATAGCATTAGATCCCACAGAGTGAAGGCTAAGTCCCCAAGATGCCCCTTGCTTCAGATGTCAGTCACAAGTCCAGGCGTCTAGAACTTCTGACCAACCAACTATAAATCAGGGTTCCCACAACCCCTTTCTTGGGTTTGATTGGTTTGCTCGAGCAACTTACAGAAGTCACGGAAACACATTCTTGTGTTTACTGGTTTATTATAAAGGATTTTATAAAGAATGCAGATGAAGAGATGTGTAGGGCAAAGTATGGGGGAAGGAATGCAGAGCTTCCATGCCCTGCCCGGGTGCTCCATACTCCGGGATCCTCTGTGTGTATGTTCAGCTATCTGGAAACTCCCTGAACACTGTGCTCTTGGGTTTTTATGAGAGCTTTATTACACAGGCATGACTGAAGCATGTACAACTGTGTAGAAATGTGATTAGACAAAAAAAGTTATGGTCTAACACTAACAGACTGTGTGGGGAAACCCAACAAGGTCTGTCTGTTCAATTCTTGGCCTCTCTGTGCAGCATTCCTTCTTCCCAGGCATGGGGCAGGATCCCTCTTGCAACAGGGGTCTCATAACCAACAATTAGCTAAGGTGGGTCAGAGAATTTCCTGCCTCAGGGGGAAAAAGGAGCAGGTGAAAGGAAGGCAGGAGAAGGACAGAGAATAGCATAAGCCAGGAATTGTGGATGAAAACCAATATATAAGTATCATAATATCACAAAACATCACTTAAAAAAAATTAAAAGAAGAAAACCCATGTATTGGGCACTTACTATGTGCATTGTCTGTTACAGATGCTGGAGTTGGAAAAATAAATGAAATCATCTTTGATCTTGAGAGCTACCAGCTGAATAACAAATGCAGGTACAGTTTGCACTTGCTTTTTCTGGGTGAAATCAACAACAGCAAACCATTGTTTAGGGTTTTACTGCTTCATGACCCTATCAAATCTCTAATCAAATACAAAGAAAATAAAGGTGTAGAGGTGAAGAGGAAAAGCTTCTCCCTTTCACGCTCTGAAGGTTCACTGAAAATGAACTGGCAAAAGCAGATTAAGAGAAGAAGAAGACATACAAATCTATTTTAACATGCAGGGGGGGAAATCATGGGAAAGTGATTACTCAAATAACCCAGTGGGGTCCAGATGCTTACACACCTTTCTTCACAGTGAATGGGAGATGGGGAATGTAGGTAATTCTTTAGAAGGACAATAAATGATCATTAGGGAGAATAAATGGACTGGTGGGGGGGGGATTAACGTGAAAATGATTCTCTTTTGAATGTGAATGAACCCGAGAGACAGACATTATCTTGTGAAAAGGTTCCTCCAGGTGTGTTTACATTTCTCAGTTTCATTTTCTGCAATAGATAATGACATTTCTGGAAGGGGATGGAAGGAAATTGTTCTTTTTAGTGATCTAGTCTTTATGCACACAAGGGAAAAGCCTCCTCCAGCATCTGCTGATTTCCAAGGGCCTTTAATCCAAAATACTCAGCATACCAGGGTGCCATATTTTGGGGTGAAATTCCCTGAGCTACTTCAAAGGCTTCTTGAAACAGAAATTTTTCAAGTCTCTAAACTATAACCCAGTATCAGACTCTCCCCATCTTCAAGGGATCTTCAAGGGTCAATTTCCTCTAGCACATGTGGAGGAGAAAGGATATCTGGTTCCTGTCTCCTCCTGAGCCATCTCTCAGCAATTGCTTCTCCACATCTCAGTCTCAGAAACCTGTGGACCGTGGAGAGCTGACTATTCTACAGAACTAACTGCTGTTATTTTTGCTCTAACTTAAGTTTTTGTTGTTTTTTTTTAAGTGTTCCAAAATAGGACTATGCTTGGAATTCACCCTACATCAACTAATTCAGGATCTCTGGAGTGGGCTCTAAACATAGGTATTTTTAAAACCTGCTCAGTTGTTTTCAATGTGCACTTGGGGATGTAAAAAGCACTGCCTACAAGAACTCCAAGGAGGGTGGGGCAGGGTGTGCAGGTGAGAGGTGGAGGATGGGAAACCAGTCCAGACGGGCTTGGGGAGTCTGGGCCTGACAGAAGAGTCCCATATATGGGGTGCTTAGGGTCTGGTCATCTTTGAAATCCATTCTCCAGTGCATGGTGCAATATGCCCCTCTGTCTCTTTATTCCACCTGTAGTATCTGTTCTTCACTATGTAGTTTTTGTCCAGAATAATCACTTCAAAGAGCACAGACATACACACACAATCCTTAAGGACTAAATAATTTTCAGAAATAATATAGCTTAAATTCACATTCAAGAAGAGAAACAGTTTTCCTAAATTCAACAAAATCTGCAGAAACTGTTCTGCCCCAAAGGGAGAGATCAGTATACATTATTAAGCAGAGTTGCCTAGATACCTAAAAGAAAATAAAGAATGAGACATATTACAGAGCCCTGTTAAACAACAGAACCATCCTGATGCCTATATAGGAGAATATGTCAACCCAAAGTATGCCTGTAGGAGAATAGAATATGCCTCCTCAAAACATGCCTTTTTGGCATGAGGATTATTTTGAGTTGATTATTTTGAGAAACACAGACACAAGAGAAACTCTGAAAACAGCAAAAATTACCCTTTTGTAAGAGAAATTTACATCATAAGGGAAATCTCCATTTGTAAGAGGATCTCTCTCTACCAATCTCTTTAAACCAGAAAGAGAAGGATGACTCTAAATCACTAAAGACTCAACAGTGGAGAAGACACCAACATAAATCTGCATAACAAGGCTTACCTTTCTTTACAGTGCTTTTCCTGGCCATATTCCTATAACCTGGCCTTACCTACTTCCCTATTTCTTTGTTTCAGCAGAAGATGGTGTTTAAGCCTGAACTCAAATCACCTCTTTGAGGTTTACTCATTTCTCTGGGTATCTCCCATGTATATATGAGGTATAACTGTTAATAAACTTCTGTTGTTTTTCTCTTATTAACCTGTCTTTCATTACAGGGATTCATCCAATTAAGAACCATGAAAGGTAGGAAGAAAATTATTTTCCCTCCCCTGCACCTATTCTGAATTGTTCACAAATAGAAGCTTTAAAGTGGAGCAACTTTTTTCAATGGGGCCAGCCCTATCTCCTCCAATCTTTGTAAGTAGTAAAGGGACACTAATAGCATTATTTTTCTCTGTCTATAACCCCTTCCTGCTGCGGGTGAGATGTGCACTACTACACAAGTCACATTACTACATTTGTACCTTCTGCATCACAGTATTGTAAGAAAATAGCCCAAGTGATTCATTTTCAAGAATAGCCTAACAAAAGCTTCTTAACCAGCTTATAGGCCAGACAACCCCAGAGAACGCACATTCCTGGAGAGTCACTGGAACAGCACATCACCTTTGAGAAATAACTTCTCAAGATGGCGTCTTGTCACCAGCTCTTTGTTCTTTTCATTTCCTGGTTCTTCTCCCTGCTCAGGACTTTTTGGCAGGACTTTTTCACAGGCTTGTCTTGAGTCCCTCCCTTTCCATCAGCAGGAAGTGTACAATAAATACCTTATAAGGAAATAATGAAACTTAGGCAACATATAGGAAGATTGTACATCCCATAGTACTCAACCAATGAGGAACTGGGGGAGGGACTTGCGCACTAGAGAATAAATTGCTCAATGTAACCGTTTCAGATGTGCCTGTCCATCAGACACCTGATCTTGCAAGACTGCCATTAAAGTCTCACTTCATGTGTCTCCATGTCCACCCATTGGCATTGAATGGGTGAGGGCATTTCTCACAGTATGGAGTGGATCAATCTCAAATATCCACAAAATTGTCGACTACATAGGGTGGAAGGATGTCACTTCCCATGGGTTTGGATCAGATTCTGTTAGAGGCTCCCTTTATTCCCATCAGGCCTGCAGGGAATAAGTTAGTTAGCTAAGTAGACTGTAGTCTGATGGATCTTGAATGTGACCAATGCCATCTTGGATGTGACTGGTGCCATTTTACACACACTGAGCACAAAATGGCCACCAGCCTTTCCCTTATGAGGAACCTCATGGTTTCTGAGAAACAGAAACTCCTCCACGGCAGCACCAAACCCCTCCCTGATTACACCAGCCTTCCTAACAACCTATATAAGCCCTCCCACCCCAACGCCGGCTGCTGCTCTCCATTTTGAATGCAGCCTGGCAGATTCTTTTCCTTTAAAAAAGCTTGATCAGTACCCAGCGTTTTGGCTCACTTTCTTTCACAGTCAGGTGATTCTAAGTAACAAAGAATTCATACGTTTATAATGTAGTTAGCTAACTTACACAGGACTTTTGAAAAGTTCATTTACAGGGGTGGGCAAAATTAACACAAGGCTGGGAGTTCACCTACAGCTTAAGTGAATATACAACATTCCTTATACCAATACAATGTGCAATATGTGTGGTTATTGCAAGTCTCAAAATGAAGTGTTTCTTTCTAAGAGATTTTTTTTAAAACTTTGTAGTTAAACAGTTGACTATTCCAGAAGTTACTTGTTCTTCTTCTCTTGAATATGGGAAAAAGAGAAACTGTGATCACGATAACAAGAAACAAGATGAATAGTTTTAAAATTACCTATTTGCTATAATTATCCGGTCACTAACAATCTCCTCATTCATTGTACCTTTATGGCCCTGGAATATTAATATTCATTATCCTTCTCTTCTTTATCTTGCTACAAAGGGCAGTAAATACTACGGCTCTGGAAATATCAGAGAGGTATTTTTTTCGTCAACAAGATTTTTTTCTCCAAGGGTTTTTCATCAAATGCCATTATGATCTATAAGTTATTTTAATTTTAACCAGGCTAATTCCAGTTTGGAGGCTTACTATTTCGATTCCAAGACAAAAAAAAAATATTGAATAGCAGCTAAGTAAAAGAAAAGTCTATAAATGGCTAATAACAAACACAAAGAGGTGTTGGGTGAAAATTAACGTCTTCTGTGAAAGTGTTTTTTGAATAATATTTGTGTTACAAAGAAGAGGGTGAAGTGTTCTATTGTTGATTATAACAAACTAGGTAAAACAAAGTTAAAGCTTTCTTTACTGAAGAAATTCTTGAGCTTTTCATGTGGTAATATGCATTATGAATCTCCAAGAGAATATAGTACAGAGATCTTTTCAAGCTTCCTTGATTAAAAATACTTCTTTTGGTGGGGGAGCATCTTCTTTGACTGGTTTTCTGGATAGCAAACATAGGAAAATCAAATTGCTACTCAAATGAGGTCCATGGATCAGCAGCATGGGTTTTATCTACATATCAGAAAGGCTGAATTTCAGGCTCCACCCAGACCTACTGAATCAGCATCTGTAGGATTCCCAAGGTGATTCTTTGTATATTCAGGCTTGAGAAGACGTGGACTAGAGGATAATTCCGAGGCCAGGGTGACAACACCTTCATAAACATAAATATCTTTCTGTAATGTAAGCTTCATGATGACAAGGATTGTTTTTGCTCACAGATGTATCCCATGAGCCTAGAACAGTGTTTGTGGAAAATGATAGGTATTCAGTAATGTCTGTGGATGTAATGACTTATTATCCCATCCAATGCTTTGATTAATTACCCATTATATGCCCTCCATATTATTTAATCTTCATGGAATATTACCTTGATTTGATGCCTCGTGGGGTGGGGCGTGAGCTTGGGGATAAAAAAAATGGTGGTCTTTCCAGGAGGCATAACTCCAGAGTTAACTTTCAGCCTCCCAGACAGAATATAAATTCACTACAAATATCATGGAGGATCAAAAAATGTGGCTATGGGAAAATAATAAATATGTATTTTTAAAGGTCATAGAAGTAAGATTTCCTGCAAGTGTTTTATCATGCTCATACCTGAATTGACTGTATTTCAGCAACTTCCCTCTGAGTTCTCTAAGATCAATTTCTCTTTATTCATCGTCTTTCTGCAATGGTTTATTTTGCATGTAACCTTCACTCTATCCTCTTTCTTCCTCTCTTCTTTTATTCTCAGGGTTATGTTTCTGTAGATTACAAGCCTTAAACTGCCATGTGGTTTCTAACACTAATGTGATTTGCAGGTAAGCTCCTGATGATCTTTGTAACATGATTGAAATAACAGGTTTAACTCCCATTAAGGGTAATTGTGGAACAGCTTTGATGCAAAATTATGAAATATGGAAATATTTCCTGATTCAATAATGTGGAGCTTTCATATCTAAAAATACTGTAAAAACATATTTAAATATATACTTGTAATTAATGCAATCAAGGTCATCTTTACATGATGGCAAATAGGGTATTGTTTATATAGAGTCTGAAGACACAGTGAAGAACCTCCTTCCCTCTCCTTACCATCACTACAAAGTAGTTCCTCATAACTTTAATACAGACTCAAACTTGGTCATCAGTAACTCCTGAAGAAACCCATCCCTTCATCTCTGGCCTTGCATTCTCTTCCAGTGTCTGTCTTCTCCAGTTACTCCTTTCAAATTCCATGTTCTAACCCACTGGGCTGCTTGACAGTCCTCAGAGGCATTTCATTCCTGTGGAACTTTGCTCACATCATTCCCTGGAATACCCTACACACCCATCCCTCTTTTCACTTCTCTGCCTGGTGAATTCCTGTAAAATATAAACCGTTTGGAGCATAGCTCAACTACTAACTCTAGGTAGATTCCCCCGACTTCTCAGGCTGAACTACTGCACTAAATGGTTGCCTCTCTTTCAGACGAATCACTTTCTATTATGTCTTCTTGGGAAAATGTTGGTTCCCTATCCCACTAAATATGCCAAATTAGGTCTTGCTAGATTATGAGCTGCTCAGTGATGGGTGTCAGGTTTTACATACACATATTCTTAATACCTAGCAGCATAGACTCATTTATTCATCCAATGAACATTTAAAGTCATTCATTAATCCAATGAAGATTTTAAAAAACTCAAGAAATAAAAGACAAGTGAATGAATGAATAATTTGACCCTAAAAGAATGTAAGCAGTGCAACTCTTCTAAATATAAGGCATCTCTAAATTCAATGTTATTCCCTTCTTCCTTCAGTCTTCAAATGCTTTAATAGCCTATAATAATAATAATAATAATCACAATTAAGCAAGCACCCATCATGAAGCAGGCACTGTGCTAGGTACTTTGATACAGAGGCAGATTCCTTTCTCTGAAGCACTTATGGCTTTCTCTAAATAAATAAATAACTTTCTCAAGTGAAAGATTCAGTGATCTATCTCACTTATCACCCTTTCCTCAGATTCTCACAGACTCTTTTCTCCACAATTTAAAACATAACTATGGATTCTCTTATGCAGTTCTCTACTTCCTATGCATTAATTTTGTTTCTGTAATTATACTGTGACCCCTCTAGAAAAGCAGCAATATCTTGTATATATTTGATGCTCTGTTTCTTTTGTCATCCTATTCCAATCTTCTTTAGAATACTAAGCACTAAGAAGGTATTCAAAACATACATGATCTTTGAGGTACTATTCCTTCTTCCTTCCCTCCTTCCTTCCCTTTCTTTTCCTTTCATTTTCTCCCCCAGAGTCATACTTAATATCTAACTGCCTTTAAGTATTATAACATTGAGGCAGTCACCAAGGGGTGTGCTCACTGTCCCTTGCTTTCCTTCAACATTCTAATTTCCATCTGTTGTCCTGCTGTAATTGTTAAGAGTGCATTCTTTCACACTCAGAAATGTCCCCATTTTGATGATAAATTTTATGATCGCTCTAATGTAGAAAAACATGCTGGAGAAGATTGAGCAGAGAATCACAAGCTAGAAAAGTGTCCTATCACCTAGGTAACTATACAAGAGCATGCAATATGGATGTAGTAGTTCTGAGATTAATTTTATATTATATAAACCATTCCAAAGCACAGAAAAAGATAAAGGAATTCTTATGACAATAATGAAAAAAATTGGCAAGAATAGCACAGAAAAAAGAGAAATATGGGTCAATTTCACCTATGAATATAGATGCAGAACTATTATATAAAATAATAATAAAACTGTATATTAAAATAATATTTTCTGGCCAGGTAGGAATTATTCAAGATTAAAGGTGTCTATTAATTGAAGTGGTAACTCACTATTTCAATATATTAAGGATATACAAGTATTTGATAGGCTGGTCTGTTGGCCCAGTTGGTTAGAGCATGGCCTTATAACACCAAGGTCAAAGGTTTGGTTCCCTGTACTGGCCAGCCACCAAAAAATAAAATAAAAGTATTTGATAAAATTTTTTACCCATGTGTCATAACAATTTTTCTTAGCTTCGTAAACACATTTAAGAAAAATGTATTGGTGAAACATTTTAAAATTTCCATTGTGGTGCAGAGCTGTGTAGAAAAGCAAACACTGACTGGATTCTTCTCCATATCTCTACTACAGAACAAAAGCCTTATTTGTAGGGTAAAGGGCAAAAAGTACCCTGCTCTTAGAGCATTATTGAAAACTCATTACAGCTGGGGAGAAATAATGGGGGAGAGAAACTTACTTCTGGAGAATAGACAGGATAATATTCCAAGGTCACAAATACAGCCAAGGGAGGGACAGGAGAATTGAGCACAGCAAAGCCACAGACCTAGTTGCATCACACATGATTAAAACTAACGATTGCTCAGAAAAACAGAGACTACACCATGTCACCACCACCACCACCACTGCCCAATGCCAAGTTAACAAGATTAGAATAACGCATAATAGCAGAGAAATACTGAAAGAAGGACAGGAGAGCATTCAAAGAAACCTTCTCTCAGGCAAAGCTCAAAGGGAAGAATTAAAACTCAGAATCAAAAAGACATTGCTCTGGTAATCCAATTCACACCCTAACACAAAGTATCCATATAGAGAATTTAAAGCCTGTGGTACTTTGATAATAACCATGGTGCTAAGGTTTGAATGTATTTCCCCAAAATGCATATATTGGAAACTTAACCCCCAATGCAACAGTGTTGGGAGGTGGGGCCTAATGGGAGGTGTTTTGGTCATGAGAGCTTCACTCTCATGGATGAATGAATGCAAATTATAAAAGGGCTTGAGAATGTGAGATCTATCTCTTGCTCTCTCTCACCTTCTCTTTGCCCTCCCACCATGGGATGACACTGCAAGAAAGCCCTGGCCAGAAACTGGCACCTTGATATTGAACTTCTCAGCCTCCAGACTGTGAGAAATAAGTTTCTCTTCTTTATAAATTACCTAGTCTATGATATGCTGTTATAGCAACACAGAATGGACTAAGACATACACAACAAAAATATATCAAGCCTAGCCCAACTCTGCCTTGATTAAGTGCAATAAAACCTTAGAAGAAAGAAAGAAATGCCCATTTTCAGACATAAGAACTATTTATCTCAGTCTGTACTGTCCTACACAAGATGTACAGCTTTCAAAAAAAAGTTATAAGGCATACAAAAAAAGCAAAGCAAAAAAAAAATACATTCAGGGAAAACAAAGAAATCACCAGCCCAAGATACAAGATACTGGAACTATCTGACAAAGAATTTAAAATAACTATGATGAATATGTGAAAGAATTTAATGAAAAGATGGATAATAAGAAAGATCAGATAGGTAATTCCAGCTGGGGAATGGAAATCATAAGAAAACAAACAGTGAAAATGCTAGAAATAAATAATGCATAAACCAAGAAGAAGAATACTTTTAGATGAGTTCATTAGTAGACAACACAGCTAAAGAAAGAAAGTGTACCCAAAGATAGGTCAATAGAAATTGGCCAAACTGAAACACAAAGAGGAAAAAAAAGTAACAAAAATAATACAATGTCCAAGAGCTGTGTGAAAATGTCAACTGTTCTAACATAAGCACAATTTGAATTTCAGAAGGAGAATAGAGAAAAATGGGCAAAAATTTCAAAGAAATAATTATATTAAGTGAAACAAGTCAGGCACAGAAAGAGAAATACCACATGTTCTCACTTATTGGTGGGAGCTAAAAATTAACATATAAATTCACACACACACACACATACACACACACACACACACACACACACACACACAAACCGGGGGGGGGGGAGAAGATATAACAACTACAATTATTTGAAGTTGATACGACAAGCAAACAGAAAGGACATTGTTGGGGGGGAGGGGGGGAGGGAGAAGGGAGGGAGGTTTTGGTGATGGGGAGCAATAATCAGCAACAATGTATATCGACAAAATAAAATTTAAAAAAAAAAAAAGAAAGAAAGAAAAAAAAAAAAAAGAAATAATGTCTGAAAATTTTTCAAAATTAATGACAGACACCAAATCACAAATCTAAATATCTTAGAGAACACAAAATAAGATAAATACAAACATCAATTAATTAATTTAAACCACATAGAAACCTAAATACATCATATTTTAAACTGCCAAAAACAAAAGCAAAGATAAAATCTCGAAAGCAACCACAGATAAAAGAAATAAGTGGGAGAAAGCAGAAAAAGAAAGACAACAAACAAGTTATTTAGGTTAGGATTTGCAGGAACAAAGGTCAGAATTACAACAGAGTTCTCATCACAGACTGTGCAAGCCAAAAGACAATGGAGTCACATC
The DNA here is from genome assembly GCF_027409185.1 of Cynocephalus volans. Classification (NCBI taxonomy): domain Eukaryota; kingdom Metazoa; phylum Chordata; class Mammalia; order Dermoptera; family Cynocephalidae; genus Cynocephalus; species Cynocephalus volans. The sequence goes on along the minus strand of NC_084460.1, from coordinate 104,291,805 downwards.
TTTTATATCCTGAAAGAAATAAACTGTCAACCCACAATTCTATACCTACTGAAAATCTCTTTCAAAAAATAAAGGAGAAATAAAACATTATTAAGCAAACAAAAACACATGGGAATCACCAACAGAACTACCATACAAGAAATGTTAAAGGAAGTTCTTCAAGCAGAAATGATATAATATCAAGAATGACATGTGAATATACACATAGGAATAAGAAGCACTAGAAGTGAAGTAAGTGAAGGTAAAATTAAATTTATTTTAAAAACATTTTTAATTGCTCTAAAAGATAAATAACTAAATAAAAACAGCAGCAGTGTATTATGTGTTTATAGCATAGCTAAAAGTAAAAGGGCAACAATAACACAAAGAATGGAAGGGAATAACTGGAAATATACAGTGGTAGGTTCTTATAATTACGCATGAAGTGGTACTTATATTATTTGAAGGTAAACTTTGGTTAATTAAAGATGTGTATTGTGAGTGCTAGGGCAACCACTAAAGAAAGTGAAGATACAAATTGCAAACCACATAGCATATAAAATGATGTCATAAAAAATGCTCAGTTATTATAAGAGATGGCAGAAAAGAAGAAAAAGAAGCAAAGATAAATTAAAAAGAAAATAGCAAGGGCCAAGCCCGTGGCGCGCTCGGGAGAGTGCAGCACTGGGAGCACAGCGACGCTCCCACCGCGGGTTCCGATCCTATGCGGGAATGGCCGGTGCACTCACTGGCTGAGTGCCGGTCACGAAAAAGACAAAAAAAAAAAAAAAAATAGCAAAATGTTAGATTTTTAATAAACTATAGCACTAATCACAGTAAATGTGACTGATAATTTATCAAAAAGACAAAATATAATAAATGCCTGTGAGGATGTGGAGAAAAGGAAACTCTTATATATTGTCAGTGGGAATGTTAATTAGTACAGCCACTATGGAAAACAGTATGGAGATTTCTCAAACAACCACAGATAGAAATATCATATGATCCAGCAATCCCACTACTGGGTATATATCCAGAGGAATGGAAACCAACAAGTCAAAGGGACATTTGCACTCCCATGTTTACTGCAGCCCTATTGACAATAGCCAAGAGTTGGAACCAACCTAAGTGTCCTTCCATGGATGATTGGATAAAGAAAATGTGGTATATATACACAATGGAATACTACTCAGCCATAAAGAAGAATGAAATTCTGCCCTTTTCAGCAACACAAATGAGTTTGGAGAAAATTATGTTAAGTGAAATAATCCAAGCATAGAGAGAAAATCTGTATGTTCTCACTCATATATGGAAGCTAAAAACGTTGATCTCATAGAAGTAGAGAGCAGACTAGTGGTTACTAGAGGCTGGTGGGGGGGGGAGGCGGACGGGGAAAGGGTGGTCAGTGAATAAAAAATATTAGAGAAATAGCATTTAGGGTTCTATAGTAATATATAGGGAGACTATAGTTAACAACAAAGTACTGTGTATCTTTGAATAGCTAGTTGAGATGATGTTGAATGTTCCTGACACAAAGAAGTGAGTGTTTGAGGTAATGGATATACCTCATATATCTGATATGATCATTGCATACAGTAGGAATGTACCCAAATATCATGTTTTACTCCATAAATATATACAATTATCATGGGTCAGTTAAAATAAACAAATTAAAAGGAGAGGAATAGAGAATAGAATAGCTGTTACCAGAGTCAGGGAAGAGGGGTGGGTGGGCAGGGAAAGGTTGGTAGACTGGTACAAAGTTACAAAGTTACAGTTAGATAGGAAGAATAAGTTCTAGTGCCCTAGGATGGCAATAGCTAATAATACTGTATTGCATATTTCAAGATAGCTAGAAAAGAGAATCTTGAATTTAAAAAATAAAGACACACCAGTTAAAAGAAAGTAATATTCAATACTTACTAACAATGTCTTGTGTGCTTGAAAATTGCTAAAACAGCAAATTTTAAGTGTTCTAACCACACACAAAAATTTTAAGTATACAAGGTAATACATATATAAATTAGCTTGATTAAGCCATTCCATAATGTGTACATATTTCAATACATCATTTTGTACACTACAAATATACACAATTTTTACTTGTCAATTAAAAAATAAACTAAAAAATACAGAGATTTTCAGATTAAATAAAATGGCAAGAACCAATTAGAATGTTACCTATATAAGAAAGCCACTTTAAGTTCAAATACATAGATAGGTTAAAAGTAAAAGGATGAAGAAAGATTTATTATACAAACACTAACTGAAAGAAACTTTGAGTAGTTAGATTAAAACAAAACAACATAGATTTCAAAACAAAGGATAGGAATATTATCAGAGATTAAAAAGCAATATTACACACTGATAAAAGGATCAATTTTCCAAGAAGATATAACAATCCTAAATGTGGATGCACCTAAAAACAGTACTTTGAAATACATGAGGCACAAACTGATAGAAATGCAAAGAGAAATATACTTCCACAACTATAGTTGTAGACTTGAACACCTCTCTCAGTAATCAGTAAAAAATCAGCAAGGATAAAAAGCATCTGAATAACATTATCAACCAACTAGACTTAATTGACATCTGTAGAACCAGTAATGCCAAAAATAGCAGAATACATTTATTTTCAAATTCAAATGATTATTCACCAAGATAGCACATATTCTGAAACATAAAACAATCCTTAACAATTTTAAAAGAAGGAAAGAAGTCATACAACATATGCTCTAACATGCTTTAAGACCACAAACAGAATAAACTAAAAGTCAGTAACAGAAAAGTATCTGGAAACCACTCCCCACCACCTGCCAAGTATTTGGAAATTAAACAACACACTTATAAATAACCCATAGGAAGAAGAGGATGTCTCAATGCAAGTTAAAAAATATTTTGAGCTGAATGCAAATGAAAATATAATATCAGAAGTTGTGGTATATCAGTGTTTAGAGAGAAATTTATACCATTAAATGCTTATATTAGAATGGAAGAGAAATCTCCAATGAATAATTTAGTCTTCCACTGAAGAAATAGACAAAGAGCAAATTAAATTTAAAGCATGCAAAAGTATTGAAATAAAGATCAGAGGAGAAGTAAATGAGATTGAAAACAGGGTAACAGTAGAGAAAATCAACAATATCAAAAGGAGATCTTCATCTGTGAAATAAAGATTTTTAAAAATCTGATACTTTGGAAAGATCAATAAAATTGATAAAACTTGAACCGAACTGAATGAGGAAAAAAAGACACAAATTATCAATATTAAGAACAAAAGAACAGATATAACTACAGACCCCTAGACATTTAAAAAATAATAGTGAAATTTTTATTTTTATGCCCATAAATTTAACAACTTAAATGAAATGGACCAATTTCTTTAAAGACACAAACTACCAATAATTCGTTCAAGAACTGTAATCTACCAAAGAAATTTAATTGATAGATAAAAACCTTCTAAAAAGGAGGTTTTGTTTTTTTTCTTCCTTGCTCCCTGATTGTCCCAAAGCTCTGGATCAAGAATGAGATAGACCAAGGAGGGGATTACTCTAAAACAACGAAAATCTCCCACAGTCTTTCTGGTCCAAATTCCTGCCCACTCTCCACCAAGCTCCACTTAGCAGTGGAGCTCAGTGGGTCTTCACATGGCAGCCACACCACACCATGGGGGAAAACACTGCAACTTGACACGGACGGACAGTCCTGTTTCTCACCATGTATAAAAGTGCCCCTAAGGACACTCTAAATTCTCTGTGTGATTTCTTAAGTCTCCTCACCTATTTTGGCAAGATTTCCTGTAAACGATTCTTTATCAGGAGCAGTGAAGTTTAGGTAGATACCATTATTTAAGATGGATCATTCCTCTTATCGAGAGCCGGGAACCAGGGGCCAGCAACTATACAAAGGCATTTACTTGCATTGCTCAATTTAGCTTTCCGGCTTAACTGTGAGGTAAGAGTATTAATGCCTGCATTTTCCAGATGAGGAAGCTGTAGCTTAGAAGTGCTGAGTAATTGTCAGCACTTCTGAGTGTTAACTTCACTTGGTTAGTGAGTAGCAGAGTTAGGATTTAAACCAAAATTCAAATCTAATCAGTCCAACTCCTAACCTTGTTTATCGAACTATCACACAACGACTAGAGCCGCTCAACAAGGAAAAACTGTTACTTGATAAAATGCAACCTATGACTTGAACTTTTTAATACAAGCTATTGGTTTAATTCTGGGGATATGTACATGACAAGAGTTACATGAATTGGCAGGATTATTTCCAACCTGGTGTACATTTCTCCCAACAGCGTGGACTTCACTGATTTCATCCTCTATAAACCTGACAGCAGGATAATGTCATCATTTTCTTCTTACAGACAACATTAGCTCTCAATTTTAAAACAGCTTTGAGCATGTCCATTCAGGATTCATTACACTGGAAAACATTCCTCTTATATCCATCAGTGAAGGTACATTCTTCTTGAAGGAGCCTTCAGAAAAGTCTATGTCAAGAAATTGGCCTCAAAGTATATTTGGATTTTAAATGCCTTACAACTTGGGGTAGATAAACTTTTCTTATCACCAGTAAGAAAGCTATCAGCAGAGAGACTGCCATGTGCCTTTGCAAACTCCTATCAGGAAAGCATGTTCCTTTACATCGTTCTGGGCTGGAGATATGAGAGCAGCAAAGACACGCTTTGCCAGAGCCCAGTGCAGGAAGCATCCACATCTGACATCATCTCCCTGCATCTTCAACCACATAAAGCACGGATTTAATGAGAAGAAGAAGCTGGAATAAATGAGAGAAGCCTCCAAATTTTAATGACTTAATACTTCAGAACACATAAACAACTACCATCTGGCCTCATTTTATTTTTTATCACACTGGAGGGAATCTCAGCCTACTACACGATTTAAAAAAAAAAATCAAAATCAAATTCCTCCTTTCTCCCCAACATCCACTTCCAGCTATGAGCACAGAGTTTTGCAAAGCAAATTTTCACCATTATTCGTACAGAGAAAGAATTCTGGCATGGATGAAAAAGAACTCAGAGTAAACTGAGCACAAAAGGTGTTCTGTTTCTTTCAAATTGGAATAGTTTATACAGCTGTGTGTAACAGCAAAGCTTTTTATGGAGAAACAGAGCCGTGGTAGGACTTTGGAGCCTTAGCACCTTTTCCTCAGAGCTGTTCTCACTTCAGTTTACCTCACTCCACCTTCTTTGTCTCCATTCAAACCACCAGAATAATAAAGTGAAGGAAGAGGACCGAATTAATAAGACAATGGGGACAATTACTTTGTATTCTTTTCACAAACTACCTCACTTTAAAAACATCTTTTTAGGAACCAGCCCAAATGTCCCTCATCTGATGAGTGGATAAGGAAACTGTGGTACATCCACACAATGGAATACTACTCTGCTGTGAAAAAGAATGAAATACTACCATTCGCAGCAACATGGATGGACTTAGAAAAAATTATATTAAGTGAAATAAGTCAGGCACAGAAAGAGAAATACTGCATGTTCTCACTTATTTGTGGGAACTAAAAATAAATAAATAAATAAGTAAATATACAAATGAATGGGGGGGAGAAGACAACAATCATAACAATTCCTTGAACTTGTTAAGATAAGTGAATAGATATGATGTTGATGGGTGGGAGGGAGGAGATGGAGGGGGGAAAGAGGAATCGATAAAGGGACGTAAAGATCAACTAGATTGTATATTGATAAATTACTCTGCTCATAGTTCTGACCCAGATTGTGATTTTTCAGACAGAACCAACTCTTACCCAATAGTAAATTTTTCACATAAGTCTATACTGTTGAAAAAAAAGCAAATGGATGAGTTGAATCTGTTGAATGAGTGAATAGGTTGAAAATGTCCTCCATTATTATTGCTTGAGTTCCAACTGAATAGCATATGACAACGAGGTTTAGTTTGGAGCCATAGCTCCTCCCCCCCCGTTTTCTTTTAAGTTATCAACTAATCTTTTTATCTTCTCCAAATCAATTCCTTCATGTATTAAAGAGGTAGCCTTATTGATTCCTCAACTATCAATGTGAAAACGTCCATAAAGAGGGTCTACCTGGAATAATATTAAAAACATCTAAAACTCATTGAGTAATATGTATCGGCCAGGCAGAGAGTTATACACCCTCAATGTATTAACTCATTGAATCACCACAATAGCCCTACTAGATGTTTGTTATTATCATTTTTATTATTTTATATATGAGGAATCTAAGCTTCAGAAATATTATTTACATGGCCAGAAAGTAGCAGTGCCCGAGTTTAAAAGCCCAAGTCTGCTCTTTAAAACTGTGCTCTTAATTACAACAAATTGCATGAGAAAGGGCATAGGCTTTGGAGATATCCAGACCCCTAGGGCCAAAGCCTAGCTTGGTCATTTACTAGCTGTGCGACATCAGGAAAATTGCTTCACTGCTCTGAGGCTCAGTTTCCTCAATTTATATAATAATGCTGTCTCATAGGATTATTAGGAAGTTTAGGAACAATTTAGCACAGACTCTGATTCATAAGGGACTCTCAATACATTATGGTTATTGTTTTAGTTTTATTAGTGATATTAAAGAGTGCAATAATGGTTAAGAGCTCACTTCATTCCAATAGCTTGCTGACATTTTGGAATTTATGATACTATGGCTTTCCCCTCAGGTTGCCCTTTAAAAGCCAATGAATTTTTGAAGAACATTTTGATGATAAATAGTTTAAATTACCTTTCTACTTTTTCAAAAGAAAAAAAAAATTCCATCAAGTACATTCCCACTTTCATCCCTAAGAGCTACAATAAAAGCTGCCATATCAGCAGAGATTGCATTAGTCTAGAATGTTTTCTCCTAGAACTTTATGGAATGCACCATTCTCCTGGAATTCCATTTCCCTTTCCTTTTGAGAGCATGAAAGCAATAGCATCGGCTACTGCAGGACTGCAGAAATGTTTTTCATTTCTATTCTCTACGTAGAAATTGAATTTAATTATTCCCCAACATGTCAAAGGCATTCATCGAGTTAGGCTGGCTTATACTGAACAGAAACTGTGAATAAGATTTAATTTGGAAGTACGTATTTCCGCAAATCTTCCTGAACTCTGAGGAAGAATTACTATTTGTGGAGATACATATGGGAAACCTACTGTGATGACTAAAAAATGCCATTTGAGGTGGAAAGCTGTGAAATGGACTGCACTTATTAATTCCACCACATAGTAAATCCTTCACTGAAAAGTTATGAAATTTGAAGCTTTGTCCCTAGGAACCAGTCCGCAGGAAGCTATGATCACATCTGAGGAGGCAGCAGGGATTTACAGAACATATCAAGCTTATCAAATCTGATAGGATCCTTTCAGAATTTTTTTTTAAATGTCATAATGCTGACAGGCAAAAACAGTCATCATGCACATCTGGGCTGTTTTGAAAATGTTGCATACAGTACCAGAGGAAATCATATACCCAGGCTATAGTAAGTTGCTTTGATCCTGAACAACTTAGATGGACAAAAATATGTAACTGAAGAAAGAAAAAAAGGGGATATGAGAGAAGGAGATATCTCAGTAGCTGAGCCCACACAGACTTTGTTGTTGGGTGGTCCTGAATCCAACTCTTAGTTCCACTCTTTACCAGTTATCTTTGAGTAAGTTACTTATCCTTTATTAGTCAGTTTCCTCATCTGTAAAATGGGAAAATAACATCAGTGTTGAGTGGTCATGAGGATTAAATAAAATATGTAAATGTTCCATAGGTAAGAGGTCAATACATGGGGGCTGCCATGTTTGTTAGTTTGGCTGTTGCATTGTTGGTAGAGTGAGTAGAAGCCATGAGGAAACAACATCTGGAAGTGATTTTAATGAGAATATATGATTTTCATGGTGCAACCAGAGGATGTCTGTGAAGTGAGGATTTGGCCTCAGTTTCAAAGACATAGAACCCCTCATGTGTATTAGGACCAAGTAACTGGAACATACATTTCGTTTGTCTTCGAGATGAAAGTTATTATCAGGAGTTAGGTAAAGCAGATCTTTAAATTCAGCCAAATATTTCTGAATCAGGAAAAGAGCTACAGAGTATTTATGCCATTCTAAATATTTGAAAAACATGGAGGAATTGAATCCAGTGGAATTGTGATTGGTGTTAAGTTACAGGAGACCACATTTCATGAACAAATACCAGGAAAAGGGAATTTGGCTCTTCTAAACATTTCTGTGCCTCTGGTGATAGGTACTAGGAATCACTTATTTTTCTGGGTAATAATGAGGAAGAATTCTTTATATCAGTGAATTGCTTCACCACAGACAAAAATGCATTCATATCTAATTTCTTATTGGAGCCCTAACACCCCTGTTAGATAGGCAGAGCCAATCATTTTATCCTCAATTTGCAGATGAGGAAAACAAAGCTTGGAGAGGCAAAATGATGGGCCCACGCTCGCTCATCTCAAAGTGGGAAAGCACAGGATAGGTAAAAGTTCTTCTGACTCTCAGCCCAACACTCTCAACACTATACCATATTACCTATTATTATTCCTAAGTTTTTAAAAGTTCAACTACAATATATTATTTTCTGTGACTCTCCATCTATAGTGAAACAAGTTTTTAAGTAGCAGTTTTAAAAAATATACTATTTATACCAAAGATTGCCTTTGGGACATCAATTACTTTGGTGCAATCCCACCAGCACATCCCTTGAAGCCTTTTTAACATGGCTTTAAATAGAATTTCCTATTAACAACATGCCAAAGTCTTAAAACCTAAAGTAATTACATGCCATGTCAATCACTCTCTCTCCCTTTTGCTGATACACTCCCAGTTTAACTGCACAACTTTTCAGGGATTTAAAATAAAGTAAGCCATGTCACTAGACTTTGAAGGTAAAATTATGGAGTGCCAAAAGGAGGTGGCAGGTTATAAATGGGTGTTATTTATTCACATATCAGTACATTATCTGTAGACTCTAGGAATTCTGATAGCAATTTCTTGAGACCCAATAGTAACAGTAATATCTGGATTTGTGTGGTTTGTGTACCTGACTGCTAAACTGTAACAGGGAGATTAAGAACACATACACACATGCACACACACATACACATACACAAAATCACACATGATTACAATTAGTTTTGGTGGCTGGCAAACTAAGGTGGCTGCCAACTCTAAAGAAAAAGAGTAGCAGTTAATTGTAAATATGGAAATGGGTAGTAATGTAGTTATTATTGTTCAGAGAAGTTCATGTTGTTAAAACGACTTTTAAAATTAAAAGTTGGACTACTTTGTATGTTATATTTAAAAGACTTTAAGTGTTTCACGTACACTTAATACTTAAAATTTTAATTCATTTAGTTATCTTTCATAGCTCTTAAATTAGACCATTTTATAAACTTCAGTGAAATAAAAAGCGAAGAATACTAATTGCTTTTTTTCTCGCCTTCTTGCTACATCATCTCACACAGTTGTAGGTACCCAAAATTCTCAGAAGTATTGCTCATTGACTTCTCTGCAGTCTAGTGTCATTTTAAATGCTTATATAATTTACACACACAATATGGAGCCTAAATTCACATGACAGAGCTGAAAGGGACTTTAAAGACCACCTGACTAAGCCTTGGCCCACACCCCTCATTTTATAAGTATGAAAACTTAGGCTCAAGATGTCAAATAACTTTCCCGAGATCAAACAGCTGGCCAGTCAGAAATAGCACTAGAACTTATGTTTCAATCCAAAGATTTTCTCATTTCTTTATATAAAATACCATAAGTGGAGATGTTAGTATTTTTCATTAATTAAAATTAGCAACAAATGCAAAAAGACATAATTTTTCTCTCAATCTAAGTTGGAAGGATTTATTTTAGTTAATAATGACTTTTCTTGCATATCACCAGCAACTGACGACATATGTGATGAGTGAAGGCTGAATCTTACCCAGATTTATAAGACACAAGCAGTTCAGCATTTCATTCAGAGGTGGTTTGCTGGGGCCTACCATCGCTAGGCTACCTCTGTTCTCTGGGTAGACCATAATTTGACTTTATGATTGAAAATGAAATGGAAAGAATTTCACTTTTTTTATTCTATATCGTATATCGTGCAAGGAGTATCCAGATATTTTCAATAATGATTATAGCCGCCCCCCAAAGCCCTAATAGTCCAAGCTGTCCTGGTCCTGGAAAAGATGTAGTTGGTGTAGTGAAAGGGGCAAACATATGCTGACAATGTCCAGACAAGCCCCGTAAGAAAAACCAGAGGACAGTTCCAGGAAAGGAGGCAATTTTGACTTTTTTCATACCTTTAATGTGCCATTCAATAATATCCATTTTTACCTTATAAGTGATGTAAAGGGATGAGTTTCTCCCTGATTTATTTGCACTCGTGTGTGTGCGCGTGTGTGTGTGAACTCAAACAGTTGGCAAGCAGAAGTTCTAAACAAAGAGGTTTTAAGCAGAGATCTGTGGGTGTTACACATTCTCCTGCCTCATCACAGATATGCACCCACAGATAAGAGGTACATTGCCTGGCAGTACTTTGCTTCAGAGCAGTAAATCAGGGCCACAGTCTCTTTATCCATCTTACCTATGAGGAAAAAATCATGACATAGGGGCTCTTGAGCTCCATGAGAGGATTTTTTTCACTGATCTTCTATTAACAGAAGAATAACAACACATGTGTTTACTGTTCATACAAATTCAAGCTTGCATTTTTCTTTTGCTCAAGCACTTTTCCGATCTTATTTGCTATCCATTTCCTAGAGCTTTCTGTTTGCTCATTATTTACACAATTATTGCCTAATGTGTTCCAGAAACTTCTCTAAGCTTATATTAAGATGAAGACATACGGCCCCTTTCTTCAAGCAGCTCATTGTCTTATAATGGTGACAGTCTGGTAAACAAATATTTGTCCTTGTGTCCCTAGTGTAAACAACTCCAACTCCAAGAGGCCTACAGCCTCAACCCCTCTCACATTACTCTGTGTTATGTTCCACTTCTGGTCCACTGAGGTATTTATCTTGTTTTAAAGTAGTGATATCTCTCAAATGTTCTCTATGAATTATCTATCATGCTGTGTGTGTGGAGCAGTGCAGGGCTTCTCAGCTCAAATTTGAAACTCAATCTGATTGAATAAGATGTTTGTTATGGTTAATATTTGTTATGGTTTTAAATATTTTAGAAAGGAAGGAAATTGGCTGTTAATTCAAAATTAAAAACAAACATACAAACATGAGACTCTCGACTTTAAAAGTATTTTGTAAGGAAAATTATTTTATTAGAAAATTTCATACAAAAATAGTATAATGAGCCTCCATGTACAGTACACAGCTATAAGAATTAATAATCAGTCTGCTGTTCTTGTTTTATCTATGTGCACCTCAACACTTTTTCTTTCTTTTCTTTCTTTTTTTTAATGGAAAGGTGCTGGAGCATTTTAAAGCAAATTGCAAGCATTATTTCATTTCTCCCATAGAGACTTCATATTTTTAACAAAAAGATTTTTCTTAAAACAAACACACAAAATAACATTATCATACCCAACACAATTAACAATAATTCCTTAATATCATCTAATACCTTGTCTATATTTATTTTGCCCTAATTCTCTCAAAAACTATCTTTTTCCCATTGAATAAAGACTAAACATTGCAAAGTTGATTGTTCTTTTAAGTCTCTTTTAACGGTAATTAGTGTACTCTCCCCTTTTTTTCAATATCATTAATTTGGGGGAAAAATGTAGAATTTACCTCATTCTGGATTTAGCTTATTATCCTTTTCATATAAATTAGCATATTATTCTCCCTCTTTTTTCTTTAAGCTAGTAGTTATAACCGCAGGTTTAATTAGATTGAGACTTTTTTCAGAAATATTTTATAGGGGGTGCTGTGTACTTTACATGTGTAGCACATAATATCTGTCTGTTCTACTTTTGGTGACATTAAGATTAATTAGAGGGCTCAGGTGGTGTCTGCTCAGATCCATCCATTTTAATTTTAATTTTAATTTTAATTTTCCATTAATCACTCAGCTACTGGTTTTAATAGCCACTGTTGATTGTTACCTAGTTCCATTATTTCATTAGGTATTGCAAAATTTTGATTTTCTAATTCTATCATTTGTCCTGCATGTATTAGCTACGATTCTTTTATTAAAGAATAAGGTAACTTCAACAGCTATTTGGTTATCCTGAAATACAGTTCCTATGGGAAAATAAAAATAAAGGACAAATAAATTCTTGATCCTTTATTTTTTATGTACCAACTTTCAGGATAGTGACTTGGTGCCCTCTCTTGCTTTTCTGCTGGGTTTTTATGGTGGTTTAAAATATATCAATATTGTTTTTCATCTCCATGTAGCCCTTTATCTTATGATTCCTTTTCTATGGTATCTTGATCTGATTTAAAAAAAAAAAAAATTCTCTTAAATCTTAAATCTCCTTGAGTCCAAAAGTCATGAATCCCCTAAAAATTCTTCTGCTTTGTATAAGTCAGTAAAGAAAAGAAGCCATGCCAGGTTTTTCAATCAATGGAAATTTACAAAAGTGATAGGAAAGCTAAAGTAGAAAGGGAAAGATGTTAGTAACTCCAGGAAGCCACTACCACCTAGGCTGAAGAACAAAAGTGGAAAAAGGGTTTGCAGTGCCCACAGTAACTTCATCACTGAGGCTACTGGAGCATCTGCTACCACCACCACTGCAGGAAGCCTGGAATTCACATTTCCACTAATGCTGCGGCTGCTGGAGCCACAGCACCTGAGCACTATGCTGATGGGGATGATAGAGCACTCACTTTTGCCACTGCTGCTGGAACTGCATTGTCTGAGAAACCCAGGAGACTGCACTGTCCCTGTGCAGCTGTCACTGCTGGAGGAGCCACTGAAAACCTAAAGTGAGAGGAAAAAATGATTCCTCTTCCTCCTGCCTCTCAGTCTAATCTCTTACAATTCTTCCCATTGATAGAACCTAACCAAAAGAATCCACACTGGCCGGGAGTCTGTGAAATGTAGTTTTCAGGATTCTGTTCCCCTGCAATACACAGCAAAACACGAAAGGGAAGGACAAAGTTTCTGGCAGACAAATGACCACATGTGCTTCTTTCAGTAAATCTATTACTGCAGAGGAAGCCAACCCCTCTAAGGCTTCTGGAATACATGGTATCCTTTTCTTTACTGAAACATAATTGATTATACATGTTTGGGAGGTAGAGTTGGATATCAATACTTGTGTATAATATGTGATGATCAAATCAGGATAATTAGCATGTTCATCATTATAATCGTTCTGTGTGTCCATTAACCAATATCTGGCTAACTCCCCTTCACCTCTGCCTTTCCTGCCTCTGGTAACCTCTGTCCTCTCCTTCTGAAAGTTCGACATATTACTGTGATTGTACTTACTTTCTTTCTTTCATTTTTTTCAGTTCCCACTTGTGAGTGAAGACATGGCATTTCTCTTTCTGTGCCTGGCTTATTTCACTTAACATAATTTTCTCCAGCCTCATCCATGCTGCTGCAAACAGCAGAATTTCATTCTTTTTTGTGGCTGAGTAGTATTCCATTGTGTGCATGTACCACATTTTCCTTAACCAGTCATCCATCAATGAATATTTAAGTTGGTTCTATGTCTTGACTATTGTACATAGAGCTGCAGTAAATATGGAAATGCGGGTATCTCTTCAACATGATGATTTCCATTTCTTTAGGTATATACCTAGTAGTGGGAATGCTACATTCTATCTGTAGTTGGTTGAGAAAACTGCATACTGGTTTCCATAATGGCTATACTAATTACAATGCCACCAGCAGTGTATAAGTGTTCCCCTTTCTCCACATCCTCACCAACATTTGTTGTTCTCTGTCTCTACCACGGGTGAGATAATGTCTCAATGTGCTTTTGATTTGCCTTCCACTGAATCTCAGTGATGTTGAGCATTTTTTCATATACTCGTTGGTCATTCGCATGCCTTCTTTTGAGAAATGACCATTCAGCTCCTTTGCCCATTTTTTAATTGGATTATTTGTTTTTTTTACTGTGAAGTTGTTTGAGTTCCTCATATATTCTGGGTATCAATCCTTTGTTAAATGTATACTTTACATATATTTTCTCCCATTCTGTATGTTATCTTTTCACTCTGTCAATTACTTCCTTTCCAATGCAGAATATTTTTAGTTTGATATAATCAAATTTGTTTAATTTTCTTTTGTTGCCTGTGCTTGTGATGTCTTATTTATGGACTTTGCCCAATCCTACTTCCTGAAGTGTTTCCCCTAGGTTTTCTTCTAGGAGTTTTATGGTTTCAGGTCTCATATTAAAATCTTTAATCCATTTTGAGTGGATTTTGGCATATGGCGAGAGGTATGGGTCTAGTTTCATTCTTGAACACATGGATATCCAGTTTTCCCAGTACAATTTGCTAAAGAGGCTGTCTGTTCCCCAGCATATGTCCTTGGTGCCTTTGTTGAAGATCTGCTGGCTGTGTAACCACGTAGGTTGATTTCTCTTTCTCTATTCTGCGTTGGTCCATATGTCTGTTTTTATGCCAGTACCATGCCATTTTGGTTACTATAGCTTTGTAGTATAATTTGAAGTCAGCTAGTGTAATGTCTCCAGCATCATATTTTTTGCTCAGGATTGTTTTGGCTATTTGGAGTCTTTTGCTGTTCCATAGGAATGAATGTTAGGATTTTTTTTGCTATTTCTGTGAAGAATGTCATTGGCATTTTGATAGGAATTGCATTGAATCTATAGGTCACTTTGGGTAGTATGGACATTTTCAAAGTGTTATTTCTTCCAATCCATGAACACGGAACATCTTTCTATTTTTTGGTGTCTTCTAATTTCTTTTGACAGTGTTTTATAGTTCCCTTGTAGAGATCTTTCACCTCTTTGGTTAAATTTATTCTAAGATACTTTTTTTTTTTTTGTAACTATTGTAAATGGGCTTGCTTTCTTGATTTCTTTTTCTGCTAGCTCATTGTTGGTGTGTAAAAAATCATTATTGATTTTTGTGTATTGATTTTTCCACTGCAACTTTACTGAATTTGTTTATCAGCTCTAGGAGTTTTTAGGTTTTTCTCTATATAAGATCACGTTATCTGCCAACTGGGAAAAATTGACTTTTCTTTTCCAATTTGGATGCCCTTTCTTTCTCTTGCTTGATTGCTACAGCAGTATGTCCAATACTTTGTTGAATAGGAGTAGTGAGAGTGGGCATCCTTGTCTTGTTACAGTTCTTAGAGGAAAAGCTTTCAGCTTTTTCCCATTCAGGATGATGTTGGTGATGGGTTTGTCACACATGGCCTTTATTGTGTTGAGATACTTTCCTTCTATAACTAATTTGCTGAGAGTCTTTATCATAAAGCAATGTTGAAATTTGTGAAATGCTTTTTCTGCATCCATTGAGATAATCATGTGGTTTTTGTCCTTAATTCTATTGACGTGGTATATCACATTTATTGGCTTGCAGATGTTGAAACATCCTTGCATCCCTGGGATGAATCCCACTTGATTATGGTGTATAGCCTTTGTGATGTGCTGTTGTATTCTGCTTTCTAATATTTTGTTGAGGATTTTTGCATCTATGTTCATCAAGGATATCGGAGTGCAGTTTTCTTTTTTGTTGTGTCTTTGTCTGGTTTTGGTATCAGGGTGGTGCTGGCCTCATAGAATGAGTTTGGGAGAATGGCCTCTGTTTCAAATTATTGAAGAGTTTGAAAAGAATTGGTATTAATTCTTCTTTAAAGGTTCAGTAGAACTCAGCAGTGAAGCCATCTGGTCCTGGGCTTTATTTTGGTTTTTGGGAGACTGCTGATTACCACTTCAATATTTTTGCTTGTTACTGGTCTGTTCAGGTTCTGTATTTCTTCTTGGTTCAGTCTTGGTAGTTTGTATGTATCCAGAAATTTATTCATTTCCTCCAGATTTTCAAATTTGTTGGTCTATAATTGTTCATAATAGTCTCTAATGATTATTTGCATTTCATGCTATTGGTTGTAATGTCTCCTTTTTCATTTCTAATTTTTGTTATTTCGGTATTCTTTCTTCTTTTATAGTTAGCCTTGATAACAATTTTTCTATTTGGCTTATATTCTCAAAAAAACAACTTTTTGTTTCATTGATCTTTTGTATCTATTTTTGTTCTCAATTTCATTTAGTTCTGTTCTGAACTTAATTCTTTGTTTCCATCTAGTAATTTTGGGTTTGTATTATTCTTGTTTTTCCTCATTCTTTGAGGGGTAACTTTAGGTTGTTTATTTGATGTCTTTCTATTCTTTTGATGTAAGCATTTATTGCAATTAACTTCCCTCTTTTTGCTGCTTTTCCAGTATCCCATAGGTTTTGGGAAGTCGTGCTTGTATTTTCATTGGTTTCAAGGAAGTTTTTTTATTTCCTGCTTCATTTCTTCTTTGACCCATTGGTTATTCAGGACCATGTTCAATTTCGATGTATTTGTATAGTTTCCAAAGTCTTGTTTCTTGTTAAATTTCTAATTTTATTCCATTGTGGTCTGAAAATTGATATAATTTCAATCTTTTTCAATTTGTCAAGACTTGAATCTGTAGCCTAGCATGTGGTCTGTCCTGAAGAATAATTCATGTGATGATGAAGAGAATGTATATTCTGTAGTAGTTGGATATAATGTTCTGTATATGTATATCAATTCTATTTGGTTAAAATTCTGTTTTTATCCAATATTTCTCTGCTAACTCTTTGTCTAGATGATCTGTTCAATGCTGAAAGCAGTGTGTTAAAGTCCTCAACTGTCATTATGTTGGGCTCTGTTTCTCCCCTAAGATCCAGTAACAGTTGCTTTATATATCTGGGTGCTCTAATGTTAGGTGCATATATATTTAATATTGTTATAGTTTATTGATCCTCTTATCATTATGTAATGTCCTTCTTTGTCTTTTTTTTTTTTTTGTAATTCTTGGTTTGAAGTCTATTTTATCTAATATGAGTATGGCAACTCCTGTTCATTTTTAGTTTCCATTTGCATGAAATATCTTTTTCCATCCCTTCACTATCAGTCTATGTGTGTATTTATTGGTGAAACTGGTTTCTTGCAGGCAGCATATAGTTGAATCTAGTTTTTTAATCCACTCTGCAGTCTATATCTTTTGAGTTGGGAATTTAATCCATTTACATCATTCAGGGTTATTATTGAAATGTATTGCCAGATTCCTGCCATTTTATTACTTTTTTATGGCTGTTTTCTTTCCTTTTTTTTTTTTTTTTCTTGGTTCCTTTTGTTATTTATCTTTGTTGTTTGGGGGTTTTTTTGTAGTGATAAGATACATTTTCTTTTTCTTTTTCATTTACATATGTGGTCTATTCACAGTTTTTATTCTTTCTCATGTGCTTATAGTGATATATATTACTCTTTTAATTCCAGATGTGAGACTCCCTTGAGGATTTGTTGAAGGGCCAGTCTTGTGGTGATGAATTCCCACTATTTTTGTTTATCTTGGAAAAATACTATTTCTCCTTCATTTCTGAGGGAAAACTTTTCTGGATATAGTATTCTTGTTTGGCAGCTTTTTTCTTTTAGCACTTTGAATATGTCATCCCAATCTCTCCTGGCCTGTACAGTTTCTATTGAAAAGTCTGCTGTTAGGCTGGTGTGAATTCCCTTCTAGGTGATTTGACACTTTTCTCTTGCTGTTTTTAAAAATTCTTTCTTTGTCTTTGACTTTTGAAAATTTGACTATAATGTGTCTCAGAGGGGTCCTTTTTGGGTTGAATCTGTTTGGGGATCTTTGAGCTTCTTTGATCTGTATGACCATATTTGTCCTAATACTTGGGAAGTTTTTGGCTATTATTTTATTAAATAGGTTTTCAACACTCTTTTCTCTTCCCCTTCTGGTTCACCCATAATACAGATTTTTGCTTAATTTTGCTGAAGGTTATCAGAAAAATCTCATAGGTTTTCTTCATTTTTTTAATTCTTTCATTCTTCTTTTTTTTTTTTTTTTTTTTTTTTTTTGTCCAATGGTGTTAATTCAAAAAGCCTGTCTTCTAGTTTTCTAGTTTAGAAATTCTTTCTTCTGCTTGTTCTAGGCTGCTGCTTATACTCTTGGTTGTGTTTTTTATTTTGTTGAATAAATTCTTTAGTTCCAGGTTTCCTACTTGATTCTTTTTCACTGTTTCTATCTTTTTGTTGAATTTCTTATACATGTCCTGGATTTTTTTTTTTTTAACTTAATTGTGGTTTCTATCTATTTTTCATTCATCATGTTGAGTTTCCTTTGTATTGCTGTTTGGGATTCCTCTTCAGGTAATTTGCTGATTTCCTGTTGTTTGGGGTCTGGTATTGGAGGACTGTAGTCTTCTTTTGGGGGAGTCATATTTCCCTATTTTTTCATTCTTCTTGTATCTCCATTTTGAAGTCTGCATATCTGGTAATGTAGTCACATCTTTTAATTTTGGAGTGGTTTTTGCGGGGAGAGATTCTTACCTGTAGAAGTGTTTTATATTGATAGTCATGTTGGGCTTCATAGGTTTGGTTCTGGGTGAGTGCAATAGTAATTGCTGGCTCACTTCTTGTGCCTTCTCTGCAAGTGTGGGCAGGCCACTGTGTCAGTCAGGACATTGGACTCTGGGGATGGTGGCATGGATCTAGGAAGTTTTCACACCCCCAGTATGCTTTCTCCTGGTGGTGATGGGCTCATTGTGTCCAGCAGACCTCTGAGTTCCTGTGGTAGGAGGTGGATCCAGGCATCTATACCTAGATCCACACAAGGGATCCACACAGGGGAGTGGCACAGTGTCCACTGGGGCTGGGGCAGGGCATTGAGTGGGGTGGGCTCTGAGCTCCCATGGGAAAGAGGGTGAACTCACCCCACTCTCCACTGGCAAAGGCAGTTCCCCTATGTTGAGCAAGGCTCTGAGCTCCCAGGGGGAGGGAGGTCATGTATCCAGGTAGCCAGCATGCTCCCCCAGTGCTCTCCACTGGGGTTTGTGGGGCCACTGGGTTGAAAGGACTCTGAGTTCCACTGGCTCCTATCCCAATATGGCAATGTACAGCAGCAGCTTGGGGCCGAGACGGGTGGGACTGACTGTGTGTAGTTCCCCTCTAGGAAATACACTCCTGTTGGCTCTTAGCCACTCCACATGTTGGGCTCACTGTCCATGAGGGCTACATGATTACCCTGCAACTTGATTTGTGTCTATGGTGGAAATGTCAGCATCAGCCCCACCCCCACCGCCCACTTACTTTGTCCCAGCAATGCAAGATTTCTGCAGACTTCACACTTGTCCTGGTCCTTGTATGTTACTGTCTCAAGTTTCTAGGACTTGGGTTGGGGGGGGTTCCTCACTGTTTAGCTGGATTGTTTTGTCCTATACACTCTACCCTTCAGGTGGCTATCTATTTATTGTTTTGGGCTTTTTTTTACATTAAAGATGATGGCTGGCCACCTCTAATCAGCCATGTCGGTAAAAGCTCTTCATAGAATACATGGTATCTTGAGCTGCAGAATTTTTTTAATGAGTCTTAATGAGTTTCCTTTTTTACTAATCCATAGATAAGAAGCTTTGAGTCTTTCTTATAGTCAAATAGCTTATAGTCAAATGGTAATTAAATTTAATTCAGAAATTCCAGAGAGGACTTAGGTTCAGATCAATAGTATAAATTTTTTAAATGTCTGGATATTGACATCAGACCAGTTTAGAGATCAAACTATCTGGGCAACAAAAGGAATGGCCTTTACTGGAAGCTTTATATCTACAAAATGGTCATTATTGGAAACATTATACCCATAAAATAATATGGACAGTATCTCTAGGGAAAGCCGCCACCCCCTCCTTTGCTCCACATCTGTTAAGTGACCATTTCCTACTTAGTTACCTGGAAAAAAAACCACAGATCTCCCATCTTTTTCCCTATTCTAATCAACATTTTACCTGATAGATGATTTCCAAGTACCTGGTAAATGCACAATACTTAGCCTCGGATTCCAGGGCTGCTAAAAAATTTCATTTGTATATATTTTTTAGCTTTTAAAATAGGAATTTAAGAGGAGAAGCCTGTGCTTATAAAACAACTTTGAGAAAATACTTATTCTATAATCATTATTTCAGCACTTCCCCTTAACATGCTTCATGAGTTGTAAACCAATATAAAATCTATTTTAAAACCTTACAATATATATATTAAGTATTAATTATTTTTAATTGAAATTTTATTCATTTATTAAAAATGTAATGCTTTCATACGGTTAAAAATATAAAATATAAAAATGTTCAGTAGTGAAAAGTCTCCTTCCCATCCTTGTCCTCTAGCCATTCAGTTCCTTTCCCCAGATTTAGCTCTTAGGTATCATTGCAAATCTATTTTATGCACAATAATGTACCCATATATTCTGTTTTGCACCTTGCTTTTTTCACTTAATATATGTTGGTTATCACTTCCTATCATTATATAAAGAGATGTCAATTCTCCCATGTATATGATAAACTCCTAAAAGTGGAATTGATGAATCAGAGATTATGTCATTTGTAACTTTGATAGATATTGCCAAATCATTCTCTATAAGACAATTTACACTCCCACCAGAAATGTATAAGATTATCTGCTTCCCCATATTCTCACCGTAACAGTGTGTTATCAAACTTTTGATCTTTGCCAGGAGACAAAAGTGTTATGTAATATAAATGTAATATCATATTATGTAAATGATAGCATTTTTGTGTAGTAAAGCATCATTTTAATTATTTTCCGTGAATTGCCAATTTATATTCTTTGGCCATTTTTTTCACCTGGGTAAAAAAAATTGCCTTTTTCTTATTTGTCAAAGTGTTTTATATTTTAGCAAACCCAGACCTTTATTTTTTAGCTAAGTTGCAAATATCTTTCTATTATATAATTTCTCTTTTGTTTTATTTTTGTATATTTCATCTTCATAATTTAAAAAATATATGAAAGTAAATTTATCAGGCTTATCTATGCAGCTTTGAGTTTTATGTCATAGCTAGAAAGGCCTTCTCCAATCTTGGATTTTTTATCCTCCCATTTTTAAACATTTATATCTTTATATTTAAATATTTGATCTATTTAGAATTTATTTTGACATGAGGCTCAGGGTATGGTTCCAATTTTATTGTCTTCTGTGGCTACCTGTTTCCCCTGAAAGTTTTTTTTTTTATTATTTTACTTTATTTTGTCAATATACAATGTGGTTGATTATTGTGGCCCATTACTGAAACCTCCCTCCCTCCACTCTCTCAGCCCTCCCTCCCAACAACCTCCTTTCTGTTCGCTTGTCATATCAACTTCAAGGAATTATAATTGTTGTGTCTTCTTCCCTCCCCCCCCGACCCCAGTTATTTGTGTATTTATTTATTTATTTTTAGCTCCCACAAATAAGTGAGAACATGCAGTATTTCTCTTTCTGTGCCTGACTTGTTTCTCTTAATATAATTCTCTCTAGGTCCATCCATGTCATTGCAAATGGCAGTATTTCATTCTTTTTTATAGCAGAGTAGTATTCCATTGTGTAGATGTACCACATTTTCCATATCCACTCATCTGATGATGGACATTTGGGCTGGTTCCAGCTCTTAGCTATTGTAAAGAGTGCTGCAATGAACATTGGGGAAGAGGTGTACCTTATACTTGATGATTTCCATTCCTCTGGGTATATTTTCAGCAGTGGGATAGCTGGGTCATATGGTAGATCTATCTGCAATTGTTTGAGGAACCTCCATACCATTTTCCATAGAGGCTGCAACATTTTGTAGTCCCACCAACAATGTATGAGAGTTCCTTTTTCTCTGCAACCTCACCAGCATTTATCATTCACAGTCTTTTGGATATTAGCCATCCTAACTGGGATGAGATGGTATCTCAGTGTGGTTTTGATTTGCAATCTCTATAATGAGAACTACAAACCACTGCTGAGAGAAATTAAAGAGGACACAAGAGGATGGAAAGGTATCTCATGTTCTTGGATTGGAAGAATCAACATTGTGAAAATATCCATACTACCCAAAGTAATAAACAAATTCAATGCAATCCCCATCAAAGTTCAAATGACATTTTTCTCAGAAATGGAAAAAACTATCCAGACATTTATGTGGAATAACAAAAGACCACACATAGCCAAAGCAATTCTGAGCAAAAAAATAAAGCTGGAGGCATAACACTACCTGACTTTATACTACAAAGCTATAATAACCAAAACAGCATGGTACTGGCATAAAAACAGACACACTGATCAACGGAATAGAATAGAGAATCCAGAAATCAACCCACACACCTATAGCCATCTGATCTTTGACAAAGGCACCAAGCCCATACACTGGGGAAGAGACTGCCTCTTCAGCAATGGTGCTGGGATAACTGGATATCCCCTGAAAATTTTTTTGGATACTTCATCTGTTCCCGATGGATTTATTTTTTTTATTTATTTTTCTTTTTAATTTTATTTTGTCGATATACATTGTGGCTGATTATTGCTCCCCATCACCAAAACCTTCCTCCCTTCTCCCTGCCCCCCTCCCCACCAACACTGTCCTTTCTGTTTGCTTGTCGTATCAACTTCAAATAATTGTAGTTGTTATATCTTCTTCCTCCCCCCGGTTTGTGTGTGTGTGTGTGTGTGTGTGTGTGTGTGTGTGTGTGTGTGTGTGTGTGTGTGAATTTATATATTAATTTTTAGCTCCCAACAATAAGTGAGAACATGTGGTATTTCTCTTTCTGTGCCTGACTTCTTTCACTTAATATAATTCTCTCAAGGTCCATCCATGTTGTTGCAAATGGCAGTATTTCATTCGTTTTTATAGCTGAGTAGTATTCCATTGTGTAGATGTACCACATTTTCCGTATCCACTCATCTGATGATGGGCATTTGGGCTGGTTCCAACTCTTGGCTATTGTAGAGTGCTGCGATAAACATTGGAAAAGAGGTATACCTTCGACTTGATGATTTCCATTCCTCTGGGTATATTCCCAACAGTGGGATAGCTGGGTCGTATGGTAGGTCTATCTGCAATTGTTTGAGGAACCTCCATACCATTTTCCATAGAGGCTGCACCATTTTGCAGTCCCACCAACAATGTATGAGAGTTCCTTTTTCTCCGCAGCCTCGCCAGCATTTATCATTCATAGTCTTTTGGATTTTAGCCATCCTAACTGGGGTGAGAGGGTATCTCAATGTGGTTTTGATTTGCATTTCCTGGATGCTGAGTGATGTAGAGCATTTTTTCATATGTCTGTTGGCCATTTGGATATCTTCCTTAGAGAAATGCCTATTTAGCTCTTTTGCCCATTTTTTAATTGGGTTGCTTGTTTTCTTCTTGTACAGTTGTTTGAGTTCCTTATATATTCTGGATATTAATCCTTTGTCAGATATATATTTTGCAAATATTTTCTCCCACTCTGTTGGTTGTCTTTTAACTCTTTTAATTGTTTCTTTTGCTGTGCAGAAGCTTTTTAGTTTGATATAATCCCATTTGTTTATTTTTCCTTTGGTTGCCTGTGCTTTTGGGGTCGTATTCATGAAGTCTGTGCCCAGTCCTATTTCCTGAAGTGTTTCTCCTATGTTTTCTTTAAGAAGTTTTATTGTTTCTGGGTGTATATTTAAATCCTTAATCCATTTTGAGTTGATTTTAGTGTACGGCGAGAGGTATGGATCTAGTTTCATTCTCCTGCATATGGATATCCAGTTATCCCAGCACCATTTGCTGAAGAGGCAGTCCCTTCGCCAGTGAATAGGCTTGGTGCCTTTGTCAAAGATCAGCTGGCAGTAAGTGTGTGGGTTGATTTCTGGATTCTCTAATCTATTCCATTGGTCAGTGTGTTTGTTTTTATGCCAGTACCATACTGTTTTGGTTATTATAGCTCTGTAGTATAGCTTAAAGTCAGGAAGTGTTATGCCTCCAGCTTTATTTTTTTTGCTCAGCATTGCTTTGGCTATGCGTGGTCTTTTATTGTTCCATATAAATGTCTGGATAGTTTTTTCCATTTCTGAGAAAAATGTCATTGGAATTTTGATGGGGATTGCATTGAATTTGTATATCACTTTGGGTAGTATGGACATTTTCACTATGTTGATTCTTCCAATCCAAGAGCATGGGATATCTTTCCATCTTCTTGTATCCTCTCTAATTTCTCTCAGCAGTGGTTTGTAGTTCTCATTAAAGAGATTTTTCACCTCCTTGGTTAACTCAATTCCTAAGTATTTTATTTTTTTTGGTGGCTATTTTAAATGGGCAGGCTTTCTTGATTTCTCTTTCTGCATGTTCACTATTGGAGAAAAGAAATGCTACTGATTTTTGTGTGTTGATTTTGTATCCTGCTACTGTGCTGAAATCATTTATCAATTCCAACAGTTTTTTTGTAGAGGTTTCTGGCTGTTCGAAATATAGGATCATGTCATCTGCGAACAGGGACAGTTTGACTTCATCTTTTCCAATCTGGATGCCCTTTATTTCCTTCTCTTCTCTGATTGCTCTGGCTAGTACTTCCAACACTATGTTGAATAGGAGTGGTGAGAGTGGGCATCCTTGTCTAGTTCCTGTTCTTAAAGGAAAAGCTTTCAGCTTTTCCCCATTCAGGATGATATTGGCTGTAGGTTTGGCATATATGGCTTTAATTATGTTGAGATACTTTCCCTCTATACCTAAATTATAGAGGGTCTTTTTCATGAATGAGTGCTGAACTTTATCAAATGCTTTTTCAGCATCTATAGATATGATCATATGGTCCTTGTTTTTGAGTTTATTAATATGGTGTATCACATTTATTGATTTGCATATGTTGAACCAACCTTGCATCCCTGGGATGAATCCCACTTGATTGTGATGAATAATTTTACGTATGTGTTGCTGTATTCTGTTTGCTAGTATTTTAGTGAGTATTTTTGCATCTATATTCATCAAGGATATCGGCCTGTAGTTTTCTTTTTTGGTTATATCTTTACCTGGTTTTGTTATCAGGATGATGTTTGCTTCATAGAATGAGTTTGGGAGATTTGCGTCCATTTCAATCTTTTGGAATAGTTTGTAAAGAATCGGTGTCAATTCCTCTTTGAATGTTTGGTAAAATTCTGCTGTGAATCCATCTGATCCTGGGCTTTTCTCTGTTGGGAGCCTTCTGATAACAGCTTCAATCTCCTTTATTGTTCTTGGTCTGTTCAAACTTTCTACGTCTTCACGGTTCAGTTTTGGGAGCTTGTGTGTGTCCAGAAATTTATCCATTTCCTCCAGATTTTCAAATTTGTTG
Source organism: Cynocephalus volans (assembly GCF_027409185.1). Classification (NCBI taxonomy): domain Eukaryota; kingdom Metazoa; phylum Chordata; class Mammalia; order Dermoptera; family Cynocephalidae; genus Cynocephalus; species Cynocephalus volans. Next base: position 104,266,612 of record NC_084460.1, on the reverse strand, counting down.
GCGTATTGTTGTTTATAGTAGTCTCGAATGATTCCTTGTATTTCAGATGAATCAGTTGTAATATCGCCTTTTTCATTTCTAATTTTGCTTATTTGAGTCTTCTCTCTTCTTTTTTTTTGTTAGCCATGCTAATGGTTTGTCAATTTTATTTATCTTTTCAAAAAACCAAATTATTGATTCGTTGATCTTTTGAATTGTTTTTTGGTTTTCAATTTCATTCAGTTCTGCTCTGATCTTAATGATTTCTTTCCGTCTGCTAACTTTAGGTTTGGATTGTTCTTGTTTTTCTAGTTCTTTAAGGTGAAGTGTTAGGTTGTTCACTTGCCATCTTTCCATTCTTCTGAAGTGAACATTTAATGCAATAAATTTTCCCCTCAATACTGCTTTTGCAGTATCCCACAGGTTTTGGTATGATGTATCATTGTTTTCATTAGTTTCAATAAATTTTTTGATTTCCTGCTTGATTTCTTCTTGGACCCATATGTAATTAAGTAGAATGCTGTTTAATTTCCATGTGTTTGTATAGTTTCCAGAGTTTCGTTTGTTATTAATTTCTAGTTTTAATCCATTGTGGTCTGAGAAGATACATGGGATAATTCCAATTTTTTTGAATTTATTGAGACTTGATTTGTGACCTAATATGTGATCTATCCTGGAGAATGATCCATGTGCTGATGAGAAGAACGAATATTCTGAGGTTGTTGGGTGCAATGTTCTGTAGATATCTGCCAATTCCAATTGGTCTAGAGTCTTCTTTAGATCTTGTGTTTCTCTACTGATTCTTTGCCTAGATGATCTGTCTAATATTGACAGTGGGGTGTTCAGGTCCCCTGCTATTATGGTATTAGTGTCTATTTCCTTCTTTAGGTCTAATAGAGTTTGTTTTATAAATCTGGCTGCTCCAACATTGGGTGCATACATATTTATGATTGTTATGTCTTCTTGATGGATCAGACCTTTTATCACTAAGTAGTGTCCCTCATTGTCTCTTTTTATGGTTTTTAGTTTAAAGTCTATTTTGTCAGATATAAGAATAGCTACTCCAGCTCGTTTTTCTTTTCTGTTTGCATGGTAAATCTTTTTCCATCCTTTCACTCTTAGTCTGTGTGAATCTTTATGGGTGAGGTGGGTCTCTTGTAGGCAGCATATAGTTGGGTCCTGCTTTTTGATCCAGTCAGCCAGTCTGTGTCTTTTAATTGGGGAATTTAAGCCTTTTACATTAAGAGTTGTTATTGAAAGGTGTTGATTTATTCCTAGCATTTTATTGGTTGTTTGGTTGTCTTAGGTGTCTTTTGTTCCTTGCTTTCTGATTTGCTGTTTGGTTTCTTTGTTTGTTGGTTCCTTAGGTTGTAGATAGTGTTTTTGTTAGCTTGTTTTCTCTTCATGAATGCCATTTTTATTATACTAGCGGGTTTAGATTTTTCTTGGGTTTTTATGGCAGTGGTAGTTATTTTTCAGGAACCAAACCCAGTACTCCCTTGAGGATTTCTTGTAAGGGTGGTCGTGTGGTAGTGAACTCCCGCAGTTTTTGTTTGTCTGAGAAATATACTATTTGCCTCTCATTTCGGAAGGATAGCCTTGCAGGGTAGAGTATTCTCGGCTGGCAATCTTTGTCTTTTAGTATTTTGAAAATATCATCCCATTCCTTTCTAGCTTTTAGGGTTTGTGATGAAAAGTCTGATGTTAACCTGATTGGGGCTCCCTTATAGGTGATTTGACGCTTCTCTCTTGCAGCTTTTAAGATTCTCTCTTTGTCTCTGAGTTTTGCCAATTTGACTATGACATGTCTTGGAGAAGGTCTTTTTGGGTTGAATACATTTGGAGATCGTTGAGCTTCCTGGATCTGAAGATCTGTGATTTTTCCTATACCTGGGAAGTTTTCTGCCACTATTTTGTTGAATATGTTTTCTATGGAATCTCCATTTTCCTCCCCTTCTGGAATACCCATGACTCGGATATTTGAGCGCTTATGGTTGTCTGATATCTCTCTCAGATTTTCTTCAATGTCCTTGATTCTTTTTTCTTTCTTTTTGTCCGCTTGTGTTATTTCAAACAGCCCATCTTCAAGTTCAGAGGTTCTCTCTTCAACTTCGACAAGCCTGCTGGTTAAACTCTCCGTTGTGTTTTTTATTTCGTTGAATAGCTTCTTCAGTTCAGCAAGTTCTGCTACATTTTTTTTTCAGGACATTGATTTCCTTGTACATTTCCTCTTTCAGATCCTGTATACTTTTCCTCATTTCATCATGATGTCTAGCTGAGTTTTCTTGTATCTCATTCAGTTTCCTTAGAATTATCACTCGAAATTCCTTATCAGTTATTTCAAGGGCTTCTTGTTCTATAGGATCTAGAGTTTGAGATTTATTAACTTTTGGTGGTGTACTTTCTTGATTTTTTGTATTTCTGGTATCTTTTTTTTGATGTTTATTCATTGTGGCAGGGGGTTTCACAGTCCACCGATTTGAGACTAATGACTAACTAGGATGTTGCTGTGGTTGCCAGTTTCGTATGGCTCCCTCCGTGACTGCTCAGTTGGCCTCTAGTGCCTTGTGTGTGTGGTTGCCTCGGGTCTTGGGCTTCTCCGGGGAGCCACCTTTCTGGTCAGCTTGGACTCTGCTGGGCTGGTGGATCACGTACCACAGGGTGTGTGATCTCTGTTGAGCTTTCACTTCCTGTGCAGGATTTCTCCCTGTTCTGTGTGCTCTGGCCCAGGCTGTTAGATCGTGCAGTGGTGACCCCACCGGGTGTGTGGTTTCTGTCGAGTCTCCGCCTCCCTGGCCGCACGTCTCCCCACTCTGTGTGCACTGCACCCCTCATCTATCAGCTGGGCCTTCAAGACCCTGCTCGGCACTGCCTCGCCCAGGAAGTCTACCTGGTTTCTGCTAGGCACAGACGACCGGTCTCTCTGGGTGCCTTTGTAGCACTATGTAGATCTTTCTCAGGTCTTGTTCACCTTTGTATCCCCCCAGTATAATCTGAGTCTAGCGCCCACCGGCAGCCTGGTCTCCGGCAGGTTCAAGCGGACCTGGGAACTCTCCTACCACACTATTCCCAACCCGAAATTTGTTAGGCTTTTTTCCAAACTGGTGGCCGCAGAGATGGTATCTGCCTCCCAGTAACAGGGAGTTTACCTGGGGCCGGAGACCAGGGTGTGGTGGAGTGACAGTCGGCCCACCTGTACTTCCTTGCCCTCCCGACACTGGCCGGGGACGCCCCCCACCACCAGCCCCGCCAGAGAACCGCGGAGGGAGTGGGAGTGGAGGCTGGACCTCAGGCTCCTGAAAGCCCCTCGCCAGGCCAAGCAAGTGGGAGGGCTCAGTGATGGCCGAGCTGGGTGGGGCTGCCCGCACCTGGGAAAATGGAGGCAGCACCGGGGTGGTGAGTGGCCTGGTGGTGCAGGCGGGAGCCAGATGGGCATCCACCCCCCGAACAGTGCTGTGCCAGGTCGGGCGCTCACTCTGTCTCTGGTTTGTTGCCTTCCCAGTTCTCAGCCGCTGCCGCCTCAGGCTGTTCAGTCGCGGCGCGGCTCGGGCGCTCCCAGGAATCTTCTTTAATGCCGGCCTGAAACCTCGACTCCTGAAGAGGGCCGCTGGCCGCCTTCAGCGCAGCCCCGGCCTCCGGGATCCTGTCTGCATCCACAGCAGCCCTGGCGCTGTGTTCCCTGTTTCGAGACTCGCTTTTGCAGCTAAGAAACAGTTCTTTTCCTGCTCCATACTTCAAAGCTGTTGGCTGTAAATGAGGCAGCCTCTCCTGCCGGGGGCAAAGTGGCGGTCACCCCCCACGACCGGCCAGCAGCAGCGGTCCTCCCTTAAGAGATGGCAAGAGGAAGGTCCACAAGTTTCCCGGCTGCCTGAGGCCCAGTGGCCACCTTTTCCACCTCAGCTACTCCGCGCCAGCCACCGCAGCCGCCGCCATCTTGACGGAATCTTCCCTATGGATTTAAACACGTTTATAACACAATAAATTATTTACTCTATTTGTGTCTGTTTCTGAACTTTACATGCTGTTCCATTGATCTGTCTTGATTTTTATGCCTTTCTATGTCTTACCACACTAGTTTAAGTATTGTTACTTTATAATATGTCTTACTATCTAGTAAGGCTAATTCTCTCGTTAATCTTCTGTTTAATATTTTAAAGGCTTCAGGACTTCAAGAACTTTAGGAACTACAGATCTTGTTCATTTTCTGTATGCCCATGCAATAGAACAAGCATTAGGTGAATCAGAGTTCATGCAAGCATGGGGTCAGAGCCCAATGCCCAGGCTCTTTTGATGGCTGCAGAGAAAATCTCAGTAAATTGGTGATTCAACATGCCTTTTGTAGGCATCACAGTCTAAGAAACTTGAGAATGTTAAATAAATGCTTCTGCATGAATTCATTCATCATTCTGCTTCAAACTGAGGAAGCAGGAGATGAGGAAGATATCATTTCAGACAATCAGAGAAAGAAGCCAGCACAGATAAAGAAAGAACAATGGATACAACATTGGAACTAGAGCAAGGCATCTAGATCCTGAATTAACACTACATTTGTGAAAATGGAGCCAGGGACAAGTTGCCTCTCTACTACATTTTATTCCCATTTGGGTAGTCCCCAGTCATCTTCCCCAGTTTGTCATTCAATTTCATTTTTTTTTTTTTTAAAGATGACCGGTAAGGGGATCTTAACCCTTGACTTGATGTTGTCAGCACCACACTCACCCAGTGAGCTAACCGGCCATCTCTATATAGGATCCGAACCCGTGGCCTTGGTGTTATCAGCACTGCACTCTCCCGAGTGAGCCACGGGCCAGCCCCCAATTTCATTTTTGATGTATTGACTTTTTACTATCTGCTCTGAGAGAAAAGCAATACGGAGATACTGTTTAAAACCTTGCAAAATCCTGGAGCAGATTACCTCAGTGAAAAGCCTGTTTTGTCACTTCCTAGCTGTGCAACTTAGGCAAGATGAATAAACTCTCTGTGTGACACCCCTGCCCCCATCTGTTTCTACCTGTAAAATGTAAACAATAGTAATTCTACTTCACTGAGTTGTCCTGAGGACTAAATGAGATCATATGCTGGGCACTTAGGACACTGCTTGGCCCATATTAGGTGCTAAATAACAATTAAGCAACTGTATGATGCAAAAATGGTTTAACTTCCACTTCACAGAAACCAAAGTTTTATGTCTTTCCCAATTTCCATAACTCAGCTGTTATAAGAAAAAGAGTGAGATCCAAACCCTGTTTCTAGTACATTCCAATGAAGCCAATCGTATTTGTAGCTCTAAATCCTAAAATTATATAAAGTTGTCTAAATTTAATACTGACCAGTGTAGATATCTTCCTGCTTTTTCTTGTGCCTCTTCTTTTGATTGCTTCTCCAGGCAAGACTGATGGACTTAACTGACCCCAAATCCTTTGTCATGTTTGAAACTGACTTGTATTCTCTTCCCTCTGCACTATATTATATCTCCTTAGTCATTCCCTTCAAATAGTAAATACTACTAGTTGTAGTTGTATCCTAAAATATACAGTTAATTTTGAGGCAAAGCCCTGAGGTTTTTCACCAAGGTTTTTAGTATTTTGTTCTTTGTTCGCCCTCCTCACAAAAATAATAAAAATGAAATCACTACTGGAGTTTTAACCAAAAGGACTCTCTTATTCAGCCTACTGTTCCTTGTTATACTTATGATAAATAAATCTTTCTCCTTTACAGATGAGGAAACTCAGCATCAAAAATTTATAGGTTTCTCAAATCTATAGTCTACAGTGGAGTTAAGTCCTGAGAAATGTCAGCCTTCCATTCTCTGGCCAGTAGAATATATAATTTGACTTATTGACCTAGAATATGTTGGCCATGTACTGTAACCCTCTGAAGGAGTTCAAGAAACTGATTTAGTATGTCAGTGCCATATTCAGCACAAGAAGGTGACCTGGCATCTAAGCGATCGATATGAAATGATTGGTACAGAAGCATATGGTCAAATAATCAAATCTATTAGGACCTGTGCTCTAGGTCTTTTTTGCAGATTATCTATCTACCTACTTATCTACTTAACCATTTGTTTATCCCTCAATTGACAAACACCAAACTTCTGGGTGGGGGGAAGTATCTAAAGCCAATTAGTCCCCACTGACTATTTCAGAATCAGAAGGCTTCACTGGAATCTAATCTGAAAGATTTAGAAAACCTTGGCCAAAACAGTACAGGAGTCAAAGACACCCACTCAGCTCAAACTTGCCAAGCTCACATAAATGAGAAGTCCAAGGCAGACCTGGAATAAGTACCCAGCTGAATTTATCTGGAATTTCTCTTTTCCAGTCTTGTGTCTCCTTTGTTATGGATTGCATTTTTGTGTCCCCCGCAAAATTTATATGTTGAAACCCTAATCCCCAATGTGATGGTATTTGGAGACGGGGGTCTATGGGAGGTAATTAGGTCATAAGGGTAGAGCCCTAATGATGGGATTAGTTCCCCTGAGAAGAGACATCAGAGAAATTGCTTTCCTCTCTGCTCTTAGCCATGTGAGGATACATGCAAGATGCAGCAAGAAAGCGGCCACCTATAAACCAGGAAGAGGGCCCTTACTAAAAGCTGACCATGCTGGCACTCTGAGACTTTCCAGCCTTCAGAACTGTAAGAAATAAATTTCTGTCATTTAAGCCACCCAGTCAAAGCAGCCCAAACTCACTAAGACATCCTCCTTCTGCATTAGTTTTATTCTTGGCCATCTTTCTCCCATTGTGGTTCTGTTATTACCTCCAAGAACTCCAGGATTAGTTCTATTATCTTACCAATCTAAAAACAAAAGATGACTGTTTTTCAGTGAGTCCAGCAAAAGTCCCAAGATTCACACTAATTGAATTAATGTTTATATGCCTATCCGTGAATTGCTGGTTCAAAGGAAGGAAATACACAGTTTTGCCAGGTCTTGGGTTAGAGTTAAAGTCACTTTTCCAACCTACACTACTCCATGCCCAACCAGTGTGAACTGGGAGTGGAGAAGGGGTGGTTTCCCGTAGGATGATGGAAGTGGCATTACCAGAAGGAGGAAGTGATACCAGGCTAGCAAAAGCAAATGTTTACTATACATGAAGAAAAATGAGATGATACATATTCCATTGTTTCATTCATTCATTCAAACATTAAGAAAACAAATTATTAAAGAACAGTCCCTGCCCACAAGAAAATCATAGCCTTTTGAGATAATCATATCAACGTAATATTTGTGATACATTAGGCTCCACTAAAGATACACATACAAAATAAGCTACAATACAGACTATGAGTACCAATCATATTTACAGAGGCCTTGGCTACGTTTTTGCTATTAAGTTTCATCAGTAACATGCTAGTACACTTAAATGTAGAGAAAAGCAAAGCAGAGCCCTCACTCATAATTCTTGCTAAGGTGACTAGCCTAATTTTAGATGCCCCTACAATCTCACCTGGAATCAACAACTTAGGCAGTGCTTTTTTCATGATCTGCCACTGCATGATGCTTCTAGCAAAGAGTAAGCTGTCAGCATCCATACCAAGAATTTGTTAACTTCATACACTGCAATTTACTTTTTTGATGTACAATGCCACAACTACTATTAAATTTCATACCTTGGCAGGCACTTATTTATTAGATGGGAAACTGCTCTCTTTTAATAAAAAAAAAAAAAAGTCTTTCACTTTTCTGCCATTTGGAAAGCACTGCAGTTTAATTGAAAATTGGTCAAGTCAGTCTGCTGTGGACTCCTGAGAAATAATTTGTGTGAATAACTATCACCAAGAGCTTCCCCAAGGAAAAGCTTTCATTAGGGCTGAGAACATTTTCTGATGATTCTCATAATTACCTTTCTTTGAGTTACTGGCTCACCAGTATGGCTGTCCTAAAGTGCTTTGCTGATTCTTTCTTGCCTCTTGCCTTTATAGCTCAAGTTCCCATGATAAGGAGAAAACCGTTTGGTCAGGACATGAATGTTCATTAAGAACTGCTTTGCATCAGTGTTTATTAAAGTGTTTATAAAGCAAACCCTGAAAAATATTCTCCTAGAAGGTAAATTCTTCTAGAAGCATGAATTGGGGCCATGCCCCAAGTCCCTAAAGAATTTTCTCTGATATTGTTGTTATTATTGCTGAAGTGTGGCTATGGGAGCATGGAGGAAGAATCCTCAGAATCAAGACAGGAGATCTGGGTTGAGTTCTGGCTATACCTAAACTAGAAGGTTAAGTGGGTATAGTAAAGCCTATGTCTTCCCATGGATTATTATGAAGATTTAACAAGACAGTGTAGAGGAAAATACCAAGTATATGCATGGTGCATAGAAAGCGCTCATATGTGCTAGCTGAATCTGAATAAATGATAAAACAGTTAAGTCTTCTAACTTTCTTGTATTTGCTATTTGGATGACAAGAGCTCATTAACACTATATTTGTTCATTCAGCCACTGAACTGAACACTGAAGCACCTCCATATACTTTATATTATAATAGATGCTTGGATTGTAAAAAAGAGAAAAGGCACATCAGTCTTTATACCGATGTGTGGAGAGGCGAGGGCATGAATATTTACATCATGTTCAGTATAGTAACAGGTGTGAGCAAGGATCCCTGAAAGCATGAGGAAGGATCTCTTAAATATTCCTGGGGAAATCAGGGAAAAAAAGTGTCACAGAGAGTTCACACTTGAGCTGAGGCATAATAATAATAAGCAGGAGTTTTCTAGGTGGACAGAGTTGAAGCAGATGAGTAGAGACCTACAGACTGATGACAGAGCATATGCTAAGCCTGAGGATAAATGCTATGGTGAAAGAAAAGGAAAGCAAATCAGTATAACTAGGAAGAGGCTGCTTTAGGAAGAAAGCCAGGAGCTGAAGGAGTAAAGATCAGACCATGAAGGCTCTGGTATACTTTTCTAGGGACTTGAGCTTCATCTCCTAGGCAAGTGTTTTCCAGACTTACTAAATATCAGAATCACTTGCATATCTTTTGAAAAACATATACTCCATGGAACTACTATATAACAGTTTGGAATTAGTGACACTCGAGTTGAGCCAAGATAAACAAACAGACATACATATACGTATTGTGTATGTATACATACAGATATATGTATATATACACGTGTGTGTATGTGTACATGTTTTAAGCTCCCCAGGCAATTTTCATGAAGACTCAGTTCTCGAAATCTCTATCTTGCTAATGATGCGCACTTAATGACTTATCTTCACTTCCTAATGTCAGATCCAACTCTATCAAGTCAAGACACAGTAACTCACTATAAAGTTCCCCTTACTGCTAACCTGACCTTAAGTCCCCATTCTGATAACTGGACTTATGTCCTAGCCTCAAGTTTCTCTTCAGCAAATTTCCTGGAAATTTACTTCCTTCTCAGTTCCCACATCTATCTTATATCCTAAGCCTAGTTCTAAGATAGTATATTAGTTATCTAACATTGTGTAACAACCCCAAAACATAGCAGTCTTAAAGTGTTAGAAATTTGGGAGCAGATTATCTGGGTGGTTTGGCCGAGAGTCTCTCATGAAGTTGAGTCAAGATGTTGACTAGATCTACTGTCATCTAAAGGTTTGACTGAGGCTGGAGGCTCTCCTTCCAAGGTGGCTCACCCACATGGTTGTTAGCAGAAGGACTCAGTTTCTTCTCATATGAGCTTTTCTGTAGTATTGCTTAAGTGTCCTTATGACAAAGAAGCTGGCATTCCTCAGAGCAAGAACCTTGAGTTTAGATTTGAAGGGGAAAGCAAGGAGGTGGCCACGATGCTATTTACGACCTGATCCCAGAGTCACACAATGACACATTCACCATACCCTACTAGTTAGAAGTAAGTCACTACATTCATTCCATACTCAAGAGGAAGAAAATTAGATTCCACCTTGTGAAGGAAGGGGTATTAAAGAATTTCTGGAGAATATTTTTTAAAACCACCACAAGTAGAGATCTCGGTCCATTTTCACACCTGCTAGGTGCAATCTGGCTCCATGTAAATCTGCTTGCTCATATTTTCAGTTGTCACTTCTCCATGGATTTTTTTGTCACCATCCCTATGGAGATGCCCACATTGTTTTAGGTGCCATTTCCCAAACTGAGGTTTTTCTTGCCATTCCCATCTTACACTTCATCCTTTAATTCCTCAGACACCATGATCTATCTTGATGTTTTTTCAAATCTCATATAAAAGAGATCAAAGAACTAAATGAACCGTTTTATGTTAATCTGTTAACATAAACAGAGCTCAGTTGTGTTTAATATTTGCTATAGCTGTAGATGACAAAGGTTTCAGTTTTCTCTAGTTTTCTTAGATTTTTTTAACTCCTCTATTGTCTTTGTGCTTACCTAAGAAACCTCTTAATTTGAGTATGTATATTATAATTCTCAGTGTTATAATTCACTTATATTATGCTGGAGTCCTATTAATGTAATGGCAAGGTGTTGTGGAAGAGAAGCTTTCTATAAACTTATGATAAAATATTATATTTTTACTGAGCCTGCCTGAGTCCCTCGGTTGTGACCTTTAACAGTACTTCTTAGTCTTTTTTCCCCCCTCTCCTTACCTCTGGCAGGGAGGCTATGTGAGGTTAGAATTGGCCAAATGCTCCTACTCTAGATCAGATAAGACTCTAGTAATATAGCTTCCCTTGAAAGGCAGGCTTTTGTTATGGCCGTATTTCAAAATGGTTACTTTTACCATTCCTCTGCTCTAAACACCGAAGGAAATTCTCTGATGTTTAAGTTGAGAACCTGGTGAGGTTGCTGGAGGTATATTCATGAAAGTATGAAGGTGTCCCTAAGACTGGGCCTCTAGGAGTTTTTAACTCTCAAGCTAGTCCACATCCAGCCTGTAGAAATTCATGAAAATTACCATGTAAGTATTCCTGCCTATTTATGGTTCTAGTAGCTTCTGCATCAGGTAAGTTGATCTTTGCTGTGATTCTTAGTATTCTCCAGATTTGGGAGGTGGTAGTGCGCCCCACAACTTCAATTATATGATGTATTTAAGAAAGTCATTGATTTTTCAGTTTGTTCAGTGTTTTTCTCATTGCAAGGGTGGGAATGACAACTTTTCAGCTTTTTATATGTCAGAGCTAAAAAATGTATTTTAGCAACTTTAGTGAATTATATTTTACATTTTATAAAATGCATCTATTTTAAGTGTACAATTCACTGATTTTTAGCAACTTTACTGAGAAGTGCAAACATTACCATAATCAGTTTTAGAGTATTTTCATCCCCAAAATAAGGGAGTATGTTTTTGACATCACCAGAACCCCTCATAGAAACTCTCCCATATGTCTAAGTCTAAATATCTTTGCTGATATTCCCCCAAAGTTTTATTCTGTCTGTTAAAATGCTATCTGCTGGAACTCTCCTGATTCCTGACCCGTTTACTTCAAAGATTGGATTTGGAGTTAGAAGACCCCATGCTGCCACTTACTGTCTTTATCATCTTAAGCAATTCACTTCAACTTTGGAGGCTTTCCTGAGGAAAGAAAGTAGGAATCATTTGTCCTGCAACCAGCAAAATGCTGAGCACATAGGCAATGATTAATAAATACTTGTGAAAAAAAAATGAATCTGTAATTGGCTTCAAGATATGTGAAATAATGTGGTTGGATAAAAATCAGAAAGTGTATGTATAAATTTACATAAATACTTTTGAAGGACAACAAATGCCCTGATACTGCAAGAAAAATTTTATTGGGATAGCCTTCATGAAATTTTTTGACGGGTTCAAGGCCCAAAGGGGTTAAGAACAATGAACTAAATGATATCCAAAAACTTTTTCAACTCAAACATCCGATCAGTCAATGTATATTAACTGTCTATTTCCTTTTCCTAACTCAGGATTTTCATAATCCAGATTTTATGTAACTGAGAGCCTTTTCAATACTATTCTTCCTCTTTTAGGAAGTATGAAGGTATGCAGTAGTGATTGACTGGTCAGGTACATCCCCTCATACTCCAATTCTTTGTTTTTAAAATTGTCTTGTCTATTCTTGGCTCTTCTCTCTTACCCATATTCATTTTGTAAACTGCTTCATAAGCTCTATGTAAAATCATAATTAAATTATCTTATAAATTTTGTATATGTCTTAAATAAAATTGATATATGATTTTGAGTCATCTTCTCCCCCTAATAAAATTTTATAATTTTATTCTGAAAATATTTTATACATATTTGTTAAATGTATTCTTAAAAATTGCATAATTTTCTTCCTTTTATGAATATCATTCTTTTTCCATTATATTTCTTAATTCAGTTTTTGCTCATACTCATGTTTGTATTGGCTGCTATAACTTTACACTCACCTCCAAACTCAATATAGTTGTTCTGAGGTCTTAGTTCTTGGTTATATCTTAGTTATGAATAAGTAAAAGTTTTGGACCAGAATGTTTAACTTGCCTAAACAAACCAAGTGAAAGAAAGCAATATTTGGGCAACTATATCTCACTATGAAGGCTTTCCCCAAATTTCTCTTTTTGGGTTCTTCCCACACTATCCTTTTGTTGGTATTTGGCTCTAATTATTAGTAAGATTTCTTATTATTCTACAAACCTGAATTTGTGCAAGCACTAAGTAGATTACACACTACTTAGGCTCAAAGACTTCAAGGTGCTAATTCTCTCAGATCTAAATCTTGGGATCTCACCACATCTAGCCGACCATGAAAACAAAGGAAATTGAAGAGGTTAATTGGGGGGGGAAAAAATGATTAGGTCTAGCTTAACTTATCCAAATAGCTGCATGTGTGGAAGAGGTAATGAGAGAGTTTGGTTTGCTTAGCCAACCCCAAAGAGTCAGACTGTGTTTAGACCTGCTTACCACTTTGAAGCAGGAAACAGAAAGTAGAAACAGGTTCATCCCTTAAAAGGCCACCATGATTCAGTTGCAATTCTTTATCTTTTAGAGGGCAAGCAGGTAAGCGAGCTAAGAAGACAGAGTAGCAGGTCTGATTTGTAGAGAGAGGGCTAGAAATTTCCCTCTCTCCTATCCTGGACATTGGAATTTACTTTGATTGAAAGGCTGTCAGTCATCACTTAAGCATGATTTCTCCCTGAGCATGACTTCTCCCGAAGCATGACTTCAATTTGATAAATGCTTTGTCATTCTAATAGTTTTGCTGTACATAACCTTTCCTTAGGCCAACTTCTGTAAAATTTCCATAGACATGGCTCATGTCCTCACTCAGCCGTGCGGTCACTGCTAACACGTACACTCTTGATACATTGGATTTATACTTAATCATCCTTTTACTCACTCATACCAAATACATCTATTGTGTTTTATAATATACATATTATTAAAAAATTCAATCTATTTTTACTAGTAGGTGATTAATAAAAATTTATCAAATAAATGAATAATGCCTAAATGAATCATTGCTGGCTTTAAGAATTCAGTATGATGAACTAACACTTCATCATGTGTTCATATGCCTGATCAAATCATTCTTTTTCTCCCTTACCCTCAACTCATACCTGGTAAGATATAGAGTATGAGGAGGACAGGACAGAGGACAGACATATTTGGGGATGTAAGAAGTCAGGATCATAAGAAGAAATTTCCATTGCCTGGACCTCAGATGCCAGGAAATATGATGAGGTATTACCTCATGGGTCTTCACAATAGCCTGGTGAAATAAGTCGGGCATGATTATATTTATGTTCCAGGAGAGCTAAAACTAAGAGAAAGTAATGAACTTTTGTAAGGTCAAAGAGCCAGTTAGTAATGTGACCAAGCCATGAATCCAATGCCAATTGCAGTTTAGCACTTAGCCAGTCTCCATTTCACTCCATTCAAAGTCCTGCTCAGACTTTGAACACAGGGCTTAGCCCACAGAGAAAGTCCAGGTTTACCCACAGAAATAAACCAGAAGAGAATTGTTCTTTAATTCCTGCTATATTGTTACCCGTCTGAGTGCCTATTTGAAGTATTGCGGTGGCAAACAAAGACCTTTGAGCCAAGGGTTTTAGGCTAAAGAGTACTGCTTTAAAACAGCTGAGAGTTTATTCTCATTAGTTAGGAAAACACTTTGCTGCTGAACCCACAACTGCACCTCATTTTCATTTGATATTCTTAATTAAGATTCATTTGCTTGCAGTCTGTAAAGATGGCAGTGCAATAAGAGTAGGTTTACTTATAAATAGATAAGTCATTAGTATTCTAGGACAGCCTTCTACCTATCCGTATGGCTGGGGTGGGAGGACCATGGCACAGAATGGAGTTGGTGAAAGCCCCTTTCCCAGCAAAAAATCATGGTTTATTTTCCTTGATAAATCAGGATGATATGCCTAAACCAATATTTATCAAACCATAGGATCACCTAAGTCACTAGTTAAAAATGTAAATTTCAGGCAACCCTCCAAAGAGAGTCTGATTGCATAGTTCGTGGGTGCAGATCAGAAAAATCTACATCTCTAACAAGAACTGCAGTTGATTCTGATATAGGTGCTTAAACTTCACTATCTAAGCACAGGTAAATCTATAAAAAGGGAAGTTAACATTCATTTAAATAACAATGGATTTATAAATAAAATGGCATTACATTCAACAGAGATGATGTAGATGCAGGTTTACTAATATCTATAAAGCCCTACATTTAACAGGTAACAGTGATGAAATAAAGCAGGGTCAATTTTTTGCCTGGAAAATTTGAAGAGGAACCATAAGCTTTCTCTTTTTGACAATAATTCTATAATATTATTTCTGCAGTTCTGTGCAATTCAATTAATTAAATGCTTCTCCAGCACCTACCACTTGCTGGTACTTAAATTTCTGCCTTCTATTCCATCAAACTTAGTAAAGGAGACAGATACAAACCTATATAAATAATTTCAATACAGAGACAAATATGATCCCTGAAAACCAACATGATAATAAACTAAAGAATACACCTGAAAATTTCAATCATTAGAATAAGTCTTTGCAGTCTACTTCAAAGATGAGCTCTGTGAAAGAACTAACACAAATTGGCATTGTCCCCAGTATCCGTATGTTTGGTAAATATTACAAAAAACAACAGAATTGACTGTCTATACAACTCATCACAAATTATCTTGGCTTTAATTTTTTATTTGCAGTGCACTCTTTTTACAAACAATGTATCTTTTGGTACCACCTACCTATATGTATACACATCTCCTATATACATGCCAGAAGTGGTCTCTGAGGACTTCCTCTAGGGGTCTCTGGAGAACAGTCTGAAAACCACTAACAAGAAAGAAGAGAATAAATAGAAAACACAGAATAAGTTGGTAGAAATAAATCCAAACATGTTAGTAATTACATTAATATAAATGGCCTCACTTCTGCTTTCAGCCAAAATGAAGTAAAAGGGGGGTCAGGTTTACTTTATCCACTGTAAACAACTAAAAAAACAGAAAGAAATACATGTGACCATGATTTTCAGACATTGGAAGAGAAGCAGCATAGGCCTGTGACCTAGGGAGAAAGAAAACAAACACTGCTGTACCAGATTACTGCCTAGAGGCAGTTTTCATACCGTTATGTTGTACAAAGAGAGGGAAACCAAACAGAGCCCTTCAGTCCTGAGGAGTCGGGGAGATAGAGGTTGAATTTTAGAGAGGTCAAGGTGGTTAGAAATTGTGGGGAAGAACACTGTAGGAGACAGCTGGACAGAAAAGAGAGAGAGCTCCAGAGATCTGCGGAAGGGTCCCTTTGAGTCTTTGGATGAGTACTGATATGCACATATACGAAAGAAAACAGTAGGACCCAACTCCATATGTAGAAGAATGAGTCTAGACCTGAACCTCTTGCCATATACCAAAATCAACTCAAAGTGGATTAAAGACTTCAATATAAGACCCGAAATTATAACACTACTAAAAGAAAACATAGGGGAAACACATTAGGAAGTAGGGCTGGGCAAAGACTTCGTGAACAAGACGCCAAAAGCACAGGCAACAAAAGAAAAAATAAACAAATGGGATTATATCAAACTAAAAAGCCTCTGTTCAGCGAAAGAAACAGTTAAGAGAATGAAACTACAACCTACAGAATGGGAGAAAATATTCACAAACTATGCATCTATAGGGAAAATATAGGAAAATGGACAGGGCCCCTCAGATGTTCAGAATCTTGCCTACCATTTGCTGTTAATATCCACATGCGCCCAGGTGTTCCTTGGTTACTATCTAACATAATTGTGTATGGGCACCCAGGTGTCCTGGGTTATGAACCTCAATACAAAGGACTAATGGCTCTGATACACGGCGCTTCTTGGGACACTCTGGGAGGCCACTAGGGTGGCTGCTCCTAGCTCTGAATAAAGCCTCTGAATTTTTTACTCACGGCTCCCAGGATCTTTTCCTTTTACCTAGCTCGTGGATCTGCGTGTGAAAGGTTTGTGACCCATTCTATACAACTGGCTTAAGGGGTCTGTGAGCCCTAGCTCTAGCAATACAGCACCCAACAAGGGATTAATATCCAGAATAGACAAGGATCTCAAGCAACTTAACAGTAGAAAAACAAGTAACCCAATTAAAAAATGGACAAAAGAGATGAATAGGCATTTCTCCAAGGAAGATATACAAATGGCCAACAGACACAAGAGAAAATGCTCAACATCACTAAGCATCAGAGAAATGCAAATCAAAACTACATTAAGATACCATCTAACCCCAGTTATCCTGGCCATTGTCAAAAAGATGGAGAATGTATGACAGCGCAGATGCAGAGAAGAGGGAACCCTCCCACACTGTTGGTGAGACTATAAATTAGTGAAGCCATTATGGAAAATAGAATGGAGATTCCTCAAACAACTACAGATGGATCTACCATACCATCCAGCAATCTTTTTGCTGAGTGTATAGCCAAAGGAATGGAAATCATTATGTTGAAGGGATACCTGCATTCCCATGTTTATCGCAGTTCTGTTTACAATAGCCAACAGTTGGAACCAGCCTAAATGTCAATTGACAGACAACTGGACAAGGAAAATGTGATATATATGCACAATGGAATACTACTCTGCCATACAAGGAATGAAATTCTGACATTCTTAGCAACATGGATGAACTTAGAGAAAATTATATTAAGTGAAATAAGCCAGGTACAGAAAGAGAAATAATGCATGTCCTCACTCATAGTAGGAGCTGAAAAAATAATCAAAAAAAGAAAGAAAGATACAACAATCAATAATTCCTTGAACTTTCAAATAGAACTGAGGCCATCAGAAGTGGGAGAGGGGGAAGAGAGGAGGGTTAGAGAGAAGTTGGTAAAGGGTAACAAATACTGTTTACATTGTATAATGATAAAATAATAGAGCCAAATAAAAAAAATAATAAAATCTTTTATGCTGGAACTTTGTACAAATTTCTAACAAGTGGAATTATTCCAACTGTCTTTTGTAGCATTCAAACTTTAGTAACTTCTGTTGTGATAGGATTTTCCAGGTAACTTCTTTTCAATGCTTTTGCATTGAAAAATAATATTTAAATTAAAATATTAAAGATAAAACTTTAGTTAATGTGATTAAATTAAGTTTTGAACTTAAATTTTGTATTTACATTATTTAAAATTCTAATTTTTGAAATATTTTTAGACCTAAGAACATTTTAAATTTAATTGTACACCAATATTAATTCTGCTCCATTTTAATTCAGTATTTAAATATAATTTAATATGATTTTAATCATGAGAAATGTAATATTTAGGCGAATAGACTATTTGAATAATTGGGGCATAAAATCTAAAAATGTTTAACCTTTTAAAAATTTTAAAAGCTATCACAAAGTTCTGAAAGCAACAGGAAATAACTGAGATAACCCAAGGAAATTCCATAGCCTTAATTAAGAAAATATTTTATGTAATTTTTCAGTGTATACTGACCTGTTTTATACATTTTCATTGTTTTTAAGTGTTTTTTTAATAAACACTTCAACCTGAATTTAGGTAATACTCAGAAAACGTGGATTCAATCATTATTAATCCAAATTGAAATTCTTATTAAAACTTCTGGAAAAAGCAATTAAAATCATTAGCATGTTGTAAAACAAAGATTATGTAAAAACACGGGAAAATACTTCTAATGTTTAAAAAGCATGATTCTAAATTATATGTATACAATGATTATAACTATCTAAAGATCACATGGAAATGTAAAAATACTAGAAGGAAATATGACAAAATGCTGCCAAGAATGGTTTTAACTTATGAGTATCTGTATGTTTTATTTTCCAAGTTTTCTGATTCGTGTGTGTGTGTGTGTGTGTGTGTGTGTGTGTGTGTGTGTGTGTGTGTGTGTGTGTGTGTGTGTGTGTGTGTCTGTGAGTGTCTGTCTGTCTGAAGGACACATGGCAAGTGGTGGGTAGTGACACTAGTGAACTGCCCTCCTAGGGAGCCCTCCAGGATCCTTTGTCTCCTGTCAATTCTGTTTCACACTCAATAAGCCACTGAGTCATTGCTAGGCCTGCACCTATCTGATTAGTAAATTGTTAAAACTAAAAAGTAAGAGGACCTAACTTAAGGGTTTCCCTGCGGGGTGTCTGCTTCCAATCTCTGCCCTGTCAGCATGGCTTGTAATCTTTCAGACCTCTAAAATCACAGGTTTCAGAACCAACATTTCTTTGGAGTCAGTGTTGTAGAAGAGCTGTTTTTCTTCCCTGAAGAGACCTAAATTAAAAGATGAACGTTTGGGATCCTAAATTCTTTGTGCAGAGAACATGGAAAGTTTCCTTGTGTGGAAGATAGAAAATAGCTGATGCTAACCATAGCAAGGCACAAAGCACACAACTTCTAACTACTGTAAGACTAATGGACTGATTATGACCTCTCACTGCTGGGCCCTGAGAACCTACTGTCATTACTCTTTTTCAGAAGTTAGATAATAGCTCCTGTTGTTAATTTTGTAAAATAGCAAATCCCTGTAGTCCCTAGTGATTTAGCCAAGTAAGCAATTACAGGAGGTTGCTGGATCCATCTGCTTTTCCCCAATAGATTTGAGGATGCAAATGAGTATGTTCAGTTTTTCATTCTTCCAAAAATTCAATTGAACTCCTACTGTTTTGTAAGGTCATTGAATACCTCCTGCAGGTTCCTTCTAGAACTCTAGTTGGGAAGCTTCTTAAAACAACAGTTCTAGGCCAGCAGTATTAGTCAGATCTCTTTTGGTTGAGAATGACAGAAGCTTCTTAAACTAGCAGAAGCCTCTCAAACTAGCTTATGCAAAAAAAAATTTAAAAAGAAAGTTGGGAGGACACTTTTTAATAGCTCACTTAACTAAAAAGTCTAGGAGCAGGTCGGATTTGAGAGGTAATGAAACATCTCTCTCGTTCTCTCAGCATTACTTTCCACCATGTTGACTTCATTCACCACAGACTCCCTCCAAGTGGAGACAAAAATGTCCTCACACACCCCCTTCTCCAGGTCATGTCACTTTTGCATGGGGACTCAGAAGGAAATCGTCCCCTCCCTCCCAGCATCCAATTTTTGTAAAAAGGTTTGGCCCTTAACAGATACCCTAATAATTGGCCAAGCTAGATTGAATGCTCTGCCTCTCAACAGGAATCAGGAACTTGCGGTTGATGGTCTCACTAGGTAAAGGGAACACTGTGCCTCCACCATAAAGCACGTCCAAAACAACAGTTATCCACTTAAACTTAACAAAAGCAAAGAAGCGGGGGAGGAAGGAAGAGACAGAGAAAGAGAGAATTTTGGTTGAAAAAAATAACTTCAGCAATAACTTGTCACTGAAGGATAGAAGTAATACAAGACAATCAAGAAAAAGACTTGAAAAGAAATAGAAAGGGCAACAAAAACTGAGATTAAATACAGTCATCCTTATACATGGGGAACTGGTTCTAGGACTCCCCTCAGATACCAAACTCCATGATGCTGAAGGCCCTGCTATAAAATGGCATGTATATAATTTGTATATACCCTATGCACATCCTCCTATCGTATACTTTGTCACCTCTAGATTACCTAAAATACCCAATACAATGTAAATGCTGTGTAAATAGTTGTTATACTGTATTGTTCAGGGAAAAATGACAAGAAAAAAGTCTGTGCATGTTCACTACGGATGCAGTTTTTGAACTATTTTCTATCTTGGTTGGTTGATCCATGGATACGGGATAAGAAGGGCCAACTGTAATTAAATTATCAGCTCTCAATTCTCTTTATCCTTGACATTCTCTGAGTCACTGTTTCATGATGGTTTGCAAGATTGTGGAGTAGTTCAGTATGTGTTTAGAATTTTTGATGACTTCTCAATGCACATATACTTATTAAACAAACATCATAGCAATGCAAACATAACACTAAACAAAAATAAAGAGGTTTCTGTTCATAATCTTAACCCCCTGAATAAAACTCTTAATCCAAACAGGAAATTTTTTATTTATTCTGATTTCTTTGCAATCTTTGTCTATGCATGATATTATGCTAGTCTAATAGAAATTTACATAGAATTTCACATTCTGATTTTAAACACAGTGCATTTTAAGCATTTCCATGTTGCTACTTAATCTGTATTACTATAATTGTAATGTCTGTATAATATTTATTAAGTATTCCATATTTTCCTTAACCAGCTCCTAATGCTAAATATGAAGTTACTTTTCATTTTGATTACTAAAAATAACATTGCAATAAACATCTTCATGCATGAAGCTTTATCTCCTTTTTAAATTATTTCCTTAAATTCCAAAAATTATCATGTTAAAGGTATGAACACATTTTTTAATTTAATAAATATTTATTAATTAATGAAAAACTGTTCCACGGAGGGAAAATATTTCTTATTTCATATTTACCTGTTATGTATTTCCTAATGAAGATAATACACTATAAGAGTAGCTCTTGGCAATGTTATTTAATTTATACTTAAATAACATTGCATCACTTAGGGATGGATGCATGCACAAAACTTGTTACTGATAGAGTGCAGAGTCAAAATATAATCAGCGCCACCTATGGACCACATACATGACAGTAGTCAGAGTGATAGGCTATACCATACAGCCTAAGTATGCAGTAGGCTATATCTTCTAGGTTTGAGTAAGTAAACTCTATATTGTTCATACAACCACAAAATCGCCTAACAACGCATTTCTCAAAACGTAGCCCCATCGTTATGTGATGCATGACTATAATTTGAAAACCACTGGCTCTCAGGATAAAGTCAGGCCTCTTAGCATGTTCCAATATACCTTTCTATTCTGATTTTCTTAGTTTTCAACGTAGCACATTTTATCGACCAGCGGGTATGAACAAATTTAATGATATGATCTTGCTATTTGTTGTGATGATTTCTGAAATGGTTCTAATGATTTACTTGAGATGTAAGTGTACCCTTTTACCCTAACTATAATAACACTGAATATTGTAAAACTTAAACGCAATCCCTGATTCCCCAAACTAAACTAATATTTCCTGACCCACGGTCACTCTCTATCTCCATACCTGGCCTTGTTTTTTCCTATAGCACTTTTCACTACCAGATATTGTATTTGCACTTTGATTTTAGGCCTTTCATGCTATCAATTATTACAAATGCTTGATGAAGTCAGGATTTTGTCTCTTTTATTCATGCTGTATTACTACTGCCTACAAAAGTGTAGGGAATATATCAATAATGTTTTTTCTTAGCTTGCTTTTTTTTTTAATTGCTAGAGGTCAAACTTACACAGAGTGAAATGCATGATCATAAATATACAGTTCAATGACTTTTGATAAATGTATATACCCTTGCAACCAATATATATTGATATAGAACATTTCCATGACCCTAGAAAGATCCCTAGTGCCCACTTCCAGTCAATACCCACTCCCACACTGGGTACAGTCTTCTTATTTCTATCACCAGAGATTAGTTTTAAGTATTCTGAACTTTATATAATTGGAATTACACAGTATGTACTTTTCAATTATCTGGCTTCTTTTACTCAATATGTTTTTGAGTTGTATCTGTATTTTTGTGTACATCGAGAGTACATTCTTTATTTGTTGATGAGTACTTCATTGTATGATTATCCATAAATTCCTATTGATGGACATCAAGGTGACTCCCAGCTTTTAGCAGTTATAAATACGGCTGCCATGGACATTCTTGGGCATTTTTTTACCATATTTTTTTATTTCTCTTGAGTAAATACTTAGAAGTAAAATTGCTAGGAGTGTGCTTATTTTTAAAAGTCATCTTCCAGAAGATATAACAACTACAATTACTTTAAGTTGATACGACAAGCAAACAGAAAGGACATTGTTGGGGGGGAGGGAGGAGAAGGAGGAGGGAGGGAGGTTTTGGTAAGGGGCAACAATAATCAACCACAATGTATATCGACAAAATAAAATTTTTTTTAAAAAAGTCATCTTCCAAAGTAGTTTTCCCATTTTACTTTTCTGCTAATAATGTCAAGTGTTTCATTTGCTCCACATCCTCACCATGATGCTATATGAGTTTTTTTAATTTGAGCTATTTTAGTGGGAATATAGTGGTATCTCACTTTAATTTGCATTTCCTTGATGTCAATTATTTTGAACACCTCTTTATGTGTTTATTGTCCTCTCAATATCTTCTTCTGTGAAGTGTCTTTTAAAGTATTTGGACATTTTTTATTGGCTTATGTCCATTATTGATTTATATATTCTGGACCCTTGTCCTTTGTCTTATGTATGTATTACAAATATTTTCTCCCAATCTGTGCCTTACTTCATTTTCTTACTAATATCTTTTTAATTTTGATGAAAACCAATTTGTCAACTTTTTATTATGTTTTTAAATGAACAGTTCTTCCTGAGTCCTGCTTAAGAATTTGCCTGTCCCAATGCCATGGAGATATTCCCCTATGTTTTCTTCCATAAGCTATATAGTAAGCTGTCACATTTAGGTCCATGAGCCATTTTTAATTATTTTTATACATGGTTTGAGGTAGGACTGGAGGCTCAGTTTTGTTTCCTTACCTTTCACATTTCCTCAAAAGTGGCATTATTAACATTTTGGGTAAGAAAATACTTTGTTGTGGGGGCTGTACTGATCATTGTAGGATGTTTAGCACTATTCCTGACCTCTATCCAGTGTGCCCCCTAGCCAATTGTGACAAAATGTCCCCAGACATTGCCAAAGTCCTTTGGGGTGCAAAATTGCCCTAGTTCAGAACCACTGCTTTATACAATTGTTTCAGCATTATCCTTTCACCCCTGAATTGTCTTGGCATCTTTTTCAGAATTAAATTATCATATATTTGTGGGGGTTTTTTTTAACGCTATGATATTTCTATGATCTATTTGTTTTATTTTCATCAATATCATAATATACCAGAATTATAGCTTTATATCAAGTTTTAAAATCAGGTAGCATAAGTGCTTTAACTCTGTTCTTTTTCAAATTTTTATAGTGTCCAAGATTTAATTCTGAAATCTTGCAAAAATTTTAATTTGTTACGGTAGTTAATTTACAGATTTCTTAAGATTTTCTACAAATCCAATGACAGCATCTGCATCTAAAGACAAATTTACTTTTTCCTTTCCAATCTGCATGTCTTTTATTCTTGCCTTGTTGCACTGACTAGGACCTCTGGTACTATGTTAAAAAGAAGTGAGAACAGATATCTTGACTTTGTTACCAGTCTTGGAGGGAAAGCATTCACTATATCATTATTAAGTATGACATTTGCTATAAGTTTTCAGTAAATGCCCTTTATGAGATTAAGGAAGTTCTTTTTCTAGTTCTCTGAGAGTTTTTAATGATGAATAGCTTAGTATTTTCATGGCACATTTTTTCCATCTTTTATTTTCATCTTATCTAAGTCTTTATACTTGGATCACATCTTGGTTCTAATCCTCTGCTTTTTACTAACTAGCTGTGAGACTATAGCTTGTTTTATTTAACATCTTTGGTGCCTTGGTTTCATCATCTGTAAATGGTGGGGTTGGACTAAAGAATTATAGTCTCTAACATTTACTGAACACTCTCTATGTACCAGGTTTTATGCCAAGAATATGTTTAATGCTGCTAATCTACACAATCAGTCTATGAGACAGGTATTATTATTATCCCATTACATACTTGAAAACTGAGGTTCAGCATCATTAAGTTTCCCTTCTAAGTGGTAAGTTGAAGAGCCACTATTAGATTTAAACCTGTCCGACTCTTAACGCCCAAGATGGTAGCCCCCATACTTCCAAGTGAAACAGATTTCTAGACAAGTCTTCTGTATTCTCTTAGATTTAACATCCTTTTGGTGAAAAGCTTACATGGAAACTGGAGAGCCTCAGATCTCTTCCTTCTGTTGAGCAAAATCCAGGCTTGCACTGTGTTTGCACATCGTCTGTCAAATTTTGTTCCCAAGCAGAAACTTCGTCTAACACAACATCCTGCCTAGAGGTTCGCACATTGCTGGCACTCAGTATGTGTTCATAACAATATGAACGGCATCTGTTTAATAAAAGGAACTTTGCTATTAATATTTTTTTGCTATTAGTTTGTTATATTTTAGCAATCCTAAATGCTGAAAATATTCTACTCTGCTTAATGCTATCATATATACATTAAAAACATTATTTATATATGGATTAGCCTACAATAGCCCCAATTTAGCATAGTCTGTTTCTAGACAGATTTACTCCAGTTCACTCATTCATTCATTTATTCATTCATTTGTTCAGTGAGTGATTAGCATTTAGTGAATATTTAGGTAATCTTATTTACCTAGCATTGTGTTAACTGCTAGGAAAAGATAGCAAAGGTGATCTCAGCCCTCTGGAATTTATGGTGTAGTGGACTGGGATTTGGCATGTAGGTAAGTAAACAAACAATTACAATATGGCGTAATAAGTATTATGGGGTAAGTACACCAGAGGGGGCATCTAAACTGGGATTAGAGATGGGAGAAGTCATTCTACACAAATGATATCCCAATGAGAGCTGAAATGTTCTCATAAATTAGCCAGGTGAAGAGAAAATGGAAGAGGATTTCAGAGCGAAGATGATGTTCAAAGACCCAAAGATTAGGGAAAGAAAGAAAGACATTATTCCAAAAACTAAATATAGTTCAGAATGGTCAGATTACCAAAGAGGAGTGGTGAGAAGTCAGGTTGAAAAGTAGGCAGGTGTCATTATAAAGGACTTTATAAGCAACAGCAAGGCATCTGGAGCCTTTACCTGAAGACAACTGACACAGAGAATAATTGCAATTTGCGGAGGTGGGCATGCTGATAGTATTGATCTGATCACTACATCTTGAACACAGGTCAGCTCTGTGCCCTATGAATATGTATAATCAATAAAAATAAAAAATAAAAATAAATTTTAAAAAAGACAACTGAAAAGATTTAAGTGGTCGAGTGATATGATCAGATTTGCATCATAGAAAGGTCACTTTGGCTGCACCGTATAAAGCAAATTACAGGGAGCAAGGATGGACTGAGGGAGAACAATTGGAGACTTTTTAAATAATGATATCCTTAATTATAGTAAAGGTGGTGGATGAATTGGAGTCAATTGAAGAGGTAAAATTGACAAGACGGTAAGTGGTTAGAATAGAGGCAGTTGACATCTATGGCCATACCACCCCCAACCCTCTGATCTCAGAAGCTAAACTGGGTCAGGCCTGGTAGGTACTTGGATGGGAAAAGAAAGGCACTTAAGGAGGGATAAGAGTCACAAACATGTTAGTGTTTTTGGCTTAAAAAACTGGATGGATGTTAATTCTATTCATTGAGATAGGGAACATGGAGGAAGAAGCAGGTTTGGGTCAGAAAAACTGATTGATTCAGTTTTAGTCAAGTCCGAAAACATAGTGCTGTTTATGTTATTAATGCTGTTGTTGTTATTGTTTGGAATCTTTTCTGGAACTATTTCAAATCTGATGTATTCCTAATCTATACCACAAGTTAGCACCTGTGAGCCAGAGTAGGTGCAGTTTTATCTTTCTCCATCAATTCAGTTTAAAATGCCCTTCAATTACTGGAAAGATAATGATAGGAAATGGAGATTACTCATCATGAACGGCAGTGATTCTTGAGGAAGGTGTTGGTGGAACATACCTCACATGCTGGACCAGATCCTGTGGGGGAAAGTACTATCCTGGACTAGTCAGTAAAATTTATACAATCTTATATGTTGGGGGCCTGGGCACGTATATTATGATGCTACTGCTATGGGAAATAGCTGGATAAGAGGGTCCCTAGAAGATTGCAAGCTAATCTCAGCTGATACAGCATTTCTGAAAAAGATAGCTGCTTTCATTGAAATGAACAAGAGACCTGGTGATATAGGACATTTAACTGGATGTTCCAGTCCAGGAGTTTTCACTGCCCACTGCACAGGAGCCCCCCAAAGTCTAGACTCATTCATTAAGTAAAATAATTAGAGAGTCTGTCCACCAAATTGCCTAACTGCTAAAAATTCCTGCATGGAATCCTGCTTCCACATTGGAGAGGCACTTGAATGCTGACTAAAGCAAGCCATTGTGCTGTTGCAAGATTGACTGGTACAAATGTGAAATAGAAAGGAGGCTTTATTGAGAGCTTTAAACACTAGCGATTAAAGTTATCTGTACCTCAAGGCAAACAGTATTTTAGATCCAGTGGCATTTAGAAGTGTTATAAACTATAGGACTTTGTAAGTCAAATTGATAACCAAGTTTCAGAGGAAGAAAGAAAAGCCTCTGATAAGGTGCTAAAGCTAAAGACTTTACTACAGAGGATGACAGTAAAAAAAAATAAAATAGAAAAGAAAGAAGTGAATAGTAGGTAGATGATCCCAGTGGGATCTAAAGAATTGGAGAAGAATCAAGAGAAGGTGATCTTTTAGTCCTCAGCAAGACCTGGAGTCCAGGCAGTTTAATTCCCAGGTAAGGACTAATCTTTACTACTTTAATAATGAACAAACGAAAATATAGAGCTGATTTCCTCTTAGAAAAATTTTAAAACCTGGCTAAATTAGATCAGAGCCAAAAATGGCCCAAGAAAGTATCAGTCTTTGAAACTACCCATGTTGGGGCAGAGGGTGGGGTGTACCCTGTAGGGGAGGGAGCAAGGACAACGGACTAAAGTTTTCTTTGGTAAAGGTTCTGGTACAGCTGCAAGACTGAAAGAAAGGTGGGTAACAAAGGTAACTTTCTCCACTGAAGGTCAAAGATAACAGATAGTCAATAGACCAAATATGACTCGTGGACATGTTTCCTTTGACCTACAAAACAGCTTATAAATTTTAAGTCACATTTAAAAATTAGGGACTTTAATACATACACATATACAAACCAGCCTTTGACCAATATGAAGGTCTAGCAACCTTAGGTCTATATCAGCATGGCACTGATTATCTGGAGCTCTTGAGATGGGGTCTATGATCCCCAACTGGCATTTTCCACCCAGACTGCTCTACTCAACTGCCTTACCTCTCTAGCACCTACAAACATTTGTGCTTGTGACTCTAGCATAAGACAGGACTCAATAACTTTAGCCTACATTTTTCAGGGAAGCTGTTAAAATAGCTATAAAATCGAACTATCTGATGAATCCTTCAAAATAAAGTAGTTGCAGGTATCTTAACGAGTTGATGTGATGGAGGATGTCTGCCAAGAAGGATGCTTTTGTCTTGGGAGCAACTGAGTTTAGATCCTTCCTTCTGAAAATAACTAGGTAATGTGTCTGGTTGGTGTAAACCTAGGGCTTACAGACCCCGCGAGTCTGTGCACAGACTGGGTCACAAACCCTCCACATGCAGATCTGTGAGCTAGGTAATAGAAAAAAAAGGTCCCGGGAGCTGTAGGTGTAGACAAATGAATGGGTTTTATTCAAATCTAGGAGCAACTGTCCTAGTGGCTTCTCTGAGAGTTCTGAGAAGCAGGGCAGATCAGAGCTGTTCGTCTTTTATACTTAAGTCCGTGACCCTGGACACCTGGGTGCTCATTCGCAATTACATTAAGTAGTAACAAGGAACACCTGAGGATATTTACAGCAAATGCTCGGCAAGATTCTGAACATCCGAGGGGCCCTGACCATTTTCCTATTTTTTCCCAACAGTTGGATATGTCCTACTTCTGTCGATTTAGATAAAGGACTGTTTCTTGTTAAACTTCACTAAGATTCTATTCCTTGTTTACCTATGTATGGTGTAGATAGTCCCCCACACTTTGAGCTGGAAACCTAGCGTTTAAGCCCATAGCTCTTAATTAGTCATTCAGTTACTGAAGGCTGTGTGAAGCGTAAGCTGGGGAAACTATCTGCCTATGTCTATGAAAATTTGTTGAGTACTTTGCTCTGGGAGCTTCCCATAATCTTTAAAGAAGGAATACCTTGTATTCAGCTGTTTCCAACTTTGGATACCCCAATGGGTCTTCTACAGATTTTGCTAAATAGCTGCAAATCTATTTCACTTCCCCACGGAGAAGTATTATTACAAATCTTTTTAGGCTTAATCTTAACCTCCAACCATGTGCCAGGTTTGTTAACAAGCCACGTAAGGAGTTAGAATGGTAGTGTAATCTGGATTTTCTATTAGACCTGCTCCTCTCCTGTTCTGTAGAGGAAAGATGTTTCACATGGGCCACTTCCTTCTTTTCTCCCATGGCTCTCTTCCACCTCTGGAACTTCCTTACCCACTTGTCAATCCAAACCTTAGTGTCCTCATGTGTCTTCATCCAAATGTATTACATCTGACAAGTTTGTAACATGACTTCTTGGCCATGTACCTGGTATGCCTAAAGTTGAAGTTTTATCTCTATTTTTGTTCTTCATGTTCTTGTTATTCATTTCCGTAAATTGGAGGCAAAGGCACAAATTATGCAAACATGTCCTGACTCTACACTTTTTCACATAAATCCATTAATAAAGTGGGGTTTAATTTAGCAATTTATAATAAAAAGCAAGAACCTAGTATGTAGCCAGCTGAAGAACAGGGAAAATCTAAAGGGTGGTCAAAGCCATTGGGGAGAACTCCAAGAAGCTCAGTTTGGCTAAAACATAGATTGTATCTAAGGGCACCATATTTACTTCTTAGATTCTTATCAAAAAGTATCATAGATAAAAATAATAAATATGAATACTATCAAACATTTAATTGCTCCTTTTATTAACATAGAACAATGCATTTGACAAAGTAGAACTAGTTCTGTGGGAATAAACAAGAGCAAAGGAAGGGAAGTCATGGAAGCTATTTAAAAAAAAAAACTAGAAACAGCTGCTGTTAACTAGCTATGTGTGCTTGGATGTGGCCCCTAACATCTCTGGGGTTCATTTGCTACAACAATCAAATAAGAGAGGGAACTTCTCTGATCTCTAGGATCACTTCATGATGCATTTATTTATGCATGAATGATAAAAAGATGACTTTTCCTTTGTAAGTGAAGTCACATGCCTACAGAAAATATATTTTGATTCTGCAAAGCTACTTTCTTCAGAGTTTTGATATCCATAACATCACATTTGACTATCATAAAAATAATTGGGAAACCTTAATTGAACACGTTCAAGATTCTTCAAGCAGAACCTAGAAGAAAAGATTTCAGAATTGCACTGAGATGAAATGTTTATCTTTTTAAAAAATTTTTTGAATGGATTTTAAAACAGAAATATTTTTTATTCAAAAATAGAGTCAAGGTAGTCATAACCAATACTGTTTGGGTAATAATTCTTTATAACATATTTAAGTTCAGAAAGTGCCTTTGAAGATTCTTAAAGACCCTTTCAAATTGTTTTCTCCTGCCTCTCAAGTAAAGGCCATTTTACACAGCACAGAGAAAGAAAATTATAAACAGCCATGGTTATTAATAGGAAAGCAGGTGGCATTGATTAAAAGAAAACAGTAAAAGATTATCATTTGGAAGTAATTTCACAATTATGTGCTATGGATTAATCTTGTCTAGAAACCGCTATATGTGAGTAATGCAAATTTTGCTGAGTTTTATAATTATGAAGTATTTAAGATGAAAAATCAGCAGCCTAATCAAATTATCCTATACACAGGAGCATGCGGTTAGATATTCCTGCATCTGAATTTCTCTCCAATTATAGACCATTGCTATATACTGTCTTCCAAGTAGTGGAGTTTAGAAGAGGGAAATAATTATGTTTTTTGATATTCTGTTTTATTTCTCAATATCTAGTATATAATTAATAAATATGAATTATGTCTTTAATGATAATGTAGATTAAAATAAAATTCTTATTACTAATAATCTTTCTTTGCACACAATGCAGTTACTACAATCACCTTAACGTAATTTCACATAAATCAGAAACTGGACAACTTTGGGCAGTCAGCTCACGTTGCTATATATTATTTTCAATGTTATTATGAATTCTCCTTAAATAATAATAGAGCAGGTTTTTGGTACAGTGTAATCTCTGATATCTCATAATTTACTTATGCAAAGGATGAGTGAAAATATTTTCAAGTTTTTTGATAATGTTGCCTTTGCCAGGGAAATGACTGAAGAGCAGAACAAACTACTCCTATTTTGCTCCTCTTACATACTGCCTAGATCTCAAAATCAATTGTGAATAAGAATAACCTAGGGATGTTGAAAAAAACTTCAGATTCCTGAATCTGACCCAAAGAGATTCTAATGAAGTAGGAAGAAATGATGGCTGCCTACCTCGTTTCATAGGACTGTGGAACAGCCAATTTGAAAGATTTCCTTTTCTTTTTCTACTTTTTGGCAACTGGCCATATGGGGATCCAAACTCTTGACCTCAGTGTAAAATATCTTTTTAATTTAAATTTTTTCATGGAGTTTCAGTGTTATTATTATCGTTGTTAGCACCTCTAAAGAGAGTGTATAGGAAAAGATTCTTTTTAGTAACTTTTTTCTAATTATAGGAGTATTATATGTCCATTACATAAAATTTGGAAGATAATTAAAAGTGTAAGTAAGAATCTAAAATCTGCACATATCCCACTAAGAAGAAATAACAGCATTAAATTTTCTTTCATTTTTGAAACTTTTTATTGTAGTACAAAAACACAAAGAAAATTGCAATAATCATACATGCCAAGAGCAATGAATTTGCACGAACAATTCACTTGTGTAACTAGTGCCCAGCTCTCAGATCAAGAAATAGTATATTACCAGCACCTCAGAATCTTCCCACTTCATACCCCCTTTCGTTACAACCTTCTACCAAAGATAAATACCATGATCTTAACTTCTAAGACCATAGATAAGTTTTGTTTGCTTTTGATTTATATATATTTTTTTTATACATTCATGTCCTTTCTCTCAATATTGAGAGTATACCACCATCTGGGACAACTACAAATAGCTACACTATGAACATTCTTGTACATGTTTTGTGAACATATGTACCCATTTATGTTGGATATATACTTAGGAGTGGAATTGCTGGGTCATGGGATATGCACACATTCAGTTTAGCAGATACTGCCAAACGGTTTTTCCAAGTAGTTGGACCAATTTACACTCCTACTAGCAGAGTATGAGAGTTCTAGTCGCTACACGTCTTACCAAACCTTGGTATGTTCCTTCCGTTTCACTTTTGCCAATTTGTTAGATAAAGTATAGCCATATTGTGGTTTTAATTTACACTTTCCTGATGACTAATAAAGTTGAGCTGCTATTCGACATTTTGATGTACTTTTCCCGTCTTTTTTCTATGTCTATGTGTATAATGTACACATGATATTTTAAAATTAAAATTATATTGCATAGAAGTTTTGTGTACACCTAAAATTATCATGAGAGTTTTCTAGATTCATAAACATTCTTCAGAAATATGATTTTTAAGACATCATTCTGACTCATCTCATTCACAATAATTAATTGATGCTCTAATATCTGGATAAAAATAGATCAGTGAAAATAAAATTGAAATTGAAATTGAAATTAAACAGCTAATTTTACTAGTTTGGTTTCTGGTTCCCCTTTCTTTCTCTTGTCTTAGCCATGGACATTAAATGATTAAACTGTTATTATTTTATGACAGGATAAGAAGCAGTGAAGTAGACCTGCAGTGGTCAAGTCACATGAAGATGATGGCATATGCCCTGGCTAAGCTGGGAGGGTTTTGTGCAGACCAAATGAGGGTCATTTGAACCTGAAAACAGTTTGTACTATGTAAGGCATTGTGATAAATTAGGGATTATTTTTTATTCAAAATATTTTAACATTTATTTGCACATATTTGTAGGGTACAGTGTGTTGTTTCAATACATGCATATAACATACAATGATTCACTTAGGGTGGACAGCATGGTTTTGTACCCAATCATCCACCACTTTTCTTCCCCCTACCCCCAACCAGACCCTGGTAACCATTACTCTACTCTCTACTTCTATAAGACTGTTATAATAATTCTAGCAGAGCTAGAATATGAGGCTTGGAAATATGAGGGTGTCAACAAATGTTTGCTCAAAGTCAAAAGTCCAGGTGGTCACTACACAATAAATATTCTGAGATGTTCTGCAATTGCAATGGTAAAAATGCCAGACTCCGTACAGATGCCAGGAGGATTAATTCCACTTCTAATCATTGTAGAGAAATTTAATACTGAACATAATTTATCCATTAGAATAGACCTAAAAGATTATAGTATTTCAACATTTTTTTATTTTAACTTCTCAATATACATTGTAGTTGATTTTCGTGACCCTTTACCCATTCCCCTTCCCCCTCCCTCTCTCCCCTCTCCCCCATATCATATCAGTTCACTTGTCTTAGCAAGTTCAAGGAATAGTTGTGATTGTTGTGTCTTCTTCCCCACCCCATTTGTTTGTGTGTTTATTTATTTATTTATTTTTAGCTCCCACAAATAAGTGAGAACATGCAGTATTTCTCTTTCTGTGCCTGACTTGTTTCACTTAACATATAAAATTTTCTCTAAGTCCATCCATGTTGTTGCAAATGGCAGTATTTCATTCTTTTTTACAGCAGAGTAGTATTCCGTTGTGTAGCTGTACCACAGTTTCCTTATCCACTCATCTGATGATGGACATTTGGGCTCATTCCAACTCTTGGCTATTGAAAACAGTGCTTCAATAAACACTGGAGTACAGGTATCCCTTCGGCATGATGATTTCCATTCCTCTGGGTATATTCCCAGCAGTGGAATAGCTGGGTCATATGGCAGATCTATCTGTATTTGTTTGAGGAACCTCCATACCATTTTCCATAAAGCCTGAACAATTTTACGTATTTCAATATTTTTTAAAATAAGAATACTGCTATTAACCAGAGTTTAGGCTTAAAACTTGTAAATATCCATCAACAAAAGATAGTCTATTACTTATATATTCCCCCATAGAAATGATTTGGCAAACTCGTTTTTTCAGGGCAATTCTTAGCATCAGATTATCAGTAGTATTCTTGGTATGTTCAGATGTATTTTAATGTATTCATTATAGTTAGCCACAGCTGGCTCAGTTACCAGGTACAGCAGTTACTTATATGCCTTGTATTTAAAACAACATAGCAGAGATTCTTTTCCAAGGTGGAGGGGTGGGGAGGTTTGCTAAAAACAATTTGAAAGGAAAAGAGTGAATGCTAATTGAGCATAAACCATGTTCTACAAACTTCACAAGGTAGTTTAAATGATAAGCATTTCCTTCAACTAGAAAAGTAATCAATAGCTTAATTTCTGTCACTGTGTAGATGGGTTAGGCTTAAAACTGCAAGTATTCGAAAAATTAAGATGAGCTGTAGAGAACCTGCTTAAGGAGGACAAGTCTGAACTCAGCACACATGTCAAACTCACTGGCTAACACTCCTTTTCTCTTTGTTTATGTGGTTTATGAGGTTATACCTAACACACTGCACTATCTTGCACATGCCTAGGTCCATTTAGTAAGTTCCCAGAGAGTGAACACTACTATCTTTCCCCTTTCTTCTATTTATTTGTAGATTTTTATGTAATTTTATGTATCCATCTTACTATCGATACATTACATGCATCTAAGCCACTTGGTGGTGAGAAACTGGGAGCACCCAGGCCCACATAGTGACATTTCCAGAGCTAATGACATATGCTGTATGTCACAACTCACCCAGAACTCAAAAGAAAAAGATAAAGCTACCAAACCAAAATCCCAAATACAAACATTTCTGAATTTGTAACAAAGATCACATTTATAGTCTTGCTTATTCCAACCCTTTCAAAGCCTTCTAATGCAGTAGGATGTCGATTGCTATGGTGATAGAAGACAGAAAATAGTACAGTCCAGTTTTTCTAAAAATATTGTTCAAGAATTTCCTGAATCATAAACACCTGAAATACTTACTTAAAAGTACCCTACCTGGACCCTCAGAACCAAAATCTCTGTGGGCTGAGGCAGTAAATCTAGGTTTCTGTTAAGTTCCCTGGGTAGTTCCTATGCATGATTAAATTTGAGCACCTTTGCTAAAGCATATAACAATATTTATCAGAGTTAACTCCATGAAGCTGGGCTTCAGACAGCACCTGGCTTCCAGCATAATAAGCAGGGGCATTATGAACACAACTCAGGAAATTTTCCTAACATTCTTTAAGCCAAGCTTTTCTCTGTCATCACTCTTTTACCTGGATGCTCCAGGGAGACCATGACTACTAATAGCAGATCCTGATGGTAGTAACAAGGCATTCCAGTTGGCAAGTCACAGACTCCTTTATGGTGCAGGTTTCCCTTTGTAGTACTCACAGAAGCACTTGCACATATGAACATATAAGGCACCATGGAGCAGTGAAAAATAGTCTGGAATTAGAAGATCTGACTTTAAATCCTACCTCTAGTAGTTACTCTTAGCTATATTATCCCTTACTCTGTCTAGTCCTGAGACTTTTCTATGTGATCTTGGGGAGATTGTTTAAATTTGTGAACATTAGTTCTCTACCAGAAAAACAGGGATTCATAATAACTACATCACAGATGTGAGGACTAAATGGGTACAAAACATAATTCCTGAAATATAACAGGTATTGAACAAATCTTACTTAACAATGCTTTACATAGAGCAGTGTGTAAATTATAAAGATAATTTACAGAAGGATGCAGTGTGTGTGGTCAGAATGAGTACAGACAAACCTGTGATAGAATTCCAACTTCACCACATCCTATCCAAGTGATGTTCGGCAAGTTACTTAACCTCTCTAAGCTTCAGTTCCCTCATCTTTAAAATGAGGATCATAACAAACTGTGTTGTAATGCAATTATAAAAATTAAATAAGAGAGTACATGTAAATTCCTTTGTACAGAGTCTGGTACATCATAAGCACTCAACAAATGTTCACTATTACTAGATAACAGTGTAAGATATAGTGGTACTTGTATACAATAATCATTATTTTAATTGATCTCAATGATAATGCTGTCAAGCAGGTCAAGTATGTCTTGTTTTCTTCATTTTATGGATGAGGATACTGAGGCTGGTGGGTCTAAGAGCATTGGTCATCATCACACAACTACAGACAGTCCCTGACTTACATGGTTCAACTTACCATTTTCCAGCTTTACAATGGTACAAAAGTGGTACACGATCAGTAGAAACTATACTTTCAGTTTTGCATTTTGATCTTTTCCCAGGATAGCAATACGTGCATGCTACTTCTCATGATGTGATGCCAGGCAGTGCAGCTCCTGGTCAGCCACATGATCACAAGAGTAAATGAGTGACACTCCACAGGTGTTACCAGCATTTTTTGTATACTGTGTTTGCATTTTTGCATTCCTTCATGTCTAAAAACACCCATTTTCAACTTAAGATATTTCTTGCTCATCATGGATTTATCAGGATGTAACTCCATCATAAGTCAATGAGCATCTGTAAGAAATGGCAGCCAAGGTATGAATCTAAATCTTCTGACTCAAGCTGGTCATATCTGGCCCTGCTCTTTTGACTTCAGTAGAAGGAAGTTTGCTCAAATTATCTAGACATTTATTCCAGACCTACATTTTACTTTGATGGTCTAAACTTAGTTTAGGACTAGTAAAATAAATTTGTTTCAAATTTCTTTTCAGGAAAGTGTTTTTCGTAGGGTTATCAATCAGAAAATCTTTAAGACTGAACGGAGTAAGGAATCATCTTTCTAATTTGTTTTTAAAACATTTAAACAGTATCTCCATTGTCATGGAGCCCGTGATTTTCTATTAAAGATATATTTCTCTATATGTTGAAGGCTTTCTAGTAATCAAAGGCCTTTTTAAAAACTGCTTTGATCAAGTTGTGTCATGGAACTTGTGGTTCCCTCACAGAAATCTCTCCAGTTCAAATGTCCCTACCCTAGTTTAGTTCCCTGTTGTCACTCTCCAGAACTAGTGTCCTAGGCTCCTATTCAGTCTTTCTATTCCAGTCAATGCTCCACACTGCTCCCAGAGACATTCTAAAAATTATATTTTATCATGTAATTCCTTGGCTCAACAGCCTTTATTGCTCACAGTGTCAGCTTTAAAAAAAAAAATCCTGTTTCCTTGGCTGGCCATTAAGACTCTCACAACCCAACTTCCTCTCCAGCCTTGTATTATTCCCTCTCCACCATAGCCACACTGAACATACCAGATTTCACTTACTGTTCTTCTGACTGCAATGTCCTTCCCTACTGCTCCCCTTCACCTGGAAAACTCGTTCCTATCTGTCAGCTCTCAGCTCAAATTGAACCTTCTTTATAACAAGTTCACGCAAGACTTTGTTACACATGGCAAAATGTAAAATACTTGTGTTGCTTCTGCGTGTAGGATGCTGGAGAGAGGAGGCAGGAAATAAGTCAATTTAGTTTTTGCTAGAGTTCTGCCTAGGACTAATGTTTGGTGAAGACATTCCCTCAGGGTTCACATAAATCTTCTTGAACTCTGGTTACCTGTTTCCTTCCCCCACCCAGGTAGGTTTGAGTTATAATTGTCTGTTGCGATCACCCTGAACCATAAGTCTACCAAAGTTAATAGACAGAAAACTATTATTTGGAGTTAGCACAGAGAGTAAAGTTGCCAGACTTAGCAAACCAAAATATAGGATGCCAAATTAATTTGAATTGAAGGCAAATAATGAATAAATTTGAGTGTATATATGTCTCATAGTTATATCTGTAGTTTATCGGGCAACTCTAATACAGTGCCATCAACTGAGTTTGCCAATGATAAGTATTTTATTGAATTTATTAATGCCCCATTTTTCCTCAAAAAGATTTATACCAGATTAAAGCAAAAGACATAAAAAAAGGTTAGTAAATTAGAAATAGAAAACTGGGAACAAGTAAAATCTATAATTAATATAACTGAGCTTTAAATTTTACCCTAAGCTTTCTGAAACAGTGCTATGAGTCATGATAAGTTGAATTTGGGGATTAAAAAGACCGTTCTTAGAGAGAAAATAGTATTATTATCATAAGAAAGAAATGTTGTGCTACAGACTGTATTTCTAGTAAGAAAGTTTGGGTTTAAGTCCTTAAGCAAGACACAACAGCTCTTTGACCCTCAGTTCAGAGTTCATCTATTAAATGGGATTATTACTGTCTATTCTGGTTATCTGCTTATTATTGTATAACAAATTACCCTACAAATTAGTAGGATAAAACAACAACCATCTTATTATAGCTGTGGATCAGGAAATTAGGGAGGTCTGAGTTTGGTAATGTGTCTGCTCCATGCAGCATTGACTGAGGTCACTTGCTGGTATTCAGCCTGGGCTGAGGTGGTCTGAGGTCCAAGATGCCTCCACTCACATGTCTATGCCTTGGCAGGTTGTGAGGAAAGCCAGACTGGCTGAGACTCTGGTCCTAAGCACCAACATGTAGTGTCTCCAGCAGGCAGTCTCAAGTAGTTGGACTTCTGACAGGGCAGCTCAAGGTCTTCAGAGAAAATGTTCTAAGCGACAAGGGGAAACTGCCAATCTCTTATGGCCTGAGCCCAGAAATAGACATAGTACTACATCCTCTGTATTTTATTGGTTAAAACAGTCACAAGATCAACCCAGAGTAAATGGGAGAGGGGACACAGACCCCATCTCGCAATAGAAGGACTATT
This sequence comes from Cynocephalus volans, assembly GCF_027409185.1. Lineage (NCBI taxonomy): Eukaryota > Metazoa > Chordata > Mammalia > Dermoptera > Cynocephalidae > Cynocephalus > Cynocephalus volans. The sequence continues at coordinate 104,228,704 of NC_084460.1, read as the reverse complement.
TTTTTTAAATTGTGGTTATCTGGGCCGAGCCCGTGGCGCACTCGGTAGAGTGCTGCGCTGGGAGCGCGGCAACGCTCCCGCCGCGGGTTCGGATCCTATATAGGAATGACCGGTGCACTCACTGGCTGAGTGCCGGTCACAAAAAAATGACAAAAAAAAAAAAAAAAAAAAATTGTGGTTATCTGCTATGATCTGAATGTTTGTGTCCCACCAAAATTCATAAGTTGAAATCCTAACGACCAAGATGATGGTATTATGAGGTGGTGTTTTTTGAAGGTGATTAGGTCATGAGAGCAGAGCCCTCATGAGTGGGATCAGTGCCCTTATAAAATAGTCCCAAGGGAGCTCATTCACCCCTTCCACTGTGTGAGAACCCAGCAAGAAGGCATCATCTATGTACCAGAAAAAGAGCAATCACCAGACCCTGAATTTGCCAGCACCTTGATCTTGGACTTCCCAGTCACCATAACTACAAAAAATAAATTTGTTCTTTACAAGCTACCCAGTTTATGGTTTTTTGTTATAGCAGCCCAAATGGACTAAGACACCATTTTTCATTTGTTTTTGTTTTTATTGAAACATAATGATTGTACATATCTGTCAGGTACAATGTTGAGTATTAATACCTGTGTGCAGTATGTGATGCTCAAATCAGGATAATTAGTATATCCAACCTTTCACATTGTAATCATCTTTGTGGCCCTTTACCAATTTCTTGCTAACATCCCTCTCTCCTGAGATACCATTTTTAATCTGCCACTCTGACTCTCACCAGGTTCATGGGAAGATGGGATAAGATGATGTATTCAAAAATCACAGATATTGTAAATGGCCTATTAGGATCCAGGGTGCCAGCCATATCAGTTTCTCTTAAGTATGGCCTCTACCTAATCCCTGCTGAATATAATCCTTTAAGCAAGGGAAAAGGTATAAATGTTTTATGTAAAACAGATGATTGGGACCCTGTAGTTGTTCATTTTCTATCACTTAGAATATCCAAACCTGGATAATTTATAAGAAAACAAAATTTATTCTTACAGTCTTGAAGGCTGGGAAGTACAAGGTCAGGGGGACACATCTGGTGAGGGCTTTCTTGGTGGGGACTTTGCAGAATCCTGTGGTAATGCAGGGTATCACATGGCAAGGGCTGGGTAAGAGCGTATCCTGAGCTTATTCGTATGCTGTTCTTATAAAGACACCAGTCTGCACCCATGATAATGCATTAATCCATTCACCTATTAACCCATGAATAGATTAATTTATTCATGAGGGCATAGTCCTCACAATCCCATCACCTCTTAAAGGCTCCACTTTTCAAATACCATATTGGGTACTGAGTTCCAACATGAGCTTCATAGGAGACAAACATTCAACCTACAGTAGAACGTCACAGGTACTCCTTGGAAAAATGCAAAACCCCTGAGTGTTAAGAGCAGTTGACAGATTACATATTGATTCTCAGCTATTTCCAGGGTATTTCCCTGCCTTAAACTATCCGACTAGAACAACCACTTGGTTTTCTCAGCAAGTGACCCAAGAGGCCAAGTATTTATATTAATGATAGTTCCCAAGGTCAGAAAGACCCTCAGTATTTTGCAGAGAGTATTATAACTAAGAAAAAAAAAACTGGTTCTTAAGAGAAAAGAGATCATTTTCTTAACAACACCAACAAAAATAATGTCTGTGGCTTTTATGCTTTGTTAACTAACAAAAGAAAATCTCTTTAAATCTTCACACAATGAGTCACTAACTAAGACTAGGGAATATACCCAGGATTATTTCCTCCTATAGTTTCTTCCAGAATGCTGGGCAGGCCATTTCCAACTCCTTTCATCAGTAGCACCAAGATTTGAGAAGAACCAAAAGCTCCTCCCATTGCTCTTCTGTCCCAAAATAGTTCTCCTGTTATCAACATTGAGTCATTAATCACTTCCTCAAGCTGAGGAAATGCTTTAGAAAAATCTTTGTTAAGATGACATTTAACCTCTTTTGCTAACATAGGACTTTAAAACAGGAAAGGACTTTGGTGTCTTTATCCTTAGCTATAGCATGTCTATTCTACCACTGGTGTTTGTTTTTTCTCATGTATTCATGTTGGTAATTATTGTTTTTTAGGTTCCAGGTGCAAGACTTCCTTAAGGAGAAATCAATAGAAACTATGCGAACACATGGAAATAAAACAATTTGCTCCTGAATGACCTGTGAATCCAAGAAGAAATTAAACAGAAAATCAAAAAATTTCTTGAAACTAATGAAAATAAAGACACATCATACCAAAACCTGTGGGATACTGTGAAAGCACTAGTAAGTGGCAATAAACACTTACATCAAAAGAACAGAAAGATTAAAAAAAAAAAACCTAAGGTTACATCTCAAAAGAACAAGAAAAACTAGTACAATCCAATCCCAAAGTTAGTAGATGGAAAGAACTAATTAAGATCAGAGAAAAATTAAATGAAACAGAGACCCCCAAAACTATACAAAAGGTCAACGAAATAAAAAGTTGGCTTTTTGAGAACATAAATAAAATGGACAAACCATTACCTAGGCTATGTAAAAAAAGAAGAGAGAAGACCCCAAATAAAAAAACTCAGAAATGAAAGAGGCAATATTACAACCAATACAGCAGAAATCCAAAAAAAAATTAGAGATTACTATAAACATTATACATCAACAAATCTGAAAACCTGGAGGAAATGTATAAATTTCTGAACATACAAACTACCAGTATGAACCAAGAAGACATAGAAAACCTAAACAGACCAATAACTAGCAACAAGATTGAAGTAGTCATCAGCAGTTTCCCAACAGAGAAGCCCAAGACCAGACAGCTTTCTTGCTAAATTCTACCAAACTTTCAAGAAGAATTAATACCAACTCTCTGCAAACTATTCCAAAAAATTGAAATAAAGGCCATTCTCCCAAACTCATTCTATGAGGCCAGCATTACCCTGATACCAAAACCAAAGATACAACAAAAAATGAAAACTACAGGCCAGTATCTTTGATGGACACAAATGCAAAAACCTTCAACAAAATATTAGCAAACAGAATACAGCAACACATCAAAAAAATTATACACCATGATCAAGTGGGATTCATCCCAGAGATGCAAGGATGATTCAACATATGCAAATCAGTAAATGTGATACACCATATCAACAAAATCAAGGACAAAAACCATATGATTATTTAAATAAATGCTGAAAAAGATTTGACAAAATTCAACATCCCTTCATGATAAAGACTCTCAGCAAATTAGGTATAGAAGGAAAATAGCTCAACACAATAAAACCCATATGCATCAAACCCTCTGCCAATATCATCCTAAATGGAAAAAGTTGAAAACTTTTACTTAAGAACAGGAACAAGACAAAGATGCCCACTCTTACCACTCCTATTTAACAGAGTATTGGACGTACAAGCCAGAGCAATCAGAAAGAAATAAAGGGCATCCACATTGGAAAAGATAAAGCCAAACTGTCTCTGTTTGCAGATGACATAATCCTATTTAGAGAAAAACCTAAAAATTCCACCAAAAAATTTTTGGAGCTGATAAACAATTTCAGTAAAGTTGCAAGATACAAAATCAACACATGTCAGTAACATTTTTACACTCCAACAATGAACTAACAGAAAAATAAATCAAGAAAGTGAGCCCATTTACAATAGTCACCAAAAAAAAAAAAAAAAAAAAAGTCTAGGAATCAACTTAACCAAAGAGGTGAAAGATCTCTACATCAAGAACTACAAATCACTGTGAAGGAAATTAAATAGGACACAAAAAGATGTAAAGACATTCCATGCTGTTGGATTGAAAGAATTAACATTGTGAAAATGTCCATACTATTCAAAGCAACCTACAGATTCAATGCAATCCCCATCAAAATACCAATGACATTCTTCACAGAAATAGAAAAAACGATCCCAACATTCATATGGAGCAATGAAAGACCCCAAATAGATAAAACAACCCTGAGCAAAACAATAAAGCCAGTGGCATTACACTACCTGACTTCAAATTATACTATAAAGCTATAGTAACCAAAATAGCACAGTACTGGCATAAAAACACTCAGACAAATGGAACAGAATAGAGAACCCAGAAATCGACCCACATACTTACAGCCAACTGATCTTTGACAAAGGCATCATGAACATACAGTGAGGAAAAGTATACCTCTTTGATAAGTTGTGCTAAGAAAACCAGACCTCCACATATAGAAGAATAAAACTAGACCCATACCTCTCACCATATCCCAAAATCAATCCAAAATGGATTAAATACTTAAATATAAGACTGAAACTATAAAACTAAAAGAAAGCATAGGGGAAACACTTCAAGAAGTAGGACTTGGCAAAGACTTCATGAATAAGAAACCAAAAGCACAAGCAACAAAAGGAAAAATAAACAAATGTAATTATATCAAATTATAAAGATATGCACAACAAAAGAAACAGTTAAAGCAAAAAGACAACCTACAGAATGGGAGAAAATATTTGCAAACTATGTATCTGTCAGGAGGTTAACATCCAAAATATACAAAGAACTTAAACAGCTTAACAGTAAAAAATAAATAAATAAAACAAATAATCCAATCTAAAAATGGGCAAAGGTGCTGTTCGTTTCTGTTGTTTATAACAAAATACACGGAACTGGGTGATTTGTAAGAAAATGAAATTTATTACTGACAGTTTTGAAGGCTAGGAAGTCCAAAGTCCAGGGAACACATCTGGTGAGGGTCTTGGTGGTGGCAACAGTAGGGGTCTCACACGGCAGAAAATGGTGGAGCAGAGAGAGACTAACATCTCATGTGCTCTTCTTTTAAAGACCACATTTTTAGTCCATTTACTATGGCATGGTCCTCCTACAATATATTCACCTCTTCAAGGCCCCATCTTTCAATTACCATGATAAAATTTCCCACCCTCAACAGTTACATTGGGAATTAAGTTTCTAACATGTGAACTTTGGAGACACAATTCAATCAATCCACGGCAAGCTGCATAGGCTTTTTTCAAAGGAATATACACAGATGGCCAGTAGACACATGAAAAAATGCTCAGCATCACTAAGCATCAGAGAAATGCAAATGAAAACCACAATGAGATATCATCTCACCCCAGTTAGACTGACTATTATCAAAAAGACAGAGAATAACAAATGCTGGCGAGAATGTCGAGAAAGAGGAACCCTCCTACACTATTGGTGGGAGTGTAAATAAGTGCAGCCATTGTGGAAAACAGTACGGAGTTACCTTAAATAACTACAGATAGAACTGTCATGTGATCCAGCAATCCCACTACTGGGTATATAGCCCCCAAAAATGGAAATCATCGTGTTGATGGGATACCTGCACTCCCGTGTTTATTGCAGCTCTGTTTACAATAGTTAAGAGCTGAAACCAACCTACGTGGATACCTGCACTCCCGTGTTTATTGCAGCTCTGTTTACAATAGTTAAGAGTTGAAACCAACCTACGTGTACATCAATGGATGACTGGATAAGAAAAATGTGATATACATGAACAATGGACTACTACTCTGCCGTGAAAAAGAATGAAATCCTACCACTCACAGCAACATGGATGAACTCAGAGAAAATTATTTTAAGTGAAATAAGCTAGCCTCAGAAAGGGAAATGCCACATGTCCTCACTCATAAGTGGGAACCAAAAAAAAAAAAGAAAGAAAGATAAAACAATCACAATAAGTTGAACTTTCAACTGGGGAAAACAGAACTAAGGTTATCAGAGGTGGGAAAGGGGGAGGGAGATGGGGGATTAGTGAGAAATTAGTAGAGAGCCACCAAAAAATCATTACACTGTATAATGTTGAATATATTAATTATCCTGAGTTGAGCATCACATATTGCACACAGGTGCTGAAATTCGACACGGTACCCCACAGATATGCACAGTCAGTTATGTTTCAATAAAAAAGTTTAAAAAATAATAATAAAATAAATAAGTAGATTTAGGTATACATTAAAATAAAAGCACTAAATTCTATTAAATAATTTATTGAAAATCCAATTATAAGAAGGCATAGCTGATGGTAAATACTGATGCCATTGTGATGAGAAGATAAGGTAGCAATGGTTCTGTCTATCCCAAATGTGTCTTCATGCTAGAGACATAAAATAGCACAAGATTGTCATGGAGAGTAACATTAATCCCGAGAGATATAATTGTACCAGAAATTTCAGATGCTGCCAGGAAGATTTTTTTCAAAATTAAAACATTTATTGTTTTTGTTATAAAATTGTTTTATGGTTTTGTCCTCAAATATCAATTAATAAAGAAATAGACCAGGAGAGTTCCTTTCCACCTTCACATACCCTCCCCCCACCTCCACAACATGCACCTCCTATAATCCCAGTCCCTAGAGGTCCACTGTTAATGGCTTTATCATAACCTTCTGGACTTTTATGCACAAACATTTTAAATTATTATGTTCATACTTTACATAATGTTCTATAATATGCTCTTTAATTATTAGTATATAATAGCCGTCTTTCCACCTCAAGACAAAATAGAAATCATCTCATCTTTTCTAATGATTGTATAAAAATTCATTTTCCAAAGTCCACCTAACAAAAACCCTATTGAGTTTAGACAGTTCCAAATGTTCTATTTCAAATAGTGCTTCAATGGACATCTTTGAACTTAAATCATTACATAACTTAATGAGTTTATTCTTAGGGCAAACTTCTTGCTGTGAAATTTTGGGCCAAAACTTTTACACATCTTATAATGTGATACATTTTTCTAGATTGCCTTCTGTAAATTTGCAACATTGCTAACTCCCATTAATGTTGAAGAGCAGGACTGAAACCAGGTTGGGACCTAAAATTGCATGGGCTCCAGAAGATTTTAAGACACAGTTTTGTTTTGGTTTGTTTTTTTCTTAGCATGTATTACTCTGAGTTTCCTCTTTTTCAACAGTTATTTGATATTTTGAACCTTGGTTATGGGGCAAGATTATTCACATAAATGTAAAGTTGTTATCCAGTCAGCTTGGAGCTGCAGACTTGCAATGAGACATGTGCTACCGAGATCCCAGAAAAACCAAGGAAGACATCAGTTAAGCTATACTTAGCTAGAATCAGTTAACTTAGAATCAGTTAAGCGATTCCATCCCTCCACCAGGACCTAAGATAACACCAAGAATGGGAACAGAAAACAGAGCCTTGGTGAGTCCTTTGCACCTGGCTCCCCGCACGAAGCCCACATAGCTCATGTCTCTCTCCGTCCTGCTTTTCACTTGCCATGTTCCATTCCCTCAACCTCCACTTTAAAAACCCCTCAGTAAATCTGAGCTGGGGAGATGGCTTTAGTCAGGCCATTCTTCAGGTTTACCAGAAAGATGGGTTAACCCACCATCTCTCCTCAGGTCACTGGTATTCCCAAATAAAAGCTGATTTTCATTTTCACCAATGATTTGACTTTTGAGATGTTTGGTTTTGTTAGGGGGCCGGCAGCCAGACTTGGGTTTGGTAACAAGATTTTGGTGAGTCTCAACCAGGAGCTGAATGCCCTGGGGTAACAGACTCTTGGCAAGCCAAACCGGGGCTTTTGTTTGGGGCAGGTAGCTGGACTTCGGCCTGGTATAACTAAGAACCTATGAATATTCCTGGGAAGATTTTGATGCTCTCAGTGTCTATTTCTTAGGAAGAAAAGATTGTCTCTGCCATTCAATGAGTATTGAAAAAGTGATGATTCCTTCAGAAGCCAAAGAATCGATAGATAAGACACCATGTGCTATGGATTGAATTGTGTCCCCCCAAAGTTTAATGTATTAGAAACCAATCCCCACTGTCACAGTGTTGAGAGTGGGAAATCCTGTTATGGTCATTGAAAAGTGGGGCCTAGAAGAGGTGATTAGATTATGAGGACCATGCCCTAGTGAATGGATTAACCCATTGATGGTTTAATGCTAGTCATGGGCGTGGTTCTGATGGCCTTAAAAGGAGAGCTTGTTAGAATCTTTCTCTCTCTGCTCAAGTCATCTGCCATGTGACACCCTGCACTACTATGTAAAGTCACCCCCAAGAACAAGGCCCTCCCAGATGTGCTCCCTGGAATTGGGCTTTGGACTTCCCAGCCTCCGAAACTATAAGCAATAAGTATTGTTTCTCTACAAATTACCCAGTTTCAAGTATTAATGTTATAAGCAACAGAATCAAACACCATGGGACCCAAAGGCCGGTTCAAAACTCCAACAGTGGCTGGGTAACTTTCTTCATATTTGGTGCTATATAAGACATTTCACTGTTTGGGAAGTGTGTATTCCATGTCTCTGTTGAAGGCTTCATGACTCCCCCAGCAGCTGCTTGATGGGGTGTGTTTGGGTTGTTTTCTTTTTGCATTCCATGCAGAAAGCATTTAGAGCACAGTGTAATAGGTGAAGCACTGTGCAGGAAGTTATGGTACATGGAGCTGACACCAGTTGTGTCACCAAGTAGCATGAGAAGCACACAGTTAGAAAATTTATCTGTCAGCAAAGCACAGATCAGGCTAGGCATGGGCACCACCACCATGCTAGGCATGGTTGAGTAAGATGGGAACTGAGAATTGACCATTAGATTTCACAACATGAAGGGCATTAGCGACTTTGACAAAAGCAACCTTAGTGGTGATAGATGGACAAAAGCCTGAATAGATTCTATTCCAGAGAAATTAGAGAAGGGAAAGCAAAAGCAGCTGGAATAGTCAAATCCCTCAAGGAGTTTAGCTATTTAAAGTCAGGCAAGCATACCAGTCATAGCTATTGGTTGTGGTTAATGTGTCATAGGGCAGAAATACCAGTTCGTATCAGCAGAAGTCAAAATTAGGTGGGAAAATTAGAAAAAGATACTTCAAAACAAGTAGAGCGAGAGGTATGTGGAGAAGATGCTTCAGAGAGTAGTTCAGTCCCTAGATACTTTCCTAGATAAACATGACGTAGACCTAGTTGAAGGTCCTCTGAACTATAATCTATTCAACAAACCTATAAATCCATACACACACAAATATAGATGTATGTATGCATATGCACATATGCAAATGTACATACACAGGTATTTGTATATATGTATTTGTATGTGTATTTAAGAATATAGCAGCAATCAAAGTCTCTGCTCTTAAAAAATTAATATTTCATAAAAAGACAACAAATAAACAAAGAAAAATATATTAAGGCCAACTGGTGACCACAGATATAAAGGAATTAAAGCAGGATAAAGGGCATAGAGAGTAATTGAGGTGTTATTTTAGATAGGATGATTGTAGAGTTATCTCTGATAATGACTTTTGAGTAAAGTATTGAAGGAAGTGAGAAAGTGAGCCATGCAGGTATCTGGAGGAAGAGCCTTCTGGGTATAAACTTCCAAAGTTGGAGTGTTCTTGGAGTGTCAAGGAGCAGCAAGGAGGCTGGTGAGCCTGGAGCCAACTGAGAAAAAAGGGGTGTAAGAGAAGATTAGATCAGAGAATTTACTGGTGACACATCATGTAGTGCTGCAGGCTTAAGGACTCAGACTCTACTGTGAGTGAGGTGGGAAGATTTGAGCAGAATGGAGTTTTTAAAGGATCATTCTGGCTTCTGTGGAGAAGAGTCTGCAGAAGGTCCAGGGTAGAAACAGGCAGACCATTTGGGAGGCTATTTCATGTCCAGGTGAGAGAGGATGGTAACCTAGACCACAGTCATAGCTGGAGAGGTGGAGAGAAGTAGTCTGCCTGTTTCAAGATAGAGCTGACAGGATTGCTGATGGGTTGGATTTGGAGTGTGAGAGAAAGAGAGTATTCTTGGAGTCAAGGATGATTCAATGTTTTTGGACTGAACAACTGGAAGAAAAGGATTGCTATTTACTGAAAGGGAAAGATGTGGGAAGAGTAGAATTAGAGAGAAATGGGAAACAAGAGTTTGATTGTGGAGGCAGGAGGGCTGGTAGGTTTGAAATGTTTATTAGGAATCTAAGCAGAATTGTCAAGTAAGCTGTTGGAAATATGAGTCTGGAGTTCAGGGGCAAGAACAGGCTGGAAATAAAAATGTTGCGGTAACCATGTAGAGAAGCCATGCAGCTGGATGAGATCATCTGGAGAGTGAATGAAGATAAAGACAGGACAAGTATGGAGCCCCAGGAGCCAGACAAAGAGAGGAAAACAAAGGGGCAGACAGTGAGGCAGGAGGAAGCCAAAGAGAGCTGTATCCCAGAGGTAAAATAAAGGAAGAGTTTTAAGGAGAGAGTGACAATCTGTGTCAAATGCTGCCAATGGGTTGAGTAAGATGGGGACTGAGAATTGACCATTAGATTTCACAACATGAAGGGCATTAGCGACTTTGACAAAAGCAACCTTAGTGGTGCTAGATGGACAAAAGCCTGAATAGATTCTATTCCAGAGAAATTAGAGAAGGGAAAGCAAAAGCAGCTGGAATAGTCAAATCCCTCAAGGAGTTTAGCTCTAAAGGAGCAGAGAAAAGAATTGGTAGGTGGAGGACAATGAGGAGTCAGGGGAGTGTAGTGTTGTTGTTTTAAGGTAAGAGATATTAGACAGGTTTTAGGCTAGTGGAAATGAGCCAGTAGATGGGGAAAGCACTGGCATAAAGTTCTTGAGGGAACGAGAGAGAATGGGATCTACTTCACAAGGGGAAGGGTTGGCCTCAGGAGAAGAGAGCCTGTCTTTTGAAACAAGAGGAAAGGTAAAACATTAAGACACCAACACAAGTAGATTAATAGATGTGGTGGTATGAGAAATATGGAAATTATCTTCTTGGTTTTTCTCCTTTACCCAGTGAGATTTTTTTAAAAAATGAAGTGCTGTAATCAACTGAGAGTGAGGAAAGGGAAACATATCTGAGGAATCAGTAGAGTGAGACAGTGGGTTGACTAAAGCAATGCAGCAGGATTTGCACAGCAGCACCAAAGACCTCCTTGAGATTTCTGGTCCTGAATTTAAGAGGAGGCCAGCAATATTTCACAGGTATGAAAATAGTAGAAGGTTGAATTTAATCAGTTGGTTTTTTGCCAGGTGATTGTGACAAAGGGACAGAAGAGCAAGAAAGGTGAAGATGTAATCCTCCTCATCATAACTGTAATCACAACAGTCATAATTTATTCATCATGAGTGATGTTCGAGACACCATGCTCAGTGCTTCGCAGAATTTATGTACAATCTTTGCAACAAACTTTAACGGTAGGTATTGTTATCTCCATTTTACAGGTGAGAAAACTAAGGCCCAATGAGATTCAGTGATTTACAAATTTTTAGTATGTATACTAGATGGGATTCAATGATATTTTGCATATTTTAAACTAGTAATAATGACTGCAGTTTTATTAATTTTGATTTTCCATCCATGGCCCATCAGAAATATAATAGGAAAAAATAAAACATGGCTGCTGGAGTCTGCTTTGGAAAACATCCCCCCACACCCACACCTCAACCAACCATGACATGCTAATTCAAATGCTTGGGGAAGTTTTCCGTTTGCAAAATCTTTTGAGAGAACAGAGGGAGAACAGGGTGAGTAACCAGACTCTTTGAATTTGTGCCAAGCTCAAGAAATTGATTCTAAGAGCTTTGAAACTTTTTGAAACATCTTTTAATCTCAAAGTTTACACAGTTATTTTTGTTGCTCATGGTGAAGGCTTGATTTTATCTTTAGGGCTCAGAACTCTCTTGTTTGAAAAAAACAATTCAATGCGCCTTTGGCAAGGCAACTACAAGAGCAAGATCCTGATCTCAAATGGTCAGGGAGCTAAACTGCTCTGCATAACAAACAAAAGGCCCTCTTCATGAGTACTCTTTCTGGAAACCATGAATTGTCCATGTTTAAGGTCCCTAGACTCAAGAAGAGAGAATACTTGGTCAAAGTCACCCCTAAATGATGGGGAAGAGCAGACCCTTCTAACATGGGATTAACCAAGGAAAATGGGAGAATGGCCAGTTGGAAATCTAATCTCCAGCTGTGTTCTCCTTCTTTTATATCATAAAGTTTTTTTGTTTTTTTTTAAACCACAACCTGGTCTTACAGGTTTGAGGAATTAGCATGGGACCTATATCCACACATGGGACAAAGTGTTGTGTGAGTTTCTACACAAGCGTGAAGAAATGGTTATGAGGAAGCAAGAAACCCAAAGTTGTACAGATGAGGAGGGAATGTGTAAGTATTCCCTGGAGAGTCTCAGAAAGATGAAGTGAGTAACAAACAGGACTTCCGTCTAATCAAGTGAGATAAGGAAACTCCATTGCTGTTACTATAGGAAAGAGCTCCTGAAGACTGGAGAACTTGGGGACAGCTGAATTACAGAAACCCTTTGTATCTCTCTGCCACACAGTTTTAACAGTGCTTGTAAATATTCTCATTAGTCCCTACAGTTAATATAAATGTAAGGTATCCATCCCAATGTTAAATACCTTTGTGATTTGTCCCCTAGACTTGCTGGGTCTTACCCTTTGGCTCATAATGCCATTCAAAAGACATAAAGTGATAAGCATGCTTAAGATGCAAAAGAGAAAATGAGAGTATCCTTCTAAGTATTTATTCTCACTCTTTTCTCAGAACCCATGTCATACACTCTAGGTTTTAACTGTGTTAAATTTATGCAAAAACATGTTCTTCCTATACCCCTTATACAAATATGGCTCAACTTCTTCCCTCCTCACTGAAGTCACTGAAGTGAAGTTTTGAGGCCCTCATTCATCAATCTTCATTCTTTTATTTTATTGGCAAAGCTTTGTGGCAAACCTCATATTATAAAATTTGGAAAATATGAAAATACAGTGTAAAACAACATAAACTCAAATGCCTCACAGTGTCACAGAGAAGACACCACTAGCATTCCAAGGGTATTAAATTCAAAAATAAAATACACACACATATACGTATAATACGCATCTCTCATTACCTTCATTATCTGAATATAATCTTCTTCTCAAAAAATAGCAAATTTTAAATTAACAGGTGTCTGTATTTCATTACTCTAAATACAAAAAAAAATTTCTCAGCTAATCAAAACCCTCCAAATAATTTCCTCAAACATCATTAAAACACTCGTAAACACGAATGTAACAAGCCACCAAGAATTTCTGCATAATGCAAAGTATATAAAACACCATCACTTAATTATTAAACTGTTAATGAATTCATTAGTAGGCACTCTTGTATACAGTACACATAGAGACTATACATTAGCAAATAAAAATTACATTTTCTTTCTACACTGCAGGAAATATGTACTGTAATGCAAACAATAAAATTATGACTCAGATAATAAAAATAGCCTGATTTGGACCTGGCCTGATAGACCCCTTGGGTGCCTCACAGAAGCAATCATTGGATGTCTAGACCCTCAGTGAAAGAGTGGGGAAGGTGATAGTGACAATGCACAGCATGTTTAGACTCCTATGGCGAACAAGTGCAATAAGCCTCTTGCCAGGACTCACGGGCAACCTAAGAGTTTCCCCTAGCAAGCATTTGCAGATTCCCCATAGGCTTTTTCCTTTTCTAATTTAGTTGATGAGTTTGGATAGTGAACTGATTAGTCAATTTTTGGTAATTTTTTTACAAGTGATTATAGTGAATGTTCATATAGGGAGAGTTAGGGAGCAGAAGATTTTATATATGTATGCATTTATGTGTTTATACGTTCATATATGTACACACACACACACACACACACACCCCATATACACAAACACATACTGATGTAGGTATTATAATAGAAACCACTTTTTTCATTAATATTTACTAACACATTTTCTGTGCCAGTAGTTTACAAATCATTATTTTATAATGAGGAACAGTGTTCCATCATATACAAATTAATAAATTATCATTTTCCTATTGTTTGCCATTTGTTTCCAATTTTCCATTATTATAAACAATGCTTTTATATAAATTTAGTGCAAAATTCTTGAAAATGGAAATACTAAGTCACTGGGTATAAATATTTTTGAAGCTTCTTGACCTATATTGCCAATCCATCCTCCAGAAAACTTGTACTAATGACAATATCCTTCTGCAATGTAGGAAAGGGTCCATTTCAAATACCTCTCCATTAGTAAGCATTTTCTTTAAAAAAAAAAAAAAAAAAAAAAACTTTTCCAACATGATAAGTGACAATGATACTCCTATATTTAAATAACTATTTCATTACTATTTTTACTGACTTCTTTATTTATAATCATTTAATTTATTGACCACTTACACTCCTTCATTTTATGAATTTTCTGTACATGTTTTGCCCATGTTCCTATTGGACTGTTTGTCTTCTAAAACTTTATTTATAAAAGATATTTGCATATTAAGTATAATTGCTCATTGTCTGTCATTTATGTTGTGAATATTTTTTCTTCTCAAAGTCTGAGAGATTCCAAAGATCAAGCTATATTCACGTTTACCAGACTGACTCAATCCCCTTAGGAGTATTTGCTGGTATAAAATGAGCCTGATCCATTAATTACAGTAGGGAATCTAGCAAATTTTTACCCACCCCAGCTCAAAATTTACTTCTTTGCATTAGGTGGGAAAATCACACCTTCAACACTAGTGTACGTTTTCCAGATTTTTCCCAGTTTTCAGGAAGGTCCAATAGACTGGTCAGGTGGTTCTCACACCCCTTTTTCTGAAGCATGCAAGCGCTGGGATTCCAGCTCTTTTGAGCTGGGCAAAGAGGGTTGGCCAGAGCTGAGGTCTTGATCAAATTAGTCTCCTAACTTGTCCAGGCCTCAAGTTCTTTATCTGTAAAATAAAGTGCATGATCCAGGTGATTTTCAACATCCCTCCCATCTCTACACTTCTAAGTGTCTCTTACATAGTTAATACTTCATGTATCTGAAAATAACTTTTCATTAAAGGGCTTCAGAGACTTCATTGGTTTGAACACTGAATTCCCTGTTTTGCCAAACGGATAAAACCCCTCATTTCTTTTCCTGATTAACATTAACATGTTTCTTGCATATTTACTGACTAAAAATGTATGGCCTCCCTCCAGATATATCATTATTAATGGAAAGATGGAAGTTTATTCATTCAACAAACATTTAGTAAGCTCTCACGGTATGCCAGGCACTGTGCTCAACCGTGAGGAAACAGTGATGTATAAGAACAATCTCCGCTTGACAGGACCTCAAAGCCTAGAACAGAAGGCTGCTTTGTAAATAAACCATTGCACCCCTGTGAGATAATGCTGATGAGAAGTGCATAAAACCACTGTGCAATCAGTAACAAAGCACACAGAGTAAAGGAAAACTTCACAGTGGAGCTGAAACGTGAGCAAAGGCTTGAAGCAGACATGTGAATTCCCTAGCACATAATGGAAGCAGAGCAAAGGACGGTTACAAGTGGAGGGAACAGAATGCCAGAAGGCATAGAGGTAACCCGGTGTGGCACATTTGGAGGACTGCCATCAGCTACGTAAGCCTGGATTATCCTTGAGGACTTGCTGGGAATGGAGTTTGAAAGGAAAGATAGTGAAGAGCTTTTCTTGCCCTGAAATAAAGGTGGATTTTATCCTCCTGTTAATGAAGAAAAGTTGATTTATTTTAAATATATATATTTTAAATATATATATATATAAGTAATTTATACTTATTTTTGAATTTTGACTTTCATTACATTATAGAGTATAGATTAGAATGAAAAGAGACAGGAGGCTTTTACAAATAGTCCAAGAGGAATATAAGAAGAGCCTAGACTAAGGCCCCTATGAAAGTCTAATTCAATAATATACAATAATCTAGTTACTCACTCTTTGTGGAACTAAAGAAAATACATATTCTATCATCCAGCTGCAAAATGCCAGAGGGTATACTAAATACCAAGATTATTTTGTTTTTAAAAAGTTATAATTTTACAAGCATTTACCTATAGTCATTATATATCGCATCAAAATCTTATCTCTTCTTTTAAATATAGCCTTAAGGTTTCATTTTCCCCCATACAACAGTCCGTTGTAACATTAGCTAAATTGGAATAGGATAATCTAAGAAGAGAGAATTATCTTAACCAGGATTAGAAACCGTAATTCCCTATTTCTCATAAAATTATATCGCCTTTATAATTGTGTTAATGTTGCTTATCTCTCCCTTTAAAATGGACTCTTTCAAAAATCAAATCCCTTCTCTCTGTGAGTAGCAAAACCAAGGTCACTTATATTGATATAAGGTAGAGCTTTGTTTCTATAACATTTCTAAAATGCCTTTCTGCAAATCTTCATGAGGAAAGCAAGCTTTCCCTAAGTCTAACTACTCATCCATTGCATTTCCTCCCTTAAGGAAGTAATTTGTCAAAACCTTTTTTTCAGATATCAGCATTTTGTGGCATGAACTGAATTTTGTCATCATTAGTGAGTTCATTATACCCCCAAATTCCTTTATTTGGTCATAAATAGAATTACTTGTTTCACATCAGAGAAGCACTTCAGGAATAAGGCACTTGACTTCCCTGGTCCTCACAGTCTTCATTTGAAAAAGATGGGGATCAGTCCACAAGAACTATGAGTTTTTTTCCCAGCCTTAACAGTGTGTGATTCTACATAAAATCAACAACAGTTTCATTAATGTTTTATTTAAAAGAATTATATCTGAAATTTGTCTTCAGAGTAAATTATTTTAGAATTATTTTACCTTTAAAGTTTTTATATTCGAAATTCTTCCAAATGCTATTCCAAATACTTCCAAAATAATTATGTTTTTTATTATTATTGAGAATTTTCTACATACAAAATGTCATATAAGCAAGAGAAAAGAGAGAGAGAGAGAGAATAAAACCAAGTTCTTGTATCCATCTGCTTACCTTTAATAGGAAGTAAAAAAGCACAGAAAAAAATTAAACACTGAGAAAGCTATGAGTAAAGAGACTCTTCTATCAAAGGAATTCCCAACAGGGTATTAAATCAGAGAATCAAGCAAGGCTTCATGAAGGAAATGGAATTTGGGACCAAATTTGAAAAATGAATGAGCTTTCATTCAAAAGCAGTAAGGAGAGAGGGTACATTCCAAGGAGAGGAAAGAACATGAGTATAACTTGTTCTGGCTTTGGGGAATAACATAAAAGTAGAGTTATTACAAAATTTAGGAATATGCAGAATTGTAAAAAGACAGAGGCCAGTTTGCGGAAAACCATTGTACTAAGTATTTTTCTGGTTTCAAATGACAGAAAATCCAACTCAACAAGAAAAGAGAATCCACTGGCTGAAATAACTAAAAGGTTACTTTCGGCTGGCTTTAGAAATGGTTTGTTGAATGGCTCAAATTTTGTCTCCTGAAGCCTGCCCAGACTTTTCACCCGCAGGTTGGTTTTCGTTTCAAGATTGGTGTGCTAGATGCTAGCAGCTTCAAGCTTACATCATTAGAACACTCAGTCCAGAGTCCCAAATAGTCCTGGAGCTGAGTCCATTTGCCTTGGCTCAGCCTGACTCATATGTTTCACCCCCAAAACCAGGTAATAAAAGGTTTCCCATCACACAAACAGGCCAAAGTGGAGAAGAGATGCTTCCTCAAAGCAAAGAGGCATTGAGAAAAGAGGCCATTAGAAGAGGATGTGGCTCTGAGTGGCAAACTATATTCCATGACTCTGGATAAAAAGCTGAAGTTTTGGGATGTTAGTAGCCGATACGAAGTCACTACAGGTTTTTGGACTGGGTAGTAACGTGATTCATGCTGGCCTTTGTGAAATTAATCTGGCTGTAATGTACGAGGGTACTTCAAAAAGTTTGTGGAAAATAGAATTGAAAGATAATACAAATCTTTCCTTGAACCTTTTGCAGTAGGCTCGTATGTGATAGGTTGGAGTAAGAGAAGGGTGGAGGTGCCAAAACTAGCTTCGAGACTGGTAAAAAGTTTAGGGAATCTGTGCTAGAATGGCAATGTTAAGAGTAGAAAGGAGAACTCAAAAGCAAGAGACATATTTGTCTGCAAATGATTTTTTCACCTGGACTAAGAAACACTATAATGTACATTTAATATTGAAAGTAATATTGGATCTTTTAAAGAACAGTGCCATGAAGAGTAAACAAATGTAAATTACTTTAGTCCAATTTCTTAAATTGTGTCAATAGGAGGCCCAGCTCTGAAGCATCCAGCTTGTCTGTTCATTTGGAAGAACATTGCTACTATCTCTCAGCCACCAGCGTCCCTGGGCTTTTCTCCATTCATAATTTCCCCTGGCAGCTTGGGGTCTTTTGTGTGGGCTTCTGAAAGTCTTTCCAGATCTAATGCCCTGAACACCAGCTAATCCCATTTCATGTGTCAAAGAAACAAAAAGGGCAAGTGGGCAAATTTTAACCACATGTTTCTCCCTCTGATTGAACAATAAAAAAACAATTAGTCATTTTAATTTGGGTCTACAGTTATTTTGACTTTGGTTCTCTCCTACACCATTTCTCAGTAGCAGGATTTGAACTGTACGGATTATAAAAGAATGGTTGAATCACCAAAAAACTATTATCTGTATTTTTAAGTCCGGAAGAACACTAACCTCATCATTATTACTCAGCTTTTTTTGAAGTTTTAATAAATCCTGAATTTTTAGTAACCATTTAACATGCAAGAGGATTCACTTACTAATAAGCAAAATTTAATTTGTTCAACACAAAATAGATTCTACTGCTACCTCTCAACTCTTTAATTGTATTACAGTGATAAAAATTACTGTGGTATTAGCACATTTCTTGCTGTAGGAAAGCTGAGCATGCTATAATTTTATGTCAAGTCCACTGGCCACTCACAATACAGTGAAACTATCTTATAAATGGAGGAGGACATGCATTGTGCTTTATACTGATGCTGCTCCTGTGCTATAATTACAAAAGGTGAGAGTTAGCCTTGCCGCACTTTCACACGAATAAATGAACCTTCTAGGCCACAATGCTGCTCAGATTTTATGATGCATACAAAGCACCTGAGGATCTTGTTCAAATACAGATTCCTGTTCAGTAGGTCAGGAATAGAACCCAAGAGTCTGCATTTCTCTCTTTCTTTCTTTCTTTTCTTTTCTTTCTTTTTTTCTTTTTTTGGCAGCTGACCAGTACAGGGATCGAACCCAAGTCTGAGTATGCATCTCTAGCAAGCTGCCAGGAGACACTGATGCTGCTGGTCCCCAGACTACACTTTGGGTAACAACATACTTTGAATTAAATTACAAAATGAGGAGTATTTTCTGGACCTGGGATCTGGTACTTAAATCATGTCCAATGCAGGTTGGAAAACAATGACAATGCAAAAGGAATGAGATATGGATTATCTTTAATTTTCCTCATAAACAATGCATGCCTTAGTGACATGAATCATTTTGCATTTGGATTGGCACACATTACAAATTCATTTTCAAAGTTGTTTTTACATGATTCCAATTATTAATTGAAAACTAGCAAATCCTGTAAAAGGTCAAATAAAGAATTTAGATGTTTGACAGAGATTTCTGTTTTTATTTAAATATTTCAGGTATCAGAGAAGCAGACGTATAGCTGTTGCCACTGGTCTTTGTTCCAAAAGAGCCACTCTTTTTTCAAACTACTGTATCTCTGTCTAGTTTGTTTACCTTCTGCCAGTTTACCATCTGATTTCCTGGGGGGACAGAGATTACACAGAGATGTTTTCCTACCATTACAGTAGTCATAGGATAAAGAAAGTTATGCCTGTTTTTTCCTTTCAAGGTCTTTTAAAAACAACCTAATTTGCAAAAAAGATTTCTACAAATATATTATGATTCGGCTTTTTTGTGATGTGTATTGTAAAATTCTTATGGTTCACCAGATTACAATTTTCCACTGGTATATCTACTTGAACATGAAAAGTTTGTTTCTTTTTGCACCACAATACCAAATTACTTGAGCTAAAATGTTAGATTTGGATGAAAATTTTCAGCTTAACCAACGAGATGTATAAATTGCTAGATGGTTCTGTGAATCAATAACATCTCAAGATTATGACACTTGAATTGATGATCAGCCAAGTGACTTTGCCCACAAAGCTCATATTTATACACTTTGAAGGAAGTATTTGTACCACAGAGAGGATTAAAGTTCAAAACTGAGAGGAAAATGTTTATAAGAGGTTAGATGCAAACTCTTAAATAGTGAAAATCTTTTAATAGAAAGAATAAATGAACAAATGAGGAGAGGAATGCCTTCACAAACACATCTTTCTTTCCTGAGATTTTGTGAATGTAGGGAGTAACTTAGGTTTAAAAAGAGGATATACTGAGTTCTAATGTCAACTCTACGTAGTTGTCATGCTGGTCCAAATGCTTTTATGGTTGGCTGTTAGAATCTGCCGTTAGATATAAGGAGCATATAAGAGATTGGAAGACTTTGGCCCCATGGTTGCTTCACAGATTTCTAGCACTTTCAAATCAAAAGACTAGAATTTTCCCAAGGTTTTTATATGAACATGATAATATTTTACAATAAGTTATCCCCTTTTAAAATCTGTAGAACTTGTGGTTTCAGGAATATAGCACTCTTTTCTGGACTGGAAAAAAGTCTGTTTACATGTTCATATATGGTGGTTTTTAAATCACAGTTCCCTTTGTGTGCTATTCTAGTAGGAATCCATATCTCCTGCCTACAAGTCCTTTTGTGTTTATTTGGTTGGCTGGTTGGCTGGTTGGCTGGTTGGTTGGTTGGTTGGTTGGTTTAGGGCCTACAATGCATTGAACTGGATTGATCATTTCTTCAGTTCATTTCACATTCTTCTCACTGGTCCATGCATGGTTCTGTTTTATTTAGTTACATAGTAATTTTAAATAGGGTAGTAAATGTCCTGTGACTCACTACACAACATAGAAGCTAAGACATTGACAATTAACCTTCCTGTAAAATGCTTCCCCATCTCTTTCCCCTGCCTACCCTCACCCAGTGTCACTTACACTCTGAATATTATATTTATTGTTCCACTGCTTTCCTTTTCATATACTTATATGTGAATATATGAATACATATTTATATTCCTACAGAGTTTATACTATCATTTTTTAACTTTATGAAAAGTATATCATGCTATATGCAATATTTGGGGGATAATATCATGCTGTGCATAATTTGGGTGGCATGTTGTGTGACTGGAGATCTTTTCACCAGCAAAAGTAGGTAATCACGGTTTACACACATACACCAAACTATCCGGTCTCTTCAACTTGAAACATATTTAAATGCGCTCTACCTATGTAGTATACAGCACAGGTCTACTCACTGCACAAATATTTATTGGGTGCCCACCGTGTGCCAGGTACTCTGTTGGAATACATCAGTGCAAAAACATACACACACACCCCAAAATCCCTGATCTATGTAAATAACGTTGTATATATAGAGACAGGCAAGTAAAATAAATATTTAAAAAAAATACACAGGATGTTAGATGATGTTTGGTGCTAGGGAGAAACTCGAAGTATGGAAGGCCTTTAGGTACTGGAGTTTGCAGTTTTAAACAAATACTCAGCGATGAATTGGGGGTGGGGTGGGGAGAGTGCTTATTCAGTGGACGATACCGAGGTAACCTGCTGAGTGAGAACGAAGTCAAGTCTTCGGAAAGTCCCACGTTCAGCCTGTTATGTCTGCAGGATAACGGGCTCGGTCGGTGTGGATGTACCCGGAGACAATGCATTTCCTCCCACTTTTCTTCCAGCTGGCCATGCCCTCCGCTAGAACCGCCCTGGAAGCCTTCGCTGCACCTGAACGCCGCGCGCCAGGCGCTCAGCACCTCCGCGGCCACCGCCCGTGGCACCCTGCCGGGCCGCCGCGCCCTAGCATCTCCAAGCGCGCGCGCGTGGGAGCGCGCACCGCCTGGGGCCGCCCTCGAGCCGCTCCCGGCTCTAGCGGGGACGCGCGCGAGTGCCCGACCCCGCGGCTTCTCGGCAGGGACGCGGCCGGGAGGGCGGGCGCGCCCCGCTCGGCAGCTGCGGCGGCGGCTGGTGTGGGCGCTCGCGTCAGGGCTGGGAGGAGGAGGGGGTTCTCAGCGAGGAGAGTGCGAGAGACATGAAGCAGGCTGGCAGGAAGCGAGAAAGAGTTCGGTGGGGAGGGAGGGAGTTTTAGAGACGCCCGGCGAGCAGAGCGTGGCCGACGAGGCTCCGCGCTTCCTCCGCTCGCTCTGCTGTGCCCGCTTTCAGCACCCGAGCGGAGGACAGTTCCCGGCAGCCCGCAGCGCTGCCGAGCGGCCGCCCGCCGGCCGGGGTCCCTGCAGCCTTCGAGAGGGCTCGGGGCGCCCTGTGAGAACCGGGTGTGCACGCCGCTGCCTCCTCTCTTTCGGGGTGCAAGTACACACGGGGAAAGAATCCGGCGGCCTCAGGGAGCCCTGAAGAAGCCGAAGCAGAATGTACCAGGGACACATGCAGGTAAGACATTTCCGTGGGGCTGGAAAGAGATCTTGGGGGCCAAGTCAAGTGCTGCCTTCACACAACTCAACAAGTGCAGTGGTGCAACATGACCATGACATTTCTGTCCGGGGCTGTCGGTAAAACTAGACGGGCTTCCGAGGGTGGGAGAGAGAGAGGAAAGACCTCGGAACTTCGATCAGGGAAGTTTGTTTTCTGTGCATTCCTTGAACCTGTTTCTTTAAACGGGATCAAGGGTTCCAAACAGAGGAAACCTTGGAGATGACCGTGTGCCCGTTGTAATCCTATTGATGCATCTCTCTCTCGGCATGTATGTCAACTGAAGGGCAAACAATAATAGGAAAGACAAAGCTTTTCCTTTACCCACCTGCAAAGGTTTCTTGACAGTTAGAACACTTTGCCACTTTCGTATTATTTTTTAAAGTGTTATTTTTTTAAAAAAATGGTTTGTGCTGTATTTTTTCCCCCTTCAGATGATGGGACATTGTCACCTATCCCAATAGTCACAGAATGACTTGGGAGGATGAATTTCAAACACATGCACAAGAGGCTCTGATGTTTTTCAGAGGAGGTGCTGCTTCTGGTTGTTATTAATGCTCCTCTGAACTGAGCCACTGCTTCTTTCCAATGCAAACATTCTATTCTTGGGCAAGATTACTTTAACCTTGACTCCAATTTTATATACATAGTTTTTTTTGTTGTTGTTGTTGTTTTTCCTTATAAAAGCAGATGTATGCTTCGGGAGAAAAATGAAATACTAACTCAGCTTCCTAAAGTATGGACTGAGCTCTTTTTGTTGTCCCCAAATGCTTTAGTCATCACGTTTGATGTTTGGGCTTTCTTTCCATTCCAAAAATGGCCAAATAGTCATCATATGCGGTGTCTTCACCCTGATGTATAACATGTGTGAATACTGAGGATGTTGCTTCTGTGTCTTTTAGAGAAATTGGAAATAGGTAAATAAATCAGTTGTTGCACTCATTACTTAGTATTACCCAATATTTAATTTCCAGGTATTGGGGAAATTTGTTTGGACTATAATTTACTTTTATATAAAACACAGTATTGTATCATATTCCTAAGTTTTGTAAGAACTCTGAATCAGCACTACCAGAATTCCAAAAGCATTTCCCATATTACTGACACCATACTGTTTTGAAAATTATTAACGGAATTATTTCACATTTGCTTGACAATAATTAGTAACTGATGTATATTTTTTAAATATATATAATAAATATGATCTGCATGTTTCTTATAAAAGCTACAGTCATTTGAAAGTTTAGTAATAAAGTAGCATTCAGACAGTGATTGCTGAAAAAAATTAACAAAGGATTATTACTATAGGATTATGCCTCATCATCATCCAAGAATGATACTTAAAATTTTATATATTATCTATTTATTTTCCCTAAACAGTTTCTTCACAGCGATAAATTAGAAAGGTTTAAGTAAATAGAGTCAATTCTCAGAAAATTGCTCATTTACTCGAAATTCATAATTGACTACTCAGGGCAATTTACAAAAACTTTCAACAATTTTTTTTTGTTCGAAAAACATGTTATTGTGAATGAAGAATTGAGGGAACAATCTGGTGAATTCATGTACCCAACAACAATTTTAACTCAATTTTCTGAATATTTCAAGGGAAGATGTTATTAAAACTTGAATTGTCTAGAACAATGACTGAGGGTTTAATTTTACTTTGGGAGAATAGACAAAATATAAGGTGCTGCATATGCTCCCAACTTAATGCTTTTTGCTTGTGCACTGCTATAACAGCAGATATGATGGCTTGCAGTAAAACTCACAAATCTTTGCTGCCAAGCTTAACTTGAAAACGTTATTAAATAAACACTATACACAATATGCTTGCCGAAATTTCAGAGCACAATACTTTTTTCCTATTCACTACTAACCATTAATGTTAAACAGAAAACTTCCAAGGCTTTAGTAGGTATGTTTAGTGGTTATTCAATGATATATCATTTGAACAATCCTAAAAAATGATCCCCTTCCTAAAAATAGCATTCCTATTACAAACTTTAATATAATTTTTAAAATTATAATTATTATAATACAATATTAAGTAGTATTTGTTTGCTTATATTTTTAAACTCCAGGATCTTCCCCCAAAGAATATTATTTAGCCTATAGACAAAATCTCCATTGTGTTGGTATATTTAGATTAGATAAAAAATGTTTCCTTATCAGAGATAGCATCATCTTCCTGTGTCCCTGACTCTAAACACAAACAAGAAGAAACATAGTCCAAACACTCCAAGGTGTTTGTGATTAGAAATCTGAATTCATATTTGTTAAAGTGGGACCAGGTATGAGCAGATTTACTAGCATTTCTGCCAACTTTGGAGTTTATTTGAAACACTAGTGTTACTTCACTGATACCTTAAAACAGGAGTGAAACAGAAAATATTTGCAATCATCTGCTATGCCTTCTAATTCTCTTTTCTGTATCCAAGAGATTTTCAAATAGAGTGCTTTGCAAGTAAGCAGTCTGAAGTAGGGGGAGGTGTTCACATGAAGCCTTAAAAAATGGTCTAATTTAAAATTCTTGAGGTGCCTTTGTTTTGCAACTTAATGATTTTGCAAATAAAGTCTATCAATTCTTGTACGTATGGCTAATTCATCTAATTTACAACAGAACCTGAATTCATTTTAGAAGCCACAAATTTTGAAAACACACATTTGGTTTGCTCTGCTAGTTCATTAGAAGATAAAAGTTGACACCTATTACAGATAGTTGGAGAATAGAGTAGTAGCGTATATTTCTTGGTTTCATAGTAAATACCACAGGTATACTTCTCAGGAGCAGGGCCCTAGAGTTGTGTTGTTTTCCAATTGCCTCACCAATTATTTCCAAGGGGAATTGATCACCCCAGCAACTGTAGCAAAGGTTTCTTGAGTGACTGTTTACTTTTTTTTCCCTTTTGACCAAGGGAGCCCATGATGATTAAATATACTTTAGCATCAGTTGTGACAAAACTTTCTATTACTTACTCATAGATGATCTATGATCTTAATCCCACCAAAACTTCTGTATGCTCAGTGCTGAGATGCTTTTTTTGTATATGTGCATATGAGCTAACACTGCCAATTGGAGCAAAATTCTTATATGTGTCTGAATATTTCCTTTATTGAGCTTGTTTTTTCTGGGATGGTATAAATATAGAGTGATATAATTTCAATTTTGAACTAAGGTTTTTTTATTATTAATGAAGAGTTCACAGTGATGTTTTTGCTATAAAAGAAAGTTATTTCAGAAGGCAATCAAACAGAAAAGCTATTTGTAATTGCAACCGATCATTATTACAGGCATTCAATAGGCTTTTTTGACTTATTCACGCCATCTGAGGAGACATTCCACACCCTTGAGCTTCATAAGACATAAACTAAAGAAAACTTATTTATTTATTTTTATTTATTTATTTATTTGACCGGTAAGGGGATCACAACCCTGGGCACTGTGTCGTCTGCACCACGCTCAGCCAGTGAGTGCACCGGCCATCCCTGTATAGGATCTGAACCTAAGGCTTCGGCGCTACCAGTGCCGCACTCTCCCGAGTTAGCCACGGGGCCAGCCCTAAACTAAAGAAAATTTAAATGACAAAAATTATAAGGTTATTAACAGCTCTAAAAGTAGCCATTTTATTTGTCTTCCCTCAAAGGGGGTTTGTGTTTACATTTATTTATGACTTTACTTAAGCTTTTTCTTAAAATCTTCACAAAGGGAAATAGCTTAGGTAACATAAATTATGTTAATACACTAGATCTGGTCAATGGGGATTCATGTCGATTCAAGGTAAGATTGTTGAATGCTGTTTTCAATTCCTTAACAGCAGTTTGTCATTAACTGAGACCCTCAGCAAAACTGTAAAGCAGATGATATTTATCATGGGTACTTCTACCTTCTCAAACCAATCCATTTGTCCCCTCCTGATGCCACCCTTTTCTGTCCTGTTTCATTCTTTATTAACCCTTTGGTAAGGGGTTAATTGCTAACAAAGACATAACCAATAAACCATGCACACACACACATGACACAGTATCTGCATTTTCAGAGAAGAATCTTTGAGATTAGTCTGCAGTTGGGGCAAGGGTGACAGTCTCAGGAGAATGAGCAAAGCTGGGGGTGGTTGTGTTGTTTTGGTCAGGGATAGCTGCTGCCTTCACCTCTTCCTTCTGTGCCCCCAGTTCAAATGGCACCTGCTCCTCGTCCTCCAAAGTCTTCCCATGACTAACAATGAGCACTAGTACAACGAATTTATTGTCTGAAATATTTACTCTACTGAAGGAAATTCAGGTACAGTTAAGCTGATTCTCAAAATTATGACACAAACTCCAGCAAGATTCTGAAGTGCCTTCCTCTATATTCACAAGCAAATCACATTTGGTATGGGTTTATAATGTTGAGTTTTTAATACTTAAAAATTATGCCAGTTATGATGTAATATTGCAGAATGTTTGATTAACCTGAAAAATCTTATTCCCCAGCCATACTGGCCAACAGTTTACATTATATACTTACTATAAGAAACATAATATGGTCTTCATAGATTTTATTTATGGTTTATAAACATTCTTCCTAAAATCATGTGTTTGAAAGTAAAAATTCCAGCATATGAATGTTTTGACTATAAAACACTTATTAAAGTAAAGAATAAAAGGTTAGAATAGAATGTGTTAGTTTTAAATTCCTGAATCTCTAGCATTACCACTGCCAATCTTGGAAACATTAAGATGTGATGCACCATGTAGTCAAAACATCTGGCATGCTGGGGGTTTTTTGTTTATTTTTTTTACACTTTTCATTAAGATCACATGTTTCCAACACAGGCATAAAGTAGAGCTATTTAAAGGTTTTATATTTTAGAATTAACTTTTTGATACGTTTATAGAATAACCAAAGTGCATTTCCTGAACTAAATGTGAAGGTAAAACCCAGCCTAGTGTTTCCTTATTAAGAGACCTAAATCCAGTATGAATGTTTGGGACATCTAAAAAATTACGTAATTTTAAATATGCTAGTAGAGAAAGCAGATTCTTAAGTTTCTGAAACATTTATCACCTTTTAATAGTTCAGAATTTATAAGACAAAACCATCTTGGACCATAGCATGTAACCCATGGATCAGAGGCCAGAGTGCTGTGAATTGGGGATCACATTTCTCTCAATGACTCCTTCCTTCATGCCCACCTCACCTACTTCTGCCCCACCTTATCTATGCCATCCCCTTTATTGGAGATACTAAATGGAAGACTTCCTTTCTCAGTCTGCCTATAAAGATTATTATGTCATATACATCATATTACTATATCATACAGAATATAAACAGGAAGGTACTTAATACCGTATAGGTTAAATATCAAGACAATTGCTGTTTGAAGAGTTCAAGGTATAATGCAACACACTGCCAGTGTTGCCTTATAATGTCATTTTTGAGTGATCCTTATTAGTAAACTACATACTACTTCTAATAAAACTCTATAGGATAAATAACGAATATCATACTTCACGTGAGGTTTCACTAAACAAATCATCTTTATGGATTGTTTTTTAGACAATCATGCTAGAGATTGCACAGATGAAAAATAATGAGCTCATTTAGGTAGAAGAGGCTGCTTATCCACCATTTCATTCCAGAGAAATGCACAGAACCCTGCCAGCAGCTCTGAAGTGGAGTAAGCCTGAGACAAGCAGGATAATTTACATTTCAGGTGCACGCACAACTCCCCAAAGCCCCTGCTCATGTGCAGATACCTCTGGAAAATCAGACAAACCCTGCAAGTGAGACATAGTGTAGCAAAAATTTTTTTCCTCCAAACAGAATGCCATATGGTGAACTATGAATCATGGAGATGCCAAAAGAGGATTGGTACTGCTGTGGTGCTAGAAATCTACCTAGGGAGTCACAAAATTCCCACTCCCATCCACCCTCTTAAAAATCATGTGGTTCTTAAAGCCACTGGTCTGATAGAGGGATTCATAACCATGCCATATGAGTAATGTTTGAAAGAACTGGGCATGTTTGGCTTGGAAAGTAAAGATGCAAGGAGACCATGGTGACTATGTATGTATTTGAAGGGCTATTATTTAGGAAAGGGATAAAATTGTTCTGCACATCCTTGAGAATTAAAACTGTTATCATATCAGGGTGGAGTAAAAAATTTTCTCAAGGCAGTGACAGTAAGAAGGTACTTCATATAGCACCCAGTTTGGCAAGGTGCCTACTTGGAGGTAGAAAAGACTTGAGGTGAAGGGAGAGTTGATGGATCAGTGGAACACAGTGGCCCTGTGCACACCCAGGCCTCTATTCCAAGACCATTGTACCTTGCAGAAGAAATCCAGTGAGAAGCTCAACAAGGAAGACCATACACACTTGTTATGTAGGAGTTTTTATGTTGCACGTCTGTATGTTTACCAAAGATGGTTGTAGTCAACCGAAGTAGTAGCCTAAAATATGCAAAATCCAATATTTCCTGGGGAAATATTCCCTGTGGCTATCTGACAGTATATAGGTGGGCATCACACAGAGCCTTGCCAGTACCATCATGCAAAGTGATCAGAAATAGCAAAAGGTCAGAAAATATGAAATCTCCTTAAGGGAATAAGAAAAAGCAAAAATTAAAACGCCATGAGAAAATTAAGCTGCTAGAGCTGCAAACATCTCTTCACCTTCTTTTACATAGATGTTACCTGTAACATGCATGCCAGTCCTGAATGATATCCTCCAATCAAGTAGGGTGGTAACATTTGATTTGGCAGGTGATTATACACACAGGACACACTTTGCAGCTTGTCAGAAATGCAGAATCTCAGGTCCCACCCCAGACCTACCAATTCAGAAATTGAATTTTTTCAAGATACTCAGTGATTTATATGCACATTAACATGTGAGAAGCACCAGTCTGAAAAACCTCTACATAAAGATAGGATCTTTATGTATGCATGATCTATTGGGCTCAGATCTTAGCAAAAAAGCTTGATTCGTGGGTAGCTTTCTCACATCACAGAGGCAGATGAGGTCCCTGAAAGAAGAGCTGTCAAGAGCTACTACCACAACTACACTTGAATAAAATGTTTTTGTTATATAATGACCACCCAATTGGTTGTAGTTTTTCCTTCTGGGGAAATGAACAACAACCTATTATTATCACACCTAGATAAAACAACCCCTCAAATATTTGGAAAATTATTATGTCCCCATCCCCTTAAATCTTTTCTTCTCCAAGATAAACAGCCCAGTTCACTCAATCATTTTTCATAATGACATTTCTGATGTTTTAATGGCTCCATGAAAGTATGGCTCTCCAAACAAAACATACTGCTCAAGATGTGATCTGACCGATGTCAAGCACTGTGAGATTATTTATCTCTTGATAATGACATCTACTCAGACAGCCTAAAACTGCGTTAGCTTCTTTATACTAAATTGTTTTGATGTTTCTATTGTCTGAATCACCTGGGATTTATTTCACAGGTGTTTTGTCTTTAAACAAAAATAGTCTTGGATCCAAATGTGCTGGTTATAGGTAGGAAAAATAAGTTCTATTGGTGTACAGTCAATCCAGGCATCTATAATTAATAATAATTTACTGCATGTTATCAAATGGCTAGAAGAGAGGCCATTGAATGTCCTTATCACAAAAAAATTATTGTTTTGCAATGATGAATATGCTAATTACCCTGATTTGATCATTGTACATTGTATACATGTATTGAAATATAACTCTGTACCCCACAAATGTATAGAATCAATATGTTTCAATAAAATAAATGTGCTGATTAGAGTATTCTAGGTTAACAGTTCCTTATGTCTCTAACAGTTGTGCTAACATTCAGTTCTGAGATCATAGAATCCTTAGTTTGAAGGACCCTGGAAAAAGTTTTGTTTAACCATCTCATTTCATGGATAAGGAAACCGGGGTCCAGAAAAGTTAAGAGACTTGCTCAAAAAGTCCCACACTGGTTAGTTAGCAGAGCTAGTACTGGAATGAAATCCACCTTACCCTGGTGTACTATTCCCATTACATCATTATTCTTTATTTTGACATTTATAACATTCAAAAATCTAAATGAAAAGTAAACATTATAACAAACCACTAGGCGTTTCCAAATATCTAGGTGTTTGTCATTTAGTCACTAAAATCAATATTTTTATGCTTTTCAGTCGTTGCATAACTATTTGATATTTCATATGTTCAATTTTAGCAGTCATTTGGCTGATGGGGAAGAAAGCCTGGCCCGTGTGTTTTAAGAGTAGAATGAAATGTCATGAAAATATAATTTCTTGTCCTAAAGGTTTTCACCACTGTCTCTCCTTGGACTAACTAGATTGACCATTTGAATGAACTGGTTTCCAGTTGCCTAAATTTGCAAGTAAATCAATAAGGGGCTCTTAGCTGTAACTAATAGATACCAACTCTCACTCATTTAAACAGAAAGGAGATTTATTAAAAGTATATCCGAAGAAAAAATAAACATAGAAAGAATGATGAAGATGGAAAAATCGCCATTTTGAAAACATCTAAGTAAAAATGGATTCAAACAAGAATGATCAATGAACGCTGATCTGAGGAGGGAGGCAGTTTGGAAATAAGATAACACCAAAATATCATCCATAAATTACAAAAGAAAAAAATAGTAACTTTTCAATGGCTACACTGGACAACACCTTAACTAAGTAATTAAAATCAACAACACCAATAAGAGACAGTTGGATACCATGTGCCTGTGGATATGATGCCCTGAGAAGGAGACAACATCACTAAGGTAATATTCGCACCAAAAGTATACAACCTGAATCTAACCACAAAATCACCTCAGAGAAACCCAAAATAAGGGATATTCTATGAAATAAGCAGACTATGTTTTTCAAAAATATCAATGTCATGAAAACAAGGAAAAGCTGAGGTGTTGCAAATTAAAAGGAGACTAAAGAGACATGACAACTAAATGCAGTAAGTGATCCTAGACTGGATCTCAGACTGAGAAAGAAAATTTCTGTCAAGGAAATCATTGGCACACACTATTGACAAAACCTGAATATAGATTAGAGATTAGGTTAGTATTATATCAGTGTTAAATTTCCTGAATTGGCTAACTCTACTGTGGCTATGTAAGAGAATATCTTTGTTCATAGGCTATACACACTGCAATATGAAGGGGTAAAGGGGCATGGTGTATGTAACCTACTCTCAAATGACTCAAAAGTAAGGATAATAATAATAATAATATGTATTAAGTATATGTGTACATATATAATATTATATATATATACATATATGGGGGAAGAGGGGGAGAGAGAGAGAATGATAAAACAAATATAGCAAAATTTTGAAAATTGGTAAATTGGGGGAAAGAGTATATAGAAGTCCATTGCACTGTTCTTACAATTTTTCTGAATAAGCTTGAGAGATTATTTCAAAATAAAAAGTTTTTTAAATGTAAAAATAGAATTGGTAAAGGGATATGAAAATCAACTACATTATATATTGATAAATTAAAATAAAAAATAAAATAAAATAAATAAATAAATGTAAAAATAGAAGCAGCACATTGGGGTACTAACAGATTCCTAGAACTAGGTTAGGGATGGAGGCACCCACCAACAGGCAAGGGCACAGCCCAAGTCCACTCCTGAGCCAGGCCAGTGTGGACCCCACTGCTGAACTCACAGAGCAAGGAACATCAGAGCTTGCACCCTGCACCACAGACTTGGACACAGGTTCAGCCTCTGCCCCATTGCCACTGCTGCCCATGAAAACCCCATGCTAGAGCTTCAGCTGCTGCCCCTCACTGCCAGGATGGGTTCTCTACCATGGCCACTTCTGTGTGTCCCAAATCCCATTTCGAATGGGGGCAGGTATGGCTGATTGGTGAAGCCGAGCCACGCATTCATACCCTAGCTGCAAGATGGTTCCAAAAGCACATGTCTGCTTCCCACTAAGACTATCAAAATGTGGGCAATTTCCCAAATATACAAAGAGAGTTTAGATTTGGTAATTTTTTTTTAAAGAAGTTAAATGTCCACTATAACATGTTATAAGTATTGCTCAAAAGTAAAATAGACACCTAGCTCTCTATCTTGACTTGAGTAAAGTCCCGTCTGCCTGGAGGAATAAGAGTTAAAAAGAAATAATTTTCCTAAGCCTGTTCCTGTTTAGTACTACCTACCAGTACATACAGGCCTCTAGGAGAATATGGTAAAACCAGAGTATACTGACTTATTAAATCATGCAGCAAAGAAGAGTAGAATGATCCCTCTATCATTTATCAATGTCCATCTACTGCTCACTCCCATTCTTTTTGAGAAATTAGAAAGAGCCCAGTGAAGAATTCAGTAATTAATCAGGGAATTAAAATACATATCATGTAATTTAGTGATAAGAACATCTTTTCCTCCCATATGCAGGAATTTAATGTGGAAAACTGGGCATATCAGTGTATTATATTCATCCAAAGGATGATTATAATCAAGATGCCCTGTGCATCTGAGTCATTAGTATTGAAATGTAGTCTCCTATACAAGTCTTTAGGAAGATTTATGTAAGACAAAAAGAAAGTGTTCTTAAGCTCGGAGAAAGATTAAATTAAAATAGAATCTTGGTGGTATAAGGGTCTTTAAGAGTTCACATAGCACAACTGTGTCATTTCACATACAAGGAAACTGAGGGCTAGGTCTTGAGGCTCGGACTTCTTAAATTAATTGCCTCTTCCTAAAATGAAAAAAAAAAAAAGTTTGCTGAAAGGCTTTTGATGGCATTCGTCACACTTGATAATCCCTCACATTTGAAGAGGCAACAAAACATATTGATTAAGAGTTTCCACTCCAGGATCAGACAGGCCCAAGTTCAAATCCTGACTTTACCACACAGTATCTGTGTGATCTTGCTCTATTAACTTATTCTCTCTAAACCCCACTTTCCTCATCTGTGACACAGAGATGATAAAGGTACCTGCCCACTGTGATGGCTTTGGAAGGACTAGATGGGTTAATGAAATACATAGGACTTCACATATAATAACAGAGCTGGCAAAGTATTTCATATACATCATGTGTGGAAGAAGGGCTTTGGCCACAGCAGTGCCTGTTGTACCTGGGTATTCACAGTGGTGGTAGATGCTCACTTTCCTCATTCTCTCACAATTCTGGATTTTTTTTTTCCATTTCCCCATCCCAAACCCTTGCTTTCTGTACACTATGAATATTTACTCATCCTTCACAATTCCATTCAAGTGTTACCTCTTCAGTGCTTGCTGCTCTGCACCACCACCCACCCTTGCTGGCAATGCAGCATTAAAGCTCTCTCCCTCAACTCTTCCTTAGCACTTCATGTATGTCACTAATACCATAATTAACATATAGCTTTCATTGATTATTTTGTCAGTCTCCCCAACTACTTCTAAGCCCATGTGTGGCAGTGTCTGTATTCAATACATCTTTATATCCTGGAGACTGGTAGTGCTAGGTACATACTTTAACATATTATTTATTGAATGAATGGATGAATGAATGATTGAATGGGTGAAAGAATGAAAGAGTGAACAAATTAATGAAATACTCAGAAGAGTTCGTACTGTCCTGAATAAGGACTCCTAAGTGCACTTGGGATAGTCTCTCTGATTCTAAGATATACACAGCTCCAGGATCTGGTCTATTCCCAGGAGTTTCAAGAGCATATACATATCAAGGGAAGTTTCTACACACTTGAAAGAGCAACTACAGAGAAACCTTATAAACCTTATAATTAGATTGCCACTGTAATTAACCAATATACCGCTGTCAAAGCAGTGCACTCAGTTTAATGGGTTCAACCTCTTTAAAGCCTGAGGACAATCTGGGGCTTAGATTTACAAATTTAATGGATTCTTCTATTGGTTTCTAACTATATCTGTAACTGGCCAAGGTCATTTGGAATTAGAATCTTTTCCTCTAAGGTTATAGACACCTCCTCACCACTTCTGCTAGTTGTCAACAAGGATTTTGATAATAATGCTAACACTGATGCCACTGAGATCATAACAGAACATGATAGTTGGAACTGCCCTAGGAGGCCATCATTTGCTTACACCTGGTTGTAAGGGTTGCTTACTACCCTCAGCCCTGACCTCCCCAGTTGTGCACGCAGTTTTCCAAGGACCCGCAAAAGGAGCTGCACTCACCATGGTCATTCAGTAGACTTATCTACTTTGTGATCCTGTCTGAATCTGGAGATCTTGTTATGTCTCCCACAGTTATTCTGATATTTGAGCCTGAGATATGGAGGAGTAATCCTTCGGACTCAGAAACAGATTAAAAATATTCAAAAATCAGATGTCAAAACAGAGGTCTCTCTAATAGGAGAGAAGAAATAAAAATACCAGTGACAGGTACCATCTCTGAGACAATTATAAAAAGGCACCTTCTCCGGGTGGACCAAATAAACAAAAACTGTCCTTTTCTTCAGAGGACACAATCCCACACCCAGGCACATGACTCGGCACGTGAAGCAAAGGGTTGGATTTCAGACCTAACTTGCTACCTCTCATCCAAACATCCTTGCACAGCCAATCTGCACAACCATATGTAAGGTTCTGAAGGGGGTCCCCTCTACCAAGGACTCTGTGTGTGTGTGTGTGTGTGTGTGTGTGTGTGTGTGTGTGTGTGTGTGTGTGTGTGTGTTAGATGAGTGGTGAAAGGAGAAGAAATTGGCTCTATTTTACCAAATATAGTCAGACACAGATTAGATGTGTTTGCCAAGGCCTTTACGGAGGAGAATCGGTTTAGAGGATTACTGGCTTTCCTTCCAGCTCTAGGATTCTATAATTATCAGGCCCTTAATCAGTGATACAAGACATCCATGAGTGCTTTGTGCTTTGCCAGAGCAGATTTCCTCAGTTTACTCCTAAGCATACCATGGAAAATAAATTTTAAAGCTTTGCTAACATCGAGATACTTGGTACTTCTAATGATGCCAAAGATCAACCTCTCCTAATTCTTCAAAGGATATGCTGCTTGGGAGGATCCTGCTGTACTTCTCCTCTCCATTCTGAAAATAGCAAAATGGATAGCCAATTCTTGGTAGTGGTAGATATCTCTGGTGTGACCAATATCTCCACTACAATAGTGTCTTCTATGTGTGGCTCACAAAAGTTAATCTTTAGAGTGCTTTGGTGAGGTTGGGAAAGGATAGATATTTATCTCTGTCATGCTCATAAAGAGAATGGAGCATACAGGGTTTAACTGTCTTACTGAAACTTCTCTGTCAAATCAGTTGAGGACTGAGGATCAGAATCTGGATCTTCCGTCTTTCACTCTACTGCTTGAGCCCACATAGCAGATTTAGGCCGCGTCTCCATGTCAGTACCTCAGCTACTGCATAATGTCTCAACTAACAAGAAACAAAAGGATTTTGCAAGTTTTCTGGAACACTGCAGTGGCCATGGAGGGTAGAAATCTCTGATGCATTCTTTCTACCATTTACTTAAGACAGATGCTAAATCCATACAGTTTTATCAACTCTCTGAACTCAACATCTGTATATTTAGTACTTTGAAGGTACCTTTGTGTGTGATGGTGTGCGCTAGCCTGGTGGCGTACAGAACACCATCAAACATCCATCTTTTTGTGCAGAAAGCCTCTCTAGAATCAGAAATGCCCAGGAGGCCAGAACCATATCAAGGCTGTGGGATTAACCAAAGCTCAAAAGCCCAATGTGGAGTCACTGTGTGTTGCATGTATAGAAGCAGAGCCTTGGGCTGTATATCTAAACTAAGCCAAAATATCCCCACTCCAAAATTCTGTCATTTACCTAAATATTTCAATTTTATGTTTTATTTTGTGCTCTGCTATTATAAACCATTCAGCAATAATAGGGTGGTGAAAGAAATGTTTCATATTTTACTGTAATGTTTTAATCTCTCTTAAACTCATCTCTAAATACCTGACTTTACCATTGAAAAATTAGTCACTATTTATTTGATGGAGTTCTCTTCATTTCTTCTTTGTAGACATCCATTTTATGCAAGCAAAGAGGAAATACTAGCTTTGTTGAAAGAGAACTACTTCTAAATGGCAGGATCAAGATTACTGTGGAGGAAATATGCATAGATCTTACTAATCTCATTTCACATTAAACTATCAATTCAAAATGGAATCACTGTTCTCTAATTTCTTAAAATTAATTTTAAATATTCAATTAACTTAGAAGTGGAAGAACCAAGAAGTAACATCATAAAACTCAGAATGTTATAGTATTGATCAGTTAGCCCAATGTAAAAATAAAAGTACCAAAATAAAAGTCTTGCTTTCTTTCATAGCTCATTTTGTTAAAATTAATATTTGAGGGATCAACTTTTAGTACATTCATGTGATTATGTCCTGGTTTCAGAAGCAATAAATAATAGAATTTAACTGTTCTATGCTTTGTCAAGGAAGCATTATTCTAACTAATCTTCTATTTTAAAAGCTAAAGTTACAAGTACTCTGTACCTCATTGGTCAACATTTATTATTTTACCTGTGGTTTGTGCTGCATATAGTTCTGCTGTTTAAATAGATGATCAGCATGTTTTCAGATAAAGAAATGTTAAAGTAACTAAACTGAAACCATAATTAATCTTGCATCTATGCTTAGCCTCGATATTTATCTATAAACCAGTCATATGTCCCCAACCAAACACGAGTATCACTAACTGATCACCTCTACCTCTTCTAACTCAAAGCCAATATGTTTTTTGGATTATTTAATAGCACCCCCACCCACTCACTTACCTAAGTCAGAAAGCTGGAAGTCATCCTCTGTGCTCTTTCTCCCTCACTCCCTAAATCAAATCTAATACTTCAGCACTTACTTTCTAGTTCACCCCTGCTCTGCCCTATCTTTCCAACCTCACAGCCACCTTTCTAGAACACCTTATCATCTTTACTTAAAAAGTCACTTAAGCCCCCAGTTAGTTCTTCTGCTGCCAGGATCACATGTATCTTGTTGACGCATTGATTTGGTCACATCACCTTCCAGTTTAAAGTCCTTTCATTATACACCACCAACTATAACAATATGTTCAAGTGCAATCTTCTTTAGAATCATTATCCAGAATGCTTTTTAAAAATGCAGATCCCTTGACCCCACCACAGCCCAGTTGAATCAGGCTCTCTGGGGTGAGGCCTGGGAATCTGCACTTTAACACTCCACGGGTGAACTTAAGGCACACTGAAGTGTGAAAAGCACTGGCCTCCAGAATAAGTTAGGATTTATAAGGCCTACTTATCTGGCCTTTTCATCCACAGTGTCCCCATAAGCACCCTGGACTCTAGCCTTATTAGAGTTTGTATACATGCCCAAATTAGACCTGTGCTTCCATGCCTCTGACCTTCTCTAATGATGTTCTCTCTGAAAGACTTTCTCACTAACCTGGATGATCCTTGCTTATCCTTCAAATTCTAATAAAGTCTTTCCTACATGAGTCTTTCCTGAGCTTCCAGGGCTGGGTTAGACACCATCCTCCACACTCTCATAACACCCTGGGCCTGTGCGTAGCTCCATCTCAGCTCCCCTACCCTGCTCCCTGGAGGGCTGGATTTCCTTGGCTGTGTCTTATTCATCATTTTTAACCATGGTACCAGCACAAAGTCTGCTCTTGGTGGGTGAGTAATGCTTGTTGGATTAAATAATGAATTACTAAACTAATTCATCTTTTAATTATCCTTAATTAATCTGCTTGGTTTGACTTAAACTTCTGCCATGGACCAGTACATATTAAACATTTTATCTGGGATTTTTGAGAATGAAACTAAATTACTATGAAAATGGACTAATACCTTTAAAACTCAATTATTCCTGAGTAATGCATTCAAACTCTCTTCTGATTTAAATAAATAAATAAATGCAAGGAACCAAAGAAAGAGTACAAGGCAGCAGGAAGAAGAATTGGATCCCAGGCCTGTTTCTGCCCTAACTAGTGTATGACTTGGGGAACACCACTTAATTTCTGTGGTTCCCAATTTTCTCATCCACAAAATAATTGGATAGAATCATAATCTTTCCTCAGTACTGTAATGTTATTATTCCAAACTAAAATTTAGTAAATTAGCATTTTGACACAGTAATTAATGAAATAAAAAAGCAATTTCAATAAATTATATCTAGAGTTTATATATTATGTATATTAATATATAAAAATATAATATATGTATATATAAAAAATTGGATTTTGGAGGGGAAACTGTTGATCTAACTTTGCCATAACATTAGACTAATATTATATTTACTGTACTTTTTTCTACTTTGTTGTTCTATTTTGTTGTGTGAGTTAGTTTTTCTTTTATCAGTTAATTGCATGATTTGCTTATTGTATGAAATGATAATCAGGTTTTATTTATCTTTATGAGTTACATATATTATTATAAGTGAAATGAATGTCATGGCATTATTTGACTGAGAAGGTGATCTTCACATTTGCTTTCTGGTTTTCAAAGACATGGGGAAAATTAGGTGTGGGGTATTAATCCAAGTTGTAGTACTCTCTACCTGTGTAACCTTAGACAAGTTTCTTAAACACTCTGAGCATTTGAAATTAGAAAAATAAAGTGTGCAATAATTTATTCAAAAGCCTAATTGCTTGATTTCTGACTCTTGACATTAAGAACACAGATTTATTACCAAATTTCAATACTGGATTTTCTGATTAAGAAATACCCTTATATTATTGAGGGTGAACTTATTTGATTAATAAAGATTATCTCATTAAGACAAAGTCCACCACTGCCTATTACTTAAAGTTTTATAATAAGATGATCATAATGGAAATTATACCCTCAAACTAATTAATGGAATAAGTTAGTTGCAGGAGGAAATATTTCTACTTCTTTTCATCTACCTGATTTCCTCAGTCACAAGAAAATAAAAATATCCTTACAGATAGCTGTATCAGATGCAGACCCTTTGTAAAATGCCTTTGTTTTACCCATTTAGAGAGAATTGAAGGATGAAATATAATGATAAATAAAAATGGGAAACTAGGTCCTAAAGCTATACTTCTATCTTAAATCACTGAAATTGCCTGTTTGAACATTCAAAATAAGGTGTCCTCATAAGTCAAAAGTAGAGACCAGAAACTAAAACTCTAACCACAGCCCGGAGTACCCTTTTATATCAAGCTAGCAAATTTAATGTCTTGGGGCAGTGATTTACTAGAGAACAAAAAAGCTGATCAAATGGAAGGAATATTTATGCATTTATTCATGCATTCACTCATGATTAAATGAGTGCATCACAATCTAAATAAAAACCTAAAATCCCAGAGACTTGGAGTGGAAATTATTTGACTTTATTCCCAACAGTGACCTCATATGGCCTTCAGTAACATATTTGATCCGTTCCTATCCACAGCCTGCAGGTGCTGCCCCACTTAGTGGTGAAAAAGATTGTCACTTCATCCCTGTCACTTCCTACTCCTTTATGCACACAATTAAGATAGACCCCAATACACAGAACTAGAAAAAATGGCTTTCTCCATATTGACCATTCACACCTAGTTGTGAAATGTAATTGGTTGAATTGATCTCTGTGGCTGTAAGATGCCTTTAATAAAGTGGCCCCCAAAACTTCTGCCTCACAGTTCTGGATCACAAAGAAAACTTCTGGCAACTTGAACAAAATTGAATCCACAGCAACCTCAGAGAGCTATCCCAGAGGCAGGGGGAGCCCTTTGAGAAGCATAGCAACTGGATGTCACCAGATAAGTCAGGCAGGCATGGATGACAGGCTCCTTGGGAGCTGTCTAAATGTTGTAACTCGAGCTTTCTGTGAATTTGCATGCTTCTTTTCAGAGCAGCAGCCACTCTCCTATTAAAGTAAACAAGGTCCCCAGGCCAAGCTCTTTTCCACCTCTCTAAAAGCAAACTGAACCAAAGGCAGGTTTGGAAATGACTGCACAGCCACAGGCATTGTCTTTAACCTGAACTTTTCACTCCCATATTTTGATTTATATCATAGTTTATATTCATAATAACATTGCCAAATCAGAAGGACAGGTCATATTACCAACTGAGGCACAGTTAGTTACTTGTCATCAGTTATGACTGCTTAGCAGTAAAACAGGGCTAGCTTCCCAATGCCATACATTCAGTGCTATTTCCTTTAGAATATCCTTACATGAGCTACACACTGATCAATGGTTCCAGCCCATTTGATAGTAAGGTTAACACAAACCTACCAAACAATAGAAAAATTGCAAGTTTAAAACTAATCATAACATAATACACATACAATAATATATTAAGAACCAACATAATATAAGTTTCACCTTTTTTCGTATGAGGTATGTGATATCTAGGCAAGGAATCAGAACACGGCATTTGGAGAGAAAGGGCATTCTAATGTAATATATATGTTCCATACAGTGCCTGACACACTCCACAACCATAATAAATATAAATCATTGAAATCCAATTTATTTTCTGGCCACACTCCCAGGAAGGCTTATCTGATTTCCAAACTGTGGGTGCTAAAATAAAATCTGAGAAACACAGAGCAGAATAAGAAATAGATCTCTTCAGCATTTCTGATATCCACCCACCCTGAGTCCTCATTTTTCATCTTAAATTTTCTTTATTTTGAATCCTGATCCCTTTCTCTGAACCTGAACCTTTTCTGATAAGCACTTAGCCAAGTCATGTTTATAGAAGTAAATACTCATTCATTCATTATCAAGTATTTTTAAGCACCTTCTCTTTTTATAGAAACACAGCTTTATGATAACCCCTCTCATTAGGGAATTTAAAACTTAACCAAAAGGACACAAGCAAACTTATGTGGAAAGATCAGATTTAAATAAAATGAGAAACCACAAGGATTTTTGAAAGGTGATGTAAGTAAATGTAAAGTACGTGGAAAATAAGTGTGATTTACAGAAGTACAACACTCAGTTTGAGAGTAAATTAATAGATCCTACATACAATATTTTGAATTAAGTATTGAAAAATAGTCCCCAATCTTTTAGAATAGTTGCAAAAAAATTATCTATTGAAAATGGTAGCTTTTCACATAGTTCAAACTGATCACGGCTTTAAAATATATTTTAGGAATGTATAAATGGAGAGAAACTTGTGAAGGCATCCTGGGGCTTGAATTACTAATCCATATATCCTTTCTTTCAGTGTTATTTCATAGTGTACATGTTATGTGAGGAAAATGTTTCTTTCCCAAAACAGCAGAACGAAATTAATAAAAGATATTTCTGTCTGGGGATGGGTAAACATTTAAGTTTGGTAATCAGCCATTTCAAGCTATTCATAAGTCAAAAATACAGTAGTATAGTGTCTCTCTCAATTTCCTTCATAACAAAAAATTTAGACTCAAATCTGTAAACATATTTTTTTCTTTTATCATGACACAGCAATTTATCCACTAGAGAAATATTTTATAGATGTTAAGCTAGTATAAAATTTCATTGTGGAAATATAACTTTATATACAAAAATGATATGTTAATAAACATTATTCACTCCTTTCACACACACAAAAAAAAATAAAATTTTGAGTTAAATATTTGGCTTCTTGCATCAGTGATGCTTTGCTTTTAAGATTCCCATGGAATTAAGTGTGTGTATTAACAAAGCAAATGACCCAAAGCATAAACGGAAAATTACTTACAAGACATGTTCAGAAGTTGATGCAAATAAACTAAATTAATATCAACATTTAAGAATAATAATTACGTCAGAAAAGTGTTAAAATCCATCAGTAATCCTCTGAGTCTTTGGAAGCTCAGATCATTCACCTTGATGAAGGTCAAAATCAGGCATTCATTGAGAGCACTGTCACCTCCTGGTTCTGGCTGCTCTGGTGGTACATGTCTACACCTTCTGAGACAAAAACCGTCAGAATTTTCTATATTGTTCATTCCTGCCCTACCAGATATATTCAAGGACAAATTAAACAACCAAATTAAAGGTTAGTTAAGGATAGAAGCTTTGTTTCAATACCCTGTGAATCTCATCTATTTTAAATTAGAAGTTCTTAAAGAAACGAGCAGGATCTTAAACATGCATATATATGGAGAAAGAAGGATATAGAGATATAAAAATATTTCATGGCACTGAGCTTGAACCTAGTTAATAGGAAGTTAACTTAAAAAATAGAGAGAGGAGTAAGGATTTATATAAAACTTTGAATGCTATGCTCTAACCATTAATCAAAGTTACCCTTCTCCGTGGTATGACCTAGTACATTTTCCTGGGGATAAGATTGACACACCAGAATAAATTGAAGGAGAGAATACAGGACAAAAAAATGGGATATCGAGTGGTGGTGGCAGTGTTGGTGTTGTTACAGCACATGTTTCCTTGCTTTTATGGAAAAGAATGCTTCTGTCCTCAAACTAGTCATTCCCATTTGTTGTGACTTTAGTCACTATCAGCCATTATTTCTCTGTCTCTGTAAATTTAAGCCCAAATATCCCTTTATACCTTTCTATAATTTCACATCTTGATTGTTCATTCTACGTTTACCCTTTTATTTATTCTTTCTACATTGATTGAGTTCCCACTATATTGTCCGGACCGAAGTCCAGACAATTAGTTTCAAATTTCTTCCATCATTACCTGCAGTTTCTCCAACTGGGGTTCTCTGTCCAGCTTGGCTTCCTCACCAATGATGAGGAAATTGACATACGCAATGGTCTTCATGCCCCTTCAACTCTGAAATTCTAGTTCATGAATAGCTGTGGCCAGCCTTAGTTTGTTTTTTTGTGAAAGCACAGAAGTCCATGAGACACTAAGGAACAATTCACTACAGTTAAGCAGCAGGGATGTTGCTTTGTTTGGGGGTTTGTTTGTTTGCTCGCTAGTTTTATTTTTTCATTGTACATGTTTATGGAGTACAATTTCTTTTTTCAATACATGCATATATTGTATAATGATCTAATCAGAATAGTTAGCATATCTATCGCCTAAACATTTATCATTTCATTGTGGTTATAACATTCAAGGTCCTCTTTTCTGGCTATCTTGAAATATACGATACTGTTGTCTATTGCCATCCTAGGGCACCAGAGCTTGTTCTTCCTCTCTACCTGTACCTTTGTAACCTTGTTCCAGTCTACCAACCTTCCCCCGGCCCACTCCACCCTCCCTTTCCTTGCCTCTGGTAATCATTATTCTACTGTCTATTTGTCTCTTTTTTCTCTTTTATTAATTTTTCTTAATTGACCCATGATAATTGTATATGTCTGTGGAGTACAGTATGATAATTGGGTACATTCAAACCATGTGCAATGATCGTATCAGGGAGTTTCGTATATCCATCACCTTAAGCATTTCTCACTTCTTTGTGTTAGGAACATTCAACATCATCTTGACTAGCTATTCAAAGATACACAGCACTTTGTTGTTAACTAGTCTCTCTATATTACTATAGAAGTCCAGATCCCATTCTTCCTATCTCCCTAATATTTTATTCACTGCTTTGAGTTTTCAATAATACAGGATGAGGATCATTTTCAGGAACATCTCACATGTGAGAAAATTATGGATGCCTCTACCGTGAATGGAGTCCTCAATAAGAAACTTTTTTCTTCTGTTATACTTAGAGCATGACATCAGAATTAAAACACACACACACACACACACCTACACACACACAGACACACTTCATGTTGGAGAAAACAAGTTTTCTGTAAATTATAATTAAAATTCAGTAGTTTATTGCCTAACTTGGCAAAGGTGGGATTTGAACTCAGAAAATTTGCCTCCAGAGTCCACTCACTAGTGTACAATATTATCAAATGGGTACGTTTTAAGCATTTATCAAATGTTAGCAGGAAAGGATACAAAATGATTGAGGTATGGTCCTTGTCCTCAAGGGGTTTACAGAGCCAACTCATCTTCC
Organism: Cynocephalus volans; assembly: GCF_027409185.1. Taxonomy (NCBI): domain Eukaryota; kingdom Metazoa; phylum Chordata; class Mammalia; order Dermoptera; family Cynocephalidae; genus Cynocephalus; species Cynocephalus volans. Next base: position 104,184,500 of record NC_084460.1, on the reverse strand, counting down.
AGCCACACGTTTCTCTAAAGCTCTGTAAGGAAGAAGACAGAGCCTTTCTACCTGGAATCCCCACAGCACATCATCTGTTCCCCTCTCACGGCATTTTTACAAGTGTGTTATTGTTATTTCTGTTCACCTCTCAGACCTCCTGCTTGAAAGAAATATACCTTATTCATGTTTATATTCTATGTAAGTGCTGAATGAAACTGTTTTAAAATAATGGAAATAAACACTGATGCTTGCATGTAGCAAGCAGTCTATGGTAAGTACAGTGCAGGGATGGAGTAAAAGGCTTTGGTGAAATAGCTGCAGCTGCAAGATCAAAATCACCATAATAATCCCAATTAAGATTTCAGGGATTGTTCATGAGTTGTTGGTTTTTTTTGTTGTTGTTTTTGTTTTTGTTTTTTTTCCCCTTTACCAGAAGAACGAAGAATTTAATGGAAAGAAACAGCTTATTTTTTCAGGTAAATACATATAAAATGGAGCACACTTTTTGTTACACATTTTTAAGACTATCTTTATATGACTTAAAAGTTTAGCTTCCATTAAGTCAGACTACTTTCTGTGGTTTATTTTGAATTTTTTTAACAAGTCCCCAGATTTAACTTTTTGACATGCTTTCTGGAAACTATAACCTCCAAGAATCTTGAAGAGTTTTAAGCAAAGTAATAGCTCTACTTGCCTGTAATTGGGCATTTTGTGTCTCCATTGTGTGTGTGTGTGTTTTAATTCTGATGTCATGCTCTAAGTATAACAGAAGAAAAAAGATTAGGACATTGATTTAAAGAATTTGTTTTGTAGTAAAAGTAAGAATTTTAAGCATAGTAAACTTAGGTATTGTTGTTATCCATATATGTTCTTTGCCATCATTTTGACTTACGGAGACCTAATCTGGGTATGATAAAACTAAGGTGTTGAGAATTTTAAACACACATGTGTGCACACACAGAAAGATTCGTGTGTTGCATCTAATCCTTTAGATTACTAAATGTATCATGGACAATAAATTGTGATGGCATTTTCTTTATTAAAAAACCAACAGTTTATAGTTTTATACTTGTATAAAGTAATTCACACATGTTTAATTTTATAAATATGAACACTAATTTACTCAAGAGACAAAATTGATAATTTCTCTTAAAATGAAAACAGTCTGGAAAAACATACTGCTATCAAAACTACAGAGAGCAATTGAGAACCATTTGCAGGTTTTTTACTGAAGATTGCTGAATATTAAGAGAAAAAAATCTTCGTGTAACATATTTGTGAATAGAATTCTATTCTTTTTAGCTCCATGGAATGAATACTTAATTTTTCAGTGTGATTCAGAGAGGTATTTTTTAAACCTTAGCTCTGCAACCCCAAAAATAGTTTGATCATACAAAGTTAGGAAAGATTTACTAAAATAAAAGCACTAAAAAGAGATTACCACAGGTCATTTAATTTATCCTTCCCATGTATGCTATATATTCTATATGCTAGAACATATTCTCTGGTATAAGATATATTCCATAAAATGAGTAGCATTAACCTTTTTATTTCCTCCTTGTTGTGAAATCCTTTGTATATTACCTCATGTCCTTACCTTATTAACTAAAGTATGTTAAACATAAAATTGAACATAATTCAATCCTTTTTGTAATAGTATCTGGACCAGGATCAGTATTTTATACATCAATTCTCTTTGCTAAGTGCTATAATCATATAATTCTTCTAAAGAAGATATTCGGTTTAATTGGATTATTTGGGGTTTTTTACTGTGAAGTTGTTTGAGTTCCTTGTGTATTCTGAATATTAATCCTTTTTCAGATGTATACTTTACAAATATTTTATCCCATACTGTAGATTGTCTTTTCACTCTTTTGATTGTTTCCTTTACTGTGCAGACTCCTTTTAGTTTGATATAATCCCATTTGTTTATTTTTGTTGTTGTTGCATGTGCTTTTGGGTCTTATTCATAGTCTTGGCCCAGATGCACATCCTGAAGTATTTTATCTGTGTTTTCTTCTAGGAGTTTTATAGTTTCAGGTCTTATACTTAAGTCTTTAATCCATTTTGAGTTGATTTTGTTATATGGCGAGAGATATGGGTCTAGATTCATTCTTCAACACATGGCTAGCCAGTTTTCCCACCACCATTTACTGTAGAGGCTGTCCTTTCCCCAGTGAATGCTCTTGGAGCCTTTGTCAAAGATCAGTTGGTTATAAGTTTGTGGGTTGATTTCTGGGTTCTCTATTCCATTCTGTTGGTCCATGTGTCTGCTTTTATGCCAGTACCATGCTGATTACAGCTTTGTAGGATAGTTTGAAGTAAGGAAGTATGAAGGATCCAGTTTTATTTATTCATTTATTTATTTATTTGCTCAGGATTCATTTGGCTTTTTGGTATCTTTTATTGTTCCATATGAATTTTAGGAGTGTTTTTTCTGTTTCTGTGAAGAAGATGAGGATTGCATTGAATCTGTTGATTGATTTGTGTAGTATGGACATTTTCACAGCATTAATTCTTCCAATCCACGAACATGGAATGTCTTAACATCTTTTGGTATGCTCTTTGATTTCTTTCAGCAGCATTTTGTAGTTCTCATTATAGGAGCTGAATAGACATTTCTCAAAGGTAGAGATACCTTACAACTGGCCAAAAAGTACATTTAAAAAAAACACTCAACATCACTAATCATCAGGGAAATGCAAATCAAAACCACACTGAAATATCATCTCACCCCAGCTAGACTGGCTATTATCAAAAAACTGAGAATAATAAATGCTGACAAGGATGGGGAGAAAGGGGAACACTGCTACACAGTTGGTGGGACTGTAAATTAGTATAGCCATTGTGGAAAATAGTATGGAGGTTCCTCAAACAACTACAGATAGATATACCACACAATCTAGCAATCCCACTTCTAGTATATACCAAAAGGAATAGAAATCATCATGTTGAAGTGATACCTGCACTTCCATGTTTATTGCAGCTCTATTTACAATGGCCAAGATATGGAACCGACCTAAATGTCCATTGACAGATGACTGAATAAGGAAAATGTGGTATATATACACAATGAAATACTACTGAGCCATAAAAAGGACTGAAATTCTGACATTCACAGCAACATGGATTGTTGGAGAAAATTACGTTTAGTGAAATAAGCCAGGCATAGAAAGAGAAATACAGCATGTCCTCACTCATAAGTAGGAGCAAAGAAATAAAGAAATAGAGAGAAAGAAAGAAAAGGAAGGAAGGACAGGCCTATGGTTACTAGAGGTGGGAAGGGGGGGTGGCTAGGGAGACATGGGTAAGGGACACAAACAATAATTATTATCTGTAATGATGAACATGCCAGTAATATTGATTTGATCATCACATATTGCACACGAATAGTGATAGTCAACTCTGTACCCCATAAATATGTATCATCAATTATATTTCAATTAAAAAATAACTTTAAAAAAAGAAAAAAGTATACAAATATACTGTGCTTTATTGAATATTTTTTTATGCTAGGGTTCAAGTGACCCTCAATGGATCATAGTTGACAGATGCTAGCATTAACATAGTGATAAGGGAAAAATATCTGTCTATTATTTGAAGATTTATAAATAAACTAAATTGAGAACCCTTTTCTTCCTTGGTCTTCTCAGAGTAGTTTTTAAAAGCCTCATTACAGATTGTATCACTACTCTGTGAGGGGCTATTTACCAAACCTGGACCAGATGGAATTACAATGATAGAAACCATTTAAGGATTAAGTTATTTTAGGCTCCATGATTCCCTTCTACTAGACAAATTGCCGTGAGATGATAAGAGGAGAAAATGAAATTAAGGGGCAAGATAGTTTTCTCTCTATAAGGTTACCAGCTGCCAAGTTAGATACCGAATTTTGTGGTTTCTTCCCAGACAGTGCTAAGAAGCTGTGTTCATCATAGTTCTTGCCTTCTGCAGTTCAGTGCCTGCTTGCTTTCTGCCTTTGAAAAGCTTACTCTTTTAAGTCTTCCAGAGTTTAAAAATGGTCCGTTGTCATTTCTTCAAAAGGAAGAAAAAGAGATGGGGGAGGCAGGAAGGGCTAAAAGAGAGTTAGGGATAGTTCACTGATTGACTAATTGAACTTATGGTTCAGTCGTGGGGATAGAAGACTGGATTAGCAAATTACATCTCGCTTGTCTTCAAAATCAAATACTCCTTTTGCTTTAAAGTCACTTAAGCAAATTAGCATAAAGACCTACTAAACAATGCTCTTTTTGTTCTATGTTTTTCTAAATTTTTTGTTATAGTAGAAAATGGAGAAGGAGAAGAAGGTCACATTATCAAAATGCTTGCAACTTCTGGAGGATTAAGTATCTTAGTAACCGTAAGTCACATGCATTTCCCCAGCAGTCTTTTGAGGAGGTGGATGCTGCTGCTTTCTTACCATATAGCTTACACTGCCCTTTTTGGTAATTAGTGTAATTTGACACATTTTAAGATAATGAAGCCACCTGTTCTGCATAGCTAAATCTCCATTAATGCTTAGAAGCTTTTCTCTCAGCAACAAAAAGATATGAAGAAACTCCTAGTACAACTTTGCTTCTTGAAGTTTCATTTCCCAGAGAGTTTTTAGAATCATCATGACTTGGATTTGAATAATACACTATAATTGACAGTTAACCTTGTTTTTAGGTGGAGATCCCCAAGGAACTTTTTCAAGGTGTATCATGTAATTCATAGAATATTGATGGAAAAGAAGGGATGGTGTGGATGGCTGCCGTCTTTCACTGTGAGGTGCTGGCACACTTACATCTCATTTAAACGCCACGTTTTGCTGAAGGCCACATAAGATAATCAGCGGAGGACCCTGTATTTGAACACAGGTGTTCTGTTGACCAGAACATTTTCCACTCTCTTGCCAATTCTCTTTAATAATTTAATTTATTTTGTAGGTGAGATTAAGGAGTAATGTCAAACAGTATATTTTTTAAAATACTTCAGTGAATTGCACAAAAATAATAATAATTAATGCCACAAAATGTGTATAAGAAAAAGCAATGGGATATGGCAAAAATAAAAAGAGAGGGCACTACTGAACTTTTTAATGAGATGACAATTTTATACAGATACAAGTATAAGATTGATGCCAGATGAGAAAGAAGTTACTGAAGGTCAGTTTTATATACTTTTTAATTTCATTTACCTTAAAATTAAGTGAACTGGGAGAAAACATTTGTTGTTGAGTTGATAAACCACTCCCATAATTAGTTTTGCCTCTCCAATTTGTTGTATTTTCTCAGCGGGGAAAGCCAGAGTTTCTCAAGCTCAGCACTGTTAACATTTTAGCGTAGATAATTCTTTGTTGTGGTGGCTGTCCTGTGCATTATAGGATGTTTAGCAACATTCTTAGTGTTCACCTACGAGCTACCACTAGCACCTCCCAGTTATGACAATCAAAAATATCTCTAGACACTGCCAAATATCTCCGGGGGTGGAGGAATCACACCCGGTAGAGGACCACTGAAGTAAATAGGCATTTAATATAGGCCAGGCACATGGAAGTGGACTAAACAAAGCCCTTTCTCTCACAGAAATCACATGCTAGTGAGAGACACAGAAAAAATAAATAAATAAACTATATAATGCAGTGACAGTGTTGAAAAGAAAAATAAGGCAGGCCAAGGGCATAAAGAATGATGTGGATAACATTTAGCTCAACCCTCTGGATGAAGTTGTCTTTTGACCAGAGACCTGAAGTGATATGTGCATATTTGAAACATTGGTGTCTCGGGTCAGTGGAAGAGGAAGTGTGAGGGCCCTGAGGCAGGACCAGTGTGGAATGTCTGAGACTAGCAAGGACCAGTTGTTGCGAGAGCTGACGGATAAACTGAAAAGAGGTGAAGGGTGAGGTCAGGGAGACAGGCGAGGGCCTGATCATGCAGAGACGTCAGATGAATTCTGCCACAATGAAAATGTTCCATATATTGTTCTGCCCCAAACTGGCCACATGCGACTATTGGGCACTTGAAATATGGCTAGTGTGACTGAGAAACTGAACTGCTAATTTTATTTAATAGCAATTGATTGCAATGTATTCAGATGTGGTGAGCTATTGTATTGAACAGTAGTGTTCTTGACCATAAGGATTTTGGATTTTATTCTAAATATTACAGAAAACCACCAGAAGGTTTTTAGCAGAGAAGAGACATGATCTCCTTAGCTTTAAAAGGACAGTATAAGTTATAATACCTAGTATGTTTCTTCTCATTCTAGGAGATCAGATCCAAACCCAGTAAGAACCTCAACTAAATAACTCATACTGAATTCCTATATCTTCTTCTTCCCTGATCCTTTTAACTAACTTCCTCTTTTTTTTTTTTGTTTAAAATTTTTGTTTGCTTGTTTGATTGCTTAAGTTTGTGAAGCTGTTTCACATCCTATTTGGAGGAAGGTTGAATATAATCTAACAAATGGTAAGACAGTGGGGAGGCATGATCTCCATTAATTAATGTTTGGGAGAAAAGAATTAATTAAGTTACTGTGCCCTTTGAGAACATAACAAGATAGAACCAAAAAAAATTAAGAAATGCAATCTGAAAACAAACCCCTGCACTTAACACATTGTCATTACTCACTATCTGTTTAGTAAATGAATCCACAAAGAAATGCAGATCATCTCAGTTCTTGTGACCAAGAATATCATGAAGGGAGCATAATATGTGAAGGTTAAACTCTGATGAATGGAACAAATAAATTATTTAAAAACTGGCCTGTAACCAATTGAAATAGCGATGATGAGCAAAATTATCATTTACCCATGAACGTTATGTTTATATTTTGGCAATTAGTTGATTAATCTGAAGTATGCAAACAGATTAATCAAAACACTTGGTTCTAAAAATCAACTGTTTGAGCTGAATGAAAAAGCAAGAGAATGGTAACCAGAGACTAGTCTTTGGTGAATGTGATTTGAGGATTTGTTTCCACTTCTGTATTCTCTTTCCCGGTGGCCCTCACCCCATCTTCCTCTAACTTAGACACTTTTAAAATAAATAGGTATGTTTCTTCCACACAGGTTTCGATCATGCTTTTGACCTTGTATAATGTCTCTTCACTACTGCAGGGATTGGGCTTATGTTCAATTGTAACAAAAATAATTAATAAATAAGGAAGGAAGTGGTGAAGGGAATGTAAGACCTCGGTATGAATGGAAATGAGGTTGCTGAAGCAATTAATTAAAAATGTCATAGACTGCCATCAGAGAAGAATCAGCAATTAAAGCAGAGAGGTTTTGTTAATTACCCAAGGTTGAAGCACAGAACAACCTGAGAGCAATGAATCCATTAGAGTATTATTTCAGCAAAACCTAGGTAATTTTTTGTGTCACTTGATTGAGGCTGTATTGAAAAAGTTTGAATTAATAACAATAGAAGGAGGACTCTAAAAGATAAACATGGTGAGATGGTTGCCCTTATGCCTAGATATTTCATGTCTAATAATGACATCACATTTGTAAAAATTTCAAATTTGAACAGACAAGAAAGGAAAGCATACCTGTGCTAGAAGTAAGTTAAGGTTCATCAATTCACTTACATTTAGCTGTTTTCAATGTTATATTTTTGTTCTAAGAAGTAGTAACTTAATGCAGAATAATGTGTCATTATAATTTCATCATTTTCTATTCTATTTTGATACGTTATTTCTCTTCCAATCAGAAAGATTACACCCTCCTGCTGTATATAGTATGAGAAAAAAGGTTATCATTTTATGCATACACATTAATACAGTAATAGAAAAAATGTTTATGAGCTAAACTTTTGTTTTTTAAATATTTTTTAAAATTTCTGACAGATTTTGGTTAGTTTAAAGTAATGTATTCTAGATACCACATTTACAAAAATATTAAGCAAAACTTTAGTGAGGTTGATATGAAATACCTAATTTTTAACTCATGCTAGTCTATATTTCACATTTCTTTTATTCAAATTCAGCAAACAGTTCATGAAGATGACTAGATAATCTGCTTTGTCTAAATCAGTGATGTTTAAATTTGACTGCATGAAAAGCCTACCTGGAGTGCTTTTGAAAGTGTAGCTCCCCGGGCCCCATCCCAGAGGTTCAACTCAGATGGAGCCCAGGGATGTCATTTTTTAATGAAATCCCAGGTATTTCTGATACAGCAAGTCTTTGAACCTCTGCAAAAAACAAAAAAGTTTGATAGCTCAGTGCCAAGTTTCCACTGCATTTTGTTTGGTATGGGTTTGAGTCCCAGTGAAGAACTGATACCTTATCATTCATATTCGTATACCCAGTTGTTTAGACATTATTACAATATTTAGCAAAATAGATACAGTTCCCTTTAGCCAAAAAACTTTATCTGTAGTTTGAATCTCCATTCCATCTTATTTCCAAACTTCAGCAAATGGTATCCATATAGTAAATATTCTTAACCAGTAACTGAAAAATTTGGTTTTCCTATCATGAATGTGAGTGAAACCGTGAAAATACAACCTGAATTGCTTTTACTAAATTTGACCATCAATGCAGCTCGTAATAGAGGTCTCTACACATTAAATTTGAGAGAATCATAGAAAACTCCTGGTAAGATTTTCAGAATTTAATTTCCCAGTTGAGGTTTTTTTTAGCCAGTTCAAGGGCAAAACATAAATTATAGGATGACCTTCTAAATTCTTACTATTCAAATATTATTGCTTCCAAATTGGAAAAGCCATTCCAAATATCACTTTCTTTATAACCAAAATCATCAGATCTCTTGAGGGAGGGAAAAATATAAGATGTCCTGAATAAGTAATCCACAGAGATACTGATCGAGATAAAAACAGTGGTCAGTAGAAGTTGCTAGAGCATTTCCTCATATGCTCATCTGTAAGTTCAAATCACTATTGTGTAACTCCTCTTTGCCTATTTAGATTTTAAGAAATGTAATTACTCTTTAATATTACTTTAGTAGCCAAAAGGAGCCAAAGTAGTCTTTTAAGGATCATTAGGTAAGATGTAATTATTATTTAGTTGCTTTTTGTTCTTCTTGGAAAACTTTTAGATTAAATTCATGACATTTTCATATAAAATAAGCAAAAATATTTTGCAAAGTAAAAAACAGTTGCATCATAATTGAACTTGAAAGTTCTGAGGACTCTGGAGCTTTAAGATATGTGAAATAAAATTCATTTTTATTGTTATTAAATCTTTGAAATAAGAAAGACCTACATATATGGTTTTCCAGTTTACATAGGTTTGTGACACCTTATTTAATATATTAAAATATCAGTAATATAAATTTGATCAAATAATTATATTTTGGCTCTCTGCAGTTTGGTATTAAAATATAAAGCAAGTTTTGGGGGGGTTTCTTTTTTTAATGCCTAGTTTGAGGCCACATAAATTAGACAATCTTTTTTCAAAAACCTAATATACTTATTCATTAACACATAAGCATGGAGCATAATACAGATTGTTCTAATAATGTATTAAAACCCAGATGTTTTCTGTGTTTCGCATGATAGAACAGAGTCAGCTAAGCTCCCTTTAGAGACTGAGTTTTCTGAATCAGCTTGTTTACAGAGCTGCTAAGACTTCTAGCTTTATTTAGAAAAGTCTCAATAGGATATTTGAAGCGAGGCCTCGAATCCTCACCTGAATTGTGTCAGTTTACATCTCCGTTAATAACCCAGAATGGATTTGGCTTATATTACTCATTTTTCTGTTTGAAAAAAGAAACTCCTTGGTCCTATCTATCACAGTTTCTTTGTCTGTGAAATGAGGATTTATCTAAAGATAATATTTAATATCCTCTCCAGATTTAACATCCTATGAAAATATAAGAGAATTTAGATCTTTATAAGACATTCTGGAGGAGGAGTTTCAAGATGGCGGCAGCTGCGGCGGCTGGCGCGGAGTAGCTGAGGTGGAAAAGGTGGCCACTGGGCCTCAGGCAGCCGGGAAACTTGTGGACCTTCCTCTGGCCATCTCTTAAGGGAGTACTGCTGCTGCTGGCCGGTCGTGGGGGCTCAACGCCACTTTGCCCCCGGCAGGAGAGGCTGCCTCATTTACAGGCAACAGCTTTGAAGTGTGGAGCAGGAAAAGAACTGAGTCTTAGCTGCAAAAGTGAGTCTTGAAACAGGGAACACGGCGCCAGGGCTGCTGTGGATGCAGCCAGGATCCCGGAGGCTGGGGCCGCACTGAAGGCGGACAGCTGCCCTATCCAGGATTCGAGGTTTCAAGCCGGCATTAAAGAAGACTCCTGGGAGCGCCCGAGCAGCGCCGCGACTGAACAGCCCGAGGCGGCAGCGCCGAGAACACGGAAGGCAACAAACCAGAGACAGAGCGAGCGCCCGACCTGGCACAGCACTGTGAGTGATCCCTGGCACAGCTCTGTTCGGGGGGTGGATGCCCACGCGGCTCCCCGCCTGCACCACCAGGCCACTCACTGCCCCAGTGCTGCCTCCATTTTCCCAGGTGCGGGCAGCTCCGCCCTGCTAGGCCATCACTGAGCCCATTTGCTTGGCCTGGCGCGGGGCTTTCCGGACCCTGCGGGCCGACCTCCTCTCCCACTCCCTCCACGGTTCTCTGGCAGGGCTGGGGGTGTGGGGCGTCCCGACCAGTTTTGGGAGGGCTAGGAAGTACGGGCGGGCCGACTGTCACTCCACCACACCCTGGACTCCGGCCCCGGTAAACTTCCTGTTACTGGGAGGCAGATACCATCTCTGCAACCACCAGGTTGGAAAAAAGCCTAACGAATTTCTGGTTGGGAATAGTGTGGTAGGAGAGTTCCCAGGTCCGCTTGAACCTGCCGGAGAGCTGGCTGCAGGCGGGCACTAGACTCGGTTTATACCGGGGGGATACAAAGGTGAACAAGACCCGAGAAAGATCTACACAGTGCTACAAAGGCACCCAGAGAGACCGGTCGTCAGTGCCTAGCAGAAACCTGGTAGACTTCCTGGGCGAGGCGGTGCTGAGCAGGGTCTTGAAGGCCCAGCTGATAGACGAGGGGTGCAGAAGACACACCCCAGCCCAGCACAGTGTGCACAGAGGGGGGAGACGTGCGGCCAGGGAGGCGGAGACTCGACAGAAACCACACACCCGGTGGGGTCGCCACTGCACCATCTAACAGCCTGGGCCAGAGCACACGGAACGGGGAGAAGTCCTGTACAGAAAGTGAAAGCTCAACAGAGATCACACACCCTGTGGTACGTGATCCACCAGCCCAGCAGAGTACAAGCTGACCAGAAAGGTGGATTTCCGGAGAAGCCCAAGACCCAGGGCAACCACACACACAAGACACTAGAGGCCAACTGAGCAGTCACGGCGGGAGCCATACCAAATTGGCAACCACAGCAACATCCTAGTTAGTCATTAGTCTTAAACCGGTGGACTGTGAAACCCCCTGCCACAATGAATAAACACCAAAAAAAAGACACCAGAAATACAAAAAATCAAGAAAGTACACCACCAAAACTTAATAAATCTCATACTCTAGATCCTATAGAACAAGAAGCCCTTGAAATAACTGACAAGGAATTTCGAGTGATAATTCTAAGGAAACTGAATGAGATACAAGAAAACTCAGCTAGACATCATGATGAAATGAGGAAAAGTATACAGGATCTGAAAGAGGAAATATACAAGGAAATCAATGTCCTGAAAAAAAATGTAGCAGAACTTGCTGAACTGAAGAAGTTATTCAGCGAAATAAAAAACACAACGGAGAGTTTAACCAGCAGGCTTGTCGAAGTTGAAGAGAGAACCTCTGAACTTGAAGATGGGCTGTTTGAAATAACACAAGCAGACAAAAAGAAAGAAAAAAGAATCAAGGACATGGAAGAAAATCTGAGAGAGATATCAGACAACCTCAAGCGCTCAAATATCCGAGTCATGGGTATTCCAGAAGGGGAGGAAAATGGAGATTCCATTGAAAACATATTCAACAAAATAGTGGCAGAAAACTTCCCAGGTATAGGAAAAATCACAGATCTTCAGATCCAGGAAGCTCAACGATCTCCAAACATATTCAACCCAAAAAGGCCTTCTCCAAGACATGTCATAGTCAAATTGACAAAACTCAGAGACAAAGAGAGAATCTTAAAAGCTGCAAGAGAGAAGCGTCAAATCACCTATAAGGGAGCCCCAATCAGGTTAACATCAGACTTTTCATCACAAACCCTAAAAGCTAGAAAGGAATGGGATGATATTTTCAAAATACTAAAAGACAAAGATTGCCAGCCAAGAATACTCTACCCTGCAAGGCTATCCTTCCGAAATGAGGGGCAAATAGTATATTTCTCAGACAAACAAAAACTGCAGGAGTTCACTACCACAAGACCACCCTTACAAGAAATCCTCAAGGGAGTACTGGGTTTGGTTCCTGAAAAATAACTACCACTGCCATAAAAACCTAAGAAAAATCTAAACCCGCTAGTACAATAAAAATGGCATTCATGAAGAGAAAACAAGCTAACAAAAACACTATCTACAACCTAAGGAACCAACAAACAAAGAAACCAAACAGTAAATCAGAAAGCAAGGAACAAAAGACACCTAAGACAACCAAACAACCAATAAAATGCTAAGAATAAATCAACACCTTTCAATAACAACTCTTAATGTTAAAGGCTTAAATTCCCCAATTAAAAGACACAGACTGGCTGACTGGATCAAAAAGCAGGACCCAACTATATGCTGCCTACAAGAGACCCACCTCACCCATAAAGATTCACACAGACTAAGAGTGAAAGGATGGAAAAAGATTTACCATGCAAACAGAAAAGAAAAACGAGCTGGAGTGGCTATTCTTATATCTGACAAAATAGACTTTAAACTAAAAACCATAAAAAGAGACAATGAGGGACACTACTTAATGATAAAAGGACTGATCCATCAAGAAGACATAACAATCATAAATATGTATGCACCCAATGTTGGAGCAGCCAGATTTATAAAACAAACTCTATTAGACCTAAAGAAGGAAATAGACACTAATACCATAATAGCAGGGGACCTGAACACTCCACTGTCAATATTAGACAGATCATCTAGGCAAAGAATCAGTAGAGAAACACAAGATCTAAACAAGACTCTAGACCAATTGGAATTGGCAGATATCTACAGAACATTCCACCCAACAACCTCAGAATATTCATTCTTCTCATCAGCACATGGATCATTCTCCAAGATAGATCACATATTAGGTCACAAATCAAGTCTCAATAAATTCAAAAAAATTGGAATTATCCCATGTATCTTCTCAGACCACAATGGATTAAAACTAGAAATTAATAACAAACAAAACTCTGGAAACTATACAAACACATGGAAATTAAACAGCATTCTACTTAATGACATATGGGTCCAAGAAGAAATCAAGCAGGAAATCAAAAAGTTTATTGAAACTAATGAAAACAATGATACATCATACCAAAACCTGTGGGATACTGCAAAAGCAGTATTGAGGGGAAAATTTATTGCATTAAATGCTCACTTCAGAAGAATGGAAAGATGGCAAGTGAACAACCTAACACTTCACCTTAAAGAACTAGAAAAACAAGAACAATCCAATCCTAAAGTTAGCAGACGGAAAGAAATCATTAAGATCAGAGCAGAACTGAATGAAATTGAAAACCAAAAAACAATTCAAAAGATCAACGAATCAAAAAGTTGGTTTTTTGAAAAGATAAATAAAATTGACAAACCATTAGCATGGCTAACAAAAAAAAGGAGAGAAGACTCAAATAACAAAAATTAGAAATGAAAAAGGCGATATTACAACTGATTCATCTGAAATACAAGGAATCATTCGAGACTACTATAAACAACTATACGCCAACAAATTTGAAAATCTGGAGGAAATGGATAAATTTCTGGACACACACAAGCTCCCAAAACTGAACCGTGAAGACGTAGAAAATTTGAACAGACCAATAACAATAAAGGAGATTGAAGCTGTTATCAGAAGGCTCCCAACAAAGAAAAGTCCAGGACCAGATGGATTCACAGCAGAATTTTACCAAACATTCAAAGAGGAATTGACACCGATTCTTTACAAACTATTCCAAAAGATTGAAACGGACGCAAATCTCCCAAACTCATTCTATGAAGCAAACATCATCCTGATACCAAAACCAGGTAAAGATATAACCAAAAAAGAAAACTACAGGCCGATATCCTTGATGAATATAGATGCAAAAATCCTCACTAAAATACTAGCAAACAGAATACAGCAACACATACGAAAAATTATTAATCACGATCAAGTGGGATTCATCCCAGGGATGCAAGGTTGGTTCAACATACGCAAATCAATAAATGTGATACACCATATTAATAAACTCAAACACAAGGACCATATGATCATCTCTATAGATGCTGAAAAAGCATTTGATAAAGTTCAGCACTCATTCATGACAAAGACCCTCTATAAGTTAGGTATAGAGGGAAAGTATCTCAACATAATTAAAGCCATATATGCCAAACCCACTGCCAATATCATCCTGAATGGGGAAAAGCTGAAAGCTTTTCCTTTAAGAACAGGCACTAGACAAGGATGCCCACTCTCACCACTCCTATTCAACATAGTGTTGGAAGTACTAGCCAGAGCAATCAGAGAAGAGAAGGAAATAAAGGGCATCCAGATTGGAAAAGATGAAGTCAAACTGTCCCTGTTTGCAGATGACATGATCCTATATATCGAACAGCCTAAAACCTCTACAAAAAAACTGTTGGAATTGATAAATGATTTCAGCACAGTAGCAGGATACAAAATCAACACACAAAAATCAGTAGCATTTCTTTTCTCCAATAGTGAACATGCAGAAGGAGAAATCAAGAAAGCCTGCCCATTTACAATAGCCACCAAAAAAATAAAATACTTAGGAATTGAGTTAACCAAGGAGGTGAAAAATCTCTATAATGAGAACTACAAACCACTGCTGAGAGAAATTAGAGAGGATACAAGAAGACAGAAAGATATCCCATGCTCTTGGATTGGAAGAATCAACATAGTGAAAATGTCCATACTACCCAAAGTGATATATAAATTCAATGCAATCCCCATCAAAATTCCAAAGACATTTTTCTCAGAAATGGAAAAAACTATTCAGACATTTATATGGAACAATAAAAGACCACGAATAGCCAAAGCAATGCTCAGCAAAAAAAATAAAGCTGGAGGCATAACACTACCTGACTTTAAGCTATACTACAAAGCTATAATAACCAAAACAGTATGGTACTGGCATAAAAACAGACACACTGACCAATGGAATAGAATAGAGAATCCAGAAATCAACCCTCACACTTACTGCCATCTGATTTTTGACAAAGGCACCAAGCCTATTCACTGGGGAAGGGACTGCCTCTTCAGCAAGTGGTGCTGGGATAACTGGATATCGATATGCAGGAGAATGAAACTAGATCCATACCTCTCACCGTATACTAAAATCAACTCAAAATGGATTAAGGATTTAAATATACACCCTGAGACAATAAAACTTCTTAAAGAAAACATAGGGGAAACACTTCAGGAAATAGGACTGGGCACAGACTTCATGAATACGACCCCAAAAGCACGGGCAACCAAAGGAAAAAGAAACAAATGGGATTATATCAAACTAAAAAGCTTCTGCACAGCAAAAGAAACAATTAAAAGAGTTAAAAGACAACCAACAGAGTGGGAGAAAATATTTGCAAAATATACATCTGACAAAGGATTAATATCCAGAATATATAAGGAACTCAAACAACTTTACAAGAAGAAAACTAGCAACCCAATTAAAAAATGGGCAAAAGAGCTAAGTAGGCATTTCTCTAAGGAAGATATCCAAATGGCCAACAGACATATAAAAAAATGCTCAACATCACTCAGCATCCGGGAAATGCAAATCAAAACCACATTGAGATACCATCTAACCCCAGTTAGGATGGCTAAAATCCAAAAGACTATGAACGATAAATGCTGGCGAGGCTGCGGAGAAAAAGGAACTCTCATACATTGTTGGTGGGACTGCAAAATGGTGCAGCCTCTATGGAAAATGGTATGGAGGTTCCTTAAACAATTGCAAATAGATCTACCATACGACCCAGCCATCCCACTGTTGGGAATATACCCAGAGGAATGGAAATCATCAAGTCGAAGGTATACCTGTTCCCCAATGTTCATCGCAGCACTCTTTACAATAGCCAAGAGTTGGAACCAGCCCAAATGCCCATCATCAGATGAGTGGATACGGAAAATGTGGTACATCTACACAATGGAATACTACTCAGCTATAAAAACGAATGAAATACTGCCATTTGCAACAACATGGATGGACCTCGAGAGAATTATATTAAGTGAAACAAGTCAGGCACAGAAAGAGAAATACCACATGTTCTCACTTATTGGTGGGAGCTAAAAATTAATATATAAATTCACACAAACACATACACACATAGACACACAAACGGGGGGGGGGAAGAAGATATAACAACCACAATTATTTGAAGTTGATACAACAAGCAAACAGAAAGGACATTGTTGGGGGGGAGGGGGGGAGGGAGAAGGGAGGGAGGTTTTGGTGATGGGGAGCATTAATCAGCTACAATGTATATCGACAAAATAAAATTTAAAAAAAAAAAAAAACTTACTACAAAAAAAAAAAAAAAAAAAAGTCTGAAATTGTTACATTAAAATTTGCATGAAAAATAAAATTTATTGCTTCCCTTGAAAATGGGAAAAAAAAAAAAGACATTCTGTATTGCTATTGCAATTATTTCCTGATTTAGCAAGATTATTAACTATAATTGTCAATTTTTTCTGAAAGGAAGAGATTTATTATGTTTGCCATTATCTCAGCCTTCTCTTGTAAAATATTGTTTGTAAGGTGTTCTCTCCACTATTCTGGGGCAGCTAAATTTCTAGCAACAGCTGAAACCAGAGAAAATATGTTTCTTGATGAAAAAATTAATATGCATCCAAAAAAGATTATATTTATAGACAAATATAGGCTTGAAAAAATATTTGCAACACAGCCGACAAAAGGTTAATAGCCACACTATGCAAAAAGTTCTCACAAATTGCCAATAAACAAATCAATAACCCAATAAACAGATCAATAACCTGGGGATAGGATACAAATAGGAATTTCCTGGGAGAGAAACTCCAAATAACCCACAAACATATGAAAAGATGTTCAAATTAACTAAAAGGGAAATGCAATGAAAGATATCACTTTACACCAATCAGGCCAAGAAATATTTTTCAAAGTAATAACACCTGTTGCAGTCAAGGATGAAGGAAAGGCGTTATCTATACATTCCTGGTGATCTGGCAACATTGCAAAACAATTTTAAAATAAAAGGTATGTATACTCCTCTAATCAGCAATCTCACTCCTAGGAATCCATCCCATGGAAGTAAAACAACCAGCACTTAAGGAAATATGCACAAAGTTGCTAATTGCAGCATTGTTCAGAGTTCTCCGAGAAAAAAGAAAATCACAGGAATGCAAATTTTAAAAAAAGTTGAAAAGGTCATGGTGCATCCATACCTAGAATAACATGCAGCCATTAAAAAGCACGAAATAGAACTATGAAGTTTGACTTAGATGGTTGTTTATGAGGTATAATTGAGAGAAAAACATGACACAAAGAAGTGTCATATCATACTACAGTATTTATAAAATAATGACAACCCCAGCTAATGTATATATATGTATATAATTAAATATATTTACCTACAAATATGTTTGACTATCACTATGGATAAAATAGAGAAAGTATATATTAACTTGTTTATTATGCATGAATGTATGGAGTGTGTATTTGATTATGTAAATTTATTAGGAAGCAGGAGGGGTAGGCAAGCAAAAAAAAAAGACTAGGCTGCAAAAATAGCACATATGATATGATCCCATTAAAGCATTTATGTCAAGTTACATATGTGTATAAGATATGTAATTAAATCATGCATAAAATAGTTAATTAAAAATGATTAAAACAATAGTTTCAAATAAAATTCACAGGTCATTACTTGAGAGCACAATAAAAAATGAATATAATTCACACTAATTTTGACCCCTTGTCCAAAGAACATGCACGTAGGTTTAGCTACAAAGACATGATTTGAAGCTTTATTTTATGAGCAATGACAACAATAAAATTCTTTTTTTTTTTTTTTTTTTGATATGTGCACAGAGTTTATTTACCAGGTTAGTTCTCATCAGGGGGAAGATGGGTCTGGATGAAAATGGAGGGGAAACAAAGAGGCTGAGGAAAAACATCTTGTGCTTCCCTATAAGACGTGAGTGAATGGGTTCCCATAACCTGGGGACATCACATGCTAGAAGCTGACAAAGGCCTCTGTGAGGGTCAGAAGTCACATCAATTAACTTTTGCTGTGTAACAAAACATCCCAAAATGTAGCAGCTTAAAACCTCAAGTGCTTGCCATCTCCCATCTGACTTTGAGAAAGACAGACTTTTCTGGTCTGGACTGGCTTAACTGGTGGCTAGATGGTCTCAGATGGCCTTACTCACTAGTGTGCAGTTAGCAAGCTGGACGACCATGAAATTCTCTAAATACCTAAATGTCCACCACGAGGGATAAACTATGTAACACTACACAGACATTGAAACGGACGTTGTAGAAGTCCCATATTTACAGAAAGGAAGCTCATAAATTTATGAGCCTCTGGAAGCACCAGAAGGCAAAGACCCAGAGATAAGCAGAGGGAGAAGAAAAGATTCTGAGGCCTTGAGCATCTCAGCAAAGCAGCCAGGTCATCCTGAAGAGGAAAGAGCTCTGGTTGGCAAAGTCGCTCAGTCTTTGTAGCAATGATTATGAGAAACTGCCCAGCAGCTGTGAGGACCCAGCTATTACAAAAGAGAATGAGTCTGCAGTGGGTATAGTCACCTTGGCCTTGTGACTTTGCTTGTAAAACTTGATGATCTGGAAGCAACAATGCATCCATTATGCAGTAAACACATCACCAAAATTATTTATGGGCAGCCCTGGTGCTGTGCTGTCCACAAATACCGGAGGTCAGACAGGGAGGCATCCAGGGGCTCCATGTCAGGATAAAGACAAAAAAGCTGGTTTGGGGCTCTGTCAGTGGAGGTGAGGAAGAAGGCTGGTGGAAGACCAAGCTGTTGTTGGGGAGGGACATCCTGATAGGTGGAGCCAGCATTTTTAGCTACACCCAGGAAAGCATGTCGATGCAAGGAGCCAGGTGTTCCCTAAGTCCCCATGCCCCCAGATGTTTCAGGGATCATGGACTGCAGATCCTGTATCCATTGGGAGTATTTCAGAGTTGTTTATAGATGGGAATAGGAATTATATAAATAGGTTTGAATTACAGCTCCAAAACTGACTAGCCATGTGAGCTAATGGAAATGTACCCAGTAACTTTACGTTTCAGTTTCCTCAATAAAATACGAATAATGAGAGTACTTACCTCAGGGGATTGTGAAAATTAAATGAAGTAATGTACACAAATGCTGAACAATGTTCCTGGGACAAGGTAATCACTCAATAAATTATCAATACTAACAATCGACAGTAGAGATATCAGAATAACAGAATGTGATGAATAGGAACTAAAGGAATGAAAAGAGTTTAGTGTTACTTTAAAATGTGGGAAAATATATATGAAAGACATGGGCCAAGATCTTTTCTCTATTGAAAATGATTAATAATAGCACCTATGTGAGATTTCTAAATGCGACCAAAGATACATTTTTAATAAGCATAGATGCATAGAATGGTGGGGCTGGAGCACACTAGAAATAATCTCATCTGATCCACTCATTTTACATATAAGGAAACCAGGGTTCAAATGTATTAAGTAGCTGGCAAAAGGTCAAATGGTATTGACTGGCAGTGGCAGCACTGGAACAAAGATACACTGATTTTTAGCAACAAAGCACTGTCCATTGCACCTAAGTATAATTTTTAACTCAATTATGCAATATTTAATAGTATAATAAGTGCCATCCATGTGAATGCTGGGAAATAGGCAGTAAGGAGTTGATCAAAAAGTGGCAAAATCAAATGTAATTTTATGTGGTTATCCAACAACGTATTCTTAACTTCAGGGCACTTCTATATTGATACATTAGTCACACTTTTATCATTTGAATTGAAATGTGCTGTGAAAAACAGCTAAGTTTGATTTTTAATGTAATTATTTTAACGAATAATATTCATGGAATAATTATGTCAAAATTGATTGGAAGAGCCACCGTCCCGATAAGTCATTTCCATGATCTAAACGCACAGGCAAAGATTATGGGGGGAAAATTGCTTTATGCATAATAGAGGATCTCTATTCTAAACAGCAAATGATTAGTCGAGATAGACCCAAGTTAAATTTTTATCATGCTCTCCTAGTAGATTGTGATGATTATTTACATAACTCTATAAAGCATCTACACTTTCCTAGATATACCAAAGAATAGAGTTAAGATGCTAGACCCCATATATTGAGCTTTTATGATAGGATGACTGCATGAAAACTGTATTTATATAAAGACTTTTAAATCTCCATGCATAGCATGATGCCATAAATGATGTGTACCCCTTACGAAAAGCAGAACTTCAGAATAGCAGAACTTCTAAGCATTTAATTTTTTGTAAGGGGGACACATCATTTATGGACAGTATAATGGCTTTAAGGGACAATGATAGCTGAGGCAATGCTTAGCATTTATTTAATAATTAAGTTGGAAGCCATGTCTAAATGACCGTGGCCCCCTCAAACTGGGGCACCCAGAACTCTGTTGCTCTGGTATGTGGTAAGTGGTTCATCATAGAGTCCAAGGTAAAGAAATCTGAAAATATCACTTAGCCTTCTGTGGACTAAGATGATTTCCAGTACATCAGTCTTTCCAAATATTCTGCTGTGGTATATAATTTAGGTATGCTCCCTCATTCTAGCCTAAATAAAGGAGAAAACTAGTGGCCGTGGATGTAAGAATACTGAATTTTAAGGTTAGCAAGGACAAGTTCTTGAAAGTTGGCCACAGTCCTTCAACAGGAAGTACTTGTACATAGCAGTCATCTTAGTCCCAAGAAATCTTGGCTGCCTCTGTACCTGAATCCTGAGTCCCTAACCTTGCCTGTTCATGTATCCCATTGGTTTTTCTCTCATAATATCTACCTCTGTGTGTGCTCCCTGGAACTTTTTCCTGCCAGGCAGTCCAGTTTTGACATTCCATCCAAGTTTCCAGGCTGCAACATTCTGGTCTTCCCACATGATTTGGCTTTATCCCACACAGGCCTACAATGACAGTTACATTTGATCACACCCCATGTCACAACAGATGGGAGAACCTTCCAATTGCACATTTCCAGATTTAGGAATTTGTGCCAAGAAGGACTTCTGTGCATTAGTTTGTACTTTATGGGACCACTGTTATATGGGGAGCAGAGGAGTCTAAAGACATAATGCTAAAGGTGGCCCTGTGCTCCCTCTTCCTGGTTCTGTACCTCTCTACTGCAGACACCAATAAATCTGCCCTCTGTAATTCAGCCCATTCCTTAATTCAGTAGACTCTTGGATCTCATGAGGTCTATGGACTGACCTTCTAGACTTCCCTAAATTTAATTATTTCCTACATTAGTCAGAAATGCAATTGTTCTGGTTGTAAACCACTGACTGCTCAGTCGGGGCACTAGCTTTGGTTATGTAATTTTCAACCGTTAGCAAATCTCCCGAGGAGTTTTTAAAAGTAATTACTTTTTTAAAGTAATACTGGTGCCCAAGCCCACTGCCGACCAATTGTATCAGAATCTCTGGGAGTGGGACCTGAGCATTATATGTATTTAACCCCTGGCTCTTCCTTGAGAAAGCTACTTAACTTCTTTTTCCTTGGTTTCTTCATCTGTAATATGTGGGTGATAAAGTTCTCATATGGTAATAATGGGAACTAGATGCATACATATATGTAAAGCACTTAGGATATGCCTGCCCCATCATAAATACTCAATAAACATTATTATTACCTCACAGGGTTATCATGAGAATAAAATAACTATAAGTGCTTAAAAAGTATTAAACAGATGAATAAAGGAACTTTGTGAACACTAACATGCTATTCAGATGTAAAATAGTTGTGATATTTTATGTTGCATGTAGTGTGTAAGTCTGAACATTACAGAAATTAGAAGTTTATTTAAACCTTGAACGGTTACCATGTGAAGCACAAAATTTCTGCTTAATAAAGATTTTTAAATTGATTTAGTTGCATTTTAAAAGATCATGACCACCAGAAATGACTCTGTAATGACTATTGACAATCTCATGACAATACAGTGGAATGAGAAATTTTTGCAAATAGTTTCATCTAGATAGTGAGATCCTGGAGAGTAAGGTACTGGCCTGATCAATTTCTATGTCTCCTGAGTATTGTACAGTGGCTGGGACCTAATAGGAATTCAGTAAATGAAAGGAAGAAATTGGGAGGTGGGGGCAGGAACAGGTATACATCTGTTAATTCAATTTATGAACCCAAAGGAAAATATTATGGGATGTGTTCTTAAGTGCATTCGTTGCTTTTTATTGACTTTGATTTTGAACAAGTTTATATTTAAGTTTTCTATGTGATTTGATTATTTCATCTTTTAATATTAGTATATGAATTAGTACAACTGTTCTACTTGATTTAATGAATTTGCATGCACTTTTTTCAAGTTTAAATAACTTGTACAATGGTAGAGGAGATAACAAAGAACTGAAGAGGTGGATTGATTTGGTTTAATTCAGTTGGTTTCATCAATACAACAGTGTTACTTAAGCTGGGATGGGGGATGCTGATCCTTATCAATCAAATAATTAACAAAATATTTATTGATTGTCAGCTTCATACCAGAAACTGCAATAGATGCTGGTTGAGCAGACAAGGCAAGTACAAGCTGTTGTCCCTGATTATACATAGTGGCTAGAACTAGACTACTTAGTTCTGTTCCAGGGCCTCAGAACTATCTCTGCCATGGAATTCTGCTGGTTTCCTTAAAGGCCTGCATGAGAAATTGCTCATGAATTCAGTCAACTCCAAGACCAATGCTAGAAAAAGCATTCCAAGTTCATCCCCCATTCTTTGTGACATAGTATGTATACTTGGGTTTTAAAGTTTTAACTTGATAATGGCATCTTACTGATTTTTCAATAAAAAATTTTCCAAATACCACAAAAAATATACATCCAAGTTTATTTCTATATGATCACTTGCCAAACCCTGGCAATTTCATTCTTTTCGCTGATCTCTTCTTTCAGGCTTGTTACCTGTGATTTGGCTCCTAACTACATTGTGTCTCCACTTTTCACCACCTTCAGTGAATTCTATACCTTGTTGCCTAATTAGCTTTCCTGAAGCAAGTGGTCACACTTGAAGACAAGTGAGCACCAGCATATTCCTTCTTGAGAAACATATTTACACATCCAATTTCAACTAGTTGTATATGTTGTGTTAGAATGAACACTTAGGTTTGTGGTAGCCATTTCAGTTGGTTATTAAGAAATAATAGCCAACTAGTTATTAAGAAAGTTTAACAAATATGGGGGAGTGTACATAGCAACTTGCAGAAGACACTAAATCCTCCTCAGTATTTGAGTTAGTCATATCTTTTATCAGAATTAGCTTCTTACTTTACTTAACAATGGCCCTCTTTTTAACTCACTGCAAAATTACTAAACAACTGACTTCTCAATAGTTAAAAAGGAAATCACACCATTAACAATGTTAAAGATCATCTAGTACAAACCTTTGAAAATGGGGAAACTGAGCTCAAAAGCATTGAAATGGCAAGTCCTATAAGAAAAAGGTGATAAAAACAAGGCTAGAACCCCCTGACACAGACCAAAGTTCTTCTCTACCTACTTTCCAAATCTACCATCCGTAGCCATTCTTTTTCTGTATCCTTAATATTTTGCACCATTCCTGAAGCATATCATAAAAAATCCAGTTTGGGTTAAAAGAAGATTTAACAAAGAGGTGAACTTCAAATGGGGATCAGTGAAGGCTCGCTGCTGGAGTTCTGCTCCAGTTACCTGACAGCAGCACCTGAGTTTGGTTTAGATGGCTTTTTGTAAGGTTGGGGGCAGAGAGGTTGGTCAGGCCAGAACTATTCATGTTGCTTGGTTTTAGGTTCACAAGAAATCAAACCATCAAGGGAATGTTCTGATGTATCCATGAACTGCAGCTAAGCCATTCAGGATCTTCTTAAAATAAAGCTCTGCTAGGTTTTCTCAGCACAGCATTCTAAAAGTTGACACAGCAAGATTGCTTCTCACCAGGTTTTATTTTTAAATTCTAGTCAAAAAAAATTGTTTTTAACTTCGAGATAGGGTTTCTGAGCCAGTCTTTGGTGAATCTTGTCACCTTGCTACAAAGATTGTTTAGTGGTTACACACTGTTAACCTGTTAGAAAGAAGAAGGAAAGAATAGTAGGAAGGTAGGAAGGAAAGAGGAAGGGAAGAGAGGAAGGAAAGAAGGAGGAAGGAAGAGAGAGTGAGGAAGGGAGAGTGAGAGATAGGTTCTGTTATTATTCTCAGATGAGGAAACTTCAGCCTGGAGGTGTTAATTGCTTAAAGCCATACAGCTGGTACATGGCAGAGATGGCTTTGAACCAAGCAACTTGACTCAGAGACTAACCTCCTACCTACTCCACTATCTGCATCTGAGTGGGATGTTTGTATTAAAAGTACTAAGTAGCTGTTGACTTTTTAAATTTTATTCCTTTTTTTTTTTTACTTAATCCAACATGCATTTTTGCATTATGTCATCCCAACTTTCAGTCAGATGGAAATATGCTGTAGACAGGTGGCTGAGCTGAAAAGAATCCAACCTTTGGGGTTGGAAAAATCTTAGTTTCTAATTCTGCCCTGCCACTTAAAGGTTGTGTGACTTTGAGTATGACCCTGAAAACATTACTGAACCTTTAGGACTTTCCATTGCCTCATTTGCAAACCAAGAAAAATATAAACAAACTCACGGTATTATTATGAGAATTAAATGTGATAAAATATGTAAAGTCTTCATTCAGTACTTAGTAAACCATCCTCTTCAAGATAGACTTTCTGTAACAAACCAAAATGTTTAATGGGTCACTCTCATTTTATTATCATTGCACAAAGTTGTATATAGCTATATAGAAAAAAATCATGACATTGTCCCTATGAATGTTAGCTATTATTATTGTTATTATCTTATTAGGTATCAATATGTACATGTGCTGTATTGGGATCAATGTGCAAAGAGAGCTAAATTAATACCATTAATATTCCTCTGCTAACCAACTGCTTCCTCTAGAAACTCTTACTTGCCTTGGCTGCCAGAATTGGGCTCAGTTTGTACCTCCACACCCAGGCAAATCTTACCAGAACAGCCATATAGTCCAGGGGCTCTGTGTGGGCCATCAGGAAGCCTGACTCACTGCTTTCACATTGTGGGCCTCTTTTGAGCCCTAGTGCTGAGTCCACCTGCCTTCCTGAGCAGGGCCAGAAGCCTGGGTCAGAAGCAGGTTGCCATGTGCAGCCAAAGTGGGACTGAAGTGAGGCAGAAAGGGCCCCAGAGAGGCACTAATCAAGGTCCAGGTGGGTCATCCAAGTGGCACAACATTCTTGAGGCACTAGACAGAGAGAAGCCGACAGGACCCAAACCAGGAAAACATGGGGAAGAGTGTTTTGAGCTAAGGTGGGATGGCCTTGCCTGGATTCTCAAGGCTTTTTATGTGGCTCCAGCAGTCTTGGGTGGGGACAGGGAAGAATTAAAGCTGATGATGTCCAACAGCCACTGAAAGCTGGTTGGGACCAGTCCTGGCAAGCAAAAGAGTGACATATTGACCAGTGTGGTCTAAATTTGAACACAGAGTTGAGGTGTAGGTCAGCAGTGTATATAGAGCGAATTTTGGCTTCCAGCCTGGAAAATACTGCATTTCTGTTGCTGTTCAGACCTGCAATTGTTCTGAAGTTTTTCCATATGCCATTTATCTATTTCTGTCTTACTGACTGAGGCCTTTCATATTTGACCTAAGAGATGGGTGAAACCAAAGCTACTCTGGCCATGTGCAGGGTTACATTGTTATGCTAAGTAGGAAAAATAATAATAACCGAGACTACTATATACTAAGCACTATTCTAGATGCCTTGGAATATATTATTTCTCACAATTCTTATAAATAAGACAGTGAAAATAGTCTGGGAGAAGTCAGAAGTCGTGCCCAAATCCAAAAGGTATCTCAATACCTAGCATTTACTCCTGCTGTGCAAGAGCTGAAGTGCATCATTTACATTGATGATAACCAAAAGGCTTTCTTCCTTCCATCCAAAGAGGAAAAAGAGCACAGGAACACACGGTTGGCAGACCTGAATTTGATTCTGTGTTCCAGCACTTTCTAGACAAAGCACTTTTCTTCTCTTAGAATCCATTTCCTCAACTATAAATGAGGAGAGTAATACCTACCTTCATAGAATTGCCTAGGAAAATTAAAAGATATAACCCAAGTATAAGTATTTATAAACTCTAAAACTATCATTAAATATAATTGAGATATATATCAAGTAATACACAGAGCTATTGTAAGGCTAATTAGATAATTTTTACATGGTCTATTATGGAATTTTCCACCAGAATCTAAAAGAGATAAACTGACTTATTTATCATTATCAGAAATAGGAAAAAGAAAAACTAATTTTCCAAAGACAAATTGTTATACCACCTCAGGAAAAGTTTATATCTTTCTAGTATAGCAGTGGTTTCAAACATTTGTCTCAGTGCCCCTATATACTCTTAAAAAATATTGAAGACCCAAACAACCTTTATTTATGTGGATTATATCTATTGACATTTACTGTGTTAGATAACATTAAGAAAAATGTTAGCTTAATATTTACTTATTAATTCTTTGAAAATAGCAATAACAAAGTCATTACACATTAACACAAATAAAATTTTATTTTAAAAAAACTCTGCTTTCAAAAAATTTTCAATGAGAAGCATGGCATTGTTTTATATTTTTGCAAATCTTTTTAATAGAAGAGCTTAATAGAGGAAAGTTGGATTCTCATATTTGCTTCTGCATTTAATCTGTTGCAGTACACTTTTTTTCAACAAAATATAAGAAAAATCCATCTTCACACAAATATACAGATGAGAAAGGAAAGAGTATTGTAACAGCCTTTTCAGATACTTGTGGCAATTCTTTGATACTACACTAAAACTTGACAAATGTTGTTTCTTAAAGTTTAGTAGCAATGTTAAATCTGAAGCCATATCAATGAACTTTGTGTACTTTCTACGTTAAAATCCATTGGTCTGCCTTATACTTTGAATGGATCTTTAATTCATGCATGATTTTGGTAACATGCCAGGTATTGGTCATTTGGAAAATATTGGTTCACTGAGGTATTGGTTCATTGGTTCGTACTTTACAATGTTGCCATATTTCATTATACAATATCAAAAAATCCCACTTCATTAATATCACCACTGATCTCATCAGAAGCATCTTTGGGAAGCTATTGTGCTCACCGTGGCAGATACAAGTTTTCCAAAATTCTAATTTTCATTGAAAGCTTGAATTTTAGCAACAAATATTGTTGGTTGTTTTCTTTGAAATGAATGGCTCTTTTCATTTATTTTCAGCTGGAAAAAATGCCAAATCCCCAGATTTGAGTAACCATGGTTTATTTTGTTAGTCATTCTTTCGAGCGTGATTTTTTTAGTGACTAGCTTATTTTAGTTTGGTGCCACCACCTTGATTCATGCTAATGTGCTGACAATTTGACCAGCATGCTTTCACACCATCAATGCAAATGTCAACAGTGAAAAAGACAAATAACATCTTAGTACTACTATGAAAATAGTTTTCACTTCACAGACCCCCTAGAAGTTTCTCAGGAACTACCATAGTTCTGCAGACAATACTTATGTGCTATTAATGTCTCTTCAGTATTAAGTGAATTCTTTATCCTGATGGTTTCTAAGACTTCTTAAACTTTTGTAACAGAAACTGTTAATGTAAGGTGGATTTGGATGTGTAAGATAGATATGGATGTATATTAACATGAAAAGATATTCACAATGTATTATTGATGAAAGAAGAGTAGTATAGTATGTATACTACCTACAATCACATTTGCATCATAAAAATACACATGTATGTATGTTTTAATATATTATTTATGTATAAATATATGTATTTATACATACATACATATATGTGTTTATCTGTGTATAAACATAGTTGTTCGAAAGTAGTTATACCCAACTTTTTTTGTAATGGCATCAACAAGATACAGTAAGAGGAGTTAAGAGTAATGGGAATAATATGTTCCCTGTTGTTACAAGCAAATTTTTTCATTGGAAAAACATTTACTAAACACCTACGATATGATAGGCACACTTCTGTACTTAAAAAAAAAAATTAGTTTTTCTTATAAGGAGAAGCTTCTACATTTATAATCATATATATATATATAATTTTAAAAAGCTTTTTCCATTTGGCAAATGGTACTATCCATGGCAATTTAGCTGCTCATTATTAAAGCCTTGCTTTGTCTCTTTCTTAAAGCCCCCACACTCGCCTACCCAGGACAATTTTATAAGAGTGCAGGAGTTTTTAGAAAACTTTTTTTGAAATTCTGTATCTATTTCCAAAGATGCATTTAAAGTAGCTGAGTATCAGTCATTCTTCTGTCTCTCAGTATTGTATTATCAATATATTATTCACTTTGGAGTACTCCTAAGAGATTGCAAGAAGACTCTTCAAAGGAACCCTTACTGTGCTCTGAAGTTAATACGAGCTTCATGCTCTTTACCACTGAAATTCCTCTGCTCTGTATTATTCAAGAAGTCTTTGTCATTGTCTCTGAAATTTTGTGACAACTTCCCTAATAGAAACATCTACGATTTAGGGTTTGATTCCTAAAGAGGAAAAAAAGGAAAATTGCAAAGATTAGAACTGCAGATGGAAGAAGACTGTCAGTAGTCATCGATACTCATTGGGATGCTGTGTTCTTATAGAGATGAGTCCATTTTGTAGCTCTGAAGTGTGCTTACATGCAGCTGAATATCCTTCAACATTTTACATGTAACATGTCATTGTTTTTAAATATTAATAACAAAAGTGTCTCACTAAGAAGCAAGAATTCTCAAGAGTAAGAAGATAAATATTATGGGCAAATTTCCCATACTCTACCTTACCACAAGCTTTCCCCCATTATAGTTTCATCCTCTGACAAACTAAAAACCAATGAAATGGAATAAAAGCAGTGTGTGTGTGTGTGTGTGTGTGTGTGTGTGTGTGTATGTTTAACTAAGCTCTAAATATGCCATCTCAATTCTTTTAAAAACACATTAGGCTTGATGATACCCCAAATACACTTAAGTGAATACATTTCTTTTCAATACTGTATACTCCCTAGACAGTTCAGCTCTTAGATTTGCGTAAAGAATTCCTGTTGTTGGTGTCCAAAAGAGCACAATAAATCCTTTTAGATGCTCTATAGCACTGAACAATTTCACATTTTCTTTTTTTAAACAGACTCCCTTTGTTTTGTCAAATAGCAACGAACAACAAGTTTAGATATCACTTAGGACTCTACAGAGTACATAAATACATATTCTTCACTAACTACAAATTTTTTTTCATGTTATTCAAAGTATTTTCTCTTTTTTTCTCTCTTGTTTTATTGAATTTTTCCTAAAATTATTTTACAGATTACTGAGTGCCTAGAATGTCTACTGTAGGCCCATTCACTGCTAATTTAATTTCTGACTACGGAAAATACGGATGCTTTCGAAACTTATAGTAGCTTGTAAAAGTAACCTCATGATACACAAAGTGATTCTGCATGTCATAAAATTGCTCTGTGGTCAGCTATGTCTGTCAACTTGTGTCTTAGGCTCCTGGAGGTCACGCACTGACCACCTCAGTGGCTCCCAACTACTCTCCCTGCCTCCAGCCTTCTTTCCTGCAATCTATTTCCCACCCTTCAGCCAGAGTGGGCTACCTACAGCATAGATCTGATAATGTCACTCTCCTGCTTAAAACCCAGCAATGGCTCCACATTGCCCTTGACATGAAGATAGTCATACCTAACAATATTAACTGAATCTAGCATCCCTAGTGATAAAAGAGTGATCGTGTATCAACAAGAAACAATCTTTGTTCCAAACTAATATAATTTTGCCTAAAAAACTCATCAGATACTTGAATGTCTGACATTGTGATGCACTCTACCTTGCATATTCTCAAATTAATCTTGCCCTCATGATTCAAATACACATTTTTTTGTCACAAAATAAGCCTTTATATATTTTAAAAGACTAAGATAATAGAAAATATGTTTTCTGACCACAATAACAGAAGGAAATACAGAAAATTCACAAATGTGTGGAAATCAAACAATTCTCCTAAATAAATGATGGGTAAAAAGAAATATCACAGGGCAATTAGAGAGTACTTTGAGACAAAAATCAAAGCACAACATATCAAAATTTATAGGATGAAGGTCTCATTCAGTTCTTAGAGAAAAATTCATACTCATAAACACCTATATTAAAAATAAGAAAAATCTCAAATCAGTAATGTGAACTTCTACCTTAAGAAAATAGATAAAGAAGAGCAAACTAAACCAAAAGCAAATATAAGTAGGAAATAACAAAGATTACAACAGAAATATATGCAATAGAGAATTTTTTTAAAAAATAGAGAAAACCAACAAAACCAAAAGTTGATTCTTTAAAAAGATCAACAAAATTTGCAAACCTGTATCTAGACTGACCAAGAAAAAAAGAGAGAAGACTGAAATTACTAAAATCAGAAATAAAGCAGGGGCATTACTACAATTGTCATTATGGTATTTTGTGGTGGAAAGATAGTTTCTTTCTCTTTCTCGTTTGCATTTTTGTTCTACCAGTGGATTTTGTTCTTTCTTGTGTATTTATGGTAGTGATTTTTTTTTTTTTTTTGGATTCCAGATGCCAGACTTGCTTCAGGATTTCTCGTAGGGCTCGTCTTGTGGTGGTGAATTCCCAAAGTTTTTGTCTGTCTGGAAAATACACTATTTCTCCTTCATTTCTGAAGGATAGCCTTGCTGGTAATAGTATTCTTGACTGGCTTTTTTTTTTTTTTTTTTCTTTTAGTATTTTGAAAATATCATCCCATTTTGTTCTGGCCTGTAGCATTTCTGTTGAGAAGTCTGCTGTTAGTCTGATAGGGGCTCCCCTATAGGTGACTTGACACTTTTGTTTTGCTTCTTTTAGATTCTCTCTTTGTCTTTGAGCATTGCCAGTTTGACTGTAACATACCTTGGAGAGGATGTTTTGGGGATGAATCTGTTTGAGGATCTTTGAGTCTACTGGATCTGAAGGTCCATGTCTCTCCCTCTATGTGGGAAGTTTTCCATTATTATTTTGTTGAATATATTTTAGACTTTCTATGCCTTTTCCCTTCTGCTTGCCTTCTGGAACACCCATGATTTGAATGTTGGCACACTTAAGGTTGTCCACTAGCTCTCTTAGATTTTCTTCATTTTTAAAAATTCTTTTTTTCTTGTCTGCCTGGGTTATTTCAAAAACACTATTCTCCAGACCAGAAATTCTTTCTTCTGCTTATTCTAGCTTGCTGCTTAAGCTATCAATTGTGTTTTTTATTTTGTTGAGTGAATCTTTCAGTTTCAATTCTGCTACATTCTTTTTCAAGGTATTGATCTCTATGTAAATTTCCTTCTTCATATCCTGGATTTTTTTCTCATTTTATTATGTTGTCTAACAGAGTCTTCTCATATTTCAGTGAGTTTCCTTAAGATTGTTACTTTGAATTCCTTTTCAGTCATCTAAAGGGTTTCCTGCTCTATAAGGATCTGGCATTTGAAATTACTATATTCTTTTGGTGGTGTCATATTTTCGTGGGTTTTCATATTTCCATGGGTTTTCATATTTCCGGTATCTCTGTGTTGATGTCTGATCATCTGGTAGAGCAGTTGATTCTTCTATTACTCTGGAGTGGGCTTTAAGGGGAGAGGCATCCTCTTCTTTTTCCAGTCTCCGCTGGTGACTCTCCTTGTGTCAATGCAATCGAGTGTCTGGCAGTCCACCTACATGGTAGCTGTGGCTACTGCTCTGGCATTCACCAATTTTGCAGCAGCCATGGCCGTGGCAGTGGCTATGGTAGACCACCCACACAGAAGTAGTGTTTTTGGTGTGCTCTCTTGTCTGCTTCTAGGCAGAGGGGGCTGTCCTCAGCTCCTGCCTTAGGAACCTGAACATGCTCTCTAGTCTCAAATACACAATTTCTAGACATCAAGTCCATTTTTACTTGAGCCATAGATTCATGAATATTCGACCTCAATTGGTCAGAAGCAAGAGTTTATATAAATGAAATTATTTAAACTTTGCCTTCGTTAAAAGCCATCATAGTTTCCCCTTTTCCAGCAGTAATATTTTCTATCAAGGAAGGTGTTAGTTGGGTTTTGTGATAAATGACTGTCATATGTCCCATGGATAAACAAGCTGTCTCTGGCCCCAGATCTTTCTTGTCCCTACACATCCTCTGGCTTAGAAGTGCTCCCTCAACAAGTAGTTGCTCAGAAGTCCCTATTCTTGAAGAAGATGGATAGGAACCCCAGACATGCCCATCCTCCAGGAACTGTCACGTCTTTTCTAAAATTCTGTCACCATAAATTTATAAGTCATTGGAGAAAAAAAATGAACAAAAGAAGCCATAAAGAGATTGATGGAGAAATGACAAGAATTGTGGTGTTGAGTTAGAATGCCTGTGGTTATCAAGGCTATGAGAGAGAGCCCAGAGGTGACAGTAATGTGTTATACCTCCAGGAAATGTTTTCACTCTGAAGGACAGAAAAGATTTATTCTAAGCTGTCATGGCTGTGGGTGTAGATCCATTTGAGATTTAAAAAAAGAAAGAAAAACTTCCAAAGTCATTTGAACCATAATAAAAATGTTGATTATAAGTCAATCAATCACAAACATGTAGCTTAAAGGTAAACAACTTTAACTTCCTGCATGAGTTTTATGGCAGAAGCACAAACTTTGAGTTGACCCTTGTCAGAAAATTTCATAGACAAATTTTTCTCAAGCATGTGTCAATGTGTCAAAACAAAGTACTGGTTTAAAGAAGTGTGATAATAGAGGAATAATATCGTTGGGAAGCTAGTTACAGAAGCAACTAGCTTTTTTTCTCTTTTTTATGAAAGTAAAAAGATTGCAATTTTATTTCACAAGGTCATAAAATCATGATATCCAGATCAGTGTTAGAAAGGAAGTCAGCGGCAGGTGTGGAACACCAGGTGTGCTGATTGCCAGTGAGAAGGGAAAGGAGCCACTGAGAAGCCAGTGACTAGTAGACCTGTGTTTGAAATTGGCATAACAAGCTTTCGTCCCTCATCTAATAGGGCCAGCACATATAAAATAAGAGATAATGTCAACAAAGATCAGAAGCGGAAATCAAGCAATAAGTTTTAGTTTAAAATGGATTATTTCTTATATTTCTCAGTCTGCAGAGATATAGAACACACAATTTACCCTTTCCTTGTTCGAGGTGGGGGAGATTTTTATGTAGTAGTAATTTGCCATTTAGGGATGCAAAATAACAAGTCAGCTCTCTCAGGCTATTTCTTCCAACCAACAACCACGCCAGTCCTGTTAGGTGACCCATGACAGGTATACAACCACCAAATGAGAGGACTTGTTAACTTAGTCTTCCTTCAGAAATAGCACCAAAACTACATAATGCCAAGACATTAGCAGATTAAAATATAAAATTTTTCAATCATTAGTGTCTTCAACAGACAGAAAACAATTTTTGTCTATCAGTCATTGCACGCTATACCACTGCATTTATATCTTCTAGAGCTAAGTCTAGAGGGAACAAGAGAATGATTTTTGTAAAGACAAGAATCCTCCAGCTGAAAGAAAAATTGAACTCAATTTTCTGTTTTAAAAAACATTATTTTTAGTTTGTTTTTTCTTTGAATTTGGTTTTGAGGGTGAGGGAGGGTTAAGAAGAATTTATTTATTGTCCTCAAAGTAATATGGAACATTGCAGAATCTGGCATAATTGAAATTTCAAGTTTAATTTTTGTTTTCTGCCTCCTTGATCTCAATATGCCACCCAGGTACTGTTCCTTGAACTGTATATAACCCCTCTGAAAAGCCACTAGCTGTCCCAGCCCTGTCCTGAGGCTTGTACCAGAGGTGAATACTTACTTCATAGCCAAAAGTAAAGTGAGGGTTTTTGCTGTTTTTCATATACACAGGAAACATTTGATGATCAAAAGATAAAATTGCGGACGCAGTAATTAATATCAACTGCACCATGATTTGTTTCAAAAAGTTGAGCTGTTTGATCATTTGCTTTTGTTTGAGAACTATAAAAATCTCAACCCTTTGATGAGAGATCCTCTCCTTTAATCCTAGTGATAGGACCTAGCACTAGCACTTAATGCTAGAAATGTAGTTCACTGATTTGCTTTTCAAATAAAAGCAACAATTTGCTGTAGGGGAAGAAATCCTGAGCTTGCAATGCTCTTATTTTGGAAGCTTATTGAAACAATGGTTTTGCTCTTCTGAGTTTTTAGAATTAAATTAAATAAACCTTGGAAGAAAGAATGTATAGAAATGTGATAGTTTGTACTATACTTTAAAAATATACAGGGATACTTCAAAAAGTTTATGGAAAGATTACTGTTATCTTTCAATCTATTTTTCCATGAATTTTTTGAAGTACCCTAGTGTTACAGTAGATAGATAGATATGAGAAAAAGCAAGTATAACAAAAGGTTAGTGGTAGAGCCTAAGTAGTTAGTATACAGGGACTCACTGTAAAATTCTCTTAACTTTGCAGTATGTCTAATACTTTTCATAATAAAATACTGGAAAAGATATATAAGAAAGTGCATATCTAAAATTGGATTTGTATATTTAAGAAAATGTTGTTGCACAATGACATGAGGTTGAGTACTCTTAATGAATATATATGTTGGATAATTCTTATTTTTGGAAATCTTGGAAAATAGAAAATATTTTAAAGAAGCTTTATAAACTCTTCAGGTTATTATCTTACAAACCAAGAGCTACCCTAAAGACTGAAAAGCCAGCACTAAGGAGGGGCTGCCAGCTATATTAAAAATTGTATTGTGAATTACTGCCTTTTATTATCCAACTAATAAGTAATTGGAATATCTATTTCCCCAATTATATTTAACCTTAAAATTAAAAAAAATTTCTAAATATCTGGGCTTATGAGTATAACTTAAAGCATAGTTTAAAATGCTGCAACATATTCATTGTCTTTATATTTCTTTTCTTGCCCAACAATATACCTTTAGAACTGAGTTTGATCACCATATGTTTTGTTTGTCCCTGCTTGACCCAAAACTAAAAATGTGAACCCTGTGGCGACTGTTTTTGTCATAACACAATCACATTGGGGGTAGGGGTATCCTGTGAATGTCCACTTTTGCTTGTTTGTTTTGGCAGATGGCTGGTATGGGGATCTGAACACTTGACCCTGGTGTTATTGTGAATGCCATTTAAAAAGAAAAAAAATAGTTCATAAAAAATTCCAGACTTAACAAGCCCCTCTGCCAATGATTTGCTCTAACGATGGCATTTTCCCTTTATAAGTTGATTTCCCCCACCCATAAGAAAAATTAAAGGTCTGAACATTGCTCTTTAACTGGTAAAGCAATTATTTTCTATTAAAAATGTCTGTCCAGGCTTTTTTCCTAAAAGCGGGGAAATTCAACCTCTTCTTCCAGGCCTTCTGGGAGAAACTTATCCTCTCTCATTTCCTGTTTTCTTTTTTCATTGTTTCTTTGGCTCCCACAGCAGTGGTATTTGTAGCTGTGCTGACATTGTGCATCTTTAAAAAAGAAGGGACATAGGACCAAATCGTCAAAAAACTGAGACGCTTAATAATATAAGGGAGAGTCAAGAGGAAAGGGGCATATTAAAAGCCATAAACTAAACATTCACTCCACCATCCTACCACACTTGCCACAGGGACATAAGCAATAACTGTAGCGTGAACCTCTACATTAAAAATAATAATAAAAAATTTTTTTAACTTTATTCCTAGAAACATAATAAAGAAAGGGTAAAGCACTGACCGAGTCTTTTTTCTGCAAAGCAGTCTTTAAATGAGTCTTTTCTATAGCAATTTTATGCATCTCTCAAGCCATCATATTTTACTTTTTTAATTATAAAAGAAATTCATTCTTATTTCAAAAAATACTCCTAAGTATAAAAAGAAAAACATAGATCATGTATAATTCCATCTCCCAGAGAAGGAGACTTTCAGTATTTGGTATATATCCTTCCAGATGTTTTGTTTGTCCCTACAAATATACAGCACGTAACTGTAAATTTTAAGAGAAAAACACTGTTTTTCTCCAAAGGGTCTTTGCTCGTACTATCTTGCTTAATGAATTATCCCCCCCTTACTCTCCAGTATCTACATTTCTACTTCTTTTTTTTTTTTTTTTTTTTACTAGTTCTTTATTCTCAAACTATAGACATGCTCAATACCTCTACGCGAGGGAAGGGAGAAAAAACTGTAACTTTCCCAGAATTCCTTCCCTGTCTTTCAACTAGCATTCTTGCTCCTTTCTGTTTTCATTCAAGCTTTCCTAAGGCAAAATAAGTGTTTATCACTATCTTCACTCCCTTACCACCAATGTGTTCAATAATTTACACTCATCTGATTTCCATCTTCACCACTTCTGTTCCTAAAGTCACCCATGACTTCTAAAATGCCAAACACAATGAAAGTTGGCAGTTCATATTCTTGTTTAACCTCTCCTCATCATTTGACACTATCTAGAGCTGTTTTCCCTTTGACCGTGTCCCACACTGGTTCTCCTCCTGCACCTATGACCCCTCATCCTCATCCTTTACTGAGTTCTTTCCTTTTACCCATTCTTCAAATGTAACCATTCTCCAAGACTCTGGCCTTAGTCCTCATCTCTTCTGTCTCTACATCTCTTCTGTTTTTTCTTTATTGAGCTCTTGCACTCCTGCAATTTCTCTTATCCTCGGCAATGCATATGCCCTGCCCTTATTTCTCTTCTCAGATTTAGATTCCTGTATGAAAATGGCCTGCTGGGTCTTTCCACTGGGATAAACTTTCCAAAGCCACAATCGACTCAGCAAGTATCTTCTCAGCACATTATCTTCTTTCTCAATCTTCCTTCTTCTCATTGATAGTCTCTCTATTCAACTCATTCTAAGAAAGGACTGCTAGAGAATTTGGTAATTAGTAGTCCATTGATGACTGTCAACAAAGCAACCTGATCGTGACTGGTTTAGAAGGGAAAAGAAAGTACAGACCATTCTTTCAAAATTAACAGTGAAGAGACAGAGATTAGATAAAAGTCTTTAGGGAAAAGCAGATGTGAGGAAATCACGTGTGAGGGCAGGGAAAACCTGACCAATCTTGCAGGCTGTGGGAAGGAACGTGGTGAAGAGACCAAAGATAGAGAAAATAAGACGATAGAAGTTGAATGCTGACAGCCACAAAGAAAACAATAAGAAGGTCTTCTCTTCTTTCAGCACTTATATATTCTGCATGTGACATGTGCTTTAATAAATTCATGTCTACTATGTATCATTTATTGCAGTGCTGAATAAATAAAAATAAAATTTTTTTGAAATATTTATATGCAAACCTTTACGTTTATTTTGACACCTGTAGTCAGGTAAAAAATTGCAATCGGGGCTAATTTGTACAATTGGCTAAATCAAGTGTTCTTTTTCCCTTTCAAAATTCCCTATGTATATTCTATTTCTAATGAGTATGAAGAATCATTTTAATTCAACCCATGCACAACTAGCATCTTTCCATTAAACTCTTACTTTTTAATGAACTCATATTCCAAAATGAACATAAATTACTTTATCTCTCAGGTCTCTATCTCATCAGATTTTGTTGTTACTGACTTGCAAACTTTTCATATATACTACACTCTATACCTGGGGCCATGGTATTGTTTTCTTATTTGGTTTCCAAGATTAATGTTTTATTTAATTCCACCTTTCTGTTTTACTTTTGAAAAGGAGAGAATGAAGGGGTAAGAAGCAGGAGGTAGAAAGGATTAAGGAGAAATGATGGAAGTCTGTAGAGAGGAAAGGTCATGAGTTAGGCTCAATGTTCTCAAGAAAACCACAGATCTGAGTCAGTAGTATTTAAAAAGTTATCAGCACCAACAAAGAACTAGAAAGTTCTTCAGGTTAGTCAGAAAGGATTCAGAATGGCACGGGAAGATGGGAGACACTGTGTTTGGGGTTTCAGACACTGAACACCTATCCTGAGCTGAAAGCTTCTGCTGGGAATGGGGCATTGCAGCAAATGAGGACTATTTCCTTTTTTTTCTTCCCTCACTTCTCCCACCTCGAGTTCCTCACTATTTTCACTCCATTGGACTAATGCTCCCTCCTCAGCTGCACTTAGGGGAATGGTGCACCAAATGGGCCCCTAAGCAGGTAGCACGCTCGGGCTGGGGTGGAGAGGGGCCTCACCTTACTGCCTCAGTTGAAATCCTCAGCTCCAGTGTCTTGCCACGGGAGGTGGGAGGAGCACAGGAAGTGATTGCCCTCTGGCATCTCCTCCCACAGAAGCCCTGCCCCCTCACACTTGGACAGTGGAGAAATTAGCTTTCTTTCTCCTTCTAGCTCAGTCCTCTGGCTAATGTGAAAGACCACACAGAAACTATGGACTTGCTTTCTGTGTTTGACAAATGTGCATAGATAGAAGACAGGGATTCCCGACTGGGAGGCGGGAGGAGAGCTGAAGATCCCTGCCTGGGCTGGCTGAGCTAAGCAGTCAAAGTGGGCAGCTGAGTGCTTGAAAGAGGATTATGCTCGCACTAGAAATAAGCAGTAAGTGAGCGAATACCATTATGGCTTAGAAAAGGATTAATCTCTCCGGGGTTGTGGGGTGAACTGGAAAATATTGCTTAATTCTAGAATAAAACTGTAAGGCTTCTGGTTCTGTGTACTGTTGTGTGTTGTTTGGAGACTAGGGGCTTAAGTACAAAATCAGAGCTCTAAATGCACACTCTTGGAAAATGCCAACTTCTATTTAGAGTAGTTGGGGACATAATCTCCTTGCCTGACCTAGCCTCTTCCCAGGAAAATTTACTACTAAATCAAATAAGGAGTTGGGATTAAATTGGAGAGGTGGAATTTGGTGTTGGCAGAAATTGCAATCTTGAGTTATGTTCTGTGAGCACTGACATTATTATACTTATTAGCAGCAATTGTCAATGAAGTCTGGGGTGGGGACTTAAAAAGGGGAAATTAAGAGCTTTTATAACAAGGAGGCTGAGTAGTCCATATGCATGGGATTAAATACAAAAATTATATAATTAATAATAGACGGGTTTCTAAAAAACATTAAATGGGAATAGCAGTCAGGGAGCTTAGAAGTACATGGATAAAAATTGGTTAGAGAAAGAAATTTTTGTTACAATGGCTTTTTGTGCTAGCCAAAAATTTCACAATGTTTGCAAAGTCAAGAAGTGATTCAGGAATACTTCCATTATTGTTGTACATTATTAATACTGTTGCTGGGCAAGATCTGTGGTTCTCTGGTCAGCAAGTTCTGGCAATGAAGCCACTGCTGCTGGTGCAAAGAATTCTGGGATGTCTGACAGTGAAATGGATGGAAGGACCCACATTCCTTCTCTACTTAATGTCCTTTTGTCCAGAAATCGGGTCATGCAAATGAGCTACTTGGTACGTATACAGATCAATGTTTGGAAAGGCATTTCTAAATGTTTTGCATTAGAGGGTCTCTGGACAATATCTTATGATAATGTACTAAAAGGATACAAAAGCTAAGTAATAGGAAGGAAGTCAGCTTGATTGAAACCAACCTTGTTCTTTTTGTTTTCCATTAATCCTGAAATGGAACCTCAAGTGAGGACACAAATAATAATAGAGGGAAATATTGTGGCCATCTGTTCTGTTCTGAGTGGCTAAGTTCATTAATATATGAATGAGAATTTGGGTTTTATTTATGCATCCTAATACTTGAAGTCTCAGGAATCTATTATAGTAAAAAACACAAAAATTGGAGGTATGTTTATTGGGGAGAAAATGTATAAATCTGTTTTTGAAATGTTATAGGGGAACAAACAGATCATTGTGTCCACAGCGTAAAGAAGACTTACATCATGTCCACTGAAAGATATGTTTCTTCCCCCAATAATGTGGGGATCCTAATATGACACAGGAAATACAAGCAAAAGAAATATTTTTAATTCCCTTAATTCTAGTTAATATAGTTAATACGTAAAGCAAGGATTCTTTTTTCAAATAAATAAATAAATAAGTAAGCTGGACTACAGCTAACTATGTAGTGATTTTTATTTTTTATTTGTTACTGGGATGAAGAAGCAACATGACATTTCTAGTATTCCCATCAGCCGTTGCATTGGGAAAAAAAAAAGACTCAGACATACAAGTATTATCTTTCTCCTGTAGCACAACTGTAAAATGATTGTGATGATCTATATTCTTTTTCAACTTTAGAACTTATAATACAGGTTTTGCTATGGGGGAGATAGACGGGGAGTGATCATTGGGACAAAAAAAATGACAAAATGCCAAAAAGTGCACTTTTAAAGATGGTCTATACTCTTCCAACTTTTTTAACTACAAAATTTTGCAAATTATTTAACTTCTTAAAATTATTTCTGAGCTGTTTTTTCTAATGTTAGTGTTTACCTGATTTATATGCAAATGTTGCAAATCTGAAGATTTGTTGTTATCTGAGTTGTGTAATACTTCTCTTATTCTTAAAAATATGCAAAGCATTAAAATAAAACATTTAATACTTGAAGTCTTAAGCATAGTATAATACTAAGTGAAGTTTCGGTCTTTAAGAAAAATGCACTAGGACTCTTTAAGAAACTGCTTATTTATCTCAAATTGTTAAAGAATCTTTTTTGAAACTACAGAACTGAAAAGAGAAGCATAAGAATATTGAGAAAAAGAATAAAGGTATAATTTGGATGACAGAAGCTAAGCAGAAATAATATCATAAGCCAGCAGTTTAATAGTAAAAACATTTGGTGTTGTACATGAGAGACTGACAGAAAGAATGATGCATTATTTTTAGTGAACAAGGCTGAGTAAAGATTTCTATCTTTAAAAAATATTAACTGGGAATTAAGATTATTAATGGAAAAACTAAATGATCATTTAAAATTATTCTTTCACAAGAAAAGTAAAGAACAAGGATATGGAAAACTAAGCAGTGATGAAGACCTCGAAATAATTGTTGATCAGAAGCAGGTAAGTGAATCCTTACATACATTTTTTATTGTTGTGCTGTAGATTTTTGACAACTGAAGCCCTTTTGGTGGTCAGCCCTTCCTAGCAGCTGTGTTAGCCTGTCTAACTGAGGCCTGAGAAACAAGATAGATTTTGAGAGCAGCTAAACCTCCCATATGAGGCCTCTAACCCACTGACTTCTGCATGATGCCAACAAGTATGTTCCATATGGAAGAACGATGAAAAATAAAGCTAGAACAAGATAAAAGAACTTTTGAAAAATTAAAGGCTCCATTTGATAAAATGAGTCAAAACAACGATGATAATTTGGTTGGAAAAAAAAAAGGTTTAAACAGAACAAGTAAGTACTTGTATGTTATTCTGAAAGTGCGAAACAGTACCATTAATTTATCTTGTAAAACAACGAATACAATTTAGAGGAAGGGAGATAAAAGACTGAAAAACTGAGAACTTTAAAACATATATAGAGCCCAATTTAATTTCTCAGATTGTCTGCATTAAAGTTAAAGATAATTTTAAAAATCAAAAGAAGAGGCTGTTTAATAGTAGATAATACTGCCTGCGATTTGAGAAATGTCTTGCTTGGATGGTATATGGGCCCATAAGGTGAAATGAAAACTGCTTAATAGACCATAAACAATGACACACCAGGGAATGGAAGGTATCCAGCTCATGCCACTAAATTGGCATTAGCCCTTAACATCTTTGTTATTATCAGGGAGACAAGATAACTGCACATCTATTTAATGTATAAGTGGCACTGAATCTGGGGGCGAAGGACACTCAAGTGTAGATAGACAAATAATTCAAAAGGATATGAGCTGATGAAGAGACTGGGAAAAAAGCAGTCAGTGATTTACAAAAAGGCAAACCGAATTTGGACAATTTCCTAAGCATGCAGCTTGTTTTGCATCATAATGATCGCATTAAAGGAGCCACTGTGTATATTTCTGACAAAAAGGAAAATGAAGGTAACAACCAGAAATGATTGACTTAGAGACTTGCTTGTTAGGAATAATTGAGGCAGATGAGGTGTTCTGGAAAACTGGCCAAACAAACCATCTCCGCAGAAGTGCAAAATACACTCATCTTACAGGGTTCACTCAAACTGCCTCTGAGATTTTCTTGCCTTGTCATCACTCTCCTGCTCCTAAGTAAAACCGGGTAGGGGATGTGTGGATTTGGCCCTGTATTTCTGCTACTAAGTGCCAAACTGTCGGTTCAATTAATAAGGTAAGTGGGGCTAGAGCCCAAGTGCTCTGCTGGGCTATCAACTATCATTTTAATTATGCCAAATAATTATTTGGGGCATGCAATCCATGTCCCCCACTGATCTCACCCATAGACTGGGATTCTGATTAAACAGCTGGACCCACCTGGTAAATGAACTAGTATACAATTGAATGTATTATGAAAACACACATACATACATATTTCTCTATTAAAATGAAAAGTTAGTTATTTTATTTTTTTATTTCTTCCTTAATCATGCAGAGGGTAAATTCTTACTTTTTTTCTTCCTTCCCCAAAACTTTTATTTTCTTTTCTTCTTTTCTTTTCTTTTCTTTTTTTTTTTAAATTTATTTATTTTTTTTATTTTTTACCTAAATGTTTGCATTTTAACTAATTTCAGTGTTCGGAAAACTACAAAATTATGTTTTGAGATCTTTGGAGTGGAAAACCCAAGGAAGCCATTGTTCTTTTTTCTCATGGTACCTCTCACAAAATTTATATTATTGTGACTAAACACATTTTATTAACTGTTAAGGAATCTTAAATAGAAAAGAGAACCAAGTTTTCTGCTTCAGAAAATAGCACTTTCATTAACTGGATCAAATGAGGGTGGATTCAGTTTGCTCGGTCATTGTTTGCATCTGTAGTTATCATCTTTCTTTCAGTGCCATTGCACAAGTTGGTACCATTTGGCAGTGACCCAGCATTGCTGAGTCATTCATGTCAAAACATGTTTCAAAAGATGAATAATTATGAATATGAGCTGGCTTTGGAGTTTGTTGTTGGCAGTTAAGAGTAGTCCTTTCTTTTTTGGGAGGTTGATTTGAAGTCGATGTTTTAAGCAAATCCTAGGTTCAAATGACGACAAAGTTTATACCTTGAAGGAAAATATTTGGGAAAACACTATAATTACCCTTTATAAATCTACAAAAAATTATTTTTAAGCTTAAGAGATCAACAAATTAAATGTGTATATGTTGTGTGTGTATGTATGTGTTTAAAATATATTTGTTTTCCAGAAATAGAGCATTGCTTCATCTCATATTAGGGTACTTTAAAAAGTTTGTGGAAAAATAGAATTAAAAGACAACATGAATCTTTCAACGAACTTTTTGAAGACATCTCACAGATATGAGATATATATATATATATGGTGAAATTATACATATATGTACCATATATGTGTAATTAAATAAAATTAAAACTCTGTAGCACTATATGCTATTTTGTCAGGAATCTTTATGTTCAATTTATCCTTCCTATATCTTTTTAGAAATATGTAGAAGTGTGTTACTCAATCTTCATGTAATTGCAAATAGCTTTTTCAGTAACTGGTGCCAAAAGAAAATCTAAAGAAGATTAATAAAACAATTGGAGTGCTGTAATGGGCAGAAGTCTACTAATCTCATTAAATACATCTTTCAGAAGCTGTCATTGTACAAATAATGTGCAAGCTATATGCCATTTTATCAGTTATGTGATTTGCAAGTCGTATACTTCCATGGAAAGCTCACATCTTGCTTACATAAGCAAATAACAGAAGCAGCACAGAGCACATGGATTTTGTTCTCCCTGGCTGCACTCATTCAAGAGGGTAAAAAATTATTTGTGTTAT
This sequence comes from Cynocephalus volans, assembly GCF_027409185.1. Taxonomy (NCBI): domain Eukaryota; kingdom Metazoa; phylum Chordata; class Mammalia; order Dermoptera; family Cynocephalidae; genus Cynocephalus; species Cynocephalus volans. The sequence goes on along the minus strand of NC_084460.1, from coordinate 104,140,383 downwards.
TTCTACATGGAAAAATTTGTATGTATTTTGGCAATGTGTAAGCTTTTATCTCAGAAAGGCAATATTGTGCTTCTCTCTTTGTGGAATTTTATTGGGAAATGTATTGGGGATGTATATAAGAAACATTCCAAAAAATTCTTTAATTAGCATTGATGTCCTACAGCAATAGGTGCCATATAATATATATATTAAACACATGCGCGCATGCATGCACATACACACACAGTCATTTAAATATAAATGTATCGCATTGAGATCAGAGTCCATATTTTCCACCAGAAATTTTCAGGGTTTTTAAACTTCAAGCATAGGAAAGTGATCAAAGCAAATGTATTGGATTAAAATCTTAATGTCTCTAAAATCCAAACATTGACATAAAAATAACATAACTGTAATTAGTGAATGCTGTATTTGGCTTTCTAGAATGAATATTAAAAGAGAAATTTTAAATATATATTTTGGATCACTTTTATTATATATTAAAATATTCTTTCCTGATTAGAGGAGGGGAAGGTCTTGTTTAGGAATAGGTTTCATGTACATGAACTTTCTTCTGAAATTACTGAGATCTCAGGGGTAGAAGTCGGGGAGAGGGTGGTCAAGTACCTTGTGTAAGAGATTGAAAACATTAACCACTTTGACTAAATAATAAATTCATTCTATTGTAAATTGCTATTTTTAATTAGAGTCAACTTAACTCAAGGTTTGTGATATGCTAGACCTAGGTAGCTGTTTTCTAAAATGTTTTCAAATTCCAAATGGACTAAAAGGAAGTAACAAAGACTTACAGAGTTATAGAATATCATGATTATAGGAAGGATACAGTTACAGGTTCAAGCATTGCAAAAATGGGTTTAACAGTTTGTTGTGAATCTAGTTGGCTATAAGACTTAAAGTTGCAGCTGCTTATTTTTCAGTGCAGTAAGGTGGAGAGATGCCAAATGTTAGCCAGTTACAAGGGGAACGGGTCAGAGCAGTAGTTCCCAAGCTTTAGCTGCCTCAGAATCCCCTTGAGGGCTCCCTATAACACAAATTGCTGGGCCCCACCCCCAGGGTTTCTGATTCTGTAGGTCTGTGGTGTGGGGCCTGAGAGTTTGCATTTCTAAGTGTTTGGCTGTGGCACTTTGAAAACCACTGGGTCAGAGAAAATAACTAATGCAGATCTAAAGTGAAAAATATATATGCATATGTGACTTGATAAATTTGGCATTCTTCAACTGGGCATTACTGGAAATTGAAAAACTAGAATTCATGGATATTCAATGTCATGATGCTGAAAACAAGAAAACCACAGCCATTTACAATCAAAGGTGCATTTAAAGACCCAGGCTGCATTCCATGTGGCAGCCTTGTGATCTTGAACCTGTCTGAGCTCAGTTTCCTTATTTGTAAAATAATACTCTGCTCTTCCCACCTGCTAGAGTTTCTCTAAAATAAAATATGTAAAAGTGCTTTATAAAGTGTAAATCATTTATGTCATTTAAATTAACCAGTCATCACTACTCCAAACCCTACCTCTCTCCCTCCCCACTTTAGCAAATGGAAACTCTGAGATCTAAAAATGTAAATGGAGTAGCCCTGAGTCCCTGTTAGGTACAGAGAGCCCGTGGGAAGCCATCCCTCCCTCCTGACATCCTGACAGTGCTCTTCCTGTCACCTCACATAGATTGTACCACTGCCCATTACTGGTCACTCTATAAATGAGTTAAGAAGCTGTTTTGCCTCAGTGCTCTAATTATTTAAAATAACCATTTACTAAGAGTTATCATAATTGGCCAACATTTACTTATTGAACCCTCATAGAAATAAGTTTTTCCACAAACAGTCCTTAACTGTTTACTTCCCTTCTGGTCCCTATGGCTTTGTTGGGAGAGAAATGCCCTTCAAAGAAAATGTACACAAAATTAGAGCTAAAAGCTGTTTGTCAAAACCACTCGCCCTTCCTCTCACGGCCTCCTCACGGGGAGCCTCTACCAGGCATGAGAAACACCATATAGAGAAACAACACACACTTTCCTTGGCCTAAAAGCTTTCTGAGGGTCTCTTTTTAAACTTGTAAGAGAAGCCTGAGCAGAAAGCAGTGGAAACTAGAACTTCTGTGATCTTATTCTAAAGAAAAAGAAGAGACAGCGTATAGCCGCCCCCTCTCCAGTAGCACATAAGTGTTTGGATAGGATTGCAGTTCTGTCCTAATGGTCACTGTGAAAATGGACCCTGCAGGGGAAATTATAGGCCAATGTCAAATAAAATGGAAGAATGAGAAAAACAGATTAACAGAAAAGATAAACAGCTTCCTTCTGGTACTAACAGATAGTGCATTCCTACCTACCATCATCTAGGCAGCTGACTTGAGTCCCCGACTCATAAATATTAACAAGGATAAGGGTAATGTGTTATACTCAGCTTCATCTGGCCAGTGCTTTCTTGGCCACATCAGTGTGGTGACTTCATTTAAATATAATTCAGATTCCATTTATCTCTGAGGACACTTCTAAAGTATGAGACCCTGTCTTGGTATCATGTGTAACACTCTCCTTGGGTACATTTGTGGTACTCTGTACTTGGTTAGCAAGAACAGAAACCCCCTCTAGAGTTGGAGAAAGGAAACAACCTGTTCAGCCTGGAGATTCTGAAGCAGGAAACTGAGACACTCAAAGGACAAAGCACATTATGCACTTGTGGTTGCCCTGATTACATTCACAGCAGACGTAGGCTCAGCATTTTTCTCAGAAAAGGTTGATGGATGAGAAATCGTTGAATAAAAAGAAGACAGATTTATTTGGGATGAGAGAGACTGAAGCTATTCAAATTTGCTATCTATCTGAAATCAGCTTGGAGTAAACAAAGATTTACTACTGCCGTCCAATCAATCCCATCTTGTCTACAGAGCTATTTATCATCAATAAATATTGTACGAGGAAAAGGAAAAGTTTTCCATTAGGTTAAATAGAAAGTTACTGGAAGGAAAACATGATCACCCTGTATTTTATTCCTAAATATTCCCTATTTGTATCAAGTAATATAAAAATAATTCTGAGTTACTGATAATTTGGGCAGGGGGGAATCATCACAGCAATGCAACGAATCTTACTTTGTGTTTTCCTTGTGCATTCACAATGGTGAGTTTATTTTTTGCTGTTTGCTTAAGTTTATACATTTCAATTTAGTGTACTAATTCCTGTAAGCATCACCTAATTCACAGAAAAACACAAAGGGCAGACTTAATATTTTAATTTCAGAATCTTCTGACAGGTTACTGAAGGCTGAATGTAATAAGGCCAGAAAATGTAGAGGGTCACTCCTCACAGACTGAAACAGAGGCAGGCAAGAGAGCTGAAGTAGGAATCCATCATCCTAGTTTCTAGTCTTGGATTTGCCACTTACTAAGCAGAAGACTCTGGAGTAAGGAATTTAAGTTCTCTGAGTTCTGTTCCTTTATCTGTACAATGGAATAATAGCATCTGGTTCAGACGTCTGTTGTTGTAAGACTCAAATGGGGTATGTTCCCTTGGAGAGCCATGTGTCTAGCTTAGCCTCCTTTGGTCAGAGCCAGACCTAGAATCCAGGCAGCCACTGTTCTGTCTGATACTCTTTCTACCAGTAACTCATGCTTTCTGAATGGTGATCTGGAAGCAGTTGTTGTATCATGACATTTTCACTTTGGCTCCTCCGGTTTATGATTAGGCATTTTGCATGCATTCTGTAGGGCTCTATCGGATACTCTAGTTTAGTGCATTTTCAGTGGTGCCAGCTCCTCTGCCACGCCATGTGCTTGGCATTGTAACTATAACACAGAACATGTACATGTCACTCAACACTGTGGTTAAGAGCTGGGTCTTTACAGTAAGAAATCTGAGTAAAAATAGGCTTTGGTCATGTACTAACTGTATTACCTTGGGAAAATTAACCATCTTCTCTGAGCCTCAGGCTGCTTTGCTGTGAAATGAGGAAAATTAATGTCTACTTTATAAAATAGTTGGGAGGACTAAATAAGTTTCTGTATATAAGTGCCTAGCAAAAGTGCAGGGCATGTAATAAATGCTTTATAAATGGCAGGTGCTGAGGTGATTAGGCAGTGGGAGTTGATGGTAATACTCTTTGATTTATTAGCTGTAGGATCCCCTTAGATTTGGGGGGGACTGAGTTATAATAATTCCAAATAATAAAGTCTATTCCAGGGTAATGTAGGCAAATGCCTACTCCAATCAGCCAGGTACAAAAATAAGGGTGGTTGACTGTATAAAAAAAAAAAAAAAACTAGGGAGTGAGTGGGATAGTGGCTAATTGGCGTGAGCTGGTGCTCTGGTGCTACTAGAAGGGCAACACCTGCCAGCTCCAGCTGATAGCTGTCTTGTTGGAAATGGGTTCAGTGTCACCATATATACTGACTTTTCAAGAAAAGCGATCAGATTTTTTTAATGTTTGCAATTTTTAAATGTTGTATAATTAAACAGAACAGTCTGGGTTTGTGCAACAGCCCCCGGGGTTCCAGTTTGTGACCAATTGTGGTCATGAGACTCTATGATCAAAGAATAGGATGTTGACATGGGCCTGGGCGAGCCTCTGCTCTCCTCTTCTGTTTCTCTCCTGTTTTACACTTTCCCCCTTGTAAACTACCCTAACCCAGTTGTTGATCTGGTTAAAATAATAGACATAAAGTTATAATTGATAGTTGACCTTAAGTCCCTCAGGAAGTTCAAGTATCTCAAGAGGGAACCATTTAACCTAAAATGTTAAAAAAAAAAAAGAACTCTGCATTTGATAACATGAGTAGATCAGATATTTATGAGCAGAAGGTATTACCTTTTTTTCTCCCTATACAGGACTATCTTTTACTGCCTTCTGCTCTTGCCAACCTAGATCTCAATGAGTAAACAAGGTCCCAGCATTGTAGAGTAGCAAGCAAGCACCAGCCTTCCTCTACCAGTCCATCTGCCCCAATTTTCCAGATAGTAATGCAACTCATAGGACTCAGTTAAAAACTGTAATTACCAAGAAAGGATCATGACGTACCACCTCAAGTTCAACAAACATCTGAAATGCCATTATATATCTTCACTTTAAGATATTAATGTACAGCCTATGTTCGTTACACACAGAATGAAAGAAAAAACTGGGCTTTCAAGTTGGAAAAACGTATAGATATTAAGTCACTTTCAAATAGCCCATTTTTTTCTCTTTTTAATATAATAGGGAAAAATTCTGGCAGCAAGTTTAGTCAATAAGAAAATAAATGCAAAATTGAGATGACATGAGCTGACATGCAGAGTGTAAAAACAATGTGTTCAGCTATTTGAAATACAATTTGAAAAGAAACCCATTCCACCTTTCATTGTGGAAGGTGTGTTGTGGTGCTTTTACTTTTTCTTTTTGTTGTTTTAAGTAGGTTTATCTCATCAGTATGCGAACTGTAGAAACTGGAGCTGCGAGGAACTTCAGGAGATAATGTAATCCAGTGGTTTTAAAAATCATGCTTGGTGGAACACCTCCCCAGCCACCTTGAATGGAGAAGGAGGTGTCCATATATATGGTACTACCTCTTAAGAAGTACCCAGATGTACAGATAAGCTTTGTTAATGGAAGCCTGCTGTTGCTACAAAGTTTAATTATATTGCTTCTAGTTCAATCACACTAAATTGAGTCTCGAAGTAGGGAAGTAGCTTGACTGAGCTCACCAAGTTATTGTCCATTACAGGTGGTATTAGAACTCAGGTCTGCAGCCTCTAGTCTTGGGTCCTATCATCTACCCCTGTAACTGCCTTCCTTAATTACAGTGCTTCCTATCCTTTCTTCTAACATGTCTCATGTTGGTAAGCTAAGGCTATTAATCTAGCCAGAATATTCACTTGATTAAAGCATGTATTTCAAGTGCACAGCTAAAAGTCTATTTGATAGATTTTTATGAAAGGATGTTTATATGTGATGCTTCCTAAGTCTTCATAGAAAGGTTTTCACAAACTTTGTGACAACTTCCCAGTGCACATCAGAATACAGATACTAAAGATTTTAAAAGTGGGTTTTGAAGTCTCCTAAACTACTTCCACTATTAGCAATGTGTTTCCTCCATGTTGATGCGGTTTTTCTCCTGCTCATCTATTGGGACTTTTCCACCTGGTTTAGTTTAGTTTTGTTTTTTTTCTTTTTTTTGACTGGTAAGGGGAATGCAACCCTCAGCACAGTGTTGTCTGCATCGTGCTCAGCCAGTGAGCGCACTGGCCATCCCTATCTAGGATCCGAACCCGTGGCCTCGGCACTACCAGCGCTGCACTCTCCCAAGTGAGCCACGGGGCCAGCCCCACCTGGTTTAGTTTCTCACGTCCCCCTCAACTGGCCATGGAGACTGTGAACTGTGGCCCTAGTTCAGCATCTAGCTTCCCGCCCATCCATTTTGAAGTCAGCTGCCGGAGCTTTGGTCTGATGATCCCTGCAGGTGAACTCACGGACTGCTGATTAGATCAGCATCTGTTGTCATAAGGGCTTTGAAAACCAGTTGTGGAAAGAAACAGGTAGACCATACAAAATGTCTTTCTCATTCTAATACTTAAATAGCAGGGAGACTCTGGACCTCGATGACTGTGTTCTGTGCCTATGCCCTGACCTTGTCATTTCTGTGGTTGTGCTTTTGGTTCTCTGGTGTCCAGACTTTTCAGTGAACATCTTTTCTCTGCTCAGCTCCACTCTCTGATCCCTGCCTCTGGGATGTGTCTCTTATTCTGACACTGCATATACAAGTTGACAGAAATGCAATTCTTGCAAACCTGCCTTTTTTTTCTTAATGCTCCATTACTTCCTTCCTTTTCCCCAAAACAACTTTATAATTCTGTCATTTCCATTTTTAGTCATTAATTTTTCACATGGTCTACCCCCAATCAGAGTGAGTACAACTTCCTTCCTATCTTGTGATCTAGGAAACACACACACACAAGTGGCCATTCAATACAATTGTTATTTATTCCTCATCATAGTATTTTTTAGGCCAAATGATCTCATTCTTGAAATATATGAATAAGTGACTTATTAAAGAAATGGTGAGAGAATGTACCATCTCGGCTTTGTGCTAGATGTTCTGAATAGAAAAAAACATTCATTCATCACTTTTTTCTAACAAAATTATCTCATTTGTATAATTCGCGAATAATTAATGAATTTTTGTTGTAGAAAAAGACTAAGCATAGAAGTAGTTTTCTTCCAGTCAAGGAATGTCCAATTATCCCTTCTCTACACTCTCAGCTTCTTTCTTTAAATTTTAAAGGTGCCTTCTAAATTCATACATTAATTTTTGAAAACTATGAGAGCAGTTCCTGAAAAAATGAGTGATGGTGTATCTGCTGCTGGATTTTGTTAATCGAGTTGTTTTGTGCAGGATAAAACAAACTGCAGTTCACAAACAGGGTTAAATATTCTTAAATTTTTAAGCTAATAATATCAAACTTTGGTAATTTTGCATTTTTTTAAAAAAGGAAGAAATTTGTTTTCCTTTAAATGAATGAACAATTTCACCCTTCCATCCAAACTCCAAGAAATACGATTTAAAATCACATCCTTGGGGTCAGGACTTTTATGAACAATAGCAGCCATGCCCCCATACACCCCAACACTGCTTGGCTTAGTGGTTGGCACCTAAGACATGAAGAGAACTGACATTTCTCTCCGTCTCCCAAATAAAATGCAAACTCCTCAGCTGGGCTTACAGGCTGTGCGTGGTCGTTCAGCCCCTGACCACCCTGTCATCCTTATGTAATGCCACCTTGACTCCATGCCCATTCATACTGAGCAACTGAAGGTACCCCGAGTGTGTGATGCTCTCCTTCCTCTCACCCATACCCTTGCTTTGCCTTCTGCCTGTGTGTGCATATACATATATAATGTATATATTGTAGCACAAATATTTTGATATATCCACTAGGAGTAGAAGGGTCTTCTGGACCCTTCTCTGGAGGGAAAGAGGCCTTCTCACAGTTCTGATGGAAGCTGGCCACCTTTGAGAATCCAGATAGTAGGCAAGCAGAGAGGGACAAAACAAGTCCCCTTGGCTCTGTACACAGGCAGACTTCTTAAACCTCGTTAATGTGGGGGATGGGGAGTGGGGTGAGAAGGAGAAAAGCAAGCAAACCAAAACAAGGCCTGTTCCTGAAAAAAAGAGAGAGCAAATGGAGAAACAGAAAAATCTGAAAATCTACTATTTGAAGGACTGTGAGATGTAAACTATTTTGCTATGTATATTCTAGGCCATGGTTGTGGGGTGGGGGGAACATGTAGTTACATTTAGTACATTAATACCTTTTGTAGTTCTAAAAACACATTGAAAAAGCTAGATTTTGCCCTGTTGCCAAATCCTTCTTCCCGAGTGGTAAGCCAGAAAGAGTAGTGAAGAGACAGGGCAGGGGTAGTGGCAACGATTAACTTTCAGTTTTCAGGGGAGAGAACTAAAGAGGGAATCATATTTTTAGAAACTGGTTCTAAGAGAAACTATGTGAACAAAATTAAATTTTCTTCCATATCTTCTATTACAAAATAACTTCCGAGGGAAGATGGGATGCTGCTTTTGAAAATAAATAAATAAATAACATATTGATGGAAATGATCTAACCTATTTCATTCATTTGTTTTACAAAAACTTATTTACAGCCTATTGTTAGTAGGTGTTTGCTGGGTGCTGGGACACAGAGATGACATAACCACAGCCATGGCCCTTAATAAGCCACCAGTGTGGTATGGACCTACTGTCAATGGACAGTTATGGTGGTGGGTGCTGCAATAGAGCTGGAACCAAGGCCTCCCGGGAAACACTTGGGACACTCAGAACTCTGAGGACCCTGAGATGTGTGTTATTTCCTCTTTCCCTAGTCATCATCCTGAAAAAGCTATAGAGTCAATATGTTCCTGGGAGGGGACTTGGGCTTTGGGAACAATTACCAAAGATGTTCTTCCCAGAGTGGTTCATGGACCAGTAGCACCAGCAGCACCTGGAGCTTGTTAGAAATTCACACTCTGAGCCTCAGACTCTGGGGGTGGGACCCAGGAATCTGTTTCAACAAGCCCTCCAGGGATGTGCCGATGGTGGCTCTTGAGAAGCACTGTTTTAGATTATTGCAATTTTTGGTATCAGGAAAGGACAATTTATGACTTTGGTAAAAACGTTCAACTTTTATTTTTTAGGCCTACCAAAGAAAGGGAGTTAAGAAAAGTTAAGTATCTTGAATCCTTTATCTGAAGGTCCCTAACCTTGCAAATATTCCTGCCCAGCTTCATTGATTATGGTGAACCTACACAGTAGTCAATCCTGTGACCCAGGTTGTTATAAAAAGAAAGTATACATGATGGAGACCAAGAGGTAAAGCTTGTTAACCCAATCTTTGTCTTAAGCTCTTCTGATTTCAGACCACTTTCATTAAAAGACTAACAACACACACTCATATATCACACCCTATTCTAAAGACTTTTTATATATTACTCAGTAACCCTCCCAGCAACCCCATGATGCGGGTCCTATCATCCCCATTGTACAACGCACACTACAGCACAGGGACTTCACACAGGGCGGATGCGTTTGACAAACCCAGGAGGATGTGCTGTGCACACAGTCTGTGTGGTGGCACGTGGCAGCCCTGGGTCAAAGGAGTTCACGGTTAGGAAACTTCCTTTCGTCGTACTTCCCCGACTCATCTTGCCTGTGCTAGGGGATAATGTAACAGGGTAAAATCTGAGAAAGACTTCCCATTTGTAAAGGAAAGATATATATGATAAAGAAAAGCATCAATAGTCTTTCTTCAAAAAAAGTATTCTTGTGTGTGTATGTGTGAGAGAGAGAATGTGTGAATACATAACCATAAAAATATACACTCAAAAGCAAGCCTGCAAAAAAGGCCACTTGCTCAGTCCTTGGATAAATGCCCACTTCTGAAGCTGTTGGGACACTGCACAATACTGAATGGATGGGGCAAGGTGACCAGACAGCCCTATAGGGTAACCAGTAAAACCATGTGTTACATTGGGGTTGCTGACAATGTTTGGAGTCCTCCCATCTGAGGTGCTACTCATGATAAGTTAGATCCTCACTTTGCACCAGAATTACTTCTGTACTCATCACATTTGAAAAATTCCACATCTGGCACAAAACCAGAAAGCCCATCACAGCATTTGCTGAGCAGCTTTCTGTTATGGGAGTAGATCACTGTGCTCTGAAAATGTCACGCTGCCAGCTACCCTACAGGGGCCTGACCTTTCTTCTCAGGCTGAAGTCCCTGCTGAACCATTCAGTAGAGCTAGTTTATCCCAAGTTGTTGGCAGGTTTCCAGTCTCTCTGCATGCCCATCTAGAAAAGTGGTCTGAGACTTGATATTCAGCCACCCATTTGGACTTTCACCTGATAGGACTCTGCCCCTCCCAGATCCTTGTGATTCCTTTCGAGATCCTCCCAAAAGCAGCGCTCCAGCCTTCCTCCCTGAGCCTCACCTGTTCATGCCAGAGGGTGGACAATCACTCTTGGAGTCCCTTCTCTTATTATATATTTACATTATGCTTATGAGTATACAAAACCCTCTTCCAGAAATTTTGGACAAGAGAAAAAATATTACCCATGATCCCAGGGACTATTCATTTTGCATACTTTTTCATTTTTGCATAATTGCAAGCATAATTTTAAGTTTTTTGATAGTTGCTGTCAGTTTGCATTCAGTTATATATCTGCTTCTTTATGTAACACTGTGTCAGACTTATTTTTCCACATTGCTCTTCGGTTTTTATAAATGTCATTTTAATGATTACCTTATATTGAATCAAGGGGACCCTTAGGCATTTTTTTTCCCCTGATTTTCCTTGGCTTGTGCAGTGACCATCCAAATCTTTCCCTTCTTTCAGGATGCAAGTTATCAAATTAAAGAGGTAAAGAAGGGATTCAAGAAAATTGTGTAACTTACTGTAATTGGACATATACTGATTTACCATGAATTATGCTTGACATTTATGGGAATTTGCACTGTGTCACTTTTTCAAATCCTTGCTGCACCTTTAAGCATCACTAGAGATGGTACCATGCATGTTGCATTGCTCCATAAAACCTCAGGTTGAAACCACATTCCACATGGCAGTTATACAGCATTCTGCTTCCTGAGGCTGACCACAGCCAAGCCACAAACATATGGATTTGCATTAATTCAGTTTGCATGAATTTTTAAGTTTGCTGAGAAAGGAAACTGACTACATATTGTTAGAGCCTCAAATAACTCAGGAGATAATTTACTTTGGTACCATATTCATTGAGGATGCAGATGTATAGATCTCCTTGGGTATTCTTATGCCAAAAATATATATATAGACTCTAAAAACCCAATATTGAAGTCTAAGCAACTTACATAAAGTAAGTACCACTAATGGAGTTATAGAATTAAGCCCTATGACTGCTTCATACTGAAAGGCAATGATAAAAAGAAATAATTGTGAATATATTTTAAAATATATACATTTTTAAAATTTTTTTTTTGCTATTTTTTATTGAAACATAATTGATTATACTTATTTGTGGGGTACAGAGTTGACTATCAGTATTTGTGTATAATATTTGACAATCAAATCAGGATAATTAGCACATTCATCATTACAAAATGTACTCATTCTTTGTGTCCATTAACCAATTTCTCCCTAACTTCACTCCTCCCTGTTTCCTATCTCTAATAACCACAGTTCTGTTCTCTCCTTCTGAAAGTTTAACATATTATTGTGATTGTTGTTTCTTTCTTTGTTTGAATATATAGTTTTAAAAGCATTCTAGGTTTTAAAATTTTCCCTAGGGTCCCATTATGCAAAACTCTTCATACAGAACCAAATGTACAGGAAGTTATTAGGGTCCATGAGGCAGAACTAAAATACAAGTGAGGGTGCTAGGATTCCAGTTACTGACTCTGCCGATGACTTTCTCTTTGACCTTGAACAAACCTGTAAGCCTTGACTTCCCTATCAGCAAAGTGATATTTTCCTTACTTCTATCTCACAAGAATTCTGAAAGAATTTCTTAAAGAAAACTATAAAAATAATCATTTGAGCCACTCAAGAGGATTACTTCCTGTGAATAAATCCAAGCCGGTATCATCTGTAAGGAAGCCACCAATGCCCTGGGGTTATGAATCACCTTCTCGTGTTAAAGGGCAATTTAAAAATGAAATACCCTGTAGAAAAATGAACACATCCATAGTGATTACTTTCACATCAGTAGCACTTGGGGAGGATAGCAAAGTGTGGCTTGATTTTATGAATCTATAAATGATAGAATTACATTGAATTTCTTTTTAAGTGATTATTTAGATCAATTTCTCTCTCATCATAAAGAGAAAAAAGTGAATAAGTACTATTATTTATGTTTTTCATTTGTCTCAGAAAGATTATGTTATAATACATAGTCCTAAAGAGATAACATTAATATTTTCATCACTACTAATTTCATTTTTTTAAATAAACATAATTTTTTCCTGAAAAAGCAAAACTTATGCTGAGGCTTCCAGACTTCATTTAGCAGTCAAGAAATTGTGTAGTCCAAGTAAAAACAACATATTTGTCCCCCAAGACTAGAAAAGGGCTTCCCAGATGAATTTTGTTAATACCTGAGCCTTCTTTAAAAAAAATAAATACAAAAGAAAAGCACACAGAAATCATGTCTTTAGCAGAAAAGTCACATAACATCTCTTAGAACACAAAGTACCCAATTAGCTTCAGCAAGGTGCGAAAGAAAAGGAGAGCTTTCTCTCACACAGCAGTTGACATTTAGAACCACTCTGTATGTATGAAGGGAATGAGGCCCTCTATCGATAAACTATTTCAGAGCAATTATTTCAGGCTGTACTTTTGCCAAAGGTTAATAACCACATAGGAGTTCTTACTGTTCTTCCTTGTTTAGAAATCTGCTTCTGTGACATCACGGGGGGGCCGGCGACCAGCTTCCTCAGAACTTCCAGCCTATCAGGAAGGAGAAATGAGCCAAAAAAAATCCAAAAAATAAGGTTTAAAGTTGATGGTGAGGCCAGATGCTAGGACAGAAGTCAAGGAAAGGGGGGTGCAGGGAAAGGTAGGTGAATCAGCTTGTGCAGAGGTCATTTTCAACACACACATAAACATTGTGGATGAGACTATGGAGTTTGTACCCCAACAATCTCATTTTGTCATTTTATGGCAGGGATAGAATAAAGGCATTTTTTTTCCCCTGATTTTCCTTGGCTTGTGCAGTGACCATCCAAATCTTTCCCTTCTTTCAGGATGCAAGTTATCAAATTAAAGAAGTAAAGAAGGGATTGCAAGAAAATTGTGTAACTTACTGTAATTGGACATATACTGATTCACCATGAATTATGCTTGACATTTATGGGAATTTGCACTGTGTCACTTTTTCAAATCCCTGCTGCACCTTTAAGCATCACTAGAGATGGTACCATGCATGTTGCATTGCTCCATAAATGCAATAGGGAGCAGGTGAGAATAAAGGGAATTCACATCGTTGAGCACCTACTGTGTGCCAGACAACAACCTGAGAGGTATTATTATTACACCAGTTTTTCAGAATTGGGAGGAAAAAACAAAGCTCGGAAGGGGTGAGAAACCTAAGAGTCACATAACTAGTAAAGGAGCAGAAACGGAACTGAAATTGAGCCTGTCTGCTTCCAGAGACCGTGTTCTTCCTCAGCCAACCGCCTTCCCACTTCTGCACTGCATTTTGTTTAATTTAAAGATACAGTTAGTTAGTAATTTTTGTGCAATGTCTAACACCCAAGGGAATTTAAATAAAAGGGTCTCTTTTTTTGGCTGCAGATGGCCAGTACAGGGATCAAACCCTGGACCTTGGTATTATCAGCACCAAGCTCTAACCAACGGAGATAATTGGCCAGCCATAAAAGGGTCTTTTTAAAATTCAAAAAAAAAAATGTTACAGAAAACAAAGAGCAAGGTGAGTCTGGGTCAAAGCAAAGGCTCTACCAGTCACCTGCTGACACTGCCAGCTCCTTCCTGGTGATTCTTTGGAAGAGCTGAGTGCTGAATAATGAAGTAGGGCAGGCAGAGGGTTCTCTTGAAACACGAGAAACAAATAAAAATGAAGAATGTATTGTTCTGTTTCCTAGTTTGCACCTAAATATGTCTATATTTTACTCATAATTGGCCTAAAGATAAATTGTACTAGAAAAATAAAATGGCTCATTTACCAGGCTTTTAGCCCATTCAAAGAATGCTGAAACTCCTTTATTCATGGCACTTTTTTTTCCCCATTAAGTTAATTCTTGGGTTTGTTCTTGTAGAACTTAAATAGCAAAAGTATCCAAGGCAGGTGCAAAGGAAGAAAAAGTCATCTCTTTGGAACTTAAGAAGCATCAATTTCCAGTAGCCAGATGAGCTCACTCCCACACCCCTTCTTGAATTTATAGAATTAACAATGTTGAGAGGCACAAGAGTGAAAACAATTTGCAGATTTTCCAGAAGTAGATAAAGGGGGTACCTAAACAAAATATTTCACCTTTGGGGATATTTTGAACACCTTGCCAACTTTTAGCTTCATTAGTTATCACACATTTTCTTTCTCACCGTATTTATGCCAGTTGATCATGAGCTCTCTTTTCAGCTCTCCCGCGTCCATTATGATTCACTGCATGTTTTCTTTGAGTCTCCTGTTCTATCAGAGAGGCTTATCGCTCCTTCGCTTTTGGCGGGAGAGCTTTCCTAACATCATTGCACCATTTCTAACCTGAGTCATGGTGAGGCCCCCAGACCTAACAGTCTCTTCGTCACTGAGGATGGGTCATGTGGAGACATTCCTCACAGCACCATGGAAGCCAGCTTAAAGACGCTTATGAGTTATATAGCCTTCTTGTTTCTCAAAACAAAGTCTCTTAATGTTAAATTGATCAAGAATTTTTATTAAACAATTTAAACCTCCTTGGTTACCCCTGCATACAAATAGATTGAATGGCAGTGGTGACAAAACCTTTAAATAAAAATAACCATGCACAGTTATTTAAGCCATTTTGTTTTCTTGCTTTTTGTTTCATCATCATCATCATCAATCAGTGTTAAACACCCACCATGAACCACGTGGCATAAACATTGTTCCTGCTCTTGGAGAGTGTATATTCTATATATTTATTTATAGATATATTTATTTATTCTACATATATATTCTATATATTTATTTATTCTATATATTTATGACGTTAATGCCTAAACAAAATGGCTTAAACAAGGCAGCAGTTTATTTCTCTCTCACTTAAGAGAAACCTGGTGTTACACCATGCAGGGCTGGTAGAGGAACTCCCCAAAGTCATCAGGGATTCAGGCCTCTTCCAGCTCTCTGCTCTGCTGTACCTTAGAAGAGGCCCTAGTCTTCATATTCCAAAATAGCTGCTGAATCCCCATCCATCATCTCTGAGTTCCAGGCAGCAGGAAGGAAGGAAAGAAGAAAGTTAAGAAGAGACAAACAAAGGAATGTCTACCCTTCCTTTATTTATTTATTTATCTATTTATCTATCTATTTATTTGTTTGTTTGTTTGTTTGTTTGTTTTTAGGGAGACTTCTTGGAAAGTTTAACAGAGTCCTTTTGCTTATACTTCACTGCCCAGAATTTAGTCAAAAGTCAAAACTGGCTACTAGAGAGGGGTTGCTCCTGGAAAATATTTATTCTGCATGGTAATATGTCCACGTAAAAAGCATATTACTAAAGAAGCAAGTTATTGGGGCAGAAAACTAGCATCTCAGCCATAACTCTTACTCTCAAACTATCTAAAATAAATTTATCCTCTGAAGTCAGTAATAAAGGAAAGTAAGCATACATCACACATTCATCAGATTTTTCTTAACAATTTGATCTTATAAAGTCACAAAGCCTGGTATTTCTTATTAAAGTGTGGGTGTGGGGAGGAACAGGAAGTACTGTTTTTAGGGAACAGGCAAAGTACCTGTTGTAATAGTCTTTAGCATTTAGCTAGAAAAGGGAATCAACTCACCTGTGCATATACTAAAATATGCAAAAGCCCTCAGGAGTTAGCTCTTGTAGGGTTAAGAGTTTCAGTGCAGTCTGAAATCCTTCACCACTGAGCACCACCACATGCCTCCAACGCATGTTTTGCTCCTAGCTCCTTCTCACATTTCCCTGTCTCAGAACGCTCACCAGTCTCCTCTCAACCTTTCCTCATCCATCCTTCACTTAGCCAGGAGCCCTTTAAATAACCTCCCCAGCTCTCCTATTTCATTTGCTTTGACCTCTTAGGACTTAAATATGGTGTCAGTGAGGCGCATGTTCTCAAGATCTTACTTTTGTTATGTACATGTTTGTGTATGTTTTCAGCTAGACTATAAGTGCCTCAACAGCTCAGTCCAGTCTTTACTCCTGCTTTAGCCCCCAGAGTGCTCACTGGGCACAGTGTATACATCAGGCCCTCAACAGATGTTATTAGATCAAACAAAAGATGCGAGAAGATGGGAAAGAGGGATTTTTTTTTATATAAGGCTGTACTATTTGTCCGGCAAGTTTGCATATGAGGGTGGCTGGCAGCCCACACCACAGGGCAGTGGGAAAGGACCGAAAACGGGCCTGACCATCAAGAAGCTGGCAGTGTAGTGCTGGTGTCACTGACCAAGAAAGTTCAGGTGGCAGTGGGGTTTCAGGCAGGGTGCTGTCCTTCAGCCACAATTTCATGGTACTGAGAGACCAATCCATAGAGCAAACCTTCAGTGAAGGCTGATGTTTGGGGGAAAAGGCTGTCATAGTGTGTGTTGTGACACTACAACAGAATATCACACACTGGGTAATTTATAACAAACAGAAATGTGTTGGCTCACAGTTCTGGAGGCTGAGAAGTTCAATATCAAGGTGCTGGCACCTGGCAAGAGACTTCTTGCTGCATCATAACATGGCAGAGAGTCAAAGAGAGGGAGATGGGGGAGAGAGGGAGAGAGCCAAAAGAAAGCCAAACTTATCCTTTTATAGGGAACCCCCACTCCTGCGATAACAGCATTAATCCATTCCTGAGAGCTCTGCCCTCTTAAATTAAAGGTCTCGGCTCTTAATACTTTTACAATGGCAATTAAATTTCATGAGTTTCAGAATGGACAAACATTCAAACCATAGCAGAGGCTGACAAGTGATAAGTGAGGTGTCAGGGTCTCAGCCAAGATGAGGACAGAGTTCCAGAACAACTGAAGGTGAACCCAGTTGTGCAGTTTGGGCCAATGTCAGCAGCTCTTATAGGATAGGAACTGCATCTTACTCATTTTTACATTCCAAGCACCTAGCACTCTGCTGCTCATAGTAGGTTTTTAATAAGTGTTTGTACCTCCACGTAATTTGTCCATGATCACAAGAATATTCCAGATTCCAACTGCTTATCAGATAAGGCTCCCAATTCCTCCTGCCTTGAGGAATTGGTCAGCCTCGTGTTGCATAAGGAAAATAGTAGCTGGGACTGGAGTGACAAGGTCACCTGCCCCCTCTCAGGTTCTTTGTTTGTACTCTGGAACAAAGTATGGTACTACCAGCTCTGTAAGGTGATCCAGGGTTAATGCAGGTAATTTTGTGTGCAGTTCTACCTCATGCTTTATATAAAAGTGATACTTAATGAGCTCTAAATTTAAAAGGTAGCAGTTGGTTGGTCTTTTATTTTTTAAAAAAGGAAAATAATTTCTAGTGAGTACATCTTATACTGACATAAAAAAATGCTTACAATCTATTAAGCAAACAACAAAGGCAAGACAAAAATCTGGAAAGATACATCTGTGTTAAAAACATGCTTAGCAAAATAGACTCCAAGGAAACATGCCAAAATATTAATAGCGATTATCTCTGTGTGATGGACTAATAAGTGATTTTTAAAACTACTTTTCTGCTCTTTTCAGTTCTGTACTTTGTCATTCATTAGTTCTCCCAAAAGCAATTTTTAAAAATAAAATATTATGAAACTGACTACAAGTAAAAAATAGTGAGAAGGACCTGTACAGTTAATCAGACTAGAAATAATATTCCAACTATCAGCTACAAATAGGGCCATGTGTTCTGTCTAAATAGAGAAGACACAATGGGATTATAACTGGGAAAGATAGTCACAGGATCTGCTTACTGTTTAATAATTAAATATTATTAAAGTCTCCTCCCATAAATGTAGATATACTGATCGCTTGTGTTTAGAATCACCATCAGCAAAAATGCTCTAAAAAACTTCTTAGTTGCCAGTTTATATAATTGTGTTAAAATTGCATTTTAACAATGAACATTGATAGCTTTAGAGGCTTCAGATTAATAAACGAGTCCAGTGCTTTCACAGAAAGTCTGAGGTAGGCATTCTTTCTGTTTATCTAGTACTTTGTTTTTTCAGTGGCTGGTGGGGACTGGGGACTGGGGATTGGGGAGCAGTGAAGAAACATAGCATGCATCTACCCAGTTTTAAAAGTGATAGTATCATTTATAATATTCTAGGTTTGAACTGGTAGTCCCTGCAGGGAGGAAATTTTGCTGCACTCTAATTCTCTCCGT
Source organism: Cynocephalus volans (assembly GCF_027409185.1). Lineage (NCBI taxonomy): Eukaryota > Metazoa > Chordata > Mammalia > Dermoptera > Cynocephalidae > Cynocephalus > Cynocephalus volans. Next base: position 104,121,886 of record NC_084460.1, on the reverse strand, counting down.
GGATCCACAATCTCATTGTATTTCTCCTGTGCTGCATTCCTGTCTGTCTTCTCATTCATCTTCCCTGTCAGTACCCGTTTCCAAATTCTAATGTTTCCCCTCATAATTTCTCACCTTGCTGACCACAGTCAAATAGGAGAGAAGGAAACTGGGCTGTTTTTTGGCAGATATTTTAGATAAACAACAAACAGAAGCTGAGATCCTACAGGAAGGAAGACAATTTGCTAAATAAGGATTATGTCAGGGTTCTGTTTGCCACTTTTTTGGTGAAGGTTGATCATTTAATAACTTTAGGAGATGTCTGCCTCAAATACAAAGGTTATACATGACAATGTGGACTGAACCACCAGGTTCTTTGCTCTGAAATATAAATCCATGAAACTTATTTATAATTATGGAAAGTCAAACACATTTTTTATTTTTTCCTGGATATGAATGCTTTTAAATAAGAAAAAGCATCTGATTAATAACAATGTTCTGAATAATAGATCTAATCCCTGTGCTTGCCATTAATTTTTTTTGTCCCTTAAAAATAACTTTCAACTATAGCATTTAAGATATGGTTATTGTAAAAAAAAAAAAAAATGGAAACTACAAAGTAAAGAATGCCATTTACTTTGTATCAGTACTATCATTATATTGTTTCTACTTTGCTTTATAGTGTAAAGCTGCTGGACTGGAGTAAGCCTGAGCTATTCTATTACTGTATTAGAAAAAGACCTGGATTTTAATCCTAACTCCACCACTTCCTAGCTGTGATTATAAACAAGTTTCTTAACCTCCCTAAAACTCTTTTCTTTGGCTGAAAAATGAGAATAGTCGTACCTGCCTCTGCAGTTGGTGTAAGGATTTGACATAATGTATCCTCAGCATATAGTAGGTGTTCAATTAATGGTAACTATAATAATAATTATTTATTATAAAATATAGTTGTTATTCAATTAACGGTAACTGTGATATGATTATTATTATACTTTCTATCTTTTAAGTTTAAGAATGTGATTAAACTCTTCGAAGCATTTTTTAATGCTTAGGAGTTTCAATCCCACTTCTAATAAGAGATGAATATCTACAGTCTATGAAACTGAGAAAGGCCACTACCAGTTTCTCAGATGAGTACACTTTCTCAATGCCTCAGCAAGGGATTTCCCATATCTGCCCTGTTTATTTATGTGTGAGAGGCTCCATCTTACTGAAAATTACCCACGTAGGATTGTATATGCCTCATATACACTAAGAAGGACCACGCAACCGAACTGTTCAATACATACTCACTGCTGCTGACACTGGCCCCCAGAGTTAATAATACATATCAAATATTGCTCATGGACTCTTCTCTTTTTGTCAGTGAAAAAAAATCCGTGTATATTGCAACTCTGTTGGACACCATTCAGAGGTGGGCCCTTGGTGTCCAGGAGAGCCTGAACCGGAGAAAGCTGCCTCCGTGAATTGAAAGCTGTTCTAGCCCTGCAGCTGTGTGCTGTATTATTGATGGAGAGCCTCCAGCTCCTGGGTTCTCAATCCCAGACACACACTGGAATAGCCTGAAGATTATTTTCAAATGCTGATGTCTGGGTCTCACCCCTAGACATTCTAATTTAATTGGTCTGAAGTTGGGCTCTGCTCTAGCTTGCTTCACCCCGAGCTTCTGTCCCTGGAGTAGCCACTGGAACCCTGTTGCTGACTCTGCTCACAGTTGAGTCCATGTGTGCTTTGTGAATTGGTTGTTCTATCTTCTTCTCACTTGCTTCTTGTTCTCATTACCACTTCTAGTCTAACATAGCTTCTCAAATAGCTTCTCTATCTCTGATAATTTTCTTTCTTCAGTCTCCATGTTTGACCTACAAACAAGGAGTTTCAGTTGGGAGATAAGGGCTGTGGTCCAGTGAATTTAGACTTCTTAAGTCCTTGCCCTGTGCCCTGCACTGTTCTAGGCTCATTATTTCATTTAGTCTTCACGGCAATCTTAGAAGGCAGGTGGGAACACCTCATCTTCTTTTGAGGAAACTGTGATTCACAGAGGTTCGTTCACTTACCCTGTATTATACAGACAGCAAGAGCCTGGATTCAAGTTCAGATCATTCCAATTTCAAAACTCTTGTTCTTTCCTCTCACCATGGACCACAAAATCAGAGGCTCTGGATGAGCTGGGGGATGGTAGGGATGGTCACATAGAGTGAAGCTGGCCAAGGTAAAGCAATAAGAAGAGATAAGGACAGTGGCAAATAGAAAATGAATGCCCCTAGAACATTCAGAACCCCCACCCCCAAAAAAAATCAACACTGCAGATCAACAAAAAGCATCTATCTATACACCGAATTTTGCTAGCAAACCACTTGGTTTTAGCCATTTTTTTCCAATTTTGAAAAATAACAATTGTACAATTTCACTTGGCAACCACATACGAGAGGCAGAAAATATACTGTGTGACCTTGAGTGGGTTAACCGAGACTAAGGGATGGAAGTAAAAGGAAGTAGATTCTGCTCTGGCATGTTTCATAGACTTTTCTTTTAGAGATGCACAGCAGAGGAACTGGCTGCCAGGAAGCAGCAAGCTCCAAACCAGAAAGACAGGGCCCTGGGCTGAATAAACACCTGCAGCACTCTTAAGGAAAGGCTTCTTTCCATGGCTGAAAGGTTCAGTTCTTTTCAACATTTACTGACCCTTTAGTATGTGCCATATCCTGTGCTGGACTCTGTAAAATCTGTCCAGATGCAGAAACCCCCATGGAGGCAGCAGTCTTATTAGATAGCCAGGCATCATGCCAAGAAGTTTATATACACTGTTTCTTTAACCTTGAAAGGTAAGTGCCATTAACCCCAGTTAAAAGATGAGGAAATTGAGATAGAGAGATCAAGAAAGTTGTTCAAGGACACAAGATATTAAGTGATAGAGAAAGGACTTAAACCAGGAATTAAAGTCTGTGTTCTTAAAGACTGTTCCAAATATCCTCCCTCAGTGGGGACACCAGCTCAGAAACCTGAGTCATCACTCAGAAAATCTGTCCCAGCCGTGGTGTCCTAACGCCCAAGCTTTAGGGCATTTCACACTGTACCAATCATAGCAAGAAAGAGCAAGCTAAGAATCCCCATTCTGCCAGCCCCTGCCTGGTTACTGGAGATGTGGTACGGGGACTACAGTTGACTTGGCTTCATCTGATTGGATCACGAGGGAACCAGATACAAATTGGCTTCAGATTTTCACTCTGTTTTGTACAAAGTGGACTGTACAACAGGAGATATTTTAGTGCAAGCATTGTACAACTTTTCTTATTTCAAATATGATTTTCCTTCTTTCTTTTTTTTTTTTTTTTTTTGTTGTTGTTGTTGTTGTTGTTGGCGGGCGGGGGGGGACAGCTGGCCAATACAGGGATCCCTTGACCTCCCTGTTATCAGCACCATGCTCTCCCAAGTGAGCTTACTGGCCAGCACTGAAACAGGACTTTGAGTTCAACATTACAAGATATTAAGAAATAAACATACTGAGAGGCAACCTTGCATTGTGAAGAGGACACGAGGGGGAGCTTAAGAGAACTGAGTGCAAGTTCTGATCTGCCATTTACCAGCTTTGTAATCTTGCATTTCACTTCATGTCAGTGAGTTGCTGTCTCTGCATGTACAGAAATGGGGCTTACAGATTGTTATGATGAAGCCCTTTGATGTGTTGTAAGTGCCTAATAAGTGTTTGCATTCCTTCCTTGAACAACAATAGAAAACTACTAAAAGTACCTTAAAATGGGCATAAATTGGAATCTTACAAGATTTATAAGAATTGGCTTACAAGCTCAGCATAGCAATAAAATGTGATAAGGTCATTTTAAGGAACAGAATTAGTTTTATTTAAAAAATATTTATTGAACTGGAGGAAAAGGGAGGGATGGGAAAGGGAAACTGACATTTATTAAGCACCTGTTATTTACCGGGCCATGCTGGACTTTTCCAGGCATCCCATTTAATCCTCGTAATAGCCCTGTGAGATCATTATTTTTATCCCCATTTTCACAAATGATGTACCATAAGACTGAGAGGTTAAGTAAACTGCCTGTGTGTCCAAGACTGTATTTGAACTCAAGTCCCCAGACTGCCTGAGCCTTTCTAATGGCTATTGATTCATATTGAACAGAAGTCTCTTCTTAGAAAACTGGATTGAGTATAAACTTGCCATCTTCCGTGCATCTTTGAAGGTACCAGTCTGCTAACATGTGTTAATACTTACTCTTCCAACAGAAATGCCTATGGACATAATATTTCTAAAATTTATAATGTTTTCTCTCTACTCTTTAAAACCTGGAATGTCTCCTGAAGAAAATACAGTGACATAATAATTATCTGTTTCTTTATGGGAAAGTAGTCTGTACATTCATAAATGGTTCGAACTGTAATTTGAGCGAAATATAAGTTTACAAACTTTTTCAGTCATTACAGTTTCTTTGGGAGGACATATTCTTCTGTCAAGTTTATTAAGAGAGTCTCATTGAAAGTAAGCATCTCTTGCCCTAAATATTTTAGTCACTCAGTTTTACCAGGAAGCTTTTTCTGGTCCTGCTTCCTTCTGTTTTGCCCAGGGAATTTAAATAGTTGATGTGGGAAGGAAAAAGAGATGGAGCACAATTGGTAGAATTAAGCATTGTGTTGAGAATTGTGAATGAGCCCTTTAGGAGACCTTTGTCTGACTTAAGCATCTAAGAATTCAAGGCTTGTTTTTCTCTCTCATATATAATGACAGCAGTGGGCCATGGATGTCACATGCTTAGTGCTCACCGCCTCGTCTGTCTTATTTGTGATTCTTCACGTGGTTAAAAAAAAAAAAGAAAAAAAAAAAAGCACTGCTCACAGAATTCAGAGTGCATTCAGCTCCCCAGAGAATTAGCTTCCAGTGAGCAGAAACTGAGTTTCCATACTAAATCCTATAGCAAAGAATTTGACTAATTGAACATGAGTTTCTGTTCTCCTCACAATAATTTACTGAAGGCTAACTGTTACACATTTAAATACTTTGAATAAATGAATTAAAAGCCAGTTTTCATCTTCATTCATCCAATTCATTAGATGATTTCATTTTAGGAAATGAGGAAGTGATTCATCATGCAACAAATGAGCAATTCACTCATTTGTGCAGGAAATAAGTATTGGCTTGGCTATCTCTGTGCTAAAAGATAAAATGATTTGTTTCCCCACCATCAATGTGACCACTAGTCATATGTGAGTGCTGATGCAGTGTAAATGCTGATGATGGCCTTAACCGAATATAAAGATGCATGCTTAAAATCCAGAGCAAACTTCATGCACAATAAGTAGAAAATTAAGCATGGTTCTAAATGTAAATATAGTAAATAATAATTATCAACTCTCGTGTGATGCTCTGTTTTTGCAAGTGCTTTGGTATATGTTACGTCACTTGTTTGTCACACAACCATCCTGGATGTCAGTGTAATTGCTATCCCCATTTTACAGATGAGAAAACTGAGGTTCAGAGGACATTAGTGCATTGCTCAAGGACACACAGCTCATAAGTAGCAGAGCTAGAATTGGAACCCAGCCTCCTGATGCCAGAATATTCTGCTCTTTCCATTATATTCACTATAATTTGCATAAAAACAGAATAGAGAGAGAAAGAAAAGCTGAGCCTGAAAGCTGTTCTAGCTCATGTCACCACACTCACTGCCTGTTCCCATCAAGAGGGAGCTGGCCTCCAAGGTCTGGACCAGGATGTGGAACCTGGGAGACTCCGTCAAGAAGTGAGCTTTGTCCCTGTCCATTGTCTTCAATGTGTGTGTCCCAGTGAATGCAGTGTCTTGGAAAGAAACCATCCATCTCATGGGCCTGTGCAGAGAGAGAGAATCTGGGTGCAGTGCGAGGAAGGTGTGGATCAAAAGATTCAAAAGGGAAGAGATTCCGTCCAGCCCTCCGAGTAGGAATAAGTGCAGCAGCCCCGCATGAGTGCTGGGGCCTCGGGCATGCAGGAAGAGGGAGCGGTCAGAGACTCCAGCCCCGCCCTGCCGCCTCCGTGATCGATCCCTGCAGTACTGTCCTTGCTCTGGCGACTGTGGAGACATCCCACTCCAGAACAGCCACGAGATGAGCGCCGGGTTCGGAGCGGCACTGTTCGGGCTGCAGGTGCAAAGTCCTCTAGAAAACATCAAAGCATCAGAAATAGCATATAGTGAACATGCAGAACGGGAAATCAAGAAAGCCTGCCCATTTACAATAGCCACCAAAAAAATAAAATACTTAGGAATTGAGTTAACCAAGGAGGTGAAAAATCTCTATAATGAGAACTACAAACCACTGCTGAGAGAAATTAGAGAGGATACAAGAAGATGGAAAGATATCCCATGCTCTTGGATTGGAAGAATCAACATAGTGAAAATGTCCATACTACCCAAAGTGATATACAAATTCAATGCAATCCCCATCAAAATTCCAAAGACATTTTTCTCAGAAATGGAAAAAACTATCCAGTCATTTATATGGAACAATAAAAGACCACGCATAGCCAAAGCAATACTGAGCAAAAAAAATAAAGCTGGAGGCATAACACTACCTGACTTTTTTTTTTTTTTTTTGTCGATATACATTGTGGCTGATTATTGCTCTCCATCACCAAAACCTCCCTCCCTTCTCCCTCCCCCCTCCCCCCCAACAATGTCCTTTCTGTTTGCTTGTCGTATCAACTTCAAGTAATTGTGGTTGTTATATCTTCTTCCCCCCCCCGGTTTTGTGTGTGTGTGTGTGTGTGTGTGTGTGTGAATTTATATATTCACACTACCTGACTTTAAGCTATACTACAAAGCTATAATAACCAAAACAGTATGGTACTGGCATAAAAGCAGACACACTGATCAATGGAATAGAATAGAGAATCCAGAAATCAACCCACACACTTACTGCCATCTGATCTTTGACAAAGGCACCAAGCCTATTCACTGGGGAAGGGACTGCCTCTTCAGCAAATGGTGCTGGGATAACTGGATATCCATATGCAGGAGAATGAAACTAGATCCATACCTCTCACCATATACTAAAATCAACTCAAAATGGATTAAGGATTTAAATATACACCCTGAAACAATAAAACTTCTTAAAGAAAACATAGGAGAAACACTTCAGGAAATAGGACTGGGCACAGACTTCATGAATATGACCCCAAAAGCACGGGCAACCAAAGGAAAAATAAACAAATGGGATTATATCAAACTAAAAAGCTTCTGCACAGCAAAAGAAACAATTAACAGAGTTAAAAGACAACCAACAGAGTGGGAGAAAATATTTGCAAAATATACATCTGACAAAGGATTAATATCCAGAATATATAAGGAACTCAAACAACTTTACAAGAAGAAAACAAGCAACCCAATTAAAAAATGGGCAAAAGAGCTAAGTAGGCATTTCTCTAAGGAAGATATACAAATGGCCAACAGACATATGAAAAAATGCTCAACATTACTCAGCATCCAGGAAATGCAAATCAAAACCACACTGAGATACCATCTCACCCCAGTTAGGATGGCTAAAATCCAAAAGACTATGAACGATAAATGCTGGCGAGGTTGCGGAGAAAAAGGAACTCTCATACATTGTTGGTGGGACTGCAAAATGGTGCAGCCTCTATGGAAAATGGTATGGAGGTTCCTCAAACAATTGCAGATAGATCTACCATACGACCCAGCTATCCCACTGTTGGGAATATACCCAGAGGAATGGAAATCATCAAGTCGAAGGTATACCTGTTCCCCAATGTTCATCGCAGTACTCTTTACAATAGCCAAGAGTTGGAACCAGCCCAAATGCCCATCATCAGATGAGTGGATACGGAAAATGTGGTATATCTACACAATGGAATACTACTCAGCTATAAAAACGAATGAAATACTGCCATTTGCAACAACCTGGATGGACCTTGAGAGAATTATATTAAGTGAAACAAGTCAGGCACAGAAAGAGAAATACCACATGTTCTCACTTATTGGTGGGAGCTAAAAATTAATATATAAATTCACACACACACACACACACACTCACACACACACACACACACACACACACAAAACCGGGGGGGGGAGAAGATATAACAACCACAATTACTTGAAGTTGATATGACAAGCAAACAGAAAGGACATTGTTGGGGGGAGGGGAGGAGGGAGAAGGGAGGGAGGTTTTGGTGATGGGGAGCAATAATCAGCCACAATGTATATCGACAAAATAAAATTAAAAAAAAAAAAAATAGCAGCCACCAAGAGGAGCCCTCGGAGGCCAAATGACGCCTTTGCTTGTTTGTAGCAGACACAGAAAAGGCTATCACAGTTTTTTTCAGTTCAACAGCCACTTTCTGGGAGGGTTCGGTAAACTAGTAAAAGTATGTACATACAGCAACAATTTTTCCTTTCAGTGGTAAAAAGCAGAGTGAACCTTAGATCCAGACCCTCTTTGTCCTGTCAGCCTTCTCTTTGAAATGGCTGATTAATAATATTGTTATTTTCAAAGGGAGAAATGTTCTGTTCTGATAGCTAGTGTAAACTATATCAAAGTTTTGTTTCTTTTTTTTTATATTTATTTTTTTAACTACTCTGATGTTCACTGCCAGCCCTCTTTCCTACCAGTTTAATTACTGTTGAGGGTAGGAGCTTGGGTTTTGGCACTACGCGGAGTGGGGTTCAAATTCAGGCTATGCTATTTATTAACTGTGACTTTTGAGCAAATAACTTCTCCAATCCACAGTTACCTCATCTGTACAATGATGGAAATGCTACTGACCTGACAGAGCTGTTATGAGAGTTACATGAAATACCGCATGTCGGATGCTTACTATAACATCATGCTAAGTGAAATAAGCCACATGAAAAAGGACAAATCTTGTACAGTTCCACATATATGACGTGCCTAGAGCAGTCAAATTTATAGAAAATTTGGGACTCATGGGAGAGGGCAGTGGGGTGTTCTTGTTTAATGGATACAAACTTCCAGTTCAGGAAAATGTTTACCGTAATACTTGGCATGTAATAAGTAGTAAATAAATGGTTCTTCTAATTCTGTGTCCGTCTTTCTGCATGCTTCTATCATATTCCATCTTTTGCACTTTATTTTATCCCTATGTCTGCCACTACTATTGTATTTCAGTCTTCTTGGAAGTAAAAGGCCATTGATTATACCTTATTCATCTTTCCTGTCTCCAGCCTAGCATAGTGTCTGGCACATAGTAAGTACTCATTAAATGGTTTGGGGGAAGAGACAAGGTTGCTAAATACCGTTCCCCTCCTATTTTCGACATCTTAAAACCTCTAAACATTGTAGTAGGTCACTTATTTCTCCTTGGGTGGTAGAACATCATTATTTTGGACTAAAATAATGAACTTACACTGTTGTACAAATGCATTAGGTTCTCTAATCTTCAATAAATGAGGGGAAAATTTCTCTAAATTAGGTCTCTGTGGATTGAATCCATGTTGTTCTTAAGGAATTATATCTTGCTCTAACTATACAAGCAGAGAAAAAATGGAGCATAAGATTACTGTTTCTTTAGAGGGAAATGAATACTATACAATTTTATATCCAGTATATAATTGGAGCCCAACGTGATCCAATCTATGTGCAGTACCATTTCAAACAAACAGTGGCCATATGCCTTAATCTTTGAAGAATACTGTGGATCATTAATGAGGTTTCCTGACAGTGGTTACTGAGGGGATCCCACAGTACCTCACACAGAAAGCCTCTTGAAAGCCTTTTATAGATCTCTTTCCTCATCATTAAACTTTCCCACTCAGAATAACTACTCAAATCATTCTCCCTCTTCTCTCTCTCTCTCTTTCTCCCTCTTCTATCCCCCCCACCCCCATCCTCCATCCTTGCCCATCTCTTCCCTATCCACATATTGCTGCCACGCACACTACCCCATCTCCAAAGTCCAGGCTCCTTGTACATGACCGCCCTCTCTGCACCCAGTCCCTGGGAAGCATAATCAGGTCCCTTCCACTGACTGGTCCTCAACAAGAATCAATACATACTCCATCCCTCTCCCTGAAATTCTGGTGAAGAAAAATGAAAATTCTGTACCTTGTGAAATGCTGAGGAGCCTCAGTACCGGGCATTTCTGGGATGTGCTCATGGAGAACTATCTGGCTGTCACTGTATCACTCTCGTTTTACTTTTCATCCACTCTCATTTATAAAACCATAAGTTGATAAAAGTGAAAGAAACTCATTCTTTCTCTGGTCAAGGGGTGTGCGCCATCAGACCCTGCTCTTCTCAGGAAACACTCCAACGTGACCTGGCTACCGAGACCTGCCTGCTCACTCAGTGGGGATCAAGGGCCATGCATGGCACAGCTGTAATCTCTTCATGGCTCATGAACTGGCTGAGATGCTCAGCTCTGGGTAGAAGAAGAAGTGTAGGAATGTGAATTGTCAACTCATTTGACCTCTCTGCCCCTGTATAAAGGAGGGGCCTAACTGGGCTGTATGTTCTAAGGTCTCCTCTAGGCCTAAAGGTTTATGTGTCTGTGGTTAACACAGAAAGGCACATGCATTAGAACTTAAAGCCCAGCCTCCACTTCCTGCGGATTTTCTCTAAAGCTTCAGTTCCCAAGACCTAAGTATTTTATTCCTTCTCTTCTGAACCTTCTGAATATCTTGCTTTAGTTTAAGGCTTTAAGGATATTCATCAACACAAATTACAGAGTTCATTCCCAGAGTTTCAGATTCAGTAGAGAATTTGCATTTCTGGCAAGTTCTTAGGGGACCACACTTTGAGAACCACTAGACTTAAAGAATTTCAAGAAGCTTTTACCAACACTTTCTTGTGAGAGGTATCGATCCTGTTTTTCAGAGCTGGTCACTCCTAGTTTCTTTTGTAAGCATCTTCATTTCGAAGGATACCAATTTAGTCAAAAATTATTGCCCTGGAACTCTCACCCCCATAAAAAGAAGACCATCTAGAAAACCTAATTTTCAGGACAAGGAAACTGAAGTGTAACTCTTAGATGCAGTGAATTTCCCAAAGGAATTCAACTGGCAACAAGTCATGGGGCAGAATTTTGGCAGGACAAAGCAAGCTTTTCTCCAGTCTTAACCATTCACCAGGCCAGGTCATCCTTTCAAGGCTCGTGTTCTATTGTTCCTGTGAAGAAAACACTTCTGACAATTGCTGCCTCAGAACTTAACCTCTAATGCAATAGGTGATTGTACACTGAACTTCAGAAGATACTTGACTGGAATCTAATGGCTTCAGACCATCCAGCTCTGGTCTCACGCCCTGAAGAAAGCAGCAGCTGCAGATCCTAGAGCACTCATGAGCTGCAGCACGCCCCTCAAGTCAGCTTCTAGAATGGAACAAAGTCGTCATAAATTTAAAACACTCTAAGAAAGGAATTTACAGCTTTTCGCCTACACCCACACCGCCTCCTTGATTCATGTCTACATTAGAAGTTCCTTTGTCCCACTTAAAGTACTCACATTTTTCATTCTATTGCTCTGTGGTGTTTTCCCATAAACTATTATTTTGTGTGGATATGTTAATGAACCTCATAATGGTAATCCCAATGGATGCAGGCAGTTTTATTAAACATGCTCTTTTCCTTACCCACCAAAGTGTTAAATGATGGTTTAAAGGGTTAGATTCATCATGCTGATCTAATTACACTAGACAGCTCTTGTTGAATCTCCAGAGTAACCAGATTTGAAGGCCTTTTGTGCAGATGCTTAATTTTAAAGGGATTATCACATTAAATGCCTTCTAACCTCTCATCTACCCAAGTTGAGAATTGGCAGAGTGCTTTCTTTAGCACCTGGACATCATTGAACTTAGTGGGGGAAAAGGGTGCTAAGCTAGCCCACATTTTAATAAGTGAAAGAAGGAATTTCTTGTCTGCATGACATGAGCAATTTCATCTCTATGGATCTTTATTTGAGAGGGCTTAACCCATTTTGTATGTTCATCCCTGCAGAGTTAGTCTTAAAAATGCTTACCTCTTCAGAATCAGTATTTATGTTATTTAGTAAGCCTTCTGATGCCATAATTATGTGGTGGTGGTGATACTGGTGGCGATGGTGGTGGTGAAAGTGATGTTGGAGCTGGTGGTGTTGGGGCAGCGGTGGTGAGAGATGGCGGAGGTATAGATGGTAGAGGTGAAGATGGTGGAATTGGTGGAAGGGGTAGAGATGGAGGTGGAGGTAGACATGGCCATTGTGGAGGTGGTGCTGCTGCTCTGCCTTGAACATAGTCAAGAGGAACCAAGCAATGCTAGAACTCGTAGATACCACCCCACTTTCCAGATGAGGAAACTGAAGCCCGGAGAGGAGACAGCATTATCATTTCACACAGAGAAATCTTACATTCCCACCTCCTTCCTGTTCCAAATGCACAAAATCTGGTGAATGTTGGGTAGTCCTAAGAAAATACCAAAAAGCCTTGAATAAAGATCCCAGAATTACCATATTCTTAGAACCAGGTACCCAGAAACACTGAGGACACCTTGCTTTCCCCAAGCCAAAGAGGTGGACTGAATGCCACCTCATCAGGTTATATGTGTCTTCTATCCACTGCAAGGACAACCCCACAGCCTAGGTTCTGTGCAGCTGGGACTTTCAGCCAGTAGAAAGTCAATTAGGATATTGATCATTACATGATTATGGTTACATAAAAGGAAGCCAGGGTGAAAGATCATAAGTGTACTTGCAGGCAAAATTGCTGAGTGCTTAACATATGCTGGGGGTTTTTATAATAAACTTCTAATTTTAGAATAGTTTAAACTTACAGAAAAGTACAAAGATAATACACAGATTTCTCGTATACCCTACTTTCAGTTTCCCTGATTGGGAACATCTTACATTACTATGGATAAATATTACTATTTGTCACAACTAATGAAGCAATAGTGGTCCTTTAGTTCATTGCTACTAACTAGACTCCTCACTTTGTTTGGATTTCATTAGCATTTCCCTGAATATAAAACTATATGAACTTTTCACTTTTGCAACATGATGAATTCCATCACACAGGATTACTTGAAGCTCCTCAAGGTTAGGATATACTTTTATTCATTTGTTTATATTTCTTTTAGTACCTTGCATATACATTAGGGGCACAACACAATAAACATGTGTTCGCTGATTAGGTTACTGTAACATCCCACTGGTTCCATCTCAGAACAAGATAGCTTGCCTGCCTCACTCAGTGCAGTGACAGTTTCATAATCCTGGACCATAAATGAGTAACAAGGGTAACTCATGCTATCATGCAGGCATTTTTATTTTCAGAAAGCACCACTCACATCTCAGAGCTGAAGACAGTGCTGAGAGCCACGGAGTAAGGGTTAAGCCTTTCAAGGCAATTTCAGAGCGAGCACAACAGAGAAAGGCTGGCAGTTCAAGAACCCTATATATTCCTGCCCTTCTTGATCCTTCTCCTTAATGATGAGGCTCTTGGAGAGCCTCATGACACCCTGTCCCTTCTCCTCTCAAGGACACCTGTGCATAACTGTGTCCAGCCCTCCTCGCAAAGGTCTAATTCCTTGGGAGCTCAGCTTCCTTTGCAAATTGAAGGTTTTCCTGAAAGTTAACAGGACAAAATTAGGTTATCTAGAAGGGACAAAATTAGTTAAAAAATTAATTTTTTTAATTCAAAGCTTAAGTTAGAAACTAAAAGCAGCTCCTTTTGATTTGATAATAGTAGCTAACATTTCCTAAATGCCAGGCACCATTTTACTTGGTTTATTAACTCATTTTATCCTCCAAGAGTCCAAAAGGTAGATTACCTCTTACACAGACAGAAACTTCTTCCTCTCCTTCCTCTTGTCCTGCACATGTTCAAATGAGTAGATAAATCTCATCTAAAGTGTATTAGCTTCTTTTATCTTGAGAGATGGTGATATACTTTGCCAACATGTGACCCTGATTCCAGAACCCTTGAAAATAATGGCAGGAGAAAAATTTCAGTAAGGAACTATTTGGCTCTACTCCATCACTCTCCCTACCCTGTCTTCACCTCCTTCTCTCTCTCTCCTCTCTTTCTCTCTCAACCCCCTTTCTTTCTTAACCACACAGACACAAACACACACACACAGTAGAAGTTGGGCTACCATGATAACTACCAAAATGATTGTTACTGCCTGCAAACTTTGATAGGGAAAAACTCGATAGCTTAACTTTAAAAAATATGAATTTTCTGTTATTTAAGTAATATGTGCTCATGGTAAAAAATAAACAAATAAATAAAAAAAATACATACAAGATTAAGAAAGGAAGGAAAATGACCCATAATTACATCCCAAATACAGCTATTAGTACTAATCTGTGGTAGTTCCTTCAAGTCTTTTTTTCTATATATGAGTATATGTGGTTTTTCTTAATTGAAATCACACTGTGTATACACTTTGACTCTGCTAGTCACATAACATTATACATTATCATTTTCTCATGTTATTATAAATTCTTTTTTTAAATATCATTTTTGTGGCTACAGTGGTAAATTTCATTAGGGCTCAAGTGAAGCTTCTCACCACAGTAGCTCTCTCAGCACCCCACCCCCCCAACACACACAGACACACTTTTTCTTTTTTTCTTTTTTCTTTTTTTGATTCTCACTTAATAACAAGATCATATAGGAGTTTCATAAGCCTGGTTTCTCTTCTGGGTTTGATTCATGGCCTGGTTATTCCTGCCAAGATCTGGTCCTTTGCTGTGCAAAACACTTTAAAATTGACATCTGACCATTTGTAATCAGGAGGCACATAAACACAATGACTCTTTAATTTATGAAATTGCACTACTAGAAAAACAATGTTTTTTTAAAACTGCATTAATTCAATCAAGTGCTCCTACATAGGGCAATCAATATTTTAGAGATGGTAGTTTCCAATTAGAGTATTAATGCTGAGCCCTTTTGTGTACTCAGCAAAAACCCACACAATCATAGTAGTAAATGGTCTATAGAATACAGATTAATATTATATTCATAATAATATCTTCTGGTTAAATAATTTTTATTTGTTCCAGGTTGTGTCAATGGAAATAGAGTAGAGACAATATAGACTTTGAAGATATATGTAACTGAATTCAAATTCCAGGGCTGCTATTCAGTAATTTCATTTTTACCAGGCAAATTGTTTAACCTCTGAGACTCAGAGACCTCATCCACAGAATAAGAATCATAGTGCCCACCTCATCATGTATTTGTGCTAAGGATTAATTGAGACAATGAGTGTAAAGGTCCTTATCAGTGCATGGTACATAATACAGGCTTCATAAATGCTAATTCTCACTACCATTTCTTGTCCCCAAATAGCCTGGTTTACTCCAACAGGCATTTAACTTAATCCCTGGGTCAGTACACACAATCTTTCCATTCTCTCTTCCATACATACACAAATCTTGCCATACCCAATCACACAGAAATGTGCTATATGTAAATGGAAATTTTACTCTATGCAAATACATATAAGGGTATCCTCCAGCATAGCAGCTATTCATATGCAAGAATTGTATGCCAGCCTGCTCAGTCTGGATAGCATTGGTGCAGACTGGGTGTGAAAGCAAGCTAGCCAGGGCATCTGCTACATTCATCGATTGCCAGGCTGCATTTGGCAGACCTACCTGGCTGGTCTGAGAGGGTATCCCCTTCTTCTTTGGTGTCCCATTGGGTCCTTCTGAGTATTGGGATAAACCTCCCAGATAGAGAAGTGCTCTTCTTCCATCAAGCTTGTCAGAGTGAGCTGCAATTCAAACTCTCAAATGTTAGAAAATATAGGGAACATACCACGGTCTAAAGCAGTACTACTCAAGGTGGTTCCAAGACCAGCAGGTCAGCACCAAATGCAAGCAAATTCAGGCACAAGGGTAGGGCTCTTCAGTTGATAGTGGTGCTCATCAAAGTTTAATGTAAAGTGGAATTACATTCATTCAACAAATAGTTATTGAGCTCCTGCCACTCTCCCCCTCGCTCATTTGACACCAGACACACTGGCTTCCTTGCAGCACCTTGAAATAGAAGGAAGAAAAATAAACACTTTCAACATAATTAACTAGAACTGTTAAAATTCCATATGTATTTTGTCAATGTTCCTAGTTCCCAATCTCAGACTAGTTTCCAATTTAAGTTAAAAATTTATTTGAAGTACTTGCTTTTAAGTAATGGATATTTCACTCATGTTAAAATTAGTTTTCTCAAAAAGAGATTTGTGCATGACTCCATTGCCTCCAGTCACTTAATCTAGGACAAGCTCCCTCTGAAGTGCCAGCAATAGCAGCCTCGGCTGGTGCAGTGGGTGACAGCTCCTGCACAGAAGGCACATGTGCACATAGCAGTTATGCAGCAGGTGGCCATAGTCATTTCCAGGAGTGGCCATAGATCTCTTGGTAACAAGAGTCACTGGGTACATGAGCAGGAAGCACACACATGGTCCAGAACAGCTGTCACTGCTGAAAACAACACAAGATAAATGTGGATAAAAGTCTGGGGTCGTTCCTTACGTCAAGTGAAATAAGCCAGGCACAGAAAAACAAATACTGCATAATCTCACTTACACAGTATGTGGAATCTAAAAAAAAGTCAAAATCATAGAAGCAGAGAGTAGAATGGTGGTTACTAGGGGCTGGCGGTCAGGAGGGATTGGAGAGATATTGGTCAAAGGACACAAAATTTCAGTCAGACAGGAGGAATAAGTTCAGAGATCTATTGTACAGCATGGGGTCTATAGTTAATAACAATGTATTGTATACTTGAAACTCTCTAAAAGAATAGATTTTAAGTGTTCTCACCACCAAAAATGCTAAGTATGTGAAGTAATGCATATGTTAATTAGCTTGCTTTAGCCATTCCACAATGTATATATATTTCAAAACATCATTTGCACAATAAATATATACATTTTTATTTGTCAATTTAAATAATTAATTAATTTTAAAATGTCTGGGGTCATAAATTATTTCATCAAAAGTATCTTTTTTAAAAAAAGGTAGGGACATAAATGAAGCTTAAATTAACCTTTATCTTTCTAATTTGGAATAAGAAACAAATCAAATTATATTTGAAACCCTATCATTTGTGGCTTTTGAGATGTCTTAAAGGCATTTGTCTACTACTCATTCTTCAGAATATCATGCAGCAGAATTTGGCAATCAAAACATATTATTTAGGTTCATTTTGCTTAAAATATGGAGATAGATCTCTTTTTCTATCGAATTACAAAGTTTATATCTGGTCATGAATGAAATTCAAGCAAATATAAAGAACAACAACAAAAAAAAAAACACCTCAAATTCACCATCCTAGATAATCACTGTGAACATTTTAAGGGCGTTCTCACACAGGTCTCTCTATAATCACACACATGCTCATACATGTACACGCACACACACAATTTTATGTAAAAAATCTTGGTCATACTATACCTGAGGTTTTGAAACCTATTTTTTCCCTTCCTTTCTATGTCCTGGAGAGTTTTTTAATCTCAATAAATAGGAGTATAAGCCTAATTTATCTTTTTAAATATCTACATAGCATTTTGTTTATGGATAATCATTATATATATAACTGAATCCCTATTTATAGACATGTAGGCTGTTTTCAGTTTTCCGTAACTCTAGATAAGGTTGAGATAAACATCCTTGTACATGGACATCTTTTCACTTTTCTAATTTTATCCTTTTAATGATAAAAAAAAAAAAAAACAGCAGTGAAATTGGTGATAGAAGGCCGTATGCATTTAAAAGTTTGATTCCATCAGCAAACTGCCCTCCAAAAATACTGTCACTCTTTTTAATTTTTGCCTATCTGATAGACAAAAATGCATATCTCATTTTATTCCTATTTCTTTCAGTACAAGTGAAGTTAAAAAAAAAACTGAGTTTTGGATACAGGCAAACTTAACAGATCATCTCAGGAACCCTCTGGTTAACATTGAATTAATTGGGCTGTGCTGTATCCAAGATATTTTTCATTTTTTAAGCTTGGAAACGTTGTATCTTTAAACCTCTTTAGAAAAAAAAAAAACACATAGCAAGTTTCTCTTAAAGGAAACAGATACGAATAATTTAAATACATCAGAGCATACGGCTTCAGGCATCTTGTCATTTTTTAAAGATATTTATAATCTTGAAAAAAGTATTTCGGGGAAAAAATCATCCTTTCAAATGTGGTTCTGTCATTATAAATAATTTCCAAAAGCTATTTCAAAATCAGACTATGAAAAAATTAAAAGTCAGGAAGCCCGGGCTTTCTGTTCTAGGTCTGCCATCAACCAACTCAGTGACCTTATAAAACTGACTTCGCCTCTATAGGCCTCAGTTTCCCTCTCCAAAAAATGAAAGGGATTAAATAGATGCTCTTTGAGGATTTAGACCTCAAAGTCTAAGATGTGATGATCATCGACATTCTAAGGACAGTAGCTTTGCCAGGTCCTTTATTGATAGAGATCACTACTCTGGCACTGATTCAACTCTAGCGCCCCGTCTTGAACATGACAATAGACACTTAGCTTAAATCTTGGTGAAATGTAAACAACCCGTTTTTATTTTGGTAACATTTAAAAATCTAGACAAGTTGGAGACTCATCAATCTAAAACAATATATCTTTTCCTTTTGTGTGTGATTGTGTTTGTGTGTGTGTGTGTCCTTTTCTATTCATTCATTTCTCAAACATGAATTGAGCATCTACTGTCTTATAGGCTAGTACTAGAAATAAAAGACTGACCAAGACAAAAATCCCCTTTTTCAAAGAGCTCAAGTTTAGTAGGGAAATGGACAAATAAGCAAGCAGGTGTTGTCTGAAAGAAAACCTGAAATTGTGGTTAAATAATACCATTCCTTACTCAAATTTCACATTGGTATGAGATGGCATTTGTCTTTTCCTCCATTTCACTACACAGATGAAAATGATGAGAGGTTTGAGCAAGCATAAAACGACTTCCAAAAAAAAAAAAAATGGGCCTCTTGTAGAATAAAATTATCCACTTTGAGTAACAGATCCCAACATTTCCTCTTATTTTAACTGTTCAAATATAATTTTCAACAACCTCAAAAGCATGTAATATTTTAAATCCAAATATGGTTGTTTTGCCCTAATAAGTTAGAGAAGGACCAGTTACAGTACAGGACACATGTCAGGGGTACAGCAATCAATAGGAGACTCCTGTGGGTAGGCAAAGCATCAAATTTATGAGGTACCACAAGCCCCAGCTGCAGTTGAAACCAGTGGCCAGCTTCATGGGGTCCAACAAATGCGTGGAGGCCAAAACTGCAGAACCCAGAGTGAATGATATCAGCATTACAGGAGGTTGGGATTTGGCAACAGGGAGGCCATTCCATGCTTAGCAGAGGCCCAGCTACAAGTCTGGGATTAAGCTGAACTTTAATCTGCTAGAAAGAAAATTAGAAACTGTCTAGAAAAAATGATGTACAAGGCAACTGATAACAGAAAAAAAAATCAAATGGAAAAAACTCAGTTTTATGACCTAGTACAGTGATTCTCAAACTTCAGTGTGCATCATAATCACCCAGAGGACTTGTTAAAATTCAGGTTGCTGGACCCCACCCTCAGAATGTCTGATTCAGGAGGTGTGGCTTTTCCAGCAAGTTCCCAGGTGATGCCAATGCTTTTGGTCCAGGAACCACACTTAGAGAACCACTGGCAGAGCAGACCAAGAACTCACTCAGGCTCAGCAACTCAGATATAAAAACCTTGTTTTTGAAATGGGGACTCTGAAAGGAAGAGGAGTACTGTGGAAACCTTGACTGTAGCCCCAGCTGTGTCCTGATCTGATGAGCAGTAAAAGGGATTGAGACAGCAAGGTGAATATTCACAGGTTACCAGAACAGGGTAAAAAGGTATGTAGGAACAGGGTAACTAAAGCTGAAAACATGGGAACAGCTTGGTTTGGGAACAGATGTCATGGGGGTCGGGGGTTATCTATGATCCCAGTTGTGGGGAGCAGGGAGAGCGTGGAGACAGGGGGATTAGACAGGGTCTGGTCTTATTGTCCACAGGGACTCAGCACCATCCCTCTGAACCAAGGGCTGTTGCTACGTGCTAGTATGTGCGGGTCCTTTGTGTGTACTTGAAGAGTAGTTCTATATATTCTTCACCAAACTATTAGGTTTAACCCTATGAAATTTCCAATATTTAACAGGTTTTGACTCACACACACGCACAAGAAAAATGACACTTTCATGAGGTGCAACCTAATACAATATGAACTGTAGAATAAATGCAATATAGAATATGAATGGAAAATAAATGCAAAATTCTTTATACTTAACTCAGATCTCTTCTTTTGACAAATAAATTTAAAATGAGGATTCAGTTCTCAGGTTTTCCATATTCAGATTTAAGTACTTTCAGGATTTTTCCAACCCAAATTTTCCATCCTTGAAATCACTTTCATAGAACTGACTCTGATCTGCTGCCCCCCGCTGTCAGCTAGGGAAACAACCTGGTTTTAACTATGTTGAGGAGGCTAGAGCTATTCTCTAAAAAACAAAGTAAGGATTTCTAAATGTGTCACTTAGGATTATCCCTTGTTTCAGGTAATCCTTGCCACTGCTTTTCTCTATTAGAAGATTATCAAGACTCAATGAGATAAGCCATTATCATGTGAGCCCTACTGGCATGACGTTTCCCTTTTGGATATAAAGTAACCAAGTTAGAAAAGAATAGAATTACAGCTGGACACCCAGTAACTCACACTAATGGCAGGAGCAACTGCTTATAGATTTCTCTCATCAGGGCTAAGGGAAATGTAGTGAAAGGTAATGGAATAAAGGGGCTTCGAGTCTGGATCTTGGTGATTTGCTGGAGTCATTTAGCATTTCATTACCTTCAGCAAAAACTGGGGTTTATGCTCAGGTGATTTTGTTCTCCATGTGATAAAACAGAACGGGTATAAACCAACTCTAGTCCTTTGCCCTCAATTCTTTTCTATACCATCAAAAGGGATTGCTGGGTTTTTATAAGGATCACTGAGTTTCAAATCTAACGCCAAACTGTGGGCTGCTAGTGGTTGCTTGTGGGAAATGAAAGAAGGTGTTAAAAATTCAGTCTAGAATCGTTTGGAGAGTCGAGATTATAACTCAGATACACAACTGCTTAAATGCCATCCCCTCCCTACCCACCCTTTGTTCTTAATAGTTTTTAAAGTCCATTCTACAAGCTTGGGATGGGAAGCATGTGTCCGCCCATGTGGCCCTAGCCCTGTCCTCCTCCCCCGAACCCTCAGCCATCTACAGATGGCCCTGGAACAGTGGGCCTTGGACAAAGCAGGGGTCCAAAAGGGAGTGGTACCGGTGTTCCCAGTTTGGTCACATGCTAAAACTTTAAGAATGACTATTCTGAATTTTAGCTGTAATTTAATTTGGCAAATATTATTCAGCTTCTGTTTGTAATAAAGTAGGCTCTGGAAACACAGGAACATAGGCCTATCCAAAGGCTCACAATCCAGTTTTCTAAGTCCATGTAGATTGGTTTTACTTAGCTATTACTGAAGTAAAGGAAATCGTAGACTATTCTTTTTTCCTCCTGTCAAACTGTCAACTAGTATGCTAGCTATGTGAGCATTTGCTGCAATTTATATGTATGTCTTACAAGATGAAAACTAAAATCTTTAACTTGGCTAACAAAGTCTAGCCCAGAGATATACAAACTAACTATGCTGAAGGGCCAGTTTTGTTTTGTTGTTTTTTCTAATGTCCAATTTCCTGTGGATGGATGATTTTATAAATGCAATATAAATTGATTACTCAGATAAATAAAATGAAATCAAAAAACCATACAAACTAGAAGCTCAACTTTTTTATTATTGGATTTAACAAATATAAAATTATTTTGTGAAATTGCTATAAAAAATTTTATAACACGTACTTTTAATTTCTATGCTTTCCTCATCCTCAGTACGGCAGCAGTTCACAGTCTGTATACCACACTTTGAGTGGCACAGTCTAGCCCCTGGCTACCTCTGCCCATCACTGTCTGCAGACAGCCACACTGGCCTGCTGCCCCTTCTTAGAACATGCTACTGTCCTTGCACTGGAAGGTCTGTCCCATCTGCTGAGATGGCTTCCCAACCCATCTGTGCCTAGATAACCAGACCAACCTTCAGATCTCCAGTTACATGTCTCTGTCTCTGTCCTGACATCCTAGACCTGGGCAGGGCCCCTGGTCTGTGCTCTTGTTGCACCATGTATTTCTCCTTATCCTACTTCTCACTATTTGGAAGAATCTAACTCCCTCCCTAAGCTATAAGCTCCACAAGGAGAGCGCTGGCATCAGTCTTGTTCACCAATGATCCCAAGTGCCTAGGACATACTACATGTTCAGTAAGTACTTGTTCAATTAATAGATCATTAAAACATAACTTGACTTCACATAATTCAGATCTCCATTTACAAAGGAGAAAACTGACCTACAAGGAGTTTAAGCAATTTGCCCAAAATTTTCAGACATCTTCAGTATATTCAAAACTAAAACCAAGATCTGGGACTGGCCAGGTAGCTCAGTTGGTTATAACGCAGTGTTAGTAGCACCAAGGTCAAGGATTTGGATCCCCATACTGGCCAGCTGCCAAAACATTTTTTTTTAATTTTAAGAAACAAAATCAAACAAATTTTAAGAAAAATAAATAAAACCAAGATCTGCCAAATTCTACACCACTGCCTTTTTATTATATACATTAAAATAGGACATTATGTAGATATTATAGAAGTTATTTTGGATGATAAGTATTTCTATGAGTTGAAGACATTTCCAAAACTATCCAAAAAGTTTTCACAGTTAAACAAGTTTTTATTTTATAATCCGTCTATTCATTCCACAGGTATTTACTGAACACCCACCAAGGTGCCAGGCACTACTCATATGTGTCATGGATATAGCAGTTGAGGAGGAAGCCCAGGCTCTGCTGAACAGTCTCATTCTAGTGAGAGACAGCAGCAAACACTTAGAAAAAAACCCATAATTGGTGATAAGTTCTATGAACAGAATAAGCACAAGATACAGGGGTAAAGAGTAATGGAGTTACCATTTTTGATGACGTGATCCAGAGGCCAGTCTTAGGAGGTGATGCTTGAGTTGAGACTGAATATGAAAAGTAGACACAAAGGTCTGGTGGGAGGCAGGAGGAGCAGCAACTGCAAAGCCTTGAGTCTAGTTATGTTCCAAGAACATCACGTGTGACTGGGGCTGCATCACCAGTGAATGGGCAGGAGGAGGGTCTCACTAGAGGTTGGAAAGGAAAGTGGGAGCCGGTCATGGTTGGCTGGGGCAAGGCACTGACACGATCTGGTCTGCCTTTTCCAAAGGCCACTCTGGTTAAGGAGACTATGACCACGGTCAGGTAGAGACAGGACATCAGCGGTGCTAG
This sequence comes from Cynocephalus volans, assembly GCF_027409185.1. Lineage (NCBI taxonomy): Eukaryota > Metazoa > Chordata > Mammalia > Dermoptera > Cynocephalidae > Cynocephalus > Cynocephalus volans. The sequence goes on along the minus strand of NC_084460.1, from coordinate 104,098,541 downwards.
TTCAGCAGTCCAGGTGGAAGGTCAGAGCAGGGTGCTAGCAGTGGTGGTGGTGGTGCGGAGCTACCACACAGGTTCACTGGATGTTGGAGGTGAGGAAAAGAGAGGACCCAGAATAATTGCTAGGCTTTTGACTCGAGCAATTGAGTGCACAGTAGTGCTCAATCCAGAAATGTTAGACGACTCCAAGAGAACATTCGGAGGGTGGGAAGTGGTTTGAAATCAAGAATGAAGCCACGTATGGAGTAAATGAGACAGGAGACCACAGAGAGAAAGCAATTTTCAATATAATCTATTAGAAACCTCAAAATGCTGACACTTTCTTTAATACTTTTATCTGTGCCTATATGTTGTGCTATAATTTAATTATTATATGAATAAGAGAAGATTTGGTCAGAGTATTAGAATAATTAAGTAATTGAAATTGTTATAGAGTATTTGTATAGTTTTCTTGTTTTTGTTTTGCCTAAAATTAAGAAAATTTTCTTGGCCCGCCCCACTGTCCCGCAGTCGCGGCCTCCGGCCAGTCCCGGCGCTGTCCTGCTGCGGCGAGGATCCGATTTGTTTTTAGGTATACTGACTAAAGTTTAATGAGAAGAATTGTGCCCAGCTAGGAGAATTTGCTGCAAGGAATGGAATTAGCTCATAGCTTATTGCTGAATGAAGAAGCATACAATCAACTAGGTGAAGTTCAGAAGGCAGAGTTTATTTTTGAGTGGTTGAGATATTTGGAGAAGCTCCTGTTAGCAACCAGCAGGAGTGATATAAGAGAGAAACAGAAGACTCTTGTTGAACAGCTCCTGTGTTTGCTGAACAGCTCCCCAGGGCCTCCTACCCGCAAGCTCCTTGCTAAAAATCTAGCCATACTTTATAGTATTGGAGACACATTCTCTGTTTACGAGACAATTGATAAATGTAATGATCTTATTCGTAGCAAAGATGATTCTCCAAGTTACCTTCCGACCAAACTGTAAGTTAAATATTAAAACTGAAAAAAAAAAAAAAAAAAAAAAAAAAAAAAAAAAAAAAAAAAAAAGAAAATTTTCTTAATTTAGGGATAGTGAGTTAAAACTGCTCCTTGAAAATATATAGCACTATGTATGAAGTTATTTATTACAAAAATGATTATAACGGCAAAAAAAATAAAAAGAAAAGAATCTAAATCGTCATCAATAAAGCACTAGATAAATAAATTAAGGTATATCCATACAACTAAATATTATGCAGACATAATAAAAATGAAGAAATTCTTTATGCACTGATATAGGAAAATTTTTAAGATGGTAAAAGCCAAGTACGGAATAATTGGTATAGTATGTTACCTCTTGTTATTAAAAAGGGCGGAAAAATAAAAAACACCTATAGTATCGTGTTTGCTTGTGCACACATAAAGACACTCTAAAGGACACATAACATACTAACCACGGTGGTTATTTATGGTATATGGATGGGGCATGATGGATGAGTAAAATAGGCAGACGGGGAATAAGGGCGACAATTTTCCACCAGATACTCTTAATTTTTGAACCATGTCAATGTAACACTTATTCAAAAAAATTAAATTAAGAAAAAGAAACATAACATTAGCCAGAGTTTAAAGAACAACCAGGAATGTTATTGAAAACACACTGTGCTACCAGTGAAAATATTTTTCAGTGAGGCACTTCCTCTGGCCTCTGAGCATCCTGCCTGGGGAAGGAGAAGATGAATTTCTGATGTGAACTCTTCTCTATACTGGACTTTCCAGTCCTTACCTCTGAAGATTCTGCGAACAGCATTCCAACTTGGGTAAGAAAGACAGCCGGGATATCTAGCTTCTAGGATGAAAAGTGATAAATAAGTCAACTTATTATATTTGCTTGATTGCTTTCTTCTTACTTTGTCAAGTGTTTTACAACCCTTTGTGTTTCATTTATTCAACAAATATTGATTGTCTCTAATTTTCAACATACTGTACTATATCCCAAAATATAAAAGTTAACCTAATTTTTCTATTGATCTTAAAATATCTAAAGTGTAAAAAGGCAAGAAAATACCCTTCTCTGCAGATACGGATATTTCCATGGTCCTAAGAGATAAAGTCACTGGCCTGAAATCACTCAGCGCTTACAGCATGCACATTTGCCAATCATGTCTAGAAAATAAAATCCACTTACTTCCCTGCTTTTCTAGGTGATGATAAGGATCAAATTTCACTTTCAGAGAAGATAAAACAGCGTGTTTTACTTCTTACAGTAAATTCTTGTCTACTGTGGTAAGAGGATGAAGTGCACTATGTCAGCTTTGCACTTAGGTTTGAAACATTCATTCATTCATTTATTCATTCCAAAAACATTGATTCTCTCCCAGGGATTAGGAAATAATGGTTGAAGCTAAGGGATATATGAAGATGGCTCAGATTTTGGCCCTTTATCAAGAAGGTAGCATCTAGTTGGGGACTAATGGTCTGCTCATGAATAACTATAACACATGGTAGAGATGATCAGTGCCTCAGGGGAGGTTCGGATAGAGTTCTGAGAAGAAATATCAGCTGAGCTGGCAACATAACAAGGAAGACTTCATCTGAGAGACCCAGGCAGAGGTCACTGAGATGGTCTGGGTCAGACCTACCCCAGATAAAATCGAAGCCTGTGAGAACCTCCTAGACAAGAGTGGCTTCTATACCCAATGTTCCCAGTGCAGTAGCCGAAGGATATCTCTTGATTATGTATCTTAGTTCTGAGGGGTTTCAATGTCTTTGAAATACATTTCTAGCTCTGATGCCTAAGTAGGTTTTGACATTCACTGCCTACTTGAACATGATTTCACATTATTAGAAATAAATATAGTTGCACTTTGTCCTGAAAGTAAACAAGGATTTTGTCCAGTCACATGTAAGAAACACAGCTAAAACTTCATTAAAAATAATCGCTAACACTTTTTAAACACTTACTGTGCTTACTTTACATTACAAGCATTGCTTCATTTAATCTTTACATCAGACTTACAAGTTAGATAATTATCACCATATGCATTGTACAGATGAGGAAATGGAGGCTTAAAGATTGTCATACAGCTGCTAAGTGGTAGAGCTCGGAGTTGAATCCAGATCTGTCTAATTGCAAACCCATGATCTTAACCACTGTGCCAGTGGTTTTTAAACTTCAGTATGCATCAGAATCACCTGGACAGCTTGTTGGAACACAGCTCGATAGCTCCATCCCTTGAGTTTCTGATGTAGGGGTTTGAGAGTGGGTTCCAAGAATTTGCATTTTGAACAAGTTTGCTGCTGCTGCTGCTGCTGCTGCTGCTGCTGCTGCTGCTGCTGCTGCTGCTGCTGCTGCTGCTGCTGCTGCTGCTGCTGCTGCTGATTCAGAGGCTCCACTTTGAGCACCACCATACTCTGCTACACTTCTACCAATGGTAGTTTTCCCAGTTTTCTTTGAAGGAACTTGAACCCAGTCTCACTGGACAAATATTTATGCCAATTCCCCTTTTATTGGCATAATCAAGCATTCACTTGAAGTCTATGAACAGACTCACAGAGAATTTAAAGCAAATACCAGTGTATTAAATTTACCCATTAATTAGTTTGTTTCCTGTGAAATGAATATGGAATTCTTTTCATTAAGGGCAAGGCTAATCTTCCTACATGAATTAGGAAGATTTTTAAATTAGTTGAGTAGCATTCTGATCACACCAGCTTATAAATAGTTTCAGTGAATATTTTGCCCTTCGAACATAAGTATGATGTGAGAACTAACTCAAAGAAGGGAAGCTGTCAAATTCTAAAGGCAGCCCTGGACAATCAAGAGGAGATATCTTCCTGGCACATCTAAATAAAAGAAGAGGCATTTATCTTACGTCCTGCTGTTGTCTCTTCCCGTAGTACCCTGAGCTTCTACCCGATGGCATTTATCACGCTTGAAATTCTTCCCATAACCTCTCTCATTCCTTCCAAATGCTAAGCTCCATAAGGATCACGTCTGTCTATCTCATTTACCACATTCTCCCCAGCCTGGTCCAGTACCTGGCCAATAATATTTGTCGACGGGCTGATTTACTGCTCTACAGTCCATAATTTTACAAGCAACAAATCATAATCACAGCAGTTACAAATCTGTCTAGGTAGCTCCAGAGTGAACTTTTTATAGAATACACATTGCGGGGGATCAAGGAGGCAGAATTCTGTGAACACTCTGTAAAACAGAAGCAACATGCTTTTGTTCCCCATTCCTAAGCCTTTTCCTGAAGCATTTCTCTGAGATGATTTCTTCCTGTTAAATGGTTTCTAGGCTGGAATATATAAAGGAAACACACATTTCTTTAGGGAAACTAGAGTTTAATGAGGCAAAAAATAAAAACATCTTATGCATCCAGTCCAGCTGTGTGGATATTTCCTGCCAAAGGGTGTAGGAGTTGGAGTAGCAGGAGATGTGCATTAATGCGAATGTGAATGGATGTCTAGAGGCCCAGATGGATTGTAGGCTACATTCAGAAGATCCAGTGACTGTGTTCTCATTGTCAAGCTCCAGATGACACAGGAGCTGTTCCTACTTTGTACACCAAGGGAGAGGATGTTGACTGAGTCATTGCTCTCAGATTCTTGGATCACATGTCTCTCTTCACTCTCATTGCTCTTGTGATACTTAGTAGGTTGCAAAGTATTGGAAGAATAGTCACAAAGATTGAGAGGTTAGATGTGAAAAACTCTAGATGGACTCCAGATAGTTGAAAAGAATACATTTGTAATTTAGTTCAAATGTGAGCTGCCACCATAACAAAGACGGCTACCATCTGTGCAGTCTCATACCGTAAGGAAAAGCCTTCACTCTGTGAGTTCCTTAAGGTCATATTTAACATGATGATCTTTGTTGTCTTATGCTCCAGCATGATGCTATTAGTTAATGTGGAAAGACACAATTGCTATTGGCTAATATGGCTTACTGTGTCTTTCCACATTAGCCAATAGCATCACACTAAAGTCCTAATAAAACCCATTCATTATTATGCCTCCATTAGAGATATTTTTCGGACCTTATTATTTGATTACCCAGTACTATCTCTTAGGGTAGAATTCCTTAGGAGGAGAGGAGAATTCTTTCTACAAGAGCGGTACATGTCTTGAGCAATTGGTTTGTTTCCCATCTTGAGGAAACTAAAAATTGTGTAATTGATTAGGATTCAGTGTTCCTGGTTAGTACCACAAAAGTTAGGAAAATGGAACTCTTGCTATTTGTTTTTCCTATTCATTCATTTCTAGACTCACTTTGATTCTATGTTACCATTGTTTTCTCCTTTGATTCTTTTTGTTGTTGTTGCTGCATGTAATAGTTTATCTCTTTTTATTGCTGAGTAGTATTCCATTGTAGGGATATACCACAATTTATTTATTTGTTTTAATTTTTCTATTTATTGAAATATAATTGACTGTACATATCAGTACAGTACAGCATTGAATATCAATACGCATGTGCAATATGTGGTGCTCAAATCAGGATAATTAGTATATTCAACATTATACAATGTAATCATTTTTTGTGGACCTTTACCAATTTCTTGCTAACCTCCCCCACCCTTTCCCACCTCTGGTGGCATCAGTTCTGTTCTCTCCTTTTGAAAGTTCAGAGAATTATTGTGATTGTTGTATCTTTGTTTCTTTTTTTTAAATTTATTTGTTTATTTTTTTAGCTCCCGCTTATAAGTGAGGACATGCAGTATTTCTCTTTCTGTGCCTGGCTTATTTCATTTGACATAATTTTCTCCATGTTGCGGCAAATGGCAGAATTTCATTCTTTTGAACAGCAGAGTAGTGTTCCATTGTGTATATATACCACAGTTTCCTTATCCAATTGTTCGTTGATGGACATTTAGGTTGGTTCCAACTCTTGGCTATTGTAAATAGAGCTGTGATAAACATGGGAGTTCAGGTATCCCTTCAACATGATGATTTCTATCACTTTGGGTATATACTCAACAGTGGAATAGCTGGATTGTGTGGCAGTTCTATCTGCGGTTGTTTGAGGAAATTCCATACTGTTTTCTAATTACAGTCCCACCAAATGTAGGAGGATTACCCTTTCTCTGCATCCTCATCAGCATTTGTTATTCTGTCTTTTTGCTAATAGCCAGTCTAAATGGGTGAGATAATATCTCAATGTGGTTTTGATTTGCATTTGCCTGATGCTTAGTGATGTTGAGCATTTTTTCATGTATCTGTTAGCCATTTGTATATCTTCCTTTCGAGAAATGCCTATGCAGTTCCTTCACCCATGTCTTAATCAGGTAACTTGTTTTCTTAAGGTTAAATTGTTCGAATTCCTTGTATATTCTGGATATTAATCCCTTATTGGATACATAGTTTGCAAATATTTTCTCCCATTCTGTAGGTTGTTTTTTCTCTCTGTTGACTGTTTCTTTTGCTGTGCAGAATCTTTTTAGTTTACTATAATCTCATTTGTTTATTTTTTCTTTTATCGCATGTATTTTGGGGATCTTACTCCTAAAGTCTTTGCCCAGTCCTACTTCCCGAAGTGTTTCGCCTGTTTTCTTTTTGGAGTTTTATAGTTTCAGGTCTTGTATTTAAGTCTTAATCCACTTTGAGTTGATTTTTCTATATGGCAAGAGTTAAGGGTCTAGTTTCATACTTCTACATATGGACGTCCAGTTTTCCCAGTACCATTTATTGAAAAGGCAGTTTTCCCTAATGTATGTTCTTGTTGCATTTGTCAAGGACCAGTTGGCTGCAAGTATGTGGATTGATTTCTGGGTTGTCTATTCTGTTTCATTGGTCCAAGTGTCTGTTTTTATGCCAGCACCATGCTGTTTTGGTTACTATAGCTATGTAGTATAATTTGAAATCAGGTAGTGTTATGCCTCCAGGGTTTTTTGTTTGTTTGTTTGTTTGTTTGTTTTTTGCTCAGGATTGCTTTGGCTATTGGGGGTTCTTTTGCTGTTCCATATGAATGTTAGGATTGTTTTTTCTATTTCTGTGAAGAATGGCATTGGTATTTTGATGGGGATTGCACTGAATCTGTAGATGGCTTTGGGTAGTGTGGACATTTTCACAATGTCACTTCTTCCAATCTAGTAGCATGGAATGTCTTTCCATCTTTTTGTGTCCTCTAATTTTTTTCAGCAATGATTTATAGTTCTTGTAGAGATCATTTATCTCCTTTGTTAAATTGATTCCTATGTATTTCATTTTTTTGATGACTACTGTGAATGGCCTTGCTTTCTTGATTTCTTTTTCTTCTAGTTGTTATTGGAGTATAAAAACACCACTGAATTTGTGTCTTAATTTTATATCCTGCAACTTTACTGAAATCATTTATCAGCTCTGAGAGATTTTTGTAGAATCATTAGGTTTTTCTATGTATAGGATCATTTCATCTGCAAACAGGGACAATTTGACTTCCTCTTTTCCAATCTGGATGTCCTTTATTTCTTTCTCTTGCCTGATTGCTCTGGCTAGTACTTCCAATACTAAGTTAATTAGGAGTGGTGAGAGTGGGCATCCTTGTCTTCTTCCTGTTCTGATATGATATTGGTAGTGACTTTGTCACATATGGCTTTTACTGTGTTGAGATCCTTTCTATACCTAATTTGCTGAGAATCTTTATAATGAAGGGATGATGAATTTTGTCAAATGCTTTTTTGTGTCTATTGAGATAATCATAAGGTTTTTGTCCTTGATTTTGTTGATGTTGTGTATAACATTTATTGACTTGCATATGTTAACCATACTTGCATCCCTGTGATGAATCCTATTTGATGATGATATGTAATTTTTTTGATGTGTTGCTGTATTCTATTTCCTAATATTTTTTTGAGAATTTTTGCATCTATGTTCATCAGAGATATTGGCCTATAGTTTTCTTTTTTGTCATATGTGTCTGGTTTTGGTGTTGGACAAAGGTATTGGCCTCATGGAATCAGTTTGGGAGAATGGCCTCTGTTTCAACTTTCTGGAATAGTTTGAAGAGAATTCACATTGATAATTCTCTTTAAAGGTTTGGTATAATTCAGCAGTAAAGCCATCCAGTCCTGGTTTTTTCTTTGTTGGAAGATTTCTCATTACTGCTTCAGTCTTGTTGCTTGTTATTGGTCTGTTCAGGTTTTCTATTTCTTCTTGGTTCAGACTTGGTAGTTTGTATGCGTCCAGAAAGGCATCCATTTCCTCCAGGTTTTCAAATATGTTGGCATATAGTTGTTGTAATAGTCTTTAATTATTCTTTGTATTTATGTGGTATCGGTGTCTCCTTTTTCATTTTTGATTTTTATTACTTGGGTCCTCTCTCTTCTTTTTTTTCACCTAGCCTGGCTAATAGTTTGTCTATTTTGTTTATTTTCTCAAAAAACCAACTTTTTGCTTGATTGATCTTTTGTGTCATCTTTTGGGTTTCATTTAGTTCTGCTCTGATCTTAGTTCTTTCCATCTACTAATTTTTGGGTTGTTTTGTTCTTGTTTTTCTAGTTCTTTGAGGTGTAGTGTTAATTTGTTGATTTGAAATCTTTCTATTCTTTTGATGTAAGTGTTTATTGCCATAAACTTCCCTCTTAGTCCTGCTTTTGCAGTATCCCACAGGTTTTGATATGATATGTCTTTATTTTCATTACTTTCAGGAAATTTTTTGTTTTTCTTGTTTAATTTCTTCTTGGATCTACAGGTCATTCAAGAGCATGTTGTTTAATTTCCATGTATTTGTATAGTTTCTAGAGCTTTGCTTGTTATTGATTTCTAGTTTTAATCCACCGTGGTCTGAAAAGATACTTGAAATGATTTCAATTTTTTTAAACTTGTTGAAACTTGATTTGTGACCTAACATGTGGTCTGTCCTGGAGAATGTTCTGTGTGTTGATGAGAAGAATGTATATTCTGTAGTTGGGTGAAATGTTCTGTAGTTATCTGCCAGTTCCAATTGGTCTAAAGTGTAGTTTAAATCTTGTGTTTCTCTGTTGATTTGTTTTCTAGATAATCTGTCCAGTGCTGAGAGAGTGGTGCTCAGGTCCCCAACTATTATTGTTAGGATCTATCTCTTTCTTTAGGTCTAATAGTGTTTGCTTTATACGTCTGAGGGTTCTGGTGTTGGATGCATATATATTTAGGATTGTTTTGTCTTCTTGCTGGATAGATCCCCATTACGATTATATAATGGCCTTGTTTGTCTCTTATTGTGTTTTTTGGCTTAGAGTCTATTTTGTCCAATATAAGAATAGCTACTCCTGCTTGTTTTGGGTTTCTATTTTCTTGGTATGTCTTTTATAGTCCCTCACTATTACTCTGTGTGTGTCTTTACTGGTGAGCTGAGTCTCTTAAAGACAACATATAGTTGTGTCTAGGTTTTTTTTTGTTTTGTTTTGGGGGGATTTTTTTTGACCAGCAAGGGGATCACAACCCTTGGCACAGTGTGGTCCAGTGAGCTCACTGGCCATCCCTATATAGGATCCAAACCCATGGCCTTGGTGCTTCCCAGTGCCGCACTCTCCCAAGTGAGCCACGGGGGCCAGCCCGTGTCTAGGTTTTTAACCTGATCAATCAGTTGTAATTTTTGAGTGGGGAATTTAAGCCATTTACATTTAGGGTTGTTTGAAAGGTATTAATTACTTCTAGCATTTTATTGATTTTTGTTTGGATATGTTAAATATCTTATTTCTTTCTTCCCTTTTATTGTTTGTCTTTGGTGTTTGTTGGTTTTTTGAGGTGGTAAGATAGTTTCTTTCTCTTTCTCATTTGCATTTTTGTTCTACCAGTGGGTTTTCTTTCTTTCTTGTTTATTTGTGGTAATGATTATTGTTTTTCAGACTCCCTTGTGGATTTCTTGCAGGGCTGTTCATGTGGTGGTGAACTCCTACAATTTTTGTGTGTCTGGGAAATATACTATTTCTGAAGGATAGCCTTGCTGAGTATAGCATTCTTGACTGGCAGTTTTCTTCTTTTAATATTTTGAATATATCATCCCATTCTCTTCTGGCCCATAGAGTTTCAGTTGAGAAGTCTGGGATTAGTCTGATAGGGGCACCCTTATAGGTGACTTGATGCTTTTCTTTTGCTTCTTTTATGATTCTCTCTTTGTCTTTCAGCTTTGCCAGTTTGTCTATAATATGTCTCAGAGAGGACCTTTTTGGGGTGAATCTGTTTGGGGATCGTTGAGCCTCCCGGATCTGAAGGTCTGTGTCTCTCCCTATACCTGGGAACTTTTCCACTATTATTTCTTTGAATAGGTTTTCCATGCCTTTTCCTTTCTCCTTCCCTTCTGGAACACCTATGATTCAGATGTTTGTGTGCTTAAGGTTGTCTGCTAGCTCTCTTAGGTTTTCCTCATTTTTTTTTATTCCTATTTTGTCTGCCTGGGTTATTTCAAAAAGACCATCTTCAATATCAGAAATTCATTCTTCTGCTTGCTCTAATCTTCTGCTCAAAGCTCTCAGTTGAGTTTTTTATTTTGTCAAATGAAATCCTTCAGTTCCAGGAGTCCTGCTACATTCTCTTTTAAAGTACTGATTTCTTTGTAAATTACCTCTATATCCCGGATACTTTTTCTCATTTTGTTGTGTCATCTAAGTGAGTCTTCTTGTATTTCATTGAGTTTCCTTAAGACTGTTGCTCAGAATTCCTTTTTAGTCATTTCAAGGGTTCCTGCTCTGTGGGTCTGGCACTTGAGAATTATTGTATTCCTTTGGTGGTGTGATATTTTCTTGTTTTTGTTTTTGTTTTTGTTTTTTTGTATTTCTAGTATCTCCACATAATGTCTACTCATCTGGTATAACAGTTGCTTCTTCTATTACTCTGAAGTGGCTTTGAGGAGAGATTTTCTCCTGTAGATATGTTTATATTGACCATTGAGTAGGGTGTTTTAATACTGGTTCTGGGTGGACATAGTAGTGTAGTCTCTTTGTGGGTAGTACAGGTGTATTCAGTGTTGGAGTTGTGTGTGAGTGCCTCCATGGCCTGAGCACTGGGGCACTTAGAGATTCTTTGCTGAGGTTAGTGACACTGTGTTTGTTCACTGAGGACATAGGTGAGCTCTCAAGTTCTTAAGAGAAGTGCCTGGGTGTCCTGTCACTTATTGGCTGGGGTGGGTGACTATGGGTGGGCTTGTTGCCACCCCAGCTACCATCCTGTGACCCTGATGGGTGTTCTGGTGTATACTGGCATTACTCAGTGTGAATGGGTGACCATGGATGTGGCTTCTCTTTCCTCTAACCTACAGGCAGAGGCTCCTCCTGGGTCCTTGCTTCTCCCAAGTGGGGAATGAGTTGGTGGTGATTGGGAATTTTCTTCCTTACTCTGTTTGGCTATCCTGGGTTTCTGCACTCTCAGAGGGTTCCACATGTGTCTCTCCTCAGATCCCGGCAGTTGCACGTGCTACACACATACCTCCCACCACCAGGTGTGCCTGTGCTCATTCACTTCTTTCCCCAGGCTCTACTAGTGACTCTTCCTCTATCAATGCAGTTGAGTGGTTGGCAGGCTGACTGCATGGCAGCAGTGGTGTCTACTGCTATGGTGGCAAGCCACCCTTGCAGCAGCAGTGGCTGTAGCAGTAGATGTGGCACACCACCCCTGCAGCAGTGGTGGGGGCTGCCCTTAGCTCCTGAGGTACCCATGCACTTCTGCCATCTGTTGGGTGGGGGCTGCCCTCCTCTTCTTTGATTCTATACACATATATTATGTGTTTTCTTTCTCTATTTTGTTAGTTTTGAAAGCTTATTTACATCCATTAGTGTAGCAAGGTGCAAATAAGTTCATTCAAAAATACTTTCTGAGCATCTATTTAATGCCATGAACTCTTCTAGGTAACAGGATTCCATAGTGAACAAAACTATGTGGTTCTTACCCTCAGGGAGCTTAATTTTGTGAACACATGAAAGGTGTGTTAAGGCAAATCTAGAGAATAGATATGTATTCTCCCAATGATTTGGGGCAAGTGGCTTAACCTCTCTGAACTTATTTCCTTTTTATTAAACTTGGGCTGGATAATACCTTCATTTTGTAAGATTTTTGTGAGGAGATCAAACATGTAATATATACCTGTCACATAGCAGGTTCTCTGTTAATACCCATCACTTTCCCACTTAAAACCACTATAAGTTTTGTTGAAATGCTTCTGATTTAAATTTTAAATATTAAATCAGAAAAACAGGTGTTTCATATAAGTTAAGGGATGGATGCTTAAATATAAATTTTATTTTATAAAAGGTCCAACCTGACTCTATTGAAAGCAGGGTAAGAAAGGAAGGAGGAAAACTTAAGGGAGTTTCCCTTTAAAAAGAAAGGGATTAAGAAAGAAGAAGCCATTGGAAGGAGAGAGATCTGGTTCTGATTGGGAAGAGAGAGACATCAGGCAGATATTATGGTGGTTCCATCCAGATCAGAACCTTGAGGCTTCCTCTTTCCTATCCATTCTGTTTTGCCTCCAGGGAATAAATCTGGAAGCAGATAACTTGGAGGGGAAGTTTCTTGTTCTTTTTTCTAACAGACATTTTGTCAGGTCTCTCTTTAGAGAGCTAAGAAAGGCAAGCACTTCTAACACAACTATTTTAAGGAAGTTATTTGTTTTTCAGCTTTTTCTTTTTTCATTTTAAAGATGGAGAATTGAATAAAAGTACCTGATAAGCTTGCCTTCTCATGCATCACAGAAATGTGAAGCATATATGTCCAGAACATGAACCCTTACTCAAGGCACAGCTACTGCTCACCTAATGGCAGCCTGTCCTGTTTGCTGACAAGATACTCGAGAGGAAATAAACATTCTGCTCATGCTGACTGTGCAACTTCAACATGTTAGAAACATGGAGTCTGAGTTCCATAAAGTGTTAACTTAAGGGTGCCTGGAAAGGATATTCATAATCATTTGCCAAAATGGGAGATCTATCTCCTAACACGGAGTAATTCTGGCTGCGAAAGGTTCTCACAAGCCAAAAAACCTATTTCTATTTAGCTCATCCATACGTGTCAAGTACCAAGAGAGTCAGCTTGCTGATCTTCAGCTCCTGAGTTAAACCCAGATTCAAATCCCACCACGGCCACCTTAACTTAAGTATTATTAAAGGAAGTATTAGAACCTACTTTGCTGGAGTGTTCTAAGGATTCTGTTTGATCTTCCACATGAAGAGTTTGGCAGAGTGCTGTTACTTTCCTGACCTTGTTTTTCCTTTTTGCTGTTAACTGATGGACACAAAAAATAATACAGGAGGCATTGATGTGAAGCCACTCGAGCACAGAACGGGACGGTACTTGGTCAAGTCCTCATATCTGTGGACCATGTTCCACATCCACAGCTGGCCTTGAGCTGGCCTGAGATGTAGAGAAACTGGAGAGTTGAGTAGCACTTGAGGACTCTGAAAAAATTATCAAGTGTTTTCATTCATAAGACCCCTTTTTATGTCTACTGTCTGTGGATGTGTCTCATGAGTGCACAAAAACATACACCAACTGTAGCATAGTGTTTATATCATCTACAAAAGGTGATATCTGTTGTCTTGCCCAAGGGAACAGAGAGATGAAGGAGAAAGGAGCAAAGAAGGAAGAAAAGGAAACTAATGCTTCTCAGATGCCCACAATATTCCTTCCCTACATGGGGTTTATCTGCTATAATACTGTGAAATGGGTGTCATTATTCCTGTTTTAACAGATCAGAACAGAGAAGCTCCGAAAGGTGTCCTTTCCCAAAGTCATACCCTTGTAAGTGGGCCTTACCCACCAGATGCGTGGCCTGTGTGGCAATGGGGACTTATCCAATAGTGCTACCTGGAGTCCATATGCTTTTGTACAAGGAGGAAACGAACCGTGGTGGAAATTTAGGAGAATCGCTAAGTGGAATCTGTTGGTGTTAGAAGGACATGCCTCGGTGTTAGACAAACTTGGCTTCTAATCACAGTTCTAATCTGAGGTAATAAAACATAGTCATTAAAAGCACCAACCCTGAGGCCAGACCCTGGGCTCTTGTCTCAACTCTGACACTAGTTCTTCCCACTTAACCTCTCTGTGTCTCAGTTTCTTCAACTATAAAATGGCCATGATAAAAGTATATACCTCAAGGAGTTGCTATGATCTAGGTACTATCAAAATAAATGTAAAGCATTCAGCACAGTATCTGGCACATATTAAATGCTCAATAAGTGATCATTACTACTACTTCCATTACTACTTTTGCCACTATTAGTATTGTTACTAGGTGCCTGTCTTTGGACAAGTTATGTCCTCTGGGCTTCAGGTACCTCTTCTGTAAAATGAGGATGTCTTTGTGAGATTCACAGTTGAAAACTTTATAACATGATTGATACCACTTTGGTAGTTATCTTTATTAGCGAGATGCTCTGATGCGCATCTTTTCTTTGGACCATGACACTCTTCCAATAAGTTTACAGTTCTGAACAGTTGCCTTTGAAGTAGAAATGGTCTCATTCATTGTTAAACATTGAATAAAGAAATGTTTTCTTGGAGGCTTCAAAATAGACAGCATATCTAAACGGCAGCCACCTTCTCCAGGGCTGGCTCTATAAACACCCTCTGTGCCTCCTTCTTTCTCAGGTTGTTCAGGAAATTGCTTAACTCAGAAAGTTGGAAAATGTTCTCTACCTTCCCCTATGCAGAACACATAATCCCACTGTATTTTCACTTAAAACATCACTGCAATTTTCAACTTTTTCCAATAATCTTCAAAAACTGGGTGACTTTTCTATGCATCGCTTGTCACTAAGCTAATTCGGGTTGGTTTCAATATCACTGAACATAAATGTGCTAGTCCTTCCTTAAGGCATCTTTGATTAAAGTTATGGTTCCTTCTCTTTCATTTTATTTAACCTCTATGCCAGCCAGGTCTCCATAAATCTTAGGATCAAGATAGGATCGGCTCAAAGCACTACTGCACTGTGAAATGCAACACCTCCCCCTCCCAGCACCACTTTACAAAATTTCTGTGAATTCTGGGGACGACAAATTCTCTGGCCCTAAATTCCTGCTTCTGCTTTATAAGGGTTTTTTGTGGAATTTTGTTTAATTCATTCAACACATATTTGAATACCTACTATGTACAGGTATTTTTCTGGTCTCTTCATGTATGTCACTGAGCAAAACATACAAAGAAGTCACTTCCCTGTCTTCTTTCTTCCACACTTTGTCTATCTGAATATGGAACTTTTGACTCCATTCCTCAATTATAAGCAAAAAGGCTGCATCGTACAGAAAATATTTGTGTCCCCAGCAAATATCACTGAAGGTTTGGGGAGACAACTCTGGAGTTGAGGGGGCGGGTATTGGGAAGAGGACAAAATTATCACAAAAAGTTGTTTTAATTATGTAGATTTTTAAGCCAATCTTTCTCTCCTTTCTTCCCTTCTGGATTGCTGCTATATTTTAGCTCAAAATAAGTGTGATTTTCAATACCTGCACAAGGGCTCTGCAGAAAATATGAAAAGGCCCCCTGGCTGAGCCATAAACTCATAACCACTTTTCCCTTGGCTACTGAAATGAGACCACAGTTGTGAAATCATCACTGGGGAGTACTGCATTAAATTCTTAGCCAGGAGCCAGCATCATCCCTAGTCTCTGCCTGGGACGTTGGTGGAGAGATTTGGGAAGGAGGTGGTTCTGTCCTTCTATAACCTAGGTTTGGGAGTAACCTCAAAAAGTTTTATGCAGGTAGGAATATATATCACCTGTCTGTCCATCCATGCCTTCATTCATTAATTCAACAAAACTTCATTTAACACGTCTGTACCTACCAGACCCTGTATTTTTGACAACATACAACAGAATGAGACCCAAGGTCCAACTTCAGGGATATCACAGTCTAGACTTCAATAAAGAAAATACGGTGACTGAGCTGAATCTGGAAGAATAAGTGGAATTCACCAGGTGAAGATGAAAAAAAGGGAATGTTAAGTGAAGGACACGGCCTCTGCAGAGACAGAGAAGCAGTCTTAATGTGTGACGTTGAGTGGTGCAATAGAGCTGGAGATTGGGGTGCTTCAGGCGACGAGGTGATGGCAGAGCATCCTGCAGACCTAAGCAAGGATAAGGGCACCAAGGGTCCCTTCCCTGTAGAGCATTCCATGGTGCCAGGCAACTCTTACAGCTTGGACTGTCCTCTGTGGAAGTTTGGTGCCCTGTAGTAAGATTGACTTCTAAGAGCCACGTTTGCACGAAAGAAGACATCAGCTTTCTGAAACACCAATCCACGTTAATCAAAGGAAAGATCAAATTTGTGTATTTTTGTCAGCCCTTGCTCTTGCCTCTGCAGTTACAAATATTATATACAGAGGAACTATATTTGTAAAAGATCTCAGAGTTCTAAAGTACCTAATTTCACTGTTCATTCTGGGGAAGGGGAAAGAGATTTTTAAGAAGTTGACATGAGATGATATGATTTAAAAATAAAATCATAAACATTCAAGTAACTTAAACTTGAAAACAAACAAATGAGTACAAATCTACAGTACTAATTAAAGACCTAACTCAACAATAAATTATTTATAGAAGAATCCAAGTTAAACTTTTGCAAAAACTGTCAGTCACTTTCTTTGCTTACTGTGACGTAGTTTTTGTTTTATTATTGTAACTGAAACCATGATGATATTAAAATATCCAAATTCAGTGGGGCTGAACGTATACAGACTGTGGGACGTAAGTTGAAATCCTTGGACTTCTTCAAATGAGCTTGTTTGCTTGTAATTTTTTCTTCTAAAAATGAGGTTTTCTGGAAAAACCAATTAAGAATGATGCGTAATCAGGTTTTTTTGTCTTATTGTACTTTAATAGGTTGTAAATGACTAGAAGGAAATAGTGTGGTATTGTTAATTAGAACAATTATAAGTTTTCGGACATATAAATTTTGATAGGCTGAAACCATATTAAGGAGCTTTCTTCAGTTCAGTATTTATAGAAATAGCTTAAGTGGAGAATCTAACATGTCTTCTACTTTCTGAGAACTTTTTAAAAGTTTTATGAAAAATAGCAATATTAATGTGGGAACAACTTGGATCTTAAAGGAATAAAATTTTTCTGTATATATAACATCTATCCAGAATTCGTATCAGCTTTGACCCATCTAATAAAATATCAGTGTCATGTAGTTGCTTTTATCTTTGGACCTAAAAGGCCATAATGCATTATTTAGCAGGTTGAACTGAGTTCAGGCAAAATCTCTTTTAAAAGTTAATTTAATCTCTTTTGATATATATCTGAGAGTTAGAAAGAAGAAAATGTAGGGGCTGGTAGGGAATCCATTTATAGTGGATTGAGAAAAACTTTATAGGCAACTTAAAATTGCTATTATCAAATTACTCTTCTGCCTATTTATAGTGGCTTAGGACCCAGAATATGGACATATTTCCAATATAGGAGATAAAGGCAATCATGCTTAATGCCCAGCACAGAGTGGAAATGATTCAATACCTTCTTGAATTAAATGGTTCACAAAACTGTCCTAATCCTTTGGAACTAGAAACAAGATATGAATGTGGTGCCTATTTATAATTCATCAGACAAACCAGTGAACTAATTAGTAGAATTATATTCTTTTGGAACTGCTAGAAATGTTTCAACAAGCCTTCTGTGTTGACTCCTTTCTTAGACTTTGAAAGTTGGAAGTCATCTTTTTTATTCTGATTATATAACTTTGGTTGGATAGATTTCCTAATATAACTCTATATTTGTCAATCCTACAGCACATAAAACAGTAGATGAATTCATTAACAATCTTATGGTACCATGGAGTTTTGCAACTGCAGCTAAAATGGGTCAGATCCAGACTTGCCTTGGGTTTCTATTGTTAGGGGGAATCCATTAACTTTTTCATTTCATTATAATGTAGCATCATCAAATTACTATTTGAAAATAATAGTTCTTTCAGATAGTATGGAATGGACATCCAAATACATATAGAAAATAATTTTCTCCACTAATAGGATTTTGCTGATTTATAGCATTTTTAGAGCATATTGAATGCTCATTTTTACATATATTATCTCTTTGATCCTCACAAAAACCCTGCAAATCAATGAGGCAGTTAATTAGTACTATACCCACTTAGAGAAAACCAATTTTTCTGCCCAAGGTCACATAAGAAAATGTTGTTTCTGGATCTCAAACCTTCCATTTCTGACTCCATGTCCCATGCTCTGTCAACACAGACCCCACCTAACCTCAGTAACCACAATATATAAAGCTATGTTGCCACACGCAACTGGGTTAGGGCATCCCTCAGCAACTTGGAGTTGATAGATAAGCAAATGGAATAATGCCTGAGAAAAGGCAGAAATTTGACAACTATTTCCTTCTCCTTCTGGTTTGTCAGTTGGACAACATCTAAGAAAAGAAATATGGAATATAGATTTTGGAACTGGGTCTAGGCACAATCCAGATACTGGCTTCAAAACCACTAGAATCCTAACTATCTGGAGTTTTCTACCTGGTTGTCCTCCCAGCCCAGCCTCATGGGTGTCAGTAAGTATAGTGGGGGAAAAAATTGAGAGGTGTTTTTTTTTAATAAACACTTCAATGGTAGATCCAAAAACAAATTTCATAACCTATTGATAGTTATAACAAGTGTCCTACATTTAAAACTAATCAGAACTGTGACTTTAGTCAGAAAGTTTGGTAGAAAAGTAAAATGAACTGGTATATCATCTGCATACCAATAGAAATGTGAGTTATAGATTTATGGTAATTAGAAACAAGGAAACTGGCTTTATTTATTTAAACTAGCTTTAGGCACTCCAGGGAATTTAATTTATTTAAAATTCCCTATGGACATTATAAGCTGTTGTCTTCATACAAAAGTCAGAACAGGCTAAGCTATATCTGACAGCCAGAGACAAGCTGTAAGACCTGCCCCCAAATATGCTGCAGAGATATTAATAGCTTTAAAAAAAAAAAAAAAAGTACCTGTGGTACATGATTACTTTCCAAATGTTCTACTTCTTGTTCTATTTTTATGTGCATTATACATACCAATTACATATTTTGACTGATATCTGTATTAACTGAAGTCTCTAAAATGACATAATTTAATAAACTTTTAGTTGGAAACAACTTTTTTGGAGTATTCAGATTTAGAAATATAAAGAAATATTTTTTGGTGGATGAATACAAACATAATTCTGCATCCTTTGCCACCTACCTCACAAGGACAAGTAGGCCAGCAGAGTACATGAGCTCAGCAGCAATAGTTCATAGTCAATTAATATTTATTGAGTATCTACTATGTACCAGGCATTGTGAAAAGTGCTTTCATATATACTGTCTCATTTAATTCTCGCAAATTTATGAAGTAGATAGATAGTAATTCTATCCTATTTTCAGAAGATAAAATGGAGGCTTAGACAGAATAATTTATGAAGGGCAGAGCTGGGATTGAAACTCCTCTCTTCTGACTCCAGTCCTGGTGTTGGTGCCAGCACACCTTGTGGCCATCCATTGGTCCATTAGCTGGTAATTCACCTTGATCACACCTGGCTACATGCTGACTGATAACTGAGGCTCACAGTTCTGAGGTCTTGCTGCACTTTCCTAACTCTTCTCCACAAGGTGAGAGGGACCATTCATCTGCTTTCAAAGAACCCAAAGGCATCAAGAGGAGCCAGTCCACACATTGCCAATGACCCCCAGAGAAATATCATGATAAGCAGAGATGTCAGAATCAGATCGAGGACTTTAGAACAGGTATTCCCAAAGCTTCAGCTTCTTTCTTAGAGCTGTTTCAGGGAAGTCAGGCAAACAGTGCACCTTAGCTGCAGACCTTCTTGGCTAGCAGCTTGTAAACTTGGCCTAGTTTCTGTACGTTACTTTTCCTAAGTTATATCAACAAAACTGGGGCATTTGGTGACTGGGGAACAAGCTGATAAAAAATACACCTACCAGAAAATGAGGAAAGCCACAAAGAAGAGTACTGAATAGTCAGGCTCCAAGGCCACAATTCTAGCTCAAGTAGTAATAGAATTTGCCTGAAACAGTCATAAAGGGAGTGAATTCCAATTCACCAGTTAATAGTCCTCCTCTAGAATGAGAACAGATACAGTGAGATTCTTACCTGACAGGATAAATTTGCTGTCTCAGACTCAATAATTTGATAACAGTATATTTAACATATGGTCTTTCCATCTGTTTTTTTTTTTTTTTAAGGAGGGAATTCATTCTCTTTGCTCCAAGATAATGACCTTCAACATTTAAAGGCCTCCAATTTGGTAGGGGGATGAAATCCTTTCTTGTGACTTGTTTTTTGACTTGGTATGTATATTTTATTTACTAAAGGCAAGAAGTTCGGGGAATAGATCTAATCACCAATGAGTAAAAGAGTTCCAGAGGTAATGATCAATCCAAGAGAATTTTTTCATGGTCTTGACCACATATTTACCTTCAGGGATTCTTATTCATCATATTTACTTGGGAATACTTTTCAGTCATAGAAAATGTGGTAAAGACAGGACTGATAAAGGAACCAAATTTTTATACATGCTTCCTTCCCAATGTCCTTACCATCAACTTTCAACATGTTAAGATCCTATACACTACACCATCCTGGCTACCTGCATACACTTAAACCCAGCCTCAACACCTCTTCTCCTACTTCCTCCCAGAAAGAGGCCATGTCTCACCACCCTTGGTGCCAAAACACCATTGACTCAGCATAGTCTAAGCAACTTACCTATGCTGGGGCTGAATGACTCTCATGGTTTACTTTCTCTTGAGTGTTGGGATGTCCATTCATTTGTACAAGTAAGATCCAAGCAGTCTGGAGTGATTGTACGTGTGGGAGAATTTTTCAAAAAGAAAAAAAAGTAATCTTTAGGACTTTGTGTTGTGTTTTTAGTCATTTTCCTTTTTCACAAAAGTAACCAAAAGAAAAAAAATGTTGGCTGTTTGCAAATGATCTGAGATATTTGACAAGGAATTGAAAATAATAACAGTAAACCTTCAGTTGGGATTATATTTTTTGACTAAATATTTCACACAATCATCAAAGGCCTCTGAAAATGTAACAAATTTGGGATTTATCATACAAGAAAACATCTCATTCTACATTTACTTTTTAATTATCAAGTATGTATTATTTATGCCATCCTCAATATGAGGCCAAAGTCAAAAGAAAAAAACTTTTAAGCTAGACCACCATAGACAGAAAAAGTTCCTTACAGATGCATAATAGAGAGGTCATCTTTAAAGGAAAATAAGTCTCAAGTAATTTAGAGCCACATTAATCAGAGGAAGCCTGTTAGTAAAACTTCACTAATGAGAACGGTTATAGATGAATGAGGACTGAGAGCTATTACCCTGACCATTTGTGACAAGAACATTTACTAAGCAAAGAGGGTAAATAAGCCTGGGGACATGGTGAGAATGAGATGGGGCGAAGGTTTAACCTTCTCAAAAGAACAAACAGCAAATTGTTAGAAAAATGGATCTTTTTAATTTTAAAAAAAAGGTCTTATCTGTCCTTTGGAGCAAATTTGAAGCATCTTTATCTGGTAACACTTTATTAATTTTAATGAATTTTTATCTAGATGCTCGAAATGATTTCATTTCCTTAAAAGTCTAATTAAAACTTATCTGATTCACAATCATCTTCCGTCAAAGTTGGCTATATAATGTGATTTCAGTATCTTAATCTGAAAAATATATCAAATACATATATTTATCGAGTGCACATGAGTGTCTATTTGGGGCCCACAGAGAACTATACCAAATAATGCAAAATGGTGCAAAAGAAAGGCAAGGAGTGCTTTGGAATCAGTGGTGAGTATGGCCATTGAATCACTGAAGACTGATTTGAGTGGAGACATAGGCTGACTCAGTTTCCTCAGAAGTGCTGCTGGATGGTCAGGAATGCACCATGAGGCAGGAGAGGAGGAAGTGCTGAGGCCGGTTGTCTGGTGGAGAGGTTATACCGTCAGAGTGGCGATCTATGCTAGACGCCAGTGCTTTCTGCCTTAGGCCTACATGCTCCAGGTTTTTTGAGAGTGTGTTTTAAGGACTTCAGGATGAAAGCTACTGACTGGGCACCCAACAAAATCTGTGAGTCCTGTTAGGAAAGACTGCCTGAATCCTTAGCAAAAATAGCAAGAGCAGTAGCCATAGCAAAGTGGCCTGCTAGGGTGGGGAGAGCCATGACGTAAATGCGGGGTGCTGGGAGCAGCGGCGCCAGGATAGGCCACCCAGAGGTGACAGTGAGGGAGGCAACAGCTCCAGGGACAGCATAGCAGCAATGGGTGCCACACTGACTTGAAGAGAAGACACCAACCCAGAGCCGACTTATCCATGAGGCACAGTGGACACAGTGCACAACACTTTTAAGGGCCCATGAAATTGTTTACATTTTAATCTCTCTTAAAATCAGAGCCTCCAAAATGACTATTTGACAATAATAAATGTGTAACAATAAATCCAGTCTGGATTATTTTTGTTTTTATCCCGAAGCAATCATAAAATATAATTTTAAATTTTTTTTATGGAGGAAGGGGCTCATGAAAAGCAAAAGCACCAATGGCCCATGAAAGTTATAATGTCACCCTGCACCGATCATTCAGGCCAAGGAAAGTGAGGATGCTTATGGTGGGCTTAGAACTCCAGCAACTTTCATGGGCGGAGGCTTAGAGCGTGACTTTCTCCCACCAGCTCCCTCTCCAGGCCCAACCACATACGCGGTCTGGAAGGATAAAACTAAAAGTGCCAGTAAACACGTAACACAAAGTGAAGCACAGGAGTTATATGGTAAAATGTAATTAAAGTCACTCCTCGATATTCTCAGAAGGCCTTCTAGAAAAGGTGAGGGCTTGGAGCTGTGTGTACCTGTTGTCTTGAAAAAATAATGCTGGAGGGGAACAAAGATACTAAGAGAGAAATACACGGAGGGTCAGTTGGAAGTCCTCCTTTTAAATTCCCTCTGTCACTATTTCAAATAGGCACCAATTTCTCTGCTGCAACTTGACTGCCTTTATTAAGGAATTAGAAATCGTATTTTCCAGCTACAAACAGATCACTGAACCAATGGTGAATTCATTATGAGTTGTGAATTCCATATATGAATCTCTGGTTAAGAAAAGCGAGAATTCTGTTTTGCTTCCCAATTATTTACATCTAGATCTGTGCTTCCTTTGGAGTGTTTAGAAACAAGGATTGACCACCATGCCGAAATTTAGTTCTGTTTGTACCACCTTAAAAACCTATGAAACATTCTGTAAGCGGGGAAACGACTTGAGATAGAAAAGATAGAGCCAGCATGGTTTGAACCCTAATCTATTTTGGAAGAAATCTACAAGAACACACTTTACTGGGAAAGGACACAAAATGCAGGCAGGGATCATTGGCATTCAGAGGCTACCGCGAAACATTGCCCTGATCTTTTCCCATGTTGCGAATTTGTATACAGCATGACAGCACTTACTGTGACATTTACTTTCCCGCGTGAAAGAAGGTTATCTTGGCTCTGCCTGTGAGAGACAAGAACAGCCATTGGAAATTAGCCTTTTATTGCCCATTTCCTGCAGATACTTAAATCCAGGGTCCAGAATTTGTGAAATGTATAACTTTTTAGCATATGTAAAACTGAATACCATTTCATTTCAAACAATATTGCTAAAATTTTGTAGATAACAGTTATCTGTTTACACATATGTATATAAAGAAATATATTCAATATATTTATACTTAGAAGCTTGCTGGTAGTAGGTCTATCCTCAAAACATTCACCCTCAAAAACTACTTAAATCTCCAATACTGTAAAAATAAAAAATTTTGGAAAAAATTGATGAAAATAACAGGGTTTTATTTTAATTTTCTTATTTCTGTTTTTTTCTCAATTTTTAGGAACAATATGTATCAATTTTTATAATCAGAAGAAAATAAAGCTATTTTTTTTTAATTCATAGGTTAGGCAATGTGGGGTTAGCAGAGATGTCTAAGTTTAGCAGTCTTTTACTTTTCCCTAATCTAATATATATCCATGTCTTTTGTTTAATACCTCTGATAAAGAGAATGGATTATTGTTGATAAATTAAGAATCATAGAAATAATTTTTAAATTGCAAATTCCATGGTAGTAGTAATAGAATATGCAACTGGAAAATTGCTTATGAACTATGTGACTGTGGAATTGCATACTTTAAGTATTTCATACACCTAAAATAGATCTTAGGAAAATTTCAGTAAAGATGACATTTAATGGCATTTAGTTAGCATTTAATAAGAATTGGAGAGATACTAAAGCTTACAAACCCACTAAGATCTACAAAATAAAAAAGGAGTTTGTATACATGAAATGTTTAGGGTAGTTTTCTGTGAAGATAAAAGAAACAAAAGCGTTTTGTTAGAAATGTGCTTATGAGTGAAGTTATGAGTGGTTGGCTCTTATTGACAATTCCAGACTGGAGAAAGAAGAGATTTCCCAGAAAATGTTAGCTTAGAGACAATTACGTGATTATACTGAGAAGTGGCTGCTGCCCAAGATTTGAGTGCTATCATGAACAACCTGCATTCATGGCAGTCAGTGAGGGCAGCCAGGGAGAGACCTCCAGCCTCACCGAGCCTGATGTGCAGCTAAAAACATTGTGGTGGAAAAGGAAGCAGTTCGTAGGCCGGGGAGGCGGGTCTGGAGCCGGTGCTAGTCCAGCCACAATGTGGCTTTGAGATCTTGGCCAAATCACACCTTCTCTGAGCTTCAATGTCCTCAACAATCTGTGGAAGATACTCTACCCCACAGAGTTATCATGTGATCAAATAAAATTACAACAAACATCTAGCAGAGTGCTTGGTACATGGTAACTTCTTGAAATGGTTTAGTTCCCTTCCCTGTGAGACAGGCCTGGAGCCAACACATTATCTGAAGACATCTGGTGGCTCCACAGCCTGGTATTTAGACTGAGAAGATCCTGTGACATCCAATATTTTGTACTCTCTTTCTTACAGTCTATATTTTTTTTAAAAAGTAGTGGGCCACAATTTTCTTAGTAAATGTTAATGTCACTTGCTACTCTTTCAGAGTGGGAGAAAATATTTGCAAAATATACATCTGACAAAGGATTAATATCCAGAATATATAAGGAACTCAAACAACTTTACAAGAAGAAAACAAGCAACCCAATTAAAAAATGGGCAAAAGAGCTAAGTAGGCATTTCTCTAAGGAAGATATACAAATGGCCAACAGACATATGAAAAAATGCTCAACATTACTCAGCATCCGGGAAATGCAAATCAAAACCACATTGAGATACCATCTAACCCCAGTTAGGATGGCTAAATTCCAAAAGACTATGAACGATAAATGCTGGCGAGGCTGCGGAGAAAAAGGAACTCTCATACATTGTTGGTGGGACTGCAAAATGGTGCAGCCTCTATGGAAAATGGTATGGAGGTTCCTTAAACAATTGCAAATAGATCTACCATACGACCCAGCCATCCCACTGTTGGGAATATACCCAGAGGAATGGAAATCATCAAGTCGAAGGTATACCTGTTCCCCAATGTTCATCGCAGCACTCTTTACAATAGCCAAGAGTTGGAACCAGCCCAAATGCCCATCATCAGATGAGTGGATACGGAAAATGTGGTACATCTACACAATGGAATACTACTCAGCTATAAAAACGAATGAAATACTGCCATTTGCAACAACATGGATGGACCTTGAGAGAATTATATTAAGTGAAACAAGTCAGGCACAGAAAGAGAAATACCACATGTTCTCACTTATTGGAGGGAGCTAAAAATTAATATATAAATTCACACACACACATACACACATACACACACAAACCGGGGGGGGGGGGGAAGAAGATATAACAACCACAATTATTTGAAGTTGATACAACAAACAAACAGAAAGGACATTGTTGGGGGGGAGGGGGGGAGGGAGAAGGGAGGGAGGTTTTGGTGATGGGGAGCATTAATCAGCTACAATGTATATCGACAAAATAAAATTAAAAAAAAATAAATAAATAAAATAAAATAAAATAAAATAAAATAAAAAATAAAAAAAAAAAAGAAACTGAAAAAAAAAAAAAAAAAAAAAAAAAGTAGTGGGCCACAATTTTCTTAGTAAATGTTAATGTCACTTGCTACTCTTTCATTTATGTCTGCTTTTATAAGTTAATAAATAAAAAGATTATTCTCAAGAATTATTAGTTAGAAATGCTATCATTTTATGTATTTCATTAGGGAGAAAACAAATGATAAAAGAAACAGAGAAATATCAAAGAATTTTCCACAGCAAAGCACCAAGAAAAATAGAAGTCTCCCCTTATGTTGGTATTTTTTTCCAAACAGTCAAAAATATCTCAAGAAATACAATAAGGAAGTGGGAAAAATTGATTTTGAAATATTATTGTAAAAGAAATAGGCTGAAATAATTGCTGGAGGATGTCACAATGTGATAATCAACTTCTAAAAGTTCCCGTTTTTCTGTTGCTACAAATGACATAGAATCATAAAGTCTTAACATAACCTAAAGTATATAAACCACATATGCTTGAGTGTATATTCAGTGTATACTTTATTTTTGCTGTCTTCATGCTGTCTCAAATAACTGGTCAGTATTGACCCTTTGGTGAAGTTATATTTATAAAATTGAGTTTGAAGTGAGAATAATTATACAAATATATTTCTTACAATGTTTTAAGCTACTGACTTCAAAAAAGAAGGAAACCTGCATGGTTATATTCTTGTCAGCCCTGCAGAACTGCTGATAAGCAAAGTTGTATAGTGTCACGAATTGCTGAATCATTTATTAGTCAGGTTCTGAATTCTAGAAGCATTATCCAACAAGATAAATGGACAAGTCAAAAATAACACAGCTTGATTGTAAGATACCAGGGGAGGTAACAATACAATCTGGAGGAAATCTTGCTTTGATATATGAGTGTATTCACTTGACTTGGCAGTGGTTTTAGACAAT
Source organism: Cynocephalus volans (assembly GCF_027409185.1). NCBI lineage: Eukaryota > Metazoa > Chordata > Mammalia > Dermoptera > Cynocephalidae > Cynocephalus > Cynocephalus volans. The sequence continues at coordinate 104,071,674 of NC_084460.1, read as the reverse complement.
ATATCTGGTACCATGGAGATGTCATTGAGGCAGACCTTTCCTATTCTGTTCTCAGACTGTACCACACTTGTAAAACAGTGAGATTCATGGGATATTATCTCAAAAGCCAAAAGGCTATAAAGAAAAAGTTGCTAGCAAGCACTAACATGGGTGTCATGACTCTTTTCAGGTAGTAGGTGTAACCTTGAAGAAAAAGTGGCACTGTCTTCAAAAAAGTGACCTGACCCTGGCTTTGGTGGGTTTTTCTGCAAGAAATAAAAAGCACCGCATGTGTTTATTATACATCCTTTCTAGCTGACCACTGCTTTGTTCTAGAGTTCAGCATGAAAGGACTAATTTTGTTTTTGTTTTTATTTTTGTTTTAGTGAAATGGCATGTCCGTTGCTAATTCTATTATAGTTGCACATGTAAACAATATCTCTATGTAGTTTATGGATTGGTAGCATTTCAAATAAACGATATACTGAAAAATTGACCTGAAATTTTTTGAGATGCTTATCAATTGACATTGTTTTCTTAGCCCGAGAAAAGAGTCTGAATTATTATTTTTTAGAAAATATTAAACCTTGTAACATTAGATTTGTCCTTTTAAATATAGTAAAAGTTTAAATATAAGCATGCCACTTTGTTTATTGCTATGTTATTAGAACTTCTTGGAGCATGGAAAGAATTTTTCACAAATGATTTTGCTTTTTGAAAAAAATAAGCTGCAAAAATATTTGTTATAAACCGTATTTAGTCTGTAAAGGAACATAGCTTATAAAGGTATACTAAGCTGACAGTGTATAATGTTTCATCCAAGTAATTTTTATATTTTGATAAAATGTTAAAAAGTTTAATAGTGTCATAATAAATCTTTTCCCAGACTTCAGAATTGCATGCATCTCTATTTTAGGAAGTTCACATTGCTTCATTAAAGAAGAAACCTGGAATCATTATGCACCCCAATTTGTTATGCAATGGATCATTGTTTCCCTTTATTCTTCCAGAAGTCAGTTATTCTAAGGATTGGGCCGCATAAACTCTTCAGAACACATATGAAAACTACTACTGATATATCTGCTGAATAAAATCTCTGGTATTTGATATTTCATCTTATAAATATCACATTATCATTCCATAACGCTAGTTATAAAGTCAAACCCAACCAAAGAAACAAACTTTCAGCATTGTAAACAGATTCCCACCTTTTAAAATCTAATTACTACACGAAAGTTTTTCCTTTTTCTCATAAATAAAAGCTACTACTGGCTACATTTTAGAATGTCAATGCCTGAGAAAATAGATAACGTTATGCTCCCTAGAGTAAACCTAACTTCTAAATACTTAAAACTCTTTGAAAGCCCAAGATAATGATATAATTCTATCCTTTTCATTGCATAGAAACTATTAAGATTCATTAGACCCTGGAGTTAATATTGATCCTAGCTCTAAAGTCCCTTTTTGGACAACAGACCCCCATATGTCCATTTTCCTTTCTTTGACTATGATATCTCTGTGTGCTACATTTGTAAGTAGACTTAACAACACAAATATGCATATGTGCTCTTAGTATAAAATTACTTTCTCCAGGGAGCCTCTGCCCAGAGACGAGAGAAAACGAAAGTTTTTTTGAAAGTATTTAAAGAGTATTTAATTTTCACATAGTATGAGATGTTTCTAATTGGGTTGGGAAGATGATATTTTGCTTTGTTTTTTCAAAAAATTTTGTTTTTCTCAAAAATTTAATGATCTAGTAAACTCAAAAGACAGAAAGCCAGCATATCCCTTTACAGTTCATAATTCTGCTTGTATGAGACAAATAATGTAGGGATATGTGTTTGTATACACACACATACACACATATAGAGAGAGAGAGATACATATTAGTGCTTCCATATTATCTTTTACTTACATCTGGATTTATGGAATTCTCCAATTAATATACATTTCTCAAATTCTATTAAAATTTCTTGGTCTCAAAAACATTGAGAATTGCAATTTTTTTTCCACCAAGGTCATACTATCTCCACAAAACAAGTTGGGTGAATTCCTGTGATGTAAAGCCACCGAAGAATTTTTAGAGATTTTATGACATATTTACTCTTTTTATGCTCAGTCCACTCAAAAATGAAAAGACTCTAGAGACCACCCAGCCAAAGCTCTCCATGGGAGTCAGATTCTGATCCTAATCCCTGTCATCATTGCCATTCAAAATATTTAGAGATTATATAGTAATAATTTAGAAATGAGCATAACAGGCAACCCATAGTGTTTTTAAATTGATATTATTTAAAAAGTTCATGTCATGTTAATTGCCTTAAAATACATTATACACATAAAATTCTATGTTAAAATTAAATATGTCAGCTGTAAAGGTGAAAAAGTAGCTAACTTAAAGTTCACAGTAAATCTTTTTTCAGATTTTGTGTGTTTTCTCCTCAGCCAAAAGCCTCAAGATTCACTTGCAGCAGCCTACCTCTTCATTTATGTTGGATTGCTCTTTAAACATTAGAAAATCTTGTAATAAACAAGTTAAATATTTCTCCTGACACAAGTCATTGTTGATTTCACTGTTGTAGGGAAAAGGCTCTAGGGCGGCAGATAAGGCTGTTGCCATGGTGATGAAGGAGATACCGAGGGAGGAATCTGCTGAAGAAAAGCCCCTCCTTACTATGACATCACAGGTGGGCAGACCCATAGGGTTCCTGTAGGAAGCTGACATATGTTAATATATCAGATATTGTGATTTTTAACTAGAAAAAAAACATTAACTCTTGAAACAATTTTTTTTAAAAAGACAGTTTCAATGAAGCAATTATCCAAACATAAATGAAAACCAAAATTGCTAAAAAAGGAAAATTTGCCATTTAGTTATTTATTCATGGATATTAATTTTCATTATTCAACTTTAGTTTTAAAAAAAGAAAATGTATGTGCAAGTAAAATACTCTGCTTCTTTTTACAAGGGAGTCTTGTTAACAACTTTGGGAAAGAAATAACAAGCTAATGGTACATTGGAACAACGACAACCAAAAAACAATCAAATTCCTGTGAATAAATACATGTTATATTATATACATATGTCAGTTTACCAGTAGAATACCTAAATTTTCTTCAATGTTAAATATATTTATGTTGTGACTATGCATACTACATATATGTCTATACATATTTATGTGGATAACTAATTTACAGGAATGAGCCAGAAGTCCCTGAGTCCCCATGCAGAAAATGGCATTTGTGACTCCTCTTACACTTAGTGACCTTGATAACAAAAATATCATCTCTATTATTAGCACATGAGGGCCATTTTCAGCATTTATTACAAGTATAGATAAAAGTTTGCATTTGTATGCAAAGACACGCTGAGACTGTGAATACTGTATGTCCTCTGGGACTTTTGAAACACCCTGTAAACTCTACATAAATATGCATAATATATTCATCACCACTTTGTGGAACTACCAGTTTTAAATTCTTAAATGAAAAATATTTTTACTTGCATTTATCTTATAATTTAGATTAGATTGTTATTTTAAACATTTCATTTTTTCCGTAATGCAATAGTAAATACAGTGATTCAGTTCCGATTATATGAACATGCCTAGAATTAGAAAAATATCCATTTACAGTCCTCATGAAAGGCATTTATATCAAAAGCTAAATTATGGCAATTTATTTTTAGAATATCAGCAGATCTCATCCCCAGCTGCTGCCAACATGTGTGGTTTTATTTTATTCTTTATTCCAGATATTGTGTTGTAAGTAACAAAAATTATAACATATAACATCAAAATTGAATAATTTTTTTAAAAGTTACTGAAGATTTTCAGGACTTTGGGATAAATTTTATATTGTCAGTATTTTTATCCATAAAGAAGAGATGCTTCTTTCCAAAGACACATAGTAGTAGTTGGAAAGAAATTTGCTTGATATTTGCCAAGTTCTCCATTATTTGCTTAATTTACATAGTAATACATATATAGTTTTACATTGATCTCCTGCCCATGAGTGTCAGACCTTTGTAGAATCCCATGTCTAAAATATTCTGTCCACAGTCCCTCATGTGAATGCTATGGGAGGTGAGAACTACTTGGAATTCTCAGCCGCCAACACAGCCATATACATCAGTAGATAAGACTTGTCCAATTTGCTATTGGCACGATTGTGCTACAACATATCATCTATGGACATTTACAATTTAGTGTAGGTATCAGTCTTCAAAATCCTTTTTCCCAAAAACCATGCATTGCTATGTACTCTCCAGTAAGCCTTTTCAAATGCCCAAAATTACCATTATAACCTAAGCTCAAATTTAAAATTTAATGCAAAATAATATTTTTGACTTTTTAATTTAGAAAAGAAATTGAGATTGTTACCCTTTTCCCATATTCAGGACATTTGTGTGTATTGAGTTCCTTCTTTAATCCTGTCTAATGTCACATTAACTGTTTTTGAGGTACTAGATACAATTTTACTGCATGAAGATTATGTAATGCTTTCTTTGATGCATCATACTCTTGTCGCATACTAGCCAGTTTATGAATCAGCAGAGTTCTGATTCATGATTTAATGCACCTGTCATATTGATAATTTTACGGAATTAATTCAGTGACAGCTGTGATACAATTATTTCTTCAGTCAAATGAAGTTTTATTAGTTGATAGACTTTTTCCAATATACACAAGTGGCTTCTTCCCTGCTATGCCCCAGTGGCGTGCACAAGCCAAAAAGAAGCAGAATGATCTGAAAAAGTGAGTACTTCCCGTGACAACCACAGCATCCAGTTTGTGTACCATACCACATTCTCACTGTGTGAACATATTAGTGTCTTGACACATGTTTGTCCCAGTGTCTCCTGTAAAGCCCCTTATGACATAGTGCTGCATACTGCTGACTACATAGACCCATCTTTGTAACTGGTACATTAACGCCAGCCACTCATGCCATAGATTCTAGATATGTCTGGAGCTAATTCTGCTCTCTCAATACTGTCTTTGGGACAATTTAATAAATAAAATACAGGATAAGTCACTGAAACACTGAGCACTTAACTTATTTTGTAACCGTTCACTTAACAGATTCTAAGTGTAGACTAGTCCTATATTCCAGCTTTTTGTGTGTGTTATGTGATTATTATGGTATGTTTCTCAACTTTTAGAGGAATTTAGCCAAATGCAATCCAGTGAAGCTATTACAGCACATTGAACAAATTGAACAAAGAAAAAGAGTTGGCCAGATGACCCAAAGGCAGAAACTGCTGACCCCTGAGAGTTGCTCTTTTTGTTTAATGTTATTAATGATTCTATATTAACAAACAACATGGCAAGCACTTCATAGAAACTCAAGTTCATGCTGTCCTAGACTAACACTTAAACAGTATGTGAACAAGTGTGCATTGTTCAAAAAGGAAAATGTATGTGAATCATCAAGACTTTGGAGGAAGAAAGTTTCTCTAGACCTATACTGTCCGATAAAATAGCTACCAGCCACATGTGACTACCGAGCACTTTGTGGCTACTCCAAATCGAGATGTGCTGTACATACAAAATACACATCAAATTTTGAAGACTTAATCCCAAAAGATAGTGTAAACTATAGCATTAATAATTTTTATATTGATCATATGTTAAAATGTTAGTATTTTGGATATATTGGGTTAAGTTAAATGTATTATTAAAATTAATTTCACTTGTTTCTTTTCACTTTTTTAAAAGTGGCTACTAGAAACTTTTCAATTACGAGACTCTCATTATATTTCAACTGGACAGCACTGCTTTAAACTGTAATGGTATAAACAGTACTATTTGAAAATAGAAGGGAAAACTATGTGCCAGAAGATTGATTATATCATAGAAAAAATGTATTCTCTTTATGAGAAAGAAATGACTTTAGCGAGTACTTTTCTCTCATAAGGAACCTTCAGAAATTTTCATTTTGACCACATCTCCTGGGTCCTTTTTTTAAGCAACGTATATCCCATTCATTCTTCCCTATAGAGCAGAGTCTTAAAACTGTGTTCCAGGTCTCTTCTTGTTAAGGGACTTTTTTTCTTTTTTTCTTCAAAATCGGCCTTTTTTTTCTATCTGTCCCCACTCCTTAACCTCAATAATGATTCAATTTTTGTGTCTGATAAAGATAGAAATGTCTTTGATTGGCAAAACATTCTCAAGGCTACTAGATATGGCCTTGTTTGGGTTTCCATTATCAACTTAAATCAATTGCCTTAATTATATTCTCCTGCCTGACTTAGTGTTAGTACTAACCAAGCTGTAAACAGTTATATCTGTTTATTTCCCTACGAGTAGATTCACATTTTATAAGTCTAACTATCCTGTCAGGACAATATTTGTAATTGGCTGGTTGACATTTAGGCCAAGTTAAAGAATTGCAAATTATCACATGGTTATTTTTTACGAGAAAATTCACTGGGACTTATGCATAGGAACTGGGAGGTGGGGCAGGACATTAGTACCTCAGCTTATAGGAAATTAATTCCGTCAAGCATCAGAGCTACCATGTCAGAGCTCTAAAGGTCTGAATATTTAAGGGATTCATGGTAACGATTTAATTGTCTTGACTTTTCAATAGATTGAGTCAGTTAACTTAGTTTTGTTATTAATGAATCCCTCATGGTATGGTTACTATTTTGATGGGCATTGCATAAATTTCTAAACTTCTATAGGAATAATAAGGCCATAAACAAGTAATTCAGTTACAAAATCATGAATGAAAACGTACTTAACAAATAACACATAGTTTAAATCAACGCTATCACAAATAGTAAAGAAATTTTCAAAATGCACAAACATATAACTATAAAAAGCAGATTTGTGTTTTGTTCATATAGCAACAAAACAATCTTAAAATTTTTCTATTAATTAAATGGGGGTTAATGACAAACATGCTAATTATCCTGATTTGATCTTCACATATTGTACACAAGTATTGATAGTCAACTCTACCCCACAAAGATGTATTCTCAATTATGTTTCAATTAAAAAAATTAAAAATAGAAAAAAATAAATGTGGTAAAAAGACATGGCATATCATTATAAATTTTTTAAATCAACATTACAAATATGAGATGATTGTCAACTGTTTTTTAATGTATTGGCTCCAATGTTTTATCTTTTAAAATTATTCTTTAAGTACCAAAATGCTTAGATGTAAAAACAGAATACTTTACTTTAAACTGAAACAACAGTTCAGGATCATTAATCTGAAACGTAAATTATGGCAAAATGGATTATTACCCTTTACAGACATTGTTTTTTCATCAAAATGTATTTTGCTTTGAGATTATTCTTAATGATATAAGTTATCACAACCTTCAGCTCTATATTTTTGAATGAAACATCTAAGCAATATATTTCTTCAAAGATAAATAAACTTAGATAAAAGTCACAAAACAAGCAATATAAACATACATGGAATTTAAGTAACTGACATTATTTAAAAGCAAAATACTTTCCTTTCATTTTGGTTAAGTAGTTCCCTGCAGCTTACATCATCCAATAATTTAATTTTTAAACATTGAAATTAGAGAAATCCAAGTTGAACTAAGGCAAATGTATTTTCGGATAAACTTTTAAGACAGACAATGATTCGGTAGAACTGAATGACATAGTCTGCATTTGTTCAACACAAAGAAAGCCCTGTATTGACATTAGAAACAATTTGGTCATGTGGTGGCTAGTATTAAGCAGTCTGAATGAGTCATAATTCAATTGAAGTCATTTGATTGAATATTTGATTACAAAGAAAGTGTTTAGATTCGATTGTTTCTTGAATCCTGATTGACATAAAATGCCTACATGCGAGATCTCACCTCTTTTCTTATTTCTACTGCTTCCCCTGTTTCTATGCCCATTGACCACTTAAATGTTTTCCCTCAAAATCTCCAGATCTGAATCTCTGATTTAAAATTCACTGAGGGGGGCAGTAGGGTTATGTCTTGAAATATCCCTGGCCTCCCATTCACAGTGGTCCAAGTCCTTCTTCCAAGTGTTGGATGGTGTGGGCAGGCCTCGGCTATTTCAATTTTTCTCGTTAGGCATTCACTCTTGGCATTTTGGCTTCTTGGTAGAAGCCTTAATATTCTTAGTAGGAACCTTGCATTTAGAAATGTTTCTTTAGGTACCACTAGGTTTCCAAACGTTTAAAAGACGTGACACTGGGAGGAAATGGAATTAGTTGTGTGCTTTAAAACCTGTGAGGAAACTGGTAAACATTTCTGAGGACTACTGACCTGTCTGTGAATTGATCAAACACAGTCTGTAATTGAGGATGCCCATGCAATCATGCTGTTGTACAATTCACCATTCAGTTAGACTCTATGAAACCAGCCAACAGTTACTAAAGTGCTATCATAGGACACAAATAATTGGTTCAGGTCTCTACCTTCAGGGGAGGTCACAGTTTAGGAGAGAGGAGAACAGACAAAACTAAGATTGGACACTGGGTAAAGCATAGGAACATGCAGATGCTGTAAAAAAAAAAAAATGCACTCACTGCCTGGCACTGCAGATGGTTCCTAGACAATGTGCCAGTTGAACAGGACCCTGAAAGAGAAATAAGAATTTCTTTCCATTGGAAGAGTCTTTGAACTGATCCATATATTGAGAAGAGGCCAGAGGTGGGTAAGAAATGAAAATAAATATCGTAAACAAAGTGAGACAAAGGCCTTGGCAATGAGTGGTGTGGGTCATTTTAACTCAGCTGTGATGATCTAATTAGACCAAAATTACAACCACTCCAACTCAGTTATTAAAAAAAAAAAAAAAAAAATTAGAAACCTCTGACTCACCTTTTATTATTTTTTTTAATATCAATTTACTCTGCACCTAAAGGATGAAATGAGGGAAGTTTGTAAAGTATTTTCAAACTAAAGGAAGAAATTCTAAAAGAAAGTCAATAAACCTTATCCTAGCAATGAATGAGGAAAGAGTAAGTAAATGGCACATGATTTGGAAGTGAAGTTTAGAGGGACTGCTTGGGGATTAATTTCAGTTTGAAATTTTCCTTTATGACCTAAAAGATTTATTTATTCTCAAGTCATGAAATGAAAAACCATAAACTTGTTTGAAAATGAAGAGGAGGCACGGGAAAACCTATTCTTATCTGTATAAATAAAAATGAAATGGGACTTCCTATGGCTAAAGTGATCATTTCTAAATTCATCCAACTAAAGACACAATTTAAAATTGGACTTGTTGAGGTAAATATTTCTGTCTTCAGTTTGTGCAAAGTCACTGTCTCATCTGGAAGCCATTTATCCAGCTCCTTCTACACGTTAAACATTCTACTTGAAGTTGTGAAGGATAAAAATATGAGTAAGATATATCTCTGACCTCAGGGCTTATGAGAAAAGATTTCTTTATCTTCACAATATCTCTCATTTCATCTTCCATATCTCCATCACAACCAACAAACTTCCAGTTCAGTTTCAATTCCCTTCCCATGCTATCTGTAATCTGGCCTGTCCTCCTCTTCACCCGTGAGCCCTGCCATTGTCCCCAACTCCAACTAAAGCATTTCCCAACAGCTGAACTGTGCTCCAGCTTGAAAAACACTGATTCAGAAAGTAGTTTGTTACTCTCTCTTTGATTTGTATTTATGGGAAAAAACCACAAGAGCAGCTTAGTTATAGGAGTTGGGCAGCCATAACAACTCCATCAGTCCAGGTGTGAACTATGGTGAGAAACAAGATAGTAGGTGGGGAAGAAACACAGATCTCATGAGGCAGAGATCTCAGAGAATACTGCAGAGGCCACACCTCTGTCCTGGGCTCCCTGGGATCTCTCTGATCAACCTCCCCTAGAAGAGCTTTCTCCAGGAAATACATCTGAAATTTGAATGAGGAGAAAGACTCCAAAAAAAAAAAAAATTTTGTATTACATTTGATAAAGCAGACTTGCCTGAAAGGACAATTATCAAATTTAGACTACAGTTCTTCAGGACTTACAACTAAAAGTATCTACAGAAATCTAACACCATGCTCTTCTAAAACTATAGATAACTTAGGCCTATTCCACAAGTACATGCACAGAGTTGTGATTTAGGGAAAAATTCTTAGTCCTTTTTTTTTTTAACGAAGGAATCTAATTGTATCCAGTACAAGGGAACTTTTCATTGAATATAATTCAATTTTCTACATAACAATATTTCTCAAAATCATGACTAAGAGAACTCAGCTATTCTTGGTTATCTGTCAGTGAAATTAGACTTTTCTTCAGAGAAATAATGGCTATCAAAGAGATAGTTATGACATCATATATACATATTCATGCTTTGAAAGTCACAGTTGTATTGGCTTAGTCTTTACACCTTATGCACTTTAGCCAATGAATCAATAAGACCTTGAACCAGAGGCCAGTAATCAGAATGCACTGCTTAGTAGATGCAAGCCTGTTATAATAAATTCTATGAGTATAGCGTGGTACCATATTTGATGGTGACCTTTATCCTCCATGAATGTTTATAACACAGCAGAATTCAGATGTCACTTGACAGCCATGAGAATGCCACAGACTGGAAGTGAGCATGGTTTGTGAAGTTAGGACTACATCACTATGGTGACATCACACTAGGTGGGTTCATCACATTAAGCACCTGTGGTTAAAAAAGCAAGTTCTACCAGGGAATATACATTAATATATGGTTCCTTTGGAAACTATTACATACGCACCATTTGTACATGAACTAACTATAAATGAGTTACAGATTCTGGGACACTAATCACATTTTCAGAAGAGCTCACGGAATCACTGACGTTTAGCCATTTTTTCATTTTGTAATATATCATCTTGTACACCAGTGCTTCCAACTTTATTTCCAGATAATAAAATTGACTTCTATGCCAGAAAATATTATAAATCACTCCTAAACTTAAATAGACCATAGCATTTCCAAAAATTAAAATATGTTTTATCCCAGAAGCACAGAAGACTCATAGTTTCTCAATTAAAAAATATCAATATAAATAGAATGGATGATACTCAAGAATTTTTTAATTCAGAAAATAAAATACAAAGGGACTCAGAGTTTTACTTTTAGGTTAAAGCAGCATCTTTAAAAAAAAAAAAAAAAAGAAAGAAAGAAAGCTTAAAACCAAAACATACCTTGGATAATTTGATTCCTAGTGAAATCTGTAAGTCTTTATACATAGTAACACTAAAACTTATAATAATTGAAGAAATGCCTATCACTGTAACTTGAACACTAAAAGGACATTCTCAATGCTTATCCCTCAATAACGTCCACAAATTAGTATGTATGAAAAACAAGTTGCCAAGTTTATGTCAAAATCTTAAACTCTAGTGAAGATCTGAGATGTATACATGTTTAAAGTACCAAATGTGTCTCTTGGTTTCCAGTCTCTGAATGATCACTAAATGCTTCCGTATTGCTGTTTTTAGAAATAATAGAAGCATTTTTTCTTCCCATATGTACCATTATTTAGGTCTCCGGTCACCTTGCATCAGCTCTAAGCTATAATACCACTGATACTGTGCCAAAGAAACAATGAAGTGAGAGTAGAGTATTACAAAATATTTTGATTTGGTGATACCCCAAAGCACTTTATTATTTCGTGTGTCTCTTAAAATACAACTTTACAAATAATTACTTAGAAGTCCAGAGACTTTTGAGGCACATTTCTTCTTATAACAAGAAGAAAACTAGACAGTTATGCCCATTTTAAGAAAGGCTAATATAAAAACTCCAGAAAAAGTAAGACAGTTAATTTAGGGATTATCCAGCTGTATACATAAGTGTATTTTCTCCCTTAGTTGTAGTAATATAATTTGAGCAAGTCTGGATTCAAACAAGTGCAGAATAACCTAAGTAAAGGGTTGGCTGCCACTGATAATTAGAGGCCCACTAAAAGACGAACTGAAAGATTATTGAAATTAGAGAACAAGCTCATGGGAAAATATGATTGAATTTACAGAAATCTATTTCACATACAGATTTTCACAAACATATCTACTGGATACCTGTACAGTTAATATAACACTATTTTCTATCCTCCTAAATAATATTTGCTATGTACTACAAAAATATTCCAAGGCAATGTAGTAGTGGGTATGTTTTAGGTGACTTGAGCTTTTTAAGAGGAGAAAAGGAGAAGTCAGTGTTTATATTCACCATATAAACACTGACCTGTTTTAAGCAGAACTTGTCACCTCAAAGTCTGAAGCCACCGTTCCAGGTAGCAGTAGGAGCTTTTTGTCCAAGAGAGTAGTAGGATCGGCACTTAGCAACTGTGATTCAATAGGTGTCATTTTTTACGTATTGAAATTAGAAGGTAATTCTAGACTATTCCAGGAGGAGGAAAAAAGGCTTGAGCTTTAAAAATTAAAGTTGGCTGCATCAAAAATATGTTGACAGTGCTAAAAGGCTCATTCTCCTCCCCTTGGTATTTTTTTTTCTTGCCTTCCCCCATTATTTACTTATTTTATTTTTGGTAGGCTTGCTATTCTCATTTTGTTGCAAGGCTGCATTTAATTCCTCTGACTCTACAGTTTAGCAAAGTCCTTTGACACCTGTGTTCATTTGTTCTCAGCTGGTGAATGAGCAACAAGAAAGCAGACCCCTTCTGAGTCCCTCCATCGATGACTTCCTCTGTGAAACCAAATCGGAGGCAATAGCAAGACCAGTAACCTCCAACACAGCCGGTAATTCTTTCACTTTTAACTGTACCTCCAGGAGCGTTAATTTTAACTATAGTAAATTGCACACTTTTTACCACAATGCCCTTTAAGTGGGGAAGAATGTTTTCCACCAAATGAAACTTTAAAACATAACCCTGTTCCACATAAACCAATAAATCACTTTTCATTGTACAAGAAACTGCAATGTATATTACCCAACCAATTTTGCTGAAGATAAATGTACCACTATTAGCAATGAGTCACTTTTCCATGCATATTTTCATATTTACATCTTCACATTTCAAGTCTCATCACGTTAGGAAATCTTTAAAACAAAAGCATCTATTTCAGAGTAAGGTTTTGCAAGTTCTGGTGGATGGCCCGATTATTTCTGGAAATATTTTATATAACAAAAGACCAGTAAAATAAAATCTTTGCAAGTGGCTTTAAATGACAATTAAAATGTCCTATAGCCTTAGGATAGTATAGAGCCAGTTTCATTTTCTGTCATGCAACTGTGTTACTTGCTTCCTTCCTTTTCCTACAATTTATATGAACCTTCTTTTAGAATTCAGCATACTCAGACGGTAAACCATCATCTGCTCAGTGCCTGGCACATATGGGAACGGGCACTCAGTAACTATTAATCCAATGAGTAAATGCAGGCTGCACTGGCAGGAATCACACTTCTCTAGCAGGGGCAGCCATTCTGCATTGACTTCATTCAGTCAACACTCACCTTCAAAGGCATGTTGTTCAAATAAGAATGAAAAAATGACATCAGAATCAAAGAACAAAGGTTATGTTGAATGTGCAGAGCAGAATTTAATGGAAAAAGAAGAGGATAATCACATACTGTCTAGTTAAATTTGTTCCATTTTGCCATCATGGCCTCAGCTTGCTGTTGATTTGCATATTTTCATTATATTTATAAGTGAAGAAAATCACAGAAGGAAATTGTGAGTTTTTCAAAATTCTAAACATTACAAGAGTAATAACATCAGATAGAGGCACCTTTTGTGGGAGTATTGTCTACAGTTTCTCAGGTCAAACTCTGTGACCCCAGCTTGTGTCCACGGAGAAGTTGCTTAACAAAGCCTTAGTTTCCTCATGTATCTAAAAATAGTAAGATCTACACCTCGTAAATTACTTGGGGAGATTAAATGAAGCAATCTAGAAAGTGCTTAACACCATGTAATCTCTAACTGCTGTGACCATTTCTGTTAGAGATACCAGGTGATAACAATATTCCTGACACTTTCCTTTTCAACTGCATTAACTTTTTTTATACCATACCAAAGTAATCATTTTCTAAATTCAACTATCACTCTGAGTAATTGAGAAAATAAAATGATACATGGTACATCCTAGGCAGGAAATTAAACATGTTCAGATACCATCAGATCAGATTCATCCTTCTAATCTATGAACTTGGAGCTCACCTCTCCAAAACTGGACTGCTACCCAGGAAAATACAGAGAGCACTGTGCCTCTAATTGCAGGCAAACCCTTGGGAATCAGATGCACTGAGAAGCTCCCTTTTACTTTCCAATTCTCACTGATGGGAAAACTAAATCACTTAGGAAGGGCCCACCCTGAGAGCACAACCTATGATTTGACCCAAAAGCTACTTTTTACCTTGATTTTTCTAACAAATAAAAGAGAGGCCTGAGAAATATTGGAGGGAAAAATCAAAAGAATGTGCAACTTCTTGTAATCCCAGTACCTACAGCGCTGCGTTCTGTATTAGTTTCCTAGGGCTGCCGTGATAAAGTACCGCAAACTGAGAGAATTAAACAACAGAAATTTATTCTCTCACAGTTCCAGGGGCTAGAAGCCCAGAATCAAAGGGTCAACAGGGCCATGCTCACTCTGAAAGTGCTCAGGGAGGATATGTTCCAGGTCTCTCCTGATTTCTGGTTCCTCAGCTTGTGGCAGTATAACTCCAATCTCCAAATGGTGTTTTCTCTGTCTGCCTGTCTGCCTGTGCGTATGTCTGTCTCTGTGTCCAAATTTTCCCTTTTTATAAGGCCACCAGACATATTGGAGTAGGGGACCACCCTACTCCAGTATGGCCTCATCATTAACTACATCTGTAATGACCTTATTTCCAAATCTAGTCACATTCTGAACATAAGATTTGAACATAAGAATCTGGGGGGGAGACACAATCAATCCATAACACTCATCAAAGTAGGGGGTCTGGGAAAACAGTGTCAGCTCTTATATAAATCAATACAAAGTAAACGATTTAGGAAATATTTATCTTTTCCTAAGGTCAGCCAAATGATGGGGCTTTTTTCTCTACGAACCCTAAAAGAACATATCTTTTGCCTCACAGAGGTTCTAAATTATGATTTTCTTAAGTGTCTCAATTATCTGTTTTTAATTTCTGCTTGCCTCTACATTAGGATTAAATTTCTGTCACCCAATGGTGATAAGTTCATGCTGATCAAATAAGAATGTTTTCCTTTTTTGTTGTTGTTCATTAACATCCTCAATTCTCCTTAATTCATTTGTAACCAGGACAGACAGCTAATTCTTTGGCCCTCTCAAACTGTAATCTAAAATAATTGCTACTTTCTTTGATTTTTAAGTGGCAAATAAATATAGAGTATACCTTTATTCTATTAGGCCTCATGGCTAGCTTAACATCAGCACAGCCAGGTTAAGTAACTTTCCCCCCTTCTCCCCCTCCGCTTTCCCTTTTCTGCTCTGGGAACTAAGCAGTAAAATTCCTCTCCTGGGAAGGGGTAAACATGAGCGTTACCATCAAAGGAACATCTGTGGGCTGTGGTAGCCAGCTTTGGACTGGCGCGCTTTGCACTGGTATACTAAGGACACTAATTAGAAGCCTATGACCTAACTGACCAGGTGTTAGCAGACTACAAAGGCTGTGCCACCTTGCATACCACTGATTTTGAAATTGCCCACTCTGCCCTGCTTTCCTTTGTTCCGGGGAAACTCATCTGGCTCAGTCTCCCTTTCACGTTAGCAGAATAAAGCTTTTTGGCTGAAATAGCGCCTGGCTCGGGTCTCTTTCTCTCTTTTCTCTGTCTCGCCAAACCTAACAGATTCATATTTCAAATGCTCTGAAAATAACTAGAGAACAAATATTTTAAGATAGTGATTATATTATAGCACAAGTAATACTATGAAATTTGTAACAATAACTCATTGCTCTGAATCTTCCAACAAACTAATATATGTCAAAGTATACAACAGACTCTTCCAAAATCAAGAAAAACAGGGGGTCTTTGGTTTACATAATCTAAAAGCATCTTATCTATAAACTTGAAATATCAAGCAAGCATTTAGTATAGAAGAAAAAGTTTTCATGATCTAAAAAATATTTCATCTCATTTCTTCATGTGAGGCCTGCATACCTACAGATGGGACCCCTGTATCTAAGGAAGAGCTGCCCTTAATAAGTTCACAATCCTACCACAGCCACCTAATAAAATATCTTAACTGTAAACCTAGTACAATGTTTACAAAACACATTTTTATGAAGCCCAAGTGACCATGAACCCAATGGCATGCCTCTTGAGAGAGCTTAGAAATTTGGGAAGTAGCTTTAATTGCATATACCAATAAAAAGGAAAAAGTAGATTGGATTAATTAAGTCCAGTATTTGACATCATTGGCAAAATCTTGTCTAAAGTAGTTTGCTGTGGAACTGCTATGCTAGAGAATACCAATTACATGTTCTGGGATGCCAGCGTAGCTTACAAAACAGAACAAAGAACCCATCAGCTCCTCTAGGCATGTTCATTGATTGCACCAGTCAGGGTTGCCCCATGATCTGTCTTCTCTGATCACCCAATGTGTTGAAATTCGTTACACCGTAGTGGTGTTAATAGCATTGTGCTTACCACCAGTATCAAAACAGGGCTTTATAACAGGTGTTATTTTATTCTCTTTTAAGCAGCCTCACCTCCCAAGGCCCAAGTAATCTAGTATTTATATACATTTTCAGTGCCCTGTGGGAGCCTTCCATTTTAATAGGCTGTGATCTTCAATCAAGTGTCCTTGAGATAGCTGGAAATAAATACTTTGGTAACGTATGATCTTCTGTGTTCAGGAAATTCTACCCAATGGAATTAGGTTATCAAAAAAAAAAAAAGTCTTCGAGATTACCAACTGTTTAAATCATGCTTCAGACTACACAAAATGCCAAATCATCAGGAGCTAAACAAACAAACAAGTACAAACCGGATCAACAGTCAGGGCACTGCCTCCAGGTCCAGATAAAGTCTCCAGAGGAGTGATGGAGAACACAGGCTTTGGAGTGACGGGACCCGGGTGTGAAGCCTGCTGTGGACACTGGCATTCCAGCTGTATTCGTTTGCTATTGCTGCAGTGACAAATTACCACAAATTTAGTGGCTTCAAACAACATAAATTTATTATCCTCTAGTTCTGGAAGTCAGAAGTCCTAAAATCAAGATGTCACCAGGGCTGCATTCTTCCTGGAGGCTCTAGGAAAGAATGTCCCTTGCCTTTTCCAGCTTCTAGAGGGCACCTCGGTTTGTTGGGTTATGGCTTCTTCCATCTTCAAACCTCCATCTTCAAAACCAGCAGCTTCCTCTCTCTCTCTCTCTCTCTCTCTCTCTCTCTGTCTTTTCCCCCAACCCCACCTCAGTTTCCATCCTCATATCTCCTTCTCTTACTCACCCTCCTGACTCCTTCTTATAAGAACATGATTACATTGGGCCTGCCCGGATAATCCAGGTTAATCTTCCCATCTCAAAATCTTTAATTTGATTACATCTGCAAGGTCAGTTTACCCATGTGACATGTCAAGGTAACATATTCACAGATTCCAGGCATTAGAATGTGGACATACTGAGGGGCATTATTCTACCACACCACTGTGTCACTTTGGACCAGTTACTTAATTTCTCTAAGCCTCAAGTTTCTCATATGCAAAATAAAAATATTAAAATATTAAAATTAGAATATTAATACCTCTTCCACAGGGAAGTTGTATGGATTAAACAAGGAAACATTCATAAGCACTTACCATATCATATATGCTCAACAAATTGTTTTTGTAATTGTTCCCAACCTCATATATCTAGTCTGCTTCAAGAATGACTGTTTTCAGTACAGTCTCCTAGTAGTAATAATTATTTATTTGAATTATTACTATGCTTCTGGCACTGTTGTAAGGGCTTTAGATAAAGCACTTAATTTAATGCTTTACTCTTTGAAGTAGAGTCTTGTCCTTATTCTAGGTAGGCAGAAACTGAGGCTCAGAGAGACTAAGTAGCTTACCCAAAGTCACACAGCTAGTGCATGGCAGGGTCAGGATTTGAACCCAGGCAGTCTTAACCACTGTTCTATGCTGCCTATTTTGTGCACCATGGCTACATAACATGAAGACACCAGAATTGGTTAATTGAACTAAAGTAAAGAAGATAGGACAAAGTGCTACAAAGGGTGATTGGGAAAATATAGACTTGTTCAGAAGCCACTGAGCTGGGGATCACCCTGCTGCTGCAGATGGAAGTGCAGGGACTGACTTCCTTTAGGCAATGGGACCCCACAGCCTATGAAGCTGTGACTGGTGACTGATATGTGGTCCATGTAGAAAAGTCAGTCTATGTGAAAATAAGATTATACCCAAAAGATATTTTATTGGGTCTTCACACACACCCACACACGCACACATAGGCACACATGTACACACATGTACCTACACACAAATTTTCACATGCACTCTAAGAGTAGGATATCCTCTGTGCTCTTAATTTAAGCACACAGATACTGGAACCCAAACTTTCGTGTGCCTAAGAGAATCTTTAAGTGGGTTAAGAAAATCAGCAGAGCAGACACCCCACCATGCCAAGGCACGCTGTCTTTGAAGCACATGTGAAATGGTCAGACCTTATGTTTAAGTCTTAATTAACTAAAGGATACATGTGTGCTAACATGAAATTCGTCTTCCTCCAGAGAGGGAAAGGCTGCACCCATCCTTCTCTACTTATGACATTGTTGTCCCAGGGACTATGTGAGATTCAAAGCTTGCCATTCAACCTCCAAGCCACCTCCTTCATCAACTGGGTAACAAATAAGGCCTTTTATATATGCTGAGCATTTTTTTTTTCACATTTGTAAAGAGAAAAACAAAGGGACAGAGAGCTCAAAACAAACACAGGAAGGGCCTGGGACCCTTGAGAAGGGAAAAGATTACTGAGCCAAGTCTGAATTCGCAATTCACTCTTTTAGTAATTCATTTATCCTGAATGGTGAAAAGTAGATATAGAATTAAATTAGTACTCACCAGTTATTATTCATAACAAATGTACTTCCTACATACAAGTAGACAATTCCTATATAATTTGCTTCTAAAAGAAGTCTAGGAGCCAAGTGACTAATTCTTGTTTGTACAATTAGTGAAAAGGCATATATGGCATTCCAGAGACTGTCATCAATTTCCTTCCTTTTATTATAAGGAAATCACATTGGGCCTAGAATCCTTGCCAACATAACAGTGGTCTGGAAATTTCTATTTAAACATTCAGTGGATATGAGCTGTGTGGCATCCTAGCCTAGCTTGGCTGCCTGCCATGCTTAAATTTGAGACGTAAAGCTAGGCTTCTTAGTTCTTTAATCTACTTCTTTCCCTCCATGTTCAAGTACTTCCTAGCCACAAAACACTCATGTCTCAGAGCATCTTAGCATGGGAAAGTGGCTCCCATCTCCTCAGGAAAACTCACTTAGATAAGCTGACACTTTCAGGCCATTTTATGATAAATTTACTTCATGGGATCCTCTGAAGAACCAATTTCTTTGTCTCGTCCTCGGCTTTATTCCCAATAGCATTTCCTCTTTCTGTCTGTATGTGGATCTGATTCTTGCCTGAAGTAAAAAGGAACAGGGATAATAGGGGATCAACAAAAAGGAAAGGAAAAAACAAAAATCACAAATTGGCCACTAAAGAATGAAAATAACCTTTTATTGAATACCTATCATATGCCTGGCAATTTATACATATTAGATCATTTAATCTTCATCTCATACCTGAAAGACATGCTATTAATTCTCCATCTTTCAGATGAGAAAACTGAAACTCAGAGAGGTGGGGAAACTTACCTCAAGTCACACAGCTATGCAGTGGTAAAGTCAGATCTTTCTACTTCACCAACAACATCCAACCACTGTGATTTAGAATTGAAATCAGAAAACAAGATTATTAAGAGTACAGCTTGACACACTATCCTAAGGATCCCACAGGGGTGGTTAGCTCATGGAGGCAGTGCAGTACTAAAGAACTCCTGGTTGCAAGTTCAATTGAGCTCTGTCCCTGTCTTAGGTGCAGGGGAAAAGCAGATGGAAGAGTGTGAGACATCAACAACCCAAATCCATTCTCCACCTAGGGGAAAAGCTGGGAGATTCAAGAGGAGTGGTGCAGTCATTGTTGTAGACTGTGCCAGGGAGGGTCAGCACAAGGAGTTTTTCTGTCCTTCAGTGGCTTCTTAAACTAGCAGGGTGAAGAGATTCTAATCCAGGAAGCCACCAAGCCTGCTCAGAAGCCAGCCTCTCTCTTGCCATGAAACAGCAGAGGCTAGTGGAGAGGTAGGGCTGGAGGAACTTCCTCTAATTTAAATTTTCCATTTCTCACAATGGGCTAGTCCAAGGCTTGTTACTTGGAACAGTAAAAGAAAGAATTAAAGTTTACAAAGCTTGCAATGGAATTCTACTCTGCTATAAAAAAGAATGAAATACTACCATTCGCAACAACATGGAAGGACTTAGAGAAAATTACATTAAGTGAAACGAGTCAGGCACAGAAAGAGAAATACCACATTCTCACTTATTTGTGGGAGCTAAAAATAAATAAATAAGCACAAACAAATAAGGGAGGGGGAAGAAGACACAACAATCACAACAATTCCTTGAACTTGTTAAGACAGGTGAACAGATATGATGCAGTGGGGCGGGGTGGGGGGTAAGGAGGGGGGAAGAGGAATGGGAAAAAGGACATGAAAATCAACTACGATGTATACTGAGAAGTTAAAATTAATTAATTAATTTTTTTAAAAAGGTTACAAAGCTTGCCTTTTAATTCTCATTTGCTTAGTTTACGTTTGAGCAATTATTATTTCTGCCTTCACTAGAGTATTTAACACAATGTAATTGACCTGCTAGGAAGTAAAAGTATAACAGTTTTATAATTTGTTACATTGAAATTTAAATTTGCATATTAAACAGCAAAGGCATTAGCATGTATACCTATTCATCAACTATGGATTATAAAATACCTCTGTAGCTTGAGCCCAAACAGCATGCCATTTTCTGAGTGAACTGTTTAATTAAATAGAAGATGATTAACAGCATTCCTTTATACCCCTGTGTACTTTATTGTTTAAAATTAATACACAAAGACATTCAGAAACTTCACAAAATCTCTGAATATGATAGATTGGCCCTTCTCTGGAAAAATACAACGTAAAATAAACCTTCACTATAAATAAAACAAAACAATAAAGCAAATAGCAGCTGAATTCAGATTCAATTTTATCATTTTAATTTCATTCAAAGCTTTGTCACTGCTGAGGCTGGTCTAAGTCCTGTCTTACGATTTGTACCATGCCAGGAACTCGTGTAGGAGAACATGCAGCTAATTTCTCAGTCTAACACACTGTCATTATAAATCAATGGTGAGCTAGCTTAATTTGGTGTTTCTAAACTAATCTACAAACCAAAATCCTGTACTCACCTGAAAAGTACTTTTCAAAAATAATGGCAGAGCAGTAAATGGGCTTATCTTAACCTCTTTTGTTTCTGATAGTACTGACCACTGGCTTAGATCTCCTCGACCTGAGTGAACCCATCTCTCAAACCCAAACCAAAGCTAAGAAGTTGGAGGCCTCATCAAAAACCTCATCCCTCAAGAAAAAAGCAGATGGTTCTGACCTCATCAGCACGGAGGCTGAGCAGAGAGGCCCGTCTCTCAGAGCGCCGGAGGCTTCGTCCTTAGATTTAGGTAAGATCATAGCTTGTGGCAGCTGCGGCTCAGCCTTGCCCTGTTGACGTTGATACAGCAGGGAAGTTCCACAAATGACATTAAAACAGTGAACAAAGCAGTAGAAAAGATGACTTCCATATAGGAGACTGGACAGGACATATCTTCCTTTGTGCTTGAATTGAATAGCGGTTGGGGAGCTCAACTTCGCATAACTAGTATCAATGCATTTATTTATTTATTCAACCTACACGTGTTGAGATCTTGATAGATGCCAGGCACCATTCTAGGCACTGGAGCTACAAATAAAACTAAACTGTGAATCTTGCTCTCTAGGAGCACTTGGCCTAAGACGGGAAGAAAGAGTCATGAGTAACCCAGTCTAACACAAGGCCCAGTGACAGCTGGGTGAAACGACAGCATGTAGCATGTTTGGAACTATGTCCAAAATGATCATAACGACTACCGTTTATTGTTGGCTTACAATGTTACGATGCTGCACTACATGATTTACATATATTATCTCATTAAATCATCACAACTCTTTGAAATACGTAAGGAACCAGGTTTTTAATTTAATGTAATGCCCAAGGTCTCACAGTTAGTAAGAGCTGGAATTTGAGCCTAGCTCTACTTAACTTCAAAGTCCAGATTTTTTCCACTATAATCTACATCCTCCTGAGAAAGGACAGCTTAATCTAATTCTCAGCTCATGGCACTTGTCAAATTAAGATCTCCTTTCCCAGGAGAAAGAAAGGTGGCAGGTATTTCAGAAAGCCAAGGGGAACACGCATCTCTCCCGGTTGTGACTGACTGGACTGTGTGTGTATGTGTGCATACATGTGCATGCACGGGGGTACTTCAAAAAGTTTGTGGGAAAATGAAATTAAAAGATAATATGAATCTTTCCATGAACTTTTTGGAGCCCCTTTGTATATGGTGAATAGATATACTACTTATAAAATGGGCATATTAGTAGCTTATCCACAAGATTGTGAGGAATAAATGGTATCTATATGTGAAATCACTTACCACTGTGATATGTATGTGTCACATGGTCGTGAATTAACTTATTTGTTCAGCAAACATTTCTCTGAGTACCTTCTGTGTTCAGGCACATACTATGTGCTAGGAAGACAAAGATAAATAATATAAACTCTCTGACTCTTAGCAAGTTTACAGTCTAGTGGGGAGATAGAAAAATGATTAAATGATTTTAATAAAATATTAATTATGTGCTACAGTAAAGGGAAGCCCCAGATGAGTTACTTCATAATGCGTCTGGCCCAGCCACGGAGATGGAGAAGTCTTATAGAAGGTGCTATGTGGACAGAGTCTTAAGGGATGAGTAGGAATTTGCCAGATAAAAAAGATGGATTAGGAGAGTGGTGGAAAGGCCAGGACAGGGCATTCTGGTACAGAAGAGAAAGGGATTCACCCACAGACAGATGAACACAGAAAGATGTCTTTCCAAGTAAACAAATGTATTGTAATAGTATTCAAGGACGGTGGAATAAGAGGAAAAATGTCTGAGAGTCACTAGTGGGCAGATAATAGGAGTCTTTGGATGCCATGCCCTTAACATTGGGGGAGGGGGGTGTTGTATGAAGGGTTTTACTCAAAGAAGTGATAGCAACAGAGTCTTAGAGAAATCCTTCTCTGATGGATGTATGAAGTAATAAAGGCAGGAAGCCCCATACAGAGGGGACAGTGAAGAAGAGACAAACTTTAAAAATATTAAAACAAGATTTGGGACTGAGTGAATGTGTGTATGCGAGCAAGAGAGACACAGAATTTGCCAAGCACTGTGATAGAGGATACAAGAGGGGAGGGAGTGAGGGAGGAAGTCAAGGGGGAAACGATTGAGTTCAGTTTTGAACCTGTTATATTTGAGGAAACTGGAACTTCTGTACCCAGTAGACTGTTAAGTATATAGGTCTAGAACCTGGGAAAGAGAGCTGAGCAGGAAATGGCAATTTGAAAGTCAGAAGCCTATGAATGGATATTGCAACCATGGGTGTCATCCAGGGGTACACTGTAGAGAAAGGGAAGAGAAACAACCCGTAGCTCACGTCAGTTGCATGCACAGAATCCCTTCAACCCTGCCATATCCCTCTTTGAGGCCTCTCTTTGGAGGAAAATTTTATAACTATCTCTATTATTTCCTCATAATCCATGTGTTCTAGATTTATTCAATCATACAAATGAATAAATAAAATTTATGTATTTGTTTAAGAACATAGTATTTAGTATATTACAGTATAACATGTATATGAAATATATATAACAATAAACATGTACATGAAAATTTTATTTCTCTGCTTCTGAGAAAATTTCATATAAAGAAGTTGTAAAAACACTTAGTTTAAAAGACCTTGGAGAATAGCAGTGTTATTCACAATAGTCAAAAAGTGGAAACAGGATGACTGGATAAACAAAACGTGGCATATACATAAAATAAACTGTTATTCACCCTTTAAAAGGAATGAATTGTTGATACATGCTACAACACAGATAAAGACATTATGCTAAGTAAAATAAGCCAGACACCAAAGGACAGATATTGTATAATTCCACTTATATACCTAGAGAAGTCAAATTCACAGAGACAGAAAGTAGAATAAAAGTTATCAGGGTGTGGGAAGTGGGGGATGGGAAGTTAGGGTTTAATGGTTACAGAGTTTCAATTTGGGATGATGAACAAGACCTGGAGATGAATAATATTGATGGTTATAATACATTTAAACAAGCAACCCAATTAAAAAATGGGCAAAAGAGCTAAGTAGGCATTTCTCTAAGGAAGATATCCAAATGGCCAACAGACATATGAAAAAATGCTCAACATCACTCAGCATCCGGGAAATGCAAATCAAAACCACATTGAGATACCATCTAACCCCAGTTAGGATGGCTAAAATCCAAAAGACCCTGAACGATAAATGCTGGCGAGGTTGCGGAGAAAAAGGAACTCTCATACATTGTTGGTGGGACTGCAAAATGGTGCAGCCTCTATGGACAATGGTATGGAGGTTCCTCAAACAATTGCAGATAGATCTGCCATACGACCCAGCTATCCCACTGTTGGGAATATACCCAGAGGAATGGAAATCATCAAGTCGAAGGTATACCTGTTCCCCAATGTTTATCGCAGCACTCTTTACAATAGCCAAGAGTTGGAACCAGCCCAAATGCCCATCATCAGATGAGTGGATACGGAAAATGGGGTACATCTACACAATGGAATACTACTCAGCTATAAAAACGAATGAAATACTGCCATTTGCAACAACATGGATGGACCTTGAGAGAATTATATTAAGTGAAACAAGTCAGGCACAGAAAGAGAAATACCACATGTTCTCACTTATTGGTGGGAGCTGAAAATTAATATATAAATTCACACACACACACACACACACACACACACACACAAAAAAAAAAAAAAACCGGGGGTGGGGGGAAGAAGATATAACAACCACAATTATTTGAAGTTGATAGGACAAGCAAACAGAAAGGATATTGTTGGGGGGGGGGGGGAGGGAGAAGGGAGGGAGGTTTTGGTGATGGGGAGCAATAATCAGCTACAATGTATATCAACAAAATAAAATAAAATAAAATAAATTAAAAAAAATTTTTTTTTTAAAATGGTTAAAATGGTAAATTTTGTTATGTTTATTTTACCATAAATTTTAAAAAGAAGGTTAAAAAAAGAAGACCTTAGAAGACATCAACTGCAAATCTATCTTTTTTTTAAATGAAAAATTGGACCCCAAGATTGTGTAAGTGATTTGTTCATGGTCACACATCTGTTAATGAGAGAGAATCCAGACAGGTTCTTTATTTGTAAGAATTCAGCGACAGGGACTGCATGGTTCTAGCATTCTCTGGGCTTTTTTCACTGCCTCCTTCCTCTCTATCTCCACTGTAAATTCCCTCCCTTGGTAAAAAATTAAACAGTCTACACAAAACCTGTGAAAAATGTTCTGGTTTCACCCCACATTCTTTTGACATCAAAGCTCATCTCTTTAAACAGAATATCTTTCTGAAAACATGCCAGAAGCGCCCAAAAGCCACCTCCTTAGCTGGAGGCTAGCAGGATAGTATCCCATATGCACATTCTACACCAGATACCATGGGTTTATACAAAGGATTCAGAATGCATATAGTTTTTGAAATAAATTCGGGTAAAACAACTTGATTGCTTTAACTGAACAAGCAGTCCAATTTATCTTAATAGGTCTCATTTTTACTTAGCTGCACATGTTTTGGTTAATTTTCAGGCAACATTGAAAAGGTAAAAGTTGGTCTTGGAGCTTGAGAGCATAGCTTGAATACAGTTCACTTGGATAAGACTCCTCAGTTTTAATCAATCTCTCTTCTTCTCTCTGTGCCTCATGTTCTCCCTGTCCCCCTTACCCACTTCCTCTATCCTTAGTAGATATTCAAACACAACTGGAAAAATGGGATGATGTTAAGTTTCACGGAGATCGAAATACCAAAGGGCACCCAATGGCAGAGAGAAAATCATGCTCATCTAGGACTGGATCAAAAGAGCTCTTATGGTAAGATATTTTGATACCAGAAAATATCCATTTATGTGGCAACTTTATGGGTATTTTTCTCATGTACTAAAATAGCCAGTGAGTTAAGTCAATCCAAATAGTTGGTGTCATGTATAACCCCCTATATAACAATCTTAGCTATTGTGCCTTCTGCAAACTCTAAATTATTTCATATGAATTGTCAAAAATTAAGTCAATTCAGCCAATAGGATTTGGGGAGGCTCATGATTCAACAGTTGTGGATAATTTTCTGAATGTGTAACTGAGCTTATAAATAGTTGCATATGTGTATATAGTAATGTGATTATATTCAATATATTACATGAGTGCTGGTCACGTTAAAATTTTCTGGTTATACAGGTTACTTTTTCAGACTTTTTCAATCATCCACTGTCAGGTAATACTATAATTAAGAGTAATCTACAGATGCCCATGAGAAAATCTGGCCACCTGAGTTTTACCATGTTTTTGAAGCTTCCTAAAGGGCAGCATTCTGTTTCAGTCTCCTGTTGCCCCTTGCACATGTCTTCTTCTTATGACATTTTGAATTCTACATAAAGACGAAATCATACCAGAGACAATTTGTGAAAAGTCCCCCCCCAACAAAAAAATATTTTTTTACAAAACAGAATTTTCTGTAACAAAAATGGTATTGCATTTCTTTACTTTTTGACCGTAATTGAACTGAATTCTAAATAAAAGTTAATAGCACCGAGCACATTGTAGCCACCTAAATTCTGAAAGTGGTCATTATAATAAAAACATAAAAATTATCTTTTTCATCAAAATTCTCATGAGAGCTTTGCTTTTATGGCTTTCAATGATCCAAATTAACTTTCTTGGCTGGATTTCTAGCTGAATTTGCTTCCTGATGTGTATTAATTTCCTTAACGCATCCCTGATAGGTCCTCAGAGCACAGATCTCAACCAGAACTGAGTGGTGGGAAAAGTGCCCTCAACTCTGAGTCGACTTCAGAGCTGGAATTAGTGGCTCCAACACAGGTAATAAAACTTCAGTGAACCCATCTTTTGTAACAGATACTATATGTCATAAATATTTTATTTAAATTTTGCCCCAAAAGTTTGAAGTATTGTTTTGTAGTTTGCCTTTTATGTGCTTTCTCACTCCGTAGCTATCTCAATGCTGAAAATAACTGATTTCTGTATGAGTATATATATATTTGGCTGGAAAATGTGTTAATAAATTCACTGTGTACTTAGCACTTTTTCCGTGATCTACCATTTACTGTTCCCTTATTGTGCAGTACAAAATCTGTTCTACTCCAGTATTAACAGTGTTTATGTAACAGAACACAAAGAAGAGGAAATTACATCTTGAGTGTTCATTCACATCTATGCCCTGTGGAACGAGGTACTACAGTCCTGACAGTCAACGTTCAAATAAATTTTGTGCTAGGGAATATATTATTATAGCATTAGCAGTAATGATGGTAATAAGAGTTACCATTTGTGAGTGCCCAGTAAGTACGACAATACCTCAAATAGTTTATGCAAAGATTCATATTATCTATTAATTCTATTTTCCATGAACGTTTTAAAGTGCTTCTCATGTGTTATATCTAATACCCAAACAATCCTGTTAATTCCTATTTGCCTCACTTTAGAGATACTTTAAAAATACTCTAGTCTCAGCGAAGCCAAGCACATTTTCCTGGGAAAGTAGGGCATGAACCAGATCTATCTGTTCTCTACTTGACCCTGTCTGTAACTGGTTATCTCTTGTGATTAAGACCACATCACTTGTGGTTCTAAAAAGGCCAAAGTCTCCGTCTTTTCATTCCCTTATAAACTTTTCAAGGCTACCTCCTTGATGCAAAACCACAAAGATCTCTTGAGTGAGTCCACGTTCACGCATTCTATAATCTAGTTGGGAGGAGACTAAGTTTTTAAGGAAAATCAGTGAGATGAAGTGAGCAAGAGAAAATTTCTTGAGTTTACTCGATAAGATGTTGACACTAAGAGGGGAAATATATTATCTGAGCTGAAATAATGGGATAATTATGATAATACCAAATACGGAGCACTATGATAATATGTGCTTCTAATATGCATATTAGCTCATTTGATCCTAACAAATGGCTGAATGAGGTAAGTTCAATTAGTACTCCTATTTCATGGGCAGGGAAACTAAGGCTCAGGGAGATGCAGAAACTTGTCTATGGACCCACAACTAGAAAGTGGCAGAGCGAAGGAGGACATGTTGAGGAGATGTTGAGGAAATGGAAGGCCTCTGGAAACTTCTCTAAGCCACCAATAGCACCCCCTACGAACACCTCACCCTCCACAAGAGAGGACGTTACTGCTACAGAACTCAGCTGGAAAACAAGTCAAATAACTTTCTGAACAAGTAGCCTGCAAACCTTAATAAACTGTAAATGCAGCATGGATATATATTTTCTTCCTTTGTGCCCATTCTCAAGGTATCTTTTTTATGAGAAAATTTACATGTTTTGTTAAATTAAAAGCCTTAAACTCCAGTGAAATTCATTTTTAAATTCCTGATGTGAATTGCATGTTTTAGGAGTTTTTTTCAAGCAGATACAGTCTAAAGTAAATGTATCTTTTCCAAAGAAAATTTATAGCATGTATTAGAAAAACGTTTCTTGGTAAGTGCATTAGAGATTTAGAATCAGCTAAGGTAATTGGTACTGTTTCATAAATTGAATCCTTGGAACGATTTAATGTAGCAATAAAATGTTTGTTTCTAAAGCAGGGTGTGAGACTTGGCACAGGTTGGCTGTCTACACTGTGCTGGTGAGGATCAGCTGGGGTCCCTGGTTGCCATAGAGACCCACAATGCATTCATCTTATTATTCCAGTGACTGCTACTCTCCTGCTGGCTGTCTGATTCCGTCCCACCACACTGTCCCTCCACTTATCCACCAGTGTGCCTTACTTTAAGCAAATACAACATACTTTGGAAAATTCATATGAGATTTCTCATATTATCTTCCAGGACACAGTTTAAAATGCATTAAGAGAATTCTTCATTTAGACAAATCTTAGTGAATCCTTTCAGAGGGTCATCAATTATTTGTAAAAAAGTTTCCCTTAACTGTTTTTTAAAAACATTGCATGTTTACTTATCAAGATTTGCCTAAATTAAGGAAATTCATAATTTCCTAGCTTTAATTCCTGCCTATTATTAAATTAGGAACATTTCATTAGTTTGGGATTTAATACATCTGAAATATCAAGTCATTCAAACAGAGCAGGAAGAGAATAGACTGATTAATCTACTTGTAATAAAATGCAAACAGATGTCTTTACTGTTAGAAGCATACTACTCCTTTATAAGCTATGGTGAAGATAATATTACACTATAAATCTTTTTTTTTTTTTTTTTTGGGGGGGGGCTGGCCAGTATGGGGATCCAGACCCTTGACCTTGGGGGGTTGTAACACCACTCTCTGACCAACTAAGCTAACCAGCCAGCCCTGATATTCTAAATCTTAAAAAAAAAAAAGCATATTGCTCTTAAATATATGACCTCTTCATATAGATAAATTAAAACTATGATAATGGTGACGTAAAAAATTTAACTTAAGACTGACTTACAGACCATTCATATAAACCATTTCATTTCATCAAAACTTGCTACTGCTCCACTATCACTCAGATGGTTCACAGGAAAATCAAGGAAATGTTTTCTTCTCTCTCAAACCAACATAAATTATCTTAGGCAGTGACTCAACAGGTGAGCGGCTATTTACAAGCTTTGTTTTAAAATTATATTTCAGAATCACAAAGAAAATGGAAGCTCATAATGTAAAGAATCATTATGTCTTCTCATTTTCTTTTCAAGATTGGGAAAAGGAAAAATATACTCTAGTCTCTTTCAAATAGTGTTTTGAACACACTAATCAGAGTGGTGGAAGACTGTAATAAATTATATAATCTCTATATATTTACAAATAAAGTTTCTCAACACTTATGCATACTTTGTGATTAGTATTCACGGGAGTTAATAGTTTAAAAAAATCATGCCATCTGAAAAATTAGAAAACATTTGAAAAGTGGAAGAAAAACACATAAAGTAATGCCATAGAATTGGGTTTTGGTTTTTTTTTTTTTAATAAATGGAGTAAGATAGTGATTGGGGAGGCAAATGAAAAAGAATATAGCTTCTGCTGGGGAATGGTGGTTCAAGCTTTTCCTATTCAAGTCTGGACCCTGGAAAGGGAGCTCCAAAACAGGCTCTTGCAAACCCAAGGTAGATTTCATCAGAATGTACAGCAACCTGGCCCTCCAAATGCTTAGTCACAATCACATAATTTGCTGATTTTTCTGACTTTTGCACAGTAAATGCTTCCTTTCACATAGTCATAATTCCAAACCAGAACAATTTTTTTTTATTTTTTAAATT
The DNA here is from genome assembly GCF_027409185.1 of Cynocephalus volans. Classification (NCBI taxonomy): domain Eukaryota; kingdom Metazoa; phylum Chordata; class Mammalia; order Dermoptera; family Cynocephalidae; genus Cynocephalus; species Cynocephalus volans. The sequence continues at coordinate 104,041,114 of NC_084460.1, read as the reverse complement.
TTTTTATTAAAATATAAGTGATTGTACACATCCGTGGGCTACAGAGTTGAATATCAATACCTGTGAGCAATACATGATGCTCAAATCAGGATACTTAGTATATTCAACAATGTACGTTGTCATCGTTTTTCATGGCCCTTTACCAGTTCCTCCCTTATGCCCCCCGCCCTTTTCCCACCTCTGGTAACCTCAGTTCTGTTCTTTCCTTTTGAAAATTTGACATATTATTGTGATTGTTGTATCTTTCTTTCTTTCTTTCTTTCTTTTTTAGTTCCCACTTATGAGTAAGGACATGCAGTATTTCTTTTTCTGTGCCTAGCTTATTTCACTTAACATGATTTTCTCTATGTTCATCCGTGTTGCTGTGAATGACAGTATTTCATTTTTTTATAGCAGAGTAGTATTCCATTGTGCATATGTATCACATTTTCCTTATCCAGTCATCCAATGATGGGCATTTAGGCTGGTTCCAACTCTTGGCTATTGTAAATAGAGCTGCAATAAACAAGGGAGTGCCAGTATCCCTTCGACATGATGATTTCCATTCCTTTGCATATATACCCAGCATGGGATTGCTGGATCATATGGCAGTTCTACCTGTAGTTGTTTGAGGAAACTCCATACCATTTTCCATGATGGCTGCACTAATTTACAGTCCCACCAACAGTGTAGGAGTGTTCCCCTTTCTTTGCATCTTTGCGAGCATTTGTCATTCTCTGTCTTTTGATAATAGCCAGTCTAACTGGGGTGAGATGATATCTCAATGTGGTTTTGATTTGCATTTCCCTGATGCTGAGTGGTGTTGAGCACTTTTTCATTTGTCTCTTGGCCATTTGTATATCTCTCTTTGAGAAATGCCTATTCAGCTCCTTTGCCCATTTTTTAATTGGGTTACTTGGTTTTTTACTGTTAAGTTGTTAGAGTTCCTTGTCTATTCTGGATATTAATCCTTTGGCAGATGCATAGTTGGCAAACATTTTCTCCCACTCTGTAAGTTGTATTTTCACTCTGTTAATTTTTTCTTTTGCTTTGCAGGATCTTTTTAGTTGGATATAATCCCTTTTTTGTTGTTGTTGTTGTTGTTGTTGTTGTTTTCTATTGTTGTCTGTGCTTTGGGGCTCATATTCATAAAGTCTTTGCCCAGTCCTGCTTCCTGAAGTATTTCCCCTATGTTTTCTTTTAGGAGTTTTATAGTTTCAGGATGTATATTTAAGTCTTTAATCCATTTTGAGTTGATTTTGGTATATGGTGAGAGGTACGGGTCTAGTTTCCTTCTTCTACATATGAATACCTAGTTATCTCATCACCATTTATTAAAGAGGCAGTCTTTTCCCCAATGTATGTTCTTGGTGCCTTTGTCAAAGATCAGTTGGCTGTAAGTTTGTGGGTTGATTTCTGAGTTCTTCATTGGCCTAAGTGTCTGTTTTTAATGCAGTACCATGCTGTTTTGGTTACTACAGCTTTGTAGTATAGTTTGTAATCAGGTAGTGTTATGCCTCCAGCTTTATTTCTTTTCCTCAGGATTGCTTTGGCTACTCAGGGTCTTTTGTTGTTCCATATTGAATGTTAGCATTGTTTTCTCTATTTTGTTAAGATTGTCATTGATGGGCCGAGCCCGTGGCGCACTCGGTAGCGTGCTGCGCTAGGAGCGCGGCGACGCTCCCGCCGCGGGTTCGGATCCTATATAGGAATGACTGGTGCACTCACTGGTTGAGTGCCGGTCACGAAAAAAAAAAAAAGATTGTCATTGATATTTTGATGCAGATTGCATTGAATCTATAGGTTGTTTTGGGTAGAATGGACATTTTCACAATGTTAATTCTTCCAATCAAAGAGCATGGAATGTCTTTCCATCTTTTTGTGTCCTCTTTAATTTCTTTCAACAGTAATTTGTAGTTCTTATTGTAGAAATCTTTCACCTCCTTGGTTAAATTGTTTCCTAGGTTTGTTTGTTTGTTTTTGGTTTTTTTTTTTCTTGACTTTGTAAATAGGTTAGCATTCTTGATTTTCTGCTAGTTCACTGTTGTAGTATAAAAATGCTACTGTTTTTTGCGTGTTGATTTTGTATCCTGCAACTTTACTGAAATAGTTTATCAATTCTAAGACTTTTTTTGTAGTCTTTAGGCTTTTCTATATATAGCATAATGTCATCTGCAAACAGGGACTATTTGACTTTGTCTTTTCCAATCTGGATGCCCTTAATTTTTTTCCTTGCTTGATTGCGATTACTCCAGCTAGTACCTCCAATACTATGTTACATAAGAATGGTTTGAGTGGACAGCCTCATCTTGTTCTCATTCTTAAGAGGAAAGCTTTCAACTTTTTCCCATTCAGGATGATGTTGGCAGTGAATTTGTTGTACATGGTGCTGAGATACTTTCTTTGTTTTATTGTGCTGAAAGTCTTTATCATGAAGCAATGTTGAATTTTGTCAAATGCTTTTTTTGCATCTATTGAGATAATCATATGGTTTTTGTCCTTGATTTTGTTAATGTGGTATATCACATTTATTGATTTGTGTGCATTGAGCCATCCTTGCATCCCTGGGATGAATCCCACTTGTTCATGGTGTGTAATTTTTTTGGTGTGTTTCTTGTATTCTATTTGCTAATATTTTATTGAGGATTTTTGTGTCTATGTTCATCCAAGATATTGTCCTATAGCTTTGTTTTTTGTTGTATCTTTGTCTTGTTTTGGTATCAGGGTGGTGCTGTCCTCATAGAGTGAGTCTAGGAGAACAGGCTCTGTTTCAGTTTTTTGGAATAGTTTGAAGAGAATTGGTATTAATTCCTCTTTAAAGGTTTAGTAGAATTCAGCAGTAAAGCCATTCAGTCCTGGGTTTTTCTTTGTTGGGCGACTTGATTACTGCTTCAATCTCCTTGCTTGTTATTGGTCTGTTCAGGTTTTCTGTTTCTTCTGGGTTCAGTCTTAGTGGTTTGTATATGTTCAGAAACTTATCCATTTCCTCCTGGTTTTCAAATTTGTTGGTTTGTAGTTGTTTATAATATTTTCTAATGATTCTTTGATTTCTGTTGTATTAGTTGTAATGTCTTCTTTTTCATTTCTAATTTTTGTTATTTGGATCTTCTCTCTTTTTTTAGTTAGCCTAGCTAATCCAAACAAGAATAATTTAAACTTTGGCAATATCCCAAACCCAGAACAATTTAACCATTATGTGCAAAAATGTTTTCTAAATTTTTGAATGAGTAAAGTAAAAGGAAATGCATGTCATTTATTACATACTTACTTCATGTATGTTATACGAGATTATATTTCTTATACATTTGTATTAATTCATTCCTGTTGCTTATAACAAAATACCTGGAACTGGGTAATGATAAGAAAACAAAATTTATTGCTTATGGTTTTGGAGGCTGGGAAGTCCAAAGTCCAAGGAACATATTTGGTGAAGGCCTTGGTGGGGTGACAACAGTGACCACGGAGTCTCACATGGCAGAAATGGCAGAGCAGAGACAGACTAACCTCTCATGGGCCCTGCTTATAAAGCCCTTAGAACCAAACCCCTACCACCATTTTTAATCCATTCACTGTGGCATGGTTCTACTCCTAATCACCTCTTCAAGGCCCCATTTTCAATTACCATAACAGGATTTACCACCCTTAACAGTTATTACAGTGGGATTTGAGCTTCACTGAGGTTGGGAGGGCACCCAGTCTATAGCAATATTATTTGAAATGTTTACAATAACCTTAAGAGTTAGTATAATCCCACTTTACAAATGAAAAATGCATCTTAGAGAACAGAAGTAATTTTCTCAAGGTTATGCTAAGGAGGAGAGGAGCCAAGATTCAAATCACACCCATCAGCTTCTAAAGCCCTTGTTCTCAGCCACAGACCACCTGGTATCAGCCACATCATGCTTATCCACCTGAAATAACTTATTAACCATCTCTTTCCCTTGTTGCAAATCCTGATTATTTCTTATTTTTATAGGGTTAACATGAATTAAGTAATTCTAAAGAATGTTTAGCTCTTTCTTCCAGAAGCTTTGTAAGACAAATTAGGATCGTCAGCTGATTTGAGGCCATGATCAATTTTGCGTCTCCTCTCCCCAATTAATTCTCAAACGCTTACTTTTAGAAAGTTGATAGCTTCCATTTCATTTCAATTCAACAAATGTCATTGGATGTCTACTATCCATAAAGCCATAAGTGAGGCAGTGAAAAAGTTAGAAAGAGGAGTTAGTTTATAAGAAGTATCAAGACCTTTATGTCTAATACAAACAATAAGATACACTATAAATATTAATCATTTTGCTTTTTGGAAGACAGTACAGTAGCTACATAAACATCCCTTTCCTCTCCAAGCCACACACAGTGACCTATCAATGAGGAAGAAAAGAAGCAAAGATGAAAAGAAGGAATAAAGTAAACAAGGCAGGAATAAAGGAAAGAAATCTGAAAAATCATTCAGTATAGTAGGAAATCTGTATCTAGTAGGTTCTCAAAAAATATTTGTTAAAGTAAAAAAAATTAAGGGGATGCTAACAAACAGGGAAAACAACAATCCTTGTCAAATTTTACAGTGGTAGTTAATTAAATGGTAGTTAATGATAGTTAATTAAAGGGCAGAAAAAGTAGACAAAATTTTATTCTTGATCATTTTTGAAACTGGCTTCAATAGTAGTTTTTGGTTATGCCTGATAATAGACTATTCATCTCTTTCCAAAATCAGCACTTATTCACCATGATGTTCTACAACACAGAATTTCATAGTTGGTTGGAGATGGAGACCATATGCTGCTACACTTTGCATAAAGCTCTAGAAATTTGCTCTTGACACATAAGGCACAGGTTTTTGTATGTATCTTCAATGATAAATGTCTGTTGACTGAAAAAAAAAAAGAATCTTGAATATTTCAGTGAGGCAAATGTTTAAATTATCTGTTCTAGTATTAAAATCTAATCATCATCACTCCATCAACCACTAAACAAATTGCTCCAAACAGATTTTTTTAATTAATTGCTAATCAAACCTGATAAGCACTAAGCAGAAAGATAATAACAAAAACCAAGTTTTATAGAGCACTTACTATGTACTATGTATGTGTGTTTACATTAATTTTTGCACTCAGTTCTTATAGGAATGCAATAGGTGAATAAACACTTTGCAGATAAGAATATAGAGATTAAGTAACTTGTCCGGGGTCACCAGCTAGTTGTAAATGGTAAACTAGGATTTGGCCTCAGGCAGTCTGATTCCAGAAACTGTGCTTTTAGTGATCATGTTACACTGTCACCCAAGATCTGCTACTTATATTTTCCTTTTCTACAGTGAAGCAGATTCCTTTTTCCCCTTTAATTTCTTTTTAAAGAATACTGAGCTTTTTAAGTGTGTTTTGGTGGGAGATCTCTAGCAATAATGTAAAGACAATTGTATGAGAAGCTATGAGTGACTGTCATAGTGGTTAGAATTATGCTAGGACAACGATAGCCACAAATACAGTAAGTTTTAAATCATAATTTTGGTCGCAATTATAATTTTGAATAAAGAGAACAAAACACAATATTCCTTTTAAAGAGTTTAATTTCTTCTCTCCCTTTACCTAGTACTTATCATTCAGAACAACCAACAGCTGGGGGAACTAAATGCTTTCTTCTCAGAGTGTAATGCCCTAAAATCCAATTAGCTTAAACCAATAAAAATGCTTTGTTTTTAAAGCCAAGGTATTTCCAGAAGGTTGTTATAGCTGTGGAGCATTTTTCATAATCATGCAAAAAAAAAATAAATGCCCACATTAGAGCAACATTTGTGAACTCCACAGTTTTACCTAAATTCACATGATGACAGTATCTAGATCAAGGGTTCTTTGTGCAGTCCCTGGCCCAGCAGTATGACTACCACCAGGGAACTTGTTAGAAATGCAGGTTCTTAGGCTCCACTCCAGCTCTACTGAAGCAGAAAACCTGGGGTTGGGGCCCAGAAATCTGCATTTTAACAAGCCCTTCCAGGTGATTCTGATGCCCCCCTAAAGTTTCAAAACTACTGGTGTAGATATGCTATCAAAACAGCCACCTCTCTAACTTACAAGTGTAATTGCTTTGTTTACCGTATCTCTATTTAAGTACCAGACAATATCCACAATTTACAATCATTACTTGTATGTTTGCCCATATTACAGTTTTTGTCTATGATGAAATTAGATGTTTAAAAAATGTCTTGGTTGAAAGGAAGTCTGATCTTTATCATGTGTTATAATCTGTATTTTATTTTCAGTCCTAAACCAGCATATCTAGACACACTGCTAAGATGCAGAAAGAATCTTTAACTGCATACTAAATCTCAGTTTGAAAACTGCCTCTGTTTACATTCGGTATTACCTCTATTTCATTGCATTTATCTTATGCTTCCTTGAGCAAAATAAATAGTTTCAAAATGTGAGGTAGATAACATTTGTCTTAATAATCACCTAAGGACTTTCTAACAATGTGGAAAATAGCACTTCCCTGAATAGTGATTGTACTATCAAAATTTCATCTGCACAGTAATATTCTATTTGCACTTGCTGTTTTAAGTGGTCAAGAGAATATGAACTGTAAGCCTAGAATCCTGAGAGAGAAATTTTGCCTCTTCCTGATGTATGGTGCCCTTTGCATTCTATGATTCATAATCGAGCTGGGTCGTGAGACACTGATGAAGGGAAGAAGCCAGTGACAGGAAAAGCGGGTCGTATTTCACTGGTAAAAAGTGCCTTCTAATAAAAGGAAGTGCCTTGGGACAAAAATACTAGGGCTTTCTCTTTCTTCTAACGCTGTTCATAGGTCATTCATGACATTATATAAATTCACAAAGCTTATTTCTTTTTTTAATTTGCTTTTTATTTGACAAATAAAATTATATATATTTATTGTGTACAACATGATGTTTTGAAATACGTATACATTGTGGAATGGCTCAGTTGAGCTAATTAACATATGCATGACCTCACATACTTAGTATTTTTTGTGTTGCAAACACTTAAAATCTACCCTCAGCAATTTTCAGCTACAATACATTGTTAATAACTATGGTAACCATGTTGTACAATAGATCTCTTGTACTTATTCCTCTTACCTAACTGAAATTTTATATGCTTTAGCCAACATCTCTCCAAACCCTTTCCCAGCCCCTGATAATGACCATTCTACTCTCTCTTTCTGTGAGTTCAACTTTTTTAGATTCCACATACTTTATAAGTGAGATCGTGTGATTTGTCTTTCTGTGCCTGTTTCATTTCACTTAACATAATGCTCTCCAGATTCATCCATGTTGTCACAAATGAAAAGATCTCCTTCTGTTTTAAGGCTGAGTAGTAATGAAGTGTGTATATACACCACCTTTTCTTTATCCATTCATCCATTGATGGATGCTTAGGTTGATTACATACCTCGGCTACTGTGAATAATTCTCCAATGAACATGGGAGTGCAGATATCTCTTTGACATACTGATTTCATTTCCTTTGGCTATATACCCAGTAATAGTATTGCTGGATCACGATAGCTCTATTTTTGATATTTTGAGAAACCTGCATACTGTTTTCCATAATGGTTGTACTAATTTATATACCCACCTACACTATACAAGGATTCCCTCTTCTCCACATCCTCTCCAGCGCATTTATATTTCATCTTTTTGATAACAGTCATTCTAACAGGTAAGAGGTGATATCTCATTGTGGTTTTAGTTTGCATTTCCCTGATTTTTAGTGATGTTGAACCTTTTTTCATATATTAGCCATTTGTATGTCCTCTTTTGAGAAACATCTATTGAGGTCCTTTGCCCATTTTTTTTTTTTTTTTTTTTTTTTTTTGTGACCGGTAAGGGGATCGCAACCCTTGGCATGGTGTCGCCTGCACCGCGCTCAGCCAGTGAGCTTACCGGCCATCCCTATATAGGATCCGAACCCAAGGCGGGAGCGCCACTGTGCTCCCAGCACCGCACTCTCCCGAGTGCGCCACGGGGTTGGCCCCTTTGCCCATTTTTTAATCAAATTATTTGTTTCCCTGCTATTGAGTTGTTTGAGTTCCCTATGTATTTTGGATATTAACCTCTTTTCAGCTGTATGGTTTGCAAATATTTTCTCCCATTGCATAAGTTGTCTCTTTACTCCCTTTCTGGGTTTTTTTGCTGTGCAAAGGCATTTTAGTTTGACGTAATCTCATTTGTCTATTTTTGCTTTTGTTGCCTGTGCTTTTAGGGTTATATCCAAAAAATTCATTGCCCGGATCAATGTCATGGAGCTTTTCCTCCATGTTTTCTTCTAGTAGTTTTACAGTTTCAGGTCTTACATTTAAGTCTTTCACCCACTTTGAGTTGATTTTTTGTATATGGTGTGAGGTAAGGGTCTCATTTCACTCTTCTGCACATGGATATCCAGTTTTCCCAACACCATTTATTAAAGAGACTGTCCTTTTCCCCATTGTGTGTTCTTGGTATCTTTGTCAATAATCAATTGACCATAAATGCATGGATTTATTTCTGGGCTCTCTATTCTGTTCCTTTATTCTACATGTCTGTTTCTATCCTGGTGCCATGCTGTTTTGATTACTATAACTTTGTAGTATATTTTGAAGTCAGGTAGTGTGATGCCTACAGCTTAGTTCTTTTTGCTCAAAATTGCTTCAGCTATTCAGGGCCTTTTCTGGTTCTGTACTAACTTTAGGATTTTTTTTCTATTTCTGTGAAGAATGTCATTGGAATTTTGAAAGGAATTGCATTGAATCTGTAGACAGTTTTGGGTAGTAAGGACATTTTAAAAGTATTAATTCTTCCAACCCATGAACACAGGATATCTTTCTATTTATTTGTATTTTTGTCAATTTCTCACAAAGTTTATTTCTTACAATGTTTTCACATTTAAAATTTTTATTTGTTTGCTTATATCATTAAGGAATGAAACAGCATGAAGACAAAAGAGTTGGTTTCTAATACAAGGCATTGAGAAACAGAGCTTTATATAGCCAGTTGGGAAAGAAAGGCCAGAATAAGTTTGCCAAGTTAGATGTAAGATTGGTTAACTTTCTACAAGACAATGAGATCATATCACCTTTGGAGTTAAATTCTCTTTCAGGTTATAGCATCCTACCAACTTATCAATCTTAAAAGGTTGTAAATCATCTGCACCTTATACTCATGTTTGTTTATACAGTATTTGTTAATCAGATATATTGTGACCCAACAGTGTCAGATGAGGGTTATCATGGACCAAAGGGTGGCCTCTAAAAAGATATATCCACATCCTAATCCCCAGAACCTGTAAATATTACCGCATGTTGTAAAAAATGTGATCAAGTTATAAATGTTGAGAGAGAAAATTTTCCTTGACTATCCAGGTGTGTCCTAAATGCAATCACATGTACCTTAAAAGAGTGAGGCAGAGGGAGCTTTGAGAGAGAAGAGGAGGAGGCAGTGTGTAGTGATGTGGTCATAAACCAAGGAACTCCTGAAGCCACTAAGAACTGGGAGAAACATGGAACAGATTTTCCTCTAGAGCCTTCAGAGGGAACATGGCCCTGCCTGCACCTTAATTTTGGACTTCTAGCCTCCAGAATTTTGAGAGAATAAATCTCTCATTTTAAGCCACCCAGTTTGTGATACTTTGTTATGGCAGCCCTGGGAAACTAATACAAGGGTCAAGAGTCTTATTAGAAAATGCTCTAGCATGACATCAAGAAATCAAGCAACCTCAATTTGCCTTTTTCAACATTGGGCATATATTTTTCTTTCATAAGACCTACTGGGTTCCTCAGATATGTCCTAGCAGATAATTAGGGAGCTATTCTCCATCACAATCTGTTGAGTTCTTGAAAACTGACAAGTATGGGATAAAATGCACAGAAAATAGTTCAGTGGGAGATAATGCTGTGTTCCAATCAGGTGGTTGGGGTGCCAGTGGTACAGCCTCTCTGCATGTGGGGTGCTGCCCTTCACAGAAAGAGTCCAAAAGAGAATAACTGTGGGGGCAGGGCAGGAGACCCTGCACTGCGTGATGACATGTGTTAAGGTGGCAGGTACAGCAACCCATTCTTGTGAGGGCCCCTTTTCCCACTTGGACACAATCGTGTCTTTTATTAACATTTGCTTTCTTTTCTTTTTTCTCTGGTGATTAAATTAGAACCCAAGGAAGCCTCTTTTGCCAGCCTTCCTCCAGCAGGACTACATTAACTTCCCCCAACAGGGAGTACTGTGTGCTTTAAAGGCTTGTCACTGCCAGAGACAAAATAGTGTGAGTGGAGAAATGTAATGTGTACAGATTAGAAACCAAAAAAATTGTATATTTCACAATTTGAATCAAAGCTAGACATAAACAGGGAGAGTTAGCAGTTAGCAAATATTCAACTTACAAGTAACCTGACCAATCCTTTCTTAAACTAGAAGGTCCTTATATTCTTTTCAATGTGTTAATCCCAGGGACCATATAATTTCCAAACAAAAATATGCAGCCACAATCCAAAAGTCACATTAGTTTATGCTATTCCTAAACACATGTAAAAGCATGTAGCATCATTTATAAAATATACCTCTCATAACTTTCTTATGATTTATACAAACCTATTAAGATTTATCTCTCCACTCTAGTGAGCAAAGATCTATCTGAATATTGTTTAATTCAATTCTAGGAGATCCTGAATTAATCATTTACTCCAAAATTAAATATGATATTCTTGGTTTTAAACAAAAACTTGATATTTTTAGACTGAAGCCAGGGTAAGTATAAGTTATTTTGCTTCTGCACTGAGTATAAATTTACTTCACAACCTTGGAGTACAAGAAATGTCCTATTAAAATAAATTTATTTTTATTAAATTTGGGTTTAAGGCCCCACTTGCCAGGATGGTGTGATTGTCAATCTCACTTACACTTTAGGTCTCCCTCCCTGTGTCAATGGTTTGGGCTGGGAGGAGGTCATAGCTCTCACAGGACCCAGAGAACAAGAGAAGCTACTTGTTCATTGTGACCAGTAAGCTTGGCCCACCTGGCAGCCAGGTGCTGATGCCCAGCCTGGCCCAGAGGTGCCCGCAGCACCTTTTCCTCTTTCTTCTTCTAACCACACACACCGCTCCAGCAGCCCTGCCCCTGCACTGCCCACAGGCCTTGCCCTTTACTAGGCAGCCCCCTTGAGTATCCTATAGCCATGCCCCTCTCCCAAAGCCAGGGCAGTTAGGCTTTGCTAGCACAGACCTCTGACACTGCAGGTCCAGGGTGAAAACACAAGTCCCCTCTCAGTCTCCTATGAGCTACCCCTTAGTCTCCTGGATTGGCCAGGAAGCCTTGACTGAGAACACCTTCTGGGGGTAGAGAAGAGGAAATACCTTTAATTCACTCACTCGTCTATTCACTGACAGTGTATTTTCAACTAATATTTATTGACAACTCATGGAGCACCTACTGTCTGCCCAGAGATACCAGTGATACAGCAGTATGTACAACAGGGAGGAGAAGACATAAATTAACATTTCCAAAAAATTTTTTATCAATAAATTAACCTTTCACGGTCATTAAAACAAATCACAGTGTAAGAGTATTGTTTATGGTCAGAGTGTTCATCATAATTATTTCATTATTTTTTTCAGTCCACAATTACTAGGGTTTCTTGATTGACTCCTCAGCCATGCACTAGCTCCCCAGAGACAGCTTCTCTGTGTTTTGCATCTTCCTAAAATGGCCTGGTGGGCACAGCCTTCCGTGGGAGGCAGAACAGTGCTGTAGCTGTGAGCATGGCCTGAAGCCCCAGCCCTGACACTTACTAGCTGTGTGACTTTGGGCAAGTTAGTTAAGCTCTCTGTCTCTCAATGTCATCCTCTTGAAAATGGAGTCAATCATAATACCTACCCTGTAGGGTTGTTGAAAGGACAAAATGAGTTATAGTATCTAAAGTACTTAAGGTAGCATCTGGCATGTAGTGAACCCTGGTAGTACTATTGTGCCATAACAAAAGAGGGGGGTCCTCTTCAGAACCAGCGATGGTGGAGAATGAACAGGAAGCAGATGAGCTGTCTAGATGGTAAGGGCTGTGTGAAGAGCAATGGTTTTCAAGCATGACCACTTTCCAAAATCACCAGAGAAGCTTTTCAAACATCTAATGCCCAGGCCGCACCCCCAGAGGTGCGTATTGAATTGGTTTGGGTTGGAGCCTGAGCTGTTCAAGTAATCCCCATGGAAGGCAGGATTGGGCATCCCCACTGTAGAGCAATCTGACACTTGAGCCAAGAATTCACCACCCCACCTCACCCCACAGCCACCCTGCAATAAAAGTGGGTGGACGTTTCACTTCACAAGCCCCTCTGCTCCTACTCCCCAAGACCCAGCTGTCTCCTCAGTGTAATCCCTAGTCCTGCAGTCCTTAGACATCTATGGGCACTCGTTACTTGTCAGGCCCTATGCTAGGTACAGGGAGCACAAAAGGTACCAGCAAAATCCCTGCACTCGGGGAAATAGAGTGGGGAGCTAGACAAGAAAGCAAATAATCATGTGGAGAAAGATTGGAAATGATCTGAATGTCTGTGGAGGGGGTTGAACAAACAATAAGTGTGACCTTACTAGGAAATCCCTGGGGAAACGAATGAGGTAGCTCTATACATGGTAAATGTGGAAACTCTCCAAGATATATTGTTGAGTGGAAAGAAGTAAGTTGCAGAATGTCATACCATTTATGTTTCAAAAAATTTTTGAAACGCATTACTGTACATGTGCCCATATATACTACTCTGAGTTCATAAATAGGCACATAAATGGAAAGAAAAAAGCCTAGTGGTACACCTCCTATTTTCCATGATTAATTTTTTTCAAAAAGAACATATTTATTTTTTGTAAAGTTCAACAGTAATAACATTTTTTAAATGACAGCAGACTCTTTTGGGGGGGGTGTTTTGGAAATATTTGCATTTAGCTGAGTTAGAATGTGTATCACATTGCCCATTTAATTGTGGCAAAGCAGTTGGCCTTATCAGACATGACTTTATCTAAGTGACTCATTATTTAACAGAGAGCAGTATCCTGAGAAATGGGACATAAGACAGTGCAAGAGAGGGAAGGTGAAAGAAAGAGAATTCTGTGTGAGAATCTTATATGTACATAAGGAGAAAGGCCTGGAAGCCTCACTTCCATTTCTGCAGCTTTAAAATTTTTACCTGAGGCTGGTCCATCGAACAAGCCGAGAGCTCAAATATCAATTCCTGGATATAGCCTTCTAATGGAGATGCTCTATTCTAGCTGAACATTAGAATCATTTGGGGAGGTTTACTAAAATATCAACGCCTGGGATCCAGACCAATTGAAGTAGGATATTTGGAAGGTGGGGCCTGCACATTGGTTTTAGTATGGCCAGGGCTGAGACTCATTGTTGGAATGGTCACACACATTTTGACACCAACCTAGTTTGGGCAACAGCATGCCTGCAAAGTACTCCAAAAATGACATCAATCACAGATGCTTCTTAAACTCTGGGGAAGTGAAGTGGGAAAAGGAAAAATACTTGTATTTTTGTATCATGTGATTCCAATATTGTAACACTGTGTGTCTGGTTTATTTCAGGCCCGGCTGACCAAAGAACATCGCTGGGGAAGTGCATTACTTTCTCGGAACCACTCCTTAGAAGAAGAATTTGAAAGGGCAAAAGCAGCAGTGGAGGTAATTTTTTTTTAAGTTAGTTATTTCTGTTTTATGCTTCTGAGAATGGCAAAAAATTGAACTTCAGCAGGATACATATAAAATGGTCTTACTTTATAGACATGAAATAATCATAATTGTGATTGTCAGAACGAGACTTGTTACCAGAAAACCTTTGACTTCCCACCAGGGATAACAAATAGATGTCACTTCATATACCAATTCTCTGATAGATTAGCAAAAACTCTCTGAAGTCCTGGGTCAGAAAGAACTATGACCCTAGTCTGGCTTCCACAGAGGACCAATGCTATCTATTTGCTGTGCCTCTGTGAGGCCAAGGCTCATACCTGGCATTTTTACCTCTCTAGCATTCAACGCAATGTCTGAAACATAGAAGGTATAGCTGCCCCTGATGACATAATATCTCTAAACTGGGTGCGAAAAAGTCATGGCTAGGGTATTCTAACCAAAGGACAGCCCATCTTGACTTGAGCCATAATTTTTTATTATTAAGAGTGTCTAAAACATTATTCATAATTCAATTGAAATATTTAATTTGAACACTAATTTCCATATTTAGCTTTTAAAGAGAAAGAAGGAGAGTTGGGGAGTGTGGGGAACAGGAAGGAAGAAAGCAGAAAGGAAGGAAGGGAAGCCAAAAAACAAACAAAAAGTGGTTTTTGCTGTTTTTTATCCATTTCTTTCCTGGCTGAAATTGCAAAGATTGCATCACAGACGCTGTCTATGATATTCATCAAAGCTTTGCTAGATTGCCATTTGAGAGCGAAGCTTTCCACCAAACTCAAGTATGAACTTGTTAGGAATGCCATTTCTACTACTCATATGAAATCTTGAAAATTGAAAGCATTCTAGGAATATGGTTTATTTATGTGCCTTGCCTTACCCTGAGAATTTGGATGAAATGATTATACTATGGGCTGTTTTTCAGTGACTCTGTATTTGAAAAGCAATGAAATCATATTTGCAGTTGAAAGAATCCTTTCAATATTATTCTGAGAAAGAATTCTGGCCATAATTTTATATCATCATTCAATAAGAGAACACTTTTATCTCACCACAATACAATCTGCCCAAATTTCTCTTTTTAATTTTAACCTTTTTTAATAAAAAAAAAAAATAGTAATGAATATTTAGTGCTCTTGAGCATGATCAACTGAAATATTTGGTTGAGACCAGCTGAGTTCAAACAAATTGTTCAAATGCTTGGAGCCTGTAGCTCAATTGATGTAAATGCAGGTTTTCCAGACTTAAGAGCTAATTTAAATTTGTCTTTTGAACTCCTACTGTGCGTAGCAATCTGAATCAGCACTAAAGAGAAGATTATTTATAACCATAGAATCTCAGGTCAGTAAAGACATTAGAGTTTATCTGGTCCTGTTTATAATGAGATAGATAATGAATTCACACTCAAAAGTCTTAATTACAAAGTAACAGATCAGAGTAACAAAGTAACAGAAAAATATGTATCTATCTCTCAGAATATATATATTCACAAAATCATTTAATCTTAATTTTTGTAGAGACTTTAGAAGTCATCTATCCCTACCAGGCACATAAAACAAAAATTTTTTCTTTTAAAACACTTGATAAATGATTACTATTTCTACTTAACACTTCCAATGAGGGGCAACTCACTTTTTTTCAAGAAAACTCATTTCAGATTTTGGACAGTACTAATTGTCAAAAAACTCTTCCTTATATTGTGCTGAAATTGGCCTACCAGCAACTTCCAGTTTTGCTTGGTCTTCGTTTTGCCCTGTCTGGAGCAAGGCAGAATTAGTTTAATCCCTTCTCTGCAGGATGCCCACCTCACCCCACCAAGCCTTGTCTTCTCCTGGCTTCTCCTTGTCTCTCCTGGGATCTGAGTTGTTATTTTGACTTGGCAGTAGTAGCTACGTGAAAACATACATGTCATTAACCAATATAGGCCTCAGTTTCCACACCCTTATGGTCCTTTCCAGCTACAAAATCACAGGTGGCTGTAAGCCACTTGGAGTAGTTATTTATTCAGCAAACATTACTGGCTGCTTTCATGCACTGTCTGCTGAGCTAGATACTAAAGATAAGGAAATGTACCAGCCTTAATTAGCTGTTTAACCATAGTATGGACCAAAGGACCAACTTAGACAAATCACTTGCTCCTTCTACTTTAATTTCATATCATCTGAATATGAGGGACTGGATTTTTAATATACTAAAACCCTTTGAGTTTATGGCTGCAAGTATAAAGAATGGTAAGTACAGATTTCCCAGAAAATCAGAAAACTGTAAGCAAATTTGTAAGCCTGGTACTGAGAAGCTTCCCTAAAAAATGAGGGAAGATGATGCTGACCAGAAGGTGTGAACAGGTGTGGAGAAAAAGTGTGTGTGTGTGTGAGTGTGTGTGTGTGTGTGTTGGGGAGGAGGTAAACTATTTACACTAAGCTGATGGTAAATCATGTCTCCAAAACTCCACACATATATGAACTATCCATATATATGTATATCCAAACACTATTCTTAACCAGTGTAGTATCTAAATTCGTAGTAGAAGACAAAATAGTATGCATCAAAGAGTCTTGGAAATATACATACCTGTTGACCCAGCCACTTCTTAGAATTTATCCTGGGGAAGTAATCATGAAAGTTTGCAATATTTTATCTGTGGAATCTTTTTAAATAGTAAAAATTTGGAAAAATCCTAAGCATCCCATAATAGAGAATTTAACTAAATTATATCATATCCTTACAGCAAAATGCTATGTAACCATTAAAAATGACATTGTAGAAAAATATTTAAGGTCATGTAAAGATATTAAGTGATAATTGAAATAATAGTTTATATACTGACAGTTTCACAATATAGTTTCAACTTTGTCAATGCTAACAGCATAATAGCTAACATGTTAATGTATGTACTATGTACAAGCACTAAGTCAGGAGCATTACATGGACTATCTCATTTAATCCTCACAGCACCCTATGAAGAAGGTAATATTACTATCCCCATTTTGCAGATGAGAAAACTGAGGCTCAAAGAGATTGCTCAAAGAGATGTGGCATTTTATAAGCAATTAAGATAGATTGAAAAGTGAACTAAGTGTGAACCACTGCACTATATGAGCAGAAAGAGAGTCTGTCTTAGTCCATTTTGGCAGCTATGATGAAATACCTTAGACTGGGTAATTTCTAAACAATGGGAATGTATTGCTCACAGTTCTGGAGGCTGGGAAGTCCATCAACAAGGTACCAGAAGGTTCAATGTCTGGTGAGAGCCACTTCCTCATAGATGGTGACTTCTTGCTATGTCCTCACATGGCAGAAGGCAAAAAGGACCAGCAAGCCTCTCTCAGGCCTCTTTGGTAACAGCACTAATCCCATTCATGAGAGCTCCACCCCCATGACCTAATCACCTCCCAAAGGTCCCACCTCTTCATACTGTCACCTTGGGGGGTAGGTTTCACAACATATAAACTTTGGGGAGACATATTTAAACTATAGAAGTGTCTGTGCCCAGATGTTAACAGTAGTTATTCTTGAATGGCTAGATTTGAAGTGATTTTCTTTTTTCTGTTGGCTTATCTGGTATTTTCCAAATGTTCTGTCATATACATGTATTATGTTGGTAAGGTAAAAGCTGTAAGTTACAGACACTGTGGTGGAATGTAAAATTCTTAGAAGAACTGAAAGTGTTTTATTCTTCATTGCAAGACAGAATGGTGCTGTAGATTGCCTTTATTAGAGGCAGTTCTAAACACTAGTAAGGTCCAGATGAAAATCATGCCTGGAGCAAGTTGAATTTTTCCAAAACCTCTGCCTTATATTTTTATATTATCTGATTCTGATGTTACTTCCGTTTCACATTGCATTTTGTTTGTCATCATCCTGCCTCATGACCAGGCACCTGGTCCCCTCTCCATCTCCTCCTCCTGCTCCTCAGTCCCTCATAGAGCCCAGGTGCACTGCTGTCTCTGTTCCTCTCATGCACCAGTTTCAATGCCCATGGTCCCCACTTTCGCTTCCCTCTGTAGGGGCACTCTTCTCCCAGATCCTCATGTGCCATGAAGTAACACTGGGCACACTTTGTACTTTACATGGTATGAACTTATTTTTACTTACACTAAATAATACTGACAACATGCAATTCTACTAATTGTGAGCTGAAATGCCCTAAAATACAATATCCATTACTAGAGAAAAGACAACTAAAACCACATGCACATCTATCGCATATACTAAACGAACTAGGAACTTGTTCATGTGCAAAGACTGACATTGCTCAAGCTCATGCTGAACTGTTAGTTCTAGCAAAGCCTTGAATGGGTGAAGCTTTCTGCCTTCGTATCTCACATTTAAAATGCAAAATCTTACATTGAAAAATCACTGCAACTTCATCTCTGACCAAAGTACTGTAATTTTAGAACAAAGAGCCAGATACTCCTATTCTAGGCTTTAAAAAAAAAAATGCATCTTCCCTGAACAGAAGGGAAAGGAGAGCCTCCATGTTTCCTCCTGGATTTTCTCCATAGCCAGCAGCCTAAAAATGCACTGTCAGCTACAGAGACCCCCAGGAAGGATGCACAGGAAGGCGCAGAAGTGCGAAGCCAGGGAGGAGCTCAGTGAGGCCCAGATCTGCCTCCCAGGAACAGAGATCCCTACAGACAACTATGGTGCATGGTGCATCCCTCTCGGGAGAAGAAGGTCACACAGGAAGTCAGTACACCCGCAGCCACAGACCAAAAATACCTCCTTCATCACCATTAGCAGGGAGGGAAAGGGAGCCAGCCAGCATCTGGAATTGTGTTTAGCTAGTTAGTCTCTCCAGGTGCCTCAGCCTTTAGAATACATCGGATTTAACAACAAATTCATCAGACGTGTTTAAGCTCCTTTTATGAGCCAGGCACTGTGCTGGATGCCAGCAATAAAAAATTGAATAAGACCATCTCTGCTCTTAAGGAAGAATTAAGGTGAGGAATCCCAGATATATGCAGGCCAGACGATCACTCGAGTATAGCTTACCACAGTGTTCAGTTATTATGGGTTTACACGGCCACTTCCTACCCACACTGTGACTCTTTCGGGCAGGACTGTGTCTCATTCTTCTTTATGTTCCCAGCACCTATCAGAGAGTCTGCTGCGAAGCAGGTCACACACATTTTTGCTGAATGAATAAATGAACAAACTAGCAATTTATTCCTCTAATGTATCTATTTCATCTAAGCATCTTCTCTCTAATGATTATTGAAGAGGGATCACAAACTTACAGACTAACAGAAGATGAACTTTTGCCACTGCAAATTCACATTCCACTTAGTTCCCATATTAGTAAAATGCTCACTTTATGCATTTTAAGCAGTATTTTCACAGCTCCACTTTACTCTAAAGAGGCATTCTTGTGAGCAAATTTTAAAAAGGAATAATGAAATATGTAACTTTATTATATGAGGAAAAGTGAGGGCATATGAACCTGGGAAGTTACGGTAGTCAGAGGCAAGAACGGGAAGCATAACATATCGTCTAATTAGTTGAAACTATTAAGTTCTACTAAAACCTTTCATTTCTAGCACTCTGAACTCTTCCTGTCCCCCAGTCTCTTCCCCTTGAGTTCACTCGGGATGTTACTTGTGGGAATTTTAAATGTCCACAAATTCTTTAATAATCCCTTCAAAATATGAAGCTCAATTCCCCTCTTCTTGAGCGTGAGCTAGACTTAGTGACTGGCTTCTCACAACTAAAGTGGAAGTCATGCTGTGTGACTTTGAAGATTAGGCCAAAAAAGGAACTATGGCCTAATCCCCTGCTCTCTCTCTTGGATCACTTGCTCGGGGGAAAACCCAGCTGCCATGTCATGTGGACCCTTAGCAGCCCCCATTGTGAGGAGCCAAGACCTTCTCCCAACAACCAGCAAGAAACTGAGGCCTCCTGTCCATGCCACATGGGGAGCCATCTTGTTAGGGATGCTCCAGACCCTGTGGAGCCTTGGGGTGTCTACAGCCCTAGCCAGCAGCTAACTCCAACCTCACAAGGAACCTCAAGTCAGAGCTAGGCTACTCCTAAATTTCTAACCCTCAGAAACTGTGTAATACAGTAAATGTTTGTCGTTTGCAGTTGCTAAGTGTTGGGGTGATTTGTTAAGCAGCAATAGATAACTTCTACATCACTTCACTCTTCACAGTCCCCAACCTCATCCCATTCCACTACTCTCTTTCCCATCTCCATCCCCAACACATTTTAAGACTGCAAAGAGGGGACTTCCAGTCAAGATGGTGGAATAGATGGTCCCCAGCATCACTCTCTCCCACAAATCAACCAATTTACAACTATAAAAAAGCAATGACAGGCAAGCTGGGGCTGCTAGAGCTCAGGGGAAGAGGAAGAAAGACCTACAGAGTGCATGAAGGTGGGAGAAGCCATGATGAGAGAAAGAAAGAACTCTTTGGACCATTTCAAGCCCCAGCCACTTCCAGGCTGGAGCTGCTGAGTGCATGGAGCAGGAGCTGGCAAAAGCCACAGCTGTGCCCTTCGGATAAAGTTGCTTGGAGGCAGCAGGGGAGAAGAGGGCATTGGTGGCCCCCAGGCCAGCAAGACCACTAATAGGAACCACATAGGAGTGAGGACCCACAACAACTGAAAAAAAGGAGCCACTCAGAGGCCAGTGAGTCATCGCAAGGGACTGGTACACGGCTCATCCCATGGGAAGTGTTTAGAGCATGGGCAGTTGGGGAGATGGACCCACCAGGAGAACATGGGGGCACAGCAAGGACAGCTGATCTGCCCCCCAGTCAGCAAAGGACCACTCAGAGGAGACTGGTCAGGAATACAGAATTGCATGGGGTGCAGTTTGATGAAAAGACTCAGGCCCAGACCAGAGTTTCTACACAACCCAGGTGCACCAGATTTCATTAGACCTGGAAGTACCTATAAAGTCAACCATTAAAACCTGAGCTGCACAAAAAGCCTTCCTTAGGGAATCAGCAGCAAAGCAGCAATTTAGCTCAACCACAGAACTCAAGTGCTGGTCCCCACAGGAAGTTCCCCCATTTTAGAAGTAAGCAAAGGACAACAAATTAGTTCCAGCACAGAGTTTAAGTGATGGAAAAAGCAAATAATCCAGCACAAGACTGAAAGTAAAACAAAGTACCCACAACTAGAGACGAAGTTTGATATTAACTAGTAAAGGTCTCATTTCACCAAAGAACACCTATAATACCTAGAAGGACCAGACGTCCCCTAGGCTACCAAGCCAGAAAGGGGAGAGGGCCAGGGGCCTCAGCAATGCCCCCTGACACCTGCAACCAGTCCCAAGGGTGGGAGACAAGGACCTCTGTCACACTCCCCTGACATGCACAACCACACCAGTGACAACCACCAAGCTGCCACAGGAAGCATCCCAGGCTCTCCCAAGCTGGGCGGTGGGGGGCCTCAGGCCTCAGCCATGCCCCCCCAACACATGCAGCCAGCCCAGTGATGACCACTGAGCAGCCACAGGAAGCACCCCAGGCTCTCCTGACCTGGGGCAGTGGGGGACTGAGGGCCTCAGCCATGCCCCCGACACATGTAACCAGCCCAGTGACAACCAGCAAGCTGCATCAAGAAGGGCCCTGCATTGTGAAAATGTCCATATTACCCAAAGTGATCTACAGATTCAATGCAATCCCCATCAAAATTCCAATGACATTTTTCTCTGAGATGGAAAAAGCTATCCAGATATTTATATGGAACAACAAAAGACCACACATAGCCAAAGCAATCCTGAGCAAAAAAAAAAAAAAAAAACTGGAGGCATAGCACTACCTGACTTTAAACTGTATTACAAAGCTATAATAACCAAAACAGGATGGTACCGGCATAAAAATAGACACACAGATCAATGGAATAGAATAGAGAACCCAGAAATCAATCCATATGCCTACAGCCATCTGATCTTTGACAAGGGCAGCAAATCTACAGACTGGTGAAGAGACCGCCTTTTCAACAAGTGGTGCTGGGAAAATTGGATACTCATATGTAGGAGAATGAGACTAGACCCGTACCTTTCACCATATACCAAAATCAACTCAAAGTGGATTAAAGAATTAAATATACATCCTGAAACAATAAAACTCCTTAAAGAAAACACAGGAGAAACACTCCAGGAAGTACGAATGGGTACAGACTTCATGAATAGGACCCAAAAAGCACAGGCAACTATAGGAAAGATAAACAAATGGGATTATATCAAACTAAAAAACTTCTGCACAGCAAAAGAAACAATCAACAGAGTAAAAAAACAACCAACAGAGTGGGAGAAAATATTTGCAAAATATACATCTGACAAAGGATTAATATCCAGAATATACAAGGAACTCAAACAACTTTACAGCAAAAAAACAAATAACCCAATTAAAAAAATGGGCAAAGGAGCTGAATAGGCATTTCTCAAAGGAAGATATACGAATGGCCAACAGACATATGAAAAAATGCTCAACTTCACTCAACATCTGGGAAATGCAAATCAAGACCACTTTGAGGTACCATCTCACTCTAGTTAGGATGGCTAACATCCAAAAGACTATGAATGATAAGTGCTGGAGAGGTTGTGGAGAAAAAGGAACTCTCATACACTGCTGATGGGACTGCAAAATGGTGCAGCCTTTATGGAAAATGGTTTGGAGGTTCCTCAAACAATTACAGATAGATCTGCCATATGACCCAGCTATTCCACTGTTGGGAATATACCCAGAGGAATGGAAATCATCTTGCTGAAGGGATACCTGTACTCCAATGTTTACTGCAGCTCTATGCACAGTAGCCAAGAGTTGGAACCAGCGCAAATGTCCATCATCTGAGGAGTGGATAAGAAAACTGTGGTATATCTACACAATGGAATACTACTCCTCTGCTATAAAAAAGAATGAAATACTACCATTCACAACAACATGGATGGACTTAGAGAAAATTATATTAAATGAAACAAATCAAGCACAGAAAGAGAAATTCCACGTGTTCTCACTTATTTGTGAGAGCTAAAAATAAATAAATAAATAATACAAACAAAGCAAGGGTGGGGAAGCTGACAGAATAACCACAAACATTCCTTGAACTATTTAACTCAAGTGAACAGATATGATGGGGGGGGCAGGGAGGTGATGGAGAGGAATGGGTAAAGGGGCATGAAAATGAACTACAATGTATACTGAGAAGTAAAAAAATTTTTTTTAATTTTTAAAAAATTTCCTTAAAAAAAGAAGGGCCCCAGGTTCTTGAGCTGGGATGGTGAGGGGTGAGGGCTTTTGCCACACACCCCTGACATCTGCACCCAGCCTTGCAATGACCAAGCCATCACCGGAAGCCCCCAGTCTCCCCTGTGGGAATGAGGGGGGTGCCACGGGCCTCAATCCTGCCCCTCCTCCTTCCTCCTCTTTCCATCACATTTCCCTTCCCTTTTCCCCTCTCCTTCTCCCTCTCAACTGCTCTACAACAACATCCTACAATGTAAAAAAAATAATATTAATAAAATTACATTTTCTTTAAAAAAAAAAATACTGCAGACATGGGAAGGCTACCCTTGTAAGCACAGATACAATGTATTCATTGATTCTAGGTTGGAATTTTTCAAATTACTCCCCCGTTCATTCTAGATTGGAGTTTTTCAAACTACTCCTCCGTTTTCAAACTACTCTCCCCAAGAGAGAATGAATAAATACCTTTTTGTGACAGTCCATGCTCCTTAGGAGACATTCATTCCTTCGCTAAGGATCTGGTCAGGGATTTGTTTTTCCTTCTGCACAGCTCTTAGACCTCTCTTCATGACAAGCCTCACTGAAAGCTATTTTCCAACTTTCTGTTTCTATGTTCTATCACAAAGGTCATAGCCCTAAAGATAACTTCTCTTCAGGTTTCAAGATAACTTTCCCTCCAGCAGTATTTTGTGAAAAATTGCAGCAAAGTAGTAATTACTGCTATAAGAAAATGTACAGTGAAAGAGTTTAATGCTAACTACTAAGTCCTTGTTTTAGAAATGTGGGTGACTGCTACTGTCTAGATGTTTTTGTCCCCCTGAAATTCATAGGTTGAAATCTAAGTCCCAATGTGATGGCATTAAGAGGTGGGGACTTCAGAAGGTGACTAAGTCATGAGGGCTATGGATTCATGCCCTTATAAAAGAGGCCCAAGGGGGCTTGTCTGCCCCTTCCGCCCTGTGAGGGTGCGCTAGAAAGTACCATCAATGAGGAACAAGCTCCATCAGACACCAAATCTGCAGGTGTCTTGATCTTGGACTTACTGGCCTCCAGAACTGTGAGAAATAAATGTGTGTTACTTATAAGCCACCAGTTTATGGTGTTTCTGTTATAGCAATCTGAACAAGCTAAGACAGTGGCCTTCCTTATCTCTCTTTAAGTTTAACTTGGAGATGCCATATTCAAAACAACACAACAGCTAAACCCAGCTCCATAAGCTTAAAAATGCTTTCCATATAGAAATTTTGTTTTCACTTGAAGCTATTTCCTGTGTGTATACCGTAGATCTGACAGGCACCTCAGAAATATGAAATGAGTGAACAAAACTGGAGACACTTCTTGACCTGTTTTATTAATACAGGATGTTGTAAGAAACAGCTGACCTTGGTACCCTCCTACCAAGATTATCTGTCTCCAGCACCCCCTCCTATTTCCTTTTGTTTTCTATGAGTGTATTACCTCTTTGAAGCAGGAGGAAGGGATTATGGATTAAACACTACTTAAATCATTCTGACTCATCTTCAATATCCAAAAGAGAGAAATTCTGAAAATATGTAAAAACATTTTTTGGACAATATTGAAGGAATCTTGAAGCTAACTGCTCAAGATACAAATTTCCTAAAGCTTAGCTGGTCATGTTAGCTAACACATTTCCCATGTCAAATGTAGAAAGACCATGTAAAGATTAGATGCGCTGCAAGTTCGTAGGGAAACTGGCAAAAGTTCCTTTGCTTTCACGTTGATGAAATTTCCTTCCATTTTAAACAAAATTTGATTTCCAAAAACAATATGGAAAGAATTATTGTAGAGTGACTTGTGATGAAGCCTCAGAAGTGATGCAGACGAAAGTATAAAGTAAGATAGTCCTAGATAAATGTATGCATAAGTGATCAATTAAAAGGAAAAGAGATATTTGAAGTCCACCTCCAATTTTTTAAGCTCAAAGTTATAGGCAATTACCATATTTTTTCACCGTCCCTTGATATCCACTGTGTAAATCCAAAAGTAATGAAATCTTTTATCTGACCCATTCTAACAAAACCTCAGTTATCCAGATTGGCCTTCTAGACCATTATGTTTGTAGACTAGATCCAGATCAAAAAGTAGCTTAGAAAATTCCCTCATCTTCAAATCCGAGAAATCCGGGATCTGCATTCTGGACATGATCTCATCAACAAATACTAATTGAACAAATAACTGGAAAAGAAGGTGAGCATGAAAAGATTGAAACTCTATCCAAGCCAACCTGGAGCCGTTACAGACTATTCTATGCTTCTGTTTGTCCATTGGCAGGACCAGGACAGTAAATTTTACTTCCTCCTCTTCAAAGAGATTCTCCAGAGACCCTGAAACTGTAGGTTGAAAGTAGTTTAAACCATTTGTTGGAAGGCTCTGTGCCCGGGAATCTACATGTTAAACTTACATGGAAAAAGTGGAGTAGCATAATGTACGTGGAAAAGTCTCAAACTGGACGTGGTTCCTGATTCTAATTTTGCCATCGTGGCATTTGGGACTCAACTTCCTCATCAGTAAAATGAATGGTTTGAATTAAATTGGGTTTCACCTACTTTGTCCATAAGATTCGGTAGAAAATGAATCAATATTTTATTTTAATAACTGTGCATTTATTTTGATATATACTAGAAAAATATAACTACCACTTCAAACTGATGATTTCACAGACATAATTTAGGCAAAGCTAGAGTAGATTTTTTGCCTATTTAAGTAAAAGAACTGTATCAATTACAAAATATATTAAGTACAAAACAATAAAGTACAGAAATCACAAAAGTTGTAAAGTTAGGACTGAATGACTCAAGTTTAGGAAACTGGGACTGATGATTTTTGAGGTCTGGGTATTAGTTAGGGTAACATTAGTAGCTATAAAAGATTCCCAAAAATGCAGTTGCTCAAAGAAAATAGTTTATTTATTTTGTGTAACAATGAAAGTCCTAGGCTAGCAGGCAGATCTCCCCCAAGCTGTCATTCAGAGTCCCAGGTTCCTTGCAACTTATTTCTCCTCCATCGCCTAGAGTGTTATCCTCCTCTGCATGGTCAAAGTCAAGTTGCAAGCGTATTCTTGCTCCATCCCCAGCCAGGGAAAAAGAAAGCTTGGAGGAGGCAAGCCCACTTTCCTAAAAGCTCTGACCCGGATCCCATCTGCTCACATGCCATTAGCAAGAGTTTAGTCAAGCACACCACACCACTGCCAACATCCCCACACACCCCTGCCCCAAACTGCAAGGGAGGCTGAGAAATGGCCACACTTCTGTTACCACAGAAGAAAACCAAGAGTGTGTTTTGATTGACAGCTAGCAGTGTCTGCCACAGGTACCTTCCAGCTCTGATATTCTAAGTAAAATTTGAGTTTCAGGAACATTAGAAACTCTCTCTCACTCAGTCTCTCTCTTTCTCTATGTTCCATTGCCACACATGCACATTTTTCTTTTTTTACTATTAGTAGCAGTTATTATTAAATAATTTTCTTTTTATAGGAGGAATAATGTAATTGTTTCTATGGAACACTCAAAATTTCCATCTCTTGATTAGCAATGCTAGACTATATAAATCAATCATCAGTATTCTATAAAACTTCAGGTAATGTTGAATATTATCATTCCCAGTCGATTGAAAAGGAACAAAAATAAGATTTGCAGGTTAATCGCCTTATTTTTGCCATATAATGAAGTCAGGGGTTAAAATAGTTCATCTTTAGTTGTGTATTCAAGTCAGTAGAGCTATCTGCCCATTCTTGTTTTTATAAAAAACAGTTTTTGTAAAATAAAATCAAATACTGCATTATGAGAGACAACTCTTTTCTGACCACAAATACTTAAGCTGCTTATTGGTTTAATAAGTAGAACATCAAACACACAGCCGTGCAGGGATCCATGGAGAATTAGTCAACTCCCTGTAAGCAAAGAGGCATCTTGAATTTCTTTTATTCATTTGACTAGGGCATATGGTATATCATGCAAAGCTGGGTACATCATTGTTGTTCAATAAATAAATGCTTTCTATTGATTAAGAAAGTGGTCCTTTTCCATGAGGTTAGCAGGTTCTCTTCCCCCCAGGTGATCAATCATCAGTCCCTTAGATCTTATATTAGTCAGGGTTGTCCAGAGAAACAGGACCAACAGGAGAGAGACAGCTAGGTAGATAGGTATAGATGTGGAGATGGAGAGAGAGATAGATATAAATATATATGACTATACACAGAGAGAGAGACATATATAAAAATATTTACTATAAGGATTTGGCTTATGCAATTATAGAGGCTGAGATGTCCCAAGATCTGCTTTCTGCACCCTGAAAACACAGGTAAATTTGTGGTGTAGTTTTGGTCTCATTCCAAAGGCCTGAGAACCAGGAGAACCTTTGGTGTAAGTTCCAGGAGGACCAAGAGACCTAGTTGGAGGGCAGAAGACCAATGTTCCAGCTCAAGCACTCAGGTAGAGAGAGCCAGTTCTCTATTTCTCTGCCTTTTTGTTCTATTCAGGCCCTCAGCAGGTTGGATTATGCTTCACTGCTCTATTCAGTTTACCAACTCAACTGCTGATCTCATCCAGAAATGCCCTTGCAGACACACCCAGAAACAATGTTTAACCAAATATCTTGGCACCCCATGACCCAATCAGCTGACACATAAAATTAACCATCACGGATCTTAATAACTTTCCTGAAGGTCCCCAGTCTTCCCTGGATCCTCTGGCACTGTCCTGTGAAACATCACAGGCCATGTCAGAGTTTGGGCCTCATACCAGGGGTTTACAGGCCTTACCCCATCACATCAGAGAAGAAGCTAAAATCTAGACATGTTAGGAGACTTGCAAACAAGCACACACTGCTGATTACTGGCAGACAGAACTAGAAACTACATTGGCACATTTCCTTGGAGCTGATTAGAAGGAAATTCTGAATTCAGAGAGTAAAAAAATACCAGAAATTACTTGAACTTGGAATTAGGCTTGGAGATGTATTTTTCTTTCCTTACATCAGATTTCTTTGATTAATGTGTTTTCATTTATATTAAAATTACTTGGTATTCTTTGAAATGTACATCAACCCATGACAAGGGCAGCTACCTTTAATGGACTGAGAGGGTTGGAGGCATGGAGAAGGAGTCAGTAAATGGCAGCGTGGCATTAAAATGTATCTAGAAATTATTAATACCATACATGAGCCACGTGCAAATAACCGCAGATAAATTTGATTTCCTGTGAAAAGCTGAATTGTATGGTGAAATCTGAGAATAAAAGGCTTACAGGGATTTCAAATCTTAGTTACCTTGTATTAAAAGAATAAAAAATGAATAAATAAATGACTTCAAACAGAGCCCCCAAATCAGAATATTATGATTATCAGACACCAGTCGCTTCCTACAACTAAAAGCTTGGGTAGTCATTGAGAAGGAATGACCAGTCGAACATTCTATTCCTGTGTCTTTTAAGTCTCTGAAGTGGATGTACATATATATACAGGACTGGCTATCTGATCTGACTACAGAAGGGAAGTAGATAGATCTCATCTAAATGTGAAAAACCATTTCATTTTCACAGAATAAGTAAAAAGTAAGGTGTGTTTCTGAGATGGTAACAGGGTGTTTATTGAAGCCATTTATGTAGCCCCCAAAGTGAATAAAGAACACACTTGAGAGAGCTACATTTAAAGTTAACCACTTCCTTGTCCATGACTCATTTGGTCTTCTAAATACAGTCTTCCTTCCAAGATGAGCTATTTTTTCACACTAAAGCATTTGTTCTCTACCTGTCAAAAACAGACATTGAATTGTGAGCATCAGATCTGAGTCACCTTAGCAGTTTTATCTAGCCATTTGGCAACAATACAATATGGTCTTCAAAACTGGAATTATTTCTGTCATTAGTGAAGTTTGATTTCATTGATTACACCAAATCACAATTTTTGTTTGGATCAAATAATTTGAAACATACTCCATTCAAAATAATGGGTTTGCATCCTTCAGGTTTCCTGAGATGGGTAAGAACACACACACACACACACACACACACACACGCATGTACACACACACATGTACACACACACACGTACACACACACATTCAAATATATGCAGACTATTGTAAAGTTAGAGTTCCTTACAGATTCAGGAAGGATCCGGTGCATAATGAAAGTGAGATGGCCCATGGGCAGAAGCAGATGCAGCTTCTCAGTCCAGCTTCCTCTAGCCCCAGAGTCCTTAAGGTGGGTGTGCACCTGTCGGTGACACTGACGCCACAAGGTGTGCCTTTTACAATGGGGCTGTGCCTCATTGCTCAGGAAATCCATCCTGAGCCCATTTGGTTCTCAGTCTAAACACAGGTGCAGGGAAGATGGGGCCCCACACTGTGTGTCCATTTAAAAAAAGGGAAAGCAAAGCAAAAAAAATCTCTGGCCCCAAATCCCCAAACACGGTCTATTCCTCTAGTTTCCCAGCTTCTCAGAAAGCCTACTGCCATTCTCATAGGGGATGATGCTAACTTTTACAGAAATTAAAAAGTACATAAGGGCACTGGCTGGTTAGTTCAGTTGGTTAGAGCGCAGCCTTATAACACCAAGGTCATGGGTTCAGATCCCCTTACTGGCCAGCCACACACAAAAAAAAAAGTACAGAAGGACTTTGAGAAAAGAATAGAAGGAAATGCAAAGGGATCAACAGTGATTAATAACTTATCTCTGGATGATGAGATTGGCTGATTGTTATATTTTTGTTGGCAATTTCAATTGTTTTTAAAATTATCTGTAATGATAATGTATTAGTTTTATATAGTATGTTTGTTTTTCTGTTTTCTTAAAACCTGGTGTGTGTGTAGATTGGGGTCAGGAGGCGTAGCTTCTGTTTCTCCTCCATCACTCGCTGCCCCGGCAGTCTTAGAAAAATCCCTTCCCCTCTCTGGGCCTCAGTGTCTTCATCTGTAACATGAGACCATTGGATTTTATCCACAGCACCTTAATTAGGCTGCCCATTGGAAGTACCTGGGGAACTTCCAAAAATCCCGATGCCTGTGTCCCATCCCAGAGGTTGTGATTTAATTAGTCCTCATCATGGCCCGGGCTTTGGAATTTTGAAAGATCTCCAGATGATTTGATATGCAGACAAGTGTGGGAATCTCTGGATTCAGTGATTTCTAAAGCTGTCTTCTGCTGTGATGGTCTGTGACTCTGATTCTTCATTTTTGCCTAGGGCCTTCCCTGAATATCCATTCTATTTTTAGCAATTGCTAAGAAAGAATACTCCAAAACTTTCCTAGGTATCCCATCTTGATGCCTTGCAATCATTTCAATCAGAATATATTTTCTTTATGTGTAATTTAAATTCCTGCTGTAGCAATTTAAACCATGATGGAAAAAGAGAACACCTAGTATGATTGGATTTGAACACCTCATATGACTGGTGTTGAATTCCTAGCATGAACTTACATCACCAGCTTTAGTCATTTTTCACTCCTAACTAAATTCTCTCATTCCCAGATCTTTACCTAACAAATACCTTTTCAGGCTCAATAGTGAGAGAGAAATGCAAAGTCTTCTGTTAGATACTGGTTTCCTCCTGCCTTGCTGACCATTCCTTCCCAGTCTCCTTCTCTAGCTTCTCCACTTGTATCTGTCCTCTCTTCTCCATCTACATTCTCTCCATACCCATCTCTTTTAGTCTGTGGATTTAAAAAGCCCTTATACCTGATAGCTCTTGATCTGATGTTTCAACCTGTCCTTTCCCCAGAGATCCCAGATAGAATATCTAGTTGGCTCCTGAAACTGCCACTTGGGTGTCTAATATCCATTGTGTACTAAATATATGTAAAATCAAATTCTAATATCCATTGTGTACTAAATATATGTAAAATCAAATTCTAATATCCATTGTGTACTAAATATATGTAAAATCAAATTCTAATATCCATTGTGTACTAAATATATGTAAAATCAAATTCTTGATTTCCCACTCCAAACCAGTTCCTACCCCTGGTCAGTAATAGCACCACAATCTGCTCACAGCTAAATCCGGGACAATGCTTCTCTTTCCCTACAGCCTCACAGCCAATCCACCTGGAAGGTCTACGACCTCCAAACTAAAGGAAGCCAACCACACCTGTCATCTCTCCTGCTCACAGCTTACTCTGCACCTGCAGCATCCCTGGCCTGCACAGCTGCCACAGTCTCCTACTTTGTCTCCCATCTTCCAGTCTTGCTCCCTTAGAATCCACTCTCTTCTCTAAGGGTACATCAGATCCTATTACTTCCCTGCCTAAAATGTGCCAATAGTTTTCAATCACAGATAAGATCCAAAGTCCTTACTTAAGGCCCTTGGGACATGATCTGGCCCCTGTTATCACTGCTTCTAGTCCCTATGCCCACCCCACGGGACAGTCCAGCCACGCTGGCATTTCTGCCCCTTCCTCTCTCCAGACTCATTCTCATCTCCATGTTCTGTGTCTAGAATGCTCTTACCCAGGTTATTTAGGTTTCAGCTCAAATGTCATTGGCTTTGAGAGGGCCTCTTTGATTACCTTTTCTAGAAGAAATCTTCCATAATTATCCTTTATAATTATTTCTTTACAGTGCTAATAACTATCTGAAATTCTATTATTTATTTATTTATGTGTTTTTTATTATTATATTCTTCCCCTAGACTGGAAACTCCATGAGAGCAGGGAGATCTGACTTGTTTCCAGTCGTATCTCCACTCACTTGAATGTTGACAGATAAAGAATCACAAACTGTGCTCAGTGCAAATGAGAGAAAAGTACAGAAGTTATGTGAGTTTATATGGCATTAAAAAGTAGACTTTAATCTTCTATGAATGTATCCAAAGAAACCTATTTCTTCTTTTCAGTATAAGATATTAGTGCAAAAGTTACATTTGGTTAATATTTAATCGTGTAGCACTCATTTGAACATTTCTGTGCTATTTTTTTTTGGGAAAACTTGACCAAGTGGCAATGTGTATTGTTTGGGGATCTAGCAGTTAAGTTTGCAAAAGCCTGACGAGAAGTGTGTCTCGTTCATTTTTAATGTATTTCTTAGCTAAGAACACAGCTGGTATTGTTTGTCACCATTTGAAAAACGTGATGCTGACTTACAGTATATTCAAAGAAAAACAGTACAAAGGCCTAGGAAAAATTAAGTCTTTATTCAAAAGCCTTTAATTAAATTTAATTGCTTTTTATTCTATACCTGATTTTGCAAACAAATTTGAATAATTTTCTTGAAACTGCAATTTTTGCTGAATCTATTTAGAGTCAAATCGTTGTTTCCTTACCTCAAAGCCAAAGGGAAAGGAAAAAAATAATACCGCATCATAAATATACCATCTGCCAAAATATATGTCCACCTCTTTCTACCAAAAGGAGTAGATTTTCCCTTCTCAAGTGAGAAAGGCTCTTCCTTCAACAAGATTATCAGAGTCTAGATTTGCTGATTAGTTTAGACACTGTGGTCTCCATAACAACCAGTACATTTAACAGCCAGTGTTGGAAACTTTTTCTCCTTGAAAGCCTCTCACTGGAGAGCAAGCTATATCAGATCACTAAGGGGTGAAAATAATATTTTTAAAAATATATAAAGTGTTTTCTTCTTAGGTGAAAAGAATCAATAGATTGGCTAAATTATTTCCCTTTCAAAAAATTTCTTTTGGGATGTCTTTATTTGCTGTTATACTCCCATACTCTAATAGTATCAAGCATCAATTATTTGTCAAGGCTGTGCTATTTTGCATCTCACTTAATCCTAAAAATAATCCTAACAATTAAAAGTAGTAATCCATTTATAGATAAAGAAATTGCCCAAAGGTACACAGTAATACATTAGAAAATAGCAACAGTCAAGATTCAAACTCAAACCTTGCAGCAAGAACAGTAATTTTCTGTATATAATAATGTTACTTCCCCAGAGATTTTAAGTGAAATTTCTCAAGTCTAATAACAGAAGTGGAGTTAGAATACAAATCTCTTAATTCCCAGTGGAACTCACACAACTTATCAGAAGTAAGTGGATTTCTAATTTCAAGAAAAGAGACTGTTAACATTCCTTTAAGAAAAGCTACAGTAAAGATCACCATTGCTCTTTAATACACTTGAAGTTGGATCCATGTCTTTTGAGGATGTTTCAGTATGTAGAGGAAGCCCTGATGTATCAGGGTTAAATGCAACCTAAAGGAAATTTAATTTTCTGAATTCTGAATTTTATGATTTCTCTGATTTGTCTACCTAGGCAGTAAATTTTTTTTTCTACATTTTTATTTTTAATGCTTGCATGTCATATGTACTTTATGTATTTGTGATAAATAAAAAGAAGATATATTATTTTTGAGATGGAGTTAAATCATATGCTTAGAGAGAAATTTGTATTATTTTATATTTATACTCTAATATAATAATGGCTAAATATTTTTTATTTTTTACAAAAACGTAGTTGATTGTACACATCCGTGGGGTACAGAGTTGAATATCAATACCTGTGGCAGTATATGATGCTCAAATCAGGATAATTAGTATATTCAACATTATACAATATAATCATTTTTCATAGCCCTTTACCAATTCCTCTCTTACTCCCCCATCCTCTCCCCCTTTCCTACCTCTGGTAACCTCAGTTCTGTTCTCTCCTTTTGAAAGTTCAACGTATTATTGTGCTTGTTGTATCTTTCTTTCATTTTTTATTTATTTGTTTATTTTTTTTAGCTCCCATTTATGAATGAAGACCTGTGGTATTTCTCTTTCTGTGCCTGGCTTATTTCACTTAACATGATTTTCTCTAAGTTCATCCATGTTGCTTTGAATGGCAGTATTTCATTCTTTTTTATGGCAGAGTAGTATTGCATTGTGTATATATACTACATTTTCCTTATTCAGTCATCTGACAATGGAAATTTAGATTGCTTCCAACTCTTGGTTATTGTAAATAGAGCTGTGATAAACATGGGAGTGCAGGTATCCCTTCGACATGATGATTTCCATTCCTTTGGGTATATATCCAGCAGTGGGATTGCTGGATTATACAGCAGTTCATTCTGTAGTTGTTTGAGGAAACTCCATACTATTCTCCATAATAGATACACTAATTTACAGTCCCACCAACAGTGTGGGAGGGTCCCCTTTCTCTGAGTCCTTACCAGCATATGTCATTCTCTGTCTTTTTGATACTGGCCAGTGTAACTGGGGTGAGATGATATCTCAATGTGATTTTAATTTGTATTTCCCTCATGCTGAGTCATGTGGAGCATTATTTCATGTGTCTGTTGGTCATTTGTATATCTTCCTTTGAGAATAATGCCTATTCAGTTCCTTTGCCTATTTTTTAATCAGGTTACTTGTTTTCTTACTGTTAAATTGTTTGAGTTCTGTATATATTCTGGATATTAATGGTTTGTCAGACACATAGTTGTTAGATGATGCAACTATGTAGGTTGTCTTTTCTAGGCAGTATTTATATATGTAGGTTGTAAAATTAGTAGGGTTATTTTTTCTTTTTGTTCGTGTATTTTTTCTAACTTGCCTGCAAGGAAGAGTATTACATAATTTTTAATTTTAAAAATTTTTCAAAAAGTTCCTACCTAAATAAAAATACGTAAATGAAATAAAAATCCTTGTACTCTCATATTTTGAATGAGTTTTAGGAAGTCTCTAAAATATGTTCTAATTCCCACTTTAATCTAGATTTGACGATTTGGGAGATCCCTAATTTAAACCTGCTTTAACCTTTCTATTCTCTGCCATCTGGACAGTTAGTAGACTGTGGGGAGTTCCCCCAGCTGAAAAGAGAACATGTTTATAGTTTATTTTCATCAAATACTTAGTTAAAATGTGAAACTACAATTATCCCTGAAAACAACCTTTTAATTATTCAAATATCATGGCAGCATGGCTTAGATGCAACAATTGACCTTTACATTTCTCTGGAGTCAGCAATGTTCTTCAGATTCTAAATATCCTTTTAAAAAAATAAATAAATCACAAGCTCTGTCTCCAAGAGAAAGAAGAAAAGCCACTAATGCTGTTTTGTCTCGCAGAACTTAAACAGGGTTGTTTTGTGCTCTGCTAGTTAGCAGCAATCATTATCGACTGATACATTGTCTCACATCTCTGTGGACATCCAAATCATACAAGAAAAGTGTTTTTATTTAAAAAAAAAAAAAACACAATAATGCCACCTGACTATGGTGTAACTGTTCACAGTTTACAGAAAAATTTCCCAAATATTTGGACGTGAGAAAAGGTTATTTGATTTGGCTGAGATCACACTCCTCCCCCACCCCCCCGCCTCCTCCAGGAAGTGGCCGCAGCAAGACCAGGGTCCACATCTTCAACTTCTGGCCCAGACACTTTTCAACACCCTGAACAGTTCCTTCCAGGTGACTGTGAGCCCCTTGAGGTCAGGAACAGTCTTTTCCAGCTTTGTAGCCCAAGAACATAGCACAGACCTAGAGGCTTTAATGCATGTTGAATTTATTTAAGATGCACAACCTATTCTCTGCCTGATTTTTTATAGAAAATTTTTTCAGTTAGCTTTTTTAAGAATCAAAATTAACAACAAATATATTCTTGTATCCATATTTTTAGAAATCATTTTAAATGAGGCATAGTTCTCTGAATATGAACTATAAGAGAGGTCCCAGGTCACTGCACATCTGCCATTTTTCCTGGACTAGTCTGATGATAAAGGAGTGGGAAAGCACAGATTGGAGTCAGGCAGATCTATGTTCAAATCTCAGTTCTGCACTGATGAATCATTTTCCTTGGGCAAGTTATTTAATCTCTGTGACATGAGCTTTGTCATTTACAAAAATGGAAATAATGCACATAAGCCCATTTGGGGAATTGAATGAGATAGGGTTCAAGAAAGCATACATCGCAGTAAGCTCAGGAAATCATTCATTCAACAGTATTTGTTGAGCACCTGTCAGGCACTGGGTCTCTCGACTATCATTTCATTTATTGGGCAGTATTTGATAGGGTAAGAGCAGAAGAAATCTTCATCTTACCTTCTACTGCTCATTCAAATCCCATTTGTGAGCTTAGTTTTATTCTAGCCCTCTGACTGAAATCACAGGTGGATCCCGGTGTTAGTTTCCTGTGGCTGCTATAACAAAGCACCACGAACTGGTTGACCTAAAACGAAATAAATTTATTGTCTCACAGTTCTGGAGGCTAGAAGTCTGAAACCAAGGTATTGGCCAGCCATGCTCCCTCCAAACCTTCCAGAGAAGGATCCTCCATCACATCTTCCAGCTTCTCTAGCCCCAGGTGTCCCCTTGGCCTGTGGCAGCATCACTCCCGTCTCTGCTTCTGTCTTCACAGGGCCATCTTCCTTCCATGCCTTCACATAGCCATACCCAAGTCTTCACATGGCACCTCCTCTAAGTGTCCAAATTTCCTTCTTCTTACAAGGACACCAGTTTTATTAGATTAAGGGACCACCCTGAGAATTTCATCTGACCTTCAGTACATCTGCAAAGACCCTATTTCCAAATAAGGTCACATTTACAGGTTCCAGTTGTTGGGTTTTTAACACATCATTTTGGGGAACACAGTTCAATCCACAACAATCCCATAGTTTTTCCAGGCACTCTATGATAATAAAAAGTCTTTCAGACACTTTCGGTCTCAAGAACAGTATTATTTGCTAAGATATCCCATCCTCTATAATAATGACATGACCTCTTACATGTCCACAATTTAGAGTTTCTAACCTCCTCAAGCTAGGAGCACCTTTAGGCTAATCCTCTGCAGTGGAGAAGCTGCCCAGTGAATCCTCTCTCCTGGCTTCACTTCCTCCCCCTCTGCTCACTAGTCACAGTCTCTGAGCTCCAAGCCATCCAGGGTGGGACCCAGAGCAGTGAGGTTTGGAGAAAGAGCCCAGCCTTGTATGACAGGTACAGTCATGATCTGGCATAGGCACCCTCTGGCTTGGTGGATGTTTAACACAGGCACATTCTCTCATATTTTGCTTTTGTGGTTCCGTCACGTTCCTGCAGGAAATATCCACCTGCACTTCCAGTGAGAATGTCACCAATCCTTCCAGGAAGGCCTTTTGGGTGGAATTCAACATAGTTTCAGGTTTTGATCCATGAGAAATGCATCCTTGACCATTCTTTTCATAGAAGCGCTCTCCCCTGGCCCCTTCAACCTTAGCCTTTTAAAGAGTTATAGGAGAAATGTTGAAAAACTCTGTATGCTCATGCACACACACGTGTGTGTGTGTGTGCACGTGCGTGTTAAGAGAGAGATAGAGAGGGATGTTTTTACCATTCCTTTTGCAAGGCCTGCATAGGTAATATAAGTAGTCAGGCACCTATTGTTTTATTCTTCTCTCTTTCATTCTTTTGGAACTGCAGCCAAAACTTAGACTGAAAGAGTTCCATTTTAACATTCCCTTGCAGCTTCCTTCATTCCTGATAGAAAAGAGACTGAGAGCAGTATAAGTGACCTTGTATTTCTAAACAGAATGAACTTGGTTTGTCTCAGAAAATTAAGTGACAAGAAACAAATAGGAGGACTCTGTTCTCTTTCCTCTAACCAAGGTAATATTTGCCAAGCAACACCTTGACTGATCCTTACAGCTAAGGACAGTGTAGTGGATTGAATTATGTCCCTCCAAAACTCATTAATGCTTGAACTGTGTCCCCCAAGTATTATGTATTAGAAACTTGGCCCCCACTGTGACTGTTAAGAGGGAGGGGAATCCTATTATGATAATTGAAAGGTGGGGCCTTGAATAGGTGGTTAGATTATAGAACTGTGCAGTAGTGAGTGGATTAATAATGGTGGTCAGGGGTGTGGTTGTGAGGGCTTTAAAAGGAGAGTGAATGAGGAAGATACTCTCTGCTCCGCCATTTCACAATGTGATACCCTGCGTCACTGAAGTCACCAAGACCCTCACCACATGTGTTCCCTGGACTTTGGACTTCTGAGCCTCTGACACTGTAAGCAGTAAATTTCATTGTCTTTGTAAATTACCTGGTTCCGTGTATTTTGTTATAACCAACAGAAATGGACCAATACAGACAGGTTAGAGATGCAAAGAAGGATGAGGGGAAACAAGGCTGCATTAATGAAAAGAGTGTTGTAGTAGGAATTAGGAGATGTGCGTTCTGGCCCTGGTTCTGTTATTAACTAGCTAGTGACCTTGAACAGGTCATTTGTGTAGGTCAAATAAGTTAATGCACTTGAGAGCTCTTTAAAAACTATACATATTCAAGATGACAGTATTGTTGCTCTTAGTAAGACGTGATGCAGTTTGTCACTAAACCCTCTTATTTCTTCACTTAGAAAATCATATTCACCCTTTCCTCTCTGTTCCCACTGCAATCACCAGTCTAAACCCAGGTGACTGCAGTCGCCTCCTAATTTTTCTCTTTTCTGCCCTACTTCCCACAATCCATCCCCATATGGGGGGTGGGGGTGCACTAGATGCTCCTGAGGCCTCTTCCTTCCTTTTGGGATACCCACATCCTATGAGACAATAAGCAGGAACAGAATGCAAGGCTGCTCCTTTCCCCATTCCACTCCCATCCTTAGCCTTAGCTGCCATTCAAATAGGGCATTTAGTTTAACAGTTAAAGATTAGATAGACAGATAGATAGATAAACAGATAGGTAGGTAAGTAGGTAGGTAGATGGGTAGGTAGATATAAATACATAAAATTAAATGAGAAAAAAATGTTAAGTGAAAATAGGGATTTTTTTTTAGCTACTTCACAGTTTTATTCACTCCACAAACACTCCAAAGCTGTTGCATTTACTGTCACAATGTATGACAGTGTGTGTATCTTCTCGTTCTCATTTGCTCTCAATCCATGGCAATGTGGCTTTCACCTCTATTCCACAGTGCTTTGGACAAGATCATTACTTGGACAAGTCTCCATTACTGTTAACTCTCAGATGTGCTTTGGCCTTATTTGATCCTATTAAATTATTTCTCCAGTTGATGATTCTCTCTTGTTGGGTTTTCTGAGCCCATGATCTTCCTCCTTCTCACGTGAGTTCTTCCTCCTGTTCCTTGCTGCTGGGGTTCCTCGGAGTACGATGCTGGGAAGCTTGTTCTTCTCTCCTGACACACTCTCGCTGGGTGAAAGCATCCCCTCACATGATTGCAGCTAACATTCGCATGCTGATGACTCCAAAACCCACACCTCTGGCTCCGATTTTACTCCTGAGCCCAAAACCTACCCAGCCTACAACCTACTTAACATCTGTGCTCGAACGTACCGAAGGCACCTCAAACTGAACACGCCAGATCTCAGCTCCTCCTCGTAACCCTGTTTCACCTTTTCTGTCCTCTACATTTTTTTTTATTGAAACATAATTGATTATACATGTCTGTGGGGTGCAGAGTTGCATATCAATACCTATGTGCAATATTTGATGCTCAAATCAGGATAATTAGTATATTCAACATTTTACAACATAATAATTTTTTATGGTCTGTCCTTTACTTCAGGGAACAGGATCTCCCAAGTGAGAATCCTCATTCTCATCCCTTCTCTTCTCTTCTCTCTCTCTCTCCCTTCCCCAGCATCTAATCAAACACCAACTCCTATTGATTCTATTAAATGTCTCTCAAATCCACCCATTTCTCTCCATCTCCACTGCCGACACTCCACTCTGGTCGCCATCATCTCTTACACAGACTACTGTAGCAGCCTCATAACTGGTCGTGCTGCCTCCGGTGTGGAGAGTGCATGTCCTGCTTATTCCATTCTCCTGGCTTCAGCCAGACTAATCTTTCTAAAACATAGACCTGAACACTGACTTCCTACCTGTCCTTAGAATAAAGTCCAAACTCATTGACCTAACTTTATAAGTTTCTTTATGATCTTGACCATTCTTGCCTCTACATGCTCAACTCTGACTCCTTCCACCTTGGGGTCTACACTGGCACAGTGATGAATTATTAGTTCCCAGGATGGGCCCTGTGATCTTCCTCCTAGCTTTTGCTCGTGCTGATCTCTGTTCAGCCTTAGAGTTTCCGTTGGCTGTTACTGCCTCCAGGAAGACTCCTAAGTGCCAAGCCTAGGTTGGGTTCTCTGCTCTTTGTGCCCAGAGCCTTTCCTCCTTCTTATCCCAGCCCTTGCAGTTCTGTACTGCAGGGTCTGTGCCCTCCCAGACTGCACACTGCAGGGGCAGGATCAGCATCTCTCTTGTTCACCGCTACACCCTGGTGACTAGAACATTGCCTGCCTCATACAGGCTTGTCAATAAAGTTTGCTGAAAGAGTGAGTTAAATGTGAAAGTATATATAATAAATTACCTCAAGAACATACTACCCTTCAAATTTTATAAATTGCCTCAATCAAGGAAGTTCTGTATGAATAAAATTTCCATTTTATAAAGACATTGGGAAAGCACTACTATTGTGCACATGTAAGTATTTCTTTTTTAAAATGTTCTGTCTGGCCTTTCAAAATGTGTTCCTAATTTCATAATAGTTCCTGAGACCAATAGAGGTATATATCATTTGTTAAAGTCCAGAAACCCCTGCTGGTACAGTCAAGTTCTGAAAATAGAGGAATGCCAATCCATCAATAGCATCCTCTCCTTTGTCTGTTAGGTTCTGTGCAAGCGTGCTCAGATGGTGATTCTCTCCCAGGCCGGTGGAGTCTCTGGCCTGGCATTTTATTGGGCCTCTCTTCTTCTGTGTTTTGATACTGGGAATGAGGCAGCTGCTGCCAAGAAGCTAGATGACGCTTAGTATCCTTGGCAGAGAAAATATTTCCCCAGTTCTGTCCAAATGAAGCCTCACAGGCCAATAAATCAATACACAAGGAGAATGTGTGATGATTTGGGCCATCTGGAATTTTTTTAAGGCATTGGAGGATGTAACAGAAACTACCTAGCTCCACAGTAGCCATGAACAGCTGGAGATTAGCTCAAAGTAGCATGGACACACTCACCATCCCACGTGACACCACCACCTCCGGACCCAGGCTAGGGAGCTCCAGGCAGCTTTTCAGAATGCTTTGCCCTGCTGTTGAGTCAGCCAGTTTGACTTCAATGTCAAAGAAAGCAGCTCCAACCATTGTCCTACCAAACAGCCTCATCAGATAGCAAACTGGATCTAGACTCTGTCTTCACATCTGATCAACCATTGTGATAATCAGGTAGTCATAAAGAAAAAGGTAGGGAGTCAGAACATCAGTGCAGTATGATCAGTACAATATGAGTGATTTTTTTTATCAGACTTTTCCTGCCCAAATGACTGCACTAGTTTTGTTTTTTTTCTTTAAATATCCCAAAAGGATGGGGGGGTGGGAGACTATTTCTACAAAGTAGAAGGTAGTATCTACATGGGTATTAAATATAGCAAGCTTAAATTCTTTATCACCAAGGAAAATGTTACAAAGGAAACTGCTTCTAAACTAATCCCTCTGGTGGCCTTTCCCTGCATCAAAAGAAAAGGGAGGAGGAAAAAAATCAGTTTCTTCCTAGACCTACAATGGTTGCCTTAGTTGTAGCTATAAATGCTAGCCCTGGGTCAGCACTTTCTGCATTCTAAGCCAAGCGCCTTACATGCATCACTTCACTCAGTGCTCATGACAGTCCTATCAGGGAGTGTCAGTCCCACTTTAAGGTGAGAAAACTGAGTTGTAGAGAGACTCAGTAACTTGTTCAAGGTCACACCACTATTAACTGCTAGAACTGGGAGTCTAACCAGGTCTAACTCCAAATTCCTGCTCTTAATCTTGATTCTCAGCATAAGGCAGCGTTTAGATGCTATTAGTTTTGCAGGCCCTGAACCAACTATAGAATTTGAAATCTGTCAGTCACCAGAAAATAATTCCTTTGTCAGAGATTTTCTCTTATTCCAGTTATTTTAAAAGCAACAACAATAAGGGAAATCAAAAAGTTTGGGGAGGAAAGTCAGGAACTACCCGGAAATCCCCCTACACTAATAAATTAACCGTTTTCACTTTTTCATGTTTCTTCCAGTCTTTGTCCATCCTGTATACATCATTTCAGAGGCCATTTTAAATGACTCGCTAGTATTGAAAAGATAAACGCATCAAATGAGGTGTCTTCTCAAAATTATACAAAAAATTATTTTGATTCTTCTTCTCACAGTCTGAATTTCATTTCCCTTTCTGGAACAATAACAGCAGCAAAATCTTGAAGAATTCTGACTCACACAGCAGCTGTGAGGATGAGAAAACCTGCTGGCTAATTGGAGATGAGTTTCACTGGAAACAATCGCACAAAAACAAACTGTCATAAACTCTTGTTCCTGAGAACTAGTCTCAGTACACACAAAAAATTATCCCACCAACGATCTCTGTTTTTGTGGAACTTTAGATACTCACACCCTGGTGTCTATATCAGCATGTTCCAAGCTGTGTTCTAGAGAACCGTAAACACACACATACACACACACACACAGGGTTTAAGGTCAATACATTTAGGATTACCATTTACATCCACCTCTCAGAGATTTAAAATGCACATTAGCATGTGAAGTTCCTGGGGAGTCGCACCATAAGGAACCTGTTTACTTCTGCCCAGAAATTGCAAACACAGTTACCTACAGGGCCACACAGGTAAAGGTAAGCACCTGGTGGCAACTATGATGAAGCAGAGATCACGGGTACCCCCTGAAGTCACTGCTTCTACAAAGGCAGGCTTAGTATTGACAAATCACGAAATGTCTGAAATCTGGGTTTTTGTGTGAAATTTTGTATTCAGGATGAAGGGGGAACAAACATGTCTCTTGGACGGATTTGCTAAAGAAAACCAGAGCTGGACAGTAGTCACAGCAGTAAACACAGATTTTATTCAAAAGTATTAGGGGGAAAGAGACCTCAGTATAGATCTGGACCCAGTTCCAAATACAGCATGGACAAGTGGGGTTGTATAGCCAAGGAGCTGGGTGGGAGTCAGTGGAAGGAAAATTACTAAGAGGAAACATCAGGGGTAAGGGGATTCTGACTTGACAGGATTCTTGCTGAACGCAGGGGCCAGGGTGATCAGACATCACCTGGGGATGGCAGGAATGAAGAACTTGATCAAATATAGAGGAAGTCAGATATCAAGGGTGGAGTATTCTCTCTCAACTGACTCAGCAGGATTCTTGTGCATGTTGATTTCCTTCTGACATCCTGCTCCAGCCTTGTACTGCATTATTTCCAGCCTCCTGCACCCTTTCCTTCCCTACACATCACTTCCAATCTTTCTTCTCCATGTTTCTGCAGCTACCCTACAGGCACATTGCCTGTTGAGAGCCTCTGGCTATTTGCCGAGGTCCATGCCAGCATCTGCAGCGATGGCTGAGTCCATTTAAAGCAGGAAGCATGTCTATCCTGCAGGCAACCAGAAAATCTGTGTTGAGTGCTAATACCAATATTTTTGTTTTGCAACACTTAACTTCACAGCTTACATAGTTTATGGGATTGCATTCTCTCTCTATCCTGGGAAATATTACTTTTCATTTACACGTAGTAAAATAACTTTAACTGCCAATTCCTTAGCTCTTAGATATTACAAGTTCTAAGCACCTCACATACAATGTTTCACTTAATCTTCACAACCAGTGTAAGAGACTTTTAATAATTTACAGGCGAGGAAACTGAGTTAAAGAGGTGAACTGAGTTACCTAAGGTGAAAAAGGGCATATCCCAGATTCTATTCTGTTCTACCTGAGTCCAAAGCCCATGTGTTTTTCTCCTTCTACTGTTTAGATTGAGAAAGGGGAATGCACGACAGACCCATTTCTTATCTCATGGAGATTTTATTCATTTTGAGCCTTGATGTTTGACTCAGTAAATGAGTCCATTAATAGCATCACAACCAGAGACACTCCCAGTTGTTAGAGATCATAGAATTCATTGGGTCAAGCCTCCATCTGTTTTGTGAATTGTCTTCACAGCACTCTTCATCTTGGTCATTCTGTCTCTGAAGACTTGTAATGTTGGGGAACATATCCTTCTGTGAAGGAGGGAGTCCATTCCATTTTCATGCAGTTTTATATTGCATTTGATAAAAATCTGTCTCCCTGGAATTGCCTTTCGTCCACCCTCGTTCACTGTCTGCTTGCCCAGCTCTCATCACCCTCCTAAGCCTTGCTGCTCTACCCATTCTTCTTAGGCAGGGTTCCTCCTGCCATGGTCACTTTGGCCTGAATAGGCTCCAATTTGCCAATGACCCAGAACTACATGGGACACCCAGAACTGCACCCAAAGCTCAAACTAATTCTGACCAATCAAAATTCTACCCCATTCTCAATTAGGATACTGCACATCCATGACTGCAGCCCCAGGTTGAATATGTTCTTTGTGCAGCCACGAGGAATCCTTAACTAGTATTGAGCTCTTAGTCAACAAGAGAGGTGGTGAGTGGGGACATTTAGCCACTCTTG
Source organism: Cynocephalus volans (assembly GCF_027409185.1). Taxonomy (NCBI): domain Eukaryota; kingdom Metazoa; phylum Chordata; class Mammalia; order Dermoptera; family Cynocephalidae; genus Cynocephalus; species Cynocephalus volans. The sequence continues at coordinate 103,996,924 of NC_084460.1, read as the reverse complement.
GCCAGTCTGGAGTAGTGGACCCCAGGGCAATAAAGCCCCATACTGATCTGCACATAATTTCACTTCAACAAAAATTGCTTCTTGTGGCAAATACTTATCTAAACTTGCATAGTGGTTTTCATTCCTTGCCATGTAAAAGAGGTACTTTCTTTTCTCCTGCATAAGCAGTTGGTTGGTTTTATTTTGAGTATGTGTGTGTGTTTGTATGTGTGTGTTTTTTAAAGGTTTGAGCCAGTGACAGTTAATCAACCAATGTCTAAAGAGACAAAAAGAAAGCCAGACTCCTCACAAGCAGAATTGGCACATAATCTCACATTGATCAGTTCTTTTACAGCACAGCCCCATGATCTTTCTAATTGACAGTTATGTTTGACCACAAAATCAAAAGTATCTCAATTTTAACTCAGGGATGAATAAGATAGACTGGTGAATTCAAACTGCTAATATGCTGCCATCCCTTAAAATTCCTTGGTTCTAAAATAAATTGTTTATTTTCTTATTCTTTATATTTTAATTTAATTAATATTTAATTTTGCCCTGGTTCTTATAGAAATTTTCATTTTTAAGTTTGACAATCATAGGGCCAGCCCCGTGGCTCACTCGAGAGAGTGTGGCACTCGTAGCGCCGAGGCCAGGGGTTCGGATCCTATATAGGGATGGCAGGTGCACTCACTGGCTGAGCGCGGTGCAGAACACGCTGTGCAAAGGGTTGCAGTCCCCTTACCGGTCATAAAAAATAAAAATAAAAAAAAAAGTTTGACAATCGTAAAAGTGAAAGAAAAAATGTCAAATATACTTTTGGGAAAACATTTTAAAATATAATTTTTGAAGATTAGTGAATAGACTAGCAGCCCCCTTCAAAGAAAAAAAAAATGTGATCCTATACTAAAATCTCCCTTCCCCCTTATTCTGGTCTGAGTCAATCTAATGGACAAAGGAGTCTGAGCTACTGTCTAATGAACCCAGTCTTCTCACTTACAGATGAGGAAAAATAATGACCAATTAAAATGACTTGCTCAAATTCACAGAGATAATGGCAGCTTCTAGCACACACCTCTCTTCTTCCAAACCACTGACACAGAATTCAGTGTAGAAGGAATTCAGAGGTTGTAGTGTGGGGACATTTAAAAAAAAAAATCATGGAGGAATTGGAATTGACAAGAAATAAGCCCTTTTTTTAACCAAATCTTACTTTTCCACCAAAATAACACATGCTAGCAATAGAAACTTTGGGAAATGCTGAAAAGTACAAAGAAAGGTGATGGGGTAAATTACTCATAACCCCATCCCATAAAATCAGTGCCTTTCTCTACAGTCTTTTTTCCCAGCACATTAGTTGCTGTTTTTCTGTCATTGTGATCATATTACGTATCAAGGAGCATTATAACTCAAGGACTATCCAATGCTATAATAAACTCTTCATAAGCATCATTTTAATTGCTATATAATGGTTCATTAAAGAAGCTTTGCCATAATTTTCTTAACCTTGCTCCTATTTTTGAATAATTAGGTGGGAGAGAAAAAATTTAAATGAAGAGAGGGAAGGTATCTAGAAGAAGAGTATGTATTTACAGCAAATTAAAACACCAAAATATAGCATATATTTGAGTTTTGAGGTTGTAGATGATTTCGGTTTTATTCTTTATATTTTTCTCAATGGTACAAAAACACTAATAAGAATACCTAGTTTATTGAGCATCTACCATGTGCTTTATGCCACAGATACATTTTCCCATTTAGTCATGATTACAACCAACCAAAATCACTACTATATCCTCATTTTAAAGATAAGAAAAATGAGACCCAGGGAGGTTAAGGGACTTGCTGTCAATGATGGAGCAAAAAATCTGATCCCAGGTTTGTCTGAGGAGAAGGCTGCTATTCTTAACCTCCATTCTGCACATCCCAAGTTTTTTTAGTATGTTCTATCATTACCATCAGGAAGCAATTCTTGGACATGGAAATGGGTTGTAAACAATAGCAAATAATCTGTTACATGTAAGGTGTAAAAACAATCTACCAAAATCCCAGAACAGCTAAGAAAATCATCAATAAATAAAATCCCCTTGGTCTTGTCTAAAATGTTTATAATTCAAATATGTTTTAGGTTTCTCCAAAATTGATTTAAAAGAGGGGGGGAAAGCAGTGTTAATTGCAGCTATGTGAATGAAGTCTGGATTTGGAGACTGGATGAAAAATGATTATGCTAAAAGTAGTCTTCTGTAATTAAATGAAAACTGTGCTGTGCTCTTTAATTAGTCAGCAGTAACTCATTTAAGTGGTAACAGTAAGTCCTGGTGCATCTGGTTAAATGAGAGCCCAGCAGCCCCACCTCAGCTGAGGTTCTGTTTCTTGCAGCAGTTCTATTTATGCATCTACTGCTCTAATTTGAAACTGCAGGAAAGGTGGCACATCCTTTTGCAACTCTGATGTACACGTTGTGAAATCCCCTCTATTTTTCATTCAGAAGACTTGTAATATGCTTTAAATTCCAAAGACTCTCACTAGGGGAACATATTTGCCTTAGAAAGTACACACAACCATGGGTCTCTTGCATCACCCAGTATGGTGCTGGGAAAGTTAGTAAACATAAAATTCACCTGATAGATTTTTCTTCATTTCTAATGAAGATAAATTGAAGTCCCCCAATATTTTCTCCAAACTCCTCAGTATCAAATAATATTCAGATTTTATGGCACTAAAAAAAAAAAAGAAAGAAAACTTATTTCTCTTTTTTGTTGTTTCTAACCTTATTTCTTAATTGGAAAAATAAAGCATACTCATCAGAGAAAATTCAGAAAGTATGAAAAATGTAAAGGAAAAACATTGCCCAGCATCTCTTCCTTCAAAGACACATTTCTATCAGCATGGTAGCTTATTTTCTTTTCTCTGGCCATTGCTTTTATATATGTGAGATCATTCAATTTGCACAATTTGGTATTCTACTAGAATTCAAAAGAAATTTTGAGTTTTATTCCTAACCTTAACCTGGATACCTACTGGCTCTTCCATGTGCTTCCAGGATCTCAGATACAGTCTGTCAAGATGCCTGCTGCCTTGAGTCCTCATTGAGGGGAGGCCTGTGTCCAAGGGACAGAACTCATTTCTGTGGTAGGAATGAGTATTCTAGGCATACGAATGCATGAGAGCAAGACCTTCTATTTACTTAGTTGTCTTGGATTAATCACATTGGGCTGGCCCTTATTCCCTGAATGTTTGGATCCAAACAAAATGAGGTTATAATTATCATTCAGAGCAACTTTGAAGAAGAGCTCTTGCTTCAGGATGACCACTACCCAGGAAAACTTGGAGGATGGGAACATGAAGGTGAACCATCAGTCAGGCTGACAGTGTGTCGACAGGTCACGGGACTTTAGAATCATAGAAATTGAGATTTGCAGATAAACAGCATGAATCCCAGTCCCAGACTCAAGTGTTTAAGGAATACCCATTTTTTTGTTTGTTTGTTTTCTTTTCAGAAAATAAAGTGGTTTCCAAGTCTCTCTCTTACCAAACTGGCAGGTAACTTAGTCTCAGCCATGCAATCTGGAAGGCTTGTGTAGGGCCAGAAAACAAGGGCAGACTCTCTCTACCCTCCTCTTTCTCGTGGTGATTGCTGACAGCCACCGAAGCCCAAAGTGGTTCCTTGAAGTTCAGTTTCTATTTCCCTGCCATCTGGGGATCAGAGGTCAAGCCAGCTGCCTGGTCACTCTGTCAGTCATCCTCCCTGAGGTCAGGCCATTTTGTCTGGGAAATGCCTAAAAGCTGGGCACCAGCCTCCCACCAATCAGAACCCACCACCCTCCATCTCTTTCCCTGCCCCTGGAAAGTTCCTCATCTCTCCTAAGTTCTTTAAGATATTCACTCCTTCCTCCTCTCCCCGGGCCACCTAAAGTTCTCTCTTCAGGCCTAATTAAACAGAAGCCAACTAGGGACAACATTTGCAAAAAAAATCCTGCTTCAGTCTGCCAACACATATTTACCCTGAAGTAAAGGAGAACAAATGGCCTGGTTCCCCTTATAGAAGACATAAGGGAAAATAATCAGGAAAAAATAAACCAAAGTAGTATTTTTCAAAAAGCCATCCTACCATAGAAAAGACCTTGAAGTGGATTCTTTCACGCCCAAAGCCAGGGTCCTTCATTCTTTAGCACCAGGTGGCCAAGTTCGCTATAAGCTAATAAGTGTTCAGACACTATGAATCCTAGCTTAGGGATCATGAACCATTAGGCTCAGTTTTCTCCTAACACAGTGCTTTAGACAGAGTTGGATCAACTAATGTTACTTTCCCTTGTCCGTAGCTGACTGCCTTTCCAAGCCCAGCAAGTCCCAAGGCTGTTGCTCCAATTTTTTATATCCTAGGAGCAACTCTGGGAGAGGCCCCCCTCCCTAAAATGTGGGCCTGATGCCCACACTTGAAACTGTGTATAAGTAGTGGATTTTTAGCTGAATTTGGTATGTATGATCCTGGTTCAGATGGCTAGAGAAAGTCACAACTAGGGTGTAGGGAAAGTAAAGCAGAATGTTCAGGGCCCCCTCAGATGTTCCGAATCTTGCTGAGCATTTGATGTAAATATGCACATGTGCCCAGGTGCTCCTTGGTTATTGCCTAATGTAATTGTGCATGTGCACCCATGTGTTCCTGGGTTGTCTGACTCATACCCAGGTGTCCTGGGTTGTTGGACTTAAGTATAAAGGATTAGTAGCTCTGATCCACAGCGCCCCCTCCCCCCCCGCAAGGATGCCCCTGGGGGCCACAGGGAGGCTGCTACTGCTGCTGGAGGCTGTTGCTGCCAGTGCCCCTCGGATGCCCTGAGAGGCCACCGCCACTGCTGCTGCTGGATCTGTAAGCTGCTGCTGCTGCTGAGGACTGAACTTGTGTCATCTGCCAATGGCTCCCAGGATCTTTCCCAATTACCTAGTATGGACCTGTGTGTGAGGGGTCTGTGACCCAGTTCGTACAATGGGTTTGAAGGGTCTGTGAGCCCTTACCCCAGATAATACAATTGGAGTCTGACAATTGCCATAGCCTACCTGACAATTGCCTAACTATACATAGGGCTGGCCAGTTAGCTCAGTTGGTTAGAGTACAGTGTTATAACACCAAGGTCAAGGGTTCAGACACCTATACCAGCCAGCCACCAAAAAAAAACAAAAACAGAGAAAGTCACAATTAATCTACTTCAACACATTGCCTACTGAGTCCCTTCACAAGCTCTCCACGAGTTTCACTGGATGTAGCCAGTTTGAACATTCTCTTCCTCTTCAGAACTCACTTTGATCTATGTGGAAAACTGTCTACCAGATGACATATTATGTTCTTAAATCCATCTCTCTGCATTTTTCCTGTCTCCCAGTCAGATACAGAGTTTTGGGATAAGATGCAAGCAGAATGGGAAGAAATGGCCCGGAGAAATTGGATATCTGAAAACCAAGAAGCCCAGAACCAAATTACAATCTCAGCCAGTGAGAAGGTAACCAATTCTGTTCTTATTCATGCCGACCAGTTTTCTCAACCTCTTTGGATCATATTTTATAGATTAGTCAATAACTATTTTGTCAAAATTTGAAGAATTAAAAAGACAATTAAATGTCAATCTGATCTAGAAGAAATTCTGACAGATGGAAACAATAAAACCATCCAGTGTGTGAAGGCAGCCAGGCTGCAATGAAATGCTCCTATTTTTATCCGTGTTCAGACAGTTTGGCAGTCAACCAGAACCTGGATCCTGACTGCTGGCCGGTTACTGAACTAAGTGACATTGAGGGTGGGTTGGAACAAGAACTGGGCTGACTCTGCAGTGCTTTGTCAGCCAGTCACCTGAGTCCTGTTGCTGAGCTAACAATAGAAGTGATATTGACGGCAGAGGAGTGAAGCAGGGGCTTAGGGCTGCATCTCACAGGTGGTCATTACACAGTCAGCAAAGAAGCCTTTTAGAAAAAAGGTTTACACACCAGGTCAAGTCCTGAGGGGATTCTTCAGAGATACTCTCCTGATAGGAACCCCAGCAAATGTGCAAGAGCAGTGAACAACCAGACACTTTACCCATGAAGTCCCAGTTGCTCTAAGATTTATGCTTTTAAAAATACCTGGTTGGGGAAAAAACACTTGAGGAGTACGTATAAATGACTTGAAAGATAGAAAGCAATGTGGAAATATATAAATACACATATATATGTGTGTATTATGGTTTTTTGCGGTGGAGGAAGTCTCCATAATATATAGTTCTGGAAAACTTCTGTGATATTTTGTTCAATGCAACAAATATTTATTGACCATCTACTCTTGCACTAAGTACCAGGGGTATGATGATAAATAGCCTCTGATTTCAGGGGATTTGCAATCTACGTAGTGACTAAAATGTCTCCTCCTTCCCAATATTCTTCATCCTTCAGTAGGCCAAGCAATCTCACAAAATCAGAACAAACATCTCATTGAAAATAACTGTCCTTCCCTCAGAGAAATGAAAGCTAACTAAGAAGAGAGGACACTGACGCAGACCGTCAGACTCTGGGCTGTAATCCACGTGACTGAGGCCCTCAGCCCCTCACTCTCAGGACCCCATATCCACTCTACACTACATAAGCTGGTCAGACCCTGTGGCTTTTGATAAGGGATTTTGTCTTTCTAAGCTCCTACAGAGAGTGAAGGCCCCCACTTGATCTATTTTTAAACCTTCGTGACATCATCACATGAACTAGCTTATTTGTGTCCATCAAATTAGGATTTTATGATAATTTATGCTAGTAAGGTTACAACAAATAACATCTCTCAGATATTTCAGGTAAGAGTCTAAGTTGGCACGAACTTTCTGAAAAATAATTCTGCCACATATTTCAAGGACCTGGAAACAGTTCATAGCCTTTAGCCTAATAAGTCCCTCTAGGAGTCTATCTTAAGGTAATAAACAAATGCAGGCAAAGATTTGAGCATGAGGCTTTGGCTGTAGCTTTATGATACCAAAAAGTTAAAAATAACCTGAATGGCCATCAATAGGGGATTGGGTAAATAAATTTAGCATATGCATATAAATAATTTTAATAACATAGGCAAATAATCAAAATATAAAACTTAAGTGGGGCCTCAGATACAATGTTGCATATACAGGATGATCCTATTTGTTTAATTTATGTACTCATAGAAAAATACTAGACAATTATTTGTACATTCTGTATTGTTTAAATTTTTACAATAAAATCTGTAACTTTAAAACAGGCATTCTCAATGGGGGCAATATAGCCCCCAGTGGGAAAAAAACTGGTTTGGATAAGGGCAAAAAAAGTCAGATATTACAATGGTTTGTAACTCTCCAAAGGGCCATAGTGTATAAACAGATATATAGTATGTGGTAATCATATTTCAGAGGAGTGAGTGGCAACACTTAGTAAAAACATGTCTGAAGAGTCAGTTGAGAGGAGATAGTTAAAACAAAAAGAACAAGAGAAACATCAGAAAAAAACAAATTCCAAATTATTAACAGTGGTCATATTTAGGTTGTGGAATTACGGGTAACTTTTTCTTTCTATTTATATTATTTGGTATCATCTAAAATTTATACAATGAAAATGTACTACGTGCATAATAAAAACAGTAATTTAAGTTTAATTTAAAATAAATAAGTTAAAGAATTAAAATTTTAAATTTAAAGAGAACTTACTAAATATAAGAATGAAGGGATAAATCTATTGGCCCTTCTCTGTGTTGCAGGGATATTACTTTCACACTGAAAACCCCTTTAAAGACTGGCCTGGAGCATTTGAAGAAGGCTTAAAAAGGCTGAAGGAAGGGGACCTGCCAGTCACCATCCTATTCATGGAGGCGGCAATTCTTCAGGACCCTGGAGATGCAGAGGTGTCACTCCTCCTTTACTCTGCCAGACTCAGAACATGGCTGCATGTGCTAATGAGGGACAGAGGATGACACCAAGCTCTGCTGGGTGGCATTTTCATTAAGTAAATGTTCCCAAAAGAGTTAACCTGGCTTAGTATGATATTTGTTTGAAAGTTACAAATAGATACCTGTTTTCTAACCAAGTCTACAGTATTTATGGTGCCCAAAGATAAAGGTTGGGGACAGGAAATGAAAACTCAAAATTGCCAACCTGGAAGCTCACCAGAAGTTTTCAGGGAGCAGTACGTAGTTTTGTCTGGATCTCAAGTCACATCACGTATCACCCTTGATTTATTCACTCAACATTTATTGAGCACATACTATGTCCCAAAAATTGTGCCAAGTCCTGGCTTGAAATATTGAAGAACTGGAAAAATGTAACAGTTGAAAAGAAGTGTTTGTGATCTATCTGGGGAGACAAGTAAATAAATCAATGCAGAGTAGTAAACGCAATGTCAGAGTATGCACAGGGTGGTCGGAGAGCAGAGAGGCTCTCAACCCAGCCTTCCCATACAACTGAATCCAAAGCTGAATTTTGAAGGAGGGAAGATCCGTGACAACAGGAGAGTCGAGTTGTTGTTAAGAGGGAATAGAATGTGGGTACATAGAGGGTATGAAACATCTTGTTGGGCGGAAGAGGGCAGGAGTGAATGGTAGAGGGGAGGAAGAAGAGTTAGGCAAGAGTATGAACTTCGTCTGAAAGCCATGGGAAGCACTAGGGGCCTCTACTCAGGAGAGTGACCATGTTAGAAAACCCCTTTCTGTGAGATGGGAAGGGTGATCGATTAGAGACAGAGGCTGGGAGACCCTGAAGGGCTTCTGCAGACCTATCTTAGTCCACTAAGTTTCCGAACCCGGGAAGGCTCGCAATAAGATAGGGGCAGTATAAAATCTTCTTAGTTTGTGAGTCATTTTCAGGAATCATCTTGTAAGAGATATTCCCAGAAGAATTTGCAGAAATTTTAGAGACAGGTATATATGGTGGTGAGCAGTCAACCTAGAATAATGATTAAGCCTCTAGGCTCTGCTCTCCCACCAGCGGTGTAGGTTCAAATCCCTGCTCTACCTGTAAGCCATGTGATCTACGACAAGTCATTTAAAGCCTCTAAACTTCAGTTCCCTCATCCATAAAATGGAAATCATGATAGTTATTATCTCATTGGCTGCAGTGAGGATTAAATGAGCTCATACAAATTAAGTGCCAAGCTCGGTGCCTGGCACATTGATATTTATCCTTCATTATTATTACTGGTTGTTTTTAGTTTGTGTAGAAAGAATGAGTAAACTGATCATGAGTTAAAGCTCCTAATATCTTGGTCATGAAAAAGTTTACAGTGAAATGAGATTGAACTGAGAGCTGAAATTCTGAACCAAAATATTAAAATTTTCAAGAGATATATGAATCATTGTAGAAGAGAAAGTTATTACATTAATATAAAATTATAGGCCACCCCCCAAAATAATAATGTCATCTTTGATATTGCACATTTTTAAATGCTATGTATTTTATGAGGCATTTTCATGTGTATTACATCATTTGACACAATAACCCTGGGAGGTAAAAAAAGAAAACTATACATTATTATCCCAGATTCATAAATGAGAAAATTAGGACCCTTGGTAACTAATGGATGCCAGGCAAGAAGCCAGGGCTTCTGTAGATAATCTAAGCTAACAAATACTCTATGGTAGGAAAACGACCCCACAGCCAAAGGCTAGGAAGAATCCCCAGAGAAAGACTGTTTCTCCAATCTTTCTTTAAGAAGCATTCTAAGCTATATGAAAAGTGAAATCAAAACAGAGGCTGCTCGCCTTGCAACACCAAGGTCAAGGGTTCAGATCCCCATACCAGCCAGCTGCCAAAAAATAAAAAAATAGATGCTGCTCTATGTAGGTTTGAAAGATTAAAAAGAATCACTGATTTCCTGGGTGGAAATAATCAGTATCTTTTATGAGTTTATATGGTATGGGTAATAATAACCCAGGAGGAGAAAAGCCAGTACAGATTTCATGGCACTTAGAGATGACTTTGTGTGCTTTCCTACGGTTTTGCTTTTAAATGTCTGCAGCACTGATCTCAAGGGTGGGAGTTATACATTCCCCAAACATTTTTAAGCCCCTCAGACTCTGATACGCCCCCACCCCCAGCAAATTTGAGAACAGTGTGTGCAGTGAGAGATTTTGCTCATGTGTACTCCTGTAATGTTGTGAGAATTATTATTCGTATAAGTATAGAGATAGAAATTTGCTATATTAAAAACTTTCATTCTAGATATGAAAAAAGTTATGTGCTTTAAGATGCTCTTCATATCATTTACTACAGCAAAGGATTGCAAACAATCTTAGAGCAATAAGGGACCTGGTAGTGTAAATAACGGGATATCCATTCAACAAATTTAAGTTAAACATTATGAGGATTTTGCAAAAACATGAAAAAAGTGCTTAAGATACAATAAAAAATATAAGTACAGACTACATATGTATGTTATGATTGTGTTTTATACATTTTAACAGTGATTACATTAGAGGGGTGAACACATTATGGGAGTTTTGTTTTGTTTTTCCTAATTCCTAAATTCCCTGTGAACTCTTCTAGTAACCATTTAACTTCATTTATACAAGCTAATTTCATGTTGTACATCTTGAGATTCCTTATTATAAACTTTAGACTATTTTGCTACCTTTCTGAGTCATTTTTCTACCCCTTTTCCTCACAATTGTATAATTTTATATATTTAGCTTTTGGTTTTAAGTTACCTAAAATCATGAAATCTCAGATATTCAGAGGTTTCCATAGCACTAGGTTCCAGGAAAAGATATACACTGAAAGAGTTTGGAAAGAGTGACAAAAGATCTTGACCCACGTGTCACAAGAGAGTATAAATGAAGAAATGCACGTGGTATTTTTCTCTTTTACATAGCTCTCGCATCTGAGTCAGGTTGCTCTGCACAAGGGATTTGTCAAAGGCAAACAAACCAACTAAAGCACGTGAGTAATTCTGCTTCATCTTGCAATATTAACATTCGTTGTTTTTTGTAGGCATGGCAGTTCCTCGGCATAACCCAGGCAGAGAATGAAAATGAACAAGCAGCCATTGTCGCCCTCCAGAGGTAGATGAGGCTAAGTATAAAATCATGGGCCTGGTGGACACTTGCGAAGGAACTTCCTGTGTTTCAGATTTGTCTTTTGACCCTTATTGAAATACAATGTAAAGAATTGGGGTAGGATAAGTGCTAGGATGCCACATACCACTTACACCTACTTCTGGAAAACAAGGACTTATGATGAAATAATGTTTTGCTATTTACAAATCAATTGAGGTTCACTGGCACCAAAGAAAGTCTGTGTTTAAAGCAGTCATAAAATAAGTTCACTGAATAAACATTTCCTTTTAACTTTCTAGCCTTCTGTAGCATATGAAAGTTCTCTTTAGAAAAAACGTATTCAAAATACTGACTAAACGTCTAGACTACTTTGGTTATCGGGGTGGAAACAGTGCATGCATGTAACATCGCACCTGATTTGAGTCCCTGTTTAAACCCTGGAAAAACAGCCTCTACCAAATATGAGGGTACTTCAAAAAGTTCATGGAAAAATTCGTATTATCTTTTAATTCTGTTTTTCCACCAACTTTTTGAAGTGCCCTTGTAGATTTCTACTTTCCCTGCCCTTTCTTGCAAGTACTTTTAATATAGTGCTATAGGAAGAGAATATATATACACACACACATATATTCCATATGCTATATATGTGTGTGTGTATATATAGGTGTATATTTAATCTTCCAAGAGCTTTGGAATCTTAGAATATAAGAATTCTAGATCCTTGGAATTCTAGGTCTTTGTAATCTTAGAATTCTAGATTTCAAGATTCTGTTGGTATCTTATGGTGTAATGGTGCCTGGGGTATTGTCCTGCCTTGAGAGCCTTTTCCTGTAGATGAGAAAATTGGGGATCAAGGAAGGTCAAGGTCACACAGATAGTATGTAATGGAGACAGAATTTAAACCGTCTTCTCTTGACTCCAAATCTGGAACTTTCTGAGTCAGTGATTCTTAACACTGCACACACATGCACAATAGAATCATTTAAAAAAAAAAAAAAAAAAAAGATGCCCAGGTACACCCCAGAGATTAGGAATTAATTGGTCAGGGCTGGGGACCAAGCAGCAGTAATTTTTAAAACTCCCACAGGTATTTCTAATGTGCATACAAAGTTGAGAATGTCTCTGTCCAGTGCTGATAAGCTTTGGGGAGATTGGAACTACCTTAGTGAGATATCAGATATGGTCTAGGGCTTGATATTCAAAGTCTCATTCAGGAACTTCCAGCATTGTGATCACCTGGGAGCCTTTCAGACCTGCCTGTGCAAACTTGGGCCCCTCCCCTGGCCTACTGTACCAGAATCTGCACTTTCCAAGATCCTCATGTGATGTACATGTGCTTCAAAGTTTGAAAAGTACTTGGTAGAGGTTGTGAAATAAAATGAGGGAGAGCAGCCTAAGCCTCCTGCAAACCCACATCAGTAGTCTGGAAATAGGAATTTCCCTTTCCTTTGCAAAACACTGTACAACTTCTCATCTCTGGATGTCCAAATTTAGTTCAAATCAGTTTTCTTTGGGGATAATGTACATTTAATACATTGGTAATAGAGTAGCATTAAAATAATGATATCCCCTACTTCTCATCAAACTAAATACTAATAAATTATGTACAGGAATTAGCTGCACTTTCTATAGTTTTAAAATCATTTATTAAAATTACCAAAGCTGGTGGTCATCAGGATGAGTTTTAATTTGCTTAAAAATATGCTTACATCCCAATTTTCATGGGGATAAATATGGTATTTTCCAGGGACTTGACATAACAAACTCAACAATGCTTTTGCAGCATTTAATTAATAATACTTCAAATTTTTAAAGAAGTTAGACTCTGGCTTTAAAAAAAAAATCTGAAATTGTTTGTTTTTTGGGGTGGGGGTTGCCTTCTTTCAGGTGCTTAGAATTACAGCCCAACAACTTGAAGGCTTTGATGGCTTTGGCTGTGAGTTACACTAACACTGGCCATCAGCAGGATGCCTGTGAAGCTCTGAAGAGCTGGATTAAGCAAAATCCAAAGTACAAATACCTTGTGAAGAGCAAGAAGGGATCTCCAGGCCTCACCCGACGAATGTCTAAGTCCCCAGTTGACAGGTATCCCTCGCATTATATTACAGCTGGTGGTAAACACCCCTATACACAATCACCTTTAGGGTCATTAATGAGTCTCAGACCCCTAGCACCACCCACTCCAAAATGGTTTATAGGATGCATTCTGCTAGAAAAGCAGCACTAATTAGAAAGATGGATGCTGAGACCATGGCCAACCTTTGGACACATGATCTACATTGTGGGCACTCACAGACATTTAGCTGAGTACCATATTTTAAAGCCAATGCTTTGGATGTATAATCCATCTAAAGTATAGTAAGTACTGATTCTCCAAGTCTTATAAAGCCTGAGAATTAGGAATGGGGAAAAAACGAAAATCCTTTTTTCAAGGAATTTTGTTTTCTATCAGCAATAAATGCTGATGTTAAATCCTTTCTCGTTGAAGCCTTGGGAAACTTAGCTGTGGGATTTTCCACATTGGCATTCAGAGGGTCAATGGGACTCTTCTTGTGAAGACCTTACTGAGCACAGCCTGTATCTGTGTATGATAAAATATTTCATGAAAATCAGCCATATTTTTTAACAGTCAGTATTAATAGTCTTCTCATTAAGCTGAGATATTTTAAGCAAAATTTTTCAGTCTATAATGAAGACAGACTTCTTGAAATAGAGTCAAGAGATTTAATAGTAAATCATTTATGTCCCGACTATTTGAATTACATATCTAATTTTTTCTCTTGTAGCTCTGTTCTGGAAGGAGTGAAGGAATTATATCTGGAAGCTGCACACCAAAATGGAGATATGATTGACCCAGACCTACAGACAGGTCTGGGAGTACTGTTCCACCTGAGTGGAGAATTTAATAGAGCAATAGATGCATTTAACGCTGCCTTAACTGTTCGGCCAGAGGTAAGAAAACACAGCACATCAAGAAACCATTAGTTTCTCTGTAACAAATAAGTTTTCACAGGCTCCACTTTCTACATTTCATCTACATTTTATTTCCTCTAGTGGTCAGGAAACTGATCAGTACTACTAATATGCTACTGCAGCTGTTAATACTGAAATACCTAAAATAGAAACATTCATTACATGACAGCATCAAACGGTAGCTGCTTTTTGATGAATGAAAGTCATTTGGCAAAGTTGTCCGTAAAGATTTTTGAGTAATTCATCTCACCAAGGTCCCTGTCCCTGAACACTGGATAATTTTTTAGCCATTTTCCTTCCTCTGCAGAGAGGAGGAAGGGCATGACAGGGAATACTCTGTCATTGTGAGCTCTGACTTTGTCATCAGGACTACTCCTTATGGAACCGTCTCGGGGCGACCTTGGCAAATGGAGACCGCAGTGAGGAAGCCGTGGAGGCCTACACTCGAGCACTGGAGATTCAGCCTGGCTTCATCCGCTCCAGATACAACCTGGGCATAAGCTGTATCAACCTGGGCGCCTACAGGTGAAGTACGGCAGCAGGCTGAGAACCAAAAGCCATGCTCAAGACTGAGGTTGAAAAACCTGAGAGGTTGTTTTCAAATAAAAATACTGCCCTTGGTAGGAGTAACCCTCCCTCCCACTAAGGGTCAGTGTTGAACCTTCAGCCCCGGAGGCCTGTTTCAGCAGGAACCATGTGCCTCACTGGGTGTCAGTCTTTAGAGATGGGCCCTCATCAGGGCATCTTGGGAAATGTAGCGTCCAGGCCCCTACTCCAGATTTCCATTCAGTCGACCTCCGTTAGGACAAGTTATCTGGGTTTTCAACACCCCCAGGACCAACTCTTTGAGAAATACGAACAGTCCAATCTTTCATTTTCCACTTAAGGAAAAAATGAACGTTGGGGGCGTGGGCAAGGAGGCCCTCAAAACTGCTTCGGAAGGTACCAGAACCAGTGTTTGGCAAAGCAAAACCAAGAATACAGGTTTTCTAAACCTATTGTGCCCATAAAATTAGTCAGGAAAAAGAAGAAAAAGAAAAAAACCGGGGGCTTGTAGTTTGAATGCCTTTCCCATTCTCTCCTCATTCGTCATTATCATTCTGGTCTATCTCCTGTCTTTTCCCCATTGACAAGGGCCATAAATGACTTTTATTTCTTTAAGGTAATGAAAATATGGGTGATTTTTTTTTCCTTTCTTTTTCTATTTTTTCTATTTTCTAAATAAACAGGTATTACTTTCATAATTGAAAAAGAGAAAACTAAATGTTAGCTTTAAACCCCACAAAAAAGGTAAAATGTAAAAATGTGTCTCATTCTCAGAAAGAGCCAGGCTTTAATAGTCAGACAGCTTGAGTTCAAATCACAGCTTTGTCATTTACTAGTTTTGTGACTCTGAGCATTTAACTTTGAATCTCAATTTCTTCACTTGTAAAAAAGAGAAAGAGAGAGAGGTAATAATAACTATCTTCCAGGATTATTGTGCAGGCTAAATGTAATTGCCCAGCACAGGGCAGATGCTCAATACCTAATAGGCATTTGTTATGATGATGATGATTATCGCCATTATCATCAGTGTCCTTATTTCTATTACTTATTTATCTGAAGAATTGCTGTTTCTGAACTGCATTGTGCATTTTGCCATTGGCAAATATTGAAGCCTTAAAAAACAGTTGCTGCATTTATACTAAAAAAAAAAAAATCTTACAAAGAACATTAGTCACTGGATTCCACGGTGTGCTCTAAGAAAATTTTTCTCAGGTCAAAACCAGGAATAACTAGGTGACTCCTGAGCAACTGGTTAGTTTTATTCTGTGGACACTGAAATGTGCCACTGCAGAGATGCTCTGCAGAAGCCCAGAGCTGACTCTGGGCCACCTCTCCACACATCAGCTGTAAGGCTGGTGATGATGATTTTGCATACTAACTTCATTCCAGGCTTCATCTGATTTTCCTGACCTGGTTTTTTATTTACACCCTTTTTTCTAGGTATGTTGTATATATGTATTTATGAGACACCTTAGGTCCTTTTTTTGGAAATAGGGGAGTTGTAAATAAATACATGTATACACATACAGATATAAATACATATACAGACATAGCAAATTCAATTAAAGGAGGCTTTTATAAAGCTCTTGGATAAGGTTTTCTTAATTGTAACTTCTTAGTATTGAAAATGGTATTTGAGGATTCAG
The DNA here is from genome assembly GCF_027409185.1 of Cynocephalus volans. Lineage (NCBI taxonomy): Eukaryota > Metazoa > Chordata > Mammalia > Dermoptera > Cynocephalidae > Cynocephalus > Cynocephalus volans. The sequence continues at coordinate 103,980,763 of NC_084460.1, read as the reverse complement.
TAGAATACTTTCTCAGCATTCAGAGGGCAACAATTTGCAGGAGGTCATGAAGGTCCATGACAGGTGAAAATGGGCGACTTAGTTGAGGGGTGAATTTTAAATCCTCAAGCAGGAAGTCTCCTGCATAGGAGCAAGTCAATTTTAGGTTTTCCAGATAAAATACAGAATGCCCAGTTATATTTGAATTTCAGATAAACAGCAAGTAAGTTTTCATTTTAAGTATTTCTCAAATATTGCATAGTATATGCTTGTACTAAAAATCATTCATTATTTATCTGAAATTCAAATTTAACTGTGCATCCTGTATTTCTAGTTGCTAAATCTGGCACCCCTAATCAATTGGGTGCTTCAGAACATCTCATCTGAGCTTTGTGGGTCTTTTATTGTCATGCCAGATGTGGAAATCTTAAGAAGTGATAAACATTTTGTGTCTTTTCTTGAGGAAAAAAAGACCAGCAAGTGAGACACAAACCTTAAATTAATTCTGAAAACAAGTTTAACTTGAGGTGTTAAGTGTATGCTTAGGAAATAACAGCCCTCAATAGAGATATATATGGCTCAGAAGAAAGCCGGTACAGATACTTTCACATTCACAAAAGTCTTGGGACTACCCCCTCAAGAACTGCAGGTGTTTGTGTATGTAGCTATAACACTTGCTGTTTGTCATCTCACATCTTCTATAAAGAATCAAAGACATGCCCTGCCCTAGTACCATAAGCAATTGAAATCAGGGGAGGCAAGTGAGGGCATGAAACTCGGGTGTAGCCTCAAATGTTACAGCTTTGTCAACAGGAGCTCTGGAGCAGAACTTAGACCAGTGGATCTTAACCTTTTCAAAAACAAGGACCCCTTTTCAATGAAAAAATGAAATTTCATCCCCATTGATAGTAATATTTTTAGTATTAGCATAATGGGGAAAGTTTTTAAATAAATGGGAATTTAATTAATCATGACAATGTACACAATTTGAAATTATTCATACATGTATGTGTGAAATATTTGAAAACTATGCACACATATAGACATACACTATTCTGAGTCCCGCAGAAGGACTCTGAGTTCTTAAGTTGAGGGACAGGTTTAGACTATCTTCATGAAAAAAAACCTGCATTTGTTTTGATGAAGTTTTGGGAACAGCCAGTGAATGAGGGAATTCCAAGATCTTCCTTCCCCTGGGGTTCTTACAGGTCTAGGATTATGAGAAGAAACCCAGAGACAACATCATTAGAGCTGCCACCTTGTAAAGAGGGGGCCAGCAAGCCCTCTAAAGTAGACTCCCTACACCCATCTATTTATAAATTCTCTCTTCTTGCTTGATTACAGGAAATCCAGAAGAGGAGGTTATTAGAACCCCCACTCCATTCTGTTACCCAGGTTGCTACCTACAACATAACCATTTCCCAACTGCCTTTTATTTTCAGGCAGATCTAACAATACAGATGAGCAAATGCTTAGATCATATGCATTAGAATGAAAAATCCAGCCTCACTTTTAAGGTTTCTTATCAAATGCTTAATAACTACCTTGCAGGATTAAATGAGATCAAGTGCATGAAAGTTTTTGAGAAGAATAAAGCCAATACAAGTTAACGTGGCATGATTATTTGTAGCAGGGATCAGTTTGTCAGATATATGATACAAGGTGGGGGTGGTATGGGGTGCTGAAGAAGCACACCCAACAGGTCCACTTGGCACCCAAGCATAGCCATGGACTAGAGGAGCTAGAAGGCCTGTGGACAGCATCTAACTCGGCTCTTCTCAAACTTTGTGTTCTCAGGATCTCTTCACACTTTTAACAATTATTGAGAACCCAAAGGACTTTTGTTTTTGTGAGTTATAACTATCAATATTTACCATATTAGAAATTAAACTGAGAACATTTTTAAAGGTTTCTTTAAAAACAATAAAACATGTTACATGTTAACATAAATAAAACATTTTACAAAAATTAATTACATATCTTCTAAAACAAACAAAAAGAATTTTAGTGAAAAGAGTGGCATTGTTTTACAATTTTGCAAACTTTTAAAAATATCTTGCTTACTAGAAGGTAGACTCTCAAGTCTGTTTTTGCATTCAAGATGTTAGAGTATCACACATCGGTGTAGTCTCTGGAAGATTCCACTGTATGCATGGGAAAAATGAAAGTGAAAAGGTCAACTAACATCTCAGTTTTATTATTAGAATAATTTTGACCTCACTAATCCGCAATTTTCCCCAGACCACACTTTGAGAACTATTGATCTCAATGATAGGAGCTTTCACGAAGATCGATTCAACTGCACCTCACAACAAGCTTTAAAATGGCTTCTATTATCTGTTATCATTCAGGGAAACTGAGCCTTGGAGGAGATAAGAAATTTGCCTAGGGCTGGCTAACTGGTGCTCTGATAATAAACTCAACTTCACCCGAGCCACCTTGCATCATTTCTATCACTAACAGGAAAAGTTAGAATGCTTCGTTTCTGAGTAGGGCCGTGTTCCTTCTCTTAAACTCTAGTTACAGAAATCACATCCACAAATGGATTAAGTCTTCACGTCATTCCTGGAGTAGGTGAAAATCAAATGCCTTAATGAGTTAGCAGTAGTTTTGCTATTATTCTTCCTCTCCCATGTGATATTCCAAAAATAAAATTTGATTTTCTTTTTTCTTTCTGATTTTGCTATATTTAACAATGATTGTTCACAAAAGAATGAGAGAATCGGAAAGTTGTTCATCTGATCATCCAAAACACCCCAGAGAGGTGATTTGGGATTTTAGACTAAAATAACTTAATCCACTGTTACTGTTTTTTTTGTTTGCCAACTCTGAAATTTGTTCTATTTTAAAATGTCTGTTTTTCTACCCTCTTAGAGAAGCGGTCAGCAATTTTCTCACTGCCCTCAGTTTGCAAAGAAAGAGCAGGAATCAACAGCAAGTTCCTCATCCTGCAATCTCTGGAAATATCTGGTCTGCCCTCAGAATTGCACTGTCTCTGATGGATCAACCAGAACTCTTCCAGGCGGCTAATCTCGGTGACCTGGATGTCCTCCTTAGAGCTTTCAACTTGGATCCTTAAAGGAAAAGAAAAAAACAAAAATAATAATCCCTCATCTGTGTAATTGTACTGAGAAATGAAAAACTATTTTAGTATGAATTTCAAAAAGGATAAATCAGATATTCAAAAGGCCATGGTCATAGAATCCAAGGGAATTAATTCCTACAGACAATGCCCAGTCTCTGTTCAGACACAAAAGCACAAAATGTTGTACGTAGAGTCAAGGTCGGGCTCAAAAGAAGAATTAAGATACTCAAGACAAACCAAGATAAAGGCTCAAAAGATGAATTAAGAGACTCAAGACAAACCAAGATAAAGAAACTCTTCACAAATTGCAAGCATATTGCAAAACACATCCTTTAGGTTTCTTGTTTCCAATTGCAGCTGATGACACATCTGAGGAACTTGCTCATGGGACACATGGAGAAAGCCATGTCTCAGATCAGGGAATTCTGACTATTTCTGAACTGTCCCCTGCACTTCTCCCTCTTGCAAGACTGAACATAGTTTGGGCCATTGGTGCATGCACATGTATTAACTCGATTAAAGACAGGCATTGCTTAAAACTGTTCCAATTTTAACTTTTACCGTAGCCCTTTGATTCCAGAGAGAGAGCTTTGCTGGCAAAAGCAGTTTTTGCACTAGAAATTTTTGCTGTTCCCTATCAAAACTTTTCTGGGATTGTATATATGCACTTTAATATCTTATTTATGCCTTGCTGGAGTTTTGTTTTGTTGCTCCAATTTTTAACGTGGGGGTGAAAGATTTGAGAACTCAGCCTTGTTAGATCAACAGACCAAATAAATTCCTGAAAATAGTTTTTCATAGTGTAGGGTTTTGAAGGAGTGTTTTTCTTAAAGCAGATATGGCATAGGGTGTAAATACATCAAACATAGATCTTATTCACATGTTTTCTGGGACTGTATGAGTTTAAGTAAGAGACAAGATTACCGTCTCCATACATTCTCTGCAGTGAGAAAGTTCGATGATAATCGTGATTTCTATTGAGTTCAAATTAACTTGTGTCATATTTTACTGGCTTTCTAGCTGCCCTACACACCAATATTCCTTTTAAACTGTTAATATTTTAAATTGTATTTCTTAAAAGTGATAACATATTTTCTCTTAAAAATTATGTGCTTTCTTAATTCTATAATAATCTGCACTGTTCATCCCCTTGCATTCTAAGTGATAGAAGATAGGCATTTTCTAACTGAATCTCACTGAATTTCCATGGTTTTATATGAAAGATGCATGCCTCTTAGGCTCTTACTTTGAACATTTAGCAAGTATCAGGAATTTTCTGTTGGCAGTGATGTTTCAATTAGTTACATTTCACTTAGCCCTTCAGAGTGTTTTGTGTGTGTTTGGGGCATGGCGATTATTTTGAAAGATACATTTTTTAAAAATTAGAAAAATTGTTTGGAAAATGCTAACCAAAATGTAACTTTATCAATGTCCATTTCTAGTAAGTGGTCCCATTTGTCTTCACCGTGTCTCCTTCCTTCCTCCAGAATCTTCTCCAAGGTAGTCTGATCCAAACATTTTTTTCATGTTCTTTGGTTAGTAATTCCACTCATGATTATAGTTACCAAAAAAGAAAAGAAAAAGAAAGAAAGAAAGAAAGAAACAGAATTTGGGTCAAAATGGTTTAATTGATTGAGGGATTAGCTTCTACTGAGGGGAAAATGTGCCCACATGCTGAGAAATTGAACACTAAGTGCGGGTGTAAGTCTTCTTTTGTTATTTTTGAAGTCCCGGGGTTCTGAGGGGATTCAACATGAAAGCACATGTTCTTAAGGCTTATGTATATAATCTATTCTAGTCTATAAAGTCAAAGAGTTGAGGGTACTGTGGGGAATGCCAGAGGGTTTTTTTGTTTGTTTTTTGTTTTTATTGGTTATTCATATTCATGGCGTGCAGAGGAAATTGTCACCATTCGTGCCTAAGATGTGATGGCCAGATCCATACTGACAGCATGCCCACTACCACAAATTGTGATTATACCCCCTGTCCCCCAACCAATTATCCCTGCAATTATCCACGACCCCCCCCGTCCCCCTTTCCCCACTCCACTTTGTATCCCTAGGTATGCTCTCTCCCTCTGCAAGTCCAACACCCCACTGTGGTCTTTCCTTCCTTCCTTCTTTCTCTCTTAGCTCCCACTTATGAGTGAGTAAATACAGTATTTATCCCTCTGTGCTTTGCTTATTTCACTCAACATAAGTTTCTCCAAGCTCATCCATGTTGTTGCGAATGGGAGAATTTCATTCTTTTTTATGGCAGAGTAGTATTCCATGGTGTATATATACCACATTTTCCTTATCCAATCATCCATCAATGGACATTTAGGTTGGTTCCATATCTTGGCTATTGTGAACAGAGCTGTGATGAACGTGGGAGTGCAAGTATCTCTTCAACAAGATGATTTCCATTCCTTTGGATATATACCCAGAAGTGGGTTTGCTGGATGATATGGAAGATCTATCTGTAGTTGTTTGAGAAATCTCCATACTGTTTTTCATAGTGGTTGTACTAATTTACAGTCCCACCAACAGTGTAGGAGTGTTCCCTTCTCTCCACATCCTGGCCGGCATTTGTTATTCTCTTTTTGATTATATACAGTCTAACTGGGGTGAGATGATATCTCAATGTGTTGTTGTTTTTTTTTTATTGAATCATAATTGATTATGCATATTTCTGAGATTCAACTGCTTCTTAGCCTTTTGGCTAAGATCAAATGTAGTATCAATATGGTTTTAATTTGCATTTCCCTTATGACTAGTGATATTGAGCATTTTTTTCATATACCTGTTGGCCATTTGTATGTCTTCCTTTGAAAAATGTCTATTCAGTTCCTTTGTCCATTTTTTAATTGGGTTATTTGGTTTTTTACTGTGTAATTGTTTGAGTTCCTTGTATATTATGGATATTAGTCCCTTGTCGGATGCATAGTTAGCAAAAATTTTCTCCCACTCTGTTGGTTGTTGTTTCACTCTTGTGATTGTTTCCTTTGCTGTGCAGAAGCTTTTTAGTTTGGTATAGGCCCATTTATTTTTTCTTTTGTTGCTTGTGCTTTTGCGCTCATGTTCATAAAGTCTGTGTGTGCCCAGACCTAGTTGCTGAAGTGTTTCACCTATATTTTCCCTTGGTAATTTTACAGTTTCAGGTATTATTCTTAAGTCTTTAATCCATTTTGAGTTGATTTTAGTACATGGTGAGAGGTGCACAGGTTTTGATACTCATTGTCAAAGCTCACTTGGGCAAGCTGATGGCTCCTGCCAGGCAGCAGGAGGTAGAGGCCTTAAGGTATTCACTGCTGGGCAGTAGTGACAACCCAGGCTTGGCCTACACTTCCCCACAGTCTCAGCAGTAAAGTAAAGCTCAACAATATTTTCAAGAATGGTATTCTTTAGAACTTTAGAATCCCAGAAACTCAGTCTGGGAAGGACTCTTGGGGCCAGCCCCCACCCCACGGCAGCTGTCTATTTGAATATACCTGATGAGCGGGATCCATTCCCCACCTGCTTCTTCCTCCTCTCGGCCTCTGTACATCACCGGACTGGCCAGCTGACTGGACTCCATCACAGTCCATTAAGAGCCTCTGAACAAAGGATTCAAAGCAAACTTCACAGCTGCTCTCATTGTGGCACCATTCTGTACTTTCAGCAGCAAGTGAATGCAGCCTGTAAGTAGTGTAAATGTGGGATAGTTTGGTTTAATTTGAGTGTTGCTAAGTGGTGGCAAATTTTGTGGCCCAAGTTTTATTTTGCTATTGGAATACAAAGTAACTTCAAACTCCAAGGAGTTGTTTTAGAGGAGAGTAGACAATTTGCCATTCCCACCATTATTTGGCAATTTGCAGAGCATTTGTTAGGACTTTCTCCAGTATATCTAGCATCCATCAGAACTAAGGTTTTTTATAAGCTGTTGCCTGTCAGGAAGTCCAGACCTATTGGCCAAGAGGAAAAGAGTTGCACTTTTCCATAAAATTTTTTATAAAAATAAGTAAAAACCATTACTAAAAAGTGAAAGTTTACAGCAAGACTTTAGAACAGCCTTTTTTTGCACATACCATATATTTTTTTAAGCATATACTTTTTTTTTTTAGGCAGAACTGTTTTTGGCGTTATCTTCATGGCATGAAATTGTCATTAAAATCGTTCTTTTCATTTGAAAGGGTAGGTTGCCCTTGGTTTGCTTCTGAGGCACTCTGGAAGACTTTGATTTTCTTTTTCATGTATTAGTGAGTAACAGCCTAAAGGCTCTTAGAGGATGGTAATCTTTTACTAGAAAGGCCACTCAGTTGCATAGAGGTAGCTTTTGGAGCTTGACTTCACCAGCAGATTGGATAAAAATGCAGAGAAAGCCAATGATGATATTTCAAAATATGTTGTGACTATTTCTAGTAAGCTATATCTATGTGCTGTTGTATTTTAAAGGTGAGGAGGAGGGGTGGGGAAGAGGAAGGGTGAGGATCCTCTTATTGGGCTAATCTTATTGACCCTTCATTCCATTTTCTTTCTCCCAAGATCACTCCCCTTGACTCCTGAAAGAAAGGGTGATCTTTTCTTTTCCATCAGGAAACTTTAATAGCAAACTATGAATTGTGCTTTCTCAGCCAATCTGGATTTGTACTAGAACAGCAAATTAGTGAAAACATAACTGGGTAGGAATGTCCAGGACACACTTTCAGAGTTTTATGCCACTTTCCTCATTTTTTCATTTAAAGAGAACTGTTATGTTGAACCTTAGGCCCATATCTGAATACTTGTGCAGATCAATCTTTGTGATATATTCTTGCTATACAGGCAAGACTTGAGCACAATTATAGCTAGTCCCCCTTAAAACAGAAGCTCCCAAACTCTTTACCATAAACTTTGTGAGTTCCTTGAGAATATAGAGAGAACAAGATGGTCATTTTGATTCCCTTCCTCATTTGCCCCTGAATCAGTTCCACAAGACTGGACTGCACTTTAAGCTGGTTGCCATAGTGGTAGTGACTGTTGTTTTATACCTTAAAATGCTTCTAGAAGCATTCTAGAAACCGGGTATTCTGAAGGCTTAATTCACATGCCATCTTTTGAGTCCTCTTAGAAGTTATTACACATGCACACACATGATTTCAACTTTGTAAGAGAATTTCAAATATTCCCTATCATGATTTTACTGCAGATTTTCCCTGTCATCTCTGTAGTTACAGGACTGGTTGAAATTAAACTGTTTTGAACTAAGAAGTATATCTTTTTAAAGAGTGTTCATAGATAAACTCTGGCATAAGGTTTGTAAAAAGGCAATTTTTAAAAAGTAAAACATATAACCTCAGGTACAAAAATATTGCATGCATTAGTACTTGCAAATCTGCCTACTCAAATATTAACCAAAGCATGCAAGATAACTTTACTGAATGTAAATTTACACGGTGCATGACTAAGTCTCATAGGTTAGCGTATTTTTCCTTGCTGCACAAGGAAGCATTTTCATGAACTTTGAGTTACAGTTTTTCTATTTGCTTTTATTATCCTATCCTTGAGATTGTTTTCATGCTGTCACACTGAACTTTACAGGCATTCACACATCTGGTTTGTGCAGTGTTGCAGCAAGTGCCAAACGAATCTCTGAGGAATCTAGTTACTTAGACATCCAAATACTTTTCTAAAAACCAGCTGAGGCACTACAGATTCAAAACTGAAACAAATCCCAGTATGTGAAGACTACTAAACTAAGTTATGTTGATTGCCTCAGCACATAAAGATTTGGGCTCTAAATTCATAATGCATTTGAAATTTTTTCTAAAAGCTTGGAACTAAATTAGAAAAACTGACATTCTAAATAAGGTGGGGAGGTTGGGGTAATGTCAGGCACATGAAAATCATGATAAGGCATAGCGAACATGAGGCCTCAGTTTCCACAAATGTCACATATCAAGTATGTGGGGTTATCACAGCACAGTTCTGACACAGCCCTAGTTGTACAGTGGGTGAGCTACTTGGGCCCATATCCCTTGAGAAACCAGACTTCATCAATAAGTCTAAAAACACTGAAATTCAGAGGTGATGAAATGATTTCATAGTCACTCAGAACAACTCTGAAGTCCTCTCACTGCCCTGTTCTGTAGCCCTTATTTTATAAGAAGACCAAAAATGGAAAAGCAAAGCTCGGTACAACATTGAGGTCTTAACTTAGTGACAGCATCATTACCAACTTTATACACTCCTGTGCCCCCTACCCCCACATGTACATGACCTCGAAGACAGAATTCCCCAAATACACAGCGAAGACCATTGTGTGGCAGTATTAAACAGTTAAGGGGAGAAAAAACAGAAAATTAAAGTGTGAAGTTTAGCAACCCTCATGGGTTATTTTGCCTTGAACAAAGTTTCCTCTACCCGCAGCCTCTGCAGAAATACCCAAATAACACACTCTGGAAATAAGTGCCCCAGTCTCAGAACTGCATTCTCAGGACTTTCTCTACAAGAGAAAACTAACTTGCCATGTTGCAGAGTGTCACAGCAAAGCCCTAACAGGCTCAGTGGCACACTCTTAGAAACCTGCACTCAGTATAACATTTAAATGGAGAAAAAAAAAAAAAAAGAGGAAGGTCTTTGCTCAACAATAAAAGTGTGTGTAGGGTTTGTTTTTGGTTGGTCGGGTTTTTTAAAAATTTCCTGGAGAAGGAAATGGTATGACAGAAAAGACTCAGATGTATACGCTACACACTCAACTAGGTCATTTGAGCATTTGGCATTTTTACTAAAATATGACAGTTTTGCATGGACACCACAAAAAGATGGTGCCATGTGGGAAATGTATTCTTGATTGACTTTGTTACCAGTAGCTATTGGAAATATAGCAAACCTAAACTTTTACCAACTTCCTTTCATTTTCCCCATACATCACCTAACCCCAACCTCCTTCAATTTTCATTGCCCAAATTTGTTTACATTGGTTGAGAAAAACCTGATTAATTTACTAAACTTTTTACAAACTATAATGAGCATTTGCTAACTATTTAGAGAAGACATTTCTATATATTTTGTATATCTATGAATATTGCATATCTAGTCTAATCTAAAAACGTTGTTTTGAGACAAATTGTTCCGTGATGCTTTCTCATCATGCTTGATAATGTTTAAAGTCTTGGAATTTCATTTTCAAGCTGAAATATATAACAAAAAAGAATTTAATTTTAATTGTTTACATTGAGTTTCTAAATTAATACCAACCCAAAGTAAATGACTTATAGTAAATTAATGGCAATGGTGGGGGGGGGGGATTTAAAAGTTATTGGCATACTATGTGATATTGTATCTGTGATTTAGTAAGATAATATGTATTAATAGCACAACTGTCTGTTGGGTATTAAGCTTCATCTTAGTATTTCCCTGTGTTGCTTTTTGAAATAAAATTAATACCATAAAAATAACCTCTTATCATATTGATGTGCTTAATTTACTCAGTTGGCTTATAATTTGCAAAGTACCAAGATTAAGGTAGTATTTTTGTACTATTATTGGAAGCATGCCTTCCCTTTTTCACACTATTAAATTGTACTTATATTTGTGCAATTTTAAACTATGTTTTCAAATAAACTTTGTCTGAGGCTTCAAGGTCTTTTCAGGAATCTTTCAAAATGGGATTTGGGGATCAGAATTGCTTCAAATCAAATAGAATCCAATTTGCACTCCTGGATAAAAGGTCCGTCTATTGAAATCACTACATGTGATTCTGCATGAGTTATCTGGAAATCCAGAATGCATTTTTAGATATATAACGAGACTTAAAATTTTCCTCCTTTGTTAATTTTTTAAGACTAAAATATTATTTAACTTAAAATTGAATTTTGTGATTTTTTTAGGATAAAAGTATTAAAATACATTTCAGCTGTAGGGTCTTTTTGGGGGGTCAGTCAGTCAATAAATATTTGAGCACTGACTATGTGCAGGCACTGTTCTAGGTGTGAGACACAGTGGTAAACAGAATCACACTTGGCCTTTGAAGAACTTAGATTTCTGTGACAGCAGACCTACAAATACTTTAATAGGAATGCGATGTGCTGCGAAGTGCTAAAACAAGGCAAATAAGGCATTATGAGAGTGAATGGGTCTCCTTTATCTAAAGGTAGTCAGGAAAGGTTTCTCTTAGGTGACATTTGGGTGAAGATTTGAATGACAAGAAAAAGCCAGCCAAGTGAGGTTGGGGACAAGGTTCCTGGCAGAGCCAACAGCTAGCACTAGAGCCAAGGCAGGAAGGAGCTGGCTGTGTATTCAAGAAGGAGGCCGGGGTGGCGAGGGCTGTGAGTGGGACAGCATAGGAGATGGCCTCAGGGCTGGACGTGGTGGGGGGCCTGCCTGGAGCAGGGTAAAGTGCAGATCTTCCTCCAAGCAGAAGAGGATGGAATTCAGACCGAAGTTTCCATGTTTCCAAAGTAAAGTCCTCGCGTTGGATTGGTGATGGAGGGAACCGCAGGCTCTGATGCAGCGGCCACAGCGGGAGACACTGGAGCACCTCTTCTCCCCCCTCACTGTCCCCTTTGAATGTGACGCAGAGCTCAACCTCTCTAGAAGTCCATGGTTTCCTCCATAAAATCAAGTTGTACTTATTTCTTTCCTCCTTCACTGCTGTGCTGTATAAGGTAAAACTCCGTCTATCTGGTGGTAAATTGAGGCTTCCCCCCTTTGCTCAGATAACTCCAGCCTCTTTTGTATCTCCTACCTCTACTTTTTAAACATGAAATACATTAATTTTCTGAAATAGCTACTTCTCCATGTATATATAAAAGCAGCCCAAGATTTGAGGAGCTCTTTAAATTTCTTTACAAGGCTCCTTAAAGTAATGCCTTAATTACCCAGCACTTTAGGGCTCACAAAGGACTTACACTATTTTCTTCTTACTTACATCCCATAACAAATAATGCTGAATAGTAATCATCATAAGTACATCAGACTTTTGGGAATTGATGGCTAATTTTAGCATTTTGCACTGTGGAACTGAACTACTGCTCTTCAGCAGGCCCCACGCTTGAGTTCACTTACCTGAGTTTAGATGAGTGGAGACCAGGAAGTACGGCCTTCTCAGCCCTAGTTCTTTGAAAGAGAAACAGAAAGAAAGCTAACATTTACTGGAACGTGCCATGAGCCAGATTCCTAGGCTGGATGTTTCTACTCTGCCACATAATTGCAATGGGCACCCATGTCCCATGCTCTTGCCCTACTAATAATTTCATCCAGTCCATAATTAATATTACTGCAAATAATGAACATAAGAGCAAAAACTGTACAAGATGAAAAAGTCTCTTCTAGATTAAAAACTGATTAAAGATCACACCTAATACTAAAAACTGCAAAAACTGACCCAGGAAAAACTAGGCTTGAGGGAACTAACCCAAGATGATAGCTAACATTACTCAGGGTAAAATTTGCTATTGATTAAAAATTGACAAAAGAACAAAATCTTCTTGACAAAATTCAGATTTGCAAAATCTGACCTGGGAAAGCTGGATCCCGTAGAAATAATGGCTGCAAAAGACAATTTGCAATAGCAAAAGCTATAAGGACCAAAAACTAATGACTCAGCTTGTCCTCGTAAAATTTACAGAACTGATACCAATTGAACTAATGTTATTAAAATAGATAGGAAAATGTAAAAGCTTGGAAATAGTTCAATGGATAACTACTTCACATCTTCTCTCTCCTCAAATCCCCAACCTCTCCGATCCTCGCTCTCAGCTGATGACCTTATTTCCTACTTCACTGTGAAAATTAAAGCAGGCGGGAGAGAAGGCCCAGGCTCTCAGGACCAGGTCTCCCGGCCGCCACACTGCACCCTGGCCGCTGCCTTCCTCCCATCGCTCTAGGTCCCTGCCTAGATCAGCTCCCTGGTGTGGCACCACATCCCATCACCTCTTGCCTGCTGGAGGACGTCAGATCGTCAGTTCCCCCGTCTCTCCCACATCCTCAGTATTTTCTCTTTGACCATCCTATTTCTCATAGTAAAGAACCTTTCCTTGACCCCCCTCCACTTCCCATCGGCCACCACTAACTTCTTTGCTTCCCTTTATAGCAAAACTCCCAAGACAGTTGCCTGCATTCATCGTCTGCAACCCTCTCCTTTCAGCACTCCTCCTCCCACAGAGGTCACACATGGCTTCCGAGTTGGTCAATCTCACAGTCAATTCTCAGTCCTTCTTATACTTAACCTATCACAGGTATTTGGCTGTGATCACTCCGCCTCCACAAGACACGTCCTTCACTTGGCCTCCACTCTGAGCGCCATCCTCTTGGTTTTCCTCCATCCTGGCAGCCGTTCCTCTCAGTGTCCTTGACTTCTTATACTGAAGTGCCCCAGGGCTCAGTCCCTGGACCTCTGCTCTTTCCTGTCTCTCTTCATTGGTGATCATATCCAGTCCTGTTGCTCCAAATACCATCTAGATGCCAACAACTCCCAAATTTATATCTTCATTCCAGAACTCTCTTCCAAAATCCAGAATGTATACCCAGCTTCCTATTCCGCATAACCCACAGAGGTCTACTAGGCATTTCAAACTCAACACATCCCAGACTGGATTCCCAATCATCTTTCTCCACCACCATCACCCCAATCCTGCCAGACCTTCCTTATCTTAGTTGATTGTAACCACATTCTCAGTTGCTCAGGACAAAAACTTTGCAGTCAGCCTCATCTACTTTCATTCCCTCACACACCCCATCCTAAGCATCAGGAAATCCTGCTGGTCTTACCTTCAAATGTTTCCAGAATCTGAGTATCCTCACTGCCTCCACTGCTGCCACCCTGCCTAAGCCATCATCCTCTCACCTTGGTTACACAGTAGCCCTTATTCCTATCCTTGCCCTCCACCATCTAGTCTAAACAAAGAACTTCTGAAACCTGTCAGACGGGGCCAATGGTCTGTTCAGGACCCTGCAATGGCCCCCTCTTGCACTCTAGAGTCAAGCCCTTCCAATGGCCTCCCAGGCCCAGGCGACACAACCCCTCTCAGACCTCTTCTCCCACTACTCTCCCCTCACTCCCTCCTCTTGAGCCATACTGGTCCCTTTGCTGCTCCTCTGACATAGCAGATATGCTCTCACTGTGGGGCCTCTGCTCCAGCTAGTCCCTCTGCCAAGCATATTCTTTCCCCGAACATCCAGTTGGATGACTCCTTCACTTCCTTCAAGTCTTGGTTCAAATCTCACCTCCGGATGATGCCTTCCCTGAGTACCACATCTGCACTGCAATCTGCCCCCTGCCCCTGCTCTACGTGTTCCTTTTTATGTCATACTCAATATCTTTTTAATATATCTTTTAACTCAATATCTTTTAACACCCTCAATATCTTTTAATAACTTCCAAAAGTTCACAGAAAGATTCTTATTATCTTTCAATTCTATTTTTCCACGAATTTTTATTTTTTTATATTTACTATCTGTCCTTCCCTGCTAGAAAATAAACTCAACAAGGGAAGAACCTTGTGTTTGTTTACAGATACATTCTAAGAAAAACAATGCATAGTACGCAGTAGATGTTTAGTACAATATTTACTGAATAATGAACCATACTACATAGATTAATAAAATTAATTGACTTAATGGAATTATCTCCAGAAAAATACTTTTGGAAAAAAGTCATCAATGTTAGTATAATTCTGATTTTTTAAAAAATCTTTTAGACTGAAACAAAGAGTCAAAATCTCCATAGAGTCAAATGTCATATGGGTTAAAATAGTGATGTAAAAATATCCTGTGCCCACCAGATTCAGATGCTTTACATAACTCATCTCAGGTATTATGACAACTGCACAGATGAGAACACTAAGTCTCAGCATATTAAGTGCTTACCAAAGCCACATACCAAGTCTGTGTTGGGAACAGGATTTGTCTTCAAAGGCCTATGTGCTTCCACTCTTGCCATTATACCATCCTGTCTCCCTACCACACTGAGACTTTTCCTAGCAGATTTTTAAATGATTGATTGCATGAGGAATGAGAATAGCTCAGTTTCCTATTCAACTTCCCACTACAAAGGAAGTTTGTCACTGACTACATTTGAAAACAGGACCAAACCTTCAGCAATGCATACTCACACTGGTAGACCCTCCCATTAGGCATGTTAGGGTAGAGTAAGTAAATGTGAGAAGCAGCTGGCTTACAGACATCATCCTAAAAACTTTACCATTCTCTGAGTCATAAATGATCCTTCACTATCTCAGCTATTTGCTTCTCCTATCCTCCTCAGCAAAACATATGGCAGAACATTGAAGTCAGTCATCTAATTGGATTTTTTTCAAATATATAGGTTCATTCTTTTAAAAACTTTGAGCACTGACTGAATATTTTTAAGCAGCAATTCACATACCCTCTGCAATAGGCAAAATAATGCCTTCTCCAAATATGTACACATTGTAATCCCCAAAACCTGTCAATATGTTGCCTTACGTGGTAAAAGGGATTTTGTAGACATGATTAAGGATCTTGAGATGGGAAGATTGTTCTGGATTATCTGGCTGGGCCCAATGTAATCAAAGGCCTTTATGAGAGGGAGGCAGGAGTGTCAGTCAGAGGAGACGTGATGCTGGAAGCTGGAGCGGTGCCAATGCTGCTGGGAGGCCATGAGCCAGGAACATGAAGGGCTTCCAGAGGACGGAAGAGGCAAGAATGGATTCTCCCGGACAGCCTCCCTGCTGACACCTCAATTTAGCCCAAGATCCATTTTCAGACTTCTGACCTAATAAATGTACTGTTTTAAGCCACTGAGTTTGTGGCGATTTATCATAACAGCAATAGGGAGACTCAGACACCATAGCAAGATAGTGTCATGGAAATGCTGAAGTCTCCTGATGCAACACGTGTCCATTCTGCTTTTACCTGTGTTGAGGCCAGCAGCAAACTGAGACGCAGGGAACCAAAGAAAGATCTCAGTTAACTGTACTATATGATTTTACACCCAGCAGAGAAAGCCTAGAAGACATCAGACTCCTCCCTGCCCTGACCCCACTCCTTCACAGGGGTAACAATGTGCTATTGCAATGGTCCACTATTGATGGGAACCAAGCAGCCACTGAGGCTACCTGGCAACATCAAGAAACCCTAAAAAGAAATAAAATTAGTCATTATCTCAAGTTACCTGTTCCACTGAGGGATGAGAATCATCAATGGCAGAATCAATTTACTTGGCATTTTTCAAAAGAAAAAAAAAAAGAGGCATAAAGGGACCTCAGATTGTGAGAATAGCTTTTAATTTAAAACAATTGAAGCAATAAATCATTCATCTCTCTTTCCATCACAGGCAAATATTCTCCCAAAACATCTGAGATAGTTTAAACAACAACTGTGACTAGTGCAAAATAAAATAAACACAAACTCTTTCAGGAGCTGACATCAAAACTTGCTGGGAAGGTGGGCACAGGTGACAGGCTCAGTCTGCTGAGGCCGAGGCCAGCAGCACATCGAGAGCAGCAAGATTTGCACAGTATTTCAACACACCCAGCTTTGAACAGTCCAAACAATACCTGGGGAGGGAAAACCACAAGAGAATGTTGCCCAAAATGAAACAAATATGCCCAATACCCTCATGTGGCTAACCCCCTTGGAACCTGGAAGATGCTAGAAAATAAGAGCAAAGGTAGCTCAGCTCTAGGCAAAGCTGAAGGAAGGCAGTTTGGGGCTCACTTGCTTTTGTTTTTTTAATTAGGGTCTTACATATATGAATTTATTGGTTTTTAGTCAGAAAAACCTGCTTTCTTGGAAATGTTCTGTGTCTCACAGCAAAAATATTTGTATTGCTTCTATTTGGATGCTTTGCAGAATTGCCTTTCCTATCTACGGTATCTCACTGCCTACCCCACACCAGGTAAGCCCAGAGTAGCACTGTCCAATAGAAATACATTAGCCACATGTCTAATTTTAAGATTTTTAGTAGCCACATTAAAAAAGATAATATAGGTGAAATTAGTTCTAATATATATTAAATTTTAACCAATATATCCCAAATATTGTCATTTCAGCATGTAATCAATATAAAATATTGATGGAATATTCTATATATATATATTTGGTACCAAGCCTTCAAGATCTGGTGTGTAGTTTATGTGTTACAGCGCAATCTCAATTTGGACAAGCTCCATTTCTAGTGGTCATTAGCCTTATGCAGGCTCTCTCAGGATGATTCCCTGAGTGGGAAATTTCTGTGACACTGTGTAGGTAAGTGACCTCTTACACCAGTTTAAGAGTGCAGAACCTTGTTCTGTAACCTAGGATTTCTGGCCTATACAGAATAAGGAAAGAATCACAGGGTATCTAATTCGATCCCCTGGTCCTGGCCCATCCCCTACCACCTTATCAGAGACAGCCTGTACTGGTGGTGTGAGTTAGCTACAGTGATACCTACAAGATGAAAAAGACATCCCTTTCTGTGATAGGCAACTTTGTCAGCACTTATTTGAGGATCCTAGCTATAACCGAATTAGAACTTTAAAATATCCCACAAATGTTTCAGATTTAACTGAAGGTAGTTCTGAGGCTTTTCTAGAAGAATGTTTTAAATGGATTTTTTGGTTTTGAGGGGGATGGTAGCAAAGTACCTCATGAACTGGCAAGGTGGGAGTTTCAAGAGTGGGGGAAAAAATGGGACAATTACCAAAGAAAGTAAAGCTCAGGAATAGAAATGGGGTGGAAACAGCAAAAATGACAAGTCCTAAACCAGGGTATGTAAGCTGTGACAATCCACAAACATACCATCTGAACCTCTAAGCGATCCCTCACATTTCACATGTCTGACCCTAGTAGTAACCATAGGAAAAGAAAAACACTCAGGGCAGGGAGGGACTTCTGAGCGTATCTAATCTAACCTACCTGTTTTAAAGAAAAAGGCCCATAAAATGACTCAGCCCCATCCCACTTCGAGGTGAAATTGGGGTACAAACCCAGGGGCTCTCACTGTGACCTGCAGGAGAGGCTCCAGTTCAGGTAAAGGGAATAAACGGCGCAGGGAGTGAGAGACCAAAGCTATTCCCACTGGACTTCCTGAGGCGCAAAGTGAGTAACAGGGCAACAGCAGGCACATTCTCTTGTAGGTGGGAGAAAATAGTCTATTCAATTCCAAAATTTTGAAGCAATGTTAATGTAAAATGTCATTAAATCATGATTCTTCCCATACAGTCTTTTCTGTATACTTTTTTCCTTTAAAAGGAAATCCCAATCTGAACCAAAAACTGGGTTTCTGATTAGTTGTGTGGGCATTTAGACCAACTAACAAAATAAAGTTTGATACATTAGGTGTTCCAAAGACATATTCATTGAGATTCTATGCAAACGGATATCAAAAGATATTTACAGAAAGAAAGCGCTGTCTTTCACATGAACACCCACATACTGTGAGAATTTCACAATTACACCACCATGCCTCACACAGAGGACTCCTAACAGGCTGATAATCAGTTGACACAATCCACTCATTATTCCAGTTTTCAGTCGCAAATAATCTCATATACACAGGTGTAAAATTAAGCAGTTCATTCCAGACTTTTGTTCCAGGGAAATCTGCCTTGTATATATTAAGATACACATATAAAAACATTTTTAAGCAAGAAAGAAACCCATTATTTGCTCCAGTTTTTCCTAAGTCTCAATCTGAAATAAAGAATAACACATATATAAAACCTCGCCTTGTAGAAATAGCCCTTTGTTTTGTGAGGCAGAAAAAAAGGCAGCCATAGTACACTTTCTTACAATATGTTTAGGCATCAAAAGGGCTAAACTTTTTCTACTTAATGAAATTAAGTAATTTATAGCCTATAAGCTTAAATACTGATTTTACACCATTGATTTTGCAAAGTTTTAGTTAAAAAATTTTATTTTGTTCATAACACACATGCTATCTTTGTCCACATTTCAATCCAAACCCCCAATCACCACCCCCCTCCCACAAGAAACGGCCTTTGCTTTGTGCCACCACTGATAACAAGCCATTTTGGATATGTGTTGGGAGCCATGATTCTATGATATTCACTCAGCCCCAAGGGGTCTGGATTTTGTAAGGCTCCTTAGTGTGGGGATTTCCATGGGAATCAGGAGCTGGCATAACAGAGTGGGACTGCTTTAGGATATCTGTGTCAACATCAGAAGGCGACAGCAGCGGGCACAGTTTAGTAGAGAATTACCGCACCATGAGTTCCCTCCTTCTGCCAATCTCCTTTGTCACCAAATTGAAGAAAACATCAGATGAGAGGAGGCAGGGAGCAGACTCTACCAGGGCCCACTGTGGTACATGACCTTGTACTCTCTCAAGGTTCATCATATCAAATCTCACCACTTCCTCAAAGCACAATTGGAAAGAGGAGGCAGGTGTCATCACACCTTTGTGCAGATGAGGAGAGTGAGGCACAGGCAGCAGGAGGGACTTGGCCAAGGTCCACAGCCAGTTAGGGGCAGCACCCAGGTCTCCAGGCCATGGGCCTCGGGGGCCACAGGCCTCAGGCCCCACGTCCCTCACTAGCATGGCATTAAGTGACCTCCTGTGAGATAGGCGCCCCCGTCATAACCAGAATCCTGATTGTTCACAACTCACCGCATCCAAATCCAACGTCTGTGCTTTATGTCACCCAGTTGGTTCTGCTTTATTTTCCTACAGTGTCTAGAAAGATCCTTTCAACCAAATACATGTTCATCAAACAGTAATAAATCCTTTTTCATTTGACTGGATAATCTGAAATAGAAACTCCAGAGACTCTGGAATTTGGTGCAGAGCAGCAGGAAAATTATAGAATGGTATCGTTCCACTTTTCATCACGTTTGAAACTGTGATCGAACCCCAGATTGCAACTAAAATACTGAAACAACCAAAATGAAAAGGATGGTCTTTCATAATGTCACATAAAGTTTCTTTGTATCTGAAATTCTTAAAGTGTCCAAGATCACACTGTTGGACATAGCAGATAAGCAATGAAGGCAAGTCAGGAGGTGACAAACTAAAAAAAAGGACAGAGATAAGACTCTGGCCCCAGAAAAACATGGAAATGGAGGCAGACAAAGAGATCAGAGACAGGAAAATTACAGACAAATCTGGGGCATTTAACATGATTCCATGGAGTTATCATGTGATATGGTAAGAAGAGATTAGTTACTTTAACTAAAAATAAACACTATACCTTTGGGGGAAAGAACTACTGAGAAACAGAGAATTCATCTACCTTTGACAAAGTACAATTCTATGCTGCTGCAGGCATTTGGCATCATGCCACCAAATGTCACAAACCCAAGTGAATTCTTGACAGCACTTAAAGGGATAACAGCCCTTTTTACTCCTTAAAATCCAAGTGGGAAACTAATTTTTTAACCAGTTCCTGAGTTATAATTTCATTAAAGTATTTACTTGCTTTTTCCAGATATGTTTAATACCAACTATTTAGCCTTTAAAAACCAACACATCACAGATTTCCTAGTGGACTATAAAGATCTCACACTCACTCTCACACATCCACACAATCATATGAATTTTATGTGATTTAAATTAAAAATATCATTGCAGACACTCTACTATACATAGACAGGTCAGAAATTAAAGTGTATAATGAAAGAAAATTACGTCACAAATAAAGCTCAGCCCAGTTGTTCATTTTCTATATGAAACAAGAGTGGGCTTTTCGTTTATTGTGGGTGAGGCCACACCACTGGCCACATTAATTGGTTTCTCTGGAGGCCACTACCACTCACCCCCAAAGCAAAATAGACGGCTGGGGCACATCCCATTTTTAATGTGCTGAGGACAGATTCCCCACCAGCAATATGAATACCTTTTTTTTTAAGTATCATCCTCTCCTTGAACATTTATAAAAACTATCTACAATAGTCTATCATCACTAATAGAAATTTCTTCCCAGTTCTGTTTCAGAAGGCGTCAAATGATCGTGCTCTTTAAATAAACTATAAACACCCCATGTTCTCCTTCATGTCTGGCTGTCCCAACTTTTTTTTTCTTTTTTGGCAAATTAAAAAGGCGTATGGCTTCTTCTAGCCAATTTGCACTTCTGAGGTTTAGCTTGGTATCCTGCGGTAAAAGTACATGTAGCCCAGGTCTTTAGGAGGCCTTTCTGAAGCACAAACTTTGTGGTCATTGTAGATCACCCATCTGAAAACAAAAGACAGAAACATTTGATGGTTTTAAGTCAGTTCCAGGAAACTTTGCAGAAAGAAGTTACTGCATCATATGAAGCACAATAATTAAAATAATCAAGACATTCTAAACAACAAATGTAAGTTTTTGGTATAAAAAGAAACAGAATACTGTTGGGGAATCACAACTGCTTTTTGATTCTTGAGCTCAATCAAAAAGTAGTTACTACATGTATGAGGAACCTCCAAACATTTTAAACCCTTGATGCCATAATTCCCTTTGCAGAAATCCCACAGATAGCCTCAGAAACTGAGTCAAAGAATTATGTACGACAGTATTTATTTCAGCCTTACGTATAAAATTAGCTAAGAACCAGAATTAAACATCCGTGCAGTGAGATATTATAGAACTATTAAAATTTCTTCAAAGAATATTTGGTGAAGTGAGAAAATAATCACAATATAATATGAAGTGGGAAAAAGACAGGATACAAAATTGTATGTATGTACTCTGTACATACTTTAAGCTTTTAGAAAAGTTTAAATACATGTGTATATTTGTATGTAGTATGTGTGTATATGAATATATACACAGCCTCTTTTGGGACCAATAAGACAAAGAAAAATATATCAAAATGTAGAAAATAGTTATCTTTAGGCTTCCAAGTGCATATTCCTTTTATGTTTCTGTATTTTAAAAATTCTAACTAATTTTATTGCTTTTTAAACTATAATTAAGTTGTTTTTCTTTTAAAAAAGTATTTTAAAAGCTCTATTATGCTTGGCAGTAAAAATTCACTATAAATACAAGTCCTGGTGCTCAACTATTTTACTTACCAAGTTGAGAAGACAAAATGAAAAGACACACCCAAAATGGATACAATCAAGTCTGGGTGGAAACTGGCCACTCCTGCAGTGGGAGGATGGAGTGAAAGGCCAACATCTACCAGGAGAGGCTGAGCTTCCACGTGTCTCCAGCTTCTACATGGCCTGAGCACTGCCCACCAGCAGGAGTGCTGACACACAGGCCACCAGTGGGGCCTGTGGGGATCCGGCCCAGGGAGAAGGTTCTGAAGACAGCAGCAGCCTTCCATTCCATAACTGTCTCCTTCCCAGTTTACCACACACCTAACAATTCTACCTGAGAAGCCAAGAAGCCAACTGCAAGGCTGCAATAAGGCAAAGCACCGAAGATTTAGGGTTGCCAGATAAAACACAGGTTACTCAGTTAAATTTGAATGTCAGGTGAGCAACAAATAATTTTTTAGTGTAAGTATGTCCCATGCATTATTTGGGACATACAATATTTGAGATATATTTATACTGAAAAGTATTCACTATTTATCTGAAATTCAAATTCAATAGGGCTTCCCAGTTTTCTTGTTTTGTTGTCTAAATATGGCGATCCTATAAAGGTTCCAAATATGGCATACATTCTACTACAAGAAGCGTCTTTATTTCAGCAAGTCACCTTGGTATGATGGTTGAAAATGGCTTTGAATACCAGCTCTGACACAGTTACTTACTAGCTAATGTCAAGCTATTTTGCCTCCCTGAGCCACAGTGTCTTGGTATATAAAACGGCATTAAAAGTATATCCCTCCAAGACCAATGTGAGAACGAAGTGAGATAACATAAGAAGCACTTAGTAGAGTGCCTGGCATATAGTAGGTGCTCAATAAATCATAGCTATCATTTACCTTCTGAAAAAGACTCACCTTCCTTCCTTTTTGATATGGCAAACATAATGGCCACTCATTGTAGATGTTCCCATGTGACTGATGAATGCAAATAATTCATACACTATGAAAAACAAAACAAGTCAGTTACAAGACAGCATTTCTAGAGTCAAGAGCACTTCTGATCAGAATTGAAAACCAATAGGAGTGTAATCCAGCAACTGTTTAGATTTGAAAAAGTCTATCCTTGCTATATTGACAACACACACTAAAGTGACACCACATTAAACCTGCAAATTCATGATAACAAAAGCAAGACAAAAACTATCAAAGTATAGCCGATGTTAAGTTCAAATATGGAAGGAAATTAAAATCCCACAAGCTTGTGGGTGTAGATGGCTAGTTCTGGCTCTATCGCTTCCAAACAGCATGAGAGTGGACAAGTTGTTTAATCTCTCTGAGCCTGTTTCTTCATGGAGATTAAAAAAAAATCCACCCACTTCACTGGGTTGTATGAGACCTAAGTGAGCAATTCAGACTAAAATACCATACAAATGTCAAGATTATGAGGAAGACAGCAGATAGCTTTATCATTTATAGGAAGGGATAATGCTTCCCACAAGATTTGTGACTTGCTGGTGATTACATCCTACGTGGGACCAAACTTCAGACTTCATGCTTTCTGAACAAGGAGATATACAACCTCTTATAGGGTGAGACCGATGTTTATTCTCTAACAAGTACCTCCTGCCATCAAGCATAGTACTCTGTATCAAATCCACACTGAATCAATTTTAGTTCATGTTCCTTCACCTAATCCTCGACCCACACAACACAAAACGAGTTTCATGGGTTCTGTTACAGACTGTGATGAGATAATAGAGAAACTGAGAATATTTACAGACTTTTATAGTAATTTGAAAGTAATATTCATGTCTTTGAACTTAATAAGGAAAAAGGTGGGCTTGCGTATTCATTTTCCTAGTGCTAGATTTTTATTACATTTTCCAAAAAAGTATTGGTTCCGGACAGACCCTTCCTCTTACCCCACTCTCTTCCATCCTCTCTCCCTCCTGCTTTTCACTCATGCTCGTTCACTAACTCAGCCGTCAATCCCTGGTCCTCACCTTACTCCACCATCAGCAGCATCATGCACTGTTGATCACCTCCTCCTTCCTCAGACACTTGCCCCTGGGACATGACCCTCTTGGCTGTACAGCTGCTTTGCTGGTTGCTCCATATCTGTCACCTCTGCTCATCCTCATCTCCCTGACCTTTGCATGTTGGTGACCTGGGGCTCAGGCCTTTTTTCCCCCTCTATCGACTCTCTCCCTGGGTGATCTCATCCAGTCTCATGGCAGTAAATGATATTCTTTTCTCAATTTCATTTCCAATAATGTTCATTGCTAGTGCATAGAGATACAATTGAATTTTTCATATTGATCTTGTTTCCTACAAACTTGCTGAATCCATTTATTAGTTGTAATAATCTTTTAGTGGATTCCACAGGATTTTCTATATGCCAGAGCATGTCATTGGCAAACAGAGGCAAAACAGAAGCAAAACTTTATTCTTCCTTGATAATCTAGATGCCTCTTACTTCTTTCTCTTGCCTAACTGCAATGGCTAAAGCCTCATGTACAATGATGTTAAATAAAAGTGGCAAGAGGGGACACCCTTGTCTTATTCTTGATCTTAGGGAGAGAGCGTTCAGTCTTTCACATAAGTATGAAGTGAGCTCTGGGTTTTTTGCGGACACCCTTTATCAGGGTGAGGAAGTTGCCTTCCATTCCTCATTCGTTCTCTCCTTGGCCTTGTCTACCTCAGCCAATGCAATTCCATTCTTCTGGTAACTCAGGACAAAATCTTGACTTCACTCTCACAGTCTCTACACCCATCCAACCTATCAAAAAACCTTGTCAGTATTTCCTTCAAAATATATCCGGAATCCAACCACTTCTAACCACCTCACTAGCAACCCCTGATCCAACTCACCCTCATCTCTTGTCTGAATTGCTACAGTAGCCTCTTAACTGGAGTTCCTGTTTCTTCCCTTGCCCTCTACTGACTATTCTCAGCATGGCTGCCATAGTGATCTTTTTTAAATGGAAGTCAAATTGTGGTCCTTACCCTGCCCAAAACCCTCAAGTGGCTTCCTGTATCTCAGAGTAAAATTTAATTCTTGCAATGACCTATGAAGTTCCCCATCTCCTCGCATTCTCCCCCTTACTCCCATCCAGCTACCTTCCAGCTGCTCCTCAAACACATCTGGCATGCTCTGGCCTTCAAGCCTTTACACTTACTGTTCCTTCTATCTGAAACTCTCTTTTTTCAGATGTTACATGACTTACCCCTCATTTCATTGAGGTCTCAGGTCAAATGTCACCTAATCTGAGAGGCCTTCCTGAAGCACCTTCATAAAACACCAACCCTCCCTCCCACCCCCCCCCTCACTCCTGTTGCTCCCCAGTCCCCTTTTGCTTTACTGTCCACACAGCAGGAAGTAACACCTGCCATGTCACACACTTACTTGTGCATTTATTAACTGTCTATCTCCTTTTACCTCAGTCTAGAATAGAGCTCCATAAGGACAGGGAGTTTGTTTTGTTTGCTGAAATATTCCAGGCACAGAGAACCATACTTTGCATGCAGTAGGCACTTAATAAGTATCAGCTGAATGTATAAATGAATGAATGAAGGAATAACTCCCTTTACTCCATTTACTCAGTTGATTTTATATCTTCATATAATGTATATATTTTTATAAACCACCTACCAAAGTATAAGTTGATGATAAATTAGTAAAATAACTACTTAATCAGAAGTAAATCAGAGGGAGTTGCTTTTCCCATCATTAAGTTTCTGTTGCTATCACATCAACTGACAAAAAAATCCCAGGTTTAGAACCAGAAACCAGGCAAAACAGTTGTGAATGACAATCATTTTGCCTGGTACCTGTCTTTTGAAACAATGATCAGGGACCTTTCTCTTTTCTGCCCTCTCTTTGTCTTCCACACTAAGACCACCCACCCCTACTTCAGTAAGCAAAAAAGGTGTCAGCTGAGACCTTTTCATGTTTCTAGACCCTGCTGGGTTGTTAAGCCCTTTTGGAATAATTTTACATCAAATTCCAAATCTTCAATTTGAGACATGCAATGCTGCTCTCCCAAAATGCAGCTGCCCTCTAAGAACCCCAATCAAGGCTTTTTTTCCCAAGGAACTGTCCCCTAAAACAATGACTTCAGCAATTCAACAGAATACTTAATAAGCACTTCCCACCATACCAGGATTATATCAATGAAACATTGCTCAGACACCAACACTGATTGACAAACCAGACAGACAGAAAAGGACAAAATCCTTACATCCCAATACATCCAAACACGTCATTAAGCCCCTAAAGGCATTATCCCCTTTTAGATTAAAAACAATTCATGTTTATACTCAGAATCAGAAAAATTAAATTTAAAAAGTTAGCATAAATCTTACTCCTATAATTAAAATTAACCATGTTTACCAATATAAGCAACTATCCATGCATTATTCAAGCCCTCCTGCCAGGAGCCAACAGCAAAAGAGAGAATCTCTTTCAACACATTTGCAAAAACCAAACAGATGAGAAATCTCAATTTATTGTTTGCAAAGAGAAAGTAAAGGTGAATCAACCAGACAGGGAAGCTACTGCTGATTCTTCTTCAAGTTCCCAAAGATGTCCTTCCAGAAAAATACAGCATTGTCATACACACACTCCAATATATAGAAACCCCTTTTTATCTAGATAGAAAAAGCAGTCTGAGACAAGGTAAACATTTCAAAAATGTTGACTTTCAACAGAAAAACTTTCAAAGTACATGGAAGAGCTAGACAAAACTGAGTAACCCACATCTGGTGAATGACACCCCTCTAAATGGCCAGAATTAAACTGTGTCTGAAACTAGCATTCTTCCTCCCCACAAAAGTTGTCCTTTTTGAATTCTAGAGAAATTTTCTCAACCTTTCTAATATGACAATTTTTAACGTCAAATTTTACTACCACCATCCCCACCCAAGATATCAATGATACTCTTTGATTTTGTTCTGTGAGAAAGCATTGTCAGAAAATTTATAGGAATCTTGGAAGGTAAAAGAAGTACGCAGCATGTCCTTTCAACGTCATATGGAGGAAAGATTACCCAAAGATTGAGGCCACCCAAAGGGGACAGATTGGCAAATGACCCATAGGCCAAATCCAGCTCACAGCCTGGTTTTGTACTGCCAGGGAGGAGAAGGGAAGAATGAGACAGACAAGTCTATGGCCCACAACTCCTGAAACAATGATCTGTCCCTTCAGAGAAAAAGTGTGCTGGCCCCTGGTCCAGGGGGATGAACCTAGTTCATCTCACTATTTATTACTGACTGAAGTTCCCAGACTTGGTGAAGTTACTTGTTAATTTGTAGATTTTTGTCAAGTAAAGATACAAAATGATTTCTGTCCAGTGGAACACATAACCACAAGGATTTATGGTACTGACAGACATTAACTAATTTTTTATCTAACCCGGCAATCTCATCCTAACATTCCTTTGTTCAATTGTCTTTAAATACGCTAGCTTCTCAGATGTTTTTAAAACAAGTTTTTAAACATCTGATTGGTTCTGTCATTAATTAACAAGTTAATGAAAATCTGTGATATGTGTTCATTTTATATTTACTGAAAAGTCATGATTTTACCTTTTTGAAAATTATGCTTTAATACATAATGACCAAAAAGCAACTCTAGAGTCAGGAGTGCCTTTAAATGAATGTATTTTTATAAATCATGAAAGCATCTTCATATATTTATAAAGCAGGAGTATCTCCTAAGGGCATGACTCATGATTTAGTCAGTCTACAGAGAATGCTCAAATACACCAAGAGACTCCTTGGAACAGCCATCAAGACCCCAGACATTCTGCAGGCTTCTGGTGAGATAAACTAGGTTTTCTCATGCAATCCTCCTAACCTGTATCATTATCTGCCGTAACTCCAAGGCGTGGGGGGTTGGGGGATGTTGATAACAACCCCAATTTACTAGCACTTGACTTGGAAGCATCCATACCTGCAAACAATCTCTACCCCCGAAAGCTTGCTTTCCCTCATCCCTGCTTTGAGAAAAAAAAACAGGGGAGAAGGGGATTTGGGACTTTCAGAACACTACCGATTTCTCAAAAAGAGAAGGGTAGGTAAATCAATAATAAAGCTGACAATATAGAATCTTAAAGGGTCGACAAATTGCCTCCCCCAACCCCAGCCAGCTCACAGTTACCAATCTCCTTGTTATACTGCCTAAAACTCCAAAGATCAAACACCTTCCTCCAAGTCTAACAGTTCTCAGTCATTCATACTTCAGTGTAAATTAGTTTACTCCAGAGTGGTTTCCTCTTAACTTTCAACAGCACCACTGAAAAAAATAGGAATTGCGGCAAGTGCTGAAGTGAGATGAGGATTACAGCCCATGACATGAGATAATTTATGTGACTTTCAAGTGGACCACACGGGCTTAGCTTCCCTGAGGAGCTGTACCTCCTGCCCACCAGGGAGATCAGCATGGGGTGGGGGTGGGGGGACAGTGTTACGCAAATGACAGGCCACTCGGCTCCCCTGCTGGAAAACCTCCACCGTAGATGTCTGAACCATTACAGAAATGTGGCCAAAAAAGCCAGAGCAGGTTTTGAGTAATCACAGTCTAATCACATGTTAATCACATCGGCAATCAGTGAGTTGTTGTTCTTTTTTAATTAAACGCTCATTAAGTGCAACACAGAAACAAATGATTTTGCAAATAACAGAAGCCCAGATAGGTCAAGAAGCCCGGATAGGTCAGAGTGAAGACCTGATTCCCCATGGTTTTGAAATCTTTAAAGCATTCAACAGAAAGTTAAGTGCTAGCCCTAAAATGGGTATGGCATGGCAATAAATTGAGCTTTTAAAAAACAGACTTGCCTCCACGCCATTACAAAATGTGAAGGAGGAAGTGCTCGGCCTTCAACCAGACACATGTTAATTCCACCCCGGTTCTGCCACTAGTAGATCACTTGTCACCATTTCCTCATCTAAGCAGTGAAGGGAAAGTGGCCAAGGAAGTGCTAGGCACATAGTAGGGATCCACTAAATGACAGCTACTACTTCATCAAGTATTAACATCACTGTTAAATAAAAATTTTAAGAGGCCATTGTCTTGGACTAAGTTCCTGCACTAGACCCCAACAGACCAGACTAAAGATCAAAATGGAGTCTCCCCTGCTAAGATTCCACATCATCAAACCTAAACTAAGTTGAGAGAAAGAGAACAACCGATTTCCAAAAACCGCCGGTTTAAATTTTTGATAGGCAAGGTAATGAAGTTCCTTCTGCTTTAATCCTCACACAAAAGAAGGAGGCTGGTGTTTAAATAATCAGTTGTTCTGTCTCCCTGTCCTCACCCTACAAGGAAAGTAAGTTTGAAATGACTAAATCTACTTTTTGTTCTGTTTCTGCTTTCTTCGGCCCTTTTTTCTGTCTGTAAAGTCAACTTCTGTTCAGCTCATTGGAACATTTATTCTATTTCAAAAAGTGTTGCCCGATTCTGGAATCACAATAAAGCCAATTAAGATCTTTAGAATTGTAATTTTGTCCTTTAACAGCCCTGACCCTTTTAAACAAATTAGATACTATTTAAATAAAAGAGTTTCAAGCAAGAACATTACTTCCTCATGAGAAAGATGGAACAAGTGATTTTTAATTAAGATATT
This sequence comes from Cynocephalus volans, assembly GCF_027409185.1. Classification (NCBI taxonomy): domain Eukaryota; kingdom Metazoa; phylum Chordata; class Mammalia; order Dermoptera; family Cynocephalidae; genus Cynocephalus; species Cynocephalus volans. Next base: position 103,951,191 of record NC_084460.1, on the reverse strand, counting down.
ACCTAAAGAAAGAATGTGATACAAGTGCTTCCTTAATCCCTGTCCTTGTCATTTTTTTCCAACTCAAACACCTACCTTATTATTTTCAGTGTTAACCTAGTGTGGTGAGGTCCCAGCAGCCACTCTCCTCACAGCAGTTAATAACCTAATACTGTTCTTACTACTGCTCCTAAGGTAGTAGTTCTCAAAGTCAAGCTGCATGAGAATCACCTGGAGGACCTGTTAAAACAGATTACTGGGTCTGGCTGTTTCCTAATTCAGCAGGCCTGAGGTAGGGCCAATGATTTACGTTTCTAACAAGTTGCTGGGTGAGGCTGATTCTGCTGGTCCAGACCACACTGGAACCAGTGCTTGCAGGAGACCAACCCTTCCCTTCTGCACCCTCAGGCTGTGTGAGTGCGTGAGGCATCCTGCCTCAGTGACGGGGGTAGGACTGGGCACATGACCCAGTCTCAGATTCTCAGGACCTCTGCTGAGAAGTCTGGGGACAATACTCTTTCTGCTAGATTTTAACCTGGAATGATACAGTTGCAGGAGGCACTGCAGCTGTCTTGTGCAGAGGCTGTCTGTGACTGGAACCAGCGCTGAGGAGGCAGAGCAAGGGGCCAGTCTGGGTAAAAGGGTTTGAGTCCGGAATTCCCTTTCTGCTTAGACAAGTTTGTCTCAGATCTTCTGGCGCTTAGGACAGAACCCCAAAAACTGACATTGTTTTTATTTTGTTTGTTTTAGCTCCTCAAATATCAATTACCTTTACCCTTAGTATTCAATACTCCCAACTCAAATATCTCGACCAATTCACCAACCAAAAGAAGGTGAAAATAACTTGGGAATTAAAACACTTACCTAAACAGAACACACATCTTCCCTATGATGAATTAATGAATTTATGAATTTAATGTAATTCCAATCAAGCCCCTATAGAATGGCCAATTACAAAATTGGTAACTTTACAAAATTCAGCAGTAACAATTTCGAAAATACAGTGTGAGAAAAGTTTATTCACAAGTAACACAAAATGTAGTTCTGAGACATAACACGGTGTTAATGAAGAAAACCATGTAACTTTGCAGGAGTGGGAGGAAGTGGGAAGATGAACCAAAGGAGAAGCATAACATGTTTCTGGCTAGAAAACTCAGTCCTGCAAAGCTATCAGGCATCCCAGACTGATCTACAATACATGAAACTCTCATACAAACCAATAAAAAACAAGTGAAAACCTCAACAAAAACGAGAAAACGGCCAAAGGAAATGAGGAAGCCATTAACACAAGAAGAAAAACGACTAGGTAATAAAGATACAAAAAATAAAAAAGTGTCAAACCCATCAGCACTGCTGAGGAGCCAGGAGAGTCACCAGTGTGCCCAGCAGGGGCCACAGTGCTGTGGATTCTAGAGGGTCTTGTGATGATAATCTGCATAAAAACCTGAAAAATAAGCATTTTTCACTCAAAAACTTCACTTCCAGAAACTTGCTCTAAAGAAGTAATCAAATGAGGCCCCAAGACTGCTCATTATGGAAGGATGACTGGAAGGATGGATGGATGGAAGGAAGGAAGGAAGGAGGGAGGAAGGGAGGGAGGGAGGGAGGGAGGGAAGGAAAATGTTGAACAAGTGTTTATTAAATGAATAGGGATTAAATCAGGCATTTGTTATACTTCTGTGAACTGAATTCATCCTTTAAGAAACTGATTATTTAAAAATCGTTGTTGTCATCTTCCGAACATAGAAATATCTTCATTAGTTGAAACCCCTTCTGTAACAGTCCTATTTAAATGCCCAACTGGCCTAAAATTAGATTTGTTTATATATTTGATAGATATATTGTTATTTTCATATATTTGATAGATATAGATCTAAAGAATACACACAAAACATTAACAGTAATTATTGCTGGGGAGTAGGATTTTGATTTTTAATTTCCACTTTTTATATTTTCTCAATATTGACTCAATATTTTCATATTTTCTCATGTTGCTAAAATTAATAGTTAAATAAATTTTGTGGGAAGCCATTGATTCGGACTAGGCACCTGCATTAAGCCCAACAGACCAAACTAACATGGAGTTTAAATACAGTAGTAGCTGAGCTTTAGCTAATTGCAAGAGGTTCTGTAACCAATTAACCAATTAAGTGTAACCAATTAAGTTGTTTCCACACTGTATTTCCATTTCCTATAAATGCTGTCAGATCACGTTATTGGTGGGAGTTCTGTGAACCTGCTCTGGCTCAGACACCTGCTCAACTGGCAAATCGTTTCTCTTCTGTTTGGCTTTGTCGGTTTTGTTTTGTTTCTCTTTGTTCAAATAAACTCTGTTGAAATTTAAACTTGTCTGCTTAACAATATATATCCTTTTAATTACAAAGAAAATAGACAATATAAATATAAATGTTATTTTTCTAAGAAAAAGGAAAAAGAAAGCAATGACTGACATGAGTTCAGGCACAAATGCAACAAAGTACAGGAAATCATCACTGCCTTTCCTCTAACTCATGCATGTGACAGAACAGTACACTGCCGATTCCTCCATACAGCACTTAGTGGAGGCAGCAACAAACTAGCCCTGGGACCACTATCTTCTGGCATTCCTTTAATTCTCCATTCAATCAGTTATTTGCTGATTGCTTACCATGGGCTGGGCACAGTGCTGGGGAACCTACTTAAAAACATTTGTTTTTCTGTAAAATTAGATTCGAAATGCATTTGGTGAGTTAGGGTGGTTTCCTCTTTTTTGTTTTTTCGTAAATGAATTTTTCAACTACTACTGCCTTTAATCCCTGCATATCTTGCATGTGATTTCTCATAGTGCTCCTTCCCCACCCTCACCCACAACCCCCCGAGTTTGACCCATAGTGCCTTAAAGGGTGCCTGAAAGCATCATCATGGCGTCCTATTCAAGGATGCAGCTCAAAATCCAGCAGTGCCAGGAATATCTGCAGATCACCCTGAGGCACACGACCCCCGAGAAGATGACAAGAGGATGGGCTATTCTTTATCAGCCATCTGTGAGAGAGTGTGTGGTGCCTCCAAGCTCCATGAGAAGAAAGACAACCCTAATGATCAGACCCTCCCTCCCTCCCTCTGCAGCCTAACGCCTTGGCAGCTCCATCTTGTGGTTTATTGCTTCTTCAAGGATTCATCACCTCTAAAGAAAAGTCCATTACAGAAAATCAATGAAGCAGTGAATCGAAGGACATGTAACACGTAATCAATCCTGCTCATGAATCATTAAGTAACTCGTCCATTACAGCTTTTCATATTTTAGGCAAGCTAGTGATTCCTAAAAGTAATATAAGACCCTGTAGATGAATATGGAAGTTAGGAGAACTACATCTCATCCTTTTCTTATCCAGTTAAGATTAAACAGTCTCAGTGATGAAATTCCTATTTTGTGTTAAAAGAAAGATTCCCTCCCACCCTCTCTCTAGGTCTACATCAATACATACATGTTAGGTCTGGTAAGACCATTAATGAGTAGATCTGCAGCTATATGATTATAGGAATAAGTACTGCTAAGATAAATGTAGTTAAATCCAATTATTACTTAGTACTCTCTATGTGCTAGACACCATGTCAAATGGGAGGCACAGACATCTACATAAATAATTTTATCACAAGATCAATCTGATACCTCTAACAGTGGCAGAATAAGCAATACATGATAGTGGCTTCAGTCACAGGCTCTGGAGGCAGACTGCCAGGAATGGGACTCCGGTTCTACCCATCACTAGCTATGTGACCTTGACATGCTACTTAACCTTCTCTGCTTCAGTTTCTTCACCTGTAAAATGGGGGTAATAATGGTCTCCTACCTTACAGAGTTATTGTGAGGATTAAACGTGGCACAAATAGAAGTGTTGTTAACACTAGTATTGTTATTACCAGCTTAGGAGGTAAGCATGGACTGATAACAACATGAATCTGCGAAAGTAGTCTAGAGAAATGGAATCTGTGGCCAAGTTCTGAATAATGGATTTCAGTAGGCAGTAATGGGAGAGAAGGGCATTTCACAAATGGGGATTAACCTGAGTGAAGGCCTGGAGGTGACCAAGAGGAGAGCGCTGATACTCGTAGGCTGGCAGTGTGGCTACAGTGCCAGTCATCTGAGCTGCAGGCATGGGGCACAGAAGAAGTAACATGAGAAAGAGCAGGCTGGGGTTGACTGGAGGACATGCTGAATGCCAGGCTAAAGAGCCTGAACGTTATTCTGTACACAGTGACAGCTCGAGAAACAGGGTGTGATGAGGGCACTTCAAGGAGTTCATGGAAAAATAGAATTGAAAGATAATACAAATCTTTCCATGAACTTTCTGAAGTAGCCGTGTATAGTTTGAATGTTTGTCCCCTCCAAAGCTCATGTTGAAATCCGATCCCCAATGTGGCAGTGTTGGGAGGTGTTTGGGTCATGGGGGCAGATCCCTCCAAATAGATTAACGCCCTCCCTTGAGGGTGAGTTCTCACTCTGTTAGTTCCCAGGAGAGCTGCTTGTTAAAAAGAGCCTGGCACCTCCCCTCCTTCTTTCTTACTCTCTCTCTCTCTCTCCATGTGATCTCCTTGCACATACTGGCTGCCCTTCTGTGTTCTGCCATGAGCAGAAGCAGCCTAAGGCCCATGCCAAATGCAGCTGCCCTAGAATCATGAGCCAAATAAACACCCTTTGTTCCTAAATTACCCAGTCTCAGGTATTCTGTTACAGCAACACAAAAATGGACTAAGACACAAGGTATCACAAGAGTTAAGAACACGGATTCTGGATTTGAATCCTGACTCTACCTCTTAAGAGCTGTGTCACCTTGTCCAAACACCTATCTCTCTTTGCCTCTGTTGTCTCACCTGTTGTGCTGAGGATTAAATGAGTGTTCATATGCAGTCTCAAAACAGTGCCTGGCACATAGTGACATATATAAGTATTTGCTATTAAAAGGCAGAACAATGGCCTACAGCAGCTCTTCCTGCCATCCTGAGGTAGCCCATCAGAAAATTATCAGCAGCTGATATTGGTAATGATACGGTCAAGGATATGAAACTGCTTTTCTACTCTTCAGAAAATGCTACATGAAAATAAATGCTCCATTTTTCACAAAAGCTTCCATGGTCCATGAAGAAATTTACCTCAAAGAAAGACACTGTGAAAGCTGGCACTAAACTTTACACACACTACCAGGCAACATGATGAGTCAGTCCAAGACTTTATCAGATCACTTTGCAAAGAGGAAAAACACACCATTTATAAGAAGATGGGATCCGTGCTAACTTTTGAATGACAATAAAGGTTTAGATATGTGGTGGTGAGAGGGAAGGGAATGAGCTGAACGTATTGTCATGACTGCTCAGATGACCTCTAAGGCAAGAACTTACTTCCAGATCCATCCTTGACTCTAGGTCCTTCAGGCTTGGCCTCAGAAATAATGTTTGCATTGGCGTTGTTCTCCATCTCAATCACAAAGTCACCGTCCTCTTCAAACTCAGGGTGGCTAAAGATCCAATCCAGTGCTCTTTCCAGGTTATTATTCTAATAAAGTAAAACATTTTTACAATGCACGCATTCCTGCGCCTCCTTATATCCTGACCATTTGAACCACATATCAAGGAGATAGGGCAGGAGGCCTGCATTCATTAGTCTTAAGTGCCTCTGAGTCAGAAGCTCTAACTCCACATATGAAAGGCACACGTGGTTGGCATTCTGCAAGTCCCATGAGGTCTGTAATTGGGTTCACTGGAGAACAGTTCCGAGCAGCAGATCAGCACTACAAAGCCCATATCAGTCTTAGCTCAGCATTTCTGTAGGCTGATGCTGATAATGATGGCTGCAGAATGCCAAAGGCGATGGCATTTGGTCAAGTGCAGCCTTTTATAAAGCCACACCAATTGCACACACTACCTTCTCTACCAACTGTATTTTCTGCAAATCACTCTGCAAAATAGAGGGTGCCAGTGGGAATATATGTTAGACCTCCTCTCCCTAAATTTTGGTAGAAGGGTTGAATTGCAGTAAACAAGATTAATGCCTCAATTAATGATAACAACACTGGTTAATTAAGTACAATGGTTTTAAACTGAACTCCATGCAGTTCAAACTAATGGACCATAGAAAGATTTTCATCTTTCCCTGTTTGTGATATCACTGGCAGGTTAAAGAATTTGTCACTTGGGTTAAGCATGAAACAAGAAAGCACCCCAAGTGAAACAAACTCTGAGATATTTTGAGCATTTTAGGAAACAGATTGTTCCAGCCACACTCCCATGAGCCACTCAAGAGCCACTGACCTCAGCAATGGACACTAGCAGGGACTCAGCCAGTACAGACAAGAAGGAATCAGTAGCAGATATCCACTCAAAACTGGATTATGGTGTGACAAGAAAGGATATTAAAAATATATATATATTAAGTAGATATCTGCATGGCAAGAGAAGATTTCTATCTCTCTTCTAGTTTCATGGTCCCTTCTCTCCCTTTTCTCAGGAAGTTCGTGACTACCAGAAGAACCTTCTCTTTCTTCCAAGAGCAACAGCAACAGAGAATTCCAGAGAACCATTCAGTCTTCCATAAGGACTTTTGAGAGACACTTCTCCAAGGTCCTGGTATCACAAAAGCAATATTTGTCCCAAAGAACTTTCTTAATGACCATGGAATCTCACGCATTCCTCTTTGCTCAAAGGCCAAGTCACATCTGTGACCCCCTATTAACAAATAGTCAAGAAGATGCAGAGTCTACTTCAGTTTGGTCATCTTGCCTCAGCTTTATCATTTTCTTATTCTTAAATTCTCTATATGATTCCCTCAATCACTTATTTTAGATTTATATATATTATATGCAAATAAATCTGTATGGGTTAAGGTGGGATATGGAGTCAGGCAAACATAACTCAAAATGATCAAAGGACATTGGAAAGTCGCAGTTGCTTCTGACAGAAGTACAAACCGCCTCCAGTGAGAGGAGGGTGTTCACACACACAGTCTCTCATGCTCACCGTTGCTCGTAGTGCCTGAACAGCCTGATGTCGTTGGAATCCCATAGAGGTGATAATAGCTACAATTTCTTCTGGAGGTTGGTTATCCAATCCAGTAGCACCAAAAATAGATGCTCCAGCAGAAGCTGCTCCTCCATAACCAGGCATTGTCAGTGGTTCAGCAAAATCTGAGGAAAATGACCACACACGAACATTTTTCTTTTTTTGGTCTTGAAATAAACACTGTAAGGTTAAGAAGTAAAAATACCTACAAAGTTACAATAATCAAGACAGTCTAGTAGGGGCATATGGATAGACATATAGATCAGTTAAACAGAATTGAGAGGCCAGACATAAACCTGTATGAGGATACTTCAAGAAGTTCATGGAGAGATTCATATTATCTTTTAATTCTATTTTTCCACAAACTTTCTGAACTGCTCTTGTATATCTATAGTCAACTGATTTTCTACAAGACCATTCAGTGGGGAAGGACAGTCTTTGCAACAAATAGTGCTGAGACAAATAGATATTCACCTACAAAAGAACAAAGTAGGACCCCTACCTCACACCATATACAGAATTAACTCAAAATGGATCGCTGACCTAAAGGTAAGAGCTAAAACTACAGAATTCTTAGAAGAAAACACAGGCGTAAACCTTTGTGACACTGAGTTAGGCAACAGTTTCTTAGATACTACATAAAAGGTACAAATGATAAATAAAAAAATAGATAAATCGGACTTCATCAAAATTAAAAACTTTTGTGCTTCAAAGGACATCATTCAAGAAAGTGAAAAGACAGCAGAATGGGAAAAAACATTTGCAAATCATGTATCTGATAAGAGACTTGTATCCAGAATACAAGAATTCTTAAAACTCAACAATAAACAAATAATCTCATTAAAAATGGGCAAAGGGAGCTGAGAAAGAGAAAGGAAGGAAGGCAGGAAGGAAGGCAGGAAGGAAGGAAGGCAGGAAGGAAGGCAGGAAGGCAGGAAGGCAGGAAGGCAGGAAGGCAGGAAGGAAGGAAGGCAGGAAGGCAGGCAGGCAGGCAGGCAGGCAGGCAGGCAGGCAGGCAGGCAGGAAGGAAGGAAGGAAGGAAGGAAGGAAGGAAGGAAGGAAGGAAGGAAGGAAGGAAGGAAGGAAGGAAGGAAGGAAGGAAGGAAAGAGAGAGAGAGTAGTCACAATAATACACTGAACTTTCAGAAGGAGAGATCAGAACTGTGGTTACCAGAGGTGGAAGGGGGATTAGTGAGAAATTGGTTAATGGACACAAAGAATGATTATGTTTTATAATGACTAATATGCTAATTATCCTGACTTGACTATCACACGTTGCACATGGATTGATATTCAACTCTGTACCCCACAAATATATATAATCAATTATGTTTCAATTAAAAAAACGGGCAAAGAATTTGAATAGATATTTCTCCAAAGAAGATATACAAATGGCCAATAAACATATGAAAACATACTCAACATCATTAGTCATTCACAAAATGCAAATCAAAACCATAAGAGATACCACTTCACACACACTGGAATGGCTATAATAAAAAAGACAATAACAACAGTTAGTGAAGATATAGAGAAAACGGAACCCTCATTCACACTGGTGGGAGTGTAAAATGGTTCAGCCACTATGTAAAGCAGGTTGGTAGTTCCTTAAAAAGTTAAACATGAACTACCATATGGCAAGAGAAATAAAAATACATGTCCATACAAAAACTTGTATACAAATGTTTATAATAGCATTACACATAAAAGCCAAAAACTGGAAACAACTCAGATGTCCATCATCTGGTGAAATGTTAAATAAAGTGTAACATATCCCTATAATGGAATATTAGTCAGCCAAAAACAGGCATGAACTACTGATATATGCTATAACACAAATGAACCTTGAAAACATTATGCTAAGTGATAGAAATCAGACACGAAAAGTCTCATATTGTATGTTTCCATTTATATGAAATGTCCAAAATAAGCCAATCCATAGATCCAGAAAGAAGATTAGTGGTTGCCAGGAGCTGGAGAGAGCGGGGGACGGGGAGTGACTGCGAACGTGTACAGGATTTAAGGGACGAAAATGTTCCAAAATTAGATAGTGGTAATGATTGCATAACTCTTTGAATTTACTAAAAACCGTTGAAATATACCCTTTAAATGGGTGAATAGATGAATTATACCTTAATAAAGTAGATATAAGAAAAAGCTAAAGAAACAGCCTCCATTTCTTCACGCCCATTTTTCTATTTCAACTCCTCCTCATCTCTTTGCTAAGAGTATATCCCACATCTTTCTAATGGTCTTTTTACCACTGAATTATAGACTAGAGGGGTGAATTATATATCAATAAAGCTGTTATTTTTTTAAAAAGAAGAAAGACAAAGATGCTTACTTTGTCCCATAATGCAGCAGATTATGAGCTGAAAGTAATCTTCTGCAGACACATCCACAAGGGACATGGGAGGACAAAGCTTAGCCTCTCTGAGGTCACCTCAGACTCCAAAGCCACTCCATTTCCACCACCTACCCGGCTCTTCCATGTGAACAATGATCCAGTTGAAGGCCACCTCGGCTCCCATATTTCCAGTGAAGTACACAGCCTTCCGGCACGCTTCCAGAGGGAAGCCCATCTCGGCCAGCTGCATCACTGACGACTCATCAATGTCTGACGCTGCAAAGCACAACAGGATATTCTGGTGTGAAAAAGTAAACGCTACATTTCTTCTTGCTTTAGCTGCTCTTCACCCTCTTATAAACATGCTACCCAAAGAAAGTGCTATTTCGTTGGATCTGTAGATAATGGTTTTACTTTGTTTTGTTTTGTCTTAAGCCATCTAAATATTAAACTATTTAAGCTGAGTTTATATCTTTGACCTAAACAGGAACCATGGTGATCACCTGGACAAATCCAAGCACTGAAAAACAATTCTCTAATTTCATATGGGGAGATTTAGTGTATTTCCAGAACCATTTCAGCCTCTCAGATCATTCTCAAGACCTCTACAGCAACCTCCCCTATAACTAAAATTTGAAGAGAAAAGCATTATCTATAGTCCAAAAAGCCTGTTCTTTAAATCTCACAGAAAGTTACAGTAGGCCTTTAGATACATCCAGCAATCACAGGAAGTAATAACCCCTGGGAAAAGGAGAGCCCAAATGTTACGTATAGAAGGAAAGAATGTCTTTTTTAATTGAGTATGTTTAAGATATTAAAAGAGCTTTACAAACCTTACTTGGGCTCATACACAGAGGGTTTTGACTTCTTTTCTTAATAACATATAGACATTGGTAGAGATGCATCTGTATATCTATGTGTATGTATATGTATGCACATATGCTTATATGTATATATACACATACATACATACACATTCTTATGTGTATACACATACATGTGTGTACATACATGTGTGTACATACACATACACATGCACAGTGCTCTCACATTATACCAAAAGGGAAGAAAAAAACAGAAACACAAAACATATCCTTTGTGTTTTCCATGTCCTGGGGTCTCTACTCTACTGAAAATTCTGCCAATTTTTTAGCCATCAGTAGAGGACCTGAGGAACACAGATATCTGTTCTATAAAAAATATATTGAAGATGCATTTACCAAAGTTCTCTCTTACAAGAAAGATACACAGAACATCCTATCAAGGTCAAATTTTTTTTTAAATGACGTAGGACAACAGTGACTCCCAAGTTGTGCTGTACAGCATCCTGATGTTCTAAGAGAGATGTCAGTGTTGAACCACAGAACAGGGGGTTTCCATGGCCAGATAAGTTTTTTAAACCTACATATTCTATTCTCTCCTTAGAAATTCACAATGCATTAGCACAGTGAAGACTCAAAAGTCTTGTAATAAAAAAATTATGAAATTTCTACAGCACAGAAATTATGAAACTCTTTCTTAATTGACCACCTTTCAACATCTTGTAAGGCTCAAGGCTCCAGAATGCAGTTTAACAAGTGCAGTTTAAAAAGAATTAGGTATATGTATATAATACTAGATTGGAAGTGTATAAGCCCATTTTTGTGAAAAATGAAGGGAGCCAGGTGTAGGTAAAGAACAGTAGAGGGATATCACCCAAATCTTAATAGTAGTTATAGATGGGTGAAGGAACCATGGATGATTTTTAATCCATAGTTTCTAAATGTCTTTTTACTTTTGTAATAAGAAAAGTTATTTTTTAAAAAAATCTTAGGATGCAAATGTCAATTAACACCAGATCATTCTATTTTCTCCTGCTGAGTATAGGTAATTATTGGTAAGACAGCACGCTTAGATCCAGGAGGAAGTAAACGGTCACACCAGTAACACAGGAAATGGCTGCACATTCACACTCAGAGACAAGACTCCTCTGGCACAGTCAGCTCCAACCATCCATCACCTCCTCTGGGATGAGATCCTGCAGGCCAGCTCTCTGCAGGATCAGGGGCAAACAGCAAACCTCTCACATGCCAGGAAAGGTCTAGTGGCATGAAAAACACTCTTATTCCTGGCCCCAGTTCTGGTCCCAGCTCTTGGGTCTTAGAACCTTCCTGGATCTGAGTTTTCTTATCTGTAAAAAGTCACCTGCCCTTCCCTTCTTACTGTGATAATCAAATTAGATCTGGGACCTTGTATAAAGAGTAAAGTTAAAGATCGTTGAAAGAATTTATGGAATAATAAATGCAATGTGACCCATGGTAAGTATTCAAAAATATCAGCATCCACTATTACGATTAGATTGCTCACAGTGGCGATGGTTTGTCCCAGACTCCCCTTAACCCTACCAGGCCAAATGTAAAGGTCACAGCAGACTTTCCAGCAGCAAGGACCCTCGCTGACCTTAACAGCTCTTCTAACAATTGGCAAATCATAACTGACACAAGAAAGGAAACATGGAGGTCTAAGCTAGATCGATCATTTGCAATGTGGAACATTTGAACTCTCAAATTAACAATACTTAGTCTCTTGAAAGATTTTGTAGACAAAAATATTCAGAGTATTTAATAGACACTACCTCTTCCTCCTAATTAATATCTAAATATTCAGCATAAATAGTTTATATTTTTAACATTCTTTTCAGAAAACCAAGAATATCAACTCCCACAGGATTAAGAAACTAAAAGGCTACAAAATTAACAAACAATCCAATCAAACTAATATCCTTCAGAGTGTTAATTAATACTACCACGTCCTGTCAGTTGTGGGTCTTCATTATGTGTCTGACAGCAGGAGTGGAAAAGATGCCATCAGTGCAGAAAGAGGCCTACTCATGTGGCCAAAGAGGAAAGACAGGGCATCATTGTCCCCCATTCAGATGAGGAAACTGAGGCTCAGAGAAGGTAAGCAAATTATTCTAGGTCACACAGTCATAAATGACAGAGCCAAGATTCCAACCCAGGGCTGGCTGGCTGTCATGCTAACGGCCACTCTCCTGAGCCACTAGGGCCACGTAACCAGCATCTCATTGCTCAATCAACTTACTGGCAAAGAATCATTCCCACCCAGGAAAAGCTGTACATACACAGGTAAGAACAACGCCCCTTTACTGAATTCTCAGATAAAAAATGTCAGACTAACAACAATGGTAGAACACTGAGAAACATTCTGAAAGATACATACGGTCTATCAATTGGTTCATCAAGCGATCTGGAATTAAAAGTGAGGACAGAAAATTAGACCAAACATGTCCAAATGAGTTTTAGAGAAAGAAAAACCACAATCCATGGCATTCCCAAGCCCCACCCTCACCCCTCAAGACCCCACACTGTTGTCAGTCCCCAACACCCACACAGACCCCCCCAGCCTGCATAATATAAAGTCATTATAGTAATGACAGAAAATGATAGGTTTTAAGCATTTAAATCAGGTAAAACCTCATGTTCTGATTATCACCTTAATGAACTAAATCATTTCTCTCCTGGTATTTCTAAGAACTCACCCCGTTTAATCCCAAACCAGGGATTCTGTTATGAACATCATACAGTAGGATCACTACTAATAAACCACCTGTACAGTTCCTCTGATGCTCACACTCACCTCTTCTTCCTTTAACCCCTTTAATGAGTCACCTGTCCCACATGACCCCAGGATGTCTTGTGTACAGTTCCCTCCTCTACTCTCTGTCTCTATAATTTAACTTTTGACTAAGCATTAGAAAACAACATAACATAGACGCCTATCTTGAATCCTGATCTTGACACTCCTGGACTCACCTTACCCTTCTTTTGTACCTGAACATGGTCTCCAATAATATTCACTGCTCAGCTGATGAAAAACCTTTGGTTGAGAGGCCCAGAGTGATCTATCACTATTGGTTAATCTATCTAAGATAGATGAACAGTACACAGATGAAGAAACGAAGCCAGGATGAAACTGATTTCACCAGAATAACTGAGCTAGTAATTAAACCAAGATTTTTCTGACACTATTTTTGAACCCATAAAGGTGAGGCAACTATTTTTTTGCATGTCCTTTCCTTTAGAATAAATTATGTATTCTGAACAATGACCAATTGAGTGGTCGCAGAGGGAAAGAGAAACTCAAACCATTCCCTTGCTATGAAGCAGTGACAAAGTTGGGAAGTGAGATGTGGTCAAGATTTTTAAAACAGAGATGGCCAGTCAGCTCAGCTGGTTAGAGCATGATGTTATAACACCAAGGTCAAGGCCTCAGATCCTCATACTGGCCAGCCCACTCCCCCACCCCACACCCTCAAAAATGTTTCAAACTAACACACACTGTGGAATTTCCCCTTTTGGTTGTCCAAAGGTACTCCCGAGAATGACATAGCTCCCCTGGACTAAGAGCCCACTGAAAACACACTCCTTCTCTTCCCAATACAGGGTAAACACACTCCTCTTCCCATTTGGGGGACACAGAGGGAGGGAGTCGAAGGCAGAGGCAACCTAACCTAAAAACTGTCCATTGCAACTACTCAGGATGCCTCTGTGCCCCTTGGGATGTCTATTTTCAGTTTACAGTTGCAGGCATGCCTCACTTCTGTGTGTCTATGGTGGGTTACAGCACAGGAAGGCAGCCAAGGGACCCCTGATGGGTGATGCTGGCATCAACCAGCTGGTGGAAGAAAGTGACTGTTCCTACAGAGCAGGGTGGGCGGGTACAGAACATCCTTTTAGCAGGAGATGGTACCTTTTGAGTCATCAGGAATGACTATGGGAGGGCTGATATCTGGAAGTTCCTCCTCTCCTGGCTGTAACCCCCTGGCGCGGAGATGACTGATATCAAGTAGGTCTGGCATATCAATGGAAACATCTGCAAAACGAGAGAGATGATATATTCACAGGATTCTCCAAAAACCCATAATCACCTTATTATAAAACCAGCAGGACTACTAGCTACATGCATGTGTCTAGGCAGAGCTAAGGTTGCTTTTCTATTCCTGAAATAGATCACTGGGCCAGCTGACTCACTGAGACTAATTAGATGTTAATGGAGAACCTGGAGAAAGTACAAAGGGTGTTCAGGATTTCACACTGAACAAGAACAAACTGGTTAAGCCAGAGGTCGCAAACTGGCAGTGCAAAGACCATTTATGGCCCAGGCACTTTCTGTTTGATGTTTTAAAAATGTTGGCAACAAATCCCAATTTCTAAATCAGAAGAATTTAATTTAAAAATCCAGATTCCCAGCTTATTTTGAAAAACATAAAACTGTAGCATATTCTCGTATGGTTACAACTGTCTGGAGCTGATCTTCAGCTTCTGCTCTAGACAATGGTCTCTGGACCTCACAGCTTCCCATAGCCCCCATGACCCTGAGCATCATATTTGTGCTATTCTGATTCTTACGGTAAAGGAATGTTTTTCTAATCCATGTCTTTATCCAAAGTGGGAATACCCAAGCAGGACCAAGATAGCTAACTACATGTTTCTTATACACAACCCACTTTTTTCATTGAGATTATACACTGTCCTTGTTAGGCACTTGAATTTGCAATCCCGAGTTTATGGTTTTTCTCAGATCATGATGGGTACTGTGATTATTCTAAGGTAATAAATAAAGAATAAAGTTTTAAAGAAATTAATTGAATCTGAAGTATATTAGTCTTTGGAAAACATTTTTTTTAACTTCTTGGCTCAGTTGTTATTGTATTGACTTGCTCAGATACAAAATGTACCAGTCTAATAGCCTGTCAAGATTTAGAATCACACAAATTCAGATAACATAATAACGAAAAACAGATTCAAATGCTGGTGCAGAATATGTCTTCTGGGATAGCAAACAGAACGTGAAAATACTGTCACCAAAACCAGTTCTGATGCCAGGTACATAAATCCTACTTTATGATAGCCACTCAAGGAACAAAGCTTAGTTTAAAATTTTTTTTTTAATTTCTGAGGGCAGCAAAACCAAGCATAAAGTCTGATCAACAAAATCAATACAACTGTTCTGCAAGAGAAAAATTCATGTTCTCAAGGCTTTGGGGGTCCTTTAAATTCAGCAAGTCAAGGAAATCTGATTCAAATTTATGTTCCTTTAGAGAAATTCCAAAGACAAAGAAAAATAAGAAAACTGTTTCCAAAGCAACTAAGAGCCTTTAGAACAAGTCAGTTTTCTCTCTCAGGTACTTTCCAGGACCATGGAAAGAAAGTTGAGCGATAGCATCATGCCCTCTGCCCTTCCCCTTGCTCACAAAACTATTCCACCAGGGAAAACCAGGATCTCCTGCAGGATCAGGAACAGTCCAGCCCAACTTCACATGGCAAAGCAGTGCTGTGCAACTGTTAGTGCTGGAGGTTTCTGGGAGCTCACTCCAGCCAATTTTACATCCTGTTTACCTATCCCCTTCAGAAAAGTGCTTCATCAACCAGTGTAACACTTGCATTGTTGTTGTTGTTTTCCTTAGGTATTCAAAAACATAAAAAGTTTAAAAGACTGGCAAACAGCCCAAGGTGCTGGCTTGAGAAACCACAGAGGGTAAAACTGTACATCCTTCCACACCACTGAGGACAGCCTAATAACACCCTTCATATTAGATTACACTGGTGGAGAAAATGTTTCATGCACTGTCTGGAAAATTAACTTCTAACAATGGTCAAGGGCCTTTAACGTTAGCAAGACAAAAGCCCAGTTAAGCCAAAATCACATCCCTTTTTTTGACTGTTTAATGCAAATGACTATTTCTGTTTTATTATTAATAAAATTTGTATGATTTGAGTGAATGTCATCGGCCACACCTGCCTGCCTCAGAGGCAGAGGAGTGATGCTAAGAATGTACTCATATCTTAGGCTACTCGCTACTCAAAGTGTGGTCTTTGGACAGCAGCATCAGCACCACCTGGGAGCTTGTCAGAAGCACAGAATCTCAGGCCGGCTCAGACCTGCTGAATCAGCATCTGCATTTTACCAAGATCCCAGGTAATTTGTATGCACAGTAAAGTTCGGGAAGCACTGTTTACTTAATAAATCGAGGGTTCTGTTTTCACTCTTAGAATCCGGTCATTCCAGAACTCATTACTGGAAGGGTGGGTTAGGACATTGTAATTTTTCCTGTCGGTGCTTATCATAAACTCTGATTCAAAAGAGAAAGGTGAGAATAATGAAAAAAGGATAAAGTGGAACCATTTGTGGCAGCCAACTATATGGGCTCTTTCACATGCTATGTTTTTTGTTTTTTGTTTTTTAACTAACTCGATGTTTTAAGCAAAAGCATGCAAAAGATACCTACCAAATTTTTTGGGAACCCAGTCAAGACCAAAAGTGAACTTCTTTATCTGCACTACCAAGTATTCAGGGAATGAAGCAAAGCGAGATGTTCTGGGAAACACAAGGGGATTATGTCAATGAGACAAGGCAATAAGAATTGTGAATACAGTTCACGAAACATCATAAGCTTTGTCTGAGGCACACCCTGCAGTTCCAATGGCTGGACTGAAGAGGAGGAACACACAGACTCAGAAAGGTAGGTGTACACTCACACACTCACTCTTGCCCACTCGTCCTGGCCTCTTCACGAGAAGAAAAGGTTTAATGTAGGACAATGTTGTCCCTTCCGTTTCAAAATTATTACTTTTGCTTTGCTGTGGCATTTTATATTTCTGAAAGTGCTTTTCAACCATTTGCTTTTCTAAAATCCTTACTAGAATTTAGTATACATATATTGTTGGTGTCTATGGGCATGCATACATTATTGTCTGTATGTGAGGTTTGAAAGAGCTCCCCAAGTGATCCTGAAACACCCCCACTCCACTCCCACACAGAATCACTATCTTACAGCACAGAGATGGCATAAGAAGGGTTTACTGGAACTTGGTTGAGGTTGACTATTACAAATGCCAGGTCCTCATTAAAATAACACTGCAGCTAAATCCAGGGTCACATGGATCCTAGGAATAGACATATTATGGAGTAAATATCTAAAATATCTCAATCTGGGCCTTAAATATTAAAACTAATACATACGGGTAATATCTCCAGTTCTCTTCAAACTTTGGGAATGCCTGGATTGCCTGGACTTGGGTGTGAAAATTTTATGCATAGACTATTCAGCTTGTACACCAAATTCATGCTCCAGTTCCAGCTAATTCACTCCACATTTATGATCTTGTTTTTAACATCTATTTCTATTTGATTGTCAATGTGGGTGTGGTAGGTATGTATCAAAAAGAAAATACAGATGGGTACCACAGGTACCTTTTAAAATAAGGGATTCTGGAACACCCTCCCCCAGACCCCACTTTTCAGATCCCAGTCACAGTCTTCTACTTGGAATGCACCTTCCCAGAATTCAGAAAACAAATGCCAATGCATTGCTGCCCCCTAGTGTACAAAAGAAGCCATAGTACAGGGCCAGAGCACTGGATTTTTTAAAAAAAGAATCTAAAGACGTGGATTTGGATCTTGGGTATGCTACTTCATTCACTTCAAATCTGGGCAAACCACTGGCCCTCCCTGAGGTTCCATTTTCATGTCTGCAAAATGGATTTTCTAATCATATTTACCTGCCAGGGCTATGCAATGTTTATGAAATGATATGAAACTGCTTGGCACACTAGAAGTATTGTATATAACTAAGGGAATCAGCATAATTATTTTGTCATGAAAGAGCTACAATCCATGAGGCCTGAACTGAACAGGTCTGTCACTGACCCGCATTCTACCCAAGGCAAGTTATTTAACCTCTCTGTATCCAAAATTCTCTATCACAAGGTTGGTAGAAGGGTTCAGGCTACAACATAAAGGAGCTATTAATAAAACAGAAACTTATCACCCTAAGGAAATGATCTATTAATATCCTGGCTCACTCTGCAGAAATTATACATTATCTTGAATTAGGTTTCCTATCTTGTGAGAAGCAGTAATAAACAGCATTCTTATTTAAATGTAGCCAACTCCTCAGTTTCACCCAAAACCATAATACCTCCATCCGATGTTAAGATATTTTCAACTAATATAAAAATGCTACCTTTCTGACCTTTCTTCTTACCACATTAACTTAAAATCAAGGAAATATATAACAGAAAAATAAACCCAAAGTCCCAGTAAATCCATAATTTTCAAAATGTGCTTGGGGAGCCCTGAGCCTTTTGCAGTTGCTCCATGGTCGGTATCCAGGTGAGGTATCAGCTTGTGATACCATGGTGGGGGTAGTGGAGGAACTCCAGGTTGGAGTAGGAGGTAATTTAACACATCACTTTGTTGTGGGTAACTACCAACCCACGAGTAACAAAAAGCAGGTTAGAGGGTGCTCACTTTATATCTGCCCTGTCAGGTAAACATTCTTTATTCACCTTTGTAACCTTTACAGCATCTCAAATTTAATCGTACCTGTAGTGACTGCTCAATATATATCTGCTCAAATCAATTTCAAAAGTAATACTTTGCATTCATTAATTGCAGTTTGGGGACATCACATGTTAGTTAAATCCACAAAGTCATAAATTATGCTCTGTTTACTCTTTTATTCTTAATTCCTGGAGTTAATGTTTTTCTTGGAAAGCTATACATTTTTAATAAAGACCATTAGAATGTAAATCATTCAAAAAGGTCTACGTGGATACACAGCAAATTTACTTCAAAGAATTGTTACAGGAATTAAATAAGTTACATATTTAAGTGCCTAAGATATGTCCTGACAACACTATTGTATTATCTGTGGACAACCTATTAACATTATTTAAAATATATCAATTGTTCACTAATTACAATTAAGGCAAAAATACTAGGAAGACTTTATTAAGAAAAAAATATAAACTGCACCTCTTCCTGAAATTATTGACTGTCTATTGGATTGAAAACCTGGCAATTAAAAAAAAAAATACAATTTTACCCTTTCCACTAAATATGTCCAAAATATGATAATCAACCACAAATTATATAATCTGAGGAAAAAACAAATAAATAATGATAACAGTAATAACAATTGTATTCTGCATTTACTCTGCCAGGTGCTGTGCGAGTACTTTACAATGCTTAATGTCACTTCATCCTTACCTCAATCCGATAAAGAAAGTACTGTCTCCATTTTGTGGATAAGGAAGCCAGGAAGATCAGGTCACCTGATCAAGGTCAGGTACCAGTAAGCTCTAGACTGGGCATTCAAACACTGCTCTTCTACATAGAATCTGTGCTTTGAACTCCACACCATGCTTTTCTCTTCATAAATGATAAAAGTGAAGTAAAAAATCTCCGGGCCGAGCCTGTGGCGCACTCAGGAGAGTGCAGCGCTGGGAGCGCAGCGACGCTCCCCCCGCGGGTTCGGATCCTATATAGGAATGGCCGGTGCACTCACTGGCTGAGTGCCGGTCACAAAAAAGACAAAAAAAAAAATCTCTTCCTATCCACCCTTAAACTGAGGGCTGCTCAAGGACAGGAATTAGACCTTGTTCAATTCATTGCCTAGAATATACTAGGTAAGCAATAACATTTGCTGGGTGAATGAAATTTCCAAACACTAATACTCTTCCCAGACATGGCCCGTTTGGGATCATTTAAGGGGAGGGTCTTTATGTCTGGTCAATATAGACCCAAGATCTACTAAGATCTTTAGTATACCTTTTGCCTCTTCCTGGCCTTTCAGGCTCTAAGTCTAACAAAAGAAAAGTTCAAAACTCCAAATTAAAAAAACGTAGACTGAATCTCAGCCTACATAGCTAAAAATTTTTTTTAAATAATAATAATTTTAAAAAGATCTTTTAGGAATCCACTGAATTGGTTTTCCCAAAACTAATATTCTAAACATGATAAATATAATAAGGAATATAAGGCTATATAAAGATATTTAAATATGCAAGCATGATAAGGCACATGGGGGTACTATATAACATAGGCATTAAGAGTGTAAACTTTGAACTCAATCAGACCTGAATGAATCCCACATCTGCCACTTACTGGCCAATTACTTCTTTTATTCCCTCATCTACAAAATGAGAGATTAATGGTACCTACCTCATACTACTAAGAGGATTAAACATTATAATTGATAGGAAGTGCCTAACACATGACTTGCAATAATAAATATGCAATAAATGCAGATGCTTTACTATCTTTAACATTGCTTTTTTTCTTCCCCATAAGGACCAGTTTTCAATTAATAACAATTGTGATACACCTAGTACTAATTCTTTTCGTGTATATAAAAAGTATATGCAAGAACATGTGTGTATGTAGAGAAAAAGGAAAGACACACTTAATATCTACTTTTAACAACTACAGAAAGCAGAAACCCCTCCTCCAGGATTCTAGTTACGTGAGCACTGCCTACAACTAAGGGTTTGTAGCATCTGAGGAGAAATTCAGATCAGTAAGCACCACCCCTCCATTACAGATGGAAGAGGACACTGGATGGTGACTTTGCTCCAGGACAGAAGATAAGCTGGCAAGTGGGCAAAGGAGAAGAATCCAGAACTCCTGACCACTAGCCAGGGCTCAGAGAATCCTTGGAAAGTTTGGGGCTCCCCGCTCCATTTCAAAGATGGGCTTTTCCAAGTGTTGAGAAGGTTCATTCCTGGCAGGGCACATGCAGGAGCAGCAGGCCCAGAGAGTGTGTCACACCCTGCACTTCTGAAGTCACACCGGGCCACTCGTCTGAAGAGCAGAAAGATGTGGCCAAGGGACAGGCAAATGAAGAACACTCAGCTCCACAGCTCACACCTGCCGCTGGGAGTTTTCTAGGCTTCCAGGGCCATGATCACTTTCCACCTCCCACACAGAATCAGACCCAAGAGAAAAAGTAAATGTTTGAGAAATCTTTAGCCCATTGTCAATGATTAAAGAAACTGTTTCTTCCATTAATGCAGTGTATAGATTTCTAACTGCCCAAAGATGTCTCCAAGTTGCAATGAAGTGTATTTCACATTTAACAGGCCAATTCATCAGCTGTTATCTGCAAGGACACAAATAGACAGGCACATGCACACACATACACACACACACACAACACACACAAATACATCCACACCACAACTGAGCAGTTCTAGGATGAAAACTTACCCAACAATGGACAACTAAAACTGAATGAACTACTATTAATCCCCATTTGGACATGGAACTGTTTCTAAATTATTTTTTTAAATTTGACTTTTCAGTTTTTGCTTTCCTATTTTTAACATATGATGTCTATAGTCAGAAACAAGTGGTAAAAACAGCCACAGTAGCTCTTTCATCTTTTACTCTTCTTCTAAAAGTAGCAAAATTCCCAGAGCCAAACTTTAAGACTTCCCCTTATTTTATGCCACTATAAGCACTGCTTTTCCAATTAAATACAGCAATATAAAAATGTGTCGGCAAGGACTTGGCTGTATCAAGCTGTATCAAATCAATTAAGGTGTCAAAGGGAGGAAAAAAAAATTTATGTACCTGACAACCAGCCTCACAATGTAAAAACAGGGCATTTCCTGACTAAATCCTGACAGCTCATTTGAACAATGCTCAGAAGCACTTACGTCCACTTTGAGATGTCCCAGACTCCTAGTCTCCAAGTAGGAACACAGTCAACCAAGTTCTAAACCAGATCTTTAATTATAGAATTAAAATATACTACAGTGGAGTTTAAATATTGAGGCCTGCCATAAGTATTTTCATAATTTCTTCAATTGTTGTAAATCTATTCATTAATAATATCACTCTTGCCATTGGGGGTGAGGGGTATTTCTTGGCTGTACCCTCTCAGGAAAAAAAAGAGAGAAATGAAAAGAAAAAAAAAGGCAAATTCCTAATAAAGGATAAACCACAACCTTGCATTTTTAAAAAAAGGCATCCCCTCCCTAGCATATAACATAAATTAAAAAGTTGTTTTATTGGACAGGTCTCACACAAGTGAAGTCTGTGACAATTATGGTGTGTAAATCATAGTTCTGTCTCATCACACATGAACAAGCATGCATAGACTCATATAGTACCCAGCCCCCTCTCCCCAACCCTGTTCCCACCTCTCACGACCCCTCCTCACCCCGCTAACAGCACATACACTCACTTCACACCCGCAGACTTTGCTTGCAGGGCGCTGCTCCAGAAATCATCAACATTTTCTGGTTCAGAAAAGGCCTGAAGACAGGCACTAAATGGTATCTTGGCACGCACCAGCTCGGGGAGGGGTCTTCTGTTTGCTTCCGCTTCCCTTCTCATTAACTCATAGGCAATCAGCTCATCTGAGGAAAAGAGCAAATGAATGACCCTGCAGTCACTCTTAGCTTCTTGAAATGGAAAACACCCTCTTCAGGCAATCTTCCCTGAAGGCCTCTGGGCTAGGTCAGGGCTGTTTGCTGGTTCCCTTCTCGGAGCCGGATAAGCCTGCTGAGAGGTTGTCCTCGGGGCTGTCTTTAGAGCAGCACTGACAGGCTGCATCAAGCCATTCACAATTTTTTTTTTTTTTTTTGCTGTTCCTCCATTGAGGCTGACAAGAGGGAACTGAGCTTGGTTCAGGCCATGTGTGTGACATCATGGTGCATGACGTTGGTATTTCATTTGTCCAGAGGTCAAGCCTGGGTTTACCCAAATGCCATCCTCCAAAAACAAAGCCTTCACACCAGAGAATTTTATAGCTGAAAGAGATCCAAGGGCTCATCTCTTCCCAAGCCCTTCACTACCTTGACAAAGAAATTGAAGACCAAGGTCAAAACCAGTCAATCACTGACAAAGCTGGACTTAAAACCCTGACCAGCACTCCCTCTACTACCCTACAGATGGGGCCAGAAAGGAGAGTTAAATTGAGTCAAGAGATCAAATTCGGCCGATGATCAGACACATACACACACAAAAAATAGTAACAAAAACATTCCTGTTACCTTTAAACTGCCCTAAAATAAAATGACAAAGCAAAAAGAGAAAATGGATAAAAACCAAAAGAACTACACTGACCCCTGAGGAGGACTAGACCCCATATTACATGTTTTCTGATTTGGTTCCACCAGCATCTGTGGTTAGAGGTGGCAGGTCCCAGAGAGGCATGGACCAAGGAGAACGAATATGGGACTGCAGTCACCCACCATCGCACACCCCGTGATGCTAACCAGCACCGCCAAGACAACTTCTTGTGGAGGCTACCCAACACCTCAGATATCAGAGCAACCAACGTAGCAGGCCTCTCTACACCACCCCTACTCAAATGATTAAAAACTGAGAGAAAAAGAAGTGTGTGCACCACGAACCTCCCAAGAATCAGCAGATCTGCTCCTGGAAACTAACCTGCAGTCAAAATTTTGTATCAATGTTAAATGGCCTTTCGGGCCATTTATTTTGTGTTATGCACCAACCCCCCCCCCCATCACTCCTGATTTATCAGTTTTTAAGCACACTTATTCACAAATGTGTTTTCCTAAACATATCTGAATAGGCTGTTAAAATTCATTCCCCAGTCCACAATCAGTTTGTGATGTGCTTATATGGAGGATGCTAACATTAGGTATTCCTAGCAATCAATTTCCCAAAACCAAATTATAAATCTCCCTTCTGAAAAAAATAGATTCATAAATTATAAACAGTGAGTGAGAAAAGATGATAGAACTGAGCAGAACATGTAAGTCGGTATCCCCAAGGTAGGCAAGAGAAAGCAATTAAGCCTAGTTCTAAAAAGGAAACAAACCACAGACCCTTTCCCCCTCATTTATACCTTTTCTGTAATGGATAAGAATTTTAAATTAGTCAAATGCTACATGAGCTTACAGAATATGGAAATCATTTCATCTTAAAATCATCATAATCATCACTTTCCAACTAGCATAATAAATTGACCAATCCCAAAAGAAAGAGGAAAAAAGGCCACCTAGGGAGTTGATGAACTTTACAAAAATGACCAGTTCATAGAAGATGAGCAATCCAGCTGCTATTTTGCCTTTTTCTACTGCTAAGATGTTAATTCTCTTCTAGTGGGCGTCGCTCCTACAAAGAGTCCTGCCATATTTGCCTCCCATGACAGGCATCTTAAATACTTGGATGCCAAAGCTGGATTATTTCAAGAGACCTCTACTTGAATGTCTATCATCAAAAAATGCAGTTTGATCACTTCCTGCAGACTTTACAGCACAACTTATGGACGATGAGGTTAAAGAATCTTCTACATATATCATTAGCAATCATTTCCCCACAAATTACACTGACTCCAAACCAACCTCGGCCAAATTTATAGGCAAAGAAGTAGGTTCCATCCATAACACCTCCATAAAACCTGGGATACACTTGATTCTTCTCCAGAGAAAGTCACATGGGGACTAAGGAAAAGATGAAAAGAGCTGTGCAAACCAGACACCACCTCAGCTGGGTCTACTCCTGACCCAAGTTTTCAGTGACTGAGGGTGTTCCCACAAGAGGGCACGCATTGCTCATTTCCCACTCTGGAACCATTACCCTTGTTGGCCGCCGCCTCCATGGCCACAGGCAACTGCATCAGGTAATCCACCCTCTCCGTGTAGCGGACCTTTCGGGTCTGGCAGCACTGAATACGTTCTTCCACCAAAAACCGGAAAACATCACTGGGGTTTTCTGAGCCAATGCGGTTCCTCTGAAGGGTGAATTATATCAGGTTAGTAAATTTATGAATATTAAGCATGAATAAAAATTAGCACGACATCAACTACAATATCTGGTATAAAAACTGGGCTTTAATAAACATTTCCTCTGGGCATGCCAGTTCGCCAGAGTACTTTATTAGCAAAACACTGGAATTTATCTAAAGTCCAAAAATGCAGGATTGGTTGAATAAATTACAGTTCATCATGTGAATTAATATTTTACAGCCTTTAAAAATCATGGGAGAGGGACTGACATAGATGGAATTAGAAAGGAGGAAAGGGAGCCAAAAAAAAAGAGAAAAGGGAAAAACAAAGAACTGCCCTGGAAAAGTTGAAGCATGTACAATACTTCATGTATGATGAACATACAGATGCACTCGTGTAAGTTATATACAAATCAAAAAGAAATCACACTTATATTAAAATATGTAACGATGTGGCAAAATGTTCACGACAGGTTAAGTGAAAACACTGCTTCCAAAACAGCCCGTAGAGAATTAATATATGACCCAGGAAGTGAATGGGGGATCAGACGCCAAAATGTTAACCCTGGTTGTTTGTAGGGGCTGGTATTGTGGAGCATTTTGATTTCCTCCTTTGTGTTTTCTATATTTTCCACAAAGAACACTTTTGTAATCAGAAAAAAAAAATTATTGCTTTTTAAGGGGGTCAGAGAAAGCCTTACTCAGGAATTCTCAGTGACTTTCAGAAATCACAGAGATTAACATGATTTGACTCTGCAAAGCGTGATTGTCTCCAAGTGATGGCAGGAGGACACCAAATATCACATAGTGCTCTCAAGGAGCTTGTCACAGAGACCAAAAATAATGGTGAAGGAAAGAATGGCCAAACACTCCTATAACACAAACAGACTGAAAGGAGCAGACAGAGCTGCAAGTGTCTGCAAAACAAGAGGAGGGGCCACATCGAGTGCGCTGGGCAGAGAAAGCCTCAGAGAAGTGACTCAGAAGCAGCCGCAACGATGAGGAGAGAAGGCAGGACAGGCAGGGGAGGCATCTGGCCGCGCCACAGGGGACTGCACGGAGCGCTGGGAACAATTCACATACCCCCTCTGAGTGGTTTTGAAGACTGACTTACCTCTACTAGATTCACCAGGTGCAAGAAAAATTCCTGGGCATCTTGTTGTCTATTGGAGGAGAATTCTGGGTGGCTCTTGCTTACAAAGGCCTTAAACATGCGTGGAGAGATCCCATTCTGTTGAGACTAAAGTATAAAAATAAGACTGACTTGAATACTTTCATACACATTAACAGCCCTCAGTGACAAGCAGAGCAGGGATTACGATACAACCCAATTTACAGAGGAGAAAATTGAGGCCCAGAGAAGAATAATGACAAGAGCCAGCACTCACCAGATGTTTAATATGTACCAGGCCCTGCTCTACAGACCTTACATGGGAACAGGATGAGACCCTTCCTGTTGACTCGTGATAAATGCCCCACTTTCCAAAGCCAGGCTCTAGGCCCATCCTCACAGGCCTTGCTACCAGGTGGCCGCACTGACCCATCACAGCCCATAAGTTAAAAGAGAGGAGAGCTCTGCAGCACCTGCCCCACTCCCACCCCCTCCCCATGAGGGTGTATGAGAGAACTCCTCGTAAAGATGGGAGCATGCAGAAGAGAAGGAAAGAGTATTGCACAGCCCAGCAAGCCACTGCACAGCTGCTCCAGCTCCTGAGCCCACCCTGCACTCATTCTGGACCAGGAGCTTGCAGGGGCTTGACCCTCACATGGAAAAGCAGGATGCCGGCTGCAGCTGCCAGGATGGCAGCGTGGAAGAGCAGGCAGAGGGGGTGACTCTGGCAGGGCAAGGATGTTGGGTTTCCCTAGGGGCCAAAAGAATAGTTCAGAAGGCAACCAGGCTCTCCCAAGAAGGACCCTGTATAAGATGATGGGCTGTCCGCCAGACTGGGAGGCCAGGGGGCCACAGAGGTCAGTTGGACAGGGCATCAGAAAAAGGACCTTGTAAGGTCCTTGAGGGCAGAGGGACAGGTGGGAGGAAGCAACTCTAAAGCACCACCAATGTGCCCCCACAAAAAGGCTAGCCATGACAGAAGAACATGGCAGCCACAAGGCAGCCAAAAAAGCACTAGCTAAGTGAACAGCCTCTGCCCGTTTGTTCTCTAGTCTCCCAACTCCCTTGACCCTCTGCTCTGGAGGAGCCAGAAGAGGGAGGAAAGAGGCACAGAAGTGGAACAAGGACAAAAAAAAAAAAAAAAAAAAAACCAGAGGATGCTGACGCTCACCCTTCTGCACTGCTGTTTCCGCAGACTCCTGAGTTTGGTACAAGAGAGAGGCTTTAAACGGGCTTTGATGTGAACTGGACTTGTTAATACTGGTAATCTGCTGGAAATCTAGGAGCTCTGCCTGAGATGCTCTGAAGAGGCAGGGCAGGAAGGTGATGGAGGGGGCCTCCTGAGAAAACTGTTTCCTGAGCTTTCCCTCCAAGTTCAGCCCTTCTATCAATGGTGATACCTGTTACTTCACTGATATTCACAATAACCCCAGCAGGTGTGTTCTACCTTTATCCCCATTTATGGAAACTGAGTCTGGCAGAGAAGTGCCAGATAGGTCTTTCAACTCTAAGTAGCCTCAATGACCAGACTGTCATGCAGCTAACAGAGCAGAGCCAGAATGGAGTCCAGGTTCAGCTCTGACTCCAGGTCCACACTGTTTGCAGCCAAAACAAAGATGCAGGTCCATAAGTGAAACAACCCTCACCGTGTCAGTCAAGTCAAAGAATTAATTCGTGTCCTCTCTGCAAATGCTGTGGCTACCACTCACCTGCTTTTTTATAAACCCTCCTCTTGCTCAGCTCGCAGGCCACATTCCTCTCCTCTGAAGTCCAGAGAATCTGCTACATGCGCCATCATTTGGCACACAGCACAAAATGCCTACTACCTTCTTTAATTTTCAGCTACAGCCTGACTGTAGTCCCCAGCAGGAGGTGGCCATGTCTCATGCCTCTCTGCATTCTCATGGTCATCCTGGTCAGTGCCTAAGGTCTGGAGACCGTGACAGGTTTGTGGTATGTTATAGTCAGATGCAACAGGCGATGAGAAAACTCCTTTACCCTTCTCCCCATGGCCAAGGGGCAGCTCTGTATAAAGCATCTCTCCAACACACATGATCTAAGCAATGTTTTCTAATAAAAACCTGATGAATTTTCCTGTCTTGCTGAAAACATATCTGATCTAGTCTTCTAGTATTTACTGATCACCTACTTCATGCAGAACACTGTTAGGGATTCTGCCCTCCTGAAATCTGCAGACAATAGAGAAGATCAGAGACATTTACATCTATCTATAACAAATATTAGAGAACACTATGGAGGACCTGAAATAGTGCTAACAGCTCTTAGAAGAATTCCCCAAGTGGCAGCATTTGGGCATCTGGGGACTCAGAACCTTATATAAATGACCAGCTTACACACATATATGGCTTCAGATGTGCTTCTAATGCTAGGTAAAGACCAATTTATACATGACAATTAATTTTACTCCCTGTATATATACCTCCTGCAAACTAAGTAAAAGTTGTAACCTTCTTCACTCACAATGCTCACGTATATCTACACAGTATCAGTGGATGCAAACATGCAATAATACCTTATCTTTGTATAATGGCTAACATTCATGCATTCATTCAACAGATACCTATTTAGTGCTATAAAATGTCAGACACTATTCTAGTGCTTGGATAAATAAGTACTAGGTGCCAGTTCTTAACACTTCATGCATGTATTTTGCTTAACTCATCCAACCCCATGAAGTGATGAGACTGGGAAAATGAGATGTGTTAAGTCATTGGTCCAATTACTACCCCCTCTCTGTCCCCTCTCTAGTGTCCTAATGCTGTTCACATGTGCCTAGATCTCATCTCTGATGTCCTTGAGTCCATCCTACTAGTTACTAAGAAAGGAAAACAATATATCTCAGAGTCTGGATAAGCCTTCCTCAAACCCACACACCTCTGGGGCCAGCATCGTAAGCCAGTCCATCAATTATTTCTCCACTCTCAACTGTATGGTGGCACCAGCTGGAATAAATCTTTTCTCATTTGTGCATTTCCGTTTAAGCATTCACATATGCTTGTATTCACTATCACTTGCTGCTGATAGTATTATTTCTTACAAGCTGTGATTCGAGCTTGGTGTGGGTGCCAGTCCCCAACACAGACCATAGAAAGCAGCTGCTTTGGAAAGTTCAACAAGTCAGTAAATTCTGAAGAGCTGGCTGCTGCTCTGTGCCACCATGTGGCTGTATAACCAGAAGGAGAACTCTCAATACAGACCACGGTAAAAAACACCAGAAACTCAGCTCCACGCTTCGACTGTGGCCCAGTCTCATTCATTTCCCTCCTACCCTACTTCCCCCTTCATTTCTTTGCTTTCCTTCAACTGACTTTTCCTAATCTGTTGCTCAATAGTCAAGCTATTGCTTGAGAATTGTTGATCATCTTGAAGTTATTTGAAAAAGTTTTCTAACCAGAGAGATGCTACCTCTCCTCTTCACGTCACAGCAGACCAGCTCCGGGGTTTCACAACTGGGTTTGAACATTTTAGCTCAAACTCAGCTACTCCACACTTAATACCTTGATCATTAGCTGGCCCCATCTGCGTACACCCATGCCCCATACCCATCTCTGATTTCAAAGGGGAGGTTTTACTAATTCCCATGCTCAACTATAGCTATGTTCACTTAACATTTAGATATGAAAAAGTCAGGCTCTAAAAAAGTTGATCCTGAATCTAATCAAGCCTCTAGATCTTACTACCAGCTTCTACGAAACACAGGTTGAACAATACCTCAAGGACCACACTTCAGAGCAATCTTAGGACAAGTGACCCAGCCCTTCAATAGAGCAATGGCTTGCCGAGAGAAAAGGAAGGGGACTTTAGAAAGATATCTTTGATAATGCAGGAAAAAGTCTGAATACAGACTGAGCATTAGATGATACTAAGGAGTGGTTATTAATTTTGCTGACGTGCTTTTAACACTTTAAACAACTTTTAACATGATATTTATGTTAAAAGAAAGAAGATATTATAGTTGCAGATAAATACTAAATATAAATAGATGAAAAGGAGGATGTTTGGACTTTGTGTTAAAATACTGCAGGGAAGGGAAAGGACAGGAAGGAAAGGAAAAAGGAAAAAGGGGGGAAAGGAGGAGCAGGGGAAGAGCTGAGTTTCGAGGATTCACAGAACCAGATTGGTTGAATGATGATTACTGGAGCTGCACAATAGGTACGTGGAGATTCATTATACTTTGCTGTCTACTTTTATGTATATTCGAAAACTTAAATAATTTTTGTTTTTAAAAAGGCCAGCCTTTTGACAAGGCAGCTCCTTAAAAGAAATCAAAAAGTCAAAATAAGAACCAAAGAATTGAGTTGAAGAAAGCACGTTTCCTATTTGGTGATAAGTCAAGGAATCACCTGAGTGTCCCTCAGTGGGCCTAACACCTAAGGTGAGAGATGAGAGGGAGAGACCGAAATTGACCAAGAGTCAGACATGCCTTCAGGGAGCACATGCTCTCACCTGTGAGCAGGTTCTTGGACACCTGAAACAATGGCTAGTCCTAACCACTAACTATATAATGGGGAGGACGGGTAGTCTCCAAAATAGCAACCACCTAAGGAATCTGTCATATTAATAGGATACTGTACTTACTTTCTCTATCAGCAATTGCAAAATAGATCAGCTAAAATTAGAGAGAAGACTAAGGTGTTCAGAATCTCTCCCAAATGCTTACACAGGACTTTCTGTTTAACACAGTGCACCAAGGAGACAGCCAGACACTGTCCACTCATATTCCACTGAGCCTAATTCTTTAATTAATAAGCAAGTGGCAGGATTGAGGCTTTATCACATTAGAGCAATGTTTGCATAGATATTTACTATAAGACCACAGGAATAAAAAGAAGATGAACATATCTCAGCTTGTTGCTAAAACACAGATATATGGACTCTGTTGATTTAAACTTTTAACCTTAAACTATAAATGCTGGACCAGTAGTTTGTAACCCAGGTCCAAACCCCAAATCTCCTAAGCTAGGAGGACTGAGAGCATTTCCAAGTTATTATTCACATTTCAAAATGCAAATTAGAAATGTTACATTTGCCCAACCTAGGAAAACAGAGATTGATAAAAACAAAGTTCTTATGTTTAGTTAAAATTATATCACCTCGAAGGAGAACACTGGTTATTTCATGTTGATAAAAAACTGAGGCCAGGGGATTTCCAGTCAAGATGGCAGAATAGACAGTCCCCAGTGTCATTCTCTCCCACAAATCAACCAATTTACAACTATTGAAAAGCAATGACTGCCAAGCTGGGGCTGCTAGAACTCAGGGAAAGAGGAGGAAAGACCTACAGAGTTCATGAAGGTAGGAGAAGCCACAATAAGAGAAAGAAAGGATTGCTCCTACCATTTCAAGCCCTGGCCACTTCAAGGCTGGCCCTGGTGAGCACAAGGGGCAAGAGCTGGCAAAAGCCACAGCTGTGCTATTCCTATTAAGTTGCCTGGAGATGGCAGGGGAGAAGAGAGCCTTGGTGGCCCCCAGACCAGTAAGACCACTAACAGGGTTCCCGTGGA
Source organism: Cynocephalus volans (assembly GCF_027409185.1). Classification (NCBI taxonomy): domain Eukaryota; kingdom Metazoa; phylum Chordata; class Mammalia; order Dermoptera; family Cynocephalidae; genus Cynocephalus; species Cynocephalus volans. The sequence goes on along the minus strand of NC_084460.1, from coordinate 103,919,647 downwards.
CCCACAAGTGAGGGAACACAGACAACTGAAAAAAGGAGCCATTCAGAGGCCAGTGAGTTATCACAAGGGACCAGAGCACAGCCCATCCCATGGGAAGTGTTTGGAGCACAGGCAGTGGGGAAGATGTGTCCACCAAGGGAACACAGGGGCACAACATGGACAGCTGATCTGCCCTCCAATCAGCACAGGATCACTTAGTGGAGACTGGACAGGAATATAGAACTGCAGGGGGTGCAGTTTGCTGGGAAGACTCAGGTCCAGACCAGAGTTTCCACACAACCTAGGTGTTCTGGACCTCATAAGACTCAGAAGTGCTTACAAGGTCAACCATTAACACCTTTAACACCTGTGCTGCACAAAAAGCCTTCCCCAGATAATTAACAGCAAAGCAGCAATTTAGCTCAACCACAAGGTACAAGTGCTGGTTCCCACAGGAAGATCCCCCATTTTAGAAGTAAGCAAAGGACAATAAATTAGTTCCACCGCAGAGCTTAAGTGATGGGAATAGCAAATAATCCAACACTGAACTGAAAGAAAAAACAAAAAACCCACAGATCAGAGACCAGTAAAGTTCTAACACTACCAAAGAACATATATAATACCTAGAAGTAATGGAAAACCCGTAGGCTCACAAACCAGAGCTGCGGGGAGGGCCAAGGGCCTCAGCCACACCCTCCCAATGTCCACATCCAGCCCAGCAAAGACCACAGAGATGCTGCTGGAAGCACCCTGGGCTCCTGAGCCTGGGCGGTGGTGGGGGCCTAGGTCCTCAGTCAGGCCCCCCTAATATCCACATCCAGCCCAGCAATGTCCACCAGGCCACCATTAGAAGCACCCCATGTTCCCAAGCTGGGGCAGTGTGGGGCTGAGGGCCTCAGCCATGCCCTCCTAATGCCCACATCCAGCCCAGCAATGACCATAGAGCCACCAATGGAAGTGCTCTGGGCTCCCGAGCTGGGGTGGTGGGGAGCCAAGGGCCTCAGCCACACCCCCTGATGTCTACACCCAGCCCAGGGATGACCACCAAGCTGCCACCAGAAGCACCCAGGGCTTGGAGGGTCTGACGGCCTCAGCCATGCCCACCTGAAGTCTGCATCCAGCCCAGCCACAACCAAGGCTCCCTGGGATCTCCTGCTGGAATAAGGGGGTGCCACAGGCCTCAACCACACCCCCCTCCTTCCTCCTCCTCCCACCCTCTTCTCCTCCCTTTCCCCTCTCCCTCCCCCCAACTGCTTCACAACAACATCTTAGAATGTAAAAAATAATAATAAATAAATAAATTTTAAAACAACAAACTGAGGCCAGCAATTATGGGTCAAGGATTGTTCAGATGAGAAATCAAATAAACTGTCACTTCAGAAATGCAGATTGTTCAAAATACAGAATTATTCAAAACATGTTATTTTTGGTAGATGAAATAAATTACAAAGTATTCAGCTTTTAGATGTTGAAAGCACTGCCTTAGAATGCATAAAGATCAAGAATATACTTTTTGAAGAAGAAAAAGTATCCTTTCATAGTGAGAAAGTATTATCTACTGCAAATGCAATTTCATCTTAAAAAATGATTCAACAAATTTAAGTAGAAATGACAGTGCTTAAAACAAATACTGTGAGTCTTTTTATAGATGAAAATGTTTATTAAGCATGTATATATTAAAAACTAGATTTCACCTTGGTCTGTAGCAGATCAATTTCATACCAGGAAGTATATATTCTAGAAATGACCCAAGATGTAAGACACAGGTGAGAAACCCATTTTACTGGGCTACCTGGTAATTCTGCAAACTTTAAACACCCTCTTTTGTCCTTCACCCATACACTGAGGCCCTGGGAGCCTGAAACAAGTCCTAACAGTTTGGGAAGCAGGACAGTGCAGTGGTCAAAAACACAGACTCAGGAGCCAGACTGCCTGGTGTAATTCCCAGCTGTGCCACTCACTGGCTTTGTAACTTTATGCAAGACTTCTGTGCATCAGTGAACACACAGGAGGAGCCTGGCCTTTTGCAAGCACTATGTGATGTTAATTATTTGCATCATTGGTGGTGGTGGCCCCGTAAAAAGCTATTTCTGCCACATGGATCTGATGCATCTCTCATGCTCTCTCCCCTCCACTCTACATTCCTCTCTATCCCTTTCTCTGCTTCAGCATAACTTGTTTCCTTTTTGGGCCATTTCAGGCTTATCTACAAGTCACAAACACCAGAGGCCTGGGACAGGACCACCTGACCAAAAGGCTCCTGATACCTGAGAGAAGGAAGATTCTCACAAATCATTCCTTTGAAACCAACCACCTGTGAAAATCCTCATGCCTCTGAAAGTGATTCCCTCCACTATATCAAGGGCAGTGGAGATTTTTGCTATGAATTGTTTGTCTGAGTAACAGCTTGAAACAGACATCTCCAGGTGGGGACGGGACTCGCCACCACTGCCAGGCTGCACGATGTACAGTGATTATGCTCAGGATTCTTTCTTCAGGACCACTAGGTCATGGTGCCTCAGAGCTGGAAAGGATTTTACAAGTCATCTAGACCAAGGGTCACAAACCCAAATACCCAGAGTACCAGCCAGGTCACAAGTCACAAAGGGACTGGAGCCAGCTGGGGACTGTGTGTCCCAAGTGTAGGGAGTGCTGCCACTAGGCTCCAGCTGCCATTGCAGGCCCGGGACTGCCAGAGCTTCTGAGTGCTAAGAGAAGCAGGAAATTCAGATACAATGTGTGGACCAAGCAAAACACACTGCAGGCATGATAGGGCCCTAGTGCTGCCAGGTTACACACCTTGATCCAGACAGAGCAGTGGCTCCCACCTACAAGCCTCGGACCCTTGGAGATCTACAGAGCTGCTGCACAATGACCACTGAATCCAGCGGGGGGAAGAGGGACAAGGGCTCCAAGCAGTCAGTACTCGTAGAATGAATGAATAACGTGCCGAGCTGATGTAAGAACGTCTCTTTTTTTCCTAACATAAATGGACATCGTAACATCAACAAAACCAATTTTACTTTGAAACATCACTAAATTGACAATTTTTCATTTCACATTTTCTCAAATGAGGAGATCCCCAAAGCACAACAACAATCACGTGACGTAAACAGATTTTTATTTACATTATAGAGGAGACGCCATGCTTGAAATATTCTCAACCACCACCTAGACCGGTTCTGCCACTTGAATGCTGAGGCTGAAAGGTTACGTGACTTGCCCATGGTAACGCAGCTCCTTGCAGAGTCAGGAGAGGAAGCCAGGCTCCTTCTCCTCCACCAGAGAGGGTGGACCCTGCCTCAACAGAGCTACTCAAGGAGTGACACAGCCTGGATGAAAACCCAAGACAACATGATCAAAACAAAAATTTGGACCAAGTCTTTTTTCCCACCATTGCCTCTTCAAAGTTTCACCAGAACACAGAGGTAGAAGAAGCCTGGATCACCCCAGACTCCATCCCTACACACAACCACTTCCTAAAATGCATCCCAGACGAGGGTCTTCCAGTCTCTGGCGGATAAGGAACTCATCTTGCAATGCTGGATAATAATGCAACTTGAGAACTAAGTTCTTCCTGCCCCCACATTGCTCTGATCTCCTGGGCTCGCCATTCCCAGTGCCTGTTTCCCTCTCCACCCTCTTCACAACCCGCTTCCTTCTCCCCACCCCAAACACTGCCTCTATGTGTCCCCTTCATAATCTCCTAGCTGGCTTCATTACGAACATGGGGTATGTGCTTTAGATTCTTGCTCTCAGTCTACAAGTATTCGTTAAGGATGACTGACTCAAGATGTGAGCGCAGAGGTCAAACACTTGAGAAACAGAACTGAACACGTGTGCCCACTAAGTCAAGTCCAAAGGGAGAGCAGACATAGGGAAGTGGTGACTGTGTTCAGTTCAGGACACTGGCGGCAACGGGAGCCAAGAGTGCCGAACAGCCGTGTAAGCTGTGCACTGCAGAATTCCAGGACACCCTTCAAAAGACCAGGTTAGGAGTAGCACCCTCTGGAGTTGTGCAACAGAGCAGCCCCGGGAGAGGCCTGTGGCCCGCTGTGCAGGCACATGGAAATGCAGTTTGGGCTGTTAGGAGATCAAGACCATCTTTCAATCATCCCATCAACTAATAGTGACTGGACAACTGAGTTTCTGCTACTTGAGTGTGCTCCAAAACCAGATGGCAACTTACCAAAAATGAGGACTGCCCAGCCTTTCCAGAAATTCTGAATCCTTATCTCTAGGGAGGGGCTGAGGAATCTGTGTTGTCTTATAACAACCAGCCTCTTGAGAAATCCTAGCAAAGTTTAGGCTTGGGAGAAGAGAGACACTTTAAGGGCCAAGATTGTTACCGAGGGGATAATGTTTATATTTTTATAAGGTTTATTCCTTCCATCTCAGCTTTATTTTATGAAGAATATTGTTTGTCAAGACTATTCATGATGGCACACACATATAACCCACAAAACAACTGTCAATAGAAACTCCAACTCTGGCTACTCTTTTTTACACATTTTAAGAGCGTGCAGACAGGCAGGCCCCCTAGACTGAAATGAAATAGCTATCCTGACAGCTTGCTAAATGTACAACCACCATTTGCCAAATCATAGGAAATTCACATTCTAACTTGCAAAGGTCCCTCCTACCTACATATCAACATGGCAAACACATACCTTGTGTTCCTCTTTCATCACCTGTTCAATGAGTTCAGATTTCACAGGAGGCTTTGAATACTGGCCTGAGAGAAGGCCATGTCCTAATTTAGTCCTAGGCAGGAGGGAGAAACAAAAACAAAAAGGTCATTGTTGTCTTCCCACAGATATATTAAAATTAACTATGAATTTCAAGAACTGTAGCTGCTATTAGGTGGAGCATTTTATCTGGATTATTCACAAATAACTTATGTGATTCTGCTTGATACTGATTCCATTTTTAAATTTCCCTCCGTACTTTATGGATATCTTTATTAATTTCTTTCTTGTTACAAAAGTAACACATGCTCATATTAGAACACTTTTAAAAACACAGAAAATAAAGAGGAGAGAATTGCTTTAATTCTGCAACCCAGAGATAACCACTATGAACACATTACTGGATGCTTTTTCTAAAACAATACAATCTGGCACTTACATCTGCGTGTTGAAATCTTGTGTTGGATCTAAAGGCGAGTAGTCAAATATTCTTGGAAGGTTTCCCACATACCTAGAAAATGAGAAGCAACGATCAAAACATGGGAACTGGAGAAGAACAGAGCCAAAACGAGCCATCCCTGAGACCCTTGTGCCTTTCTGTCAGAATTAAACCGTCCACCTGAAGAGATGTTCTTCCTGAATCCCCCCTCCGCAGCCATCCTCATGAGCCTTCCTGAAGTGCTGATACTTCTGTTGGTGGGTCAGAATCACCTAAGGGGTTTCTTTAAAAAATACCTAAGCTCTTCGGATTTCATTGCTGGAGATCGAGGCCTGGGATTTGGAATTCTTTTAAAACTTCCCCAAGTGATTCTAATATGTAGCCAGAGTCAAGAACCACTGGTTTATGCCACCACAATCGCCACCTCAAAAACAAATGGTAAGGTTAGTGACAAGACTCCATACTTTGACCAAAACTTCAGTCAGGCTCCTCTGAACTCTCTAATTGACAAGGCCTGGCCTGTCAATGGCCTCTCTGTCCTGGCAGAATCCAGTTTGAGTAAAAATCTTGCTAAGCCAGTTTAGTGAAAATCCCCTACCTGTGGTGTCTGACCACCCTGACTTGCCTTCAGCAATAATCCTATCAGAACCCCTAACCCTTGACGTTTCCTCTCAGCAATTTTCCATCCACTGACCCCACCCTGCTCCTTGCTTATGAAGCCCCACTTCTCCTTGTTGGAGTAGGAGAAGAACCTGCTCTGTCTCCCCCACTGCAAGACCCTGTTTGCAGTGTTCCCTCTACCAATCGCCATGCTCCCCTTGAATAAAGTCTGCTTCACTATCTCTAACAAGTGCTTGGATCATTTTTTCCTTTAACACTAGGAATTGTTCCAATAATCTCAAAATAATGATGGCACTAGCAGCGACAACTTCCGTTTCTCGAGGGCTTACTATATTAGCTAGTTGAGTCTTCATAACAACCACATGAGGAAGGAATCATTATTAATGTTATCCCCGTTTGAGAGAGGAGACATTGGGATGCAAATTTGTTAGAGAGTTTTCACACTCACCCAGAGAGTGAAGATGAAGCCCAGGGTGGACCCACGCAGCCCGGTTCCAAAGCCATGCTCTGAGCCACTCTGCTGGCCCTACCTGCCGTCTGCTGTCCCTTGCTTGAGCCGTCCTCAGTCCCTCCTCCTGACCAGTGTATCCTGACAGAGCAGCGCTAACTTCCACATTGATCTCTAATCTTAACACACATCATTCCTTTTGCTTCTTAAGTTCACCTCCTATTTCACATCCCTACTTTAAGTGATTCTTTCCCCTTTCAATCTTGCACTCTGAGCTTGGAAGCTCTAGGAAGAATAATCCAGAAGCAGATCCCTCTCTCTGGCCCTTCATGCACTCTCTTCTCTGACCTCATCTATCTGTCACCACTCTCCCCCAACCCGCAGTACCCCGGCCACTTGCCCCTACTGTTGCCCAGATCATGCCAAGCTCCCTCCTGCTTCAAGGTCTTGCCATCTGCTCTCTCTTTCCTGGGATGCTCCCTCCACAGATCCTTGCTCTGTGGCTCCTTCACAGGTATGTTGAAAAGTAACCTCTCCAGACTCTTAGTCAAAACAAAAGTCACCACCCTCCACCCTTCCTAAAGCCCTATCACCTGCTCCTTGCTGACTTTTTCCTTAGCATGCATCACTATTTGCAATTACATAATTTATTTATTTTCATGTTTATTATCTATCTCTCTAGAGATTACACACTAGAATGTAATCTCCATGAAGGCAGAGACTTCATCTATGTAAATCACTACATCTCTAACACTAGAACAGCATCTGACATGTAAAAGGCACTCAATACATACTTGTGTAATGAATACATTCACATCATGTAATCACATAACCAATATCCATAACTGATTACCCATAACCAAACAAAAAAGGTATTATTGCCAGAAGACCTAGCAGAGAACCATGGCACACTAGTAGCTAGCAATGACCTCTACTGGAAACTTTAGGCACCTGCTGTCCATGAACTCAGAATTTGCATCCCAGATTACCTACATACATCAAAATTAACAAAGCATGTTTTTCTGGGCCAGTTCCACTCAAATGGCTTTTGGATGTATCATTATGGCAACAACTTCATCTGGAAATTTTCAAAGAACCAAATGCCAAGCAATAAATAAACCAAACTTTGGAGCTAAACTGTTTTGATACAGAGGCTGCACTGAAGAATTCTCATTAATATACAATAATTAGCTTTCTTATGATTCAGTTTTTATCACGCCTTGAAACATAACAAGACAAAAAACTCACTGGGTAGATGAACATTAGTGAAAAGATTTATGCTTTAAAGGCAAGATTGGCAGAAAAGTGTAGTGTAAAGGGGTAAATCTTTGAAGTCAGAAAAGCCCGTTTTGTTAACAATTTATATTGATTTTCTAATCAACAAGGAATATCCTCCATTACAACAAAATTAAATTAAAATGCAGAAGTATTGCCAGATAATTTTTAATTTACATAGTACACCTTCAGTTTGTAACCTGGTGGTTATCAAAGAAAAAGATGTAGTTTGGCTATCTGACAATCCATCTTAATTGTCATTCAAATTGCACACCCACTTATTTGGATTTAATCCTCATCAAGAATTATTTTAAAATGTAAACCAGGTTCAAGTGGCAGACAAGGTATCAAGGAATCAGGCTGATGCTCCCAGATTACACTGTGGCTGTTCATAAGTCACTTAATCTTTCTGTGGTCACTCTTTCTACTTTCAAAATGGAGATACTGCTCTTGGACCTAACTCCACAGGGTTTTAGTGGGGAAAGGAGTCTGAAGAACAAGTATTTCGATCCAGTGATATTTGATCAAAGAATGAAAAGACTGAGGAAGAGCATGAGTAGTAGGTTCTCATACTAATGAGATCAGTAAATGTTTAGAAAACAGAAAATAAACTATTAGATAATATAAAATTCTAAAACTCTTGAAACAAGACTAGCCTGAGAGATTCAAATATGAAATCAAACCACAGACACGACAGCTGACCAGTTAGCACAGTTGGTTAGAGCACAGTGTTATAACACCAAGGTCAAGGGTTCAGATCCCCGTCCTAGCCAGCCGCCAAAAACAAACAAACAAACAAAAAACCAGATAAGATACATTTTATCGTTGAAGAATTTGTTGTAGATTCTCCATCAAACTTTGGAGGATAAGAAGGATTTTTTAAAATTTTAGATGATAAAGCACTAAAAATGTGGTTGGGCTTTGTTACAAAAGAACACAAGTTTCTTTCATTCTAGTTTAAAAGAATTAATAAACTATGCAACACCCCTCAGAAGGACACTGCAACATTTTCAACATTTATAGGACCTTGAGTTGTATAAGATAAAGCTACATTGTTCCCCAATCAAATGATAATAATACGAGCATGAAACACAGCTAAGAATTTCTAAAAATAAAACAATGCACAATGCACACCTTTAAAAAGATTTTCCCATCTCAGAACTTCAAACTTGCTCTTCCTTCTGTCCAAAACGCTCTGTCCCCACTTCTCCCACACATCCATCAGAGCACATGTTCCCTCTTTAAAGGGCCCTCTCTGATCACCTCCTTCCCTTTTCCTTCATAGAACCTACCACGTTTATAACCATGCAGTTGTTCTTATGATCATTTATTTTTGTCTGTTTCTCCAAGAGGCTGTATGTTCCCTAGGGCCAGGCACCATGCCCTTCTGTTTACCACAGAACGCCCCACACCCAGCACACTGCTGAGCAGGCCAGAACCTACTCTGGGTTCTTATTGGCTAGATGAAAAAATGAAAAATAGACATGAAAAACTGACCATAAATTTTCAAAGCCAGAAAACAGCAAGAAAAGATAACTCTTCAAATACCAAGAGGAGAAAGAAAAGGTTATTTGACATACTGTTCACTAACCACCAGTAAAGCCATTAGGATTTCAACCCCACGTGGGTAAAACACAGCCCTGTGCTATCCCTAGTGTGCTGATCTGTCTTGGCACGTGTGTGTCCTCTTCTCTGCTAGAACCAAGGTGGAAACCTACCCATTCTGGAACACACTACAGACTCTTCTCTAAGCTTAGGAAGCGGCCGCCCATGAGTACCCCAGCTGCGGCTCCTGTGCTCTGCGGCTCCCTGTTCTAAGTACAACCTAAGGAAGAAAATGGCCACAGACATAGCTCCTGTGTCCCTTCGTATGGGAACAGGAAGGCAGCCCTGGACATGCACAGTCAGGAAGTGCCCTAAATCCGTGCCTCTCCAAGTAGCTGTGGTGAAGGGCCAGCTTTTTTATTTTGACTCATACAAAAAATACCTTTAAAAAATTACGTTAAGTAAAGTAAGCCAGGTGCAGAAAGACAAATACTGCGTGATCTCACCCATATATGAAATCTAAAGAAGTGGTTCTCATGGAAAGAGAGAGTAGAAAGGTGGCTACCAGAGGCTGAGAAGGGGAGGAAGGGTGGAGGGGGGGAGAGGTTGCAACAGGTACAAAGTTACAGTTAGACAGGAAGATGGTGTTCTAGACGGACTTTGGCTAATGATATGGTATTGCATACTTCGAAAGAGCTAGAAAAGAGGATCTTGAAAGTTATCACCAGGAAGAAAGGATGGATATGCTAACTACCCTGAGCTGATCATTACTCAATACATGCAAGTATTAAAACACACTGTACCCCATAAACATGTACGAATAAAAATTTTTTAAATACAATAAAAATAAATTATTAGTAAAATAAAATGCCACTTATAAGACATAGCAATGTCAAATTGCTACAAAAAATTCTAAACACTCACTCTCAGCCTCCATGTTTATCTCACCACAGACCCATATCCGGCAGTCCAAGGACCAGCACCAGTCTGTGAACCACACTTTGAGTAGGAAAAAATGAAAATCCTAAAGCCTCTAAGAAACTCTACTCCACCAGAAGGAAGACACTGACCAAGCAAATCGCTGAATCTCTCCTAGCGATCTCTAGGAGAGATCTGGCAGGTTTGCTGTGAAGATTAATGATTAATACACCACTGGTACGTAGAGCGATGGTCTGCAAGTGGAAGCCGTTATTAATGTAACAAACCCTTGCAGGGTGCTTTTTGGTTTACAAAGCTCTTCTGATCCCCACAACACTTGAAAAGTATTCTCACCCGGCCTCAGTAGGCTGTCACACCATAGATGAGGGGGCACAGTGCCCTGAAGCAATGAGGATGGGACTGGGCCTAGAGGGACGCGGGTCTGCAGCGGGATGCACTTACGCTCTCTGGAACTCCGGGATGCTGAAGATGGCCTGCATGACAGAGCTGAGATAGCAGCTGTTGCCCAGGTTCTTCAGACCTGTGTACCCGGGGCCGTACATAGGCTTCAGCTTCGTCCCCGACTCCTGGATCACTTCCCACTCACTGACCCGCGGCTTGATGTCATTGTCCCGAAGCCCATTCTCTGTCTGGGGCAAGGGCATTGAAGAAAAATAACTTTAAAAGTGATTCCCATTCAAAGGTCATGTCCATGTATCATTTCTACTATCAGTGGATGTTTCTGCCTCTTTTCCCAATTACGTAGTGAAATAAACAACCTAATTAAAAGAGACTGAGAGATGGTGATGTTTGGACAATAACATAAAAGTACTTACTGCCAGGGAATTATACATTTAAAATGGTTAAAATGGTGGTTTTATAATAAAAAAACGCTTTAAAAAGATTTTCAAAAGAGAAAGACTGAGAGGGAAAGAGATAGAAGGAGGATGAAAGACAAACAGGAATCAAAAAAAAAGAAGCAAGTAGACTAATTTCAAAGGAAGATACAATACCAAAAAATAGGCAAGGCAGCTGGGAGACATGTGGAACAAACCACGGGAGCACCTTCAGAGAGGAGGGAGGTGTAAAGAAGAGCAGAGAAAAATAAACGGAAAAGCGGATGCGAGTGACAAAGAGGAGACAGAGAGAAAAAGAACGCGAGGAGAGGGACATGTCCTGGGAGCAAAGGGCTAGAACAAACGTGCACATTTAAACAGTGTCTCAAAGGGAAACATATTACACAGTCATGACATCAACTTGAAAACACAATATTAAATGAAGCAAAGTTTTCCCATCAACACTAACATGTTGGCTTATTCTTTTCACCGCCTAAGAGCTCTGCTTCCCTTCCTGAAACTAATTAAAATGATGTTGGTCACAGATAATTTTAAACGTCATTTCCCTGTACTTTTTCCCTTTAATGAACAAAAAGTGATTCACGCAAGTCGATCCATCAAAAGAGACAGAAATTTTGTGAGTAAATTCCAACAAAAACAAAACGGTACTTGTTGAGGTGCCATTTTTACTGTGACATAAAAAATCTAAGCTGGTAACCAAAGAAAATGCTAATTAATTACATTCAAGAAGTAAATGCAACAATTAAAACCTAAAACCTATAAAATGAAGATCCATGTTAGAGGAATGATGTATTAAATAAACCAAACAGTTCTCTCTCCCTCCCTCCAACTCCACCCCACGCCCCTGACCCCTATAAGGTGAGAACAGAAACAAAAATAGACCTTCTCACCCCATGCATGTGAAGCATGTCAATTCCAAAATGCGCTAAGTGCTTGGCCAACTGAGGATCCAAAACGGGTTCCTCTTCTTGGAAAGAATAAACATCTAAAGGATGAAGAGAAAATAAGCACTGAGATCTTGCAGTCAAGTCAGTCAATATTCAACATATACTTTTTGAGACCCTTCTGTGTACCAGCTTGGGATATATCACTGAACAAAACAAGCAAAAACTTCATTAACATTAACATTTAACTGGGGGAAAGACAGATGAGAAACAATAAACATAAGTAGTAGGTGTACTTTATAAATATACCCATATATCAATTCTTTTGATATTTCAGAAAGTTTTAAAAGAAACTTTTCTAAAACAAGAAAAAAAAACTGTCTAAAGTCAAAATAATTAAAAATTATACAAATATAATAGCCTAGCAGTTGGTTTCTCTAACCACAGTGGCACAACTCTACATTCAGGAAGAGGAAGGGTGAAGGAGAGGGGGTGACAGCCCCTGGCAAGGAGAAACTATGGGGGAACAGAGAGAACACACAGGCCCTCAGGGGCAGCTGAATGGCTGGTGGGGGTCTTAGGTCCAGGACAAAACAAAATTCTGCCTGTGGAACCCTCTACATTGTCAGACCTACCACCTCACCAGCTTCCACCTCCACCTGTCCCCTCAGCCCTTCTATCCTATGTTCACGTCCACACCTCACAGAACCAGTGGGAGAGCTGTGAAGACTGTGTAGTGCTTCCCAAACGTGTCCACCTCATGGCACACACAGAAAAAGACGGTAAGTCGGGACTCCAGGGCAACTCGGGAGCCTCCACCACCATGGGCCCCGCCCCACATCCCCAGAGCCACAGGGATTGGCATCTTGGCCATGTTGCTAACCCATTTGTGGCACACTAGTGTTGGTAAGCTCTGTGCTAGCGTGGCAGCTTCTCTCCTCAGGACAACAATATCCCACCTGGCAACATAATGCTTTCTACTGCACCTGGCTTCTCCTGCAGGGTGTGTGGACTTGAAGCAGCAGCCTCATCTGGAAGCTGGTTAGAAAAGCAGAATCTCAGGCCCCTCCCCGAACCTACTAACTGAGAATCTGCATTTTAACAAGATCCTCAGGGGCACAGCAAAGTGTGAGTAGAACTGCTTAGTTTCCCAAAGCTATCCAAACCACTGCCTTCTCTTCCTCACCCAGCACTGCAACAGGGAGAAGAAACAGACAGTTTCAAGCCCATTTGGCAGATGAAGAAAAGAGACTCATAGGGCCGAGCCCGTGGCGCACTCGGGAGAGTGCGGCGCTAGGAGCGCTCCTAGCGCGGCGACGCTCCCTCCGCGGGTTCGGATCCTATATAGGAATGGCAGGTGCACTCACTGGCTGAGTGCCAGCCACGAAAACGACAAAAAAAAAAAAAAAAAAAGAGACTCATAAATGCTAAGTGATTTTGCCTCATATCCCACAGGTTGCCCAGAACCCACATACTCTGACTCCTGGCCCAATCCTTTTCCCTCTATACCAGAATATTTCTTAAGACATATCAGAATACCAACAGACTCAGTGAAGTGTCATCCTAGGTCCTTAACAGAAATAGAAACTCAAAAACCACAATGTCCTCACTCCTAAATTTAAAAAACGCTATCTATTACGAGGAAAATAGATACAAAGACATCACTCTTGAAGGATGGTAAAAGACTGTCCGAGGAGTTTCCTACTCTTTGGAAAATCACCAGGAGGGTGGAAAAATGTAATGCCCAGAAGCTATGGTGACCTTCTGACCCATACCTGGATATGTGGAGACTCGCTGCCCCCAAAGAAGTCAACCTTTCTGTTATTAAAGATCTAACACTGTACAGCTTTCTCTTCTGCTCCATTTCTCTCCACTTGTAGAGAGCAGCCCCAATTTATATTTTTTTAAATATAACTCAATGTTCTCAAAAGCAAAAACAAAAGATAAAATCCCAGCCCAATTAAGAAAAAAATTCCAAAAAGTTTAAATACAAAAAAAAGCCTAAATATCTTTGAACTAATAACTTGAAACAAATACTTCAACAATATTTTTAATCTACGACAAGTGACAGAAAAATACCACTCAAATACTGGCTGGAGGGTGAGCATGGCACTCCATAAGCACTTTAACTTTAGTTATTATTAATTAGTGGTTTGGTTTTGAAGATGTAAGTCTTTAAGCCTCTAATAATGAGAGCTCTATTAGAAAATAATGAAGTTGCTAGAACTGCACCACTGGCATTGGCCTAGGATTTTGAAATGAGCGAAAATCATGCAGCCCTCGACAGTTCCTAACCTGTTAGGCCCTTGGCACATTGAGAAAATAACATTTCCTACCTCCAGTTGTTAACTGTTCCAAAGATACAACATGATTTGGTCAGACACTATAGTTATTTCTGACCCCAATGACAAAAACAGTTTAGTGAGTAACATACAAGAAATCTAAAACTGAGCTGTGACTTTTAAACTTAGCAATCGTGAAGGACTTATAAACATGTAGTCATAGAAAAGATTTTTAAGTGGGCTCAGTGGCTAAAATACTGCCTTACACGATGGTACGTCAAAAAGTTCCTGGAAAGGTTTGTATTATCTCTCAATTCTAATTTTCCCAGGAGCTTTTTGAAGTACCCTCATGTTTTTCATTGGGAAACTCATTTTATCTCCAATTTCAGCTTAGCAAAGTCCTATCTTAGCTCAGAAATTATCGTAACCAACAGTAATGCCTAACAGGTAACACCCTTCATATCCCCCAACTTGGCCTAAAATTTGGAGCCAAAAAGTACAGTTAAGAAGTTTACAGAGGGAGTCTCCCACGAAGAGCTCAAGCAGCACTTCATGAGTTAACTACATTCATTTTAGAAGTAAACCAGCCGTTTCGTTTCAAGTTAAATGACAAATTGAACCACAGAGAGGCAGCAATCCACAGAAGAAAAAAGATAAAAGAAAATTTTTAGAACAGAATACCCCAGTCATGTGATAAGCGTGTTCGAAAACAGCATGTGCAATAAGTTCAAAAATTAATTAAGGAAAAAGATAGTAGCAATGGAGACTGACACTGGAACCAAGACTGAGCATCTGTAAGGAATCTTATCAAAATGGTAATAATAACTTATCTCTGAATGGGAAGATTTCTTTTTCTTTTTTTGTTTTTTTCTAAATGTATTTTAGAAAATATTTTGATTTTTAAAATGTTTTATAAATAATTACCAAAGATTTAAATGATTCTGTTGGCTAGTCAGAGTGCCACTGGTCATCCTTGTTCAGCCACACAGATTAAGTCACTCGCTCATTTAGTCATTGTAGTCAACAAATATTTACTGAGCATCAAATATATATTGATACTGAGGATATAATGTTAATTAAGATAAGCAAGATCCCTGCCCTCATAAGTCTAAAGTTTAATATTTCAGATAGTCTTAGAGGAAATGCAGGCTTGGTGTGAAGGACCTCAGCCTACATCTCTTGGCTATGGTTTAGCCAGGTGACTTTAGGCTCTTTTCCTAAGCCCCAGAAAGTATTGGAAGTCCAAATCCTCCCTCCAGATCTCCACACAGGAAAGCAGAAGGGAGAGAGAGGTAAAGATGTATCCCAACGAGTTCTTGTGTTTAGGAAGAGAAACAACCAGCTCTGCTATCCTGCTCACAGCTCAAGTGGAGAGGAAAACAGAACTCCTGGCCAAACCCCAACCAGCAAGTCAGAGGAGAGAGAGGAGGAAAGTTCTCTTTGGAGTAAGTGCCAGTCTGCCCTCCCAAACTGCACCTCTTCCCCATGAGTTTATATCTGTGTGCCTGCCACAGACGATAAAAGAAGAGAAACAAGAGAATGTTCCGGCAATTACACTGGAAAAATAAACACAAAATGAATGAGGTCAGAGGCATATACAATCACTTTAAAGAAAGAATATAACTCTCAGGCCAGACAAAACCTAAACTGTAGTCAGGAAAGAAAAACAGGTAAGAGTAAAAAGATATCAATGAAATAGAAAAAAAAGAGAAAAGGTGAATCAGAGGATTTTGTTGGTGTGTCTTCCTCCTTTTGTTTACTCCACAAATATTTACTGAGCAGTTAGTATTTACGAGGGGCCATGCTCCGTGCCAGAGTGTACAGCAAATGTGGCACCCAAGCCCCACAATCCTAGGTGAGCAGCATTAAACAGTTACAGGATCCTGTGAAAAGTGCCACACTGGAGCAGCATGAGGCACTATGGAAACACACAGGAGGGGCACAAGCCAGGTCAAAACTGAAACGAAGCCGGCAATATCTAGATCCCAAGCCCTCAGGGTATGAGAAACTCAAGGGAGTTTATGCCCAGGTCAGGGGTAAAGAGAATCAAAGAAGAAAGACCAACTTGAGATGCTATTGAGCTGATGCAGCGAATGGATGGGCAATTTCACAGCTGCCTTGGCATCTCTGGAAGACTCTCCTGCAATCACTCAAGGCAGTGGAGCATCCTCTTAGGTCAACTGGTTTCCATGATGGAAGAAAAACACACCCTCTCCTACCTCCATCCCACCTCACTCCCTTCCCATCGAGAACTCATCCTCGCTTGCCAAAACAATGTCTCCTCCCACAGCGGAGAGCTTTCTGTTTGTTTGTTTGTGTGGTGATCTGTTTCTTGGTTTGTTTGTTGCTGTGCCCATGGGGACCCAGAGTAGAACTTGATATGAGGCCCATTTTTACTATGCATGCCACCACACTGGCTTAGTCTGGGGGATCAGGGCTTCTTTGAAGAACTAAAATCTAAGTTGAGACCTCCAGAATGAGTAGTGGTTTCTCACTGAACAAGTATATCCTTATTGGATGAAAGGAAACCAGGATGGCAAATCACACTACTGTTAAATACCTGAGCCCACAACCTTCTTGGATTCCATGTTCACTAAGCAATCTTCTAAATATAATTCGGCTTCCCACAGGGAAGGAATGTACTGGTCAAGCCGACGTAAACATCCCACTTACTGGCAGTTGTGTTTCTCATTACGAACAGAAAGACAAATGCCCTGACTTTGAGCCTTTGTCTCTTGTGAGTTGAATGAGCGGGAGTGAGCCCAGCAAGGGAAGGAGATGGACCCCTCAGCAGGGGTACCCTTCCCGGGAGATGGCTACCACACCCCGAGAGAGCACATGGGCCCTCCTGGGCCTCAACAGCCACAAAGCTCATCAGTAGACATTTAAGAAAACTTCATGCATGTTCTTATTAATTTATGTGGCTTTTAAATACACAATAGCTAGCAATCTATTCAACAGATTTAAAGAAAACCAAAATAGAATTGATGTATCTCATAAACTAATATGAAATAATTATACTAAAAATAATCGTTTTTATTAAAACCAACTCTGCACAACTTAGGTAGGAATCAGAGCCAAACCCTTTTCAAAAAGTTAACACTACTTCAGCTAAATTAATTCAAAAACCCTCATCACAGGGTTTGCAATGATCTGCATTGTTGTTGCCCAACGTTTTATAGTTTCTATGATTAAAATGGGAGTATGCATTCAAATATTCTCAATTATATGATAAGAAAAACTTAAAAGTTCTCCCTCCTTCACACACACACACACACACACACACACACACACACACACACACACACACACACCTTAACTATGGTAGATAATGGGTTAATAGTCTTAATAGCCAGAATTCTTAAAAACCAATAAAAAAAACCTACACATACACCTACTAGAAAATTAGCCTAAGAAATGCACAAAAAGAACTACAAATGGTCAAGAATACTTGAAAATGAAAAATGTTCAGCCTCACTAGTAAAGCAAATTAAAACAAGATACCAAATTAGCAAAGGCATTTTAAAAGTTTTAATATGCAAAGTTGTCAAGGATTTGTTGAACTGGGTACTCTCATACACTGCTGGTGGAAATGTAAATTACTGCAAGTGTTTAAAAGAGAAGCTCAGCAACTGAAAATTTTAAAAATTCAACCTTTTCTCATAAGAATTTATACTAAAGAAATAATCAGACAAACACCCAAAGATTTGCATATATATATAAGAATATTCATCAGAATAGCAAAAATTTTGTGACAACTCACAGGGCATTAGTGAAATGACTTACAGAACCATCAAGGTCAAACCTAAGGTTACTAGAGATGGGGGGGAGGGAGCAAGGGGTTTGGGGGAGGGACAGGTTGGGTAAAGGGCGTAAAGAAAAATCATGATTCGTAATAATGAAAATGCTAATAATAATAAATAAATAAATACTGAATGCTTAATAACATGAAAAAATATAAAGTAATGTTAAATAGAGAAAAATAAGAAATAGAACTTTATATATATAGTGTGATCCAATTTTTGTAAAAATGGTGTGTGTGTGTGTGTATGTTAAGAATTCACTTAAGAACAAAAATAATATTGAAAGGAAATATCTAAAATGTTAACAATTATTAGTCTGGAGTCAGGCTATTCCTAGAGATTTTTATTTATCTAAACTTTTCTATTTTCTACATATGTTACACTAAACACGTTTCTTGTATAAGCAAGGAGAAAATATAAAACTTTCCTTCTTCAAACTAAAAGAAAAGAAACTCTAGATTTACTCTAAATAGCAGTTTGAAAATAAGTTTCCCACTAGAAAAAAAGTTTCTGGAAAGTTAAAGATACATAGAGAATGGAATTAACCCTTGCCTTTATTATTAGAACGCATTTAAATAAAATCTAATTATTTAAATGCTTATATACCAGTTGGTTCATTTAACAAAAGTATTTGTGCATAGCATGTGTAAGATTTTGTATGGAACCTAAAGAAGACTAAGACATAGCCTTGCCTTCAAACAAGTAAAAATCTAGAAGAACTAAGCCATATATACAAATAGTTATAGTCTTAGGTTGTTCTGCAAACTGGATTTCTAATATCTGGTCTTATAAAAGCACTACACAAGATAGCACAGAAAATAGGAAAATGTTGGGCCGGCCCGTGGCTCACTCGGGAGAGTACGGTGCTGATAACACCAAGGCCCCGGGTTCGGATCCCATATACGGATGGCCGGTTTGCTCACTGGCTGAGCGTGGTGCTCACAACACCAAGTCAAGGGTTAAGATCCCCTTACCGGTCATCTTTAAAAAAAAAAAAAAAAAAAAAAAAAAAAGAAAATAGGAAAATGTGAATTATTCTCCCCTTGCAATTTTACCCAAAAGAATTCCTACATTGCAAACCTTTCTCTCTGTAACCCCCTAAAGGGACAAGAAGGCTTTATACAGCAGTCATTCAACACCCATTTATTGAATAACAATAACCTGAAAGCATGGTGCTATAACCCGGAATCCAGAGGCACATCCTGAACTTCCTCTTTAAATTTGGGAAGATTAAATCTTGCTTGTACATAGGGTTATTGGTTGATTCACTTTGGGAGAAAATGTTTGGTACCAGCACCTAGGACTCTTAACTATTTTTTTCTAATGAGTTAAATTCTGTGAAATTTGGAAGCAGGAAAATTCTGCAAAATGTGAAACAAAAGAATCCTGGCATGACCTAACTGCCAGCCCTGCAGTATAAAACCAATGAGAAACTAAACCAGTTCAATGGAAAAGCAATGGTTGGGGAGAAGTGTCCCATGTTTGGTGAGAAGCTCTTGGACAATGAACTCTGAGGCAGGCTAATTTAGGCATAGAAAAATAACAGGAAGAGTGGGTGGGGTGGGTTGGGGTGGGTAGGCGGGCCTCGGTGGGGGGTGCGGAGAGAGTGAGTGGCTGAGGGGCGTGATGGGAGAGGCGGCCGTGGCCGCGGGGCCTTGCCCGCTGCGCGAGGACAGTTTTATGCGCTTCTCGTCGCAGAGCAATGTGTACGGGTTGGCAGGTGGCGCCTACGGGCGCGGGGAGCTCCTGTCTGCCACCCTTAAAGGCAAGGTGCTCGGCTTTCGCTACCAAGACCTCCGACAGAAAATCCGTCCAGTGGCCAAGGAGCTGCAGTTCAACTACATCCCCGTGGATGCCGAGATTGTCTCCATCGATGCCTTCAACAAGTCGGCCCCAAAGCAGGGCCTAGTTGTGGGGATCACATTCATCAAGGATTCAGGGGACAAAGGCAGCCCCTTCCTTAACATTTACTGCGATTACGAGCCTGGCTCTGAGTACAACCTTGACTCCATTGCCCAGAGCTGCCTAAACCTGGAGCTCCAGTTCACTCCTTTCCAGCTGTGCCATGCAGAGGTCCAGGTCGGGGATCAACTGGAGACCATATTTCTCCTGAGTGGGAATGACCCAGCCATTCATCTCTACAAGGAGAACGAGGGGCTGCATCAGTTTGAGGAACAGCCTGTGGAAAACCTCTTCCCAGAGCTCACGAGCCTGACCAGTAGTGTCCTCTGGCTTGACGTCCACAACCTCCCTGGCACATCCCGGCGCCTCTCAGCTCTTGGCTGCCAGAGTGGTTATGTTCGTGTTGCCCACGTGGACCAACAGAATCGAGAGGTTTTGCAGACATGGACGATCCTGCAGGATGGCCCAATCTCCCGAGTGATTGTGTTCAGCCTCTCAGCCCCCAAGGAGACCAAGGACAGGCCACAGCAGGAAGAGTACAGTGTGCTTGTGGCCAGCATGTTGGAGCCAGCAGTGGTGTATTGGGATCTGCTGAGCCGCGGCCTTGAGGATCAGCTTCTCCTGCCCGGCAGTGACCAATTTGATAGTGTCCTCTGTGGCCTGGTAACCGATGTGGATTTGGATGGGCGGCCAGAAGTCCTGGTGGCCACCTATGGACAGGAACTTCTCTGTTACAAGTACTGGGGCCCAGAGCCTGGGTTCCACCTGTTGTGGCAGCGGAGTTTCTCCAGTCCCCTGCTGGCCATGGCTCATGTGGACCTGACCGGGGATGGGCTGCAGGAGCTTGCGGTGGTCTCCCTGAAGGGTGTGCACATCCTGCAGCACAGCCTGATCCAGGCCTCGGAGCTGGTCCTGACCCGGCTTCGCCATCAAGTGGAGCAGAGGAGACGTCAGCCACAAGGGCTGGGGGACAGAGTGTGTCCAGGGCCCTCTGAGACCCCAGTCTCCTGAGCACCCACCCACCCATTCTTCCCAGGCCTGGGCCGATTCATGGGGTGCTCGCTTCCAGCTGTTGATGGAGGTTGGGGGGTAGGCATCCTGAAAGAGGGGATGCTCTCCCCAGACCCTCCCCCCTCCAGCTTTGCTCCAGTGTACCCTGTGACCCCGGCTAACCCGCTTTTCTCTCTGCGCCTCAGTGTGGGATGACCCTGCCCAATCCTCTCCACTTTCGAAAAGAATTGGTCAGCTGACAGTTATTTATGTGTCCAGAGGAACAAAGCTTTCACAGTTGTCTTCAAAAAAATAAATAAATAAATAACAGGAAAAGAAAAAAGAGAGGACAGATGTCTTTATATTCTCCTAACAATATCTTATCTTAAAGAAAAGAAGAAACATACTAAATAATGCCTGGAAAAAAGGAGAAGACTGGGCTGGGTGTTAGTCCAGATCTGTGCTCAATAAATACTTTCTTTGATGATCAGATGATGGGTTCTTTTAGCCTCTGCTGAATATTTTAGTTTCTCATTATTGACGTGGATATTGTTTCCATTTCCCTCTCAAAACGGTAGAAAGAATTAATTGTACAAACATGGCCAAAAACTAGTGCTCCTGAGCATACTGCATGGAAGCAAAAAGAAACAACTGATTCTGAAGCTAGTAGGAAACAATTCTAATCCTTCAAAGAACGTCAACACCATCGCTGCCAGATGATTTCAGGCATGCGTCAACACTCAGTATCCTTTAAAACTCATCTTCTCCATAATTAATCCATTTGTTCCCAAAATGATACTAATCCCCATAATGAATTCCTGGGCTTCCTCCTACTGTTCTCGTAGTGGATTTGATTACGCACACTCATTTCACAAATCCTGTTTCCTGCTTCTGTCCTCTTAGCCAAGATATACAGAAGGAGAATAATAACAATAGCAGCTAACTTTTATTAAGACCTTACTATGTGTCCAGGGCTAAAAGCCTTTTTGCACATTAACAAACACATAAAGGATGTAGCATCATTGTCCTCCAGATGAGGAATGTGAAGCTTAGGAGGGTTAGAAAACTTGTTCAAGACCTCATTGCTAATAAGTGGCAGAACTGGGATTCAAACCTGGGCTGTCTGAGTCTAACCACAGGGACTGAGGGATTGGTTAAATCCAAGAGGGAGCCACTGTATGTCCCCAGATTCAGTAAAGGCACACTTACCTGCCCCATCAGGAGTGATGGTTCCCAGTTTCACAGCTAGAGGGTAGCCCGTGTCTCTGTAATGCTCCAGAGCGTGCCCATTACCCCCAGAGCTGTCGAAGAACCACTTTCCACACAGGACAGAGCCGTCGGTCAGGTTCAACCACAGGTTTTCCCGCAGGTCACACCTGGCACACTTCCAACCACTGGAAGTCATTGGAGAGCAATCAGAACAGCCAGAGCATAACAAAAAAAACAGCATCTAAGAAAATAGCATCTGAAGCAGGCGGGTCACAAGAATTGCTCAGTGGAATAACAGAGAACTGGTGCTTCCCTGATTTCTCCCCTTCAAAACATGACAGTCACCCCTCCCCGAGCAGCAGGGCCACTCCACACCCCACCTGCCTCCAGATGTGGACTAGCTCCTCCCAGCATCTCTGAGATGGCTCTTTTACTTTAGAAAACTGACACACAACATGGGGGTAGGGGAGGAAGTCATTTCTTTAAAATTCCTACGTGAGGGACAGGGGAGCTTGAACAAATTAAAAATATTAAGGATTTTGTAGATATAAACATCTAAAGTTCTAAAGCATTAGCCACTCATAGTAAGACTAGTTTAAACAAAACCCTACTACACTGCAAATCTAAATCAATTAGAAAGGAAACCAACTTAACTAAATGTTGAATGTCAGCTATGTGCCAGGTGCCTTACAAAAGTCTTGTCATTTAATCTAATAAAGACCTTTCGGCATCAATATTACCATTCGTATTTTTACAAAGGGAGAAACTGAGGCCCAGAAGTAACCCTCCTATCCTAAGAACACAAAGAACATGAATGCACTACAGTCAGGGTCTAACCAAATCAAACATATTCCTAATCCATCTGCTCTTTCTCACTGTAGCTGCCTCTTTAAATACACCAACACCTAATAAGGAGATGCTAATGTAGTTCAAAGAGCATTCCAGCCAAAATGTGACAGGCAAAGACTGTGGTAAGTTGGGTTCCCCTAGAACAGACTCTGAGACGAAGCTATGAATGTCAACGGCATGGTTGGGAGGTGATCTCAGAGGAGAAGGGAAGAGAGACAGGAAAGGGCAGGAAGCCAGTACAGGGTATGTTAATGCCCACTATGAGCAGTTGGGGCTCAGGCTAGCTGGGGAACTACATGAGACGGATATCCCATCTGGGGGTGCAGGGAGATGGGGTGTTTATCCACCCACTCCACAGTCACTGGTTGAGGGCTGTTTCAGGAGGAGAAGAGGAAGCTTTAACTCTGTGACTGTCCCACGCACCGGCCTAGCTGGCTTCAGCAGGCAGAGAAAGCCCTCAAGTAGAGTTGCAGGTGCTTGCAACTGGCAGCTTTACGGCAGGGAAACGCTTAGAGGTGTGTATGGGCTGGGCATGTTCAGCATCTACTACAAAGGTACAGAAAACTTTAGAGAGAAGTTTTGAGCTTAGTTTTAATAAAAGGCATCTGGTAAGAAAATACATAACTCCTAATTCAGAGAATTGGCCAATTTGGGGGCATAAAGTTTCATTTTGCTATTTGACTCTCACCTTGGAGGAATCCTGACTCCATTGTCCAACTGAGTGAGATTATTGGCATATTTTGATACTGGTAATTCATTGTCCCATGTGTCTGGGTCCTGCTTTCTGTACGGAGATTTTGAGCTGAGAACTGCATCACAGGCTATTGTTACCTATAAGAAAAACCCAGATGCAATATATAAAAATGGCTTGAGAGAACAGGAACTTCTAGAAAATGAATTTAAAAGCTTATTAATAAATACAGCTTAACTGAAGAAAATTCAAACAGCATAGTTACCAAGTGAGTGAGATCCTGGTTTCCTGCACTTTTCCCTGGACCTAGCTAAGTTTTACCCCTGGCCTAGAGGTTGTAGTACTGACAATGACACAAGATAGCAAAGAACCAAATTCAGTTTGTAAGTCAAGCTTAGGGGTCAGATTTAATAATTCCTACCACTTAGCAAGCAGGGTGAGAAGTCTGAGCTAAAAAATGTACAGAGGTGAAATTAGGTACAGGAATGCCCAGGATTTACCTGAGTGATGTGTTTTCCTCCCAACAAATGTACACCCAGATATCCAATATCCTCAACTTGTCACACAATGCCATGTGGTCAAGTGAACTTGAATGGAATGTAAGCAATGGCTCCATTTCTTAATCTAGTGCAAATGTGACCCTGGACGGGGACATGCCTGGGTGTCTCTTTGCCAGACCAGTCCACATCATGAGCAAATCTGTGATATTCTGCTTGGCACTAACTGACCACAGGAGAGGAGGAAGACAGATTCTCTGCCTTTTCACAAACCAGACTTGATCCTGGCCACATGCCTATTACCAAATTTGCTATTTGCTATTTTTAGCTATCTTTAGAAATTTATATTCTGGTGGGAAGAGAAAATGATACAGCTGCTTTGGAAAACAGATCGGCAGTTCCTCAAATGGTTAAACAGTTACCAGACTCTGTAATGGACCCAGCAATTCCACTCAAGAGAAATGAAAATATGTGTCCACACAAAAACCTGTACACAAATGTTCTTAGCAGCATTATTTATAATAGTCAAAAATGGAAATTACCCAAATGCCTATCAATGATAAATAGAACATAAAATAAAATAAAGTTTGTTCATACAATGAAATGTTATTCAGCAATAATAAGGAATTAAATACTGATACACGCTAGAACATGGATAAATCTTGAAAATATATGCTAAGTAAAAAGACACCTGTCACATAGAATAACATATTGTATGATTCCACTTATAGGAAATGTCCAGAAGAGGCAAATCTATAGAGACAGAAAGTAGATTAGTGATTGCCAGAGGTTGGAGGGATGGGGGTTTGGAGGGTGATGTCTAAGGGCTGTGGAGTTTTTTGGGTGGAGCAATAAAAATGTTCTAAAATTAGACAGTGGTGATGAGTTTCCAACTCTGAATATAATAAAAGGCACTGAATTGCAAAAAAGTTTAAAAACAAAAATAAGATTTGTATTCTACATCACTAACATCCTGCATAATTAGTTGGCCATTTTCCCCTGAGTAGCACTGGCAACTGACGCTAAAATAAGTAAGAAACAAAGGACCAAGTTCCCTCAGCCACCATCCCACACCCACCTAGCCCGTCAGCAATTCCTATGAGTCCTACATCCAAAATGTATTTGGAATCCACGTCTCCATTTCAACCACAACCATCCTAGTCCCAGCCACCCGCCGGGCTCACCAATGGCTACACAACTGTCTCATTACATCTCCTTTCTTCAACTCTTATTCCCTCTTCCCTGCACAGCAGCCAAAGTGATCTGCCGTGTAAATTAGATTCCAGGCTTCCCCAGCTTAAAACTCTCCAAGGTTAAACTGAACACACCAACTGATGACGCTGGGCTAGACATAGTCAGGAACGAGGAAGCAGTCCCTGCTCTCAAAAAGCATGTAATCTATCAATCAGGCATCCATAAATATAATTAAACCTTTTTAAAGAGATAAGACCATTCCTCTTTCACCACAAGCATTGTTGTATAATTAGCCTTTCTTTTCAGTTATCAAACTTCATCTCCCACCACCTTCCAGGGATGCCCATGAAAAGAGGGCTGAGTTCCCCAGAAGCCGCTTCCAGATTTCATGGTTTGGGTCGTGCCGCTTTAGCACTTCTGGCTACAGCACCTTAACCTTTTTAGTCTGGACCATCATAACCTCCATGTTTGTTTTACCTACTATCGGGATCATTTCTCTGTCCTCCTTTGGATTTTTTCCACTCTATTAGATCTTTTTTAAGTGTCTTGGTTTGAAATGCATAATGATTTCGAACAAGATTCAGATATAATCGTCTCTCTTTTCTTTGAATATTCTTCTAGTGACACCCAACAAAATTTCCTTAGATTTCTGGGCTGCTATAAAACATTGCTCTAGTGTTTTCAGATTACCATCTAAAATCACTTAAAGGCCCTTTTTATGGCTTTTGCAGCTGAAGGTCAGGATCCATCATCCTATATTCACACTGTGAATTATTTTCCTCTGGATTTGTTACCTGGAGTGAAGTGAACTTGGTACTAGTCCAGGCTCCATTCCAAGTCTCCACAAGCCTCAAGGTCAGTGGTGTGCTGAAATTGGCTCAAACTGACTCATAAGAGCTGATTATTAAATTTTAAGAAATTTTGCAAGATGGTTGCTAGTCATTATTATAAAGTAAATTATGTAAATTTACAATTAAATAAGATACTTTTTTGAAAAAGGTAACATATTCAAAAACTCTTCACTTCCTGATTGTTTTACTGTATCTTACTATTATCTACGTGCCATTGAGGTTACTTACGTCTACGTTAGCTGAATGGTGGAAATTCTGCAGAACGGTCTGCTACTGTGCATCTCTTCCCAACACCACATTCAGTGATGTCACACGGTTAGCCTGAAATCGGCCATGGGGGGAGTACTGACACCATGGAAATCGCAAACACTACAAAGCAGGGCTTTTCACCCAGGGAGCCAACTGTGAAACATTTACAAGCACACCACTGCTCAGGCTCCTGATGTCCAAAACAAAGGCACTGGGTTTCAGTCTCTAAGATGCTGCTATGTCTCTGTGAGCCCTGCATTACTCAGAGGTGGTTTAACTTTCTGGTAGAACCTATAGAATAACTTTCTGAAATGGAAATTGTTCTACACTGAGATGTTCAAGAGATGAAAGAAGAGTCACCAGGTTAGATGTTTTTAAGCTCAATACCTTTTATTTAAAAGTTTAAAAAGAGAATCATCAAACACCAAAAATGTAGCAAAAGCATGAAAAGAAGATATAGGTTAGCATTAGATAATCCAGGTTTTTCTTTCAATCTCCCCAATCCCACCTTCCAAATAATTCTTTTTTTTATTTTCCATTCTTAAAGTATTTTTTAATTCTAAAAGACTCTATTAAAAATTATGATATATCTTGCTGGATTAGGATTTCTACGGGCACTTCCCTTTAAAATAAGAATTTATTCACACTTCAAATTATACTCTGCATATAGGAGTAATTAAAAGGCTTTTGTATTAACTTTTTTCACATAAAGACTTCTTCATGAGTGAATGAGAGAAAAATAATTACTCATGACATTCATTCAAAATATCCTTTACTTCTCTTTTGACAGAAGAAATAAGAATTATATTTAACAAGGGCAAGGAGGACTCTCAGTATTACAGAGGTATAAGCTTTAGTATATAATAGCAGCTAATAGGATGAGGTAAGGCCATTTTGTCCACTAATATATTTTATCCTTGGTAACGGCCACGTGAGTCAACACAGGGAATTGAGAAAGCAAAGGCAATTTAATTCTGCGTGCCTTACTGAACACTGTGCACTTAGTACTGAAAAGGATGTGTACATTTAATAATTAGAAAAGTTACAATAGGTAAATACACAGAATTCTCATTTCTATGGTCTTATATTTAGATACAAAGTAGATCAGAGGCAAAAGAGGTTGAATGGTGGAAACCTAGTCACTAATGACATGGAAGCCCCAAGCCCAAATGTCCCTCTTGGCAGAGGCGAGTGAACACATGGCATAGATACAGAGTCACGCAATGCCTAGAAGGCTCTGACACCTAAAGACCTGGCTTTGTTCCCAGCGGGGTTGAGGAGGGAAAAAATGAACTGGCATGTCTAGCCTCAACCCACCATGATCCGCTGTCATCTATGACCCGGCCCTGGGAAGTCAAGGTGTGCACAGACTGGAAAAGAGGAAAAGGAGAAGAAGAAAGGAAAGAGGGTGGAGTGATGGAGGCAATACAGGAATGAGGAAAGAGCAGGAATAACATTGAGGATCCTGCAGGAACTCTGTGCTCACTACGGGATGCAAGAATCAAAGGAAAACAGCCTGGCTTCCCCTCTTCAACCCCACCATCCCCACCTTCAAGTCATGCAGGAAACTAAGGTCCCTCCACAAAATTGGATTAGAAAGAAAGAAAAAGGAAGAAAAGATAAGGGAAAGGGAGAACTTTTCCCCCTGAAAGTTCACCCCCCAAAATATCTAAAAGCTAGAAAGTAGTCTTAGTCTGCATAGAGAGCAAAACTGAACAGAAGGTTCATACTATCCCAGAGCTCCCACAGACCTGTGTTTGTAAATGTTTGCTTCTTTTTATAACTGTGTTGCTTTTGTTTTAGCAGTGGAGCACTTTTATTTTTTCCAGACAAAATCTTACATGGAAAGACAACACAACAAATGTGATAAAAATATCATCATCCCTCTGATCAAAAGCCAGTCCCTCTCCAGGATTCCCTGCACACTTGGGGCGCACAGTTTGAAAATCTAAGCAACAGATTGTGACTCAGCAGGCAGAAGCCAGCCCGTCCTCGAGGAGACCAGACTCATGGACAAGGAAGCCCAACAGCACTGGAAGTAAGAGGCACCGAAGGGTATGCATGGCCCAGTGCTACCGAAATGTGGCCCTGCGAGTCCCTTGCCACAGAAGAGAAGCGATACGCTCATGCTTACCCTCTTCTCTCATTCACCCCACCTCCCCCCGTTACACACGCACCGCACACGCACACACACCTGACACAGAGAGTCACGCGCATCTAGCTAGCAGCCGTGCACACTCACTGACCAGGGCTGGCAACTCCTCAATATTTGGCAGTGCTATTTCATAGTGGTCTGGGAATATAACAAGTTTGGCTTCATCTTCATATTCATAATCGTCGCTATTTAAATCGTCTTCAGTATCTAGATCTGAGGAGAAAACAAAAACAAAGAACAAGAAGTGAGGAAAGTAACATCCCACACTAAGGCAGCATCACTGGGAAAGCCAGAAATCACAGGGATGAAACACCAGGGGCGTGACACTGACAGCTGCCTCATCTGCCATGACCGGCCATCTGCTCCAACCAGGAGTGACAGGCCTTGCCATCATTCCTAACTTTAAATACTTATTTACCAGTGACAGATGTATGAAGAAAACTGAGTCAGATCATAAAGCTTTACAGTTAACATAGACACATGTGCTAGATACACAATTCTTAAAGTTTTTTAAAGAATAGATTGTTAATTATGATTTGTCGGGTTCCTGGCTCCTGATTTCACAAGAATGGGCTGGAATGTTTTCCACAATGTTGCAATATGGAAGAAAGTACATGGGTTTGAGATTAGATAAACCTAGGTTCAATTCTGACTCCAAAACTTAATGTTATTTTAGGCAAGTCGCAAACTTTCTAAGTCTTAGTTTCCTCATTTGTAGCATGGAGATATCTAACACAGTTTATATAGGAGATAAATGAGAAGTTGTACACAAGAGACCTGGCATGTAATAGGTAGTCAATAAATGGGAGCTATTATTTAAGAATAAAACCTCCCTCTCACTCTCTCTGACTATCTCTGTCTTTCTCTCTGTCTCCTCTCTCTAAGAGTTGTTGGGATATTGAGTAGTAAACCAGAGAGGGAAACCCTATCATGTGCACGGTCCTGTTGTCTTCAGGCTGGTGAGAATTCTCAGTAAGAAATATAAGCAAGCTCCTCTAGCCTGTTATCTACCAAGTCATCATCTCTTTGCTTGGCTTATCTCTAGTGAGGATTAGGTGGACACTCCAGGAAATGTTTTGTCACAATATTAACATGAACATTTCAGCCTCACGTTTTCAGGGACATCAGCAACCCAGACCATGTTTGTGTATTTATACATTCTAAACTATGGTGACAAAGAGTTATTGAGCTAT
Source organism: Cynocephalus volans (assembly GCF_027409185.1). NCBI lineage: Eukaryota > Metazoa > Chordata > Mammalia > Dermoptera > Cynocephalidae > Cynocephalus > Cynocephalus volans. The sequence goes on along the minus strand of NC_084460.1, from coordinate 103,890,128 downwards.
GTGGCACTCACACGCACACAAGCCCATACACAAACAGGCACACAAACACACGCAGAAACATGGCTCTGTAGATGGAAAAAAGTTATTTTTAGATGAAGCAGCCATCCAAGAACCAAAAGATTTAGATTCTGTTATGGCCTTGTATGTGCCTTCAACCAAATCTTAGTATATTTCTGTGTATGGCTCTGCTCTTGAATTCCCAAAGGTAGGACAGTTTTACAAAAATAAGACATAGCTAAAACACAGTCTAAACATTTTAATAAAAGATTCTAAATAATAAGAATCAGAAATAACAAAATAAAGAACCAAACAACATTGTTAGATAGCCATCACAGATTAATCTAACAAAAAAAGCAATTTTAAAGAAGATTCTACGAGTTTAAAAAGTAACAAATGGCATTTATTTAAAAGAAATAATTCAAACAAAGACATTCTATATGTTATAAAAATTTGAATGCCTCAATATCTATAATTTTTAAAAAATAGAAACTAATGTTCAATGAGAATGATATTCAACGCAGTAGAATATTATTTAAATGATAGTTATTTAGAATGTAGAAACATAGAAATGTTTATGCTATGTTAATGCTAAAAATACAAAATTCCTCTTCACTATAAAGACAAATTTGTATTACACTCATAGACCAAAAATGGAAGTAAACCTAAACAAATGAAAACCGTGAGTGGGTGGACTTTTCTCTATTCTTAAAATGTTCTCTACTATTGATAAAATAATGTGTAAAGTACTGTCTAGCTAGGGCTGGGTCTGGAGCTCACAGACCACTCAAGCCCATTCCAGACTGGGTCACAAACCCTTCACATGCCAGGCTGGGTCCCCAGACCCATCACACGCCAGGCTGGGTCACCAGACCCCACACACGCAGGTCTATGAGCTAGGTAACCAGCAAACAGATCCTTGGAAGCTGTAGGTTCAAAAGCATGGCCATGTGAGTGGTGGCCACTGGAGGCAGTAGTCAGCCAAGATGGCCACACCACGCATGCACACCAGCTCCACACACACACACACACACACACACACACACACACACACACACACACACACACACACACACACACACAATTTGTTTACTGAACCACTCCCAACCAGCCCAAGGCAAGAGGGCCTCATTAAATTGTTCTATTTTCCAAATAAGTACCAATTGTTTTATTTCTGTGTACAGATTCGGTTCATACAAGATATTATCTCTTTTCCACGGAAAACATATTCGCTTAATGCTAATTCAAATCTTACCTGGTGTAAATAAATAAAGTCCAAAAAAAGAAAATCCCACTCTGATATTTACTGGCTATGTAATCCTGGGCACGTTCTTTCCAAGTTCATTTTCCTCATGACTAAGCCATGGATAATATTATCTACCCCACAAGACTGTTAAGAGGATTGAACAAGATATGCTTTTAAGGCACCTAATATAGGATCGGGTAGGTGCTAGGGGCTCCACAAACAAAGCCACCATCACCATCATCATCATCATCACCTTCTCCAAGTTCCTGACCACTAACGCAATCAAAAATGGCTTCCCTTCCTTTTGGCTGCGCCAGCTCCAAAGCAATCTTGAAATAAGTTTCAGGAAGACCATGGTATTATGTGGGGATCTTCTGTGTGATCTGGGTATGGAGAAGATATGGCCTTCAAATGATTCTAGATTGTAAGTTCAGAGAGTGAGAAACGGGTCTTACACACCTCCCGTATCCCCAGCCCCTGTACAGTGCCCGGCACACACCAGACACTCAGTAAATGTCTGTAAAAGGGGACTTCGGGAAGCCAACAACAGCACCCTGCTAAGGACACAGCAAAGCAAGAACATCAGAAGAGTTTCTGTGTTGCTGTTGTTGTTGTTTTTAATTGGCAACTGACATGTGTTTAAAAAGAAGCAGGACTGCATCATGCAAAAAAGCAGAACATTGTTGTGCTTCTTTACACTTCTTCTATAGTTGACTTTTATTTTTGTTTTTAATTCATTGGAATGGAAGAGGGCCATGATCTTTCCCAAACTTCTTAATCCAAGTTAGGGAAAAGTCCAGCAGAGGTAACCTACATTCTGATTTTAAGGGACAAATCTAAGGTCTCTCCTGAACATAAATGACCCCAAAGCCCTAAGTATAATCTAAAAACTCCACATCCCTTTAAATCGAGTCTCACCACCACAAAAACTGAGGAAGCTACAGTGTAACCATACACAAGGGACCAGTAGGACTGCGACTCCCAACTTCTCCCCCGCGGCTGCTTTCTACCGTGGCTGTCAACTGGCAATACCCAGATGAGCGGTTTCTCTAAGTTAAAAAACAAAATATAAAAACAAAAAGAACCCTCTTCCCCAATTCTACTTCGATGATCCTCCCAGATCCCTGGAAGATGTGGCTGGAACTACACCCATTTCCCCAAGAAGCCTAAGCTGCAAACGAGGATTTGGGGAATGGATCCCTGAACAAAACCAGAGCTCGGAGTCTGAGGTCAGAGTTCTCTCAGCCTGACCATAGTGACGTGAATTCATATATGGGAGGCAAACAATCTGTCTGTCCCAGTTCAGCAAAACCTGACCAGCTATTTACCTTCACAGTAAGGTACGGAGAAAAGCCCCTTAAGCACAGAACATGTTCTATGACCCACTTCAAAAGGAAATGGCAAAATGGAGTTTATTTAAACCTTCTAGTCATAGTAGACTCTGATGAGTTTTCTGAATAGGCCCATTCCTGGAACTTTTCACAAATTTTCTGTTTTCAACCTGTTTTTCATTGATATGACCACCTGGGCTATGCCAAAAAAGTGGAATTTAAACTTTCTCAGGTTAAGCAGTAGCTCTTCAACATTCCATACTTCAGACACAGAGAAACTTAACTCATTCACTCCTATTTGTGAAAATTTGGGGGGGCTCAATAACAATATGAATATTTAAGACTTTTAATGACATATCAAAGATGTTGTGTATTATTTAAATTAATGCATTAGCAGTTATTTACAAATCTGTATACATTTATACTTTCTTGTAAAAAAATATATACAGGTTGAGTATCCCTTATCCAAAATGCTTGGGGCCAGAAGTGCTTCAGATGGTAGATTTCTTCAGACTTTGGAATATCTCTATATACATCTTGGGGATGAGACCCAAGTCTATTGCAGCTGGGGGGGTGTGGATCTTTACTCCCTTAGGGAGGCTGAATAAACTGTGTGTTATGCACCTGCATTTTGACTGTGACCTACCACATGAGGTCAGGGGTAGAATTTTCCACTTGCAGCATCATGTCACACTCAGAAAGTTTCAGATTTTTGAGCATTGCGGATTTCAAATTTTCAAATAAGGGATGCTCAACCTGTATGAGATTAGGCCAGAATCACAGAGGATCCCAGACTCCCTTACCTGCCTCCTTCCATCCTTCTATCTCATAAAACACTAAGTGTTACCAACTTATTCCCCAAATTGACAAACTTTCATATTTTTCAAGCTATCTTTCTAAAAGACAACCTCAGTGTCCCTTGCTAGCTTGAAAATGTTAATGCAGAGTTACCCAAACTTTCCCAGTTCACAGCAGCCCTAAGCATCCCAGCAGTTTTCTCACATTGGCCCTAAACCAAAAGAAATACCTAATGGTCTGTTTACTTAGTAGTTAGGTCCAAACAACTTAGTAAGCATTTACATTTCTGCACACCTATTGGGTACTGCACAACTTCTCTTTGAATCAGAGCAAACACTATTACCCTTGTTTCCTGTTCCACATTGATTTTTATATCATACTTACTTTTTACAATACAAACCAACAAGAAACCAGCTTCACAAAGAGACAAAGTCATTGGAAGGAATATAAGGCAACCTAATAGTAAAACTACATCAAGCTTAGTTCATGCAATGTTCAAGCATCACTGTATTCCCTCGAAGATTTAAAATATCCCTCAGTGCACCTGTGAATTCCTAGCAGCACTCCAGGGTGCCCCAAAGCACAGTTTGGGAACCAAAGTATTAATGGCTCCCTACTGCCCATGGGTAAAAAAAATGTAAAAGTATGGTGTATGTATAACTGTATATGTATAACTGAAAGGATATACAAGATATATAAAGATGTACAAACAGAAAATACTATTTGTCTCTGAAAACAGTAACCAAGAGGCTGGGAGACAGGGAAGGGAGGAAAACTTACTTTTCATTGTGGAACCTTTTCAGCACCACGCTCTAACCATGTGTGCTACTGGCCAGCCCCTGCAGAGCCTTTTATAACTTTTCAATTTTCAGTTTTGTCCATGTGTTGTTACATAATCAAAAAATATTTTTTTAATCCTAAATACAAAAAAGCATGAAATTTAAATGATTTAATAATTACCAATCATTATAGTTTTTGCTTTTAAAAAAAATTACCAACAAAAGCTAGAGCTAAGGTCATTTCACCTGAATGAACATCAAGGTAATTGGGAGGAAGAGCAACTTGACATTGAGGGGCAGGATGGTGCTCAGGAGACTTGGGCAAGCCATTAGCACCAGCTAATGGCCTCAGCTTCCCTTGCAAAATCAATACTGAAGGTCATAACTGAATGACTCAATGGTTTCAATGTCACTGTTGAGCCAATGGAAAAGGAATTATTCACAAAGTCATCAAATGAGTGGGGGAAAAAAGCCTCTATCCGAGATAAAGCACTGGGCATCCTTTTTATGAAGGGGCATCATAAGTACATTTCAGCACCAGTAAAACAGCACTTTCTAGTCAAAGAAATTAAGAGAAACTGCAAAAGAGAGTTCAGATTGTATCTTCCTTCCCCAAAAGATACAATCCCAATGTCCCTTTTAGGGAAGAAATCTGTGACAAAAGCTACTAGCTGCTCCACATAGCCATTGTCCCCTTCTTCCTTAGTAACAGACCCCCAACTTTACTCAATGAAGCCAGTTAGTAGACCTCATTTTCCAGTCTCCTGTGCAGGTAGGTGTGGCCATGTGACCAAGTTCTGTGCAAAGAGGTGTAAACTGAATGAGGTTCTATGAAAAGGCTGACAGAAGGAAGGTGACCGCTGGGAGATGAGACCGTTTTGTCCTCCCTTCCTCTTTCCTGCTTTCCAAAATGGGGATGTGATGGCTGGAGTTCCAACAGCCATTTTGGACCATGGAGTGACCATGAGATTGGAACTCACAGGCCAGGATGGAGGGTGAAGCAGAAATATGGGAAGAGTCTAGATGCCTGACGAACAGGAGGCCATCATGTCAGCCTGGGCTTGTTTCCCAATATCCTCTATATGACAAAGAAATAAATATCTACCTTTTTTGAAGTTATCAATATCTTAAGTTTTATGTTACATAGCCAGAGGTAACCCTAATATAGCCCATCACTGATATGAATTTACAGGCCACAACAACTTGAACACAGAGCTGGGACCAACATGACAAGAGAAAAGCACCTGTTCCTGGGAGATAAGAAGCAGCAGTTGAGGGGGTTATAAATCAGGGCTTGCAAAACCAAATTCTCACTTGGATGAAGAAGCTACAATAAATTTGTAAAGCACCTGGGTATAAAACAATAGCGAGAAATGGGGCCTGGGGCAAGCCCCAGAGTGCTAACGGCATTTGAATTTAAATTTTTTTTTAAACTGGTAGGTCCAAATAGAACAATTTTGCTAGGCTGTGAGTTTCAGATACATCCTGTGGTTTTCTAAGACATGGAATATTGAGTGAAAATAGAGGGCAGTTGTAGAAAAAGTCCCAAAGAAAAGAAATGGTGGGTGGCACTCCCACGGGGCAACAAAGGGTCCATGTAAGATGAAGCACAAAACTTCAGTGCTTACCTTTGACTTAATTTTTAAAACAATTATTTGGCAACATTCTATACCACCGAAATAGTCACAAGAAAATCAAACCTCAAGGTCTTCTGAGAAAAAGACACAATGGTTAATGGCCAAGAGGCCAGCTAATTCCTTTTCAACCAAAGAAAACAATGAAAAGTAACAGTAAGTCAAAATGTTTAATTATTTCCACCTTCGAGAAGGCCATACTGACGTCATTTATTTTGAAAGAAGTCACATATCTATATGTATATATGTGTATAGATTTTTTTTTTTTTACAAAAATCATACCATGCAAATAATTTTGAAATTCCTTTCAAACACTAATCCCTCGCATTTAGGAATATAAACTTGCTTAATCAAACATTACCAAACCACTTTTTCTCCTGAGAAAACCATATCAGAAGCTTAATATGAAATGTGACCATAGTTAAATGATATAGAAATCAGAAGTCATTTGCATAAGCAGAACTGGCTCTTCTGAATGAGAGAAATAAAAATCACAATGAGGCAAACACCACTTAATAATTGTTGCAGGCAAAATTCACTGATGAAAGCTAAAATTAGTAGGCAAAACTTTGATCAGAAACAAGATATCAGCACAGTCTCAAAGTATCACCCCAAAGATATGTATTAATTACACTCTATAGTGAAGAAACCCCACAGACACCAAGTTCAATATCACCAGTATGAAGACATGTCAACATCACATACCCTCTGATATCACACACTAAGAAGAGCACGTTACCTCTGAGACATTCCTGCCAAAAATGCATAACTTCAGATTTATCATGAGTAAACATCAGACAACACCAAACAGGTACATTCTACAAAATGACTGACCAGTACTTTTCAAAAGTGTCACAATGAGTTAAGACAAAGAAAGGCTGAAGAACTATCACAGACTGAAAAGGTTTAAGGAAACATGACAACTATTACAATGTTGGATCCTGGATTGGACCCTGTAACCAAAAAAAGGATATTAGTGGAAAAATTGTGAAATGTGAATAAAGTCTACAGTCTGGCTAATTTTTTTAAAAAAGAAAAACTGGCTCTTCTTTAATGTCAGTAAAAAAAAGAGACCAAAAGCAGAATCACAGTGACTCCCTAGCCACTGCAAGTACAGGTATAATTGCTTCAAAGCACCAAACCCATCTAAGAGTACTAAAAGCATCCCTCACCACTGGGTAAACGCAAAGTGGAGTCGAAGCTTCTCAATTTAAATTTGTACATCTCATCATTAAATTGTACAGCAATGAACAATGTATTACTCCAAATCAAATATGCACAAGTGTGGGTACACACATGCACACATATGCGTGCGCGCGCACACACACACACACACACACACACACACACACACACAGAGAAAATTTTGGTACACTATTAATGACCATTCACATTACCTAAAAAAATCTTGGCATTCCTCCTTTTTGGTAAAGCTCCACCAGACGCCCCTCTTACCTTCTGAAAAGAAAACAAGAGATCATCATTAAAAGGTAGCCTATAAAACAAACAATTTTGTGGGGTAAATACATCTCAAATGTTCCCAGTTTTTATTAAAGACCAAGAGGAAATGTTCAACCTGAACTAGTGATTCCAGGATAAACAGGAACTTGACCCAGGTCAATGCAGATAGGTGAAGGTAATGCAATTGTCTCACCTGATTATTTTCACCTAGTTATAAAAAAAGCACATCTGGAAAGGAAAGTAGAAACCAGGGATCAAGGTGAAGTTAATGCTTAAACTTCCAATCAGCACATGCTCCCGAGAGAGCTGGAGTCCACGCCTGATGATGTGAAACTCTGGAAAGATGAAATGGCTCCAGAGGTGAAGATCTCATTCCCTGCTTACCCAGTGGGTTCCTAGCACTTGGTCCTGGGCATGCTCAATAAATATTGTTTGAAGATTCAGCAAATACTGATACATAGTCGCTGATATTCTGGTCATATGAAACTTCAATCTAACCTCCCTAATCATATATGTTGGAACACCAACAGATGGCTGTGTTCACCCTCCTAAGCTTCATGTGTTTTCTACCTATGGTGGAAGTCCTCAGCAGCAATGAAATAAACACCTATCAGGTGGTTATACAAAAGAGGTCACTCATCTGACACTCACACAAAAAATTTTCGCTCTCAAATAGGACTGTAATAATTTTTGTTTAAAATGGCCAAAACCATATTTCCACACTGCATGTTTTTTCAGTAACTGGCAAAGAGCACATTTCCAACAGACCATGGTGTGTGGGTCTAACCCCAGCATCTTTCCAAGCAGCCACGTGTCTGGTGGCATCAAGGCCTTGCTGCACATTTGCTCCTTCTTTAGCTTGTCCTCTCATCAGTCATAAGTCTCTTTTCCTGTATTGTATTATTTGACATTGAAAGCCAACTCATCTTTGTGATTCTCATTAAGTTTTTACAGCTTCTACTATACATTTACAGTTCACATCTTAGGAATCTGAAAATTATAGAACACTTTAGCTCAAAAGCCTGTCTCTCCAAATACTGATGCCAAATGCATGTCTCCTCTTGTAGAATTCCTCTCCTCCGTGATCCCGGAGCAACTTGAATTAGATCTACTTCCTTTCAGATTAAAAAAAAAGTAGAACTTCCTTCTAAAGACCATCACCTCTGCTCCTGTATCAGTCAACACTAGAAATCACCAGGGTTTGAGAAACTTAAGCTCTTCGGTCAGCAAGTATAACTGTGCCCGTGTGTCAGGTTCTGTGCTGGAGCTCAGGATGCAAACTGAACAAAGGCACGATCCATCTGTTGAGGAGCTTGCTAGTGTGGTAGGGGAACATATATGCAAACAGACACACAACAGACTGATGAGTGTTAAGAGAGGTTCGAAAAAAGGTACAATCACATCATAAGGGGAAAATGATGAGTTCACCTGTGGGTAGGGATGTGGGCAGGGCTGGTCAGATAAGAAGAGGAGCAGTTTTGGCATATAGCAGCTACTCAGTAAATATTTGCTTGATGGATGGATAGATGGATGGAGAATGGGTAGATGGGTGAATGGATGGAGGGGTGGAAGAATAGATAGATGGATGCCTGCATGGGGAGGTGTGGATGAACAGATGGATGGATGGATGGATGGACAGATGGATGGGTGAGGAAATGAGAGGATGGATATCCTGACCACAGAGAGTACAACAGATAAAAGAAGAGTGGGGCTAGAAGTAAGCCATCCCAGACAGAAAAAACAGCATGCACGATGGCATGAAATTACAGTGTGTTCTAGAAAGTAGAAGAGGTTTGCTATGTCTGTAGCACAAAGCTGGTGGAGTAAGAGTGAGGGTTAGAAAGACTGCAGGGGCAGATCACGAGTACCTTCATCCTGCAGCACAGGGAGAGACATCAGAGATCTCAGCTTCAATGTGCCACAGATGCACAGGTATATACATTCGGAAAGATCTCTCTAGGAGCAGTGGACAGACTGGGTGGAATTGAAGGCAGCGAGTCTGAAGGAAGGGAGATTAGTCAGAAAACTACAGTACTAGTGCTTTAAAAGATAATAAGCACTCAGACAAGAACAGCAGGGACCTGGGGGCTATTTGGGAAGCCCGGGTAATGAGACTTGGTCACCAACAAGACACTAAAGGAAAGCAGAACCCAAAGGATGTCTAGGTATCTGGAATTCAAGAGGAAGGACAATTTAGAGAAAGAGGGTAATTTGTTCAGTCTGGGCACACTGAACATGAACTACCTATGGGAAGCCGGAGTAGAAAAATCCAGGGCAGAGTCGGATAGTCAGATCTTGTAGAGATATTAATTGGAAATCATCAGCTTAGAGACAGAGGTTAAACAAGGATATGGATGACACTGATGAGAAAGAGCATCTTTCAGAAAAAGAAAATGGGATGGTCAAATGGCATCCTAGGAAATTCCAGTAACTAAGGGGTAAACAAAGGAAGAGAAGCTACTTAAAGAAACTGAAGAAGGGCAGAAGGAATGCCAGAAAAGAACGGTGCCAAAGAAAGCAGGGGAGGAATAGTTCCAGAGGAAAACAAGTGCAAATACTCAAATACTCAAAAAGTCAAGTTATATCAGGGCTAAAACAAATTCTCCAAGAGTGGCAACTAAGAAACAACCTGGACAGTTTTAGTAGATCAACAAGATCAATCAGATGGCAGTGTTGAGCCTTAACAGGAGATGTAGTAGCGAAGATGAGACTAGAAAAGCTTTCTAAGAAGCTTTAATTGAAGGATGAGATGACAAAAGGAGGACACAAATTAGAGGGATGGTTTTATGGCATGTTCTTTATTATGGTGGGAGAAGATAAGCCAGAAGAGGGAGAAGTTGGAGTTAGAAGAGGGGGTGAAGTGAATGAAAGAGCAAGTTTCCCGAGGAAGGAAGAAACAGGACCCTGAGGACAGACAGAACATGGGAGGAACATGGGAAACATGGGACTGACATGGGAGGAAAACAGAAATGGAACCACTTGCAGATGAGCTTCCAGGATGCAAGAAAAACGTTCAGTGAGTTCCTATCCAGGGTCCCTGTTTCTCTGTAAAGTACAAGTCAAAATAGTTTCCTAAGAACAGCACAGGAAGTATCGGTAATGAGGAAAGCATCCAAAGTTCAGAGTGGCCACTCAGGGGTGTGGGAGGGGACACAGACCAGAAGGTTTGCTGGGCAGTGAGAGGGCCAGCGAAGGTGGAAGTCCAGGAATTTGATATGGTCCCAACCCCCCGGTAGTGTGGGGTTCCCAGCGGTCTAAATGGAAACAGAGGGTGATATCAATGGATCACCTGGTTGGACTTCTGGATGATAGTTAAGGAGGCAAAATAAGAAAATAAGGGTCATTTGAAGGAATTGTTGGTGACAGAATGTTTAAAGTAGTGGATGGTGAGCAGGCTAAACAAGTCGCAGGCCTTGGAGGTCTCAAGGAGATAGAATAACAGATTGAAGTAGGAATAAATGAGTGAAAGAGCTAAAATAAGTGGAGGTTGTGGTCAAAGAGTGAAATATTTACATTAAAATTTCAGAGGAAGAACTAACCATACAAGATTACCAGCATTCTAAATTCTGCCACTAACTTTGTGACCCTGAGCAAGTCATTTTAAGTCTCTGAGCCTGTTTCTTTTTCTTTCCCCAACATCTCATCACTTTAAACTAAGACATGTGGGACAAGGCCAACTTCATAAGAATTACTATGTACCACCTAACAGGAGTAGTGAATGTAAATCATATAATATCAGGCCAACATTAAATTATTTTAAAGCTAATCATTGAGTTTATGGCTTATCTGACCTCCTGGCCTTTCTTCTTCCTCTTCTAGCTACTCTCCCCACTGTCCAATTTTGGGATCACTTCTTTGTTAGGAACTTAAGCAGAGAACATATCAGGTAGAATGGAGTGAGAAATAAGATAAAAATCAAATCATCATTGACTATTAAGAAGATCCAATATAGTCCACAAACTATTAGGACTACAGTGAAAGTTGAACAGTGTTGCTACATATAAAATTAACATTTGAAAATCAATAACGGGCCAGCCCCGTGGCTCACTCTGGAGAGTGCGGCGATGGTAGCGCCAAGGCCATGGGTTCGGATCCTATATAGGGGTGGCCGGTTAGCTCACTTGGGAGAGCGTGGTGCAGACAACACCAAGCCAAGGGTTGTGATCCCCTTACCGGTCAGAAAAAAATAAAATTAAATTAAAAAAAGAAAATCAATAACATTGCCTAACACCATAAATAACCAATTAAATATGTAAAAAATAAAAGACAGCAGAAATATTAGTAACAAAAATTACAGGGCACTAAAAAAAAATCTAACAAAATATAAGTTTCTTTACAGAAAATTACAAAATATTATTGAATGACATAAAAGAGACCTGAATAAAATAAAGAAGTATGCCATGCTGAACCATCATTCAATGAATATTTACACAGTACATACTATACACTAGGCACTAAGTGCTGAGGACACAACAGTGAACAAAACAGACAAAAGACCCTGCCATCATGGAGCTTACACCACGATGTGGGTTATAGATTAATCTATAAATTCAATGTGATTGTGATCAAGATCACGACAGGATTTTTTTTAACTAGATGAACTGATTCCACATCCATATAGAAAAATAAACATCTAAAAATACCCAAGAAAGTTCTGGAAAAAAATTAATGTGGAAAAAGCATCTGCACTACCAGATATCAAGGCTTGACACACCAGTGCAGAGACAGACAAATAAGATAAACAGAACACAAGTGAGAGCCCCAAAACAGACCCAAGTGTGAGTGGGAAGTTAAAATATGAAAAGAATGGCACTATATATCACTGGGAAAGTTTGTACTATCAGTAGGGGGCAATTGGTTATAAATATGGAAATAACACATTCCCTTACTTCACACAAATAAAAAATAAACTATAGATGAATTACAGACATAAGATGCTAAAACACACTCAAATACACATGCATACACACTTAATTAAAAAAAAAAAAACTCCTAGAAGAAATATCTTTATTACATTGAGTTTAGAAACAATTTCTTAGATGAGATACAAAAAGCACAACTCGTAAGAGACAAAGTTTAATAAATTTAACTACATCAAAATTTAAAGCTTCTATTGTACAAAATAATTTATAAACAAAGTAAAAAGACAAGCCACAGACTATAAGAAAATTTGTATACAATAGATAAAGGATTAGTATCTAAAATGTAAAAAGACTCATCAAATTTATATGAAAAAGATAAACACAGAGAGAAACAGGCCAGAAATTTAAATAGGCAAATCAGAGAAGAGAAAACCAGAATGATCAATAAATGTATAAAAAGATGTTCAGCCCTCACAAAAGGAAATGCCAAATATTTAGATGCCACTTTATAACCATTGGCAGAAATCAAAAGTCTGACCAAGGTTTGGGAAACAGGAATTCATAATCACTGAAGATAGGAGTGTAAACTGGTACAATCACTCTTGAGAAGTATTTGGCAATATCTAGTAAAAAGGAAGATATGTGCATCCATGAGCCAGCAATACCACTTCTAGATATATTTCCTAAGGAAATCTTGCACATGTACACCCAGGAGAAATGTATAAAATGTTAAATTCTTGCATCACTTGTAGTAGGCCAAAAAACAGAAACACCCTAAGCATTCATCAAGAGGAGAACAGAATAAATTATAAAGTACTCGTAAGATGAAAACCAAACAACTATTAAAATGAATTAAGTACATACAGATACATGTCAACATGGATAGATTCCAAAAACAATGTTGAGGGCAGAAAAACTTTATGCAGAATTATAGGTAGGACCAGCTGATCAGTTCACTTGGTTAGAGCATGGTTCTGATAACACCAAGGTCAAGGGTTCAGATCCATGTACCAGCCAGCCATAAAGAAAAAAAAAAAGGTAAAAAAAAAAAATTATACATAACAGTATGATAGCATTTATGTAAATCTTTAAAACATATAAATTTATACTATATATTGTTCATGAATATGCATAAACAAAGTATAATGATATGCATGAGAATGAGGAACAAAAAATGCACAGCAGTGGTTACTTCTGGGGAGGGAAGGGAACAAAAAGGACTTGAACTTTGAACTTTCACCAAAGCTTTATTTCTTTCACCCCCCCCCCAAAAAAAAAAATCCATGCAAAACATCCAAATGTCTCTTGCTTTTCATTTTTGGTTCCATGAGTGTCTCTGGAATTATGTTCTGTAATTTTCTGTAGTTTTAAACTTAAATTATATTTTTCCAATCAGTCAACCCATGCCTTCTTAACAACTTCAAATAGAAATTTAGAGGAAGGAAAATAAAACTAGTTAAGATAAGGTTTGGGGAAATCTATGAATTTCTGCAAAGAATGCGGTTGTTTCCCGTCATTAAATAAAATCAGAGTTATGTGGGCACAGTAAAATATCCATGTAGTAAAGCACACTAACACAATGTTACAGGAAAGATACTGAGGCCAGCTCTCCAAAAGAGTGATTCTCACCTCTCGCACGTGTCTTTTCAGGTGCATGTATACACTCTGTCCAGTTTTCCGAAAATGTCTTTCAACATGTTCCCTTCCAAAAGCCAGAAATGTATTCATGCATACATAGAGTCCACCTTCAGAATTCTAGAAGGAAGAGACAAGTTACAACATTAGCCATGGATGTCCAGACAGGTGGTCTAAATACAGAAAAAGGGAAGGGGAAGGAAGACAAACAATGAAGACAAAGCCTGGCAAAAGGCCGTGGCAGTTCTTGTAGCCATCTGCAATGACCCTCCAACAGCTCCACAGCCACCCACAGCAGCAGCTCCCACCCTAACCCTGGGCTCCAGCTGCTCCTGAACAGCTGAGCACTGCACTCCGTTCACCAACCCTAGCTACATTCACGGTCAGGGGAGATCCTCAGAGGCCCTGGGAGATAAACATGCTGGTCTGACTTTCCAAATGGGGCAAGGAAAGACAAGGGATGGAAGAGAGTTGGTAAGAGATCCACTGCTATCATCACTGTAATATTTTATTATTGCTCTTCCTCACTCATCGGTGCAAGTATCCAGGAAGATAAAGTTTTAGGTCCTTTTAGCAGAAAAGGATTCTTCAAAGATATTGTTCCTTTCTTTTGGTGGCACATAATATTTGATCGTATCCATTAATAAATTATAACAATTTAATAAATAAATAATAACTTAATAAGTAAATTGTAAAGAATGGAGTCCTTTAATAATCATAGCTGCATTTTATCACATACCTAATATGTGCCAGGTGCTTTACGTATATTATTTCTAATACTGACCACTGCAGCTGCTTATTATTATTTCCACTTTACAGTTTTAAAAAACTAAAGATAATTCACTTGCCCAAGTTCACACAGCTTGGAAGTGTCAGAGTTAGATGTGAATCCATTTCTGGGCCGAGCCTGTGGCGCACTCGGGAGAGTGCAGCGCTTGGGAGTGTGTGGCGCTGGGAGCGTGTGGCGCTGGGAGCGTGGCAACGCTCCCGCCACGGGTTTGGATCCTATACAGGAATGACCAGTGCATTCACTGGCTGAGTGCTGGTCACAAAAAAAAAAAAAGATGTGAATCCATTTCTCTTTTTATCCCTCTATACCACATTTCATAGCACAGAATATTATTTAATAAAGACATTATGCTATAAATCAAAGATATTGTTCACATTTTAGATACCTGACTTTTTATCTCAATTTTATCTCCTTTTCTCTGATTTTGCTTAACATGCTTCTCTATAAACTTAGCCTATAAAATTAACCTTTCTTTCCTCAGTGGAATTGGATTTTTATTAAGTTCCTATTACTATCATCAATCCAAATAATAAAAAACAAAATGATTAAAACACCAGTCAAAATTGCCAACAAACACCTATCAAAATCCCTTACACTGAAGAGTGCAACACCTGGGGTCCTAGGCAGGAGTCAAGGGCAGCACCACCTGCCCAAAAGCAGGCAACAGAGCATGCTGAAAACACCACTTACATATGGGTGGCTGACCACAGCCACTACCACAGTCGTGGCTGCCGCAAAAGTGGCTCAACACCACAGCAGTAGCCACAGACACCATGCAGGTGACCTGCCAGACACTTGACTGCACTGACACAAAGAGAGTCACCAGCAGAGACTGGAAAAAGAAGACATTTCTCTCCTCAAAGCCTACCCCACAGTAAGAGAAGAAGCAACTGCTCTCCCAGACGTCCATACATCGACATAGATACTACAAATATGAAAATCCAAGAAAATATCAAGCCACCAAAAATACACAGTAATTCTCAGATACCAAAACCTATAGAGCAGGAAACCCTTGAAATGACTGAAAAGGAATTCTGAGCAACAATCTTAAGGAAACTCATTGAGATAGGCGAAGACTCAGTTAAACAACATAATGAAATGAGAAAAAAAATCCAGGTTTTGAAAGAGGAAATTTACAAAGAGATTAATAACTTAAAAAAGAATGTAGCAGAACTCATGGAACCAAAAGATTCGCTCAATGAAATAAAAAAAAAAAAAAACACAACCAATAGCTTAAGCATCAGGCTAGAACAAGCAGAAGAAAGAATTTCTCATCTGGAAGATAGTCTTTATGAAATAACTCAGGTGGATGAAAAAAAGGGAAAAAAGAATTTTTAAAATGAAGAAAATATAAGAGAGGTAGCAGATAACCTTAACACACAAATATTCAAATCATGGGTGTTCCAGAAGGGGAGGAGAAAGGAAAAAGGCATGGAAAACCTATTCGATGAAATAATAATGAATGAGGTATGGAGCTGGGGATCAGACCCCCTCCCACAATCAGGCACACTGCCATCGCCACCACCAACTAGGTAAGGAGCATGCCAAAAACACCACCTCCATGTGGGTGGCCCACCACAGCCACCACCATAACCATGACTGCCGCAAAAGCAGCTAGATGCCACAATCACCATGCAGATGGTCCGCCAGCCACTGGAGTGCACTGACACAAGGAGAGTCACCAGCAGAGACCAAAAAAAAAAAAAAAAAAAAGGAGGAGGATGTCTATCTCCACAAAGCTCATTCCAGAGTGACAGAAGAAGCATCTGCTCTATGATAATATTGGGGGACCTGAACACACCTCTCAGCATTGGACAGATCATCTAGGCAACAAATCAACAGAGTAACAATTACTCTTTCAGAAAGAGAAGAAATCTAGGGTAATTAGAGGAGAGATGGGGGAGAGAGAGAGAGATGGGAGAGATTGGACAAGGGGAATAAAGAATAAGTACGATTCGTAACAATATATATGCTAGTAATATTGATTTGATTAACATATGTCAATGCTGAATCCCAAAAATATGTATAATCAATTATGATTCAATAAAAATTAAAACAAATAAATAAATAAAAAGAAATAATAATGAAAAACTTCCCTAGTGTAGGGAGAGACACCAACCTTCAGATCCAGGAGGCTCAAAGATCCCCAGGGTCAACCCAAAATATCCTCTCTAAGACACATTATAGTCAAACTGGCAAAGCTCAAAGACAAAGAGAGAATCTTAAAAGAAGCAAGATAAAAGCATCAAGTCACCAATAAGGGAGCCCCAATCAGACTAACAGCAGACTTTTCAACAGGCCAGAAGAAAATGACTCAGGCTAGAAGAAAATGGGATGAAATATTCAAAATACTAAAAGAAAAAAACTGCCGGCCAATAATACTATACTCAGCAAGGCTATCCTTCAGAAATGAGGGAAAAATAAAATACACTACTACCCAGACAGACAAAAACTGTGGGAGTTCACTAGAATCTGACTTGTCCTACAAGAAACCCTCAACGAAGTTCTGCATCTGGAATCTGAAAAATGATAATCACTACTGCGAATACACAAGAAAGAACAAAACCCAATGGTAGAACAAAAATGCAAACGAGAAAGAGAAACTAAATCTTACCACACAAAAAAAACCATAATGACAATGTAATAATGCCACTGCTTTATTCCTGATTTTAGTAATTCTGGTCTTCTCTCTTTTTTCCTTGGTCAGTCTAGATAAGGGTTTGCAAATTTTGTTGATCTTTCTAAAGAATCAACTTATGGTTTTGTTGATTTTCTCTATTATTTTTTAATTCCCTATTTCATATATTTCTGTTGTAATCTTTGTTATTTCCTACTTATTTTTGCTTTTGGTTTAGTTTGCTCTTCTTTTTCTATTTTTTTAAGGTAGAAGTTCACATTACTCATTTAAGATTTTTCTTATTTTTAATATAGGTGTTTACAAGTATAAATTTTCCTCTAAGCACTGCATAAGCCCTGCAGCCTATAAATTTTGATATGTTGTACTTTGATTTTTATCTCAAAATACTCTCTAATTTCCCTGTGATTTTATTTTTACCCATTGTTTATTTAGGAGAGTGTTGTTTAATTTCCACATATTTGTGAATTTTCTAAATTTCCCTGTGTTGTGGTGGTCAGAGAACGTATCTCCTGTGATCTTAGTCTTTTTAAATGTATTAAGACTTGTTTGGGGCAAAAAAAAAAAAAAAGACTGTTAAAGCTGCAAATGTCACAGAACTATTCTATGTACTGTATATTTTTCTTTGGCACTCAATAATTTTATTTTAGGGCCAGCCTATGGCTCACTTGGGAGAGCGTGGTGCTGACAACACCAAGTCAAGGGTTAAGATCCCTTTACCGGTCATCTTTTAAAAAAAAAATTTTTTTTTATTTTGAGTCTGGAAAGAAGAAAAAGAAAAAAGAAAAAATATTCCTTGCAGTACAAGTCAATAGAGGACAACTTACAATATCAAAACAAACTTTGATGCTTATTACAAACTACACAAAACATAATTGTTTAAAGTTCCAATAACTCAAGACTGTTAATTTAAAAAGAACTTCCAATAACAAAATTCTCCAACATTGCCTCTATGGTTTATAAGTCAGGATATAAAGGAGAACATTATAACAACATAGTTCAAATATGTGCCTCTTACTGTAGCATATGCATTGCAATAAGACAAGAAAAAGAAACAAAAGACATAAAGATCACAAAGAAAGAAGCAAAATGGGTCTCTATTTGCTGATGACATTACAGACATTAGAAAATCCTCTTCTTTATATATAAATAAAAGTAAGTTTACATTTCCAGAGATGATCATAGAGTATCAAGAATTTGGTTAGCTCAGTTAGTTAGAGCATGGTGCTGATAACACCAAGGTCCAGGATTCGATCCCTGTACCAGCCAACCCACCCAAAAAAAGAATTTGAGTTCAAGAGCTAGCCTCCCTGAGCTAGGCAAATCATATTTGCAAGCCTCCAGAGATCTAGTCATGCACTGTTGCTAATGAGAACTTGAAATGTGGCTATTGATTAGAAAATCACATGTGACCTGCACTGTATTTCTATTGGGCACTGCCCATCTAGCAATGGAAATAAAACAAGTAACAGTTTAATAAAGGGTTAATAAAATGTTCCCAAGAGGCTGATTACTAGCAAGGTAGTAAATAGAAAACCTAGTGGGAAATTTTTTTATGGTCATGTCCACAGCAAATAAGAAACTGCATTCTAAAAGCCTTGGTATTGACTATGTATATGGAAAATCCTAACAAATCCACAAACTAGTAAAAATAACAACTAGTAAGACTAGTAAGTGAATTTAGCAAGGTCATAGGATACAGGCTAATAGACAAAAGTCAACTGCAATTTTATATACTAGCAACAAATACTTGCAAATGAAATTTTTAAAACTTGACTGCAAAATAGCATCCACAAAACCCATAATTATAATATATAGCTTGTGTTTTTAGACAACTTTTTTCCTTTTAAATGAGATCATTTGAATAAAATTAGAAAAGTTCTTCAACTAGACACATTACATTCACTCAATCAACAGATTAGGCAAGTATTTTCAAAAGATTTTTTAAAAAATAAACATGTTCCATAGAATAATCATAACCCTTAAGAAAAAATATTGCATCATTATAATGGTCAATTATTCATTAAGCTCATTGGATTGAGCACTACATATTGTGATGAAAAAATGTAACAGTTCCATTCTCTTCCAATAAAATGTAATTTGATCAAAGAATTCAAACCAGAAGATATACTGGGGAAAACATGGGATCTGAAACAGAGGTCTTTAACTGTCATCAACCAGCTCTGTGCCTAAGGCAGGTTGTCATACAGATCTCTGAGCTCCTGTGTTCTCCTCCACAAACATGGCTGTAGCAATAATTCTCACCACACAGGGTTGCATGAAGTGTAAAGGGGATGAAATACATTAAAATGCTTTCTTTCTGTGCTGCAAAGCATTACATAAATGTTGGTTATTATTTATTATGAGCTAATTATCATTATCCTACTACTTCAATCATTTTATAATTGGGGAAAACAAGCAGAAGGAAGAAAATGTGAGTCTGACAGCCACAGGCTCGAAGCAACAAATATTAATCTGTCAGAAAAAAACATTAGGAACCTAGGGGAAAAAAACAAGAAATCAGCAAGCAAAAGAAGAAAAACATTCAAGTTCAGCATTTTTCTGAAGAAAAATATAGAATCGCTCTATAATGCAAGAGTTTATAATTTCTAGGATAATAATAAAATCTTTGCTAATTTCACTGTCAAGAGTTTTTGACTTATTAGGAAATTTGATAGAAATTTAACATGCCAAATATTCATTCTCAATTTCTTGAGTCACTTGATATTGCAAAGTCCATAATCAAAGAGAAAAATTCCTTGACACTCAGAGAGGAATGGCCACATGGAGGATTCTACTATAAGCATCCACAGGCATCTTCCATCAGACACACAGATTGGCCTCAGAAGCAGCATGAGCCCCTCCTCACTGGCAGTGCTAAAATGGAGGCACTACCTAATGGACTTGCCAGAAGTTCTAAAAATTCAGGGCACACTAAAAACAGAAAATCCCGTATAGAACAAGCAAACACCTCAGTCTAATGATCTATTCTTTCTTCCCTCTTGCCTTATTAACGTCTAAATATTGGTCTTATAATATGCTTTCTTTCACACACAAAGTCAACACTCCATGGCACATGCTCTGAACAGCTTCTTTCAATAATGATGATAAGTCTATGTTGTTAAATCTCTCCCACTTCCCTTTTAACCAAAGCACAGATGACGGTGTATTGCCAGGGATCAGAACTAAACTAATTGACTTAAGAGTTTCAAACCCTCCACCTCATCCTCTCATTAACCAGCCACCCTGCCACTAAGATCGATACCCCAGAAAGCATGGTAAAGCACTTGCCTCCACATGGACAAAAGTGCAGCCAATAAATCAGGCAGGTTAGAGAACCACACCAGTTGAAAGTGAAATGCAACTGGAAGAATAAAAGGGCAGAATACAAAATAATACTTTTTTAAAGTAATGGTAGTAGAGGTGCTCTGTTAAATTAAAATAGATTACAAAATTAAATTCATGTAATATTGGGTTAATTTTTTTATGTAAATGGTAGCATAAGAATGGAGATTCCAGAAATATATCCATCCTGTGACAATTGCTTTATATATATCTGTGTGGAAAAGAAGTTTCTCCCACCATAATCTCACAACACGTCTGACATCAGATGTGTGGGGACATCTCCCCACCAGCAAGCAAGCAATCAGCTCTGAAGTGGACACCACCAATTCAATGCTGATGCTGTCTACCTGGAGGTAGCATCAGACCCCACAAGCTGAGAACTCAGTCCCACAAGACTGTCCCCTACTTCTAACGCCAATCACAAGCTCCAGGTTGTTTTACGTACACTTCTGACCGACCAGCTACATATAAATTGGGGTTCCCACAACTCCCTCAAGTTCAATTAATTTGCTAGAGTGGCTCACAAAACTCAGCAAAACAATAACATTTACTGGTTTATTATAAAAGTCATTACAAAGGATACAGATAATGTGATGCATAGGGTGAGATTTGGGGGAAAAGGGCGAGAAGATTCCATGCCCTCCCCAGGCAGGCACCCTAACCTCGAGGAACCTCCATGTGTTTGGCTATCCAGAAACTCTCTGAATCCTGTCCTTTTGGGGTTTTATGCAGATTTTTTGTTTTGCTTTGTTTTTTTTTTTTTTTTTGGTAGCTGGTCAGTACAGAGATCCGAACCTCTTGGGGTTTTATGAAAACTTCATTATGTAGGCATGCTTGAAGCATAGACAACTGTGTACAAATGTGATTGGAACACGTTATATTGGAACATACAAAAACAGTATGTTCTGATATTAATAGACTGAGAGAGGAAACCCAGCAAGGCCTGTCTGTTCAGATTCTTCTTGGCCTGTCTGTACAGCATTCCTCCCTCCTGGGTATGGGGCAGGGCCCTTTCGGAAATGGGGACCTTATGATCTACAATCAGACAAGGTAGGTCAGCTCCAAAACAGAAAGACAAGGGAAGAAATAACAAGGGCTATGGGAGTTATGGGTCAGGAACCATGGACAGAAACCAATATATATATATAGGTATATATGTGTGTGTATGTGTGTGTGTGTACATATAAACACCTATATATCATAATATCACAATGTCAAACGCCAAGAAATATGAAAATAGGGAAAGAATCACCAAGAAAAGTTCCTGCGACAATTAACATCAGTATAGAAGAAAATTAACCTAGATCCACATGTTATACCAAACACTATAGTAAGGTCCAGATAGATCCAGGAGATAAGCAATTTAAAAACTACGAAATAGCAGAATATCATATTTCTCCCACTTGTGAAGGGGAAAATAATTTCTGGCCAAGAAAATAGAGAATCATCAGAGATGTAGTTGAGTATAAAAATGTAAATACTAATGAACAAGTTTTGCACCAAAATGTAATGAAACAAATAAAAAACAAAAACAGAATGGGGAAAATGTAAAGTATAATGAATAAAAAGCTTATATACAAACTATGGAAAGTCAGATAAAATTACAAGCCGTCAGTATTTAAGTTCAACTTAATATGAATTATTTTAAAGATGATTTGCTTTTAAATGTGAGAAAATATTAAAATCAAATCATCACATCCTCACAAACTCATGATGTAAGTATATTAAAACAATTTGGGGGCATAAGTACAGGCCTACCAAACCAGTAAAAATTATTAAAATGGCACAGAATAAAGCCACAGAGAAAACTTGTATATCCATTCCCACAGTATAAATCAGTTCAGTCTTTCTAGAGAGCAATAAAACTGCAACCCTTAGACACAGTATTTCCCCTTTGGGTATAGACTTCAGGAATCAAAAGAAAGAAGTGGGAAAAAAAATCTAATTTGTGTAAAAATATTCACAGATGCACTATTTGTCAGCAACACGCTCAGCCAGTGAGCAAACCGGTCATCCCTATATAGGATCCGAACCCGTGGCCTTGGTGTTATCAGCACCGCACTCTACCGAGTGAGCCACGGGCCAGCCGACAGATGCACTATTTGTAACAGGGAAAAGTAGCAATAGCCCCAAAGACAGGAGCTAAGAAACTGTGGCATATAAACAACTACAATGTTACTTAGGATGACAAATTTATGAATTGTGTGTAATGTGCCTAGAAAAGGTAAAAAGAATTATTATAATATATATAGAAATGTGTATACAAAAATAATGTCAATGAAAAAAGAACACATGCTGATGACAGGTGGAGGGGGGATGGGGAGAAGAGAAGTCTGCATGTTGCCAAAGGCCTGAAGTGGAACTAGAATGTGACCAACGGTTTTATATTTATTTAAGTTCTTGACTTTCAGCCCACAGCCTCCGCTCCCACTACATTCTTGCTTGGTCTAGAGCCCTGCTTCTCAAACTGTTGTCATGAAGGGTAAGCTTGTTTCCTTTTGTGTTTTGTTTCATTTCATTTCTATTCATTAAGGAAAGATACATAGTACAACTAATTACACATGATTAGTTCACAGTTCAGGCCAGATGTGGACTTACACATCTAAGTTCTACAACACCCAAATGTGTCTATGTCCCATTCAAACAATTCTACTGACCACTTCGATATGGCTGCAAAGTCAAGTGGCTATAGAAATCTCTAAACACTTACTCTCCATGCTGATTCTTATCTCCTGGCACCAGTCAGCCAACCACACTTTGAGCACTGGTCTAGAGTTGGGTAAACTCTGCCCCGTTCAAAGAATGTCTCACCATCAGGAAAGTGTCACCTAAGGACCTTCAGGGATACGAAGTCAGGCCTCCAGTCTTCAGAGCAGCCCACACCCATACCAGCTACATGTCAACACCTGCATAACTACAAGCACCCTCCAGATCCCACATCCCACCAGTCTCTGCGCATGACCAATTCTCACATCTCCCTGCTCAACCCTGTTCTGACAGTTCTTGACCCCAAATCTGCTTTCACGTCACAATTGCTGTGTCCTGCTCATTGAAATCTGTGGCTGTGAGAAACCCAAGCTTCCTTCATTTGGGGCCACAACATTCAGAAACTGAACAACATATTTGCTCCTTGAGGACAGGAAAAGTGTCATATTCATTACTGAATCCCAAAAGCAGTACCCAGTACAGAGAAGATTGAAAAAAAATTTGTGGAATGAATGACAACTTTTATGTCATTATTTGTCATTCAATCACATAGTTTCGTCTCTCTCAAACTGTTCCTCTCAGTGCCCTTCTGATCTGAATTTAAAATACTTCATAGTACAGGTTCCACTCAAAGTCTCTGGCATAACAATGAGGATCATCAAAATAAGACTGAGGCCGTGCATAAAAAAACAGCCTGAGGCACCAGGAGGAATACTGGCTTTTCAGGTTTGTTTGGCTAAAGTCATTCTTAGCAGCTTAGACACTTGAATCCCACTGTCCCAGCTGTCCTCTCTGTGGTGACCAAGCCATCCATGAGTGGTTCTTCAGGATGGCCGCTGTCTTCTCCACACCTCCATCCCACCCTGGCCCCTACCTGGCTCCTACGCTCGGAATGACCAATGCACTTCTGTGCACAGTCTAAGCTAAATTGGATACTAATGATTATTTTCATGGTACACCAACCAGAAACTCAACCAAGATGCAAGACTTTATTTTGACACCTGAAATCACAAGGAAGTCAATAAATACTGCTCAGGACTCTATAATGATTCCCTTTGACAACTTCTCCCACCCTGCGATCAAAACGTAAGAGACAGGAAGCATTAGAAGCGCATGTATTGTTAGAACCCATTCTTCAATGCATTTCAATACACTCATATACACTGTATATACATAGCCATTCATTTATTACTTCACATTGTATTACCCTATGTACTGTTCAGAAGCAACATCAAAGACAAAGTTGCCTGCCATTTGAAAGAATGTTAAAACACTGGCGAATATAAAGGTCAAGGTTACAACATGTTTCAGAGTAGCAAGTGAACAGTCATTTTAAATAAAAATACACCACTTGTCAATCAGTAGGTGTTCAGGGAACTTTGTTTACGATGGTGTTTTCTTGGAGACCAGCCTCTGCTGGGAGACAGGAAGGGAGAGTGAGCATGTGTGAGCAGCGCACTCAGGAAACACAGCCTCTGCGTAACACATGTTTTTATAACTACAGAACAGTGTCTCCTGTGGAAAACAAGCGGTCATTGCCACAAACAGAAACATGATGTAGGTAGACGGAGTCACAACAAATCCATGTCCAGGACAAACTGCACACTAATACCACAGAAAGACTGTGACTCACACAGTTTTGCGAAAAGGACAAGAATGTGGTATTTTCTAGAGTATTGACTATTTTTTTTTTAAGGGAAGAAAAAAAGAAAGAAAAGAAATTATAAATTAGCTGCTTGTAATTGTGAAAGGAAGTGATCTGAACGCCCAAGAACAGATTTGTTTAATAATTTATGATATGTTTTTGAACTCCACTGGCTTTACTGTATTCAGGGGTGAATAAGGCAACCAGAAAAGACGTAAGAATTGTACAGGTCCCAGATAAAAATGGCAGGCCTGGGACGACAGCTCCCTGCAGGGCAGTATTGTCAGAGTTCAATTCCGGGCCCAACTCAGTCAGTTTGACATGGAACAGATAGAATATGAAGCCATACAGTTCTGGCCTCAGGCCACTGCATAGTCCTCTTATTTCAATTATGATCCCCTGGACAACACCTGCTGATCTGACTCTGCATTCTGAGAGATGAGGGCACTGGCTGCCAGAAAGGTGATGCTGGACATGGCGGCCACGGTCCCCACTGCCCACATCATCCAGGCTTGAGATCCAAAACCGTACCAGGCTAGCTGGAGCACCTGGAAGCCCATGCCAAAGAGGACAGTATTCTTATTCTCTAATGATCTTATCCAGATGCTAAGAAGGAATGAAAGACAGACAGACAGAAAGACCACAACAATACATTGAACTTTCAGAAGGAGAGAACAAACCTAAGGATATTAGAGACGGCGGGAGGGAGGAAGGGGGTTTGGACAGTGATAGGTCAGGCAAAGGGCGTAAAGAAAAATCACAATTTGTAATAATGAATATGCTAATAATAAATAAAATTTTTTTAAAATAATAATAATTTATGATACATCCATGAAATGTAACACTCTTCAGTCATTCAAAACTGATTTATGGATAAGTATTTACTGATAGGAAAAAAATGTACATGGTGTTTCTGAGTGAAGAAAGCAGGTAACAAGGCAATATGTATGCTGTAACACACATGATGTGTACACTCTGCCTGTCGTAGGAGGCTATCTCAGCATGAGGAGACTGTGCGATTTCTTCTCTTCATGCAGTCTTTTGGCATTTTCTAATTTTTCTTCTTTGGCATTTTCTAATTAAAAAATAAATAAAATTGTTCTTAACTGAATGGATTTAGAATCCAAATACATGTATATGAATAGAACAGTCTTTCAAATGTTCCCTTTTCTTAAACCTGGCTTTCCTTAGGCTTTAGCAAGGCAATTGCACAGCTTTATGGAGGCTGTATGTTCTCACTACATAAAGTCAAGTATGGCTGAAATAACTAAGATATTATCTTGAAATTTGTAGCTGGGAAAATTTGGGAACACACAAGTAAAACAGAAGTGATAAGGAGTATAATCTCAGGGAGGCAGATGAGACTGTGACTACAACTGAGAAAAATGAAACTAATCAAGGACTCTGTACCCAGATGGACACATCCACATTTACAGAAGGGGGACGGTCAATGGGGAGCCTGGAAAAAAGCTGCAAAAGAGAATGAGGCTGTGATGCTTTCTCCAGGGGGTAGATGCAGCAGAGGGGGTGTGGGGCAGGAGGAGCATATCAGTCCCTTGATGCATAACAGCAGAGACACAGCAAGGCTGGTGCTTCTGACTTTTGACATTTACAGCCTGGTAAGGAGAGACAGAAAATAAGCAAGAAAGAGATGAAGAAGATAATTTCTGATGATGATAAGAGTAATAGAGGAACCTGAGGGTTGAGGTCTTTGTACAGCTGGGGGTGTGAGGGCAGGGGAGCTCTCTGGGAGGCTGAGATCTAAAGAATGAGGGGCCAGGCAAAGGGGGAAGAGCATGCTACCTAGACTGAAAAGCACGTGCAAAGGCCACAACTCCAGAAGCAGAACAGGAAGAAAGCCAGCGTGTTGGAGCAACATGAGAGAGAGCAGGTGACCAGACAGGAGAAGGGGTACTCAAAGGCCAGCCCAAGTAGGCCTTCCAGGCATGGGAAGAGGTGGGGTTCAAGCTAAATGGGATACAAAGCCACTGGAGGTTAAGTGACAAGTGCCACAATCTCCTCAACATTTTTAAAAGATCACTTTGGTCACTGGGAAAGAATTATTGGGCGGGGGGGGGGGTAGTCTAAATATATAGTCTAGTCCCGCACTGTCCAATATAGTAGGCACTAACCACAAGTGGATATTTAAAGTTAAATTAAGTTAAATTAAAAATTCAGTTCCTCAATCACACTGGCCACATTTCAAGTGCTCAATAGCCACATGTGGCTAGTGGCTAACCAACTGGACACACAGATATAAAACAAGTGTGTCATCACAGAAAGTTCTTTTAGACAGCTCTTGTCTAAACAAGGCCAGATGGTGGCTCAGCCTGGGGCTGGTGGCAGGAGGAAGAGGGAAGGGGGCTCACAGCAGAGATGGGAAAATTTGGGCAGATTGAGGATATAATTTTAGGATGGAGCCCACTAGCGTCGAAGGTGGATTAGATAGATGTAGGGGCATGTGGAAAAGGGTGAAATGAAGGACAACCCCTGAGTGTTTTTGACTCATTACTCCAGAAGACCACCCACCTCTCTCTGCTCAGTTCTTGTTTTCATCAAGCAACCACCTATCCATTAATTCAACCTCTCAGGTACTTCCATTTCTGAATGGCAGACATGAATATTCTGATAACCAGAGCAAAGATCCCTGGTACATTCTGCTTCTAGAGCAAAACAGACAAGAGCTTTAAAATGCAAAAATTAAGTGCATGCAGATGAGAAGCAAATGTGCAATAAGAAAATAAAACAAGGGCCGAGCCCGTGGCGCACTTGGTAGAGTGCTGTGCTGGGAGCGCGGCACGCTCCCGCCGCGGGTTCGGATCCTATATAAGAATGACTGGTGCACTCACTGGCTGAGTGCCGGTCACGAAAAAAAAAAAAAAAAAAATTTTAAAAAAAAGAAAATAAAACAAGGCTCGGGTCAAGTGCAGCGAGCACGCAACAGACAGAAAGGCAAAAGATAATGGAGAAAAAGCACTATCAGAAAACAGACAGAACAACAGGGAATGACCCAGACAGGTCACCAGTAAAACAGAATTAACAGAATGCAATAGCTGCAAAATCTAAAACGTTGGTTTCAACAGCAAATGCAGTGAAATGAATTTATCCACATAAACTAAAACAACAAACGCATATAATCCCACGAGTTTAGGCCTCTCTTCTAAACATTGATACATCATGCTTGTGGCCATGAAGTGTTGAGAAAAAAATAGAAATGTTAATGAAGTAACGGTTCTTCCAGCTTGCTCCGATTTTGAAAGTTTTCCTCTCTGCAGAGGACTTGGAGACTGACCTTGGAAACTGGTCCCAGACAGCTAAAGGCAGAGTCCAAACAACTAGGTTCTGAAGCCACTATAAACTTAACATTCCGTTGAGGTGTCATTTATTAACTTTTTTCCTATGTATAAAAGCTAATCTTTGCTCTGGGTATCTTGAACAATGAGGGTGCCATCACTCGCTGCGGCTGGGGAGAGCTGGGGCAGGGCACAAGGGGCAGCTACTATGACGCCCCTTCAGGAGTGCTAACGTGAAGCTATCATCCATATCAGCAGTTCCCAGCTTACATGCAAAAAAGAAAATGTGATACCCCCTTGTCAACAGTAAAACCTTTTATTGTCATTTCTTATTTTTACTTTATTTTTAAAAAGAGATGGTTTTCTTCAGGATGCACTTCCTCTGATAAACTATGTTAAACGTGAGAATTGGGTTTCCAGGCTAACCCATAAAAGCCCATCACCCCAAGCTGAATTTGAGTGTGAATAATAGCCCTGACCAGAGTGCTCCTCAGAGGCCAGCAAATACTTATGCCCACGACTGTCACTCCAGGACAGCGCCTCATGCAGAATTACAAGTAAAGGATGTCTCTCTCTGGCAACCCCAGGACCCTATAAATGCCATTGCACCTTCTTCTTCGAGGGATCCCCAAGAAGAGGGCAAGCACCCTCTGCACAGGTCCAGTGGTAGAATGCAAGAGCAAGGGAGGGGAGAGCTCCAGAGAGGGACAGCAAAAGTGATGCTCAATGCGCAGCCACAGTCACAACAACCCTGAAAAGCAGGTGCACATGGATAACCAAGGCTCAGAAATTCAGTGAAATTAAAGAACTTGCTGAAGTCACATGGCTACTAATCAGTAAGGGGGTGGGGGTTGGATTTGAACGCAGGCCAGTTTGGCCCCCCCCGCATGCTGCCTGGTGCAAATGAGAAACAGATGTCATTTTGGTGGCAGGAACCAGGTGGGCGGCTGTCGGCAAGCACACGCCAACATGGGAGCTTGGGGAAAAGAGCAGTTTCTTCTTTTTTTTTCCCCAGGCTCTTTCATTCTAGGAAAGCAGGAGGGGCAGGCAAAGGAGAGCCACCCCACCCAAGTGAGTAGCCTGTGCCAGGCGCTCTGCTAAATTTTCCTATGGGGAAGGCAGAGGCTTCAGCAGGCCCCACCGGCTCTGCTCCCCTAATTCAAAAGGACAGCTGGAGTCCCTGGGTAGTGGCCACGCCAGGCTGACAGCTCCCTGACAAAAACAGTGGCAAAACCCAAGGTTCTGGCCTCCAAAACACTGGTGAAGTAGCTTTGAGGCTTACTGGCCCCCACACTCCACCTGCCCTAATCAACTTATGTCCAGCAACTAAAGGGGTACTGGAGAGCAAGCCCACACCAACTGAGGCACCTTTCAAAGCCTCAAGTTGAGATTCGATGGCAGAACCTGCCTAAATGGCACAACCAAAGGAGCAGTTTAGCAGTTTTACCCAAAAGCACAATACGTGAATTACTTTCACCCCTGCTACCCTTCCCACCCCCTACCTTCAGACCAATCAATCCACAAACAGACGACCAAGCCTATTTCTAAGAACTGCTGGGGACCAAGACATCTATGTCCAGGTCACCACTTCTACAGCCACACTCAAAGAATTAACCAGGACAAGAAAACCAACACTTGGTTTGATTAGGAAAAAATTTTCATAATTGCAACTCACTTATGAGAACCATCAGCTTCTTGGCCAATCATCTGTGTAATTAATATGGGGCAAATTTACTCCAGAGTGATTTTATTTTAGAAAACAGTAAAGTCTGCATATATTCCATTTACAACTGCTCATGCAACATGATCATCTGTTCAGATTTTTAACTCCTGGAGGAAATACTGTGCCGGGCTCCCATCTGAGCTCTGGAACTTGAGCCAATGGATGAGAGGGCAAGAGACATGTGCCAGTCACTGCGTCCTCCACAACTTGGAAGAAAGATCCCAGGAGCACAGCTGTGGGGCCCTGTGGCCCTACAAAAGGAAGAACTACTCACAGATCTAGGGTCTCCAAACTAGAAATCCAAACCCTGACCTCTGAACTCCATTCCAATTTTCCCAGTGAGCAACGCAGTCCTTGCCCACCTGCATTTAACCATCTCATCTTCCTCATCTATGTCCTTGACACACTCCATCTCTCAGCCTAAACACCACGAAGTCATCATTAAGTCCTCCCTCTACCTCCCCCATTGTATATTCTGTCACTAAATTGGGCCATATCTTCCATCGAACTCTCCAGACTTTATTTCCCAACCCCGATCTCCATCCCCACTGTCATCACCCTAACAAAGCACTCCCCTCCAGTATTACAGCAGCCCAGTTGAATTCCCACTCAAGGTCTCCCCACCTCCCCACCTATTCTTCATTCCACTTCCAGAACAGCAGCACTAAATGACCTCCATCTTCACATTGTTCCCTTGCTCCTGAACAGCTGGCGCATCAGGTCTAACCTATCAAGACCAACCTGTATAACCCCCAGAGGATTCAACCTTGCTTTCCAGTCTCCCCAGCAACTCCCTCTTCCATAAGGCAGTTTGCTCTCTCACATACATGCCAAGCTTGGTCCCACCTCCACACTTTTGTCCCCTCCTTCTCCAAAACACCACCTAGTCAGATCCCATCCAGTTGCCCAAGCCAGTAACTCTTCTAAATTGCATTAATTATTCCCAGGCCTGAAATCTCCATTCACACATTCTAAATGCCACAGTTTAAAACATAAATATCCTATGAGTGCTTCAGGGACTAACCTCGTTTAAATTCCATCTGTATAATCTCTGTCATACACTAGTCTTTGAACAAGTCCCCAAATAAATTACCTAACCTCTCTGTATTAGTCCATTTCTGTTGCTTATAACAAAATACATGGAACTGGGTATTTTATAAAGAAAACAAAATTTATTGCTTATAGTTTCAAAGGCTGGGAAGTCAAAAGTCCAGGGAACACATCTGGTGAGAGTCTTCTTTGTTGGTGGCTTTACAGCAATGCAGGGGTCTCACATGGCAGAAAATCAGAGCACAGAGAGAAATTGTCTCTCACAAGCTCTCCTTTTAAAGCCCTCAGAACCACTCCCGTGACCACCATTATTAATCCATTCACTATGGCATAGTCCTATAGTCCAATCACCTCTTCAAGGCCCCATCTTTCAATTACCATAATATGATTTCCCATTCTCTTTACACTGTCAAGTGGGGACTAAGTTTTGGGGGGACATCAATCCATAGCACTTTCTGTCTCTTTCCTCATCTGTAAAATAAGGGCAACAATGCTAACTATAAGCCAATTACTACAGTAACGAATAAGATAATGTATATAAAAGTACCCAGCAGTGTTTGATTCATAATAGACACTTGAAATTAGCACACACACTCTCTCCACTATGATAGAGAGATCCAGGTCACTCTCTTCTGTCCTGTACTCCTCTGTTTACCTCCCATTTACTCACACCCTCTCTACCCCTACAACATCTACCACAGTTTGCGATGCATAGTAGACTGTAAATAAGTATTAATACTTGCTAATTAGCACAAAACAAAATGTTCCATTTTTAATCTTATCATAGGAAGCACATACTATTCTGTACCTCAAGCGACATCTCTAGTCTTGTCCAGAGGCATGTTCAGATTCATTAAATTCTTGTCATTATTGCATTGCCCTAATGTTCCAGCCCTAAAAATAGGTGCTCTTGTTCACATCTTCCCTGATCATGGAGACAAGGGGAGTCCTTGACTGGTCACCACAGTACTGAACATGAGAGGCAGCGTGGAGGCCTGGGCTACTTCCACAGAGACAGCCCTCTGTCGTCTCCCTAAGGGGCACCACTAGGGATCACTTCTACCAAGCCCCCAAGGACATCCAGAATCACAACACACAAAATACTCAGCAAGTACCCAAGACAACTTTCCCTGGCTTTTCAAGAGTCAAA
This sequence comes from Cynocephalus volans, assembly GCF_027409185.1. Lineage (NCBI taxonomy): Eukaryota > Metazoa > Chordata > Mammalia > Dermoptera > Cynocephalidae > Cynocephalus > Cynocephalus volans. The sequence goes on along the minus strand of NC_084460.1, from coordinate 103,858,048 downwards.
CCCATGACTTTGCAGATAATATGATAAAATAAAGATGTCATATTGGTTATTTTCACAACATTTTTATTCCAAAATATATGCTCATGATCTTAAAAATATAAAAAATCAGAGAAGATGCAAGCACAGCTTCACAAATGGTGCAGTTTTCAGTCCTCTACTCTTTTCTTTTATTTCTCTAAGAGCTCAACTATTCCACATCTTCAGCAGTCTGTATCTCACCTATGACAGAGATGTACCAAGTGCTTTGAAGACAATGAAAAGTAAGTGTCTAACTCAGCTTAGAAGAGTGGGAGAGGAGTCCTCAAGGAAAACACCTGAGCTGGCTTTAAAGGATCAATGGGGTTTTCCCAGGAGGGTGCGGGGTTGGGGGCAGGCAGTCCAGGCCAAGGGAAGAGATGCACAAATGCCTGGAGGGGCGAGAACATGGAGCATTCAAAGAGCAGAAAGTCCACAAGCCAGAGGGAACACAAGCAGAGGTGCTAAGTGATGACATGGGCAAGGAAAGAAGGGTCAACAAGGTAAACCTATTTGCTGTGCTATGTTAGAAAAGTCTGCATGGCACCACTCAGGATTTCTAGGCCAGGAAACGACATGATCAGACCCATGTTTTAGAAAAATATCTAACAGTGCAGTGTGACAGACTGGGAGAGAAAGCAAAGTGGTTGGTTAGGAGGCCTCTGCAAAAGTCTAGGCAAGAGATGATGAGGGTCTCAGCATTAGCAGTACAGGGCAGAAAGAAGGCTATACCAGAATTTGATGACTAATGGAATGTGATGTTAAAAGACAAGGAGATACACCCACATTCATAGCAGCACTATTCACAGGAGCAAAAAGATGGCAACAACCCAGTGTCCATCAATGGATGAAATGGATAAACAAAATGTGGTATATGCATACAATGGAGTATTATTCAGCCTTAAAAAGGAAGTAAATTCTGACACATGCTACAACATGGATGAACCTTGAAGACATTATGTTAAGTGAAATGAGCCAATCAAAAAAGGACTAATGCTGTATGGCTCCAGTTATATGAGGTAACTAGAGTAGTCAAATGATAGAGATAGAAGTAGAATGGTAACCACCATTCCATACCAGGGGCTGAGGGCAAGGGAGAATGGGATGATATTGTTTAATGGGTACAGAGTTTCCATTTTGCAAGATGAAAAGAGTTCTGGAGACAGATGGTGATGATAATAGCACAACAACTTAATGCCACTGAACTTACACTTAACGATGGTTAAGATGGTAAATTTTACATTATGCGTATTTTACCACTCCTTTCTAAAACCCCAATGAAAAGACAGTGAAGGGATTTTTTAAAGACTTAAGCTGTAGCAATAAAATCTGGAAAGCTGGACCGCAGATGGTTAAGTGCTGAAAGAGTAAAACAAGCTGAATCCCAGGCCAGCAACAAGGAAAGCCAAGATCCAACCTGATTTACAAAACACAAATTCCAAAAGACTCTAGAACTGGCAGCTCCAGATAACTCTGGAAGTTGGGGTGAAACAGGCTAAAATAAGGAGGAAGGGTGAAAAATCTCTCTGGGTAGCAGGTAGAGCCTCAGATCCTCTATTCCATGCATCCCTCCCCCACTGGGCAAACTACTGGAGATTCATTCTCTAATGCAGGTAAAAACAAAGGTCTCAGGATTGCAGGAGAATGAGCTCAGTTAAGAATAGGGGCACCATCCTCAATATGTGGGGACTAAGTAAATGTATGTGCTTCAGTCCAGATTTGGCCAGAAAGTAAGACACTATCCTAGGTATTTGAGACAGGAAGCAATTTAATACAGGAAATTAGAAGCTTACAAAATCATGGGAAGAGCTGTGAGAGCCAAGGTCGGAGAAACCACCACTCGTGTTCAGGAAATCAGGATGTACAAGCATCACAAGGAACTGCACAGATGGTTTCAGGCCCCCACCACTGAAGTGGCTCTGCATCCCAGGGGGACACCCAGAAACTACAAAGAAAACCTCACATCTGCCATGTGCCACAGCCGCAATAGCAATAGTGGCTTTTCCTTCTCTTCTGCCTAAACTCTAGCACTTTGGTTTTCAGTATGGTCTGGGAACCCTGTAACACCCCAGAGACCCTTCAAGCAATTTGAGAAGTCAAAACTATTTTCATAAAATGAAGATATTTGCCTTTTTCACTCTCATTCTCTCATGAGCATACAGTGGCATTTTTCAGAGGCTACATGACATCATCCCTCCAACAGCCAATAGAATGCAATGGTTCAAATTTGTTTTAAATTTTTCTCAGTTTGAATTTCTAATATGGTAATTATTGACAAAGAGAAACCACACAAAAGTTCTTTAGGGTCCTCAAAAATATTTAAGAGTAACGAAGGGCAAAAAAATTTGAAAATCATTGCTCCAGAGCAACTTTTCAGCTAGTTGCTCCTGGAAGGAAACTTTCGACATGTGAAACTAATTAGATTTACTGCAAGTTTACATCTTCAAAGGGAAGGGGAATTTATAAGCTCCTAAATTTTGCTTTACTATCTTATACCAGTTTATCCCTTAGAAGGAGGATTTTTCCACATAGATTATAAATTAAATTATTTTTCTCCCTACAAGTAAGCAGCACGATGGCAAGTCTCCTTGCCTGTAGGGCAGCATGCATAGCACAATGGCAAAAAGCACAGAATTTACAGGGACTCAAACAGATACTTACACACCAGGGATCAAACCAACTTTATTCACAATAGCCAAAAGGTGAAAACAACCCAAATGCCCATCAACAGATGAATGGATAAACAAAATGTAGTACATATATGCAATGGAATATTATTCAGCCTTAAAAAGGAATGAAATTCTGATACATGCTACAACATAGTGGAACCTTGAAAACATTATGAGACATGAAATAAGCCAGACACAAAAGGACAAATATTGTGTGATTCCACTGACATGAAGTACCTAAAATAAACAAATTCATAGAGACAGAAAGTAGAATGGTGGTTATGAGGGACTAGAAGAAAGGAGAAATGGGGAGTTACTGTCTAATGAGTACAGACTTTCAGTGTGAAATGATGAAAAACTTCTGAAGATGGATAGCAGTACGGCTGCACCACAACGTGAATGTACTTTATGCCCCTGAATTGTACAATTAAAAATGGTTAAAATTAATTTTGGGGGGGGGCAGCTAGCCAGTACAGGGATTGAACCCTGAGCCTTGGTGTTATCAGCACCATGCTCTAACCAACTAAACTAACTGGCCAGCCCTAAAATGAATTTTTCTGAAAAAGATTCTGGAGCCAGACAATCTGGATTCCAACCCCAGCTCTACCACTTACTATCTGAGTGACCTTTGTGTTTCAGTTTCCTCATCTGCAAAATAATAATAGTATACAAATGGGGTTGTTGTGAGGATTTAATGAGATCATATAAGTTTGAAAATATATGCTTAGAATGCTTAGTATGATGCTGGGCACCTAGTGAGGGCCCTGTTATTGGGTCTCAAGCTTGGGCACACATCAAAATTACCGGGGGAACTTATTAAAACACAGATTGCTAGACCCCAACCCCCACAATTTGTTTCAGTAGGTCTGGGGTAGGACCCAAGAATTAGCATTTCTAACAGTTCCCACGGAATGCTGGTGTTGCTGCTTGTCAGGGAGCACACTTTGAGAACCACTGCTGTCATGTTAGCTGTCATTATTTCTGGCAATGCCCGAGACAGTACCAGGCACACCCATAAATACTTGTGGAAGGAAGGACAGAAAGAAGGATTTACTGAACCTCTAACATGAAGTTTTTCCATGAGTAGATGGAGATCTCAAAGCTTTTCCTGGTAGATATCTAACCAGTCACTACCACCAGGCCCCCGACCATCAAGGTTTTGTAAAGACTCCCAAGAAGGCGGAAAACCAACCATGACAGCAAGCCATCTCAGAGCCTCGGAGAATGGGGGAAAAAAAGTTTCTTCTTCCGAAATAGTTCTGATACTGGCAGGAAAGAAGAGGTGTGGGGGGGTGGAGTCACTGTTTATGCTGAGTCTCACATTCCCTCGGCCTCCTTTTTGGTTCTGCCACTGTGTGCAGCTGATCGTCACTGCAGGTGTGGCCTGACAGTCCTAGCCTCAGCTGCACCGAGGATCTCTTGCTTTTCTGCTGCTGCTGGCCGCGGGCAGCCTGTGGGAGCCTGCTCTGCCTTTTGCAGACAAATACAAACCTGGAAGAGTAAGGGCATTTCCACCCCAAGAGCAACCCTCGATCGCTGGGAGTGGGGGCCAGTGGATAAACGGTCCCCTCTGCCATGTCTCAAGTGGATACTTCTGAGGTGTATCCTACAGTTCCCCAGTGGGATTTAGCACCAGTTGTCCACTGTGGAAGCCAGCTCAATAACTCACTCTTGGATTGGCTTTCCTTCCTTCCCTTTGTCACTATTCCCCTGGTCACTATTCCATTTCTGTTCCCTGGGATATCTTACCAAAATAAACTGCCTGTTCCAAAGCCTTGTCTCAGCCTCGGCATTTCAGTTGACCCCAGCTAAGACAAGGTATTAGCAAACTCTCCACTAACAATACAGGAGGGCAGGGGGCACCCTCAGCACAAGAGTGGCATGCTCCTCACCGGTATCTAACGCTTGGCACAAGGCTTCACACCTAACAGATGCTTTGAAGATAAAGAGTCAAAAGAGTAAAAGAAAATGAAATGACAGCACTCTGTGGAAGACAGACCACAACTAACTGCTGTGTTGCATGGCAGACGCTAAGTAAGGGTGAAGTCTGAAGCTTCTAGAAGGGGAAGGTTGAGAAAGAAGCCTGAAAAATGATCATGAGAGAAAGGTAGTCTTAGAAAAAGAAATGAGACTCACACGTGGAAGCACCAGAGAGCGGCCTCACCAGAGCTGACAACTGGAAACTGAAGAGAGGCAGGACAAAGTCCACCCAGATAAAGGAGGAGCTCAACAACCAAGGAGAGGAGAAGAGGTTTCCATGGTGGTCCACGAAGGCATGTGAACCAAGATAATGCCTCCACTTAACCACGAGGAACTTTCTACACAGCACCTGACAACCACACTCCTGGACTTACAACTTGTGGTTGACTCTTTTTCTTTTTTTCTCTTTCTTTCTCTCTTTTCTTCCTTCCTTTCTTCTTTTTTCTTTCTTTCCTTCTTTCTTTCTTCCTTTTTTAAAGCAATTATGTGTAGAGAATACTAATTGGACAGGCACACTTTACATATTAATTTATTTAATCCACAAAACAACCCCGTAAGATAGGTTCTGTTATTGTCCCCATTTTACAGATGGAGAAACTGGGGCACAGCTGGGTGATAGAGTTAGGATTCAAACCCTGCCAGTCAGGCTCTCTTTCACAGTTGTCTCCCATAGGCAATGAAGTCACATCTTACACGATAATCCCACATGAGTCCTTTTCTAACATTTCTCATATGCTGTATCCTCACCAGCTGCAGAGCCTATAGCCCCATGTAATTCATACATTTCCTAAACATTCATCGAGGTCTGGGTATCTATACCAGATGCTGGGAATAAGACCAAGTCTTCACTGTCCAGGAAGGCCACACTCAAAGGCAGATAGGCATATAAACATGTCGCTTGGTTGTTCAGTAGAGACGCTTATGGGGTCTAGTGGGAGACAATATGGAAATGACTCACAGATCAAAGAACACTTGAATTGAGTCTTGAAAACAAACTCTGTTAGGAAGGTCCATTACAGACTTTGTGAGATAAACCAAGTCATGGAGAGGTGAACCTACACATCAAGGTGCAAGGGTGGACCTGGGATGAAACCAAGGAGGTAGGTAAAAAGACGAATTCTCATTCATCCCAAAATAGCAGTTATTGATCACCTGCTATGTATGCACTAAGCCCGAGAAGTTGGGAAACAAAGAAGACAGATACTAAAACATACATCCCACAAAGATCAAAAACAGCAAAGGTCTTCATACCATGCCATAGACATGGTAGGTACACAATACAAATTTATTGATTCACAGTCTTCCTCCAACACCACTTTAAATCACATTACTTAGATTCGCTTTCTATAGAGCGCCGATTGCATAAAATCAAGATCAAATACTTTTCCAGGATTCAAGGCTCCTATCATCTACTCTCTACTTGGTTCTGACCTCACTCCTTGTTACTTGTCAAATCAATCTTTTTTCTTCCAAGTACATTACAGGCAAATTAGTAGAAAATATTCACACTTTATGTGTTTTCACATGTAATTTCCCTTGACTAGAATGTTAGTCTCCTTTATTTTCTATCCATCTTTATCTATGAACTTCCTCCAAAGTATCCACTACAAAGGTGATTTTTTTTTTTCACTCAACTGGTTTCGGCCTTTTCTCTACCACAGTCCCATGGCTCTTGTGGATTAAAGTTTCTAGTGTGTTTACCACCGATGAATTTTGCTCTCTATGGTTTTTACAGCCATGCGTTTATGAGTTGGCACACAGTAGGTGCTAAAGAAACCCTTATTGGATTCATAGTGAAGTCTAAAGTATCATAAAGAAAGACTTCCCATTATCAAGCACTGTGCTTTAAGATATCTTGTTACAAAACCTTCCTTCCTTTCCTCCCCTGAAACACAGATAATGAAATATACTGATTCATCAGTTTTGTAAATAATCCCAGTCTCCCCCACGGAACTACTGTGATACAAATGAAATCATTTTTCACTGGAATGAAATCATCATTTTACATCATGTTTCTAGAATAGTGTTTGGCACACAGTAAGCTCCCAATAACTGTTTGTGGAAACGAATTAAAATAATCGTTTCTTTTCACACCTGCCATACACTATACAACGTAAAGATTTCCAACAACAAAGTTGCAAGCAGAACTTGAAGAACAACCCAAATCAAACATGGATAAAGTCATTTTACATTTTACATATGCTATCCTAAAAGACTTGGGCCACCTTCTTCTTCCTGGAGTTCACAGTTTATCAATCGCTTAAGTTAGTTAGGACCATCATCCCTCTACATCCTTACAAGCTATATTAGATCTGAAAATGGCACTTTCAGATACTTTGTGGATACCAGGACATAATGGCACTGCTGATAGTCACTTTAAGTAGTGTGATCATAATATGCTAAGTATTAAATACAACCCATTTCACTCCACTCTACGTGGGTTTTTTTAAAAGACAAAAAAAAAAAAAACAAGTAATCAATCAATAAATTAGATTTTATCCCCCAAATGATCTGAATTTAGCATAAAAGAAAAACTAAATGTCACAGAGAGGATACTAATTCTGGGACTCCCATATGTATCAAACAAAAATGCTTTGAAACCAGCCAAAATCAACCCACAAGAATAATAAAGAAAACTTTGGAAAATTTGCCGCTCATTTGGTTTTTTCTTTGGTTTTTTGTTTGTTTGTTTGTTTGTTTTCCCTCCAACGTTACTCTACGTACTATGAATAAAATGTGTTCGACTATTGTTGTGAGTCCTGCCTTTGTCCTTCCAATCCACGCACCTCTCGATGCATTGAGATCTTCTGGGTGACATATGAGATCTCAAGTGGGTGGATAAAAATAACCTGGTCCTCAAAATGACATGATAAACGTCTGACAGCTGAGTCACTTTGAAGCCCATTTTGACTCTTGAAACGGACATTCACCTTCCTTCTGCTTCTCACACATTCGTATACAACCCGGTGAAAACCACCACCACCGTGGAAGGCGGTAATCTGCCTTAACGTCCCCCTCCAGTCTCTGATGTCACGACTCGGGATCGAACTTTTAATAATTTATGCTAGTGCGTGTCAGTCCAAGTGACTCATTTAGAAGGGAATGGGGGGAAGGCCTGAGAAAGCCATCGTAATCCAGTAGATCCCTTATTTCTGCTGCCCGAGTGGAGGCACCCGAAGGTTTCTTCTGACATTCTTTCTAATGGGAAGAAAAGGAGTGGGGAGAAATGGGAAGTAGAGCAAGAAAGGCTCAGAGAGGAAATCGGAATTGTCCAGGAGTGGGGATCCCTGCCTGGGGAGAGCAATTGGTCCTAGAAACAGAAGGGCCGGGTGTCTGGGGGGATCGACCCGGTCCACCTACCAGCCCTCCGCTCTGGCCCCGGGGAGGACGCAACTGACAGGCAGCGTGCAGTTCCCCACAGGGAACTCTTCCATTCCGTCTCTTGTCCAAACGGTGGCGGGGCTGTGGGCGCGCTGCTGGGACTCGGGGCCCTTTCTGCCTGGGGAGGCCGGCGGGGCGAACCGCCGCGGCCACCCGGTCTTGGGCTGCAACAGCCTCGGGGCGCTCACCAAGTGTTCGCCCAACTGCGGTGCCCCCGAGCCAACTCCGCCGCCCGCCGGAGGAGGTCCCCGGCGCCACTGCGCATCTTCCCTGCTTCACGTGCCGCCGAGTTCCGCGGCTCGCAGCCGCCGCAGGCCGCCGGCACCGCGACCCTCCCCCCGGCGCCCCACTTACGGGGGAGTCGTAGGAGAAGGCGCACTCGTTCTTGTAGACCCTGTCCCCGGACCGGGGCACGCGGATCGTGGGCATGTGGGGCACCAGCAGCTCGCCGATGTCGCCTGCAGCCATCTTCCTGCTGCCGCTGCCGCCCGGCATGCCGAACAGGGCGCCCCGGCGCTGCATGGCCGCGGCGCACCCGAGCCGAGCCGAGCCGGGGCCGGGGCCGGAGCGCGGGGTCTGCGGGCGGCGGCGGCGCCAGCGGGCGGGCTGAGCGGGCCGCGGGGCGGGAGCGGGCACCGGGGGCCCGGGGCGGGCGACGCTGCTGTTTAATCCAATGGCGAGTCGCCGGCCCAGCTGCAGCGTCAGGCGGGGCGCTGGGAAGCGCCGTCCGCAGCGCGCCGGGGAGGGGGCGCTGGAGAGGGGCCCGGCGCAGCGACGAGGGCGGGCCCGGGACACCCCGCCGGGAAGGAGGGCGGCCGTGAGCCCGCCGCGGTGTCTTCTGTCCTACTCCGAGCAGGCCGACACAAAGAGCAGGACTGGGGGTTAAAGACCGCTCGCTCTTAAACAACCGGAGACAAGGGGAGAGCGGTGACTTCCCCGGATTGGGTAGGGGTGGGACTCGACGTGCAAATCTGGACTCTAATGTGGGGCCCTAATTACATAGGCGCCGTGCACTCCGGTGTTGCCTCAGTAAGCCTTGTTCCTCCCCGTTTTAACAGCCGAAGCTTAATTTTAAAAAGTCCAGCACAGAGTAGGATCCAGTGAGGATAGAGGTATTTTTTGCAATAATCCAGGTTTGTCTTACGTATTGCGTGGGGGGTGGGAGGTGGACGGTCAGGATTGTTTTCAGGGCGGAGGGAGGCTTTATGTTTTTCTCTCTTTGGTATATCTTCTGTGTGACTCAAGGTCCCCATGTCGAATATTCAGTGGTCTGAGGTGAGGGTCTTATCTGCAGACGTACATATTCCTGCCTTGCTCATCAAGTTCCTCAAAGTAAATAATGAATGGGGTTGGGTTGGGGAGTTAGTAATTTGCGAACAAAGCATGCCTCTCAGCATACTCTCATTTTTTCCAAAAACTCTCACAAACCGGGTTTAATGCCATTGAGGTTCCCTGACTATGCTCAACATACTTTTAGGACAGGGAACCCAATGAACCCTGTCCGGTAATGAAGCAGAAATGGCAAGAAATTGTGAACCAAAACGCTGATTTCTATAAGCTTCTCCCAGATCAGAGGCTTTAAATTCTTTTTTTCATAAATTATTTCTTTGTTATTCTCCAAATCTATCTCTAGATTTCCCTACATTCACAACTCCCAAATGCTACCTGATGGAAATCAGATGGAAATGGAGAAGGGAGGAGGCACAAAGCAAAGAATTAAACATGATTGCTACCCTCATCACTGGACAGATGCTCTCAACCAGCTTTTGCTTTGATTTATTCTCAGCTTATCATCTCTAATAGTATCTGTACCTGTTTCGGGTTCATGATGACAGAGAAAAACTTGATCCAAAACGTTCCAAACTTAAATTTTAATCTTAGATTAAATGCAAATTAAATCAGTGAGACCGGTTTACATCCTTCCGGTTGATAAAGATATATTGAGTTTGTCTGGGTTTGGGAAATAGAACTTCGTGGACACTGTTGGTGGGAATAAAAACGGTAAACCTCTTTGGAAGGAAATTTAATAATACCGATTATAATTTTATATGTAATATTGCTTTTCTCAGCAATTCCTCGTCTAGACATTTATGCCACAGATAAATTCAGACTGTGAAAGGATATTTGTTGGAGCACCGTTTATAGTAACAAAAGGCTGAGAACAACCTAAAGATCCATCTGTGGGAAGTGGTTAAAATACAGTACCATTGGAAAGAATGAAGTCGCTCTACACGTGTTGATGTGGAACAGTCTCCAAATCATATTACTAGATGAAAACAGCAAAGTGCAAATCTGTGTATAAAAGCGAGGAATACTTGCAGGGCTGATAATATGCAGTAGGCACTCTGGTACATCTTGTGTATCACTAGCCTTCCTTCCAGTTGATTGTACCTATAGTAAATATTTTTAATGTTGCCCCTCAAGATATACATATGTATGTATGTGTGCACACTTGTTCGGCCTTAGGATGTCTCTAGAAGAAACTAATGACAGTCGGGATCTATGGAGAGGAACAGAAAGTTAGAGGGGGACTTACTACCACTCATTACCTTCCTGTACTATTCAGATATTTATCTGTGCTCCAGTGGCCTGGAGTTCAAGGACCCCTCCTCTCTGGCACTCATCTGTCTTCCATACGTTACTTCCCATTCCTATTTCTGGTGAGCTCAATTTACTGTCTCCTAAGGAGAAATGAACTTGTCTCCTAGCCTTAGCTGAAAGCCATGCCCCCTCATTTCTATCTTCTCAATCCTTTCAAGACTTAGTGTTTTTTCCATGAAGCCTTTTCTGATGGCTCCAACCCTCAGGGACCCACCTTTAAAAATTACAGCCCCTATTGCCTGTACCCACCCCTGGAGACTGCCTTATGACATCTTTTGTACTGTTATTTAATTATTCTTGGTTCCATAGCTTTTGAAAGAAGTTATATTTCTTAGTATCTTTGTGCATTATGGAAGCTCAGTGTTTATGGAATATTGCCTGCCTAGAATGGTTTTATTTTAGGTGCTCAGAACCTACCAAATGAATGACTCACATCAATGACACTGTTTGTTTTGCAATCTGCTTTGTGTCTTTTAGGTAAAATTCATTGCTGTACAAATGTTATTCCAAGAACTGACAGAGGTTACATTAAAATGTGATGTGAATATTAGTTGCTAATAACTAATGCCAAAAAGGGGACTTGGAGATATCTGCAGAGAAAAAAGATATCTTAATTATTTCAAATGATGGAATAACTCTTGACCTCAGACTTCTTCCAATAATGTACAGTGATCCTGTAAAACCATATATGGTGAGACTTGTTGTGGAGGCATATCCATACACTTTTCTATAATGACAGGTAGCCTCTGCAAGAAACACCAGTTACTAAATGTAGAACAATAAGGCACCGGTTAAGAATTTTTTGGCTTTTTCTGTGGGAGAGAATTCTGTGTAACCATAAAAATCATGTAGTATAAGAATATTCATTGACATGGAGAGGTGATCACTATAATGCAAACTTCGAAAGCAGGCTATAAATGAGCATATACACTGTTATTCGATTTAAATAAATACATACATATACATATTTATAGAAAAAAAAGACTAGATTGGAATAGGCCATATATTAAAAGTGGTTATCTCTGGGTGATAAAATTATTTTTTTTCTTTGTGCTTTTCTGTGCTATCTAAATCTTTTGCATTAAGCATCCATTTCTTTTTGTCAATAAGGGGGAAATGTTAACTTTTTTTTATTTTTGGCAAGTGGCCAGTATGGGGAGAAATGTTAACTTTTTACACTATTACTGATCATGTCAGTTTTCTCTTCAACCTGCCCTCTTTCTTACTTGCTTACCTCCTTCACCTCCCATATAAAGGTAAGCAAGTTTCTGCTGTTAGGTTTATAGACAACCTGCCTAAGTAGAAGGTAAGTTCACAGTGGAATGAGCAAACTCCTTGAGCAGCTCTTAATGTCAGGATGAGGTAAGCTGTTACTCAGTTTAAGAGGAAATCTGAGATGACTGTTGTGTTTGTCTTTTTCTATTGCTTATAACAAAATATTTGAAACTGGGTGATTTATAAAGAAAACGAAATTTATCGCTTACAGTTTCTGATGCTGGGAAGTCCAAAGTCCACCTGGTGGTGGTGACAGTGACCCAGGTGTCTCACATTGCAAGATGGTGGAAGCAGAGAGAGCAGAGAAAGCGACAGACTCTCCCTTTAAAGCCCTCAGAACCATGCCCCTGACCACCATATTTAATCCATTCACCACGGCATGGTCCTACAATCTCATCACCTCATAAGGCTCTGCCTTTCAATTACTATAATAGGATTTCCCACCCTCTTAATAGTCATAGTGGTAACCAAGTTCCTAATACATAAAACTTGGGAGACACAATTCAAGCTTCAGTGAGTTTTGGGGGGACGTAATTCAATCCACTATACCTGTTCACCTTTTCATGAAGTGTAACTCCCACAGTTCTTCCAGGAGCTTGACTAATAATACAGTCCAGAAGCAGGCTGATTGTTTTTCAGGCCAGACAGCACCATCTCACCTCATGCTCACCACCATTTCCATGCACACTTAGGGAGGTGTGTTATCCACTTGGGTTTAGAGAAGCTCAGTGTGAACACAGTAATAAAATACTAACTATGGAGCCAAAGGCTCCTTTTCAGATTTCCCAATGAATGGATCAAAGCAAGCTATTTAAATATGATACATATTGCCTCCAGATTCCAAACGAGCTCACCAAAGATTGCCTTAATCTTAGTGGTAGAGAGCTAGAGATGAAGAAATTGACCTCCACTTTTCTAGATTATTAAACATCCCCCCTGAATTTTCTCAGAATCTCTCCCCCACTTTTTGTCACAGGGACCTGCCACTTCCTGTTCTGCAGGTCCTATCTGCACATTGTCATCACCGTAGGGATTAGCATCATGTCTTTTTGATGTTGATGGGTCAAGATCAGGAGTTGGCAAATTGTGGTCCATAGGCCAAATCCAGCCTTCAGCCTGCTTTTGCAAATGCAGTTTTGTTACAACACAGCTCAGTTCATCCGTTTACATATCATCTGTGGCTATTTTTGTGCTATAATGGCAAAGCTGAATAGTTGCAACAGAAACCATATGGACGAAAGCCCGAAATATTTACTATCTGACCCTTTACAGAAAAAGTTTGCAAACTCTGGTCAAGATCCCTGAAGGCATATATTATGATACAGAATCAGAGAATTGGCATGACCTTGAGTAAGAGAGTGAAGTTGTGCTAATTATTCTTAGGTGATGGCAAGCCTGTTTATCCTAATGGAGAAAATCCTTTCACCAGATCAGTAGCTGCAAACCAAATGCCAGGAGATGTATTAATTTGCTTAAGTAAGGAGATCATCTTTGGAATATCAACTAAATTGAAATCACCACCTTGTTCACTTTACCACGGTCCTTCATCATTCTCCATTCTATTTGAAACCAGGAAATAGAACGGGAATATGACAGGAATCACCAAGTCTGTTTCTTCTTGGTCTTTGATAATGGCACAAATGTCTACAGTTCCACTAGGACTGCAGTCTTGTTTCATATTTCTATTTTGAGGCTGGCCGGTTAGCTCAGTTGGTTAGAGCATGATGTTATAACACCAAGGTCAAGCGTTCAGATCCCGTACCAGCTAGCCACCAAAAATAATAATATGAATCTATTTTGTTAGGGAGAGGGAACACAAGTTCATCCTCTCAGTCCAGCTGTTTTAGTGATTATTATTCCAGTGTGGAGATTCTGGAACATGTTAAGACTACATACTCCAATAATACTTCAGGAGCTAGAGTACTATCACAGGATGAGCCTAGGGTCCCACTGGGCCTACCATGAGATGAACTGGGGTCAGAATCCAATATATCTTCTCCCCCCAAAAAGCCTCCACTCTGACAGACCGGAGTGGCATTCCAATAGGCTCCAGATTTTCTCAGAGCCAGTTTCTAATAGTTTCTAAAAAGTTTGCAGAGCACAGTTACTAGGAGCCACAGAGAATGCCAGGAAGAAAGTCCACAGTGTCCCTATTTGATAATGCTGCAGCATCTTTCCTCAAGGAATCCTGCCTCTCCTTCAATCAGGGAGCTCTGAGTGTGCCAACTAACTCCTGCCTGTGACCATGACTACCTAGCTTGGTGGCTTGATTCAGGCCTCTCCTTGCTAAACATGGAGTTGGGGAGGGGAGGGTATGATACCGTAGTGGTATGCCCAACTGCTTACATTCCTGGGAACCCTGGGATGCACCATGGCCAGGGTTATCTGTGAATTAGGCATTCCATGAGATCTGTTCCTCGTGTTTGGACTGTTGCCTAATATAACCATGCCAGCTTTATTCCTGGCAGTGAATCACTACCACTGAGGATGTCCACCCAGGACTCCTCCCAGCCCTCCAAGGATAAGACAACCCACTTCATAGACAACTCCTGTCACCAGCATTCTGAGCTGGTTAAAACAATTAGTAAATCATCTTTGAAGGATTCTGCACCACACTAGAGACATATTTGATAGATCAAATTCAGAATTTCTGTCCCTTGGTTCCTTCCCCTACGCTATGCCAAGGGATTTCTAGCCCTTTGTGAACATTTAGCATATAGAAAATGAAAGCTCTAATGCCTGCACTCAAGAAGTTTATAGTTTTGGGGCTGGCCATAGCTCAGTTGGTTACGGTGTAGTGTCATAACATGAAAGTCAAGTGTTCGGATCCCCATACTGGCCAGCTGCCAAAAGAAAAAAAAAGCAGCTTATAGTTTCATAGAAGGGCAAAAGTTAAATATGGGACACAAATGAAGAAATAAGACAAGACAGCATGGAATCCAGGCCCAGGTGGTATATTACAGTATTTGTTCAAACTTATTCACTCCTGCCCTGCCCTTCTCATGCGTACCTCTGGCCTGAGTATTTTTTCCACCCCTATATCAAAGGTTACTCTTCCAGTCTGGATTCTTGAAAAGAGAAGACATGTGGCACCAGCAGAGCCCAGCAGATCCCAAGTTAATCTTCAGCCCTTCAGACCAAGAAATAATTGGTCATTACTATAAGCCACTGAGATGCTGGGGTTGTTTGTTACCGCAGCAGAAGCTGACTAAACCAGACTAAAATGCATATAATACTGCTACAGGCAGTCAGGTTTCTCGCTAAACTTTATTCCTTTTTCTGTTATTTCCCCAACAAAAAGCAATGTCTTTTCAAAGTACGTTTAGACTATTCCCCCATCTACTATTTTTAAAGTATATAGACAAAAATGTTCCTGTGAGCTGAATATTAGTTTGCTCAAATAGAAAGTATTCTCAAATTTTCTGCCATCATAGTGTTAACAACAGAAATATGAAAAAATTGAGACAAAACAAAATTACAAAACATAAGGCATACAAGTCTTCCAAAATTCTTCTATTCAGAATCACTGTTGTTAATACTATGTGAACTTCATTCTAGATCTCTGTGTGTGTCTATAGATAGAAAGGGGGATGGATGGACGGATGGATGTCTAAAAAGAAATGATTTTATAAAAATGGGAACACATGATACCTGAAGCCAGATTGATTTTTCTACTTTATAAGTGATCTGATTTTCCTGCCTGGAAATCTCCTTCCACCCCATTTTTAAGTTCTAAAATGCAACCATTTAACCAGGATATCTCTTAGTGTCTATTGTTCCAATATTTCCTAGAACATACTGTGCTCTTTTATCTTTGGATCAGGTTCCTTTATTTCTTGGAAATTTCCCTTTCTATATCTCCACCTCAGGGATACCAGTGCTTTTGTCTTCTCCACACTGGACAAGTGCGGCACTGTGCCAAAGGCAGGCTTCCCATAGGCTCTCTGCCTTCTTCAGGGAAGTGGCTTGCTAGTGCCAGTGCCCGTGGGTTCTTCAATACCTATCTGTATATTTCCACTACAGCATGCCCACCATCTCTCTCCCTGCCTCTGTCACACACACACGCACACACATTTGACCTTGGATAGATAGAAATGAAAAGATATTGGTTTCTAACTTCTCCTTCTCCTCCTCCTCCTTCCTCTTCTCTCTCTCTCTCAACCCCTGTCCCTTCCTCCCTCCAAAAACCTGAGGTCCTTCCTTTTCTTTTTCTTCCCTTCCTGTTTGGTCAGGCCTTCTCTGGCCTTCAAGGTGGCATTAACCTTCCCCTTTCTCTGGAGTCATAATGGTGACATGGTTCCAGGAGCACAAGATCTATGTAAAAATCCATTTCCTCTTCCTAGACATTCTCGTGAGCCTGACATCATCTTTAGGCCTCCCATGTCAATGCTGGTGTACTGACATGAGGTCCAGAGACGACACAGCAGCCTGGAAGTCCACCTCCTTCCTAAAAATCATCCAACAGGGCTGACCGGTTGGCTCAGTTGGTTAGACCATGATGTTGTAACGCCAATCCCCATACTGGCCAGCCACAAAAAAGAAAAAGAAAAAAAAAATCATCCAACTTTTGGAAGATTATCAAAATATTTTATTATAGGAGCAGAAAATATGGCCTGCAAGCAATTGCAGCAGATCTGTGTCTCCCTCTAAGCTTAGGGAAAGGTTTTGGTGCTGCTGGGTGAAAACACCATGATATAAAAACACGTGAAAAGGCATCTGGAAAACAGCCTGGCTCTGGAGAAACTGTGGCCTCATAACCAGGACAAAGTGGACTTCATGTTTTCTGAGAAGGACTCATTGAGATTTGAGACATGCTGCTTGTCAAACAGGTGCCAGCCACAGTCCATGTTGATGCCATAACTCCATGCAAAGTCACGCAGTCAGCCCAGAACACTGGTCTGGGCCTGGAGGACTCCCTTCTTTCAGCCTTGGGCATCATGACCAGGATCTCAGGGGCACCTCACCTAGTTCAGTCACCTAGCAGGTGTTTGACAAAGGCAGCATCTCCAAACCCAAAGTGCTTGACATTCTTGCTTGCTATAGGCAATCCATAATGCTATGATCATCACTTTTAAAGATATCCAAGACAAACTTCAAAATACCTGCAGGGAACAGAAGACTGCTTTCTGAATAATTTTGCTTTGTTAGCATTTTTTGTCTTTTATTGCAATTCAATGAGTACATCAAACAATTTAGGAGCGTCAAATTGCCAATATCTGGAATGCTGACCAACGGTTGTAAGGTCTGTGTTGAGTGGGAAATACTATCTTGAGAATTACGCTGTTCACAAGACTCTGGGGGTGTTGAAAGAAACTATCATAAAAACCTACCACCAGGCTGACGAGAGACTGGAAGCCTTTAAAACTTCTGGGCTTCAGAAAATTGATACCCTCTTATGCTGCCAGTGGGAGTGTGAATAGGTAAAACATTCCAACAGGACAACTTTGAAACATGTATCAAAAGCTTAAAAACATACTCTTTGACCAAATGTTCCCCCTCTAGGAATTTATACTAAGGAACCCATTAGGAATGCATGCAAATATATAACTATGAGATTAGAAGCAAAATAAATGTCCAAAGAAAGGGGGAACTGTTAAAGAAATTATGTATGTACATCCAAAGGAAAGGGGGAGAGCACTGGGCACTTAGGAAGACAGATGTGCCAAGTGAAAGTCACTTTCCAACATGCCAAGGCCTAGACCTGTCACTTCCTTCCCAAGACCGGTATGCTTTTATTCACTTACTTTTAATTCCTTTAAAAAATCTGGTATAACTTTTATTAGATGTAACCTTAGGCTATTTACTTTATTTCAACTTTCCGAGCCTCAGTTTTCACTTAAGTGAAGACAGTGATATCTACACTGAAGTGTTATCGTAAGAAATAAATAGCATAAAGTGCACAAAGTGCTTAGCTCATGTTTACTACTTATTAGACTCAATAAAAGGTAGCTATTTTTAATGTATTAAAAAAGCAATGTAAAAAACAATGAAATAACATTGCAGGAAATTGGAGGTTTGAAAAGAAATCCTCCACCCTAAGGGAACCATTTTATCTTTTTTATTTCACTTTTAGATTTTGTTCATATTTGCAAATATGGTGTACTATTTGTAAACTTGTACTTATTTTTAAATATATTATATCATATTATTCATTTATTTTTCATATTAAATTTGAAAATAATTTCAAAATTATGAAAAACTGAGGCCTCTCTCCCTTGCTGGTCAATGGCCATCTTCTCCATCTGTCTTCACATGGTCTTTCCTCTTCGTGTGTCTGTGTCCCAATCATCTCTTCTTAAAAGGAGACCAGTCGTAGCGGATTGTCTTAGGGTCTACCCTAATGCCATCATTTTAACCTAATTACCTCTTTAAAGACCCTATCTCCAAATATAGTAACATTCTGAGGTACTTGGGGTTAGGACTTTAACATATGAATTTGGGGGGCACACAATTCATCCCACAACACATATATATGTATTTGTGTGTATGTATGTATGTATATACACATATACATGCATATGTACATATATAATATTTTTTCTGAGCTGTTAGAGGGTAAGTCACATACATCAAGATCCTTTACCCCTAAATATTTCAGTGCCTATTTCCTAAGAATAGGGATATTCTTTTACATAACCATAGTACATTATCAACTTCACTCTGGTATCATACTTTTAAGCCACCTTTCCAGTTTTGTCAGTTGATCTAAAAATGTCCTCTATAATATTTCCCTCTCTCAAGTACAAGATTTAGTGTAATGTCAAATATTGCGTTTAATTGCATGTCTCTTTATTCTCTTTTTATATGAAAGATTTCCACAGCCTTTCATTATCTTTAATGATGTTCACATTTTTAATGTGAATACATTCACCTCACTTTTTTTTTCATAGAATGTTTACCATTTTTTGTTTGTCTGATGTCTCGTGATTGGATTTAGTCTGAAGTCTGCTCATTCCAAGCCATGACTTTTTATAACACCGTGCTGGGCCCTGTAGAATTGTAGAAAAAAGAAAAAAGATTATTTAAAGATATCCCCAAACAGTGTTAAATCCATGTGTCATTCACTCAGCAGATATATACTGTATCGACTATGTTTCAGATGCTATGAAATGAACTGGGAGAATAAGGTGAATAAACCTGGCACCTTTTCTAAAGGAGCTGGCAGGTCAGTAAGGAGACAGACTGTCTGCAAACAACTGTAATACAATATAGCAAGTTTTATAACAGTTTTTTTTTAAACATGATCCTATGGAAGAATGCAGGATGGCATGCATTCACATCTGCCTTCACAAAGGAGGTACCTCCTGAGCTGATACTTAAAGGATGAGAATATGGCTGATCATTGAAGAGACAGATGGAACAGCAGAGGTGACAATGTGGCTTGTTCTGGAAAGAGCACATTGCTTAGTAAGTTTATGGACCAGAGTGATGTGAGAAGTTGTTGAAGTTTAGACAGGTGTTAAAGACTACCTGAAGGCTGTTAATTATCAGAGGATGTGATTAGATATGTAAATTAGAAAGATCACTTTGGTTAAAGCGTGGAGAAAAGTTTGCAGTGAGGGGAAATTGGAAGCCAGGAAACTCATAATCCAATTGAGAAATAGAGGTCTGTGATCAACGAGTGGGGGGCACACAGTGCTAACTAGGAGGCAGAATGAGATGACACCCCCTCTTTGAAGGCAATTTCAAATCCTTCCATCTTCCATGCTCAATTATGCATAATACACCAATTCTTCAATCTAAACATTGCACTCTCCTGTTCACTTTCTCCCCCATGCAGCTTATTTCATGGTTCATCACTCCAACCACACTTTTATTAATGCCATAAATTCCTTTTCCCCATGGTCCTTCCATTGCTCCTGTCCAAACAACCTCCAAACCCAACATCTACTTTCCCTGCACTTGCACTCAGGTTATTAAACGCTGCCAAAAGAAGCGACCAATTCCACAGATAGTGCCACGATAAACAAATGGTCACCCATCTCAAGTGGGCCCTCGATGATGCCCAGTCATTGGACCACCTTCCCCAGGTTATCTCACTTTCTCATTCTCCACAATCACTTTCTATTCTCTTCTCAGTTTTCTTGAAGTCCCACTTCTTCTGCTCTCAGCAGATGACATTCCCTCCTGCATCAGGAAAAAAGGGGAATCATCAGACAGGAACAGTCTCAACTTTTTATCACTAGACCTATGACCCTGTTTGTGGCAGCACCCATTTTTTCCTCTCACCCTCCTGTTGAATGGAAGATGTGTCCCTCTTCTTCTCTAAAGTCCATCTTTCCTTTCACTTGTCTGGGATCTCATTCCCTCCCTCCTTCCCAAGTTATCTCAGCCCTCAAGTACTCCTCTGGTCCGTATCTTCAGCCTCTCCCTCTCCACTGCCCTTCCTGATCAGCATTTAAATATCTCGAAGCCTCTCCCCACAAACCGTACATTGCCTAGCTCCCCCACATTCTGTATTACCTGCCTGCCTCTTTTCTCCTCTGCCAAATTTCTCAAAGTCGCCTCCCTTCCATCATTTCCCATCTTCCTCAACCTAAACTGGCTTCTAGCCCACAGCATCTGCCTCTACCTAGGGCACTAATGGCCTCCATGTTGCTAAATCAGACTCTTTTAATCTTTTAGTCCTTATTTTTCCCCTCTAGAAACACTTTCTTCTCTTAGCTTCTATGATACCACATTCTCATTTTCTTCTGCCATAAATATTGCTGTCCCCCAGCACCATATCCTAGGCTGTCCTATCTTCTAATTCTAAACAGGAGAGAAGAGCTGCAGGGGTCTGGATCCCAGACATACCCAACTCTCTACTTCACTGCCCCTCAGGCACCTCACAATCAAAAAAGTCCAAAACTGAACTCATCTTCCCCATCAAGCCTGCCCCTATCTCACCAAATGGCAGGAATACCCCATTACTTAATCCAAAACTTGGGATTTACTTTTTACTCTTTCTTTCCTTTTTCCAAAACATACAATTGATTTATCAAGTTTTGTTAATTCTATCACCTCACGATTGATCATTCAACCCCCAGCATTCTTTTCATTCTTGTCGCTACCGCCCCAGCTGTATGATCACTCTCTCTCTCACACTCGAATGACAGTAACAACCTTCTAACTGGTTCTCCCTGCATTTAGATCAGTCTTTCTCAACCTTTTTTTCACTAAAATTCTATGGAGCTTCTTAGACTTTTTCCCCCCAACTGTCCCCTTCCTCCAAGAAATTTTTATACTACAAGTATATCGTATATCTGTGCTTTGTGCATAAAGAGAGTAAGATTTTCTTCTACCCCCCCCCAAGAACCAATTTTCATCCCCTTTGGGATAATATTGATTCCATTGAGAATGAATTATTTACACTTGCTACTCTTTAATTTGTTCTCCACATGATCTTTGAAAACCAAATCCAATCTTGTCACTTCCCCATTTCAAACTCTTCAGTGACATCCCATTGCCCTTAGGATAAAATCTAAACCCTCAAGAGCTGCAATACTGTGAATAATCTGATCCACACTCTCATCTCTCCCATTCATACCCTACATTTCAGACTTCTCCAGACTTCATTTCAATTTTCTCTTGCCTCTGACTTTCTCTGCTTGGAATACTCTTCCCTCTCCTCTACCCATCCTCAGTTAGTTTACAGACATCCCAGATACCCCTGGGCTAGTTTAGGATTTTACAGATTGCTACAGTGCTCTGTTCCTCCCATATCAAACCTAATGCATTATAATTTCTGACTTAATGACTCTCATCTGTGCTAAAGGATAAACATTTCTACTGTGCTGACCACTTCATCCCCAGTACATATTATAATGACCAATATATAATAAGCTTAAATATTTAAACTGGAAAGTTTGTGCAAGAATCAATATGAACATGCTAGCTTTATTAACATTTTCTTCCAAGAAACACAAGTTTAAAAAAAAGAAGCCATTTATATATATGATCCCAGCTATGTAAAAAAGAAAAAAAACGACTGAAGGAAATTTCTCAAATTTCTTTATGTGTGGCGAGATATCAGTATTTATTGTTAACACTTTCCGTACTTTCTATGCTAAGCTTTATTTACATTTGTAATAATAGAAAGGAAAAAATAAAGACTACTGTCAAAAACAACCTGTAGAGTCTAAAAAAAGTGAACATATGTACACAGAGCTATTGTCATTTTCTATTACCACGTACAAGACCTGTCTGCTTCCATTTTCACCCCTCTTCTACAAAATTGGTTCACATAAGCAGGGGCTTTAGGGACAGTATGCCCTTGTGCCAAACCCTTGGGCAGAATTATGAGGTGGTAACTCAATTGCACAGGAAATCTCCAGAATGAAATGTAGGAGTAGCTGGGTGTGACAGCTCTCTTCTGGGAAAATAAGAAAATGACACCACCCCAAAGGATCTTGGCTAAATTGTCAGGAGCAAATAGTGGGAACTCAAGAAGGTATTTGCTGAATGAGTGGCCAGTGGTTTTTGTCTGTTTAGGTGGCAAAAAACAATCTATTTGACTTTAAGGACAGTATATGAAGACCCACTGGTCTGAATCTTAGGAGACCTGGGGTCGTTTTTACTTTCATGAAGAATGTAGGAACATACTTCTAAAAGCAGATGCACCGATAGGCTATTACAGGTTTTAAAATAGTAAATACTTGAAGCTAAAAGGCTATTTTGGAAGTTGAAGTGTAAATGTTTTCTTTTCTTTATTTTTTTCTTTCTAAAGATGACCGGTAAGGGGATCTTAACCCTTGACTTGGTGTTGTGAGCACCACACTCTCGCAAGCAAGCTAACCGGCCATCCCTATGTAAGAATCCGAACCCGTGGCCTTGGTGTTATTAGCACCACACTCTCCCAAGTGAGCCAAGGGCCGGCCCTTGAACTGTAAATATTTTAAATGTTTATTTTTGTAAAGATTGAGTATGTGTTTAAAATCTCTGCATCTCATTTCTCTCACCTGTAAAACTTAGACTAATCGTACCTCACAAGGTCATTTTGAAAATAATGTGAAAAAATGCAGCTATCTAGCACCGTGCTCAACAAACAGCAAATGCTTACTAAATGACAGCCAGTACTTTTAGCTTTTACTCACATTTCATAATCTTTGCAGTAAACATTTTACCTTGTGCAACTGCTTCTCCAGAGTTTACGAAAAGGACTGTAAGGACATTGCATTTAAGAAAAATTCATGTGTGTGTGTGTACACAGCTTTAAAAAAAAATGATAAATGGTTAAAAAGAAAACATAAACGAAGATTTGTTTACTGAAAATTTGTTTATTAAGTTGTTAATGTTTTATATAGTTTGTTCAATATTTCTTGTGCAACTTAAAATCCTGAGTTGCCTCTGAATAATCTACGACAGACATGTGTCCAAACTACTACACTTCCTGACATTTAACATAAGTAGACTTCTCTTTTAGAACTTCCATTTGACAGATAAATAAAACACTAACCTTTTACACTTACCACAACTTTAGGAGTTCAAATTCTTATTTCTTCAGTTTTTATTATTACATTTGAAACCTTTTTAAAAGAAGCTGAAACCCCCAAGCAAAAGCTCTTATTTTTTATTCATTACAGAGAACAAAAATACAGATTATATTTATTAATTTATTTTCCACTAAAGAGAATATACTTTGTATTTGGAAAAACATAATTAGTTGTCAGGAGTTGCTTTTGCAGAATAATCAATAAGTGCCTTATCAATGGTTGGATATTGATACCAGGGTCCATCGCCTCTCTCATGCATTAATTTTCGTACCTCCAGCTCCTTTACCCTGTAACAAATAGAAGAGCAATATTGTGATTCCAGCACTTCCAATTACAAATTTAATGAATTATCTCCATAAAGAACAATAACCAGAGTCTTTTGCTTTTATGTAAAGTATAAGGTCCCTCCAGAGACCCATGTGTAGGCATATAATTGGTATATATCTACAGGCAAAATTTGGGACTTTTTTTTTTTTTTTTTTTTTTTTGGGGGGGACTTATTTTTGACTTTTATTACCTTGCTTATATAGTTAGCCATCAAATAGTTTTTATCACCAAAACATCACTTGAATTGATAACCAATTTTCTCCTTCTCTCTCCCTGCTCTTTGTCTAGACAGATCATTTTCACCTGAATTGTGATAATGCTTTCCTGTTTTCTCACCTTTTAGATGCTAGGAGAGTCATTTATACAATGCCCACTATTTTGGCCACATACTGTGCCAAGTGCTAGGAATTTAAAAAAATAAATAAGCATTCTTAGAGAAGCTCATATCCTCTGTCTGTATTGGCTGTCCATCACCATTAGGTGAAAATTTCCCAAGAGTTGTGCCTGGTCAATGTCACACATTCAGTCAATACTTATAAAAAAAAAAAAAAAAAGAAAGAAAAATCCAGATTAAGAAAACCATTCCCCAACTCTAAGATCTACTTACTTGTCCTTGTCCTTCTTCAAAAATTGAATAATCCCTGTTCTATAAAGATGCTTTCCTTCTTTCACATCCAAGCCTTTGCACAAACTACCACACATTCCAGACGCAGTCCCTTCTCCACTAAACATTTTATTTTCCATTTTTATAGAACACATATTAACTTTTTCATGACTGAAAATGTACCAGTTAAATAATTCATTATTGACCTTAACCAGCTCACTAATTCTATCTATAAGAGACTATATACCTTTGTGATTGTGTATTTAAGAGTATGTTTATTGTATTTACCTTTTTTTAAAGAATTAAATATCATCCTCTGTCTTTTCTACTCTTTAGAGTGTAATTATACAAAATATGCGAAATTAATTAAAATATTCATCAGTAGGGGACTGATTAAATAAATTATGGTTCACCCATATAATGGACTATTAGGTACCTGTTACAAAGAGTAAGGAGAATCTATATGTAGTAACGTGGAAGGGGATGACAGATATACTGTTCGGTTATCAAAAAAGCAAGTTATAAAATGAGTATGTATAGCATCTTCCCATTTCATTAAAAAACAGTATGTAACCATTTGTGAATGCACACATGCACAGAGTGTTAAAAAATATGGAGGACGGGACTGGCTGGTCAGTTCACTTGGTTCGAGCGAGGTCAGTGGTTTAGGTCTCCGTACTGGACGGCTTTCCCCCAAACCCCCCAAACATGGAGAACTAAAACCAGTAATTATCTCTGGGTAGTCAGTTATGGGAGACAGTCTCTACCTTACATATTTCTATAATGCTTCTGTTTTCCAAATATCTAAACACATACTTTATAAAACTGTGTGAACTCCCCACTCCACACTCACACTGGCATCTTTCCTGACAGGATAGAAGTTAGGGGGCTTTTTGTTTGTTTATTTTTTGTTTTGTCTTGTCAGTATTTAGGATCCTCATATTTCTGAAAAATTCTAGGATCTGGTCCTTTAATTAGAACTCAAAGGCATGTTCAAAAAAGTCTTATGTTACTAAATATAAGCTACACTGCTGTTCATGCTCTCCACAGTTCTATACGGTAACTATATATGTATGTAACTACATATCTAGGAAATACAGCCAATCATAGGTTCTTTTCATTATTTAAATATTTTCAATATCATAGCAGATTTTATAAACTACAAAGTTTAGAACATAATGAACAGAAAGCAGATCAGTGGCAGCCTGGGGTCAAAAGTAGAAGATGGAAACTGACTGGATGGAATGAATGGAAAAGAGGCACATGAGAACATTTCAGGGTGATCAAAATCACCTTGATTGTGGTGGTAGTTACACAGGTATAAACTTCTGTCAAAAAACTGTTGAACTTAATGGGTGCATCTGATTGTATATAAGTTTTATCTCATTAAATATATCTCAGATCGGATTAAATTTAAAAGTAGTAAAGCATGAGTTAACAATTAAAAAATAATTTTGGAATTATATATTATTTAATTACTATCAGAGATCTTTGCATTGACACAAAATCCCAGAAGCTAAAGGAAAAGACTGCCAAATCTGACAATAATTATGTGAGCAAATATATATAAAGTAATTAAAGCACTGGTACACAATAAGTATTCAAAAACATATTAGCTACTATTACACATTTGTTATCTGAAACATAAAAACACTTCTAGGTTGCAAAAAATTCTATACTGCCAAGACAAATGACAAGCTAGGAAAATATATCTGAAACAAAACCGAAGAGAGTTACTTTAAATGTGTAAGTCAGTAGAAAAAATGTACAATTTACAGAAAAAGAAATACATACAATTAATAGATACGTGGAAAAAATAGTCAACCTTACAAAGAAATATAAAATCGAAATGATTAGATAACATTTTTCAACTACCATATGAGCAAAAATGTTTAACTCTGATAAATCCCATAACTGAGAAACAGAAATTATCAGTTATCAGTGATGGAAAAAACAACTGGTGCAACTTTCTAGAGAAGAGTTTAGCAATATTTATCAAAAATTTAAAAGCATATACTGTTTGGCTTATCAGTGCCACAGCTAGGAATTTATCTTCCTGATATACTGCATAAGTGTGCAAAAATATATGTATGAGAGCATTCACCACAGAAGTATGTATAATAGCAAAAAACTTGGAAAGAACCTAAGTACCAATAATAGAGGACTGGTTAAAAAATTAAGGCACATCCAACCGATAAAATATATAAAGTAGCCATTAAAAAGAATGGGATATATGCTATTACAGAAAGATCAACAAGCTACATTAAGTGAAATAAAGACAAGGTGCAGCACAGCGTTTATAAGAGAATTCTATTTGTATTAATATAATTTTTAAATATTACAAAATGTGTTCTTCCATAAAATATTTTTTAATATATAAAATTTTTTCTAGGAATGTATATAAGAAAGTTAATTAGGGGTTACTTCTAAGAATGAGATTACGTGTGGCAGAAAAGAAAATGGTGTGGGGAGAAAGATGGTTGCTTTGTACATAAAGAATATTTAAAAAAGAATTCCTTTGAATCTAACAGATATTGTCTCCTAATAGTCTCCTAGTCACCAACTCATAACCTTCACTCTACACAGGCAAATTCTCTCTCCCATCTTCACCCTTTCACGTGGAGAATCTTGTAGTGCTGAAACAGTTTTATTAATTTTTTTTCTTGTGGCTTGGAATCCTAGGAAGGGATTTTCTTCCCCCTCTCACCCCCTTTTTTCCTACCGTAATTCAGCCTTTTCGGCTTCAATATGAAGGATAGCCATTGTTCTTTCATAATTCTTTTCAGGACAGTTGTAGAAAGTGCGGGCAATCCATCTTGATATAGGATGCTGCAAGAGAAAATTTGTTTAAGATTAGTCAGTTTCTGAACTGACTTCGCTTTTCTAGTTGACTATTCCTTAAAATGACTATCTCAGATGAACCAAT
Source organism: Cynocephalus volans (assembly GCF_027409185.1). Classification (NCBI taxonomy): domain Eukaryota; kingdom Metazoa; phylum Chordata; class Mammalia; order Dermoptera; family Cynocephalidae; genus Cynocephalus; species Cynocephalus volans. Next base: position 103,830,796 of record NC_084460.1, on the reverse strand, counting down.
AACACCTACTATGTGCCAAATACTTTATATACATTTTATATAATTTCATCCCATTAGATGGATACTATTTTTGTCCCACAAATTGCACAAAGTTACACAGCTAATAAGTGGCAACATCTGGACTCAAACCAGGTCTGCCTGACTCCAAAGCCTGTACTCTTTCTCATTACACTATCCTGAGTATATTAAGTGGTAGATTCAGGAGCTGAAGCCAGGTTTTGATGATCCAAAAATGAAGTTCTTTCCACCAGTTAGCAAAAAAAACCTAATTGGATGGTTTACTTAAGATTTAATAATGAAGCATTTCTTTTCTAAAATGTAATTCATTCAGATAATAAAACATAATGGGGTATACTATATTCAAGGCCACCTCACTACAATGCTTGCAAAGACAAGTAACAGAATTAGTTTGGGGTTTTGGCAGCAGTGACAGTATGGTGTAACAATTAACAATGCAGGCTCTAGAGTCAAGACTGCTTGGGTTCAAATACTTGTCCTATCTTTTGGACAGTCACTTAACCTCTTTTAAGCCCCAATTTCCTCATTTCTAAAGTGGGAATAATAACAGTACCTTTTACATGGGATGAGGTAATATTTGCAAAACTTTTAGCACAGTGCCTGCTATACATAGTAGCTGCTCAATAAATGACAGCACTAGTATTTGTAAAAGTCTTTCCTAAGGCATTGAACTTCGAATAAATTCTGTTACTCTGCTAGGTTGAGAATACATTGTAGAGTCAGGCTTTAAAAAAACTGTAAACCTTAAAATAATAAAAAACAATTAAGAAAAGTTCCAAAAATAGTTGCTTGTAAAATGTGAGCAAAAAAATGTATTATCTACTTCATATCAAAAACTGAATAGAAGGGCTGGCTGGTTAGCTCACTTGGTTAGAGTGCAGTGCTGGTAACACCAAGGTCAAGGGGTCAGATCCCCCTACCCACCAGACACACACACACACACACACACACACACGCTATATAACTATATCATAATTGTTAAGATATGGACCAGTACATTGACAAAATGCCTAACAAAGTTATTTTCTACCAGCCACACACACACACACACACACAGACATACAATATAACTATATCATAATTGCTAAGTTAAGATATGGACCAGTACATTGACAAAATGCCTAACAAAGTTATTTTCAATGATCTATACAAACCTTGTAATATTCCCAGTGTTCTGGGACATAACCTTCTGGAATTTCTGCTAATTCAGCTTCACCTAATAAGAGAAAATGGTGATGTTCAACTTTAGCATCAGAAGCTTATAATATTAATTTTTCGCCATTAAAGTAAGAAAACAACTTCCCGTGGTTTTAAAGGATCTTTTATTTTTACCAATGAAGATATTCAATATTATAAATACACTTTAATCTGGTTGAAATCAATTCATTCATTAGATACTTTTTAGACGTTTTCTGTGTATAAGGTGTTGTCTATAACATAATATGAAAGTTTCCCATCTTCTTTTTATATAATGAGATATAATAAAAGACACATTATTCCTTCTGGTCTTCCCTGTACCCATTAGACAAAATATTTTAGCATTCAAGTTATTAGAAGTACTTTGAAAAGAATTTCCCATGAAAATGTCTATTGTTATTCACACTTTCATTCTTTCTTTAGAGGATTATAGTTTTATATGTTCCAGGATGAATAAAAAAAATTCTTCTACCCCTCAGCTTCTCTTCCACTTTTCTTTGTACCTTCCTTATCTAGACTTGTCAAAGCTGGTTTTGGGAAATGAGGAGGAAGATAGGCTTTTGGAAGCCTGCTCTGGAGGGGGAAAAGAAAAAGTGTCAAAAAAAAAAAAAAAAGCAACACTGTACACTATTACAGATTAAGATTTGGTTATTTCAAAATAAATTGCCATGTTTATATTTATTTTATTATTTAAAGAACTTTTCACTAAAATATCCATAATTTCTTTTTCTATTCGTGTACATATGTTTTTAAAATTTACCAATCTGGTGATGCTGGAGGGAGGGGGGCGGGGGAACTTACCAATGAATACATTCACCAGAGTTATGATAATTGCTACTGGAATCCCAGTCAACAAAATGTAGAATTTCTGTTAAGATAAAAAATACAAAATTTTTCACATGAATATGTCCTAACTCTCCCTAACATCAAATCATCCCATAATGTGATTTTGTTTTATTTCTTGTAAAATCGATTTGCCAAATTGGGGATACAGTATCAAATGATTGATTTCTGTGATTTTTATTTTTGTGTTCTAGCTCTTACATGCCTATATTTAGTACCAAAAATGAAAGGAAAAAGTAGGGATTAACTGTACAATATATATATTATATATTATACATATATTTATATATAATATTATATATAACATTATATATACAATATAATATATATTATTTATAATATATATATATATTTAAGCAACTTTTCACCTTTTGGTTAAAGCAGTCTCGTGAAAATTAGAAAACTTTATATTAAAAACAAAAGTGTAAAAATGTTAGGGTGATTTCAACCACTGAATAGAGTTTAAATTGGTCGTGACAAGAAAAGTGGGACCTCCACTAATGGGATGAAGAAGGGCACCAAGCACAACAGGAGGGGAAGAGAAGGTCTCAAGGGCAGCCAGTATTCAAATGATGATTCAGAGCTTTAGGAAAAGTGGCAGAGGCTAGACAATCTTCCATTTCTAAGCCTCTACTTTGTTCGTACAGAGCCCTGAGATACAAATATACAGTCAGTACCCTAAATAAGCAACGTTGTTATATCACTGTTAAATTAAGATAGTACTAGAGGCCAGCGTCACTCTCTAAAATCAATGTTCCAGAACAACATAGAAATAAAAAATCATATCCCAAAATAATGGAGCTCCTTTATTTAAGGAATTCTTTCAATGAATTCGTTGGTAATTTAAATATTTTGATAATACAAATAATCTTCCCCACTTAAATCAATTTTCAAAGTTTTGTAATCTGCAGATATTTTTATTCTTAAGGCAGAAAACACAGATTATAATTCAAAATCCCATAATCTTGAGGAAAAGGAATGCCAAGTTTTACCTCCAATTAGTATGAATCCTTTTTTTTTAAAGAAAGAAAACTTCACTAATTTGAAAATAGATTCAGTAACAAATTAGACTTTGCTACACAATCTCAGTATCTTTTGAGGAAAAAAATATGAATTTATAAAATAAAGTCTTTTATAAAATGATGGATGTTTTCTAAACAGGCGAAAAAAATTTTCCTATTTGTATGCAAAGAGTTTAATTCAACAAAAAATTTTAACTCACCGCTAATCTTAAAAAACGCTTGTCATAGAATCCAGAAGGTTTAATGATAAACAGTCTTTTCCCACGGTCTCCACTGTGTCGAACAGGAGCTGGAAATATTAAATTAGCACTTTTTGTACAAGGTTCATACGGGTATCCTGTTATATTCTGAGATAAAATTAGATAATAAAAAAATATACATGCATCAATATTTAATATGAATGAATATAAAAAATGCTTTTTTATTCGAGTACTAAGTCCAGGGCAGATAAGATATCTTTACTTAAAAATTGATGCACTGTTCTAAACTATAGCTCTCCTCATTTTAATTCTGTGTTAAAGAAATATCTAAATAATTGTTTCAATTTGTTTCAATAGCAGGTAAAAAGGTCAGATACTCTTGGTAAGCTGCTCATCTTTGTTTCCTCTGCAACAAATATTTGCTAATACTGCAGAAGAAATAAATTTTATTTAAATTATGTCATTTCATGTGATGAGGTAATGTACATTAGGGATGTGCTACAAAATAGACAGAAGGGCCCAGCAGAATTGACTAAACAAATCTCCAGCAAGAATTTGAACTTGTTATAAAACTACATACTCTAAAATATCTTGATAAATCTCCTTACCAGCCAGCCACCAAACAAACAAAAATATCTTGACAGAGGGCTGTCCAGTTAGCTCAGTTGGTTACAGCATGGTGTTGATAACATCAAGATCAAGGGTTCAATCCTTGCATTGGCCAAATGCCAAAAAAAAAACTCCAAAAAGAAACAAACAAACAAAAAAATCTTGGTAAAATCCCTTTGTAAGCCATCTCTTTCTCTCTCTCTCTTTTTCATTTTTAGTGGCTGGCTGGTAAGGGGATTGAACCCTGGACCTTGGTGTTATCACCACCAACTGAACCAACTGGACAGCCCCTTTGTAAGTCATTTTTGATTAAAAATATCCTCTTCTTCAAATCCTCCCCGAGATAGTTTATCTCCAGCAAGGCTTCATGAAATTCTAAGGCAAAATTTCACTCTCGGATCGTCTTTCTATACTCTTCCTCTTCTTGGAGGTCTGGAATGATCACTATAGGCATTCCAAGCCCTTTCCCCTGGGAGCAGCAAAGGATCCAGCTGTTACTGAGAAACTGAGGGTTACTATGCTTCCACTGCATAACTGCTCTTAAGGAAATTTTGCACAAGTCACTGTGGGATAAAAAACTTAAATTTCCCGTTAAAGGAATTTCAGTCATAATAGATGTCAGAAATATCTGTATCCTTTGTTCATGCTTAATGTCGGGAATGCTTTCCCCTCTCCTGAAATCTATTCTTTAGGCCCAGATGACAAATTATCCTCCAAGAAGCCTACATTCTTCCCAATCAGATGAGATGTCTCCTACTTTTGAATTATTGTATATTGTAGTGATGTACATTGTACATTCTACTTGCTTTCACTGCTGCCACTTTTAAGTATAAATATCTTAAAGGCAGGGACTGTCTTAATTTTGGAATCACTTGCAGTAGCTTGCAGTGAATTTAGAAGGTTACCTCACAAGAGGAGTAGAAACTGGCATGAATTTACTAAGTATAATTTATACTGCTAAGGCTTCTAAAATAACAAGATTAAGAGAATTTGACAAAGTGAGTATGGATTTTAGCAAATCATTTGAAAATACCATAACGGAATTTTTTTGTGGACTAGATAAAGAAAACGGGCTGGATGAAAGTACAAACTACTCATTAATTCAATAAATATTTAAGTGCCTACTATGTACAAGTCTTTTGCCAGGCCTAAAGTCTAAGGGATATAGATCCTGCTGGGAGAAAAAGATGCTAAATAAATAATTATAAATCTATAAGGGTAACAAAGGAAAGAAACAGGATGCAGTATTAGAAAAGAACAGGCCCAGAAGGAAAGCTCCTATTTAGACAGGATGGTGGAGTGGGAGAAAAGTACATTATAAGCTGAGAGAAAGAGAAACTTAGATGAACTTGCAATGGGTAACTGATTGATTACACCCAAAAGGCGCTGATTAATTAATGCACTAACCTGTCAAAGGAATCTCAAAAGCCCTACAGTGTCAAGATTTTTATGAATGACCTAAATGAGATGGAGATGGCATTCCTGACTTGTTGAGTCTTGGAAACACAAATCTACTGCTATAATAGTGGCTAATACACTGAGGATAACATGAGATCCGAAAAAGGTCTTCATACACATTTAGAAATGGCCGAATCTGAAAGGACTAAATATAATAAAGTCAGTGGCAAGTCTTTCCTGAACCTCCCCCGCTCCCAAATTTAGTTGCTCACAAAAAAGCCAAAGGCCAATTCAGTCTTAATCTGATGTACTAGAAGTAAAGGGTCAAAACAGGACAATCTTCTCTACCACCCATCCCGACTATACCTGCAGAAGTGTGTCCATTCCAGGGCACACACTTTTAGAGTGACAATCTGGAGCTTGCTACGGTGTAAGCAACCAGGGGGGCAAACGATCTGGAAACTGACATATTGAGACTGAAAGAACGGAAGCTGATTGCTGCACAATTAAAGAAATCTGGATAGAGACTAGATAAGTGTCTTTAAATAGCCAAAGAGCTGTCCCATGTCAGAGGGCTTATGCTATTCTGTGTTGACCTGAAGGGAAGACCTAGGATCAATGTGTGAAAGAGTAATTTTTAGCTTAATACAAGGAAAAGTTTCTATCAATTTTAGTGGCTGAAAATAAAATTGGACTGCCTTACTGATTCCCCATTACAGAGTTATTCAAGTATCAATAATGAGATATAACAAGGATTAACATTAAATATAGAGGGTTAGCCTAGAGGATTTCTAAGGTTCTTCCTTTTAGAGAATCTGAATATATGAGCTCTCTTAAAACAAAATGGAATAACTTCCCAACTCATCTCTCTCAATGGTTTCTTTTCAATTCCAAGAACTCTTTCCTGCCATAGGGTTTGTTGTGGATTGAATATATGCCCCCTCCCCTGCCAAATTCACTGAAGCTTAAATTGTGTCCCCCAAAGTTTCAGGTATTGGCAACGTGGCCCCCACTGTAACTGTTGAGAGTGGGAAATCCTCTTATGGTAATTGAAAGAAGGGGCCTTGAAGAGGTGATTAGATGCTGAGGACCATGCCTAGTGAATGGATTAACAATGGTGGTCATGGGCGTGGTTCTGAGGCCTTTAAAAGGAGAGTGAATGAGGTTCTCTCTCTCTCCTCTGCCATCTTCTGCCATGTGAGAACCTGCATTGCTGTAAAGCCACCACCAAGAAGACTCTCATCAGATGTGTTCCCTGGACTTTGGATTTCCTAGCCTCTGAAACTGTAAGCAATAAATTCCATTTTCTTTATAAATCACCAGTTCTGTGTATTTTGTTAGAAGCAACAGAAACGGACTAATACAGAAAATTGGTACCAGGAGAGAGTGGTGTTGCTTATAATAAATACTTGGAAATGTAGAAGCAGATTTGGAACTGGGTGTTGAGCAGAGGCTGGAAGAATTGAAGGAGCTGGCTAGGAAAAACCTAGATGCTGGCAAAAATTTAGAAGACAAGAAAACCCAAGTTGGAATGTTTTAGAGACTGGTTAGATGCTGGTGACCAGAGTGCTGATAGAAATATGGATGTAAAGACCATTCTAAGGAGATCTCAGACATAAATGAGAAGACTTATTGGAAAATAGGGTAAAAATCACTCTGCTATGAACTGGCAAGGAATTTGGCTACATTCTCTTCATACCCAAAAGTATTATGGAATGTGGAACTTAAAGGTGCTGACCCAGAGTATTTGGCAGAAGAAATTTCTAAGCAGTAAAACATTCAGGAAGCTGCCTGACTACTTCCAACAACTTATTATGGAGGCATGATGTAAAGCCAGAAGTTAAAAGGGAAGCAGAGTGTAAACATTTGGAAAATTTGCAGCCTGGCCATGTGGTGGTGAAGTAGAAAGTATCTTTAAGAGAAAAATACAATGTTGCAAAGATTAGTACAAAAGGAGAGGTTTTATCAAGAGAAGGGGAAAAGGGCCCTGAAGGCATTGCAGAAGCCTCTGGGGCCAACCCTTCTATTACAGGCCCAGAGGCCTAGGGAGACAGAGTGGTCTTGGGAAATAGGCCTGAGGTGCCCTGCATAGGTCAGTTGCTCAGGGCCACCTCAGGATGCTGTTCCCCATACCAGCACCCCAGAAGCTTTGGCTGCTCCAGCTGTGGCTAAATTGGCCCCAGGTGTGGCTGGACCCACAGCTTTGGAAAATACAAGCTGAAAGCCTTGGCAGTGTCCACATGGTGTTAGGTCTGCAGGCCCACAGAATGCCAGAGCTGTGAAGACTTGGGAGCCTCCACCCCAATTTCAAAGGATATGTGGAAAAGACTGGGGGCCCAGGAAGAGATCTGTCACAGGAGCAGAGTCACCACAAACAGCCTTTGCTAGAGCAATGATGGGCAGACATGGGGGGTCAGAGTTGCAGCAGAAAAACCCTGCCTAGTGAGCTGTGGGAGCAAGACTACCATGGAGACCTCAGATGTGTGAAGCTACCAGAGTGGAACACCAGCCTGAGAGAGCTAAAGAATCAACTGAGACCAGGAAAGCCATACGAGCAGAGCTGCCTGAGGACTTCGAACATGGAGTTGAGGTACCTGATTCACCAGCTTTGAGATTTAATGTTTGTCCTACTGGGTTTTGGACTTGTTGGGACCTTTACACCTTTCTTTTGGCCTATTTCTCCCTTTTTGATTGGGAATATGTACTCTATGTTTGTCCCACCATTGTATCACGGAAGTAGATAACTTGTTTTGATTTCACAGATGGGACTTTGAACTTTGGACTTCTGAGTTGAAACAAATTAAGACTTTGGGAATGAAATGAATGTATTTGTATGTGAAAAGGACATGAATTCTGGGGGGCCGGGGTGGAATGCTGTGGATTGAATGTCCCCACCAAACTCACTGAAGCTTAAACTGTGTCCCCCAAGTTCCAGGTATTGGCAACTTGGCCCCCACTGTAACTGCTGAGGGTGGGAAATCCTATTATTTGATAATTGAAAGGTGGGGTCTTGAAGAGGTGATTAGAATATAGGACTATGACTCGTGAATGGATTAATAATGATGGTCATGGGAATGGTTTTGAGGTTTTTTAAAAGGAGAGCAAACAAGGAGGTTAGTCTCTTTCTCTCTGCTCTGCCATTTTCTGCCATGTGAGACCCCTGCATTGCTGTAAAGCCACCACCAAGAGAACTCTCACTAGATGTGTTCCCTGGACTTTGGACTTCCCAGCCTCTGAAACTGTAAGCAATAAATTCCATTTTCTTTATAAATCACCCAGTTCCTTGTATTTTGTTATTAGCAAGAGAAATGGACTAATGTAGTGTTTTTGTACTTACTTTCCCCATTGCCTGGAATGCTTTTCCCCAGGCTCTTTGAATGGCTGCTTCCACATCTCATCCTTTTGGGCTAAAATCAAATGTCACTTCCTCAGAGAAGTCTTCTCTGCCTAACCTATCCAAAAATTGGCTTCCCACTTCTTCCCCTTAACATCATTTGATAATCTCCTTTAAAGCAAGGAGCACTAACTCAAATTATTTTGTTAAGGGCCATCAGATCAGGCACTATCTTATTCAGCACTGTATCTCTAGTACCATTTAGTGTCTGCCACACGGTAGGTGCTCCATAAATATTACTGAATTTACCTTTCTTAAGTAAATTAAATGTTGACAGAGGATCTTTCCTTAGTCTCTGAAAGTCTACTACATTTACTCAAAAGAGACTGTGTACTCCCTAACTTTCCCTTTCAATCACTCACTCTCACATTCTCTCTCTCTCTCTCTCTCTCACACACACACACACACACACACACACACACACACACACACACGAGAGGGAAAGAGGAAGGATTAAACTATATGTGGTTTTAGAGAACAATGATTACAAATGATTACTAATAGATATCAAAATTGTAACAAATGAAAAGAACTACGGAAAAAAGCTTTGGTCCAGGTGCATTCTCATAATATTAATGCAGTTAGTAACGTGAACTGCTTGCTCTTTCTTTACACATACCAATTTACCCAGTTGTTAAACAACTATTCATGTCATTAGATATGCTAGATAACTTATCACACTGTTCTAAAGTATATTTCATAGCACTAAACTCTTTTTAAATGTTCTGAACCTTCACGATTTGCTGTTGATGTAGTAGGGCCATCTGCTTACAATATAAAAATATTAGGGTGAACAAACAGGTGACTGCCAGGATTTCTGGAATTCAGATCCTCCTGCCATCAAAGTAGGCATCTTCCACTACTCTCTAAAACCTGAAAATTCTCAATTAGGTATTCATTAATTACAAAGGTCGAAGGCTTCAATAATCAATTTTTTAAAAAGGAGATAGCTTCGGGAAAGTTATTAAATCTTTGACAATTGTTATTTTTGTGAGGATTGAATAAGGTGATGTAGAATCTTTTGCATCTTGGGCTGGACAGTTAGCTCACTTGGTTAGAGCTGGTGCCGATGACACCAAGGTCAACGGTTCAGATCCCAATATGCGCCTCCAGCGAAAAATAATATTTTTTTTGCATCTCAAAGACAACAATGGAAAATTGGTCATTTTATTTCCCTCATTCCCAGTTAAGGGCACCACCATCTCTATTACTCAAGCTAAAAATCTCCATCATCTTCCTTGCACTTACCCCTCATTCATCATTTGCCAAGGCCTCTGATTCTAAGATTTCAACTCTTCATTTCTTTCCATGCCTTCCTTACCTTATTGGCCTAAGTAATCAACACCCACTATAAGTCATCCAATACTCAGAAACATCTTCCTAAAACACACTACTGATGATGCTCTTCTGCTAAAACACTCTCTGTTGCCTACAAAGTAAAGTGAAGACACTTTGGCTTTGTATTCAGTCCTTCCTCTCCCCCAATTTGGTCCCAATCTCCCTTTTTTAGCCTTCTCTCTCAACACCTACCTGTCTCAAGAGCCCCATATCTAGACATATCAGAAAACTCACCCTTTACTTTTCTTCCAGTTTCATCTGTTAAAACTACCAACAAAATTCAGTTAAAATGATGTATATTCTATATCTGAATTAACTCCATTTCACTTGGTTTATATTCCATTTTAATAGTCTTCTCATTTTTTGTAAACATAATTTGTGCACATCAGTCTTCATCTGTAAATTAAAGTTCCTTGCAGCTGATGGGGAGGACTTAAGCTCATCTCTGGAATTCCTTGATATTTGACATTTAACAAATAATTTAATTAAACAGAGAAACTACCTTTATCTTCTTATTTTCTGAGAAAGGTTTCCACTGAGGATGAATGAAGAAAGCATGAAAGCAGTAGATATTTAAGAAAGGTGTGGCCACAGGGCCCTGTAGAAGGCTAATGCTGGGACCCCAAAGCCACAGGCAACAAAGGTAAAAATAGATAAACTGGACTTCATGAATTTTAAAAATTTTGTGTATCAAAAGACATATCAACAGAAAAAAAAGCTACCCAAAGAATGGGAGAAAATATTTGCAAATCATATATCTGCTAAGGGATTGATATCCAGAATATATAGAAAACTCCTAAAAATCAATAACAAAATAAACAACCCAATTAAATGATAGGCAAAGGACTTGAAAAGACATTTCTCCAAAGATATACAAATGACCAAAAAGCACAAGAAAAGACACTCAACACTACTCATTAGCAAAATGCAAATCAAAACTACAAAGAGATACTATGGTATACCCATTAGGATGACTACTATCAAAAAACCAGAAGATAACAAGTGTTGACAAGAATGTGGAGAAATTGGAACCCTTGTGCACTATTGGCAGGAATGTAAAATGGTGCAGCTCTATGGAAAATAGTATGGTGATTCCTCAAATAATTAGGGATAGAATTACCATATAATCCAGCAATTCCACTTTTGGGCATACAGTTGTCCCTCAGTTACAATACCCCCTACAGATACCAAAATCCATGGATACTCAAGCCCCTTACATAAAATGGCACAGTATGTGCATATAACCTATGCACATCCTCCCATTAAATTTAAATTATCTCAAGATTACTTATAATACCTAAAACAGTGTAAATGCTATGTAAATACAGTAGTTGTTATACTGTATCTTTTTTTGTTTGGGGGAGGAGCTGGCCAGTATGGGGATCTAAACCCTCGACCTTGGTGTTATAACACCATGCTCTAACCAACTGAGTTAACTGGCCAGCCCTGTATGTTTTTTACTTTTACTATTTTTTATTGCTGTATTGTTTTTTTCTGTCCTCCAAACGATTCTGATCCACAATTGGTAAGATCTGCATATTCAGAACCCAAGGATATGGAGGTACACCCAAAAGAACTGAAAGAATTGAATCGAAGGGATATTTATACATCCATGTTCATGGCAGCACTATTCACAACAGTTAAAATGTGAAACTAACCCAAGTATCTGTTGACAGATGAAAGGATAAGGAAAATGTGGTATATACATACAATGGAATATTATTCAGCTTTAAAAAGGAAGGAAATTCTGACTCATGCTACCACATAGATGAACCCTGAAGACATTATGCTAAGTGAAACAAGCCAGTCACAAAAAGACAAATACTGTACAATTCCACTTATATGAGGTATTTAGAGCAGTCAAAATCAGAGACAGAGTAGAATGGTGGATGCCAGGGGCTGAGTGGATGGGGGAAATGGAGAGCTATTGTTTAATGGGTGCAGAGTTTCAGTTTTACAAGATGAAAAGAGTTATGTAGATGAATGACAGTGATTGTTGCACATTCTGAATGTATTTAATATTCCATAACTGTACACTTAAAAATGGTTAAGATGATAAATTTTATTTTATGTGTATTTCATCACAATTTTTTTTTAAAAGGCTAATGCCAGGTACTGCAGATTTTTCCCATTCACTCTTCACAACTATCTTATGAGGTAGGTTAAAATTATCATCTTTTTGAAAGATGAAGAAATGCAGGTCACCAGCAATTAAGTGCCTTCCAACTTTAGCTTCCAAGAAGTGATGACTCCAAGGTCACAGAGCTTCTAAATTCTGGAGCCAGGATTTGAACCTAGGCAGTCTAATGCCAGAGAAAACAAAACAAGAAAAGATACCCTTACTATACTGGAGCTTACATTCTTGCAGGGGCAGATATAACCAATAATATAAGAGATTAAAACCCTTCATTCCACAGTGACCGATGCAAAATATCTTTGAGAGCAGGTACACAGCTGAAACACATTAACCCTTAGTATAGATATTAGATCTTTCCCTGCTCCCATTGGAGATGGCATAGACTACTGTGATGATCCTTCCAGAACTCCAAGAATGGGGAATACTGCAGAAAGAGAAACTGGAGGTGAAATTTTACCTCAGTTTATCTCCAGCTAGACTTAACTAAATACTATCTGGGGGAGTACCTGAAGGATTTGCTTTTGAATATTTGAAGATATCAGAATTCAGAAATGGCTTACAAAGGGATTTTATCAAGGAATGTTAGCACATGTTTTGTGACAAGTTCAAATTCCTGCTGGAAATTTGTTGAATACCACACTGGTCCTTTCCATCATGTTTCCTGCAAGTCCCTATGTACACTGCCTCCTCATGTGAACTGGCATAATTCAAATTAAATTGGGAGAAGAGAAGAGGAGTAAAATAGGACAAGATATTTTAAAGTTGGAGAAGATATTTTGAAGTTGGAGACGGTCTTTCTGGCTTTAGGGTAAAAGTCTCACTTCCTCTCTACCTACTTGTATTACACAGAGCAAATAGCTTACAGTACAGCATATCTTTGATCAAGAGGATTAAATGAATTACTACATTAAAGCCTTAGAATGGTGCCTGACACATAATAAGTGCTCAATAAGTGTTGGCTGCCATTATTATTAATTTAGTATAGTGGTGCATTATTATTACTATTATTTTAGAGGCTGGCTGGTACGAGGATCGATCTTTTGACCTTGGTGTGTAACACTGCACTCCAACCGAGGTAACCGGCCAGCCCTAGGTGCATTATTTTTGTAATAATTGAGTCAGTTTCTTCACCTGTAAAATGGGGATAATAACATCGCATTTACTTTGCAGAGTCTTTTAAAGAATGAGACAGACTGAATACCAAGCATTTGATACGTTGCTATCATGATTATAAAACGAATACAATTCAGGCTGGATTCATTATCACATACTCATTAACATTCTAGTCTTTTAAAAAGATATTTAAATTAAAACATTTTCGGGGGCCCCAAAATTATCATGGGCTCTGTAAGGATCCTTATCTACTCGCGCCTAATAGGTAAGTTGGCCTCTCTATTTGTCTACATTTTACTTACCATCAGGGGGCTTCTCAGCAACATGCCTTCCCATCTGTGGGACTAAAACCTCGTGCAGTGGGACGTACCAAGAATCTGGTGCCCTCGAGACACAAGTCTCACCTGTATGCCATTCTAGTCTCAGTTTCATCCACAAATTATTATCAATTGGGATCGGTGAATGGCAGTGTTTTACAAACGCTAAGTAACCAATTAAACGTGACTGAACTGATTACTTCAGGAAAGCCCTCACACAGCTCGTGCTCCACAAACCGACAATTTGTCTCGTCTCCCTTCGGACCCAAGGTCACCCGGGAAGAGTCCTCCTATCTCTCACCCCACACCCCCTGCACGCACTTTCTCCCAAGGCCAGCACCCACCGACAGTCTTCGGCAAAGCACGGGTGAGGAAGCCCCCGAATCCGAGTCGAGCACCGAGGCGGCGGCCAGACAGAGCTGCCAGTGTAGTGACCGAAACCCGCTGCAACAAGCTCATGGCCGCCATGGCGACGAAGGGCAAGAGGATAAAGCGGAGAGAGTAACGGAAGCCGAGAGAGTCAATTTACCGGTGAGGGCCTAGCGGAAGATCGCCATTTTGAGTGAGGGCAAAAGACTGTTTCTGGTCTCTTAATCTGGTCGGCGTAAAACAACGGAAGTGACGCCATTGTTGGCGGAAACGCGGTTTGCTTAGTTATGCGAAAAAATGGCTGCCTCCAGTTTGGCCGTTCTTTGTAGGAGAGTTTCAGCTACGCTGCGGGCTTCCAGGTCATTAATAACTCCTCAGGCCCCTGCTAGCACAGGGTAAGTGATGTGAGGAGTAGGTTTGCCCACTTCTCCAACATTGGATCTTGTTTACTTGCCGAGATGTCGAGAACAGCTCAGGGATGGAAAGGCCGCCTGAATGGCAGAGCCTGAACCCATCTCCATGAGGAGTGAGTGACCTTGGAGAAGTAGCCCGTCGCCGACATTTCCATTCCTTCCTCAAACATTTTGTTGCCTGCTGCCATGCACCAGACAGTATATGGGGTTTGTAGATGCCCAGTATTCGAATTAAACCTGCAGTTACAGAAGCATCCTTTTGGGCTGGGTGGGTTGGGAAAAACTTCACTGAAGAACTTTTTGTTGTGAACTGAAGGCTGTGTCGGGTGTGGATGGATAAAAAAGACGGGGTCCCTGTACGTCCAGGATCTCCCACAGAGAGATTTTCAGTAAATGTTGAATAAGTAATGAAAATTGCCAAATGAACAGAAAGTTGCCCTGCAGGTGTGAGAAAGGAACTTCCTACAAATAGTGTTTCTTATTTCGAGGTGGAAAGACTTGTCTTCTCTACAGACCGATCATTTTTGATTTTACGGTGTACGGTTTCCTCCCCTTTATTGGCATTTGTCTATAATGTTTAATTTTATAAACAGTAGGGTACGTCATATTTTTGAAGGAAGTAATATATCTGCTTTTGACTGCACAGGCGATTATTGAGCATCTGTTATGTGCTGATGTTTTATTACTCTAACCTCAGAAATAAGCAAATTTTTTTTCATATTGTAGAGGCTCAATTTGATCAAGGTGGCAGGCTTGGATCAGTTGTCTCTTCTACATCCCTTTTCCTTAAAAAGGAAATAATTTTAGCATTTTTATTATTCACTTTGGAAAATGGGGTAAAGTATTATGAAGAAAGTAAAAATCAACTATTGTACTTCTACCACTCAAACGGATTTCCTTCCATTCTTTTAAATTTTGCATATATACACACACGTACAATTTTTAAATAAAATTAGGATCTTATTTACATATATGCATTTTTGTGCTCTACCATTTTCTCCTTTTTATTTAAAAAAATTTCAAACCAACAGGAAAGTTGTTAGAGTAGTACAAAGAATAACCATATACTTTTTGCCTACTTTAATCAATCAGTGTTTTGTCACATTTTTTGTCTATTTATATTCATGCTCTTTTTTTTCTGAACTATTTGAAGCATGTCAGAATTTCAGACTTCATGACCTCAGCATATATATTCTTTGTCTTTTTAATTCTTTCTTTTATTGTGTTTTATTGGCACACAAAAAAATGTCCCCTCATTATATGTATTCTGAGAATAAGGACATTGTCTTAACCACAATACAGTGATCACACAGGAAATTTAATCTTGATACACTACTATTATTATACTAATATTATCTAGCATATAGTCCAAATTCAAATGTCCTCAATTTCCCTGGTAATTTCCTTTTTTTTTTTCCTTTTTGATTCAGTATCTAATGAAGGATCATTTATTGCATTAGTTTACATGCCCCTTAATCCAGAAAAGTTCTCTTTTTGGGGGGGCGGGGAACAGCTGTCCAGTACAGGGATCAAACCCTGGACCTTGGTGTTATCAGCACCATGCTCTAACCAACTGAGCTAAGTGACCAGCCCTGGAACAGTTCCTTTTTTTCTCTTTAGTGATGTTGACATTTTTGATAAGATTAGCTTTTTTCCGAATATCGCTGCATTTGGATTGGTCTGATTGTTTCCTCATGATTAGATTCTGGTTAAATACTTTTGGTAGGAATACACCACTTGTGATACACTTCACTATTTTGTTTTAAATCGTTAAATATTAGATATTCTTAATTAAATATTAAGATCATTAAATATTCTTTAAAAACATGATTTTTAAATTACTGTATAATAGTTTATCATACAGATGCACTTTTTAAAACTGTTCCCCATTTGCACATTTACATAATTATCAACTTTTTTGATACCACATATAATGTTTTAATAAACATTTTAATTTATGATTTCCCATCTATAGGTTTTTTAGTTGAAATTTCTAGATGTGGAGTTAGAATTACCAAAGTAAAGGAGGAAGCATTTTGGGCCCCTGATACATGTTGCAAAATTCACCTTGAGAATGTTTTACCTGCTCGTGCACCCACTAGCAGTGCAGAAAGGACCTAAAAATATTACCTTAAAATATGATTGTGTAAATGTATTACCTCGGAAATTATAGGGTAGCACCCTCTGCCATACAATATTAAAAATAACTTTCTAAAGCATTTTGAAAGTTTATTGCTTCTTGTGCAGAAACCCTGAGCAGGTTTTTTTAACATTGTAGATGAGGAAATGATTCAGTTTATTGCTTATAAAATCAAAATATTGTAAAACTTTAATCACTTATTTATATATGTGTTCAGTTACATATATTTATATATATGTGTGTTCAGTTGCAGGTTTTCTGCTAGTTTGTTGCCTAAGAATACACCAAATGTCACATCCTTTCACCAGTGTAGATTACTTCATACCACATTGTCAAGGAAAGGACTGGAAGAATTTTTTGATGACCCAAAGAACTGGGGGGAAGAAAAAGTGAAGTCTGGTGAGATATTTGCATTTGTGAACATTAAATGTTTATTGAACCCTTCATCATTTGGGTATTTATCCAGTTTAGGAGCTATTCAGGTGTTACTTTTTTTGATTTCCTTTGGGTCCATTTACTAGAGAAAATTAAAAGGATGATATAATAGTAGAGGTAATAGTTTCTTGGCAGGTTGGCAAAGAAGAGTAGGTTAAGAAGAAGAGTACATTGAAATTATTAACTAAAGTTAGGTTTAGGTTTTATTGTAGATTTCATTTTTTAGTGATAAGTGAAAATTAATTTGTAATGATACAAAGTATTTTGACATTAGGGTATAAAAATACATTCCATACTAATGCTAATTTTATCTAATGCTATTGCCAGTCATGTTATTAGTATTTTCATATGTGTTGTCTAATATAATCCTAATGTATTATGTTATTTAATATAATAAAGCTATTATATATTTTATAGATAGGAAAATAGGTTTAGAGAGGTTAAGAGCACATAGGTAGAAACATTATTTCATGTAATGAATTTATCATTTTAACAGGAGCTTCATGGACCTGTCAGCAATTAAGGAACAAAAGTAATGAAGATTTACACAAACTTTGGTAAGTATATTAAGTACATTACATCTAGGAGTTTGAAGCACTTAACAGTATAAAAATGTAAAAATTTTACATCCATCTGATATAAGAAATTGAATGAAATGATTTGTAGTACTGTGGATGATACATATGACATATGAGATCATGAAAGATTTTATAAATATGATAGAGGTTAGATTACATAAGACAAATGTATCACAGTTCTCACGTACTTGTAGGTTTAGAAATTTTACTGTACCTGCTACCAGTCATTACTAACACCTTTATATTAGCAATTTCAGTAAACCTAAGTAATAAAATGAAATGGGAACATTTGTTCACATTTAATCTTCCCTCTTTTTTATTACCTTTTTCATGGTCTGGAATCTTTAGCTTATTTGCTTGGGGGGTGGGTGTGTTGGAAAGTGCATTTAATTGGATATGTAGATAGATTTTTCTAGCAGATTCTCCTGATGAATTAGAGTTGAGAAGATTTAAGATAGAGTTGCGTTTTTAATTGACTACATTTAGTCCAGAGATATATTTTGTTTGGACTGTACTTGTTTTTTAAATTGGCAAACTTCACACAAAAAGTAAGGATTTCTGGCTTCTTGAATAATCAGACCTGCGATCTAGGGCACTGGCCCTGCATTCTTACACGGCAACACCTAGTTGTTCTGTGTAGCAGCTGCCCCTTCTAGATGGAGCAGTACACACCACTTCTCCTTACCCACCCTGCTGTTCTTTCACCAGGCCCGCTTCACTCGTAACTGTTATCTGCCTAGGCACTGAAGTAGGCATTTAAATTTTTTGCCCCTGAATTAAAGGGTTACTTATCTCTTATTGCAGATTAAAGAGTTATAAAGTATCTATACAGATCACTAGTATTATGTGTTTATTCGTTATAGAAAAATGAGTTGTATTAAAGCAGTTATTGTGGGTTATCAGTAAAAGGATAGTTAGGGCTGTTTCAACATCCATTGTGACTAAAACTAAACCATTAATCTTCTGCCACTCTTTTCTCCAAAATTGTCTTCTTCCATAGTATAAAGTACCCCAATTCCTTTGTCTCATTTTCAGTGCCCTCCACATTTGTTTTCTTTCCTTTCTTCCAACTCTGATTCTCAAAGAGATATTTTCACAAAACCACCAGTTTAGTTCTGTTGCTTCAGTACCTTTAATTGTTTTCTTTGCTCTCCCTTCCATCCTAACAAATCCCATCTCCTCTCTGGAGCTATCACTGACCATCTCAGCTGAAGAGATGTCTCAGTTTTCCCACTTAATTTTTCTGGTACTTGTCTGTCCCACTCAATATACCACATTACAGAAGTTTTAGAAGCAGCATGGTGGAATAAAAATAGATAGGTTTTGCATACAGGGAGTCTGGAATTTGAATCCTGAATTAGCTGTGTGGCCCAGAATACCTTACTTTTCTTAGCCTTAGTTTCTTCATTTAGGAAGTAGAAAAGGTTGTTGTGAAAAAAAAAAAAAAAAGAAAAGGTTGTTGTGAGAATTAAATGAAGTAATGTACATGAAGTGCTTAGCACACTGCCTGGCATATAACAGGTGCTCAGTGTTACTTATCATCCATCTTCCTTTTCTTCTCTCTCCACTTGGAATATAGAGACTGTGTGTTATGCCTTTTTATAACTCTCCTGGCACTTAATACAATATAAAGCACATGGAAAGTTTATTGAACAAATGAATAAGCAAAGATATAGCTCTGTAAAAAGTATTGTTCTTTGTAATGATATTCTCTATATTGAGATTTCTAAAGGACTTTCGAGTACAGATCATTAATTTTGATGTCAAAAAATCACAACTTTAATTAACATAACCACAGAAAAGAATCACAGGTTTGTGTTCTTTGCTATAGGTATGTCCTACTGAAAGAAAGAAACATGCTCCTAACTCTAGAGCAGGAGGCCAAGCGACAAAGATTGCCAATGCCAAGTCCAGAGAGGTTAGAAAAGGTAAGGCTTGTACGAGGCTAGAGACTGTTGTGCAGGATAAAAGCTAAAAGGATTGAGTATATGATTCCTTTATTTCTTATCAATTGAATTTCTTTTTTCTGTTTCTGTTTGATCTTTAGTAAATATATATGCAGCCATCACAACTATCAAATTTTAGAACATTTCCATCACCCCAAAAGTAAATTTCATAACCTTCTGCAGGGAAGGTTACACATTCCCAGTTGCAACCCCCAACATATGTGTGGACATATATTTTCATTTCTCTTGAGTAGATACTGAGGAGATTTCATTTCTCTTGAGTAGATACTAAGAAACAACCAAACTATTTGCTAAAGTAGCTATACCATTTTACATTTCTAGTTTCAGATTAGCCACATCCTCACTAATGAGATCAAGTTTTTAATGCATTTTTTCTTACTATGGTAAAAAACACACAACGTAAAATTTACTATCTTAACCATTTTTAAGTGTACAGTTCAGTAGTGTTAAGTATATTCACAATGTCGTGAAAAGGTCAGTTATTTTTTACATTAGGTTTTCTTCATCATTAAAGGAAAAATCTCTTGCATTCCTATTCCCATTCCCCAAGGTAACCAGTCATAAGTGACTTATTTAAGTCTTATTTATCCATCAGAACTTTTCTATACATGGAGAAGTATGTCTATTTTTATTTATAGAAATTTGCTATACCGTATATATTCTTCTGAAACTTAACATTTTTCACCTACCTATGTATCCTGGATATTTTCCCATATCAGTAGATGTAGATCTGCCTCTTTTTTTGGTTTTTTTTTTCCCATGTTTAAGGTATTTTTTCCATGTAGAAGTTTATGTTTTTACTTAGATTTGTAAGTTTTTTCCTAGATTACTTTTGAGGTCACCCTTTTACTGATTTTCCTGTGCTGTAGTAAGTAGTCAGTGAGAACAGAACTCAGTTTTTGTGAGAACTTTAGTCCTGCTGCCTAATCTCAGCTACTTTAGTTTCCTTTCCCACACTAGTTGCAACCGTTATTGCCACACTCCCTTTAAGAGGGAAGGACATAACATCCCTGGAGAAGGTTAAAGAAGGTATGGAATAAAACCTCATTATGAAGAAGGTTATTCTGACTTGGTGAAACTTGAATTACATTTTTGTTTTTTTAATTTCATTTGGACATAATACGAGAAGTTATGAGAATAGCACAAAGAATTTTCATGTACTCTTCACCCTGATTCCTCATGTGAATATTTTAGCACATTTGTGTTATCCTTCTCTGCTCACCTCCTCCAGGCACACTATTTTTTTCTCAACTGTTTGAGAGTAAGTTGTATACATGATGTCCCTTTATGCATAAAAACTTAATTATATGTTTCCCCAAAAAAGGATATTCCCTTGTATAACCACTGTAAAATTTTCAAAATCAGGAAACTAATATTGATACAATACTACTACTTATAATCTACAGATCTTATTCGGATTTCATTAATTATTCCAACAATGTCCTTTATAGAAAAAAAAAACCTCTGCATCATGCATTTTCAGATTCTGTGTCTCTTTAGTCTCCTTTAATCTGAAGGCTCAATCTTTCTTTATGTTTCATGACATTGACATTTTTGAAGAGTATAGGCCAGTCCCTCAATTTGTGTTTGTTTGATGTTTCTCCTGATAAGATTGGCAGAAATATCATAGAAGCGATGCTGTGTTCTTCACAGATACCTCAGATCAGGAGCACAAGATGTTGGTTTGTTCTGATACTGATGATGTTACCATTAATAACTTGGTTAAGATGATGTCTGTCAAGTTTCTCCACTGTATAGTTACTGTTTTTTCTTTGAATTGAAATAAATATCTTGTTAGGAGATACTTTGCGATCATGTAAATATCCTATAACTTCTCAACTTTCACTTGCTACTTCTGGCATACATTGATGTTTCTTTTTTTTTTTTTTTTTTTGTCACCTGGCCTGTACATGGATTGAACCTTAGACCTTGGTGTTATCAGTACCTCACTCTAACCAATTGAGCTTACCAGCCAGCCCCCATTGATGATTTTTGTCTGAATCGATTATTATTATTTTTGCTAAATAGTGATTTTCTAATCCTTTCATTCATTCTACATTTATTACTTGGCTTTCGTCTGTAAGGAAGTGCTTTTCCTTCTCCCCATTTCTTTCTTTCTTCATTCATTCATTCCTATCAGTGTGGACTCATGGATTCAATTTTATTCACTGTTATAACCCTTTAATACCATCATCCCAGATTTGGCCCATGTGAGTTCCTTCAGGCTGGGCCATGTGTCCTCATTGTGCTTTGATGAGGCACAGCAAGATGTTCTGGATTTATCTTGAATTTGCCCCAGCCATTTTACAGAAGAACCTGGTTAATAAGAAACTAAGAGCTGCGTGGTAGGTATCCTCATTGCTATGTAATATTTATAAGGTAATCTGATTTATTTTAAGGTGTATTTGCTAACTCTGCTATTGAGGAAATTTATGTTTTAGAGACTCAAGTGCATTGACAAGTAAGGGTGATTTATAAATAACACAGTGTTTGATGGAAAGCTTCTAGAATGATGCTGTTACAAGACTTTTGGACTTTAATAACAGATTTTCCCCTCTCCCTGCTTTAAATATATATTTCAGAGGTGAACATTACCTCAGTAGTACCGTATATGTATGGCACTTTCTGAATTAGGAGAATCCAAAATAATAAAAGTTTACTCCAGATAATCTGAAAGTGAACATAATTGTTTTTAAAATCTCAAATGTATCCAGTGTTCCCAGTATTTTGTGACATACTACTAATGAAACCCCATCAAGCAAAAATCAAAAAAGAATTATTCTCAATATAAGATATAAAATGAAAATTTGGAACTGTTTAAGGAAGAGTAAAAGAGAAACATGAGAATTATAATTGGAATATAATTCCAGTCATTGGGCTGATCTGGGTTAATACCCAGTTCAAGCATATTACAGACACATTTTATTTACACAATAATACTTAATTTGAGGGAGAAACTGTAATTCTGGCAGCATAGTTAGCTATGATTGTGACTAACGTAATCAATACCCATTTGAGATAAAACCAGACTCTGTTGACATAGACATTTGAATATTAACTCTGTAGAATCATGATTCATTCTGTTTCAAAACTCAGTGAGCTAGTAACAAGTGGTAATAGTTTGCTACCTTTGAATCAAATTTGGTTTCCAAAAGGGATCTATACAAGTGTATCCCACTTCAAACAAAACTAATATGGAAATCCAAGCTAAATACATTTTCATTTAAATGAAATTATAAACTTTAAAAAATTATAGAAAGTGCTGTTATAGACACCCATTTGTACGTACCTGTGCCAAAAAGATTTTTAGTAAATATTTGACAAATTGGTTCTTTGACAAAAATATTCATCATAGATTTTCTGTAGCCTAAGTCTTTTTATGTTCTTTTTCTCTGGAATTCTGTTGTAGATGATTGTTGAAATTGTATCTTTCTATTCTCTTATCAGGTAGTAGAGTCCATGGATGCCTTAGATAAAGTTGTCCAAGAAAGAGAAGATGCCCTAAGGCTTCTTCAGACTGGTCAAGAAAATGCTAGACCTGGTGCTTGGAGAAGAGACATTTTTGGAAGAATCGTCTGGTACATAGATTACATTGTGGCTCTTCTAAGATAAAAATGGAGATCCCAAGCCTCATTCCCTGGCCAGTATCTTTTAAGAAAACCCTCACTATATCAGATATATTAGAGATGTAACTAACATAAGAGGATGTCTCAAACCCCTTTGGAACACCAGGATATGAATGAAGTTAGCTTTATCTGGTAAAAACCAGTATCAGCCCAGACATCCTATTCTCATTATTCAGTCATCTATACTTTTTTTTTTTTTTTAATAACAGTGTTTCTCAATCTTATGTGAATCATATGACCTTTTGAGAATTTTATGAAAATGATGGATCCTTTCCCCTGAAACATGTACATATACACATATAATTTTAGAAGGATATAAAAAAACCCATGAATCTAATTTCAGGACACATACCTGTCCTCTTTGCCCATTAACCTGGGACTATTAAAAAAGTTCTCAAGGAATAAGATCACATGAACCAGTTTCAGCTTGCTCCCATTACCATTAGGATAAGCCCTAGGCCAAATTATGAAAGTTTATTTTTTTACACCTCCTTGTCTGTCCTACATCTAGTTCTCAGAGTCTTATTAGGCTTTGGGAAAGGATCTGATAAGCAAAATTCAAACTGGGGTATAAATTGTTGAGAAGGCCCACTGTAAATAAATCTCTCTTCTGTGGGTTTATTTACATTTGGGTTGAGGAGCCACAATAAGGCATCATTAGAATTGTAAACATCAGGAGAATGGAGAAGGCATTTTGGTTGGTTGGAGACCTTCCTTGTACTCTTGAAATTACACCACATAATAGCACTTACTCATCTGATAGATTTTTTTAAACAGAGTTTGTGGTAATGGGGCTGATTAGAGAACGAGGTTTAGGGGAGTAGCTTTGCTGTCTATAACCATCTAATCCAACACAGAAAAGACAAATGGCCAAAATGTCTCACTAAAAACTTCTGTTTTCTACTGATTTTTATTTGTATTAATCCATTCGAAGTCAATTAGGAAAGGGTGGAAATTAGGAAAGTGAAAATGTATTAAATGTTTTCTGTTAAGGCAATGACTTTTTGTTTTCCTGGCAGGCACAAGTTCAAGCAGTGGCCTATACCGTGGCACCTTAATAAAAGATACCATAGGAAACGATTCTTTGCCATGCCTTATGTGGAACGTTTTGTCAGGTGAGCACAGATGACATATGTTAAGCTTTCTTTAAATTTTAATTTCTCTTGTTACATAAACAATACATGTTCATTGTGGAACAAACTGGAAACTCAGGTAAACAAGAAAATTAAAGTCATATATGATCTCAAAATCCAGAAATAGCCATTGTTAACATTATAGCGTATATACCTTCAAAAGTTTTATTGCCCTTCTATTCATCTACCTATATGTGAATAGAAAAAAATCCTACTGTAGTGTTAAAATGAAGGTCCAAATAATTCAGTTGCATAAAATGTGAGCTCATATTATTTATTGCAAAGCTGATGAAAAGAAAAGAGGCTAGGACGAGAAGGTTGTTGCATTATATCTGAATTCATGCTGTCCCACAGAATGTTATTTCTAAATATTTCCTACAGAAAATTTTTCCAGTGTTAAGTTTATCATTGAATAGGGAGAACATAAGGCTTCTGTTGTGGTAGAAGAGTGAAGTGGTCCCATGAACCACCAGCTGATAATTATAAAAACTAATTATAAGATATTTAAAAAGAAAGGCTGGCCCATGACTCACTTGGGAGAGCGTGGTGCTGATAACACCAAGGCCATGGGTTCAGATCCCTATATAGGGATGGCTGGTTAGCTCACTTGGGAGAGCGTGGTGCTGACAACACCAAGCCAAGGTCAAGTCCTTACCGGTCATCTTTTTAAAAAAAAAAAAAAAAAAAAGATTTTTAAAAAGAGCTATTTTAAAACTGAATCCATATCTAAAAGCAGACAGAAAACAAAGCAGAGTGAAATCCCTAAAACTGCAGTTAGAAAGGAAAAGAATTTTAAGTTTGTTGTTTCTTAGGCCAAGGGTGCTGCTCAGTTCCCATCGCTATGGCTATAGAAAGAGATGAAATGGGGAACTGGAGGGTTCCTGGCTAAAGATTCTAGAAATTAGAATTCAAGGCTGGGAAAGCACCTGGAAAGTAAAAAGGGAAATACTGACAGCACAAGAACCACAGTTTTTAATATCTACCTTGGATAATACATTCTACTTTCAGCAGTTCTTCAAAAACTGGTTTTCTCCCCCAAAAACTTATTTCTGTACTAAACACACACAATTTTTAAGAAACAATTTAGTTGGCTGGTTACTCGGTTAGAATGTGGTGTTTAACACCAAGATCCCTGTACCAGCCAGCTGCGGGCCCCACCCCCCGCCAAAAAAAACCAACCCAGGAATGGAATGTTTAAACTGAGCTTTGAACTGTTTAGAATAACAGTTTAAATTGTTCATCTTGCCCACTGAATCAGCCACCTCTTCTCATTTTGTTTTATATATAGTATGTCTATTCTATGCGGGCACTAAATGTCAGTCATCTTTTATCACCAGTGCTCTAGGTTTAGTCAATCCTTGATATAATCCTCCCTGCAGAATGTCTCCAGGATCTGTGTTGACTTCTCCCACTGTCTCTGCCCTAGTGCAATCCCTCTTCATCAAGTTAAATTACTTTCTCACTCTAGTCCACTCAGATGTTGCTTCCTGGTTAATTTTCCTCAAGCCTTTTTAATCACATCTGTGTTGTTCAAAACATACAGTAGCTTTTTGTTTACAGGATAAAATCAAAATTCTTTCCCACCTAGTGTTCCCACAATTTAGTCTTAGCTACTTACCCCTCATCAAAGTTAGAACCTTGCCTTATTTCTTAAATGTATCTTGCTCATTTTCCCCTTTAGTTTCTCTTGTTCTTACAGCTTTGAAATCTTTCCACCTATTCACATTTAAGACCTAGTTTAGGTGGTAAGCAATTACAGAAATCCAACTGCACTGGCTCTTTTTTCTGCACGATTTCTCCAAGCCGAACATTGTGCCATTTGGTCCTTTTGCACCTTAGTCATATAAGGTCAAGCTATAAACACAACTTTTAAAATAATCTATGAGAAAAAAGAAAGGCTGGCCAGTTAGCTCAGCTGGTTAGAGCATAGTGTTGGTAATTCCAAGATCAAGGATTTGGATCCCCTTACTGGCCAGCTGCCCCCCCAAAATAATAAAATGTGTGAGAGTTTATCAATCCAGTGTTACTCTTGCAGGCTTTATACATACTCTAATAATTTTATTTTTGAAACTTTTTTAGTCTTACCTTCACAGAATATAGCAAACCTTTTTTCTTTCAGATGCGTTTATTTTTTGTTTTAGTTGAACAAAGGTTGACGAATAGAATGGGTAATTTCATTTAGACTGTTTAGTCTTAGTGTATACTTTTTTCTATATATGTGCAGATTTGTTTCCACCCAGATTCAACTCTATCTCAAATTTATGTGACCTCCCCCATAGCACTGTCTCACTGTATTCAGCACTTGTCTCTTAATTGCATTATTTTATATAAATTTATGCATACTTATCAATAAAATATCCTGTAAAATATCAATTTATATATAGAGGCTTGGCATCCATGAATTTATCATTTTCAATTTAGATGATTCCCAGGTGACCCTACAGGTCAAAATAATTTAGCTGAGGCACAAATGCCTCAGGCATTTGTGGTGTGCTGTTGTGTGGGAACAAACTCATTTAGAGAGTAGTAAGTCTAACCAGTGCCAAAGTATCATCTCTTAGTAAGGTTTTATTTTCTGTGTGTATGGAAACAGTAAGCTAGAATGAGTGCTATTTGAAATTAAGGAGTTCCCACAAGTCTCAGGATACATCTCAGGATGACAAAAATCTAATGTACTCAATAAAATTACAGTGTTTCTAAATAAAGTAGAAAGATAGCATTAGTCATGTTAGGAGTGAACTTCAGGCCCAATCTGTTACAGGCTCACAAGATCTGGATATTCTTTCCAGTCAGGAAATAGGAAGGATAGTTGGAGTAGTGTTATAGATGCTTTTGATTTCACATTTATCTCTTGACTTGTGTAGTTTTATAGTGATTATTGTTCAAGTTTAATAATATATATAACATACCAAGTACAGAGAAAGACTGGCAGAATTGAGGCTTTTATGGAATTGATTTGTACATATATTTTGATAGTACTAAGTAACAAGGAAATCGTTTTATATAAACTGCTGTTATGCTTTTTTTATTCTAGACTGAGAATTGAGAAACAAGCCCGCGTTGAAGCAAGGAAGAGAAGTTTAGAGAAAAAGAAAGAAAAATTTCTTCAGAAAAAGTTTCCACATCTTTCTGAAGCCCAAAAGTCAAGTAACGTCTAAGATATCCGAACTCTTAATTTACCGTTTTGTTTCTCTTGCATAATAGTCTGTATACAAAAGTAAATATATGTTAAGTGGTTTATAAAGAAATTGTGCTTTCAGTCAAGTTACTTATCAGTTCTAAGTGTTATTATGGCATGTTAATTTTGGAAGTGGTCATGCATCTACCAAATTTTTTTAAAGTCAGGTAGAAAGTTCAGGTTAAATTCCCATTTTATAAATTCTGACATCTAAGCAGGCTTTAATATCACCTGCTATCTTAGAGTGTAAAAGTGATGTTAACTGCCATAGCAAAGGCAACAGGGTAATTTTCGGAATTCAGGTAACATTGTTACTACTATTGTTAATAGGATATGAAGGGGATGTGGATGGATACTATTGTTAATAGGATATGAAGGGGATGTGGATACTACTGTTAATAAACAGTGAGTACTTTCACTCAAAATAATGATAAATACATTTAGTACTTGAAGTATCAAGGCACAAAATGCACAACAGCCCAAAAAATATTTCTGGAATGGCTTGTAATTTTTATTTAATTTTATAAGCCTAAAGTAAAAAGCATAGGTAGTAACTTTTACTATTCAATAAAAAGCAATTCTACCAATCCACTGTAATTAATATAATAAACAGAGTTGGAAGGCATTTTACTGAAAGCAAAATATTTAGAGAAAATAGACATTTATACAAAATTATAAAATGTTTCTAATAAGAATAAGTGCATTTCAAGGAAAGCACAAACTCATTTTAATTTATAGAGCCAGTTAAAGCCTTAAGAAATTTAAGTGGAAATTGAAATATGCAAAAATGTATAAACATTCTACAAAAGATGGTCATTCTTTTCCTGAGTGTACTAAAGCTATGAAACGTAGGTGACACAGGAAGGTGGAGGTTTGAGAGGGAACTCTTTTTCAAGGGCATTTCCTTTCTACACACTGCTTCCCTCCTTCTTCATATTCTTGTTTGGAAATCCACATCTGTTGAAAGGTACCCTGTAAATTGGAAAGAAATATTATATAGTTATGCCTTACTTATTAGAAAATACTTTTTTCTTCTAATATCTTTATTTTCACAACTCCTAAACGTTGAAGAACTCTTAAACCTTCCCCCAAAATAGTACTTCATTACTCTTACTTCTGCCCTCCTCCAGAACTATCCAAAGACACTATTTAGCCTTGCCTTTAAGGTTAGAAAGAATATTAAATCCTTCTACACCTGTTACAGGCTGGCAAGAAAGACTGAGGGTTTAGCTGTGATGGCTTGGTGCCAACCTAAGCCAATAACAAAATTATCAGAAGGCCTGAGTACTTAGTGACATTTACTTTGGCAGCTCTGAGGTAAAAAGGAATGCTCCAAGTCTAGGGTACAGAAAAAGAAAAGCACAAGGATTCTTTCTTCTGATGTAAGGCAGACACCAGTCCAAGCAATTCCTGACCTCCCATACCTCACCAACATGAGGGAACACCAGAACTTGAGAAGGAAAGATTTAATTTTAAATGCATTGCAGATAGTCCTGACCAGTGCCAATGCGGGTATTAATAGAAGAGGCATGAATATACTAACATATTTCAACCTCTCTGAGAAATTAGGCTAACAAATGTCCACTAGTAAGGCAAAGAAGCATTTTGTTATATCAAAACACAAAACTGGTATTCTTATTAGGTTCACCACTCTTTTGATACTTACAAAGCAAAGACAAATAAAGCTCTGGGATTATTTTTAGTATTTTTACTAAATTTAGTATTTTTCAGTAGTACATTTAATTCAGTAAGAATCATTATTTTTGCAAAATAGATTATCTACTAACCAAAGAAGCTAGAATGGAACCACCAATCCATGAACTAAATCTCCGTTCCACTGTTGTATTATTTGCAATCAATTTTAACCGCATACTCTAAAATAGAGGAGGAAGAATAGGCATTAGTACGATCAAATAAAATTGGTGACTCAACTTAGGAAATTCAATTTTCACAAAAACTTATTGACGGCTCTGTGGTTCAAACACTGATTGATTAAACACGATAATTTTGAAACTGGCTAATAGTAGGCACATGTTAGACTACCATATAGGAAGGTTTTTAAAGTACTTTGATTATGGCTTTTAATATGCAATAGATGCTAAGAAAATAAACTATAACTTTAGAAAACTGTACATTAAAGATTCACAATTTATATACTTTAACAGCAAACACATACCTAACACTAAAATCAAATACTGTGTTACTGCTTCACATATTATTTAATTTCATCCAACACCAAGTATAACTATTATTCAGTTTGCCTCCCTTTCTGTAGTCCTCTCCAGCCTTCTAAATGCTTCTTTTCAGGACCAGCCCATGGCTCACTTGGGAGAGTATGGTGCAGATAACACCAAGGCCATGGGTTTGGATCCCTATATAGGGATGGCTGGTTAGCTCACTTGGGAGAGCGTGGTGCTGACAACACCAAGTCAGGGGTAAAGATCCCCTTACCAGTCATCTTTAAAAATATATATATATATATTAAAAAAACAGTGCTTGTTTTCTAGGTCGTCTTACTCTCCTAATTTCTCCTTAGTTCACCCCTGCCCTGCCAAATCAAAGTATAGTCATCAGATCTCAGGTAAGTTTTTAATTCATCCTGCTTTCCTTCCAAATTAGTACTTCTGTTTTGAACTCACTCTCTATAAACATGACTTTACGGCTCAGTACTATTCCCTATCTCACTTCCTGTATCAAGATATTTTTCCCCTACCTAAGAATCTGCCTCTGGGGATAGTTTTCAAGTTGTTGATACCTTCCAATTATTCTATATATGAATACATAGTTTAAGTCTTTTTCACAGTGAAATAAATGTGTATGGGGCAGGGGATGCTGGGGGTAGGAAGGGTGAACATGGGTTTTTATAAGGTGAGGAAGATTGATTATCTATTACGATGGAATTTTTTTCCTGTTATTTCATTGATTTTTAGTTACCTTGTAAAGGACATGGTCAGTGTCTAACTGATCTTGACCATACACTGGACCACCTATGTCTATACTCTTTATTCAGGGACTTTCTATGAAACCTAATGATTAGTACTGTAATTGAGGTATGCTCTAGATCAGATTGTATTTCCAAGAATGTAGTAAATGTAAGCCAGATGCCAATCTTTTGTCTATATCAATATTCAAATACCACTTTTAATTATTAAAAAACATGGCATATGTACAACATTCGTTTATATCAGAAACCAAAAGACTACTTAACATACAAATTCTATAGATATTGTTAGGGCCTACATAACCCCTAAAACATGTTTTAAAATTTAATATTTAGTG
This sequence comes from Cynocephalus volans, assembly GCF_027409185.1. Classification (NCBI taxonomy): domain Eukaryota; kingdom Metazoa; phylum Chordata; class Mammalia; order Dermoptera; family Cynocephalidae; genus Cynocephalus; species Cynocephalus volans. The sequence continues at coordinate 103,800,092 of NC_084460.1, read as the reverse complement.
CAGAACACCTTACAAAAAAACCACTAGATAGAAGTTTTGAAATTTAAACACTTATGACTGCTATTCTGTTACTGATGTACCATGTAAATTACCTTCCTTCCAAACCTGATTCTTCTATCCTTTTAAAAGTGGTCACATTGCTCTCAGTGATCTTTTTAAAACAAACTTAAGAGCTCATCACTCTTCTGCCAGATTTTATTCTGTAAGTTTGCTGTTATATTTGAATAAAATCCAAACTATTCATTAGTAAGACATGATCTGGTACCCATATGTTGTGGGTTGAATTGTGCCTTCAAAAAGATAGGTTGACGTCCCAATCCCTGGCACCTGTGAATGTGACCAAATTTGGAAACGGGGTCTTTGCAGATGTAATTATGATATAAATTAAGATGAGGTCATACTGGATTAAGGTGGGCCCTTAATCCACTACAACTGGTGTTCTTGTAAGAAAAGAACAGAGGTGCTACAACTGCAAGCCAAAGATTGCTGGCAAACTACCAAGAAGCTATGAAGTGGGAAGGAACAGTTTCTCCATAGATTTCAAAGGGAGCATGGCCCTGCTGACCCCTTGAGTTTAGACTTCTAGCCTCCAAAACTGCAAGACAATAAATTTCTATTGTAAAGCCAATTTGTGGTACTTTGTAAAGCCAATTTCTATTATAAAGTACCAATTTGTGGTACTTTGTTACAGCAGCCCTAGGAAACTAATATACCATCCGTCCTTCCAGCCATACCACTTCTGTACTCCACTTCTATACTATTAAGCCAACTACTTTGAATTACTGAAATATGCCATCTTCTCTTCACATGCTTGCACAGGAGATTCCCTTCACCTGGATGTCCTTACATAAATTAGCAATCAGTTGAACTCTGTTCATTCAGACAACAGCTTCATGAGGCTTTCCTCTGACAATCCTGGAGAGTTAAGTGCTTGCTTCTCAGTATTCTCAAGAGCACCTGGTTCATGCCATACTGAAGCACTTAGCACATTACAATCATTTTCTGCATGTCTAACCATCCTAGCAGACTGAACCCCTGGTGGGCAGAGATTATATTTTGTATCCCTTGTGCTTAGCAGACTATAGGCACTTAAGCATGAAATTAATAAAGATGAGATTCAAATAATGTAAGAGTAACAAACAGATGTCATCCAGGAAAATTGAGTTTATAAGGAAGTATAACACGGGTTGAGTATTCTTTACCCGAAATGTTTGGGACCAGAAGTGTTTTGGATTTCAGATTTTTTTTCAGATTGTGGAATATTTGCATCATACTTACTGGTTAAGCAACCCAAATCTGAAAATCTGAAATGCTCCAATGAGCATTTCCTTCAAGCATCATGTTGGCATTCAGAAAGTTCTGGATTTTAAGGCATTTCAGATTTTTGGATTTGGGATGATCCAGGCACACACAAAATATCATCTATTTACTGAAAAATGAAAACTTAAATATAAAATTACACTACCGGTGAGGATACATATGACTGAAGAATACCACAAGAGAATGAATAGAACTTACTGGGGGAGTTTTCTGAGAGAGCTCTCTATTCAATCTATCAGTAAAACTCTGTATTAGCGTGTTTCCTCCTGCCACTATCACACTACCATAGAGACCCTAGGATAAAAAAACAAGAAAAATTAGTTCCAAATGTTTCCAACAGTTTTAAATATAACTACAAACAATATCATGTCCTCTGTTACAATTTTGCCATTCTTTTCTCGAAAAATTTTTACTGCTACATAGACCTAGTGGTTTAATCCAGTGGTTCTCAATCCTGGCTGCACATTCAACTCATCTGGGGAGCTTTTAAAACACCAATGCCGAGCCACATGTGGCTCTGGAGCACTTGAAATGTGGCTAGTCCAAATCACGACGGACTAGAAGTGTGAAATACACATTGGATTTCAAAGACTTACAAGAAAATATAGAGTTCCATTCAAGACTGTGGAATAGATGGTCCCCAGTGTCACTCTCTAACACAAATTAACCAACTTACAACTATAAAAAAGCAATGACAGCCAAGCTGGGGCCACTAGAGCTCAGGGGAAGAAAAGGAGAGCTACGGAGTGCATGAAGGTGGGAGAAGCTACAATGAGAAAAAGAAAAAACTCCTTCGACTGTTTTGAGCTCCAGCCACTTCCAGGCTGGAGCTTCTGAGCACACAGAGCAGGAGCTGGCAAAAGCTGTAGCTGTGCCTTTCAGATGAAGTTGCTTGGAGGCTGCAGGGGAGAAGAGGGCCTTGGTGGCCCCCAGTCCGGCAAGACCACTAATAGGGTTCCTGTGGACCCACACAGAAGTGAGGAGCCACAACAACTGTGAAAAAAAAGCCACTCAGAGGCTGGTGAGTCATCGCAAGAGACCAGAGCATGGCCCGTCCCTTGGGAAGTGGGTGGAGCACCAGCAGTGGGGGAGATGAGCCCACTGGGGGAACACTGGGGCACAGCGAAGACAGCTGATCTGCCCCCCAATCAGCACAGGACAACTCAGAAGAGACTGGTCAGGAATATAGAATTGCATGGGGTGCAGTCTGATGAAAAGACTCAGGCCCAGACCAGTGTTTCTATACACCCAAGGTGCACCAGATTTCACTAGAACTGGAAGTACCTATAAAGTCAACCATTAAAACCAGAGCTGCACAAAAAGCCTTCCCTAGGGAATCAGCAGCAAAGCAGCAATGTAGCTAAACCACACAGGTCAAGTACTGGTCTCCACAGGAAGTTCCCCCATTTTAGAAGTTAAGCAAAGGACAGCAAATTAGTTCCAGCACAGAGTTTGAGTGGTGGGAACAGCAAATAATCCAACATAGAACTGAAAGAAAAAACAATGTATCCACAACCAGAGACAAAGTTTGATATTAACTAGTAAAGGTCTCATTTCACCAAAGATTACCTGTAACACCTAGAAGGACTGGAAGTCCCCTGGGCTACCAAACTAGAAAGGGAGGAGGGCCAGGGGCCTCAGCCATGTTCCCCGATACCCACAACGAATCCTAAGGTTGGGGGCCTTGGCCACACCCCCCTGACAAGCACAACCACCCCAGCAATGACCCCTGAACCATTGCAGGAAGCGCCCCAGGCTCTCCCAAGCTGGGGCAGTGGGGGACCAAGGGTCTCAGTCACGCCACCCCAACATGAGCAACCAGCCTAGTGATGACCACCAAGATGCTGCAGGAAGCACCCCGGGCTCTCCAAAGCCAGGGTGGTGGGGGACCGTGGGCCTCAACCATGCCCCTCCACACCCACAGCCAGCCCAGCGACAACCACCAAGCTGCAGCTAGAAGGGCCCCAAGTTACCAAGCTGGGGAGATGGGAGGCAAGGGCTTTTGCCACACACCCCTGACATCTACAGCCTGACAATGACCAAGCCACCACTGGAAACCCCCTGGTCTCCCCTGTGGGAATGTGGGGGGTGCCACAGGCCTCATTCCCGCCCTTCCTTCTTCCTCATTCTTCCATCACATTTTCTTCCCTTTTCCCCTTTCCCCCTCCCTCCAACTGCTCTGCAACATCACAGAATGTAAAAATATACATATTAATAAATTACGTGAAAAAAAAGGAAATATAAAATAATAATAATTAATTAATTAATAAAATACCAAGGACAATTATATAAAAATCTCTGAGGACTGGACCCAGGCAAGGTTTTCTTTGTTCAAAACTCCACAAGTGATTCTAGTGTGCATGAAGGTTTAAGATCCACTAACATAAACCAATTATTCTAAAAATCAATTTTTTGGCAGATAACTGTCAACATTTAATTAGATGTACATTTTATAATGACTTCATTTTAGAATGCTCATCTAGAAGTTATGATATTTAAAATTAGGCAATGAAATTACTTTATGATTATGACAAAGATATACTCTGAAAATATTCCTGGCCAAAATGATTGCTACCTTTCTATTTTGCAGGGGTGTGCATCAGAACCACATGGGGAGCTTTTTCAAAATACACATTCTGAGGCCTCCTTGAATAAAATAAATTCCTCCTGATAAGGAGTATGTTTACTTCTAATTTGCACATGTGCATGAGAAAGTTAAAGGTCAATCTGCTTTTTTAGTAGCTAAGTTCCTGTTTTAAAAACTTATCCCAGATGTCTAAATCATCTAAGTTTAGAAGATAAAATGGAATACTATATAAGTATCTCCTCTGCAATCAACATTATTAAAAAGGAGAAATCTCACTAAAAGCAGAAAGTTATCACTCTCTTATAATAAATGTACTTCAATTCAATAAATGTACTTCCCCTAAAAGTGGCCTTGGATCTGCACTAAAAAATTCCAAACTTGTACTCCTATTGTCCTGGAAGCAGCATATGCCTAGAAGGTCACTAGGTGAAATAAAGAATAATTTTCATAGCCACCCAAAAGCCTTTTTTGAACAATGTTGTTTTTATACACCCTTAGCTATTAGCACAATGCTCTAAGCAAATTAATTAACTCAAAGAAAATCAAGGTAGTATGTGGGCTAAATGCTGAATCTAGGGTTTAAAGAAGATATAATCAATCTAATAATGAGTATAGTATATATAGTGTAGAGTATTTAAAACTTGACAAAGCACAAAAAATATGAAGATCTAAAATAAACTTCATGTAAAAGTTACATAATTTAAACCACACCTTCCTGAAACATAAAAGCAGTGCTATATATGAGAGTATTTCAAAAAGTTCATGGAAAAATAAACTTTTAATTCTATTTTTCCACAAACTTTTTGAAGTATTCTCATACAAGAAAAATCACCAATAATATATATTTTGGTTTGCCACATTTTAGGAAATCTCTAGAGCAGCACTGCCCAAAAGAACTTTCTGTAATGATGGAAATGTTCTATATCTGCACTGTCCAATACAGTAGCCACTGGCCACATTAACAATGAGACTAGAACTGAATTTTTAATTTTTATTTATCTTAATTAAATTGCTACATGTGGCCTGTAGCTACCACATTGGACACCACAGCTCTAGAGTTTTGCATTTTTCCTTTTTCTACACTTCATCTTTTTACACATACCATTATAAAATGGCCTTCAAAGTCAATGGGCAAAGTTGCTAACTTATCAATGATTTTGGAGCATTTCACTGCCCTAAAAGATACCTGTACACCATGACAGGAGACTAGCACTTACTGGTCTGATATCAATATCGCACATTCCAACACTTGTAGTGACAACATGACTAACTCCCAACATTGTATTTCCTGATAATCCCTAAAACAAAAGAAAACAAATAGTCATATGGAAGAACTTCATACAGTAAAGCATAACCAAAAATACTGAGTCTTATTTAGGCTTTATAATTACACAAGATCTTTACATGTATAGGAAAAGTTGGGCTAATTATGAAATAAGCTTTCATACCTTTACATTGGAAGGGTCAAATAATCCTTCAGGAATCTTTAGACGTTCTGCACCAAAATCACAATTATAGCCATTGGGGAATTCATAATGAACAGTTGGCATCTGTGCAGCTACTCTGAAAACATATTAAACAATTTTACACAACAGACAAAAACAATCCTCTTCAAAATTGTAAACTACTAAGGAATTATCAACTTGTCAGAAATCAGAGTGAGAGGGCTGGCCCATGGCTCATTCGGGAGAGTGTGGTACTAATGACACCAAGGCCACGGGTTCGGATCCCCTAGGGATGGCCGGTTAGCTCACTTGGGAGAACATGGTGCTGACAACACCAAGTCAAGGGTTAAGATCCCCTTACCAGTTATCTTTAAAAAAAAAAAAAGAAATAAATCAGAGTGAGTATATTTTATTCTAAAATGTTTTCCATTGTATCTTAGCATATCTTTAACCTTTTAGACCAGTTAAACACATTCTATGATTTTTTTTTTAACTAAACAAATTCTTTCCTCATTTATGAAGTATACAGTTTAAATAAGAAAACATACTGTTCATCATAAGTTGAATCTGACACTTGAAGTACTGAAGCTTGAAAATCCTGGATAACACACTGTGGATAAAAAAAAAAAAACTTTACGAAACAAGGTTGAGTTTGTCTTTGCAATCATACCTTTGTAACATATTTAAAATGCTTTTCTGAAAGAAACTGGACCATGTTTCTGGATGGGTAAGTCATTTTGAGGGTGTAAATCTAACCAGCAAGAACTCTGAGTACCAAGAAACCCAATTCTAAACATTTGCACTAGAAGCTAAATTATATACATTTAAATTACAACAGTAATAGAAACAATAGCAAGAGATAAAAACAACTGGGAACCTTTATACCACAGTCCTGTATAACAAAACTAGTGTCAGAACACCATTTTTTCCTTAAAAACAAGCTTAGACTTAGAAGCAAGATTACATTACATGAATATACACATTTGCATATACATCACATCTTATGTAATTTAATGACTGCATGTAGTATAAAGCAATTAAAAAATTTGCTGTGAAATACACACGACCTCTGTGTTACTAAGGAAAAATCTCATCTAATACCTAGGCAAGGGCTGGCCAGTTAGCTAAGTTGGTTAGAGCATGGTGCTGATAACACTAAGGTCCAGAGTTCAATCCCTGTACTGGCCAGCCACCAAAAAAAAAAAAAAAAAAAATTATTAATCATCCTCAGAATTTTCCCTCATACCAACACCCACAAAAAAAGTTTTTAGGTACAAAAAACTGTCAGATAAGATATATTCCTCTTACAGTAAATTATGACTCTCATATCCTTTTACTGTTAGAAATTAATGTATATCTTTGGTATATGAGGTTGTTTCACTCACCTCTCCTCCATCAGAAAGCCACATGTTCAGAGATGGATTTTTAGTAAAAAGAGTTTCTCATTGGCTTCTTGCTATGAACAGTAACATGCATTTTTGGTGTGGCTGACTGATGTTGGGAAAGAACATAAGTGAGCCATAGTAGAAGGTCTCTACAAAAACTAAAACAATTTTCTCAGATGAAAAGATGTACAGAATAGTATAATGCTTGTTTCTACCCTTAAACCAAAATTCCTTCCAGGTCTCAACACAGTAATCCAAATGGGTATGCAGTAGTTTGTAAAGATATTTGTTTTGCGAATATAAGAAAAGCATGCCAACCCCCACTGCAAAGCTCTTAATTTTGTTTGAAAAATATCATTAGAAATATAGAGGTTGAAAATATAAAGCGCCCATATTCTATTCAAGGAGTTACAGCTTATAACACTTCTGTAAACAGAATAAAGGTTGCTTACATTACACATGTAATTGTGCCAAGACCTTGTAACCTGTGGCAACTTCTCTTTTCTTTTCCAGTTTGCTGGAGATCCTTCACGAACAGCTTCCTGAGAGCACCAAGAGCACGTATTAAGTTAACACAATTCATAACACAGTGATGGGGAGTTGGGGATAAATTCCACAAAGAAAATTCAAGCATCACTTACTTTTGATGCAATCATATATGGAGGAATCAATTCTATATTCATTTCTTGGAAGAGTTCTCTGCATTGCATAGTAATAAAGTCTCCAGCAAGAGGTGATTTTACAATGCCTATGAAAGAATAAACAAGGCTAAGAGAACATTAAGTCCAAACTCTTTGGGACTAATTTCCTCTGTGGGTATGTTTCTCTGAGTTAAAATTAACTGAATTATTCTTCAAAGCATAAAGAAAGCCATGCATCAGTTTTAACTACACATTACATAGTAAAGATGAAAAAAAAATTCTTTAAAAAGACATTTGCACATATTACTTTGATAATCTTTGACAGTTTAATTCACTGTTTTATTTCATTATTTGTGTCCTCATGGCATCTAAAATCATCTCAGTGTAGCCTGGTTAAATCCATTTACCTTGTTGAAGGACATAGCCATCGTGGACTGGAATTGCAGTGGTATGAGTGGCTCCACTGTCTAATATCAGTCCAGTAGAACGACCATTAGCAAATCTAGTTTAAAGCATTAAGGAAAAGAAAGTATCAAGGCTCCTAAATAATGTAAAGGGCAGACTCTTATCATAATGTTTCAGAAGTCATTTTTAAACACATGCATTATAGTTTAAAATGTGTTAATGTAAATCTAGGGATAAATATTGGTATCAAATAATAATCCTGGCTTAAAAACAAATGACAAGAAGCAGGACTTCAGAATGGTAGTGCGAGGAACTTGGTGGGAACTTTTCTCCCAGAGAGAGACACATCTATTAAGCTGGTCAAAATTATTACAATCATTGAAAGTCTCTGGAGATTGAACAAAAGGCTTACAACAAATTGAAAATCATTTATTTAACAAAATTTACAGAAACTTGGTAAGAACGGTGGGAGGCTACGACATATGAGCTAGGGACTACAACCATTCTCATGTAGCACTGAAGAGGCATTTCAGCAGTTTGGCAGCTGGGTGGCAGTTCCCATCTCCTCCAACTCAATCGGGCAGAAGAGCTAACTCCAGGTGAATTCAACAGCCAGGGAATATCGGCAGATCCCATTTTCCACATGCGTGCTGCAGAAGGCCTATGCAGTGTGAACACCCTAAACAGATATTTAGGAGTAGGGCCTTTTACTCAACCATCAAATATTTACTGAGCATCTATTATGGGCCTACTGAGTCTGGTGCTTAATAACACGTTGGGAGGGGGAAGGAGAGAGGGAAGGAGGAAGGAAATGAAGGAAGGCTGACCTGGCACTGCATTCCTTAAGCACAGAAGATACATAAAGGTGAATCAAAACTGTCTCTGCCCTCAAGAATATCCAGTTTAGTGAAACAGAGATCAATAAAGCTGTGAAAAGAAAAGCTCAGGATGCCTGGGGGAGGGGGGAAAACATTAGGTGGAACTACCTAACCTATTCGTGGAACATCCAGTTGTGTGCTAGGGAGGTGGACATGGGAAAGAGTAGGAGCATGTGGGAAGGCCAAGAGGCAAGAGAACATTTGAGATCAGGGAACTGCAAATAGTTCAGTACAGCCTGAAAGCAGAATGAAGGAAGGAATGTGGAAGGTGATTCTGGCTTAAAGCAGACTGGTACTTTAGAAAGATGATTATAGGTGCGAATGTAAAGAATGGGCAAGACAAGAGGAAGTGCTGCAGTAATCCTGGAAATAGTTTCCACCTAATGCAATGGCAGTGAGATAGAGAGAAGCAAATGCATTTGAGAAATAACAGGGAAGAATAGATGGGTCTTGATGACTGACTAAATTTGAAGTGTTAAATAGAAAGAATACTGGTTGGGCAAATGAGAGAAAGATTAATGAGTATTTTTGATATTTTCTAACGAATTAAGAATTTTAAAAAATTCTTAATTTTAACTTCTAATTTAATTCATAGCCACTGAGTAAAGTCCTGAGTGGGGAGAAAAATAATTTCTAATTTAATTTAAATATAACTTTAAGTCAAAGGTTCTATTTTTATTTCTAATGTGGTAAATACTGCCAGATACAATCCACATAAATAAAGCTCTTAGGGTATAAAAGGTTCCTGAAACCAAAAAGTTTGAGAACCACTGGCCTAGAGGAACATAGCAAAAGGACACCAGTCAGCAATATCCAGAATGTGGGAAATTCTACAGAACCAACAATCTACTTCCCTTAACAAATTAAGTGAAATAATACATACAATGAGCTCCCTAATTCTCTCCTTCTCTTACTCAAAATCCTGCAATGGTTCTCTAGAGTCTAATGTTCACATTTTTAAAATATAACATGCAAGGCCTCTATTGTCTGACCTAAACTTATTTTTACAATTCCCACCAAAGTCTAAAATGTATCTTCAACTATTAAACTAAGTCACTGTAACACTTACATTTTCCACTTTCACAGTTTTGCTAAAGTCATCACCAAGACACAGTACCATAGGCAAATATTAGATAGCAGTTACCACAGTGATTCTCAAATATATAAAAAACTTATTTGAGTATTATAGCATGCCAGGAAGGTATACAGGATATGTGAGTAAAAGGTGAAGCTCAGGTTTTAAGAACTTAATTCAAGACCACAAACTTGTAAGCAGTACAACCTGAATTCTAAATACAAGGCTCTTTCCCCTACATCATGCAACTAAATTATATTTTCCTTATAAAAATTCATCAGGCTTCTATATTCTCTGAATATACCTCTGAACTACGATTATTATACTAAAACTTCAAGTTAATCATGTACTTCTTTATGACTTTTGCTAATGTTGTTTTGAAATACTACTTAAATCTGTTATTTAGTTTTTAACAAGAACATTTACATTACAAATTCTTTGAGTTCAGGACATAATATTTCCTTGTCTCTTAAGGTGCTTATACTAGATCTCTGATGACTGATTAATTCTTAAAACAATTTATAGCCAATTTCCAATGTTCTATGCTATTGCAGGGGAGGGAGAAAATGGTAATCTATGAAATCATTTAAGCCAATTGGTTAAAATACTGCCCTCTATCCACATTCCCCTTCTTAAAAAAGAAAGCAAAACCCTGTTAACAAACAGGATTTGAGTATTACTTTCCTATTTCCCTGTTCTGGTGTATCATGAGTTCCAATAAGAAATACTAAAAGATGGACAGCTAAAAAAGCAAAAGAAAAGGAATAAAACAACTTCTGAACAAGCAAGAATTGACTCATGTCTTCTGCCACATGTATCACAGTTAGTAGCATCATATATACTTTTAGAAAAAAACTGAGTACTACTCTTTCAAGGATACGCTGTCAAAACTGCAGTTTTGCAAAGGAAGAATGCAGGGATGTTGTAGTGTTCAAACATTAACTCTGTCAGTTTCTCTCTCTTTGCTCTAGTATTCCACTTGGGGAGAGGGGAAAAAGAAATGCAAGTTATTTGTTGTTTAAGAATTAAAGTGTTGATTTATCTCAAGCTACACTACAGCACTACATTAACAAATATGTAAAACATTAAAAACAGAATAAAATACCATGGTAAATAACCCTTCACAGTAATATCTCTTTATAATATTTTTATTTCTTTACATGTAAATAAATTTAATAAATAAATCAAATATAAATTAACATTATCTAACAAGTAAAATTATCTGCTATGAATTCTAGAAATTAGACTTCAAATTACAAGGAAATCAGGATTCTTATAAAGTACTATTAAATCTTAAGAGTAAATTTGGTAACTGAAATCCTAAATATGAATTTTAAACCACCAAATTCTCCATCTTACAGATGGTACTCATAAAAGCTAGAAGTTAGAAACAATAACCAGATATTGATAATTTATAATCATTATGTTCGCCTTTTGGGCCCTTTCTGTCTATGTACCAAATGTTATTTCACAGCAGACTTAGATCTAGAAATATCTAGTGTTAGTTCAACATTTAACTTTTCTCTTGAAGACTTCAGTATAAAAGTAGATACACACTGCCCTTGGGCACAAGAGATGATTCAGAAACCAAAATGGGAAGCAGTCCAAGGAAATCAAATGTTAAATTACTGGAAAAAAATAAATACCCATCAGAACCCATTAGGGTGTTTTGTTGTTCTTTCAATATTTTATTTATTGAAATAATAAAAGTTATAATGGTATTTCAAAATTAATCCCAGTTTTCCTAATTTTCAAAATCAAAATATAAATTTCTATGCCCTTTTGAAGAAAAAGGGAATATTCTTCAAATGAGTAGAAAACTAAAGAAAAAAAAATAATAATAACCAGAGAAAGTTGGAAAAGAATATCTTTGTCTCACCGGTGCTTCTGACATAAGAACAGGATGCAGGCTGGCTTCTGATTTGACATGCATTTTATAGGTATGATCCAAAATAGCCTGGAAACTATCCCAGTCTTCAACTAGAATACAAGATTAACTGTTTGAAAACAATGCTTAGCTGAAGATGAATGTAGCATCTTTTGAGAGACTGTTTCTAGAGCTTAGTAATTAATACTTTAATACATGAAACCTACATATTTTACAGATCTGCTTCATAACATAGTACTTAAAGAAGTCATGTTTGTTTTCTAGATATAAAACCACTTTTTGGTCCCACGAGCCCTCAGACCTGTCCCAAAAGTAATTAAGGTATCTTACAGACCTAAAGTATCAAATAAATGTTATTCAATAAGTACTTATTAGAGGCCTAGTATGTGATTAGAATGTAAGAGGAAATAGAAAAGAATTATATAATCTAGACCTGACTCAAAAAGCTTACAATCTATTTGGAAAAAGAAGAATAAAAGACATTTTAAAAATTCAAAGAATAACATATGTCTTCAATTTGGCTTCCACCTAAACATTCCACTAAAACTACTCACATAAGTCACTAATGACTTTTTTTTTTGTGCCACTGGCTGGTACCGGGATGGAATCCTGGACCTTGGTGTTATCCACACCATGCTCTAACCAACTGAGCTAACCAGCCAGCCCTACTAATGACCTTCCAATAGACAAGTCCAGTGGATACGTCCGATTTTTAATCTCACTTGGCCTCTATAATTATCTGACAATACTGACTACTCAAGAGTTTACAAACTTTTTCTGACACAGCCTAAAGAAGAAAAAAGATATGTCATTATCTGTGCAATATACTTTTCTTTTGGCCAATGGACTTCATCAGAAGCTTTAACTTCTCTCTTCTTCTTAGTGTAAATCTCTGTCACAGCTGAGAACACTGAGAATTACTGGACTTTTATGCTTCCAGAAACTTTTTCTTCTTGGCCTTCTCCTGAATGTTCTCCCACATATCTAATTGTTCCTTTCATTCTCATTTATGGGTACCTCTTCTTCTCTATTGGTTAAATACATAATAGCAAGTTCTTGCTAGGAACCCCAACCTCAACACTCTTCTCGCATTCCAGACTCTTTCTAGGGAATATAATTCAACTCTATCTTACAGTCTTTCTCATGAACTTTTATTCACCTGCATACTAAATTATCATGTGGATGTCACAATCAATTTGAATTCAATGAACCTTTGATGTGCACGAAAGAGTTAACATAGCAAGCCTGAGAAAGGCCTTTGACAGGGTTGACCCTTAACTGGTTTCTGGAAACTGAACAGGTAAACAGCTCCCTACATCAATATAAAACTTTCCCTAAATGCTAAGACTAGCACACTGTACCTAAACTGTTTATACAAACAATGTGTTTTGTATTAACTACCTGCTTTCCTTCCAAGAGTCTAGAATTTTGGTACATGCTAGGCAGAGTACCTACACGACCAGCTCCCAGTAAAAATCTTGGGTACTAAGTCTCTAATGAGTTTCCGTGGTGTTGTCACACATGTTGAATAACTTGTTGCTGGAGGAATTAAGTACATCCTGTGTGACTCCACTGTGAGAAAACTCTTGTAAGCTTATACCTGGTCTTCTCTAGACTTCATCCCCTACCCCTTTTCCCTTTGTTGGTTTTGTTTTACATCTTTTCATTGTAATAAATCTTACCTGTAAGAACAACTATACGCTGAGTTCTGTGAATCCTTCTAGTGAATAACCAAACCTCAGGGTGATCTGGGGTATCCCTAATACACTTGTCTCTTAAGACCATAAAACTTGCTCCTCCCCCTTCCATTCCTATCCTGTCTACCCTCTGTTCAAAGTTACCCTGACCAAAAATCTAGGAAACTTTCTCAACTCCTCAATCACCTTTCTCACCCCTTCAATCACGTAGTCCCATCTGTCTCCTGGATATTCTGAAAGCCACCTCAGGATCTCCACAATCAGTGTTACAGTTTAAACCCTCTTCATTTCTCATGTGGACTCTCACCTCTCTTACTGATCTCCCTGTTTCTAGTGTCTTCCTCCAATCTAGCCTACACATTGCTGTTAATCTTTCCAGCTGGCAAATATGAGCATATCACATTTGTTTAAATTCCTTTGGGGTTACCCTTTAGTTACTAGTTTAATACACCCTGGGATGGTTTACAAGTCCTTTTATTTATTTATTTATTTATTTATTTTTGACCAGTAAGGGGATCACAACCCTTGGCTCGGTGCCATATGCACCACGCTCAGCCAGTGAGTGCACTGGCCATCCCTATATAGGATCTGAACCCGTGGCCTCGGCGCTATCAGCACCGCACTCTCCCAAGTGAGCCATGGGGCTGGCCCTACAAGCCCTTTTATGATTGTTCTCTGCCCACCTTTCTTGCTACTGACCCTAATGCACCCAGTGTTGCAGCCATACCTAATTGTATGATATTTCTAAACACATAAGTTTCTTTCACAACTCCATCCCTTCACACATGCTGGTCCCTCTGCATTACCCTGCCTTGTTAGCCAGGCTAATTCTTATTCACTGATCAAGATTCAGCATTAAAGTCACCTCCCTTGTGAAAATCATTGCAGACCAACCCCCCAATGACAGAGTTAAGTACTTCTCTATAATCCACTGCTTACTGAACCTACCTATATTACAGCACATACCCTATAGTGGACCATATTTGTATGTATACATCTATCTTCACTACCCGGCTATGAGTTTCTTGAGGAAAAGGAACATTTCTTATGCATCTTTGTATTCTCAGTGCCTGGAACATCAGTTTGTGGAATAAAAACAGATAAATAGTCAATGCTTAACTTACAAGAAGCCACTGCTTTCTAAAATGTACCATATACACTCTATAATCAAATCCATGGAAAAAACATCATACCCATCCCATTTTTTAGCGGTGAAATGGCCTCCATATTCTCCCTCGGAACACGCAGAGCATTAGTGTCTATGTAGTACGTGGGACCACCTTGTTTGCCTTTATCGCCATCTATTTCCATCAATGTGCTTCCATCATCTCTTTCTACCACCATACCAATAGCTGTGGGGAAATCTACCTGCAAGAGTCAAAAACGTGATATACAAATTCCACCTGCTTTTATCAAGGAGGCTTTTTTTCTAATGTCTTTTACCACATTTGTTTTGAATCAGAATTTCTGCATGAATTTAATTCTATATGAATAGTCTTCACATATCCAATTAACTCTAACATTATACTTACCTTGGGGCAGTCCTCACCAGCATAACCAGCTCTCACAGTATAGGACCCAATGTCAAAAACAAGGGCTCCAACCTCATCTGAAAAGATTAAAAGACAATTAGCATTAGAGGGCCAGCCCCCTTGGGAGAGTGTGGTGCTGATAACACCAAGGCCACGGGTTCAGATCCCTATATAGGGATGGCTGGTTAGCTCACTTGGGTGAGCGTGGTGCTGACAACACCAAGTCAAGGGTTAAGATCCCTTTACTGGTCATCTTAAAAAAATAAAAAAAAAAAGATAATTAGCATTAACAACTTGCAAGTATCATATGAAAACTAAGGAAGTACTTAATGTGCTCAAAATGAAAATGTACGTGAAAGCTATAATATATACATACTTTTTACAAGTCTCGATTATTCATTTACTTTTTTCACAAAATGTGCAATACAGTTTTTTTTTTTTTTTTTTTTTTTTTTGTATGGTTCAACCTAATACTTTTTTTTTTTTTAAATTTTTTTTTTTTTTTTTTTTTAATTTTTTTTTTTAATTTTATTTTGTCGATATACATTGTAGCTGATTAATGCTCCCCATCACCAAAACCTCCCTCCCTTCTCCCTCCCCCCCTCCCCCCCAACCATGTCCTTTCTGTTTATTTGTTGTATCAACTTCAAATAATTGTGGTTGTTATATCTTCTTCCCCCCCCCCCCCGGTTTGTGTGTGTATGTGTGTATGTGTGTGTGTGAATTTATATATTAATTTTTAGCTCCCACCGATAAGTGAGAACATGTGGTATTTCTCTTTCTGTGCCTGACTTGTTTCACTTAATATAATTCTCTCGAGGTCCATCCATGTTGTTGCAAATGGCAGTATTTCATTCGTTTTTATGGCTGAGTAGTATTCCATTGTGTAGATGTACCACATTTTCCGTATCCACTCATCTGATGATGGGCATTTGGGCTGGTTCCAACTCTTGGCTATTGTAAAGAGTGCTGCGATGAACATTGGGGAACAGGTATACCTTCGACTTGATGATTTCCATTCCTCTGGGTATATTCCCAACAGTGGGATGGCTGGGTCGTATGGTAGATCTATTTGCAATTGTTTAAGGAACCTCCATACCATTTTCCATAGAGGCTGCACCATTTTGCAGTCCCACCAACAATGTATGAGAGTTCCTTTTTCTCCGCAGCCTCGCCAGCATTTATCGTTCATAGTCTTTTGGATTTTAGCCATCCTAACTGGGGTTAGATGGTATCTCAATGTGGTTTTGATTTGCATTTCCCGGATGCTGAGTGATGTTGAGCATTTTTTCATATGTCTGTTGGCCATTTGGATTTCTTCCTTAGAGAAATGCCTACTTAGCTCTTTTGCCCATTTTTTAATTGGGTTGCTTGTTTTCTTCTTGTAAAGTTGTTTGAGTTCCTTATATATTCTGGATATTAATCCTTTGTCAGATGTATATTTTGCAAATATTTTCTCCCACTCTGTTGGTTGTCTTTTAACTCTTTTAATTGTTTCTTTTGCTGTGCAGAAGCTTTTTAGTTTGATATAATCCCATTTGTTTATTTTTCCTTTGGTTGCCCGTGCTTTTGGTGTCGTATTCATGAAGTCTGTGCCCAGTCCTATTTCCTGAAGTGTTTCCCCTATGTTTTCTTTAAGAAGTTTTATTGTCTCAGGGTGTATATTTAAATCCTTAATCCATTTTGAGTTGATTTTAGTATATGGTGAGAGGTATGGATCTAGTTTCATTCTCCTGCATAACGATATCCAGTTATCCCAGCACCACTTGCTGAAGAGGCAGTCCCTTCCCCAGTGAATAGGCTTGGTGCCTTTGTCAAAGATCAGATGACAGTTAGTGTGAGGGTTGATTTCTGGATTCTCTATTCTATTCCATTGGTCAGTGTGTCTGTTTTTATGCCAGTACCATACTGTTTTGGTTATTATAGCTTTGTAGTATAGCTTAAAGTCAGGTAGTGTTATGCCTCCAGCTTTATTTTTTTTGCTCAGCATTGCTTTGGCTATTCGTGGTCTTTTATTGTTCCATATAAATGTCTGAATAGTTTTTTCCATTTCTGAGAAAAATGTCTTTGGAATTTTGATGGGGATTGCATTGAATTTGTATATCACTTTGGGTAGTATGGACATTTTCACTATGTTGATTCTTCCAATCCAAGAGCATGGAATATCTTTCCATCTTCTTGTATCCTAATTTCTCTCAGCAGTGGTTTGTAGTTCTCGTTATAGAGATTTTTCACCTCCTTGGTTAACTCAATTCCTAAGTATTTTATTTTTTTGGTGGCTATTGTAAATGGGCAGGCTTTCTTGATTTCTCCTTCTGCATGTTCACTATTGGAGAAAAGAAATGCTACTGATTTTTGTGTGTTGATTTTGTATCCTGCTACTGTGCTGAAATCATTTATCAATTCCAACAGTTTTTTTGTAGAGGTTTTAGGCTGTTCGATATATAGGATCATGTCATCTGCAAACAGGGACAGTTTGACTTCATCTTTTCCAATCTGGATGCCCTTTATTTCCTTCTCTTCTCTGATTGCTCTGGCTAGTACTTCCAACACTATGTTGAATAGGAGTGGTGAGAGTGGGCATCCTTGTCTAGTGCCTGTTCTTAAAGGAAAAGCTTTCAGCTTTTCCCCATTCAGTATGATATTGGCAGTGGGTTTGGCATATATGGCTTTAATTATGTTGAGATACTTTCCCTCTATACCTAACTTATAGAGGGTCTTTGTCATGAATGAGTGCTGAACTTTATCAAATGCTTTTTCAGCATCTATAGAGATGATCATATGGTCCTTGTGTTTGACTTTATTAATATGGTGTATCACATTTATTGATTTGCGTATGTTGAACCAACCTTGCATCCCTGGGATGAATCCCACTTGATCGTGATGAATAATTTTTCGTATGTGTTGCTGTATTCTGTTTGCTAGTATTTTAGTGAGGATTTTTGCATCTATATTCATCAAGGATATCGGCCTGTAGTTTTCTTTTTTGGTTATATCTTTACCTGGTTTTGGTATCAGGATGATGTTTGCTTCATAGAATGAGTTTGGGAGATTTGCGTCCGTTTCAATCTTTTGGAATAGTTTGTAAAGAATCAGTGTCAATTCCTCTTTGAATGTTTGGTAAAATTCTGCTGTGAATCCATCTGGTCCTGGGCTTTTCTTTGTTGGGAGCCTTCTGATAACAGCTTCAATCTCCTTTATTGTTATTGGTCTGTTCAAATTTTCTACGTCTTCACGGTTCAGTTTTGGGAGCTTGTGTGTGTCCAGAAATTTATCCATTTCCTCCAGATTTTCAAATTTGTTGGCGTATAGTTGTTTATAGTAGTCTCGAATGATTCCTTGTATTTCAGATGAATCAGTTGTAATATCGCCTTTTTCATTTCTAATTTTTGTTATTTGAGTCTTCTCTCTTCTTTTTTTTGTTAGCCATGCTAATGGTTTGTCAATTTTATTTATCTTTTCAAAAAACCAACTTTTTGATTCGTTGATCTTTTGAATTGTTTTTTGGTTTTCAATTTCATTCAGTTCTGCTCTGATCTTAATGATTTCTTTCCGTCTGCTAACTTTAGGATTGGATTGTTCTTGTTTTTCTAGTTCTTTAAGGTGAAGTGTTAGGTTGTTCACTTGCCATCTTTCTATTCTTCTGAAGTGAGCATTTAATGCAATAAATTTTCCCCTCAATACTGCTTTTGCAGTATCCCACAGGTTTTGGTATGATGTATCATTGTTTTCATTAGTTTCAATAAACTTTTTGATTTCCTGCTTGATTTCTTCTTGGACCCATATGTCATTAAGTAGAATGCTGTTTAATTTCCATGTGTTTGTATAGTTTCCAGAGTTTTGTTTGTTATTAATTTCTAGTTTTAATCCATTGTGGTCTGAGAAGATACATGGGATAATTCCAATTTTTTTGAATTTATTGAGACTTGATTTGTGACCTAATATGTGATCTATCCTGGAGAATGATCCATGTGCTGATGAGAAGAATGAATATTCTGAGGTTGTTGGGTGGAATGTTCTGTAGATATCTGCCAATTCCAATTGGTCTAGAGTCTTGTTTAGATCTTGTGTTTCTCTACTGATTCTTTGCCTAGATGATCTGTCTAATATTGACAGTGGAGTGTTCAGGTCCCCTGCTATTATGGTATTAGTGTCTATTTCCTTCTTTAGGTCTAATAGAGTTTGTTTTATAAATCTGGCTGCTCCAACATTGGGTGCGTACATATTTATGATTGTTATGTCTTCTTGATGGATCAGTCCTTTTATCATTAAGTACTGTCCCTCATTGTCTCTTTTTATGGTTTTTAGTTTAAAGTCTATTTTGTCAGATATAAGAATAGCCACTCCAGCTCGTTTTTCTTTTCTGTTTGCATGGTAAATCTTTTTCCATCCTTTCACTCTTAGTCTGTGTGAATCTTTATGGGTGAGGTGGGTCTCTTGTAGGCAGCATATAGTTGGGTCCTGCTTTTTGATCCAGTCAGCCAGTCTGTGTCTTTTAATTGGGGAATTTAAGCCTTTAACATTAAGAGTTGTTATTGAAAGGTGTTGATTTATTCCTAGCATTTTATTGGTTGTTTGGTTGTCTTAGGTGTCTTTTGTTCCTTGCTTTCTGATTTACTGTTTGGTTTCTTTGTTTGTTGGTTCCTTAGGTTGTAGATAGTGTTTTTGTTAGCTTGTTTTCTCTTCATGAATGCCATTTTTATTGTACTAGCGGGTTTAGATTTTTCTTAGGTTTTTATGGCAGTGGTAATTATTTTTCAGGAACCAAACCCAGTACTCCCTTGAGGATTTCTTGTAAGGGTGGTCTTGTGGTAGTGAACTCCCGCAGTTTTTGTTTGTCTGAGAAATATACTATTTGCCCCTCATTTCGGAAGGATAGCCTTGCAGGGTAGAGTATTCTTGGCTGGCAATCTGTGTCTTTTAGTATTTTGAAAATATCATCCCATTCCTTTCTAGCTTTTAGGGTTTGTGATGAAAAGTCTGATGTTAAAAAATGTGCAATACAGTTTTTAAAAGACATAAAAACATTTTTGCATTTAGATAAGCATATTAAAATTTAAGGTAAGACTACAAAGCAATGTTACAGGTTTTCTTCTATAACTTGTAAACTGAATTAGAAGGCATTTCCCAGAATTCCAGAAATGTTGTGGAGACATTATCATTTTAATTTACAATCAGGATAAACTGCATTCAAACAGGAGTCAAATAATCTGGATTCTAGATGCCATCTTGCATGGTGTGATCTTGAATTCAAATCTCTCTACTTCTGGATATCAGAAACCCCACCACAGAATGAAAAACGTAAATCAGGTCATCCTGAATATCCTTTCCAGCTCTGTTATTTTGTAATGTCCTGAAATCAGAATAACACATTCCAGGCTGTTTGGGACCGGGGATTTTAGAACATGTATTCAATGTACTGTACTTTAAAAATTTCTACTTTTTTGAGTCTTCTTATTTAAATATACATATATTTTACTCCCATATTCTTCTGTACATTTAAATATATTTGCTATTATTTAATAGCCTCTTCATCGTTAGCAATAAAAAAGTTTCTCAAGGATGTATTTTTCATTTCTTTCTTTTTTTTTTTTTTTTGGCTTCTTTTTTTGATCTCTCCATGATCTCTTCTGGAGTTGCAGAGGCCAAGAGCTTCATCAATTTTTCACAAGATTTACACCCTTATCCAAAACCACATCACTCTTCCTGAGTTCTAAGACCTTGGAAAGATACTGATAGAGCTCAGCATTAGCCTCTCCTTCCAGTGGAGGTGCTGCAAGGGCTACGTTTACGGTTTCAGCTGTCAAATTTGTTATAGCATTTTGTTTGGAGGCAGGTTTGGTATGGGTGCCTATGACGACACAACCATTGGATCAACTGCCACCGGACCTAAGGGAGGAAGTGGTCCCTCCAGTTACTTGCTCTGGCTTTTACCCTTGTTCTTTGCACCAGTTTTCTTAGGCATCTTCAGTTTTCTTAGGCATCTCTCGCCAGAGGGGAGGGAGCAGAGGACCAAGTGCCCAATCCCACCCCAAGCTTCCTCTTCCTTTAACAGCAGTTAAAAATGAATGGTCTAAATCTACATGTATCAACATGGGTAAATCTCAAAGGAATGCTTAGTTTTAAAAGCTAGCTACAAGGGCCGGCCAGTGGCTCACTAGGGGGAGTGTGGTGCTGATAACACCAAGGCCACGGGTTCGGATCCCTATATAGGGATGACCGGTTAGCTCACTTGGGAGAGCGTGGTGCTGACAACACCAAGTCAAGGGTTAAGATCCCCTTACCGGTTATCTTTAAAAAAAAAAAAGCTAGCTACAAAAATATATGTATACATCGTGTTACTATTTAATTCTTTGTGGATACATACAGATACAGTAAAAGTATAAATATATGCGTGGGGTCTGGGAACATTACATACCAACTTCAGTTCAGAGTTACCTCTAAAGAGGGAGAGGGACTCCATAACAATAACATATAAAATATCTGGGACAAATATGGAAAAATACCTCTATTTAATATCAATGGTGAGTACAGAAGTATCACATACAAATTTACACATATATGTTTCATTTTTTAGTATGTTCGAAATGTTTCTTTTTTTTTTTTTTTTACTTTAAAGATAGGCTCCCCATACCAGCCAGCCATCAAAACAAAACAAAAAGATGTTTAAATAAAGAAAAATAAATAGTTTGCAAAAATTCAGTTGAAAGATGGTGTCTTTGCAGAATGATCCCATTTTTATTTAAATAAAACAAAGAGATACCTATTTTAATTTCTAATTTGAAAGAAAGTTTATGTATTTGTTACTTTTCCCAAGATAATTACCCCTTCCCTATAAAATTCTCCAGTCCAAATTGTTTTGTCTGAAACTAGGGATCTTTTTCTTTTAAAAAAAGAACACTGCATTTGTTTTTACCACAGCATCCAAACTCAAGTACAAATGGTAAGTAAAGTATAGAAATGAACGTGAATTGGTAAACTTTAACACTTTGATTAACTAGAAGGCTGGGTAAAGAAATATCCTTACTAAATGAATTAATTGCCTGGTTAAACAAAAATTTCAGCTTCTGTCCCTCAAGGATCCATCTTTTGCCCTGCACCAGAGGTTCTTAATCTGTTCTGTGTCATGGACCCTTTTGACAGTGTTATGGACTGAATTGTGACCCCTACAATTCATATGTTAAAATCCTAACCCCCAATATTTCAGAATGTGACTGCATTTGGAGATAGGATCTTAAAGAGGTAATTAAGTTAAAACAGGATCATTAGAGTGGGCCCCAATCCAATATGACTGGTGTCTTTATGAAGAGGGAATTTTGACAGAGACATGTACAGTGGGAAGACCATGTGACGATAGAGGGAGGAAACAGCCATCTACAAACTAAGGAAAGAGAAGCTTCAGAAGAAATCAACCCTACTGATACTTGGATCTCAGATTCTAGTCTCCAGAACTGTGAGAAAATTAATTTCTGCTGTTTAAGCCACAGTCTTGGTACTTTGGTATGGCAGCCCTAGCAAACTAATACGGTCAGCTTAGGAAACCTATGAATCCCTTCTTAGAATGTCTGTAGACAGATTATAAAAGAAACCAATTATAATAAAATATAGCTCTATCCACGGACTCTTTGGGAGGACCAGGAATCCCATATTAGGAGCCCCTCCCCTAATTTACTCTTTCCAGGGTAATCTACTCCACTCTTTTAACTTCAATTTTGAACAAAATAATGATATTTCAATCTCAAATCTCTCTCAAGCTCTAACCAGTGTCTAGATCCATATACTGAACTTCCTACTGTACATCAATACCAATTCCACATGACGTTTCATGGGTGCCTCAAATTTGACACATCTGAAACACTGTCTTCATTTCTCTACCCTGCCTAACCTAATCTCAGCATTGCCTATCACAGTTTGTAGAGGCAAAACCCTGAGAGTTGTGAATGCCTTCATCTTTCAGGTTCTGCCAAATATCTCTGCTAAATATTTCTCAATTCCCTCTTTAATACCTGCCACACCTTCAATCAAGCCTTTTTACCTCAACAGGGAATTACAACTCCCTACAGGTATTGTGCTTCCATCTCTTTGCCTTCTCAATCCACCCTTCAAACTGCTGCACTGTGATCTTTCGAAATTGTAATTCTGATCATTGTGGTACATAAATCCTTCAATAAAAATCAGGGGATGGATCATTCAGTGCTTTCTCATCACCTAGAAGATAAAATTCAAATCGTTCTACCCGGTTGATATTCATGGCCTGGCATAATAGGGCAGCAGTCTCATCTCTCTCCTCATACACTAGCATTACTGAACAGTATGTCGTCTCCTAAACATACCAACAGCTAACTTTTGCCTATGCTGTCCCTCTCCACTCCTCCTCCGTCATCCACATTACCTCTCATAAAGCCCTGACTCCTCCACAATGAGTTAATAACTTGTCTGTGCTTCCTTTGTACCTCCTATATATTATCATTAATGAACATATCTCATTGAATTAGTTACCATTTCTCATCAATATGTTACCAACTATAAGATGCACATTATTTCATGTATCACTAAGAAAAAAAATATGCCACCAATTAAGCTCTGCTACGCCAACAATATTAAGACATATTCCAGCTGCAGCTGTTTAAATGTGGGAAAAAATGTACCATCTTATATGGCTGTTGTGGATTAAATTAGTCAATGCTTGGATTACATGTAATGCATGTAATGTAATGTCTTTGGAATAGTTCTTGGCCCACAGTATGAACTCAATGTTAGCCTCTAGCATTACTGTTATCATCTATTTATATGTTAATCATACTAAACAATGCCTTGCAATGAATGGACAGCCTTCAGGTCCCTGGATCAGTGAACCTGAAGGTCATAATAGAGTCAACAGGCTCCATGATGCAAAAGCACATAGACTCAGTTTTTCTGTCAGTATTGCATCTCCAGATGGGTTAAGAGGTAAATCATGATGATCCACGAGGCCTTCTCCAAAGTGAAAACGGGAAACTACTGACTCTCACATTAAGATATCAAAACCAAAGAACAGGGATGTAGGAGGCACGAGGGGTCAACAAACCACCTCAGAAGAGACTCTGAAACTACACCCCCAAAACTACTATAAGTTTGGAGACCTTATTTTTTGTTTTCCCCTACCTGTAAAATGCCATCCTCTTCAGAAACAGCATCCTTACTAGAAACAGTAACAATGGCTAGTACTTTGAACTTGTCGTCTTGGTCTCTAACTCAACAAATGCTATCCAAAACATGAGTCATATACATCAGTGCTTCGAGTCAAAGGCATCGGCATCTTACAAAAATGGAGTCTCTAATTCAACAAATTCAGGGTGGGACTTGAGATTCTGCTTTTCTAAAAACCTCGCAGGTGATGCTGACACTGTTGGTCCACGGACTACACTTTGAGTAGCAAATGTAGTATTATCTAATTTAACCTTCACAGCCACCCCATTGGGTAGATATGATCATTCCACAGATGAAGAGCCTGAAGCTCAGAAAAGTTAAGAAAACTGCCCCAAACCAAAGAGCTAAACAAATAGTGAGGCTGGTATTACAACCCTGGTCTGTGTAAGTCCCAGCCGGTGGTACCACATCCTTCTACTACATCACAGCCTACCAAAGGAAAGCGAAAGAACAGATGCCTAAGACCCCAGGCAAACTTTCTGAGCATCCTTAAATTACACGTGTTACATGTGTTCCTAAATTAATCCAAAACAGACCCGCCCCCGAGTAACTCTAGAGACTCCACAGTCAACAAATAGGCAGCAGTAACTGGAAGGCGAGCGGCAGCGCGAGCGCTGGGCGCAGGCGGCGAGGAGGCTGCATCCCAGGCGGCCGCCACTTCTCCAGTTGGTTCTACGTCTCGCGGCTCGCACCGCCAACTACGGAACGTTGCGGAAGCCCTCAGTCCACGCCTGCAAACTGCTGGGACCTCCCAAGTTTAAACACACATACATACACACACTGCCCGGCACAGGCGAGTTCTGGAGACACTCGGGGACGTGCGACCCTGGGGCTGGTCGTACTGCGGGCCGGCCGCTGGACGGAGCTGCCCGCCCAGCCTCGAAACCCCCACGGGGACGAAGCGAGCACCCCGAAACCCTGCTCCTCCAGGAGCCGAGGCGGGAAGGGGTCGCAGGGGGCGGCTACTCCGGCAGCGCCCGAGGTGCTCGCCGAGTTCGGTGGGCTCCGGGGGAAGGTGGAGCGTGGGGCGGGGAGGCCCGGGGTCCCGAGAGGGGGAGACCGGGGTCCCGAGAGGGGGAGACCGGAAGGGACCTCCAGGGGAGGAGAGGGCTGGGGGCGGCGGTTACAAACCCCACAAGCCAAAAAGGCGCGCTCTCTCGTCCGGCCGCACTCACTCACCTCCTCCGTACACGCCGCCGCTCATGGCTGCTGTTGGCGCGACTCCTACGCTAAAGATTACCAGGCGAAGTGACAGTAGCGGCCGCAACTGCTGGTCCTGAGAAGCGCTAGCCCCAGACCCCCTTAACTTCCACCACCACCCGCCTCGGGCAACAAAGCGGCGTCCACACACCCCGGCGCGCAGCCACACTTGCTGGCTCCTCCTATCAACCAATCACGAGGGGCCCGGCCTACCCTCCAGCCAATCATAACGTGGTTATGCTGTATGTCTGCCGCGGCCCAGCCAGTTTAGCCAATCGAAGGCAGCCATGGGGGCGGGGAAAGGGGAAAGCGAAGCAAGGAGGCAAGGAGTTGGGTTGCGGAGCTGGAGGGGCGGAGCTTCCCGAGTGGACCGGAGAGTGGGGCGGGGCGAGCGGAAGGAGGAGGAGGAAAGCGGGAGCGAAGTGTGGGGAGCGGGCCCAGGGGTAGAGGGACACCGAGGAGCGGTGGGAACCAGGTAGAGGAAGGTAGACCTCTGAAACAGAGTCTGAATATTGGGAGTGTCTCCACGCAGTGATTCCTGGCCAGTGATTATGGTGAATGCGGGATTTTAATGTATGTTCTCCTTTGGGGTGGGGGAAATCAGTAAATGGGGCAAACTGATAGGATCCTGCGATTTTAAAAATAGTCGTTGATAATTAAAAGAAAAAAGAGATGATACATTATCCCAACTAAATTTAGGTAGCACTTTAAAAATTATAAAAAGCGACATCAATTTCTTTTATCCTGTGGGACAGTATTAACAAGCTAATCTATCCTAGTTTGAGCAGGCACCTAATCCTAAATACATCGCCAGTCTGTCTGCTGTTAGTCCCCTATTTCCACCAGCCCGCTTCAGATGACCATAGTCATTTCTTCCCTAGATTACTGCAACAATTTTTCACTCTGCCTATTCACCACTCTGCAGAGAGCTCGATCTGCAAAAACGCCCAGATCGGTCATGTCACTGCAACTCTCAAACCCTTAAGGTTGTTGCATATCCTTGTATCTGATAGCAGTTCTTAAGTTGTTATGTCTAGTGTCTAGACACTAGTGGCTCCTCTTAACCTTAGAATGTCTAGACACTAGTGGCTCCTCTTAACCTTAGAACAATTAAATTAAGCCCCATCAGTCTCAGTGCCCTCAGGTTGGAAGGAAGTGATGGACAGGAGGGTGGGGACCAGGGCTAGTGTGAAAGCTCTTTCCCATTCACTTGGCAATATAACCACGGTATATCTGATCACTTAGGAAACCCCATTAATCTAATGAGATAATGCCAAGGTCACCAAATCATGGTCCCAGGCCAAATCCAACCTGCCACCTACTTTTGTACAGCCCATGAGCTTAGAATAATTATTACATTTTTAAAGCAAGAACTACAAAGAAAAAAATGAATATTGCATTTTTAAAATTATTTTTAAAAATATTTTTAAGAATGGTATTTCATGATATGTGAAAACTGTATGAAATTCACATTTCAGAGACTGTAAACTAAGTTTTATTGGGACACAGTCAAGCTTATTATAGCTGCTTTTGCTCTAAAACGACAGAGTTTAGTAGCTGCAATGAAGACCCACTAAGTGTGGCCTGCTAAGCTAAAGAACACACTTACTATCAGATCCTTTACGGGAAGAGTTTGCCAACCCCTGAGATAATACAAGCAACATACCTAGTACAGTGTGCCTAAGTACTCTGTGTTAGCTGTTGCCCCATGATAATAGCTCTTGCTGTAGTTGCATATCAAATCCCCAAAATATTTCTACTTCCACTCTGTGTTTTTAATGACGTGTCTGACTAATAAAACTGATGAGTTAGAAAATACTGTAATACTTTCTAATAATATTAAAGATATACTATTTACTATTTGTGGGTTTGTAATACACACTATCTAAATCAATTTAGCATTTAAATGCCTAGTAATTCATATACAGCAAATTAAATAGATTATATATATTGCTATCTCTCATCAATACTATCTCCAACATCTCCCATTGTGATATTGTGAAATATATATTTGGTCTTCATCCCTGGTACACAACTCCTAAAAACCCTGGAATCCCCAAAGTGCTGTCTTTCTGTATGCTAATGAATTGACTGATGGCTGGCAGCCCATAGGCAGCTTAAGGTCACTGCAAAGAGGAAGGGCAGAATAAGAGGGTTGGGAATTTCAGTCTCACCCCCCAACCTCCCTAGAGAGGAGAGGGGCTGAAGGTTAAGTTGATCACCAATGGCCAATGATTTAATCAATCATGTCTATGTAATGAAGCCTCCATAAAAACCCAGAGGGACAGGGTTAAGAGAGCTTCTGGATAACTGAACACATGGGGGTTTCTGGAGGTTAGCACACCCAGGGAGGGCATGGAAGCTTGGTGCCCTTTCTCTCATACCTCACCTTATGCATCTCTTCATCTGTATTCCTTGTAATATCCTTTATAATAAACTAATAAGTGTAAATAGTTTCCCGAGTTCTATGAACTGCTCTAGAAACTAATTGAACCCCAAAAGGGGGATATGGGAACCCCAATTTATAGCTGGTTGGTCAGAAGTTCCAGAGGCCTGGGTTTGCTACTGGTATCTGAACTGGGGGGCAGTCTGGGGGCCTGAGCCCTTATCTCATGGGATTTGACATTGTCTCGGGGTAGACAGTGTCAGAATTGAATTGAACTGGAGGACACTCACCTGGTGTCCACTGCAGAACTGGCTTGCTTGCTGGTAGAAGTCTGTCTTCTATGCTGAGTGTTGTCGAGTGAGAGTATAGGAAAAACATGCATGTAAGAGGGTATATCCTGGCCAGCTGCCAAAACAAACAAACAAACAAACAAACAGGAATATATCCTAAAAGTAAGGTAACTACCTAGGCTGAAAAAGAGTAAACTATTTGTCCCACTAGTTCAGAGTTCATAAGAAAACAAAACAGTTTACCAGGGTTAATGAAGATCACACCCCTAACCTCTGGGAAGCCTGAGATCTTGCCACTGATTCCTCCCACAGAGATCACAGGGTGCACACAATGCTGGGAAATCTTAAATCTGATAACACGCAGAAGACAGCTTGAGAGAATACTGGAAAGTCATGCTTAGATGTTTTTGCTTAAAGTAAGGGTTTTGCTTCATTTGATAATTTGATATAAGAAAGAAAGATATAAGAAAACAGCATTCATTCATTCATAATTTCAGGTCAGCTTGGTCTGTTGATGTTTCATTAAAGTCATTGCTTTATTTAATAATAAACCATTGAACTGAACTTCTCCAAAGTTCATCTGATGTGTCAGAACTAATCACATGTTAATACAGATAAAAGTGTACACTTAAGACTTTGATAAATTTTAATCAACAAAAATGTAGTAGAGCACTAAGATTATTGGCCCTGAAGGATTTAATTGCTGGAGGAAGGGACTGTTGAGAAAGGAAATCTATTCAGCATCCTGAGAACAATGTTGGGGGACTGCATTCTCAAACTTATAGCATGTAACTTGTTTTCTTCAATTCTTAGTAATTATGAAAACTAGTAAAAAATATGTTAAAAGAAAAATACTGTCCTAGTAGAATCTACTTTAAATATAAAATATGACCACCTTTGCCATGGAGCCTGCCCGGGGTCCTGAGGTATGGATCTGTGGACTGGACCCCCTCCCACAACCAGACACACCACCATCTGGGTAAGGAGCATGCCAAAAACACGCCACCACCAACTGGGTAAGGAGCATGCCAAAAACATCACCTCCATGTGGGTGGCCCACCACAGCCACCACAGTAACCACAGCTGTTGCAAAAGCAGCTAGACACCACGACCACCATGCAGACGGTCCGCCAGCCACTGGAGAGCATTGACACAAGGAGAGTCACCAGTAGAGACCAAAGAAAAGAAGAGGATGTCTCTCTCCACAAAGCCCATTCCAGAGTGACAGAAGAAGCATCTGCTCTATGATAATACTGAGGGAACTGAACACACCTCTCAGCACTGGACAGAACATCTAGGCAACAAATCAACAGAGTAACCATTACTCTTTCAGAAGGAGAAAAGAAATCTAGGGTAATTAAAGGGGGGAGGGGGAAGGAGAGGGGGATGGAAGAGATTGAACAGGGGGCATAAAGAATAAGTACGATTTGTAACAATATATATGCTAGGAATATTGATTTGATCAATATATGTCAACATTGAACCCCCAAAATATGTATAATCAATTATGATTCAATAAAAATTTTTTAAAAATAAAAAAATAAAAATAAATCCTAAATGTGTGAGGATTGGGTTTGGGGGGGGGTTCATTAATATTTCTCCTCTGTAGCTTACCATGTTTTCTCTAAAGTCTTGGCTCAGCCTATATTAGTGTTCCCAATAACTAGTCAGGTTAAAAAACATTAAAAACAACTAAAAGTTATTGTCTGTTACTTCAGTACTCTAGGGTACAACATATCAAAACTGTCAATGCTCAATTTTTCTTCCTGAACCAATGTATTACGTATGTCAACCAAAAAACAAAAGATATTTAAGTAACAGGTACTTTCCCAAATGTTCATGGAAAGATTGTTTTATCTTTGATTTCATTTTTCCACCAACTTTTTGAAACATCCTCATATATAAACTTATCTAGCCCAGAGTGGGTACACAGTGGTTGACTCTGACTCCAGATCTATGAAAACAAGTACCCTTTCAAAAGTCCTGTGAAATGTCCAAGCATCAGGAATTTCCTGTGGACCCAGGTGCAACACTTGGCTTTGCCTCACTGGGTCGCTGGTCTTCCATTCTTGAAATGCTGCATCAGGATGCATGTGATGCTGCAGCCTTGCTCCTTTTTTCACCACCTCTGTCAGCATTCAGATTATGGAATTCCAGCAGTCACTACAAAATTTTACTAATCTTGTCCTCTTCGTCTTTATTAAATTCAGTTTTGAAAAAAAAATTACAACTGCTAGTTATGCAAGCTAGGAAATAAATTCAGAGGATTATCATCTGTCTGTTAAGAAGAAATGACATAAAAATTTATGTACATTTAGAATTATTTTACTTAATATTGCAAAATGTATGTAATTTAACAATTATAAAAAGAAATTTTTAAAAATTTTTTTAATTTTTAATTTTTTAAATTTTATTTTATCAATATACAATGTGGTTGATTTTTGTGTCCCTTTCCTGAATCCTCCCTCCCCCTCCCTCTCCCCCCTCCTGCCCATCAACATCATATCTGTTCGCTTGTCTTAACAACTTCAAGGAATTGTGATTGCTGTGTCTTCTTCCTGCCCCCCCATATTTGTGTACTTATTTATTTATTTTTAGCTCCCACAAATAAGTGAGAATATGTGGTATTTCTCTTTCCATACCTGACTTATATCACTTAATATAATTTTTTCTAAGTCCATCCAGGTTGCTGCGAATGGTAGTATTTCATTCTTTTTAATAGCAGAGTAGTATTCGATTGTGTAGATGTACCACATTTTCCATATCCACTCATCTGGGCTGTAAAAGCAAATTTCAATAGACATTTTTGTGTGGATATGTGTATGTATAAGTAGTCATTGTAAGTAGTATACTCTTTTTACTGAAGTTGCAAAAATATAACACTCATGAGAGCAATACTGAGATAAAAGGTAAAAATCTGGAATCTAGGGTTATTCAACAATAGAAATACGACTGGTCAGATTCACACATAATTGCCATTAGGATAACAAGAGATGTGCTAACCATTTCAATAATATGACCTAGGTATAGAGGGAAGCAAATGAAAGTACATTTGGTCATAGCTGGTACCTTTATAACACACCAAGTGGTTTGTTATGTTATTAACAATGTGGTCCTAGAAAGGCAAAAAGAGAGAAAAGAAAAGATTAAGTGCTAGATGCTCTGTGAATTTTACAAGTCTATACTATTTCATTATAACGTTTAAAATCTTGTCTTTGTTCATTTGATATAGCTCTTGTGAGAAATCACAAGATGAGTAAGCAAGGCCAACATTTAACCAATTGGTGCTGTAAAGTGTCACTGTGCCACCTTGCGTTGCTTTGCAGAAAGTCAAGGCTTCCCACTGATTTATGTCAATGCCGACACCATGTTATGTGGCTGTTACACAGTGCAAAGACCAGCACTGACCTGAGGCCAAGGTTCTTGCTCTGTATTGTATGGCTTCTTTAGAACCTTTGAAACTGTTTTGGAATACAAAGGATTTCATCTGCCATATGATAATAATGACTACAAGTTACTGACCTCTGAATATGTGCTATCAAAGGAAAAGTGACTTACATACAGTATATATAATTACAATAGTTATTTTTCATGTTTACCAGAAGTCTGGAAGTGGAAAGGAAAAGGTGTATTGAGGTAGAAACAGCATGTTTGGAAGCGTTCAAATGTCGACTATTCTGATAGCTGTGTGATGTTGGGCAAGTTACTGAATCTCTGGGACTCTTCCGTAAAACCCTCATTGGGATGTTGTGTGTATTAAATGGAAAATATTATACAGTCAAGGTCATTACATTACACACATATAAATATTATACAGTCAAGGGTCATCACACCTTTAAAATCCATGCTCCTCATCCAAATTTGTATCCTTCAGTACTTTCTTGCTTGCTCTCCTGGTTTACCATGCTTGCAAGGGAGCCTTTCCATTTCCTCACCTCTTCCATCTATTTCTCTCATACCAAGATAACTGGGTTAGCAGCTTAAAATCCCACTTCTAAATTCGCGTTGAGGGCAGGCCAGTTAGCTCAGCTGGTTAGAGCATGGTCCTGATAACACCAAGGTCCATGGTTCGATCCCTGTACCAGCTAGCTGCCAATAATAATAATAATAAATTAGTGTTGGCCTATGCTACAATATCAAAAGGCAGGCAAGAGCAGTGATCACAGCACTAGAACCTGAGTGGCAGGAAAAAGTCTTCTGGGACTTTTCCTATATCAATGAGTTTGGTGTGGACTCTACGTTCTCTCAGTGTGTGTTGTGGACTGGATGCCCAGGCCCCCCCCCCCGCCCCAATCTCATTGAAGTTTAAATCCCACTGTAACTTTCGAGCGTGGGAAATCCTATTATGACAATTGAAAGGTGGGGCCTTGAAGAAGTGATTAGATTGTAGGACCATGCCATAGTGAATGGATTAGTAATGGTGGCCAGGGGTGTGGTTCTGAGGGCTTTAAAAGGAGAGAGCATGAGGAGCTAGCTCACTCTCTCTGCTCTGCCATTTTCTGACATGTGAGACTCCTGTATTGCTGTAAAGCCACCACCAAAGAAAACTCTCTCCAGATGTGTTCCCAGGACTTTAAAGTTCCCAGCCTCCAAAACTGTAAGCAATAAATTTTGTTTTTGTACAAAGTACCCAGTTCCAGGTATTTTGTTATAAGCAAATGAAGCAGACTAATACAGTGATCTAAAAACAATAGACAAGGAGAGGATGGAAGGGGATAGATCTGTTTATCCTGATGAAAAGCCCATTATAGTAGTATCTTGATTTAGGAGGTATTTAGATATTTGATCCCCTTCCATCATTCCTACCTCCACCTCTGCCTTGATGTTTACATCAAATTCTCTGTGATAAGGCTGCATTTTAATTACAAGGTAGATAATCTTCCTACAGACTTCCTCTGCTTTTCTGATAATGTGTTCACATTCTCTATTTTGATGAAAGCCATTGAAAAAATGCACATGGTGTTTTGGAAAAGAAAAGTTTAACAATTCAAACACTAAAAAGCAAATGCCTCAGTAAATGTTCTCTTGTCATCTCTCATAACTCCCCAAAGGCCAACACCAAACCACGTGAGAGGACTGTGGATAGGGAAAGCACTGGGATCAGTCCTGGCCAACCATTCTAGGAGTTTTGTTGGTGAGGCTGAGTATTGTGGAGTTCATCCATATTTGCCTGCCAGCACTTTCCCTCCTCTTCTATTGAACAACCGCTCCTGTCCTCGCTCCAACCATTTGGTACTACTGGGGACTGACATATACTGACCTCAGGGCTGGGCAAGTGACCCCAACAAGGATCATCAGCGTCCATATTCAGGATTTTTCAAATTGGAACAAAAGAATCAAGGACTGTCCTCTCTGGGAAGAAGCTGGGAATGGTGAGCCTCTCCATCCCCATGGAGTCTGAGATAGAGGCAGGGACAGGGAATCCTAATGGCAATCGACTTCTTCCTTCCAGGCATCCCTGAAGCCTTGCCCTTTCCTCAGCTTATGAGAGCCAGAAATTCCCCTTTTGCTTACTCTATTTTGTATTAGATTTCTGTCACCTGCAACCAAAGGAGTTCTGATTAATACTACACTTCTTGACTACATGTAATGTTCAGGAATCACTTTGTCTCCTCACCTAGATCCTAATAAGACTGCGAAAGGTCCTTATGCCCTCCAGCTAGTTATTAAGCTATTGCCTCTCTACTCAAACCTGCCCTTCTGCATATAGTTTTGTGATACTAGAGCTGAGACTCTGAAATTTATATGAGCATATTTCAAAAAGTTCATAGGAAAATGGAATTAAAAGATAATATGAATCTTTCCATGAACTTTTTGAAGAGCCCTCATATTTATTCTTGGTCACCTGGTCAAATGTAGAATGAGACAGCTACTTGAATTGAGTGGTTACTTTTGCTATCTCCTGACAATCTCCCAAAAGGAAAAAAAAAAAAAAACAGTGTTGTGCTAAATATGAAATTCCATTATGTAACTTTTTTTAAGTCTAAGAGCTCTGTAGAAGAGAGAGATATTTTCCTAAACTTAGGATAAGATAAAGAGAGTTGAGGAAATCAGTCAAGCACACTAATATGGAGGCTGCAAATAGAGAACAACTTTTGCAAATACTTGCCAGTTATATGAAGCATGCTTTTCAGGAATGGCACCAAGATATTAGTGAATAGCAGTGTCACATTTTAAAACAAAGAAGATTGTTGTTACAAGTACAGTATTAATATATTTGTCTGATGGCTCCAGAGCCCGTTACCTAAATCCACAGCCTTTGTTTCTGCAGTTTATGTTGTCATCTTCTCAATACAATTCCATTTTTAAAAAAAGTACATTCACACCCAGATATTATGCAGTATTCAAAAGCATAATCAGGGACGTATAATAATAAGGCAATTTGAGCAATTAGTTGTCATCTGTAAAGTGGCCTTCATGTGCTAAAAACATAATGTAACTACATCACAATAAGCCATGTTGGAGTGAGCAGGACTGAAGCCATGTGTAATTAAGTTGGTTATAACTAAAAGGGATTTATTTCTTTAGTCTTTCTAGAGGTTTAACTTTGATATTAAAAAAATACTAATACAGAACTAAATTTCCCCCGTGTTAGAACAAGGTTTTCTTGAGGTATTGATCTGTTCTTGGTAAATTGCAAGAAGTTTTGATTTTTCCCTAAAGGCATCTGCAGTCAGATTCCTGGAAAAGACTATAACGTACTCTTAAACACAGATTTCAAATAACTTTAAGATCAATAAACAAAATAAAAGTATTTTAGAACTCTAATGAGAAATCTGGTGGGTTTACAAAACTGCTAATCAAGATCAAGCAAATCAAAAATGAATTGCATAAGGTTAAGTAGCTGATATAGATAATGCTTTTAAGACTTTTACTTGAAACATTGTTAGTTCTTTACTTAAATGTTTTCTTTTCCAGATTTAAGGAAACCTTCTCTCTGAAGCCATCTATAACTTATAGCAATTTGGTAAATATACGTTTATTTATTTATTTATTTATTTATTTATTAAAGATGACCAGTAAGGGGATCTAACTCTTGACTTGGTGTTGTCAGCACCACACTCTCCCAAGTGAGCTAACTGGCCGTCCCTATATAGGGATCCTAACCCTTGGCCTTGGTGTTATCAGCACCACACTCTCCCAAGTGAGCCAGAAGTCAGCCCTGGTAAATATAATTTTATGAACAAAGATTAAAGCATTTGGGTTTTTTCCCTACTTGATTCCTCCAAAATTTGAAAACTGTGAGTATCCTTATGATTTTTATGGCAATGTGGTTATTTGTATAAGTTCAATAAGAATTTGCTCTCTTTATAACAGGAATCAATTGGAAAACATTGGCTATAAAATAGCATGTCTCTTCTAAGTTCCTGACTCCACTCATGTTGCCCTAATTTGGCCTAACTACTGTTTCATCTTTCTCCCCAGTGTGGGACATAACTACCTGGGAATAAGCTTTCTCAGCACAGAGGGATTAGTCTACCTGACAATGAGCCTTCCTAGTGCTGAGAAATCAATACAGAGAAAAGTAAAACTTTTTCAGTCAGGAAACTGATCATCAATGCTTCTATGAAGAATTTTTTGATTGAAAAGGGGGAAATGATGTCTTGTCTACACAAGCAGTTCTCTAAAAATATTCACAGCCTTGAAGGGAGACTTATGACTTGGATGAGACATCCTATTCCTAAACAAAGAATTTGTGTAAGTTCTTACAATTGTTGATGTACCAATTAATGTATAATTTGCTAACTCTAAGCCATCTGTTGTCAATAAATTGCTAAGACAATAGATAAACAAATGCCCCTTTTCCCTCCACCATGCTAGCCAGGCACCAAAAGCTACGTCCTCCATCATGTCAAAATGGCCATTCCAAATTAACCCCTTCTTTGCCCTGACCCAGCATGAGGTAGTAAGATGAGTTGTCTGCCTTTTCCATAGAAATAGAAGGAAATATTGACAGTGGGTATGCTGTTGCAGTAAACAGGACTGAAGCCATACTGGGATCTAAACCCACATAAGTTTTAGAAGAAAATAAAAAAAGACAGATTTTTGGAGGGGAGGGGTTTAGCATGCATTTCTTTGAGTTCTCTCTTTTCCCATAGTTGTCTGATACTTTGAACCTTGGTTACTAGACAAGATGACATTACTTACATAAATGTAAATTTGTTTTCCAGTCAGCCTGTAGTTGCAAACTTGCCACAAGACACATACTATCCAGATGCTGAGAAACCAAGGAAGACATCAGTAAAGATATGCTGATTCCACCTTGAAGCAAATCAAAATCCAGCAGACCCTAAGATAATGTGAAGGATGAAAACAGAAACCAGATGGAGCTTTGGTGAGAACTTGCACCTGGCTACTTGCATAGACCCCCACAGCTCATGTCCCCCTCCCTCCTGCTTTTCACTTCTCACATTCCATCCCCCCGATACCTTCTTTAAAAACTCCTCAGTAAATTTGAGTCTTTGAGAATATTTAAGATAGTTTTAGTCTGGCCATTCTCCTTCAGGTTTACTGGAGACATGGGTAGCAGTTTTCAAATAACACAACAAACAAACAAAAACAAAAAAGAAGGAAACAAAAAAAGGAAAGAAAGAAAGAAAATAAAAGAAAAAAGAATATAAAAGAATGAACAAACCTTACATGTTCTTTGGGATACTATTAAGTGAACAAATATTCAAATTATGAGACTTCCAGAAGAAGAAAAAAAAGATATTAAAAACCTATCTAAAGAAATAATAGCTGAAAACTTCACTAGTCTTGGGAAATACGTGAACATCCAAATCCAGGAAGCTCAAAAGTCCCCAAATAGATTCAACCCAAATAGATTATCTCCAAGATACATTGTAGTTGAGCTATCTAAAGTTAAAGACAAAGAGAGAATTCTAAAAACAGTAAGAGAGAAATATCAAATTGCTTATAAGGGAATCCCCATTAGACTAACAGCAGAATTCTCAGCAGAAACCATACAGGCCATGAGAGAATAGGATGATATATGCAAAGTACTGAAAGAACAAAACTGCTAGCCAAGAATATTATATCCAGCAAAGCTTCCCCTCAGAAATGAAGGAGAAATAAAATCTTTCTCAGACAAGCAAAAATTAAGGGAATTCATCACTACTAGACTGGTTTTTCAAGAAATGCTTAGGAGTGGCCTGCATCTAGAAGAGAAAGAACAATAACAACCATCATGAAAACACCTGAAAATATAAAACTTACTGGTAGAGTAGATACACAAATTAGAAAGAGAAAGGAATCAAAACTTATCAATACAGAAAATCACCAAACTTCAAGTATAAACATTAAGAGAGGAAGAAAGGAACAGAGGATACACAAAACAACCAGAAAACAACTAATAAAATCACAGGAGTAACACCTCACATGTAAATAATAACCTTGAATGTAAATGAATTAAATGCTCAAGTTAAAAAACACAGACTGGCTGAATGGTTTTAAAAAAAACATGATCCATCCATGTCTACAAGAATCACAGGTTACCTATAAAGACACACATAAACTAAAAATGAAGGGATAGAAAAGATATTCCATGCAAATGGAAAACAAAAGCAAGCAGGAGTAGCTATCCTTATATCAGATAAAACAGACTTCAGGTCAAAATCTGTACTTAGAGAAAAAGAAGGGCACTATATAATGATAAAGGGATCAATATGGCAAGAGGATATACCAATCATAAATATATATGCACTCAACCAGAGCACCTAGATGTATAAAGAAAATATCATCAGACCTAAAAGGAGAGACGACACCAATGCAATAATAGTTGAGTACTTTCCCACTCACTCTCAGCATTGGACAGATCAGC
Organism: Cynocephalus volans; assembly: GCF_027409185.1. Lineage (NCBI taxonomy): Eukaryota > Metazoa > Chordata > Mammalia > Dermoptera > Cynocephalidae > Cynocephalus > Cynocephalus volans. The sequence goes on along the minus strand of NC_084460.1, from coordinate 103,762,354 downwards.
AAGACAGAAAACCAACAAGGAAGCATTAGATTTAAATGGCACCATAGATGAGATGGATCCAACAGACATAAAAGAGCATTTCATCCAACAGCTGTGGAATACACTTTCTTTTCATCAGCACATGGAACATTCTCTATGATTTACTATATGTTAGGCCACAAAATAAATCTCAACAAGTCCCAATAAGTAAAAAATATATGAAGTATTTTTTCTGGCCATAATGGAATGAAACTAGATATCAATAACAAGAGGAACTTGCAAAACTACACAAATACATGGAAATGAAATAATATGCTCTTGAACAACCAATGGGTCAAAGAAGATATTAAGAAGAAATCAAAACATTTGTTGAAACTAATGAAATCAGAAACATGACATACCAAAATCTGTGGAATACAGCCAAGGCAGTATTGAGGAAAGTTTATAGTAATAAACACCTACATTAAAAAAATTTAAAAATTTCAAATAACAGCCTAACAATGCACCTCAAGGAATTAGAAAAGCAAGAACAAACTAATCCCAAAATAATAAGAAGAAAATAAATAAGAAAAATCAGGCAGAAATAAATGAGATTGAGACTAAAAATACAATACAAAAAAATCAATCAAACAAAATGTTGATTCTTGGAAAGGATAAACAAAATTGACAAGCCATTAGCCAGACTAACCAAGAAAAAAAGAGAAAAGACCCAAATAAATAAAATTAGAAATGCAAATGGACATTACAATGGATAGTACCAAAAGAAAAAGGATCACCAGACACTATTATGAACAACTAGAAGCCAATAAATTTGAAAACCTAGAGGAAATGGATAAATTCCTGGACACATATGCCCTATCAAGACTGAACCAAGAAGAAATAGAAAACCTAAATAGACCAGTAACAAGTAATGACATAGAATTAGTAATAAAAAGTCTCCCAACAAAGAAAAGCCCAGGAAAAGATGGCTTTACTGCTGAAATCTACTAAACATTTAAAGAACTAATACCAATACTTTTTAAACTATTGCAAAAAATTGAAGTGGAAGGAACTCTTTTAAACTTATACTATGAGGCCAGCATTGCCCTGGTACCAAAACTGGGCAAGGACACAGCAATAAAAAAGAAAACTACAGGCCAATGTCCCTAATGAACACAGATGCAAAAATCCTCAGTAAAATACTAACAAAACAAATTTAACAGCACATCAAAAAGATTATGCACCATGATTGAGTGGGATTTATCCCAAGGATGCAAGGATGGTTCAACACATGCAAATCAATAAATATAATACATCACACCAACAGAATGAAAGGAAATAACCATATGATCATCTTGATAGATGCAGAAAAGTATTTGATAAAATTCAACATTCCTTCATGATAAAGATTCTCACCAAATTAGTTATAGAAGGAAAGTATCTGAATACAATAAAGCCTTTGTATGACAGACCCACAGTTAATATCACACTGAATAAGGAAAAGCTGAAAGCTTTCCCTGTAAAAATTGGAAAAAGACAAGGATGCCTCTCTCAACACTTCCATTCAACATAGTACTGGAAGTCCTAGCCAGAGTCATTAGACAAGAGAAAGAAATAAAACACAACCAAATTGGAAAGGAGGGAGTCAAGTTTTCCCTGTTTGCAGATGACATGATTCTATAGATAGAAACCTAAAGACTCTACCAAAAAACTCCTAGACCTGATAAATTCAGTAGAGCTTCAGGATGCAAAATCAACATACAAAAATGATAGAATTTCTGTACACCAATGACAAACTAGCAGGAAAAAAAATTAAAAAGCAACAACAAAATAATTAAATACCTAGGAATAAATTTAACCAAAGAGTTGAAAGATCTCTACAATGAAAATTATAAAACACTGCTTAAAGAAATTAAAGAACGCACACACAAAAAAATGGAAAGGCATACCATGCTCATGGATTGGAAGAATAAATGTTGTCAAAACGACCATAGTACCCAAATCTACCTACAGATTTGATGCAATCCCCATCAAACTACCATTGACATACTTCACAGATATAGAAAAAACAATTCAAAAATTTATATGGAACAAGAAGAGACTCCAAATAGCCAAAGCAACCCAGAGCAAAAAGAACAAAGTTGGGAGTATCATACTCCCTGGCTTCAAAATATACTACAAAGTGATAGCAATCAAAACAGCATGGTACTGGCACAAAAACAGACACACAGAACAATGGAACATAATAGAGAATCCAGATATAAATCCATGCACTTACAGGCAACTGATTTTTGACAAAGAAGCCAAGAAAATACATTGAAGAAAGGACAGTCTCTTCAAAAAATGGTGCTGAGAAAATTGGAGATCCATATGCAGAAAGATGAAACTGGACCCCTATCTCTCACCAAATACCAAAATCAACTCAAAAGGGATTAAATACTTAAATATAAGACATGAAACTATAAAACTTCTAGAAGAAAACATAGGGGAAACACTTCAAGACATAGGTCTGGGCAAAGACTTTATGAATACACTTCATAAACTCAAGGAACAAAAGCAAAAATTAACAAATGGGATTATATCAAACTAAAAAGCTTCTGCACAGCAAAAGAAGCAACCAACAGAGCAAAATGACAACCTACAGAAAGTAAGAAAATATTTGTAAACTATGCATCTGACAAGGATTAATATCCTGAATATACAAAGAATTCGAACAACTCAATCTTTTTTTTTTTTTTAAAGATGACCGGTAAGGGGATCTTAACCCTTGACTTGGTGTTGTCAGCACCACGCTCTCCCAAGTGAGCTAACTGGCCATCCCTATATACTGATCCAAACCCATGGCCTTGGTGTTATCAGTACCACATTTTCCCAAGTGAGCCATGGGCCAGCCCTGAACAACTCAATCTTAAAAAAACAAATAATCCTGTTAAAAAATGGGGAAAGGAACTGAACAGATATTTTTTGAAAGAAGACATACAAATGGCCAAAGGCATATGAAAAGATGCTAATCATCAGAGAAATGCAAATCAAAACCACAATGAGATATCATCTCACCCCAATTAGAATAGCTATTATCAAACAGTCAGAAAATAATAAATGCTGGTGAGGATGTGGAGAAAGGGGAACTCTTAGACATTGTTGATGGGACTGTAAATTAGTACAGAACTTTTGGAAAACAGTATGGAGATTTCTCAAACAACTACAGATAGAGCTACTCTATTATCCAGCACTCCCACTACTGGCTGTATATCCAAAGGAATGGAAATCAACAAGTCAAAGGAATACCTGAACTGCCATGTTTATTGCAGTTCTATTCACAAGAGCCACTTTGGAAAACAATTTAGCAGCCTCTTACAAAATTAAACATACTCTTACCTTATAATCCAGTAATTGCACTCCTTGGTATTTACCCAAATGAGTTGAAACCTTATGTCTACACAAAAACTTGCACACAGATGTTTACGGTAGCTTTATTCATAATTGCCAAAACTTGGAAGCAATCAACATGTCATAAACAAACTGTGAATAAACAGTGGTACACTCAGACAATGAAATATTATTCAGTGGTAAAAAATGAGCTATTAAATCATGAAAACACATGGAGGACTTTATTGCTAAGTGAAAGAAGCAAATCAGGAGACACCCCTGAGGAGTTCAGCTGCAAGCGTCACATTCCTGACCACACTCCTCCACCGCAGTCGCATTCCTGGCAGGCAGTGGATCAGGAGCACTGGTGGCCACAGACCCTGTCTGGCATGCCTGGAGATGGAGGCAGAGAGTCACTGCCAGCCAAGCGCACCCTACTTGATTGGGGGAAGGATATGGCCACCACGGTGTGCAAGCTGAGGGCTTCAGGGCTACGGAGGCAGCCAACACTTCTGTTTGTCCTCACCCCTGCCCTGCATAGATTTGTTGTAGACCAGCTCAACCATTTCAATGTCACCAAAAAATGATCCTAATCCTGAGCCATCACCCTTCAATTTTATAGATCACAGGGCTGCCCTGTCTTTACCGGATCCTGGAACTGAAAGACTGCAGCTTCTATAAAAATGTGATCTTTTGGACGAGAGTCTTAATAAAATGAACAAACATGAGTATAGTGGTTTGCATATAGAATATCTGGGGCTCTAAACTCACTAATACTTAAGAGTATAATCACTTGTCCTTTTGCATTTCTTATTTCTTTAGTCTGAATAGGAAGATACCAGGGATTTCCTGGGTCACAGATGATATAAAATGTATTTTGAGCAAAAGCTGTAATAAAGCTACAAACTATGAAAAAAAAAACAATCTGAAAACTCTAAGTATTGCATGATTCCAACTATATGACATTCTGGAAAAGGTAAAACTATGGAGACAGTAAAAAGATCAGTGATTGCCAGGGTAAGGAGGGATGAATAGGGGAAATACAGAGGATTTTTAGGGCAGTGAAACATATGATACTACAATGTGTGATATTACAATGATATTACAATGGTGGATGCATGTTATTATACATTTCTCCAAACCTATGGAATGTACAGCACCAAGAATGAGCCCTAATATAAACTATGAACTTTGGGTGATAATGATGTGCCATTGTAGGTTATTGATTGCAACAAATGCACCACTCTCTTGCAGGATGTTGATAATGGGGGAGGCTATGCATGTGTGGGGGCAAAGGGTATACAGGTATTCATTGTACTTTCTATTCGATTTTGCTGTGAACTTCAAAGTGCTCTAAAAATAAAGTCTATTTTTTTTTTTTAAAAAAAGAATAATATGTGTGGAGACCCTGTAGAAAAAAGACCCAAAATCTAGAAAAACTAGCCCACTAAACCGAAACTAATCAGGACCCTGAAAAATTTTGCTTTGGTACACTCTCAAGAATGCAATATATTGGTAGTGTGGAGAGACACTGCTGCTACAAATATTACAGGGAAGGTCTCTGATTAGCCTAGCTTGGGTTACAAGCCTACTGCTCAAGAGAATGGGCTATTACAATAGGCTGAGTCTGATTCACTTGCCAGGCACTGGGCTGCTATTCAGCCAGTGGACACCATTAGGGCCACACTCAGACTGAAATACTGACACATCAATATATATTGTTACAATCACTGCTGAATCACCCACCTGCTGCCCAACCACTTCAGCCCTTCACCAAGTTCTCTGGACTTCCCCTCATTGTCCAGCTACTTAAGGGGTAATACCTGGCCCAGCAGGGGGCTCCACAAAACTGCTTGGCTGCTACACTGAAATGTAATTTGATCAATTAGGTCACACCATAATAGTTGTTAAATATTTTGACCAAGGTCAATTTTACGAATGCGTAAACTATGCAATCATGCAGGCCCTGAACTTAGTTTATACCTCAGCTGTCACTATCTTGAAATTCTTAATACATTTTGAACAAAGGCTTTATATTTTCATTTTGCATCGGGCCCCACAAATTATGTAGCCTGTCCTGATTTTCCCTATCATCCCTGAAGGCAAAGTATTGTGATTACACAGTTGAAATGGGGGAAAAGCTTTAACAGAAGAAAAGTAAATGCTGGGCACACCAGTTCTGCTTGTCACTACTACACTGAAGTGAACAGACGCAGTTCTTACTTTTTAATTTGAAGAATGAATGAAGTCCTTAGGACAGTTCAAGGGAGGAGGCTCTAAGAAGTAACAAGCCCTGCGCTGACCTCCTGGCTCACTCGGGAGAGCGCGGCGCTGGGAGCGCCGAGGCCGCGGGTTCGGATCCTATATGGGGATGGCTGGTGTGCTCACTCGCTGAGCACGGTGCGGACGACACCAAGCCAAGGGTTGTGATCCCCTTACCGGTCATGCTCACACACACACACAAAAGTAACAAGCCCTAATAGGAGGCTCTTAAAAATACTCTTAGAAATCAGAAGAGTGGTTGCCCATGGAGAGTGGGTGGAGTGGGGACTGATTAAGAAGAGGCATTAGGGAACTGTCTGGGGTGAGACTAAATTCATGTATCTTTTTTTTCTTTTCTTTTTGGTGGCTGGCTGGTATGGGGGTCTGAAAAAGTTCTATATCTTGATAGGAGTTCGTGTTATACAGATGTATGTATTTGTCAAAACTCATCAAATGTTTATTTAAGATTTGTGAATTTCAAGTCAAAACCACGTTGACATATCATCTCACCCCAGTTAGCCCAGTCATTATCAAAAAAGACAAAGAATAACCAATGCTGGGAAGGATGTGGAGAAGGGCGAACACTCTTACACAGTTGGTGGCACTGTAAATTAGTGCAGCCATTATGGACAACAGTATAGAGGTTCCTCAAACAACTACAGATAAAATTGCCATACGATCCAGCAATCCCACTCCCAAATATATACCCAAAGGAATGGAAATTGCTACGAATTGATTGAATTGTGTACCCCAAAGTGCATATGTTGGAAGCTTAATTCCCACTGTATCTGTTGAAGGTGGAAAATCCTATTATGGAAATTGAAAGGTGGGGCCTTGAAGAGGTGATTAGATTGTAGGACCATGCCTAGTGAATGGATTAATAATGATGGTCAGGGGTGTGGTACTGAAGGCTTTACAAGGAGAGCACATGACAGTCTCTCTCTCTGTCTCTGCCATTTTCTGCCACGTGAGACTCTGCATTGCTTTAAAGCCACCACTAAAGAAGACTCACAAGATGTGTTCCTTGGACTTTGGTCTTCCTCACCTCTGAAACAGTAAGCAACAAATTTCGTTTTCTTATAAATCATCCAGTTCCTGGTATTTCTGTTATAAGCAACAGAAACAAACTAATATAGAAAATTAGTACCAGAGAAGTGGAGTGTTGCTTATGTCAGATTATTGAAAATATGGAAGTGGCTTTGGAACTGGGTAATAAGCAAAGGCTATAGAAATTTGGGGGAACAGGCTAGAAAAAGCCTAGATGCTGGTGAGAGTTAAAAGACAAGAAGACCAGGGAAAGTTTGGAACTTCTCAGAGATCGGCTAAAGGAGGTGACCAGAATGCTGATATAAATATGGACACTAAAGGCCATTCTGAGAAGATCTCAGATGTAAATGAGAAGGACTTATTGAAAACTGGTGCAAAGTTCACCCCTGCTATGAATGGCAAGCAACTTAGCTGCATTCTGTTTATGCCCAAAAGATTTATGGAATGTGGAACTTCAAGGTGCTGACCCAGGGTATTTGGCAGAAGAAATTTCTAAGCAGCAAAGTATTCAGGAAGCTGAATGGTTACTTGCAACAGCCTATGCTGATTTACAGCAGAAAAGGCATGACATAAAGCCAGTATGTGTAATTAAAAAGGAAGCAGAGCATAAAGATTTGGAAATTTTGCAGCCTGGCCATGTGGTAGAGAAGCAGAGAGCATTTTCTGGAGAAAAATGCAATAGTGCTAAGAAGATTAGTACAAAAGAAAGGGATTATCAAGGGAAGGGGGAAAAGGTCCTGAAGGCATTGCAGAAGCCTCTGAGGCCAATCCTTCCATTACAGGCCTGGAGGCCTATGGAGACAGAATGGTCTTGGTGGAACAGGCCCAAGAAACCCTCCATTGGCTCACTGCCCAGGCACCCTCAGTGGGCTCACTGCCCAGAGCACCTGGAAGCTGCTTCCAGTACCAGCACCCCAGATGCTTTGGATGCTCCAGTTGTGGCTAAATTGGCCCCAGGTGGACCCACAGCTTTGGAAATTAGAAGCCAGAAGATTTGGTGGTGCCCATATGGTGTTAGGTCTGCAGGCTTGCAGAATGCTAGAGCTGTGGAGTCTTGGGTTCCTCCACCCCGATTTCAAAGGATGTATGGAAAAGCCTGGGGCCCAGGAAGAGATCTGTTACAGAAATGGATTCACCACAGAGAGACTTCACTACAGCAATGCTGAGCAGAAATGTGGGGTCAGAACTGCAATAGAGAAACCCCAAGAGCGCCATGCCTTGTGGAGCTGTGAGAGTGGGACCACCATGGAGACCCCAGACCTGTGGAGCTACCAGAATGGAATGCCAGCCTGGGAGAGCTGAAGTATGGCCTTGGCCTAGGAAAGCCTCATAGCAGTAGACCTGCCTGAGGACTTGGGTACCCAACCCCCACTCCAGAGTGCAGAGGATGTCAAACATGGAGTCAAGGTACCTGATTCACCAGCGCTGAGATTGATTTCCTGTTCTGCTGGGTTTGGGACTTGTTTGGGACCTGTTACACCTTTCTTTTGGCCTATTTTTCCCTTTTTGAATGGGAATATGTGGCTTACACTTGTCCCACCTGTATACCTTAGAAGTAGATAACTTGTTTTGATTTCATAGATGGGATCTTGTGACTTTGGACTTTTGAGTTGAAACAAGTTGAGATTTGGGGGATGGAATGAATGTGTTTACCTGTGAGAAGGACATGAACTTTGGGGGCAGGGGCAGAATGCTGTGGATTGATTGAATTGTTTCCCCCAAAGTTCATATGTTGGAAGCTTAATTCCCACTGTAACTGTTGAGGGTGGGAAATATCTATTATGATAATTGAAAGGTGGGGCCTTGAAGAGGTAATTAGATTGTAGGACCATGCAGTAGTGAATGGATTAATAATGATGGTCAGGGGCATGGTTCTGAGGGCTTTAAAAGAAGAACACATGAGAATCTCTCTCTCTCTCTCTCTCTCTCTGTCTCTCTCTGCTCTGCTCTGCCATTTTCTGCCATGTGAGACCCCTGCATTGCTGTAAAGCCAACACCAAAGAAGACTCTCACCTGATGTGTTCCCTGGACTTTGAACTTCCTAGCCTCTGAAACTGTAAGCAATAAATTTGTTTTCTTATAAATCACCCAGTTCCAGGTATTTCTGTTATAAGCAACAAAAATGCTAATACAGAGATCATCATGTTGAAGGGATATCTGCACTCCCATGTTTATCGCTGCTGTGTTTACAATGCTAAGATTTAGAACCAAACGAAATGTCCGTTGATGGAGGACTGGATAAGGAAAATGTGGCATATATGTACAATGGAATGCTACTCTGCAATAAAAAAAATGAAATTCTGCCATTGGCAGCAACATGGGTGAACTTAGAGAAAATTATGTTAAGGGAAATAAGCCAGGCACAGAAAGAGAAATACCACATAGCCTCAATCATACATGGGAGTTTAAAAAAAAATTAAAAAATGAATAAATAAAAAAAGAAAGATGCAATCTTAATAATTAGTTGAATTTTTAGAAGGAGAGAACAGAACTGAGGTTATCTATCAGAGGTGGGAAAGGGGGGAACGGGAGAGGGAATTAGCAAGAAATTGGTAAAGGGCCACAAAAAATGATTGTATTGTGTAATGTTGGATACACTAATTGTATGCATGCAAAAGTATTTAGGGGGAAGTGCACTTGTATCAGCAATTTACTTTGAAATGCATCAAAATTAGATGAATTAAGGGATAAGGGGATGGATAGATGGATGAATAGATGGACAGATTGGCGGATGGATGAGAGACAGACATATGATAAAGTCAGTAGAGTACACTGATAATGGAAGAATCTGGGTGATGAGTATATGGGAGTCCACTGTAAAATTCTTTCAACTTGCTAATATGCCTTAATTTTTTCTTAATAAAATGGTGAAGGAGCTTGTTGGTTGCCTCAGTTGATTAGAGTACGGTGTTATAACACCAAGGTCAAGGGTTCAGATATCTGTACCAGCCAGTCTCAAAAAAAAATAAATAAATAGGCAAAAACTACTTTCAGGAAAAAAGGGCAGCTTCCACTTCTTTTTGAGATTTACTAGTGTCAAATATTTTAGTGGCCTTGCCAGTTATGGTGGGACAGAATGCCTAAGCTAATAGCTGAATTGTCATTTTTCTTAAATTAAATACCCAAAGGTGCTCTTTTCAGATCTCCAAATCCTTAAGAAGTTTATGAGGGATGTTTGTAAAATAGAAGATGGCTTGTGCTCATCTTAAAGCCTTTTAGTGCCTGCATGAGCCCAAGTCCTCAGGACTATCTATAATACATGCAGTGTATGCTCTCAGCAGTGTTTTTCCTTTTTTCTTGACGTCAGTTGCCATTTGTAAGGGTTGCCAAGGTAATGACCAGACACATCTAAAGACGAGCCTACAAGAAAGGACAACATACTTATTTTTTCCTTTTTAACATCAAATATATTTAAAATTCTTAACACCTTCAGTTTGATGAATTCAACTTCACAGAGAACCAAACTTCACAGTACAGAAAAGAACTCCCCCCGCTTGTCTTTGCAGCTCTGCTTTTAACAACTGGATTTGTTCAAGAACTGTATATAGACTTTTCTGGAGGAAAAAAATGTGGGGAGGTGCTGGATTTATTTCAAAAAATAATTTCGGTAACGTCAGTAGAAAGATCTAGGTTACCTGAAAGGCAGGCATGGGGAAAATTTGGATCTGTTCAGAAAATAAATATTTCATATTCCTTGGAAAGTATGTGATTTTTAAAAATGAATTAAGAAATAATACTAAGGGTTATCAATCAGCATGGCTAATTGATGTGTTTCTCCTTGGACAGATCTATTACATCACACCAATTCTGAGTTTTATATCAATAAAACAGTAATCTTTACAACTTTACACAATTAACAAATTTGTTTTTATTTATGGCAGCAATAAATAAACCACTGTGGGTTGAAGAGGAACCCCGTCACAGTTCAACTGAATTTCATCTTGTTAGGAAATGAACTCAACTTTATATTAGAAAATTAAGTCCGGCATTCACTTCATGTATTCTATTTCTGTTGGTGGCTCTTTTATTTCAAAATAAGATCTTGCTACCATGAACTCTTAAGTATGTGTATTTTGGCATTATCAAAATTAATTTATTTTCAAATGAAATTCAAAACATTAAACAAAAGTTGTTTTCTAGAGAAATCCTTTGCAAGATGCAGAAATATTTTTATGAATGAATAAACATTTTAAAATATTTTCTATGAGATACGGAAACATTTTGTTCTTGAGCATCTTGTCCTCTAGGATGCAAACTACAGAGGGTCAGGAATATATTTATCCTCAAACACCCTTAGATTCTCTTAACAACCTATTGTAAATTTGATGATAGAATATATCTAACTTTTTGGGGGGATAAATTCTATTTTTCAGCCTGAATGACTTCTTGGGCAAAGGGTTCAATAAACTTATCACCAAATGTGTAAGATTATAGCATGCCTCTTTTTATGCATCTTAAAGCTATCATATTCAAGTTTCAAATCATGTGCACACTTGGTGTGAAGTCTGATAGAAAATTCTGTATTCGTTCACCCAGTCCACTCTTTTCCTGACTTCATGAGATTGGATCGCACCACTCTTTGCACCTCCACCACAGGCGCAGGGCTCAGAGTCCAAACCACTGGAGGCCATTCTCTTTCCTTTGATTATTTTGAAATTTCTATTTTGGAACTTCTCCAGCTCCATTACATCTTCTTTGAGAATAATCGGCATTGCACACGAGTGTGCAAATGGATTTTAAGTTGATCCTTAAAACAAATTAATGGATTAATATATATCGAATGGTAACATCTTCATGGGGTGGGAAAATTGTTGTTGTGACAAATGGGCAGGAGAGTAGGGAATTACAATTCAAAATACCTACTGGGTTGTGTTATCTTTTTCAGATTTTGTGAACGTCTCTTTTGTTAGAATTTTAAGGGTAAGAGACATCTATTGATGAATCCCTAACAGGCAACTTTATGACAGTTAACCAATCATTGAGTATCGGTTAAGTCCCTGCTTTGGTGCCTGGCACTGCACTGGAATATTACAGTATTTGTTCCCTCCTGTGATTCTTGCCAATCTTCACAGACCATGTAAAAAAAAAAACCAGTGCAACCCTCTGATGCAGGCATCATCTGTCCCTCCTTAAGCTCCTATCCCTCACAGATTCTCTGGCTCTGTGCTCTTTTTTCTGGCTTTCCTTCCTGTAGTGACCCACTCAGATCCTCTTGTGCCTTCATCAAGACCAGCTCTGCACTTCCACAGGTCACCTCACTCTCTCCTGCCTTGTTTGCTTGATTGTAATAGACTCTGTTCCCACTAAGAGAGCCCCTCACCACTAGCCCCAGCCTCAAAGATGTGCCTTGGCTCACTCTTCTCCTCCACTTTCAGCCTTTTCACCAAAGGAAAGGATTAGACATAGTAATCTTTTCCACATGGACTTCAAAGATACAGGTGGAGATACTGCACAGAGCTCACAGAGCATTAATCCTGGAAGGCAATTGGGTTGAGCTTCGCAACCTTGGGCACATTACTTAATTTTGAATCTGCTTCTCAGTAGCATAGAGATGATAATGTTCACTTCGCTGGGTTGCTGGAGGGGTTAAATAAGATAGTATAAAGAAAGAAACTTACTAATAGCAGGCTTTTAAAAAAATGGTAGCCATTATTACTTTGAGATTGTTTCTGAGTTATCGTGTATAACATGTGTAATGTTCTGCATATTCATGTGGAAGTCTGAGCCTAGGTTTAAAAACAACAACAAAACAACAGCAAGGAAATAAATCAGTTTGGCCCATACAAATGTAAGTAAGAATAAAGAAATGGCTCATAGCCATTCTATTTAAGCTTCTGATTTTTATGCACACTCACTCAACTAAGACTTATTAAATACTTTCTAATTGCCAGGTGTTATGCTGGAATAGATAGCTGGGTAGATGTTCCTCTCCTCCAGAAACTTGCAATCTAGTTGACAAGATAAACGTGTGAATAACCATTTAGGGACATGTGACAAGCATTGAAAGGGCTATGAGAAGTCCTTGACTCTGCCTGGAGAGGTATGAAAAAGCCAAACCCCTGTCCTCAGTTCCCTGTAGAGGCAGCAGGCCAAAAAGGAAGGCATATCAATAGCCTAGGAGAAGATCAAAATTCAAAACTCAAAGTACAGTTTCTACCAAGAGTATATCACTTTCACACCATTGTAAAGTCAAAAAATCCCAAGTCAAACCATTGTAAATTGGAGATCATCTGCAGTCACTAGTCACATATGACTATTTAAACATTAATTAAAATACAGTTCCTCGGTTACTCTAGTCACATTTCAAGTGCTCAATAGCCACATGTGGCCTGTAGCTACCTTGCTGGACAGTACAGTTGTCGAACATTTCTATCATCACAGAAAGCTGTATTAGGTAGTACTGTATACAACAATGTCTTAGTCCATTTGGACTGCTATAACAAAATACCATAGTAGACTGGGTGGATTATAAACAACAGAAATTTATTGCTCACAGTTCTGGAGGCTGGGAAGTCCAAGATCAAGGTGCCAGCAGATTCAGTGTCTGGCTCACTTCCTTGTTCATAGATGACATCTTCTTACTGTGTCCTCACATAGTGGAAAGGAAAGAGTGGCTCTGTGGGGCCTCTTTTATATAAGCACTAATCCCATTCGCGAGAGTTCTGCCCTCATGACCTAATCACCTCCCAAAGGCCCCACCTTCTAATACCATCACATTGGTGATTAGGTTTAATGTATGAATTTGGGGGAGAGGGAGAGCAAACATTCAGACCGTAGCAAACATTGTCTAGTAAGTCCACCTGAAATCACCACTTATCTGGGGATGTAATTTTGTTTGATCTACTAGATTTTATTGATTAGGATTGTAAGTCTTTAAAATTAGAAGTGAACATCTAGAAAACTGACAAGTTGTAAATCATTTTTCTCCTATGTAGAGGCAAATGATTTATGTTCAGTAGAGAAGAACCATGAGGGCTTTGGTTTTATTGCTCTGTGGGACATTAGTCAGTTTTCTATTCTCTGTCTAACTTTGCAATTTTACCCAGACTTCTTTTCCTCCACTGATGAGATGCACACATGCACACCCTAACACACAGTCTCCTATCCTCCTCTTTGTACTATCTGGTTCCCTCATAAAAGAGGCAAGTAAATCTTGAACGTTTATTCACTATGTATTTGTGTAAAAGTCATGTTCCTAACTTTTTGAAATTTGTACTGTCAAAGCCAACTACTTAAATTTATACTTTGGGGTATTTTAAACTATTTAATCTGAAAATCTTCAGTCTGTTTATTTGTAAAACAAGAAATAATTTCTGTAACAGGGGCTTTCCTCTTAGGGTTCTTGAGAATTAAATGGGATAGGGAACATAAAACAGTTAATGCAGTCCTTGGAATGTAAAAATTGCTGGATAAATATTAGATATTATTGGCGTTATTATTTAAGAGTGCTTTGTCAGCTATATTTCTAGATGTCTAAGCATCTCAATTCCTACTTTTGTGTGGCTCCATTCAAATGCTGGAAGTTCTGACTGTATTCTGGGCACAACGCCTACATCTCCCAACTCTGGCTCTACTTTTGAGTGGATGAAAATCTGCACTCAGCACATTTTCCTCCTCTTTGCAGCAATGAGAGGAGTTCTCTGTCCAATATCTGGCTTCAAATTGTGAAAGTCTTCCAGGCTGAGAACAACTAAGAATCCTCCCTCCCGCACCGTGCTTTCCTCCCCCTCCCATTCCCTTTACGCTTCCTGCCAGCAGAAGTCATGGACTCCATACTTCCTGCCTTGCACTATAAACACTCCCTCCAGCTGTCGCCCGCTTTCTCTAGAGGTTTAACTGTTTAATTGCTAAAGACCCTTTTTTCAGAACAATACCCATACTTACAACATTTTTAACCACATGGTAGGAAAATTGTTCACAGAACGTTTTCTCCTTTCCCTTAAACCTCCTATGCATTCTACAAAGTCCATTTGTATCATTCATATATCAAATTAAATTTTTTTGTTATTATTAGTTCTAGGAATGCTGCCAAGAAGAATTTTTCTATAGCTCAGAACTGTTTTTGAGGATCTCTATGTGTATAACACTAAAATTTATCTATCGTCTAAGAAACCGGCCAATGAGAAAAAGAGAGGAAAATGTTGTTCTCTGTTTTCCAGAGTTTATACAGAGTCTAAGAAAAACTCAGTCTGGAGTATAACTTGACAGAATCCTGGCACGGAAGCACAGTTTAGACTTTTGCAATAAAGATAACAAAGACAGCGAAGAGTTAGAGAGAAAATAAAATAGAATTGTCAAAGGGAGATGTGAGCAGACCACTCAAATAGAACTTTGCAGGGTGGCCCTTCATTGTCCGAAGGGAAGCCCTCAGCTTTATTGGCCCAGAAACTCCATTTTTGGTTAAGACATCAGAACATTGTGAAAGACGATTGTTCATATATCTATAAGTTGGAGTGCAGTATGCTTCATATTCAGTGATAGTGGGGGAGAGAGGGGCAAAGAATACTTGAAGTCTGGATATGAGTTTGAAGCCAAATACTCACTTCCTTCCTCTAACTCACAGCATCACGTGTAGCATGGAGTTTCATCACAGAATTCATATTCCATTGAAATTTTGAGTTGCATCTAAAAATAAACAAAGTTGCCCTCAACACTTTGTCAAATGGGCACACTTCCTATTAGGGTTTTAACAATGAGGACAAATATCTAAGTAAATTAAATCAGTTCCGCTTGTATCAATTCCAGTTCTGCATTTTCTAGCTATAAAACCTGGGCAAGTCATTTTACCTCCCTGGGCCTAGTTTTTTTGTCTGCAAAGTGGGGTTAAAAATACTAACTACCTGATAAGGTTGCTGTGAGGATTAAATTAATTAATACATGAAAAACACTTAGGATAGTGTCTGCTACATAATAAACAGTGTTAGCAGCTGTGTTAATTTTATTATTATTATTTGTATTATTAAGTAATTTCACTGAAATCACTCAGGGTGCTAAGATTGTGACTCTTGAATGTTTGTATAGACATTAGCATACTGTGAATATGAATGATCAGGCTGTCAAATTAAATAATAATAAAACACAGCAATAGAGCAGTCTCTTGCTTAAATGGAGACAAAAGAGCACAAGGGTGAGAGCACTTTCATCATTTTAAGATGTGACTATTCAAAAGCCTGTTCATTAGTAAGAACCAAGAAATGTCCTAAACCAAATAATTTCTGTGAATTAGTCTGCTAGGGCGGCTGTAACAGAATACCACAGACTTGCTGGCTTAAACAACAGAAAATTTATTTTTTCACAGTTCTGGAGGCTGAAAGTCCAAGATCGAAATGTCCGCAGGATTGGTTTCTGATGAGGCCTCTCTCCTTGGCTTGCAGATGGCCACTTCTCTCTGTGTCTTCACATGGACTTTTCTTTGTGCATGCATGCTCTTGGTGTCTCCGTCTTCCTATAAAGACACCAGTCCTACTGGATTAGGGCCCCACTCTTATGGTCTCATTTAACTTTAATTATCTCCTTAAAGGCCCTATCTCCAAATACAGTCACATTGGGGGTTAGGGCTTTAATATATGAATTGGGAAGAGGAAGGAGGGACACAGTTCAGCCCATAACTCTGTCTGCCTCATGCCCTTGCCCTGAAACTTTTGTTTTTTGGCAGCTGGCTGGTATCGGGATCTGAACCCTCTACCTTGGTGTTATAACACCATACTCTATCCAACCGAGCTAACCAGCCAGCCAGCCCTGAAACTTTATTCATTTGTTTGTTTGTTTAATATTATTTTTTTACATTCTATGATGTTGTCGCAGAGCAGTTGGGAGGGAGGGGGAGAGGGTAAAGGGGAAGGAAATGGGATGGAAGAAGGAAGAAGGAGGAGGGGTGGGATTGAGGCCTGGGGCACCCCCCCTTATTCCCACAGGGGAGACCTGGGGGCTTCCAGTGGTGGCTTGGTCATTGCTGGGCTGGGTGCAGATGTCAGGCAGGTGTGGCAAAGCCCTCACCCCCCACCTCCCTAGCTTGGGAACCAAGGGCTCTTCTTGCTGCTGCTTGGTGGCATCATTGGGCTGTCTGCACAGGTGCTGGGGGGATGGCCAAGGCCCGAGGTCCCCCACCGTCCTGGCTTGTAAGAGCCACGGTGCTTCCTGCCAGCCCTGAAACTTTTACGGTCTCCTCACTGCCTTCAGAGAAGGTGCAACTTAAATCGTGATGATTAAAGGCTACTTTCCACCGTACTTTCCCATTGGCTCCTTCTGTGTCTTAAACAAATTTCAACATACATTGTTGTGCTTGAGGGATGTTCCTCTTTGCACTCATTCTGTTCCCTGTCCCTAGAATTCCTTTCCCCATCTTTACATGTCCACATCATACCTACATCTCAGAATCCAGCCTAAATGCAGCTTCCTCCAAGAAGCCTGTCCTAATTCTCCTTGATGGAAATTCCCACTTCTCAGCTAAGCTCCAAAGCATAGTGTGCCCCTTTTAGCACTTTTCATTTTCTCAGTTTTATAGCACCCATGCCTCAGCTCCTCCATGAGTTCCTAGAGTGCCAACTTGTTCTGATTCATCCTGTAATCACCATAATCATTCCCTAGCACAATGCCTTATTCTAGACAGATGCTCAAAAAATGTGTTCAATGAGTAAATGAAATGTTGTCCACGTGCCAATGACAACCAGGTAGGGGTAGATGGAGTATGAGGGATCAGGAAAGATAAACATCAAACTGACTGTGGTTATCCATGGAGAAGTGAGATTTCAGAAGGCTTTAATTTTATATTTTCTGTATTTCTGAATTGTCTGAATTTTTATGATATATTTGCATAACTTTTTAAATAAGAAAAAGTATTGAAGACTTCAAAAAGAGGTAAGTGGAAGAGAGAAGACTGATATTAGGAAGCATGGTTATTGTACTTACAATGCATTGTCTATGTGTCCAAGAGAGGGAAGGAAGAGGGATTTGGAGGTACCTGCGGAGGTATGTACACATGCAGAAGTGCTCATCCAAAAAATAATTACAAGGTTTGTAGAATTATTTGGTCATTTGAACTATGTGCATGTGTAACTGGTGAAAATGAAAACTTTTTAAAATGCTGTGTGCGATAAATGTCTATACTTTCTTTAGTATTGAAGAAATTTTAGGTATATGTAATGCAATCCATTTTGACATAACTTTTACCGCACATCGTACATGAGATTTATCATCTCTTATTTTCCTCTTCTGGTCTTCACTACCAGATTGAAAACTCTCTTAGAGTTCCAGGAGATATTAGGGAAAAAAATAGGGATTGTCTTTTTAAGTTAAAAAGCATGAAATCTTTCAGTGACAATTAGGAGAAGATAAATTTTAGTAGAGTAAATGGTAAAATTGTTGGGAAAAAAAAGAATGTAAAATCTATCTCAGAACACACCTCCAGGCCATGGATGTCTTTAAGATTATCTACACAAAGCTGGATTCACACACACATATACACACACTTCTATTAAAGCTATAGATTTTTATGCTCATTACCTTTTTTTTTTTTTTGTGACCGGAAGGGGATCGCAACCCTTGGCGTGGTGTCGCCCACCACTGCGCTCCCAAGTGCTGCACTCTCCCGAGTGCGCCACGGGGCCAGCCCAATGCTCATTACCTTTAACAATGCATATGTGTAAAACCTAAAACTATTGCTGGTTTCCTTTACTCAGCATTGAACACAAAGTAGAAATGAATCCAGAGAAAACATGAAGTGTGCTTTCCCAGAGTCCACTCCTGCCATAGAACACAGTGAATGTTGTCCCTCTGGGAGAGAAGCAAGCCATTTAAATTCAGAGAACAGATTCTCAACACTGGCAAGCTATTTTTAGCTCAAGCTGTAGCTTAATTTGGAAACCAAGCAGTTGAGGTCCTGCCTTTTTCTTGGATTGACTTTTTTTTTTTTTTTTTAATGGCAGTAGATAGCAATACATATGGAAAAGTTGTTCTCCAAATGTAGTATTTTAAACATTCTTAAAGAATATATAATTTGGAAGCTGGTGGGGGAAAAATGTTCATGCTAGAGCTTTGAAAGTTTTGTTTATCTGCAGACTGTTGTTGTTTTTTAATTCATGGCACATTGTTCTTAAAAAAGAGGAAGATGCTCTTCATTGGTTTCTTCAACCACCATTTAGGAAGATATGGCAGCCTGCACAGCTCCCTGATAGAACTGCAACGTGGCCTTCATGTCAGGTGCCTGGCCTGGGAGGCCTGGCCCAAATAATGATGTGAGGAGTATCTTGGCTTTTAGAGCGTGGTAATGCTTATGCTTATGCTTAGGGAAGCAGGACACCTACTCTATGTGCCACAATGACTTGGCTCCTGCAACAATTCCTGCTTCTGACTTCCCATCAGTATCATCTAAATTCAAATTCAAATTAATTAAAATTAAACTAAGTTAAAAATTGATTTCTTCAGTCACACTAGTCACATTTCAATGCTCAGCCACATGTGGCTAGAGGGCTACCATACTGGACAGTGTAGAGTCTTTCTATTACCACAGAAAATTCTATGGATAGCACTGGTCCGTACCAGTGACAAAATAACATTAGGCACTTCTGTGAAAAGCACTAAATAGGGAGTTAAGAGACCTAGAATTTGGTCCTATTCCAGTCTCTATTTCTTTTTTTTTTTAACGAACACTTATAAAGTGCTTAGTATATACTAAGTGCTATCTTAAGCACTTTACAAATGCCATTTACTCCTCAGAATAACCCCATGAGCTGCTATAATTATCCTCATTATCCAGATAAGGAGACCGAGGGGCAAAGATGTTAACAGACTTACCAAGCCAGTAAGTGATAGAGCTAGGATATGAACCCAGGCATTTTGCCTTTACAGTCTATGGTCTTAACCACTACTTAATCCTTCTACACTCAAATCCAATGATTTGGTAAAATTTCACCATTGTATTTGTCTGTTAAATGAGGAAAGCAATCAAATTTCATCTAAGGTCCTTTCTACTGCCAATGGTCTAGGATTCACTCTCTTACATGGTTGTTATTGAGTGGGGAGTATATTATTATGATTATGATTATAATTATTATTTTGGCAGCTGGCCAGTATGGGGATCCAAATCCTTTATCTTGGTGTTATCAGCACCACACTGTGACCAAGTGAGCTAACCAGCCAACCCCAGTAGGGAGTATATTAGAGGCTGGATATACATAGAGGAACCAAGCAGACACTGTCCCTGCCCTCATTGTAAGAGAAGGAGAGATTAATCAAACACAAAAATACATGTAAAATTGCAATGGGGAGCAATACGACAAAGGATGGGTTCTGGGTACTGAGAAGTTTCAGTGCTATTTAACCTGGTCAGAGAGGCGAGATGTGGCTCTTGTGAGCAGGTGGAATTTGAGCAGTATGGCCAACACTGAGAGTGGAGGACATCATGGGATCCTCCCTAGTCATAGCTGCTGCTGCCCAGCTGTACACACATGCTGCCTGCCCCCCACCATGGTGGTGGTTTACCATGTGTCTTTGAGGGTGGAGGCAGTTAGAGGGTTGCATTCTGTGAGTGAGTAGGACCACACAGAAAATTTGCCACCATCCTTCAGGAAACTCTTTTCCCTAGTTTGCCCAGATTCCTGTCTCCTGGGCAACCAGTGTATGTGCCTACATCAGAGTTAAAAATGGAACGCAGGCTAACATCTGTAATGGGGACCAACAATTATTTGGTTTATAGCCTGTACATGATTTACATACAGGGAATAGTTGCACATATGCCTACGTCAGTAACATCAGTGTGTGACAAGGCGAATGTGTGCAAAGACTCAGCTAATGAATTGACGCGGGAAACTTCATGTTAGAAACTTGCTCCAGGGCTTCTAACTACAGAGACTTTGCTCTAGAAAGGGGACCAATTCTCAACTCTGTAAATGGAGAATGTAAAAAGAAAAAAGAAAAGAGCAAATTAATGGAAAACCATTCTGAAGAGGCTTCTTTTTCTCCTTTCACTTTTCTGCTGTGGGTTTTCCTTCAATTCACAGCATTAACCAGCTCAACAGTAAATGGTGCAACTGCAGACAGGAGGCTAACAGGGAGGTATCCTACTCTGGCCTTGAATGTGGATACCAGGAAGACAGGTTTTCTTCTGAGAATTACCTACTGAACAAGGGCAGTGGCTCATCAGAGGAATTGATCCTACAGAAGCACCTTAAAATCCAGGTTGCAAACTTAGCACCTACAGTGGCAAGACAGGTGACTGAGTAGGTGGACTGGGCTGGGGTGGAATCCGTGATCAACTGGGAATCGTGTGCCACTTCTACTTTTCCAGCTAATTGTTGCCCAACTTGTTTTTTATTTTTATTTTCTTTTTTAAGAATGAGAAGTCAGAATTCTATATTTTCATGTGAAATATGGGCAACCAATGTTTTATGCTAAGTATTACAAAAACACATCTGCAAGGACTGATGTGATCTTTTACTCACTGAGACTTGTTAGTCTTATCATATCTAACCAAAGAGGCTGCCTATGGGGAGGAGCATGGCCAGAGGAAAAGTAGAAAGAAAGGAGGGGTCCAAGAGTGAGCAGAAGCCATGGGTCTGTACTACTGCAACCCCAGGTGAGATAGCATGAGAATCCACTGCATGTAGTAGGCATACATTGAGTCATCTGTATGGAGATCTGTGCTTCAGATGATCTTGGCTTGATAACATCAGCCACTAGGATTACCACCTAACTCCTCACTTGGGCCTGGTGCTCACCACGCTGCTTCCATTTATAATTTGGCTTCCCAAGATCTGTCCACAGACAGACAATGTATATATGAATATTCAGTCTATTTGGTAGTTTTATTTCACTTTCTAAAATAGTAAATGGGTATTCTGATTTTACAAATCACTCACTTTTGGTTAAACTGAGGGTATCCCCCAGATCCCCATCACCTAAAACATGATGATGATTCAATTTCTATGTGGCAATCTTATCAATATCAGCAAAAAAAGCAAGATGAAGTATATATATATATATATATATATATATATATATATATATATACACACACACCTAGAATCATTCACTCCTCCAAGGAGTCTTGGTTTCTTGAGTGGGACATGATATTTAAAGGCCACAATCTGTGCTGTCATTACTTCTAGGCCTTTTCAGTGGACACAGCCTGGAAATACATATTTCTGGAAATTTTTTAAAAATCACAGGCTCATGCTGATATTTCCAAGTCAAATTTAACATTACAGAGGAGAGCTACACACACACACACACACACACACACACACACACACACACACACAGAGAAAGAGAGAAAGATTTTAGTTCGTAATAACGTTAACACAGTTATCTGCTATCTCCTGCAGTATGTGAAACAGTTTCAAAACAATACTGATATTACTATTAACAATAACATTACTTAATGCATGAAGTTTATGATTTCTTTGCAGCTCTATTTGTCCTTAGAATATATTCCACTGAGGATATATACTCAAAATACTGTGTTAATAACATCAAGTAATTATTTGCTCTGTGTAATTATATCATTAACTTCATAGAGAGCTAAAAACAAACATTCATTTTAATTTTTTTTTAATTTTTAGAGATTGCTTTTTTTAATTGAATTTTATCTTTTGGACATGTAAAATATTAACGAAATACCAAATCTAAAACTAAATGAGGTATACTATGAGAAGAATCACTCCATATGCATTTTTATTAGTTTTGGTTTATCTTTTCAGTTTCTTTTTGCAAATATAAGCAGATAGTTATCTATTTTAGCTCTATCCCCTTCTTACACAACACTGAGAAGAGCAGTGGTCATGGGAGCCTCACACCGCCCCGGCTGCTGCCACTCCAGTTGTGCCCATGTGTCTCCCATGGTGGTGTGTTTGCCATGGATCTATTTGGGTGGGGGTACTGTGGTTATATAACAAAATGTCCATATTTGTCTTTTCCATTTGGATACTTTCAGTTAGAATTCATTATGTATAAAGCCAGTGTTCTCGAACTAACTCTGCTTCCAAACTTCCCTGTTTCTGTTTTCAGTGCCTCAGTTCTCCTAACCACGCAGTATCAGAACTGGTCAGCTTGGACTTCTCCATGTTGCTTACTTTTCATACCCTATCAACCACCAAAGCATGTGGTCATTCATTCAGTTAACATCAATATTTTTTGTACATTGACTATGTGCCAAGCACATGATAAATAAAACATGATCAGTGATTCCAAGAGGCATGTAATACAGGCGGGAAGACACAGAATAAATAAATGATCCCAGTGTGGTATGAAGTGTTCTGATCAAAATAGGCAGGAGATGGTTTGGAGGAACAAAGGGAGTAGAGAAACTCCTAAGTAAGGGGGACTTCACAGAGGAGGTGATGTCTGATCTGAGTTGGGGCTGTGGGGGTGGGAGTAGAATTTAGTCATGAGAAGAACAGGGTGAAGATGGGAGAAAGCACACTCCAGACCAAGGGAACCCAAAGGTAAATGAGAGCAGGGCGTGTTCCAGGAACTACAGATTTTTCAGTACACTTGAATGTCATAGTTTGGCAGAAGAAGAAAGACAGTTGGAGACCTGATGGTGAATAATTTTGTCTACACACTATGCTGCAGACTTTTTAAAAAATCTGAACCCTCTGAGAAGCCCTCAAAGGATTTTAAACCGGTGATATAATCATAATTGGCTTTTTAAAAGATCACCCTGGAGGTGATCAAAGAATAAGAAAACTCTAGAGGAAAAAACCAGAGACAACTAATGCAATACTTCAGGGGAGAGTGCCTGAACTAGGGTAGTGGCAGAAAAGATGGAGAAAAGAAAACTCACGTGAGAAATGTGAAGGAAACAGAATGGATATAAACCGGCAAGTGGTTAGTGACTTTAGGACACTCAGATTTCTGGCTGGGCCAACTAAGTGAACAGTGGCACCATTTACTTAGAGAAGAAGAAACAGTTTGGAGGATGGGGAGCCATGGTGAGGGTATCCAGGTGGACTAACACTACGAGAGAAGTATTCATTCAACAAATATTTATTGAGTGTCTATTATGAACAAGGCAACAGATTGTAAGACAAGAGTGAGGATGGGCAGGAGTTTATGTGCAATAAAGAGAGGATTAGAGAAGATGATGTAGAAAAACGAAAGGGAGACAAGTAGAGGGATGAGTATTAATGCGGAGGAGAGGATGAAGCTTGCATTTGAGAGGTACGAAGAAAGTAACTGAGTTCAAAGATGCAAACAGTACATCGACCTAAAATTGCTTCAATGTGAACGAATGCTGAGGCCCCAGAGAGCTTCAGAGGCTGCTGAACTAAGTTCCTGTCAATTCTTCTTTTATAAAACTTCTTGTACCTTTTCATTCTCATTGCTCACTTTCTTCCTGTTCCTTTAATTTATGTATATTTCTCCTCCTACTTGTTTATTATTTTTATTTTAAAAATGATTTTTCCTTCTCTACATTATAGAAGCAAAAAGAAGAAATCTTTGGCGGGGGGAAGGCCAGTCCGAACGGGGGTCCGAACCTTGACCTTGGTGTTATAACACTGTGCTCCAACCAGAATAAGAAGAAATTTTAAACAACACTCACAATCCCAACATCCAAAGATAAATACTGTTCATTTTTTACAGTAATTTTCCATCTTTTTTAATGGAGAGAGAGAAAGAATACTATACTTTTTTTTTTTTTTTTTTTTGTGGCTGACCACGATGGGGATTCAAATCCTTGACCTTGGTGTTATACCACCAAGTTCTAACCAGCTGAGCCAACTGGCCAGCCCCTAGTTTTCTTATTTACAAAAAGAGTACCATATTGTATATTCTGAATTTCAACTTTTTAAAAAGCTTGAATAGTGTGATGTGATCTCTTCCTCTTTCCTTAAAAATTCCTCTATAACATCATTTTTAATGACCTCATAGTACTCTATCATGTTCTGTTAAGCTGCTTCCAATTTTTAGTGTTAAGAACAATAGTGATCATTTCAACATTATGCCGTCTTTTCCTTCTCCAAATTTATAATACTATTGTCAGTGCCACTTATTTTATCTCTTACCACAAACACTATAATAATTTTATTTTGTTATTTAACTTTTTACAGGTTTGTGTCTTATTTTGCCAAATACTATATGCGTATATCCATCAGCTTAGGTTAGTTACGCTGCAGTAACAAACACTCCCAAAATCTCAGTTCTAACAACAACAAGCTTTATTTCTCACTCATATTTCATGTCAGCTGCACATTAACCGAAGATCAGCTTCATGTGGGATCTAGGTTGAAAGATCAGCCTCTATCTGGAATATGCCATTTTTTTGGCAGGGAGAAAAGAGCAATGGTGAAATCATGTGAGGACTCTTAAAGCTTTTGCTTATAAATATTGTGCATCACTCCCACTCTTTTTTTTTTTTTTTCTTTTTTTTGGCCAAAGCAAGTAACACGGTCAAGTCTGATGTCAGTGGGTAAGTAAGTATAATTCTTTCACCTGGAGAGACAGTGAATCATTGGGAACAAAAATAAAGTCCACCTCAGGTCTAAATTCCTATGTATACATGTATTTTGCTTTTTTTTTTTTTTTTTTGTATCATTTTTATGAACTAGCTGGATTTTGTAGGGTAAAATTATTAAATAGTGATATGGAGTGTGTCCCCCAAGTTTTATGTATTAGGAGTTGATCCTCACTGTGACTGCTAAAAGGGTGGAAATCCCTATTATAGTCATTGAAAGGTGGGGCCTTGAAGAGGTGATTAGATTGTAGGATGGTGCCTGGTGAATGGATTAAAAATGGTGGTCAGGGGCGTGGTTCTGAGGGCTTCAAAAGGAGAGTGAATGAGTAACTATCTCTCTTCCTGCTCCATTATTCTCACCACGTGACACTCTGCACTGTTGTAGAGTCACCTCACCAGATGTGTTCCCTGGACTTTGGACTTCCTAGCCTAAGAAACTGTAAGCAATAAATTTCATTTTCTTACAAAGTATTCCAAGTATTTTGTTATAAGCAACAGAAACGGACTAATACAGATAGCTTTATTTTTCCCACTGTCTTTCAAATCTGCTAATGCTGTTCCCTTCTCCAACTCTAGATATTAACTGGGGCAGAGCTGAAAGCTTTTCTTAAAATTTTGAGATATTATCACACAGTTTTATTTTCATGACTTAAGAAATTCAATTTGATCAAAATCAAAACTTTAATTTCTCACTCAGTTTAAAGCTTCTTTTCTCCTCCACAGTTCTCAGGCAGACCTAGGTCGGAACCTACGCAGTGAGAGTCTGCTTTTCTCCATGTGTTCTCCCTCTTCCCCTATCCCCCTGTTTGACCGATGCCATATTGGTACAGGCACCCTGTCTAACAGGTGTGAAGTTGCTGGCTCCTTCTCTCATGGGGTGTTTTTGTGGGTTGTTTGAAGACTCCCTGCCAGAACCTCTGGCTGCACTGCTCCCTGATGCGGGAAAGCATCCTTCAGATGACCCCTCAACTGTTCCCACAGCTTCTGCTTCTGGCTTTACACTCAGAGCTACTCTTTCTCATTCGGCCATCTTGTCAGGCTGACAGACCTCTAGAAAGAAGAGGCTTTAGGACAACTCATACCAGCCACTTCTACCGTGTCCACTCTGGTCCACTGGGAATCACTGGGAATACTCATACTTTTACCCCACCAAATCTGAAAATGTAGCACTGCTGCAGCTTTTCCTACTCACTCTGGCCTCTGGTGCAGCTTTAGTCAGCCCTTGTCTTTAGATTTATCTGGACTCCAGTCAGTCCCAGGTCCTCCAACCCTCTGGAGAGACATGGCAAGCTCTCTGAGATGGTGTCTTACAGCTTCTTATCTCAAGGTGAGGATGGGATAGTAAGATTTAAATACATAGTATCCCAAAAACTGTTTTTAAAAATGATTCTCAGCTCCAACATTCCTCATCTCATCTATAGGCTGGAGTTGAGAGATGGGCTTAGAGTCACAAAAGTGTGTTTTACAACCTATTAGCACATCCTAGGAGCTGAATCAGCATGTCCTTTTGTTTACAATTTTGGGGCCATAGCCAAACTAAGATAAAAGGAAAGAAAATTGTGTCATATATATTTAGAATATATACTTGTATTTTCTTCCTGTGACATTTCACACAATATCAAGGCTGAGTGAGAAATGGGAGAAGGTGAAATATAGTGACTTTTATAAAACTTTACCTCTTTCTCATATCTGAGATAGCTACATAAAAAAAACTTACCATTATAAAAAAACATACAGACCTATGAAAATGCAAACAATATTAGAAAGTTCAGAATTATGATTAGGAAGAATGAAAGGGATTAAAATATCAAAGGAAAGCAGTTAAGAAAACTTGACTCTTCCACCCATCCCTGAAAACTAAGTGTGATGACGTGGGAAAAAGTGTACTTAGAAAGATCTGGAGAAAATATTTAAAAATTTAAAAAAACAACAAATAATTTTTTTTTAAACAAATAAAAAAAAAAAAGATTCGGGAGTTCAGAACTCAGAGATATTCCCCAGTTTAGTTCAACTTAGCTTTATCTATTATTATTCTTACAAGCAAAAGAAAGCCATGTAGATACTCAGAAGTAGTATTTCAAATCTTGGCTTTGAGCAAAGGAAAAACAGATCAAACAAGGCTGGTTGTGACTCATTCCATAATTTAAAGCCACTGCCCTTTAATTTAATCCTTTGAATGTAACCATGTCCTTGTATTTGGATAATGAGCCAACCCACCATGAAGGCAAAAGCCTGTGTCTGGGGCTGCTTGCTGGCACTAGATAACACAGGGTGCTGTGACATCATGCTCCCAATAGTGTTAATTGCAAGGGTCTTAGAACAGAAACAAACAGAACAGAAAATCAAAAAGTCACCACTAGTTTCTAACTCACCACTAGCGCACAAACAGCAGGCCAAGTCTGAGTAAGGCAGAGAGGCTATCTTTGTTGGAGGTAAAGCCATTGCAATATTGGTCAGCTGTTGAAGACCAGTTCTTTAATGGACTCTGCAGTTGACAATAGGAATTTTTTTCAAACATTTTATTGTGAAAAATTTTAAACATACCAAAAAGTTGATAAGAATATAGTGACCACTCATGTATTTTATATCTACTCATATTTTATCATGTATCTACTCGTCTGTTTATTTTTCCATCCAGCTATCACTCCATCTTATTTTTTTAATGCGCTTCAAAGTAAGTTGCAGACATTGGTACACGTCACTTTTAAACACTTCAGTAGGCCTGTCATTAACTAGGGTTCAATATTTGTTTATGGGTTTCTTTCTGAGGTAAAATTTACAATCATGGAAATGCACAAATCTCATATGTACCATTTGACAAGTTTTAACAAGCGCATGTACCTGAATCACTGAGTTTTAATTTCTGATTAAAATGTAGTGTTATATTTTACTTCGAGGACTGCATGTGCCACCTCATCAGAAGACTTTACTGAAGTTCAGATTTTTTTCAAAAGCTTGAATTTCAAAGACCACCAGAAGGATAAACTACTGGCTACCATGTTCTACTCATTTATTTCCTGCATTTATTAAATAAACATAGCAGCAATAGCAAACTAGGAAATACGATCATGAGGATGATGCCATCCACAGTGGTAACCAAAATATAGAAGTGGCTCAGAATAAGTTTACAAAAGATATGTGTGGCATAAATAAAGGAAACTACAAATCTTCACTGAAAGATAAAAGAAGCATTTAATAATATGAAAAAAATACCATGTTCCTCAATGGAAAGGTTAAACACAATAATGTCAGTTCTCCCCAACTTAGTTTTTAGGTTTAAGACCATTACAATTGAAAGATCAATAAAACATATAGTGGGAATTTCCCTCTAAAATATGACAAAATAATTATGAAATTTATGAACAAAAAGTCTAAAATAAAATAATAAGAGGAGCCCTATTCTCTATTAAATAAACATATGTGCATTAATCACAGCAAAAGATGATGGTGCTTGGAATAAAGAGGAAATAATGGAAATGGTGAGAAGTGGCCAGATTCTGGACATCTTAACAGTAGAGAAAGTGGAATTTGATGATGGATTGGATATGCAGCATGAGAAAAGAAAGATCTCAAGGATGAGACCAGGTTTTCTACCTGGAGTATTCACGGAGATGTGGAAGACCAGGAGATAAAAGGGGGGATGGGGAGAGAATGAAATCAGGAGTGCAATTTTATTTATGTTAAGTTTCAGATGCCCATTAAATACCCAAGAGGAAATATGAAGTAGGCTACTGGATAATTGGCTCTGGAGGTCAGTGAAGTGATGAGATCCCAGTCCAGGCTAGAGTTGTAAATACAAGATAAGATCACGTAGGGAGTAACTATAAAAAAAACAATAGAAGAGGTCTGAGGGCTGAAAGCATGGTAGACAAAGAGAGGCATTGCTCAGATTCCCATTCAAGGAACAATTTGCTACCTAGGTGTAGGGCAGGCAGTCAGTAGGTGGCCTCCAGCTATCTGCTCCTTCAGGAGTTTACTCAACTGAGAGAGCCACCTCATCCAAGGTCCCATCCTTTCCAGGCCAGCACATATCCAGTGACTGAGCAAGGCTGGGGTATAAAACCTTAACTATTTTTGTCCAATTGTGGGACAACTCTGACCAGTAATATTTGTTCCAGAGCACTCCACTGGGTAGACCACTCCACCGGGTAGACCACAGCTTTGTGGAGGCTGCATTGCAGTTTGACTTCTTCCTCTGACCATTTCTGCTTTCTCCCTCTTCCTTTCATTAGTATTGATCCCTAAGATACATTTTCTACCCTAAACTCTGTTTCAGCATCTGCTTCCAGAGAAGCAAACCTCCAACAGAAAGATAAGGACAAACCAGCAAGGAGACAGAGAAAGAGAAGACTTTAACACAGGAGGCTAACTAAGAAAAAGGAATGTCTTAGAAGACAAGAGAAATTTGAATGGTTACTCCATGAAACTTAATACATCAGAGATTTCTGGGTGCCCTCAGTATCTGTTCTCATCTTATTCCTCAGTTTTAGAACTTCCAGATTTTTTTCACTTTCTTTTTTTAAATTGAGGTATGATTGACAAATAAACATCATACATATTTAAGGTGCACAATGTGATATTTTGATATACATATACATTGTGAAATGATTCCCCCAATCAAGCTAATTAACCTATCCATTACAACACATATTTACCTTTTTTTAGGTGAAAGATAAGATCTACTCTTTTAGCAAATTTAAAATATACAATACATTATTATTAAACATAGTTGACAGGTAGTACATTAGATCTCTAGAACTTATTTATCTCATTACTGGAGGTTATACCCATTGACCAACATTTCCCCATTTCCCCAACCCTCCAGTCCCTGGCAAACAACATTCTGAACTCTCTTTTTTCTTAGTTTATCTTTTCCAAAAGCAAACTATTAATTTCATCTATCTTTTCTGATGTTTTTCTAGTCTCCACTTAATTTATTTCAGCTCTGATCTTTGTTGTTTACTTCCTTCTGTTAACTTTGGACTTAGTTTGTTCTTCTTTTCCTATTTCCAGCAATGTAAGGTTAGGTTGTTTATTTGACACCTTTCTTTTTTCCTAATGTAGGTATTGATCACTACAAACTTTCCTCTTAGAACTGCTTTTGCTGCATCCCATGCATTTTGGCATGTTGTGTTTCCATTTTTATTTGTCTCAAGATATTTTTGATTTTCCTCTTTATTTATTTTTTGGCAACTGGCCAGTACAGGGATAGAACCCTGGACCTTGTTATTATTAGCAGCATGCTCTATCCAACTGAGCTAACTGGCCAGCCCCTGATTTTCCTTTTGACTTCTTCTTTGACCCACTGGTTGTTCGGAAGTGTGTTGTTTAATTTCCACATATTTTTGAGTTTTCCCATTTTCTTCCTGTTATTGATTTCTATTTTCATAGCATTATAATTAGAAAAGACACTTGATATTATTTCAATCTTCTCAAGTTTGTTAAGACTTGTTCTAACATATGATCTATCCTGGAGAGTGTTTTTTGTAAACTTGAAAGGAATGTGTATTCTCCTGCTGTGAGTTGGAATGTTCTGCATGTGTCTATCAGGTTCATCCAATCTAAAGTGCAGATCAAGTCCAATGTTTCCTTATGTTTCTGTACTGATGATGTATTCATTGTTGAAAGTGGTGTATGATACCCACTACTATTATTATATTGCTGTCTATTTCTTTCTTTAGCTCCATTAGTATTTATAAATTTAGGTACTCTGATATTGAATGCATATCTATTTACAATTGTTATCTCCTCTTAATGAATTGACTTTGTTATCATTATATAATGACCTTCTTTTTCTCTTGGTGCAGTTTTTGACTTTAAATCTATTTTGTCTGATATGACTGTAGCTACCCCTTATCTCTTTTCATTTCCAATTGCATGAAGTATCTTTTTCTATTCTTTCACTTTCAGCCTGTGTGTCCTTAAAGCTAAAGTGAGTTTTTTCTAGGCAATATACAAGTGGGTATTATATTTATTTTATTTTATTTTATTTTATTTTATTGAAGAGATGACTGGTAAGGGGACCTTAACCCTTGACTTGACTTGGTGTTGTCAGCACCATGCTCCCCCAAGTGAGCCAACCAGCCATCCCCATATAGGGATCTGAACCCGTGGCCCCAGTACTATCAGCACCACACTCTCCCAAGTGAGCCACTGGCCAGCCCCAGGTGGGTATTATTTTTAATTCATTCAGCCACTTTATGTCATTTGATTGGAGAGTTTAATTCATATACACTTAAAGTAATTATCAATAAGGTAGGACTTACTATTGCCATGTTGTCTTTTTCTGATTGTTTTGTAGTTCCTTTGCTTCTTTTTTCCTCTCTTTATGCCTTCTTTTGTGCTTTGATTATTTTTTGTAGCGATATCCTTTGATTCTTTTCTCTTTATGTCATAGGTATTTACTATAGATTTTTGCTTTGTGGTTACCATGAGGCTTACGAAAAACACCTTGCAGTTATAACAGTCTGTTTTATGCTGATAACAACTTAACATTAATCACATACAAAAACTCCACCTTTAGTACCCCTGAGCATTTTATCTTTTTGATGTCATAATTTACTTCTTTTTATATTGTGAATCTCTCAACAAAATATTGTTGTTATAGTTATTTTTAAGAATTTTGACTTTTAACTTTTATAGTAGAGTTAAAAATGATTTATACACCACCATTACAGCCTTAGGATATTCTGAATTTGACTATATATTTACTTTTACCAGTAATTTTTTTTACTTTCATATGTTTTCTTATTACTTATTAGCATCCTTTTGTTTCAGCTTGTAGACCTCCCTTTAACATTTCTTATAAGGCAGGTATACTAGTGATGAACTCCCTCAGCTTTTATTTGTCTGAGAAAGTCTTTATCCTCCGTTTCTGAAGAACAGCTTTGCTAGATAAGGTATTCTTGGATGGCAGTTTTTCCGTCCAGCACTTTGAATATATCATTTCACTTTCTCCTGCCTGGCAAACTTTCAACTGAGAGGTTCATTAATAGCCTTATGGAGGTTCCCCTGAATATGAAAAGTTGCCTTACTCTTGCTGCTTCCAAAATTTTCTTCTTATCTTTGGCTCTTGACAATTTGATTATAATGTGTCTTGGCGAAGTCCTCTTTGGCTTGTGCAGGGATCTTTGAGCTTTATGGATCTTGATGTCCATATCTCTCCCTAGATTTTGAAAGTTTTCAGCCATTTTTTTTTTAAATAAGCTTTTTATGCCTTTTCCTCTCTCTTCTCATTCTGGGACTCGTATAATTCATATATTGTTTTGCTTAATGATGTCCCACAAGTCCCATAGGATTTCTTCGTGTTTTTCATTCTTTTTGTTTGTTTTTGTTTTTGTCCTGAGAACGGATAATTTCAAATGCCCTGTCTTTGAGTTCACAGATTCTTCTTCTTGATTGAGTCTGCTGTTGAAGCTCTCTATTGCATTTTTCATTTCATTCATTGCATTCTTTAGCTCCAGGATTTTTGTTTGCTTCTTTTTTTTAATGACTTCCATTTCTTCGTTGAACCTCTCATTTTGTTCATGTATTTTTTCCTGATATTTGTTTAGTTGTCTATCCTTGTTCTTTCATATCTTGCTGAGCTTTTTTTATCATAATTATTTTGAATTTCTTTTCAGGAAATTTGTAGATCTTTATTTCTTTAAGGTTAGTTACTGAAGAATATTTTGCTCCTTTGTTGGTGTCATGTTTCCTTGTTTTTTCATGTTTCTTGAGGCCGTGTATTGATGTTTGCACATTTGCGGGAGCAGTGACTTCTACCAGACATTAAGGATTGGCATCAATAGAAAAACACTTTCAGCTGTGGGTGGGTGCAAGGCCACCAGCTGGGTGAAGTGTGGCATCCATGATTCCAGGGAGGGCAAAATCTCCATGTAGTTCCATCAGCTGAGGTTAGCATTGGCAAAGACACCAGGGGTCCTTGGTGGCCTAGGCTGTGGGTGTGTCTTAGTCTATTTCTGATGCTATAAGAGAATATCACAGACTGAGTAATTTATAAAGAAAAGAAGTTTATTTGGCTCATGGTTCTGGAGGCTGGAAGTTCTAAGAGCATGATACTGACATTTAGTGAGGGCTTTCTTCCTGTGTTATCCCATGGTGGAAGGGTAGGTGAGCACATGAGACAGAGAAAGAAGATATTGGGCAAAACTCATTCTTTCTATCAGGAGCCCATTCCTGCAGTGATGCCATTAATCCATTCCTGAGTGCAGAACCCACATGACCTAATCACCTCTTAAAGGCCCTACCTCTCAATACTGTTTATATTCATCTGTATCTGTTGCTTATAACAAAATACGTGGAACTGAGTGATTTACAAGAAGACAAAATTTGTTGCTCACATTTTCTGAGGCTGGGAAGTCCACAGTTGAGGGAATATATCTGGTGAAGAGTCTTGATGGTGGTGACAGTGACAGCAGTGTATCACACTGCAAAAATGGTAGAGCAGAGAGAGCAAGAGGGCCTTCCTCATTCACTCTCCTTTTAAAGCCCTCCAAACCATGCCCATGATCACAATGTTTAATCCATTAACTACAGCATGGCCCTACAATCTAATTTCTGAGAATTTCTGTTTTTCTATTTGTTTCAAAAGTGTTCACCCTTACTTCTTAGAGCATTTTAAATAATAGCTGCTTTAAAGGTTTTGTCAGGTAGTTCTAATGCATGTGTCATTTTGGTGTTGGCACCTGTTAATTGTCTTGTCTTATGTAAGTTTAGATTTCACTCATTCTTCCAATGCTGAGTTATTTTGGATTGTGCTTGGACATTTTGAATATTATAAGGCTTTGGGCCTTTTAAAAATCTTATGGAGAATGTTGATATTTTTGTTTGAGCAGACAAATAACCTTGCAGGGTTCAGACTGCAAGTTTTGACTATACTTCTGGGATTGGGGCTGCCTTCAGTTCAGGTTAGAGGATATTGGGGGAAGGGAGATTGAAAAGTCTCTGCCAGTTCAATGATACTTCAAATTCTGATCTTCTTCTCCAATCCATCTACTACATTCACTTCTCAGAGTCCTGAAATAGCTGTTCCATACATTCTGCCTAGTTTTTATAGTTGTATTTAGTGAATGAAACAGAGTGAATCATGCTTATTCCATCTTACCCAGAACTGAAACTTACTAAGTCATTTTTTAAATGTGTGTCCTCAATTTCTGTAGAAGTTAAATAGAAGAAATGGTTATACCAAGAATAATTCTGAGTTTCTAGTAAGGTCTTTAAGATGTATCCTGATCCATTATAGGATTTAAAGTGCTCTGTGAAACATAGTTGGGAAATGTGGAAAGAGCATACACCTTGGAATTAGGCAGTTCTAGATTTGAATCTACATTACATAGACTGAGAAATGGATTAACATGATGCTCACTGAGAGGTTTAAATAATAGCATGTATGTAAATTCTCCAGCATACATAAAGTAGAAAATAAATGGTAATTCCACTTCCTTTTAAAATTTAGTATCAGTAAAATATTCCCTGTACAAACAGTGTACTTCCTTTAGTCTCCTGGTAAGAATTATGTAACTTATATTTCCATTTATGTTTTGGCTGACAGGAAGCTCAGAGGTAATTATAATGAGAAATCTGGATGTTCATCTGTGGAATTGACATATTTGTCTCTATTCTATATAGCTTTATGACTTCTATGGTAAAATATTTTAAACTTTTTGGATGTAGATAGAATAATAGCCATTAAAAAGCCAAGGTCCAGAGTTTGATCCCTGTAGCAGCCAGCTGCAAAAAACCCAAAACAAAATAAAGCTAGTGTATACTGTTTCTTTTAGTTGATATGGTATTGCTAAATGTTTTATATTACTTAATTGAAATTTTTCAGTTATTCGCTGATAACATAAATTATTCTAAATTAAAATAGAGATAATTTTTTCAGAGTCATGAACACTTGGTCATAGAACAGTTATATGTTATAACTGAAATTTATATTTTACAATTAGAGCTAGCATTGTAGGTCTCAAATCTGGCATTGCTCCTATGTATGATCTATTTTAAAATATTTAATATTAGGTTCTATGACATTTGAAGAAGATTTCTGTAACCAAAATAAGATGATATGATAAGATTGTAGTTGTATAATCTTCCTTCCTTCAAATGTTATTAGCATATTCATCACAGTGAATAGTATGCCTTTTTTGTTAAACACTGAAGAAACAGGCTTATTAAATATTCTGTATTTTGCTTTCCAAGTGTAAAGACATTCATAGTAAGCACATGTTGCATTAAATGACTCATTTAAAATGGGCTTGGTTAGATTTTGAAATAATGAAGTAGTGTCTCATGCTTTGGCTGAAAGCTTTCCCTGTCTTCCAAATTTTCCTAAGAAGAAGCCATTTTTAAATAGAAGTGTTTTCTAACTACAGGCCCAATTTCTCCAGCTTGATTAGTGCCAATATGATTTAAAAGAGTTATGTGAGGCCAGATGTTTAAACAGTTTTTTCTTCTAATTTGCAGGCACAAGCTCACCTTTCATAGAGCAAGACAACTTGATTATTGATTGAGAGCTATTCCTGAAGCCTTACATTTTCTCTAGCAGTTCAGTTCATGGCAGTGCAGCAGTTTGCTTGTGCACCAAGCTTACTGAATTTGAGGCAAAACTTTCTCTTTTAAAGTGGGTTGGCCAGTGTCAGACTGCTCAAGTCTTCTCCTTTGGGCTTCAGTATGATTGCACTTTGTCACACCAAGTGAAGTAGGATCAAAACTTGTCCTATGTAACCAGGAACTCCTGCAGAAATTCCACTGGAATCCTAAAATGGCACATTGGCTTATTGTAGGAGACATCAGGGACATTCTTGTTTTCTCTTTATATTTGCTTATTCTTGTTTAGCTGAAAGTTTTAGAAAAATCTTCAATTTTAGGGAAGGTTTGATGACAATAGCTGGGGATTGGAAAAGCTAAATTAAGAGCTCCTTGAATTAATATTAAGATAAAGAGCTATACAAAATAAGCAGAGAAATGTCCACATGAATAAATAAGGGATTTATTAAATAAATAAACATACAATTATTTCAAATTTTTTAACAAAGAATGACTTGAAGAATATTCACAATTAGTGGAGAGAAGGCAGATTACAGAACCCACATCCCAATCCATCCTCATCATTGATTTGCCTGCTCCTTTCACACTGGGTTTGCAGTTTCCCAAGGCTGACATGCTGTCTTCCAGATGAACCTTCTCACAGCTATTCCTCCATTTTCCCTCTATTTTTTTCAAATTTCAGCTTAACTGTCACTTCCTGATCCCTGGAACTAGATTAGAACTTGTTCGTCTTAGGCACTTCTATCTGGTATTTGGGAGGTAAGCAAGCCAGGTGGTTATCAACTTCATTTTAGAGATGAGAGATAGAGATAAGAAAACTGAGGCATAGAGAGGTTAATGACTCACCAAGATCACACAACTAGTGAGCAACAGAACTTGAGGAAGCATCGTCTGATGCTACTACAAGTCTTTTAAATTCTTAATATTTCCTAAACAAGATCCTTTAAACTTCCAAAAATAAACAAATCTAAGGGGATTGAAATAGTTTGAACCACCATCCTACATTTGAGTTAGAGAAAAATATACCATAACTGTAGAATTGAAATACAAGTTTTTCAAAGAGCAGGAATAGCAGAAAGGGATTTAAGAATCCATGATTAGCAGCTTAACATGTTTTTTAAAGTGGTGGTGTGTAAAAGCACATGACATTGAGTTTTATATATTGGAAGACAGTGTAATTCCGGGGTTAGGAGTGGGGAGATGCACTCCACTCAGCACTATCCAAAATGTTAATAGAGAAGTATACCCTGCCTTGTGTTTCACAACTTAAGGAGAGAGCCCAGAACTTTAGCAGTGTCAAGGTATTTTACAAAGCTAATTAAATATTGCCAGAAATATTACATGAAACTTGGGAACAGGCAAAATAAATACTAGGTATTCTTGCAGCACATGGCTAGGCTTGAATTTCTATTTACAGAGCTATTTCATAATTCTGTAGGGATAGACATTAACTTGTAGATACAGTTGAGTCCATTACTGGTGATAGTTATGTTCTGTAAAGTTGCCATAAACACTGAATTAGCAAATACTGAACCATTGTTTCTATGGAAAATACACAGTTAGGTTCCTGTGAGCCTCTAGACACAACATTTTCATTAAGTAGTGAATACATAACCTGTTTTCTTTTCTTTTTCTTTTTAATTTTTATTGAATCATAATTGATTATACATATTTTGGGGGTTCAGCATTGATATATGTTGATCAAATCAATATTACTAGCATATATATTGTTACAAATCATACTTATTCTTTATGTTCCTTGTCCAATCTCTCCCCCTCTACCTCCCCCCTCCCACCTCTAATTACCCTAGATTTCTTCTCTCCTTCTGAAAGAGTAATGGTTACTTTGTTGATTTGTTGCCTAGATGATCTGTCCAATGCTGAGAGGTGTGTTCAGGTCCCCCAATATTATCATAGAGCAGATGCTTCTTCTGTCACTCTGGAATAGGCTTTGTGGAGAGAGACAGCCTCTTCTTTTCTTTGGTCTCTGCTGGTGACTCTCCTCGTGTCAATGCACTCCACTGGCTAGCAGACCATCTGCATGGTGGTTGTGGTGTCTAGCCACTTTCATGGTTATTGTGGTGCCTGTGGTAGGCCACCCCTGTGGAGGTTTTTGGCATGCTCCTTGGCACTGGTGGTGTGCCTGGATGTGGGAGGGGTGGTCCAGTCCCTGCCTCCAGCCCCAGGTCGCTGGGTGGCTTGAGGTGCTGGTGGTGTGCCTGGGCTGGAACTAATTTTTTGTCCTTTGCTTACTTCCAAAATGGGGGGACTTCCTGTGGGGACCTTGACCTGTGTGGTTTAGCTAAATTGCTGTTTTGCTGCTGATTCTCTGGGGAAGGCTTTTTGTGCAGCTCAGGTTTTAATGGTTGACTTTATAGGTACTTCCAGCTCTCCAGAGATCCAGGGCACCTAAGTTGTGTAGAAACTCTGATCTGGGCCTGAGTCTTTTCATCAAATTGCACCCCATGCAATTCTATTTTCCTGACCAGTCTCCTCTGAGTTGTCCTTTGCTGATTGGGGTGCCAGTCAGCTCTCCTTGCTGTGCCCCAGTGTTCCCCTGGTGGGCTCATC
The DNA here is from genome assembly GCF_027409185.1 of Cynocephalus volans. Taxonomy (NCBI): domain Eukaryota; kingdom Metazoa; phylum Chordata; class Mammalia; order Dermoptera; family Cynocephalidae; genus Cynocephalus; species Cynocephalus volans. The sequence continues at coordinate 103,724,148 of NC_084460.1, read as the reverse complement.
TCCCCCACTGCCCATGCTGCAAACACTTCCCATAGGATGGGGCATGCACTGGTCCCTTGTGATGACTCACTGGCCTCTGGTGGCTCCTTTTTTTCACTTGTTGTGGACCCTCACTCCTATGTGGGTCCACAGGAAACTTGTTAGTGGTCTTGCTGGTCTGGGGGCCACCAAGGCCCTCTTCTCCCTTGCCGCCTCCAAGCCACTTCATCCAAAGGGCACAGCTGTGGCTTTTGCCAGCTCCTGCTCTGTGCACTCAGCAGCTCCAGTCTTAAAGTGGCCGTGGCACAAAATGTTGGGAGCAGTTTTTTTCTTTCTCTCGTCATGGCTTCTCCTGACTTCATGTGCTCCGTAAGTCTCTCCTCCTCTTCCCCTGAGCTCTGGTGGCCCCAGCTTGGCTGTTGTTGCTTTTTATAGTTGTAAATTTGTTGATTTGTGGGAGAGAGTGACGCTGGGGACCATCTATTCCACCATCTTGAGTGGAAACTCACATAACCTGTTTTCTGTTTAAAGACACCTTATTCTATATATATATATAAAACTTATTTTATATATATATAGTTGACTGACATTGTTTTCTGTCTAAAAACACCTTATATTATATATAGAGATAGATAGATAGATAGATAGATAGATAGATAGATAGATAGATAGATAGATAGTTGATTGATTGAACATTGAATTCTTGGCTAATAGTGCTACAAACTCATGCCCGAACAAATTACCTAACATATTTTCTCTGTAAGGCAGGCACATCACAGCTTTCTTCAACTTATAAACACTAAACAGCACTTCAGCAATATGCTTGAGGACCATTTTAAACAGTGAAATCACCAACAAAAAACACAAAAATGCAAAAAACATGGCACTGAATAAACCACAAAGAGGACATTTGTTTACCTTAGCAGAGCTGAAACAAGAAGGTATTGTCACCTTCTTTGAACTCAGTTAAGCAATTCAAATTTTTTGCTGCTCTGTATATTCCCTCACATGACCACAAAAGTGTCTCAAGTATTGATTTTGCGGTTACAAATAAATTTTAGTGAGTAGGCAAACTCACAGATACGGAATCTGCAAATAATATGGATTGGCTATTTGTCTAGTAGAGATACAAATAATTTCTATCCAGAGGAACAGAACCCCAAGGGTTATGCGTATGGCTCTGCTAGAGGGTTAACCAATTTTATATCTAAAGTAGAAATCAATTACATTGCCTATACAAATCTAGTTTCTTAATTGCTGTTTGAACTGGTTTTAATATCCTACAGATTCCTTCATTAATTGAGTAAAATCATTAACATATTTTCATTTTATTTTTGTCTGAGTCATGTTTTTTACAGTTTAAAAATTGTGCTTTGTAAATTTTCAGAGACTAAGACACTGAAAAAATATGCCCATAACTATTAAATGAGGAGACTGAACTAGAAAAGCTTAATATCCTTTTTTTCAGCTCTGAATTCTGCAGTTTTGAGTCTAAACAGCTTTGAGAAGAAATGGGGGAAGAATACTCCAAAATTATTTAAACTATATTAATTATAATAAAATTTGTTAAATATTTTGATGTTAATTAATTAACATTTTCTAGCCCTAATCTTTTCTAGGACAGTTTATAAAAGAAAAAACTCTTACAAAGTCAAAATGGAAATAAGCCACCTAAATAATCTACAGAAAGTAGCAAAAGATTATTTAAACCATTATCTGATAAAAGGTAACAGTTTTTTCAGTCTTAATAGAGGTTATACTTAGTATCATGAGAAACAATTGCCTATTTGTCACAGGTTTTCTGCCACTTGTGTTGTCAATAATTGCTTCATCAAGTAAATCTACATACAGCCCCCCACTGAATTAATGAAGGAAAATGAAATTATGCTGATTGTTCCTTTCCTTTATCTTTAATTGCCAGGCAGCTTAGAGATTCATAACAACTTTGTAGTTTCCAAGACCTGTCTGTGCCTTTATGGGCCCTTCCCCTTTCTAATCTTATTTACAATTGATATTACTTAAAATATAGATTGACTAATATAAATTTATTTATAACATAGTGTATATTAATTAATTATAAATTTTCTACTATTTATAATTTTCTCAATCCTGACTTTTTTTTTTTTTTTTTAATTTTTTTTTTCAATCCTGACTTTTTAACTCCTATTTTTGTTTTACTCTTTTCTTATATATGTCTTTTGTTGTCAGTTATACAATTCTGGGATTAGAAGGGAAGAAATATTCTACTCTTTTGTGGAAATAGGTAGGGTATACAGAATAACAGACAAAAAATGGAAATAAAAGAAAACATTTAATTTTTCTTTGGGTAGAAAGGGAATGAGCCATTGTTTTCCTGCAGGCAGAACAAAGTGATTATGTGGGCATCATGGTTTTATTATCATAAATCAGGGGTGGTCTTAATTGACAACAGGCCCAACTGATTATTGCTAGAAGAAGGGATTCAGGCCAAAGACTTTTTGTACTTGACATGATGAAGGATAGAAATCGTAAAAGGGTTCATCATCTTTTAAGGGAGGAAGGTCAGGTACTTTATTTCTCAGAACTAACTTTACATCCTGAGACCAGAAAAATCACACAAAAAATGTGTTTTCCACCTGTCAGGTGTTACCCATACTACCCTCCTTGTCTCAAAAAGGAAGGTCATAAAGGCTTAGAATAATGCCGAAATTATTCAGAAATATAAATTATCTTAATTTTGAATTGAAAATATGAGGATTAACTTCATTGTAATGATGGGAAGTACAGATGATTCTACCCTTGAAAACAGTAGGGATAATTTGGTGTCTCAGTAGAGAGAGAAGAACCACAGCCCCAAATTCCTGGTGGGGGCATGGGGTTGTGAGGAGATGGAGTTGGAAGAAGAATTCTGCCTTTTAAAAAATAAATATTTTCGGACATTAAAAGGAGTATGTGCTCATTTTTAGAAAATTTTGAAAAATTTAGAAAAGTTCACAGATGAAAATAATCATCACTTGCCACACTACCACTCAAGAGATAACCTATCCTAACATTTACTTTATGTACTCTATGTACTTCTAGTCTTCTAATCTTTGCTTAGGAATGCATATCTTTTCTTTCTGAGGATCTATGTCATTATAAAAAGGTCATTTAAACAGCGGACCATAATTTTACAGTAAATGATGAGTAAAGGTTTGATTTAAACTTGATCTTTAAAGGAAGCAAATTATAAAAATGAACTTATTTTACCTTATGTTGCACAAAATTTAGGTTGTAATTAAAACTATGCACTAAGTCTTAGAATGAATCAAGTCTTGACTTTGTTTTGGAGAAACTGATTAAACAAAATATATTTGATACTTGCAACATGACCAAAAAGATGATTCATCAATTTACGAATTAAAGCATTCTTTTAAAAAATACCTATTATTTTATGATTCTTGTCTACTTTAATTAATAAGTTTAACTTTGCTGGATCCTCATCATCTATGACTTTGGCTGTCTTTGAAAAATTAGGAGGAAGGTATGATACTTTTTTCTCAGGACTAATTTTACATCCATGTACCTCATGGAATTCTGGAATCTTTAATAAGATTTCCAATTTTAGTTTGAAATCAGTTTGCATTGTGTCCCCATTTTTAGCAGATGTTTACTGTATCTGAAAATTAGGTTGAGACAGATTGACCAGGATGCAGATGCCATGGTCAAGGAAAGGTCAGTGTTAAATGTGTGGGAGTTTTAGCACTCACTTCATTAACATATATTTTCATGTAATAATAAACTTTGCTTCCTTAAACAGTGTCTTATCGGTGTGGACTTAGATAAGAAATATAAACCCTTCTGTACTTGTATCAAGTACTGGGTGGGGATGTGCATGCTGTGAGGAAAGAGCTACGCAGGAGACAAATTGTTTCCCAGCCTCCTCCTAGAGGAAGCTAGGACCTTGGGAATGACAGAGGCTGGTTTATGATGAAGAGGAATAGAGAAGAGAAGTAGTCAGTTTTGTCTTTTTAAATCAGGTGTTTCTCTTTTTCTTTTTTTTTTAACAGAAAGAACTGTGGACTTTTCTTTAAAATTGACACTGTTTCTCAGGACTAATCTTATACTCTAAGAATAAAAGAGTTAAACCCATGAAATAATTCATATATATTAGTTGCTTCAAGAGGAAATTGGGTAAAGAGTACAAAGGACCTCTCTGGATTTTCTTTGCAACTTCATGTGAATCTATAATCATTCTAAAATAAAAAAGGTGTGGTACGGGAAATGGACTTTTGACCTTGAAAGAATTACTGTATATTCTTGAATTTGGCAGAACAAGGGAAAGGATGCCTACAGTCAGAATTTTGTCATTTTCAAAGAGTATATTTGGTGTCCACGGAAGATCTCTTCTTCCAAATTGGTGACAGGAAGTGGAAAAGAGTGATAGAATGTTCCATCAAAGGTATGCTCCCTTTTCCAACTCAAGACTTGAAATCAGAAGCAGCAATCAAGGAGTACCAACTATAAATTTTGGTTTACTTGAATTTTTTTCCTAATAATAAAAATAATCATATTAATTATAGGAAATCTGATAAATATTGAAAACAATAAATAAATAAATTTTCCTACAATTTCAAATTGAGCAATAACTATTGTTGATATTTTGGTATCTTTTCAGGTTTTTCCTATGTTTAAATATTTTTTTATAAAATTGGGATAATACTCCATTTTTGTTTGGTGAATTTGCTTTCACATTTAGCATATTGTGAGCTTTTCCCAAATCAAAAATAAGATTTTAATGGCTGCATATGATTCCACTATATGACTACATCATAATCTAGTTAATCATTCCATTACTGTGTTTATAATTTTTCACTAAAATAAATAATGGCACATACAAAATTTTTATTCATTAATCTTTGTATGCATCTTTTATTACTTATTTAGGATAAATTCTCAGAATAGCATCATAAAGTCAAAGAGTTTTAATGTTCTTAAGGTATATTGCCAATTTGTCCTGAAGAAAGGCTAAACTAACCAAGTATCCATTTGAATTTAAAATTCTACTAGAAATTATTTTATCTCCTCAAAGTGTGTTTTCACCTGTTCATCCCAGAGGTCTTTTATATGAGACTAATACTAATTCACCCCAAAAGGTCAGCTATAGATGACTCTAAAAGCACCTCTAATACTGGGCTGCCATTTCTTGGCCTGAGAATAGTAAAGGCAGGAAAGATGCCATAACTTTCAGAACCTTCTTGCAATCATACTAACATTAGCATGTTTTTGTATTTTCTAAAACTGTATCAGCCCAAATCTTTACTCAACACTAGAGAAAACCGATCACTAAGACTGGGGTGGAAAGAGAGAGGAAAGAATTATTTCCTAATGTTCAGGATCTTGGAAAGGACTTTATTCATCAGTGCTTCTCAAACTTTAATGTGATTATGAATTACCTGGGGATCTTTTTATGTTTTCATTATTGATTTTTGTTGTGTGATTAACATTTGTGTAGTGAACTTATTCTGTAGCTTATTTTTTCATTCAATGCTTTGCCCTGGAGATCTTTACACATCTATTTCTGTACCAATACGACAATAACCTTAGAATATGTTTTCATATCTTGTAGTGAAGGCTCCCCCTATTTTTGTGCAATGTTAAAATTCTTTGTTCTACTTGTTCTTTATTCTTTGATATGTAGTTTATTTTATTAGTTTAGTTTATTATAATTGACGAATAAAATTGTATATATTTAAAGGTGTACAACGTGATGATTTGATTTACACATATATTGTGAAATCATCACCACAATCAAGTTATTTAAAACATCCATCACCTCACATAGTCAAGTTTTGTTTTTTGTTTTTTGGGTTTTTTTTGTGTGTGTGTGTGAGAACATTTAAGATCTACTTTGTTAGCAAATTTCAAGTGTATTATACATTATTGGGCAGAGGCTGTGAGTCTGCCTTTCCAACAAGCACCATGAACTAATCAAGGTTATCTGACGGTTTGGAAAGACAACAGTTTGGGGTGCCAATAATTTAATAGGCTCCATGAACGGCTAAAAGTGACCATGAAGGTAACTGGCATCAGCCCCAGGAAGGGTTGCCTGATTGCCCAGCAATTTAGCTTATGGAAATTCACCTCTTCTTGGTCTTGATAGTCAGCTGTAGTTACTCACTACTTTGTAGTGTAAAACTGCCTTGCTGAGAGGCAATATGATGGAGTAAAAAGATCATGAGTTTTAGGACCCAACATTTGGGTACAAATCCCAGTGCTCTTGGGCAAAATCTCTTAACCTCTTCAGTTTCTTCATTTGTAACATGAATAAAATAAAGCCTACCTTACAGGCCTGTTGAGATTACAGGAGATAATATTCCTAAGCACTTGGCAGAGTGACTGGCTCAATAAACATTTGACAAATGTCTAGCATTGTTATTTTCTGTTATTATGCATGTGTATACACTAATTATTTTCCTCTCCTGAAGAAGCAATGACAAATTTATTTCATAAAGTTGAAACTGCGGAACAAACCCCAATCTCTCCTTGCTATCCCCAAACCCCAGTCTCAGGGGGGAGGGGGACAGCTAAAGAAAAGCTGCTTGACCAGGCAGGACAGACTGGCTTCCTAGGGGTAACAATAATAAGATAAGAGTAGAGTTGATTAAACAAACTTCCTTAGGCTAAGATTTGATCAGGAGGTCAGGATGTTTGCTCCTTAGGCTAAGACTTGATTTGAAGGTCAGAATGTTTGTTCCTTAAATAAATGCCTTATGGCTTAGGACAACATCTGCAACACCAGTCTCAAGCTGTCTTTGCAGATAACAAACAACTACAAACCTGCTTTGTTTTATTTATTTTTTGTTTTACTTTTATTATTATTATTATTATTATTATTATTATTATTATTATTATTATTATTATTATTATTTTGGCTGCTGTTCTGTCAACTCTTGACCTTGGTGTTACAACACCACAGTCTAACTGACTGAGCTAACCAGCCAGCCTTACAAACCTGCTTTGAAGCACACACACACCCTGGCCCCTAAGGCACCATGGAAAATACTAGTTAAGATGCCAGACCTTACTGCCAACCAAACGTATTCACACATGACTCCTGAGACCCCCACCCATGATTTTGCTCCATTAATGCTTGTGATTCTAAGCTATCAGTGAGCCCAGGGTCTTAAAAGCTCCCTTGGCTTCCATGGGCTCCTTTGAATGGCACTCAAATAAATGCTAATCTTTAACCATGCAAACTTTGGTGTGAGAGATTTCTTAGATATATGGGCAGAAGATGACAGACCCCTCTAGGTTCAGAAACAAAGTTACCTTGAACAATTTGAGAAATTTCTTTTGTTTTGGGAGACAAAATAGCTAGTCTCCAGCATATGCGGGATGACACTGTTTCTTTTCAATGTCTTGTTTCTGAAAGACATAGTAGACGAAGGACAGATTCAGAGAGAAGTAAGTGGATTTCTTATCGATTTTCAGGGGATTTGTTGCTTTCAGTGGCTGCAGATATTGCTCCCTGACTCAGTGAATATACAGACCACTGATAAAACTCCTTTGAGAAATTGAAAACAAAACAAAACTATTCTTTTGTTCTTTTTTTTCCCAGCTAAACACCTTTAACATACATTATTTTTCTTCAAACTTTCCTAGACTTGCAGTTCAAACTTTTTGTCTTTTCCTTTCATTGGCCCTTGTTTACTCCGTTCCATTTTTTATCACTTTTTTTGTTATTTACAAATGGGGTTGGGTTGTTTGGAAAGAATCTTTCACTTACAATGATTTTGTGTTAACTCAAGACATGAGAGAGAGGGGAAAGGAACAAATGATTTTCTATAGATGAAAAAAAAGTTCAGAGAGGTAGGTTACTTGTCGAAGTCACACAGCTCATAAGTGAAAGAGGCAGGACATGAACTTAAAATTTTTTTCAGACTCATAGCTCATGTCCTTTCAAGCATGCCACGCTTACTCTCAAATCTGGGAGATGAAACAAGCACACAGACTATTACAATCCAAGCCAAAGTGGGCAGTAGTGATGTAAGTACACACAAAAAGTATAAACCCAGTACTGCAAAGATCAAAAACACAGAGAGATGTGTTCGGTGGGCAGATCAGACATGGTTTTGTGTTCTTGGTTTGAGACAAGTTTCCAAATGAGACACTCTAGTTTGTGGGGTTAGCACAAGAAAAATGGGAAATCCCAGGACCTCTTCTCAGAAGTAGGAAGAGACAAGTTTCAATGGAAAATACCATAGAAATAAAACTGGAAAGGACAGGTTGGGGCCAGATTATGGAATGTTATGCATGCCAGGTGAGGCAGAAACGTATAATTCAGTAAACAATCAGAAACTGCTGTAGGTTCTTAGCTGAGAAGTGACTCAGAGCGGAATTTTAAGAAAATAAGTTTGATAATAGTATAGTGGATGGACTGGGGCAGGGAAAATCTGAAAGCTCTGTTTGGTGCAATGAGGGCTACAATGATGCATCAGACCTGGTTATACCTTTAATAACTTTAATAAAAAGTAGAAGTAACTCTGGGACGTTTAAACCTCCTTGAAGTTTATATTTCAGCACATATGTGGACCCAAACAATTAGCTCACCATCCCCCAATCAAGCAATTCCTTCTAGACACTAATACGTGAAGTCATTTTTTTAAACTGTGTGTTATTTAGGTCTACAAAAAGGTAAAGTTAAGAGTTTGGTTTTTAAGAAAACAGAGCAAATCTACAGTAAGTTTTATTTTTAGAGCTGCTGCTTTATCAGCTTAACCAAGATGAAATAGTAACTCATTAGATGACAAGGGTTTTTTTTTTTTTTTTTCTTTCCCTCCTTAAATTCATTTCTGAGTTGATACATATCTGACTCATTGTAACCAAAGAGTCTCTTCCTGCAGAGACTTGTGCAGCTAGCTGCCCAGGATCAATCTCTACAGAAAATATGCTTATCTTTACGCAATGCTAGTAACATAAATGTTAGTTAGTTGAATCCCGATTTGGATTTAAATAAATCAGATTTTTTAAAATGAGGCAATCTACTTATTACTTGAGAAGATACAAATTCCAGAAAACTGACTCATTTGCAGTGAGAAAATTCATAAAATAATCTGAAAGTAAGATGGAGCAGTGCAGATATCTGTAATGAGCAATAATGCCACATTGCAGAAAAAGTAGGATTAACGTTACTGCGATTCAACACTTTTAAGCTAGGAAATCCATTCGCCAGAAAGGATAAGAACTCAAGTTCATTTCAGTTAAAGCAAAACAGGAAGAGTAATAAGTAGCTAATCCTGATAAGGAAAGGCAAAAAAAGAAAAGTAGTAGAAAAATTGATGTTTCCAGAATTAAAGAATTTGTGAAGTCTCTGGGATTTGGGTAAGAGTTAGGGCAAGGTGGGTGAGTATGGGGTGGCTAGATTCTCCACCTATCTGATTTTTATTTATGAGACCCAAGTGGAGAATAGAAAAAGTTCTGAGGCATTCATTAACTGGAGTTTCTGCTCTGATTTTTTTAGAAGGAAATACAAGATTCAAAATGAAACTTAAGTGAAAGCAGTTGTGTAACTGCTGGGGGGTAGACTCCTAAGAGCCGGAATAGGAAGACACCCAAGCATCAGGTTGGAAAGTTCTGGCTGCATATGTCAGCTTCACCATTTATTAGATGTTTGATTCAATACAGGGGAGTCTCAGGGAATACAGTGCTGCTGAGGATTTTGAAGCTTTATATGCTTAGCAAGCACACTCTTTTCCTTAGGTTGTATAGTTACTGGGGTAGCTTGGAGGGCTGCTGAAGATGGGGTTTTAAGGAGACATAAGGAGGATGGGGAACTGAACCCCCAGAGCCACCCCCTGCACTGCCTCAGGAGCTTGAGCAAGATGCTCAGTTCTCTGAGCCTAAATCTCCTCCTTTGCACAGTGGGAATAATAATATCCCCTTATGAATCTGTTATAGATAGTAAATGAGGTAAGTAATGTGAAATGCTGTCTCCTAAATGCTCCATAAATGCATGTCAAAGGGGAAACACTAAAGTAGGAAATCTGTTTAAAAGAAGATTGTTTCTGTTTTCTGCCCTACTTCTAGAGCATTCTAGATATTTATTTTCAGATATTGAGTCCTAATTGTTGATTTTTTTCCCCCAAAGTCACTTTAAAAAAAGAGAAAAGCTATTCTTGTTTAAACCGTCATGACCCTACTAATCTTGTGACTCAGATTCAAAGGGCTGGTTTTTCCCAACGAACACTTAAAAACAGGGTACACCATCATATCCATTAGTGCACTCAGCATACACTATGAGAACAAAAGCTGGCTTCTGCTTGGTAGTTTTCTCCCATCCCTGGTCCCCAAAGAGAGCGAATTGCCCCAGAAGCCCTTATTAGCTGCTGTCATTTGGATAGCAAAGTGTGAGAGCAGCTCCCCACCCTTCCCCACATCACATTAAGAACTAAAATGACAACACAAGGAAATGTAAGGCTGTGAAGGAATCTCAGTGCTCAAATGATACCTTGAAATGAAAGAAAGCTGTAAAAACTATCCCAAGCCTTAGAACTTGTGCCCCATTCACCCAGCCCGACCACCCCACCTACCAGGAGAAGATTCTGCTCCTAGAATCATTAATGTTGAATCAAGGATTTTGTTAGCCTGATTCTATTCATTCCTGAATAGCTGTGAAGACACCTTTTTGTCTGTGAGCACATTAAATACTTACAAATGAGCGAAAGAATGGAGCTCCCAGAGACCTCCCCTTAAAGCTATGCATTGATTCATTCATTCATTTATTGAACAAGCCTTGATGGGTACCTACTATGTGCAGATGCTTTGCTAAGAGTGTAGATATAGTGTGATAAGACATGACTGGGTTTCCTAGGAGTGAGAATTTGGCATCAAAAAGTCATGTAATTGCATACTGCTAGATCATATAAAATAATATATTATGCTCTAGGCACTATAAAATTGGCATATTTATACAAGGGGGAAGTTACGTAGAATGTAACTCTAATACAACATACACTGACCTGAATCGAATTTGCTGTTGTTAACAATTTCACTTGACTTTCTTACACTTTAAATGTACTTTTGGAACATAATCTGGATACACTGATCCAATTAGAGAAGATGGCTAATGAAGTCTGAACTCATGACTCCATTTTTCCTCTTAAATATTTTTCCTTGGAGTAAGAAGAGGCAGTCAAAATCATTCCCTTGATCTTATGAGTTCTGTTCTAAAGAGCAGGTTCATTAATATTTGTTTATTATGATACTGAGAATGGTGTTTCTACCAACAAATAAAAATGTTTAGAGTGATAGTTGATCCAAAGAGCTCCTTTTCATCTTTTCTCACCTCCTGAGTAGAGTCTGAAGTCAAGGCTAAATGGCTTGGTATCAGACCAAAGCAATTGTTTCCATCAGGAAATTATTAACGTTATTAAATTATTCTTCCTCAGCTTTCATTGCTGAAGGGAAGTGACATATTGTTGACAGCTATCAGAGCTCTTTATGCTTTATGGGAAAGTCATCTGAAAAATTACCAAATCATTAAACTCAATTCTTTTTTTTTTTTTTTTGTCGTTTTTTTTTTCGTGACCGGCACTCAGCCAGTGAGCACACCGGTCATTCCTATATAGGATCCGAACCCGCGGCGAGAGCGTCACCGCGCTCCCAGCGCCGCACTCTACCGAGTGCGCCAGGGGCTCGGCCCTAAACTCAATTCTTAAAAGGTTTCAGAAATCTCTCAGATAACTGCTAAGACAGGCATAAGATAATATCTTATATTCACTCTTGGCTCTCTAGTGTTCAGACACTGTTAAAGGGAGGGATGGGTTTGTGGAAGAAGTCCCTCAAGTAGAATGCAGTGCTCATGAAGAAAGGCTAGTCCTTTCCCTAGAACCCCTCCGCTCTCTAAGGGAAAGAGACCCAATAGAATCACTTGAAAGTTGTTGGTTTCTATGAGCAAAGGAGACTCATTTCCCAAATGGATACCTGCCTGGTCCAGTAGTTGTTGCCCAGCTCAGGAGGGTGCTTTAACAGCCTGGGGACAAGTGTCTGGGATAGATTGCATGGTAGCATTTCAGACACAGAAGGACAAGAACAGTCTCCTCAAGTTCTTGGTTCTTGAGAGGTACAGAAGGAAGGACAGAGGAACCAGTTTTGGGAACAGCACTAACAAAGATTGGAAGGCAGAGAATCTACTCTTGGAAGAGCAAAAGGACTAGGTGAGGTGAAAAATAGAAAAAAGTTGTAGAAGATGGACTTGGAAAGGTAGGCTAGAGCCAGATTATGCAAAACTTTACATGGCAGGGCAAGGCAGGTATATTCAATTCAGTAAATAATTAGAAACCATGTAGGTTCTTTGAGCCCCAATGGGATATATTAGTGCTGTGCTTTAGGAAAATTAATTTGAAAGAGGTATGGATTAGATCAGGGCAGGGAAAGCAGGAGCCAATATGCATGTGTGATGTGGAAGGAGATACAAAGATAGACCTCCATATGAGATACCACTACACACCTATTTGAATGGCTAAAATAAAATAAAAAATATTGAAAATACCGAGTGTTGACAATTGGAGCAACTAAAACTGCATACACTGCTGGTGAGAATACAAAATGGCCCAGCCACTCTGGAAAATGGTTTCTTATAAAGTCAAACATATACTAATTATATAGCCCAACAATTCCACTCCTGGTTATCTACTCTAAAGAAATAAAAGCATATGTTAACACAAAAACTTGTACATAAATGTTTATTCATATCAACTCTATCCATACTTGCTCTTAACTGAAAAATGCTCCACATGTCCTTTGTTTATCCATTTGGCAAACTGTGGTACTTCCATAGTAAGGAATATTGCTCAGCAATAAGAAGGAACCAAGGCATTATGCTGGGTGAAAAAAACCAGTCTCAAAAGGATACGTACTGTATGATTATGTTTATATGATGCTTTGAGTTGAATGTCCCCTGAAAACTTAATTTCCACTCTAAGCGTTGAGGGTGGGAAATCCTATTATGGTAATCGGAAGGACCATGCAGTAGTGAATGCATTAAAAATGGTGGTCAGGGGCATGGTTCTGAGGGCTTTAAAAGAAGAGCACATGAGAGCTTAGTCTCTCTCTCCTCTGCCATTTTCTTCCATGTGTTCCCTGGACTTCTCAGCCTGTGAAACTGTAAGCGATAAATTTCATTTTCTTTATAAAACACCAAATTCCAAGTACTGTGTTACAAGCAATAGAAATGGACTAATATATATGATATTCTCCAAAAGACAAAACTATAAGGAGGAAAGACAGATCAATGATTGCTAGGGGTTATGGCAGGGGAGGGAGGTGACTATAAAGGGATAGTATGAGGGAGTTTTTGGGGGGACAATGGAACTGTTCTGTATCCTGACTGTAGTGGAATTTACTTGAATCTCTAAATGAGTTTAAAATTATAGAACTGTACACCAAAAGAAAAAAGTCAATTTTATAGCATAATTTTTGTTTTTATTTTTAATTTATTTTATTTCATTTTTAGCTTTTTATTTTTATTTTTTAAATTAATTTATTTTTATTATTTTTATTTAAATATATTTATGGGGTACAGAGTTGATTATCAGTATTTGTGTACAGTATATAGCATAATTTTAAAAATAAAAATTAAAAAAGAAAGCAAAGACAAAAAAATTAGTAAGATGTTTTCCATTGTTTGAAATATCTAACTGACAGAATGTATTAACATAAATAAAGTCAATGCTATATGGAAGGAAGGAATAGAAAGACAGAATCTTATATTGTTAGATTCTCATACATTAATCCAGGGTTAGAAAATATGCTTGTGGCAGACTGTATTTCTGAAGATGGCTGCAACATTATGTGTCAGCCTACATGCTCTTCTAGAACCTTGCTCCTCCTCCATCAAGAGATCTACGTCCCTATCACTTGAATTTGTGACTGCCTAGACCAAGATAGTGTGATGGATGCTACACTATGTGATTGCTGAGGCTAAGTCATAAAAATGCTATGCACTTCCTCCCTGTTCTATTGCAACACTTGCTCTTAGAATCCAGCCACCGTAGTGTGAGGAATTCCAAGTAGCCCATGGAAGGGCATATGTGAAGAGGAACTGAGGTCTCTGCCCACATACCTGGCTGATCTTCCAACCAATAGCCAGCACACACTTGCCAGCCATGTGAGAAAGCCATCGTGAAAATAGAGTCAATCTAGCTGACGCTGCATAGAGCAGAGAAGAGCCTGTCTGCCAAGCCCTGCCCAAGTGGGATATTTATGAGCAAAATAAATGATTGCTGTTGTTTTAGTCCACCAAGATTTGGGTAGCTTGTGCAGAGCAATAGATAACTAATATGATGTTTTTTACTCATTTACAAACACAAACAGGCCAGAGTGTCTTCCTAGAATGTGGTTTCAGAAGAATTCTTGGGATGGGATGAGGGAAAGAGTGCATGATTGATTAGTGAAGTCATCCCTTGGGCATAGTACTGAGTGATGGCACTGGTTCTGTCTATTTGCCAAACGTGTTGGAATTCAGCACCTTCATTTTATGTAACTAAGTAACACAGAATGAAGGCAGACTGTGATCTGCTCAAGATCACACAGGTATTTAGTACCAGAGCCAAAGCTCTAAATCAGGTCTTCTGACGTGCAGTTTAGTATTCTTTCCACTTTGCCATGTCCCTTCCCCATAACAGATTCCAGGGACCTGAATCACAGGAGGTAGAGCAGCAAATATATGCCTGGGTGCTTCTACTTCCCCCTCCCATGCCTGTGACAGACACCATTAGCTAAGAGTACAGTACCCTTCTAAGGTCACTGGGACGTATGTGGATGATAAATTCCAAATTGAAATGGCTAGTGAAAACCTGAGTAAAAAGAAATAAGAGCTATAACTGATTTGTGTCAGAAATGTCAGAGGAGTACAGCAAAAAAGGGGCCCAAAATATAATCTGTAAAAAAATTTGGTATAGAAATGCATTGCGCTTTTTGAGCAAGAGAGAAGGTTTTAGACATGACTGCTCTGTATCAGGGATGTCTGTCTAAAAGGACACATAAACTTATTTCTCACAGAATCTACTAAGAAATTGCTTTTCACATCCATGGGAAACTCTGTTGCAGATCCTACTAGACAATTTCCATTTAATATTTTTAAACTCATTTTGTTGTTGAAAGAAAACCTGTTGTTTTTGTTCTAATGTTGCATGTATTTATGTAATTTGACCTTGTGCCAAAATACAATAGAATTGAAATGCATACAACATATACAGGGCAGTACTGAAATACTGTATACTTTGATGGTTCCGTTCTTCATACTGCACTTGGCATTGTCTGAGAGCAAGGAAGGCTCAGGAAAAAACAGACCATTTCTAGTGTATGATTTAAAAGCAGGGTTACAAACCTATGGCACTGTGGGTTATACTGTATCTTACTAAGAGCAGGATTCAGATTCATCTAATATAAGACCAAGTGCAGAGCTTCTCTGAACTTGATCATGGGGGAGAGAAACATTCTGCATAAGAAACTGTAACTAAACTCCCAGAAAAACAATGATCACTTTCACCACTCCTATGATTATCGGTAGGATATAGGAGTGGGGTAAGGTATGAAGGTTATTTGAGTAAAACAATAGCCAAGTGCATTTATTCATTTATTTGTTCACTGAGTACCTAGAACATGCAAGATATTCTGTTACACACTACAGGGTATACAAAGATGACAGTCAGGGATTTTGTCTTCAAAGGTTTTCCAGTAGGCATTCCACCATCCTCTCTTTATATTGTAGGATTTGAGAACATAGGCCTTATGAGTTAGAAATCTAATTATTGGCCAATAGCACCCAAACAAAAGATCACTGGGCTTAATCCTTAAAAGTAGGATATATAACTACAATTGTCTACACAAAGCAACAGGCGTCAAAAATGTTAACAGCATACCTTTCTCTTTCTCTCTTCCTCCCTCTCTCTTTCTTTCATTCTACATGGACTTTATTATCATTGGAAAAATTATGAATTGCTGGAACACTTAGATGCATTACTGTGCTCTTAGGAAATTGTTCCTCATAATGGAATTCTTTCCATCAGCTCCACTTTCAGATTTGCAATATAGACTTGTCCTTTAATAAGTAAGTGTTTTTTGTTTTCAGAAAAATATGCAGCAGATGTGGCAAAACACAAATATAATATTCTTGGAAGTGGATTAGTTTGGATAATAATTAAACTTTCCTTTTTTGTATTTGGACTTTATTCTTCTAGTAATTAATCTGTGTACATCAAATTTTCAGGAAGGTTGAAGTCATCATTTATTCTTAAATCTTCAAAGGTCAGTAAAATCCTTGTAACATCTTTTCAGGTTTTGCATTCTGTGTTTAGAAGCTGTTGATTTAAATCTCCTCTAGTCATTCTGCAATAGAATATCTCAGTGCTTTCCACTGGGTTTTCCTAAATGCCAGCATCTTGTCTTGCAACAAGTAATCTTAACCCAACCACCTCTCAAGCCTTATAATATTTGGTGTCAGTGCACAGGAACAAGACAGAAAAAGATCTAAAGAAAGAAAGTGGGTTTTGGAGTCGATCCAATTGCTTGTTATGTAAGGCTCTGCCACTCCCCGTGGGACGCCAGGGAAATTACCTAATCCTAAACGAGTTTCAGTTTGCTTGTGTGTAAAATGGGGATAAAACCCACATTGCAAGGTCATTATGAGGATTAAATACAATATAAGAAAGCAGAGAGCCTGGTACTTAATAGGCACTCCTTAACTACTTCCCTTTGCTTCCTCCTAAAAATGACAATGATAAAGTTCAGGATTTAATCATTAAAACATATAAACAGTTGCAGAAGCAAGCCACTCAGGCCCCAACCAACTTTTCTGACACTTTAATGTGTAAAAGATTTGGCATTTCTCCTCTTTCTTCCTACATTTTCTCCACAGTCGTAATCAGGGTCTATTTATCATGGCATCATCTCTTCTAAGGTACTAATAGATTTATTCCAGGTGATAGTGGGAAGCAGCTAAAGAAGAAGAATGGAAGGCTGCGGAGGTGTTAAAGTTCTCTTATGATATTGTTCAAACCTTTCTCCACAGAAACTCCACAAAGAACTCCTCTGGAGTTTTCGTTACCCAGGGCTGTTTCTTTAAATTGTTTGACGTCAGAGAAGGAATGCTATAGCAACAGTCTGTCAAACTGGAATTAACTCAGAAGAAAGATGGGGGTGGGGAGAGGAAAAATGCTCCCAGGCGGCACTGACTTCAGAGGAAGGAAATTGGATAGATGTATTTATTTTGTGACATTTAAAACATAAGACACCAGAGAAATGTAAAAAAAAAAAAAAAAAAAAAGTCGGTTGAGATGCGTGTGAAGTTTAACTCATGCAGGGAAGAGCGACTTGGCAGGGTTATCTGGAAGGCCTTCCAGTTTCATCAGTACGTAACAATAACTTCGAAGTATCGATCATTTATGTAGAAGCAGGCTGTGTGCAAACATCACTTCATTTAATATTTTTTGCCCCTTTATGAGTTATCACTATCCTTATTTTGCCCCCTGATGGTGCACGGTCACACAAGTAGGGATGGTAGAGCTGGGATTGCAACGCAATTTCGTATGACTCTGGGCTTCAGTTTACTTTCTTCCATTTAGAATTCCAGACTGTTAAACGAGACCTTAGGGTCTTCTAGCTAAGCCCTGCGATCCTGCCCACGAGCAAACCGACGCTTATGCAGCGCCAGGAAGGAAACTGACCACACCGCTTAGACGGGCGCTATTTAGGAGAGTGCTCTGGCATCCAGGCGCCGGACCCACAAGAAAGCGAAACTGCCCGGGAATTATGTTTTTCTTCTCTTTCTAGCAGGAAACGAGACAGAAAATAGGAAGCAGAAGCTGCGCGCGGCGCCCGCTCCCTTCGCCCCCCGCCGGGGCCGCGCGCTCTCGAAGGTCTGCGCGCGCCCGCCGCGCGTCCCCGCCGTCCCCGCGCGCCTCGTGCCTCGCGCCTCGCGCCTCGCGCCACGTCCCCGCCCCGGCCCCGGCGCGCCGCGGAGTTAGCTGTTGCTGGGCGGCGCGGCCTGGGTGTGGCCGGCGGCTCTGGTCTCGGCGGTGCACTGCGCTCCGCACCCTGGCTCCACGCTCCAGGGCGGCTGAGCGCCCAGAGGACCCAGGCAGCGCCCGGTCGACGCGGGCCCGAGCACCCTGCAGGTAAGGCGGCGAGAACGCGAGCTGCGGTTCGTGGGTGCGCCCCGCAGGGGATCCCTGGCTTCCCTCGGGGGGTGCGAGGCACCGCGGGGCCGCCCTGCGGAACCCGGCCTGGGTGGCGGCGCGGGGCCGGCGGGGTCCTTACTGGCTCTAAGACTGGGGGCTCCGGGAGGCGGACGCTGCCCCTGAGGGAGGGGACGGGCGCGCCTCGGCGGCGCTCTGCTGCCGCGCGGGGACCGGCCCCTCAGCTGCCGTCTCGGGCACTTCCTGGGTGGCGCGGACGAGGGGGCGACCGGTCGTCCAAGTTCTCCAGACCCCCCGGGTTCCTCCCACGTCCCGAAGCCGCCTCCGGGGAACTCAGCGCCAGCTCGTGCTTGCCCGGAAAATAGCCGTTATTCGGGGCTGCCCAGGAGCGTTACTGGGTGGAGAGCGCTGGGAACGCTCATCAGAGTTCTCCACTGACTGCCAAAACGAGTCAGTGGTTTCGTGTCCTATATGTCTTTGAAATGGTAGAAAGCTCAGTGTTTTAGGGGGGAAATTAATGGGTTTTGAATACTTTTAAGTTGGATACGTGAGAAAGTTTTCCTTTTCGGTCCGCGTTCTTTTTCTTCTTCAAAATCCAAATAAATGATTGCCTTCTACTTTAATATTTATTGCTGTGCGGCAAAGGAAGATTGGATTTTCAGAAGTTTAAAACCAAGCTTTCGTGTGTTTATAGAAGCACGGCTGTTATGTGCCTCTCTTCTCTTTTCTCCCACACCTTCCTTCTTCCTTTCAGTGAAGGATGAGGATACATCTTTCTCCTTCCAAACCACGGACAAAATAGCTGGGTGTGTGGATTAGCACCCTACCAGGAAGTGTTCTTAACATTCGAAATTTAATAGTCGATTAGAACTTTTATTATCAATCCACCTCATTGTTGCAAACTGAGATTGCGACCTTTACGTACATCTTCTAGAACAGAGATAGAGCGCACGCTGCTTATTTGAGATGAGAAGGAAGTCATTTCTAGCAGGCGAGGGAAACTGTGTACTGTACATTTAAATTTGTATGCTCTGAGTCTCTGCCATTGCACCTTTTAATCCTCCTAAGTATAGGGCTTTTGGTTTATCACTGATCCTAGGCTCTGAAAGTTTATTGTGTATTTTATTATTGGGTGAAAGGTCATTTTAAGATTTTCCATATTCATTTTGAAGATGGATTTGAAACTGAAAGAAACTTTAAAAGTATAGTTCTATTTAGCGTTGTCAACCCTGTTGCATATACACATTTATGATATTATAAAACTGATTAATATGGCTGTGATATTCAGGTTCAACTCTTTGTGAGTCCATCGACATTATTTAGGAAGTTATTCTGAGTCGGTCTTTGTTAACCTGTAGAATTTTCTTTTAAATACTTGACACTTAAGTATGTCAGCACATATTTTTACAGTTTAAAAATAGACTCTGGAGCAGTTTGAAAGTTAAGAATTGGAGCTAAGTGTTGGACATTTTTCTGCCCCTACCAAATGCTGCCTGAGATGGTGTGCTTTCTCTGATTTTTTTCAGGCGTGTTATTGAAGTCAGCTGGCTGTGCTATTAGTTTCTTTAGCTTGCTGACTAATCTGCATTTATTATAGGAATTATTTATTAAACATCTGCTCTGGGCCAAGGGCAATGCTATACATTATTCTATTTATATCTCCCAACAACTTGGCAAAGGAGACATTATCCACTTCTACAGGTAAGGTAACTGCCTGTGAGATGTTAAGTAACTTGCCAGTGGTCATATAGCTGTTAAATAACTCAACTGGGATCCAAAGCAAGAGCTCTCTGTCTCTGAAGTCCATGTTCCTTCCTATGTGCCATATTAACGTAGTGTCCAGGGCAAGAGGAGTGACTCTCAATTACTGATTAGCATTTCTGTAAAATTTTTAAGACATGCTAGAGTTGTGTTTGTTTTTCCAGCATGATCTCTACCGTCAGTCCATGTTATACAGATCCTCACATCAGCTATTCTCCTCTCACCTCTCTACTCCTGGTTAAATATCTCGTTCAAAGTTCAAAACCTTCCTCTTGCTAGGGTGGAATTTATCCTATTGACATTAATAGGTAGTGATGGCTTAATTATCCTTCCAAAATAATAACCCCATTTTAATTTGGGTTCTCTAGAGACATAGATATAACTAATTTGGAGGGTTACAAACAGGATGACAATCTGTTTTGGGATATAGGAATCCTTTGATATCGCTCAGATTAAACTGGAAGATATTTTGATAGCTATTTCTCCCTGCAGTTATCCCCTTTCTCCTGCATCTTCAATTTGTCAGTTTCTACAGAATCATTTACAGTATTATGCAAACATTGTTATTTTTCCCACCTTAAAATAAAATTCTTTCTTGATCCAGTGTTCTGCTTCAGTGACTGCCTCCTTTCTCTGCTTCACCTTGAGAAAGCATAATTTTTTGACAGAACAAAAATAAATACAGGAGAAATAACCAGAAGCTAATTAGTTACCTACAGGGAGTGGGTAGGAACTGCCTAAACTGGGATAGCAGGAAGAATGGCACTGTTCTGAATATACCTTTTTGTATAGTTTTGAGTTTTGGAAACTTGTTAATCTTTTATATGTTCAAATATAAAATTAACAAAATGGGGGGGCCCCTCCAAAATGGAATACAAGCAGTGACAGATGAACCAACTGTATTACAATGAATAGCATAAACTCCCAGAAGAAGAAAAAGATGAGTCCAAGTAAGTTTTGAGCAAGGATTTTGACTTTATGTCCTTAATCTAAAGATAAAAAGAAATGGGAAAAAAAAATCTTGAACTCTGTGTAGACGTATAGCAGTTTCTGAAGTTATTTTGTGTACGTTGTAGGATTGCACAAATGAGTATATTCATTGATATTTTGGGAGCTAGGGTTTTCACTATGGGAGAAGAGAAATAAAAGTATGAAATGGAAGATGGCAGTGAAGAACTCTCTTGTGTTGGACTGGAATTAGTGGTATTAATATGAATTCATGATTAAAAATATACATATATGCATACATACGTACATATATTTCCTAGATCTGTCTGATGAAAGGGCCTAGAAGCAATGATACCCCAGCAGCAGTGAACACAACTAATGCCCATATTTAAATGGCTAATTCCAGAGCTGGGAAGATGAGCCTTGAATATCTTGTGCAACAAAGTAAGTGTTCAAAAAAATGGTGAGGGCATGTCACAAGGACATGGGAACTAGCCTGAAGGAGCTCACAATGGCCAAATCTGGGAAGATTTGGGCATCAAAATGAATAATGGTAGTAATGGACTATAATTATTATTGAATAAAATAAGAATACACAAGCCCATAATGATTAAATAAGGAAAAAGGGAAAGCTCTTCTAAGTAGATTGCCAATTAAAAAATGTAGAAGGAACAATAGAGTTAGAAAAAAATCACAAGTTCACAACCATCACAGTAATATTCATTAAGGCAAAGGTTACACAGTCTCAAATGATCTCTAGATTAGTGACCAAGGGGAAAGCAGTTAACTTCACAGTGGAGATATTGGGCATGCACAACCTCAAACCAAGTGATCAAAGTTAACATCACCAATAATAGCATTAAACGTGTTCCTCTTGATGTGTTTGAACTAGGGGCATAATTACTTTTCTGTGGTATTTTTAAAATGTGTAACCAGAATCTAATCACAGGGAATAGATTGGGGGATCTTAATTGAAGCTTATTCTACAAACTGGCTTGTACTGTTCAAGTATGTCATTGTCGTGAAAGACTAAGGAATTGTTCCAGATTTAAAGTAGTTCATGAGGCGTGACAATTAAACGCGGTGCATAATTCTGAGCTGGATTTTGGACTGGGTGGTAAAAAAAAATCATTGCTCTCAGTATTGGCAAAATACTGAATGTGTACTGAATATTAAATAATAGTGTTGTTTTGGTATTAAATTTCTTTCTTTCTTTCTTTTTTTTTTTTTTTGGCAGCTGGCTGGTGCAGGGATCAAATGCTAGACCTTTGTATTATCTGAGCTAACCAGGCAGCCAGTGTTAAATTTCTTGAGTTTGGTAATTGTACAGTGGTTATATAAGAGGACACCCTTGTTTTTAGGAGATAACAGTGAATAATTTAGGAGTAAAGGGTCAAAATGTCTTCAGTTTACTTTCAAATGGGTAGGCAATAATAATAATTACATATATCAAGAGGGACTGATAAGCAAATGTGGCACATGGTGAACAATTAGTGAGTCTAGGTGAGAGCTGTAAGGATGTTCACGATACTGCTTTTTTCAAGTTTAAGTTTGAAATGTCTAAAAAATTTTTAAAAAGTGAAAAATGAAACTTCAGAGAATAATAAAGCGATTTCGCTTCAAAAAACTGTCTTTGAAAGATTCCCTGTAGGCTGTTTCTATTTCTCTTCTGAACCTACTCTACAGAAACTTCATCCCTCCTTCTCCATGAAACAGTTCTTTTCAAGGTCACCAGGGACAGTCTTGCCAAATTGGATCTTTTAGATACATTTGACACTGGCGATAGATAACTCTTCCTTATTAAAATATTTTTTCAAAACAAACAAGACAGATAATGGCTGGCCAGTTATGTCAGTGGTTAGAGCATGATGCCGATAACACCAGAGTACAGAGTTCATCCCTGTACCAGTGAGCCACCAAAAACAAAAGCAGACAAAAAAATAAACGAAATATTTTTCCCCCTTGGCTTCTGGGACACTCAGCCTTTCTGATTTTCATCCTGCCTCATTGGCTGCAGTTTCTTATTCTTCTCCATCTCTGTAAATGGTACTACCATCCACCTACTTGCTCAGACTGAAAATCCTAAGAATTATTCTTACTTCCCATTTACTTATTCTAAATCGATTCCTCCATAATGCACTGGTGTGCATTATGGGCTCTACCTTCAAAATTATTCCGAATTTGGCCATTTCTCATCACCTGCCACCACCACCCTTGCGTCAAACCATGTTCTTCCTTGTTCTGGACTACTGCTGTAGCCACCCAACTGGTCTGTCAGCTCCCACTCTCCGTCCCCCAGCAGCTAGCATGAACTTTAATCAGATCATATCTCAGTCACCAGAACCCATTGCTGTTAGATAAAATCTGAAGTTTTTACCATGATTAAGAGGCCCACCTGATCATGTGACTGGTCTCCTGCCCACCTCCCTAATCTCATCTGCCATTTCCTGCCTAGCTCACTCTGTTGATCCAGCATGCCAGGTTAGTTTCTGCCTCAGGGCCATTGCATTGACTGTTTCTTCTGCCTGGAATGTTTTTCTCCACTTAAGGCATAGCTCATTTCCTCACTTCATTTAAGCCTTGACTTTGTTTTTTGTTTGTTTTGTTTTGTTTTTTGTTTTTTATTGAAAGATAATATAATATATATATGAGTATATATATTATATGATAATATATTATATATTGATTATATATTATATAAGATAATTGATTATATATATTTGTGGGGTACAGAATTTAACATCAGTATATGTACACAATATCCTGATCAAATCAGGATAATTAGTATACTCATATTTACCAAATGTATTCAATCTTTGTGACCTTTAATTAATTAATTTCTCGCTAACTCCCCTCTCCCTCTCCCTTTCCCACCTCTAATAACCACAGTTCTGGTCTCATTTTTTTTGATAGTTCAATGTATTATTGTGATCGTTTCTTTCTCTTTCTTTCTTTCTTGCTTTCTTACTTTCTTTTCTTTATTTTAGCTCCCATTTATAAGTGAGGACGTGGTATTTCTCTTTCTATGCCTTGCTTTTTTCACTTAACATGATTTTCTCTAAGTTCATCCATGTTGCTGCAAATGGCAGAATTTCATTCTTTTTTTAGGACAGAATAGTATTCCATAGTGTGTATATACCACATTTTCCTTATCCAGTTGTTTGTCGATGGACATTTGGGTTGATTCCAACTCTTGGCTATTGGAAATAGACCTGCAGTAAACAGGAGAGTGCAGGTGTCCCTTTAACATGATGATTTCCATTCCTTTGGGTATATACCCAGCAGTGGGGTTGCTGGATCATATGGCAGTTCTATCTGTGGTTGTTGGAGGAACCTCCATACTGTTTTCCAAAATGGCTGCACTAATTTACAGTCCCACGAACAGTGTAGGAGGGTTCCACTTTCTCTACATGGTCGCCAGCATTTGTTATTCCCTGTCTTTTTGATAAGGGCCAGTCTAACTAGGGTGAGATGATATCTCGATCTGGTTTAATTTGCATTTCCCTGATGCTGAGTGATGTTGAGCATCTTTTCATGTGTCTGTTGGCCATTTGTGTATCTTCATATGAGAAATGTCTATTCATCACCTTGCCCATGTTTTAGTTGGGTTACTTGTTTTCTTACTGTTGAGTTGTTTGAGTTCTTTGTGTATTCTGGATATATCTTTTTTTTTTTTTTTTTAAAGATGACTGGTAAGGGGATCTTAACCCTTGACTTGGTGTTGTCAGCACCATGCTCACCCAGTGAGCAAACTGGCCATCCCTATATGGGATCCGAACCTGTGGCCTTGGTGTTATCAGCACCACACTCTCCCGAGTGAGCCATGGGCCGGCCCTGTATTCTGGATATTAATCCCTTGTTGGATGTATAGTTTGCAGATATTTTCTCCCATTCTGTAGGTTGTCTTTTTGCTCTGGTAATTGTTTCTTTTGCTGTGCAGAAGCTGTTTAATTTGACATAATCCTATTTGTTTATGTATTCTTTTGTTGCTTGTGCTTTTGGGGTCTTATTCATAGTCTTTGCCCAGTCCTATATCATGAAATGTTTCCACTATTTTTTTTTTTAAATAGTTTTATAGTTTCAGGTCTTATATTTAAGTCTTTATTTTGAGTTGATTTTGGTATATGGTGAGAGGTACAGGTCTAGTTTCATTTTTCTACATATGAATTTCCGTTTTTCTCAGCACCATTTATTGAAGAAGCAGTCTTTTCCCCAATGTATGTTCTTGTTGCCTTTGTCAAAGATCAGTTGGCTGTAGGTATGTGGGTTGATTTCTGGGTTCTCTATTCTGTTCCATTGGTCTGAGTGTCTGTTTTTATGCCAGCATCATGCTGTTTTTGTTAGTATAGCTTTGTATTATAGTTTGAAGTCAGGGAGTATTTTACCTCCTGCTTTATTTTTTTGCTCAGGATTGCTTTGTCTATTTGGGTCTTTTGTTGTTCCATATGAATGTTAAGATTCTTTTCTTCTATTTTTGTGAAGAATGTCATTGGTATTTTGATGGAGATTGCATTGAACCTGTAGATCGCTTTGGGTAGCATGGACGTTTTCACAATGTTAATTCTTCCAATCCAAGAGCATGGAATGTTTTTCCATCTTTTTGTGTCCTCTTTAATTTCTTTCAGCAGTGATTTGTAGTTCTTGTGGAGATCTTTCATATCCTTGGTTAAATTGACTTCTAGGTATTTCATTTTTTGGTGACTATTTTAAATGGGCTTGCTTTCTTGATTTCTATTTTCTGCTAGTTTGTTATTGGGTATAAAAATGCCAATGATTTTTGCATGTTGATTTTATATCCTGCAACTTTATTGAAATAGTTTATCAGCTCTAAGACTTTTTTGGTAGAGTCTTTAGGTTTTTCTGTATGTAGGATCATGTCATCTGCAAACAGGGACAGTTTGACTTTATCTTTTTCCAATCTGGATGCTCTTTCTTTCTCTTGCCTGATTGCCGTAGCTAGTACTTCCAATACAATGTTAAATAGGAGTGGTGAAAGTGGACATCCTTGTCTTGTTCCTGTCCTTAAGGGAACAGCGACCCATTCAGGACGATGTTGGGAGTGGGTTTGTCACATATCGCTTTTATTGTGTTGAGATACTTTCCTTCTGTATTTAATGTGCTGAGAGTCTTTATCATGAAGCAATGTTGAATTTTGTCAAATGATTTTTTTGCATCTATTGAGATAATGATATGGAGATAATAATATGGTTTTTGTCCTTGATTTTGTTTATGTGGTGTATCACATTTATTGGCTTGCGTTTGTTGAGCCATCCTTGTATCTCTGGGATGAATCCCACTTGATCATGGTGTATAATTTTTTTGATGTGTTGCTGTATTCTGGTTGCTTATATTTTGTTGAGGATTTTTGCATGTAGGCTCATCAGAGATATTGGCCTGTAGTTTTCTGTTTTTTGTTGTATCTTTTTCTGGTTTTGGTGTTAGGGTGATGCTACAGGCCTTTACTTTGATTAAAAACAGCCTTCCTAGTGACCTTCTAACTTCTTGTAGTGTTTTTCCTGCATAGTACTGAACTGTACTTAAAATTATGTTATTTAAATATGTGCTTTATTATCTGTCTCCCACACAGATATACAATAAAGCACCATGACGATGGAAAGTATTGTTTGTGTTGTTTACTACTGAATCTTTAGAGCTAGGAATGTGCCTTGCACATTGTTCTCAGATATCTGTGGAAAGAATGAATGAATGCATGAATTGATATTTGCCAATTTTTGCTTTATTTTAGCTAATGTTATTCAAATGGAGAAGGTAATTTCCAGAGAATCATATAGTATTGTGCTATTTAAGGTTTTTGGTGATGCTGCTAAAGGTTCTCTGGAAGCTAAGAAGTTATCAACTTTGAGTGTTTCACAGGTTCACCTTTCTTTTGTTAGCCCTCTGGTGGAGGCAATACTAATAAGCAGCAAATGAGTAGAATATAGGTCAGTAGGAAGAAACTGAAATGGAAGAACCTTGGTCACAAACTGGATAATTAAATTTTAAAAGATTAGATTTGAAAATTTTAATTTCAGGTACTCCTCCAAATCAGTCATAACGAGATTGAAAAGAATGAAAAAGAAAATGGGCAGTAGTTAGACTTGCAGAGGCATCTGGCTTGCAATGAAAAATAAAACTATTTAAGTTCACCCAAAATGTTTTGATTACTTAAAATAATTCTTGCTTAAATATTCTTTTCTTCCTTAAAATACTTTAATATTTTTCATCTTTATTTCAAAGACCTCTTTGCCTCCACTGTAGTAATAATTTCAGTTAACCTTTATTAACTTCACCATGTGTCAATTAACATATGCAAGTGGACAAGCCAGTGTTCAAACTCCAGTAGTTGGGTACTAGAGGCAGCACTCTTAATCATTATGTCTCACCGTCACTTTCCTGCTAATATCCTAGAGCTATTACAGGTACCAAAGAATTTCCTTTGGTGCAGTAGTTATCAACTAAAAATGCTTGATATGTACGTAGCATATGCTCCTCAATACCATATTTCCAATATGCATTATAGACAGAGCCATTTTATCCAGAGTTCCTGAGAGATATATGTTATTTGATCTATTTTGAAGTAGAAATCACATGAAATGATTTCTACACCCATAAGCTACTGATTTGCTAAAATAATAGAAAGTTTCTCTTAATGTTCATATATAATATTTAAATCAGTATATAGCTTAAATTTTTCCCCTAATTTTGGCTTTAGCAGGATTGGTTCCTATACCATATAGTTACTAAAGAAATTCAGTATACCTTGCTGGGTAAGAACAAAGTCCCACAGAGATGCTTGTCTTACAGTTGGAACCCAAAAAGGGAGAATTTATTCAGGGGATATCATTAGTGCTGGCATCTTTGCAAGTCAGTACTTGGAGCTCTTAGGTTCTCTTCTTAATAGATATGTATTTCATTGTATGGATGTACCATTCTGCTCTCCTATTAATTTATATTTACAATTTTTTGTTGTATAAACAGCTGGTTAATGAATATCCTTAAACATTAATTCTTACCTATTTAAAAGTATCACGTTTTTAGAAACCTTACTATTTCTACTGGCTGTCATGTAGGTTGTCATAAATTTTCAACTATAGAGAAATTGATAGAATTTGTTCAGATTCTGAGAATACTACACAAATTGAGGACAGTGTTCAAAAAGCTAATAATCTCTAGGCTTTTCATTGGATTTTTGATATTTTTGTTATGGCAACATTTAGCAATGACTTGACTCAGTTTTGTTCCCCTAAATTTTTATGAGTTCCCCACCTAAACACCTTTACCCACGAATTGTTTAAAATATGAAAACTGGGCTTGAACTATTTGATAATGTGAAATTAAAAGCCCACTAATGCAGCTTAAGCTGAATGTGGCTTTATTGTCTGACTGGCATGTGACATAGATTATATACATTGTACTTAGGATAGTTAACAAGGCTTAGAGTGCCCAGTCTTTCTAGGAAACAATTTAAGACATTTTATTGTAGAGTTCTGTAAACTAAATTATATATTTAAATGGAGCATGGTAGGCAGTTAATTACTTAAGGAAATTGAAATTTGTCAACAAGGGATCTTCATTATGTGCATTACTTATTAAATGGGCCTTTAATGTGGTTTCCTTGCTATATGGTCTAAAAAGAAAAAAAAATGGTATTTAAATTTTTTTTTAAATTTAGAGATTAGTTTTCATGGTTATGTGTTAACCTTTAACTATGGGAATTAGTATTATTATTATTTTTTTGGCGGCTGGCCAGTATGGTAATTAAAATTTATCAACAAGGGATTTTGTTCTGTTCATTACTTATTAAATGAGCCACTAGGGAAACTTTGGGGGCGGGGTGACAATTTTAAAAAACCACAGCGATTCCTTCTTGCCTTAAGTTAAAACAAGGTAGAGAAAGTTTGGTATGTACGTTTCATTTCTGGTTATGCATTAACTAACCTTTTAATGAGGAAACTTCTTTGCAGAGGTTTTAGACATGGTGGTGAGACAGATTACGAAGGGATTGTGAAGTATTAGGAGTAATGTGTGTTTCCTTAAGACTCCTGAAGAGCAATATTGGCTTATGTAATAGCGAATGTTACAGGATAAAAACATCAGTAGGAAAATTAGAGCGATAAAACTAAATGTGACTAACTGTAGCTAAACATGCATATACTGTTTAAGAAACCCTGTGAAGGTAAGCCTCGTTTGGTTGGTGGATTTTGAGAACATTAGTGGTGCAGGTAATGTGTTGGGGATGGGGTGGAAACCCAGATAACTGTCTGAGTTATTAATTAGCTGTTAGTCTGAACCTGATGCAGCAATTGTATGATATTCTGGTAAATAAAGTGTGATCCTAAGGTAACAGAGGTGGATATCTACTCACCTCAGAACAGTAAGAATGAAATCTGCAGTGAAAGACACTGAATGCTGTATTCTATTTCTACTTATTATTGGCAACTTTAAGATATTTTACTTTTTTTAAAGCTATCAGGACATGGAATTGTAGCTACCTTTCCATGAGTGTGTTGATTGCATAAGTCACATTTTGTCCTGTGAAGCCAAGTCAGCAAGTAAGTTAGGTCATGATTCTTGTTAGACACTCATGAATGTTTGTTGAGTGGATTTCTGATATCCCCAGTTGTCATATTTTCATCCTTTAGTGGTGGGATTGATTTCTTTAATTTTTAGATATAACCAAGAGTTACATGTAACCAAATCTGGTAAATTGAAAAGATTGTTTCTGGTGAAACAAAAGCAAATTATATGACTTTAAAGTGATGTAAGACTATGTGACTTAGTGATACAGAGATAACCACACATGGTCCTATCAAGAAATCCAAGAGATTGTAATGCTTGAATGGAGTCATATGAGAAGAGACAGGCTGACATGGGTATGCTTTGTAATTTACATCATCATAATTTATATTCCTAATGTTTTGTTCACAAAATCTTAGAGTACTGAAGCTAGAGGCTCTTCTTACAGAAGGTAGTTTTAGGACCAAGTAAAAGGAAATACCCTGCTATTTTACACAGTTGACAGTAAATGTATAGAACTTGTTACTTTAAGAGGTAGTACAGATGAAAATATAAGCATACTAAAAATGGTTTCAGTGAATTCACGGACAGTAGATTCAAATATATGGCATTAAGCTTAAGAGAAATCCTTAGTATGCTGAGTTCAGACACATTCTTATATACATCTGTTTTTGGTGACTTAGCAGTTTAACATGACAGCTCTATCATATAGCATGTACATCCTAATATAATTATTGTTTGTCTTTCTCATGAGATGATGAGCTTTTCTGATGAGGTGGGTTTCTGTGCCTAGCACAGGGTAGGTGTTAAATACATGTTTGAGTGGAAGAATGAATCACAGGATGATTTGGATTGACAATAGGTTGAAATAGTGCTCATTTTTTGTACTTTAGGACTATAGATAAAAATAATAGGAATAATTCAGGAAGAAAATCTTTTTGAAAATTTTCCCAAAATGATGACTGGAAAAGAGTTAAACTTACTCATTTAAAGCTTCCGAATCTCTTTGTATACAAGGGTACTTCAAAACATTCATGGAAAATAGAGTTAAAAGATAATATTATACAGGCCAGCAGTGGAGCCAATGCAACGCCCAGGGGGTCCTGAGAGATGGGGGCCATGGGCCTTAGCCCCACCCCTGCTGCGCATCCAGACCAGCAATGGAACCAGCAGACACCTGGGATCCTGAGAAGGTGGCCAGGCCAGCCCCACCTCCGCCTGCAACAAGATCCTAGAATATATTTATTAACATGTGTTTCTTTGAGGGGTGTGACTTATCTGCTCATGTCCTTCACCAAATTTCTGCTTAGATTTTTCTAATTCATTTTTAAGAGTTCTTTTTGTAATAAGGATGTTAATCTTTGTGTGTTAAAAAAAAAAAAAAAAAGTAGAGAGTAGAATAATGGTTACCAGAGGCTTGGAGGGTGGGCATGGGGGGAAGATTAGGGGTGAACTGATGGGGACAAAACTATGCTATCTACCTTAAGTGAAACATTTTGCAGGATATGCATGTATTGAAACAACACACTGTACCGCACAAAAATCAATCTAAATAAAATTGAAACCAAACCAAAAAAAAAAAAAAAAACCCTAGAAAATAAAAGATAATATTATAAACACCATGGTCCAGGGTTCGGATACCCATACCTGCCAGCCACCAAAAAAACAAGCAAATAAACAACCCCCCCCCAAAAAATTATAAAAGATAATATGAATCTTTCCATGAACTTTTTGAAGTATCCTCATAAATATATGTAAGAATTTTAAAAGAATGCACTAAAAGCATAGAAGCATATCAACACTAGATTTTTTTTTTTTTTTTTTTGTCTTTTTCGTGACCAGCACTCAGTGAGTGCACTGGCCAGTCCTATATAGGATCCGAACCCGCGGCGGGAGCGTCGCCACGCTCCCAGCGCGGCACTCTCCCGAGTGTGCCATGGGCTCGGCCCTCAACAGTAGATTTAAAACATGCACTCTGCATTAGGTTTTAATTCCATGAATTCTATTCATTTTTTATTTTTATGCATGAATAAAATTTTGTTTTTATCATGGAATTTACCATCCCCTTTTATTTAGATTTTTGCTTCAATGACATACTCTGTTTAATGACAAAACCCCTAATTATTATCCATATGTGTTCACCCCAAATGGATCCATTTATGATACATGGATAAAAAACTTGTCTTTCTTGTTGATTAATTTATTACTATGTGTGGACTGATCACATTGTGCCTTGTTGAGAAAAGGGAATCACAAGTTCTTCCAAAAAAAAAAAAAAGTGTGTGTGTGTGTGTGTGTGTGTGTGTGTGTGTGTGTGTAAAAGTTGTTTTTGGCATTGTACCTTGTTTTTTTGTTGTTGTTGTTTTTGGCAGCTGACCGATACAGAGTTTTGGCATTTTAGAATCCAAGTTGCTTTTTTAGTTAATTCCAGAAATACATGAACAGTATTTTCTTGGTGAGTATTTTCTCATATACTTTGCTACTTTAACAAAGATTAGTGCATTTAAGACAAATTTTTTTAAAAAATTTAAGTATCTCTTTTTTCAGATATCATGAGTGTTTTAAGGTAAAAAGAACATAGCTTTGTTCCTAACTAAGCTGTCCTTCCCAACCCTGACATGTATTTCATTCTTATATTTCTTAAAGAGTAAAGCAAGACCAAATACAAGTATATTAGCTGCCCCCAAAAAATCGTGATTTTTTTTTTTTTTTTTTTTTTGGTGGTTGGCTCGCCAGGAGATCTGAACCCTTGACCTTGGTGTTATGATACCATGCTGTAACCAGCTGAGCTAACCACTGAGCCATTAATGATTTCTTTGTAAAAACATTTTAACTTGGGAGTGTTGAGAAATATGAAATTTATATGGGAACTTCTCTTTTTTCTGTATTGCCTCTTTTCTTTTTCTGAAGCCATCCTTCAGGAAAAAATTCAAAATCTTATCCTAATTCAGATATGGGAAATCATTTTGCTCTATTTTAAAACCAATTAAGAACAGGAAGAATTTTTATGTATGTATTCCCTTTAATGTCTTTATTTTTTTGAGTGTTTAGATGTTTTTTTTGACCAGCAAGATAATGTAAATGCCGGTTTAGTTATTTTTAGGAACTTCTTATTGCATAAACACATATTCTTGAATTTTTCTCTGTTCAAATGGTTTTGGACTTCTTATGTAAATAAGAGCTTAGCCCAGTGGTTCTCAAATTCTGGGAGACATAAGAATCACCTTGAATGCTTGCTAAAATAGAGATTGCTGGGCTTCCTCTTAGAGTTTCTGATTTTGTAAGCCTGGGAAGGGGCCTATAAATTTGCATTTCTACCAAGTTCCTAAGTGATGCCAATGCTGCTGGTACCCACCCTTTGAGACCTACTGATGTAGATTATTTGGTTAAATTAATTAGTGGTTATCACTCAGAGTTCCTCCTTCACTCACCTGAAGGATAGAACATTAACTAGTGTCTCAATTCAAGAGTCAAGCAAGCAAGGCATTGGAGTGGGGAGGTGCTCTGATAGGATGGGGCAGATATTGAAATCTTCAGAAGGTGGGTTGTAGTTTGAGAAACCCCTTCAAATGATTGAGTGTTTTGCTTTCCATCCTGTCTCCCCTTTTGTAGCCACTCCTCTCTTCCCCCCAGTAAAAGTCCAGGTCTGTACGAAAGAGTACAGGGAGGAGTAACAATTGCTGTAGTGCTTCTCAAGGAGTTCAGGAAAGAAAAAAGTGGTTACATTGCAGCATAACTGGGGTGCTAAGGCTGTGAAAGGACTTCTTTCTGTAATAAATTTATTTTCCTTTTTTGTTTAAAACATTATTGTATTATCTGTCAATTTATCAATAGCTGTAGATATCAGCCTGAGTAGTTAGTGTTCATAGTTATAGTTTCTTCATATATTTCTCGTGCTTGGCTGAATTAGCTTTGACTTAAAATTTCCAAGGACATTTAAAAAATGTGTATTATTTAATTCCCAAAACAGTTCCATGGGGTGGATGTTAGTATCCTTACTGTACAGGTGAGGAAATTGAGGATCAGAGAAGTTGAACAATTTTTAGGATTACACTGTAAATGAATGATCATCTTTAGAATGAGGGTGATACTAGTACCTACCTTCACAGGTTGTTTTGAGAACTAAAGGGTTACTACAAAGAGTTTTGAACAGTACATGCATATAGTAAGTGCTCAATAAATGTTATGTCTTCATTTGTTAACTCCTACATAGTATCTTTTATGTTTAGGGGTCATCCTCCTTTTGTGCCAGGTAATCTTCCTCATATGTATTACAGGTCAGCAGTCTCTTACCCACAATTTATAAATCCAAAATGCTCTTAAGACTACAGTAGTTTTTAAAAAAATTTTTTTCATAAATCATTTATTGGCAAAACCTTATATGATCTGAACTCATTTGGTGGCACAGTGTGACTTGAACTAATGTGAAGTTATTGCTAGTCTATTTTTCCTCCTCCTAGTGTGTACACACTTACATTTTACTGCAGAAATGTTAGTTCTTGATTATGTGGGATGTTGCCCCCAGAGTCCAGTTGGAGTGTTATACCTTATATGAGGGTACTTCAAAGAGTTTGTGGAAAAATAGAATTAAAAGTTGTGTTAGTCCTTCCATGATCTTTCTGAAGTACTCTCAAATGATGAATACATCTTTCTAAAACCTGAGAACTTCCAAATTCTGAAACACACCTGGCTCTAGGGTTTAGGGTAAGGGATTATGGGCCTATATGTGTATGCACCTATATGTCTGTCTTCCTTTTTAGACTAAACTCCTTGGGACCTGGGCCTTAAGTCATATTTGTGTGTAGCCCTAGTTCCTGGCACATTCAGTAAGTGTTCGATGAGAGAATCAGCTATACCAGAACATAACAATTAGGTGAAGGGAAACAGACTGATGAGCAGTGCCTTATTTATTTCCTAGAACACAAAACAGACTGCCTTCAGTTCACAAAAGGTTGAATTGTTTTACTTTAGGGGTACTTAAAAACATTCAATATAATGAGTAATTTGGTAGCAAAAAAAGAAAAAGCCATAATGCCTTATGCTACAGTTTCAGCATTTCCAACTTCTGTTTTCTTCTCTTATCCACTTGCCCCATGCAGCTCTAGGTTTTTGGTTAACTTATTGAGAAAGAAAGCCACGTGGAGATATCTGTATATGGAATACTTGGGGTGGGTGGGCATGTGTGTTTTTAAATTCCTTGGTAAGAATGATCATTAAAGCTGACTAGCCTTAAAAAAAAAAAAGACCATAAAAGCTCTAAATACTTTACCAGATTCATTATGGTTTTAAAAATTATTTTTACGAAGTATAAGAAATATAAATCTAGATTGCAAAGAGAAAAGTAGAGTATTAGAAAATTTATTTATAACAAACTTGGAATTAATTTTTCTGATGAATAGACTTATAGGAAGCAAAAGAAATTTATGCTTAAATTTTAAAGTATATTTAAAATACTCTTTCATGCCTTATATGAACTTTCACGAAAATTGTTAGTAGCTAAGAAATATTTGTATTTCCTTGCCATGTATAGATTAAAATAGCTGTTCACTAACAGCAGTATTATTGTACAAACTACATAATGACTTACTTTAGTAAAAGTTCTGTAGACATTTTAAGACCATTTGAGAAGGCCATTTGAATTGTGCATGTGTATTTTTTTTCAATTTTCTTTAACAAATTGGCCTGGATACAATGGTTCATTGGTATCTTTAGATATTTGTAACTGGTACAGCTGAACTTTTAAAGGATAACTGATGTGCTGCTTTCTGTTCAACATAACAATGCTTTCACTATATGATGGAGTTATTTAAAATGTGTTAAATGAATCAAATATCTATGGTGAAAAAGAACTTAGTCAAGAAGTTACAGTAATTGAAAATAAGAGCACTGTGCTTATCATCAAACAGTTTCTGTTAAATTATTAGTTTAAAATTGCTTCAGTCAGCACTTTCAGCGCCACTTCAAAGATTAATTGTGATGCACAACTCCAGTTGATCTTGAGAAAAAAATCACCATTGGTGAAATTCCATGACTGTTAAACTGTACCCTTCTGATTTTTTTGTAAAAGGGATGGCTCGTGTGTGTGTGTGTGTGTGTGTGTGTGTTTGTGTGTGTGTGTATCTCATATACCTTTTTATTTTTCCTTCCTCCTAGGAGGGAAGTTCCTTAACTAGTTGGCCAAAGATAGAACCCTGGGAAACATAAATAAATATTTAAGAAATGAGGGAGGAGAAGGGGGCCCACAAAGACACAGAGGAGAATAATTAAGTACAGGGAGAACGAGGGTAGTGTGGGGTCATGAAAGCCATGGGAATAAAGTTTAAATAGAAGGGAGGGCTGTCAGTCAGATTCAGCAAAAATCTTACTGAAAAAAACATGACTTTGAAAAGAGGCAATATGGCATGGTGGTTAAGAGCCTGGGTTTCAGAGTCATGTATGCTTGGATTCAAATTCCAACTCTACCCCTAATTTTAAGCAAGTTTTTTAACCTAAGCCTCATTTCTTTTTTTCTTTATTTTTATTTTATTCCATTATTTTGTTCCCAGTGGACTTCAAGTGCGAGAGTTGGATTAATTATAAATCTGCTCATCTTTGAGCCATATATAACTCACTTTTATATATTTGTGTTTGCTTGCTTATTAATAATATGTAAACACCTGTACAGCAAGTACCCAACTCAAGAATTCGAAAATTAACAATTATTTGCAACTACTTTTGTGTTCCCTTCTTCATACTGTTTTATCTTTCCCTTGCTTAAAAAAGAAAAAAAGTTGTATTACATATGTATGCATTCTTAAGTAATATTTAGTTTTAGTTGGTTTTGAATTTTATAAAAGAGATATTATGCTGTTATGTGTCTTTTGAGACTTGCTTTTTGTTCTCTCAACATTATTTTAAGATTCATCTATGTCGTATGTAATTGTTGTGTAATAATTCATTGTGAAAACACTACAGTTGTCCATTCTCCTGTCAATGGGCATTGGTGTTCTTGTTTATTATTACAGGTAGTGCTGTATGAACACTGTTGTACCCTGCTCTTGGGCACATGTACTAGATTCTTTTTTTTTCAGGCTTATATATGCAGACGTGGAATTGAATTGTCAGGGTGAAAGATACACATATCATCACCTTTGTTAGATATTGCCAAGTTGCTTCCAAAAAGTTGTCCCACCAGAATATGAATTACCATTTTCTACAACCTTGCTAAACTCTTGGTTGAGATAGATAATTCTATCTAATAGATGTGAGATCATATCTTTTTTTTAATTTGCATTTTCCTGATTACTGAGGTTGAGTATCTTTTCATTTGTACATTGGCATCTGCAGTTTTTCTGGCTATGGTTTGCTAATTCATATCTTTGCACATTTTCTTATTGGACTCTTAGTCTTTTTTAATTATTAGTTTAAAAGAATTGCTTTTAAAATTCTAGATGCTAATCCTTTATTTGAATTTTAGCTTGCAACTAACTTTTCCCAGTCTGTGACTTGGTTTTTTGTTTTTGTTTTTGCTTTTGCTTTTTCTTATCTCCTTGGAGTAGAAGAGAAACACTCTTCTTGTCATAAATATGTACTTACCCAGCTAAAGCTTCTAGCTCTGATAAGTTGACCTTTTCTACTCTCCCCAGTCTTCTTATTTCTAGGGATATTAGTGAAAATCAGCAGCAGCAAATATGTATATGGTGGGGTTGAGGGATGCAGCTGATCATTGAGCTCTGTTAGCCTTTGGAAGAGATTCTGCTCCCATATGTTGGAAATTTTTGTTTTTGTTTTTTTTAAACATGCTTGATGGATACCTCTTTGTCTTCAGCTTTGGAGCCCATTCACCAGATCTGGGTCCTTGGGAGAAGTACCACTCAATTTTCTGTTATACATATAACCAGTGTAGATGGAAAACTTTAATTTCTGCCAAACCACTTCCTTTTTTTTGTCATCAATTCCAGGAAAGTCTAGTCAGTGAGAGATTATTTTTTGGCTTACTCCCTTCTCAGATTGGGATTGTGATTATTTTAAAGTTTAAATGAGGAAGACTCTGAGTTAATTTATGCTGCAGTTGGTCTGCCTGGCTAGGACCCAGTGGAGGATTTAACTAATGGGTGACTATTCTTACTGATTTTCTTTCTGCCCTGCTCTTGCTTTCCATATTTTTATTTTCCCCACATTGGATTCACGAAGTTTTAGAAAATATTTTGCCACTTCCCTGATTTCTGCCCTTTATTAAACTGTGGATGTAAAGGAACTGCAGGAGGACAAGTAGTTAAATGACTTTGTTTTCTACTGGCCAAAGTGCCCCAGAGGACTTCACTCTATGAATTTGAGCATGCTTTAGGTGTATAGTTTGAGGGAGCTACTTACTAAACCGTACTTGATGCAATAAATCGTTCCCAAGAATTCAGAACTTTTATAGTCATGTTGTATATATATATGTCAATATACAGATGGGCTGCTTCTTCAGATTCTCACCTTCTAAACATAATTTACTAGGACTTATATTATGTTTCACAAGCAACAAAACTAATCAGTTTTTTTAAGAGTGAAAAGTTAGTTCCTCTTTTTATTTTTTAAATTTTTTCTCTCTTAGCTGGCTGATTGGCTCATTTGGTTAAAGCGTGGTGTTGATAACACCAGCATCCACTGTTCAATCCCTTTACTGGCTAGCAATCAAAAAAATAGAGTATATTGGGTTAATTGTTTAGCTCAGTTAGAGTGCAGCCTTATGACATCAAAGTCATGGATTCAGATCCCTGTACCAGCCAGCTGCCAAAACAAACAGAAATAAAATATATATATTTCTATTTTAATGGTTTAATCAAACTTGCAAAACAGAGGTATAGGACCAGATTTCCTCCATTCTCTGTTCATGTGTTCTGGGTGGAGCTCTGTCCTTACCTCTAAGAGTAAAGCATGTGACACAAAGTCAAGTCAATTAGCTCATTCCATTTCCCTGGCCACAGATTCTTTATAGGGCAAGCAAGTTTCATCTATATGAAAGAAAAAAATTTAAATCAATTTTATATACAAGAATTAATTTTAGGCAGATTAAACCACTTAATATGAAAAGGCAAAATCTAAAAACTATTAATTGAAAGGAAAATCACTTTATTATCTTGGGCTAGAAAAGAATTTTTAAAAATATACTCCAGTATCACATACCAAAGAGAAAAATATTGAAATATTTGCTGACAGTAAAATAAAAATCTTCTGTATTTTAGGCAAGGTATAGATTGAAGGAAGAAATTCATAAGACAATTTCTGTTATTAAACAAGATTTTAATGTAAATTATATAAAGAATTCTTAATCAATAAGAAAAACAAGAAATTCCAATTAAAAACTCTTGAATATTTACCAAAGGAGATAGTGCTTATTTCAACCTTGTTGTAGCAGTAAAAATTAGAAGCAACGTAAGTAGTAAAACTTAGAAGCAACATAAATGTCCAACAATGGAATTAAGAGTACTACACACGTTAGTGTAAATCAGCTAGTGCTGCACATACTTACATGGATAAATCTCACAAATATGTTTAGCACAAAAACAAATTACAAAAGAATATATATGAGGGCACTAGTTCCTCTTTTTAGCAGCAGAAAAGAAAGGGAGAAAAAGGGCAGCTTTGACCTTTCTTTTCAGACATTCAAAGAAAGTTTGCGTTGGTCTGGCACAAGCATCACAAGGGTTCTGAGTTTGCAGCTTAGAAACATTCTCAGAGAGCCCCTTGCCTTATAACTACCCACTCCCTTTTCATCATGCCTGGTTAAAGTTAGCTGACATCTGCTGAACAGGAATGAGGTTTGAGAATTCAGAATTCCATGTGAGAGACTTCTGGTCAAGGTGGTGGTATAGACGGTCCCCAGAGTCACTCTCTCCCACAAATCAACCAATTTACAACTATAAAAAAGCAATGACTGCCAAGATGGGGTTGCCAGAGCTCAGGGGAAGAGGAGGAGAGACCTATGGACTGCATGAAGGTGGGAGAAGCCACAATGAGAGAAAGAAAAACCTGCTCTGACCGTTTCAAGCCCTGGCCACGTCTAGGCTAGAGCTGGTTAGCACATAGAGCAGGAGCTGGCAAAAGCTGCAGCTGTGCCCTTCAGATAATGTTGCTTGGAGGCGACAGGGGAGAAGAGGGCCTCGGTAGCCCCCAGGCAAGCAAGACCACTAAGAGAGTTCTTGTGGACCCATATAGGAGCAAGGAGCCACAACAACTGGAAAAAAGGAGCCACCCAGAGGCCAGTGAGTCATTGCAAGGGACCAGTGTATGACCCATCCCATGGGAAGTGTTTGCAGCATGGGTGGTAGGGGAGACGGGCCCACCGGGAGAACCCTGGGGCACAGCAAGGACAGCTGATCTGCCCCCCAATCAGTGAAGGATCACTCAGAGTAGACTGGTCAGGAATATAGAATTGCATGGGGTGCAGTTTGATGAAAAGACTCAGGCCCAGAACAGTGTTTCTACACAACCCAGGTGCATTGGACCTCTCCAAAACCAGAAGTACCTAAAAAGTCAACCATTAAAACCTGAGCTGCGCAAAAAGCCTTCCCTAGGGGATCAGCAGCAAAGCAGCAATTTAGCTCAACCACAGAGCTCAAGTACTGGTCCCCACAGGAAGTTCACCCATTTTACAAGTAAGCAAAGGACAATAAATTAGAGATACTGGTGCTAACTTTTAGTTTGTCACCAAAGCTAAATGGAGAGTTTAAATGGTGGGAACAGGAAATAATCCAACACAGAACTGAAAGAAAAAAAAAGTACCTGCAACCAGAGACAAAGTTTCATGTTAACTAGTGAAGGTCTCATTTCACCAAAGAATACCTATAACACCTAGAAGGACCAGAAGTCCCCCGGGCTACCCAGCCAGAAGTGGGGGAGGGCCTCGGGCTTTGGCCATGCCCACCCGACATGCGCTGCCAGCCCAGCAACCACCACCAAGCCACCACAGGATGTGCCTCGGGCTTTCCTCACCTGGGGCAGTGGGGGGCTGAGGGCCTCGGCCACAACCCCCTAACACCCACAGTCAGCAACCAGCCCAGCGATGACTACCAAGCCGCCACAGGAAGCGCCCCATGCTTTCTGGATCTGGGGCTGTGGAGGGCCAAGGGTCTTGGCCACGCCCTCCCGACACATGCAACCAGCCCAGTGATGACCACCGAACGGCCGCAGGAAGCACCCCAGGCTCTCCCAAGCTGGGGCGGTGGGGGTCCTCTGGCCTCAGCCATGCCCCCATGACACATGCAACCAGCCCAGCGACAACCACCAAGCCGCAGCAAGAAGGGCCCCGAGTTCCTGAGCTGGGATGGTGGGGGGGGGGGGTTGATGGCTCTTGCCACACTCCCCTGACATCTGCACCCAGCCTGGCAATGACCAAGCCACCACTGGAAGCCCCTGGTCTCCTCTATGGGAATGAGGGGGGGTGCCACAGGCCTCAATCCCACCCCTCTTCCTTCCTCCTTCTTCCATTCCATTTCCTTCCCCTTTCCCCTCTCCCCCTCCCTCCCAACTGCCCTGCAATAACATCCTAGAATGTAAAATATAATATTAATAAAATTAAATTTTCTTTAAAAAAAAATTCCACGTGAGGAAATGGGGCCATGTGTAAGCAACTCTCTTTAAAAGTTCCTAATAAAGAGGAGAAAAAGGACTATAAGTGATGGTGAAATGTGGAGTCAAGGAATTTTCTCTTTTTTTCTCCTTCAAGGGAGAGACTTGGGCATGATTAACTGCTGATGGAAAGGAGCTGATTGAAAGTGAAAGGTTGCCCATAGATTGTTTGCTGGATGAAAGTGGGGGATTATAACTTTACAATAGACAGATTAAGCTGTTAACACCTGAACACACTGACCAGTCTTAGCTTCACTAATAGTGGCACAAACAAACATTAAGGTCATTGTGATGTACTGTATATAGTATGAAGTCCATAGCATCACTTAAAAGGACTCTTGCCAAATATATCAAACCTTAATATAATCTAGCCCATAGATCTAACTTCCTTCCAGTTTCAGGCAGTATAGAAGACAAACAAGTTAAACAGTGCCATAAGAAAGCATATAGAATCTGGGACATTCTGCAGGACATGAGGCTTAGTCTCTCTAATAACTCAGTATCATAGGGAAAAAAAGCAGGAGATGGGTATTTCTAGATGGAGAGACTTAAGAGACACCAAATATATAGTCCTTATTTGGATCCTGATTGAAACAAATTAGATGTAAAAATACATTGGTGGAGGAGTTGGGGAAATCTGAAAATGAACTGGGTATTAGGTAATAAATAATGACTGTTAATTTTGGTAGCTATGGTAATGGTATTTGAAGGAGTTTGGATGTGTTGTCCCCTCCAAACTGATGTGGAAATTTGATCCCCAATGTGGCAGTGTTGGAAACTGATAGAGTCATGGGGGTGGATCCCTTATGAATGGGTTAGTACTCTCCCTAGGGGAGGGGGGATTAATAAGTGAGTTCTCACTCTATTAGTTCCCATGAGAGAACCTCTGTCACCCCCCGCCTCCTTGCTTCCTCTCACCATGTGATCTGCTTGTACCTGCCGCTTTCTGCCATTAGTAGAAGCAGCCTAAGGCCTGTGCCAGGTGCAGCTGTCCCAGAATCATAAGCCAAATAAGCTTCTGTTCTTTATAAATTACCCAGTTTCAGGTATTTCTGTTATAGCAACACAAACAGACTAATACAGGAAATTGGTACCGAGGAGTGGGGTATTGCTAAACAGATACCTGAAAATGTGGATGCCGCTTTGGAACTGGGTAATGGGCAAAGGTTGGAGGAGTTTGGAGGACTTAGAAGAAGAGAAAAAGATGAGGGAAAGTTTGGAAGATTTTAGAGATTGGTTAAATGGTTGTGACTAGAATGTTGATAGAAATGTGGACAGTAAAGACCATGCAGATGATGAGGTCTCAGAAATGAGGAACTTATCCAGAATTGGACAAAAAATCACCCTTACTACACCATAGCAAGGAACTTGGCTGCATTGTATCCATGCCCTCGGACTTTATAGAAGGTGAGACTTAAGAGGTGTGAACCAGAATGTTTGGCAGAAGAAATTTCTTTCTTTTTTTTTTTGTCTTTTTCGTGACCGGTACTCAGCCAGTGAGTGCACCGGCCAGTCCTATATAGGATCCGAACCCGCGGCGGGAGCGTCGCTGCACTCCCAGCACCGCACTCTCCCGAGTGCACCACGGGCTCGGCTCAGCAGAAGAAATTTCTAAGCAGCAAAGCATTAAGAAGCTGCGTGATTACTTTTAACAGCCTACTCTGAGTTATGGCAGCAAAGGCATGATGTGAAGCCAGGATTTAAAAGGGAAGCAGAGCATAAAGATTTGGAAAATTTGCAGCCTGGCCGTGTGGTAGAGAAGCAAGAAGTGGAGAGCAGGAGAAAAGTGCAAGGGTGAAGCAGATAAACTGTTTGCTAAAGAAAGACATTATCTTGGCAATGAGGCAGCCAGATGCTAAAAACCAGGCCAGTGGGAAAAATGCCCTAAAGGCGTTTGAGAAGTCTGGAAGGGTGCTCCACCCATCACAGGCCCTGAGGCCTAGAAGGACTGAGTTGTCCCGAAGGACAGACCTGGGGCACAGCTGCCCTTGGGACCCTGCTCCGGAACCTGCTCCCTGCATCCCAGCTGCTCTGGCTGGAGCAGCCTAAGTGTGGTTTGTGCATCACCTCTGGAGAGTAGAATCCTGAAACCTCAGTGGCATCCATGCTGTGTTAAGTCTGCAGGCTGGCAGGACATGAGAGCAGTAGAAGCATGGCAGCCTCCACCCAGATTCCAGAGGATATATGGAAAAGCCTGGGGGCACAGGCAGAAACCTGCCACAAGGGCAGAGCCACTGCAGAGGCCATATAGTAGAGCAATGCTAAGCAGGAATGTGGGGTCAGAGCCCCTACAGACAGCCCCCACCAGGGAAAAGTCTAGTAGAGCCAAGGCAGTGGGGCTACTGCTAGGACTGCAGAACTGAAAGGCCAGTGGTAACGTGCATCACTGGCCCAGAAAAGCTGCAGGCACCAGCGTGGCCCATTGTGCTGCACCTGGCAGAGCTGTGGGGGTTGGACTGCCTGATGCTTTGGAGGCCCAGATGGCGAATTGTGCCCAGGATGCAGGACTTGGAGTCAAAGAAGATTATTTTGGAGCTTTAAGGTTTAATGTCTGTTTTCCGACTTGTTTAGGGCCTCTTTCTCCTTTCTTTTGGCCTATTCCTCCCTTTTGGAATGGGCATTTGTACCCAATGTCTGTTCCTCCATTGTATCTTGGCAGTAGATAAATTTGGGGGTTTTTTACAGGTTCACAGCTGGAATGACTTTTGTTTTTGGTCTCAGAGGAGACTTTGAACTTTAGATTTTTAAGTTGGTGCTGGAGCAAGCTAAGACTTTTGGGACTGTTGGGATGGAATAATTGTATTTTGTATGTGAGAATGACATGAGTTTTGGGGGGCCAGTGGCGGAATGATGGAGTTTGGATGTGTCATCCCCTCTAAAACTCATGTGGAAATTTGATCTCCAATGTGTCAGTGTTGGAAACTGATTGAGTCACGGGAGTGGATCCCTCATGACTGGATTAATGCTCTTCCTGGGGGAGGGGGGATTAATGAGTGAGTTCTTGCTCTATTAGTTCCCGTGAGAGCTTATTGTTTATAGGACCCTGGCACCTCCCCTCTCTCTCTCTTGCTTCCTCTCACCATGTGATCTGCTTGTATCCGCCGGCTACCTACCACTTTCCGCCATGAGTAGAAGCAGCCTGAGGCCCATGCCAGATGCAGCTGTCCCTGAATCGTAAGCCAAATAAATCTCTTTTCTTTATAAATTACCTAGTCTCAGATATTTCTGTTATAGCAACACAAAACAGACTAATACAGTATTGTAGTTTGGTAGAAAAATGTCCTGATATTTTTAGAGATGTATCCTGGAGTATTTAGTGGTAAAATGTCTTGATATTTATAATTGACTTTAAAATACTAGAGCAAAAACAAAGATGAAGCAAATACAGTGAAAACTGTTAACATTTTGTAAACCTATATGATGAGTATTATGGATATTCATTATACTAATTTCCCTACCTTTCCTTGTGTTAGAAAATTTTCTTTCTTTCTTTTTTTTTAATTTTATTTTGTCGATATGCATTGTGGCTGATTATTGCTCCCCATCACCAAAAGCTGCCTCCCTCCTCCCTCCCGCCCTCCCCCCCAAC
This sequence comes from Cynocephalus volans, assembly GCF_027409185.1. NCBI lineage: Eukaryota > Metazoa > Chordata > Mammalia > Dermoptera > Cynocephalidae > Cynocephalus > Cynocephalus volans. The sequence goes on along the minus strand of NC_084460.1, from coordinate 103,679,601 downwards.
AATGTCCTTTCTGTTTGCTTGTCCTATCAACTTCAAGTAATTGTGGTTGTTATATCTTCTTCCTCCCCCCCGGGTTTTTTTTTTTTTTGGTGTGTGTGTGTGTGTGAATTTATATATTAATTTTTAGCTCCCCAAAATAAATGAGAATATGTGGTATTTCTCTTTCTGTACCTGACTTGTTTCACTTAATATAATTCTCTTAAGGTCCATCCATGTTGTTGCAAATGGCAGTATTACATTCGTTTTTATAGCTGAGTAGTATTCCATTGTGTAGATGTACCACATTTTCCGTATCCACTCATCTGATGATGGGCATTTGGGCTGGTTCCAACTCTTGGCTATTGTAAAGAGTGCTGCGATGAACATTGGGAAACAGGTATACCTTCGACTTGATGATTTCCATTCCTTTGGGTATATTCCCAACAGTGGGATAGCTGGGTCGTGTGGTAGATCTATCTGCAATTGTTTGAGGATCCTCCATACCATTTTTCATAGAGGCTGCACCATTTTGCAGTCCCACCAACAATGTATGAGAGTTCCTTTTTCTCCGCAACCTTGCCAGCATTTATCGTTCAGGGTCTTTTGGATTTTAGCCATCCTAACTGGGATTAGATGGTATCTCAGTGTGGTTTTGATTTGCATTTCCCGGATGCTGAGTGATGTTGAGCATTTTTTCATATGTCTGTTGGCCATTTGTATATCTTCCTTAGAGAAATGCCTACTTAGCTCTTTTGCCCATTTTTTAATTGGGTTGCTTGTTTTCTTCTTGTAAAGTTGTATGAGTTCCTTATATATTCTGGATATTAATCCTTTGTCAGATGTATATTTTGCAAATATTTTCTCCCATTCTGTTGGTTGTCTTTTAACTCTGTTAATTGTTTCTTTTGCTGTGCAGAAGCTTTTTAGTTTGATATAATCCCATTTGTTTATTTTTCCCTTGGTTGCCCATGCTTTTGGGGTCGTATTCATGAAGTCTGTGCCCAGTCCTACTTCCTGAAGTGTTTCTCCTATGTTTTCTTTAAGAAGTTTTATTGTTTCAGGGTGTATATTTAAATCCTTAATCCATTTTGAGTTGATTTTAGTATATGGTGAGAGGTATGGATCTAGTTTCATTCTCCTGCATATGGATATCCAGTTATCCCAGCACCATTTGCTGAAGAGGCAGTCCCTTCCCCAGTGAATAGGCATGGTGCCTTTGTCAAAGATCAGATGGAAGTAAGTGTGTGGGTTGATTACTGGATTCTCTATTCCATTCCATTGGTCAGTGTGTCTGTTTTTATGCCAGTACCATACTGTTTTGGTTATTATAGCTTTGTAGTATAGCTTAAAGTCAGGTAGTGTTATGCCTCCAGCTTTATTTTTTTTGCTCAGCATTGCTTTGGCTATGTGTGGTCCTTTATTATTCCATATAAATGTCTGGATAGTTTTTTCCATTTCTGAGAAAAATGTCTTTGGAATTTTGATGGGGATTGCATTGAATTTGTATATCACTTTGGGTAGTATGGACATTTTCACTATGTTGATTCTTCCAATCCAAGAGCATGGGATATCTTTCCATCTTCTTGTATCCTCTCTGATTTCTCTCAGCAGTGGTTTGTAGTTCTCATTATAGAGATTTTTCACCTCCTTGGTTAACTCAATTCCTAAGTATTTTATTTTTTTGGTGGCTATTGTAAATGGGCAGGCTTTCTTGATTTCTCGTTCTGCATGTTCACTATTGGAGAAAAGAAATGCTACTGATTTTTGCGTGTTGATTTTGTATCCTGCTACTGTGCCGAAATCATTTATCAATTCCAAGAGTTTTTTTGTAGAGGTTTTAGGCTGTTCAATATATAGGATCATGTCATTTGCAAACAGGGACAGTTTAACTTTATCTTTTCCAATCTGGATGCCCTTTATTTCCTTCTGTTCTGTGATTGCTCTGGCTAGTACTTCCAACACTATGTTGAATAGGAGTGTTGAGAGTGGGCATCCTTGTCTAGTTCCTGTTCTTAAAGGAAAAGCTTTCAGCTTTTCCCCATTCAGGATGATATTGGCAGTGGGTTTGTCATATATGGCTTTAATTATGTTGAGATACTTTCCCTCTATACCTATCTGATAGAGGGTGTTTTTCATGAATGAGTGCTGAACTTTATCAAATGCTTTTTCAGCATCTATAGAGATGATCATATGGTCCTTGTGTTTGAGTTTATTAATATGGTGTATCACATTTATTGATTTGCATATGTTGAACCAACCTTGCATCCCTGGGATGAATCCCACTTGATCGTGGTGAATAAATTTACGTATGTGTTGCTGTATTCTATTTGCTAGTATTTTAGTGAGGATTTTTGCATCTATATTCATCAAGGATATCAGCCTGTAGTTTTCTTTTTTGGTTATATCTTTACCTGGTTTTGGTATCAGGATGATGTTTGCTTCGTAGAATGAGTTTGGGAGATTTGCGTCTGTTTCAATCTTTTGGAATAGTTTGTAAAGAATCGGTGTCAATTCCTCTTTGAATGTTTGGTAAAATTCTGCTGTGAATCCATTTGGTCCTGGGCTTTTCTTTGTTGGGAGCCTTCTGATAACAGCTTCAATCTCCTTTATTGTTATTGGTCTGTTCAAATTTTCTACATCTTCAGGGTTCTGTTTTGGGAGCTTGTGTGTGTCCAGAAATTTATCCATTTCCTCCAGATTTTCAAATTTGTTGGCGTATAGTTGTTTATAGTAGTCTCGAATGATTCCTTGTATATCAGATGAATCAGTTGTAATATCGCCTTTTTCATTTCTGATTTTTGTTATTTGAGTCTTCTCTCTTCTTTTTTTTGTTAGCCATGCTAATGGTTTGTCAATTTTATTTATCTTTTCAAAAAACCAACTTTTTGATTCATTGATCTTTTGAATTGTTTTTTTGGTTTCAATTTCATTCAGTTCTGCTCTGATCTTAATGATTTCTTTCCGTCTGCTAACTTTAGGTTTGGATTGTTCTTGTTTTTCTAGTTCTTTAAGGTGAAGTGTTAGGTTGTTCAGTTGCCATCTTTCCATTCTTCTGAAGTGAGCATTTAATGCAATAAATTTCCCCCTTAATAGTGCTTTTGCAGTATCCCACAGGTTTTGGTATGATGTATCATTGTTTTCATTAATTTCAATAAATTTTTTGATTTCCTACTTGATTTCTTCTTGGACCCATATGTCATTAAGTAGAATGCTGTTTAATTGCCATGTGTTTGTATAGTTTCCAGAGTTTCGTTTGTTATTAATTTCTAGTTTTAATCCATTGTGGTCTGAGAAAATACATGGGATAATTCCAATTGTTTTGAATTTATTGAGACTTGATTTGTGACCTAATATGTGATCTATCCTGGAGAATGATCCATGTGCTGCTGAGAAGAATGAATATTCTGAGGTTGTTGGATGGAATGTTCTGTAGATATCTGCCAATTCCAATTGGTCTAGAGTATTGTTTAGATCTTGTGTTTCTCTACTGATTCTTTGCCTAGATGATCTGTCTAATATTGGCAGTGGGGTGTTCAGGTCCCCTGCTATTATGGTATTAGTGTCTATTTCCTTCTTTAGGTCTAATAGAGATTGTTTCATAAATCTGGCAGCTCCAACATTGGATGCGTACATATTTATGATTGTTTTGTCTTCTTGATGGATCAGTCCTTTTATCATTAAGTAGTGTCCCTCATTGTCTCTTTTTATGGTTTTTAGTTTAAAGTCTATTTTGTCAGATATAAGAATAGCTACTCCAGCTCGTTTTTCTTTTCTGTTTGCATGGTAAATCTTTTTCCATCCTTTCACTCTTAGTCTATGTGAATCTTTATGGGTGAGGTGGGTCTCTTGTAGGCAGCATATAGTTGGGTCCTCCTTTTTGATCCAGTCAGCCAGTCTGTGTCTTTTAATTGGGGAATTTAAGCCTTTTACATTAAGAGTTGTTATTGAAAGGTGTTGATGTATTCCTAGCATTTTATTCGTTGTTTGGTTGTCTTAGGTGTCTTTTGTTCCTTGCTTTCTGATTTACTGTTTGGTTTCTGTGTTTGTTGGTTCCTTAGGTTGTAGATAGCGTTTTTGTTTGATTGTTTTCTCTTCATGAATGCCATTTTTATTATACTAGTGGGTTTAGATTTTTCTTGGGTTTTTTTGGCAGTGGTAGTTATTTTTCAGGAACCAAACCCAGTACTCCCTTGAGGATTTCTTGTAAAGGTGGTCGTGTGGTAGTGAACTCCCGCAGTTTTTGTTTGTCTGAGAAATATACTATTTGCCCTTCATTTCAGAAGGATAGCCTTGCAGGGTAGAGTATTCTTGGCTGGCAATCTTTGTCTTTTAGTATTTTGAAAATATCATCCCATTCCTTTCTAGCTTTTAGGGTTTGTGATGAAAAGTCTGATGTTAGCCTGATTGGGGCTCCCTTATAGGTGATTTGACGCTTCTCTCTTGCAGCTTTTAAGATTCTCTCTTTGTCTCTGAGTTTTGCCAATTTGACTATGACATGTCTTGGAGAAGGCCTTTTTGGGTTGAATACGTTTGGAGATCGTTGCGCTTCCTGGGTCTGAAGATCTGTGATTTTTCCTATACCTGGGGAAGTTTTCTGCCACTATTTTGTTGAATATGTTTTCAATGCAATCTCCATTTTCCTCCCCTTCTGGAATGCCCATGACTCGGATATTTGAGCGCTTAAGGTTGTCTGATATCTCTCTCAGATTTTCTTCAATGTCTTTGATTCTTTTTTCTTTCTTTTTGTCTGCTTGTGTTATTTCAAACAGCCCATCTTCAAGTTCAGAGGTTCTCTCTTCAACTTCGACAAGCCTGCTGGTTAAACTCTCCGTTGTGATTTTTATTTCGCTGAATAACTTCTTCAGTTCAGCAAGTTCTGCTACATTTTTTTTCAGGACATTGATTTCCTTGTACATTTCCTCTTTCAGATCCTGTATACTTTTCCTCATTTCATCATGATGTCTAGCTGAGTTTTCTTGTATCTCATTCAGTTTCCTTAGAATTATCACTCAAAATTCCTTGTCAGTCATTTCAAGGGCTTCTTGTTCTATAGGATCTAGAGTTTGAGATTTCTTAACTATTGGTGGTGTACTTTCTTGATTTTTTGTATTTCTGCTATCTTTTTTTTGATGTTTATTCATTGTGGCAGGTGGCTTCATAGTCCACCAGTTTGAGACTATTGACTAACTAAGATGTTGCTGTGGTTGCCAATTTGGTATGGCTACCTCCGTGACTGCTCAGTTGGCCTCTAGTGCCTTGTGTGTGTGTTTGCGTCGTGTCTAGGGCCTCTCCAGGGAGCCACCTTTCTGGTCAGCTTGGACTCTGCTGGGCTGCTGGATCATGTACCACAGGGTGTGTGATCTCTGTTGAGTTTTCACTTCCCGTGCAGGACTTCACCCTGTTCCGTGTGCTCTGGCCCAGGTTGTTGGATCGTGCATTGGCAACTCCACAGGGTGTGTGGTTTCTGTCAAGTCTCCGCCCCCTTGGCTGCACATCTCCCCACTCTGTGCGCAGTGGGCTGGGCTGAGACGTGTCTTCTGCAACCCTCGTCTATCAGCTGGGCCTTCAAGACCCTGCTCGGCACCGCCTCGCCCAGGAAGTCTACTAGGTTTCTGCTAGGCACAGATTACCGGTCACTCTGGGTGCCTTTGTAGCACAGGGTAGATCTTTCTCGGGACTTGTTCACCTTTGTATCCCCCCCCCGGCATGGACCGAGTTTAGTGCCCGCCTGTATTCAGCTCTCCGGCAGGTTCAAGTGGACTTGGGAACTCTCCTACCACTCTATTCCCAACCAGAAATTGGTTAGGCTTTTTCCGGATTGGTGGCCGCAGAGATGGTATCTGCTTTCCAGTAATAGGAAGTTTACCGGGGGCTGGAGTCCAGGGTGTGGTGGAGTGACAGTCGGCCCTGCCCATACTTCCTTGCCCTCCCAATACTGGCTGGGGCCGCCCCACACCACCCGCCCCGCCAGAGAACCGCGGAGGGAGTGGGAGGGGAGGCTGGCCCGCAGGCCCCGGGAAGCCCCGTACCGGGGCAAGCAAGTGGGAAGGCTCAGTGAGGAGATGAGCCGAGCCGGAGCTGCCAGCACGTGGGAAAATGGAGGCAGCCCCAGGGCGGTGAGTGGCCTGGTGATGCAGGCGGAAGCTGGGTGAGTGTCAGCCCCCCGAGCAGGGCCGGGCCAGGGGTCACTCACAGGGCTGTGCCAGGTCGGGCGCTCACTCTTTGCCTCTGTTTTTTCGCCTTCCCCGTTCTCGGCCGCCGCCGCCTCGGGCTGCTTGCTCAGTCCCGTGGCGCGGCTCGGGCGCTCCCAGGAATCTTCTTTTATGCCGGGCTGTAACCTCGAATCCTGAATAGGGCAGCTGACTGCCTTCAGCGCGGCCCCGGCCTCCGGGATCCTGTCTGCATCCACAGCAGCCCTGGCGCCGTGTTCCCTGTTTAGAGACTCTCTTTTGCAGCTAAGAAACAGTTCTTTTCCTGCTCCATTCTTCAAAGCTGTTGCCTGTAAATGAGGCAGCCTCTCATGCTGAGGGCAAAGTGGCGGTCAACCCCCACGACCGGCCACCAGCAGTGGTCCTCCCTTAAGAGATGGCAAGAGGAAGGTCCACAAGTTTCCCAGCTGCCTGAGGCCCAGTGGCCACCTTTTCCACCTCAGCTACTCTGCGCCAACCGCCGCAGCCACCGCCATCTTGGAAACCACCAGAAAATTTTCTTAATAAAAAGACTAAAATGAAGGAGGAAAAAAGTGAGAGATTGAATATAGTAGAAGTGTAAGATTACTGAACAGGCAGGAGTTTAAATGACTAGCAGAGGGATTGTTCCAAATAAGAAGAAGGTCAGTCATGTATACATAGTTTTGTATATCTAGTAGTAGAAGATGGAAAGAGTTCATGTCTGATGGCTTCTGCTTTCTCTGCGATGTAAAAGGCAACGTCATCTGCTACAAGAGGGGTTGTGGGAAGGTTGAAAGCTTGAAAAGGGTGCAAGGGAACTGAAATAGTTGATACTAAGAGGGAAGTGATGAGTGGAAAGCTGCGTAGAGTTGCTAGGTATTTTTGAGGGCCCAGTTGAGACTGGTGTGTGACTTTGTAGTAGAATTAATATGCCTTATTGTTTGACTCTCTCAATCATTGTTTGGCCACGTGAGTGCTGGCTGAAAGTAGGTACTTGGGTTCATCCAAGGTTGTGGTTTTGTCTGTTGAGTGTGACAAGATAGAAGGGGTAGGAGAGGCTAGGGCACTGGCAGAATTCTTGATCAAGTGCTGGACCTGGAATCTAATCTGGATAAGAAGGGATGTGCCACAGACTCACTATTTTCCACATTGGACCCCTCATTTTTTCTCTTATAAACCTTATCCCTGTCAAGGACTGCAAAGGGTCTGGGATTTTTACTTACTTACAAGCTAATAAATTAGCCTCTTACTGTTTCATGGATGTGGCAGAAGACATGAGACTCCTTGGTCAGAGACACGGGACTTCATCACTCACAGTGCAGCAAGTAGTATGGCGTGATGCTGGTTTGCATCAGTCCCTTTGCTCCCCACTTCTCATGGGGGTAACACGTGGGCCTGGATGGATGCTGCACACGCACCGGATTTGTGTCACAGCCTAGAACCACTGAGCTTGGGGAATTTACCACTTTTATAGTAAGTAGAAGCAAGCCTGCTCGGGAGACTTTATCTCATTACTCAAGATTGCTCATTGCAAATACAACCTTGAGAAATGGCTGTGTAAAAGTGACTAGGGCCCTCTATATTGACCTACCCAGCAAGAATGTACAGAAATGCTCAGAGTTCATGGCAGATTGCCTCTCCTATTCACCAGGTGGTGGTAAGGAGGGAACTGCTTTTTCTTTGTTTGCCATTTCTGTTCATGGTACCTCTATCCTTCAGGGTACTCAGCCTGGAAAATCTCATTCAATTGGCACAGATTATAGACTATCCCAAAGTAACTGCTGCAGAAAGCTCCTGCTTTAGAGGATCACTTGTATTTGGTCTTGGCTTTGGGGGTGGGAAAGTAGTAGGGGGTGGGTGACAGGTAGTTTTGAATGCCCTTAAAAGTTCTGAGACCCTTTAAAGCCCACCCTTTGATGTTCCTCTCTAATACATTAACAGCTCAGTAAGAGGGACCTAAGCTAGTCCTGCTTGCCCAGGATTTTTTGGAACCAAGAAAATAAAGAGGTATCAAACCAGTCAGGGTTTCTAGGATTTGGGGGCCAGCAATATCTCAGATGTGGTCCAGCAAGGGCAATTAGTGTTGTGACTTTAAAAGACCTGCATGCTTCTTGTCTTCCGTTTGGCAGAATGATATTCCAGATTGGCTGTCATCTAACCAGTTTGTTACTCTCTGAGGAACATACTAAATTGTTAAACACTTGAACTTTATTAAGGAATGGTTAAGACTTATGAAGAAAATGAAGAAAAATTAAATAAATGTGAGATATACCACATTATTAAATTAGAAATGGAGTATTAGAGTGATTTCAGTTCTTCTCGAACTACTTTATACCTTAATGCCATTCAAATCAATCGTAATAAGGTTTATTTTTTAATTTGACAAAATAAATTTAGAGTTAATTATGAAAGAATAAACAGATATCTGTACCATAGTCAATGTGAATGAAGGATAGGTATTCGAAACAAATTCTCCCTCATGGGAAAATCAAATTCTCTTTTATGGGAATTTGGAGTTGGGACAGTCATTTTGGGCTATCAGTCTTGACCTGATACAGGAGACATACATAGACTTGGTTTTTGTGCTTGGAGAAGCAAAGAAAGTCATCCTGTAGAAAGAAGAAAAACAAAGCAGATATGAAGAGAACAAGTGAGGACAGGTAGAGAAAATACGACCAGTTTCTAGCCTCTAGCCTTTTCCTGAGGTGGCAATATTCCTGCCTTTTCGTTCTGTGATCTGTCCTAACTCCTTAAAATGGATTTTCCTTTATTTCTTAAGCTATTTCGGGTTAGTTTATTTACTGGAGACCAAAATGTCTTGGATGCTGGGGGTACAGCATAGAATAAAGCAAACAAAGACCCTGCCTCCAGGAGCTTACATTTTAACCAGGAGGAAGCAGACCACAAATAAGTAAATACATGCTAATGGTGTTGAGTCTTGTAGTGAAAAATAAGACAAGGTAAGAGGCCTAGAGAGGGAGAGTAGTTGGGTGCATGTGTGCTATCAGCAAAGGACTCTCAGAGAAGGTACCGACTTGGTGGGAGTAAGCAGTAGAAACATCAGGGACAAGAGCGGTGCAGGCAGAGAAGAACAGATGCAAAGACGCTGAGGCTGGAGCCTGTTCAGTGTGTTCAAGGAGCATTGAGAAAGCTTTTGAGTGGCTGGCTGGTTAGCTCAGTTGGTTACAGCACGGTGTTGATAACACCAGGGTGAAGGGTTCAGATCCCCTAATCAGCCAGCAGCCAAAAAACAAAACAAAACAAACAAAAGGAAAGCTCTTGAGCAGCTGGAGCAGAGTGAGAGAGTGATGGATGAGGTCAGAGGGGCATGTAAGAGATTGTATAGGTCTCTGTAGGTCAAGATAAAAAGTTCAGCTTCACTCTGAATGGTGTGGAAAACCATTTAAAGCAGAATAGTGACTTGGGCTTTAAAAGGGTCACTAGTTGCTATATTTAGACTAGACTGGAGAGAGTCAAGGTCATTGGAAAGGAGACCAGGTGAGAGATGATGGTGGCTTAGACCGAGGTAGTAAAAGTGGACATAATCAGAATTAGTCAGATCCTGGGTAATTTTTTGAGGAATAACTGACATGACTTTCTGATAGTTTAGATGGTGAGGGTATGAAAGAAACAAGGAAGTTAAGGATGACTCCCAGATTTGTAGCTTAAACAATTGGAAGGATGGAATTGCCATTTACTGAGGTGGGAAATCCTTAGGTTGGATAGGGAGTTCAGTTTTGAAATATTAGGTTTAGATGCCTATCCAGACATCCAAGTGGGTATGTCTGTTGGTGCTCTCTGAATTATAAAGTATTTCTCACTGGATTCCATTCTAGTACTAATTCCTTATAATTCAGTTTTGAATGCTATAACTCATGATTTTTCTTCCATCCTCCATCACATTTTTCCATAAAACCTTTCAGTTAATAACCCTAACAACTTTAAGTCCCAATAATAATTGGCTATTTCATTTAAGTTTCAGAAGGACCAAAAAGAAGTTATAAGTCAGTATTTTAAAAGTAGATTAAGATGTAAATGGAGAACTGAATATTTCTCTCTATTTTCTAACAGTTGCTTTTACTTGCTAATTCCTGAGGTGAACAGATTTAAAGGATGAGTGAACTGGAACAGTTGAGGCAGGAAGCAGAACAACTGCGGAATCAGATCCAGGTAAGAACTTTTTCATTTTGAAATTTTAACACTTTTATTTAGTATCAGCAATGTACAAAATTTGCTTATTAGTGTATCAGTCTATGTATATTAAATAATTTATAAGGCTAGAAATGGTCAATTTGTTTTTATCATGCCTCTAAAGAACTCTCCAAAAATTATTCCTAATAAGTACCTGTGTAGATGAATGGCCTCTGTGTTCCTGAGAAATTAATAGTATATCTGTAATCCCAGCTGAAAGACAAACATAATTCTCTTATTCACACACCTGGAATCATAGATTTTTGGTGTAACATGATGAAGTATATTCCATGTTGGAATATACTAGGAAAATATTAATGTCTAAAACATTAGGTTGCAGAAAAACATTAAAAATTATTAATGGCAGAATCAAAGCATGTGTGACACCTTCGTAGAAATCAATTCAGGACAAAAGCAAAGATAATAAACAAATACAAGCTCCAGATTTAACAAAAGACACTTAGAACTTCAAACCGTAATACATGTAGAAGAGCTGCCAAATGCGGGATGCCACAGCCTGTGGGAAGGCTCTGAGGGAAGGTGCCTGCTGCTGTAGAGCTCATACAAAGTAGAGAGTGCTCTCTAAGAGGCAGCACCAGCAGTGATGGAAACAGGTGCAGCTTTGGACTTTGTTGGCGCTGAGGAATATCAAGGCAGGCAGAGATTAACGTGAAAGGATATAGGTGTGCCATCTTGTAGGAAGCCTGTTGGTGAGGAGGGTGAAGGAAAGAGACTGAACTGTGAGCAGCCTAACAGCTGCCCACTTCTTTTTGCAGGATAAAGTAAAGGCTCGCACAGCATACAGATATAAGCAGGGAGAATTGCTGGTCACTATGGCCCTTCCCAATAGGAAGCTTTTGCAATAGCTGATTCAGAAGAACTTCTCTAATTTAAAATTGAAGAATGCAATCTACACAGAGATATTACAAGAAAAGAGAATAAGGGATCAAGAAAACAAGAAATAGATGAAGAACACTTCAGAAACATCTTGATTTTGAAAGGAATGAAGTCATAACTAGAATTATTGCCAGGAATTCAAGGATCTGAACAAAGCTTTCAAAACAAAGGAGGGATTTATTTTGCCTGGGATGATCACAGAAGGCTTCACAGGCTAATCTCTGCCACCATCAGAGCAGATTCCCCACCATCTCTACTTTGTGTCATACTCCAGATACTGAGCAGGAGCCAAACATATGGTCACATACCCGTCTCATTTAATCTTCATAGCAGCCCTGTGAAGTAGATGGTGTTACTTCATTTTATAGTTGAAGAAACTGAGGCTCTATCACCAATGCTGCACTCTGCCCCCCAGCCTTATTTATAAATAACACCCTTCCCTGCAGCCTTTGCCATAGCCATACTAGCCTGCTTGCCATTCCCTGAACATGCCTTGCTCTTTCCCACCTTATTGCCTTTTATCAAATTGTCTCTTTTGCCTGGAATTATACTACCTGTGGTCCAATTTTGCTCTTTGGAATCCTGTCCATTGAGTCCTTATCCTCCTCCAAAAAGCCTTATGAGAGTTCTCCACTTGGATTTATTCTCTTTCTTTTATTGGAAGGCAGCATGTGCATGGACTCCACTTTGTTGTTATTTTGTGGCCATGGGCAAGTTTCTTAACTTTTTTGATGATCATTATCTTTGCTGTGAAGCCTGAATATCAATGCCCACTTGTTAGGTTTGTGTATATTAAATAAAATAACATGTAAAGGACTTAGTCTAATGCCAGTGAGTGGCAGTTCTTTATACAGCACATTAGACTTTTGTTATTGGGCTGATCACAGTCTGCCTTGTATTGTAATTCTTTGTGTACATTTGTACTTGGATGGAAAATTCTGTGTCTTGATCATCTTCATATCTCACCAGCACTCTAAACACAGTGTCACGGGCAAGGTTCTCACTGAATTACCTCCTCCCATGATAGCAAGTAACCACATGTATGTAAAATACCATGTACTTTTCTCCTTAGTTTAGTCATGTCACACTTTATTTAAAGATCCTCCGTTCTAGAAATATAATCTAACTATATTTTTATCTCACTGTAGTGTAAATACATGGCATAATAGAAATGTATGCTCTTTAACGTAATACGATTTATTTTAAATTTAAAAAACACAAATAGAGAAAGAAAACATAGATTTTGTTTTCTTTTGTAATTGTTACTTTGATTTGGAACAAGAAGTATGTCAGTTTTCTTTTCTTTTGCACAAAGATGTTAATATCAGATCTTCTATTTTTCTCATTGTGGTGTGCAGTATGGACTTCAGCCTTTAAGTGGGAATACTTTTATTACATTTTTTTTTTTTAACTTTTGTGAATTTGTTTTTATTGGGATATAGGACATGGGTTGGGAAATGTCACCTTTGGGTATGCCCTCCCCTCCAGGGAATGTCCATTCTAATCTTCCTGAGATGATTTTTGGAACTTTTTCTTTTTGTGGAGCTGTTCTTGCTGCCAGCAGCTGCTTCTTGTATTCCAACATGTTTTAATTCTTGGTACCAGTTTGCACTGTAGTTTAATAATTTTCATTTGCAGTTTTAAAATTATTAATATTAATGTAAGCTCTATGAGGGGAGAGATGTTTGATTTGTTCAGGGCTGTATCCATGGTGCCTAGAATAGTACCTGACATATTCAACTGATTCTTTATGAAACAATTGAATCAAGAAAGATGGCCTGAACAATAATAGTTAATTTTCATAAAGCTTGGAATCAGAGAACCTTTTTTTAGAATTTAGTCTCCGATGCCAACATTTTTGGAACATGGCTCAGGCCATTACTGTCATTTCCAGAAATTCTTTTCATTGTAGAAAAGTGGGCTAAATTATTCCTTGCCATATGAGGTCTCTCAACCCACAATGTGGCTAAGCATGAGAAAATCAAATCATATATTTGTGCATCTACTTGTGAACTTTACGTGGAAATATTCTAAGTGTTTATAAATAGGTTGAAAGGGCAGCCAGAAAGGTCATGTCTTCCATCCAGTCTTTGCTGCAAGCCAAGGCAGTGTTTTTTCCTTGGCTCACTGGAACAAGTTGTGTACTTAGGACATTTGCAGTATTGCAACAAATACTGTATGCCTTCTCTTTGCCCAGGAGTATTCAGTCCTTACTGTAGGGAAGAAAACAAAATTGAAAAGGATACTGCCCTAACCTTTGAGGAAAAAAAATTTGTTTTAAGTCTAGCAGGAAGGGTTAACCATACTTCTGATTTTCCCGTATATATGAATCCTCTAAATTTGTTATATTTTAAGGTTTTTCCTTTTTTTAAATGGGCGTATAGTATAGACCTCTAAATTTGTTATTTACTGTTAAATTTGGTTTAAAATGTTTTGTTGTGTATTGAATGTTATTTGCTGCTTTTCTTATTTTATGTTGATTTCTGTTTCACTGTCTTCCTTTAGATAATTCCCTTCAGTTTGTATAAAAACTTGAGGTCTCTTTGAAAGGCTACCTTATAATGCTTAGGCATAAACACCTGCTTACATGTAAGGAATTTGCTATTAATATGAAAATATAGATGCCTCTTTGTGTAAATTGTTGCCTATTACATAGAAAAATGTTTCCTGAGATATCTTTTTTGCATATTGGATCTAAAATATTGTATTTCTAATAACATCTGTGTACAGTATATTAGCAAAGCCTTTTAAAGAAGTGTCTTGTATTTTCTTTTAGCATTTCTGAAATGACCTGAAGTATGCTATAAATATCCTTCCTATCATCTCAACTTTTAGGTATCAGGACAAAAAGAAGGACACTCAGAACTTTTGCTTTCTGCTAAAGCTTAATGACAAATATAACTGAATGTTATAGGCTTATTAAATCAATCTAGATTGTTTTTAATCAGGAGATACAATTTTTAAAAAACCTTAATCATGAGTCAAAAGTATATTTGTACAATAGAATAAAATTGATAGTTTATAAATAAATCTATACATCTGTGGTCAGTTGACTTTCAACAAGGATAACAAGACTATTCAAAGGGAAAGAATAGTCTTTTCAACAAATGGTCCTCGGACAACTGGATATCCACATGCAAAAGTATGAATTTGGACCTTACATCATATACAAAAATTAACTCAAAATGAAACCTAAGTATAACACATAAAAATGTATAATTCTTGGAAGTAAACATAGTTGTAAATCTTCATGACCTTGGGTTAGGCAACAGTTAAATATGACACCAAAAGTGCAAGCAATAAAAGAAAAAACAGATAAATTGAACTTTATCAAAATTAAAAACAAAGGACGCTATCAAGAAAATGAAAGCAAAAGGATGGGAGGAAATATTTGCAAATCACACATCTGATAAGGGTCTAGTATCTGGAATATATAAAGAACTCCTACATCTGAAAAATAAAAAGGCAAACAACCCAATTTAAATATTGGCAAAGACTTTGAATAGACATTCCTCTGAAGAATATATATATTTACATGTATATATGGCCAATAAATGCATGAAAAGATATTTAACATGATTAATCATTAGGGAAATACAAATCAAAACCACAATGAGATACCACTTCCCACCCACTAAGATGGCTATAATAAAAAAAGTGGAAAATAACAAGTGTCAGTGAAGACGCAAAGAAATTGGAACGCTCATACATTTACTGGTGGGAATGTAAAATGGTACATCTGCTGTGAAAAACAATTTGGCATCTCCTCAAAAAGTTAGACACAGAGTTACATATCACCCACCAAAAGAGAACTGAAAACATAGATATACACCAAAACTTATACATGAATGTTCATAGCATCCTTATTCATCCTAGCCAAAAAGTGAAAATAATCCAGATGTCCATCAGTTTTGATTAATGTATAAACAAAATGTGGTATATCCATAGAATGGAATATTATTTAGCCATAAAAAGAAATTAAGTACCGATATGTACTACAACATGGATGAACCTTAAAAACATGCGCAGTGAAAGAAGCCAGACACAGAAGGCCACATATTGCATGGTTCCATTTATATGAAATGTTTGGAATTGGCAAATCCATACAGAAAGAAAGTAAATTAGTGATTGGGGGGGATGTGGGGAAAAAGGAATTGGGAGGTATGGGGTTTCTTTTTAGGGGAGGTGAAAATGTTCTCAAATTAATGGTGATGGTTGTACAACATTGTGAATATCTTTAAAAAATCACTAAATTATATACCTTAAAATGGTTAATTTTATGTTAGGTGAATTTTATCTTGATAAGAAAATTTTTAAAATAAAGACTGTGGTACAATAAAGTATATTTGCAATAATGCATTTTTTATGTTTTCAATAAAAAACATTTTAATCATATCTAGGGGTTTCCACATCTAAATGTATTGTAATGCTGTTTCTTTGCTTCAGGATGCTAGGAAAGCATGTAATGATGCAACGCTTGTTCAGGTAAGGTTTTTTTCCCCTCAATTCATTTTAGTAATTCACATAGAGCAACCTGACACTGATGCAAATGACATTACGATTCTTTCTATCAGTACTTAATTAGAAAAAATAAATTGAAATCTCTATACAAAAACACTTTGTAATTTGTCAAGTGCTATACAGTACAAATGCTTTTAAAAACATACTGTTAAGACAGTCTGTGGAAAAATAAATGCTACAAAAATAGGCAGGCTCTTGTAGTGTATGCTTCTTGTTAAGTAGTTTCTGATTCTTTTTGGGATACCCCGATTATCCTTTTTTTTCCCCTCCTTATAGAAATCTTAGGAAGGTTTTATTAAATTAATTAATATTTATTATTTTTATTAAGGAAATATTTTATGTGTTGTACCAATGTAAAACTTTAAAATTTTATAAAATTTTCTTTTACACAATTAAAATTATAAATATTTTGATCATCAAGTACTAGATTTTTATTTGTGGCCTTCTTTTCTTTTCTTTTCTTTTTTTTTTTTTTTGCTAAAGTTTAGAAGTATGTCAGTTCTTCTTAGTTAATAGTATGCAGAAGATATTTTAACCTCTAATAGTACATTGGTAAATTATTTTAAGCTAATCATCATTTTTCACGAACAAACATGAGAAACATAGATTGGATTATTTTAAACTAATCATCGTTTTTCATGAAAAACATATTGATCTCATAAAGACTCTGTGGAACTATTTATATTAAGTGACCTCAATTGCTATAAATTTATTTTATGTCTGATTTTTTTGCCTGCTAATTATTTTTAGTTTCTTATCTCCTGAATTATGTCTATGGTAAAGAATAACATTTTTATCACTCTCTAAAGGTCACATCGAATATGGACTCTGTGGGACGAATACAAATGCGAACAAGACGTACACTGAGGGGCCACCTAGCTAAAATCTATGCCATGCATTGGGGATATGATTCAAGGTTTGTACCGGTCAATTTCAAACTGTCAGCAGAATTATTTTCATTAAGAATCATTATTTGCATTTTCTTTGTTTAAAAATAAACTATATTTGTGAAGCATTTGCAGAAAATGCATCCAATATGAGCACTTTGCTTTCACTAAGAATGTTTATTGACACTTTAAAAGTTTAAAAATCTTTAACATGGAAAATAAATTTACCTCTCAAAAGTAATTTTATCAAATGATCCAGGAAATCTATTTAGAAGAGGGTTTCTTTTCTTCTCATTGGGTATTATACTTTGTTTTTAATATGCCAAAAGCAGTTTTATTATATATTAACCTTGAAATTTCAGTTAATAGGCAAATATTTATATATTAATATATATAACAAAACAGTTAATATAACAAATATTTATTGTTATAAATAAATGTAAACATTTCAGTTAATAGGCAAATATTAACTTCTATGTACAAATTACTGCATATTGCTGTAACTACTTATTACCTAAATTTGCAAAGGATGGAATTACAGGAAACAAGGATATTTTCATTGACTACAGCCCCAACATGTGAATGAATGCATGTGCTTGGAGTAGGGACATCCATGAGTGCACATGCGCACACACAGCTGCCACCTGGCTTGTGGTTGGTCTAGTCATCACGATTCATTATGTTTATAGGGTTACAGTGCAGCCTGTGCTTTTTCCAGAGTGTCTGGCGATAGCAGATTTGCCTGCTGCCACAGTGGTTGACTTGTTTATTTAATTTGGTTAACCTTATTGGAAAAGGTCCAAACCAAGAAATTATTTTTTAATACAAGGTGCATGTTTATTCTCTTGTTCCAGGAGGAGACACTAACATTGTAAAGTAGAGGAAGGCTCACTTACTTGCTGTTCTCTGATGGAAATGGGATGCTTGAGTACAGTAAAGAACATATGCCTCTTAGGAGGGGATAAATAAAATTATATGATTGGCAAATGATAAAGCTGGGGCAAATGTTTTATTATTTTTTTCCAAGCAGTTTAAGATAAAAATAATTTGTTGATATAGCAAACTTTTAACTCAAAATACAGTCACTTGAAACAATGTTAGTGGTTCTTGCTTTTGTTAAAAATTTTCTCAAGACTATTAATCTTCATAGAAAAACAAAAGTATCAACCAGAGACCTATCTCACATTATCTTTCTGTTCATTCTGTTTATCAGCTTGTTACTTAACATTCTTCTCAACTTATATGCTGGTGGTGCCAACTGATTTTTTTAAAATTTTCTTTAGGTTCCATCCCATACCCCACTATCAGATCTTACCTTTTGTAAAAACTTATAATGATTGCTACACAATAACCTATATGTTATTTACCTATAGGGAAGGGAACTGGGTAGTTGGGGGATAGGCCCAGGAAGGTGGCTTTTTCATTGTATGTCCTTTTGTATCTTTTTATTTTATACCGTGGTGAAAAATAAAAGTTTAAAACAAAAAATTCAGTGACTAGTTAAGTACTTAGTCAAGAGTTCATACTCCTTAGCCTAGCAAACCAAGCTTTCTGCAGTTTAAGCCCAGTCTGTTTTCTCAACTTGTTTTTCCTATTTCTCACAAACTCTATACAACTGGAAGATTCACAATTTCAGAAACACCCTCTATATTTTTCCACCTCTTGTCATTGATCATACTTGAATACAGACTTTTCTCTATCTTTAGCTCTCAAAATTTCATTTTTCAAGATACATTTGATAAACTCAACTAGCAGTTGCTCATTCCTCCCCCCCAATTGTATTTATGTTATACCAATCTTCTGACAGTTTTTACTTGATTTATTGTAATATGCATACATGTCTTATCTCCACCAGATGGCAGAGGCATCAAGAGCAGGAGGCACATCCTGCATGGTACCTGTAACACTGCCTTGCATTCACAGGCTCTCAAGTGGTGTTTTTAGATTGAGTGAAATATGATTGTTAAGCTTATATGTACTCTATTGTTATTAGATTTAAGCAAGTCAGTAAATACTAAATCAGCCAGCTAATGTTTTCCAAAACCTTGAATAATAACTAAAATGTCATCATGAAAAAGTCGAATCATAGCCAGAGACAATTTTTGACAATTGCTAAATTCTGTTTTATGATTTATGTTCAAAATTTTTGCATGCAGCATATATTTTTTAAAAGTTGGAAGAACATTTTTTGGTATCAAGTTTTTAATTAGAAAATGGTATTTTTCCTTTCTGAGCTATTATTCTACACTAATGCAATGCGTAACTAACTAAAACTACTTTTTTCCTCCAAAGATCAAATTACTGTTTTGTTTGTTTCTTTAGGCTACTGGTCAGTGCTTCCCAAGATGGAAAATTAATTATTTGGGATAGCTATACAACAAATAAGGTAGAATTTCTTAATCATTCTTTTAAATAATATTTTATTTGGTTTGCTGTCCACCAATTCTTCATTTTATTACTTCAAACTTCAATTGCCTTCTGAGATGAATTTATTCTATTTATTTTAACCTAGATCTATTTAGGCTTAGTGTTTTCTTTTAATATTTAGTTCTTTTTTATTTCCAAGGAGAACTACAGAAATATTGTTCAGTTTGTTTTACTTGAGTCTCATATTTCACACTTGAATAATAGAAAAGTATCATTTTTACATGTAAAAGAAAATTTTAAAAAATTCCCATTTCCTAAAATGACAGTGACCTAAAATTTTTATTTCCAGTTGTGTAAGCTAGATGGCTAGAGTCAAGCTTTTGTTTGGTCCACACCAGGCACTGATTTGTGTTTCTGGACTGCTTGAAAGATACAGTAGATCAGAGGCAAATTACAACTTGTTTAATCTCTCGGTAGGGAAAGTCTGTGTATTCTCTTAATACATCTACTGGAAGGAATCCCTGATTTAAAGTGTTGAGTGGTTGTGAAAGAGCTTTGGGAATACATTCACAGGTCGAATACCTTTATACTCTGTTTACACATATCAGTATTTTTATTAAACATTTGAAAATAGTATTTTCTGAAATATAACTTCAGCCTGATTGAGATTTAAAACTAGCTAAGACAATTATGTAATATAAGTTTTTCTACATTAAACATGTATCTTTCAACTATATTTCCTAAAATAAAAAAAAATTGTATTTTTAAATATACCATTTTAGGTTAAGTGAGAGCACAGTAGTAATCACGTGATGGTCCCTGTATGGACCATTTAGCCGTGGTATTCGCATACACCTTAAATTTTTCCATCTGACCTGAAGTGATTGGTGTTGGGGTAACAAGGCACTAGATGGTGATGTGATTAGATCAGTACAAAACTATCACCATTGTTTGAATGAGATCCCAGAATATGTGCCTGTTAATAGGAGGGAGGATGGTAGTGTCATCTCTTCATGGAAGAACCATTAATCCACTCTGATAATCCCTAATTACCTACCTTTTTATTGTTAAGTGTTATGTTGGAGGAAACTCCTCTTTTGAGCACTACTGCAAAAACAAAGGATTTTTTAAAATCTTTAACATGTTACACTTAATTTTTCAATTGGCTATATTAGCATTAAAACATCTTTATATTCTTGCTTCTATTAAAAGAATTATTTCTAAAAGATCAATTCTTAACTCTGAATGATTTGGTAATACAGAAAAAATAATAGCCATTTTTATGTGCATTGGTATTTTATTTTTCATTGTTCACCTTCTCAAGCCATTACATTATTTTATTTTGCTTATTTTTCTTAAATGTATTTAATTTTTAGTAATATTTATTTCATTATAAGTAGGTTTAAAAAATGAATGACTATTTTTTAATGATTGCTTAGTAATAGTTTTTGTGTGTTGTATTTGTTCTGCAGATGCATGCTATTCCCTTGAGGTCCTCCTGGGTGATGACCTGTGCTTATGCTCCCTCTGGTAATTATGTTGCTTGTGGAGGCTTGGACAACATCTGCTCTATATATAACTTAAAAACCAGAGAGGGAAACGTGAGAGTGAGCCGAGAGTTGCCAGGTCACACAGGTGAGCTTCACTAAATATTATTCTTTTCTACTGAACCTGACTCCTTCCATAGAAAGTGCTGATCAAAGACAATGAGTGACAGATTGTGCTCAGCTGGCTAAAGGATGAGTATTAATTGCGTGAGAGGAGAAATTGCTATGAATCAGGAAAATGTTAACTTTTTGTAATTATACAGTGATGACCATAATTTTATTTTTCTTTAAAAAATAGCTGTATTGTTTTTGTAAAAATGATAAATTTACTGCAAAATTTCAAGCAATAATGAAAAATACAAAAAGAAAGCAAATATACTTCTCTGGCTTTTTTGCTACCATATAACAAGGGATTGTGATGTCTGTACTCAATTATATCATTAAAAATATGCATTAAGATACATTAACGAAGTATTTTTTTGCTAGGATAGTGTATTGTTTTATTTGCTTTGTGCATGCCTAGTTCAATAGTGTAGAATTTGGTTAGCAGTGTTAATTAGGATTTTATTGCCTCATCTGGTTTCTACCCATCTGAATTTTTGGCAGTACTGTTTGACCATGCTTTAACAAATCTTAGAATGGTGTTTTCCTGTTGTTTCCATATTTTGGAACATTAATGAATGCTAAGCATTTAAATGCTGTATCTTTCACTGATGTTCTTCTAAGTTCTTACAATATTTTTAAAGTATTTTCTCCAAGGTTATATGCCATAGATTACAGTTACTTGTGTAAAGGAATATCTCTTCTCTACATAATTGTCTTAGGTGGCAGGAGCCATGTCTTACTCAACTTTGTAACTTTCAGAGTGGCCAGCACAATGTCATTGACGTATTAAACACCTAAGGAAGGTTTGTTGATAAAATTTAGGTACAGATAGAGTTTGAAGCAACTAAAAGCAGAACTGTAGATTATATTGATAAATACTTGTTGCCTAGGTATTATATTTTTTAAAATATATGTTACTATTTCGTATGGTAATTGATTTATTCGATCCATGATAACCTAAAATTTGCTACTGTCTGTGCTGTAGGCTACTTGTCCTGCTGTCGTTTTTTAGATGACAGCCAAATTGTTACAAGTTCAGGAGATACAACTTGGTAAGTTTATTACAGAAGAACACTGTTTTTGGGATCGAGGGTAGTAGTAGGAACTAACTTAAGAAGAGATAGTAATCATTTTAAGTATTTTTATTTATTTATTTTTAATTATAGTGCTTTATGGGACATTGAAACTGCCCAGCAGACCACTACATTCACTGGGCATTCTGGAGATGTGATGAGTCTTTCTCTGAGTCCTGACATGAGGACTTTTGTTTCTGGAGCTTGCGATGCCTCTTCCAAATTATGGGATATTCGAGATGGAATGTGTAGACAGTCTTTCACAGGACATGTCTCAGATATTAATGCTGTCAGTGTAAGTATCATTTCAAAGACAATTTATTATGCATTTAAAATGTTGAACTCTATGGCATGATTTTAACAACAAATTGCCTTTGAGGATTCTTATAAATAATATGCTCTTACAACATTGAATCACCAAGTAATGAGGGTTTGATTTTTTTAAAAAGAAAGTTTTAATTCATAGGCCTAAGTCTTTATTTTCAGGTGAACAATATGTTTTATTTCCAAACTTAGACAGGTTGATTATCTTGACCAAACAGGCAGATCTTAAATGTCCATAACAGTGTGTTCAGATGAGAAAAACGTCCTATTTCTTTGAGGCCAAAGGGAACAACCCAAAGAGAACAATAAGGAAAAAGAAGGGAGCTGCTTAGTTTAAAATATAGCTTTTGAAGTCAAAATCTTAGTTCTGCCATTAACCAGTTGTGTGAGACTAGTCAAGCTACTTAATCTTTGTGAGCCTCAGATTCATCATTTTTGAAATAGGGATACTCCATGTACATCAAGGAATGGTTTGGAGACTAAATGAAAGTATGTATTAGATGCTCAGTAAATGCTATAAATTATGTACAAGCTACTTCATATTAAACAGATACCACAATAGATAAAGCCAGATAAAACGTACTCAGTATATAAGAGGATGAATTAATCATATGTGTTTATAAATTAGGACAAAGCAAAAATGACATTTGGAATGACAAAATGGTTATCAAATGGTCAGAATTGGGGGAGGGGTCTTCAGAGAAGATGGGATACTGCTTGAGTTAGGTAAATGGCCTTATGTAGATCTGATACCAAAATGTATAGATGTGACTAAAATTTCCATAAGTACCATAATTGCCAGTGATTAGATGTATAAAACATATTCTAATTTTACAAGAAGATTTTTTTGGGGAAAGATTGGTAAGTTTTTCTTTGAAGGTCATTTTTATATGACTTTGTAAAGAGCATCAGAGAAAGTAAATGCTTTGCTAACTGCAACACAACCCACCCTTTCTCCTTAGGCCTACCTGCTTAGAACTGTAGAGTTTTTGTGTCGCCTGACCCAACCCTCTCCATCTCTCACCCCATCACTTCTGTCAGGTTGAGGATGTTCTCTGATTTTCTTAATTTGCTAAGTTTTTGTCAGGAGTGAGTACTGAATTTTATCAAGTGCTTTTTCTCTATCTATAGAGATGGTCAGGTGGTTTTTCTCTTCTGGTCTGTTAAAATGGCAAATTTACATTCTTTGGGTTTTTTGTTTGTTTGTTTTGGGGCTGTTGGGAAAATAGAATAGTTTGGTCAGGCTCCCTTGCCTTGGGACAGGTTGGGGGTGGTGTGACACATTCTTGGTAAGCAAATTGTGTGTGTTTGGGTGGAGTTAGTGTGCATGCGAGGCGCCATGGCTTGGCTGGTGTCTGCCTCGGCATCCACATGGTGCACGGCCTTGCTCTCTGACCTACGGCTTCCAAGGACCTGTTTGCCGGTTACCTAGCTCCAACTGCATGTGAAGGGTCTGGTGACCCTGGAAAAAGGAGGAAATGTGGCTACTTGTGAATATGCTCTGCTCTATGGCCACTTTCCTGTTGACCGGGATCTGGTTGCTGCACACTGTACTGCAAGGCAGCATACACCAGGTTCTACAATGGAAAACCCCTTGGGAGGGGGAGGATATGTGGCTGTCCTTGAGCATGTGGTGCCTGGTGGCCACTTTTCTGCTGACTTGAGCCAGGGTGCTGCTCACTATGCTGCAAACTGATCAAGATTTGCGGCAGAAAGCAGAGTTGTTGGAAGCACAGGTAAATGTCCTGGAGGATGACGTGCAGTGACTGGTCACTCCTGCCTCTCACATCAGGGAAGACGACCAACCCAGTGGTGAGTTGGGGGAAACCGTGTGTCTCCAGGTATGATGTGTTGTGCAGAAGAAATTGAGACAGTAAAGGAGCAGAAACAGGGAGAGCCCCTGGCTGCTGCAGCTATGGGACCTAGGGGTGGATGGTATAATGTGCTCTAGAGATGATATAGTAAATGTGCGTTGCATTTGTCTGAAGGCAAAAGGCTCGGAGGATGCCACTTAAACCTGATGGCTGGACAGGTGCCATATAAACCCGAGGAAAGAGTGCCACATGCAGATGGGCAGATGACCCAAGGACGGGTGCCCCTGAAGAATTTCAAGAATGTTTTTATCTGGTGAAAAGGTGGAAAAGTTGGTCTCTGTTACTACATGCCTGTCTCAGTGGCAGCAGTTACAGGAGAGCCGCAGATATGCACTCCTTGATGGACTGGGCGAATGCAGCTATTTGAACTGTGTGGGCGAATGCTGCTGAACTGCCTGAGACTGAGTGACTAGCCGGTGTAAGCCGAGGGGATTCAGGTAATTCAGAAGCTGGGGATGGGGCAGCTAGATGCTAATAACCAGGACAATGGGGAAAATGCCCTAAAGGCATTTGAGAAGTCTGGAAAGGTGCCCCACCCATCACAGGCCCTGAGGCATAGAAGGACTGAGTTGTCCAGAGGACAGATCTGGGGCACTGCTGCCCTTGGCAAACTGCTCCCTGCATCGCAGCCTCTCTGGCTGGAGCAATCCTGCCTCAGCACCTCCAAAGAGCAAAAGCCAAAAACCTTGGTGGTGTTCATGTTGTGTTAAATTTGCAGGGCAGCAGTATGTGAGAGCAGTGGAGGTGTGGCAGCCTCCACCTAGATTTCGGAAGATGTATGGAAAAGCCTGGGGACTCAGGCGGAGACCTGCTACAGGGGTGGAGCTGCTGCAGAGGTCATCTGCAGAGCAATGTGGAGCAGAAAAGTGGGGTCAGGGCCTCCACAGGGAGCCCCCACTGAGGAAATGTTTAGTGGAGCCAGGATGGCGGGACTGTTACAGGAGTCCAGAACCACGGGGCTGCTGGCAGTGTGCAGCACCAGCCTGCAGAAGCTGCAGGCACCAGGGCAGCTCAATGGGCTGCACTTGGTGGAGCTGTAGGAGCAAGGTGGTCCAACGCTTTAGGGATCCAGGTGCCCCAGTGTGCTTAATGTTTCCCCTGTTTGGGTTTTGGATTTGTTTGGGGACTGTTTTTCCTTTCTATTCCTACCTTCTGGAATGGGAATGTGTACCCAGTGTCTGTCCCACTGTATCTTGGAAGTAGATAAACTTGTTTTTGACTCTTTACCGGTTCATGGCTGAAAGGAGTTTTGCCTTTAGTCTCAGATGAGACTTTGGACTTTGGACTTTTGAGTTGGTGCTGCAACAAGCTAAAGACTTTTGGGACTGGGATGGAATGTGTAATATGTAAATGTAAGGGTTGTCTATTCTCACTAAGGGAATGTCGTGGAAGATTCTGAGTGTGTAGATTGTACGGTGAGGGACCCTGAAGGGGTGGATTGTTGGGAAAATAGAGAGTTTGGTCAGGCTCCCTCGCATCGGGGCAGGTTGGGGGTGGTACAGCACATTCTTGGTAAGCAAATTGTGTGTGTGTGGGTGGGGTTAGTGCGCAAGTGTGGTGCCGCAGCTTGGCTGGCATCTGCCTTGGACGTCTGCGCGGCGCATGGCCTTGCTCGCTGACCTATGGCTTCCAAGGACCTGTTTGCCGATTACCTAGCTCATAGACCTGCGTGTGAGGGATCTGGTGACCCAGCCTGGTGTGTGAGGGGTCTGGGGACCCAGCCTTGCATGTGAAGTGTTTGTGACCCAATCTGGACAATGGGCTTGAGGGGTTTGTGAGCTCCAGACCCAGCCCTAACTCGACAGGTAAAAGAGCTCAACAGGGGCCAAGACATTAGCATTGCTTTTATTAAAATTTTATTAAAATATAAGTAAATATAGAGGCTTCCTTTTGGAATCAAATGCCTTAAACAAAGATATTATAACTTTTTTTTTCTCAGATGGAATTATAACCAGTATTATTATATTTTCACTTTTAAATTATATTCAGTGGAGGTTTCAATTTAGCAGTGAAATTTATTTTTTTTGTAGGTTTTATTTGGTTTTTTTAATTTTAATTTTTTTCATTGTGCATGTTTATGGGATACAGTTTGCTTCAGTACACATATATATTGTATAATGGTCTAGTCAGAATAGTTAGGATATCTGTCACCTAAACATTTATCATTTCTTTCTGGTTGTAATGTTCAAGATCCTCTTTTCTGGCTATCTTGAAATATACAGTACAATATTATTAGCTGTTGTCGCACTAGGGCACCAGAATTTATTCTTCCTATCTAACTGTAGCTTTGTAACTTTGCACTAGTCTACCAAGCTTTCCCTGGCCCCCCTCCTTAACAGTGAAATTTCTCACACTGTTAAGAAGGAACCAGAGTAGTTTCATTTGCAGCTGAGCTGCATATAAAACCTCACTGAATAGTTCATTGATTGAATTGCTGAAATATTCTTCTTGGCCCTATACTTGGGGGGCCTCCAGGTGTCTCTCGTCATTAAAAATACTGTTAATAATTATAAAGTGTGATTATTAATTTCATTAACCCAGGGCCAAATTTAATCATTTCTATCATAGATAACCCTCCCTGCTTTATTGTTATAATTGACAAATAAGAATTATATGTATTTATAGTGTGTACAAGTGTGATGTTATGATATGTGTATACATTGCGAAATGATTAAATCAAGCTAATTAACATATCCACCACTGATTTTCAATATTAACTTAAACTGGCATTTCAGGGACAAACACCATTTGGTTATAATGCATCATCCTTTTTATATATTAGTGGACTTGATTTGCTAAAGTTTTGTTGAGAAGTTTTACACCCATGTAAGTATATTGTTCTTTTTTTCATTTCTTGAAATGTTTTGTCTGGCTTTGGTATCAGACTAATGCTGGCCTCATAAGAGGAGTTAGGAAGTGTTCCCTCCTATTCAGTTTTCTGGAGGAGTTTGTGTATAATTTATATTATTTCTTCCTTAAATATTTGTTTGAATTTACTGTGAAGCTCTCTGTTCATTGAGTTTTCTTTGAGAAGTTTTTTTTTTTTTTCTTTTTCTTTTTTTGTGACCAGTAAGGGGATTGCAACCCTTGGCTTGGTGTCGTCCGCACGGCGCTCAGCCAGTGAGCGCACCGGCCATCCCTATGTAGGATCCGAACCCCCACGGCGGGAGCGCTGCTGCACTCCCAGCGCTGCACTCTTCCGAGTGAGCCACAGGGTTGGCCCTTCTTTGAGAAGATTTTTAGCTACATGTTTAATGTCTTATTAGATATAGAGCTATTTAGGTTATCCATTTCATTTTGAGTGAGCTTTGGTATATGTGTGTCTTTCATGGAATTTAATCTATATCATCTACATTGTCAAATTTATTGGCTTAAAGTTATTTATAATGCTCCCTTATTCTTTTGATATCTGTAGAATTTGTAGGAAATCTCCCTCTCATCATGATGTTGGTAATTTGTGTCTTAAAGTTTTTCCTGAATAGTCTGGTGCCATGGGCCAAATTGTGCCCATCCAAAATGTATATGTTAAAGTCCTAAACTCCAGTACCTTATTTGAAAATAGGGTCATTGAAGATGTAACTAGTTAAAATGAGATCCTGGCTCAGTGCCTCTTTTCGTTCAGGCCGTTAGTAAACATTCACTTCTCAGTGAGGCCTTCCCTGGACACCCTGTCTTAAGATTTTACCCACACCATACTTTCTTTACCTTCTCCCCGCTTTTTGTCCTTAGCACTTATTATCTAACATACTTATTTTTATTTACTTTTTTTTTTTTTTTTTAAAGATGACCGGTAAGGGGATCTTAACCCTTGACTTGGTGTTGTCAGCACCACGCTCAGCCAGTGAGCGAACCGGCCATCCCTATATGGGATCCGAACCCATGTCCTTGGTGTTATCAGCACCGTACTCTCCCGAGTGAGCCACGGGCCGGCCCATATTTTTATTTACTTTTAACGTTTATGTCTGTCTTCTTTACGAGAATGTAAATTTCATGAGGACAAAGATTTTGGTCTGTTTTGTTTACTATGCACAGTAGGTGCTCAATAAATATTTGTTGAATGAACAAATATTTTGGAAATTTCTAATAGAAAACTTTTAGAAAATAGAAAAATTCAAATACTCTTAAGAGCTGGTTCCCTAAATTTCTGGCAGATTTACCTTAAAAAAGGATAAAAACAACATATATACAAAATTAAGAATTGAGGTTACATTACAGGTAAAAGAAGATTTTTTTAAATTATAAGAAAATATACTATATAACTTATGGTAATGAATTCTAAATCACAATGAATTTTCAGTATTAACTCAGTAAGTGAAAACCCGAGTAGCTTGATAATAATTGGAAAAAATTAATTAAAAAAACTTCCAGGACCAGATAGTTTCATTGGTAAGTAATTCAGATGTTGAAGGAAAAGAAAATTTCCTATTGAAACTGTTGAAACTGCTCAGGACACAGAAAAAGACTAAAAGTTTCCCAGTTCATTTGATCAAACTAGCATCTCTTCTACCGAAACACAAAGGGTATCGCTTAAAACTAGTTAAAAATATCTCAGGAAAAATTATAGAAAATCGAGATCAACAATGTGTTAAAGTGAGAACACACCATCATCAAGTAAAATTAGTTCCAGGAGTTTAAGAACAATTGATTTAACATTAGGGTATCCATTAATATAATTTACCACAGTTTGTCAGTATTTCAGACACTAAAAAGGCATCTGATAAAAAGCAAACACCCATTTCTTTACAAAAAAAAAGACAACTGTTGATAGACCAGGACTAGAAAATTCTTGTCTTTTTTTTTTAATGTAAAGAATAGTCAACATCACATACACACCAGTGTAGGACTGTTATCTCTTAAGTATTTTCCTTTGAATATATAGTAAACCCATTAGAGTACATTCCAAATATGTATTTCCCCCAGTTCTGAGGACCATCTCAAGCTCTCAGGCAGTGAAAACTAGTTCATTGTATTGTTGAGGTGACCATATTATACTATATATATGTCATCCAACCCGGGGAACTTTTTTTTTTTTGGATGGCTTGCCGCCCAGGAATCAAACCCTGGACCTTGGTGTTATCAGCACCATGCTCTAACCAAGTGAGCTAAGTGGTCAGCCCTAAACCAGGAAGCTTTCGAATGTGAAAGAAAGTGCTGTTAATAATTTTGCTAAGAGGACAGGCAGAAACGGGGACTGTCCTGGCAAAGTGGTATGTCTGGTCATCCTGTCTCTCGAGTATTTGCATGCTGTACCCCACACACTCTAATCTAAAGGGGGCTCTTCTGAATTTGTTTGGCACTGTGTGTCCCCTGCTGCACTACAGCCTTCTCTGTTCTCTTCTGTGGTAGAGGAAGGTTTACTCCATACTTGCTGACAAAATGAGTGCAAATGGTAGTGTTGGAGTTCCTGCGAAGAAACAAGAGTATCTTGTACAGACCAGCTGCCAAAAAGAAAAAAAAAAAAGAAGAAAAGAAACAAGAGTATCTTGCTGGTTGTTAAAATGGAAGGAAGTGGTCAAAAACACTAGAGTGTAGTAAGTAAGTAGTAAGGGTTTGGTGAAGTCTTTTACTTTACTAAGGGCCTTCTGAACTTCACTGTAGCCAGGGTTGACTAATGATTGGATGTTTGGTAGGAGGATGAAAGAAATTATGGCTAGAAGTGTTACTGGACAATGGGGGTCCGTTCCTCAGTGAGCGCAAAACTGCCAAGACCAGGGTAGGAGGAAAAAGGCTTTATTCCTTGCAAGGAAGGAGAACGTTGGGGATTGTTCCTAAAGCATTGTCTCCCCGAACAAGGGAAAGGGGTCATCTTATATAGCCAAAGTTCCCACCTAACTTCCCACCCAAGTTCTCATTGAGGTCCTCTCATGTAAGTGAAGGATATGAGCTTGTTCAGTCTGCATTGGTTGACTGTGGGACATAGTTCACTAGCCAGTTCTGAAGCCAAATTTGCATTTGGGCCTGGGAAGGAATATGAACTTTGGACAACAGCAGGACCTCAAAAAGGTGTCACATGGGCTAAATCTTGAGCCCTTGGCTAGTACACATCACAGTCCATAGGCGGTGAGTTCAGAATTCCTGCCATGGCTGAGTCATGACATAAAGCAGGGACAAGTAGATGTGGAGATCTTTGCTCCTCCTCGGGCAGAGATTCACCAAAGTTTCATCTCTGGGACCTCTGTTTCCATTTCAGGCAATATATTTTGAGGGCAGTCTAGTATTTCATTGTTTGGCTTCCTGTCACCTCCAGCAAGAACAGAAACTCTAAACAAAGGGTCATGACCAGTTCCCTTCCTGTTTTGGACCTTTTAGCAGCAATGAGTGCGTGGGCGTTCGGAGACCCTGGACCGTGGGTTACAGAGGCTCCTCAAGCCTTCCGAGAATTTGAAAAGGAAAACCATATCTTTGTCTTTGGTGTAGAGAAACCATCTCCACTGGGGTCAGGCTTTAATCATCCTAAAAGCATTAAAAGTAAAAATATTTGCATTTCCAGGAACCTGTTAATCTATTAATAGTGTTTGCCTCCGCCATCACGCTGGCTATGGGAATTCTTAACAGTAAAACACGCTAGAGGCATTCTCATTGTATTAAGTAACAAGACAGTCACACTGCTATCACCACTATTTAACTTCTTCTGAAACTTCCAGCTAGTATAGTTAGATCCAAAACTGAAATAAGAAATGCTTTAGAAAGTAGAAAAAATATTAATTGTAGGTGATATGTTTAGCTATCCAGAAATCACAGGAAAAAAGTATTGTATGTTTTCTGAATTATAGAAACTATTTTAAATCAATGGTTTTCCTATACCAATAATAACCATTTAGAAAATATGAAGAAAATCCTATTTAGAATAGTAACAAGAATTATAAAATAGACAAGGAATAAATTTACCAAAATGTGCAGATCTTTATGAAGAAAATCCTAAAACTTTGCTAGTAAAAATTTTTATTTAATTACTGGAAATACATTCCATGTTCCTAAGTAGGAAGACTACATATTGTGAACCATCCTTTTATCTTTCAAACTAATTTTTAGGTTTAATACAAATTTTAATCAAAACCCAGTATAATTTTTTTTTTTTTTTTTTTTCCTGACCGGTAAGGCGATTGCAACCCTCGG
This sequence comes from Cynocephalus volans, assembly GCF_027409185.1. Taxonomy (NCBI): domain Eukaryota; kingdom Metazoa; phylum Chordata; class Mammalia; order Dermoptera; family Cynocephalidae; genus Cynocephalus; species Cynocephalus volans. The sequence continues at coordinate 103,648,550 of NC_084460.1, read as the reverse complement.
CCCGGTGTGGTCTGCACCACGCTCAGCCAGCAAATGCACCGGCCATCCCTATATAGGATCTGAACCCACGGCCTCGGCACTACCAGTGCCGCACTCTCCCAAGTGAGCCATGGGACCGGCCCCCAGTATAATTTTTTTTTGAGAGGTGTTTGGAGAGATGAGGCTTGATCAAATGTCTATGAAATTCAAATGGAAAAAAAAGGATAGGCTGATTTGAAGCAGAAGAATAACTGTTTTGCCAGATTATAAAAATTTCCTGTAATGATAAAAAAAATAGTGTGATGCAGGTGTGCCAAAGGATAGACAGAAAACTCAAAAAACAAATACTATTATGTATATAAGAATTTAGTGAATAATAGATATGACAACAAAATCAGTAGAAAATGATTATTTAGTTAATAGCCGGGACAGCTCCTTTCCTGTTTTAGATTGTAACACTGAATGCTGTTTGTCAAATCAGTTGCAGATGGAGAAAAATTAAGATGTGAAAGATGAAATGATTAAAGGCTGGCTGATTAGTCCAGTTGGTTAGAGCATGGTGTTTTAACACCAAGGTCAAGGGTTAGATCCCCATACTGGCCAGCTGCCCCTCCCCCCCCCAAAAAGAAAGAAATTATAACAACATATAACTAGAAAAGGACTTTATCTCATAAAAGCAATGAAAGAAGTCTCAAAGGGAATGATAAACTTGACTACATAAAAGTTAAAACTTGCTGTGTATTTTTTAAAAAGTAAACAATATTAGAAGACAAATTATAAACTATAATATAATACTTGGAACAAATTTATATTTTTCATTTTATTCCTACAAATCAAGAAGTACTAACAATGAAAAATATGCAAAGGCCATGAACAATGAAATCATAGAAGTAGTACAGGTAGGTAGTCAATAAATATATGAAAAAAATGTGATTTTCTTTTTGTTAAAAATCAGCATTATATAGTTCTAGTATCTGAGAAATGGTATTCACAAACCAGTCATGCATAGTTTTCTTTATTATTCACTTATTCCCTAGCCTAATTGGAATGTCTTGTGTTCCTTTATAAAATCTTTTCTATTTATTTCTTATAATGGGATTTTGGAATATTTCCTTAAGAATATATTTATATACACACATTCTATAAATAGTAATACTTAAATGTTTTAATAAGACATATGGAGGACCAGAGCTAGTATTTATTGAATACTTGCTATGTGCTGAACAATGGGCTAGGTGTGTATTTTGCATATGTTATTTTATTCAGTCCTAACCAGCACTCTGAAACTGAAACTAAGGCCCAGCGTATTTGAGAATCTTTAGAGGCCACATCACTTACCTGGTACGCAGCCAAGCTGGAGTTTGACTCGAGATCTGTCTTACCTGAGTCTATTATTACACTGCCTCCTCTGATTTTTGTGTACATCTGTGGAATAAATGTCTCTTGCTTTTCTTTCCAGTTTTTCCCAAATGGATATGCCTTTGCCACTGGCTCTGATGATGCCACTTGCCGGCTCTTTGACCTTCGTGCAGACCAAGAGCTATTATTGTATTCTCATGATAATATCATCTGTGGAATCACTTCTGTAGCCTTCTCAAAAAGTGGGCGCCTCCTGTTAGCTGGTTATGATGACTTTAATTGTAATGTGTGGGACACACTAAAAGGAGATCGTGCAGGTTAGTAAATAAGTCCACATGAGGTTCTAAATTCCAGGAAACATGAAGAGGTTCCCATCAGTAGTTTTCCAGGCCTCCATGGACATCTTGGAGATGTGGAAAATGGGAACCCAGTGGTTCTCTTTCTTTTTTATTGTTGTTACCCTTTGAGTGCATTTACTGTCCATAAACCATAATTATATTTCTGTTTTCTGGAGAATAATACTTAATTCTGTAATATTTTCTGGTTTGGTAAGTTTTGATGTAAAGAAGCATAGTGAATGTGACTCAATGTGGTCTTTTACAAATCACAGTTTTCTTATAACTTGACAGGAAACATTGTAACTACTGTGGATTGTCTTCTGGAGCAGATCTTGCGTGAGACAGGAAGGACATAGACCCAGTCATTGTCTTCTCTTAGCTCCATACTCTGAGTTCTCTCCTGTGGGTTCCAAAATATTAGAATACACATTAAGTCATACTGGGGACTGTCTTAATAACAAATTACACAGAGTGATTTTTAAGTTTTTTAAAAATCAAAATTATACTTATGGAATCAAATAGTTCTGTATGGCTTGTTACCAAAACACAGCAGTCCTCTGACCCCAGCTCATATTTTCTGCTCCCCAAAGTAGCTACTTTTAATTATTTACACCCATATCTTTAAATAACATGCCTGCATTGCTGTTATTTGATTTTTTTTTTTTTTTAAGTTTTAGGCATTATCTGTTCCTGACCTATTGTCATGGGTGATGAGGGATTAACTTTAACATTTCTGCTCCCACCACAGCTATCCTTCCCATCTCCAACTTTTCCATATAGTCAGTTTTGTTTACAGTAACATTGTTTACATTGTGCAGTGAGGTATGCTATGACTTCTTTTTGCTATGCAGCTTTTTAATATTCTCAAGAGTTATTTTTTTAGTTTATATTCTCAGTGAATCCTCATGCTTTCTTCCAGTTTTAATATGTCTTGGAGTGGGTCCATTTTCATCCATTGTACTGGGTATTCAGTGGGCCTTTTTGATCTGGAAACTTATGTCCTATTGTACTGAGAAATTTGGGGGGCTTTTTTGATTATATTTCTCCTCAATTATTATCATTCTGTCTTTCTAGAACTCCCATCATGTGGATGTTGGACCTTCAGAACTGGTCCTTTGAATTTCAAAAATTATATTCTTGTCTGTTTTTCATCTCTGTGACTTTTGCTTTATGTTCTTGGAGAAATCCTTACCCTGTTTTTCAACCTGTTTAGTTTTGGTTTTCATTTTTGCTACCATCTTTTTAATTTGAGAACTATTTTGGTCTCTATTTTTTATGGCACCCATGCTTTTTATCATGAATGAAGTCTTTTTTCTCTGAGGTTATTAGTGAAAGAATTTTTAAAAGTTTTCTTTTTCAAGCATAATGTCTTGTGTTTCCAAGTCGTTTTTTTCCTCCTGTATTTTTTTAGTCCTCTGTCCTTATTTTTAGAATATTTTCTTAAAGTCTGGTGATTCTTATCTTCTTATTTATACATAAGAGTGAGGCACCAAAATTGTTTAAAGCTCTGTGCACATGGTTGGATGTACTGACTGTAGGCCTTAGTGAGGCCTCTGGTATGTCTTCTGTCCTTTTTTCCTTGGGCTAGCCATGTCCCCTGAGATGGATCTTCTACTTTGCTACTTGTAATATATAAGCTGACTGCCGGTTTGGGGACTGCTTTCAAGAGGAAAACTGGGGGCTACAACAATTAGCAAGTATACTTTCTTTATTCCCCATCTTCAGCACAGTTTCACCAATCTCAACTGTGACTGTTTTCCTCCAATCAAGAGACCTTATTTTACCCTCTCCAGTGAATAAGTTTCTAGGCTTACACCATGGTGCATGACAATCAGTCACCTGACTCTGCACAGCAGAGGAAGATGAGACTTGGGGGAGTCTTACTGATTCTTGAACACTTTCTAATGCAAACATATTTTACCTTATATTTGCCCCTACCTGGTTCCTCTAGTATTGACCCTTTTGGAGGTTCTGCAGTGTAATTTTTCTTGGCTTGCCAGATCATTCTTGGCAGCTGACCATTATGGGGATCCAAACCTTTGACCTTGGTGTTATCAGCAGAGGATCCAAACCCTTGACCTTGGTGTTATCAGCACCGTGCTCCTAGTTTACAAAATGTTGTTGCCATTGCCTGCTTTCTTCTCACTGTCCTTGTAGGTTTATGTCCTGACCCTTTTAAACTCCTGTACAGTTGTTGGGGTCTCTGAGGAAATAGAGAGGCAATATCAACATTCCCAGGAATTATTTTCTACAGTCTCTCTTAAGAGACTGTATGGGTTCACAGTTTCACACTTCATAAGTAGATTTTTGGAAGTGTTCTGTTGCCCGAAGCCAATTACCTTTTTAAGGTGTTAGATATTTTGCTTGGATTGAATCAGTTACTATCTATAATAAAACAAAAATGTGTTTGCTTTCCACATTGTTAACATGCTTGAGTTTTAGTCTTGCTTTGCTTACAGCTGGTTTCAAGTTACATAACTGGAACTTTCACCTTAAAATTGAATACTGAATCTTGAATTGCTAATTCATTCTGCTCTCCAGTGTGACGTGTAGTATTTAGCCCCAGTGTTCATTTTTTATTTCAACCCGTAATGGTAAATTTGCCTATTGCCAAACATCGCCATACTGGAGGTACTATAGAAAACAAGAGTAGACAAGATGAACCTCTGTTCTTGAGATTGAGTGAAATGATGTGCTTAAGTACAAAGAAGGATAATGCAGATTTAAACACAGTACATTAAAATATTCTTGAGAATTTGATATATTCTAATTTTTTCTTTTTAATTTTTTATTTCTTATTTTCTTCTGAAGTATTGGGAATATTTCATTTTATCCTGTGGTGATCAGGATATCAGGTGAATTTAATATGGAACAGAAACTAAAACTAGTTCAGTTTGGTGGTTTCAGAAAGTAATAACCAACATTCCAGGGTTTGGTGGTTAACAGAAGAAAGTAAATAAATTATATTGGTATTTTTGGAAATGGTGATGTAAGGCAACTTCATTCTTATGTTTTTGTTATTCTTGTGGTAAAAGGCTACTTCATCGAACTTCATTTAAAATTTTGTTTTTGTTGAAAACAGCTCGGTAGCAAAACTTGGAATATCAGGAATTTATTAGAGATGTGGAATAAGCTATGTCTGTTTTCCTAGATGTAAGAAAGATGACATAAATATTACTTTCTAAAAATTAAAGACAAATTGATGCACATGTCAAAAAGTCAAGTAATACAAGAAAGTGTATTTGATATACATGTCCAGCCTACCGCATATCTATCCCCCCACCTCGGAGGGACCTGTTAGTTTCTCAGCACCTTTCTAGATCTTTATGCATGCACTTTTTTAATTCTAAAACTCTACAGTTGCTAACTTTTTACTGAACTTTTTTTTTCAGGTGTCCTTGCTGGTCACGACAATCGTGTCAGCTGTTTAGGTGTAACTGATGATGGCATGGCTGTGGCAACAGGTTCTTGGGACAGTTTTCTTAGAATCTGGAATTAACAGTGTCATATATTTCCTGTTCTCCATTGATATCTGGGGAAATAAATGCTACAGCCTATAGCTGTGAAAAAAAATTCTACCTTATATTTGCAGGTGAAGATTTTTCTATTGGGATTATTATGTATAAAAAGAAGCTTTCAGCAATCTACAAAAAAAGTGAAAAAGAAAAAAAAAACCAAGGCAAAGGTGCCTGCTGAGATCAAAAGGACCAGTGTATTAATTTGAGGAGTTGGGTTAATTTAACCTTGATGAATTTTTGCTTGTACTCAGAGTCTAACAATTATTTTCTTTTGTGTAGAACAGAATGTACACATTATAGCAGCTTATCACTCTGTGTGTTTGCATTTTTTAAGAAATACATTTTAAAATTTGTATACACAAGAAATGTCACATTTTTGAATTTTGTAATGGAAGAACCAGGCACAGTAATATATGGAAGTGATATTATATATGTGTGTACTTACGTTTGAAGAAAGTCCCCTTGAATTCTGACATTCCTTTTTAATCTAAAAGAAATCCTAATGGCTTAATGTTAGAGTGTTGATAGGCTGGGTACCTCTGAGGGGGAGTCATTAGTTTCTTCTGCATCTTTTGCCATAGTGTCAATCCAAATGAGTGCTTATTTTTAGTCCTTTGAAGTGACAAATAATCAGAAGGCCAGAGAAAAGAGATTTCACTCTGACATTTTAGACTACATAAGAAACTTCATTAGAATTTATTATATTAATAAAAAGTAGATAATAGCATATAAGTGATTTTTGGTGCTTTAAAAGGCTGGCTGTGATCAGTTGACACTTTGAGTCGCCCTCTATACAGTTGGATTTTCCTGTTGATTTCACATCCTGGAACTAAGTTTGTAGAGTGTACTCATATTTCAGAAGTTTCATAAACATTTGTTTGGATGGTCCCTGCTTCTAAAGACTCTTTCCCAGTGTGCTCTATCAATATATGCCTGGATAGGAAATATATAGTGTGACAGTGTTACATTTTTGTAAGAAGTGTCAAATCTAACCAATTGCTAGCACTCGTTTGTTATAATTGTACTAAGGTGACTTTATGAATTTTATGTTCATTAATATAAAATCTGAATTGATTTATAAAATGTCTTCAAATTTCTTAAAATGAAACATTTAAGGTTTTGCTCTTCTGTAATATTTCTAAGTGGATTTGCTACAAAGAATGCCTAGATCTGATCTATGTGACCCCACTTTAAAGCCAAAAGAAAAATTCCTAAAGCAGTTCTTAAGACAGTCAGAGAAATATACAATATACTAAGTAATTCCTCTACTTATCAATGGTATAATAAAGTGTCTATTACCAGAATGCCCACTGCAGTTTAAACAAATATACTTTTCCTCTTGGATTTTCTCTTAAAAATAACTCTAAATGATTGACAATAGAAGATGGTTAGTCTTGCTTAATGGTGAAGTCATGAGTTATTCTGATATGTAGAAGTGCATTGTGTTTTGTAACTTAGTAAACTGTAAGTTACTGTTCATATAGTTCTGTTAACTTTTGATTACCTATAACCCTAACCTACTACTCCCTAACTACTAAATTTTACCTATAAATTTTCATTTTTATAATAATCTGCATCAACTATAATGAAGTTATTATCAGTTTTGTTTATTAAGGTCAGTTGATGTTAGAAAGTGTATAAAGTGGTTAAAGCAAGTTAAGATAAAGGACCAAAACAGAATATTGTAGATAGCAGGTATGAATGTATGTTTATATTTTGGTTAAAATTTCTTTGAACTTATTGGTTATTAATCTTTATCTGTGGACTGATTATATTCATAAAGAACAGCTCTTTGAGATAAGTCCAGAATGTTCTAAAGGAACTTATTCATTTCAAAAGATGGGGGTGGGGGTGGTGGACATTTGCCATGCAGTTTAGCAATTCATTCCAAAATCCAGTTTAAGAAAGCATTTATTTCTGTTGTGTGTAAAAATAATCTTACATATATGAGAGTATTTCCTCTACTCAAGTTATTATAGTAACAAGACACTTTAGTCAGAGGCATACAGACTATAAGAATTCTGTGGTCTTAACATATTTTTGAATGACACTTATTTTAATGTTATTAAAGTTTTGTGTAGAGAGGAGTTTAAAGCAATTTCCATAATTAAATATGTACTAGGCAACTGAAAACTAATCACTATTGAACCCTTGTGGCTAAGTATACATATGACCACATGGTAACTAAGTAATATCATTACCACGTTAATTACCTTCCTAATTAAACCTTTGCTTTCTAGTGATAGGGGTTTCAGTTGCTAAATATATGTATTTGCAGTTTGAGTTCAGATGATTGTCTGCTTAATTTTGTTGTTGTGTGTAAGATTCCTGTAATCAGTGAGTTTGATTTGTAGAAATATTGTATAGTTTGGGTGTTAGTTTTTCAAGGCCTAAAAATATGACCGGATTTAAAGAATTTGCATTATCAAGAATATTGCAGTTCTGTCTGGTGTCTATTAATTTTTTCTCCCTTATCTTAGAAGAAACAACATAATGTGCCTCAGCAGGTTGATTTGTAGACTCTTAACACCTCAAAAAGAGGAGTTATTTGAGATCTGGCAAGAATATTTTAGAGGTACATATTTTTTTGTAAAATGTTATCACCATGTGGTTTAGCAAATCATCCCAAAAACATGCTCAAGGAAGCAATGCTTGTTTTCAGCAAGGATATCTCCTCCACTCTGATGGACAGCTATACTGTTAGAGATTTAGACTAAATATCCAAAGTCCCTTCCTAGCTCAAAGTTTTAACTGTGATTACATACACTGTATTGAATTCTATCTTGATAGAGGGAAAGATTTGGGCTTAATATTTAAATAGCAAGAGCCTAGTATGCAGTGCTCCTCATATTAATGTAGACTCAGATGAACTGATTAATATTACATGATGATAGTAGTGACCTTGAGATAATGGATGTAGGTGCTTCTAGAATATGTTGAGGAATATTAAAGTTATTAACCTACTGAAAAAAATGGATCTTGACCTCTTCAGGTAGCAAAATGAAATTATTATTGTTGAAAAAATGCTGTGCCAGTATTATAACTGACCTCCTCCACATGTTAATGACTGAGATTTAATAATAAATTAAGACTAAGTGTAAAAATGTTCAGAGACATTTATGCTTTGATGTGAATTTCTCGTATTTTTAGTTATAACACAATTGAATACTGTGGGTTATTGCTGGTGTGTTTAACTTAGGGAAACTGATTAAACAATTCCTCAAATGACCCACCATCATTTTAATAGTGAAGATGTTCTTTGTAGGGTCTTTAGAGTCTGAGGCTTAAAAAAATTTTTTTTTAATTAAGTACTATGTTCAGCTTCTTTTCCTTTTGCCATTGTGGAAAGCAAAATTTTAAACTATTTCTTACCTTCTATGAGAATTTTCTAAAACATCCACAGGTTAAACCATCTTTCTTCTGAGAGAGGAGGAGTAGTACAATGAATAAAACTGGTATTTTAAATTGGGTTAAGTAGAATGTGATGTACACTTCATATTTACTAGTTTTGAGGTAAATCAAATTCACTGCTGTATTTAAAAACATGGGTTACAATAGGTACTCATTAAATTGGTTTATAGTAGAATGTCTAAGCTAGCATTCTGTTTTAAAAAGTAATTTATTAATCACAGATTGATGGTACACCTTGTATTTAGCAAACGTTTGCATGTTGATAAAATTTCCTTACTCTTTTCTATTAAATCCAATTACTCATCTTGTACAATACAGTTCTAATACAGTGTTAAGCAAAAAAAAACCTGTTATGTGTATGTTTCAACTGGTGGCAAACATACCCAACAAAATCTTACATCATGCAGTATTTATTTTTTAATTAATAGAGCTTCAGTGATATGGTTGGTAGATATCTCAAGTCTTTTCTGTCTTTTACACAATGGTGCTCTATCCTATTGTTTTCTCTTTTCAAGGAAGCATCTGAACACTTGCATTTGCATTTTCTTATTCAAAGGCATCAACATCTGGTGTTTTTTTTTTTTTTTTAAACACACTTAAAATATTTTTCTGTTAAAGCATTCTGAAAATGTCTTCAACTGCAGTGGTTTCTACACACTTGTGGCCAATTGACTATGAATGTCATATGTCAATTAGGGGAAAGGTAAACATGCTAGATTAAAGCTCTTATAAAAGCTTTCAACCATACAAACTATGGACTTGTTCCTTGATTTAACAGTATTTGTGGATCTTTCTTAGTGATTCATTCTTTTACTTGTATAGTAGCTTTGTGAAATAATGTTGCTGTGAATCGATATTGTAATCAATAAAATGCTTTTAAACAGATTTCATTGTTGCATGTTTTAAGTGAATTTTTAGTAGGATTTACTTTTAAAATCAAGTCTGGGAACTGAAATCCAAGATCACCTTCATGCTCAGCCCCAATTCCTTTATCTAAACATTTTTTTTTTTCATGAAAAATGAATGGGCTGCAGGAGCAAGGAAGAGATTGGAGTGTTATTGACCTACTCTTTAGTACTGTAAACTTCCAGTTTACTGATAAAAGGCCACACATTTCCATTAAAAAGCAAAAGCCATTCTTCCCCTGTAGCTCCCTTAGGATAATTTAGTTCCCATTTTTAGTTCCCAGTTCTGCTTATGGTATTGATAAGAAATGCTTATGTCTCCTCACCACAACCTTGGGGAAAGAAGAATGAGGAAATTAAAGATGTTACATAATCTTAAATTTACTTCAAAATAATGTGGGAGATGGGGATAAAAATAACATTGGCCATAAATTTGTAATTCTTGAAGCTGCATGATTCGTCATAGAGGTTTATTACGCTTTCCTGGCTACTTTTGTCTGTTTCATATTTTTCCATAATAAAATTTTGGGTTTTTGTTTTAAAGATATGAATCTATGTAAGGGCACATAGCACCATGAGTTGAAGCACAGGGTCCCCTATGACACTTTGGATATTGTTTGTCCAGGGAAGAGTACTAGAGAAGTACCTGTAAACTGCATATTTAAGGTGGAAAACCTCTAAAGTGGAAAACATGCTCCCCCCCGTTGTGGTCTATGACATCTTATGCTAAGGACTGATGTATGTAACTTTTACTTACCCTTTCCACACTTGGCCAGGAGAACTAAGCAGTAGTGTGATCATAAGAGCCAGTCTGCTCAAGATACTTTATATGCCGACCATAAAAATGAGAATGGAAGATTAAAACTCACTAAATACTAGTATAAAGGCTACATTTAACTACTAGGCAGATAGGTTTGTTTTATTTTCGCCTTGCACGTTTGCATACTTATAAAAAAATGTTTTGTAAAAAATTTAGGATTATACAAAGTTTATAAATAATCCTGCAAACATACATAGTAAACAATCAAGTATATGTGCAATAACTTTGAACTACATCAGTCGTAATTACATGATCTTTATGTAATTAATTCATGGGCTTGATCATAGGTGCACTTATCTCTAGGTGTGTTGGGTTTCCTTATTTTAGTGTTCCATTTCCAACATTCATCTATTTTCGTATGTGACCAGATGGGACTCCATTCAAACTAGTGATGGAAAACTTTACACCAGAACCACTAAATACTGGTGGTTCCTAAACTTTGGGACCAAACTTCAAGGACCACTCTTGGTGATACCAAACCACTACGCAATTTCAGAAGTTAGAGGACTTTCATATAAAGGGTAAGGCCTTGAAATTGTAACCTAAATTAGCAGTACCCAGTCTTAGACATCAGTATTTCATTTTGTAGTTGTCACCTACTCTCACTTGATTGTGGCCTGTACCAGTTTTTGGGTTATCAATCAGCAATAAAAGCTAAAAACTAATATTTATATAAATTTATTTGAATACTGCATCCTACTATCTAATTTGCATAAAAAAGTAAATATTTTTGAAAGGCCTCTATGGCCTAAACAATGTTTTCTCCTTAAAATAACTCAAAAAAAAAAAAAAAAAAAAAAAAAAAAAAAAAAAAAAAAAAGACTTGTACCTGCTGTGAAAAGACAATAGCATCCAGAAGCCTTAAAAGGCACAGAAAAGGAAGTACTGAGTTATTAAAGGAAGAGAAAAAGCCTAAAATTTTACCCATTCCCATGAAGGGAGCATAAACAATACTTGGTCAAATGCACTGTATCCCCTGGGATCGTTCATTTCTAACAAGTGTCTAGGTGATGCTGTTCTGGTAGTCCTATATTTTGTGTAGCAAGGCCGTAGGATGATGTCATTTTTGTATATTTCCATTCCATAAAAGTTTCAATCAGTTTTTAATACAAAAGCAGACACAATACTAGAACCCATAAACATTTCATTATGGTAAAAAATACAGCAATAATTTTTAACAGAACCTGGCAAACTCATAAGTAAAAGTGTCCAGTGGGGGAGAACCAGCAATATCCTAGGGAAATGCCTTCTGAACAGCAGCTTTTAAACATTACTATTATCATCCAAAATTCAGACCTCTTGTATCTTTGGCTATTTTTATTACTTAAATCTTTACTCCTAAAATATAGAAAAGCTTTTTTTACTGGAATCACAATTGAAGCAAAGTTGAAAATGTTTCTTTAGAAACACATCAGGAAACTATTTAGACCCAGATACTTTGATAAGTAATTATTTATAATAACAAAACTTTATACTGTTTTACATCAGTTTTAATGGGAATAAAAGAGGGCGTAAAAACAGCATATTTATTAGTGGTTTATATACCTGCCATTGTGGCAAAAGTGATTGTAACTTGCATAAATAATACATACTCAAGAACATTCCACACTCCTTGGTGCTTAGAACAATGCAATTTATAAAACAAAACAAGAAAGTGACTATTCCCAATAAAGGCATCAAAAACCAGTTTTGAGAAAGAAGGTGAAAGGATCATTCTCTAACTCCTGGATGCCAGGAAGCAGAGTTTTTCAGAATCAAAAACAAAGCAAGCCCTAATTAAGAGCTCAAGGCCCCACCCCTCAGGGGTCACATAGTTGGTTCTGTTGCTTTTAACTAATTCATTATTTTAATACATCAAATGATTTAGCCTTTCTTTACCTAAAATTAAAACTAAGGACATATTATAACACTCTTCAGAAGTGCAAACACCCTGAGATAGATCATTGCCAGAATCTACACAGAGATGTAGGTACTTTGCTATTTAGGTACAATTAGTGTAATTCATACTTAAAAGTCATTTCATGAAAGTAACAACTGTCTCAATCTTCCAAGTTCCGTTTCTTCCAAAGCAATGATGGTCACCAAAGCAATCTCTATTGTTAAGATTCTTCTTCATTGCTTGAATGTAGAAACTGCTTAGTAAAATTCTCCAGCTCATTTTCAAGTTGAACAGCTTTATTTCTAATTTAAAAAAATGAATAAAACATTAACCTAATTATCATAAAGGTCAATGAGAAAAATCCATTCCATTCAATCTTAAAGAAAAACTGGCTAGCCAGCTGCTGCTACCTTTATCTGAACCAGATACAACTATTACCAACCCTTTTCAGAGTACTCATTATTTTTGCTACTGCAGCTTTGCAGTAAACAGACTTAAATGTCCAGGACCTAAAAAAAGTTGTAGAGATAAAAGACAGAAACTTCATCAAAGAATGAAAAGCATAATACAACGGAGTCATATCATCGTACATGGGAGTTATATCCTAAGTTACATTCAGTCATGATTGTCCCTGAAAATTCCCTTTAAGTAAAGCATAAGGTACAGAGTAAGTGGTTTTATGCATATGCAAGGAAGCTGGCAGATGTCAAGGGACCATGGTATACCAAAAATATTTATTTTAAACACTACAATCATACTTGACGCAGCCAAATGCCCATAGTAAGAGGAAATCCGGAACTAAAACTGACAGATTTGTGTCTCCCATTCTCATACTATGCCACGGCATGCACACACTGAGTGAGCTTAGTCTATTTTGGAGAAGGTGAGGGGGTCTTATTTTATTGTTGCTCACATATGGTTGAGGTCATATAAGTTAACTATACATACATATGCCATGAAATCCACTTTATATATATCTTTAGGCAAGTTAAATTCTATCCAAATAGCTGAGCTTAATGTAGTAACAATGGAGATTCCAAATATTATGGTATTTGTTTTTGTAACAGTGTTTCTTTTTTTTTTTTTTTTTTTTGTCGTTTTCGCACCGGTCAGTCCTATATAGGATCCGAACCCGCGGCAGGAGCGTCACCGGGCTCCCAGCGTAGCACCCTACCAAGTGCGCCACGGGCTCGGCCCTATGGTATTTGTTTTTTAGAAACATTTTCCTATTAGAAAAAATGTTAATTAGCAGATCAAAAATATTCGTACTTATTCGTCAGTCCTGCCAAAACCAAGAAGCCACAAAATATGTACCAACAATCTACTTTATCATTTATGTAGATAATAAGTAGTTTTACTATAATAAGATGAAATAACTATTTAAAAACTTATCTAGGTAAAGACAAAAAAAATCTACTGGATATAGTTTCACCAAATTTGAAAGGCATGTTTAGGATGGTCTAACTTAAAACAGAAGCAATGGAATACACAAAATTCATGCGTGAGGGGGTAGGAGGGTGGGCAAGTTGGAAATATCTAAGTGATAGGCAGTCATCTTTTCCAGAGATTTTGAAATTGAGGTGTAATGAGAATGTGACTGCTGATCAGATTAAGACACCATGGATAGTCACTACCACAGGTATTTTAAATATATGCCCCAAAATTCAGGTCACAAAGACAGGTTCCTCCAATTTGAAACACTGGCTACTAAGCTGCTCTTACATGGGCAATTTTATATAGCATATGTCCTGGAAGTAGCAGCAGGGATTAAATGATGCTTAATGATTCTCCCAGACATGCTGGCAAGCCAGCTATTGAGTAAGAAAGCTGGAAGTAAAAACTGCCAAGTACAGACCTACTAGTGACATTTCCAGTCCCTATAAGCAAATTTTATTAGACCCCAAAGAATCTGTAAGAAATCATATTAGGCCAGCAACTCACATTTTATCAGGAACTCTCATTTACTTTTGTTGCTTCAAATTTAAGTACCGGCATTACTTGCTTTATTGCACTTCAGAGATACTGCATTTTTTTGTTTTGTTTTGTTTCGTTGTTTTACAAATTGAAGGTTTATGGCAACCCTATATCGATCAAGTCTATCAGTGCTATTTTTCCAACAGAATATGCTCACTTGTGTCTCTGTGTCACATTTTGGTAATTCTCACAATATTTCAAACTTTTTCATTATTATATCTGTTATGGTGATCTGTGATAAGTAATCTTTGATGTAACTATTGTAATTGTTTTGGGCACCCAGATAAGATGGTGAATTTAATCAATAAATGCTGTGTGTACATTCTAACTGCTCCACCAAACTGGCCATTCCCCTGTCTCTCATTTCTAGGACTTCCCTATTCCCTGATACACAGCAGTATTGAAATTAGGCCAATTAATAACTCTACAACGGCCTCTAAATGTTCAAGTGAAAGAAGAGTCACAAGTCTCTCACTTTAAATCAAAAGCTAGAAATAATTATGCTTAGTGAGGAAAGCATGTCAAAAGCCTTACTGCTGATTTGGAGAAGTTTTAGCAGTACGGATAAAACAGCACACCAACCACAACATTCCTTTAAGCCAAATCTTAATACAGAGGAAGTCCCTCACTCTCTTCAATTCTGTGAAAGCTGAGAGAGGTGAAAGCTACAGAAGAAAACTGTATGTGAAGCTAGCAGGTTTGGCTCATGAGATTTAAGAAAAGAAGCTGTCTTCATAACATCAAAGTCCAAGGTGAAGCAACAAGTGCTGTTGTAGAAGCTGCAGTAACTTATCCAGAAGTCCTAGTTAAGATAATTGATGAACGCAGCTACACTAAACAGATTTTTCAGTGTAGATGAAAGTCTTATATTCAAAGATGCCATCTAGAACTTTCATAGCTAGAGAGGAGTCAATGCCTGGTTGCAAAACTTTGAAGGACAGGCTGACTCTCTTGTTAGGGGCTAATGTACTTTGTGACTTTAAGGTCAAGCCAATGCTTACCTATCATTCCTAAAATCCTAGGGCCCTTATGAAGTATGATAAATCTACTATGCCCGTGCTCTATAAATGGGACAATAAAGCCTGAATGACATCACATCTGTTTACAGCATGGTATACTGAACATATTTAAGGTTACTGTTTAGACCTACCACTCAGAAAAAAAGATTCCTTTCAAAATAATCCTCTTCATTGACAATGCACCCAGTCACCCAAGAGCTCTGATGGAGATGCACAAATTAATGCTGTTTTCATGCCTGCTAACATAACATCCATTCTGCAGCCCACAGACTGAGTAATTTCAACTTACAAGTTCGTAAGGCTATGGCTGCCACAGACAGTAATTCCTCTGATGAATCTGGGCAAAGTAAACTGAAAACCTTCTGGTAAAGATTCACCTTTCTATTAGCTCAGTTGGTGAGAGCACAGTGTTATAACACCAAGGTCAGGGGTTCGCATCTCCATACTGACCAGCCACCAAAAAAAAAAAAAAAAAATTCACCATTCTAGATGCCATTAAGAACATTCGTAATTCATGGGAGGTCAAAATATCAACATTAACAGGAGTTTGGAAGAAGTTGATTCCAAACCCTTACGGATGACTTCAACCCTTATGGATGAGGGGTTCACGAGTTCAGTGGAGGAAGTAACTGCCGATGTGATGAAAACAGCAAGAGAACTAGAATTAGAAGAGAAGCCTGAAGATGTGACTGAATTGCTAGAATCTCATAAAATTTTAATGGATGAGGAGTTGCTTATGGTGAGCAAAGAAAGTAATTTCTTGAGATGGAATCTATCCCTGATGAAGATGCTGTGAACACTGCTGAAAAGATAACAAAGGATTTAGAATATTACATAAATTTAGTTGATAAAGCAGTGACAACATTTGAGAAGATTAACTCCAAATTTGAAAGATCTACTGTGGGTAAAGTGCTATCAAACAGCACTGCATGCTACAGAGAAATCTTTCATGAAACGAACAGTCAATTGATGTGGCAAATTTCACCACTGTCTTATTTTAAGAAATTGCTAGTCACCCCAACCATCAGCAACTACTACCCTGATCAGTCAGCAGCCATCAACACTGAGGCAAGACCTTCCACCAGTAAAAAGATTGTAACTTGCTGAGGCTTAGATGATTGTCAGCATTTTTTAGCAATAAAGTATTTTTTAATTAAGTTATATACATTGTTTTCTTAGACATAATACCATCACACACTTAACAGACTACATACAGTATAGTGTAAACATAACTTTTATATGCACTGGGAAATCAAAAATTCGTGTAACTTGCTTTATTGTGATATTTGCTTTAATGTGGTGGTCTGGAACCGAACACACAGTATCTATGAGTTATGCCTGTATACCCAACAGTTCCCAAGGAGAACAGAAGTCATGGGTCTTGGACATACAGGACTAAAAATTCACTTTTAATTACCAAACTTCCGTTCTGAAAAGGGACTAACATAGCCTAAAAAAAAGTTAAGTTTCAATCTATAGAATTTCTTTAAATTCAGATTTGTTCTCATTGAAATTAGCTTTCATTGAAATTGCAGAACATGTAATTAAATATGGAAGATTTTAACTTAAACCAACAAAGCTATGAGTTGTAATAAAAATTCATCAGTGATTTTACATATTCACATTTGATAATGAGACCAGTAAGTGTTCATATTATTGAAAAAAAAGGCTTAAATACCTTAAGAGCTTTGAATTGTTTTGTATTTTTTCCAACTGATCTATTTCTTTGGATAATCTAGCAATTTCTTCTTCCACATGTCTTTGAGTAATATCAACTTGTTGGCACAGGCGAGCAAAAGTGGTAGCCATTTCTCTTAAAATAAAAAAAAATTGATTAGTAGTCATAAATGTCTTCTAAAATAAATAGGCTTTAATTTAAAGCTTATACGAACAGGAGAACATATTTTTAAAAATACCTAAATCATAAGGAATCAAAGAACACTGCTAAGAATGGTATAAGAGAAGGTACAGCACTTGCAAATTTAATATAACTGTAGGCTTAATTTCATCTGGCCTCAAGACAAATGCTCAAGAGGCAATATTAGCTCTGCTAAATGGTTGTGAATGTGAATAAGCTATCTCCAACATTAGACAAATAAAGCATGTTTCATTCTTTTAATATTTAGCTAGTATATTTTAACTGAGTAGTTACTTGAGGTTGCCTCCATTAGAGTGTAAAGTCCTCTAAGAGGGGATCAAGTTATCTTCAACTTTTTATTTCCCATAACCCCTAGCATAGTTATTATTACAGGAGAGGCAATTAATAATTGTTTGATGATCAAATGAATGGAAGGCTACATTAACTTTCTTTTTAGTTATATGAACCTCAGCTGATCTCTTTTGTAGGTCCAGTTATCTTCACTAGAGAAAAGATCTTCCTTAATACAAGTATGAGTAAATTAAAATTAAAACTATCACAGAAAATAGCTCAGAAAAATATCTGGTGAATGAATGAACAAGTTCCTATAATCTTTGGTCTTCCTGTATCCTTCTTTACAGCTATAACTATATTAGCTCAGGTTTTGATCTTGTGTCTGAAACGATTTTACTAACTTCCCTACAATTCTTATCTCCTTAGTCTAAACCATTCCATATACTGTATCACTGCAAAGTTATTTGTTCTACAGCCAAGTGTTGGCAGCATCACTCCAAGGATTCCTAATTATCCAAATCCCAATTTCTACACACACAGACAGGGCTGTGTCCTACTGTTAGGTTTATACTCAAATGTAACCCCCTATGCATACATCTGCCACACTGGAATTTTCTCTTCATGTTCTTGAACACATTCCTTCCCCTCCTACCTTCCTGCTTTTGGTTTGGGTTGTTTTTTATGTCTTATCTTCCTATTCTGTGTGTTCAAATTTCATATGCTACCTCTCCTCTAGGAAACTTGGTCCACTATCATTCATGATTTAAATAACTTCTAGAGAACACTTTATCTTTCTCTTATACTACCACTTTCACTTTGTATTATAATTAGGTATGTTATTTCTTCCACTAAATTGCAATTATCTTGAGCTCAGATAACTTTTTAATTCTGCTCTCAGCAGTATCCAAATATAGAATATTGTGCCTTGACTTAACTGGAGTTCTATATATTTTTACTAAGTCAATGAAACAAACATTTTAAGATGTATAAAAGCAGAAATTGGGTGGACCTAGATATTTATTATGTTATAATAAAATTCTCTTGAGATTTAATAAACGATACCTTTAAACTTATAAATTTGAATTGTGAGAGTAAAAATAAATTATGCTCACGATAAAATCAGGAGCCTGCCCACTGCTTAGCCTATTCATTAATGGTAAGAATTCATTCAATTTTCATAATTAAGAAACCACAAATATCTTAACGGAAAGAACATAAATTTAGAATTGGTCTGCTGAATAACTGTCTTCTGAAAGCCCTTCAGAGTCTTTAGGGGTTCCTATCTACCAATTTTCAAATGTTAATATCTAATCAGAAGAACGGGGAGGATAACAGTGATTAGGAGGGGTAGAGAGCAGAAGTAGGGTTTGGTATTTATCTATTTTTTCACCTTGCTGGTGATTACAAAATGTGTTCATTTTATGATAATTCTTTGAGCTGTACACTTATTTTGTGCATTTTCTACATGTATATCATACTTCAATAAAGTTTTTTTTTTTTTTTTAAACAAAAGATACATCTTTCAACTTACTGTTGTACTTGGTGGCTACAGTTTGCACTTGTGAAGCTAACAATCATCTGCAATTTTTCAGTTGCATAGTTCACAAACTGCTGTTTAAAGGCTCTCTCCTTGGCACGGGTGGTCCAGGTCAGCCTTTCATAAAGATACAAAGCTCCATACATACTTAATGAAACAGATATGAGTTTCCACCCTATAGTTTTCCAAATCTGTAAGATAAAGTCACAGCTTACCTGAGAAGAAAAAGCACCACTTTGGAGATTATATTAAAAGGCATCTTTTTAGCTCCCTACAGAACTTCGAGTCAGATCCATTTTCTAAAAATGTATATTCGATTTCCATGAGAAAATCTGAAGTTACCAAAAATCGATCAGATTGAAAGGGGATCAGCACATAAATATCAGGCAAGAACTTTTATAACTTGCAGGTTTGGTAAGTTGATTCAATGTATCTCAAACAAAGATACTAACTTTTTTTACGTCAGAGGTTTCACAAGCCAAAGCAAGTACATCTGTGCTGTTATAATATGAAAAAAAATTTTTTTAAACAAATAAAAACTACTACTAAAAAATAATCCTTAATACTTCAAGACTGATAGGTGTGGCATTCAGAGAAGGCCAGACAGGGCACCTGGACCTTTCTTGTTACTCCACTGTACAAACTTCATTTCTTTGTGTGCTGTAATGTAAAAATAGTTGGAAAGCACTGTTTTAAAGACCAGCTAGTTGTTAATGTGTCCTTACTAAAGATATATATATCTATATTTTTTTAAAGTTGTGAAACTCTTTAATTCACTACTTTTAATCTATATTCATATCATTTTATAGATCCTAGAAACAGAAGTAAATATACCTTTCCTTTAGTGATCTAATAGGCAACTTCGCAAAATTTTGATTTGTAATTATACTAAAAGTAACATTTCTTACCACTCCTCCAACAACGATGATGCCCATAGAAGTTCTAGATGTAAGAGAAGCTAATCCTGTTATTAAGGTGACCATGATTTCTTCCTGTGATGCATTATCTGGCGTTGCTGGATTGGTAGGAACAGTAGGAGTAGAAGCTAAAGATCTAGGGAGCTGATAAGTTGGGGGAGTGGGAAAATTATTACACTTAAACAACTATAAGTAAAACAGTTGCATTTAAAAGATTCTTTTGTTTTTCTTTCAAAATTATACTAGCAAATATATGGGAAAAAAAAATGGCCCCAAGTAATGAGTGAACCACAAATATATGTAGGAAATAAAAATGGTTTGAAAATAATTTTCTAGGGCTCGTCGGTTAGTTCAGCTGGTTAGAATGAGATGCTGATAACACCAAGGTCCAGTGTTCAATCCCTATACCATTAACCATCAAAAAACCCCATTATTTCCTATGATATGGACTGATGATATCATGAATAGTAAATTTTCATAATATACAGTGGAGTCTATCTGTAACAGCAGGCCCTCAACTGAGGAATTAAAAATGTATTTTAAAAAAATCATCTCACAATAAAAGCACAATCCTTTAGAAAAAAGATAAGGTGAACACCAAAACAAAAACCTTCTGAATTTCAAAATACACCATAAGGAAATCAAAAGACAAGCCACAGACTGGAAAAATATATTTGGAAATCATATATCTGATAAAGGCTTGCATCTAGAATATATAAAGAATTCTTAAAACTCAATAGAAACCAAATAACCTAATTAAAAAATGGGTAAAAGATGTGAACAGACATTTCACAAAAGAAGGTACAGCAATGGCTAATAAACACACGAAGAGATGTTCAGAATCATTAGTAGTTAGGGAAATGCAAATTAAAATTACAATGAGATACCACTTAACACCCTCTAGAATAAAGAACACATTAGCAAGTGTTGGCAAGTTATTTCAATAAACATTGCTGGTGGGAATGTAAATCGGTAAGACCACTTGGAAAACAGTCTGGCAGTTCCACATGGCCTAGCAATTTCACTTCTAGGTATACACTCAAAAGAAATGAAAACATACATCCACATAAAAACATATACATAAATGTTCACAGTAACATTATTAGTAATAGTCAAAAAGTACAAACTTCCCTAATGTCCATCAATTGATGAATGGCTAAATAAAACTATACCTGTAATAGAATATTATGTGGCCACAAAAAGGAATGAAGTAATGAGGGCTGGCTGGTTAGCTCAGTTGGTTAGAATGCAGTGTTGATAACACAAAGTTGGATTCCTGTACTGGCCAGCCGCCAAAAATAACCCAAAAAAGGAACAACATGCTAATACATACTACGACATTGATACTATGATGATAAACCTTGAAAAAATTATGCTAAGTGAAAAAAGCCAGTCACATATCGCCACATTTTTTATGATGCCATTTATAGGACTAATCCATATCGACAGAAGGCAGATTGATGGTGAAGATGGAGGTGGGAATGACGATTGACTACAAATGGGCATAAAGAATCCTTTTAGGGTGACAGAAATGTTCCAAAACTGGATTGTGCTCATGGTTTTACAACTACATAAATTTTCTGAAAAATTACCAAATTGATAAATTTTAAAAAGGTTTTCTTTTATAATGCTTGCACTTATTCCAATTTATTTGAAGTGTGAAAACAACAAATTTTAAGATGAGAAAATGAATGTAGAAACACCTACAACAATAACAAATGAAAACTTTGAGATTGGCTTTCCCTTATGCACAGTGTACCTAATTCAAAAATGGCTTTATGATAAAGATATTAGTTTATAAATATACAGATTTGGTAAAGCTTGTCTTATTACAGAAAATCATATGAGCAAAATAAGAGTGTCTCAACTGGTAGAATAAAAGATACATACCTGCAAGATAGGCTCTGATAATCCTACAAGAACCCTCTGAGCATTTGTAGGGCCTAAGAATCGATGCACAAGTGAAGACCAGCCCAGGGAAAAACGAAATACAATATCCTCTTGAAAATCTGAACATAACTTGTGGCAATTTAGGTCATAGCTGAGATCAAATTTCTTGCAAGGGACTAGTGTATGTAGCTTATTCTGTACACCAGCTGGAAGTAGTGGCTTCAAATTTTCTAGAAAGAACAAAACTGACATTTATTTTAAGAAACAGTAGTAAATAATGTTTACCTTCTATAAAAAATCCCAAAGGAAAATAAACCCTTACCAACAAAAGAAAGGAAAAAAAACAACAACAAACAAACACGCAGACATAAACATTACCAATAATTTCCTGCTGGGATTGAAGCATTGAGGTATTGACTTCACTGGTGCACCGATCAGCCAAATTTCTTCCCATTCCATCTTCTATGTGCTTATTTAACTCCTATTAACAATGGTAAATGTTCACATTATTCTTTCTCCAGCAAGTATACATATTTTATAAAGACTTGAAAAATGTAGTAAATACTAAAATGATCTTAATCTCATCTAAGAGGATGAATTTTCTTTGTACTTTTACATACAAGATAAATTTATTACAAGGGTGCACAAGTATAACAATTTGTGTACTGAATGCCACAGACACTGAAATGGCCGAACCACTAAATAAATGAGTATAGAATAAGGTGAGAAAACTATCTCTAAATAATTTTTAACTACACTTTTACTTACACTTTTATATACTTTCAATACACTTGGAGTTGGATGAAACTCAGAACAAAATTCATCAACCAAAACTGACAGTCGACAAATTTCATCTGTCATTGCACACGAAACCTGAAAATATTTAAAAATCAGAGTTATAAAAATTAAACAAGACTATCAGCTACTCAAAAAAACAAATTAAAAAAAAAAAGTTAAAATATTCCCTTAATAACATTTTAGCACTGTCAAAAAAATTTCCATTTCCATATGTTTTAATCATAATGTTATCTTTACCTTGTTTGCCACCTCCTCAGTAACCTCCTTGATTTTTTTCTTAACATCCAGTGTTAAAAGGTTCATCTGGTTTTGGATAAAGTCCAGTCTATCAATTTGGTCTTCCCTCTCTTCCAATGAATAAACCCTATTACAGTATAAAAGGGTAATCAATATTCAGAGTTTATTAAAGTCCCAACGGGACTTAAGCAAGGGCACTCATTTATGTACTGAACCATCATTAGAATGACACAAGGTGAAAAGAAATCTCACACTTCAACATTTAAAAAGATTCAAATAATATTTCATTTCTATGTGGCACCTAAATCCCACAAAGGATTAATAAGGATTCTAAGTCTCCAAACACTTTGCAGATATATGAAAATAGAACTCGATACTGACTTTAGTTATTAAACAGGGGTCAGCAAATGGTTCCCTAGCAAGCCAAATCTAGCCAACTGCCAAATTCTGTTAAAGTTTTCTTGGAACACAGCCACATCCATTCATTTACCTAGTATCAACATATTGCTGCTTTTGCTCTAAAACTGTAGAACTGAATAGCTGCAAAAGAGACAGTATGGCCCACAAAACCAAGAATATTTACTATCTGGCCTTCTATGGAAAGTTTGTGCACCACAGATTAAAAGGAAAACAAGCACCTGAGATCCTTTTAAAGAAGGTCTTTAGCTAAAAGAGTTTCCAAGACATTATAATTATATAAACTATCACATCTTCTGCATATTTAGCTCAATGTCCTATATATTTTAAAACCAATAAGAAGGTCAATCCAGATGACCAAATATTGGGTATTATAATAAAGCAATTGAGCTAAAAGGGACTTCTACGGCAACACAATCTTATACAGAGGCTGAGATCAGACTCAGGGTTCACCATTCAGTTTTACATGCCGGTAGTTCTCTGTATTCCTGAAAATGTACCAAAATCAAACAATAGACTTAGATGGCATATAAAGGGGATTCTGTTTCCAAGAACAGCAAATACATTGAAAATTCCATCTTGTGGAATTACCTCATCTTGGACTTAATCTTTGATGCTTTTTATGTTTCCTTCAACTTGCTTAAGCCCACTACCAGTCCAATTGAAGCTTAACATCATTAATTTTGTCACATCTAATAACATCTTAATCTTTGTTTCAAGCATACCAAGTTTGTGACATCTATACATTTCATCAGTAATATTGGTACTTTCACATATTTATTTCCACCTTTATAAGGTAATGAATTGAATAAAACAATACAGTACAGAAAGACATATAGAGAGTATTGCTTACCAAATCAACTTTATGGTTGGCAGGTAGTTATCACTTTGTTCACCCACAGGTAAACAAAAAAACCACAATTGGCATAAAAGAAATTTCAAGTTATCATGAATATATAAAAGAATGGATCATGGGTTGAATGCAAGAAGAGGATCACCTGTTTGGGACTTCTTCATAAAATTCCACTTGAAGAAATGGTTCTTCCACTGCTTTAAAGATATTTTAAAGCCACTAAACATTTTAAAATCACAATTAATACACAAAAATACTGAGATCCAGGGAATGTAAATGATGTATTCAAGGATACCGAATTAATGTATATTTACACATTCAAATGTTCATTTAAAAATATACAAGTAGACATCTGTTAACCTCGCAGGTTGATTTTAGAGTGAAAAGTATTAACAGTACAACAATTTAAAACCTTAGTCTTAACAAAAGTACAACACACAAAAATTAACATTTTTATGTTGCAGTAAAATGAACTCATACCTTTTCTCTGCTGCTTCCACGTTTATTGAATCCATTATGTCTTTCACAGTATCTAGTATCTGTTTAGCTCTGATAGTGTGCTGTTCAAACTTTGTTTTCACTGCTGACTGCGAGATACACTCCTGCGAGGGGCCCAAGCCATAACACATTACTGTAATTCCATCCCAACATTTTCAGGAATTTAAACACAAAAACTTGCTGTTCATAACTTTTACCAAAAGAGAAATGAGGATAGAAAATAAATGCACGATATACACAACTTAAAGTTACAAAGGTTTAAAAAACTGAAAAGATTCAAAAGTAAAAAGGACTTTAACAGCAAGTTCATATCTTTGTGTAATTTTACACAGTAATGTGCAATGGTTTGACTATAACATTTTTCAAAATAAACCAACCAGGTACTGTTTTCAGTGTTAGAAAAGGTTTCCCATTAGAATTACCAAATTTATCTGGATCACCTGTAATACAATACTAGTCCACCTGTCTTGATTTTTCTCATACTTTCAATAACCTAATTAAGTTCTTAATTGAGTTGTGAATTAGAATTCTACCTTATTTAAAAAGTTAGTTGAATAAAATGATTCATATAAGATTACTAAAAGGATTTCTATAGATTAAAATGTGCAGAACTTGAAAAATAATCTTTAACAAAACAACTTAAGTAATGTTTTAAATCATTTATAGAAAAATATCTGCAGCTATTTCAAAGATAATCCTATTATCACTAGACTATAGTGTGTGCATACACGCTTGCACGATGCCCTATCTCAAGTTTCACTTTCAACCTAACTGCAGCTCACAACCCACTGACAGTTTTACAAATAAATCAGTGTTTCATAACCAGTGTTTTTTAAAAAACAGAAGAGAATACATCAGAATGAACCACATATACGAGAGTATATCAAAAAGCTTATGGAAAAATAGAACTGAAAGATAATACAAATCCTGCTATGAACTTTTTGAAGTACTTTGTGGTAATGGATACATTTATTTTGCAAAATTTTTGTTTCAATTTTCTTTCTTTTTTTTTTTTGTTTCAATTTTCAACGTATGCAATTCTACTTGTTATTTAAGATATACATTTTTTACCGTCATTCATCATCATCGAATGTTTGCAAAATTATTATATTACAATTGGCCACATTTCGTTTTTACTTTATGGAAGGTCAAATTCTGCACTGATGTAACATTTGAAAACAACTACAAATGTTTACAGAGAAACACTATCTAGCCTTCGGACAATCTAAGAAAAGACAGCCTGGCTCACATCAACATCAGTAACTATAATAGATGTCAACAGAAGACATGTTTGTTTTCTTTGGTAAATTTTTTAAGAATTAGAGATATATTCCAATTCTCTAATACTTCCTTGAATTCATCTTCTTGAACATCTTTAAAATTTAGCCAGTGCAAATTGTGGTAATTTCCTCCTGAAGTTCATTACTGTCCTTACTTTGTCAAAATAAATCGCTTTCAAGCTTTATTTAAAAGGTATTCACTTAATACTCTAGTACTTTATTTTTTATCCTAAAATCACTACTATTTTACATGTTTAGTCAATCTACTATTTATAACCTATGCTTAGCCTTCATGTCTATAGAACAATTTGTGCTTCTTACTCAGGAAAAAGACTATAATCTCTCTTGCCATTTTAGCTCCCCTCTTCAGTACCTTGTTTGAGGTACAGAAAACAAAACATATTCATTTCTTTAGCTATAAAACTAGAATTTTCATTAATCTTCCAAAGATTAGTGGTTGAAAGTTACAGTATTCCTGTTCTGTACACGCCTAAAGCAAAGATAAAACATTCTTGGATGCTTCCTTCTTTTTAAATCACCAATAATTACATAACAGTAAACATAAAAACTGTAAACTACTTATTTTTAAATTTTTAATGACCAAACAAAGCTTTGATTTTAAATATCTGTGCCTCATAAATGTAGCAAATTAACCTCCACAAAAAGTATAAATAAAAGTATAAAAATATTTTTAAAAGAAAAAAAGGTTAAAAGAAATTCTATGTTCCTCGATGAAGCAGATCTAGATATCAGCAATGAAATTTGTAAACACAGCACAGTGTTAGAGCTAAACTAGACAGAAAAGATCTCCAAAAGTTATTAAGCAATGTAAGTTACTTTCTGATTCAACAATATATGATGATCAGTAAATAATGGAAATGAAAACAGACCATCTTCTAATTAAAAATTATCCCACACTGGTATTCCCACTGATCTGCAGAATATCAATAGCACCCTGAAAAAAGAAATACTCTATTCTTAAATAAAAATACTAATTTAAGTAATAGTTCTTTTTTGAGTTATTTCTCAGAGTCCTTAATACACTAATATGCTAATGAGTTTCCATGGAGAATGTATACAGGATGCAGCAGTTCCCAGAATTATTTTATCAGAACTCTAACTTTCCAAGAAGTTTAAAATATTATACTAAACCAATTTAAATTCCATTTTGTCAGAGTATCCCGTAGCCTGTTTTAAAACTTTTTAAAGATTTAGAACCAAAATAATTACATCCCAATTAAGATCGTTTTCTAATTTCCTAATAACATCTAAAAAACCCAGCTGATAATTAATCAGTTTTACATTTGTAAATATTAATTTATGTGTAATTAAAATATAAAACCAACACACTTGTCAAGTCCTCTTGATAACAAACCCCAAACATTTGACAACATGCTATTTACCACTCCCAACTTATTATTTTGATATATTTTAAACTGACAGGAAAGTGTGAGAAAGAACACCAATATGGCTTTCATCTGGATATACCAAATGTTAACATACAGACTTATTTGTCTACCTCTCCTTCTCTCCCTACACACACACACACACACACACACACACACACAAGGGTACTTCAAAAAGTTCATGCAAAGATTAGCAGTATCTTTTAATCCTATTCTTCCACGAACTTTTTGAAGAACGCTCTTAGGGGAGGGGGAAAGGGCTAGGGGGGAGAGAGAGGTGCATACTTATATATTTTTTTCTTGATGCACAATTCAACATGTCATTGCAGCCATCATGACTTACTACTAAACACATCAAGATTTACCTTCTAAGAAGGGGGACATTTTCCTACATGATCACAAAACAATTATATTCAGAACATTTACCATTGGGACAATACTATTACCTAAAACACAGTCCATATTCAAATTTCACCAATCCTCCTAGGAATGACCCTTTACAAAAAATCCACTGACAGTTTAAGAGAAGAGTTATTTTATACCTCTCTCTCCTATTGTATAACCAATACTATTAAGAATAGTTAATGGTGAAATATTTGGGCAAAGAAATTTGGATTTCTTACTTGCCTTTAGAATAATACCTGTCCAAATGCATTTTGAATCAGACACTCTCCACAACCAGGCACACTGCCAGCACCACAGAGCAGGCCAAAAACATCTCCTCCATGTGAGTGGCCCACCACAGCCACAATAACCATGGCTGCCGTGAAGGTGGCTAGATGCCACAACCACTGGACAGATGGTACACCAGCCACTGGAGTGAGTTGACACAAGGAGAGTCGTCAGCAGAGATAAAAAAAGGAGGAGGATATCTGTCTCCACAGAGTCCATTTCATAGTGATGGAAGAGACATCTGCTGTATGATAGTATTGGGGGACCTGATCATGCCTCTCAGCACTGGACAGACCATTTGGGCAGCAAATCAACAAAGTAACCATCATTCTTTCAGAGGGAGAGAAGAAATCTAGGGTGATTAGAAGGGGGAGAGGGGAGGGAAAGGAGGAGAGGGAGGGATTGGACAAGGGGCATAAAGAATAATTATAATTTATAACAATATATATGCTAGTAATATTGATTTGATCAACATATCTCAATGCTGAAACCCAAAAATATTTATAATCAATTTTGATTCAATAAAAAAAAAAAAAAAAAAAAAAAACACAGTAAAAAAAAATGCAGTGAAACAATAAGAAAAAGTATTATTAGAATAACATTGATTTTCTGGATCACTTTTATTCAATTTAATTTTCAAGCTTGTTTAACTTTGTACTGTAAATGATCAAAATACTTAGATCCTTTTGAACCAAATGAATCTGAAGAAGTTATGGCGAAGATCAGACTGACTGATAAAAATGAACTTGGAAAAGTTTTCTTTTCACAAAATCAATCACTTTATAAGAGTATAAAGAAAAAGAACTGAATTCCAAAAACAAAGAGAAAATGTGTACAAAGGCCACACTGTGTAACCAAAATGCTAAAAAAACAAGAAATTAATAGCCAAAAGTTGGACACAAAGAATCAAAACATCTGAAGTTTAACAACTCTTGCAATGATAAAAATGCCAAAAACTATAACTAAAAACAAATAAAAAATAATGCAAACTAAAATGGATACTGAAACCCTTGGGATACGCCCAAAGGTGTATTCACAAATTCACAACCCTTTCTCCGAGAACAAAACCCAAAAAACTCAACTTTAAAATCTTAACTAAAAACTAATAAATAAAACACCCCAAAATGGTATTTATTGAGTGATAAGTTAATCAAGGGATGGATCTTTGGAGGATAAAACAAAGCAATTTAATCCAATCAAGATTAAATTATATATATATATATATATATACATATGTATGTAAAAATAGGAGTGACAAAGGAGATAAGAAATTTAAAATATAAACATTATTTTATGTTACTAAATTATAAATTCTGAAGTTGTATCAATTTCTAGGAAATCATAAATTACCAAAATTGATTTAAGTAACAAATATCAGCTTTGTTAAAAAGCTGACAAAAGTTGTCAATGTAATCACTAAAAAATGCTTTGGCCTGTTATAACAAATCCAGGCATCAAATTATTTGCCCAGTTGATGATTTCTTTAGATAAATTCAAATAATTTTAAGCAGATTCTCATTTTAGATACATCAAAGTTTTATTGATTTATTTTATTTTATTTTTTTTAAAGGATGACTGGTAAGGGGATCTTAACCCTTGGCTTGGTGTTGTCAGCACCACGTTCATCCAGTGAACCAACCGGCCATCCGTATATAGGGATCCGAACCCATGGCCTTGGTGTTATCAGCACTGCACTCTCCTGAGTGAGTCACAGGCCGACCCCCTCAAAGTTTTACTTAAACAAAAATTTCAAATTCTAAAGCCTGACATTTTCTATGACTTTATGTAAAAGCTACTGCTCATAAGCAATTTTTTTCCATATGTAATTTTTAGATTCCCAAATGAAATATTACAATAAAAAAATGAACTGCCAAGTTTCTTCTAAAAACATTTAAAAGGAACAATTTCTAAGTTTGCCTGATTACTGCAATCCTTGGAGAGCTTTGAATATGTATATATTCCTAGGCCAACCCCAGCCCCACTGGATGAGAGTCTCTGGGGTAGGTCAGGAGCCTGCTATTCTCTAAAGCACCTCATCTGATTCTGATATCAGCCAGGCTTGAGAACTGATGCTCTACAACACATCTTTTATTCTTCTCATTCCACCTCCTCAAGGATATATTCTGGGAAAGCAAATGGTGTACCATGAACCAACATGAAAGAGGTATATTATATAACAGAACGGTATATGATTTGATAGAAAAAATAAAAGATAAGCATCCACGAAAGAAAGAAAGAAAAGGTCAATAAATAAGGAGAGACAAAGAAACAGAATACTAGATCCTCCCTCTACATATTTTCCCTGTGGGTAAAATAACTGGTAAGAGTGAAAAGAGCATCAATTCTCTTGTGAATGAAAAAGAGAAAGAAAATTTTAAAAAAGAACAATGGTCTGAATAACTGGCACTTCATGTATCCCATGGCTTAGCTTGAGAGGTCATCTACTGATATCTCAGGGTCCTCTGAAAAATTAGAGAGATCTTACCAAGACAGTAGATAATGGGTTTTCTTTCTTGAACACTTAGTCTTCATCTGCCTAATGGTCTTTCCTCCTCTCACCAAATTAAAGATGAGGGATAGTAAGCAAGTTTTTAAGTTTTTAAATTCTGCCAAGTGCAGTCATGTGCCGCATAATGCTGATTCAGTTGATGATGGACCACATATACAATAGTGCCCCCATAAGATGACAATGGAGCTGAAAAATTTCTATTGCACTACTCAAGAGGCTACACCTTATAGCCTATGTGTGTAGTAGTACTATCTAGGTTTGTGTAAGTACACTCTATAATGTTCACATAACAACGAAATCACCTTAAGATGCATTTCTCAGAACATATCCCTGTCATTAAGCAATATGACTGAATATTCAACATTCGTGTCCCTCCTATTAAGGCAGTTACTACTTACAAGGAGGAATAATTACAAATGGAGCTTCTTCAATTCTGAAGTTTTTGTGTTCACTCATAAGTAGGAATGAAATCTAAGCAGAGACAGATTATACAGGGCTAAATAAGAGTTTAGGAGGTTAACATCTGCAGTGGATTGAATGGCCCCCAAAGTCATGGAAGCTTAATCCCCACTGTAACTGTTGAGGGTGAGAAATCCTATTATACTCATTGAAAGATGAAGCCTTGAAGTAGTGATTAGATTGTAGGGACCATGTCCTAGTTCGTGGACATGGTTCCGGGGGTTTTAATAAGAGAGCACATGGGAGTCTCTCTCTGCTCTGTCATTCTGCCATCAGACCCCTGCATCAGTCACCACCAAGGCCTTCACCAGATGTGTTCCCTAGACTTTATACTTCCCAGCCTCCTAAACTGTAAGCAATAAATATTGTTTCTTTATAAGTTACCCAGTTCCAGGTATTTTGTTATAAGCACTGGAAATGGACTAATATAGAAAATTGGTACCAGAGAACTAGAGTGTTGCTTATAACAAATACTTGAAAGTATGGAAGCAGTTTTGAAACTGGATGTTGAGGAGAAGCTGGAAGAATCTGGAAGCACAGGCTAGGAAAAGCCTACATGCTGGTGAAGAAAGTTTGGAACACCTAAGAGACTGGTTAAATAGTGGCAATCAGAATGCTGATATTAATATGGACTGTAAAGACCATTATAAGGAGGTCTCAGATAGAAATAAAGAGCTTACTGGAGACTGGGGCAAAGATTACCTTTGTTATGAACTTGCAAGGAACATGGCTACATTTTGTTCAGGCCTAAAAGTTTTATGGAATGTAGAACTTAAAGGTGCTGACCCCAGGTATATGGTGGAAGAAATTTCTAAGCAGCTAAACATTCAGGAAGCTACATGGCTATGCGTAACAGCCTACGCTGAATTATGGCAGCAAAGGCATGATGTAAAGCCAGAATTTATAATTAAAAGGGAAGCAGAGCATAAATATATGAAAAATTTGCAGCCTGGCCATGTGGTAGAAAAGCAGAGAGCATTTTCTGGAAAAAAATACAATGGTGCAGCCCAGGGACTATTTGGTAAGATTAGTACAAATGAAAGGGATTATCAAGAGAAGGGAAAAAAGGCCCTAAAGGCATTGCAGAAGTCTCTGGGGCTAACCCTTCCATCATAAGCCCAGAGGCCTAGGGAGACAGTATGGTCTTGGGGAACAGGCATGAGGCACCCTCCACAGGCTCATTGCTCAGGGCCACCTTGAGAAGCTGCTTCCCACACCAGCACCCCAGCTGCTTTGGCTGCTTCAGTGGTGGCTAAATTGGCCCCAGGTGTGACTGGACCCAAAGCTTTGGAAGATACAAGCTGGAAGACTTGATGGTGTCCCCATGGTGTTAAGTTAGCAGGCTCACAGAATGCAAGAGCTGTGAAGGACTGAAAGTCTCCACCCCAACTTCAATGATGTATGAAAAAGCCTGGGGGCCCAGGAAGAGATCTGTCAAAGGGGAAGATTCACCGCAGACAGCCTTTGCTAGAGCAATGCCGACCAGAAATGTGGGGTCACAGCTGTAGGAGAAAAACCCTACCAAAGCCACATCTAGAGGAGCTGTGAGAGTGGGACTGTCATGGAGACCCC
Source organism: Cynocephalus volans (assembly GCF_027409185.1). Classification (NCBI taxonomy): domain Eukaryota; kingdom Metazoa; phylum Chordata; class Mammalia; order Dermoptera; family Cynocephalidae; genus Cynocephalus; species Cynocephalus volans. The sequence goes on along the minus strand of NC_084460.1, from coordinate 103,616,151 downwards.
AGACTTGTAGAGCTACCAGTATACAGCCAGCCTGCAAGAGCTAAAGCATCACTTAAGACCAGGAAAGCTGTACAAGAGGAGCTGCCTGAGGACTTGGCAACACAACCCCCACACCAGCATGCAGAGGACATCTAACATGGAGTCAAGGTACACAATTCTTCAGCTTTAAGATTTGATGCATGCTCTGCTGGGTTTCAGACTTGCTTAGGACCTGTTACCCCATTCTTCTGGAGTATTTCTCCCTTTCTGAATGGGAATATGTACCCTATGCTTGTCCCTACCATTGCATCTTGGCAGTAAATAACTTGTTTTGATTTCACAGATGGGACTTTAAACTTTGGACTTTTGAGTTGAAACAAGTTAAGTTTTGGGGACGAAACGAATGTATCTGCACATGAAAAGGACATGAGTTTTGGGAGGCCAGGGGAGGAATGCAGTGGAGTGAATGACCCCCAAAGTCACTGAAGCTTAACCCCACCATAACCATTGAGGATGGGAAATCTTATTATGATAATTGAAAGGTGGGGCCTTGAAGAGGTGATTAGACTGTAAGGACCATGCCCTAGTTCATGGTGTGTGGTTCTGAGGGCTTTGAAGGGAGAGCACGTGAGAGTCTCTCTCCCTCTGCCCCACCATTCTGCCATGTGAGATCCCTGTGTCACTGTCACTACCAAGGCCTTCACCAGATGTGTTCCCTGGACTTTGGAATTCCCAACCCCTGAGACTGTAAACAGGAAACTTCTTTTTCTTACAAATTATCCAGTTCCAGGTATTTTGTTACAAGCAACAGAAATGAACTTATACAACATCCAAAGAACTTTTCAGTCAAATGCAGGATGAGCTTTAATGTCTCTGAATAAAACACCTACACTGCAATGTAAGAAATGATCTTACCTCACCAATGCTACACACACAGCAGCCACTCGTGTGCTCCATTAGTTTCCAACCAGATTCCTAAACTATCGGAGCTGTATCTTAATTATTTTTGTATTAATTCATTTGTTCAGAACATTTGGCACAAAATGTGGAAAATTAGCAAGTGGCAACACAGTTTATAAACGTAATAAAGTTTTGTCAAATGACATTAACCATGGTCTATATCTCTATAAATAGTATGTATAAAAGAAAAAATGACGATCTTCCCTTTGCTCTATTATCCGTTCCAAAAGCAGTTACATTTGTTTGCTCTTGCTCCAAACCACTGAATATAGAGAATTATATTCATTGCACAACACAAGCAATATTGGAAAATAGTTTCTCATTTACATAAGGAAAAAGAGTAAGGAAGAAATTACAATCTTTAATTTTTAATTCTTACAGATCATCCATTTTGCAGGGACTTCCTTTTCTTCAAACTTTCCTTGTTTCACTTGCTGTTTCAGTAACTACACTAAATAACAGCAAAGGTTATTGACAAAGATAAATAATGAAAATAGAAGATTACAATCACTCTCCAACCAATGCAATTTTGTATTAGTCCACACATTCACAAAATTCCTACCTCAAAGATTTGCTCAAAATTCTGAAACTCCTGTAATCTTGCCTGAAATCCTTCGGCAAGTGCCCCACCTGTAATATACAGGCAAAGATTTTAAAACCTATTGTATAGGTTTAAGATTTAAAACCTATTGTATAGGTATAAGATTTCAAACATGCTACTGTTTTTATAACCCATACTTATATATTAAAAGGAAACCTATAATTAATACATACCACCTTCTGGCATCCCCTGTGCTTTGTGCTTTCTAGCACTAAGAACTTCCTTTGCTGAAACAAAGAAGATACGATTCCGAGCTTCCAAAGGATCCACAACTTTCAGCTCCTCCACCAAGAAATGTAAGCATCTTTCCATGTGTTGTCTGCGTACCTAAAGAGAAGGATATTAAACGAATTCTAATAATTTAAATAAACATAATTATAACCAACAACCACAGGCCTATACTAAACTTCGATTATAGTAATATTATACAGGAATAGTTCTCGTACACCTAACAAACCCAAAAAATTCTAACAAATGAAGTTTGACACCTGATGACAGAAAATCTCTCTCTCTTAATGATTCTTCCTTTTGAACATTTATTTAAAATTCTGATGGACCATCAAATACTATACAACCATTAAAAAACACATTCCAGACAAATATGAGTATTAATACTTAATGGCATGGAAAAAGGCCCTCAATTTTGTATTAAGGATGTATATGACTATAACACACACACACACACACACAAAAAATGGGTGTATATATCTGTGCAAATTACTAGTGGCAGGCAGGGAACACCCATAAAGAATGGGTGGCACTTTTATTTCTTCCTTATTACACTTTTCTTACTTTCCAAATTTTGTGGAATAAGGAAATCAGAAAACAAGTGCTACAACTGGGCCGGCCTGTGGCTCACTCAGGAGAGTGCGGTGCTGATAACACCAAGGCCATGGGTTCGGATCCTATTAGAGATGGCCAGTGCTCTCACTGGCTGATCGTGGTGCTGACAACACCAAACCAAGGGTTAAGATCCCCTTACGGGTCATCTTTATATAGGATTTAAAAAAAAAAAAAAAGTGCTACAATAAATTAGCTATTTTTATTTTGAAATCGGAACATAAATGGTATATTTTTCTTCTTAAAAACAGTGGGAATTAAGGTTGGGGAGAATGCATTAACTATGAATTAAAATTGCAATGTTAGGTTTAAGATTAGTCACCTATTAAAGTGAGGGTTAAGGGTTAGAAGTTAGAGTTTAGTAACTAGCCTTTAACACTGTGCCTATAATAAGAGATCTCTATGTTAAAAATTAAGAAAATTAAGCTAAATAGGAAAGCTGAACCATTTGGGAAGAACAATTTATGAGTGGTATTTCCTAATTCTCTTATGATTAAGTGAGACCCCAATTTGAAAGAGTATAATTACAAAACAACAGTTAATAATAGGGGACTGGCTGGTTAGCTCATTTGGGAGGATGTAGTACTGAAAACCCCAAGGTGAAGGGTCCAGATCCACACATAGGCACCAAAACAAAAAATATCAAAAACAAAACAGAACAAAAAATAATAGGATATAAAACTTTATACACAGCCAGCTGCCCCTCATGCCCCCCAAAAACAACAACAACAAAAACTTTGGAATACAGTATTTATAAAATTCCAATGGGGGAAGAAGAATGAAAGCAAATAATAACCTAACATGTGAGAAGTGAAGGGACAGTGTAATGTTTTAAAAATCTTTCTTCTAAATTTTCTACAGTAAAACTCATACTACTACAAAAATCAGAAAAAGTACTATCACTCAAATAAATATTATTTGTAGACCAAATCCCAGATACTCTATTCTTTTTAAGAAGTTTCTACAACCTTCAGTGTTGACTAAAAAAAAAAAGTGTTGGCAAAGATGTAAATCTCCTGGAACTCTCAATCTACTGGTTGGAGTATAAATAGGTATAAGCACTTTAGAGAACTCTTGGACTGAATTCTACCCCTAGAGATATATATACCCATGGTTTACTGGCCACTGCACTATTGACATTTTGGGCTAGCTAAATCTTTGTTTGAGGTGCTGTGCTGTGTTACACGATATGTAACAGCATCTGTATATTCTACCACTAAATGCCAGTAGCACACTACCTCAATTGTGACAACCAAAAATATCTCCAGACATTGCCAAATATCCCCTGGGGATCAATATCGCCCAACTCCCTACATATATACACCTGGTATATACCCCCCATGTTAGCTTAGTTGATTAGAGCATGATGCTGATAATACTAAGGTCCAGGGGGTTTAGTACCTGTCCTGGCCAGCTGCCAAAACAGAACAGAATAAGAATATTCACAACAGCATTATTCATAATAGATAAATATAGGAAATTAACCCAAATGCCTATCACTAGTAGAATGAATAAATCAATTGTAGTATATTCATAGGATGGAATACAATACAGCAACGAGAACACACAACTATACACAACAACATGGACACATATGATCATGCTAAGTGAAAGAATCCAGACACAAAAGCAGATACTGTATGACTCCATCACATAAAATTGAACAAGAAAAATTAACCTATGGTGTTAGAAGTCATAAGTGGTTATCCTTGGGAGGGAGGACAGAGCCTGGAAGGGAGTATGAGGGGGCATTCTGGGTGTTGGGAATGTTCTGCTTTTTAATATGGATCCTGAGATGGGTCTGTTAAATTTGTAAAATTCACTGAGCTAGACACTTACGATTTTGCACTTTTCTGTTATGTATGTTATAGTTCAATAAAAAAGTTAAAATAAAATGAAACAAAGTTTCAAGTTCTGAAATTATATAGTACTTTTATAACACAATTTTCTCTCAGAGTAGCTTAATACTTAGTCTCTATCACATAACCACTTCAGGTTTTCTATGATTATATATTTTTTGCAAGTAAGAGAATAGCTGCTTATGATGTTCTATTCTACAAGGTATATTGTTTTCTCAGATGACAACATACATGACTATATTTCAAAACTTAGAAGAAAATAACTTACATCTTCCATATATTCTGGCTCTGATGCAGAGGCATCCCAACGATTATTCAAAATGAAAATATTAGGCTTAGAAAGCCGCTCATTCACCTTATGAAAAAAATGTTTTTCCTGAAAAACATCAAAAGCCCCACAGTATGTTAACTTTTAAAAGATATTTTATATTTATAACTAAAACCTTATTTTAATTTAAAAGTTTGAAACATTTAGACAATAGTGATCACCCATTGATAAAAAATCCCATAGCATTCTATGAGCATTAAACTTTCTAAAGATGAGAAAATTAACATATAAGACAAAAGTGAATATTTTCCTGCTTCTGCCATGAGTCTTTTTTAAAATTCAATATAACAAATACTTATCAGTCTCTACTATGTGCAGGACATAAAAGGAACTGCAGGATATAATCATTCATGTTCTTGAAAAGCCACCTCAAATCTTTTTTAAGAGTTAGGCTAAGTAAATTAAGAATAATATAAGACACTTGTACAACTCATCATAATAAACAATAGAGAAAGGTATATACCATAAATACTCTAAGTAAATGCTATGACTATTCAAAAGAAAGAGATACTACACCTAGCTAATATTAGGAAAACCATAAAGAAGGAAGTGGTGATAAAGATGGAGTTGAAAGTACTGGTAACAGAGCATTTTGAAAGATAAAAAGATGGAAGATGGACAAACTGTGGGCAAAGAATAGCATAAGCAAAGGCACTAAAATCATAATATATATCAGAAGTTTGCTTATCCAATATCCAAACAATGGAAGTATTCTGATATGGATTTTAAACTTTTATCCATTTTTTTTAATATCACCAAGTTATAAAAACCTGTCACTGCTGTCATAGCAGCCCGTTTATATGATATAGACAGGGCCAACCAAACACTAATAACAGAATGACAAAACAGATGTTGTTGGAACACCTGGGTTATAATGGTGCTCAGTCGTTTATATGTGTTTGATGAATAATTTTTTTAAATCATGATTTAGTTTTGCATATTGAATATCTAAACTCTGAAACTTTTATTCGGGAAGAGTCTGGCTCTAGATATTCTGAATAAATAATGCTCTAAGTGTGACAGCAGCTTAGAGTGTATATCAGGTAAGCTGGAACCTAGAGTGTATGCGGGTAAAGCTGGAAAAGTTTGACAAAACTGAAACTATGAAAAGCCTTGCCTGATAGATGGCAGGAGGTGGAGCAGGAGTGGTTTATACCTTACTCAAGAGACTTAAGTAAATGTCCTACCAACTTTGGCATCCATTCCCCCTGAGACACACAAATTACCAGAATTAATGTTGATATCATGTTTAACTGAAAAAGACTGACCAGAAGCTAGAGCCATCAAGCTCTAGATTGCTGTAGAAACCAAAGAACACTGTAGAAGACCAGAAATAGACTTTTTGGTCCTATGGAAACACAAACCCTTTCATTCACCCCTAATTTTATAGGTACTTTCTAATCCATGATTTGGATTCCCTCACTTTTCAGAATCAAAATGGATACCATTTCATTTCCTACAACCCAAACACAATAATATGATTAAATCCTACCGTGTTCATTAGGGTCGATTCAGAGTTAGCAACCAAAACGAAGACATCAGCATCTAAGCAAAACTTATCAATCCAGCTATCGAGTTCTGTAGTGACATCTGTGCCTGGACTAATGAGAGTGAAATAAAAATTGTATTATATAATATTTTTTTATAAAGAAAATTTGGGTTATAGAAAGAAGTTTTTTTTTTTAACTTTTATTTATCATTTGAAGTATAAAGGACAGTATTTCTACCAGTCATCTGTATAAAGCCTAGGAGATATTAACCCAACGATTTTTGAGAAAACAAGTAACATGGTCAGTATTTCAATCTTTCTAATCTCTATGCTTTGGAAGGCTGAAAGAGAAATACTGAAAAATATAGCAAACTAGGCTGATAATTAAAAATGAGGATGCAAGCATCTATGTCCAGTACAGCTCAGAGAAAATTTAAGTACTTATAAGCACAAATAAAAAATAAAATACCCTACAGTAGATATAATTTAATATATCACCTATACTATAAAACTTGCAGTGAAGGATTTCCCAACTGCATATGTTGACTGGTTGGTTCATGGATATAGTCTGGCCATGAAATAAAAGCAAAATTAGCTAATACTGTATTTAAATCAAATATTTTGATTTCACAAACATCTTCTCTCTCATCTGAGCTATTATTATTGATTACTTGAAACATTCTTCCAATTAAAAGGAAAGCCCATCATCAAAAACAAAATTACATAGAACACTGAAATTTTAACTTAAGAAAAAAAACAAAAGAGCACACCAGAATTTTAAAAATAATTTAAATACCTCTTTTGGCTAATGATATTGCTCAACAGTATTTATAATCATTTTATTAAGAACTAATGTAGTAGAAAGATTTTCAAACACATAATAAATGCAGATTAAAAGTGTTGAAAAAATCCCGAAAGCATTCTATTAATTCTTTAACAACAAAAAGCTATATGAACTGTCCAACAAAGTTATTCTGGGAAACTGTCTCAAGAACAACTCACTGCTGGTTAAGTAAAATATCTATTTAAAGCTATCTATCTAGATACCTAGAGTTAGACAGTACATAAGTCCCAGCCACTTATCCAAACTACAAAATTAGTCAAAAGAAACCAAAAAAGTGGCTATCCTTAAAATTTTTTGTTATAGAATTAGACTGATAAATTGGCACTTTTATAGAATTATTAGCAAACAAAAACCCAAACCTTCTCTGTACTTTAATAACCTAGCAAATGAGAACAAAGCAGCAATTGGATGGATGTTTTAACTGTTTATGTACCATATGCCAAAGTAAGTAGTATTATTCTATTAAATAAACTTCCACCAAGAGAAAACACAATTTGTACATAATTTTACCTGTCTACTAAAACCAGGTCATCTCTCAAGAGGGCACACTTTGCCTTTGGCCAAAACACATGTACAAGACAGCCAGCTTTCAAGTCTTTGTCCATATGAAGAGCATGAGCCAGCTGATTAACTGTCTACAGCAGAAGGGAAAGAAAAAAAAAACAAAACTCTATTCGTAATAAAATTTAATAAAAATAAAAAATACTATGATTTGGTACATTTATTTTTGCAAAACATGTGTACATAAGGTACAGCTTTGTTGGTTAGAGCACAGTGTCAAGGGTTTGGATCCCCATACCATCCAGTTGCAAAAAAAAAAAAAAAGGTAGAATTTTGAATAGTTTGAAATAAAACCATCTGAACAATCTTGAGAATTCTGATTTTTTATAATTACCAAGTAGAAAAAAAAGAGCTCTCTTGAAACAGTTTATTCATATCATTCTGCAAAAATAATCAGGGTTGGCAACATTCTAAATGCTCAGCAAATGGAACTCTAGCAATGGAATCCTATACAACTCCTGAAATTGATACTGGTTTTATGAAGTATTTGAGTTTTACAGTCTCTGCCCTTTTTGCCTATTTTTATTTTTTGACTCTTCTGAAATGAATGTGTATTGCTTAGTAATAAGGGGGAAATGTCACTATTAGAAGAAATGTCATTATTAAAATAGGTTTAAATATGCTTAAAAACCACCTAAAAATATGGCAAAGGCAATATAAGAGAAGGTTTAAAACATACTTGTCTTTTTTTTTTTTTTTGGCACCTGGCTGGTTACAGGGATCAAAACCTGGACCTTGGTGTTATCACTGGGCTATCTGGCCAGCCCTGTACTTGTCATTTAATAAAGGACTTTTCTCAGCAAGTAGTTACTCACACAAACCTGCTTGAAACCAATGATTGTGCTTTTTCCTTCCATTTAAATTCAGTAAAATATTTCTATTTCTCCAAATGACTTCTGACATACATTTATTTATCAAACTAATTTTTAATTTAATATATTTCATGTATGTGTTAAACATATAATAAATACAGAGGGTTTAAGATAAAATTAAATACATCAAGGAAAGAATGTCAACACACATACCTCCAAAGGGAAACATCTATTTTCAAATGGGCACAGCAGTCCTGACTGGGGCTGAAGTCAATTTCCACAGTGACAATGTTAGTTTTTTTTTTTTTTTTTTTTTTTTGCTTGCTTTCATAAACTTTTTGATAGATTTGTAAACTTACACTAAAATCTTGGTGCCTCACCTATAAAATTAAGACAATAAAAGCACCTATCTGACAGACCTGTGGTGAAGTCTGAGTTATTACAAGTGTTTAGAATACTGCCTGGTACATAGCAAGTGCTCAATGAAGTATTAGCTATTATTGTTGTGTTTCTTTTCCTAAGTAAACTACTATAGCGCAAGACTCAAAGTTTATTTATACCTCAAAGCAGGCCACCATTTGAGGAAAACAAATGAATTTGGGATTAAGGGAGGGAAGGAAAATGGCATGAAGGAAGAAGCCTGGAAGCAGAGAGCACAGATCAGGAAAAACAAAAGATGATTTCTTTAAAACATCACAGCACATTTTCCTCTGAGACTCTAAAACCACAAGTAGTTTGAATTCTGATTTGATAAAAATCTTAATTACAAAATAACAGTGATTCCTTTTTTGTATGGGTTAAAAGTTTAGAAAGTATTTTCATAAACATCACCTCATATTTTTCCTCATAACCAATATGAAGGGTATGCTCCTTCTAAAGAGATAAACTCAGATTGAGTTACCTGATCTTGGTCAAACAGCAAACTCACAGAACAAGGACTAGACTCATGACTTCATCTAAAATTTAGCAAAAATTAAAATGGCATGAATCTTTGTGTTTGTGGGAGGATGTTTAAACTTAAGAGAAAGTGATCATAATCAGAAACAGTGCCTTTACTAACTGCTTTCATTCCAGAGTCTGTGTACTAATTTTTCTTTTTATTCTCTTTTTGGCCGAAGAAGTCCACTGGTACCAAATTAAGAAATTTATGAAAGGTAGGGAATTGCCATTAGCCCTTACCTGATAAAGCTATAACATTTATTCATGAATATACTTACGAAATATATTGTAGGTGGAATATTTTCTAAAAACACAGACATGTATCAAAAACACATTCCGGGGTTCAACTATTAAAGCAAAGTTTTTTTTTTTTTTTAAAAAGATGACCGGTAAGGGGATCTTAACTCTTGACTTGGTGTTGTCAGCACCACACTCTCCCAAGTGAGTTAACCGGCCATCCCTATACTGGATCCGAACCTGTGGCCTTGGTGTTATCAGCACCACACTCTCCCAAGTGAGCCACGGGCCGGCCCTAAGCAAAGTTTTTTAAACAGACAAATTTTGAGATTAAACAGCAACACACTTCAATAATGTTCTCACACTGGAAGTATTAAAAAAAAAAATCTTAACCCTAATTTATTTTTATTTTAAGTTAAGGACAGGTTTTATTCTTCAACTAATTTAGCTCTGATACAAAATATTTTTGGAGAATTCAAAATATTAGTAATGGCTTTTAAAGTTATCAATAGAAATATCAACAGTTCTTCCATATCCAGCAATGCAAACATCTCATAAGAATTTTTTAAAATGAATAAGGACAGTGTTTCAAGTACATTATGTTGCTAAAGGTTAAATATACCTTCACACTCTTTTTTTCATCTGATCCTTCTGTCATAAGATAGGCTTTATCTCCATCAGTTCCTTCAACACTGAGGAAGCAATTCGTTGTATGGCCAATCCCACTAGGGAGAACTTTATCCCACAACATTGCATTGATAACAGAGCTCTTCCCACTGCTTGTCCTGAAGAATATACAAAATCATGAAAAACAAAGCATAACAGTAAAAAATTTATTCCTTCACTGGCTCTAAGACCAACTTTTTAAGAATTCAAATCTTATTAAAATTTCATCAGATTGCATCTTTTATCAAAAGGTTGATAACTTACGTAAATATTAACAATGTGCATTTCAGAAAAAAATGAAATATAGAGAAACAAACCCCATATTTCCCATAAAGCTATCCTTGACTTTTCAGCCTTTCTTGTTTCTTGTGGCCATCTGAAATCACAGGTTAAAATTGTGTGACATTCCTCCCATCACAAGATGGGGTCAAATGTCCCATCTCTTTAAATCTTGGCCGGTTTGTAATCGCTTCAACTAATACACTTCAGAAGTGACACTGGCTGACTCCAAGGCTAGGTCATAAAAGGTAATACAGCTTCTGTCTTGTTCACTGAACACATGCTCTTGGAGCCTTGCCATGTAAGAAGCCCAATTACTGAGTCTGCCAAGCTGAGAGGAATTTTGCTGCACTGCAAAGAAGTCAAACTAAACAGAGAGTTTTGAACAGGTACTCTAGTTGACAGTCTTAGGCTTCCCAGCCCAGGTACAAGACATGTCAGTGAAAGTTTCAGATAATTCCAACCCTCAGTTACTGACCACCCCCAACCTTCATGTCTTCTCAATTGAGGCTCCAGATATCACGGAGCAAAGATAAGATATCCCTGCTGTATCTGTCTGAATTCTTTTGTTTTGTTTTGTTTCTTTCTGTCTGAATTCTTGACTCATGGAATCAGTGAACATAATAAAGTGGTTGTTTTCAAGTTCCTAAACTTTGGGTAATTTGTTATGTAGTCAGAGTAATCAGAACACTTCCAATGGCACTGAAACCCAAGGAACACCTCTTACTCACTTCAGAAACTTGCTTTCCAGTCAACCCAAACCCCAGAGGCCATTTGGAGCCTTTTGCTTCACTGCAAAAACAGCATCCTATCTTTACGGTAAGAGTCATATTTTACTTATATTCTGGATATCATTCCCAACTCCCTTCCCAGTGATCCATCTCACCTTCATTACCTCAACATTGGCTTCTATTGCCATTATACAACATCCTGCAAGGACACCTATGACTTCCCTTAAAATTAGTCCTTCCAAACACTGCATGAAGCCTTTCTACATGACCTTCAAGAGTAGTTTGGGCCCCCCAACCTCGTATCAGAATCATCTGGAGAGTTCATTAATGATGCACATTCCTCAGGTGCTCTTTGAATCTAGAGAATCAGACTCTGTGGGGGTGCTCCCAGGGTCATTCTTAAGCATACTAAAATTTGAGACACCCTTCCCAAAACATTAAAAAAACAACAAAAATTCTATTGTGCAAAAACTTTTTCTCCTTTACTCTCACACTCAACACAGAACCTTTCTGTGACCAGATTATGGGATTTTCCCCGACACGCCATGCAGTTCCCCAGCAGAAACCAACTTGGTGTCCTATAATGCATTTCTGACACTGGAGGTAGTGTTAGATCCCACAGATTAGGGGCTCAGTCCCACAAGACTGTCCCTCACTTCAGACAACAATCACAATCTCAGGTTGTGACCTGCACTGTTGACCCATTAGGTATAAATCAGGGTTCCCACATCCTCCCTCCTTGGGTTCAATAATTTGCTAAGATGGCTCACAGAACTCAGTGAAACACTTTCCTTATGTTTACTGGTTTATTAGAATGAATATTATAAAGGACAAAGATGAACAGCTAGATGAAGAGATGCTGGAGCATCCATGCCCTCTCCAGGAACGCCACCCTCCCAGCACCTGGAAGCTCATCAATGTTAAATTTTTATAAAGCTTAATCTCCAGCTCCCCAACCCCTTTCCTGGAGGTTAGTGGGTGGGGGGAAAGTTCCAACCCTCTAATACTCTAATTAATTGGTCTTTCTGGTGAATGGCCCCATCCAGAGGCTACTTAGGGACGCCACCCTAATCACCTCATTAGCATACACTTAGCAGTGATCAAAAGAATGCAGAACTCCTTACCATCACTTATAAGGTCCTTCACAATCAAACTCCTACTTACTTCTCTACCCTCTTCTTTTGCCACTGTTCCTTAATGCCCTAAATTCAACTACTTTTAGTTATCCACACTCACTATGGTTTTCCTCTCCCTTTCCATTTGTGGCTCTTTGCAAGGAAGGGGCTTTTGGACCTTTTTCGCATCCAAAGCTGATACCTATTCTCTTTTCAAGTAGGACAGCTGAGCCATCCCCTCCCTCTACAGGAGGCCTCTTCCTTCATACTCCTACTCCATCCTAATCTAATGCAGAGCCTCTTTTATGAAGTTATCTCATACCAGACTCTGTGTAAGGCCTGAGAGTAGGGTTAAGTGGGAGTAGCAGACAATAAAAACATAAACAAAATGGAGCTTTATGAAAAGTTTTGAAGGACATAAACAGTGCTAATAGAGAATAACTGGAAATAATTATAACAGAGAATAACTGAAAAGGAACACTTTAGATAGAATGATCAGGGAAGGCTTCTGAAGTAGTAACATTTAGGATTAGATCTGGAGAGTGAGAAGGAGTCAGACATATATAAAACAAAGCAAGGAGAATTCTAGGCATAGGAAATTCGAAGTGCAAAAGCCCTAGGCTAGAAAATAGCTTAGAAAGGCTATGAAGTTAATTTAATGAATAAATGCCTCTATTGTACTGTTAATAAAAATTAAAGGAGGCCATTGTTTTGGACTGCTTCTGAGCTAGGCCCCAACGTACCAGACTATAAGCCAAAATGGAGTCACCCCTGCTAAAGTTCTAAGTCACCAAACCCAAGTTGTTGTCTGACCTTCCTGATCTCTGTTCTCTGTCTAATCTCTCCTGAAAAATCAGAAGAAATAAGCAAATTTCCCAAACAGGCCAGTTTAAATCTTCAATAGGCATGATAATAACATTCCCTCTATTTAATCCTAACACAAAAGTAACCAGTTTTTTTTCTATTTTTCTGTCTCCCTGTCTCGCCTTACAAGGAAAGTAACTTTGAAATAACCAATATGCTTTTCGTTCTTTGTTTTTGCTTTCTTCACCCCTTTTTCTGTCTATAAAGTCAATCTTTTTTGCTCAGCTCATTGGAACACTTATTCTATTTTATGGAATGAAGTATTGCCTGATTCTAAAATCACAATAAAGCCAATTGAGATCTTCAAACTAAGTTTGTTGTAATTTCATCCTTTGATAGTATATAGCACATGATATTTGAGTAACCAAGTATGTGGATAGTTACTTGTCTATGCACCCCTAGTGCCTAACAGAGTGTGATGCACAGGTAGTTAACAAATGATTGTCAAATGAATGTGAAGTGGCAGAGATAATTCTCATTCCTGACAAGTTACACTGACATATGGTGCTTCATACACTCTCTTTGGGAATCATGGACTTGACAATCTTTCTAGAAAACATACCTAGTAATTAATGTAAACTTAAACCATAAGCATAATTTGTGACTTACTCTTTTATCTATATTTCCATTCTTATAACTGGCTAAAAGCCAATTTTTAGAGATGAGAACCCTTAAAAGGTTAAAATAAAAAACTAGAACTGACCTTCATAAAGCTTCATCTCATACAAGGAGCTAGCTAACTTGAACAAATTCTTTTACATGCTAATACCTTTAACAACACAGGTCGTAAATGTCATGTGGCGGTGGGGAAAGGAAGGCATATAACTTGCTGAAACATCAGACATAAAAACAGGGATATGACCAACAAAAGCTAATTTCTGGAAACTATACTGCTATGGATTGAATGTCCCCCCAAAACTTAACCCCCACAGTGTTAAGAGGATGGGAAATCCTGTTATGGTAACTGAAAGGTGGGGCCTTGAAGAGGTGATTAGACTGTGAGGCCCAGACACATATAAATGGATTAATCCATTGATTATCAAATGGTTGTCATGGGCATGGTTCTGAGGGCTTTAAAAGGAGGAGTTAGCTCTCTCTCAGCTCCACCATCCTCCATGTGAGACTCTGCAGCATTGTCTAGAGTCACTATCAACAAGGCCCTCACCAGGCATGTTCCCTGGACTTTGGGCTCCCCAGCTTCCAGAACTGTAAACGATAAATATTGTTTCTTTATAAATTACCCAGTTTCAGGTATTTCTGTGATAAGCAACAGAAACAGACTAATATACTAACCTTAAAATAATAAAGGATTACCTGCCAAAAAATGCCACTTTCATGTGTCTCCGAGATAGCACCTCACCAATGATGGAAAGCTTATTTTTATACCCCTGTATTTCTACCAGATCATCTTCAGTGGCTATTCGATCAAGTTCTGGATTGTTACATGTTGCTGCAAAATTGAAATGGTATTAGAAAAAGTGATATAAATGAATATTGAGTTAATTACATAATGGAATACCTAGATTGAATATATTCTGGCTTTGTTCTCTATTAACATGCCATTTGAAAAATAAAAATGCCCACAGAATCTGAGTATTTGGTAAAAAGTACATGCCCCATCACAGTGGCTCATGAGAATCCTGCCCAAAAGAATTTCAAATATACTAAAAATTGCAAAGGCCTACTCAATATTATTCACGTAGGTCTCAAAAATATAAACTACCTACCTGAGACAAATATACATTTCTAAAGAGAGAAACTAGAACCTAATACCCACTTATTATTGTTCCATCCTGACTGGATCTTCAGATCTTGAGTTGAGACGGAGGATCCATATGCTAAGAAAGAGTGAAGTTTGAATGGGAACCCCTCAGAAATTAAAATACGCTTCAAGATCTCCAAGCTAGGAAAGACCTTGCCACTTTTCCACTTCTTGTCTGCTTCCCACGGGGTTGGAGTGAAAACACACTTAACATGAAAAGGCAGAGAAAAGAGAATTACAGATTGTATCCCATTCCTGTCAGGTTGAGGGTATCTTCCCACCCTAGCCCTAACCTCTCCTCCTCCATGGATGGAGGTAGCTGGAAAAGCCTGGGTTTAAAAAGTAGAAAAACCTAGAGCCAGCCCATGGCTCACTTAGGAGAGTGTGGTGCTGATAACAACAAGGCCATGGGTTCGGATCCCTATATAGGGATGGCCGGTTGGCTCACTTGGGAGAGCGTGGTGCTGACAACACCAAGTCAAGGGTTAAGATCCCCTTACTAGTCATCTTTTAAAAAAAAAAAAAGTAGAAAAACCTTTCTGTTGTGTTTATATTTCAGGAATAGGAGAAAACCTGACCTTTATATTCTTATCACCTCTTTTTGACAGTAAAGACTTGAAGATTCATTTGGCTATCTGGATGGTCCTAATTAGAGACAAACACTGTTCATGTAATTAACTTTAAGCTTTTCATCTCATCATACTTTTCTAGTGCATTAACAAAATATGTCCAATTTGGTGAATAATAAAAAACTGGCTTAACTATCATTACACTAACTTTTGCTTGTCATTCTATTCTTGCTCTTCTATATTCCTCATTTGTTTCTTTTTTGCAATATTTTTTCTGAGGTTCTAGAACCAGTAAAATCAAATTCAGACTCTAAAACTGCCATTTAACTAGCTCCTAACATAATGCTCAATCTATAACAGACTCAATACACAGAAGATCTAACTTCATTTTCACTTTCAATCAACTTTTTTAGAAAAAAATGTTTTCAAAAGTTGCCATGCCAGCTCAAATTCTTTCCAAATTAACATAAAGATTCTATACCAAAAAAAAAAAAAAAAAAAAAAGATTCTATACCAGTACTTTTTTCCCCCCTCATTCAACAAAACTTTAATTGTTTCAAGTTTCGTGTTTGGGACACAATGATAAGGCATGGTCCCATCCCTAAAGGAGCTCAAAGTCTGGTAAGGGAAAGTTAGAAAGGACAAGAAAAAAAAGTATGATTCTACCAGCCTATCTAATGTTTCCTACTGTCACTGGAGAAGTTCACAGAATCCCTTCCTTTTCACTGTATACTTGATAGGCACATAATCTTTAGAACCAGAAGAAATTTCAGTAGTTATCCCCATAGAAGTATTCACTAACAAGACATTCCTCATCACCTTTGTTTAGACACTCATTTTAAGAAAACTCCTTTTGCCCTCTATCCACTGCAACCCAGTCTTTGAAAGGATGAGATAGGTGTGACGGCTTGGCTCAATTGCTAAATTGGGGAGGAGATAAGTAAACAATTAAATGTGGACTGCCTGATTTTTCATATGGGCATTTACTAGCTGTGTGACCTTGAGCAAGCTGTTTAACTCTTCTGTGTCTTGGTTTCCTCACCCTTATAGTGAGTATGATTACCTGCCTAGTGGTGATACGAGGATTAAACGAGTTATTAATATAGCAATGTGCTTAGAAAAGTACCTCACATATAAGCACTTATTTCTTAGTTCTTAATATCACTAATCTTCCTCTTTTGGAGGGCAGAAATGTGTTTTATTTATTACAGTATCCCTTATAGTATACAGCACAATACCCTTTACAATGTGCTCTACAACTAAAGTTGAAAGAATAAAGCACCTTTATATATTTCCAACAGTAATCATTTTAAGAACTTAAGCGGAACTAACCTTCAACAAAATGTGATCCTTCAGTAACAAACTCCAGTAACTGGTCAAAGATTGCAGTAATTGCCTTCTTAGCTAGCACAAAGTGCTTCAGTGGAGAAGCAGTTTCTGCCATTACGCTATGAGGGGGAGAAAACAAAGTTAGAAAAGCACAAATTAAACTGGATATAAAAACATGCGAATCAATGACACTTTCCAGTATCATTAACTCGCCAATGGAATAAACTAAATTGCCAAAATATTCTTAGGTAATTGTTTTTTGGGGAGAAGTGTTTTGGTCAAACAATTAAAGACTCCTTTTGAATGATATTTCACTAAAATAAGTGATATCTACTGGTCAAAATCTTGGTTACAATTTCTACTTTATTTCCCCTTGGCGAAGATGAAACTAATTGTGGCTAAGCTGTGACTACACGTGACTCAAGCACATCAGAGAACTGGGTTAAGTGAGAGGAAGCCAAGTTCACAAAAACAAGTTATTAAACTTCTCAACCTTGTGCTCTAGGTGGGCGGAGGTGGATATGAAGAGCGAGGAAATAAAATTCCAAGATCACAATGCAATACTGACATTTAGAAAGTAGTTTTCGTTACAACAAACAAGAAGGCAAGGCTTAAAGGAGGTATTAGTGCTTCCAACCAAAGCAGCAAAAACTTCACGGAATATGTTTTTTAAAAAATTTTCCCTGGCGGCTTCTCATGAAAAAGACACCGAAGACAACCGATCACACCCCAGTCTACTCCTGGTGCGTGCGTAGCAAGAGCAGAGTGAGGGCAAAGACCCGTCCGACCGGTGTGAACACCTACCTTGGGGAAAGGCCTTCCACGCCGGCGCGGGAGCCGCGCCCGCAGGGCTCGGGGTCAGGCTCCGCCGCTGCCCCTCCCGCGCCGGCCCCGTCCCGGACCCACCACAGCCCTCCTCCCCCACCCGGGATCCGGCCCCGTGGGCTCCACGGGCCCGACCTGGCCGCTGTCCGCACTCGCCACCCTGTTCGCTCAGTCCTTCTCCGCAGATCCGTGGCGGCGGCGCCGCGTCACAGAGCACTCCGCGCACTACTCCTCGCCCCTGTCCCTGGCAGCGCGAAGGTCACCCCGAGCGTCGCAAACGGGCCGGCGCTCGAGGCAGCAGGCACTCACACTATCCCGGCTACGACTTGTCACCCGTCAACCACAGCTCAGCCACAGCCCCCAGACTGCCTCATCCTCCCGAGAGAGGCTGGACGAGGAGAAGAGGCGGGAGGAAAGGTAAAGGGCGGTCACTTCCGGTCTTTCACTCTCCCCTATTCTGTTTGGCTCCGTGGCCGGAAGTGCATCTGTTCCGGGCGCCATTTTTTTTAAGGGCAGAAGGCAAGGCTGTTGTGGGCAGTGACTGTTCCATCCTCCGATTTCTCCTCCCTCTGCTTTGAAGTTTACAAAGCTCTGTTCAGTCTAGGCACAGCTAGCAGCCGCTGTGTCAGTGACGGAGAACTAAAAGGAGGTGGGCAGTGATGGGGCTGGCCGTGCCAGACGAGAGGGATTCGTGTTTGCTAGGCCAGCAGCAATGAAGGAAGACCTTTGGACTTCTCCACTACTCCCTGTCGTGTGATTGGCTTCCTGGGCTTGGAGTATAGGTGTGTGTGTGTTGAATCAGAGGTGAGACTTAAGAACTTGGTTTGTCCTTGACTAGTGCTGCTTAAACTTTGTGCTTAGGAATTACCTGGGGATCTTGTTAAACTGCAGATTCCGATTCATTGGGTCTGTAGTGAAGACTGAGAGTCTACATTTCTCACATCCCTGGAGAGCTGCTGCTGGTCTATACAGGGCTCATCAGAATGTCCTGGGGATTTTTTCCGGAGCTGGCAAGTGAGATGCTTTTGCAAGTGAGGCCACTTCATCTGAGTTTCAGGTAGTTTAATAACATCGGAATACTGATAATACCTACATTATGGATTGATGTGAAAATTAAATGAGTGGGCTGTGGGCATATAGTAGGAGCTGAATAAATAAATATTATTCTTCTGTGGGGGCAGATGAATATTAATAAGCAAGTGCAATAAATTAGATCATTTTCAGACAGTGCTTACTACTCTGAAGGAAAAGTAAAAGAAACGTGGCAATGGGATAAACTATCTGAATAAACTGAGCTACTTAGGTTGGTCCTTTCTGAGGAGATATTTCATGACTTTTTTCCCAGAAAGCCAATCCTGGGAATATCTGGAGGAAGAGTGCCCAAAATAGTGGGAACAGGAAATCCCAAGGCCCATAGGAAGGACAGTGGTATGGTCCATGAAAAGAAAGAAGGTCAATGTGGCCTGGGTGTGGGGGTAGAGGGGGAAGGAGAATGGGGGAAATACGTTTAGAGATGTAGGCAGGTATAGAATCATATAGGCTAAGATCAAAAGGTTGAATTTTATTCTAAGTGCAATGGCAAACTGCTGGAAAGTTTTAAGCCCAGAGAGTAATATGATCTGATTTACATTTTAAAAGGTCGTTTTGGTTGCTCTGTGGGTACTGGATTATAGATAAATTCCACACGATGTTTCATAAAGAGCCTGCTCCACTAGTTGGAATTAGAGGCATTCAATAAAATATGGCTTTTATTAGTAGTAACATACTAAAGCCCTAGGAGTAATTGTGAAATTAGCTGGAATCATTCAGCTTCACAGTATTTTACAGTTTTTATCCCTTCTCTTACCCCACCCCCACTCTCTCCCCACACCATAAACACACACACACGGTATGCTAATAATTTCTGCTAGGGATCTTTAGAGTTGTACTATCAAAATTCGTTTTCCAGTAAGCATCTGAAACTATTCACATTACTGTGCAAATGACTAAGGGCAGTCTCATGCTTTGCTGCAGGAGTGTTTTTGTGTGTATCAGTCAGGATACAGAGGGTAAGAGATTTATTGCAAGGAATTGGTTTATGTGAGCATAGGGGCTGATTAAGCAAGTCCAAAATATGGAGGTCAGGCCATCAGTAAGCACAGGATGGAAACTTGGGCGGAATTTCTTCTTAGGGAAACCTCAGTTCTGCTCTTAAGAGCTTTCAACTGATTGGATCAGGCCCACCCATATTATCCAGGATAATCTTTACAAAAGTCAACTGATTGTGTATATTAATCACAAGTACTTTCCCAACTGTACCTAGATTAATGTTTGAATAAATAACTGGGTACTATAGCCTACCCAAGTTGACATCTAAAATTGACCATCAAGTTATAGGCTATTTGGCAAAATGTTTCAAAATCTGTAATGTGAAAGTCTTCTGACCCAGCAATCCTTGGAAAATACAATAGTTCCCTTTAACCACATTTTCACTTTTCATGATTTCAATTACCCATTGTCAACCGAGGTCCTGAAAATATTAAATGGAAAATTCCAGAAATAAACAAGTCATGAGTTTTAAATCTCTCACCATCCCACTTTGTCCCACCTGGGATGTGAATCATCACTTTGTCCAACATCTCCACGCTGTATACACCACCTACACATTAGTCACTTAATAGCTGTCTGTGTTATCAGATCACTGTGGACAGATCTCAGTGTTTATGTTCAAGTAACCCTTATTTTACTTAATAATGGCCCTAAAGTGCATGAACGGTGATGGTGGCAATTTGGGTATGCCAAAGAGAAGCCATAAACTGCTTCCTTTAAGTGAAAAGGTGGAAGTTCTCAATTTAATAGGAAAAGAAAAAAATCTTATGCTGAAGTTGCTAAGATCCATGGTAAGAATAAATCTGCTATCCATGAAATTGTGAACAGTATATTGTTATAATTGTTCTATTTACTTATTAGTTATTGTTAATCTCTTACTACACCTAATTTATAAATTAAACTTTGCCATAGGTATATATGTATGTATAGGAAAAACCATAGTCTATATGGGGTTCAGTACTATCTGTGGTTTCAGGCATCCAACAGGGGGCTTGAAACTTATCCCCCAAGGTTAAGGGAGGACTACTATAATTAATGACATGAACAGAGACATAGCTTATAAATATGTAATCAAATATTATAAATATGTACAAATAATACAAATAAATATATAATAATCAAAATATTTATTACCATGAAAAATTGGAAATAATCCAAGACTAGGAACAAGAAAAGGAATGGCTGCAATTTCTACTGCTTGTTGTAATAGTGAAAGTACTGACAAATTCTGTGACAAGACAAAGAAAAAAGAGCTATTAAGGACTTGCAGACTGGAAGTAAAGAGACAAATATGTCACTTATAGCAGATTATATAATTATTTACATTAAAAACTGAAGACAATTATTAGAACTAATAAGAACTCAATGAGATTTCTGGATATTTAAAAAATCTGAAGCCTTCCTATGTACCAGTAATACCCAATTAGAAAATAATATAACATATCAAAGCAACTAAAACTGTAAAAAAAACTAGTAACTGGCCTAGCGAAAACTGCATACAACATTTATGGAAAACACAAAAAAGAACATTAAAAAGAAACCTGAGTAAGTGGAGAAATGTACAATATTTATAAAAGAAAGATTTAACATTATAAAGATGTCAGCTGTCTCTAAAATGATCTATAATTTTTAATGCAGTTCTTATAAAATGCTAATAAGACTTTGGATGGAATAGAAATAATTCTAAACTTACATGGAAGAAAAACTTCACCAATTACTTAAACAATTCTCTAAAAGGACAGAGAATGAATTTACACTACCCGATATTAAGACATATTGCAAAGCCATTATATTTAAAGCATGCTGTTACTATTAAAGTATACAGTACTGATGGATAACTGGTGATATCAGCAAGATGGCAGACTAGATGATCCCCACCATTACTCCCCCCACAAGAGATCAACCAACAAAATTAAAACATAAAACTGCTATTCCATTGGAACTGCTGTTCCAAAACCATTGGAAGTTGGGGGGAGAGGAGGAGAGACTCACTGAGTCCTCAAAGGCATGAAAGGCCATGGTGAATGGGAGGAGGGATCACTCCAGTCAGTCCCAGCCGCAGCCATTCCACTGGCCAGAGTGGCACAGTGCATGGAGCAGTTATCTGGAGACTGCAAAGCTGGCACAGGGATTTTTTTTTGAAGCTACTTGGAGCTTGCAGGGAAGAAGGGTGCTGTGACCATTGTTAAGAAAAATGGAGGGCCCCATCCTATGTCCCAGGCCAGCATAGTTACTTGCAAGGTTCTCTTGCACCTGCATAAGAGAGAGGTCTGCACTGGATGGGAGGAAGGATTTTCTTCAGAGAGCCCCATCCCCAACCTTCAGGACCAGTATTTCACTCCATGCTGAGAAGGCCACTGAACCTGCTGTCTCAGAGGTGAGGGGAGAGAATAAGAGGTGGGTGTATGGATTGCCCAGGTCTCTCTCTGTCTTTGTGGGGGACTTGTGCAGGGTTTGCCCCAGGAGAAACATTGGAGTGCAGGGGGTGGGGGACTG
This sequence comes from Cynocephalus volans, assembly GCF_027409185.1. Lineage (NCBI taxonomy): Eukaryota > Metazoa > Chordata > Mammalia > Dermoptera > Cynocephalidae > Cynocephalus > Cynocephalus volans. Next base: position 103,593,978 of record NC_084460.1, on the reverse strand, counting down.
ATCCACCACGGGTACATTAGGATGCATTGTTGGCAGCTGATCTGCCTCTTAATCTGCACAGGCACTACACAGTGGAGACCAGTCAGTATGATAGAACTATAGGGAGCACAGTTTGCAGGAAAAACTCATTCCCAGGCTGGACACAGCCCAGTTGTTTTTATGGAGCCCCCACATGACCCAGAAGTGACTAAAAGGCTGAATTAATATCCAGTCCACATAAAAAAATTTCCCCAGACTGAGAAACAATGGCCAGGCAGCAATTTAGCTCAGGCACAGCATTCAAGTTCCAGTCACCACAGTAAGTTTCCCACAATCCGGAAATCAATGGCATGATAGCAAACTAGTTCCAGTACAGTGTTTAAGTGGTGGTGGTTGATATTAATCTACCACGGAACAGAAAAAAACACAGACCAGAGTCAAAGTTCTGATATTGAGCAGTAAAGATCTAACACCACCAAAGAACACCAACAAAATCTGGAAGCGGTAGCTGTCTCCTCAAATGCACAGGCATCAATATAAAGATACAAATATTTAGAAATAACAGAGAAAAATGATACAACCAGAAGCAACCAATAAGTTACCAGAAGAAAAGCCAATTTATAAAATGCCTAACAGAGAATTCAGAATAATCCTCTTACAGATGTTCAGGGAGTCACAAGAAAATACAGATAGAAAATTAAATAATATCTGGAAAGCAATCCAGGAGCAGAATGACAAACGTGACAAAGGAATAGAATCAATTTAAAAAAAAAAGAAAGAAAGAAAGAAAGAAATTCTAGAAATAAAGAAAATGTTAACTGAAAAATTCAGTAGAAAGCTCCAAGAGCATACATGACCAAACAAAGGAAAGAGTCAGTGAACTCAAAGACAGAACATACAAAATTAACCAATCAGAGGAGCAAAAACAAAAAAGAATAAGAAAAAATGAAACAGAATTGCAGTAATTATGGGACACCTTCAAGTGAAATAACCTCTGCATAATTAGCATATTTGAAGGAGATGAAAAAGAGACTTAGAATATTTAAGGAAATAATGGCTGAAAATTTCTCAAGTATAGAAAAAGCATTCAGATACAGGAAGCTCAGAGGTCACCAATCAAATTCAATCCAAAGAGGAACACCACAAGGCAAATCATAATCAAGAGATCACTAAACCAAACACACAAAAATACTGAAAGCAGCAAGAGGAAAAAAATATATAATATTAAACAGAACCCCAGTAAGACTTTCAGTGAATTTCTCAGTAGAAATCCTGCAGGCCAGGAGAGAGTGGGATAATATATTCAGAGTGGTGAGGGAAGAAGACTGTCAACCAAGAATTCTATATCCAGCAAAATGAACCTTAAAATATGAAGGAGAAATAAAGTCTTTCCCAGAAAAACAAAAGCTGAGAGAATTCATTAACATTAGACCTACCTTACAAGAAATTAGATTTCTTCAGTCTGAAAGATGATGCTAAAGTGTAACAAGAAAACATTTGAAGGTACAAAACTCACTAGTAAAGTAAGTACACAGGCAAACTCAGAATACTCCAGTGTTGTAAGCGTGGTGAATAAACCACTTATATCCTTAGTATCAAGACTAAAGGAAAAACCTAATAATATAATAATAATTACAACAATTGTATAATAGATAGACACCTTCAAACAACAGTCAACAGTTGAGGGGGGGGTGACAAAGTATAGAGTTGGCTTTGGTTTTTTCTTAGTGATCGAAGTTAAGTTGTTATTAGTTTAAAATAATCTGTTTAACTGTAACACATTTTTTTGTAACCTTCATGGTATCCATAACACAAAAACCTATAATAGACATACTAAAAATAATTAGTGAGAAATCAAAGTATACTACTAGACAAAATCACTTAATCACAAAGGCTGATAGTAAGGCCAGGAAAAATAAAGGATCTACAAAACAACCAGAAAAAAAATAACAAAATGGCAGTAATAAGTCCCTATGTATCAATAATAACTCTAAGTGTAATGAATTTTATCCCCCAAATAAAAGACACACAGTGGCTGAATGGGTTATAAAACAAGAACCAAAGTTATGCTGCTTACAGGAAACCCACTTCATCCGTAAAGACACATGTTGACTGAAAGTGAAGGGATGGAAAAAGATATTTCATGCAAGTAAAAACCAAAAAGAGCAGGAGTAGCTATACTTACATAAAATAAAATAGACTTTAAGTCAAGGAAAATTAAAAAAGATAAGGATATGATATGATATTATATGATAAAGGGATCAATTGAACAAAAGGATATAACAATTCTAAATATATGTGCAACCAATTATGGAGCATCCAGTTATATAAAGCAGTTAATAATGGACCTAACGGGAGAAATAGACTCCAACACAATAATTGAGGACTTTAATACCCCACATTCAGGAAGCACAGATCATCCTGACAGAAAATTAACCAAGAAACATCCAAGTTAGTCTCCACTCTAGACAGAGTGGACCTAACATTTCATCCAACAGCTATAGAATACACATTCCTAGGGCTGGCCTGTGGCTCACTCAGGAGAGTGCAGTACTGATAACACCAAGGCCACGGGTTCAGATCCCTATATAGGGATGGCCAGTTAACTCACTGGGTGAGCGTGGTGCTGACAACACCAAGTCAAGGGTTAAGATCCCCTTACCGGTCATCTTTTCTAAAAAAAAAAGAATACACATTCTTCTCAGCAGCACATGGAACATTTTTCTAGAATAGAACATATGTTAGGTCACAAAACAAGTCTCAACCAATTTTAAAAAACTGAAATCATATCAGCTCTCTTTACTGACCATAATGAAATAAAACTAGAAATCAGTAACAGAAGGGACACTGGAAACTACAGAAATATGTCAAAATTAGACAACAGGCTCCTAAACAACAAATAGGTCAAAGAAGAAATTAAAAAGGAAATATAAAAATTCATGGAGAAAAATGAAAGTGAAAGCACAACATACCAGAACCTGTGGTATATAGCAAACATAGTTCTAAGAGAGAAGTTTATAGGATTGGCACACTAGCTCACTTGGCAGAGTGTGGTACTGATAATACCAAGGTCAAGGGTTCAGATCCCAGTAACGGCCAGCTGCAGAAAAAAAAGAAAAAGGAAGTTTATAGCAAATGTCTACAACAAAAAAGAAAAAAGACTTGAAATAAACAACCTAGCATTATACATCAAGGAGTTAGAAAAACAAGAATAAACCAAATGCAAAATTATTAGGACAAAACCAACAAAAATAATAGCAGAAATAAATGAATTAGAGATTTAAAAAATACAAAAGGTCAATAAAACAAAGAGTTGGTTTTTCAGATAAAACTTTAGCTAGACAAACAAAGAAAAAAGAGATAACAAAGTCATAAATGAAAATGGAGACTTACAACTGATAGCACAGAAATACAAGAGATCTATTATGAACAATTGTATGCTAACAATCTGGAAAATCTAGAAGATATGGACAAATTCATGGGCACATACAACTTACCAAGGACAAGTCATGAAGAATTAGAAAACCTAAACAGACCAATAACAAATAATGAAATTGAGGTGGTAATAAAAAGTCTCCCAACAAAGAAAACACCAGAGCCAGATGGTTCAGTGTCAAATTCCACCAAATATTTAAAGAAGAGCTAATACTAATCCTTCTCAAACTCTTACAAATAATTGAAGAGCAGAGAATACCTCCCAACTCATTCTATGAGGCCAGCATTAACCTCATACCAAACTCAGAAAAGGACACAGCAAAAAAAGAAAACTACAGACCAATATCCCTAATGAACATAGATGTGAAAATCCTCAACAAATCATTCACCATGATCAAGTGAAATTCATTCCAGGGATGCAAGGATGATCAACATACACAAAGCAGTAAATGTTATACATCACATCAATAGAATGAAGGAAAAAAATATTTCAATAGATGCAGAAAAAAGCATCTGATAAAATCTAACACTCCTTCATGATAAAAAACACTCAACAAATGAGGTACAGAAGGAATGCACCTCAACACAAGAAAGGTCATATTCAGCAAACCCACAATTAATATCATACAGAATGGACAAAAGTTGAAAGCTTTTCCTCTAAGACATGGAACAAGTTAGGGAAGCCTACTCTCCCTGCTCCTATTCGACATAGTTATGGAAGTTCTAGGCAGAGCAATAAGGCAAGAGAAAGCAATACAGGACATCCAAGTTAGAAAGGAGGAAGTGAAACTATCCCTATTTGCAGATGATTATGTACATAGAAAATGCTAAAGACTCCACCAAAAATTACTAGTACTACTAAATGAATTCAGAAAGTGGTAGGATACAAAATCAACATGCAAAAATCAATAACATTCCTATATGCCAATAACAAGATATTTGAAGAAGAAATCAAGAAAGTAATCCCATTAATAATAGCTACCCCCCCCCCCCAAAAAAAAAAAAAAGAAACAAAGAAAGAAAAAAGAAAAGAAAAGAAAAAAGAAATACCTAGGAGTAAATTCAACCAAAGAGGTGAAGGAAATTGAAGAGAACACAAAGAAATGGAAAGATACTGCCTGTTCATGTGGTAGAAGAATTAATATCATCAAAATGTCCATATTACCCAAAGCAATCTAGATTCAATACAATGCCTATCAAAATATCAATGATATTCTTCACAGAAATAGAATAAAGTCTTACAATTTGTATGGAATCGCAAAATGCCCTGCATAGCCAAAGCAATCTTGAGCAAAAAGAACAAAGCTGGAGGCATCACACTACGTGACTTCAAAATATACTATAAAGCTATAGTAACCAAAACAGCATGGTACTGTCATAAAAACAAATAGACCAATGGAACAGAATAGAGAGCCCAGAAATAAATCCACACAGTTATAGACAACTGATTTTTGACAGAGGCGCCAAGAATATACACTGGGGAAAGGACAGCCTCTCCAACAAATGGTGCTGGAAAAACTGGACATGCCCATGCAGAAGATTGAAACTAGACCCCTCTCTCTCATCATACACCTAAATCAACACAAAATGTATCAAAGACCTAAATTTAAGATCCCAAACTATGAAACTATTAGAAGAAAACATAGAGGAAACACTACATGAAATTGGAGTGAGCAGCACTTTTTTGAACAAGCCTACACAGGTGAGGAAGAATTGTAAGGATGAGGGTTATCAGCCATAGAATACAGTTTGAGGAATATGTTTTATTTTATTTTATTTTATTAATTAATTAGTTTTATTTTTTAAAGATGATTGGTAAGGGGATCTTAACCCTTGACTTGGTGTTGTCAGCACCACGCTCTCCCAAGTGAGCCACGGGCCAGCCCTGAGGAATATGTTTTAGAAACAGATGAATAATGCCATGAAGAGGTAACTGTAAATAAAATGAACAGGGTAGGCAGGAAGAGTGGGAATTCTGTATTCTCAACTTTCAGCCAACCAAAATTCAGAACAGCATAGTGAATGGCCTTAAAAAAATTAAATAAATAAATAAATAAATTACCCACCAGAAATTACATCTGATGAACATGATTACAATTTCTGATCTCAGCTCTACTCTGCAGACTAAAGGTAAAAATATTAATTATTTCAACTGCAGTATTTTTTAGTAGTGAACACTATCTGGATAAGACATTAAAAACTAGAAAAAAATTTAGTTTTCTTTCGAAATGAAACTTTTCATTACATTTTTTTTCATGGTACAATTCATTCAACTCAATATTTTTACCAAGGAAAAGAAAAGATCCTCCAGGTCAGATTCATTTGCCTATTTAAAAACAAACAACAGCTTTTTTTGGGTGATTTCTGGCAAAAAATTAAAAACAATTAAAAAAAAACCTAAAAAATTCTAACAAAAATTCCTTTAAAAACACTCTCTAAATAATTACCTTCAAAATATGAAATAAAATTAGTAGTTAATATGATCTTCCTATTTAGAAATGTGAGAAAATTCTTTCTAGAATGTAGAAATTACTTTCCACAAATTTATTTTGGGTTCAGGTAGTTATCAGTTTTAACACCAAGGTTACTTAAGAAGAATGACTTTAATAAGGAAATTGTGGTGCTTGATACTTTAGTATGGAAAATCCTTATTTGGAAAATTATTTTTCAAATCACCAGTATGAAGATATCAGACAACTCTGATAGGCTCTTAAAATCACTGTTTACATTTACAGATTGAACACAAAACTTCATATAAAAATGTAAATTGCATACAACAACAACTTTTAGCTTTGTGAATTTATATTTCACACCACAAATGTACACATCTTTTTGTTTTAGATTTGAATGTTGTCTTAAAAGATGAACTTATGGAAAGCTAAATAAATAGAAGTATATGTTAATCCATAAATTCAGTGCCATGAGTAAAGATTCTTTTGTGATACTCTATCTTCAATTATCGGAACTGAGGTTAAAAGTTATAGGCAAAGGAATTTATATCCAAAAATTTCATTTTTAATTTGTAGAGATGAAACTGTTAATTGTAAGGTAAACCTAACTAAATTGGCTTCTCCACTGGTTGGCTGAAACAATTGGTTTCAACTATTTTCACTTAAATTCTTAATGAATATTGATTTTTTGGTAAGCCAATCTACTTCCCAAGAGGATTGTGGCCATTTGATTTTTACTAGCTTCTTAAAAGTCAATAACCTGTAGTGCTTGTTTTAGGCCTTAAGATTCCATTTAAAGCTTAATCACAGAAGTTTTGGAAATATATTAAACTGCTTGCAAAAGGTAGGAAGACAAAACAAGAAAACTAAGGTTAATGGAAGAGTGCCAGGAATTAAGTAATTCAATGCTTTATAAATCAGATTAAAATATTAGGAATAGTGTTAGTCTACTTAAAAAAAAAAAAGCCTATATATACTACATCTGCAACAATTCGGCAGTCACTTAACAGTAGGTTATAGACCCTGTGAAGCTAAAAAATTGGTTAATGTGTGATGATGCACATTCAGAGAAATCTAAGAAAGGCGATTTAAAATGGTAATTCTGGCAAATTTATTATCAGGAAGAAAAGAGGCGTTCGAGTAGAACGCAACCATTTTCAAATTCTGGAGTATAGGGAAATGCTTTGGAATTTCAAAAGTTATAACTCACTGCAAGGTGAAGATAAAAAAAATTTTTTTTAAAGGCAAGAAAAACAATGAAGACCTGTCAATGCTGCCAAGAATTCTATTGCAGTGTTAATAAACATCACCACCAGTTATGTATTCTCAAACTCGAATTGTGGTTCAAGTCACAAAAGTGTACAGGGGGAATGTCTGTCTCTGAAGGGGAAAAAAATCCAGTTGTAAGTTAAAAAAATCCAGAAGTAGTTAGAAAAATTTACTTTTAGGTAGATTTGTTTTTCCAAAGTTTATTAAGCTAAAAAACAGAACAACTACCTCAGCAATTTTGAAAACTGAGCTAAAGCAAAAAAGTTTTTATTGCACAAACTGTCAGTGGCATATGGCCTCAGGCTGCAGATTCATCAAAAAGTACAAAATTATATGGTTCTAACACTTGGATTTATGTCTCTTAAGTAGTTTCATTACAATCTCTTTGATTTGATTACAAACACCTAACCACATGTAAAGCAGTAAAAAACAGATTTTTTTTTTTTTTTAACCAAGGCATTACGTAAGGTTTGTTTCTTGATAAACAAATCCTGGAGCTGGATGTACATCATTAAGTGTAAAAACAGAATTATCAAGAAGCTAGGTGAACGGCTAACCTAAGGTGAAGTAGTCATGAAAAACACCCCAAGGACAAAGGTTGTATTTATGTAACATATTGTAATGGAAACATCACTAGACTGTAAGCCAAATAAACTGGATTCCACTCCTGTACTGTAACTGATTATGTGCTGTTGGCTTTGTAACAACCTAAGTTTCTATTCCTACAAGAAACTTAGAAAACTAGAGGGTTTCTAAGTTTCTCTTATAATGTACACTGTTACAGTTTTAAGTCTTCTGAGAAACATTTGTATCGGACAGCTTAGCCCTACCAGGAATGTTACAATTAGACAGAATGTGAGTTTCTAGTAGCACAGCTATGTATACAAAATAGTAGAGATAAAAATACTGGGTTTTAGGGCCAGCCTGTGGCTCACTTGGGAGAGTGTGGTGCTGATAACACCAAGGCCATGGGTTTGGATCCCTATATAGGGATGGCTGGTTAGCTCACTTGGGAGAACGTGATGCTGACAACACCAAGTCAAGGGTTAAGATCCCCTTACTGGTCATCTTTAAAAAAAAAAAAACAAAAATACTGGGTTTTGAGAATACTTGTTGTAACCACCATTCTCAAAGTCGACTAAGTTCCCATGGTTCCCAAAGTGAGCAAACCACTGGCCTTAAATTGGTCTTTAGAACTGTATCAATATACCTGGACAATAATATTGTCAGTAGCAATGCTTGTTATATACTTGAGGACAATGATACACATAATTCTATCATCTTGGATACTGCTATTTCAGAAGCTGCTATTGAAATTAGTTGAATTGCGTTCCCCTCAAATTCATATGTTGCAGTCCTAACTCCCCCATACCTCAGAATATGACCTTATTTGGAGACAGGGTCTATGTCAAGTTAAAACGAGGTTAGGATGGGCCCTAATCCAATGACTGGAAATCTGGAGATAGACCTACATACAGGGAGAACACCATGTGAACGTGAAGACAGCCATCTACAAGCCAAGGAGAGTAGCCTGGAAGAGATCCTTCCCTCACAGCCAATACCTTGATTTTGATCTTCTGGCCTCCAGAACTGTGAGACAAATTGGGTCACGACCCACTTTGTAGTAACCTGTTATGTCAGCCACAGGAAACTAATAAAGATGCTGAGACTAATTTACCATTATCAGAAGTAATTTATACAATATCATGCCAGCAACACCTTATCTAACTCTATATAAATAATTCAGTGGGTTTTCTCAGCCAGTAAACAATTTGACATCAGAAGTTTGGGCATGACTTTATAGCTCCGTAACTGAAAATGAACTGTCAATGGGTTATGAATGCATTATGCAATGGTTACATTTTTTATTTTCTAACCACCTTACTAGTTCCTCCCCATCCCCATCTTAAATTATTCAACATATAGATAGGGGCTTTAAAAAAGCCTCCTAATTTTATTAAAAGAATAACAGAGTCCATTGTCTGCCTAGGATATAATTACTGATGGGGAATTCAAAAGGAAGTTTCTTATTAGTGGGCTTATCAGTGGACTTAATTATAAATAGTCATCCCTCAGTATCAGTGGGGGATTGGTTCCAGGAATCCCTCCACCCCAGGATATCAAAATCTGCAGATGCTCAAGTCCCTTATTAAAAATGGCACAGTGTTTGCATATAACCTATGCATATCCTCCTATATACTTTAATCTCTAGATTACTTATACCTCATACAACTACAAATCACTTCAATAACATGAATTTAATGCAGTACTCAGCATGTGGCAAATTCAAGTTTTGCTTTTTGGAACTTTGTGAATTTTTTTTTTCCCAAATATTTTCAATCCATGGTAGGTTTAACCCATGAATCCACGGATACTGAGGAACTGTATTATGTTGCATTTTAGTTCTGGTAGTGCAATAATTTAAGGACTTCATACACAAAAAACTGATCTTGAGCTTAAAAATGAAAGTTAACAGCTCCTATAGTTAAGGAAGGAAAACTGTAGCTAGTTTCTTCAGTGCATCTGTTTCTTTTCAGTTCATGACATCAGAGCACATGCAAGAAACAGGATGGTAGTCACCAGGAGTGGTTGAAACTACAAACTACCATGCAATTGAAAATACCACATTTAAGATACAATTATATACTGAAAAATGTAATAATGCCAAGAAAATTGGACAATTAAAAAAAGCTTATTAAAGGCAAATCTAAAATCATCCATTTTAACATCTCCAAAAAAATTGAATTTATTATTTTATATTAACATACATAAATCAAAGAGAATAATCAAGTTGTCTCATGGACTGGAAGGTGACTTATTAATTCCCTTTCATTTCCAAACCTCATCAAGCAGTCACTACATTTATGAGGTAAGTCAGCCGAATGCTTGAAATCTAGATGAATTTTAAGATCTTCAATTTGTCCTGTTGAATATTCACAATATTGACATAAATAAATCCCTTCAGATAAATGGGAATTTAAATGCTTGCAATATTCTAGCATACTTGAAAAGCCTTTCCCACAGTCATCACAAACATGTGGAAAAATTTTAGTATGTTCAATAGCAACATGCCTGTTAACATTTGTATGAAGTCTACTCCGAAAACCACATACTTGACATACAAAGAAGTTTTTACATTTGTCAAAGGTAATTTTGCTTAAGAGGCTGTACTGTCCATGTTCTCCATTGTTATACTTATCACTTAACTCTATTAATTTACACGCATGCTCATTTACCACATGGCTATGCAAGTCTTCGGGATCATTAGTTTCATGTTCACAGAACTGACACAAGTACTGTTCATCACAACTGTGCTCCTGGAAGTGCAGGTAGAGCTCACTGCTTGAAGAGAACTGTACATCACACTGCTCACACCAATAGAGGTGATCACTAAAATGGGTGTCTGCAATGTGCTGGCTGAGATTCTCAAAAATTACTGTCTTGTAATCACAGTATTTACATATATAGGGATCCTCTTCATGTAGTTTGGCATGTTCAATCAGCAGCATGTTGGTAGAGAAACTTTCCTTACATACTCGGCACACATTTGAGTCAGTACGTTTATGCTTCAGGATCATATGCTGCTTTAAATCAGAAAAATACTTGCTGTTGAACTCACAAAGTTCACATTTATAGAGGCCACTGCTATTAGCTCTCAGTAAAGGCCATTTCTGCTGGGCAGTCACATTCAAAGCTTGGCTCTTGTCAAGAATTTTACAAAGTTTAGCTGGTGGCTCTTCATCAGTTTGGTCTTGGAGACTCTCAGAGGAATTATTTTCTGTCTCTATATCATAATCCTCAGAAATTGCATGCACTTCTACGGCAATTGGAACATCTTCAGCAGTGTGAACTTCTATAGGACTCTCCTCTTGAGTTTGTTGGTTGACTGATTCAGGCGAATCACACTCTTCATCACAAATTTCAATATCAGCAGATTTTTCTGAAGAATAAAACAAGCCTATTATTATTATATTATTATTATTATTAAGTAGGACCTTTTAGATAAATACAAGTGGGCAAAAAGAAATTTACTGTATGCACTGTTTTTTCACTGGTATGTACAAAATATGCCAATGCTATTAATTAGATTCCCTAACCTGTAGAAAAGGCAGTGTGGTCTAGAATTCTAAGTACAGGACTGGGAACTAGGTAGTTCTGATTTCTGTTTCTGGCCTTGATTCCATCTGCAAATTTTGGCAAGTCATTTGATGTCTCGGTATCAGAATCATCATCTGTAAAAGGGATTTGGAAAAATACTTGTTATTTATATCAAAGCATTAAGCATTTATCATAAAACAAAGCACGAATTGTTTTAAATATAATTTTGAATTTCTAATTATATTAGGTATTAAAGATTTAGATTTAGTCATGAAAAGAGATGTTATCTATATCACCCAGACATGCAAAGACTTTATTTATTTATTTATTTTTAAAAGATGACCGGTAAGGGGATCTCAACCCTTGGCTTGGTGTTGTCAGCACCATGCTCAGCCAGTGAGCCAACCGGCCATCCCTATATAGGATCCGAACCCATGGCCTTGGTGTTATCAGCACTGCGTGAGCCACAGGCCGGCCCCAAAGAGTGACTTTACGTGGAGAAACCTGACAAATACTTTCTTACCCAGATGATCAAGGTCAACGTCAACAGTCATAAACCACGTTGATAGTATGTTCCCTGGATAAGATGTGATGAAAATGGCAGATTACCTCAGTGGCCTAGTCCCTAATAACTCATAATTCCAGTCTAATCATGAAAAAAAAGAAAAAGAAAAAAAAAGACAATTCTTTTAGTGGGTCAATCCTACAAAATACCTGAAAATCTGCCCAAACAATTGTTTTTGCTTCCATGGCCCATTTGGACTAGAATATACTTTTTGAAGTTACTTAGGAATATTAAGCTTAAAATACTGAGTTTGAACAAGGTTTTATTTCCTCAGTCCAGCCCCAGTGTTTTAAAGTTAGCATGGAGAAACTGAAATACAGGTCAATAGAGAAAACTGGGTGTCAACATGTTTTTTTTTAAGTTGACTTTATTTTTTAGAAGTTTTAGATTTACAGAAAAAATTGAGAAGACAGTACAGAGAGTTCCCATATATCCTGCACTTTCACAACTATTAACATATTATGTTAGTATGACACATTTGTTACAATTAATGACTAACACTGATATGTTATTACTAACTAAAGTCCAAACTTCATCCAGATTTCCTTAGTTTTCACCTAATGGGCTTTTTCTTTTTCTTTTCTTTTTTTTTTTTAAAGATGATTGATAAGGGGATCTTAACCCGTGACTTGGTGTTGTCAGCACCATGCTCTCCCAAGTGAGCCAGGACCAGCCCCCTAATGTGCTTTTTCTGATCCAGGATCCCATCTAGTATATACCTCATTACACTTAGTTGCCATGACTCTCTAGGTTACTGTTGGCTGTGGCAGTTTCTTACTGTCCTTGTTTGTGATGACTTTGAGAGTTTTGAGGAATACTTGTCAGGTATTTTATAGGATGACTCATTAATGGAATTGTCGTCGTTTTTTTCATGATTAGACTGGAAATTACAGGTTATTGGGAGTAGACCACAGAGGTAAACCACCATTTTCATCACATCTTATCAAGGGTACATACACTATCAACATGATTTATGACTGTTGATGTTGACCTCGATCATCTGGGCAAGGCAGTGTTTATCAGTTTTCTCCATTGTAAAGTCACTTTTTTACTTTCTGTACTCTACCCTTTGGAAGGAAATCACTAAAGGAGTGGGGAGTTATGATCCACCTCCTTGAGGGAGGAGAGTGTACATAAATAATTTGGGATTCTTCTGCACAGGAGATTTGTCTCTTCCTCCTTATTTATTTAATCACTTACAGCAGTATGGACTCATGGATATTTTATACTTTGGGTTATAATTCAGTTTTTTTCTCAAATTGTTTCAGCTTTGGCTCTTGGGAGTTCTTTCAGTTGGCTCTTGTGCTCCTTTAGAATACCCCTATCAAGTGTATGTGTGTATTTAATCCTTCCCTGTTTTCCAGCACTACAAGATGCTCCATGCTCATCTTGTATTATTTCCTGTCCCAGAACTAGAATCAGCCATTTCTCCAAGGAACCCTCATTAATCTTATTGGAGAACAGTATTAGAAACAAACATCTGGGCACCAAATGTGCTTACTGCTACTGAGGTGTCGTTTCTTTTAGACCCTGTTCAGCTAACAGGGCAAAAAATTTGTGTGTGTACACTGCCACATATATGTACACATATCTATAAGCATATCTGTATGTACCCATCTGAATCTATATTATGGTAAACATAAATTCATATTGATATCTCTGACTCTACATGTTTCTGTGTCTGTGACAGGAGCTCAAGGGAATTGGGAATATTAGTGGCTACTGATGAAGAAGAGAAAAACTGCAGGTTATCATCACTCACCCATATGCTCTAGAAAAAAGAAGTCAAGAGAAGATGCAAAATATAAAAAGACCAAATCATCCTCTGTTCTTTCCTTCTAACAGCCCACCAGACTGAGAGGTATAGCTGAGTAGAAGAACTACATGTAACACTATTTTTAACATTTCACCATAAATGCTCCAAACTCTGGGTCACTCCTGCTTTGTCACCAATTCCTAGCCAACTGAAATGAATTTAGCAGAGTGTACTTTTATTTATATGTTTGAAATATTAAAAATTAAAATTGCTTTCTTGAAAAAAATTGTTTTCTTACATTATAATAAATTCAAACACTTGCCTGTTTTGAAATCAACCCACATTTCACCCACATTTCCAAATAAGGAAAAAATTAAAATACGTTAAAAGCAATTTAAAGAAAAATAGTTTGGAAAATATTAGATATACCTTTGTTGTCAAAATATTTTAAATCTGGCTGTCTCATAGAACAGACACTATAACAATGATCAGAAAAAATTCCACTGAATCCATCTGCAATTCTGCTTATTCCAGAGGAATCTAAACATAAAAGAAAAGAAAAAGATTTCAAGCACAGTAAAAATATACATATTTATTTATTTATTTATTTATTTATTTTGTCGTTTTTTCGTGACCGGCACTCAGCCAGTGAGTGCACTGGTCATTCCTATATAGGATCCGAACCCACGGCGGGAGCGTCGCCGCGCTCCCAGCGCAGCACTCTACCGAGTGCGCCACGGGCTCGGCCTAAAAATATACATATTTAATGGGTCATCCCTTTACCTAACATATATAAATTTTCATGACTTTATAGTATAATGAAAATATAATATTTTCCTCAATTTTTAAAACTTTTTTCAGATCTGATAGACATTGAACTTTGAATGAACCACAAATTATACACATTAAAATATAATAAATTTGAAACACACAAGGATACATTTGCCTTACTATCAGAATCTCACAAAATATAAATCTATGATTAGCGATGTGTTAACTGCACAAAACACTGTATTAACTACCAGGAAGATATGCTATGTAGTGTAGAGAAAGCATAATACATAGGGGAAATGGTCTGAGGATGAGTTAGAGCTTCTGAATATAGTCATTTCAAGTCTTGCCTGGAACGGGTCAGTAAGTAGTAGACCAGATTTCATTTCCTCACATATGAAGAATGTATAGGTTGGGTATGCCTGTTACTGTCCCAAGTACAGATAGTTAGAGATGGCCACAAAGACTCTTTTCTTATAATGCCAAGATAGCAGAGCCAACCTCAATCAAAGGATCTAAAATTACACAATCAAAGTGAAAGTTCAGATTTCTGAAAGTAATGTACAGGATAAAGCTTGTTCCCCCTTATAATGCAAAACATCTCCCACAAAGGTTATCATTGTGTCTTTAGCACAGCTTGGAAATCAGACAGACAAATCCCAATTACGCTACATAAGTAAGTAACCTTGGTGTGGTGGTTTGACAGTCCCTTCAAGCTCATGTTGGAACATAACTCCCAATATGGTGGTGGAAAGTGGGGCCTTTAAGAGGTGATTGGATCCTGAGGACTGTGCCCTTGTGAATGGATTGATCCATTCATGGAGTAATGGGTTGATGGTTTAATGGGTTGCCATGTGCATGATTCTGATGGCTTTAAAAGGAAAGCAAGTAAGATTAGCTGTCATGCTGTTGCTATATTCTCTCCAAGTGACACCCCGGGTCACTGCAGTCACCACCCAGAAAATAGGCCCTCACGAGATGTGTTCCCTGGACCTTGGACTTTCTAGCCTCCAAAGCTGTAAGAAATAAATTTCATTTCCTTATAAATTACCCAGTTTCAAGCACTCTGTTATAAGCAACAAACAGACTAATGCATGTGGATATCTGATTTTAAATATCTATAATCAATGGAGTTGTGAGGATTAAATAAAATAACGTCTGTAAAGTTCTGATGTGTGCCTAACACATGGTAGACAATGAATATATATTCAGAAAATTTATTTAAAATGTTCTCTTACCAAAAAATTGATCCAGATATTTAAGACTTATGAGAAGATGAATGGGAATTAATCCATGACCCAATTTTTAAATAATTCAATTACACACTGACCTGAATAACGAGAAGGGTGTAAGGTCTTCCTTTTTCTTTTTTTAGGATACTCATTCATATCTTTCCAATCTTAAAAATAAAATAAAATAAAAAATTTAAAATGTCACAAATAATAACTGTTAATATTGTTATAGAAATTCTTTCTCGGCCGGCCCGTGGCTCACTCGGGAGAGTGCGGTGCTGATAACACCAAGGCCTCGGGTTCGGATCCCATATAGGGATGGCCGGTTCGCTCACTGACTGAGCGTGTCACTGACAACACCAAGCCAAGGGTTAAGATCCCCTTACCGGTCATCTTTTTAAAAAACAAAAAGAAAAGAAAAGAAATTCTTTCTAACCAGAGATTTATTGGCAATAAGAAATGTGTGTGCCATGTGAAAATCTACCTTATAAAGGTTAAACAATGCCTCTTTTTAAATTTTGAATTCTTTTTCCAATAAAGTTTAAAGATAGGACACTGATTTCCTTTTTTAATGAGGTTGAGAAATTCTTTTTCAAATGTTGATGTAACTGTGAGAACTGGAAAATTACAATAAACCTTATGCTTAAATTATTTTATTGGAAAAAAACCTGCACCTATGGCACCATATTATGAAGTTTACAAGCACATTTACTACAATTGGGAATATTTTCATACAGGTTTCAAGCTAAAGGCTTGAAATACCTCTTCCTGAAAAGAATGGTTACAAGTCTGTATTGGCCCCCTAGCTTCCAGAAAAAATACTCATAACACAGAAACTCAGAACACAATAATTTTCAAGAAGAAAATCCTTTTCTTATGAGGTCACATTCAACAGTCTACTGAGAATACAACAGGTGTGGCAACCATTGTACAATTAAATCCCCATGAACTGTTATAAAATTAACTAGTTTCACTACATTCCACTTACTTGGTATAATTCTTAATACTGGAGTGAGGAAAAATTACAGGAGCGTTTCCACTGATGTTAAAAAAAAAATGCCTGTAAGTAAAACATGACAGAAGTCACATAAGCAAAAACATAGCTCATTTCTGAGAGTCAAGAATATAATGGTACCTGATCATTAATCAAATGGAAAGTTATACAGAATTAATTCAGATATAATATTCTTTTGAATATAACATAAGTACCAAAAATTGGATATATTGATAAATGTGATTATATGTAAATTTTCCATATTTCTTTGAAATGAATTTACCTTCTAAAGCTGTAGCTATATCTTGACATCAAAATAGGAATATAAATATGTATTAATTTATTCAGCCATAAGGAAAGCAAACACTGAATCACAGACTAAACTGTTCAGGTTCTTATAGGTATTTTTTTTTATTTTTTATTTTTTTAATAAAAAGATGACCGGTAAGGGGATCTCAACCCTTGGCTTGGTGTTGTCAGCACCACGCTCAGCCAGTGAGCAAACCGGCCATCCCTATATAGGATCCGAACCCGTGGCCTTGGTGTTATCAGCACCGCACTCTACCGAGTGAGCCACGGGCCGGCCTCTTATAGGTATTTTTAGAAGTAAAAATAATAACAATAATTTATAGAGCACCAGTTATGTACCAGGCTGTGAACATACTTTATCTCATTTAACTCTATGATATGCAAAATTCACAACACCCTATCAAAATTATTTACTCGTTATTAATGAGGAAACTGAGGCATAGCAAAGTTTAGTCAAAGTTGGACTAATACCCAGTAAGTGGTGGGGTTGGGATTTCAATAAACATCTGATTTTCAAGCCCATGCTTTTAATCCCCTTATTTTAGTTTAGAAACAGATAAGGAGATAAAGTGACCACCCTACATCGAGTAGATTTGTGTTTCCTATTAGTGTTCTTTTCATTGCAACCGTGGGCAAGTAAGGAATGTCAGAAACAGAAAAATGCACTGTCAAGTTTTCTGTGTCAGTCTTTTATGCTGCTTTTCTTATCACCAAGGTGGTTTGCATGGTGGGCAGAACTTGGCATCATTACTAAGATCATCTCATTTCTAGTGGTAAAGAATTGAGGTGTACAAACTATTTTTGCTGCTTTGCTAAGTTCTGGGTATATCAGCGCTACAAGTGATATGGTCATGTGGTAATAAAATAGTGCTTTTTCAGTTTATTAAGTAAACATTATCCTAACCACCAAGTGTGAGAGGAAGAGAATATCCCAAAGAAACTGACAACCACAAAATTTATAGAAATGATGCCAATAGATAAAAATGTCTCACCTAACATAAATGGCATTTCCTGAGTAGCCATCCCAATCCAGTGCATTCAAAAATAATTTTAAAAAACCTGTTTCATCTTTATGTAATAAACTAAAATTTCAAGACTTATTTTTAATATCTTTTTTTGATACACTTCCAGAATTTACATAGCCAAAAGCCTCACAGTTTATGTTCTAAATACTCTAATAAAAGTATCAGAGAGAACACTGAAAACTGTCAGCCAAACATGTAAGGGTAGTCTCTTGTTATTTCAGAATGTATTTCAAGTTCTTTAGAACTTGAAGACTAAAAAAGTAAGAAAAGGAAATCGAGCATAACATTAAAATTAATGTTGCAAGCTGGCCTGGATTCAGCCTGTCAGGTGGGAGGAATAGGATCACCTTGATGACAAAGGGTTTGATTCCTCCTTAGGGCTGAACAATACCCAAACGCTTATCAGACCTCCTTTTAGCAGAATGGTAAGATGCTCATTCAAGACCAAAAATGCTAGGGCCAGCCCGTGGCTCACTCGGGAGAGTGCGGTGCTGATAACACCAAGGTTACGGATTCTGATCCCTGTTTGGGATGGCCGGTTAGCTCACTTGGGAGAGTGTGCTGCTGACAACACCAAGTCAAGGGTTAAGATCCCCTTACCCCTGACTTGAAAAGACCAAAAATGCTAACCATCCTTCATTTCAGCAAACATTTTTATGTGCCTTTTGTATGCATAACTTCCTTAATGAAGAAATTTGGCTTACTACTGAAGGATGTCATATAGACATTTGCTCGCTAGTCCTCCTCCTATCAGGAAGATTCAGAATCACATGCAACTTATCATTCATTCCCCCTTCCCATTTATAACACTGCACTCTAACCAACTGAGCTAGCCACCCAGCCTTCCTTCCCCATTTAAATACAAAGTACACACATAATACGTGTCACTGCAAGAAAATTAGAAATTTTTGAAACATTTAATCAAATCACCTAGAATCCATTCACCCCCCAAAACACGGTTAACATTTTGGTGTATATATCTAGACTTTTTCCTATGCTAAGGTATATATATATTTTACATTTAGAAAAGTGGATCATACCACATAAAACATTAATTTTCTTAAAAGGACATCTTATAAAATACATGTCAACATCGTTCCACCTGTCATTTTTCAACCAACAAGAATGTCCATGTACAAAACAATACAAAACAGGCAATCTGCACTTATCAAACAGATGAAACTTTTAAAAGGCCTTTCATGATAGTACCGGTCACACAGAAGAAAAAAAACCTGGGTACTTTTACATCTTCCATGTTTTTTTAAACAAATAGAATATCGCTTTAATAGTTGTTTAAATGTTTCTGTTTGTTAATGCTAACATTTCTGTCAATTCTAGGTTGGTTTCAACAGATTGATTTTTCTCATCACTATGGGTTGCCTTTTCCTGCTTCTTTGCATACTTGGTAATTTTTGACCAGAGGTTTGACATTATGAATTTTACCTTTTTGGCTGCTAAACATATTTGTATTCCTATAAATACTCTTGAGCTTTGTTCCCGGATGCAGTTAAATTATCTGAAAACAGTAGGCTCTTTTCAGGCTTTGCTTTTAAGATGTATTAGGCAGGGTCAGAGCAGTGCTCATCTTGAGCCAATTATTCACCACTACTGGGGCCAGACCCCTCTGCCTACACAGTGTTCTGTGAATCAAGAGATATTCCAGTCTGGCTAGTGGGAACAATACCACTCCAGCCCCATGTAAGTTACCTCTGATCTTCTCCAGAAAAAGCTACATTTTTAACGAGTTTAAAAAGAATTCAACTTTTTCACTTTCATAAAAATATGTATATATTTTCTAGATTTTAAAAGAATTGAAACACACAAAAAAATGTTGCAGGAGAGCTTGAACTAGAATCCACTACAGACCAACTTAGAGTCAGTCTTCACTGAAATACAAGGTCAATAAGTATTTGAACAGCTAGCTATTTTTTAGTCCGGCACAAATTTCCATCTCTCTGCAAAAAGATCAACGGCTTCAAATTACTCGTGTCCCTAGGCTGTACTTAAGAACAAATCCCAGAAAGGGTTTATAGGCACCGTAACGAGTGGGTTACGACTACCGACTGAAGACTTCGGGCACGGGGACTGACGTGTGCTTCGGGCAGCTACAACTTGCCGCGTGAGCGGGGACGCGCTGCCGGAGGGTCACGATGCGGCCGGCTAGGGCCGGAGGGCCAGCGTGGCACCACAGGGTGTCCGAATCCCACACGCCTCACGACAGACGCCGATCGGAGGGACCGGGCAGCCCGGACCCTGCCGTCTCCACCCCAGGGCCACGTACCCGCTTCGCCCAGGCCCGACGACTAGCGGCCGGAGCTGAGGCTCCCAAGCCCCGATCCCAAAGGCACCATAAGGAATTCAGCAGCAGGGAGCTGAGGAGAGCCCGGGCCGAGCGTCCTCCGCAGGGGGTGGAACTGCCTTCGGGATGGGGGAGGGGAACACCATCCCGCCATAAAGCAAAGGCAGGGACTCAGTTAAAGAGAAGCCATCCGGTCTTTCCAGCCGTCTCCCGTTGGAAGAGGCGCCCGCACGCCCGCGTCCCCTACAGCAGTCCGGCGCCGGGCCCGCCCGCTCCTCCCTCCCACTCACCAGTCGTCCGGGGCCCGCCCGCCCGGCCCAGGAGCAGCTCCGAGACGGCAGCGGCGGCCGAGGCGCCAGTGCGCGGGCGGAGGGGCTGCGCGGCCCTGGCAGAGGGCGTAGGGCTGCAGGCGGCGCCGTTCCAGCCCTCGCCGCTCTGGGCCTTGCGCTCCCGGGCGCTCTGCCCTGCCAGCTCCTCTCCTTCCCGCGCGCCCCACGCCCTGCCCGCCAGGCCCCAGGCCCAGGCTCCACGCCGCACCACCCCGCTCCGCGCCTGCGCCGCGCACCGCAGGGGCCGGCCGAGAGGGCGGGGAGGTGACGAGGTGAGGTGGGGGCAGGGGAGCGGGCTGCGCGGCCTCATCGCAATCCCGGCCTGGGAGGGACCACCGGCCTCCAGCCCCGGGGGTGGCCCGGCGGCCCGCGCCCCCTGCCGGCGCCTCTAGGTCGCCGCAGGCCCCTTCCGGGCGGGGTTCCGCCCCTCCCAAGCCCAGCGGGGCATTCCACCCTCTAGAATTGCTCCAAGCCCGGCCGCCGGGCGAACTTCCCCCGCCCCCGCCCGCTCCCAGCCTTCCCTCCCGCGCTGGAAGAGGTGGGAGAAACGCCGCGCCAGCAGCCGCGCCGCGCCAGCAGCCCCTTCCCGCAGTGCTCCTCCGGGGGAAGTACGAGAATGGTCCTGCTCGGGTTAGGCAAAGGGGATGGCATTTCAAACCTCGAAGTGGGCCAGGATCCTGTTGGGGACAAAAAGGGCAAAGACCGCGTCAGGGTTTTCCTGAGGCCCCACCAAAGAACTACACAGGGTTGGGATGCTGTCCAAAGAGCAAGAGGGTGAAGCTCTTGAAGATCTTGAGCCAGTATTAGGCTTCAGCCTGATTCCTTGGCTCAAGAAATCTTAGTGGGGGCCGGCCCGTGGCTCACTCGGGAGAGTGTGGTGCTGATAACACCACGGCCAAGGGTTCGGATCCTATATAGGGATGGCCGGTTTGCTCACTGGGTGAGCGTGGTGCTGACAACACCAAGTCAAGGGTTAAGATCCTATTACTGGTCATTTAAAAAAAAAAAAATATATATATATATATATCTTAGTGGAATGAATGTGAAGTTATAGGGGATTGGACTCGATGATTTAAATCCGTTTGACCTTGAGTTTCTATGAGCAGGTATAGAAATGATTAAATTAAATGAACACAAATTTGTGAACAAGGTTTCAGAAATGATCTCTGTACAAGTGTGGTCCATGTTTAATTTAATCCTTTTGCGAACAGGATGAAGTTTTTAGTCCCAACCCGCAAATTAGAAAAGTGAGTTTGTGTGGGGCTAAAGACTGGGCCTTATTCATTTTATAGCCTAAACCCTAGGGGATCAAGTAATTCATGAATGAGGCCCATGTGGATTATCACTTGCCCAGGGTCACTCAGATAGTCAGGGATAGGGCTGCAATCGTGTCTTTTTATCCACGCCCACTATGCTTTTTCCGATAACCATATGCTAGTCAACCAGCCGCTGGAAAGTAATAATCACAGACCTTATTCCTAACCCTTCGCTATCTCTGAAGAGATAAAGCTATGTTTGAAAGAAACATTACTTGCTTGAGAGGCTCAATTTTTATGACCTCATAACTTTTATGTGTGTGCTGAGCCCAAATAAACAAATGTGTTCGAATGTTAACACGGCCTGAATAAAGTACTAAGATTTAAAGACATCTTTGAATCCTAATATAGTTAGTACCTGGCACAGAATAGGATACGTGTATGGTGAACGTATAAAGAACAATATGTATTCTCCCTTTCCTTCTATCGGTTGGTTCTGCCGCTTCCCCATCTGATACAGTGGAGGCCACAAGGGGGTGTCATGCGACCATCTTTAGTTACCGTTTTCAGTATGTATAGCCTGTGTCAAAATCTTTACATTCTAGGATGAAGCTTTATTCCAAAACATTTTGTAGTGAAAGCAAACAGGCATTTCATTTCTTAAAAAAGTCTCATACTGTTTGCACTTAGAAGAGCATTACAACGTTTAGATGTCTTTTAACATAATCACAAATTTAAGACAATTTAAAGTTATTTTATTAGCTGGAGTTGTTTTTCAGTTTCATTTTTGGGTCTTCTCTTTCTTCTTCTCCCCCTCCGCCCGAGCGTGGTGGCTGGGATAAAACTCTGAAATCTCAAAAGAGCATCAAGTTGTAGAGTTTGTTAAATCCTATTAAAATGTTGACTTACAGAGTAGTTAATCATCATTCTTCCAGCTTTTTGCCATGCCTGTAGAGCAGCTAAATTTTTTCCTGATTAGAAAAAGGATACATTTTTATAACATAATGGAGACAATAGAAAAGTATAAAGAAAAAAAGCAAAATTTACCATGATCCCTTGATCCTGAGCTAATCGTGGTAGCATTTTTGCTCTGTATCTTTTCATTACTTTTTATACTTACATACACATATATATTTTTTTCAGTATTGAGTATTATTGCTTATGTTGTTTTGTAACAATTTTTTTTCAGTTAATATAGCATAAACATTCTTTATGCTATTACAATGTTAATGACACCTTAGAACCACTGTAAGTGACCTTAGAGTTAAATAGTTGACATTTAAGTTGTTTCCATCTTTAAAAATCCCTTGCCAACTTGGTAAGTAAAATAAATTGTTCCATTTCAATATGTATTTTTTTGAAAAACTGAATATTTTTTCATGTGTTTATTGGTCATTTGTACTTGTTTTGTGAGTTTTCAGTTTATATTCTTTGCCCATTTTTTAAAAATGTTGTTTATCTTTTTTTAATCAAATTTTTTAGTCTTTTCACCCTGTGATATCTGTTTTCTTCTATCCAAGACCCAGTTGCATTTTTTACTTTAACCTTTTAGTTCATCTGTAATTTATTTTAGGGTATGAGATGAAGAGAATTCTGTTTCTTTCTCTGTCATAATCTTTTTAGTTTTTATTTTTCCTCATCTTGTATAACAGCCTGAAATTAAATTTGTAAGAAATAAAATAGCTTCATCTGATGCTCCAGTGATCTGCTAAAGGCATTAGTTTTCAAATTTTAACTGCATCAGAATCACTGGGAAATCTTATTAAAATACAGGGGACGGCCAGTTAGCTCACTTGGTTAGAGAGTGGTGTTATAACACCAAGGTCAAGGGTAAGTAGTACCAGCCAGCCAGGAAAAAAAAAAAAAAAAAGATTTCTGTGCTTTATTCCCAGAGTTTCTAATTGAGTAAGTCTGGGCTAGGGCCTGGGCAGCTGCAGTTCTAAGAAATTCTCTGGTGATGCTGCTGCTGCTGGCCTGGGATCACACTTTACGAACCACTACCCTAAGACTTTCCTCACCGAACCCAATACTAGCCTAATAGTATGTCTCACTGTTTCACAGATAAGCTCTACCTCCTGCTCACCGGTATGCTTTTATATGAAATTTTTGCTTTTCCCTTGCAGAATCTTCAGAGATTCCACGGTAATTGGTACAGTAAATGCATCTCGGGTGATAAGTGAACTACTATGAAAGTAATGAAGTTTAAGCTTCACATCCCTTCAAATGCATGAACCTCTTCCAAGACAAGGTACTTAATTTTGTGTTTATAATTTTATATTTATTTCTTAAATTGATCTCCCTAGTTTGCATAAGCTTCTGTCCTCACAAAACTTGGCTGCACCCCTTGTATTAGTCTGTTTTCTGTCTCTTAGAAAACCTGAAACTGGGTAATTTATAAAGAAAGGAAATTTATTTCTTACAGTTTAGGAGGCTGGGAAGTCAACAGTCCAGGGGGCACATCTGGTGAGGGCCTTCTTCTGGGTAGGAACTCTCTGCAGTGTCCTGTGGCAACCAGGGTATCACATTGTGAGAATGGCATGAACAAAGAGAGCTAACCTGCTCACTTGCTCTCCTTATAAGTCCATCAGAACCACTCCCTGATAACCTATTAAACCATTAACCCATTAGTAAACTAATCCATTCACAAGGGCACAATTCTTACAATCCAATCATCTCTTAAGGGCCCCACCTTTCAAATACCACAATTGGATTTCCCACCCTCCTAACACTGTTACAATGGGGGTCAAGCTTTAGTCAATTTTGGAGGGACATTCAATCCAAAACACCCCTGTTTATCATATTGTTTTTCCATAGACTGTGAGTTCTAGTTTTATTATCTTCCAATCCACTCCATCTCTTGCTTAGCACAGTATCTTGTGTACAGTCTCGTTTATTTTTTCAATAGAATATTCATTGTATAACCTTGTGCCCAGCACTGTACTAAATATGGGGAATACAGTGTGAGCAAGATAGACATGGTCCTTGCCTTGCTGGCCCTTAGAGTCAAGTAGGAATGACAGGCAATTAAACAGCACTGGAATGTAATAAGTAAACTTACATAGGGCAAGTAGAGAGTGTTACGGGAGCACGTGATAGATGGCTGAGCTTGGTCTAAAGAGGATGGGGCAGGTGAAGAGTTTAGGTATTCAACTTGTTGAATGAATTGATTAACTCTGTCATGGTCACCTAGCCCACTGACACTAGTGCACACCTGACTGGGTGACATATTCCTGGCTCAGGCATGAGGCAGCTGCATGCCATAGTCTTGAATAAGTGATCTCACATACCGATACACATCTCTGATACAGAGATGCCTGGATTCCATAATTCCAAGCCACTTACACTGCAGAGGTCCTCCAAGCAGCCCAGTGCTTTAAAAGCCAGTAAAGTCCAGATCTAGCCAGCCAATCAACCCACTCAGGCAATTTGCTTTTCTAAAATGGATTGTAAAAGATCTATCCCATTTCTTCTTTCCTGAACCTCATCCCTGAGAGCCTACTTAGGCTCTGTTCTGGACCAGGATCTCTGCTTGGTTGTAAAACATTTTCACTCAGTGCTCCATTTCCAGTGTCAGTTTTCATTTTTTCTTTAGCTGAGTGAATGGCTGAATAAATAAAATGTGGCTAGTCTTCCTTATTAGAATATTAATAATTATACCTTGTACAATTTTTCTGTGGCACTTTACATTTTTTTAGAGCAATGACTGTATTTACAACACCTGGGAATGAAGGTCAAGTGTTGTATCAAGTGTTGAACTTTGCAGACAGACATACCTGCAAAGATCCAAAGGCTGAACTACATCAAGGGAAATTGAGATTAATAGATGATTAAAAGGAAGCATTTCTCCAGTAAATAGATACATTTGTTATGGCTAAGAAGAAAATTCATTGATTGTTTAGATCTGTGGTAGGCATTAGTATTGTTAACAATACCCAATTTTTGGTGCTCCTACTTTCAGGCATGTCGATTATACTACCTGTCCTGCTTGAAGTTAGGTATAGAGATATGACTTGCTTTGGCCACTGAAGTGTCAGTAGAAGCGTTATGTTCACTTCTAGGTGGAGGTGTTTCATTTCTAGTGTTCAACTCTCTAGCCCTCTGTATTAGTCCATTTCTGCTGCTTATAACAGAATACCTGAAACTGGGTAATTTATAAAGAAATAGAATTTATTTCTTATGGTGTTGGAGGCTGGGAAGTCGAAGGTCCAGGGAACACATCTGGTGAGGGCATTCTTCTTTGTGGTGACTCTACAGCAATGCAGAGCATCACATTGCAAGAGGATGGCATGAGCAAGAGCTAGAGAGCTTGCCTTCTCACTTGTCCTTATAAAGCCATCAGAACCACGCCCGTAACTCCATGAATGTATAATCCATTCATGAAGGCCCAGTCCTCACAATCTAATCACCTCTTAAAGGCCCCACCTTTCAAATACCAGAATTGGATTTCCCACCCTCTTAGCACTGTTACAATAGGGGTCAAGCTTCAATGAGTTTAGGGGGGCCATTCAATCCATAGCACCCTTTCTTCTTCTGAATGGAGTCATCAGGACCCATAGCAGACACTGTATGAACAAGAAACAAACTTGGTTGTGTTAAATTGCTAAACTTTTGAAAGTGTTTGTTCCTGCAGAATCACTAGCCTATCCTGACAGTTATAATGGCTATATTTATACATTTCTTTGGCCAGGGTCTGAGACTAAAAAACAGAATCTATTCAAATCTATATTCTATGAATGTGCCATTGCATTTAATTTGGATTCATGTAACAAGCATTTATTAAAGTCTACTATTTTTAAGATAACTGTGGTAGCCACTGTGGCAGCAGCAAATACAAAAATATGTTTTTAGTTGCTTTTATGGCAGTCTTATAAGGTAAAATCGAAATCATTTACAACTGTAATTATCTTGGAGCATTTTCATGTTTTAGTTCTCAAGTATTACACCAAGTGGTTCCACATATTAAATGGTAACCTGGGAGCTGCTTATGATGATCAGGAATATTCAGAGAGTTTACCAAACTTTGACTAGCTCAAACTCAGCAACATTACTTTTCCTGTTGTTGCCAATGAGAGTAAAATAACTCAAAGGCACAATTATTTATGATGATTGCTAATCAAAATAAAAAACAACCTTCTTGCAGGTACAGATGGGGAGAAAGAGAGGGAGGATTCTGTGGTGTCTTTCCAGGTAGACTGTATGCCCTGTTAAGGTAGGAAATGAATCTTCCTTGTTTACTTTTAATCAAAGTCTAACAAAGTGCTGATGCAGAGTAATCGCCTAATAAATATGTGTGAGGGTTGTCTTGGATTGAATGCCCTCCCAAAACTTAATCCCCCATTGTGACTGTGGAGGATGGGAAGTCCTATTATGGTAATTTTAGGGTGGGACCTTGAAGAGGTGATTAGATTGTGAGGACCCTGCTGTAGTGAATGGTTTAATGGTGGTCATGGGCATGGTTCTAAGGGCTTTAAAATGAGAGCCCATGAGGGCTCTCTCTCTCTCTCTCTCTCTCTCTCTCTCTCTCTCTCCTCTGCCATTCTGCCATGTGAGATCCCTGTATCACTGTCACCACCAACAAGGCCTTCACCAGATGTGTTCCCCAGCTTCTGAAACTGTAGACAATAAATTTTGTTTTCTTACATGGTACCCAGTTCAAAGTATTTTGTTATAAGCAACATAAATAGACTAATATAATACTTCAAAAAGTTCATGGAAAAATAGAATTGAGCGCTGGCCAGTGGCTTACTTGAGAAAGTGTGGTGCTGATAACACCAAGGTCAAGGGTTCAGATCCTGTACTGGACAGCTGCCAAAAAAAGAAAGAAAGAGAAAGAAAATATGAATCTTTCCATGAACTTTTTGAAGTACCCTTTTGTTTTATAAATGAAAGGCAAAAGGAAGGAATGTGTGAATCCTTAGCATAGTGTAAATATACATACAATGGATATTTCATTCTGTATGTTCATTCTTTTTCATTCTGTATGTTCAAAGCATGTTTAATAGCAAAGGCTTACTTAGGCATTTCTTCTCATTTTTAATTTTTCCCAAAAATGTGTTTTGAAATTTGAAATCTTTACTTTGGATTCAGAAAATTGATGTGAAATCTTAAGGGGAAAGGTAGCATCAAAGCAAGCTTTGCTTAGTTACCCTTAAAGCTACACGGTTTTCAGGTATTTTCAAGTTATTAAGAAAAGAAAAAAAGATTTAAGTAAGAATATCATAATGAATGCAGGTCTTGATTTTTATGCTCTTCACAGATGTAAAAATCCCTGTTTAAGAATTTTTAAATGGATTCGTGTAATTAATGTGCTCATGAAATAATGAGGTTTGATATATTCAAAAGGTGCTTTGGACAATAATTTCAGTAAATACATTTTTTCCATTTTTAATCTGCATGCCCTTTGGGTATTTTTATGGCTTTTATAATTTTTTCCAAACACGCACAAGAATAGACAGAATAATAAATGAACCCTCTTATGCTCATTGCCCAGTCTTTAATAATTATCAAGATTTTGAAAACCTTACTTGGTTTATCTCCTTGTTTTTTCTTTCCCTTCTTCCTCCCTCCTTCCATTTTTCTTTCTTCTTTTTTTTTCTTTTCTGAAGCATTTTAAGAAAATCTCAGGTGATTTCACTCCTACATATTTTTGTATAAAACATATTCTTAGACAAACACAATGTCAGTTTTACACCTAACAAAAATAACATTAATTTCCTAATATCCTCTAATACTCAAATTTCTCTGTCTCACAAATGTCATTTTTCAGTTGATTTGTTCAATACCAAGATCCAAACAAGGTCTCTACATCAAACCTAGTTGTCACATCTCTTTAATACAGGAATCCATTTAAGCTGCAGATATCCCCTCCCACTTTTTTCATGACATGTATTTGTAGATGAGTTTACATTTTTTAATTTCAATATTTTAAGTTATGTTACAAACAGAACATCAAAAATTTGCACTTTAAAAAATCTTGCGTCTCTGAGTCTTTCTTTGCCAGCTTACAAAAAGCAAAGCTTTACAGTAGAATAATTGGCCTCATGGGGGAAAAAGGGCTCTGTTTTTATGAATTTATTTGGCTCCATAATATTAAGCAGATTCTCATTTTCGAAGGAGAAACAAAACTGTATTGAGTACAACATAGTAATTCAATTACCTTTCCCTAGCTTATCGCTGTTAATACTTCTTGCTTCTTTGGCTGCTTTTTTTTTTTTTTTTTTTTTTTCCATGTAAGGACCTGTAAGATTTAAATGTTAACCAAGATCAAGAGTTCTCTATTCAGCATACATCTCACCTTCTCCCTTATGAACTAAATCCTGATTTGACTGAGGATTGAAATGTATCCAGTTTAAAACCTGTTTTCCAGACTCTCTTATAGATAAGGATGCTATTCAGACAGGTCCAGCCAATGAGATGTAGGCAGAGGAGGTTGTGAAGGACTACAGGAAAGCTCCTTTTAAAAATGGAGACAAAACAGTGCATAGAAAAAGAAACAGGATTGCCCTTAAACATTTTTTGAAATGCTCGAGTTAATTCATAATATCATAAATACAAATTAAAACTACACTGAGCTGTCATATTGGCATAAATACATAGATTTGACAACAAACTGTTTTGTAGAGATTGCAGAGAAATAGGCAATTTTGTGAATGCTAAATGATATAATCTCTCTGTAGAAGATTTGGAAAATACCAGCAAAATTACAGACAAATTTACCATTTGATTGATAAATCCCACTTCTATAATTTTTTTAACACTCCAATTCTAACAATTAATCCTTTCTACAAATTTATCCTTAAAACACATGCACAAATATGAAATCACATATGTACAAGGTGTGTTTGTGTATGTGTGTTTTTTTGAAGCAAAAATTGTAATTAATATGGTACTCATTATATGAAGAAAAAATACATAAGATAATTGTATTTCTTAAATGGGAAGGGTAAAAGGGCCTAAATGAAATCAGGTTTCTACATTTCACTAGAAGTGGTAAAATATTCATACTACTAGGCTGTAGTAAATTGCATATGTATATTGTAGTACCTAGAGCAAACACTAAGAAAACTATACAAAGTGATATACTCAAAAACATTACAAATAAATCAAGATGGAATCCTAAAAATGTCCAAATAACCCACAAGAAAGCAAGAAAAGATAAACAGGAAAACAGAAAACAAATTTTAGAATGGCAGAGTCAATACCTAACGTATCAATAACTACTTTCAATGTAAATGGTCTAAAAACCCCATTAAGAGAGAGATTGGCAGAGTGGATTTAAAAAAAAAAATTTATCCAACAATATTTGGATTTTAAATACTTTTAAAAGTTTACAAGAATCTTACTTTAAATTCAATGGCATAGAAAGGCTGAAAATAAACAGAAGGAAAAAGTAAAATAGACAAATTGATATCTATTTAATTTTTTGTAAGTATTTGCTAACATTACCTGTAGTGAGCAACAGTTCTTACCAAATTTCTATGGATAGTGCAAATTCAAAATTATTTTTATTTTCCTTCAAAGCCCTGCCCCGATCCATTTTAGAAACAAACCGTTTAGTCTAGAATAGCTTTAGGTTCACAGAAAAGTTACGAAGATAGTACAGAGAGTTCTTATATCCTCCTCACCAAGTTTCACCAGTTGTTGACATCTTACATTACTATGGCACATTTGTCTCAACTGATGAACCAATACTATGCATTATTATTAACTAAAAAAAAGTGTTTACAAGTTTTTGAAAATAGGCATCTTAAATTTGTCTTAAAAGAGAGAGGGAGAGAAAAGAGGAATGATGATAATTTCTTCTTCATAGGGTTATACGTGTTAGAAAATATCAACATTATTTATAGAATGCATATTATATGCCTGTGTTTATGCTACTCACTGGAGGATACAAAGTTGAATAAAACAAAATCCCTACCTGTAAGAGCCTAATAGTTTTCTGGGTTAGACAAATGCTACCTAGGCTGGGAGCTGCAGGGTAGGGAGGGTTTCTTAGATGATTTGTAGGAATCAGCCAAGTGACAAAGTGGAGGAAGATTGTTGGCCAGAGGGAATGCCTAAACAAAGAAAATGAGAAACAAACAACATGTTTTGGCATTTCTCAAAAAAAAAGGTTAAATTTGAAGATGGATGTATTTCTACACTGACAAAATGGGCAGAGACTAGGTCTAGGAGAGTTTTGTGTGTCTTATTAAAGAGCTTAGACTTTATCCTATAGCCAGTAGAAAGCCATTGATAAGTGGTAGAATAACCATTATATTTGCATTTTAATAATGATTTCTAGCAATAAAGGTGTAGAATAAGGGTTCTTTCACTGGAGATAGAAGAGTTAGAAACTACTGCATTGTCCTATGTGACAGATGATAAGGACTTTAAAATGGGGCAGCAGTATTAGGAACAGAGGAATGGGACAAATTCAAGAAATACTGAAGAGGTAAAAGAGTCAGAACTTGGTGATAATAGGATGTATATTATCCTATCGAGGAAGAGGGAACAGTCTAGAATGAATTCCCAGTGTCTGACTTGTGTGACTAAGTGGTGGATTAACAGGCATAGGGAATGCAGGAGGTGGAGCAAATCCACTGGGGAAGGAGGATGAGTTAAGTTTTGGTCTTGTTGAATTTGATACACAGCTGGAGTTTGGTAGGCAGGTCTAACACTTTGTATAAGGACCAGATCTGGGGATAGATATACACCACAACGATTCAATGTCATATCTCACATGCATAGCACAGGATGTCAGATTTACTCATTTGTAATTCCTGTTCCAATGTATTTTCTGCTATTAGCACTGTCAGGTACATGTTGCAAGTGATAGAAATGCAATTTTGAACAATCTTAGGCAATAGAGTATTGATTTACATACAAGTGGGGAAGAAAGGACAGAGAGAATGTAAGTTGTAGCAACATTAGAGAGAGAGAGGCCAAGAATATTTTAGAACCTGGAAAGTAGATATACAAGAGTTAACTTAGCAAACCACATAAAGCTGAATTCTGTCAAAGTTCACCAGCCAGGGGTCCTGAGGAACTCAACTGGAGTTATACAAAGTCATGCTTCTTTAATTTGCTGCAGCAAGGGAGAACAAACCTCAGAGGAACCTTGGAAGCATCTCAGGAAGGGGGAATAGGGAGGGGCTTCATAAAGGATTTGGTTTGTGATGTATGATTCTAAGGAGGAATTAGGGAAGTGAGGTGCCATCTCTGGATGGGATATGATGATCAAGAAGTGTGAGAATATTATGTAAGTGAAATCATTCAGTTTGTGGTCCTTGGACAGTGGCTTTTTTTCACTTGGCATAATGCCCTTGATTTATTCAAGTTGTTGCATGTAGCAGTAGTTTTTTTCTTTTCTTATTTTACTTATTTAAAAAAAAATAATTATAGGTTCCCAGGATATTGCAAAAACAGTACAGAGAAGTCCTATGTACCTTTCACCCAGTTTTCTCCAATGGTAACATCTTAGATAATTATAGTACAAAATCAAAACCAAGAAATTGACATTGGTACAATCCACAGACCTTATTCGGAGTTTACCATTTTTGCATGTGCTCATTTATGTGTCCCTGTGTATAGTTCTATAAAATTGTAATATGTAGATTCATGTAACCAGTACCATGATCGAGGTACAGAGCTATTACATCACACAAAGATCCCTTGTGTTAGCCTTTTATAGTCACACCCATAACCCTTGCCTCTTCATTCCATCTTTAACACCTGGGAACCATTAATGTGTTCTACATCTTTATAATTTTGTCATTTTGAGAATGTTGCATAAATGGAGTTGTGCATATATAACCTTTCGAGACTGGCTGTTTTTCACTCAGCATGATGCCCTTGAGATCCATCCAAGTTGTTGCATGTATCAGGTTTGTTCCTTTTAATTGTTGAGTGGTATTCCATGGTTTGGGTATAACACAGTTTGTTTAACTATTCAGGCATTGTAGGATGTTTTGGTTATTTCCAGTTCGGGGCCATTACAAAGAAAGCTGCTATGAATAATCATGTAAAAAAATTGTGTAAAAACAAACAAAAAGCCCAGGCTCCAGACTAAGTAAATCAGAATCTCAGGGGTGAAGCCCAGATGTCAACATTTTTTAAAAGTTTCCCATGTAAGTATCATGTGCAACAAGAATTGTGTCGACGATTTCTAAAACCAAGTTAGGTTTTAGAAATCTGCAAATGCTGCAAAAATTATTTATTAATAACAGTTATCATTATTATGTACCTACCAGATGCTCAGCATTGTACTCATTTGACCTCAAAACCCTTTGGGAGATATATTATTATTCTCCCTTTACATATGAGAAGACTAAGCCTTAATTTTCTCAATTCAGGTAAGTGGGCAATTACCAATCTGCTTTTCTGTCTTTATACTTTTGCCTTGTTGTGCTGGACAGATCTTTTCAGGAAGAAAAGAGAATGGTGATTGACTGGAGCAACTCAGCTGTTGATCAGATTTCTTCTCACAGCTGTTGCTTGATGCAGGTGGACCCCATGATCATTTTGCCAGACTGTGGTGGTGGGTAATGCAGACAGAGAAAGCAATAAATTGTTCCCTCCCCACCCTGTACTTGCTAGGGTCTAAAGTATTCCCTTCCTTGATGCTAGGGTGGGCACTCTCCCTCCATGGCCATGAAATTGGTGTGTTCCTTTCCAGTTGCTATAACTTCATCTCTTTTTCTAAGGATCTCTTATTCATACCCAGAGGGGTCAGGTGTGAAAAGAACAATGGCATTTTTATAAAATTTACAGAGACCCATTTGTTGGGAAAATATAGGAAAATGGTCAGGGCCCCTCAGATGTTCAGAATCTTGCCGAGCATTTGATGTAAATATGCACGTGTGCCCAGGTGTTCCTTGGTTATTGTCTAATGTAATTGCGCATGTGCACCCAGAAGTCCTGGGTTATGGATTTAAGTATAAAGGATGAATCGCTCTGATCCATGTGGCCCCCTGTCCTTGGAATGCCCCCCGGGGGGGACACGGGGAGGCTGCTACTGCTGCTGGAGGCTGTTGTTGCCAGGGCCCCTGGGACCCTTCAGGAGGCCACCACCTTTGCTGTTTATCTATTTTTTCTTTTACTGCTTGTGCTTTTGGTGTCATATCTCAGAAACCTAATCTAAGGTCAATCTAAACCTAATCTAAGGTCACAAAATTTAAGCCTATACTCACATTTTCTTCTAAGAATATAACTTTTAGCTCTTACATTTATAGTTTTAGCTCTTACATTTAGGTCTTTGATCCATTTTAGGTTAATTTTTCTATATGATGTGAAGTAAGCAAAAGGCCATTTTGAATATTTAATCATTTAAACTCATCAGGATGAGTTTTAGAAAGATTAACCTGGTGAGAATATGGCAGATCAGAGAGAGTTACTCGTACACTCTCCTTTTAAAGCCCTCAGAACTGTGCCCATCATTCCCAAAATAGATCAATCCATTCATGAGGGTGTAGTCCTCACAATCCAATCACCTCTCCAAGGCCACACCTTTCGATTACCATAATAGGATTTCTTACCCTCAACAGTTACAGTGGGAATTAAGCTTCCAACATATGAACTTTGGGGGACAAAATTCAATTAATCCACAGCAGGTAGAGACATAAATTTTGGAGACATGATTATAGAGATAATTATTTTAAACCATGGATCTCATGAAATTGGATGGGGTCACCAAGGAAAAGAGTATATACAGAGAAAATGAGGGGAACCACAATTAAGCCCTGGGTTGTCCAAAATTTAGAGCTCCAACAGAAGAGGGGGAGCCAGAAAAGAAAATGGAAGAGGCATGTGGTCCCTGAGGTAAGAGAGAACCAGAAAGTGTTATGTCACGGGAGCCCTGAGAAGACAGTGTTTCAAGAAGGTAGATGCCAAATGATTCTAATGCTGGTAAGATAAAATGAGGTGACCATTGGATCTGATAATAACAATAATTCAGTGTTTATATAATTCACTTTGGTGCACTTTTATAAAATCTGCATTCTCAGTTTTTTTCTCTCATGAAATAGTGGGAGATAGTTATGATCATTATTATCCTTCTTTCATTAATGAGGAACCTACGCTCAGATAGATTTTGGAGAATTGCTCAAGGTTAAAATAGCTAGTAATGGCAGACCAGGGTTAAAACCAGATTTCTTCATTCCAGCTCAGTTATCTGATTATAAATCCTGGTTAGCATAGGAATCACCTATAGAGCTTTCTAAAAAATACAGGCACCTTGGACACACCCCAGATGATCTCATCAGGGAACTCTGGGATAAGGGCCAGGGCATGAGCATTAAGAAGAAAATATCTAGGTGGTTTCAAGATGGCGGTGGCTGTGGCGGTTGGCGCGGAGTAGCTGAGGTGGAAAAGGCGGCCACTGGGCCTCAGGCAGCCGGGAAACTTGTGGACCTTCCTCTCGCCATCTCTTAAGGGAGGACTGCTGCTGGTGGCCAGTCGTGGGGGCTGACTGCCACTTTGCCCTCGGCAGGAGAGGCTGCCTCATTTACAGGCAACAGCTTTGAAGTATGGAACAGGAAAAGAACTGTTTCTTAGCTGCAAAAGCGAGTCTCGAAACAGGGAACACGGCACCAGGGCTGCTGTGGATGCAGCCAGGATCCCGGAGGCTGGGGCCGCACTGAAGGCGGCCAGCTGCCCTATTCAGGATTCGAGGTTTCAGGCCGGCATTAAAGAAGATTCCTGGGAGCACCCGAGCCGTGCCGCAGGACTGAGCAAGCAGCCCGAGGTGGCGGGAACTAAGAACAGGGAAGGCGACAAACCAGAGGCAGAGAGTGAGCGCCCGACCTGACACAGCCCTGTGAGTGACCCCTGGCCCGGCCCTGCTCGGGGGGCTGACGCCCACCCGGCTTCCGCCTGCATCACTGGGCCACTCACCACCCTGGGGCTGCCTCCATTTTCTCAGGTGGTGGCAGCTCCGGCCCGGCTCAGCTCCTCACTGAGCCTTCCCACTTGCTTGCCCCGGCGCGGGGCTTCCCAGGGCCTGTGGGCCGGCCTCCCCTCCCACTCCCTCCGCGGTTCTCTGGCGGGGCTGGTGGCATGGGGCGTCCCCAGCCAGTGTTGGGAGGGCAAGAAAGTACGGGCGGGGCCGACTGTCACTCCACCACACCCTGGACTCCGGCCCCGGTAAACTTCCTGTTACTGGGAGGCAGATACCATCTCTGTGGCCACCAGTTCGGAAAAACGCCTAACCAATTTCTGGTTGGGAATAGTGTGGTAGGAGAGTTCCCAAGTCTGCTTAAACCTGCCGGAGAGCTGTCTGCAGGCGGGCACTGGATTCGTCCGGGCCGGGGGGATACAAAGGTGAACCGTGTGCTGCGGGCTCCTCCCCCGAGGAGCTCACGCTCTGGTGTGGGAGATAAGACAAGTACACAAATAACCGCGATACCAGGAGGAAGGTGATAAGTCCCGAGAAAGATCTACACAGTGCTACAAAGGCACCCAGAGCGACCAGTCGTCTGTGCCTAACAGAAACCTGGTAGACTTCCTGGGCGAGGTGGTGCCAAGCAGGGTCTTGAAGGCCCAGCTGATAGACAAGGGTTGCAGAAGACACGTCCCAGCCCAAACCAGTGCGCACAGAGCGGGGAGAGGTGCGGCCAGGGAGATGGAGACTCGACAGAAACCACACACCCTGTGGGGTCGCCACTGCACGATCCAACAGCCCGGGCCAGAGAACACGGAACAAGGAGAAGTCCTGCACGGGAAGTGAAAGCTCAACAGAGATCACACACCCTGTGGTACGTGATCCAGCAGCCCAGCAGAGTCCAGGCTGCAGAAAGGTGGCTCCCCAGAGAGGCCCAAGACCCGAGGCAACCATACACACAAGGCACTAAAGGCCAACTGAGCAGTCACGGAGGTAGCCATACCAAATTGGCAACCACAGCAACATCATAGTTAGTCAATAGTCTCAAACCGGTGGACTGTGAAGCCCCCTGCCACAATGAATAAACATCAAAAAAAAAGATAGCAGAAATACAAAAAATCAAGAAAGTACACCACCAAAAGTTAAGAAATCTCAAACTCTAGATCCTATAGAACAAGAAGCCCTTGAAATGACTGACAAGGAATTTCGAGTGATAATTCTAAGGAAACTGAATGAGATACAAGAAAACTCAGCTAGACATCATGATGAAATGAGGAAAAGTATACAGGACCTGAAAGAGGAAATGTACAAGGAAATCGATGTCCTGAAAAAAAATGTAGTAGAACTTGCTGAACTGAAGAAGTTATTCAGCGAAATAAAAAACACAATGGAGAGTTTAACCAGCAGGCTTGTCGAAGTTGAAGAGAGAACCTCTGAACTTGAAGATGGGCTGTTTGAAATAACACAAGCAGAAAAAAAGAAAGAAAAGAGGATCAAAGACATTGAAGAAAATCTGAGAGAGATATCAGACAACCTTAAGCGCTCAAATATCCGAGTCATGGGTATTTCAGAAGGGGAGGAAAATGGAGATTCCATTGAAAACATATTCAACAAAATAGTGGCAGAAAACTTCCCCAGGTATAGGAAAAATCATAGATCTTCAGATCCAGGAAGCTCAAAGATCTCCAAACATATTCAACCCAAAAAGGCCCTCTCCAAGACATGTTATAGTCAAATTGGCAAAACTCAGAGACAAAGAGAGAATCTTAAAAGCTGCAAGAGAGAAGCGTCAAATCACCTATAAGGGAGCCCCAATCAGGCTAACATCACACAAACCCTAAAAGCTAGAAAGGAATGGGATGATATATTCAAAATACTAAAAGACAAAGATTGCCAGCCAAGAATACTTTACCGTGCAAGGCTATCCTTCCGAAATGAAGGGCAAATAGTATATTTCTCAGACAAACAAAAACTGCGCGAGTTCACTACCACACGACCACCCTTACAAGAAATCCTCAAGGGAGTACTGGGTTTGGTTCCTGAAAAATAACTACCGCTGCCATAAAAACCCAAGAAAAATCTAAACCCGCTAGTATAATAAAAATGGCACTCATGAAGAGAAAACAATCAAACAAAAATGCTATCTATAACCTAACGAACCAACAAACACAGAAACCAAACAGTAAATCAGAAAGCAAGGAACAAAAGACACCTAAGACAACCAAACAACCAATAAAATGCTAGGAATAAATCAACACCTTTCAATAACAACTCTTAATGTAAAAGGCTTAAATTCCCCAATCAAAAGACACAGACTGGCTGACTGGATCAAAAAGGAGGACCCAACTATATGCTGCCTACAAGAGACCCACCTCACCCATAAAGATTCATATAGACTAAGAGTGAAAGGATGGAAAAAGATTTACCATGCAAACAGAAAAGAAAAACGAGCTGGAGTAGCTATTCTTATATCTGACAAAATAGACTTTAAACTAAAAACCATAAAAAGAGACAATGAGGGACACTACTTAATGATAAAAGGACTGATCCATCAAGAAGACATAACAATCATAAATATGTACACACCCAATGTTGGAGCTGCCAGATTTATAAAACAAACTCTATTAAACCTAAAGAAGGAAATAGACACTAATACCATCATAGCAGGAGACCTGAACACCCCACAGTCCGTATTGGACAGATCATCTAGGCAAAGAATCAGCAAAGAAACACAAGATCTAAACAATACTCTAGACCAATTGGAGTTGGCAGATATCTACAGAACATTCCACCCAACAACCTCAGAATATTCATTCTTCTCATCAGCACATGGATCATTCTCCAGGATAGATCACATATTAGGTCACAAACCAAGTCTCAATAAATTCAAAAAAATTGGAATTATCCCATGTATATTCTCAGACCACAATGGATTAAAACTAGAAATTAATAACAAACGAAACTCTGGAAACTATACAAACACATGGAAATTAAACTGCATTCTACTTAATGACATAAGGGTCCAAGAAGAAATCAAGCAGGAAATCAAAAAATTTATTGAAACTAATGAAAATAATGATACATCATACCAAAACCTGTGGGATACTTCAAAAGCAGTATTAACGGAGAAATTTATTGCATTAAATGCTCACCTCAGAAGAATGGAAAGATGGCAAGTGAAGAACCTAACACTTCACCTTAAAGAACTAGAAAAACAAGAACAATCCAAACCTAAAGTTAGTAGACGGAAAGAAATCATTAAGATCAGAGCAGAACTGAATGAAATTGAAACCAAAAAAACAATTCAAAAGATCAATGAATCAAAAAGTTGGTTTTTTGAAAAGATAAATAAAATTGACAGACCATTAGCATGGCTAACAAAAAAAAGAAGAGAGAAGACTCAAATAACAAAAATTAGAAATGAAAAAGGCGACATTACAACTGATTCATCTGAACTACAAGGAATCATTCGAGACTACTATAAACAACTATATGCCAATAAATTTGAAAATCTGGAGGAAATGAATAAATTTCTGGACACACACAAGCTCCCAAAACCGAACCATGAAGACGTAGAAAATTTGAACAGACCAATAACAATAAAGGAGATTGAAGTTGTTATCAGAAGGCTCCCAACAAAGAAAAGCCCAGGACCAGATGGATTCCCAGCAGAATTTTACCAAACATTCAAAGAGGAATTGACACTGATTCTTTACAAACTATTCCAAAAGATTGAAACAGACGCAAATCTCCCAAACTCATTCTATGAAGCAAACATCATCCTGATACCAAAACCAGGTAAAGATATAACCAAAAAAGAAAACTACAGGCCGATATCCTTGATGAATATAGATGCAAAAATCCTCACTAAAATACTAGCAAACAGAATACAGCAACACATACGAAAAATTATTCACCACGATCAAGTGGGATTCATCCCAGGGATGCAAGGTTGGTTCAACATACGCAAATCAATAAATGTGATACACCATATTAATAAAGTCAAACACAAGGACCATATGATCATCTCTATAGATGCTGAAAAAGCATTTGATAAAGTTCAGCACTCATTCATGACAAAGACCCTCTATCAGTTAGGTATAGAGGGAAAGTATCTCAACATAATTAAAGCCATATATGACAAACCCGCTGCCAATATCATCCTGAATGGGGAAAAGCTGAAAGCTTTTCCTTTAAGAACAGGCACTAGACAAGGATGCCCACTCTCACCACTCCTATTCAACATAGTGTTGGAAGTACTAGCCAGAGCAATCACAGAAGAGAAGGAAATAAAGGGCATCCAGATTGGAAAAGATGAAGTCAAACTGTCCCTGTTTGCAGATGACATGATCCTATATATCGAACAGCCTAAAACCTCTACAAAAAAACTCTTGGAATTGATAAATGATTTCAGCACAGTAGCAGGATACAAAATCAACACACAAAAATCAGTAGCATTTCTTTTCTCCAATAGTGAACATGCAGAACGAGAAATCAAGAAAGCCTGCCCATTTACAATAGCCACCAAAAAAATAAAATACTTAGGAATTGAGTTAACCAAGGAGGTGAAAAATCTCTATAATGAGAACTACAAACCACTGCTGAGAGAAATTAGAGAGGATACAAGAAGATGGAAAGATATCGCGTGCTCTTGGATTGGAAGAATCAACATAGTGACAATGTCCATACTACCCAAAGTGATATACAAATTCAATGCAATCCCCATCAAAATTCCAAAGACATTTTTCTCAGAAATGGAATGAACTATCCAGACATTTATATGGAATAATAAAAGACCACATGTAGCCAACGCAATGCTGAGCAAAAAAAATAAAGCTGGAGGCATAATACTACCCGACTTTAAGCTATACTACAAAGCTATAATAACCAAAACAGTATGGTACTGGCATAAAAACAGAAACACTGATCAATGGAATAGAATAGAGAATCAAGAAATCAACCCACACACTTACTGCCATCTGATCTTTGACAAAGGCACCAAGCCTATTCACTGGGGAAGGGACTGCCTCTTCAGCAAATGGTGCTGAGATAACTGGATATCCATATGCAGGAGAATGAAACTAGATCCATACCTCTCACTGTATACTAAAATCAACTCAAAATGGATTAAGGATTTAAATATACACCCTGAAACAATAAAACTTCTTAAAGAAAACATAGGAGAAACACTTCAGGAAGCAGGAATGGACATAGACTTCATGAATATGACCCTAAAAGCATGGGCAACCAAAGGAAAAAGAAACAAATGGGATTATATCAAACTAAAAAGCTTCTGCACAGCAAAAGAAACAATTAACAGAGTTAAAAGACAACCAACAGAGTGGGAGAAAATATTTGCAAAATATACATCTGACAAAGGATTAATATCCAGAATATATAAGGAACTCAAACAACTTTACAAGAAAAAAACAAGCAACCCAATTAAAAAATGGGCCAAAGAGCTAAGTAGGCATTTCTCTAAGGAAGATATACAAATGGCCACCAGACATATGAAGAAATGCTCAACATCACTTAGCATCCGGGAAATGCAAATCAAAACTACACTGAGATACCATCTAACCCCAGTTAGGATGGCTAAAATCCAAAAGACTAGGAACGATAAATGCTGGCGAGGCTGCGGAGAAAAAGGAACTCTCATACATTGTTGGTGGGACTGCAAAATGGTGCAGCCTCTATGGAAAAAGGTATGGAGGTTCCTCAAACAATTGCGGATAGATCTACCATACGACCCAGCTATCCCACTGTTGGGAATATACCCAGAGGAATGGAAATCATCAAGTCGAAGGTATACCTGTTCCCCAATGTTCATCGCAGCACTCTTTACAATAGCCAAGAGTTGGAACCAGCCCAAATGTCCATCATCAGATGAGTGGATATGGAAAATGGGGTACATCTACACAATGGAATACTACTCAGCTATAAAAACGAATGAAATACTGCCATTTGCAACAACATGGATGGACCTTGAGAGAATTATATTAAGTGAAACAAGTCAAGCACAGAAAGAGAAATACCACATGTTCTCACTTATTGGTGGGAGCTAAAAATTAATATATAATTCACACACACACACAAAAAAACCGGGGGGGGGGGGAGAAGATATCACAACCACAATTACTTGAAGTTGATATGACAAGCAAACAGAAAGGACATTGTTGGGGGAGGGAGGGAGGAGGGAGGGAAGTTTTGGTGATGGGCAACAATAATCAGCCACAATGTATATCGACATAATAAAATTAAAAATAAATAAATAAATAACATATGAAAAAGAAATTAAATTAAAAATGCTAAAAAAAAAAAAAAAAGAAAAAAAGAAAATATCTATGGGCCAGCCTGTGGCTCACTCGGGAGAGTGTGGTGCTGATAACACCAAGGCCATGGGTTCGGATCCCATATAGGGATGGCTGGTTAGTTTACTGGGTGAGCGTGGTGCTGACAACACCAAGTCAAGGGTTAAGATTCCCTTACTGGTCATCTTTAAGAAAAAAAATCTACAACTCAATATGTAGTTCTAATGCAAA
This sequence comes from Cynocephalus volans, assembly GCF_027409185.1. Taxonomy (NCBI): domain Eukaryota; kingdom Metazoa; phylum Chordata; class Mammalia; order Dermoptera; family Cynocephalidae; genus Cynocephalus; species Cynocephalus volans. The sequence continues at coordinate 103,551,811 of NC_084460.1, read as the reverse complement.
ACCAGAGTTGGGGGATCATTCAAATAGTTTTAATGTGTTCTGAGAAACCTTTAAATTAGAATTCTTAGTATTAAAGTCTATGCAAGTTTTAGTTAACCTAGTTCACAAAGGTCAGGTGAAACTTCTTTGAGTTTCTCCTGGGTGGAAATTGTAATTAACCTGATACATTAATGCATAGTTCAATCTGCTAAGGTGTTTTCTTATAATTAGTCTCCTGCTTCTGAGCGGAGAAAGCATTTCCCAAAAGACATTTCTTTCCTTTGTGACTGAACTTCCAAATTAAGCTTAGTTGTCTCATCAGGCGAATTTCCATGTCCAGCTCCCCCAAGTTGAGAGTCACTTAAAGTGATGGGAGATGCGACTGATGGGAATGTGTGTAAATGGTCATCTATAAGTTTATGAAATAAGGATAGTATCCAAAACATGAGCACTTTTACCTACTACAGAAGAGAAGATTGTGCTTTCTAGGTAATTTAAAGATGGAAATCAGCCTTACTAGATTGTGAAGTAATTTTCTAATATTTCAACAGCCTATGCTCACTTAGGTCAGGGCACTGATGTGACAGGCATTTGGTTCTGCTGCACAAGTACTTCTTTTTCCTGGAAGTATGGTAAGTCCAGATCAGGGCAACCCAAGGAATAACCTTGCTTAGACATGGCCCTTATGAAGGACCCTCTTGCATTTGCCCATCATTCATTATTCTGCAGTGTCTTTTCCCACCTCTCCCTCTAAGAGTTGGCTGCACATCAGAATCATCAATGAACTTAAAAAAAAAAAATTGATGCCTAGGTTCTCAACCCTAGAATTTTAATTTCCTCAACTGCCTCTTTTATTATCAAGCATTTGGACTTCTTCAATAGCCTCTCCACCTTTAGTCTCTTACCAAGCTAATCCATTTTACGTATTCTCACCATAAATATTCAAAATGGCCTTTTTCTACCTTCACATCATATAGAAAAATTAACCTAAAATGGATCAAAGACCTAAATGTAAGAGCTAAAACTATAAATGTAAGAGCTACAAGTTATATTCTTAGAAGAAAATGTGAGTATAGGCTTAAATTTTGTGACCTTAGATTAGGCTTAGATTGGCCTTAGATTAGGTTTCTGAGATACGACACCAAAAGCACAAGCAGTAAAAGAAAAAATAGATAAACTGGGCATTATTAAAATTAAAAACTTCTGTGTCTCAAAGGATACCATCTCCCACAGATTGGAAGGAAAGTTTTGCAAATATACATCTGACAAGAGTCTTGTATCTAGAATATATAAAGAACTATTACAACTCAATGATAAAAAGACAACCCAATTTTAAAATGGGAAAAGGAAGAGACATTTCTCCAAAGAAGATAGGCAGTGGCCAACAAGCACATAAAAAGATGCTCAACATCGTTAGTCATCAGACAAATGCAAATCAAAACCACAGTGAGATACCATTTCACACACACTAGGATGGCTATAAATCAAGAAGACAGACAATAACAAGTGCTTGTGAAGATATGGAGAAATTGAAACCTTCATGCTTTGCTGGCGGGAATAAAAAAATGATGCAACACCTTTGGAAAACAGTCTGGCAGTTCCTTAAAAAGTTAAACATAGAGTTACCCTAAGACCCAGCAATTCTATTCCTAGGTATATACCCAAGAGAACTGAAGACCCATGGCCACATAAAAATGTGTAGCCAAATGTTCAGAATAACATTATTCGTAATAGCCAAAATGTGGAAACAATCTAAATGTCCATCAATGATTAATGGATAAATAAATGTGGTATATCTACATAATGATATATTACTCGGCAATAAAAGAAGTACTGATACATGCTACGACATGGACGAACCTTGAAAACATGCTAAGCTAGAGAAGGTACTCACAAGAACCACATACTGTATGATTCCATTTATATGAAATGCCCTTGGCAAATCTATGGAGACAGAAAGTAGATTAGTGGTTGCCTAGGACTAGGGTAGAATTGGGGTATCAAGGGAGTGATGTTTAGGGGTGAGGGCTTTCTTTTTGGAGTAATAAAAATGCCCCCAAATTGATTGTGGTGCTGGATGTACAACTTTGTGAATATACTAGAAGTCATTGAATTGTACACTTAAAAAAATAACCTGTTGAGTTTTTCAAATGCCTTCGCCTGGTTTTCACAACTGTGTACCACTAGGGCTTCTCCTCTGTCCTTACTTTGATTTTATCTCCTTCTATTCTCCTCTCTCAACTAGGTGACAGCCTGTAGGGAAAATACAGGAAAATGGTCAGGGCCCCTCAGGTGTTCAGAATCTTGACGAGCATTTGATGTAAATATGCACGTGTGCCCAAGTGTTCCTTGGTTACTATCTAATATAATTGCGTATGGGCACCTAGGTGTCCTAGGTTATGGACCTAAGTATAAAGGACTAATGGCTCTGATACATGGCACTTCTTGGGACGCTCTGGGAGGCCACTAGGGCAGCTGCTCCTAGCTCTGAATATAAGCCTAACAGTTTTTTACTCACGGCTCCCAGGATCTTTTCCTATTACCTAGCTTGTGTACCTGCGTGTGAAGGGTTTGTGACCCGGTCTGTACAACGGGCTTGAGGGGTCTGTGAGCCCTAGCTCTAGCTTGACACAGCCAAACTAGACTTGTCAAGGTTTCCCCAACTGACCTTGCACTTTCCTCTCTCTTGTAAGCCCCCTCCCTTCTGCCTGCCATACCTAAGCTTCAAAAGTCTGAGCGAAATGGGCCTCCCCCTTATCCCTGCCCATCTCAATTCCCATAATATTTTTGCTCAGTCATCTACGAGCTCAGTTATGATCAAGGATGGGGAAAACTTTGCCTTTCCCCCACCTTCTTACTCCCCAGTTTGCCTCTACTTAGTTGCTTTCAGCCTCTCTTCGCAATGATTTCAAAATACATGAAAAATATAGGCAACTTACTTTCCTGGTGAGTAAGAGAGTTGAAAGTACACTTGTATTTTTCCATCTGTTTGTGAGAATTTTATTATGTTGGATAGTTTGCTTCCACAATCTGACTGTCAAGAATCTGCCCCAATCAGAACACACCTGGGGGAAGAAAACCAGGGGGTGAGTGAGACAAGATTCCAGATAGCGGTTTGTGCAAGATATCCTGTTATTGAGTGAGTGGGATGGCAGGCACACAGAGGCCGTCCCTGAGCTGGGAGTCCTCCCATAACATCTGCGGCTGGTCTCGTGCAGCATTCCTGTGCGCTGGTCAGAGGAGGCTGTGGGCAGACTCCCAGACACAGAAAAACAGGAAGACTGTCCCTTGTCTTGCTTTCCCTAGAGTGCCCTTCTCTTTTTTCATTCAGGGCTTGACGGGTACTTTCCAGGTGGTAGCAATAAAGGCACAAGAGGGACCTAATTATTTGTTATTAATCACACATGTTACTTCTGAAATTAAAAATGTAATACAAAATCCTACTGAGAAATTGGAAAGAAAATTTGAAGTATGTTAAGTGTGCAATTTTAAGGTCTCAGATTTCATCTTTTGGGAAAACTTGAGATTTCAAGAATTGTTTTGGTTGAATTTCTCTCTCCACTGTTTCTTAATTAAGATTTTGGAAAATTACATAGGTCTCAGGTTAAGATAATCTAAACTGGTTTGCCCAATATCCCAAAGCATTATAATTTTTAAAATTAACATTTTTATTAACATTTTATTAACATTCCCTTCAACATTTGGTTTGTATATTATGGCATTGGCTCATCCTCTCTTGAGTTCTGTAGATGGAGAAGCAGTATAGCAGGTGTAAAGAGCATGGGCTTTGAGGTCAGACAATTAGACTCTAGCCTACAAGGTGTTTTTACCTTGGGGAAATTGCTTAATCTCTCAGTCTGTTTCCATGTCTGTAATTCTCCTTCAAAAGATTATTTACAAGAATTAAATGAGATAATAATGATTAACAATTTAGCATATAGTGCTTGGCACTTGGTTAAGTTTCAACAATTGAGAGCTAACTAGAGAAGTGTGTACAGATGTTTTCATCTTTACTCAATTACAAGCCCTTTCAGGATAGAAACCATGTCTTATTCAATTCCCACAATGCCTAATAGTAATAGAGGCTCAGTAAATGTTTGTTGAATGAATGAATGAGTGGGGGCTTATTGGATTCCCTGATATAAATGAATAACATGTAAATTTTTCAGCATTGAAATTTTTTCTGCATGGTTTCTTGTTTCCTGCAGTCATTCTGCTTGTTTGTTGTCATATAGCAAGATTTGAATAAAGCTTTAAATACTCTGGACGCTTCACATGCAAGCATTCCCTCCCTACCTTGGTGAGGAAGGCGATTACCATTTTCTCTTTCTGCTGAGTGATGGAGACTCAGAGAACACAGGGATTTATATGTCACAGACTTTGCAGTAAAATTAGCATTGGAATGTTTAGTCTTCACAGTAACAGAATTCTTTATTTTATTCTGCTGAGCCCTCTTTTCTTCTGCTTTTCTATTCAGGTGTAGGTAATCTATTACATAAAAATCACCTCTAAAGTTCTTACTCCTTCTCAAATAAAGCACTTCCCAGACAAAAAATGATATTCAAAATAAGAAGCATCAAAATAAATATCAAGGTGAGAGGCTGAGGGGGATGATAGATGGTGTTATTTAGCTTGCTCCACCTCCATCTTTTAAAACACTTTTTGTAAAACATTTCACATTTGTTTAGAAATGTGCATCAATTTATTTGCACAGTTTGATATTTGTAAGGCAAAAATCATGTAACTGGTACTCAGATTAAGAAACTGAACTTTGTGAACACTTCACTTTAATCCATGTAACAATTTCTTTTCGCCATCTCTATCCTCTTCCCAGAGGTAACATTATCCTTCTTTCACGTTAATCATTTTTCTTTTCTTTATAGTTTTACCACATCTGTGCGCATCATTAAACAATATTGCATAGCTTTTTGCCTGTTTTTGAACTTTATATAAATCATAAAGTATATATTCTTTTGTCTTTTTTTTTGCTCATTGGTTTGGTTGTTGAATGATATTCCTGCATGAATATAGTACAAATTTTTTATCTGTTCTACTGAAAACGGATTGCTTCTTATGTACATTTTCATACCTGTATTCTGGTGCATACGTATTCACATTTCTCTAGGCTATATGCCAGGAACATAATTGCTAGATCACTGGATACATACACATGCAGGAATATCTTCAACTTTACTGAATACTACCAATTGTTTTCCAAACGGCTTGTACCAGTTTACAACCTCACCAGCAGCATGTGAGAGTTCTGGTTGTCCTGAATCTTTATCAACACTTGGCATTTTCTTTTTTTCCTCTTCAATTATAGCTCTTCTGGTGCCAGTATAGTGTTATATCATCGTGGTTGTAATTGGCATTTCCATGATAACTAATGAGGTTTAGTATCTTTTCACTGGCAATTTGGGTTTCCTATTTTGTGAAGTATCAATCAGTTCAAGTCTTTTCTCATTTTTCTGTTGGATTGCATGCCGTTTTCTCAATAAATTTGTACTGTCTTTTAAGAGTTATGAAGATGGGCATTAACAGTCAGAGAGTGAAGCTCTGCAGTGATATCCAGCCTTTTTTTTTTTTTCTTGGCAGCTGGCCAGTATGGAGATCCAAATCCTTGACCTTAGTGTTATCAGTACTGTACTCTACCTAGTGAGCTAACTGACCGGCCCTGTATTCAACCTTTCAGAAAACTGCTAAGTGCAGTATGTTATTAGGGCGGAGGATGGGGTGGGAGGACTTGTGTTTAATGGGTTCTCCTTTTCAGATATTACTTCTAGGAAGTTCATGAGTTTTCTGTCTTGAGCCTGGTAAATGGCTCTCAGTAAGATTTGAGTAAGTGCCACCAAGGGGGAAGGCACAGGAAGATAAAAACCTGAAATCAGGAGATTATATAATAGGGATATCAAAGGATATCCATTGCTTGGGGAAGGTCTTCAGTTATGTACTCCCTAGAAGCAGAGAGCAGAGCATGGGCTGATCAATCCCCTAAACTGGTGAGTTCCCTTTAATCAGTGCTTTGACGATATTAAAATTCTCATTAGACCCATTAGCTCATCTGGAAGCTACTGTTTACTTGGAAGTGAGCCAAATGAGAAGGGGATTCTCTGGAACAATCCTCTGGAGAAATACATCTTCCCTTCCCTAAACAAAGCACATGAAGGTAAAGTGGAGGACAGAGAGGAAAGCAGGCGAAAGTTAATTGCAGTTTCTAATAAATAAGCTGCTAGAGCATCTCTGCATGTCTTTAAACATTTTAGGAGAGCTGATGGACTGACTCAAATATAATGACTGATAATTAATACTCTGAATACTTTTTCTAAACAGGGGATTTATCTTAAGAGTTTTTAAAAAATGTTTGAGCTGGTTGCAATTTAGCAAAGTATTATTTCTCAAACAAAACTAGAATTATAACTTTTTTTTTTAAAAGATGACCGGTAAGGGGATCTTAACCCTTGACTTGGTGTTGTCAGCACCACGCTCACCCAGTAAGCTAACTGGCCATCCCTATACAGGGTCCGAATCCATGGCCTTGGTGTTATCAGCACCACACTCTCCCGAGTGAGCCATGGGCCAGACCCTAGAATTACAACTTTTAATAAGCTGTGGAAGGGTAGAGATTTGGGTTTCTTATATTCACCATTGTTTTTTCAGAGGCTTGAGCAGTGCCTAGTACATGGTAGGCTCTCAAATATTAATTGAATAAATAATGAACAAATAATTTTTTGGCATTGATGGATATTGAATGCTAAGAGCCTAGTAACAGAAGGAAGCAAAGACAATAGTCAAAGGGTCCAAAGTTTCAATTGTGCAAGGTAGATAAGTTCTGGAGATCTACTATACAACATAGTGCCTATGGATAACAATACTGTATTATATACTTATAATGTGCTAAGAGGGTAGATCTTATGTTGTATTCTTACAATAATAATAATAATAATAATAATAATAATAATGGGTGGTAGGAAATCTTGGGAGGTGATGGATGTCTCTGTGGGCTTGATGGTGATAATGGTTTCACAGGTATATGCTTATTCCTAAACTCACCAGGTTGTACACATTAAATATGTACAACTTTTTGCATGTCAATCATACCTCAATAACGTTTTTTGTTTTTGTTTTTGTTTCTAAAGATAATGCTTGTTATTATGTGAACATATACACTACTTTAATTTGACCGTGTTTATGACTTTCTGAGGAAAAAGATGAACAATTTCTGCTCTTTAGAAGATAGTGTATATAAATAACTAATAAGCATGAAAATAGTTTTATAGCCATAATACACAGCAATAAACTTTAAGGTTAAGTCTTAGTTCTTGAGGGCAAAAACTGCTTCCCACCCCTTCTATTTCTTAAGGATCCTCTGGCTTAGAAATGTTTAAAATAGGCTCTGTACATAAAAGATTCTCAAAAAATATCCAGAGGATGAACATTGTTTCGAATAGTTTACCTGGAGTTGTAATTTAATTCATTGCACATCTTTTGCAGCATTTTTTGCCTGTGGGAAATAAGCTCCAAGGTGGGAAGTGTATGGGTGGGACAGCATCATAATTATCGTTGTATTCTAGGTGTATGGCACATCACCTGATATGTGGTAGGATTCAGTCATATTGATTGAATGTATGAATCAATCCCATAAAGAAGAGCTGAAGGAACTGTGAATAATTAACCTGCAGAAAGAGAAGTCTTTGGAGAGGAGACAAGATGCTATCTTTGAATATTTGAAAACCTAACATGGGGCAAAAGGAGAGCAGATTGGGGACACTATGTGGATACTTCCAGTCAGTGGATTTTTATTCATCACATATCAGCAGAGGAACAGCTTGATTTTTTTTTTTTTTTTTAAAGATACCCAGTAAGGGGCCGGCCCTTAAAATATTTTTCTTTTAAATACGACTTAAGGGCTGACCAGTTAGCTCAGTTGGTTAGAGCATGGTGCTGATAACACCAAGGTCCAGGGTTTGATGCCTGTACTGGCGGCTATGCACACACACGAGATGATAAACACAACTTAACTTTGGTGGAAAGGACTACATTTCACTTCAGCTATTGAAAATTCAGTGTCCTTACTGAGATGTGTTGGAAGTATAAAATATAAACCATATTTCAAAGACAGTATGAGAAGAAAACTGAACTATCTCAATGATTTTGGTATTGATTACATGTTTAAATGATAATAATTTGAATATACTGAATTAGATAAAATATATTAAAATTAATTTTACCTGTTTCTTTTTAACTTTTTAAAATCTGGCTACTAGAAAAATCTAGATTTTATATATGGCCCACATTGTATTCTGTTAGACAGTCATAAGCTAGATTCTCTCAATTACATCTTCCAACAGTAAAGACTATTATTACAGGAAGCTAGTGTGAAGGTTCAGCTCTGAGTGACTTTGATTATGAACTTTCAAAGTAGAGAGTCTGAATTATAACCCCCACTTGCTAGCTGTGATTTTGGGCAAGTTACTGAACCTCACTGGGCCTCAGTTTGCTCATCTGAGGAGTAGAGAGAAACACATCTACTTCATAGGGTTGTTGAGAGGATTAAATGAAAGAGCATGTGTAAAGTGCCAAACACATGCCTGTGACCATGTTGAAATAAGTTCTCCTCAACTCTCCCCATTTCTCTGATTGTGATTTTTAATACCCATGGGGACCAGAAGAGGCAACACGTACATGGGGGTTTTAGCACAAGCACCCATTCTTATAAAGGGCCAAGGTGAGAAGAGGTTTAAGAGATCATAGGCAGCCCATAGCTTCATTAATGCGAATCAGTCATGTTCAGGTTTGATCCTTGACTTGATCCAGATGCCCACTTTCTAGCCCTGCAGCTCATGTCTCTCCCTTCCTTTACCATTCCCCTTTTGCCCCTTTTATCTTTCCAATTATCTATATTCCAGGCTTTTGAAGTTTGCTGCTCTCAGGATGTAGAATTGCTGAAAGACAATTCAGACAGTTTGGGAAAGAAGACACGTTTCTTCTTCCTTCCTGGTTTCACTGATAACCATGGAAGTTCCTAGGATGCAGGTGAGAAAAAGCACTTCGTAGCAGGTGCTGATGTCATCTTACTCTGTGCAGGCTCCTCAAGTCCTCTCTGCTACCTCACGCCTCAACAGAGATCCCCAGATAGAATGATGAAAATCAAAAGGGTGAGGGACAGAACACTGTTTTTAGGAACTGGGACAACCCTAAGTGTTAAGGATAACAGATTTATGTCATGCTACATTTGACTTAATCAATATTTATTCATTGAAAATTTTGGTTTTATTTAATCAATATTGATTATTCATAGTGATATAAAGAATAAGCTCTGGGGTCAGAAAAATCTTGATTTGAATGTTAGTCACAACACTTATTTCCGTGTATTCTTAGACAAGCTACTAAACCGCTCTGAGCCCCGTTTCCTTGTCTGGCAATATATCTAATAGTGTCTACCTCACAGGACTGTTGAAAGGATTAAATGGGGCAATGCACAATGCCTAGGACATGGTGAGGGCTCCAGAAATGGTGGTTATGATTGTCATTGTTCTTATATTTATTTCCTTAAAATTTTTATTCAATTATTACTATTTTAAAAACATGTAAAACTAGTCCTTGTTTGAAGCAGCTTTTCATCTCTTGCCTGATTTCCGTTAAGGTTACTTCATTTCTTTGTTATCTGTGTAATCTATTTTCTTTGATACTTAAAACAAAGAATTATAAATCAGGAAAGAAAATATCCTCCCCTATGACTCGCAATGACCTTATCTCAGAGGGTACTAGTTTCACTTATGCTGCCCCTGTGGGTCATTGAAGGGGACTCTTCTGTGTGTCCCATAAGAGTCAACTAAGGCAACTGAACTCACGTGATGTCCTCAGCCCCCTCAGCAAGAATAGACAGGCTCAAAAAACCCTGATAAACTTGACACTAAGGTTTCCCCTCTAGAAAATGGAGAGAAATCACGAAAGAATTTAAAAAGAAAACTAAACGTGTAGCCACCTTTTAGTTTTACTCTTTAACACCAGCCAATCAACTGCAGGTTCCAAGGAAGAAAAAGCAAAGGGAATAATCAGTCGTGGATTCATGAGTCACCTGCACCATGGGCTCTGGTGCATCTGAGATCAGCGCCACATCTACCGCCTCACTACTGTCTGGGATCTGTGCTTTGGGAGCTGGCTTGGCAGCTAAGAAATCTCTCCTTGATCTGGTATTGCTTTCCAAAATTGCTTCCTGGTGCACAGGAACGCAGCATGTGGGAATGCCAGCAGGCATCTGAACCCTGGGCCTGCTGCTCCCTTCCCTTGAGGGAAGCTGTGAATGTTAAGCAGGATGGATAGAGCTGTTTTGTTACTTGACCAGGTTCCCATGGCCCCCCATACATACCTTTATTCCTGCACCTGTCTCACATAATTATTCCCGTATAGCTCTGTCACCAGCAGGAATTGGAATGCCTCTGCAGAGCCACCGTGTTGCACACTCCCAGGGGCACCATGTACATGGAAGTTTGTATGTTCATGTGGATAATGCCTTCTGCAGGTTGGCAGTGCACAGCCTGAGGAGCCCTCTGCAGTGGTTCTGCCTGGGGAGGGGCTAGAATGAGCGATTAGGAGATTGGCCTTGTACATCTTTTATCCTGGCTCTAGGTACATGGTAGGTGCTCAATGAATATTTTTGAATGTATGACACTAGCTTTACTATTTATTTTGAGTTGACTTGACCTATCTTTTTAATCTGTGGATCTTTCCATCTAGTCAATTATCCTATTATTATGAGATCTCCCCTCAGCCCCCTTCCATCCAAGAAGGTGCTTCGGCTCTAATAGATTTATGTTGTTGATGTTTCCTGTGCATGCAACAAAACTTCTGGAGAGGTGAGTTCACAGCAGCCCCTCATGTGGAGGGAGCGGAGAATATTCAGGCTGCTCACTGCTGGGGTCTTGCCGGTGGAGGTGACTGGGTCTAGAAGGTTGGTTTGGTCCACACTCTACTTGCTTTTGATGCTGGGGAATAACTCAGTGATCTTTCGGCCTCATTTTTGGTATCACAGATGTGGCTCTGAAAAATAAATCAAATTTATGTCTTCAGAATATATTATTGGATTTGGGTCACAGCTACAGCAAACCCAATCAGAATCAGATAAATAGTGTACATAAAGTGGGAAGAAATCAACCCATTTTCCTAATTTGGGATATGGAGCCTGACACTGAGGAATGACACTGTGGGTATGTTATCTGGCTTTCGTTCTTCTGATTCCTTGAATTCATACTTCAGTGAAGAGAAATTTAGCCCAGAATGCTAATGATACCAGAATAGGAAAGCCCCCTAATTGTGCCCTCACCTCTGAATTTTTCCTGTTCTGATGGACAAATTGTTTTTGGGCACTCACAATGTATCAAGCTTGAGGCTGCCTGGGATTTTCACTTCTTTCAGATATTTTCCCCTAAGGCGGCAGGGTAGAAGCCACATCCTCCTTCAGGTTCTGAAGAAATTGAGCTCCCCAGACTTGAGTTCTTTGATCTTCTTGAGTGTTAACAAACATAAAGCCATGTAGAAAATCCTTTTCTCTTGACAAAGCCTGGCTTTCAAACTCTATTGTGTTGCTGCAGACCCCAAAATCATATATTTGGGTGTCAGAGACTAAATATTGATATCCTATTGTAAAAATCCCCACTTCTTCCTGCCTAGGTGTCCCAGGGAGCTGTATGTCTCCATCTGACTAGAAAGAAGATCACACATGTGGAGATGCAAAAGAGGGAAGCCTCTTAGTATACTTCAGAGGTGTTACCCTGTAGTGCCAGAATTCATGTTGAGGCAAGAGGCTTCACAAACTCTCAGCTTCCCAGAGGTCAGAACATGTCTCATGGAGAAAACAGGAAGAGAGGCCCAGTCACAAGTGTTAGTCCGTGAGACCATGGTTCTCAGCTCAGGCGATCTGTGCTGTCGCCTTACACTTGACCCCTCACGCATAAGCAGAAGCAGTGGTCTAGACACAGAGCAGGGCACACACCAGGTCTGAGACATCAGCTTCTAGAGTTCTCTTCCTGAGGAGCAAGAGGAAATAAACTGGAGTTACTCATAAAGAGTTAGTAAGAATGACAGGCCATACTATAAAACATAATTTGGAAAACGGTAAATAGATCTGTGCACTTGGCACTTCGGATCCAGTTCAGGCTTATGACTTGTAGGATTTCTTTTGCTGCCTCTCTTTTTTAACTTGGCAGGGAAATATGGCGTAGATAGTTCAGCATGGATGAACCAGATGGGGTAATCCATGAAGTGGCAGATCGTTTTTTGCCCATGTGGTTACAAAGCTAGGCAAGTAATTGTGTGCTCTGGAAATAATCATGGTGTGACATGTCCTTAGAGGGAGGCCTGTTTCCTTGCTGCCAAAAGTTAACAAGTGTCTGATACTTTAACTTTGCCAATATTGGTAGGTTTTTTCAATTTATGATTAATAATTCATAATTAATTATGATTAATAATTCATATTCAGTTAGAACATTGGCTTTAATTTATGATCAATAGCACAAAGAGCAAATTTGATTTTCTAGCCTATTTATTCCTTCTCTAAATCATTTAAAGTGGGTAAATTGATGGGTACTTCTCTTTTTGTCATCTTCATGATGAGTATGTGACTAGATCATGTTTTCTGTACAAGGCAGAAAATAGGAATACTTACTTTAATATTTTTGTGAAACTTTCTTTTACCTAATTGGCTTTGGAATTGACTCTTTAAGAGACAGAGGACAGAAACCCAACTCCATCTAGCTTCAGCAAAAGGTGAATTTATTGACTCATGTAACAGGAAGTGCATCCAGCAGTGGATTCATGTCAAGCACCCTGGATGTAGGGTTCACCATCGTCATCCAGGCAACTTTTCTCTCTCTGCCTTTTAAAAAAAATATTATTAATTTTTATTAGCATATTCATTATTACACATTGTGATTTTATTTTATGCCCTTTACCCAACCTATCACTCCCCAAACCCCCTCCCTCCCTTCCCCCATTTCTGGTTTCCCTAGGTTTGTTCTCTCCCTCTGAAAGTTCAACGTATTGTTGTGGTCCTTCCTTCCTTCCTTCCTTCCTTCCTTCCTTCCTTCCTTCCTTCCTTCCCTCCCTCCCTCCCTCCCTCCCTCCCTCCCTCCCTCCCTCCCTCCCTCCTTCCCTCCTTCCCTCCTTCCCTCCTTCCTTCCTTCCTTCCTTCCTTCCTTCCTTCCTTCCTTCCTTCCTTCCTTCCTTCCTTCCTTCCTTCCTTCCTTCCCTCCTTCCCTCCCTCCCTCCCTCCCTCCCTCCTTCCTTCCTTCCTTCCTTTTCTTTCTCCCTTTCGCTCTCCCTCTCTCCCTCCCTCCCCCCCCCCCTCTCTCTCTCTCTGCCCTTGGCCTCTCATTGTTTGTCGTATAGGCAACTTGGGTTCATGTGGTAGGCAAGATGTGCAACTGTGCAACAACAGCCCTGGGCCAAATTCTCTAGTTTAGCAACCCTCAGTGAAAATAGAAGGTTTCTCCATTGTTCCTATATTGCCCTCAGAGAAAACTCATTTTTCCTGCTTGGGCCCTGTGTTCATCCTTGAACTATCTCAAGCTGGAGGGACAATACATGTGAAGTGGGTTATCTGGGTCAAGTACTCATCTCTGTGGTGGGGATGGCAAGGACGGCAATTGAGAGGCCCCTCGGGACACATGCGGTTAGGGAGGAGTTTCTCTAAAGGAATCCAAAGACGAGTGGAGGGATGGAACAAGCAGACAGAAGTCGTTACCAGAGTCTCGCCAATAGTCTTACAAAATAACTCCCTTCCTCTCATTCCACCGTATCCTGCCTTTTCTTCTGGAACAGTGTGCGTTTCTCTGGGAAGCTTTGTTTTATCCCCTCCCACCTCTAGTGTCTTCCCACACTCATGGGCCATACCACAAACTTAAAACTTAATCATGTGCTGCATCATATTGTTTTGAGTTAATACAAACATAAAAATTGTATAAATGATTTGATGATGCAGTTTACAGCAAAAAGTGACAACAAAATTAATACAAATAAAATCATATTTTTAAAAAGGAGGGTTGCTCACCATCTTTATAGAATAGGTATTTAATAATATTTATTGATTTGATTTGTGTTTTATTGTCTCTGAAAGATGGCCAGCTCCTGTAGGGCATGGATCTTGACCTCTCTGAATGCCTGGAGGGTCTGGAGCAGTGGCCCGCATGTGGTGTCTGTGTGCTGAATGCTTGAGGGATAACGCCAGGGCCTGCTGCCTGCATACTATCTGCTCTGGCATAAATTTTTCTGGTGCTCATATGACTTTATTCTGGTAGAATTTACTGAAACAGCATGTGGCAGGGATAGAAATAAAATACCTGAGTTCTATTCTTTTACTGACTTGTGCTATAAGGTCTTTGCAGTGCTAAGCCCAGGCCACCTCGCTGTGTAGATTGGTGTAACAGATAAGCAGGTCTGGAAAAAGTAAGGGATTTAAACTGGATTACATAAGCATGTGCATTGGTGGACTGGGAGAGGCCATTTAGAGAGCGAAGGCTGAAATATTTTGTTGGGGTCAGTGGACAAAAGAGAGAAGAGAGATTAAGAGTACCAATGGTACTATGTGAGATTGTATGGAAAGGGAAATGTAATAAGAATTTTTAGGACACATGCTGTGGACTATGATTTCCTTCCTCACCCCATCCCAACTCTGCTGGTAGTTCAAGTGAATCAGTTATAACTCACTTGTTAAAAGTAACAGAAAACACAAATGTTTAGAGCAAAAAAAGGGAATTTATGAACCTTGTAACTAAAATACTGTCAGGTAGCCTGATTATCTTGATTCAGGTATAGATGGATCGAGGATCTCAAGCAACATGGTCAAAATTCAATTTCTTTCCAGCTTATGACTCTGCCTTCTGCTGTGTTGGTTTCATTCTTGCTACTATGAGAAGGTACCAGATGTTCAGAGCTTCAATCTCAGTTTCAAATCTAGCGGAAAGAGTGTGTCTCTCTTTTAACAACTCCAGAAGAAGTTCCTTTATGTTCCATTGCTTCTGATTCAGTCACATGCTAACCCCTCATACACGTGACCAAGGGAACTGCTGTTCTGATTGGCTGGGCCTGAGCCACATGCTTCATTCACCCCTGGAGACAGAGATGTAAGATGAATGAAGGAGGGTGGCACCATAGGAAAGCTGGGCACTGGCAGGAGGGAGAAGCTGGCCAGCTGAAACAAAAATCATTAAGAGACTTTAATAAAAGTTTGTATTATTGTTTCAACCTTTTGAGTGTGGATTTGTTTTCTATTATATGTGACACTAAACCGAGACCTATGAAAACATAAGTTGATCCTGGTTACAAATACCTATATTTGTAGAGTGGTCTTGATTTTACAAAGTTCTTCCACAAGTCTTTATAATCCCATGAAGTTTGTGACTTTCCTCATTTTACAGGTGAGAAACAGAGAGGTATAGCTAAGGTACAGAGAGGTTCAATAGCTAACCCCACCCAACACAACTAGTAACTCAAGGAAGCAGCACTCAAACCCAGGCCATCTGACTACAGTCTTTGCCTCTTCCCGTCTGCCCTGTGACAATGAGAAAGAAGCCTCAGCTCAAGCAGTTCCAGTGTGAATGCAGGAGGGCAGAGATTCGAGAGAGAGTTCAGAAGAGTTATCAATAGACAGTGTGACTCATTGGCTGTGGGTGGAGGTGGTGGTGGTGAAGGAGACACATGTGACTCAGCCTTCCAGCCTGGGTGACTGATGGGTGCATGCTGCTGCCATTCATTAAGATAGAGAACACGGGCAGAGCTGATTCTCTGCTTCTCAGGTACATCCCTCCACCCTACTTCAGTTCCTGAGCCAGTCCTGTTGGAGTCCAAGCAATGACCACCCCCTCTGCTATGCTTTCCCCCATCTGGCGGGGCTCCTTTTTGTCTTCTTCTGTGTCTGCCTTCTTTGTCCTTCTTCAATGTCTTCTCTCAGAGTTCCTCTAGGACCTGGGCTTCTGGCTGCCAATTTGGACCCAGGGTTTTGTGTCCCTGTGAGTGAGTCTTGGTGCTTGGGTGGCCTGAGTTTCTGCACACCGTAAGCTGTTTCAGTTTTCCCTCCTTAGTCCTAGCATTCCGGTGCTGCTTTGAGGCCAGTGCAATGATTGGGCCCTGGTGTCCTACTCAAATCCTGCCATTTCCTTCTGTCTGGCTTTCTGGCATTTTGGTTAGGGCTGTACCTCACATGAACAAATATCCCTCAGTGATGAGCCATCATCCTGACTCCTGTTCACAGGCCACAGCTTGAAAACCCCAGAGCATTGCTCTGCTTGATGGCTTGCATGGCTGGGGGCTACCGAGCTGCCTCTTCCAAGACCCTGCTTTCCCAGCTTAGGTGGCCCTGCCATAGTTGCCAGGCCTACTCTTGTTCCCCTTGCTGACCAAACTTTTTCTCACCCAGAGTCTTTATTACTGGCCACAGCCTCTGCCTGCAATGAGCTGGTCTCTGGCTTGGCTAGCTTTTCCTTGCCATTCAGGTCCCAGCTTAAATGCCATGTTCCTATTAAATGTTGTCTGACCCCTTTCCATCTTCTTCTACATCATCACCTGTTTCTCTTTCTTCATCACACTAATATATTTGGATTTATTTTTGGGGGTTCTTGTTTGTTTTTTTTTTTCTTTTTAATTTAATTTAATTTAATTAATATATATTTTTACATTCTAGGATGTTGTTGCAGAGCAGTTGGGAGGGAGAGAGAGAGGGGAAAAGGGAAGGAGATATGATGGAAGGAGGAAGGAGAAGGGACAGGATTGAGGCCTGTGGCACTCCCCCCCTACACTCCCACAGGGGAGACCGGGGAGAGGGGGGCTTCCAGCAGTGGCTTGGTCATTGCTGGGCTGGTGCAGATGTCAGGGGGTGT
Organism: Cynocephalus volans; assembly: GCF_027409185.1. Lineage (NCBI taxonomy): Eukaryota > Metazoa > Chordata > Mammalia > Dermoptera > Cynocephalidae > Cynocephalus > Cynocephalus volans. The sequence continues at coordinate 103,534,961 of NC_084460.1, read as the reverse complement.
GGCAAAAACCCTTGCCTCCCACCACCCCAGCTTGCAAACCTGGGGCCCTTCTTGCTGCAGCTTGGTGGTTGTCGCTGGGCTGGCTGCAGGTGTGGGCAGGGGCATGGCCGGGGCCCTCAGTGCCCCACCATCCCAGCTCAGGAGAGTCCAGGGCACTTCCCTCAGTGGCTCAGAGGTCGTCACTGGGCTGGTTGCTCGTGTTGGGGTGTGTGTGACTGGGTCCTTGTTTCCTATGTCTCCTCACTAGAATGAGAGCTCCTGGAAGGCAGTGACCTTCCTGCTTATGTTCACTGTTATATTTGAGGACCTACAAGAGTGCCTGCTACACAGTAGGTGCTCAAAAAAAACTATTTATAGAATGTCACTGAGTGATCTAGATTGCAGAGACCACATCATGTCTGGTCTCACCCAGCAAGGAGAAGGTGCGATGGATTTCGTGCTGGCTGATTTGGAGGGCTGTCTACCTGAAGCATTCCAGCTTTCTCCTTGTCCTCCTTGTCTGTCAGGCAGACTCCTAGATTCAGCACAAAAGATGTGTTCCCTCAAAAATCTTTCCTTTTCCTGACTCCCAAAGCAGTACCAAGCATCCCTTCTCTCTTGTAATACCTCTTTCCAACCAAGTATCCGCTTGTCACACAGCATTATATACTTGTTTGCTTATCTCTCTTCCTCCCCAATTAAACTGTGAGCTTTTTCCAGCAGAATTTTTTTTGGGCTTGTCTTTGGATCTCTGGTGTCTAGTACAGAGTTACAATTCAATTCCACAATTGTTTTTGTGGGGATATACAAGTTGAGTACATTCGTAAACTGAGGTATGAGTCTTGTATGCAAGACATAGATCAGGCTTAGTGATGCAATATAAAATGGATTGAACAGCCATTTATCCAAAAACCATGTCACTAAAGAAAGAAGCCTTTGAAACTTTGGCTAGGTATCTGCAAAAGAGTTCATGTCATCATTTTTGTGTCATGATCTTAAGTTCATCTGAGCCATTCTCCTATCCACAGACCATGTTTGCTAGGATAGAAATCCAAAGAGTTATGTGTCCTGAGCCACTCAGGATTACTCCAGATTCATAATTCTGACATTCTCAGCTCTTGAACAACTCTATTTTCATTTAAACTGAATTACAGTCATGAGCTCTTGTGAGACTAGCCTCATTAATCATAAAAGTGCTGTGCTGGGGTGGCCACCTACCTCATCTTGCCCATTTAATGACACACAACATGAAGGTTAACTCAGGCTCATTCCATTTGCTTTCAATTAATTAATGGTTTTATTCTGTGCATCCCTTGGCCTACTGTGTTATCACAGATTTGAAATCCAAAGACATAATTTATTCAGTAATTTTATATAATACTATCCCTGAGAGGAAATTTTAATTGTGAAAGAAAATTAGTTGTGTATTTAACGACCATTTATAAGTTGAGTATTACATTCCAGGCATTGTGTTAGGAGCTAAGGACAAGGATGAGTAAGATAATGTCTTTGAGGAGCTTATACACTAAAGGGTAATGCAAGACTAGAGGACAGAGGATTTCAGCCCAATTTGGGTTTTTTGTAAATTAAATTAAATTTTTATTGTTTTTAAGTTTATTTGTTAATTTTTTTTTACATTCTAAGATGTTGTGGAGCAGTTGAGGGGGAGGGGGACAAGGAAATGGGGAAGGAGAAGGGGGTGTGGGTGAGGCCTGTGGCACCCCCCTCATTCCTGCAGGGGAGACCAGGGGCTTCCAGTGGTGGCGTGGTCATTGCTGGGCTGGTTGTGGGTGTTTGCGGGAGGGTTGTATGTGGCTGAACCCTCGGCCCTCTCCCCTCCTGGTCTTGGGAGCCCAGGGGGCTTCTGGTCCTTCTAGGTTTTATAGGTTTTCTTTGGTGATATTAGACCTTTACTGGTTAATACCAAATGTTGTCTCTGGTCTATGGGAATTTTGTTTTTTCTTTCAGTTCTTTGTTGGATTATTCACTGTTCCTACCATTTAAACTCTGCACTGGAACTAATTTGTTGTCCTTTGCTTACTTCTAAAAATGAGAGAACTTCCTCTGGGGACCAGCACTTGAACCTTGTAGTTGAGCTAAATTGCTGCTTTGCTGCTAATTCTCTGGGGAAGGCTTTTTGTGATGCTCAGGTTTTAATGGTTGATTTTATAGCTACTTCCAAGTCTCATGATATCCGGTACATGTGGGTTGTGGAAAAACCTGGGTTGTGGTCTGGATCTGAGTCTTTTCAGCAAACTGCACCCCCTGCAGATTTGTATTCCTGACCAGTCTCCACTGAATGGTCCTGCACTGATTGGGTGGCAGATCAGCTGTCCATGCTGTGCCCCAGTATTTCCTTGGTGTCCCATCTCCCCCACTGCCCATGCTCCAAACATTTCCCATGAGACAGGCCATGTGCCGGTCTCTTGAGATGACTCACTGGACACTGAGTGGCTTCTTTTTTCAGTTGTTGTGGCTCCTTCCTCCTATGTGGGTCCGGGGAACCCTGTTAGTGGTCTTGCTGGCCTGAGGGCCACCAAGACCCTCTTCTCCTCTGCAGCCTCCAAGCAACTTCATACAAAGGGCACAGCTGTGGCTTTTGCCAGCTCCTGCTCCCCGTGCTCACCAGTTCCAGCCTTGAAGTGGCTGGGCCCGAAAGAGTCAGAGAGGTTCTTTCTTTCCCTCATCGTGGCTTCTCCTACCTTTATGAACTCTGTAGGTCTTTCCTCCTCTTTCCCTGAGCTCTAGCAGCCCCAGCTAGGCTGTTGTTGCTTTTTAATAGTTGTAAATTCATTGATTTGGGGGAGAGACTGATGCTAGGGACCATCTATTCCACCGTCTTCACTGGAAGCCCCAGCCCAATTTGATGAGGGCCATGTAGAGTGGAGTCTTGAAGAATAAACAGAAGTTGGTCAGACAAAGTGGGGAAGTGGGGAGGAAACAGCAAGAACTAAAGACAGGAAAGCGTGGATGAGCATGGTATCACAGGGAGTGGCATGAGACCACACCAGAGAGCTATCTGGGCCATGTAAGAAACTTGAATTTTAATCTATAGAGCAGTGTTATCTTTTCCTTTTTAAAAAATTTAAAAAATTTTTTGACTGGTAAGGGGATTACAACCCGCAGCATGGTGTTGTCTGCACCATGCTCAACAAGTGAGTGCACCAGCCATCCCTTTATAGGATCCGAACCCAAGGCCTTGGTGCTACCAGTGCCGCACTCTCCTGAGTGAGCCACGGGGACGGCTCTAGACCAGCGTTTTCCAACACACACACACACACACACACACACACACACACACACACACACACACACACACACAGACACACACACACGTATTTGTTTTTGGGATAAGAACACCTAACTTGATATCTACTCTCTTTACAAATTTGTAAATGCATGATCCAGTATTGTTAAGTGTAGATGCAATGCTGTACAGATCTCTAGAACTTGTCTTATCTAACTGAAACTCTATACACATTGAATTGCAACTCACTATTTCCCCCTCCCCCCGCACTTGGCAACAACAGTTTTACTCTCTGTTTCTATGAGTCTATTTTAGATACCTCATATAACTGGAATCATGCAGTATCTGTTCTTCTGTGAATGGCTTATTTCACTTCGCATAATGTCCTCCAGGTTCATCCATGTTGTTTCATATTGCAGCATTTCCTCCTTTTCAAAGGCTGAATAATATTCCATTGTATGTCTGTACCATGTTTTCTTTAATCATTCATCTGTCAAAGGACATTTAGGTTGTTTCCACATCTTGGTTATTGTAAATAGTGCTGCAGTGAGCATGGGAGTGCTAATACCTCTTTGATATCCTGATTTCAATTCTTTTGGGTAAAATACCCAGAGGAGAAATTGCTGGATCACATAGTAATTATATTTTTAATGTTTTGAGAAACCTCTGTGCTGTTTTCCATAGTGGCTGCACAAATTTACATTCCCACCAACAGAGTACAAAGGTTACAATTTCTCCACATCCTTGCCAACATGTGTTATCTTTGGTTTTTTTGATAATAGCCATTCTAACAAGTGTGATAAAATCTCATTGTGGTTTTGATTCACAGTTCCTTGATGATTAATAATGTTCAGCATCTTTTCATATACCTGTTGGCCATTCCAATGTCTTCTTTGAAAAAATGTCTATGCAATTCCATTGCTTATCCTAAAATCAGGTTATTTGTTTTTTTGCTATTGAGTTGTAGGAATTCCTTATATATTTGTTGAGTTGTAGGAATCCCTTATCAGACATATGGTTTGAAAATATTTTCTCCCATTTTGTAGGTTGACTTTTCACTCTGTTTGTTGATTGTTTTCTTTGCTGTGCAGAAGCTTTTTAGTTTGATGTAGTCCAAATTGTCTATTTTTGCTGTGCTTTTGTTGTTATATTCAAGAAACCATTGCCAAGACCAATGTCAAGATTTCCCCCTGTGTTTTCTTCAAGGGATTTCATAGTATCAGGTCTTATATTTAAATCTTAATCCATTTTGAGTTGATTTTTGTGTATGGTGTAAGATAAGGGTTTAATTTTATTCTTTTTGCATCTGGATATTCAGTTTTTCCAACACCACTTGTTGAAGAGACTCTCCTTTCCTAATTGTGTATTCTTGACACCCTTGTTGAAGATCAGTTGACCATATATACATGGGCTTATTTATGGGCTGTCTCTTCTGTCCCTGTGTATCTGTTTCTATGCCAGTACCATATTGTTTAAATTACTGTAGCTTTGTAATATTTTTTGATATCAGGAAAATGTGATGCTTCCAGCTTTTTTCTTCTTGCTCAACTTTCCTTTGGCTATTTGGGATCTTTTATGTTTCTATATAAATTTTATAACTCTTCTTTCTTTTTCTGTAAAAAATGACATTGGAATTTTGGTAGGGATTGCATTGACTCTTTAGATTGCTTTGAGTAATATGGACATTTTAACAATATTAAGTCTTCCAATCCATGAACATGGGATATCTTTCCATTTATTTGTGTCTTTAATTTCTTTCATCAATGTTTTGTAGTTTTCAATACACAAGTCTTTCACAAGTTTATTTTTAAATACCTTATTCTTTTTGATTCTACTGTAAATGGAATAGTTTTCTTAATTTCCTTTTTGGATAGTTTGTTGTTAGTGTATAGAAACACAACTGATTTTTGCATATTGATTTTGTATCCTGTAACTTTACTGAATTTGTTTTTTAGTTCTAACAGTTTTTCTATCCATTTCTTCTAGGTTATCCCATTTGTTGGCATGTAATTTTTCATAATAACCTAAGACCCTATTTATTCATTTATTTATTTATATAATAGTCTATGACCCTTTAGAATTTTCTATATATAAGTTCATGTCATCTGCAAACAGAGATGATTTAACTTCTTCCTTTCTGATTTTGTTGCCTTTTCTTTTTTTCTTTTGCTTAATTGCTCTGGCTAGGATTTCTAGTACTGTGTTTAATGGGAAAGAATGGGAATCCTTGATTTGTTCCTGATCTTAGAGGAAAACTTCCAGTTTTTCACTGTTGAGTATGATTTTAGCTGTGGGCTTTTCATATATGGCCTTTATTATGTTGAGGTAAATTCCTTTTATATCTAGTTTGTTGAGAGCTTAAGTTAGCAGAAGGAAGGAAATAAAAAAGATTAAGGAAAGAAATAAACAAAATAGAGCATAGAAAACAATAGAAAAAACCAATGAAATTAAGACTTGGTGTTTTGAAAAGTTAAACAAAACAGACAAATTCTTTGCTAGATTAACTAAGAAAAAAAGAGAGAAGACTCAAATAAAATGAGGAACAAAATAGAAGACATTAGAACTGATGCCACAGAAATAAAAAGGGTCATACACTACTATGAACAATTACATGCCAATAAATTGGATAACCTACAAGAAATGGATAAATTCCTAGTAACATACAGCCTACCAAGATTGAGTGATGAAGAAATAGAAAACCTGAACAGACCAATAGCAATGAAAGAGATTGAATCAATAATCAAAAACTAACCAACAAAGAAAAGCCAAGGGCCAGATGGCTTCACTGTTTAATTTTACCAAACATTTAAAGAAGAATAAACTTTTTCAAAAAATTGGAGAAGAAACACTTCCAAACTCATTTTATGAAGACAGAATTACCCTGATACAAAAGCCAGACCAAGACCCTACAGGCCAGTATCCCTGATGAACATAGATGCAAAAATCCTCAGCTAAATACTAGGAAATCAAGAGTGCATTAGAAAGATCATACACAATGACCAATGGGATTTATTCTTGGGATGCAAGAGTAGCTCAACATATGCAAATCAGTTAATATGATATACCACATTAACAGAATAAAGGATAAAAACTACATAATTATCTCAATAGATGCAGAGAAAGCATTTGACAAAATTCAACATCCAAAATATATTTTAAAGAATACTTGCTCTGTATGGTGATAATTGCTCTTGCGTGGAAAAAGGGTTTCATGGTTAAACAAATTTGGGAAACACTGATTTAGAAGGCGGTATTAATTCAGTTGATGCCTGTTTTTATTGACCACTGTGCACCATCCTCTGCTAGGCTGGAGGGATACCGTAGAGAACAAGTAGATACTGTCACATACTCCTAGGTCTTGCTGGCCAAAGAGGAAAGTAGGAATTAAACAAATTGTACACGTATTTGTTAAGTAATTACACATGAGTAAAGTCTCAGAAAGGACACTCAGGGTGTTATAGAATATAGGATAGAGTGGTTAATAAGAACAATTATTAACATTTTTTTGACCAGGCATTGGGACCAGGGCTTCACAAACATTATTACATCTAAACAAAGTCACGTGGGACATATGCTAATGTGCTTTTTGCATTTTCTAGTTTTGGACATAGTAATAGGGCATTTCCTAAATGGATTTGACCACAGGACCTTTTTTTCACAAAATATCCATTCAATTCTATGGTGGTTTTGGCAAGCCTGCTGTGAATCATGAGGAGCCATTAAAGGTCTCTGCTCATGAGAGAAATGGTGAAGTTTAATTTTCCAAATGCTAGAAAACATTTACTTTGTGGTCCTGGTGATTCAAAATGGCCAGAAACGTTAGAAAGAGTTTAGGGATCCTCAACTTTGCCAGTGCGTAAGAATTACCTTTACTTTTGAAAATACTGACCTGTTAAGTCTAAGTTTCCTGGAGAACATTCTGTATTTTCTCAAAAGCTCCAGATACATAGGAAAATGGTAACACTTGTTGTCTCTTGGGAATGGGACTTGGTGACTGGGTGACAGTGACAGGAAGACTCTTCACTATAAAACAGTAAACCACGGTTAAATATTACTTATTAAAAATAAATGTGTAAAAAAAAAATCGCCACGGGTGATCCGGAAGTAGCCAGGATTGAGAACCACTGGTAGAGTTAATTAGCAAATTTAAAAAAATGAGAAACAAGTAATTTAAATTTCTATTAAAAATAAGATGTGCTAGAATAGATTTGATCATTGGGAGGTTATTAACCTTAAAGAAGGCAACTTTCCAGTGATGGGGCAGAGAAGTCAGATCACAGTGGTTTTTAAGGAGACAGAAAAGGGGGAAGCAAAGGTCAGAGACCGTAAGCTGTTCTGCAGTGGGCAGTGGCAACGTGGGCTGTCTGGACACTGACCCCTCCACTCACTAGCTGTGGTACTTGGGAAAGTCTCTCAGTCCCCCAGATTCATCATTGTAACATAGAATAATATTATTTTTCTCAGACGATGGTTGGGAAAATCAAAGGATATAATACATGAAGAGTATAAACACACACACACGTGCAGCACATAGTATGGTGCTTAGTGCAAAGTGAGCAGATAGGGTAGATCTGGACATTTTTGTAGGGAGAGGGGAAGATGGACATTACAAAAGAGGACATAGATGAGGATTCTGCAGATGGTGGGTGGGGGAGGGGGAAAGTATAAAAAGTGTTTCTTGGAAATGGGGAGAAACCTTTCCTCTGGGAGAGAAAGGGGGGCGAGGATGGGCAGGTGCAGAGGTGATGTGACAGAATGAACATTTCAGGAGGGAGAGGGGAAGCTGAAGGAGCTCCGGTAAGAACCCTTACTCCTCTGTAAAGAAAGAGGCCAGGCTGACATTACATAAAATGTTTCAAATACTCATAATATTTGATGAACAAAAACATTTTTTGGTTAAGATAAATTGGTGCCAGTCTTAAATTTGGATAAAAATGCAGGCAGCCTCCTTACTTGTGCTATCTCTCTGCTTCTCTGCTTTTTTACTCCATTACCTCTGCAACAAATACCTTCAGGGCAACTTATTCATTTGAGACTGTATTTTGAGCCTATTATGTGGCAGGTACTAGAGACCAGGGAGGTCAACACACTACCGATGGTACAGGGTAGTGCAGAAGAAAAGCACAGCTTACCTCTTCTTATATACGAACTTAGAGACACAGAGAAGGTTGGTTGTTTTCAGAGCAGGAATTGTGTGGGTTTATCTGCACAGGCATGTCAAAACCTACTTAGTTCCCAAAATGAACCGATTGAGATGGGACTATGGATCCACTTGAGTAGACACGTCCCATTTGGCTTAAGAAAGATGCTGGCACACTGTGTCAAAAAGGCTGGAAAAGAAAATGTTGAGTCAAGCTGAAAAAACAAATCCTAAAACATAATTGTCCACTTTCTTAGCAAGGAGAAGAGTAGTGTTCGATGTCTTCAGCCCTAGTGTTCCCTTCATAGCAAATATTGAATAGTAATTCTGGAATGAAGTTCATAGATAGTATAACCTACCTACCTACCTACATATATATAAAATGCTCTAACTATAGGATATAGGAGAAATTAAAGTTAGGTAATTTATCACTTAATATGTAGTTCTCCACATGAAGACTTGAACATGGCTACATCAGTAGTACAATAAAGTACTCAGAAGCTGACATCTATCTGGACAAACACGGCAGATGCAACAGCTAAAAACAGGCCTATTTGGGTGTATTATTGTATTGGCAACTCAAATACCATAAATAACTTTGCTGTTGGAGATGTGGTTTTCTAAAATAGTGAAGAACTTATGATTCTTCTTATGATTTGTTCTGAACAAAATGTAGTACAAATTTCTCTCAATTTAAACAGTATATGCATTTTAGGAAAATTCATTGGATATTGAAAAAGTGCAAAAGATACTCAGACACAAGATACTTTGTGTTTATATGTAAAATGGAGTTGAGTTTTAGCTCAGATCATTATAAATAGCCTTTTCATCTACATGAATTTCCAGTGGGACATGGAATGTTCCATGGCACTTGGGGCAATTCTTCGCTGCTTGGGACTTCCCTGCAAACTGCAGGACATCTACTGCATCTGACTCCCATCTCCCTAAATGCAGGCAGTGCCCCTCCAGTGGTAGTGACAACCAAGAAGCACCCCACAGGTTTCCAAAAGGCCCACCAGGAGGTGGCACTGTCCCCTTTGAGAATCACTGAGATGGAATGTGAATAAAATTGAACTCTTACTAGGAGAGGCTCACTAAATGAACTAAGAATTAACAACTAAGAATCTTGCAGATCCTCACAGCCATCATTTGAATTTTAATTCAGAATGTGGAGAGGCTGTAGATGTAAATGGAAGATCTGGACAGGGACAGCCTGAAGTTTTAATCTTTCAGGCCTACCCCAATTAGTTAGAAGTGGCTGCCCTTAGTGACATATGCAGAATAATTTTTGAGGTAGTGTCCAGCTTATTCAATCATTCAGTAACTATTTACTGAGCATCTAGGCTAGGCAGTATTCTAGGAGCTGGTGATACAGTAATGAATAAAACAGACAGATCCAGGCCCTCACGGAGCTAAAATCTCAAGCCCAGTGGACCTGACAGAGGTGTATGCCAGGGGGTCAGGATCATACTAACCACAAATTTGTCTCACCTGAAACAAGAGAGTTACCTGAATCTCTACTGACCTCTAGGAACTCTCCTGGGATTTTATTTTTTAAAAATAAGTATCTGATATAGGCTCATTTTCCTATCTGTTGTCTTTTTTCTCCTCAGAAAGAGAAAAGGCAATAAATAAATAAATAAAACTTCTAGTTGGTTGAGAATTCAGATTATTTGGGTTCTTGTTAACAGGGGTTATTCTATAATTTTTAAGGATGCGTTAGATTTCATGACCAGATGTTACTTGCCAAGAGATGGAGACTTCCAAGTTAGGAACAAGATTTTATCTAAAAGTAATCAAGCCATTCAGACTTATCAAAAGTTATGAACGCCCTGTCTGTATGAAGACTTGGCCAGCCACATTCCTGGAACAAAGAGATAGGCTCCTTCAAGACTTGAAAATGAGACACATACCACAAGCCACTGATTGTGACAATTATACCTAAGACATAGCTAGGCTTGTCTAGGACCCAAAACAAATCTGTCTGGGCTTATCAGAATTCTTGAATTAAGACTAAAAGTAATTTAAAATAACCCACTTTCTTTCTTCATATGTTTTTTAAGATGAATTTTTGAAAATTATGCATGAATATTTTCTTTTAAGTGAAATTAGAATTGTAAGATTTCTGAGGCTGGATCAAACACATAAAAGTAGCAGCGAATCATTCACTTCTTCAAAGAGAGTTACATACCAAGTTGCAAAGGGAATTTATTAGCATGTCTAAGTCTAAAAGGAAAAGTTATCATATATTTACAAGGCTAAGTTGAAAGGAGTTGTCAGAAGGAAAAAATTTCTAGTTGCTGCCAGTTTTCATTCCAAATTGCATCAGTTCACTAAAAATGAATATTTTACAAAGGACCTAGTCCATAACTCTAACAGAAAAATGATACAAATCAGAAGTATATAAATATATATTTTATTAAACAATATTAAAGTGGCTGCAAGTAACAGTTTATGTAGCTATATGAGTATATACGTGGATATTTACAGATGAGATTATGCTTACATTCTTGCTCCCACCAACATTTTGTTAAATGTTAAGATAATACTGCCTTGACTAAAAATCATACGGTAAAAGTGGTCTCTATGACATTCTATAATCCACATTTCTGTAAAGTACAATATAATGGAAACTGATGTTTATAATTTGGGAATATCAAAAGACCCCCAAATGTTTTTTAGGTCATCAAATAAAGATAAAATGATATTTGATATAGTTTTTTTTTTTCAACTTTGAGATAGTTTTAATGGTGTTATTTTATGGCTTTTTGAGTTTTGAAAAATTGGAAAATCATTTGGTATTAAAGCTAATTCTCTTAATCAGAACATGCAATTAACCAGAAGAAAATCTTTTTCTAAGCTTGCACTGTAACAGTCAGTTTGTGAAAAAGGAAACGTGGCCAGGGCAAAACATTTCCTCTTCTTATAAACCCTGAACTGAGCATGTCCCTCACCAATTTATACAGGGTCCCTTGGGCCTCAGAACTTTCCACAAGCGTTTAGGTCTCTATGGCGATATACCAGGCTGCTGAAGCGGAAACACAGGTGATAAGGTGGCGGCAGGCACTGAGCAACGATAGAAGCTTTGGCTGCAGAAATCCATGCAGGTCCTTCTTGAGCATCTAGGACTGACTGCTCTGCCCTGCCGGGAATCTGAGAGCCACCAGCCGGCCTGCCCCAAATTTCCAGCTCTCCAGGAGCTTTCCTAGCAGGCTGGCAGCTCTGGTGCTTCTGATAGCTGCCTCTGCTCTGGGGGCTGGTGGCTCGCTCCCTGTGGGACTCCACTTCCACTGATGCTTAAGTTTCACCCTTCTCAGGCCTTCAGAGGGCAAGACTCAGGTGAAAGGAGTCCATTTTGCTCAGCCCCCTGGTCTCATGCAGCCCTTCAGCATTCCTGTTCAGATTACACTCCAGGGCAGCCGGAGGCGACAGGGCAGGTAAGTCGCCACCAGAATCTCCCAGCCTAGAGTGGGCTTCTTGCTGAATGAGGAGTTAGAAGAAGAGAGGCCATAAGGAGTTTGGGGGGTGAGTGTGGCCTTTGACTTCTGAGGATGTCTACTTGCTGTGCCTCCCAGGGTACCCTGGAGGCTTCCCCTGCAGCACCGACAGCGTGTGGCTGTGTCCTTTCTTGTTGGCTTCCTCCTCTAGGCTGCAAGTTCTAGGAACCAGGGACCTTTTTAAACTCTCCTCTGGATCCCCAGCACTAGAATGTGGCCCAGAATACAGTTGATGCTCAATAAATATCTCTCGGGTGACTGAAGGGATGAGGAAATTACATCAACATTTGACACCACTGTTGAAGATTTGGAGTCACAGTCCTGGATTCAAATGCCAGCTCCACCATTTCACTAGCTGTGTGACTCTGTGCAAGTCACTTAACCTCTTTTTGCCTCATCTCCTTATCTGATAAATGGAGATAGTAAGAGTCCGTATGTGCCATAACACAGTAGTATACTGTCTATGCACTCTATAGTATAAACTATACCTTTATACTCTGTATACATTTTAGCTATTGTTATTAATCACTCACCTCTAATCTGAGGGAGGGAAGTGAGATAGATGATCTTCAGGACCCCTTTCCTCCCCAGGGGAATGCAAAGCAGAGGAGCAGAGAAACTCTAGTGAAGCTGCACTCCTTCTGCCTGCCCCGGGTTTGGGGCAGTGGGACAGTCACAGTTGGCACCAAAATGGAGAGAAGAGCAATGACTGAACGTGTTTGAGAAATGAGATATTAAAAGCTTGCCAGCTTCTTCTTGGGAGGAGTATGTTTCACAGCCAAGTTCACTCACTATCTGGAAACTAGCATGATTTGCTCGTGGCTCAAGTGGAGTTGGGAGCTGAGACAGTGGAAACAATAAAGCTTGTAGTATTCATCATGTTATCCACTTCTATTATCATTTAACTACACTCGAGGATATGTGAAAGAGAGGACACAGGAGGAGAGTGAGATATAGGGGTTTGGATGGGGTAGGGGTTTGGAAAGGAAGAAATGGACTACAGAGGAAAGGAAGAGATTCTTCTTTTCTAGATATGAATTAATGCTTATGTGAGCAGACAATTAAAGTGAATCACTGTATGGCAAAAGATCAAATGACAAACATGCAAGCAAATAAGTTTTAATACCCTGTTCATCATATAATTAACTAGATATAAAGGCAGCTGTATTGTCCTCAAGCAACATAGTATCCCATTTTCATTTCTGAAATGCACAGTTGGATTATTGCTCTTCCCTCTTGCTGAACTTGATGAACCATGTTGACTTTACACTCTCATTTGCTGTTTCAAAAGAAGTTGTTTAATAATTTTGTAATTAAAAAATAGAAGGGTAATAAAAATAATTACCAAAGTCTCCTCCACAACAAAAACAAATTATAGGGAAATATTAACTCACTGTACCCAGTGCTCAGAAATTACATACACATGTGAAATAAGTGTCAGATGAATTATGAAGTTTTGATGAGCTGGAGCATCTTTCTAAGGAACACCTCTTGCACAAGTTTCGGTGCTGGAGGGAGAGGCTGCTGGCTTCTGCAGGGATCACACCCAGATGAGTGTGTTCAAACTCTGTGTACCTTCGGCTGAGCTGGAAGGAGCCTGTAGCAGTGTATTGTATTCAGGTCTAGTGAGAAAGTCAGTCCTATCTGCAGTGAAGACAACAGGGTGGATACTGCCTTGACTATGTATAAAACATCTCAGGGTAATACATTAGTTAGAAGTGGAGATGTCTTAGTGACAAAAAAGAATAAAAATGCTTTTATTCATCTCACTAACTAGAAAGCAAGTAAAATCATTCTTAAGTGCTTTGAGGTCCTTGGATGAAAGGTGCTTGTAAATACCACCATTAATTACAGGGCTGTTTAACATCTCAGAAAACTGGAAACAACCTAATAATATTCAACAATAAAGAAATGGTTAAGGAAATTATGGCATATCCAATTGATGGAACATTAATTGTAGCAAGTAGAAGGATTACAAAGAATTGTTAATGACATGGGAAAGTACTTATTATATTAAACGAAGAAAACAAGATTTAAAAAAACCCAGCAAAGCAAACTATGTCCGGTGTGATCTCATTCTATTTAAAACAATATAGACAAGGAGAGGAATAACCCAGCGGGAGAACAGGGCAGGCTCCTGGGCATCTTGGATTTGCCTAAAATTCCTCTCACTCTTTCCAGAGTCAGTCTGAAGACGTTGCTGAGGAAAAAGGGAGCTAGGAAGAGAAAGGGGGAAGGATGTTGGAAAAGTATGAAATCTGCTTTTGGAAAATAACAACTAACAATTCACTTGATAGTGTTTTTGCTTGGCTTCAAAATTTAGTAAGCTTTTTAGGCAGCTTGATGGAGCCTGAGTTTCTTCTATTAGAGATGCATTTGTTCAGCTTAAGATTTCGTTGAGCCTCTTAAAATGGAAATACCTCTGGGGCTCCGATGGCTACTGAGCAGGGAGCAGCAAATCGGTGACACTGACCATAGGAAGTGGTAGGACTGTGGCACACCAGTGAACCCATCCTTTTCCAGAGGAGCAGCCACTGTTCAGCTTGGCCAGCTGTTCATATGCAGGAATAGGGATCTTGTGATTTTTCCAAAAGTCAAAAATCAGCATTTTTATGAGAAATGTGATGATTTTTTTAAAGCGTTAGCAACTGATCCCACATGTAAAAAAATAAACCACAAAGAAGCGCAAACAAAACACAACTGTGGCCTGGATGCTGTCCATGGGCCACTAGTTTGCGACCTTTGTGTTGGACTTTACCATTCACGGGACACCCCATTGTGAAAGAATTTATCACATGTTCTGCTGGAGCAGGTTTTCAAGCTGAGCAGAAGGAGAGAGAGAAGAAATGAAGGGATCGTCATGCACAGCTGTGAGTGGACAGAGGAGGAGAAGTGGGGCGAGGGGAGAGAAGACAGCAGTGAAAACTTCATAATTCTGAGTGGACTGGGCCATGGGCCAAAAAGCCTGTGGCAGATATGCTGCCTTTCTAACAGGTCAATCTGAAAGAACAGGTCAAACCCAACTCTGACAGGATGCTGCTAATTCCAAAAGGGAACCTTCTTTTCATATGGAATTCATAAGAGAATGTAAAAAAGTATTTTCAGGAGGAATATACATTATCTCTGAAAGATAAAAAGTTCATAACACTTATTTACATAAAACTGATGAAAGCTACTTATAAGTAATTATTTTCCAGTCATTGATTTAAACAGATCTCTTAAGGACTTCTATCAGGCGACATTCCTTACTCTTATTTGTTACAATATCTTTAGGAATATTTGATGGAACATGATTTTAACGTGTTTAGATGGACTTTTCACCATGCTGTGAACATGGGCTCTCATTGTATTGCAGTGAACCTGCTCATGACCCTCAGGTGGGCGTCAAATGGGATCATCCTTCCAACCATCCCCGTGGATTGGTGAATGTTCCCACCTCTTTATGAACTTATCGCAATATCTCCTTCTCACTTCCCCAAAAGGACGGTTTTTTCTCGCTCGGAGAAGAAGAGGTATATAGACTACAGTGATGGAGACCCACCAGATGTGCACAAGAAGCTGCCATCCAGTGCTGGAGAGGACCGAGCCATGCTGCTAGGGTTTGCAATGATGGGCTTCTCAGTCCTAATGTTCTTCTTGCTTGGAACAACCATCCTAAAGCCTTTCATGCTCAGGTAAGAAACAGGGAAAGGAGACCTAGAGCTTCTAATTCAGATCAGATCCAGGTAAAATGGTAAAGGAGGGGATGCTGGCTTTGGTTTTTCCAACCTCAACTCTCCTGATTTAGTCTAGGACATGGAAGATATAATACCTGTTTCCCTCTCAGTGCTGGGTTTGGAGGAAGAGATGGTAAAAAAGTGGAAGATATTCCTTCGTGCATCCCCTCCACTCCCCTGCCCAGCTCATAATTCACATATACTTCCAACACAATCTACACATTTGATACTCACTTAGGTAACAAATCCTCCCTTTAAAATGTAGATATGCCAGGGAAATCTTATATGTGATCATAATAAAAGTTTTTTGAGTTTGAGTTTATTGAGTCTGACAATGTCTACTTGGCACATAATAGTTGCTTGGTAAATATCAGTTTCCTTCCTTTTCTTTTAATTAGTTTCTTTATTAAATATGTGCGGTAGTAGTAGTTGCCATTTATTAAGGATATACTATATGCCAAATACATATTATATTTTATTCCATTTAAACCCATAGCAGCCCATGATGGAAGTGTTATTTTTATTATTTATTATTGTTTTTTTTGGCGGCTGGCTGGCACAGGGATCAAACCCTTGACCCTGGTGTTATCAGAAACACACTTTAACCAGCTGAGCTAACTGGTCCGCCCCTATTTTTATTTTCATTTTATAAATGAAAAGCTGAGGCTCAGAAAGTCCAAGTCAATTGCCCAAGATCACATAGTCAGTAAATGGTGTGCCTGCCATTCTGACATAAGACTCCTTGCCTCTTAACACTTAAATGAAGTTTGGTGCAATGAAAGGGGTGGGAGGTTTGATTAGGGCAGGGAAGAAACTGTTTCATTTTGGAGGGTGGCTCTCACAACATGGGGTACTTTGGGAAAGGTAAGTACAGGGTAGGGGGAAAGCAAAGGATGCTTTTACTCTGGACAGCCGAAGAGCAACAGAAGGCCCAAGGGAAATGGGAAGATGAAGGCCTAGGAGTCCAGTGAGGGAAAGGGGTTAGAGAAAAGGAAGTGGGTTTCCTACTTTTGTTATTTATCAGATTTATCTTCTGCCATTCCTGCATTACCGTTGTTAGGGGAAAGATGTGGAGGTTACCATTCACTACAGCACACAGTGCCACTACTAGAAGGATCCCAGGGGAATTTTCTCTGTGGTATTAGCACCAGGAGAAACAGTGCTACTCCTGGTCAACCAGCTTTTATTCAATGGACACTAGGAAATCTTGTGTTTCCTTTATTGCTTTGACTTTTAGGAAGCTCAGAGCAAAATTTATATCTCAGTTCTCATAGCTATAAGGGATTTGATGATCTGCAGGTTACCTGTTTGTACCTTGCTCCTGACTTCATTCTAGCTTCTTCTCCTCATTTTTCTGTTACTCCATTTTCCTCATTGATTTTTTAAAAAATGTAGCTGCATTACATATATCTATATAAGTTGAGTAAATGTGTGTGTGTGTGCGTGTGCACAGGCAGGTCAGAGTATTTTTTTAAATGTAACATATTTGGGAGATGACTTGAGGATAACTTCTGTAAGCTGGCACCAAACTGTTGCTTATATTTGCATTTTACTTTTACAAACGTTTCTGGAAATGGTTTGGTTAAAGTAATTAAGTGAATGCTTAAGAGTAGTGAGTTCTCATCTCTCAGAAAGTAGTTTTGTTCCATAAAAGATGGTGGTTAAGAAGGCTTGGGTAGCTCATATCTATCCCCACTCTTTCAATCCCTCATCTTTCGATCAAATGGTGGATTTCGTCACAGGTGTAAACAAATAGACACACAATGCTATTAAAGGAATATGCTCAGTTTTTCAGCCCTAAAATACATTCATGGTTCCATCTGAAAGGCTCTGGCCTGGCTCTTGTGCATAGGACAGGATGTCTCACCCTCTATGTTGGAGCTTTCTGGAATCATCAAAGATTCAAATCATACTCAGTTCAATACTTGGTCAGAGGGTAGAAAGCATAAATTCTAACTGACAAATTACAGGCAACTCTAAAATATTAATTCAAAATGCCTACTATAAATAAGTATATAAATTAATTTAGTGAAAAAACAGGGCAGTGCTAAAGATATGAAAGAAACATTTTTTATTTTTATATTTTCACTTGCCCCAATTTTTTCTTGAGCCACATCCAGTCATCTTTATACCCTGGGCCTTGAGGTCATGTTAAACTGCACAGTGTGACTCAAGTTATATTAATAAAGAAAAATGGTCAAAGATATTAATAAGAGTGTGGTATGAACCCAGTTAAGCAAAGCCTTACAAACATCTGACTTTAGAGCTTGCTAACCTAACTTCTTGTGTTGTTAAGGAGCCAGGAAATGAACACAGGGATCACAGATGTGAGTGTGAGGGCCCTCAACGCACATTCAATAAAAACATCTTCTCTTACTCTCATTTACTTTATCCTGGACTTGTTCTCTGAAAATTTCATACATATATGGTCTTTCTCCTCACCACCACCACAAGGTCTTCATGGCAGGAATTTTGTCTACGACTTCTCATAGCACGTAGGCCATTCTGTGTACATAGTTCATGTACAGATTCTAAAGGAACGTTTTCCAAGTAAAATTTAATTCAGTACAACACTTATTGAACCTCTACTAAGTGAGAGGCATTGTGCTGTATGCTTTGAGGAACATAAACATGAATAGAAGTAGCTCCTGACCTCAAAAACTTACTGATAGCAAAAACGTGGTGAGTATTATAATGAGAGAGTCTTGTATGACTTGCATTTGCCTCTTTGGAAGTAGAGTGGGTATCTTGTTACCGGAACTTCTGTAGGCTGTGTTGACCAAAGGCCCTGTAGTTGGATTTCTCCCAAAGGCACATTTTCCTCACGCTAAGCCAGAGTGCATCTTGAGATGAGTGCATCTTGACATAATGAGGCATGAGAGATGATGGGATTTCTGAATGAGTGTGGATCTTGGTGGTGTTACAGTATTTAAGGTAACATTGCTTACAGTATGGGTCTTCAAATATCTGCATCTTAAATACTATTAAATATACAGGTTCCTGGGTCTCAACTCAGACCTACTGAACCAGAATCTCTGGGAGTGAAGTCCTGGAATCCACATTTTAACAAATTCTTCATTCTAACAAACTCATTCAAGTGATTTTGAAGTTGAAAACCATTGATCTAAAGGTTGGTATATTGTAGGCAACAGAATTCAGATGGAACTTGGCAATTTGCTGCTGTTTACCCTGTCTCTCTGTCCTCCATGCTCCCTGAACATTACGTGCCTTCTGTAATGCTCCTATATTACCTGGGAATAGTCAAATGCTTTGGGCTACCATATTAGAAATGTAGAACATTTATTTTTTCAAATTGAAGTACTCACAGAGAAGAATCGAACTGCACTACCATCCAAACACACATCATGGACGACTGGCTGGATTGTGCTTTCACCTGTGGTGTGGACTGCCAAGGTCAGGGGAAGTACCCATGTCTTCAGGTGTTTGTGAACCTCACCCATTCGGGTCAGAAAGCTCTCCTACATTATAACGAAGAGGCTGTCCAGTTAAATTCCAAGGTAATGTACAATTTATGTAATTACAGAGTTCTTATTACAGCAATGCTTCCATGCTGTCCTTAGCAGAATGCAGAACCCAGAGCAATCTCTAGGGATAAATCTGTTTCCTCTTAGTAAACATTTTTATAGTGATCAAATCAGGATAAATGAAGCTGAAAGCATTCCTGGAGGAGAAATAGGGTATACAGAAAGGAAGGGGATGATTCCACTTTCACAACTTGGTGTCTGGTATTTTTAGGCTGGGACAATGATCAGAGTCATTTGTGGGCAGCCTTAACTTTTAGAGATGCCACTCCCCATATATCAAAAATGTTAAAATGTACTCACAGTCTACCTTAAATCAAGCAACTAATTTTTCTTATCAAAGAAATTTAAAGGACTATTATAATTTTGATTTTCATAAGTTACACAAGTGGTTCATGTGATTTTAAGTTTATAT
This sequence comes from Cynocephalus volans, assembly GCF_027409185.1. Lineage (NCBI taxonomy): Eukaryota > Metazoa > Chordata > Mammalia > Dermoptera > Cynocephalidae > Cynocephalus > Cynocephalus volans. The sequence goes on along the minus strand of NC_084460.1, from coordinate 103,515,425 downwards.
TTACACCAAGCTATAAAAGTTAAGTTGTATTAGGTTAGTTGATGTGTTACTTTGTTGTCTTTAATTGAGCACTCATTTCAATCTGATGATTTCTGTTTTCTATTTTGGATGCAATAATTTTTAAGATCCTAAACATTTTTGTAGGCCCTTAGCACAGTACCTTAAGTGGCTAATGGGTAGGGTAATAAACCTCAACCTTTTTTGAAAAAAATCACCAGCTGATAGAGCTCCCTTCCTTTCCACTGGTTCTGCCTCCCAGGAACCACAGCCTAGGTGGGGTTCCCTCTCTGTGGGCCTAGGGCAAAAGCCCCACTGCACTCTCATTTAGGGAAAGGTTTTGACACAAGAGATCGAGACAGAGATAAATAATAGAGGCAATACTAGGTGTTGCAACTTGTAGTAGGATTTTTGTTGAATGGATAAATGGATTCATTGGGGGTATTGTCCAGGAAGAGACCAAGGACCTGCATTTGGGGAGGAGTCATTACGAAGTTGATTACTGCCTCTCCTGCAATGTCGTATAATCTAAGAATTCCTTCCCACATCCCTGCTTAGCACCTGGAAATGGCAATTTCACTCTGTGTCCTCCTGCCGATATTTCATCACCTTCTAAGACTGAAACTCCTCGCTAATATCTTCAGCTTGAAACTATTTCAGAATTAAAACTGTTATGTGGTTGGTATTGGTGATAGTGCCCTTATCTTTTCTCCTCCTCCATATTCCTAGTGCTTTTACACACCTAAGTGCCACCGAGATAGGAATGATTTGCTCAACAGTGCTCTGGATATAAAGGAATTCTTCGATCACAAAAATGGAACTCCTTTTTCATGCTTCTACAGTCCAGAAAGCCAATCTGAAGATATCATTCTTATAAAAAAGTATGACCAAATGGTTATCTTCCACTGTTTATTTTGGCCTTCATTGACTCTACTCGGTGGCGCCCTGATTGTTGGCATGGTGAGATTAACACAGCACCTGTCCCTACTGTGTGAAAAATATAGCACTGCAGTCAGAGATGAGGTAGGTGGCAAAGTACCCTATATAGAACGGCATCGATTCAAACTGTGGAGGATTGGGTGGAGCAGAGGAAGGAGGAGAGAAATCCTAAGAGGGTAGCCAAATTAAAGTGCTTGCCTTCAGATACCTGCACCTTCTGAAGTTTAGGATCGGAACATACCTACTTGCAAACTATCCATGTAAAGGGTAATTACGGTATCATATTTTCATGTGGGAAAATGTTTTTTTTTAAAAAACCTCCTTATGTATTCTACTTATTCTATACATACAAACTCACCATCTTTTCTACTCCAAATCTCTTTCCACATAAGCCAAGGAAGCACTTTTTGTTTCCACATGGCAAAATGAACTCAAAGTAGTTATTCTTTCTCAAATTTCAGCTCTAGCAAGAACCTGTCAATGTGGAAATAACAATGAGGGTATATAAACCATTGAGCACTGAACCATCAGCCTAACTCTGCAATATAGTTCACATTAAAACATTTCTCACAAAAAATTCTTAGTACAGTTCACTCACAGTAGAAAGATTAAAATCTGATAGAAAACTTAAGAAAACATGGACCTACCATATTTTAGTTTGTTCTTTCTTCACCATTCATGACGGTAAAGGGGAAAAGCTGCTGCCTAGAAAATTTACTAAGTTTAGAGCTATTTGTACTTAACCTTGCCATGTACTATGGAATTTTTCTTTCAGCAACATTTTTCTAGTTAATTGTGCTTTCCATAAGCTCATCTTGCTGTTTGTACACATTCTGGTGGGAGTGGGAGAAATGGCTAGAAATATAAAGTGAAGAAAAGCTGTCCTGGCTTTCAACATTGATCTCAGATGATCCACGTTGTAGAAAAGTCCCACATGAATAGTCAACAACTGTCAGGACTTTATTATTTTTATTGTCAGTACTTTAATTAATGAATCAACCATGGTTATTAAATAATGGTGTCACTAGACCCCCCCCAACAAGTGCTTTCCAGATTGATTAAGCCGAATATGAGTTGGAAGCTGAGGTTATTCTGATTTTCCAGTGCGCCTCAAAATATCTTTAACATTTTACTAAAAAATCTTAACTCGTAGACAATAGAAACTTTTGAGACAACCTTTGCATGTAGATGTAATGAAACCAAGAGCTTTGATTCTATGTCAGTTTAATGCCTTTTAGCAATTCAAGTCACAAATTACTAAACTGCATAATTAAGTAGAGCAATTTTTTTTTTTTTTTTTGTCTTTTTCGTGACCGGTACTCAGCCAGTGAGTGCACCGGCCATTCCTATGTAGGATCCAAACCCGTGGCGGGAGCGTCGCCGCGCTCCCCAGCGCCGCACTCTCCCGAGTGCGCCACGGACTCAGCCCTAAATAGAGCAATATTAACCCGATCAGTAATGGACAGTTTTGGTGTTTTACCCTTTTTCTAGGGTGGAATGGTGAAGAGAGCATGTGTGTCCGAGTAGGATTTATTTGACTTTGTAGGCCATGATTACAATTTTGTAGATATGTATCCTTGCGCAAATCAGCTAAACTGAGTCTCTTCTCATCTATAAAATGGGAACACTCTCTTATTTTATGAGGTTATTTCAAGGAATAAACAAGGTAGGGTATGTGAAACACCTAGTTTAGTTTCTGGCATCTAGCAGAGGTGCTCAAATTGTTAGTAGACTGAGAAAAACCTTGTGCTAAGTTGCAGTATTCTGTCAGCCATGGTACTTTTCATTGGACAGCTGGTAGAGAGGCTAGGGTAAGGAGCTGCAAGAGAGGATTCTCTCTGCCTGTTCCCCTCCCGCTGATTCTCTTGGCTAAATGTGATATTCATTTAGGGCCCAGAATCTGCTGTTTAAAAGGCTGTGGTAAATCATTTTGTACAACAAAGACTTCCCTGTTATAAAATATATGTATGGATGTACATTTTAAATCATTCTGCAAAGTGAGATTCTGTAGTTTATTCTTAAATGAAGGGCACATTTCTATTCCATTTCTTAGTAAATTTGACTTCCAACTAACAACATGCGATTCTTGGGATTTTTAACAAATTCAAAACCACTAATCTGAAATCCAGAGTGTTTACTACAGTTTTTCATTCAGACAGTGGCTACTTAGTTAAAGAGACATTACACTTGGAGAACAAAGTCAATTCAAAGTCACTCAAACCCTTTGGCAAATAAATAAAATGTAAGAAATGATTTGTTTAATTGCTCGGAAATACTAAGTATCAATGCCCATGTGCACTAGTGGTCAAAGAAAAGCTCAGACTGACCTTCTACAACATTTATGAAAACTGAAAGCAAAACCAGTTTGCTTCTAGTCTAACTTCACTTCTAGGTTCTGGTCTTCAACTGACTTGGGGGAAAAAGTTCATCTGCCTATACATATACATACATACGTTCATACATATATGCATATACATATATTTTTGCTTAAAATACAAGTATATAATTCATTATGCTTAAAGGAAGTTAATAGTAAAAGCTATATTTCTCTAATCTTGATCACTTAACTGGAGCAGAAAAATTGACTTTTAAGACATAATAGCTACAAGTTTTCAATCACACATTTAGTCATTATTGAAAAGAACTCAAATCTAAATTTTTGTTTTTTTGGTGGCTGGCCGGTATGGGGATCTGAACCCTTGACCTTGGTGTTACAGAAATCTAGTTAAATTTTGATATTAGCCACACTGATTTGCTTTTCAAAAGAAATGGCAAAATAGAATTATCAGTTTTTTTTGTTTATATAGTACAATAAGGATTGTTTGGACACAAGTCAAAATAATTTTTTTTTTTTTTAATAAACAGCGTGATGTTACAGACTGCAAAGTTAAAGAAAAGCAGACATTGACAGTTTTTGATGAGCACAAACAATAAGTGCAGTCACAGGCTAAAATTCTTGCTAATAATAGCAAGACTGGGAAAAAGGTCTTAAATTTAGTGATACTGTATTAGTCTATGTTCTCAATATAGTAACACATGCATCTTGCCGTGTCAAATACTTTTTGGGCCATCATTAAATGAACATTAAAAGCACTTTTCTTCTAACTTGTGCAGTATACCATAGGACTTCAATTCACTGAATGACAAAATATAGAGAAATAGACTTGCTACAATTAATGGGGCTAAAAAAAAGGTCATTTGATCTTCTTGTTGAAGCTTCCAAAGTAAACATTTGATGTGTTAGTAGTCTTCTTTTGGTATGTCACATTTCCCAAGATATTAAAGTATTATGTTATTTTCCAAAACGATTTTTTTTTAAAGAGTTTATTCAACTCAAATAAGTCTGAGGACTGAGTCACACTGAAACCATCAACTGAATTTGAAACTTCGGTTCCATAGTCAAAAACATTTCTAGAAATCAGATGAAGCTCAAATTCTTCAATCACTCTTAGGAACATAAATGAAATCTGATAAGGGACTTCTTATGAAATCAATAAATAATGACCACATTTGGAAATTCATACTAGAATTTAGTCTATTAAAGATATTTTAATGAAATAATGAAGGTTTTCTGCCTCCTTGCTAACCTAGAAAGATTAACAAAAATAAGAATACCTAAAAATATACATGGTTTTTAGCATAACCACAAAATTATTGTAGTGACAGATTAAGTAATGTTGCATATAGATTCACAGACTGAAATTGGCTTAAAAACCTTTTCTGTACTTAACAACCTGAGGAATGGAGTCTAATGTTGGTAGTGAAAATTAGTTACCTAATAATACTATACAAACAATGGATTAATTTTACTTTTTCTCCCCACTAAAACTCTTAAATGTAGTTGTGTAAAAATTAAGTCAGGAAATTTCCTTATGATTCACATCTGTCACTTTATGCTAACTAAGCATGGCTGGAATATTAACATACCTAATACCAAGCAAAACTAATTATTGCTGTACTAATGAAAAGGAAGTGCAAAATCATAAGCAAGTGGAATACTTGAATGAAATAAGTAAATTTATTTAAAGACTTAACATCCCAACTTGGGAGACTCCTAATAAATTTAGGAGTCTGAATTTTAGAACCTTGACATTTGTTTTCACTTTTTACAGAAGATGCCTCTTGACTACGGCTATCAAGCAGTGTGTATACAAATAAAAAGATGTGCAAATATACACACACCAAATGCCCTAATAATAAAGAACAGAGAACAAAATGAATTTCAAATGCCAAATTGAAGAACCTAGTACCATGAACCTCCTCACATGATAGCCTTTTGCAAATGGCTGGAACAATGATTAAATTTCAGCCAAAAATTTTCTTAATGTTGCCTATACCATTAAAAACAAGTCATGCCAACTCTATAAATCTAAAATATAATGCTCTGAAAAATTTCCGTAATACCAAAGCCTGAAGTATTGAATCGTGACTCATCTATTTTTCTCTGAGGTAGAGTTAGCAATCCAATTTTATCAGGGCCATAGTTACCTTGAGATAAACCCCATAATCTTTTCACAAAGTAAAAATAATTTTTAAGAGAAAAGAAAACAGGCTTTCCAGGCCATAGCACATAAGATATATTTACAATTTTTAATGTAATAATTAAAAATGATATTGCATTTTAAAAAACAGCCCAGCTGTATTATTGTCATGAAGAATTATCTGAGGATGCTGTCAATGCTGAATATCGTTCAGCCATTACAATCCCATCCTTGATGAAGAGTTAATTCTCTCATGGTATGCACAATATACTCTAACAACTTTCAGCCTACTCTTAGACATGCCCCATCTGAGCAGAATGGATATAAAGAATATAATTCATTCAATTGCTCCTCTCTGTTCTGCACCCCCCCTTCACATTCCTCTCTTCTCAAAAACATCTGAACATATGAAAATTGTCTTTATATAGTAGAAACACCACAATCTATTAACAACACATATTGTCTTTAACTTGAAATATTTTAGTGATGTCTTGGACATCAAAGTAATTTTTTATGGTAGACTCTTGACTGCGTGGGTCCAGCCCATGCCTGCAGTTTGTGCAGACACAGAAACAAGAGGAACTTACAATATTCAGAAAAAGTTAATGGGGTAGCTTTAAAATATTGCTGGAAATTAAGTTTCTTCAAAGAGTTGGCAAGAATGGTCTATTGATCTAAATATGAATTAAACGGATTTACAAAATCATCAAGAAAAGAAACAAATCCAAGTTTATGTGCTGTGAAATTTCTATGGTACCTTTAAAACAGACTGCCCACAATTTTTTATAATGCCAAATCAATTAATTTTTGATGGAAAAAAGAATACAGATGAACTGTATTTTACCTATGTGAAAATCACCAATCCATTAAAAATAAAATTCAAGAGGATGTATACAATCTAATCAAGTCATCATTTTCCTGATTAATAAGAACTACACTTTACACAAAATACTTTATCAGCAGCTGTTTTCATCAAAAAATCAATAGTCATAGTTTCACAGTTGAAAAAGTTACACATTAAAATATTTTACAATTCATTATATATTCACCAGGTTCCCATTTCCTAATGGGCTTGTAATATAAAGCAGAATAGAAGGGAAAACCTCGGAGTTGATAATTTGGACACTCAATTTTACAGAGGACACTAAGAACCACAAAAAGCTTAGTCTCTATCATTAAATAGCAACCAAATTCCATTCTTCTTTAAAAAATTCAATTAAAACATCTTTAAAAAGAAAAAAACCCAACAAATTCCACAACAAGATTAACAGATTTCAAATTAATAGCAGTCTAAAAATCTTCAAAATAAATGTTTTTGTATATCTGAAAAATATGGTATAAAGTTAAAGCATAAAACTATTTCAAACAGTTATTTCCTGCTATGTTTAAAATTAGGCTTTAGACATGTTATTTTTCCCAAAATAATTATTGAAGAAAATATCTCTCAAGTGGCCCAATGAAACTGTAGAGCTAATAGTCAGTTCCACCATATTCAGTGACAAGGATGGTCGGCTATAGAACTATCCAATTCTTGGGAACTGATCTCTGATACTGAAGTACCTGGAAGTGGCTATATTATTGCTGACTTGAAAGAGATCATAGTCACCCCATGTAGTATTCAACTTTTGGTTCTTTGCCTTTCTAAGTACCACCGGTCCCTCTTTTCTTAGTTAGATCACTTAACTTACATTCTTTATAGAATTTGTCTACACTCCTTCAAGTAGAATTAATGTGGTTGCAGTAACTCTTGAAAATAAACGTAAATGATGAAATAAGCTTTGTGGCTTGTGTGTTTTAATGAGGGAGAGGTCCTGGGGGAAGAAGGACAACTATCTGAACTGATGTGAAAAAAATGCAAAAACTGTATAAATTTTGTGCAAGGAGGCTCAAAGCTTTTTTGGCACTTGAGTAAAACTCTGCTAAATCTTCAGTTTCCACCATCAAAGTTTGATTTGTACCATTTCACTGAGTTTTCCTATAATCAATTCCTGATACAGAAAAGACTGGGATGTTAGTATGTATCATTTGCATATCTAAATGACATAAAATGTTAATCATGAAGTTTTACTAACTTATGAAATCTTTTATATCTGCAAAAGAGTCCATGTAGTTTCCTGCTTAAAACAGAATTTAAATTCTGCTTAATTACTCCAAGACAGTTTATAGAAATAAGTTCCTCTAACCTTCAAATTTATTTTTCTTGTTGGCAATATTATATACATGCTTCAGTGAAGTACCTAAATCTCCATTAATTATGCCCTTTAAGGGTTCTAAAATAGCCAGATATTAAGAGTATTTGTATTAGAGTCCCTTGCTCACTATTCAAGACTTCTACTATAAGTAACTGATTTCATAAATATTTTTAAAGTGATGCTGTTTTACTAGATTATACAATGTCCACTCTTCATTAAAGTTGTTTTCCAGTAATATGTTTAATCTAGAAACTGTCAGTAAATTATTGCACTTTTCTTGGTGTGGCACCTGGACATTTGCTAAAACTACTTCCTAGGGCATTAATCATTCATGTCAAATACTGAATAAAATATCAGATTCTAGAATGATGACTAGCATTAGCCCCTACATCTAGGGTTAATGTTTTTCAAAATATTTAAGAATGTATTCTGTGCTTGAATGGGATTTAATAAAGTTGGAGAGTAAGCCCTGACTACTTGGAAATGGGACATGGTTTAATGTCCTACTTTTGTTATTGACATATGGATAAACAGCTTAAAGGATAAAAAGTTCACGGTTTCTATTCCCCCATATTATAAAGTATTATGCATGAGCATACCTCAGTAGAAGAGTTTAAGCAATAAGGAAGACAGTCTAAATTGTGTTAATTTTGGTAACTAATTTCATATGATTGAGCCATTCTCAGTTATAAAAGACAAAGGAAGATGGGGGAATTCATGTGAAAACAGAAATAAAAGGAAAGAGGATGAAGTTGAATCTGTTTTCTTTAAGTGGTTACACACTGGTTATTGGTATAAACAGGATAGTGCTGAGCCTCATTTACAGACCAAGAGAAAAGCTGACCATGCTACTACAAACTAAAAAATTTGGGGTGCAAAACAATGCATGACTATGGGACAGATCATGTAAATAAAGAATATATATTAATGATAGTTTCTATAATATAAATAGCCTTTAATAAAAAAAATAATCTTCTTAATAACATTAATACTTCTATTTTCTGGAAAACATGCATGAAAAACGTATTCAGTTGAACTGCAAAAGGAGAAAAAAATCAACTTAAGGTAAATACTGTATAATTCTTGAACAAGAACTATTCCTGCTCATTCTTTTTTCTGTGATGATTTTTTTACTTTGTGGGAGCCTAGAATTTTCCTGGGAAATAAGAATCAGATCCTTGTAAATACTGTCCAGGAAAAAACCCTCAAATACCACCTTATATCAGGTCTCATTTGTGACTGCTTCCAAAACTTGCAGATAAGACCCCAAATAGTCAAAAGGTTTGGTTTATTAAAAAGAAAAAGTCTCTGGTGAAATCTCGAGTCCCTTCCACCCCAAGCATTTTTCTTCATTAATCAAGGAGTCAAAAAACCCACTTCAAACTATAAATTGAACAGCAATGGAAAAATAAGAAATTTTCATTTTTTTCCACTCTTATGTAGTTTAACATAAACTCCAGTTTACTTAGACCTAATGCAATAACAGCCTTTGTTGGGTCCACATTTCAAAACATAGAACATTTGCAAGACAAAAAAACCCATCATTCTTTTTCCTTCTCCATTATTTCTATATATTTTGGGGATTTTTTGTTTTGTTTTGTTTTTAAAAAAAGATACAAACAAAGTTCAAAGTTTACCTTTTGGACTTAAGGCATAACATGAAATTGCGCATTATTCTAAAGCTTAATTTTGAAATGAACTAGTTTAAGTGCTATCAAACCCTGTTTGCTTTTACATTATTTAAATTATACAGTATTTTCTTTCTGTCCTTGCTGTAAATTCTAATGCTGTTCATGGATTGTGCAATTCCTCTGCAATCAGTCTTTGCCTGTTGACAGTTATTAACAGTGCAGTGTAGAATCCAGATAATGAGCATTCAGTTTCTCAATTATCATTTCAGTTCAATGCATGCTGCTTAATTGTGTGGAAGATCCAATCCATTTTTGTTGTCCAGCCACCATGATGTGCATCGTTCATTTGTTTCATGAAATACTCCAAAGCCTCTTGCTCAGTTTTATCTAAGGCTAGGGTCTTTCGAATGTATGCAATGTCATCAAAAGATTGTAGTTCTGGCATTCCAGAGCCAAGCATCATTGAGAAAAGGTTTATGAAGAGATTAGCATGCTGCCGAATAGCTAGATAAGCTTTGTAACACATCTCCTGAAACCTATAAGTAATAAGAATAGTCTGGTCAGTATGGAGCAAATAGTGGTAAAACCTTCAGGTCTCTGCTCAAATGTCACATAATTACAGAGGCTTTCTTGGACGAAGCTATAAAAAACAGCATTCTCCTAGCTCTCCTTGCCAACACTTTTCTGTTTCCTTTACCACACTAGAATGTAAACTCCACAAGGATGAGGACTTTGTTTACTGTTTTATCCCTCATACCTAGAACAATCCCTGGCATATCAGGAGTATTTAATACGTGCTTTAATAAGTATATATTAAACACAAGGATTGGTCCATACTAAAGTTTTTAGGGCTTAGGCTAGGGTCAAGACTGAGTTATAGATAAAACAGAATTTTAAATGGTACTTTATCAAGGTCTAAGGTAGACTGATGATACACCACAAGGTGGTAAGAAAAATTATGAATAAACATGTAATTATAGTTGACCGACCTTCCTCAAATTATATGACTAAAAAATGTTTTTTTAAGTACTACGCATTATTTGTCAATATAGAGAAAGTGGAGTCCAATTACTTAAACAGCAGCAAATAAAAACTTTAAGTATGTTATAAAGTTTAAGGTTTACTTTCTTTTTAGTCCTTAATTAGCTCACTAAATTAAATTGGTTTCCCTTTCCATTTTCCTTCAAAGCATCACACAGATAAATAAACAGTAAAATGTTCAGTTTTTGCTAAAGTGGTAATCTAATATCCAATATTTAAATTGCTTGAAAGATATCAATTGCTTCTGATAGAACAGCAAGAATTATTTATTTTATGTTTTTGAGTTCTTGAGCTTACCTCTCAAATTCTCTTGTCTTTGTGCATTCTTGGGCTCCTTTACTAATCACTATTAAGAAATCTTGTGTCAAAACAAATGGCACACGTTCTCGCTTATAGCCAAATTTTTTCTTCTTGTGATCCAAAAAGTGCCCAAAATCTATATGAAATAGCTTTCAAAAATAAGAAATTATGTTATAGTTTGACACATGCAGACATATATATGTTGAATTTATAAATTTAGTTTATGAACATCAAAACATTTTAAAGAGAGAAAATGATTACTTGTCCATCATCTTTAACCATGATGTTACTATTGTGACGATCTCCAATTCCCAAAATGAAGGTAGCGACACAATATCCAGCACATGAACGTGTAAACAGGTCAATGGCTGCATCATATCTACAAGAAGAAATAAACACCTTATGAGCAGTGTGGAAATAGAGAACGACCCAGATTATGTTGGGAAAGATGGTCAAAGTTTCTGTTTAAATAACAAAAACAATCACTGACATTAAGGAAGAAAGAAATCATGTCCAAAGATCTGAGGAATTTTGAGATTCTGAAGTTCCCAAGGGTTTCTAAGGAAATTTCTAGATGTTCCCTGACCACAGAATAACTCTTATCAGAGTGAAAAAATACTTGTTAAAAATTAAAATTAAATTAAAATTGATTTTTTCCTAATCATTTTAACATTGAATTAGAACTAAAATTTTAAATGTGCAATGTTAGTTTTTTTAAAAAAAATAAGCAATAAGAATACATTTTAGATACATAAGTTGAATGTATAAAATTTTACCAAATTATAAGCAACTGTGATCATTTAAACACAATAACCTCAAATATTTCAAAAGTTGAGTATATTTTTTCCCATAGTAAGTACAATTGTTTTCTCTGGCCTAATTCAGAGCAATTAACAAACTCATCTAACAAAAACTTAGATTAACACAGGAAGAAAGAATAATAAAACTCACATTTCTCCTTTGTTCTTGTCTTTGAGCCACTGATGTAGTGTGTGGCTGTTGAACTGCAGTGCACCTTTCAGGCCACCTTTGCACTGAATTTGCATGATAGTGTGAGAATTTCTTACCACCTCAATAAGTCCCACACAATCACCAATTGACAGACAACCATAAGGTAACATTCTGAAAAAAGGGGCAACATGTTTATGGAATTTTAAAAGAGAAAATATTTTAATAGGCTAAAACATGAATATTCTATTTGTAAATTTGTCATGCATGACCTTCATTGCCTTAACCTAATTTTGATTTTCTTGTTTATAGAGTAACAAACATATTCCTAGAAAAATCCTCAAAATTACCTGCCAATATTTATTATAACCTTCAATTGAGAAAGCACTTAATTGTATATCAGAAAGGCATCATTGGGCCGACCCTGTGGCTCACTCGGGAGAGTGCGGCGCTGGGAGCGCCGAGGCCGTGGGTTCGGATCCTATACAGAGATGGCCGGTTCGCTCATTGGCTGAGCGCGGTGTGGGCGACACCAAGCCAAGGGTTACGATCCCCTTACCGGTCACAAAAAAAAAAAGAAAGGCATTATTAAGAAAATTATTGTGACAATTAAAATTTTATAAATGTTTATGGCTAAAAATATTGGTAAACTTAAAGATGTTTTAACTGACATCTAAATAAAAATTTAGGGCAGCAGTTCTCAATTTTTGGTCTCAGGACTCCTTTATACTTGTAAAAATTACTGAGGATCCCAAAGAGCTTCTTTTCATGTGTGTTACATCTACTAATATTAAAAGTTAAAACAGAAAAAATTAAAATTAAAATAGCAATTCAGTTAAAAACAGCAAACCATTATGTGTTAATATAAGTAACACTGTTTTATGAAACAAAAAAAGTTTAAAAAAATTTCAGTGAGAACGGTGACAATCTTTCACATTTAAGTTAAAAAATATTATAAATCTGAAAAACACTTAATATTTCCAATGTGTAACTTTAGATGCTTTTTTGCAATCACTAATTTACAATTAAATGTAATTACCAGGGTTGTATAGTTAAATCTTTCACTCTTTCTAGTTCTATAATCTTTTACACTCCACTCCTCTGGGGGATGTGGTGGTAATGGCATGTGGATCTCTCACAACACAGGAAATTATACCCGAAAAAGAAACTTGATTCATTACAACATTGTCTTTGGAAAGGGGCAGGGATTTAGCAATGAATCAGGAGTTAAGAATCTGAAGTTGATGACTCAATTTTGTGCCTTAGTAGGTTACTTGAAATGTCTATTTTCTTCTTTGCAATAAAAGGGTATTACTATTTGTCACCAACACATTTTTACATACTAGCTACTCTTAATTTACTCGTAATCTACAATAAGCCCTTGCCTGGTATTACTTTTGCTATTTCTACCTAATCTATCCTGTTGCTGCAGCTAGACTTGACTCTTGTGCCCACTTACAGACAAACAAAAGTACTTTCAGAGAGGGTGGCTTTTACCTAAATGACTATAAATTTGCAAAGAAACGAGCCAGAGAAGGAAAAATGGTTAGAAACAACAATGACTAGTAGAAGATGAAGCACAATGAAAAACTTAGAGATAATGCTGGTAATTGTGGAAAACTGGGCAGAAACTAACAGACTGGGTTAAAAAAAAAAAACAACTTTAAGATTAGTTGATTTCATAAATTTTGCTGCAAAACTGACTCAAAATGAGAGGATTTTATATTAGAAACTTTCTGTTGTGAAACTTTCTTTTAAACTCAACTTCTGAATGAAAACAGGGGCCTTGAGTGTCTCCTATGTACTGTTTCTAATGGTAATACCCCAGAAACAGTTCCAGAGTCTTTACTAGCTTATTAGAGAGAGAGCTCTTTTCACCTAGCTGAATCTCCTCAGCTATTCTAAGCCAAGTAAGAAGAGGACAAATAAAAGTATCATAGCATATTCAACTATTGTTAATCACTACTGCACGTGTTTCTTTGTAGATATATGCCTCTATATGCTATGATTAATATTTATTAATAGTTTACTTTTTCAGAATAAGTTTTAACATATAGGTTGCCTTATTAGTTACATACCGAAGATCAAGACCCTGATTTTGCCAGATATTTTCCATAATGCGAATAATCTGAAGTGTTAGCATATCTTGCCGTAAATCTGAAATTCAAATATGTATTACCACTTAATGCCACAAATGCAAAATTTATGCCATAAGTCATGCCATCACATTTTTTCAAATGGAAAACAAACAGAGCCATATCTCTTCAAGATAAAGAAAAAAAAAAAAGAGCAGTATTCTGATTCTTTAACACAATTCTAAAGTATATGCATAAACTTATCTGTATAAGAATGTAGGATAAGCGATCATGTATTCCAGAAACATTTTAATTTAAAATATTTAAAATATTTATTTTTCTGAATTCTTAAATTTGAACATGTGTTTATATTAAAATACTGGGATTAACAGGAGTCACAGCTAAAATGTCTTTCCTAATGGAAACCCTTCAATGATCATCCCCCTCTTTCCCACAGCCTGTTCTCCAAATAAATTAGGACCTTCTTAGCAGACTATACTTTTTCTTTGTATCATGGTTGTAATTTTATTTTTGTAATTATTTGTTTAATGTTCCTCTTTTCCCTCTTATGGACTAAGCTCCAAGAGGGCAGGGATTCCGTTTTGTTTATTGCTACAACCCTAGGACCTAGCACATAGAATATTTATGGAATGAATAGATGCTCACACAGCTATACAAATGACAGTTAAAAACTGATTTCAGGACTTCTGATTCTAAACCTTGTACTTTTCTTTTCAATGATTACACATGCATACTGCAAAGACATCTGTTTAATATTACATATTGTATTATATGTGTATTCCTTAAATGGCTTTCAATAGTTTTCATGGTTCATAAATATCCTGTGTATAAAAAGATAGCTAAATTCATACATCATAAGCTCATTAATACTCTCCCTTACCATCCCCATTTTTAAAGATGATCTCATTGTTCTGAAACAGCAACTCTGACATGATGTCTGGATTCTCCCAATTCAACCACAGTGGCCTTTTTGCAGAGGACATAATTCGACACTCTTCAAGCCTATAAAATAGTTAAAAACTAGTAAGCTAGGCACCTTAGCTTTGTTCTTTTTAATCTCAAATTAATTTGAAAATACACAGCACATTTTCAATAAATTGGAACATACGTTAGTTTTATAGATATTACATTTCATTTCTTATCCAATGATATCAGAAATTCCGGCCATACAAGGTTTTAAAATCTATTATTAAGGTAGTAAAAACTCATTCTGAATAAATGTGTTTCTCAGCTTAAGACAATTTTACTACTCCTATTTTGTAGGGTAGGAGAGGAGAATGAGAGAGGGAAGCAAATCTAATTGGACATTTTGATTATAATGAACATTTTAACTTTTCTCAAGATTTTATCCAGAAAAAGGTACTTATTTAAATATATCAATAAAACTCCCAAGAAAGTACCTTACCTGAGGTTTCCTAGTTGATGAGCAGGGTTTAGAGGAGATAGAAAGCCCTGTAGAGCATCCATGAAATCTGGTCGCCTCATTTGCTCAACTAAAAACTTCATCTGTACCTGATAAAAAAACATAATCACAATTAGAAACTGATTTCATAAAAGGTAACTGCTAATCTCTTTTGCACAACTGAAACCTCAGTATTGTGTAGTCTTTGAATCCATATCCTGGATTGGCTACATTCTAATTAGAAGTGTTGCTATAACACAGAGCAGTATAACTCAGAGAGAGAGGCAAGAGTGGTTGCACTATGCACTTTCCTGTGAGAAGATGAACTCTGCTGACAGAGGCAATGTTTTGGCTCTAGAGCAGGTTGGTCAACTATGGTCTGAAGGTTGGCTGTCAATTTTTGTAAATCAAATTGTATTAAAATATAGCCAAGCACATTCATTACATATTGGCTGCTTTCACAACAGCCGAGTTGAGTAGTTAAGACAGAGACCACAAAGCCTGCAAAGTCTAAAACATTTACTACCTGGCCCTTTAAGAAAAAATTTGCTGATCCTTTTTCTACAGGAAAAACTAGAGACCATGTTATCTTAGCTAAATAACCTTACTTTTAGGCTTCTCAGAAAACACATTCACTCTCTCTCTACTGGATAAGAAAAGTCTAGGGAGGCCAAAAGAAATTGTAGGGAAAAAACCTTGTAAAAACATTTGTTACATGAGTCTCACAGTATACTCAGTTTCTAGTACATAGTTACAAAGAAATATCCCTTTTTGATCGATTCAAACCAGAGCCTAGACTGCTAAGCTAACATGCAACGTCTGGCATTTTATTTTAGGAAATTTCCATCTATTGAAAATATAAAATGTGAGTGGGGGGAAAAAAGAGGTTAGGAGCTAAGAATTGATAATGAATTAATTTTCATGCTGGAATTTTAGGAATAATTTTTTTTCCTTCTTACTATGTAATTGAATAGCTCTAGTTATCACTGATTAGTAGCTCTTGCTCATGTAAAGGCATTTCTTTTTCTATTACTGTCAACCCTAATGTTATCACAGTGCTTCATATACTCTCTCATTCATTGTTATAACACAAAACCACTCAAAGTAACTCCTTTTGTTTCTATGACTGCAATTTTAGTTCCCTATAACAATCTTAAGGCAATAATGATCTGAGTAATGAATATCATGTTCCTAATTAATCCACTGTATCACAGCCAATTTGTGATATGAAAACTCCAGCCTATACAGATGGTCCCTAACTTAACAATGGACCTACTTATGATTTTTCATTCTCAACTTTGTGATGGTGCGAAAGCGATATGCATTCAATAGAAACCATACTTACAATTTTGAATTTTGATCTTTTCCTGGGCTAGAAATAAACTGTACGATTCTCTCTAGCAATGCTGGGCAGTGGCACTGACCTGCAGCTCCCAGTCAATCACGCAGTCACAAGGATAAACAACTGATAATCCACAGTGTACTGTGTTACCAGCATTTTCCGGATATTGTGTTTTGTATTTTCATACCCCATCATGTCTACAAAATGGCCATTTTTGACTTAACTATATTTTCAACTTATATTTCAACTCAATGGGTTTACTGGATGCAACCCCATGGTAAGTACATCTTATATTTACATGGTAAGGAGCATCTATATTTACAAATGTATCTAATATGTTTCTTTTTTCTTAGCTCAGTTACAATATAAATGTAAGTTTTGTTCTTTCAAGGCAGTCTAGTTCCCTCTTGCCAATAAATTCCAGCATCAGAAACAATACAATTATTTTCTAATATCCTATATTTAAACTTATATGCCACAACTTCAATAAAAGCAACTCAGTCACACACTATAGGACATTTATATTAATACAATAACTTTCTTTTAAAGTTTTTTTGCTCCAAATAATATTAATGAAGGTGTTGGAAAAATTCATTCAGTACTGCTAATTTATATTCTCTGTCCTTTGGGGACTCACCAATAAACTTTTTAAAAAAAATTTTTCCATTTCACTAGAGGTTAGGAAGATCTCAGTTTTTACTGTAGGATGTGGTGGATTGGATTGAATAAAGGATAGACAGTAGCAAAAGGTCATGAAAAACCTTTACGCTATATTTCATATTCCTTAGTTACACTGACCTAGATTGCAGATGACTAGAGTGTGTGATATATTTTCTGTGTGACTATAAGCCCATTTTAAACTTAGGTAAAAAAGAATTTCTTTCCACTCATTTTCAGGATCATTACTAAGAAATATAATAAATGACAGTAAGGAAAGAACCATTCTAAATACTTAGAGCTACATAAAAGAGAAAGGAAGGAAACGTAGAGGGAACTAACATTTGGGTACCACCCATGTTCTACGGACTGTGATAGCTGCTTTGCATAGCTCATGCAATTGAATTTTCATATAACCCTGTGAAGAAAGTATTATCCCCATTTTACAGATGAGAAAAATGAATCTTGAGAGCCTAAATAATGAGTCTAACATTACACAGCTAAGAGGCAGTAGAAATTGGATCCAAATTCTAATCTGCTGATTCTAAGGACAATGATCTGTACATATACTGGGCTTCTAAACAACCCTCCCCAACTTCAATGAAAAGAGTTTCAAAAACAAACTAAAGACTACATACCTTTTGTGTTTCATCCTTCTTCTCCTGTTTGAGAATGTCAGTTAAGTTAATGAGCTTTTCCATAGCCTCAACTTGCCTATTCAGGTGCTTCAAATACATTCCACATGCACGACAGTAGGACTCCAAAAGCAGGCCAAACCTCTGACTAACTGTTTTATTGTGCATCTCAGATCTAAAAGAATAGTGTGAGATTTATATATATATATATATATATATATATATATGGTCATAAATCAGGATATATATAATCTTTCTAAAAAAATAAGACCACCCATTTTCTAAATCCAATAAATGTTACAATCACACTAACAATAAAAAGATTCCAAACCCATCATTTAGAAGCAAAACAATCGAGAATCTCAGGTAGTTCCTGGACATGTAAATTTAGTAAACAATTAGTTTTTAGGTTTATTTCAATGACTTTTTATCCACTAATTTCAGCACAAGATACAAAAACATGGAAAAAGAAAATTGGGCACAAAAATAATAAAATGAGGGCTGGCCAGTTAGCTCAGCTGGTTAGTGTGTGCTGCTGATAACACCAAGGTCCAAGGTTTGATCCCCACTGACCCGCCAAAATAAAATGAATAGGAGGAAACAAACAGCTTGGTGAGAACTATTGGATTCTTGGATTCTTTTGGCACACATGTCTACACTTTTCTATACTGTCTTTAAATTTAAGTTATTTTAAACCTAGCTTCTAATTTTTATTTTTTATTTATTTATTTATTTTATTTTTTATTTTTATTTTATTTTATTTTTTTTGTTGTTGTTGTTGTTGGTTTTTCGTGACAGGTACTCAGCCAGTGAGTGCACCGGTCATTCCTATATAGGATCCGAACCCGCGGCGGGAGCGTCGCGGCGCTCCCAGCGCCGCACTCTACCGAGTGCGCCACAGGCTCGGCCCCTAATTTTTATTTTAACATTTAAAAATCATATTAGACACAAATTGATTCTAAATTTATAAAAACTATATGGTTTATAACCTCTAACTTTGAGTACTAGATATATCACATTCTGCAAAATATACATATATTTTCCTTTTTGGCAGCTGGCCAGTTTGGGGATATGAACCCTTGACCATGGTATTATAACACTGTGCTCAAACCAGCTGAGCTAACTGGCCAGCCCTATTTTTTATTCTTAATTAGCTTGCTTTGCTTTCTAGTAAGAAACATGGGATTTTGTTATTATTGTTCTGAATTTCAAGGTAAGATTTTTTCCTTTATTTTGGGATATTTTAATCCACATACACAGTGAAACATACAGCCACACTAATCTGTACCTAATAATTCTACTTGGCTTAAAGTAGAATCAAAATATTTAAAAAATATTTCAGCTCTCATTCATGTATAAAATTCAGTTTTGAATTTTACTGCTTATTTAATTTTGAAAAGAAAAAGTTGAGGAGGAGCTCATCCACTGGTACAGTATGCTACAATCATGGGAAACTCTTCTAGCCAAACAAAAACAAAAGTATGTTATTAATACATACTTATACATCTATTAAAAAAGCAAGTAACATACATTAAAGGATTTAATGAGGAGTCTGACTTACTTTAAATGCCAAAAGAAAAAGTGTCCAATCCTTTGATTAGTCAGTGCTTTCTTGAGTAAGAACCTCACAAGCAGGTTATCCAAATATTGTTCATATTTTAGGACCTACATGATAAAAAAACAAAAAACAAATTAGGGCCAGTTTCTGCATGGCTGGATTTAAAGAAAAATTTTCATAAAGAAAGTATATACTACTGGGAATAAAAGATTTTTTTTAAAAAAGCATAAAACTGGTTAATATGTTAGGTTTTGGAAGTGCATGGATTTATAATAAAATATTACTTTCTATTTTACATTATTTTACCTGTACTAGCTGAATTAGATACTGAGAAAGTTTGTCATCTGTTAAATATTTTTCCAAACATCGAACAGCAAAACTTCGAACCAGAGGATCTGGGTAATTACAATCCAGAAGCTCCATAGCCTGTTCAGGTTTGATTGGAGGCCAATCTTTTACCAAGCAGTACATCTGCATATGAGAAAGATAATAAATCATATTTAAAAAGCACAGATAGTTGTGAATAAACCCTCTAAAACATTGTCTTAACTTCTGACTCTAAAATTAGTTTATAAAATTAAAAACCCCCTTAAAATTTGCCTAAAATTTTCAGTTCTAATTAGTTTTATCTGTGAAAATGATGGCAACAGTATTTTCTCTACGATACTACCATTATTAATTAATTTTAAACATAGTCTATTTCACGTTTCATATTTATGCAGACTTACTTTTTTTTTTCTTTTTTTGGCAGCTGGCCGGTACGAGGATCCGAACCCTTGACCTTGGTGTTGTAACACCGTGCTGTAACCAACTGAGCTAACCGGCCAGCCCTATGCAGACTTTCTGAGAGAAAACAATTTGAGTGACATACCAAATCTGAGCAACAGTTATTCAGTAATCTCAAACATGCATTTACCTGGGCTACTTCATCTCTAGAATTCCATTTAACGGACAGAAGCAATTTGGGTAGAATTTCGGGGATAGTTACACAATAGTGTCTGTGTGGGAAAGACAAAACAAAATAAAAAACATTCTTCCATGTTATTCAAAAAGCTTAGATGTCTAACTCTTCAATTATGCAATCTTTAAGGAGTTTCAAACTTCTTACCATTACTAGCCTTTTTTAAAATCAAAAGGGATCAGTGTTTAACACTATAGTTGTATATATGTGCACATATATACTTAGGCATAGTTATAATGGCAAAGAAGAAAATCCAAATGGAGGATAAGTACTAAAATTTAGTTGATAGTTAAGAAAAATGATGAATATACATTATACCACTCTTTATATAGCTCATGTTATTCACTTACGTACACAATATGAATCACAGACTCACCACTTTTACGGTGGTCAATGAATAAAGTTTATGTTTTAATGGACTTTCTGCAGAAATGTACTGCAACTGCTTTATTTAAATATACCAAAGTCACTTACCAAGCAGCAAAATAATTTCTTCATAAGTTAAAATAAGACATTACACTATTACTTTGCAGAGGTGTAAGAAAAAAAGAAAAATGGAAAGGAATTCCTGAAAATTGTAATATTCAGACCATGTAAATTACAAATAAATTGATTTAAAACTTTAATTTTTTTTTAAAATCTTGAATTTTATTTTTAAAAATCCTTAGAGTCATATTAGGGACTCAGAATTTTAAAAAGCCTTAAATGTGCAAAGTAAGTAGCAATGCAGCATGATTTTCTAGAAATATTGATCCATATCCATAGTTTCAATTAAGACAATGTATATAAATTTAAAAATCATGTAAATTGTGCTTTATTTACTGTAATAGTTATGGCAAAAATATGGCAAGATCAGCCAAAGTCAGTTCTTCCTTCTGTAATAAAGAAAAAAAAACAGAGAATCTCTATTTTAATAAACACTTACCTGTGACTCCACAGAAAATCTTTCTCTTGCTCAGTGATTTCAGATAGAGGATCTCGTGTACAAATTGCCCGGAGCTGTTCTTTGTCATTTTCTCTTAATTCATTGTCTCTAGCTAGTCTGTTACTCTGTAAAATAAAGTAATATCTTATATATGTTTTCTTGGCCATATTTTCCCCCCAGGACAGAAGCAAATTAATTTGCAATAAACTTTGCATTGTTTATTAACTGCTGTAAAATAATTTATTCTCATTGCAAGACTTTATATTTAGGGACAGGAAAGAATCAATTTAAGACACAGTATTGGTGGAACAAATCCAATAACTTACTTGGTTAACATTACCACCAACCACAGTTAGAACAGTACCTGCAGATTTAGGGAGAAGACCAGATTGGGATACTAGAGGACAGTAGTGAGTAACTTACATCTCTTACTGATAAGGTTCCTTCCTAGTATCCTATTAACTAATCTGTTAATGTTTCTGGTATAATGGGATAAAAAACAGTAAAATTATAAAATAAAAATGCAAACTCTTTCATGTTCCTTGCCTGAACACATCCTTATAATTGCCGTAATTCTTTCAAATTTAAAAAGTAAAAATAAATAAGGGAAGAAATCTCATTAAAACACTGTGCACTGAATATTAGGAAACTAAAAAGAAAATAACATAACTTTTTACATAATTCCAAGTAATGTATTTATTCTCTTTAAATGTAAATATATAAACTATATAGTAAATAATTATGAATACATGCAAAACAAAAACACACCCCTCAGAATGGGTTACACATATTTCTAATGCTAAAAACCAAAGCAGACATCCACAGTACTTGGTTTTTGTACATTTACACTTTGTTCATTTATTCAACAGGATGAAGAAATATTGCAGGAACATATTCGTTCAACAAATATTTATTAAATATGTACCATGTGCCTTGTTGTGTACTTGTTGTTGGTGTTACAAAATACAGTAGTGGGCCGGCCCGTGGCTCACTCGGGAGAGCGTGGTGCTGATAACACCAAGGCTCCGGGTTCGGATCCCATATAGGGATGGCCGGTTTGCTCACTGGCTGAGCGTGTTGCTGACAAAATACAGTAGTAAAAAACCATGCACTAACAAATAAGAAACAAATAAGAAAAATATTGGAATAGTTGATATATGTACTCTGGGTGACTTACTCTCAGAGAATGACTAAGTGGCTACTTTAGACTGGGTATTTGAAAATGGACTCTCAGAACACAGTGTTTAATTTGTGATTCAGATTTTAAGTAGGCACTATACTTACTAAGACCATGGAAAGATTACTGTAGATGGAGGAAATACTTAGTACAGGACTCTAAGTGGAGAATAAGTTTAGTGTGAAGGAGAAATAGCAACAAAGCCAGTTGGCCTAACACCCAGTAGACAAGGAAAAGGGGAGAAGAGGTTGAGTTCAGAGCATATAAAATTTGCAGGTCAGGGTAAAAAAATTTGGATTTTATTTTTAATGAAAGCTAAAGAATGAATACCATGATTTGATTTATTTTTCATAAAGATTATTCTGGCTGCTCTGCAGAAGAAGAGAGACCAATTAGGAGGCTATTGTAATAGTGGAGGCATGAAATAATAAATATTTAACTCTCAATTTACCAGGAAAAGTAGTCACTACAATTTATCATCTGGGTCCAATGGACGCTTCTTTTATATTACTTTTTTTGTTTATATTTTTAATATAAAATAATTTGCAGAAGAATAAAGTGATGGTAAAAAAACAATTTTAACAAACGTTTTAATAAGAAATTAAACACAGTAAAACCAAATTTTTATGCACATTTTCCTGATTTTGAAGATAAATATATCTTTGTTAAACCGCAAACTACATTGTCAAAATGCAATACTTCTGAAAACTCTAATGGCTCATAAAGAGAAAATGGCCATCTTCTTTGCTCCATAATTGCAAAATATTTCCATTTTTATACTCATAGAGACCAATCAGAATGATCAATCCATGGATTTTTAGAATTTCTACATTACCTTTTTCTTTCTAGTCACCTTTGTATACATACCTGCCTTCAGCATTTGTCCATTTAGAAAGTGTATCAAGTACATTTTGGTACACATCATAAAAAATGGAAAGAATACTGTAAAACATGGAGCTGTTGAGGTTCTTCTCACAAAATATTGTGTGACAAAGTCATTCCTGTTGAATGACTAACTGAATGTGAATACCTTATTTCCTTTTTGTCCTTAGAAATGTATTGTTCACTGATTGTTATCTTGAGTTTGAGAAAATTCATTAGGATGTTGTCATCTGATATTTCATTTATATGATAAATTTCACCATCATCATTAGAGTCTGGAGCAGGGTTCTCAACTGGGGTGATAATGCCCCCTCTGCCTCCAAAGGGCCTTTGGTAATATCTGGAGACATATTTGATTGTCACAACTTGGTGTGATTGTACTACTGGCATCTAGTAGGGTAGAGGCCAGGGATGCTGCTAAACATCCTGTAATTCAGGATAGCCCCTATAACAAAGAATTATTTGGCCCAAAATATCAATAATGACAAGGTTGAGAAACTTCTCTAAAATGGTATTATTTATCTTTTTGCATTTGTATTGTGATTTGTCTAATAATTGCAAAATATCTTCCTCTGTCAATTTTCTTCCCTTTGGCATAATGGAAAGTGAAAAATTCTGAATTTCAATGTCCAATAAAAGACTAAAAAACCCCAAGAAACAAACAAACAAAATACAAGGATGATGTAATAGTGATGATTTATTTCACTACTGTATCATCCTTTTAGGTTATTCTATCCTTCTTCTACATATTCACATTATTTTAGTCTTTTTTTTTTTAGCATAGTTGGAAATAATTAATAAATCATGATGAAATAATTCCTAGGGTGATGAAATAGTAAGATATTTTAAGATACAGGAAAATTTAAATCCCATAAGGTATCTTAGATTTATAAAAGTTGCCAATATACCCAAATGGTAATTGAAAGATAAAATAGCTTTATTCTATTATAAAAATAAGCAACTTTTTTTCTTTGAAAGAAAGGAAAATTCTTTTTTTTTTTTTTTTTTAAAAAAGATGACCGGTAAGGGGATCTCAACCCTTGGCTTGGTGTTGTCAGCACCATGCTCAGCCAGTGAGCCAACCGGCCATCCCTATATAGGATCCGAACCTGTGGCCTTGGTGTTATCAGCACCGCACTCTCCTGATTGAGCCACGGGCCAGCCCAAAAGAAAGGAAAATTCTAAGAAAGAACACAAGTCAGAAAATATCAATCCTCACAAAGAGTTAGAACTGCTCAAAAAACCCCTCATATCTTTGAAATCACACATGCAGGAAAGATACTATCACTCAGTTTACAAAAGGGATTGGGGGCCGAACCCGTGGCGCACTCGGGAGAGTGCAGCGCTGGGAGTGCAGTAGCGCTCCCACCGCGGGTTCGGATCCTATATAAGGATGGCCGGTGAGCTCACTGGCTGAGCGCAGTGCGGCCGGTCACAAGAAAGACAAAAAAAAAAAAAAAAAAGGGATTGGTAAATTCCTTCCTGAGAATACAGCTGTAAACTAATAAAGTTCCTAAGTGCATCCTAAGTGCAGTATTTCAGGCTGCCTCTTGGTGCTGTTATTACTGTTATTGGGGTAGGCAAATTTTAGGACCTTTTGGCCCAATAGTCATTGGCTGGTCTATCTATAACAACCTACAACCAGCCCAAAGAAAAAGTGATAAATTTGGAAACTGGAGGAGAGACACCAAAGAAGAAAAATATCTTCTCTTAGTACTGACAGTTCTGCTCTTGAGAAATAAGGGAGAGTTAATGGTCCTGGAATCTAGTTATATTGTGGTTCCAAAGTTATGGCACCAAGATTAGACAATTAAATCAATATTTAAATTCCTTGAGGGGCTGGCCGATTAGCTCACTTGGGAGATTATGGTGTTGGTAATACCAAGGTCATGGGTTCGGATCACCATACTGGCTAGTCGCCAAAAAATCCAAAACAAAATAAACTCCATTTTATATATGAGTACAATTTTTTTCTGGGGGACCTAGACTAATGTGGTGAAGACTGCTATTTCCTCTGCTTCCGAGTTCAACTAACAACATATTTAATACTTAGTCTCAACTTCAAGGTTACTATTTCAGAGATATAATTTTCTGAACCCAATATATATTAGTCCTTCCTCCCCACCCTCAGTTAGTTATTATTAGCACACTATTATTTTTTCCTTCACGGCATTTACCATGATTTATAATATTATATTTCTGCTTTTATCTGTTTAATGTTTATTTTCACCATCAGACTGTATGTCAATGGAGGTCATTTTAGTTTACAACTTTATTATTTAGTCCATTCAATAAATATTTGTTAAATGAATGAAGGTAGGCTAGGGCTCTGAATAAACCAAGAGGAAGCAGAGCTGCAATAAAAATATTAGCATATAGAGAATTTTATTCTATTGCAATACTGTCCTATAGCTCACAGTATCTATGCCAGTGTAACTAAAATACATGAAAACTTTTCAATACAAAGAGTATTACAAAGAGTATGTACCCAAATCCACAGATTATAACAGATACTTAAGCAACTAAGTGATTTGCCTTACCAGTCCTGCATGGGAATAACTGAATCCTGCTTCTCGGGATACAGACCAGTTGGCATGCTCTTCAATCACCGACATATCTGGAAACTTTACCACACTGCTGAACCAGTCAAACTCTAACTCTAAGCATGGAGTTTCCTAAGAGACGGAAAAAAAGATATATATAAATATATATATATATAGTGCTTCACTGTCATAAAAAAAAAAAACCAAAGCAAAACAAAACAAACCTAATTTATGATAATAAAAAACTTACTTTATTTGGATTTGACCCAGTAACACCAATAGGGTTCAGTAAATCTTCTAATCCATGAGGTACCGGCCAAAGATTCAAAGCCATTTTTCCAGATACTAGAGTGTCTGTGTAATCAAACAAGTTTATATTTCCCCAGGCCAATGGACAGTGTTCCTACAAACACAAAGAAAAAAATCCAACTGTATGGATTAAATTATAAAATGCACTTCAAAACAATTTCCTTCCCAGAAAGGAGAATTCAACAACTGACTCTATAAAAGGATTATATCTACCAAAAGCCACATTGGTTTTTCAAAGTGTAAGCACTTTCTTTCCTTTTTCCCATTTTTTCTTTAATAATAAGTAGGAAATATGAACTGAAGCAAGCATGACAGATATTTGCGTGTAGTCACTGTTATGTAGTAACTTTGCATGTTTAAGAAATTATGTAAGTATGAACTCAGGATATACTCATTCATCATAAATTCCTGAAGCTCTCCCAAGATATTCTTCTATGATACCTTTGTCATACCTTTATTAAAAAATTTTTAAAGTTTTGATTTATTAATTTTTTTAAATGAAGAAAAAATACTATAAATTTTGTGAGAAAAATTCAATCAGCACTATAATTTGAAGTTTTTAGAGGTAAACATAATTGTTCTTTTTGAAATACTTTACCTCTTTAGCACCCTTTCGGCCTTTAACAGAGCAAATGGAGAGGCAAAGTCGAGCAGCACGAGGAAGATCAGGAATGTATATATCATAATTCAGCCATTCATTCCACCTATGTAAAATTTTAAAGAAAAAATGGATTTAACAACAACAAAAAGGCTTTATCCAGAATTTATACAGGACTTCTACAAATCATCAAGAAAATGATAAGCAAAATGAAGAACAGAAACTGACTGGAACAGGCACTTCATAAAGTCATATATAAATGGCCAATAAACATGAAAAAGTAGTCAATATTATCTGTCATACAGAAATGCAAATTAAAATCTCCATTTTAATGGAGAGATACCATTATATATGAGAATAGCTAAAAATATAAAAAACTGATGATACCAAGGGATGGTAAGTATATGAAATAATAGGAAATCTCATACACTATGAGTGGAGTTATAATTTCTTACAATCAATTTGCATAATCTACTAAAAGTGAACATATGTACACCCTATGACCCAACTCTACTTCTAGGAATAAAACCACAAAAATGTGTGCACAGAATGTTAATAGAAGAATTATATATAATCTTTCTAAATTGCAAACAACCCAAATGTCCAACAGTAGTATAGATAAATTGTGGTATATTCATATAATGGAAGAATATCACATAGCAATGAAAATAAACAACAGTTACTTACAAAGTGGATAAAATCTTACAAACGTAATATTGAGTAAAGGAAGCTAGACACAATCTGTACCTTTTTTTTTGGCAGCTTGCCAGTATGGGGATCTGATTCCATGACTTTGGTGCTGTAAAGCTGTGCTCTAACCAACTGAGCTAACAAGCCAGCCCTAGGAAGCTAGGCACAAAAGAATACCTTCTCTTTGAGTCCATTTATATGAAATTCAAAACAAGCAAGCAAAACTAACCAAGAGTGGTAGAAGTCAAGATCATGTTTACTTTTGGGGTGGAGAGAAGGTTAATGGATTGGGAACAGGCATGAGGAGGGGCTTTTGGACTGCTGGTAAATGTTCTACTTCTTGAATGGTGTAATGATTGCATGAGTATTCACTTTGCTATAATTCACTGAACTATACAATTATGATTTGTATGCTTTTATGCATGTGTGTTATATACATCACTAGAAAAACAAAAAACAATTTTGCTTATAACAAGTCAACTAGAAAAGGGAAATTAAAGATAAAATGAGATTTCCTATTATGATTCCAATTATATTTAATTACTTTTATACATAATGTAGTTTTATTTAGAATAACCCACTAATCTAAATAAGTCAGTATGAAAATAAAATGAAGGATACATAAGGGCAAAGTACTTGAATTTTAGAATAATTATTTCACAAGAGGTAATAAAATTTGACATTCATGATAAGGAAAGAGTAAAAAGTTACTACAAAAAAGTGGCAAGATAAAAAATTGAAATTTTTATGATAAATTCCCTCAGTTTACTAGATGTTACAGGTGAAATTGTCTATATTTGGACATATTTTTAATGAGCCATAGTTTTGTTTTTTAAAAAAACATTATAGCAGGGCCGGCCCGTGGCTCACTTGAGAGAGTGTGGTGTTGATAACACCAAGGCCAAGGGTTCGGATCCCTATATAGGGATGGCCGGTTAGCTCACTTGGGAAAGCGTGGTGCTGACAACACCAAGTCAAGGGTTAAGATCCCCTTAACCAGTCATCTTTTAGAAACAAAACAAAACTAAACAAAAAACCATTATAGCAATAGTTAAAGTGTATGAACTCAGAAGTCAGAGTGCCTGAAGTAGAATCTTATTTCCACTATTTCACTAAACATGTAACTCTGATTCTGTCTTTTGCCTTCTCTGTGAAATGGGACTAATAATAGTAGCTACCGTCGTAAGGTTGTTTCTGTCTCATAAAATTAAATGAGATACTTAAGTAAAAGTATTACAACAGTATGCGGCCCATGGTAAAAGCTCATGTGTTAATCATTAAATCTGAAAACTTTAACAAATGGCTTCTTCCTAATTCTGGTCTACTCTTTATAAATAAAACAAGTCTTAATCAACAATAAGAAGTTATAAAAATTCTATTTTTAATTAGTCAAACTAAGGTAAAAAATTTACCAGTAAAATAAATTCCATTTCTTTTAGTATCTTTGCTCAAGTATACACAAAGATTTTAAAAAATTAAAAAATATATGGACCATTAATAGAAGAAAGACATATCTAAAATGAGAAAATTTGGCAAGAATTTCAAAGATAAAAGAAACAATAAATACTATTATAGAAATGTAAGGGGAAGAAATGCTGTGGAATTTAATAAGTTCACAGTAATTTACGAAAAATTAAACATACGTCTACTTAAATGTACCTAAGACTTTATATTACTTCTAAATCTTTACAATTGCTCATAAATTAATGGGAAGTGTTCTACTACATACTTTCTAAGAGAGCTATGTCCTATGAATCTAGTTGTTCAGCACTATACTAACAGAATAAAGCATGTTTCTCTCTTCTTCTAAAGTCCATACATTCCACGACACCCACACCCACACACACCTCTAAAAAATTAAGTTCTTTATTTTTAGGAAATTGTTTTATATGTATAGTTCAAATTGATTCTGATTTTGGGAGATAACTGGTAACATTTATGAAGAAATCATAAAGTATCTAATTTATCTAGTATATAGCAAACAGATTTGGAACAATCTCAGTAAGAATTTTTAAAATCTACTTCTCTATCTTTCTAACTTCATATTCATTTATCTCTGATTCTTTGTTTTGTAAACACAAAAATGCTAGGAAAATTTACTTAAATCTTCATACTACTACCATAGGATTTCACTTTTTATATTAGAGAATTCTTGAAGAAAAGATAATCAAATACAGTCCTTTCTAAATAGCTACTTTAATTTACTAAAATTTCAACATTTTAATCATATATTATTAAATAAATTTACCTTTTACTTTTATAAAGCTAATTTACTTATGCTACTTGAAACAACAAGGATATATCTACCCAATATTATTTTGGGTTCTTTGCTTGGGGCTCACTGAATTGGTGGGCTTATAGTTTTCACCTAATTTGAAAAAATTCTGGCCATTATTTTCTTAAATATTGTTTTTTTGCTCTTCCCACAACCACCTCACCTAACACGTGACAGAGATACAGTATAAGTAAGAAATAAACTGTTGTTTTAGCAAAGATTTTAAAAGATCCCGGGGTTGTTTGTTGCCACGGCTTAAATTCTAATCTGAATTATATACTTTCTGATCTACAGTGGTTCAAGTAGGGTGAGAAACTCTCTCTTCCTCCTGGTGGAGAAGGCTGCCATCTCTTTGAACTTTACCTAAGTTCTAGAAGGGTGGCTGCTTCTAGCAGCTTAACTACAAGACCAGAACTTTTTCTTAACTCTCCTAGAACTCAGTCTAAATTCATTATGAGACTTACTTCTAGAAAATGGACTAGTGAGA
This sequence comes from Cynocephalus volans, assembly GCF_027409185.1. Taxonomy (NCBI): domain Eukaryota; kingdom Metazoa; phylum Chordata; class Mammalia; order Dermoptera; family Cynocephalidae; genus Cynocephalus; species Cynocephalus volans. Next base: position 103,485,359 of record NC_084460.1, on the reverse strand, counting down.
TCTATTGCTTGCTATTCTATAAACTCCATCTTCAATCTTCAATACCAATTTGAGTTCCCTTAAAATATCACTGCTATTTATATTCAGGGAGAGACTCTTATTCCCAAATGATTCTGTAGAGAGAGGCAAAGAAATAGCTGGATGGGAAGCTACTAGATTATACTGCCTTTTATTTCTTCATCACATCTAGGCAGTAATAATTTAAATTTAAAATGTTTCCAATAATCTCCTCCCCCTAAGAAATTGATTTGTTCCCAAAGATCGTTTATATGAGTGCCATAAATATCTATTCTTGGGAGTGATTTGAAGGAAAATGCCTCAAAGTAATTTGGCTCTGGAGTTTGCCAGCTCTTACTTCTCCTTCACGTAAATGAGGATAAGTAAATAATAAAATGCTAGGTTTCTGACCTAATGTGAGGAATCAGCAGCACAAAACTGTAACCATATTCTGTTCTCTCTTTGATAGAATGGGTAGAGAGAATCAGAAAAACTCATCTATTAAAATTCTAGAGAGAATCAATCGAATAATCTTGTGACAATCATTTGACAGAAAGTCCTTATGTTCTATATGTAAATGTCTGATAATTTATATAACTTGCACAAAACTAATAATGTAAAATATACTATTTTATTGATCACATTGCTACACACTAATATGACCTTTGGAAATATAAATCCATATACCTACTTACCTGGGATTGGAACAAGGTACTCTTTGAGTGTTCACATTGTCACATAAGGGTTCCCCTCCATGGTAGATACCTGTTCGAACATAGATCTTAAAAAAAAAAAAATTATGTGTATACAAATATATACACTCAGAAACACGCATATGTACATGCACACTAGACAGAACCAAACATGAATAAAGTAATGTAACTGATATGAATGAGAGAGCCAATAAAACATTTTTGTTCAGATACAGCTTTTCTATTCCCCTTTTCTTCACATATACAGTAAGTCAATAATGATGCAGATTCTTCACCAAAATCTGTTGCTCCCTTCATTCATTAATAATGATGGGGACATCAGACTACTAAAAAATTAACATAGGCCCCAAATGCCTTTAAACCAGGTATGTAATTCAGAGTTTCTCATATATTGGAAAGATACATTGATACATCTACTAAATATTCCTTAAAACTCTTAGAAGCTGAAGCAGTACCCCAGAAAGACATTAATATTTCTGTAACAAGACATATGACTGTTTACATTAAGTGGAATTAATAAAGATTATAAAAAGCCTCACTTCAGGTTTAGGTTTGCTACCAAATGAATTTTGTAAAAATTCTGGTTTTAAGAGTTTAGAATTATGGTTATTAGAATTACATGAATATTAGAATTACAGATATTAGAATTCACACAAAGGATTGTGAGCTGTGTAACAGCTGAGGCAAATGAAAACTCAACAGAATTCATATATATTTTTATTTTCTGAGATGTGGGTGTTTTTCTAGCCATCTGAAAACATACTACAGGTCAACAGATTGTTGTATAGTTCAATAAAAAAGGTTTATATTAGAATAATTTATATGAAATAATAAGCATCAGCATTTGATCTTACCTTATCAATGTCTCGAATATTTACATTCACGTAGGTTGCACAAAGAATTTTTATTCTCAGTGCACTATTTATAACCCAAAGGGATTTTGTAGATGTTTCTCCATTCATATATGGTGTAGCTGTGGAGATGCGTCTGGAATATGATGGCATTGTAAAACAATCCATTGGCAATTGAGAATAAAGGCTTTCTTTAGCCATCAGCATCAAATTGGGCATCCTCCCAAGCATTATACAGCTTCTTATATACTGTAAGAGATTAAGGAAGGAGAAGAGAAGCCATTTACTGTAAGGTTTTTCATATCAAAAGCAACATGTAAGAGTATTTTGAGAATTTACGTACTAATCTGCAAAGGTGATAAAAAATCAAACATTATAGACCACATTTCTTAACAGTTGCTATATTTATAACATTTAAAATACTGACATTTGAGAGTTAAGTTATAGCACAGGAACAACCAAATACCTCTGAAAGTAAATTGTATATATAAAAATAATATGGTCAGCTTTTAACATTACAGTTCTACTGTTTGACACTATAGTTCTACCCTTAACCAGAAGTAAACAGAAAAAAGAAAAAAAGGAATTAAAAACAAAGATCAGAGAATACTCAGTATGAAAAAATTAAACTTGTTAATAGAAAAGCAACATCATTTTAGTAAGCCTCTGTCATTCAATCTACTAAGTCATATTGATATCCCACCTAAGAGTTGCTGCCCACTTGCTCTTCTATCCAAACACTTCCTGAGAAACATTTGTTTTGTTAAAAAATAAACAAAACAAAACAAAAAAATAGAGAAGACTGATAAAATTATGGACATATTTTTAAAAAGTTAAAATGCATTGATCTGAATTTTGAAATGGTAGTTAGGATAGTTTTAATATAAATGCTACTGTATACAGATTATAATAGCCTATTTTCTTACCCATAAGCCCCATTAGACCATAAGCAACCTAAAGGCTAGGACCACGTTTTGGCTGGTAGTGTAAATCAATACTTGGCTTATGATTGGAACAAATATAGTTGCTTTCTATAGGTATTTATTTAATAAATAGAAAAAGAGTAGTAAAGTATCAATAGTACATCTTAACAGTAGATCCTGAATTTTTTGAAATGTCTACTTGAATTCCATTCCAATGCTATTGCTTGGAAAGGGATAAAAATCATAAAATACCCTATATTTTGGGGTTAGTGTAACTGCCAACATTTTAGCCTCTCAAATTAAATAATTACAGTATTAAAAACAAACTTACAAATGCTATTTATTAATATTATTTAATTTTCAAAAAGGATGTCCTAAAAATACAGATACTAGTCCTTAACATGATTACTTCGTAAATTTAAAATAAATGTTCTTGAAACTTGTCACTCACCTTATACTGACTCAGGGGATATTTTTCTAAGAAGTATTCATCACATCCACACACTTTTAAAATATACTTGCCCTGATATTCTAAAACACAGAGTTTTAGTTGTTCGGAGGACAGTAACATACTTCGAGTTTTTTTCCTGATTGCTTCAGCAATTACTTGTTCTGGCACACAATCATGGTTGATTTTCAGAGTATACTTCTGTTTGTCATTATTTGGAGAAACTATTACCCAAATTACCACTATTATTTGCCCTGTAACAGGAAAACATTATTAGATGCAATCACCATATCTGTTTCATCTTTCAAGAGACAAATTTCAAAAAGTATGCACTACCATTACTCTAAGCATAATCAGAAATGATTTATAATCAACCTAATTAAATATAGGTAAATATCAGGTTGAAATAGGAAATTTTCCTATCTGATAGGGTTGCCAGACCATGCCCAAATCTCATGTTTTATGGCAAGCATGCACACCTGTGACTAGTGGGTAACGAATACCTGAGACCAAGGGAATTTCCATTCTAAACTGCATGACATACTTCATGGGTACAGCCCCAGTGAAGAAGAGTGTCTCATAATAGTATCAGAGGTTCAGCAGTGCCTAAAGTGGAAGAGTTTTTGGTAACTACGGGAAGTAAAAAAAGAATCAATGGAGACTTACAGATGTTGAATTAGATGACAGAAAAGATGGGGAAGGAAGAGTGAGAAGATGAGGAGGGGAGAGAAAATGGATTTTCTAATTTTCTCCTTTTAAGATCAATTAAGGCAGGGGAACAACAACAACAAAAAGATGGCGAAAATGGAACAATTAAAACTATGTTAGAGTGATCTGGGTGTTCACAGTACAATTCTTTCAACTTTTCTATGTGTTGGAAAATTTTTATAAAAAATGTAGAAAAATGAGAAGAGCATTTTATTTAAAAAAATATGCTAGAGTAGAAAAGAATTTCAAATGAAGGCCTTATGTTATGCTGTATTAAGCTACTTTGAAAAATAGGGGTGAAATAAGATGTCTTAACTTATTCTGCTAACAGAATTTTATATTTAATAGTGCGTGTGAGTTAACCTATTCTGTAACTTCAAATTGAAACCTTCACTTTATCTTGAAAAATATAGATATTTATGATATAATGATATTTATTTCCAAAACAATGTAGTTGATATATTTTTATGTTCACTTAATCCTATAAATTGATACATTACATGTCAAAAGTCTACCTATCTATATTATAGATAATATATATATTATCACTCATTATGATTAGATTTACTGTATTTAATATTAAGAAAATTATTTTTTGTATATACATATAACAGAATTTCATGTTTCTATTTATACTTATTTTTATTTGTAAAAAGATAATCAGCTCTGTTAGTATCCTAAAATACAGTGAATTTCAAACTCAAAATTCTGTAGTTTTATTGCCATAAAACAATTCACCAAGGGATCAGCACTGTATACACACAATTCATTCAATCAATAAATACTTATTGCACACAAACTGTATATTCAGCGCTCAACTTTACATGTATCTTGTTGGTATAAGCAGTCCCTTCCTTCAAAAAGCTTATCATCCACCTGAGAAAAAAAGACTACAAAAATACAGGCACAGGTACAAGATTTCACTATAATAATGGTTACGGTAGACTGACAATTTTCTTACCTTTATCTAATTTATTATATATGTGCTTTGGCAGTTCTGCTGAAGATTCTACATTTGGAGGATAGACATACATTGCTCTACTATGAGGTGAATTGAGATCCCTAAGATCCACTGCTTCTTTACAAACATTCAGAATATTTCTTCGGAAGTCCTGTACTTCTGGATCTTTAACCATATCAAATTCACATACTGGCATGCCAATAGCAAAACCTTAAAAAAATTATATAAAGAATATAACAATCTATTAAACAGGCAGTATGAACACGTTTCTTACAAATAGGAAACTCTGTAGATATAGAAGATCACAATAGAGTCAAGAAGTTTCTCTGGTTTAAAAAATTTTTGATGAATACATGTATAGTAATGAGGTACCAAATATTTTTAATATATACAAGATAACATATTCAGCTATTTAGAGCAAAGGCAGAAAACATTATCCAGAACAATTATTTTTAAAAGAATAATGAAACGAAACTGGGATATAAAAATCTAAGTCATCTCGCAAATGACATTTCTTAAAGAAAAACTTATAGAATAATATCAAGATGTTAAAAATAGTTCCGCAGCTCAATACTCAAAAATACTTCAGGTTTATAATGATTTTCATTTAGAAAGCTATTTATTTAGGATTACAAAGGTACTGGTTCAGACAGAAATATTTTAGCAATGAGACAATAGTTAAGCTTCATTGGTGTTTGCATTTTAGAGTAGGATGACAATGCCATTTAGTTGAAAATTATATCATACCAATTTCTCGATTGAGGATCTTTTCTTCCCGGTTGCCTACTGGTTCAATAACTTTTAAAAAAGGCTGAAAAAGCCGAAGGTCACAAAGTCGTCTTGTTTCATCAAAAAATTCTTCCCTTTCTGCTTCTTGGGTAACACTTACGAAAATGTAAGAAGATTCATCTTGAAGAAGTTGATGGAGAGGGTATTTTCTTGCTTCTTTAAATAGTTCATGCTTTATAGTTATTAATGTAGCCTCACGGAGGCATTCTAAAGTCACTATCATTCCATTTGGTAGTAAACATTCTACTAGGATTCTTGGGGGCATCAAGTGGATGCCCCACAATTCACCTGATGATGGTCGTGGAGGCATTGTTCTGTTCCTTTACAAGTTTTACATATAAAACTACTTTAAGAAATTAGACGTATGGCTGTCCCAAAACAGAATCCTAAAATCAAAGGAGAAAAACATTTGTTAAAAGAGAAAAAATTATAGAAGAATACATTTATAGCATTGCTAAATGTAAAAATTCATTTTCTGTAGTTTGAATTGATTAAATAAGTAATAATAACTTATCTTAAATATTTTAATTGAGATGGTTGCTCTAAATCAGTCTGTGAAGAATTGATTTCAGCACAGATTAGAAAAACCACTTGTATTTACTTAAATTTAGCAAACACATTAAAAAAAAAACATTTTATTTGAGTGGATTTTCTAAGTCAGGTCTCATCAAGACAGAGCTGAGGCTACGGGAAGAACGAGAAGTTGTAATTCAAACCCAAATTCCCATCACATATCACCTTTATCATTCTCTTCTATTTTATGGAGCAACAGTATTGGGGCCAGAAAGGATCTTTTAGATCATGGGTCCATTGTTCCATAACTTAAAGATAAGTAAAGCAAAGTACAGAGAAGTCAAATCCTTTTCCTTTTTCACCCCTTACCCCCAACCCTCAGTAATAAGAAGGTATGTGGCTTAGTCTTTTTTCTCTTTCTTTTTCATTCTTGCCTTAAATCAATCTTTGTAATTTTCCCCCTTTTTGTATTGATTCTTCTCTAAGTGACATCTTAAGCCATTCTGTTCTCAAAGTATGACTTAGGTATGTATATTCACAATAATATAAAAGTGTCATCAGTGCATTTTCCTTGAAATGATGATGAACTTGCAATGATCCATCCACTTTCTCAAATACCCAGACCTAAAACTTCTGATTAAACTGAACTAATCTACACATGCACGGGACCCATGACTCTGTCAGTACAATGTTCCAACCACCTGTGATGAGAATGTGCAATATTTTAAAAACTATTAAGTGCTATTATGATTTGAAGGCCCTTAATTTTTTAGACTTTAACAATTTTAGGGGTTCTTTTGGAAGACACTATCAAAACCCACAAGTTTATTTCTTGCTGTTTATGTTTGTATTTTCTTTTATTCAGTAAGCTAGACTGTAAGGGTGTAACAAAAGGTAAACAGATACAAAATAAGAAAGAAATGAAAGTTAAACTAGAGAAATGAATCAAAAAGGCCCAGATAACCTGCTATATTTGATTACTCAATCGGGCACTGTAAACGACAGTTTGCTTATTCATCAAAAGTATATTGGTGTTGCCCCTAGGACTGTGTTAGGTGCTGGGAATAGAATGAACAAACATAGACAGGGCTCTTGCCCTCACAAGACAAAATCTAGAGTGTGAAGATTATATGTATGTTACGTGGGTGGTAATTAAACTCACAGTTACAAAACAGAATAAATGCTATCATGGATAAGTGCCAGGTTCTACAAAAGCATAGTGTGGTCATCTAACTCAATGGAGGTCGGGATGGGAAGGTTTCTCACAGAACATGACATATAAACTGAGTTCTTTAAAGATAAAGTTGAACAAACAAAAAGAGAAAGAGGTGAGTAGCATGATGCATCTCATCCCGAAACATGCCATGCTTACTCCTCTATCTCACACCCATCAATAAATTTCATTAATTCTCTCCTTAATCTGTCTACAGTCCTTCACCACCACTCTTAGTACCTTGGGTCAGGCTACCACTACCACTATTTCTTGTCTGGAGCACTCCAAAGGCCTTAATCGTCTCCTTCCATCTATGTTTGCCCCTATCCATCCTCTACCTTATAGCCAGTGAAACCTAAAGAGAACAATAGGGCCCAATACGATCAGACATTTCAGCTCTACCAATTCATGGTTGCAAACCAGTGATTGAGGTATGCTTCAGAGTTATAACACATGATGGAGGTAAGGAGCAGGAGAAGAAATTAGCAGCCCTCCTCCTACCACAGAAAATATAGAAATTAATTAGAAGACAATGAAGAATACAAGGAAATTATTTTTTAAGAGATTCACTGAAATTGTAGGATTTAAAATATAATTATCCTATTTCTTATATTCTTGAAAGAAACTTCATTGTCTAGTAAAAAGACCAGATGGATCAATCTGTGTGCACAATTATAGAAGTGACTTAAGTCAAGCTTTTTAAAACATACAAAAAAATTTGAAGAATGCAAGGGAAAATGCCAAATGACTACTTTTAAATGATGATCTGTCTGCATAAAAAGTTCAAATAAAAACAAAACCAAAACCACAAACTACACCAAAACAGCAGCTGTGTTTATGGTGCTCTTTACTGAATGGTACTAACAGGTCTATGTTATGGAACCACTGGGGCAAATTTTATATAATAAATAACAACCCACAGAGTCTCACAGGTTCCTTAAGAATTAGTAAGAGAGAAGTCTAATATAGTAGACAGATCACTGACTTTACTCCATATTCTCCTATAGTATATATGTGGGTAATTAACTATTAAATATTCAGGACATACCTTTCTCATAAAGAGAATAAATGCAATCATAGCCATAAAACACTTGATGATCCTGGAAGGCAGGCAATGGTTGACATTATGGTTGTACTAGATGGAAGGCAGAGAATGCTAACTTATTTGACTAATGGCTATTTGCCTTCCCGTGCCAGGCCTTACTCTGTAAAAACCATTACCCCAGAGCTCACATAAAGAGAAGTGTAGAAGAAGCAAATGGAACTAACATTTACTATTTAGTATGTATAACCCTCTTCGGGTAGGTATTACTATTTCACATATGAGAAAACGGAAGGTCAGAGAAGTAAAACTACTTGCCAGCAGTAAATGGACTTTGAATCCAGGTCTAGATGACTGTAAAGCGCACACTATAACCATGCTGTTATTTGGGCTTCAGTTATGGCCAGGCAACATTAATTGATGGTGAACAAGAGAATGGGCTTTAAAGTTTGTAGTGGATTGAATTATGTCTCCCCAAACTCCCTGAGGCTTGAATTGTGTCCCCAAATTTTATGTATTAGAAACTTAGCCCCCACTATGACTGTTAAGAGGGTGGGAAATCCTACTATGGTAAATGAAAGGTGGAGCCTTGAAGTGGTGATTGAATTGTAGGACAGTGCTATAGTGAACAGATTAAAAATGGTGGTCAGGGATGTGGTTCTGAGGGCTTTAAAAGAAGAGGAGAGTCTGTCTCTCTGCTCTCTCTGCTTCCACTGTCTTGCAATGTGAGACCCCTGGGTCACTGTCACCACCACCAGATGTGTTCCTTGGACTCTGGACTTCCCAGACTCAGAAACTGTAAGCAATAAATGTCGTTTTTCTTTATAAATCACCCAGTCTCAGGTATTCTGTTATAACAACACAAAACATATTAATACAAAGTTATAGTAGATTCAAATTCTGGCTCCGTCAGTCAATAGCTGTGTGGCCCTGGGCAGTTTAGTTCATCTTACTAGACCTCATTCCCTTCCCTCCCCCTCCCCCGTTTGTTAAATTGGGATAATAGCATCTATTATATTGGATTGTTGTGAGGATTAGATGAGGTAATATATAAGCAAAGATACCGAGCACACAGTAGGCACTCAGTAAATGCTAAATATTATTAATAAACCTGTGAAGTATTACCAACATTATCTTTCCAAGCTATTATGATTTATCCAGGACTGGCACCAGATGGGGATAAGAAAAGGGTTTTGGTTTCTTTTACCAAAGGAGGCAAGTAAATAAGGAGATTCATAACGTAGTGCCAGTTTCAAGTGCTAATACTTGAAGGTAGCATTGGTAATGCAAGGCTCACACACAAGCCTGGAAGAGTACTGAGTGAATCCAGTGCTGGTGCTTTTGCAGCTGCTTACAGTTTCCCAGATTCTCAAGATTCTTATTTATATAGTATAGTTATCTACAGCTTAGGTGTGAAGAATACCTTGCTATCTTTTTTTTTTTTAAGTACCTGCTTAATGCCAGCCTCTAGGCTCACTATGTTATGAAAACAAAGGTAAACAGAGTAACTTGCTTTCCCTTCTGTTGCTGAAGGACTCACAGTTTACTGGGGAAACAACTTTAATAATGTGATAACTGTTACAAGACAGAATATGAACTACGGAAAAGCTTGAAGAGGATAGGGAAAGCTTCAGAGAGGTAAAGTTTTCATAAAATATTATGGACTAGTATGGATTTCACAGAGAGAAAGGGTGTGCAAAGTTACAGACTATGAAAGAATGCAGTCTGTTACCAGCAATAGAAGCTGTTTATTACTCGAGTTTAAAGTGCATGGGAACAAGTAGAGTATGAGACAAGGAAGGAGGAGTGAAAGGTAGGTAGGGGCCAGATAATAAAACCATGTTAAAGAGTTTGAATTTTATGTTGTACACTGTGAGTAAAAAGGATTCTCTGAAGTATTTTGAGCTAAAAAAAAAAAAAGACATGACCTTTCTTTAATGATTTTTAAATTCTGTCAGACTTATAAAAACTGCTTTTTGAATACAGAATATAATCAAGTGAACTTTAAAGTATAAAATCTACATCTTCTCAATTCTCAAAATTTAGAGAAAAATCCCTAAAACTGAGAAAGCAGATATAACATTTTAAATAAAAGGGCCTTTATACAATAGAAAAAATTAAATGTTGATTTAAAAAAAATGGAATTATCAAATTTAAATGCATATTCTACTTACAAAGAAAAAACTTACTTGAAAAGCAACAGAGAGGAATAAATCATTATAAAATTAATTTGAAAATAGTAATCTCTGCAATTTGGAGGTCTGAGGTCACAGAATGAAAAATGTATTTACTAAAAACATTTTAAGAGTCAAGGAACCATGCTATTGAGTTCAGCATGCCAGGACTAAATATTCATATACTGACAATCACAACTATCCAGAACTCTTAGGAAAATTGGTTTTGCTTATCCTAATTTTCTGTATACCTAAATGATATAATTAGCATAGTCCTGTTTTCTTAGAAGAGTATATATAATTCCCAATTTTCCTTTTTTTTTTTTTGATGAGTTTCAGTCCTTATTATAAACACCAATTACTGTGCTATACTAAAGCACAATTTGGCAAAGCTCTTCATGATTACTGAGGAATTGGGGGGTAGGTATTTCTAAAATCGATGACCCCAGGTTAGAGATGGTGCTTTTTAAAATGCTCCACACTCACTTGTTTTCTAGGAGGCAATGGTCACTTCTCACCTGAAGCCAGCCTACCTGATTACAGCAGCATCACCTTCTTCTGTTACTTATCTCTGGTCAGCATCAACACTTGACCACCATTTTATAAATTAAAAACCAACAGATAAAATGATGATGAGAGGCTTTGCTGTATGCTCTTAGGATCATGAAATACATAACAGATATCTTGATAATCAGAGATTTTTGTTTCCTTCTTTATTCTGGTGTTGAAATTACTGTGTTTAGGCAGGAAGTACAGAAAATCTTTTGGTTCTTAGAAGGCCTGAACCTGCATTTATTTCTTGGTAAGGGCTGGGTCTGCATTAACAGTCGAAGTGGGATAGACGATACTGCTCAACAGGAGTAAAGATGATGCCTTTAAAGATAAAATAAGTAGCAGAAATGAAGAGAAGAAAATAGTCTCAGACTCTCCACTGCCACTTAACTTTTATAATGGAAGGTTTCTTAATTCACTAAGCAATCCATTATTTTGAACATGTGATGTGCACTCTTTCAATCCAAAAAGACAATGATAAAGACAACTAGTTTTTTAATCCCTAAATTGAAAGCCTTTCTCTATTTATGTTAGAACTTTTTCTAGATTTCAGCATTTAAGGCAAGGGTGACCAAAATATGGCCCACAGGCCAAATCCAGCTCACCATCTGTTTTTGTAAATAAAGTTTTATTAGAACACAGCTAACAGACTGTGTTTACATATTGTCAAGGATACTTTCTCACTACAACAGCAGAGTTGAGCTGATGCTACAGAAATCATATGGCCTTCAAAGTCTAAAATCTTACTGGCCTTTTACAGAAAAAAAGTTTGCTGATCCTTGATAAGGCATCAGAATTACCTGATATCAACCGGAGAATTTCCTAAATGCACATTGGCTAAGAAGTTTTCCCCAACCCCTCTGCCTCTTCAATCACAATCCTAGAGTTTCATCCTAAGTTCTTTGTGGAGGGGGCAGGGGTTAGCGGGCAGTTAAAATCTTGAAATAGCAAAGCATCTCGGAAGTCATTTAATTTGGTACTTTCATTGTTGGGAACTCACTACCTAATATGAAACTTTTTGTGGAGTACTTCTAAAGTTATGCCTAAATGTTGTTACTCCTAAATTATCTTCTTTATTCTCTCAGTTCTACTTTCTCTATCTTATCACTCACTTGATGACTATTAGAATTTCCCCTAGGTCTTTTTACTCCCAATTCCATCAACCATAATTCAAGCAAGATAGTTTACCATCATTGTCTTTACCATCACCAGATGTGCTTGTTTGCTAATACTCATTTTAAAATATGGCAACCAAAGTCTACTGCAATATTCTAGAGTCAATATTACCAAGGCAGAGTACAGAAAACTATTACTTGACTAAGGATTATGAGTCTCTATAAATAGCTTAAGAATGCAGAGAAGTTTTCCTTCTTTATCTTTTTTTTTTTTTTGGCGGCTGGCTGGTACAGGGATCTGAACCCCGCCCGGGACCTTGGTGTTGTAAGGCTGCGCTCTAAGCAACTAAGCTAAGCGGCCAGCCCGCAGAGACTTTTTCTAACTTCATTACTTCGAAATATACACAAAGTATATTTTATATATTTTTAATTCAGGTTTCAATTTCAGAAGTGTACTATGTCTAAAACAGTTATGCTTTTAAAACACCAATATTATATCTGCATCAAAGTCATTAAAAATAAGAAAGCTATTTTGAAGCATACCTCTGCAAGTTTAGGGGATATATCTATACTGATTCGACTGGCAGCCTAATCACCTCAAACAGCCACAATTTGGTAAAATAAGCAGCTTGTCTTTTCTAGATATTTACATTCCACAAATACAGAAGCTGCTTAAATGTTTGCTGAATGACTAATGGTTTTACAAATACTTGTTTCCGATTTTTAAGTGACATATTTACAAATGTGTATATTTAGATACAGTCTGTGTTCTTAATGAGAGGATTTATTCTGAGAAATGCATCATTAGGCATTTCACTTTATCATGGTGCAAACATGACAAAGTGTACTTATACAAATCTAGGTGGTATAGCTTACTACACACTTAGGCTATATGGTATAACCTATTACTCCAACATGAGTAATGTGTTGTGCTATGACACGAAGACTCTGGCATCACTAGACGATAGGAACTTTTCAGCTCCATTATAATCTCATGGGACCACTGTTGTATATGCGGTCTCTTGTTGATTGAAACATTATTATGCAGCACATGATTCTATATTTTATACAAGATATTTTACATATATCCTATATATTTATATATTTATTATCATATATATAACATACATATCATATATACAAGATATTTTCCAAACTCATTCTCAAACAAATCAACAAGAAAACATTAATATTTAGTTTTGTGGCTAACTCAGTTACATCTCTTTATTTGCTCAGAAAATGGGGCTCTAAAGTATGGCACTTTGACATGCTGAGTACTTTGAACTAAAGCAGCAGCCTCAGAATGAAGGTCTCTCTAACCTTTCTCCACCTCCCTGTCTCTTGATCCTCATTCTCTCCTGAAGTGCAAGAGGAGCTTTTTCTGGAGTTTCCCTTAGCTGACTAAGAGAAAATCCTCCAGAGGGAATGTGACAGTTGTGAATCCCCTCCCTAAAATCTAATTTACCAGAGAAGATCAACTCCTATTACAGGAGAGGTGACTAGCTGTCGCCATGCCCAGGACACCAAGCCCAGACAGACTGTTCACTTATTCTCGCTACTACGTGAGAGACTTTACCACATAATAAGACAACCTTTGTTCACAGTTCCTCCTTCTCACCTTCCCATAATTAATCGCCACCACCTTCCAGGAGTCTTTAAGACCCTATTTCTTTCTGTAGCTCAAATGCTATTTAAGCTACAACCATCCGGCCCTTCTTTGAGTCTCATACTTCGTGGGACACCCCTGTGCATATGCACATAATAAATATATATGCCTTTTCTGCTGTTAATCTGTCTACTGTCAAGTTTATTTCTCAGAGTCAATTATCAAACCTCCAGAGGGGAGAGGGAAGGTTCCTTTGCCCGTACACTCAGCTAGAAAATAAAAATAAGCTTTCCAATTTTTAAATTACCAAATTGATCTTTAGTTATGATTTTAAAAAGGAAAACCAAAATTTCACTCTACACTTGCTACAGAAACAACATGATTAAAATATGGGTTAATAATTTGATGGTCTGACTATTTGAAAGTTACTTTAAATATTTCCAGAGTCAATTATTCCCTTTCTTAATGTTACCATAGCCTCATATATATTTCTATGACTGTAACTTAACACATTCTTATTAAAATTATCTAAGTCCATATTTGACTTCCTACTAAACTGTGAATTTTTCCAGTATAGTGTCTTTTTGAGGGGGAGAGGGGATCACAATAATCCTAGACCATAAAAGACTAAGAAGAAAAACTAAATTGTTGAAATTATCCCAGGGAAAATATAACAAAGGCCTGAACAAAGAGAGGTAGCAGTAGGAACACCAAAAAATAGATGGATGAAGATACCTTGTAAAGGAAAAATCAAAAGCACTCAGAGAATGATTGGATTTAAGGGATGATAAAGATAATTTTAAACAAATTTCACTGCAGTGGAAATGCATGGTAAGCAAGCGTCCTTCAGTACAATTTTCTGAGCCCTGCTGGGCCTCTAAAATTCTCTTCCTCTAAGAGTCACTGAGCTGTTGCTGGAGTGAGTCCAAAAGGACAGCTGTAATATACACTAGCTCTGGAGGGATGCACATTATCCGTTTCTCTCAAAGTGCTGTCCTTCACTGACCTTTACAAGCTGACCATGAGAAAACAGACTTAAATCATGCTTTAAGTGAGACAGAAAGACCTTTATAACTTCAGGATGGAAAATCAAATTCCCACAACTAGAATGTAGAAAATTCAAATTCCTATAGGAAGGGCTACAATTCATTTTTGCTACTAAATTCATATTCATAGTGCTATGAAAGGTGTTATAAAAATACATTTCATAGACAATGTATTATGTAAGACAAGGACTCTGTAAAATGAGGCCAATGGATGGGCTTAGTGAAGGTCTAACGAATTTTTAAATATAAGATAATTAAGGACTAGGTGAGTAATGCCTATTAGCAATGCAGACTTTTGATTATCAGTAAATGTGAACAAGGTGGGCTAAAAGAATCCAGCACGAATAGCAGAATCAAATGTGTCAAACAACCATTAATGAAGTGAAGTATAGATTAATAAATACTTGACCTTAGATTATTAAACCATGAATTTTAAATTTCATTTTATACAGATACATAAAAAACTACACCAAATCTCAAAATGTATCATCACAAATTTTCTCAATTTGAACTTTAAAAATTCAAATTTTAGTGTGCAATAGGATAAATTAAAATTTCTTAAAATTTAAGCTCAGTGACTAGATATTAATAAAGGTAAAAATTAGAGAGAGAAGATTATAAGGAAAGGCAAATGTAAACAATGCAGAAAATACAACAAGAGATATTTCATAATTTCATACAATGTAATAGGATACAAATGATTCCACAGTGATAAAGAGTTTTCTGGTAAATATTTCTTTTCTCATCTTCCTGAGGGAGTCAAGACAGATTATCACAGTTTGCACATAAAACATGCAGCAGGCAGTCAGAATTAAACTGTATATCAGGCAACTCTAGAAACCTCATTTACATTTTCAGATCAAGGTGACAGAATTTGGTAAATTACAGTTACAAAATACACAACTAAAAGAATGACTAATATTTCAAATGAAAAAATACATTAACATTTTGCCTTTGTTCTTCTAGCAGTAGAATACTTTTGCTCTAATTCTTTGATTCTTCTCTATTAGCAAGTCCACCTTGTGACCAATGGCATGCACTGGTGTGACAGTTGAACAGGATTATGGGTGCCTCCTTCTGGCCAAAAAAAGGACAAAAGCTAGCCATTCCAGAGTCTAACCAGTGACTTGAGCTTTAACAACACCTGTAGCAAATGAATAACCAAGGAACCAAGGAACCAAGAAACATTTTAGAAACCTCTAGATTTTTTTCAAGTGTGGTATTATTTAGTATTTATTTGCAAAGAGAACAAAGTATATTAACCCAGTCTAGTCCTGAGCAGAAATGATGCAACCAGAGTGTTTTTGCTTTAGGGCAGATCAGTTCTCTATCATACTTACTTCCTCTGACCCTAGGGAGAACTCTGTATTTCTTGACTTACTCAGCAGGGGTAGAGTCATTTGAAGGCAGTTAATCTGTATTAGTCAGTGTTCTCCAGAGAGACAGAAATCAATAGGATAGGTTATAATTATATTAGAGCGATTTATTAGGGGAATTAGCTCATGTGGCTATGAAGAAAAGTCCCACAATAGGCTGTCCATAAACTGGATGCCGGTAGCGTGGCTCAGGCCAAGTCCAAAGGCCTCAAAACCAGGGAAGCTGATGGTGTCCTTAGTGTAAGTTCTGGAACCCAAAAGCTGAAGAGTCTCGAGCTCTGATGTCCACGGACAGGAGAGAAGAGTGTATCCCAGCTCCAGCAGATCGAGAGAGAGCTTCACCTCTTCCCTCTGTCTTTTGTTCTCTCTGGACCCCAGCAGATTGGATGGTTCCCACCCACACTGAGGGTGGGTCTTTCACACCCAGGCTACTCATACTAATCTCTGCTGGAAACACCGTCATGGACACACCTAAAAAGATTGCTTTACCAGGTTTCCCAGCATTCCTTCATCTAACCAAGTTGACATCTAGACTTAACCTTCACAAGTCCACCCCTTGTCAACTTGGTGTCCATACTATCTCCTTAAATCACACTTAATTTTCAAATGGTACAATAACATAATAGTTTCGCCTAACATGATACATTATCCTGCGTACAACTGGAAATGCATTAATCCCTTTCCAAGAAGAAAAAGGTGAATAAAAATAGTTACCTCATAGTGATGTTACAAGAATTTGAGACAATACATTTCTTTACATGAGATAATACGGGGTACTTCAAAAAGCTCATGGAAAAATGGAATTTTAAAGATAATATGAATATTTCCATGAACGTTTTGAATAACCTTCATATGTAAAGTCCTTAGTATCATGCTTGGAGCAGGGAATTCAATAAAGTTTCCCTCTTTACTACCTACTGGATCAATGTTATCTAGATCCATGTGACCACAAAGGGGTCAGAACTTTATTGTTTCAGGCTTGTTGTAAAAAGATGGCAGATGTTACCTTGCTAGATCTCTCACGTTTAGTAAGACACTTTGGTTAACTGAAGTGATACTTAAACGAAATTTGGTATAATATGCAAAGTAATTTTTTAATTAGAAAAAAGATACTTTGCTTATAAAAAGTATTGCATAGTAGTATCTTTTACATAAAGAGAGAAAACAATCCTAAGGTATTTAAGTTTGGTAGCTGTACCTCCATTTAAGGACCGAGTGTATATTTCTTTTAAAAGGAATTTATTTTTTAATTGAACCACATTAATTGTACATATTTATGGGATACAGAGTTATATCTGAATAATGTATACAATGTGTGATGATCAAATCAGGGTAGCTAGCAAGCTCATGATCACAAATAATGATTTCTTTGTTATGAGAATGCTTGAGTTCTTCTCTTCTAGCCACTGAGAACATACACAGTTATTAATTATAGGTGCCTAGCACTACTGTATACCACTAGAACTTATTTTTCCTGTTTAGCTGTAATTTTGCGTCCATTATCCAACCTGTCACTATCCCCCCTCACCTCCCCTTTCCAGCCTCTAGTAACCACTTCTACTCTCTACTTCTAAATGTACAAGTTTTTTTTAAGGTTTTTAATTTTTTAAATTTATTTTTTGCTCCCACATGAGAACGTGGTATTTATCATTCTGTGCCTTATTTCACTGAAACATGTCTTCCAGATTCATCCATGTTGATGCAAGTGACAGCATTTCATTCTTTTTCATGGCTGGGTAGTATTCCATTGTCTACACAGACCACCTTTTTCTCTATCCATTCTTCTGTCAATGAATACCTACATTGATTCCATTTCTTGGCTATTGTGAGTAGTGCTGCAATAAGGAAGTGCAGATATCTCTACGGTATGCTAATTTCTGTTCCTTTGGACAAATACCCAGCAATGGGATTGTTGGATCATATGGTAATTCTATTTTTAGTTTTTTGAGGAACCTCCATACAGTTCTCCATAATGGCTGTGCTAATTTACCAGTAGTGTATAAGAGTTCCTTCTTCTCCACATCCTTGCTGGCATTTATTTTTTTGTCTTTTTGATAACAGCCATTTTAACTGGGGTGTGATGATATCTCACTGTGGTTTTGGTTTGCATTTGTCTGATGAATAATGATGTTGAGCATTTTTTCATGTACCTTTTGGACATTTATATGTCTTCTTTTGAGAGATGTCTATTGAGTTCATTTGCCACTTATAAATTGGATTATTTATTTTTCCTAAGTCCCTTGTATATTCTGGATATTGATCCCTTGTCAGATAAATAGTTTGCAAATATTTTCTCCCTTGTGCTGGTTGCTTCTTTATTCTGTTGATTGTTTCTTTTGCTGTGCAGAAGCTTTCTTGTATGATGTAATCCCACTTGTCTATTTTTGCTTTTGCTGTCTGTGCTTTAGAAGTCTTCCCCATAAAATTTTTTCCCAGACCAATGCCTTGGGGTGTTTCCTCTATGTTTTCTTCTAATAGTTTTATAGTTTCATGTCTCATATTTAAGAGTTCAATCCATTTTGAGCTGATTTTGGTTTATGGTGAAATATAGGTGTCTAGTTTCTTTGTTTGCACATGGATATCTAGTTTTTCCAGCATCATTTATTCAAGAGGCTATCCTTTCCCCAATGTATGTTACTGGCACCCTTGTAAAGATCAGTTGGCTGTAGATACGTGGATTTATTTCTGGGTTCTCTATTCTGTTCCATTGGTCCATGTCTGTTTTTATGCCAGTACCATGCTGTTTTGATTACTATATCTTTATAGTATATTTCAAAGTCAGCTAGTGTAATGCTTCCAGCTTTGTGCCTTTTGCTTAGGAATGCTCTGGCTATTTGGAGTCTTTTGTGGTTCCATATGAATTTTAGGATTGCTTTTTCTATTTGTGAAGAATATCATTGGTATTTTGATAGGGATTGCACCAAATGTGTAGATTGCTTTGGGTAGTATGGTCATTCTGACAATATCAATTCTTCCAATCCATGAACATGGAATATCTTTACATGTTTTTGTGTCCTCTTTAATTTCTTCAATCAGTATTTTGTCATTTTCACTGCAGAGACCTTTCACCTCCTCAGTAAAATTTATTCCAAGGTATTTCTTTTTGGGGGTAGCTATTATAAATGGAGTTGCTTTCTTTATTTCTATTTTCACTAGTTCATTGTTGGTATGCAGAAATGCTACTGTTCAGATTTTCGATTCATCTTGGTTTAGCCTTGGTAGGTCGTATGTGTCCAGAAATTTATCTATTTCCTGCAGATAGTTAATCTTTTTTGGCATACAGTTGTTCATAATAGTCGGCAGTGATTTTTGAATTTTTGTGTTATCAGCTGTAATGTCTTTTTTGTGTGACTTTTTTTGTTAATTGATTATACATATTTATGGAGCACAGAGGTGACCATCACCCCCCCCCCCGTGTCCAACAGGTGGTGATCAGACCAATACTGTCAACATGCCCACCATCTCAAATTGCAAGTAATCTGTGTCCCCCACCCAACCTCTCTCTTACACCCCTCTCCCTCCCCCCACACCCCTTGGCAACCCTAGGTCTGTTCACACCCACTGTTAAGTCCAACAAACCACTGTGGTCTTTCTTCACTTCCTTCTTCCTCTCTTATCTCCCACTTATGAGTGAGGAAATGCAGTAGTTTTCCCTCTGTGCCTAGCTTATTTCATTTAACATAATTTTCTCTGCTCTCATCCATGTTACTGCAAATGGCAGAATTTCATTTTTTTATTGCTGAGTAGTACTCCATTGTGTACACATACCACATTTTCCTTATCCAGTCATATGTTGATGGACATTTGGGTTGGTTCCATATCTTGGCTATTGTACATAGAATTGCGATGAACACAGGAATGCATGTATCCCCTCAATGTGACGTCTTACACTCCTTTGGATATATATTCAGAAGTGGGATTGCTGGATCATATGGCTGTTCTATCTGTAGCTGTTTGAGAAACCTACATATTGTTTTTCACAATTACTGAACTAATTTACAGTTCCATCAACAGTGTAGAAGAGTTCTCTTTTCTCTACATCCTCACCACCATTTGTTATTCTCAGTCTTCTTGATAATAGCCAGTCCAGCTGGGGTAAAATGATATCTCAATATAGTTTTGATTTGCATTTCCCTGATAAATAGAGATGTTGAGGATTTTTTTCATGGACCTGTTGGCCATTGGTATGTCTTGCTTTGAAAAATGTCTATTCAGCTCCTTCGCTCACTTTTAAAATGGGTTATTTACTTTTTTACTGTGTAGCTGTTTGAGTTCCTTGCACATTCTGGATATTAATCTCTTGTTGGACGTATAATTTGAAAATATTTTCTCCATTTTCTATGTTATCTTTTCATTCTGTTGTTTCCTTTGCTGTATAGAAGCTTTTTAGTTTCACATAATCCCATTTGTTTATTTTTTATTTTGTTGCTTGTGCTTTGGGGGTCTTATCCATTCTATGCCCAGTCCTGCACTTTCTGAAGTGTTTCCCCTATGTTTTCCTTTAGTAGTTTTATCGTTTTGAGTCTTCTACCTAAGTCTTTAATCAATTTTGACTTGATACTGGTATATGGTGAGAGGTGCAGGTCTAGTTTCATTCTACATATGGATGTCCAATTTCTCCAGCACCATTTATTGAAGAAGTTGTCTTTTTCCCAATGTATGTTCTCATTGCCTTTGTCAAATATCAGCTGTGGGTTGATTTCTAGGTTCTCTATTCTGCTCCATTGGTCTGAGTGTCTATTTTTATGCTAGTACCATGCTGTTTTGGTAACTATAGCTTTGTAGTATAATTTCAAGTCAGGTAATGTTGTGCTTCCAGCTTCACTTATTTATTTTTTGCTCAGGATTGCTTTGGCTGTTTGAGATCTTTTGTTATTCCATATGAATGTTAGGATTATTGTTTCTATTTCTGTGAAGAATGCCATTGGTAATTCGATGGGGATTGCATTGAATCTGTAGATTGCTTTGGGTAGTATGAACATTTTCACAATGTTGATTACTCAAATACAAAAGGAGGGAATGTCTTTCTACCTTTTGTGTCTTCTTTAATTTCTTTCAGTAGTGATTTGTAGAGATCTTTCACCTCCTTGGTTAAATTGATTGTAGGTATTTTATTTTTTTGGTGGCTATTATAAATGGGCTTACCTTCTCGACTTTTTTTTTTCCTGCTAGTTTGTTATTGGGGTATAATAATGCTACTGACTTTTGGGTGCTGATTTTGTATCCTGCAACATTACTGAAAATGTTAATCATCTCTAAGAGTTTCCTGGTAGAGTTTTTAGGTTTTTCTATATATAGGATCATGCCATCTGCAAACAGGGACAGTTTGACTTCATCTTTTCCAATCTGGATGCTCTTTATTTCTTTCTCTTGCCTAACTGCACTGGCTAGTACTTCTAACACTATTTTCAATAGGACTCTCATTATAGGGAGCATCCTTGTCTTGTTCCTCTTCTCAAGGGAAAAACTTTCAGCTTTTCCCCATTCAGGATGATATTGGCAGTGAGTTTGTCATATATGGCTTTTATTGTGTTGAGATGTCTTCCTTCTCTACCTAATTTGCTGAGAGCCTTTATCATGAAGGGATGTTGAATTTTATTGAATGCTTTTTCTGAATCTATTGAGATAATCACATGGTTTTTGTACTTGATTTGGTTGATGTGGTGCATCACATTTATTGACTTGCATATGTTGAAACACACTTGTCCCTGGGATGAATCCCACTTGATCATGGTATATAATTTTTTTGATTTGTTGCTGTATTCCGATTGCTAGTATTTTGTTGAAGATTATTGTGTCTATGTTCATCAGAGATATTGGCCTGTAGTTTTCTTTCTTTCTTTTTTTCTTTTTTTTTTTGTATCTTTGTCTGGTTTTGGTTTCAAGATGGTGCTGGCCTCATAGAAGGAGTTTGGGAGAATGTCTTGTTTCAATTCCAAGGAATAGTTTGAAGAGAATTGGTATTAATTCCTCTTTAAAGATGTGGTAGATTTCAGCAGTAAAGCTATCCAGTCCTGGGCTTTTCTATGTTGGGAGACTGCTGATTACTGCTTCAATCTCACTGCTTGTTACTGGCCTGTTGAAGTTTTCTATTTCTTCTTGGTTCACTCTTGGTAGTTTGTATGTGTTCAGAAATTTATCCATTTTCTCCAGGTTTTCAAATTTGTTGGCATATAGTTGTCTGTAATAACCTCTAATGAGTCCCTGTATTTCTGTGGTATTGGCTGTAATGTGTCCTTTTCAATTTCTGATTTTTGTTATTTAGGTCTTTCCTCTTCTTTATTAACCTAGCTAATGATATGCCTATTTTGTTTATCTTCTCAAAAAAATCCCAACTTTTTGTTTCATTGCTCTTTTGTATTATTTTTGGGGTCTCTATGTCATTTAGTTCTGCTCTGATCTTAATTATTTCTTCCCATCTACTAACTTCGGGATTGGATTTTTCTTGTTTTTCTAGTTCTTTGAGGTGTAGCATTAGATCGTTTATTTGAAATCTACTTTATTTGATGTAAGCACTAACTGGAACAAACTTCTCTCTTAGTACTGCTTTTGCAGTATCTCACAGGTTTTGATGTGATGTGTCTTTCATTTCATTGGTTTCAATAAGTTTTTTAATTTCCTGTTTAATTTCTTCTTGAACTCATAGGTAAGTTAGGAGCTTGTTTAATTTCCATGTATTTGTATACTGCCTTGTGTTTCACCTGCCATTAATTTCCAGTTTTAATCCATGTGGTCTGAAAATATGCTTGAGATGATTTTGATTTTTAAAAAATTTGTTGAGACTTGATTTGTGATGTGATCTATCCTTGAAAATGTTCTATGTGCTGATGGGAAGAATGTATATTCTGTAGTCATTGGATGAAATGTTCATAGATATCTGCCAACTCCATTTGGTCTAAAGTACAGTTTAAGTCCTGTGTTTCTCTGCTGATTTGTTTCCTGGATGATCTGCCCAGTGCTGAAAGAGGGTTGTTCAGACCCCCCCACTAATATCATATTAGGATGTATCTCTTTCTTTAGGTGTTATAGTGTTTGCTTTATATTTCTGGGTGCTCTGGTGGTATATACATTTATGATTGTTACATCTTCTTGCTGGATAGATCTTTTTATCACTATATAGTGGCCTTGTCTCTTTTTACGGTTTTTGGTTTAAAGTCTGTTTAATCTGATATAAGAATAGCTACTCCTCGTTTTTGGTTTCCATTTGTGTGGTGTATCTTTTTCCACCCCTTCACGATTAGCCTGTGTGTGTCTTTACAGGTGAAGTGAGTCTCTTGAAGACAGCATATTGTTGGGTCTAGCTTTTTAATCCAATCTGTTGGTCTGTGTCTTTTGAGTGGGGAGTTTAATCCATTTATATTTAGGATTGACATGAAGATGTCTTACTCCTGCCATTTTATTGCATTCTTTTTTTCTTTTTACACGGTTTGAATATCTTTGTTCCTTTTTTCCCCTTTTATTATTTCTATTCAACATCCACTGGTTTTTTGAGGTGGTGGTACTTAGTTTCTTTCTTCTTTCTCATTTGCATTTGTGTTTTACCAGTGGGTTTTGTTCTTTCTTGCGTATCTGTGGTAGTGATTATTGTTTTTCAGATTCCAAATGCAGAACTCACTGAGAATTTCTTGTAGGACTGGTCATGTGGAGATGAACTCCTGCAGTTTTTGTTTGTCTAGGAAACACACTATTTCTCCCTCGTTTCTTAAAGATAGCCTTGCTGAGTATAATATTCTTGGCTGGCAGGTTTTTCTTTTAGTATTTTGAATATTTCATCCCAGTTTCTTCACACCTACAAAGTTTTAGTTGAGAAGTCCACTGTTAGACTGATGAGGGCTCCCTTATAAGTGACTTGATGCTTTTCTTTTGCTGCTTTTAGTATTCTCTTTGAGCTTTGCCAATTTGATTATAATGTATCTCAGAGAGGATCTTTTTGGACTGAATCTGTTCGGGGATCTGTGAGCCTCCTGGATCTGAAGGTCCATATCTGTCTCTATACCTGGGAAATTTTCCATTATTATCTCTGAATAGATTTTCAATTCCTTTTCCTTTCTTCTCCCCTTCTGGAACATCCATGATTCAGACGTTTGTATGCTTAAGGTTATTGCCTCTCTTAGACTTTCTTCATTTAAAAATTTTTTTTCCTTTTTGTTGTCCACCTGGGTATATTTGGTAAGGACCACCTTTGAGATCAGAGATTCTTTCTTTTGCTTGCTCTATTCTGCTGCTTAATCTCTTGGTTGTGTTTTTTATTTCAATGAATGAATCCTTCATTTTTCATCCTTCTGATGACTTCTGCTACATTCCTTTTTAAGGTAGTAATCTCTTTGTAAATTTCCTCCTTCATATCCTGGATATTTTTCCTCACTTCTTTGTGTTGTCTGAGTTTTCTCTAATCTCATGGAGCTTCCTTAAAAATTGTTACTGGGAGTTCCTTTTCAGTGATTTCAAGAGTTTTTTATTCTGTAGGGTCATGTACTTGAGAATTACTATATTCCTTTGGTGGTGCTGTATTTTCTTGGTTTTTTGTATTTCTAATATCTCTATGTTGATTTCTGGTCATGTGGTAGATCAGAGGGCTGTTGGGGCTTTTCCCTGCCTGGGCCTTCCTGGTCACAGAGTAGTACTCTGTCCTACCTTCTGTCTCATTTTTCACTTTTGATTTTTGTTATTTGGGTCTTTTCTCTTTTTTTTCTTAATATAGCTAATGGTTTGGCAATTTTACATATCTTTTGAAAAAAACCAACTTTTCATTCTGTCAATCTTTTGGGTTTTTTTTTTTTTTGTATTATTTCATTTAGTTCTGCTCTCCTCTTAATTATTTCTTTCCATCTACTAATTTTGAGATAGGATTGTTTTTGCTCTTCTAGTTCCTTAAGGTGTTTATTTGAGCTCTTTCTACTTTCATTATGCAAGCACTTATCACAATAAACTTCCCTCTTAATACTGATTTTGCAGTATCCCATAGGCTTTGGTATGGTGTGGTTCTATTTTCATTCGTTTCAAATAATTTTTTGATTTCCTGATTAATTTCTTCTTTGACCCATTGGTTGTTCAAGAGCATGTTGTTGAATTTCCATGATTTGTAAAGTTTCTAAAGTTTCACTTGTTATTAATTTCTTGTTTTATTCTGTTGTGGTCTGAAAAGATACTTGATATAATTTCAATTTTTAAGATCTTTTAAAGACTTGATTTGTGGCCTAACATGTTGTCTATTCTGGAGAATGATCCCTGTGCTGATGAGAAGCATGTATATTCTGCAGTTGTCAGATAAAATGTTCTATAAATATCTGTCAAGTCCATTTTGTGTATGGTGGAATTTAAATCCAATGTTTCTTTCTTGATTTTTTGTCTAGATGATCTGTGCAATCTTGAGAGGGGGGTGTTGAGGTCCCCAACTATACTGTATTGCGGTCTATATCATCCTTTACATCCAATATTTGCTCTACATATCTGGCTGCTCTGATGTTTGGTCCATATATATTTATAATTATTATATCCTCTTGCCCAATTGATCCCTTTTTTTAGTTTTTAGAAATTTATTTTATTTAATTGAAATGTACTGATTGTACATATTTATGGAGCACAGTTATATTTCAATACAGCCCTGTATCATTTTATAATATCCTTGTCTCTTTTTACAGTTTTTGATTTAAAGTCTACTTTAACTTAGTATAGGTACTCCTGCTCATTTTTGGTTTCCATTTGTGTGGAATATCTTATTCCATCCCTTCACTATTAGTCTATGTGTGTCTTTACAGGTGATGTGAGTTTCTGGTAGGCAGCATATATAGCAGGGTCTTGTTTATGAACTTATTCAGCCAGTCTATATCTTTTAAATGGGGAATTTAATCCATTTATATTCAAGGTTGTTATTGAAAGGTACTGCCTTACTCCTGACATTTAAAAAAATTTTACAGTTGTTTTATATATCTTTTGCTCCTTTCTTTCTCTATTATTGTTTGTGTTTGCTATTTGGTAGTTTTTTTGTAGTGTTAAGATATAGTTTCTTTCTCTTTCTCATTTGTGTATCTGCTCTATTAGTGAGTTTTATTCTTTCACGTTTTATGATGATGGTAGTTATTATTATTATTATTGTTATTTTTTGCAGTTATTGTTCTTTTGCTTGCAGATGTAGGACTTTCTTAAGGATTTCTTGCAGGCCCATCTGGTGGTGATGAATTCCTTGTTTGTCATAAAAAGATATTATTTCTCCTTCATTCCTGAAGGTTAGCTTTGCTGGGTATAGTATTCTCGGCTGGCAGTTTTTTCTTTCAGCACTTTATATACCTCATCCCACTCTCTCCTGGCCTGTAAGCTTTCTTCTGAGAAATCCATTGTTAGTCTGGTAGGAGATTCCCATATAGGTGACTTGATGCTTTCCTCTTGCTATTTTTAGAATTTTCTCTGTCTTTGACTGCCGACAATTTGACTACAATGTGTCTCAGAGAGGACCATTTTGGCTTAAGTTTCTTTAGGGAACTTGGAAACTCTCAGATCTGGAAGTCCACATCACTCTTAACACTTGGGAAGTTTTCAGCTTTATTTTGTTAAATAGGTTTCTGACAGCTTTTTTCATTTTTTTAAACTATTTTTTCTTTTTGTCTAACTGGGTTATTTCAAAAAACCTGTCTTCAAGTTCCGAAATTCTTTCTTCTGCTTGATCTAGCCCATTGTTTAAGGGCTTGGTTGTATTTTTTATTTCATTTAACATAGTCTTCTGTTCCAAGATTTTTACTTGATTCTTTCTAAAAATCTTTCTAGCTCTTTCTTGATTTTCTCTTTCAGAACACAAATTGTTTTTCTGATTTCATTGTGCTGTCTATCTGCATTTTCTTGCATCTCATTGAGTTTCCTTAAGATTATTATTTGGAATTCTTTTTCTGGCATTTCACAGATTTTCTTTTCTTTGGGGTATGGAACTGGAGAATTATTGTAATGCTTTGGGGTGTCATATTTCCTCATTTTTTCATGTTTCCCATAACCTATGCTGATGTCTGGGCATGTGGTGCAATTGTCACTTCTAATTCTCTGGAGTAGAAGAGACTCTTTCCCGTAACTGTGTTCTATAGTGTTATTAGGGTAGGGAGTTTTAGGTTTGGTTTGGGGTGAACACAGTAGTGTAGTCTCCATGTGATTTCTTCAACTGTATAGAGTGTTGGAGTTGTCTGTGTATGCCTCTGTGGCCTAGGCACTTGAGCTCTCAGGGGCTCCTTGCTGGAGTGGGTGACACCTGGCTGGGCTACTGAGGTAACAGATGAGGTTTTGGCCTCTCAGGGGAAGTATTGGGGTGTTCTGAAGCTCCTTAGCTGGAGTGGGTGACATTGGGTGGCCTTGCTGGTGCCCCGGCCAGGATCCTGTTCCCCAACAGAGGGGGTGCTCTGCAGCTCCTAAACTCAAGATCTGAGTGACACTAGGCAAGGTTGCTGGGCCCATGGGTAGGACCCTGTGCTCAAATGAGCGACACTTGGGCACTTCGTAGCTCCTCAGCCAGAGTGGGCCACTGTGGGTGAGGTTGCCTGGGTTTGAAAAATATGGAAGACTTCATAAATTTGTGTGTCATCCTTGCACAGGTACCATGCTAATCTCTGTATTGTTCCAATTTTAGTATATGTGCTGCAGAAACAAGAACCAAGTATATACTTAAGACAGTGAAAACAGAAATCTATATGCCTGATTGCTTCAATGAAAATTTAACAAATGAGATCAATGAAGAGACCAGCCCAGTAAGGAACTGTGATCTAATATTTTAAAAAATGCAAAATATGGAGGGGTTCTTGGAATTTTACACCAGTTTCCTACTAAGCAAAAATTTTAACTTCTGTGGAAGAAAAAGAAAACCAAACCTATGACTGATGAAAACTAAAAAATGGGGCTCATGGTCCTTTGTAATTTCCCTTTACAAATGAGACTCACGTCCCACATACTTCAGGAAGAAAATTCCTCTATTACAACAGTTGGTACTTTAAAGATGATGCCAACCACACATCACTCCATTTTTGATTGATGAACTCCTTTAAGAAAAAAGTATAAAAGTCCTCTACTTTTCAACTTAAAGTCAGTATTAAAACCAACTCTCCCTTCTTTTTCTTTCAAAAGTCTAGGGGTTTCACCAAAAGTAACTTCACTCTTTTTTGTCATAATAAAGCTAACAATATGCTAGACTTAGCTGACTTGTAAAATAGTTGTTTCCTGGCTGCTACCTGATCTAAGGAAAAAGAAGAAACAAAAGAGTACCTCATTCAGGGCACAGCTAGATGAGTCACTAAGAGTTTAAGAATACCTAGATCAAACACTTGAATTGAATTAAGAACATCTATGTGATATTGTGATATACAATCATGCATCACTTAATGACAGGGAGACATTCTGAGAAATGTGTTGTTCGGCATTTGATTTTGTCATTGTGCAAACATACCTAAACATAGAAAAGGAACATTAAAATATACAGTATAAAAGATTAAAAAAATGTTATACCTGTATGAGGCACTTACCATGAATGGAACTTACAAGAGTAGAAGCTGCTCTGGGTGAGTCAGTGAGTGAGTGGTGTTAATGTGAAGGCCAGGATATTACTGCACACTACTGTAGACTTTATAAACACTGTACCCTTAGACTACACTAAATTTATAAAAATAAAGTAATTGCACTATAATGTTACAATAGCTACAGTGTCACTAGGCAATAGGAATTTTTCAGCTCCCTTATAATCCTATAGGACCACTGTTGGCTGAAAACTCATTATGTGGCACATGACTGTATATTTTTGGTCTTTGTCCCATTTCCTAGCATACGACTCATAAAATCCTTGGAATCTCCAATGTGGTGTGTCTTTTTGTATGATGATGAGTTTGTGGCTGACAGACTCTACCTAGTTTCAGGATGGGGGCTGGTCACTGGAAAGACTAAGGCAAGATTAGAGGGATGGGACTTTCAGCCCCACCTTCCCCAACCTCTGGGGAGGGGAGAGGGGCTGAACATTAAGTTGACCACCAATGGCCAACGATTTAATTAATCAGACCTACGTTATTCATGACTGAATGGGATTCTAAAAAATGTGGCAGCATCTTTTGAGTTGTATATCCTTTTGATGTAAGGGATCTGTGTGTGAAGATCAGGGGTGAACTGTGATACTGTGAAATATATATTTGGTCTTTGTTCCCATCTCCTGGCATAAAACTCCTAAGATTCTTGGATAGCAAGGTGTGTGTGCATGCTAATGAGTTGACTGGTGCCTTGCAGTCCCAAGGTAGCTTCAGGATGGGGGCTGATCACAGCTATGACCAAGAAAGGATTAGAGGATTGGCACTTTCATCCCCACCCACCCCCTCAATCTCTGGGAAGGTTGTTGAAGGTTAAATTGATTATCAATGCCCAATGATTTAATCAATCATGCCTATGTAATGAAGTTTCCATAAAAATCCCAAAAGGACTGGATTCAGGGAGCTTCCAATAGCTGACCACATGGAGGATCCTGGTGGGTGGCATGCCCAGAGGGGGCATGGTGGTTCCATGTCCCTTGTTGCATGCCTTTCCATACGCATCTCTTCATCTGCAATCTTTGTAATAGCCTTTATAATAAAAACTGGTAAAAGTGTTTTCTTGAGTTCTGTGAGCTGCTCTTGGAAATTAACCAAACCCAAGGAGGGGGTCATGAGAACCCCAATTTACAGCTAGTAAGTCAGAAGCACAAGTAAAATAACCTAGTGCTTGTGACTGGCATTGGAAGTAGGGAGTAGTCTTCTGGTATTGAGCCCTCAACTTGTGGGATCTGATGCTATCTCCAGGTAGATAGTGTCAGAATTGAATTGAATTTGGGTATTCTCTGAAGAAGCCACTGCAGAACTCATTAACTGGTTGTTGGTAGGAAGAAATTCCCAAACACTTCTTGGGTGTAGAAGTTCTCTTTACTTTGAACTATTTTCATTTTTGACTAACAACATTCCAAATTTAACAGTCTTATCTGTACCGTCTGTCAAAAGGCCAAGTTAATGTTGGGGGAGAGAATCAAGGACCAATCATAAAACTCCATCACAGTCTACTGTCTCCAATAGAGTTCCCTATTTCGTGAGGTCAAATGTCATAGAACTGCAGCTACAGTGTCTTTGCCTATGATTACATACAACTAGCCACAAATAATAAGCAAAGCAGATATTCATGTATCACTGCCCTAATTGGCTGTTGCAAAGACAGTATTTTCAAAACTGAATGACAAGGTCTGGACTATGCTGCTATGATCACAGTGGTGATTCTGCTAATACTGACAGGCTAAGGAGGAGGTGTAAATGGACTCCACTAATTTGCTATGCAGCAGAAATACAGCACGCTGGTAAGTAAATCAAATAAAAAGATTATCTTAAATATGTGGAGTACTTCTTGAATGTGTGTATCAACTTCGCACAGGGAGGGGAAATGTTAATTTTCTGCTGTCATTCTTGTTTTAGTAGTATGTGCTATGGAAACAGGCACCAGCCAATGGTGCCAAATTTTACCAAAAATACTAGGAGAACTTTGCTTTTAATTTCATTCATCCCAAGGCGTATGCAATGGCTTGCATTACATAATTAAGCATCATTAGATTATACACTGGAAAAAATCTGGCTTTAGATGTACACAGTATCCTTGTTTATCGTGTCAATACTTAGGTCCTTGACATTTTTGTGTAGTTATTTATCTACACTTGCTATTATCTTTTTGCCCCATATCACAATCTCAGCCTATGTCCTTGAACTGATTTCTTTTCTTAAAAGCTATTATTGTAATGTCTTAAACTATTCTTTCCTCTCATACCATATCTATTGATGTATTATTGTCATTCTTACAAATATATCCAAAATACAGAAAGTATAGTACACTGAAATTTTATTTCACTTAAGATGATCACTTAATATCTATTCTTAACTTGCTCATTTCACATACCTAATTTATTGGCCCAAACAAGTTTTTCCCAGTTATACTTAATCTGATAAACCCACACAGAGCTACTCCCCAAAATGTTCCATTCTCTTCAAACTACACTGTAAGGATCATAAGATGTTCTTATTATTTGT
Source organism: Cynocephalus volans (assembly GCF_027409185.1). NCBI lineage: Eukaryota > Metazoa > Chordata > Mammalia > Dermoptera > Cynocephalidae > Cynocephalus > Cynocephalus volans. The sequence continues at coordinate 103,454,285 of NC_084460.1, read as the reverse complement.
TCAGGGACTACTACTCAAGTCTATGCAGAATATTACAACATTGGATGATACATATACAGTAGAAACTAGATTTTAAAAACATTGTTTTTTTCATGATAAAGATCAAACAATAACATTATATTCTGATGTAATTGCTTTCCATCTGCCCCATTTCCTGTCAACAATGGAATACTCTAGTGTTATGTTAGTAATAACAAAAACTCCATTGCAAGCAATTATTGGCCAACTTTAATAGTGATTAAAGTAAAGTAAATTAAATAGTGATCCTCCAGTATTTGATCTCTAGTCGAAGGGTTATTCCATTAAAGAAAAACCTGAAGTAATGCAGGATAGCTGTTTCGCAAAGAAAGGAACATAGATTGCCCAAAACTGCAATCAAAGAGGGTAACTTAATTTCAGCACAAGTGTCACTCAGCCAAGATGTGAAAAGTAGTTCTACAAACGATAGCAACAACATGGAATCATGTGAACAGATATTTAAAAGAAAACAAAAAAATCAGTATTTATAAACAATATAATACAAGCAAGGTACTTCAGAATCCATTTAATGATGGGAGAAAAATATTAGTAGTTGGTCTTTACTATGCCCTTTCAAACATTTATTGTTTTCTTACACTTGGTATAGTACAATGTACCATGTATCTTGGAAATTATAGTTACTATATCTTATAAAAAGAGAACCGATAATGACAAACTGAAATGGGTATAATTGTAAAAACAGCAACATTAGTGACCAGTAAGTAGAATATTTCTATTTTTATTCACTGATGCTCTATATGTCATCAGTTGACCACCCAAGGCATAGGTAAACAATAAATTACTCATGATAATTTAATAAGTTAAAGTTGTTCTTTATAAAATTTATCAACTGACTAAAACTTTTGAATTGGTTATTTAACATAAGTCATTAAGCTACTTATTATTCCAACAACTGCTTCACACATTATGATTCATTAGCTAATTTTTGATGAAATTAAAATAAAGGCACAGAGGGAGATGTAAGAAAGTATGAAAAAGGGACTTCAAGCTAAAATTCTAAGTCTTCACTAGGAGGTGGTTAAAGAGGAACCTCAAGAAAGGGAATGATTGCAAAGATTAAAGTGAAGAGATAAGGGAAAGTCCCTAGGTTGAAGACTGTGAGGGACATTTAAAAGACTTTTGTGTATGCGCCCAGTAACAGTAATTGCAGAGATTAATAGATGATATACATGATACAGTAACCTCATGTGGTAAAAATTCAGAGAGCATCCATAACAGTACATAAAAAGCACACTCAAACCTCTAGTTCTTAAATTATAAGATTAAGGTTAAATAAAACTATAACATACTTTCAACTTCATCTAGCCAATACTAATAATCTCTATTATTTGATAGATGTTTTATGGTCTATGTGATTATAATTTGAGAGTCTCATACCAATTTTGAGAGACGTAACAAAAGAAGACAAAAATATTTCATATTATCTCTACTGTCAATATTGCTAGTTAGAAATTTATCTTCTGACACTAACCCCTGAAAATGAATTGCTCAAAAAATGAAATTGTGTCATATTTAATTGCATAATCTACAAAATTACTGTCATTAGCTTACTAATTTTTAAAAAATCTACTTTCATATCTCCTAGAATCAGCTAATTAAAATGTACTTGGTTTCTTTGTTACAACTGGGTTTACAATACTAGTGTTCTTACCCACGACTCATCTATTCACAAAAGTATCATTAGCACTAAGATCCAAATAACAGTGCAGTACTTATGACTACACTTTAGTTTCCACAAAAGCAAAATTATGAGAAGAGCATGAGTCATTATGCCCAGGGTAAAAAAATAATGTTTCTTTGGTCAGAATATGAAACTTATTACTGACACCAGTAATATAGCCTAGAAATTCCTTTTCTAAATAAAAGGAACAGAATGTTTCTTTTCTCGATTCACATTCTCCAAAACTAACAGAACTGTCCATCTGTCTGCTTTTACTACTCTCCATGTCTGGTGTGTGGTGACAGAAAAACAACTTTTAGTCTAGCTATTTTCAGTACTGCGCTTTTGTTCTTCTGTCCTGTCAGGATGTCATTTTCCCAGGATAAAACACATGTGCGCGCACATGCACGTGCGCACACACACACACACACACACACACACACACACACCTTTCCCTCCCTACTTCCTTATTTGAGGATCTATTACAAAGTCACTTCAATATACATAGACAAAATTCTAAAAGTGGGTATTTACTTCCATAATGTTAAAAAGTTCATTTTCTTTCTCCAGTCAAGATGGTGGAATAGAGGTCCCTGGCACCACTCTCTCCCAAAAGTCAACCAATTTACAACTATTAAAAAGCAATGACAGCCAAGCTGGGGCTGCTAGAGCTCAAGAGAAGAAGAGAAGGAGAGACCTATGGAGTTCATGAAAGCAGGAGAAACCATGGTAAGAGAAAGAAAGAACCACTCCCACCATTTCGAATACTGGCTGCTTCATGGATGGAGCTGGTGAGCACATGGAGCAAGAGCTGGCAAAAGCCGCAGCTGTGCCCTTTGTATGAAGTTGCGTGGAGGCTGTAGGGGAGAGGAGGGCCTTAGTGGTCCTCAGGCCAACAAAACCACTAACAGGGTTCCTGTGGACCCATATAGGAGTGAGGAGCGACAACAACTGAAAAAAGGAGCCACCAGAGGCTGGTGAGTCATCTCAAGAGACTGGCACATGGCCCATCTCATAGGAAGTGTTTGGCATACAGGTGGTGGGGGAGATGGGCCACCAGGGGAACACTGGGGCACAGCATGGACCCATCAGCACAGGACTACTCAGTGGAGATTGGTCAGGAATACAGATCTGCAGGGGGTGCAGTTCACTCAAAAGTCTCAGGCCCAGACCAGAGTTTCCATACAACCCATGTGTTCCAGAACTCATAAGACCTGGAAGTATATAGAAGGTCAACAATTAAAACCTGAGCTGCACAAAAAGCCTTCCCCAGGGAAACAGCAGCAAAACTGCAATTTAGCTCAACTACAGGGCTCAAGTGCTGGTCCCCACATTAAGTTCCCCCATTTTCAGAGGTAAGCAAAGGACAACAAATTAGTTTCAGTGCAGAGTTTAAATGGTAGGAACAGTGAATAATCCAACATAAAACTGAAAGAAAAAAACAAAATACCCACAGACCAAAGTTTGGTATTAACTAGTAAAGGTCTCCTCACATCACCAAAGAACATCTATAAAACCTAGAAGGACCAGAAGCCCCCTGGGCTCCCAAGCCAGGGAGTGGGGAGGGACATGGACCTCAGCCATGCTCCCCCTCCCCATTTGCAACCAGCCTAGTGATGACCACCAAACTGCTGCAGGAAGTGCCTCAGGTTCCCAAGCCAGGGCAGTGGGGGACTGAGGGCTTCAGCCACACCCCCCCCCTGACATCTGCATCCAGCCCAGCAATGACCAAGCCACTGCTGGAAACCCCCTTTTCTTCCCTACAGGAATGAGGGGGGTGCCACAGGCCTCAACCATGCCCTTCCTCCTCCTTCTTCCTTCTCCCACCCTATTTCCTTACCCTTACCCCTCTACCCCTCCCCCCAACTGCTCTTCAACATCTTAGAATGTGAAGAATATACATATTAATAAATAAACGTTAAAAAATAATAAAGTTCGACGAGGTTTCAAGATGGCGGCGGCTGCGGCGGTTGGCGTGGAGTAGCTGAGGTGGAAAAGGTGGCCACTGGGCCTCAGGCAGCCGGGAAAATTGTGGACCTTCCTCTTGCCATCTCTTAAGGGAGGACCACTGCTGGTGGCTGGTTGTGGGGGCTGACCACCACTTTGCCCTTGGCAGGAGAGGCTGCCTCATTTACAGGCAACAGCTTTGAAGTATGGAGCAGTAAAAGAACTGTTTCTTAGCTGCAAAAGTGAGTCTCTAACCAGGGAACATGGTGCCAGGGCTGCTGTAGATGCAGATAGGATCCCAGAAGCCTGGGCCGCGCTGAAGGCGGCCAGCTGCCCTATTCAGGATTCGAGGTTTCAGGCCGGCATAAAAGAAGATTCCTGGGAGCGCCCGAGCTGCGCCGCGGGACCGACTGAACAACCCGAGGTGGCAGCAGCTGAGAACGGGGAAGGAGACAAACCAGAGGCAGAGAGTGAGCGCCCGACCTGGCACAGCCCTGTGAGTGACCCCTGGCCCAGCCCGGCTCGGGGGGCTGACGCCCACGCGGCTTCCGCCTGCATCACTGGGTCACTCACCGCCCCGGGGCTGCCTCCATCTTCTCAGGTGCTGGCAGCTCCGGCCCGGCTCGGCTAGGCTCCTCACTGAGGTTTCCCACTTGCTTGCCCCGGCGCGGAGCTTCCCGGGGCCTGCGGGCCGGGCTCCCCTCCTACTCCCTCCGCGGTTCTCTGGTGGGGCTGGTGGCGTGGGGCACCCCCGGCCAGTGTTGGGAGGGCAAGGAAGTACGGGCGGGGCCGACTGTCACTCCACCACACCCTGAACTCCAGCCCCCGGTAAACTTCCTGTTACTGGGAGGCTGATACCATCTCTGCGGCCACCAGTTCAGATAAATGCCTAACCAATTTCTGGTTGGGAATAGTGTGGTAGGAGAGTTCCCATGCCGCTTGAGCCTGCCGGAGAGCTGTCTGCTGGCAGGCGCTAGACTCGGTACATGTCGGGGGGATACAAAGGTGAACAAGTCCCTAGAAAGATCTACACAGTGTTACAAAGGCACCCAGAGCGACTGGTCATCTGTGCCTACCAGAAACCTGGTAGACTTCCTGGGCGAGACGGTGCCGAGCAGGGTCTTGAAGGCCCAGCTGATAGACAAGGGTTGCAGAAGACACGTCCCAGCCCAGCACAGTGCGCAGAGAGTGGGGAGACGTGCGGCCAGAGAGGCGGAGACTCGACAGAAACCACACACCCTGTGGGATAGCCACTGCACCATCCAACAACATGGGCCAGAGCACACGGAACAGGGAGAAGTCCTGCACGGGAAGTGAAAGCTCAACAGAGATCACACACCCTGTGGTACATGATCCACGAGCCCAGCAGAATCGAAGCTGACCAGAAAGGTGGCTCCCCGGAGAGGCCCAAGACCCGAGGCAACCATACACACAAGGCACTAAAGGCAAACTGAGCAGTCACGGAGGTAGCCATACCAAATTGGCAACCACAGCAACATCTTAGTTAGTAAATAGTCTCAAACCGGTGGACTGTGAAACCCCCTGCCACAATGAATAAACATCAAAAAAAAGATACCAGAAATACAAAAAATCAAGAAAGTACACCACCAAAAGTTAAGAAATCTCACACTCTAGATCCTTTAGAACAAGAAGCCCTTGAAATGACTGACAAGGAATTTTGAGTGATAATTCTAAGGAAACTGAATGAGATACAAGAAAACTCAGCTAGACATCATGATGAAATGAGGAAAAGTATACAGGATCTGAAAGAGGAAATGTACAAAGAAATCAATGTCCTGAAAAAAAATGCAGCAGAACTTGCTGAACTGAAGAAGTTATTCAGCGAAATAAAAAACACAACGGAGAGTTTAACCAGCAGGCTTGTTGAAGTTGAAGAGAGAACCTCTGAACTTGAAGATGGGCTGTTTGAAATAACACAAGCAGACAAAAAGAAAGAAAAGAGGATCAAAGACATTGAAGATAATCTGAGAGAGATATCAGACAACCTTAAGCGCTCAAATATCCAAGTCATGGGTATTCCAGAAAGGGAGGAAAATGGAGATTCCATTGAAAACATATTCAACAAAATAGTGGCAGAAAACTTCCCCAGGTATAGGAAAAATCACAGATCTTCAGATCCAGGAAGCTCAATGATCTCCAAACGTATTCAACCCAAAAAGGCCTTCTCCAAGACATGTTATAGTCAAACTGGCAAAACTCAGAGACAAAGAGAGAATCTTAAAAACTGCAAGAGAGAAGCGTCAAATCACCTATAAGGGAGCCCCAATCAGGCGAACATCAGACTTTTCATCACAAACCCTAAAAGCTAGAAAGGAATGGGATGATATATTCAAAATACTAAAAGACAAAGATTGCCAGCCAAGAATACTCTACCCTGCAATGCTATCCTTCCAAAATGAAGGGCAAATAGTATATTTCTAGGACAAACAAAAACTGCGGGAGTTCACTACCACACGACCACCCTTACAAGAAATCCTCAAGGGAGTACTGGGTTTGGTTCCTGAAAAATAACTACCACTGCCATAAAAACCCAAGAAAAATCAAAACCCACTAGTATAATAAAAATGGCATTCATGAAGAGAAAACAAGCAAACAAAAACGCTATCTACAACCTAAGGAACCAACAAACACAGAAACCAAACAGTAAATCAGAAAGCAAGGAACAAAAGACACCTAAGACAACCAAACAACCAATAAAATGCTAGGAATAAATCAACACTTTTCAATAACAACTCTTAATGTAAAAGGCTTAAATTCCCCAATCAAAAGACACAGACTGGCTGACTGGATCAAAAAGGAGGACCTAACTATATGCTGCCTACAAGAGACCCACCTCACCCATAAAGATTCACATAGACTAAGAGTGAAAGGATGGAAAAAGATTTACCATGCAAACAGAAAAGAAAAACGAGCTGGAGTAGCTATTCTTATATCTGACAAAATAGACTTTAAACTAAAAACCATAAAAAGAGACAATGAGGGACACTACTTAATGATAAAAGGACTGATCCATCAAGAAGACATAACAATCATAAATATGTATGCACCCAATGTCGGAGCAGCCAGATTCATAAAACAAACTGTATTAGACCTAAAGAAGGAAATAGACACTAATACCATAATAGCAGGGGACCTGAACACCCCACTGCCAATATTAGACAGATCATCTAGGCAAAGAATCAGTAGAGAAACACAAGATCTAAACAATACTCTAGACCAATTGGAATTGGCAGATATCTACAGAACATTCCATCCAACAACCTCAGAATATTCATTCTTCTCATCAGCAGATGGATCATTCTCCAGGATAGATCACATATTAGGTCACAAATCAAGTCTCAATAAATTCAAAAAAATTGGAATTATCCCATGTATTTTCTCAGACCACAATGGATTAAAACTAGAAATTAATAACAAACGAAACTCTGGAAACTATACAAACACATGGAAATTAAACAGCATTCTACTTAATGACATATGGGTCCAAGAAGAAATCAAGCAGGAAATCAAAAAATTTATTTAAACTAATGAAAACAATGATACATCATACCAAAACCTGTGGGATACTGCAAAAGCAGTATTAAGCGGGAAATTTATTGCATTAATTGCTCACCTCAGAAGAATGGAAGATGGCAAGTGAACAACCTAACACTTCACCTTAAAGAACTAGAAAAACAAGAACAATCCAAACCTAAAGTTAGCAGACAGAAAGAAATCATTAAGATCAGAGCATAACTGAATGAAATTGAAACCCAAAAAACAATTCAAAAGATCAATGAATCAAAAAGTTGGTTTTTTGAAAAGATAAATAAAATTGACAAACCATTAGCATGGCTAACAAAAAAGAGAAGAGAGAAGACTCAAATAACAAAAATTAGAAATGAAAAAGGCGATATTACAACTGATTCATCTGAAATACAAGGAATCATTCGAGACTACTATAAACAACTATACGCCAACAAATTTGAAAATCTGGAGGAAATGGATAAATTTCTGGACACACACAAGCTCCCAAAACTGAACCGTGAAGACGTAGAAAACTTGAACAGACCAATAACAATAAAGGAGATTGAACTTGTTATCAGAAGGCTCCCAACAAAGAAAAGCCCAGGACCAGATGGATTCACACCAGAATTTTACCAAACATTCAAAGAGGAATTGACACCGATTCTTTACAAACTAGTGTTGGAAGTACTAGCCAGAGCAATCAGACAAGAGAAGGAAATAAAGGGCATTCAGATTGGAAAAGATGAAGTCAAACTGTCCCTGTTTGCAGATGACATGATCCTATATATCGAACAGCCTAAAACCTCTACAAAAAAACTCTTGGAATTGATGAATGATTTCAGCACAGTAGCAGGATACAAAATCAACACGCAAAAATCAGTAGCATTTCTTTTCTCCAATAGTGAACATGCAGAACGAGAAATCAAGAAAGCCTGCCCATTTACAATAGCCACCAAAAAAATAAAATACTTAGGAATTGAGTTAACCAAGGAGGTGAAAAATCTCTATAATGAGAACTACAAACCACTGCTGAGAGAAATTAGAGAGGATACAAGAAGATGGAAAGATATCCCATGCTCTTGGATTGGAAGAATCAACATAGTGAAAATGTCCATACTACCCAAAGTGATATACAAATTCAATGCAATCCCCATCAAAATTCCAAAGACATTTTTCTCAGAAATGGAAAGAACTATCCACACATTTATATGGAATAATAAAAGACCATGCATAGCCAAAGCAATGCTGAGCAAAAAAAAATAAAGCTGGAGGCATAACACTACCCGATTTTAAGCTATACTGCAAAGCTATAATAACCAAAACAGTATGGTACTGGCATAAAAACAGAAACACTGATCAATGGAATAGAGAATCCAGAAATCAACCCACACACTTACTGCCATCTGGTCTTTGACAAAGGCACCAAGCCTATTCACTGGGGAAGGGACTGCCTCTTCAGCAAATGGTGCTGGGATAACTGGATATCCATATGCAGGAGAATGAAACTAGATCCATACCTCTCACCGTATACTAAAATCAACTCAAAATGGATTAAGGATTTAAATATACACCCTGAAACAATAAAACTTCTTAAAGAAAACATAGGAGAAACACTTCAGGAAATAGGTCTGGACACAGACTTCATGAATACGACCCCAAAAGCACAGGCAACCAAAGGAAAAATAAACAAATGAGATTATATCAAACTAAAAAGCTTCTGCACAGCAAAAGAAACAATTAACAGAGTTAAAAGACAACCAACAGAGTGGGAGAAAATATTTGCAAAATATACATCTGACAAAGGATTAATATCCATAATATATAAGGAACTCAAACAACTTTACAAGAAGAAAACAAGCAACCCATATAAAAAATGGGCAAAAGAGCTAAGTAGGCATTTCTCTAAGGAAGATACACAAATGGCCAATAGACATATGAAAAAATGCTCAACATCACTCAGCATCCGGGAAATGCAAATCAAAACCACACTGAGATACCATCTAACCCCAGTTAGGATGGCTAAAATCCAAAAGACCCTGAATGATAAATGCTGGCGAGGTTGCGGAGAAAAAGGAACTCTCATACATTGTTGGTGGGACTGCAAAATGGTGCAGCCTCTATGGAAAATGGTATGGAGGTTCCTCAAACAATTGCAGATAGATCTACCATACGACCCAGCTATCCCACTGTTGGGAATATACCCAGAGGAATGGAAATCATCAAGTCGAAGGTATACCTGTTCCCCAATGTTCATCGCAGCACTCTTTACAATAGCCAAGAGTTGGACCCAGCCCAAACGTCCATCATCAGATGAGTGGATACGGAAAATGTGGTACATCTACACAATGGAATACTACTCAGCTATAAAAACGAATGAAATACTGCCATTTGCAACAACATGGATGGACCTTGAGAGAATTATATTAAGTGAAACAAGTCAGGCACAGAAAGAGAAATACCACATGTTCTCACTTATTGGTGGGAGCTAAAAATTCATATATAAATTCACACACACACACACACACACACACACACAAAAAAAAAAAAAACCGGGGGGGGGAAGAAGATATAACAACCACAATTAGTTGAAGTTGATACGACAAGCAAACAGAAAGGACATTGTTTGGGGGGAGGGGGGAGGGAGGAGGGAGGAAGGTTTTGATGATGGGGAGCAATAATCAGCCACAATGTACATTGACAAAATAAAATTAAAATAATAATAATAATAATAATAAAGTTCATATTTTACATTTCACCTTAAAATATCTTCATAAATGAAAAGATAAAAGTTATAAAGGTAAGGAAATATTAATGTAATAAGTGATTTAATTAAAACTTTACTCCCCAGATTTCCCCAATAGTCAAAATAATCTATGTTATTTTTATTACCTCCTTCAATTGCTTCTTTTGTTGGTACCTCTTACTCTACTTATGAATGTGGGCATTGTTCATAATATCAACACTTTCTCAATCTCCAAGGTTAGAACCTTTAGAGTCATCCATTCTTCTCTTGCATGATATCATTTCTGCCCATTAAATTGCCCTCAAATTCATCACCATTTTTTTCCCAATCTTCTCTATCACTATCAGACCCTAAAGAGTCCTCATATGGAGCACTGCATTCAACAAGCATTCATTAAGCAATTGCTATTTGTAAGACATTGGCAGTTGAAGTGAATGGATGGGTGATGGAAAAGAAAGGGGAAAAAACATTCATATGTGTAAATAAATGAAAGTGAAAAGGACGGAGTTCCAGCCTTTACTACCTTACAATCTACAAGGCAGAATGCAGTAATTATGTAGGAGAGAGAGAGAGAGAGAGAGAGAGAGAGAGTGTGTGTGTGTGTGTGTGTGTGTGTGTGTGAGTTTAAGGGAGAGGCACATAATGAATGAAAAGGATTTCTGATAGGTAGAGAATGAGAAGGGCACAGCAGGTTAAGTGGGTGATATGAACTAAGGCAAAAAGCCCTGAAAGCACAGGGTATTCAATTTCTCCCCTCCCCCATTCATTATCCACACTGTCACTAGAACTGGCTGCCTAAAATACATACGTAATTATACCATTACTTAATTAAAACAATATGGTGAATCTCCAGTATCTACAGAATACAGCTCAGTCTCAAGCCTCACCAACCATTACAACTATGCTCTGCCCTTACTCTCTTTTTCCCACATTCCAAACTCTAATTTAACTGAATCAATCTTTTCCCTTTACAATTTTCTTTGCCTCTGGTAAGCACATCCATGATCTTTTACCTCTATTCGCATTCATTGACATTTCAACCATATTCATCCTTTAAATTCAGCCCAAATATCTTCTCTAAAGTTCCTTCACAGTCTCATTGAAATTGGCTTATAATTCCAGATGAGCTTTTGAACCACTTTAAGTTCAAAAACCTGTTGGTGTTTTCACTGAAAACACTTTTATACTAATTTAGGGAGAACTGATATCTTTAGAAGATACTTTTCCTATTTAAGTATGAATTTCCAATTATCTAGTTTTCAATGTTCCTCAGTATTTTTTAAATTTAACTATAATTAACATACAATGAACTGCACATATCTTAACCGTTAAGTTTGATGACTTCTGACAACTTACTATACCCATGTAACTACCATGCAAAACAGGATTATAACATTTCTATTACCCTAGAACATTCCCTCGTGCTCTTTTCCAATTAACCTCTCTCTCTGCTCCCAGGATATGAGATTTTAGTTTCTGTAATTATAAATTAGTTTTGCTAATTTCTAACTATATATATTGAATCACACAGTATATATTCTTTTGCATTTGGCTCCTTTTGCTTAACATTTTGTTTTTGATTCTTCCATGCTGTTAATGTACAGTAGTTTTCTTTAATCAATAAATAGTATTCCTAAATATACTACAACATGTTTATCTATTCTCCAGTTGTGGAATATCTAGGCTGTTTCCAGCTTTGGCTAACATTCTTACACTAAGTTTGTTGTCTTTTTTTTTTTTTTTTTTTTTAGTGGACATATGCCTTTATTTTTCTTGGTAAATACTTAGGGAGTGAAATATTAGGTTGTATGGTGTGCAGAAAAGAGTTAACATTCCTATGCTTATCCTTAAAAAGGCCTGTTTGCAAGGCTGGCCCTTGGTTGTTGTCTGAGAACTTGGATCTTGGATTTAGGGAGGATTCCAACCCAACTATCTGATAAGAGTGGCTCAGTGTACTTAAACTGTTTATGACAACAATAAAGTTTACACTGAATACCTGCTTTCCTTCTGGGAGTCTGGAATTTGGGCTGGGCAGAGGGTATAATCAGAGCTCAGAGGGAAATCTCTGAGCACTACATCTCTAATGAGCTTCCCTGGTGGTAACATTTTAGAGGTGCTGTCACAGCTCCTTGCTGGGGGAATTGAGTCATTCCATGGGAGAGGACCCTTGGAAGTTTGTACGTTGTCTCCCCTGGATTTTGCCCCATTCACCTTTTCCCTTTGCTGACTGTACTTCGTATCCTTTCCCTGTAATAAGTCATAGAGCCATGAATAGGACTACATGCTGAATCCTTTAAGTCCTCCTAGCAAACCATCAAACCCAAGGATGGCCTTGGGGACCTCCAGACACATAAAATAAATATTTTGTTTAACTTTATAAGAAACAGCTCTCCAAAGAGGTCAACTATTCTGTATTCTCACCAGTAATAAATAAAAGTTCCAGTTGCTCTAAATCCTCATAACTATTTAGTGGTAGCTCATTTTTAAAATGTTGATTTCAGAGGTTCTTTTTAAAAATTCCTCCATCTGGATATCCAGTGCTATTCTTTCCCCATTGAATTATCTTGGCACCTTTGTCAAAACCAATTTCCAGGGCTGGCATGTTAGCTCACTCTGTTAGAGCATGGTGTTTTAACACTAAGGTCAAGGGTTCAGATCCTCCTACTGGCTGAACAATTTCCATATAAATATGAGGGTATTTCAAAAAGTTTGTAGAAAAATAAAATTAAAAGATAATGCCAATCTTTCCATGAACTTTTTGAAGTATCTTCATAATACTTAACCTAGTTTACTCACTTATTAGCAAATAACATATAATATACAAAATAAAAATGTTCAATGAAAAGAAAATTATTATAAATGTTATATTCATTAATATCATAGGAAAAAGATATATGGAATGTACCAATTATCCAAAAGAAGAAATAAACTGAAAAAAAAATCAATTACTATATTAAGTATTGGTCTAGTCCCAGACTCTCAAATCTCTTCCATTCATCTATATGTCTATCCTTATGATAATACTGTATTATTTTGGTTACTGTAGCTTTATAGCAAGTCTAAAAATCAGGTACTATAAGTCCTCAGATTTTGTAGTTTAACTTGTGTGGTTATTTTACGTCTTTGTGCTTTCACATAAATTTTAGCACCAGCTTGTCAATTTCTATGAAAAAGACTGACAAGATTTTGATTGGGATTGCAATGAATTTTTAGATCAATTTCATGAGAACTGCCATCCTAACAATATTCGTTCTTCCAATTTAAGAACATGGTGTACTTCTCAATTAATTTAGGTTTTTAATTTCTGTCAGCAATATTTTGTAATTTTTGGTGTACAGGTTTTGCACATCTTTTGTTAAATTTATTATCTAAGTAACTGCAATGCTATCGTGAATGATTTTGTTTTTTAATTTCATTTTTGAATTGTTTATTACTAGTATATATTAATATAATAAATTATTGTTTATTATCTTTTATCCCACAGCCTTGCTAATAAATTCACTTGCTTTTTCTAGTTTTATTTTTTATTTTTTGGTAGATTCTTTGGAACTTTCTATATACATGCCATCTGTTCAGTTTTACTTCTTTCCATTCTATGTCCTTTAATTTCTTTTTCTTGCCTTATTGCACTGGCTAGGACCTCCAGCATAATGTTGAATAAAAGCAGTAAGAGCAAACATCCCTGCTTTGTTCTTGATCTTAATGGAAAAGCATAAAATCATTCACTATGAAGTATGATGTTAGTTATTTTTTTCATAGACATCCTTTACCAGGTTGAGGAGGTTGCCTTCAATTCCTAGTTTGCTGAGAGTTCTTATTATGAATTTGTGTTGAATTTTGTCAAATACTTTCTCTGCACCTTTTGAGATGATCATATGGTTTTTCTACTTTGTCTTATTATAGTTTGATGTACTGCACTAAATTTATTTTTGAAAGTTAAATTAGCCTTACATTGCTGGGGTAAAGATATTTCAAATCAATAGAGAAAAGACCATTTGGAAACTAGCTAGACATTTGAAAAAAAAAAATAAGGGTGAGTTTCCAATTTATACCTTACATTAAAATAAAATCCTACTTAGAATAACAAACACAATATAAAAATAAAATCATAAAAGTACTATTAAAATATGATAATTTTTTAATATGTATAAGAAAGTCTTTTCTAAGACTAAATGAAATAAAAACAAAAAATTGATAAATGCAACTACATAAGAAACAAAAATTCCTGTATGTAGAAGAAAGTACCACAGGAAAGACCAAAGATATACCAGTAAAAACAATTTGCTAACTCATATAACTGACAAAGGGAGAAATCCCTACTGTATAAATAGGAACAACTTACTAAAAAGTAGGCAAAAGGATATTGAGACTTCATAGAAAGAGTAATGCAAATGGCCAATAAAGCAAAAGCTGCTTCTCTTTAGTAATAATAAAAATGCAAATTAAATGACAACATTTCATCTGTTAGATTTGTAAAAAATTTTTAAAACTGCTAGAATACAGAGCCAAAAGACACATAATGAAAATAAGGGGGGAAAAGATATTGACGAGTCAAAGAGATTCAACAACCAAATACTTGTTATTCCAAAAGTTCTCAAATAAGAGAAAAATGGAAGAAAGGAAATTAAAGAAAAGTAAGAAGAACATTCATGAGCTAGAGAGACTTACACGGTCACATTAAAAGGGACCACTGAGCTGAATAAACGTAAAAATAAAAATCTATACTAGACAATAAAAGATAAAGATAAGAGCTTAAAAAGCTTTCGGGGGGAAACAGATAACCTACAAGGGAAAAATTATCTGACTGGCAACACTGTTCTCATCAGTAACCATAGAAGTGAAAAACTATGCAATGATTTAAAGCTGTTGGAAAATAACTCACCAGGAATTCTATACCCAGCAAACTACCACGCGAAAAGAAAAATAAAGGTATTTCCAGATAATTAAGTTCTCAAAGTTTTACTTCTCCTAAACCAATTCTAAGGCACTCAATTGAGTAAATTACTCAGCCGACTAAAGGCTGAGGTCAAAAAAGAGGAAGACACCATATGTCAGAAATGGTGGAACTGACCCAGTGGCCAAATAATATAAGTAAATGATAAAGTAAAAGCAATCTTGGGATAAAGTTTTACATTAATCATGGGAAGTAATAAGCACAAATTAAAAGATTAAATCTGTGTGGCCTAAGTAAAAAGTATTCAGAAAAAAAATACAATAGGTTCTAAGCAACAGATAAAAGAATGGAGGAGACACGCAGCATCAATGACATAGTGAAGAATACACACTTATTTCCACAGTAGGAAAAAAAGGAAGGTAATTGAATATTTCAGGGAAAAACCAAAAAATGTATTAGAAAATCATGCTTGGAAATAAGCAAAACAGCACAATTTTGGGCAATATGTGGAATACTTGAAAAGATAAACCATGTGATCTGAATACTAAATATATTCTCAGTGTAGTTCATGATGTTGAACATAGATTCAGAGAAAGAAATCTAACACCAGCACTCTAGTTGGTCAAAAACTGAAGTATTTTCACATAATCATATTAATGTAAATATTATTAGTTGCAACTATTAAAATCTACCTATATAATCAAAACATAAGAGGATTTAAGCATGGTTATAAAACAGAATGTAAATGTTATCATTACTTGACAACGTAAAGTAATTGTATATTATGAGTATAACATTTTGTGAAAGGGTGGGAGAAGACTTCAAAGGAAGAATGGGGTACTATTATTATTGTCTAACACAGTGAGGAATCAGGAATATTACTGAAACTGAGTGGAGATTTAATCATAAAAGTAGAAAGATAACCAACAAAAGCTAAAGAAAAGGGAGAATAAAAGGAGGAAAGTGAGATGCTGATTAAACATGGTAACAAAATTAAGAAACAGTAGCACAAAATTTTAAAAATGAAATTCTCAAATTTACTTAATAATCACATTGAGAGGCAATTCTTCCATTTCTCATATGCTATTATTTACTAAAGTATATCTTTCAGCTTAATATCAGGGAAGATTATTACAGATATTTGCTTTTTATAATTTTTTGAGGCTTTGACGAACTCTTTTTGTAAATCTTATTAGATATAATAGTTTTCAAAGTGTTTAGTGTATTTCAAAGTGTGGTACCCTAATTTCCACTTTTTTGGTTTTGGTTCCAGGAATATTGGCAGAAAAAGTAAAAAGCTGACAGCTGGGTATAAGGATATTACAAGATGACTTTAATTATCTAAAATGTTTCTTTTAAAAGAACAGTTGCTACTAAATATTTCATTGCTAACATTTGGTTTAAACCATAGCTACTTGTATTCTATGGCATACTGGATCTGAACTTTGCAGCTGGCCGTTGATTTCCATCAACACCTAAGACTGAAGTCTACAGCAAGGCTAAACACATCTAAACTTCGGAAATCGAGCTTTCAAATCCACAGTGAAAACCCACTTGAATACTTACACAGCTTTTTTGCTTTAATTGTTGCAGAATAAAATTTTTCCTACATAAATATCAACTCAATTTAATTAAGCAAGTATTTATGAACATCTCATTGGGCACTATAATTTACTTTCTGTGAGGGACACAAATAAGCATCACAAAGCAGAGTATAGGAGGTAAATAACCAGCAATCAGTTCTTGCCCTGGAAGAATAGGCATTATTTTATAAAGTGTGAATATGATGAAAAAGTCATTTTCTCCCCAAACATGATAAAAGGTCAACTAACAAGTGAGCCAAAAGAAAAATGCTTTAAAAAGGAGGGAGTAATTTTGGTCTTTCCTGTAAAGGCCAAAACCAAAAAAGCAGCCAGATATCTTGAGTGTGAGTCCCAAATCTATACACGCAACCTGGGTAACCATAAGCAAATATCTAATTTCTCAAGATCCCATGCGACTCACTGAAATATGGAATTAATCACTCCTTCCCTGCCTTATTTATTGGATTTTTAATCATTTGACAAATATTTGCTATGTAATTATTATGTGCCAGGCTTATGCTAAAGATATAACATAAATAAAATGGCATCTCTGACCTCAAGACACTCACAGTCTGGAGAGGGAAATAAGTAAATAAGTAAGCATAATTCAGTATGTTTGTGATGTAATAAATAGAAGCTATGGAAATACATAGGAGGGAGAGATCAATCCTGCCAAAAAGAGTGAATCCAGGAATACTTTACACAAATTACATAAAAACCGAAGATAGTGTGCCAGGTCAAGTCACTAGGTAGTAGTAGCCATAGCAAAAGGGGCTCTAAGCCTCAGGAACACATGAACATATATGCACAGGAGTTCACAAAGGCCTAGGTGAGTTTGGAACAGTTCAGACTGTCTAGATTGTAAGGTGTTCCATGAGGGAAAGTATAGAAAAGAGCACAGAAAAGTGGACTGATGCCAAATTGTTAGGAGAATTATAGTAAATTAACGAAATTGTACTTTATCCCAAGGTCACTGTTCCCTAACATCTTGTCCTGCGATCACATGCATGAGGAGGGAAGGTTTATTAAAATTCAGATTCCCAGGACAATAGATTCACTGAATCAGAACTTCTTCAGTCTGGGTAATTTTCAATTCAACATGTTCCCTAGGTAATTCTTATACACCCCAAGTTTGAGAAGCAGCAATACAGGTCATAAGGAATTGCTAAACTTTAAGCAGACCAATTTTGTATTTTAGGAGATCATTTTAGCAGCAGTGTGAAAGCAATGTCAATCACTCCCCTGCTCTCTTCCATAAAATCTATTTATTATAACACACACACAAAATTCTGCTAGTTATTTACACGTCTGATAATTTTGCAGCAGTGTGGAAAGTAAAAGAGAGTAGAAAAGTAGAGACTGGTTGGGATACTTCAGTGATAAAGGAAAGGACTAAACTAAGGCAATGATTATGAGAAAAGATGGCAATAAAATCAAGATACTTTTCAAAGAAAGACTATCCAAGATTTGGTAATCAGTTGGATTTGGCAGGTCAGAGAAGATAAAGTCAAGTTAGCAGAAATTTCTAACTTGGGCAAATAATGATGTTATTAAATCAGAACACAAAATGATCATGTAAAACTGAGATGTGAAAATATTCTGAAAACAAAATCTAGTGTAAGGTATTATTAATCAGGTTCTTTTCTAGAGTGCTTCCCACATGTCTCCTTTTCGTAACTTAGATGTGGATTGTATTTGTTCTTTCAATATAAAAGTAACCCATGCTTATTAGAGAAATTCATTCACTTAAGTACAGACTGAAGTGTCTATTATGGGCTTGGGACTGTGCTCTGTATGTAATGGCAAAAAAGTGGTGCACAAATGAGTGACGAAAATAAAACTGAAAAAGTGCGACTAAGACAACCATTAGTTGAGCATTTTTGATGTATTCTCTTACAGCTTTTTTCCATGCATATTTTTTGGCTTATTTCTATGTTTTGTATGGTTGTATACATAATTTTGTATCTTTTTTTCACTTCAAAAACATTTCTTCCAATTATTATAGATTCTTCATAAACACATTTTCTATGATTAGAAAGGAGGTGGGAGAAAGAGATAGAATGAATGCCAATGTTTTATTAAGAGTCAAATGTAATGAATTTTCCCCTCATAAGTACTTCCAGTTCTTTAAAGTTTGATAGGTATTTCCCCATCCAGATAAATATCTTTTAAAAATGAGACTATCATAGGGATATGTACTCTTTTTCATTTAATTATTCAATTTACCTGGACTTTATTTTGGTATGTAAGATGAGATAAAAATTCAAATGACTTTGTTTTCCTAAATATTTCTATTTCTACGGGAGATATAACACAGTTTATGTGTTGAATACTTAAGCTGTTGTAAATTATTATATATAATGCTGCAAATGGAATTATTAGTTCAAAAGGTATGTTAATTTTTTAAAGGCATAGGCATTGCCAACTTGCTTTCCAAAGGGGTTGAACCAATTTAGACTGCCAATACAAATAAATGAGTGAGCACATTTCATGGCATCTTCACTAGCAAAAGCAGCATTAGAAAAATATTCCTGCCAACTCAAAAAGTAAAAATATCTTAACACTGCAACTTAAAATTTCATTTTGATTACCTATCAGGGAAAAACATTTCCCATATGCTTGTATTTGCTCTTTAGTAAATGAGCTCATCTTCTCAAGTTCTTTGTTCATTTATGGGTCTTAGTGACTCTGAAAGTGTTTATAAAAATTTAAAGGTCTGTCAAATTTTTGCAGAATTCTAATCCTGGTTTACCCATCTTTTAATTTCTTCATTTGTGCTGTAGGGGACAGGAGGTGGGAGGAAGAGATAGAATAAACGCCAATGTTTTATTAAGAGTCAAATGTAATGAACTTTCCCTTCATGAGTACTTCCGATTTTTTAAAGTATGAAAGGTACTTCCACATCCAGATAAATATCTTTTAAAAATGAGACTATCATAGGGATATTTACTCTTTTTCATTTAACTGTTCAATTTACCTGGATTTTATTTTGGTATGTAAGATGAGATAAAGATTCAAATGACTTTGTTTTCTTAAATATTCAACACCCTCAAAAACATTTATTAAGTCTTCTTTTTTCTGATTTCTGATGACTCCTTTATCATAGAGTGTCTGTTTCTGTGATCTCTATTGCCTTTTACCAATTTTGCTATCGATGCTTATGCCAGTATCCAACTCTTTTATTTACCCTAATTTTTTAGTATGTTTTGATATCTCATAGGGCTATAGGACTGTTCTTGGTTTTTCACTTAAATGTTGTCTCACTTTTACTTGTTTATGGTCTCTGAGGCAAAATTAAGAATTACTTTGTTAATTTCTCAAACACATTTTTGAAAAAGAGAATTATGCTAAACCTGTAAGTTAATGAGAAAAACTGATATTTGTAATAGTTGGACTTCCCATTCAGAAACATGATATTCCTCTCTCCATGCCCCCATATATCCCAATAGGATTTTTTCATTTTCTTCACATGGGCTCATATATAATTTTATATTTTCTGTTACAGTTATAGATGATTTTTTCCTATTATATTTTGTAAACAATTACTGGTATCATAAAGGCAAACTATTGATTTTTAGATACTTGTCTTATATCTAGTTACTCTACTTGTATATTCTTATTCTAATAATTTTTCAGCTGACTCTCAGTTTTCCTAGAAATGCAATCATATGACACCAAAAAAGGGAGTTGTGCAGCTTGTTTTTCAGTACTTATTCTTTTTAAATTCATGTCTTATTGTATTGGTGCAAACAGACTTAAGTAAGTAGAAGTCAAAATAGCAACTCTAAATAAAACAAGAGTGAGAATAATGCAACAGTATATTAAGTGTATTTTATGATTATCAAGTAGAAATTACCCTAAGAATGCAAAGATGGCTTAATACGGTCCCAACGAACTACCATTTGTGCGTGCGAATTCTCTTTGATACATACATCTGCATGCACACAAATCCACACCCTTTTAATTACATGTATTTCATACATTACATATATGACTTTATCATGTATTTTAGATTGTTGTATATACATTAAATCTTTGTACAAAACACCTTTCTGTACAAAATGGTATACAAAAACCATATATATCATAATTTATGGGTGATTTAAGAGATTTTTCAAGGAAAATGTTGACTCTGTACATCCACAGACTATACCTATGTTGTTCACCATTAAATATCCAGAGTCCAGCACATTGCGAAGCACCGTGTTTATTTAATAAACAGGAAATAGTGTTTAACCACTCAGTTACTTATTTTTAAAAATATGAGTATACATATGGTGATATTTTCTCAGCCCAAATTTTGAAGGCACTTTTGAAAAACCTACTTCATTCCCCAGATGGGTTACTTTTGAGTCATAATAGAATATGGAAACAGAATATTAGGAATTACAACTATCTTACATCTGGTCCTATGATGATTGGATTTAACCGTTATTTACATTTCTTTCTCCTATCTGTTCTTTTATGTCTATAGATTTGCTAAAGGAAATTCAACCATACTAGGTAGACTTTATTTTATGAAAACATTGAGTGGGTTTCTGCTAACCCCCTTGCCTAGAGAAATAGAAAGACTAAAAGGTAGAAAATGTAAAGGTGACAAATCCATGTTAACTCTCTCTTATGTGTTATTCATTCTCTTTGAAAAAATGCCCAATTTATGTTTTATGTGATCTGTGTGGGGAAGGAGCACTTCTCCTGGAGCCTTGTAAGGAGAAAAGTGTACACTGAGCCACCATGTGTACACTTGCTAGCTGGTCAGAAGACACGGCTACTGGGCCAAGGAGACACAGTCTCTCTCACACCACAGACAGAAGGGAAGGTTTGATGCAGTGAAATGGGATATTTGCTTATAATTCTAGATAACTACCAGAATACTAACCTGCTTGCTGACTATGTGACACAGAACAAATCATTTATGTTTTATGAGCCTGAAAAGTTGTACCGAATGGCTAGTGACTGAAAGAGATGTTTCCAGGGTGCTATGTTCCGGAAATGAGCTTGTGCAAAACACACATTCTGTGGATGTACAGAGTCAACATTTTCCTTGAAAAATCTCTCCTTTTTTTTAAAAAGAGTGCAATTAGTTTATTTGGGGGACAATCCTAGGAAACACTATTAAGAGAGTGTTTAAACAGATCTTAAAGAAGGAAAAATCTCTTAAATCACCCATGAAGTACAATGCATGTGGTTTTCATATACCATCTTGTACAGAAATGTTTTGTACAAAGATATAATGTACATACAGCAATCTAAAACACATGATAAAGTTATATATGTTACATAAAATACATATAGTATTTTAAAGGATGTGGATTTATGGGTGTGCACGCACATGTGTGTATCAGAGAATATACATGCACAGATGTAGTGGTCATATCTACATGCCACCTTGGAGACTAACACAATTGCTCAGCAAGTCTAAACAGGAGCTTCTCTTCCAGCACTGAAACAAATTGCTGTTTCTTTGGTTGAGCACTAGAGGCTGGGTATTAAAGGCCATGTTGTAATTAACATTATATGTCTGAATAACAGAATCACACTCAACACAGTGAGATGTTCATACCTAGGCACTGAGACCAAATAAAGGTATTGCCAATTCATATCTTTCATCTCATGTCTACTTTGAAGCAAAAGCTCAATAGTGGAATATGACTGCAATATTAAAATTATTATTTTTGTCATGTTTTTCTGTTTGATTGAGTATAGCTGATTTCATGTAAATCAAGTGTGACGAGATGCCACTGTACTGATCGGATGTGGGACTTCAGTTTCCTAATTTTTGAAATGGAGAAACTACAAATGTATCGAACTGTTAATGTGAGGATTAAGGAAGATAATATTTAAAAAGTCCATAATATTCTTCTTCCTCAGATTCATGATATTAAAGTTTGGATTAGAAGAAACTCAAAATATACACACTCATGTGTACATTTAGAAAATCAAGAAAACTTTCTTCCACAGCTTTTCACCCATAATTCTTTGTGATGCCATTTAAAAATAGATAATTGATTCTTAACTTCAATGCCTACATTAGTCATAATCCCAAAGCATGGAAACAAACTCTTGGTCAATATTAAGACGGTTTAATGTCATGCTATTTTTTCATTGTGCATACCACCCCCCAAAAGAGACTAAATTCTATACAGTTTACATGCATTTAAAAAATGTTTGGAAGTATGCTTAATAAAAATCATTCTTTAAAAGCAAGTTAACAATAAAATTATTAACAACAATAATAATAAATAACAATGAACAATTATGCCAAAAATTGCAGCTACTTTCTGAAGTAATCTCCATATAAATTAGTAATTTTTTAAAATGTAGTTTTTTAAAGTTGCAGATGTGTTATTATTATCCTGGCTTATGAGAGATGCAGACTATGGGATCACCAACTTGAGAAGAATAAGTTACCTTGTGGGACCATCAAGAATAGTCTAGCCAAGACAGCTAAAAAGTGAAAGGTAAGAAAACCATACGAATGTTTACCATAAATATGAGCTAATAGTCTCATTTATATATGGTACCAACAACAGTACTGAAACAAAGTAGATGATGCCACAGAAACTTGTATCAGTGGCACTGGGTAGCTATCTTAGTAATTAAAGGCAAAGACTTACAGATTAAACTGATGGAAATAACCTAAACACATGGTTGCTTTCCTTAATCTCACATAAATGACTTATAAGGTTTATAAAATGTCTAGTCAGTGTACATGAGGTAACAAACAGAATGATACACAAAAAAGTTAACTTTTTTTTATATGTTATTCAATAAAGACTTCATAGCAAGTAGAATGGGCAAGTGAGACACAAGCACTTTAAAACTGGACGTGAGAATTTTTTAAAAGCCATGTAGCACAGAGAATATGTGACAGTATGACACAACTATTGTCTGCAGCACATGAAGAAAGACAGGGAAAGGAAATACATAGTAGCACAAAGCAAGTACTGCTTCAGTGGCAAAGTGTCATTAAGCTATCTGCTGGGGATTCTGAGATTCCAAGAACGGACGGAGAAAATCAATCCATAGGAAGCTCAGACTAGATGTGAAAAATGTACATTCATTTTTTTCATCCACTTATTTAATACCTTCAATCCATCAATTCCTCATTCCTATCAAGCGAAATTTCCATATGCTAATTTCTCTAAGGATTAGATATGAAACTGAATTCAGATTCCTAGAGCTAGAATGAAATTTTAAAAGTTTTACTAGAACAAAAAGCAAGCAGTAATGTAAAGAACTGAGAACTACTCTAAGCTTGTTAGAAAGCAATCTTATTGTTCATTATCCAGGGATTGAATCCACTAGCAAATTCTCAGAATGGATGGAATTAAATTCACTACATAATGTTAAAGTCCCAAAATAAATTGATGAATACAACACGATTTTTATTCTCAAGTGTTCACAGATCTTTACTGAGTGTTTACTATGTGCTAGGCACTTTTCTAAATGCTTCCATGTATTATCTATTTAATTCCCATTACAATATCATGATGTAGGTAGCTATTATCCTTCCACAAATAAAAAATTATGTATTATCACCAAAATATTTAACCCAAACAAGTTATATAACTTGCCCAAAGTTACAAAACTAGTAATCTTGATAGTCTGGCTCCAGAGCACATGGTCTTAACCATTTTGACATATATATGGAAAAGAAAAGAAAAATTATAGAAGGCTAAGTACAGTGGCCATATTTTGTGGATTTTCTAAGACTGTCCTGACTTTAAATATTCTGTCTTGTTGACCAATTACTTCCCCAATTTTGGATGGAAAAAAAAATTATTTGCAGGAGGCATGTACTAACTTACATGTCTCATATTTAGCCTCAACAAAAAAGACCATAGCATGATACATTTAGCTGTGCTTTAGTAATTGTACATTAGATTTATTAAAAATGATTTTAAGGAAATCTGGCATCCCACAATATCACTAAGAAAGTTTAAAGTTGGTCATTTCTAGTGGAAAACAAAACAAGTAGCCAGTACCCACACTACAAAATTACTAATATTCTAAATTATTTTGAGTTTTACTACCATTGTTATTATCAAGACAAGTATAGAAACTGCTTTGAAAAAGTCATGTTCAACTTTTAGAAAAAGAATACAAGAATTGGTTGGAAAAAGAATACAAATATTACTTTCATAAAAACTTTAAGATGCAACCTACCAGGGTCTCAAATGCAAGTAATAGCCATTAGATTTTAAGGAAATCTTCATAAGGAAAATTAAAAGATGTTACTATTAATATTTATACATATAAAGATGACGGTATCAAAATATAATTCTTTCCTTTCCCTGCTGTCATGCATGGTTTCATTTCAGATTGGAGTTTATAAGTAATACCTAATTTTTATATTTTTCTCACGATTTTTCCCATTAATGTTACTTTACATTTGATGACATGCTCCATAAATCTATACTCACAGAATAATAGTTGATTTGGCAAAAAAACTCCAAGGTTTTTAAAATTGCCAAGAAGTTAACCTCCTAAGGAAAAACATACAATTCACTCTTTAGGTTAAAGGCAGTCAGTTGTTTTGAAATGGAATACTGCTTTCAGGTCTAGACCTGCAATAAGTCCATCATAAAAAGTACTTCGAAAAGTAAGATCTCCAAAAGAAAAATAAGCCACAGAAATCTGCTTAGCTTGTTCAAAAATCAGTAAATACTCAAACTAACTAAATAATAATATCTCATTACCCAAGCAGTTTGCTGGTTAAAAAATATTCAAAAATTGAAGGTAATTTGAACATTAATAGAAAGAAAAAATCAATAGCTTAAACATCACTGCTTTCTGATCAAAGACAATGATTTTTGTCATCTTTCCATATATTTGTCTGCACAACCGAGGATAGACCTAGAAAAAAAGAGGCTTACTATGCCACTGCAATTACGTTTCTAAGATTAGAACACATTTTTTGAAAACCATCTAGTGGGATGGGTTACCTAGAGAAATTATGGAACATACTTTCCTAGAAGTCTTTAGCAAGTAAGGATGATGGACAGTGGCTATTAAAGGTGCTGTGACAGGTCTGCTGGCCTTCATAACCCTGGCAACTGGTGTGCAGTAGATGACCTACTCTCCATGCCTGTCAAACTGTTCCCAGTGCCAGTAACCAAAATGACCACGTCTGCAGTGTTTGATTCTCCAAAGTCACTGATGGTTTCAGAAAGAAAGAAAGAAAAAAAAAAAAAAATCCTTCCACCCCATTCTTTCCAATGGCAGCTTTTCTCTGCCACAGAATTTCACAAGAACTTTCAAAAGTGCAAATTTATAAACAGGCAGACAAAAATATTTGAGCTTCTGAAAGTATGACAAACCTGAGATAGACTGTCCTCCCTCTGGGGAGTAGCTTGCTTACTCCTCCCTGAAATCAGAAATAGACTTTAAAATACTAGGAATTTCAGGGAATTTGAGAATTATAAAGAACCTTAGAAATTTTGCAGGTGAAGAAATAAGCCCTGGAAGGTTAAGACCTAAGGCTATATAGCTAGTTAATAGTTGAATGTAGAACCCATATTTTCTGATTCCTGATCCAATGTTCTTTTCACCATCACACACAGTCTTTCCTTAACCTATCAATCTTTTAAAAAATGTCTCCAAATATCAAAAGAAATGTGCAATTGGTTAACTTATACAAAAATGTTTCTTACATACTCCAAATCTATGCTCTCAGTAAGTGATCAACTAAGACCGGCACATAGCAATTTACGTACTTTTTACACAGTTCAAAATTATATAGCTACTAATTGACAGACATATAAGAAAAGTATTTTTATTTCTAAATATGATTCTATTTCAAAAATATCAATGCTTACTTATCACCTACATTTGGGCACTATGCTAGGTGCTCAGAGTACAAGAATAAACACAACATGGTCTCCTCCTGCTCAAAAATCTATGCCTAAAATCCTCTTCATAATATTGCTTTATATTTCTGTAGTACTTTATGAGATGTATTTCTCTGTAGAGCCTTACTAATTCCTGGTGAGTTAGGAAACAGAGTTATGATCAGAGCAGAATGTACAGCTTTATTCATATCACAACACTGACTTCTTTGGCTTCTACTACACAAATATTTAAAATCTGAAGTATACCTGATAAGCATTGTTAATAATTCTGACAGATTTCTTTTAATCTCACATTTATTTCAAATGTGGCCCTGATATAAAAGACTCCTTTGTAACAATTGTAATCATATGCTAAAAGATACTAAAAACTTAACTTCTTATAAATGAATACAATTTAGATAAATTATCAAGATAACTACCAAAATGATACAGAATAAATGAGTATTTGTCAGGCCAAATAAAAAACATGTTATTCTTGTACTAGATATAAACTTAAAATAATAATTAGTATGTACACATTTTTTCCTAAACAGTTTAGTGCTATTTGGGATCATTTAAATTATCTCATTAATTAATTGTATGAGCTACATAATGAACAACACATTATAATTCCTACTGTATCAATGCAGAAAAACACACAAAAATGTGATACACATATACAAAGTAGCAGTCTGGGGTTGGAATTTAGTACTTTAGGCATCTAGACCAGAGGAGGTCTCTGATACATACTAAAAACAGCTTCACTTTAAACTTACAAACTCTTTATTGGAACATTTTAACTTTAAACTCCCTAACCTGTATAGGTGGGGAAGGGAAGAAGGAGCACCTAATCAGAATCAATTGAATCAGATAATAAAGAATTAAATGTGGATAAGGTACATAGCTATGAAACATTACCATTTTTTCTAAAGTTGAATAACCTTTTTGAATGATGGAAATGGCCAGCCTTCAAGATGAATCCTCAAACTTCACTGTATGTTGCCCCATATTTCTCTTTTACATCCTAACATTTCAGTTTTTAATTTTTAAATTTTTATTACATAGTTTTTAATTTTTATTACAGTATCTTCCCCAGAAAGGTCGTTTATAAAGTTTCCTTTTCACATAAACTTAAGGGGAAACTCAGGCAAGTAAATTTGATTTATACAAAAATAAGTTTCTTGGTAACAAGAAACTTCAATAGAGCAACATTATTACATTATGTGTAAGGTTTCTCTCAATCTTACCAAATAAATAAAGGCTAAAATCACTACATAAAGTTGAGAAATACGGCTCCCAAATAGAGAAAAATATCAACAACTTCTGTCTGCTAACTGATTATCTGTAACTGTTAATCTGACATTGGGAAGACTCTTTGTGCCTATCTTCTGGAATCTGTCCTGACCAGAAGACCAATTTTTCCTATATTTCTTATATCACCTATTAATTACTAAATAATGCTCCCTGAATTTTAAGGTTTAATGAAGAGATTTCACTTAAATCTCTGGGTCTTCTTTTGTAAATCATCCTTAATTTTAACTTGTTTCTTTCTTTTAGGGAATCAAGTCTGATTTTACTTACCTTTGGAGATGGTGTAAGGTCATCAGTTTAGACTCCCCCCCCCCATTATGTATTATACATATATGTGTTTATAGCTTGGCATGTGCTATCCTGTCAGGGTTCAAACTTCCAGGCATAATTATTTCCCAAGCAGGCTGACTAACACCTGTGTGTTTGGCAGTGGAATGGGATTCTAAGAAAACGAAACCAAAAGTTACAATGGTTTTTGGTCCCTAGTCACACCTGCAGTGCTACCAGTCAGCAAAGTGAAAAATAAGACTTATTACATAAACTGTCCTTTTGTTATCTCAGATAAGTCCACTCATGAGATCTAACAACTCCTTAGGGAAAACGAAATGAACATGTATTAAGCACCTTATTCAGATCAAGAAGTCTCTTGGATCTATATTATCTCATTTAATTCAACAACAACTCAATTCAGTAATTACTCCCCATTATACAGATTAGAAAATCTGTCCAAAGTAATCCTGCCAGTATGCTTAAGAACCAGTTTTTGAACCTAGGTATGTCAGATTCCAAAGCCAATACTGTTAAAAGGCTAGATCACTGAGTACCATGTAGAGCTTCTAGTACAATCCTTCTATGTTATAGATGAGGATAAGGCCCAAATAGATTGAGACTTGCCCAAAGACACAATGTCTGTGGTGAAATGGGGATTTGAATTCAAGGCTTCTGATTTCCAGTGCAGTACTGTATATACAGTGATCCTTATTTTTGCCTGTGTATGTGTGTTTGGGGTGGAGTGTCACTCTTGATACAATTTATGTATAATTTATAATATCACAACTGTCTTCAAATGAAATTCATATATGTGGCAATTTCAGGGATGTACATTTTTAGTGGCCAAAAATATTAAATGTATTTGGTAAGAATAAAAACTTCTTTTGAATTACATGTTATAAAAAAGTCTGTCTCCAATGTATCTAGTCAGTCAAGTGCCTATAATGTACTGGCTACTGAAATGGGCAATAAGAATACAACTGCATATAAGATAAAAAGAGTCCCTATCCTCATTGAATTTACATCCTAGTGGAGGATACAGACAAATAAATGGGCAATTACAATGCTATGAGGTCAATGCTATGAAAGTGGGAGTATAAGATGCTATGTGAAGAGGAAGCAGAGACATCTAACTCAGACTAGAATTTTCGAAGGATTTGATGTGAAAGATGAGTAGGGATCAGCTAATTAAGGAAGGGGAATGGAGTGTGCAAATGTCTTAGGAAGTACTATGTCTTACAGCATTTGCACATGAGAACATGGAAAGGCCCGGGGAGCTGTAGGAACAGGGAGGAGAAATGAACTAGGGAGAGAAACAAGGACCAAATCATACAGGTCCTTGAACGCCAGTGCTTTACAATCTTATCTATTAGAATTACCTGGTGAGATTTAAAACTAGCAAGCAAACAAAACACAGTTGTCTGGGCTCCATCTCAGACCAATTAAATCAGAATCTCTGGGATGAGACCCTGGCATATTTTTAAAAGGCTCCCTAAGATGATTCTAATGTGTAGCCAGGACTGAAAACTACTGTTAAGCTGTAAAGGGAATTAAATATACATATTTATTACTGTAAATATGGAAAAAGGTAACCGTAACTCATAAAACCTCTCTGGGCCCTAGTTTCTTTAATTCTATTTTAAAAATGGTCTAGAGCAGATTAGAGCAAGCATGATATACTGAAAGGAGTCAGAAAATGTTAGTTTTGTAATGAGTCTCTTACCTGCCTGCCGCCTGTCTGAACTTAGATTAGAATATCATTTCCCAGGGACAGTAATACTGCTCTGTCTACAGGATTGTTATGTAGCGCAAGATAACTAATACTTAAGAAAAACTGATAACTGTTCTAATAAAATATAAACCATTATGTTCTGAGACTTGTGCTTCTACAGTTGAATAATTTTTAAGATCATAAACATTTTCACTGCAGAAGGAATCTGTTATGATGCTTAAGAAACACATTTCATTTAAAAAATCATCGCTATCTTGGAATTTAAGGTATAAAAATAATAAAATAGAAAACTGTTTTTTTTTAATGCTACTCTAGCTGCTAAAGAGATCAACTGGGATTAAGTTAGCTCTCTTCAAAATAAACAGATCAACAAAGCAAATGTCCTTTAAAACTGTTTTTAAATCTTTACTCAGGAAAGGGCGCTAATAAGAAATAAGAGAAACACAAAGTAAACTGTTTAAGAAAAAAGTTGTTATGACTATTTTACATAATATATTATTTGTAGACTTAGGTTTTGTTGGTTTTTTTTAAAAGAGAACACTGATTTGGGATGGAGAGGATCTTATCCTGACAGGAAGGAAGCTCTGCCTCCAGAAGGACTGTTCCATGCATAGAGCCAGTCAAAGCCAGTGCTTCTTTAGTCTCCCTTTTACATATATCTAGCTTCATAAGAATATACACTTTCATGCAGTAATTTTCAGTTTGATTTAGTAACATCTCTTTAAAGCTGTTATCCAATTTACTTAAAATTTTTAAAAATTTTAGATAAATAAAACACTGTTTTACATTTATATGTAGTTCATTTTTAATTATTTAACTAACACTGACAGGAATGCTTTTCAAACTCTATACTCATAGTCAATGATAAAATATTATTAAGTTAATATTCACTTACTTTCTTATTTCCCACATGATGCTATTACTACTACAATGTACTATCATTTCTTTCAATTACCTATTTTGTGATTGTAATAGGAAAGCACTTTATTTTGAAAAACGCACAAGAAACTTTTGAAAAAATTTCTTGATGAAACTGTATTTAATTTTGACCCAAAACATGAGACAAGAAATCTTAAAAAACAAAACACCAACACACACACACACACACACACACACACACACACACACACACACACACACACACACACACACACACACACACACACACACACACACCCTCTCCAGATAATTTTGGCTGATGACACTGCAGAACAGTTAATCTGATAATTAAAATTTTCCAAAACACGTGATGTTTAGATGGAGATCTATGCTGTCAACCAAAATTCAATTCTTCGGTTCAATAATCTTTAAACGTGAATACAAAGACATGCTAACAAATTCTTACACTGCAATTGCTTTGAGAGCCCATTAATAAAAACAAGAAGTGTTTTGATTTATCCAAACTGAATTAGCAACACGGTATCATAAGTATTTTTCAGGACTGTTCTTACAACACACAATACAGCACATAAACAAATTTTGTACGGTGCAATGTAAGCAAATATCCAGAGAATCTAGTTTCTAAGGAGGAAAACATGCGACTAATATTGCCCGCAGTGGTTCAAAAGTGGCAGTAGCAATCACTCCTTGAGTTACCTGGAATTTACCTATCCAAGTTTTCTAAGTGTTCTTCCTGGCCTCACAAACTACGATTCAAAACATCGTACCGCAAACCCTTGTCTTTCCTGTGCACAAAGGCGCAGTCTTGGAATGAGGAAGCTTCACCAAGATGAAATCACAACTCTAATTCATTAAAGAATATGCATACTGTTTTCTACAAAGCCCCCTCTCGTGGCGCTCCCCTTACGATTTATATAACTACATAAACAGCTCCCCAATTACTGACATCTAAGAAAATAGCTTTCGATTCCCAAGACTGGTTAATACTGTTGGCCACCATCACTATTTCTTTAGCATCCTAAAATAAACCCCTCAATCCGCGGTCAAAACCCAGGCTGAACGTCTGGTGTTTACACAGCCCAATCGCGGGCGCTATCCTACCTTTCTGAGCCACTTAAAAGCTATGAAACAGGCATCACATAATAGACTTAGTAGACACAAGTCACATGAGACAATGTCTCAGGTATATGAATGAAAGACTCAAACGTTTGATTATCTCGGTTAAAAGGAAAAAACAACCTCGAAAGGAAGGGTGGGAGGGTAGCTGTAGGGTGGGGGGAGCGGTTTTCCTTCCATAGCCCTGCCGGGCGATTTAAACCTAGTAAGAGGGAAGCGCAGGGCTGCCGGGCTGGCGGGGTAGGAGTCCTAGAGCGTGACAAGCCCCTCAGGAACGGGTCGCGGCTCCGCGCCCGGATCCCTCACTCCGCGGTGCTCGCGGCAGCCGAGCCACCCGCGGGCCGGGTGGGCGTGCAGGGCGCGGGAGACTGAGCCCCCGCGGCCGGGGCGGTGGCCCTGAGTGCACTTCCTCAGCCTCCAGCACCCCATCCCCAAAAATGGGAGGAAAGGAAGGAAACGAAGAGTGAGGCGGCAGCTAGAGGGAAGAAGGAGAGGGGACGGCGAGCCCTCGCCTCTGCAGCTGGGAGAGGCCAGAAGCAAGCGAGGGAGACGGAGCGGCGATCGCTGGTGAACTCCGACGCGGGTCGGGCCGACGCTGGGAGACGACCGGCCGGTAGCCCCCGCCCAACACGACGGGTGCGCCCGGGAGTCTCCGGCACCCACCCCGTTCCCATCCCCACCGCGCCCGCTCCCAGCCAGTCCGCGCTCTACTCACGCTTGGGGCTCCTCCAGGCTCCACGGCTGTAACCGCATCGGGTCCCAGCCCCGCGGGCGGCGGCGGCGCCGAGGGAGAGGAGAGCGGGCGGCCCGGCCCCTGCCTCCCGGCCCCTCTCCCCCGCCGCTCCGGAGCTGCCCGGCCGGGCACGAGCCCTGCCTCGCCAGCGGCCCCAGCCCCAGCGGCCGTGGCAGCAGCGGCAGCCCAAGACCTCAGCGGCCGCAGTAGCGGCACCGGAACTGCCGCTTTCTCCTTCTCGCTCCCTCTGCTCGCTAGCCCCCGCCGCACGCCCCCGCCCCCGTCTCCTTTCTCTGTCGCCCCTGCTTTTTTTTCCTTTTGTTTCCAGAATAAACTTTATTGGTCTCTTTTTCCGCTCACATCGTGTAAACAAACAACGAACTCTTCCCCACCCCCTCGACTATCCCCTCCCCTCCTCAGGCAGAGGAGGGTAAAAGCTGAGGAGGGGCCGAGCCTACAATGCTCCGGAAGCAGATGTGCAAAAAAGAGGAAGTGAAATTGAGGAGAGGAGGAGGGGGAAGTGGGCAAGTCGGGTAACAATGTGCCACTGCGCCTGCGCCTTGCTTTTCCGCCCGAAGTTGGTGTGTGGTTGGGTCGGCTTCCCTGGCTTGCATCTGTTTAATGCTCCGTCTTCTGCAGTAGTGAGGGTGTCGTGTCGCATATTTGCTTCTACGAGCAGCAGGTGGACTAGGGTAGAAATATAGAAAGGAATATTGGGAACAAGTGAGTTCATTCACTTTTACGACCAAAGAGGAAACGAACTCAGTTTGAGAGCGAGAGGAGACGCGGAGGCTAACCGCCCCTGTCAGTGGCTAATCAGAAGTGGTTATTGATTCTAGAGAAAAGGTCTTTGCAAAGAGTTGCTGCTCTTCCTTCTGCCGACGTTAGTTGAAGTTGTAGTCCATCCCCAAAGGCGGAATGCACTGCTATAGCCCTCCGCATTCCTTTGAGTCACTTTGAAGAGATTTTTTGCTGGACCCCGTTTTTGTTTTTCTGATTTGAATCAGCTTGTAGGACTGCAATTCTGACTATTCAGAAAACATGCGTTTTTCCTGTAAAGGCAACGGAGACTTCAGAAATCCCCTCTTGGCTCTAGATTATATTCAAGGTGGTGTCTTGGTGCTGCGTCTCCTTTTGCTTGAGAGTAATGGGATCTGTTGACTTTGAGGTCCAGTACTTTGCGTCCTTCTCCCCCTAGTGGACTTACACTGTATTGAAAAAGCGTAGAGCATTGATTAGAAGTCAGTTACAAGTCCAGTAGCATCAGGTCCACCTTGAATTTTTAAGGAATAGAGGACTTGGAAGTGACCCTACACATGTTATATACCAATTTATTTTACAGAGCAAAAACCTGACAGATGCCAGTCTTCTCAAACACCACACATCCAAAACCCAATTATGAATGGGATCCACTCCTCTGTGTGGACATAATTTCACTTGACTGTATTTCAATATTTTCTTGTGTTTTCTTTTTCTTCTTTTTCTTTTATTTATTTTTTTAAAAATTTTATTTTGTCGATATACATTGTAGTTGATTATTGTTGCCCCTTACCAAAACATTCCTCCCTCCTCCCTCTCCTCCCTCCGCCCCAACAATGTCCTTTCTGTTTGCTTGTCGCATCAACATCAACTAATTGTGGTTGTTATATCTTGCCCCCCCCTGGGTTTTGTTTGTGTGTGTGTGTGTGTGTGTGTGTGTGTGTGTGTGTGTGTGTGTGTGTGTGTGTGTGTGTGCATTTATTTATTTATTTTTAGCTCCCACCAATAAGTGAGAACATGTGGTATTTCTCTTTCTGTGCCTGACTCGTTTCACTTAATATAATTCTCTCAAGGTCCATCCATGTTGTTGCAAATGGCAGTATTTCATTCGTTTTTATAGCTGAGTAGTATTCCATTGTGTAGATGTACCCCATTTTCCGTATCCACTCATCCGATGATGGACATTTGGGCTGGTTCCAACTCTTGGCTATTGTAAAGAGTGCTGCAATGAAGGGGAACAGGTATACCTTCGACTTGATGATTTCCATTCCTCTGGGTGTATTCCCAGCAGTGGGATAGCTGGGTCGTATGGTAGATCTATCTGCAATTGTTTGAGGAACCTCCATACCATTTTCCATAGAGGCTGCACCATTTTGCAGTCCCACCAACAATGTATGAGAGTTCCTTTTTCTCTGCAACCTCGCCAGCATTTATCGTTCAGAGTCTTTTGGATTTCAGCCATCCTAACTGGGGTTAGATGGTATCTCAGTGTGGTTTTGATTTGCATTTCCCGGATGCTGAGTGATGTTGAGCATTTTTTCATATGTCTGTTGGCCATTTGGATATCTTCCTTAGAGAAATGCCTACTTAGCTCTTTTGCCCATTTTTTAATTGGGTTGCTTGTTTTCATCTTGTAAAGTTGTTTGAGTTCCTTATATATTCTGGATATTAATCCTTTGTCAGATGTATATTTTGCAAATATTTTTCTCCCACTCTGTTGGTTGTCTTTTAACTCTGTTAATTGTTTCTTTTGCTGTGCAGAAGCTTTTTAGTTTGATATAAACCCATTTGTTTATTTTTCCTTTGGTTGCCCATGCTTTTGAGGTCGTATTCATGAAGTGTGTGTCCAGTCCTATTTCCTCAAGAGTTTCTCCTATGTTTTCTTTAAGAAGTTTTATTGTCTCAGGGTGTATATTTAAATCCTTCATCCATTTTGAGTTGATTTTAGTATACGGTGAGAGGTATGGGTCTAGTTTCACTCTCCTGCATATGGATATCCAGTTATCCCAGCACAATTTGCTGAAGAGGCAGTCCATTCCCCAGTGAATAGGCTTGGTGCCTTTGTCAAAGACCAGATGGCAGTAAGTGTGTGGGTTGATTTCTGGATTCTCTATTCTATTCCATTGATCAGTGTGTCTATTTTTATGCCAGTACCATACTGTTTTGGTTATTATAGCTTTGCAGTATAGCTTAAAATCGGGTAGTGTTATGCCTCCAGCATTATTTTCTTTTTGCTCAGCATTGCTTTGGCTATGCATGGTCTTTTATTATTCCATAAAAATGTGTGGATAGTTCTTTCCATTTCTGAGAAAAATGTCTTTGGAATTTTGATGGGGATTGCATTGAATTTGTATATCACTTTGGGTAGTATGGACATTTTCACTATGTTGATTCTTCCAATCCAAGAGCATGGGATATCTTTCCATCTTCTTGTATCCTCTCTAATTTCTCTCAGCAGTGGTTTGTAGTTCTCATTATAGAGATTTTTCACCTCCTTGGTTAACTCAATTCCTAAGTATTTTATATTTTTGGTGGCTATTGTAAATGGGCAGGCTTTCTTGATTTCTCGTTCTGCATGTTCACTATTGGAGAAAAGAAATGGTACTGATTTTTGTGTGTTGATTTTGTATCCTGCTACTGTGCTGAAATCATTGATCAATTCCAAGAGTTTTTTTGTAGAGGTTTTAGGCTGTTCGATATATAGGATCATGTCATCTGCAAACAGGGACAGTTTGACTTCATCTTTTCCAATCTGGATGCCCTTTATTTCCTTCTCTTCTCTGATTGCTCTGGCTAGTACTTCCAACACTATGTTGAATAGGAGTGGTGAGAGTGGGCATCCTTGTCTAGTTCCTGTTCTTAAAGGAAAAGCTTTCAGCTTTTCCCCATTCAGGATGATATTGGCAGTGGGTTTGTCATATATGGCTTTAATTATGTTGAGATACTTTCCCTCTATATCTAACTTATAGAGGGTCTTTGTCACGAATGAGTGCTGAATTTTATCAAATGCTTTTTCAGCATCTATAGAGATGATCATATGGTCCTTGTGTTTGAGTTTATTAATATGGTGTATCACATTTATTGATTTGCGTATGTTGAACCAACCTTGCATCCCTGGGATGAATCCCACTTGATCGTGGTGAATAATTTTACGTATGTGTTGCTGTATTCTGTTTGCTAGTATGTTAGTGAGGATTTTTGCATCTATATTCATCAAGGATATCGGCCTGTAGTTTTCTTTTTCGGTTATATCTTTACCTGGTTTTAGTATCAGGATGATGTTTGCTTCACAGAATGAGTTTGGGAGATTTGCGTCTGTTTCAATCTTTTGGAATAGTTTGTAAAGACTCGGTGTCAATTCCTCTTTGAATGTTTGGTAAAATTCTGCTGTGAATCCATCTGGTCCTGGGCTTTTCTTTGTTGGGAGCCTTCTGATAACAGCTTCAATCTCCTTTATTGTTATTGGTCTGTTCAAATTTTCTACGTCTTCATGGTTCAGTTTTGGGAGCTTGTGTGTGTCCAGAAACTTATCCATTTCCTCCAGATTTTCAAATTTATTGGCGTATAGTTGTTTATAGTAGTCTCGAATGATTCCTTGTATTTCAGATGAATCAGTTGTAATATCGCCTTTTTCATTTCTGATTTTTGTTATTTGAGTCTTCTCTCTTCTTTTTTTTGTTAGCCATGCTAATGGTCTGTCTATTGTATTTATCTTTTCAAAAAACCAACTTTTTGATTCGTTGATCTTTTGAATTGTTTTTTGGGTTTCAATTTCATTCAGTTCTGCTCTGATCTTAATGATTTCTTTCCGTCTGCTAACTTTAGGTTTGGATTGTTCTTGTTTTTCTAGTTCTTTAAGGTGAAGTGTTAGGTTGTTCACTTGCCATCTTTCCATTATTCTGAGGTGAGCATTTAATGCAATAAATTTCCCCCTTAATACTGCTTTTACAGTATCCCACAGGTTTTGGTATGATGTATCATTGTTTTCAATAAAGTTTTTGATTTCCTGCTTGATTTCTTCTTGGACCCATATGTAATTAAGTAGAATGCTGTTTAATTTCCATGTGTTTGTATAGTTTCCAGAGTTTCGTTTGTTATTAATTTCTAGTTTTAATCCATTGTGGTCTGAGAAAATACATGGGATAATTCCAATTTTTTTGAATTTATTGAGACTTGATTTGTGACCTAATATGTGATCTATCCTGGAGAATGATCCATCTGCTGATGAGAAGAATGAATATTCTGAGGTTGTTGGATGGAATGTTCTGTAGATATCTGCCAATTCCAATTGGTCTAGAGTATTGTTTAGATCTTGTGTTTCTCTACTGATTCTTTGCCTAGATGATCTGTCTAATATTGGCAGTGGGGTGTTCAGGTCCCCTGCTATTCTGGTATTAGTGTCTATTTCCTTCTTTAGTTCTAATACAGTTTGTTTTATGAATCTGGCTGCTCCGACATTGGGTGCGTACATATTTGATTGTTATGTCTTCTTGATGGATCAGTACTTTTATCATTAAGTAGTGTCCCTCATTGTCTCTTTTTATGGTTTTTAGTTTAAAGTCTATTTTGTCAGATATAAGAATAGCTACTCCAGCTCGTTTTTCTTTTCTGTTTGCATGGTAAATCTTTTTCCGTCCTTTCACTCTTAGTCTATGTGAATCTTTATGGGTGAGGTGGGTCTCTTGTAGGCAGCATATAGTTGGGTCCTCCTTTTTGATCCAGTCAGCCAGTGTGTCTTTTGATTGGGGAATTTAAGCCTTTTACATTAAGAGTTGTTATTGAAAAGTGTTGATTTATTCCTAGCATTTTATTGGTTGTTTGTTTGTCTTAGGTGTCTTTTGTTCCTTGCTTTCTGATTTACTGTTTGGTTTCTGTGTTTGTTGGTTCCTTAGGTTGTAGATAGCGTTTTTGTTTGCTTGTTTTCTCTTCATGAATGCCATTTTTATTATACTAGTGGGTTTTGATTTTCCTTGGGTTTTTATGGCAGTGGTAGTTATTTTTCAGGAACCAAACCCAATACTCCCTTGAGGATTTCTTGTAAGGGTGGTCGTGTGGTAGTGAACTCCCGCAGTTTTTGTTTGTCTGAGAAATATACTATTTGCCCTTCATTTCGGAAGGATAGCCTTGCAGGGTAGAGTATTCTTGGCTGGCAATCTTTATCTTTTAGTATTTTGAATATATCATCCCATTTCTTTCTAGCTTTTAGGGTTTGTGATGAAAAGTCTGATGTTCGCCTGATTGGGGCTCCCTTATAGGTGATTTGACGCTTCTCTCTTGCAGTTTTTAAGATTCTCTCTTTGTCTCTGAGTTTTGCCAGTTTGACTATAACATGTCTTGGAGAAGGCCTTTTTGGGTTGAATACATTTGGAGATCGTTGAGCTTCCTGGATCTGAAGATCTGTGATTTTTCCTATACCTGGGAAGTTTTCTGCCACTATTTTGTTGAATATGTTTTCAATGGAATCTCCATTTTCCTCCCCTTCTGGAATACCCATGACTCGGATATTTGAGCGCTTAAGGTTGTCTGATATCTCTCTCAGATTTTCTTCAATGTCTTTGATTCTCTTTTCTTTCTTTTTGTCTGCTTGTGTTATTTCAAACAGCCCATCTTCAAGTTCAGAGGTTCTCTCTTCAACTTCGACAAGCCTGCTGGTTAAACTCTCTGTTGTGTTTTTTATTTCACTGAATAACTTCTTCAGTTCATCAAGTTCTGCTACATTTTTTTTCAGGACATTGATTTCCTTGTACATTTCCTCTTTCAGATCCTGTATACTTTTCCTCATTTCATCAGGATATCTAGCTGAGTTTTCTTGTATCTCATTCAGTTTCCTTAGAATTATCACTCAAAATTCCTTGTCAGTCATTTCAAGGGCTTCTTGTTCTATAGGATCTAGAGTTTGAGATTTCTTAACTTTTGGTGGTGTACTTTCTTGATTTTTTGTATTTCTGGTATCTTTTTTTTGATGTTTATTCATTGTGGCAGGGGGTTTCACAGTCCACTGGTTTGAGACTATTGACTAATTAAGATGTTGCTGTGGTTGCCATTTGGTATGGCTACCTCCATGACTGCTCAGTTGGCCTCTAGTGCCTTGTGTGTGTGGTTGCCTCGGGTCTTGGGCCTCTCTGGGGGCCACCTCTCTGGTCAGCTTGGACTGTGCTGGGCTGTTGGATCATGGGGCAGTAGGGCAGGGTGTGTGGTTTCTGCTGAGCTTCCACTTCCCGTGCAGGACTTCTCCCTGTTCCGTGCACTCTGGCCCGGGCTGTTGGATCACGCAGTGGTGACCCCACAGGGTGTGTGGTTTCTGTCGAGTCTCCGCCTCCCTAGCCAGATATCTCCCCTCTCTGTGCGTACTCGGCTGGGCTGGGACGTGTCTTCTGCAACCCTCGTCTATCAGCTGGGCCTTCAAGACCCTGCTCGGCACTGCCTTGCCCACAAAGTCTACCAGGTTTCTCCTAGGTGCAGACGACTGGTCACTCTGCGTGCCTTTGTAGCACTCTGTAGATCTTTCTCAGGACTTATCACCTTCCTCCTGGTATCGCGGTTATTTGTGTACTTGTCTTATCTCCCACACCAGAGCGTGAGCTCTTCGGGGGAGCCCGCAGCACACAGTTCACCTTTGAATCACCCCAAGTGCAGACTGAGTCCAGTGCCCGTCAGCTCTCTGGCAGGTTCAAGTGAACTCAGGAATTCTCTGACCACACTATTCCTAAGCAGAAATCGGTTAGGCGTTTTTCCGAACTGGTGGCCACAGAGATGGTATCTGCCTCCCGGTTTACCGGGGGCCGGAGCCCAGGGTGCGGTGGAGTGACAGTTGGCCCAGCCCGTACTTCCTTGCCCTCCCAACACTGGCCGAGGATACCCCACGCCACCAACCCTGCCAGAGCACCGCAGAGGGAGTGGAAGGGGAGGCCAGCCCGCAGGCCCCGGGAAGCCCTGCACTGTGGCAAGCAAGTGGGAAGGCTCAGTGAGGAGCCGAGCTGGGCGAGGAGGACAGGCTTGGCCGAGCCAGGCTGGAGCCGCCACCACCTGAGAAAATGGAAGCAGCCCCAGGGCTGCTGAGTGGCCCGGTCGGGCAGGTGGAAGCTGGGCGGGCATCCGACCCCCGAGCAGGGCCGGTCCGGGAGTCACTCACGGGGCTGTGCCAGGTCGGGCGTCTCCCTCTCTGCCTCTGCGTAGTCACCGTCTCTGTTCTAGGCCGCCGCCGCAGCCTCGGGCTGCTCACTCGGTCCTGCAGCCTGGCTCGGGCCCTCCCAGGAATCTTCTTTTATGTTGGCCTGAAACCTCGAATCCTGAATAGGGCAGCTGGCCGCCTTCAGCGTGGCTCCGGCCTCCGGGATCCTGGCAGTGTCAACAGTGGCCCCGGGGCCGTGTTCCCTGTTTAGAGACTCGCTTTTGCAGCTAAGAAACAGTTCTTTTCCTTCTCCATACTTCAAAGCTGTTGCCTGTAAATGAGGCAGCCTCTCCTGCCAAGGGCAAAGTGGCGGTCAGCCCCCACGTCTGGCCACCAGCAGCGGTCCTCCCTTAAGAGATGGCAAGAGGAAGGTCCACAAGTTTCCCAGCTGCCTAAGGTCCAGTGGCTGCCTTTTCCACCTCAGCTACTCCGTGCCAACTGCCGCAGCCACCGCCATCTTAGGATCTACTTCCTGTGTTTTCTTTCTTTCTTTCCCCCCTTAAGCTCTGGTTTTTATCTCACATCCCAGTAGTCCATGTTTCTAAATATTTTTCTTGAACATGTTTTTTCAGCAGTTTCAGAACAGTTACTCCAGAGCAGGGAATTAAAAAAAGAAAGAAAGAAAAAAGAAAGCAACAACATCGACTTGCTTGTCAAAGTAAACCTTAAGGTGGTATTTCCCAAATTGTGTTTTCAAACACAGAGTTCTGTGAGATTTAAATAGGTAGTCCTTGGTGGGGTAAAATTATGCTAGAGATATTTTTCCTTCTAAAATTTATTTTTTAAAAATTATTAAGAAAAAAAAGGAAAAAAAAAATAAAAATAAAAATTATTAAGTAAATGCTAATTACATTATATGATTTTTATTATGTGATAATTTACCTTTAAGAAATCATTTGTCATAGCAGAAAATGCCCTACCTGGTACTTGAATGCATGACACTATTCATTGGTGCAGGACTAGCATTTACTACCTTTTTCACAATTGATGCATTTGGCTTATTTGATGGCCACTGTTCTTATGAATCTTATCTTTCAAACATATTTGCAATATTATTCAATATTTAAAATATGTTAGACATCTATTTGACAAAACTCTGCTCAAGGACTGGTTACTGAAAGAAGAACGTTTTAAAGGAAAAGCAAAAATAGTGATTCTCAGACTGCAAATCAGACAAAAAATGGAATGCTTCAGAATTAAATAATTGCATTCTAAAGGTTCTAAAGTCAGGAGATGACATGTCCAAGGTGAAACTATTGTTCCATTCTAATATATTGGAATTATGATGCCAGTTACTTGCCTTTTGGATTTATTTCCATTGAAAATAAAGATAACTGATACTCAAATGTGCATTGTACACCAAAACATTACCTACTACTGAGATAGCAGGTGCTTAGTCTCTCCGGGTTTGGGTTTCAGAACACACCTCTGGGTTTCAAGCCACTCCTCAAGGTCTCGGGCCTCTCCCATCAGCTTTCCCTTAGAGGAGAGTTACTGTTGCTTATTGCACCTATTTTTGGTACCAACAGGGGAGATTGAGACCATGAGGGGCAGACTTATGCAAATTCAGTAGCTGAGCATGCTCAGTGGAAGGGTCTGTATCCTTTGAACGACCTTCCACTGGAGGCACCAAAGAGAACAGAATATTCTTGAAAATGTTTGGTGTATGTGATAGAATTGACCAATGAACATGGTCTAAAAGGAGTGCAACCGAGCACGTGCAAGACTATGTATATATAACAGGGAACCACCACCTAAGTTGAATATTCATTAGCTAACAGGAATAGCTATTAGATACCAGAGCTATGAAAGTTGAATCTTGGGTGAAGGCAGGTTTGTTACCCACTTTTCCTAGGGCCAATCCGCACTTCACTGGCAAGGTGTGTATGCTTTACTTTCGTGTTAAACTTCTAATGACCAGCTGCAACTCTCTTGAGCCAGCCTACACTTTGTACTAAACTCTAAGTATGTATTCCTTACTTTTGTATTAAACTTTGTGAGGGCCCTGTTCAGTCTCTGGAGCTAGGCCACACTTTTCTCTGTGAAGTCTGTGTTCCTTACATTAAACCTGCTTTCACTTTCCACTGTGACGTTGCTCTTGAATTCTTTCCTGTGGTGGAGTCAAGAACCTGCTAGAAGACAGGGTGGGTTGAGGCCAGCTATCAGGCCTCCCCAGACCATCTCCTCCAGTAACAATAGCACTTAAGTCACTACTAAGTTGTGAAATCATTTGTAAACAAGGGTCAACTTAATTATGTAGCAATATACTCAGGATATATAAAATTGCTAAGTCAAACAGTGAAAATACACCAAGAGATAACAATGTGAGCTTCTATATAGCACTTTTTAATTCTATTGGTCAGAAAACATACTTTTAAGATTTCAGTTTTCAATTTAAGTGTTGTTTTGAATATCTTGGTGAATGTCTCATGTGCACTTATGAAAATATTTCATGCAAATCAAAACTACATTGAGATATCATTTCACCCCAATTAGACTGGCCAGTACTAAAAAGACAGAATAACAAATGATGGCAAGGATGAGGAGAAAGGGGATCCCTCATAAACTGTTGGTGTCACTGTAAATTAGTGCAGCCATTATGGAAAATAGTATGGAGGTTCCTCAAGCAACTACAGAGAGAACTGCCATACAATCCAGCAATCTCACTACTGGGTGTATGTCCAAAGGAATGGGAAGCATTATGTCAAAGGGAT
This sequence comes from Cynocephalus volans, assembly GCF_027409185.1. Classification (NCBI taxonomy): domain Eukaryota; kingdom Metazoa; phylum Chordata; class Mammalia; order Dermoptera; family Cynocephalidae; genus Cynocephalus; species Cynocephalus volans. The sequence goes on along the minus strand of NC_084460.1, from coordinate 103,411,352 downwards.
ACCTGCACTCCCATGTTTACCACAGCTCTATTTCCAATAGCCAAGAGTTGGAATCAACCTAAATGTCCTTCTACAGATAACCAGAAAAGGAAAATGTGGTATATACACATAATGGAATACTACTCAGCCATAAAAAAGAGTGAAATGCTGCCATTCACAGCAGCACGGATGAGCTTAGAGAAAATTATGTTATGTGAAATAAGGCAGGCACAGAAAGAGAAATACTGCATGTCCTCAGTCATAAGTGGGAGCTAAAAAAAAAAAAATGAAGACACAACAATCAATATCTGTTTAACTTTAAAAGGAGCAAACAGAACTGAGGTTACTAGAGGTGGGAAAAGGGGAGGGGAAGGGTTAGTGAGAAATTGGTAGAGGGCCACAAAAATTTATTACATTGTGTAATGTCAAAAGTACTAATTATTCTGATTTGAGTATCACATATTGCACACAGGTATTGATATTCAATGGTATACCTCACAGATATGTACAATGAATTATGTTTCAATTAAAATAAAAAGATATTTCAGGTGTTACTATTGGATGGAATGTTCTAGAAATGTGAATTATATCAAGTTGATGATAACATTAGATCTTTATCATTTCTGGTTTCTCTATTGTTTGCTGGGAAAGAGACATTGATGTCTCCAAATTTAATTTTGGATTTGTCTATGTCTCCTTTCACTTGTGTGTATATTTGCTACATGAGTTTTGAAGCATTGTTTTTAGATACATGCACATTTAGAATTATGTATTTTCATGAATTGATTTTTTATCATTATGTACTCTCCTTATCCCTGGTAATATTCTTGTTCTGAAACCTATTTTGTCTAATATTAATATAGCCACTCCAGGTTGTTGTTTTTTTTTAATTAGTCTTTGTATTGTTACCAGAGGAGAGGGACAGGGGAAGCCCAAAAGCTGGCCTTGACACACCCCATCCTCTAGCAGGTTCTTGACTTCACCACAGGAGAGAATTCAAGAGTAGAGTCATAGTAGAAAGTGAAGCAGATTTAATGTAGCAAAGTAAGGAACACAGACTTCACAGAGAAAAATGTGGCCTAGCTCCAGAGACTGAACAGGGCCCTCACAAAGCTTAATACAAAATACACACTTAGAATTTAGTACAAAGTGTAGGCTGGCTCAAGAGAGTTAGCAAATGCCCATTAGAAGTAAGTTTAATACAAAAGAAAAGCATACACAGCTTGCCAGTGAAGTGCAGGTTGGCCCTAGGAAAAGTGGGTAACAACCTTGCCTTCTGCCAGGATTCAACTTTCATAGCTCTGATATCTAATACCTATTCCTGCTATCTAATGAATATTCAGCTATGGCAATGGTTCCCAGTTATATATACATAGTCTTGCACATGCTCAGTTGGTCTCCTTTTACAGCATGTTCATTGGTCAAATTCTATCACATGCACCAAACATCTTCAAGAATATTCTGTGCTTTTGGTGACTCCAGTGGAAGGTCGTTCAAAGGATACAGTCCCTCCACTGAGCATGCTCAGCTATTGGATTTGCATAAGTCTGCCCCTCGTGGTCTCAATCTCCCCTGTTGGTACCGAAAATAAGTGCAATAAGCAACAGTAACTCTCCTTCTAGGGGAGGGCTGATGGGAGGGGACTGAGACCTTAGGGAATGGCTTGAAACCCAGAGGTGTGTCCTGAAATCCTAATCCAGGGAAACTTAGGTTTAATGAAGGGTGAGGTTCCTAATCTTAAGGTTTAATGAAGGGTGAGGGTCCGATTTCTGTAGCTGCTTCAAGCTGATCAGAACTGTAGACCATGCCTATGTGGGAACAGAAATATCTGAATACCTGATCTAGGGGCCTTAGCTCGGTCCCAGGTGGCTGGGTTGGAATAGGGTAGAAGCTGTGCAAGGTCATCATCTTCACATGAAACTGCTGGAGCCTGGAAGAGACAAATTTAGCAAGAAGTTTAAAGAGACATGGACCCCAAATCGAAAACAATAGGACGGCCACTAATGGTCTTAACAAGGCTAAAAACGAAGTGACTGAGGGCAGGTAATTCTTTATAGATTCTCAAATACTTTGAGAGTTAGGATTGTAAAATTTGTGTAACCAGGTGGCTTGCTCACATATTCTTTTTACATCTTCTTCTATTGGCTGAAAGTGTTTATATACATACAACAAGTTTTATTTATCACAGCACATACTCCCCCTTGTCTAGCTACAAGGTAGTCCAGGCCAGACAATTGTCTAGGATACCAGCTAGAAAGTTCAGGGATGCTTGTAGTTTTGTATGGCCTCACCAGTCATCTGGGCTAAGTTGGCTATGGTGTTAGTCAACTTCTGTAAATTGACTTCATGATAGGAAAATCCTCCCCAGGGAGCAACTAATCTAATAACTGCCCCAATGCCTTCTAACATTTGGCCTATGGCCCATTTCTTTCTGCGTGTTCTGTTATAGATCTTGATATAGACAAATACACCATCAGGAGCCAGGTGTCCCAGTGTACATTGTCCTGTAAATACTACATTGTGTGGTACATGGATAGGCCCTTGCTTTAAAAGGTAAGGAAAATCTTCTGTTTCAGTATATGGAATCTGGAGGCCAATTTGAGGGGTCTGCACATAAGAAGATGTATCCTAATGGAGCCCAGGCCCTTCTGGGTGTAGCCATGTTAAATTCTCTATGAATTTCTGATACCCAACCAGGGGAATTAGATATGTTACAATCTTGAGAAAGCAGCCTTCCTGATTAGGGAATGACATTCTTCCTACATCCTGCCTTGGGGATGTCAAAATCCACTTTCCAGCGACCTAGGGGCTTGTTATACCCTTCCCACAGGCTATGTTTATTTTTGGTACTTGTGGTTCCCTTGTCCTTAGTATTGTTAACAGGATACCAATGCATGTTGTTTGGGGTACAAGGACTTGAAAAAGTGTTAGGGTATATTTTTTAGGCAGTCCAGACCATGGGACTTCCACAGGGGTGTTAGGCTGTATCTAAAGTGGTGCAAATTAACCTTTGTTTCACCTTCATGGATGTAATATTATGTAGAGGTATCAGGCACATGCATGTCATAGGTTTAGAGTTGTCTAGAGGGACTTCAATAGCTGGTGGGCTCGGTTCTCGATCTAGAAGTGTAATATTGAAGTCTCCTTCATGAGGGAATGCCGTTATCATGTTTGACTGGACATGAGGATTTTAATGACATATCCAGCATTTAGAAAGATTTTCCCTTCTAGGTATAATGGAAGACATATTGACTATAGCACTGCTTTCCCATTCTGCATTATCCATTGCAAATGTTAAAAGGAGGATAGTGAGGTAAAGTAAGCGGTAACTGTTGTTCATTCTCATCATTATGACAAAAGTCTCCAGACCCAGCATGGGCAGAACAGACCTTTACCAAAAGGAGGGGGCCTGGCAAAATAGCAGAGTGACAGACAGTACAATAGTCAGTATCACTAGGAAAACCACTAGACCTAGAATTATCTGCCACAACATCACTTATCTGGTTATAAGTTGACCTCTCAGGACTTTTCTCTTCTGAAAAGGTATTTGAGACCTTCTACGAATTTACAAGAATAAGTAGAGTTGTATTCATCCTCCTTGGATTCCTGTAAGGACTTATAAGGAACTGGTTTTAGTTGAGAAAGGTGGATCCAACTAGTCCTGCCTTTAGTTCCCATTCAAAGGCAATTGATCTTAAGATACCATAAGTGATATTAATTTCCCTATTTGAAATATATAAGTTGTGCTGTAACAAATCATCCTGTCAAGTGTAACCACTGTTCACGTAGTTGAACTTCTGGTGTCAAGAAAGTATATTCCCACAATACGTGGTGGGACACATCTAACTCAACTATGAAAAGACACATCACTCATCACCTTACTGCTGATTACATGGCCTGGGGTCTCTGCTTTCTCCCCGATCCTCTCCCTGCAATAGTGAGTATTCCTTTGAGTTTTCCTGGTTTTGGAACTGATTATAAGGCTGCTTCCGGCTCCCTTCATAAGACAGCTGTACATATGAAGCAATGTATAACACACAGTCCTGGTCGCCATCTGTCATCAAAAACAGCATCTTTGGTGAAGGGAATTTGGCTTCAGCCCATGCCCACACTGGCCATAAGGAATCAGAGTATCTATTGCTCTTGAAGGAGGACTTTATTGAGCCTGACATGGAATGTGGGAAATGAAAAGGAGGAGGGAGGGGACCATGAGCTGCAAGAGCTTCATGCAAGGTCTCAGGCACAAAGTCTCACCAGGATTCTGTCTGGTCCCATCTGCACCTCAAGGTCCTGCTGGCAGGGTGGAATCAGCATAGCTTTATTGATGTCTTTCTTGGTTTCCCAGGGTCTGCAAGTTTGCAGCTTCAGGCTGGCTGGAAAACAAATTTACATTCATGTAAATACTGTCATCTTGCCTTGGGAAAGAGGCAACTCAGAGAAATGCATGCCAAGGAAAAAACTGTGTCCTTTTAAAAATTTGCTTATAGCTCATGTGGTTTTAGGCCCCAACGTGGGTTCAGTCCCGCTCACTCCAACAATTTCCTGTTGTCAATAGTTCCTTTCATTTCAGATGACTCATCTTACTGCATTGAGCTGAGCCAGGGCGATGAAAGGGTTAATTTGGAATGGAACTATTCAACATGATGGAGGACAAACCTTTTGGTACCTGGCCTGAGTGGCAGAGGAACCAAGGGCATTTGTTTACCTATTGTCTTAACAATTGACAACAGGTGCCTTACTTAGAGTTAACAAGCCAAACATTAATTGATATATCAGTAATTTTAAGAACTTACACCAATCCTTTTGTTTAGGAATAGGATATCTCATCTAAGTCATGAGCCCCCCGTCTCCACCTCTTCAAAGCTGTGAACAGTTTGGGAACTGCTCATGTAGAGAATCAGCAACAAGACATTATTTCCCTCTTTTTGGTCAAAACATTTCTCATGAAAGCATTGGTGATCAATTTTCTGATTGAAAAGGTCTTATTTTTCTTTGTACTGATCAATCAATCCCTAGGTCTGGGAAGGCTCATTCCCCGGCAAATAGATCACACATCAGGGGGAGAGAAAGATAAAGCAGCAATTAGGTCAAATTAAGGTAACATGCAGTGGGGTCAGGAACTTAGAAGAGACATACTGTTTTATAACCAATGTTTCCAATGGTATCCTGTTTTAAAGAGAGAGCAGATCCTTATTGATCTTATGGAGATAACCATATTGTCATAAAAATCATAAAGATGCAAGAAGTTTTCAAATTTTGGAGAAATCAAATAGGGAGAAAACAAATGCTTCCATCTTTGTTCATAAATCATATTTTACCAAATTGCTGTAAGTTATAGATAGCTTAAGAGAGAGTTTCCTTAAATCTGGAAAACAAGACATTTAAGTAAAGGACAAACAATGAAAGTTACAAAATATTATGTTTATTAGTTATTTAACTTCATGTAATTAATTTTCACTTTGCTTGATCTTGATTAGCAGTTTTATAAACCCATCAGATTTCTTATTAGAGTTCTGAAAAACTTTTTACTTTGTCTTTGAACTTAAAGTTATTTGAAACCTCTATGTAAGAGTTCTTTTCATTTTCACTGCCTGTGGACAACAAGACTTAAAATGATCATGACAAGAAAATTTGGCTATTTATGTGGCATACAACAATTTAAAATTAAAATTATGAGTGATAGATTTATGCCTAGACACATCAGTTTTTTAGGAACCTTATAAAATTTTGGAGCACATATTAGTAACATATCAGCATGACACAAAGAAGGTCAAATGTCATTTCTTGTTTTGCTGTTGCTTCCCATATATTTTAATTTATCAGATAAGCCAATAGTTTTTAATACCTCTCATATATTTGTCTCGGTGTGTGTGTGTGTGTGTGTGTGTGTGTGTGTGTGTGTGTGTGTGTGTGTGTGTGTGTGTGTGTGTGTGTGTGTGTATCTATATACATATCTCTGTTGACAAGTTCTGGGGCCTTTGGAACATCTCAGAGTTAGTTCAAGTCAAAAAGATTAAAGTTTCTTTAGAATTTGGCTATGGGAAGTTTGTCAAATACAAAGATTTGAAATACCTAATTAAATAAGATCACAAATCATTACAAAATTATTTCATAAACTCACCCTTCCCAAATCATTATTGTGACTTACTCAGAGGTTTTGCAACATGCTTAGAGTTTTCCTTTTTATCCCCGTACTTCTTCCCATTCTGGAACAACCCAGCCATCCTATTTTAGGACGAAATTTACTACAAAAGATGCTTTCTCACACAAAAGTATTCTCTTTTCCTTTTAACATCCCTAACCACAAATACATTTTCATATTCATAGCTTTCTCCACATCTCTTCTTCTCCTACAAACTTGTTTCTTTTCTATCAATGCTAAATTGACCTTCTAGCTGAGACAAATATAATCCTGTTTGATCAGTAAACCCAGGCAAAAAATGTATGCTGATAATTCTAAAAACATTTCTCATAGCAGTATGATTTTCAAAAAGCCTTTTGCCTTTTTTTTTTTTTTTTTTTTCTAGTAGGCTTCTGCTTTAACACTTGTAGAACTCTGTCAACAGATAGGCACATTTCATTCAGAGACATTAGCAACTGTAACTTTCTGTAGCAGTTTGTTTCTCAAGCTTGCCTAGAGAACTCAGAGTGAGAGGGGAAAAAAAAACATTTTCTTTTTGGTCATCAGGTCTTTAATGACCAAAAGGCACAAACTTTGTTACTCGAACCCAAACAGGCAGGCCTGTCCTAAACAAGCTAAATGCTGGCTTTTTGTCTTTTTTTTTTTTTTTGTCCTTTGTTGTGACCGCGCTCAGCCAGTGAGCGAACCAGCCATCCCCATATAGGATCCGAACCCGTGGCGGGAGCTCTGCTGTGCTCCCAGCGCCGCACTCTCCCGAATGAGCCACGGTCGGCCCTAAATGCTGGCTTTTTGTCTTTGAGTCATTTCTCACACCCAAATGGTACTTTCAAACAAGCAAACAGTATAGAAAGAGTGTTACAGAAGAGAAAAGATACATGAAAAGGGATACAACAGAAAAAGTGAGGAAAGATACAAAGCATGTAAGATTCAGGATAGCTAGGAGGTGAAACATACTGCAAAGGAACATGGAGAGGAGAAGGCTTCCCATGTGTGTCCATGAATTTGGCTGCTATAGTTACTCTTTTAAATGATTAAGTTATGTCTTAGCTACTGAGTTTCATTACAGACTATAAATGGATACTTTTTCAGTCACTGCAGGAAATAATCCATGTTGCTAAATAAACCTTGTCAGAAACTGGCTCATTTTTCCTTTGTCTGCAAGATTTTGTAAGGGGCCAATTACATTCCACTGGCAAAACCTTAAGACAAGATGGTGGCCAAGGGAGAGGCCTGACAGAAAGGAGCATGGGAAGGAGACAAGAGGGCTGCTAGGGGAGGAGTCTGAGAGAAAGGAGGAGCATGGGGAGGAGACAAAATGGCAGCTGTAGGAGGAGTCTGAAGGAAAAGAGGACCATAGGAAGAAGACAAGATGGCAGAGGGTTAAGAAATGAGTCAGCAACCTAAAGAGGCGGATACTAAAATAAAATCTTGGCTTCCTCAGAGCATGCAGCCTAATCTGCTGTATTAAATCACTGCCAGTCCCAATGGGGAGGTGGGGGCGGGGGGGCATTGAGAGCTCAAAATTGGGACTTTAACCTGAGAAAAAACCAAAGACCCAATGAAGTAGGGTGACTTCCCCAGTGACAGAATGGCCATTTCTGCCATGGAGTGCCCTGGGATTGTAATCCAGACTGGGATCTAAATACCCAGGACTTTAACCCAGGACGCCAGGATTTTAACCCAGAGTAGGGCCTAACTGTGGCAGTGTCCCACTGGACCCGGGACTCTAATGAGCTTCAGACCAAGCTCTTTAAACCCAGGACTTTATCTGGGAGTGGGACTCTGATCTGATAAACATACCCAGGACTTTAACCTAGAGTAGGGAAAGCCACTTAATGATCCAGGATCAGACAGTGTAGGAGGACCCCTAGTGGCTCAGGACTATCCCTGAGCATGTGGCTGCATTGACAAAGTCCTAGCCACTCAGGGGCACTGTCCTGCCATGGTTGACAAGGATGTTACCAGAAGAGAGGGTCTGGGGAGGCATGATAGCCGGCATCAACCCACCCCATGCTCTAGTAGGTTCTTGACTCCACCACAGGAAAGAATTCAAGAGCAGAGTCACAGTAGAAAGTAAAAGCAGGTTGAATGTAGCAAAGTAAGGAACATGGACTTCAAAGAGAAAAGTGTGGCCTAGCTCCAGAGACTGAACAGAGCCCTCACAAAGTTTAATACAAAAATAAGAAATACACACTTAGAGCTTAGTACAAAGTATAGGCTGACTCAAGAGAGTTGCAGCTGCCCATTAAAAGTAAATTTAGGGCCGAGCCCGTGGCGCACTCGGTAGAGTGCTGCGCTGGGAGCGTGGCGACGCTCCCGCCGCGGGTTCGGATCCTATATAGGAATGACCGGCGCACTCACTGGCTGACTGCCGGTCACGAAAACGACAAAAAAAAAAAAAAGTAAATTGAACACAAAAGTAAAACATACACACCACACCACTGAAGTGCGGATTGGCCTTAGGAAAAGTGGGTAACAACCCTGCCTTCACCCAGGATTCAACTTTCATAGCTCTGCTATCTAACACCTATTCCTGCTATCTAATGAATATTCAGCTAAGGTGGTGGTTCTCAGTTATGTATACATAGTCTTGCACATGCTCGGTTGCTCTCCTTTTAGACCATGTTCATTGGTCAATTCTATCACATACACCAAACATTTTCAAGAATATTCTGCTTGTCTCCTATTTTTTGTTTTTTTGTTCCTACTTTCCTGCCTTCTTTTAGATTATTTGAATATTTTTTAATATTCCATTTTAATTTGTATATTGTCCTTTTGGATATATTCCTTTGTTTTTGTTTTTGTTTTTTTGTTTTGTAGTTGCTGTATGTGTTATGATATACATACCTAAACTTTCCCAGTCTACTTAGAGTAATATTACACCACTTCAAGTAAAATGTTGAAAGAAGCCTTGCAGCCATATAGGTTTGCCATTTCTCCTACCCCCACTCCCCGACGACCTTTATGTCAGAGTTGGTATGTGTATTGCATCTATATATTCCAGAAACCCCATCAGATGATTTTATAATTTTGCTTTCAATAGTCATATAGAACTCAAGAAAAAAAGTAGTCTTTTATATTTACCTTTCCATTCACATTTATGTTCTCTTCATTCCTGAAAATCCATGTTTCCTTCTCATATCATTTTCCTTTCACCTGGAGAATTTTAGCATTCCTCTTAGAGGAAATCTGCTGGTGACAAATTCTCTTAATTTTCCTTCATTTGAGAATATTTTAACTTTGTCTTCATTCCTGAGGGTTATTTTAGCTGCATATAGAATTCTGAGTTAACAGTTTCCTCCCCCCAGTACTTTAAAGATGTTGTCCCACTGTTTTCAGGTCCCATCTGTTTTTATTCAAATAGTTTTCCCTCATATCTAATTTTTAGATAAATAAAAACAATAGATTGTTTCAAGATTTAAAATGTTTGGTTTTCAGTGGTTTGATCATGATATGTTAGGTGCTGTTTGATTTATTCTATTTGGGGTTGTTCAGTTGAATTTTTAAATTTATGTATTTCATTAAATTGGGAAGTTTTCAGCAATTATTTTGTCAAATATTTTTCTTCCCCAATTTTCTTCTCTTGTTCTGGGAATCCAATGATAAGAATATTAGATATTTTGATATTGTCCCATATGTCTCTAAAGCTCTGTTCATTTTTAAAAATCTTTTTTCATCTCTCATGTTCCTCATATCAATCTCTACTAGATATTTCTATTGATCTGTCTTGCAGTTCACTTATTATTTTTAATTGACACATAATTGTACATATTTATGGTATACAGTGTGATATTTCCATACATGTAATAATGTGTGTAATAATCAAATCAGATTAATTAGCATATTCATCACCTCAAACATTTATCATTTCTTCATGTTGAGAACATTCAAAATTCTCTCTTCTAGCTAGTTGAAAACATACAATAAATTATATTAACTGTAGTTACCCTATAGTGATGTAGAATACTAGAACTTATTTCTTCTAACTAGCTATAATTTTGTATCCATTAACCAACCTCTTTCTATCCCCCTCCTCCTACTCTTTCCAGTCTCCAATAACCACTATTTTACTCTCTTCTTCTGTGAGATCAACTTTTTTAGCTTTCATGTATGAGTGAGAAAATGCGGTATTTATCTTTCTGAGCCTGGCTTATTTCACTTAACATAATGTTCTCCAGGCTCATTCATGTTTGCAGTTACCTTATTTTTATTTTTATTTTTATTTATTTTTTGCTGGCTGGTAAAGGGATTGAAACCAGGACCTTGGCGTTATCAGCACCTTGCTCTAGCAGTTCACTTATTTTGGTCTCTCTTATATTTGTTCTGCTATTGAGCCCACTGAGGGATTTAAAAAATTTTAGATACTGTATTTTTCAAGTCTTAATTTTTTAATTTGCTTTTTATTATGATTTTTGTTTCTCTACTGAGAACTTATATCTTTACATTTGTCTCAAGTTTTTCAGTCTTTACCTTAGGGACCATAGTTAGGTAGCTGCTTTAAAGTCTTTCTGTGATAATTTCAACATTTGGGTCATCTCAGGATTGGCATCTGTTGATTGTCTTTTCCCTTGATAATTGGGCACTCTTTTTCTGTCTAATAATTTTGGATTATATACTGGAAAATTTGAATATTATGTTGGCTTGATTCTGGATCCTATTATCCTCTGGATAATGTTAATTTTTTTATTTGTTTTAGTAGGCAGTCAATATGGTTAGGTGCAGTCTTGCTTTCATCAGTTTTCAATGTCTTTGCTATGCTAGTTTGGGCCCACCTTGTGCTTGTGCAACTCAGGGGTTAGTTTGACACTTAAGCTATAGTTTAAATTTTAGTTCAGATCTCAAAATCTTTGCTATGCTTCTTTTGGTCTGTTCAACATTTACACAGCTCAGGGATGAGCCTAAGATGTGTAGGTTCATATGAAGAATTAGGGGATCCCCCTTCCCCTGCCACCCACTTTCTGGCATTCAGAGGCTTCCTTTTCTGGTCCTCCTGTCAAGAAAGATGGGTTTCCATTGCATTTTTAGCCACCCATGCTGCCACTCTGCTACACAATTCTGTGAGTAGGGCCTTATCTTGGGTCAAAGCCCTGAGGTAAATGGAAAACAGAAAACTTGCAAGTTGCACCTCCAAATTTTTGACTACCCTCCATGATCTACTCACTTTTGTTTACTTTTTTAGAGTCCTCAAGTCATTGTTTTATTTTATTCAGGGCTTTAGAAGGAGAATTAGGCTATAGTGAGTTTATCTCACCAAGTTGGAGACAGAACTCTGAAATTATTTTAAAAATATTTTATTTGTTTGTTTATATGTATCATGACACAAGAAAGCAAGTTCCATGAGAGTGATACTGCTTTTGTATCACTTAGACAGGTGCCAGATTTATAGCAGAGCCTCAATAAATATTTGTTGAGTGAATTATTATATCACTTTTATATGAAAATATCATGTTCAGTGGGAAATGTGTTCATATACATGTTGATTGTTAAAAATGGAATAGGTCTATGTTACAGGTGGAAGGGTGGCCCTAGAAGTCACATATTATGTGTTACAGAGACAATCACTAGCAATGAAAAAATGTCTACATGACTCAAACATTAAGAAATACAAATCATGTCTTAAAGTATGACTAAATTTAATAATTTTAAATTTAGAATGAGGAAGTGGATTATTTGCAAGTTTTTCTTTAGCATCCACTGGTAAAAATTGCACAAGTTTATTTGAGCTATCTTGTGAACTACTCATCTTCATGAATTCCTATTTCTGACTATTTACAAGTGCCCTTTGTCAGCTAAGATTTTGTACCTTGCAGATATTTTTATGAAGTTAAATAGAGAGAAACAGCTCTTAAGGGAAGAGTAACTAGTTTTACTGCATTAAAAAATCCAACATTGCTGAGAAAACAATTTTGTACCTTGACTGCAAGAGAGAACAATCTTCTTATACTCAATAGCTATGGTTAAAATCGATCCTGTAGTTGTCAAAGATATTTGCAATGCCATTGTATATTCCAAGGATTTTCATGTTCTTCTGTTAAAATATTTCTGTCTAAGAAATGAGAATATTTGTGTTTGGATTCCTTTATTGTTTGTCAAACCAATTGTGTTGGAAGGTTAGGATTATGAGGTTCTGAAAGAAGGGATATTTCGATGTCAGGTAAAACAAATTTTTAAATTTAGCTGAGTGATTTTTTAGTCTACCTTAATTCAGAAGTACCTGAATACCCAAAAATGTGCAGTTCATGTTCTTCTTCCCTTTGGTGTAACATTCTTTTGTGAAGCAGAAGTTTCATATTAAGCTGCAATAAAAACAATTTGTAGACATAGACTTGGTTTAGCAGTGAGTAAGAGTGTCCATTTCGGTAACATTATTTCTGATAGTTAGTGGGTGTTATATGATAATAAGATAAAACCACTGTTTCTATTTAAATGTTGGGTTTTTACAAATGTAATTTTATAAAGTTTTCACTCAACTGTCATATTTATTCTTTTAAAAATAATACATATTTATTGTGAAACTATACAGAAATGTTAAAAGAAAAAAAAAAAAAAGAAAAAAAAGAAAGGCTCCCTAAAATATAAAAGATAGTTATTATTACTTTGGTATACATCTTCCTAGTCATTTTTCCCCAGTGTATATACATAAAATTTATCCTACTATTTTTACAAAAAAAGAAAGGTATACCATAGTATTCTTTTGCAACTTACTTTACATGTCAGTTCTTGTGAATCTAACACTTTTTAAAAAATGCTTACTTAGTATTTTCTTATGGATCTATATACCCATAAATTCAGTTTTTAATGTTTTCACTATTGATAATTCTGGCTATTCAGTTTTTTGTATGAAATGCTTCCTTTAGTCTACACAGCAACCCTCTAAATTAAATACTGCCATTACCTTATTTTAGCAGATAGAAAAACTAGGTTCAGAGATGGTTTGTACCTTGCACAGTATCATGGAACTAGTAAATGGTAGAGCTGGAATTGGAATCCACCTAGTAAGGCTCATGCTCTTAACCAAAATGCCAAACTGCCACATTTTTTCATATTATCTGTCCCTGAGCAGAAGTTTTTCTGCGAGATAATTTCTTTGAGGTGGAATAAGGATACATTTTCAACTTCAATAGATTTTGACAATTTTTTCTTCAAAAGGACATGATACCAGTCATATGTGAAAGTGTCTGTTTCCTCCTTCTCTCCAACACTAGGTATTATGGAGTCTTTACTGGTCTGATAGGCAAAAATATTTTACAAAAAGAAGCCTCTATTCCTTTGATCGTTTGTGAGGTTGAGCATTTTTTTTCAAGTACTTTTTTAGCTATTTATTATAAACCAAAAGTTTTTGTTTCCCCAAATTCATATGATGAAACCCCAATCCCCAATGTGATGGTATTTGAAGGTAGGCCTTTGGGAGGTAATTAGGTTTAGATGAGGTCATGAAGGTGAGGACCCCATGAGGGGATTAGTGTCCTTATAAGAAGAGGAAGAGAAACCAGAGCTTTCTCTCTTTGCTATGTGAGCACACAGCAAGAAGGCCATCTGTAAGCCAGGAAGAGATCCCTTACCAGGAATTAAATATGCCAACATCTTGGTCTTGCACTTTCCAGGCTCCAGAACTGTGAGAACTCAATGTGTGTAAATAAAAGCCACCCAGTTGTGCTATAGACCACACACTCCAGTTGTGTGGTCTATAGCAGTCTGGAGCCACCCGTCGGACAGTATTTCAGTTGCTCATTCTTCTAAGAGTTGCTTTTTCATAACCTTTATCCAATCAAATTGTTTGCCTTTTTCTTATTTGTATAAATTCTTTAGCAGTTTTTTACTGTTAACTCTTTGTCTTTTATGTTACAAATATTGTTTACCAATACTGTTGTATGTATTTTTTAAGTCATAGTTTAATTTTTACTATTATATTTTGAATCCATTTAGAATTCTACTTCATTTATGGTTTGAGTTAGGGATTTAGCTTTTTTTTTTTTTTTTAATGCTAGCTAAACATTTTGGTTACCTATTGTCACATAACAAATTCCCTCAAAAATTCAAAAGTTTGTGGCTTAGGACAATAGCTATTTAGTATTTTTCCTGATTTTGTGGGTCAGGGATTAGCCCAGGGCACAGCAGGAATGACTGTTCTCTTCTCCAGCCATGGAATATCCAAGATGGTTTTTTCCCTCAAATGTCTGGAGCCTCAACTACCTGGGTTGATACAGCTGGCTGGAGTCTAGGGCCTCAGTTCTCACCCTTGGCTGGGTATCTCAGTTCTCCTTTAGTTCTCCTTTAGTCTCAGAGCCTCTCCCTTTCATGTGGCCGCTTCATTTAGTCTCTCCAGAGGGTAGATGGGTTTCTTCCTAGACAATTTAAGATTCTTTAGAATGCAAGAGTACAAAAGCAAATCATCTTCCCCCCCCCCCCCTTTTGCAGCTGGCTGGCGTGTAGATGTAGATCTGAACCCTTGACCTTGGTGTTATCAGCACCACTCTCTCCCAAGTGAGCTAACTGACCAGCCTGGATTAGAGTGCAAAAGCAGAAGCTGCCAGGCCTCTTTAAGACTTAGTCATGGAATAGACACAATATAATTTCTGCCATATTCAATTTGTTAAAGCAAGTCACAGGCCCACCCTAGGTTCTAGGGGGAAAGAATGACAATAAAGGCATAAATACCATGAGGTGTTGTCCACTGGGGACAACCAATTAACAGACTACAGTATTAATTATCCCAATACCATTTACTAAATAAGCTCTTTCTTTACTATTTTGAAATGCCATATTTACTATATAATAAATTCATATATATGTCTGAGTCTGTTTCTAGACTGTGTTCTGTTCTTTTAATCTCCTTGTCTATGCTAGCACAGCAGTATTTGTAGTATGGAAAAGTTGAAAATAATCTAATTGTCTATTGATTGGCACGACACTAAAATTTATTCATTTGTTCATTCAGCAAATATTTATTAAATGGATGCTATGTGCCTAGCATTATACAAAAAACTGGAGACACAGCAGTTAATAAAACAGACAAAAATCCTTGCCTTCATGTAGCTTACATTCTCATAGGAGACATAAGAAATAAAGAAGAACATAGCATGTTAGAGGGTAATAGAGCTCTGGAGGACAACGAAGCTGGGAAAGGACAACAGAAGTGCTGAAGTGTGTAATTTTTAAAAGGATGGTCGGGGAAATCCATACTGAGATTTGGGTAAAGACTTGAAGGAAGTGAGGAAGCAAGCCAAGTGAATACAGGGGTTGAGGGTGGGGAGAAGAGTGTGCCAGGCAGTTAAAATACAGAAACTAGATCAACTTATAGCAACATGAATAGAGTCCAAAAAGATAATGTTGAGTAAAAAAAAGGCTGTAGAAGTAAATATACCACATGACATTATTTTAAAAAATATAAAGACAGTATACTATTTTTTGTTTCTAGATATATGTAGGTAAAAGTATGACAGATGTAGATAAAAGTAGCTATGAATTCCCCCTTATCTTTCCCTACTATTGATAATGTCAACATTTTTAACTTTTGCAATCTATTGAGTAAAAACTAACATTCCATTAATTTATCTTCCTTTAATGTTGTTTCTAGTGAGTTTCCTTTTCTGTTGTTTTGTTTTTAAAATTCTAACACAGTAACACATGTGTATAGTTAAAAAGGTATATAATACTAAACCGATTAAACAAAAAACAGCAGTTCCCCACTCTTTCTATTCTATTTTGGAGCCAAGCACATTAAACTCTTCTCTTATTTCAAGTATTAGTATTATAACATTATTTTTCAATTTCTTGATTTATCTCTTTTACATAAACACATGCATACCCTTGCTTCTCCTCATCCTATACTCTCAGTAAAAATCATATAATTTTCAGTTAAGGATCAATATTTATGTTATGACTACATTAATATTGTTAACTGCAGAGCCAAGTAGTGCATTTTTTTTCACATAAAGCTTTTCTCTGGAAGAAAATAATTGCATAATTTATCTCATATATAATTTTCCTATGACCTATTCTTACTTCCCCCCCAATTATTCAATTTTTTCATATTCCTAATACTAATTCTTTTCCCCCAATGTTCAGATATATCAGATAACCTATTAATTCCACTTGTTTTTTCTCAGCGACCACATCCTGGAGTCCTTTAGCCTGCTCCAGTCTGGACTGATTTCTTTCTCGTCTCCTGCTGTCCGTCACCTGGGACTCCCCTTTGCTATTTTCCTGTCTTAGCATCCTTATTTCCTGGATCCTATGTTTTCCTCTTCCTTGATTACTTTCTTATTTCACAGAAGCACTACTTTAATAGCTTCTTGAGAAAGAGTGAATGGGAAGTAAATTCTCTGAGATCCTGGACATCTGGAAATATTTTTATTTTATTCTAGTGGTTCTCTATCCTGGTTACCTATTGGAATTACATGGGAGAGTCTAAAAAACAAGAACAAAAAACTTTCCCAGGTCCTGCTTCAGACCAACAAAATGAGAACTTCTGATAGTAGGATTTAATAGTTCCACAGGAAATTCTAATGTGATACCAGGGTTGAGAACCAGATGTCTCGCACTTGAAATGATGGTTTGGCTGGACATGATAGGCAGAATCCTAAGATGCCCCCCCAAGATTTCCTCCCCCTGATATACACAGCCTGTATAATACCCTTTTTTGAATGTGAGTAGTACTAATACGTAAGATGAGATATTATTCCCATCAGCAAGTGACTAATCAGTTGACTTTGAATTAATTAAAAGGTATATTATACTAGTTGTGCCTTACCTAGTCATATGAGCCCTTCAAGAGAAGGTAAAGCATCAGAGAGATACTCTCCTGCTGGCTTTGAAGATGAAGCAAACTCTCACGTTATGAGAAGAAGCCATGTGGCAAGGAGCTGAGAGAAGTCCCAGCATGAAGGTTAAAAAAAAGAAAAAGAACCTCAGACATACAACCTCAAGGAACTGACTTCTGCCAACAGCCCAAATGAGCTTGGAGGAGGACCTTGAGCTCCAGATGAAACCACAGTTCCGCTGACACCTTGATTGCAGCCTTATGCACAGCTATTCCATGCTTAGATGTCTAACCTACAGAAACTGTGTGATAATAAGTGGGTTACTGAAATTATGGTAATTTGCTATGCAGCAATGGAAAACTGATAATATAGCAGGGTATAGAATTCTATGAGGGAAATCAATTTTTCTGAATTTCAGAGACGTTGCTCCATTGGCTTTTAGCTTCCTATGTTGCTATCACGAAATTACATGCCATTCTGATGCCCATTTTTTGAGCCTTTGAAATGTGTATTTCTTAAGAACAAGGACATTTATTTACATAACAACAGTGCAGTTATGAAAATCTTGAGATTTAACATTGATACAGTACTTTTTTTATAAACCTTATTAAAATTCCACCAATTATCCTAATGTCCTTTTCAACATTTAAAAAATGATGATCCAGGAGCCAATCCAGGGGCATGCATTGCATTTAGTTTCCAAATTTTTGTCTCTTTAAGCTGGAACAGTTCCTCAGATTTTTTTGTCTTTCATCACATTTACATTTTTGAAAACTTCAAGCCAGTTGTTTTGCAGAATGTCTCTCAACTTGGAGTTGTCTGAGTTTCCTCATGCTCAGATTCAGGTTATATATTTTTTGGCAGGAATCCTACGTAAACATTGATGTGTTGTTCTCAATACATCACGTCAGGAAGTACATGATGTCAATTTGACCCACTATTTGTGATATTAACTTTGATCACTTGGTTTAGGCCATATTTACCAAATTTCTCCACTGTAAGTTGCTTTTATAATTAATAAATAATATATGGAGGAAATACTTGACTATGTAATTATTTTGTTCCTAAGTTACTTTCACCTACTAGTTTTAGGTTTCTTTGATGATTCTTGTCTAAATCAATTGTCATTATTTTTAAATGACCTGAAAAAATTGCCTAATTTACTTTTATGTGATCTGGTTTTCTCTGGACACATCTAGACTCTCTATTCTAGGTATATCATAATTTTGTGATTCTGATACTGAAATTTCATGATATTATTATTTCTTTATCATACTACTGAGTGCTTGTTGATTTTTTTAATCTGGAGATTCTTCCCCTTTGAAAAATTTTATTTTGATGATTTTCTCCTTCCTAGAATTCTTATTAGTCAGATATTATACTTCCTGTGTCATTCTTCTTTTTGTTTCTGTTAATATTGTCTGTAGTACAGTCTGTCTCTTTAATCTTCTCTTTGCTGTATTATCTGAAACTTATCAGTCCAATTCCTCTATTGGATTTTTAATTTTTATGGCCACGTTTTTAATTTTACAGACCTATTTTTTTGCTCTCTGATTTTTACTTTAAAAAAATAACATCCTGTTCTTATATCATATATGCAATGTTTTCTGTTTTCTCACCAAGAAGCATAACAAAATTTCTGGAAGTTTTCTTTTATTCATTTTCTCTCATCTAGGTTGGGTTTCCTTTTTTCTCCCCTGTTCTGTTCATTCATTTGAGTATTGCCTGTGAGGGACTTTCCTCAAATGTCTGGAAACCCAAGCTATACATTTATATTTTAGAATGAGGCACTAAAAAAGCTGGGTGTCACTCTTTGATTGGTAGGCTTCATTATTGGGTGATCAGCTGTTAGGATTCCCACAACTAGGGCACCTAAACAGGTGAAACAATCCATAATTTGAGCCTCCCAGGGATTCAATGAGGTGAATCAACATGCTTCTCTTTGGCAGTCATCTTAACATATAGCATTCTATTCTTTTCTGTTATCTCTTCATCTGTTTTTTATCTTCCAATAATTTGTTGATATATTTTATCAATTGATGTCCCAATTTTCCTCCTTTTGTTGTGAATTTAAACTTTTCAAGAATCCATTTAATGACATTTTTGGTGGGACTTTGAAGGGAGTGGGATTAAACTTATGGTCAATATACCATCCATTTCTGGTTATTTTAATGTATTTATGCTTCTTAATGCACTTTATAATCAATTTTTCATCTACATGTGTGGGAATTTATTTAGAATTTTGTTAAATATACATAGATTATTTTGCAGGGAACTGAAATCTTTTTAATACTATCTTCCATTCTAGGAATTTCCTGGTTATTCAAATGTTTTTGATATATTTCAGTAAGTTACTACCAGGTCCTTTACAGAGAGCTTATATGTTTCCTGTAATCTTATTGATAGATATTTCATTGCTTTGATTGCTCTAGAAAAGAGATTTCCACTCCAACTCTCCCATTACATTTTCTGGCTAATAGAAAATAAAAAGTGTTGATTTGTGTATTTACTTTATATCTGATCACCTTGATGAACTCAGCAAGTTCTGAAAAAATTCAGTTGATTCTTTAATAAAAATGTGTATAAACATAATTTGCATGTATGTATCATATTTTATTGAAAAAATATGAGATTAAAGCTCTTTTTCTAAGTGTGATGCATTTTGTTAACAAATATATTTTATTTTCTTCCAGCAATTAATCTGAGACCTTTTCCTATTTCTTTTTATCCAAATAAGCATTATAAATTAGAAGTTCCTCTTGACGAAGGTCTATTCATGCATTTTCATTTGAGAAGTATTCCGTGATCAGAAAAATTAAAAATGTTGTCTTAAGATATTCAACACTGACTTCCATTCAAGATGGTAGAGTATACAGTACCTAGTCTCATCCTCTCCCATTTACAACTATTAAAAAGCAACGACTGCTAAGCTGGGGCTGCTAGAGCTCAGGGGAAGAGGAGCAGAGACCTACAGAGTTCATGAAGGCAGGAAAAGCCATGATGAGAGAAAGAAAGGACCACTCCCACTGTTTCAGGCCTGGACCACTTCAAGCCTGGCCTGGTGAGCACATGGAGCAAGAGCTGGCAAAAACTGCAGCTGTGCCCTTCCTACAAAATTGCTTGGAAGATGCAGGGGAGAAGAGGGCTTTGTTGGCCCCCAGGCCAGCAAGACCACTAACAGGGTTCTTGTGAACCCACATAGGAGTGAGGGGCCACAGACAACTGAAAAAAGGAGCCACTCAGAGACCGGTGAGTCACCTCAAGGGACTGGATCATGGGAAGTGTTTGGAGTGTGGGGGGTGGGGGAGATGGGCCCACTGGGGTAACATTGGGGCAAATCATGGACAGCTGATCTGCCCTCCAATCATCACAGAACAACTCAGTGTGGATATAGAACTGCAGGGGGTGCAGTTTGCTAAACAGACTCAGGCCCAGATCAGAGTTTCCACACAACCTGGGTGTACAAGACCTGAAAGTGCTTACAAGTCAACAATTAAAACCAGAGCTGCACAAAAAGACTTCCCCAGAGAGTCAGCAGCAAAGCAACAATTTAGCTCAAACACAGGGCTCAATTGCTGGTTCCTTTAGGAAGTTATCCCATTTTAGAAGTAAGCAAAGGATAGCAAATTAGTTCCAGTGCAGAGTTTAAGTAGTGGGGGTAGCTAATATTCCAACACAGAACTGAAAGAAAACACAAAGACCAGAGACCAGAGACAAAGTACTGATACTAACCAGTAAAGGTCTAACAACACCTAAAAAACCTAGAAGGACCAGAAGCCACCTGGGCTCCCAAGCTGGGGTGGGGAGAAGGCCAAGGGTCTCAGTCATGTCCCTCCTGACAATTATATCCAGCCCAGTGATGACTACTAGGCTGCTGCTGGAAGCACCCTGTGATCCCAAGCCGGGGTGGAAGGAGCCGAAGGCCTCAGCCACACCTCCCTGACATCCATGCTACCACTGGAAACATCCTGGGCTCCTGAGTTGGGGTGGTGGGTGGCTGAGGGCCTTAGCCATGCCTCCCTGACATTGTCACCCTGCCCAGTGATGACCACTGAGCTATTGCTGAAATGCTGGCTCTCTAGCCAGGGCGGGGGGGGGGCCAAGGACCTCAGCCATGCCCCCTGTGACATCTGCTTCCAGCCCAGTGATGACTGAGGTGCTGCTGGAAGCTCCCTGGGCTCCCCTGCCAGAATGAGGGGGGTGCCATGGTCCTCGATCACACTCCCCTCTTCTTCCTTCTCCCACCCTATCCCCCTCCCCCTTCCCCTCTCCCCTTCCTCCACAGTTGCTCCACAACATCTTTGAATGGGCATAAATAAATAAATAAATTAATTAGTTTAAAAAAATTCAGCACCTAGCACAGCTCCAGACACTTAGCAGTATCTCAACAAATATTGAATGAATGAATGAATGAATGAATGAATGAATGAATGAATGAATATATTCAGTCTCCCTAGCCTTTTTCTTTCCTTCAGGCTAAATTTTCTAAACCCACACAGATGGGGAACATTTTCTAAAAACTTCCTAAGGTGAATATTTTATAACATCCCTGGAAACCCATTTTAGTATTTAATAAATCTCATTGTTAGGAAAATTCCTTACTCTAAGGCTATTTTTCTGTAGTTTGTCATTTCCTCTTATTTTTTCCTTAGTACTGCTAGAGAGCAGGTTATCATTCTCTGTGTATAAATATGAAGAGAGCACTACATGAAACTCAAAATTTAATTTTAGGTTTGCTTTAAAAATTATTTCCTCCTTCCTTCACCATGATTCTATAAAATTAGGATAATTGTGACACTCAGGAAAAAAAAGTGGATTTTTTATTGCAGAGTATTGAAAACACATATTTAACAATTTTAGAGAAAGGTGTGGTATCTAAGTATGAAGATGTTTATTTCACTCTCTTCAGAATTCTTTAAACCAATGATTTCCAAACTTGGCTAATCTTTAAAAATACCCAAGAAACTTGATAAATTATAAATAATTTTATGGCTGGCCAGTTAGCTCAGTTGGTTACAGTGTGGTTTTGTAACACCAAGGTCAAGTGTTTGGATCCCCACACAGGCTAGCAGCCATTAATAATAATAAAAATAATAATGATAATAATAATAATGATAATAATGATAATAATAATAATAATAATAATAATTTTATTCCCTACCTCACAGGTTACTGAATTTGTATCCTAGATGGGTGGTACTTGGAAATGTATCATACAAACAAAAAAAGAAAAGAAAGTAAAACCAAAAAACCAAAATCCCATAACAATAATTTTCCAGGTGAATGGCCATGTTGATTATGTTAAAGTTTCCAATAGTCAGAACCTCATTGAAATTATGTAAATATTGTTTACTTCGAGTCATAGCCTATATTATGACTATTTTATTTCTCACACCTTTTTTCATATTTCTCAGAGTTAAAATTATTTCATACTTTTACTTTTTAAATTTTCTATTTACGTATTGGTAATCTTTGCACAGTCAACAATATACATGCTCAAACCTATCAGGTAATTATCTCTTACACATTTCCCCCCCCAGAGCCTTTCATTCTCCTCCAATTTGGACTGTTTTCAGCCTAAAACAATACTGCTGCACAGATGTTGTCCTGAGACTTGACTTTTTGGATTTCCCGTGTCAAATCCCCTGCTTCTTGTATCTCATGTCTTTTTCTTTCTTTGTTCCTTTTGCTTAATGAAGCATATTCTGTAGAAGATCCTAAGAAAGAGAGTATGGACATAAATTTTCAAGACCTTACATGTCTGAAAATTTCTTTGTTTAGCACTCACAAATGATTAATTGTGTCTTAGTCAGCTGGGGCTACCAAAACAAATGCCATACATACACAGTGTGGCTTAAACAACAGAAATTTATCTCTCACAGTTCTGAAGCCTGTAAATCTGAAATCAGGGTGCCAATATGACCAGTTTCTGTTGAAGGCCCTCTTTCAGGCTTGAAGACTGCTGCTTTCTTGCTCTGACCTTACCTGGTAGGGTAAGAAAGAGAGAGCAAGTTCTCTGCAATCTCTTCTAAGGACACTAATCCCATCATGGAAGCTCCACCCTCATTACCCCATCCAAACCTAATTATCTCCTAAAGATCCCATTCCCAAATACCATCACACTTCAACATACAAATTTTGGGGTTGTGGTGGGGGGGACATATTAATTTCATAGCAGATAATTTAGCTGATTCTAGAATTGAGATAGAAATTTTATTCTCTCAGAATTTTGAAGACATCGACTCATTGTTTTCTAGATACAATGTTGTGGAGAAGTCCCATGTCATTCTTATACTGATCCTTTGTACATGACCTGCCTTTCCAGTCTGGAGACTTTTATGACCTCCTCTTTATTTCTGGTATTTCTGTGCTATGGTCTGTGTCATTTTTCACACATTATGCTTGGCACTAGGAGACCCTTTAATGAAATTGGAGATTTGTGTCCTTTGATTCTGGGAAAATTTTTTGTTTTATTCTTTTCCCCAACTAATTTCTTTGTTCTCTTTTCCTGAAATTCCAATTAGTATGGAGTTTGATCTTGTGGATTAAAGCTCTATTTTTCTTATCATTTTTCTCATATTGAACATCTCTGACTTTGGTGGCAACTTTTTTCAACTTTACCTTTTAACCCTTGTATTGAATTTTTATTTTGATGGTCTTGTTTTGATCATATTTATCACTTTCCAGAGCCATTTTTTGTCTTATGTGCTGGCTTAAAGTATGTCTACAAATTCTTTGATGCTCTCATAAAAAAATGGAAGGATCCTAATAACCCTCTTTTTTGAGTATTGGATAAACTTAGTGACTTGCTTCTAATGAACAAAAAAAAAGTACAAGTGATGGTGTGTGACTTTGGATACTAGGTTATAAAGGACACTGTGGTTTTCTAATTGCTTTTTCTCTAGATTACTTACTCTGGGGGAAGCCAGTTGCCATGTTGTGAGAATACACAACAGTCTTATGGAGAGGTCTGTAGTGAGAAACAGGTCTCTTGCTAACAGCCAAGTAATGAGCCATCTTAACAAGGATCCTCCAAATCTTCAGAAAACTGTAGCCCCAGCTGACAGCTTTCTCATGAAAGACCCTAAGCCAGTTGCTCCCTGATTCTTGACTCACAGAAACTGTATGAGGAAATAAATGTTTGCTGTAAGCTGCTAAGTTTTGGGGTAATTTGCAATAGACGGCTAACACACCTTACCTCTTAGTGTTCCTTTTTATGGCAACTGTTCTTGTTTCACAGATGCCCTATGTTCTGTTATTCCACAGGACATTATTAGTCTTTGTTTAAGTTTCCTTTTGCTGACTGCATTGTCTCAAATTCCTTTGAGTTTTATTTTATTATTTTTTGGATTGAGGATTGTTGACAAAAAGCCAAAAAGGTCAAAGGGGATACAGATTTTGGGAATGAGTTTGGGGAAGAGGAGGCAAACAAATGGCAAATGTCTGTTACAGGAATCAAGAAAAGTAAAGTAGAAGGAAAAGATAAATATCCTGCAAGATAAAGAGAGCTATGAATATATTCTAGAGGCTTGTTTGTTTTGCTCACTTATAAATCATGGAAAGCATTAAACACATAAATTCTGTCTACCTGATTTCATCAACTATCATCAACACTCAAATTCCTTAATCCATGTCACCTTTGGCAAAGAGTTTTACATAATACAACTTAGAAGTACTTAATGGTGATTCCACACATTTTATTTGGATTCTATTGTTCCTAAAGCTTTATGATGAATAGACAAGACTGTGTTAAGAAAACCTACACATTATTTATGTAATAAGTGGATTGAGTGTTGAATTAGTCATTGGAATCCTTGTAGATCCCGTCACTTACTGTCTGGGACTCTGAGTAATTTTCTTAAATTTTAAGAGCTTCTTTTGTAAAATGGTAATATTTATAGTATCTACCATTGGGTTGTTATAATGATTTAATGAAATAAGCTGCTTAGATTAGTGCTTGGTGCAGTGTTCCCCTTCTTTTTTCCTCTTCTTCTTCTGCTTCTCTTCTCCCCCTTATTCTCTTCCTTCTTCTCAGTCTACTTCTCTTTTTCTGTTTCTCCTCCTCTACCTTTTAGTTCTCCTAGTATCATATAACAAGATATTATCATGAATCTTGAATCTTGGAGAGACTTCTGGCTTATTGGCCAGTTTTATAAGTCTTATCCATATGCTACCACACTAAATTATGAGATAATGGCACCTACATGTGTAAATCATAATCAGACCTCTAACATGGAAGGCTCAATTTCCTTTAACACACCTAAATCATTCCACAACATTTTACAGAAAGCCAACTCCATGATAGAAACTGTGCTGGTTAGTGACTATACCAAAATGTGACATACTGCTCATAGTCTAGTGGAGGAGGCAGTCAAGTATAATAAATATAACATAGAACGACCCACTATTACAGGCATTCTCAAAATGTTGTAGGAACATAAAAGAAGGAGCTCTGACATGCTTATGATGGTCACTGAAGGCTTGGCAAAAGAGAAAGTACTTGAAAGGGATGGTGTGTGTGTGTGTGCATATGTGCATGTATGTAGGGGTTAGACAAATCATTCCACCTGTAGAGAATAATATCTACAAACAAAAGAGGTGTGAGAGTACATGTTATAATTGGAGACTAGAAAGTAGCTAAGTGTGAAATCTGAAGACCTACTATGAATCAAAGTTATATGGCAAACACTGAATCTTCAAGGACCAAAATATATTGCTTGTACAAGAGCAACCCTAATCCTAACCCTAACTCTAACCCTAATTAAGTCTGTGCTTAGTATCTGAGAATTATAATATTAGCAGAGAGGAAACAGTTTCACGGCACTTTTTTATAGTCTAAGTGTTTGTTAATAATCTGTCAGTGTTTGTTGGATGAAGAAATAAAGAAATGACAAATCTTGAAGAATGTTCAGGAGTCAGGCAGTTAGAAGCTTTATTTCTCTTTCCCAAATATAACTGTTATCTCTCTATTCATTCCAGTGCTTCAGTATTTATGTGAAACTTAAGTGTTTCTTTTTATTGGGTGGGACTTTCTAATTGTTTGCTGCCATCTAGTGTAATAACGATGATGTTGTAATGTTTTTAATTAAAATGATACTCGGTTTTTGAGGAGTAATGCCTTTCATAATTCATTTTAAAATTTAAGCCATAATTAAATTTTCAATAAAAAGTGAGAAAGTATTATCACAATGGTGCTGTTTAAGAGTGTATAATGATGACTTTTGAGATTAGATTCTACATATTAAAGCTAAATCAATGAAAGAACCTGGGAAATATTCAAGAGCCGGTAGGTCCATAAAGGTAACTAATATAAATTTAAAAATTAAAAATGTTCTAAAGTAATGTAATGGAATGGGGTGCAACTTGGAGTACCTTCTGTCCACTATTGCTGTGTCCTAGGTTCCTATGTTCCATCTACTCAAAGTTCATTAATATTTTCCTGATGATGATTTTGTAAAATATAAAAATGAGGTCAATCATTTTCTTTCTTGATAATTAAAAAAAAAAAATCCTAAGCAAGCTAAGGTCAGAAAATATCATTTAATTTATTCACTGGCTTTTATTGTTGCTGTGGTCTGAATGTGTCTCCCTCAAATTTATATGTTGAAACCTAATCCCTAATGCAATAGTATTAAGAGGTGTGTTCTTTAAGGGGTGGTTAGGGTCACCATGAATATGCTTAATGCCCTTATAAAAGAGGCCTGGGGAGCTTGTTTGCCTCTTCCATCACATGAGGACACATAAAAGGGGCCATGTATGTGGAATGAGCACTCATCAGACACCAAATTTGCTGGTTCCTTGATCTTGAACTGCCAGCCTTCAGAATTGTGAGCAATAAATTTCTGTTATTTATAAATTACCCAGTCTAAGGTATTTTGTTATAGTAGCTCCAACAGACTAATGCAATTGTCATATACTTACCATAGTGTCATTTTCTCTCCCTCCCTGCTCCCCTTTTTTATGTACTCTGTGAAAGAGAAAATATGATTTGGTTTTTGGTTTTTATTTCACTTTTGGAAAACTTGTGGCTCTGAAAGAAATGTTGGCTAGGTAGGCTTGCCATGACATCATTACTAGATTTTCATGGCAAATGTAAAATTGTTTTTGAAGCTAGCACTTTCTGTGATGGAAGAGACTCTGGATGGAGGACTTCCTGCCCTTCCAGGGTTAGGGTCTCTCAGAGTCTCCTTTGAGAGCACCAAATTAGAATTGGAATGCTTTATTAGAATATTTCATCTGCCTTTTTTTCCCCCTCCCAATTCTCTATCTGCTTGTACAATCAACATTATGAATTCTTACACATAAGAAATTCTCTGCTGGCACTAGGAGACCTGAATTCTAGTCCCAGTTCCTATTGTAAGTGGTGGTATGACATTAGTTGAGATACATAGGCCACTCTGAGTCTCACTTTCATCTTTTATAAATTCAAACATTGGATTAAGGCGTGTTCTTGTTTTTGTTTTTCCTTTTCGTCTCTAAGACGTAGTTTTTTTTCTTGCTATTTACTTTGCTGAACTTTATTCTCCAGATTTGAGGGGAAAGCAAACCTTGGTTAGAAAACAATCCTTGAAGAGGGAGGAAAATAGTAGTGGAAGAGTTGCTAGAGAAATAATGAGAGTTAACAGGTTGCCATTCTTCTTTTAGGTCTATTTGCTAAAAGATAATAATAGTTTTGGACTTATCTCTCATCCTCCCAAAATTTAAACATTGGTTAGATTAAATCTGGGCATATGTTTCTGTTACTATAATGATACAAGGACCAGTATTGGGAAAGATGTAAGTTCACAATGTATAGTTTATCACAGGGGGATGCAAAGTGCAGGTAAGGTAAAATGAAAAGGAAAGTATAGTAAAGTACTGGAGGCACATTAAAATATTCAAAACACCACAGGAGATAAAGAATGTACTAACTTCTCACTGATAAGTTGCATCTATCTACATTACTTGTGGAAACTGTATCTCTTTTTTATAAAGTAATTACTAGAACGGTTTATGAAAATTGATCTTATTGTCTCATAAGATGGATATTAGGCTTAATGAATAAATTATTGGGATAATCTGAAAAACGAAGAATTTTATGTTTAAAAGTGAGGCAATCTAATTTTATTTGGAGGTAGTAGAAAGGAACCACTTAACTTTATAAAAAAAATAAAGAAGAGTTAGGTGTCAGATTGAGAGTCTATCACTGCTAAGAACCCTTCCCAGAAGCTCGTTTTACGGGAAAGAAGATTCAAGCACTTCGTTGTGCTTTCTTTTCTATTTTCTTCTTTCAGGCCCATGCAATCTATTAAAAAACACTTACTTAGCACCAGTGGCTCCACACCATTTCAAATGCTCCTTTTTAAAAGCATTAAAAAAAAATTTAAAAGATGCCCACTTCATAGTAGTTATATTTTTGTATCTAGTAATTGGGAGAAGGCACAATGTATGAAAACTGCCATGAGTTTAGACCATTTTTAATGAAATTTGATTAATTATACTTAGTAGTTCTACATATTTGAAACATAGCATGTATATTGTCTGGAGACACTCTTCAGACTACAGATAATTTTGGCATGCAAAAGGATTGGATGACTTTTTGTATTATACCCACAGGGCCCCAAGTCCAAAGGTAGAAACCTGTTTACTGCTCTGGAACGATGACACCCAACCAAGTCAGGGAGTGAAAGATGTGAGATGCAAGGTGGTTAAGCTTCCCTTCTATAGTTAGTGTTATGAAAACAAAGGGTGTATTGAAAGGATAAGTTGTTTTTCCCCCTCAAACATTCTCCTGCCTTGAGATTCATGCACTGCCCTGCTGCCTCCTCTCCATTCCTCAATCCCTAGAATCCCTCAATCCCTAGGTGCAGTGGTGGTTCCTGCGCTTAGTAGTTTCATGCACAGGGAACATTTAACAAGACAAAACCAAATAAAAACACATAAATGCTGGGGGAAATGGAGACATTGTATGATTAAGAACATTAGAAAAAGCAATCACCATCCACTATGTGGGACTGTGAGCATAACTGACTCCATCTTGAGCCCATACCATTTGTTATGCCTTTGTGAGAGCTTTGCCCATAAAGTTATACAGTAGTTAAGGAAAATGTAGTTAGAACAATAGACAGGAACAACCTGCTGGCTGTAAAGAAGACATGTTTGAGTACTGGTGTGGCAATAAACCATCCTGGCCACCTGCATCAACATTTGGAGCTAGTTCTGTTAAGCTTGTTTATGAACTGCTTATATAAACCAGAGCTTAGCTAGGAGACAGTGTGGAGAAGCTTGGCATATGCCTTTGGGTTATTGCCTGTCTGACCCATCTCCCTATAAGTTACCCTTTAATAAAATTCCATGCTTTACTGCACAAAATACCCTATTTTGTTGTTCAGTCTTGAGATACCTTCTCAGTTTAGACTTTCTGCCTTTGGTCCACCTTCAGACACACTATTATGATCATATTATAAAAGAAGGCACATCAAAATTAAAAAGATAGTGACAACATAAATGGTCATATTTAAGCTGAACAAATTTAGTTTAATGGAAAATTGACTGTGTTGTCCTTATTTTTCTTATTTTTATAAGTCTTCTGGAGAACATCCTTATGGACTTGTGGTTGCGAATCACTATTCAAAGGACAAAAGATAATCTTCATTTCAAATAACTTATAATTTTGTTGAATACTTTAATTTTTTTCTGTCTAGAACTTATGTTCAAATCTTTTAAGAGAGCCTCACATAATAACTTGGTTTTTCCATGTGTAAGGAAGCTTCAAACTTTGGTCTTACTTGAAATGTTTATTTCTTTGCTTACATCCTCCTCTGTTTATATTTTGTGATAAAAATACTTTGTCTCATTTCCAAAAACTACTTGAGGTGGCTTACAGCATATATTATAGTAAAGTTAAATAAATAGAAGAGGAAATTGAAATTTAAAAAAATTGGCCGACCCGGTGGCGCACTTGGGAGAGTGCAGCGCTGGGAGCGCAGGAGTGCTCCCGCCGCGGGTTCGGATCCTATATAAGGATGGCCGGTGTGCTCACTGGCTGAGCGCGGTATGGCCAGTCACAAAAAGACCAAAGAAAAAAATGAAATTTAAAAAAATAAAGAAAAAATGTTAGAATACAAACATGCATGATGAGAGTCCTGTATAGATTTTATGGGTGAACCTCATGTATGAACCTAGAATTCCTAACAGCAAAAAGAAAGAGGGAAGCAAATAGGTAAACTATTTATTATTGTATAACAAATTACCTCAAAACTTAGCTGCTTTAAACAGAAAACATTTATTATATCTGAGGATCAGGAATCTTGAAGTGGCTTAGCTGGTGGTTCTGGCTCAGAGTTTTTCATGAGGTTGCAGTTAAGATGTCAGTTGGGGCAGCAGTTATCTGAAAGCTTGATTGGGCCTGAAGGATCCACTCCCAAGATAGTTCATCACATGGCTGTTGGCTGAGGCTAATGGCCTTGGTCCTTGCTGGGCTGGCTATTGGCAGGAGACATCAGTTCTTCACCGTGTCTCTCCACAGGGCAGAGCTGCCTGGGTGTCCTTACAAAATAGCAGCTGGATTTACAGAGAGGGAGTGATTTAAGAGCAGAAGATAGAGAGGAAGCTGTATTGCCTTTCATGATCTAGTCTCGGAAATGACATACCACACTTGTGTAGTGTTCTGTTGGGCACATAGACCAACCCTGGTACACTATGGGACTCAATTAAACAAGAATGTGTTTAATTGGAGGAAGCTGGGATCATTGGGGGCCATCTTAGCAGATTGCCACCATAGTCTTTTGAAATATAAGATTCAGTGTCATTAGTTTAAAAACCAAACTAGTTTCCTAGGAAAAGAAAAATGGGGTTTTTGTTTGTTTCTTTTTCCTAGACTGAGATAGAGGAATTTGTTTCATGGAACTGCATAAAGTGGACATTACATGAACTTGATGAATGTTCTCACCAATACATGTAGTATATTGGATATGAATGTTTTTTATGTATACCCTGAATGTAAATTAACGATGTAAAAATGATATATACCTCAGTGAAAGCACAGATATGAGAAATCTATATATTTAGCCAAAATTCAAAGTGTTCAGATGTACTAACATGATCCAAGGATTCTCTTTAGGCAAACTGGAGTGATGTTTCTCAAATTGAGGTAATTTTCCCCCTGGGATTATACATGTTGGTGTGCTGGGAAGTACCTAAAGTCAAAGAATTAACAAGTCCCATCTTTCTGAAGCATTACGTCTATGTGAAGATTTTGGAGGAAAGTTGTGAATATTTTTTCTTAAAACATTTTGTCACATAAACCCACAAGAAAAACCAGTAGTTTTGCTTTCATTTATACCAACTTTATGTTTTATGTTTGTTCGATTTTCATGTTTTTATATTGTTACATATCAGGAATTATTGGGAAATTTGGACTTATGAATGAGGAAACCTGGTTTATTTGCTGACCCCTCCCCACAGCTGGGTGAATTATTGCTATGAGCCTAGATTATGTGATTGTAACATTCCCCTTGCTACCACCCTCCCTCCCCAAAGTAGTGCTCAGACCTAAACCTTGTGATTTCTTCGTCATCCTATAGAGGCTCACACATTTATTTTTCAGAATTAGGTTGCCTCCCTTCAAACTCCTGGGTATATTTGTGTACATATGCATTTATTTATGTATCTATCTATGTATCTATCTCTCTCTCTATCATCTATTTATTTATATATTTATGATTTTGATTATAGAAAACAATTTTTTTTCTCACAAATCAGCTCAACTTTCTAACATAATTTTCTTTTCTTTTTTTTTCTTTTAAATTTTATTTTGTCGATATACGTTGTAGCTGATTATTGCTCCCCATCACCAAAACCTCCCTCCCTTCTCCCTCCCCCCTCCCCCCCAACAATGTCCTTTCTGTTTGCTTGTTGTATCAACTTCAAATAATTGTGGTTGTTATATCTTCTTCCCCCCCCCCAGTTTGTGTGTGTGTGTGTGTATGTGTGTGTGTAAATTTATATATTAATTTTTAGCTCCCTCCAATAAGTGAGAACATGTGGTATTTCTCTTTCTGTGCCTGACTTGTTTCACTTAATATAATTCTCTCGAGGTCCATCCATGTTGTTGCAAATGGCAGTATTTCATTCATTTTTATAGCTGAGTAGTATTCCATTGTGTAGATGTACCACATTTTCCGTATCCACTCATCTGATGATGGGCATTTGGGCTGGTTCCAACTCTTGGCTATTGTAAAGAGTGCTGCGATGAACATTGGGGAACAGGTATACCTTCGACTTGATGATTTCCATTCCTCTGGGTATATTCCCAACAGTGGGATGGCTGGGTCGTATGGTAGATCTATTTGCAATTGTTTAAGGAACCTCCATACCATTTTCCATAGAGGCTGCACCATTTTGCAGTCCCACCAACAATGTATGAGAGTTCCTTTTTCTCCGCAGCCTCGCCAGCATTTATCGTTCATAGTCTTTTGGATTTTAGCCATCCTAACTGGGGTTAGATGGTATCTCAATGTGGTTTTGATTTGCATTTCCCGGATGCTGAGTGATGTTGAGCATTTTTTCATATGTCTGTTGGCCCTTTGGATATCTTCCTTAGAGAAATGCCTACTTAGCTCTTTTGCCCATTTTTTAATTGGGTTGCTTGTTTTCTTCTTGTAAAGTTGTTTGAGTTCCTTATATATTCTGGATATTAATCCTTTGTCAGATGTATATTTTGCAAATATTTTCTCCCACTCTGTTGGTTGTCTTTTAACTCTTTTAATTGTTTCTTTTGCTGTGCAGAAGCTTTTTAGTTTGATATAATCCCATTTGTTTATTTTTCCTTTGGTTGCCTGTGCTTTTGGGGTCGTATTCATGAAGTCTGTGCCCAGTCCTATTTCCTGAAGTGTTTCTCCTATGTTTTCTTTAAGAAGTTTTATTGTCTCAGGGTGTATATTTAAGTCCTTAATCCATTTTGAGTTGATTTTAGTATATGGTGAGAGGTATGGATCTAGTTTCATTCTCCTGCATATCGATATCCAGTTATCCCAGCACCACTTGCTGAAGAGGCAGTCCCTTCCCCAGTGAATAGGCTTGGTGCCTTTGTCAAAGATCAGATGGCAGTAAGTGTGTGGGTTGATTTCTGGATTCTCTATTCTATTCCATTGGTCAGTGTGTCTGTTTTTATGCCAGTACCATACTGTTTTGGTTATTATAGCTTTGTAGTTTAGCTTAAAGTCAGGTAGTGTTATGCCTCCAGCTTTATTTTTTTTGCTGAGCATTGCTTTGGCTATTCGTGGTCTTTTATTGTTCCATATAAATGTCTGGATAGTTTTTTCCATTTCTGAGAAAAATGTCTTTGGAATTTTGATGGGGATTGCATTGAATTTGTATATCACTTTGGGTAGTATGGACATTTTCACTATGTTGATTCTTCCAATCCAAGAGCATGGAATATCTTTCCATCTTCTTGTATCCTCTCTAATTTCTCTCAGCAGTGGTTTGTAGTTCTCATTATAGAGATTTTTCACCTCCTTGGTTAACTCAATTCCTAAGTATTTTATATTTTTGGTGGCTATTGTAAATGGGCAGGCTTTCTTGATTTCTCGTTCTGCATGTCCACTATTGGAGAAAAGAAATGCTACTGATTTTTGTGTGTTGATTTTGTATCCTGCTACTGTGCTGAAATCATTTATCAATTCCAACAGTTTTTTTGTAGAGGTTTTAGGCTGTTCGATATATAGGATCATGTCATCTGCAAACAGGGACAGTTTGACTTCATCTTTTCCAATCTGGATGCCCTTTATTTCCTTCTCTTCTCTGATTGCTCTGGCTAGTACTTCCAACACTATGTTGAATAGGAGTGGTGAGAGTGGGCATCCTTGTCTAGTTCCTGTTCTTAAAGGAAAAGCTTTCAGCTTTTCCCCATTCAGGATGATATTGGCAGTGGGTTTGTCATATATGGCTTTAATTATGTTGAGATACTTTCCCTCTATACCTAACTTATAGAGGGTCTTTGTCATGAATGAGTGCTGAACTTTATCAAATGCTTTTTCAGCATCTATAGAGATGATCATATGGTCCTTGTGTTTGAGTTTATTAATATGGTGTATCACATTTATTGATTTGCGTATGTTGAACCAACCTTGCATCCCTGGGATGAATCCCACTTGATCGTGATGAATAATTTTTCGTATGTGTTGCTGTATTCTGTTTGCTAGTATGTTAGTGAGGATTTTTGCATCTATATTCATCAAGGATATCGGCCTGTAGTTTTCTTTTTTGGTTATATCTTTACCTGGTTTTGGTATCAGGATGATGTTTGCTTCATAGAATGAGTTTGGGAGATTTGCGTCCGTTTCAATCTTTTGGAATAGTTTGTAAAGAATCGGTGTCAATTCCTCTTTGAATGTTTGGTAAAATTCTGCTGTGAATCCATCTGGTCCTGGGCTTTTCTTTGTTGGGAGCCTTCTGATAACAGCTTCAATCTCCTTTATTGTTATTGGTCTGTTCAAATTTTCTACGTCTTCACGGTTCAGTTTTGGGAGCTTGTGTGTGTCCAGAAATTTATCCATTTCCTCCAGATTTTCAAATTTGTTGGCGTATAGTTGTTTATAGTAGTCTCGAATGATTCCTTGTATTTCAGATGAATCAGTTGTAATATCGCCTTTTTCATTTCTAATTTTTGTTATTTGAGTCTTCTCTCTTCTTTTTTTTGTTAGCCATGCTAATGGTTTGTCAATTTTATTTATCTTTTCAAAAAACCAACTTTTTGATTCATTGATCTTTTGAATTGTTTTTTGGTTTTCAATTTCATTCAGTTCTGCTCTGATCTTAATGATTTCTTTCCGTCTGCTAACTTTAGGATTGGATTGTTCTTGTTTTTCTAGTTCTTTAAGGTGAAGTGTTAGGTTGTTCACTTGCCATCTTTCCATTATTCTGAAGTGAGCATTTAATGCAATAAATTTTCCCCTCAATGCTGCTTTTGCAGTATCCCACAGGTTTTGGTATGATGTATCATTGTTTTCATTAGTTTCAATAAACTTTTTGATTTCCTGCTTGATTTCTTCTTGGACCCATATGTCATTAAGTAGAATGCTGTTTAATTTAAATGTGTTTGTATAGTTTCCAGAGTTTTGTTTGTTATTAATTTCTAGTTTTAATCCATTGTGGTCTGAGAAGATACATGGGATAATTCCAATTTTTTTGAATTTATTGAGACTTGATTTGTGACCTAATATGTGATCTATCCTGGAGAATGATCCATGTGCTGATGAGAAGAATGAATATTCTGAGGTTGTTGGGTGGAATGTTCTGTAGATATCTGCCAATTCCAATTGGTCTAGAGTCTTGTTTAGATCTTGTGTTTCTCTACTGATTCTTTGCCTAGATGATCTGTCTAATATTGACAGTGGAGTGTTCAGGTCCCCTGCTATTATGGTATTAGTGTCTATTTCCTTCTTTAGGTCTAATAGAGTTTGTTTTATAAATCTGGCTGCTCCAACATTGGGTGCGTACATATTTATGATTGTTATGTCTTCTTGATGGATCAGTCCTTTTATCATTAAGTAGTGTCCCTCATTGTCTCTTTTTATGGTTTTTAGTTTAAAGTCTATTTTGTCCAATATAAGAATAGCCACTCCAGCTCGTTTTTCTTTTCTGTTTGCATGGTAAATCTTTTTCCATCCTTTCACTCTTAGTCTGTGTGAATCTTTATGGGTGAGGTGGGTCTCTTGTAGGCAGCATATAGTTGGGTCCTGCTTTTTGATCCAGTCAGCCAGTCTGTGTCTTTTAATTGGGGAATTTAAGCCTTTAACATTAAGAGTTGTTATTGAAAGGTGTTGATTTATTCCTAGCATTTTATTGGTTGTTTGGTTGTCTTAGGTGTCTTTTGTTCCTTGCTTTCTGATTTACTGTTTGGTTTCTTTGTTTGTTGGTTCCTTAGGTTGTAGATAGTGTTTTTGTTAGCTTGTTTTCTCTTCATGAATGCCATTTTTATTGTACTAGCAGGTTTAGATTTTTCTTAGGTTTTTATGGCAGTGGTAGTTATTTTTCAGGAACCAAACCCAGTACTCCCTTGAGGATTTCTTGTAAGGGTGGTCTTGTGGTAGTGAACTCCTGCAGTTTTTGTTTGTCTGAGAAATATACTATTTGCCCCTCATTTCGGAAGGATAGCCTTGCAGGGTAGAGTATTCTTGGCTGGCAATCTTTGTCTTTTAGTATTTTGAAAATATCATCCCATTCCTTTCTAGCTTTTAGGGTTTGTGATGAAAAGTCTGATGTTAACCTGATTGGGGCTCCCTTATAGGTGATTTGACGCTTCTCTCTTGCAGCTTTTAAGATTCTCTCTTTGTCTCTGAGTTTTGCCAATTTGACTATGACATGTCTTGGAGAAGGCCTTTTTGGGTTGAATACGTTTGGAGATCGTTGAGCTTCCTGGATCTGAAGATCTGTGATTTTTCCTATACCTGGGAAGTTTTCTGCCACTATTTTGTTGAATATCTTTTCAATGGAATCTCCATTTTCCTCCCCTTCTGGAATACCCATGACTCGGATATTTGAGCGCTTGAGGTTGTCTGATATCTCTCTCAGATTTTCTTCCATGTCCTTGATTCTTTTTTCTTTCTTTTTGTCTCCTTGTGTTATTTCAAACAGCCCATCTTCAAGTTCAGAGGTTTTCTCTTCAACTTCGACAAGCCTGCTGGTTAAACTCTCCGTTGTGTTTTTTATTTCGCTGAATAACTTCTTCAGTTCAGCAAGTTCTGCTACATTTTTTTTCAGGACATTGATTTCCTTGTATATTTCCTCTTTCAGATCCTGTATACTTTTCCTCATTTCATCATGATGTCTAGCTGAGTTTTCTTGTATCTCATTCAGTTTCCTTAGAATTATCACTCGAAATTCCTTGTCAGTTATTTCAAGGTCTTCTTGTTCTGTAGGATCTAGAGTATGAGATTTATTAACTTTTGGTGGTGTACTTTCTTGATTTTTTGTATTTCTGGTGTCTTTTTTTTGGTGTTTATTCATTGTGGCAGGGGGTTTCACAGTCCACCGGTTTGAGACTAATGACTAACTAGGATGTTGCTGTGGTTGCCAATTTGGTATGGCTCCCGCCGTGACTGCTCAGTTGGCCTCTAGTGTCTTGTGTGTGTGGTTGCCTCGGGTCTTGGGCTTCTCCGGGGATCCACCTTTCTGGTCAGCTTGGACTCTGCTGGGCTGGTGGATCACGTACCACAGGGTGTGTGATCTCTGTTGAGCTTTCACTTTCTGTACAGGACTTCTCCCCGTTCCGTGTGCTCTGGCCCAGGCTCTTAGATAATGCTAGCCTGAAACCTCGAATCCTGAATAGGGCAGCTGGCCGCCTTCAGTGCGGCCCCAGCCTCCGGGATCCTGGCTGCATCCACAGGAGCCCTGGCGCCGTGTTCCCTGTTTCAAGACTCGCTTTTGCAGCTAAGAATCAGTTCTTTTCCTGCTCCACACTTCAAAGCTGTTGCCTGTAAATGAGGCAGCCTCTCCTGCCGGGGGCAAAGTGGCGTTGAGCCCCCATGACGGGCCAGCAGCAGCAGTCCTCCCTTAAGAGATGGCCAGAGGAAGGTCCACAAGTTTCCCGGCTGCCTGAGGCCCAGTGGCCACCTTTTCCACCTCAGCTACTCCGCGCCAGCCGCCGCAGCCGCCGCCATCTTGAAACTTCCATAGCACAGTCATTCTAACATAATTTTCCATAAACAAATCTTTTGTTTACAAATGTGAAGTTCTGCTTAGTTTTACTTACCAAGGAAATGAATTTCCTAGTAATATAAATATACCTGAAATTCTGTGTGGTTTTTTTTCAATTCAAGAACAGTTTATTCTCAAATTTTGCCCACACAGAACGAATTTCCTTGGAGAAAAGTGCATCAAATAGATTTTTCAATTGACTTTAAGACCTTTTGCTTAAAACTTCAACCATAGTTTGAGTTGAAATTCCAAAATTTCAGCTATAATGCCCATATTCTTATTGTAGTTCTTAAACCTCATCCTATATTTTAAAATAATTCTTCTTATCCATCCTTGGGGTGGGGGTGGGGGCCCCAAAACAAAATAATCCAAATACAGGAAGAAGAAGAAGAAGGAGGAGGAGGAGGAGGAGGAAGAGGAGGAGGAGGAAGAAGAGGAAGAAGAAGAAGAAGAAGAAGAGGAAGAGGAAGAGGAAGAGGAAGAGGAAGAGGAAGAGGAAGAGGAAGAAGAAGAAGAAGAAGAAGAAGAAGAAGAAGAAGAAGAAGAAGAAGAAGAAGAAGAAGAAGAAGAAGAAGAAGAAGAAGAAGAAGAAGAAGAAGAAGAAGAAGAAGAAGAAGAAGAAGAAGAAGAAGAAGAAAGAATTAAGATCTTGGGTTCTAGGCAGTTCAAAAACTGTCAAAAAATTGTATTTACTACCAGAATACAATGACAAAACAACCTAAGAATTAGGATACTAAGATGAAAGAGTTGAGTAATCCGTCAGTAAGGCGTTCCTGAGTCCTTCCCTCGCTGCAGGAGAGGGCCGTGCAGGGGGGTCCTGCAGCTGTCCTAACCAGCTGTGGTACAGCTGTGCAGCTGCAGCGCACAGCACTGCCAAGGGTGGAGGCAGGTGGGCGGCCCCCAGAAGCCGTTCTGCACTAGAGCAGACCCTGCACCTGCGGTGTGCTGAGGGTGGGGTGCAGCATCCCTCTGGGGTGGGACTCTATTCTGGCCGCAAGGCACAGATACATCCACATCCTTCCTGGCCTCTGGATCTTGATCTGGGCTGAGGATGTGATGGCGGGTCATTCTGGCTAATGCTCACGCCCGATCTTCCCAGGTTAATAGTTACCTTTCTTCCTAATAGGCTTCAGGTTGCCAGCAAACACATATCGCTGCGGTAGAACACTGTCAAGTGTCAGACTATTAACCATTTAAAAGTTCATGGGTGAAAACACTCAGTGTAGACCGGCCATTTAGCTCAGTTAGTTAGAGCACGGTGTTCTAACACCAAGGTCAAGTGTACCGGCCAGCCATAAAACAAAAAACACTAAGGGTAGACATAGCCTCTTCTCTCTGCCACCTAATGACACAAATGTGGCACAGCAGCCACATCTGCAACACCTCTAGGGGCAGTGTGAAATTGTTTTTAAAACTATTGTAATGCTTCTCTTTGTCTTCTTAAAATGTAATATTATACATTTAAAATTATATTTTCAACTAGGATCACCCATTGATGGTGGAAAGTGAAAAGTTTGATAGCATGAGCTTAAAACCTACAAATATGTAAAATATTCATACTCAAATAAAGAAAATTATTTAAATGATCAAAGGTTGTGAGCAAGTGGATTTGTGCCTGAAAACTCTCTCACTGAACTTGGCAGAAGAGTTAGCATTACCCTAGTCACAGTAGAATCAGCAGTATGAAGCACCAGTAAATAAAAAGGTGTAGAATATACTCAGATACTAAGTTATATGTGGTAGCAAATTAACCTCAAAATTTTAGTGACTTAACAGTACAATGGCCAGTAGTTGACCAGTTGATTGTGGGTTCAGTGACTCTCCAGGGCAGCTCCCTTCCAAACAGGGACTCAGGGCTCTAGTCTTCTTCTATAGTGTGACTCTCATCTCAAAACATAGCTTCTATATTCAAAAGACCATGTACTGGCTCTTAAATGCTTTGACTTAGAAATGACATGTATTATTTTCTTTCCCAGCCCAGAAGTGATTACAAGGCTTATCAAACTACAAGTGTGCAAGGAAATGTGGAGGAGCAATGAAAATTTGGTGAGTATGGATGCTACTCTAAGCATGAATCCTATCATGGGTGTGCCAAATAGCTTAAACCTTAGTATGATTTATGGGGACAGCTCTGAGTATATATATATATATAACTACCTCTCTTTCAGTGGCTTTTACAAACCAACCACATGAAATATGAAAAAAGTCATTAAAAATTTTCAACCCCCCCAAAAAAAAGGACATAATAATTTAAACAGAAAATAAAATAATTAAAGCTGCCTTTAAAATCAGCTTCAGGCAGCTGGCCAGTTAGCTCAGTTGGTTAGAGTGCAGCCCAATAACAACAAGGTCATGGGTTCAGATCCCCCAACCAGCTGGCTACAAAAATAAATAAAATCAGTTTCAGAATCCTTGTGGACAATGAAGCTACTGACCAGGAGCACGTTTGGCACTGATTATTTGGCCAAAACACGTTTTGCTTCAAAAATTGGTATCCAAGCTAAAACAATTGATCTTTTTGATCTATACATTGAAGAATACATTTTTATATGCTCAAAACATGTACCCAAATATAGCATGTTAAAGACAAATATTATCGATGTAGCTTTTCATTGATTTTTGTTTACTGCTGTTTACAATGAGAATATTTGTAAAGTTATGTTTATTTGCAAAGTGCAAACAAAAATATTTCAACAAGATAAGTGAGCTTTTAGTGAGCAGATTAGCAACTGAAAAAAAACTAATAAATGGGGCCAATTCAATCACATGTGATGCAGTGGGGATGCCTATCTCCTGAATTTATTAGCTAACACTGCATCGTTTATTGACAACATCCCATCTCAAGAAATTTGCTTCTTTACTTAGTATGTTTAACAGGATGGTAAAATTGGTAAATTGTGAATTTTGTTACTAAAAACAATAGCATTGCTTCAACCAAAAATGAAGTTCAAGGATTTTGTGAAGAATGATGATCTTGAAGACCATGAATCATTTGAGACTTTTTTATTCACATGTGCTAAAAATTATACCTTCAATGGTAAAATCTCAATTTCTTCATTGAAGTGTTTTTTTACATCTAATCCTGAGATTGAAAAACATACTGACCCTGGATTATGGAGCCTGTCAATCTTCCTCATGTCATTAGTGACTTGTTCTCACAGAATGTCTACAGTGGCCTGTAATTTCTGCTTGCATCCTATTTTCTCTGTACCTGCATTCTAAGTGTGTGCCCTTGATGATTTCCCTTCATAGCTTACAGTGTAGTGAAAACAAACATACATACAAACCTATTGTCATGTTTATCCACATTTTTATGGGATTCTGTGATCTCCAAAATACCGTTACTCTGAGAGGGAAGAGAAATTGACAAGAAATTGAAATCAATACATGGTAGTAGCTTGCTTCAGTCCAGTTTTGCAAAATTGATGTATTCACTGCAATTGCATCTTGTTTGTTTAAAAGACATGCTTTTACTTATTTTTTCCCTAGCAGTAACTAATTTAAAATATTGTTTCTATATTCAAGCAAACATTTGAAGTAGATTGTAAGAGTTCTGTGTTAGTCAGCGTTCTCCAGAGAAACCAAATCAATATGATATGTTATAATTATATGAGAGGGATTTATTAAGGGAATTAGCTCATGTGGCTGTGAAGAAAAGTCTCACGATAGGCCGTCTATAAACTGGATGCTGGTAGTGTGGCTCAGTCCATGTCCAAAGGCCTCAAAACCAGGGGAAGCTGATGGTGTCCTTGGTTTAAGTTCTGGAACCCAAAAGCTGAAGAGTCTCATACTCTAATGTCCATGGGCAGGAGAGAAGAGTGTATCCCAGCTCCACCAGATCGAGAGAGTGCTTTACCTCTTTCCTCTGTCTTTTGTCCTCTCCAGACTCCACCTCTTTCCTCTGTCTTTTGCTCTCTCCGGACCCCTAGCAGATTGGCTGGTTCCCACCCACATTGAGGGTGGGTCTTTCCCTCCCAGGCCACTCAGACTCAAACTAATCTCTGTTGGAAACACCCTCATGGACACACCTAAAAAGATAGCTTTAGAGGTTTCTCAGCATTCCTTCATCTAACCAAGTTGACACCTAGAATTAACCTTCACAAGTTCTAATAGGCAATTTCTAGTGTGGAGCTCCCATTGGGTTGGAGATCTGCATTGCTGTCTAAGGCTTTTCCTGCCCAATCCTGCTTCATTTTTAACTTTCATAGACATCACGTTCAAATAAATTTCTTGTATTCCTAACGACAGAGTCTGCTTACTTGAGGACCTGAGGTGACATAGTAGGCACCAGAAGTGAAGATTGGGAGGCAATGAGGGCCCCATCCCAGGTAGCATGTGAAGCACAGATAGTTTCTGGTACAAGATGGTAGCCAAACTGCTAAAACTTGCACCAGTGGTGATTTGGGGAAATGCTCTGGTGGAGGAGAACACCTCGGCTGGTACAGTACTTCAGGCTTTTGAAAAGTGCC
Organism: Cynocephalus volans; assembly: GCF_027409185.1. Lineage (NCBI taxonomy): Eukaryota > Metazoa > Chordata > Mammalia > Dermoptera > Cynocephalidae > Cynocephalus > Cynocephalus volans. The sequence goes on along the minus strand of NC_084460.1, from coordinate 103,369,317 downwards.
CAGCAGTGGGGAGACAATGCATGCAAGGACATGAAATTGGTTGGCTGTTACTAAGTTGCATTGATGTCCTATGGAGGGATAACACAATGCTGAGAGAACTTAATAAACATTTGAAGATCAAGTCTGAAGGTAATAGGGCCTCTTTGGTAACTACAAAAGGCCTTTATCTCCTGCAATGTGAGAGCAGAAATAGCTGAGAACCATCCTCTGGACTTAATAGTTTGAGTCACTGAGCTTCAAAGACTATCGAACACTCAGCCATGGCAGGAAGGACTCCTATGTCAAGGTTAGGGCTCTGGGTGGGAAACCTGGGGCCTTGACATATGGATGAGGACATCTGTGTGGATAATACTGAAGATTTTGGATCCTCAGGCTTCTCTGAACCCTTAGAGTCTTCAGAGGCACCCCCCCTATGAGGGGCTGGCACACCCATCTTCTTTTCCCAATGTGAGAAGAAACTAGAGAGGCCTCTCCCCTGAAAGGCAAGGGAGACTCCCTGAGGATTTGTTCTTACTTCCTCTCCTGGCTTCCAGGCCAGTCACAGTATAACACATCCAGAGATATGCTAGACTTGACATGGAAAGGAAGAGACCATACCCCAAAGCAGCTGCAAGCGTTGGTTAGCATGCACTGCAATGAGCTAGGAAGGTTCTTGGTCAAGGTTACTGAAAATAAAGACTGGATAAAGAAGAGTTTATTGACTTGGGGCCACTCTTTTTGGGTGTGAGATTGAATACCCTAACAAGGATGCCAGAGGATGGTGCAAACTCATTGCTAGGGTAGTTCGCAGAAGCTTGGAAAAAGTGATGGCCCGGCTGAATGAAACTGAAATGCCTCTATCCCTTTTGTCATAGCAAGAGAGATGTAAGATCTAGCTCATAGGAAGGAAAGTTGTGAATTCCTGTGATTTATGCCAGGAGAACTTATAGTCTCTTCTTTCTGGCAATTCTCAAGGAAATTGTAGTCAGCTATTTTTGTTAATATTCAATATGACATCAGCCTGGAGTCATAGTACTCATTTTAAATAATAATAATTATTCCCATGCTTTATTGAGCTACACCTCCCTTTTGAGAAATAATGATGGATATTCTACTTACGTGTTTTCTCTACCTTAATCTGAACATCTTTCCACTGTTAGTTTTTATTATTATATTTGTTTTGCTGATAAGGAACTTAAAGCATAGAGCAGTTAAGTTACTAATATTAGTGAGCTCCAGGGTCCTGGGTAACTAGATGTCATGGAAGCCTCTTCAAGGTGCCATTACCAAGATGAATTGTCTGCAACTGTCCTCATCCCTGTTTTACTTGATTCAAAATTCTGATTCCCAGGAGAGGCCATTGATTTGACTTAGCCTGGATCATATCCCAACCCCTCAGCTAGGAGAGGGAGCCACTCTGATTGACAGTCACTTTATACTCTATGCATCAGAGTAGGAATAGCTTTATAAAAGAAAATCAGAGTTCTGTTCCAAATCGATGGCAGAAGCTGAGAACAGGCACAAACAACCAATATCTACCATTGAGTCACATTACTTAGAAAAAGTAGGAATTAGTTTAATTTCAACATCCCACTCTCTGCTCCTGAAGAGTTTGTATTTATCTGAGTTCTACATATCCACTAATTTTCAACAAGCCAAACTCTCTTTTTTCCTAAGTGAATAGGATACCATCTCTCTCTATAAAAGTGCACACACATGTTTGTGCATGTGTGTGTGTATTGTGTACTGAGAAAGAGAAGAGGAGAGAGTAAGAAAGAGAGAAAGGCAAGAGGGAGCTTGGGTATGCTAGCTGAGAGGCATGAAAACTGAGAGGAATGGGAAGGTTTGTGCTTTCTTAGAAACCGTGAATCAGCTTTGGTATGGTGCTTTAAATCTTGGGAGTGGAATAGCCTTAGATGGGGGCTAGTTTCATCAACAAAAAGCAAGGTAGTATCTGTAGGGCATTAAATGCTTTCAGATAAGTTTTTTTTAGATTTTGACTTAGAATAATGAAAAGAGAAAGAAGCATGTCTCTTTGTTTGACCGGCTACTAATGTCAAACAGTGCTTTGGGGTAGTTGGTGAAATTGAAGGCAATCTTCAAAATGTCATAGTTTTTAAAACTTGAGTCAAGTTCATTGAGTTGTATGATTTGCTTTATAATAGTCCTTTCCTATTAGACCAAGGGTCACATATTTAAATGTCTTCCAGGGCCAATCTGACAAGATAATAGGTGAAACAGGCCATTGTAAGATGATATGCCAAATGACACTCTCCCTCAGTACAGGGGATATAATAAGGAGTAGTAGGGACTGTGAGTTAAGTGGAGTTGCAGCTGAGTATTGCAATGTTGACTGCAGGCCTAGTGTTACTAGATAAAAATGAAAGCTAACATTTATGTAATAATGATTTAAATACTATATAAGTTAACTTATTTAATCTTCAGAACAATACTATGGTTGGTGGTATGCTATTATTATCCCCACCTAGCAGATGAGGAAACTGAGGCACAAAGAAGTTAGGTAACTTTCCCAAGGTGACATGGCTAGAGAGAGGCATAGCCAAGATTTAAACCCAAGTTCAAATCCACAAACCGTGCAATTTAATCACCATGCTCAGTTGAACTCCTGATTTTCGAGAGAAGCCAGAATTTGTTTTATGTGAAATCTACCAATTTAAAAAATGTTAGTGACCAAACAAAGTAAGTCCATCTACTGAATTTGATGTACAGGCTACCAGTTAAAACTTCCGGATTAGGCTTTAATATACAAAGAAGAGCTTCAGTAGCAAACAGAAAATAAAATTCAATTTAATAATGTAGGAAAATCACAATAATCAGTGCAGGCAGAGATTTGGGAAATTCCAAAATGCCAAGGCATACAAAGTTGTTAGGCTTGGCCAATGCTTAAATAAATTGGTTTCCGGATACCATTTTCCAATAAAGAGAACCAGGACTCTATGGAGAAATGGCTGATTCCAGGGCTGGGTCAGGGAAAGTAGGAGGAGGAGCCCAGCATATTTTGTGGTGTCAGAAAATAAGTTCTCAAATAATAATGGGAACATGTCGGAAGGACAAAGGAGACAACTTTATGGACCTTCCAATGGCCAGATCTAGGACAATTTGAGCAACAAATTAAATGATGACAGTAATGGACTATAGCCCATAGAATAAAATAAATATATATGAATTCATACCAATATAAATAATTGCATATGTAAATTAATGGGGAAGAAGGGAAGACTCTTCCTTACAGTTGAATTCTAATTAATAAATGTGGACTGATAATGGAAATAGAATATCACATTTTTTCAAACACCACAGTAATGATTGTTTCAAGTGGGGAATCATCAATGGAGCTAAAATCAAGGTGTGGTGGGTGACCTTGCAAACAGAATATTCACAAAGTCTCAAAGTATGTTCACAAGACGATTATTAATTACAAAAATAAAAATAGCAATTTTATGGTGGAAAATCCTGGCAGATACCATCTTAAACAAGTTATTAAGGTAATATCACCAATAATCAGACATTCACATCATGTACCTTCTGCTATGATGCACTGAAGAGGGCATAGCCTCATATCTGTGATATTCTTGTCAAAAATACGTAATGTGAATTTAATCATGAGGAAACATGGACAAACTCATATTCAAGGATGTTCTACAAAATAACCAGAGTACTCTTCAAAAATGTCAAGACTGAGAAAGGAAAGACTAAGGATTCAGATTAAGGGTGACATAAAATTAAATGCAATATATGATTTTGAACTAGATCCTGGACCAGAAAAAACAACATGATGGATACAATTGGTAAAATCTGAATAAGATCTATAGACTAGTTTTTAAATATTGTATCAATCTGAATTTCTTGGTTTTGATTATTTTACTATAGGCTATATTATATGTTAATATTTAGGGAGGCTGTGTTAGGGGCATATGCGAATTCTTTGTACTAACTTCGCAACTCTTTTGTAAGTCTGAAATTATTTAAAATTTAAAAATTAAAAAAAAATTAATCTGTTAAACATATGTAACTAATTTCATTGAAGAATGCCCAGAAAATTGTGAAAAATAGTTAGTATGAGAGTAGTGACCACTGGGAAAACATGCTTCTTGGTTTCAAGGCAAGTTTTTGTATTAGTCATGATGGGCTACCTTGTGATGTGATAAGAATGAAACTAGAAATCTTAGTGGCTTAGCACATAAAAGTTTATTTTCATGAAAAGTCCACTATAGGTCTGGTGGTTTCCAGGGCCACTCCCTAAGCAGCAAATCTCTGTTTCTACTTCTCATGTGGCTCCCAGAGTGGCTCAGTACAGGAGGATAGAGTATGTACAGTCTTGAACCCTTTGTACAGGAAGTTTAACATCTCTTCTGCTCAAAGCCCATTGGCCATGCCTAGTCATGTGGCCCCACCTAACTGCAGAGAGACTGGAAAACATAGGGGAAACTGTGGATAGAAGTAAATTGCCACGGTGTTATTATCTTGCTTAAGAGGAAACCGGCTCTGCAAAATTAAGTAACTTCTTCGAAGCCACATAATTTATTGTAAAACTTACTGTCTGTCCTAATTATTTCTGATAATTATGAAAAACCTGTTCTTTGTCTCATGTGGTAAAAAGCCAGTAAGATGTCACAAACACTTATCTTCATGAAATATAACCAGAATGGAGGAATAATGAAGTAGCCTGCAAGAACTTGTTAATAAGGTAAAGATTGCCATTTGAGAGTTTAAATGATTAAATCCACACTTTGTAGCTAAATAACTCGACATTAAGGTTAATACATTGGTGTGATTTTTGTTACCACTGACCTAACATCTCTATCATAGCCTCCTTCTACTCACCCTGCTCCTGTGATTACACTCTATATAAGTCTTCATTCTTATTTTGAAAATATAGCACACACTCAATAAAGTGTGAAAACCTATATGTATAATTTAAGGAGCAATAATGAATACTTACCCTCTGAAGGACCAAATGATTGAACTTTATCATATCCTAGAATCTCTGTATGTATTCTTCCTAGATTGCATTCGTTCATTTCCCAGAAGTAATTACTATCCAGAATTTGTGTTAATTAATCTCCTACTTTTCTTTATTGTTTTTACTATCTAGGAATACAAGGGAACTTCAAAAAGTTTGTGGAAAAATAAAATTAAAAGGTAATACAAATCTTTTCACAAACTTTTTGAAGATCCCTTGTACATCCCTAAATAATACATTGCTTAGTTTCGCCTGTATATGAGGGTAATCATTCTGTATGTGCTCTTCTGTGATTTGTTTTTTAGTGCAACAAGTGTTGTTGAGATTCATTGATATGTATGCATGTAGCTATAGTTTAATTTTCATTGCTCTATAGTATCCCATTTCATTACTGTACCATAACTTATTAATAAGTTCTACCTTCATGGGCATTTGGGTTATTTCAAGTTTTTTGCTATTGCAAACAATATTGCTGTAAACATTTTTGTTCATGTCTCCTGATGAACATAGGTACGAGTTTATCTAGGTTTTGTATCTAGGACTGAAATTGTTAGGCTGTAGGACATATGCATGTTCAACTATACTAGGTAATTAAAAATTATTTTCTGAAGTGTCTGTGCCAATTTGTACTTCCCCACAAAGGGTGAGAATTGCCATTGCTTCACATCACTGTCAAAACTGGGAATTTGAGATTTTATTTTATTTTTTCATATATGGTGATGTGAAATGGTATCTCATTGGAGTTTTATTTTAATTAAAATTTTTATTGATCCCCGATAACTAGTTTAACATTTTTATGTAAGTTTATCAGCCATTTGAGCTTTTTTTTCAAGTTCCTTTTCATTACTTTTGCCTATTTTTCTACTGGGTTTTGTCCTTATGCAATTAATTTATAAGAATTCTTTATGTATATAATGTGTGTGTGTGTGTATACATATATATATATATATATATATATATATATATATATATATATATATATATATATAGGTTTTTTTTTTTTTTCTTTTTGTAGCTGGTCAGTGTAAGGATTGAACCCCAGACCTTGGTGTTATCAGTCCCATGCTCTAACCAACTGAGCTAACTGGCCAGTCCTATATATATATGTATATATACATATATAATATATACATAAATAATATATATATTCTTATAGATTACTTATACACACATGCACACACACACACACATATGCATTCTAATCCTTTGTTGATTGTACATCTATATTCCAAATATTTTTTCTAGCTTATGGCTGGCCTTTTTATTCCCTTTTTTATTGTTTTTTTTTTTTTTTTTCATGGAATGAAATTTGTTTAGCTTTGTGAGACTTTATTTTTACATTACGTGCTCTTTGCACAGAAAGACCTTATTAAAACACATAAGTTTCCTTAATAAGATAGATCTTCAGGGTGATGCTGAAAATTGAGGCTTTCAGATCTTGTGTGTGTTTAGGAAGATTAATGGTTGACAGAGCTTGCATATATGATCACAATAAAAAGTAAAGAAATCCAAGAAACAGACTTTTATATCCCCAAACTCCTAATAAATTACTTTTGTAGGCAAACAGTTATCCTTGTGATATGTTCATTTTGTTCTTTTAATTTTTGTCTATCTTATAGTCTCTGATGATTTCTTTGGACATAAATTTCAATGTAATTATATTTTAAGTTATCTCTCGAGGCTTGATTAAACAAAGTTGGCTATTTTGCCTAGCTGTATTTTTTATTGTAGAACAGAATGTGCTCATTTGCATAGTTATTCTCCAGAACAAGTAATAATCATTTATTTCATTCATCTTCAACCAGTTTCAGAAGGTCTTAAATTACTTTACTAAAATTGCAGTTCTACCTGGTGGATTTTCTCCTCATAAATGGAAACTGAAAAGAAAGTGAAATTGTGGGAAACCTATGATAGATTACTAGATGTAAATATGTGCTACTAGTAGTTCAAAACTGGCAGTACCAAAAATCAAGAGTAAATTAATAGCATGTCATTAAAAACCTTATGTTTTAATAAGTATTGTGTATAGAAACAATTAAATAAGCTGTCCAAGGTACATAATTAGGATATCTAAGTGTTTTTATAATTTTTTGTCTTTCATATTTATAATGAATATTTATTAAAGTTTAATGTGCAATTTTCCATTTATCATTTGTGGCATATACTAGAAAGCAAATGTATTTCACAGGGCCTCCAAAGCCCTGTGGTTTCAGGTTTAGCCTAACCTTTTGGGATTACATATAGATATTTTAACCTTGCAAAAGACAGGAAACTTTCCCCAGGCTAAAGTCTCTGTCGTAAGATATAGAATTGTAACACAGCAAGGTTGCTGGCTCAAGGACAGACGAGTTACTTGATTGATTTGTAAAAATGCTGGGGAAATTGCTGTGGGGAAAAACAGTGTTTGCTAAGATCAAGTTTTTGTTGGTGGATTGACTTAACCTTTTGCAAATTGCATTATGGAATGTCACCTTGCTTGTCTCACTGATGTTACCAGCCTCTATTGTTAAACCCCACCTGTGTTCTTTTCCTGTAACTTCCTGGTCTGGATAATAAATGCAGGAAGAGAACCCCAGTTCATGGTTAATTTCCAAAAGAAAGGAATGCCTCTCTCTTGAGGGTTGCAGTAGATTAACCCCTTCAGGGTCTCTCACTGCTTGGAAGAAATGGGCTTTGAGTAATCTTTTTGCAGCTCTGTCAGCTAGGGGAAGAAAGGTGAGAAATCTGTGTGAGGAAAAGCAGCAATCGTTTTGGAAGGCCTCATTATGAAGACAGGTCTTCGTATCTGGTAACAAACATTAGGCTTGTTGGTGATTATGTTGAACCCCCCTCAGGGTGAAATTTTATTTTTCCTGAGATACAAACTTCCTTCCTTTTTTCTGAAGTTTTTATTATTTCTCTGGTGCCTGATGAATTTGGATGCATTGATAAATCCAGCGATTTACTTCCCACAGGATGCTGAGAAATTGCGAAAGAGTGAGATGGTCTTCCTACCTACCTCCAGTCATTGGGATTGGGATTGTCTTTTCTGTCAGGGAACTTTGTTAAGAGTTTGTCTTGACTACTTGAACCACAAATGTCCAGCATAACCTCTGACTAGGTGCGGCTTCCTCTGTGATGTCTTTTGACAATTAGCTGTTCTTAGTTGTAATGCATTCAAGTTATCAGTCTTTGTCTTCATGATCTATGCTCTTCATTTAAGAGCTTAAGAGTTTAAGAGCTCCTGCACTACTACTCTGAGGTCATAAAAATATTCCTCTATATTGTCTTCTAAAAGTTTTATAATTTTGTCTATTTGGTTTCTAATCAACTTGCAATTAACATATAAAGTGCACATACATACATTTTACTATCAATATGTCAAGTTCAACCAAATAAAATTTTTTGGATTTTGGTTGTAATAACTTTAGATCTGTAAATCCATATGGGGAGAATTGACATCTTGATAATATGTAGTCTTCAATTTATGAACATGGTGTATTTCCTTTTTATTTGGATTTTCTTTAGTGTATTTCAATAAAATTTATGCTTCTGTCTTTAAAACATTTGACCCTCTTTTGTTAGAGTTATTTCTAAAAAGGATTTTTAAAAATACTTTTAATTTTTGCTGCATTTTATTTTTAACACTTAATTTGATACCTTTTATAGGTGTCATTTTTAAAATTTGCTCTTTAGCTATTGGAGAATAGAAAATGATTTTTATTTATTTTATGTCCGGTAACCTCATTAAACTCCCTTTTTAATTATCTGTAGATTTTCTTATTTGGGTAAACATTCTTTGCAAATAATGAGTTATTTTCTTCTTTTACATCCTTATATTATTATTATAAACTTTAATATCTCTCTCTCTCTTTCTCTTTTACCTTAACTACCCTTGTTTGGATCTCCAATACAATGTTGAGGGATGGCTGGTTAGCTCAGTTGGTTAGAGCACACTCTTATAAACACCAGTGTCATGGATTTTGATCCCTATACTGGCCAGTCGCCAATGTTGAAAGGATGTTGTGATAGTGGATACTCTTGGATTGGTTCCAATTTTAAAAGAAGTATTTCCAACATTTCACCATTATGTATTATGTTTGCCATACATCTTATTGATCTAAGGAAATTCCTATTACTCGATTGGTAGTTTTCAAAATCATCAATAGATGTTGAATATTTAATCAAATGCTTTTCCTGTATCTATTGAAATCATCACAAATTTCCTTTTTTAATCTGCTAACATGGTTAATTACCTAATTGGTTTTGTAATGTTAAACTAATGTCACATTTCTGGTATAAATCCAATATGGCAGGCCATTTTTCACACAGTTAAAGCAATCTTCATAATAGTACACTACAGATCATGTTACACTCTGTTCAAAAGAACTCAACCCTTCTCATCACACTTAGAATAAAATCTGAACTCTTTCTGTGGCCTCTATGATCAGCTCTTGCCTCTTTCTTCAGTGTCATCTCCTATCACTCTACTTCTTTGTATTGGATGTTTTTCCATTTCTGCAACATGTCATGCTAATTCCCTTCTTAGGGCTCTTGCTTTCTGACTGTATTGCTGTTTCTTTAAATCTTAACATGGCTGGCTCCTTTTGCTCATTCAGGCCTCAAATCAACTATCACCTTTTTAGAAATAAGACCCTAATGAGGGTTCTTGATGACCCTTCTCTCAGGTTATTCCCACCACCCTCCTGCAGTCACTTTGCAAAAACCACATTTTCTTCATAACACTTATAATCTGAAATTATTTTATTCATGCCTTTATTATTTATCTCATTAATTAGCATATAAGCACCAAGAGCTCAGGAATCTTCTTTGCTTTGCTTTCTATTGTATCCCCAGCACCTAGAATAGTGCCTGACACATAACAGATTTCAGTTAAACTTGTTAAATGTATGAATAAATGAATGAGGTAATAAGTTCCCATAAAGAAAAACAACTTTCTTGGAAGCCAGTCAGCCTTTTTCTATTCATACCTTTCAAGCTGAAAGTTCAACCATGGATTTGCTTTTATTACCTGTGGTTGTTACTCCCAAACCCCTGTTTTGTTAAGCAGAGGGAGGGTGGGGTTGCCTTGGTTGAAAAAAAAAATAATTTGACGGTAAAGGCCAGGGACAAGTTATAACAAACCACACATAATTTTATCAACTTCAAGTGCACTCTCCTTTCAAATGCAACTTGTGAGCCTCCTGACATTAGAGAACTTTAGCACTGGAATAGTCCTTTGGGACCTCGTCAGGTATGCCAGCCATTCTTCAATAGTTCGGAAAATACTAATTGAAGATGGTGCCATTTTATAGATTTTTTAAAAAGCTAACATTTAAACTTGAACAAATCCTACATTTTGATCTTACATTTATAGTGTCACAAAATTTTATATTTGGATATGACCTCAGATATCATCTAATCTGAAGCATTTATTATGCAAGTAAGGAAGATAATGGCCAAAGCTATTAAGTGATTTATCCAAAGCCACTTAGGAAATGAGTGTCATAATCAGGACAACTACCTAGGTTTCCTGACTTCTAATCCAGTTTTGTTCTCTAGCACTTAAATGGTGTTCACTGTGGTAGTCACCAATTGACCAACTGAAGTAGCTGGTACTTCACAGAAAGATGTACTCTGAGCCCAACCCCTCTGATGGATCTAGGGGTGGACATCTAATCCCCTTTTGTCCAAGCAAACTCTGTCTCATGGGTTTTAATATTTGGAATGGAAAGACAGAGACTGAGATTCAGTCTTCCCTGATGGTAGAAGTCATGAGCTGTAAGGCTTGGGAACTATGAACACCCATGTTTCTCTCTTTGTGAGAAACAAGGTTGCAGTGAAGCAGAGTGAAGTCCATCTGCCCTAGGAGAGAAACAGATCCTACAGAGGAAGAGAGATTCCAGACAGCATCTGAATCCTTGGTTTCAGGTTCTCAGCTGCCTTCCTCACACACAGTTGGGCTACTAGAAAATCTCCAGCATCCTTCCATTCCTTCCGCTCAAATCAGTTTGAGTGTGTTTCTGTCATTGTCACCAAAGAGTGCACATATTCAATACCTAGAAGTTTTGTAGCAACATTCTACATTCCCAATGAGAGGCAAATCAATACTGAGGCTCTACTATTTGTCAAGTACCGGAAATACATTATTTTTTATCCTAACAATCCTATGAAGCTGGTCTTATTTTCTCCATTGTTTAAATTAAGGAACTGAAGTTCAGAAAGAATCTATGCTAAGTCAGAAAGCTAGGAAGTATCTACATTAGAATTTGAATTCAGATGATCAAATTCTAAAGTCTGTACTCCTTCCAATGAGTCATATTGCCTTAAATTCAGTGTGATCTATGTTTTGCTTCTCAAAGTGGTGTGGAGACTTGTGGTGTTGACATCACCTGAGGGCTTGTTAGAAATGCAGAATCTCAGTCCTGATGTCAGACCTACTGAGACACTGTCTGCACTTTAAAAAGATCTCCAGGGATTTGTGTGTATGAGTCTAAGTTCTGATCTAATGAAAAGGCATTGTGGTCAGGGATACATAAGCTGAATAACTTTGAACTATAGCCTAACATTTCAGAATCATTTCCCTCATCTGTAAAATGAATAAAATAATACCTACCTCACTGGAATTGTTGTGAGGATTGTGTAGGATGAGGTATGAAAGCCCCTAGTACAGTGCCTGACATAGTAGTTTCTTATTACAAGTGTCCTTTCTTTCTAACTTTAAAGAAACATATCATTCTTCCCATTGTTGGATAGCACCCATAAGCACATACACAAAATGGTGCAGATAAGAACACATGGAAGCATTATGAATAGGCATTTCCCCCAAATAGTACAGTGACTGCAAGGGTGAAGAGTCAGGAGGAAGTATAGTTTGGTTTTCTTTGTCATAATGGGTATGCAAAATTAAGTTCATATTAATGATATCAATGGCAAAGAAACAGCTGGAAGTTAACTGGTCTGAATAAGGGAGACATAGTATTAAAACAAAAATTAACTCTAGTTTAATTTTTAGAATTGGCAGAGAAGTTGTGCAAGTTGAGAGAGGGAAAAGAATATTAGGTCAGGAAAGGAATATGAAGTTTTTAGAAAGTAGCTAATTATTTCCACTGCTTTCAGATTGTAAAACCTAAACTGGGTAATCTTACAACTCACAGGATACAGAAAAAGAACGTAATTGCTATCATATTAAAAGCATTCATTTTCTCTCTTTATTGATAGATCTGTCCATAATGAAGAGTATAGAATTCTAGTAATAGTACAAGCAGACAATAAAGTACTCTAAATAACTGAGTATAATACAAGACCTTGGTAGTTTTTCTATATGCCAGCAATGTTACTTAAAAGAAAATAGATTTCATTCATGAAAGCAAAAATGGATTTCATTCATGAAAGCAAAAAACATATATTTTCCCAATAATAGTAAAATATATCAAATATTTTACTTATGATGAAGAAAACCACAAAATCTTAATGAAGGGCATGAAAGTCTTAAATCACTGTAGAGTGCCAGTAAGGAGAGAATTGTAAAATTTTAACTTCTCCCCAGATGAATTTATAGGCTTGATGCAATTCAGGTTAAAATCCCAACGGAAGTTTTCCTTGGGGAATTTGACAATGTGATTCTAAAGTTAACCAGGAAGTATATATAGCAAATAATAGGCAAGGGAACTAAAACAACAACAACAAAAAAGAAAAACACCCAGTAATGAGATATTTATTTTTATTTTTAGCCTAGTAATCTATATACATAGTTTAAAGAGTCAAAAAGTTGGGCGGAACTTATGTTAGTCATTTCTGCATAACAAATAACCCAAAACTTAGCAGTTTAAAGCAACATTCATTATCTCACATGATCTCTGTGGCTAGAACTCTGGGAGTGGTTTAATTGGGTGGTTCTGACTCAGGGTCTCACGAGGTTGCTGTCAAGATGTTATGATGGCAGTCTTCTGAAAGCTTGACTAGGGCCAGAGGATCTGCTTCTAGGGTCACTCACATGGCTGCTGGCAGGATCTTCAGGTTCTCACCATGCAGGCTCCTCTACAGGGCAATTTGAGTGAGGCAAGGGTCTCAAAAAGGGCAAGCTTTTAGTCTTAGTAAGTAGCTCTTCCAGCAGGTTCACATTCTTATCTTTTAGGAGCAAATAATTTCAGGAGCAAGTAACTAAGTTTTGTTTTGTTTTGCTTGTTTTAGTTTTAACAGAGGTACAAGAAAGTATGCCTGGTTTCAGAATAATTTAACACAGGACAGGAAATTAATGTTTGGTACCAATATTGTTAACACAGGGAGCAGGGAATTATGTTGGTTTAGTTCTCAGGTCTATGAAGGTAAGTACTTGGCATAGATATACCTAGGAGGGACTGGTAACTGTGACTTTGGGGTTAGGATAGACTTAACAGAAGAGATGCCATATAAGCTGAGGCCCAAATCAAAATATATTGTAAGTAAACAAAAAACTGGGGGAAACTGTTTTTAACAAAAAGTGACAAAGGATTGACATTCTCGAGAGTGCTTACATAATCAATGAGATTACTCTCCAAAAGAAAAACAAAGGAAAGATCAGATAATTCTAAAAAAAAAAACTGCAAAAATTAAATAAAGAAATGAAACTGACAATCTACCATTTTATTGCCTATCAAACTGTAAAAAAAAAAACTTATAATATGTAATATTGTGTGTGAACAGTGAGATGATTACACTCAGACAGTGCCTAGTGGAAATGTTGAGTGGGTCAATGTTTTGAAAAGGCAATTTGGCAAAATATGCTAAAAGCCTTGTGCTCATTTCCTTTGATCTAGAATTTCATATTCTAATAATTTAATCTGAGAAAAGTCATCATAAATTCAGATCAAGATATATGAACAAAGATGAGGAACAGTGGCGTACAGTTTATTTTAGTGAAATATTGGAAAGAACCTCAATGTCCAATTGATAAGTGAATGTTTAAATTATACTATATCTATTGGATGGAATATTACAGAGACATTAAAATTGCCATTTTCTAGGATTACTTATTGATAGTGCTTACAATATAAGCAAAAATAAGGTACATATTTAGCATAATCCAATTTTAGTAAAAATAAGTTTTTATACATGTGGAAAAAAGCCTGAAAGGAGGCAGTACAAACTTAAAATGCATGATGTGACTGTGAAAAGTCAAATTATGCTTTATATAGTTTCTTCTCTTTTAAAAAGTAACTTTATTGTGAAATATTTCATAGATACAGGAACATGCATAAAGCAAATATATGGCTTAATGAATTATTAGAGTTCTATTATTTCTTGACCACCACCTGTGTCAATAAATAGAACTTTGCCAGCTACTCCAGAAGCCTTCTGTGTTCCTTCTTTCAATCGCAATCCTTCTCTAACTCAAAAAAAAAAAGAAAAGAAAAAGAAAAAAATACCACTGTCCTGACTGTTGCGGTAATCAATTCTTTGCATTTGGTTATGGCTTATCACCCAAGCATACTTTTTTAAACATTGTAATTTAGTTTTGCCAGTGTTTTAAAATCTTTTAAGACTTTTAAAAATTTACGTATTCCCCTTTCATTCCCTGCCCCCCTTTTCCTGGGTAATCTAATTGTTGAAGAAATCAGGTCATTGTTCTATAGTCTGGATTTTGTTGAGTGCATGGCCACACTGCAGTTTAACGTGTTTCTCTGCCCTCTGTATTTCTTGCAAGCCAGCAGTTGAATCTACAGGTTTGATCAAAAGCTGAAGGATGGGTGGTTTAGGATACCTTTCCAAATTCAGACTCCCTCTTCTCTTGTCCTCAAGTAGTGTGGTTCACAAAGGTGAGGACTTACTTTCTGAGATCTCCTGGTTCCTCCTTGTTCTGGATCTTTTCTATATCTCTAGCCTATACAGTTTGGATTCTATTCCCAGCATTTTCTCTTCAGTTCAGGAAGGGAGTTTGGGTTAGTTTGTTCTGGGAGTTTATGGGTACCAAACTGCTGCAGTCTTTTCAGAACTCACCACATGCCCATTGCACAAATCCGCTTTTAGAATGTGCAAAACTTCTTCTGTAGGAGGCCCTGTCCCCTGATACTGTGGCCCCATCAAAACAGTGGATCAGCACAACTTCCAAAGTGAGATATAAAGTTCATGTTTGGCATGAACTTTTCCTAAAGCTATGAATAAAACCCTTTTTTATATTAAAAAAAAAAAGGTTAAAGCTTCTTTTGGTTTCAGCTACTCTCCTTAAACCAGCCCTCCAAGCTTACCAGTGAATCCCATCAGCTATTTTGGTTTTCTCATGTCTGTCTGTTGTTTCTCTCTGCTTTCTCCTGCTGATTCTACAGAGACCTTATAGCTATTGGTTTGTCTCCATCCCTGCTTATATTTTGTATATTATAGTAGTTAGCTATAGGCTTTTGGTTTTGCTACCTACTTGGTCTATTTAATTAGGGCAATTGAAGGAGGTTAAAAAATTGTGCCACTGCTGTTGCCATCTTTCTGCTATCTCTCCATATTTTATTTTTAGGTTAAAAAAATGTTAAAATGTTACTAAAATGCCTGAGAGGCTATTTTGCTTGCTTTGAGATCTTAATTGTGTTGTGTTGCTCTGATTGTAAAGGAAGAATGGTGTTGAAAAGCAGAAGTTAGTGTGAGAAACATTTTGGAGCCTTTCTCTGATGATTTAAAGAAAGAAGTAGATCTGGAAGACATTATGTGTCATGGCCTGGGTAGGAGAATAAAAATATGTGGAGTCTCAAAGGATGATGCAAATTTCCATACAAATTTCCATACAAGAGCGGATCTGACCTGACAAGTTGCATTAGTCCATGGTGAGGGACGAGTGTTTCTCTCCTTGTGATTGTGGGTACAGCATGAAGATTTATGGCTTAGATTCTCTAGAGGCTCAAGCCATGACACCAAAAGTGTTTTGGAACCATCCCCTTGGTAAACAAACTAGTACAAAATGTAGATTTTCTCTGTATGGGACCTAGCATAATGAAAAATAATTATCCTTGTTTTAATATGAGTTTCCTCCTGATAAATTCAGAAAGTTTCCCACATAATAGTTACACTAAAGAGACAACATTCCTGTGAAGGACAATTTTCAGGCACTGTAATTCCTATTATAAATGGAGGAAACAGAAATCCTTCATTCATTCATACTTTTATTCAATCAACTATTGCCACACAAATAAACTGGTTATGCTATATCGGATCATAAAACTCAAGTGTACAAAAAAATTTCTTAAAAAAAATAATTGAAATTGGTCTCAATGTTGATATCCTGTCCTTCCTAAAGAGAGAAAACAATTTAGACAATTCCACAGGCACTTTGTTTCCCACAAATCTCTCCTGCCCCCAAATCATTTCTGGCTAAAATGTAATCACTTCAGAATGATCTCTCTTCTCCTTGTCTTTCTGAGGATAGCCTCAAAGTTTTTTTGTAGAGAGTAGCGTGGGGTGGGGAGGGAGGTGGCAAGGGGAGGTATCTGGTTGTTGGCTTTGGCCTCAAAAGTTGATGCCCACTTTTTTATGGCTTTCGGATCACTGATCTGTGCATTGAGTTCCATCTTTCCTCATTCTGACCTATAGGCTCTTCAACCCTTTACCGCCCTGTCTCAGCTCCTTTGAATTGCCTTTAATGACATAAACACTAAAAAAATAGAACATGTTTGAAGCATTCCTCTGGCTCATCATATCCAGACCTTTCATGCTGACATGCTGCTCTCTGTTGAGGGGAAAACCTAGGACCTTGGTCACTTTTCTGATCTCCACTGGGAAAACAGCTCAGATGCCCTCTGTCTTTAGATCTTCTATCTGGGAGTTCTATTATTTCCATCCCCACAGCTTCTTTCTAACAAATCATAGGGACTGTGTGTGTGTGTGCATGTGCGTGTGTGTGTGGTGGTGGTGGTGCTGGTGATACAGGATGGAGATATACACCAATACCTCTGGGTTGAGAAAATTGGTTCCCCCATATTTGTGGCAGATTGCATTATAACAACACAATCCCTTCCCTCCCCACCCCCAAGATTATAATCCATGCCTATTGTCATGTGATTTGCCTATGAAAGCAGTAGACTTCTCCATTGTCTTGGGATTTGGTCATATGAAAGGCTTTGGCCAATGGGATTTGAGTGGATGTGTCATGACATGTTGGAGAAGCAGCTTTAAGAGACTTCACAAGTTTCCACCAGTACTCTGGATTTTCCCATCTGTCATGAGAATTGCCAAGTCCCACATGGGGGCTGTTTCTTCAGCCGGGGTCCTGGAATGAGAAGACCCATGGAGCAGAAGCTCAGCTGACCCATAGCATATAATACAGGCAAGAAATAAACCTTTGTGGCCATAAGCCATTGAGATTTGGGGGTTGTTTTTTTCAGCAATAGTGATGAGTACATTGTTTGTAGTCTTTTTTTTTTTCCTTTCAGCTCTTTAGGAGCTGAAACTCATGAAGTTCAGCTATTCCAAGCCAACATCTCTGACTTATGACACTTTTGTTACTGCCAAGAGCTTCAGATGTCTAGTAAACAAACATTTGAGAATTGCCTTCTTCTGTTTCCCAGAGATGGAAAAAAAAAATGCCCTAGCTGTCTGAGAAGAGTATTCTTGACCAGGGGCAGAGAATACAGAATTGTGTGTGTGTGTGTGTGTGTGTGTGTGTGTAGAGCTACAGAGCGGGGTACATCAGTAAATATTTCAGATTTTTATCCTGACATACAAAAATGCATACCACGAAATACAAAATTTGAAAATTCCAAATTCTTCTACATATTCTTCCTGCAGTCAAGGAGCTTATAAGGCAGATTAAGTATCACTTCAATTATAAAGGGAGGCAACAAATATTAAGTGTGTCATCAAGGTGTGCAGAGAAAGTGCTATGGGAGATCACAGAAGAAGAGGCCTTCAAGGATGGGTAGGATTTGGAACTGCATGGAGAGGGGAGAAAAGGCATTTTGCACTCAAGATGCAGATGGAGCTAAAACACAGATTAGGGCAAGTAAGTGGAGTGGACAGGGCTGTGAGTAAAGATGAGGAGCCTGGTGGGAGGTCAGATTGCAAAGGCTAGCCAAGGGCCTAGTCGTGGTCCTCTCTGAGTGGGGATCGTGAAGTTCTCCCAGGTAGAAAAAGGGCTAGAGAGTGGATTTAGGCAGCATTTATTATTTTATTAAATTAAATTAATTAATTAATTTAGTTTTTTAAAAAGATGACCGGTAAGGGTATCTTAACCCTTGACTTGGTGTTGTCAGCACCACGCTCACTCAGTGAGCTAACTGGCCATCCCTATATGGGATCCGAACCCGGGGCTTTGGTGTTATCAGCACCATACTCTCCCGAGTAAGCCACGGGCCGGCCCCAGCATTTATTATTTTAAAAACAATGTGGCCATTTAAAATTTTGACACAAAGTATATGTGCACATGTCATTGGAAAGATAATTCAGATGATAGATTACTCTCCCCAAATGGCTGGTTTACAGTAGCTGTGTGTATGTTTGCTAAATAATCATTTTACTTATGAAGTCATTTCTGGTTTGTTGGTGGTGGTATTGGATGGTGCATGTTTCAGCCAAAGAAACAGCCTTACTTTCTTGTAGTAGTTTGCCCACTACTGGGGCACATCTTATTACACTTAGATCTCCTTGGCACAGCCTTCAGCTGTGGAGGAGGCTCAGCATATTTTTTACAGACTAAAAAAATAACCACACAACAATGTGAATGTACTTAATGCTACTGAAGCATACTCCTGAAATGGTTAAAATGATAAATTTATGTTATGTATAGTTTAACACACACACACACACACACACACACACACACCCAACAAATCTTCATATGCGTAAATTTACAAACTGGTAGAATTTTGGAGCGGGATTCCTCAGTTCATCTCTCAATGTCAACTCTGAAGATGTCCAGGTTGGCTATGAGAGGATGCGACATCCTAGCGTTAGCCAGTCTCTTCCTGGTCCTTCTTGTCTTGCAGGTGAGGCTCCGGGGGTCAGGAGAAAGTCTTCTCTGTCTCTTGCTCATTAGTGCAGAGGAGAGGTAAGGTATGTGGGGGTCGGTAGAGGGTGGGTTCTTACGTGATGAGAGGCCACTGTGCAGAAGCCACGCTTTCCGCTTTTCTTCTTCCATCCCGGGGCGGAAGTGGGGAAGAGCTGCATTCTAAAGGTTCTGTTGCAGAATTTAAAGGATCCTGGGCATTTGGCAGCTCCACTCAGCCGCCCTTAGGCGGCAATCAGCAGGTCGAGAGCGGGGCTGGAATGAAACTGTTTGGATGTCAAAGACAGGAGCCGAAAGTTGCAAAAACTCTGCCCAGGCTTCTGCTATGGATCAACTTTCCAGGGTCTACGACGAACAGTTCTCAGGAGCTGTCTCCTGAGATAGCGGTGGTGCATCCTCTTCCGACTCGTGGCTTTGTTCTTTCTCCACGCCGGCCCAGCCCAGCGCCCCTGCACTCTCGGTCACGGCACCTGTCCTGCACGCCGCCCGCTGCCGGGGATGCAGGAGCGGCCGCTGCCGCCGCGGGGCCTGCTCCGCCAGGCACATGCGCAGTGGCGACGCCGACCGGCGCCCTCAGTCTCCTCCTCCGCCGCCTCCCGGTTCCGCAGTCACTTCCTGCAGCTGTTTCCCTGTGGGTCGCGTTGGACTGACTTTTGACAGTCAGCCTTCGGCTGAGGAGCGGGTTCGGCGGCCTCCAGCCGAGAAAGTTGCTCCGAGGAGAGGCGGAGTCGGGCCGGGCCGAGGCGGACGCGCAGGGTGGGCGTCCCGGGCGGACGGCGCCTTGACCGCCGGCGCGTCCCGGGGGTTCCGGTAAGTGCGGGCGACGGGGAGCCTCGGGGCATTTCGGACGAAGCCGGGGGCGCCGGGACTGGCGGTTCCTCTGGGATGCTGTTTCCACCTGTCCTCCACGTGACAGGGCGTGCGCTGCCTTTATTTATCTGTTTGTTTGTTTGAAGCACTTCACGTGCACCATTTGGATCCTCTGTGCGCGCGGCTGCCTTGGCCCTTGCACTGGCACCCGCCCCGTGGGGGTCTGGGGATTCCATCGTTCGTGATGGCATCTTTACGGGATGGAGGTGCGTGTGTGCGTGCGTGTGTGTGTGTGTGTGTGCGCGTGTGCGCGCTCGCTCGAGTGTATGCGTGCGCATCTAAAGGTATATGTGGGCGATGCTGAAGTATCTATAGCTGTGATTTCAACAGGATTAGGAACCGTCGTAGCTGAGACTGGAAAACATTCACCAATTCACCAAGGCCTCTTGCTCCCCAGTTTCCTGCGTTCTTTCCAGTCTTCCTTGTGTAATATACCTTGCCTCAGCTGATTATTTTTCTTTTTCTCCCTTTCATTCCTTCTTGCTGCGTTCTGATGACCAGAGTAAGGCTTGCAGTCTTTCTTTTATTTCCAGAATTCCCAATTACAGACTTCCCTAGTTTGCTGAGGTGTCAGTAACCTGTTTCTTTTATCTTTCCTCTTCTCTTTCCTCTGTAGATTTCTCCAAATGGGAAAGCGACAGTCTTTAATTCAGTGTGTGAAGAGTAGGCCCCAGTCCAATCATGAAAACTAAGTATGCTATGATAATTCGTTTTCTTTCAGCAGGGTACATCGTGAAGCTTTGATTTTCTTTAATGTCCTCTCACCCCCTTCCCAAACCAGGACATTAACCACTATAAAGTCTGCATTTCTGCCACTGCAGGCATCCAATTGAATGGTTTTTAAGACGTGAGCAATATTTATTTATATCAGCCTTCAATTTAGTCTCTTAAACTAATGCAACAGTTGAAAGGATCCGAGTCGCATATGCTTTGGGTCTCTATTTCCACCGTTTATGTATTCACTGAATACTTGGTTTTATTTATTTTAGAGTTATATTTTATGCTAATTTTTGTTTTCAAATGTGTGAATACCTGATGTAACTGCCACATATAGGTCTTTTTGGGGAGCTGACATCATGTTGATTGTTACATGCAACAGAAGAAATAATTTTGGAATATCTGGTTAGCTATTCCTTAAAAATTAGAAAGATAAAATGTGATAAGGGTTAAGTCTGTACTTGGCAAGAATTTTTTCTTCAATCCAGGGAATTTTATCACCTTTGGTAGGGGGCCTTTTGTACCTTTGTGCTTTGAGAAGGCCTTTATTTTGATGGAAACTTGTAGGTAAGGCAGGGGGGGAACAGATGCTGGAATTTCCTCAAGTGGGAGTGAGCTTTCATAAAACAAGTCCAGACATGTCTAGGCAATTGGTAGCATTTGATTTTCGCTTTATATTGCTAATTTCCTTTATTCAGAAGTTTTGACACTTTTTTCCACCTTTTCTCTTACGAACAAGCAGCATGTTTGTGGCAATGTGGCATCAGTATAACTCTGTATAGGTAGTATGTATAGTCTTTTAACATTATGAATTATAATAATTAGGTAGTTAAACTTTTTAAAAAGCTGTTCTTTGTCTTCTTAGTTTCCCTTTTTTAAATGTCCATATTCGTCTTTGCTTTCTAGATGTCTTTGCTTGATTTAATTGAGAGAAATACCATTATAGAGAACCTGACTTTTTAAAGTTCTCAATCTGTATTGCTTTCCTTTATGTTACCAGAGCTATGGGCAATGTACTAATGCTTAAAAATCAAATGATGTTATTTTTCTAAATATTATGATTAATGAGAAGTATTGTTAAATGCTGTGACTGATAATTTATGCACTTTGCCCTTAATTACATTATTTCCCTATCACACTTATTTCCTTTGCTGCCTCCAGACTCTGAATTTAGTACAAAAGTTGTTACTTGATTGCAATTTCCAGGTACAGTGTAGTTATCAAATGTGGTAAAACAGACTTTTAACTTTTCAAAATTTACTTGATTCATTTTAGTAAACCCATTATTATTGCCATAATGTACACATGTCCATTGCAGAAGGAAAATTTCAGCAGCTTAAAATAGCCATATTCTATTAACTAAGAGAAGAGACTTTAATAGTATTGAGAGACTGGAAGGAATTGTAGATTTTGAAATAAGGATTCTGATTTGGGTTAATTAGAATCTTGGGAACTCAAAGAGTGTACTGTGGTTCATTTTGAGATACTCAGAGTTAGAAGATGCCACCAGGGTGGAAGCAGAAGAAATCATGAATAAAGATCGAAGAAGAAATGGAACATATTGGTTCTTTTCTGAGGGAAATAGAATAGAAACTATCAGTTATTTAATAAGAAGAGGGAAAGAAATAGCCTAAAGACTGAGGAACTGGAATTATATTGGTGTTTATGGTAGTGTGATCCATTACTCCATTGAACATTTACTTGATACCTTGTTTTGTAGAGGCAGTTTGCCTTTAGAAGGAGAGAAGATGTTTTATAGGGGACTCATGAATATAGTCTCAGGTTAAGTGAGGAGGGATCATAAACTCAAGGGCCTACCGGGAGAAGGCAAGTAACACAAGTACAGGCAGCAGGCTGAGTTGGGACTGAGGTGGCCTGGAGAAGGCAGGCCTGGCTACAGGGGACAGTGCCTCTGAACACTGACTAGCGTTGCCAGATTATTCTTTTAGCAAGAGAAGTCATGAATCTCTTGATTTTTAAATGTTGGTAACTAATTCAATTAAAAAATGAAAGCAAAACCAAACACTGTATATCTCAAGCAGCATATCTGTGCCCTTATGTGGCCCATAGGCCATCTGTTTGCAACCTTTGCTGTAAGGAATTATTGGCTCAACTACTTAAATATTGCCAGTTGATCAGAAGGAACACTTTGATTTATTTGCCACATTTTAATTTGGGGTTATTCCTAGAGTTCCATCATATTTTAGCTAATTCTAGAAGTGTTTTAAGGATTCTGAGGTGATACGCTTTCATTTTTTTTGATGTTGTTTGGACGGAAAAGAAATATTTGCTAAGATATTTAGCTAGTGGTGTTTTTGTCTATGCGTGATTACCATCGAGAGTGTTTAAGTGTAAGTGTGCCTGAGGGAAGAGGTCTGGACTAGGTGACCTTTGATGTCCATTTCAGCCATGTGACCTTTAGATTTAATTAGCCATGGATGCAATGCTATTAATGTTCATGGGCCAGAGGGATAGCAGTTGGAGCTGTGCCAAGGAAAATAAAGCCAAATCTATAAAACCATTCTCAGTGGAAGAGCATTGGGTCAATGTGAATTAACAGACAGGGGAAGTCTGCTAGATAAAGCAAAAGGAAAGAAGTCCTAAAGATGGTTTGGAGAAGTAGAGGAAAGGGTCAGAAGGTGCTGTCATTTACATGTATTGCTGAGGTCTCATTTTTAAGTATTTCTTTTGTGTTGATTCAGATTTGAAGACCCGGCTTCTCATCGCCAACTGGATTATGCCCAAGGCTCTACTACCCAATGATCCTCTTGCAACACGCCGGCCTTCCTCTGCCTAAGCGGTCCTCATCCTCTCCTCCTATGTCAGTAGCCACTAGGTCTACAGGAACCTTGCAGCTTCCACCACAGAAGCCTTTTGGGCAGGAGACTTCCTTGCCTCTGGCAGGGGAAGAAGAGTTACCTAAGGGAGGGGAGCAAGACTCTGCCCTGGAGGAGCTATGTAAGCCTCTGTACTGCAAACTCTGCAATGTCACCTTGAACTCTGCGCAGCAAGCCCAGGCGCATTATCAGGTAAGGGAAGAAAAGAAAATCGGCATTTAGTGAGATGAACATTTCAGGCTCTGGCTGTGTAGTGGTTGCCTATCCAGATATGATCACTTGTGCCTAGAAAAAGAAGATGGATTAGAGAATGATCATTAGTTTGTTTGACTAAAAGCATAATGTTCCTACTTTAAAAATAATTATCATTTTTCTTACAGTGGGTCTTAACCTCCTATACTAAGCTGTGTGGCATTTGTTAGCTTACCAGTCTTTGTAGGCAGATGTGATGCTGGTGTTCCAACCCATGGTGCTAAAAAGGACAGGTGTTCAAAATGTGATTTACTAAACTCAGTTTAGTGTAAAATTGTTCAGAAGCTAATACAATTTGCATCAGTTCAAGGTGATTTCTATGTATGACTCTTACACTTTCATTTTTGACTTCTAACTCTTCCTATGTGTCCTGTGACTGTTAAGGAAAACATGGGCATCTTTTTGTAGTGAGAATAAAATGACATGGGAGTATAGAGCCCTTTATTCATAGTATGCATATTCCAATTCCTTTTAGCTTGTTCATGTGAACGAGATACTTATTTTTAAGATTTAAAGCTTTCACTTCCACATAGAATTGCTAGTGGAAAGGATCTTTTTAAAGGGTCCTTTACCTGAGAACAAATGAAAAATTAAATTTTGGCTAGAAAGAGAGGGTACAGTATTTCTTTTTATTTTAGATTATCTTCTGTATAAAATTGTATCATTTCCTTTTTGGAGAAAAGAAACCTGGAAATAATTGAAACCAACCCCCACTGAATGAAGGGATGTCTTCTGGGTCATTAATGATTTGACTGTTATCTGCATGAATATTTCTAGTAATAAGACAATATGGTAGAAAACTTTTGTAAAGGTACTTCTTCTATCATGCCACTATAACTGGCACTACCTTGAAGTTTTTGTTTACTCTGGGTATAAGTCTTTTTTGTTTTGATCACAAAGAGTGGTAACTGCGTCACTTTGTGATAGTCTGTCAGAAGTACTTTGTTGGTGAATTTTTTCCCTGGGATTTAGGGGAAGAAATGATGTGTTACTTCCCCGGAGTTCCCTTTGGCTTTGTTTTACCCTCAGGTGCAGAGAGTTGAGTTAGTTATATCTCAGATCTTAGCACATGTCATCATTGGTTCATAAAGGCCTCTTCTGGTTTTATTTTACATTTTTCCCCCTTCCCGAGTCCCTCCTCTCATCTCCTCTGCGTGCGAGTCCCCACTACAATGGTTTGATACAGGCTCTTCCTTTGCCTGTCTTTACAAATCAAGTAGAGTCTGTTAGGATGATTAATCTCAAACCCAAGACTCTTTGTGTGCTTTCTTCATCATTTATTCCTGTGCAATGTTCAGTTTTGTGACCTAAGACTCACTTTGAAAAATTAAGCCTGGGTTCTAAAGTTTTGATTTTTTAGCTGTATAAAGCTCCTAATAAATCGTTAACTTGGGAGCAAACCCACTTGCATGCTATACTCATACATAATTACATTTTAAAGAGGAGAAGTTTACTTTTATGAGGGGAAACTTGGGCATTGTGTAATTTTAATATGTGTGTGCATGGATTAGACATATACCTCCTGTCTTTTTTTCTCCTAGTACCACTTTGTGACTTTATAGATAATGATGGATGCTTCTGGTCATGCACAGGGAGAATTCAGTTTGATGCAAGATCATTGGATTGTAAGGCTTAAACTAGATAAGAAACAGAATCAACATCTATTTGTTTTTTTTTCTTTTATTGTACATTTTTGCGTGTGTTTGCTCTAAACTTTTTAGTTGACAGGATTAGTAATTATACTTAATTTCAGCTCCCTCAGTGATACAGTGAATAAATAAATGAGAAAATATAAGAAAAGGGAAATAAAATTACTTTTAAAAATTAGGTATATTACTCAATAATCAGAATTTTTAGGTGAAAAAGTTGGAGGAGAAGGGTCACTTGTTGTAGGAGACAATTTAAGCAGACAAAAATTAGTTGAAAGAGAAAGAAAGAAGAGGCAAGTGGATATTAAGAAAGTAGAACCTAATGAAAAATGAAAAGTTTGGGTTTAATAAAGCATATTTCTAAAAGCTTAGAAGCAAATATTTGAATGAGACCAACATTACTGATAACTCTTAAAAGAAGGAGAATTTTTTTTAGATTGCCAAGCCAAAGTATTTAATGTATAAAAGTACAGAACAATTTCATTAGGGTAGCATAGAAGAGATCTAATCTTAGAAGTGAAATCTGAATTTCAGTAAGATAAAAATGGTCAAAATGAGAGTGTGGATCAAAGCGTAGGTTAGAATAATAAACAATCAGAACATGAACATAACCTAGAGGTGGGTAAACCAACATAGAAGGAAAGCATAGAAGTGTTAGCCTGAAAGATGCGTCAGAAAGGACATAAATATGCAGTCATAAAAGAAAGGCTATTAAAGACAAGGGTAAGACCAATGAATAAGGCTTATCAAGCATCCGGAATAGGCAGAATGGCAGTGACTGTAGACTAATAAAACAAAGTGGTTTAGGATTAAGTGAGATAATGGATGTAAAGTTTTGTCTCAAGGCTAAAAACCAACTTTGTAATTTTTAATGCAGTGTGATACCAAGACTGCAAATTCATTATTTTGGTTATGTGTGAGAGAAAAGGGGTCACTGGTACCTGTTTGTGAGCTAGAAACACATTTGGGTGAACTGAGAAATCACTGTGATTACATTACTCAAAACTTTTTCGTCAGTTGGTGCCATTGTTGAAATCACAAAGTTTCAAATTGCCCAGGGTATTGTAAACAACCATGGTTACACTAGAATCTGACCGTATCATGTTCCAGTAATCCAGGACAAGTGGTGGAAACTTTTCAATAAATACTTCCCTTTAAGCTCACTACCATTTTCCCTGACAACCCGGTGTTGCCAATCTGGGGCTACCTTTGCGATGACCAATGTGTGTCTGTAGTCATCACAGATTCAGTTTTATTCCCGGGACTTTTTTTTTTTCACCCCTCCCCTGTTCCCAGGACTTTTTAACTTGGTCAGTTGGCTTCAAAACATCCTCAGCTGTTATTTTATTTTTAATGAGGCTATCTCATTTTACAGTCTCAAAAATATGGTTTTGGCTATAACTTAATTTAAAATCAGATCTTTGGAGAACTATGTCTTCATTTCATTAAAATCTGTCTGCAGGCTTCAGGTTACTTAGGGCAAGCCTGGCGTGGAGTAACATAGCACTGTTTCATCAGCATAAATGCCCACAGGAAGAACTGTTTTAAGATGGAAGGTTATTAACAGAAATAATAAAAGCAAATAGCATGGGTAAATTTTGCTAAGGGATCCAGGTTAAAGTCACCAATTTATCCGCTAATTTGCATATACGTTTTAAAAATAACTAGTTACTGGAAGTACATTTCTAAAATTTGTCATAAACAGATTTCTATTTGTAATATTTAGTAGCAAAATAACAACCTACCATATTAATTAGATTAATTAGAAAGAGAGACAGAACACAGCTAAAAAAAGAAGTTCTAGAATTATGATGTTGAATGTAGTGGTCTTAATTCATAACGAAGAGAATGCAATTAGATTTTTCCCAAAATTTAAAGCACTGATTTGGGTACATAAATTTTAACATCGATCACTCAGGCTTGGATGGCATGATCAGTTACTCTAATCTAGCCAGTTTTTAAAATTTTCATTACTCATTTTATAAATGAGTAAAACTTTGCCCTCCTTGGTCATTCTCCAAATATCCTTTTCTGAATCCAGACACCAACTTATATTAAAGGATTCTCATAAAGAATAATTCAATCAACAGAAGAGGTAATATAAAATGATTCTCAAATGTAAAAGTGTTTTCAACCATAGTATGAGGCCTGTCATCTTAGTCTATTTATTTAATAATAAGTACTTGTTGGTTCTCTTGTTTTGCTGTTTGAAACGACCAGTTCTGTAAGCTTTTCCATCTCCTGCTTTGGTCACAATTAGAGGACAGATCTCTCTGTGATCCTGCTATTAGCTGGATCTTACCAGCTTTCTGACTGTGTCTGAGTCCACCCCTACTTCATTTCTTCTTATTTTAGAAGAATAAATATCTCTTCTTTTGTCCAAGTTGGTTCTTCACCCTGTACTCTGGATTTCTTTTTTAATTGAAACATAATTGATTATACATATTTGTAGGGTATGGAGTTGAATATCAAAACCTGTGTACAATATGTGATGATTAAATTAGGATAATTAGTATATTCATCATTACAAAAATGTAATCATTCTTTGTGACTCTTTACCAATTTCTCACTATGTACTCTGGATTTCATCACCTGTCATCGCCTCTTCATCCTTGTCAAATTAAAAGCACGCTCAGATCTCTTCCATATAAATAGAAATAGCAACCCCAATCTTCCCTTTACTTTCCGTCTGTCTTGTTAGCAACCTTTCTCCTCTTCTCTCCTGTCCTTAGAGTTCTGCTGGGTATAATTGTCCTCATCAGGTCTTCATTTCCCAGCCTACTGCACTCTGGTTTCCATTATAGTATTCTACTGAAATGGTCTTTTCCAGGTCTTACTGAACGGTCTTACTGAAATTTTGCAAGGCAAATTTAATTCTTTCTCACTTGACCACTTTGTAACATTTGTCGCTGGTAACAACTTTCTCCTTAAAAAATCTAAAAATGTTTTCCTTTAAAATAATGCCTTTGGGACAGTAATTACTTGCTCTCCCTTCCACCCATTTCTTACCTTTTCTTTCTTCTCCATTCTCTTCTCTTTTCTTCCTCCCAACTTGGGCTGGCTAGAGTTTTACTTTGACGCTGTCAAGATTGATCACATTTTTGTCTATTCTGTAATCAAATTAACTTTTCCATGCTCTATTTTCAGGTTGATTCTAATTGTTGAGAATTGACTTTCAGCTTTTGCATCATTATGATTATGGAAATATTGTTCATGGCAGAGCTGTTTCCTACCCTATGTTTTCAGTGTCATGATCCCATGCTACTTAAAAGAGATGTTCAAATGGGTAACCCTTTGAATGTCACCAATTTGCTCAAAATCATGTCCAGTTTAGTTTGCTTTATATGCGGATTATAGCTTTGAAATAGCTTTTTGTTTTTTCTTGGGTTTTTGATGCTTTTTTAAAAACAGGGAGAAGAATCTTACACCTTTAAAAAATCTAGTATATTCTTAACCCTTCTTTTTATTGCTTATGATCCATTTCATTTGTCTTTGTGAAACCCTCTGATTTCCTGTTTTAATTTGGATGAGCTGTTCCATATTTGGATGATGACTTCATTGTGTAGCTTTTTGTATTTTTTAAAGTTTTAAGTCTCTTTTCTTCTTTTCCCCTCTTTTTTTCTGGATTATGTTTATCATATCCTAATTCCTTCCCCCACCCTACCTAAAACCTATCCACTGTATGGAATCCCCCTTTCATCCTAGATCCCTCTGTCTTCTTGCTCCATTTTCCACTGGTTGCCCTCTGAGTTCGCTGCATAGGTGTCAACTTTGGACTTCTCTTCCTTGCTCTCTGGGTTGGGCTACTGTTTTCTAAACATACATGTTTTCTTTTTTCTTGTTTTTTAAAAATCTTGTTTTGTTGGAGTACACTTTCACACTACTTGAAAGAAGAAAGGATAATTATAAATGTATGTTACAACACATCTCTCTCTTTAAAATAAAATGAGGGAGTAATGGGAAATAAATTTTCTGAGCCCTTGTATTTCTGAAAAATATGTTTGCATTGTGCCTTCATATTTGACAGTTTAGTTCCAGGTTGAAGTTATTTTTCCTTAGAATATTAAAGGCTGTATGCCATTGGTTTTCTGTTTTTGTTTTTAATCATCTAATGATGCTGAAGAGAAATCTTACTCTGATCTTATTCTTTCGTGGGTGATCTGCTTTAATTTTGTGACTTTTTTTTTTCCCTGGAAGCTTTTAGATTCTCCTTTTTATCCTAGGAGTCTGAAATTTCACAATGATTGATGTGTCTAGGTCTGGGTCTTTTTTCATTTGTCCTGGTCAGCACTAGTAGATCCTTTCTGTTTGTATACTTCTGTTTTCCCTGAGCTCTGAGGAATTGTCTTTGATGTTATTTCTTAGATGATACTCTACAGTTTTTCTCTCTCTTTCTAGAAATCCTGTTAGCTCTATTCTGGACCTGCTGGATTGATTCTTTTTTTTCTTCTTTCAGCTGTACTTAAGTGTAACTAATGGATTGGTTCTTTATATTGCTTGTCTCTTCTCTATTTTATCATTCCTTTATTTTAGTTTAAAAGGTGTTCTTGACTTCTCATCCTATGTTGATTATTTTTTTATTTTGATAATTGTATTTTTAATATTTGAGAATTTCTTTGTTACTGTTCTCTTTTCATAGCATCTGTTTTATACAATATTAGATGAGGACATGAAATTATGGACTTTGGGGTCACAGTAGCATTCCACTTGTAGTCATACTACTTACTAGATGTATGATGTTGGAAATATTTTCTAACCTCTCTCAGCCTCGTGAAGGTGATGATGATGATGATGATGATGATGATGGTACTAGAAACTAGACTCCTTATAATAATACCTGCAAGTTAGTATGTATAAGCCATTTAGAACAGTTCCTGCTACCTGAGATGGTCCTTAATAAAACTGAGGGGTACTAGTGTGTAGTAGAACCAGATTGTTGTCCCCAGTTATGACAAATACTTGTGGCTTTGGATAGTTTATTTTATTTTATTAACTTTATAGTTTGAATTATTTTAGATTTACAAAACAGTTCCAAAAATAGTACAAAGTATTTCTGTATACACCTCATCCAGATACCCAAACACTACAGTACAATTATCAAAATCAGGAAATTCACACTGATACAGTAAGATTATCTAATCCCCAAATTATTTACACTTCACCAATTGTCTACTAGTGACTTTTCTCTTGTTCCAGTATCCAGTCCAGGATGAAATTTTGCATGTAGTTTTCATGTCTTCTTTAATATGGATAGGTCCTTTTTTTTTCTTGCAATATTTGAAGAGTTGTTTTGTATGTGTCCCAAATTTGGGCTTGTTCTATGTTTGATTAAGAAGTTTTTGCAAGAATCCACAGAAGTGAAAACTGTGTTCTTATCAGTGCATCATATCAGAAAGGACATGACTTGAATATATTGCATCACTGGTGCTGTTAACTTTGATCACTTGTTTAAGGTGGTGCCTGCCAGGGTTTTCCTTCATAAAGTTTACGTTTTACTTTTTGTGTTGAATAGGTATCAAATGGGAGATAACTTGAGACTATGTGAATATTTTATTTCTTATCATATCCTTTGTTCAGTGATGATTCTATCCTGCAATGATTATTACTGTGGTGTTTGGCAAATGGTAATTTTTCTGTTTTAATCGTTCCTTCTACATTTATTAGTTGGAATTTTACTTTAAGGAAAAACTTTGCCCTTTCTCACATTTATTTATTTATTCAGTTATTTATTAATGTCATGGATTTATGGATTCTTATTTTATTCTAGGGATATAATCTATTACTGTCATTTATTTTGATGTTTAACGTGTCCTGGATTTGACCATTGTGAATTCCTTTATGCTGGTGCTTGTGTACTTTTGACATGTCTCCATATTTTTTTTGCATACTTCTTTACTTTTCTGGCAATACAAAATATTTGAGGATCTTCTTATACTTTCTTCATGCCAGCCATTTTTCAAGGAGTCTAATTTCTTTTATTGGAGAATGGTAGTTAGAAACCATTTTCTTTTGATCTAAGGTGTTCCTTTTGATCCGTGGAGGTCACTGTTTCTAGAACCTATCAGTGGACAGAGCTGGTAAATATATGTATGTACACACACATCTGTATCTATCTAAGTGCACACATAATAAAAACTGAGTTCAGACTGATAACTCCAATTTCAGGACAACACAACAGTGTTCATTGTAGCTTTCCATCTAATCTTACGTTTAACTTCTTTCTTTGATAGTGAGGAGCCTGGACTTTTGTTATTCAGAAAAAACACACATGAATGTGCACACACACACGCATGTGTGCTCACACACCCTCAGTGCACATAAAGTAGTTTGGGAATTGATAATCCATACTCCTGTGAAAAATAGACTTTCTAACTGGAGGATAATATTGGTGTGCTGTGTATTTTTTCTGTAGCGTTACAATGTATAGTCAAAATATTGTTTTCCAAAGTTCTTAGGTTACAAAGATGGGGCCTGCCAGGGTTCTCCTTGTAAAGGTGCTATGTTTTTGTGTGTGTTTAATAGGTATTATGTGAGAAGATACTTTGAGACTATGTGAATATGTGAGTAGTATTTTTCTCTCTTCCTCCTTTAGTGTGGTTATGGTATTCATTTTTTTTTTTTTCAATGTAATTAGGTTTGTTTGTTTCTATTTGAACACATTTTGGGTCCTCCCCCATCCTTATTGATTTTGATTCTTTTTCTAAGTCTGCAGGGTATTAATATAATTCTAAAAATTAGAACTATAAAAAGGTATATACTTAGAGGAGTGTCACATCTTACTGTCCCTTGTAGTCCACTCTTATTCCCTTAATATTTACACCTTTTAAAATGACTTTACTTTTTTGTGATTTTATGTTTTAGTATTTGGTTTGTCAGTTGTTAATGGCTTCCCAACTTTTGCCTATTGCAGAATCAATGAGCTAATTCTACTTCCCACTTTCTTTTTTTCTTCCCATTTTTGTTGCATTATTTCCACTGTGTCATAATTTGTGACATTCGAACACGAATCTTTCACTCTCATTTCCACCTTCAACTTAGTCTTTCTTCTATGGTTATATACATGAAGATACCATCAGCCCTTTTGCTGAAGTTTTCCCAGTCATTTCTTGGTCTGGATGAAGCTCTAATGGATTCCTTAAGAAGAACTTACAAGTACTGAATTTCCTAAGTTCTTGAATGTTTAAAATTGTTTTTTTCAATAGTGTTGACATTTAATACTGGCACTCTTGGCTGGATAGAAAATCCTTGATTCACACTTTAAGTTTTTTAAAAAAGTTGCCCCATTGTTTTCTTGTTTTGTATGTTGTGGATGCCATTAAAATTCTTTTGCCTTGGTCTGGCCCCATGGCTCACTCGGGAGAGTGCGGCGCACTGGTAGCGCCGAGGCCATGGGTTCGAATCCTATATAGGGATGGCTGGTGAGCTCACTGGCTGAGTGTGGTGTGGACCACACCAAGCCAGGGGTTGCGATCCCCTTACCGGTAAAAAAAAAAAAAAAAATTGTTTTGCATTTGTAAGTTATTTGATCTTTTTTTGCTTGGAGAGTTTGAAGGATTTTTTTCTTTTTTCTTTGAAGTCTTATATTTTTTCTAAGATATGCCCCAGATTTGATTGTTCCGGGTTAATTTTCCCATATACCTGATTTGCCTTTTCAATATGTAGATTCAGGTCTTCATTTATTTTTAGAAAATTTTCTTGGATTGTAGTTTTAAATATGAGTTTTATTTGATTGTTTTGTCTTTCTTCTTCAAATACTTCAGTTTTCCATAGTTATTCTTTCTTTCCTTGTCTTCCGTTTCCACTGCTTCCTCTCTGACCCTTTTAATTCAGTTTTTTAATTCTCTTTTATTTTCTTGATAGATTTTCTGCCTTTCTTTAACTCCACTTATTACTTTTCATTTGAGTATTCTCCCTTGGCACTTGTAATTTACTCTTCATTTTGCAGTGATATTCGTTTTCTTTTCTGAAGTTAATTATCATTCTTTTCATTTCTTAGTATGTTTTACCCATTTTTCTTTGTACATTTTGAATTTCTGATTCACAGTGATTTTTCATATTCTCAAATGACTGTTTGACTATATTTGATTTAATTTGGAGTGTTGTCTTAATGGTTCTCTACTGCTCCATGTTTTTTTTTGAAGGGGGGCGGGAAGATTTTGTTGAGATGTGTTGATATTTTGGTAGTAACTTTGTATAGACTTGATTAATTTTCTTCTCATTTTGTAATTTTTGGTGATTTATGAGATTCTTAATTCAATGGCAGCCTCTTCTATCACTGCATCAATGTCCAGTTTCTTTAATAATTTTTTTTTTTTTTTTGGTGGTCAAAGGAAACTTAGTATGTTCTCTGATTTTTGTTGTTGTCGTTGTTTGTTTTTGTCTTGCAGGACATTGAATTTTCCTATTTTGCTTTGTTTCCCTTCAATCATTCAGTTGCCAAATGGTATCTTTCCCTTTCAGTTTGCCTGTTCCTTCTCTAGAAACCCCTTTGAAGATAGCCGTTTTAAGTCATGTGTACATTTAAACTACTTTCTAGTAGTTGGTGCTCTGATCCACTAGGTCATGTTTTGGTATTTACAAACTTAGAGGGACTTTCTTTTTCTGGTAGTGGTTTTAGAACAATTTTAGGCCTGCTGCTAGCTCCACTCTTCTCTCTTTCCTGTGTTTTTTGTCAGACTGCTCTTGCTTACTGTGAAGGCTTGTGGCAGCATCTTGAGTGATTGCTTATTGATTGGCACTTGATATTTTTCTTTTCTACTTATAGTTATTTTGAAGTCTGGTCATTCTGTGCTTCTAATTATGTGGAGGGTATGGTTTTTGTGTAGTTTTATTTGTTTTTCTTATTATTCTGTGTTGTTTATAGATTATACATGTGGAGATGCAAGTCTAGGCAGATGCAAGTCTAGGCAGCCACTGCCTAGCCATCAGGAAGCTCTTGGGTAAGTTTTTAATCTCTGAGCTTAGTTTCCTCATATGTAAAATTGGGATAATAATTGTACCTACCTGATAGAGATTTCATGAATATTAAGTTAGATAATATTTATGAAGTGCTTAGAACACTGTCTGATACATAAGCGCTCAAAAATTATTAGTTGTCATTATTATCATTAGTATTATTAGGTTATGGATGCAGTATCTGCTTGAGTACTACTGGGGATGCTACTTTGGAAATGAAATACCTGATTCTACATAAAGTTGACCCCTTCTGTAGTGCTGTGTACCTCATCTGCCTTTCTTGGACTGTGCTCCTGTAGCCATGCCCTTTAGCTCCTGCATCATCTGTTCTTCTGTTATTAGTGATTTCCATCTGTTGTCATGCAAATAAACCTGAGTAAAACCCATCTTTAAAAGGAATCTTCCATTGACCCTATTTCCGCCTTTAACTATATACCCTACTTTTCTGCTCCGTGTCATAGTAGAACTCTTCCATATAGTTGCCTGTACTGGTTGTTTACTTTTACTGGTTGTTTATTTTTGTATCTCCTATTATTTCATTAAACCATGCCACATGACCTTTTGATCTCGTAACCTTTCTACTGAAGTGATTCTTACCAAGGCCAGTCTTAACCTGTGTCTTTTTGAATCCAAGCATCATTTCTCTGTCCTCGCTTTACTCAGCCCTACAGTAGCTTTTGACCTGGTGAGTCGCTCCCTTTTTTGACTATTGTTTTAAATGATTATGAAAAAAAAGACATAAAAAAAACCCAAAAAATTTAATGAATATTTGTTTTTGCCATCTAGTTTAAAGAGTAAAATCATTAATTCAACTGAAGTCCTCATGTATCCTCTCTTTTGCTCTACATGTAGCCACTATACTGAATTGGTATTTTGTTACCACACTTTTTTTGTACTTTTGCTCCATGTGAGTTTGCCAATATAATATGTGGTGTTATTTCATATTTTTAAACCCCATGTTAAAAATTTTTCTTATGTATCTTCTTTTGAAACATGTTCTTTTTATTCAACATTTTGTTATTAGAATCATTCATGTTGCCATGCATGGCCCTAGAATATTTACTTTCACTACTATATAGTATTTCCTTATATGAATAGACTACAATTTATCTCTTATCCTGAAGATGGATGCTTAAGTTATTTCCACTTTTCTGCTGTTACAGTCTTTCTCAGAATATTCTTAGAGATAACTTTTCATAAGTATGCGCCTGCTTGGTTATACCTAGAAGTAGAGTTCCTGGGTTATGATGTATCTAATTAGACTCTTTTCTTTTGAAATACCTTGTTCTAGGCTTCCTTGATACCACATTCACCTAGTTTTCATCATACTTCTTAGGCGAGCCATTCTCAGCCTCATGTTTTGGATTCTCATTCTTCACTACATTCTATATTGTAGTGTTAGGGTTTTGTCCTACCACTCTTTGTATCTTCTTGACTCTCTGCTGTATCTTCCCAGCTTCCAGCTTTGGTCTACTTTAACTTATCCTGCCATGCTGATGCCAGAATGATCTTTATCTAATACAATCCAATCATGTCACTGCTTTGCTTAAAGTCTCTCAAATCCTAGTTCTGTATCATTGACAAAACCATTAAGGATGGAGCCTCTCGTGTATCTTAACTCCTGCCTCTTCTCCAAAGGATGCTGAAGACCATCTCTCCTTGTGGCTCCTCTACATAGCAGGCTGGGCCTTTGCTCATGCCATTTCCTCGGTGCACAATTTTATTTTCCCCTCACTCCTTACTGCCCAGTAAAACTTTTACTGATTTAAAAAGATGACTCAATGTCCCCCTTTCAGGGAAGCCTTCCCTGACACATTCAGGCAAAAGAAATTCCCTCTCTATGTTCTCCTAGCAGTTTATTATTTCCATTATAATACTTGATTCATTTATCTAACAAATATTTGATTGCTTGCTGTATGCTAGAAACCATTACAGGTACTGGGGTAGAACAGTAAACAAGACAGACGGGGACCTTATTTTCAAAGAGTCTACATTCCAGAGGGGAGGAAAGAGAAAAAACAAGTAAACAAACAATATTCTTTCAGACAGTGATAAGTGATACTAAGGAAAACCAGACAGTGTGGCAATGTGATAGAAAATGTGTCTCTGTGTGGTGGGGGAGGTATGAGTGTGTCACTTGAGACTGAGTGAGTTGCTGTTTGAATTGAGACTTGAAGGATAAGAAGGCAGCAACTATGCAGAGATGTAAAAGGGCACATTCTAGGTAGAAGGAACAGTAAGTGCAAAGTCTCTGGAGCTAGAATGAGCTTGATATGGTGAAGGAACAGAAAGCAGGCCAGTGAGGCAGGAGCATATGAGCAGGGGAAGGAGTGCTGTATGGCATAAGTTCCGAGAGGTAAGTGCAGCCAGTTTGTGTAGGTAGGTGCAGCCAGTTCTAAGGCCTTACAGGTAAGATTTGCCAATTTTAGGCATAGTGGGAAGTCATTGGAAGATTTTAAGTGAGAGAGCAACATGATCTGATTTATGTCTAGAATGATCACTGTGGTTTATAATGAGAATTATAGGGAACAAAATGGAGATAAGAGATCAGTTATGAGTTGTTCCCTACTGTAAGTGAAAAATGTTGTTAGCTTGGATTATGGTGGTATTTGTAGTATCCATGGAGAAAAGTGAGATATATTTTGAAGTTGGGCTGACAAGACTTGCTGAAGGATTGTATGTTAGGTTTAGAGAGGTATGGAATCAAGGAAAAGACCAGTTGGCTTTTCTCGAATAATTGAGTGGATGGTGGTGCCATTTACTGACATGTGGATGACTAGTGGTGGCAGCGGTGATGGTGTGAAAGTTCTGGGGGAAAAGAACCAAAAGTTATATTAAGTTGGATGTATGGTTCTGAAGGTCAGGGCTGGAGATAGACAATTTTGGTAGTCACCAAATTACTTGTATTTTAAAGCTATGGGGCTGGGCAAATAGCCTAAAGTTGGAGTGTAGATGGAGAGAGAAGAGGGCCATGGGTGAGGCCTCAGGCATGTGGAGGTCAGAGCTCTGATAGAGGAGCAGAGGCAGGGAAGTAAGAGGGGGTCACAGATGACAGGAGGAGAAGTGTTTGAAGAAGGAGGGAGGGTCAACTGTGCAATGCTGCCTAGAGTTCAAGGAAGATAAGGCACAGATGTGAATGCTGGATTTGACTCTCTGGAGGTCACTGTGACCTTAGTAAGAACACCTTTAAAGCATTTGAGTGGGCAGAAGATGGAACTTAGTTCATTATTTTAACTGCTTTTGTATCTGTCTCCTCCTCTACACTGTGTGCTAGAGCTTAGTTTATTTCTAGGGCTTAGTATGTAGTAGGTGGTGAATGAATGGTTGCCTGCAGGTTTGAATTTTACAATACAGTTTAAAGAATATGTTGTTTTACCCTCATTTAGAATGCTTTTGGGGGCCGAACCAGCGGCTCACTCGGGAGAGTGCGGCGCTGGGAGCGCCAAGGCCGCAGGTTCGGACCCTATATAGGGATGGCTGGTGCGCTCACTGGCTGAGTGCGGTGCGGACCACACCAGGCCAAGGGTTGCGATCCCCTTACCGGTCACAAAAAAAAAAAAAAAAAAGAATGCCAATGACCATTGACCCTTGCCACCAGTTTGCATCAGTTCAAAGAATGTAATTATGTGAATAATAACTTAAACAAAACATGGCAAGAAAGGCAAATCCATTTTCATAGAGGTTCACAGTGCACCGTGAAGCTACTGTGCTGAAAAAGAACCATTCTTTGGATTTGGAAGTCCTGTCTCATTCTTTGGCTCCACTACTTAGCGCTTCTGAAGAGGTCTGGGGGCAAGTTCCCTGTACTCCCAGCATTGTAGTTCCTTGGCTGTTATATAAGGACAATTTTAACAAATTCCTTTTACAGGATTTTTGTGAGCAGCAAATGAGCTACTGCACATGAACATCCTTTGTAATAAAAAGACAGTCTGTAAGTGCTATTTTTGTAAAAATAATTGAATTATCCAATTTATTAGTGACTTATACAGTAGATTAGATCAGAGTCTCATGAAATTCATATTTAAGCAGTGGCATATAAATGGCAACAAGTTGGGGGAGGACAC
Organism: Cynocephalus volans; assembly: GCF_027409185.1. Classification (NCBI taxonomy): domain Eukaryota; kingdom Metazoa; phylum Chordata; class Mammalia; order Dermoptera; family Cynocephalidae; genus Cynocephalus; species Cynocephalus volans. Next base: position 103,331,068 of record NC_084460.1, on the reverse strand, counting down.
AGGTCACTGGAAAATGTGAAACTTTTTCAGAAACATATAGGAAATTAATTTCTTTTAGCATTTTTCTCTTATATTTCCCTGATAAATTTAATCATTCTTTTAGAACCAGTGAGTACTCTTCTACTTCAAGATCTAGCAGTCAAATGTAGCTACTGGTCTGTTTACCTCAGTGTGTGTATTTATGAAGGAATAAAATGTAGTCAGTATTCCTCATTTTTTTTTTAAAGTGAATACATTGATGAAATTGATTTGACAAATTTTCCTTATGGTGATTTCTCATTTTATTTTTACTTCTAGGGTAAAAATCATGGTAAGAAACTTCGAAATTACTATGCAGCAAATAGCTGTCCTCCTCCTGCCAGAATGAGCAATGTGGTGGAGCCTGCAGCTACTCCAGTTGTCCCAGTCCCTCCGCAGGTGAGATGAATGTGTCAGGGTGAAGCAGCTTTAGGGTGGGAGCTGTTGTGTGCACTAATGTTCATAAATGAAATTTGGTGTCCATGTGTCCATCAGGATACAGTTGGGCAGATTATCCTGAAAGGTACTACTTGGTACTTCTAACTCCTTGAACTATAGAGCTGGATTTAATGCATGCCAAAACCTGTGAACCTTGAGATTTCTCATTGGCTTTGGTTGTGATGCATGAAATGATGAAACAAATATTGTTACATAAGTCTTTCTGTATGCATTTCTCAAAATTCTGGGTTAAATGGCCCTGAATGTCTGGGCTAACCCCTGAATGAAAAGAGAGCTTTTAAAACGTTTATTTCTTTATTGCAGTTAATCCCATTTACCTTTTCTTTTGTCTTCCAGTTGCAGGATTAGTTTCTTGAGATTGTCCTTTACTTACCTCTATGCATAGAGCCTATATAAATGCTTTCTGGACTTTGCTATTATGAGACACACTTGAAAGCCAAGTTCTTTTCACTCTTTGGAAGATAAAGCAGGTGACATAGGCAAGATATTCCTGCATTTTAATAGCCTATGAAATATGGATTCTTTTCCTTAATCTATCTTTGAAGTATTATTTGTTCATAGAACAATACAGTGGTCATAAATAATAGTAACTATAATTACATGCTTACTATGCCAGGAACTGTGCTAAGTACTTTTCATGTGTTGTTTCATTCAAAGCTGAAACTAGGGTGAGGTGCGGGATGCCCTTGACGTGGACACAGAATTTATGGGGGAGCCAAAAACTCAAGATAAATATTAAATGCAATATTTAAAAAATTCAAAATTAATGTAAAAAATCAATGGTGAACAAAACATCAAAAACTTAAAGATAGGATAAGTATTGCTGGTTTTCCTTTCACCTCAGGCTGCGATATGACTTGGCATGGCACTGTTACTGATCTTGTCTTTATTTAAAATTTTGATATTTTGCTTATCATTAATTTTTTTTCAGTAGGTTTGATTTTTAAAAATATTTCATTAAAGTATTTTTTATCTTGATTACTGAGTTTTAATGCTCTCGTAAATTCTGTGCCCAAGGCTTTGTTCTAGTCCTGGGCCCTGACTTCATTTAATGCTTGCAACAACTTAAAGGTATCATCAGCCTTATTACTTAAAGCGTAATTCATGGGTCAGCAGCATAGGCCTCACTGGAAGTTTCTTAGAAGCTCAGGTAAGCTAAGTAACTTTCCACTGTTACACATTTTGTAAAGTGGTGGAGCAAGAATTTCTTCTGATCTTAGACCTTTGCTCCTAACCACCATGGTATAATTTTACTTTTCTGAGTGTCACTTTTTTAGTACTTAAAGTGTAGATAGCAATTCCAGCTGTTCCTCCTTCTTATGGACTTGTGGGAGAAATGAGTTGTGTTAAAAAGGGAAACAGAGGACGGGAAAATACCCAGAGAGATCTTCAGGTGGAATAGTTTGCCCATCCTTGGTTCCTGAAGGCTGCTCTAGAATTGGATAGCCCCCTCCTGCCGGGAATTGTTTTCAGTGGGCTCCACCCTCCTGGGCAAACAGCCAAAGCATGCCTTCATTACATAGCCCTTTGTGAATTTTGAAGACAGCTATCCTGTCCACAGAAAATCTTCCTTTCCAGGTGAAGCAACACTCTTTCCTTCAACTATTCTTCATATATGTAGTCTCCAGAATCTTTATCATATATATTATTCTCCTCTAGCCAAAATCTAGTTTGTCTTTTCTTGTTAACCCAGCAATATTTATTGAGTGCCTGCTATCTTCCAGGCACTGTGTTAGGTTTTTCTTAACATGTTGTTCCTCAAGCTGAATACAGTTGTCTGGATCTGCTGCTTATTTTTCCCTGATTATTTTATATCTGTAGCTAGTTTGTAGACTCCTTGAAGACAGGGGATCTTTTTAAAATACATGACTGTATGTCCCTTCTGGACTAGGCAGCAAAGCCAATAAACAGCATTCAGTAAATGCTTATCAAGAAATTCTGAGCAGACTTTACTCTTTCTGGTTATGTGATTTTAGTCCTTACTTGCTTATTTCTTTACCCATTGTTTACTGCCCTAAATCTTCCATGCATAAGTTTTTCAACTCACTTTTAAGATTTCTTTGATGGAGATAGCAACGAGCCATTCCCATTCGCTAATTAGATAGTAGGTGATTATAATGCAAAACCATGAAACCATGAATAAGTGTCTCTCAACCTTTTTTTTTTTCTTAAATGAATTATTTCCTTTCTTTATAAAGCTGAGTCCTTGTAGTCAGGCCATATCCTTTGATTATTTTTCAACTCTTAGAAGAACCTTTGAGGAGGAGGAGGAGGGAATAACCTCCATATTTTTTTAACCTGTTTCTTCTTGTGTCTTTGATGTCAGATGGGCTCCTTTAAACCAGGAGGCAGAGTGATCCTGGCCACAGAGAATGATTACTGTAAGCTCTGTGATGCCTCCTTTAGTTCTCCGGCTGTGGCCCAGGCTCACTATCAAGGGAAGAATCATGCCAAGAGGCTGCGGTTGGCGGAAGCTCAGAGTAACTCATTCTCGTAGGTATTGCCATTTTCTCTGAGGCCAGAGTGTTATGTGAGACTGACTGTAAAGAAAAAGAGTTGAAAGGTATCCTTGTTTAGAAATCTTACTCTTCTAAAATTTTTTCTCCAGGGAATCCTCAGAGGTGGGTCAACGGCGGGCCCGGAAAGATGGGAATGAATTTAAGATGATGCCTAATAGAAGAAATATGTATGCAGTACAGAATAATTCAGGTATCCTGTGTATTTCCACATACCTTGGCTACATTCTGCAAATAGTCTCCTTTATTTTTATTTCCTTTAATGGTAATAGATAGCCCTGAGAATTTGGGGTTAGTCATTGCTTTGTTGAATTGGTCTAGTGACTTTTCAGGCTGATGTTTATTTCAGGTCTTATTTATTCACTTCCTATTTAGTATATTATTTGTTTTTGTTATAAACCGTAGTCTGTGTCTTAGGTTCTCATCATGATCCCTTTATGTTTTTTCTGGTATTTGGCAGTGAGAAGTGTAAAATGCATTGTAAAAATGGGCTACTTGGTTTAAAGTTGCTCCACATTCAATTCCCATTTCTTGGGGGAAAGAAAAAAGATTATAGCAGTGGTTTTTAACAGGGTAGTGAATCAGAATCACCCAGGGAGTTTTTATAAAATGCACATGTCTGAACCATAACTTAGAGATTTTCAATCAGTGAATTTGGAGTGAGACCCAGATGTGTGTGTTTTGAAAATGCTTAGCTCAGTTGGTTAAAGCATGGTGTTATAACACCAAGATCAAGGGTTCGGATCCCTGTACTGGCCAGCCACCAGAAAAACAAAAGAAAAAAAGAAAATGCTTCTTTGGTGATTCTGATTTACACATTCAGTTGAGAAACACTAGTTTATAGAAATGTTTTCTGCTTTTTCTGATTATCTTCAGTAGGGAGAGTAGGACTGAGTAGTCCCTCATCCTTCCCCCTACCTCAGCCTCCAATACATACATACATACCAGAAGAAGTCATTTATGTGAACAGTAAATCAAACAAAAAAACAAAGGTAATTGAAGAGCAAGAGAAGCCTAAAGGAACATATAGAAAGTACAATGCAATATGACTAATAAAAGTCTAAACATATGTTAGTAATTATAGCAAATGTAAATTTACTAAAGTCCAGCTGAAATGAAGGGAGCTGGGATTCTTGTGTTAATATCAGATAAAATAAATTTTAGGATGAAGGTAGTATAGATTATATTATCTAACCAGAGTACAATTAAATGAGATGTCAATAATAAAAATATAAAAACAAATGAAATTTCTATTTGGGACTTTTACAATACTTCTAAATAAGTCATGGTCCAAAGAAGAAATCATACTAGAAATTAAAAATTCTTAGTACCAAACAGTAATGAAAATATCATATCAAAACTTGTAGAGTGCAGTGAAAGCAGTATTTTGAGAAAAGCATTAAATATTTATTACTGTAGTAAAAAGCAGAAAATTAATGAAGTAATGGTCTAGCTTAAGAAGTTAGTTATGTAAAAAGAAAAAAATAAAGTTATCAGTGATGTCACCAACATATCTGTATATGTCAGTCTGATCTCTTCATATATTACTTCTTTAAAATATAAATGGGATCATATTTTGTGATATTCTTGGCTTACTTAATAGCATATTATAATCATATTTCATATAGTTAAAAGAATTTTGTGTAGCATATTTAGTGACTGCATAGTTTTCCATTGCATTTGTTACCATAATTTTTCAAATTCTATTTTTGGATCTCCCCATCCCACCCAGATATTTACTTTTATAAAAACTGCTGAAATAAGTGTTGTTGCTGGTAAATCTCTGTGTAGGAATTCTTAATCTTAGGATAATTCTTAGAAGTAGAATTTTTGGATTAAAAGCATAATTATAAGACTTTTGACATAATGCTTAGAAATTTTTAAAAACTGTATCGACTTTTTAGAGACTTAGCTATTTAGATTTGGGGTTTGGCTCCACAGTATTCTCTTTCTGAGAACAGTTGGGGTAATCATTTTATCTTTTTAGATTGAACCTGTATAAAATTATAATTTTAAAAACCTATTAACTTCACATTCATTTAAAGCTAAGAATCTGTGAACTCTGTAATTTGAATATAGAATTACACATTACACTGGTAATTGGTCAGACCATCATTCACTTAGTGAATATTTTGAATGTTCTTTTTATCTCTTGCTTTAGCAGGTCCTTACTTCAATCCCCGCTCTCGGCAGAGAATTCCACGTGATTTAGCCATGTGTGTTACTCCAAGTGGCCAGTTTTACTGCTCAATGTGTAATGTTGGGGCTGGCGAAGAGGTGGAATTCCGGCAGCATTTAGAGAGCAAGCAACATAAAAGCAAGGTGTCTGAACAGCGGTATAGGAATGAGATGGAGAATCTGGGATATGTATAGTGATTGTTATATTCAGATAGAGCAGCTTGTCCTGCCTGTTGTTTGCCTTCTGTCAACTTGCCCTGCTTTGTGGTCCTTTTGATATGAGTATGTTCTTCTGCTTAGCATTAATACATGTAACCAACCTGCAGTGGTACTGTGAGATGTCAAAACTGGGGGTGGGCTGGGAGTGGGGGAGAACGTGCTTCTTAGGTCAAAATGCTTTTTCAGGTCAGTTGTGTTGAGCTACTTATAGCATGTGATCTACCTACCCCATCAGAAACAACTTTTTATCTTGGCCAAGTTCGTCAGCTAGTAGCCTGACCACTTACAGCTATGACTATTTAAAAATGTCATCTTCTTTGCAATTTTAGTTTTATGTACTGATAAATAAAGAATTGTATTAAGTTCTTACTTGAAATCACAGTAAAAACAGGTAAGCAGAGATTTCAGTTTCCCAAGGCTTCATTGGAACCACCACCTCAATGCATTGTCGGTGGGATACGCTATTAGAAACTGCATTAGAGTCATTCCCAGGACCTTTTTTCCTTGGATTGTTTTCCTCCATAATTGAAATGCAGGTTTTCTTGAATTCAGACACTTCCAATGTGCTTGTGTATTTAATAGCAGCTAAAGTTAATTTCCAATTGTAGATTTCACACATTTAGTTGATACCTTCTTTCCTCCTCTTTTATTCCCGCCACCCCCGCCCCAGTTGAATCAGCTTCTGTGACAGGCTCATTTTTATACCCCAGCTGTGCTATGGGTTTTCCAAGTCCCACGTTTGAATATCTAATGAGTTTAAGATGGATATGATTAAAAGAATTTTTTTTCACCTGGACTTAGGAAACGTAAAGATGTGTTATGTTTTTAAATTTAGAGTTACTTCATCATCGACAGTAACATAACACTTACATGATGGTCTTAACCATAAGTTCAGATCTCTTGGTATTTTGTTTTGGCACACTTTTTAGATAATCCAATCCTTACACTTTACTTACGTTCTTCCTGTCCTGCCGGTTTGTGGCTGTCCTGAAAAATACTACCACCTGCTGTTTATAAACAGCAGACATTTTTTGAAAAGCTAACCAAGTTTCAGTTTCATCATTTCGAGTAGAAAAATACATGAACTTTAGTTTTATTCTTTGTAATTTGGACTCCTTTAAAATATATTATAGATTACTTTGTTGTAATCTGATAATTACAACAGTATTATTATTATTATTATTTTTTGGTTTTTTAAAAATAAGGTTTAGTGTATGTCTAGATTAACTAATGGAGTATCCTGTGACCTTTCATTAACTGCATTGTGTCCATTACTGTACTTTACATGGCTAAGACTGGTGCTCACCCACACTTCTTTTGAAAGGCCACATTCACCAGGAAGTTTATGTTGAGCAGTATCTTTGCACTTTGCTCACTTCACATTTGATTGCTTATGTCACTAATTAAAACTCCTATTTTTCCTTGATAATTTTATAGGGAAATTGTTGGGGAAAAGGAAATTATAATTATAATCATCGTTCTTTTTCTGTAATACTTTGAAACAAATTTTGAATAATCTAGACCCATATTTAAAAATCAGGTTTGTGATTAACCTCTAGTTATCTACTACAGCGTCAAGGTGAAGTGGTGGTTTATGGAAAACTAGAATTATTTATTAATTTTTTTCTCTCCAAAACAGAAGAATGACATAATGATCTGTTGAGATTCTATTTAGACCTGTGACTCTTAATAACATAACCCTTTTTTCAGTAATCTATACAGTTGATTAGTTTAGGGCGATTTTGGGCTTATCTTATGGGCCAGTAGTTTACTCATTTTGCTGCTAAGTATATTTTTCTGGTAGATTTTAATATTATAGTGCTGGCCACTTGGTTCTATGATTACTTAAAAATCTCATTTTCTTTCTCTTTTTGTAGGTGTGTGTGTATACACATACTCCCATATATAAAACAGTTTTATGTGATACCATAGAAAACATTTCATTGAATCCTTCTTTCTGATAACATAAAAAGATTGTGGATAGGAATTTACATTTTGTAAAGGTGGCATTTGTCTACTTTTGGTTTTTCCTTTGGAAATAAAATTAAAGGAAAGGTTTCCCCCACTCTCCCCACTTAACACTTTCATTATATACATACAAAAAGCAGTGGACTTAAGGGCTTGATATTTTTTCAAGCCTTGTGTATTCAGGTTTCCAGTTTCCCAGTGCCCTTAATGGATGTTATGAATGCATAAGCGCATTTTCTTTTAAAAAATGAAGTTAGATTTATAGTGTTATTTTTTACTTGCTATATTTCTTTGCACTAAAAAAGAACTATGTTTATTTTATATGACACTTTAGTACCATATTGCCTACAGTAACTCAATTTTCTTCTTAATTTCTAAACTCCAGGGAGTTGAGGAATAACTTCCATGATCATTTATAGAGCTTACATGCACATCTGAAAAAAACCACAAATCTCTGTGACAGTAGGTTGTGTTTGGAGCTTGTTACCTTGCAGTGTTCTCCTGTGTTCCATAGGTGAAACAAAGGGTGACAGAGGTAGTTAGGCAGGAAATGCCTAAATAGATACATCTCTGCATGATAGAATTTCTTATATTCATGCATTTTGTGTTGACAGTGTTTTTTCCCTAAGCAGGCTGTTGCTTCTGAGTCAGTGAGTCAGTTGGTTTCATTTTGTGTAGTCTAGTCCTTTTCTGTAATGTGCTTTAGGATTTGTATCCTGTGCTCCCCAGGAATAATGTTAGTATCATTTTATATGCTGTATACAAGGATGGACAGAAGCCTAAACAACAAAATATCTTTAGTCATAAAAATCATTCATAAGAACTCATAGCATCAAAGTCTCTTTTCTCTGTGAATATCTTTGTGTAAAGTTGTCATTAAAAATCGATGTGAGAAGATAACAATTAGAAGCTCTTCTAAGATACTGAGAGCAAGAAGTTGTAAAGATAAATAAAATTCTATGTTCCAATTAAAAGATTGGATTGCATATGCCTTCAAAATGGTTTTTAAAAACAGTTCAATTACCGAACTGAGTGTGCCCAGTAACCCTTTGACCCCGCACTGAAGAGAAAATACTTTGTTGGTCTTGACTTTGTATATCATGTCCTGCAACTTGTAAATATGTGCATGTTGTTTATTACATTTGTCTGCTTGTCTCTTATCACGCTGAATTCTGCAAGGCAAATGATTTGTTTATACTGTCATTTAAAAAAAAATTTTAACTTCTCAATATACATTGTAGTTGATTTTCATGACCCTTTATTCGTTCCTCTTCCTCCCTCCCTCTCTCCCCATCATTTTGAAGAAGTTCCCTCCCCAACTCTTGCTCACCATTTCCCTTTTTAATTAGTTGGTAATCTTAGAAAAACATTTAGGATTTTTAAAACTCTAAGGATGAAAGAAGAACCATGGCTATTGAAATTATCCTCATATCTTTCTGACTTAAAAGGTTAATTGGAAGCATGAGATCTTCCACCCCATTTTACAAAGCTGTTCTACAGAACTATATGCTCGTTTTACAGGACTATATGCTTGTTCTGTATACAGAACTGTATACTTGCCTATCTACAGTTTGAACGGGGTAAAGGAGAAATACATACGTATACGTATATGTATATATCTGGCTAAATCTTCCTCTGTAGATAGGTTCTAAGGATTGCTGGGGGTTTATGATTCTTTCATTCCTGAGTTGTCTGGGACTACAAGCAACCACAGTTTGAGGACTGTCCAGTGACCTATGTAAAATAAATCTTGTTTGTGTCAGAGGAGACATGTAACTGTTTGACATAGTGTTCTCTGCAGAGAGGCCTAGGAATGGTGGATTTGGAACCTAACCTATTTTGTCTCCTCAATGTCAGAACTTAGTACTATCTAAAGAACTTGGTGAGACATGTACTAAGGACAATAGAGCTACTTTAGAAATAAATTGAGAAATATTTTGTCAGTATAGGCAAAAGTTTAATGTAGGTGTTTGAACAGATGTTTAAAAAAATTCCATCTTACCAACTATTTTTTCTTACTAGCCAAGTCATTGCTCAGGAGTTTCGTATATAACAAAAAAGTATTTTGTTGTTGTTTTTGGTTTCTTGGCGGGGGAACCCCTACCACTGTCAGCTATTACTGTCAATCTAGCCAAATGGAAAAGAGCTATGTAAACAGCTTCTCATAAGACATTTCTACTGCTATCTGTTTGGCTTTTCTTCCCATTATGAAAGGGAAGAACATTTATTTGTTAACTCCCTTCCTGGGTAGCTACCAAAAACAGTACTGGCTTATGGTCCCATGTGACCCTCTCTCTGTTAAGCCCAGAATATGAGTGCCTTTAACAAGTGTTAGCATTTCACAGAGATAAGAGATAACAAAATTATTGCCATTAATCAAAATTCATAAAACAGGAGCTTGGAATAGCAAAGGTGAGTGTGAATTCTGTGAATTCCATTCTACATCTTTTTTTTTTTTTTCTTAATGCAGTCTTAATTTGATATCAAGTAAAACTGTTATGATTATTGATCAGAAACTATACACATTGAAAATGAATCCAGTTGTCCCAGGCTGGCAATAGCCATAGAACATTTTTCACCTTGATCTGTATAGTGTTTATATTTAGTGAATGGTAGTATAGTGGATTGGAAGAGCTTGCACTGACGTTTAGAGAAATTGTTTATTCCAGTGGTCTTTTTCAAATTTGTCTTTCCAGTAGAAAGGACAGAATTATGTATTTGCAAATAAAGTGTATGAAGAGACTGTCTGGTGCAATAATTATAAATTTTGTTAGTTCGTCTCTGCATTGAGAGGCATCTTCACAAATCAGGTTTGAGGCCTTTTAATTTTTTTTTTTTTTAAATTTTTTGTGGTTTGAGGCCTTTTAAAGCAAAAATTTCCCTACTTCAATTAATTAAAATTCTAAATTGCCTGAGTACTTAGAATCTTTAAAACATACTGCTAAGTTAATTTTATTATAGAAATATTAACATTTTCCTCAACATTTTATTATGAAAAACTTCAAACATATGTCAAAGTTGGAAAAACTTTACAATATACCTATCACTAGATTCTACCATCAACATTTTATTATGCTTGTATTACCATATAACTCTCTCTCTCTCTCTCTCTCTATCCATCAACTCATTGGGTTTTATTCTTCTACGTTTCAATGTAAATTTCAGACAATACACTTACCCTGAACACTTCAATGTAGGTGTCATTAACTAGGGTTTAATACTTGTTTAAATATTAATATCTGTTTGAAAGCAGTGTAGGAAGTTGATAACCTGAGCCAACTAATGTATTTATTTTTCTTTTGGATTTAATCTTGTAGTTTCTGTTTTTGTGTGTGCTCAGAGTGATGGAAGACAACCCATTTTCAAACTGAAGTTTTCTAGAGTTGGTCATTTAAAATGCTTAATTGTCATAAACTTTAAAGTTTCAAGATAAGAATGTTTTCCTCACCCTTCTTCTAGTGATGTATTTTTTTGCTGAACTATGCAGCTTCTTCAAAAAACTGTAAATTACTGATTGGGGGTTATGAAGCCAGCCTATGCCTCATTCCCATCGCTGCTTTTCTCCCTGTTGCCGCATCTCCTTTCACTACTCTCAGCTGCTCCACCAGGAGAGGGGTGTAAAGGGTCAAGCTCATGTATGATTAGCTGTTCTAGAGGGACAGATAGTAGTTTAGGAAGTTGAAACTATTAATTTATCAAAAGAATTTGAATTCTCTGAGAATTATAATCGCCCATTCCTCCTCTAGCTATAATTAGCAGAATTAAAAATGATTGTACTGTACAGTGAGTTGTTGAAATTGTGAGCCTTAGTAACCATTGTTAGCGTTACTCTAGTAATGTTTAGAAAATTTTTTGAATGCCTTTATTTTTGTGCCCATTTTTTGTGGATAAAATCTGAAGAATTTAAGTGATTTGCTGCAGGTCATGAAGATTTGATGGGTAGAACTAAATCAAAATTGAAACTTAGAAGTTCCTGATTCATTTTCTTATGCTTATTTGATAAGATTCATGTTTTCCAAAATAAGTGAAACATTTCCTTTGCACCCTTAAAAGGAAAATACGTATTTTTACTGATTAGACTTTTATTTTTAGAGATTTCACGATTCTTTGAACTTAAAGATTCTCATGGTCATAGTTCTTAATTAAGCTCAGTGCAATTGCTAAAAATCTCACTGCACTGTTGAATACTAATAATGCAGCATTTATCAGATTTCTTTTTGTGTTTAAATGACCTTCATGATTCACTCATGAATCTTTCTATGTAAGTGCTTAAGTGACCCCCTCACTAGTGAAATAAATGTTCTGTATCACTGATTACATGTGTATTCTGTACATGATATATTTTTTAAAGAAAAGTAACTCCATGTGTCAGGATGAGTGATATTATCCCAGGGAAAAGCACATATAAAGAATTTTATTTCTACTCTGCAAATCTGGTGTGTATGGGAACAATATGCTATCAGAGTGGCTGGTCATTGTTTTGCCTTCTTTTGGTACCTGAGTACCTTTCTGTGGTTTTGTAAATCAGTGTGTCATTTAGTAAGAATTTCATGTTGATTATGTGTTAATTGGTGTTTACTTTGTGATATCTTCAGCTGGCCATAATGATTTTGTTTGGGTATGGTGTGTCTGCTTTGAAATGCCTTACTAGAGTATGTCAGACTCTGCTTTAAAGCATTCCATGTATCTGCTAGGACAATAAGTTGCCTCTCTTGGATGTATGCTCTAGATCCAGAAGCAAATCTGATTTTGCTTTCACTGTTAAAGTTGTATTTTAATGCAGTTATTATTTTAAATTAGGGAATAAAATCATGGAAAACCAAGGGAAATTTTAGAACCCTTCATTTAATGGCGTGGCAAACTTTTAAAACTGCTTTTGCTATTTCACTAGAGCCGTATCTTTGGTAAAGGATATAGCTAAAAATTGCCAGTCAAAACTGTGTGAAATTGGGATTGTTTCCTAAAATATTTTCTCAATGTCTAAAGTTTAAGATCTGTGTATGCTATTGGGGCAAAGTGCCAGTCACTGCTTTGGAAATCTATGTTCTGGGTCTTCAGAAATGACAAACGTGTCATGGGATTAAAACCAATCAACTGTGAATTGTGAAACTGAAATTGCTCTTTTGGTTTTATTTTCTTCAGCATATTGAATATAGAAATCTGAAAGTTATTTAAAATTTACACTGCTTGTGTTGATGGCTCAATTTGGCTGTGTATCCTCACTTATGTACTAATTTCTGATAAAGGCTTGATGTTATTATAACAAGCATTTTGTGTCCAATTTAATAAAACAGTTTCTGAGTCTTGTCTGAATATTGTTTGGTTATAAGTTGGAGACTAAGGGAAGAAGGTAAATATTCAGCATTGAGGTGTTATTTTGATGCTGATTTTCGATGACTGTGGGTTTTGCATTTGTCATTCTGCACATAATCTGCCAGGGACTTCTTGAACTACTGCAGAGTATTGTTAGCTCTTGGGCTTGCAGTAGAATTGACCTAGCTGCCCACACTACTCCTTCCGCCTATCACTGGAGTTAGCCTGGGACTGGTCTGAGCTCACAATTTTATTGACGTATTTTAATATTTATCTTCTCTTCAAATTTTGCGAAAGGCTGGCTTAGCAGGACCATAACTGCTTCTGGAAATAAACACATATTAAAAAGAATATACTCATTAATCTTTTGGGTGTTTCATGTATAAAATACTCTTACAATATAATCAATTTATATATACAATATATTATTGAGATGTGGCCCTTGAAGCACTCTAGTTTACTGTATGCAGTGTGCTTTTGAATTTAAATAATCATTTTAAAAAGTAGATTATAGGCTGTAAGATGCTGTTATGTTTTGTTTAATTGGGATGCAAGACACACACACTTTTTGTGGGAAAAATTCTTGTCTGAGCACAAAAAAATGTTTCTGAATGAAGTGAATAGATCTCATTGAATTTGTGTGTTGTAAAATACTCAAGGCATTAGCACATTTTATTAAATCATCTCCAAGAGATTTTTAGTGTAAAAGCCATGATAATAGGCATCAAAAAAAGACTTAAATCACTAGAGATTTTCAGCTCTTCTTTCTTTAGGCATTTCTGAGGCTTATTCACTGGCTGGAAACCTATTCAAGATCGATCTCTGGGTGTTAGCCTTTAAAATTGCTTGTATGTAAAAGATTAGCACTGAACTTTCCCAATCTATTATAAATTGTTATAAGATTGTGAAGAGATCAGAAATAGATCTTTCTTTGATGATTTTTAAGGCTGAGTCAGTATCATCTGGGTTGAGGCTTACCTCACCAAGTTTTATCTCTATTTGTGGGATATTCATTAACTATTGAAAATTGAGAACTTACAGAAAGATGAAGACAATTAAGTATTGTGAAATGTGAATATTATTTAATAGGGATGTGATTTATGAGTTCCTGCCAAAAAAAAAATCTAAAAGTGCATTTCATGGTGTGTGTGTGCTTGTGTGTACGTGTGTTTATTATTCTGGTATATGTGTATGTATATAATAATAATCACATTTCACAATAGTTAACTCTTCATTTTTGTAAGTTCCCAATTTTCGATATATATATTTGAATATATTATATTTATATTTATTTATTAACGAATATGTACATATTTAGAGGGGGGATGTGTATGAAAAGGGAAATCTGTGGAAATATGTTTAAGATGATCAAATACTAGTAAAGTATGTCCAAAGGAACAGAAATAAATTTGCCACTGGAAGAAATGTACTTCACCTTAGGCAGTCTATAACTTATGCTTGGCATTTTGGATAAGACTTTAAATATGTAATTAGAGCTTCAAAACTGTTTTGGCTGGCAGCCGTCCCTCCAGATATGAACAAGATGTCTTTCATATTAGCTTCCATTTTTAATCTTTGCTGATGCCAGAGGCGTTTCTTTAACCCTGTTTTCCAGAAATAGCTTACTAGGTTATGGACTTTGACCAAAGGTATCTAGTGCCACCTGGTGGACCCTTTAAGTTTCACAGTTAGCAGTTTCAATGGGGTTGGTACACTGCGTTTGAAGCAGGACCTTTGATTAAAACACACCTTGTGGATGACATGAATCTTTTATTAAAAATTTCAAACATTTAGCAAAAGCACATACTGAATAAATAACTGGTCCCAGTTCTGTCACCTCTGTGCTTTTTGTCCTGTCAATTAACCTCTCTGAAATTGTGTTCCCCATAATTGAGGTATTAAGTGTGAATTCCAGTTATTTCTTTTCATCTCTCTCTCTCTCACTATGGATAATTTAGATTACTGATCTCTTTAAAAAATGAATTGATTCTTTAAAAATAGATTATTCCTGAACTAACCTCTGAACTCTGTGCTCCCCTGTCTCCCTGCCCAAAGGGGGGGAAAAAAAAATCTTAGTTACTAGTTCCTAGGGTATTTTCCAGAGATATTCTATACAATATGAATGGTGGCATTCCATCCCCACTGTTCATCACCTTGGCTTTTCTTGGTGACCAGTGTACCTTGACAAGCATTCCAGACCAGCACATGCGGATCTATCACATTCTTTTTGATTGTGTGGTGTTCCCTGTATGATTTCCAGAATTTCTTTTATTGATCCTTCTATTGATAGACATATATATCATGATTTTTTAAATTAAAAACTTAAGTTGTAAAATATACATAACATAAAATTTACCATTTTAACTATGTTTAGTATACAGTTCAGTGGCATTAAGTACATTCATTTGATTGTGCAATCATGACCACTATCCATCTCTAGAACATTTTTTATCTTCCCAAACTGAAACTCTGTGCCCATTAAACAATAACGCCCCATACTTCTCTCCCTAATCTGGAGCAAACGCCATTTTATTTTCTGTCTCTGAATTAGACTACTCTAGGAGCCTTATATAAGTGGAATCATACAGCATTTGTCCTTTTGTGTCTGGCTTATTTCACTCAGCGTAATGTCCTCAAGGTTCATCCACGTTGTAGCATGTGTCAGAATTTCCTTCTTTTTTAAGGTTGGATAATATTCCATTGTATTTGTACCACATTTTGTTTATTCATTTATCCATTGATGGACACTTGGGTTGCTTCCACCTTTTAGCTATTGTGAGTAATGCTGCTATGAACATAAATTACTATATAAATTACTATGAACATAAAAAACTACAAATTATTTCACATACGCAAAGTATAGAGGATAACCAAATAAATACACATATACTCATCACTGAACTTCCTGGCACCATCAAATCTTAAGAATCTGCCATATTTTATTCTATTTTTAAAAGAAACAAAACATTATAGATTCAAGGCCCACTGTGCACCTCTCCCCAATTCCAATCTTCTTTCTCACTCCCCACATAAACCCAGTTTTGGATTTGGTATTTATTACTTTCATGTACATTGTTACATTCATACTATATGAATCCACAGACAATACATAGTATTGTTGTTTATGCTTCCAAAAGTAACATAAATGGCATCAGGATATGCAAATACCTTTCTATATTTTTTTAAACAACATTATGAGATTTATCTATGATGATACATGTAGCCATAATTTATTTTAAATGCTATATAGTGTTTCGTGTTCTGAATAGACTACGATTAATTCACGTTTCTTCGATGGACATTTAGGTGGTTTTCAATATTTCCTTATTACAAACAGTACTGCAGGGAATGTTTTTATACATATTTCCATGCGTGTTTATATGAGAGACTCTACAGAGTAAATCCTTGCTGTATCACCTTGGAGCTTGTTAGAAACGCAGCATCTCAGGCCCCACTCAAGACCTACAGAATTAAAACATATCTTTATTCAAGACCCTCAGGTGATTCATAGGCATATTAAGTTTGAGCAGTTCTATATTGGAATCACCTGAGAAGTTAAAGCCAAAACAACTTATGCCAGGGTATAGCCCAGAGTGTCTGATTTGATTACTCTAGGTCTCCAGGGATTTTTTTTTTTAAGCTCCTTGGTTGTTTCTAATATGTAGCTAAGATTTAGATCTACCGTTTTGACCAAAAACAGCTGTGACCGCAATATGTGTGTCGCCTAGCTTTTACTAGGATGCCTCCCTGGAAAGGAAAGTTTTACTCATAAGGGGCTAGGGTAGGCAGGCAGGTAGATGGAACTTCTAATGCGGTGAATTATTAAAGCACTTGGACAAATGCTTTGTCCTATTTTAAGTATAGTTCTTTGTCCAAAGAGTTTAGTTTACTTAACCAACACTTGTAAGGCACTAACTACAGATCAGATGATCTTCTAATAAGCACTTTATTAATATTATCTCACTTAATATTTGTTGGACAATTTCCTTTCTGCTTAAGAATTTGAAACTTTGAGTGAAATTACCAGAAAGTCAGACAAATGGAGGAAGGTGAGGCTCCTCAGCTTTCTGTTCAGGGAGATGGTGCAGTTCTCTGCTTTCAGCAGCCAGTCTGGACCTTTCGAAGGGGAAGCTGCCACCCACTCACCTGGATGTGGCATAGGCTTTGAGAGCATCCAGCTACCGCTTCCTGAAGGAAGAGAACCCAGGACTTTGTCCATTTACTGATTTGGGCATTTCTGCCCAACATTATACCATCACTGTCATCAAAACTGGGAAAATTTTGTTCTTCCAGTGAAGTCTCTAGGCTAATTATTGATCTCTGTCCAGTCACTCCACATCTTTGGGAAGAAGTGGTGGAACAGAGCACTAAATCACAACTGGATCAGCTATTTCAAAGTATATTTATGTGACGTGAAGGAACTTTCTCAGGGCGAAGAAGTTCTTTTTTTCCATTACTTAAATTCATGTTTAATCACATAAGTAAACATACATACATTTTAACTGTTCAATATTCCAACACTTTTGAAAAGGGAAAAAGTTCCTTAAACTCCCTATTTCCCCAATCCCATTTTTACCTTCCCAGAGGCAATCAGTATTATTAGCATAATGTGTATCCTTCCAAATCTTTTTCTATGTATTTCTAAATATATCGTTTTTATGTTTTACTGGAGAAGAATTTCTAAGCCCTCTACTTTTAATATCTATTATAGTACTGCTTATGTAACTGTTTTTCTCATCTCTTCCAGATTTGCTAAATTCTTCCATGTGTTATACTGGTTATACATACATTTACCCAGGATACAGCTTAAAATACACTCTAGAGGATTAAAACAAATTATCACAACTGAAGAGTTCACTTCTGTAGCAGAATGATATTTGAAAAGGCAAGCAGTGACACCTTAGTTATGTATCTCCTATTTTAGATGGATGAAACTGTAAGGACAAGGCATTTCCTGGGGATGAGAAATGTGCCTTATTTTGGCATTGGGATTCCTTTCCTCTAGTGCCAGTGGCTCCTTGAGTCAGCAGATGGGGGATTTTCATTTGCTGAAGGAGACACTGTTCTTCCTCTATTCCCGTCCTCTACCTGTGCTGTAGGACTGATGAATTTTATTCTGCAGGAGTCTCAGAGAGCTGGCAGGATGGTATCCAGCCAGTGAATGGGTTTGCATTATCAGGAAGGGCCTCAAGAAATATGCATTGTGTTCTGCAGATGGGCACTCTCAGAATGACTGTTGTCTAATGCTGTCATGCATTTCCCCAATATGCCCTCCAACTAAGTCCTTGTTAGTGGACTGAGAAAAGGGAATGAGTAGTTCAATGTTTCTCTGCTAGTGATCACCATTTTATCACTTAGTAGCTGAGGAGGAAAACAGGCAATTCATCTTAGGGCTCGAGGACTTTGCAAAGTAACTGCCAGATAGGAAAACTCTGGTCTGTGCTGGATTTCAACAGAGATTTGTGTGCTGCCTAATTGTCCTACTGCAGGTGGTTGCTGTCTTTGGAATCCATGGACTGATGGGCTTCCAATGTTTCAAAGCACTTGAAGTTGGGCAAACTTGAAAAAGAGGAGTATTTCAAGTAAACGCTGGTCATGATGTTCTTGTGCTTAAAAACTATCACTGGTTTTTTCCTTGCCTAAAATCTAAATTCTCTTGTCATAGAATTAAATCAAAGCCTTCTTAAAGCAGAGGTCACAAACCAGTAGCCTAGGGCTGAATTTGGCTGGCAGATGTGTTTTGTCTGGCCCCACAGTGTTTTAGAAAAATTAGATACTAGTTACCAAGAGATTAAGGTGAAGGTATTTAACATAACAATTTGGATTTCTGGACATATTGGCCAACATTTCTGTATAGATCAGATGAAATGAATTGTGGCTACACTCTGGATGGGGCATGAGCTCTCCTCCACTTTGTGACAGTCCGCCTGTATTGGACTTCTCTGGGGCTACTCCCCCGCCATTTCCATGTCCCCCAGGGCTACTTTCCTTTCTTTTTTAATTAATTATTTCTTTACATTCTAAGATGATGTTGCTGAGCATTTGTGGGGATGGGGAGAGGAGGATGGGGAGATGGATAGGGTGGGCGGTGGAGGAAGGTGGGGCATGGTTGAGGCCCATGGCGGTCCCCTCATTCTGGCAGAGGAGCCCAGGGGGCTTCCAGAAGTGGCTCACTTGTCACTGGGCTGGATGTGGAGGTCGGGGGCAGGGGAGGAATGGCTGAGGCCATCGGTTCCCCCGTCCTGGCTCGGGAATCCGAGGTGCTTCCAGTGGCAGCTTGTTGGTTGTGCTGGGCTGGATGTGAACAGTGCAGGGGCGGGGGTGTGTGGCTGAGGCCCTTGCCCTCCCCCACCCTGGCTTGGACGTCTGGTCCTTCTAGGTTTTATAGGTGTTCTTTGGTGGTGTTAGACCTTTCCTGGTTAATATCAGAACTTTGTCTCTGATCTGTGGGTTTTTTGTTTTTCCTTTCAGTCTGTGTTGGATTATTAGCTACCCCTATCACTTAAACTCTGCACTGGAACTAATTATTGTCCTTTGGTTACTTCTAAAATGTGGGAACTCTGTGGTTGAGCTAAATTGCTGCTTTGCTGCTGATTCTCTGAGGAAGGCATTTTGTGCAGCTCAGGTTTTAATGGTTGACCTTGTAAGCAATATTGGGTCTTGTGAGATCCAATACACCTGGGTTGTGTGGAAACTCTGGTCTGGGCCTGAGTCTTTTCAGCAAACTGCACCCCCTGCAGTTCTATATTCCTGACCAGTCTACAGTGAGTGGGCCTATGCTGATTGGAGGGCAGATCAGCTGTCCATGCTGTATCCCAATGTTTCCCTGGTGGCCCATCTCCCCCAACCCTTGCATTCCAAACAATTCCCATGAGATGAGTCATGCACTGGTCCCTTGTCATGACTCACCGGCCTCTGAGAGGCTCCTTTTTTCAGTTGTCTGTGGCCCCTCACTCCTATGTGGGTTCACAGGAACCCTGGTAGTGATCTTCTTGGCCTGGGGGCCACCAAGACCCTCTTCTCCCCTGCGGCCTCCAAGCAACTTCATACAAAGGGCACAGCTGTGGCTTTTGCCAGCTCTTGATCCATGTACTCACCAGTGCCAGCCTTGAAGTGGCTGGGGCTCTAAATGGTTGGAGCAATCCTTTCTCTCACTGTGGTTTTTCCCACCTTCATGAACTCCATAGGTCTCTCCTCTTCCCCTGATCTCTAGCTACTTTCTTAATTGAGCTGCTGCTTTACTTTGTAAATCTTGCTTTCTGCCTCAGAGCTTCTTTGCTATTGCAGTGTGGGATGCCTGAAGAAATTCACTAGCCTTGCTAATGCAGGTGCACACCTGGAAGTGAGAAAGTGTTAATACCCTATGGGGCAGCCCTTGAGTAATGAGGATCAAGAGTCAGTGATAAATACTCCCTACTCTTGAGTCTCAGATGAATAATTCCAACGTGCATTCTACAGAGTCCCTAGTGAGAGAGTCCCAGTTTCCCACAGCAGTAACTGGATCCACATTCACCCTTAGTCTGACTTTCCTCCTTTTTACAATTCCCAGTCCCTCACTCTCATTACTTGGGAACACCTCCTAAAATAAACTGCCTGCACTTAAGCCCCTGTTGCAGGCTCTGCTTGTAGGTGGGAAGCAAGGCTAAAACCCCCTCCCTTCCCTGTTTTCTTAACCGGCTTACTTGACTCACTCACTTTACCTTCATGGCCCTGTAGGCATTTGAGATTGTGACCCTGCCTTAGAGACTCACTTTTAGGAACTAGTCCCAGGTATTCTACACCATTGCTACCCTGAGCAACAACTCAAACACTCCCTGCAATATCAAAGCTATTTGTTACTGCTGTTTCCTTTGCTTGAAACCCATCTCCACACCCCCCAACTGTTACACCTCTTTCCAACAAGCAAATTCCTACTCATCCTTCAAGGCCAGCTTCAGTTTAGCTTCCCCTATGAACCCTTCCTTAATTCTTCCACACCTGACATATTTAAAGGCAAAGGAGAGGGAGCTGGGAGAGAGGGAGAGTTTGCAGATTGAGGAAGACGAGCCTGATGGAGCCAGCTCTTGTTGGAGATGATGCAAATGGCATGAGGAGTGCAGGTGCGGGAGCTTGCCTCAAGAAAGAGAAGGATTCTTCATGTTTTGAGATTGGAATAATGCTAGCAAACACCGGTCTATACCCACTATGTGCCAAGCACTGTTCTGAATGCTTTCAAAATATTTAGTAAAAGTTCACTTTTCTTCCACACAAGGACCTTCCCTTTACAGAGTAGAAAAGTGAGGCACAGAGAGGTTGAGTAACTTGCCCAAGATCATACCACTGGTAGGTAAAGAGTCGAACAGGTAGTTTGGTTTCAGAGTTCATGCTCCTGACCACTGTACCTTATCACTTCTTAAGGGAAGCTAATGTAGAAAAGCAGAGGGAAAAGGAAGCTGAGATGGTTATGTAAAATGCTGGCCGAAATTTTCTCAATGAAACAGGTGACAAGACCATTCGATATGATTGTAGGAGGCAATGACCCTAATTGGATTTGCCTAGGGTGTGAGAAAAAAAAGCAGGAAGAGTAAATTGGTCTTGGTCTTGTTTTTTAGAAGTTCCTAAAATGTCAGTAGTGCTGTGTCCCCATCTTTGCACTTGTTGAGCATTTAGCAACCAAACTTCTACTTTTGTCAAATGGTGTCACTCTCCTCTGCTGGTTTTCCTCATGGCACTTGCAGAAACCACAGTGCCTGAGGCTTTGGTGTGTTTTGGAAATAACAGGTGCAGCAGTGGACCTCAGACTATCCAGAAGCCTCACCCTGGGAGAACATGCTTCTGCAAAAAGGACCTTTGCTTCTCTTGGCACTGCTTAGGAAGGGCTTGAGGGTGTTTTGGAGTCAGGCAGAGCCTGAGTGGTTTCCAAAATGGACAGGCATCAGATCTCCACAAGGATGGAAAAGATCATGTCTCCTGTCCAGCAAATTCTCATCCTCAGGAGGGTGATTTAAGTTTTGCTTCTGTTTGTGTTATGACCTGCTTTGAAGTTACTCTACCCACTACCATTAAAAAAACTATCACTGATGTCTGTGAATCCACGAGGTAGGGTAAAAGACTGGTGGCCATTTTGTACTCAATATGGCACCAGTCACGTCCATGATGACATCAGTCATATCCAACGTGATGTGACCGTGTCCAAGATGGTGCTGGCCATGTCCAAGATCTATCATTCCTGCCTTTTAAGTATAAGAAAAGGGGCGAAGGTCTTATTCTTCTGAAGCTACTTCCTGCTGAGAGTGGGTGAGCAGGAAAAATCTGGCCACACAAAAATGCTGTCATCTTATTGTAGGGTGAGGTCTTCTAAAGGGAGAGGTTGATATTTATGTTCTATGAACAGTTCATTTACCTTTTGGTCGGCAAAAGCCTACATATGGCCCTACAAAAAATTGGAAAAACACCAGAAAAAACAGGGGTCAAACAGCAGGAGAAGTCCCAGCATGGTAAGGGGTCCCAGTAGGGGCATCGGCCAAGGGGTCCATTCCCATAGCTCGCTCCACCCTTCCCAAGAATCAGTGGCAGCCTGTCTCCTTTTTGCCACTTGGTCACGGAGTTGTTGGGCCATATTTCTAGCGATGCCAGATTTATTGGTATAAAAGCAGCATTCTTCTCCTAAGAATAGACAGAGACCTCCCTTCTCTGATGTTAATAGGTCTAGTCCTCGCCTGTTCTGTAAGACAACTTCTGCTAGGGAATCTAATTGATCTTGGAGGGCTATCATAGTTTGGGCTACCCGTTCAATTCCATCAGCTAGCTCTTGGGTTACTTTATGACAGTAAGTTGTTGAGGTAGCTATGCCTCCCACTCCTGTTCCCACTCCTGCCACTATGCCGAGCCCGAGGAGCAGGGGAATGCCCTGAATAGCTCGTTTCACCTGAGTATGAGCCACCAGAGGGATTTCTAAAATTTGGTTGCCAGGGACAATGTTAATTTGGGGTGTTAAAATTGCTAAGGAACAAGTTCCCATCCAGTGCTGTGGAAGGCATTAGTATGAAAATGGCCCACAAACAAAGTAGACCCCCTTCCAGGAGCTACAAGTGATATTTGTGTTATCCCTTGGCAAGGTTTGGTTGCAATCTTTTACTGTGAGATTGCCCACTTCTATATTGCCAGTAAGATTTGTTAGATAATGCCCTGCCAGCTGAGTTAAAGTGATGTGGGTGGCCAACCGCCCCAAGAGGACTGAGGTATGATTGTCTGTAGGCCAATTAGACAGACTGAAGTTAGACAGGGGTGTAGTCTGGTATCGGGGAAGGGTCAATCGCAGGCAGAGCCAGCACCCCCCTGCTAATGAGGGGGACGTATAATTAAGCAAATGGTGGGTGGCATTGAGGAGCTGTATAACTTTGGGGTCTATTTGGGATGGACGTTGGGGTCGAGGGAGCCAGAGAGGATGTTGGCTTGGCTGGGTGGGAGTAAGAATTTTAATGACTTGTTTAATTTGTTTTTGAGGTGTTTCATTCTGGAGCCCTCCCCCATCACTATAACTTAGGTGTGTAGTTTTAGTGAAGCACAAATATTTGCCTCTTGGAGGGCACTGGACTCCAGCAGAATCCCCCATGGAAAGAACCATCCAGTAGTTCCTTTTCTCATGGGAACATGATGTGGCTGTGGACCTATCACAGCAGGGAGCCGGAAGATGTGTAATAGCTGTGAAACTAGTTTGGACAGTCCCATGCCCAAGTCTAGCCAGTGCCTGTGTGCAAATCATCCATCCCGACCCGAAGATTCTGACCTGGGAAATGCACTGTGTGCATGCGAAGCAGATACCTGAGTTAATGGTGAGAGCCATATAAACAGAAGGAGGAAAAATATGAAGGCGGGGGGAGCTGAGAGAACACATAATAGAGAAAAGGAGCACAGAGCATATTCGTAGGGGGTGTAATTGCAGAGGACGCCCTGCCAGGCTAGCTCAGTCACCCACTCAAGGATGTTATCTACGTCAAAGGAGGTAGGCTGGGATCCGTCTCTGCTTAGATCCTGAATAAATGATGTGAAGCGGGCCTGTAAGAGTGAAAGGATAACTGCTGGGGGAAATATCATCTCCTTTGGGATTGGGGCAGAAAGAGTTAATTTAAAAGGTATGTTGACTCAGTGAGATTGTTAAGAAACATCCTACTGACAGGAGGCATAGGAGTGCCAGGAGAATTTTTTCTATGATGCTGCAATCTCTTGAGGTGGCAGACGCCAATCCTGTAGCCAGTGTTAGGACAAGTAGCACAGTAAAGGTTAGAGACACAGGGTGGCATATACTTATCACATCCCACGATGGCAAACTCACGATAGCAGGTTGGGATCAATCTTGAAGTGGCTCTTGTATGAGCGAGGTAGAGTGGGCTTGTAAAAGCAAGGGGATGATTGCCGGGAAGGCAGATTATTTCTCCTCTGGAATTGGGAGAAGAGTGGAGGTCCTGGAAATTTTTAATTTTGTAGGTCCTAAGACAGATGAAGTATAAGAAAATGTTGGGTTAAGGGTTGAGCAGCGAGACCCCTCTGGGTTGGTGTGCATAGATTCATTGGGTGGAGCCTCAGGTGCTATCTTTACCAAAGATAGGTGGTACCAAGAGGTCTTTCTTAGTACCTTTACCACAACGGGGGTGGTGAGAAGTACTGTATAAGGCCCCTCCCAGCATGGTGAGAGGGGCTTTGGGGTCTGGGTTTTAATGTATACTTGTCCTGGGTTTAGTTTTAAATTTGAGGGAGCAGTGTGGAAAGGATGAGGTAGTAAAAGGTTGGCTTGCTCATGATGAAGGTCCCTAATAAGCGAAAGGTGATGGGCTAGGAGGTAGTGGCATGAGGGTGAAGGGCCTGCCATACATGAGTTCAAATGGGCTGAAGCCAGTGGGTTTACGGGGGCAGCCTGTAAATGAGCTAGTGCCAAAGGGAGGAGCTGTGTCCAGAGAAGATGAAGCTCCATGAACAATTTGGTGAGGTGTGTTTTAATAAGAAGATTAGCCTTTTCTACTTTGCCGGATGATTGAGGCTAATATGGTATGTGAATTTTCCACTTGATGTTTAGGACTTGGGCTGTGAGTTGTGTGACTTGGGAAATGAATGCTGAGCCATTGTCTGACTGCAGGCTGGTGGGTAGGCCAAAATGGGGGATGATTTCTGAGATGAGAGCTCGTTTCACTGTGGCTGCATCCTCTGAAATGGAAGGGAAGGCTTCTACCCATTCTGTGAAGGTATCTACTAAGGTTAAGAGGTAGCACATTTTCTTGTGGGGAGGCATGTGGGTAAAATCAATTTGCCAGTCTTGGCCAGGAGTGCAGCCTCTAGCCTGATGGGTGGGAAAGGGTTGGATCTGGAGGCCACCCTGATTGGAGCAATGAGAACAAATGGGGCAGTTTTTGGTGATTTGTTTAAGTAATTTGGTCATGTGGGGATAATAGTATAAAGGCTGGAGGAAGTGTGATGGGGTTTGTGGCCTATGCGGGTTGTATTGTAGAAATCTAAGAGGATTTGTTTTGCTTGTGTCTCAGGGAGAACATAATGACCAGAAATAACATACCAGCCATCTTTCTTTTGTGCCCCCAGTTCTAGGAGGTGGTGTACCTCTTGAGGGGTGTACTGGGGTGAAGGCGTAGGGGTCATAAGAAGAACCTGGGTGAAGGAAGTGTGGTGATCTGATGATTGAGCAGCCTGTTTTGCAGTAAGGTCTGCTCGTTTGTTACCCTGAGCTATGGGGCTATTGGAGGCCTGGTGTCCCATGCAGTGAATAACTCTGACCTCCTCTGGAAGCTGCGCAGCCTCGAGAAGCATCCTGATGAAGTGTCCATTTTTTATGGGCCCTCCGTGTGTAGTCATGAATCCTCTCTCCTTCCATATAGCTGCGCAAGAATGTAAGATGTGGTAGGCATATTTAGCATCTGTGTATGTATTGACTCGTTTATCATTGGCCAGGGTGAGAGCGCGGGTGATGGAAATAAGCTCTGCCTATTGGGACATGGTGTTAGGAGGAAGGGGAGCAGCCTTGATGGTTTGTGTTAAGCTTACTGTAGCATATCCTGCCTGGTGGGCTGGTGCAGAGGTGGCACGCCCATCTATGAACCATGTGTGTTGGGGCTCTGTAATGGGGTGTGGTGAGATGTGTGGAAAGGGATTGAGGAAAAAATCTAGGGCCTCCATACATTGTGTTCTATAGGTTGAGAGTGCCTTGGAATGGGAGTGATTGGGTTCAAGGGAGGGTAAGGTTTAAAGGAAAACTGAGAATTTTCAGTGAAAGTAAGGTGGATGAGTTGTAGATGGGAGGGTGAGAGAACTGACATTGCCTTATGACTGACAAGGTCTTGAAGATGATGGGGGGAACAAATAACTGTTTGTTGTCCAAAGGTTAATTGAGAGCTTTCTTGTGTTAGAAGGGCAGCTGCCACCAAGGCCCGTAAGCAAGGGGCCCATCCTTGGGCTGTGGTGTCTAGTTGTTTTGAGAGGTATGCAACCAGGGAGAAAATATCTCCTGCCTCTTGTCCCAAAACCCCAACCACCAGTTCTTGGGTCTTGGTGACATATAGAATAAAAGGACAAGACAGGTTTGGAAGAGATAGAGGTGGGGCTGTGAGGAAAGCAGCCTTTAGTCACTGGAAGGGAGAATGAATGGGCTTTGTGGGATCTAAGGGAATGGCGAGATCCCCTTTGGCTGCCTCATAAAGTGGTTTTGCTAGCATGCCAAAATTGGGAATCCATAGGCAAAGGTACCCTGCAATTCCCAGGAAAGAAAGGATTTCACCCTTTGTGGTGGGGGTAGGGAGTTCAGAAATCAGACTCTTGTGATCTACTGTTGTCTGGTGCTGGGAGTAAGGTGGACTCCCAAATAGGTGACTGAAGGGGAGGAACTTTGAGCCTTGCCGGGGGACACTTGATATCCCCCGGAGGCCAGGAAATTAGGGAGAGCAATAGTGTGGGCCTGTGAGTCCTCATATGAGGGGCTACATAGGAGAAGTTCATCTACATATTGTAGTGTAGTGCTAGAGGTGGGTGGAAGTTCAGATAAGTCTCGAGCTAAGACTTGACCAAAGAAGTGGGGGCTACCCCGAAACCCTTGGGGCAGGACCATCCAGGTGAGTTGTTGGGATTGATGTGTGTCGGGATCGGTCCATGTGAAGGTGAACAAGTCTTGGCAGGAGGGGTGAAGGGGAATAGAAAAGAAAGCGTCTTTGAAGTCAAGGACTGAAAAGAAACGAGTCGTAGTAGGAATGGTGGATAAGAGGGTGTAGGGATTGGGAACTACAGGGGTTATGGGTAAAATGGCTGCATTCATGGTTTGGAGGTCCTGAGCCAAGCGGTATGAGCCATTGGACTTCTTCACTGGGAGGATGGATGTGTTGTATGGTGAATGAGTGGGTTGCAAAAGGTTGGAGGAAAGGAGTTTATGTATGATAGGCTTTAACCCTATGAGATGATTGAGAGCAATGGGGTATTGAGGTATGTTAGGAAAAAGAGAAGTGTCTTTTAAAAGAACACGGATGGGTGAGTGATGAGTGGCAATGGAGGGTGAGGATGTATCCCATACAATCAGGTTGACCAGGTTAGAGGAAAAGGGAAAGGTGGAGTCCATAGAGTCCAGGTCTGGGATGGCTTGGTTCACAACAGCAAGGGCGGTGTCCGATCATATAAGGTTAAAGTTGCCCTGAACTTCGAGAGAATGTCACGCCCCAATAAAGGGTCAGGGCATTGGGGCATAACCAGGAATTTATGTGAAAGTGGGTGTGGTGAAGTGTTCAGGAGAGGGGTGGTATCACTTGAGGGTGGTATTTGGATCCTATAACACCCACCACAGCCATAGAGGATGAAGTGTTGGGTCCCGAATATTCAGGGAGAGTGGAGTAAATGTCCCCTGTGTCAATAATAAAAGAGATTGGCTTACCTGCTACGAGGAGAGTTACCCTGAGCTCACACATGGTGATCTCCATGGGGGCCTTGAACCCTGGGCCTCGTCAGTCCTCCTCCTGGGCAAAGCCAAGAAGCTCAGGCAAGGATGGTCTTACCAGTGGGGCGGGGATTGGCCCACTCCCTCTCTGGCAAGTGGGGCAGTCAACCCCCCAATGACCCTCCTATGGGCAAGGCCCAGGAGGGGGCCTAGGGTTAGGATAGGCTCAAGCCCAGTGGCCTGGTTGGCCACACTTGAAACAGTTGCCAGGTGGCACATTTCGAGGTTTTGATATGTGAGCCCTTTGGGTAGAGGGTGCCCGGATGGCATTGGCCAGAAGCTGACATTTGTTCTGCTCTCTCTTGTATTGCTCCTTCTTTTCTTCCTCTTCTCTATGGTTAAAAACTATAAAAGCCAGATTGAAGAGATCTCTCTGGCTGCAACTGAGGCCATCTTTGAGATTTTTTTAGTTTTTTCCAAGTGTCTGGGGCAGACTGAGTGATAGCATGGGAATGGAGGCGAGCCGTCCCAGCTGGGGAAGAGGGATCTGTGTGGGTATATTTTTGTAGAGCCTCCAAGAGATGGGTTAGGAACTCGCTGAGTTCTCAGTGGATCGTTGGATAATTTCTCTCAGTTTATCACAGTTAACCGATTTGTGGGTAAGTTTTTGTAAAGCAGAATGTGTATGGGTGACTGTTTGATCTCAGAGGTCACGGTCCCCATGTCCACTCTGATAATTCCAATTGGGGCAATACGGGGGACGGCTTCAACACTGTGGGCAATCTACTGTTTTGTGCATGTGACTCATCTGCATGTTGTTGGGCTGCAACCCTGACCTGTTCTCGAACCTCAGGCAAAAGGGTAGTTGTAAGGATCATGAAAATATCATGCCAGGTAAGGTCATAGGATTGTGAGAAGTATTTAAATTCCTTTGCATAAGTATCGGGGGTCCATTTGGAAAGATCCAAGACACTTTTCAATCTGGGAAAGGTCAGAAAGAGAAAAGGGAATATGGATGTGAACAATGCCCTCCATACCGGCAACCTTGTGAAGGGGATACAAGGGGGCTGGTGGGGCAGGAGGGGCTGGATGGGTAGAGGAGGCATCCTGAGAGTGGGTGTGGGGTGGCAAAGGGGAGGGGTTGCTGCAGGCAAAGTGGCTGGGGAGGGGCCGGAGGCATATGGTGGGGGCTGGGGTGCAGAGTGGTCTGAGGGATCGAAGGGAGGGTTGGCATCCAATGCAGGAGGTCAAGTGTGGGCAAGGAGGATTTGGGATGCAGTACAGGTTTGACAGGGGGAGGGGTGAGACTGAAGATAGAAGAAAGCCTGAACATAGGGAATCTCTCCTGCCTTGCTGCTTCTGTGACAGAAATTATCAAGATCTGTTATGGTGGCCAGATTGAAGATGCCATTTTCTGGCCATTGGGATCTGTTATCAAGTTTATATCTAGGCCAGACTTGATTACAACAAAAAAGGAGCTGTTTGGGTTTTATATCTCCTTGTATGCCGAGAGGTCATAGATTAGCCAAGAGGCACCCCAGAGGAGTAGATCGGGAGGGTTTGGTCTGAGAGGATCCCATGCTGAGGGTGAGAAAGAGGAGCAGTCCCAGTAGACAGAGGTCAGGTACAACAAGAAGTGTCCCTGTTGTTGCTCTGCCCCCTCAGATGGAGGGTAGCCACAGGTATGAGGGCATCCCCTGTAAACAGGCAGGAGAGGGGTTTTCTCGACCAGGCACCTGGTCTTTCGAGCAAGACCATAGTCATAGACAGAGGATCTAGAAAACCCATAGCAGTAGATGGGAAGGACTCCCCTAACTCACCCCAAATGAGGCCGGTGGTGGATGTGTTGGTCTGAAGCGGAAAGGCAAAAACGAGAGAGTCCCAGGGGCACCCGGTCCAGCAGTCTGGGAAGGGCAGCCGGGAGCCAATCAACCCAAGAGAGGGTGTCGGGCCTTAAAAACTAACGCCACCTTAAGTGATATTACAAGCGGCGCCATTATAGGCCCATAACGGTGTATTAATGTGGCAGCCTAAGATGGCACCAGGAGGAAGTAGGGTGGGGGTGTCTGCAGAAACCTTGCCTTAGCCCTTATTGGCCAAAAACGTGCTTTTGCGCTCGAAGTTGCAATAGCTAGGCATTGAGACAGGATGCATGCTCTCTTGACCTTTAGGCTGATAAGATTATGTAAAAAACCTCCCTTCCCCATTTGCCTTTAAAAGCAAGTGCTTGTGTGATAATAAACGGAACTGCTGACAGAACCCCCTGCCACGTCTGAGTGTCCTTTAAACCGGGCTGGTTGGGGCCGGTGGCTGTGCTCACCTCTCTTCACGGCTCTCTTCCCCCATCTCCTTCCAAAGGGGACAGAAGGGAAAGAGGAATCCCGGGCCATTCACTCACCCACCAAAAAGAACGAGGCTAGGGCTATTTGGGTCGGTTGGCAGCGGACCCAACAGAGTGGTGCCCCGTGTGAGGCGTTTTTTAAAACTCATGGGTGAAAGGCGAGCGAGTGAGGCCCCCGGCTGCTTGGTCCTGAAAGAAGGTCGACGAAGGGTGATCAACAAGCGGAGTGGCCCCCGCAACCGCGGTAGTCGCTGTGAAGTAATCCACCTGCGTGTCAGGGTGAGTACCATAACAGGGGGAAGTCCCTGCACTTCTCTGCCCTGTTGCTCCCTTTGTCCCTTCCTCGCGGGGCAACATGGGAGGCGTGTGTGGAAAGAGTGATGAGACAGCTTGCAAGGCTCTACAGTACATGTTAAAAAGCAGAGGCCTAGAAATATCTGACTCCACGGCCACCAATGCCTGGCGTCATGTGGTGCAGGTAGCCCCTTGGGCACCTTCGTTCAACTTGTTCTCGTACGAGACTTGGGACCGGGTTCAGACCCTGGCCAGAAAGAATGAGATTAGTCACGGGCTAGACCGCCCCTTAGGGTTCTACCCAACCAACTCTGCCCTAAAGCTTTGCTTCTGTCCCAAGCATCAGGAAGGGGCAGAAAGGGATTGGGCGCAGTTCAATGAGGAGAGAAAAAAAGAAACAAAGCTGCCAATGCAAGGCCCTGAGCAAAGTTTAGCCAAAGGAGAGAAAGCAGCACCTGAAGAAGTGGAGGAGGCTAGATCCCCTTTAAAAACACCCCCGGCAGAGCCACAGGCTTTTCCTGTATGGCTCGCTGGGAACCCCCAGCTGTCCGCAGCCTGTGGGGGGAAGCGGCCCCTCAGGCCTATCCGGTCAACGTTGCCCCCGGTGGAAATAGGCCGGCCTGCTTGGTACCCTTGGGAAGCTCATGACCTTAAAGAGCTGAAAAAGGCTGTCGCAGAGGATGGGCCCAATTCCCCATGGGCAGAAACCATCCTCCAGGGCTTAGCGCACCAACCCTGCATGACCCAAGATTGGAAAATGCTCTGTAAGGCTGTCCTCCCTCCAAACTTGTTTATCAAGTTCTGTGCCTTCTTTAAGGAAGAGTGCCATGTGCAGGCAGAGAAAAATCAAGCAGCCAACCCACCCATCCCTATCAGCTTCGGCATGCTGTCTGGAACTGCAGATCAATTTAGTACTGGAATCCAACAGGCTGCTATCCCAGCCCCCTACCAGGACCAGGTTAGGGCAACAGTGTTAGCGGCATGGAAAAAGTTAGCTAAAGGACCCAGTGAGCCCGCAATGGCCAGGGTCACCCAGTGACCCTCCAAGGACCTGCCCTCTTTCATAGTTCGGGTGGAACAGAGCATACAGAGAAAGTTTCCCCCAGATCCTCTCCGGGACCAGTTTGTAAAAATGCTAGTGTGGGACGGCATGACTGCCGACCACAAGCTTGCCTGTGCCGGGCTCAAAGATCATTCTATAGAAAAGTGGGTCATTGCCAGTAGAGACGTTGGAAGCTCCCAACAACAAATGAGGGCCTTAACTTTCGCTCTACAAGCTCAAGTGGAAACCCTTGCAGGTGCTATGACCCAGGCTCTTAGTGTCAGGATCCCTAAGGAGAGCCCACATTCGCTTAGATTGTAATCCCATCTCCTCCCTTATGATACAAGTAAGGAGTACCTTACAAGGCCGCAATAACCCTATTTTTGTTCAACACCTTCGGGGTCATCAAGGGATGCCAGGATTTCTAGCCACTGGAAATGCCCAGGCAGACACTCTTGCCTCTCAGGGCCCTAAAATATATACAATAGATAGTGCCAGCCAACTGCACACTTTAACTCATGTAAACTGGCGAGGTCTACATGCCAGGTTTCCAAATATACCTATTTCACAGCTAAAAAGGATTGTACACACATGCAAGTCATGCCTTCCTTATCTGCAAGTACCCCCCCTTACAACCTCCAGGGGTCAATCCTAGGGGACTCGAGCCTAATGTGCTGTGGCAAACTGATGTAACTCACTTCCCGCCTTTTGGGAAACTCAAATATATTTTTGTGTCTGTTGACACCTATTCAC
Organism: Cynocephalus volans; assembly: GCF_027409185.1. Classification (NCBI taxonomy): domain Eukaryota; kingdom Metazoa; phylum Chordata; class Mammalia; order Dermoptera; family Cynocephalidae; genus Cynocephalus; species Cynocephalus volans. Next base: position 103,299,068 of record NC_084460.1, on the reverse strand, counting down.
ACGTGTGTTGGGCCACAGCACACGCAGGTGAAGCTACCAAGCATGCAAAAAATCACCTGCTGCAGTGTTTTGCCACCTTAGGGCTGCCAGCACAAGTTAAAACAGATAATGGGCCTTGTTTTTCTAGCAAAGCCTTACAAGAATTCTTAATACAATGGAACATTAAACATACTACAGGAATTCCCTATAACCCCCAAGGACAAGCCATTGTTGAACGGCATCACCAATGCCTAAAAAATCAATTATTAAAACAAAAAGGGGGAGTCACCAGCCCTCATCAGCAGTTGGGACAGGCACTCCTAACTTTAAACATCCTAAATTTTTCCAAAAATGAACCCCTGTCTGCCTTCCAGAAACACTGGTCAGCTCAACCACCACGCCCGGAAGTCCAAGGGTGGTGGAAAGACCCCTTAACAGGCCAGTGGAGGGGCCCTGACCCATTGCTAACTATGGGTCGAGGGTTTGGTTGTGTCTTCCCCCTCAGTGAATCAACCCCTATATGGGTCCCAGCCAAAAATCTTAAGTTCTTGCCAGACACCCAGGATACTGAGGACCCTGAGGAGTTTATTGTTTGTATGTTTCAGACTGCATTATGAACCCTTTGTGGATGCTCCAAGTGGCCGCCCTCCTCGAGTCAACAAGGACAAGGGCCTCTGCCACTGGGGAAGGTCCCTAGGAGCCAGCCAACCAAACCTGGGAGGTCCTACAAGCCGCTTGGAGGTGTCTGTATCACATTTAAAACAAAAATCACTAACATCACTTTTTGAAGCTGTTTTACAGAATCGACATGGACTAGACCTGTTGTTCTTACAGCAAGGAGGATTATGCGCCGCCCTCAAAGAAGAATGTTGCTTCTATGCCGACCACTCTGGAGTGGTCAAAGATTCCCTAGCTAAGCTTAGAGAAGGGCTAGAAAAGCGCAAAAAAAAGAGCAAGAAGCCAATAGTATTTGGTTCCAAAGCTTGCTTTCAAGTTCCCTGTGGCTCACCACCTTGCTGTCCTCCCTGCCGGGCTCCCTAGCCATTTTCATCTTGGGGCCTTACGCCATTCGCCAGGTTGTGTCCCTTATAAGGCGTAACACCACTTCTCTCGTAATGCTCACCCAGGTGGTAGAGGAGGTGGCCCATAATGAAAGCCCTGACAGCCCTTGGATCAATATGGCCCTTCAAGAAATCAACGCCAATCTCTAAGGCTCTGCCCCACCCCCGCTTGGCTGGATAGTCAGTGACGGGTAAGATTTCCAGAGGGAAACAACCTAAGACAGGCACAGCCACCAGAGGGAATGGAGGCGAGGCTGGGAAGGTTACCCGCCTCCAGCTGCCTTATTAAAACAACAAGGGGGAATTGTTGGGTCTTAAAAACTAACGCCACCTTAAGTGACATTACAAGTGGTGCCATTATAGGCCCACAAGGGCATATTAACGTGGCAGCCTAAGACGGCGCCGGGAGGAAGTAGGGTGGGGGTGTCTGTGGGACCCTTGCCTTAGCCCTTATTGGCCAAATACGCGCTTCTGCGCTCGAGGTTGCAATAGCTAGGCATTGAGACAGGATGCATGCTCTCTTAACCTTTAGGCTGATAAGATTATGTAAAAAACCTCCCTTCCCCATTTGCCTTTAAAAGCAAGTGCTTGTGTGATAATAAACGGAACTGCTGACAGAACCCCCGCCGCATCTGAGTGTCCTTTAACCGGGCTGTTTGGGGCCGGCGGCTGTGCTCACCTCTCTTCACGTCTCTCTTTCCCCGTCTCCTTCCAAAGGGGACAGGAGGGAAAGAGGAATCCGGGCCATTCACTCGCCCACCAAAAAGAATGAGGCTAGGGCTGTTCGGGTCGGCCGGCGGCGGACCCGACAAGAGGGGATTGGCTGAAGGTCCAGCCAAGACCCTTCCTAGGTTTTGGCACCAAAATGAAAGAAAATGAGCCAAAATGCCGGGTACGTTCAGGCTTTATTAAAGAAGGAAAAACCTGCTGGGCTGCACTCAAAATGGGGGGGCAGGCAGGTAGGAGGAGGACATACACTTATATGGGTTGGTGGGCACAAAAAACACAGGTGGGGAAAGGGTGCTGGTGTGTGGGATCAGGTCGACTGTTGGTGCAGGTGTGGTGGGTAGGGTTGACATAGTCAAGATGGGAGGTACCTCTAGGAGGGAGGGGAAGGATCCTTTGTTTGGGAAACCACAAGGTAGAGGTTTTTCTTTGTTTGAAGAAACCATGAGGTAGGGTAAAAGACTGGCAGCCATTTTGTACTCAATATGGCACCAGTTGTGTCCATGATGACGTCAGTCATATCCAAGGTGATGTGACCGGTCCAGGATGGCGCTGGCCACCTCCAAGATCAATCACTTTCAGTGTCTTCTAGGAGCCAGGCATTGTGCTAGGAAGTTAGGCATTTATCATTTCATTTAGCTCACGCGATGGTGACCAAAGACAAAACACGGATGAAGAATAAACGATGAGTTCTGAAAACAATCAGAGGACTCTTTGGGCTTCAGGGACTCTTGAGATTAAGGCCGTAGTTCTCAAAATTCAGGGTGCATTAGAATCCCCAGGATACCTGTTCAAAATGTGAATTCTTTAGTCCCACCCACAGGGATCTGGATTAAGTAAACCTGGGCTGGAGTCCAGAAATCTGCATTTTGAACAAGTCCTCCAGGCAACCTGTTGTAGGCGGCTCACAGTGGTTTAGAGAGAATGCTTATGTTTTGTTTTAAAAGATAAGAAATGAAAAGAAGGTGTCGCTTTACTGTTTAACTGATTGCTGGGATATTAAAAGAGGTAGTCCGGCAAAGTCTTGATACTGAGTGAATTTCCTCCATTTTTGAGTTTATAAACCTTGAGCCAGAATGGGAAGCGACTATGTGGAATCAGACTTGTTTAAATGATGGAGTCTCAAGTTTATGAAATGTTGGCTCTAAGGGAAACTGCTGAGTTGTGTTTTCACCTGTTAAATCCTAGGAAGGTAGAGTTTCACTTTATTTATTTATTCATTTTATTTTATTTTTAAATACCTTTCCTTATTCCTTATAGGACCTGGAAGGCCAATGGTGTGGTGGGAAGTGTACAGATGTTGGCATTAGACCAAGGTGAGACCCCAGATCTGCCAATTTTAGGCTGCGTCATTTAATCTCTTAGAACTTCTAGTTCGTTACGTGTAAAAGCTGCATAATAGTACCCACCTCAGTGTTGTGTGGTTATCCACTGAGATAGCTGATGGGAAATTCCTTAACACTGCCTAATACTTAATAAGTTCCTGCTACCTTTTTCCTGAACTTGATAATCAAACGTTTAATAGACCAGCTTTTTCTCCTCCCCTAATTTCCAGTTATTCACTGGCAAACCATTTGAGCTTTACTGTATATGTATGTTAGTTTGCTTGCTTCTAGGCTATTAATTTGGTTAACTCTTAGATAGTTTTAGCATGTGGTGATGATGAGTGGCTGTAATATTTTTACCTTTATTATTAGAGTTCTTTGTTTCTTTTTACTTTCATCTACTTCATAATACTCATTTGCTGGTAAGTTGGTCTGTAATATCCTTTAAACATTTCATACTCTGATCAACTCAAGTATTATTATAAGTAAGAGTTTAGTAACCTGAAAGTTACAAAGCAAATAGGCAAAATCAATAACATTTTTATGCCTGTGATAATCAGTCAGAAAATATAATTGGAAAATATCTCATTCATTTTAGAAACCAGAAATAGAAAATACCTAGTGTCTGGCTAGGCTAAGGCCTGGAACCCTCACAGCACCAATTGTAGTGCTCTTAATCCTGTTCGTGATGCCAATTGTCTAGCTACTTGACCATGCTAGTTGTCAGGCTCTTTTACCTGCTGGTAATCCTGCACTGACTGGGCTGATTGTCCAGCTAAGGCTGGGTCTGGAGCCCACAGACCCCTCAAGGCCGTTCACAGACTGGGTCACAAACTCTTCACATGCCAGGCTGGGTCACCAGACCCCTTCACGCAGGTCTATGAGCTAGGTAACCGGCCCAAAGGTCCTTGGAGCCATAGGCTGGAAAGCAGGGCTATGCAGGGTGGACACCCGAGGCAGACGTCCACCCACCTGCTTCACTAAAACTCTTCTCTCTCTCTCTCTACCTCTCTTTCTCTCTCTCACTCTCTCTCTCTCTCTCTCTCTCAAGAACACTAGAATAGCAACAAAACTGAAAAGATACATTGGCATGCATGTGCATTAACTACACACACAAACACACACACACACACACACACGCACACACACACAATTTGCTTACAAAGGATGCTGAACCACACCCAACTGGACCCAAGGCAAGGGCCCTGACCAAACTATTCTGTTTTCCCAACACCTAGGATTTACTTTACATTATGATATGAAGAGAATTGCAAAATTTTGAGAAACATGGAAAAGACATACCATGTTTTGGAATAGGGAGATTCATTTATAGATTTAATAGTTTGATAGAAATCTTAGTGGGGGTTTTGACAAAACTATTCTAAATTTCATATGGAAAAGTGGATAAATAAGAACAGTCATGAAAATGTTAATAAAGAACAGCACTGATGAGTGGAGGGGATTGGAAGTTGTCTTTTTAAACTAGGTATTAATACATATTTTAAAGCTAAAATAATTAGAAAATATCAGACTAGTGGAATAAAAAGCCTGGAAGCACACAAAACAGCAAGAAGAATTTCACATATGATAAAAGTAGTATTTCAAATCACTAGAGAAAGGCTGCATTGTTTAGTAGGTTGTGCTTAAGCAACTGAAATCAAATAAATTCATAACAGATTAGAGAGATAAATGTAAAAATGTTAAGCCACCAAAAAAACTAATATATACAGTTAATATCCAACTTAAGGGTAGAGAAGAAAATCTGGGTTAACTATATGAAAATTAAAAGTTTCTATATTCCTCAAATTGCCACAAGCAAGTTTTAAAGCATACTGTTAATAATAATATGTGTAACACACATGGCAAACCAAAATTAACCTCTTTTCCATACACAGGATTTTAATTAATAAATTAGAAAACAAATAGTACAGTAGAAAATTGGGCAAAGGACACAAACATACAATTCACGAAGAGGAAATAGGAATGTCAATAAACCTATGAACAATATTTGCCTTCATCACTAATAAAAAATTAAAGAAATAAAAATTAAAAACAGCACCAAGTTAACATTTTTCATCTATTATATTGGTAATGATTTTAAAAAATTAGTAATGTCTAGATTTAATAAAGTTGTTGGATAATGTTCATTGTTATATATCTTAAGTAAATTAGTACAATCTCTCTGGAATGCAACTTGGAATCCTAAATCAAGATATATTTATCCTTTGCTCCATTTATTCTACCAGGAATTTTTCACAAGGAAAAAAAATCACTGCTGTTCAAAGATTTATACAGAAAGATGTATGCTATAGGACAGAATAACAGGACAGTGGTAAAATAAACCATAGTCGTTTGCAGATGACTGCAGAAAAAAAAAAGGCCATAAAGTTATTGTATTTCTGTATGCATGCCCTTTGCATGTGCCTTTGTAGCTCCTCTCAAAAAGAGGTGAAGCCTACTTCTTCACTTTTCGAACCTGGACTTGATCATGTAACTTGTTATTGGCCAATGGGACTTTATTAAACATGATGTAAGTAGAGGCTTGAAAAGAGCTGTGCATTGAGACTTGGCCTCTCTTGCTGTTGGAAACCCTTCTACCACCACCTGAACACACCTGGGCTAGCTTCTTGGAGGATGAGAGACCATGTGGAGAAACACTCCTACATTCTAGCCATTCCTGGTGTCCCAGCTGAAGCCCCAGGTATGTGGTAAGGCTGTCCTGGATGGCCTAGACCAGAGATGTCCAGCCACCCACATAACTGTGAATAATAATAAATCTTTATTTTTTAAACAATTAAGTTTTGAGGCAGTTTGTTACACAGCAGAAGTGAACTGATATATATCTAAAGAGTGGCAAACTTAAGTGGCTTTGTGGTCAGCAGGTAAAATATATATATAAAATGTCTCTTCATTTATTTAGATCTTTGATTTCTTTCATCAGTATTTTGTAGTTTGTAGCACATAAGTCCTGTGCATAATTTGTTGGATCAACACATCAGTATTTCATTTTTTTAGTGACTGTAAATAAAATTGTGTTTTTAATTTTGGTGTCCACTGCTAGTATATTGAAATACAGTTGATTTTTTAATGTGTATCTTGTATCCTGAAAACTTGCTGAACTCTTTTAATAGTTCTAGTTTTTTTTGTAGATTCCATGGGATTTTCTATGTAAATAATCACATCATCTGCAAATAGGGACAGTTTTATTTCTTCCTATCTGTTATCTGATCTGTATACTTTTATTCCTTTTCTTGCCTTATTGTTTTGGCGTGAATTTCGAGTACCATGTTGAATAAAAGTAGTGGAGTGGACATTCTTGCCTTGTATCTATTCTTTTTTTTTTGGTAGCTCGCCTGGATGGGGCTCTGAACCCTTGACCTTGGTGTTCTAAGATTGTGCTCTAACCAAGTGAGCCAACTGGCCAGCCCCTTGATTCTATTCTTAAGAGGAAAGACTGAATAGTCTTGCACCATTAAGTATAATGGTATCTTTAGTTAATTTTTAAAAATAGATATTCTTCATCAAATTAAGGAAATATTCCTCTATTCCTATTTATATGACTTTTTATTATGAACAAATGCTTTTTCTACATTAATTGATATGATTGTGTGGTTTATCTTTTTTAACTTCTTAATATAGTTGATTACATTGATTGACTTTCAAATATTGAACCAAATTTGCAACCCTGGAATAAATCCCAATTGATTATGGTATATATGGTATTTTGCTGAATTCTATTTTATTTTTATATTTTTTATTTTTGGTGGCTGGCTGGTATGGGGATCGAACCCTTGATGTTGGTGTTATCAGCACCATCTTCTAATCAACTGAGCTAATCCACCAGCCCTCTATTTGTTAATTTTCATGCTAGGTGAGTTACAGTTTGTGTTTTTCAAGGAAATTGTTCTGTTTGTATAAGTTGTCAAATTTATGTGTGTAAACTGTACTGTTCCCTTATTTTCTTTTTATTCTGAATGGTCTGTCATGACATCCTCACTTCATTCCTGATTTTGGCAATTTGTATCTTCTCTCTTTTTATCTTTGTCAGTCTTAACAGAGGTTTGTAATTTTGTTGATTTTTTTCCTCATAGAACTAGTCCTATATTTTCATTGATTTTCTGTATTGTTTTTCTGTTTTAAACTTGATTGATTTGTATCTTATCTTTATTATTTCCTTCCTCAGGCTTACTTAGATTTATTTTGCTCTTATTTTTCTAGGTTGTTGAGGTGGGAGCTTATATCATTGATTTGAGATTTTTCCTTGTTTCTAATGTATTTTATTGCTATAAATATAATGTCAGCACAGCTTTCACGGTGTCTCACACATTGTGATATGTTGTATTCTCATTTTTGTTCAGTTTAACCTGTATTTTTAAATTTCACTTGAGACTTTCTCTTTGAACTACAGATTATTTAAAAGTGTACTGCTTAACTCCCAAGTATTTTCCTGTTATTTATTGATTTCTAGTTTGATTGTGTTGTGATTGGTGAATACAATCTGTCTGATTTCAACTCTTTTAAATATGTTGAGGTTTGTTTTATGGCTTAGAATATGGTCTATCTTGGTATATGTTTGGTAAGCCCTTGAAAACAATGTGTGTTCTGCTATTGATAGAATATTCTATGAATATTGATTAGATCATGTTGGTTGATGGTGTTTTTGAGTTCTCTATCCTTGATGATTTTCTGTCTAGTTGTTCTATCAATTACTGAGAGAGGAGTGTTGAAGTCTTCAACTATAATTGTGAATTTTAAAAATTTCTCCTTTCAGTTTTATCAGTTTTTGCATCACATATTTTGTAGCTTTCTTGTTTTGTATATCCATATTTAGGACTGGTAGGTCTTCTTGGTGGATTGACCCCTTTATCATTATATAATGTTCCTCTCTGTCTCTAGTAATTTTCTTTTCTCTGAAGTCTTTTTATCTGATATTTATATAGCTACTCCTGTTTTCTCTTGATTAACGTTTTTATGGTATTTTTTTTCATTTTTTTATTTTCAACCTGCATCTATTGCTATACAGTTAGCCCTCTGTATCTATGGGTTGCATATCTGCAGATTCAACCAACTACAGATAAAGTTTATGTCAATCCAACATTAGTTGAATTCACAGATGTAGAATGTGCAGATATGGAGGGCTGACTTAAGGAACTTGAGCATCTGTGAATTTTGGTATCCACGAGGGATCCTGGAACCAGTCCCCCACAGATACTAAGGGACAACTGTACTTAAAGGGAGTTTCTTGTAGACAACATGTAGTTTTGTCATGATTTTTAATCCACTTTGTAAATCTCTGCCTTTTAATTGTTTTTAGACCATTAACATTTAATGTCAATATTTAGATGTTAAGACTTAATCTGCCATTTTAGTTTTTTGTTTTCTATTTGTCATCTCTGCCTTTTCCCCCTCTGTTTTCTTTTTCTGACCTTCCTATGTGTTTAGATACCATTTTGACTTGTCTGTACTATTTTTGGGTTATTTCTTTTCTTTCTTTTTAAAAAATAGAGTCCAAGTTTTATTTTATTTTATTTCATTTCTTTTTGTGGCTGGCTGGTATAGGGATCCAAACCCATGACTTTGAAGTTATAAGGCTGTGCTCTAACCAACTGAGGTACCCAGCCAGCCCAGATTTCTTTGTGTAACTTTTTTCGTGGTTGCTGTAGGTATAACATTATATATACCTAACTAACTTACCACAGTTTACTGGAGTTGTCCTTTTACTAGTTAAAGTGAAGCATGGAAATCTTACCCACCTTTGTGTTTTTTTTAACCTCTCATTTATAATATAATTGTCTTAACTATTTCCTCCACACCACATCAGATGGTGCTATGGGTTAAATGTTTCCTCCAAAAGTTCATGTGCTGGAAACTTAATCTCCTTTGTAACAGTGTTAAGAGGGTGGGAAATCCTATTATGGTAATTAAAGAATGGAGCCTTTAAGAGGTGATTGGATTATGATTGATCCATTCATGGAGTAATGGTTGATGGTTTAAGGGTGGCTATGGGCATGGTTCTGATGGCTTTATAAGGAGAGTGATTGAGAATGTTCTTTCTTGCTCATCCCACTCTTGCCACATCATACCCTGTGTTGCTGTAGAGAAGGCCATCACCACATGTGTTCTCTGGACTTCCCAGTCTCTGAAACTAGAAAAAATAAATTTCATTCCTTTATTAATTACCCAGTTTCAGGTATTTTTGTTATAAGCAACAGAAATGGACTAAAACAGTATTATTATTCTTGCTTCAACCCTCAAACATAATTTAGAAAACTGAAGAGCAGAAGTAAAGTCTATTGTCCTTGCCCATGGTTTTGGTTCTTTTTAAAAATTAAATTAAATTAAAGTAAATTTTATTTTTTATTAATATTATTTTTTTTTTACATTCTATGATGTTGTTGCAGAGCAGTTGGGAGGGAGGGGGAGAGGGGAAAGAGGATGGAAATGGGAAGGAAGAAGGAGGATGGAGGAGGGGTGGGATTGAGACCTGTGGCATCCCTCTCATTCCCACAGGGGAGACCAGGGGGCTTCCAGCAGTGGCTTGGTCATTGCTGGGCTGGGTGCAGATGTCAGGGGGGCATGGCCAGAGCCCTCAGTACCCCACCATCCCAGCTCAAGAGAGTCTGGTGCACTCCCTGCCATGGCTTGGTGGTTGTCACTGAGGTGGTTGTGTGTATTGGGGGGTGAGGCTGAGGCAATCGGCCTGCACCCTCAGGACTAGTTTTGGGTGTCAGGGGGCATGGCTGAGGTCTCTGGCTCTCCCCCATTTCTGGCTTGGTATCCCAGGGGACTTCTGGTCCTTCTAGGTGTTACAGGTGTTCTTTGGTGAAATGAGACCTTTACTAGTTAATATCAAACTTTTTCTCTGGCTGTGGGTATTTGTTTTTTCTTTCAGTTCTGTGTTGGATTATTTGCTGTTCCCATCATTTAAATTCTGCACTGGAACTAATTTGTTGTCCTTTGCTTACTTTTAAAATGGGAGAACTTCCTGTGGGGACCAGTACTTGGTCTCTGTGGTTGAGCTAAATTGCTGCTTTGCTGCTGATTCCCTAGGGATGTCTTTTTGTGCAGCTCAGGTTTTAATGGTTGACTTTATAGGTACTTTTGGGTCTAGTGAGATCCGGTGCACCTGGGTTGTGTAGAAATTCTGATCTGGGCTTGAGTCTTTTCATCAAACTGTACCACATGCAATTCTATATTCCTGACCAGCCTCCTCTGAGTGGTCCTATGCTGATTGGGGGGGCCATCAGCTGTCCTTGCTATGCCCCAGTGTTCCCCTGGTGGGCCCATCTCCCCCACCACCCATGCTCCAAACACTTCCCATGGGACAGGCCATGATCCAGTCCCTTGTGGTGACTCACTGGCCTCTGAGTGGCTCCATTTTTTCAGTTGTTGTGTCTCCTTGCTCCTATGTGGGTCCACAGGAGCCCTATTAGTGGTATTGCTGGCCTGAGGGCCACCAAGGCCCTCTTCTCCCCTGCTGCTTCCAAGCAACTTCATCCAAAGGGCGCAGCTGCAGCTTTTGCCAGCTCCTGCTCCCTGCAGTCAGCAGCTCCAGCCTGGAAGCAGCCAGGATTCAAAATGGTTGGAGGGGTTTTTTCTTTGTCTCATCGTGGCTTCTCCTGCCATCATGCGCTCCGTAGGTCTCTCCTCCTCTTTCCCTGAGCTCTAGCGGTCCCAGCTTGGCTGTCATTGCTTTTTTATAGTTGAAAATTGGTTGATTTGTGGGAGAAGTGACCCTAGGGACCGTGTATTCTGCCATCTTGACCAGAAGTCTAAAAGCTACAAAGCTGTACTTGATCTGCATCCCCTGCTCCCCATCTCTCCTCTCCTCCTTAGTTTACTGGGCTTGGAGCTCCAAACATGCTGAGGATGGTTTCTCTCCGGGACTTGGCTCTTGCCTTCTTCTCTGTTTGAAATGATCTTTCCCAATAGCCATATGGTAAGCTCCCTCAGTCCCTCCAGGTCTTTCTTCACTTCCTCATTTCTTCAGGATATGTAGGGGTCAAGCCAGAGTGCTGGGCAGGTGGGCTAATCTGATGGTCGGGACAGGGCAGGGTCATCTCACTCACTTCCAGGTCGGTATTGTCAGCCTCCCTGTCCTGGAGGATCTCGCTGAGTAGCTCGGTCAAGTCAGTGACCTGAGTCAGCCAGCCATGCTGAAAAATGGTGTCCTCCTTCCCAGACAGCCACTGTACTGAGGCCACTCCTGTCAGTGGGCTGGTGCTGAGGGAGATTCCAGCAGGACCTGTCCAGATCACTAGTTCATGACAGCACCCCGCTGGCTGCCTGTCCTGTGGCTCTGCCCCAGGCAGCCTGAGTTGCCATCCCTCTACCCTGACCCTGGAGATGCTGGCCAGCTGCTGCCCCTGAGGAGCAGGACTGCCATATTTTTGGTTCTTGTGTTTTTTCTTCTTTCCTGATGATCCAAGATTCTCACTTTTATCATTTCCTTTTTATTACGACAATTTCCTTTAGTCATTCTCTTAGGGTAGGTCTGCTGGTGACAAATTCTCTTAGTTTTCCTTTATCTGAAGATGTCTTGATTTTCTCTTCCTTCTGGAAGGATATTTTTCCTAGATATGTTGGAGTGAGCAGGACTGAAGCCACACTGAGACCTAATACTGCATGGGCTGTAGGCAAATTTTAAAAAGACACAGTTTTTTTTTTCTTGGCATGAATTTCTCTGAGTTCTCTCTTATCCTATGGTTATTTGATATTTTGGACGTTGGTTATGGGTCAAGATGACATTATTTACATAAATGTAAAGTTGTTTTCCAGCCAGTCTGAAGCTACAGACTTGCATATACTACCCAGACCCTGAGATAACAACAAAGATGGTAGAAATCAGATGGAATCTTTGCAAAACTTTGTACCTGAGACCTTGCATGAAGCCCTTGCTGCTCACATGGCCCTCCCTCCTGCTTTTCATTTTCTCACATTCCATTCCCTTAGCTCCCTCTTAAAAAACCCCTCAGTAAACCTGAGTCTTTGAGATGGCTTTAGCCTGGGCATTCTCCTTCAGGTTTACTGAAGAGATGGGAGATGGCTTTAGTCTGGATATTCTCCAGGTTTACCGGAGAGAGGGGTTAGCTCAACATCTCTCCTCAGGTCATTGGTATTCCCAAATAAAAGCCGATTTCTATTTTCACCAACATTTGACTGTTGAGTGGTTTGTTTTTGAAAACGGGCAGGCAGCCAGACTTGTGTGCCCAGTAACAGGTAGAGGATTCTGGGTTGACACTTTATAAATACTTGAAAAATGTTGTATCGCTTCCTTCTGGGCTCCATAGTTTCTGATGAGAAATCTGCTGCCATTCAAATTGCTTGGCCTTATAGATAATATGTCATTTGTCTCTCACAGCTTTTAAGAGTTTTTCTTTGTTTTCAGAAGTTTGACTATGTATCTTGGTGTGGATTTCTTTGGGTTTATCCTGTTTGGTTTTTCTTTTTCTTTCTTTCTTTCTTTTTTTTCCCCCAGCTTCTTGAATTTGTAGGTTTATGTCTTTTGCCAAATTTTGGAAGTTTTCAGCTATCATTTCTTTGAGTCCTTTTTCAGCCCACCTTCTTTCTCCTCTCTTTTTAGAATTCTGATGGCACAAATGTTTGATTTTTTTTTTGTCCCATAGGTCCCTGAGGCTGTGTTTATTTCTCAGAAAATGTTCTTTTTGGTTGTTCAGATTGTGTAATTTCTGTTTTTTTATCTTCCATTTCACTAAGTCTTTCCTCTGTCCCTTCAGTTATGCTGTTGAACTCATTCACTGAGTTTTTGTTTTTGTATTTTTCAGCTCTAAAAGTTTCATTTCAGTCTTCTTTATGTCTTTTCTTTGCAGAGACTTTCAATTTTTTTCATTTGTTTCAAGTGTGTTTGTTATTGCTCATTGAAACATTTATATGATTGATATTTAAAACATTTGTCAGATAATTCTGTCATGTCTTTCATCTCAGTGATGACACATATTGATTATCTTTCTAATACAACTTGAGATCTTACTGTTTATTGGTATGACAGGTAATTTTTGATCAATATCTGGACATTTGGGGCACTATATTATAAGACTATGGATCTTATTTAAGCCTTCTGTATTACTTGCTTCCCAAAAACACTATTCTGGCAGAAAAAGGGAGGTGGAGCCTTGTTACTGCCAGATGGAGGTAGAAGTTCAGGTTTCCCACTTGGCACCCATTAACACTCAAGGAGGGGGCTCCTTTTTACTGCTTGTCAGGGTTGGAAATCCTGGCTCCGCATCGGGTCTCTACTGATACCTGACTGGCTGGGAGGGGTAGGAATGCCTTGTTATTCCCTGTGTACTCTCCACTGACACCATGAGGAAAGGGTGGCCTTATTACTGCTGGACAGTGGTGAAAATCCTGACTCATCAGTCAGCTTCTCCAACACCACACCAGTGGTGAGTGTAGGGGGCTCATTACTGGCCAGTGGGGATGAAAGTTCAGGCTCTCTACTTGGCCTTCTCTCATAGACCCCTGGCAGGGGTGTTAGGGTGCCTTATTATATAACCTGGTGAGGGTGGAAGTCTAGGCTTCCCATTCAGCCTTTGTTGGCATGGATAGGATTTGGAGCAGTTTTTCCTGCGGTGTTTCCTTGGAGTAGAACAATTATTGTCTAAAAGTTTTCTGCCTTGCTTGGCTGCCCTTTTCCTGGTCTTTTGGCTAGAGAGAGCATGCTTTTGTTGGGGCTTTTTTAAATTTTTAAATCTGCACTTGTTAGTGTTTATTGAGTGTCTGTCTTTAGCTCCAAGTCTAAGATATACAAGGGGGACAGAAATTCCAGGGCACCAACCATCATGTCATTTTTTTTTTGTCTGGAGGTCTCTACCCCCTCTACTTTCTTTTCTCTACCTTTCTGAGTATTCTTAAGTTTGTTTTACATATAGCGTCCAGGGATTTTAGTTGTACTTAGCAGTAGAAATAGGGAAAACTCAGAGCTTTTAAAATACATATGCCCGCAAAACAAATGTAAACTATGAGTTTATAGCTGCTTTTTTTACTTAACGTTTTAGTATGTGGATTCTTTTTAGGCTCTAAATTACTGAAAAACACCACTTTTAATTATCATATAATATAATATTGATTCAATGGACCTTCATTTATTCACCTAATTTTAAATTTTATTTTTGACATTTAAGCTATTTTCAATTTTTCTCTAATGTAGATAAAACTAAGTGAACATACATTTTAAAAATAATATTTATCCAATTATCTGGTTAATTTCTTAGGATATAGTTCTAGAAGGGGAGTTACTAGATTAGAGGGTCCAAAAACATTTAAACACCATTGATAAATATTTGTTTCCAGAAAGGGCAATACTGATTTTGACACCTAAAAGCAGTGTAGGAGAATGCCAGTCTTACCGTACTCGAAAGTTGAACGTTATCATTTAAAGACAAAAAGAGTATTTTTAAAATTTAAATAAGGTTTCTTTGATTAATAGTGAGATTAAGCTTCACTACAATGCTAATTCAATACACCTGCCTGCAACATGGAAGTTTAAAAAATAAATCACCATATTCATATGATTTAAAGCTTGATAATATACATAAATCTACAAATAGGATAAAATTGCATAGAACTATATATACATACACAGAGAAATACATACAAATGACAGCATGCAAAACAGGTGAAATCTGAGTAAGGTCTATGGATTGTACCAACGTCAACTTCTTGATTTAGATATTGTACTATTGTTTTATAAATTGTTACCATTGAGGAAACTGGTGGCTGCGTACATGAGACCTCTTCAACCTATTTTTGCAGCTTCATGTGAATCTATAGTCATTTAAAAACAAAACTTAAACAAACAAATCAGTATCTTCTGTTTTATTTTCATAAATATTCTTTTGGAGTGTCTGAACCAGTCTGGTTATTGAGCTAGCTTCCTTCAAAGTTTCTCTGCTTGGACCAGGAACAAGTGAAGTCTCTAGTCATCACACCTGAATCTGCTTGGACACTTGTCCTTGCTCATAGGAGGCCTCACTCCTATTGGGAATATCAGATATCAGGCCAGGACATTGCTGATAAGCAGAGCGGGGCAACCTTGGGCAATCTGACCTTGCTTTATGCTATGTTCCTGACTCATACTTGCATCTGGATTTTTTATTTCCCTCTTTACTATTCTGCTGGGTAGGACACTGTGTCTCCTACCATTTAACACCACCTGAAAACTTAGTCTTTTATGTCCCTTGCTTCTCCAGAAGAGAAATTCATAATTATCTACAAAACCTGTGACATTGGGGGTTATGAAGAATATTGACAGGGTGGTCTCTGATCAAAAGTAAGAACACCAAGGTCAAAGTTCCAGATCCCTGGATCCCCATACTGGCCAGCCACCAAAAAACAAAAACAAACAAACAAAAAGTAAGAGCATGCATATAAAATGATTAAGTTTTAAAACAATAAATAAACAGCAATTTTTGAAAGACTATAATAATAGTAAAGAAAACTTTTAACCAAAATGAAACCAGTGTGTAAGAATATTTCTAGGCTGTTAGGAATTTCCCTGTCAGGCGGGATCAGGATCAGAACCTGAAAAGTTGCTTTTGAGTTATATTTGCTCCCATTATAGTAAAAATTAAAATACAACTTTCACAATTCTGATTTGGGTCTTATATAAAACTTAGATATCAAAGTTAATATGCCTTTTAGTTATATTCCCAAAGTACAGAATTGACAAAACATTTTATCCAATTGATTCTCTTAAATAGCATTAAAATTAATCTCAGCTTATGTATTAGTATGTTTCTGTTGCTTATAACAAAATACCTGGAACTGAGTAATTTACAAAGAAAACAAAATTTATTGCTTACCGTTTTGGAGGCTGGGAAGTCCAAAGTCCAGGGAACACTTATGGTAAAGGGCCTTGTTTGGCAATGCAGGGTCTCACGTGGTGAGAATAGTGGAGCAGAGAGAGAGAGAGCTCCTCATGCACTCTCCTTTTAAAGCACTCAGAAACCACACCCCTGACCACCACTATTAATCTATTCACTACTGCATGGTCCTACTATCTAATCGCCTCTCCAAGGCTCCACCTTTCAATTACCATAATAGGATTTCCCACCTTCAACAGTTACAGTGGGAATTAAGCTTCTAATATATGAACTCTGGGGGACACAATTCAATCAATCCACAGTAGCTTATTAACTGTCTTCCCAGGTGCTATTTTGCTTAGAAAGAAATCAGGAATATGTGCATGATTTCAGTATTGAGATTGCATAAGAAAGAATAGTCCTGTGAAACAGATGAAAAACATTGGGTTTAAGCTTATTTTACATCTAGAAGCATTGGCTACATTTGATGTTTTGAGTTACACATATTTTATTTACCCCTCAGCTTTTATGCAATTTAATAGTGAAATAATATCTTACAGTGAAGATATTTCTATGTGATCCAAAGAACTTACCTACTTTATATTCCTGTTTAGAAAATATTCAACCCACCCAAAAAAGTAATTTATGTTTTTCCTAATGAAGAATAATAAACAATGGCAATATGATTTGGTAATGAAATGTTATCTCCCACTTAAACATCTCCTATCTTATAGAGTATTAAGATTGGAAGAGATCCTCAGCTATCGACCAATACTCTTAAGAGGCTACCAAAAGAGGTGGGTCTTTGGAAACAGACATGTATGTCCAGATCACAGAAGGTAATGGTCTCATTGGACCCTGAATTAGTAGGAGTGCCATGCCCAGTTGTTGTCAGCCCACTTAAATGTGCATGGAGAGAGACTGATGATTGTCTTGATTTTTTAAGACCTGTCATAGATACTTATTCTCATTATTGCAGAAGTCCTAGGATCAGTAGATGTGAGTTACATGGAGGCAGATTTTGGCTTAATGTGAACAGAAAAAAATTTTTTCCTTTTAAATTAGCATTCAAAGATGTAAAACTGCCTTGTTAGTGACTTTCTGGATACTGGAAAGATTCAATCAAAGGGTGCAGGAACTTGTTGCATGGAATAAGGGTCTACATCTCTAAAACATTTTCCAAGAATCTTTAATCCTATGCTACTTAATTAGTTCTGACTTTGGAAGAATGTTCCAAGAATCCACAGAATTTACATCCTCCCTTGTTAAGCTTTGGTAACCAGTGTGTTAACTGCTTTCTGTTTTGAGGTGCTTTTTCAGATGAGACCTAAATTCCTCTTGATATGTGGAGCCTTTTCCCAGACCTAATAGGTTTTTCCAAAGCTGAATTTGAAACGTTTCCAGGCACCATGGTGTTATTGATGCCTCTCATTACCCTTTGCTTCTTAAATGACAGCCCTGCAGAAAAGTGACACTGACAATGGAGCTTCATCTTTCTTCTCCATTTTGCAATCACACACACCTTTCACCTCTCTACTTTGCTTTTGAAAAATGTCTGCAGTCATTTCTGCCTACTCTTTCACTTTTCTGAGATGATTCTAAACATGCAGTTTTGAGTAAGTGTCTGAACTCAGGGGCTTGAGATTACCCCTTGGACTGCTTGATTGACAGCTCTGAACTTAGTGAACCTCTTATACATTCCATCTATGTCCATGAAGGTTACTAGCAAGTTCAGTGTTAGGATGGTGTTTGTACATTCAAATGCTCTTTGGGTATGTGTGTCCATGCCTGCGGTGTGTGTGTGGTGTGTAATAGAGAACTGATTGATGACAATGGGCCCAATGATCCTCCTCTTTCTGGGTGTCCTAGAGGAAGGGGCTAAAGGTATGGCAAGAGAAAGGTATTGAGCTTTCCAAGACAATACTGGTAATATTTATTGGAAGGGCAGTTGATGGGAGAAGACAGAGTCCATATTTAGCCAGCATCTTCAAAAAGGAATTCATACTTTCAAGTGGAAGAAAGTGCATGTTCCCTGACAGGATTCTTTTTCCTGGCAAGTGACATGCTGTGGTTTTGTGTAGAAATGCCTAAATGTTCCTTTTATTCTTGCTGCATTTATATTTTGACTTTCTTAAATATAGAATAAATAATAACAATGAATACTTATTGCAGGGGAAAGTGATTAACTAATGGGTTAACCTTGTAAACTTATTTGAAGATCTTGGAGAAGATGGCTTTGGAAGAAAAAGCCTTATTACTGTTAAAACTGTCAATTATCCTTTTTCTAAATAATGATTTCTTTCTAGATGATAATAAGTCAGTTATGAGGCTTGAATCCCTTTTCCCCCATTTTAAAAATTAAATACCATATCTACGTTTCCTGTATAGATGCACCAATTTTAGAGTCCTTGTTGAGGCTGGAGCTCACTATAAGTCACCTCCTAAGGGTTCCTCATTACTGCTAACATTACAGAGCACCACACAGTCCAGGAAGTACTTTCACAGAACTTCACAACAACCTAATGAAGAAGGCTGAGGATTAGGTGTCGGGGGCTTGGGTTTTGCAGCTCAGTGATGCTGCTGTTCAGTGGGCTCACGACTCTGGCCCTGACTTTGCTCGTCTATGCTTCTTGTGCACCTGCCTGTGGAGGGGACAGTGTCTGCTGTGCGTCACCCACCCCCAACTCTTTTTATCCATGGTAATTGAGTCTATGCCACATCTTAGGATTCTATGTGGCTATTTTGGAAATGTTCTTAATGATGGGTTTAGAATCGTCTTTTTTTCTTCTTTCTATATCCTCTTCTCTTTATTTTCCACAGGGTGAAAGAATAGATAGTGAAAATGAAAAGTTATAAAAATCCCAGTGATTTGACCAGTTTTGAGTCATAATCAAACAGTGTGTGACACATGGTAGATGTTCAATAAATAGTTGGTGAATAAATAAATAAATAACAACATCCACATTCAAACCAGGAGGCGGTGTGTATAGTTGTCAGGAGTGAGAGCTCTGAAACCAGACTACGTGGGTGTGAATTTCAGAAATTCCATTTAGTAGCTGAGAGATGTTAGGCAAACTACTTAATTTCTCTGCTTCAATTTTCTATCTGTAAGGGGATAAAATACTCTCTTACTTTTCAAAGTTATTATAAAGGTTAAATGATTTAGTACATAATAAAGGCTAAGAATAGTGCCTAGTACATGTTAAACACTCAAGAAGTGCTATGAAAATATATTTCCATATATTATCTCATTTTATCCTAATAGCCACCTGATGATGTAACCGAGACAGGTATTTCTGGGTCCAACAGCTGAGGAATCTCAAGTTCACAGGTGGGGTGAGTAGAAAGGTGTCTAACATTCAGTTCTGATTCCAAGGTCTGATTTTCGAGGTTAAAGATATTTGTTTAGTTTTGAAGATGATTAAAAGACATTTAGAAAGAAAAGCAATTAGCTTTGATTTCAGTAAAGGTTATGAGTCTTATATAAGGTCGAAATAACTTTCTGTAGATGAATGAGACCAACAGAGGTTGTATGAAGTAGTAAAGATGAGAAGTGGAGCTGCAGAAGTAACATGCGCTTATCAAAACACCTCAGCGCCTCTGGGAAGAGCCGAAGAAGCAAGGAAAAGAATCAATCACTCCAATTTAAAACAGAATAATACCGTCTTTATTTTCTAGTGTTAACACTGAGCTTTTGCTGAAAATTCACTTTGCTCTAAAATGGCCTAATTTTTCCTTTTAATTTGCATTTCCTTCCTGCCCAGATGCAACTGGCAGCAGCCCAGTGGGAGTTCCACTAAAACAACTGTGCTCCAGCACCTCAATTTGGATCTTGGAGTTGTTCTTTTACATTTGTCTCTTTGCATAATTTGTCAAACTATGCAAGTTGCGCACCAAAATACTGCCAACAAAGAACAGGAAGTTTGGATCATCCTTCTGAGTTTACTGCTACATTGTTAGTTTTTCAGAAACTGGAATCAAGCTCTGGTGAGAGTATTAACACTTTAGCAGTTCGAAATCCGTGCTCAAGGCTTTTGGGCAACGAATATGAAAAAAGTGAGCAACAAGGAGACTTGGACACTTTATTTATACATTTGGTGAGCTCATTCACACGCCTGGGGAAATCAGGTGCACAGCCCTTGCTGGCCCAAGGTTCCTTTTGTTTTCTTCTCAGCCAGGAATAGGGTGTGCTATTACACACAGAGAGAGGAAGAAGACTTTTTAATTGGCAAAGAGGAACTTCTGCTGCATAAGAAGATATTCCGATCACTGGAGGTCAACAGAAATGCTTTCCAATTTTAAAATCCTGCTGTGTTCATAGTTGAATGTGAAACCCTTCACAGTGCTAGTATTCAAAAACCCTGCATTAACTGTTCAGAAACACAAGAGGGCATCTCACCATTCCTTATGTGGGATTTTTTTCTCATAAGAATGAAAAGGAAACTGGTCTTTGAATGAAAATGAAAAAAAGTCTCCTTTTCTGAAGGAATGAATGGAAAGATTCTGTTAATGTTTTCAAAGGCTTAAATATGAATAAAAATGCTGTATTCAATTTCCAGTTTCAAGACACCTGAGTTTTTGTTGGAGATTAGCTATATAATAAGCTTTATTATATTATAAAGTGGCTGTATTAGTCCATTTCTGTTGCTTGTAACAAAATACCTGGAACTGAGTAATTTATAAAGAAAACAAAATTTATTGCTTCTGGTTTCTGAGGCTGGGAAGTCCAAAGTCCAGGGAACATGTCTGGTGAGGGTCTTAGTGGTAGTGACAGTGACCTAGAGGTCTCACATGGCAGAAAGTGGCAGAGCAGAGAGAGGGATAGTTCCTCATGCACTCTGCTTTTAAATCCCTCAGAACCGTGCCCATGCCCACCAGTTTTAATCCATGTACTTCGGCATGGTCCTGCATTCTAATCACTCTTCAAGGCTCCACCTTTCAATTTCCATAATAGGATTTCCCACCCTCAACAGTTACTGTGGGAATTTAAACTTCAATGAGGTTGAGGGGGCACCCAATCAAATATAATGCTGTTAGATTTTAAGCAAACTACCACATGAATGCTCTTCTCCTTCACTGGCTAGGTAGCCAGTTTATTAGGTAACTCCTCTTTACCTCTTCTCATGCTCAAATCCTAGATTTTCTTGAAATTTAATCTTTCTAAACATCTGTGAATTTTTTTTTTTTTGCTGGCCAGTACAGTGAAAAAAAGTGAGCTGAGATGCCGGGTACCGTTCAAGCTTTATTAAAGGAAGAAAATCTGCCAGGCTGGCTCAAAGTGGCAGGCAGCCCAGGGCTGCCCTGAAAATGGTGGGCAGCACCTAACATAGGGCAGTGGGAGCTTATATAGTGCGCCAAGGGCTGGCTGATACCATCAAGGAGGGTCATTATGCTAATGTGGATGGGGTAGAGAACTGCGTCCTTGCAGAAACAAAAGGGGCTTTTGTTTAAGTCAGGAGGCTTCTCGTAAAGGGAAGGGGTGAGGGGAGGGGAGGAGGTGTGCGGTGTCATTTTGTACTTGGGCTTGTCTAAAGTGGCACTGGTTATGTTGCAGATCTATTATACAGGGATTGAACCCTTGACCTTGGTGTTATCAGCACCATGCTCTAAGCAACTGAGCTAATGAGCCAGCCCATCTGTGAATCTCCTAAAAAATTGTATGGAAAATGTGTGCATTTTTCTAGAGGAAGTTTACAGTTTTGGTTATATTATCTACCCTCTTTCCTGGGTTAAAACCTCAGGAAGTTTCTGTGTTTAATTCTACTTTACACTAATTGATTCTGTACTCTATATTCTGTGTGTATTTAAAGACTCAGTTTGTGATACCTTGAAAGCCTGTCATAATATATACCATTAGAATCAAAATCTCAGGACTTGCATAATAATGCAAACCACAACCATTACGGAACATAACAACAAACCTTTTGAAAATCTATGATATTCTTTGTACTAAGTTCTAGTTCATAGCCAAAAGGGAACTTTGCAACATGATCTAATCACTTTAATTACTGGTTCTAGATTGGAGCGGTGATCTGTTCAGGATTACACCGACAGTGAGGATCCGAGTTCAGGATTAAAGTCCAGTCTTTTACCTTTTAGTTCATGTTCTTTTTCTCTCAGAGTCTTACTTTGTGCAAACCTTGCATTGGCCCCCAAATTACATGGAAACTGCTTTGGCTGAGATTTTGCTCTGACGGTGTATATTATGACAGGCTCTCAGGGTATGCATATACGTGTTGCTTTTTTCTGTTGTATAATTTTGTGGGTAGTTTTATTCTCTAAAAGAGCATTTTAAAAGCA
This sequence comes from Cynocephalus volans, assembly GCF_027409185.1. Classification (NCBI taxonomy): domain Eukaryota; kingdom Metazoa; phylum Chordata; class Mammalia; order Dermoptera; family Cynocephalidae; genus Cynocephalus; species Cynocephalus volans. The sequence continues at coordinate 103,276,853 of NC_084460.1, read as the reverse complement.
GAAAAATATATTTTGTTTCTTTTCCAAGTTTTCCTAAATCGTTTAAGCTAGCAGTGCTTAATCCAGTTTTATGAAAGGATGAATTTAGTGATGGCAAAATGAGTTTGAAAGCAGGAAGGGGCTGTTGGGCAGAATGGGGTAGGAAAAGTTAGCTCCGAATTTGACTTCTGGGCTTTTTATAATAATTATTCTATAGTGAGAACCTGGTGCTCATTGTTTTATTAATGTCTTCTTTAATGGCCCCATTTGAAACTTGAAACTGGTCCTTTGTAGTACCCTTTTTATTTCCACGAGAACATTTAGAACATTCAAGTTGGTCATTTTTTAAGAACCATTAAACTTTCAGGGAAAAAAAAATTCATGTCATTTGAGATGTCACAATCCTGAAACTTGGTCTTTTTTTCCTGAGCCCTAACATTGGGGTAAAGATGAGAAATGTTTTAACATACAGTATTTGGTAATTAAACAAACAAACAAACAAACAAAATTTACATTTTGAAGTGGCCATTTAGACTCATTTTGTCAGATTAGCTAATATAATGTCTGCTTTGCCCTGGGAGTCTCCAGAGGATATCATAAATTACCCTGGAGTCGAAAATGGAGCCCTTGGGAGACAGAATGGCCTAGAACAGGTTCTTCCTGAAGGGAGAAGAGAGAGGGATAGTTCCTCACGCACTCTCCTTCTAAACCCTCAGAACCACTCCCACACTTACCACTGTTAATGCATGCACTTTGTCAGGCCTTTTCTTTATATTAATCTGTGTTTATCAGTTGATTTTTCAGAGAACCATCAGGGAGTTGAAGGGAAAGGTTTCCCCTGCCCCTTAGACCCACAGTCTTAATAATTTTTATTTTCAGAGATTATATGGTTCTAATCTAGTGATACAGATATAAAAGACTCAAAAGCCTGTGAGGCCAGACAGGTAGCATTAATGAGTGAAGAGGGATGGGTGGAGGATAATCAGACAGGCCTCTCAGTTTCTATTTTTTCTTCCCATTTTTAATTAAGACATTTTTATGGAAAAATATTTTGCTACCATGCAAAGAAAAATAATCCAAGTGCAATGACTGATGGTAGCAGATATTCATTCTCAGTGTCAGAGAGACAGTAGGAAGTAAATGGGGATTGAGACGTATTGGAGATTGCTTGCCGTGTCTAAAAAGGGCAGTCATTATTAGGTTTGGTATCACCAGATCTTTTCTAAAGAAAAGGCAAGTACCCATATTTTTGATATGAAATACGTGAATTTTTAAGTTGTTAGCTCAATATTTTAAAAGGTGCAATAAGAGGTAAATAGAGCCTAGTTCTCAGCCGGAAGTTACCAGTTTGTAGCCTCTGAAAGAAAGAGTATCTTGTAGTTGTGTTTGTGGGCATGTACAAGTGAAAGAATAGATGGGAAAAGAGAGTTACTTTGTACTGTGATAGCTCCACAGTCAATAACCAACAATTATATTTATCACCTTTTAGCTGGACCATATTATAAGTGGGAGGGGTTTTCAATGATTCAATTTCCTAACAGAGAGAGAAAAACTATGGAAACTTCCATAGTAACAGGTTTATAGATTTATAAAGTAAGTGAAAATCTTCATAAATATTTAAAATGAATTGATACAGTTTATGGACACTAAGAATAGGCAAGTATTTTTCTGTGTTTAAAGAGTAATTGGCAATTGCTGTAGCAATTTGCATCTTGATGGATAGGTTGTTTTAACTAGATTTTGAGCTCTTCCTTTTATTCTGTAAAAATATAGGTTTAGGCAATTCTACTCTTCTCTTTTATGATGAGATATTGAGAAAGAGAGACAAAAAATATGATTGAAAGGAAGAAGAAACTAAATTGTTGTAAATTTCTACTCCATTTAGTTCCATTCCAACAGTGTGGAGTGAGCATTTCTGGAGGCTCCCCTTCCTTTCACTGATGAGAGTACAGTAGCAAGTTGCAACATGGCAATGACTCTTTTTTAGTTAACGTCTAGAAATTGGGAAGAGGGACTTTCAGAAAGGTAAGGTGAGGCACATGGCCTCACTTCTCAGAAAAGCAATGATAAAAATGGACAATACTATCAAAAACAAGCATTTCCGAAATCTGGAAATTGACCAAGGCCATACAACAAATTGATGTGTTTATTTAAGAACTACTAAGCTGAGTTTTATAGGGCAGGGCAAGGTAGCGGACTAGAGGTGCCCAGTGTGTGTGATCCACCCACATCATTCCAGCCACCACAGCTGCCTGCATGGCCGCATCTGCATGCATGGGCCCAACCATCCAGCTGCCCACATGGCCCCAGCCACTCACATGGCCCACCTCCACCTGTGCAGCCCCAGGCATGCATGCAGCCAAAGCCACAGATGTTGTTGCTGGCACCCCCTGGAACTACTGAGTCTACCCAGAATGACTGAAACTACTGTGTTTACCAGGAACCAAAACTAAAACACCCCACTCAATGGGCAATATATAACAAATCTATGGGAGTGAGTCTCTGACCTCAAAAGCCACCCCAGAGTAATAGAAGAAGCAATCACTCCACCAGATGACTGGGCATCAACATAAGGATACTATTAATATGAAAAAACAAGAAAATATGACACCACCAAAGGAGCACTATAATTCTCAAATACCAGACCTCAAACAACAGGAAACCCTTGAAATGTCTGAAATGGAATTCTGAGTAACAAGTTTAAGTAACTCAGTGAGGTACAAGAATACTCAGTTAGACAACACAATAAAATGAGGAAAACATTCCAAGACATGAAGGAGGAAGTTTACAAAGAGGTAAATACCATAAAAAAGAATGCAGCAGAACTCTTGGAACTGAAAGACTCATTCAATGAAATAAAAACTACAATTGAGAGTGTAAGCAGCAGGCTAGAGCAAGTGGAAGAAAGAAATTCTGATCTTGAAGACAGTCTTTTTGAAATAATCCAAGCAGACAAAAAAAAAAAGAAAAAAAGAAAAGAAAAAAATTTGAAAAAAATAAAGAAAATCTAAGAGAGCTAGCAGAACAACTTAAGCACATGAACATTTGAATCATGGGTGTTTAAGAAGAGGAGAAAGGAAAAGGCATTGACAACATATTCAATGAAATAATAGCAGAAAACTTCCCAGGTATTTATTGGTAGAGATATGGATTTCCAGATCCGAGAGGCTCAAAGATTGCCAAAAAGATTCAACCCAAAAAGGTCCTCTCCAGGACACACTGTAGTCAAACTATCAAAAGTCAAAGACAAAGAGAGAATCCTAAACACAGCAAGAGAAGTCACCTATAAGAGAGTCCCCATCAGACTAACAGCAGACTTCTTGGCAAAAACCCTACAGACCAGAAGAGAATGTTGTAATATACTCAAAGTACTAAAAGAAAAAAACTGCCAACTGAGAATACTATACCTAGCTAGGCTATTCTTCAGAAATGAAAGGGAAATAGTGTATTTCCCAGACAAATAAAAGCCGTGGGAGTTCGCCACCAAAAAATCAGCTCTATAAGCAGTCCGTGAGGGAGTCCTGCACCTGGAACCTAAAAAACAATAATTGCCACCATGAATACATGAGAAAGAACAAACACCACTGGTAGAGAGGATATGCAAATGAGAAAGAGAAAGAAACTATACCATATCATCTCAAAAAGCCAACAAACACCAAAAACAAACAATAAAAGGGAAAGAAGGGAACAGAATATGTTTAAATCAACAATATGAAAAGCAATTAAATGTCAGGAATAAGACAATACCTTTCAATAACAACCTTAAATATAAATGGATTAAATTCCCCACTCAAAAGGCAAAGATTGACTGATTAGATTAAAAAGGTAGACCCAATTGTATGCTGTCTACAAGAGACTCATCTCACCTGTTAAAGGCACACACAGACTAAAAGTGAAGGGATGGAAAAAAATATACCATGCAAATAGAAACCAAAAATGAGCAGGAGTACCTATTCTTATATCATATAAAACAGACTTTAAACCAAAAACCATAAAAAGAGACAAAGCCATTATATAATGATAAATAGATCTATCCAGCATGAAGACATAGCAATCATAAATATATATGCCCTCAACACTGGAGCACCCAGATATATAAAGTCAACACTATTAGACCTAAAGAAATAGATAAACACCAATAAAATAATGACTGGGGACACACCTTTCTCAACACTGAACAGACCACCTAGGCAACAAATCAACAGCAAAACAGGATTTAAGTTACACTTCAGGCCAATTGGACTTGGCAGATATCTACAGAACATTTTATTCAACAACTACAGAATAAGCATTCTTCTCGTCAGTACATGGAACATTCTCCAGGATAGACCACATGATAGGTCACAAATCAAGTCTTAGCAAATTTAAAAACATGCTCCTGAATGATCTATGGATCCAAAAGAGAAATTAAATAGGAAATCAAAAAATGTCTTGAAACTAATGAAAATAAAGACACATAATAACAAAACCTGTGGGATACAGCAACAGCCATACAAAAAGGGAAATTTATTGCAATAAATGTTTTCATAAAAAGAATAGAAAGATTTTGAATAAACAACCTATCACTACACCTCAAAGAACTAGAAAAACAAGAACAATCCAATCCCAAAATTGTTGATGGAAAGAAATAATTGAGATCAGAGCAGAACTAAATGAAATAGAGACCCCAAAACAATACAAAATAGAAATGAAACAAAAAGCTGGGTTTTTGAGAAGGAAAACAAAATAGACAAGCCATTAGCTAGGCTAACTATGGAAAGAAGAGGGAAGACCCAAATAACAAAAATTGGAAACAAGAAAGTAGACATTACAACCAATACCACAAGAAAGACAAAGAATCATTACAGAATATTATAAATAACTGTATGCCAACAAATTAAAAGACTTGGAGAAATTGGGTAAATTACTGGATACATACAAACTACCAAGACTGAACCAAGAAGACATAGAAAACCTGAAATGACCGATAGCAAGCAACAGGATTGAAGCAGTAATCAGCAGTTTCCTAACAAAGAAAAGCCCAGGACTTGTTGGCTTTATTGCTGAATTCTACCAAATCTTTAAAGAGGAATTAATACCAATTCTCTTCAAACTATTCTAAAAAATTGAAACGAAACTATTCTTCTAAACTCATTCTATGAGGCCAGCATTACCCTGATACCAAAACCAAACATACAACAAAAAAGGAAAACTATAGGCCACTACCTGTGATGAACATAGACACAAAAATCCTCAACAAAATATTAGTGAACAGAGTACAGTAACGTCAAAAAAAGTTATAGACCACAAACAAGTTGGATGCATCCTAGAGATGCAAGGGTGGTTGAACATATGCCAGCCAATAAATGTGATACACCACATCAACAAAATCAAGGACAATAACTATTTGATTATCTAAATAGGTGCACAAAAAGCATTTGACAAAATTCAATATTGCTTCATGATTAAGACTGTCAACAAATTAGTTGTAGAAGGAAAATATCTCAACACAATACAAGCCATATATGACAAACCCACCACTAATATCATCTTGAATAGGAACAGGACAAGGATGCCCACTCTCAGCATGCCTATTTAACATAGTATTGGAAATACTAGCTAGAGCAATCAGACAAGAGAAAGAAATAAAAGGCATCCAGATTGGAAAAGACAAAGTCAAACTGTCCTTATTTGCAGATGATATGATCCTACATATAGAAAAACCTGAAGACTCTGCCAGAAAACTCTTAGAGTTGATAAATGACTTCTGTAAAGTTTCATGATACAAAATCAACATACAAAAATTAGTAGTGTTTTTATACTCCAACATGAACTAGCAGAAAATGAAATCAAGAAAGCTAGCATATCTTTGATAGTTACCAAAAAAATAAAACACCTAAGAGTAAATTTAATAAGGAGGTGAAAGATCTCTACAATGAGAACTACAAATCACTGTTGAAAGAAAGTAAAGAGGACACAAAAAGATGGAAAGACATTCCATGCTTTTGGATTTGAGAAATTAACAATGTCAAAATGTCCATACTACCCAAAGTAATCTACAGATTCAATGCAACCCTATCAAAATGCCTATGTCATTTCTCACAGAAATCGAAAAAATAGTCCTAGCATCCACATAGAACAACAGAAGGCCCTGAATTGCTAAAGCAATCCTGAGCAAGAAAAATAAAGTTGCAGGCATTACACTGCCTGACTTCAAATTGCACTACAAAGCTATAGTAACCAAAATAGCATGGTACTGGCATAAAAACAGACACTTAGACCAATGGAACAATATAACAAACCCAGAAATCAACCCATAAACTTATGGCCAACTGATCTTTGACAAGGAACCAAGAACATACATTGGGGAAAAGACTGCTTCTTCAATAACGGTGCTGGGAAAACTGGACATCCACAGGTAGAAGAATGAAATTAAACCTGTGCTTTTCCCTATATACCAAAATCAACTCAAAACACATTAAAGACTTAAATATAAGACATGCAACTATAAAACTCCTTAAAAAAAACCCATAGGGCAAGCACTTCAGGAAGTAGGACTGGGCAAAGAATTTGTGAATGTGACCCCAAAAGCACAGGCAATAAAAGAAAAAAATGAATGGGGTTATATCAAACTAAAAAGTTTCTGCACAGCAATAGAAACAGTTAACAGAGTGAAAAGACAACCAACAGAATGGGAGAAAATATTTGCAAACTCTGCATCCAACAAGGGATTAATATCCAGAATATACAAGACACTCAAACACAGTAAAAAAAAAAAAAAAAAAAAGTAACCTGATTGAAAAATGGGCAAAGGAGATGAATAGGCATTTCTCAAAGGAAAATACATAAATGGCCAACAGACACTTGAAAAAATGCTCAACATTACTAATCATCAGGCAAATGCAAGATAAAACCACACCACGATATCATCTCACTCTAGTCAGACTGGCTATTATCAAAAAGACAGAGAATAACAAATGCTGGAGAGGATGTGGAAAAAAAGGAACCCTCCTATACTGTTGGTGGGATGGTAAATTAGTGCAGCCATTATGGAAAACAGTATGGAAGTTCCTTAAACAACTGCAGATAGAACTGCCATATGATCCAGCAATCCAACTGCTTGGTATATACTCAAAGGAAAGGAAGTCATCATGTTGAAGGGGCACTTGCACTCCCATGTTCATTGTAGCTCTATTTACAATAGCCAAGAGTTTGAACCAACCTAAATGTCCATTGTAGGATGACTGGATAAGGAGAATGTGGTATATGTACTCAATAAAATACTACTCATCCATAAAAAAGAATGAAATTCTGCCATTTTCAGCAACATGGATGAACTTTAAAATTATGTTAACTGAAATTAGCCAGACGCAGAAAGAGAAATACCAAATGTGCTAACTCATAAGTGGGAGCTAAAAAAACAAAAACAAACCCCCTCCCCCAAAACACACACACACATAAACCAAATAAAAAGAAAGAAGGAAAGATACAATTACAATAATATGTTGAACTTTCAAAAGGGGAGAAGAAGTTACCAGAGGCGGAAAAGGGGGAGCGGGAAACGGTCTGGGAGAAACTGGTACAGGGCCACAAAAATGATTACATTGGGTAATGATAAATACGGTAATTTAAAAACAAAAAAAGAAAGAACCACTAAACTTTGGGTGTAAAAAATGACAGTCTGTGCTGTATTAACCTGGGCTGCTCCCCTTTCACTTCTCTCAGGTTCATCATGTGACAGCTTGGCTGGAGCGGGGCAATCCATGAAAAAGAGGAGTTTAGCTGCTGGAGGGGCTCAGCTGACTTCATTTGGAGAGGGGAGCAGAAATTCCTACACCCTCCGGTATTGTCAGAAAGTGGCAAACAAACAGGAAAGGCCAGTGTTGCAGCTAGGCCTATATTGCAGTTTTGGTAAGCAAGAAACTGGTAGACTAGTGACAAATCTAACAGGAAGATGAATGGAATGAGATAGCCACACTGGGCCTTGGTAAGCTGTCACTTATTTCTGGTGGTCTGGAAGGCTGCCTGCATGCCCAAGGCTGTGCACATTCTCAGGAGTTATCCACAAAACCCTGCTGAAAGTGAGGCCATCAGTTAGAAAGTTCCAGTGGAAAGTCAAAGCTGGAATAGGCTTGCAAACAATGTGCTTTGTGTGGTGGGTTGAATAGTGTATGCCCAAAAGATAAATCCAAGTCCCATCTCCTGGTTCCTGTGAATGTGCCCTTATTTGGAAACAGAGTGTTTGCGATGTAATTAAGATTGTTTAGATGTAACATCATCCTAAATCACACTAAATCCAATGACTGGTGTCCTTGAAAGGAGATTTAAGACACACAGACAAAGAGACTGGAACGATGCATCTACAAGCCAAGAAACACTGAGGATTGCTGACACCCGCCAGAAGCTAGCAGAGAGGTCTAGAACAGATTCTCCCTTTAAGCCTCCCAAAAGAACCAACCTTGCTGAAACCTTGATTTCAGATTTCTTATCTCCAGAACTGTGAGAGAATAAATTTCTACTGTTATAATCCACCAAGTCTGGTAATTTGTTATGGCAGTCCTGGGAAACTAATATACTTGGTGTTGGGAATGTACAGGTAAAATGGGTTAACTTCCCATAATGAAAGAGTGTGGGAATGTTGGGCTCAGAGAGACCTGTGTCTGATTTCTTCCACCACCACTTACGAGTTTGTGATTATGAACATTTAGTGTTTGTCAACCTCAGTTTTATTATCTGTGAAATGGGCTTCCTTGAAGAAGCCTTCCCCCAAATCCAGGCTGTAATAAATGCTTGCTTCCTAGATAAAATTACCCTTAATCTCTGTACTTAGCCCCTTGTGTTGCATTCTTTTGCACATGTTTGCTTCTTTCAGACTGACAATTCTCTAAAGGCAGAGACTATGTTTTATTTACCTTCATGGTCATGGTATCTCTAACATAGTAGGTATACTCAAAAGATACTTATATGGTTGATTTGAGGAGTAAGTCTGGTACTTGGTAGCAATGATGTATTAGTCCGTTTCTGTTGCTTATAACAAAAATACCTGAACTGGGTGATTTATAAAAAGATGAAATTTATTGCTTCCAGTTTCTGAAGCTGGGAAGTCCAAAGTCCAGGGAACACAGCATGTGAGAACCTTGGTGGTGGCAACAGTGATGGCAGAGTATCACATTGTGTAAATGGGGGAGCAGAGAGAACAAGAGCAGAGAGACAGACTTTCCTCTCTCTTCTTTTAAAACCCTCAGAACCATGCCCCTGACCACCACTTTTAATCCATTCACTAGTGCATGGTCCTACAATCTAATCTTCAGGGCTCCACCTTTCAATTACCATAAGCGGATTTCCCACCCTCTTAACAGTCACAGTGAGGACCAGGTCTCTAATATGTAAAACTTGGGGAAGAATTCTAGCTTCAGTGAGCTTTGGGGGGGGGGGGGCATAATCTACTAGAAATGGTACTTAGGATTATTATTTATGTCTGTCTTTAAAGTTTGTGTTCCCCCTTTTCATTTTTAGCCACATATCTGTACATCCCTCAGGGAAAAGGCAGAATTTAAGTTGTTTTTTGGGAAATGTGTAGCTTTAGGCTGGTGGACAGGTTCAAGGAAGATGCTCCAGGTTAAAGAAATAGTAGAAAATAAGCACGGTCTGCTTGCAGCATATTAAGAGCTAATTGCAGAGAGGGGAAGCTTCAATCCTGCATAAAAGGATGTCAAAGTTACTCTTAGCTATACAGTAATTTCCCTCTCCTATAACGCATGATATGCAAACTTTGTTGTATAAGATCCATATTTGTGCACATATATTTCATCTTTGTTCAACTTCTTCATTTATATACACGCCCTCAAACATGTTTGTGCCCTAGGGTCATATATGGTAAAACTAAATGGGATCACAGATCTCAGAACTATGAGCCACACCAGCTGTCCGAATCTGGGATTATCCCCAGTTATAAATAGTGACTGGGCACAGAATCAACTAGCAAAATTAAGGGTTATAGGGCTTGGGTATGTGGGGGGGGGGGGGGAAGAAGAAAAGAGTGTTAAGAAATCCAAGTATTATAAATTAATCCTCCAGGAAAAAGAGCAGGAGAAAGCTGTAGGCAATTGCAATTGACAGCAATAAATCTCACCAGGAAAGGTAATGTATGAATTGGTAAAGAGGAAAATCCAAGATATTTTGAGATGCTAAACCCCATCTGTATTGGAACTGCGCCACCTTCTTTTAAAGAATAATTTAAAAGATACCATTTTTAAAGAATAATGTATATGAGAAAATGGAAATCTTTACATTTATAAAACAACTGCATAAATGAAATTAGCATTTTAAAGGGTTTTTCGTGAATGCCGTCAAAAGCCATATGTACTTTCCTAGAAGGCATCATATGTTGTTAAAATTTCTGGCATCGTGTAAAATTACCAGTAGAATTAGAAGTTCCTCACTCCACTATTATTTTATTAGAAAATTATTATGCACATAATGCATATAAATTGTAGAAAATTTAGAAGCTCTAGCTAAGCATAAATTTAAAAAATTCACTCATTCTTCATCACCCAAAGATAATGATATAAATATTTTTATGTGGTTCCTCCTAGATACATATATATCATGTTAAAATGGGCTTTCACACTATTGTTGATTAATTTTTGGTATTAGTTTAGATGAACATCAATCATTTTTCAGCCACTTTTAAAGCAGTTTAACTTACATGGATGTATTTCTTTAAGTTTCTCCAATTTATTCTTGTTGTAAACAAGAGTCTGTCTATCTATCTATCCATCTATCATTTATCTATTTGCTTTTTAGCTAGCTGGCTAGCTTCCCTGGATCTAGACACCTTCCTATATTTGGGGAAGGTCTGTGGCAGGGCCTGCTGAAGAGGCCAGATGCATGTTCTTCAACCTGCCTTGCAGAGAAGGCCCAATTACAGAGGTCAGTGGCTGCGGCAGTGGTTAGCCCACCAATCTGGTCTGTGACATAGTTGTTGTTTTGGTTCTGGCTCCTGCCTAGTCTCCCTTATTCCTATTTTCCTAGCCTGTATCTCTATAGTTTTTGGTGATTGTGGAAACTAACTAAAAATCCTTTAAAAAAATACTTTTTCTTCTTAAATTAGCCAGAGTCTTTTTGTTATTCACAACTAAGAGCTCTGATGGATAGAGTGCACTTCTCAGTTTCACCCGGAAAATGGAAAATGTAATTGTATTCAGTAGGATTGTCTGCCATCTGGATTTTAACCATTTCGAAGGAACTTAGGAATTTAGGCCAGAAAGAATTTTGGAAACAGTCTTGTCATCAGCATACATGAAGGGCAGTCTTGTGCTGTAATGGAAAGAGCACTAGGCTCAGTGCTACAAGCCTTGGGTTCAAGTCCTCACTGTCGCTTGCTGTAGAATATTGGGAAAATCAGTTAATTCTTTGGGTGATACTTGTATGTAAATGTGTACATACATGTATATGACTTCTAAAGTAAAGGAGTTAGACTTGAATTTCCTCTAGATTTGGAGTTCTATGATTTTAAACATGTCTAGACACTTAAGACTTCAGATCATAGCTTCTAATTCTCAATTATTCTCAGTCCCAGTAAATAGTAAATACATAATGCTGAATGAATATAAGTAATAATTACATCAAAGTGGTATAAAGCATGTAAATCTATATTTTTTTAAAAAAATTTATTTATTTCTTAATATTACTTATTTACATTCTAAGATGATGTTGTGGAGCAGTTGGGCAGAGGAATAGGGAAGGAAATAGGGTGGGAGGAGTAGGAAGGATGGGGGGGCTTGGTTGAAGCCCGTGGCACCCCTCTCATTCCAGCAGGGGAGACCAGGGGCCTTCCAGCAGCAGATTGGTCATTGCTGGGCTGGATGCAGATTTCAGGGGTGTGTGGCTGAAGCCCTTGGCGCCCCCCCCACCCCCCAGCTCAGAAGCCCAGGGCACTTCCTGCAGCAGATTGGTGGTCGTTGCTGGGCTGGTTTGGGATGTCAGGGGAGCATGCCTGAGACCCTCAGCCCCTCACTGCCCCAGCTGGGGGCCCAGGGTGCTTCCTGTGTCAGCCTGATTGTCAAGGCTGGGCTGGGTGTGGCTGTCGGGGGTATGTGACTTAGGCCCACGGTCTTCCCCCATCCCTGGCTTGGGAGCCCAGGGGCTTCTGGTCCTTTTAGGTGTTATAGGTGTTAGACCTTTACTAGTTAATATCAAATTTTGTCTCTGATCTGTGGGTATTTTATTTTTTCTTTCAGTTCTGTGTTGGATTATTTGCTCTTCCCACCACTTAAACCCTGCTCTGGAACTAATTTGTTGTGCTTTGTTTACTTTTAAAATGGGGGAACTTCCTGTGGGGACCAGGACTTGAGCTCTGTAGTTGAGCTAAATTGCTGCTTTGCTGCTAATTCCATGGGGCAGGCTTTTTGTGTAGCTCAGGTTTTAATTGTTGACCTTGTATGTACTTTCGGGTCTTGTGAGGTCCTGTACACCTGGGTTGTGTGGAAACTCTGTTCTGGGCCTGAGTCTGTTCAGCAAACTGCTCCCCCTGCAGTTCTATATTCCTGACCAGTGTACACCAAGTGGTCCTGTGCTGACTGGGGTGCAGATCAGCTGTCCATGCTGTGCGTCAGTGTTCCTCCAGTGGGCTCGTCTCTCCCACCACCAGTACTCCATACACTTCCCATTGGATGAGGTATGTGCCAGTTCCTTGCAGTGACTCACTGGCCTCTGAGTGGCTCCTTTTTTTCAGTTGTTGTGGCTCCTTGCTCCTATGTGGGTCCACAGGAACCCTATTACTGGTCCTGCTGGCCTGGGGGCCACCAAGGCCCTCTTCTCCCCTGCCACCTTCAAGCAACTTCATATGAAGGGCATGGCAGTGGTTTTTGCCAGCTCCTCCTCCATGCGCTCACCAGCTCCAGCTTGGAAGTGGCTGGGATTTGAAATTGTGGGAGTGATCTTTTTCTTTCTCTCATCATGGCTTCTCCAGCCTTCATGCGCTCTGTAGTCTTTCCTCCTCTTCACCTGAGTTCTAGAGGCCTCAGCCTGGCTGTCATTGCTTTTTAATAGCTGTAAACTTGTTGATCTGTTGGAGAGAGTGACGCTGGGGACCATCTGTTCTGCCATCTTGACCGGAAGCCTATATTCTTTTTTTGAGAGTTTAAACTCACCTGACCTTTTTTGATGAGTCAGTAGCAGCACAGATATCCAGCTAGAATAATTTCTATGGGTGAAGGGGAATTGTGTGCTTGGGTTCATAGCTAAAGACAAGAATTAGCCTTTCACAGTTATGTTATCGGTTTCCTCTGCTGTAGCTTCTCAGCTTATAAAAGAAAGTATTGAATGTTATTAATACCATGTGTGTTAAGTGTGATGTCTTCCCTATAGCCTCTCATGGACTCAAGATCTCATCTCAGGTGAAACATTGAGGGTTAAAATTGGACATAGTTGGCCTGTATGTTCACAATACGGTACAAGTCAGTAAAGTTTATACTATCCAGTTTAGACATTTGGATAACGAAGACTTTCATCTGCTTCCCATTGATGTAGAGCAGGTGGTGGGGCCATTTAACCTGTCTTCTGATTAATAGGCCATTATTGCTATCAAGGCATGTGACACACACACAGCTTGTCTCAGTGATGGTGCTCTCTTTCTGGTGGGGTAAGGATTATTTGCTTAGATTTGGATCTGAAATATTTATAGTGTATGAAAAACAGTCCTGGCACTTATTTAAATGTGCTAAAGCAGAATAACACATCTTTTTCAACAGTGTGTAATAACTTAGTTAAAATGTTGTGTATGAGACGAGACTGAGACGTTCTGGCAGTAATACCCAATCATGTTCAAATAAAGGGGAGCAGAGATAAAATCCCACTGGGGATGAGTTCAGAAATACATGTGTGGATTTCTTTTGGAATCTGTGATTATGATGCAGCTGATCTGATTTCTTAGCCCTTCTCTGCCTCTTTTCATGTTTCACTGTCATCTCTTCCCAATTTTAGGCTCTGCTTTCATTTTCTGCTTTAGTGTGCTGACATTTTCCTCCTCTCCTGTGAGGAGCTATTGGACCTGTTTCATACATAAAAATGTAGTTTTTTCACGTCTTCGTTTAAGATAAAATGAAAAAAACTATTCTTCAATACTTTTACAGTCTGGGTTTGTATAGTCTTTTGGAGGATATTTCCTGGCAAAAGAGGAGTGTCTTTGAATACTCAACGGAAAGTACTCTGTTCTGAGATTTTTTTCAGTGTGGTATTGCTCTTTCACAGAGTTTATGCTGTGACAGGTTCTGCATTCTACGGGGTACTCTGAACATTATTTATACATTGGTGTTAATTAGAAGACAGGAGAGTAACAGAAATGACCTGGGATAAATAGTGACGACTCTGAAAGATGGTAAAAACAAGCTGGCTTTTTAACTGCCCAAAACGAATCACATTATATGCAAAGTATTTTCAACAAACATTCTGTTCTCTAATGTGCCAGTTACTCCACCGCTCCATTACTTGGTACTTCTGTGCAGTTACAGGACAGCAATATTTATAATGATGCTCTGAGGCACCGAGAAATTACTAAGTCCCTTTTAAACAAATGGCTTTCAAACTAGGAAGAAATTAGTGGAAATCTTTTAAAAATGAAATTATATATGAAAGATTTAAACAGGAAAAGCAGAGTTATTTGTTGCTTCTGTGGATTGTAGCAGCAGAGGAGCCGAGCTAGTTTACTTGGACTTCCTGTATCTGCTCTCCCCATGCCTGGATTTCCTGGCATCATTTTAGCATAGCATAGTTTATTCTTTTTTTTTTTTTTTTTTTTTTGGCAGCTGGCAGACACAGGGATTGAACCCAGAATCTTGGTGTTATCAGCACCACTTTCTAACCAACTGAGCTGACTTGCCAGACCTTAATGCAGCATATTTAAAAAATCAAGTTCTAATTTGGAAAGTATCAATCTTTAAGGTATGCTGAAATCCTCTATTAGCTAGAATAGAAAACTCATTTACAGACCTTGCTAGATAACAGTACATTATATGAGCAGGGCAGATTTTATAAGTAGGTTGAGTAAGTCATTCATTTATGATTACATTTGAGGGGTGTCAAAAGGTCCCTGGGCAAAATATCTCCTTAACAAAATTAGAGGTCACACCTGAAAAAAACTTCCAATTTAAGTGGCTTAGTAATTACTTTATCTTGGTAAGGTAATGTATTAGCAGGGAATTCAACTCAATTCAACATGAATGTGTTGAATGTCTATGATATGTAAGGCACTGTACTATCTTTCAGAAATACAAAAATGAATAAAATAGATCTTGCACAAAGAAAGTTTATGGTTTGGTAGTGGAATTCAGATTAATGGAATATGAGATAATCTAACTCAACCTCCTTATTTTGTCAAGAGGAGCTGTTATCATTATATGACTTGCCTTGGATTATCCAGCTGGTTATAATACAAACCTGATACATGTCTGGTTGTTCACCAACCTTTTCTACTTCTCCAAGAAAGAAAAATAAAACAAAACAAAACAAACAACCAAAAAAACACTAGTTCTTCATGTCTTTTTCATTCTGTATGTGCAAATTAAGAAAACTAGTAATATGAACTACTTTCCTATTATGGAAGAATTTAAACATTCATGCAGAAATAGACAGAATTATTTAAAACCCCCTGTATCCATCCACCATCAGCCTATGGAAAATTCTGCTCTATATCTACTCCTTCTCACATGTTACTTTGAAGCAAATCTCAGACATTATATCATTTCATCTGTAAATATTTCAGTATGTATCCCTAAAACACAAGGACTCTTTTTATTTATTTATTTATTTATTTATTTTTGTGGTGCAACTGATGTCCCTTTTGAAAATTTTAACATTTAATTGTACATATTGTGGGGTACAGTGTGTTGTTTCAATACATGCATATATTGTGCATTGATTCACTTAGGTTAGATAGCATAGCTTTGTATAATGTCTACCACTTCCCCCACCTCTGCACCCCCTACTCCCATCCCAGCCTCTGGTAACCATTATTCTACTTTCTACTTCTATGACAACCCTCTGCTCCCCCCGTTTTTAAGATTCCACATATGAATGAGATGAGGTGGTATTTGTTTTTCTGTGTCTGGCTTACTTCATTTAACATGATGGTCTCCAGTTCTATCTATGTTGCTGCAAATGACAAGATTTAACTTTTTTTTAAAATAGCTGAATAGTATTCCATTGTGTATATATATCACAGTTTTATAATTCATTCATCTGTTGATGGGCATTTAGGTTGGTTCCATCTCTTGGCCATTGTGAATAGTGTTGTGACGAATATGGGAGTGACTTCATTTCCTTTGGGTATATACTCAATATATGGGATTGTTGGGCTGTAAGGTAGTTCAATTTTTAGTTTTAGCTTTTTTGAGAAACCTCCATATTGTTTTTCATAATGGCTGTATTAATTTACATCCCTACCATCAATGTAGGAGAGTTCCCTTTCCTCCCCATCCTTGCCAGCATTTGTTATTTCTGTCTTTTTGATAATAGCCATTCTAATTGGAGTAAGATGATATTCCACTGTGGTTTTAATTTGTATTTCCCTGATTAGGGATGTTGAGCATTTTTTCATGTGCCTGTTGGCCATGTCTATGTTTTTTTTTTTTTTTTGAGAAATATCTGTTCAGGTCGTTCACCCAGTTTTTAATTGGGTTGTTTGTTTTTCTGCTGTTGAGTTGAGTTCCCCTTATGTATTCTGGATATTAGCCCCTTGTCTGATGTGTAGTTTGCAAACACTTCTTCTCATTCTGTAGGTTGTCTCTTCACTTTGTTGATTGTGTCCTCAGCTGTGCAGAAGCTTTTTAGTTTGATGTAGTCCTATTCGTCTGTTTTTGCTGTAGTTGTCTGTATCTTTGCAGTCTCACTCAAAAAATTGCTGCCTACTCCCATTTCATGTAGGATTCCCCCTATGTTTTCTTGTAGTAGTTTCACAGTTTCAGGTCTTAAATTAGGTCTTTAATCCATTTTGAGTTGATTTTGGTGTATGGTGAGAGAGAGGGTCTAGTTTCAGTCTTCTGCATGTGGATATCCAATTTTCTCAGCACCACCTATTGAACAGGCTGTCCTTTCTCCACTGGATATTCTTAGCACCTTTATTGAAAATTGGTTGGCTGTAAATGCATTAGTTTATTTCTGGGCTCACTATTCTGTTCCATTGGTCATTTTGTCTGTTTTTATGCCAGTACCATAGTGTTTTGGTCACTCTAGCTTTATAGTATATTTTAAAGTCAAGTAGTGTGATGGCTCCAACTTCATTCTTCTTGTTTAAGATTGCTTTGGCTATATGGGGTCTTTTGTGGTTCCATATACATTTTAAGGTTGGGGGCTGGCTGGATGGCTCAGATGGTTAGAACACGGTGTTGTAACACTGAGTCAGGAGTTTGGATCCCCGTACAAGCCAGCAGCCAAAAATAAACAAACAAAACCCAGTAACAACCACAAAATATAACACAATTTTTTTTCTATTTCTGTAAAGAATGTCATTGGTATTTTGATAGGGATTGCATTGAATCTGTAGATTGCTTTGGGTAATATGGGCATTATGATGATATTAGTTCTTCCAATCCATGAACGCAGGACATCTTTCCATTTTTTTTGTGTGTTGTCTTCAATTTCTTTCACCAATATTTTATAGTTTTCATTGCAGAAGTCTTTTACCTCCTTGGGTAAATTTACTCTTAGGTATTTTATTTTTTCCTGGTAGCTATTATGAATGGGATTAATTTCTTGATCATGTCTTCTGATGTTTTGTTATTGGTGTATAGTGATGCTATTGATTTTTGTGTGCTGATTTTTTATCTTGCCCCTATACTGAATTCACTGATTAGTTCTAGTAATTATTTTTGGTGAAGTCTTTAGGGTTTTCTACGTATAAGAACATGCCATCTACAAATACCGTAGTTTGACGTTCTCTTCTCTAATTTGGATGCCCTTTGTTGCTTTCTCTTGCCTTATTGCTCCAGCTAGATCTTCCAGTACTATGTTGAATAAGAATGGGGAATGTGGGCATTCTTGTTTTGTTCTAGATCTTAGAGGAAACCCCCCCAATTTTTGTCCCTTAAGTATGATATTAGCTGCAGGTTTGTCATATATGGCTTTTATTGTGTTGAGGAACATTCCTTCTATACCTAAGTTGTTCAGTGTTTTTATCATGAAGGGGTGTTGGATTTTGTCAAATGCTTTTTCTGCATTTATTGATATGATCATGTTGTTTTTCTTTGTTCTGTAGATATGATGTATCACATTTATTGATTTGCATATGCCAAACCATCCTTGAATCCCTGAGATGAATCCCACTTCATCATTGTGAATGATCTTTTTAACATGTTGTTGGATTCTGTTCACTAGTATTTTGTTGAGGATTTTCACAACTATGTTCATTAGAGATATCAGTCTGTAGTTTTCTTTTTTTTTTTTTATGCCCTTTTCCATTTTTGGTATGAGGGTAATTCTGGCCTTATAGAATGAGTTTGTAATTATTCCCTCCTTTTCAGTTTTTCAGAAGAGTTTGAGAAGAATTGGTATCAGTTCTTTTTTAAATGATAAAATTTCTCAGTGAAACTGGCTGGCCTGGGGTTTTCTTTGTTGGGAGACTTTTTTATGACTGCTTCAGTCTCTTTACTCATTATTGATCTCTTTAGGCTTTCTAATTCTTCATGATTCAACCTTAGTAAGTTGTATGTGTCTAGGAATTTATCTATTTCTTCTAGGTTTTCCAGTTTGTTAGCGTATAGTTGTTCATGATGGTCTTTTATGATCCTTTGTATTTCTGTGCTATCAGTTGTAATGTCTCCTTTTTCATTTCTGATTTTATTTGAGTCTTCTCTTTTTTCTTCATTAGTCTGGCTAAAAGTTTATCAATTTTGTTTATCTTTTTGAAAAACGAAGTTTTTTTATTGATTTTTAAAAAAATCTCTAATTCATTTATTTCCCTTCCATTGTTATTCCTCTCCTTCTGCCAATTTTGGGTTTGATTTATCCTTGTTTTCTACTTCCTGGAAGTGTAACATTAGATTGTTTATTTGAAGTCTTTCCTCTTTCTTAATGTAGGCATATATTGCTATAAACTCCCTCTTAGAACTGCTTTGGCTGTATCCCATAGATTCTTGTACGTTGTGTTCTCATTTTCATTTGTCTCCAGGAATTTCTTAATTTCTTTTTTGATGTCTTTTTGCTTTTGACCGCCTCATTGTTTAGGAGCATGTTATTTAATTTCCATGTATTTGTCCAGTTTCCAATGTCCCTTCTTTTACTGACTTGTAGTTTTATTTTGTTGTGGTCAGGCAAGATAGTTGGTATCAGTTCAATTTTTTAAAGTTTTTTGAGACTTGTTTTGTGTCCTAACATATGGTCTCTTCTAGAGAATGTTCCATGTGCCTTCAGACTTGGGCTGGGACTTATACCATTGGCTCTCCTGGTTCTCAGGCTTTCAGGTTTAGACTGGAACTGCACCACTGGCTTTCTTGGGCCTCCAGGTTCAAAACGGCAGATGGTGGGACTTCTCAGCCTCTATAATTGTGTGTCTCCATAATAAATCTCTTTATATATATCTCTATATATCCAATTAATTCTGTTTCTCTGAAGAACTCTGACTAATACAAGTATCATTGGGAACTCATGGGATTTAAATAATTTGATGTGTTTTAATCCACTACACTTATTATTTTTACTGATACACAGATTTCCCCATCCTTGGCTAGTGCAAGCCCTTTACCTTGGCTCCTGAGTCCTCTCAACATGATCACAGTAGTCTTTGGCAGCTTCCCTGCTATCTGGCAATAAAATGTTTTCAAGGTTTTTTTTTTTGTATTTTCTGGCAATTTATCAAAATTAAGGAGGAAAATACAAACATTTCAATGGTTTCTTCATGGTTATTAACCTTCACAGGACAGATCCTCAGAGGCACTGGTTCTGAATTTGAGTCTGTGCTACACAGAAGCATAGCTACCTTCACTGACAATGCTCCAGGATCTTGTCTCAGCCACTTTTGCCAGCCTTAGGTCTTGTAATTTTTGCACTGAATAAATATTTCCTTGCCTCTCGGTTCTCCAGCAGAAATTTCATCATTCTACAGGAAGTGATTCATTATACATATTCTGCCCTATAAGTGGCCAATTTAGCAAATGGCATTGCTTCTCTTTATAAAACCATCAAGTTTCTCTGATTATGCATTTTCCCCACCATCACTATTGTGAATTATGTCCCCCCAAAAGATATGTTCAAGTATTAACCACAATACTTCATAATGTGACCTTATTTGGAAATAGGATCATTGCACATATAATTAGTTAAATTAAGATGAGGTTATATTAGAGTAGGGTGGACCACTAATCCAATATGACTGGCATTCTTATAAAAAGAGGAAGATAGTCTGAAGAGAGACACACAGGGAGAGTGCAATATGACCACAGAGGAGGAGATCAGAGTGATACAGCCACAAGCCAAGAAATGCCAAAAATTGATGGCCACCACCAGAGCTAGGAAGAGGCAGGGAGTATTCTATCCAGAGTCTCAGGTAACATAGCCCTGCTGACACCTTGATTTCGGACTTCTAGCCTCTAGAACTATGAGAAAATAAATATCTGTTGCTGTAAGCCACCCAGTTTGAGGTACTTTGTTACAGCAACACTAAGAAATGAATAAAATAATCTTTAGCAGTAATGTACTGCATAGACCACTCTAATTATTAAGTCAATAATAGAGGGAATTTTTTAAAAAGGTGGATTAGGTTTAGGTTTTTTTTTTTTTATTACAGAATAAATTGTTAGAATTTCTTAGTTTGCAACTTAGCACAGAGTGTCAGAGAATTTGTGTCAAACTTTCGTTTAACTGATGGCGAAAATGAAGCCTCAGGGAGGAACGTGGTCTGCCCAAGGTCACATAGATATTATGTAGAAGAAACAGAACCAGAACTCAGATCTCTGGATGCAAAGTTCAATGCCTTTTTTATTACATACACTTGAGCTTTTTCAATTGTTGTCTACTTCATTTTAGCCCTAGGTTCTTTCTCTTTGCCTCTTGCAGTGAAATTTTAATAACATGCAATGCAGTATGCTTAGCCAATGGAGTATAGCACAGAGCTCAGAGAATAGTCCATCCTAATGCCAAAAAATAAATCCTTTTATTACATTCACATTGATTTTGTGAAGGTGGATTTTGGTTTTACTCCAGAGTCTTTGTAATCCCTCTGTGTCTCTAGAGGTCAGTGTAGCTTAAAGAAACTTTGTTCTACTTTGTTTCAAACTATATTCAGTTAACATTTAATTCAAGGCACTTTAATCAAAGGTGACAATAAAATGGTGGCCCAGGGGAACAGAAATTAATTCAGAATTACAACCACTATAAACATTAACATCTACAATAATATTGATTTTGGCACATGAAATTTTCACTGAGCCCATAGACCTTAATATTCTTGGAAATAATTGAAATAGTTCTTATACTTTTTAATGTGTAAAATATTATCATTTTTTTGCTTAAAAAATATATTACACCATTCTAGGTTCCTTTTAGAAAGAGATGTTTGTTCTTCTATTGAAGGCTGTTTGAATGAACATTTTGACCAGACATGTTAGTTCTCCATGAAGTCATTTTGAAGAACTTATGTATACGTTTTTATTTTTATGTGGCATTTAATGAAGAAGAGTGTGAGTTACTTAGTGTGGAGAATTTTTCATGAAAAAAATCAGGGAATGTTATTGAGAAGTCTGGTAAGTCTGTGACAACTACCAACTTTATTGTCTACCAGAGCTTACAAAGTTCTTTTTCTCTCCTGTTTCCTCTTCCTTATTACCCTTTCCTTTCTTAATTTGTTGGAATAGTGTCAGGGTGAACTGCTGACAAAATTAATAGGTTTTGTGCCATTAATAAAAAATCCTAGATGAGTTTGCCTATTTAAGTGCTTTTCAATGAACACATGGTAATGTTGAGGCAAAGAGGGAAGAGGAAGGGAGACTTATGTTTACTGAGAATCTCCTTGGGGCCAGGCAGCTGCTAAGGGAGCAAGTGCCCCCACCTGTCACAGTCTGAACAGTGCTGTTGTTACTTTTTTCCTTTATTGGAGTTCCATGGATGTTTTTATTTTAGAAAGATTCTAATTGTTAAGGTTTGAAAACACTGTTTAGCAAATTAGGGACAGTAAATTACAAGAGTCCCCTCTTATCTGTGTTCTAAGAGTCTCCAGAGGATGCCTGAAACCGCACATAGTACCGAACCTGATTGCTGTCAATTAGAACACATTTCTGTTCACGTCTTCCACACACAAATTTAATGCCTTTTCCACTTATCATGCTCTATGGCCATAACTTTTTCAGTTTGAGATGTAACAGCAAAACTATCATGACTTTTTTTTCCTTCTTTACAATCTCATGGATAGAGGATTCATTTTTACTGTAGACCTTGGCAGTCTTGGCATTATTTTTTTTTTTCTTACTAAGTGAAGAGCCTTCACCTTTTCACTTAACGGAAATACTTTATGGCTTCACTTTGGCATATCCAAATTGGCAGCTATTCTTATGCTTTGGGGCCATTATTAAGTAAAATAAGGGTGACTTGAACACAAGCACTGCAATACCATGACAATTGATCCAATAACAGATGGTTACTAAGTGACTAATGGCTGGTGGGGTCCACAGCACGGATATGCCAGACAAAGGGATGATTCGGGTCCTGGGTAGGACAGAGCAGGATGGTGTGAAATTTTATCACACTACTCAGAACAGCACAAAATTTAAAACTTATGAGTCGTTTATTTCTGGAACTTCACATTTAATATTTTCAGACTGCAGTTGACCAAGGGTGACTGAAACCACAGAAAGCAAAACTGCAGATAAGGGGGACCACTGTGTAAGTAGAGTAAGGGGGCTGACTAGAAGCAGCAAACATGCTGGAGAAAAGAAAAGCAGTAGCTGAATTCTGACTAGAAAGCAGGAGAAAGAAAAACCAGAACTTCCAATTTGTAGCTGTCTGTGGTCATCTAATGTACAGGGAAATGACTCTGCATACTTCAGTAGCTCCTAAAGGCATTATTGTCATTCTCATCAGTCAACATTTATCGAACTCTTATAATGTGCTGGGCACTGTCCTAATTGCAGGAAATACCAAGAAATATTTAACACAGATTCTGCCCTAAAGTTTAGTTGATGTGGAAAAGAAATATATCAAAAGAAAAAAAATAAAAATACAAGTTACCCCAGCCTATATGGTACTATATAGCTTATGGTACCATAGCCTATATGGTACCAGAACATACTAAAAAAGTTCAGAGGTGAGAGGAATTTATGGAGCATTGGATTGGTCAGGAAAGGAGTCACATGCAAGTACAATAGCTGCTGACAACTGTTTATCAAGCCCACTTTATCTTATTCCTGGGCCTACAGCCTCCCTTGCAATTTTAGGTGTGTCCACATGAATTAGTTCTAGCCGGTGGAGTATTAACAGCCATCATGTGTGCCATTTTCAGGTCTAGTCCATAAAATGCTCCTACACATGATCCTCCAAGCATTTTACTTCTGCAGCAGCAACATTGGAAGCCAAGTGTTAAAGGTGGCAGAGCCTGGGTTCCTGAATCACTGCTTGGAGAAGAGCCACCTGACTATCAGGAGCACTGAATTTGGACTTTAGTAAAGCAAGGAGTAAACTTCAATTGTGTTAAACCACTGAGTTTCTTTCTTTCTTTCTTTCTTTCTTTCTTTCTTTCTTTCTTTCTTTCTTTCTTTCTTTCTTTCTTTCTTTCTTTCTTTCTTTCTTTCTTTCTTTCTTTCTTTCTTTCTTTCTTTTTTTTTGGTCACAGTAGCTTATGTTACTTAACTAATATGGAAAGTGAGCCTAGAACAGAATGTTAAAGGGTATGTAGGACATAGATAATAGAAATGTTGAGGGTATCTCAAAAAGGAAGGATGGAATAAGCATTGTCATGGAGGAGACAATGCAATACAGTGAGCTGAAATGAAATATGAAAAAGGGGGTCAGAAAGTTAGGTAGTCTCAGTTTATGGAGGCTGAGGAGTTTGATTGCTGAGATGGCTATTCAAAATACAAAGGGAAATAATATTATACCTTAGCATAAAGAAGATTTGTTGTTTCAGGGATAGTGGAGGCATGTTCTAGAAAGATTCATCTGGTGGCAGTGTATGGAATGGGTTAGTTGTTGGTGAGGTAAGAGTGGAGGCAAAGATATCTTCTAAGAAACTGTGGGTGAACATCTGGATTGGGTTATGGTGGAGGGGATAAAAGCAGAGGCTGAATAAATGAGGCCTCATCAAGTGTGGATGTGGATAACTAGCTGTGGGAGCACTGAGAAAGGAAAGAAGGACTATCACCTTCAGGTCTGTGTATTAACTCAGAACAGTGTGCAATGCTTGTAATTATGAATGAGGGGCACAAGGAAAAGAAAATGTAATGTTTATTGTTGTCTTGTAGAAAGCAAGGTAGTACATAATATGTTCTATCAAAATAATTAACATAAAGACATATCAGCATATGGCATGCTCACAAATCTTTTTATCTTCCTGGGCACACAAAAAGACTACATTTCCCAACTTCCTTGCAGCAAGGTGAAAACATGTGGCTGAGTTCTAGCCAAAGGAGTATGAATGGAAATTATAGGTCTGTTCATAAAACTTTATGTTTGATTCCTTAGCCTCTTGTCTTCTGTGGCGATCTTGGAGACTTCATGATGAGATGATGAGATGAGATGAAATGATGAGATGCAACATGGAAGAATCCTGGATTCCTGAGTCACTACTTGGATGAGAGCTTTTCAGAATAGTTAGCCAACCTCATTAAACTGTGATTTGAGAGAGAAATAAATGTTTATTTTCTTAATCACTGAGATTTTTAGGGTATATTTACTATAGCAGCATAACTCTC
The DNA here is from genome assembly GCF_027409185.1 of Cynocephalus volans. Classification (NCBI taxonomy): domain Eukaryota; kingdom Metazoa; phylum Chordata; class Mammalia; order Dermoptera; family Cynocephalidae; genus Cynocephalus; species Cynocephalus volans. The sequence goes on along the minus strand of NC_084460.1, from coordinate 103,252,002 downwards.
TCTTTCTGAATGACGCACAACATTTATTCAGCCATTCACTGTATTAGTCCATTTTGTGTTGCTGTAACAGAATACCTGAGACTGGGTAATTTATAAAGAACAGAGGTTTATTTGGCTTATGATTCTGGGACAGCTGCATCTGGCATGGGCCTCAGGCTATTTCTGCTCATGGTGGAAAACAGCAGGCAGCCAGCGGGTACAAGCAGATCACATGGCAAGAGAAAGCAAGAGAGCAAGAGAGGAGGTGCCAGGGTCTTTTAGACAACCAGCTCTTACAGGAACTAACAGAACAAGAACTCACTCACTACTCCCCCATCCCCCAGGGAGAGCATTAATCCATTCATGAGGGATCTGCCCCCATGACTCAATCAGTTTCCAACACTGCCACATTGGAGATCAAATTTCCACATGAGTTTTGGAGGGGACAACACATCCAAACTCCATCATTCATTAAACTTACATTGAGTATTTAATATATTCAAGGAATGGGCTAGCCCTAAAATCGAACTATATTCTCCTGATATTTCTCCATAGGGAATATCCCTATGACAGCACTGTCCCAACAGATTTTTATAATACTGAAATTCATTAAAATTTTGAAGTCATCCACCTCCTGTTTGTTCTCATCCTCCCATTTTTTGGATCTTACTTATTAAATTCTGTCCTTTGTGTCAGATTTTTAAACAGGAGGGTTGACAGTGTATTTTGACTCTGCCTTTTATTAAATTCCTTCTTGACAGGACTTCTACTTAACGGTGAGAGAGGCCTGAAATAAGGAAAACTTTTCTAACAATATCTTGCCTGAGATAGTGTTGGAGGTTTTGACAGATATAGTTTAGAGCCTCTTTTATTTTTCCTTTATTTGACAGCCAGCTGACTTAATAATGTCATAACTTCTGCCCACATGAACTGGAGATCTGAGCAGAGGTAGAAAACCTTGATCACCTTGGGAATTCTGGTTCTGCAACAAGAAGTTAAATAACCTGAAATTTTTATTGAAATGGATTTATATCTCTTCTCTCTGTCAGATCTATCTAACTTCACATTTGAAGATCAGGGTCTGATGTGAACACAAAACAAGGAATAAATTAACTTCCAAAATAATTTTAAATCCTTACCATTATAAGAAGGTATAAGGAGGTAATATAAATATTTTTATTGGACCCTGTCTGAGTAATGATCAGATACCATTCTTAGCATGGAAACTATAGGTGGACCTGACTGCTGGAAAAGAGACTGTTGACCTTAGTTAATCTCACATTGTGCTTTTATTGTAATGAAATTTGGAAAAATTATATGCCAACAAATTGGATAATATAGGAGAAATGGATAAATTTCTAGACACATACAACCTACCAAGACTGAATCATGAAGAAACAGAAAATCTGAACAGACCAATAGAGAATAAGGAGATAGAATCAGTAATAAAATGTCTCCCATCAAAGAAAATCCCAGGACTGGGCAGTGTCATTGCTGAATTCTACTATACATTTAAAGAAAAACTAATACCAATTCTTCTCAAATTCTTCCAGAAATTTGAAGTGGAGGCAATACTTCCAAACTCATTTTATGAGGGCAGCGTTACTCTGATACCAAAGCCAGACAAGGACACTACAAGAAAAAATTACAGGCCAATATCCCTGATGAACATAAGTACAAAAATTCTCCACAAAATATTAGCAAACCAAATCCAACAACATATTAAAAAAATTATTCATTGTGATCAAGTGGGATTTATCCCTGGGATGCCAGGACATGGAAATAGGCAACAATCTGGAAAACAGTACGGAGGTTACTCCAAAAACTAATAACAGAAGTATCATATGATCCAATAATTTCACTTCTGGGTATATGTGCAAAGGGAATTAAATTAGTATGTTGAAGGTACATCTGCATTTCCATGTTCATTGTAGCATTATTCATAATAGCCAAAATATGGAATCAATCTAAATATCCATCAGTGGGAGAATGGATGAAGAAAACATGGTAAATATATATAATGGAATGCAATTCAGCCTTGAAAAGAGGGGGGAAATCCTGTCATTTGTGACAACATGGATGAATCTGAGCACGTATGCTAAGTGAAGTAAGCCAGGCACAGAAAAACAAATACTGCACGATCTTACTTATATGTGAATCTAAAAAAGTTGAAGTCATAGAAGTAGAAAGTAGAATGGTGGTTATGAGAGGCTGGGGGGTAGGCAGTGTGGGTGGCAAGGGAGGGAATGGGGGTGTTGCTGGTCAAAGAGTAAAAAGTTTCAGTTAGGAGAAACAAGTTTTGAGATCTATGCACAGCAGGATGACTTCATCTATTACAATGTATTGCATATTTCAAAATAACAGTAAATTTCAGAGGTCTCGTCATAAAAAAATTGGTAAATGAGGTGATAGATATGTTAATTCTCTTGTTTTAATCATTTCACATTGCATACACATATCAGAACATCACATTTTACCACATAAATGTATGCAATTCTGATTTGTTTATCAAAAATAATATTAATAATAATAAAGAAAAAAGAAAATGAAATTCTTGTGGGTTAGAAGGTGGTAGCTAATATACAGTTTAAACAGTTTTCCAAAAAGAAAAGTTTTATTACTTTTATTATTATATGTATATTATGTGAACATCAAAAACTGAAGCACTAAAGAAAAGCAAAAAAAGAAAGAAGAATACCCCATTATCTACCAAGGAAAGAGAACTGCTGTTAGTATTTTAGAATGTATCCATTAAGCCTTCTCTATTCACCAATAATAACAGACATACACACAAACACAGACAGTTTTACATAAATAGAATTACTTTCCAGATATTTTTATAATTTAAATTTTTACTCAAAAACCTGACATGGATGTATTTGTATGTCAATAAATCTAGTGCTGCAAGATTATTTTAAAGACTATAAAATATTCCTTTGCAGAAAAATACTATAACTAATATAGCCAGTCTTTGGTTGATGGACATTCAGGTTGTTTCCAGTTTTTCACTATTATAAATAATGCTGCCATGAGCTCATATCTATATATGTTTAAATTTGTGTGAGTAGTGGAAATCACTAGTGGGAAATTGCTGGGAGGAAGGTAAGCACATTTAATATTTCTAAGTTTAATATTACTGACAGGAGGGCATATCTATTGTTCTGGCCACTGCCAGAGAATACCTAAATTTAAAAGGATTGAGAGAAAGAAGTTCACTCTTCTATTCCACTAAGAGTAAGTTAAAACTACCTGAAATAGATGACAGAATCTGTGGTGCCTCTGAAGGTCATTCTGTGGGTCTTTAAGATCTTTCTTTGTTGTGGAGTCTTATATTCCAGGATATGACAATCTTAAGTGTATCTGGAAATTTATTAAAGTTGAGTCCAAGATGTAAACTTAGTGTGGGCAGCAAGAAGAAGGATTTTGCTGGAGTAGAATAATGCCACAGTCCATTTGCATTTCATCCACTTCTCCTCTTGCTCAAGCCGGTGCCTGTCCCTCATGACACCAGTTCTGCTGTGACGTGTTGTGAAGTTATCCATGAGCTCCTCGTGGTTTCCATCTGGCTGCTTCAAAATATTTTATTCCCGTGCCTCTGCTGGAGAAATGGTAGAATTTGATGGATTTATTCCCCCATCTCTTTCCTCTCCCTTGCATCAGATAAGGACTCTGAAACAGAGTTGGAAGAAGGTGGAGTTTTAGGGTTAGGGAGTCTGTATAAGTCAGGGTAATGCCAGAATATGTGGTGGTAGCAACAACAACAACAACAACAGCAACAACAAAACCACAAAACCTCTAGCGTCTTAGGGGATCAACACAACTAAAGTTTGCTTCTTGCTCTCGGGAAGTCTGATGAACATCCCATGATTCCTCACAGCAACTCTTCCCCACATTTTGAGACTGACATTTCAACTCATGACTTCCAGGATTGCCAGTGTTAAATGCCTCAGCTCAGAAGAGACACACACCATTGTCATTTGATTATAATTTGTTCTGCTCACAGCCCATTGGCCACATGACCTCAGCCTAACTGTATGGAGGCTGGGAAGTACAGGGTAGCACACGGGGCTATTTGGTGAGCCCTGTCTGGTGCAGTCAGACCTGGTATCAATTCATAGTTCTGCTTCTTACTGGTGTGTGAACGTGACGAGTTTGTTAACGCTTCTGTGCTTTGGTTTTCATCCTTGTAAAATGGGGCTCAGAATACCTCTTCCATGCAGTGTTGAATAAGATAATATGTGTAAAGGCACATAGCAGGTTCTCAAGAAAAGATATGATAGCTAATTACGTTCACGGTAGCTGTCCTGGGAAGTGAACGTAATTACCAGTCAGGGCCTGAATTGGTATGAAGAATGTGTGCTAGGAGTTCACAGGAGAGAGAGCTCATTTTCAGGGAAGTTGACAAAGGAAAGCTACATGTTGGAGAACACATTTGAGCAGGGTTCAGAAAAATGTGTTTCTTCTCCTTTAAATCTCTGAAGAAAAAAGCAACCTTGCAGAGACCAGGGCATCGGGGGGAAGAAAATTAGTGCTGAGATTTTAGTGTGTTTTGACCTGAAATGAAAAAGAAATTATGAGCAAATGACAAGTAAGCTGATGTTAGTTACAAGTCAGTAGTCTGTGTTTTGTAAACAATAGATTTCAGTCCTGGTTCATTATTTCTGGGTGTGCTATTAGCTGGATGGAAACATGTCCGCCTGAATTAGGACCCCCTCAAGGTTTGATCTCTGCAATCCCTAAGCAGCTCTGGAAACGGGTGTCTGGCTCTCTGATGAGAAGTTTGAAGCACATCAATAGCTTGATTTATTTATACCTCTTTAAACAAAGAGAACTTTTCTGAGCTCAGTTATGGAGGGATAGGGTGAATAAGACATTTTCTTCTTCTGGAACCAGCCTGGTCCCTGGGTCTCTTATCCTTGACTTCAGAGCCCAGCTCTGGATATTTGTGCTTGTCCCTTGATTTGAGGGGCTCGTGAAGTCTTATCTCTTTGGTTTGCTTGACTTACCTCACCCCCTAGATTCTTGGCTCTGCTTATTTTCCTGATTTTTGGGCTCCCCACAACTTTTGGTGAGCAGGTCCCTCAGTTGACCCCTGCTTGAAGGAACGCCTTTGGCCAAGCCAAGTCCTTGACCCCAGGAGGTGTCAGTCAGGGGGGGGGCGGGGGGGGCAGACTAATGCAAAGCCACGTGGTGTGTGGTGAAGAGTGAGAGGCATGGAGCCAGGCCACCTGTATCAGAATCCTGTGTCCACCACTTACTGGCTAAATGACCTTATGCAAATCACTCAGCCTCTTTGTTCCTCAGTTTTCTCCTTTCAAAAATGGGGTTAATAATAATAGTATAGTATCAGCCTCATGGGGTCGTCATGAGGATTAAATGAGTAAAAGTGTTTAGAACTGTGCTTGGCATGTAGTAAGTGCTTAACGATTTTTATTTATTGTTGTTTATTATTTAGAATAAGAGTGCCCTGGGAGCGCAGGAAGGAAGCAATTTAATTTGGCCCAGGAGAGCTGAGAAAAGCTCCATAGAAACAATGATACTTGAAAAGAGTTTTGATCAATGAGTACTTTCTCAGAGGTTGGGTTGGAGGGAGGGCAATCTAAGAATAGATAAGGGCTGATGCAAAGGCTCAGGTATAAGACATAAAATAGGAAGTGTACCATGCATGAAGCATTGAATGAACGGTAAGAGTCGGGAGGGGGAGGTGTGGCAAGTGATGAAGCTGGAAAGGTGGGACCGGGAAATTGAGAAGGACTTTAGTGCTAAACAAATAAGTTGGTACTTTACTTCTAGGCAGCAGGAAGCCAATGAAAGTCTTTAGGCAAGGAAGTGATTATGATCAGGTTTGTAAGATCACACTGGCTGTGGTACAAAAGATGGATTGCAGCGGGCTGGAGAGTTGGCAAGGAATCCCTTTGAAGAGGCTGTTTCATTAATCCATGGGAAGAGTTTTATCTAATGGGCCATTAATCATAACTACTCTCCCCTTTCCATCTTCCTATTGGGTTTTTGAATGGTGTATGAGGTTATTTTGTTTGCTTGTTTTGTTTTTTGCTATTTTAGTTTTTAGTTTCTTGCTCCAAAAGCACAATATGAAAAAAGCCAGTTCTTATATTAGTAATTCACAGTATAAATCCAATATACTTCTTTCTCTCCACCTACTCACAGCATTAGTTAACTTGGAAGTCTTTCTGCAGCCAAAGCAGCCTAGGATGCGTTAAAATGTGTATTTGAAACAGTACTGTAGCTTTAAGTATTCATGAGCTTTGAGTCACCCCAGAGTCACCCCAGAATTGAGTCCTTCCTTTGCTTCACTTGTCACACCATTAGCAATATCCTTGGTTGAGTGACCTAGGGTTAAGGATTAAGTTTAAAAACCATCTTGGCATTTTTATGCTTGCATTGGTTGGACTTAGACTGAGATTTCATTAAATATTTAATTTTATTTGGTTTGCTTCAGGGTAAAGTCGAAATGAACTCCAAATGGTCTTTTTTCGTAGTTCACCTGTAATTCTTATTATTCTCAAATGGAAGGATCCTTCCTTCAGATGCAGTTATTTCAAGAACTTTGCTATCATATGCTCTACCTTGAGTGTTTGGAATTATGTTACCTATAGAGCTAATCCATCAAAAACTTTGTAAAAGCCCTGCACAGGCCTGAAGAGTGTGTCCAATTGGAATTCTAAATCATATTTCCTACCTAAACCTTCCCTTCATTTATAAAGCTCATGTTTTTTCCTCTTGCTCTGCACCTTCTGTAAAGTATCAAAGCTACCTATGGTTTTAGAAATTCCTTTTCTTAGAGCAGCTAGGGTAAAAATTTACAGAGATGGAAGAAAACCCTGGCAGATCCCCACCCCCATACAAATTTCTGTTTAGCTGAGAAAATGACTCTGCTCCTGCCATGCAACTCAGCGTTCCTTTTCATTAACACTGAATAAAAGGTTTTTAGATTTGACCAGTTTGCCTCTCTTTGAAACATTCCTCTTCATTAAGCAACCCTCAGAAATGTTCCACCCAACCTGAATAGTAATCAGGTTCCTCTTTCTTCTTTCTTTTTTGTTTTGGATGTTCAGAGTAAAAGAAGGAAGCTGGTGCTTCTTCCAAAAATGGCTCCCCCAGAGGCAATTAATTAATATGGTAAAACGACTGTTGGAAGTATCCCCACCCCTTCTCTCAGTGGACTGCTGGATTTTTCAGTGTTTTTTGGGGGAGATCTCCAGCTGACACTGGAGACTCCTCTTTGCTGAAACTCTCTGGGTGTGCCAGAAAGATCCAAGAATTAAAGATCTTCAGTGCCTCCAAAGCCACTAGGTTTTCCACGTACTTTTTCTTTTCTTTATACCTATATTGCCATCTCCCTTTAGAAAAGAACTCTTAGCTTATATGCTATCACCCTCTGGAGGGTTCTAGAGGAATATGAGAGCTGTCTTTAGATATCTGAAAGTTCCCCAAGTGAAGGAGGGATTTATTATATTCTATATATAGCTCTGAGTGATAGTACCAGAATAAATGGGTAAAAAAATGTCAGAAGGTAAAAATGTGTTCTGTGAGTCTGTGGAATGCTAGTGGGTGCTGCGGTTAGTATGTAGGAGGTTATAAGGTTAAATGAGTTAGGAAATGCTGTGTTCATTATCATAGCTGATGAGTGTTAGAAGTATCTCAGAGGAACATAATATTTGCTTATTTGACCATGGAATGTTTTTCCTGGAGCAGGTCAAAGGACAGATACTTAGAGCACTAAGAAAGTACTGTGCTGATTAACATAAAAATAAGTTTTACTATCATAAGTTAGAAGACTTAGGTGTGAGTTCTAGCTTCAATCAAATGCAGTGGGACCCTAAACACACATATAAACACTGTGAGATTCAGTTTATTTGTAAGACAGGATGTAGAACTGAATATTCTCGAGGTCCTCACTGGCTCTAAATTGCTATGGGTGGCACTGGTACATACTTACTCTTCTGTCTGTTGAGGTGTTCATGCCTGAATCGGACCTCACTTGATGAGCACATAGCAGAGGGCATTCATGCTGGTTGTGAAATGTTTTCCAACAGACTACTTCCAGAGCCTTACCAAAAAATTATCACATCTTTCAGATGTGTCTGCTCTGAGTTGTATACAGCATTCTCATCACTACTATCATGTTAATTATGAAATGTGTTAAGAAGGATAGAAATAATCTCAGAGGAGAGAGACCAAGATAATGGAGGAACTTTAAAGCGTGTCATAGGAAAACAAGCTGAAGTTGCATGGGGTGCTGATGCTTGGGAAAAGAAAAACATTATGGGACATAATGCCTGCATTTAGATGTCTGAGGGGTTATTAGATATGAATGATTGGACTCTTAGGGCCTTGAGGGATGGAATTTGACCAGCAGACAGAAGCTTGAAGGAAATAGGTTGCAGCTCCTTTTCAAAATGTTCTGATAGCCAGAGATTTTTCAGAAATGGAACGAGTTGGCACAGAGGGGGTGAATTCTCTGTTACTAGGTGCCTCCATAGTAAGTAGTTAAGCTTTGGGAAGTAAAAGGACTGGAACAACTACAATATCTCTTCTAATTTTTCTATTATGGGCTTTTAAGCCTTCCTTTGGCACACTCATCAATCCTTGTAAATATGTGACAATCAAGAAGGGCAGTGCAGTTTAGTCACACTTTGGAGCAACTTAGAAATAATACTAGGGGAAAAAAAAACCCAACAAAAAATTACCACTGTGGCCAGCTATAGAAGCTTAGTTTTAGGGATAGCCTGACTTTGTTGTGGAATTTACCAGAGAGTCATTTATCCACTTTATAGCTGTCCACCAATCCACAGCCATGAGTAAGCTTAGGGATAGTGCGTTTAAACCTTCTGGGGAGTGTGAACCAGGGTCTGGATGTGCCAACTAGAGAACTGCTCTACCATCTAGCCATATGTCTGGGCATCCGATGGCTTCTGCATATGATGTTAAGATACCGTAGCACTGAAACAGAACCATCATTTTCTTTTAAAGCAAGAACATATTAAGCATCTGTTATATGCCAGGAAGACACTACATTGAGGTTGGCCTTGTTTCGTAGAATTAAATAGAAAATAATTTTCCCTCTTTATTTCTTTGAGACTAATTTTCAGTTCAGTATACCGAAGATTTCTATTCACTGACCATTCTAAAATGAAGGATTTTGTTTCTTCAACTGAGGAATTTCATAGTACCCTGGTATACTTCAGAAATGTCTCTTCTGTGGACAATTTGTGAGGGAAAGAGTCCAAGAAAACACATGTCTAGTTCCCAGCTGGGAACATGGAGATAACAAGACTAATTTTGCTGAACTGGCTGCGTTAATTTACAGTCATATGCAGCAAATATTGTGGTTGAAAATCACAAATTTGCTAACGTCTGGCAGCATGGAAAGACAGTTAACTAACCAGTCATATGCTCTTTATGCTTTAGAAAGGCATAGTTTACAGATCCATCACAGGCCATAAGTGACACGCCAAAGAGGTTGGAGCTGAAGTTGAAAAACATGTCGATTATTATGGGAGCAAATGTCTTCTGGGTGAGGTTCAGTGTGATATTGTGTCAGAACATAATCCTAGGAAAATATTGTCTTCTCAAATATGCATTCTTTCCTACCCCCTCCCTTTCTCCTTCCTTTCCTCTCCACATTATTGTGGTATCATCCAATAGTAATCCATTTTTTCATTGTCTGCCACAAAGCTCAGAAGTAAATTTAGTACTCAGTTCCAGAAAGTAAGTCACTTATTCTGATTTCTAGTTCACAGTTTTCTCATCTTTCTAATTATTAATGAGCATTGATTTATGTCTATTTCATCTAGTTCATTTCATATACATCTTGATATATATTTCTTCAAATTATTTTTAGAAATAGGCAGAATCTACATGATGTATACATTCAAAAATACAGGCCAGAAAATACCATTAATAGATGAAACTGCATTTCTCAAGTAATTTTTTTTTTTTTAAAGATGACTGGTAAGGGGATCTTAACCCTTGACTTGGTGTTGTCAGCACCACGCTCTCCCAAGTGAGCTACAGGCCGGCCCTCACAAGTATTTTTGAATGGCTTAAGTTTTGTTTTGCACCAGAGATTCAAGCTTGATTATAAGGAAACAACTTGTATGAAAATATTAAATATGATTTAAAACAAACATAGGTGCCTTCTGCTTAGTATTTTCATATTAAGAAGAAATTTCCTCCACTGGGAAAGTTTTTTTTTTTTTTTTTTTTCCAGAATAAATCCTTTGATTCTCTTTGCCAGTCTCCCCAGCCTCCAGGATAAAAAGAAATAGTTATGTAATTGTACACAGATCTTCAAATTCAAAGACCTGCTGCATCCTAGACAGGGCCAGAGATGTTGGAGGGGGCATACGTATCAAGAGAGAATTGGTGTCTGTGTAGACCAGATCGGGGGTTGGCTTAGTGGCAGGAGCAGTGGTCCACAAAAGGTTGATTGGATAAACCAGGTGAAAATTTTATTGCCTGAGAAGAAATTAAACTGAGGTGGGGAGATCCAGCACTTGTTTTGGAGCACTGGTTACCAAACTTGGTTGTACACTGGAACCACCTAGGAAGCTTTAAAAAAACTGAAGTCTGGGTAAGTAGGGAGGGGGAGCAGAGGTCAGTGTGTTACAGTTTTTCCTTGGGTAGAGGGCTTTTTCTGCAACAAACTGTCTAAAACATCACTGGACTCTGTAGGATGTGGGGTTGCCTTCCAAAGGGCTTAGGAATGGAGAGGCTGGGATTGTTCTCTTTTTCATTTTCTTCTTTCTAATTGACACATAGTTGATTGTATATATCTGTAGGATACAGAGTTGAATGTCAATACCTGTGTGCAATATGTGATGCTCAAATCAGGATAAGTAGTATATCCAACATTATACAATGTAATCATTTTTTGTGGCCATTTACCAGTTCTTCCCTTCCCCTCTTCCCGCCTCCCCATTGATTGTTTTCTTTAGAAAGGCACTAGCGACTGGTCCTCTCGGATCTGCTGTAGGTGACTTCTAATTTAGTTGGAGCAATGTAGCCCTGTTAATGCTGGCTTTAAGTGTAATCTCTGCCTTATCCCTAGGGACATTATTGTGCCTATTGGGAATCAGTTCATTTACTTATTTCAAATGGCACTTTTACAACCAATACCCATTAAATGCTTGTGGTGAAGCATGCAGGATCTGGAATTACTCACCTAGTTTTGAATGCTTTCTCCACCACTTGCTAGTAGTGTGACTCTGAGGCAGTCACTTAACCTCCTGACAGGTAGAATGCAAATATTAATAATGCCAATCTCACAGGGTTTTTTGTTTTATTGTATTTTTAAATTGACAAATAATAATTGTATATATTTATGGGGCACAATGTGATGTTTAGATACATGTATACTTTGTGGAATGATCAAATCAGGCTAATTAGCATATCCATCGCCTCAAATGCTTATCATTTCTTTGTGGTAAGAACACTAAAAATCCTCTCTTTTAGCTATTTTGAAATATACAACACATTATTATTAACTATAGTCACCATGCCGTGCAGTGGCAGTGGAAAGGTTGAATTGTAGTGGGGAGGGCTGGATACCCAAGGTCAGTGTCTTAGAGCTGACTAAGCTCTGAGGATTGTGGAGATTTCAGAGGTATTAGAGTAATAACAGAGATGGGGAAGAGGCTGGGAGAAGAAACTCACTGGCCTGTAGAAGAGACTGTATGTCAAAGTATAATAACAGCGATGACATGATCAGGCCCAGGGATGCAATCCAAAAGGCATATTCTAGTGGGGGTTGTGGAGCTGTAGGAGTTCCTCGACTGCAGAATAAGCAATTGCTTTGTATTTACAGGTGATCTTTCTTCACTGGCTAGTGAGTGGAAGCCCAAGTTAAGACAAAATAGGTGATCCGGACCCCTTCAAATTCCCTGAGATCGGGGGATAAACCTCAGTTCAGAAATGTGTATTTTTCAGGGTTTGTGCCAACTCTACTGGACATGGACCTTCAAGTCAACAAATGGTTCTAGACTCTAGTTCCCTAAGCTCTGTGCGCGTGCATGTGTGCGTGCATGTGCGTATGTGTGTGTGTGTGTGTGAGAGAGAGAGAGAGAGAGAGAGAGAGAGTGAGAGAGAGAGAGAAGAAAGAGAAATGTTTGTTTTGTTTTTCTAGTGAGAATCTATTTATTTTTTCCTTAACATAATTTTTTGAGTCACTCTGAATTGGGTCCTTTTCTCAGGAAAGGCTGGATGTTCTGTGTACCAGACCTGTCCTCATAGGGTGTAAGTGGGAACCAGGTTGACTTCCACCTTCTGGGGAACTCTTGCATAAAGATGTTCAGTTTCTCAGAGTCAATTGCTTTTATTCCACGGTTTGGGGACCTGTGGATGTTGGGTGGTCCTGTCACAGAATTATTTTTTTCCAGGGTCATGAAAGCTTTTCCTTTATGGCAGCTTTTGCAATGGGGGTGGGGAACCAGACTTCTAGGGATATTTCACTTGGATTTATCTATTGTAATAAGGTAAATTTAAAGAGTTCTGTTATCTATTTGTGGGAGGGTTTATTTGGGCATTAGACACCCAATAAGTCTGGGAAGTCATTTAGATGATGTTCAAAGTCATCTTAATTTAGGATGCACTCGGGTTTTAGTAGGTGGGCTTGCACAAGGTCACCAGGATTGTCCCCACCTATTCTGAGTCCAGTTTCTCAAAGAGGGAAAACTGTCAGCCAGCGGGGATACTGCAGAGAATGCTCTCTGATTCCGGTTTCTTCCTTACTGCTTTCATCACTAGAGTCAGCATCAACAAGCTCATCACCAACTATTCTATTTCCAGAGGGCTTAGGATCATCCATTCATTCATTGTTTTTCCATCTATTCATTCTTCCATTCTTCCACCTCCACATTCGATATGCCCATTTATTGATTGCCTTCTACATATCAAGCAAATTATTAAATGCAGGGATTAACATAACTGATATTCAACTATTGTTATAAAACACGTGAGGAAAACATTATTTTGTTATTTATTAATCATTCTGTGGGTATCATTTATATGACGACCTTTGTCATCTATGTTGGCAAGAGAATAAAGCATAGTCAGAGATGTAGTCAAAAGAGATAAAGTAGGAATAAAGTAAAAATGGTTGAGTGGTCATAGTCCAGGTTTTATTCACAAATTTGGGATTGTGGCATAAACGGAAGAATAATTCATGAGCTTTATAATTGTTTTTGCCTACTTCGGTTATTAGTTGGCATATTTATCTATAAGCCTCAGACAGTAGTTGGCATCTGCAGCAACAGCTTTTCTTCTTTGTAGAATACCAGCATGACAATGTGGTATCTTTGTGATATCATTTTCTTGTGTTTTTAGGTTATGTCACAGATTTTTAAGAATATCAGTCAGATCAGGCAATTGAAAAATAATTTTTTACATGTTTGGAATTTCAACAAGTGGTAAATTAATAAAAAAATTTAAGAAAATGTTCCTAAGGGAGTTATTTTCCAAGGTGGAATTATCCCAGAGTGAAGAGGTTTCCTAGATCAAAGCACTTGGTCTAGAAAACTGGCAACATAATTAGAAATGTGTATATTTACATATGTGTTGTGTATATATAATATATATATGTATGAATGTACATTATATTTGTATATGGCCTCTAAAATTCTTTTCTTTTTTTTCTTCCTTCCTCCCTTCCTCTCTCTCTTTCTTTCTCTCTTTCTTTCTTTCTCTCTCTCTCTCTCTCTCTCTCTCTCTCTCTCTCTCTCTCACCTCTCTCATCTATTTATCCGGCTATATCTATCTTTGTTTAGACAACAGTACACAATCATAACATTTGTGAGTTAAGATGCTTCTATTGTCAGAATAAGTAAACCGCTATTCTTTAAAGCTTTACCTCTTAAAGGCCTATTAAAAGAACAGCAAGAGTTCCTTTAAATGATGCTCTAAGTTATTGTTTTAGCTCAAAAAGCAGTTTCAATGGAACGGGAGTGAATATGAATATAGTGCTGGTTCCATCAGCCAGTGTCCTACTCGGTCTCTTTCTCTAGCGGCACCCACCTATTGAGAGAAGCATCACGGTCCTTTGATACAGAGAAACAATGCGAAAGTAGAAACCCCCTTCCAAAAGGATGATGAAAGGATCATAATGGACATTTAGTTTTCTTTTTTTCTGATTAATTCTTCTTGACAATATAAGAGCTAAAAAGTCACCCTTGTAGTTCAGAAGAGTCAGAATGTTATTGTGAGAGAGGATCTTAAGAAAAAGAGTGTAGATTCACTAGGAGGAAAACAACAACTTGTTGTTCGTGTGTGTGTGTGTGTGTGTGTGTGTTCGAGTGTATGTGCATAGAAAGGTCTCATGCATTAAACATCTTGGAAAGTGTAGGCACAGCTGGTGTCTGGACAGTGAATCATGTGTCTCTGAAACATCAAATAATCCTTCTCTGTTTATCTATTTATAATTATGACCTGTCAAATTTCCTTCTTGTATTTGTTTCAAAAATAAACACCCAGCCAGAGTGATTTAACTCTTTTCATTCCTTCCAGCTGCTCCATTTGCGTCATTGGCTCAAATGTCACCCCGAGCTGTTGAAACCTGCCTATGTGGCATTATATTCTGTAACCTTTCATTTCACATAGGTCAACACTTGGTTTTTTACACGGTAGTAAATTTGAGGCATGAGTGATTCAGTCGGGGCAGCTAGAGGTGAAAGGCTTTATCTTTCTGGAATGCTTGTGAAATAGCCAGTCACTCAAAAAGCAAGATTAATGCCATCACTGAGGTGACATAAAGGGGATACCTCTGCCTTACAAAACTAGTAGCTTTTTCATTGTCTTGTTCATGTAATGGTGGCTACTTTGAGTTTCTGGTTATGTTCTGTGATCTTTTGGAAGCTTGGCCCCTGGACAGATAAATATGTTATTTAATCTTGTCATTCTTGTGATTTTTTTCCAGTCAATATTTGTGTAGGAAAACATTGGTGCATTAAGTTTATCTTCCCATATCAAAGCCTCAGCTGAGATTTCTCAAAGTTTGTCACTATCCCAGACTTGCCATTTAGCACCTATCCTGCATTCCTTGATTTGAATTATCAATTTGATTCTACAAAAAATTATGAACTGTAGAAGATGTGCCTCCTATCATCTTTTCCTCTTCACGAATAGTCTCTAATATTCAAAATTGAGTGTAGCTTAGATACATAAGTCTTCTGGTCATGGGGATATCTAAAATTATACTTAGAATTTCTCTAGCAAAAAGTTTATTTTCTCTAAATACCTCTGTTTTAGTTCTGTTTCCATTTTTAAACTACTTAACATCTCCTAAGAAGAAAGGCAGAGATAAGCTACCTCCCAGCTAAGGAAAGAATATCCTATAGGGAGGCCTAGAACCAGTGGAAAACAGAAAGTAGAAGCTGTATGTCTGACCTTTTTACTCCATGCTCCTCGTGCCCATATGACACTTAGCAGAAATTATGACTGAAACCATTAAGAAATTGTGGAACATCTTCTCTGTGCCAGTTGCTATTTTAGGTGATGATACCTACAACATTGTGAAATTTACAAGGCTGTTACTGTCTCTATTCTATAGATGAATATACTGAAGATAAGAAAGATTAAGTGAATTGCTCAAGGTTACATGACAACTAAGTGACAAAGCTGGGTTAGAAACCCATTTCCTCTGACTACATGTCAAGTTCCTACTGTGCATATTCAATAAGATGACATAGGTCAGTTTCTTAGTACTTCGTTCCCTCTGCTTCTTCCTCTCATGTTCCTCCTTCCCACTTTTCTTCACCTGTTTCGCTCTTCAAGTCATAGCTTAAATAATTAACACTTGGTTGGATGTTACTTCTTCCAGGGAATTCTCAGATCTACCAGACCAAGGAGTCCTTCTGTTACATGCTCTCAGGTTGCCCTGAACTTTTCTTTCAGGGTGTATATCACAACTAATAATTATTTGTGCAATTATTTTCTAATGTCTCTTTTCCATATCAGACTTTATAGTCCACGAGAATAGAAAAGCCTCTGTTTTGTTTATCATCATGTTTCCAGCCTGTGGCAGAGGATACACAGATAAAAGCAGCTCAAAACATATCTGTTAAATGAATGAATGAATAGCACTCTATGAGTCATAGCTGTTGTGTTATATTTATTAATTTGACAATTGAATATCATGCCTTGTATGAATGCTTGTTGGGAAAATAGAATAATTTAATCAGGCCCCCTTGCCTTAGGTCAGGTTGCGGGTAGTGCAGCACATTCTTTGTAAGCAAATTTTGTGTGTGTGTGTGTGTGTGTGTGTGTGTGTGTGTAGTTAGTGCACATACATAGCACCACGGTTTGGCTGGCATCTGCCTTGGCGTCTGTGCCATGTGTGGCCATGCTCTCCAACCTATGGCTTCCAAGGACCTGTTTGCCAGTTACCTAGCTCATAGCCTTGCATGTGAGGGGTCTGGTGACCCAGCCTGGTGTGTGAGGGGTCTGTGACCCAGTCTGTGAATGGGCTTGAGGGGTCTGTGAGCTCCAGACCCAGCCCTAGCACGGAAATGCTCAATGGGGTAATTGAAGAACCTATCAGAATAAGAGAGCAACAAAGAAACTGCCAAGGTCAGTGATTTCTGGTCACAGCCTGAGGTTGAGGTGATCACACAAAGAAGGGTGATGTGTCCAAAGTGGAATCAGGAGGGCAAGTGAAGGGACAGCAAGTTGGCAAATGCTTTGCCTTTTACCCACCTGCCAGTCACTTTCCAAGAACATCTGGAAAGAAATAGCCTCTCAACCTATAGCTTTGGTTTAAGGGAAAGAATCCATTCATCTCTAAGTTTAGTCTGCTAATAAAAAAAGAAGGATCCAGAAGCGATTTCACTTATAGTTTTTCCCCCCAAGTATTTTCCACTTTACCTCATTGTTTTCCAGTGCCAGTTATGGCTTTCCACATTCCTAATCAAACTTTATTTTTGAACCAATTGTCTTCCTGCCTTATAAACTTGAACGACTCCCTTCAATATCTGTGTGAAGTTTCATTTTTCGCTCTGGGTTTTGCTGCTTAGTTAAACGCACATGAAACAACTTCAGTTGCATTTTCATCAGGTTTATTTCACAGTGTATTAATTCTGTGGTTTTGCAAGATCTCAGCCAAAGATTATACAATCTGATTCAAACTGGCCTCTGATTAACTAGTCTGATTTTTAAATTGATGTTTCATACTGGAGAGATGTTAAGAATGTCAGTTTTCAGAGCTCTCAGGCTAAATAAACCATGGTAGAGGTGTTTTAATTCATTCTGGAAGATTGTGCCCAGTGAATATTCAGTGCTGTAACAATGCAGTAAAATATTTTTAACCAGGGAAATATGATTTTTTTTTACTGTCCCCAAACCTATTTAAGATTATGAAAAGACAGCAGAAAAAAACTCTTTTTCGTGTAGTAGAAAGTTATGGTTCTAAACAAGTAAGATTGAAGTAGTCAAACTTAATAGGCACCCAAATGGCTGTTAAACACAAAAAGCAAGTAATTAAAGCTAAAAAACAATTATCCTACTCATTCAAAAAAGTTTGGTAACTTACAGAAATATACAAAATACAACAGGATGGAAAAGAAATAATATTTCTATTACTTCTATTCAGGACAAACACGCGAGGAGAGGGTTTTATATAGTAAAATAGTTTGATTTTTAAGTAGCAGTGCAGTAGATTTCTTATTTTTAAATAGTAGAATTAAGTTTTGGCTTAGATGGTGTCAGGATTTTCCAGGTGCACTGAAAAAAATATAGGTAGACTCTGATTTAAGAATAGCCAATTTAAGAAGGATTTGTCCCTGCAAGCAAGGTCAGCTGATCCTCTTCATTTTCCTTTAGAGACAGTCGCCTTCTAGTCCTCATTTAATGACTGCTAAGAGAGTAAATGAAGTGAAAAGATCTTTTATTATAAAAACACAGACAGTTAGAGTCTAGAAAGACAAGCCCCACCCCTCTTGGATTTTCCCCCATACCACCTCCCTGCTCCTACCCCTAGAGTGATACCCAAATCTGTTTCTGAGAATTGCTGGTGGGGAAGTGAGTAAGGAACAGAGAATTATTTATTTCTTCTTATTTTTAATTCATTTATATATGTATTTTTTGATTTACAACTCTAGACAAATGCAAAAAACCATGTACCCATTATCCCAATCAGGATACAGAAGAGTTCTCTTGTTCCCCAAATTCCCTTTTGCTGTAGTTTGTATTAAAACTCTTCTCCCACTTCTGATCTGTTCTCTGCCTCTATAGTCTTGCCTTTTCCATTGTCAAATAAATGGAATCATACGGTATGTAATCTGAGTCTGGCTTTCTTAGGATAATGCATTTAAGATTCATCTATGTTGTTTTATGTATAAATAGTTCTTTTGTTTTTAATTGTTGAGGAGTATTTCATTGTATACATCTTCTACAGATTGTTTATCCATTCATTCATTAAAGGACATTTGGGTAATTTCCAGTTTGTGATGACTATAAAAAATACTGCTATAAACATTTGTGTCAAATTGTGTGTGTATGTGTGAGCATAAGTTTTCAATTCTCTTGTTATATGGGTTGTGTTTTTTGTGCTGTGTTTAAGAACTCTTTGCCTAACCCAAGGTCATGAAAATTTTTCATATGCTTTGTTCAAAAATTCCATAGTTTTATGATTTACATTTAGATCTATGAGGTGTTCTGAGTTTTTTTTTTTTTTTCCATAAGTGTGAGATAGAGGCCAAAGCTCTCTTTTTTTCTCTATATATGCATATGTCCAATTGTTCCAGTACCATTTGTTGTGAAGATTCCATTGAAGTTTCCTTTGCATCTTTGCCAAAATCAATTGGGAGAATTCATCAGTGAAAGCATTTGGGTCTGGAGTTTTCTTCATTGGGAGGATTTTAATCACAAATTCAATTTATTTAGTAGACATAAGTGTATTTAAGTTATTTCTTCTTGAGTAGGTTTTGGGTCATTTGAATCTTTTAAGGAATTACTCTATTTTATTCACACTGTTGAATTTATAGCTATGGAGTTGTTTTTAGTATTCCTTTATTGTCCTTTTAAATTCTCTGAGCTTTGTCATGACATATCCTCTTTCATTCATGATATTAATAATTTATATACCTTTTTCTCTTTTTAAATTGATCTGTTGGGCTAGAGATTTATCAATTTTATTGATTTTTTAAAAATAGAACTAACTTTTGACGTCATTAATTTTCTCTTTTTTTCATGTTCATTGATTTGTGGTATTATTATCATTATTTCTTTTCTTCTGCTTGCTTGGGGTTTAGTTTGCTCTTATTTTCTAATTTTTTAAGTGGATGTGTACCTTAATGATTTGAAATATTTCTTCTTTGCTAATATTCACATTAAACACTATAAATTTCACTACTTAGCACTACTTTAGCTGCATCCCACAAATTTTGATGTGTTATATTTTCATTTAGTTCAAAACATTTTCTAATTTCCCTGAGATTTCTTATTTGACTATGAATTATTTAGAAGTATGTTTAATTTCCAAATATTTGGGGAATTTCCCAGATATTTGTGTTTTTGATTTCTGGTTTAATCATTATGGTCAGAAAACCTATTTTGTATGATTTCAATTCTTTTAAATTTGTTAAAGCTCATTTTACAAGGTGGGAAATGGTCTGTCTTGGTGTATGTTCCATGTGCCTTTGAAAAGAATATGTATTCTGGTGGTGTTGGGTAGAATTTCAATAATTGTCAATTAGGTTTAGTTGGTTTATTGTGGTGTTTAGTTCTCCTATCTTCTTTCTGATTTTTCTGTCTATTAGTTCTACTGATTGTTGAGAGAGAATTGTTGAAGACACCTAATATAAATGTGGATTTGTCTGTTTGTCCTTTCAGTTTTGTTAGTTTTTGTTTTCTGTATTTTCAAGGTTTCTATTCAGATGCTTACAAATTGAGGATTGCTATGTCTTCTTCCTAAGAATTGGCCCTTTTTTCATTACATAATATCCTGGTAATGTTTCATGTTCTGAAATGTTTTGGTTTGATATTAATATAGTCCCTCTAGCTTTCTATTGAATAGTATTTCCATATAGATATTTTCTATCATTTTACCTTTAACCTATAGGTCTTATGTCTTATCTGCTAACAATTTCTGTATATTAATTGGTATAGTTAGACAATTTGCTTTCAATGTAATTACTGATATGGATGGATTTAGGACTACCAATTTTTACTTTGTTTACTGTTTATCCTCTTTATTTTTCATGTTTCTATTTTTCCTTTCCTGACTTCTTTTGGATTATTTGAGACTTTTTTTTTCTCTTTAAAAAAAATTTTATTATTTGAATTTGTTGGCTTTTGACCGTATTTCTGTATAGTTTTTCTTATGGCGCTTGCTCTGGAGATTACAATAGGCAGGTCTGACTTTTCAGCCTTCTTATAATTAATATTTCACCACTTCAAGTGAAATATAGAAACCCTACAACCATATAGTTTCCTTTAATGTTTCTTCTTTATGTTGTAGATGTATAACATCTACATAATTTTATTTTATTTTTTAATTTATATTTTTTGACAACTTCCCCTCTTCTACATAACTTTAAACCTCACTAGGCAGTTTTCATTGTTGCTTCCAACAGTTACAGATATTTTAAAGAACACAAAAGGAGTATAGTTTATTTACCTTCATACTTACCATTTAGTTACTGTTCCTTCTTACTAAAATTCCAAATTTCCTTTTGATATCATTTCTCCACTACCTGAAAAATTCCTTTAGTATTTATTTTAGAGCAGATTTATTGCTAATGAATTTTATTTTATTTTTTATCTGAGAATTTTTCCTTCCCCACCCTCAACACATCATTCATGAAGTATATTTTCTCTGGATATAGAAGTCTTGGTTGGTAGTTCTTTTATTTCATTATATAAAAAATGTATGTCGTATTTTTTCCTCCATGATTTCAGATGAGAAATTTTTAGACATTTGGATCATCGTTCCCCTATATTTAGGGTATTGTTTTACTCTGAATTCTCACAAAATTTTTTCTTGAAAAAAAATTGGTTTTCAACAATTTGCTTATGATGGGTCTAGGAGTGTTTTTATTTGAGTTTATCCTGTTGGGATTCACTGAGCTTCTTGAATATGTAAATTTATATTTTTCACCAAATCTGGGAAAACTTTTGCCATTATTTCTTTAAAATTTTTTTGGTACTAATCTCTTTCTCTTCTCCTTTTGGAACCCCAATAACCTGAATGTTAGAATTTTGAGATTGTTTCAAAGAGCCTTGAAATTCAGTTCATTTTTTCCCCAATCTCTTCTTTATCTCTGCTGTTCATGTTGGGTAATTACTATTGGTTTATATTTAAGTTCCCTCGTACTTTACTCTGTCATATCTGTTTTGCTATTGAGTCTATCCCATTAGTATTTCATTCTTTTAGTTTCAAAATTTGCATTTATTTATTTATTTATTTTTATAGTTTCTATTTCTTTGGTAAGAACTTTTTTCTTTCTATTTATCTCAAAAGAGTTTGCCATTCTTTCAGTGGCATGGTTATAATAGCTGCTTTAATGTGTTTGTTTGATAATTACATCTAATCATAATGGGATTGGTATCTCTTGATTATTTTCTGCCTTGAGAGTTGAAGTTTTCCTGGTTCTTATGTCTAATGTTTTATTATGTCCTAGACATTTTGAATATTGTGTTATAAGACTCCAGTGCTCTGGGTCCTATTAAAATCCTCTGGAGAAACTCAGTAGTCAATCTAGATTAATTTAGACTGCAAGTCCAAATCAACCTTCAGTGGGCTGTGGTTCTGACATCAGTTTAGTATACAAGGGCATTATTCCTGTATGTTATGCTCGTGTTCCACCCGGGGACCAGCCTGAGATCTAGGCTGTGGTCTGTTCTGTAGGTGCATTCCCAAAGCTTTTGCTATTTCACTTTGAATCCTTTTCAAACATGCTCAACTTGTACATGAGCACAGGACATCATGCACAGATTTGGGGAATTCTCCCTCCTTGTCTGCATGATTTATTTCATGCCCTCCAGCTCTCAGAGACCCTTTTTCCTGTACTCCTGGCTAGAAAGTTGGGTTTTATCTTTCCTGCACTGTAACACATTTCTCTTGACCAAGTCTGCCTCACAGATACAACTCCAAGAGAAAAAAGAGAGGAAAATAATGAGGATTCCCCTGTATACTATTCAGAGCACAGCAGTCTCATTTTCAAGTTTCTCCAGGCAAAGAAAAAGTTTTTTTCCTCAGAGTTTTAGGTACCTGCACACTGCTGCTGCTGCAGGAGTGCAGCCTTATGACTGGATTTGTTAAATAAAAAAGGGGGGGGGGATTTCCCCCACACTCTCTACCACAAAGGCTCCTACCACCATTAACAGTATAGTACTCTAACTACAAAGAGAAGGTTTCTCTCAGAGATTTTTCTGTCTAAACTTGCTGGGTAGTTCTGTGATTAGGCTACCTTAGTGTCTCATTAAGGAGATACAGGAGAGGAAAAAAACCTTCCAATACATTCACCACCATATTAATCATTTCTCAAATTTTGATTTCTTTACTCAATTCACATGCAATTAATAACTTTTCTGAGTTCTCAGATAATTGTTTTATGAATTTTTTCCCAGGGTTTTTTTGCTTGTGATTTGTGGGAGAGATAGTGGACTTTCTCCATGTTTGCCCAAACTAGAAGCCTCCCCTTATTTTCAAAGCTGTTATTTATTGTATAAATGGTGGTCAATTATAGTTTAAACAGTTCTATTTGTTTTGTCCTTCAGGTATGTTATGAATTAAATAGAATTGAGGGCTGTCTGGATAACATCTCCATTTTAACATCATTTATATGGAAAATTTTATATAACCATCATATGAAAATGACATTTGAATATAACTTACTGCTGTCATGTCTTCCAGATAGCAGAGGGACTTGAACTTAAAAACAAAACAAAACAAAACAAAAACCTTACTTTGTCACTAAAGTTTCTTTTATTTTTGTATTCTGTACCCTAACTGCTGATTTTGGTTTTTGGATGTTCTGGTCTATGTCTGCCTCTCTGCCTCAGAACCTGTGCAATGCTATTTTCTCATGGCTTCGTGGCCTTTTTGCTTAATCTACCCTTTTGCTTCTATCCTTTTAGATTACATTGGCTGACACTAGTAGGATTTTCTTTCTTTTTTAATTGATTGATTGATTCAAATTTTTTATACTTTGTACCAGGCATTGTTCTAGAAGTTGGGGGATACCAAAATTAATGGCTCGTAGACCATGACTTCAGAAAGCCCATCCTTTGGGAGAAGATATAAATGACCATTATAGGGGCAAAGAGAGGTTTTGGGAATTTAGAGAAAGGCTGAATTATTTCTTGCTGGGGAAATTAGAGAAAACTTAAAGGAAGTAGTAGTTAAACTGGCCTGAGAGGAGAAGCAGGGCTTAATCATGCAGAGGAAGGAAGGCAATCATATCTGGAGGAAAGTGTATGAAGAAAAAGTCAAGGAACTAGAGAAGTACAAGTTGGGAACAATGGGTTCAGTTCATTGGCTGGAAATAAGGGATTAAGAAGGAACAGCCTTTGCCCTCTCATCAGGCACAGATGTGACATTGTACATCCATAATCCTGTTGTTCAGGCAATCTCTATATTCTCCTGGCTCTTCCTCAGTACCTGGCCTTCCCAAAGCCATGGTTATTGTGGGAATTAAGAAAGCAATGTGCCATTGAAGATGCCAAATAAATACTGGAGTTTTTGTTCTTCAATGGGACTCTAGTTAGTCTCTCAGTACAGGTGACAGGTAGCACCTTTGGGTAAAGGTCCCCCAGCTCCTCAAAAGCATGGGTCTCATAACCCAGAAGCCTCTGCTTCCAGGTAGCTCAGAAGTGGCTCTGTTCCCCAGATGGAGCAATTCTTCCTTCTCTTGGCTGTAGACTGGATCCCTAGTGAGACCTGAGGACTGGAGGTCTCATTAACCAGCTCTGAAGGCGTATAAGAAGGGTTTCTAAAGTGTTCTCAATAACTAGAAGGATTTTTAGAATACGCAAATTGGCTCCTAAGATGACAACACTCATTTGCATGTAAATTTTCTGATCTATTTTTATTTTAAAGCCTCATTACATCATAGTCATCCTGCTTACAGCTCAGAGCTGCCTGTCTCACTTTTTAATTTTAAGTCAGTTCAGGGAGGCTAATTGTCTCAGTGCCTCTTACAACCCATATTTATTCAAAAGTGCATCTGCAATAATGCATTAAATGGTAGCCTACTGACCTGAAAGAGTTAATGCACCTCCCCTTTTGCCGAACTCCTTCTACCTTAGAGTCATCTAAGCACTTAAGGAATTTTATTCAGTGAATAGAAAATCATCATGTTTGACCTAGGTGCAGCAAGTACAGGCTTTTAAAACATGTTTAGACAGAGTTGTCTACTGACCTATGGTAAACATCAGAGGGTCAAAGAATAACTGTTTTATTGCAGCTGTACCTGCCATCATGGAGTATTTAAAGTCAAAAAAAACCAAGACTGGAGACTAGCAAGCCAAATATAAGCAAGTGGCGAGGGTCAAGGTGGGTTTAAATTCAACACACAAAATAAACTTTTAAAAATGCAAACCAGATGGTGCCATTTTACTGCTTAAAACCCTTCAGTGGTTTCATATGAATCTTAAATTCCTCAGCATAACATGAAAATCTTTCATGAACAGGTCCCAGACTAACTCCCTAGTATCATTTCTTGCAGATGTACTTGTACTAGTTTGCTACGGCTTCTATAACCAAGTACTACAGATTGGGTTGCTTTAACAACAGAAATTTATTTACTCTGGAGGCTAGAAGTCTGAAATCAAGGTGTCAACAGGGTTGGTTTCTTCTGAGGCCTGTTTCCTTGGCTTGTAGATGGCCACCTTCTCCCTGTCTTCACATAGTTTTCCTTCTGTACCCATCTGAGTTCAAATTTCCTCTTATAAGGACATCAGTAATGTTGGATTGGGACCCTTCCTAATGGCCTCATTTTAATTTAATCACCTCTTTAAAGACTCTATCTCCAAATACAGTCACATTCTGAGGTACTGGGGGTTAGGACTTCAACATATGAATTTCCGGGATATATAATTAAGCCCATAATAATACCCTTCCTCCAGTCATACTAAACTACTCTCAGCTCTCCAAATAGGCCTTACTTTCTCTCACTTCTTTATACACATGTAGGTCCTTTCCACATTTCCTTGCCTGGCCAGTGACCACGTGGCTCAGTCATCACCCTTGTCACTGCTAGCTGAGATCTAGAGAGCCAACACCGTGTCTCACTCATTCCTGTACTGATGAAAACTGTGCTCAACAAATTGATAATTTTAGGGACTCGAACAAAGGAAATGAAACAGTTATTATTGACTCTTCCTCTGCTCTTTCCCCCTTCCCATATCTATCCTCTTTAATGAGACTTGTCGATAAAGGTCCAGTGCAGGCCAGCCTTCTGGTCTGGGTCTGTTTTGAGCTGAAGCTGGATGATTGACACATGATGGAGGCTGCCACGATGAGGGGAGGGTTCATGTGGCTGTGAGAGCTAACCTGCCCAATATGGTAGCCACTTACCGTCTATGGCTCTTTCAATTTAAATGACTTAAAATTAAATAGCATAAAAAATTCACTTCCTCATTTGTATTAGTTACATTTCAAGTGCTCAATAGCTACAGGTGGCTAGTAGTTACTGTAATGAATAGCACAAATACAGTCCATTGTTGCAGGAAGTTCTGTTGGACAGCTCTGTGAGGACCTAAAAGGCTGGAACACTCTGTGTTTGCTTCCTCTGCCTCACCCTGATTCTTTTATTTGGGCATAGGGTGATCCCAAGCATACAGAATGGATCAAGGTTTTTTGACTTTTCAGAAGCAAACAAAACTTGACTTCAAAATTTACCTATCTTTTTATGGTCCTTGGGTAGAACTCATAGTCGATCCTTATATTCTAGTGCCACTTGGCAGCAAAATAAACTCATTTAACACACTTCTGCTTATATTCATATCCAAGGCCACAGAAGTGTTTAGGGAGAACATGGGATACAGGTGAAGTTGGTCTTAGTGCTCCAAGTTTCCTTTGATATGCTCTTTCCTTCTCCTGAGGGTTATAGTCTTCTATTACAGTCACCAATATTATTTCCTCTTTTTTCCTACTAAGATCTAATTTTAGGGAAAACTTATATATTAGTCATTTTTTTCTTAGCATGAACTTTTCATATTATTGCATAGAGTAGGATTGAATAACATAATAAACCTGGATTAAGAAATATGACTCTACCTGTACCAGCTTTGTAAGCCTAGGAAAGTATTCTGTCCCTTCTTAGTCTCTGTGTCTTCTGCTATAAAATGAGGACAAAATCACCTACTTCATATTGTTGTTAAGCATTAATGTGGGAGGGTGTATAACACCTTTACAGAATATACATATTAAAGTTAATTTCCTTTCATTTTTTTTCCTCCATGAAAAAAATTTAATTATTGGTAAGTCACTAGAAGTCTTTATGGGGTATGGAGGTGCAGTGGGGAAGAGGTTGCCTTTCATTGAGTGTCCCACAAAACTTGACCCCCACAAGTGACAGCATTAAAATGTTGGAAAATCCTGTTATGATAATTGAAAGGTGGGGCCTTGAGGAGGTGATTAGATTGTAGGACCCTGCCATAGTGAATGGATTAATAATGGTGGTCAGGGGCGTGGTTCTGAGAGCTTTAAAAGGAAAGCACATGAAGAGTTTATTTGCTCTCTGCTCTGCCATTTCACAATGTGATACCCTGCCGTCACTGTCGCAACCACCAAGGCCCTCAGCAGATGTGTTCCCTGGACTTTGGACTTCCTAGCCTCTAAAACTGTAAGCAATAAATTTCATTTTCTTTATAAATTGCCCAGTTTCAGGTATTTTTTCATAAGCAACAAAAATGGACTAATACAGAGGTAAAGCCCTTTTGTAGGGCTCCTGAAAATATTCCCAGAGCTGGCCCTTTATCTCACCTGCAGATTGGTTTGAGATTGGGAGGAGGTGCAAAAGTTGAAGTGTTGTTTGACCTCCTTGTTTTTTCCTTCCACCGGTGGTATGTTTATGATCTAATTCCTCTCACTAGATTGTGAGGCTATTTATCAAGAGCAGAAGATTCACACTACAAAGAAAAAGTGACTTCTGGGAGTTCAGAGAAAAGGCTTGGTGTGGCAGCTCATCATTTCTTGCACTCAAGGTGAAAATAAGCCATGGACCCAGCCCTTAAGCAGACTGGATTTTCTGGGCATGGCTGAGCACCTGCGCCCTTGTGAGAAGCAGATCGACTGCAGCCTGGTTGCACGTCAGCAGACCGCCTATAGTGTGGGACACCTGGGGATAACAGGGCAAGGTGATGACTGACTACCAGTGTTAGTGAAGAACTTGGTACTAAAGGGACAAGTTTACTTTCTAAATAATGCTTTTAGTTGATTCTTATAATTACCAATAACGTTAAAGCAACTGTAGAAGAAACATAGTTGGAGCACAGACTTCCGATTCCAGCATGTAGAAGCTGATTCCAGAATATTAGCATTTGAAGGAAAGCTTTAGTTTTCAAGTGAATATTCCATTTGCCTAAGAACAAAATTTACTTTTTAAGAGTCACCCTTTGTTGGTGGTCATATAGTGACATGAAAACCTGCTTAATTAAACTTCCTCCCCAAACTAAGCTAAATGTAACTGGTTCTACCAGGTAATTACTATAACTGTATTTTTCCATGATGTATTTTAAATTTGGAAAATGTTTGTGAAAGTGTTACAGTTGAAAGAGATTTATGTGCGATAGTCCTATTTATTTTTCTATTTAATAGTAATTTACTCTGTAATTCAAAACATTTTAGATCAGACCTTTCAGGCATCATGAGTAGCCATATTAACTGGGGTAGAATTAATTCGTAAAGAGTTGAATGAGTCAGTAGGGTAATGTGATGGCATTTTGATGGACTGCACAGTGTTTAATGTGTTATTTCTTTCATTCACTAAGAAGAATGGTCCTTCCTTCATCCCTCTTTTTCCCTTTCTTCCTTCCTTTTTCCTTCTTTTCCTCCTTCCTTTCTTCCCTCTATTCATATCCTTCCTTTTAATCTCATGACTCCGAGGAGCCTCTAGTTTTACTCCCTGCTGTATAATATTAAGTCCTATAGAATCAATTACACGGTATTTACTAAATACCTACTGTAGTAGTCCGTTTCTGTTGCTTATAACAAATACCTGGAACTGGGTAATTTGCAAAGAAAATGAAATTTATTGCTTACAGTTTCAGAGGCTGGAGAGTCCAAAGTCCAGGGAACACATCTGGTGAAGGTCTTTGGTGCTGATGCAGGTTATTGTATTGTGAGGAAGGCAGGAGCAAGAGAGAGAGCTAACTCCTCACCCTTCCTCCTTTTAAAGCCCTCAGAACTATGCCCATGACCACCATTAAACCATCAGCTTATTAATCCATTTACTAGGGCATGCATGGTCCTCACAATCTAATCACCTCTTCAAGGCCCCACGTTTCAATTATCGTAATAAGATTTCCTACTCTCAACAGTTACAGTGGGGATTAAGCTTCAATGAGTTTGGGGGTGGCATTCAATACACTGCATTCTGACCCTGGTCTCCCAAAACTCATGTCCTTTTCACATACAAATACATAAATTTCATCCCCATAGCCCAAAAGTCTTAACTGTCCCAGCTCATAAGTCTAAAGTCCCGTCTGTGAAATCAAAAGTTAAATACTTCCAAAGTACGATGTTGAGACAAACATAGGGTACAACATATTCCTGTTCCAAAAGGGAGAAACATGCCAAAAGAGAGGGGTAACAGGTCCCAAGTAAGTCCAAAACCCAGCAGGGCAGGCATTAATTCTCAAAGCTGGCAAATCATGTACTTTGACTCCGTGTTTGACCTCCTCTTCATGCTGGTGTGGGGGTTGGGTCCCTGAGTCCTCTGGCTGCTCCACTCTTATCCTGGTCTCCAGCCATGCTTTAACTCTCACAGGGGCAGTGTTGCATGCTGGTAGCACTACAGATCTGGGGTGTCCATGATGGTCCTGCTCCCACGGCTCTACTAGGCACGGTGTTGGTGGGGTTTCTTTGCAACTCTTTCCCCATGTTTCCACTCAGCATTGCTCTAGCAAAGGCTCTCTGTGGTAACTCTGCCCCTGTAACAGATCTCTTCCTGGGACCCCAGCCTTTTCCATACATTTTTTGAAATTGGGGTGGAGGTTCCCAAGCCTCCACAGCTCTAGCATTCTGCAAGCCTGCAGACCTAACACCATGTGGACGCTACCAAGGCTTCTTTCTTTTATCTTTCAAAGCTGCAGGTCCGGCCACACCAGGGGCCAATTTAGCCATGGCTGGAGCATCCAAAGCAGCTGGGGTGCTGGTGCTGGAAGCAGCTTCCTGGGGTGGCCTTGGGCATTGAGCCAGTGGCGGGTGCCTCAGGCCTGTTCCCAAAGACCATTCTGTCTCCCTAGGCCACTGGGCCTGTAATAGGAGGGGTGGCCTGGAAGACTTCTGAAACACCTTCAGGGTCTTTTTTCCCTTCTCTTGATAATTCCTTTCTTCTGTACTAATCTCCTTAGCAAATGGTGGCTAGGCTACACTCTTGCTTTCGTAGCCAGGCTAAAAGTTTTCCAATTTTTTGCCCTCTACTTTCTTTTGAATTATAAATTTTGGCTTTACATTATGTCTTTTCTGCCATAACTCAGCATGGGCTATTGCAAGTAGCCATGTGGCTTCCTGAATGCTTTGCTGCTTAGAAATTTCTTTTGCTGAATACCCTGGTTCAGCACCTTTAAGTTCCACATTCTATAATATTTTGGGGCATGAACAGAATGCAGCCACGTCCTTTCCAGTTCATAACAAGGGTGATCTTTGCCCAGTTTCCAATAAGCTTCTTCTCATTTACATCTGAGACATCCTTAGAATGGTCTTTAGAGTCCATATTGCTATCAGCATTCTGGTCACCACCATTTAACCAGTCTCTAAAACTTTCCAAGTTTTCCCTAGTTTTCTTATCTTCTAAAGTTTCACCAGCATGTAGGCTTTTCCTAGCCTGCTCCTTCAAATTCTTCCAGCCTCACCTCAACACCCAGTTCCAAAGCCGCTTCCACATTTTCAAGTATTGGTGATAAGCAATGTTCCACTTCTCTGGTGCCAATTTTCTATATTAGTCCATTTCTGTTGCTTATAGCAAAATACCTGGGACTGGGTAATTTGTAGGAAAACAAAATTTATTGCTTACAGTTTTGGAGGCTGGGAAGTCCACAGTCCAAGGAACACATCTGGTGAGGAGACAGCAATACAGGGTGTCACATGGCAAGAATGGTGGAGCAGAGAGGGAGAGACTCTCATGTGCTCTCCTTTTAAACTCCTCAGAACCATGACCACCATTTAGCTATCAACTTACTAATCCATTCACTAGGGCATGGTCCTCAGTATCTCATCAGATCTTTAAGGCCTCACCTTTCAGTTATCCTAATAGGATTTCCCACTCTCAATAGTTACAGTGCGGATTAAGCTTCAGTGAGTTTGGGGGAACATTCAATCCACTACACCTACAGTTTTCCAGGCATGGGTCAAAGCACTAGAGAGAGAGTGGATAAAAATGGTATATAAAACTCTGACCTCATGGAGCTTATATTCTTGAAATAATCTCGAGATCTCTTGGGGGTTCTCTTGAAGCATTTTAGAAGGTTTGCCATAAGCTCTAAAGGACAATTAAATTTCTCTGGTTTTCAGCACAAACTAAAAAGTCATTTCCACCTACTGAATGAATTGCAGTCAGCCTATTCCCTAAAGCTTGGGAAGCCTTGACATTAAGATCACTTTTCTGTTCAAGTGCCTTGAATGTCTACCTTTAAATGTCTCATTTAAAATGAAATCCATCTAGAAACTTTGATGGTTATAAGTAGTTTAAAAAAAACAAGCTAAAATTGCTTTTTTTTTTTTTTTTAAACATTGATGGATTGTCCTGTTTCCCTACTTCCACTGGAATGTTTATGAGACTATTGCTACCCAGGTACTGATTCATCTTATTCATTTCGGCTCTGAAATTTGCATCCCTTTTCCTTTGACAAACAATAGATGACAACATGTTCTGCATCAAGATCACAGCCATTCTGTTTTTCTCACGCTTAATATATTTTTGAGTTCCTAAGCACGAACCGTCCAACTCTCAGTCCATATGTTAACAAATTAGCTGGCAGGACTCAAAACACAAGCAAAAGAAAGCTCTCTCGGTGAGATCCATTTTCCATAAATCTAGCACTTATGAATGGGGAGATGCCAGGCAAATTTAAAACAATTCATTTGAAGCAATTATCCTTGTCCCACCTGTTTTTGAATCTTCTCCATTGTGTCATTCTTTATCATAGTCTGCTGACTTACACCCAGCAATTCAGACTGTGAATAGTGAGCTAAGAATACAGTAAATGATTCCAAGGGAGGACTCAACTGGTGTGCAGGATCATTTTCATTTTTTATACTTAATTTTTCCTTTCCCAAATAAAAGGAAACAAATTATCCTTTAAATTACATAAACTTGACTTCTACTATTTATTTAGTTTTTTTTTTTTCTCAAATTTTCTTCCACTTTTTTTTAGTGTTTTTTCCTAGAATTTGACTTCTCCCCCTGGGAGGCATATTCTTGGAAGTAATACAGGGAATCCAAATCTGATGGCAACACCCTTTTTCTTCTAAAGATCTAGGTTTCAAAGTGTGAAGTGTTGGCAGAACTTGTTTCCTGGTAATCTTATATGGCTAGAAAAGCCTTTATTCTTTTTTCCCTTATTTTCTTCCATTTCCTAACTTTTATCCTCAAATATTTAATGAACATTTGTTGAATATTTATATCTATATAAAGATATATAATATTACTAAATATTGTTATAGAATATTGTATAAAACACTGAAGTACTGTTCCTGGAAATGAGAATTAATAGAAATAATGTTATGATGGTAATAATGGTAGATATCATTTGGTGCCTTAGTCTTGCAGTTCCAGAAACTTCACCAGCACACTCACAGATGGACCAAAAAGCACATTAACAGGAGACTAACAGGTAAACCAGAATGGTAACTTATTAATATGCCAATGGGGTGGTCATCCCTTTGTAGCGATGGGAATGATCTCATGGCTCAATCCGAGGCATTCCCATTTTTTATTTTGAGGTAGCTGAGAAATAAAATGAACAATGAAACATTAGCTTGGGGAGCAGGCAGATAAATGGTCTCAGAGTTCATTTCAGTTGGGTCGTACTGGAATTGATGGATTTTCTCAAATCCTAAGCAGAGAACAAATATTTCTCCGAGGCCCAGAATATTAGAGTTCTACCTGAGGATTTTCATTCTCCTGGCTAGTGCTGAACACACAACTGTAAGGTTTGCCTGTCGGGAGCAGCATTTTTCTGCTGGTCACAGACTTCTGTTACTACACTCTTTCCTTAGATGCATTCTTACTACTGAGAAAGCTAGGTAGCTGTTTTTTGAAGAGCAAGTCTTTCTATAGGGACAGAGTCTTTCTGTCTCCTCCCATTATGTGTCAATTTAGTTAGATTAAATTTCAGAGGGTGGCCTTAATTTTCTGATTTCTAAGTTTAGGGTACACGTGGGAAAATTACCTCACTATGAACCCCTCTGCTCGTGTTCCTATAGACGTAGTGAAAACATAGAAGGATTGGTGGCCATGTTGGTTTCTGTAGTTCTTTTTGTGAAAATTAAGGTTATTAAATACACAAAGGGAAAGTTAATAAATACATTTGATGACAATGAGGACCTTGCAGAAGGCTGGGAGCTTGGATGTGTGTACCTGTGGCCTTTTCCACCTCGTTTCCTTCTCTGTGGCCAACACCAGCACCACATCTGGTAGAATCCCTCAATGACTGCTGAAGGATGTGCTGGAGAAATGAAGGCCTGGACGCTTCTGAGAATATGTTTGGATAATGGGAAGAGGGTTCTGTTCCTGTCTGTGCCTCAGGAGAGTATGTTGTTTTCTCCTGAACAAGAAAAGGAGAATTAAGCCCCTTAATAAATAATGAGCGGCTAAAACTGCTCTCTAACTTAATAAATAAACATCACCTCATTACCGTTTGGCTTAGTGGAATTTATTGGAATCCATCTACTGGGTGTTATCTGAAACATTTGCCAGAAAAACTGTTTCAACTTGGCTTGCTTAGGCTGAGAGAGCAAACAAAATATCTACCACATTCAACATAAAAACAAACTGAAAGAGGAGCCAGATAGAAAATAACATAACATTGCATAAATAACCTTATAAGTAACAAGGGCTAATTAGCCTGAACAGGAGCATTTTGCTTGGTCCTGCTGCTTGAACATCTATTATTTGTCCTTTACTTATTTCTTTATGATTTATGTATTTGCTTTTTATGTATCACACTCTAGACTTCCCACATGCTGCTGATGTGGGTTGATGGTCTTACTTCCACTTTACAAATGGGGAAAGAGAGGTTTTAGAGGGTAACTTTCTAGACAAAGGTTGTAAGAGTGAGCAGCCTTCCTAGAGCCCACCTTTTGTGCACCCTGCTTTTAGTACCTTCAAGGCTGTCACAGTGCACTTAGCTATATTACCTTCACCAAGTGGTTGTTGGCACACTGTATCCAAGTCCTGGAATTGCATCCATGTTTGTCAAAATAAACATTTTGGGACAAGAAGGGAAAAGCCTCCTTAAATTGTTTAATTACTTAGAGAAGTCCTATAAATAGGGCTGATGTTTGAATCATTAAGAATGGTTGCCAGCGAAAGGTAAGAGTAAAAAGAATAAAGAAGAAAATCAAGAACAGACCTGAGCAAGAGAGGATCCAGAAAAGACAGAGCTTGAGAAGAGTAGAAGAAGGAAATTGTAGAGTGCAGCATCCCTGAATCAGGAGAGGGTCAAATGGCCGTTCTGATGAGAACAAGGCAAAGCCACTGTATGATGGAATCAAGAATTTATGAATGATCCTTATGAGCAGTTTCAGCAGAGTGGGCAGGGCAAGGTCAGATCAAGAGAGGTTAAGAAATAAAGCACAGTCAGGGGAAGAGGCAGTGTAGTTAGGTGATTAGTACAGACATTTGCCATCAGTGGGCCTGGGTCCAAATCCACATTCTGTTATTTGCTAGCTCTGTTTCTGATGAGTTACTTGAACTTCCCAAGACAGTTTCCCTACTTGTACAGATGAAATAATGGCAGAACCGACTTCAGGAGGAATGAATGTGATGGTGCATATACACATTTAGCACAGTCCTGGGCCCGCAAGAAGCATTGGATAAACATCAGTTGTTCTGAAGAAGTAGAGGCAGTCAGTGTAGATATTTTTGAGAAAGGAAGAGGGAAAGGTGATGGAAGAACAGGAAAAACTTGTCAATGTTTACAGGCTAAGTAAAATGGTAGGTGCAAAGGAAAATATTCGTTCTGGAAGAGAGAAAGTGTGGTTAATGGAGGTGTGAGAGGGGAGTGAGGACAGAACGATGGAAGGAAGAGGGCCTTGGCCAGGCTTGCCTTCTCAGGCAGAGTCAAGGAAGTTAGAGAGCTTGCTAGACTCCCTGCTGTTTAGTAGGAGGCACATTTATTTGCTGAGAGTGGGGATGGGGTGAGTGTGTAAGGGCTTAGTAGAGGAGAAAAGATTTGGAACAGTTGCCATGGCACCTGCTATGAAAAATTAATGAGAGATGAGCACAGGCAAGATAAGCAGCTAAGCCCTGAGAGCCTGGGCAACGACAGTCTGACTTTATCTGGGACTTGCATCCAAATGGTCAGTTACAAGGCTAACGGCCAAACTCCCTGGGCAGAGAGAAGGTGCACAGAAGGTAGGCGGGGGAGTTTCCCCAGAGTTGAGACTGGTGATAAGGTACATGAAGGGTCTAGAGAAGAGGGGTGCTGCAGGGCAAGTGAAAGCATGGTTGATGACCGACGATGAAGTCCAGGTGGAACCAAAGCGATGCTTGAAATGACATGCTGGCCCAAATGACTAGGGAATGGCAGGTTAGGTGTAGGGAGAGGTTATAATGGATATTTTACTGCACCTTCCTAGAGTTCACATTAACTCGCCTGGAGTTTGACAGACAGTGGCTGTTTGAACAAAATGAAGATAATTTTTCAAAGAAAACTTGGCAAAACTTCACTTCCAAAAGAAATAAGATTTGGGTCTGTCTCCTTCTGATAAAAACTAAAGGCTGCACAGAGGTCATTCAGTTTTCTTGGCTAAATGGCTTCCTTGAATATAGACTTCAAGGTCAGGAAGTCAGAAAATAAAATATTTTTTGAGTTTATCTGACCCTATGGGGACATATGGGCAAGTAAATCTGCTCCACATCTGGAGAAACAGATACACAAAAATAAATCCTGTGGTTAATTAAGACTTTTTGAATATCTGAATGATTGAATATAAGCATTTTTAGCTTACAGAGATGGTTTAGTATAGACAAATTACTTCTCAGAATCATTTTTTAAAATAGCCTTTCTAATAATAAGTATTTCCTTAAGTAAAAGAACACTTTAATCTCCTGCAATAACTCTGATAGGTAGACAAAGTAGATTCCCATTGCTGCTGTAACAAATTACCACAAATGGAGTGGCCTAAAACAACACAAATTTATTATGATACGGCTTTGGAGGTCAGAAGTCTGAAATGGGTTTCACTGGGCTGGAACCAAGGTTTTGGCCGAGGCCATATTCCTTCTGGAGGCTGTAGGGGAGAGAATCCATTTCTTTGTCTCTCACAGCTTCTAGAGGCCGCCTGTATTCCTTGTCTCATGTCCCTTCCAGCGTCACAGCATCTTCAAACCTCTCTCTCTTTCTGACCTCTGCTTCCATTGTCGCTCTTCTCTGACTGACTCGCCTGCCTCCTTCTTATAAGAACCCCTGTGACAACACTGGGCCCACAGGGATAATCCAGGATAATATCACCATTTCAAGACCCTTAACTTAATCACATCGTAGTCCCTCTGGTATGTAAGGTAGCCTATTAACAGGTTCTGGGAATTAAAACCTAGACATCTTTGGGGGCCATTGTTTTGCCTACCACAGTAGGTGTTATTACCCCATTTCTTGGATGAGGAAACTGAGATTCAGCATTCAAGTGATTTTCCTGAAGCCATGTAGCTAGTGATGGAGCACGAACTAGAACTCAAGTCTCTATGAATCTAAAGATCCCATTTTTTTTTATGAGACCATTGTCACTTCCCTAGTCATGAGAGAAGTTTTTGATCTTTATATTTTTTATACAAGTGATTCAGGAATATGTGCATGCATATTAGTATCCTTTGGCCACTGTAACAAATTACCACAAACTTGATGTTTTAAAACAGAAATTTGATGACAATTATGCTAATTACCCTAATTTCACCATCATACATTGTATACACGTATTGAAGTATAACTCTGTACACAATAAGTACGTATAATCAATATGTGTCAATTAAAAAGTAAATTTAAAAAAACAGCAGAAATTAATTTTCTCATAGCTTTGGAGGCCAGAAGTCCAAAATCAGTTTCACTGGGCCCAAATCAAAGTGTCAGCAGGTCTATACTCCCACCAGAGGCTCAGGGGAGAATCCTTTTCTTGCCTCTTCCAGTTTCCAGGTGTCTGCTGGCATTACTGAGCTTGTAGCCACACCACGCCAATCTCTGCCTCTGTCTTTCCATTGTCTTCTCCTTTGTGTGTGTCTGTCTAATCTCCCTCTGCCTTCCTCTTGTAAGGATACTTGTGATGCCATTTAGGGCCCACCCAGATAATACAGGGTGATTTTCTCATGAGGATAATTTTCTTGTAATCAATCAGGGTTTCCAGAAAAAGTGAATCAATAGGATGCGTGTGTGTGTGTGTGTGTGTGTGTGTGTGTGTGTGTGGTATTAAAGAACTGGTTCACACAATCGTGGGGGATGGTAAGTCCAAAAATGTAGGACAGGCCAGCAGGCTGGAAACTTAGGCAGGATTTGGTCTTGAGGGAGAATCTCTTCTTCTTTGGGAAACCTCAGTTTTTGCTATTAATGCTTTCAAGTAGTTGGATAAAGACAATCCACATTATTGAGGGTAATTTACTTAAGGTCAACTAACTGTAGATGTTAATCACATCTACAAAATACTTTCACAGCAACACCTAGATTAGTGTTTGATTAAATAATTGTGTGCTGTAGTCTAGCCAAGTTAACACATACATGTCATAGACATATCTTTGGGGGCACCATTCAGCTTATCATAGCGTATTATAAAGTTTAAGATTTAGATAGCATAAAAGAATATAGAGTTAAAAGTGAAAGCCCCTCCATTTTCTGTCCCCTATCCTATTCTCCCCAGAAGAAACCACTGTTAGCTGTTTGGTGTCCATAATTTCAAACTTTCCCCCATGTATTTATAGACTCACATATATACATATATGTGCATACATCCATTTTATATGTATTATAAATTTGACTTGCGTATTAGTCCATTTTCTGTTGCTTATACCCGAATACCTGAAACTGGGTAACTTATAAAGAAATTAAATTTCTTATAGTTTTGCAGGCTGGGAAGTCCACGGTCCAGGGAACACATCTGGTGAGGGCCTTCTTCTTGGTGGTGACTCTTTACAGGGTCCCGTGGTCATTCAGACAAATTACATGGTGAGAATGACAAGAGTTATCACATGTGCTCTCTTTATAAAGCCACCGTTCCGCACCCAAGATAACTCATTACTCTATGAATGGATTAATCTATTCATGAAGGCATAGTCCTCATGATCCAATTACCTTTTAAAGTCCCCACCTTTCAAATGCCATAACTGGATTTCCCACCCTCTTAACACTGTTACAATGGGGATTAAATTTCCAACACATGAAATTTTGGGGGACACACTTAACCCATAGCAACTTGTTTTTAAAATAACGTGCCTTAAGATCTTTCTATATCTGTACATATGGGTCTATTTCAATTTCTTTTTGGCATCTGCATAGATGTCCATGGTAAGAATGTGTCATAATACATTTAACTGCTTTCCTTAGTTATGGACCTTTCTTTTCTTTATCTTTTTTTTTTCTGTGAATAACACTATTGCAGTGCATAATCCTTGATCATATATGTAAGTGTAATTATGTCTCTAAGAGATATCCTTAGAAGTGGAATTGCTAAGTCAAATGGAATTCTCATTTGACAATACTCCTGAACTGTCCTCCCTAAAGGCTATGTTAATTTGCACTCACACAAACAGAAATAGAGTACTCATTTTTCCTCACCCTTGCCAACATTGGGAATCATAATGTTTTAATATTTTGAAGCCTGATGGGAGGGGAGAAGTAATGTATCACTGTTGTTTTAGTTTTCTTTTTCTTGATTACTAATGTTATTAAACAGCTTTTAAAGCATGTTTTGTCCATTTTTATTTCTTTTCTATGAATCGCCTGTGCCTGTCCTTTGCTGATCTTTGGTTGGTGTGTCTTTTCTTATTGTTTTTAGGAGCTCTTTATTCATTAGGCATAGAATTAATTTGTTTATTGTATGAATTACATTTTACCTGTGTTTTTTACTTGCTTATAAACTTTATTTTTTGTCTTGTTTTATGAATGCTTTTGAATCTGTCAATATTTTGATGTAGATGATTCTGTCAGTATTTTCTTCTATGGCTTCTTGGTTTTGTGTTTTTCTTAAGGTTTTACCTACTTTCTATTGGGCTCTGAATAGAAAACTTACTGATTTTATATATTTTGCAAATATATTTGATCGCCACAATGCTATCAAATCCAGATGAATGCAGTGACCTGATAGTTGGCTGCAGTCATGATTTTTCATGTACTGTGTGTTCTCAAAGAGGTTTGATAGAGCTTTCTAGGTATCTTTTTTTAAAAACAATTTTTCTGTGTTTATTAACAAAGGAGCTGTTATTTTTTCCTGGAAGCATCAGAACCTAGTTTATTCATTTTCTTATTTTTCCACCCTGTAATACAAGATCGAGTATATTTGCTTATAATAAAATAAAGGCCAAAGGAAGCAAGAAGTCAGTGGATAAACACAGTCTAACTTCCAGTATCACACTGGTGATGGGCTGTTTCTTATTCTCTCTCTGTATCATTTGTATGTCAGCTTTTTATTTCCTGCCATTTTATTGATTGAGAGTTAGCTCCCTCCAGTTTCATCTATCATAGTAAGGATCCAAATTGGAGATCATTCTGATATGGAAATTATGTATTTTTTTTTTAGAACAACACATGCCATTTCACACTGGAGAAATTGGTCCCAGTCAATGCATCACCATCAAATTACATGGATTCAAATGACATTCCAAAATCCCAGAAAACACTAAATAAAAATAAATATGAGTGATTACCTTGTAACATAGTGTAATGGGGCTTCTTGTTGGGCTGCAATTGAGTTCTCACCTGTTTCTTTGATGTTTTGCCCATTTCAAAGTGAATCTCAATGATATTTTTATACATGACACCAAGGCAACTAGAAAATTATCCCTTTTAATGTTTATATTTATGAATTTTCTCATACTGCTTGTAGACTGAGAGTTTTGCAAAGAGATGGATTCTTTTGAACAATTTCTAAGTCTTTTAAAATTATGTTCTTCCTTGAACTTTTCAAGGCTTGGATAGTTCTGAAGGAGTCACATTTTGAATGTTGTGTGTTTCAAGTGACTGTTTTTTGGTCTAGTTTATCTAGGTGGGTATAGATAAGCACTGAATATACAGAGAATGGGAGACAAAATCAATGAGAATGAGTCAAATTCTTTGGAAGAATTATCTCTCTTTAAAATAAAAAAAATAAACTCTTTGAATAGGCAAGATGTTCAAATAGTTCAAAATTCAAAGTTACTAAAGGATATATAGTGAAACGTGTCTCTCCATCCCATATCTTCCAGCCACTAAGTTCTCTCCCAGAAGGCAATCAACAATACCAGTATCTTGTACATTTTGTAAAGATAGTTATGTGCAAGGAAACAGGTATCTACACATACCTGTATATCTGTAGGGAAGACTGTCAGGAAGGGCAAGCTGAACTCGCAGGCCACAGGCAGAATTTCTTCTTCATGGAAACCTCACAGTTCTGCTCTTAAAGCCATTCAACTGATAGAATCATGCTCATGCAGATTATCTAGAATAATCTTCCTTACTTAAAGCCAATTGATTATAGATGCTAATCACATCTACAAAATACTTTCACAGTGATACCTAGATTACTGTTTGATTGAATAACTGGGACTATATCCTAGCCATGTTGACACATAAAACTGACCACTACAAGTCCACTACTTGTCAACTTGGCACTCACACACAACTTAAACCATACTTAATCTCTAAATAAAGACAATAACAAAATCATACTTCCACCTAACATGGTACAACTATCCTGTGTACAGTGATAACACGTTAACATTTTCCCAGAAGAGGATGCAAAGTCCTTGGGTGATTTTTACTCTTATATTTAATGTCCTGTGATGTAAAGTTAACTATTATTAATACATCTTATATTAGATGATAAGGGGATAAGAGAAGGATGAAAACAAATATATTTGCTTAAAATACATACAAACATATTTATAAAAAAATAAGGAAGATGTACTCATAACTTTTACAATCCTCATTTCTGCAATTGGCCTTGTGTTTGTAAGTGGTATTTATAGCTACCTTTTTTCACTACACATTCTATATTCTCTTTGTTGTCAACAAGCACCTCAGTTTACCATGGCTTGATGCCTGCTGGGGTTACCTAAATCTTCATAACTGAAGAGTTAGCATTACTGCCTGAATTGGGTTGTTGTAGTTTTTTTTTTATTATTAATGATTTTAATCAAAAGGCATGGTAGTAGTAAGAGATACCCTAAGGGATCTCGTGCATTCTAACACATCTTTTTCTTCACTCTCACTATGTAGTAGCAGTCCACTTCCCTTTGGCAATTGGGATCAATCTTCCTGACCAGTACAGTAACTTCCTCTTTGCCTTTTATTCAGAGCCACAAGGAGTAAGTGGCAGTCTTAACTTCCAATTCAGTGATACTACTGTTGTGTCTCCTGGTGGAAACATTTCTCTCTTTGAAAGTAAGACCTTTAGTCCAGTACAGCAGAGGTGTGCTGGGGACAGGAGGCTGTGGGATGAGAAGTACAAGAGTTTGCTAGTTGATGATTAGGGCTAATACTGAGTGATGCCACCTTCATTTCCACTTGATTCCTGGACTTGTGAATTCTGGCTATCAGAGGAACAGCACCACGGATGCAGGGCATATAAATCTCCTGGAGAACCTTGCTGCAGCCCTGCAAGGTATAACCACCTAGCTGGCACTGTATTGAGTCTTCAAAAGGCCATTCCACCATTCTGTCAGGCCAGCTGCTTCAGCATGGTGGGAGTCATGATAAGACCAGTGAATTCCATGAATATAGGCCCATCGCTGCACTCCATTTTCCATGAAGTGAGTTCTTTGGTCAGAAGCTATGCTTCATAGAATACCATGATAATGGATAAGACATCTGTAAATCCAGTGATGGTTGTTTTAGCAGAATCATTGCATGCAGGGGAGGCAAATCCATGCCCACTGCAAGTGTCTATCCCAGTAAGAACAAATTGATGCCCCCTTCCATGATGGAAGTGGTCCGATGTAATCAACCTGCAACCAGGTAGCTGGCTGATCCCCCTGGGGAATGATGCGATATCAGGGGCTCAGTGTTGGTTTCTGCTGCTGTCAAATTAGAAACTCAGCAGTGGCCAGGTCAGTCTTGGAGTCCAGTTACTAAGTCTATGTATAACTTCCATTTCTGCTGCCTTGGCCACTTTGTTCATGATCCCATTGGGCAATGGGGTGGCTGGGGAAAGAGGCTGACATCCACTGAATGGATCATCTGGTTTACTTGACACTCATTACACACTGGCCTCTCCCTTGCTTCTTTTCTCAATAAATCTTTGGCAAATATTCCACATCAGTGCATGAAGAGTT
Organism: Cynocephalus volans; assembly: GCF_027409185.1. Classification (NCBI taxonomy): domain Eukaryota; kingdom Metazoa; phylum Chordata; class Mammalia; order Dermoptera; family Cynocephalidae; genus Cynocephalus; species Cynocephalus volans. The sequence continues at coordinate 103,210,171 of NC_084460.1, read as the reverse complement.
TTAAGAAAATGTTATCTTTCCAAAAAATTGTACTTTTTCTTTCTTTTGCATAGTATGACAGACTGGATTTACAGCCATGTGACGTAAGTTGAAGGAAATGATGAAGGAGCAAGCTCATTTCTGTACCTGATCTGGGTGGTATTTTCTGATGTGTTGAGTTGACCTTCTAGAACTAGACATGCTGAGTATCTGAGCAGGAACCCTGTGCCAAGATGTCAGAAAAGCTCCTGAAGCTTCAGAGACTAGTCCATTTATTTATTTATTTTTATCAATAAACAATGTAGTTGATTTTTGTGTCCCTTTGCCGATTCCTCTAGACTAGTCCATTTTTGGCCATGACTGTATAGCACTTATATAGTAGATAAAGAGTGTTGACCCAAACTAGTGACTGTCCTTGGCTGTCCTTGTCCCTTCTCAGCTTCTCTTTAACTCAATGGTATTTATTCCTTTCATTCATTAATCTGTGTATCCTCTCTATTCTTCTTGTGCATAGGGGCCTTGACTTAATCACTATTGTATTCCAAGTGCCTAGCTTAATGCCTGGTACATAGAGGGTGCTCATTTCCTATTAGCTTATTAATATATTCAACAAATAGTAATGCATGTTTAATTGATAACCCCTCTCTGTTTTCTTTTCTTTTCTTTTTAAATTTAAAATTTTTTTTAAAAAAAGATGACCAGTAAGGGGATCTTAACCCTTGACTTGGTGTTGTCAGCACCACACTCTCCCAAGTGAGCCATGGGCTGGCTCATCCCTTTCTGTTTTCTTATCTTTATTTCTTTTTTTGACTATAACTCTTTCCTGCTTTCTTTATTTGGCATAAGAGGAAAACAAATCTTATTGAAAGACAACTTAGTTCAATTCAATTCTATAAACACTACTTTGTGCTAGGCATAGAATTTGACGAGATTTTTCTTCAAGACACTGCCTGGTGGTAGAAAAGAAAGTCACATTAGAATATAATCAAAAGTCATGTGGGGAATGCCGTGATAGAAGTATGCTTTTGGAGCTAGGAGAGTGTTTTTCTGCCAGCAGATGTTTAGCATGACAGAGGCGTTCACAGATAAGAGATTAATAGCAATAACTACAAAAACTAGCCTTCATTTAGTGATTACTAAGTGCTTGGCACTATTGTTAGTACTTTACATATGCTGTCTTATATAATGCTCACAACTCTAAAAGATAGGTACTAATGTTATCCCCACTTTATGAATGAGGAGACTGAGGCATAGAGAGGTTCACTAATGTGGCAAAGGCCCATATTCTAATCCCCCTCTGCCCTCGATCACCAATTACATTCTCAACTGATGGCTGACAAGAAGTATATCAATAACGCAGGAATCTTGCCTCTCAGGTGGGTAGCTTTCAGATGAGAAAATTCTGACGCAAGAATTCTTCACCATTGCTCAGTTTCTCTGTGGGATAAAATGTCAGCCATCCACAGCGGTAGCTGGCTTGATAACATTCTCTTTACTGAGGAGACTTTTCTTCTCTGTCTCTTCCCCACCCCCTCTACTAGTACTTTCTGAACCTCCCAAATAAACTGATGGAACTTGAATCCTTGTCTTAGTCTCTGTGTAAACTCAAAGTTTTGGGTGAACCCAAACCCAGACAGGTAACATACCCAGAGTGGAGACAGGATTTGAACCCAGGCATTTGGACTTTAGAGCTCATGCTCTTACCAATCCCTCTACTGACACTGGGGGGAAGACTAGTCAGAGAGGCTGAGCGTGTCTTGTAAGTTTGAAGAAATAGTTCAGTACAACTAGAGCAGAGCAGTCTGGGGAGCAGGGATGTGGGTGGGGGGAGATGAGGTGGGAAATGTTCCCTGGGATGAATGCATCAAGTTCTTACAGGTCAAGCTGAGGCATTTGAACTTTATCACAAAGGCAATGGGAAGTCATTGTACGGTTCTGCTCAGGGGCGATATGATCAGATATTCATTTATAAACGTTCATTCTGGAGACAATGTAAGGAATGAATTGGGGTAAAGGGCAGTGGAGAGATTGCAGGTAGGAAGACTGATTCTGAGGCTACAGCAATTAGGAGAACAACAGTGTGGGTAGAAAAGAAGGGGAAGACCTGACAGATGATTAGGGCACAGGATTAATGCAATATGGTGCAGGACAGTTCTCTGGGTGGCTTTGGACCAACCCAGCTCTCCCTTTTCATCACTTGGGTTCCCAAGAATAACTGTAGAATGTGAAGGAATTCAACATCCTGAGATAAGGAGGAGCTGGCTTCAACAGCCTGGGCTCTGTTCCTGTAACCCCTAGAAACACGACATCTTTCAGTGTTTCAGCACCTGGGGTGTAAAATCCAAGGAAGGCTGCTTCCTGGGGCATCTCAGTTGTGGTGCAAGTGGGGCACATGCAGTTGACACTCTGTCCGTCTGGGCATCTTTCCTGAGTCTTGGGGGACTGGCCCACACTGAAGCCTACACTTCTGTTGTCCCTTGCTGCCTGTCTGTAGTAAACTTGATTCATAAAGCTTGTTCTGTGTGGATGTTCTATTTCACTGGACTCAAACAAGTTGGTAATCAATGCACAGTGACCTGCTTCAAACACGGTGACTGGGTGAGGTTGGAGGCATGCTTGAAGGACGGCAGGAAGCGTAGGGTGAATCTGAGCATCTGGGTGGAGGGTAGTTATTCACTGAGGTGGGGATATGACAGGGAGGACTGGGGCATGTGTGAATATGTGTTTGTGTGGGTTTGGAAAGAAGACCATTTCAATGGGACATATTAGGTTGTAAGTGCCTGAAGGCTACCCAGGTGGAGATGGCCAGAGGCAGATAAAGATAGAACTCTGAGATTTAGGAAAAAGGACACAACTGGATATACAAATTTGGATGACATCAGTTGATATTTGAAGATCTTAAAGCCCTGGGCATAGGTGGAGTTCCTCGAGAAAAGGAAAAATAAATGCTGTGGATAGTATATATTTTCACACACACTATCCCATTTGATCTTCATGATGACCATCTAAGGTAAGCAGGAAGGTTAGTATTTTCCCTGTTATATTGTAGGGGAGAAAGCGGGGGTTCGGGGCTTACTCCTTCAGCTGGAGGTGTGGAACCCTGAGACAAGGACTAGGTTTACCAACCCAATCCGTTGTGCAGTACGCTTCCCATCACACCACACCGGCCCTTCTAAAATACATTTGCATGTCCTTATTGAATGACTTAGGTTCTCTCCTAAAAAGGTTTTTTTTTTTTTAAAAGAGTGAAGGTATCATGTCTTTACCCATGTTAAATATGTCTCTGTTATATTGTATAAAACTGGCAGTTGTCAAATCATGATGCGTAATGTTCTTTTCTGTAATTAACACTTGTTTGCTGATCAGTGGACAGACATTTAATGCAATGATTGGACAGAGGCATAGATGACACTGAATCCCATTTTTCAAGGCAGAGCTTGCTTTGTTGGTGAATTCTCAGAGGCTCAGCCAGTGCTGGCTCATTGTTCTCCGTCCATTCATTTCTGCATCACCTGTCACCACGGTTGTCTCCCTTTTCATTATTTTTGACCACGTGCTGAGCATTCAGCCGCATGCTATTGAATTAAGGTTTAGGCTGTAATAATTCACGTTTATTCAGCGGACATCCTGAATGCCTACAGCAAATCTTTCTGAGGTTTTTCTCTTCCACCTTTTATGATCTGGGGAAAGCACTCCCCAAACAGTGCTATAAGTCATGTCAGGAAGGGACCCTGGCACAGAGCCACCTTGGAATTCAGAGAGTAGAACTATTTTTGGCCAAGATTTTTAAAAACCTGCTTCCCTCTCTCATTTGCCCAGGAGATGACACTGACATTTAGAGAATGTTGCAGAAGAGGTCTTGCATGTGACAAATTGTGACATTTTTTATTGCATGATTTGTGGTGTTATTTTATTTATTTGTGGGAAAAAACCTGACAATGTCACGTATGTATAAATAAGAAAGACCCTGGTTACATGCCTGGGGCAGCCACAGGCGGAAGGAGCTGCTCCAGCACTGAGAGCAGGGGGTGCTAGCCCTGTTCTCATGGGCTGGCAATTGGCTTTCCACCTCTTTAAACATATGGAACATAGTGGTGGGGAGAAAACAGTCACAGATTATGGCATGGCCCCTCTGTGTTGTGTTTTTCAGCTTTCTAACTAATTTCCAGTCAATTATACTGATGTCAGGGGATATTAGTGATTTTGTTTTAGGCAAAAAACCATCACCATCCTGACCTTTTTCTTTGATTACTAGAGTTTGCTTATTTTATGTTTTAATTGTAATAGTAATCAATTATGACTTATTTATGAGCAGAGACAGTTTCTGAAAATTACGTTGCCTACCTTCTCTCTCCTTTAAAGTGTTTAGGAACAGAGAAACTACATCATGACTCATTTAGGAAGCAGATGTGCCCTGCTTGGTGAAAAAGTTAAATAAGCTATTTTTCCAGAGAGCATGTGTGTGCATGTGTATGCGTGTGTGCACGTGTGTGTGTGTAAGCAGACTCCTTAAGTCCTGAAGCACTGTGGCCCTTTTCCCACCCTATCAGACTTTCTGAGTAACTAAATTATTTTTGTGAGAGCAGAAAGTGTTCCATCAAGTAGAGAAAATGCTGGTCATTTATAGCCAACCTTTCTTTTTTGGGAGAATAAAAATGTTCCCAGTGTGATGACATTTAGCCATATATTAGGTCATTTTCTTCTTACTCTTTCCAGTTTGCTGGAAATTGGAGACTCAAAGTAAAGGATAAACATTTTTATTTTCTGAATTGGTAGCTCATGTTTATGTTCTTAATCTGATGTTAAAATAAAGGCTGAATAATTCCTGTGTAAAAGTGTGAACATACTTACATAAGGTGTGTGGTTAATCAGAGCCCAGTTTGTTGATTCTTCTAGGGCAACACAGAGGAGGGTCCAGTCTCTGGCACTCTTGAATGTAGCCTTGGTGTTACTGACTCTGGTTCAAGTGTATACATTCACTCTTTACTCCTCCACGTCTCTCCCTGCACCCCTGGTTTTCTTTTTGGGAGGCTCTCTAGAGCCCCTAAACTCAAATGCTTGCTTGCTCAGCCTCTTATGCCTCTATTTAAAAAGAGTCTCTGGGATTTCAGACGCGCTAGATAAGATTCAATACAGGGAGGGACCAAATCTCTTCTCTTACCAATGGGGGAGTGGATGTGAATCTTCCTGAAAGGTTTTCTTCCCCAGAGAAACTGGGAGAATGTGATAATATTCCACATCAGTCTCTTGACTCCCCATCCACATTTCTCTGTTGAGAGGGGTGCTTTCAAATCCTCCTGGAAATCACCTTAGTTATAAGATTTTACTTGGCAGTGCTAAGGCTAAAGCCAATTAGTTGTAGGAAAAATTATGGGAGAGATGAAGTTTGTTTTAATAATCTTTTATTGCCCACACTGTGCCCATTTTTCTACCATTGTCTCCAAACTCTCAGTGCCCAGTCTTAAAAATAATAATAGTCTCTGCCTTTTATTATCAATTATCATAAAACTATTGCTATCATTTAATGAGTGTTTATTATGTGCAAGACATTTTGCTGAGCATTTTATGTATAATCTCAATTAATCTTATGATTTGAATATTACTATTCCCATTTTCCAATTGAAGAAACTGATGCACAAGTTAAGTATATTTCCCCCAGTGTATTAGATAGTGAGTGGCAGAATCAGGATTTAAACTCAGGTCTAAATGATTCCAAATCCTCTGTTATCACTTATTTAGACTACCTTTCCCTTTTTGGCCATTGTCTCATTCTATAAGTTTAAGACTCCAGTTGTCATCCATCAGAACTTAACTTTTATGTTTCTTGTAGCCCTGCTTTTAGGTTGCCGGGATGATAGATGGTTCTAGGGTACATTAGTGTGCTGAAGAATTATTGGCTGTGGAAGAGCATTGTCCAGGCCCATCTGTGATTTTATTGCCAGGCTACCAGAGTCTACAGTAAAAGGAACGGATTTCTAATGGTGACTTTTCAGATATGTTGTCTTTTGGAAAGATCTTCAGGTCACAATACTAAATTTTCCTACTTTTTATCAATAATTCAATTATTCATTTATTCACTTAAGTGACATTAATTGGGCTCCTCCTAAGTGCTGGGAATTGTAACAAAGATAAATAAAATATATCCATGTCCTCAAGAATTCTTGTAGAGAAATAAACCAAAACTATAGTGTGGTTTGCTAAATGTTTTTATAGAAGGGTGAAATGGGGTGGTGTTTTGTTTTTGAAGCATAGAAGACAGGCAGCTAGCCTGGGCCTGAGGAGGTCAGAAGTCACCTCCTGATACAGATAAGGTTCGAGCTGAACCTTAAAGGATAATCATGGGTTAACCAGGTGGAGTGAAGGGAATCAGAGGCAGAGGAAACAGGAAATTCACAAGCCCGGTGGTGTTAAAGAACGTGGAACATTGGGGATGGTCTTTGATTGGAGCCTAAGAGGTGTGGGGATGATGGGGGAAAGAGACTTGAAGGGCCAGTTCACTCCGTGACTGAAGTCATCTGCAGCAGCAAAATGGTACTAGTTTTTTATTGGGGTGTAAGCCTTCCTTAATAAGGGCTGGTCTGCTGTCCCTTGTCAAATAAAAATCTCCTCCTTTTATCTTGCCTCAATGCCTGCAAATGCTGGCATTGAGGCAAGATAAAAGCTGGGTGTGACCTACTGCTTTGCACAAAACAGAAGTGGAAATGGGGGAATGATCATGTGATGATGTCTGTTTAGGGATCTTGGACTAATTGAAATGAGAGGTAAAGTAAATTGCTGGCTTTGCCTGGTCTTCCAAAGAGCCCCTTTATTCCAGTTCTCTATGGTTTTTTTTCTGAATTGAATCAAGTGATAAATGCTGGCAGTTTCCAAGGCTACTCAACTATTAAAACACTTCCTTCTTAAAAGAGGAGACAGTTGCTGATTTCCATAGTTGGGTGATTTGGACATGTGGCTCCTCAAATATACAAGTGAAATCTTCTAAACAGTCTTGGATGTCTGCCAGGCTAACTTCAGGATTGTTAGTGTTCAAATGGTTATTTATTCAGCCAGATAGTGTGAAATTTTCAAAGAGACAGAGCTGGAAAAGGGAAATCCTCTCTGTTGATGTTAGCACAAAACCAGTCAGCTACAAGTGGCCTCAACTGGCCAAGCTAGACCCGATCCTGGGAGTTCTGTTGACAGATGCCTGAGTTGCATTTAGAGCACTCTCTTTTTCTAGAAAAGATGAAATTTACCAGTTGATTGTGATTTTCTGGAGATGAACCTCAGTGTAGCATGGGCACCAAATTCTGCATCTGTCACAACTGTTGAAAAGGAAGGGATATATTTTACATACAATATGCATCCCAAGTCTGAACTTTCTGCTTTCTTCTCAGTATTGCCAGATGTTAGCTGCAGCAGATGAATGCTTTTGGTTGGAGACAGAACTGTTAATTTTTCCAAAATGATACATCTGTCATGCTCAAAGTTTGCACAGAGAGGGCCTGTTGTGTTTGCCCCCCATGAGAAGGAGCTAAGTGTCAGGGTTCGCAGCTGCCTGGTAGAAACTGCTGGAATTTTAATGCAGTAAATAAAAGGGCTGAGATTTAATGACTCTCCAACTAGAGGAGGCTGATGAGTTTGGACAGACCTGAGTTGAGGGTACCATATGGGATGGTTAGGTATTAAAGTAACATGGTGTAGCGGATGATAGCAAGTTGCAGATGGTGAGGAATGCTTTCTGTTTATTTATCTGGGATAAGAAATGTCACTGAATAGTCCAAGGAGGAATCATTTTCTTAAATGTTAAGATGTGGGAAAAACCTAAGAGTAGGGAGAACTCATTTCTTCATCTCCTCACATGTTCCTTAATTTACTCCAAAATAAGCAGGGAATGGGGCAATTGAATCTATGCTAAGCCAAATAGGTATTCCCCAATCCCAAAGGATAAGGCTCTTACGAAAAACACAAAGAAACTCCTTAGTATCGGATAAAGAGCAATAGTTGCTTAAATTAGATTTTTAAAATTCTCAATCTCATTTCCAGATATAATATTGCTCCTCTCTGTCTTTAAAACTATTTTCTGTATCCTATCAAATCTTTCTTATAGTGAAATCAGTTGCCCCTACCACATTTCTCTAAGTGAACCTCTTGTCTTTTGCTAAAACCAAAATATTAATGCATCTCTCATTTAGTGAAAATCAGAAGTGCTTTTCCCCCCTTTTGAGTTGTATGAGATTACTGGGGGATTTACAGAAAAATTACAAAGTACATTTTGAGCAGTAGTTCTTTTTGCTTTTTTACCCTGTCAGTAACACTTGTTTTTGTCCCCGTGTATGTAACACTCTTTTTCTCCTTCAACCCAAATCTGTGCTAGGGGAAGAATCTGGTGTGAGTTTTTCCAAGTTGCCCGTGGTGAACATCTGCTGCTTTTACTGGCTAGTACCCCTTCCTCTGTCCTTTAACACACACCAGTTTTCCTTTGGGGAATTATCTGACCCCCACCTGGTGGGGCTGCAAATCACATGCCCTGCCTCCATCACTACAGAGGTGGGCATGTAGTGCCATGGCATACATTCAGGCTGATGGGAGCATGGGCCATACTGGTGAGCCTGGTAGTGAACAAATGATACAAAGAGAACTGGCTTTTTTGAGGGCTGATATTAATACTAGGTTTTTCTTCTGTGATTCTAGACATAGAGATTTTGTGAACATGTAGTTGCTTGGGATCATCTTTGCTTGCTGGTATGTGGAGATGAAGAATGCATCCAAGAGAAGAAAAAAGTGTTGAGAGAGAGAGAGAGAGAGAGAGAGAGAGACAGAGAGAGAGACAGAGAGAGAGAGAGAGAGAGTTTTTTTTTAAAGTTGTGACTTCTACCTAAAGACATCTCTGGAACTGCTAATAGTTGGTGGAATTGCGTAGAGAACTTTGAAGACCTCTCCACTGTCCTAATCTACTATGTTAGAAACAAGTTATATTACAATTTTACAATTTGCAAGGGCTGGGGGATTACATTTGTTTTGTGAGAACTAGTTTAAGGAACAGTTCTAGAAGCCCTCATTAAGTGATTATATTGTTTGAGAGAACAATTTCTCTTTCTACTTAAATGAAACACTTACTCACAAAATCACAACTGGAATTTACAGTTTGACATTTTCTTCCCATTTTTTGGCACTGTACTTGAGCATGGCACCTTAGCCAAGAGAAACCCATGGCAATTGTAGCGACATTTTGTTAGAAACACATCTATGCTCTTAAGTAATCTTAGTTTGGGTGTCATAAAGTTGAATAAGAACATAATGTAATAGAATTTCAGGCAGTGTTACCTTTCAGAAGGCCAAATCATACTTCAGAGGTGGTACAGGATTAAAATTCACATGGGTATCAGAAGTATTTAGCTAAATCATGAATTTAATTCATCCATGAACATATGGGTTCTAATGGATATATTCCTAACCTTTTGAAGTTGATGTCATTTATGCTACCATCAGAAATTTCCCTACATGTCATAATTCTAGCTGAATGGATTATTTTCCATGATCTTATATTCAAGACAAATGAAAGTTTCTCTTTCACCATCCCCTCCTCCATTTTCTTCAATGAAATAACAGTAATGAAATAAGTCAGTTACAGTAGTATTGATTTTATTTTTTGTTGGTTTGGTGTGTAGATATTTCAGGGAAGCAGATTTCAACTTGTTATCAGGCAAGCTTTCTAACGTAAAGTGGTGACCTATCCCATCACTGGCAGGGTTCAAGTAGTAACCGTCCTAGTAACATGAATCCTGCCAGTGATGGGATAGGTCACCATTCATGTTGAGAACGTTGTAGAAGGGATTTGTGCATTGGTGTAAGTTTTGGGCAAAATGACATTTCAGAGCTGTTCTAACTCCAGGAGACTATATACTACTAGAGGTTACACTGATACTATTAACAGTACTCTTAAATTCCATTACTAATAGTAATAATTACCATTTGGTAAGCATCTATTATATGCTATGTACAGTGCTAGGCATTTTACTTATATATCCCAGTTGCCACCTCATATGACTTCTTTGTAGCTATTATCCCCACCCATGGATTAAAGACCTACCTGTTGTTCTCTAATTCACCCATGTTGTCTCCACCCTTTTAGTAGATCACAAACTCAAGAGAGAAGAAAGTGTATACTTTGTATTGTTACTTACAGTTGCTGCAAATATGGAAGGGTGAAATGGATTTAACTTAGAAGTTGTCTGCACGCATCATGCTGACAAATTTTTCAGGAAAGCCCTGAAACTTTGTTCCTTGAGTCAAATTTCCCATGTGGTACATTCATTGGAGTGGTCGTTGTAGAATTGTTAGATTGTTTTTACAGAATTGTTGTACAAGGGGAGAGGGGAAAAATAGAAGTTCAGAAGAGAAGAAACAATGTTTAACCTTTAATTATTTCCTCTTCCCCTCCAGGACAATAAGAACTACCCTACTTTCTTGAACATTGTTCATTTCAGTATTTTGCTGGAAGAGGGGGGCAATTTACAGTATCAAGAAGATCCACCCACACGAATGTAGTAAGATGTTTGTGGCCTGACATACTGAAAATAACGTTTGTTTTATAAATGCCGTGCATAATCATTTTTTTTTTGGTCACTTACAACAATGGGAAAAGGGTAACATGCTGGAACTCTAAATGTCATGTGGTCTACGTAAGAGGTGTTTTAAAATTGCCTACACCGTCATTATCATCAGCTAGTGTTTTGCCAGTAGCTTTCTACAGAATCATATCTTTTTGTTATAGCTATTTGCAAGCAGTTATTAGTGCATTTACCATTTCTGAGTTTTAATACAATTGCAACTCAGGGAATCTGAAATCAATAAAGTGTTAGATGGGATGTGCCAGTTGAATGAGAGTGATTTGGAAGCATAGACATTTGTACCACTTGGGGAGATCATTCTTGTTGAGTAATATGGAGACTCAAAGCTCTGCTTCTGGCAAATATGAACAAAGCTTTGGGCCATAGAGAGCAAGTGGCTTACTGGGAATATCAGCAGGGAGCTTGTTTTTTAATCCATGGGCTAATATGTAAAGATTCTATTTGAGAATCAGACCTGTGCTCTGAAGGTTGGAGAACGGTATTTGTTCTTCTTTCTACACACCTAGGATGGAATATTAGTGTTAAAAGGGACTTTGGTGGTCAGGTGGCCTCACTTCCTAAGAAGTCAAGAGACTAATGGAGAAGCTTAAAGTCACCTGGTCACCACATCATGAATGAAGTCTTTTGACTTCCAGTTCAGTGCTTTCCTCTTTACCCCTATAGTCTCTTCCAAACCTCAGAATCCCCCAGTGTTATCTAAAAGACTCCAAAGCCATGGAAATGGTTATCATAACAGGAGAGCTACAGGATACTTTCTCAGCTCTCCACCATTTCACTATCTGTGTAACTTTGGGAAAGTTATTTAACATCCCTGAGCAACATTCTTATCTGTAGGACGAAATAGTAATAGTGCCCCCTCCAATAGGGTTAGAGAGATTAAATTAGTTAACACACGCAAAGCATTTAAAACATTATTGTTAGTCTCAGATCTTTCTCCTTTAATAATGAGCATTTAATTGTGTATACATCTAAATTATTTGAAGGAGCTGTTGCTGTATTGGGATTCAAGAAGGCCCTAGTTAATGTCTTTTTGGTATCATTATTTTGATATATCCATGTTCTTATCTAAAACCTCATTTTGGAATTTTTAATAAAAATCCAGTGAGGGGAAAAATCTCATCTAATAATTTCACTCACATATATTTCACTCTTGGATGACTTGAAGGGAAGCCCAAGGAATATGAAAAACTATAAAACTTCAGTTTTATAGTTCCAAAGATTTCTCTATTATCGTCAAGTTATGTTTTTAAGATGGAGTAGGAATAAAGAGATTTCCATCATATTTTACAAATGTTTGCAACACTGTGTGTATGTGTTTGGGTGTTAAAATAAAAAGAAACTTTCTTCATAATCTCTTAAAATACCTTTAAGGATAGTTAATTATAGGTTTTCTGATTGATTGCCATGGGATTGTTAGCTCAGAATGCAAGAAGTATTCAAATCTTCTGATTTAATGGATTAAAAAATTTAATTACACATTTAAAGTCCTGATTACACCCTAGGGATTTTATTTGCTTATGAAAAGTTAGACTATGAATTACAATATTGCAGAATAATTTTCACTTCATCATATAAGTTTTACCACTCATTCCACAAGTGATTTGTAAAATTTTGCAATACCTAAAAAACTTTGATACTACATTACAAAAAGGTACTTAAATATAGATGAGAAAGATAGATGTTTGTCTTCTCCTTTTGATATTGATATTAAATAAAAGATGAAATCTTTTTATTTAAAACCAATCCCTCATTTCCCCCCACAAACACAATAAGTACATAGCAATGTGAACGAAGGCTTACTTTAGATCTGTTATTCAGTTCAAATGTGTGTTAGGAAAAAGGTCTATTCTGTGTATAAAATATAACAACAAAAAAAGGGAATTGTAAATAGAAAAATAAAATATGTAGAGGAGACAAATATTCTGTGCACATAGCTTTAAAATCCCAATAGGGAACACTTGTCAGGAGAGACTACACATTCATTAACTTAAACATAAATTCCCAAAGAGCAATATTCCAGCATGTTAATTTGCCACAATAGGTTTAACCTTTGAAATCAGTCCACCAGGCTTTACCAGCAAGTAGCATCTTAATTTTACCACCTAACAGTTCAGCAGAAATGGAATAGAGATTTTCATACAAGTGTCTTAGTAACACACTTTCCTAGATCGTAACGGAGCACCTACTGGCATTCAGGCAGTTCACAGGTAAGGAAACTCCTTGTAAGTATCATCTCTTCACACAGTAGCAGGGTCTTAAGTGGAAAGGGGCTCTGTTCACTTTCTTTTTATCACAGGAAGGGATTAGATAGAATTGGCTGATGAAAACAGCTTTTTTTTTTTTTTTTTGAAATCAGTTAAAAACTCTAAAGTTATGAATAAAAAGTAATGCAGGAAAGGTAGCTGGCTGGGTTTCCTCTCTTCTTTACAGTGATATGGTAAAGATACAAGGAAAATGCTTAACACCCTTTAATTAGAAAATCTGGTCCCTTCTCTTGCTACAGGGCTCAGTTTGGAATAAAGAAAAAAAATTTTTTTGGGCTGTAGCTTTAGTAAACAATAAATGATGAAAATTATTGTCTTCAAGAGACCTGACAACTCAGAACGCAGACCTGATCACATTGATATTGTCTACATTTCTCCACAAAGCTTGGCAATGAATAACTGAGCCCTATTTTGGTGGAACAAGAGGAAAAAGTACTAGTTCCAGCATCAAAACAAGGTTACGAAAACAACCAATCAACACCAAACCGTTATTTTTTCTCCTGAATAATAAAGACATCATGTTTGCATATAGAACAGCTTTTGCATTATTGCTCTACGTATAAGAATATATTAAGGAACTTATAACAGACTGCACATTACAAACTTAAGGTTCTTTGGTGAAGAATGAAAGAAAACAGTATTTGAGCTTTAAAGAAAATTATGTCATCCATTTTCGCTTTTATCTATTGATCCGTTGAATCCTCTCACAGAGCAGGGAGAGGTACTGCGTGAGTTTCACCATGGCAACGATCGCCACACCCCCGGCCATCACACAGGTGGGCCAGAAGAGGGAATGGAACAGCACGTTGGAACTGTAGAGTTTGGTTAGGATGACACTCTTCTGGTTTCCTTCTGGGTCAGAATAGCAGGAGAAGTGTTGGTACTTCCTGAAGTTTTCCATGACAACATTTACCAGGGACATGGATTCTTCAAAGTTTTTTCCACACTTAGGTATATAGGAGCACTGGGGAGAATGAGATAAACTGTTACCACAAGATATTCTGAGTGAGTGTGTGTGTGTGTGTGTGTGTGTGTGTGTGTGTGTGTGTGAGAGAGAGAGAGAGAGAGAGAGAGACTTGGGGGGGAAGGGGGATATATTGTGGCTAACTTAATGACCTGTGAAATAACCATGGGGATTATTCTTTTCATATTTAAACTGGTGCTTCCAGAAACCTTAAGAAATCACACACTGATTAAAATCAATGTTTTAAAGTATCTGACCAAGTTGTTTCTTGATAGCTTACCCATATATTATTTAATTATTGATTAAACTCAAATGATGAATATGTTAATTAGCTTGATTTAATCATTCCACATTGTACACATAAAAGAAAAATGACTCCCAATGGACCCATTTTGCCATAGCTAAGGGTGGTGGGTTTTAATGATTCCCTATTGAACATATTTCTCCACGGAATCAGAGCGCCAACTTTTCCGTCTTCTGTCTGTCCACATCTGTTTATGTAATATCAAAAGATACAGGTTCTTTCAGGGAAGTAGTTTACCCTTATCTTTTTGGCTAGGCTTCATTTTATTCATTTAAATAACTTTGGTTACCTTGATACTGTCAAGAAAACAGCTGCACCTCTGTTGAACTGCTGAAAAAGGAATCTTGGAAAGTGTAGGAATATTTAATAGTTAAAGAACTGTGATGAATGGATCATACCTGCCAAAGTAACTTCTCTCATAAGCCAAGGAAAAATAAAACAGAACCACGTCACTGTTTTCTTCAATCACCACTCACCTGAGAACTTACAGTTCCTTTCCTTTGATCTTTTTATCTCTCATCTTTCTTTCTATCTCTTCTACGTGTCTCTCCTCTCTTTCTTTCCACACACTTACATCCTTTTTTTCCTTTGTATTTCTCTTTTCCTCCTTTGCCCTCCCTCCCCAACTCCCACCTGCCTTTATATTTTTTTCTCTGTTCCCTTTTCGTGTTTCTTTTCCCTGTCTCCTCATTCTCTCTTCTCTGGACACAGATGGAATTAACTAACTTCTTTGTAGTTTATTATTATTATTATATATTAGACATATGGACAAGTTTTTCCTAATTTAAAAAGAGGTCTTTGAGGAGATAGAAACTCTGTGACCCCTTTTTCTTGATCTATAAATATGCAGTGACAAAAGTGATAGAATAATGAGGATATTTTTAAAAAAAGTTGGGAAAAACATGATTTAAGTTACTTTCCTGGGAGATATGAGGGTCCATGGTTAACTCTTTTCCCTTTCTATGGAAAGTACCTCCCAATAGAAAAAAAAAATTCCAGCCCCTTGTTATATAATCAAATGATTAATTTAACTAATTCATCTCAATTAAATTGGTTTCTAACAGGATCATTGCTAATCTATATAATGTTTTAGTGTAAATTAGAAAACTCTGCTTCCTCTTCAAAACACTATTATTTTCAGTTGGAAAACTATCATAATGAACTGATTTTATACCACACATCTTACTACCATTTAGCAATTTATAAGTTGTGATTCTAAATATTCACATCTACGACTTTTACAATGTGATTGGTACCATAGGGTTGTGCAGTGCACAACCTGCATAACTATCTGCAGAGACACAGATGAGGTGGGCTCTGGATGAAATTTGAGGTATATTAATATGAGTTTTGGGATAGAATCCTGGAATTTCAGAGGAATTTAGACCTGTAGATTTCACAGGAATGAAATATGAAAGAAATGAAATGAGTTTTTGCTGGAGTATAGTCTTTCCCCTGACTTTATTGGTAGGCAGACAGGCATCTTGCTTTGTTGGCTGAGCTGTAATCATTGAATTACTTGATTATAAACAGCAGCAAGGTTCTTTGATTAGTTAAGAATGGAGGATGAGTACTGCTGGTATTTATCATACATGATGCTTAACGTGGCTGGTATTTATCATACATGATGCTTAACATGATGTTCTTATGGCAAGGTCTGGTTGACACCTTGAAATTTAACCAAACTAACCATAAATGTAAATACACTTGTATATGTAAGTACAGCGGAGAGCTGGTTCTAGCACAGCCTTAAGGTTCTGAAAGTATCTTCAAGTAACCAGAATTTCTCAGTGAGTTACATCTTAGCATAAAAATTGGCCTATGACCATCATAAAGCAAATTTCCTACCAGTTGGATACCTCTGGATTGAAATAGTGTAAGGTAATATGAGGGTATCTCTATTTTTGCCCCACTTCAAAGTTTCACAGATCATGTCTTTAAAATTTTTAAAAATGTTTTTTGAAACAAAGCACTAAAAAAAAAAAAAAAAAAAAAAAATCACAGACAAGCCATTTGTGGTTGAATTCAAACTGAGCCAATTTAGCACTACACTCTCCCAAGTGAACCATGGGCCGACCCCTAAACTGAGCCAATTTAGATTATGAATGATCAGGTCTCTGTTTGTGCCAAGATAGTTTATAGTAGTAGTTTCAGTGGCTAACAGTACTAAGTTACTGAAATGATCTCAATAAAAGTGGCATTACATTAAAAATGGAGTTTATTCTTCTGTTATACTGTTGTGAATTGATTTGGGTTTAAAATTTGTTTTGAAGAAACATCTGTCAGCCAAATGGCAATAATTCTGTCACTAGGTCAGTTTCTTCCAAATAAAGAAAGATATAAACTACCTTTTGAGACCATCTAGCATGGTTGTAATACAGGAACTGCTTACTAAAGTTTAAAACCATCAGGGTCTGAAATATGTACATTTGGGCTGGCCAGGTGAAGCATGTTCTGTGTATGGTTGGACTTGGGTCCTCAGGGCCAGGGGCACATGGCGGCGCAAGAGGTAGATGCTAGTGGAGAAAGGATCCTCTGCCCTGGTGTTTTTAGCTTTTCCTGACCTTGTCACTCACCACTTTTCAATGGCCACACAAACTGACTCCCACCAGACTGTTACTGCCTCTGAAAATTCTACTGTATTTCAATCAGTCATTTACTTTTATTATTGATGGGTCCTTTTGTGATAATGAGTGTATAAGGTAGTATAACAAGCTCCTGACTTGCGTTCAGGAGATCTGGTTACTGTGTCACTGTGTAGGCAAGTTATGTGGCTCCCCAGAATCAATTTCTTTATCTATATGATGGGGTTGATAGAGCCTTCCTGGCAGGGTTTTAGTGAGGATTAAATGATAAGTATGCATAAAGCCTCAATTTTCATTGACACGGTTTCCTATTAGAATATCACATTTGTCCACATGATCTTCTAAAGTCTTTAATCAAGTGCCACACACTAAACTATGAAATCTCTATGAAGAGCAAAATTAATAGCTATATGTTTTTCACAGGTATGATCCCGTTCAATGGCTCTTGTTTCCTGTTCCTTGTCTTTTTATCTCAGGAGATTTACATTATGTTGAATTCTATGCTAGGATTCTAGGATTCTGTTTCTATGGCTCAAACTATAGCCACGTGTATGTTCTTGAGGCTGGTGTGAATTTGGAGTGAAGATTTAGTTATCTCATGATTTTATCATGTGTTTGGAGGATAATTTTATGTGGTTGGTTTAGAATACACAGAATGCATTTTAACAAATAAAACTTTGCTAAGTGATCTACACTTAGTTGGAAAAAAGTAAGGTAGCTAGAAAAGACGAAGATCCTAGCATTTTTAGATTGTACTTCTATTGGGAGGTGTGGGATAGGAAAGATTCAACTGTTAGAGTCTGTATAATACATAACACAAAGAAACATATGAGTAATAATTTTATATACACAATGCACTTAAGTACTGATCAAAATATGTTAATATTTTTACAATGGCTATAGGTCATTCTCCTTTTGTGCCTTAACATAGAAATATATAAACCTACCAAACCTCTGAGGCAGCCATTCAGTGGAAGATTTAAATTCACATCTCTGTTCTTAATCCTGAGTTTTGTTAATAAGCCTTACTGCTTTCCCTAATACCTTAGATTCTCAAAGGACAGAAACTTCTCTTTAGCATTGAAAACCACAGAGATGGCCCCATGGGTGTGTCCTTTCCTCTTTCAGTTGAAGAAACCTGAGTCCTATGAACATCTCCTGCTCATCCTTTCCCTCACACAAGCAGTGAAGGTCCAGCAATTGCCATCTTCTCGTCAATTTTTTGGGAAGTGACTGAAAATTTTCTTAGCCTCACTTTCAGAATCTTTTACAAAGAATTATTTTTATTCTCATGATAGGAGTTTTGAGAAACTACCTGTTGGGCTTTTCTTAGACACGCTTCACTAGGAACATGGGATGTGAAGGGTGACATGACTTCTTCCTAAAAATATAAGATGTGGGAGGGGTGAGGGCAGGAGGAGGGGATGTCTGGCTGGATAATCTCCCAGACAGCCTTCTTTTCCTTGTGATGGCAGGAAGGGAGCTATCAATTTCTCAGGACCACCATAAGGGAAAGGTTTGTTCTTCATCTGCTCTTTGATAAAAAGGGAAGTATCTTATTCCAGAAAGGGACTACAAGTTTAATAAAATCCAATCAATACTTATTGTCTCCAATGTGCCAGGCAGCATGCTACATATAGGTGTCAAGAACATAAACAATACAAGATAGACAGAAAGAAATAGAAAGAGAATACAGAACAAGGGTGAGGTGATGAATTGGGACAGGAGTGTGGCTACAAAGGCTTTCAGTAAAGACTTTACCATCACAGAGGTGGGCCACAAATCTGCTGTAAGAACACATTCCTAGCCAGGATTTCCTAGACCACAAAGTGCATGAGGTAAACAAACAAAAATCACAAAACCAGAAAACATTGGTCTTGTGAAACATATTCTTGGATCCAAAGTCAGTTGGAACTTTTTCTAGTGTTTTCAAGCCATGTATCTTGTGCACGTATTTGTTAAGCATTTACAATGTGCCAGATTTTGTGTTGTGTGCTAGAGAATAAGACCTAATCCCATATTGAAAGAATGTAGAGATCAGCAGCAGATGGCCTCGGGTTACTCTGGCCCCCAAGTATATTTTGAACTTTTGAATTCTTTGAACATTAGTGATGGACAGAGGAGTGGAGAAAGTAAGTTGGAATTTCATTTTTTCCCCCTCTTTTGGGACTTTCTGCTCCTTATCATCCATCACTTTAAAAAAAGTGAATTCTTGATAATACCAAGGTCCAGGGTTCGATCTCTAAACTGGCTAGCTGCCACAAAAAAAAAAAAAAAAAAAAAAAGTGAGTGCCACAAAATTTAATTTAGACTTGTTGAGTCGGCACTTCTAGTATCTGCTTGATTTTGGCAATCAGGACTGTGTGAAGTTTAGTAGAGGAAAGGAGGACAGAATCCACACTCTGCTGTGCACAGCTGTTTCCTTCAGTATGGAGACAAAGGTCCCTCCAGAGACAGGTTTTCCTTTCCTGTTTTTTCCCAGAGCTCTTACATCTATTACGCCATTTCTGCTTGATTTGGAGTAGAGAAGAAGCTTAAGAGACCTAGGAAATCCACTAATGAGATAGAAGCCTCCTGGAGCCTTAGGATTAGTTTACCCAGGATAGTTGAAATGATGCAGCCCCAGGGTCTGTGATGTATCTGATTAGTCCTAGGGTGAGTCAGATATCTGATCTGACTTTGATCTTTGACCATGGTCCTCTTCCTGCTTCTCTTACTGATGCTCAGTGAAAGCTTCTTTCTGGAACAGTCTTCCTTTCACTGTGCACAAAGGTGTCCTCAGCAGTCCCAGAATTCAGTTTTGGTGAGGAATGACTAAACTTTGTCAATCACAAAAACACTTCTGAATCTATGGTTCATAGGCAGTGTCAGCAAATGTCTAATAAGTATCCTCAAACCTAAAGTGCTAATTACAGGGATGTCAAATGTCATATTTCAGGGCATGTTTACCCCTTTTCAGAAACACTTTCAGGATGAACTTGTATCTGCTTAATATCCACTCTGTGTAAACTGGTGCTGAATATACAATCCTGATCTTCCCTGGGGGTCACAGATAATTCTATTCCTTGTTAACGGCCTTTTACTTGATCTTAAACACCTTTTAGAATATGACGGAATGGTGTGGATTCTTACCTGTTAACCAAAATATGCCATTGGAAGATACGTATTTCATAGAATTTGGATTCTCAGAACTCCTGTATTTACTCTCTCAAGAGGATGCTCTAATGTTTTTCTCTTTAAGAGATAGCATGATGAGGTAAAAAGGCTTAGATATTAATTCAGACCTAATTAGTTAGTAAATGTGTGACTTTGAGAAAATTTTATTTCATTTTCTGAGCTCAGCTTTATTACTATAAAGTGGGGATAATGATGGTATCTAACAAGTAGTGTTACCATATAATTAAATAAGTTAGTTTATGTAAAATATTTGGTACTACGCAATGCCTGGCACATTGTAAGCTCTTGAAAAAATATGGATATTATTATTTAGGAGTAGGGTGTTAGTTAGGATTAAATGAGTTGATTTTCATAAAGTTTGTAGCATAGTACTGGGCACATAATACATAGTAGGCACTTAATAAATGTTGAGTCCCTTTTATTTCCCATTTAGATTCTCAACCTCACTTTATTTTCTTCTCCTTTTTTTCTTACCTTACCAAAGCTTTGCAGAGGAACTTAATGCTTACAGTCTTTGCTTAGAATCCCAGGATCTTATAACATCCAAGTTTGAAGCTAAATAAAATCTAAGTAGTGATTCTGTCACTGTCTGGAAACATTTTTAATTGTCACAGCTGGAGGGGGAACGATGCTAGTCATGTAGAGGGTAGAGGTCAGGGATGTTGTGAAACATCTTGCAATACACAGGACAGGCCCCCACCTCACCCTCACAGATAGCAAAGAATTATTACACCCAAAATGTCAATAGTACCAAGGTTGAGAAACGTTAATCTAGATGTGTATATTCTTTGGACTGAGGGAACACAGAAGGCTTCAGAATGGGTGACAAAATGTGGGCAATACTGAGTTTGAAATTGTAAGCAATTGGCTAATTTATAGAACTTATTATCCACCAAAAATAGCTGTCTTCCACATGACAGTTATATTTAAATACTATATATATGGTATTATACCCTGGGCCCCTGCTTCCCTTGGCACAAGGATGTCACTAGAATCATAAATAGCAGTTGAGTATTAATTCACTATGGTTATTGCTTGTGAATTCCTCAATGCTGATTTCCTTTGGGAGTTTAAAACCTCTTTTACTCACCAGGGATTCTCAGAATATGCCCATCTGGTTTGAGGGTGGATTCAAAGTGCAGTTTGGTGCAAAACAAGAAACTATATTCATGTTTTGGTAACTGTGGGGAAGACCATTATTTTTGGTGAGCTCGTGTGTGTGTGTGTGTGTGTGGGGGGGGGTGCCAGGAAGGGAAAGTTGACATTGAGAATATTTTTATTTATTTATTTATTTTGCCAGAGATATCCTGAACATTCCTCACATTGCATGAAGATGGTTTAATAAATTTCTGACATAAACAGTGTATTTTAAGTATGTATATTTCAGATTAAAAGCAGAGGCTAGCTATCCAGAGAGAAAGAATTTCTGGGCTAGGAAGGTGAGCTAAGTGTTTGGTACCTTTTCCCCTGGGATCATTTGCTGATTGTGGAAGGGGGCTAAGAGTTTAGGAGGCCGCATGGTATTTTTAACAATCTTATGGAGTTATGGGCAGGAATCATCATCAAGGAACAATAGGTACTATCAAGTGGGTGCCCTGATGACTCCCCTATTCATTTTGGGT
This sequence comes from Cynocephalus volans, assembly GCF_027409185.1. Taxonomy (NCBI): domain Eukaryota; kingdom Metazoa; phylum Chordata; class Mammalia; order Dermoptera; family Cynocephalidae; genus Cynocephalus; species Cynocephalus volans. The sequence goes on along the minus strand of NC_084460.1, from coordinate 103,188,663 downwards.
TGGGACTGTGAAGGGCACATCCTAGGAGTAATGGTCAACCTAAGTAGATAGGTCCTCACAGGGTCTGCAGTTCAGATTTGAAATCTCAACTTATGAAGTCAGAATAAGATGATTCTGAATGGCTGTTGCCCCTGGGGCCTGGCAGAAGCAAATAGAAATAATTTTTGAAAAAGATGACATTGTGAAATCTTCCTAGGCTCAAAGTTATTTTTATAAATCATTTTGCAAATATGATATCTGAAACCTAATAAAAAATAATCAGACATTACAAGACAACATGAAAACAAAGAAGAGGAAAAAAAATAGAACAGGAACATAGGGGCTTCAGACATTGAAGTCATCAAAATAGACTTTAAAACAACTATAATTTTACTTTTTGTGTGGAATGACTTAAAAGAAAAGAATTAGAATATTGTGGGAAACTGGAAATGATAAAACAAGACCCAATTGGATATTCTAGAATTGAAAATACAGTAAGAGAAATTAAGAACTCAATGCACAGGTTTAAGAGTAGATTTATCAGAACTGAGGAAAGAATTGCTGAACTAGAAGACAGGCAAACATCCAGAATGAAGCAAAGAGAGAGTAAGACACATAGGGGATACAGTGAGAAAGCCTAGTATATGGCCAACTGGAGTGCCAGAAGGAGGAGAGAATGAGAATAAAGGCAATATTGATGAGATAATGACAGAGAACTTTCTAAAAATGATAAAGAATATTAAGGAACAGGAAAGAAGCCTTGGAAATGTTAAGCATGCTAAATAAAAATAACTGCGCACTTTGGCACTGTGATGGTCTGAAATATATAATTAGTCTTCATCCCCATTTCTTGGCACACAGCTTCTAAAATCCATACACTCTCCAAAGTAATGTCTTTTTGTATGCTAATTAATTTACCAATGGCTGGCAGCCCCTCTGTAGCTTCAGGATGGGGGCTAGTCACCACAAAGACCAAGGCAGGACCAGAAGGTTGGGACTGTCAGCCCATATTCAACCTCCAGATAGGGGAGAGAAGCTGAAGGTTGAGTTGATCACCAACGGCCAATGATTTAGTCAATCATGCCCATGTAATGAAGCCCCCATAAAAACCCAAAAGGACTGGGTTCAGAGAGGGCATGGAAGCTCCTCATTTCCTTCTCGTATACCTTGACTGGTGCATGGCTTCATCTGTATCATTTGTAATATCCTTTAAAATAAACTGGTAAATATAAGTGTTTCCCTGAGTTCTGTGAGCCATTCTGGCAAATGAATTGAACTCAAAGAGGGGGTTGTGGAACCCTCAACTTGAAGCTGGTCAGTCAGAAGTCCTGGAGGCCCAGACTTGCGACTGGTAACTGAAGTGGGGACAGTTTTGTGGGACTGAGCCCTCAACCTTTGTGATCTGATGCTTTCTCCGGGTAGACAGTGTTAGAACAGAACTGAATTAAAGGACACCCAGCTGATGTCCACTGCAGATGTGATTGCTTGCTTTCTAGTACAGAAGAATTCCCACACAAGAAGTGTGTTGTAAGAGTATAGTGGGAGAAACTGTTTTTTTCCGCCCAGGCACATCATAAGAGTTGAACTGTAGAAAACCAAAGAAAATAATCTTTAAAATGAGCCAAGATTACCTTCAAAGGAGCAGCAATCAAACTGAAGGCTGATTTCTGAACAGTAACAATGCTTACCAGAAGACAATGAAAACAAAGTAACAACCAAATTAGAATTTTGTACTCAGAGAGTGTATCCTTTAAGAATAAAAATGAAATAAAAATATTTTCAGACAAATGAAAATTGAGAAAATTCTTTAGAGCAGACATTGTGCTAAAATAAATACTAACAGAGAGTGCTCTTCAAGTAGTAGAAAAATAATCCAAGCTAGAAGATCAGAGATAAATTAAGAATAATGAAAATGAAAAGACATGGGAACCCATATAAATTAATATTGACCATATACAACAACAATAATCATGTCTACATGCGCTTAGAGTATATATAGACTAAAAGTGATAATAATTCAAAATTGGGAAAAAAATATATGGAGTTAAAATGTTTTAATGTCCTTGATTAGTCAAGACCACAAATTGTAATCTCTAGGCTATACATGAAAAGAATAGTAACAGAATAGCTAACTTCAGAGAAAACAGAGGGGGAAAGGAGATTACAAAAATAATCCAGTGAGGAAAGGGTGTTCTTTTCAAAAATAGACTGAAGCTGACCATATGAAAAAGCAAAAATAAAGAAACTCAGAAACTTGACCTCTACATAAAAATAAATTCCAGGCAGATTGTACTCTATACGTGAATGGAAAAACAATAATGCTTCTGGAAGATAATTTAGAGGAATGACTTTATGATCTTGAAGTAGGTAAAGACTTTTAAAACAAAACAACAAAAGCACTAAACAGGAAGGAAAAGATTGACAAAATTTGCTACATTGAAATTAGAAACTTTTTTCATTGAAAGACATCATGTAGAGAGTGAAAAGGCTACATAATGGGAGAAGATACTTGCAACCCATATAACTAACAGAGGTTCATATTTAGATGTAAAGAATTCCTACAATGAATACAAAGAAACTATCCAATAGAAAAGTGGACAAGGGACTTGAACAGACATTGCACAAAAGAGGATATCCATATGGAGAGGGGACCGGACACCCCCCCCAACCAGGCACACCGCGCCTGTGCCTCAGGGCCCACCTGGGGACCAGAGGCATGGAGAAGGGGACCAGACACATCCCACAACCGGGCACACCGCCAGCACCAAGGAGCATGCCAAAAACATCACCTCCATGTGGGTGGCCCACCACAGCCACAATGACCATGGATGCCACGAAAACGGCTAGACACCACAACCACCACGCAGATGGTCTGCCAGCCACTGGAGTGCATTGACACAAGGAGAGTCACCAGCAGAAATAAAGGAAAGAAGAGGATGCATCTCTCCACAAAGCCCATTTCAGAGTGACAGAAGAAGCATCTGCTCTATGATAATATTGGGGGATCTGATCACACTTCTCAGCATTGGACAGATCATCTAGGCAAGAAATTAACAGAGTAACCATTATTCTTTTAGAAGGAGAGAAGAAATCTAGGGTAATTAGAGGGGAGAGGGAGAGAGATTGGACAAGTGGCATAAATAATAATTACAATTTGTAACAATGTATATGCTAGTAATATTGATTTGATCAACATATCTCAATGTTGAACCACCAAAATATGTATAATCAATTTTGATTCAATAAATAAAATAAATTAAAAAAAAGAGATGATACCCAAATGGTCAATAAATACTATAAACTAAAAAGGTACTTGACAACATTAGTCATGAGAACCAGAAGTAAATATCACCATATTAGCTAAAACTAAAATTACAGATGATACTGAGTGTTGGTGAAAATTTGGAACAATTAGAACTCTCGTGCGCAGAGGGTTTGCAGGAATGTAAATTGGTAGGCACTCTGGAAACCCATTTGGCCTTATCTACTAAACCTGAAGATATGTATATCCTGTGGTCTAGATATTCCATTCCCAGATTTATACCCAACAAAAATGTGTGTGTTGTTGCATCAAGAGACATATAAGAGAATATTTATGGCAGAATTATTTGTAAAAGCCCCTAACTACAGATAACACAAAATTCCCATTAACAGTAAAATCAATAGTCATATTCATACAATGGAACATGATACGGTAATGAAAGTGAATGAACTACAACCAAATGGAACAAATCTAACAAAAATAATGTTGTATAAAGAAAGCCAGACACAAAGGAAAATATTCTCTCTGAGTCCATTTATATAATGTTTAAAATCGAGGCAAAACTAAGATGAGTGTACTATTTAAGGGTTTATGCTTAGGAAATAAAACTAAAAAGAAAAATAAGGAAGTAATTGCCATAATAGTCAGGATAATTGTTATCTTTGGCAGGGGGCAGAGCCTATGGTTGTTGGGAGGGGGCATGAAGGGTGCTTTTAGGGTACAGGCAATGTTTTCATTTCTTTACTCTTGTGGTGGTCACATAGGGAATCTCTTTGTGATAAATACTTCAGCTGTACTTTTTCATTCATGCACATTTCTGTATGTGTGTTATAATTTACATTTAAAAACAAGGTAGTGGGGCACATAAACCAAACAATGACCTAATACCATGCTGAGAACAGACAAGATACTGATCCTAAGTATATAACTGAGACTTTTAATGGTAGCTTTGCTCCTTGTTTATAGCCTGAAAATGCATCCATAGGATGTAGCAATAAAAAGTCAAAACGAGGAAATGGAAATTTGTCCCACTTTTTGATGCCTATTCAACTTTGGCCACTTTTCAATTGCTTGAAGATTTGAGAATTTTATAGGCATTCGTCATTACAGGTCAGCTTTGATTTAAAAATCTGACTTAAAGGAAGATCTTGGAAGACAAACACTTTCTGAACCAGTTGTGCTTCATATATTTGCAGCATGGAGTTAGGACTCATATTGTGGCTACTACAAACGAAAGAAAATCTGAACGAACATCTTCAAACAACATTCGCTAAAATATTCATTACATTGAGTCCTCAGAGATATTTGCAAGAATTCTTTCAAGTTATCATACCAAAATGCAATGTGGGTTTTCTTGCTTTATGTCAATAAGTCAGAAACAAATCCTTCTCACTCCCTATGTTCTAGTTTTGAAACTTTAAGCTACTGCATTTTTTTTCCTGACAACTACAGTTTTATTTAAGTGCTGAAATTGTCATGAAAAGAAAATTTTTTACAAGAAAAATTTAAGTTCATGAGATTGTATCCTGGTAATAAGAACCAATTGTCCTATTCGAGAGTGACATCAAATTGTCTTGACATATGAGAATATTCTGAACATCTAAATTGCTACCATAAATCCAAAACTCAATATATTTAACTTAAAATTGATAATGGCATGTTGGTTCTGCTGACACTTTTCTGGTCATCCCATACCTTGTAAATGTAAATTTTATGCACAGCTTTAATATAATACACATTTGTTGAGCTTCTACCATATGGACTTGAAAACATCAGTGCTGGCAAATTCAGCTTCTATGAACACGACATATATGAGGAAAGATACACACGCACATACATTTGACCACAGATTAAAGGTCTCCCCTGTGCTTGGTACTATGCTCTGCTCAACACTTTACATCTGCTCTAATCTTCACAATGACCTTGCAAGGTGGCCATTTGTTATTGTCTTTTAAGTGAAAAGATAGTTGGGGTTCAGAACGATTAACTCACACCCCTAAGGTGACAGAACTGAGTGACAATGATTGTGGAAGAGCAAAAAACAGTTTTACTCCATGACTTCCAGACACATCACAAATACCTTGTTTTATTGCTTATGTATCTCTCACTAAGCTGTATATTTGCTTTGACTCAGTGTACTTGTGTATACACGAATACATAAGGATATATTTACTTTTCTAAATGGAAGTCAAGGCTAAATCTGTACTACTACAGAATGGGGGAATGATTTGTCCATGACTTGCACAGAAAATAAGTATTTCCTAGGCAACAAACAGTGAGATCTTTGTAAGGAAAAGGCAGGGGCTGGATCCTGGTGGTGTTTTCCTTTGAAATGCTGGCAAAGGGGAACTTCAGAGAGAGCTCGTGGGGTGGCTGAAATGCAGTGCGCCAAGTTCCTACCTTCTGATTGATTTTCATCGTCTCTTCGGTGTGGTAGAGAAGGAGCTTTTCCCCGGAAGAAGTCAGGTTAACGTACACCTGGAGGCAGGGGTACTGAGAGAGTTTCCAGCAGTCTGGACCACAGCTGAAGGAGCAATTAAATGTTTCCGTGATGGATGCATTCAGCAAGGTGCACTGAGATTCTTCTGTCCACACACTACAGGGAAAGGGGCGAGAGGAAACACAGGCGTGATTGGAGGGGATCATTTCTCAGCTCCTGGACTTGAAGAGTCGTTTCCAAAATCTATGCCACAACCTACTTGTGTACAGTTTATGACTTGGAACAGAGCAGCTTTAGGCAAACTACAACATAACATGGACAGACTGGCACCTGAGAACTTTTTCAATGACTTCCATTTAGTTATAATATTCCCCAATCTTGATTTTTTTCTTTCTGTGTTTGAATTCACTGGCAAGCATAGGGCATGTTTTTATTTATTTATTTATTTTTATGCACAATTTTTTTTTTTTTTTTTGTGGCTGTCCAGTTTGGGGATCCGAACCGTGTCCTCGGTGTTATAAGGCTGTGCTTTAACCAACTGAGCTAACTGGCCAGCCTTAGGGCATGTTCTTAAATCACAGCCTGTACTCAGCCTGGATTTCTACATTATAGGCAGCTTCTTGCCATGTCTTATCTCTGCTATGTTTTATTTTGTACTTCTTCATCCCAACCCCCACCCCAGCCCGGTTTGCAGGCACAGAAGATGTGAGGGAGAAGGCACAGAAGATGGCAAAGGGGTGAAGGAGTTTAGGGTCCAGCTTGACAGACGGGAAGACGGTAATGTGGTGCCTTTAAGGTTTTTCTCATTAGGGAAAAAAGCTAACAAGTTGATTATACCAACAGCAATCACTTATTGCATCCCTTTTCACCCTAATTGGTGCTTTACATATCTTCTTTTGTCCTCTCAACACTGCATAAGCTGGGTGTTAATTCCTTCTAAAGGTGAGTGCACCCAGGGTCAGAAAAATCATGTAATATATGCAAGGACACATGGCTTGTAAGTGTTGGAGATTGTGAGTCTACCAACCCCATATTTCTCTAAGGACCAGGCTCCTCCTATTGCACTTTGCTGCTTCTCCATGAACACAATGGAAAAGAAACCCTTCTATGCAGACTAATGGGTTCATAAGGGTGCCCTGGGACCTCTCAACCGGAAAGATTCCAGCTGCCCATTGATCAACTGTTCATTCTAAAATACCTTTAATTTTATAATCAAGGTTAACATTTGTCATTAGGAAGTAACGCACCAGCAATCGATGCCTTGTTTCTGGATATAAGCTGATCACCATAGTGGTCAGAAAAAAACATGTTTTGTTTGCAGATTAATACTCTTTTCTTCTGCTGGACATGCATTCACAGCTCCCCCGTCCCTTTGCATGTGTGAAGTTTTATGCCAGAGGCTAGATAAGATCCCCTCTGCTGTGGCAAATTGTATGTTCCTGAAAGACGAAAGGTCAGATTTTGCTTCTGCAATGAGGAAAAAATTCTCAGATGGTTCTAAGCAGATGCCAGGCTCTGAAAGTGGTTTTGGCATCAGCGAGCACCGGGGGCCCGAGACACCAGTGCTTCCACTGACAATGCACACAGCTGAAGGCCACCAGAGAAACAGAGAAACAGAGCAGAGCAGCCACAAATGTGAAAGATGAGGCCTTAATTTTAGTAAATTACTGTTTCAGCTAGATTTTGCTTCTAAAACGAAAGTATTAATTTAGATGGAGAAACAAATGCCACAAAATGGTTTGATTTTCTTTTGGATTGAAACTCCAATCTTCCATTTGAAAGGGTCTTGTTTCTTTAAACCGAACCCCTGGGAGGCTCTCCCCCATTAGTTATAGCCATGCTGGGCTTGCCTGTGCTTAAAGTGTCCCGTCTACGTACAACAGTTGGGACTTATCACTCGGCTTTCTCGTGGGGGATACACCTGCTCTCTCACTATGTATTTGTCTCCAGTAAACCTGGGACAAACGTTAAAATTAAAAGGATTCAGAACTGGTTATTTAAAAAAGTTGATGCATAGGACTGTTTCTCAGCCTTGATAACATATTAGAATCACCCAAGGACCTTAAAAGCTACTGGCAATGGGTCGCACTTCAGACCGATTAAATCTGAACTTCTGGGTGATGGATGGTGGGGGGCCTGGGCATCAGCATTTCTAAGTTTCTGAGGAAGCTGGAACGTGCAGTTGAGAACCCCTGCTGCGGAGGGTCGTGGAGGGGCGGGGCGGGGCGGGAAAGGACTGAGGAGGGAGAAGGACAGGTGTAAGCAGCAAGGACAGAGACTGGGACTGGCAGGCTGTGGGTTGAATGTCAGCTCCGCCACGTGCTAGGTGCGAGAGCTGTGTGACACTGGCCAAACTATCTCTCTCCTGAGCCTCAGTTCTGCCACTTTTATAATGAGTGTGTTCGTACTTACCTTGCACGGTACTTAAGAGAATTAAACAAGGAATATATGAAATAAAGTCCCTGGCACATAGTAGGTGGTTTATACACAGAGCTGTATTTATCATCACTGTTAGATAACACTATTAAGAACATCATGTTCCAGGCACTTCTCAAGGCTTTCATTAGGAAAGAAAGTGAGGAAGATGACCTTAGGGTTGATGAAGCGTTGGGGGAGGAGGGACACAAGCGGGGCGTCCCAGCATCCCACCCCGGGCATTACCTCTGCAGGTAGGAGCGCAGCAGCGTGATTCCCAGCAGGAAGTACATCATGATGGAGCAGACCATCATGGCCAGTCCCAGGAGAATGGCCCGGTCCTCTCCTGCTTTCAGTGCTGTGACTGTTTTCCTTTTGTCCAAGAGGTCGTGGTCTCTGATTTTTTGGTAAATATTTCTGAGGTTGAAAACAATAGAGTCTTACATGAGGTTCACAGTACATCAGCAAGCCCTTACAGAGTGGACAAGTTTCTGCCCATGACTTCTTAGGGTCAGGAGGCCTAGATAAGCCTTTCTAACTTGCCTGAGTGCAGTTGGATCCCAGCGTGCGAGCACTGCTTCCCAACATGCACACACGCACACACGCATGCACGCATACACACACACAAACACATGCACACGCACATGGGCACCAACCCTGAGCAGAAACAAACCCCCCTTCTTTATCTTTATCTTGGGGCCCATGACTAACTGTAAATTAATTATCCTTCTACCCAGTTCTAAAGATAGAAAGCAGTCCTCTCAACCCTCAAAATAATGCTTTGGGTTTGTTGACTTTACCATTTAACCTTTTTATCATTGCTCTTTTTATAATTTCTGAATACCTAACAAAACACTAATTCAAATAATGGCAACATATATTGGGAATCTATCAATTTAATCCTTTATTTCTCCTCAGCAATGCTAGACAGAGTTATTTTGGTTTACATTTTTCCGACTCAAGGCTCTGTTGACTTGAGATTTATAAGCAATGTGAAGATGTAGAGCAGTGACCAGCCTTCTTTTCTTATATGTGTAAACAATAGAGTGAGTTAGTGTCAGTCAAATCAAGGCCAGACTCCATAACTGTAGACAGTTTTATTAGTACACTCTCTCCCTCCATGTCCCTGAGTTCTGCATCTTGGTGGATTGAAAATATTCAGAGGAAGAAAAGGGATGGTTGCAGTCTGTACTGAATATGTACATACTTTTTTTCTTATCATTATTTGCTAAACAATATACAATATAACAACTGTTTACACAGCATTTACGTTGTACTGAGGACATGCATGGGTTATGTGCAAATATGACATCATTTTATATAAGAGACTTGAGCATCCTCAGATTTGGTATGGTGGAGGTGAGGGGAGATCCTGGAATCAATCCCTTCAGGATACTGAGAGATGACTGTATTTTTGTTTTTTATTTTAGAGCAGCAACATAGGGTAAGAAAGAACATGACATCGTAGTCGAAGTGTCTCCTGAGTTCAAAACCTGATTTCACTTCTTACTAGCTGTGTGATCAATGACAAATTCCTTAGCCTTTCTGATCTCGTTTCCTGCAAAGTGGAAATGATGTTTAAATGCATTGTAATGGTTAAATGAGACAACATAAGTAAATTATCCAGGAGAATGACTGACATAAGATGAGTTTTTAATAAATGTTCCATTCAAAAATGGGGTGGGGAGCTACAGCTCAATGAAACAAGGCTTCAAAACATCCTAAAATTGCTACTATTCTCCAAAGAAATTCTAAAGGGCAGAAATGACGAGGAAATGAATAGTGTATAAAACTTGGGAATGGAAGGTTTGATTTAAAATAGTCTGGAGGGGAAGGCAGAAAAAAAATGAGGAAATGCTAGGGTACTAGATGCTTGGGGAGATGCATGAGAATTATGAATGGGAAGGCAATGCCCAGGAATTCTGGTAAGGCTGGTGACACAGAAACAGCTTGGGATCTTGCTCAGTTTCTACTTTGAGAAGGTGGCTTTGGGTTGCAGGGTGGTGGGAATAGGGAAGTTGCCAGCCTTTAGTGCCTGGAAACAGAGAGGACAAATAAAATGCTGAAAATGGAGAAGGAAACTCTCAAGTAACTTTTTTAGCTTCAGGAAGAAGCCAAGATGCCCAAGAATAACTTCAGATTTTCCTTTAAAATTTTTATCACTAATCTTTCTTATTGCTTGGGAAAGGAACCAGAGTAGAATCCGATGTGGAGCTTTGCAGGAGAGGGAAGGGCTGGCTGTTGTTTGTACAATTGTGTGTATTCAGAGTTTATATTTAGCTTTGTGTTCCAGGATGGCCTTACTGGTGTTGATGGCTGGCATCTGTTCTGATTGTCTGGTCAATTCTGGGCTGGTTGTTAAATATTTTGATTCCCTATAGAGATGTGAGGGTGTGTATGCACTTAATATATTTCCATAAGGTTTTAGGGTAGAGTATTTATTAATCTACATACTAGTGTGCAAAATTGATGGATTAGTTTATTGTTATTATTATTATTTTAAAGTCCTCTTCATGAGGTGATTTGTACAAATCTTACTCTTTCCTTGAGGAATGGGCCTGATAAGCAGGAGAGTCATAGCTGAGTAGAGGCTTGTGTTCATCATCTTTTCATGGCTGTGTTCTTCTGGCTTCCCCCCACCCTCACCTGCTCTTGGTTGCTCACCATTGTTGCCAAAGGCCTGGAGAACTCATGTCTTTTATTACTGAGCTCTGAGCTCAGTGCCTCAGGATTAGCTGTCTACACTGGTCTGGACTTCATAGACTGGCAACCACCCATCCTGCACATTTCCTCGTTCTTTTTTGAGATTTTCTTTGGAAATTGTAGGGTTCACATCAAAGCTCTTTAAACTTGACCTACTATGAACCTGAATAAAAAAATCAGTGCCCATTAGCAGCCAAAACCAGTGGGCAGGGAGACTTCTGAGGCAGGAAGAGGCAGGCTGAATCTGAGTGGCTTCAAAGACCTGCTGTAAAATAATAATCTGATGTTACTTTGCTAATATTATTTATCAACATGTATTTAGCTCTGATGGCTGCCATTGAGATTTACATTTCCTGCAGCTGGAGGCCAGCAGGGAGGGAGCGATGGCCTCATGGTTCCAGAGTATTAGGCTGTCACACAGCATCACTTATGTCAGTCTACAGCCATAAAAGAGACAAAGTGAGATCAGTTAAGCCACCAGAACAAGAAGCATATAAAAATGATTCAAACGGGTAATTTAAAAACAAATCACAATTTGAAAATGGTTAACAAATGTTCTTCATATGCTCTGGAATGTGCAGAGAAAGGGGGAAATGATTGGTTTCCACATACCCCAGAGGCATCTGGGAAATCAGGATATTACCAGCAAAACGAAAGTGGATGAGTGGAGTGGGCCATACCCATGGAATTTGTCAATACCTGATTATTGAATTACTGGATAAATAAAGGAATGAATGATTTGGAAGAGCGAAGAGTTCAGTATAGGTCCACAAACTTATCTTGAACTCTGGTAACCTCTCATTCCTGGGGATATGGCCCCTGCCCAATAGGAAGATACATATGAAAATAAATATCAACATAGGATGGTAAATTCAATGATGGAGCTATTCACAGGGTGTTATGCAAGTACAGAGGATGGGCAACTTCCCCAGCCTTGAGGAAGCAGGACAGAGAGCAAATGTTGAGATTAGGGAAGGCTTCTTGGAGGAGTAATGCCTTAAACAAAATCTTTAAGGTTAAGTCAGAGTTAATCAAATGAGACAAAGAGTCAAGAGTACTTCAGATGGAAGGACTTGCATGAACAAAGGGATGGAGACTTGCAATTGCATGACAAGTATCAGAAACTACAAGTATTTTAATATGCCCAGGATTAGTGTGGAACAGGTGAAATGGGGCAGATGAGTTTGGAAAGACAGGTAGGTCATGAAGTGTTTTGTAAGTCATTCTAAAGAGCTGAGCCTTTATTCTGTAGTTAATGGGGAGCTGTCAGAGGTAATATGATCAGAACTGAGTTTTGGAATGATTACTCTGGATGCTGTGTGGTGATTAGAAATAGGACAAGACTTAAATCAGAGAGAATTGAGAGATTGTTACTGTAGTGTTGGCGAAGGATGATGAGGGATGGGTTGGAAGGATGATGGGATCAGGGTAGGATAGGTAGAGAGGAAAGCATACGTGGAGAAATATCTAGCAGATAAAATTCAGGACTTGGTGATTGATAGACTATAGGGGCTAATGAGGAAGTAAGAAAAAAGACGTAGTTTAGATTTATGCCCCTGTACTTGGCTCAGATGACTGGGGAAATGGTGGTGAGTGGTAAGGCGGGATCCTTATTTCCCTCCTTCCAAGTGCCAAAGAGGGGACTTTTGCTGACTTTACGAAGGAGAGAGAGGCTGGCTGTACATTTATAGATCTCTTCCCACCAGCTTAGTGTCCTGGGCTCAGATGGAGGCGTCACTAATCTGGTGAGATAGGCCAGAATCAGGGCTATTTTTTTGAGTGAGTTTGAAGGTTACTGTTCATGTGTGGCACATCATTTTTCTTTTTTTAAAAATCCTTTTAGACTTCCTTTTGTTTAAGCCTGGTGTGCCTTGGCCTTCCACTTGGCCGGTGGGTAGGAAGCTCCTGTTGGGGAAAGGAGGGTCCACAGCCTGCAACTGAGTGGGTTAGTTAGATGGTCCCTTCCACATCCACTTGTCTTCAGTGCTGGGAGGAAGGATTACGATGCTGTATTTTAGGCCTTAGGTCCTAAGCATCATTCACCATCATAGGAAGCCTTGTACTTCGGGTGTTACTTTGCCACCACTAACAAAGCTGATAAGTCACTTCCCCGTTGGCTCCTTGTGCCTATTCTCTATGAATCTATGTGAGAAGGGTTGGGGTGGGGTGGTGGTAGTGAGGAATAAGGGAATGAAGGCCAGTACCATTCACTGAAGTGGAGAGACCAGGAAGAAAAATGAGTCTGGAGCATGACTACAATTCACTTTTGGATAGGTGTGCTGTGCAACTGAAGTGTAGAGCAGGAATTTGACTTTAACATTTGAAATGAATCTAGCCTTGGTGTGTCCTGGCAGGGCAGTATGTTTAAGCTCTGTTGAGGTAATCTTGGTTTCATGTTGAACCATGAATCAATATGATGGATAAAAGTCAACATTTATACATGCTGACAATAACAAATATTACATAAGTGCAGTCTTTACCACATATATAGGCAGCATTCTGTCCAAATCCTTTTGGAGAATGAGGGTATTCACAAATCTACAGAGCAAATTCATGTATAACAAAAGCCTTTGTGATAAATATCTTGTGAACAAAAGACATTTCAGTTGTCTAATAAAGCTTCATTTTTTATCCCAAGCAATAGTATACAGCACAATTTTATTTCAAGCTCCATATTTGGATAGTTTCTTAAAGTTTGCTATTAGGACTCAGCCTATAATTCATATGCAGGTTATTTATGAAGGTAGGTATATACAAATATGGATATAAAGAGTAAAAAGTTCAAGAAAGATGTTCTCCTTGGCCTTTGCCCATTTAAATTCAGATTCCCTTGGTATCTATCCTACAGGGAGAAAAGTGTTCAGGTTAAGGCAGGGTATAGGCCATTTATGAATTCGTTTGTTTATTCATTAGTCAACATTTCTAAGTTTTCATAAGATGAAACACAGTGTGCTAAGTTGTGGGGATACAAAGTGAATGAGACGTGGTGTCCTGCAGGAGCTGCGTGAGACACCAGTCACGGCAACGCAGGGCAAGGAGACTGCCTAGAGAGTGCACAAGAGGGAAGCAAACCGGGATGCTGAGGGTGTTTGCCAGGGGATCAGTTTCTGAATGGCTGATTCACCAAAACCTAATTCATTGAAGGATCCGTTTCCTAAATGAATAATTTGCTTACTTTAACCACACAGATTTAACAAAGACTTATTTTAAGGAGTATTGTTTTAAATATAGTAAATGAATATGGATAAATTGTTCTTATAAATATTTTAAGACTATTTAAAAAATTCATTCAGTCATAAAGTATATTCTTCTTATAAATATATTCTCCTTAGCAGTATTTTAAGTCTGGTTTGATTTTTGTTTTAAAAGCTAAATTGTCTAGGGAGGCTTAGTCTCTTTATAAACATCTTCTTATGAATACATTCACAGATATATCTGTCTTGAATATGTGTGTGAATATATTCTTCTAAGACATATAAAAAAATTTAGCATTTCATGTGGGAGCCTTTCAGTTTATACTGATATTTTTTCAAATCCTTTTTAGAGTCATTTGCTATTTTGCTAACATTTTAGAATCATTGAAATTCTCGTGGCAAATTTCACATTATGACCACTTTGATTTTATCAGCTAACCAAAATTTGATTTTTAAAAGTCATTTATGAAGGTTATGGTAATTGATTTTGGATGAGATTTTTTAAAATAAGTTTTTGAAGATTCTGTGAAGTTTTAGTTGAACAGTTTTTATTTTGTCCTTATAACATCATTTTACCCAATGCTTAGTTTGCCTCTGCTCTGGTCCTGTAATTAATTGCAATGCAACAGGAGGGATCTGGGTAAGAATGGTAGGACCCTCTGCTGGGGAAAAGCTGAAGAGGAGAATCAGCGAAACACACAGTCTGGTCTGCTGATCTACAGAATAGGGAACCAAGGAGCAGAGGAGGGGAGACTAGGGAACAGAGACAGCAAGAGGTCATGCCCAGGGTGGGGGTGGGGGGAGGACCAGGGTACAGAGGGAAGGGGAGATTGGACACAGAGAGGTGACTGGGACAGAGACGTGTTTGGGACACAGAGAGGGAAAGACAAAGGGGCAGAGAGATAGAGAGACAGTGGTTACATAGATTGAGAGACAGAGGGAGAGTCTGATGGTCCTAAATCTGGGCCCCTTGCAATCGTTTTAATCTTTGCTAACCCATTTAATGTCTAT
Source organism: Cynocephalus volans (assembly GCF_027409185.1). Lineage (NCBI taxonomy): Eukaryota > Metazoa > Chordata > Mammalia > Dermoptera > Cynocephalidae > Cynocephalus > Cynocephalus volans. The sequence continues at coordinate 103,173,659 of NC_084460.1, read as the reverse complement.
CATTACAGAACTATGTAGTTCTGTAATGACTGATTGGGAAATGAATTCTTTGGCAAAGTGGCTTCAGGCAAATTGGCTATTACTCTATCAGGCATTCCCTGAAAGACATTCAGTGGATCAGTGGTAGATGAATTGACCCAGGGCTATGATTTATAAGCATGAAGGTGGTTTGGAAGCCTGCTGGTTGGGGGTCATAACTTGATTTAAGTGGCAATGGTTAAGGGTCCTATGAGACTGAAGTGAGTCTTGGATGAGCAAACAATTGAGAAGGGGAAGAGTATCCAGGCAGAATGTGAGAGAATCATGGTAGCTGAGTGTGGCTGGGTCCCAGGATCTGGTGGGTGGGGGGTGGTATGCAGTGGCTTGATTTCTTAGGCAGGGGCCAGAGATGAAGAATCTTGTGTATCTTCTGAAGTTAGGGCCATTAAAAGAATTTAAGCATGTACAGCGATCCGACGAGTACTTTAGAAAGATCACTCATGTTAGTGTGGTTGCTTGATTAAAAGGTTTACATCTGGAGTCAAAGAGACTGATTCTGAAACTCTCCCAATGTTTCAGGTATTTGATAAAGAAGGCTTAGAAAAAGAAGTGGCAGAGGAGATGAAGATTTAGATCTAGGCCTCATTTGTGTTCAGAACTAACAATTAACACTGAGTTTTAATGAGACTCTCTAGGTAGTCAGAGAAATGAAATACAGCCTGGGTACTGGAACATGGAAATGACAGGAAGACAAGTCTGCGAAGGGTCCTGAAGCTGTCAGAGGTGAGATGGTGCCTGGTGGGCACAGGAAAGAGAAGTAGGGAAGATATGAATTAGTAGTGAAGAACTAAGTATATCTGAAATTAAGTGACTGAGAACTCTTCAGTACCTTACATATAATACTTAACATACCAAATATTTATATTTGCACCTCTCTGGCCTAATGAATACTGAGCTGCTCAAGAGTTAGAGAGAGACCACACTCATCTTTGTAGGTTCAGTCTCTTGCATTAATCAAGCTCACAAATTTCGATCCCTTTATGTGGACTAGAAGTGGCTACAATAAGCATAGGTTGTGAGGCAGCTAGCATAGGGAGGCTGAATGGTCAATTAAAACCAAATAAATCAGGAAACCGTAGCTAGAACAAACTCTAGGCTGTTCCCATCAGCATCTATTGGACTCTACTACCAACAAATTTAGAACTCCTTCCAGAAAAATTTCAAACTTTCCAGGCACTGAGAGCTCTAGTTTCCAGACTTCAAGGAAAAGTGCCATTCCGTTAGATCCCATAAGGGTAAACCTGTGGGACGATGTATTGCTGAGTGCTTTTGAGCTAAAAGGAGCAGAGCTGATGTGCATTTCTGCCCCAGGAGAAACCCGCCTGCTATTTCATAAGGCAGGGTGGGCATGACATTGATGAATACGGCCATCGTTCTGCCTTCTGTCCGCCAAAGCCTTCCACGTTTTTGGGATGTGCTTCTTCATATGTATATCCTCATCTTCTACTAGTTCCAGATGTCATAAATTTTCCTTGAGCTAGTAGGTATATATTTTATAATCTAACTTGATTAGTTTAATTATTATTCTCTTTTCAGTTTCTTAACGTGTATATTCCATTGGGAGCAATGTGCTGTAGAGTTTGGGAACAAATAACAATCATACTTACTACAATCATTAACATGAGGATTTTTGTCCATGAATCTAATGTTATTGTCAAATTATTAATCCATGGAACTTCTCAGGAAGTCTTGTAATATTATGGCCTATGTTTTATGGATAAGACACCAAAGGTGAGAGCAAAATTATGAAAAGAAAAGCAGGAGTTATTTCTTTTTAATCCTGCTTCTAGCTTGTCAGATCACATACTTTTTAATGACATTTTTAATATTTTAATTCTTATTTGCTTTTACCTGATTCATTAACATATTAATTTTATAAAAGCCTGTAGTGCAAAATATAGAAGGAAATAAAAAATCATGTGAATTTCTCAGATAAGTTAGGCTATCCTTATAACCTAAAGAGACTTTGAGACAAAGAACTCATGGGTGATAGAATAAAGTCTGATAGAAATTAGGAAGTATTTAGAATTGGATGCTATGAAAAATGCATAGAGAAACTAGTGGGATGCTGCTAAGCAATAGATGCTTATGTTAGATAAGAAGAAAGTCTGAAAATTAATGTGTGAGGCACCCAATTTAGGAAATTATAAAGATTAACAGAATATACTAAAAGAAAGTATAAGGAAGAAGATAATAAATATGACCAGAAATAAATGAAATAGAAGATAAACTATTTTAAAGGATCAACGAATTCAAAGGTTAATTTTTTGAAAAGCCTAGTTAGTGAAATACACAAGCCTCTGACAAGACTGATCAAGAAAAAAATAGAGAAGGCCCAAATAAATATCAGGAATTAAAAATCATAACTACATGGACCGGAAAGAGGATATTTCAAACAACCTTCTAAGAAGACATTTAAAAACTTTGAAGTACATAACTTACCAAATATATAGCAAAATTTTTACAAATATATAACTCACTGAAATTGATTCAGAAATAACTAAAAAACTTTAATATTTAACATCATTAAAAATTGAATCATTAATTAAAATAGAAACACCAAAATGGAAACCACCAGGCTCTGATGATTTATAGCTCAGCTCTATCTATATTATACAAATCATTCCAGAATACGGAAGAAGAGTATTCCAGAGTATAGAAGATGGCATGCTACCCAACCTATTTATGAGGTTGGCAAATTTTGATAGCAAAAGCAAATCAGAGCAACACAAAAAGGAAAATTACAGGCCAATCTCACTCATAAACATAAATGCAAAAGTATAAAAAACAAGTTAGCTCACTAAATCTAGAAATATATAGAAAACATATCATGATCAAGTTGGGGTTATCCCAGGAATATAACTTTGGTCATCATTTGATTATCTATTAATGTAATATATTACATAAACATATTAAAGGTTCATAATGATACTGTAATAAATGTAGAGAAACATATTTGATAAAATTTAACAGCTATTCATGATAAACACTCTTATCAAATTAGAAATAGATAGAAACATCTTTAATGCAATAAGTGTTATAGAGGAAGTACCTATAGTAAATTTGATACTTAATGGTGAACTGTTGAAAGAATCCACTTTATGAGCAGGAACAAAGAAAAGGTGTTCACTATCACCTGTTTAATTCAACACTTACAAATTTACTACCTAGTATAATAAGACAAAAAAAAAATGAGTGGTATATTTACCGATAAAGGAAAAAACCTTGTAATCAATAATAATATAATTATGAAGAAAATACAAAAGAATCTACAGATAAACTGATAATAAGAAGATTTAGCATAGTTGTTGAAAAAATTGATATACAAAACACAATTGCTTTTTATATACCTGCAAAGATAGAAATTGTAATTTAAATATTAGAATAGAGAGTACTTAGGAATAAATCTAACGAACTATGTGCAAGTCTTTTTTGCAGAAATGATAAAACTTTATCAGAAGAATTTTATCAGAAAAGGCCTAAGTCATTGTAGAGATGAATTGTATTCATACCGAGAAAGACTTGGTAACATAAAGATGTAAATTTTACCACAAATTAATTAATAGATTTCATAAAATTTCCATAAAAATCAAGAGTTTTTTGAGGAAGTATGGTAGGTGTGACTTGGCAAGCTGATTCTGAAATTTACATGGAAGTGCAAATGGTAAGATCAACAAATACACTTTTGATTACAAAAGAACAAGATGGGTGGCTTGCCCTGTTAGATACCAAGATATATTACAATGCTGAAGTTTGTAAACTCAAGTGTGGTGTTTCTCTGAGGTAGAGATAACTGACTAGAACAGAGTAAAATCCAAAAACATATCGTGCATATATGGAGGTGTAATATATGACACGTGTGTTTTTAGATCAATAAGGAAAGAATAAACTCTCCTATAAATGGTACTGGGGTGATTGGTTTTCTATATAGAAAAAAAAAATTGGATGCCTACTTCACACTCCACACAAAAGTCAATTCCTGATGATTAAAGACTTAATCGTGAAAGGCAAAGCTACAGAATTTTTAGAAAACTGTACAGGAGAATATCCTTTTGAACTTGAAGTAGGAAGGGATTTCAAATGTTCAAAAAAGTGCTAATTTAGAACATTAAAATTAAAAACATATGTTCATCAAAATATATCATAAAGTGAAAAGATAAGTCATAAACTAGGAGAAGCTATTTGCATACATATAGCAAAGAATTAATATAGACTTTCATAAAGAATTCCTATGAATCAGTAAGAAAAAGACAAACAATACAGTAGAAAAGTGGGCCAAATATTTAAACAAAAGGACTAAAAAAGTAGGCTCTATTTCATTACTAATCTGAGAAATGAGAATTAAAATGATAATACTCTCTGGATTGAAGAAAATTAAAAATCTGAAAACTTTAGGTGAGGCTGTAGAGCAATGGGAATTACATGTATGGCTGTTGGGAAAGCGTTGGCATTACCTGGCAAAACTGAAGCTGTGCATACTTTTCAACCAAACATTCCCGTGTTAGGTATATATCTTAAGAAATGTTTATGCACATGTACAAGGACACATGCACAAAAAGTGTTATAGCAGTATTGTTGGGAATGACAAAAGAACTGGAAATAAATGTGGTTGGAAAAATAGAATAATTTAATCAGGCCCCCTCACCTTAGGTCCCGTTGGGGGTGGTGCAGCACATTCTTTGTAAACAAGTTGTGTGTGGGTGGAGTTATTGTGCATGCGCGTGGCCGCAATTTGGCTGGCGTTGATTGCCTCAGGCGTCTGCCCACGGCCATGCTCTTGAACCTATGGCTTCCAAGGACCTGTTGGCCAGTTACCTAGGTCATAGACCTGAGTGTGAAGGGTTTGTGACCCAGTCTGTGAATGGGCTTGAGGGGTCTATCAGCTCCAGACCCGGCCCTAGCTCAACAATTGGCCCAGCCGGCAGGATTAAAGGTAGGTAAAAGAGCTCAACAAATGCAAATGTGCAATAGCAGTAAACTGGATGAATAAATGGTAGTAAATTTGTGTAACAGTATTCTTGACACAGCAGAGGAAATGAACTACAGCTACTTACGTGAACATAGATAAATCACAGCAACATAATGTTTGGTGAAAAAAGCAATTTGCAGAACAATAAATATGGCATGATTCCATTTACATACAGTTTCCAAATATTTCGAAGTAAACAATATATTGTTTAAGGATTCAAATGTGATAGACTCATGAAGAAAAGCAAGAGAATGATAAACAAAATTTAGGATGGTGATTATCTCTGGGTGGGGGTGGAATAGGGAGTAGAATGGTACAAGAAAAGCATCCTCAACAGCTTCAAAAATTGTGATTGTTTTATTTTTTAAGCTAAGTGATAAGTACTCAGATGTTCGCATCATTCTCTGTATGTTAGCATATGTAATAAGTGTTCCTTTGTATTGGTTCAATATTTAATAAAAATAATCCAAAGTGTTTGATAAACACTCAGTCTGTAATGACCTTAGCTCAATACCTCTCTCTTTTTTAATTTCTAAATTAGTTATTCTGCTGTTATTTTATTTTGTCACTTGCAATTTACCTAACAAAGAAGTTTGCTCAGAGAAGAAAAAATATTTCTTCATATTTTTGGGCTTGTAGAATGGAGGATGAGGATAGAAACCAGTATTTTGCACATAGCAGATGATCAGGAAAAGGGTTCACTTTGAATTAAAATAATGAAAAAAGAGTAAAATCAACTTTGACTTCTGAGCAATAAAACATTTGGTTTTAGCATTTTTGGTTAAACTTTTCCTTCCATTTATTTGCTCTGCCTGTCCTTTGTGTGTTCCACCATTTGAGGACTCCCAGGGAATCTGATATCCTGACAAGTTTGGCTGTGGTCTTGGGAAGGGGCGGTGTGGTGTGGAGTTTGGGAATACAGCTGAAGAAGCTGGGCACGTACAGAAGCCACGTTTGCAGAATGAGAAGAAACTGAAGATGGAACAATTACCAGCAATTTTGGGCCGTGCTGTCAGACAATCTAGTTAATTTATTTCCAAATAATTAACTTGAGGGCCTTAATTATCTAGATTCATTATCAGCCATCATCATCTTCATTATCATTGTGATTACTGCTACCACAAAAGCCTCTTAAGCAGAACAAAAGATCCTGCTCAGAGTCAGTTTTAAAATCTGAGTCTTACCTTCCAAGAGTTTGTGAGTTAGGCAGTAAAGCTGAAGTGTGGTCAAGAAAGAGGTACAGGCAAATGAACCGATGTTAAACTAAGGACACTGGCTTACTGGTAGATATGACTGCTTGTATTCATTGGCTGTTTTTCATTTACCTCCTCTAACTTTGTAGGCCAAAGCCATGCAGACTGATTTCATAAACTTTGGCACCCCCATCCTATAAATAAAGCTTGCTGAAAATGATTTCTTTATAGTCAATGTCTTAACTATTGTAAATCCCATAGTTACTGAAATCATCCTTTAAAAATAAAAATATGAAAGTAGTAATTTAAGAGTTCATGGAATCTTACTGATGTAGAATACAAAGATAATCATTTGCTCCTTTTAAAACTCCACAAATTTTGCCAATATATCATAGTCCCATGTTTATTACCTCCTTTGGTGTGTAATTTTCAATTCTATTTTAATGCAATTTTCCCCTTGTGGGCTTGGCCATTCACTGCTGCTCCAAATATCTCATGTTTGACAAGAGCCTGAGCAGGCCTTGGAGTGCAGGGCAGAGAGCACCAGCTTGGGTTCAAAGCCTGATTCCATCACTGGCTAGTTGTCGGATGCCTGGAAGCTATTTAAAATCTCTGAGCCTCAGCTTCCTCATTTGTAAAATGGGCATAATAATCTCTATCTGATATATTAAGAAAAACTTTTACATAAAATGTTCAGTATACAGTAATTGCTTCTTCAATGTTAATTCCTTTGTTCGTAAAGAAAAAAGCAAAATGTATTAAATTAAATTATTTGAGAAAAATAAATAGAAGATGAAACAAATATATTACACTTCACTTGCTCTGATAAAGTCTTCAGAATTTCAGGAGGGCTGGCCATTGATAGACATAATATTCCTTTAGGGCAGCAAAACCCTGGGATTTGGTTCTGGCCCCTGAGCTACAGGGCTAACTCTCTGCCCTTCTGCACTTTCACTGGTAGTGGAATTTTCTTTTTAAGGAAATGAGAAAATTACATACAAAATGTGAAGTTTTGAAATAACACATGACATTTTAGAGTGTTACACTAAAGATCTTGCTGAAAGATGATTCAACTCGAAAGCAAATGAAAAATAATTTATTAAGCACTGAGAAAAGGCATGTGAAAACCTAGTAATAAAGAAAGTAAATTTTCAGTTGATCTGCTTTGTGTTATGATGAGCACTGGGTCTTTGTTTGAACACTGGTTGCTTGTTGGGCTGTAATTTTACTTAAACATCATATGATTATTTTTTCAATAATTAAGGTAACATAACATATTACAAAGAATTTAGAAAATAAGGAAGTGAAAAACATGCTTTTCCTTCCAAGCTTTTGCCTATGTATATTTTTTTGTGGCTGCAATTATGGTTTGCATGTAATTTTTCAACTTTCGTTTTTTAGTTAATATAATATCAAAGCATTTTAAAGTACTAAGTGATATATTACATTCTAAGATTTATTTAACAGATTTTCTACCGTTACTATTGAAGCGGCTTCCAGATTTTTGCCATAATATATAATTATTGTGAAGAACAACTTTGCTTTTGGAATTTTTCAAAGGGTTTTTATCTGTAGGGCAATTCTGGTTTTGAAAGGTAAAATAAAATCACCAACTCTTAAAACAATATTCAGGTAAACCTCCCACAGGTCCTTCTGTGCCCAGCACCATTTATCAGTCCTGATTTCTATCAGATTCTGCCTGATGTGCTACTTGCTTAAGTTGCAATATGCTGGTAAAGGCAATTATGTTTCAAATTTAGCTTCACCCAACCCAAGTAATAGTACAAGGTCAAGGAGAAGGAGAGAGACTCAGAAGAAGAAAACAAATGGAAAGAAACTAAATATTTAAAAACTGGCTAGAGAATTTTATGAACACAATTACTCCCTAAACCCAAGTGAGAGTACTGGATTGAGATGCATAATTGTCATTTTGTCTTTCATTAACATTATCTTTGCCCGTTAATTTTCCTTCTTATTTCCCCATATCTCCCCCCTCTCCCCAGGCTACTCTAGCAAGGATTTTGAGGGTTCCGTGTATTTGTCCATTCTCTCTGCATCCTCTCATAGTTTCTGCTTTCCTTCCCTGCTGTGCAAGTTTCATCACTTTGGTCAGTATTTATTGAGCATCTATTATACCTGGCACATAGTAGATGTTTTTCACTTCTTGATTTTCCAAATGCTTTGTAATATGTTAGGTTACCTTAATTATGGTACAGTGCTAGGTGCTGGCAATTCAGTAGAGAATAAAACACAAACTCTGAGTAAAGAGGAAGGTGGGGCTGGGTTCTGATCGGATATCTGAAGGCAGAGCTGGAGTCAGCTAAGTGAAACGTGGGTGCGTATGTGCACGTGAAGGGCGTTTCTGACAGAGGACAGCCTTTGCAAAGCTATGTGGTGGTAGGAATAAGCATGTCAGGTGCAAGGAGGAGGAAGGCCAATGTGTCTGAAGCCCTAGTCCTTCAGTGCAGGGTCCATCCGCAAATGGCAAAACATAAAGCTCATTTGCCTGATGCTTTCCTGTTGTTCATCCTCACTGGATAGTCAGAGTAAGTGTTTCTGAAAAGCTCACGGAGTCCCAATACATTTACCTTTTCTCATCGTGTCTGTAAGATGAAGAGGTCCGGCCACTGGTCCATATAAACATCTTAGAGGGTGTTGGTCCAGGGGCTTCTTTCCTTACGGTGGAAGTCCTGGAGGAATGGTAAAAAGACCTAGAAGAGGTACAGACAGAAGTTAAATCCATTACTTCAAGTCTCAGGAACTCCCCATTAACAGCTACCAATAGCTCTGAATGTACTGACTCTCTTAAATGACACCAGGTTTTTTTTTTTTTTTTTTTTTAAATTTTATTTTGTCGATATACATTGTAGCTGATTAATGCTCCCCATCACCAAAACCTCCCTCCCTTCTCCCTCCCCCCCTCCCCCCAACCATGTCCTTTCTGTTTGTTTGTTGTATCAACTTCAAATAATTGTGGTTGTTATATCTTCTCCCCCCCCCCCCGGTTTGTGTGTGTATGTGTGTATGTGTGTGTGTGAATTTATATATTAATTTTTAGCTCCCACCAATAAGTGAGAACATGTGGTCTTTCTCTTTCTGTGCCTGACTCGTTTCACTTAATATAATTCTCTCGAGGTCCATCCATGTTGTTGCAAATGGCAGTATTTCATTCGTTTTTATAGCTGAGTAGTATTCCATTGTGTAGATGTACCACATTTTCCATATCCACTCATCTGATGATGGGCATTTGGGCTGGTTCCAACTCTTGGCTATTGTAAAGAGTGCTGCGATGAACATTGGGGAACAGGTATACCTTCGACTTGATGATTTCCATTCCTCTGGGTATATTCCCAACACTGGGATGGCTGGGTCGTATGGTAGATCTATTTGCAATTGTTTAAGGAACCTCCATACCATTTTCCATAGAGGCCGCACCATTTTGCAGTCCCACCAACAATGTATGAGAGTTCCTTTTTCTCCGCAGCCTCGCCAGCATTTATCGTTCATAGTCTTTTGGATTTTAGCCATCCTAACTGGGGTTAGATGGTATCTCAATGTGGTTTTGATTTGCATTTCCCGGATGCTGAGTGATGTTGAGCATTTTTTCATATGTCTGTTGGCCATTTGGATATCTTCCTTAGAGAAATGCCTACTTAGCTCTTTTGCCCATTTTTTAATTGGGTTGCTTGTTTTCTTCTTGTAAAGTTGTTTGAGTTCCTTATATATTCTGGATATTAATCCTTTGTCAGATGTATATTTTGCAAATATTTTCTCCCACTCTGTTGGTTGTCTTTTAACTCTTTTAATTGTTTCTTTTGCTGTGCAGAAGCTTTTTAGTTTGATATAATCCCATTTGTTTATTTTTCCTTTGGTTGCCCGTGCTTTTGGGGTCGTATTCATGAAGTCTGTGCCCAGTCCTATTTCCTGAAGTGTTTCTCCTATGTTTTCTTTAAGAAGTTTTATTGTCTCAGGGTGTATATTTAAATCCTTAATCCATTTTGAGTTGATTTTAGTATACGGTGAGAGGTATGGATCTAGTTTCATTCTCCTGCATATCGATATCCAGTTATCCCAGCACCACTTGCTGAAGAGGCAGTCCCTTCCCCAGTGAATAGGCTTGGTGCCTTTGTCAAAGATCAGATGGCAGTAAGTGTGTGGGTTGATTTCTGGATTCTCTATTCTATTCCATTGGTCAGTGTGTCTGTTTTTATGCCAGTACCATACTGTTTTGGTTATTATAGCTTTGTAGTATAGCTTAAAGTCAGGTAGTGTTATGCCTCCAGCTTTATTTTTTTTGCTGAGCATTGCTTTGGCTATTCGTGGTCTTTTATTGTTCCATATAAATGTCTGAATAGTTTTTTCCATTTCTGAGAAAAATGTCTTTTGAATTTTGATGGGGATTGCATTGAATTTGTATATCACTTTGGGTAGTATGGACATTTTCACTATGTTGATTCTTCCAATCCAAGAGCATGGAATATCTTTCCATCTTCTTGTATCCTCTCTAATTTCTCTCAGCAGTGGTTTGTAGTTCTCATTATAGAGATTTTTCACCTCCTTGGTTAACTCAATTCCTAAGTATTTTATTTTTTTGGTGGCTATTGTAAATGGGCAGGCTTTCTTGATTTCTCGTTCTGCATGTTCACTATTGGAGAAAAGAAATGCTACTGATTTTTGTGTGTTGATTTTGTATCCTGCTACTGTGCTGAAATCATTTATCAATTCCAACAGTTTTTTTGTAGAGGTTTTAGGCTGTTCGATATATAGGATCATGTCATCTGCAAACAGGGACAGTTTGACTTCATCTTTTCCAATCTGGATGCCCTTTATTTCCTTCTCTTCTCTGATTGCTCTGGCTAGTACTTCCAACACTATGTTGAATAGGAGTGGTGAGAGTGGGCATCCTTGTCTGGTGCCTGTTCTTAAAGGAAAAGCTTTCAGCTTTTCCCCATTCAGGATGATATTGGCAGTGGGTTTGTCATATATGGCTTTAATTATGTTGAGATACTTTCCCTCTATACCTAACTTATAGAGGGTCTTTGTCATGAATGAGTGTTGAACTTTATCAAATGCTTTTTCAGCATCTATAGAGATGATCATATGGTCCTTGTGTTTGAGTTTATTAATATGGTGTATCACATTTATTGATTTGCGTATGTTGAACCAACCTTGCATCCCTGGGATGAATCCCACTTGATCGTGATGAATAATTTTTTGTATGTGTTGCTGTATTCTGTTTGCTAGTATTTTAGTGAGGATTTTTGCATCTATATTCATCAAGGATATCGGCCTGTAGTTTTCTTTTTTGGTTATATCTTTACCTGGTTTTGGTATCAGGATGATGTTTGCTTCATAGAATGAGTTTGGGAGATTTGCGTCCGTTTCAATCTTTTGGAATAGTTTGTAAAGAATCGGTGTCAATTCCTCTTTGAATGTTTGGTAAAATTCTGCTGTGAATCCATCTGGTCCTGGGCTTTTCTTTGTTGGGAGCCTTCTGATAACAGCTTCAATCTCCTTTATTGTTATTGGTCTGTTCAAATTTTCTACGTCTTCACGGTTCAGTTTTGGGAGCTTGTGTGTGTCCAGAAATTTATCCATTTCCTCCAGATTTTCAAATTTGTTGGCGTATAGTTGTTTATAGTAGTCTCGAATGATTCCTTGTATTTCAGATGAATCAGTTGTAATATCGCCTTTTTCATTTCTAATTTTTGTTATTTGAGTCTTCTCTCTTCTTTTTTTTGTTAGCCATGCTAATGGTTTGTCAATTTTATTTATCTTTTCAAAAAACCAACTTTTTGATTCGTTGATCTTTTGAATTGTTTTTTGGTTTTCAATTTCATTCAGTTCTGCTCTGATCTTAATGATTTCTTTCCGTCTGCTAACTTTAGGTTTGGATTGTTCTTGTTTTTCTAGTTCTTTAAGGTGAAGTGTTAGGTTGTTCACTTGCCATCTTTCCATTCTTCTGAAGTGAGCATTTAATGCAATAAATTTTCCCCTCAATACTGCTTTTGCAGTATCCCACAGGTTTTGGTATGATGTATCATTGTTTCCATTAGTTTCAATAAACTTTTTGATTTCCTGCTTGATTTCTTCTTGGACCCATATGTCATTAAGTAGAATGCTGTTTAATTTCCATGTGTTTGTATAGTTTCCAGAGTTTTGTTTGTTATTAATTTCTAGTTTTAATCCATTGTGGTCTGAGAAGATACATGGGATAATTCCAATTTTTTTGAATTTATTGAGACTTGATTTGTGACCTAATATGTGATCTATCTTGGAGAATGATCCATGTGCTGATGAGAAGAATGAATATTCTGAGGTTGTTGGGTGGAATGTTCTGTAGATATCTGCCAATTCCAATTGGTCTAGAGTCTTGTTTAGATCTTGTGTTTCTCTACTGATTCTTTGCCTAGATGATCTGTCTAATATTGACAGTGGAGTGTTCAGGTCCCCTGCTATTATGGTATTAGTGTCTATTTCCTTCTTTAGGTCTAATAGAGTTTGTTTTATAAATCTGGCTGCTCCAACATTGGGTGCATACATATTTATGATTGTTATGTCTTCTTGATGGATCAGTCCTTTTATCATTAAGTAGTGTCCCTCTTTGTCTCTTTTTATGGTTTTTAGTTTAAAGTCTATTTTGTCAGATATAAGAATAGCCACTCCAGCTCGTTTTTCTTTTCTGTTTGCATGGTAAATCTTTTTCCATCCTTTCACTCTTAGTCTGTGTGAATCTTTATGGGTGAGGTGGGTCTCTTGTAGGCAGCATATAGTTGGGTCCTGCTTTTTGATCCAGTCAGCCAGTCTGTGTCTTTTAATTGGGGAATTTAAGCCTTTAACATTAAGAGTTGTTATTGAAAGGTGTTGATTTATTCCTAGCATTTTATTGGTTGTTTGGTTGTCTTAGGTGTCTTTTGTTCCTTGCTTTCTGATTTACTGTTTGGTTTCTTTGTTTGTTGGTTCCTTAGGTTGTAGATAGTGTTTTTGTTAGCTTGTTTTCTCTTCACGAATGCCATTTTTATTGTACTAGCGGGTTTAGATTTTTCTTAGGTTTTTATGGCAGTGGTAGTTATTTTTCAGGAACCAAACCCAGTACTCCCTTGAGGATTTCTTGTAAGGGTGGTCTTGTGGTAGTGAACTCCCGCAGTTTTTGTTTGTCTGAGAAATATACTATTTGCCCCTCATTTCGGAAGGATAGCCTTGCAGGGTAGAGTATTCTTGGCTGGCAATCTTTGTCTTTTAGTATTTTGAAAATATCATCCCATTCCTTTCTAGCTTTTAGGGTTTGTGATGAAAAAGTCTGATGTTAACCTGATTGGGGCTCCCTTATAGGTGATTTGACGCTTCTCTCTTGCAGCTTTTAAGATTCTCTCCTTGTCTCTGAGTTTTGCCAATTTGACTATGACATGTCTTGGAGAAGGCCTTTTTGGGTTGAATACGTTTGGAGATCGTTGAGCTTCCTGGATCTGAAGATCTGTGATTTTTCCTATACCTGGGAAGTTTTCTGCCACTATTTTGTTGAATATGTTTTCAATGGAATCTCCATTTTCCTCCCCTTCTGGAATACCCATGACTCGGATATTTGAGCGCTTGAGGTTGTCTGATATCTCTCTCAGATTTTCTTCCATGTCCTTGATTCTTTTTTCTTTCTTTTTGTCTGCTTGTGTTATTTCAAACAGCCCATCTTCAAGTTCAGAGGTTCTCTCTTCAACTTCGACAAGCCTGCTGGTTAAACTCTCCGTTGTGTTTTTTATTTCACTGAATAACTTCTTCAGTTCAGCAAGTTCTGCTACATTTTTTTTCTGGACATTGATTTCCTTGTATATTTCCTCTTTCAGATCCTGTATACTTTTCCTCATTTCATCATGATGTCTAGCTGAGTTTTCTTGTATCTCATTCAGTTTCCTTAGAATTATCACTCGAAATTCCTTGTCAGTTATTTCAAGGGCTTCTTGTTCTATAGGATCTAGAGTATGAGATTTATTAACTTTTGGTGGTGTACTTTCTTGATTTTTTGTATTTCTGGTGTCTTTTTTTTGGTGTTTATTCATTGTGGCAGGGGGTTTCACAGTCCACCGGTTTAAGACTAATGACTAACTAGGATGTTGCTGTGGTTGCCAATTTGGTATGGCTCCCGCCGTGACTGCTCAGTTGGCCTCTAGTGTCTTGTGTGTGTGGTTGCCTCGGGTCTTGGGCTTCTCCGGGGATCCACCTTTCTGGTCAGCTTGTACTCTGCTGGGCTGGTGGATCACGTACCACAGGGTGTGTGATCTCTGTTGAGCTTTCACTTTCTGTACAGGACTTCTCCCCGTTCCGTGTGCTCTGGCCCAGGCTGTTAGATCGTGCAGTGGCAACCCCACCGGGTGTGTGGTTTCTGTCGAGTCTCCGCCTCCCTGGCCGCACGTCTCCCCCCTCTGTGCACACTGTGCTGGGTTGGGGCGTGTCTTCTGCACCCCTCGTCTATCAGCTGGGCCTTCAAGACCCTGCTCAGCACCGCCTCGCCCAGGAAGTCTACCAGGTTTCTGCTAGGCACAGACGACCGGTCTCTCTGGGTGCCTTTGTAGCACTGTGTAGATCTTTCTCGGGTCTTGTTCACCTTTGTATCCCCCCGGTATAAACCGAGTCTAGTGCCCGCCTGCAGCCTGCTCTCCGGCAGGTTCAAGCGGACCTGGGAACTCTCCTACCACACTATTCCCAACCAGAAATTCGTTAGGCTTTTTTCCAAACTGGTGGTCGCAGAGATGGTATCTGCCTCCCAGTAACAGGAAGTTTACCGGGGCCGGAGTCCAGGGTGTGGTGGAGTGACAGTCGGCCCGCCCGTACTTCCTAGCCCTCCCAAAACTGGTCGGGACGCCCCACACCCCCAGCCCTGCCAGAGAACCGTGGAGGGAGTGGGAGAGGAGGCCGGCCTGCAGGGTCCGGAAAGCCCCGCGCCAGGCCAAGCAAATGGGCTCAGTGATGGCCGAGCAGGGCGGAGCTGCCCGCACCTGGGAAAATGGAGGCAGCACCGCGGCAGTGAGTGGCCTGGTGGTGCAGGCGGGGAGCCGCGCGGGCATCCACCCCCCGAACAGAGCTGTGCCAGGGATCACTCACAGTGCTGTGCCAGGTCGGGCGCTCGCTCTGTCTCTCGACACCAGGTTTTTGATGCTGTGGGGCTAGTATGTTCTCAATCCTGGCTGCACATTAAAATTAACTGGAAATCTTTTTAAAAACACTGGAGCCTAGTCCCTCCCTCAGAAATTTGCACTGAATTTTTAAAAAGCTCCCTAGTTGTTTCTAATGCACTGCTAGGGTTGAAAGCCATTGCCTCAGGGAAACATGGCTTTCTAATTGATGTTAAAATTATATACTTTGGGGCCGGCCCGTGGCTCACTCGGGAGAGTGCGGTGCTGATAACACCAAGGCCCCGGGTTCGGATCCCATATACGGATGGCTGGTTCGCTCACTGGGTGAGCGTGGTGCTGACCACACCAAGTCAAGGGTTAAGATCCCCTTACCGGTCATCTTTAAAAAAAAAAAAAAAAAAAAAAAAAAATTATATACTTTGAAGTATAAGTTTGGTATAGCTTCATACTCTATAGTATGATACATATTTCCAAAATTTTGGTTCAGATTTGGATGCTATAATTCTATTTCTCTTTTCATCTCCAAATTGTTTTCCTTAATGCTGACAGATGTGACATGTTAGGGATGAAACATCATCTTTTAAATGTGCTCTCCTGTTGCCAGTTCTGTGGGTTTGTTCTATGGCAGTTGAGTCTCTGCCTAAGAAAATCACAGCAGCAGCAGCAGCAGCAGCTACTCACTGGCCTCTAGAGGCCAGGTTTATAGTATCCAGAGTCAAGATATTACAGGAATGTTGTGTTCTTTTGGTTATGATTTGGCTTTGGGAGAAGGTCTTACATTTCCAAGGACAGCACTAAAATTTCCAAGGACAGTTAGCTATTATTAGTTATTTTCTACATAATTCTATTCTAGGGAGTTATAAACATGAAATATCATAAAAATCTTAATCACATATAAAAGTTAAAATGATATTTAACACATCAGAACAAAGGAAGGAAGAAAGATAATTCCTTCACAGATACACAGTCATAAGTGGCCTTCCTTTTGGTTATGCACAATATTAATGATAAGCATGATACTGGAAATAATGTTAGCTATTATGTACTATATTAGTCACTATATGCCAGACACTTTGCATGTATTATCTGTGCACATGGCATGAAATGCATATGCATATATCTATTTTATGCTTATACCATGAAAACCCTGTAAGGTGGATATTGCTATTATTTCCAGATTACAAATGATGCTTTCAGGAGATTGAGGTATTTGCTTATATTTAGAAAAGGTGAAGCCATGTTACAAACCAATGTTTGCTTGCCTTCAGTTCTTGTTCTTTCTAGAGAAAGACACATTATGGTCTAGCCCAGTGTTTCTCAAACTATAATGTGTGCATGAATTACCTGAAAATCTTTTATAATCCAGATTCTGAATTAGAATCCAGATTCTGATTCAGTGGGCCTGCAGTGAGGCCCAAGATTCTGCATTCTGACAAGCTCTTGGTGATGCTGCTATTGCTGGTCTGCAGGTAACGCTGAGTAGCAAGGACTCAGAGTATGTACTCAGAGTTAAGTGGTTGGTTATGGGCCCAGTTTTGTCACTAACTAGCTGTGTGCCCTTGAGAAAGTCAGTTAACCTCTCTAGGGCTTAGTTGTTTTTCATCTGTACCATGGTGAGTTTGAAACAGATAATCTCTAAGATCCCTCTCAGCTCCAGTATTTTGTGAGTCACTAAACTGAAGAGTGAATGTAAGCTATACTAAGTCATTGTGTGTTGACTGTCTGGGAATAGATCTCTTTCTGTAACTCTCTAGTTGGCATCAGAGATATAAGGAATAGAGACTGTGGGAGGTAGTAGGTATCTGGTAACCAGAACAGATACATGAAGTCATATGTCCATCCTTGGTCTCACAGGATAATGACAGGAGTGAAAGGATTCACCTGAATGGATGTCCTAGACAGTTTTAGAGAGATTTAGAAATTGAATCTGCTAGATCTATAAATGACTTGAATCTGGGATATTTAAATTTATTTGTGTTCCTTTTTGAATATCTTTAAAACATCAAATAGAATAAGGATTATATCCATTATTAAAACCAGTTAGCCTTCAGGAAATAAGAATGTTTTTAATCTAAGTTGAATGAATTCCTTCGTAAGAATGAGGATTGGCTTAAACTTTCGGAAAGTTATTTCAACGTGGACTCTGGTGAAATCCTCTGATCGCTTTAGTCATTTCTTCAAAGAGTTGGGGGAGTGGGTGAACAAAGAAAAGTGGCACAATTTGAGTCTAGGTACACCAGTAAGTTACTGAGTACTGTCTTGTTATTGGTTATTAGCCAGCATTTAATAGACACCCACACAAATTATAAATGCTGGAAATCATTCAAAGTGCGAGACTGCATGAGTTCAATAAATTAAGGATACTTTTCAGACTGTGTGTCAATATTCTAGCAATGTATCTTTGTTCTGTTGTTTTAAGATGATACAGAAAGGGGAGAGAGAGAGATATTTATTCTAATTAACTGTCTAACATTTGTTGGAAAGGACTTAATGATTCCTCAGTTTTTCCAATAAGTGAATTTGGAGTTTCTCCACCCCAGTTTTCTTTGATAAAGACAAACTGTTATTTAAAACCTGCTAAGTTCGTTGTTAATTAAAATGAAAGGGAGCAGCTGCTTTAAGGACAACAGCATCAAGTTTCTACAGAGGTTGAAAAAAAATTTCCAGGCTTCAAAGAAATATCTAGAATTCAAAATATGTTAATGAAGCTGATTTGGAGGTTCTCTTCCAACTCAAAGGCGGCCCTCCTGAACTCCTTAGGTAATTAAATCAACTCTGCTCACTTTAAAAGATAAGGAACATTACATTTGAATTGTGATTAGGAAAGTGATAGAGAGACGCCCCCAAAAAGTTCCTTACAAAATTTTGTAATTTGGAATCAGCATGAAACAGAGATCTGTGTTATGTTAGTGGCTGCACCAGGCTCTCTACATTGGGGAGGAAACCTGCATCTAATTCCATCATTAAATGACCTAGGAACAGGGGTGAACCTGGCAGAGCCATTACTTTATGACTGCAGATGAATATGGTTGGAAAGCGGGAAGCCCTAAAAGACATAATCTCAGCCTTGAATGAAAGCAGGGAGATCTCAGCCTTGAATGAAAGCAGGGAGTCAGTGAGAATGTGTCAATTTCTTTGTGTCAGGAATTTATAAAGGGGACTTTTCCATGTCTCATTCACATACCTCACTAGTTTCTGCCTCCCTGACTCAGTTCCAGCCATTCCTCTGTCTCCCATCCCTGCCTGGTGAGTGAGTTACTCTGTTTTAAAGCCATCTCAGATGCCCACTCTTCTGTGAAGTCTTCTCTGACCCCATGAGCAGCTTCTTCATCTCTGCTCCCAGATCTTGGTACTTACCTCTGTTAGGGCAAAGCATAATTCGTACTATTTCTACACAAATCTGCCTCCCCTGCTAGGATATGAGCATCACCAGGGCAGGACTGTGTCTTACGCACCTTTGTGGCACAACGCAGGACACATAGTAACACTCTGGCTGTTTGCTGCCCATTTCAGTATCTACTGAAAGATACTGAAGAGCAGTACCACTGGAGAGCAGGACCACTGGTGTGACTTTGGTCTCATGCGCTGTGGCTCGTCCCGGCTGGATGCTGCTGCTGTCTCTTTCCCAACCCTTCCCTTAGCTTGGGATGTCTTTCCTTCTTCCCACTCCCAACTCCTTCCCTTTCCTTCTCCTGATTGTCCTGCTCTGTCTGTCCCTCTGCTTGCTGAGTTGTCATCCAACAAGGTTTTCTTTAGGTAGGGCAGTGGCTAAGGAAAGGATAAGCAAGAGCTCCACACAGGGCCATGAGTTTGTCTCCTGGCATCCCCACCTACCAACTGTGTGACTTTGGACAAGTCAA
The DNA here is from genome assembly GCF_027409185.1 of Cynocephalus volans. Taxonomy (NCBI): domain Eukaryota; kingdom Metazoa; phylum Chordata; class Mammalia; order Dermoptera; family Cynocephalidae; genus Cynocephalus; species Cynocephalus volans. Next base: position 103,154,473 of record NC_084460.1, on the reverse strand, counting down.
TTTAACATCTCTGAGTCTTAGTTTCCTCCGCTGTAACAATGGGAATAATAATACTTGCCTTTCTGGGTTGCTTGGAAGATTACATGAGGCAGTATATGCAAAAATACCTAAAGCACAGCATGGCACTTAATAGGCACAAACTCAATATTAGTTTACTTCTCTTTTCCCCTATTATTAAATTGAAAAGCAAATGAATTGGATTTTCTTTCTGTAAAAAAAAATCCAATTAAGTTTCTTTGTACTGGTACATTGAGACTATTGATTTTTTTCCCTTTGGGTTGGCGGCACTCAATAGAGGAGAGACAGTATCCTGAGATATTGAGACGATAAAATCTGAAGCCTTCTCTCATTAGCATTATGTTTTGATACCCATCCTGGGCAAGAGGAACGTAAAGACAGTGCCTCTGAATGCTGGCCACGCATTGGAATCATCTGGGAGAACTTTTAAAAAGCATGGTGCCTAGTCCTTATCCCAGACCGATGAGTACCTCTGGGTATGAGTCCCTGGCATCAATATATGTTTAAAAGCTCTCCAGGTAATTCTGATGTGCAGCCAACATGAGAGACACTGCTACCACCTCTCAGGTTCTGATTTCATTATTTTAAGTTGGATTCTCTATGGATACTCCCCCAGTTTCTAGAAGCTTCTGCTGGAGAACAGCAGTTCTTCAAGTGCCACTCTGTGCAGTGGCTTCTCACTTCATACCAGTCTTGAGGCCCTGAGGTGACAGCTGCAAGGACAAGTGAGATATGGAGCAGAGAAAGAACAAAGTGGATATGGTTTTCTAATGTCAGTGGCCTTGAGCTATGCATATGGGACACTCTTAATGCACTCTGCTTTATTAAATGAGCAAGCAGGAGCCAACAGAACTATTTAACACATAATTAGATGCCTAATCTTGCATAAAATTATAACACTAATGTCATCACAGTGGCAACTCAAAAGGTCACTCTAAGCACAGAAATTTAGGGTTGCTTCTAATGTATAAGACTATCTGTGCAGACAGTAAATTACATGTTCTCCACAGGAATTGAGTTGTTTTGGCTTCAGGGCCTTTGGGGAAGAAGCCAAATGTATGGTGATAATTTTAGACTAGTGATTTAATTTAGAAAACATTGGTGCTTCTTATTAAGAATAGTTTTAATGAACTAGCAGAAAAATAAAACAGGAGATCAAGCCCATTTATGATAGTCACCCCCAAAATAAAATACCCAGGAATCAATTCAACTAAGGAGGTGAAAGATCCCTACAATGAGAACTACAAATCACTGTTGAAAGAAATGAAAGAGGACACAAAAAGATGGAAAGACATTCCATCCTCTTGGATTGGGAGAATTAACATTGTGAAAATGTCCATACTACCCAAAGTGGTCTATAGATTCAATGCAATCCCCATCAAAATACCAATGACATTTTTCACAAAAATAGAAAAAACAATCCTAATATTCATATGGAATAGCCAAAGCAGTCCTGAGCAAAAAAAAAAAAAAAAAAATAAAGCCGGAGGCATTACACTACCTGACTTCAAACTATACTACAAAGCTGTAGTAACCAAAACAGCATGGTACTGGCATAAAAACAAACACTCAGACCAATGGAACAGAATAGAGAACCCAGAAATCAACCTACAAACTTACAGCCAACTAATCTTCAACAAAGGCACCAAATTACATTGGAGAAAAGATTGTCTCTTCAATAAATGGTGCTAGGAAAACTGGACATCCATATGCAGAAGAATGAAACTAGACCTGTACCACTCACCATATACCAAAATCAACTCAAAATGGATTAAAGGCTTAACTATAAGACTTGAAACTATAAAAATCCTAGAAGAAAACATAGAGGGAACACTTCAGGAAGTAGGACTGGGCAAAGACTTTATGAATATGATCCCCAAATCACAGGCAACAAAAGGAAAAATAAGCGAACGAGATTATATCAAACTAAAAAACTTCTGCACAGCAAAATAAATGATTAACAGAGCAAAAAGACAACCTGTAGAATGGGAGAAATATTTGCAAACTATGCATCTGACAAAGGATTAATATCCAGAATAGATAAGGAACTCAAACAACTTTAATAATAATAATAATAATAATAACCAATTAAAAATGGACAAAGGAGCTGAATAGGAAATTATACAAATGGGCAACAGACACCTGAAAACATGCTCAACATCACTAAGCATCAGGGAAATGCAAGTCAAAACTACATTGAGATATCATCTTACCCCAGTTAGATTGGCTATTACCAAAAAGAGAGAGAGTAACAAACGCTGGCAAGGATGTGGAGAAAGGGGAACTATCTAACACTGTTTGACAGGATTGTAAATTGGTGCAGCCATTATGAAAAACAGTATGGAGGTTCCTCAAACAACTACAGATAGAACTGCCATAAGATTCAGCAATTCTACTGCTGGGTATATACCCAAAGGAATGGAAATCATCATGTTCAAAGGGATACCTGGACCCCCATGATTATCACAGCTCTATTTACAATAGCCAAGAGTTGGAAGCAACCTAAATGTCCATTTATGGACGACTGGATAAGGAAAATGTGGTATGTATACAAGAGAATACTACTCTGCCATAAAAAAGAATGCAATACTGCCATTCACAGCAACATGGATTCACTTAGAGAAAATCATGTTAAGTGAAATAAGCCAGGTATGGAAAGAGAAATACCTGCATATCCTCACTCATAAGTGGGAGCTAATAAATAAATAAATAATAAAAAAGAAAGATGCAACAATCACAATAATACATTGAACTTTCAAAAGGAGAGAGCAGAACTGAGGTTACCAGAGGTGGGCAAGGGGGAGGAAGAGAGGAGTTAGGAAGGAATTGGTAAAGGGCCACAAAAATAGACTGCATTGTATAATGTTGAATATACTGATTATCCTGATTTGAGCATCATGTATTGCACACAGGTAATGATAGTCAACACAGAACCCTACAGATATGTACAATCAACCATGTTACAATAAAAAAATTTTTTTTAAAGATAACAGTTTTAAGTGTCATTGGGATGTTTTCCTCAAAAATCAACTACACACTTCACCTTGTTTTTGTTCATTCATTTATGCGTCCATTTGTCAAACATTTATTAAGTGCCTTCTATATGCCAGGCAGTGTACTGGATGCTGCAGGTACCAAGACATTCAGTCCTGCTTCTAAGGAATGCACAGTCCATGGGGGAGTCAGAATAATACATCAACATTTGCGCGATACTGGACCTGCTCTGTCTGAGGTTGCTATGACTTCCCAGTGGGTATCTCCAATAGTTACTTGTCCATCCACTGCTTATTTAACATCTCAGTTTATTGAATTTGATCATATTCTTCTGAAAAAGAAGATGTTGTAAATGCTTTTCAACCTTGACCTAGAAGTCAATGTTCTCTTGGTTCTTCATCTCTTTCTAGGTGATCCTTCCATTTCTTTTGCAGGTTTGTTTTCTCCATTCACTCCTTAGATCTTGGTGTCATTTGGGGGACTAGCAAGCACTACTGCATAGTCTCTTGACAATAACAGGAATGCAAAAGACCTTTCTCTACCAATTTGATGCCTGGAACATTGAGTGAATAACTCTGTTTGCTATCCAGTTGTAGAAGTATAGAAGTGCATTCTGTAGCACTATTGACTCTTTGAGAAGAATCCAGTGAGAGAAAATGAATTCTCTGAATAGAGTATGAATATATGTATGAACTCTTCTGGCTGGAGGCTGTGTGGTGGTCACTTGTGACCACTGTAAAATATTATGTAGACCAACTGTTGTTCATGTATTGATGCTGTGTTAAACTTTTGTTTCAGGAGGACAGCAGCTCAAGTTAAAAAATGCACCTGTCCTCCAGCCTGCTAGTGACTTGGCTCATTGAGCTTAGCAATGGGCTTTTATTCATAGCCTTTGGGCTTCTAATCTTCACTCTGTCACTAATGGCACAACTGCAGGCAAACCACTCCCTTTCCCCCCAGTTTCACCATCTGTGAAGAGATGACTGTGGAGATAAACTCTGATCTTTCATCAATTCAGAATTCATTTCTTCATTCAACAAATATTTATTGAAGATGTAACTATGTGGCAGGCACCGAGTTGGGTTTTGGGGATATACTGATGAACACAATAGGCAACGACTCTACTGTCGTGGAACTTATGGTCTAGAGGAGGAGACAGACTGGTGAGACAGTGTGGATGGGTGTCTTTAACATGAGACAGTATGCATATTTATAAATAATGAAATAAGTTTTGTCATAACATCTAGCAGAAGTGACCATCTCAGGGTTTCGTTGAAAGAGCTTTGAGATTAGTTTCAGTTGAAGTTACAGTTCCATGATATAGTAATTATATAACCTAAATACACTGTTAAATTCCCTTGAGCCTCATTTTCCTCATCAAGAAAATGAAAGTAATAACAGATAACATCCAGAATTGCCATGTATATGATTTGAAGTAATGTATGGCATTATGTAGACACTCAGTAGGCACTCGGTAAGTGTTAGTTTTTTCCATTTGGAGGAAATAGCAACTTTTTTCCCCCAAATCGGCCATACTGATACATCAAGCCCTTCTGTTGGATTCATTTTTTAAAAAGTTCTATGCAAGAAATGGAAAACACATTTCTACATAGTCTTAATTAGTCCACTGTTCCATAATTCATTTCTTAATGAGCTTTTCAAGTGGATAATCACAACTGATGTTCAGTTTGATTCCTTCTATGCCACATATTTAAAACCAGTTTAATTGTTAAACATTCACCATTGGGCATCACAAATGTCCAGCTGGTGTGAGAAAACCTGCTCATAACTCACGTGTGCCTCCTCATTGGTATAAATGACAGATTTATGGTGAAACCATCCATCCCTTCTTGGTGATTGTGGTTTAACTCATGCTTCCATTTCGATTGAGAGTCAGAGAGTTAAACTATAATGAGAGCTGTTTATTGAGAACTAGAAAAAACAATACTAGACATAAAGATGTGAGGTACTTCTTTAGACCTATCTAAATAATGTATTTATAGGCATTATTTCATTTAATTCTGATAGTAACTGTTAGGAGAATTCTCTCTATTTATCAAAAGAGGAAACCGATATTCAAAAAAGTGAGTAAACTTTCTCAGGTCACATGTCTATTAAGTGGTGAAGCCAGAATGTCAGTTTAAGCCTGTCCCAACTCCAAAACCAATGCTCTCTCAAGTTACACATTTTCGCTAGGCAAACCAACTACCAAAATACATATCAAAGAAATAATGGTTGCTAAATGATGGCGGCAACATTCAGCTTGTTTCTTTCTTGAGTGTTACATCCTTCATTACATCAAATTTAGAGAGAGGAGGAAAACGGGGTTTGGTGGAAGAATACTATAGGAGCCAGAAAAAGGCAAGAAAGTAAGCAGAGGTGTAAGAACATGGACAAGTGGGTCCAAACCCAGGCTTTGCTCCTCACTATCTGTGTGGCCTTGGGCAAATTTCTAACCCTTTTCTACCTCTATCTTTTCTTCTATAAAACAAGGATGATAATAATGGTATGTACCTCATAGAGTTCTTAAGATTGAGTTCATTTATGTGGAGTGCATTGTGATGTTACACTGTAATAATGGTATATATAATATACATATATATGTAACAATACATAATATATGTAACATGAAAATATGCAAGTTAATATATACATCTATGTATATGAATATATATGATGTCATGATATGTGTGAATTAATATGTGAAAAGTGTCTGCAACATGGGAAGCATTAAGTATATGCTACTATTCTCACCTGGGAATAAGTTAAATATGTATTAGATTTGGAAGATAATAGAAACCGTGTAAAGGTTCACATAGTTAAGCATGTTCTATAGACATTCATAAATGTGATCTTTAATTTTCATGGAGATAGGAGGGAAGAAAAGAGAAAGCCATGGAAATAGTGCTAGCTCTGCCACTAAATCTCCTGTAATTGGGGCTCTTTTGCCTCCTGGCCTCCTAGTGAAATTGAAAGACATGAATCTAAGGTTCCTTTCACCTGAAATTTTTTTTTTTCTGTTCTGCTTTGGAAAATTGCAATCAAGGTCTGTTCCTGCAACTTATTTGACTTATACTCTGTCTCTGGTTAAATATAATTTCTATTTTACATTCTGTTGATTTCTTAAATGAACTATTCAGTAATGCTCATGGGAAATCTAGTAAAGTTGGTGGAGAAAAAGATTAAGCTCCAAATGAAAAGGCAAATTGAAAGCCCCCCCATTGATCCTGGTAAATGATTTCTATAGACCTGGCGTTCCTATAGAGGTGGTGTCATGGGCACAAACTGCTCTGTTGTCAGGATTCCAACTAATCTCTTCTACCTTATGTCTTCCACTCCCTATTCTGCCTCCTCACAGAGCCCCATCTCTAATCCAATTTTTAAACCACTGCTCTATCCCAAGGGGAGCTGAAGATCTGATCGTGGAAATTTTAGGTGTTGTGGCAGATTGGTGAGGGAGTTATTTGGGGGCAAGAAAATAGGGTTCGCAGGTCCTGCTCTGTCCAACCATGGTGGTCACTGGGTCAATTATAATTAAACTTGTCCACAGCCTCTCTCCGTAGTCTCTCTTACTGATAGTATGTGTAAAATTCTTTTCCTGGGGAAACCAGTGTTCTGAACTCAGTGTTCTCAGCCTCAAACTGACTCATTCAACCTCTTCTTTCTGCCAGTGGGACAAAGATTCCTTTGATTTATCCATGTTTTTTATTGCTGAGTGGAATAGTGTTAAGAAACCATGAGCTGTAGAGATGGAGAAGACTGAGTTAGAGCTCCATTTTTGTCCTTTTGTTATCAGTATTACAAGCTAATCAACTTCTCTGAGTCTCAATCCCCTTATCTGTAAAACGGGAATATTAATGCACCTTTAAAATTTGTTGTGAGAATAAAATATTAGGCCTGAAATTATTGGCAGCTATTTATTTACACATGCCTATTTATTTATATGCACATAAATGAATGTATTTATTTATATGTGTTATAAATAAATATGCTTATTTATTTATATATCCTAATAGACCTAACATACCATATTAAGACCATTTTCCTGACTACAGGGATTTGAGGCAGAATTCAGAGAAATCATTGAATACTAGCATTTTTAAAGCTGAAAGATATGTCAGAGATATGCCAGATACCAGTATTGGGACTAGGTATTTTTTGTTTTTTGGGGGGTAGTTTTTTCTTTTTTAAGGCTGCAGGTAAAAGCGCTTTGAAGCAAATGGGTCCAATAGTAAAAGCATACTTTTAAAATGCAAAAGGCACTGAGCAGGCAAAGGAAAAGGTATTTTAAATTCTAAATCCTACATTGACTCAGCGGAAGTCTATACTTAAAGACAGAAGAAAAATTCAGTTCATAGGAATAGTGATTCTCTTTTGATGGCTACAGGTCAAAAAAAAAAACATTCAAACTACTTGGACGATATGGTGAAAGATTCTTGAGACATATTAAATTAGATATTTAGTCTTAGAAAAACCCCTATGTTTTCACAATTATCTGGAAAATGTTTGATGTGATGATGATTCAGTTGCCAAGGAAAATCAAGAAAATAATAGAAATGGGTTGGAATAGTTTGCTTAAAGAGCTTGCATCTCCTACATTTTGTAGCATTCAGTTTTTGTGTCCTAAATTAGAATATGATTGAATTCTTCAATCCATACATATTCCTCTAAAAGATCATCCGATGTAGAAAGAGGCAGCAAGGGGCAAGGAGGAGATGGAATTGCATTACTTCTCACTTCCGTTCCTTCCTTGCTGTGTTACATGGGCTGAGTTAAGTAACCTCTCTGAATCTCAATTTTTAAAAAATCTGTACAAATGAAGGTTGTAATATCTACCTTCAACAATTGTTGTACCATTAAGCAAGAGGACATGATAAGTGTCTGGAACATGGTAAGTACTGATAAATGTAAATTACTTCCCCCCAAATAACAGATTTAGTTACTTTGTCCAACATCTGCTATCAAGAACCAAAAGGACTGTCTTTTCTCTTAGGAGAAAGCAGATAATACTTATAGTTGTTTTCTTGGAAGAATGGACATCAATCCATTAAGAAGCATTTATTAAAAGTGACTTCATGTTCGAAGGGTATTAGATGCATAGGGATGATGCAAGAAGTGCTCCTGGCCGGCAACCTAGAGATGGACAATACCCCTCCCTGTTCCTCACACCTCATCCAATCAGTCACCAAACTCTAGTGTATAATATCTTAATAACTTTAGAGAAGCACTGTTCAATAGAAGTATAATGTGAGCCACATATGTAATTTTAAATTTTCTAGAGTCACATTAAAAAGAATGCAAAGAAACAGGAGAGATTAATTCTAATAATATATCTTATTTAACCTAATATTTCCCAAATATTATCATCTCAATATGTAATAAAAATAAAAATAGTTAAAGATATAATTTGCATTTTCTTACTAGGACTTTTAAATTAAGTGCGTATTTTATAATTATTAACATATTGCAGTGCAGACTAACCATATTTGGAGTGCGCAGTAGGTACATGTGGTTAGTGGCTACTGTTCTGGACTGTTTTAGAATCTGCCCTCTGTCACTATACTGATTTTAACACCACTAGTAAAATACGAAAAATAATCACGATTTTCATTTACTGAGTACTTGCCATGTGACGGGGCCCTACGTATTACATTGATAACTCCATCAGGTTTGTGTTATTACTACTCCATTTTATGCATGAGGATGCTGAGGCTAAGAGAGGTTAAGTAATTTATCCAAGGTCATGCAGCTTTTTAAGTGGCAGATCTGGGATTTAAACCCAGGTCAGTTTGACTCCAATGCCTAGCATGCTACCTCCCCTGGATTACACTGACAGACATCAAACTGGTCGGCTTGCCTTACAGTAGGACATCTTGATATGGCTTTGTCAAAATAGCCACTTCAAATTGAAATGCCATTGTTTTATTATTACTACCAAGTCATTTATGTCACAGTCATCCCTGACCTTCAGCCATCTTTGGGCGTAAACCCATCTTTCATCATATTTATGAGGACCTTCCAATTCTCTTTGTATCCCTGAGTCTGAGGTTAGAGGTATAGGGTTGGGGTGAAGCGCAGGGATGTAATAGGCATTCGGGGTGGGTTAAGATTGTTAGCGAAAATACTAGCACTGTCCCTAAAAAGAATAAATATTGCTTAGGGAAAAGGCTAGTTCTAGATCTGGCGCAGGAAATACACAAGACGAATTATACCAGACAGCAAGGCATCTGTCAAAGACTATCAGGACTTTTTCAAAAGGGCACAGGAGCCAACTTCAAGATGGAACAAAGATAGGACAATCTGAGTATCAATCAGAACAACAACTGAAATGGATGGAAATACAGAAAATGTGTTTAAACCATGATTTATAGTGTTATTATAAAAAATCTAGTTGGTCACCATTAGAAGACTCTAGGGAACCAACTTATTACATTGAAATCTCATAAGTGTAGGGAAAGAATCCATCATTTATCCTACTTTTTAAATATTAACTAAAGCACTGGAAACCAGACATTAGGTGAAGTAAAGTTTCTCTTAATAGAAATATTTTACCTAATTAATGAGGATGGGATATTAGAATTAAACTATCATTATTTTACAACCCTTAATGAGCTAATGTACCTAGACCTTGATTGTGAACAATGGTTATCATCAAAAAAAGAAACAGCCACAATATTAATTATAAATTTGTCTTGCCAAAAAACTGACCCAGAATAATTTAATCAATCCCCTAGATCCGAAAAAAAAAAAAAAAAGTAAAGAGGACAGAACACATTACAAAATATCATGGGGGATGCAATCAGCAAAATTGAAACTGTGAGAAACTCTACAGGGCAGGCAATGTGGAGTCTTTAATAAATAACCACAAAGATAAAATAGAGAAGGAATTTATAAATTAAATGTGACTTAAAAACATATTGACCAAGTATGATGTGTGAATTTTATTTGGATTTTTGATTTACAGACCGTAAAGGGAAAATCATGTTCTCTCCTGTTTTTAATCTTTATCCCAGTATAGTCCTTCTGGGATTATTTTTTTTTTTAAAGCATACATCTAGTCAATTTACTTCTTTACTTTCATCCATTGATGGCTTCCCATTATCCGTAGGTAAACCCAGGAAAGATTTCATAGTGCCCTACTTCAAGGACGGGGTCATAAATATGAACTTTAGGGAAGGCTTCTTGGAGGAGGAGGAAACTGACAGGCAAAGAAGGTGATGAAGATTAAGAAGACTTTCTGGGAAGGGCAATCAAATAGGCTGACTGACACGAACATTTTCTGTGGGGGGCTGGAGCCTCTTGAAGTTGAGATTCCACGTTACGTAGCTGGAGGACAATCAGCTGTGAACACCAAGTCTGCGAGGAGCTGGTATTTTGTGGGACTAGTCATTACATGTTCCTTTAGCTCCCTAAGTACCAGTATAAGATGAAGCTCCCTTTTAATGCAGTGATTCTTAATCCTTTCCCCTTCATGACACACAGTTCCTTGCATTCTGAGTCATAGGCTCCCAGTTATGCACCAGCTTTCATGCTGTGCCATTCATAACCAATCACAGCATAGTGTGTCTTGACAGCCCAGCTGAAAACTGATGCTTAAGTGACGAAGTTATAACAACCCTCTTGTGCAGGTGGTGTTGAGGAAGCATCCAGTGGCAGGTGCCAGGAGTTGGATATGAGGGTGCTAGAGCTACAGGGAGGGACGTCCTAACTGAATAGTCCAGAGCCAGTGGTCAAATCCAGGTCAAAGAATGAAGTACAGGTGCAAACTCTAACACTGAGGATTATATTCAGATTTAAAGACTGGCCTTGGTGTGTTCCCTTGGGTGAAAAGTTCAGGACCATAAAGAATGAAACACTGGCTTCAATTTTTGAGACATGTTTGGCTTTATGATGCAGGAAGTGAGCCTGAACAAGTGAGAAGAGGGCCGAGGCACAACTGAGATAGCCTTGGAGGCAAATGCATTATTCCACACTTATTGGTCACTCTGTGTGCGTGTGTGGCGGGGGGGGGGGGGCTTACAGGGTAAGAATCAGGTGCAATAAATTTGGCATTAGACTGATAGGGTTGACTCTCTGCTTTCCCTCTTATTGACCGTGTGGCTTTGAGTTAATCATTAAGCCTGTCTTAAGCCTGTTTCTTCATTTTTATTTTTATTTATTTTTTTTCACTTCAAAAAAAATTTTCTTATTGTGGTAAAATATATACGACATAAGATTTGCCATTTTAACCATTTTTAAGAATATAATTCTATGGAATAAATGACATTTACAATGCCATGTAACCATCACCTCTATCTATTTCCAAAACTTTTTTGACATCCTAACCATAAATTCTGTATCCATTATGTTTCTCCATTTTTAAATGGAATTATTGTTGGCACATAGTAGGAACTCAACACAGTAGTTTTTTGTAACAGATTTATCTCAAAGCTTTAATTGTGTCAAGGTCAAAAAATGACCCTATTTCTTTGTTTCTGAATTTTCTCACCTTATTTAAACTGATACATAGGGTCAAAATTAAGCTCCTCTTAAACTCCCTTTTGTCAAATTGCTTTCAACATACGTTAATGAATGAAAATAAACACTGTAAGCAAATCGTAGAGGAGGAAAATGGTTTTTCAAGGAACTTCTGTAAGAAACAAAAGGAAATGCCACAGCAATAGCCAGGGATAGCTGCCACTTGAGGGCATTTGGCTAGAATTGTCCATCATGAACTTATTTCAGGTGATGTGGTATATCCCTAGATCTAGAATTTACTCATCACTGGGTAAATAGATTTACTGAGAAAACTAAATGGCAAATCAACCTAAGTTGATGGCATAAATATTTATGCTTTACAGAGTTTACCAAAAATAATTACCACACACACCTATTTACTGTTAAATGACATATTAAGCCCTTTGTCATCTGAGACTCCTAAGATCCTTAGAAGTCATTCTTCTCTTCTGTATTTTTTTGCTTCAATTCTTTTAGAATACTCTAAACAAGGAGTTAACTAAACATTTCTAGTGGTGGAGAAACCACTTTCTCTGGAGACAACCCTTCTCATTATTAGACATTTCTGTTTGATGGAAAGTGTTCCCATAATTTGAGCTGAAATCTGTTTCCTCAGAGTTCCACTATTGCTCCTGGTTCTACACTCTGGATTGCTTTCCAGATGTTTTAGTACAGCTGAAATATCTTGCCAATACTTCTTTACTATAAACTGCTTGTTCCTTCAACTGTTCTTCACATGACGTGGTCTCAATTTCTCTTCTTATTCTGTGTGTTTTTTTTTTTTTGAGGCTGGCCAGTACAGGGATTGGACCCTGGCCCTTGGTTTTATCAGTACCACGCTCTAACCAGCTAAACTAACTGTCCAGCCCTATTTCTCTTTTTATTCTGGTCACCTCCTCAGGCCATGCTCCATTAGTAAATATCTCTTCTAAGGTATCATGGGCACAACAACACTAATATTTATTAATTAATGACATTGTATATATTTTAATTAATTTAGTTGCTGCAAAACTCCTATAAGACAGGTACTCTTATTACTATCCTACTGATGAAGAAACTAAACCATAGGGGGGTTAATAACTCATTAAAAGCTGGTAAGTAGAGGAGACAGGATATGAGCCCTAGCAGCCTACATTAATAGTTTATACTCTTTAACACTGCACAATTCTATTTTTCTGAACATAGTACTTCTAGCATCATCTGATTACTGCTGAGGATGGCAAAAGTATCTCCTCCTTCTATTTATGCATCCTGAGATTACATTAACATTCCTGGCTGAGATGGTTGGCCATGATACATGCAAGGAATTGAAAGTCAAGAGTCAGATCCCGAAATTCCAAACCTGCCTTGCAAAGGCGTTTGTCTTAGTCCAGTTTTGTACTGCTATGATAAAATACCTGAGACTGGGTAATTTATAAAGAACAGAGATTTATTTCTTACACTTCTGGGGTCTGGGAAGTCCAAGGTCAAGAGGCCCACATCTGGTGAAGACCTTCTTACTGTATCATAACATGGCAGAAGGCATCACATGGGTGAGAGAGAGAAGGGAGGAAGGAGGCAAATTCATCCTTTATAAGGACACCAGTCTCAAGATAGCAGCATTAATCCATTCACGAGGGCAGAGCCCTCACGACCTAATCACCTCTTAAAAGTCTCACTGTCAACACTGTTGCATTGGGGATTAAGTTTCCAACACATAAACTTTGGGGGACACATTTAAATCATGACAGCCGTGCAGAGGTGCAGGCTTTAGCTTGAAGATAATGGAATCCAATCATGCATTAAAATTTTTTTTTTGTTTTGAAATCTATAACACATTTTTAAGCAAGCGAGTAAGCCACATGATCATATTTACATATTTGAAATGTTACTCTGAAGTAATATTTTGAGGATAAATTATAACAGGATAAAACTATAAGCAGGGCATTAGATGGTGATGGCAATAATCCAAGCAAGATCCAAAGCAGGTGGGGATGAAAAAGAATGAAGAAATCGAGGCAGTGTTTAGAAGGACTAGGGTCAGGACTTGGTGACTGCTTGGATTAAAGGGAGCAAAGATGGTGGAGAGAGGAATTAAGAATGGTTTCCAGGAAAAAAAAAAAAGAATGATTTCCAGGTTTCTCTTTGGGGACTTTATGAATGGTGGCATCATTAACCAACATGGGGAATATAGTAGAGTGAGAGGTGCTTTGGAGCAGGGGTTGGGTGGATGGAGGTGTAGGGGAAGGCAGGGAGTGTTTGGGAAGGATAAAGAAAATGACAAGGGAAACACACAGGGGAGAGCGCTGCAGGCAGTGGGCACATGCGGGACTTGAGAGAAAGGTCCCGGCTTTAGATACAGCCTTGGAAGTGGAAGAATTTTCAGGAAATTATGGAGAGTGAGAAGGGAAGCGCTTAAGATGGAACCCCGGGGAGAAGCATCAGCTAATGGATGCTTTGAAGATGACAAGTCAAGGGAGGCCCATGGACTTAAGGCAGTCTGGTGGGTGGGGGTCTCCTCCAGCTACAGAGAGCACGCTGCAGTTTGGCTTTTTTTCTTGGGAGACCCAGAAGATAAAGTCCGTGAGCTGTCCTTGACGTCTTCCTGTGTCAAAACTCAAGCCAAATGATTCTAATTTTCTCCATCACTTTGTCAGCTGTAAATGAATATGCATTTACACAGGGAATAACATGTTTGACAAGAGCCATATTCAACACATCAAAATGTTCCCCAACTACTCTAGAAGGGTGGCCATTTGTATCAAATAGACATGTTTTGCATAGTGTGTCTGATGATGGTAGGTGATTATCTCTCAAGAAAAAGAATTCCTATTTTAAGAATTTAACACTTTTATTGTGAAAAATCCAGGAGATTTAGGTTACAGTAAAATAACTGTTAAAAGTCTATTTTATCTACAATGTGTTCGGTCCTTCCTCCTCAACATCCTTTCTAAAAAAAGGTGAATCTTCTTTCCTTTAACTTTTAATCAGTTTCTGTGGGCTTTTTTGTGTGTGGATACATTCATTTATATAACATTTTTGTATAAACACATAGTAGGTGTCAGATACCATACTAGATGTGAAGGATTTGTGCTCTGTTTTCAGACAGTATCAGAAATATAGGACACCTTAAAAGAAATCAAGTGCTCAAGCACAATCATGTACTTTGTAATTTGACAATTAATATTAATTGGCGAACTGTTGACAATTTTAATAGCCTGCCTATTTTTGTGTGAATCATATATTAGTTCTTGCTCCAGAAAGTCAAAATGCTATGATATGTCTCTGATCTTTGGATACATTACGGAAATCAAGCTGTGAATATCATGTGGCATGAAGAAAGGTGAACCTGTTTCTGATAGCAGTTTTATACCTGCACTTGCGTAAAGATGGTTCTGGGAGTCCTGGTAACCTCTATAAGTTGAAATCTACCTTATAGAAGTTAAGTTTTGCTACTTTACAGAAGGTAACTTAAGGTAAATTTTGCTACCTTACAGAAGAGCTTTTAGTCAAAACTAAGGTCAAAGGGACAAGGAAAACAATGTGATGCTAAATAGAAGGGAAATACAACATTTACCTTTAGGATTAGGCTGTTTTTAAATGATATTTAAACTGTTGGTACAGCTGTTGTCCCCACTGTCTGCTCATTTTGGATACACCCTCAATGACAATGGGAGAGGGAAGGATGTTGTTCAAGTTTGAATGGAGAGCAATGAATCTCCCATACTCCTAGAAGTACTTCTTGGCGAGCCTATCGCTTTTGTCTCCTTCACAGTCCACAGCTGGGTCCCCTCAGTGTGTGCTTTTCCTGGCTTTGTTACACCGGTCTGGAACATAAATGAGAGTAGAGGACTCACAGTCCCCAGGATAGATCAGAGCTCATTTCTGTGTAGCTTCTCACAGAGATGCTGTCTTTGACCATCTGATTCCTTGAACTTCAAGTCTTTTCTTACTCACTCCAGATTTAACAGATTCCTCCAGACTGTGTAAGGGAAACAAGGTAATATGTAAAATAGGGACCTGGAACATAGAAAATGCTGTATAGATATGTTTCCTGTCTTGCTTTTCCTGATTTCTTTCATATGGTATCTTCCCAAGGCTCAGTCTAAAGAAAGGTGCAGAAATGAAACCTGGGACTTTGACTGCTATGGTCTGAATGTCCCCCTAAATTCATGTGTTGAAACTTACTCACCAGTGAGATAGTATTAAGAGCTGTGGCCTTTAGGATGTGATTAAGTCACAAGGGTGAAGTCCTAGTGAATGGGAACAAGACCTTTATCAAAGAGGCTCCACATAGCCTTTGGCCTTTTTTTTGCATGTCCATCTTCTGCCATGTGAAAGTGCCACCACGAGAACCCACCATTGATGGAACAGACTGTCACTAGACACCAGTGCCAGCACCTTGGGCTTCCCAGTCTCCAGAATTGTGAGAAAATAAATTTATGTTCTTTATAAATTACCTAGCCTATGGTATTTTGTTATAGCAGAACAAAGACTGTAAAAGAAGCAGAAAACCCTGTACTAAAATAACTTTGACTTAATATTTTTGAATAAAGACACACTAAACATTCGGTCTGTGGCTGAAATGAAGATGTAATGGCTTTCTGTCTGTAAGTGAGAACTGGCAAATGGAGAACTCATTATCTCATGCAGCTTGGCAATTATTTCAGCAAGAGGAAATGGGGTATCATAAACCTTTAGAAGAATGTCCCTGGTGAATTTCCAGAGACCCAAAAGAGAACATTGATTTGGAGTATGAGTTAGTGGGAGGAGTGGGGAGGAAGAGGTGGTGAACATACATATACAGTAATTTCCAAGACATGCTCATTGTCCTTGCTGCATTCCAGTAATGATTACATTCTGAGTGTTAAAGTCTCCTATTCTGTTAAAAATACATTTGACTGAACAAAGGGGATAAAGTGTGTTTGATTATTCTGGACCCAGATTCAAAAATGGGGAAGGAAACAAAGCAGGCCTGAGATTATAGAACATTTACTGCTATAAAGAAATAATCTTCCGTGCAAACACATAAAGGCCATATTGATTATTAAGAAAGCAGTAAGAGAGGAGTAAATTGCACGAGAATAATGAATGGGAACTAAAACACTGTGTTTAGTTTGCTTTAAGACTGGAAATCAAGACTCTCTAAACCTTGAGCCGAAAGGGAGGACTTCAGGCCTTTTCTCCTTGTTCCTATTCCCAACTCAGAAAAGAGCATCCATGAGTGGGTGATCCAGGAGCAGCCTGTCTGGATCCCCTAGATGCTCTGGCCCAGGCCAGGTTTCCCCTTCCCAGTGTGAAATATATAAGGGGATTCAGCAGCAAAATGTAATGGGTATCTTCTCTTTCTGAAGCTGTCAACAGAGCTCAGAGCTTTGTCTTTGAAACAACAGAGGCAAGTGGTATAAATACTGCTGGCTTTGAGTTCCAAAGAAACCACAAAGGAGTTCAGGTCAAACTAATTCCCTGCTTGGGTACAACACATGGTAACTGAAGACTAAACTGAACCAAGATGGAAAATGATTACCATCAGTTAGGCAAGATGCCTACCTACTCTTTTTATTCTTTAGTTCTTTAAAACTTGTCTCAAATGAGCCATTTTTAGCAAGTATTTTTTGAGTGCCTATTATATGCAAGGCATTGTTATCTGCATAAGGAAATTTAACAGTGAATATGACAGTCCTAATAAAGCTACTAAGTTAAACCACATGAAATTGTAGACATCCGACCATTTTTGACTTACATAAATGGCAATTTCATATAGTTCAACCTAATATGGTTGAGTGAAGATAAAGAGATAAAGATAGCTAAATAAGACTGTACATATATTATGTCAGGGGGTGTTAAGTGCCTTGGAGAACATTGCTCACGTGAAGGGGGTGCTGTGGGAGGACTGAGTTGATAGTTTATATATCAGTGGCCTCACTAATTAACTGAGATTTTGGTGAGGACCTGAAGAAGGTAAACGATTTAGCTCTAGGTAAGGAGGTAAGAGATTTAGCCGTAAGGTAAGGAGGTGAGGGATTTAGCCAGGGAGTAAAGAGGTGAGTGATTTAGCCACGAGGTAGGGAGGTGAGTGATTTAGCCATGGGGTAAAGAGATGAGGGGTATAGCCATGAGGTAAGGAGGCGAAGGATTTAGCCATGAGATTGGGAAGTAAAGGATTTCTCATTCAAGGCAGGAGAATGGCAAGTATAAGGACTCAGAGGTAATCATATACTTATTCTTTTTGAGAAACAGCAAAGAAGCTACTATGGTTGAAGCAAAGGGAGCCATGTAGAAGTGGTAGAGGTGAGTTAGATTGCATCGTGTAGTGTTGCATATACTACTTATCCTGATTTAAACATCACATATTGCACACAAGAGTTGATATTCAACGTTGTACCCCATAGATATATATGTAGAATCAACTATGTCACATTGAAAAAAATTTTCTAATATGTAGCAGATGTATCAAGATGCCTCATAAAGATATGATCATATGTTTAAAAAAAAAAAAAAGGAAGAAGGTTAGCAGGGAGCCAGATCACAAAATCACAGAAGGGCTGTAGGTACTGATCAGGATTTATCTTTTGCTTGAAGTGAAATGGAGTCATTGCAGGGCTTTGAGCATTGGAGGACATATCAATGCAGATTGTAATGGAGTCCCTCTGGCTGCTGCGTTGAGAATAGACTGCAGAGGCAAGGAAGCTGGAAGACCCATTTTGAGGTTGTAGAAATAGCAGCAGTGGAGGTGCTGAGTACATTTTGTAGGTGGGGCTGACAGGATTTGCAGAGAGTTGATTATATGGTGTGTGGGAAAAGGGGGTGAAGGATGATTCTAAGATTGATATTGTGACTTTTCTGTCAGGTAAACTGGTAATTATAATTTAATGAGTATTTATGCTCTTTAAAATAAAAGCATAACTGAGTAGATTTTGTGCAGTTTTTTCCAAGAGTGTCTGTTAGACTTATCTTGTACTTACAGGCATATCATTCATTTACTCAAAGAGTAATCCTGGTACCAACAAAACATAAAGGATAAAAGTCAAACAGACCCTGGTTCTGACTCTACCACTTAGCCACAGTGTGAAGTATCGCTGGAAGCCTCAGATCTCTCCATTCGATGAAGCTAATAAAACCACTTGGAGTGCTGACTGGGGTTAAATGAGATAATGCATGTAAACTGTCTAGCAATAAATGTTTTATGTAAATTTCAGTGATGGTACAATGCGTACGGGCACTATCGGAGTCCTTGGCAGCCCTCTGCAGCACTTCCACATTGTTTTATCTGATCTTAACTTCTGGAGCTTTTATTTATTTTACTGAGAATCATTTTATGGTGCTTTTTAAATGTAAAAATAATGGTCAATCTGTCTCTAAAGTTTTACTAAAAATTTATAATACTTATAAAGTAAGTTAAAGTAATGAAGCAAAAACTATGCTAGGTATTGCCTGATTCCTGGATCCTGCACAATACTATACTCGGTCCACACATTCTGGCCGCCCTGACCTGAGACACTTTGTGCTCAAAATCAAGGTGACTCGATGCTCCTGTCTCTTGTACTTTAAAGTCATTAACACTAGATTTCTGCCTTGATTGCCATCCCCAGATTCCTGTAGATGTAACCTAAATATTATCTTCTGATGCTGTCTGAGAATTTGAGCCCTGTCTTGTTCTTTTTGTAGGCTCTCTCAGATCCTGGAGCTTGGTTTTTGAAAACTTGCCTGGTGACCAGGCCCTATAACTAGGGTAACTATAGAATTTAGTGGGCAAACTGGAACACCTCTGAGAGTGAAATGAAGAGCTATTAATTATGCAGGGACAACCCTGTCAATAACTATGTGATCACATGTCTGGATTTGCATAGGAAAGTCCAATTTTTGGCTGTTGTTCTAGCATTCCATCAGTACTCTCAAATTTGAGAGGAAATGCCTTTCACTCTCAAATGTCCCAATTTGGACAATATATTGTATAACTTACTGATTGAGTTACAGACAGCTGTTTTTCTGGTAGCTAACTTTATCAGAGACTGAATTCCTATATAGTGTGTGGATATGTTTCTAAATTATACTCTGGTCCATTTATATAATTTGCTTATCTGGCATCAACAATGTTTTGATTATTGCAGCTTTATGATACTTTTTTTTTTTTTCAGCTGGCTGGTATAGAAATTGAACCCTGGACCGTGGTGTTATCAGCAGCATGCTCTAACTCACTGAGCTAATCAGTCAGCCCCTGGACACATTTTAATATATGGTAAGACTAGTCCATCATCACATATTTTTCCCCACCAAAAATTTCTTGGCTAATTTACTCTTCTAGATGAACTTTAGAAGCAAATTGTTACATTTATGTTTTAAACAATGCTGTTAGGATTTGATTGAAATTTTCCTGAATTTTTGGATTAATTTGAGCAGGATCAACTTTTTATTTTTTATTTTTTTAACCAAATCAAGTGTTTTTGTACTTCCTGCCGTCCAGTCTGGATTCTTATTAATGCTCACTATGAATCTGCAATTCTTATGCTCTATCCACATTTTGGGATTCCACACTGGTAGGGTTTGTTGCCTCTCTCCAGTAGTTATCATTTTCATTTCATGCTGGATCTCGTTCCTTGCACAAACTGCACCATCTTTGGGTGTCTTCAGCTGGGTCAGACCACACATCCATTCCACCCCAGCAGAAGGATGCTGGTCTTTCCCATTTTACCCTGTTCAGGTTCAAGAACTGGTCATGCAGGGACAAACCATAAGACGTGATGGAATGTACTTTCATTAAGCAGTGCAAGCTTTTTGTCCTTTCAGTGAACCTGAAAATGCATTTGCGTCACATATGCTTTGGTGGGCAAATGATGGCTAAAACATCAAATGGTTCCAATGAATTCAGGACCATACACACCAGGAATGAAAAGCCAAATCGATAAGGTCAGTAAATGAAGGCACATTTGGAAGACTGAAGGTGTCTTGCACTGCAAGTGGCAGTCCAACTTACACAGATGGTGTAAATGTAAGTGTTTCTTCCTCGGAGGAAAGATTGGGTGGTGTTTATTGGGTTTGTCTTGCTTTGAACATTAGACAGCCTCTCTGGGAAATAGTGGATACTGCTGTCACTTCACTGCCCAATGTTAGGACATCACTGGGCGTCCTTCCTTTTCAGATTTCACTCATGTAAAAATAAAGGAAATGTGTGAAAATTAGAAACACCAAATTGATGAGTCTGGCTTAGTTTTTTATTTGCTCTGTGAGATGGATACGTGACTCTTTTATTACACTAATTGTTTCTGTGCAGGAAGTTAAGACATGGGTCAGAAACCCATGAACTCATCAACTAAAAAAGCACAGGAGTTGGGGGAAACTGAGCTCGAAATAGATGCTGCTGCAGTCGTGGGGTGGCAGATGGCCCAGGCATGAAGGTTTGAGGCCCAGGAGCAGAGCAAGTGCCTAAGAAACAGTTGCCAAAAGAATCTTCGAATAAATTGTTCTGAGAGAATCTGTACTTAAATTCCTATCTGTATGAGTGGGTAGTGGTGGAAGATATCATTCCTGAGAAAGAGACTTGGCAAGAGCAGTCTGGGTGTCAGCCAAATGCGGACATTGCAGCCTGTGGAGATGCAAATGATCAGATCACAGGAAGAAGTGTCTCAACAAAAGTCCTGTTGGATGGATTGGCCCCAAATGGGGTGTGCGTGTGGATAAGCAGTGCTCCATCTCAGGGCTGAGAAGGCACAAACCTGCATACTGCTAAGGCCTGGGGTTGCAGGTGTCAGCTTGGTCTTGAATGAAACTTTATGGGTGAGGATAGAGAGAAAGTGGAAGGGGACCAGTGGTCATGGCTGTGGCACCTGACCCTAAATCTGAGAACAGGACCTAATTCCTAGTCCCACTCACAGGCATGGTAGATGGATGAGGAGGATGTCTGTGGCACTGGTTCCTTATACAGTAAATTCCTATATTTGGTATTTCCTCAAGTGTTTTACACATGTAATTACTTTTTAAGAGTTTGATTTGTGTTTCTTTTTGCAACAACATCTTGCTGACACTAGCCACAAGATGGACCAGATTTATTTGGGCTCTAGAAGTATTGATTGCTTTTTTAAATATAAAAGAACAGTATGAAGCTGTAATCTACTCTGTTATTCTCTCTAGGTCCATTCTTCTTCTTCCCACCCTTGAAACAACCAAAAATCTTAAATTTGATTCATATATTCCCAGTTCATGTTCTATATGTAACATAGCTTTGGGTCTTTTTAAAATATACATACATACTAGCATCTATGGTGTGTATTATTTTATCACATTCTTGCTTCACTCAATATTATGTTTTAAGGTCCATCTATTTTCATACATATTGATTCACTGATTTTAATGCTATTCTTTTGAATGAATTCACTATGATTACTTGTTTTTCTGCTGATGAACATTTAGATGAGTCCCTCAACCTAAACACTATTGACATTTCAAGTCAGATAATTCTTTATTTTGGGGAGCGATTCTGTGCATTGTAGGATGTTTTGCACCATCTCTGGCTTCTACCCACTAGATGCCAGTAACATCAATCGTGACAATCAAAAAATGTGTCCAGACATTTCCAAATGTCCCCTGGAGGGCAACCCACCAGACACATTGAGAACCACTACTTCTGATTGTTTCCAGTTTTTCACTATGACAAGCCAAGATGCCCTGTTTTCTTGGTTAGGCTCCTGGTAAACATACGTAAGCATTTTTTTAGGGGAAATATCTAGAAGTCAAATTGTGGGTTCTAGGGTGTGTAGATTGTTAAATTACTCTCCAAAATTGTACCAACAGCATAGTACTCTTTTAAAATTATTTATGTTTTATTTTGG
This sequence comes from Cynocephalus volans, assembly GCF_027409185.1. Lineage (NCBI taxonomy): Eukaryota > Metazoa > Chordata > Mammalia > Dermoptera > Cynocephalidae > Cynocephalus > Cynocephalus volans. The sequence goes on along the minus strand of NC_084460.1, from coordinate 103,132,160 downwards.
CATTACATCTAAGGTAACAAATTCTGCATGACATATCGAATGAATACTCATTAAATTGTGTAGGGATATTCAATAAATTGTGGAAAGAGATTTTCATTATAGTGTCTTTCCTTAAAACACTTAAAATCTAGTTGGGGACACATGGCAGAAACACACACAAAATTAATAACAAAATATGAAAGTAAAACAGCAATTCAAGATAATGATGCAGTTGTCACAGGCAGGATTAGAATAATTGTTGAGTCACAGGTATAAACTATATTTGTGATAGGAATCTGTAAGGCAGAGAAGTCTTTTCTGGGAAGGTGAGGGAAGACTTTCTGTAGGAAGTGGGATTTGAGATAGGTTTTTATATTTCCATAAGATTTGGACAGCAGAGAGGAGTGCAGATGGAGAGAGGTAGATTTGGAGAGGTAGCAGAGTACTAGATGTATTTTAGGAGTGGTGTGTTGGAGAAGAAAGAAGTTCTTAGATTAACAAGGAAGGAGGAAGAAAGGGACAGAGGAGGGTAGACTCTAAAATAGAATATTTGGAATAGAAAGAGGATAGTTCATGTCTTACAATCACCATCTTCTCAGTAGAAGTAGGAGAAAAGGCATTTAATTAAATGTGAGGACAGCAGAGATGGGATGGAGGGTCTGGAATAGCAATTTTTAAGGAGTTCCAGGTACTAGGGAACAGACATGTGCATTGCCTTGTGAGAAACCAGAAAGGATACAGTTTCAGCCTTGTCCCTCCAAATGTGCGCACACACACACACACACACACACACACACACACACACACACACACACGCACACAGATTCTAGCAGAGCTGACCTAGAAGCCTTGACTCTGGCATTTGCTGAGGAAGTGGGTGGGGTTGTGGGAGGAGAATTGGTGACAAGTTGTGTAGGAGGTGAGCTGAATCATGTTTACAGAAGTAAATGCCCTTTTCTTATCTCCTTTCAGGGTCTCTTTAGAAAAATAAAGAAAAAAAAGGTAGAATGTGAAAAGTCAATAGAAAATGGGAGGCGGTTTTATTTTATAAAACAGAAAATGAGCAAGGCTGTGATGAGTCTCCTCTCACCACTCAGCCATATCTTAAAGAGGGGGGCTAGAATAGCTGGCCGATGACAGGCATCTTTTTCCAGTGTGCAGTTGACAGAGCATGTATGGGGTGTAGTAGCCATGATAGTGCCCTTTAGGAAATAAAGAGTGGACTCTAGGAGTTCATGTCTAGTCTCACACACTGGGGTGATTATTTTTTGGTGCTTACTTTGCAAGACGACACAACCAGTTACCTGATTAGCAAACTATAATTTGTAAACCATAGGGTACAATTTAGGTTGGATGTGTTCACACTCTAATTTAGTCAGGAGTCCCATACTACATTATTCATTCCAGACCTGAAAGAAAAATGATAAATATGCTACTTCTTTTTCTTGCTGTTCTAAATTGAGTTTATTGTTCCTGTTGACTGGTTTTCATAAGGTCACATGAAGTATTACAGTTTACTTGTTTGGTTCAGTTATCTGAGTGAATTAAATAACTAAATACCCTTTGCTTCTACTTCCATTTTCTCCTGTGGCTAATACAATTTTCTGGGCCAGGAGAGAGATTTTATTCTTTTTGGGGGCAGTTTAGTTTCAATATATGCATGTCATTCAGGGTAATGCAAACATAAAAACTCCTAGTGTTCAAAATGTGGATTGCTCATGCAATCACACCCGCCTTAAGAGGATCTGCATGGGGCATTAATACTCAAAATGATTAGTTGTTCTGAGTCCTATTCTTTAACCCAAGGAAGTAATATATTGTAATGGTAGAGTATTAAGGATGTCTGCTTTTTTTGGGTGACAAGTTATGGAAAATCAATTTATGATTCAGGGTGCCACCTTGCTCCTTGTTATAGTGAGTTTATTTGCACAAAGACCAAAATGTGCAAAGTCATTTGTTTTTAACAAATGGGATGTAGATTTTGTGTTTGATTTGTAAAATAGTAAATGGTGTGATGGAAAGAGCACCAGACTATGAGTTAAATATTGGGAATTTAATTCTGACTCCTTTATTTACTGTTTAACCTGATGACTTAGTTTTCTTGAGCCTTGGTTTCCTTACCTATAAAATAATTCTGATCACGGCTCGCACATAGCTTCCTGCTTTAAATGAGTTTGATGTATGCCACTCTATTTAGTAATGACAATAATCTTGTGAGTGTTGACTTAGTTATTATTCGTCCCTATTTTTTTCAGATGATAAAACTGAGACACTGAAGGGTTTTCCAAGGCATGCTACTAGTAAGTGGCAGAAATATACATTTCTATTTACGACCTACAGATTTCCATTTCCAAATCAAGTATTTGTCCTACTAGTGGTGTGTTTGGCTTGATTTTCTCACAAGAAATTGCTGAGGATCAGAAGACATGATCTAATCTTCCTTTCTTCCACAGCCACTATCTCCCATGGTCACACCCTAAGTTATGTAATTACTAGTATCTGCACCACCTCAGAAATCTTGATTTCATGCATCCTGCTCCTGGTCAACTGCACTAACTTGAAGCTTATTTATTTTAGGATTTTCTGTGCCACAGTTTCTTGATCTTACTGAATCCTCCAACCCAATGACTTTGTCTCATTTTGTTATGTATCAACATTTCACCTCCTGTCATTGCTTCTCTCCTTAGCTAAATTGATTTCACGGTCTTTCATTATGATCCCTCCCTTGTGGACTTAACCTCCTTTAACTCCTTTGTCTCACTTTTCCTTCTCTGTCCTTGTTTGAGGAAACCCCAACCTTGGGTGAAAACAACTGTCAATCTTTCCTGCTCCTGTACCGCAGCAGCTAAACTTTGCTGAAGAAAATCTCAAAGTCTGACTTACTGGTTTCACATTAAAGAATGACTATACATTTCAAATGGCACTCAACTACCACCTATAGTTCCTGATGAGTTCAGTTTCTTGCTCTTTGAAACAATTAATTCATATCTTTATCTCCCATCAAAACTCCTACAGTTCCCAGTTCCTTAACTGATGATCTTGCCTTTTCCACCACAGATGTGTACATTATTTTTAGATGACCTCATCTAGTTCCACAGCTTGAATTACCATCTATAGCAAAGTGACTCACAAATTTGTATCTGTAGACTTATCTCCTAAACTCCAGACTCACAAATACTTCTGTGTGACACTATTTAGGTATCTACTATACCCTGAAACTTGATATGTCTTAACAGAACTCTAGATTACTTCCCTTACAGGTATTCATTCCTAGTTTTTCCTAACTCAGTAAGTGATAACAAAATCTACCCAGATTCTCAAGCCTAAAATTTAAGAATAACTTTTGATTCCTTTCTCTATTTCACCATGCTTCTTCAGTTCCAGATAATCTCCCAGCTCTGTTGTTTCTACCTTTGATATCTCTCTCTAACCTGTTCACTTCTCTTCATTACTACTACTATAATACTGGGTTAAGCTGCCAACACTTCTCTCATCTGGATCTCAGTAATAGCTTCATTACTGGTATTCCTGCTTCTTTGCCTGTTCCCTTACAATCTATACCACATAGCAGTTTGAGAGGTATTTTATTTTTTTATTGAAATATAATTGATTATACATATTTGTGGGATACAGAATTGAATATCAATACCTATGTACAATATGTGATGATCAAATCAGGATAATTAGTATATTCATCATTACAAAATGTAATTACTCTTTGTAACCCTTTACCAATTCCTTGAGAGGTATTTTTAAAGGGGAAATTATATCAGGCTTTTCCTTGCTTTAAATCTGTTGATAGCTTTTCATTGCTCTTGGAATTTGAACACCCTATGCGCCCTGTGTGTTCTCTCTAATACCACTGTGTCCCACTCTTCTTACTGTGATCTAGCCACCCGGGACATGCCAAGTCTTTTCAGGGCCTTTGCATATATTGTACTAGCGTCTTCTTCCTGGAATGCTCCACTCCCAGCTTTTGGCTTGGCTAGATCCTTCCCACTGGTGTTCAGTTCAATATCATGTCCCTGGGGAGGCTTTGTATGACCACTCCTAAGACCTTCACCTACTTTTCCTCTTTTCCCCAATTACTTTCTACTTTCCAGTATTAAATTTTTTTCTTTATAATTCTCACAATCTGAAAATACTATGCGTATTTGTTTGTTTGTTGACTGTGTGTCTCCCTGAACCAAAGAATCAATGCATGACATTAGGAACCTTGTGTGTATTTTTTACAGCTTTTCTCCAGTATTTGGCACAGTTCCCAGGACGTAGTAGGCTCTTGGTAAGAATACTCGTTGAGTGAGTCTATAAACATAAAGGATGTGAAACTGTTCATCTATTGTGTGATGCTGATGTAATATTTTCTTTTTTTCACAGATGGACAGAATTGCTTTAGCAGATCAGTGACACAGGTGACCTGTCTTGGGCACCAAAAGGCAAACAACAAGCCACATTGGTTATATCTGCCGATGTTACAGCTCTTCTTCCCACATGAAAATCTATCTTTTGTTGTGCAGAATCCGAACTAAAATTAATGGGATTTGGGTAGACTATAGAAATATTGACCCAGGTAAATATCTGTTAAGAGAGATTTTTGGAGAAATGGCATTGCATAAGATAAAAATAATTTTATTTCTTCTATGTTAAAAAAATAATGTTGGACTTCTACTGCTTATTCCAGGTGATGGTCTGAGCAGAATATGCAGTAGTACTATTGTTCTGGCACCACAGGAAATGGTCTTAAAACACTGACTTCATAGAGGTAAGAAATGGGAGTCAATGAGTGTCACTCACCATTGTTCCTTTCTAGCATCTGTCCAAGCTTGGAGATTTCCTTTAAAATAGGTTAAAGTTCATTCAGACTTAGAGTTAATGCCGACTCAGAGTGACTGCCCACACCTCAGCTTAAGTGTGTGAATAATTAAACATTTGCTGCCTTGAAGGTCTCACACCTTTCCATTTCACTGAATTAAAGGGATTAAAGAAATCATCCAGCTTCTTAATTCTAAGGCCCCGGAGCCCATACTTACAACTGCTCATCCTTATTAGATAACATTTTGATTAGAAAATGGTATAAGCAGTAAAAAAGTAAACTTTAAATATCTTTTCCATAATCTTCTTTCTTTGCATAAAGAATGGCCAATACTTGCACATTTTTCCTATTTGTTACTATGTCTGAGAAAGTAATTGATTTATCAACATTTTAATTTAGAGATTGTATTTGTTATTTAAATCTGCTGTTCGGACCAATTTCAAAGCCTTATCTCACTATACCAATCCTTGCTTAACTCGTGTACACTTTTCTGCAGAGTTTTTGTTTGTTTTTCCCTTTTCCTGAAATTTTTTTTTTTTTGGTGGCTGGCTGGTATGGGGATCCAAAACTTGGACCTTGGTGTTATCAGCACCATTCTCTAACAAGTGATATTTTCCTTAAATTCATTTTCTTCTAGTAGAAGAAAGTTTAGCTAATATTGATAAGTACAAAGAAAAATAAGAACGAAGAAAGGAAAATTACCACCAAAAAGTTACCAGTTAAAATTTTAGTGTATACACACACACACACACACACACACACACACACACACACACACGCATGCATACACACACACACACATATACATATCCAAAAGTCCTTTTTGTGGTCTATTTACTGCCACTTTTTCACATTTTTGTGCTTCTTGTTGGTGATTTTGCTGTTTAAAATAGCCCCAAGCATGGTGTGGAAGGGATGTCCAGTGTTCCTAAGCTCTAAAAGGCTGTAATCTGCCTTACAGAGAAAATACATGTGTTAGATAAGCTTTGTTCAGGCATGAATTATAGTGCTGTTGACTGCAAATTCAGTGGTAATGAATCAACCATATGGAATGTCCAGAAAAAGTTAGAAAAAAATAGCAAATCTGTGTGTGAAGTTGCTCTGGAGAAGATGGAAAAGTGACTGAATTTGTCGATTCATTAACTGATGACAGATTAAAAAATATAGCATAGTGGACAACATTGCTCTGAGGCTGAATGCCAAAGAAATTCACATTCATGTTACTCAGGATCTGGAAAATGTTAAACCGTTCTTGGCTAGTGTTTTATTATAGAAAAATAATGCATGTAATTGATTATTTGTGAAAAATGTATATTAAATAATGTGTCATTAAACAAAAACACACATAAAACAAGGTTATGTGTTGAGTAGTTGACAAAAACATTGTGACCAGAGGCTCCCTGTATTTCCCTTTGGAAAAATGGCTAATTCAGTGTTCACATGACTTTATAAAACATAACTAACACAAATAATGAGAATGCATTGTATATATACTTTTATCTATCTGTCTGTCTATTCACACAAATATATGTACACATGTGTGCAAAACATATACTATGTATACTTTAATACATATTTTACTAAAGATGGATCATGCTTTTCACAGTTTTATAATTTGCTTTTTTTTCTATTTCAACATTTCATTATGATCATTGTTCCAGTTGAATTAATTTCTGTCACGTAATTTTTAATGGCTGCATAACATTTATTCCATTTTATGAATACACTGAATTTTCAGCCAGAAAGCTTGTAACAATTTATACGCTCTTCAGCAGTGCCTGAACCCTGGCCCCAACTGAATATTGTCTTCAAAACAGATTTTTAAATCTTTCCTCATTTCAATGTTGTGTTTCTCATTCTATCTCTAAGATATAATATAATTATATATTTCTTTCCCTATTCCTGCTTTGAGTAACCCAAAATATAATATTTTAGACGTGAGACTAATTTTGAGGAGTTCCTTTGGCTTTGACAACAGCTTTGGGTGAAACTCAGAAGAAGGTTTTGTTGTAGATGGTACAGCCATGCCCAGAAGTTAAATTTGTCAAATTTTCAACAGCTAAGAGTTAAAAAAAAAAGTGAAGGAATAATAATCTAGAAAGCTTCCTATGTGTAGCCAAGAGAATTTCAAGAATTTCCTATCCAAATAATCTCATTGTCTGCCCCCAAATTAATTACTTCTTGAACTAGTTTGGGCAAAACCAAAAATATCATAGCAATAACACTGACACTTTGTTTTACCTGCTTGATACAAAGGGGTGGCTACAATCCCACTGGGATTACAGATTTTCTTGTCATTAAAATAATCTCAACCAAGAGGAAATATACTCACATACATTTTCCCACTCCATATTAAGCTTTAAACAAAAATTCAAACAGATTATAACTTTTAGAAGTTCCAAACCTGAAAAGATGATGGTGTTTTTCACCCCTAATATGTAATTGAAAATAAAAATAATGCTAAACTGTAAAATAAGTATGAGGAATTTCACAGTATGATTTTTCTCTTAATGACTATATTGAAGCTTTTTTATTTTCAGAATTTCAGGCTCTTTCTTGGAGTGTTTACCAGGCACTCCTGCTTTGCAGGTGCCCAGGCATGTCTCCTGTCACTGCCGCCCCAGATGGAGGTGCTGCTGACACTGCCTGCCGAGGAGATGGGGCTCTCTGAGCTGTTGGTCACGCTTCCCTTCCCCCGCTGCTGGCGTTAGCGTCTCTGGGATGCGCTGGGGGAGCCAAATGTGTGCCTAATAAAATGGGAGAAACAGTCCATCTGCTGTGCACTGGGTTTGAATTTCATCATCAGTGATGGCTGCAAAGCAGATGCCCGAACATGGGGTGCGTGATGGCCATTGACTCAGAGGCTGTGGGAGAGGAACTTTAGTCAGTCTGTTTATAGCCCATAACACAGAGTGAGGGCCAAGCATACTAAATAGGCTGTCCCTGAAGCTGCAGGGTCTATGCAGTCTCAACCAGATGGAACTGACTCGGAAGCTGAGGGCACTAGCCCACTGATGTTGCTATATAGTGCAATGACCTTGAGCGAGTCACCTCACCTTCACGCTTTGGTATAGCAAAGTGTCATCTGTAAACTGCGGATTAGAGAATGTAGTCTACCTACCTCCCTTGACTGTTGTGGGGACACATGACATAACATCAAACTTCACTTACTCCTCAGAGCGCTGCACAAATGCTGCTTCCTCTGTGGTCACCTAAAGGGGACCTCTGATTCCCCCAACTGAATGTAATCTCTCTTATCAAATTTTACTGGCATTTTATTAGTAACTCTCTTTGGATACATAATAAATACCCAAGCAATATTCTCCCTTTATTCCAGGTACCATTCTAAGTACTTCAGTGTGATAGTGGTAGTGGTGGGGAGGGGAGTAGTGGGATCAGGTACAAAGATACTTAACCATGTTCTTGAGGATTTACTTTAAAAATAATACAAATTAAAATGAGATCAGTGTGTTGAAGAGATACCTGCACTCCCCTGTTCATTGCAGCAAGTGTTCATCAATGCATGCGTGAATAATGAAAATGTATGTATACACAAAAGAATACTAGTCAGCCTTAAAGAAGAAGGAAATCCTGTCATTTGAGATAACATGCATGAGCCTGTAGGGCATTATGTTAGGTGAAATAAGCCAGGCACAGAAGGACAAGTACTCTATGATCTCACTCATATGTGGAATCTAAAAATGCTGAGCTCATCAAAATAGAGTAGAATGGTGGTGATCGGGGGCTGGGAGGGGCGAGGTGGGATGGGGAGATATTGGTCAAAGGATTCAGCATTTCAGACAGGAGCTATAAGTTCAAGAGATTCATCTAGATGGTAACAATTTATTGTATTCTTAAAAATTGCCAAGAGTAGATTTTAAGTGCTCTCACCACAAAAAGATAAGTATGTGAGGTAGCTTGGTTTAGCCATTCCACAATGTATGCATATATCAAAACATCATGTTGTGCACCATAAATATACACAATTTTTAATTGCCAGTTAAAAAATAATAGAAATTATCTATATTCCATTTGAGTTTCTCCAAATAACTTCTCCACTCCATGATGGAGACTCTGCCTTTAAAAATTCCCTTGGCTACCTGAAAGCATTCACCAAAGTGCCTTATAAAAGGTAATGACAGCACATTGATCACTTATAGTGTCAGCCATTTTTCTAAATGCTTTACATGAATTAACTCAATCAATCAGTCCCGACACTATTTTTATCCCTATTTTATAGAGATGGGAAAATGGCACAGAGGAGTTAAGAGACTTGCCCAAGGTCACACAGTGAGTGTGTGGCAGAGCCAGGATATTCAATCCCAGGCAGTCGCACTGCAGAGCACACACTTCTGATCACCATGAGGTCCAAAAATATTTGTTCAATGAATGAGTGATGAGTGTTAGAGTGTTTCTAAAAGTGTAAAGTACCTTATATGTTTAAGTCATTACTACAACTGTTGCTACAGACATAACTATCACTACAAGATTTCAGTTGACATTCTGCAGCATTTTTGGGGGAAAGAAATCTCAGCACTCTACTTTTGATGTTGGAGCTCAATAACATATAGAGAGCAAGTACCTGATCAGAGAGTTGAGCAAACGTGGTATAAAAGGCAAGTTCAGCAGGAGAACAGCTAGGAAAAAAAAGTTGTCCTTGCTTTCTCATCCTCACACTTGGGGCCATGGCATTTAGGCTAATTCTGGGTGACATCTGATTACTGGCCTCACCCCTCAGTGATTGCCTCCACAAAAGACTATGTATGAAATTATGAAGGTATCCCCTCCCTTCTATTTTGACTGACATTAACTCCAGTATCTCAGGTTACAGCACAGTAATAGGTTCCTAACGGGCATCCCAGGCTATGATCTGTATTTTCTTCACTCTTTCCTCCAATTTTCTATTGTCTAATTTACATTTATGAAACACACATCTGAGAATGTTCCTCATTGTTAAAAGCCGTTAATGGCTCCCAATTGCCTTCAAGATAGACTATAAACTCACTCCACAGTTTGACCCCAACATGTTTTTTAGACACCGTCACTTATCATATTTTCTTATTAATCCTGTATAGTGTAGCTACATCAGACCACTTACCAATCATGAAGTGGGCCATATGTTCCCTTGTTCCCAAGACACATGCCCTACTTGCTTGTCCAAAATTCCTTTCCTAATAACAAATGCTGGTGAGGATGTGGAGAAAAGGGAACTCTCCTACATTGCTGGTGGGAATGTATATCAGTACAGCCATTATGGAAAACAGTATGGATGTCTTGCTGAGAACTAAAAATAGATCTACCTTATGATCCAGCAATCCCCCTACTGGGTATATACCCAAAGAAAATGAAATCTATGTATCAAAAAGACACCTGCACTCCCATGTTCATTGCAATGCTATTCACAATAACCAAGAGATAGAATCAACCTAAATGACCATCAACAGATGAATGATTAAAAAAGCTGTGGTATATATACACAGTGGAATACTACTCAGCTATAAAAAGAAATGAAATCCTATCATTTGCAGCAACATGGATGGAACTGAAAACCATCATGTGTAGTGAAATGAGTCAGGCACCAAGAGATAAATACCACATGATCTCATTCATGTGGAATCTAAAAAAAAAAAAAAAAGTGGTTCCCATAGAAGTAGAGAGTAGAATAATGGTTACCAGAGGCTGGGAGGAGAGGGAGGTGTGAGGAGAAGTAGTGGACTAACAGGTACAAAACTATGCTATCTACTCTAAGTGATTCATTGTGCAGTATATGCAGGTATTGAAACAACACACTGTACCCCACAAATATGTACAAGTAAATGTTAAAATTAAAAAAATTAAAAAAACAGTTCCTTTCCTTCTTCACCTGTTAAAATATTTGATCTTCTTCAAGGCACAGCTCAAATGTTATTTTCTGATTACCCTGAGCTAGGTTCATTGCTATTTCTAACAATTCTATGCTTACAGTTTTCTTCTGACACTTATTTTATGCTATGAGGTGGTTAATATACCTTTTCCATAATAGATCGAAAGTTCCTTGAACTTTAAAGAACTTATTCATTTTTGAAGCTACATAATACGTAGCAAAGTTGTACTATATTTTTAGCTTCTGAAATGTGTAGGGCTCATCTCTCCACATAGACTGTAGGCTTTCGGCAGGCAGTGACCATTTACAACATGAATTAGCTTCTGTATTTGGGGTGTTAGTTAACTTTATTTATTTATTTTTTAAAATTTATTTTTATTGAAATATAATTGATTATACATATTGCTCGGGTAGAGTCGATTAACAGTACTTGTGTGCAATATGTGATGATTGAATCAATATTATTAGCGTGTTCATTGTTATTAATCATAATTATTTTTTGTGTCCCTTACCCAATGTCTCCCTAACCCTCCTCCCCCTCGTCCTTTCCCACCTCTAATAACCATAGGTCTGTTCTCTTCTTCTGAAAGTTCAACATATTATTGTGGCCTGTCTTTCTTTCTCTCTTTTCTTTCTTTCTTAGCACCCACTTATGAGTGAGGATGTGTGGTATTTCTCTTTCTGTGCCTGGCTTATTTCACTTAACATGATTTTTTTTCTCCAAGTTCATCAGTATTGCTGTGAATGGCAGAATTTCATTTCTTTTTATGGTTGAGTAATATTCCATTGTGTGTATATACCAGACTTTCCTTATCTAGTCATCCATCGATGGACATTTAGGTTGGTTCCATATCTCGGTTATTGTTAAAGAGCTGCAATGAACATGGGAGTGCAGCTATTTCTTCAATATGATGATTGTCATTCCTTTGGGTATGTACCCAGAACTGGGATTGCTGGATTGTATGGTAGTTCTATCTGTAGTTTGAGGAATCTCCATACTGTTTTCCATAATGGCTGTACTATTTTACAGTCCCACCAACAGTGCAGGAGTGTTCCCCTTTCTCCACATCTTTGCCAGCATTAATTACTCTTGGTCTTTTTGATAATAGCCAGTCTAGCTGGGGTGAGATGATATCTCAATGTGGTTTTGATCTGCATTTCCCTGATGATTAGTGATGTTGAGCATTTTTTCATATACTTGCTGGTCATTTGTATGTCTTCCTTTGAGAAATGTCTATTCAGCCCCTTTGCCCATTTTTAAACTGAATTATTCGATTTTTTTACTGTGGATTTGTTTGAGTTCCTTGTATATTCTGGATATCAATTCCTTGTTGGATGTACAGTTTGCAAATATTTTCTCCCATTCTGTAGGTTGTCTTTTCACTCTGTGGATAGTTTCCTTTGCTGTGCAGAAGCCTTTTAGTTTCATATAATCCCATTTGTTTATTTTTTCTTTTGTTGCTTGTACTTTTGGGGTCTTATTCATAAAGTCTTTCTCTAGACCTACATCCTGAAGTATTTCCCCTATGTTTTCTCCTAGGAGTTTTATAGTTTCAGGACTTATACTTAAGTCTTTAATCCATTTTGAGTTAATTTTGGTATATGGTGAGAGGTATGGGTTTAGTTTCATTCTTTTACACATGGATATCCAGTTTTCCCAGCACCATTTACTGAAGAAGCTGTCCTTTCTCCAATGTATTTCTTTGTGCCTTTGTCAAAGATCAGTTGGCTGTAAGTTTGTGGGTTGATTTCTGGGTTCTCTATCCGTTCCACTGGTCCAAGTGTCTCTTTTTATGCCAGTACCTTGCTGTTTTGGTTACTACAGCTTTGTATTATAATTTGAAGTCAGGTAGTATAATGCCTCCAGTTTTATTTTTTTGCTCAGGATTGCTTTGGTTATTTGGGGTCTTTTGTTGTTCTATATGTATGTTAGTATTGTTTTTCTATTTCTATGAAGAATGTCATTGGTATTTTGATAAGGATTGTGTTGTATTTGGGGGTGTAAATTAACTTTAAATTTACTCTTACTAGTTAACATGCTTTTGCAGGTCACCAAAAGAAAGCTATTACCTTTAATCTCTTCTTTCAGTGACGACTGTGAGAGCTAAGAGAAGTAACATCTGCAAAGCACTGGATGCACAGAAGCAGCTCAGTATAGGTAACCTTTATTGGTTGCATTATGGTTGAAGTTGGCACTTCATTTTATGTGACTGAGACTTGGCACAAGCCATCCAGTCTTGGGGATTGATTGTCTCCCATAACAAAACACGTGTGCAGTTTAATTCTAGAATACTCCCTAAAAGAACATTCGTCTTCTCCTCTTCCCCACTAGACTTTCATATACCTCTACCATGTCACTCACCAGTTGCTCTAAAATAGATAATCTATTTAATAGTGCCTTGTAAATACTTTTAATTTAGAAGATTAAAAAAATTATCTATTTGTCTCTTAAACTATTCCTTTGTATTCCCTTGCTGCAGTCTTTTTGAAACATAGAAGAAAGCCTCACTCTTGCAGAGTACCATGCCTGAAGTATAGCAGGCAATGAATAAATATTTGTTGACTCAGTGAATGGGGAATAAGCTAATGGCTTCCATGCTCCTTGAAGGCAAAAAAGTGCAAACTATTTATTTACATGAGTTGTCCATATCAATCATGCAAAACTAGTTCGGGCTTCTAGGCAATTATCTGGGAATGTTTTTCTATCTTGGGGTAGATGAATTTACTCCTCCCTCAAATAACAAGTAGATCCAGTGAGAGGAAAATGCTACAGTATATGCAGGCAGAATTTAAAAGAACATGAGCATTACATGAAGCAGGAAATTAATTTGCCTGCTGGAGTTGATGAGGAAGTAACACTGGGGAATTACTGTTAATCTCTTTAGGACTGCCAGGGTGAAAAGTTTCCTCTCTCATTACCTAATGAGGCACTGCCAGTTGGGAGGCCCGTAAACTCCCACTGTCTGAAGAGCAGTGTGGAATCAGTATTCTTGTTGGAAAACCTGACTCTAAGGTCTGTATGGGGGTGAAGGTCTGTCTGGATGCTTCTGGGCACTGTGTGCTGAGTGACAAGACGAGCCTCCACAATGACTCCTTCAACCCAGATCAGAGCAGATGAGGGCAGGGGGAGATAAAGTTGGCTATGAAACTCCTTCATGTACTAGGCCCTGAAGTAAGACGCTGATGGATTTCCCCTTCTGGGTATGATGGCTGACTGCCATTCTATTGCCCTCACCCATGCAGAAAGTTTCATAGCTGAGCTGACTTAGCAGGGTAGGTTTTTTGCAGATGGCTGTCACAGACTAATAATACCATGAGATTTAACATAATTACCTACTAAACATTCTTTTTTGGAAAGAAAATGGCAAAACTCTATCTCCTTCCCCCCCCCCAAGTTCCCTAAGTCTCCGTGTTTCCCCCCCCCCCACACACAAAGTCCCTGACTAATAAGACCAAGGGATCTTACTGGCAAAGTGAGTAGATTATTTTAATTCAAGTGACTTCTTCAGCAATGAATGAGTTCCCACCTCTGAGCTCTAAAAGTCGTTAATGGATGTATCTTTTACTACAAATTTAGTGTCTTACAAAGACATGTCATATTCAGAGGAAGCACTCTCCTGTTTCTACTGTGATTTTCTTGTCCATGCCTGTGGGAAAGAGCCCCTTTCTGCAATCTTACATAGTTACTCTGGGTATCGTCATCAAATTAAGAGCAGAAGAAAATGCCGAAGTGGTCAATTTAATCAGCTTTCCCAGAGGTTAGAAACATGTCTGACACCTCTGCTCTGACACATCTATATTCCAATCTGTTCAATTCAGCTGTCACAATTTCACCCCAATTTACCCCTTGCAAACACTCGAAATGCCGCTTTTAATTAATTCTCTGCAGTCAGAACTTTGAGCAATGCCAAGTTAGTTAATTATCTGAGTTTATTGCTTTAAGCATTTCCTAGATGCAAATTATGAAAAATGTTGGTGAGTGCCAGCCTCAGATCTTCAAAGACTTCAGCTTCTCCTCCCTCCACAGAGCTTTTCCGAGGAGCGAGAGGTGGGTGTGCTGGGCACACATGAGCAGATGGCACAGAACAGTATCTAGATGAAATTTTCTCTCTCAGCTAACACACAGGTGTCCGGAAACATCATCACTTACCTTACTGAACTGAAGAAGTGGAAATATTCTGAGGAAAGTTGTAACCAGCTTTTGAGTAAGTTAGACCAGAATTGTTATTGTATAACCTCTCTTAGGTCTCAAGGGGCTTATATCTCTGCACTCGGTATTACCCTTTGAGATCAGACATGATTATCATGGATGCCAAATTGTCCTGTTGTAGAAGAAATTTGTTTTATAAGGAATCTCACGAGAAAAGAAAGAAAAGAAATAACCTTGACTTTCTTTTTATCTGCAGGCATTCTAATATATTATATGCATTCTTTATGACAACTGTGTGATAGATATTGATATCCCCATTGTTAATGATGAAGAAACTACGTCTCGGAAAAGAGAAACTAGGTGATGACAGAGGAAAGATTTGAACTCAGATTTGTCAGACTCTCAGGGCCCTGCTGTTTCCATTAGACCGTACTGCCTGTGGGTCATTTGCTAAACAGTGTTCAACCATCAGGAAAGTCATTAATAAAGTTCTTTGTGCTCCCGTTGAGATCACCGGGAACCATCTGTTTCTTAAGCTGAGATTGCCTCGGTTTGTTGCAATCATTATCACTTGTCAGCAAGAGATAAATTTCTTGAGTTTCTTAAGTATAAGAGCTTGTCTTGCTTCTCCTAGCAGAAGAGAAGTCTCAGTCAATATTTCAACGTAATGGACATGGTGTCACGAAGACACAAGACCTGAGGATAGCTAAGGAACAGTTTTGTGTTCCAAGGTAACTTCAAGTGTGATGCTCCTTTCTCAATTGTCAATAGCTAGCTTCTGTTTGTAGACATTAATCCAAAATGATTAAAAGCAGAAAGCTCAGGATATCTCCTGCAGGCCTGGGGAAAGGGTACAGACTAAAGTCTAATCTCCTTATGGAGAATCGATTAGTACATACCCACTCCCTGTGGAGGAGTGGGAAAAGGATGTATCACACACTTGCCCAATTCCCTACTCTCACTCGTAAGCTATCATTTTTCTTTTCTAAACTTTGAATTTTTGCAGATTATTCTGGGAGTCTTAGCATCCCTCAAGCTTCCCTCCCCCTTACCAACGGCATCTGGCAATGTTTGAGCTGGCAAGATCTGTGGGTTGACAGAGCTGTGAAAAGTTTCTGTCTTTTTAGCACATAAGCAGGAAATCTTGATATAGAAATCAAGAGAGAAAAGAGCAAATGTTTACTGGAGAGAATTTATCGTATTTGGGTGAACAAAGTAGTTTTACAGTAGACAAGCTCCATGATACAAAATATTCCTCAATTGTTTTCTTTTTACTTGCTATTATTAAATATAATTTTGGCTACAGTCACTTTGAGTAAAGTGAGGGCTCCAAGCTAGGCAGAATTTGGCCTCTACATGCACACAGAGAAATATCCAAGAGGAAGTATGGAAGGTTCACTGGTATCGGAGTCAAGAATCTCAGATTGAAGTCCTACCTGTGGCAACAATTAACGGAATGAGTTTGGGTTAGTTACCAGATGTTTTAAAACCTTAAGTGCTGAATCTGTAGAATGGGTATATTAGAAATGTCAGTCTATTTCCTGCCATGCACACAGCCCCTTTTATCTGATGCTGTTTTGAACCAAGTAACCTCACTGCCTACAGCAATAGAAAACTGGCTCAGGTAGACACCTGTCATAAGGTGGGCTGGCAAATTCTGAGGGGATTAATCATGAAAAGATGATCTGGGACATGGAATAGGAAACATAGAGTGGAGCCATGATGTAGAGAGGTCATGGTGAGCTGAAGTTAGAAGTATTTCAATAAAGCAACATTGAGATCAAGAAAAGATTTATAGATTCAAGGACAAGACTATGTCAGTTATTATGTTAGCATAGTCACTAAGACCACAGGTTTTGGAGTAAAATAGACATGGGTTCTTATTAGCTGTGTGATCTTCAGCAATTTATTTAACTTCTCTAAGGTTCTGGTTTCTTGTCAGTAAAATCAAGATAATAGTATTTATCATAGGGTTGTTGTGAAGATTATATGAATCAGTACGTGGAAAACCCTCAGAACAGTGCTTGGCCCTTTGCTAAACCCTATGTCAATGTCTGTTGTAATAACTTCTATACTAAGTGTTTATATGATGTATGTCAGTGAATCCTTCAATAACTTTACGAGGTAGGTTCTATTAGTGTCTCTCTGGATGAGCAAACTGAGGAGCAGAGACGTTAACGAACATCATCATGGTCGTGCAGCTAGTAGGTGGCAGAGCTGGCATCTAAACTGGGGCTTTTTGGCTCCAGAGTCCACTTGCTTGCCATTCCTTTCTACTGTCTCTCCATAATTAACCTGTATCAGCAAGAAGAGAACAGGGCAGATAAACAGAGAGTGGCTGAGTCCTGGAGATGGCAGACAGTGGGTGCCAAGAAGAGCAACATCAGCCTATGGAGAATTATGGCTGCCCTGGCTTTAATTACAGGTGCTGGGTGACCTAACCATGCCTATTCCTGTTCTTGGAATCCCACTAGATCCTTGTGTGTCCTTCCAGGAAGTCTTCCCTTTCAGGACAGGGCTCCAGTGAGCCTCGGTTCCAACCGTACAAAAAAAGAGGAACTGATAAGTCTGAGCCAATGGATATTGACACTTAGTCTGTCTTGAAGCAACAAGGTTGGTGAAGGCTTTTTGTTCCATGGAAACAGGGATTGGTTTGGTCTGGTCACTGCCATCTGCCTAACATTTAGTGTAGCACAAAATAGGGGCTCCTAATTACACCTTGAGTGAATGAGTGAAAAACTGAAGCATTAAACAAGTGTAAAGTATCATTACATTCTTCTAATGCCTGATATCACTGCTCTATTTGTTTCAAAGACTAATTCCTCATGTGCCAGTCTATACAGTTACAGAAAAGAATCTTCTGGAAAACTGGAGAAATTGTATTACAGTCATAAAATGAGTGGTTCAAATTCCTCTTATTTGAAGGACTAAGACGGCAAAAAGACATTTCAGGTCACTATTCTGTATCTATCATGTCAGCAATTTATCAGGCACAACGAGGAACAATAAAAGGCTCATTATAGCTTCATTTAATGTGAAATGCTGTGTTATTAACTTGCTATATTAAGTGCATTTCACCTAACCATAGTAATTTCAAAGAGATCACAATCTCTTTCCATCTCTGTTGGTACTTAAAATAATATTTAACTTCTGTCACTACAGAAAATCATATTCTAGTGACTATTGACCTTCTTGAGGGTCACATGCCTATATGCTCTAAAATAAAATTTGTTAGTGATATTTCACAAATCTCCAGAAACCGAAGCCTTACGTTCTGACCAACGTTGCTTTCTCTTCAAGCCATGCTTCTCTTTTTCTTGCTGAAAATTCACAGGAAGACCAACGGTCAATGAAGCTGAACACTTCTTCGACTTCCCCCTTGATCCTCCTGCATCAAATGCTTAAAATTTAATGCTGGAGCTTACAGTGCCAGGAGCTCGAGAGACAGAAGTAAATGAAAAGTCAACCTTTCAGGCTGTATCCCTGCGCAGGCTTTTGTGTTTGTGTTTTCTCCCCTACAGCGGCTGAAACAGTTTGCGATCAGAACACTCTCCTGTCAGAGGAACTTTGTGGTCGACATGAGGCAGAGATTGGAAAATGTCACTATTAGAGAATTACAGTAACCAGGGCTCTTTCCAACCAAGTCCATTTGTGCCTGCAGAATTTTGTCAACACAGCAGGAGCCTGGGGATTCATGGCACTTGTCACAGTACTTGAGAGTCCATGTTTGCTTTTTCTCAGGGAAAATTCAGAAGATGAGAGTCACTTACATCCTGAGAATCACTGAGGCTTTGTAACCTCAGATGATAGTGCTTGAAGGAGGGTTTGGGGGATGGATATGATCTGATATCTGATATGGCCACAATAGGTTACCATAGTAACTTGTTTTGTTTTTGTTTTTGTCTTGGTAAAAACTTAGAAATATAACTGTATGTTCTACAATTTCTAGAGTTGATGTATTCTAACATATTCCAGACACTTATAACTTCTTTTTAGGATAAAGAAACTTTGGGGAGAGGGTGTGTGATGAGCAAGAACATTGTCACGTGATATGGTCACAGGCCCCCTGGATTCCCTTTCTGCACAGTCTATTACCCTGCTGTGGAGGGCACAGTGGTTATATCCTAAATCTTTTTACTTTCCTTTAGAGGAATCCAGGGGGATTCTATAAGGAAAAATCAATTCCTATAAGGGAATCCATGGGAATTTTGCTGACCAGGCTTAGTCCTAGTATTCCATCAAGATGATGGTTCTTACAATGGCCCCAGACTCTAAAATTCATGCAGTTTACCTTGCCATGAACTCCACAGCCTCTGAGACATGCCTGGACAAGGCCCTGCTGACTTCCTTCCAACCACTCAGTCTCTCGCTGTTAGGTCTTGGGGTTGGATCCTTTTTGGCCAGTGTTCACCAGTGCGCAGTCGTGGGAAATGATGCCCCACAGCCATATTGGAACAATATTCCAAGGTGTGTGAGGCCATCAACTCAAATCCTTTCAGGGACTTGCCAGCCCCAGCCATCTGTTTGGTACTACAGATAGTTTGTCTGCCTGTACCACTTTGGGATTTTTTTGACAGTCCCCGTTATACCCCTGTTTGCTCAGCCGACAAGGACTCTCCAATGACTGCCTTATTGCTGTGCAGGAAGGAGAGAGATAAGACTCAAGTTTCAATTGAGAAGATGTTAATTAATTATTCCAGTGACAGACCTGCTTTAATGGGGTTTTGGCATCTTTGTCTCAATCTCAGGAAACAAGAGACATTTAAAATTTTGCTTTAGTTTTCATTTTGACCAAAAAATGATCTTGATTCCCATGGGTTGTATAATGATGTGTTAGGGGCCAAATGGGAGTAGAATTTGAAGAGCGTCCAATGTCATTAGAGTTATTTGCTTTGCCATAGTTCTGACCTTCCAAATATGGAATGAGCGTCAGATCAGATGGGTTTTATTAGTGCCAAGACCTGGATGTGCAGGTGCAGAACACATCTGATAAAGGCCCCTGCCTTGTAGGAAGAGTGTGCTATTCCATTAGGGATTTTATTAATGTGAGTAGCCTTTGAATCTTTCTAAATGAATGTATCTGATTTTCCTAACCATTCACTGCAGAGTAGTTTTAATGGCTGTACTCCATGAAATCCATGCTGACAGTGAAATTGCCTTTATAAGATGTTCTATGACTTTCAATGCTATCATTCCTTAGCCAAATGTATTTTTATGATGGATATTAACAGTTGGTTAGACTCTCTTTACCTCCCCATTACATTAATAAATCAGTGCATTTGCAATAATTAAGAAAGATGAATTTGTTAATCTCACGTTTATTCTTCCATATAATAATCTTAAGAACTGGAGGTGTGCTTATTAATTACCCATTAATTTTGTACTTCTCTACAATTAATGGACAACTCTCAATCCATCTTATGAGTCTTGGTTAGATGCAGAGTTGGGATTCACAAGAGAGAGATTTAAATAGTTTGTAAGGCATATTCATTCACTCCACAGGCATCTACTGATGGTCTGTTCTTGCCTAGACCTCACATTAGGCTGGGGGTCTTTCACTCCCTGCCCAGAGGCAAAGGATTGTAGAGAGGAGAGTCTTTCTGGGAGAAGACAGGGAGGGAAGACCTATTGTTAGGGGTAAGCCAGATTCAGTTAAGGGGAAAGGTTAGAAGAAAGAACGGAATAGGGATAAAGTTGATGGGAGTAAAAGTTCTTTGTAGAAAACTAATAAAATCAACGGGAAAAGAAAAACAAAGGATGTCCCCCACCTCCTCCCCAGAGGTGTGGAGGGAAATAAACATTCACTGAGTTTCTACTATGTGCCACACAGTGTCTTAGGTGTTTCACACATGTTCCAATTATTTCTTAAAACAGCTCTCTAAGTAGATGCTATGTTCATTTTATAGGTGAGAGAATGAGGTTAGAAAGGTTAAACACCTACCAAAATTCACATTTCAATACATGGTGAAGGTGATGTTCAAATACAGGTGTGTTCAATGTTGTACCCCACAGATATGTACAGTCAATTACGTTTCAATTATTAAAAAAAAAAAGGAAAAGAAAAAGAAATGATATTGAAAATTCAAAAGCCAAACAAACAAAAACCAAATACAGATGTGTTCAACTCCAGCTACACTCCCTTTCACACAACGGAGGCCAAGACATCAACTGCAAATTCACAGATATGTTCCCTAATTCAACAAATATTGAGCTCTATTATGTGCAAGACAGCCAAGAATATTTCTCTCTCACTTCTTTCTTTTCGGCTTTAATGCTTCTCCCCTCTCCTTGCTTTCTGATTCTTACCCGTTTAAGTTGTTCTAAACTTGCTACTTGTGAAGAATTGATGATTTTGTATCCCAGGTCTGCTGCTCAGGAAATTAAATCATTTTGTTACTTCCAGCTTCTGGTTTTTCTTCTGTAAAATGGAGGATATTATGGATTCCTATCTCATGACGTTAGGTAGTTTAAATGAGATGATGTATGTGAGAGCATAGTGCTAGCCAGATGGTAGGTGCTCAACATGTGTGTTCATTAATGTATTCACCAAATATACTCTCTCTGCCACAGAAGGTGGTACAGACAATGTTTCTTTGGAGAACAATAGCCCTGCTGATGGTGATGATGGTGGATAACAATAAAGAAAATCCTTAAAGACAGAGATCACAAGCTGGCTGCCAAAAGACTTGTTTTGTGTGACACACTCAGTGTTTAAAAAAAGAAGAACCATTTGCCACAATTTAAAATCAGAAACTACATAAAACCTGAATTTATGCATTTACTTAAAAAGTGGGAAGACCTATTAACAGCAGGTTGGTGTTCCCACATGAACGGGAGCTGAGCAGTAGCTATCCCATTCAGGCAGGGTCATACCACATTGTCATGGTGACTATGTCCTGATTTGCCTGCGACAGCCCATTCATGCCCATTGACCTGACATAGTTATCAATAGCATCCCCTTTCCCTCTGGTTTGGAAGAAATTTATGTATCCCCTCATCTCTAATGTGATATTGGGCTACCTATCACCTGTATGCTGTATACCTGCCCCTGTAAGTGTGTGAGTTTGTCATGCCTTTTTAAAGGCATCTTCTTCCTCTTGACTGTTTTTCAATAGCACACCGTTTTCCAAAGGATACATCAGTTCGGAGGTCAGGAAGATTTAACTTCTCCACCTCCAGACATTGTATTCACCTATAACTCTTGAATGCAAGGTAAGGGTAATGTCCTGTTAAGTTCCATCCACCCTACGAAGAGCCTCCACCAGGCTTAGTAATTTGCTGGAAGATTTGGTCAGACCCAAACTGTCAAACTAGATAATTCATTTGGTTTTGAGGAAGTCCTTTAGTTCTGGGGGAAAAAAAATCTGGAGTTGTCCCTGGAGGCAGTTCTTTGAAACATTTAAACAGTGGGAATAAGAAGATATTATTTCCATGGCTGTATGATAATGGCCCATTACTTTTATAGAGTTCCTTTCCTTTGATATAGAACTCTCCTCGAACATGTCACTCAAGGTAGGCAGGTAAGTGTTTTTATTTCTAGTTATAGATGAAGAAGCCAATGAGAGGTTAAGTGACAGAGTCTAAAGTCACACAGGCATAGGTTATAGAAGTGGGATTGGCCAACTTCTGTATGTTCTTTGTACCTGCCCCACAATTTTCTGTTGTCCAGGGACATTTCTCTAATCTAGAGGTCTTCTTCATACATATTCACTATCCACCTTTTTCCTAACTACATATCAATTAACCACTGGAAATTGTACATTTTTATAAAAATAGATGCTCTTGTCATGAACCTTCATCATTTTCTACATGTTGGGAAATAGTGATTTTGTAGTTATACCATGGCCTAGATACAGTCCCTGACTTCAGGATGCTTACAGTCTGGTGAGGAGGGAGAACAGACATTGGTCAAATAATCACAATAATCACACAATACGTAATTATAGACTATAATTGCTGTTCAAGACAGATGAAGTCTCTGCCAGTAGGAGTTTACATTTCAGTGAAAGAAAAGTACTGACAGTTGTGAGAAGGCTTATGGACTGAGGGGCAGTGGAGAGAATTAGGGGACAGGAGGGGTAGGTCTACCACGAAGAACCAGAGAAGGCTTTTCTCAGGAAGTGAAATTTGGCCTGAGGTCTTAAATGGAGCTGAGAGTAGGGTAGTGGGTTCCAGGCAGAGGACATGGGATATGCAAAGGCCCTGAGGCAGGAGGAAGTTTGATTTATTGGGAGAACTTGGAGAATAGCAGTGAGTCAGAGCATACAAAGTGAGGAATGGTGGTACAATCTGATGCTGCCAGATCCTGTAGGACTTTGGGGACGTGTTGAAGATTGTGGACAGTATTCAGAAAGCAATGGGCAGTCAGTAAAGTAAGAGTTTTGAATTTTGAAAACATCTGATATTTTAAAGTAGAATAGATTAATGGAGGAGGTACAGTAGATGTTCACAGATTAGAAGGCTGGAGATGCTGGTGGCTGGGACTAAGGGTGGGAGTGAAGCTGGAGAGCAGACTTGGAGTAGGATTAGAGATGGAGAGTGAGAGTGACAGAGTGTCAGGATTACTCCTAGGTTTCTGTCCTGGGTGCTGGTGGTGTCATTCATTGAGATAAGAAATGATGAAGAGGAACAGTTCTGGAGAGGAGATTAACACTAAAGAGTTAGTGAAAATGGTTAATCCATGAGCAAGCACATTGACTTTTACTCACCAACAGAAACAACAATGCCCTCTGATCTCTTGGGGGGAGGGGGATGTTATTACCAATTTATAGCCATTCGGTCAATAAACATTTACTGACACCTACTTAAGTACATGTGAAATATCAGTGATGTCAGCGAATGCAGATATTTCACAGTCCTCTTCACAGTGCATAGCTTGGGTTTCATTAGTAAAAGTCCTGGTGTTGGGGATCTACTCAGACAAATTTTAATCTAATCCTAAATAATCCTCCTTTCTGAGCTGACAGTGTGCAGCTCTCTTAAGCCACTGTGCATAAAGCACTTATAGTCTTTTAAATTATATATATTTTTGTCCATTTTCACCACTACTTTGGAAGCTTCTTGAGGGCAGGGACCACGTTGTATTCATCTTTGCTTCCTAGGTGACGAGCATATGCCGAGTGCATGGGATTTATTTAGCAAATGATTGTTGATTGAATGTTTGTTATCATAGATGAGTTTTAAATGTGTGATTCCTCAGTCTTATTTTGATCCATTGACAAGACACTGTAATGACTGTAGGAACATTTAGTTGCTTTTTTTGTTTTTAGCACTTTTAAAAAATTTTAATTTTTCATTAAACAGGTTTGAGGGGTACAGATTATTATTTCAATACATGCATATATTATAGAATGATCTAATCAGAATGGTTAGCATGTCTATTACCTAAACATTTATCATTTCTTTGTGGTTCTAACATTCAAGATTCTTTTTTCTGGCTATCTTGAAATACACAATACACATTATTAGCTACTGTTACTCTAGGGCACCAGGATTTATTCTTGCCATCTATCTGTAACTTTGTAACTTTGTACCCGTCTACGAACCTTTCCCTGGCTGTCCCTCCCCCCTCCCTTTCATGCCTCTGGTAACCACTATTCTACTCTCTATTTCTCTCTTTTTAATTTATTTTTCTTAACTGACTCATGATACTTTTATATATTTATGGAGAACAGTATGATAATTGGGTACATTCATGCTATGTGCAATGATCATATCAGGGAGCTGAGGATATCCACCACCTCAAACATTTGTCACTTCTTCCTGTTAGGAACATTCAACATCATCTTGACTATTCAAAGACACACGGCACTTCGTTGTTAGTTGTAGTCTCCCTACATTACTATAGAACCCTAGATCCCATTCTTCCTCTCTCTAATATTTTGTATCCACTGACCACCCTTTCCCCGTTCTCCCATCCCCCTTCCCCCTCCTATTCTACTCTCCGCTTCTGTGAGTTCCATTTTTTTTAGCTTCCACATATGAGTGAGAACATGCGGTATTTTGGAGGAACATTTCTTAGAAAATAATGAGGAGGAAGTTTGAGACCTAAACTGAAATCTCTTAGGCTATAGTTCGTTAAAATGTAAAGAAAAACTGTTTTCACCCTTACATTCTGAAATGCATCATACCTGGAACAATTAGCTGCTTGATTGGGGCGAAGAGATGCAACTGAAGTTTGCTGTGATGCTATTGTAACAAAGTTTGCTTACAGAATTTGGAAGGCAAAAGTCTCGGTCCTGGTTTTACTTCAACTTTTGCTGTTCTTCGTTGAAGCTGGTAGACGACTTGCCTCCACAGACTCTCCTAGAATGACCTGGCCTGGGGTACTCACACATCGTATACCAATGTTTGGCATCAGCACTTCAATTAATTTAAAATCTTAAATATTTTTTGTTAGTGTTTAAAATGCTTTGTAAGTATTATTCCTCTCCCTGGCTTTTAAACTTAGTTTTGATCACTTATCCCTGGCTTTTTAACTTATTTTTGATGACTCTATGTGGTGGGCATCACGTATGAGCATCAGGAGCTTTTGTCGTCTGTGTTTCTGAAGAGACTCCTTTAGAAGCCCTTCTTCTGAGAGCTGCTGCCCGTTCTGAATGTCATCCAAAGCCATCCATCAAACTGCTTACTGCGTGGGCAGAGGTGAACGAGCCTCTGGCGTCGTGTCAGGTGTTTCTACAGCTCGTGGGGCCTGGTCCCAGACATTCCTCTTTAGCTGCAGAATGGCAAGGTCTGGAAAGGATAGTACAGGCTGTTCTTTGATGAGAAAGACAAGAAAGCCTGAGTGGGTGTGAATGCAGGAGTCTCAGTCTAGTAATACAAGTGCGGAATTCAGAAGCTGGTTCTTTTAAGATCCATAGCAAACATTCGCTGCGGCCCTGGCATTTAAATGGCTGTTTAATCCTTTCAGATAGGTTGTCTTTTAAGTAACCTTATTAAGTCCTTTTTCTGTAGCATGAAGATAGATTTTTCTGTTTAATTAAATGTTTTTTATCAATTGTAAGTTTTCTTATTTTCCATACTTGAAATACCAGTTTCAAGTCCAGAGAAGTGTTGGGCTTGCAGCCGAGCTGTCATTCATTAGCCTTGTGTACCAGGATGATCCTCTTGGTCCCTCTGAGCCTCAGGTATGTTGTGAGTATTAGAAGAGGTGTGTGAAATGTGCCAGATGTGTACCCGACACCAGACAAATGGCAGACTTTGTCGTGCTCTTATAAACATTCTACTGGACATGAATGAATTAACTCTGATGGTGGATGCACCTGTATTTTGTGTTCTTGGGATTGTTTCTGTTCCTTTGTGCTATCTTCATCAACCACAGAGCCCACTCCCTCAAATGGTAAAGGTGAGGCCTGGTGGCCTAATGTTATTTATTATTTTTTTTATGTTTCTGTTGTTTTAACCCCTTCTCCATTAATCCTTCAGCTCTTAGCTTGCATTTCTGACTTTGATGTTGCTTCTGGCTTTTGGGACATAACAATAACTACAAAAACTATATAAGAAAATAATTTCACTTATTTAGGGGTTACATATGTCAGTAGTAAGCCCAGCATGCATATTTTCTCCCTTAAAATGTATACAATGTTATTACTAGCACTGTATACATAGCATTGTATTTCTAATAGCTAGAAATAGCTATTACTCCCCTTCAGATGTACTAATTTAGATATATGAAGATATAGAAACATTCTTAGAAAGGTCAAGCTTAGTCCAGCAAGTTGTGAGAGCGCTGAAACTTGAACTCATGGTTGTTTTAAACACACCCTCCAAAGGTGGGCTCTTAATCTCTAAGCTGGGACTCTCCAGAGAGCATGTTGGCTCACATGCAAGGGAGTGAAATGGACATTACGCAGATAATATCTCTAGTTTTTTTTATTAGAAAGCAACTCTGATTTGCAGACTTTGGTTCTCTAATTGTTACTAATTCTGATTCTTGGTGGCTTCCCTCATAGCGGGTCTCGGCACAGTGAAGTGGAAGTCATGTTGAGATGCAACCCAGAGGGGCTGGCTGGTTAGCTCAGTTGATTAGAGTGTAGTGCTGATAACACTAAGGTCTGGGGTTCGATCCCTTTGCCACCCTGCTGCCAAAACCCCCCAAACAACAATAACAACAAAACAAACAAAAAAAGAGATGCAATCCAGGCCATCCCTTGGGCTTTTTGGGCTCTGCCTTGGTTCTGACCAGCTGGCACGCCTTGGCATGCCAAGGCAGAGCACTCATCTCCCGTGACATGGTTTCCTTTTCACTCTCCGGCTGTTTTAGTACATAACAAACAAGTGCTTTTCAGCCTTCTTTGAGTTTATTTACAGACACTACGGCTTGTAGCAGGGAGTGACATGCCTGAGCATCTTGTTCCATTCAGGGCAGGAGAGCTGCTAAGAAGGTAAATCTGACCTGAATCTTATTCACTACCCTCCTCTGCTATAGAGACAAATCTTGAAGGGGATATTGATTTGGTAATGGGCTATTGTGGCAGAGATCTTTGAAGGCAAAAAGATTTTAGCTGGTGTGTAAGAACTAGGATTTTCAGAAACTTGACTATCAAAGTTAACGAGAGTTTGTAGGAATCTTTGGAAAACATTAAAAATGATACAGAAGTGGTCCTTAGTAGGCTTTTAAATAAAAATACCACGATCACTTGCTTGAAGAAAACATTTAACTCAGTTCACTGACTTGCAGGAAGAAGGCGAGATTAGAATAAAGAATTCTTCTGGAATCTGGCTCCAGATTTGGAATCAGAGAACTTGGATCTAAGTTATGGCTTTGCCTCTTACCTGCTGTTTGAACACAGTCAAGTGGTTTCACATCTTGAGTTAAGAATTTAAAGGGACTGGACAGGATGATGGGTAATTCTAATATTGTGCATGTCAACATTTGAGCAGAGAGCAGCTGAGCAGTTCATTTATTCAGCAGGTATCACTGAGCACCTACTATATGCCAGGCTCTCTTCCAGGTGCCACAGGTTTATCAGTGGACCAGAAAGCTGAGGTCCTTGCTCTTATGGCATTTATATAGTTTTTGGATGGAGACTGAGGAAGCACAGGAATAAACAAGATACTTTCAAATAGTGATAAGTGCTATGAATAAAACAAAACGCTGACTACACTCTTTCCTTTGGAGGTCTCATCCCAGCTCACGGCTTTAAGTCTCGTCTCTGTGTGACACCCACCACATGCACCTGCAGGCCAGTCTCTCCCCGGAACCCTAGACTCACTTACACAACTTCCTGCTGACATTTCTATTGGGATGCCTAATATCTCAAAGTTTAATGTGTTCAAAACTGCACTTCTTATTTCTCCCTAGCAAATATTCTCTTCCCCATGTCAGTTACTGAAAACTCCTTCCTTGTAGTTGCTCAGGAACAAAATCTTGATTCTTCTTTTCTCTCATATGCCACATCCAGCTGGTCATGAAATCCTGTTATTGACTCTGCTTTCAATATATATTTAGAATTTATCCACTTCTTACCACCTCCATTGCTGTCTTACTTGGAATACCACAATGTTCCTCTGGGTCTCTGCTTTTATTCCAGATTCTTTATAATCTAGAGTCTAGACAACACAAAAGCCAGATGATCATTTAAAAATTGTAAATCAAATCTTATCACTCCTCTTCTCAAAACCTTTCATTGGCTACCTATACAATCCATAGTACAAAGGGTCTTCAAAAAGTTTGTGGAAAGATTAGTATTATCTTTTGATTCTATTTTTCCATGAAAAGTACCTTCATATAAGTCAAAGCTGTCACAAAGGCTGATAAGACTCTATGTGACTTGGCTCCCCATTACCTCTCTGACCTCATCTGCCCTTGGCTCACTCTGTTCCAGCTTCCTTGCTGTGCTTTGAATATATCTGATATGCCTGGCCTCAGGGCCTTTGCACTGACTATTCCTGCTGCTAAGATTGCTCTTGCTCCAGCTACTTGTGGGGCCAACTCCCTGATGTTTCTGAGATGTTGCCTATCTTAACTGAAATTGCAAACTTCTGCTGTCTGCCTCCTAAAATCCCTATTGCACTCATCTGCCCACTTTTATAACTTCTTATTATGGAAAATTTCAAACATATACAAGAGTAGAGTATAATGAAACCCCAAATATTCATCTCCCAATTTTAATGGTTACCAATTATGCCTAATCTTTTGCCTTTTACCCCTATCCACTACTTCTCACCCAAGATTATTTTGAAGCAAATTCATGAGTCATATAATTACATTTAAGATACAGTTTATTCTCATTATTCATGGTAGTTATATTTTATAATGCCTCTGTGAACAGTGAATTAGCAAATACTAAGCCATTGTTCCTAGAGGAAATATAGTTAGGTTCCTATAAGCCTCTGGCCATAACATCAATAGATCAGTACACAACCTTGTTTTATGTGTGTTTCTGTTTAAAGACACCTTATTTAATATATATTGTTGATTCATTAACATTGAACTCATGGCCAACAACACTATAACTCATGCCTAAATGAAGCTTATGTAACATGTATTTTCTCTGTTAAGCACATCACAACCTTCTTGTGCTTAGAAACACTAGACAGCCCTTTAGTACTATGCTTGGGGTCATTTTAAACAATAAAATTACCAGTAAAAAGTACAGAATTGCAAAAAATATGGCACTAAATAGATTGTGAAAAGGACACTTGTTTGCAGTGTGAAAGCTTAAACAAGAAGGCCTTGTTCAGCCTCAGCTGGGAACGTGTGCTTAAAGCCACTCACGTTTTCCACACCCTGCACATGTCTCTGGGTGACCGTGAAAGTGCTCAGAGTGCCGATTTTGAGCTTACAAATACATTTTAGTGAGTAGGTGAATTCATAAATATAGAATCTTCAAATAAAAATCTACCGTATTTTAGTATCTATCTCCAACAGAAAGAGACTTCTTTTAAAAAACATAATCACAATGTTAATACTTTACCAACATTTTAATAATTACTTAATTTCACCAAATATCCAGTCATTGCTGGATTTCCCCAATTTTTGCTATATTTCTTAAATCTCTTTTAACCTATTGATTCCCTCTTCATCCCTCTCTCTTTTATTCTCTTTTGTTTTTACTTTGCAATCCTTGGTTGAAGAAATAGATTGTTTCCCATGGTCTGGATTTTTCTGATTGTCCTCTGGGTGTTGTCTAATATGGTTCTCTGTCTCCTGTACTTCCTGTGCATTGGTAGTTAGATCTAAAGACTTAATTAGATTCAAGTTTTATTTATTTTTATTTTTTGGCAAAACTACCTTATGGTCTGTGTTTTGTACTTTCACCAGAAAGCACATAATGTCTGTCTGCCTCTCATTTAGTCATATGAATTGCCACTTATGGTCATTTCCTAGATCAGTGGTTCTCAGGCAGGTTCGTTTGGCAATATCTGGCAACATTTACCAATGTCTGGTAGATAGAGGACAGAGATGCTGCTAAATATCCTACAATACACAGGATAGCCCCCCACAATAAAGAATTATCCAACCAAAAATGTTAAAATTGAATACTCCTGTTCTACCATTCCTGTTTCATTGATTAGCTGAAATACTTTTATATAAAGAAAGTTCTGCTGAAAGTTTAATCATAAACTTCTATTATTCTGAGATACAAATCATATAGAAGTGGCAGGATTTAAACACAGTGATACTTAATATTGTCCCAGTTTTAGCCAGTAGGAGCCTATTTACATAGGCTTCCACCTAGCTCTGGCTTTCTTTCTTTTCCTTCTTTCTTTTGCTTTTTAAAACCATTTTTAAATAAAGTATATAACATATTTAATATATTTATTATATATTGTATGTCTCCCCTCACTAAAGCAAGAAGACCTGTTTGCTTTATTCACGAATATACTTAAATAAGTATCTAAAATAGTGACTGGCACATAGTTGACACAAATATTGTTAAATGAATGAATAACAGTGAGTGATTGGAGGGGGTCAGAGTCAGCCTCTGGGCAGATGGTGCATTGATAATAAGACCTGAATGTCAAAGAGGTACTGGTCATGTGACAATTTGGGGAAAGAGCATTCCAGGCTTGTTAATTGTATGTAGCAAAGTGTAAGACACATCTAGAAATAGGATAAAAATATAATCTTGCCAAAAGTGGTCATTATATCAGTCTATTTATTAGTAAAAGAACTTTCCGAAGGATCCTTTCATCTGGCTGACTTTAGCCCAACACTGGGCTAATGGAAAATTTACCATATGAAATATAAATGTCAGGATAGCAGGAACCTAGAAAGAGAATGACTCAAAGAGATAAATGATTGCAAAATCATAGATTATGCTGGAGATTAAAAAAACAAAAAAACCAATAGAAGAAGGTGGAGAATGAATGAAATACCTGACTGGATTTTGGACTGTTTACAGATGCTGAACCTGACTCAGGATAATACAATCATTTCAGCCATTTTCCTAATCAATACTGTGAGATGGGACAAAATTGATTGCATGGTTTGTGAAACACAGCCTAGGAAGAGCTGATGAGACCTAGACAAATGATACATTTGGCCTGACTTTCTCACTCTGTGCCACATATTGGTCAGTTTCAATAAAAATGCAGTGCCAATGAACTGTGTTTTTTTTCCTTCTCATATCCTGGTGTCTCCTTGGTTAACATACCTGACCAGCACTTGTTTCCTTTTGCAATGTTCATGCAAGGTTTTCTAACTTGGCACCACATAGGTAATTTGTTTATTTGTTTATCCTACATTACATTTCTGGAAAATTATGTGATAGGCCACAGTAACACGCAAAGCTTTCTCCTAAAGAGTTAATTAGGGCTATCTATGCTCTTACAGACTGACACCTGATCCCTTAATTCTCAATGTCACGAACAGGACATTAGGTCAGCTTGCAGGAAAATGAGATAAGTGCAAATGATGAGGTAGGACTGCATTCTCGAGTGACTTTCCAGGAGTGGAGAAGTTCTCAGTTTAATAGAGGGTGAGATACCAATCTGAAGTCTACATACTACTTTTATTTTTAAGGTAGAGTGTCCCTATAGAAAAGGTCACTTCGAGAAGCATAATTGCAACTGGAGGTGGAGGCTGCCAACGTGTGTATAAAAGTACAGCACAGGTAGAGACAGAAAGTGGACAAGAGGGGGCGGGACCCTCCTAGACATGCTGACAGGGGTGACTGGTAAGTGTCTCTTGCAGAGAGCCGACAAGAACACAAATTCATCCCAAAGTCGCTCTCATCTCTTTTTGCTTCGTGTACAGACAGCACTAACATGATTCATAACTTGGCTTAGAAATAGTCATCTGTCTGATGGTGTCATGGGCAACATTGCTTGATGCCTCCTGCCTGACACTCTGTGTGTGAAAAATAAGCAATTGCATTTCCTTTCTGCAGTTTCTCTCCCTTCTCTGGCCCATCGTATTTCCCAAAATAACCTCACTGATTCGCTGGAAAGATTTTGTGGATAAAAATATGTCTTTAGTGTCCTCTGACTGTCAGATCTAAAGATATAAACATTGTTAGGATCCATTTCTGGGTGAGGTCACCCATCCTTATTATGTCTAATCACTGCCCACTTCTTTAATGAAAAATCACAGGCAGGACACTGACTGGAATGAAAGAGCAACGTTAATATGCATTGCCATTATCAGACTTTATCCCTGAGGCTGGTATGAAATGATGACTCAGTGAATGTTTTGTGTGATGAGTGAATGAACTCACAGATATGCATGCATAAGACCTATTCCAGCTTTCAGGGCACTCACAATCTACTGTAAGAAACAGATAAGTAAGCAGATGGTATCAATACTATATAATAAGTGCTATGTACATATTGTTAGCAGTATGCGTGGAGTGTAACAGAAGCTTATAAAAGTGGCATTTAACCTGGCCTGGAGGGGGTTGTATTAGTTTCCTATTGCTGCTATAACAAATTACCACAAGCCTAAGTCTTAAAAGAACAAATTTATAATCTTATTGTTCTGTAAGTCAAAAGTCTGACACAAGTCTCCTGGAGCTAAAATCAAGGTGTCAGCAGGGATGTATTCCTTTCTGGAGGCTGTAAAATAAAATGTTTCTTTGTCTTTTCCAGGTACTAGAGGTTGCCCACAGTTTTTGGCTCATGGCTCCCTTTCTCCATTTTCACAGCCAGCAACTCTCTGACCCTTTTTCCTTAGTCAAGTCTCACTCTGACCACAACCAGGAAAGGTTCTCTCCCTTTTTAAGGATTCATGTAATTAGATTGGGCCCCCCAGAATAATACAGGATAATCTCCCCATCTACAGGTCATTAACTTAATCACATCAGCAAAATTCCTTTTGCCAAGTAGGGTAACATATTCTCAGGTTCTAGGGATTAGGACATGGACATATTTGGGGGCCTACTATTCTGCCTACCACAGTTGGAAAGGAAGAAATAAATATGAGCCTCCTAAAGGGGGTGACATTTCATTTGAGTCCTAAAGGATGAATTGAAATTCTCAAGGTGAATGGGGAATAAGAGAAGTGTGAAAAAAGGATTCTTGGCTAGTTGGGAACCTCAGATTAGATAGGGGCAATATGTATTGACGTCAGTATGGATTCAAGACACATTGAGAGCTAGAATTGATATTTCCTTCGTATTTCAAAAAGGTATATGGCTATTTCCTGTTACTTCAAGAAACACCTAAATAGACAAGAGTTTGCTATTATTAACTTATTTATTTTTGTTTAATTAACAACCCAATGAGGGAGACAAGTGGTGATATTAATGAAGACAGAGTCCATTTTTGTTTGGTTTTTACTCTCAAACTAGTGGTCTCTAGCCAGGGCAATGATGAAGGTGTGATCACAACAAGATGGAAAAATTAAATGAAAGGACAATGGGAACTGTAATAAGAGAGACAATATGTCTTTTCAGTTAATTATGGGAGAAAAACCAATTAAAAAAAATAGTAATAGGCTGTGTTCTTGAGCTAAGTTGGTTCAACATCACATATTATCACAAGAAAACAACTTTAACTTTGCTATAGAAGTTTTTCTACTTTGAAACTTTGAGAACAAATGCAGAAGTGCAAATAAATATTTGAATATCTATTTCATCATATACTTTCTTTTTTTTTTTTTTGACCAGTAAGGGGATCGCAACCCTTGGCATGGTGTGGTCTGCACCATGCTCAGCCAGTGAGCACACCGGCCATCCCTACATAGGATCCAAACCCACTGCCTCAGCGCTACCAGTGCCGCACTCTCCTGAGTGAGCCACAGGGCCGGCCCATCATATACTTTCTTATTATAGGAAGACAAAATAGAATAGAATCTGGTCTATGGTCTGCAAAAGCAATCTCAATGTTCTTCACATTCAGTGTGTACTAAAGGATCTCTAAATATCATTCAGTGTATACTGAAGAAATATTTGAAGGAAAAGATTGCCAACCCTGAACTCTATATCCAGTGAAAAAATCCTTTAGAAATAAAGGTAAAATAAAAACATTTTCAAGTAAAGAAAAACCAAAGTAATTTATTGCCAACAGACCTGCAGTAAAAGAATCAGTAAAGAAAATCTTCAGACAGAGGGAAATGATACCTTAAGGTAACCCGGAACATCAGAAATGAGAAAAGAGCAACAGAAATGATAACTTTAGTAGACTGTTCTTCTCCTCCTAAATTCTTTAAATATATCTGATGGTTGAAAGTAAAAAATAGCTGTCATATGAGGTTTTTAACATGTGCAGATATAATATGTAAAATAATTATAACATAAATGGGGAGGATAAAGAAACATATATGGTGGTAAGGTTTTTACATTTCATGTGAAGTGGTAAAATATTGATTTTATGTAGACTATGAAAAGTGAAGTATGTATAATGTAATCCCTAGAACAGGTACTAAAAAGTTATACACGGAGATATAGTTAAACACACATTGGGTAAATTAAAGCTAAGCATTAAAAATGTTTAAATAACCCAAAATAGGTTAGGGAATGGAAAACAAAGAAATGAGAAATAGAGAAAACAAATAGAAAATAAATAAAAAATTGTAGATCCAAATTCACAATAATTACATTAAAGGCAAAAGGTCTAAATACACCAAATAAAAGACAGAGATTGTCAGGATGAATTTTAAAAAATGAACCAACTATATGCTGTGTCCAAGAAACTCACTTCAAACAAAATGATATATAGGTTAAAAGTAAAAGAGTGGCAAGTGATGTATGATGCAAACACTAATCAAAAGAAAATTGTGGAGTGGCTATATTAATACCTTACAAAGTAGATGCCTGACAAGTAAATTACCAGGTCTAAAGAGTGGTGCATTACCTCATGATCAATTCACTAAAAAGAAATAACAGTTCTTAATGTTTATGCACCTAACAACAAGTTACAAAATACATAAAGCAAAAAAAGTGGCATAACTGAAAGATGAAATAGACAAATCCACAACTATAGTTGGATGTTTCAAAATTTCTTTCTCAATAATGAATAGAAATAGTAGACAGAAAATCAGTAAGGACATAGAAGACCTAAACAATATTATCAACCAACTCAATCCAATTGACATTTATAGAACATTCCAACCAATGATAGCCCCTGAAATATTCCTTTTTTAAGTGCACCTGGGAAATTCATCAAGATGGACCAAACTCTGGGCCAAAACAAACCTTACAAGTTGAAAAAACTGAAATAATACAAAGTATGTTCTTAAAGTAGTTTAATTCTAAACTAGAATTAAAGCTAGCTGAAAGATATCAGAAAAATCTCCAAACATTTAGAAACTAAAAACGCTCATTGAAATAACATGTACCTATTCTATATGCTGAAAACTACAACTACAAAATACTGATGAAAGAAAAACTAAATAAATGGAGAGACATACCATGCTCATAAATTGGAAGATTCAATGTAGTAAAGATGTCAATTATCCCCAAACTGACCATAGATTTAGTGCAGTTCCAATCAAAATTCTGGCAGGATGTTTTAAAGATATTAGACAACCTGACTCTAAATTTTATATGGAAAGGCAAAGGAATTAGAATTGCCAAAAGAATTAAGAAAATGAAAAACAAAGTTGGAGGAATTATACTACTGATTTTAAGAGTTATGATATAATCATAGTAATCAAGACAGTACAGTGTGGTATTGGTGAAGAGAGACACACATAGTTAAATGGAACTGAATAGAGAGTTCAGAAACTGATCCACACAAATACAGTCAAATGATTTTTTACAAATGTACACAGACAATTCAGTGGAGAAAGGATAGTCTTTTCAACAAACTTTTTGAAACAATTGGACATATGTATACATGCAAAAAAGGAACCTCAATTTAAACCTCATATCCCCTTAAACAAAGATTAAAACAAAATATATAAGTCTAAACTTATAACATTGAACTATGAACTTTTAGAAAAACATATGAGAAAAAATCTTGTAACCTGGAATTATGCAAAGAGTTCTTAGACATGACACGAATATTGATATATTGTATCTAATCAAAATGAAATATTTTTGCTCTGCAAAAGACTCTGTTAAGAGAATGAATATACAAGCCACAGACTGGGAGAAAATATTTGCAAGTCACATATCTGACAAAGGAGTTGTATCCAGAATACAGAAAGAACTCTCAGAATCCAATAGTAAGAAAATAAACAACTTAATTTTTAAAATGAGTAATAAGCTTAAACAAATACTTCACCAAAGTAGATGTATAGATGGAAAATAAGCACATGAAAAGATAATCAACATCATTAGCAATTTGGAAAATGAGAATTAAAACCAAGATGAGAGGGCCGAGCCCGTGGCGCACTTGGTAGAGTGCTGCGCTGGCAGCGCGGCGACGCTCCCGCCACGGGTTCGGATCCTATATAGGACTGACCGGTGCACTCACTGGCTGAGTGCCGGTCACGAAAAAACGACAAAAAAAAAAAAAAAAAAAAAAAAAAAAAAAAAAAAAACCAAGATGAGATAGTACGGCACATCTATTAAAATGGCTAAAATTAAAAATACTTATAGTTAATACCCAGTGCTTGAAAGGCTGTGGAAAAACTAACTCTCATACATTGCTGGTGCAAATGCAAAATGGTATAGCAACTCTTCTCCACAGTGTGGCAGTTTCTTATTAAGTTAAACATACACTTACTATATCACCCAATACTTGTGCTCTAGGGCCTTTATTCCAGGAAAATGAAAACTTATGTTCACACAAAAACCTATGTACAAATGTTTATAGCAGATTACTTATTATCACCATAAACAGAAACTACTCAAATATCCTTCAAGGGAAGAATGAATAAACCATTGTCATACATTCATACAATGAAATACCACTCAGCAATAAAAAGGAACATACTATACATACAAGAGCATGAAAGAATCTCAGATGCATTATGCTAATTGAAATAAGCCAGACTCAAAAGATTATATGCCCTATGGTTCCATTTATATATGATTCTGGAAGAGGCAATCCCATAGGACAGTGGTTGCCAGGGGCTAGAGATAGGGGTGGGATTTGAGTGCAAAGGTGCAGCAGGAGGGAATTTTGGGGATTGAGGGAATTCTGTGCCTTGATTGTGGTGGTGGTTACATGAATTTATACATGTGTTAAAATTCATAGAAACAAACACCAAACAAAGAGTCAATTTTACTCTATGATAATTTTTAAAAATGAGAAACAAAGAAATATTTGGACATAAAGATGCAAGAAGCTAACAAATCTGCTGTATATCTCCAGTTTGCAATGGTGTTTTTGATGCTGAACAGGAGAGAACATAAAAATGGTGATCTAACTCCTCTTGAAAATCATAAGCATTCCTCAGCCAAGTTTTATAAGCAAAAAACGTCACAAAGAAAAAGAAATCAAACTTGGAGAGGGGATACACTATGAGGCCAAATGCTGCCCACTACCTTCTGATGGCTGGGTTAATTGCTTCTGAAGTGGCTGAGAGGTTGGGAGCAGAGTCAGGCAACCTGTCACCTAGGAGTTATAAAACAAGGTCCACCCTACCTGGTCCTTGGGGATCAAGGGCAAATGTGACATTGCAATAGCTGGAAGAGAGGGATCTTGAAATGGAGTCCCCAGAAATTTTCAAAAGTCCTGAAACTCCCTTGTGATTAAAGCACTCTAGTGAGAGGAAAGCCCATGACTCTGGCCTGCTGGGAGCAATGCCAGCCTCCCCAGTGCAGGATTTGGTATGTTGAAAGGAGAAAGTGTTGACACCCCAGTAATCACAAGGGAAAGAATAAGGCCAGTGCTAAACATGCAAGAAGCCAGGCTAAGCTGTGAGACATTGCCTCTTGCAAGCAGCCCTAATCCAGACAGAACTGATTAGGTACAGCTGGGCCCAGAGATGCTTATGACAAAGTCACAGGACTGGCTGGAGGCTCTGAGAGCTCATCAGGGCAGGGACCCACCCCCATCTCTAGATGTCCACAGCTTGCGTTGGACCCCAGCTCACCACCAGCTGGAGGCCTGCTGCCTCCATGAAGGGACAGATCTCAGAAGACTCGGGACTATAAATTTGTGATTATGAGTTCAGAATGAGACAGGACACTTGTGTTCTTATGATGTAGGTAGGACCATATATTTGGTTAGGTTGGTAAAATGCCTGAACGATATAGAAAAAAAAGTCAGACTAAAGTTTGCTGAAATGCTTCATGATGAGGCTTTCTGAGATAGTGTAGGATGGTGAAAAGAATCTAGGAATTGTTCTAAGTCTCAGCTTGTCCCAACTCAACATGTGGCCTTCTGCAGTACCCCCCCACCCCCAGTATTCCAATATTCAAATTTATAACTCACCTGATCTACGTTGCTTCTGGTCTCATACCCAGAAATCAAGGCCCAGAAAGATGAAATGACTGGCCTTGGGTAACATCGTCATTTCATGCCATACTGGCTTTAACTCAGATCTTCTGATTCTAGGGTCAGGGAACAGGTAAGAAAGTGATCGTGATCTGACAGGCCTACCTATCTTCTGAGAGGAAAGTTTACTTCCTTGAGGGGAAAATTTGATAGATTAGATAGATAGATAGACAGACCAAATCTCAGGTACTTAGTAACTTTTTTTTTTACCTCAACACAGGACAATGCAATAGAACACCTACTGCAGAGGAAGTTATGAGAAAATGTCCCTTCTCAGGCACAAAGCACAAGACACTATTATATCCCAAGTACACAGGCTGTAACTTTTCAGGTGTTATTCTAATCTAGTGTCTCCCAGAAGAGATGCAGAGTGTTTTCCACAGAAGGGCTCAGATCAGAGAACGGCATCAGAAGGACAGCAAATAAGAAACAATAAAGATTATTCAGAAGGAAACGTGTATAAGGTAAACACCATTTGATAAAGAAATGGTGGCAATTTTGAAGCAGAATAGGTAAAGTCTTTAGAAGGGAATGAGAGTTTAGAAATGATGGTTTCACTTCAGATTCTCTGTCACCAAAGATGAAGATGCCTCTTTTGTGATCAAAGATATCAGAACTGACAAAATTTTGGACTCTCCTTTTTCCTCCTGTGTAAGTTTTCATCTCTAACCACGTTGTCCACCTAATTCCCCAGGTTGTCCCGAGGCTCTGTTATTCATCTTTGTAGCCCTTAGACTAGGCTAGTAGAGTGCCTCACATACAGCAGGTGCTTGACACATGCTTGCTGAATAAATTGATAATGTACGCTCTAAAGGGCTACATAAGGGATTAATGTATTTGTTGAGGAAATGCCTCCTTGAAGCTATTTTAACTCCAGTCACAGAATCCAGTTATCATGCTTGATGTGAGCAGAGGGGACATTTAACTTTAACTGTCCAATTCTCTCTGGGGAGTTGACACAAACCCAGGAGAGCTTGGTCCTTGTAGATTGGTACTTGTGCAGGGTCCTACATGGAGTTTGTTTAAGGCTCCATCATTATCTAGAGGGCCTGCGGGAAACTTCTGGTAATTCATAGAAAAGGAAAGAAATCGATGTCAGCTTGAGAGAAACATGATCAAAGGACCCAAGGTGTAAGTGAGAAGACCTGGGCAGGATCTGAGGAGGTTAGTAACACGTGGAAAAACATGGTGCAAGGATGGATGAAGGTACGTGGTTCCTGAACACAGTGGTGCTAGAGGGCCATGGCTTGGAAAGAGGTGGCCACTTTAAAAGCCCAGACCAAACCTGACACGAGGATAAAAAACATAATAGAAACACACTAATTTCTTCTCTTCAACTTTCCATTTATATCTGGACACATCTTGATATACATATATATATTTAATATATAAAATATATACATTCTTTATATATGTATAAATTCATATTTTAGGTTAGACATGTTGGAACTTGAAAAGATCATATATACTTTTAAATGCTACTGAAATTTGCCCAAACGTAAAAGACTAACATAAGCCTGACAAGCTGGTCATTTAACTTATTCAAAAGAAAGTAATGCTTTACACTTTTTAAGCAGTGTCTAAGGTGAAAGACTGATTCTACTATTACCTGTATGAGCTTCTCTCTTTAACTGAACCATGTCCTGGAGGGAGAGGGGGTGTCCCTGGAAGCTCTTCGATCTCTGACCTGGTGTCAAATACAACCTGGTCCGAGGAGCTCTGGGGCCTCCTGAAGTGATTAATTTGCAAATGTGTGGAAAAACCTCTGTCCCTGAGATGCTCCCAAGGGCTGTGGAATTAAGAAATGCAGGTTCTAGTTCTGGCTTGGGCCCTCACCAGCTCTGTGACCACTGGTGAATGACCTCTCTGAGACTCAGATTTCTCATCAATCAAATGGGGAGAATAATAGTATTTAGCTCATATGGTTGTGGGGGAGATAAATGAGATAACACATCAATGTTTAGCATGTCCCTGACATATAAGAAGTGCTCAACAAATATTGGATATTACCAAATTATCATTATTTGTTATTATGTACATTGCTAGATATTCAGAAAAAATTCAGAAATCTCACACGTGGAAGAGAAGCCAAGAACACTGTGGAAGGATGTGCAATCAAACTGCAGAATGCTCTGTTCTGTCCCATGGTTAATTCAGAAGAACCATTGGGAGTTGGTTGAATTGTAAACCTTGGTAAGAAGGATTTGTGTATTCAGTTGGGAACAACCAACAGTACAGGGAGACACCTCATGGGGTGGAGAGCACTGACAGGGAACTGTTATACAGTATTAGAGAGGGGCAGGTAGTTCTGGCATCTTATCCAGACTTCGATCAGGACCATGGGACTTGCTTCTTGAAGAATTGACTTTTGTTCACCCAGGGCCCTGGTCTCCTGGTCAGTTCTGTTTAGTTGTCATTCTACCATGAGAGGGAAGCTCACTAAGCCAAGTGCCCTTTGTTAAATCATGTGATTAAAACCCCGGTGATAAAAAACCAAACTCCATCAATTACATACACATAGCATCTAAAAAATGCCAAGTGCATATAGCATTTAATAAATAATTGCCAAGTGAGTAAAAAGCAGCTTCCAATAGGGTATGGCAATAAATCCAACCACAGTAGCATCCAGATAAACTAGATTTATAGTAGGACTCAGAAAATAGAAAATCAGCCCAGTGATGCAGGTCCTAATTTGTCTTTTCCTCAAATAAATGCTGAATCCTAGCTGAAAACTGAGTTAGCTTAAAGACACAAGCAGACAGACATCAAAATGTTGAGAAGGTGGACTTCAGAGGAATGAGTCACACAAAACTTCCAAGTGGGTCCACAGAAAGGATCTTTCACTATTTGCGTCAAACAACTACCAACTCTCTGAAACAAAGATATGAAGCAGCAACAAACACACAAAACTGTACCACGGCTCTTTCATATCTCTTCTACCCAATGAACCAAGTGCTTAGGAGTTAAGTTCTCGTCTGTGGCTCTTGCAATCCCCCTGGAACAGAGCTCCAAAAGGAGACAGACAGCTGTTTCGGAAAAGCAGGAGACAATAATCAGCCAACACTGCTTACCAAAGCACAAAGCTCTCGGGAACACACACCATTATTCAGATCAGACCCAAACTCTCTCTTTTAAATACTCAAACTGAAAAAGTAGGCTGGCACCTTCAAAATCTCTCTGTAATTTACCTCCAAAATAAACAAGGCGGTCAAATACTTTCTTCTCTTCAGCACTATAGAAAAAGCAGGGCGAACATATAGAATTTCATATTCAGAGATGAAGAGCTTCAAAAAGCTGCAGATGCATTTTTGTCTAGACTGAAGATGCTGATTCAGGCATAGTTTCCATGGTCAGTCTCAACTCAAACTCTTAAGAGAATGGGACCAGCTTCAAGGGCAAATTCTTTGCCAAATGCTGACAAATATTACATGTTACTCAAATGAGCCTGAATCTGGTCACTGCTGCTCAGAAAGCTTCACTGGAGCAAAGCCACCCACCTACAGGTTAACAAGTGCGAACTCTCTCGCCTGACCCAAACGACCCTTCTCAGTATGACTGCAACCTACCTTCCCAAGCTTGGCTCGCTCGCCTCTGCCCACCATCTCTTGTCGTCATTCACTAACCATGTCATACTTTTGCCTGAGTCTACATCCTTCCACATTCTTTGTCCTCTTCCCAAGTTCCCTCTGCAGTCTTCACTTGGCAAGTTCCCACTGGTCCTCCAAGACCTGGTTCAGTGACTTCCTTTGTGAAGCCTTCCCCTCTGTCTCAGGGAAAGAAGTCTGCTCCTTTTGCCACCCCTCCTCCCCACTCTGCCGCGTGCATCCTCTGGAGTCCAGGGGAGCACTTACAATATACCTGGTTGAGGGTCTGTCTCTCCAGCGAACTACTCCAGGGCAAGCACTGCAGCTTAGGTCTAGCAGAAGACTAAATACATAGCAGGTCTGAAGGAATATTTGCTGAATGAAGAAAAGGATGAATATTGAAATCAAATAAAGGATAAATCTAGAAGTGAAGAAAAAGTGTGTGTCTGGTATTTCATGTGTCTGTGTGTGTGTCTGTGTATCTGTGTTACTGAAGAAAAGGACAGGCAATTTAAGCATAACCAGGAATCTTTTTCTTGGAAAATTAATACCAAGTTTTCCTGGCTAATAGCTACTTTTCTGAAGGGTTCCACTTCTTGTGGACAACAGATAACCTTGAGAGTCTAACAGGGTAACTGTAAGATTTTCATATGTGAGGGGATTTTTTATTTTTCTTAAGGTATGCATACTCTAATAAGACAACACAGACAAATGCTTCTCCCACAAGGTTAATGAGAGATGTATGCATTCTGGGGGCTCTGTCACTTGGGGGACTTCCATACTGGTTTTCACCACAGGGCTGAAATTTTTATTATGATGGTCATTCTCAGACCACATGAAAGGGCCTCCATCTGTTGAATTGAACCAAGGGGAG
This sequence comes from Cynocephalus volans, assembly GCF_027409185.1. Lineage (NCBI taxonomy): Eukaryota > Metazoa > Chordata > Mammalia > Dermoptera > Cynocephalidae > Cynocephalus > Cynocephalus volans. Next base: position 103,089,119 of record NC_084460.1, on the reverse strand, counting down.
ATCACCTAAAGGCAGCTTTGCATGAAGGTAGTCTCGGAGCATTGTTCATCAGCTGGCTTTGTAGGGCATCACCGAGAGCCTTGGAGGAAGTCATTCCATGTGGCAGATCGTGTGAATGGGGTGAGGTGGAGGGTGGCGGGTAGGAACAGGAAGGCAGAGCAGGTGTCTAGTCCCAATTATGTTGCCCCCAACTGGACATGGTACTGTGGACGAGACAGTTCATATCTACGTTTTGGTTTCTAGATTTGTTGAGCCAGATCTCTAAAGTGATCTCAAAGAACTATTTTTGCTGTAAGAGTAGATGACTTCAGGAGTAGGTAAACCCTTTTCTCAATTTTCAGCTACAATATTATTTTTCTTATTTTCTCTGCCCACTGAACATTCATGTAGATCATCTTTACAGAGCTGGTTTTATATTGTAATTAATGATGTTTTGACTTCGGAAATTTCCCAGGAATGAAATGCAGTTTCTCTGAGTATTTGCCCACAACCAATGTGAAAGAATAAAAATACAAATCTATAACCACGAGATGAAAAGGTGCTAACATTTACAGGTAATTATTACATGCTAATCACTGTATATGGTTTATCAATCCTTACAATAACCAATCCAAGGCTACGATTTTATCCTGACTTTACACTGAGGCAACTAAGCATTGTTTGAGATCACTCAACTCAGTTCATGTTTGAACAATGTCTTTCCCTTTTTCTGACTAAATGTTGATGCGTGCATAGTGAAAGAACACTAAATACACAAAGTATCAGAACCTGAGTTCTTGTGCCCACTCCCTCATAGAGAGCTGTGAGGTTGCCAGTTGCTTCTTCTTTCTGTTCAGTTTTAGTTTCTAAAATGATGATTTTTTTTTTTACCACTTGTTCCCAATTCACAGATGTGTTACAAAATATGTATTATAAAATCTCTTTGAATAATATGTCACTCAAGACTCCTGACTCTATAAAAAGACAGTTTGCACCATGGTTGAGGCAGCAGTCTTTGGGGTCTGTCTGAATCCTGGCCCTGGTATTTATCATGTGTGACCCTGGCAAGTTACTTAGCCTCCCTGTGTTTTAGATTCCCCATCTGTAAAATGGAGAAAATAAAAGCAGCTAATGCTTATAGGTTTCTTAAGAAAATAACATGCATCTACAACACCTGATATTGCAGTGTCTCACATATAATGTGCACATATTATGTGTCAGCTGTCACTGGTAGTATTTTTTCACTATGCTGAAGTGCCACAAGAGCGAGGACTCTGCCAGGTCCTTGCTATGTTCAACGTCTTCAGTCCAGACCACTGGCTGGCACCCGGGAAACCTTTAGCAAGTATTTGTTGAATCAGTATAACACCCACATTTACTCATTTTACTGCAGCCTGCTTCCACTAGACTATACACACTAGTAACAGAGCAATATTCACAATTTTGGGATAGGTTTTCAAACTAACAAGTTTTAATCAGTTAAGTTCCACCCATTACACATTTACAGATTACTGTGTCTAGGTGGCTAGGTCCCTAATAAATATGTGTAGAGAAAATATAGGAAAATGGTCAGGGCCCCTCAGATGTTCAGAATCTTGCCGAGCATTTGATGTAAATATGCACATGCACCCAGGTGTTCCTTGGATATTGTCTGATGTAGATGTGCATGGGCACCCAGGTGTCCTGGGTTATGGACTTAAGTATAAAGGATGAGTGGCTCTGACCCAGCATGTCCCCCACCCCCAGGATGTTCCTGGGTGGGCCATGGGGAGGCTGCTACTGCAAAGTGTTGGCTGCCAGGGCCCCCGAGACCCTCCGTGAGGCTGCCGCCACCACCAGACCTGTTAGCTGCTGGACCTGTAAAGCCGCTGCTGCCGTTGCTGACAACCGAGCTCATGTCATCTGCCAACAGCTCCCAGGATCTTTCCCAATTACCTAGCATGGACCAGCATGTGAGGTGTCTGGTGACCCAGTCTGTACAACGGGTTTGAAGGGTCTGTGGTCCCTAACCCCCAGCCCGGACAATACAAATAGAAAACTTAGTGTAACTAAAATAATGAAATATTTTGGCTTTAGTTATGAATTGCCCTAGCCATACAATTGGTGTAGTCTGTAGCAATACAATGTTAATCTCATTATTTTCTATTGGGGAAAAATGACATGGTGCTGGCAAATACACTATTAATCTCCTGGTTTGAATAGTCACGCTAAGGTGGAGACATTTTAAAACTTAGGTGGCACAATAGAAGGATTACAGTCACAACATCAAAATAGAAAACAAGGACCTGAATACTCCCTAGTCACAGTGACATCAGCAAACATCTTGTCTGGTGGAAAGAAGGTGGAACTGAGGGAACCAACACTTGTCACATGTCACCAGAGACCAGATAATTGATCTTAACTAATCCCCACAACAACGGGGCATTTTACACTTTCTGCTTTACAGATGTGGAATTAGAGGTTCAGGGAAGTTAACTAATTTGTCCAAGGAAACATAACATGATTTTAAATGAAGTCATTTTATACAAAATCAGTGCTTTCTGCACTGCACCAAGCCTGACACGTAGAAAATTCTCAGTAAATGGAGAGTATTAAAGAAAATCTTAACTGTTTCTTCTGGCTGGTCAGAGATAATGGTGGAAATGATATTTGGCCTTTTTAATTTTTAGTGGAACTTCTGGACTATTCTGAAGACTCGGTCTTCTCTGGCTCTTTGGGGTGAAGTGGACTTCCAGGAGGAATGGGCTTTACTGGCTGAGAGATTCCTCCTGCCCCAGGTGAAGCTAATTCAGAAGGTGGTTCTTATCCTGCATTCTTACTCTTTGTCTTATGACAAAGTCTTGCCTCTTGGATCTCAGAGGATAGTGAGAATCTGTCCTGAGAGGAGAGGCACTGTCCAGGCCTGTACCAAGCAGCCTTGGATGGGGTAGAAGTTAGATCAGCTCAGCATTAGTTAGGTTCTCTCCATGTAAGATGTAAGTATCAAAGTAACTGCTGCAGACTAAATGCCAGCACAATGTTAAGGGTTTTGCTGGTATTATGGTATTTAACCTTTATAATTAAAATATTTGTAAATATACACAATTAAAAGAGAGGCAGCAGGGCATGGTGGTGAACTCGAGTTTTAAGTTTTGATTCACTGTTGGCAAGTGCTGTTTCCTCACTAGTTTTCTCATTTGTAAACAGGATTTAATCACAAAATCTACATTGTGATTGTTGAGAACTGAATGCAACGAAAACATAATAAGCTAAGGAGGTATAGGGTTTAGTATAGTTCTTGGAATACATTAGGTACTCAATTAATGCCCCCTTGACAGCAATCTCTGCAAGAGCAGGACTCACTGTGACCCCAGTTCCTTAGACATAGTAGGCACTCAAATATTAAATATGTTTGAATAAATGAATGAATGCGTAATGAATGTAACAAAAGAAGCATTGGAAGGTCAGGATCTCAGGCCAGGAGGCTAAATTATAATATCAATACTATAAGGAGGTCAAATATTGAAATTAACAAGAGCCTCAGAGAGGACTGACAACTTTCAAACTTTGCTCTGTACCCCATTTAGTACTAGGGAGAATTTGAATGTTTTGAATGGCTTTTGTCTGCATAATGGATTTTCTTTGGCTTTCTTACTACGCAGACACCTACCCCTGAGATGGGAAGCCTCTGAAAACAACCTTGCCTCTGGGCCTTGGGTCCCGTTACAGCCCTCTACAGGCAAGGGCATAGGTATGAGAGGAGAAACACAAGGCTGATTTCCTCTAGCTGGCCTGCAAATCTAGAATTTAGGAACTGAGGTTTGGGATGAGGCACCTAAGAATTACGTCCTCCTGATAAGTGAGAGTCTCTCCAAGTTCCCACACTTCCCTGCATTTCCTACCTCAAGTTGGATGTGAGTAGTTTGGGGATTACATGGGGAAAGGAAAAACCTGGAGGGAAGATCACAAGTGCTTGCAATTTCTGGCTCTGAGAAAGCTTCCTCCTGCCAGTGGTATTTTTGCTTAAGTATGTTACTTGAAGTCCCTGGAGGCCAGCTGCCAGGGCTGGACGGGGATCCAAAGGGGTAGGCACAATCAGGTGCCAGGGTGGCTGGTTTGGGCAGCGTGGCTCCTGCAGCCTCCGTGGTTCGGAAAAGGTAAATGTGCATTTCTAGAGCTTAGGCTGAGATGTAAGTGCTCTGTAGAAACTGCTTTTTATCCTAAACTCCTCTGAAAGTCTTTGGAACTCAACTATGAATTCCAGACAGATATTTTATCCACATAATCTCGCCTTTATCTGTAAAAATGGCGAAAATATTTTTCTCCCAGCATTGCCTTGGAGATGCAACAAGATGTTCACGGATTTGCTTAAATAAATAGTACAAATAAAATCCTGGGAGGCTGGTAAACAAATATCAGAATTGCTTAAACTGATGTGTCAATGTGTTAATTTTAAAAAAATTATTCTCAACTTGCACTAAAATAGAATTTTCACTTGACAATTCTGTTAGTTCATTTGGAGTCACCAAACTTAACTGAAGGAACAAAATGCTATTCTTTAAAATATTCCGAAATTTACACTTTTTACTGTCTCAGAAGAACCCTTTCTGATGTTTGAGTTAGGCAGTCTTACTGTACAAAAAACTGGGTTTCTGAAAAAAACCACATTGTGTTAACCTAACTTTTGCTATTGACCAAAACACTGACAGTGACTGCTGCTAGTGATGAGTCCCAGAAAACTGGTATAAAATCAAATGCTCTCTTCCGTGGTTTTCTTTCAATACTTTGTCACAGCCTAAGGCTGGAAGTTTAATTCAAGACTTCCTCGGAGTTAAAGCCCAGGTGACTTAGCTGTGCGGTGCCTGGAAAGCAGGAAGACTGCTACCTAGCAACCGGGAGGAAATATTTGAAAATATCCAGTCCATCTTCTGTTTTGTTTTCGCAGCCCTCTTGATTTTCCAATATCCATAGCAGATGTTAAGCCTCCTGTTTGAATTTTAAACGCATGAAACAGTAGTGAAAAGTGGAGACAGCACTTTCATTTGCAAACTAGCAAATTGGCTTCAGCTCCAAATCTCTGGGAATTTTCAGAGACTCATTTTCTTCCTGTTGATTTTCCCTTCCTCCTCCCCCAAACAGAACTAGTATGCTGCTGTACTTTCCTCTTTACCCTATAAGAGGAGTTAAGCTTCTTATAAACCAGGGATTCTTGCTGAGAATGTTGTAAACAAGGCCAAGGATAGAAAAAGATTTTTAGAACATCATTCATTTGTTCACTCATTCATTCATTCATTTGTTCTTCCATTCATCCACTGGTAAATTAGCAAGTAAATTCAGCATTGCTTAGTGATTAAAGGCCAGACATAAGACATGATTGAGTTCAAATCCCCACCTCACTCAGTGACCATATTTAGATTTATTTAACCTCTCAATAAGATTCAATTTCCACTTCATAAAGGGAGTAATAAGAGTACTTGCCTTGAAGGTTTATTTTTTTTGAGAATGAAATGAAATAAGGTTGGTAAAGTGATCAACATAGCTCATGGTACAGAGGGAGCTCTCAACAAATTGTAGGTGATACTATTGTTACTGTTATTTTTATTGGTAAATTTCCAGTTCAAGTCCACTCTGTGATAGGAGGGTTTCTATAACTTAATGGAAAAGAGCATAGCCTCTGTAGTCAGACTACCTATATATCTGTAAGCATGTTTTGTAACCAGTCAGTGCCTCAGTTTCCTCAGGTATAAAATAAGGCAAACAATAGCATTTTACCCCATGGGTTGCTGTGAGAATTAAATGACAGAATATTTTTTAACAGCTTAGTCCAATGCCAGGTATGTAGCGTTAGTGCTTCACAAAAGTTGGCTACCATCACCACTTTTATTATTACACATCACTGCCACTAGAGTTACAAAGGTGAATAAATCGTGGTGCCTGTCCTTGAGCAGTCTGGTGTGGGTACAGGCATTTATTGGAGCACATTTAACTGGAGCATAATTACCTGGAAGGGGACAAGTACAATAAACAGAAGGCTGTAGGAGCCCCAGTAAGGGTTTTACTCTCCTAAAGCAGCCACTGGAACTATGATATTGTTAAAAGATAAACTTTGGCACATTAAAATTTTACAGAGTTTATTTCAGCAGATAGTGATTCATGAATCGGGCAGCTCCAAACTGGAAGTAGTTTGGGGCTCTGTCCAGGGAGCACCAGGGGAAGGTTTCTGTAGCGTGGATGCAGAAGCACAGCAAAGAAGCTATTTGATTGGCTAAAGTTTGAACCATTACCTTACATGGACTATCCTGGTGGGAAGTTCAAGACAATATAATACCTAGTTGGCCACCTGTGATTGGCTGGGCTTCAGTTTTGTCTTCCTTTAAATTAGCTGCTTACAGGAAATGAGTCTGAGCTAGGTTTCCATTTGCTTAGATAGAAACCTCGGGCGTTAGAACCACCTCACTCTAATTGCCCCCCACTTAATCACTTTAACAGTTCTCACACTTGGCCACACCTTAGAATCACCTTTCAAAATTACTGATGCCTGAATTCCTCCCTCAGAAGTTCTGAAAATTGGTATGGGGCATAACTTGGGCATTAGGATTTTTTTAAAGCTCTCAGATGATTTTAATGTGCAGCCAAGTGTAAAATCACTGTAAGGTAATTACCACTTGATACTGACCATGTTTACTGCAAAACTGGCAGAAGTATCTGAGAGGAACCATGAGGTTCTTATCCTTGTCATCTCTGCCCCTGCCATGAACGTGGCATTTCAGAGTGGCAGCTGCAGTGGTAGCAAGACCTTCCATTTTTCCAGGTAGTAGTATTGGCATTAATACCAAAATTGACAGTAGCTTGTATCATTTACTTGGAATTTATCATCTCATTTAATCATCCCAACAGCCCTAAGAGCTAGGTACTTTTATCTCCTCCCTACAGATGAGGAAATCAATGATAAAGACATTTAACTAGTTTACCCAGAGTCTCAAAGCTAGTCAGTGGCAGATGTCTCTGCTCCCCTCAACTCTGCTATGAGCCACAACTTCGTACCAGAGGCCCTGAGACTGGACCCTGGAAATCAGTACCACTCACCTCTCATATCCTCCCTCAGCCCTTTCTCCTTCCATCTCCACTTGCAAATGGAAGAGACCAGGTATGATCACTCTGTGGGTACTTCAGTGTCTGTGTTTTTTGCTGGTATGTTACATAAGTCAAATTAACTGTAAAACATCTTCAGTGGAGGATCCTGGAGTGTTCCTGAGGGCACAGAAGCACTGGTGTGGACTGTAGTGTGGACTTGCAGCTGTCTGGGGGATTGGAGAGGTGGGGAGAGCAAGTTACCATTAGGTCTGGGTAATATCTGGGGTGCAGAGGGAGCTGTTCTTATTCATCAAGGGAAGAGGTTGGGGCCTGGTATAGGGATGACAAGCCTGGAAAGAATGACTTTCTTCTTTCTTGAAGTTCTTGAGGCCTCAATAGAGCTGGCCTGGATTGAGAGTTGAAGGCTGTAAGCTTAGAAAGAGAAGGGAGACAAGGCTAGATCTTTTGTCTAGTCAAATTTTGTCTTCACCCATTTGGAAATAGTGTGGACTTTCTAAATGCTCTGAATGTGGTTGTTTCTGCAGACTTGAAAGAACAGGCTAACATCACTTTACCTTATAAAGGGCATATAATTGCAAAATGGAGCAACAGCTGTTGTTTGGGAATGTCTCCCTCTGTGCCAGGCATTTTGCATGCATTATCTCATTTAATTATTACAAAATTCCTATGAGCTTAGAATTATCATGACCTTGCTGCAAATAAAAACATTGAATCTCCAAGACTGTAAATATTTTGTAGAAGATCAAGCAGCTGGTCATTTGAGAACTAGGCAAATGCCTTCTGCCCTGATTACTGACACCAGAGGCAGGGAGGGGTCATGAAATATTGCAGTCACCAGTGTGTGTCTTGGAGTGGATGCTCGTGGTCAACCTTGAACAGTGACTGTGGGACCTGATAGGACAAGGTTCTCCCTCCTTCCATAAACACTTGAAGGTGTGTCACTGGTCTGACAAGGGGGTGGTGTTAGCAGGGGCTCGACAAAATTAAGGCCAAAGTATTTCTTCTATGTTTGTACCTCTCCCCCTCCACTTCTGTGTCTATTCTTCTATGTAAATTTTTTGGCAGAAGGCAATGGGATTCCATTCTTCCTACCACTGATTCCAGGGTACTTGGCATTCTGTTTTTTGGAAGAGATGATTTTGTCTCTGATTTTGGTATTTCTTTTAACTATAATTATTTCAAATATGCTGAATCTAAATCACAGTCCAAAAGCATAGAAAAACAATCCTGACATTCATATAGAACAACCAAAGACCCTGAATAACCAAAGCAATCCTGAGCAAAAATAAATAAATAAAGCTAGAGGCATCACACTATCTGACTTCAAATTATACTACAAATCTATAGTAACCAATACAGCATGGTACTGGCATAAAAACAGACACTCAGACCAACAGAACAGAATAGAGAACCCAGAAATCAACCCACAAACTTATAGCAAACTAATCTTTGACAAAGGCACCGAGAGCATACATTGGGGAAAAGACTGCCTCTTCAATAAATGGTTCTGGGAAAACTGGACATCCATATGTAGAAGAATGAAACTAGGCCTATACCTCTTTCCATATACCAAAATGGATTAAAGACTTAAATATATGACCTGAAACTATAAAATTCCTAAGAAGAAAACTTAAGGGAAACACTTCAGGAAGTAGGACTGGGCAACAACTTTATGAATATGACCCCCAAATTACATGCAACAAAAGGAAAAATAAACAAATGAGATTATATCAGTCTAAAGAACTTCTGCACAGCAGAAGAAACAACAGAGTGAAAAGACAACCTACAGAGTGGGAGAAACACTTGCAAACTATGCATCCAATGAAGGATTAATATTGAGAATATACAAGGAACTCAAACAACCATAAGAAAAAAAAAATTGAAAAATGGGCAAAGGATCTGGATAGGTGTTTCTCAAAGGAAGATATACATATGGCCAACAGACACATGAAAAAATGCTCAACATCATTTAGCATCAGGGAAATGTAAATCAAAACCACACTGACATATCATCTCACCCATGAGACTGGCTATTATAAAAAAGACAGAGAATAACAAATGCTGGTGAGGATGCAGAGAAAGGAGAACCCTCCTACACTGTTGGTGGGACTGTAAATTGGTGCAGCCATTATGGAAAATGGTAATGGCACTTCCTCAGACAACTACAGTCCAGCAATTCCACTGCTGGGTAAATATCCAAAGGAATGGAAATCGTCATGTTTGAAGGGACACCAACATGCACAGGTTTATTGCAGTTCTATTTACAATAACCAAATGTTGGAACCAATGTAAATGTCCGTTGCGGACAACAGGATAAGGAAAATGTGGTATATATACACAATGGAATACTACTCTGCCATAAAAAAGAATGAAATACTGCCATTTGCCACAACATGGATGAACTTGGAGAAACTTATGTTAAGTGAAATAAGCCAGGCACAGAAAGAGAAATAGTGCATGTCCTCACTCATAAGTAGGAACTAAAATAATAAACGAATAAAAGAAAGATACAACAATCACAACAATACATTGCATTTTCAATAGGAGAGAATGGAACTGAGGTTGCTAGTTCTGAGGTGGGAAAGGGAGAGGGGGCAGGGGACAGGGTAAGGGAGGAATTGGTAAAGGACCACAAAAAATGATTATGTTGTGTAATGTTGAGTATACTAATTATCCTGATTTGAGAATCACATATTGCACACGGGTATTGATATTCAACTCTGTATCCCACAGATGTGTATAATTAACTAAGTTTCAATAATAAAAGTCTCTACCTTTGTGAAGGGAAGATATTTGTCTACAGCAGTGTTGTCCCACAGAATTTTTCTGCAATAATGGAAATGCTGGGCCGACCCCGTGGCTCACTCGGGAGAGTGCGGTGCTGTGAGCGCAGGAGCGCTCCCACCGCGGGTTCGGATCCTATATAGGGATGGCCAGTGCACTCACTGGCTGAGCGCGGTGAGGGCGACACCAAGCCAAGGGTTGCGATCCCCTTACTGGTCACGGAAAAAAAAAAAAAGAAAAAATGGAAATGCTATATCACCCTGAGCTGACCAATATAGTAGCAACTAGCCCCATATGACTAGTGAGACTAAGATACTGAAAATTTAACTTAATTTAAATAATTTAGCCTCATGTGGCTAATGACTACCATATCTAGACAGCTCCAGTCTAGATGGCTTTGAAACAAATAGTAAGCTTCTGACTTTGAAATGCATGCAGGGATGATTTACAATTAGCATAAAACAGGGAAGGGACAGTCTCTTATTAGATGGCCTCTCTCCTGAGGGCTGCCACCACTGTTTTGAACCATCAGAGTACATTTGCTTGGGAGTGTAATCTATGTAGCAAATTAAACATAGGGAATGTCATTTTTACCATGACACTTGAAGCTTAAGTGTTTTCCATGGAGCATAGAGGTTTTAAACAAAATTATCTGAACATAAAAGCACTATGTCAACTATTAAAGCCATATTTCTCAAATTCCAACATTATAAATTAAAGGGATTCCCTTCTCCAGGGCCGGATGTTCATTGGTCTATGAAGGAAAGCATTTCCTTTATTGCTTAAGAGATTTACTTCAGACCTGCCTCCTGAATTTTCTTTGGCTTTAAAACTCTGGGAATTGTGTTACCTTATGCCATTATTCAAACCAACCTATTCCTCACTTTAACATCTTATAATAAATGTGTGAAATTACTCACACATTAAATCTTTTCGAATTATTTAGAAAAGTCTTGGGTCTATAGCAAGCAGTGGTCTACATGGAAGAGCCAAGATATACACAGCCATGTAAGCAGGTACATGGTTACAAAAATAAGGCCTATGAAGAATGTTCATACATTCACGTGACTCTCAAAGCTTTCATGACTCACTTATACTATATATATTTTGCCACAATTTTGGCCCAATAGTAACTGAGAACCATTAGTTAAAGAATAACAGGATTTTTTCCCCCTGTGATTAAAACCCCTGGATTCTTTGTAAATTTTGACATGACTCATGAACATAAATAGCTACTCTTTTTTTCTTGGCATCTGAGGGGGGACTTACTGGGGTCTCCATATTATCACTGACTGAAACGACCAGCAGGAGGCCAGAGGAGTACAAATGGAGAACTAAATATCTCTCTGTTCTTTTTCTATTTTTACCCCCAACAACTTCCTCTTTGTTTTTCTAAAAGCCTTGGAAATAGTGGAATGGTGGGAAGCATGTAGGCAAATCCCAACTCTAAAAACATTCCAGCTCTGTGGTCCTGTGCTCAACCTATTTCTGCAAAGTGTGAATATGAATACCTGAGAGAGATAAGAATGTAAAGTATTCAGTACCTAGAAAATAGGAGCTCCTTAATAAACCGTTATAAATATTATTGTCTAAGACCTCATTGTCATTCTCTTTGTGTGTGTGTGTATTTTCTGATCCGTTCCCTTTTTGTTTTCATCATTACAGCAGAGTATCACATTGCAAAAATGGTGTAGCAGAGAGAGACTAATCTCTCATGCACTCTCCCTTTATAGTCCTCCAAACCGTGCCCATGGCCCCCACTATTAATCCATTCACTACTGCACAGTCCTACAATCTAATCACCTCTTCAAGGCCCCACCTTTCAATTACCATAATAGGATTTCTTACCCTTTTGACAGTCATAGTGGGGATTAAGTTTGGGGGGACAGTCAACCCAAAGCATTAATCCTCATCCTTATCTTCTTGTCTAACTCTCCTTCCTTAGCCTGCAAATATGAATACATGGTTATCCCTATGAAGTAGCCCATTATTGTATACCTGATGGTGATAAAGTTGAAGGAACCAGGTAGGATAAACTAGGAATAAAGTAAAAAAAAAAAAAAAAAAAGAAAAAAAAAATTAAGTACCCACTGCTTCTCAGGCACTAGGATTAGATACTTTTAGTAAGGCAGGAACATCTGGGGCACGCATGCTAACTCTATCTGCTTCCATGAACAGATTTGTCAGTGATGGTTTCAGGCTAGGTTCATGTCCCTTTGTTAACGGTTTTTAACACTGATACTTATACAGAAATGAAGACATACAAATGGCCAACAGGGACATGAAAAAATGTTCAGCATCAATAGTCAGGGAAATGCAAATCAAAACCAGACTGAGATGTCATCTCACCCCAATTAGACTGGGCAGTATCAAAAAGGCTGAGAATAACAAATGTTGGCCACAGTGTTGGTGGGAATGTAAAATTGTACAGTCATTGTGGAAAACAGTACAGAGGTTCCTCAAACAAATACAGACAGAACTGCCATACAATCCAGCAATCCCACTTCTGGGTACATTCCCAAAGGAATGGAAACCATCATGTTGAAGGGACACCTGTACTCCCATGTTCATCGCAGCTCTATTTACAATAGCCAAAATATGGAACCAACCTAAATGTCCATGGATGGACAACTAGATAAGCAAATTGTGGTATATATACACAGTGGAATACTACTCAGCCATAAAAAGAATGAAATTCTGCCATTTGCAGCAACATGGATGAGCTTGGAGAAAATCACGTTAAGTGAAATAAGCCAGACACAGAAAGAGAAATATTGCATTGTCCCCACTCATAAGTGCACGGAAGGAAAAAAGGAAGGAAGGAAGGAAGAGACAAGACGACAATAATATATGGATCTTTTCAGAAGGAGAGAACAAATCTATGGTTACTAGAGGTGGGAGGGGAAGAGAAAGGAGGGGTGGGGAGAGACTGGGTAAGGGGCATAAAGAATAATTATGATTAGTAATGGTGAACATGCTAATAATATTGATTCAATCATCAAATGTGCATGGATGACGGTAGTCGATGTTGTACCCCAGGAATATGCATGATCAATTACTCTTTAAAAAAAAAAAGTGAATGCAAAATCATCAGATGAAATCTATTTTTCCTTTGAAAAAATGCACCTTAGAGTGTAAGGGACATTAAGTAAGTGAGTTTAGACTGGCTGTTACAGTAAAGCCTTATATGAGAGGACCTTTGGCTCTTGTAGTACAGCTCAGTGGGGCTCAGTTTCACACTCAATCAGGCAGACTCTCTCTTTAGCTTTAAAACTGTTTTAGGAGAATTTTAAAGCATGAACAATTTCTTGGGTTTCTTTTTTTACACTACTCATCAAGAGGATGTTGGTGGTTTGGGATGAGTTGGAAAAAGAAATGAGCTCTTTCTGTATCTTGAGTGTCATTTGCTGCAAATACCTTCTCGTATCTCTTCCTAAATCTCAGTCATGTTAGATGTGGAAGAATATGTAGAAATCTTATGTTCTCTAAGGAAATGGTCATATGATGATGCAGAGAAAAATCTCTTCACCTTGGGCTAGTATTATAGGACTATATGGCCCGAAAAGTCCTTTCAATTAATCTGTGTTTCAGGGGTCTGGTGATTTAATTTACCATCCTTGGTAGGAAATGGAAAGCTAGAAGAAAGCGTGCTCATACATTTTCCGAAATATTTGTCTACTTATTAAGGATGCAGTTTTAAAGAATTTGATACATGTTTTAGACAGTGAAGTGGAATTTTTTAGTTAATGGGATATAACTACTGAATTGCATATGAGAAGACCTGGTCTTTTTTTAACTAGTTTTCTATCCATAAGCAACTAATAGGGGCTTTAGTTTTCTCACTGTAAAATTAATATAATTATATCTCTACAGAATTATTTTGAATATTAAATGATTTATATACATGAAAATACGTTGCAAACTCAAAGACTTTAATTGTCCTAGAAATCTCTGGATCAGTTTGGTCAATTTCAGTGTATGCTTTAAAGGAGATTCCATACACTGGATGCAAATTGGTTTCAGCAGATGACCTCCAAGATTCATTCTAACTTTTAGTCTATGATGGGAGGATTGAATTTTCCTTGGATGAACTATACATGTGCTGAATCTGAGCACATTCGTTTATAAAGGGAAATCATATTTTGTGTGAGACCTAAAGACTTTGATCTTAAATACTTTGCGTAAAATGTAATTTGAATAATCTAAGGCTAATTTTCCCAAAGGAGCCAGTGTAAAGAAGAGTGCATTGTCAGAGCACAGAAATCTATACCCATTGTGGCAATTTCTCCCTCACTTTCTCCTCTTTTCTCTTCCTCTTCTTCCTCCTTTTCTTCTCCTCCTCCCCTCTTCCCTCTTTGCCTTCAAAGATGCTTTTATATATCTAGATGCAGAACTATCTATTGTTTATCAGCTCTCTCTCTCCTAAGTCAGCAGCTCATTGTTTCATGGCAGTTATCTGGCTTTCTGTGAAGTGTTTTAGCATATCTAAACTTTGTTTCAGAGTTATTTTGAGGGTTTGTTTTAGTGCCAGCACCATGATTTGATGAATGATTAGAAACTTCGTTACAGTACATAAAAAAGACTGTGCGTAGTTATAACAGTAAGAGTTAAAATAACAGCCAAATAATCACCAGAATTATCTGCCAAAGTTTTAACACATACATGTGGTTCACATTATTCTGGCAAATAATAGTAATTATTGATGCTGTTTGGTGAATCATAATACAGTTTATAATTCAGTTGGCTTGCTCACTGAGATTATATGGTTCTTGACTTCAAAAAACACAGATTTTCATGATGTAAAATTTTGTGTGTAAAGTGATTCCATTAATATTTTTATGTCACACTATTTCAAATTTGCATTATCTAAATTTGCACAAAATGTCAATCACACTGCATTTTAAGTAATATGTGCTTACCAATCTTACAATAAGAACTTTCCCTATTGTCTGCTAACGTTGATTTGTGGAAACCTAATTCAGCCAAGTGTAATACTTTAAAAATGACAAGTACAACAGCATACTTTGTTTTGTTTTGTTTTTTCCCTCCAGACAAAGGAAAGAGAGAGGTATTTCCGAGGGTATTTGGGTATTAGATAAAATCATTTGGATGACTTTTTAAAAAATATAATTTATAAAGTGCTATACAAATGTAAGATAGTTATTATTACACGTAGAACGTGCCTTCTTTGAACACTACACAAAGCACCATGAGATGAGAGAAAAATTATGTTCTTGAAAATTTGTGATTAGAGTGGCCTGTTAGACAGCCAAGTTAGAGGACAACTGTGTAATACCAAGGTCACAGGTTCGGATCCCCAAACCAGCCAGCGCGCACACACACACACACACACACACACACACACACACACACACACACACACACACACACACACACACAAATCTGTGAGTATAAAGATGCTCACCATTATCAAGCCAATGTATATTTATTTTTTACTATTATTTTTGAGGCAAGAATGTCACAAATTCACTATAACAATAAAAATTTCCACTACAATACACAACACAGTACTTTCTGCAGACTGAGGACTTTCTGAATGTTACTTCATTTAAAATTTTATAATACACAGTAATTACTCTGAAGACTTTGATTAGCCTTAAGCCAAAACTGATGATAAGTTTAAGATTTCTTTCCTTCATTCCTTAGAGTTTTATTTCTTACAGAGTATTTTCATTACATGTGAAAGACTTATTGAAACATTTGCTGTTCAAATAAGAATAAGTACTGTTAGCAAAGCTGATAGAGATTGGTATTCAAATTCTTTCATAGGAATACAAAGAGTTCACCACATTTATGCAAGTCTTTCTCTATTTTTCTCACATTCAACAACTTTCTTTTGTCCCTTCTACAAAAAAAAAACATGCAAATGTAAATAAATAAAAAGGTCACGAAAAACATAAAATTTGAGCTAGAAGATCAATAGTAAAAAAAAATAAATAAACATTATAAATTCTATCTTTAAGTAATTTTTCTTCCTGTTTGCTTCTCCATTCATTATTTCTGGAATTACAGATAGGACGAAACTACTACAGACCTCTGAGATATGTATTCTCCAGGTGTCATGGAATGAGTTATGAATGATAAAGCATTGTTACAGAGTCTTCAGCTTCAAAGTCAGCACATTTGTTTTTGTGCTGCACAAATTCTATTTCTGTGTATTCTTTCCACTAATAAATTCAACATTATCTTTGTTTATCTTTGCAAAAAGATAGTTATTTACTGTGTTCTCACTTAATTTAGAGCCCAAGTATAAATCAATCGGATTTGATAAATTTCATAACGTTGTCAGAAAAATATGATCACAAACTTGAATTTTCAAAATTCAGGCTTCACTTGCTATAACCAGTTGTATTTACTCTAGAGATGAATTAGCAAAATTTATGTCATAAAACAGAACCTCAAATTATTGTTCTATAAGACATCTTTCACCTGAGCATTCGGAATCTCATTAGTTTATCTTTTCAAACTACTAAGTTTTGAAAATTCTTAGCTAAAATGTAAAAGCAAAGGAGAGAGTTGTCAGTAGCCCAGTTAATTCTTGATTCCCAATTTTTCTAACTCTAAATCTACTCTCTTTTCTCCCCTCATATTTCATTAATAAGTTCAGGAATATTACCCAAACTTTAATTGAGTTAGCTTAAAAAATGTGGACCCGCATTTCCCAGTAAGATTTCAATAGTGTCTGGCAAAGGTGTTTTTCCTTCCAGTTATATTCATCTGTAATTTCTTTCACCTTTAGGAAGAAAGCCTATTTAAAAATAAGTAGTTTCTAGAAGTCTTCTGTTTCCCAAGGGCTTTAGATTTTACCCTTTCTTTTTATTCACTCAAAATTTTAAGGTTATTTTCTGAGAAGAAAAAAATTTAATGAAAGTACTGAACATTTCAAAACTGTAGTATTTTCCTAAAAGTCTCTGCTCAGGAACAGAAACAGCAGTAATAAAGTAAATAATTAAAATTGAGGTCCTGCAGTCAAACTTTAGTTTACAAACCCCTGGTTACGTCCACAATTTGTGAAACTGTTTTTCTGGCCTGCAGTGCTGGTTGCAGGTCCTCCTCCAACTGTCCTACTCGTACGATTTCTGGGCGTCATGCTAATTCCCACAAACAGCAGGTCACTCCAGCATCCTACTGCATATGTGCCTCTCGTGCTGTCTTTGCAAAATCTTTATTTAGTAAAAGCTACTTGATTCCTATTGGGCATCAATGTAGAGACTCCAGGCTCACCATGACGAGACTCAGTGAAGCCATTTTTGGATACGAACATTAATCTTCCTTTTATCAGGATATGAAACAAAAAAATCTGGCCTGGCTTTCCAAATTGTTATCCATGTAGTTCATTCCAGTCAGGTGGAAGCAAATCAGGGTCAGCCCTTTTTTAATGGCATTGCCTTTATTTTGGAAAATATCACGGCAGCAGCTGAGATTTAGAGGTTTTTTTAGTTCCTATTTCCAAGAGCGTCCTCACACAGATTCCTGGGTGGAAATACAGGGCTCTTCTGTGTTGTCCTTAGTCACTCCCACTTTGTCCTTGAATGGTATTTGTTTTTCTAAATCAAGCATGCTCGGGAGAAATTCCCTATCTATCTAAATCTGTTTACAAATTCAATATAAAGGCACCTCCTAATTTGCTTCTGTGGTTAAAAAAATAAAAATAAGTTGTCTGCACTTCTTGCCAGTGGAAATTCATGATCCACAGTTGGTGGGGACATGATTTGTTCCTCTTTTAAATGTAAGGTTTCCTGAATTAAGCAGATACAGTATGTCCAGATGTCATTCTCTGATTCATAAGGGAGTCTGCTTAGCAACTAGCTTTTCCTCTTTGATGATCTGTGTTTTTGGAAAGTTTTTTCAACTAAAGGTGAGCAAAGTAAAAGTTGCACACCGTACCTAGGGGCATACAAACACAAGAGCTGTTCCTTGATGGGATGCAGGACATGCTATCTCAAGATATGGCACCGTGGTATTGGAGAAAACAGCAGAAGTAGGAAGGCCACTCTCACCTTCCCTCCCTCTCCCCTGAAGCAGGACATAAAACTGAGAAAGGATTTTTTCTGAACTTCCCCTGAAGCAGGTCATAAGGTCCTCATGTGAGAGATGCCCTCCCTAGACCTGGAGGAAAGGACACCCTTATCTCTGAAGACAGGAGGATACAGAGAAGAATCTGAGCAAACAGGTCTTGCTAAGTCCCCCTCCTCCCCAGTTTGTTATCATTAGATCCTACTTTCTTGTCCAGTCATACTTTTCCATGACTATCCACTTCTTCACCAAACCTAGCATAGAAATACACAGGTTTTCCCCTTTTCTCTGGGTCTTAATTTCTTTATGAAGCCTCTCATATCATGTTAAACTTATATGAAATAAATTTGTATGCTTTTCTCTTGTTAATTTGTCTTTTGTTGCAGGGGTCTCAGCCATGAACCTAAAATGGTTAAGAAAAAAAAAAATTTCTCATTCCCTGCATACTGAAAAGTGACAGTTTCCTCTTTGAAAAAGGGTGGGACCATCAAGGTTCTTCTCTCTCTTTCTGCCACACATAATGAAATGACTGGGAGTGGTTTATGAAAGAATAGCAGTTAGAGTTTCTAAACAATATTTTATAATGATTTTACAAGAGCATGGAGTTGTGGTAGTCATTGTATTTTCATGAAACTTGGGAGACTTTCTACTTCAATAAGCCAGAATTTGCAACTTGGGTGGTGCTAATCTCAAATTTCAAAGAGTGAAGTATAATTTATTTAGAAAGTATTAACTGGACTATGAGATGCTTAAATAAGTTTTTCTTCTTGTTGTTCATATCTATCATTGCTTATTCTGCCAGATCGACACTGTTTAAAAGAGGCAGCACTGGCTAGACTATGAGGACATTATTGATGAACTTCATGGGGAGGAGATAAAAATTGGCCAGGTTTGGAGTTAATAACTTCCTAACAAAAATCTTCCCACCTGCATATTAATAGTCCTGCAAGGCAATAGGATGATGTTATGAAAAAAAAGGTGACTGAAGTATTAAATATTAATTTCTTAATTTAAAAATGGAACCAGTGTTGATGTGACTGGGTGATTTTGCAAGGATGAGCAATAGCAGCTACCTTGATCTCTGGCTGCCTTTTGACGGTACTAACACCTATAGGTTAACATGTAGGGCTAATTCCATGCCTCGATGTCAAAAGACAACATCTTCCCCATGGTATCTATGGAAGATCCACTAAAAGAAGCGGTCTCAAGTGTGGATTCCTTGAGCTAAACTATGGTATTATTGTTGCTAATCATGGTCTATTTCATGAGCTTTTAAAATGCTGACAGTTACTGGCCCCAGCCCCATCTCCATCACTATCATGGCAGAGCATGAACATAAACCCAGGCCTGCCTCACTTCAAGCCCTTATTTTTCACCAGATCCCTCTCTACCTTGTAATTAATAGACTTCTCAGTCTGTGGCCTCATACCCAGGTGGAATTAGGCGGAGGCAGTGTCCCTGGAGGAGCTGTTCAACATTCAAGGTTCTGAAGGAAAAGAGTGTAAGGGGAAGGAGAGAAAGCCTTCCAGATGGGTAAAAGATTCATGCATTTGTTTGGGTAAGAAAAGGAAAATATGGAAGACGAATGTTTTTTTTTTAAATAAATTTTGTTGTGTATATTTAAGGTATACAACATGATGTTATGGGATACATATAGATAGGAAAAAGGGAGCTAAAATCTACTCATTTAGCATGAATCTCACATACAGTACAGTTTCATTACATATAGTCCTCATGTTATACATTAGATCTTTAAACTTGTTCTACTATTTATTACTCTGTATCCTCAGACCTACATCTCCCCATTTCCTCCCCTGCTCCCCCCACCCCTGGTAGCCACTGTTTTGTTCCCTGTCTCTGTATATTTAATTTTTTTAATTCCATATATAAGATCATGCAATATTTTTCTTTCCGTGTCTGGCTCATTGCATTTAGCATAATCTCCTCTAGGCTCATCCATGTTGTGGCAAACAACAAGATCTCACTATTTTTTAGGGCTGAATTCCATTGTATATCTGCATCACAGTTTCCTTATCTTATCCACTGATGGATTCTTAGAGTGTTTCTACATCTTGTCTATTGTTAATAATGCTGCAATGAACACGGGAGTACAGATATCTTTACAAAGTGTTGATTTCATTTCTTCTGGGTATATGCTCAGAAGAGACATTACTGGGTCATGTGGTAGTTCTATTTTTTAATTTCTTTAGAAACCTCTACACTGTGTTTCATAATGGCTGTACCAGTCTATATTCCCACTGACAGTATACCAGAGTTTCCTTTTCCACACCCTTGCCAACAGTTATCTCTTGAATTTTAAGGAATAGCCAGGCAGATGAGTGTTTTTGATAAGTATTTGATAAGCTGGAAAACCAGAGACATTAGCAAAGATGGGTGAAGGTTAAACTGAGATCTAGGCTGCACTGTCCAATGCAATAGCCACTAGGCACATATGGCTATTGAGCACTTGAAATGTGGCTGGTCTGAATTAAGATGTGCTATAAGTGAAAAGTACACACCTGAATTTGAATGCTTAGTATAGAAGAGAATGTAAAATATCTCATTAATAATTTCTATGTGATTACATGTTAAGATGATATTATATTAGTTATATTGGGTTAAGTAAATAAATCATCAAAATTAATTTTAGCTGTTTCTCTTTATTTTGCTTTAATGTGGCTATTAGATAATTTAAAATTACACCTATGGCTCACATTTGTGGCCTGCATCATATTTCTATTGGATACTGTTGATCTAGAGTTTGAACTTGAGGGAAATATTGCATAGGAGATGCTGAAGGAAAGATCTGAGTAGATAAGTTATAAAATGAAAATTATATTTGAGAATTGTTGTAGCTTAGAAAAAAATTGCAAGGAGAAGACACCAGACAGAGGGCAGAGATGGCCATCAAAAATTATCATGCACTGACTGTGTGCCAGGCACACCGGTTCATTGTCTCTCTTCCTTCTCACAACAACCTTGGTGTGTAAGTGTTTTTTCCATTTCACAAATGAAAAAACCAAGGTTTAGCAATGGTAAGTAATTCGTCCCAAATTACTTAACCTAGTAAAATAAGGTTGGAGATTCAGACTCAGATCTGCTCCATCTTCTTCCACTTGACCAGGGAAGTGGAGAAGAATGTCATGGGTTTCCGGGGACATGACTATGGGGATGGGGAACACCTAGAAAACACTGCAACACAAAAATCAGCAGGCTTAGAGAAGAGACCAGTACAAATAGTTAAGAGAAAAGAGATTTAAACAAACCTTAGGAGCAAGAACCTGGTGATGCTGGGAGGTGAGATGGAGTCCCAAGTCCCAGGTGGGGGTTATGCTGATGAAAAAGCTCTTCTCTCCCCAAAATCCATTCCATGAATTTATTCTAGTAATCTACATTTAGTAGGTACCCACTGTATGCAAGGCACTATCTAACAGCATGGGAAGCAAAAAGAATCATGAAATACAGCCTCTAGTCTTTACCCAGAAAGACAAGAAATAAGCCTCTGAATCTGCTGAATTGTAACAAAGCTTGGAGGAGGGGAAATAATGGTACCTGACTACGTGTGAGGAGGTCCAAGTTCTTTCTCGCCCTGTATCTTCAGTGTGACCTTGTACAAATTACTCAAAGCTTTGAATGTTCAGTTTTCTTATCTGTAAAGTTGGCATACTATTATCTCTCCCACCTTTTGTTGTGAGGATAAAGTCCAAATGAGACTATGTATATGAATAAGGCTCGTAAATTGTAAAATGCTCTACCTGACCAGAAAATCCATTCATTATCTGTTATTGAGCTAGAGAGATACAGGACCCTTCTCTTTTGGCAGCCAGTGTTAAATCTGCAGATATGGTCAGGCTTCTAACTCATTCCCAAGTAGCACCTGAATGCGAATTCCATTGACTAAGCTATTTGTAAAAAAAAGAAATTATTGAGTATATATAATTAATTTTTATTTCTTATGACAGTCCTGTGAAGTTGGTATCGTTAACCCTGTTTTACTAATGGGAAAACTGCTGCTCTGAGTTTGAGTGACTGTCGGTAAGTGTGAGAGGACAGTCTTCAACCTGGGTTTTCTGACACAGGTTCTGAGCTCTGGCCTCCAACTCCCAGAGTCTGATTCTCTGGGTCTGGAGTAGGGCCCAGGTATCTGTATATTTGTTAAAATTTCGCAGAGATTGCAATAGGCATCCAGGCTCAGGAATCACCACTCTAGCAAGCTCTTGAATGTCTTTGGTGAGAGGGATTTTCCTGTGAAGCAGCTCAGAGCTCTGACTGTGAGAACAGTTCCAGTCTGCTTCCTGGAGCTTCTGCCAATGGGCCCCAATCCTATCCTGGCAGGAACACGGAGGCAGCCTAAAAATCTTGCAATGATAGCCCTTTGGACACATCAGCTGTTCTTCAGGGGCATCCGTTATCAGCATCTAGGGTCCCTTTCCTAAGAGGCATATTCTAACAAAGCCCCCTGACTCCAAGTCCATTACTGGTATATTTTTCTTTACAAGGACATGTTCTGCTGAGAGACTAGCGTGGTAAGATTTGGAGAACAAGTCACTGAAATGGGATAGTTGATTGAGAAGTGAGCACCTGGTGTCCCTTGTGTTTGCCTAGACTAGATATGTATAGAAGCAGCCTTGATGGAAGTTATCAGAGAACCACCTCAGTAGCTTTAAGAGACAAGAAAAATAGAAATTTCTCCTATTAGAATTTGGCTCTCATATTTCTTTTCCCATTTTGTTTCTATTTTCTTACATTTTTAGTTCCCCAAATGATAAAAATACAAAACTCTTTGAAAATACAGAAAAAAAGGGTTTGAATAAAGAACAGCCTATGTGAATGGCAGCCAGCCTCCAGATAGCTCAGCTAGGAGGTGCACAAGCTGTCAGCGTAGCAGGAGAACATGCAAAAAGTGTGGCTGTAGCCAGACAGGCCTTAAAGAGGCCTCTGGGTCTCACTAAGCATGTGCTGGTACAGTCAGATTAAAGGAAAAGGCACGGCCCCTCGGCCCTCTCCAACTCCCCCTAACCTTATCGTTCTCCCACAGGCTTCACTGCAAGACTATTGGGATTAGGGAAGATGTGTGCATTCTCATTCCAGAAGTGGGAGTAAGAGGCAGAGACAATTGGCTGCTAATTTATGTGCAGGGGGGATGCTCCAGGCCTCCTTGGAGTCTCCTGACCTATCCACTGACAGCCCTGAAGTCTGGGGCAGATCCTATTCACCCTTCTTCACTGTCATGTGCAAGGTCGGACTCTATGCTGTCCTCCAACCACTTCAGGGAAAAGCTCTAAAATGTGTCTTTGGATGACATTTCCAAGGACAGTGAATCTTATGAATGGGGACATTTTAAATTAATCTGTCTCAAATCCTGGAGGGAAAGAAATGAGGGAAATATATACCAAAGTCAAATGGTAGAAGCTCTGGAATGGCGAGTGCATAGGCCAGGCTTTACTGCACTGGGGAGTTTTCCAGTTTGTGTCTCTGCAGGCACTTGTCAGACCACTCGTTCTCCTTGTTGGTCATCTTTATGTTAACCAACACTCCCACAGGTCAAAGCAGGCAGGGCACGTGCGCACAAACTTGAGTTTAACTTCCCTGTGTTTCCAAAGATCTTTGAAATGTACATGTGGCCCCTCTTGCCAGTACCTGAGACCTTCCTTGAACATAATCTTTATTACCAGCTCTTTTTTGCTGATCTAAGTCATCATGTCACTTAGTGTTCTTATGTGGAATTATATATCTTTGTGTTCACATGCCCCAACAGACTGTAAGCTCTGAGAAGGAAATTTGGATTTATGGAATACCTACTGAAAATCAGCCTGATTATGAATATTTTAATATTCATTCATTCATTCCACTAGTATAAATCCAGCCCTTACTTAATAATATACCACATTAGTAATATATGCTAATGTAGCTTATATCTTTTTCAGGGAACCAGTCAACAAATAAACAAACTGTTAAGTGAACAAAACAATTACAGCTTCTCTTAAATGTTAAGAAGGGCATATATGGGACACTGTGATAGAGGATAATGGAAGGATCTATTATGGAGAGGGGGTCTGGAAAGGTCCATTGGCCTCTTTTACACTGAGCCCTGTGAGGTGATGAGAGAGTCACAGTCATAACAGTGGCTGGGGAAAGGCTTCAGGCAGCAGCACACATGTCCCCACGTATTGCAGGACATGCCGGTCCCCTTTCTCTCACTCACTCGAGTGCCTGGCACATAGAAAACAAAAGCATTTGCATATCTTCTGTCCTCTCTCTTTCTGATTCCGGCAGGCAGAAGAATTCCCAGTGGGTCTTCAGAGTCTCCATGTACTGGTGACTCTCAGTGCTGTGGGTGCTGGACCATGTCAGAAATGAGCAGATCGACCACAAGTGATGTTTCCCAAGGCAACCCCATTTTGATCAGCCATTCCCATAAGACTGAAGATAAACAAAAAGAAGTTCCCTTCTGCTTTTCTCAAATACTATTGCCAGATTTTTCTCCCTTTTACTGCCTTGCTTTAATTTCTATGCCTTTTTGGCCAATTTCTTATAAACTCTGGCTCTCTTTGCACGGTATGCAGACCACAGGCCAGCAGTGTCGGGTGGATGCAGGAAATGAAGCCCAGATGTGGGAGGCAGATGGGGCTAAGGGCAGGGGGGGGCGGAGGGGCGGTGGTGCTTCATTTGGCCCAGCACACAGGGCTGACAGTGAAGACAGCAGTCCCAGTCACACCTAGGACTTCCTGCATGACCAGCTGTCCGCTGCCCATGTCTTCCTCCGTGTAGATGTTCTATGGCTTCCAGTGTTTTGGGCAGGAAAAGTGATGCCATTTACCAAACTACAAATAAACAGAGGATGGAGAGAACTCTCTGAGTCAGGAGGTCCTCTGTGGACTGATGTCTACATGGGAGAGTTTGGTTTTCCACTCCTGGGTTCTAGCAACTGTTGTTGTTTTAATATGGTTTTATTTATATTAACTGGGGCAAAGTTTATAGCATGAGAAAATGAAAGTTAGGCAAAGAAGCCTTCTCTTCTATGACAGGTTGAGTGATACCTTTGCTGCGGTGAAGGGGGCAGGGCACAGAGCAGGCGGCAGGTGGCTCTGGGCTCTGACCGCTGGCCAAGGCTGACCACTCCTGTGGCCGAGTGGACCCTTCACCTTCTCTGAAACTTCATGTCCTCCTCTGACACAGAGATTGGCCTCTAGCACCCTTGCAAGGATTTGGTGAGGTAATGCAGTGGAAAGTGTTTTGTAACCTGTGAAACGCTCAACAAATGGGAGGTGTCATGGTGTCTTTCCCTGTCACATAAAGGTCAGGAAGGAGCTAGTGTCAGGCAAAACATGAGAAAATTGTGTAGAATTAAGTATATTGACTCTGCCACCTAGGACCTGTGTGTCAGGCTTCAGGGCCTGCTTCAAGGACATTTGCTATGAGGGTGATTGTTACCTGGGTGCTAGTGAAAAACTCCAGCTTGGGGCTGAATGGCCTCTTTGAGAGGAGGGAGAGGCTGCCATCAGACCCACTTTGCCAGACTGCTCCTTCGGGAGAGGCCCTAAGGTGCACTTGGAGGGAGTAGTGGGGGCTGGAGAGGAAGAGTGGTGGCTGAGGACACAAAGGCAGACTTTGGATATTAGGGAGAGAGGAGAGTGATGAAGAGTCCATGCTGTCAGTGCCAGCCTGCACTATTCCTCTCTGTGTGTGTTTGTGTGTCCTTGTGTCTGTGGGTCTGTCCACTTCTCCGTCTGCCAGGAATTGGCCTAGTGAAGCCCTTGTCATTTGTGCCCATCGAGCTAGTCTTGTCACTCATACCGTGAGTATGCCCTGCTCTTGGGTTGGGCTCATGCCCTGAGTGCTTCCAGTTCCCTCCTGGGGCCTGAGCCCTGCCGTGACGCCAGCCCGCTTGCCCTAAGCTGCTCCCTTCCCAGGCCTGAGTGCCTTCTCTAAACTCTGCTTCAGCCCAGTGTAAGAGCGTTACATGGGCTTGGACCAAAGAGGCTTGAGTTTGAATTCTGACCCCATCTCATACTAGCTGCATGACTTTAGGCAAGCTGATTCACCTTTCTGAGCCTCAGTATTCTCATCTTTAGAATGGAGATAACAAGCATTTTGAGCATTTATGAGATAATGTATGTAAAGTACCTAAACAGATCTGACATGTAATGTGTGGCCCAATAAACAGTTGATATTATTTTGGTATTCTACATGGAGAGACTCCTGAGACCAAGCATGCCCCTACCCGCCGACGGCAGGTCAGAGAATCTTCCATCCACTGGATCTTAAATTTTAGGGACTAATCCTTGTTTGAAATGATGGTGTGGACCCTCTATTTCATGTCCTGACGTCTGTTATTCATGACTGTTCCTAAAACTGAGTCTGCACTCTTGTCACCCAGTAGTGGCTTAGAGCAGACCACATAGTTCCATTTTTAGATATGCTTTTCCAAGAAAATGGGTGAACACTGATCAGAGATTCCTTATATTCAAAGCAAACACTCTTTACTGTTTTTTACATCTGAGGAAAAAGTGCTCAGATGCCAACTTATTTACTCACGCTTACCCTTGCTCAAGTTGTGTCCTGCATCCACCCTGGGCAGGTATGTCAGAAGCTCTGACACCTACAGAAGTCACGCTCTGTGGGAATGCTGGAGATGCACCCTTCTGAACTGGATTTCACCTTGGTCTCCTTGGACTGCCCTCAGAAACTTGGTACTGGGACCTAGCTCAATTCAACTTAGAAGAATAAACTCAATTAGTTTAAACCATATCAGGTTCTAGAAGTCTTGGCTGATGTTTACTACTCAGTAATTTAGATACCAGGCTTTTCACAAATGCTTATTAAAAGTCTTTTAAATACTGAATAGCTTTTGTAATAGGACATGCTGAAGAGTAAATTAAGAATGAATCAAAATCATATTTTAAAATTATATGATCCCTTATTCACCATTTGACAGATATTCACCGAATACCTACCACATGGCAGATACATGGTGCTGACTATTCCAAACAATAAAAATCTCTGCCTTCATGGAGTTTATCTTCTATTGAAACAATTAGCAAAAAGAAAAAAAAAGTGCATAAATTATATATTGTATTTGAAGATAAATGTCATAGGGAAATACATAAGTTAGGAAAGGAGGATAGGAAATGCAGGAGTTATGTTTGTAATTTTAGTTGTGAGGGAAATCTCTCAGAATTTGAGAGTGAGCTACATGGAATTCTGGGAGAAGAATATTCTAGGCAAGGAGAGCAGCAAGTAAAAAAGGGCCCTTCAGGCTGTCCGGTTAGCTCACTTGGGAGAGCGTGGTGCTGATAACACCAAGGTCAAGGGTTCGGATCCCTGTACCCCCCAGTCAACCAAAAAAATAAAAATAAAAAGGCCCCTTTCTGAAACAATGCTCAACTTGTTCCAGGAATAGTAAGGGAGTTATAGTGGCTGAACTGGACTGAGCAAAGAAGAATAGTAAATGAACTCATATTTCAGGGGTCGAATTGTGAAGGGCCCAGAAGCTACCATAAGGACTTGGACTTATATTCTGAGAGAGGCTGGTTTTTTTTTTTTTTTTTTTTTAATTTTATTTTGTCGATATACATTGTAGCTGATTAATGCTCCCCATCACCAAAACCTCCCTCCCTTCTCCCTCCCCCCCTCCCCCCCAACAATGTCCTTTCTGTTTGCTTGTTGTATCAACTTCAAGTAATTGTGGTTGTTATATCTTCTTCCCTCCCCCCCCCGATTTGTGTGTGTGTGTGTGTATGTGTGTGTGTGAATTTATATATTAATGTTTAGCTCCCTCCAATAAGTGAGAACATGTGGTATTTCTCTTTCTGTGCCTGACTTGTTTCACTTAATATAATTCTCTCAAGGTCCATCCATGTTGTTGCAAATGGCAGTATTTCATTCGTTTTTATAGCTGAGTAGTATTCCATTGTGTAGATGTACCACATTTTCCGTATCCACTCATCTGATGATGGGCATTTGGGCTGGTTCCAACTCTTGGCTATTGTAAAGAGTGCTGCGATGAACATTGGGGAACAGGTATACCTTCGACTTGATGATTTCCATTCCTCTGGGTATATTCCCAACAGTGGGATGGCTGGGTCGTATGGTAGATCTATTTGCAATTG
The DNA here is from genome assembly GCF_027409185.1 of Cynocephalus volans. Lineage (NCBI taxonomy): Eukaryota > Metazoa > Chordata > Mammalia > Dermoptera > Cynocephalidae > Cynocephalus > Cynocephalus volans. The sequence continues at coordinate 103,061,133 of NC_084460.1, read as the reverse complement.
TTTAAGGAACCTCCATACCATTTTCCATAGAGGCTGCACCATTTTGCAGTCCCACCAACAATGTATGAGAGTTCCTTTTTCTCCGCAGCCTCGCCAGCATTTATCGTTCATAGTCTTTTGGATTTTAGCCATCCTAACTGGGGTTAGATGGTATCTCAATGTGGTTTTGATTTGCATTTCCCGGATGCTGAGTGATGTTGAGCATTTTTTCATATGTCTGTTGGCCATTTGGATATCTTCCTTAGAGAAATGCCTACTTAGCTCTTTTGCCCATTTTTTAATTGGGTTGCTTGTTTTCTTCTTGTAAAGTTGTTTGAGTTCCTTATATATTCTGGATATTAATCCTTTGTCAGATGTATATTTTGCAAATATTTTCTCCCACTCTGTTGGTTGTCTTTTAACTCTTTTAATTGTTTCTTTTGCTGTGCAGAAGCTTTTTAGTTTGATATAATCCCATTTGTTTATTTTTCCTTTGGTTGCCCGTGCTTTTGGGGTCGTATTCATGAAGTCTGTGCCCAGTCCTATTTCCTGAAGTGTTTCCCCTATGTTTTCTTTAAGAAGTTTTATTGTCTCAGGGTGTATATTTAAATCCTTAATCCATTTTGAGTTGATTTTAGTATACGGTGAGAGGTATGGATCTAGTTTCATTCTCCTGCATATCGATATCCAGTTATCCCAACACCACTTGCTGAAGAGGCAGTCCCTTCCCCAGTGAATAGGCTTGGTGCCTTTGTCAAAGATCAGATGGCAGTAAGTGTGTGGGTTGATTTCTGGATTCTCTATTCTATTCCATTGGTCAGTGTGTCTGTTTTTATGCCAGTACCATACTGTTTTGGTTATTATAGCTTTGTAGTATAGCTTAAAGTCAGGTAGTGTTATGCCTCCAGCTTTATTTTTTTTGCTCAGCATTGCTTTGGCTATTCGTGGTCTTTTATTGTTCCATATAAATGTCTGAATAGTTTTTTCCATTTCTGAGAAAAATGTCTTTGGAATTTTGATGGGGATTGCATTGAATTTGTATATCACTTTGGGTAGTATGGACATTTTCACTATGTTGATTCTTCCAATCCAAGAGCATGGAATATCTTTCCATCTTCTTGTATCCTCTCTAATTTCTCTCAGCAGTGGTTTGTAGTTCTCATTATAGAGATTTTTCACCTCCTTGGTTAACTCAATTCCTAAGTATTTTATTTTTTTGGTGGCTATTGTAAATGGGCAGGCTTTCTTGATTTCTCCTTCTGCATGTTCACTATTGGAGAAAAGAAATGCTACTGATTTTTGTGTGTTGATTTTGTATCCTGCTACTGTGCTGAAATCATTTATCAATTCCAACAGTTTTTTTGTAGAGGTTTTAGGCTGTTCGATATATAGGATCATGCCATCTGCAAACAGGGACAGTTTGACTTCATCTTTTCCAATCTGGATGCCCTTTATTTCCTTCTCTTCTCTGATTGCTCTGGCTAGTACTTCCAACACTATGTTGAATAGGAGTGGTGAGAGTGGGCATCCTTGTCTAGTGCCTGTTCTTAAAGGAAAAGCTTTCAGCTTTTCTCCATTCAGGATGATATTGGCAGTGGGTTTGGCATATATGGCTTTAATTATGTTGAGATACTTTCCCTCTATACCTAACTTATAGAGGGTCTTTGTCATGAATGAGTGCTGAACTTTATCAAATGCTTTTTCAGCATCTATAGAGATGATCATATGGTCCTTGTGTTTGAGTTTATTAATATGGTGTATCACATTTATTGATTTGCGTATGTTGAACCAACCTTGCATCCCTGGGATGAATCCCACTTGATCGTGATGAATAATTTTTCGTATGTGTTGCTGTATTCTGTTTGCTAGTATTTTAGTGAGGATTTTTGCATCTATATTCATCAAGGATATCGGCCTGTAGTTTTCTTTTTTGGTTATATCTTTACCTGGTTTTGGTATCAGGATGATGTTTGCTTCATAGAATGAGTTTGGGAGATTTGCGTCCGTTTCAATCTTTTGGAATAGTTTGTAAAGAATCGGTGTCAATTCCTCTTTGAATGTTTGGTAAAATTCTGCTGTGAATCCATCTGGTCCTGGGCTTTTCTTTGTTGGGAGCCTTCTGATAACAGCTTCAATCTCCTTTATTGTTATTGGTCTGTTCAAATTTTCTACGTCTTCACGGTTCAGTTTTGGGAGCTTGTGTGTGTCCAGAAATTTATCCATTTCCTCCAGATTTTCAAATTTGTTGGCGTATAGTTGTTTATAGTAGTCTCGAATGATTCCTTGTATTTCAGATGAATCAGTTGTAATATCGCCTTTTTCATTTCTAATTTTTGTTATTTGAGTCTTCTCTCTTCTTTTTTTTGTTAGCCATGCTAATGGTTTGTCAATTTTATTTATCTTTTCAAAAAACCAACTTTTTGATTCGTTGATCTTTTGAATTGTTTTTTGGTTTTCAATTTCATTCAGTTCTGCTCTGATCTTAATGATTTCTTTCCGTCTGCTAACTTTAGGATTGGATTGTTCTTGTTTTTCTAGTTCTTTAAGGTGAAGTGTTAGGTTGTTCACTTGCCATCTTTCCATTCTTCTGAAGTGAGCATTTAATGCAATAAATTTTCCCCTCAATACTGCTTTTGCAGTATCCCACAGGTTTTGGTATGATGTATCATTGTTTTCATTAGTTTCAATAAACTTTTTGATTTCCTGCTTGATTTCTTCTTGGACCCATATGTCATTAAGTAGAATGCTGTTTAATTTCCATGTGTTTGCATAGTTTCCAGAGTTTTGTTTGTTATTAATTTCTAGTTTTAATCCATTGTGGTCTGAGAAGATACATGGGATAATTCCAATTTTTTTGAATTTATTGAGACTTGATTTGTGACCTAATATGTGATCTATCCTGGAGAATGATCCATGTGCTGATGAGAAGAATGAATATTCTGAGGTTGTTGGGTGGAATGTTCTGTAGATATCTGCCAATTCCAATTGGTCTAGAGTCTTGTTTAGATCTTGTGTTTCTCTACTGATTCTTTGCCTAGATGATCTGTCTAATATTGACAGTGGAGTGTTCAGGTCCCCTGCTATTATGGTATTAGTGTCTATTTCCTTCTTTAGGTCTAATAGAGTTTGTTTTATAAATCTGGCTGCTCCAACATTGGGTGCGTACATATTTATGATTGTTATGTCTTCTTGATGGATCAGTCCTGGTTTTGAGAAGAGAAGGGTCATGACCTGACTTGCCTCCTGACAGGGTCACTCTGGCTGCTCTGTTGGGAATGGGGGGGGGGCGCACAGGTAGAAGCAAGAAGATCTGCAATCATGGAGGTGAGATACAAAGGTAGTCGGGATTAATGAGGCAGATTCTGGCTCTATTTTGAAGGGAAGGTCAATCTGATTTGCTGATGGATTAGATGAAGGGAATGAGAGAGAGAAGTCAAGGATGTCTTCTAGACTTTTGGCTCAAGCAACTGAAAAGTTACCATTAATTGAGAAGAAACGAGTGTGGGTATAATAGATTTGAAGGAAAACCAGACATTCAACCTAACATGCTAAGTTTAAGATATGTAATAGACACCCAAGTCGTGATGCCAAGTAGGCAGTTGGATCTATGTGTCTGGAGTCCAGGGTAGAAATATAAGGAATTGTGTACCTACAGAAGGAATTTAAAGCCATGACATTAGATGAAGTCATTCAGGGAATGAGTGCAGAAAGAAAAGAGGTTGGAGAGTTAAGGAGTAAACACAGGAGACCGAGAAGGAATGGCCAGTGGGGTGAAAAGAAAAACCAGAAGAGCTTGGTGTTCTGGAAGCAAGCAAAGAAAGTATATGAAGGATGAGGGAGGAATAGAATCAACTGAGTCAAATGCTTCCAAAATTTAAATAAAGTGAAGCTTGAAACTTGATTTTTTTTTTTTTTGGCCGCTGGCTGATATGGGGATCCAAATCCTTGCCCTAGATGTTACAAGGTGGTGCTCTAACAAACTGAGTTAACGGGCCAGCCCCCAAATTGATATTTTTACCTAACAAGTAGAGGTGTTGATAAACTTGACAAAAACAATTGGTGGAGTTGTATGAGCAAAAGTCTAATTGAAGTGAATTTAGGAAATAAAGAGAAGAGAAGAATCAAAGAAAGTGAGTATAGGCAGATTTTTAAAGGACTTTATTATAAATAAAAGCAGAAAAATGAGGCAGTTCCTGTAGAGAAGTAGAATCAAGAGAAGCCTCTTGAAAGATTGGAGAATTGTAGCCTGAGCCTGCCTCTAGGCTGATGGTGAAGGTTCCATGGAGAAGAAAAACTAATGATACAGTGTTGGAGCACATCAGGAAAATGTAATATGCTTGTCCTTAGGCGCATGTGAGGTTTATGGTCATAAGTAAGAAGTGAGACTATTTTCCATCATTGTATGCCTGTATCTAGCTGCATTCAACTGCACGGGTACAAGCGCAAAATGAGTGCAGAGTTGACCAGGGCTCAGGCTTTGCCTAATGAGGTGATGAAGCGTGACAGGGACAAGGGAATTGAGGACACATGCAAAAGAGTGATGTAAAACAATTGGTTATGGACTTTAAGCTGGGGAAGAGATGGCAAAATAAGAATATGAAGGAGGAAGGGGCAAAGAAAGGGTAATATGATCGACAAATTGTGGATCTTGGTGCCATCCATGGTTTTTGGTAAGAGGGAATGAACCTGAGATACAGGAGGTGGTGGTCACAAAATGGGATGTGTCATATTCAGATGATGGGCATGTTGCAGGAAGACAAGCCTGGAGGTATGACCCTGGGAGTGAGCAGCTGAGATAAGAAGATGGAGAATATCATTGGAGGAGAGGGGTTTCGGAAACTAAAAGGCCAGGTCTGTGGAAGGCTCATCAGTGTAGATATTGAAGTCACTAAAAATTTAATGAATTCTCCAAGCTTAGGTAAAGATATTGAAGGCATTAGTTTCCTCTGCATGCACAAATCAAATGCTCACAATGACATTTCACTATGGGTGTATGAAATCATGAAGTCATTGTTAGCAGAGACCCTTGTGTATGTTAGGCACCTCTTCTCTGCACTTCCATAAGCAACCTTTATGTTCCTCTCGGCTAGCAGTTACACTGCAGTCATCTTTTTTCTTATCTGTTTTCCTAACCCAACTACAAGCTCTTTAAGGACAAGGACAATATTATGTCATGGTATTGCTAAAAGCTGGCACAATACCTCTGCTGTTACTCAATAGATATTTGTTACTTATAGCATACAGTGGTTAGGAACATTGATTCTGATGTATGACAGGCCTGAGTTCTAATCCCAGCTGCCTCATTAGCTATACACCCCTGGAAAAGACACTTAAGCTCATTTACACCTCTGTAAAATTGGGACAATGATTACAGACCCCCCCCCCCTCCCCGAGCCTCAGGAAGTAATCAATGAGATAAGACTTTCATGTAAAGGGCTCAGTATAGTCCTGGTATGTAAAAAATGCTACATAAATTCGTCTTCTGATGCATGAAGGCAATACAACTTCACGTCTGGGCTATTTTCAGAGCAGCCCACTTCCACATCGGCCTGTGCTACAGTCCTTCGGAGAAAAAGAGAATTGGGAGGAAGCTGACTCTCTGGTCTCCAGTAACATGCCCAAGAGAGATGATGAATGAATGAATGACTGTTTTTTAATTAGTAGAGCAGACTTCATGAGTTCTCTTAGCCAAAGGTGTGCACCTCTCTGTACCTGCAGCCCAGGAACTGCAGTGTCTTCGTCTCCATAGTTACCCAATGAACTGAAGCAGTGTTGCTAGTTCCTGCTTCTGTGTTGTCAGTGATTACATTATTGTATTATATGCTTATTAAGCCAGGGCACAGAGATATGATAAATACTCAGTTATAAGCACAGAAACTACTATTTCATAAAAGCGCACTTTAAGAACTGTTCCTAGGCTCTTTGTTTTCAGGGAAACGAGGACATACACAGACCAGGGTGAAGTAGGCTAAAATGCACACTGTCTCATGCAATGTAGCCTTTTCCTGCTCCTTATTAAGCCTCTCAGCATTCTGACTGACCAGAAAACTGTGCTGTGGATCATGAATTTCACCTCTGTCTGTATTCTATATTTTCTCCCTAAGCTCAGAGCTCGCTGCTTTGAGACACTGGGGGCTTGAGATAATGAGTCTAGACTGCTCATTTTCTCTGCCTAGCAGATGAGAGCACCTGTCATGTGTGGGCAGACTGCCTCTCTAGGGGGTGGGCAGTGGTGGTGTATTCAGACCCTCCTTCTCTTTCTAAATGCCACAAGGTTACACAATTAAGGGAGAGTTCAAATCAAAACATCTCATGTCAACCATCAAAACAACTGAAAAGTGCCTCTTGTGTTTTAGGTTGGGATTTTAGTGGAATTATCCTGAATGGAAAATCTAATCACAAGAAAGTTTTCTTTCAATGGGCCTAGAAGTTTTCAGAAGCAACACAGGCATTTTGAGTCTCTTTACATCTCTTTATCTCTCTACAAGTTCAAACCAGCATCAACCAAGTGCCCTACTTCCCTGCAGCCTGTGTGTTAGTATATTTGGGTGGGGGGTGGGGTGGGTCTGTGATTTTCAGAAGTTAATTCTTTTAATGCAAAAATCAGATGAAATTTGAAACTGTTTTCTATTCCAGAGCCTATTGTCACCTGATATTTGTTCCAACTTCTACCATACCCAGGTCTCCCGGCAGGAGGGAGCAATCTCATTTTTGCACACACCTAGAGGACTTTACATATTAGAAAAAGACCTGAAGTGTGAACCAGAAGACCTAGATTTTAGCCCCAGAGCAGTTACCAACTAATGAGTGACCTTGGGCAAATCACATAACCTTCCCCAGCCTCAGCTTCCTACTTAGCAGAATAAGCAAGTTGAGCTGTGCCTTATGGTAGAAGCCATATGGCTGAGTGGTTAAGCCTTTGGCTAGGAGTCAGATGACCTGGTTCAAATCCTGGATTCAAAACTTAAGAACTAAATGACTCAGTTTTATCACCTGTAAAATAGGGATAATAATTGTACCCAGATTATAAGGATTGAGGAATCTGTTATGCAGTCCTCCCATGAGTTGAGCAAGGGGTCATGAGCTTTAGGTAGACTTATTCAGCTAATCTTAAATCCACCTAACACAAATACAATGAAGACTTTAGAAAACTGGCAAGGAACCCTAGAATTGTTATTGTTATTATTACAGTAGTCCCCTTCTCTGTAGGAGATATGTTTGAAGAATCCCAGTTGATGCCTGAAAGCATAGTAGCACCAAATCCTATATATACTATTTTTTTCTGATACATTACATACCTATTATAAAGTTTAATGTATAAATTAGGGACAGTAAGAGACTAATAACAATATCTAATAATAAAATAGAACAACTGCAGACTTGCTTTGGATGGTATCCTTTCCGCTTAATCAACTTAACTCTGCCTGAAATGTGGCAGCAGCTTCTTCATTGGTAGACACAGCCTCTCACAGTAATTTATAAATTTTTAGTCCAAACCTATTCACGAATCTTGTGTAACCATCCCTTACTTGCAGTGTATGGCTTGGTGTAACTCATGTCCCTTGCTGAAGTCTTCATATAGGCACATTACCGTCAAATGGGACACACTTCTGTTCATGGCTTCTACCCACAAATTTAATGCCTTTTCCATCTTAATTAAGTACTTATCATGCACTGTGGCCATAATTTTTGCATTTTGAGGTGTGACGGGAAAACTAGCACAAATATCTTTTTCTTTCTTTAAAATTTCATGGATAGAAATTTGTTCTTACCATAGATTCAGCAACCTCAGCATACATTTTTTTTTTCATTGTCAAGAACTTTTACTTTTTCACTTAAAAGAAGCACTTTATGGCTTCTCTACAGCATATCCTAAATGCTAGCATCACTGCTGTTGCACGTTGGGGCCATTATGAAGTAAAATAAGTGTGACTTGAACATGGGCACTGGCATACTGGGACAGTCCATCTGATAACCGAGCCAGGTACTAAGGGACTAAGGGACAGGCAGTGTCTACAGTGTGGATCCGCTGGACAAAGTGATGATTCACATCCCAGGTGGGATGGAGTGAAGCTGCACCAGATTTTATCATGCTATGCAGAAGCACATAATTAAAACTTATAAATTGTTTATTTCTGGAATATTCCATGCAATATTTTCAGACCAAGGTTGACTATGGGTACCTGAAACCAAGGAAAGTGAAACTATGGATAAGGGGAACTACTGTACTGTCAGATTTGTAAGTATTCCCGTTTTAAAATTTTCTTTTGTTTGTTTTATTTAATACCTCTCACTTCTTTAGTCCCCACCCTCTTCCAGTTGTTTGATTGTCATGACTGGTGTTAATGATATCTAATGGATAGAGCCTGGAGATGCTGCTGGACATCCTGCAATGACAGCCCTTCCTGCACCAACAAAGAATTAGCCTGTCCTTGAGGACTGCCAGGGAGGAGGGACTTTGGCTTTGAGAATTTCTTAGGGATGACTTTTCTTTTTCTTTGCCAGATTAGCGGTACTGGCAGTGGTGATGCTTGTGACTCCATGTGAGTGGGGACGAGGGAGGCTGGTAATTTCCATTTTATGTCCTTAACTTTCCAGTGGCAAAGCTCAACTTCCATTCCCCTCCTTCAAATCAATAATTTTTTCTCTAGTCTAGAAGAATCAGCAAAATCTGCTCTGGCCACCTACAAATCAAATTTTTCTCAGCTGTATCCACATTTTCTGCTCACTTTCCCTTATTCCTGTGGTTTGCTTCTGCTTTGTACTTTATCCTCCGCTTGGGACATGGCTTCCCTCTGTTGGTCATCCTCTTCATCTTTTGTGCCTATTAAAACCCCAATAGAACTACCATGCAATCCAGCAACCCCACTACTGGGGATATACCCAAAGGAATGGAAATCATCATGTCAAAGGGATACCTGCACTCCATGTTCATCACAGCTCTATTTACAATAGCCACGAGTTAGAACCAACCTAAATGTCCATTGACAAATGACTGGATAAGGAAAATGTGGTCTATATACACAATGGAATGTGACTCAGCCACAAAAAATAATGAAATTCTGCCGTTTGCAGCAATGTGGATGAGCTTGGAGAAAATTATGGTAAGTGAAATAAGTCAGGAACAGAAAGAGAAATGCTGCATGTCATCACTCATAAGTAGGAGCTAAAACAAACAAACAAACAAACAAACAAACAAACAATAGTAATAATAGGAAATTGAACTTTCAGGAGAAAGCAGAAATGTGGTTACTAGAGGAGGGAAAGAGGGGAAGAGAGTGAGAGGCTGGTCAATGGACACAAAACAGCTGGATAGGAAAAATAAGTTCTATTGATGTACAGTTGAGCTAGGCATCAATAATTAATAATAATTTACTGCATGTTATCAAATGGCTAGAAGAGAGAAGATTGAATGTTGTCATCACAAAGAAATGATCATTTTGCAATGATGAATATGCTGATTACCCTGATTTGATCATCACACATTGTATACATATACTGAAATATAACTGTACGCCACAAAATATGTATAATCAATATGTTTCATTATGAAAAAAAAACCTTACTCATCCTTTAAGACCCACATCAAACACAGCTCCTTCCATGATGCTTTTCCAAATCATCCAAATGTTTCCTTTTAATCTCTGACTCTCAGAGCCCTGTGATTTTATGTTTGATGACATATCTCATATCCAGCCTTGTACTATAGGTAACGATATACTTGCGTATCACTTCTCCTAAATGATACGTTGCTGGAAGACAAGCATTGCCTCTTATTCATGCTCGAATCGTGTAGAATTTAGCACAATGTGTTTCATGCAGCGAGGGCTCAACCAACGTTTGTTGAATTACAACATTGTTCCCAGGACTGAACTCTATCCTCGTGTGGTCACTGCAGTTCCTACGATGACGATGACCCTAGGCTTGCATCAGGATTCCTGTTTTAATGTCCTAGTTATTACCTGCACAACCTCCACACTCTTCCCCACCCCCTCTTCTTTCCTCTTTTTTCATTGAAGGTTAATTATTTTCATTGACAAAATCTGCAATTTGCTTCACTTGTCTGTTCTCTTCTGTTAACATGCAAGCTATTTTAGGAATGCAATAAAAAGTGTTAGCTGCTACTTATAAAATAAGAAGTAGTCCTGAATTCCCCCGTGGGTCACGTGCCCATCCATCTTCATTTGTCTTTGAAAGAGGTATTTCCTACAATCCCATGTGATTTGCTTTTTTTCTGTCATACCACCCACTCTATTCACTAGACCAATCACTGAGGATTTTCATTTTTTTCCCCTTGCTTTAATTTTACATTTGATTGGATTCCTCTTCTACACCTCTCTTCTCATAAGAAGCAGAAGAGAGGGGGAAAAGCCCACTAAGCTCTGTAAATATCTTTTTATGAATTGGACCTCTAGAGATGAGAGCTTCATTACTGAAGGGGAAATGAACACTCTGCCCCTGTGATTTGGTAATGGAAATGTGCCATTTTATAAAGACTAAAGTGTTTTTTTTTTTTTTAATCATGGTAATATATAAACCATTTAGTGTTATAGTCACTGGCTACTGAAGAACAGAAGATGTGGACAATTGCAGTAAGTTACTAAAAGTAATAATCAGTTTATTTTCAGTGTTGTTGAATGGAACTAAATTTGGATCTGCTCACAAGTATGCAGTGTCCACATTTGTACAGGCAGGAGCTGTGATTCAGACTCACACACTGTAGCAGTATTAACACATCCATGCACAGATTCATAACTTCAGGACCTAGTGAGTAATGAGATTCATTACTTCAGGACTTTAAAGAACTTCTGAATTCAGCCTCCTGACACTTCTTCCCTACCTCTGTCTAACCTCATTTCTGCCATGATTATAATTTTAATTATAATAGTATGTCTCAATTCTTTAAAAAACTTATATAGATTCTCCATTATATATTGGATGGGGTCTAAAACTCCTCAGTGTGGCAGTAAATGTCCTTATACTCCACCCAAATTTACCTCTTGATTCCTGTATTCAAAACACATTTTACTTCAGCCACAGGAGACGTCTTTCTCTTCTTTGAGAGTCAAAGTTTTGTTCAGAGGGACGTACATGTGTACGTGGACCATCTGTGCCTTGACCCTCTGAACAAACTTCTATTTCTTGGAAGGCTCACCTTATCCCTGCTCTCTCCTCTCCTCTTCACATACCCCCTACTTCCTTCTATGAAAAAATAAATGTGAAAAGGACCAGAGATGGCTTGCTGCAGAGCAGGGACTCAGTAAATACATGCTCAGTGAATGAGCAGACAACTGAATTTGCAAATTCAAAGGAGGATCTTTGTCTTAATAATGGGTTCAGTTCTGGATGTTTATAAGTCAATTTAACCCAGCACAGCTGATCCATGTATAAGATTGTTTTTATGCGAAAATAAGGATACATACTTTCCCCCCTTAAAAACTCCCCAGGAGCAAGAAGCCCTTCTTTAACAATCCCCACAGTAATTATTCCCCTAGGGGCTGCTGCTCTATCAGCCTGGGGCATCAGAGATGCTGGGGTAGGGGAAGAGATGAAGTTTGGGCAGGAAAGCCTTAGGAGTGAGGTTTGGGGGGCAGAGGCCTGGGATGTAGAGGTTTGATGGGGTGAGTATTAGTTTGCTAGGGCTGCCATAAGGTACCACAGACTGGGTGGCTTAAACTACAAATTTATTTCTCACAGTTCTGGAGGTGGGAAGTTCAAGATTAAGGTGCTGGCAGGGTTGGTTTCTCCTAAGGCCTCTCTCCTCGGCTATGTGGCTGTCTTCTATCTGCATCTTTGCATAGTGTTTTAGTCCATTTTGTGCTCCTACAACAAAATATGAGGGTCTTCAAAAAGTTCATGGGAAGATTCATATTATCTTTTAATTCTATTTCTCCATGAACTTTTTGAAGTACTCTCATTCCTGAGATTGGGTAGTCTATATACTATAGAAATTTATTTCTTATAGTTCCGGAGGCTGGGAAGTCCAAGATCAAGGTTCCAGCATTTGGGGTCTGGTGAGGGCCTTCTTGCTGTGTTTCCACATGGTGGAAGGCAGAAGGGCAAGTGAGCTGAGCACTGTGTGAAGCCTCTTTCATAAGGGCCTTAATTACATTCAAGAGGAAGGAGTCCTTATGGCCTAATCACCTATGAAGGCCCCGACCTCTTAATACCATCACACTGGCAACACCTGAATTCTGGAGGGGCTACAGTCAAGCTGTAGCACATGGTCTTCCCACTGTGTGTGTCTGTGTCCTAATCTCCTCTTCTTATAAGGACACCAATCACACTGGATTAGGGCCCACCATAATGACCTCATCTCAACTTAGTCACCTCTTTAAAGATCCTATCTCTAAATACAGTCATATTCTGAGGTACTGGGAATTAGGACTTCAATATATGAATTTTGGGGGATGAAATTCAGCCCATAAGCTGAGTGACAGCAGTGGCTGTTCCCAGGAACTCCTGAGGACAGGAGTAATGCCTTGCCTTGGCATGTTCCACAGCACCTTGTTCATGGTGAACATTTCATAATTGTTTGGGAATTGAATGATGGACTCTACTTAGAAGTGAAGTAAGATTCCTGTTATGTCCTTTCAACATGTAAATTTTCCTTCTCAGCCTTTTTTCATACGTGAGTTTGTCAGCATTTCATTGACATGCTCCTTGAAATAACTTTTGAAAGAACTGCCCAGGATCAAGGATTGAGGTCTTCCATTACACAGCCCTCCTGTGAGTTGGCAATAGCTACGATTTATAGTTAGGTTTATTTAGCTAATTTAAAACTCACCTAACTGTATTGCCATACAGGCACATTTCTCTATAAAGATGTTTTGTTACATGTTTGTTTTACCAAGGGTATTCACGAAATATTTACTTATGTGTTTATTAACAACCTGATTTCTAAAAAAGGATTTGAGGTGGCTCTTAAAACATAGACTTAATATATCTATAGCATCATATTCTCCTGTCTCTTTCATGACCTTGTTGCAAATGCAATGGTGTTGATCTGCTGGTCTTACTTGTTTTCAGCGAAACAAGCTGGCTCCTAGTAAATGTCATTCCCTTAAGTGCCCACAAGCCACTTTTTAAAGTAAGCTTTCCAGAACATTCTCTAGTCTGTAGCTCTCTAATGGCACATAAACATCTACACTGAATACACAAGTAGAGCTACAATGTAGAGGACTACATAGCTGCTCCATGTGGCTGGTAAGGCCACATCATACATACCTATCAGCATTAGCTGGAGTCACAATAGAAAAACTTAATGGGGGATGCTGTTCTAGGATAACCTCTCTATAACATTTGTACTGATGGAAAGATGCTGGAGAAACTGAGATCTGGGACAGATGGCTTGTGTGGTTTCAGTCTCACCATTTTTTATTCTTCCATCATTATGTTAGATATTTATTTGTTCACATATTTATGAATATCTCTCATTCTGGAAAATAAACTTCATGAGGGTAAGAATTTTGCTGGACTTGTTTGCTGCTCTACTGCCAACAATCAGAGCAGTTCATTACATTAAGCAAGTCACTTAGATTCTCCGAGGCTAAAATTGCTCATATGTCAAATGATAATATCAATATTTATTCTGACTAACCTCAAGGTAATTGAGAACATCTAAAGAGATGTAAGGGCAATTCATGAATTATAAAGTGGCTTGTGAAGATAAGTTAAACAGTTATAAAGGTATGTGCTTTTGCATGACAGGAAACACAATATGCAGCCACTATATAACAAAGAGCCTTAATATTATTGATGGAGTACAAACCTTTAAGGGAATCAGTTCATTTTCTGAGTTTCCAAATTAGTGTTTAAAAAATGATTACTATTATTATTTTTAACAAATGTTGGATTTGTTTAGAGAAATATAGAACAAAATAACTACATTTGAAAGCACAAATTGTTGAATTTACAAGTGGCACATGGACCTCTCTTCCCTTGTTAATAAACTCTTTCAAAAGTGTGACTGCTCCCTTGATGAATCCTTTCTATGAGAAATGTCCTTTGGTGAAACCTTAAAGGGCTCTGAGAATTACTTGAAGTTCTCTGTTTCAATAATCACATGAAAAGATGCCTCTTAAACTCTTGGCAGCAAACAAATGCGACAAAGCAGAATGAATTTTACACCTTTTGGGAGTCCATTAATTTACTTTCAGTGGCATTAAGTATGAACACTTTTATAGCAAGGTCACAGTTACATTTTATATCAAACAACTATCTTTTCTCATGTATGATACATGAAGCACATTTCTTGCTCAGGGCAAAATGTTTTATTAAAATTATTTCCTTTGTTCTTTTTTATAGATTGCCCTTTGTGACAATAAAGATCATCTGCATGATCTATCTCTTTAGGACATTGTGTAATTATACTGATAGAACTTCATCTAATGCTACATTAATTTTCTTCCATTATTTTCTCTAAGAGTGATGCCACTATTGCTTACATGACAGTGCAATTCATTCCTTCCTCCTTCCCTCCCTCCCTTCCCCTCCTTCCTTTCTTTCTTCTTTTAACTGTGAGAGATTTATAAAAAGGGAAGTAGAGAAAATAAGTCCCTGGTATGGGGAGGCCTTTCTCAGTCTTCCAGGTACAAATTTTATAGAGCAAACAGGCTTCTCCCCACTCCCCACCCCAGCCATTATTAATGAAAGGGAAAAACACATCCTGTAACAAAGAGTACATATCCAGGTTGTTTAACTTCAGAATCATCCCTTCCGTCACTTGGCCTTGAATTTTTACAGCCCTTTACCCAGCTTACAATCAAAGCCTCTAGATTGGTCTTGTTTATCTCTGCTTCCTCTAATCTACCTTCCTCTCTGTTGCCTGAGAGATCTTTCTAAAATACCAATCTGATCCTATTAAAATTCCAGTCTTGAGCCTCCTTTCCTGTAACTGGCATTTACATGGCCATGAGCTCCTGAGGGTCCCACTGTACTGCATAAAACTTCTCTAAATGGGGATGAGTACCCCTGTCCTGCCCATCCCCTCAGGAGGTTCCAACTTTAAAGCATTACATAAACTGAAAAGTCTGAAAAGTGACAAGTATGAGGACATTAAAAGTAGTCAAGGTATCACCGTGAACACCCCACTTTTTCTTCCTTCCCGTAGAGATTGTCGGCAGGACCAGTTTTTCTTCTTTTGTGAGGTCATCCATTTTTTACATTGCCAACATCCCTTTAAACCTGTTCCTTAATCTACTAATTAGTCTCTTGCCTCCAGTGTCTCAGCTATGATACATCATTCACACTGGTTAACACTCCTTTGCACCATGCTAAGAAAGCTTCAGTGGCTTCCAGATGCCTGTAGGGAAAGCCCAAATGCATGAGTTTCATATTCATTCTGCAAAGTCCTGTGTTGACAGTGAAGTGTTATTCAAAGTGAGATAATAATGTTATATTTTAATGCATTGATGTCACTTTTTGTATCAGGTAGATCCCTAAAGAGCAGTTAGGTAAATCTCAATCTTTCTAATAATATGAATTACCTAAGGAATAAAAACAAAACAAAGCAAAACAAAACTCTTCCTTTAATTTGTACTTTATTAAGCCTACCATGAGGTTCATGTGATTTTTTCAAGCCAGAAAGAAACCATTTGGAGATGAGATTAGGAATGTCTTCACTGTTTCAGAAGGTGGCAACTAAAGAGTTAAAAGAGAAGCTAACATCATCTAGAAAATCTTAGCAAAAATTTTCTTGGAGGCAAGTGTGGTGTGGTGGTTGGAGGCATGGGACCTGAATTCACAATTCTTAGGTTCAAATTTAGAACACTCATTTATGTGCTGTATGAAATAGCTTATTACAATAATAACTCTCAAGGAATCATACCTTTTGTATGTGTACCCTAGTTGAATTCTCTCCATATTGTTCCTAGGCTTGAAACGTTAGCAATGTTTCACAGTCAGAGGCTTGAAGAGTGCTTATGCATTGAGGCCTGCCCTTTCTGGCTGCTTACTGGAACCCTTTTGTCACCAAGTGAAGACACCTGGATGGAGAGGCCCTGCTGTCTCAGCCCTCCCAGATAATAAGGGAGCCTCATCAACACCACATGGGGCAGGGATGAACCAACCCAGCTGAGCCCAGCCCACATTGCTGACCCAAAGAATCAGGAATAAATAACTATTATTTTAAGTCACTATGTTCCAGGCTGGTTTTGTATACAAAAATAGCTATGTGATGCACTGGATGACCAAGTTACTCAACTTCTCTTAGACCTGTTTTATCATGTCTAAATGGGGTTAATTTTGGCAATTTAGGGTTATTGTGAGGATTAAATGAGATAATCCATTCAGAGATCTTAGAATAATAAGTGACTAATAAATGTTAGTTATTATGATTATATCAGTAATTACTACATTGTAACAATTGAAAGTTCATTAACTTTGGAGTGAAATGATACAAATGTTTTTATATTTCTTATTTGATACTCACAATTTCTCTGTGAGATCTTATTCATATTTTATATGTGAACAAGTAGAAATTAGATGATATGTGTGGCAAGCAAGTGTTTTCTAAGTCTGGGCTCTTTGCAGCATTGTAACAGGTTATACTTTTAAGCAAAATATCACAGAAAAGATATAGGAACATGTGGTGTGCATTTTGTATATGACCCTCATCCTTGGCCATATTTTATAGCCCTCAGTAGTCTGCATCATTGTTTATTTCATTTTTATCTTGTATTTTATGTGTGTCTCTAAGTTACCTTAAATTTGTTTTAAAATTTTGACGAGGCATTAGGAAAAATAACATAAAAATACATACATTGCTACTTAAGTAATGACATGGTCCCTTGAAGAATTTGTGATGTTAGATGAAATCGAGTAGACAGCAATATGTGAAGGGAACAGGTATTCTACTTCTAGCCAAAGGGTGTTTACTTTTAGGATTATCTCTGAAAGTAGAAATTTATTTCTATGTCTATGTAATAATTTTAGCACTTTATAATAGAAATACCTGTCCTCATAATCATGAAAACAATATTCAAATCTAGAGTTAATCCCTCTGGAATATTCTGTGTAGCTTTTGTCATGCCATTTTTGAGATAAACAGCAATAACAAATTATTTAATTTCTAGTTAAATCTCAATGCCATCTGCTATCTTCAGGGTTTGTTTCATTTCTTTGAGCTTTTGTTTTCTCATCTGTAAAATGGATAATGACAGCTACCTTGCCATGTTGTGAGTATTATAGATGTAGTAGTATGTATTGTGCCTGGCACAGTGTCTTGACTAAAAGAGGCATTCAATGAGTTGAAAATATATAGAGCAGAGCTTCTCAAACTTCCCTATGCATAAGAATCACCTGGGGATCTTGTGAAAAGTCAGATTCTGATTCAGTAGATCTGGGGTGAGGTCCAAGATTCTGCATTTCCAACAAGCTCCCAGGTGATGCTGATGGTGCCGATACATGGACGACACTTTGAGTAGCAAACATAAAGATCAGGGGTTGGCAAACTATGGCCATGTGCCAAACCCAGCCAGCTGCTTGTTTTTGTAAAAGAAGTTGCACTGGACAACAGCCATGCTCATTTGTTTATGTATTGTCTATATCTGCTTGTGCACTAAAGAGGCAGAGTAGAGTGATTGCAAGAGAGACCGTGCAGCCTACAAGTCTAAAATGTTTAGTGTCTTGCTCTTTACAGAAAGATATCTATCTATCTATATCTATCTATCTATCTATCTATCTATCTATCTATCTATCTATCTATCTATCTATCTATCTATCTATCTATCTATCATCTATCTATCTGTAGAGAGAGAGAGCGAGAGAGAGAATACTGTAGGTTTGTAATATCTTCAGGGGGCAGTGTAATGTTGCTAGAGGGATGAGAAAGATCTGTCAAAAGTATAAGTTATTTTAATGGATACCACAGGGACCGCCATATAGGAAGAAGATGATGCTGGGAGTGGTAGGATGTGATTTGTGAGTGTCAGGCTCTGTGTACATAAAGCAACAGGACCTGGTGTCAAGAGAGCAGGCCTTTCACCAGCTCTGTGACCCTGAGTAAGTCATTCTGACCTCTCTGAGCCTCACTTTGCTCATCTGTAAAGTGGAATTCATCAGACCAACTCATAGAATTTTTTGGAGGATTAGTGATTATGTATGAAAGATATTAAACATATAACATGACATAGAGAAGATAATAAAATAACTGTTACCAGCACATGGGCCTAGCAGAGAGGGTCTTGTTAGCTGTGAGAGACATGGTTGCTGGAGTTTCTTAGTTATTGTGATGCTCACAGGCAAGGGGGTAGCTGTTTCCCAGTTTCAGATGGTCCTTCTTGGGAAAGGGCCTTAGTGAGAGCTCAGTCCCAGCCAAGTGAGTTGGGTTTCTGGTCAGAGCTCCAGTCTGGATGGTAATATTTCAGAATCCAAGACAAAAGCCCTTATCACACAGATAATGAATATTCATACTAAAAATAATGACTACTTTTAGTTGAATACCTACCTTTGTCAGGAGCTGTACTAGTAATTTTGTCTACATCATTTTATTTAATCTTCTCTACAAACTACTATATAGGTACTATTTCTCATATCACTTAAAACATGAGGAAACTGATGCCCAGAAAAACTAAGTAACTAATCTGAGCTCACCCAGGTCATAGGTGGCAGAACTAGATTTAGATCCAGGACTGTCTGATCAAACCTGTGCTCTTTCTTCTTGTACATGAGGCTCCCATGCTGCAGGCTAGAGGGGAAGGCTGAAGATTGCTTTAGGGACTAGTGCTCAGGGGCTCACCCTAGACTTATTGGGAACTTAGACTATGGGAACTCCAACTCTAGTCTCCATCTGCTAGTAGAAAGTGGTTACCTAAAAACATAGCCAGGCTCATATGTGATTAGATGGGAAACTGTGCAAAGCTTAGACTGAAGGTTGAATAATAATAATAATAATAGTAATGATAATGATCATAGCAAAAACTACCATTTATTAAAAACTATGATGGGCCATGTGTTACAAACACTATCTCATTTAATTAAAACAATGCTCCTATAAAACGGGAGTTATTCATTCCATTTTAAGAGAAGTTGCATAGGTCTCTTGTGAAGCCGACGTGGTTTCCATTATAGGTCAGAGCATGCAGATGAGCCCAGCTGCAGAGCACAGTGATTGACCAAGTTTGGGGTCAAATCTTGGGTGTGATATTAGCTAACTGAGTGAGCTTGGGCAAATAACGTATCCCTCTAAGTTTCAATTTCTTTATCTGTAGACAGAGAGAGTTATGCTAGAAAATATCTCATGGATATCCCAACACTGACGTTTTAAGATTCTATGAAATTGACTTCAACGTTGAGTAATAATGCTGTTTGGAGAAAATTTAACTTCTTACATTATAGTTTTAAAGAACACTTTGAGGACTTTAACTTTCGAAGTTCATTCATTCATACAACCATTTAAAGGTGAGGGAACTGTGTGTCCAAATGTGGGTTTGTTCCTCACAGATGTTTTGTCTGGCTGGCAATCTGAGGATGTAGAACATTCTGCCTTCAAACCAAATTGCATAATATCATGCTTCTGTGATTTTTCACCTGGTGTTGTCACATCAGATCTGGCCTCCATTCTGGAGACACGCACAGAATTCCAGAGTGACTGCTTCATGGATGAGCTGACTGCTGTTTGAAATGTTGACAACATTCTTAGCCTATTGCTTTAGGAAAGTTCCTTTAGCAGGAGGAGAGGCCAGAAAGAAATCGTGTCTTTTGGGAGCTTCACTTTACTACTGGATTTCTACTGCAGCCCAAACTCAATCATCTGCCTGAAGAAATAGCCTGGTATTCTTTATAGTCTGATGGGGTGGGAGCTGACTTCCAAGTTTATCACCCATGCTCCCTCAGCACTGTGCATGCCAGCCTTAGGGAAGGTATTCCAATTCAGGAAGATAACATTCTGGGCATGCTGTGAGCCTTTGGTGTGGTCATCTGAGCTGTTCTTTAAGTGTATAATGATTTGGGACATCATTTACTTAGTGATATATGCATGCTATGGTACTAGCTATGGGAGTCTTGGGGGGAAGCAAAGAAAGCAGAAGGCATGGCTTTCTGGGCTTTGTGTCCATTGGCTGGCATCATTCCATCTAGACTGGGAGACAGCCACCTCTATATAAATCAGCAAAGAAATTCAGTTTTTAACCCCACACAGGAGAATGTGGCACAGTTGTCTTAGCTCAGAAGAAGGAGAAAGCAAAGGAAGAGAGGAATCAGTCCAGGAGTTAAGAAAGGCTTCTCGGAGTAATTGGTAAAATGGGTTTTCCAGAGAGTATAAAATTTGGGAGCTGCAGAAAAGAGAGGAAGTCTTTTTAAGAAGGAGCAACTTCACCTTGTTTCAATACAGAAGGTCCATTCATCTGTCATGAACAGAGAACTTTGACTTCAGCTCCTCAGTGATGAAAAGACCCACAGCTTACTGAGCCAGTGTTCTGTTATTATGAGGAGAACCTGTTTCTTAAAGTGCATACTCTAGAAGTTTGATGGGTGGGCTGAGAAAGTGGTGCCTTTTTGACATGATCTTCAGTTTTGGAGCCAATGATGGCTGTCTCCCTTCCCATCTTCTCTTTCTTCATCCTCTCTTCCTTTCTTTATTTCTTTCCTCAAATTGTTCTATGCATTTAAGCAGGGTGGAATTCTAAAGTACTAGTTCTGATGTAGAAGTAATGACAAAATGGGCCAGGTCAAGGTCAGAAAGTCAGAAGCACGTGGATGGAACAAACCATGAATTACAGAGCAAAATCATACCTGGTAACAGGACACAGCCATGGAGGTAGCTTTCATCCATTGGCAGAAAGCTTACTATGCACTAAGGTACTTCATTTTAAAATGGGGTTCTGTGAGGTAGGTGTAACTATCCCCATTTCACAGGTGAAAACCTAAGACTTAGAGAGATGACATAGCTTGATCAAGGACACATAGGGGCAGAGGTGGGATTTGATCCCAGATCAGTCCACCTGCAGAGGCTAAGCCTTTTGTTGAAAGTAAGAGACCTCGAATCCAGGCTGGAGTGACTAAGAATCAGTGACTACAGACCACCTGGAGACATCTTCCAAAAAATGCCAAGCAATTAGGAGAGAGCAGTGGACAAATGAACTCAGAGGCCTATCCTGTATGCTGCAGGACCCCTTTGGGGGCAGCACAGCATAAGGGAAGGTATATAGGCTCTGGAATCAGACTCAGGTTTGATGTTGCCTCTGCCACTTACTGGGTGTGTGGCCTTGGACAAGTTGCTTCCACCTGTGAACCTTATTTTCCTCATCTTTCAGAAAGAGTGATGACTGAGGGACTGAGAGTCAGAGAGCAGATAGCAGGCAAACAGCAGAGGGCTAGCACACAGTAGGTGCTCAACTCTGAAAGGCACAGCCTGAATTTGGTTCTGAGTGCCTCTTTTTTTTCAGCTGTGACTGCTTGTCTCCTTTACTCCAAGGAAGGCATGTTTTAATCATTTTAATATATGCTATCGAAACTTCACACATGAGACTTCAAGAGCCTATAGGCTGAGATGAGTACAGCATTCCTTCAGATGGTTGCGAGAACACTCTGTCACCTTTTCTATTAGACTGATGAACACATTCCTGACATATGCTCTAATGCCATTATTTAAGATGAGTTCTCAGGTGATAATTTCCACTGTACAGAAATAAAATTTCAATTCAACATTCAGTAGCATTAATGCCTATTAACTTATGAAAGAAAAGGGCTTGCAGGTTCCTTGAGAATCATTTTTGGAAGCTCCTAGCTTCCATCCTTCTGGAGTCTAGTTGTCAGAAATAGAGTTCTATTTGCATTCAAAAGACTGTGAAGATAGCTCAGAAAAAATGAAACTCAAATTCTTGTTTATATTAATGTAATGTAATTGAAGTCTTGTTCAGCATCCTCTAGGTCATGTTTGCATGTAAGCCTGTTTTTATCATGTTTACATCATATTTGCATATCTGCATGTAAGATGATTGTTGCCATTTTCAAAAAGCAAACGGTATGCCTTTTGTGGGCCTCCCTAATGGAGAATATACCAGTCCCACTTGGTTTCATTACTGTTCCATCCCCAGTTAAAAGGGCGCTAACAGTTGCTGTGATTCAGAACTCTTGATTTCCCTGTGAGGAAAGTAAATTCTGATGACAGGTTGTGAAATTCAGGAAGTCTGGGTAGTTCCCGCCTTTACATAAATAACTTTCTAGCATCAGGCTTTGGGGAAATCCTCAGAGGACTGAGTAGTCTGCTTAGGCAGCGTGGGTCTCCGAGGCCAAGGGGCACTCAGGGCATTGTTAGCTGGAGCTGCCTGGAGCCAAGAGCCCTGACCTTCCTTGCCTCTGGAAACCTCGCTTTTCAGACCAGTAAACAACAGCACTGTCGCTGCTTCTCTCTTCTCACAGTTCCTCTTTGTCTTGTTTTATCTTTTCCTGAGAATACTCTTTAGAGAAGACTGGAAAAGCTCTAAGGAAAATCAAACATGGGGATGGGGTGGGGTGGGGTGGGTCTTTACTGTCCTTGTAGGTGTTTAGTTCTTCCCCAGTTACTCTAAAAAGCTTTCTCTTTCAGTTTCTTAGCACTCCACCTGGGCTGCTGCTGTGATGTATTTCCCATCCCTCACTCTGCTTCTTGTGCGTGAAACCCAGAGTTCATTCTCCATCAGCTCTTTGTCTTTGAATTTCTCACCTTGTGGTTTGAAGTTGCTTTATACCACTTGTCTGGATTTGGTTATATTCTTATTTACACAGTGCTACCACACTTAACAGGAGAATTAACATTAATACTCAAGCATGCATTCTTGGTTTGTTCAAGATTTTACTTTCCATGGAAAGGAGTATTTAAATATAATACATTTTACTAAGCCCCACACAGAAAGAGCTAATATTTACTGAACACTGCACTAAGCATGATATACCTTATTTTACATTATTTACTTTATTTTATCTCACTTAATTCTCATGACTACTCTTTGAGGTAGGAACCACTAGACACTCCATACTGCAGATAAGAAAACTGGGGCTTAGGGAGCCTGAGATGACACAGCAAAGAGGTGAAGAAGCCCCAAATTGAATATATCCAGGTTGACTACAGAGCTTACTCCCTTAACAGGTCTGCTATACCATCTTTCAATACAAACAGCAATAAAGCTCCACCTAACTTTTTCTAATTGAAGTATCTTTCCTCTATAATTTTCCTCACCAAACCTCTCAACATTTTAAAAACTGAAAAACAAAAGCAAACAAATAAAAATCTCAGCTTCTTTCTTTTAGTCCAAGTGCTGGGATATAGTTTAAAGCCATGCCCCAAGAGATACCACATATGTAAAAGTTTTTTGAAAAGCACAAATTGTTAATATTGGCTATTTTTTGTTGTGGTTCTCTATCTCATTGATTTTTGCCATTAATTTTATTATTTTCTTCCTCGTATTTCTTTGGGTTTGCTCTATTGCTCCTTTGAGTTGAATGCTCAGTTCAAATTTTTGACCCTTCTTGTTTTGTGATAAATATATTCAATATATATTCAAAGCTATGAATATTCCTGTAAATACTATTTTAGTGGTGTTCCTCATATGTTGACATGAGATGCTTTACTACCTTTCAGTTTAAAGTATTTTATAAATGTCCATAAATAAAACCAAAATCTTTCTCTTTGGAAAGGCAAACAAGAGGAATCAACAAGATTAATTTTTTTTTAAATAAAGATACATGAAATCTAGAATAAAATTTTAAAAACAGCCAGAAATATAAAATAAGCTAACAATATAATAAAAATAATATGGTGAATCATTGCATGCCAATAAATTTGAATGAAATAATATGGATAAATTTCTGGAAATGTATAAATTGCTAAAACTGGCCCAAGAAGAAAGAGACTTGGCTAGATATATAACTAGAGCTTCTAGATTCAACCCTTTTCACAGATGAGTTAAATCAAACTTACAAGAAATAGGTAGTTTTCATCTTATGGAATAATCCTCAGAAATAGGGAAAAAAAGGGAAAACTGTCTAACTCATTTCATGAGTTTAATATAATACTGAGCGGCAGCGGCCGAGAACTGGGAAAGGCGGCAAACCAGAGACAGAGAGCGAGCACCCGACCTGGCACAGCACTGTGAGTGATCCCTGGCACAGCTCTGTTCGGGGGGTGGATGCCCACGCGGCTCCCGCCTGCACCACCAGGCCACTCACCGCCCGGTGCTGCCTCCATTTTCCCAGGTGCGGGCAGCTCTGCCCTGCTCGGCCATCACGGAGCCCTCCCACTTGCTTGGCCTGGCGCCGGCCTTTCCGGAGCCTGCGGACCGGCCTCCGCTCCCACTCCCTCCGCGGTTCTCTGGCGGGGCTGGTGGCGGGGGGTGTCCTGGGCCAGTGTCGGGAGGGCAATTAAGTACGGGCGGGCCGACTGTCACTCCACCATACCCTGGACTCCGGCCCCAGGTAAACTCCCTGTTACTGGGAGGCAGATACAATCTCTGCGGCCACCAGTTTGGAAAAAAGCCTAACGAATTTCTGGTTGGGAATAGTGTGGTAGGAGAGTTCCCAGGTCCGCTTGAACCGGCCGGAGACCAGGCTGCAGGTGGGCGCTAGACTCGGTTTATACTGGGGGGATACAAAGGTGAACAAGACCCGAGAAAGATCTACATAGTGCTACAAAGGCACCCAGAGAGACCGGTCGTCTGTGCCCAGCAGAAACCTGGTAGACTTCCTGGGTGAGGCGGTGCCGAGCAGGGTCTTGAAGGCCCAGCTGATAGACGAGGGGTGCAGAAGACACGCCCCAGCCCAGCACAGTGCGCACAGAGTGGGGAGACGTGCGGCCAGGGAGGTGGAGACTCGACAGAAACCACACACCCGGTGGGGTCGCCACTGCATGATCTAACAGCCTGGGCCAGAGCACACGGAACAGGGAGAAGTCCTGCACAGGAAGTGAAAGCTCAACAGAGATCACACACCCTGTGGTACGTGATCCACCAGCCCAGCAGAGTCCAAGCTGACCAGAAAGGTGGCTCCCCGGAGAAGCCCAAAACCTGAGGCAACCACACACACAAGGCACTAGAGGCCAACTGAGCAGTCAAGGAGGTAGCTATACGAAATTGGCAACCACAGCAACATCCTCGTTAGTCATTAGTCTCAAACCGGTGAACTGTGAAATCCCCTGCCACAATGAATAAACACCAAAAAAAAGATACCAGAAATACAAAAAATCAAGAAAGTACACCACCAAAAGTTAATAAATCTCAAACTCTAGATCCTATAGAACAAGAAGCCCTTGAAATGACTGACAAGGAATTTCGAGTGATAATTCTAAGGAAACTGAATGAGATACAAGAAAACTCAGCTAGACATCATGATGAAATGAGGAAAAGTATACAGGATCAGAAAGAGGAAATGTACAAGGAAATCAATGTCCTGAAAAAAAATGTAGCAGAACTTGCTGAACTGAAGAAGTTATTCAACGAAATAAAAAACACAACGGAGAGTTTAACCAGCAGGCTTGTCGAAGTTGAAGAGAGAACCTCTGAACTTGAAGATGGGCTGTTTGAAATAACACAAGCAGACAAAAAGAAAGAAAAAAGAATCAAGGACATTGAAGAAAATCTGAGAGAGATATCAGACAACCATAAGCGATCAAATATCCGAGTCATGGGTATTCCAGAAGGGGAGGAAAATGGAGATTCCATTGAAAACATATTCAACAAAATAGTGGCAGAAAACTTCCCAGGTATAGGAAAAATCACAGATCTTCAGATCCAGGAAGCTCAACGATCTCCAAATGTATTCAACCCAAAAAGACCTTCTCCAAGACATGTCATAGTCAAATTGGCAAAACTAGATACAGAGATAAAGAGAGAATCTTAAAAGCTGCAAGAGAGAAGCGTCAAATCACCTATAAGGGAGCCCCAATCAGGTTAACATCAGACTTTTCATCACAAACCCTAAAAGCTAGAAAGGAATGGGATGATATTTTCAAAATACTAAAAGACAAAGATTGCCAGCCAAGAATACTCTACCCTGCAAGGCTATCCTTCCGAAATGAGGGGCAAATAGTATATTTCTCAGACAAACAAAAACTACGGGAGTTCACTACCACAAGACCACCCTTACAAGAAATCCTCAAGGGAGTACTGGGTTTGGTTCCTGAAAAATAACTACCACTGCCATAAAAACCCAAGAAAAATCTAAACCCGCTAGTATAATAAAAATGGCATTCATGAAGAGAAAACAAGCTAACAAAAACACTATCTACAACCTAAGGAACCAACAAACACAGAAACCAAACAGTAAATCAGAAAGCAAGGAACAAAAGACACCTAAGACAACCAAACAACCAATAAAATGCTAGGAATAAATCAACACCTTTCAATAACAACTCTTAATGTAAAAGGCTTAAATTCCCCAATTAAAAGACACAGACTGGCTGACTGGATCAAAAAGCAGGACCCAACTATATGCTGCCTACAAGAGACCCACCTCACCCATAAAGATTCACACAGACTAAGAGTGAAAGGATGGAAAAAGATTTACCATGCAAACAGAAAAGAAAAACGAGCTGGAGGAGCTATTCTTATATCTGACAAAATAGACTTTAAACTAAAAACCATAAAAAGAGGCAATGAGGGACACTACTTAATGATAAAAGGACTGATCCATCAAGAAGACATAACAATCATAAATATGTATGCACCCAATGTTGGAGCAGCCAGATTTATAAAACAAACTCTATTAGACCTAAAGAAGGAAATAGACACTAATACCATAATAGCAGGGGACCTGAACACCCCACTGTCAATATTAGACAGATCATCTAGGCAAAGAATCAGTAGAGAAACACAAGATCTAAACAAGACTCTAGACCAATTGGAATTGGCAGATATCTACAGAACATTCCACCCAACAACCTCAGAATATTCATTCTTCTCAGCAGCACATGGATCACTCTCCAGGATAGATCACATATTAGGTCACAAATCAAGTCTCAATAAATTCAAAAAATTTGGAATTATCCCATGTATCTTCTCAGACCACAATGGATTAAAACTAGAAATTAATAACAAACGAAACTCTGGAAAATATACAAACACATGGAAATTAAACAGCATTCTACTTAATGACATATGGGTCCAAGAAGAAATCAAGCAGGAAATCAAAAAATTTCTTGAAACTAATGAAAACAATGATACATCATACCAAAACCTGTGGGATACTGCAAAAGCAGTATTGAGGGGAAAATTTATTGCATTAAACGCTCACTTCAGAAGAATAGAAAGGTGGCAAGTGAACAACCTAACACTTCACCTTAAAGAACTAGAAAAACAAGAACAATCCAAACCTAAAGTTAGCAGACGGAAAGAAATCATTAAGATCAGAGCAGAACTGAATGAAATTGAAAACCAAAAAGCAATTCAAAAGATCAAGGAATCAAAAAGTTGGTTTTTTGAAAAGATAAATAAAATTGACAAACCATTAGCATGGCTAACAAAAAAAAAGAAGAGAGAAGACTCAAATAACAAAAATTAGAAATGAAAAAGGCGATATTACAACTGATTCATCTGAAATACAAGGAACCATTCGAGACTACTATAAACAACTATATGCCAACAAATTTGAAAATCTGGAGGAAATGGATAAATTTCTGGACACACACAAGCTCCCAAAACTGAACCGTGAAGACGTAGAAAATTTGAACAGACCAATAACAATAAAGGAGATTGAAGCTGTTATCAGAAGGCTCCCAACAAAGAAAAGCCCAGGACCAGATGGATTCACAGCAGAATTTTACCAAACATTCAAACAGGAATTGACACCGATTCTTTACAAACTATTCCAAAAGATTGAAACAGACGCAAATCTCCCAAACTCATTCTATGAAGCAAACATCATCCTGATACCAAAACCAGGTAAAGATATAACCAAAAAAGAAAACTACAGGCCAATATCCTTGATGAATGTAGATGCAAAAATCCTCACTAAATTACTAGCAAACAGAATACAGCAACACATACGTAAAATTATTCATCACGATCAAGTGGGATTCATCCCAGGGATGCAAGGTTGGTTCAACATACGCAAATCAATAAATGTGATACACCATATTAATAAACTCAAACACAAGGACCATATGATCATCTCTATAGATGCTGAAAAAGCATTTGATAAAGTTCAGCACTCATTCATGACAAAGACCCTCTATAAGTTAGGTATAGAGGGAAAGTATCTCAACATAATTAAAGCCATATATGCCAAACCCACAGCCAATATCATCCTGAATGGGGAAAAGCTGAAAGCTTTTCCTTTAAGAACAGGAACTAGACAAGGATGCCCACTCTCACCACTCCTGTTCAACATAGTGTTGGAAGTACTAGCCAGAGCAATCAGAGAAGAGAAGGAAATAAAGGGCATCCAGATTGGAAAAGATGAAGTCAAACTGTCCCTGTTTGCAGATGACATGATCCTATATATCGAACAGCCTAAAACCTCTATAAAAAAATTGCTGGAATTGATAAATGATTTCAGCACAGTAGCAGGATACAAAATCAACACACAAAAATCAGTAGCATTTCTTTTCTCCAATAGTGAACATGCAGAAATAGAAATCAAGAAAGCCTGCCCATTTACAATAGCCACCCAAAAAATAAAATACTTAGGAATTGAGTTAACCAAGGAGGTGAAAAATCTCTATAATGAGAACTACAAACCACTGCTGAGAGAAATTAGAGAGGATACAAGAAGATGGAAAGATATCCCATGCTCTTGGATTGGAAGAATCAACATAGTGAAAATGTCCATACTACCCAAAGTGATATACAAATTCAATACAATCCCCCTCAAAATTCCAAAGACATTTTTCTCAGAAATGGAAAAAACTATCCAGACATTTATATGGAACAATAAAAGACCATGCATAGCCAAAGCAATGCTGAGCAAAAAAATAAAGCTGGAGGCATAACACTACCTGACTTTAAGCTATACTACAAAGCTATAATAACCAAAACAGTATGGTACTGGCATAAAAACAGACACACTGACCAATGGAATAGAATAGAGAATCCAGAAATCAACCCACACACTTACTGTCAGCTGATCTTTGACAATGGCACCAAGCCTATTCAGTGGCGAGGGGACTGCCTCTTCAGCAAATGGTGCTGGGATAACTGGATATCCATATGCAGGAGAATGAAACTAGATCCATACCTCTCGCTGTATACTAAAATCAACTCAAAATGGATTAAGGATTTAAATATACACCCTGAAACAATAAAACTTCTTAAAGAAAACATAGGAGAAACACTTCAGGAAATAGGACTGGGCACAGACTTCATGAATACGACCCCAAAAGCACGGGCAACCAAAGGAAAAATAAAGAAATGGGATTATATCAAACTAAAAAGCTTCTGCACAGCAAAAGAAACAATTAAAAGAGTTAAAAGACAACCAACAGAGTGGGAGAAAATATTTGCAAAATATATATCTGACAAAGGATTAATATCCAGAATATATAAGGAACTCAAACAACTGTACAAGAAGAAAACAAGCAACCCGATTAAAAAATGGGCAAAAGAGCTAAGTAGGCATTTCTCTAAGGAAGATATCCAAATGGCCAACAGACATATGAAAAAATGCTCAACATCACTCAGCATCCGGGAAATGCAAATCAAAACCACATTGAGATACCATCTAACCCCAGTTAGGATGGCTAAAATCCAAAAGACTATGAACGATAAATGCTGGTGAGGCTGCGGAGAAAAAGGAACTCTCATACATTGTTGGTGGGACTGCAAAATGGTGCAGCCTCTATGGAAAATGGTATGGAGGTTCCTCAAACAATTGCAGATAGATCTACTATACGACCCAGCTATCCCACTGTTGGGAATATACCCAAAGGAATGGAAATCATCAAGTCGAAGGTATACCTGTTTCCCAATGTTTATTGCAGCACTCTTTACAATAGCCAAGAGTTGGAACCAGCCCAAATGCCCATCATCGGATGAGTGGATACGGAAAATGTGGTACATCTACACAATGGAATACTACTCAGCTATAAAAACGAATGAAATACTGCCATTTGCAACAACATGGATGGACCTTGAGAGAATTATATTAAGTGAAACAAGTCAGGCACAGAAAGAGAAAGACCACATGTTCTCACTTATTGGTGGGAGCTAAAAATTAATATATAAATTCACACACACACACACACACACACACACACACACACACACAAACATGGGGGGGGGGAAGAAGATATAACAACCACAATTATTTGAAGTTGATACGACAAGCAAACAGAAAGGACATTGTTGGGGGGGAGGGGGGGAGGGAGAAGGGATGGAGGTTTTGGTGATGGGCAGCAATAATCAGCTACAATGTATATCGACAAAATAAATTAAAAAAAAAAAATAATATAATACTGAGACCCAAGGCAGGTAAGCAGAGCACACACAGAAATTTATATACCAGTTTCACTGATAGTTATTGATGCAAAAATTGCAAATGAAATATCATCTAGCTGAATCCAACAGTGTATTTTACAAAAACCCAAATCAAACATGGTTTAATCCTAGAAATATAATGATAATTTGATATTAACAATATATTAATGTAATTTAATACATTAATAAATTGAGAAAAAATTATGTAATCATCTCAACTGTTACTTTTGTTAAAACATATCAGAAATGCTTGATAAAGTTGTTTCTTATATCTAAAAATTTCCTAGAGAACCAGGCCTTTCCTAACATTATAGAAGCTACATGTCAAAAGGCTGGATCAAACAGCATACCTAATGGGGATGCTCTAAGATCAGGCACATACAAGGATGAACACTGTCTCTACTTATATTCAATACAGTGCATGGTATCCTGGCGATGTAATAGAAAAGACATAAAAGGAATAAAAATTGGACAGGAAGAGACAGAACTATTATTGTTTAAAAATGACATGACCATTTTACATCAAACATGAAACAGAATTTACAAATAAACTATGAAAACTATAGTGTTTAGCAAGTTTGAGTTAGTATTTTTTTATATTAGCAAAAACAAAATGGAAAATATGTCATCAAAAGGCTATGAATGTAAAATATCTACATAGAAATTACCCTAACAAAGAATGCATAGGATCATTATGGAGAAAGTATAAAATCCTATTAAAGAGTATAAAAGCAACCTGAATAAGTGATAGTGCAATGTTTATAGATGAGGTGTTGTTGTAAAGGTGTTATAATTATTAAATTAATATATAAATTAATCTATTGATATAAATTCAATTAATATACCAGCAGTACTTTGAAGGGAAACTTAACAAGTTGATTTTAAAAAGTATATGAGAATGAAAGTTCCAGAAATAGCTAAGAAAATTTTTCAAAAAAATAGCAAAGAGAGGGAATTACCTTACCATTAAACATGTAACATTATTAAATTAATAAAATTTAAGCACTTAAAACATATCAACAAAGCCACAAATGTATGTTATAAATTGCTTCACAAAACAGAGGAGGAAAGATACACTGTTTTAAAGGTGATGTTGAGAGAATTGGCTCATTATATATAAAAACAAATACTGTTGAATACCTAGCTCACGTTATATGTAAAAAGTCTTTAATTGAAATAAGTTTTAAACAAGAACAGTAAAAATATAAATAGAAGGTGACATTTGAGAATGTCTAATTTTTAGGTGAAGAAGAATTTTCTGAAGAAGGCCAAAGGAGCTTAAAACATAAAAGACAAAGGTGATAGACTGATTTACATCTAAACAGATTATATTCAATGAAGGAGTACATAGGCAAAATTATCAGACAAACTGAGGAAATTATTTGCACAGTGGAGAATAGACAAAGGATACTGACATCTAAACTATAAAGAGAATTACAGATCAGTAAGAAATGGTGGGCAACCCAGGAAAAATGGGCAACACTATGATTAGGCAATTTAGAGAATGAGAAATCTTTGTGCCATGAACTGAGACACATGACGAATCTAATAATAACTGTAAGATATAAGCAATATCAAAAATATTTAGAAACATGCAAATTTAAAAAACAATGGAATACCACTCCACATCTGTCAGATGACAAATATTAGTACAACAAATAATACCATGCCTTGGCAAGGACATGGGGAATTGGAAAAGGATGCAGTAATCAATTAATGTCATTAAGAATGCAAATCCTGGTGCCTAGATGTGTATATAAACCAAAAAACTCATTAACAGATTCATATGGAGATACATGTGATGATGTTTATTTGTTTATTTGTTGTGACAGCAAGTGGGGAGGGAGCAACTTGGGTGTATTGATAGAGGAACAGAAGTAAAATGTAATATATGCATACCATGGAATATGAAGCATCATTTGGCAGTATGTTAGGTTTATATGAAAACAATGCTTTAGGCAAGAACAGTGTTAAGAGAACAAAGAAACAACTTATTTGTAACATAATACTTTTATGTATATCACATATGAACACATATATTTCAAGAGTACTACTAGCTCTAAATGAATGTGTGAAAGTGGAATGAATGGGTGTATATTAAATACTTTCGAGTGGGTGCCTATCATGCAGAGGAAAATGAGTGTATTGATAAGGGACAAAGGGAGAAATAGAACTTTGCATAAACTTTAATGAGAGTGTGTCATGAGCTAAGAAATGTGATTAATTTTGTGCACTTGAAATGAAAAAAAGAAAAAACAATATGTACTGCATAAGTGAAATTAATTATTTTTATGTATTATTATATCAGAACATTACTGATACTCCCATGTTTGAAAATAATAATAAATCACTGTCTAATCATTTGGCTTAAACAAGACCCTTCATGAATAGGCAGTAAATATATGTTCAATGACTATCTTCACTAATATATTTTAATGTGGTCAGGACTATGTTTGTAGTTTTCATTTCTATACCCCTAGCACCTAAGACATTATTGCTGACCCATGCTAGATGTTCAGTAAAGATTTATTAAATAAATAAAGCTGGCTTGGTTATTCAAAGATCATGAAGTGAAGGCTACTTAACCAAAAGATCATAAAGTGAAGTACTAACTATACTGTAGGTGAATAACATGTATTCTCCTTTCATCACCAGAACACTATGATGCAGGCTTTCTCATTTGTTTTTCTTGGGTAATGAAACTTGGGTTCAGCGAGTTTAAACAACTTTTCTAAGCTTACAAGTGGTGGAAAGAGGATTTTAACTCATGTCATTTTGATTCTAGAGGTCCTCTAACTATAAGACATTGCTAGATCCTGATAGAAAGCAGCTAAACTCTTTTTCTCATTTATTTTAATCTCAAATTTTGCCTCAAGCATATTTCTAGAATATAAAAAGGGAAAGGTGGAAAAAGCACACAGGTAATGAACTTCAGCAGCCTGATAGGAATCTTCTTTCTTTACCTTATCCTTATAACTAGCAACTGTATATGTGCAGAGCAGAGAGTTTCAGCAGAAAGCAGTTAAGTTACAACTGGATAGAGTATAAACTGATGCAGCAGAATAAAAATATAAACATATTTTATATCTGTCTTTTTTATTACATCTATTTTCAATTACAGTATAGCTATTTGTTTTCCTGAAAGCTTTTTAGCATTTATCCAACCATAGTATACATGAAGTGGTTGTTCAAGAGATTAAGTGTGTGAATATATAATTAATTTTATCATTGAAAATGTCTTTTAAATAAAGATAATATATCTGTGGAGGTGGCATAGTTTTTACTGAAGTCATTTCTCCTCCTTATTGAGTGGAGGATAAATGTTCTCTAATGAATTCCGTCACCATAGCCAGACCAAGTTCATTAGCAGCACGACACACTATTAACTCACTACCTAGAGTTGTAGTTTGGGAGATTGATGCCAGGCAGTGCTTCCATCACCCTCTCTTCTGTAGTACGAATCGGCTAATTCTTGGATCTGCTGGCTTGAAGGCACAGCTTCACCCACGCTTACAATAGCAGATCCTGAATTCTTTACGCGAATGTCATACTTCCTCTGGGCTACAGCGTCAACACCCACAGCCCCTTAACAGTTTCCTTTTTATCCTTCAAATCAGAGGAACAGATGCCCTTTGGTTTTTGGAGATTCAGTCTACTTTTTTCTGGCCAGCATAGCTAAATTATACTAAGTCTGGGCCAAAATGAAGCCAGGAATTAAAATGAGCTTTGTAATGTGGATGATACAAATTAATGTGCCTGATTATTCATCACAACCTGTGTCACAAATATTGAACCAGTGCCAGATACTCACCTATTTCCAGAGCATTAATAGAGGCTCCTGTTCAGCGCAGGTGGTAATGCACCTTGGGTTCTGCCCTACAGCTGTTTGATTTCCTTGTGATCTTGAAACTGTCTCTCCAGAAATATCATCTAGGCCGGGACATAGATGCCCTCTGGAAATAAATGTTCCCAGGCCTACTTCTCTGGACACTGTCATCTTTTTTGATCGAAACAACATGTTCTTGTGTTCAGATCAGAATTTTCTCTTTGGAAAGTGATGATAACTGTGGACGCAGGTTAATGAATGCAGATGAATGCCAGAGATGGTGGCCTGCCTTACTCCTGGTCCTCACTGGAAAAAATGTGTGTCCTCATTCTGTGGTTCCAGGAGGACCCCCAAAACACTTGTCCCCCCTCAAGTGGTGCCAGAAGTTTTATTAGAGTTGTTGAATGTCTAATAATTTTTCTTCTGTTAAAAGGTAAATATGCACACCAAGACACATTTTTTTGACACGTGTTTCTCAGAGCCTTTTATAGACTGCATGTCACTCATATCCCCTCTGTCACCACCTCTGTCAGAGCACAGCTGCCTGCCGTGAGCACCTGCCTGTCTTACCTGAGGGTTTTCTCCAGCCCCCGGAGCCCACTTTGTCACCCTTTCAGCAGGACAAATGTGCCTTGAAAAAGTGCCATAATGGCCCACCAGGAGCACTCCTAACAAGTGGCTGGATAAACACTTCTGCTTTCTGTGTGGTATCCTTCTACACTGGCTTCCAGGGCTTCCCTGGCGATTCCCCACCAGTGGCCTGTGGAAGTAGCTGGCTTGATATTGCCCCCTGCACTGACTGCCTTTCCTTCCGGATCTTAATTCGCTTCCCCTTTCCAGGTGTTTCTTTCTCCTCCAAAGAAATGACTGCCACTGGAATTGTTGTCTCAGGGGTTTCCTTTCGGAGGATTCAAAATATGAGGTGGTGAGAGAAAACATGAGAATCTTAGATCTTGAACAAGGGAATGGAAGTACCACGAGAAAAAGAAAGCAAAAATTCGGAAAACAGGAACCTATCTCTTAGGTGCTAAGGCCTATGAAGGGCATTTTAGCATGTATTTCTCCATTTAATCTCACGACAATTTTGTGTGATACATTCTTATACCCATTTTATAGGTGGGTAAACTAAGGCTCAATAAAATAAACCTGCCTGAATGCATATAGCTTGTAAGGGATGTAGAGCTTTGGTTCATACTGAGATCTTCTGGTTCCAAGTTCAGTGCTGTTTTTCTACAACACTATGCTTGCCTGCTACTCTTCCTCCCAATTCTGGATAAGGTACAAAGGAAAGGGTGGGTCTATGGCAGACACTGACAAAACCAAGAGGAGAAGCTGGCGATACACATCCCTGTAGCTTAAGGACAACCTGTGAGCACACTGGGGCGAAAGCAGCCCCTCCCAGACTTCCTCAATCATCTCCTTCCGGCACCACTGCTGAAAGGGTCTGCTAAGCCAGGCATGGGGAGTTCCAGCTGTCTCAGGATGGGTGTAAAACCTAAGTGTGACACTGGTGCTTGTACAGTTGTGTTTGAGCACAGTCCTCAGTCATGTGGCACCACAGGGAACTTGGATCATAGAAGTCAGCGGGGCTAGGTTTCAGTCCTTATCTCTGCCACTGGCCCTTCCCCAACATCAACACTACAACAACCAATCACTTCTCTTCTTCAGCCACATGTGCTTGCCCAGTGTCTTTGCACATAGGTTCCCTTTGCCTGGAATTCCCTCTTGCCTCCTTTCTCTCTAGAGAGTTTCTCCTTTATCGTAGAGTCTCAGTCAAGCACCACCTTCTCGGAAGCCTTCCCTGATTTAGGTACTCTGGTTAAGTATCTAGGGACTGGCTTTTTCAAACAGCATGATTTCCTTGAGGTTCATCCAGGCTGTTGCCTGCAGTAGTTCTTTCCTTTGCACTGCCGAGTTGTGTTCCATGGTATGTGTGTATCACAGGAACTTTGTCCTTTTATCTCTGTTTTTGCTGCCTGGTAAGAGGACTATGGTTGGAGCTCAGTGTCAGCCACATGAAGGGCATTTAACTCTGCAAATAACTTGCTGTGTCAAATATCTTGTGCAAGTGAGGAAAGCTGAAGCTGGTTATATTCATGCCATTTAGAACAGGCAATTATTTTGACCTTTGGATTCAAATTCACCACCATGAGCCCCTCTAAATTATCAGTTACTTCACTGACTGGCGAAAAAGTAGATCAAAGTAGACAAACCAACACAACAGCTACATTTGCATGCCAGCATGATCAGGCCAGATTTTAAATTGGTGATATATTTGAAAACTTCAGCCTTGATCACCTTGCACAACTTTTATCCCAGCAATGGAGTTTAACTAAAAACGCGGAATCCCAGAAAATGAAATTGCATTAATGATGAGAGGA
This sequence comes from Cynocephalus volans, assembly GCF_027409185.1. NCBI lineage: Eukaryota > Metazoa > Chordata > Mammalia > Dermoptera > Cynocephalidae > Cynocephalus > Cynocephalus volans. Next base: position 103,024,564 of record NC_084460.1, on the reverse strand, counting down.
TCTCAGAACACCTTCTTCCTGAGGTACACTTCTAATAATAATAATGCTTTCCACTTCTATTGCTCTTGAACATTTATAGAAAGCAGTTTCACGTCCATCATTTTGTTCAGCCCTGAATTAATACCATGAGGTAGGTGGGGAGCATATGGTAGTGGTGGCATGGGGGTGTTAATGTCATTGCACTTGACAAATGAAACTTTAGAGCTACAGAGGTGACATCTGATTTGCCCAAGATTGCACAACTACTCAATAAATAAACCTGGCTAGAACTCTGATCTTCATTGTACATTCACCCTATTATACTGCTATGTCTCATGGGTAAGTAAACATTTTTTAAAAAAGGAGGAATCTTTGCTTCTTTACTCAAAGGCTATTTTCATTATTTGACTTTCACAATTCCATTGTCAAAGTATCCCATATATACATTTCTACAGCACTCACTTGCTGAAAGTCATGTTTGTAAAGAAGCTCTATCTTGATTGTTTTTCCCCAAACAAATCTTAGAGATACTTAGAACAAACTGCTGTATGTTATTACACATGATTGTAGTAATTTATTTTACCTGGGGGCAAAATCCTAGCTATTTAGTAAGTCTTATAAAAATCTCCAGATGGCTTAATTATACTGCTTTAGAAAACAAAGGTATAAAAATAAAATGGATGAATAAGTAGAGTTTAGAAACATACAGAAATGAAAAACAAAAGTTAAAAGGAAATTTTGAGTCTTTAAAAATGAGATCTTCCCATTCCTGCTAAAAACTCTCAACAAACTAGGAATAGAGGGGAACCTCCTCAATTTGATAAAGAACATGTTCAGAAGACTTGCAATTGACATCATTCTTAATGGTGAGAAACTGAACACTTTCCTTAGGAGAGGGAAAAAAGCAAGAATTTTCTCTCTCGTCACTCCTATTCAACATTGTACCGAAAGTTTTAGCTACTGTAGTAAGACAAGAAAAAGAAATAAAATGTATATAGTTCAGGAAAGAAAAAATAAAATTTTCTTTGTTCGCAGATGATATAGTTGTCTATGCAGAAAATCCCAAAGAATCAACCAAAAAACTCCAGGAACTAATAAGTAGAACTTACAAGGTCACAGGATATAAGGTTAATATACAAAAGTCAATGGCTTTTGTATACACTGATAATAAACAAATAGAATTTGAAATTTTAAAAAAGTTTTATTTATAATTGCACCAAAAATTTTTTTACATAAAAAGTTAACAATATATATATAGAATCTATATGTGGAAAACTACAAAACTCTTTGAAGAAAGAAATCAAACAAAATCTAAATAATTGGAGAGATATTCCATGTTCTAAGTTAGAAACTCAATATTAAGATGGCAATTCTTCTGAACTTAATCTATAGTTAACTCAATCCCAGTCAAAATTGCCAAAAGCTATTTTGTAGATATCAAAAAAAATGGTTTTAAAGTTTATATGGAAAGGCAAAAAGCCTAGAACCGTTCTTCAACACAGTGTTGAAGAACAAATTTGGAGGACTCATACTACCTGTGATTTCAAGACTGACTCTAAGGCTAAAGTAATTTAGACAGTATGGTATTGGTGAAATAATAGACACATAGATCAACAGAACAGAATTGACAGTCCAGAAGTAGACCCAAACAAATGTGGTCAACTGATCTTTGACAAAAGAGCAAAGACATTTCAATAGAGGAACTGTAGCCTTTTCAATAAACAGACCAACTGGACATCCATATACCAAAAGCCAACCAAACAAAAAACAATGAAAAAACGCCAAAACCTAGACGCGGTCCTATATGTTTCACAGGTTTAACTCAAAGTTAACTTGAAATGAATCATAGACCAAAAAGCTACAAAACTATACAACTTCTAGAATAAAACATACAATAAAATCTGGGTGACCTTGGGTTTAGTGATGAGTTTTTAGGTACAAAATCTAAAGCACAATCCATGAAAGAAAAATTGATAGGCTGGTATTTATTTAAAAATGAGTACTTAAGCTCTGGGAGTTGGCAATTAATTTTTGGTTGTGAATAATATTAACTTTTAATCCAGATGAGTTTTCAAACATATGTAAACAAGAAAGGAGAAAAACTTTCAAGGCATTGAGACTTACCAATAGAAGTAGCATATTGTGCCTACCTCATTAGGTTGTAGTAAGCTGTGATATAAAAAGTTCACAAGAGTGTATGGTTTGTTTGTTTTTTTCATTTTTAATATTTCAATATTACATGGTATAATTTTCCTTCTGGGGCAAGAGAAGACAACTGATACACATTGAGCATTGTTCTGTGTCAGGCACTGTAATAGACACATATGTAACTGCAAGAGGAAATCTTTTCCTTTCCCTTTCTTAGACATGAGGTTAATACATGCTCACACTGTTCTCTGATTTTATCCTTCAGTTCATAAAGAAATAACAGAATGTTCTGCAAGACGTACAAACCAAGAATTTAACTCCAAAATGAAGAAAACCCTTAATTTCAGTAGGTGCTTCTGATGTTGTATAGAACCAAGTAGTTGATGTAAGCATAGATGTGCTTTAGTGGGCTCCATCTTTTTAATGTTCCAGGAGGCCTTAGAAGTGAGCGATAGCTTGCAGAGAGTGGAAGAACAGGAAGGGATACACAATAGGAGAATGGCAACTTAGGATCAAATTGAGAAGAGCCCCTTTTTTCCCCCAAAGGGAAAACTACTCCTGAGGGGTGAGAAGCCTAGTGTTTGGGTTATACAGATATTATTTTATTTATTTCTATTAAGAACTCTGCAAAACAGGTATTATTTTAGCCATTTTATAGATAAGGAAATGAGTCTCAGAGAGGTTATATAATTTGCTTAAAATTATGCAACAAATAGTAAATAGCAGAGGAAAGATTGAACCCTTATCTAACTCAGAGGCCAATGTTCGTTCTTCTCTACCAGGGGCAATGTAGTCTAGAGGTAAATAGGTAGACTCTAGTGTCAAGTTAACTTTGGCTCACTTTCTGGGATTTCCATTTATTAGCTGTTTAACTCTGAATAATTTATTCAACATATCCATGCCTCAGTGTTCACATCTAAAAAATAGTGAAAATCATGACTTCATCAGATTGCTGTGAGAATATATGAGATAATTAATGTCAAGGTTTCAATATAATACATGGTACATAATAGAGGATCAATACATGTCAGCTAGAATTATTCTAATATGACTTTGCTTCTGTCATAAAGTGCAAACAATACTTAAGATGTTACCTGGGTTCATAGACATCAAAAAACATCTGTTTAGCAACTTGAGTCATGAAGGCCCCATAAAGAGATGGTTGACTAATGCTACTTGAAAAAGCTTGTATGGAAGGTGTTCTATGGTAATTTGGTACTCTATACCAGAACAGCTCATCCAAACCACCCCTCTAATTTATATGTTCTTATCACTACTAGAGAAAATGCTTCTTGGCTCAAATGTGATGTAATTTCTTATCTGTCTCCTCCTATGATACATTCAACAACTTCAAACTCTATGTCAACTGGGGCCATCTATATACAAGACACTACATTGGTTACTCAAGGAACTTACATTCTTGTCCAGAGTGTTTTTTAAATAAGTATTTTAACATTAAAAAACGAGAAGTGCCTAAGAGAAGTGTATAGTAAACACTGTATGTATTTAGCAGTAGGAAAGTTTGTTGTTAGCAAGAGGATGTGGAAAAGCTTTAGAGAAGAGGTGTCATTTGATTGGTGCCTTGACATGAGTAAGTTTAGACATGTAAAGATAATGGCGAAAGTAATCTAGAGGGGAATAAAACAGGAAAAATACAAAGGAAGGACAGTGCAGTTCAGTAAGTTAGGAGCGTATGTGAAAGAGATTAGAAGGAAACAAACAAGAAAAGGTTGGATAAAATCAGGTTGTGAGAATCTCAAAAAGAAGCTTAGGGAGTTTGAATTTTATGCTTAGGTTGAGAGGTACAATTGAATGTGTTAAAGAATAATAGGCTCTGACTACTCTCTGGGAAATAAGTCTGGTGGCTGTTTACAGAATGGGCTGGGAGACAGAGAGAAGAGGTGAGAAGGTGAATTAGGTATTGTTGAAACCACAGCGAGGTCTGAGCCTTAAGGTGCTGATGGTGAAGAGAACATATATGCAATGAACTGTGGAAGTAGAAGCAGCAGGATTGAGCCTTGTTTGAATGAGTTTCCAGGAACAAAGAGGAGTCTAACAGATTTCAAGGTTGTGTGGCTAAGAGAGTGCTGGGAACCCTCAACAGAAACAGACACAGTAGTACTAGTAGGATTGACAGAAATACTGAAATCATTGCAGGACTCAATAAGTTTGAAGTCTATTTATTGAACATCCAAGTGGACATGTCTAGCAAGATGTCAGAAAGGGAAAATGGTATATCAGAGATTGAAAATAACCTCCATATGCAGGGTTTATTATAAACCTTGGCTTTCTTCTACCATCCTTGTGACTGACTAGTGTCCCCAGCTGCACCCTCTGAGTTTGTTAGTGGTTTCTTCATTAACCATCTCTCCCTGCATTACCTTCATTCTATGTATGTTAGCTCATTTGCATTCACTGATCCATAAAATTAGAATAATAGGTGTGGGACCTCAGAAATTTTCTCATTCTATAATTTTACCTTATAGATGAGGAAACTTAAGATCCATCTAATCAAGTAGCCTCTCAAGGTTGTTAGATATTGAGGAAGGATCTGTTCACTGCTCATCTGCCAGTGTCCACGTTCTCCTGTGTCATAAGACACCTCTCTCCAAAGAACCCCTGTGTCACACATAAGATACTTCTGCCCACCCCGTGTCACAAGAAACCTCTGAATTTAGGAAAAGAAAAATCAGTGCTCAGAGGAGACCCCAATGAAAGAGAAAGCTGGTTCTTGTAAGAAGCCCCAGACAGCTTGCTTAAGTTACTCGGCTAGTTTTGTATATTTGGTCCCCATGAAGATGAATAGAACACTGGAAGCTTCTAGGTACCAAGAAACCAAGGGCGTGTACTTTTTATTTATGAGTACATATATTTTTTAAGTCCCCAACATACACTGATACCCCTAGGCAATGAATTAAAACATGCATCCCTCTCATATTTGCATTTTTTAATGATATGCCTGAAAAACATAATTTATCTAAATCTAAAGGATATTTTATGTGAGAAGTAATTTGCTGTGACTTCCTGAGTTGGGGTTGGAAAACTTGGATGAAACAAGACACTGATCTATTTTTATGTCTGAGTCACACATTCCAACAATGTCATGTACTCAAACAATGAATTTTATTTAATTATATCTAATTTTAAATATTAAGTCCAAAATTACTTTAGTTTGGTAAAAATAAACAAACCATACACAGTATGAGCGTGCAATTGGAATATGCCTGCATCTCTAATACCAGCGATGTTAATGAAATTATGATACTCTAGCTTTTGGTTAATAACAATTGCGTTTGTGGTACTAATAACTACGAATTAGTAGGTGATGAGCAATAATTGAAGTATTAAATTCTTGTAATTATAATAATTTATTATTTACCAGGCAGTGATCCTTATAATGATAATAAGCTAAAAGATAATTTCATGCCCGAATATAATTTTTTAAATGTGGCCATATAGACTTGGGTGAATGATCGGTGTGAGAGACACAGAAATGTGTACTTGGTTGTAAATTTTTTCAGCTCTGTGACTTGACCACACAGCCTGGACAAAGAAGGAACATGACAAGAAGACGGGGCAGAGTTGTGCAGTGAGAGGTGAGACATTGGTGTAGAGGACTGCAAGATGCCAAATGATACTTCTGTTAATTTACAGAAACCTATGACATGGAGCCTCTCAGAACTCTTCTACTACAGCTACACCTAAAGTTGTCTCGTTTTCCCCTATTTTGTAGGGAAGGTATGTTTTGTATGTGTGTGAGCCTATGTACCTTGTAAGGGATATTATAATTACTGTAAACCAGAATCCCATGTCTGTTAGAGACTTGTCTTAGGAACTTATATGTCCCCAGATCTCACCAGCCTACTGGTAGGAAAGAGAACAAATCAGTGTTTTGTATCCAAATGGTGTTGGCTCTTAGCTCTCTCAACTCAAGCAGACTGGTAAAGTACCCTCCTTTGTCAGGTATTTTGGCTCCTTTCCCAGACTGTTGAGCACTTGCTCAATCAAGTCTTTGTCCACTGTGCATAGTTGGTCTCCCTCCAGCCCTTCCACTGCAGAAGAACACTACCTTGTCTAGGGTGCTGTCTCCTGCTGTGTCCCAAAGCTGACACATCATACATCATACAGCAAATCCCTTTGATTGCCACAGCCCAGGAGCCTCAATATTTATTGCACATGGGGCAGGGAGAGGGGCAGCTTGTCCTCTCCACTGGGCTCTGGCTTGTACCACTGCACCTTCCATTGCCTCCATCACTCCCATTTCACCCCAGGCCTGGCAAGACCAAGACCTTGTGCTTCGAAAGCCCTCTTCCCCAGTGCTCACCAGCTCAAACAAAGAGAGGCCTGCAGGGTCACAGGCACTCATAAACTTAACCTCACTACTCCCCTCCTGCCTTCTTGGACACCTCTCCGTGAGATCTCATGTCAGAAAGATGGTGGCTGTTCACTTTGGCTTGAGAGGGAGCCTAGCATTGGGTTTTGCACTGTAGGACCTGACTGTGGGTGTTACTTTGACCTGAGGGGTGTTTAAGAGCATACTGCCTGTGCTGTCTATTTTAATTGATCTAGCCACTCACTGTGCTGTGGATGTCATTGTTTGTTATGGAGATAAAGGCAGAGGGACACACCCAGCAGCCTGACAGCGCCCTGTTTTGAGCCTCTGTGCTGAGATGAGTACATTTCCTGAGGCATCATGCTATTCCTATTTCCAAAGGAAACAAAAGCATCACAATAACATGGTCTTGCCTCCCAGATGATGCAGAATAATTCTTCCTTTCAATTAAACTGCTTTTGAACCTGTTGCACTGTCAACCTGTTGCAGTGAAAGCAAATTAAGTAGCCATGTTTTCATTTTAATGGATAACACTTTCTAGGGAAGCTGGAATAACCATGCATGACCTGAAACTGAGGCTAGAGTTGCTGCTTTCTCCATATGAGAGAGTTAACATCGACATCCATTATATCGGGTATGCTTGTATGGCCAAAGAATTGCATTAGCACAGTTAACTCTTAGTGAAATCTAAGTCAGTTAGCCAAAGGAGAGGCAAAACAGGTTGAAGTCCATAAATTGAATTTTAGTTAGTAGTCTCAGTCCCACCTCCCCTCATCAAATATTTTAATTTGAATTGCAACAAATAGCACACCTGAGATTTGTTTCCCCTTTTCACTCTTTATCTACCCTGGCTCTAGTCAAAAGGACATTATCTGTCTGTCCATCCATCCAGTGTCCACCATGTGCTATTGTGCCTAAACATGGACAGTAAAAGAGAATCAAACAACGCTGGTTGGACAGACAGAAGCTGGGTAGTTCTGCAGGGATTGTGAGGTAAAATGCATTCACATTCATTTAGCTAACAGGCTTGGTTCTCCTAGCCCTTTCTCTGAATGTAGCTGTGACTGACAACACTAATAACCCGTCAGTCCCTTTTTGGCCTGTGTTAGACAGGAAGCACCACTGTGAATGACATCTTTACCAGAAGTCTCAGAAGCTACTGAGAGACTTATCGGTCACAGAGAGGAAGGCATCTGGAGCAGCCAGACAACCATGAGCGCTGGATAGCGACTGAGAAGTAATTTTCACCTCCAAGGACCTTGTTAAGAAGGATGGAAAAGGTCTCCGCCATTCTTGAAGTTCAGTTATCTGAGCCCTTTCGAGAGTTAAGCTTCCGTGAGGAGACAGTGGAAACACCTCTAGTGTACTGGAGATGCTGTGTAGTTTTATTGCATTTTTTGGTTTGTTTCTTTGCCTGTAAATAAAGCCTCACATACTGAGAATTAGCAAAAATGATGGTTCACATAAATCGTTTTTCCAGATAATTGCAATCCTAAAACACTACATACAGCTGGTTAGGCTTTAATGGAATTTTCCTAAGAACTATTCCGGCATTTCCAGTTTTAAGAGCAGAGTTCACTAATGTAAAGAAACATTTTGCTGAAGCTTGGTCCCCATTTACCACATCAATTTGCATCTACTGTTACATGTGATGACTCCTCTGTATCTCAGAAGAAAGAGATGGAAGAGAGAAGAAAAGGGGAAGAAGGGAGGGAATGGCATGGTGTTGCTGACACTCTCACTTCCTCGGATTTCCTGTAAACGGGGAGCTGGAGCCCATAGTATATAATTATAAAGAGCGGAAGCTGGCACAACTGTTTCTGAGAAAGAATTTGTGGTATCCCAAACCCAACCTGAGCCTAGTTGGTGTCCAGGTGACAAAGTGTAGCAGTTTGGAAGAGGTCATTCTCTCTGTGACTGGCACTAACAGAACTCAGTCCTTGATCTTGGCATTAGTGGCTCTGGAATTCTTTCATGGGACAACTTAGGTGGCAGTCTTGTTGGAAGGGGGTGCTGGGACACTTACTTTGAAGGTTATTTTGTGTTCAAGCACACATTTTAACTTGCATTGTATATTTATTTGGCAGTGGGTTCTAGGACAGTATTGATAGAAATTGTGGGGGAGGGAGAGGACTAATGCCCACCCAAGTCATCCTTCCACATCACCTTTCTTGTCATGGTCTTGGTAGGAACAGAAATGGCTGAATTATAACAGAGAGTCTCTTAAAAGCAGCTTCAGCGAAGTGGACTTTGTGGTCATTCATACATGGAAGTTAGGGCAGGAGAAAAGCAATATGGTAGACCTGGAGATGGGGTGAGATCCTACTTCAGCACTAGAGCTTCAGACTGTCATTTGGGCATAACTATAAATGTAAATCTGTTGCTCGTGCCTGGCAGTGTGTTAAACATTATCCCATTGCTCTAGATTGCTCAGAACCATCACCCCCACACACTGGTTACTGTGTACTGGTTTGTAATGTAGATTGCCTTTTGAGGGTACAGAGGTATGTAGCACATTTGCTTTACTCTAAATGGGCCTAAACTTAATGAGGAGGTTCAATTTGGAACTTCCAGGTTGGCTATTTCTGTGAGCCCAAAGTCACCACTTCTCTTTGAACTTTCATTGACTTCTTGAATTATTTGTTTATTGCCTATTTCCTTGAGGTCAAGAAGTTTGTCTTTTTGATCTTTGTGTATTTATGTGCCTGGCATAAAGCTTTTCACATAGAAGGTAGTCAATAAGTGTTACATAAAAAGTACAAAGATGATCGTGATCTTAGAATATTGGTAGCCTCATTCCCCAGAGCAGGATCCTGTTTACGTCATTTCAGACCTCTTTGATTTTGCTGCCTCTTAATGTAGCTTGCCAGTCCTCTCATCCTCACCCCAATCACATCACACCCTACAGATGGGCCTGGTGTTTTGATTGCTCTTGAACTTGACCCAGCCCCTCAGACTTTTGACAAAGAATTTCCTCTTTACCAGTCTCCCTTTCATGAGAGATAAGCCCCACCTCTGCCCCTATTAATTTTTCTTCCAGAATTGCTTTCAGTTCATCCTTGCTTGCTGTACACACAGAACCCACTTTTTTTGATAAACAGATCCAAGGTGAGAAAGTGGTGTGAACAGACATACAAATATAGGAAAATTTAGGACATTATATAAAGAATGATGAGTAACAATAGAGCTGGAACTAAAAATGCAGGAAGGAAGTCAAAGAATACAAGTTTGGAAAGCTAATTGGGGTTCGAAATAAGGAGATTGGGGGTTATAATGTAGATAATTAGGAGCTGTTTTAAATATTGGTGGAAAGGAATGGTATGAATGAAAATATTCATTACATACATAAAATTCAATTAATTAAATTTACTTCAGTTAAGTGTATACTATGTTTTGAGATAATATCAGGAGAAGGAGATTGAGTAGATTATTAAGTAGATGGAGATCTTTGGGTGAAAGTCCATATTTTGGGCCATGAACAATTTAAAACTTGGTGTGTATTTCCTTAGATATAAATATAATGGTTATAGTATACACAGAGTTGGAATTATTCTCTCCAGAGCAACCTGACTAGATTTCTTTAGAAGACTCAGGCATTTGAATATTTCTTTCTCTAGAATGATATTCCCTTTTCCTTTTTCTAAATCCCAGGAGGCTGCACAGTATTCCTTAATATAAAAGCCAGAAAACGTCTTCCCATAGTAGAGCCTATCACGTGTGCTTCTAGGGGGTCTTCTGCAGAGTTACCTCCCAATAATGATTCTTTGATTCATCTGAATCATACCCTGAACTGGGTACTTTAAGAACGCTATCATTTTCTCCACAGTTTTCTCTATAGTTTTAGACTGTAATTCCTTGAGAATATTGCTGGATCACAATCATTAAATCTCATTCTCTAATCTCAGAAATGATGGCTATTCCACTTTCTTCAACATTTGATTACACTTATTCTCTGATTCATGTTTCATATTATAGGAAGTTAAATAGGGAAATGCACTTGGCGGAAGCTAGAATCATTATTTTTCCTTTCATTGCCTTTTTTTCAAGAAATGTTTACTTACAAAATCAAGTGGGAATAGTGTCTGGAATTCACAGAGGAAAGCCAAGTGCTCTTCACTTTTTGTGTTCAATCCTCCTCTCAGCATTAAACATTGAAGCAGAATCCAAGGGAGGAGTGTTTAGGGAAGTGGGTGCAGAGAAGAAGGTGGGGGCAGGGCCAAGAGAGTTGCTGTATGAGACACATAACATCCTAGGTCTAAAATCGCTCACATTAGAAGATTGGTTATGAGTACATTTTAAAATTATCAAAAATATGAAGCAAAACAATTAATTTAGGGCTAAGTGGTTTTTTTTTTTTTTTTTGTCATCTGGCCAGGGATCACGAGGATCATGAACCCTTGACCTTGGTGTTACACAGCAGTGGTCTAACCAACTGTGCAACCAGCCAGCTCCCTAAGTTGTTTTGTTAATTAAAACTGGGCCAAGGGGTTAGTTTGCACTCACTGGCATAGCCAGAAGATTCACACTAGTCATTCTGCAAAATTACAGCTGGACTCTTTAGCATTTTCTGGGGGCTCAAGTTTCACTTTTTGCCTTCCATCAAAATTTATATTCTTGGCTCTTGGACTACAAGAGCAGAATATTTGATTCCACCAGTTGCTGTCTCCATAATACCGTTCCTAGTCTTTGAGAAGCAACAACTTATTCAAGTACAATGTGATCAGATTAGCATAATCAGGGCTGAAATGGCACATAAAATACAGGTGGAGATAGAGCCGCATAATCAGCAGCTGCAGGTCTGTTCTTTTCACCTGTGGTTGTAAATTAAATGGTCATCATGATGAAAGAAAATTAAAAGGTTTTCAGGGAAGAAGTTGAGAAGGCGTCTGATCATTTGGGGGGAAAGTTGTTTCATGTAGACTGTTATTATGAAAGTGAAATAAGTCAAAATGAGATATCATTTCTCTAATGCCTTTGTGAGAACAAAGGTGAAAGTTTCCATTTGAAAAAGGACTAGGGGTTTTGGGTTTCAGCATCAGTCTAGTAATAAAGTTCTGGACCAGACATAAATACGTCCTCCTAGGACATTCTGCTATAACTCCCTAAATGGATATTCAAAGCCACATGATCAGAATTCAAACTCTCACTTCAAAGGCAAAATTAATGGAATAACAGTATTAAACTGGTATTAGTATTTTCTTTGTGGTTGTACATTTAAGGGAAAATATTACCCTATACCAAGAGATGAGGGCTATCATAAATGTACATAAAGAACTTCTACTTTGGGCCGACCCCGTGGCTCACTCGGGAGAGTGTGGCGCTGGGAGCACAGCTGCGCTCCCACCGCGGGTTCGGATCCTATATAGGGATGGCTGGTGCGCTCACTGGCTGAGCACGGTGTGAGCGACACCAAGCCAAGGGTTGCGATCCCCTTACTGGTCACACACACACAAAAAAAGAACTTCAACTTTTCTTTCTGGTCACTTGGAAAGTTTAGGTTTTTGACAGGGAGAGAATGAAATAAATCTGAAAGTTTGTAAATCTATCCAGCTCAAGCCCTTAAACACAAATGAAGCTATTGATAAATTGGTGCTAGCGTACTTAATAATAATTTTTTAAAATTTATTTTTATTTTATTTTATCAATATACAATGTAGTGGATTTTTGTGTCCCTTTACCAAATCCTCTTTTCCCCCCTTCATCTACCTCCTCCCCCCATCAACATCATTTCTGTTCATTTATCTTAACAAGTTCAAGTAATTATTGTGATTGTTGTGTCTTCTCCCCACCCCAACATTTGTTTGTATATTTATTTATTTTTAGGTCTCATATATAAGTGAGAATATGTGGTATTTCTCTTTCTGTGCCTGGCTAATTTCACTTAATATAATTTTTTCATCCATGTTGCTGCCAATGGCAGTATTTCATTCTTTTTTACAGCAGAGTAGTATTCCATTGTGTAGATATACCACAGTTTCCTTATCCACTCATCTGATAATGGGCATTTAGGCTGGTCCCAACTCTTGGCTATTGTAAATAGTGCTGCAATAAACACGGGAGTACAGGTATTCCTTTGACATGATGATTTCCATTCCTCTGGGTATATTCCCAGGACTGGGATAGCTGGGTCTAATTGTACTTAATAATAATTTCACACAGGAGGCATAAGCATTTACTGCTATAAATTACTTTTACAATCTTGGATTTTGCCATTGGCCAGTATGAGGTAACATGATTATAGTAATAACAATCACGTGTTGAATGCTTACCAGGTGTCAGGCACTTTGCAAGGTATTTTACTTATGTTACATTATATAATTCTTCCCACAATCCCATGAGGGAATCGTTATAATATTCACTTTATAGGTGAGAGAGCAATGCTCAGAAGTGTTAAATAACTTGCTTGGGTTTGACAGTTAATCAGTGGCAGAACTGATGTTCAAATTTAAGTCTCTCTGACTCTAGGTTCTTTTTGCTTTTTTACAACGTCTCTTATGTTGCTCAAGTGAACATGGCCAGTGATACAAGTTTATTTATTTATTTATTTAATTTTATTATTATTATTATTTTTAATATTAAAAGTTATTTTATTTTATTTTATTTTTTAATTTTTTAATTTTTTAATTTTTTTTTTAAATTTTATTTTGTCGATATACATTGTGGCTGATTATTGCTCCCCATCACCAAAACCTCCCTCCCTTCTCCCTCCCCCCCTCCCCCCCAACAATGTCCTTTCTGTTTGCTTGTCGTATCAACTTCAAGTAATTGTGGTTGTTATATCTTCTTCCCCACCCCCCTGTTTGTGTGTGTGTGTGTGTGTGTGTGTGTGTGAATTTATATGTTAATTTTTAGCTCCCACCAATAAGTGAGAACATGTGGTCTTTCTCTTTCTGTGCCTGACTTGTTTCACTTATTAATATAATTCTCTCAAGGTCCATCCATGTTGTTGCAAATGGCAGTATTTCACTCGTTTTTATAGCTGAGTAGTATTCCATTGTGTAGATGTACCACATTTTCTGTATCCACTCATCTGATGATGGACATTTAGGCTGGTTCCAACTCTTGGCTATTGTAAAGAGTGCTGCGATGAACATTTGGGAACAGGTATACCTTCGACTTGATGATTTCCATTCCTCTGGGTATATTCCCAACAGTGGGATAGCTGGGTCGTATGGTAGATCTATCTGCAATTGTTTGAGGAACCTCCATACCATTTTCCATAGAGGCTGCACGATTTTGCAGTCCCACCAACAATGTATGAGAGTTCCTTTTTCTCCGCAACCTCGCCAGCATTTATCGTTCAGAGTCTTTTGGATTTTAGCCATCCTAACTGGGGTTAGATGGTAGAGTGATACAAGTTTACAGAAGTATTTTCCACTATCTTCCATTTTCTGCAGTGGTATGCTAGGATGAACTCAGGCACTAGAGCGTTCTGAAACTATCCTTCAACTGGATGTCAATAAAAATAGTCTCCCTTATCAGTTTCTTTTTAAAAAATCATCTGTGTTTTGTAGGCCTATTTCAAAGTCTAATAAATGAGCTGGGGGAATGTCCCCAGGATACTAATATTTGTAGCAAGATCAAGTCTCACATTACAGGGTAAGCCATGACAAGGTTTTACCTTTTTCAGCTGATACATTTGTAGGGCCATGAACAGATGACCCTTGATTTATATGAGAAGGGTAGACAAGATGAGCAAATGGACTGAGCATATTCATGTCAGGTGCTAGAGGTCAAATGTGTCCCCCAGAAGTTCATGGATTGGAAACTTGTTCTCCATTGTAACTATGGGAAATCCAATTATGGTATTTGAAAGGTGGGGTCTTTAAGAGGTGATTAGATGGATTGATCCATTCGTGGAGTAATGGGAGTGGTTCTGATGTCTTTAAAAGGACAGCAAGTGAAGAGGTTAGCTCTCTTGCTCATCCCATTCTTGCCATGCGACACCCTCATCACCACAGGATCCTGTAGAGTATTTTTACTAGGAAGAAGGCCCTCACCAGATGCACCCCCTAGACTGTGGACTTCCCAGCTACCAAACTGTAAGAAATAAATTCCAGTTCTTTGTAAATTACCCAGTTTCAGATATTCTGTTATAAGCAACAGAAGTGGACTAATACACCAGGTCTGTAGGCACAATATCTCTTTTAATCCTCGTGACAGTCCATTTGCAGAGAAGGAAACAGGTTTAGAAAGGTTAAGTGACTTGCCCAAGTTCACCTAGCAAGTTGGTGAAGAGTTGGGATTTGAATCCAGGGCTGTCTGATTCCACCCCTCACCTTCTCTTCCCTGTTCCACACTGTTCTAGGTGGTGTAATCATCCACCCTCTGTTCTCTATTATCCTGATAGAGATTTTGCTGTGGGTTAGAAAAGGGAAAGCTACTGAATTCTTCTAAAAGCCCCCAGATTCAAGATATTATGGAAATTACTAACATAGAGGTCAAATGGATCACACCTGGTAAATGATGTATTGTTCAGTGAGTATGTTTGAAACAGAGAAATTTGACTCTATGCAGCATTACACATTATCCATAGTGGAATTCAGCCTTTAAAAAATTTTTTCTTTTTATTTTAGTACAGACATTTTGCAGCTGTGAAAAATGAATTTGCTCATTTTCAAAAATCCAAGGCAATAATGAGCAACATTTTTTAAAGAGTTGAATGTTCATGGGCTGGGTGTCAACCAAGTAAGAAGCAAAAAGAAATAGATATCCTGTATGCAGGATGTGGTTTCTCTTTTTAAAAAAATTCTCTGAGGCTTGATTAAAAGAAAGCTGGGATCTGCCCTTATCTGAATGCTTGTGGCAGTTTACATTCATGGTATTGCTCCAGTCTCCTATAGATCAAAGGCCTTGGGTTAGCTAACAGCTCTGGGAACTGGGCCCAGGCAGAAAGAACAAGTAGGTGCTAATCCACATGAAAATTGAGGCACTGAAAGTGGGCAGCTGTGTCTGATATAATTTCTCATCCCTGTGGTGCTATTGTCCTTAAAGTATCCTGTGATCTGGGACTTTCTCTCAGTAGAATTCCTGGGCAGGTATTCTCCCTTTGAGATTACACCTGAGTCTTGCCCAGCAAGAAAAAGGCTAGCTGGGGTTTACCCCATGACATCATGAATGGCTCTGACATGTCCTTTTAAATTGAAGCCTTGAATACAGTTCACCACTATCAATTTGCAGATATCTATAGGACAATTTTCCAAAACAGGAGATGGTGCAAGGCAAACAATGAACTAAAGCCTGGAATTAATTCTATAAGTTTGCTGAACCTTAAATAAAATCCAAACATTATTACTTCTATTTTCTACTAAACTCAGAAATAAAACAAAATTTTGAACCTATAACTGATCCATTGAACTGTAACCAGACTAGAACATCAAAATATTTTCTAAATCACACATGAGTCACCTGAATATTATTTAGTTAGAGTCCCTGGTACCAAGTGCTTGTTTACTAACAGAAAAAAAATTCAGGTTAATAATTTCTCCTTGCCATATGAGGGTACTTCAAAAAGTTCATGGAAACTTTGTCTTGGAAGTATTGTTCATGGAAGTATTGTCTTTTAATTCTATTTTTTCCACAAGTTTTTGAAGTACTTTCTTGGATGCTGTAAAAGGCTTTGGTAGTACAACACGGAGAGAGAATATCGACTAAGTCAGTGCTTCAGACATTTCTTTCAGGTGCAAAATTTTTTCATCAGACAAACTCTGACACTGAGATTCAGCATCACTCAGACGGGTGTGGCCCTGTTCTGTCTGAAGCAGGGTCTGAGACCCAAGTCCAGGCAGGTGGACAGACCCTTATGCCCCTCTAGGGAATGCCAACACACCACCAAACACAGTTTCAAAAGCCCTGCAGTAAATGATATCATGCAGGATTTGAGTTCTGTGGCTTCTTCTGTCTCTTTTCCATGGACGATTCCTTCTGTTCTATCTTGGTCTTTATCTCTTTCCTGAATGTGAATCCTATTTCCATTTGCTGTTAAGTTAGAGTCTTTACTGGTGTACCAAACTTACATGTCTAGTGTTGAATTGATTCTATGTTCCCTCAAGCAAGCTCCTCCTGTATTGACTACTGGTGTTCATGTGTTCTCCTGGCTAACCAGGCTTGAAACTTGGTAAATTCATTTAATCTCTTTCTTCTCATATCCAACTGAGAAGGAATCAGTATCCCACCTTGTCATGGTTCAGTTAAAGCAATCTAGGTTGATGTCAGGCTTGGTCTGTGAAGTTGTACTCAGATTTGGGGTGGGCAGCAGGGTCAGTAGGGGTTTCTGGACAAGGTAGGACCAGCAGACGCTATAGCAGAGGACACCAAGAAAAGCTGAGGCAGCACGTAGATAGGTTTTCAGGAGTAACAACAGGGTCTGGCCTCAGACCTGAGAACTCAGGAGAGCATTGTGAATTGGTGATTGGTTCAGCCCTGCCTGTGGTGACTCTCCCCTGGGTAGTCTTTCAGGTACCTCTGGCCTCAAGCAGTGTGAGAGCTAGCTTCTTTTGGCTTTATCATTTATTAGCTATATGACCTTGAGCAAACAACTTTCTGAGATTCAACATTATCAAAGGTAAAATGAGGATAATAGTTTCTTTCTTGCCTACTTTGAGTTTTGTGGTTAGAATTAAATAATAATACAATGGGCATCACAAATTTAAAGTGCTCTGTGCATGTGGTGGTGTTAGGTGGTAAGCTCTCTGCACTCAGCTTCTCATTTGTTCATTCAGTCGTTAAGTATTTACCAAGCACTCACTTGTGTCCAGGTACTGATAGGCACTGGTGATACAGTGGTAAACATATTCTTTAACTCTTACAGAGAGATTCTGCTCTCACAGAATAGATGGAGAAGCAGGTTTTAAACAAATGATCACACTACTAGTAATAGTTTTCTGATGTATTATGATACTTGCTATGTGCCAGTCTTGTTCTAAGCCTTTACTTCACTTTACCCTCCTAATGACCCTATAAGAGAGGCAATAATATTGTCCCATTTTACAGATGAGGAAACTTAGGCCCAGAGACTTGTAAAGGACTTAGAGTAACTGACATCACAAATGCACAGTAAATGTTAGTTATTAGCTACTGATTAGATAAGTGCAATGAGGAAAAAGTGCAGGATGTAAGGAGGCAGTACAACAGGAAGACCTAGTCTAGACTGGCTTAGGGAGGGTAGAAAAACCCTCCTGGAAGAAATAGTTGAGCTGAGACCCAAAAGATGAAATAATGAACACAGGTGTCAGTGGGAGAAGGTTGGAGGGAGCTAACTGTGTAGAGAACCCGGGCAGCTAGTCAGTTAGCTTCTTCCAGGAACAGAGAAGAGGCCAGTGTAGCTGAAATCGGTGGAGGAAGAGGAGCAGAGACGCGAGGTTGGGCTGGAGGGGCGGGGAGGGGAACTTCCCTCCATCTGTTCCTCTCTTGTCCTATCCACAGCCATCATGCTAATTCGGGCTAGATTATCTCAGGCCTAAATTATTTCAATGACTTTGTAATTATTCTTCCTGTCTTTACTCTCTTGCATCTTCCATTCATTGTGTATATTTCTGGCAGATTTAGGTCCTAAAGCATTCCTTTGACCATGGCCCTGTCGTACCAAAAACCTTTCAATAGTTGGTCATTGCCTATCAAATAAATTCCACACTCTTTAACCAGGCATGCAGTGGCGTTTCCAATCTGGCTTCCACCTGTTTTGGGCCTTTTCTCTCACAACTTCCTTTCTCATGCCCGGAACTCTTCTTACTTTTGCTCTGCCTTTCTCTGCCTGAAATGCATCCTTCCTCACCCTTGTATCCAGTCTTGGCCACTGCAAGTACTATCTGTCTTTCAGGGTCTATATCAAGTGTTATCTTTTTGCTGGAAATTATGTCCTCATCCTTAAACTTCTATATCTTTTTTGTTGTCTTTGCTATGTTGTGAATGTTAGTGTTTTCCCAAAGTTCATATGCTGAAATCCTAACACCCAAGGTGATGGTATTAGGAGGTGGGGCCTTTGGGAGGTGATTAGGTCCGGTGGCAGAGCCCTCGTGATTGAAATTAGTTCCCTCATCTAAGAGACCCCAGAGAAGTAGACCTTCCTTTCCATAATGTGGAGACGCAGTGAAAAGGTGCCATCTGTTAACCAGGAAGCAGACCCTCACCAGACACTGAATCTACGAGCACCTTGATCTTGGACTTCCCAGCCTCCAGAACAGTGTGAAATAAATTTCTGTTGTTCATAAGCTACCCAGTCTATGGTATTTTGTTACATCAGCCTAAACAAACAAAAGCACCTCTTTCCTGGATGAGTATATAATTTTTCCTCTACAAAAATTATGAAAATAATTTTAAAAACTTAAAAACTTCATATAGAAAAGTATAAAAATCATCCATAATTCTATCACCGAATCCAGCTATTATTATTTTAGCATACTTTTTTCTAGTTGTATGTGTGGAGGTTAAGAACTTAATCCTTATATACTTTTTATTGTAATCTCATGGCCATAAGAAGTCTTGAAAAACACTATTTTAGGACTAGATAATATTCAAATATAGGAATATACCATAATATATGTAACCATTGGCCTATGGAAGCTTCAGTTTCTTTATCCATATAAGTCATTGAGAATGCCTATTTCCTAGTGTTGTTGTGAAGGGTAATAAGACATATAGAATATTAAAGCACTTATAGTAGTAACTAGGACATAGTAGATGCTCAGTCAATGATGATTATTATTCCTTTCCTCTTGCCAAAAATTTTCCCCGTGGTTCATCTACTTTTCGATGAGAGATGGAGTGTGTAGTGAGAAGGGTGGAAAAGCTCTTATATAAGGGGCTTCTCTATGTCCCTAATAGAAATCACAGTTCTGCCAAAAAAAAAAAAAAAAAGTTTCCATTTCTCCTGCAAGACAAAGACTCTTAGATTCAGTAAAAATTATCCAGGAAATGCAAATTATATATATATATATATATATATATATATATATATATTTTAAATTTTATTTTGTCAATATACATTGTAGCTGATTATTGCTCCCCATCACCAAAACCTCCCTCCCTTCTCCCTCCCCCCTCCCCCCCAACAATGTCCTTTCTGTTTGCTTTCTGTAATTTGTTGGGTCAAGGAAAAGATTGGAAGTATTAGTAAAAATGTGGTTTGGCGACAATGGAGATTAAATTTATTTGTTTTCTGTGGCCATTACTTCCATATATAATTGTGGATTGACTCTAAAGTAAACTTTTTAGTTTAATTATTGTAAGCAGGAATACCTTTGGGCTTCGTTTTTTCATACTATAATAAATCTTGATAATACATGGTTTTAGAGGGAGTATTATTTTATCCTATTACTCCCAATTTGATTGCAGATCCAACAACATTTTATTCCCTCTTGGTGTTTAGAGCCTATAAATCTCTGATAATTTCACCTGGCAGCCATTACTCAGAGTTCCTTGTTTAGTGCTTCGAGTGTTTCTTTAGGTTTCTATCTTCTTGGCCACAACCGAGCAGGCTGCTTGAGGATTCTTCTAGTTTCTGTAGTTCAATATCCAGGTGACTTCTTCCTTTTATCCTTAGAGGAGATGAGCAGCTCCTGTATTTAAATGTATCTGCCATACCTGCAGTGGAGGGAGGGCAGCATGTGAAGCCCTCCAGCCTCATCTCCTTCCCCCACTAGACTGCAAACTCTGAAGCCATGGGCCGTATAATGCTCTATTCTGTGTCCACAGAACCTAAACTGTGTCTGATACATGGCAGCTGCTCCATGAGTAGTAGCTGAGAGAATTAATGATGAGTATTACTTCCTTACCCTGACTATTAGAGAAACCATTTTAGGAGATGGGCTTTGGGATCACACAGAGTTGAATTTTAATCCCAGCTGCACCCATCACTGGCTGTGTGTTCTTGGACAGGTCATTTGCCTTCCCTATCTCCAATTTCTTATTCTTACAGTGGGAAGGATATAATTCTTACCTTGCCATAGGACTAAAGGAAATAATATGTGTTGGAGGGGTTGGCACATAGAACACATACCATAAAAAGTATCTTCCCTTACTTTTTGAGATATCCCAATTCAATTTTTTTTATTAATGTTTTTGCATCTCCCTTATCTGAGACTAAATTCAGAAAAGAGCAAAATATGTAAGGGAAAGGCTGTAAAAAGAAGTAGGAAGTTTAGAAAGTGGCAGGGACATTGAGATTTTTCCAAATCTCTTTCTAATTTTCTTTCGGTAATATTTGTTTTACAAAAGTAGGTTTCTGTTTGTCAGTTACGCAGATCACCTTCTGTTGACCCTGCTTCTCACTTGTAAGTTATAAGTGAGAAGGAAGCATAGAGTGAAAAAAAGTGTCAAAACTCCCTATACTTGTCCCCTAAATGCGAGAATGAGGATCGATAGGCCCTATTCTGTTAGACATGTATTTGCTCTTTCTCGCTCTTGAAAGGGTGAGCTCAGAGAAGCAGGAGGGTGGGATGATTCAGCACACTGGCTCTGTGGTCAGATGGATTACTAGGATAAAATAAATGCACATAAAGAAAGCTTTAGCAAGATATCTGGCACACAGTGAGCCCTAAATAATGCCAATATTGGCGATGATGATGATTATGATGATAACTAGAAGAAAAGCCCTACAAAAACAAGTAAATTTTTTAATAACGTGGAAAAGAATTTGTAGAACCATAATTCAATATTAGTTAAAGTTTTTTCTCTTATTTTTGTTTACATATTACCTATAGGAAATAAAATGTATTATTACTATTATTATTTTTAAACAACAATTTATTATTTTTCACGTTTTTGTGCATTGATGATGCAGTAATTCTTCTTTACAAGGTATCGGCTGGGCTACAGAGATTGCTGAAAGCTCCAAAAGGGTCTCACTCAAATGGCTAGTGGGTATCACCTGGATCAGTGACAGCCACTGTGGTACTCTGCAGTACTCCCGGCGTGCTGTGTCCAATTCAATATTATTGCTGCTGCAGTGATTCCGTAGTACTCTATTCCAGATTTCTTCAGAGCTGGGAAGTTGTGGCAAAGATGACCAATTTCAGAACTTGTTTAGAGTCTGCTTGTACCCCAGTATGTACTTTCTGCTTTTTATAACATGCTGGATCCTACAGTGGGTCCCGTGTCTACTTCTTTGCGGCCACCATCTTCCTGCCTCAGGTGCAGGATGCCTCGACCAAGAGCAGCCGCCAAGGTGGCTCAGGAGCCAGAAGGGCTTAGCTTGGTTTTTAATTCGTCTCATGGTAGGGCACCTGGTTGCTAAAACCTAGATCACATTTAAACTCTAGCTGTAGGAGGGTCTGGGATACGTAGCTTTTAGTTTTTCACCATCTCCTTGATATCTTTCAAATCCATCCATTCTCTCCATTCTTTGCATCACAACTTTAGTTCAATCCAGTCATTGCTCTAGCAGAGTCCTAACTGATCCTAAAATGTATCATTTTTACTTAAAAATACCATTTATAAAATGATTCTAATTTAATCAAAATCTATCTGCTTATCTTTTTTCTATAGATAAATACCCTTTGAAGTATATCAGGAATGATGTTTTCTTAGTGTCAAGGGTTATTACTTTTTGATGGTGGGTTTTCTTTTGGGTTATTTTAAAACTTTCACCCTTGTAGTTTTGAATATATTTAATTTTTTTAGATTATAACATTTTATTTGAACAACATAAGGATTTTTTAAAACGATCACAATTAGAAGCAAAGATTTCAATATTTTAGTAATAATCAGTTCTGAGTGATAGGAATCTGGGTAATTCTTACTTGTTTCTACATTCCTTTTAAAAATAAAACACAAAACAAAAATCATCTGTTGGGAAAATAGAATAATTTAATCAGGCTCCCCTTACCTCAGGGGAATCTGGGTAATTCTTACTTGTTTCTACATTCCTTTTAAAAATAAAACACAAAGTAAAAATCATCTGTTGGGAAAATAGAATAATTTAACCGGCTCCCCTTGCCTCAGGGCCAGTTGGGGGTGGTTCAGTAAACATTGTGTGTGTGGGGGTGAGGGTGGAGTAAGTGCACCTGCATGACGCCGCCACCTTGGTTGGTGTTTACTGCCTAGGGTAGCCACTGTCAACGCAGCCATGCTTTCCAACCTGCAGCTTCCAAGGACCTTTTGGCTGGTTACCTAGCTCACAGACCTGTGTGTAAAGGGTCTGGGGACCCAGTCCGGCATGTGAAGTGTTTGTGACCCAGTCTGTGAATGGGCTTGAGGGGTCTGTGCGCTCCAGACCCAGCCCTAGCTCAACAATCAGCCCAGTCACTGCGGATTACCCGCAGGTGAAAGAGCCCAACAACTGGTGTGGTCGAGTAGCTTTACAATTGGCATCATGAACAGGATTAAGAGCTAGACAATTGGTGCTGTGAGCAGGATTCTAGACATTAGCAATGGCTCCACATCATTTTATACAGTACTGTTGGGAAAATGTAGGAAAATGGTCAGGGCCCCTCAGATGTTCAGAATCTTGCTGAGCACTTGGTATAAATATGCACATGTGCCCAGGTGTCCCTTGGCTATTTACTAATGTAATTGTGCATGTGCACCCAGGTGTCCCAGGTTATGGACTTAAGTATAAAGGAGGAGCAGCTCTGATCCATGGAGTCCCCTGCCCCTGGGATGCCCCCGGGGGGCCACAGGGAGGCAGCTACTGCTGGAGGCTGTTGTTGCAAGCTCTAGCTGCCAGTGCCCCTGGGATGCAACAGAGAAGCCACTGCTATCGCTGCTGTAAGCTGCTGCTGCTACTGCTGAGGACTGAGCTCATGTCGTCTGCCAGCGGCTCCCAGGTCTTTCCCCAATTACCTAGCTTGTAGACCTTCGTGTGAGGGGTCTGGTGACCCAGTCTGTACAATGGGCTTGAAGGGTCTGAGCCCTACCCCTGACAATACAAATGGAAACTTAATATAACTAAAATAATGAAACGTTTTGGCTTTAGCCATATAATTAGTGTAGCTATTGCCTCAACCCGACAACTGGCGTAGCTGTGTAGCATTACAAGTGCCAATATCTAGGCAAACAAACAAAAGTAAAACATCTCTGGCTTCTTGGTCTCATGCCACATTTTCGAGATAGATGGACGTCTCTCTAGTCCTAAAATCATCTAGTCCTAAAATCTCTATAGGGAAGAAACTGGAGTTATTCCTCTGGTCATACATTCCAGCCTGGTCTAGTGAGAAATGAATGGGTTGGGAGAAAAGATATTTAAGTCCCATTTTCCATTTTTGCAAATAATTTGATATGAATCTGTGGCATATAATTTAAGCTTACTCTTTTCTTTGATTTTTCTATCTGTGAAATGGGGATTATAAAACCAACCCTACATATATTTTAGGGTTATTTTAATGAGAGAATAAGAGGAAATTTGAGCATTTTGATTTTAACTTTATGTCCCATAAGATCAAGTGATTATTATCAGCCTGTGGATAAAACTGTAAAATGCTCCATATCCTTGTTTACTTTTCTTCTTGGGTTAAAAATCCCACAGATGTCCAATTTTTCCCCAAAGCACTTATAATGTCTGTTGCTTTCCTTTAGAAGTTTGAATTTAATTTTCTTATCTTGCCTATTTTGCTCCTAACTCTCTCAAGACCTCTCTATCCTGTGACTATAATTTTATTTCTCTAAAATGTATATTTTCATGTTTGTTTAGAATGATCATAATATGGACCCATACTTTTAAGCTCTCCTACTTTGTGCACTCTGGGTCTCCTAAATATTAAAATTTTATTTAAATTTTAATAGCACTACCACAGAAATAGCATTCCTGCTAGCTGAGTAGGAACATGGATTCCATGCAAGTTAATTTGCTATTTTCATTAAAGCCTTTAAATAAAATCTGTTTTTAAAGGACTGTGCTGATAAGATAACAGCATAAAAGTTAGATATTCACTAGTCTGACATGAGAAATTATGAATGCTTTCTTAAGGCTTTGCCTTTAATATTTGCTGATAAACCAGGTGGCAAACATGAAACATATCCATTTGTAAGTGAATGTGTACACATATGCACACACACATTATCTGCACAAATTTTGAAGGACTAATGCTAACTGAAGTGATCATTGCATTCACTTTATTTACTATTGTCTTAGTCTATTTTGTGTTGCTATAACAGAATACCTGAGTTCTGGAGTCTGGGAAGTCCAAGAGCATGGTGGTGGCACCTGGTGAGGACCTGGCTGCTATCTCATCCCATGGCAAAAGGGTGGAATGGCAAGAAAATGTGAGAGCAAGAGACTGAACTCAAAGCCTCAGAACTTTTTATAATCAGTATTAATCCATTCATGAGGATGGAGCCTCCATGACTAATTGCCTCTTAATGGTTCCACCTCTTAATACCATCACAATGGCAATTAAATTTCATCATGAGTTTTGGATGGGACATGCGAACCATAGAAATTAACTTGTCAATCTTATATATAAATTCTCACATAAAATACCTCCTTTACCAAAATCAGGAAACACACAACTCTAATTGTAGTCTTGAAATTTGGGCATTCTAGAACAAATCTTTAGCAGGTGATTGTAACCAGACGTTTGAAGATGTTCAAAGGCTTTTTAAAAATAAAAACATTTGTTTTAAAGGAGCAATAATATACCCTACCAACAATACTTGCTGTCTTTTGATTTTTAAATTTATTATCAACATAGCCATTCTATAAGTTTTAAATTCTTTAGAACTCAAAGTGTTTTCCTTCTAGGAAATTCATCCCATTTGCCATTGCCCTGTCATTTTTCTTCCACCTGACTCACCGTTAAGTTTCTGTATCCAGTCCTTAGTGTTGTCTTCACCTCTCTTGAAGAGGCAGAACTAGGCTGAAGTGGTAATATTACTGGTCCTAAATCTGACTCTGGATCTGGTCCTATCTTCGTCAGTTTGGGATACTATAATAAATTATCATAGACTGAGTAGCTTATAAACAACACACATTTATTTCTTGACAGTTCTGTGGGCTGGGAAATCCTAGATCAAAGCACCAGCAGGGTGAGGCACATTTCCTGGTTCATAGGTGGCTGTCTTCTTGCTGTGTCCTCACATGACAGAATGGAATGAGAGAGCTCTCCGGAGTCTCTTTTATGAGCGTTCTAATCCCATTCATGTGGGCTCTGCCCTCATGACCTAATCACCTACCAGAGGCCCCACTTCCTAATACCAGCATATTTCAACATATGAACTTTTGGGGGAATACATTCAGTCTATAGCAGGTCCTAAAAAACTACTTGATCTGAGGCAAGGCATTAAATCTTTTGGAGCCTCTTTTTATTGATCAGTAAAACAAATGAGTTGAATTTATAACATCTAAGCTTCTGTCAGCTTTATGATTCTCTTGGTCATATGCTATTATATTACAGTTATGAGTATAATGTGTCATGTTTACAGAATTCTTAGACTAGCCAGGAGCTTAGAGATTATCTAATGAAATTGAGCAATTTTGCTTACTAGCAAACTGATAGATTAAATGATTTACTTTGTGTCAAATAAGTTAGCCAGCAACAGGACCAGATTTGGGGCCTATTCATATAAGGCAAGCAACTTTAGAATCAATATCATTAGACACTAATAAATCAGATGAATGATTTGATAAGGGAAATGCTAGCAGGTACTGGTTAAAATGAGATTTTCTGGATTTAAAAATCAAATCTTGTCATTATAAACTTGTGAATTTACATTTCCCTAGTTCATTTAAAAAATATTCATAAAACATTTAAAAATCATACTTGGATTTTTGAATTAAAACCATAGGATAAATAAACTTAGGATATGAGGAGAAAAGTAATATGGATTTCAGATCCAGTAATGTGGATTTGAAAGTGCTGCTGGCTGCATGCTATAAAATATTCATAGTTCTGGGTTATACTTTTTTTTTAAAAGCCAGGTTTATTTGCTTTTTTCAGCATGTTTTCTGTATAGAATGATTCTTAGTTAACCTCTGTTCGCGGTATTATCTTCCAGATTTAAGAATTAATTTTATAATTTCTCTCGATTATATCTGTCTTCGTCTGTCTTGTCCCTGTGCTATTCACAGTGCACTCCAGCTGCCCATCAGTCCTATGGTTTAATTCTCTCTCAGCCCCAAACATTGCTTACATTTAGCAAGAAACAGCATTCTCATTTGCTTTGTCCTGGAGGGGTGAGACTATTGGGGAGAGGTGGGCGGGAAATGAGGACATGCTGAGGACGAGGTGATGAGAGAAAAAGATCAGAAACAGTATGCCCTGCAGAGCAAGAAGTGAGCACAGCCTGCAGCATTAGCCTGCTGAACGTCTCTGCAAAAAGGCTGCCATGGTCTCCCTGGGACAGGTCTGGGTCTTCTCAGTGTGAGAACACTTGTTCTGGGGCTTTGAACAGTGTTACTGGCAATCTCCCTTTTAGATCGATAGATGTGCAACGTCGGTTTCACTTACCAGCCTTCGTGGTTGCTTTCCCATAGACATGACATTTTCAAATGTCCCTGGGCATAGAACCAAGGTGCTTAAACTAGAGAGAATTACATGTTGAATCTCCAGTTCACAGTGGAAGTTCCACAGCATAGGATACAGTATCAGCTCACCGGTACTGCATCCGGTTACCCCTCTTATCATTCAACTATGGTGGTAGGGAAGGCGGGGACAAAGGCACAACAATCACAACAATTCCTTGAATTTGTTAAGACAAGTGAACAGATATGATGTTGATGGTGGGAGGGCGTAGATGGAGGGGGTAAGAGGAATTGGTAAAAGGACACAAAAATCAACTACACTTTATATTGATAAATTAACATAAAAAATAAAACAAAATAAAATGCCGTCCCTGAGGTCTCAACTCTCCCTTGTTTCTGAAGCCAGTAGATGCTTGTCCTGTCTTGCTTGTCCTCTGTGCGGTTGCAGAACATTCTCTCCTCCTGGAAATGCTCTCTTCTGTGCTGTTCATTTCTTGAGCATATTTGGTTGCCTCTCTGACCTTTTTGGTCTTCTTTTTTGACTTTCTCCTTGCCCATCCCTCCAATTACTATTATTTTTTTCTCCAAAATTTTGTTGTAGGACTTCTCTTTCTATCGGCATGTTCTCTCCGGGCCATTTCTACAGCTTTAATCTCCATCCTATGCTTATGCTATATTTTCCCATGGCCTTAACTTATGTCTCCAGCCCAGTTTTAAATTTCCTTTAGCTCCTGAATAACACACATTTGATTACCTACTTTATATACATGTAATACATACATTTGAAATAACATACATTTGGTTATCACTTTCTACTCATGAGACTCATAGACACCACCCTCAAGACCCATATGCTATTTTCTGTCCCAAATCTGCTCCTCCCTTTTTCACTGCCTCAGGAAGTAACACAATCCTTCTGACTCCACACTCCAGAGACCCCATCACCCTCTACATCCAGTCACTGAGAATGATCAGTTCCACAGCCTTGATCACTGTCCATTGCCACTCCTACCTTTCTAGTCCAGACCGTCACCATCTCTTACTGCAATGGCCACCTTTTGGGGGGATGTGCTTCCAGCCCCCCTTCAATTCTCAACTACAATATATTCTCTGTATTAGTGGTTCTCCATAAGTGGTTCTCAGACCAGCTGCATCAACAGCCTCTAGGAGCTTGTTCAAATTGCCAATTCTCCAGTACTACAACATCATAAACTCTGGGGGTGGGCCCAGCTGTCTTCTTTAACAAACCCTCCAGGTAGCTGTGGTGCTCACTAAAATGTGAGACCCTCACCAACCCTATCTGACTCACTTCATATTTGTCATGCTGAATTACAGTCCTTTACCCACCCTGCTGGTCTCTCTCCAGCTACAGGGCCCTCATACCTGCTGCTTCTCCCACTCTTCCCCTTCACCCGGCTGACTCCTCCTCATCCCTCGGGCTCAGCTTAGATGCCACTTCCCCTAGAAAGTCTCGCCAGTACCCACAACTGGAGTAGGGCTTGTCCTAAGTGTCCCACTGCACTCTGTGACAACATCTACTTTTCATTGACCTCTTTATTGTAATTGCTGATTCCTTGTCTGTCACATTCTCTAGAAACTCTCTGAGGATTTGGACCATGTTTACTCTTTTCACTTAAGCTTTATTTCACTAAAGCTATTCACTAAACTAGAGTTATTTCAGGTACATAGTAGGTGTTCCTCAAAAAATTTTTTTTGATGAATGATTATTCGAGCTTGAGCCCTGTATCATATCACTCTGGCTTCATGCTACTTTTTAGGCACAGATTGTACCTACCCCTAGACTGGTGACCTGTTCTATTCCCCCAAACTCACACTTTTCTCTACATCCCAGGCTTCCACCATACCATCTAAGTCATCTGAACTGGTGACCAGGGTGTTATGCTTGATCCATCCTTTTTATGCCTCTCCCTTCTACCATATCAAGACAGTTAGAAAGCCTGTTGAGGAAAAATCATGCGGAAGCCTGTTAATAATTAGAGAGAGGTCTAACAATTTAGTCTGGTAGAAAACCCTGCAAGTCAGTTCCTCTCCTCCATTGTCACCAAAGCTCCTCCAGGTGGGTGGGCAACTACTGGACAGATGTTTGCATAATAGCTTTTCTTTTGTTGCCTTTGTTCTTTTGTGGCCCCAACTAATTGCTTGAGAGTGCCACTATTAGCTCTCAACTTCTTCTCATAGGAACCCTCTCTACTAATATGTAAAATGTAGGTGACTTTTTTTCAAAGCACAGTGCAGAATTTATTGGTGGTGCTGTAGCTTTTGGAATATCAGAGTAACAAATGAAGCCCCTAGGCAAAACAGAATGAGGAAATTCTCTGTACACTTTCTTTACCCTGTGACTTAAAAGGAGTCCCCTACTGGGAAGAAGCTGGGAAAATAATGCAAATTTTTAATTTTTCTGTAATCTTTATAGAAGCTTTCCCTCTGAGTCAGCTATGGACAGGGACATTCACTGACCCCAAGATTATGCTATCCAAAGAGTTTTGTGTTATTTTCATGCAGCTTAGGCCACAATTATTAAAAAGAGGGATGGTGGGTGGAGGGAGAATCCCAGAACTTTAACTAAATCAGCCTGTTAGCCTCTCTGGTCTGTCCCCACCCTCGCCCTCCATTCCCACCCTCTCTGTCCTGGAGTCCGCATTCCCCCTTCCCTTTCTCTCCAAAGCAGCACATCCCCTTCCCACCCTTTGAAATAAATTCTTATGTAGAATTCTGTTTTATAAAATAGATAAAGCTGCTTTCTATAAAGATACATTTATTTTCCAATGTGTAGCTTTTACTTATTAAAAGTCAATGTATTCCTCCAAAAAATTAAAAATAGAACCACCATATGATCCAGCAATTTTACGTCTGGGTAAACTATATCCACCAGAATTGAAAGCAGTCTTGAAGATGTATTTGCACACCTATGTTCATAGCAGCATTATTCACAATAGCCTAAGGGTGGAAGCAGCCCAGTGTCTGTCAACAGACAAATGGATAAGCAAAGTGTGGTCCATACATACAATGGGACATTCAGCTTTAAAAAGGATTTTTTTCTGATTCGTGGCACAGCATGGATGAACCTTGAGGACATTATGTAAGTAAAATCAGCTAGTCACAAAAAGACAAATACCACATGATCTCACTTGTATGAGGTATCTAGAGTAGGCAAACTCACAGAAGCAAAAAGTAGAATGGTGGTTTCCAGGGGCTGTGGGAGGGAAGTGAGAAATGGGGAGTTATTTAATGGGTACAGAGATTTTTGCTTTTGCAATATGGAAAAGTTCTGGAGATTGGTTGCACAACCATGTGAATATACTTAACAGTACTAAACTGTACACTTAAAATGGTTAAGATAGTAAATCTTATGTTATGTGTATTTTACCACAATTAAAAAGAATGCCCAAGATGAAAGAGAAGTCAATGTATGAGAATGATGAGTCTGAGAAACATAAAATATTTGAAATCTGGGGTTTGGGTGGCTATTCATCCTCAACATTCAACGTGTGTTCTGTTTTGGTTGCAACATATTAAAACAAAATATTCTATAGCCTGGTGACTCCCCCCACCCCCAATTTATTTAACAGCTTGCTATAAGTTCCAGGCTACTTGTGAATTAAAATCTCAGGAGAATTTTTATTAAATTAAATCGGAAACATAAATTCAACCATTGCTGATGTGTTAAAAATTTGATATAAATCACAGTGGAGTTTTTGTCAATTACTCTTTCTATCAGTAATTAAACAAATGTTTAAAAAAGCAAACTGAAAGCAAATATTTTATAGCCCTTGCAAAAACTCCATAAAACCCTAGAGTTTTGGTGAACCACCATTTGAAAACTACTGCTCTGGTAGACTATGTTAATCTCCTACCTGGTTTCTACCTCTCGCCATCAACTCTCCACACATCCACTGGATTTGTCTTTGTAAAACACAGAACTAACCTTGACATTACCCTGCTTAAACATGCTCGGCAAAACTCCGTCCCTATAATGTGGTTCTCAGCCCCAGCTGTCCCTGGGTAGCACTGAGAATTTCAACCTCCCAAAACCAAATAAATCAAATCTCTTGGGATGGGATCTGAGTATATTTCAGAAGCCCCCCCAAGTGTACTGTGCAGTCAGAATTGAGAACAACTGGCTCAGAGGAAAGAGAACACACTCCTTAATACGGCACACAAAACGCTCAGGGTTTGATCGGTCCTCACTTATGCTTAACTTTAATATGGCTGCACACACCCCAATCAAATGAGGTCCCCTGGGCACATGCACACTCTTACCCATCCTTCTGCTCAGGCTGCTCCCTCTGGCTCTGGCCTTTCCCATTCTGTCCCCTGAAAAAATGACACTCCTCCTTGAAAACACAGCTCAAATATCACCAATCTCATGTTGGTTCCTCCCTTCTTTTGCTCCTTTCTGTTCTGATAATGAACAAACTCTACTGTAATTATAGCTTTTTTGCTTTTATCTCTTCCTCACTAACTGTCTTATTGATGTGTATTCCTGAGGTAAGTTTTCTTGTTAGAATGAATAAATGAATGAATGAATGAGTGAATGAGTGAACAAAGAATGAATAAACAGAACTTCTGTTAGATTCCTAAGAAGTTTGATCACTCTACCTCTATATAACAATTCATATTCTGTAGGGCTTTACAGATGTTTATTTTCTAAAATTTGCACCTCAGAAAAGTGCTGCTGTGTAGCTATCACTTGGCTGAACTCAAATGCGGAGTCTTCTGTAATTCCCAGCCTCATTCCACCAAACCCCTTTCTACATGAGACTACTTTCTGGGTTCAGATAGAGAGGTCGTCAGATAATCTGAACTCATGACTATGCCCTATGTAGAGATTTTGAGGCTGTATCAGACTCTAATTAGAGACTTGAGGTCTGTATGCTTTGTCTTTGGTACTGTATTTTCCCCAATTCCTTGTCATCAAACTGATCTTCTAGAAGTTTAAAAATCTGACTTCTTATTAAGGCTCCATGATTTGCTCTTCCTGCCTTTCCTTCTCCCTCAACATTTTAACATTTGGAATATTGCAGAGCCAAAACAAAAGAAGGAGTTGCAGCCAAGGAGGTTATAAACAGGGCTAGTTTTTACTAATCTAGCTTGGTCAGATAGGGAAAGATAAAAATCACCATCTAAATATCTTGCCCAAAGCTATGTCAAAAACAACCCATGACAGTTAAAAAAATGAGTGGTGAACTGCACATCATTTAAGTATATTTATGTGAAATTACTGACACCACGGTACTCAGACACCTCCAATACATCTGCTTTAGGAGTCCTAATGTGATTCGTGGTGAATGCTGTGTTTGTTGGATCACTGCGTCAGTAAATGGAAATGACAATGTGACTTTGTCCCCACTTTCATGCTTTGCATGCCAATTTTATCCCAATCGAAATTTTCCCTTTGCTTATTCAGTGGGCCCAGCTGTGCACACTCAGTGCTGTGCTCATTTCGGGAGGAGAAGCTCAGGAAAGGCAAGTGGCTTTTAGATGCCTGCACACTTATAAGTGAGTTTTACTTTTCCCAGTGGTTGTGTCCTTTGGTCATTTTCTCCTTCATAATGATGATATAGGGAATAAACTTTAAACTAGATGTTAATAGAATAATTATTGAGCTGTACATTGTGTATCTTCATATCTATTAACATTACAATCAACATAACTTTCCAGAGTGCCCTGCAATCATAATTGATTCAGCAAGGCAATGATTTCCAACTGGCTGAGGAGCTTCTTTATGATGTGATAAAAATCCACTCTGGGAAAGAAGCATAAGAATGTCAGCTTGTGAATTAAACTCCTCCCCATGATACCTGTTTAGGGCAGGTAGCTTCAGACTGTGCGACTAACCCTGTTCTTTTATGAGTCTCCTCAGGATGTATGGCATCTGCTTGGAGAGTAACAGCAGGCACACCTGTGAAGACTGAGCCTCAGGATGGAAACCCCACCAACCCTCTCTCCTCTCCAGCCATCTGTCACATAGAAACCTTGATTTGAAGCCAACAATGGGATGGACATGTGAACTGAAAGAGGTTCTCTAATAAATTATATCTTTTGATTTTGGTATAGATTTATGGGAGCCATTTGAGAAGAAGATTTAGTGTCTGGTACAAAATTGGATCTTTTGCCTTTTAGACACATGGAAGTTCCTTTCAATCTGGCTGTTGTAAATATGTATAGTTCATTCCTAGACTTTACTAGGTTTGGACAATCCCTGGGGTGGGGGGGAAGTGAGGATAGAGGATGGAAAATTTTGTTAGATCTTCTAAGGTAGAAACAGGAAACAACGCCATCCAGAGGGGAAAAAATAGACTGTAATTTGGCTCATGTTTGATGTTGTCTGTGGAGAGTGGGACAGGGCCATGATGAGGGAAGGTGGTGGTGTCATTAGGAAAAGAGCTTGGACTTTGGAGATATGTAAACTTGAGTTCATATCTCAACCTCTCCAATTATTAGCAGCCATATGATCATAGCAAAGGATATTTTAGTCACTTTGAGTTTGTTTTCTCACTTGTCAAATAGAAAAATGATATCTTTCTGGTAGGATTGTTGTGCAGCTTAGATAACATGGGTAAAGGCCAAGTGTAGAGCAGGTATGAAATCAGTGGTGTTTGTTCTTATCTGAAGTATCACTGCTGAGGAGAGTTTAATGAATGTGAGATCATCTGCACCTGGATGCGGGGGAGTATGTGAGTAACAATTAGAAACTTAGTTCATAAAGAGGAAGCATCTGAGGAATTAGGATTGAGCATTAAAGTGGGAGGCTGATGCCTTGGCATCTATGGAACAAATCCAAGCTCAGAGGTGGCAAGGGCTGACAAAGGTGTGAGGTGGTAGAGTGGAAGGCGAGTCCAGAAACATGCATGAAGTAGTCACTGTCCTCCACAGTGCTTCTCTGGAAAGCTCAAGATCCCCTGCCTGAGAGTGTTTCTGGTGATTAAACACAGATCTGCAAAACACATAGTGCAGTTGACCTGCTAAATGGTGTCCAGTAAGGGCCATTTATTTTCTCAGTCTTTGCTTTGAAATGTAAAAAAAGACCTGTGCTACTTGTCATCCTGTGAAAGTTTTATTGGCACTGCAGCTGAGGATGGGGAGGATCTCTGTCTCCCCAGGGAGGTGACAAGTGGAAGTGGAGCGGGCACTGGGATGACCAGTATTCAAGCCATAATGACCCATTCATCAGCTCCAGTAAATCACTTCACTTCCTGAGCCTTGGTTTCTCAAAATTTAAATCAGGAATAATAATGCCATCCTGCCTAGCACGTGACTATCATGAGGTTCAAAGTCAAAGAGAGATAATGATCATAAACCACATTGGGAAACTGTAAACCATCACATGAGGAAGTGAGGAATTTTAATGTGCCTTAACACCTCTTTAAGCCATGATATCCACCTAAAACTCGACAGCCTTATCATACTGATGTATTGATTTTTGTTTCTTTTTGCGAATATATGACCACTAAGACAAGAATAAGAAGACATGAGTAATTCAATATTTGAATGGATAATTGTATTCACTATGTCTATATTAGCCTAATAAGTAACTTCATTAATAGTGTGTTCTTAGAAATGAGAATTGCCAGCAAATTTTCCGTAAGAGAAGATAGTGAAGCATGAAATCCCTCAATACTGACATGAGCTCTTTGTATTATTCACTTTCCTGTGCAAGTTGGGATCTCAATCACTCATTCATTTATTTATTCGTCTCACTTTTTTAGTTGTTTTTATGTGTTAGCATTCCTCTTTTATATCTATGCTCACTTATAAATAATGCCTATATGTTGACAACTTCCAAATTAATTTCTCTAGATGCAATCTCCCCCTTGCATTTCAGACTCATACATACAGCTGCCTACAAGTCATCCCTTCTTGAGTGTCTAACAGGCATCTCAAATTCAACACCCACATGATTGAACTTCTAATTTACTGCCATCCTCTGTCAACACATTCTTCCTGCTCTCAGAAAATGGCTATTCCAATTTTCCAATTGCTTGGACCCAAAACTTGGAAGTCATCCTTGATTTCTTCTTTCAGTCACACTCTGCATCAATTCCTCAGCACATCCTATTGGTCCTAGTTTCAAAATGTGTATATCCAGAATCCGGTAACTACCCTCATCTACACTGCTTCCACAGGAATTTCTTGCTCAGGTTAGTGCAATTTCTTCCTAATTGTTCTCTCTGCTTCTGCTCTTCTGCCATTTCCCACTTGCATGGACATTCTCACCACAGCAGCCAGAGTGAACCTTCAAAATACAAAACAGATCATGCCAATTCTTTGCTATAATCCTTCGCTATAATCCTTCCAATAACATTCCACATCTCTCAAGCATAAGGTCCTACATGACCTGCTCCATTTTCTACCTCCTATTTTGTCTCCTACTATTACCTCCTCACTCACTTTGCTCTTGACACAGTGGCCTCCCTGTTATTGACCAAACATGCCAGGCACACTGGGTAGGTACAGAGGGAGGAAGGAGGGCATCCTAGAAGGAGAGACCAGCATCTGCAAACTTGGTGTTCTCAAAGAGCTTGGCATGCTTGGAATGTCTGTGCCTCTGGGTTGTGCAGATATGATTAGAAAGTTAAAGGCTTAACCAGGTAATGAATGGTCTGGCATGCCATGTTCAAGATGTTGAACTTTATTGAATAGGTAATGAGTAACCAATAAAAGAGTTTTAAGGGCCGAGCCCGTGGCGCACTCGGGAGAGTGCGGCGCTGGGAGCGCGGTGACGCTCCCGCCACGGGTTCGGATCCTATATGGGAATGGCCGGTGCACTCACTGGCTGAGTGCCGGTCATGAAACAGACAAAAAAAAAAAAAAGAATTTTAAGCAGAAAAGTGACAGAATCGGATTTGCATTTTAGGAATTTTGGGTGGAAGATGTGTTGGAAGGGGTAGGATGACCTGTTGCAATAGCACAGACAAGAGATGGAAAGTCCCAGTCTATGGCAGGGGCATTGGTCATAGACAGAGGATGATAAAGAGCCATTCAGGAAGTAGAACATGCCACACTCTAGACATTAGATAACCATTGGTGAAAAAGTATTGGCCAAAATCAACAGAGTAAAATTTTGTCATCAACTGGTTTTTAGAGTAGACTGCAGTGGAGATTCAGATCAGCAACTTAGGAAATTATTTAGAAATCAGTTTAGGAAACAACATATTCAATGAAAAACATACTCTTTAAAGGGCCAAATCCGGCCTTCGGATGCAGTATTCTCTGGCTAGACTCTACCGCATATTTAATTGTGGATTTCAAGACAGACTTCTTTTGATTGTACTTCTAGGGGGAACTGAGTCAGATGATATATGACTTCTTACTGGTTAGCTTATTTTATTAGACACTTTTTCATTTCTGGTACTTGTTCCCAGATGTATCATTTTCTGTTTTAAACATCATAAATATGTACATAAATATTTTAAAAGTTCTGTTTTCTAGATTGAATATGTGCCATATGATGGATAATAGCTCTAACCGAAAAGTACCTAAGTATTAAACTGCTCTGCCCCCCAAGCTTAGATTAGCCCCAAACTCGGGAGTAGCATGTGAGAAGCACTGAGGACCTCAGAGCTTGTCTATAACATCCCCACCCCGACACCAAACCCCACTTCCCCCAGTTCATTTTAAAAATAAACAAACGAGAGATAAAGGGACTTTCCAAAGCTCATGCCTTTGGTGGCTAAAACATAAATACATAAGTAGTTTAGGAATTCATAAATAGTGTTTCTGAGGTCATATTACAGCAGAGGAGTCACATGCAAAAAGAAAAAGTGTTAGAAGCCCTGCAGAGCACACTAACAATCCAGGCCCTTCTTGCAGAGATTCTGCTTCGGTGGAAACCTTCACTTTTAAATGAATAACCTCCCTGCCATCAAGCTAACGTCGATGGGCTATGCACAACACTTTGAGAAGGACTTAAATGAAGCAAAAGAGGCAGGTACAAACAATGTGTTTACCAAAACACATAGACCTGCCAGGACTTCAAAAAGACTATTGTATAATCCAGAATTTAAGTTGGCAGATGTGGCTTTTAAAAAGAAATTCTTCTCTACTGATATCTCTTTCTATGGAAAACACACATAGGCCATCAGAGAGACATTCATGCCTAATGTTGACATAACATGATAATTACAAATCCAGCTGTCCCTTTCCAGCAATTTGAGTAACAATTTCTCCTAATTTTGATGCACTTCACATAGTTATCATTCCTTCAGAGAGTCTGAGCTAAACATAAATATTAAATGATGTGTTTGTCCTCAATGCACCTCTGCCTTAGGAAAGCAGATATATATAGGGTCACTCTCTTGTGGGAGGCAGAGGCCAATCGGTATTACCTTTGTGTTCCACCTGGATCTCCCACTTTCCCATAGCTGAAACAATGTAGTCATTCAAAATTCACTGTGCCTTCAAAAATGCCTTGTTTGAGGGCTGAGGGTGACAGATTACACATTTTGTAGCCTAACCATGAGCTACAGTTGCTGTTGTGATTAAGATAATTCAGACCCTCCATAAATATTGTCAGTAAAAGCAAAAAGAAAAGAGAAGCCCACGGAAAACAACGTGCACTACAGATATGAGGAACATGCACTGTTTCCGTCTTGCATGGAAAGGTACACACGTGAATCGGGTTATTATAAAAATCACCAAGGGCTGAAACAGACTTTAGGAATCATCTAATCCAGGAATTTTTATGAAAAAAAAAAATTAGTGGCAGAATTCTTTTTTCAAGCAAAGTTTTATATAGAACCCTCAAATATAACAAGATAAAGGCAGAGCTGCTCTGAATGAAGGCAGGGGGTGGAAAAAAAACTGGGCCTGATCTTCTCAACCTGCTGAATGGCCGACTTGAGCCCCAGGGTTTCACAGGAAAGCACTGCTGGAGTTCTTGCCCTTCATTTTAGACAGGGGTAACTATGACCAAAGAAGTTAAGGGATTTGCCTACAGCAGGGAAGGGCTGGAGGTTTCAAGTCAAACACAGAGTCCATGGTCTGGCACTTTTTCCCCAGAGGCCAAGCTGCCTCTTGCCCCTTAATATAGGTACCAGATGATGACAACACACCTTAGCAGAGGAGGCCCAGATAGTGTGGAAAGCCTCTTTATAACCATTAGAAGGGCTGGCTGTGCATATCTTTCTTCCATTTGGGTTTCTCTAGGGAAGAATGGTTTAAAGCAATAAAAGATGGGGATCGCTACTTCACCCCTAGAAGATTTGGGGCTGAGCACCAGGAATGTAGGAATGTTTTTGAGGAAGTGAAGCCACAAGTTCCTCATTATTCAAACTTAAAGCCCACTGGATAGAATATTTGGTTCTAGAAAAAGATGGAATGAACCTCAAAGAATGGAAAGGAGATGAAAACCTGGTGATCTGTGCAAAGACAAGAGGTGTGAAACTTCACAGTCAGCTCTTCTTTTGGCAATCCCATGTATTTGTTGATTCTTCAAATGAATATTTACTTTAACATTCATTATTGATTACATGTGGGGAGGTTTGGAATTTTTCTCTGGCAGATCTCAGCTCTGTGGACTGATTACAAGAGGATGAGAATTACTTTAAAGACCCATTTAAAGATGATTTATGAGATATTAGCTTCTCCATTCTAGACTGCACCACTTTTTACAAGTTTCCTGGGCAAAATTCTGAATTAACTTGTTTTCAGTCACTAATCTTCTGTGCTTTGTTTCTAGTGGTTCATGGCTCATGCAACACCACAGAACACTGTGAAATAAAGTTAGTAGACGTGCTTTTTCTTTCATTCAAGTAGTTGACTATGATATCTCCCTGTTTGGGGGAGAAAGAGCATACCAGCCCTGTTCCAAAATGGTAAGTGCAGTGTGATCCTAAATATATTTCAAAAAGTGTTTAAAGCATTAGATGAAAGCAGGGTGGGTGCGGGCATGGACACTGGAATCAGACTCTCTTGTTTTGAGTACTGTCTTCACCAATTACAAGTGGTGTGACTCAGGGCAAGTTGATCTACTACTCTGTGCCTGCTTCATAGTGTTGTTGAGGATTAAACAAGATACTGCATACAGCTCTTGGAGAAGTGCCTGGCACGTAGAAAACTCTCAATAAATTTTAACTGTTATTATTTCCAAGTGGTAGAACAATGGGTGATTATTTCTCTTAATTTTGCAAAAAAATTTCTTAATGCAATTATGATATATGTTATGTTATGGCAGAAACCAGTCATAAAAACGTATCAATTTTCGGAAATTGAAAATTTAAAAGTTTTAAAAGCTCCTCTCTTTCTCAAATCCAACCTCAACCAAGCTGAGGTTCAATTTTTGAGTGGAATGGTATGTGCATGAAAGGGAGAAAAAGGGATGGAAAAAATGGACAGATAAAGTTGCTCCACCCACGAATCTTGCAAATACCCATTCTCTTTTCTTTCCTCTCCATTGACCATTTGTCACGATGACCTTCTAGTACCCAATGAGAAAGAGAGGGAAAACGAGTAAGAAGAAGAAGAAGGTGAATTGTTAGATTCAATTTCTCTGGTTAAAACTTCCCAAATTTCAATGGAACGACACTTTAATCTCATGCCAACCCTCCCCTCTTATTGTTACACTTTTGGGCCAATAATTTTTAGGGTATTGATATGGGCACAGATCTGACTCAAGGAGTTCATTTAAAAGATTCTCAGCTCAGGATGAACAATCTAAAATGTTATCACTTTCTTTTGGGAATGGCAGAGTAGAGTTGTGAGACTAAGCTGTCACCTGGCCCTGCTGCTTCAACCAATCGACCAGCAAGTATTCATTGAGTGGTTATTCTGGGCCCAGGTTATAAAACTCTGGCCTGGAGAGGTCACTATCCTTCCATATGGCCTCACACAGGCTCTTTTTAGATGTGAGGGGACCCTGGTTGGGTTCAGGCTGGACGAAAGTCATCGTCTGAGTCCCTGTGATCTGCAGGCTGTTCCTGAGACATTGTGACTATCTGTGGGGATTAGGAGGCAGGATGTGGAGACAGTGTCCAGTTGAATCTCAAGTTGTGGTATTTGAATGTGGGTTCAGACAGAACCGAATGTGCTAGCAAAATTTAGCAATTTGACAAGGCACTGGGTGTTTCTGTCAGAAATCTGGGGTCTGGAAACCTGATATTTACCTGACTGGAGGACTTGGAAGGTGGAAGTTGAGCTGTTGGAATGTTGGTGTGACAGCCCATTATATTCATTTCATAACAAGTGTATGTTTTAAAAAAATTTCTTTTTAGATAACGTTACTCCTCTTTTCATTAAGAGGTCTTTTTTAAGGCCATAGAAAATAGTTAAAAAAACAAACAATCGAACAAAACCAAAAAGCCCTGCTAACTGTTTAGTGTTTGATTTGAGCCTGAGGAGAACCACTTAATGCACATTGGCTCTGTTAGGCCACTAGAGTTGTGACCTGAACAGTTACTAGCTGGTGAGCACTTTTTATGTGCCAGGCTCTTGCTACATGTTTTATAACCATTATCTCATAAATTACTCATGATAGTCTTTTGAATAAATTCTCATCTTTTCTCCATGAGGAATAGGAGGCTCAGAGAACTGCAGTAATTGCCCAGGTCCTGTATGTGGTGTAATGATACCAGGTTGCTGAGCTTTAGAGCCTCCATGTATGAAATGAGAGTGTAATGGGTGCCTCCTGGGATGGCTGTCGGGAATGTGTGTTTATGTATATATGTGCACATTGATATACATGATATACACATATACACACATGTTATATATAAACATATAGATAAAAACTAAATTACATTAAAAATTAAAAAGTTAAAAATTATATCTATACATGCACACACGTGTGTGTATGTGTCTGGTACATATGAAACGTTTAATAAATAGCCTTATCTTGACAGGGATCACCTTCTACAAAGACCAGTTGGCTCTGTAGAGGAAAACGTGGACATAAGAAAGCTGAGAAGTGAATAAAAAGGTTCATTTGAAATTTGCTATTACACTCCTAGGGCAGAGTTTTAGTTGCTTTCTATTATCTCTCTGCTCAAAGTTTCCTGAAAGTCCTGTATCTGCAGTTAGATAAATGAATTATTCACGGTTGGGACTCTTCTGCTTTTACTTTAGGTGATGGTAACGGGACTTTTACCTCCCATTCAAGTCATAGTTGAAGGTAGACCTTTTTTTCACATGGGTGCCTTTCTCTGCCAGGCTATGAGCTTCTGTTTTTTTTTTGACGGCTGGACAGTTTCGGGATCTGAACCCCTGCCTTGGTGTTATCAGTGCCATGCTCTAACCGGCTGAGCTAACAGCCAGACACCTATGATATTCTTAAAGGCAGGAACCAATCTGGTCAAGATTATGTCCCCTAGAATGGCACAGTTCCAGGTGCCCTGTTACCTATCATCTCCTAGTGGGGTCAGGCAGAGTACTCTAGAAACCTCCAACAAAAAGATCCCTGGAAAAGACAGTCAATCCACTGAATTCTGTTTATTGAGGGAGAAATATCCTTGGACCTCAGTGGTCCTTCTTGCACTCTTTGTTACCCAGTACTTTCCACACCTTAGCTCATTCTGGAATAATTCATCTCTGCTGGAAAATTTATTAGGGGTTATCTATTAAACACAGTTAAATTAAAGGGCTGACCCCATGGCTCACTCGGGAGAGTGCGGCGCTGGGAGCGCAGCAGCGCTCTCCCGCTGCGGGTTCAGATCGTATATAAGGATGGCTGGTGCGCTCAATGGCTGAGCGCGGTGCCGGCGACACCAAGCCAAGGGTTGCGATCCCCTTACCGGTCACAAAAACAAAAACAAAACAAAAATAGTTAAATTAAAGATACATAAGGAAGATTTTCCCTAGTAGATAGAAATAGATAGTATAAAACTTGAAGAAGTTAATGTAATGTATAGTATGTAGCATACAATAAATCAGTAGAGGAATAGATAAACAAACAAACAAATGGCTCAGATTGTGCCCTTTGCCCCAGCTACTATGTTTCTATGATAAATGTGGCACTTCAAATCAGTAAAGGAAGAAGAGGTACTTTATTATATACATTTGGAGAAAAATAAAAGCATATTCTTCTCTCATATCCAAAATAAAATCCAGGTGGATTAAAATTCTAAACATAAAAAAACTATATTGTACTAGAAAAAGTATAGAATGGTTTTATAATCTTGACATCAAACCCAGAAAACAAAAGGGAATAGATCGGTATATTTGACTGTAAAAAACTTAAAACAATGACACAGTATATATGTAAATATAGATTAAAAAGAGTCAATAACAGCAATGGTTATCCCTAGTGAGGGTAATGTAAAGGACATGTGGGCATATGTTAATTGGGGTATTAGAAAAACATTAAAAAGCTAAATGTTTAGAGAAAACATTTATGTATTTATCTTGTCCATCTATCTATCCATCTATCTGTTCATCCATCTACAGTATACCTATCTACCTAGATCTGAAAAAACAGACTAGAATCTTTAAGCACTATACTATTTTAACATATATAAGCCTTATTTCTTTTATGAGTAGAGATTATTTTTTTCATCTTTGGTAACTTGCTTCTAGAAAGTGCCCTCCCCCACCCTTTTCTCATCTTCCGAAAAGGATAGTAAGAGACTGTTTTCAAAAATTGACTTTTAAAGACCAAGGATTTATTTTAAGCTGAAATATAATGTTGGCTAAAATAGCTCATCCTCAGACTCTTTGATATGTTTGACCTGTTACCACAATTACTTTTTATTTTTTTCTGTCTAATGGCATTTCACAAAATTCCTTTTTAATTTGGCTCTGTGATCGGGTTTGTAGCTGAAAGTTATTTCCACCTCCTGTTTAGGACAGGGGAAAGTCAGGGTTGGAAGGAATGTTAGAACTCATATAATCAAATCCCTCATCCCAAACTTGCATTCTCTCCACAGATCCCCTCTTGATCCATCACTGTGCTTATCCAGCTGCCCAGCTGGTGTGAACGAGGCGAAGAGCAGGGACAAGCAGAGGAACAGTGGGAAGGGGGCTGCGGCAGTCCCTACTCCCTAAAATCTTACTAAGCTTTCTATACCACTCTACCATACAGGGAAAAAAAAATCAATTAATGAACATTTGCAAGAAGGCTTTACTTTCTGGATGGGACTTCTGTTCCACCATACGCACTAAGCAATAAACTTACATGGCAGTGTTCGAACATTTATGAGAATGAATCATTCCAAATTATCAGCTCACACTATCATATAAATGATCACTTTTGCTTTCCCTCTCAATAGTGCTATAATCTCTAATAAAGCAGTTTATACATGTTTTAAGCGAGACTGTGGTGCCCCAGCAAACAAGCATTATATGGCCTTAATAACAAAAATGCAAAATTACTCAGGCAGCTTTTATGAGAGGCCCAAGTCTCTGGATCAAGTCTGGATCAGCCCACCCTACATCTGTAAAGAAAACAAGTCAGATTGAACCGGGAAACAGTGTTATATGAAGCATCCCAGGCTTGGAATATTGAAAGACCCAGATCAGACTGCTGATGATGAAATCTCTTGCCAGCTTCTGCCCTTCTCTTCTTCCCCACGCTAAAAACTCCTACTAGAATTATGGTCTCTAGAAGAGAAAATAAGTGGAAAATAATGATCCTACCTTTGATGCATAGTGGCCATGATATGGACAGTAAAAAAGAAGTTCTGTAGTCTAGTGAAAGAGATGATTAATATAATAGTTTGGACTTAAATGAGGGAGATTGACTCTGTAGAAAAAAAAAAAGAAGAAATGACCCTGAGGGGGGAAAACAGACCTTCATAAATTTCATCATGCATCATGTGGGATAAAAGAGCCATTGAAACGAGAGTTTGTACAAGTCTATTATGATGATGCTGTTTTCAACAAGTTCTGCCAAAGCCGTAAAACCACAAGCACTTTTAGAGTTGATAATTGCCTAGAGAGATAATCTACTTTCTGTTCGCTGAAATCTAAATGAAGGAAAGAGGATCCTGTCCAGAGAATTTTAATTTGCCCGAAAGCCTTAATCAGATGAGTTTTCTGTTGAGGACCCCTCTCCTAGTCTGTCAAGAGGAGCCCTGCTGCTAAAGCTGAAAATGTTGGCAGACAAACACGCCTTGTTAGAAGAAAGAACACTGTAGAAAGGTGCACACATAGGATACATAAACAATGGCTATGCCCCAGGTGGTTTCTGTTTGTCTTTAGCGGGTTGGAGGGAGGTTCCTGCAGTCTTCTGCCAGTGAAAAATAACAGGTGTTATGAACAACTTGCTCTTATCAAAAGGGTGAGTTTGAATAGATGCTGCTTACTTGGTAGGAATAGAGTAGAAATTTGACTATTTGGCCCCAAATCAAGAAATAAGGA
This sequence comes from Cynocephalus volans, assembly GCF_027409185.1. NCBI lineage: Eukaryota > Metazoa > Chordata > Mammalia > Dermoptera > Cynocephalidae > Cynocephalus > Cynocephalus volans. The sequence goes on along the minus strand of NC_084460.1, from coordinate 102,980,399 downwards.
TGACTTTTCGAACAAACTTTGGCTCTTGGAGAGGGAGGGAGGCAGGGAAGGAGAGAGCGTGCAGAGACTGGGCAGGATCTCTCCTGTCACATCAGAACAACTATCGCCTGCGGCACAGTCCCCTGAGACGCCTCCCACTGAGTCTCACCAATTTATTTTAGTCTCTAAATGTAAGAATCCTCTATTACTCCAACCTTGGACCAGTTTCTCATTCTTGTCTGGGACTGTTATGGTAGACAGTGGCATGCACTGGAGCCACCAAACCTGTCTGTTGGCTGGGATGTAAAAGCCACGTCCTGACGCCATAAGCCATCCCTTTGATCGCCTTTTTAAAGCAGGGGTGTTAACACCGTCAACCGGGACAATCTCTCGGCTACCTGCCTTTTGTCTTCCGTACATCTCCTTTGTCAGTTCCCTTAAAGAAGTTGAACACCACAAAACATGACAAAAATAACATAGTTTCTGGTAAATAAGTGAGTTAACCCAGGTTTTTCTGGCTGGGAGCAGATGGTTTAGTCTGGAGCTTTATAGACCCCAGGTTTATCCTTTCCTGGCTATTTATTCATGAGAACAGACAATTAGGGCACCGTGGGGTGCAGTGAACAACCTGCTCTAGGAACTCAAAGGAAGGAGCCACAGACTCTGGCCAGTTCCCTCTTTCCTGTTTTTAGTGTTTCATAGTTTTCTGAGTGCTTTTATGTGCTTTGTTTAATTTGTTCCTGAAAACAGCTCTGTGAAGAGAGTAGGGTAGACATTATTCCTACTCTTAGAAACCAGACGTCTGAGCCTCAGAAAGGCTAAGTAACTTTTTAAGGATTACACAGCTAGTACATTTTAGCTGCAGGAAAGAAATTCATCTTCTGCTTCCAAATTCTATCCTTTGAGGTCATGGTGATGAAAGAGCCAATCAAAGGCAAATCGTTATTGTTCTAACATTTTGTAACTCTGTGGTATTTGAAACAGTTCAAATTTCTGAACCAAGTATGACTACAGAATATCATTTCCAACTACTGCATTAAATAATGTTTTTGATAAATTCCCTTCCCAAAAGAGACTAAAACTTGCTATTATTAAGTTCCCTTTTTATATTTCTGTAACTTAATGCTGGTTTAGATGAAAAAATAAAATTTAGCCAATGACTGGTAAAACCTAATGAAATTGCTTATGTTACTTTGTGAAATGCAAATAGCAAATGGATCATACTTTAAACAGCCAATTATCCTGTGAGTATAATAGCAATTTTTATAATAACATCTTTACTTCTGAAATATGAATTTTAATATGTATCAATAACTCCACAGTAGCCATTTCATCCATCAGTTAAATAATGTGTACTTTAAGACTGTTCACTTAAAGTTCTAAACTATAGATTATTCTGAACTCAAATCACATTATTTCTCTTTCCTTTTATAATCAAGTAAACATATAAAAAGTTACTTCATCTTGAAAGAGGGCAAATATCATTGAGTTCTTATTTTGAGCCAGAAATTTTACATGCATCATCTCTTTCCATCTTCAATTTTACCATAAGGAGCTGAGTCTCAGAAAAATTAAATAACTTGCTCATGGTCAGGCAACTGTTTAGTGGTAAAAACAATATTCAGTCGCGGGTCTTTTTTTTCTACACCATACTGTTTCACAGTGAAATTATTGTTTTATTTTCATAAATGTGCATATAAACAAAATCATATACAAAGTCTTCCTGTTTCTGGAAGGCCTAAGGGAGACATCGACAATGTATATCAAAAAAAGATCATTCTGCAGGGAAAGCTCAATGTAAATTAACTTGTAGAGAGGAATTGATGATGGATGTGGGAAGAGGTTAATCGAAAAAAAGTAATCTATTGAACGATTTCTACAAATATTTGTAAAACTAGACAATCCATTATTTTGTAATTATGTGACCATTCCTAAAATAAGTAAATTAAAATATTTGTCATGCTACTTTTCTAATCTTATATGAACTTGGGTGATGTAGAAAAAGTGGCAAGAGTGGAGAATGTAACCTCTAAATCTGGGACAAACTTCTGACTTAAAAAAACCAATTTTTTGTGAGATCCAGCTGTGGAAATAGCAATGTACTTAGATTAAATAAATGGTGAAATGAAGAGACTTTGATTTTAAACAGTGTTCCAAACAGGGATGGCATAAATATATGTATATAAAGTTTTTTTCCCCCCAGTGAAATTCAGACTTGGTAATGTTCTCTCCATGATTATATATCATAAAAACTTTTGGATTACTCACAATTTCCCAAAAATGGGATTGGTAGATCCCTACCCGGCCTGGGACTCACTGTCTTTCCCTTTATTTTATAGGATGATTACTATATATATATATATATATATATATATATATATATATATATATATATATATATATATATATATATATATATATAAATATAAAGTCTCTTTGTTTATAAATGCTTTTACATCTTTTATTTCATATTGGCTTTTATTCTCTTGATAATCCTGTGGAGTAGGCATCACAGTAGTTATTGTCATTTCTGACTATCACTAGATGGTCTCTTTATGGTCTTGGATTTGTGCTCCTACGTGTTGGAAATTGATTATTCACAGCTCATAATAGACAGTGTATATATTTTAAACGTGGCATGTTAAGTTTAACCTTGGTTGAGAGGAGGATTGGTATAATTTATCAGTCTCGGTACATTTTACTTATGGTTATGACGTAACACACTACCACAGAACCCTACTTATCCTACTCCTCTACTCACAGGGTACCCATTCTTCTGTAATCACCCAGCCAAAACTATCATCTTATCCCCCTTCCTACTCCCACTCATTCATATTATATATTTTGATATTTTCATAGCATTTATCATCAGCTGAATTTATCTTGCTTTATAATTCCCTTATTTTTACTATTGTCTCCCCTGACTAGAATGAAAGCATTACAAAGATATAGATTTAAAAAAAATCTTGTTCACATTGTATCATCCAGTACATAGAGCAACAGGTGATGAATGAATGAATATACGTGTGAATGAAGGAAAAAGATCTAAATTGTCATGCTTCGAATCACATGATCAGAGCCGATTGGGCAATAGTTGGGCACCTGTTTCAAGGGCGGCCAATCCTTAAGCTCCATAGGATGATGACTGGCATGGGCTGGTATAATATGAGCAGATTCCCTCCCTTGGGAATTTGAACCAAGAGCCATAAAGAAAATTAGCATCGTGTGTTGGCTGTTAAGCAAAAACATACACAGAGGGCAGTCCTAAGGTAGACTCTAAGGTCAATAGGGGTAAGGACATGTTGAATATGAAAGAGAAATGCTCAAAAAGCAGAGAGAGAAAAAATATGTGGGGGAGAAAAAAAGTTCACTTGGTTCTGTGAAGAGCCAGGCTAAAGTGGTGGAGCCAGAGTAAAGAGGCACTAGCTCTGCATCTGCGTACTCAGCACAGCCTGATCTCCAAACAAATTTCCTCTTCTGGCTCTTCCTCCACAGGGAAACTTTGCTGGCTGGCATGTCCTTGTCTGTGGTATGATGTGTGTTTCCTTGGTTCCTGTGCTCTTAGTGAAGCTCTGTTCTTACATCTGTAAGAAGTAAAAGTGCCTAATTCAACTGCCCTTCTTGATGTCTCATTTAAAGTGCAACATGTTCTGTTCTGTTCTTGGAAAAAAGTCATCTAACATTAGAACAGGATTTTACAATTTACAGCGTTCTGTAAGTGTTATGCCCTTTGCTTCTCACAGCAACGCCCCCCCCCCACCCCATGAAGTGGTTCCTGATTTTCTCTAGTTGGGAAATTTCTCTCTTATGTACTTGGCTATCACTCCGATCTCTCCTTCAGCATGCAGCACAAGCTTTGCTTGTGGAAATGCATTACTTCTGCTCCTAGACACAAAACATCTAGAAGGCAGTTTGTCTGTCATAGTGCCTACTATCATGTCTCGTACAACATTGTTGCTAAATGAAATGTTCAAATACTGAATTGATTTTAAGACTGAATGTGGAGAAAAGTCCATTGGGGTGAGTTTCAAGATGGCGGCGGCTGCGGCGGCTGGCGCGGAGTAGCTGAGGTGGAAAAGGTGGCCACTGGGCCTCAGGCAGCCGGGAAACTTGTGGACCTTCCTCTGGCCATCTCTTAAGGGAGGACTGCTGCTGCTGGCCGGTCGTGGGGGCTCAACGCCACTTTGCCCCCGGCAGGAGAAGCTGCCTCATTTACAGGCAACAGCTTTGAAGTGTGGAGCAGGAAAAGAACTGATTCTTAGCTGCAAAAGCGAGTCTTGAAACAGGGAACACGGCGCCAGGGCTGCTGTGGATGCAGCCAGGATCCCGGAGGCTGGGGCCGCACTGAAGGCGGCCAGCTGCCCTATTCAGGATTCGAGGTTTTAGGCCGGCATTAAAGAAGATTCCTGGGAGCGCCCGAGCGGCGCCGCGACTGAACAGCCCGAGGCGGCAGCGCCGAGAACACGGAAGGCAACAAACCAGAGACAGAGCGAGCGCCCGACCTGACACAGCACTGTGAGTGATCCCTGGCAAAGCTCTGTTCGGGGGGTGGATGCCCACGCGGCTCTCGCCTGCACCACCAGGCCACTCACTGCCACGGTGCTGCCTCCATTTTCCCAGGTGCGGGCAGCTCCGCCCTGCTCGGCCATCACTGAGCCCATTTGCTTGGCCTGGCGCGGGGCTTTCCGGACCCTGCGGCCGGCCTCCTCTCCCACTCCCTCCGCGGTTCTCTGGCAGGGCTGGGGGTGTGGGGCGTCCCGACCAGTGTTGGGAGGGCTAGCAAGTACGGGCGGGCCAACTGTCACTCCACCACACCCTGGACTCTGGCCCCGGTAAACTTCCTGTTACTGGGAGGCAGATACCATCTCTGTGACCACCAGTTTGGAAAAAAGCCTAACGAATTTCTGGTTGGGAATAGTGTGGTAGGAGAGTTCCCAGGTCCGCTTGAACCTGCCGGAGACCAGGCTGCAGGCGGGCACTAGACTCGGTTTATACCGGGGGGATACAAAGGTGAACAAGACCCGAGAAAGATCTACACAGTGCTACAAAGGCACCCAGAGAGACCGGTCGTCTGTGCCTAGCAGAAACCTGGTAGACTTCCTGGGCGAGGCGGTGCTGAGCAGGGTCTTGAAGGCCCAGCTGATAGACGACGGGTGCAGAAGACACGCCCCAGCCCAGCACAGTGTGCACAGAGGGGGGAGACGTGCGGCCAGGGAGGCGGAGACTCGACAGAAACCATACACCCGGTGGGGTCGCCACTGCACGATCTAACAGCCTGGGCCAGAACACACGGAACGGGGAGAAGTCCTGTACAGAAAGTGAAAGCTCAACAGAGATCACACACCCTGTGGTACGTGATCCACCAGCCCAGCAGAGTCCAAGCTGACCAGAAAGGTGGATCCCCGGAGAAGCCCAAGACCCGAGGCAACCACACACACAAGACACTAGAGGCCAACTGAGCAGTCACGGCGGGAGCCATACCAAATTGGCAACCACAGCAACATCCTAGTTAGTCATTAGTCTCAAACCGGTGGACTGTGAAACCCCCTGCCACAATGAATAAACACCAAAAAAAAGACACCAGAAGTACAAAAAATCAAGAAAGTACACCACCAAAAGTTAATAAATCTCATACTCTAGATCCTATAGAACAAGAAGCCCTTGAAATAACTGACAAGGAATTTCGAGTGATAATTCTAAGGAAACTGAATGAGATACAAGAAAACTCAGCTAGACATCATGATGAAATGAGGAAAAGTATACAGGATCTGAAAGAGGAAATATACAAGGAAATCAATGTCCTGAAAAAAAATGTAGCAGAACTTGCTGAACTGAAGAAGTTATTCAGCGAAATAAAAAACACAACGGAGAGTTTAACCAGCAGGCTTGTCGAAGTTGAAGAGAGAACCTCTGAACTTGAAGATGGGCTGTTTGAAATAACACAAGCAGACAAAAAGAAAGAAAAAAGAATCAAGGACATGGAAGAAAATCTGAGAGAGATATCAGACAACCTCAAGCGCTCAAATATCCGAGTCATGGGTATTCCAGAAGGGGAGGAAAATGGAGATTCCATTGAAAACATATTCAACAAAATAGTGGCAGAAAACTTCCCAGGTATAGGAAAAATCACAGATCTTCAGATCCAGGAAGCTCAACGATCTCCAAACGTATTCAACCCAAAAAGGCCTTCTCCAAGACATGTCATAGTCAAATTGGCAAAACTCAGAGACAAAGAGAGAATCTTAAAAGCTGCAAGAGAGAAGCGTCAAATCACCTATAAGGGAGCCCCAATCAGGTTAACATCAGACTTTTCATCACAAACCCTAAAAGCTAGAAAGGAATGGGATGATATTTTCAAAATACTAAAAGACAAAGATTGCCAGCCAAGAATACTCTACCCTGCAAGGCTATCCTTCCGAAATGAGGGGCAAATAGTATATTTCTCAGACAAACAAAAACTGCGGGAGTTCACTACCACAAGACCACCCTTACAAGAAATCCTCAAGGGAGTACTGGGTTTGGTTCCTGAAAAATAACTACCACTGCCATAAAAACCTAAGAAAAATCTAAACCCGCTAGTACAATAAAAATGGCATTCATGAAGAGAAAACAAGCTAACAAAAACACTATCTACAACCTAAGGAACCAACAAACAAAGAAACCAAACAGTAAATCAGAAAGCAAGGAACAAAAGACACCTAAGACAACCAAACAACCAATAAAATGCTAGGAATAAATCAACACCTTTCAATAACAACTCTTAATGTTAAAGGCTTAAATTCCCCAATTAAAAGACACAGACTGGCTGACTGGATCAAAAAGCAGGACCCAACTATATGCTGCCTACAAGAGACCCACCTCACCCATAAAGATTCACACAGACTAAGAGTGAAAGGATGGAAAAAGATTTACCATGCAAACAGAAAAGAAAAACGAGCTGGAGTGGCTATTCTTATATCTGACAAAATAGACTTTAAACTAAAAACCATAAAAAGAGACAATGAGGGACACTACTTAATGATAAAAGGACTGATCCATCAAGAAGACATAACAATCATAAATATGTACGCACCCAATGTTGGAGCAGCCAGATTTATAAAACAAACTCTATTAGACCTAAAGAAGGAAATAGACACTAATACCATAATAGCAGGGGACCTGAACACTCCACTGTCAATATTAGACAGATCATCTAGGCAAAGAATCAGCAGAGAAACACAAGATCTAAACAAGACTCTAGACCAATTGGAATTGGCAGATATCTACAGAACATTCCACCCAACAACCTCAGAATATTCATTCTTCTCATCAGCACATGGATCATTCTCCAGGATAGATCACATATTAGGTCACAAATCAAGTCTCAATAAATTCAAAAAAATTGGAATTATCCCATGTATCTTCTCAGACCACAATGGATTAAAACTAGAAATTAATAACAAACGAAACTCTGGAAACTATACAAACACATGGAAATTAAACAGCATTCTACTTAATGACATATGGGTCCAAGAAGAAATCAAGCAGGAAATCAAAAAGTTTATTGAAACTAATGAAAACAATGATACATCATACCAAAACCTGTGGGATACTGCAAAAGCAGTATTGAGGGGAAAATTTATTGCATTAAATGCTCACTTCAGAAGAATGGAAAGATGGCAAGTAAACAACCTAACACTTCACCTTAAAGAACTAGAAAAACAAGAACAATCCAATCCTAAAGTTAGCAGACGGAAAGAAATCATTAAGATCAGAGCAGAACTGAATGAAATTGAAAACCAAAAAACAATTCAAAAGATCAACGAATCAAAAAGTTGGTTTTTTGAAAAGATAAATAAAATTGACAAACCATTAGCATGGCTAACAAAAAAAAGAAGAGAGAAGACTCAAATAACAAAAATTAGAAATGAAAAAGGCGATATTACAACTGATTCATCTGAAATAAAAGGAATCATTCGAGACTACTATAAACAACTATACGCCAACAAATTTGAAAATCTGGAGGAAATGGATAAATTTCTGGACACACACAAGCTCCCAAAACTGAACCGTGAAGACGTAGAAAATTTGAACAGACCAATAACAATAAAGGAGATTGAAGCTGTTATCAGAAGGCTCCCAACAAAGAAAAGCCCAGGACCAGATGGATTCACAGCAGAATTTTACCAAACATTCAAAGAGGAATTGACACCGATTCTTTACAAACTATTCCAAAAGATTGAAACGGACGCAAATCTCCCAAACTCATTCTATGAAGCAAACATCATCCTGATACCAAAACCAGGTAAAGATATAACCAAAAAAGAAAACTACAGGCCGATATCCTTGATGAATATAGATGCAAAAATCCTCACTAAAATACTAGCAAACAGAATACAGCAACACATACGAAAAATTATTCATCACGATCAAGTGGGATTCATCCCAGGGATGCAAGGTTGGTTCAACATACGCAAATCAATAAATGTTGTACACCATATTAATAAACTCAAACACAAGGACCATATGATCATCTCTATAGATGCTGAAAAAGCATTTGATAAAGTTCAGCACTCATTCATGACAAAGACCCTCTATAAGTTAGGTATAGAGGGAAAGTATCTCAACATAATTAAAGCCATATATGCCAAACCCACTGCCAGTATCATCCTGAATGGGGAAAAGCTGAAAGCTTTTCCTTTAAGAACAGGCACTAGACAAGGATGCCCACTCTCACCACTCCTATTCAACATAGTGTTGGAAGTACTAGCCAGAGCAATCAGAGAAGAGAAGGAAATAAAGGGCATCCAGATTGGAAAAGATGAAGTCAATCTGTCCCTGTTTGCAGATGACATGATCCTATATATCGAACAGCCTAAAACCTCTGCAAAAAAACTGTTGGAATTGATAAATGATTTCAGCACAGTAGCAGGATACAAAATCAACACACAAAAATCAGTAGCATTTCTTTTCTCCAATAGTGAACATGCAGAAGGAGAAATCAAGAAAGCCTGCCCATTTACAATAGCCACCAAAAAAATAAAATACTTAGGAATTGAGTTAACCATGGAGGTGAAAAATCTCTATAATGAGAACTACAAACCACTGCTGAGAGAAATTAGAGAGGATACAAGAAGATGGAAAGATATTCCATGCTCTTGGATTGGAAGAATCAACATAGTGAAAATGTCCATACTACCCAAAGTGATATACAAATTCAATGCAATCCCCATCAAAATTCCAAAGACATTTTTCTCAGAAATGGAAAAAACTATTCAGACATTTATATGGAACAATAAAAGACCACGAATAGCCAAAGCAATGCTCAGCAAAAAAAATAAAGCTGGAGGCATAACACTACCTGACTTTAAGCTATACTACAAAGCTATAATAACCAAAACAGTATGGTATTGGCATAAAAACAGACACACTGACCAATGGAATAGAATAGAGAATCCAGAAATCAACCCACACACTTACTGCCATCTGATCTTCGACAAAGGCACCAAGCCTATTCACTGGGGAAGGGACTGCCTCTTCAGCAAGTGGTGCTGGGATAACTGGATATCGATATGCAGGAGAATGAAACTAGATCCATACCTCTCACCGTATACTAAAATCAACTCAAAATGGATTAAGGATTTAAATATACACCCTGAAACAATAAAACTTCTTAAAGAAAACATAGGAGAAACACTTCAGGAAATAGGACTGGGCACAGACTTCATGAATACGACCCCAAAAGCACGGGCAACCAAAGGAAAAATAAACAAATGGGATTATATCAAACTAAAAAGCTTCTGCACAGCAAAAGAAACAATTAAAAGAGTTAAAAGACAACCAACAGAGTGGGAGAAAATATTTGCAAAATATACATCTGACAAAGGATTAATATCCAGAATATATAAGGAACTCAAACAACTTTACAAGAAGAAAACAAGCAACCCAATTAAAAAATGGGCAAAAGAGCTAAGTAGGCATTTCTCTAAGGAAGATATCCAAATGGCCAACAGACATATGAAAAAATGCTCAACATCACTCAGCATCCGGGAAATGCAAATCAAAACCACATTGAGATACCATCTAACCCCAGTTAGGATGGCTGAAATCCAAAAGACTATGAATGATAAATGCTGGCGAGGCTGCGGAGAAAAAGGAACTCTCATACATTGTTGGTGGGACTGCAAAATGGTGCAGCCTCTATGGAAAATGGTATGGAGGTTCCTTAAACAATTGCAAATAGATCTACCATACGACCCAGCCATCCCACTGTTGGGAATATACCCAGAGGAATGGAAATCATCAAGTCGAAGGTATACCTGTTCCCCAATGTTCATCGCAGCACTCTTTACAATAGCCAAGAGTTGGAACCAGCCCAAATGCCCATCATCAGATGAGTGGATACGGAAAATGTGGTACATCTACACAATGGAATACTACTCAGCTATAAAAACGAATGAAATACTGCCATTTGCAACAACATGGATGGACCTTGAGAGAATTATATTAAGTGAAACAAGTCAGGCACAGAAAGAGAAATACCACATGTTCTCACTTATTGGAGGGAGCTAAAAATTAATATATAAATTCACACACACACATACACACACACACACACAAACCGGGGGGGGGGGGAAGAAGATATAACAACCACAATTATTTGAAGTTGATACAACAAGCAAACAGAAAGGACATTGTTGGGGGGGAGGGGGGGAGGGAGAAGGGAGGGAGGTTTTGGTGATGGGGAGCAATAATCAGCTACAATGTATATCGACAAAATAAAATTAAAAAAAAAAAAAAAAAAAAAAAAGACTGAATGTGAAGCAATTGTACAAACTCTGATTACATTTGTCTATACTACTGAATTAAATCCTAAATTATAAACTTTTGCAGTTATTATTTAAGATATTTCTTTCCTTAGATATATTTCTATGTATGGTTGTATTTTCATTTTGTGCATAACAGTTACTGGAGAACATTCCATAATACTTGCATAGATTTTTAAATAAATGGAAAAAATCCCTACCTAAGTCAGGTATCCAATGATAAAATTAATTAACTTAGTTCCAGTTTCATTTCTTTTAGTTATTCTAAGCCTTTTACTTGGGTTTTTATTCTTTTAAGGCATAAGCTTCCATACTGTCTCAACAAGGTTACTTAGATTTGATGATTGCTTTTCTTCCTGTAAGTGGTGTTCTGAGGACTGAGTATAGGGTGAAAGGGTCATTATCCATAGGGTCCACATTTGTCTCAAAAATGCTGGAATTTCACTTTGTTTCATCTTGCTGTTTTATTTTTAAAGATGCAGAAATAAAGGGTATGGGAGCAAACCAGCAACCAAAATGCACAAGATTACAAGTCTTCCACAAGGGCAGGAGAGACAGCACTGAAATTCTACATAAGATTGATAAGTCTCCCTTGTTATTCTCACTAGGTATGAGGTTCTAAGCAATTTTGTTGATGTATACTGAGGTCATGTGTTTGAGATCCTTGGTAATCTTCCACTAATATTTGTTGGGAGTATGGTATAGGAAGGACCAGACAGTATAGCATTTGATCTTTGAGTCATTTTGCCCTTGAGAAAAATCAATGGTTTTCTGTTTCCTTGGCTACTCTGCTACATGGGTATTCTTACATTCATTGGTCAGCCAGTAAGCATTTATTGAGCACATGCTACATCTTGCTAGGAACATGGGCAATAAGATAAAACATGAAAGGAGACATACAAACAAGCAAAATCCTGTGGCCGGTGCCAAGGTAGAACTAAAGAGTTAACTCTAATCATGATACGCACAAAGGAGAGAACCATCAACCCTGCTTTGTGAAGGAGTGGGAAGGTGTTACAAACCTTTAAAAAAGGTTTTAAACTCAAAGAGTTTTATGGGCAGAGGCTTAAGCTGGGTTTTGAAGAAAGAGTAGAGTTTTGAGACAGAAAAGACATGAAAGGGCCTTTTAGAAAGAAGAAAGATGATGGGCAAAGACCTGGGATGTAAAATGGTATAAGCTTATGGGGCAACTGCAAAGTTGTTCAGTTGAGCTGGAAAGAGAAAGGAGAATGTTGGGGAAAGAGTTTCAAGAAAAAGGAAGGAGAAGGTCATGAATGGCTTGGAAGTTCATCCTAATGAGTTTGTTCTTTATCCTGAGGGCAATAGAGAGCCATTGGAGGGCTTCAGAATGGAACAGCAAGGCCAGAGTCTCACAATGTGAAAGGCAGGAGCAAGGTTGGGATGTGTTGTCAGAGCATTTTAGAACAAAGAATGAATGAAATATTTTCCTATCGGTTGCTGTTATTATTCCTCACACATACAGTGATTTTGAAGCTCAGAAATTAAGAATTATTGGCTAAAATTATTGGTTAAATATTCCAGAAAGCAAGTGATGCCCACCTGTCAACCTGCCTACCCATTTCTCCACTTCAGCAGTGAGAAAATCAAGTGAAGATGCACTGCAGAATCTATGAACACGTGTGGAAGGACAGGCAGGTGGACTATTCCCCACCTTTGTGGAGTAAATGAGTCTGACATGTGTGTCCACATGTACACAAGGAATAGTGGTACACAGCAGGGCTTGAGACCCGGTTCTATCACATATTAGTCATATAACTTTGAAGACAGTGATGGATTTCTGTGAGCCTCAGTTTGTTCATCTTTAAAGTGAGGTAACTGATTCATGTCTTAACTACTTGGGTTCTTCAAAAATCAGTGGGAAAATAGAATGAAAAGGTGATATGAATATTACCATGAACTTTTTGAAGTACCCTCATATTTTATAGGGTCACCGTGAGATTCTATTGAAGATAGTGTTTTAAGAAAAAACATGCTTAATTAAATGCATGCTGTCAAAATCAAGGTACCTGTGAGGAGTACCAATAGCAAGAAATATGAAACATTGTATTATTAGAGCACCTTTCTCCAAAGTGCTCTAAGTACAAATATGCATTCCAAAAACTATCCTACTCACTCCAGTCTTAACCCTCTCTGATCTGTTCTCCACTCTGTAAATTGCTGTACAGGGTAAGAATTTATTGTTTAGATTTAAAATTTTAGCATTCTGAATGTTACACAATGATCATTTTGCTAAGAAAAGAGGAAAATTTTCAGGGCTAGCTGCATAGAATATATCCGAAAGAAGGCTAGTTGGTCAGTGCACACTTTTTTTTTTTTTTTTTTTTTTTTGGTGAGCATAATAGTTTAGTAAAGAAGGAAAATAATTTCAGGTGGAATCATATCACTTGTTCATTTAACTGTCTCAATTAAACTATAAAACCATATCCATAAAGGAAAGGTAGATCTACAAAGGTCACCTTACTTACAAATATTTCTTCAACAGTTATTCACCAAATATTTATGTAACACATTATTAGAGGTGCTTGAAAATATACAATGGCAACATTAGAATTGGAACTTCAAAGCATTTCCAGTGGACTTCAAAGCATTTGCAACTCTGGCAACTTTAGTCCTTTTTTTACACTCTATTTGCAAAGTAATTACTATGGCAGGATCATATAGAAATGATTAGAGCCCAGTGTTGAACTCGTCAGTTACCTTTGTTCAGGATTGCACAAAGCTAGCTGGGCTGTTAGAAGGAACTGAAATGGGTATCTGTAGACTTCACCATGGCAGAAAAAAATTGTTGGCATATAAAGGAAACTCACAAAGAATGTTCTTTTCTTTTTCTTTTGTTTTAGAATGCCAGGATTTGATACTACAACTCTGGGACCAAAATTGGTCAGGTTCCTGGCCAGTAGATGGCTCTCTGTTTAAAAAAAAAAAAAAAAAAAAAAAAAAAAAAAAAAAAAATCTGGTGTGCTGTCCAATGTACTGAATTGATTGAGGGGTTCACAGTGGCCTATGTCATCGGGATGGTTGAAGTAGTGACACTTGTGACAGGTATTTAGGCGGTGAGAGCCGGAGACTTTGATGCCATTTCCTCTCTAGTTAGACAAACTGGAATGGAGAGACATATAGGGTGTTTTAAGTGGATCTGCCTTGTCTTCATAATTGAGTTGCAAGCTCATTTGAGGCCTTTCTTTCTTGCATGTCTACACAGGCTTTTCTTCCTGTTCTTATTTCCCATCCATGCTGCAAATTGGTGGTAAAGCTGCATTAGATCCAAACTGACTACAGGCAATTCTTACACATTTCACTGAATATCATACTTTGTCAATTCCTCTCATAACTAATAAACAACCAGCACAAAAGAAGACTGGTTTTATTTTATAAACATAATTTATATCTCATTCCAATCCACATTATCTAGCATCATCTAGAAAGGAGGTGATGTAAGCTATAAGGTGAGCTGTGGAAAAGACAACAGAGGAGTAAAATAACTTAGGCATATACATGTGAGGCAACTAAAAAAATAGAAAGAATAAAATTGTAATGAATTAGAGATTGCATTTAAAGAGAACATAGTACTTCAGTGTTTTAAAAAGTGTATCATTAATTTGTGGAAGAAAACAGAAGCAGCTGTGACATTGTGGGAACAGTACAAAGTGTTTCAATCAGAAGGTGGCCAGACCAGCCTTACGGTCTCAGAAAACCACTTAAAGTCTGAATCTCAGTCTCCCAATCTGCAAAGTGATGAATATATAATATCTGTTTCATAGCTTTGTTGAATTGTTATACTCTCTGAAGTGATGCAGGCAAAACTTTTGTGTAAATTGTAAAGTAAGATAAGAAACCTTTGGGTCAAAGCCTCTTTTCTTCTTGCCAGACTCTATGGATTATATTACTTATTCCTCCCTCTTTTTGTAAAAAAGAAAATTGTTGCATCTCATATTTCTCTTGACAGTTATTTTTTTTGGTGAGGTTTTTGCTGTTTTAGCTGGTACCTCCTGTTCTTTTTCCACTGATTCTTTGCTTGAGAAGTTAGTGTTCAGGTTTTTCCCTCTTTGCAATAGCTAGTGACAATTATGTGGAAAGAATGGAGGAATAAAAGCCTTTGTTATTATGAGTTACTAACAAAAGAAACTTCTATTTTAACAAGAGCAAAAAGGCATCCTTACTATTGGTCACTGTCCAGAGAGATCTTGGAAATATTTTATTATAATGAACTTCTATGGTAATAGTGTTCCTTTTAATGAGATGACTTTCTAGTCTTTTTTTTCCTGAAATATTTTTGCATTTTGTCCAATTTTTTTTTTTTATTATTTCTCAGAATAACTAAAAACCATTTGGGGGAGAATTTTTTGATTGTAGGATACTGTGAGTAATTAGCTTAGAAATGAAATTCTAGAAAAATGAGGGAGAGACTGAACTTTCAAGATAGTGATGACTTGTAAGGGACTGCAAATATATTGGGGAATATTGACCACAGACTACTTCATTCTGAATATGAAAAGAAATATCACCACATATTCTCACTCATAACTGGCTGCTAGGAAGGAAAGAGTGGGGGAGGGAAGGAGGGAAGAAGGAAGGAAAGAAAGAAAGAAAGAAAGAAAGAAAGAAAAGACCACAATAATACGTCGAACTTTCAGAAGGAGAGAACAAATGTAAGGATACTAGAGATGAAGGGGAGGGAGAGAAGGGGTTTGAAAGTGATAGGTTGGGCAAGGGCATAAAGAAATATCGCGATTTATAAGAATAAATATACTACTAATATAAAAGATTTAAAAAGATATTTGAAATACATAATGGTTAAAAAAAAGAAAAAAAAAAGAAAGAAAAAGAAATATCAATTATAGTGGAAAGAGCCAGCGCAGACCAGATTAGATATGATAACTAACAAAAGGAAAAACAGAAGTGGCTACTTTCCAGGTATCCTGCTTAGTGCCTGGAAGAGAGAAACAATATTACAATGGATACTAGAGGAGTTATACTTCAAGATAATAACAAAATTTTGTATTTTATCGTTAGTCCCTTTATGATGCATATCAGGAAAAAGGCATGCAGTAAAAAGATAGGAGTTGAAGGAAGCATAGTGCAGAAGCCATTGCTGAAAGCAGTCCTGTATTGTGTCTTAGGATCACTGAATTTTGAGATACAGGTTCTGATGTTTTTAACTCCCTTAGAAGGTCAAAGACAATTAAATCAATACCCTTAAATATCTACATTAATATAATTCTTTACAGTTTACAAAATTGTTTTGCATAAGTTATCCCTTTAAATTAGGGAGTGCCTACAATGTTCAATGCACCACATCATAAGGGAAACATAATTTCCTACTCTGAGAATGTTTCAGTCCTGAGGAGGTCTGGGCGTGTAAACAACTGACTACAGTATTATGGAGGTGCAAGGAGGGAAAAGAGGCTATGAAAGTCATTTATAGTAGGTTACTATAGGTGACATCTATATTTTGTCTCTCCTGAATTTTTTTTTTTTTTTGGAAATTTCCCCTTTCTCTTACTGTGTCTGATCAGGCTGTCAGTCAAAGGGCACTGCTGTCCCTTTCCCTACAGATGTGGTCACATGAACCAAGGTGGTAAATTAGAATGTACTAGCCTTCTAACTTTAATGATTAGTCACTATGATCAGTGCAGGGCCAATCAAATCCAAGGAGGGCCACCTGGAGTCCCTTTCTAGGTAATTATTTGGATGTTTGAAGAGAGAATCTCAATGTCCTTCTAAGGGCAAAGTCAATGTAAGTCTGAAGCTGCTGGTGGTTATCTATTCCTAACACATGAAGAGAAACTTCTGGAAAATGTAGCCAATACAAAAGAAAACAGAGCGGCCAGATCTAGCTATGCCAAAGGCCGTCAACTCCTAACATTTTTACTTACACAGGTGTCCCTCAGTACCTGCAGAGGATTGGTTCCAGGATCCCCATGGATACCAAAATCCTTGGATACTCAAGTTCCTTTTATAAAATGCTGCAGTATTTGCATATAACCTACACACATCCTCTTGTATACTTTAAATTATCTCTAGATGACTTATAATACCTAATACAATGTAAATGCTATGTATATAGTTGTTATGCTGTATTGTTTTTTATTTGTAATATTTTTTATTGTTGTATTGTTATTTTTATTGTTTTTTAAAAAATATTTTTGATCTGAGGTTGGTTGAATCCATGGATGCAGAATCCACAGATCCAAAGGGCCGACTGAATAGGCCAATATCTTATTTGTTTGGATGTATTTGAATTGTGTTTCTGTCATTTTTTCAGAAGAATTCTGAATAATACAGAGACTCAATTCTTTTGAACCAACCCCGAATTCTATCCATCTATTATCTTAAAGATTTCTCTGTATATTCCCATTAGGATAAAGGCATTTATTAGTTCAATAGGTATTTCTTGAGTGACTCGCAAGCACTGCAGAGGCATTGGTTTTTCTGTACTTCTTCTCCTTTCCTTTTACCATTCCTTTTAAGAGCTGTGAAATACTTTAACTATTAAGCTGATTGAATATCCCCATCATCATAGTATGAATGTCATCAGAAGGTTTTGTACTCTTTCAAAGAGGAATTTCTTCCTCTGACATCGTAGGTGTTTAAGATATCACTGGCATTTATAAATGTATTCTGGAGGAATCCACATATTGTCTGTGATTTCAATTAGATAAACAGAAGTGTCATGAAAAAAGCCTGGCAGAAATATACTTCCAAGCTAGTGTAGTTACACTCACAGAAGTGTAGCGGACTGTTCCTGTTTCAATAATTATTCAACAGCTTTTAAAGTCTGAGACATTTGTGAACTTGCTTTGACCCAGATAAAGGGGAGAAAAGACATTATTTTTTACTTCTGCCTTTTGTTTACATATCTTCATATCTATCTGTGTCTGATTGTATATTATAAACCAAGTCTTTATATTCATGGCAGCCCTGTGTGGAAACTAGGCTTTCTGTATGTTAATTTTCTAGATAGCTGAAAATCACTCCTTTAAAAGACAAAATTGCTTTATAACATTCAACTATTTAAGGGATTTTTAAAGAATGCATTATATATTTCTATGTTTCTTAAGCCAAGAATGGCAATAGTAATACAGTACCTAAGTGGATCCCATGAGGTGGGCCCTGTGTTAGCAATTTGCATTTGACATTTCATTTCTTCTGACGGAAGAGACACAATCCCCATTTAAGAGAGCAGTAAACAGAGGATCAGAATGGTTAAGTAACTTAGCCAAGATCACAAAACTACTAGGAGGTAGAGCTAAGATTTTTACTTAGGGATCTGACTGCACAGCTGCTGTTCTTAACATGATATCATCATTAAGAACATAAAGTGTGTGCTTTGCAAAGAGCAAATGAAGCTCTTCCTGTCTACAAATAGTCTAAACTGTTTGTCCTGGTGCAAGTGGCCCTGCACTGCTCTTTCTTTTGAATTGTCTGCCTTTTATATTTTCCCTGTATTTTTTCCCTTTTTGTTAGAATGCTGACTATAACTCTTTGCTATTATGAGTAGGCCTGGCTGTAGCAAATTGCATCCTTCATTTCAGCTGATTGCTCTTAGCTGCTTTAAACCTAAATAAGTTTGCTAGGATAAGTGATCTCAGGCCCTTTGTGTAGCTGTGTGGAGATAATGATGATGATCATGACGATAATCATGATAATAATATAGTAATCATTTACTGAATACCTTCTTTAAGCCACTAGATGTATTTACACATGTGGTCTACTTAATCCTCACTTTCAGACATTTCTATTGGCTGCTCAGGACTTTCCCTCCTTATTTTCTAGGTCTCAGGTAAATTTCAAACGGTTCATATTGGCTGATAAATAATGTCATGCTTAAGTGAGCTCCTTAGACACATATTCACCCACACACATATATACACCTATATGCACACATGGAAAATCCCATTACTTACATTGACCTTTCTACTTTTGATCAAATACTGGCAAGGATAAAGATAGGAATGAGAAAACCCAGAATGGTGATATGTCAAGGACACCTTTAATAGAGTCATGATGTGCTAGTTTGGAAATAATTTAACTAGTTCCATTAAATTCCAGAAGATTTGAAGCCATCTTATTAATTCATGTGATTACTCATTATTATGGATGATCAGTACCTAAAGCTACAAAAGATAGGAATATCTTTAAATGAATGCTTCTCAATTATAATAACACCAATGTGTTTTGCTGTAATAGTTTCTTTGGAGCCATCAGGTGGTAAATCTGGAAAACATGAGTACAAATTTTAAAGCACAAAGCTGCTTGATAACTTGTGCCAAGTTTGCATTGTAAATATGTCCTTAATATAATGATTTTTGTTGCAGTATTCCCACCTGAGCAACATTCAGGTGGAGTTTTCTGGGTTTTTACACATTTATGTAAATGTAACATTAAGGGTTGAATTTTGATGTTTGTCTGATTTTTTAAAAACTTTACTTAATACTTTTCTCCTCTCTGACTTTGGGTTCAAAACAGAAAACAGAGACAAAGTGATTTTCTAGGAGACAGAATGTATTAGCTATGCAGACTGACTTGTTTGTTTTGATTTAGTTTTAGAGAAAGTTTTTAATTGACTTGTGTATCATAATCCATATGAATTTTTCTTAGCTAAAATTGCCAAATAGGAGTGTGTGTGTGTGTGTGTGTGTGTGTCTGTGTGTGTGTGTCTGTTCAAGTGTAATGTGTGTTTGTATGATGTGGCCTGATATTGCCTATTCAAATGCTAAGACCACTGAACTTTACAGATGTGATTCAAGTTTATATTTAGACCTACATCCACAAGTATCTAATAAAGAATCACATATTAGTGAACTGAATATTTTAAGGATTATTTTCTCTCGCTTTTTCTAAACCAAAAGAAATTTGGATTATGACTATACCTTCAAAGGGTTATAGACTACTATAGGGCTCAGCAAATTAGCCTTAAGTATTTTCACTTGAAAAACTCCACGTATTATTATTTGGATATTTTAGGGGAAATGCACTTAAGAGAAGGAAAGACCTTAAAGGACATCTAGTTCAAACATCTTTGGGTACTTCTGTTTATTCTCTTGTTATCCCTCCTTCCAGTAAGAATCTGCCCTGATTCAAGTAGATAATTCATTATCACTTAGTTAATTTGCTTACCTTCAAAATTCTTGAAACTTTGAACATATTTTTGAATTTCTTATATTCATATTCTACTTCATCCTGGTTACTGTGTTTCAGGATTCTGGACCTCATTAATAATTTTAATCAACAGTGTTATTAAATTTTGTCATATTTCTAAAAATCCAGCTTTTCTTCCTTCGATGTGAGAATGCTGATTTATTAGAATCCTGATTTTCAGCAGGATACTCTCTGAGCAAAGACAGAGGAGATGGTGAAGATTTAAATTTGAAGATATAAACACATTGATAAATAGAGTATTTGGAAGTGGTATTGTCAATGACAGCTATGTGTACCTGACCATATCTGCTGGGGTAAATCAATTGAATAGTTAGAACTGCTGTAAAGAACCACACTCTTAGAAAAGCAAACTGATGTGACACAACACTGTTTTGTACAAATCTTCATGTCGAGGGGCGTGTATTCATTCTTTGGCAAGAGAATGTGTTTATGGTTGCTGCCATGGCCTCCATCCATGCTTTCATCGATTTTCCTTGGAAAGTTGTTTTTTTCTCTCAGGTAATTCTACTGTACATTATTTTCTACCCTAGACAGAGGAAACTCATTTCAGGATGGGAGAATTCCCAAACTGTAAACTTAGAAGGAGATTCCAGAGCAAGAACTATGCTGAATCATGACTGCCAGTGGTTGCTTGTATGACTTTGGGTTCATAATGCCTTTCCATCTTTTTTTAATGAAATAGTACATGTTTATTTGAAATAGTCTAACTAATAGAAGAGCAGAAAGTAGAAGGTGGTCGTCATCCTCATTCTGTAGATGTTAGTACTGTTAATCACTTGGCACGTATGAGTATTATTCCAAAGCTTTTACTACACCTATACAGAGATGTATATATACATATGTATTTTGTTAATAAAAAGTTGATTTTGCTGCATTTACTTTGTATTTTGATTCTTACACTCAAAAATATTTCTGACATCTTTCTAAATGAGATTAATTTCATGTACGTTAATATATTTATTTCCTTCAGCGTTTAGATGTATCATAAGTTATTTTACCAAATAACCTTTAAGTTTTCTCCAACATTTTAATATTATAAATAATGCTGCAATGATGAAAATTGTACGTAATATCCTTGCACACTCAAGAAAGTATTTCTGAGGGATAAGTGGCCAGAAATTAAATTGCTAAGGCAATACTTTCACTCTTAAAAATGTCTGATAGAGTCTGGTGAATTACTCTCCATACTGCTTTTATCGATTTTTAATCCATTAAGTTTATGAGAGCTGGGCACATTTATTAAATTGAGCTCTAGTTTTCTTGTATAAAAAAGTGGGGATAAATTACCTTTTTTCTTAAGGTTAATGTGAGGATTAGATGAGGTAACATGTATAAAGCACCTAGCACTGTGCCTGACCAAAAGTGGGTGCTTGGTAAATCTTCATTCCTGTCTTTTTATTTCTTCAACTGCTCTGCTCGACACAAAGCCACAATGTGCTGCTGTTAGCTGGATATTATTTTTTCTATTTTTCCAGCTGGATTAAATGTACCGTTCTCAGCACTCTGATATTCAGACCTACATCAGTACTGAGATTCTTGTTTCAGAGTTAGTTCTGGTCACGATTGTTTTATATTAGTCATTGTCCTTTTAAGACATATGGTACCCATTATAGTCATAATCTCATTGTTTTGAAAGTACTTTGCAGATGTCTTCTCAGTCTGTGAATGTTGTGACTCTTCATTCTCATGTTTTTGGGGCTTTGAGACATGGATTTCTATTTTGAATAATCCAGCACCAATGTATCCACATCTACTTGGTCCAATAACAGTCATGTAATGGCTCTGAGAGATTTGCAGAGCCTAAATCCTGATGTTCTTCATCGCTAAGACCATGCTGTTCACGTCTTTGCTGGAGGACTCTGGGGGCACTTTGGTTTTTCCTTTACTAAGTATCCACACTTGCACTGACACCAGCCATACATTCTAGAATTGTATATACCATCCCCATATTTTATTTTTCATGGGGACTTAATTCACAACATCAGTTGATTCTCATCCCTAAGATGGGATGAATCTTGTCTGGGAAGTGAGATGTGACACAAGACCATTCAGTAAAGGAGAAATGTCTTTCCCTTCAAGTATATGATGCACGTGCAATGCACTGGAGTCCAAGTTTATGAGTTACCTTAGAGAACCATCCAGGCCTGGACTGTGGTAGATACCAAGTCTGGGTAGACTTTCTACCCATCAGAATAC
Source organism: Cynocephalus volans (assembly GCF_027409185.1). Taxonomy (NCBI): domain Eukaryota; kingdom Metazoa; phylum Chordata; class Mammalia; order Dermoptera; family Cynocephalidae; genus Cynocephalus; species Cynocephalus volans. The sequence continues at coordinate 102,958,236 of NC_084460.1, read as the reverse complement.
TGCCACCTCAGGAATGCCTACCCTTCAATCACTCACCACAGAGACAGCTCATTTAAGCTTCGGACAACTCTGAACATGAAGTCTATTCCTCTTTTTTTTAAATAGACAATTCTGTAATGCTCACTCTGTGCAGACACTGTCCTGGGTACTTTATAAATATTTACTCATTTAATCCTTAATGGCTACCCCATTTTTTTATGGCTCTGCTTCTTAAGGGAAGATAAGACATCTCTAATACCTTCTCTGTTTAATAGCCTTCAAATACTTTAAAGATAGCCACCAAGTCCCCCAGGGTCTACTCTTTTTCAAATTAAAGAATCCCAGTTCATTCAGTTGTTCCACATACAGCAGAATTGTGAGTGATTTCATATCCTAACCATTCTCCTCTGAATGTCCTTTGATTTGTTAATGACTCTTTCAGAGATTCTGGCCCACAGATGTGTTTTGCTCCACACTATTTTTTTTATTTGTTTTGTTTTTAAATAAAAAAGAGAAAGCAAAAGAAATCTGCATGCCTTTCCAAAGGGCATGGCCTCTGCAGCTCCAAGGTTCCATCAGCGACTATTGTCTGAGTCCTGGCTTCACCCAACTTGGTCCCCTAAGGTGTCTGAGTTTGAGGCCCCTGCTAAAGTGTCATGTCCAGAACTGAACCTAGATGCAGTTTAGCTGGCCATAGCCCAGTCAAGGGGGTCCTTAACGTTATGATGCTATTAATACTGCAAATTCAGATTTGTCTATTGAGATGTGTCTACAGCACATGTCCTTGCAATGCATTTTTAACCCATAAGTCAGTTATTCTCCCACACAGCCTCTAAAGCTGGATTTAATGATTTTTACCTTCAGAATAAAGAGCGCTTGCACCAAAGCATTACTGGAGAATGTACAGTTTATTGACAGTTTGGACTGGATGCAAAAGGGTTTAAAGAACATAGCATTTCCCTCCAGGTCTCTTTTTGTAGACTTACAGCTCTTGGGTCTTTTCTATCCTCTTACCCCCCTTTCACTGCTAGCACTTAGCTTTACCGGTTCCTGCTTCCCTTCTCAGAACCCTCTTTTTGTGGATTCTCAATCCCTTCTCTTTAATTATGCAGAACAATTTAGTCCTAGCCCAGCTGTGCCAAACCTGGTGGTCACACCTGTCATCTCCTCAGCCAACAACAGACCCTCCAATTTTCAGGAACTGCTTTCCATGAAAGGCAGCAAGTTGATCATAATAACCAAAATGTATTTTTTTCCTATCACAATGAAATCACCTGGGTCAAGGCTAGGCAATGTATTCAACCCGTTTCTTTGATCTTACAGAAACTCAGATTCAGAGAGGTCACATTAGTTATCTAAAGTAACACAGCTAATTAATAGAGAGGTAGGCAAGAGGGAGGCTTCTCAGGTCTGTCTATATAAAATTGCACTATACACAATGTTACTAGAAACCATATTTACACAAGAGCTGTCACTAATTGCAAATGTGGTGATAGTATTTTGAATTTGACCTTATCTGCACCAAAGTGGATAACTCAATTACAAGGAAGTTCAATTAAAATTATGACTGTGATGGGAAAGTTATTGAGAATGGCTCAAATTTTTCAAATTCACTCTGTAGACCTTGCCACGTTCCTCATCATGTCTTGGCTGGTCTGGTGTCCTGTCACAGAAAGCGTTTGCGCTTTTTTTAGTGTCATTGGCACTGTTTCTCTTCCTTGCACACACACTACAGTTGCTGTATTCCAGATTGTAGGTAAAAGGCTGCTGTATTTCTTTCCTACTGAGTTTTGGCATTTTGACACAGAGCATTTTGCAAAAGGTAAAAAATTGTAAAGTGAGCATTTCTAGCTGCATTAACATTGAAATCTAATGCAGCAATATTACAGAATGACAGGATTTTAGGGTTGGAAGGACCTTATAAATCATCTAATCTGATCCTCCCCTACTTTTAACCATGAGGAGATTTAGGCCCAAAGGGGTTAGCCTTTTGCTAAGAGTCATAGAGCCATTCACTTTCAGAACCAAGACGAGAACCTGGCTGTCCTAACTCGAGGTTAGTTCCACAACTCCATATAGCTCTCATGTAAAAGCAAATAAACAAGAAAGCCTATTTCTCAGCATTGTTTTGTTTTTATTGATAGCAAGGGATCATGTGCCACTTACAGTAATCTCTTAAGATTCTATAATAATCCCTGCATTATCCTGTTAAACTGTTGCTGCAGCTCTTTGCTTAATATATTGAAATCTATTATGCATAATGCCATCTTATTCCTGTTCAAATAACATTATCTTTATAACTAAAATTGTATGGATTCATACTTAATTTCATAGCAGAGTAAGAAGATAAATCATTAGAACAAAGAGTTTTCATTTGTGAATTCAAATCAATAGGTATTTTACAAGCACCTACTCTGTGCCCAACGCTATTGTTGGCACTTTTATGGATTCAGAGGCAATATGTGGCATGGCTTTTATTGTCAGATAAATAATATTATGTTGTGAAACATCTAAAGACTAACACAATGTTGTCCCTAAGGAGGTGGTATAGTGTAGTGGGAAAGTGCAGCAGCGGCTTTGAGGTCAGGAAGTGCTGGGTTTGCATACTGGTTTTATTATGTACTAGCTGCATTATCTTGTTGCCAGATATAATACAGCTAGTAAATAATAGTTAATTCTCAGTGTCCACATCTGGGATAAAAATAGCACTTAACTCATAGGGTTATTTGAAGGATTCCATTAAAAGACAGGACAAAAATCACTTAGCACTTGTCTAACAACACTAAAAATGTTTAAAATCTTTATGATTTATGTCAGTGAAATCTCTATCTTCAAAGCACACTGGAGAGTAAAGCCAATTATCTCAATACATTAGGGGAAGAGAACTTTGGCTTTCGATCTGAAATATCTAGATTTTATTGACTGATTACTGGTTGACTGATTGAGTTCTCTTTGTATGGCTCAGTGGAGCCACAACAGCAATCTCAAGCTTTTATTTATTTATTTATTTATTCCTTAATTTTATTTTGTCGATATACAATGTGGTTGATTATTGCTCCCCATCACCAAAACCCCCCTCCCTCCTCTCTCTCCCCGCTCCCACCCAACAATGTCCTTTCTGTTTGCTTGTCGTATCAACTTCAAGGAGGTCAAATACCATATGTTCTCACTTATTGGTGGGAGCTAAAAATAAATAAATCAATTCACACACACACACACACACAAAAAAAAACCGGGGTGGGGGTGGGGTGGGGGGAGAAGACATATCAAGCTTTGAAGGAGAATCCTAAGGGTAAATCTGGGAATAGCAGTCACTTCGCTGGGGTGTTATCTTCAATTTAATTTTGAATTATTTGTTTTTGTGAGAATTCTCCAGATAGAAGTCTCCCCTTCTTTGACTGTTAGTTTTTCCTACTTACCTCAGGTTCTCAGACAAAGGCTTCCTGATCGGTTGTCAATTACTTGGGTTTCCACCCTGCCTTATCTCTAACACACTCTGTTGTTGCTAATAAATTAGCCCCTCAGAGAAAATACTTGAACCAAATGGTACAAAGTATTTTGAGAAGTCTGGAAGTATTCTGTTTGGTGATCTAAGGAAATGAAATAAACTGATTACTTACCAAATCCATCCTTCCTTCCTTTCTTCCTCTTTGTTTCTTTGTTTGTTTCTCTCTCTCTCTCTCTCTTTCTTTCTTTTGGTTCTCTCTCTCTCTCTCTCAAATATACCTTTATTTATTTTTCTTCTTTTTTAAACAGGGAAAACTGAATACGGGGAAGGAAAATGGCCTTAATCCATCTGTGTAATCCAAAAAAAAAAAAAAAAAACTTATGGCCAATTTGAAATGAAATGTTTCTTAAACAATTTTGTAGTCAGGCTATTAATAATCATTTTGCAAAGCAGGTGACATGTAGCAGAACATATTGGAATATTAGGGATATGTGAATAGCTGTCAGTTTGAATTTGTATATATTTTTTGTCATCACTAAAAGTACTGTGATATAGTTTGCAAAGGAAGAAAAAAATCCTGTAAAATAATAGGGCTGTTAAATATTTGTGAAACAATTTCTATGTATGCAAAATTAGAGATTTAAAGCACATATTTGTATAATTAATACCAGTGAGGTCTTAAGATTTGTTGCCTAAAACAACCAAGTAAGGTACTTTTTTCTAGAGTCATCTAGATGTTTGTATTCATTCTCCAATGCAGTTTGCATGTTTAAACAGAGCTTCTTTTAGAAAATTGATCAAACAGAAGAAAATTCTGACAGTAAAATAATTGTGAATTTGAAAGGCTGAGAAAAATCACACGACTCCAATGTATGACAGTTGAAACCTGAGACTTCTGAATTAACACTGCACCAGTTTTTAAAATATGAGAAAATATACCCTAGGATCAAGAAACAGCCCTAAATCCAACTGAGAAAAGAAAAATCACTTGCCTGTGAAAAAAGCATTCCCACAAGTTCTCATTTCCTTCTACTCCTGAATTTGCAGTCATACAGATAGTTCCAAAGCCAGGAAACATTTTGTTCTCTCTAGTTCTTTGTTTTTTTGAAACATCCAAACTAGTTCTGCTCTCCTAATTGTAGCTTCTCTCTGCACAGCAAGTATCACCAATTCCTTTATTAATTCATGGGGATGAATACAAAATAAATACAGTGCTCAGGAAGGTCCCAACTTACCTATAGCGCAGGTCAATGTCTCACACTGCTCTCGGCTCTGTTGTTTTCTCTCTCTCTCTTAGTTCTTTTCAACATGCCCCTGGGGCTCCTGAGATGTCCCAAGAGAGTATTGCATACTTGGATAGAATAAAAGAAAAGAAGGACAAGAGAGAGGTACCCAGTGGCATTTGTACAAGATACAGTGCTCCCTGGTCAGTGCCCTCCCTGGCTATGCAGAGTGTGGGAACAGCACATTCAACCATGCAAGGTAAATAGCAACTAGCCTAGCGGAACTAACCAAAGGAGTGAAAAGCCCATGGAAGCACAGAGCTGAGTTTAGAATATTTATTCCGATACTCCCCCATTTTACAGATGGAGAGTCTGAAGTTGAGATATATGTTTACTTATAATATAAAAAAACTGGAACTGTGATCCACAGTTTGTTCTTAAGTATTTTAGAAATTTTGGTGGAGGGATGGCAAAACTTAAAATACAGTCAGAGATGGAAGGGACCTAAGAGATAATGTAGTTCATTCATCTTGTTTTACAGATGGAAAAACCCAGGCCCAGACATGTCACCACACGCACTACTCCTTCTAATCTGCCTTAATAAGTCCTGTGACAGTTTTGCAGGTTCTATCTTGCTACTCCTCTAGGCTTGTGAGTTTTTTCCTCCGCCTTGGTTGAATTTCAAACAATGTATTGAGTGTGTCAACTGGATTATTACAGCCAGTTATCTGTGTATTCTATGGGCAATTTAAAATTGGCTCGGGTTCAAATGGGAAACTTCACACTAGTCATAAGAAATTCTTAAGAGATGTAGTGATTCAATCTAGTTCACATAGTAATAGCAATAAAGAAGAAATTGAACATTTTTACCTCTTGCAAAGAGCTAAAAACAATTTACAGATTTTCTTATTAATCCTCACAGAACTACAGCCATTTTGCTAACTGGGAACCTCAACCACAGAGTCATGAGGTCAAGTGCATACAGGAAGTCCAGGCAATGGTGTGGGAATGGGAAGACTTTATTTCAAGGTCTTTTTGTGCTGCTAGCTTGCTGTTTGATGGTGGTCAAATCACAGAATCTCTCTGGACTGCAGTTTACTCATCATTTAAATGCAAAGAGTTGGGAGAGATGATCTTCAAGATCCCTTCATGAACAAGTTCTAAGTGATTTCACAGAGATCTGAATCCTCAATGCAGATGTGCAATGTTCCTGCTTAAAGTCTTCCTTGAGGCTCTATAACTTTTACTATTCTTTTAGCTCCTCCCTGATTATAATTTTTCTTTTTCTTTTTTTCTTAAAAGGAATAAAAAACAAACAAACAAACAAACAAACAGACAAACAAACAAACAAACAAAATGCCTTTTTTTGTGTCAGGGTGTGGCCAAACAATAAGGGTAGAGAGAATGAAGCAGTAATTGGACAATTAGCTTATTCATACCTGGTGGAATCCTAATAGTTGTTCTGGATGTTTCAAATTTCTTTCATGACCCAGTGTTACTCCTGGCCCCTCACTCTAAACATCTCACCTTCTACTTTCGCAGACTGAAGCCATCCATCATGAGTTCTTTCAATGTCCTTCCTTAAAAATGTTTCTGCTCTTAATTTATCCTTCCCTTACTCTCTCCACGCCAATACTACCCTACCCTCATCTCAGAGGAAGAAGATAGCCTCTGCCATACAAAAGCAAACATCTACAGTGGCCTTAATCCAATGCCTAGTTGATGGTTCTCATACCTACATATATAGTGAAATCACTTGGGAAAACTAGTGAATAACACAGGTGCCTGCCCTATCCAAAACAACTTAATCTGAATCTATGCAGGTAAGGACCAGGCATTCACATTATTGTAAAGGTCCTAGGTGAGTCCTAAGTTACGAAAGCGTTGATAACCAGTGCTCTGGGGTCTTGATTCATTAATTAACCTTTGTTTATTCTTCAGCTTTAATCCATTTTGCTGGCTATTCCCCTCCAACCTGAAAATGTACTCAGCCTTCTGTTATCCTAATAAAACATCTTCCCTTGTCCCTCTAACTATGCTTCCATGCATCTCCTTCCTTTCCACTTCACTTTCTCAATGGTCCTACTCACAATCAGTCCTGAAATGGCTTTCTTTGCTGTCACGACGTGGCCAGCCAGCACTGTCCCTCCCTCTCATCCTTCCTAGGCTTTCTTTAAGGCCTGACACTTCTGACCACCATCACTTCTGTGAAATTCTCTCTTGCCTCTGCTTCTGTGATTCTGCATTCTCTTGGTTTCCTTCCCAGGTCACCAAAGTTTCCTTTAAAGCTATATTTCTATGAGTCCCCAAAGTGTAGCTGCTTCTCACTGTTCTATGCTAGTCATTCTTGAATTCTTGATTTCTTCTCTCCCCCAAAGTGATTGCCTAAGCTTAAACGATCACATTCATGAAAACAGCCCTAGATCTACATCTCTCCTGAGTTGCAAGTTATACCTCACCAGGAGATGTCCTTCCTCCACCTCAAACTCAACACATCTCAAGTAGAGCTCATCATCTTCTACCAGTTCCACCTCTTCTTTGTGATCCACCACCGAACCCCAGCCAACACTGTCCTCCCTGTTTTCTGGGCTTCCAAACACCAGTTGTCTTTCACTCCTCTCTCTCTTTTATTCACTCTCCATGTCCCATGCATACTCAAGTTGTGTCTATTTTACCTTTGTAATTTTTGAGACATCTACTCCTTTCTTCTCATTTCTAATTCTTATTTAAGATCTTGTTTTAGGCCACAGATCAAATATCCAGTCTTCCATAATCCCATCCCAAACTCCCAGTTAAAATTAGCTTTCCCCTTCTTGGTGGTCCCAAAGCACTTTGTGGATCTAGTATAAAATTTAGCACATTCTACTTTTAAATATATCACTGTGTATATAGTCTTCACCACTTAGTTGTTGCTGTGGATTGAATGTCCCCCCAAAACTCATTGAAACTTAATGCATACTGTAACTGTTGTGGGTGGGAAATCCTATTATGGTACTTGAAAGCTGAGGCCTTGAAGAAGTGATATGATTATGAGGACTATGCTTTTGTGAGTGAACTGATTCATTCATGGAGTAATAGGTGTGATTCTGATGGCTTTAAAAGGAGCACAAGTGAGGAGGTTAGCTTTCTCTCTTACTCAAGCCATTTGCCATGTGACATCCTGCATTGCTGTGAAGAGTCATCATTCACCAACAAGGCCCTCACCAGATGTGTTTCCTTGACTTTGGATTTCCCAGCCTCTGAAACTGTAAGTAATAAATTTTATTTCTTGATAAGTTACCCAGTTTCAGGTATTTTGTTTTAAGCAACAGAAACGGACAATGTCAGAGACCATATCTTTTTCTTCAATGGAGTTGCTATCAAGAACAAGGGACTTAAAATCTATCTGAGTAAACAAAAATATCTCCCTGCTGTTCCCCACTCCCCTTACACATGCAGCTACAATACAAGGGAAGTGGCTATTCACCATAAAGTGTAATAGTGGCACAGGGCTTTTTGAACATAGGTGGTGCTTTTATAACCATGACCCATCACCCCAGCACATATTGTAAATGTGTCATTTCATTCAAACCTTTCAACAAGCACTCAAGATTAGTATTAGGAGAATCCATTGTATAGATGTGGAAACTGGTGCTGAAAACATTAAGAGACTTGCCCCAGGTGACACAACTAGTAATGGAAGAGCAGGAGTCAAATCCAGGTGTACTCAGAGCACTTCACGTGGTGCTCATAACACCACATGATTTCATTAGATTAAATTGGAGCTTGGGTCATATATTGGGAGCTGGTGGACCAGGGAGGAAGACTCTTTGTTGAAAAGGAATAGCATGTTCTGTCCAGTTCTTTCTTTTGATTGTCATTGTTCTTGGAACTTCCTAGTTGCAGAGTCAGCCTGAACAGCAGGTAGCATGGGTGTCCAGTGTGTAGGACCCTCTTCTAATATGTCAGCTATTCTGGTCTGTCTGTCCACCATTGGCATCACCGCTCTTTTCATCTTGAAGCCATCATCTTTGAGAAATCTCAATTAAAATGATAGAAACCCTGGACTTGATCATACATTCTTATAAGCTAACTACTGAGGAAGGATTAGTTCAACAGCCTTGTGAAGTCCTCTCTAGACAACTCCTGTCTATGATAAAGTCACTTAGAGCAGGGACCCATGTCCTTTACAGAACACTCATACGCTTTTGGAACCCAGACTGTACTTCCCTTTGAGTAGTAATCAATACTAATTTGCAAACAACTTGAGGGCAAGGGAGCATGTTTTCTAATCTTTTTATCAACCTTAGTATCTTACTAGGCTATTGACTCTGAATGCAAATTACACATATTTCACAGAAATAGTGAAGATTATTAAATGGGGGGGGGGCAAAATTTGTTGTTAAAAAGAACTGAATGAAGTTAATTTGCCCTTGGATCACTTGTTCTACATCAGAAGGTTGTAGGGGATCCTGATAAGAGAATAAACATTTTTTCTACAAACATAAACGTCTATGAACTCTCTAGATCTTACCATGATTTTAAGTTCCATTCTATAACAACAGATGACAAACACGCATGGTGCTTTGGTAATGGCTGTAGTTCCAAGATTTGGCTCTGATAGATTTTTTTTCAGGACTGAATTCTTACTAGAAGTTTATTCAAATTTACCTACAACCATATCCTCCATAGGTCATTATTTTGCATGCATAGTGCTTTGGAATTTCTTTGTAATGGTGATTAGGAGAATAGACTCTGGAATCAGGAATAGATCAGCTGAGTTTGAATCAAGGTCTTAAGACTTGTTAACTGTGTAACTTGGGGCAAGTTGCAGGGCCTCCCTGTGCCTCAGTTTCCTCATCAGAAAAATAGATGGTAAAAACCCTACTTCACAGCTCTGTCACCAGGATGAGATGAGATAATCATGTGAAGTGCTTAGCACAGCACCAGTATTACTCCATTTTCTGTTGCTTATAACAGAATATCTGAAACTGGGTAATTTTATTAAAAAATGAAATTCATTTCTTATAGTTTTGGAGGGTGGGAAGTCCAAAGTCAAGGGGATACATCTGATGCATTCGCCTTGGAGGGAACTCTCTGCAGAGTCCCATGGTGACACAGGTTATCACTGGGAGAATGTCAAGAGCGTTTTCACATGCTCACTTGCTCTCCTTATAAAGCCACCAGTCTACTTCCTGGTAACCCATTAATCCATTAACCCACAAAAGGATTAATCATAAGGGTACAGTTCTTTTGATGCAATCACCTCTGAAAGGCCCCACCTTTCAAATACTATATTGGGGATTAAGTCCCAACATGAACTTTGGAGGGGAAAAACACTCAACTACAGCAGTGCCTGACACACAAATAACTAATCAATAATTGTTAGTTATTATTAACTTTAACAACTTTTGTTAAAATGATCTGGCACTGGTATATGAGGCTACTTCCAAAAGTTCGTGGAAAGATTCATATTATCATTCAATTCTATTTTTCCACGAACTTTTGGAAGTATCCTCATATTTCTTTTCAGTGATTTCTTCCAATTATCTACCCTCTTTTCTCTGTTTACCCTCATTCTTCCTCAGGGTTTTACTCTTGGGAAAACCAATGTGAAAAATTCCCCAATACCAGAAGAATCTTTGAAGCTGGCCAGAGAATGCCCAGTGCTGGGTGACATCTGTCTTCAGCCAAAAACGCTTTCCATTTCTATCTCTGGGGCATGTTCCCCATCAATTCTTGTATTTAAGTGGCTTGCCCATATATCTGATTTTTTATAGTGTTTTCATTAGGCATTCCTAAAAGTCTATGTTGGCTAATATCTAGTTCATCTTTTGAAATTTTTTCCCCCAAATCTTGTAAACACGTCCAGACCAAGACTAGCCCAAACGCGTAATTGTTTTTCTTTCTAGCATGGTGCCAGATGGCACTTAGGTAGGATAATAAGGAAAATCTATTTCCTTCCTCACATTTTATACATCTGTCATAAATCTTAACTGATTTTAGATGGATAGCAATTTAGAAGTTCAAGGTTCAGGTGAAGGTGAAGGTTGAATCTCACTTTAATGTTTTGATAAAATTGATTTGCCTTTGTGAATAGGAATTAATGCAATATCTTTTTAGAGTAAGGTTGTTGATAAGCAGTGACAAAAATTCAGCTAAGATAACACTGCAGAAGGCAAATTTTTCTGCTTATCTTTATTGAAGAAATACCAGTAAAAAAAACCAAAAACCCTTAGGTCTTATTATGCTTTTGAAACATGGATAACATCAAACTCTGCACAACTTAGCAAAGAAGAAAGAAATCTAAACACCACCATGGGTGCTGTCAGAAGTAAGTGTGCTATTTATTCACAAATCCAGCAGACTACTGAGGCTTAAAATGTGTAATCATTAGGTCATTGCTTTTGAATAGAAATTATAATAATTTCAAGGTAATAGAGTGTTTGAATTTCTGTAGTTTAAAGAAAAGCAAAGGAAAAATAATTATTATATTTGCTTGAACTAAAACAGTTATTAATATTTTTAAAAACTTAAAGAAATGAAAAAACTGTGATCCAAATTTTACCTAGTCTGGGGACAGGTGATTTTATAGAAAAGCAGCCCATGTACTACACTGGTGAGATCATGGCTGATTTGGGGAAAATGAGATGGGAAGTAAATAAAGCTTATAGTGCCACAGATATATATGGGATTATGGAAAACATCAGGCAAAGGAAATTGAGACCTAATTAATACCTTACTTGAAAGGGGTTGTCAAGCTGAATTATCTTAGATATTGGTGGCAGAAGAATAGAATCATTCTGGGGGAGGATATTGTTAATCAAAAGATAAGACTGCAGAAAATTGAAAACAATTCAATGATATGTTAAGGAAAAATTGTAAAATATTTTACAAAACATTTTGTTTATTTGCTTAAGTCTCCTTTCCTTTTCACTGTTTCTCAGTGTGGATGTTTGTGGTGGTAGTGCTGTTAAACCATTCTTCCATAGTTGCCATTTGGAAGCACATCTGTAAACCTTGGTCAGCGTCTGGATGAGGACCAGCACCATGCATTAGGGGTTTACTTAGCATGTACAGAGAGAGCAAAGATAGATTTTAATCCACAGGAAAGCAGATTGTCTGGGTCAGCTGCCCAAGACCTTTGTGCATGAATTATGCACTTCTCTCTGTGTCCCAGAGCTCTGGGTGTGGCCCTCTTGGAACCTCACAGTCCAGGCTTACATACCTGGGGCATGTGCACACTGGCATCCAGGCAGAGTGTGTCAAATGGCCAGCAGGTGGCAAATGTGATGCTTGAAGGTCTGGCAGTCAGGCTGGCTTCAGCTTGAACCCTGGCTTTGAACCTATGTGCTGTGTACCTCAGGCAAGCTGATTACCCTTCCTGAGCCACAGTGTTCTCAAGTGCAAAATGGGGATTTTAGGACTGCTCTGAGATTTAAATGAGAAAATGAACGTAAAATACTTAGCACACTACTTGCACTTAATAAGGGCTCAGGTGATATGGTTGTGTAATGTGCGTGCCACCTACAAAGTGCTCAAAAAATGTTGTATAATGCTGAGGACACTTTTAAGGTCTTATTGTTGGCAGTAACCATATCAAAGGGACAACTATTTCTCCACACTTTTTGCTCCCAAATCCTTTCTGGAAGTGCGCATGTCTTGATGAAGTAGGTTCCAAAGGCAGAGGTGATGGCTTCATAGTTAGGTCAGGCAGGGTGGTCTATAGGTTAGAGTTAGAGGAACTGGGTGGAAAGACCGACAGTGTCATTGCCTGTTGTGTGGCTTGGGACAGGACTTTCAGTGTCTTCTAACTTCAATTTCCTTGTCCAAAAATGGGGGTGGTGACGCCCACCATGCAGAGAGAATAACAGGAGATGAATTTAGTGAGAGTTCAATGTGCGACCTACAAAATAGGGTGAGATGCTAGCTCATCAACAGCCGACCTCTTGAAGGTGAGGTTCTACACTGCTGCTGCCTCCTTCCTGGCCCTTTGTCAACTGCCCTCACTCTTACCTTCCTTTTTGGGAAATTTATTTCTTTGAAAGAATGGTCTGCATCCTTTCCCCCCTGCTCAGTCTTTAATGCTATTGCAACCTGATTTTGGCACTTAACCCCTTTTTGGAAAATGATCTCCCACTTTTCCATTGATTTAGTAAAATCTAAAATCACAAAACCCAAAGCCCTTCTTCTTTGAACTATGTAACATTTGACATGATTGTTCACTCCCACCTTAATTACAACAGGCACTATTTACTGAGAGGCTACTATGCACTGCAATGAATTAAGTGCCTTGCATACATAATTGCATTTAACTTACAAAAAAGTCCTGTGTAGTAGGTATTATGACTCCATTTTACAGAGGAGGAAACTGAGGCCTAGAGATGTTAATTAACTTGCTCAATGTCATATAACAGCCGCATAAGTGGTAAAAAAGAAATTGAAACTCTGTTAATACTGATGCTCCTTCTTTGAGCTTTGTCCTTTTCTTAGCTTCTATTTGTAATCTTTCTCTGGCTATTAAGATACCCAAAGCACTGTGTACCTTTCTGATGGCACTTGTCTCACTTCTAACTCCTATGAACTTGATATACCTCTTGAATAATTAGAAATGCTTGAGGACTTCCTTTAGCAGAAGGCCTTTGTGGGGCAAAGAATTTTTTAACAAAGAAAGCATTAGACAAAGAATCTTTCCTTGGGTTCATAAGCCTGAAGAGTTAAAATAAAAGTAAGAGCATGAAAACAACATGAACTCCTTCCCAGCTCATTTACCTTTATAGTCAATGTAACAGTGACCTTCCCAAGCTAACTAAGAGTTTCCTTTGGATTAATTGGTCAAGAGGTTTTTTTTCATAATAGCTCAAGAGGAGAAAAAGATAGCTGAAGAGACAAAATGTGCATAGTTTTCTCAAAAGCCGCATTTGAAAACATCATTGCCATTCTAATTAATGACAAAGCGTTGCACCAGGGTGGAGGGTAATGTAATTTAGATAAACCACAAGCTAGGTAATACACAGGAGAGAAATTTGAGCAAGTTTGCATCATGCCCAGATGGACCATAAACAAGAGGCAATGAGTGTTGTTACTTTTCCTGCTGGCCTTTGTTTAAGAGAAGTCTCTCATTAGGAAAGAGCTTGCTTCAGCTTATTGTTAAAATTGCTGTTTGTTCACCTGCTTTGAAAAAAGGAACAGGCAAAGGTAAGCACTGAGGTAGATGAATAGTTTGCCTGCTTGGTGTTGGTGCAGTTCTCTCTCTTCTCTCTAACTCAGATTCTTTCTAATTCTTCTCTCTCTTCAGGCTGATAATGACAGCATAATTATGTTCGTTGATTTATTCGGTGGGCATGATGTATGAAATAGATGTAAAGCTTAGTATAGGACACAGTAGTATGTGAAAGGAAAGAAGACTACCAGGTAAACTGAAATTGCCATCTTGTGGGTGAAAGTAACTTAATATTGGCCATTTTATACGGCTCATCGTTTTGCAAGGTACCTCAACTTATACTGACCAAAATTATATAGGGTAAGTGACATTATCCCACTTCACAAAGAAGCTAAATGATTTGCCCAAGGACATGCACTGGATGAATTTCAAGTCCAGGCCAACTTTCATTCTAGTCCATCAATTCATCTTGTTATAAACTGTAGTTCCTGTCTTCAATTTGTAGGTAGAAGAAAAAAAGGAAAAATTATGTGTATAACTAACTATGTGATAAGTAGGTAGCAAAAGAGAAAACCTGCTGAAAGAGTTTAGAGATTGGAGAGATCTCTTCTAGCCTGGAGGGCAAGGAATAGAAAGAGAAGAGGAAAAATGCGAAGGGGGTGAGGGAAGGCTTTATACAGGAGGGACCATTGGAGGATTAACAGGATTTTGACAGGTAAAAATGAGAGGGGAAGGAGAGTTTTCCTGGATGTTTGAAATGCATGAGGCCCAGGAACAGAGATCTGAGGACATAATAGGCATGTTTGAAGGGTGTCAATTAGTATAGTTTAGTTGTCACAGGGTGAGAGAAGGAAGGTAAAACTCAGGCCAGAAATTTATCTGAACTCCAGGAATTGAGGGATCTTGATATCCAGTCCTGGGAGACATTACTTGGTTGGTTAAGTGAGAGCGAAACGACTGTGATCAGGGAAGTTCCATGATCAAGGTCATGCTTGGAATGATTCATTGCGAGGGTCTATGTAGGAGAAAACTGAGGCAGAAAGATATTAGAACAGTTTTTCTCCAAATTTATATATGATAGATCTGCCTATGGTGGTTGGTAAGTTTCCAGACCCTATTCAAAAAGGTTCTGTTTAAATATAGACCACATGAATTGAAAAATTTTAAAAGGTTCCCAGATAATTCTTGCACAGGTGATTCAAAGACTACACTTAAAAAATATCAGACTAGATCCTAAGATGGAGGTGGCTGCGGCGGTGGCGCAGAGTAGCTGAGGTGGAAAAGGTGGCCACTGGGCCTTAGGCAGCCGGGAAACTTGTGGACCTTCCTCTTGCTGTCTCTTAAGGGAGGACCGCTGCTGGTGGCCGGTCGTGGGGGGTGACTGCCACTTTGCCCCTGGCAGGAGAGGCTGCCTCGATTACAGGCAACAGCTTTGAAGTATGGAGAAGGAAAAGAACTGTTTCTTAGCTGCAAAAGCGAGTCTCTAAACAGGGA
This sequence comes from Cynocephalus volans, assembly GCF_027409185.1. Taxonomy (NCBI): domain Eukaryota; kingdom Metazoa; phylum Chordata; class Mammalia; order Dermoptera; family Cynocephalidae; genus Cynocephalus; species Cynocephalus volans. The sequence continues at coordinate 102,942,950 of NC_084460.1, read as the reverse complement.
ACACGGTGCCGGGGCTGCTGTTGACGCTGCCAGGATCCCGGAGGCCGGGGCCACGCTGAAGGTGGCCAGCTGCCCTATTCAGGATTCGAGGTTTCAGGCCGGCATAAAAGAAGATTCCCGGGAGCGCCCGAGCTGCGCTGCGGGACCGAGTGAGGAGCCCGAGGCGGCGGCAGCCAAGAACGGGGATGGCGACGACGCAGAGGCAGAGAGGGAGCTGCCTGGCCTGGCACAGCCCCGTGAGTGACCCCTGGCCCGGCCCTACTCGGGGGGCGGACGCCCGCCTGGCTTCCGCCTGCCCCACTGGGCCACTCACCGGCCCCGGGGCTGCCTCCATTTTCTCAGGTGGTGGGGGCTCCGGCCTGGCTCGACCAAGCCTGTCCTCCTCGCCCGGCTTGGCTCCTCACTGAGCCTTCCCATTTGCTTGCCCAGGTGCGGGGCTTCCCGGGGCCTGCGGGCTGGCCTCGCCTCCCACTCCCTCCATGGTTCTCTGGTGGGGCTGGTGGCGTGGGGCATTCCCAGCCAGCGTCGGAAGGGCAAGGAAGTATGGGCTGGGCCGACTGTCACTCCACCGCACCCTGGGCTCCAGCCCCCAGTAAACTTCCTGTTACTGGGAGGCAGATACCATCTCTGTGGCCACCAGTTCGGAAAAATGCCTAACTGATTTCTGGTTAGGAATAGTGTGGTCAGAGAGTTCCCGAGTTCACCTGAACCTGCCAGAGAGCTGACTGCAGGCGGACACCAGAGTCAGTCCGCGCCAGGGGGATTCAAAAGTGAACCATGTGCTGTGGGCTCCTCCCCCGAGGAGCTCACGCTCTGGTGTGGGAGATAAGACAAGTACACAAATAACCGTGATACCAGGAGGAAGGTGATAAGTCCCGAGAAGGATCTACACAGTGCTACAAAGGCACCCAGAGCGACTGGTCGTCTGCACCTAGCAGAAACCTGGTAGACTTCCTGGGCGAGGTGGTGCCGAGCAGGGTCTTGAAGGCCCAGCTGATAGATGAGGGGTGCAGAAGACATGTCCCAGTCCAGCCCAGTGCGCACAGAGCGGGGAGACGTCCGGCTAGGGAGGTGGAGACTCAACAGAAACCACACACCCTGTGGGGCAGCCACTGCGTGATCCAGCAGCCCTGTCCAGAGCGCATGGAACAGGGAGAAGTCCTGCATGGGAAGTGGAAGCTCAGCAGAGACCACACACCCTGCAGTACTGCCCCATGATCCAGCAGCCCAGCAGAGTCCAAGCTGACCAGAAAGGTGGCTCCCCGGAGAGGCCCAAGACCCGAGGCAACCACACACACAAGGCACTAAAGGCCAACTGAGCAGTCACGGAGGTAGCCATACCAAATTGGGAACCACAGCAACATCTTAGTTAGTCAATAGTCTTAAACCAGTGGACTATGAAACCCCCTGCCACAATGAATAAACATCAAAAAAAAGATACCAGAAATACAAAAAAATCAAGAAAGTACACCACCAAAAGTTAATAAATCTCAAACTCTAGATCCTATAGAACAAGAAGCCCTTGAATTGACTGACAAGGAATCTCGAGTGATAATTCTAAGGAAACTGAATGAGATACAAGAAAACTCAGCTAGACATCATGATGAAACGAGGGAAAGTATACAGCACCTGAAAGAGGAAATGTACAAGGAAATCAATGTCCTGAAAAAAAATGTAGCAGAACTTGCTGAACTGAAGAAGTTTTTCAGCGAAATAAAAAACACAACGGAGAGTTTAACCAGCAGGCTTGTCGAAGTTGAAGAGAGAACCTCTGAACTTGAAGATGGGCTGTTTGAAATAACACAAGCAGACAAAAAAAAAAGAAAAAAGAATCAAAGACATTGAAGATAATCTGAGAGAGATATCAGACAACCTTAAGCGCTTGAATATCCGAGTCATAGGTATTCCAGAAGGGGAGGAAAACGGAGATTGCATTGAAAACATATTCAACAAAATAGTGGCAGAAAACTTCCCAGGTATAGGAAAAATCACAGATCTTCAGATCCAGAATGCTCAATGATCTCCAAACATATTCAACCCTAAAAGGCCCTCTCCAAGACATGTTACAGTCAAATTGGCAAAACTCAGAGACAAAGAGAGAATCTTAAAAGCTGCAAGAGAGAAGCATCAAATCACCTATAAGGGAGCCCCAATCAGGCTAACATCAGACTTTTCATCACAAACCCTAAAAGTTAGAAAGGAATGGGATGATATATTCAAAATACTGAAAGACAAAGATTTCCAGCCAAGAATACTCTACTCTGCAAGGCTATCCTTCCGAAATGAAGGGCAAATAGTATATTTCTCAGACAAACAAAAACTGCGGGAGTTCACTACCACACGACCACCCTTACAAGAAATCCTCAAGGGAGTACTGAGTTTGGTTCCTTTAAAATAACTACCACTGCCATAAAAACCCAAGAAAAATCAAAACCTACTAGTATAATAAAAATGGCATTCATGAAGAGAAAACAAACAAACAAAAATGCTACCTACAACCTAAGGAACCAACAAACATGGAAACCAAACAGTAAATCAGAAAGCAAGGAACAAAACACACCTAAGACAACCAAACGACCAATAAAATGCTAGGAATAAATCAACACCTTTCAACAACAACTCTTAATGTAAAAGGCTTAAATTCCCCAATCAAAAGACACAGACTGGCTGTCTGGATTAAAAAGGAGGACCCAACTATATGCTGCCTACAAGAGACCCACCTCACCCATAAAGATTCACATAGACTAAGAGTGAAAGGATGGAAAAAGATTTACCATGCAAACAGAAAAGAAAAACGAGCTGGACTAGCTATTCTTATATCAGACAAAATAGACTTTAAACTAAAAACCATAAAAAGAGACAATGAGGGACACTACTTAAAGATAAAAGGACTGATCCATCAAGAAGACATAACAATCATAAATATGTACGCATCCAATGTTGGAGCAGCCAGATTGATAAAACAAATTCTATTAGACCTAAAGAAGGAAAGAAACACTAATACCATAATAGCAGGAGACCTGAACACCCCACTGTCAATATTAGATCATCTAGGCAAAGAATCAGTAGAGAAACACAAGATCTAAACAATACTCTAGATCAATTGGAATTGGCAGATATCTACAGAACATTCCATCCAACAACTTCAGAATATTCATTCTTCTCATCAGCACATGGATCATTCTCCAAGATAGATCACATATTAGGTCACAAATCAAGTCTCAACAAATTCAAAAAAATTGGATTTATCCCATGTATTTTCTCAGACCACAATGGATTAAAACTAGAAGTTAATAACAAACGAAACTCTGGAAACTATACAAACACATGGAAATTAAACAGCATTCTACTTAATGACATATGGGTCCAAGAAGAAATCAAGCAGGAAATCAAACAATTTATTGAAACTAATGAAAATAATGATACATCATACCAAAACCTGTGGGATACTGCAAAAGCAGTATTAAGGGGGAAATTTATTGCATTAAATGCTCACCTCAGAAAAATGGAAAGATGGCAAGTGAATAACCTAACACTTCACCTTAAAGAACTAGAAAAACAAGAACAATCCAAACCTAAATTTAGCAGATGGAAAGAAATCATTAAGATCAGAGCAGAACTGAATGAAATTGAAACCCAAAAAACAATACAAAAGATCAATGAATCAAAAAGTTGGTTTTTTGAAAAGATAAATAAAATTGACAAACCATTAGCATGGCTAACAAAAAAAAGAAGAGAGAAGATTCAAATAACAAAAATTAGAAATGAAAAAGGCGATATTACAACTGATTCATCTGAAATACAAGGAATCATTCAAGACTACTATAAACAACTATACTCCAACAAATTTGAAAATCTGGAGGAAATGGATAAATTTCTGGACATACACAAGCTCCCAAAACTGAACCATGAAGACACAGAAAATTTGAACAGACCAATAACAATAAAGGAGATTGAAGCTGTTATCAGAAGGCTCCCAACAAAGAAAAGCCCAGGACCAGATGGATTCACAGCAGAATTTTACCATTCAAAGAGGAATTGACACCGATTCTTTACAAACTATTCCAAAAGATTGAAACAGACGCAAATCTCCCAAACTCATTCTTTGAAGCAAACATCATCCTGATACCAAAACCAGGTAAAGATATAACCAAAAAAGAAAACTACAGGCCGATATCCTTTATGAATATAGATGCAAAAATCCTCACTAAAATACTAGCAAACAGAATACAGCAACACATACGTAAAATTATTCACCACGATCAAGTGGGATTCATCCCAGGGATGCAAAGTTGGTTCAGCATATGCAAATCAATAAATGTGATACACCATATTAATAAACTCAAACACAAGGACCATATGATCATCTCTATAGATGCTGAAAAAGCATTTGATAAAGTTCAGCACTCATTCATGACAAAGACCCTCTATAAGTTAGGTATAGAGGGAAAGTATCTCAAATAATTAAAGCCATATATGACAAACCCACTGCCAATATCATCCTGAATGGGGAAAAGCTGAAAGCTTTTCCTTTAAGAACAGGAACTAGACAAGGATGCCCACTCTCACCACTCCTGTTCAACATAGTGTTGGAAGTACTAGCCAGAGCAATCACAGAAGAGAAGGAAATAAAGGGCATCCAGATTGGAAAAGATGAAGTCAAACTGTCCCTGTTTGCAGATGGCATGATCCTATATATCGAACAGCCTAAAACCTCCACAAGAAAAACTCTTGGAATTGATGTATGATTTCAGCACAGTAGCAGGATACAAAATCAACACACAAAAATCAGTAGCATTTCTTTTCTCCAATAGTGAACATGCAGAACGAGAAATCAAGAAAGCCTGCCCATTTACAATAGCCACCAAAAAAATAAAATACTTAGGAATTCAGTCAACCAAGGAGGTGAAAAATCTCTATAATGAGAACTACAAACCACTGCTGAGAGAAATTAGAGAGGATGCAAGAAGATGGAAAGATATCCCATGCTCTTGAATTGGAAGAATCAACATAGTGAAAATGTCCATACTACCCAAAGTGATATACAAATTCAATGCAATCCCCATCAAAATTCCGAAGACATTTTTCTCAGAAATGGAAAAAACTATCTAGACATTTATATGGAACAATAAAAGACCACATGTAGCCAAAGCAATGCTGAGCAAAAAAAATAAAGCTGGAGGAATAACACTACCTGACTTTAAGCTATACTACAAAGCTATAATAACCAAAACAGTATGGTACTGGCATAAAAACAGACACACTGACCAATGGAATAGAATAGAGAATCCAGAAATCAACCCACACACTTACTGTCATCTGGTCTTTGACAAAGGCACCAAGCCTATTCACTGGGGAAGGGACTGCCTCTTCAGCAAATGGTGCTGGGATAAGTGGATATCCATATGCAGGAGAATGAAACTAGACCCATACCTCTCACTATATACTAAAATCAACTCAAAATGGATTAAGGATTTAAATATACACCCTGAAACAATAAAACTTCTTAAAGAAAACATAGGAGAAACACTTCAGGAAATAGGACTGGGCACAGACTTCATGAATACGACCCCAAAAGCACGGGCAACCAAAGGAAAAATAAACAAATGGGATTATATCAAACTAAAAGGTTCTGCACAGCAAAAGGAACAATTAACAGAGTTAAAAGACAAGCAACAGAGTGGGAGAAAATATTTGCAAAATATACATCTGACAAAGGATTAATATCCAGAATATATAAGGAACTCAAACAACTTTACAAGAAAAAAACAAGCAACCCAATTAAAAAATGGGCAAAAGAGCTAAGTAGGCATTTCTCTAAGGAAGATATACAAATGGCCAACAGACATATGAAAAAATGCTCAACATCCCTCAGCATCCGGGAAATGCAAATCAAAACCCCACTGAGATACCATCTAACCCCAGTTAGGATGGCTAAAATCCAAAACTCTCTGAACGATAAATGCTACCGAGGTTGCGGAGAAAAAGGAACTCTCATACATTGTTGGTGGAACTGCAAAATGGTGCAGCCTCTATGGAAAATGGTGTGGAGGTTCCTCAAACAATTGCAGATAGATCTACCATATGACCCAGCTATCCCACTGCTGGGAATATACCCAGAGGGATGGAAATCATCAAGTCGAAGGTATACCTGTTCCCCAATGTTCACTGCAGCACTCTTTAAGATAGCCAAGAGTTGGAACCAGCCCAAATGTCCATCATCAGATGAGTGGATATGGAAAATGTGGTACATCTACACAATGGAATACTACTCAGCTATAAAAACGAATGAAATACTGCCATTTGCAACAACATGGATGGACCTTGAGAGAATTATATCAAGTGAAACGAGTCAGGCATAGAAAGAGAAATACCACATGTTCTCACTTATTGGTGGGAGCTAAAAATTAATATATAAATTCACACACACACACACACACACACACACACAAACTGGGGGGGGGGTGAGGGGGAAGAAGATATAACAACCACAATTACTTGAAGTTGATACGACAAGCAAACAGAAAGGACATTGTTGGGGGGGAGGGAGGAGAGGGAGGAGGGAGGGAGGTTTTGGTAAGGGGCAACAATAATCAACCACAATGTTATCGACAAAATAATATTATAAATAAATAAATAAATAAATAAACTTAAAAATTAATTAATTAATTAAAAGAACAAAAAAAAAAATAAAAATAAAAATAAAAAGGAAAAAAAAAATATCAGACCAGAGGCGAAGAGGTTAGTTAGCAACTATCTTAATAGTCAAGATGTGAGATTCAAGGGGTTTTTTTGTATGGAGAGAAAAAAAGACACAGATGCAAAAGATATTTTGAAGGAGAATCAATAAAACTTAGCAAAGGAGAAAAATCAGGAAAGAACTATAAGGTAGGAGGAGACCTGAGAAGTTAAACAGCTAAATATAATTAAAGTCAAGGGAAGAGAGGGTCTCATGACAAAATTATATATATGAAGTGGAGGCAGAGTATAGAGTAGAATTTCCAAATTTTTTTGATGAAAGGGAACTGAAGTCCTGTTTCAGTGTTCCCTAAGCTTACCGTCTATCCATTTATTCAAGCTGGAAATCTACAGTTATCCTTAACACCGCCTTCATCTTTACTCATGTCCTCTCAAATTTAATCCATGACCAACTCCATGAAATGACTTCCTAAACATGTCTCCTTCTGGCCACCTTCCCACCGGCTCACAGCCTCCTGGTCCGAGCTGCGACAGCCTTTCAACTGGCTTCGTGGCATCCACACTTGCTCTTCTCCATTTTGATCACCACTCTGCAGTCAGAGATACCTTTGCAAAGCACAAATATCTCGTCAGCCCCCATCTTACTACCTAGCTGGCTTTCCATTGCGCTTAGAATAACAGGCAAACTCCTTAAAGTGACCTGTAAGGTCCTACTTAGCCTGGCTGTTTTCTGCCTTTCCAGCCTTCTCTCCACCCACGTGCTGCTTGGTTCCCACCTGCCAGCCACACTGGCCCTCTGTCAGGGGCACGATCCTCACCTACTCTCTGTAACGGCTTTTTAAAATCTCGATTATTATTTATTTATTTTTTTATTACTTCTTACCAGAATGTAAGCTCCGTGAGGGCAGGACATAGACAGACACACACATGCAAAGCACGTGCTAAGTGCTGAGTAAGTGAATGTACCACGCTTTAGCCATTGCACTTACTGTTTCTCTAACTAGAAAGCTTCTCCTCAAACCCTGCTGCTTTCACACTTGATCTTTTTTTTCACTTTTGCCATTTTTTCATTTAGCATCTCCATTTTCTCTTTCTCAGAGAAGCTTTCCCTGACGTCCTTGACTCCATTAATATCTCCAATTAAAAAACCTCTTAATGTTTGCTTATTACGTTTGTAATTTTATATTTATTTGTGAAATTATTTGAATAAAGTCTTTCTTACACTGGACTGTATCCTCCATGGCTGGGGAAGGGGGATTATTTCTGATTTGACTCAACATCGTTACCCCAATACCCATCATAGTGCCTGGTCCACACTGGATGTTAATAAATATTTGTTGAATAAATGAATGAATGAATAAGTAAATGCAGACATGAAATGAAGACCATAAATTAAAGAGTAGCAGGATGGAGAACGGATCAAAAAAATAATGTGGACACTTGAGCATATTAAGCCAAGGAAAAAGAATCTCCCAGTAAACATAGTAAACACCATCACATGTCTGAAATGAAAATTACACACATATAGGCATATAAATCAGAGCACATCTGTTTTCTTCATACCATTTTTTTTTTCAGTTTCAGTTCAGCAGAAACTAAATCCACTTGTCAGTGGGGAAATAGACCTAGAAGACTGAGAAGCAGGTTGTAATAGGTATTCTCTAGCCAGTTTTCCCTGTACCAGGGCTACTATTATTTTTTCTACACCTAAAAATAATTTTTTCAAATTTGGTAAAATGTTATCTAAACCTTCCTTCTCTATTGCATATTAACTTTATTTTTCTCTCTTAACTTTTCTTTTGATACATTACAGAAAGGTGAGTCCTGTGCTGTTCTATTTTTATGTTTTAAAAGCAAACAGTTACCTTGAGTTGTCTACACAGAGAGCCTCCCACAGCTCGTCTCAAGCACCACACAGGACGAAACAAAACACTAGGAAGCAAAGTTAAACCAGGCATTGATCATCTTCACAGAGACCAAGAAAATGGACTTGTTCTGTTATAATTTTGCCTCTGAAGTTAGGTATTAGTTTCTTCTGGATGTCAGAGTTTTTCCCCTTCTTCTAATTTCTTTATTTAAAATATATCAGGAGATGAAGAAAAATCCAAAGACAATCAGCAGTTCCACAATGACTACAGAAATACAATCCCTCTGAGGAAGTTTAAGTCGGATTTGATGGAGCTATACATTCTTCACATGGTCTGAAATTTTCAGATGCTTATGCAAAACCAAACTCCCGACATTCAAGAATGATCTCCTGAGCAAGATTACCAACTGCTTCTTTCTCCTGTTCATAAAGTGCCTTATGCAGCATGTCCAGAATGATTCTCTGCATCTGATGAAAAGCAAGGAAGATTCTAGATTTGCATTTGAATTGCTGGCTATTTTTAATGTTCTAAGAGCTTTACTCTGGAAGATATTTTACCTTTGTGGATAAGAATTATGAAGTCAGGTGCTTGACCTTTCCCAGATTTTCAGTGAAAAATTTAATGAAAAAAAAAAGAGTTTATAAGTCTTAGAAAACCAAACTCATTATTTATAGAGTCTTGAACTATGTCACAAGCCCAGGGGAATTCCTAGACAGGGGTAGTGTAGTAAGGGCTTTATTTTGAGAAATTTCCAAATTGAGTCCTCCTTTGTAGGGATCCTATGTGGACTGGTTTTGTAAATGATTTCCAGTCACAGAAATGCCTGTGAATATATGATCCTATGAAGAGACAGCCAACATCAGAACTCACAAGCTCTTCTTTTCTTCCCCTTCCATAAGAGCCCTATCTACACCATCATGCTCAAAGGGGATTCAATGAAATTAAGATTCGTGTAGTTTCTAGAACCCTAAATCCCTAGTCATGCTACCTGGTAAATATAGATAAGACATTTACCTGATTTCTCTAATAAGGCTTTACCTCAGGGGATAGGGTGAAGAGGAGACTATATATTAATCAAAAATTAATCTTAAAAAATTGTGTCTATCTAACGTAATTCTATTCACCTGCAAACAAACAAACAAACAAACAAACAAACAGACAGACAGACAGACACACAGTGTCTGGGCTCAATAATTTTGTAACCTAATTGTTTGGTCTAGAATTATACTTTAAAATTTTAGTTACATACTTTACTACTTGCCTAAGTATTCTTTTTTACTCATTGAATGGATTTGTTGAAAACTGAAAATGAGCCCCCCTGTCCAGAACTTTCTGGAGTTTTAATTTCACATTCAGGAAAACACCAAGGTGACAAGGAAACTGCATGTGGGATACACCTGACATTTCCTCTATTTAGTACAAATGCCTACAAATGTACCCCAAAGTCCTCCTGCCCAGTATTATAAGCATCTTCTTCTCTTTTTTTTCCTAAGCAGTTGGCAGGCTTGACGTTTTGACAGCTGATTTATTCCCTCCCCTCCCCCTGAGCTGAAATTCTCACCCAGGCTCATCCGTCTCCCTGGCTCTCAGGAGGAGGGGGTTTAGGCATTTGCTATCTGAGCTGTCAGACTTGAAGTCAGCTTGGAATGGAAGTTCCCACCATGTGCTTTAGAAAGTTAGGGTAGCAGCTGCGGGCAGATAGCAGAGAGGAAAGGAGAAGAAAACGGTCAAAAAGAACGTCTGATATGGCCCTGAGAATATAACAAGAAGATATGAGAGGACAGGTGAATGAGAGGTTAGTAAGCACATGGCAGGTCCAGGGCTTTATTATTACGAAATAGTTCCACGGAACACTCTATTTCTGAGGTGTATGATTTATTTTTCCAATTGGTCATTTACCGTCCTTAGGTCAAACTGGGCATTGAGAAATCTAGCACAGATATCATTGATTCATTCATTCAGGAAACACTTATTGAACATTACCTACTGCCAGGAACTCTGCTAAGCACTGGAAATACTGTGATGACTATGACCCAGTCCTTAACCTTCCAGGGACTTACAGTTTAATGGAGCGGGGAGGAGAGGCAGCTAAGTGAACCAAAGATCACAGCACAGTGGAATAGGGGCCATAGGAGAATTATGCACAGGGTATTCTTGGAACAAAAAGGAGCAAAACCATGTGAAGATTAAAAAAAAATCAAACCTTAAAAATCTGACAATTTTATGACAAGGCATATCCACACTTTTAGACAGAGATACTACTGTTAGGACCACTTGCACTTACAGAGGGGATTTGAAAAATGTTTTAAAAAATTAAAGAAAACATCCACAAATATACAACCATTAGCTGCAAAACCAAGCTTCAGGAATCTGAAATTTGAGAAGTTATTTAGTGCAGGATGAAGTCTAGAATTGACTGAAGAAAAGAAAATATTTTAACCTATGTAGTAGATCAGTATTTGAGAGTTTAATTGGAGGTGCTGATATTTTTATTGAGTAATTATATAAAACACTCTTTGCATTAAAAAAACAGTACAATAATGCTAAATCTAGAAAAATTGATGATGCTTATTGCTAGCTTCAGCATGTTGTGCATGTTACATCGTATAATTGTGCATTTATCTGGTCAGTTTCTCAGGGATTCAGCCAGCGCAGCCATAGGCAGAGTGAAGACCTGGGAAGTGTAAAAGCTGAAGACTGACAAGGCCAAGGGACGGCACTCCACTGAAGTTCCACCTGTCTCTGGTACAAGAATCTATAAAATTGGGTTCAGTATTTCAGAGAGTTAGACATTTTCATTGATTTTTCCAGAATTGCTTCTCTTATTTTAAGTCTAAGAAGAAATGGGTAAATGTCACACATTTCAGGAAAATCTGTTTCTGGTTCTGGTCAGATGCTCCGAAGCTTTGAAGTCCTATATGATACCTTGATGCTGATGATTCTTAAATTATACCTATTGAATAAATACGGAGACATGCAATATCAAGAAATAAAACCTAAAGGAGATTTTTAAATCAAATCTGAGTGTCATAATATACACAATTAATGTTTAGTTTCATCATAGATAATAATAGTTATATACTAATAGGTAATATGCATTATGCACTTAATTTGTGCCAAGCATGGTGCTATCAGCTAGACATAGATTATTTTATTTAATTCTCACAATCCCATGAGTGATGTACCGTCTACATTTCTATTGACGAAAGGGAGGCTCAGCAAAGTTAAACAACTGTCAGCAGATAGAACTGAAATGCAAACCAAGGTATTCAGGGCTTGGAAGCTGGTTTTCCCACGCTCCATTGTACAGCAGGTCTAGAGACTGAAGTTTCTTAATTTGTTACAGGCCGCCCTCTAAACCAACTGAGCAACCGGCCAGCCCCCTGTGGTTTCTTAATTTGTCAATCTGCATTCATTTAATTTGTTTCACAAGAGTTTGAGTCTACTCTTTGTTTAGGGCAGGAATACATAAAGCATCCATACTGTTCACAGGGGAAAAAGTCTCTTCAGATTCTTCCTTTAAAAAAAATTGTCCTAATCACTGGCAGCCTTCAGTCACTAAGTACATTAAAGGTGTTTAATCTGACATTCTCTTTATCAGGAGTCTCTATGGCTGAAGGGAGAGTAAATTTTGATAGCTTACTAGCTCTTTGACCTTGAGCAATTTAATTAATTTCTCTACACCTTAGTTTTCTTATCTGTTCAATGGAAAGTATGTTCTCTCCTGCTGAGGCATGCTGTGAAGACTGAATGACAATAGCCATGAGAAAACTACTACTTTTTAAGCTCCTCCTCTGGGCCAGGTACTCTAATGGAGAAGTGGTACACATTATCACATTTAATCTTCAACCCAAAGAGGTAGGTATCGCTATCACCAATTGCCAGTGAGGAAACTCAGGCTCCATACAATTTTGAGAATTTGCCCAAAGTTACATAGCTATGAAGTAGAGAAGGTGAGACTCAGACCAAGTTTATCTATTACTAAAACTCGTGCTTGTCTCAGATGCTGTGTCCTTTTCACATCATACTTCCTCTCTAGATTCTAAAACATTCCAGAAATATTGGCTATTATTTCTTATACCCAATTTGGACAATAAGATTATTTTATTATAGTTTAATTATTTGAAGACATACTTTATTAATGGTAGAGAGGTCACTGTTAAACAGACTGAGATTGTGCCATGCTGATTTTGAGAGAATGTAAATGAAGAGTACAATATTGATTATTATTGGTTGATTCCTATTGCCACATAGGCTACTGGGGTTTATACCCTCAGAAAGGCAAACTGACCCCAGCCAGACCTTCCTCTCCATCCCCTCCGTCATCACCAGGGGAGAGCAGAGAAAATATAAGACATGTTTGCATCCATAATCACTTGTACAGGGGATCTGTGAAGATGTCCTTTTTGAAATAGAAGTCATCTTTTGGATAAGATCAAATTCAGGCAAATTGAATTTTTATTTGCTGTGACATGGTTTGGAATTACTGATGTGATTTTTTTCCCCCACCTGTGCAGGGAGGGGAAAGAAAATCATCTTCATGAATCTTTCTTGAAGGTGTTCAATGTCTTTTATTTTTTGGAAAAATAACAGGGTGTTATGGCACAGAGCTCCTTCTTTGAGATCGAATAACTTATGCTTGAAATCTAATGCTGCTAAATGGATTTTCATGGAGGAAAACATTCAGTTTCTACATACAACGACTTATTCATTTAACAATTGCTTATTAAGTACCTACTACCTAAGAGGCCTTATTCTACATGCTATAAATACATCAGGGAACAAAGCAAAATCCCTGCTTTCATAGAGTTTACATTCCAGCAGAAGGGAGACGGACAATAAAAACTTAGCATGTATTATATTGGGGAAACATGGTATTCAGGAGAAAAAGGAAGCACTGGCTAAGCATTAGAAATATGTAAGGAGGTGTAATTTGAAAGACGGTTTTCAGGGAAGTCTTCTCTGATAAAGGGGCATTTAGTAGAGTCCTGAAAAAAGTGAGAAACTGAGCGAGGTGGCTCTCGAGGGGAAGAATTTTGTAGGTGGCAGGCGCAACAAAGCCAAAGGCCCTGAGGTTTGAGAGTGCTGGGTAGGTTTGAGAACTAGCCCGGAGGCCAGTGTGGCTGAAGTTGATGGGAACGGGAGAGTGGTAGCAGACGAGTCCAGGGAGAAACCAGATCATTCCAGGGCCTGTGGACCATTGAGAGGCTTTGGATTTTAACTGCAGTCAGATAAGAAGACAATGGAGGCTTCTGAGCAGAAGATATGCTTTAACTTCAATTTTGAAATGACCACTGGTATTGGATACGGAATCAAATATGTGTTGGGGAGCAGGGAGAGACAGAAGCAACAACCCCACTGTGAAAAAATGCACTAATCTGAGTTGGTAGTTTTCCCAGAGTGGTAGCAGTAGAAATGATAATAAGAAGCTAAACCCTAGATACAGTTTGAAGGTAGAGGCAATGAGACTTTCTGTGACATGTGAAGGAAAGAGAGGATCAAAGAGATCTCTAAGATCTTTCTTCTGAGTAAGTGGCACGATGGAGTTTCTATTTATATACATCGAGAAAAATCTGGGAAGAAGACATTTTGTGTGGAAATTCAGAAATTTTATTTTGAACATGATAAGTATGAGATGCTTATATGAAATTTGAGTGGCAATGTTATGTAGGTAGTTGGATATGGGTATGGAGCTTAGAGGAAACGTTCAGATTCAGGATTAGAATTTGTGAGCTGTCTGTATATGGATAGTTCCTAAGGTCACGAGACAGGATTGGGTTTATTTAGGGCTTAAGTACAGATAAAGAAGAGATTTATAGTTGAGCGTGGAATACTCTAACATTTAAAGACTAAGAAGATAACAAGAAATCAGCAAAGGAAATTGAAAAATTCTCTATTTATAAAATAAGGAAAAATCACACACACACAATCTTCTTTTCCAGGAAATCTGAGTTTTGTGGTAGGAGTCAGTCTCTGGGAAAGGATGATGCTGAGTTTTCCATGACATATTAAGAAATCCCAAGAGAAAGGGGCTCTGACAGGAGAATGGCACCACTGCTCAGTGTTGCTTGGAAAAACAAATGACTTTGGAATTTGGAGTGAAGCATATTACATGACACGAAGCAAGATGAACAAAGATGGCCACATAATTGGAAAAGGAGACATAGATAAGTCTTCTTGTAGCTGTTAATATAACACATGCTCTTTGAAAAAAAATTAGCAGCCATGCAAATGAATAAAGAGAATAAAATGCACCAATTACACCACACTGAGATAACTGCTGCTAACACTTTTGTGCATTTTTTAAAAGTATTTTCATACACACATATATATTAATAAAATTAGGATTATGTTATATATACATTATTGTTTACTTTTTTATTTGATATAATAGGAAAATTTTTAGAAGATCCATTTTTCATCATATTTTGATGAAAGGAAAGAGATGATTAAAGAGAACATTCTGTTAGTCTGAGAAATGTCTGGTCCAATATCTTCCAATAAAGTAGGATAATAACTGCATGTGTATATGAGAGAGACAGAGAGCATGAAGAACTCTGGATTCTAAGTGTCTTGGTGACTGATATGACGGCTGTGCTACCCATGGGGACTTAGAAAACAAGACTGATTAAAGCAAAGCTTTATTCTTTAAGTCAGAATGGATTCCAGATTTGCTTTCTGTATAGCTGGAGAATTGTTTGTTTTTCATTACTAGATGTAGCAGAAACCGAAAGGGAGGAATATCTGGAAATGCTTTGGCTGATATCTACCACAGTAAATGGGCAATGAAATTAATTTGTGATATAAAGTAGACTGTTTTGACTAAATTACTTGATTTGGCTTTCCCCACAGCTTATAAGGAAAAAAAATCACATCTCCCCAATATTTTTCATGTTGTAGGAGTACAGTCTAGACACATATACCATCAAGATTTAGTATAGGAACTTTTCCCCATAAATCTGTGAAAATTGTGAAAAACCATTTTAGTTTATCAGTAAAGTGTTAGGAGCATGACCACAGCAAAATAATTTCTCCTGTTGACAATTTTCATGGCATGAATTGCCTCTAAACACTTGATGCAATTAGATTCAGAAGACACTAGTAAGACCACACCAGTGAAAGTCCCTTCAAAATTAATGAAATTAATGAAAACAATAGAAATAATATCCAGTTGTAAACTTCTGACAACAGTGAATAAAATATATTTGTGTATTTGTGTTCATGTATTTCCAGCTCTCTCTTTTTATACATGGATTCTTGACTGGTGAGCTCAATTGGCTAGAGAAAGGGACTTTACAAGGTCAAGGTCACACATTTCACTGGCCACATAGAAGTAGAAAACTATGTCATAGCCATCAAATGCTCCGGGAATTCTATGCAGTCATTTTATGAACATGTACTCGTAGTCACATAAAGACCAGTCCAGAGATTTCGGCTAGTTTAATAATATCCATCACACTGCTAGAAAAAACAAACACATAACTTTAACATAGATACCACCCATTATGGAGCAATGATTTCAACTCTGTATGTGAATGGAGGTATATACACAGAAGTTCACAAATGCACAAACTCAACTGCATTAGAGAAGAGCAAAAGCCCCACTTAGCCTTAATTCTACAATTTAGCTCAAAACAAAAATACTATAATTGTCTTTTACTTTTATTTCTAGTTAATACTCCATTAATAGAGAAGTTTTAGATGCATTTGAAGAATATTACATTCTTTTATAAATATACAATTATTTCATGTATCTTTGCCATTCATCATAACCAAATCAATGCATCAGAACAAAGAGTTTTTCAAAATATAAACCAACATCTTTACATCTTGGAGTTTGTGAAGTCCATCAGGAAAACAATGCACAGCACTGAGAAATTCACTCACTATGTTTATGCCACTTCACATTGAGGGTCATATGCAATGACAAAGGCTGAAACTTGCACCACAGATCAAGTTAGGGAAACATTGGTTTTTGATCATTGCACTTTTGATTTAAAAATCTCACCCTGTGGTTTTCTGACATCTCCTTTTCTGACTGAGCTATACCGATCCCATGTAAAGTATAAAGTAGTATAATTTCCTCTGCAATCTACTCATTATCCACCGGACTGTGGCACCCAGCTGCCCCTCTCATCTTTCAAGGAGAATTGTACTTTCATGACGTTTATTTAAGAAAAAAAAAAAAAAAAGTAAAACGTCAAGTTCATAACCTCTAATGAATCACCATTTCCATCTGCAGCCCCGGCAGTTCAAAAGCAAGAGCAGGAACAGAAAGAAAGCCCCTCTTTTTAGTTTAAAACTCTTGCTCTGCTGTAACACAAAACAATGTGGATCAGCCTTTCAATATGCAAAATGGACGAAAGTACCCAATTTTCTTTTATGATAGATTAAATCCGAAAGAGTTCTTTATCAGAGAAATACATTATAGTCTTCCAATTTCCTTCTTTAAAAATTAGACTCTGGCCATCAAAGCACATTGACCATGGGAATAGAATATTTTACCTAACAGGTTTCAAGTCTTAAGGACAGCTTCCCCTTTTTAATTTTTCTTGGACCTTTATGCTTCCCACACACCAAAGTCTTCACTCAACCCTACCGACAGCCCAGCTGGCATCAGAGATAAGAGACAAACTGTTTTCTCCATGACCTCTAAACATTCTACTCCACAGGAAAAGCAACGTGGAATGCACACTCAGCAGGCTACGAGGCTGGAGCCAGTTTGTCCTCGAGGCATTTCTGCCATAAAACAACACTATCCACTGTGTTTTGCTCTAAGCAGACCGTCTCCCACTCCCCTCTCTCTCCCCTTCCTTCCTCTCAGTCCGCACCTGGCTGCGATTCAGGATTCACGACCCACACAGCACAGAGCAAACAAAAAGCACGGAACAGCAACAGATCCCTTTGTTATACATGCAAATCCTACCTCCGGTAGTTGTCACATCTTCCTCAAAAGCCACGCTTAATTTTTAGTGACAGCAATCCAGTGCAGTCCTCCCAATAGCCACTGGTAATCATCATTACTTCTCGTGCCTAAAGCCTTTGTGGACCATTAATGTCACAACCCTTGCTAACTCATAGCTTTCATACTCCCTGCTCAAAATGTCTGAAAGAGTTTGGAAGGACAATAGGAGTGACAGGCACGCTAGACAGCCATGCTTGCCATTAGTTATCCGAAGCTCCGTTAGAGCTGCTTCATACTGTTTTTAAAGCGTGCAGGAGGTAGGATTTATTAGCCTATGATAGGCATGCTGTTTCTGTTTTTATTAAATACTGTAATAGGCTGTCTGTTAGCAATGCTGTGATAGGTCCAACATCACTTCCCCACTGCTTTCGAATTCTCATATTAAAAAGGGAGAGAGGGCTCAGATTCCTTCCGAGACTGAGACCTAGACCGATGCTACCCTGTCTACTGGATCAGATTTCCAAATCCTCTTTAGCAAAAGAATTCCTTTTGCAAACAGGTATTTCTGCATGGAAGGTGAACATGGGAATAAATACTCTAGGATTCCCCAAACGGTTCTTTTGCTCCCAGCGAGGGACTCCTGCTCTTCCCAGCTACAAAAATAAGTGTTCTCTAGACTGAGGTAAGAGAATCAATCCAAATAAGAGAAGTTCTCATCATTACTGAGGTATGACTTAGGGTATACATTTACACAATACCTCAAATTACATATCCAATGGACTGAATAGATCAATGAGTTCAGTAAGTGATTTTTTCATGCTGAATTACAAAGCTTTGTGTTCCAGTTTGAAGCAATCATATGCCATGCACTACTGTCAAAATGGAAAGAATGAACGGTGGGTGGAAGGGATGGGGATGTGTACATTACCTTGATCCACTCTGGACTGTCATGGTCATGGAAGATAGAAGAGGGATTTCCTACCATTGGTCTCAGAGAGAGGAGAGTATTATTTGTCTGGAAATGCTACTTTGAAAAGTTCTAAGTACCTTTCCAAATAAGGAAGCAGAAAAAAGTTCGTCGTAGCTTGCAGTAGTGTTGAGGATGTTTTATTCTCCAACTACCCAGATTTAGTCTTTTTCTTCTGCTTTTCTTTCTCCCCTCCTGCTACCCCAGGAACAATAGTTTTGTAACAGTTACTATGGAAACGTAGTGGTCCACTCCAGGGGAGGGGCTTAGAGAGAGTAGCAGATGTAATACGGTCAGAAATATACAATACTGGTCTACAGAATTAAATATGAGCAGAGATTAACAAACAAACAAAAACTACTACAAACAAGCTACGAAAACAAAATCTCAAAGGGCATGGTTATGAATCATCAGTATTTAACTACAGATAGTTTTATTATCTAGAAATGCTGTAATGATCAGCTCACAGTGTCTATTATTTTACTATTGCAAGAACTGAATATGTAAATTGTTCAGATAACTGATAAAAGAAAGATACCATTTTCCCCCCTTTTCTCTCTCTTTCCTTTTCTAAACTCTTGGTTGCTGGTTTGAACATGCCCTGATTGTACATGAATTTTATTTGTTATTTGGCTGGTCATAATTTCTTCTCAGGAAAAAAATCTCATTGTGGAAAAATCTCATTGTATCACAAACAATAACCATATTTCATTTGTATCAAGTATCCTTACAGTGGTTTCCCTGGGACAAAACCAAAGTCAAAAAATACTACAATTTAAATTTCAAAAAAATAATTCTGAGCCCATTAAGTTGGTGGGACAAGAAAAGAACACTTTCTCAAATTTTAGTTCTTTAAATTAAAAAAAATATATATTTTTTCTATGGTAAGTGCCTGAGACCTTTCACTAACCGCATGATCATCCAAAAGAAACTTTCTTACCAGAGTAATTAAATTTTCACAGTTGTAAGGAATCTGGGGAATACAAAATTATTGGGATTTTAGTACCTCAGTTTCACAGTTTGTAACTGGAGTAATTGACACCACAGAAGTGAGAGTACACAAATTCCAAAATGAATTTGTTGGTACGTATATGAAAAATTTTAGTGGGAGAAGCATTATTTCAGGAGAAATATTAAGTATGATATTTATTCTCTTTAAAAAATGATGGGAGAGCAATATTATAAATTGTCTATCCAAAATATTTTTTTTCAAACATAAGGAAATATTTAAATTATAACCGAAACACCATGATAAGCACCGTATATATGATTTGGAGGGAGAGAGAGGAGGAGAGGAGAAGGGGAAGGGGAGAAGTCAGGAAATACCCCAGTCGGATACCTCCCTCCAATCCTACCTGTGGTTAATTCAAAAACAGCTGCTCATAATATAAGAAATAAATGGATAGTATTTGGATCCCGGCAGGAAGTAAGAAGGTGGGACAAGGGCATGGGTGGTTAGTGATGCTTTAGGGAGACTGTTTCAGGAGGAGCAAAGACCTCTGCAGAAAGGAGGGGGTTACTGGGTGGGAGCGGGAGTGGGCCAGAAGAAGGTTTGTTGAGGTAACGGAGCAGGAAATGAGGAAGGAAAGCCCAAGGGAGGGAAAGAAGAGGAAAAGAGAAAAGAGATCTATGAGGAAGGGAGGGAAGAATTTGTTGAGGTGGCGTGGAAGAAGGCACAGGCTTTGGAGGAAGGAGGCCTGATTTTGAAACGTCGTTCTGTTAGCCTGCTTGAATGTTAAAATGAAAAAAGAGTGGCTGTTGTAAAGTAATTTGGGACAAGGTGTGTGACACGGCAGGGTAGTTGTTCCTGAGCAGGAGGAAAGAGTAAAATGAATGATTACAGGGGAGGAAAGGGGCACACAGGAAAGAAGAGGAGGAAAGAAAAAAGAGGGAGAAAGGCAGCCTGGATAGGAAACATAGAGGGGAGATGGAAGAAAGAAGAATTTCTTTTATGGAATCATATGCAGATACTTCAAAAAATTCGTGGAAAAATAGAATTAAAAGATAATATAAATCTTTCCATGAACTTTTTGAAGTCTTCACGTATACAGTAGTCCCCCCTTATCCGCGGTTTCACTTCCCTTGGTTTCATTTACTCAGTCAGCAGTGGTCCAAAAATATTAAATAGAAAATTCCAGAAATAAACGATTTATAAGTTTTAAATTGCGGGCTGTTCTGATCTCGTGCCCTCCTGCTTTGTCCGCCTGGGCTGAGTCACGCCTGTGTCCAGCGTCTGCACGCTGGAGATGCTCCTGCCCCTCACTCACTCAGTAGCCTCCTCGGCTATCGGATACTGTGGTATTGCAGTGTCTATGTCCAAGTCACCCTTGTTTTACTTAGTGATAGCCCGGAAGGACAAGAGTAGTGATGCTGCCAATTCAGATATGCCAAAAAGAAATCTCAAAGTGCTTCCTTTAAGTGAAAAGGTAAAAGTTTTCATCTAAATAAGAAAAGAAGAAAAAAAATCTTACGTTGAGGTTAAGATCTATTGTAAAAACAAATCTATCCATGAAATTGTAAAGAAGGAAAATTAAATTACTGCTAGTTTCACTGTTGTAACTCAAACTGCAAAAGTTATGGCCACACCGTGTGATAAGTGCTTAGTTAAGATGGAAAAGGCATGAAATTTGCGGGTAGAAGACATGAACAGAAAACATGATCCGATTGACAGCAACATGTTGTGCCAGAAAGCTTTGAGACTATATGAAGACTTCAGCAAGGAATTCCCTGAAATGAGTTACACCGAGCCATTTACTGCAAGGGAGGGATAATTACACGAATTCAGAAATAAATTTGGACTGAAAAACGTAAAAGTTACTGGAAAGGTTGTGTCTGCTGATGAAGAAGCTGCTGCCACATTTCTGGCAGATTTAAAGAAGTTGATTAAGGAGAAAGGATACCATCCAAAGCAAGTCTGCAATTGTGATGAAACCAGGATCTTCTGGAAGAAGATGCCCAATAGAACTTATATTCGTAAAAGTGCAAAGGAGGCACCAGGGCACAGAATATGGCAGGACGGATCAACTCTGGTACTATGTGTAACGCTCAGGGCATGTGATAAAGCCAGGCACAGTGTACAGAGTGAAGAACGTGCTCTCAGAAACCAAAACCAGAAGGTTTTGGCAAAAAAACCCACAATGCTTCAACTGTGTAGGATCCTCAAACATCAATTTTGTCTGTTCCTGACATCCAACCATTAGCATCATCCTGGTTCAATGATCCAGGATCACCTGAAGCAGATGCTCCTCCCTTTGTCATCAGAAGGTCAATAGTAGCCTAACACTACATCACAATGACTCTGTCATTCAGCCACTGCATCTTATCACATAGGCATTATATCATCTCACATGATCACAAGAAGAAGGGTAGTGCAGTGTAATAAGATATCTTGAGAGACAGACCACATTCACATGACTTTTATTACAGTATGCTATAATTGTTCTATTTTATTATTAGTTATTGCTGTTAATCTTGTACTGTGCCTAGTTATAAATTAAACTTTATCATAGGTCTGTACGTACAGCAAAAACATAGTATATATAGAGTTTGGTGCTATCTCAAGTTTCAGGCATCCACTGGGGATCTTGGAACGTATGCCCCGTGGATAAGTGGAGATTATTAGTAAGATAGAATTTCTTGTTTTTTGCTTTTTGAATCACATTCCAATGACTGTTGCTTTAGTTCTACCCCATAATGAAGTTTCAGATAATAAAGTGTCTTTAGAGCTCACACCTTCTTCAACAAGAAAGAACTTATGCTGAATTTGTTAAAAGCTTGTTCTACCTTTTTGAAAACAGCTGATCTGAGAATTGAATTTAGTAACTCTTAGCATTGCTTTTCTAGATAGTTCCCTGGAGAATGAAGTTTGGGCTAGCAGAAGGCAGAAACTGAACTGATATTTCAGGGCTATATCACTAAACACATTCAGCAAGAATGCCCTGTGCATCTGTAACTTGATAACATTGCAGCAGCATCTGCTCTCTGAATGCACATAAGAAAACTTGTTCCAGAAAGACTTTGTATGTGTTAACAAATATTAGGTTGAGAACTGGAGACTGGGTGAGAGTGATGCAATCACATGCACATAGAATTTGGAGTTTATACGCACAGCTTGCAAGTGAAATGGTTTAATGAATGGAATGATGAATGCATAATTTCATTATGAGTCATCACTATTAAAATGAAAATTTGATAGATACATAACCAGAAAATGTAGCTAACTATTACAAATACAAGTGCTAATTATATTTTGGAGTATATAATTTATGCTCTGAATAATACAGCAAGTAACTGCTTTTGCCCTGTTATGACTATTTTTGAGGAACAACAGGAAAGTTAGTTTAGAAACTGCTTCCTTCCTGTTGTAATCCTGTGAATGCTGAAGCTGATTCACTCTAAAGTGATCTTCAGTTACACTTTAGGTGCATAAAAAAGACATTCTCTAGTATAAACTCAAATGCTTAGCCCTAGAAAGTAATTAAAGGACAACTCTTGAAGGAAACTGAACATTAAAGCAGTATATCACTTCTGAGATAGAATGAGGTGCTTTCATTGGTCTGTATCACTTTTCATGAAGATTTTCCTTCTAGTTTAAGATTTTTTTAAAAAAAGTTTACTAATGAAATCATTATTTCTAAAATTTTACTCTAATAGAGTATATTCGCTCACATCATATTTGATCCTCAGAACACAGTTATTGAGAGGCAGGGAAAATATTTACAGTTCCATTTCAATCTAGGGAAATTGAGGATGAGGGAGATTAAATGACTTCTCCACGATCAGGTAGCCTGTAACTCACAATCTAGTGTTCTTTTTATTTCAAGAAATTTTATACTTACCACCTCACATTTTTTCTAGTAAAACTTCTGTTTTATGAGATCCAGAAATACAAGCACTAGAAGAAATTTTTTAAAAAAGTTAGAATAAAAAGAGAAGCCACAGGCCGAGAGAATATATTTGCAAAAGACATATTTGTTAAAGGACTATTACCCAAATTGTCCAAAAGAAAAAAAAAAAAAAACAAACCTCTTAAAACTCAACAATAAGAAAACACAAACAATCCAATTAAAAAATGTGCCAAAGATCATAAGACACCTCACCAAAGAAGATATACAGATGGCAAATAAGCATATGAAAATATGCTCCACATTATATGTCATTGGGAAAATGAAAATTAAAACAATAATAACTTTGCTACACATCTATTAGAATGGCCAAAATCCAGAACACTGACAACACCAAATGCTAATAAAAATGTGGAGCAACAGGAGTGGCTGGTGGGAGTGCAAAATGGTACAGCCACTTTGGAAAACAATTTGTCTATTTCTTACAAAACTAAGCATGCTCTTACCATTACAATGCAGCAATCAGGCTCCTTGGTATTTACCCAAAAGAGATGAAAACTTATGTCTGCACAAAAACCTGCACACAAATGATTACAGCAGCATTATTCACAATTGTCCAAACTTGAAAGCAACCAAGGTATCCTTCAGTAGCTGAATGAATGAATAA
This sequence comes from Cynocephalus volans, assembly GCF_027409185.1. Classification (NCBI taxonomy): domain Eukaryota; kingdom Metazoa; phylum Chordata; class Mammalia; order Dermoptera; family Cynocephalidae; genus Cynocephalus; species Cynocephalus volans. Next base: position 102,919,000 of record NC_084460.1, on the reverse strand, counting down.
ACTGTTACATCCAGAACATGACAAATTAAGTGCTAAAAAAGAAATGAGCTATCAAGCCCTGAAGAGACATGGAGGAAACTTAAATGCATATTTTTAAGTGAAAGAAGCCAATCTGAAAAGTTCATATACTGATTCCAACTATCTGATGTTCTAAAAAAGGCAAACCTATGGAGACAATAAAAAGATCAGTGGTTGTTAGGGAATGAGAGGTGGGGAGAGGGATGAATAGGCAGAGCACAGAAATTTTAGGGCAGTGAAAATATTCTGTATGATACTATCATGCTGGACATGCCATTATTCATTTGTCCAAACCTATAGAATGTACACTACTAAGAATGAACCCTCATGTAAACTATGGGCTTTGGGTGATGATTTGTTGATGTAGGTTCATCAATTTTAACAAATGTACCACTCTGGTAGGGAATACTGATCATGAGGGAGACTATATATATGTGGGGGCAAGGGGTATAGGGAGGGAGTATATAGGACACCTTCTCTTTAATTTTTCTGTGAACCTAAAACTGCTATAATAAAATAAGTTCTTTAAAAATGCATAGAATGGAAATTACTGGCATAAAATTTTTTCTTTCCAGTTGTCAAATACTCATGGCTTTTTTTCTTTTTGCCTTTTGTTTTGTAGATATTTATGTTTTTAAGGAAAAGTTGGTGAACATTTTTAAAAGATAAACTATAGATTTTCACAATTCTTCTAACAAGAGCATCAACACAGTACTTGTATACTAATGGCAGCTGAACAAGGCTTCTTGATCTGTGGGCTACAAGCACAAGCCCATCTAGTAAGGAAGTGGGAATGCAAAATGATGTAGGTCACCTTTTTGATTTTTTGATTGATTTTCTATCTGTCTTTTTTTTTTTTTTTTTTTGTCTTTTTCGTGACCTGCACTCAGCCAGTGAGTGCACCGGCCATTCCCACATAGGATCTGAACCCGTGGCGGGAGAGTCGCCGCGCTCCCAGCGCCGCACTCTCCCGAGTGCGCCACGGGCTCGGCCCTCTATCTGTCTTTATAACAATTAGGAGAGAAAGTCTTGCACACACACACATAACTTGTGGCAGTTAATTTTACCTGCAGGTTTCATGCAGTGTATTCCTATGTGTGTGCATGTGGTTGAAATGGGAGAAGGAGGCAGATGATAATATAATACACATGTCGATTAATTTACCTAAATTTCCAGAATAGCCTCAACACCTTCTCCAGCCCCTGCCCTCCCCCCACTCCCCACCAAACACAGATAGAGATGCCCCAGAGTCCTCGCTTGAATGCCCATGAGAAAGCACTGGCGTAAGGTACTTTAACTATTTTCAGAAGTCATCCTTCTTTGGCTGAGCCATTGCATTTGGCAGACAGCTTATTGGGTCTGCATTACCACTTTTCTGAAGACTGTCAGAGTATTGGATATAAATCAGCTTTAAAATAAAACATAAAATGGAGCACTGACAGTTGGTGGAGTTTTATTTCATTTGTATTCTCCTACTTCCTGGGGCCTAGCTGTAATCTTCATTGCTTACGAGAAACATGGACTATTGGAATGTGGCACTTCAGGCTCAACATATCTATGTGCAGTCAATGGGAAGAGGATCACTGGTTGCTATTAGGTACCCTCCACACAACATAGCATTGGACACGATACCTGCTGCTCTCAACACAATAAGTTAATTGGAAGACATCTGTCATCCAAACAAAACAAAACGAAAATAAAAATCTGTGGTATGCAGAAAGCTCCAAGGTTGGGTACAAAGGACAAGAATTTTATATATATATATATGTTTGTGTTTACATTCATGTGTATTATTTTATTAACTCACATTATGTACCAGATTCTCAGGGTGGGAGAAGAACCATTTGACAAACAAAATGCTTTTTAGCAAAGTGTGAACATTCTTATAAAAGGTTCTGCTTTACAAAATGATAGCAGAATCCTGATAAATCTACTGTGTCTTTGCTAGTTGAAGAATTTTTAAGGATTTACTCAATGCTAAGCATCTAAGGAAGTTTTAGTAAATATTTCATCATTTCATAACTTACTTAGAAAAAGAATCAACAAAATGGATATAAACATACACATTTGCATATTAAAATGTATTTATAAAGTTACCTTCATCAAGGATATAGGTTAAAGATGATAACGTGCTGTTTCCCTCTTTAAAAATAAAACTCCTACCCAAATCCTATTTAATTCTGATTATAAAAGTGATACATGCTCACTATTGAAAATTTGGAGTATACAGAAAATATAGAAATTAGAGTATACAAAAAATATTTATTTATTTATTTATTTATTATTGTTTTTAAAAAGATGACCGGTAAGGGGATCTTAACCCTTGACTTGGTGTTGTCAGCACCACGCTCAGCCAGTGAGCAAACCGGCCATCTCTATATAGGATCCGAACCCGTGGCCTTGGTGTTATCAGCACCGCACTCTCCTGAGTGAGCCACAGGCCAGCCCTGATACAAAAAATATTTAAAGTCTCCTGTGATCCCACAATTCAGAGATAACTTCCTTTATTAATATTTTTAAAATTAGGATTATATTGCATGTTGTAAGTTTTATGTGTTAATTTTCTCCTTAACATTATGCTGTGGATTGAATGTTCCCCCAAACTCATTGAAACTTAATCCCTATTGTGACAGTATTAAGAGGATGGGAAATCTTATTATGGTAATTGAAAGGTGGGGCTTTTAAGGGGTGATTATATTGTGAGGAACGTCCCCTAGTGAATGGATTGATCCATTGATGGTTTAACTGAGGTCATGGGTGTGGCAATGATGGCTTTCTAAGGACAGTGAGTGAGTAGCTTCGTCTCTCTTGCTTGGCCATTTTGCCATATGATACCCTGTGTTGCTGTGGAGATTCACCACCAAGATCAAGGACTTTTCCAGATGAGTTCCCTAGACTTTGGACTTCCCAGCCTCTGAAACTGTAAGAAATAAGTTCTACTTTTTTATAAATTACCCAGTTTCAGGTATTGTATTATAAGCACCAGAAACAGACTAATACACATGATAATATATTTTCCATGTTGTTTGGAGATCACCAAATTTTTTTTAATGTGTAATATTTTGTCATATGGATCTTCCCCAATTTATTTAATTAACTCCTATTATTGAACACACTGGTTATTTTTATTTCTCATTAGCATAATGCTTTGCTGAAATCTTTGTACATAAATCTTTGATTACAACTCTGCTTATATTTACTTAGGATACATTTCCATGTCTGTATTGTTGGGCATTCTAAAGGCTCTTGGTATGCATTGCTAAGTTGCTCTCCTGGAGGGTTGTAGCATGTTTATAATCCCACTGGTGGGATACGACCCTAGCCTTGACAGGGTAGTCATCATGGGAAGATGATGCTTTGTTCCTCTCTTTCACACTGAGAGGTTTATTTCACTTTATTTTGCTTTTGGGACTAAAGTGGAAGTCAAGTGTCATATAACAAGAGGGGAGAGAGAGGAAGTAAAGGAAGTGGGTAACTAATGTTGGCATTTTTATTTCAGTTTTCTGGAAATGGAAATGTTTTTATTCTCATTGTGGGGACAGGGAAGGTGACAACATTCATGCTGTCCCTATTCATCAGGGCAGAATCTCTCCCCAGTTGTGTATTCCTATGCCCAGGGAATTCTGATGTATGCCAGACATATATGCACTCACAAGCTAAATCTGGTGTATTTTCCTGGAAAATCAATTTGCTTAAAGACTTTGGGGGCAGGAGTTTTGAATTTTTGTGTCTTGCAAAGTTTTTAGCAGATGCATAAAATCAGCTTTTCCAACATTATTAAACCTAGAATTACTTGGTAAGTTCAACAAACAAAACATTTCTATAAACTAGAAGTCATTGGAACTTTGGACCTTTCTTTGTCTTCAAAGAACTTCTGTGGCATTAGTCAAAATGGACAGAGAACACGTACTTGTGAGAACTGGTGACGCTCATACAAAAGGGCAGTAGCATGAGATTTCTTGACAAGTTATGTTGCTTGTTTTATGAAAAAGGAGTTTGTTACCTTGCTAAGATTCAATAATTTTTGCATGTTGTACCCATAAAAAAATTGCCCATATACAAATCAGATCAACAACCTCCCAAAAATGCACTCAATCAAATATTAATTTACACACAACTCCATGTTTTTTTAAAATTCCTACCAGTGAAGTAATTCAAATCGTGTGTTTGTGCGTGTGTTTTGAACACCATTCCTAACTTATATTTTTAAACAACTCTAAAATTATATTTTCAACAGGATCACTGACTAGTTGAAATGGTATACTCTTTTTCAACAAGTTTGAAATATCAGAAAATACATAAGGTAATGAAGGAAATTCAGAATAACCTCAAATTATTGGGACGTGTCAAAACTGACATCCCTAAAACTCTCCACAAGGCCTTTGATAGCAACAAGGTTGATAGCATGACCTGGCTATGTCTAGAAAATACATAATGAGAAGCAGCAAAACTTTTCAGAAAAGTGGAATGTACCCAAATGTTTATTGAAAATATGGGTTTATTATTATGGAAATGGAAAATTACCATTTTTCTTGTGCAAGAAAACGCTAGATAAGATTCCATGAACCATCAATTCTGCAGGGAAATTTAAAAACCTACCACAAAATTTTCGAAGAAAAAAGTCACAGGAATTTTGTGAACTAAAAAGAAAATGTCCTGGGTAGAAAGAAGTACTATAATGCATGATGAAATCAAGCAAGCCATCCAAAACAACTTAACATAATCTTAAAGTTTAAAATGTTACCTTTTCCATTTCCTGTGGAGGATGAAGCTCATAGAATAGAAGATACTTTAATGAAATCTTGACCATGGATGTGATCAGATAGCAACTTTGTGAAAAAGCCTCCCCTTCACCAGGACATTTATGAACCTTCTGTAAAAATTTGTCCCCAAAAGTAGAAAAATACTACGATGTCTCAAAATATGAATGGCAACCCTAGAATCATAGAGTAGAAAACCTGAATGATCACATGCCGTGAACTTGCATATCTGAACCAAGAAGAGGTAGGCATAGGCAAAAAAAATACTGCCACATTTGTGTCTTAAAAAGATTGAGATTAACCTTACTCTGTTCCTTATATTTGCATCATAACTTGGATGTTAATAATTGTTCACTTTTATTTGATACTCTGTGAAAATTACTCAATAGAAAAATAAATGATGAAGAAATATTTGACAAGTGATGTATCTAAGAGAAACAATAGCAAGTGCAAAACTGTATTGATGAAGAGGAGATTCTATAATCCAGTAAGTTGAATGCACTTCACTTCTGTTCCTTTCCTTTCTACGGTTGACTGGAGGCTCTGTGCAGGTGTGGCCTTAAGGATGTTGGATGCCTTGTGGAGAAAACTCCAAGGAATGGATAGGTGCCTGGAAACTTAACTGCTGGAAGTTACAGGAGCATGTCATTGGAAGGTTTGGCCTGTGAAATCTATGAATTCCCATGGAAGCTCCTTATTAGAATTCATTTGTTTTTTATGGGATCCAAGAAAGAAAGAAATAGCAAGGCATGTGGGTTGACTCTTCTTTGGCCCTGAGCCTGGGAGAGTATGAAGATATCTGAAAACAAGAAGGCCTCTTTCAGGTACCCGAGGAAGAGGGTGATACTCTACCTATTTCTATACTGAGGGCCTATGGCAGCAGAGACCACCTGCCCAGAATGCTGCTACTGGGATTTTCCGATCAGCCAACAAAGAATATAACAACCTATCTAAGAGGATTTAGCAGCTAGAGAAAAAGATCGTACCAAACAAACCAAATACATGACCATCAAAATAGAGCTTCCCTTAATAACAACAACAACAACAACAACAACAACAACAACAACAACAAACAACAACAACAGCAATAATAATAATAATAGTAATAATAATGATAATAAATTCTGGCCACTATTTTTATAGCTATACAGGACCTTTTAACTAAACTATTTTATTATTAGATAACAAAGAACCTGGTTACTGTTAAGATGAAAGATCAATGCAAGATATATTTCTAGGCACAGAGCAAAAATATGAAGGGGGAGAAAAAGATAAGAGACTTGGGGATTTAATCTAAAAAACCAAACAGGTTAAAAATAGAAGCACCAGGGAAAGAAGAAGGAAAAGTTTAAAAAGAGGCAATAATTTTTTAAAGTGCCAAAAAATTGTTTTCCCTGAGCAAATTTGAAACTTGTTGAAAGCAGGATTTATGAAATTTTCTCATAGTCTTAAAATAGAAGTACCCGAATGGATGTTTGTTTTCTAAATGAATATTTGTTGAAAGAAATGACCAACAGAGGCAGATGAAGAGAAGACTTGGCGAGCAATGACACTGGATACACATATTCTCTCTCTCTCTCTCTGTGTCACACACACACACACTTGTGCGAGCACACACACACACACCGCACATCGGATAGGGAAAGGCTGGCTGGCAGTACGTGGTAACAGTGGTCTGTAAGGACTCAAAGTAGAATGCTGTTACTGAAAAAGGAATTTTGATAAGAGCCCGGAACTGAGAGTAAAAAAACTGGAAGTAAGGCTGGGGAGGGAATATGTAAAAACATCACAAAGGACTCCTACTTAGGGAAAGGAGGAGCGGGCCAAATATTTAAAATTTCATATTGTACATGACAGGGGAGGGGGCAGGTTGGGAGGAATATAGCATCTTGGTTGTGCAAACAGGCTGTACTGATAGAAAATGTTTGTATTTAGTGTTCAAAAACAGCATGCGAAAAGGGAAGATAAACATTGATGACATGGAGTAGTACAGTAGAATTCCTGAATTAACCAAAGGGAAAAAAAAAAACTGCAGTAATTGAACAGCATAATCAAACCAGTAAAAATAGCAAAAAACCCACAAAAACTCACCATAACAGAAAATAAGTAATTAAAATAAAGTAGAAAAGAAGATATATAATTAAGTACACTGGTTATTTTATTATTTGTAAAAGGACAGAATTTTCCCTTTAAAAGACTGAGACTGATAGTTTGGATTTAAGCAAATTCAACCCATGTATATTCTATTTATAGAAAAATAAAAGAAAAGTGATGAAGAAAGGTTGAAGATGAAGAGATAGAAAAAGACAGTGTTTCTTTTTCGAAGCAAATACTGTACAAGCTAAAGGAAAGTTGCAATATTAATGGCAGCTGATATAGTTAAATTTAAAAGCACTATAGAGAATAAAAAGAAACATTACATAATAATAAAATTGGTACTATTTGAGGAAGCTATGATAACCATAAACCTATATTTACCCTCTCACCAATTAAAAAACATCAAGGCGGGTTGAGAGAATTATATTAAGTGAAACAAGTCAGGCACAGAAAGAGAAATACCACATGTTCTCACTTATTGGTGGGAGCTAAAAATTAATATATAACTCACACACACACACACACACACACAAAAAAAAAAATAACAAAAAAAAACTGGGCTGGGGGTGGGGAAGAAGATATAACAACCACAATTACTTGAAGTTGATACGACAAGCAAACAGAGGGGACGTTGGTGGCGAGGAGTGGGGGAGGGACGAGGGAGGGAGGTTTTGGTGATGGGCAACAATAATCAGCCACAATGTATATCGACAAAATAAAATTTAAAAAAAAATTAAAAAAACAAAAATAAAAAACATCAAGGCGGGAAATACATAAAGCAAAAGAATTTAAGGAGAACTTTAAAAAACTATAATGGATAACACGATTTTAAGTGAGAGAAACTCTAAGAATTGGACAGATTGAGTAAACAAAAAATAAAAAAATATCATAGAAGAATTGAATAGTATCATACATCAATAAGTATTTGTAAAGGCTTCCATCTTTCAATTAGAGAATCACAATTACAAAATAATCATAGTAATAGTAATAATGATGATAACCAAGTACTTGGCTAGCAAAAAGAAAACCTTACAAAATTTTTAAAGTTGGGATTTTATGACTCATGTACTCCTATTAAATACAAATAAAGGCAGAAATAAATAATACAGAGGTGACCAAAAAAAGCTTACTTTTTAGAAATTAAAAAACAAACAAGCAAACCACACTCCTGAATTACAACTGTAACAAGAGGTTAACATCAAATGTTAATTATTACTTATGTAGAAAACTATAATAGAGACCCTTTATGCTATAACTGATGACCCTGAAAATATACAGCCTTAAATGCCTTAACTGCTAAAAAAGAAAGATAACAAAGTAAATCTAGTAGTATTCATCTGAAGAGATTAAAAAAGCAATTTACAAAAAAGAAACAGAAATTAAAGATAAAAGCAGAAATTAGTGAAATAGGAAATAAGAAAATGGAAGAAAAGATAAATAAATCTTAAGCCTTAAAAACTCTTATCGAATACCCTATCAGAGCATGATTAAAGAAACATAGTAAGAAAAACATATATATAAATTGGAAGGAAAATGTAATTGCAAATATAGAAGATTAAAATAATTGTAAGAAAATAAAAAATTTGAAAACTTAGATGAAATGAATCATTTCATAGCAAAATATAAATTGCTAAAGCTGACCCAAAAGAAAACAAAAATTTTGACTAACCAATCATCACAGAAATGATCAGACCAGTGATTAGATACCTAGACATGTAGAAAGCTCAGAACCACTTGTGTTTGTAGCTGAAATTTTATCTCAACCTTAAAGAACAAGTCATTCTAAAGCTATTTTTAATCCAGGTTATAAAAAAAAAAGATAAGCAAATCATTCAATTTGATTTTTATAAAGTCAGAATAACTTTAGTACCAAACCAGAATAAAGTTACTTCTGGAAAAATGTATTAGTCCATTTCTGTTGCTTATAATAAAATACCTGAACCTGGGTGATTTATAAAGAAAACCAAAATTTATTGCTTACAGTTACTAGGCTGGGAAGTTCAAAGTCCATCTGATGGTGGCAACAGTGACCCAGGAATCTCTCATTGCAAGATGGTGGAAGCAGAGAGAGCAGAGAGAATGCAGAGAGAGACTCTCCTCCCCCCCCCCCCTTTTTTTTGTGACTGGTAAGGGGATCATAACCCTTGGCTTGGTGTCCGCACCGCCCTCAGCCAGTGAGTGCACTGGCCATCCCTATATAGGATCTGAACCCGCGGCCTCCGTGCTTCCAGCGCCGCCGTGCTCCCAGCGCTGCACTCTCCTGAGTGAGCAACGAGGTCGGCCCCTCTCCCTTCTTTTAAAGCCCTCAGAACCAAGCCCCTGACCACCATTATTAATCCATTCACTACTGCATGGTCCCACATCTAACTACCTCTTCAAGGCTCCACCTTTCAATTACCATAAGCGGATTTCACACCCTCTTAACAGTCACTGTGGGGACCAAGTTTCTAGTACATAAAACTTGGAGACAAAATTCAAGTTTCAGTAAGTTTTGGGGGGACATAATTCAATCCACTACAAACAACAACAACAACAGAAAAGGAGTAGCAGCAAAACAGCTGCGAGGAGGAAAAGAAAATTGTACATCAGGTCCATTGATGAATGTAGATTCAAAGATTGTAAATAAGGTATTAGAAAATAAAATACAGCATTGTATCATATAATAATAATAATACATTGTGGCAAATAATATACAGTAATAATATATTGTGACAAAGTCGGATTTATTTAATAATGGAAATGTTTATCAATCTATCAACTTAAGCCTTCAGCAAACTCAAGGGCAAAAGGCATATGCTCTTACTGAAAGATATAAAAGGCATTTGATAAAAGCCAACATCCAGTCCGCTATGGGTCAAACGTGTCCCCCAGAAGATCATGTATTGGAAACTTCATCTGCATTGTAACAGTGTTAAGAGGGTAGGAAATCCAATTATGGTATTTGAAAGGTGGGGACTTTAAAGTGATTAGATTGTGAGGACCATGCTCTGGTGAATGGATTGATCCATTGATGGAGTAATGAGCTGATGTTTTAATGGATGGCAATCAGCATGGTTCTGACGGCTTCACAAGGAGAGCCAGTGAGAAAGTTAACTCACTCTTGCTGTGCCCATTCTCACCATGTGATGTCCTGCATCACTATAGAGACCACCACCAACAGCAAGGCCCTCACCAGATGTGTCCCTTGACTTCGGACTTCCCAGTATACAAAACTTTAAGAAATAAATTTTGTTTCTTTATAAATTACCCAGTTTCAGATATTCTGTTAATAAGCAACAGACATGCACTAATACTCAATCCTAATAAAATTCTAAGTAAAAGAAGAAAAGAAGATAACCACTTAAATATAATAAAGACCATTTACCAAAATCCAACAGCAAATATCTTAAATGTGAAACTCTAAAGTAATTTCAATTACAATAAGGAATTAGAGATCCTCAGCTTAGAACTCTTTATTGGTTCCCCACTGGTCTATTAAAAAATTTTGGGCTTCTTGACACATGAAACTGTTCTTGAGTGGCCCCTGCCTACTGCTTTTACTTCCTTTTCTTCACTTAATGTCATAGAGGTCACTGTCCATCCAGATCTGCCTCTAGTCCCCCACACTTGTTGTTGTTTTGTGCCTCTTTGCTTTTGCTCATGCAGTGCTCTTTGCCTTCCATGCCTGCTCATGCCTCTTCTCTCTTTTTCATCTGGGCAATTTCTCACTTTTAAAACCTGGCTCCCACCCTCCCATAGATGCCCATGTATTTCTCCAATATTGCACCTAAGAAATTCTGCTTGAGCACAGAAATGGGGTCCTATTTTCTTTTGTTCATTCAGTATCTAGCACTGTGCCGGACCTATAGGACATGTGCAGTGGAAGTTAACCGAATCAAGGCATAAGAAGATGAACAAATCCATGAACACTACAGCCTCTCTTGTCTTGCTTCTTTGGATTTCACTCTCCCTAGTAACAGTGATGGGGTGACTTCCTACTGAGAGCCCCACTCATGATGATGGCAACACCTGTCTTGCTATACATGGATGAATTCTCTTTTGTTTTATGACCCACATGCACACACGGCAAATGATGCTGATAATAGATTTTTGCTTTCATTCTGCTCCATGAATTGCCAGTCCTGTCTATATCTGCTGGATTATTTGTTTGTTCCTTTGTTCTCGTCATTGTGTACTGACAGTATGGGATGAGGGTGGCGGCAGAAGAGATGTTTTAGCAGCTCTTTTAAGTGACCCAGAAGAAGTCTTCACCTTGTAGATGTGATTCATACAAATTCTCTTTGTGTGTTTTCTTTGGCTGATGACTCATTTGACATCTTTGACAACCATTGTTTGTGGAATATGCACCTTTGGTACTTTAGCTACAAAACTCAAGATTGTCTGGGGGAAATTTCTTCTGAATTAATTCAGAAAAGGTCAGTAGGTGAGCTTGATTCTACAGTTGCTAGAATTTGCCACTTCTTGTAGGTTATTTGTTTATTTTTTTGTCTACCACTCTAGCTTCTGCCATCTGCCATTGTTACAGAGCCCAGGTGTGCAAGATTTTCTTGTTGTCCTGTAAACATGACTCAGTCATCCCCTTCATTTGTCTGGTCATTAGTTATTGAATTGTTGATGGGTTGACTGACCATTCCTGGAAACATCTGTTCCAGATGCTACTTATCCTAGGGGAATGAGGAATAGCTAACATGCTTTGTAATTATTAGTTCATACTGTATTTAATTGCTTTCTCCTAATTCCATTCAACTTGCAAGATTTTTAATAATCTATGATTTATACTCAGTTGTCCAGTTTATTTGGGCATGTAAAATGTACCATATGGAAACCAACACCATAGTCCACTACCTTCAAAACTCATTTCAAGTACCGTATTCTCAGTGAAGCCTTGCCTGGCCCCATCCAGAACAAGTTAGGATTTCCTCCTCTACTCATGTCAGTATTCTATTATGTGCCACACTTTATTACAATTGTTTGTGTCTCTTTTACTGAGGGATAAGTTGAATTAGATATGTCTTTTTACTTCCATAACTTCATTTAATAGCACAATTAACAGGTGGGTGCTTAGACATGAACAGGTGCACAGTAAAGACATATAGCCTGAATGACTAGCTGCCATCATTTGAACTCCTAATGTCCATGCTGGTGAGTCCTTAATGAATGCAGGAGGGCAGGGCAAGGGAAGATCCTAGTAATTTCCAGTAGAACTTCTCTAGTAGCCTAGTTTAGAGGCAAGAGCCCTGTATTTACAACTGGAAAACGTGGGTTTCAGTATCACACTGCCATTTTTGAACTTTGCATGCTGGAATTTTGAATATCACTTTGTAAAAGTAATACACATGTCCCATCTGTAATATGGGGATACTAATATGTCATGAACATCTCATAGGAGTGTTATGAGAACCAAACAACAGGGCATCTGAAGGCCCTAGACAAAATGTAAAGCAATATGCAGAGGAAAGCTGTTGAAGCTGCATCTGCTCATTTGGAAACATTGCATGTACACACATAGGTCCTATGATGTATTTAATTTAGTACACTTTAAAAAATGATTTGTCACGTAAACTATGTACAGCCCTCTAAAAAAGATAATGAAAATAATTTGCCTTCCGGGCCTAACCAAGGCTTTAGTAATCCCTCCAAGACAAAAATAAAGCAGGTTATTAAAAAAGAAAAAGCATGTAAATAATCAGAGCATCCTTCTGCAAAACTAGTTGCTGACTGCCTTTTTGGTTCTTTTCCAAAACTATATTGGATTCCTTGTATTCATATATGCAGGTGGCATCTGACCAAATCGAGCTGTCTATATAAGAGCTTTATTAAGTAATTCCAAAGGAATTTCACACTCTTGCCCTCCTTGATATGAGGTCACAGAATTCACTTCTCTTCAAATAGACCCACGTGGGTCCTGGGAAGTTGCTTCAGCTTCCCCTCCTCCTACGTGTTCTGCCAAGATTCACATGCCTGCTGGCGTTCCATTTAAGTGGTGGATTACTGATCAAACCCTCTGTCTTGCAGATTCTATAATGACTTAGAAATCCTCACATTTTACTTTCATTTGGGAGTCCCACAATCACTACCCTCTTTCTTTGTTAATTTCTCCAAAGCCTTCCAATAGTTATTATCATTGTTCCTTCTTTAGGGCAATCAAAAGCAGGTTAGAGACTGAATTATTCACCTATATTCTGGAAAAGGTGGTACCCAGGGCATTTATCAGTTCCCTAAGCTGCTTTCTTCGTCACATAAGAGAGGGTTTTTTTTTTTATCTATGACCTTAAATTAAGTTTATGCCAATTAGCGGCACCTATTAAAGTATTGGGGGCTAATTTGTTTCTTTCATCTTAAAAAAAGATTCAAGGCCTATTGTAATGCTTTTAAAAAATTCCACATACTTTGATCTCACTCTCTTATTGCCTTTTTTTCAATCTTAGTTACTTAGTGTTATAAAACCAAAATGCTAAAAACTGAACGTGGTAAAAAATACAGACGACTTCTTTGAAAATGGGCAGACATCAGACTCAAGGGCAGGAAAAAACAAGTAAAGAAGGGCCAGAAAAAGATTTGTAAAAATGTGCAGACTTCTTCACTGAGCTTTTTGAGATGTCATTGATTAAAATGTTACCCTGGTTGCAAGATTTCATTTTACTGAACATCACTTGCTACGTCCCTAGTCTACCATTTATTTTCAAGCACCGTGTTCTGATTATGTTTCTTGTCTAAAAAGCTGTGCTGACTTACATTCCATGACACTAAAATAGTTGCCTGCTGCTATCAATGGGATATTAGCTCAATTAATGAGAGTTAATAGAAGTCTGGGAACATACCTGGAGATTAAATGAGAAATTGCAGGACTATAACTTTAATTTTTTAACACAGGAAATTATTATAAAATTAATTTTTCCAAGACCCTAGCGTTGATATAGGATTTGACCTAAGAGTACCTGCCTTCAAATCTGTGTTTAGCTGTTTACTTGTGTGCGAATCAGGGCAAAACTCTTAACTTCTGTGTGCTTCAGTTTTCTCATCTATTGAGACCTATAACACCTACCTCATGGAGTTATCATTAGGTTCAGTTATGTGACATTCCTTTGGACACTCTAAAGACTACAAATACTAGTTGGCATTATGGTTACTGCTTGTCAAGATCAAGCCCTATCAGAAGAAAATTAGTCTCATTTAGGGCAGAAGGACAGTTTCGGTGCCTGTAGATGTCATCTCTCTTGACCTTGGTAATGTTTCTAAATTGATCTTTGTAGCACAATATCAGACCTTATGGAAATATGGCTAAGGACACATACAATTCCTAGGTACGTTTCTAACATCTGGTTAGAAACATAATTTGAAAATTGTCCTTGAAAATAAATGGTAGGCTAGGGAAGTAATGAGTGATGTTCAGTAGGAAGAACTCTTGGGACTAAGGTAAGTCACATTTCAATCAATGACACAGCAGAGTTCAATGAAGACTATTAAATTATTTAAGTATGGCTATGACAAGGTTGTAGAAACTGAGTTCTATTACTTTGGTAAAAGATTCAGAATTCAAAGTGACATTGGTGCTTTAGAAAAAAGATTAGAAATTGTGTCTAACTAGAAGCAGATGTAGACACAGGATGGGGAAAAGGCTCAAATGTGCTCATGTTTATGGGGGGAAGACCTGGCTATGTGTGCAGAGGCAGAACGAGGACAGGAGGTTCTGGGTAGTTGTCAGATTGCTTGTGAGTCAGCAATGCGGCACTGCAGCCAGAAACCCAGCCGAGCGCTGCTGGGCACGGCAGGAAGGTGGCATGGAGCTAAGCCTGAGAGGCAGCTCCTCCAGACAAGCCACACAGGGATCACCAGTCTGGGGAGCCCTGTTTTTCTCGGCTCAGGATTCTGTCTTTGATTAAATACCTGTACTATCTATTTAGGCCACTTACTCTGATTTGCAGAGGGTGAAGATGGCTTTTCCCTTTCTGATGTGAGCCATCAGGGATATAATATGGAAGAGTACGGTTATCTAAAAAATGAATGCTATACCCCCAATCATCCGAACCACCTTCATTATTTGTCAGTTATTTAGAAAGTTCCAAAATATTTTAAAGACATCCTAATTTTTAGCCTATACCATCTCACGAATAAGTAATTCCATTAAGTTTTCTATCCATAAGGGCATGGAGACCATGGCACCATGTGTCTTGTCTGAACTCCCTCCTTTCCCGGACAGCCCCTTTCCCTTTCATCTGCCTGGTAAACTGCTCTCCATCCATCAGGTCGCAACTGAAGCCTCACTTTCTGACTTGCCTGGGTTGAGTTACATCTTTTGTGCCTGGCTCTGCTGCATCTTGTACTTTTCCCTGTTATAGGCTCATTAATCACAGTGAATAGAATTAGAAGGTGAGCTTCTTGAAAGTACAGATCAAATTTTAGTCATCTTTGTATTCTTATCACCTGGAAGGGGCCCTGGCCCATGGTGTGTGCTCTATGAATATTTATTGAATGATTAAATGAAGGAATGAATGAAGGAAAGTATATAAGTAAAAGATTTATGTGAATAGCTTTAAAGAAGTCCGTATTTAATCAGAAAAAAAGAACCTCTAACTTTCTGCTTGGGAATTGCATTTTAAGCAGAATTTTAAGAGTTTCCAGTGATCTATAAGAAAGAAGTTCTCGCCAGTACCAACTAGGCATAGTCTTTCCTCCCTTTATCTAGGGGATGAGCTAGGTAAGTCCCTTCCAAATTTAAGACCCTTTAATTAGTAGGCTCTAGTGATTTCTATTCTTTGGCTTGGACTAGTTGCTTAAGGGTCCATGACGGAGACATGATCAGCCTGAAGGGCCCAATCCCATTGTCAAGTGATGAAATTTTCATATTGTCACAATGTGAAGCCAGCACTTCTGTTTTTCAAGGCAGCAGTGCACATATGTGTCTTTTTGACTCTTTCCATCTCTTTTCTTTTGATAACTTTGATCAGAGGGAGACAAAAAATCTTTACTATAGCATGTTTCCAAATGTTCTGTTTCTGTCCTTCTAGTGAAACGTTTCATGCCTGTTGAGGATTTTAATGATCTGATCCTGACTCTGAAGTTGCTGATTTCTGAGATGTGATTCCCTCCATCCACCATCATTTTTGTTTCAGAAACAAACAGAACAAAAGAAAACAGCATCGTTTGTTTGCCTAATGACATGTGCTAATAATAATAAAAAAACCTTTCTCTCCTTTCCTCCAGCTCATTTTTAATATTTATCTTTTCATGAGTACACTCAGCCTGTCTTTAATGTTGTCAACATGTTCCTAAGCAGGCTGGCTGGGGCGTTAGCAAACATTAGCAGCAGGAAATCTCCAGCTCTTGACAGTTAGAGAAGACTCCCCTCTGAGAAGTGAGTTAAAAAAGAACATATTAGTTAATTTTTAAAAAAATCTTAGACTCTCAACAAATTTATTAATGTCATGACTTAATTATCTGGTTAAAAAATGTCATGGTTTTCACAGTGTCCCATGATTCTCTTAGTTCCTTCTATTCACAAATAAGTTAGAGATATTTTAATTTATAGCTGAATCCTTAAGAGTCTAGAAGATACATTCATCAAACAGCCACAGACATCAAGACCTCAGCGAGGGATCCAGTCGGCAGTGGTGAGAGCATGAGCTTGGGAACCAGGCTCACCTGAATCTGAATTATGGCTCTGCTCTGTCCTAGCTTCATGACTGGGGAAATGAGCCTCTCTGTGCCTCAGTTTCCCCATTTACAAAATAAAGTTGACATTACCTTCCTTGCAGAGTTAGTGTCAAAATGAATTGAATTACTACATGTTAAGCTCTTAGTGCAATTTTATATACATTCTAAATTCTTGATAAATGGTGACAATGGTGATGAAGGAATTGAAGATGCCATTTTTCAGCAGATAGGGTTCATCCACACAGGCACATTTTCTGCCTTTTAGAGAACTCAAATCCTTATCCAAAAAAACAAATTCTACTTTATTGGATGGGAAAGATCTAAGGACTTTCAAGGTGTTATTTTTCAAATTTCTTGAAAAGCACAAAGCAGCTGAAAGCATCAGTGTCAGGTTTTCTCCTGGCAGCACTGAAGACAGAAAGCTCAATCTATGTAAATCTATAAGTTGCAATTTGTCATTTATTCTCTGAGTCTCCAAATACATGTCTTGGGCCTTTATTTTATTTAAACACTTGGATGAAAATTAAATCACAGGAGTAGCCACTGCTATACATGGTTGGGTGACCTTATCTTAGTCTCCAGCTCCCTAAAGACAGTTTTTGGCAAACATATTTTAGAGGAATTTACAAAAGAGGGTCAATGGAAAAAAAAAAAAAAGGTGTTACTATTTTAAGGTAATTAATATTTTGGTTTCCTTAGCAGTTAAAATAGTACTTTGCCAGATGGCTGATGTCTTTTTGGTTAGCAATGTTATGCTATATTTTGAATAAAGAAATTGTGGGGAGAGAGGGGGCAAGCAGAAGCTGTTGAGAACAGCTTTTTCAAATCACAACAAAGCATACCATATGGAGTTTGGGAATGGTGAAGGAAATGAGTAAAAAGTAAGGTATTTTTACTGCCTAAGAGCATGAACTTTGTTTTCTTGAGAAAACATGACTGTTTCAGATGTAAGTGGACATGTAAGTGGAATTCTGTGTGGGTGTATGTGTTGAACATAGAGCAATGACTAAACAATAAAATTTCCTGACACCTTGGAGCAAGGATATTCAGGGTGGTCAGGAGAATGTCTCCCCGAGGAACCTTCCAGGGACACAGGTAGGAGAGACAGTCCAGGCAGGTCTCTCCCACTCTGGACTCCTCTGCAGTGTTCTTCTTTCGACATTCATGGATTGATTTGACTCTTGTAGACTCCTGGGACTAGCACTGGGGAAACAGAAGTATCCCCACAGTAGGTCACGGCCTGATGGGGATAGTAGACCATAGCTCCCATTTATAAACAGGAGCCAAGGCTCAGGCAAGACAAGAGCAAGGCTGAGGTCTTGTA
This sequence comes from Cynocephalus volans, assembly GCF_027409185.1. Lineage (NCBI taxonomy): Eukaryota > Metazoa > Chordata > Mammalia > Dermoptera > Cynocephalidae > Cynocephalus > Cynocephalus volans. The sequence goes on along the minus strand of NC_084460.1, from coordinate 102,901,147 downwards.
TCTGTGACAGATGGTAGCAGTTAGACCTGAGCCCAAGGTCAATGTGATACTCAATCCTCTCCAAATGGCCTTGGGGTGATACTGAGTCATGTGTGAACTTCAGTGGTAATAACTGGCATTTATTGAACACCTACTATTGCCAAGATCTTTACATGTGTTCTCTGTGCTCCCTTGTTAAGCCCTTACGACAGGTATTATCTTCATTTTATGGGAACCATGGGGAATTGAGGCTTATAGTGGTTGAGGAACTAGCTTAAAGGTACACTGAGCTGTCTTACTGGAGCCAAAGCCTATGTTGTCGCATGATTCCACCGGGTTCTTTAGGGCATGCCTATGTCTTCTGACCTGTTCTCATTTTCTCTGGCATCAAGATAAGGGAGAAAGAAATTATACGTACTCACATGATAATTCAACGTGGCCAAATAACATATGTCAATTTTTTAATATCTTATTTTGTCATGGCAAAGCTTGGTAGATGTGGAAAGGATATTAATTTAGAAGGTAGGCCATGCAGATTTTAGTCTGAGTTGTACCACTACAAAGCTATGGCCTTGGGTAAATCATTCAAACTCTTTTGTACCCCAGATACTTCAAATGAAAATGAATGGACCACATTACTATCTATTTCTCTACATTTTCCTCCAGGTCTAATACTCTATAATTTTTAAAGTATCTCTAAGCCCTTCACTAACAGCCCCCCGCCCCCTCCAACCCCGCAATGCCCTATTTTCATGGGGAAAGCTTCTGGTTCACGTACAGCCGATATCTTATTTCAGATCCACTTCAAGTGTGAATAGACTATTGCCCTCCTGATTGAGTCCTTAATGATTCTACAAGTAGATTCAGAAGCACACTTTCCAAATAATTACCAATATTCATGAAGATAATTAACTTACACAGACATTTGGAGGCATAATACAATGCCTGGAAATATCTGATGCCAGGAATGTTTACTGAAGATTCATTTATTTCCCCAATCAGCTGAGGGATGAGGGGGAAAGAAAAGATACTTTTATGATGTTACGTGCTCTGTGGGTACATTCTTAGAAATCTCCCTAGCTTTATTATTTGCTTTCTAGACTCATTAATTCTGCTTAGATTAAAGAAGCAAATGCTAGTGAAAGAGAACTGAAACCTCTAAATTGCCCATGTGAACATGTCGTTGCAAAGAGAGTATTAATAGCTGCTGTTTTTTGAGCACTTCCTAAGTTCTGGTTCTCCATACATATGACCACTCTTCACAGGAACATTTTAAGGTAGTCATTGCCATCTTTTTTTTTTAAGCTTATATAATGCTCTTTTAAAATTAGCTTTTATGTCATTCACATACTCATCTTCCTTTCACCAGCAAGGTAAAGAATCTCACAGAACTTAGGCTAGTGTTCAAAGGAACTGACTACTTATGCTAAAAATATGACTTGATCCAGATTAATTTTATTAAAAAGCCTGTGTGTTTTCCATTATGCTTCTTCTGAAACGGAGAACACGATCAGAGGAGGATGAGAAGGGGCAGCTTGTGAGATGAGCAATCTCGTTTGCTCTGAGCAGGTGCTGGGGTGGGGCTTCCCACGCTGCCCGGAGCACACAGTGCCCACCCTGGGTGCAGACACGTGTGGCTGCCAGCTGTAAACTGCAGCTCGACAAACATTTCTTCTGAATCCTGTATATGACATTTCCCCCACTCTTTTCCTCATTGTCCATCCGCTATTTCAAAACCTTTGAATCACCAAAATTTAAAGGTCATCTGGTTCAACCCTCAGTTTTACATATGAGAAAATGGACACTCAGAGACAGGAAGTAACTTACTCAAGGTCACATGCTGGTCTGTGGTTGACTTGAGACTATAGTCCAGACACTCATATTCTGTTTGCTGTACTCTGTACCCTCCTTTCTCATCCACTTTAACCCTGGATCTATTGGGGTGAGATTAGGACAAACTCAGGCCTTCAGAGCCATGGTGTCCCAAACTTTGTGATTGCCATGTAATAGAAGTGTGGGTACATGTCATGAATAAAAACTTGGAAGAAAGTGCTTTGTTATATGGAAAAATATTTGTTGCATTGGGTTTAATCCAGATATCTTTTAGATCAAAGAAAACATCTTTCACTATTGCCTCTAGCAGATTAAATTTAGCAGGAAGTTCATAATTTAAGTATATTAAACAATTTGGAACACAGTGGTTTCTACCTAAAGATAGACCAAAGCAGAACTTCTCAGCTGGAATATTTATTTTCTCTCTGAGTTACGGATACTCAGTGCAATCATCAATTTTATGTTACCTAATTAACCTGTGCTTTTGATAGTTCAGGAAAATATTGGTATACTTCTGATTATTTCCTATATTCTTAACTCTGCTTTTCTACTTATTCTCTGGCCTCTGTTTTTGTTTTCTTTTTTTAAAAAATAAAACACATACAAATCTTCCATTACGTAAATGGAAGTAACTTGAAGGTTTTATACTTGTTGTATTAAAGTAAAAGCCTATATGAGGGCTGTCCAGTTAGCTAAGTTGGTTAGTTGGTTAGTTGTTGATAAAACCAAGGTAGAAGGTTTGGCTCCCTGTATTACCAAAAAAAGGTCTATGTGAAACCTTCTTTAACTCTATATTTCAGGGCATGCTACATTATTGTTTAATATTTTCAGGTTGATTTTTTATTAAAATAATATGTTCACAACTTGGCTTCTCTGGCAGTAAACGCTGAGACAGAGTTTGGGGTAAGTATTAATTTCCTAAGCTGCCATAATAAAGTACTATAAACTGAGTGTCTTAAACAACTGAGAGTTATGGTCTCATAGTTCTGGAAGCTAAATCTGAAATCAAGATGTAGTAAGATTGGTTCCTTTTAAGAGCTCTGTGGGAAGGATCTGTTCCATGCCTCTCTCATAGCTTCTGCTGATTTGCTGGCAATCTTTGGCATTCCTTGGCTTGTGGTGGCCTCACCCCAATTTCTGCCTCCTACTTCACATGGCATTCTCCTTGTGAGTGTATCCATGTCCAAATTTCTCCTTTTCGTAAGGCCACCAGTCATATTGGGTTAAAGCCTACCTTATTCCAGTACAACCTTATCTTAACTAGCTACATCTACAATGACTTTATTTCCCAATAAGGTCATATTTGGAGGTATTAGGTGTTAGGACTTGAACATATGAATTTTGAGGGGACATAATTCAACTTATAATTCAAGGTGTCTGTCTTTTAAGAAAAGGGTGAAGAAACAGCATTGGGCAGAGGAAGAGGTTAAATGGTGACATAGGCTCTACAAAACCTTGGGCCATCTGGCGGTGAGCTTTGGGGCAAATACTGCCTGAGAGTCCCTCTGCAGGCCGTGGTGGGCCTTTGCACCCTGCCTTGCTCAGTCATCCAATGTAGGCTGCCCAGGGAGGTCATCACCTCAGGTGAGGCATCTCTCTGAAGCAGAGGCAGACCCTGAAGGAACCGAGGGCTGAAGGCTGGCTGCAGACTGCTCTCCTCACGTGGACAGCAAGTCCTTCCATGAAGGGAGATCTGGGTGGCATGTCTACATGTTCACCTCAAATAGAATAAGCATTAATGACTCTGAAGTTTAAAGAAAAACCTTGATCTCAAAAATATTAATCTCATAAAAATATCTGTTTTAAATGCCTAAGGTGTCTCCTTTGCCTATATGTTCAGGTATAAATCCCCAAATTTGGCTCCCAAGGCACTCTGCCGCTAGACTCAAATCTGTGTTTACAGCCTCTTTCTACTCTTCTACACAATCCTCGGTTCTAGCTACATGGACTTTTCTCTACCCAGGACATGAACTTCCCATTCTTGCCTCCACTGCTTTTGGCAAGAAGAGCTCCTTCCTTAATGCACTTTATCTGTTGAGAATTATAGGAGATTGAAAGGTAAATTTCAGTCTTACTGGAAAGGCCTTTAAGACCAGACTAAGAGGTTTATGACTAATCTATAGTCTAATCCAGCCAAGTATAGCCTGCAGGTCAAATCCAGTCTCCCATCTGTTATTATAAATAAAGTTTTATTGGAACACAGCCATGCCCTTTTGTTTATATGTTGTTTGTGGCTGTTATGTTACAATGCTGCTCAGTGGCAGAGCTGAGTAGTTACAATGAGACTGTATGTCTCACAAAGCCTAAAATATTTACTATTTGGCCCTTTGCAGAAAAAGTTTGTTGAACCTAATCTGACCTTTTCTTTGTGGCAGAAAAAGTACCGCCTCCCCTGTAGTACTACTCTGAACGGTTCCTGCTCTCAGTGATCTCCAGCCTCTAACTTCATAAGGCACATAGCAATTTTGCTATGTTGGGATTTGTGCTTCTGGGGCCTATGTCCCATTAGCCCAACCAGATTGTGAGCTTCCTGTGAGCAGAGACTGTCGTCTTCATTTTATTTTGGATTTTCCACAGTGCTAAACATGGAGCATCTGCTGATCATACAGAGATTAGTATTCTTGCTTGCGAGGCAGTTTGTTGTACTGTGGAAAAATGGGCTCTGGAGTCTAATAAATCCAGGTCCTATGTGTTATGTGTGACCTTGAGAAAGATACATAGTTCTTTTCAGCCTTATACTTTCGCTCAGCTTTGCTATGATTTTCACAAGTTTGAGGTTACAAGAATCTTACAGGTGGTATTTGACTCAGACTAAAGCAGAGCGGAGCAGAGGGTGTTGTGTAGACAGCATTGCAAGAATGACTCACCTGCCTCACACACAGACTTGTGCAAGAACAAGGAGGGACAGATAGAGTTCTGAGCTTTTTCACTGGGGGGCACTAATGTCATTTGGGGAGTGACAGTCCTCTGAAGTGAGGGAGCATCCTTCTGTTTGCAGGATGTTTAGTTTTCCTGTTCCCTTCCCACTAAGGGCCAGTAGTGACCCCACCCATCACCGTGACTGCTATTATGGATCCACACACATTTTCAAATGTACCCTGAGGGTCACTACCACCTTGGCCGAGAACCATTGTACACACTTCAAAAAGTGCTAAGTGTTCTGGCTGTGTCTTATAGATCTCTGCAGCGTTGAGGACACTTCCAGCAGAACACCTCTACTTTTATCTATCTTGCATTACTAAGATTTTGTTTGAAAATATGCATATGGCTACATTTTTTGAAATAAGATAGAAATGCAGTTGCATGGTTCAAGTCAAACATTGTTTCACTGTAAAACCTGAACTTTCAACAGTGTCAGATCAGAACTGAGAAAGGGCCATTCAACGAAAGGAGGCACAGAGCAGGATAAGAAAAGAATAAAGGGGTCCTGTCCTATCAAGACCAATACAGACCCTCCCCTTTCATTCAGATATGAGCACAAACACCAGCATCATACCGCAATCCTAATGATAACAATAATGTCCAAATGAATGATTTAGCACCTATGCATTCAGAGCTATGCATTATATGTTACTATTTCTACACTTCTAACATCTTAGCATGGGAGGTACTATAGAGGCAAAAAAGTCTCATGGAAGTTGAGCAATGTCCCCGTACTCACAAAGCTAGTTAGTGGCTGAATCTGTATTCAAACCCATATTTTACTATAAAAGCCATATACTTTCTGTTCTACCAAGCTATATAATACTATTTGTAATTTTTTTCACCTAATGTATCAAATTATAAATATTTGTGTTGGGCATGTTGCTATGTTTTGCTATGTCTGTGCTGAAATGCTAAAGGATTATATGTGGTTTACTCCATATGAGAATTTGTTTTTCTTCCAGTCAATCTACTTTTTGTGCTTATACAGTCCCTTCAGGCATTTAAGCGAGCCACCTGCACTGGGGTGACCTACTCAAATGTGCACCGTCCTGGAGCCCAGCTCAGGCATACCAAACAAGGGGCATCTCCCCTAGAAAGAGATTCAAAGGGGCCTCTTTTTGTGCTACTTATTATTTGGCCTTGGTGCAGATCACGGAGAGAAGGAATAATATACAAATCAAATGTCTCCACAGGGGCCACTTTTTCTTTCTAGCAAGTCTTAGGAATGGTTTTGGGAGGCAAACAAAGCACTGTTTGAAAACCGGGGACTTTTGATTTTCTTAGCCAGAATAAATGTGTGTCCCTTACAAAAGCTCTGAGTCAGGCCTTTATATGATTAAGTGTATTGCTATCGTTAAGTAAATAGGACAAGTCTATTGATTCTCATCTGTGGAACATGGGATTCTATCTTGCAAAATCAGCTAATGTATCTAATCAGGCACAGAAGTTAGATAATAGACCTTTATGTGCACATCGATAATAAACCATTGTTATAAAACACAGACGAAGGGTTTCCCATTCCTTTCCTCACATGTGTTTCACCTTTGACAGCACCACAGAGGCATGCGATATTTCTCACTTATTGTCTGGCTTATCACATAGATCAGTTGTCTGGGAAATGCCATAAGGAAGTTTCTCTGTACTTAAATTGATTATTCAAATGGCTCTATCAGTTCAGGATATGAAGTTCTATAGGAACTTGAAGTTTATAGGTCTGTTTTGTTTGGGGTTTACAGTGTTTGGGGGTTTCATTGTCTTCTTTCTTAAAATAAAGTATGTTGAAAAAAGATTGGGCCAACCAACTCTAGGCAAAAACAATTTTGACCAAAACTTCAGAGGTTTTACGTTTCCCCCCTCACTCTATGTTCCTATTTGATGTTGCTTTTCATATGGTCACCGTAAAAGTGGACTAATAAAATGAAATCAAATTGAGATGTGAATGAATGGATATTAGAGGAAGAAGAACTCTGTGCTTGCAGCTTGAAGAGCTAGGAATTCTATGCTTTTAATTTCTTTGTCAAACCTCTGGCTTGGGGCTGAGCCCGTGGCGCACTCGGTAGCGTGCTGCGCTAGCAGTGCGGCGACGCTCCCGCCGCGGGTTCGGATCCTATATAAGAATGACCGGTGCACTCCCTGGCTGAGCGCCGGTCACGAGGAAAAAAAAAAAAAAAAAAAAAAAAAACATAAACCTCTGGCTTGGCTGAGTGGTGTCAAGCAAGCCACTGCTAGTCTGGGCTAAGGTTTTCTCATTTGAACATGTTGTTACAGGGATGGCAGCATGGGACAAACACATCGCCACCCCCTTGTCCTGTGTCCATGCCAGATGGTGGGGATCGGGCATGGTCTCGTGCCCATAGCATGTGTCTGGCTTCGTTGTCTTTCTCAACACAGAGCTCTAGGCAATACTTGTATTTCCAAATGATTAAATTAATGCTGGGTAAAAACAAGTTGTCACTCCTTGTCAAATGACTGATTGGCTCTTTCCAGCTCCCATTAATGAGTTGTAATGTCAGGCCCTCCTAGAGATTTTTACATATGCAAAAGTCTATCAGTGAAGCATAATACTTAAGGGAAAGGAATTACTTACTTCCTAGTGATAAAAAGTTAGCATAGTAAGAGAGAACATTTGGGTAAGGACAGATGGATAGTTGAAGTTTTCTTGGTATCCTTCGAATCTCCTGCCCCAAATGTCATCTTATGCTATCTCCCTTTCAAAAGTCATTCCACTCAGACTTTTGAAAACTAAGGAATTTCAGTTGCTAACTTACAATTAGAAGCTTTCCTACTTCTTAAAAGACTGAATAAAAGTTAAAAATGCTTTTTTATTTAAATCAAAATTCTGTTCATTTTTTGATAAATAAAATAACTACATTAAAAAAATTAAAATAACTACATTCCACTCCACATTTTCGGTTGTGGATGAGAGAAGAATTTCTAAAATACGTAGTGCCAGTAAAATGGACATTCTTTTATATTTTAATTTTGCCCTTTTGCCTAATGTTCTGATGATATGGAAAACCCAGTTCAAATTCCCATGAATGACTTATAGTATCTCTTAAATTCTTTTACTGAATGAGAGACATATTTTTAACTGGGACGTGATTAATATCTTCCATACTAAACAATAAATAACAAAATAGTTCCTTAGTGTTGTGTAGTACTTTATGATAGAAAAATGATTTCTAATACTTTTTCTGTTACCTTTTCATTTATTTAATCAATCAGGAGCCTACCATACTTTACAACAACCTCATTTAGAAAGGAAGAACATTATCGGTAGAGTGGTTATGCTAACTTGCCCAAGGTCACATCTCCAGAATGTCCTGAATCTAAGTTTCTTGACCCTCTGTTTTGAGCTCTTCTGCCTACATTCTGCCTCTTTTAAAAAATTTTTTTCAATTAATTATTTAGAAAAATTTTAAATATAAATAAGAAGCAGTGGGTTCTAACTGTGGGAAAATTGAAGGAATACTGAAAGACTGCAAAATTTGGGACAAATGTAAGGAATTTTTATTAATGCGGTTGGGTTCTTAGCTTAAGAGGAGCTGATAACTGGCTTCAGATCCTCAGTGGATATGATCTTCATAGAGGACATGCTCTTTGCATTTACTGTCAACCATGGAAACATGTTGGGAACGCACATACAGAAGCCCTCCCTCCCCGCCACATGCATTGCTCCTTTTATCCATCCCAATTTCTGTTCTCTGTCTGCTGGGGAAAATGTATTAGAGGTGATCACAGGAGACTCATATTCTCAGCTTGCCATCTATCTTGTACATACTGACAGATTTGTTTATTTTTCCATTTGATGGGATTGTGGCCTTTTGTAAATTATAGGAAGGAACAAAGAAAGCACCTGTTCTTTTTCCATATGCCTTTTTCTCTCTAACTCTGGTTTCCCTTTAATTCAATTTAGCCAAGTGATTCATGTTACATTATAATAATATGACCCCAAACAAGCTCACTCCTCGTGGTAATGCTATGGTCCTTGCTGCCAGAAGCCTGTGCATTTTCCTGTATCCTCATTGGGATTTGACTCTTACTACATACTGACCATATTTATTGACTTGAATCTAGCCCTTTGTTATAAAGTACATAAAAGGGTGCAAAAAAGGAAGGGCTGTATGAAAAAGAGTTGGAGCTTTGGAACTGAACAGCTCGAGGGATCTACTTCTGGCTCTATCATTTACTATCTTGTTTTATGAAAATACTTTAGCTTGTTTTGAGACTCAGCTTTCCCAACTGGAAAATAGGAATAATATTCTTACTCAACAGTACCTAGAAAAGTTCCTGATGCATAAGAGATGCCCAAAAGTGATTGTGATTATTATTATATTATTGTTATTATTATTATTATTTGTTTGAATAGTCAAAATCCCAAGTATGAAAAGTCATAAAACTGGGCTCTTTCTGTTTTGGCTGAGCTGGGAATTAAACATCTCCTGTAAGGGAGAGATTCTATAAGGCCTGCTGTCATTTTTTAAGGTAGACTAGAGTCCTGTACCACTATATGGAGTGATAGTCTATTTAAAATATAATATAGGCTAAATTTGTACTGACCTATGGCATTAATTTGCCCAATTGGCATCCACCAGGAGTTAGTAAGCACAAGTGATGCAGCAGGACCCCTTATCACCCATTTTAATCTAATTTAATTGCAAAAGTCAGTGAGCAAATGGTGTTTACTCTATGGAATTTTGTTGTGCATCCCATATGACTGAAGTGAACTACTTATGGTGATAGGAGTTGCTTGTAAAAAATCTCTCTTCGTGGTTCACTTTTATAGAGTGATGTACAGCATGATGAGAAACACTTAAACCCAATCAGGTATTCAGACTCTTCATTCATTCACCTTGATTTTACTAAAAAACCATCACTGTTTTGAATCTCCACGATAATAATGATGTCAGCTAATATTTGTGGAATGGTTCCGTTGCTCACTATGCTAAGTACTGGAGAAACAAAGACAACTTGGACATAGGCTCTGCCTTCATGTTGCTGACTATCTAGTAAGAGAAGACAAATGTGAATAAATGAGATTGATAAATTATTACAGATACTCTGATGAAATTGACTAGGGAACAGGAGAGTCTGAAGGCAGGAGTAGTTAATCCCAGACTCCTTAGTATGATGTTCAATGCTCTTTGTAATTTTGCATCAGCCTAATTCTTCAGGCTCTTCCTTCACTATTTTCCCTACTCTTATGCCCATTCACCACAAATACACTTATATACTCCATATTGTATAAAATTGTATTAATTGCCACCCTGTATTAAATTATATTTTTTGTATGTCTTGCACTGTTTTATTATAATTTTAGGATGACCTAAGAGTATCTCTGACTTGGTAGGAAGCCTAAACCTTGGCTGAGATTTAAATCCAGGCATCAGTGGGGCAAAAGATTAACATCTTCCAGGCAAAAGATTACTTCCTCACTGAGAATTTTGAAAGTCATATTTCTAAAGTAACTCCTAATCAGTACACGCTTTCTTGAGCATGGGGCCTGGGGGAAAAGCCTAAAGAACTCAGTTTTATTAACTAATCTAAGGAGCCGGCGAATGTTTTCCCTGGAGAGCTTTCTACAAGTGAGAATCAGAAGACTCGGTGGGAAAGAGCACCAAAACACTCATTCTCAGGATAACGTTCTCGCATTCGGGACAATCGTGGGCTGTGGCAGCAACATCTGTGAGGTCACCACGACAGACTTTTGACTCTTGCATCTGATGTGAACACGTCTGAGCAGTTCGTGGCAACAGCTTTACATCCAGATCTCAAGAGACATGTTTTGCAGAAATACGGTCCCAGAGGAACACGTTTGTAACAGTAGGCCTATAAGTACCCTCTGCGTCTGGAGAATTCAAGCCTGGCAAATCTCGTTTTTACTCATTTCATTCATTTCTACAAGCAATCTTTGATGGCTTGTGTTAGGTAACACATGAAGAACTAACTCAAGCAATCTTTGATCACCCACTTTAGGTAATGTGTGAAGTACTAACCCTCTGTGTCCATAAACATGGGTAACTGCTAAACCTATTTCAACCTTTCCTCACTGGGATAACAGAAAGGCCGTGATCAGGTTTTGGTAGTCAAGTCCACAGCTGCTGTCTTAGGAATGATGCATATGCTACTGTTCTGGCTATTTTTCTTGAGAGAAACGAAGACACTTTGACATCATTCCAGGAGGGTTTCTCTTAGACAATTATTGACTATGGTTCTGATATGAGATTTGTCAAAGGAAGCCAGACTGGCTAAAATTTTCCATTATATTCCTCAAAATATAGTTTACAAAAAAAAAAAAAAAAGAGTATTTTGACTCACTTTTAATGATGACCATGGTAGAGTGCCAAACTTTACAAGGACTGGTAAGGATGTCCCAAAAGTTGTGAAATGAAGAAAAATAGATAAGGAAATATTTGCATTTTAACTAGAGTAAAGCCATAGTTTGTGAGAAGTGAGAACCAAAGAAAAGAACAAGATCCCTGCCTGGGGCTGAGATCTTCTGGGGTCTGTTAGGCTCATATTTACAGAGAATGTTTAAATCCAAGACAATTACTTAAATATTATTATTTTTTAATAAAACTAAAATTATTTAATGAGGGCTGAGGCAAATATAGTCATATCACCCCAACAGATTGGCAGACTGCATCTTCGAGCCATGCCTGGTGGGCAAGCATTTATTTCTATGTTCTTCATATACCAAGGGGACCTGGTGAGGTGAGGAAGAGGAAGGAGATGTTTCTTGACCTTCAAAGGGGGCACAATCCTGGAAAGTGGAGGAGCTAGGAAAAGGGCAGCATATAAAGAGGAAAGCTTGTAAGTTAAGATTTAATAGAAGAGGGAGGTTAGCTTTCTGAGAATTGATGTATATTAAGTAGTTCCTAAATTTCTGTTATATATTCAAAAGATTTGAAAAGCAAGAAAAGTGGATTCTAGTGGCTTTATTATTTGTATGACCTTAAGCAAGTTATTTACACTTCACAGAGTTCAGTTTCTTCATCTGTAAAGTAAGGGGATTGAATTAAATAATCTTTAAGGTCCCTGAGGTCCTGACATCTATGAGACAAGAAGCACTGATTCTTAAAAAATTAAAAATATGATCTACACATTTTTCTTCTCCCCAACAAAAACAAAGCAAATGAAAAAAAAAAATCAGGTAGTCAGATTGATAATAGGTTATTAATAAATACTTTAAACTCTTCCCCTGTCCTTAGGAAAAAAGAAATCCGAACAGGGCCAGATCCCTTGTTCTGCCCTGGATTGGGTAATTGAGCCAACTTGTCCCTGCCCCTCCCTTGCCCCATGCCTCTTTTGGTCCCTGGTCCTAGGGAAAGAGCTGCAGTTCTTCAGCAGCATGACTTCCCCTCCCCTTCAGGTCTCAGTGCAACAACATCCTGCTTGAGTACCTCTTGCACACACTTCAGGGCACAGCATAACAAGAGATCCCAGTAGGCAGCCTGACCTTCCAGACACCTCCTTATCCCTCCCACCAAAACCAGTCTTCTTCAGCTGGCCCTGTCTTGTGTACTCTCTAGCATCTAAGCATATCTCCATCACTGTAATTTTTAATTGTTTAATCACTCTTCTCCCCCACTAGTCTAAAAGCTAGGAAGGCAAGGGTCTTCTTCATATCTTTAAAATACAGGGCTGAGCACTTTGCCTGGTACTAGGAGGTACTCGATTAATGTTGCTGAAAAAATAAATAATTGAACATTATTCAGAGAAAAATGCGGAGACAAAACAACATCTTTAAAAGACAACCCAGACACATGTCTGCTTTTTCTAATAGTCTCATGCAAAGGAGTGCTCCGTCACCTTCCCATTGGGAAGAGTCTAACAGCAGAGGTAATACTAATCACTTCCCATTTGCATGCAATTGCCAATTTTCCTGAGCTGTGTTTGGCTGGTAGCAATAGAGTCTAATATGGTCACATCCACTGGAGAGCATTCCATTCTAATAGCTGCTTTGCCATAAGCTGGAAATGCGTCACACACAAGCTACTTATTTCTGCATCGTAAACTTCGAATGTTTCTTTAGGCTGATGGGGTTTTGTGTTTCTTGAAGTCAGGAGATGAGCCCCATATTCTTTCTTCTATGCAATGTCTTAGACTGCCCCCTCCCCTTGTGCCACCTTCTGTCCCAGTACTCAGTGGAAACCTGAGATTTCTAGAGTTAGCAGATCTTTTTCCAAGATGCTACTCCCTCCTTAACACCAAATATAAGTTTCCAGATGCTGACTGGAGATAAGAGGTCAGCCATTCCTGGAGTTGATGCCTCAGGGGTGCACAAGTCTCAATTTGAGTGTATACTTGGGTCAATCCATACTATCCCTGCACCCCCCAAAACTTTCTGATACTTCTTCCTGTAATTCTCTGGGCAGGGTGGGGGGGGGGGGCGGTGTAAGCACAAGATGGTGGCAGGAGGTGGAGAGTAGCTCTCAGCACCGAGCCACTGCTGGCTCAGGACCCATCCTGAGGATAGGTATTGAGATGAAACTGGGGATCCAGAAATAAGTAGGACATGATCCTGATCCCCACTGAAGACCACAAGCTAGTAAGGAGACAGATACATTGTAACACAGTGTGATAACTGCTAACATAGGAGCAAGCATACACTGCTTCATAACATTCTTATCTCCAGACACCTCAGAGTGGTGGAGTGCAGTGCTTAACGTGTGGCCCCTGGCTGCCCCGGAATATCTACTTTTTATCTGTTTCTTCACAAGGCTGGGGCCAAACTGTTCTGTCATATGACAGGATGAATTTATCAATCCAGGGCAGGTGGAGAGGAGAGAGCTATGACTTGGCTCTAGATCCATCACTAAGGCATTTGCCCTCTACCTCTGTGAGGTGCTGAGGCCGCAGGGGAGAGACTCCCATGTCTTTGTCCTCAAGGGGCTTATGCCTTGGTGGGGGAGATAGACATGTAACATGTTGGCAGTTGAGCCTTTCTTAACTGGTAGAAATGTTTACAGGGCATAGTGAGGACATGGTGAAATCTACATTACAGGGCAATGTGTGTCCGTGTGTATGTGTATGTGTGTGTATATGTGTGTTGTGGGGTGGGAGGAGGCTTTTTAAGCTGAGACTTGGGAGGAGAACAGGTGTTTACCAAGCTAACAACGAGACAATGGCATTCCAGGAAAGATAGATACGGAGTTCCGGGCCTGATAGCGCAAATGGTCTATGATAGCAAAGATGTAGCCAAGTGGGCTAGGACTGTTTCTGAGAACACAAAATTTGTAGACATAGCACAGGTACTTGGCTGGCAGTTGGAAGGTCAGGGGTCCAGCAGGTGGTCAGAGCACAGAGGTAGTGAATCCAGGCTGTTTTCATCCAAGAGGCAGTACATAAGCTGCAGAGCTGTGGACACCAAATAGCCTGTAAGGTAAACATCATCTTACCTCCACAGAGGCGGGATGACAAAATCAGACTGTTAGGAATCATAACTACTGGGCATCCCAAGGGTGGAGGGCCCTGCAGGAGTCCAGGGGTCATCAGCAGATACCCACACCTTTTTGCAGGTTAGGGAAAAATTAGAAGACCCAGTGTTAGCGTACTGAGAATATGAAGGAAAATATGGCTGAGATCCATAGATTGGACCAAGGGTACAATTGCTCCACCTGCCAAAGCACCTGTGATCTGGTCCCCAGGACTGGCTCGGGAGCTTCAAAGAAGCAATGGGAGCCCACAAATGGGGAGACAGGTGTGGCAGAAGCAGGATGGGAGTTTTCTTGAATGGTCACTTCCACAGTGTTATTCCTTGTCAAAGACTCAGAGTGGGTCACAGATGCCATCCACTTGAAGGGGCCAGCAAGGGCCTTCAAATTGGACCCATGTTCCCACTGTAATCTTACTTTTCACTTTGAAAAGAACATCTGAGAAATATTCCCAGACCACAGCAGCCTCATTCCTATCTCTGGGATTTTGGTTTTGACTTCTTTACTCCTTGAAATGGCTGTACCAGCTTCCTCATTATTTATGTAAATACATTCCTCATTAAAGACCCAGTCAAGCCCTATGCCTCTCCCACCCTTATGTTTGGCTATTTTCCCTAAAGCACTTCCAGATCAATCCAGCCCATGCAGACTGCACACACTGCTCACTTAGAGTCAAGGTCATACCATTTAATGTGTAATTATTCCTGGAGAGTTTTGATGATATTGGCTTTATCTCCTTAGATGGATAATAAGCAACTACAGGAGGTTTCCTTTTCCCGGGTAACCAAAAAAAAAATGTGCTCTGATCAGGTCAGCTAAATTATAGTGCCTTGGGAAATCTGGGATAAGTCAGTAGTCATATCCACCCATCCTAGAAATGTTATCATAAGACCATTTTTACATAGAAGCAGACTTAATGGCACCACAAAGCCATAAAATAACCTAGAATGCTTCTTGTAACCTTTATGTAACCTAGTAACAATCCCAAATCTATATGTCATGTACAACCAACAGAAAACCTGACAAAGTAATTAGGCAGAGCTCTCGTCTCTCCCTCCTTGGATCCTTCCCCCCTCTTGTGGTTATGAGATGCTAAGCTCTGCTGGCTTTCTTTGGAACACCTTCCTCAGGGAGACCTGATCTATGCATCTCTCTGGCTGCAACCGTCATCTTGGCTCAATAAATCCTTGCTATATGTATTTGGTCTCAGTTTCTTTTTAGGTCAATACTTCCCATATTCATCCATTTCCTAGTACCTAGCGCAGCACTGGGGAACTCTGTGGGGCTAAATACAGGCATGTAAATTGGCCAGGTGTTTGAAATAGTTTAGAGAGGTAGGTTTGAGTTCCACTGGAGACTGACTTAAGTTTGGTTTAAAAATTGGTAGGGCCTTCTTTATGTTTTAACTAGTCATATCAGTTCTCACTGTTTATCATGAAGGTTTTTTTTTTGTTTTGTTTTTTCCCTAATCATAATTATGTTTTACATTTCCTATTACATTTTGTGTGGGTTTGAGGCTTTCCACCACCACCACCATCAAGTTTGGAGTATAGTAGGGCAGGAAACAGTGATGGGTAATGAGCATTGTTTATTTGTCCACTCCAGTCCAAGGTACTTGATGTATTGGGTTATGTAACTTGAACCTCAAAAGCCATTTGGGAGCATGAGAGTTTTACAATCTTTCTCATTCTTGGTCTGAGTGCTGAGACTCTCTCTAAATGAGTAAGAAAACAAGTTTGCTTTATGATAATTCCAAGTAAAAATAAAAGGTCTACCAATAACCACGACGGTTTTTAGGAGGCTTGGATCACAAAAGCTGGATGATCATGGTCTCTCTGCTCAGCTCTTTTATTCCACCAAACTCTGGATACAAATGTTGTCACTACATCTATCTCACAGAAAAAGTCTGAAGTCCATCAGAACTACCTGTGTCACAGAGAACATAAACCAAAACTTAACACTTCGGTAAAGATGACAATGATGGCATCATAGTCACATTCACCAAATGCCACCACTGTTCGCTGCTGCCTGAGGGACTGAGAAAGAGAGTCTGGGACAGGCAGGCCTGGTTTGAATCCCTCTCCCCACCACTTCCTAGGTTTTGACTGAGAGCAAATCACTTAACCTTTCTGATCATCAGTTTATTTATCAATACAATGTGAGAAGATAACAACACCCACTCTGTGAGATGATTTATGTTAATATATGGCATAGCACAGCATCTGGCACTAGTAGACACTCAGTAGCTGTAGCTGTAGTTATTATTTCAAAGAATATGGTATATAGAGCTAGATTCAGAGGCAGCATGATATGGGGGAAAGAACAGAGGCTTTGGAGCAAGATCTGGTTTTAAATTCTGTTTTTTCACTTATCATCAGCAAAGGTTGGCAAATTACATATCAACTCTGGCCTTCAGTTTTCTCATTTGTAAAATGAGGGTAATAAGTATCTACCTTATATTATGTAGATTTAAAGAGTAAAACAATTAAAACTCCAAGTATATTGTGCTTGGCACATGGTAAGTGTAGAGTAAATAGTTACTGTTGTTGGTTATTATTTAATTTTATGTTCAAATCTTAAAGAAAGAAAAATAATATTTTTTGGCTTGTTCCTGGGTAACGTGTCTGGGGAATCAAAGGCGAACGTTGTTCTTACTGAGGAGCGAGAGGGTTTTACCAGTGGTATGCTGGTAAACTACTCATCTGTGGCTGTTGCTGATTTCCATGGTGTAGATACTACCAATGTGATGTCAATGAACACAGAGCTGGGAAGAGATGCTAACAAATGGCTTTTGTAGCCGGTAGAAACCACCTCAGCACACCACTGGACCTTTCCCTCTTCCTGAACTGATGTAATACACCAGGCTATAAAATCACATTACCTGGGTTGCTCCATGTGATACACTGACAATAAATATCTACGTAAAGTCTATGACCAAGAATTTCAACTTTGGTAGAGTACACACAAGACTGGGAATCAGGGGACTTGGGTTCTAGTCCTGTCTCTCCAGGAACTCTATGGCCTTAGCAAAGTCACTTAAACCCTCTGAGACTCAATTAAGTCTGACACTTATTACAGGGTTTCTAAGACTCTTTCCAACTCTAAAAGCCAGTAATCAGTGATTCCAAAGATAAATCTTTTCTATTGCTTTTTCCTAGATCACATGTCTTTTATCTTGAGACAGAATGGATTTTAACAAGATCTGTAGAAAAAAATTAAAAGTTCTTTACTTTCATAGATCCTGGTGAATATTTGTCCTCTGGGAAAAGGATTTGATTGATCATTACAAGAGTACATTCTGAAAAGAACCCTGCCAGTGATTAAATATTTGAATAAAGTGGGTCTTACCTTCCTTTCAGGGTTGTCATGGGATTTAATGAGATAATGCAGCACAAGAAAGCAGTTTGAAGAGGATGAAGTTTTGCCCACTCTTAAGGTATTATTTTAAATAGGTATTTTCTATTTTGCAAAAATGTAGCTATGCTAAAATAAAAGTAAGTTTATTTATTTTTTTAATATCTAGTACAAGCTGCATTATGTGCTGTTTGCAATATCTGCCTACAAAATACATGATGATTTCATGCAAAAATGATATGATATTTTAAATAATTAATGATCTATACTTTACTATCAGGAATACACAAATCTGATGCTTTGTAAGAAATGTTTATAGATGTATGAAATAAATTCTTAATATAAGCCAATTTTATTTTATTTTGCACAAAAATAATGCCATCAGACATTTCAGTGCTCCTGGCACTGAAATATTTAGAATATAATTAAACAGAGAAAAATCTTAATTGAAACATACAAAAAAATTCTTCGATTAAAAAGTGATATGTGTCTGAATGAAGAACTAAAAACGATGTAAAAGTTATCAATAAGTAATCGGACTGGCATAGAGGTTTATTTGAGAAATCCACCAATTATTTTTCTTTCCTTTTTGTATCAGCAGTGCTTGAAAGCTTTGTTTTTGAAACACCAAAGTAATCCACTGATTGTGTTATTTCAGCCTAACAGTTTGGTCATTCACTGAACAATCTGTCTACAGTTGGGATTGAACTAATAGGTTATTTTATTGGTTGTTCATTCATCCCACAAATATTTGTTGAGCACCTATCTATGTAAGACACTGTTAGAGTCTGTGGGGATATAAAGATGGATCAGATTGGATCCTGTAGGGGGTTGAACGGTGGCTCTGCAAAAGATATGTTCACATCCTAATTCTCAAAATCTGTGATGTTACCTTATTTGGGGAAAAGGTCTTTACAGATATAATTAAGTTAAAAATATTGAGATTAAAAAATAATTCTGGGTTATCCAGGTGAGCCTTAAATCCAATGACAAGTGAGGCGATGTGACCACAGAGGCAGAGACTGGACTGACACGGCCACCAGTCAAGGAATACAGCTACGGGAAACGGGAAGAGGAAGGAAATTAATTCTACTCTCGAGCCTCCAGAGGGAGTGCTGCTCTACTGACACCTTGGTTTTGGACTGCTGACTTCTAGAACTGTGACAGAATAAATTTTTGTTGCTTAAGCTAACAAATTTGTGGTCATATATATTAGGTCTAATGTAGAGCCTGTCTCCAAGGCAGATAGCATATTTCCTTCTATATATGTTGTAGAATGTCATAACATTAGTTCAAATAGGAGTTTAGAGGAAGGAGAGATTGCTTTCTAGTGGAGGTATCTGGACATATTTGCTAGAGGAAGAAGGATTTGAGAATCTTCTTAAAAATGAATAGGATTTGAATTTAGAAGGACGGAACTGATGATGGTGGTGCTGGAGGGTGGTGGGTGGGGGATGGTAAATGTGTCTAGGGCAGAGGTGGCTGTGGCCAGTGAATTTCAGGCAGAAGGAAACTTACAATCAAAGGTCCGGAGGTTGTAAAGTGTGAGTGGAGTTCAATTACTTTAGGAATGGAGGAGCCACAGTTAAGACTGGAACCAGAAAGGGCCTTGTGCGTCCAGCTAGAGTGCAGACTTCATTCTATAATCTATAGATAATAGAAAACTAGTTTTCTATGCAGGAGGGTGACAGAGTCAGAACTGTGTTCAAGAAGAATCTCTGGCCATGGTATGATTTAGAGGAGAAAAGTATTGC
Organism: Cynocephalus volans; assembly: GCF_027409185.1. Taxonomy (NCBI): domain Eukaryota; kingdom Metazoa; phylum Chordata; class Mammalia; order Dermoptera; family Cynocephalidae; genus Cynocephalus; species Cynocephalus volans. The sequence continues at coordinate 102,881,865 of NC_084460.1, read as the reverse complement.
AGGTGTGGAGAGACTGGTTAGGAGGAGATGGGGTGTTATGGGCTAAATTGTCTTCCCACAAATTCATATATTGAAGTTATAACCCCCAGTACCTCAGAATGTGACCATTTGGTCATAGGGTCTTTAAAGAGGTAATTAAAGTAAAATAAGGTCATATTTTACTAGGGTGGGTCCTAATTCAATGTATCAGGTGTCCTTTATTAAAAAAAGGAGATCAGGACACAGACAACACAGAGACCAAGGGTGACCACATGAGGACACAGAGAGTAGGCCGACATCTACAAGCCAAAGAGAGTGGCCTCAGAAAAAATCAATCCAGCTGACATCTCAATCTTTGACTTCTAGCCTCCAGAACTATGAGAAAATAAATTTTTGTCATTTAAGTCATTTAGTCTGTGGTATTCTGTTATGGCAGCCTGAGCAGGGTTTGTACGAGGGGTGTTTTGTAACAAGGCACATTATTCTACTTGGAGATTTTTGATGTGTGTTACTATTTGCTTTCCTAGATACAGTTGTGGCTGACCTTAATATAAAGACACTCAGTTTAGTTTTGTGACCTCCCCAAAGGAGGCGTACTGATGCCATGTTCCAACTCCAAAAGCATGGTGCATCTGAAGGCACAAGAACAGTACCAGTTTTGTAGTTGCTATAGTATTGTTTCTTTCCAGCATATTACATAGAATCTCTTCTGGTTCACAAACTCCACGCATTTTGCTCCTGCCTTCCTCATCATAAATAGTGATGAAGTACGGATGCTGCCTTCAGGTATTTGTTGATTGAGTTATAAAATATGCCCATTGCCTGAGTGTCTGGCCATCTAGACACAGTAATTCATCTTGATCTTCCCCTTCCTAACCCATCCAAAATTTACCCATCAATCAGGCTAATGCCTGATTAAGTGTGTAGACACTTCCCTGAAGGTGAACAGAAGATGGGAAGTGAGTGAGAAAGATACGGACTATTCCTGCAGTTCGTATTACAGGTTTCTGGGAAGACAACATTGTTGGGGCATCAGGATGCGTAGTGTAAAGTGACTCAGTCAAAAAGAAAGTGACTCAGCTGTAGGAAGTATGGGCAGGAGCCCTAGTGGGTGGGGTTGCCCAACAGAGATTAGTGTGATGCTCTTCAGCCTGCAGCAATGGGGAAGTTACAATGTGGGGGAAGTTACAATGTGCGGAAAGTAAAGGAGATCAGAAAATTCAGACCAATCTTGACTTTTTTCCCATTTACGCATTTTTTCAGGTTTCATGGAAAACACAGCTTCTGATTGCCTACCCCTGTTCTGCACGTTATGGTCAGCCATGAAGCTGACTCAATCTGCTGAGCATCCAGCACCTCCCTGCGTGGTCCAGGGGAGAAGGAAAGATCCAGGCTCTCAGGGAGATGGCGATCAATCTGGGAAGTGGGTCACACACTTACTGCCTTATCAATTATTATAAATTAGTGTGGAACAGACTGAGCTAAAGTTGGCTGACTTGCTTTGAGGTATTAGACAACAGATTTGTGTTGAGTCTATTAAATTCGACATGCGCATCTCATTATTTTCTAATGTGTGCTCTACAATGAACCAAGGGGGCTATAAAAGGAGTGTGAGACCTGTCTGTCCCCAGAAGCATTTAGGTCACCTGACTAGACAAGACTTAGATGAAACAGCCAGGTAACAAGAAACAGTGTCCAAGTGAATGGTGTTACTATGTGCTTGAGAATTTAGAATTTCAGAAAACAAAGAGGACTGTATGAGCCAGTTTAGTTGTAGGTAGCTTTATGGAAAGTAGGTCTTGGGATACACATGAATTCGTTTATTCTTCATGTATTTTCCATTCACGTAGCAAATATTACAATGTATGCAGTGTTCCAGGTTCTGATCATATATATAGTGATAAAACAGACACCTCTAGTTCCTACCCTCATGGAGCTTACAATCTGATGGGAGAGACAAGTGTTAGTCACCTAACTGCACAGATATTAAATTATAAGCTGAGAGATGTGCCTTAAAAAAAACTCATTAAGGGAAGTAGTCTAGAGGCATGGGTGGTCAGAGTGATATTTAATCAAACATGAAAAGGATGAGTAAGAGATTATCAAGTGATGGTGGAGGGAGAATTCCAGGCGTAGGACAAACATAGCATGAGCAGAGGACTTGAGGTGGAGAAGGAAGGCTCTGTCCATCTGCAGAAAGGCAGCCAGTGCAAGCAACTGTAGCACTGCAGGGGTGGGGAGGGGGATTCTTGTTCATGGCATTTCTGGGTTCATGGGCATGTTTAAGCTCTATTGAAAGCTATGCATCCTCTCTCCAGAAATGTTCTGCATTCACAATTTAGGAAGTTCACAGATTTCCAGAATTTTGTCCATGAACTTAGAGTAAGAACTTTGCTTTAGGGACAGATGTGATTGGGACTGGCTTTCAGGAGGGGGAAGTTTTTGCAGCAAGAGAGGGACTTGGAATGAGCAGTGCGTGCAGGATTGTGGGGGGCAGGTTTCTCGCTTGGCGGCATTTTTATTAATCTTACTCCAGTTCCATTGAATACTCTCAATTCACAAAAGTCAAGGTGGATAATAAAGGAAGGAATATTTCCATGCTTGTGTGCATCTGTGAATCTGCTAGCAATGCTAATGGTGGCTGGCATTTTGGCCTTTAAATAATGACTTCTTTCCTTCTCCCGCTGCCTGCACTCTCCCCTCCAAGTGCAATCCCCATCAGCAGCAGTGAGTTTGTACAGGGTGCAGGGCCATGGCAGAGAAATAGACTCCATACATTGATTTTCTGACTCAAAGGGCTTGGAAAACATCAGCAAGATTAGTGAAGCTGTTGAATACAAACCATTTCCTAATGCATTTTTAATTAGTATTTGGCCAGTTAAGTTAATCAATTTGTAAAATATATGGAAGGAAAGGCCTGTTAAAATAGAATTCCTGTTTGGTGTGGTAAACCTTTCCACACACTTAGAATGTACACTTAGAACTACAAACTAGATAACTTCTTCTGAATGGAAAATGTGGGCAGGCAGGTATGCAGATCCACTGAGGAGACTATTTTAATATTAATTATCTCGCTGTGCCTTAAATGATTTTTGCTTGGGTGTTAAGAGGTTTGTGAAGATTAGATTAAGTGGCAAAAATCAGTTTTCCTGAACTTGGCCAGTCTTTTGCATTCAACTGTAAAAAGCCAAAGGGAGTGGAGAAAGAGGGAAGTTTTCTGCATCTTGTTTGTTCTTTTCCAAATGTGAAAACAAACTGAATTGTTAGAACAAAGAAAAGCAGCTTATACATGGCAGGAAAAGCATGGGTTTCAAATGCATTTGTGTTAGGCTGGACTGGGTGATAAGAGGAATCCAGTAGCCATGGCCCTGATCAGATACCTCATCATGAACTGTGCTCCCTGAGCTAGGAGCTTCTTAGTTCAAGAGTCAGGAGGTCTCAGGTGGAAAACATGAGATAAACTGCCCTCAGAGGAGCTGAAATGTGCCCTCAGGAAAATGTTGTCTGTCTTCCTGCAAATATCTTCCTCTTCCCCAGGGCAGAGTAGGCCTGTAGTCTGCAGAAGGCCTGTGCTTGGCTCTAAGCTGGACCTGTCCACAAAGAGCTTCCCTCTGGGCAGAGGAGAGAAGCCTCACGTATCAGTGTAACTGATGCACAGCAGGTTATGTGGTAGGGACTGTGATCAAGAGGCTTTAGTATGTAGTAGGCTCTCAACACCACTATGGTAAGTGTCTTAGTCTGTTCAGGCTGCTGTAACAGAATACCACAGACTGGTGGCTTAAACAACTGAAATTTATTTTCTCACTGTTCTGGGGACTGGAAGTCTGAGATTAAGGTGTCAGCAGGTGTGGTTTCTCTGGAGGCCTCTCTCCTTGGATTGCAGAGAGGCACCTTCTCATTGTGTCCTCACATGGTCTTATCTTGTGGCGGGGGAGAGAGAGAGAATCTGGTATCTATTTCTCTTCTTATAAGGACACCAGTCCTATTGGATTAGGGTCCCATCCTTATGACCTCATTTAACCTTAACTACCTCCTTAAAGGCCCTATCTCCAAATACAGTCATGCAGGGAGTTAAGACTTCAACATATGAATTTTGGGGAAACAGTCAGTGAGTGGATGAAAGAGGGAATAAAAATATAGTCCACAGTGCTATGAGAATTAACAAAAAGAAAGAAGAATTTTGATTTGAAGTAGAGACATTTCTTAGAGGATTTGTGATTTGAGCTAGATCTTGAATAATAGTGTGAACATTGTCAGAACTGTATGTGGGGCAGGGAGAGCTGTACTGTGCAGAGGACACAGTTTGAGGAATGTTCAGAGGCTGAAAGTTCAGGGGAACCATGTAGAGAACAGTGACTGGGCCATGGGTACATGTGTGGTGTTGGGGGGACTGTGTGGGGTGAGGCTGGGGATAATTGTACGAGTCATTCATGGAGACACTTTTTTATTCTGAGGGCTGGATTTAAACAAGGAGTTGTCACGATCCCATGCAGATTTTGGGAATATCACTTCAGTGGTGGGACAGCTTGCAGTGGGGAAAAAATAAAAGGCAGGGAGCGCAGGTCATCAGCGCAGGTGCCCGATACCCTTTCTTCACAATGCCAGGTAACACTGTCCTCCTGCCGCCTGCTGCCTATCCAGATAAACTTCATGGTCTCCTGCCCCCTCTGGCCTTTGATTTAGAACTAGGGATCTTAATTTACATTCGAATTCTATAACAGTGATTCACAACCAGGTGTGGTAAGCAGTGCGGGTTCTTCTGGAAAGGAGCACTGACATTTCCTAGCAGGGAGATTTCAAACTACCCCAGCCACCTGCTGTGCCCTGTCTCTCTTCCCCCGAAGCGTGGGAGTGTGCCTTTCTCTCGGGCGTGACTGATGCAGGGAGAAGGCTGAGAATCAGTCTTCCAGAATGTGGGCGATGCTCTGCTTTGAAGCCCAGAGAATAATTTATTCCAGGTGGGCTGTTACCCATCTCTCATTCAGAACACAGCCTTTCAGGATTTGAGGAAGAGGAACTGAAGATCGGTTGTCACAGGTTAACCAGAGGATACCTTTAAGAGACTATTAATCGTCATCGCCCTGCCTTTCCATAGCTCAGGAACACAAGAGGGGAGCTGCGAGAGTAACTCACAAAACGAATTTGCTTGCTGCGACTGTCTCTCCTTCTTTGGTCATCAGTCTCTCATCACGTCTTCCTCTTTCCCCATCCCTATTCTTCACCTTTACTGCTCTCTGCTTCTTCATCCAATCTACTAATAACCATCTGAGGACTAAAACAATTTAGGAAATTTCTCTTTAATCTATGTGAAACGGTCTCGTGAAAATGTAGTCCTAACTCACACTAAGACTGTAGAACGCTCTGTCTGCCTGGACGGAGATAAATTGATGTTGTCATTCCTTCACGAGGAGTGAACGATCGAGTAAGAAATGAGCTTGGCGTTTGACTCCCTTCACGATTCCGCAGATGGCAGAATGCTAGAAGAATCTACTGTCCTTTCTTGCTAACCACATTTTCCTTTTCTCTCCACTCTGTGTGACCATCTGTAGACTTCACTGCCTTTTAAAATTTCCCAATTTCCCATTTCCTTTTCAGGTTACCCTATATGAGACTAAAAATACGTATTTCAGCAATTTTGATACATGATGAGGTTTTATGTACAATTCACCATCTTTCTCCTAAATATATGGAGAACATTATACTAAGAGTTACAGGTGATAATACAAAAAAAAGTTTAGAAACAATCCTGGCCTTTGAGGAGCTTAACATGTAATAGAATACATCACATAAGAACTCATTAAATGGAGAAAGTGGTGAAAGTAGAGATCCTCTTATCATTTCACGGCTTGCTTGTGGCAAATCACAAGGTTATTCCCTTTATCTTGTTTCTATCAAAACAAGGTAAAAACTGGCCAAAAGCAAAAACAAAATAAAAGACCAAACAGAAACTAAAAGGCAGCTTTGGAGGAAGGTGCCTTCTAGCGATGGTGCTGTGGAAGCAGGGAGGGTCTTTCTCGCTGACTTTGTTTTGGCTCCAGAGGGAGGCTTAGAGGCTGGCTGCATATTTATAATACTTGGGTAATACTTGGCCCCAACTAGTGCCATTTTTTTTCTTCCTGGCAGCCTCCTTGCATGTGGCTTCACCCAGGCCTCTCCTATCATGGGCATGTTGAACACAGTTGCCATACCCAGGAATGCTCCTAAGAATGGCACAGACACAGCTGGCTGATTCACTCGTGTAAAGGAAAGCTAGAAGGTTGGACCCCAGTAGGGGAAGCATTAGAAGCAAGCACTTGCAGGAGAAATTTCCCAACTGATTTAAAAAGGCATTATTCGTTGAAAACAACAGATTTTTTTAGGTGGATTAAGAAGGTTTCTCTATTTCTCTGCATTTCCCTTTAACAGAGATGTCAGCCTTTTTCTCAATGGGGCTATTTCCATTAATGTTGCATTTTATTGAGATCACCAGTGGGTTAGAACCATTAGTGCTCCGATTTTTAGCCATTGTGACCTCTCATTACTCAGACTATTTTGCCTCACAATCACATAGAGCACACAATAATAGAACCACTGGCATTTTAGACTTCATTACAATTCATACTTTGTTTAGCATTCTCCCACCCTCCTTGCTACACTTTAATTTTTGTGCATGGCTGAACTGCCTCATTTCCACAGAAATGAAGTTAGACCCAAGGGCTGCAGGCACTGTTTCCTGAGGTGGTGATTCATTTCTGAGCTTCTGTGTCTCCCACCCCACGTGGGAAAAGCGTACACACACGGAGCTATTCACCTTTTTCAGACTTTGTTGTTTTCATTATCTTTTCTAACAATAGATATGGAAACAAATCTTTGTTATGGTTAATAGTTTTTAATACAAAGGGCCATTAGAAGCCATAGAGCAAGCACATCCGAGTGCATTCTGGGTGGCTATGATTACTGTATTAGTCCGTTTGTGTTGCTATCATAGAAATACCTGAGACTGGGTAACTTATAAAGCTTACGATTCTGGGACAGCAGCATCTGGCAAAGGCCTCAGGCTGCTTCTACTCATGGCAGATAGTGGCAGGCAGCTGCTGGTGGGTACAAACAGATCACATGGTGAGGGGAAGCAAGAGCGAGAGAGGAGGTGCCAGGGTTTTTTTAAGCAACGAGCTCTCGCGGGAACTAATAGAGCGAGAACTCACTCATTAAACCCCCCCTCCCCCAAGGAGAGCATTAATCCATTCATGAGGGATCTGCCCCCATGACTCAATCAGTTTCCAACACTGCCACAGTGGAGATCAAATTTCCACATGAGTTTTGGAGGGGACAACACATCCACACTCCGTCATTCCACCCCGGGCCATTAGAAGCCATAGAGCAAGCACATCTGAGAGTATTCTGGGTGGCTATGATAACTGAAAGGTTTTTTTTATTGATATTTCCTACTTTTGTTTGAGTACATACACATACACACACATGTGCACACAATTTGAACCATTTTGTTACTGAAATGACTGTTTCTCAGTGTGCCACTTAATTGATTAGTACATGCTTGCTAAATGGAGTGACCATTCCCCTCTCCTCCCCTTGACTTCAATTGACCTATCAATAAAAGTCATCATATTGGTTTGGGAATATGAGTGAAATTTTAGCTGCATGTTGAAACTATCTTTGTCTTTCTCATTATTTTTGTCGTTGTGTCAAGAGTCTTGATAAAATCTGAAATCCTCTGAATGAAGTAACGTTAATGACATCATCTGCTGCTTCTGTGGGAAATATTTTTTTCACTTCAGTCACTTGAGAATTTTAGAACTTTCTGCTGTTATGACGTTTGGGTCACACCACAGGTAAATGCTCCGACTTTTAGTGTCTGTTGGTAAAGACCGCTCATCCCCAGATCAACTATAAAAGACTGAGGTAGAGCTGCCTCTACTTTGGCACCAGGCTCAGGTCTTTTTCTTTTCTATCTCATGCCACTGTCTCAGCTAACTCCTGGATTTCAGGCTTTTTGCTTGCTTTGTCTTCAATTTTGTCCAACACTTCAGATTTGACCCATTTCCTCTTAGACCTTCATTTAGTTTCCTGTGCAATCCCGCTCGTCTTGTTGAACTTCCTTAACTCGTGGCCCATGTGAACCTCAGGTATCTTTGCTAACACAGACAATGCCTGCATCTTTGAACTTAATAAAGAAAGATGTTAATTTAGTAAAATGTGAGGACTTCAAGTTCAAAACACTGAGAGAGAAGAAAGGGTATAATTGAACTAAAGGTTTTGGTAGACTCCTGGAAGATGAAAGGTAGGTGGGAAAGATTCCTGGATAAATTTGTGGGAGAGCCAGAGTTGAGAGCACCCACAGGGGAAGTTTTTAATAGAAACAAGAATCATGTTCAAGGAACGGCTCCCCCAAAAGGGTGATGGGTATGGGGGTACTGAGGTGGGGTGAAAGACAGAAATCTTTGTGGGGTGATTGGAAATTTGTCTCCTAAATGACAATATGAGTGAGCCTTCTCACCATGGTGTTTTGCCCCTCTGTGGAAGCACATACAAATTTCCCTCTAAAGAAGTAAAGAAGCCTAATGAGAGGCAGAGTGCCTGGAAGTAGTCCTTCCTTTTCTTGTCTTTTAGGGGTTCTCCAGCCTGCCTGAGTCTTACACACATGTGCACCACAATGGAAGCCTGCCAGTCAATAGGCGCTGCCAGTGTGCTTACAGCTTCCCTTCAGCCTTCTCCTGCAGAGTGAGAGAGAGAACTTTGGCTCAACAGTGGAGACAGAAAGGGGCTTCTGGAATTAGCGAAAGGGGCTTCTGGAAGACATGCATTTTAAGATAGATTTGGAGGAGTTCCTGGATATGGGAATGTGGAAATGGGTGGGGAGAATTAAGAGCAGTTCATCCAGTTGGAGGCCATAATTGCAAAATATAGGGACATAAGATCAAGGGTTCAGAAACATTTTCAGTTACAAGAGCAGCAGGCTTAGAACTCATTACTATTCTTTAAACAGTAGAACTTAGGTATATAAGATTATACTATAATAAATTTATGTAGCAAATATAGTATAAATACATAATATAATAAAATTAGGGACAAAGGCTTACCTGCTGTTGTAGATTGGATGCTCCCCAACTTCATTAAGGCTTTATTCCCACTGTAACTGTTGAGGATGAGAAATCCTATTATAGTAATTGACAGGTGGGGCCTTGAAGAGGCGATTAGATTCTAGGACCATGCTGTAGTGAGTGGATTAAAAATGGTGGTCAGGGGCATGGTTCTGAGGGCTTTAAAAGAAGAGCAGATGAGAGGTTAGTCTCTTTCTGCTCTGCCATTTTCTGCCACGTGAGATCCCTGGGTCACTGTTACCACCACCAAGGCCTTCACCAAATATGTTCCCTGGAGTTTGGGCTTTCCAGCCTCTGAAACTGTAAGCAATAAATTTCACTTTCTTACAAAGTACCCAGTTCCATGTATTTTGTGATAAGCAACAAAAATGGATTAATACACCTGCTCAGCATCCCCCATGCCCCTCACTTTAGTCCCTGAGATGGAGTCTATAGCATTTTCATGAAACATTGGTGTTCCAAAAAACAGAATTTAAAATCTACTGGACCAGACTGCAAAGTACTTAATGAGGTGGATGTTGGATGGATTGAGGCTTCTACTCAGAAAGCCTTAAATGTCCATCTAATGTTTGCATTTTATTCTGAAGACATTGGAAAAACTTGGTCATTTAAAAATACGAGCATCTGAAAATAAATGCTTCATATACAAGAATATATATATATATATATATGCAGAATGTTGAATTTTCAGGGCAATGTGGGACACATCGAACTGCTAGAGCTGAGCAGCTCAGGCTGGGTTCTGCTAAGGTTCCAGGTAAGAGGACCAAGCCAGGGTGGTAGAAGTAGAAAAATAAAGTGTAGTGGGGGGTGAGAGGTAGAACTGATAGGACTTCATTGGAGTGTGGTGGGCAGTGGTGGAGGTAGAAGCAGAGTATAAAGATGCCTGGAAGGTTCTGAATCAGTGCCTGGTGGTAAAAATGGTGCTATTAGCAGACATAGAAATGCAACCCCAAAAGGAGAAGCAGAAGGTTTGAGAAAGCAGATACTTTGCTTAGGGAATTTAAGGTGCTGACTCCAGAGTCCAATTAGTTAGGAATCACAAGGAAGGTTAAACAGCTATTGATGGGCTGGGAGGTACATTTGAAAGGGGAAACTAACAAAGAGAAAAAGAGAGCAGAAACTCATCTCTACTTGCCTTAAAGAGAAAACACCCTCCAGTTCAATAAGGCAAACTAGTGGGGAAAGCTATCCTCTATATACATATACTCCCTTCCCAGTCCCAATTCCAACTGTCTTGTTCCAGGTGGGCACTCTCCCCAGCAACCCCACCTGCATGACCCTTGGTGTAGGAAGTTAGCCTGGGAATTCTACTGCACTGCTGTGTGGTAGATAAGGGGCATGGCCCTCGGGTTCCCCAGACCCCACTTGTCGCAGAGTGGGGCAGGGAGGGAGGCGTAGAATGCATGGGGACAGCTGCAGCCTCTCTGTAGGTTGGGAGCCCCGGGTGCAATCCACCAGGGTACTGCTTCCCTGACACCTTGTAGACCCTGCCTGTCAGAAATGCTTCCTTAAATGGAATGGCCTGCCAACTTTCTGAAAACTGTCTTAAAACACCTGCAATTGAAAATTTACAAACAAAAGCCTTCTTGATCTCGTAGGAAGTGATCATCATTAGTCAACCTATTCAGAGGAAACTGAGATCCCCTCTCTTGCTCACAGGTGCCTTGGCTGGTCTCCCACTCATTGTCTGATTCCCTTGTCCTCGTCAGCTTGCTCTGGTGAAGTGAGCTCTTCGAGTGGGGAGCAGATGCTCTCTTACAGGCTGAAAACTCATCAAGCCAAGCTGGCTCCCTGCGGGCTCCCGCGCCTCCGAGGGCCAGGCACTCAGGCGCAGCCTGCTTCCCTTAGGCATGAAAGGGGTGAGAGCGCAGGTGGAGGCAAGCCTGGCAACACACCACTGACAAGGGGGTGGTGGCAGGCACACCTGGGCCTTTTGTTTTCTCTCTTCTGCTGAGTGACATGGACTGGGCTTCATGTCTTTGGCTTCATTTGCAAAGGGCTTTGGGATTAAGGATCCCATATAAATGGAAATTATTTTATCATTGAAAAGGAAAAGTGCAAGTATGCCTGAAATGATAAGCAACATTTCACCATAAGCTTTTAGTATTATTGCATGTGCCCTTTCTTCACTGAGTATGTATGATTTATGACAAATAAGGACATTAGCAGAAGCTCGCTGCCTTACTGGCACCATCCTGGATCCACATCTTCATTTCTGGATTATTTTCATAGTTCCCCAACTGGACCTCTAGTCTCCCTCCACTGTCATTCTTTTCAAAATGCACTGCAGAATACTACCATACACCCTGATAAAGGCTAAAATGGAAAAGATAGTACCAAGGTTGGTGAAGATGTGGAGGGACTGGAACTTCATAGACTGCAGGTGGGAGTGTGAATTACAACAGGTTTTGGAGAAATGTTTATCAGTATCTACTAAAGTTGAACCTCAGCATACCCTTTGACTCACAAATCCACTCCTACTACATATACTCAACAGGAGTGAATACACATATTCACCAAAAGACTTGTAAGGGATAGGATGCTTGTAGTAGCATTGCTTATTAATAACCCAAATTTGGAAATAGCTCAAAAGCTCATCTCAACATTAGAATTGATAAATTGTGGTATATCCACACAATGGGATACTATACAGCAATAAGAATGAATGAATTCAACTCTACACCACAACGTGGATGAATATCACAAACAATATTGAGCAAAAGAAGCCAAACACCAAAGCACATATTCCCTATTGTTCCACTCACATGAAGTTCAAAGCCAACAAAACTAATCAACAGTATTAGAAATCAAGATAATGGTTACCTTTGCAGGGTGGGAGGTTAACGACAGGAAGGGAATATGGGGGGGGGGTGTCTTTTGAGGAGCTGGCAATGTTGTATTTCTTGACCTGGGTATTCAACAAGTTGTACACTTATTCTATATCTATATTACACTTCAATAAAATCTATAAAACAACAAAAAAAATAAAACTCCCACAGTTCTGATCAGGTCACTTTTCTGCACAGAAACCTCAAAATTGTTTTCCACAGTTTTCAGTTAAAGTTCAGCTTTGAAGCTGCAGACATGCGTTTTTACAATCTGTCCCCATATATTTCTCCAGTCCTGTCCCCTCTCCATCCCTACTAAGTACCCTGTGCTCCAGCTACATGGGACTTTTTAACCATTACTTCAGTCTTCCATGCACTTGTATGTCTTCAACACTTTGCTTATGTTGTTCCTTCTGCCTAGAACGTTCTTCCACATTTGTTACATTGATGACCCAGCTCAAATGAAATGCCATCTCCTTTATGAAACCTTTCCTGACTTACCTGCCAGATGCGTTTGCTTCCTCTGTGCTCATATTACTGTTAAAACACACCTTACCTCGTTCGGAGTAAACCCTCTTATGTATTTGTTAAGTTAATGATTTCTTTGTGAGCAGGACAACCTGAAATAATGAGGTTCGTATTTCAAAAAGAACCTTCCGACGTGGATAGAAACAGAGACTGTCACCAGGAATTATGAGCTTCACTGTTTCTCACTCTGCTCACTTAGCTGTGCCCCCACCTCTAGCAGAGGAAGAACATGTCTGTGGGCTTCACAGCTTTTTATGTGGCTACGTTATTTACTGGTGCTATCTCTTGACGGTTCTGGTAGCAGCTGCAGACTAAAGATAATTTTATTTTACTCTTATCTTTTTGGGGAAGGGGAAAAATAAGAAAGATACGTGTATTTGTTTATTTCAAGTTAAAGAAATATTTTGATCAACAAAGTATGAACAAGAATAAAATAGGATCAAATTCTGCCATATTCTTAGGACTCTATGCATCCTGGGCCGTTTTGTTCTTCCAGCTTCATCTTGAGAGGTTTTTAGATATCATGATTTCATTTCTGCAGGATTTCAGTCTCTGCATATAAAATCGATCACAGTGTGTGACTCAGAAATAATCTTCCAATGTCCTAGTCAGTTATTGGGTTCAGAATAAGTACATATTAGGAAATTAAGATTGCTTGTGAGAGTTCACCCTTATATCAAAATGCATCAATACATGTATGGAGAGAAAGAGAAAAGTAGTAAACTACATGAAAACTTATTTATGAGCCTCCAGAGTTGTAACGGAGAATCGGAAACAAGTGAATAAAAACTCACTAATTTAAGCGGGCACGTTTGGGTTTTTTTTTTTTTTCTTTCCCCTTTTCACTTTATGTACACCAATTTGAAACTTCACAGTTTCTCCAGCCTCTGCAATTACAGCCGTCTAATTCTGTGTCTACCCTGGAGATACAAATGAGCTAAAAAGAGACTTTGTAATCAACTCATAATTATGCAGCCAGATAGAAAGTACTGATAACTAAGTCTTATTCTTAGTTATGAGCTTTGCATATTTGGAAATAGGCTGGTGGGCTGAAACATAGAGCATAGCGAATGCTAGATCTAGTGCAAGTGGCCCTCCCGAGCAGGTATCTTAACAAGCTGTGGTTTTCATTGGCAGTCTCAAAATGTGAAAAGAAAAAAAGAATGAATTAGGGTTTGTACAGCACTTTTTGCATTGTTCATATTTATTGTGAGATCTCATCATATCATTCCCACGCAGTTAAGACCGTCGTGTAACCTGAGGCATAGCATAGTGAAATCACATCCCTAAGCAGCAACACAAGGGTCAGGAGACAGCTCAGAGCTGGTCAGCACCAGAGTGGAGCTTGACCCAAACCCCAGTCACTGCCTGCTGGCTTAGGCTGCTCCCATGGACCCCCTCTCATGCTTCCCAGTGGATCATGATGCCGTATGAAACTGAAACGTGTTAACGTAAAAAGCATCACACACACACAAAAGAAAAAAAAAAAAAAAAACGGGGGGGGGGAAGAAGACATAACAATTAAAATTCCTTGAAGTTGACATGACAAGCATACAGAAAGGACATTGTTGAGTGGGAGGGGGGAGAGGGAGGAGGGAGGGAGGTTTCAGTAATGGGCCACAATAATCAACCACATTGTATATTGACAAAATAAAATTAAAATAAATAAATAAAAAACAAACAAACAAACAAAAGCATCCCCTCTGAATCTACATTACCGTTGAAGATGTTGGAAGCCTCGGTCTCGCATGTAGCAACAAAAAGTAGACAGTGCTTTCGTCTCTCCTCCAGCCCTTGGTGGCTGCTATGATATTGGCACAGATACTCCCTCCCTAGAGCAACTCCAAGGCCCTGAGCACACTCCTCATGGGCCTCCAGAATTAGCAACACTAATTGCTACATTTTACCCAAGTACCTCCTGAGAAGTTGCTCCCCTGTACCCCAAGCTCCGATTGTTGTTTACCTATTGTAAGGGGAGAAGCCTGGAGAAGTGAAGAAAGCTTGGACGTTGAAGTGCGGATCTTCCTTTAAGGAGTTCCTGGTCTCATTTCAAGGTGAGTCCAGACACATCATTGTATAAGGACAGAGTTTGGTAAAGTGTTTGAAGTATGTTTTACCAACCAGAATGGGACTTCATTTAGCCCCTCCCTGGCCTTGTTCTGCTCCCCTGGCCCAAGTTCTTCCCACTCTGGGATCCTATCAGCCCACGATAGGTCCTCTGGCACTGACACTGCTGGCTGGCCCTCTGTCTGTCAGCTGCACCATCTGGGCAGCTTCCCACCATGAGTGTGGCTTCCTAACGCTGCCATCTCTCACTGCATGTTGGGGTCCTTCCTAGTCCTGGGAATCTACATCCTTCCCTTCTTTGAGACTCTACCTGGTAAGCAGGTATTGACCTACATTCTCTTTTATGGGTGTTTTTGATGTACATTTTCATCAGGTTTCAGTTGAATAAATGTAGAGTGGCCCACATCATGTGGATCACCCCATGCTCCCAAGAGGATATATCAGAATTCCACTTCCTCTGGTTAAAGATTAAGCCTAAGATAATAACTCCTTAGATGGGAGCTAATGCTGTGTACTGGAAAGAACAGAGTCTTGGAATCAGATAATAAGTTAAAACCAGGCTATGCTATTAACAGCTGTGTGAACTTTTAAGTTAAAATAACTCAGCTGATCTGGTCTAGAAATGTCTTCTACCTAATGGAAGTAATAACTCAACTCACAGAGTTATGAGGTCAGTATGAGTCAATGCATCCGAAGCTCTTAAGGACTTGGCAGAACCTCAATAAATGCTTATCCCTTCCCTTTCCTGAAAATCAACATAAAAACCCCATCTGTATCTTCAATTTGTGATTGCTCTTTTGATTCTAAACCTGAAAACAACAATAATGTATTTGTGTAATAGCCTGACTTGACCAGGAACTGTTGTTATGAGCCTTGGAAAAACTTTTGTTATGTTGTCTTAAAAATATTATTGAAAACATATTTACCATCTATCTAGGACAGGCCATAGAATGAGGATGCATATTCTCTTGGAAGAGGTTAAGATCAAGAGGAAATCAATGGAGAACATTTTTCGCCCCTCTTTACCAGTCCTTGGCTCACAATGTGCAGTGTTTTCTGTGAAACCAGCAGAGAATGAATGTGACCATATGATTGCAGCAGTAGTAGCATAATGGTTGGGAGCCACAACTGCAGAACCAGATAGCCAGGGTTCAAGTAACAGATCTACCTCCAACTAGGTATATGACCTTGGACCCTAGTTTCTTTATTAGTAAAATATTGTTAGAATGCCTCCAATAATAATGCTTAACTTAGGGGACTGTTCTGAGGATTACATGAGTTATTTCATATAAAGCCCTTGGAAAAGAACATGACTCCCTGGTAGAAAATGCATTGGCCTTTGCTATGATTATTCTATCCTTACTGGCATTATTATCACTTAGGAAAAATCTTTGCCAGTCCATAAGTAAATATATCGTATGTTAACCAAATTAATATGATTGTAAAAAAGAGTGACCTTTCTTTTGTTTATTTACTATTTGTGTTTTTATCTTGATTTATTTCCCATGTGTTCTTTCTTAAAATTTGTATTCATGTTCCCTACCCATTTTTAATTCTTCAATATTAATAATTTCAAAGAACTCTCTTTATATTGAAGATTATATTCCACAATCACCTTTGATTTGTCATTTTTTTAAACATACAATTTCAAACTAGATTAAATTTGTTTCAAGATATAAGTAAAGACAAAATTTGCTTCAAAGCTGTAAAGCAAAATTTTGAAATTAAAATATCTTTAGTTTTTCAAGGGCTTATCCTATATTTTATAATACTTAAGGTAATACAGTGAGCTGATACTATTGGTTATAACTGTTTAAATTGCAGCTGCTGTTTTAGCCTAGCAATCAACATCTAATCATGTATTTTATTAGGAAAATAATTCCAGGGGACTTATTTCTATCTTTAAGCAATATTGTTAAGGGGCCAGTACAACTGTTTTTACCTAACTTTATTTTTGCTTTTGAATTAATGGGTTTCAAAATTACACCAAGATTTTTGGCTAAGAACATTACGGGGTATAGAGGATTGAATTATGTCCCCTCAAAACTCACTGAAGCTTGAATTGTCCCCCAAATTTTATGTATTATAAACTTGGCCTCCACTGTGACTGTTAAGAGGTTGGGAAATCCTAAACGGTCCTGGGAAAATTGGACATCCATATGCAGAAAAATGAAACTGCACCTGTACCTCTCACCACATACCAAAATCAACTTGAAATGGATTAAAGACTTAAACATAAGACCTGAAACCATAAAATTACTAAAGGAAAATATAAGGAAACACTCCAGGTAATAGGACTGAGCAATGACTTTATGAACAAGACCCCAAAAGCACAAGCAACAAAAGAAAAAATAAATAAATAGGATTATATCAAACTAAAAAGCTTCTGCACAGCAAAGGAAACAATCAACAGCCTATGGAATGGGAGAAAATATTTGCAAACTATACATCCAATAAGGGATTAATATCTAGAATATACAAAGAACTCAAACAACTATACACTAAAAAAACAAACAATACAATTAAAAAATTGGCTAAGGAGATGAATAGACATTTTTCAAAGGAAGTCATACAAATGCACAACAGGTACATGCAAAAATGCTCAGCATCACTGATCATCAGGGAAATGCAAATCAAAACCACATTGAGATATCCTCTCACCCCAGTTAGACTGGCCTTTATCAAAAAGACTGAGAATAACAAATGCTGGAGAGGATGCAGGGAAAGGAAAACTCTTCTCCACTGTTGATGGGACTGTAAACTAGCACAGTCATTATGGAAAACAGCATGGAGGTTTTTCTAACAACTACAGATGGAGCTACCATATGATCCAGCTATTCCACTGCTGGGTATATATCCAGAGGAATGGAAATCAACATGTTGAAGAGATATCTCCATGCCCATGTTCATCGCAGCTCTATTTACAACAGCCAAAATATGGAACCAACCTAAGTGTCCACTGATGGCTGACTGAATAAAGAAAATGTGGTGTATAGACATACAATGGAATTCTACTCAGCCATAAAAAAGAATGAAATTCTGCCATTTGCAAAAAAATGGATGAGTTTGGAGAAAATTATGTTAAGTGAAATAAGCCAGGCAAAGAAACAGAAATACAGCATTTTCTCAGTCATAACTGGCTGCTAAGAAGGAAGGAAGGGAGGGAGGGAAGAAGGAAGGAATGAAGGAAAGAAAGCAAGACAAGACCACAACAATAAGTTGAACTTTCAGAAGGAGAGAACACACCTAAGGATACTAGAGATGGGGGGAGGGACGGAGGGAGGGGGTTTGAGAAGTGATAGGTCAGGCAAAGGGCATAAAGATATATCAACATTTCTAAGAATGAATATGCTGATAATAAAATAATAATAAAAAAAGAAATCCTATTATGGTAACTGAAAGGTGGAACCTTGAGGAGGTGATTAGATTGTACGATCATGCCATAGGAATGGATTAATAATGGTGGTCAGGGGTGTGATTCTGAGGGCTTTAAAAGAAGAGGAGAGTCTCTCTCATTCTCTCTGCCCAGAGTTTTGCAGTGTGATACCCTGTTGTCACTGAAGCCACCACCAAGGCCTTCACCGGCTGTGTTCCCTAGACTTTGGACTTCCCAGCCTCAGAAACTGTGAGCAATAAATTTTGTTTTCTTTATAAATCACCCAGTTCTGTGTATATTGTTATAAGCAACAGAAATGGACTAATACACAGGGTGATGGGATGAATAATAAACATATCTACACTATTTTTTTTCCTATGCAATTTTGTTGCTGAACTTATATAACACAGTATGTTTATAATCAATTTTATGAATTTCAATTATTTTCTCACTTAATACTCGTTCTTATCATTTTCCACACCAGCATAGCCATTTAACTCTCTAGAGTGCAAAGTGTGATAATAATGACCAATAACATTTATAGAGTGCTTACTTTCACCAGGGACTGTTTTGAGCATGTTACACAAATTTAATTTATTGAGTTCTTGCAAGTAACATGCAGTTGGCAGTATAATCCTCAGATGAAGAAAATGAGGCATGGGGAGGCTAAGTCACCCCCCAAAACACCCAGCTAATAAGTAGAAGAACAGAATGTGAACTTAAGCAGGATAATTTTAGGACATTGGTTGGCAAACTTTCTATAAAAGGTTAGATGGTAAATATTTTAGCTTTGAGGGCCATATGGTCTCCGTTGCAGCTACTCAACTCTGTGGTTGTAGTGCAAAAGCTGCCAAAGATAATATGTAAATGAATGGGTGTGGCTGTGTTCCAATAAAACTTTATTTATAAATCCTGAAATTTGAATTTTATGTAATTATCATCTGTCACAAAATATTATTTTCTTTTGATTTTTAAAAACCATTTACAAAATGTGATCAACCTTGCTAGCGTGTGGATTGTGTAAAAACAAGCCATGGGCTTCGTTTGAATCACAGGCTGTAGATTGCTCAGTCCTGTTCTAGGAGGTGAGATCTTAAGCACTGTGCTCCTACTGACTTGAACATAACAAAAAGTGAAAAATCAAGGGCATGTCTCATAGTAATGGTGTTACCTAGTGCAGATGACTTCTTCCTTTATTTAGAATGAAGTTAATTGCTATAACCAGAAGATACTGCTTATTAGAACTATTTTCTTTTGGTTTAGAAGTTAAAAGTTGATCAACTGGGTACTTAACGCTCTCCTGGGTGTTTGTGTTTCTTTCATCCTTAATTGTCATTATAACCCTCTAGGCTGAATCTCCACAATAAAAGTGAAGACATTTTGTAGTTACCAGATTAGCTTCACTAAAGTGCAAATTTAATGGACTAAATCAGAGTGAGAAAACCAACTTTGAGTTCTGAATTATGCTGGTTTACTGTCTACATTTATAAATTAACCTGATTCATCATCAAAACCGCATTTTGCTTTGGGCTTTGTAGATAGGATCTCATTCATAGCACCAGCATCTGGCATGGTTTCTTTATTATGGAAAATAAATTCCCATTAAGCCACCCGGGCAGCACGATTAAATTTTAAACTAACATTGGCATTGTGGCCACATCATTTTAAATGTTTTCTCTGCCAGCCTAGTTTATCTACGTGGCAACCACCTCATTCATTAGCCCCTACCACCTGTCTGGAAGGCTGTCAGGGCACCATCTCTGAAGCGGTTTTAAACTATAAGCCAGTTGTATGTCTAGATGTGTCATGTTGACATATAATATAACAATGACTGCTGAGCTGTTGCATAGTCACCAATAACTTTCTCTCATCGGTGGCTGACTCTGAGAGTTGTAAGATTTTATTTGATAGGGGAAGGCCAGGGCCTGGAGAGCTTGTGGAGCAAAAAGGGAAGAAGTCATTGTTGTTTTGGAGACAACCTTCTCAACCTCACAGAACTCTGTACACACCAGATAATGTCAGCATGCCACTGATTAGCCTTACCAAGAAGGCCGGGGAGATTATCTTGAGAAAATGAGGGAGTATAAGAGTTTTTCAAACCTAAAGGTTTTAAATTATTGGATGGTGATAGGGTAGCCAGGCAATTGGGACAGATCTTAGCAATAACTAGGGATTGTGGCTATAAATTCTAGATTCACTTGTTTTACAGCCCTTAATCATTGTC
This sequence comes from Cynocephalus volans, assembly GCF_027409185.1. Lineage (NCBI taxonomy): Eukaryota > Metazoa > Chordata > Mammalia > Dermoptera > Cynocephalidae > Cynocephalus > Cynocephalus volans. The sequence continues at coordinate 102,861,762 of NC_084460.1, read as the reverse complement.
AGGTGCTTTTCCACATGTGATCACTTTTGGTCTTTACAGTATAACTCAGTCTAGCAGAGCAGATGTCATTCTTCCCCCTCACAGCCGGGGGGGAAGAAAGGCCCAGATGGGGTTCACTGACTCGCCTCGGTGACTGGGAGTAAAAGATAGTGCCATGACTGGAGTGTTGCTCCAAACTCCTGGTCATTACTCTTTCTGCTATGGTATACCATATACACCACCCAGGAATGGAGAAATACTGCCAAAGCAACAACCCTACCCAGGCAGAAGGAACAAATATAAAGTTGTTAACACATGAGTAAAACCAAATGAAAAAAAATCTGGGGAGAGCCTTGATTTAGAAGACATGGATTCAAATCACTAAATTCATAGATTGCTAGGAATATAAACCTGGGCTTGTCCGTTATAATCTCAACGTCTTACTTCCCTGTATTATAAAAGGAAAATGATAATATGCCACACAAAGATATGGTCAGAACAGAATGAGACAAGGCCAGCAGAAGCATCTAGAACAGTGCCCACTATGTGATTAGTGTTAGTTCCTTTCTGCCTTTTGGAAATTGTTCATTCTCTGAAGCCAGGCATACATGGATAAAGCAACAGAGATACTTTCAATCATCTGTACAATTTCTAAAGAACTTCCATTTGAAAGAGCTTTTCAGATGCCACTATAATATTAACTTTCTCTTTTATTTTTAATACTTCCTCTTACCTCCAGTGAACTGATATTTGCAAACCAACAAAGAAAACCAGGATTATTTAGGAATAGTGAGAGTCATTAAAAACTGCTATAAATATATATTTTTTAAAGTTAAATTTTTCCATTGTGGTAAAATATACATAACAAAATTTCCTATTTTAACTATTACTTATTTTTTTAATTTAATTTAATTTTATCAATATACAATGTGGTTGATTATTGTGGCCCATTACTAAAACCACCCTTCCCACTTCCTCTCCCCCCACCTCCCATCAACCTCATATCTGTTCGCTTGTCGTAACAACTTCAAGGAATTGTGATTGCTGTGTCTTCTTCCCTCCCCCTGCCCAGTTTATTTGTGTATTTATTAATTTTAGCTCCCACAAATAAGTGAGAACATGTGATATTTCTCTTTCTGTGCCTGACTTGTTTCACTTAATGTAATTTTCTCAAAGTCCATCCACGTTGCTTTGAATGGCAGTATTTCATTCTTTTTTATAGCAGAGTAGTATTCCATTGTGTAGATGTACCACATTTTCCATATCCACTCATCTGATGATGGACATTTGGGCTGGTTCCAACTCTTGGCTATTGTAAAGAGTGCTGCGATGAACATTGGGGAACAGGTAGACCTTCGACTTGATGATTTCCATTCCTCTGGGTATATTCCCAACAGTGGGATAGCTGGGTCGTATGGTAGATCTATCTGCAATTGTTTGAGGAACCTCCATACCATTTTCCATAGAGGCTGCACCATTTTGCAGTCCCACCAACAGTGCATGAGAGCTCCTTTTTTTAAGGGTGAAGTTCAGTGGCATTAAGTAATTCACATTGTTCTGCAGCCATCACCACCATCCATCTCTATTTCATCTTTCCACATGGAAACTCTGCACTGATTAAACAGCAAATCTCCCCCAACCCTGGTAACAACGATGCTACTTTCTATCTCTACGAATTTAACTGCTCTAGGTGCCAGGTATGGATTGCTTTGCATCTTTTACTCTCTACTCTCACATATTGTTTCTTTAAAGTATCTGGAAACCTAGCTTCCATCTTTGTTGAGGTATTATGTAAGCATAATATGAAGTTATTTGATTAACTTTCACCTCAGAGGAGATGCCGACACTTAAAGTTACATCTTTAATCAAAACGTAATCTTCCAATAGAAAGTGAAACTGGAACTGAAAAGAATTTTCAAAGTAATTAAAAATTTTCCAAGAGCAAACATTGCAGCAATAGTAATCATACCCAGGATAGAATATGCATGTACACGTACACATGTTGGGTGGGTGTGTAAAAGAAAAGAATTAGTGCTCCATTAATTATCCAAAATGAAGTAATACTAGCTGTTACTTTCAAGTCATTGAATAGCTTGTATTTGAACTTACAAAACCTAGATCATAAAGCTTAAATTACTGAAAAGAATTACATTGCCATTGTACATTTGAATATTTTTCTTTATCTTTTACTATGAACATTTTTTATATACTAACATGTTTATTTAGGATGCACCAAAGTTTCTAGTGGCCTTTTATTTCCTTTTAAAACTGCTCTCAAAATCAAACCAGTAGTAACTACTAAGTGAGGTTTTAAATGGCCAATAAATTTCACTTTAGAATCTCATCTACCTGCACTTCAAATTTAATTAATATTGTCTTGATATACTTTATCTCAATGATGCAGCAACCCTGCGAAGAGAGATTATGACTTCTACTTTGTAGTCGAGGACATGGAAATCCAGAGATGTTGAGTGACTTGACCATGTCATACATGTCAAGGCTGGGGATTGAACTCAGGTCATCCAACTCTAAATCTCAGACCTGTGACTCTCAAGGCCCCTGCATGGCCCAACTCCAGGGGCATCATTTGCTTTGCACACCTTCCCCATTTCTCTTTTCTATGTCATCATCTGTTTATGGTACCACTGTCCTTAGGTTTATAGTACCATGGATTACCTGTGTGTCTATTGCATTCTACCAGAATCTCTCCCTGTAGTCTGAAGTATTCTTAGTCACCTTGGTATCTTCCGCAGGACCTCATGTGTCACCCACTACGTGTTTTCTGAATTGAGGCAGTGTTGTTGCAGTTGCAGAGTATATCATGTGAGGCTATCTTCCTGGTGCCAGAATATTAGGACAAAAAAGTGAAAATTTTAGTCAATTATCCAGATGCTTTTCTCATGAGACCCTATTTGGAAGCAGACATGTACCTGCATCCTTCATTTTTGAACAGTAAGATTAGTCATATGTAGCAGCATCTTCACTGTTAAACTTGGGGCAAATTCAGTTTTCTCAGTAGTAATGGAATTGATCCCCATTTATAGACCCTATCCACATATAATGGACGACAGATTTTGATAATTTTGATTTCTATCATTTAGTAACAAGAGATAGACTATAAAACATTGTATCAATAGATTGCCTAAATGAAAAGGTCATTACAAATTTAAGTTACAAACTAAATCCTGGACATTTTAAGGTACTTAGGCCTAAAAACTATTTTATACTTAGTGCTCTCTTGATTATACAAATATATTATTCACATAAATATGTACATGTTCAGTTATATCATACAGCTGAAGTTTCAGGTTCATCTTTCCTGTAAGATGCAAAACAAATTATGGATATCAGCACGGTGTGTTGCATAGATGGCCCATCTGCCAAGTATATCTCTTTCTTGCATCTGAAGAACAGAAAATTCACTGGAGATCAATTGGAAGTCTTATGTCTTGTGCCTGCTCAATAATATTTGCGCCCATATATTCACTTAATTAAAATTTCATAAAGCCTAAGATTATACTCTCTCCCTAGACTACGAAAAACATGCTATCTGCTGAATTCTCTGCCACTATAATTGTAGCTGCTCTGCCAATAACAGTGCTTTATATTCTTTGGGTTTTAGACAAGCTTTAATATGAACTTTCTCCCCAGATATTTTACAGCGCCGTATAACACAATTAACGAGTTACATTTTATAAGTGGTCTTAGAGAGAAAGAGAAGGCAAGAACTGTTAGCCATGAGGGAAAGAGATGTTTCTGGATGAGATCAGGAGACCAGGAGTTGATGTGATGCCTGTCACTCCAATAGCTATAGATGTCAGCACCAGCTCCAATTAGAATTGACCTGGTAGAAGTACAACCTCCTAAAAGCTTAAATGGCCTTTGGAGAAGAGAACGTTGTTAGCAATTCTCCTATCAGCTGAAGTCGAATTCTAACAGCCTGAAACTAATTGGGGCTGAGAAACTAAGCATTTCTCTGGAGTTTGTAGGCTGAAACTGGGCAGCCGGGAAGCTGCCTACGTTTTGGTTCTCTGTGTATAACCCTACAAGACCAGCGTCTCCAATGACAGTTGCCCATTAAAGAGTCCTGGGCATGGCATGCTGGACACATGAGGACTGTGGGTGAGGGGGAGCTCTTGAGTAACTTCAATTTCCCATTTGGGTTCTATGCATATGCAGCTCTCAAAGAGTTTCATCATGCACGTCACTCCTTCTGTACGGTTCCCCAAAGTCCAGAGTAACAGATAGACAGGAGGGAATTGTGCTTGGCATGGCAGTGGTCAAGTTTAGTACAGAGGGGAAAGGGAGCCATTTCATTTTTGTTTTGTGCTCTACCCCCAGCCATGTGAATGCCTAATGGAAGCTTCTGAACACAGCTTCCTTCAGGCAGAAAAACTTCCATAATAACAGAGGCTTAAAATAAGCATCTAAAAGGAATAAACTGTAGTAGTGAAGTAACATTCGCTTGACAATTTTGGGACTGTCTCTAAAAGGAGAACTCACATCGATGCTTACAAAGTAATGTGTGCTGTAGTATGCCTCCCTGCAGACACTCTCACGTATCCTCACACCCACCCTATAAAGAGGTGTCATTTTTATCCTCATTTTACAGATGAGGAAACATAATTAGAAAGATGGTTACAAGCCCACGTTTCCCTGAATTTGGTGCCTAAGTGTCTGACCTCTGCTATACTGGCTGATTGTGGGCTCTTGTGATTTTGGTGTTTGGGACTTGGAGCTCATTCCCACCTTCTCTTACCACTTACCACTTAATTTTAGTAATGGCTTCACCACACTTCATTTCATGTGGAAACCAGCACTACTGAAATTCTAGCACACTGTTTTATTTACCATGCCCATCTCTACCACCCAGATCCAGCTTCATGGCAACCAGCTCCTTCAGTGCTGCACTGGATATCTGGGGGTTTGCAGAGGAAGCTGCTTCTCCCCTCCAACAAGTACAGGCTAGTGGGATGATCAATCAAGAAGCTCATTTTTCTCTTAGCTCAGTGGTGGAAAAAGACCCTGCTGGGCCCACCAGAATTCTCTCCCTGGAATTAGCACACAGAACAGAACACATAACGCCAAAAAATGATGGAGTCCCTATGGGAGTGACTTATCCCCACCATGTAGACCTCAAGAGGTCCTTTAGTTCTTGTCCTTTTTAAAGACTGGTTCTTCACTTTTCCATTCAGTGCTGTGAATCACCCCATATTATGCCATTAGATCTTTTTTTTTAGAGATAGGCAACTCAATATTTTTGTTTGTTTGCTTAAAGGGAAATAACCTTAAGTGAAATAGATTCAGACATAAAAGCCTTGGAAACCCCAGTCATAGTATTTAGGGACTTCTTAAGTTTCAACAAGGCAAGCCAACCCATTTGTGCTATGTCCTCTTCTCCTGAAGTGCTCACATTGGACCTGAGCAAGACAGGCTAGGGAAAGTAGCCTTTTCACTCATCAGTTCTCTCTGGGGAATGGGCAAACTACAGGAGGTGAAGTACACAGGATAGGCATTCAAGAGGCCAAGAGAGATATGAGAAAAATCACAGCTGGGAAAATGAAGTTCAAGAAAAAGAATCTAAGAAGAGAAATAGATAGCTAGATGTATACATCTGCCAGAAAACACCTTCTCTGGTACACTCGTCACTGACATGCATGTCCTGTTCTATGACATTATTAATGCTGAGCTGTGTGACACTTATAATTGAATGCAATTTGGCCTAATCCATCAGAAATGACATGTCAAAAATGGCCTGTCAGATTGAGTAATTGAAAAAGAAGCAGCTCTTTGAAATTTCATTTTTAAATGAACTTTGAGAACGTTAATAAACTTGATTACTAACATTAAAAGAAAATTTCTTTTTAAAAAATTGCTCTTCCCATCCCCATCAAAAGCCTGGTGCTTGGCAAAGTGTACATTTGGAGACACTGATAAAGTCCCAGACAGACTGGCTGCTTCTGCGCTTGGTCTCAGTGAACTTCATGCCCTGGATCACACTTTTCCGAGGAATTCTCTTAATCTCATATTTTGCGGTTCTGATATTCAGCACATCCATCTAGCTATTTTCTTCTCCTAGCCATTCTTTTGAAGAAGAAAGTTACCAGGCAAAGGATGAGCATGAAGCTTCTCTCCCTGTGCAATTTTTCTTCCTTTTAAGTCCACCATGCAACACCTGTAAGAGTCACCCTCCTTTGTCAGTGTCCTCCCTCAACTTTTGGTAAAATGCAGTTATGTGTGGCCTATGCTCTCTTTGAGTAGCAAAGTAAACAAGGGTGTAATGTCTGTGTCTGCCCTTTGCCTCCCCAAGCCAGCTCTGCTGGGGGTCCCTGCAGGTGTAACCCTGCACATCTTGGACCATTCCAGGGCAAGGCAGGCTGTGCGTGGAAGTAAAAGGAAACTGGCTTTAGTCTTGGCTGCCATCCCTGTGAAATGGAAAGGAATCTGCTGGGAGCCCTGGACACGTGCCAGCACATTGTACCATAGTCTTCTCCTGACCCAGCCACCTGAGCCCACCCTGACCAGCTGGCCCTCTGCCTCGGTATTTTCATTATTGGATCTCTAAGTTCCTGCCATCACCACAATGCTATCCTTACAGCCTGAGCCCACTGGTTGGGACCTGGCCTTCTCCCTTGTCTCTCTTTGTCTCTTCAGGGATTGACTTTTTCTCCCTAGTCACCAGATTGGGAGGAGAACTGGTCCTATCCCAGGCAGCTCAGTCTACTCAAAGTCTTTGCACTCCTCTGCTGCCTGATTTCAAGGCTCATGCATTTTCACCCCCTTGGGCTGGACCTTTTAATGCTGACAGCAGACCACCCAGATTTTATGCACTGAGGATTTGAGACTCTCTGATTCCACATCCCTGAATTCTACTGCACTATTCTGCCTCTTTGTGTAGGGACATCCTCAACTGCAGTGTCCTGTGAGCTCCTTCCATCTTTCAGACATGCCCTGAGGTCTGGTCTCAACATCCTTTATTCGAAGAACCATCACCTTTTAAAATGAGCAGCTAACTTAGCAGTTTTGTAGTTAACTCCTCTCATTTTACTGATGAAGAAACTGAGCCTCAAAGAGGTGGAATGACTTACTCAAGAAAATTGGCTAATTACTGGCAGAATCAGAACTGAAGCCTGTTTCCTGATTCCCAGTTCAGAACTTTCCCTATTTGTCCCAACATTTCTCTGCCCATTTGTAAGAAATCCTTAGGAAAATTTGTCACACAAATTAATGTGTTAAATAAACTAAAGAGAGAATTACTGATGATTTCTACTTGACAGACACTCCCAGGAATATCTGTATTTAAGACAAATCAAGTGGAAAACTTAGTGAAGATTGGACACATAACTTTTTCTCCCTTCATTCTATTAAAACAGCAGTAAAAGATTTTAAAAAGCATAAACCACGAGGACAAATGAAACAGAAGAGGAAGCAATAGTGGGAATGAGATTTTAACAAGTGTTTAGGAGATGGAAAGCAGACATCTGGAAGAATGGTAAAAACCAAAGAAGTTTCAGAATGGATGTCAATGACAAGCACACTAATTCATCTCAAAAAATGTTATACTGATTCAGGAACAGACACACAGGGACCATGGAGAGTTAGAATGAAGTATGGACTGAATCCCAGAGATTTAGTTGAAAGGTTCTAAAGGGTAGTCAGACCCCCCAGATCCCCACCCCTAATCTATGAAGCCAGGTGAGTGCCCCCACCCCACTTCTGCAGGAGATGGTGGGCTTATACTCTGGAGAAGTTTGGTCAGAGACCTTCTTGACTCAGAGAGATCAAGTGGGGGTGTTTTCCCCAGGCTGAAAATAGGGGAAATAGGTAAAAGTTTGAGTACTAAAAAATGAAATCCCAAGTCCACCTGATAGAAACTTGACATGCTTCCAGGATATCTATGAAAAGCTTCCACGTCACCACTTTTCTCAGGCAGAGACAGATTGTTTTCTGGGAAACTGGACAGTTTCAGAGAAAAGACCTATTGATACTAATATTTCGAGGTCTCCCAATGAAGAATTAGCTTTCCATGGAATCTCACAATGAAGTCCACCTTTGGCAAGTCCTGTCTCTATACCCAGAGTGTAAGTCGGTATTTAAAAGTCTTGCTTCTGAATGAGAACACACAGCACAGGGTGAGCAGGCATTACTGAAAGTATGCAGCATGGGAGACAGAACAAAACAGAAGAAAATAAACAAAGAGAAAAAAACTAACTTGCAAAAGATATATGGAAGACTAAGTGCAAACTCTGCTTTATGAAAAGCTCCTGCACATAAACATGAAAAGATAACTCTGTCTGTTGGAGCTCAGCCTCACTGAAAAGCCAAGTAAATGATATGGACTGGCAATTTGTAGAATGCATAAAAATAGCCTACAAATGAAAAAATGACCAACTTCAACAGTGATTGGGCAATGTTATTCAAGGCAACAGAAATGCTTCTTAAAGATGCATTTAAAAAAATTTTAGACTGGCCAAAATTTAACAAGATTGATAATGTCCATTGTTGAATTTGGTGTGAGGAATAGATCTCTCCCATATAATAGTAGTTAAAGTGTAAACTGGTAAACCATTTTGGGGAGACAATTAGTGCTACTTGTATACATTTTAAATCACGTATGCTTATTATCTCAACAGTTTCACTTCTAGAAATCATCCATCAGAGATACTTGCGTAAGTACACAAGGATATAAATACAAAGATGCTCATGAATGGCTTATTTGTAATAGGAAAAAATTGGAAATAAATATTCATTGATAGGGAAAACCATGGAATCAAACACACTAAGTTAATTTAGTGTAACATTTTATAGCTGTGAAAAGAATAAAAAATATATGTATGATTCATGGACAAATGTCCATCACATGTTATTCAGTAAAAAAATTATGTTAGAGAACTGTGTGTGCAGTGTAACAACTTTTGTCAAAAGCAAAAAACACTACTCAGCAGTTTATATTTAAACACACACACACACACACACATGTGCATTGCACAGAAAAATGAATGGAGAATTAAGCAGCAGATTACTTACAGTTGATGGGAGTTGCAGTCATGAGATGAACATTTGCTTTCATATAATCCCGAAGTATTTTTGAACCTTTTTTTTTACAAGCATGTATTAATTGTTCATTCTTAAAGTATCTGTTATTCTTTTAAGTTTAATCCATATATGCAACTATCAAACAGTGCTGGGTATAGGTTAGAACAGTGCCTTGCTCAAAGTAGCATTTAACAATTACTGACTGAACAAATGATTTCTAAAAATTATCACTGTTTGTAAATAATTCAAACCTCTGCTCAAAAAGCTATTGTTTTTTAACCTTTCACTGTGTGATTATCTTATAAAAATTTCTGACTTAATCTGGGTTCTTGGTGCCTTGTAGGAGCACTTTTATTCAGAGTTTGATCAGACACACCTATGTATGTTAGCAGCATCATTAAAACTGAGAGACTAGTAGGAGTAAAGTAGGGAAGGAAGCTTTAATTATTGTAGAACCAGCAAAGGACAAGGGAATTATCATTTTCCATACTTCCACGAAGGCTGTGCAAGGGTCTTGAGGTTCAGATGTGTGTGGTGAGATGATGAATGGCAGGCTCTGGGCAGAACTCAGTTGGGGCCCAAGCCCAGCATGGGGGCAGGAATCAAATGGTGTCTTCAGTGGTTGACTGACAACAATCACTGGCAGCAAACAACTCCAGAAGGAGCTATGAGCAGCCAATGATTTTCCTTTTCAGCCCTGCCTCTTACAGAACCTGGAGTACCCTCACTAGAAGGCGGTAATTGAGGGCTTTGATTTGCCAAAGAAGAACTGTGGGCAGTTATCTAATCCAGGGACAAGCCTTAGTGGATGTTTAAACTGTGCCCTCTCAGTAACAGGAGACTGCGGTAGATCTTTAAGCTGTCATTTCTGCTGTGAACCAACCCTGAGTGAGCATGGGCTTCTCTCTTTGTATTCCTGTCCCAGATCTAGTCTGAGAACAGTTTGGAAACTCACCAGACCTCCTTCTCAGCTTGACATTGGCCCATCGCACCCACTTGCTTTCTGTGGCTCTCTAATGACCTGTCATTCAATTTGTGCTATAGTATTCTGCAATTTTGATTTATTTTTAAGTTGTGTCAAGCATGTACATCTAGTCTCTCTCCTCAAGTAGAGACAACTTGACAGAAGAAGGAAAGAAACTGTATTGATGCCAAGCACTGTTTCCTTTCCCAGTTTCTTTTCACTGATTAACCATCACCACTTCACAGGAGTGTAAGGTTTTGTTGTTGATTTTGTTGTTGTTGTTTTTGTTTTTTTTCTGTAGTAGAGAAGATATATTTGAGGGCATAAACAAAAGAACTTGCTATAACTCCAAATTTTTGGAAAGGGCACAATTTATATTCAAAATTCCTCTGAATTTTACATCCTTATTCATTATCTGTGTCTTCATATTAATATATAAATAATAATTAAAATTATTTGATGTAGAGTGAAATGGATGCTCCAGGAGGATGGATCATTTTCTCTTGCAGCTTCTGATTTTATACAGCCCAGGATGTGCACAATCCTGGAGATTTAGAGAAGGAATCAAACAACATCCCAAACAGGAAACTACTACTATGTTCATATAGAGACAAACTAACTGAACCTCAGAAGTCTTAAATAATTTGCCCAAGTTCATGGACTAACACATGGCAAATCTGGGATCTAAACATAGTCATTTCTACCAGACCATGCTACAGAGATTCCTTTTTATTAATTTTGTTTTCTTCTCTTCCCTCTCCTTTCTCTTAACTTAGCACTGAATAAAGTGTTCTTTATATTAAGTGTAAAATTCATTTTAAAAACTATTAAATGATGAGTTCTTTGATAACTTGTTTAGTTTTTGGTAGCAGATATGGGGTTGGGGTAAAGCTAGAGCTTCATCAAAAGCCTTGTACAAAACGTTAGCAAGAGCCTGGTCATGGGCCCTGTGCTGGGCTCATTCTTTCTAGCTGACATTTTTGGCAGAGGGACTGAGTAGCAAATCACCAGATCCAAGTTCTAATTTGTGATGCCATTAAATAAATTCCTGAGTGTGGGGAGTCATAAACTCTCCTATGCCCTTCTATCACTTGTATTATTGAGGCAGTAGGGCTGAAATCAATGATCTCTGAGGTCCTCACAGTATGGTTTTCCCCCATTGGAAGAATCAACTAAGGACAGAAAGAATCCACACCCACTGGCCTTTTCATGATATTGCTTGGGCTGATTCAATACACAGTGTGTTTTTCAACCAATGTTTTTTCTCCACAGTAATACTATGGTGCCTATTCATATTTTGTTTTCTTCTCTTGGGTTTCCCTGATGTCTAATGTTCTACCATAACTGTGGAACTGGAGACTAAGATTAGTTGATTCTCATGAAGCACCCAAATCCTGGCAGGCCTGCGTTCAGTCTTGGCTCCAGCTTCTCTTGATTATCAGTTCTTCACTCCAGCTGCAGCAAGAGGCCCAGTGAAGTGCTGATTTGTCCTGGTTCAGAAGCAACCCACAATGTATGTAAAAATATTTTACAATCTGGAAGTTCCAGGTGAAGAAAGTGATTCTTCTTCCTCCATCAGCAACTGGCCACCCCCTACTGTTCCAGAACCTTTGCTTTTTCAATGATTCAGGAAGCAGCAAATTATAATCTCCTGACCTAGCTTTTCAGCATCCTTCACTACAGGGAAGGTGATTATAGGGGATCAACCATTTAATTGACTTCCAGGGCCTACAGCTCCCAGTTTCACATCTTCTTTCTCCTGATCAGGTGTTTTATTTAGTCCTCTTTGGGAGGGCAAACAGTGAGCCACTGCCAGGGTTTCTGGAGGAATTACATGGGATTGGTTTTTGAGATTTATTTCTCTCTCTTATAAGAAGGAGGTGAAAAACAATCGAGGTTCATCTGTTTTTACAAATGCAGAAAGTTTCAGGAAAGCATTATTAAGCTATCTAATTTCATGCATTTTAGATTTGGGTGCAAACTACCAAATGGCAATAATTAATTGGAAGGCAGAAGAACAGCCATGTCTGGTCATTCTTACTAATTCCTTCAGTTAAACTCGCTTAGTCAACATTCACCTAAAAAGTTTGATGTCATCCTCAACCCTCCTTTGTCTCTCTTAGCAAGTTCAATTATACCAGGTGGAGGTAATTTTACTTTTCTAAATAATAGTATCAGTTTATTTACATACTAATCAAACATTTATTGAAAAGTAATGAGAGAGATATTTTAACATCTTAGCAAAAAGGATACATGAAAAAATAGATAGGAATATGAAAAGATGTTCAACATCACAAGTTTTTAGGGAACTGAGAGTTAAAACCACAAAGAGGTACCACTAGACACCTAACAGAATGGCTTAAAAAATGACAATACCAAGTGCTTATAAGGATGTGGAGCAACTGGAACTCTAATACACTGATTTTGGGAAACAGTTTTCCAATATCTTATCAAGTTAAACATAAGCTTATACAACCCAACGTTCCCACTCTTAGGTGTTTCCCTGAAATAAAAAAATTATGTTCACACAAAAACATGGATGATTTGTAGTCTCCCAAACTAGAAACAACCCTAATGTCTTTCAACTGGGGCTTGGATAAACTTTGGTACAACCATACCATGGAATACTACTCAGCAATAAAAATAAATGAAACACCAATACAACCACAGTAAGGATGAAACTCAAATGCACTATGCTGAGCGAAGAAAGCCAGACTCAAAAGGTTACACACTGTATGTGTGTTGTCTTCAGGGGGATGGAGTGGAGAGATTGACTATAAAAAGGCAGCATGAGGAAATTCTGAGAGCAATGAAACCATTCTGTGTCCTGATTATGGTAGTGGTTACAGTATGGTATACAATTTTCAAAATTCACATACAAGGTGAATGTCATTGTATATAAATAACTTCTTAATAGTGAAAAAAATTATTGAAAACCTACTAAATGTAAAGAATTGCTATTGCTCCAAAAGTGAAGAAGACAGACCTGGTCCTGCTCACTAGGACCTTACATCCTCGTTCTGTGTTCACTTTGTTCTGTGTCCACTGTCAGCACTAAAGTCCATGCTCTTTTCATCTCTTGTCTGAACCAACCTTCTAAATTAATCTCCCTGTCCCCCAACTCTCCTCTTCTCCAATCCATTTTCAATAATGTTGTCAAACTGATCTTTTAATGATATAAATTTGATTATGTTTCTTCCTTGTGGCAGTGGACAGTTTCCGTGATTTGTGGCCTCTTAGCCTCTTTAAAATGCCTTTTCTATGTTTGGAATTTCCCACATTATAGTTCCTACCCATGCAGGTAGAAACTAGACACTTTCCAGCCTTCCTTGCAGCTATGGTCCTGGCATGTGTGCAAGATTTTGATCTGAAAGAGCAATATGAGGAAGGAGATGACATGTGGAAGTCATTTCTGCTGAGGGTGACAGAAATAGCTTTCTTAGAAGCATTGGTGGAGGTTTTGCCAACTAGAGCCCAGGGTCATTGGTGTGGCTGCTGGAGAGTGAGATCAGGGGAGGTGACAGTGGTCTGTGCTACAGCCTCTAGGTCTGGACTCATTGTTCTTCCCAGAGTGTCTATGAATTACTTAATTTTCTTTAATAAATTCTTTTTTTCTCCTTAAGCTTGAGTGGTTACTGTTTCTGATTTGCTTAGTTTGCCTCTGAGTCCCAATTTACACCTGCCTATAAACCTATAAAAACTTCCCATCACCCTAGGAAAAAATCAATACTTTTAACCATGGCATCTAAGGCCTTCAATGTACAGCTCAAATATATCCTCTGGGCTACACTGTCCTCAGTGTGCTTTATGTTGTAGTCACCCTGATCTTCTTATTTGTCAAACACCACACCCTCATTTATACCCACATACCTTTGCAGAGGATGTTCCTTCCTTTTGTTTGGTATGACTTTTCCTAATGCTTTCTTAACACTTTACAACCCTCTTCTCACATTGTCTCCTACCCTTTACCTCTCTTCCTCCTTCAAAATCCATCTCAAGTATCACCAAGTGAAATTCCCTTTGTGAAGCTTTCCTTGATGGGCTTACCATGGTCTCAGTGCCTCCAGAGCAGTTTGCTTCCTCCTCTATCTGAGAACTTCTCTTATTCTATTACGATGTTTTGTTCATGTATGCATTCATTCAATAATATTATTGAGCGAATACCATGTGCCAGTCACAGAGCTAAAATCTGAATGATGAATAGGCATTAACTAGGTAAAGAACATAGTAGGGTGGGTTCCCACAGAGATCAGCACATAAAGCTATAGACAGGTTCATGGACAGTGTGAACATCCAAGCAAGGGCAGGTGTCACAGCTGGGGCTGGAGAGCAGGTGTGTCCCCTTCACTCCCCTGTGAGACCTTTGAGGCAGAACCCAAGTCTTACTCCTCTCTGCGCCTCTAGGAAAACCAAACCAGGCATGGAATAGAAATTCAATAAAGGTTTATTGAATTAATAAAAAAAAAAATGGGCAGACCATGTCTCTCCCCAAGACTTTTGTTTGATGTTTGAGTCAGAGGAGATAATTTAGACTTAATTTCCTGTTTATCAATTTGTGGCCAGATATAGGAAATGCCTTTAATTATCAAGCAAAGCTTCCTGTTTCCTCACACTAATAATCCAGCGTTGCATTGATATAAGAGTGGTAGGTCAACTTCAAAAGTATTTTCTTGGGTAATCATTAGGGTGCCATCAGTTGATTCATCTTTAAAAGCCTTTTAACACAGCAAATATCTCCGATCTGCTTTTTCATTTGATCCTGTCATAGCAGCCTCACCAATCAGCTCTCTGATGTGTCCTAACATTAAAGCTTTGACAAAAAGAGGCAAAATGATTTTCTGGTCATGACACAGGAAATAGGTGGCATAACTGGGAGCTGTTCCTTCCTAGACCTCTCATTCACAGCCAAGGGCATCTTTAGGTAAAAGAGCTATCAAACAGAGCAAGGGCTGCATGGTTAAGTAAATCTGTGTGCAGTAGTGTAGATACCTCCAGAAGCCCTGTACCTGTAGGGTACAGAAGAGAGGCTTCCCGGGGAGGGTATAACTGGAGGCACTGAGCTTCAATATTGTCCCCAGACTTGGAATTTAAATGCATGCCATTGCTGCTTTGGACAGCTATGAAAATTCTCTCCTACCTTCAGATAGCAATGCCTTTTCTTTGATTTGTACCAAAGTTAAGCTGAATTTTAATTGCCTCCTTAATGGTTAACTTCACAGAGAGACAGACTGAGTATCAGGGATTTCTTTCTGATGTTTTCAATGAACCAGAGGCACAGACTTAGCTGTCATCTTCAGCCAAGGACAAATTGTAATTGGCTAGACTAGCAAATTGCTTCTTCTTATTGGAAACTGCCATTGGCACATTAGATTGAAAATAAAATCCTTACTGTATGGATGTGATGTAGCTCTTCACCACGCAGCTGTAAGTGAAAAGTTGTTTTTCTAAACTAATGTTTATAAAGATAATTCGGCTTGTGATACTGAGGGATATAAATGTGGGAGATTACTGAGGATGATTCAGCTTTCATTTTTTTCCTGAACTCCTGCAGTTGCCTTTTTTCATCCCTCCTTAAGTGTGTGATGGTACATCCGTCTTGTTAGGAGCATCCTCAGAGGATGTGAACGAGCAGTCTTCCTTAGGAGGGAAGAAAGAATTGAAAGGAGGAATATGCCATCATCACAAAGATCGCCCCCAGATGACAGACATGGGACTTTATACTGGCACTGTTAACCATAGCGGGGCCCTGTGGGTGTCTGCTACACAGCTCTCAAATAGACACACTTCTATGTGTCTGTGAGGCTCATTTGTGGATGTTAAACATGGTTGGCTCTGTGCTCCTTTTTAGTGCCGGCTCAGGGCAACGGGAGCCTCTTTACTGGCTGGAACATGAGGCACTCAGAACTACTTTCTTCTTAACAAACAATTATAGGCTTCTGAAGGGGAATAAAAATGTTCTTTGGGTGCAACCAGCCATTATACTCCTAGCCGAAAATGACTGGCTAACTATAATAAGCTATTGATGGTGAAGCTTGAACATCTATTTTTCATAGTCCTAATGATCCTTTCAGAACTCTTTGCTTTCTTTTACATCTGTATCAGAGATGAGCTTTATAAAGAAGCATCCTGATACAGCAGAAACAGTACAATTGGGAAGTGGATTGGCCATGCAAACCAGGCTCTATTAAGACAGGGACAAAATTGTGTGGCTAATGGACATTTCCCACGACACATAGTGTTCACCAAAATCTAGGGACAGTCTTATCCTCAAAGGAAATATGAAGAGTTAACTTTAGCACTCAGGTGTTTTAACAAAGTGCCACACTAAGATTGTGGGTTCTACTTTCTCTAATCATGTCCTCTTAATCAGTGAGCTTTGAAGTCAGACTTCTGGGGCTTTAATCAGGGCCTCACCACTTAATACTGTGTGGCCCTGGACAAGTTATTTGGCCTCAATTGCCTTATGTCTAAAATAAGGATAATAGCAGTACATACCTCATTTTTTGTGAGGATTACATAATACCTGCTAAATACTTAACACACAGTGCCTGGCATATGGTAAGGACTCAATAACAATAACTACTTTCTCGATCTTGGAACGTCTCTATAAGAAAAAGAGTCATGCCTCTAAACCTTAGTCCTACGGCTGGTGTTTTGTTTAACTACTACCAGTCTTCCCAATGTCAAAAGCTGCCTCTCTGATGTTTCCAGATTGTCTGGAGGGTATTGAGTGGTTAATGGACTCCTTGCCTGTCACTGTTACTGGAATGGTATCTGCAGGATGAAAGAATCTGATGAAGCACTCAAGAGATGTGCTCACTAGACAAACTGTGAGACAAATGCTGTGTGTGTGTGTGTATGTGTGTGTGTTGTGTGTGTGTGTGTGTGTGTGTGTGTGTGTGTGTGTGTGGTGGGGAGGGCTGGTGAGGGGGATAAATTCCTGTAAGATGTGAAATTGAATGGTCAATAACTTTGGACACCTTTGTGGTGGGGGATTGATTATTTTAGTCAAAGGCTAGGCATTATTGAAAGAATCATCTAAAGTGTGAAACTGTTAGACTTTGAGGGGATATGCAGAGATTATAATACCAATTCACTAAGTACAGAAAGGGTTGAAGGTTGATCAGTGCAGTCTGCTCATCAATTACATAGGCATTTACTGTAGCTATAGACATGAGTAAAGCAGTGTAATTATTAGCTGACCTGTCTGATTGATGACAAGCTCTTTGAGAGAAAGAACATAGCTTATTTGTCTTTGAATCTCTAATGTAGGTCTGGCATATAGCAGTCTGCTCAATAAATGTTGGTTAAATGAATGAAAGAATGAATAAATGGAGCCTGAAAGGAAGGATTCCCTATAAGTCAGAGGGGGATTGCAAAGTGTCAAGTTTTGTTCTATGCTTGTGTGAACTCTTCCTTCCATCACTACCTTAGAGGAATCTAGACCAAAGTAAGGCTTTCTGTCTTTGTTGTTGGTATTCTCTCAGGAAGCCGTCAACTTTTTGTGAGCAGAGGTAATCTTCTGATTTGGAAGTAAGTTATTTTACTAGTCAGGGTTCTCCAGAGAGACAGAATCAATAGGATATGATATAAATATATGAGAGGGGATTTATTAGGGGAATTAGCTTACGCGACTGTGAAGAAAAGTCCCACGATAGGCCGTCTGCAAACTGCATACCACTAGCATGGCTCAGTCCAAGTCCAAAGGCCTCAAAACCAGGGAAGCTGATGGTGTCCTTGGTGTAAGTCCTGGAACCCCAAAGCTGAAGAATCTCGAGCTCTGATGTCCACAAGCAGGAGAGAAGAGTGTGTCCCAGCTCCAGTGAATAGAGAGAAAGCTTCACCTTTTTTTCTGTCTTTTGTTCTCTCTGGGACCCCCAGTGGATGGGATGGTTCCCACCCACATTGAGGGCAGGTCTTTCCCACTCAGTCCACTCTGACTCTCATGCTAATCTCTGCTTACCCTCATGGACACACCTAAAAAGATAGTGTCACCAGGTTTCTTGGCATTCTTTAATCTA
Organism: Cynocephalus volans; assembly: GCF_027409185.1. Lineage (NCBI taxonomy): Eukaryota > Metazoa > Chordata > Mammalia > Dermoptera > Cynocephalidae > Cynocephalus > Cynocephalus volans. The sequence continues at coordinate 102,843,762 of NC_084460.1, read as the reverse complement.
ATCAAGTTGACACCTAGAATTAACCTTCACAGTTATATAACAACTCTGGAAACAGAATGAGGTTATACAAAGGTCTGGAGCATCATTACGTTGTTGTTAGTTATACCCTGTACAGTATGGGATTGTGTTTCATTCTGGTGGTGATTAATCCACTGAGTCAAAGGTTGGGATAACCACTACAAATGGAGTTACCAAATCTTTCAGTCATTCTTCAGAGTCATCAACTCATTTTCTTATTAAATAATTATTTTTGGTAGGAGTGTTTAAGTAAGTATATAGAAGTGATGAAATTTCTGAATTAATGGAATAGAATTGCTTCAGGAGAGAAATTACAGGCAGGATGCCAGCACTTGTGAGAAACAGTTTAAAGTGGTTAAAGCTCCTTTTGATATGGATAGAAGATTCTGAACAGTGAATCAGTGGTTCTTCCATGTTACGCTGTCATAGGGACAGTTAAGGTATTTCTTATACATAAACATCTTAAATTGCTTGAATCTGTCCTTTAATGTTGAAACAATGATATTAACAAACCAATCTGAGATTTCACAAAACTTTATTACTCTCAGAAACTTTCCATGTCCTCTAGAAACAGATTTACTTTAGGAACTCCGTGCTGGGTCTAAGATAGTAATGAGAGCCACATGAAATAGAGTGTGCTGATACAGGCCACAGAAGTAAAATTAGGATTTGGAATGTATAATGGTACAAAAAGTCATGGATGATGAACTGGAAAATTTTCCATGTATTTCTCCTTATAAGATCATGTAGCGTTCCTTGTCCTTTTCGGGTTTAAATTAAAACTTAATGACCACCTTAGCTAATTAGAACTGATCCAATAATTTAGAGATCAAAAGCAATGGGTATTCTTTAAACATGATGATCACATTTAAAACCTATAATTTCGTACCTCTCTTCTTTGCGATAATGAAAAATCCTATTCCTAAAACCCTGCTGGAGAATTTAAGGCCTGTCTGGATAAACCTGTGCTTCACAATTTGGACTGTTCTCTCATCTGTAAAATGAGATAGCTGGACTAGGCAATTACCTAATGCCCTTAGCTCTGACATCCTACGGGTCTAGGATTTTATGTCCCATGAAGCTTTATTTCTTAGGGGTATGTGAAAAACAGATGTTTGCAACGAGGAAAACATGCATTGGCATAATGGTGATACATACACCTTTATAGAACCAGGGGATTTGATTAACCAATTGATTGATTTCAGAATAAGACTATATTCTTCCATGAGGTGAGTGCTTTCTGTTGCCTCTGGTGCTCCTGATAGCACACTGGCAATTGTAATGGCCAAGCAATGCCGACACAGTCAACCTGGAACATGTCAAAGGAAAGTACCTTGTTCTTCTCTCTCTCCCCACTTTCAAGCTCCTGCCATTTCTGTCCCCACTGTGCATTCTCCTGATTGACTCTTCCAGACGTGCCTCATATTCCAGTATTCCTGACCTATTCTTCATCATGTCTATATTGTGATTTACATAATTCGGGTCCACTCAGTTTAACTTAGCATAAAACCCGAAGATTGGAAGTTAATAGAGAGATTATTTATTGTGATACCTTAATTCCCTGAGAGTTCCTGTTAAATCACGGCATGTGGGTCAGTCATCCACATGTGGACACCTCACCGGCTGAACTACTAAACGCTCCACCCCCAGTTGCACCTTTGGACTGATTCTATGCAGTTAGCTGGAGAGCAGGCCGAGGCACTGTGTAGATAGGGGAGTCTCTCTCTCAGAGTCAGAGGAGACTGTGGCTCTTGGGGCAGCTGTCTTGTGCCCTCTCTCAGAGAGATTAGAGATTGGAGTGAAGTGGGAGAATGAACTCTACTGTGTGGTGACGTGAGCACATCAGCCGAGTCTTCTGAAGAAGGGGGACTTGAGGTACACGGAAATCTGCATGTAGAATTGTCCAGACTGGCTCTGCTGTGCCAATCAGTCATTGGGCTGCTTACTAAGACATTTTAGATGAAGAGACAAAGGACTAAATATAGATATTAATGTCCCAAGGTATCAATTTGATTTAAAATGGCACAGTCTAAAAATTTAGTGAGAGATGGTATTCTATGAAAAGGAAATGTAAACCCTGAGTATCTCTTCAGAAGAAAGAAATAAAGCACATTATTTTCAGTTGCAGACTCTTGGTTATGATTTCTGGAGTAGTGGATAATATATAGCCAGAATGGCTTGGGAAGCTTTCTTAAGTGAGGTGATCCATACATGCATTTTAATGTGTTTGAACATAAACACAAGTGTGCAGAAGACAGAAAAAGAAAATACTGCAGGCACCGTTTCTAGCCGTGTTTTCCTTTTCTTGTTGCAAAGAAAAATAATTATATTTTATAAGATAAAACAGAATCTAATTATGAATGGTGTTTTTATGAAGTAGTAAGATGCAATATTTGCAATGATGATGAAGATATATGTATCAAAGTGTAGTCAGACATGACAGCCATTAAATGCTTGGTTGGAGAAAGATCATTAATTACACAGGACATTAGATGCAGTTGAATTGAGAAGGATTATTGGCCACATCAACAAAATTATTCTCGAGGCGAGATCTATGTTAGACCAGTGAATAGAATCAAGGTGTACATTTTCAGCCACATTCAGGTTTTTGGCACCACCAGGCTTAGATCTTCTCTCTCCATAACTGGCTGTGCCTCTTTGAGAGGGACATTCTCATGGTCACTGAGGCTTTGTGGAGTGTGAGCTGTCAGAATCGTTACTGATGCTTAAAAACAAAGAGCTCCCAGAGGCTTCTTAAGTAGGGGGGCTGTTGGCACAGGAAGAAGCAATATGAGAAAAGCAAAGGTAGACGGAGGTCGGAAAGGGCCCCATCTTTGGATCTCAGGCTCTGGGGCAGGACTTTTCTTTCTTGGAAGGGATTGGCAAGAACAAAACAGTCCTCCAGTTCTGGAAGCTCTGGAAAAATTATGGGCTGAGCAATACTAATGGGTTAAGAGTCTTAATATGATTAGTTAAAATGTATTGCATGCTTATCTTGCACTAAGCACTGTACACACACCTCTTTTAATCTTCACAGTGATTCAATAATGTAAGTATTAGTACTTTGCCTACTTTACGTGTGAGGCATGGAGAGGTTAGATGACTTGCTCAAGGCTGCAGAATTAGGAAGTGAATTTAGGGTGACTCACCATTTTAGTTTGCTTGTAACTGAGGGATTTCCTGCGATATTGGACTTTGGGTGCCGAAACTCGACAGTCCTAGTCAAGCTAGGATGGTTGGTCATACTAAAAGTGCTGGTACCAGGATCCAGACTCAGAGCCTGAGACAGTGATCCTCATGCTAGTTACTGTCCTTCCAAGGTAGGGATTCAGGGAAATGGATCCAAATGACAAGAACCTGGGACAAAGGGATTTTATCTAAGGCTCAGTAACAATGCTAACCAGAACAACCATCAAGGTGAACTTAATGTTTAATCACCTTCTAAATAAGGGAAAAATGGCCCCAGAGCTTTAGAGGGGAGAGGGTTGGGTTTGTAGGTCCGATCAAAAAACTACAGGTGTAGAAAAGGCTCCAGACAGCAGAAATCCCTGAAGATGATTTCCCAATCAGAAACATCTGGAAGCAACAGTAGTATTAACACTTATGATTTATTCTGAATATTACCTTTTTAAAAAATACACCATTAGATAATAATAATAACAGATGATGATCAAAACCAAAGGGATTTTACTGGAATGCCCTTTTGCAGAGTTTGGATACCTCTGGGAGTGGCCCTGGTGGGTGTCCCTGTTGTACTTGCAAACCCAGGAGAGGGCAGCTGCTGGTTGATGCTTACTGGGCCCTAAGCTGGTGCAGAATAGAACCTGGACAGGAGAAAGATCCCAGAGCTTGTTTTGTGTCCATTCTGAATGCCTATGCCTATTTTGCTCGTTTGATGCCTTGAGGCAGTATGGTATAGCAAAAAATGCACAGGATTTGGGTTCAGATAGTTCTGTCTTTGAATATTGACCGTGGAACTTATTGGCTGTCTATCTTGGGAAATTGACTTAACTTTTACGAACTTTAGCTTTTACATTAAAATGAGAATTAAAAGCAATACAGGATGTCTCAGTTTGTTTGGGCATCTGTAACAAAATATAAACCAGATAGCTTATAAATAATAGAAATTTATTTCTCATGGTTCTGGAGTCTGGGAAGTTCAAGATCAAGACACAGGCAGCTTCGGTGTCGGGTAAGGGCTCACTTTCTCATAGATGGTGCCTTCTAGCTCTGTCCTCACATGGTGGAAGGGGCAAACAAGCTCCCTCAAGCCTCTTTTTATAAGGGCACTAATCACCTTAATGAGGGATCTGCCCCCATGACCTAATCACCTCTCAAAGTCCTCATCTCCTCCCATTGGGACTTAGGATTACAGTATATGAAATCTGAGAGGACATAAACATTCATACCATACCACAGGGCTATTTTAATGATTAGAAATAATGTATGTTATTGTAAGTTAGGCACAATGTATGTGCCTAACACATACTAGACACCCAACAGATGAGAGCTACTATATTTCTAGAGATCCAGACCCATAGAACTCAAAATGGAGGCTTGAAATCTTCAATTTTAAAAAACTAAAATGATCTCCCAGTGTTGGATTTATCATTTTAGTCCGAGGCTGACACCTTGTGGAATTCTCTGATAATTATGAGCTTATTTCCTGGTCTGTGTACAGTGCTAAATCCTTTCTGGAAGCAGAAGCAATGATGCAGATTGAGGGAAATACACTGGCAATTTAAGTCAGAGAAAAATGGACAAAGCCAAACAGACCAATTTAATATTTTGGTACCATTTAGGGAGATTATTTCAAAGTTCAATTCTAATTTATTATTGTTATTATCTGTTTTTTCTTTATTTGCTGTTTTCCCAGCAAGAATATTGCTATGTGGAGAAGCCTAGAGAAGACAATCGGGCTGTGGAGCATGTGCTGGGACGGGTGACTGGTCTGGAAGTTGCATTAGCTAATAAGCGTTCTGTTATTTATATTTGTATGGATATTTGGGGGAGGCTTGGGGAATTACTGATGTAGATTATGGAGAGGCTAAATCATCCACAAACAACCCCTTCTGTAGATTCACATTCCTCAGTGTAGAGCACAGGCTTTACCTTGAACTGATAGATCTAAATGCTTTTTGAATTCAGACTTCCTGGAAGAGAATCAAAAACCAGTTCTTGAAGGGACACCAGTGGTGGAGATTATTCAAGAGATGCATTGACCTTGATTTATCATGATCACTTGAGTCAAAATTACTTATTATTTTGATAGGATCACTTATCCCTGTGCTTAGAAGCATAACAAGTGCTAAATAACTGTTGATTCAGTGGAGCTAGGGATCCCCAATGGTTGATCATGATTATTTGGTCAATTGAGAGCCTGGATGTTATAGATCATGGTTCCCCTCCAGTCCCAAGCTGGCAGGCACTTACAGTGAGAAAGCTGGCTGTGTGGCTAGAAGCAGATAATTTCAAATGGAGGAGACTAGGGGCATTCACCTTTCTCTCCTTTGTCTCTCCTCAATTCCAGCTTGCCCTTTATGCCCCCATAGCTCCCAGGATACACCTGTTTCCGTCTCACACCCAGGCCTTTTCCCAGGCACCTCCTCTGCTTGAGAAGCCCTTGCACAGCCCCATCCCCCTGAATAACACCTGCCCACCCTCTAACATAAAGTGCAAGCATCAGCTCCTGATTCACTCATCCTCATCATCATTATCAACAAAAGGAAGAAGATCACTTATTTTGTCTTATGTGCTTCTGGGATAATATGCTTTCCTACCAGTTTGGAATGTTAGAACTGTTTTTATAACTTTTGGTGAGTTGTAGGAGTAATATCAAAGAAAGGAAAAATGAGATGATTCTGACAGCAACTAAAATGAATTTATGCAATATTAATTTTTCTAGACTATAATGAACTGTCAAATGAAAGAATTTTCTTAAAGGTCTTTAAAGAACTCTTTCAGCTAGAAACTGTGATTATGAATTTCCCTGAAGTTTCCCCAAATAACCTGATTTTATGTGGTATGGTTTTGTGTGGTGGCCCTTATTTAATTTCCTATATATTTATCTAACTAAACCAAGGCTTAGAGTGTATTATTTGAATGCTTGGAACCATAACCATTGGCCAGAAGAAGTGCAGTGGGCTGCATAGTGGCAAAGAGGGCATCTTTATAGTGTCCACCAACATACCCATCCACAGCATTTCTGTAGGCATCAAAACAATATGGCCAGTAGCCCGTGAAAATGCATTTGTAACACAGTCCAGTCAAAGCCATCCCTAGAGTCCTAGAAATCAAGGCAAACATCCTTGCTTTGTGAAGGCCCCTGTACCGCTCTAAGTTCAAGGTGGCTGCAATGACTCGGGAAGACAATGACAGGCGATAACTTAAGGTTTTAAAGGCAGTCTTGTATGTATATATGCATAACCTGTTTTAACATATATCAAAGAGTGGCTTAAATAATTCTTTGGAACAAGGTGGCATTTTCAGAAAAGTTTAACTGTAGAGAGCTTCATGAAGACTATTTATAGAGATTTGGGCAGGGCAAAAGGACCCAATAAGGGATAGTGATGTACCCAAGGTCTAGCGAGAGTGACACGCCATTTTCCTCCCTAGGCCTGAGGAGGTGAGGGGAGAGTACTGTGTTTACCAGAGTCTGGCTGTGAAAGAGAGATGGCCAGCAGGAGCTGTAGCCACAAAAGCAGAGAAGGAGCAAGAGGAACAAATACCCTGACTTCCCTTCTCATATTCCCACCTCCTGCAGCACCCTCTGCAGGCCAGTTCCGACCAGGAAGCCCAGGCCCAGAACTGGACAGGCAAGTGTGGAGAGTGAATGGGGATGCAGGAGCAGTGGTGTCACCAAGCAGTCCCTAAGCAGCAGCAGCAGACAGCTGATAGGTCAGCTCCCCTCCATTCCATAGATTTTTTTGGTAAGGAGACAACGAGCCCATATGGATTTACACAATTCATCATTCATGGCCCTACAGGCAGCATGAGCTTCATGCCTGTACCAGTTCCCCTGGCCCCCAACTCCTATGGGGGTGAGGCAGAGGCAGGGCAGGTAGATAATGTGCAGACAGTTAGTTGTGCCACAGCTCAGGAACAATGAGCTTAAGAACCCCTTAAGAGGGATGCTCGCAAACATGCCCAAACTTTGCCCCCTGGGGAAGATGTTTTCTATATTTTCCCGGTCAGGAAACAAATCTTCCCTCCCTGTGCCCTAGAGGAAGACACTATCTCTACTGTTCAAGGCTGTCTGCTGTGCACACGTCCTGGAAAAGATCATCCTGAAAAAAAGCCATCATGAGACTCCTAGAAGTGCTGGGGAGGGGTTGACCAGTTGGCTCAGTTAGAGCACAGCCTCATAACACCAAGGTCAAGGGTTCGGATTCCTGTACTGTCCAGCCACAAAAAGAGGAAAAAGAAAAATAGAAGTGCTGTGGACAGTTGCCTCCCATCAGGTGCAAATGGGAATTAACCAGCACTGGTATAAATACATTCACTATTGACATAGTCAGTGGCCGGCTGCCTCACTTTACTTTGAACTCACCTTCCTCCACACTCAGGCCGAAAGTTGCCCATTTGCCACAGTTCTCTCTTGTGTCTTCTTTTTTTAAAAAAGAAATTATTTTACTTCTCAATATACATTGTAGTTTATTTTCTTGCCCCTGTACCCATTCCTCTCCACCCCCTCTCCTCCCCCCACATCATATCTGTTCACTTGACTTAAAAAGTTCAAGGAATTTTTGCGATTGATGTGTTTTCTTCCCCCCACCCTTTATTTGTTTGTGTGTTTATTTATTTAGTTAGTAAGTTTTAGCTCCCACAAATAAGTGAGAACATGGGGTATTTCTCTTTCTGTGCCTGTCTTGTTTCACTTAATATAATTTTCTCTAAGCCCATCCATGTTGTTGCAAATAGTAGTGTTTCATTCTTTTTTTATAACAGAGTAGTATTCCATTGTGTAGATATACCACAGTTTCCTTATCCACTCATCTGATGATGGACATTTGGGCTGGTTCCAACTCTTGGCTATTGTAAAGAGTGCTGCGATGAACATTGGAGTACAGGTATCCCTTCAGCATGATTATTTCCATTCCTGTGGGTATATTCCCAACAGTAGGATAGTTGGGTCATATGATAGATCTATTTGCAATTGTTTGAGGAGCCTCCATACAATTTTCCATAAAGGCTTCACCATTTTGCAGTCCCACCAACAGAGTATGAGAGTTCCTTTTTCTCTTCAACCTCTCCAGCACTTATTATTCTCAGTCTTTTGGATATTAGCCATCCTAACTGGAGTGAGATCAAAAGTAGAAAACCACAGGCCAATATCCTTGATGAATATAGATGCAAAAATCCTCAATAAAATACCAGCTAACAGAATACAGCAACACATACACAAAATTATACACCATGATCAAGTGGGATTCATCCCAAAGAATGGAATGGTTGATTCAACATATGCAAATCAATAAATGTGATACACCACATCAATAAAAGCAAAGACAAAGACCATATGATCATCTCTACAGATGCTTAAAAATAATTTGACAAAATTCAACATTCTTTCATGGTAAAGTATCTCAACATAATTAAAGCCATATATGATAAGCCCACTGCTAATATCTTCCTGAATGGGGAAAGCTGTAAGCTTTTTCCCTAAAAACAAAACTACTCCTATTCAACATAGTGTTGGAACTACTAGCCAGAGCTGTCCTGTTTCTTCTAAGTGTGCTTTTGCTATTTATTTTTATAACCTTTTACAAGGAGTAGGGAAGTAGTGCATCTAGTGAACAGAACTGGGTTTGGCTTAGATCTGGGTTAGATACCCCTTGCCATTTGTTAGCTGATTGACTTTGCTTTTGGTTTCCTCTGTGAAATGGAGGTCATCACACACATTTTTATGTAGATTTGTGAGGATAAAATGACAAAATGTTAAGTATCTAGTCCAGGGCTCTGTCCAGAGTGGGTACTACTGTGGTTAATAACCTGGTGGAGGAGGGACAGCCAGATAGTGTGGTCTGTCCCTAAGTCTCCCTGTTTCTTAGGATAGCCTTGAATTGTTCCACATAACTACGGCTGAGACACAGAAGTCTCCACTGATGTTGGAAAGCTTGGGCAGCACAGGACAAAACAGCTGAGCAGAGCCCCCATGACTTAGCATCAACTAGAGCTGCCACCTGTTCCCGCTGACTCAGGCCTGCCTTGGAGATGCTTTCCACAGAAGAAAGGAAAGAGAAGGTCCCTGAAGAATTCTTATTCAAATGCTTGAGCCTGGACTAGGGTTTGGGAAATAAGTGTGCATTTTACTAAGCCTGTGGATTCAGTGAAAAAAATGCAGCATACATTTGTTCAGTGCCTAAAATGTAGACTGTTGGTAGGGATTTACAAAAAATAGCACTTGGGGATTCGAGACCAAATAAATCACTAAAGCGGTTTTCATAATGTGAACCTCTATGGGCCAAATATGAAGAGAGGCAGGTATATACTTGTTTAATATTACTAACGATTTGAAATCTCAAGCTTCTTAAGTGCTGCAGTTAATATTAATTAAAGTGCTTTTTTCCATGCCATTTGTAAATTAATGCCAGAAAGCAAAAAATAGGGGAAATAAGTATTTATCAAAGCAGAAAGTCTGTTGAATTACTTAAAACCAGAAAGATGGAAATGTTTTACTTCTGTCTTTAATGTGGCTCAGTGCAGGGCAATGATAGTATGTCTAAGATTGGAGACTGCAGAGATTTTCTGATCAAACTCCCCAGCCTGCCTTCCTGGCTTTATATCCAACCACTCCAATCCCCCTCCCCACTCCCGTAAGCTGTCTCTCTCCATTTCAAGGTTTCCACCTGGACAGTACCATTGCTCCTGTACCTCTTAATTATTGCACATGACTGTATTTCCCTGTCTTCTTCTTTTTTTTTTTTTTTTAATATATAAACCGTCTTTCAAAGCCTGGAACATAGTAGGAAATCAATATACGCTTGCTAAATGAGCCGATTCATACATTTTTGGAGCTGTAATGACTTGTAGGCACAGTAAGAGGAGCTGGTAGATGGTATTCTTGTTTTAGCAAGCTTGAGGCCAGTTCCCTGAACAGATCATTTAAAGTTTTGCATGAAGGGTTGCTATAACATCACACAGGAATTGTATGTCTGTCATAATAGGAGAAAGCCTTTCACCTTCCCCGAGTGTTCAATAAACACTGAATGAATGAGTGCATGTATCATTTGGGAAACTATCTTCCTCCCTCTGTATATCATATTTGATATTATAGATAAAAAATTATTCTTACTTGTGAATAAGTAGCACTGTTTTTGCTGTGAATATTCTGTTGGTGAATTGAGTAAGAGATTTGAAATACAATAGTGAAGACATTTTTGTGATATTTTACTACTAATAAAATTCTGTCATGATTACTCCTACCCTTAAAAACTTAATCCAATATTATAATTCTGTAAATGAAATATTCATTGATTTTTTGGAATTTTTTATTGCCTCATACAAATTTATATCAGTATCTCAAGTGAGAGGCAAAAAAAAAAAAAAAAGTAAACTGAAAACCTATCTCACATTATCTTTCCTTATAAAATCATAGAATCTCAGGTCTGGAGGGGCTGCTGAATGTGGTCCCTTCCTCTAGACTGAAGTCATTCTGGATAGAAAGAATTCTAGGTCATTCCTTCTTGAGCAGTAATGTGCATACAAGTTTTGCTTTAAAATGCAGCTTTTAGAGTGAGGCCCAAGCTCAAGTTTTCTTTTAATGACCCTTAGGGAATATCCTTTTCCAGCCTCTTTTTCTTTAACTGATAGGAATACAGACAGACATAGTCAATGGGGTAGGATTGCCAGATAAAATATCAGACACCTAAGTACATCAAATTTCAGATAAATAACAAATAATTTTTCAGTATATATATATTATATATACATTTCAAAAATTGCATGGGACATACTTGCACTTAAAAAAGAAATTTTTGCTGAAAAACCTGAAATTCAAATTTAACTGAGAATCCCATATTTTTATTTACTCACTCTGGCAAACCTACATGGGCATAAAGAAAAAAAGCATGGCTTTGGTGTCAAGACCTAGCTAACTTTGAGTCCTGACTTGTCATTTACTAGCTGTGTAATTGGAAGTAGTCTTGTGACATAAGAGCCTCTGTTTCCTCATCTGTAAAAACAGAGAGCACTTGCCATGTGATGATGTTGTTGTGATCATTAAAAGAGCTGATACGTGTAAAGTACTAGGCCCACAGTAGATGATTAATAATAAAAAGACCCAAAGCAATAATACTGATGAGGTTTGCCCATGCTATCAATTTTGAAAAAAAGAGAACTGAATTCATTAGGAAGTAACATTTATAATGTACATTTTCACATTGTCTCAACGTGGAAAACTATTGCCTGATTTTCATGTAAACTTGCTTTTCTATGAGTAACCTTCCTTAGTGGTTCTCACACTTCAGCAGGCAATAGAATCATTTGGATGACTTTTTAAAACACAGATTGCTGGGCTGCTGCCCCTAAAGAGTATGATTCAATTGGTCTGTGGCGAGGCCCAAGAATCTGCATTTCTTTCTTTTTTTTTTTTTTTTTTTTTTTTGCGACCCGGCACTCAGCCAGTGAGTGCACCGGCCATTCCTATATAGGATCCGAACCCGCTGCGGGAGCGTCGCCGCGCTCCCAGCGCCGCACTCTCCCGAGTGCGCCACGGGCTCGGCCCAGAATCTGCATTTCTAACAAGTTCCTAGGTGATGTTGATGCTGGTTTGGAGACCACGATTTCGAACCTCTAATCTGTATTAAAAACAGTCTGACTTTTTCAGGGTTCTCTTGACTTGTGTGGTTAAAATGGTGCCACCTGCTGGACATAATAGAGAAGGGCTTGCAATGGAAGCTTAAAGCATTTTCAAAAAATGATTAAATCCTGAGGGTCCGTGTCGAGATTTTTTAAATCCTTGTGCTTCTTATGAATTGGGAGTAGAAAAAGGATTTTTATTGTGACACAGAATAACATTTCGCTTGTAGAATTTCTTTAAGAAAACATTAAGGCAATCTGAGTTCTGTTTACAGCTCAAAGCATATACTATACTACCACCAAGTGCTGCCAATTACTTGTTGATTTCTAGTTTCCTCAATTTCACGGCAGGAAGGAACATATCTCGGCAGGATATGCACACACACAAAAATTCTTTCTCTTTAGGTCTCCATTTATTCATCTATCCAATGAAAGAAGGTGAGATAATCTCAAAAAGCATTCTCTAATATTCTGTGATTCTATCCAAGAGATATTTTGCTTAGTTTAGCCTTAGGAAGAAGAAAGAATCACATATGCAATGAAGATCTGTTCTCTGACATCACACAACCCTTTTGTTTTATAAATACCAACCTCAATGCTCTTGGGGGCTTCCAAGTACTTCTGCTTTTTCTTTCCATGCTATAATTTCTGTGTCATAAAAAGATTACAATAATGCTACCAATTTTCCTTACAGAATTGTTTTAAGGACATAATAAAAGTGGAAATAGTTGTTGTACTGGTCTGCTAGGGCTTCCATAACAATGCACCACAGACTTAAACATCCATAAATTTATTTTCTCAAGGCTAGAAAGACAAGGTCAAGGTGTTTGCAGGGTTGGTTCCTTCTGAGATTTCTCCCCTTGGCTTATAGATTGTCTTCTCTCTGTGTCTTTACATGGTTTTTTCTCATGTGTCTGTATCCATTTTTTTTCTTTTTTTACACGTAAGGACACAAGTCATATTGGATTAGGGTCCACAACAATGACCTTTTTAATTTAATTACTCTTTCAAAGACCCTGTCTTCAAATATAGTCACATTCTGAGGTACTGGAGGTTAGGACTTCAACATTTCAACATATGAATTTTGGGGAGACACAATTCAGCCCATAACAGTTGTCTCTGAAACACTGTACAGATATTGTTTTAAAATAAAATCTTATCTACTTGGGCTTCATTTTCTACATTTGTAAAACAAATATGTTTTCCTGAGGGACTTCTGAGTAACTCCAACCTTAATATTCTGATGTGCTCTCATTTCTCTAACCCATCAGAGTCTATAGCTGAGAAGTTTCCCCAGGAGCCACTGTATGCCAGGTCCCAGGAGAGGGGGCCCTCTGCATTCAATTAGTGTAGTGAAAAGAGCATGGAGTCAGATGGCTGAGTTTCATTCCAACTCAGACATTTTCTTATTGAGAAGACTTGGAAATAATGTTCCATCTCTATGGGTCTCAGTTTCCTCCTGTGCAAAATGGGGCTGACACCTGCCTAAAGTTGCTGTGAAGGTGAGGAAAATAAAGTATATAAACACCCAGCACAAAGATTGCTTAACAGTGGGGGCTCAGTAAATGGTAGTTATGCATTGCACATTCAGCCTTTCCTAAGGTGGAATGAATCTTGCAGAAATGCCTCAGTGGCATTTTGTAGACTGCCACATGCTTCCTTGAGGTGACAGCTGGGGCTGATGCTTCCTTCTGAGCCACCCTGCTGACATGGAGAGCAAAGAACAACCCATCTTTCTCCTTATTGCAGAGTCACAGCTCCCTCCACAGAAGCCAGTGAGAATAATGATTATTCCAACAACTATCCATCATTACAACCTCACGTGCATTTGATGCAAGCTCTGGAATTCAAACACCAGCACTTCACTTTACAGTAACCAGTTCTTACAGCATCCCCCAGGAAGGTAAGAAAGGCTGCACCAGGTTCAACAGCAACTCTAGAGAAAACCAGGTTCTAGAGAAAACACTAGGTGAATTTTCCCAATGCCAGGTAGAGCTTTGGGGAGTCTTCAGCTACTTTAACATTTCTTTCCTATTTTGAAATTATCCAAAGCACAGATTACCCAGGTGCTTTCTGGGTATGTCCCTCTTAGGAGGGGATGCTGTCATGTCATATTTGGGCAATTACAATATCACTTAAAATGTGGAAAACAAGTAAAATCATATAATCCCAGCACCTTAAAACATCTATATTCATTTTTGTACAAAATTTTCAGTCTAATATTAATATGTGTGCACATATATTTATACATATACTTATATATACTTATATATATATTTTACAGATCAAATATTGTACTAAACAAATATTTTCTATATACTTTCTATACTATTTTCAGTGTATCTTAGCCAAGAAGTATTTTCCATAGCTGTTATTTTGATGGTTGAGTTATATTCTGTAGATTGGATGGATAAAATTTTCTGATTTCCCTATCTATGAGCATTTAGGTTGCTTCTAATTTTATAAATGATGCTGCCATGCACGTCTTTGTACATATACTTCCAACCCTATGTGGATTAGACTTTAGAATTAAGCATCCTTCATTCTCCTGCAAAGTGCTACATACAATCTTTTAAATTTTTGATTCTCTGTAAAAGACAGCTTCTATCATTAAAATTGCTAGTACTGAGACGTAGGCAAGAGTGCCATCTGCTGCCTTGAAAACATTTCTTCCTGCAGTTTCCTCCTTATTCCTGGAGAGTATGATTAGTTACCTGCCAAGGTAGGGTCTGCTTCCAAGTTGGGTATTAAATGATGGGAAGAGTGCTCATTAAGTGAGATTACATTGCCAAGTTACCAGACCAGTGTAACCTGTATTTACTGTGTAGAGCACAGCCAGGCACTATTTCCTGCCTCCTTTGGGGAATACCAAGTCCTAATAATTGATTGATGAGAGCTTGTGATGCAAGCCACTGTAAAACGATGTGTGCTATGTTCTGAGCTATTGGTTACTCTATTCAGCCTGTATTGCTCTTCTCACCAATGCAGATTTAACCACCTAAGTGGTTAGATTACTCTTCTGTGCAGCTCTGTGCTTTGGTCATATTGCTCTACTTATGAAATGATTTCCCTCTTTTTTCAGTGACTTTGAATTCCGGCTAGTTATGGAGTTGCGCCTTAATCGTCCCTCTTTCCTCCTGAGGAGTTTCCCAAGATTTTCCAATCCCTGCAATATTTTCCATGACTGTTCTTTCACTGTTATATGGAAAGTTCTAGAGAGCAAGCTGAGACTATTTTTCATGTCACAAAAGGCTCTTCATGATTTGGCCCCTACCTATTGATTCAGCCTTTTCTCTCATAATTAGTTTTTTTCTCTACTCTAAGATAGCATTATTATTATTAGAGTGTTAAATATAGTACAAGTATATAATATAATACTATATTAAATATAATACAAGTCACATATGTAATTTAAAATTTTGTTGTAGCTACACTAAAATAGGAAAAAACCAACCAAACCAACAAAATACCCCAAAACAACAACAGGTAACCCAGCATATTATCATTTTATCACAACACCACGCATATTTCAAATGCTTCGTAGACACATGCATTCCTAGCTCTAGGAGTCTCAGACTGCATAAGTTCTCCAAAGACAACAGTGACGTTTCAATCTCCACGCCTTTGCATATGTACTTCTTTCTGCCTGTAATGAACTTGCCCCCATCCGGCAAACTACTACTCATCCTTAAAACCGAGGATGAATATCACCTTTTCTCGTGATTCTTTCTCGACTCTGAAAATGTCATTAATCTCTGTCTTCTCTGTTCCTCTCTACTTTGTGCCTCTCTACTTTGTACATGCTTCTATTTTTATTTAGCACTCTCTATTATAATATATTGATTTAAATTTATAAATGATTTATCCATAGCTTTATACTTGATTTTGAGCTTTTTAGGGCGGAGATGTTCATTTATTTTCTCTATACCCTGAGACTCAAGAACAGAGCACATTCTCACCACCAAGTGCAATAATGGATGAGTATCTGTTAATCGAGTTACCACACCTATCTACTTTGAATGCTTACTCTTTATCTCAGTGTCACCTTACAGGCTTCAGTACAAGCCCAGTGGAAAGATTTACCCAGACAAAGATTTTCATTGCTCCATTTTGCAGTGAAACAGAGTTAGAAACGAAATGAAATAACTGGCAGGAAGAGAATAAAACGTTGGCGGCTTGCTTTTGATGCTGTCACCACACTTATTTCATGGGTGTTTTCTGAGATAATTGGCTTTTCAGGTTAAACTGAGCACACTATTTTAAAGTATTCAAACTTGAATGTCTTCATACCTCGTATAAGGTGTTTTCCAGAGAAAAAACTCTTCTTTCACAAAATCTGCTTAGATGTATGAGGTGTGGGACTTAGTCTCATTTATAGTTAGCTCAAATTCCTTTCTTGTTAAAGTCTTCTACCTATGCTTCTGGTAGAAAGCTATTGGGAAAGGTTGATTGGCAAGATTACTGACATAGTTTTTAGAAAATATAAAATGTTTTTATTTTATTTCACATTATTCCATGGAGTATTAAAAAAACTGAGCACGTTAAAAACTGTTTAATTTCTGTCAATTTGTGCAGAAAAGCAACAATATGACAGGTCCCATTATATGTATCATATTATTCCTGCGTAGCATTAGATATAAATTACAAAAGATCAGCTCTGAATTTGAAAATGTTGTAAACCATAGGGAAAGAAGCTGAAATAGTATACCTGGATGATGTTCTTAAGATTAGAAATCTGTCACTAAGATTAGGTAAAATATGAAAATAAAATATAATAAATGTCAAATATAATAAACAAAAAAATAATGCATCTACCCTGTAACTTGGTCTCATTACTTTAAATATATATCTCATATATACACATACATATATATCTTCAAAGTAGGTCTATTTTATACATTAGGCAAGCAGTGCGCATATACAGATATAATGCCAGGGATTAATTGCTTTTTAGGGGTATACAAAAATGTTTGAGACTTAAAGGATAAAATTTACTTGCCCCCAAATATGAAAAATCATGATAAATTAAACCAAAAAATCTGTTTGTTTTAAAATGTAGTGTTATATAAATTTGAGTAATATTTAATTAATATTTACAAATATTTTGTTATGTTTGAATAAAATTTGTAGATTAAATTTCTTCACTTAGGAGAATTATCAAGCAAGTTCCATGATTGTTGGGTAACTGATGATCATAAATAAATGAGTTAGATTCAAATAACTTAAAAAGCAAAATTATAAAAATATCTTCACATTTTTATAGCAAAAATAATATTTACTGTGAAAGTGGGGATATTTTAACAGATTTTATATAATTATTTTATTTTCTAGTAGTTATTCACCTGGCATGGCTCTTTTAAAAAAATCTTTTCTTTTTGGTAGAATCATACTTGGTCTGCTTTCATAGTGAGTAATTTTTTAAAAAATTTTAAATTAAAAATTTTTTATTGAAACATATTGATTATACATATTTGTGGGGGACAGAATTGCATTTCAATACATGTATACAACGTGTGATGATCAAATCCGGGTAATTAGCATATTCATCAGTACAAAACTTAATCATTTCTTGTTGATGAGGACATTTGATCCGTGGTGACTAATTTAATCTTCTCCTGGGGTGTGATCAATGTTGGAGACTTAAAGTGACTTACTGTCAGGATCATGACTGTTGTTATGTTTATTCAGGGCGTCTATCAGGTGTTTGGTTTCCTTCAGCTGACTGCCTCTGATGTTGGGTCCTTATTTCCTACTGTGTTCTAGATTTACTTTCAGTAAATTATTATTACTGATTTTTACTATTATTTCATATTAAAATTATTATTACTAGATTATTACTTATCTTTAGATTTCTTTCTTTCTAGATATTACTCTAATGTCCCAATGAGTTATTTCTGAGGAATTCTGTGGCTATTTTACAGTTCCTGTCTTTCAGAAAATACTAGCTGATTGCTTAGCACTCTGTTAGCCAGTGAGATAATACACTGTAGTGGAAATAACACAAGACATAAATATTAGAAGTAGATTCACTCACAGAGTGAGTGTTAAGCCCTTAACAAACAGTAATAATAATGCCCATCGGCTTTTGAACATGCTAGTCCTTCTGCCTGGAATATCTGTCCTTCTCAGGCCTACCTAAAAAAATCCTATTATGCCCACAAAACCCATTACTGGTCAACACCTGCAGGAAGCCTTCCCAGATGCTTCCAGATAGAGCCAAATCATTCCTTCCTCTGTGACTCATACATAGTGCCAGTCACTATGATGTAATTCATTTATTTTCATGTCAGTCACAGGGCTACTGCAAGAATAAAATGAGATATGTTCATAAGAATACATTATGAACCATAAAGTTCCTATAGAAATTTTTTCTAGTCAACATTACACTGCTTTACCAAGCTGTGGTTCTTGTCCTCAGAGAGGTCAGCATCTAATAAGTATTTGACAGCACAAGTATGATTACCCATTTACTCCTTCATTCAGAAAGTGTTTATTGAGGCACCAGTATGCCCTGTGAACTACATATGAAATGCATAGCAAAGAGAATAAAGTGTTTCAAAAATGTGATAGAATTTAATAAACATTAAAAGCAAGCAAATAAGACCATGAATTAGTAACAAGGGCTTTGAACTCAGGAATGGACATCTCAGTTGCTGACAACTGAAACAAACAACAGCTTGGGAGCTATCATAGGACCATAGCGACTCCCCTGCTCTACCAGTTATAGATTATCATATATGCAAGAGGACCTGGAGTTTGATAGCATAACCCACTGCATATCCTTCAGTTATCTTTAGAGTTCATCATATAAATGTATATCTGCCATGCTCTATTTCCTTCTCACTAGAAGGTGTGGCTTCAATCACAAATGATAAGTAAATCCATTTGTCATAAAGCCTCTAGTCCAAAATCCCTTTAAATTATGTATGGCTAATTATGCAAAACTGGGTTGGATGGCTCCTCCATGGCTGTTGGGGTCAGGATTCTGGTACCCACACTGGATGGATATGGCCATGAAAGCAATGTCCTCTACAGAAATCTGTTGTCACAGGGCTTATTTATATCCTGATATATGTTACCTGATACAATTTCTTCCAAATTTTGGTTTCCTCATTTATCTTGCAGCACCTAGGGCTTCAGATCCCAACCTGACCAGTCTGTTCTTCTCTGTAGGCTTCTTGGCCAATTCTTTATTCTCTCCTTAAAGGTGGTTTCCCAGCTGTCTGACCAAAGTGCTCTGTTAGCCCTTGAGTGCTTTGTGGCACCCAATAACAAGCCAACCTGTCCATCCTTCTGGCTGTTACACTTGTGATATGTCACACACACACACACTGTGCCAAAATGATTCAGCCTTGATTAACTTAGTAGCTATCTAAGTCATTATGGAGAATTACTGATTTGCTATTTTTTGTTCATTCATCCATCTTACTTTTATGGAGTGTCAGCCTCTATGTCACACTCTGGGAATACAGAGATTAGTGAGTCCCAGAAGTGTCCTCATGGTGTTCACTGTCATGTGGATCAGCTAAACACTTGGGATTCTATCTGGAGGTTTTTAACTCAGTGAAAATAACTGTATTGAGTGTGCATTTCCTTTCCCTTTCTCTTTGTTGATTTAGCTCACGGCTGTTTGGGGTTCCTTGACTACATCTCCAAGAGATCTGAAGTAGATGAGGCTTGGTAGTGATTTCCAAAGTGACACCAGCTCCTTATAATTGTATGCTGATGTGTGGGTTTAGAGAGATCAGTAGGACTGAGGGTTGGAAACAGCATTAGAGATACTGAGGATAAATGATGCATTTGAAAGAATATTTTTCTGACTGCTTAAAATGCAATTTCTGATCTGTGAGATATGGTTCATAAGTAGTTTCAGTATTATATTTACATATACTTTACTTTGAGACATCATCTCAAAGTAAAGGTATATGGATGAATTTACAAAAATATTTTTACTACACGTTGTTGAGTCAAACAAATGTTTCTTGTGCTGTTTTAGTTCTCAGTCTTTATTTTTTGGGAACTCTGTGGAATAAAAATTTATATTGTAATTCAGCAAAATACATCTTGGATCTTCATGATCATGGGACTTCTTATGAGGCCAACTGCACAATCTGTTTTATGCCTGATGTGGGTTTTATGGTCTCTCTTCCTTGTGTAGAAGAATCTCCAGATTCTTTCTTATCACAGTGGAGTTATCTTGGCTAGAGCACAAAAACCTGAATGATGTCAGTAGTGGTTTTATGTTCAGGACAACTTAAAAATCCTCAAATCCTGCCACGATTCTTCTTAATGGGAAAGACCATGAAAAGGAATGGGGTAAAGCTGATGGATAAACATTTGTCCCCTTTCTTGTGACTTTAAAATCCATTGGACCATACTTCAAACCTAGGTGATTGTGCTGCTAAGTATCAGAGAAACAGTGATAACCCTGAAATAGGAATTTATAAGTCACTTTTCTCATGGGAGGTGGTATTTATTGTGTAGTACAAAAGATTGTAGCTATCACTTACAATATTCCATCAGTTACAAGATGCTCTACACTTAACAACTCTGAAAATTGGGCACAAATTGCAATTGATGGCATGTCGTGTTTTAATTGACCATATTTTTGTCCTCTGCGAGTGGTAGAATAAAACAATAATGGTACTGTCATTTTAGATTAGATGCTGATATGGCATTAGCTGTGTGAGCCATAGAAAAATTACTTAAATGCTCTTTGCCTTACATCCCACATTGATATAGTAGGATAATTCCTGCTATAAAGATTAAGTCAAATAATGTGTATAACTCATTACACAATGCTTGGCACCTACTAAGCTACATAAACAAAATTGTTTTTCTATGTTTTATCTCACATTGCTTTACAGTTCTTCTTAAACTGCAGAGTGGAAGATAAATTCGATTCATTTTTATATTAATAATCATATGTGTTTTTTGTGATTACTTAGTTGTAATATAATTATTCTAATTATCATGCATTGATTCATTTTTATTATGAAAGACGATCATAGGTCAGACAGGTAAATAAGTATGGAGTAGAATAGCAATATATATTTACATAATGTCATGTTTTTAAAACTTACCCCCACTTGATCTTTACGTATTCCCTGTGAGGTAAATAGCAAAGGTATTATCCTTGATTTACAGAGGGAAAGAGATTGAGTGACTTAAGGACACAGATATTTTTCTGCTTCCTGGTCCAGAGCTCTCTTCTGTGATTGAAATCTTACCAACACTCACAGCATCAACTCTTGCTACTTTTAGATTGTCATTTCTATTTCCAGAAGCACCCTCTCACATTTCTAAGCTATTCCCTCTGTGTGTCTTGTCCTCACCCACAACTCCGCATGTCTTACACAACCCGGTTGTCTTTTCCCTGGAACAGTTCCCTAGGTTTATTACTTTCAACAGCTCAGTTACCCTCTCACAGAAACATGGAGCCATGTAGAACTCTTTCCATTTCCTTATTATCCTGCCTCATAGCTTATCAATACCAGTTTCTTCCATTCTTCCTCTCTAGTGAGCTTTCCTTTAAATCTCCATTGCTATCTTTTCTGGACAGGTATTTTGCAATAGCTTTTAGTCCTCCAATTCATTCTGTACTTGGCCAGATTAATCTTTTTTTTTTTTTTTTTTGTCTTTTTCGTGACCGGCAGTCAGCCAGTGAGTGCACCGGCCATTCCTATATAGGATCCGAACCCGCGGCGAGAGCGTCACCGGGCTCCCAGCGCTGCACTCTTCCAAGTGCGCCACGGGCTCGGCCCTGGCCAGATTAATCTTTATAAAATTCACTTTCAGTATGTCACAGAACTCTCCAATGATTTAACATTGGGCAGAATGAAGCCCAAATATTAATACTGAAAGAGGATCACAGGTCTTACTAGTGTTACCTTTCAGTCACAGAAGTTGGGCAATAGTGGGACTGACTGACCAAGAGAAAGTAGGATCATGAGCCAAGTAATGAGAAGATAATACCACTGTGGACACAAAGGCCCCATAGGTCTAACTTCTCCCTAACATTTTAAACTAATTTTATTATCCTGAAACTCTTTCACCTGCACGGCCAGTTCTTTCAATAAAATCTGAGTGTGTTGTGCTTATTTCTGCCCTGTGCCTTTGCTTGTATTGCTTTCCAATCATTCAAAAATGCAGTCAACAAATATTTATTGAGCACCTTCAAGGCACTGGGAATATAATGATGAAGAAGGTCCTGCTCTGCCCTTTAGCAGTTCACAGGGACATAAGAAGGGGAGTGGGAGGGGGAACAGAAAGGGGTAAGAAATTAAATATAATATATTGCAGCAAGTGCCATTGCTTGTAAAGCATTTGATGGGAACATAAAGAAGCCATTAGCTGTACCCGGGGAAGCCAGGAAAGTCTAGATGGTGGAGGTGACATTTGAACTGATTCTTTTCTTTCCCTCAGTCTTTCCAGATCCAGTTCAGGCATCGTCCCATGGTGCCTTTCCTTTCAAATGCCTGAGGCCTTTATTGAGGTGTCAACCTACATTTATCACCTTCTGAAACTCCTTTGGAAATTACTGCTGTTATCTTTCGTTTTGGCATTTGTCACTGCCTGTCACTCAACTGTTTCCCATGTACTTACCTGGGTTCCTCCAACTGGATCATAAACTCCTAAATGCCAAGAATCATGTTTTATACCTTTTAGTATCCACCTCCAGACACAAACTAATTCTGTGTTTATCGGAAGATTTCTTTCAATCCTTTGTGTACATTTGCAGTCACACATTAGAAACTATGAGCTCTAATGATAAAAAAGAATATTGCAGGGAGAAGAATGCACTGTACTAAAGTACCGCCATAATTTCTAGTGGAATGTGTCATTAAATAATTCCAGTTACATAGAGCAAATCCTAAGTTGATTATTATGTTGATAACGATTCTGTTACCTAGTGCTCAGGGAGAAACGTGCACATATTTGAAAGAAGCACTGCAGTCAAGAGAAAGTGACAGTGTATGGTCAGCAATATATGCAGTGTTATTACAACAAACAAGCTGGGTACAATGTGTATTGATTTTTTTAATCCTTAAGTAGGACCTCAGGTCTATAAAACATTTAATATTGCTTATCAGGATCAGATTTCCTTGAACAAACACAGGTGACTGCTTTTTCCTGATGCTTTTTCATCAATGATTACCAGAGTAGCACTATGGTGTACCCTCTATGCTTCTTTCCTGGGTGCATAAGGAAAGCTTGAGATGTGACCATGTTTGCTTCAGCCATTTAAAACAAGGAAGAAATACAGATGGAACTGGAGCAAATGGGGAGATTTTATGGCAGAGGAAGTGTTCATGTCTGAAAATAAATTAACTATTCAAAATTGACTCAATTTGCTATTTAGGGAAAATTCAATTCATCTATCTAGATTTGGATTTCTGAATTAAATGCCCAGTTTAATAACCATCATTTTATTTTTTAAAAAATGTGGATCTAGTGATATTTTGAAATCGCAGCCTTGAGCAGTTCTCTTACTTTTTCAGGAAAGAAATCATAAGGTAAAACTTGAGCAGAACACTATGGTTACATTTTGCACAATACTTTAAAGGCATTTAATAATGTATACATTTTATATATACAAACAGTTATATCTCTAGATCCATATGTGCAAACACTAACAAAACTTCACCTAATAACAATAGGATGGATTTATACTTTACTGGTTGCCAATTTGGGGATTTAAATTTATAAATGATTTTATTAATAAGATTCTTATTAGGCTTAAGGAATAGATTTAAAAATAATAACATAGCTCATTTGGCACTTTAGAATAATTACAGAAAATAACATCATGTTTTATACAAAACATTTCTATGTTATGAAAAAATTCACATAGAGAAAAAAGGAAAACATTTACAAAAAGTCAACATATAATGTCCTTGTTTTACTGTGCATCATACTTTTTAAAGATTACCCAAAGAATTCATATGTCAGAAAATTTGCTTTGTATATGGGATATAAAGAAGGGGTAATTTCTAACACTTTCTTCTGGTAATATGCACTAAACAATGAAGGATCCAGATGATAACATTGCAAATGTTGAAGTCTAGCATTATGACTCATTTCATAAGAAAACTCATGCAAATATTGTCAGCAGTGTATTAGATATGTGTTATTAGAAGTTTGGAGACAACTCCTAAATATACTTTTATTTTCAATATGCATGTACATGTCATAAATATACATTTCCATCTAGCTCTTGCTCTTCCACAATAACTGTTCATTTGTTCACCTTTTGCTGCCTTTTTATGGTGAAGTTAATAACAAGTGCTCTTCTCCATTGCCCTGGAGAATGAAAGCTTTTCCATGTGTTCCGGACCAGGCCTCACTTGAAGCTGATATTGCCATGAGATTTGAAAGAAATAATTTTGGTTTGGGGGCTGATTTAACTAAATTTTCAAGATGATTTTTAACAAAATACATTTTCTTAACTTCTCAGTATAGTTTCAAATACTAGCTAAATATTGAAGACAAATCAGATGGCAATAATTGTAAAGATTGGGAAAGCAAGGTTGCTCAAATAACCTGCTCTGAAATTTATTTGTCATGCTTTGACATTTCCACTAGAAGAGGTGGCCAATTCCCAAATAACATAGGTTTATTTTTGGTTCCAGCACCTTATTGTTCCTGATATTTAACAATGGGATATTCAAACAAGATCTTGGAATAAACATTCAACTTTTCTTGTCAAATGCATTTTTATCTAATAAGTAAAAGGTTAAAAGGCAAACTTATGAGTTTGGGGTGTAAATAACTAACAAACTTGATTGCTTTTAAGTTTTCTTATGCTTTTTACTTTTTAATACAAACACAGAAAAAAGCACTTTTGTAAACTTTACCAAATGTTCACGTCATATTTTGTTTTGATACTATAGCAAAGTCATATTTCCCTATTGGGAAGTGGGAAAAGTAAGGCCGATATTCCAATAGGAATGTCTTATGATACAGTAATGCTACATCTTTAAAAATCATTCTACTGATTTGTTTTTTGAATGACTTACCTCACTGTTTCTGTGTGATGTTCAAAGCTCAGTTTTTCAGGTATTAGGGAGGCTTCCGGGCTGAACATTTTTTGGCTTATTCATAAAAATGTCCTAAGCAGAGGAACAGGAGGCAGTGAGTAAAACAAACATAGAAACCCAAGAGAAAAAGCATGCTCTGGAGACCTGTGCTAATGGCAACGGAGGGAGGGAGGGCTCCTGCTCTGGCACTTTCTCCTGATTCCCAACCTGTGTTAGCACAGACTTTAGATATTAAAATGGTACTTTAGCAAAGCAATGTACCAAAACTAGTTTTTTTTTTACCCCTGCATAAACAAGGCATATCATATACTTGCATACCACTGTGCAAAGATAGTAGCTTGTTGACATCTCTGAATTATATAGAATTATACCAGACGGATAAAAATGAGTTACATTTTGATAAAAATGTAAGTCACTGCTTGTTTTAGTAACTGTTTGAAATGGTTTAGTTTGGTTTCAAGTTATAGAAAAAAATTATTGTTTTAAAAGCTCACTTTTATAGCAATTTCTGGCTGAAAGTCCTGGAAAAAAATCATGTAAGTAAAGCAGTTGGTTCTGAGAGGAGTTTACCAGTCAGAAGAACATGAGCCAGTTTCACTGCTTTGAAATGATTGGCACTTTGATGTTTATATCCATGTACAATAGGATGAAAAAGCAATATTTTCAGAATAGGGAACCCAGAAATAGACCCACATAAATATGCTCAACTGATCTTTGACAAAGGAGCAAAGGCAACACAATGGAAAAAGGATAGTCTTTTCAGCAAATGGTGCTGAAACAACTGGATATCCACATGCAAAAAGAAAAAAGAAAAAAGGATCTAGACACCAAACTTGCATCCTTTAAAAAAATTAACTCAAAAATAGATCACAGACCTAAATGTATAAATTAAAACTATAAAACTCCTAGATGATAACACAGGAGAAAATCTAGATGACCTAGGGTTTGGCAATGCCTTTTAACATATAACACCAAAGGCACAATCTGTGAGAGAAAGAATTGATAAGCTGGACTTTATTAAAATTAATTATTAAAAAAGAAGTCACAGACTGGGGGAAAATATTTGCAAAAGACATATCTGATTTAGGACTATTATCTGAAATGTACAAAGAATTCCTTAAACTTAACAATAAGAAAACAAACAACACAATTGAAAAAATGGCCCAAAGACCTTAGCAGATACCTCATCAATGAAAATGCACAGATGGCAAATAAGCACATGAAAAGATGCGCCACATCATATATCATCACAGAAATGCAAATTACAACAGCAATGAGCTACCACTACACAACTATTAGAATGGATAAAATCCAGAACACTGGCATCACCAAATGCTGGCAAGAATGTGGAGCGAAAGGGATTCTCACTCATTGCTGGTGGGACTGCAAAATGATACGGCAACCCTGGAAAACAGTTTGGCGGTTTCTTACAAAACTAAATATACTCTTACCATATGATCCAGCAATTGTGCTCCTTGGTATTTACCCCAAAGAGCTGAGAACTTATGTGTACACAAAAACGTTAAAAAAATATTTATAGCAGCTTTATTCATAATTGCCAAAACACGGAAGCAAACAAGAAGTCCTTCAGTAGCTGAATGGATAAATAAACTGTGGTAATCCAGACAACAGAATATTTTTTAGTACTAAAAAGAAATGAACTATCAAGGCATGAAAAGATAGGAGAAACCTTAAATACATATTACTAAGTGAAAGAAGCCGATGTGAAAACGCTACTACTACAGTTGACTCTTGAACAATGCGGGTTTGAACTTTGCAGGTCTACTTTTATGCAGGGTCTACATCTGTGTGTTTCACCAACCATGGATCCAAAATTCATGGAAATTGTCACATCCGTGGGTTCAGCAGGGCCAAATGTGGGACTTGAGCATCGTGGAGTTTGGTATACATGGGGTTCCTGGAACCAGTCCCCTACATATTTGGGAACCCAACTGTGATTCTGACTATATGACACTCTGGGAAAAGCAAAACTGTATTGTAGAAAGATCAGTGGTTGCCAGGGGTTGGGAAGAGAGAGGGATGAATAGGCAAAACACAGAGGATTTTTAGGGCAGTGAAACTACTCTGTATGAGACTTTAATGGTGGATACATGTCATTATAAATTTATTCAAGCCCATAGAATGTGTAACACCAAGAGTGAACCCTAATGTAATCTATATATTTTAGACGATAACGCCTTCTTGTCATTTGAACTTTCTTTTTTTTTTTTTTTCATTGTGGCTCAACGAAATGTGTCAGGTTCACCTTGTACTTTATCTGCTCAAGATGTGGAACCAGCCATTTTTATAAAGACATTGCTCCTTTCAGAGAGGATCGGCAGTTTGAAATGAAGATCTGTGTGCTAGGTATCCTCCTGCCTCCTAGGATGCCAGCGCTTCCAGGACACTTGAGTCGACAGCTAGGAGATACATTGTTAAAAATCATGAGGTCATATTGATATTTCTGATTCAAATTTAATATGTGGAGTTTTTAAATGACATCTTTTATATTTGTATCTCCTCCCTTTTATCTGGAAAAAATCTTGTTGTGTAATAACAATATATTTATTTAAATGCTTTATTCTACAATATTCATAAGTAGCTCTCAATTAAAGTGCCAGTATATTACTATTAAAAATATAGCTATACATTTTAGAAATTTCTCTGCAGTTTTTAAAATTTTTAAGATTTTTTTAGCCTGTAGAAAATATTCTATAAAGAATGGGCATTTAAAGCACTGCACTCAAAAATTATTTGAAATAAGACTTCTGTCTGTGTAATTATATTATCAATTTGATATACAGATAGATTTATTTGTTTTTCCTTGTGATTAATTTTAAGATTTCTTATTGTGTTTTTTTCCTCAGTTTTATTTTTAGAATAAAACATTTACTTGATTAAAACCAAAACTAAATAAAAGGGCATACTCAAAGAAATATGATTTTCATCTCTATCAACTCCAACCCATTTCCGTACCCATATATAGGCAGCAAAATTCATTAGTTTCTGATTTATCTGTTCTGTGTTTATTTTATAAAAAACTAGGCAAGTATATGTGTAGGTAGACAGATTAATTCTTATTTCACCTTTATTCTTATGCAAAAATTTAGAACACTAAATTTTGTGTAGGAATAAACCAATATGTCTTGTTTTTTTGTTACTTAATATTTTCTGTACATCATTCCATCTTAATGCATAGAAATTTTTCTTGTTCTATTTCATGACTCTATAGCATAGATCTATTATTGCACTGCCATTTATTCAATATGTCCCTTATCAATATCCCTTATTAACTAGAATTAAATAGAAATTTGCTCTTACAAATGGGGCCTAATGTGTGTGTTGTTTTTATTTGTGGAGTTTTGTTCTACCACCGATGTATAAGAATTTCTGTTTCTCTGTAAATTTACCAACAAAGTGCTTTTCAAACTTTTCTAATTTTGCCAACCTGATAAGTCACAAATGATGTTTCAGTGTTATTTCAATCTGAATTTTTCTCATTATGAGTAATATTAATCCTTTCTTCTTTAGAACCTTTTTTTTTTATTTGCTGTAAATAGTTCATTACTGTCTTTGCCTCTGGGTGCTTAAAATTATTTTTTAATTTTGAAAAAAACTTAGATTTATAGAAGCGTTGAGAATATAGTTAAGGGATTTCACAAATGCCCTTCACTCAGCTTCCCACACTGTTGGCACTTTACATTACACAGTATATTACTAAAACTGAGAACTTAACATTGGTACAGTACTATTAACTAAAATGTAGACTTGATACAGATTTCACCAGTTTCCCACTAATGTTAGTTTTTTGTTCCAAGGATCAATCCAAGATGCCTCATTGCCTTTGGTTGTCGCGTCATCCTTTTGTCTCTTCCAATCTGCAATTGTTTCTCAGTTCGATTTTCCGTGATATGCTTTTGAAGAGTATTGGTCAGGTATTTTGTAAAGTGTCCCTTGATTTGGGTTTGTCTGATTTGTTTTCATTATTTAACTGGGCTAATGGATTAGGGGAAAATACCACAGAGCTGATGTATCCGTCTCGTTGTATCATATGGGAGGGATATGAAAGCAACGTGACTTACAACAGGGGATGATAACTTTAATCACTTGTTTAAGGTGGTTTCTGCCTGGTGTCTCCACTATACATTATCCTTCCCCCTTTTCATATTCTATAGGTTAAAAGTGAATAAGTTCAGTCCACACTCAAAGGAAGAAGAATTACACTCTACCTCTTGAAGGGAGAGTATCTAAGAATTGGTGGATATATCTTAAAACCATCACAATAATTAAAAAATATTTTTGTGGAGATACTTCACAGATTTGAAAATATTCTCTTTCTCCTTAAAGTTTCACCCACTCATTTTAGCACTTGGCAGTGGCTCTTTCCTGCAGCCATTAACACGTGGTGTTCTGATGGTGATTTTCTACTTTTTGTATTTTTTTCTACACTTATTTGGAATTCCTCTGTAAGGGAGATCTGTCTCTTAAACCTCACTTAGTTATTTATTCAATTATTCATTTATATGGACTCTAAGTATGGACTTAAAGATATGCATTTTATTATTTGGCTTATAATTCAATATTATTGTTATTTATATAGTTTCTCAAATTGTTTTGGACCATTGGGGGTTCTTTCAGATTGGCTCCTGCATCTTTTAATTTTTTTACTCCCTACTTTCCAGCACTACAACATAGTTCAGGGTCATCTTGTATTTTGCCTGCCATGTTCTATGGGCACATAGAAGGTTTAGAAACTTTTTTATTTTGAAATATTTTATATTTACAGAATATTTGCAAAGATAGTACGGAGTTTCAATATGCCCAACACTCAAGTTTTTGTAATAATAACTGATTTCTTATATAACCCTAGTACAATTATCAAAGCAAAGAAACTAGTTCCTCCATCTTTCCTTACCTTTTATAATCTTGACACTTGAAGCATACTGGTCAAGTATTTTATAGAATTACCCTCAACTGGGTTTATCTGATGTTTTCTCTTTTTAGACTGAGCTTATGGGCTTTGAGGAACAATGTCACAGCAGTGATGAGAAACATTTTTTAATCTCTCTGTGCCTCAATTTCCATAACTACAAAATGAAATAATGTAGCTTCCTTCCTTGTACATCTGTTGTGATAATTAAATGAGCCTGTAAAATAAAGTGCTGAGCACAGGACTTGATGCATGGTAAGTCTTTGACAGCTGTTAGGTGTACAGTCATCAGCAGCATCGTCATCCTTGCAATTATTAAAATCACAGTTGTCCTCATTTTTACCATATTTATTTTTTAAAAAAATATACATTGAACACCTAGCAGTTTGGTTTTCTGGACTCAGGTCTCACTCCTGCCCTCCTCAAATCAATCCTACACACACCTGCTAAAGTGATCCATAAAAAACCCCCAAACATGGGCCGACCCTGTGGCTCACTCGGGAGAGTGCAATGCTGGGAGTGCCGAGGCCACGGGTTCGGATCCTATATAGGGATGGCCGGTGCGCTCACTGGCTGAGCGCAGTGCTGACAACACCAAGCCAAGGGTTACGATCCCCTTACCGGTCACACACACACAAAAAAAACCCCCAAACATATTTGATCAAGTTATCTCATTGTTAAATTTTCCCCCTCTATATTATGTGACCATCCATCAGAGTCAAATTTAAACTTCTTAATTTGACACCAAAGTCCTTTATGACCTAGATCCTGCCTACTTCTTCAGGTTTATATCTAAATAGTGCTTTGAAAATTTTTTTTTTAGTCCTCACCTTAAGTTTCCTTTTCTCTTCATTGTGTTTTAACTAATATAGTTCTTTATGCCTGGCTATTTTTCCACAACATTCACCACCAACAAATTTCCATTCATCACTAGAGTTTCAACTCCAATTTAATCTGTCTCCGAAAGCTTTTCTTTCCCTTTTACAACTTGTGCTAAATACATGTTACTTATGTTCCGATAACACCCGTTCACTTATTCATAGATTCAATAGATATTTATTGAACACTTACTGTGTTCCAGGTTGGTTGTTAATGAGGAGTCCTGTTGAGAGCAAACCTATAAGAAACAGGATTGCAGGTCTTCATCAAGAAAGCTGTGGCAAGAATGATGACCAACTGTGGACATTCTGGTTTGTTCTACATTCAGACTGCTGGCAGGGGTGGTCAAAAAACATCAATGTTGAGTCAGCTGAAGTTTTTAAAGGCCAGCCCATATTATAAGTTTCTGAACCCTAATACTCTCAATATTTATTTGAAGAGAGTCAGAAACTTAAGGGTTAAGCTTTCTATAGAAAGTTTGTCTTTCCTAAAATTAAAGGAAGGGAAGTCAAAATTTATGGCACAACATTAACTGCACTCTTCCCTATAAAGACAGATACCTGTGGAACTCAAAGGTCATATTCAGAAACAATAAGATTAAAACTAGATTGTGAATTATTATCTATTCTTTTAATCCTTGCGTTTTCTTTCTTATTCTTTTAACAACATATAATAATTGTCTTCCAAAGACTCTCTTCTTTGGAACAAATATTCTCATCTGTTTCAAAAATATCTGACCATTTTCAAGGGACCAGTTCACTTAGATGTTAGCCAATGCCGAGAATAATAAGAAAAGCTTGAAGACCTCTATAGAATTCAGCTATTATTTAATGTATTATTAGCGAAATAGTGCTCAACATATGTAGACTTGACTAGTGGTGAGAAATTGACAATAATTGCTTCTTTTTATCAAACTCCTATGTGCCAATGACCATGCTAGGTGCTTTACACACATGGTCTAGTATAACTCTTTTCATAACTCAACCTTCAGGTGAGTTGTTCATAGATCCCTACTTAGCAGACCCTCAAAGAGATTGTTACTTGCTAAGGTCGGCTAGTTAACAGTGGATCTGGGATTTAAAACTATATATTTAGGATTTGAAATTCAGTGCTTTTCCTCTATACAAATCTGTCATCATGAGGTTGCTGGGATAAGAACAAAAGTGTGAATTGGAATAAGAAGACAAAGCAGAGATTCCCTCACTTGAACAAGTATCCCAATGACTGTTAGTAGCTTTTTCAAAATATAGATTCCCAGAATCTACTGAGATCTAGTGAATCCTCAATGATTTTTAAAAGTACTTAGATGACTTAGATAAACCCTCCATGGAAAAGGATTAAGCAACCACTGAAATGGCATGTTAACAAAACATTTGAATTACACTGTATAGAAAGCCAAGGATGTTTGCCCTTGGAGAGAGCAAAATTGTAGCCTTATGAGAGAATTGCTTGGAACTCTTTATAGAAAGAAGAAATAAAATTTAAGACTGGGAAAATAGTGACTTACTAATTTGATCTCCTAATCTTACTTGTCAAAAATTGCTTTGAATGACTGGCTATTTCAAAATATGCACCTCAGAAGATTGTAATTTACGGTTTCTAAAGTTATTCAAAAGAATTTGCTACAGGCTCTTGAAGGCAATTCCAAGATAGGAGTTTCAAAAATTGTTTGTGTGATGGCAGCTTTGTGTAGTTACTCAGAGGAAGAGACCAGGCCTTGTCGAGGTCTCGTACAGGTTTAAAAAGAGATTTTCCAACTTTTTAAACAAATGGATTTTGTTTGTCACATAATTTTGTGTTAATAGTGAGTTATTGTTGCTTAATTCATAATTTAAAATGTGTCCTCATAGTATAAAATAGCAAGAGAAGTTTGGACATTCAATTAAAAGGAAATAACAGGAAGGAGGTGGGGCAAGACGATGGACTAGGGCTGTCCAGGGCATGTTTTGCTCACAAAAAAATAATAGATGACTAAATATCAATAGGGGCACCTGTGGGAGAGAGCAAGAGCACAGCAGGAGACTGGTGAGACCCCTGTGGAGCACAAAAGCCCAGGATGGCAGCATGGAGAAGAAAGAGAGGCACATGGCCTCAGACACCACATCTCTGCTGCCAGGATCAGCACAGGAGAGATTTTCCCTTGTGAGGGCAAAAGACAGGCAGAGGGCCCACACCAACCCCTATCAATACCAGAGGCCTGCAGTTCCTACTGCAGCCCTTGCAAGTCTGGAGCCAAGTGTGGGGAGCTGCCTAGAATACATGTACTGCATGGGTCTAGAACAAGAGCACACACAGGGCACTTCACATCCCCCACCCCATGACCCGAGCCAATGTAGTATGGAGCCATTTTGAAATCAGAGTCGTTGTGGGAGCATGTCTTGTCCTGGGGCCAGTAGCCACAGTGCTTTTCCAGCCTTAAGGCTCTCCAATCATCCCAGTGCACTCATAGAGAGCCTACATGCTCTGGTCCCAGTGGCTTGAGGCCAGGACCCAGAGTTGGCTGTGACTCCAGCCCTGCATGTCTGGGAAACCAACCCCAGGCCTGCTGAACAGACTCACACCCACATCCCTGGCCAGACATCAGACAAGCAGACCCCACATCCCTACCAGTGGGCTGAGTTCTGTGCACCCAAGCTCTGAATCTAGAAAAGCAGCTCTAGGTTCCTACCCTAATGAATACACCCCTGGGCGAGTGGAACTAAAACATATCTATGCCCTCCTGGAGAAGCAATTAGGAGGTCTCACAGTCCCTCCTAGTGGCCTCGCCCACAACCTGAGAAGCAGCTGGTGGGATGCCCTCATGACAGTCTGATTTGTGGACTTGCCCACTGCCTGAAAAATGGCTGGCTGGGGCCCCTATCAACAGGCCTGTTACATTGCCTTACCTACTGCCTGAGAAGCAGCTGGCTGTGTCTCCTCTCTGCAGCCCCATCTAGTGGCCTCATACTGATTCACAGGTGAAAATCCTTCCCCTTTCAAGACCTCTACAATATTTCAAAGAAGTGACCATTCCACCAGATGCATAGATATCAATTCAGGGAAATAAGAAATATGAAAAAACAAGGAAACATGATACCACAAAAGTAACACAATAATGCTCCAATAACATCCCAAAGAATCAGAAATTGCTGACTTTCTGGAAAAGGAATTCAAATTAATAATATTAAGGAAACTCATAGACACAAGAGAATACAGACAAACTATTCAATAAAAGCAGAAAAGCAATCCATGATCTCAATGAGAAATTTAACAAAGAGACAAATATCATTAAAAAAATCAAGCAGAAATCTTGGAATCGAAGAGTTCACTGGATGAAATAAACACATCAGAGAGTCTCAACAACAGAATAAATCATACAGAGGAAAGAATTTTTGATCCAAAGACAGCTGTTTTGAAACAATCCAGGATGACCAAAAATAAAAAATTTTAAAAAATGAAACAAGTCTACAAGACTAAAATCAAGGATAAAAACTATATGATAATTTCAATAGATGCAGAAAAATCATTTGACAAAATTCAGCATCCCTTCATGATAAAGATTCTCAGCAAATTAGGTAAAGAAGGAAAGTATCTCAACACAATAAAAGCCATATATGACAAACCTACCACCAACATCATCTTGAGTGGGGAAAAGTAGGAAACTTTTCCCTTAAGAATGAGAACAAGATGAGGATGTCCACTCAAACCTCTCTTATATAACATAGTATTGGAAATACTAGCCAGAGCAACCAAGCAAGAAAGAAAAAAAAAAAATCAAGGGCATCCAGATTGTAAAAGATGAAGTCAAATTGTCCCTGTTTGCAGATAACATGATCCAATATAGAGAAAAGCCTGAAGACTGTGAAAATATCCTGCAACTATAGAACCAGGTATATGAAGCAAATATCAGATCAAAAGGGAGAGATAAACAACCACACATATAATTGGGGAATTTAACATCCCACTTTCAGCATTGGACAGATCATCAAGACAGAAAATCAACAAAGAAATGTCAGATTTACATGGCTCCAAAGACCAGATGGACCTAACAGACATTTACAGAACATTTCATCTAACCACTGCAGAATATGCATCTTCTTATCAGCACATGGAATGTTGTCCAGGACTGATCATATGCTGGGCCACAAAACTAGTCTCAAACATTCAAAAAAATTGAAATATATAAAGAGTTTTTTCTGACTGTAATGGAATAAAACTAGAAATCAGTAACAAGAAGAACTTTCACAACTACACAAATACCTGGAGATTAAAGAACATGTTCCTGAATGACCAGTTGGTCAAAGAAGACATTAAAAAGGAAATTTTAAAAATTCTTGAAACAAATGAGGACAGAAATGCAACATATCCAAACCTATGGGATACAGTCAAGGCAGTATTAAGAGGAAAGTTTATAGCAATAAATGCCTACATTATAAAACAGAAAGGTTTCAAATAAACAACTTAAGAGTTTGCCTCAAGGAACTAGAAAAGCAAGAACAAACCAAACCCAAAATAAGTAGAAGAAAAGAAATAATAAAAATCAAAGAATAATTAAGTGGAATTGATCCTAAAAATATAATACAAAATATCAATCAAGTGAAAAGTTGTTTTTTTTAAGATAAACAAAATTGACCAACCATTACTAACCAGAGAGAGAGAGAGAGAGAGAGAGAGAGAGAGAGAGAGAGAGAGAGAGACCCAAATAAATACAATCAGAAATGGAAAAGGAGACATTACAACTGATACAACTAAAATGTAAAGGATTGTCGGAGTCTGTTATGAACAACTATGTGTCAATTATATGAAAATCTAGAGGAAATGGATAAATTCCTGGACACATATGACCTACCAAGACTGAACCAAGAAGAAATAGAAAAACTATCTATAGGTTATAAATAGACTAATAACAAGAAATGAAATTGAATCAGTATTAAAAAGTCTCCAAATGAAGAAAAATCAAGGACCAGATGGCTTTACTGCTGATTTTTACCAAACATTTAAAGAAGAATTTATACCAA
Source organism: Cynocephalus volans (assembly GCF_027409185.1). Taxonomy (NCBI): domain Eukaryota; kingdom Metazoa; phylum Chordata; class Mammalia; order Dermoptera; family Cynocephalidae; genus Cynocephalus; species Cynocephalus volans. The sequence continues at coordinate 102,808,099 of NC_084460.1, read as the reverse complement.
TACTTTGTAACTATTTCAAAAAATTGAAGTGGATGAAATTCTTCCAAACTCATGCTGTAAGGCCAGCATTACCCTGATACCAAAACCAGGCAAGAACACAACAGAAAAAAGAAAATTACAGGTCAATATCCCTAGTGAACAGAGATGCAAAAATCTTCAATACAATTCTAGCACAGAATCCAACAGTACATCTAAAAGATTATACACCATGATCAAGTGAGATTTATCCCAGGGATGCAAGGATTATTCAAGATATGCAAATCAATAAATGTAATACATCACATCAACAGAATGAAATAAAAAAAGATATTATCATCTCAATAGACATGGAAAAAGTATTTGATAAGATTTAACATCCCTTCATGAGAGAAACTCTCAACAAATTAGGTATATAAGGAAATGATCTTAACACAATAAAGGCAATATATGACAAACCCACAGCTAACATCATACCAAATGGAGAAAAGCTGAAATCTTTTCCTCTAAGAACTGAAACAAGACAAGGATACCTACTCTCACCGCTTTTATTCAAGAGTACCAGAAGTCCTAGCCAGAACAATAAGGCAAAAGAAAGAAATAAAGGACATCAAAATTGGAAAGGAGGAAGTCAAGTTGTTTCTGTTTGCAGATGACATGGTTTCATATAAAGAGAAATCTGCATACTCGACCAAAGAACTCCTAGACCTGATAAACAAATTCAGTAAAGTTAAAGGATACACAGCATACAAAAATTAGTAGCATTTCTATACACCAACAGCAAATTTGAATAAAAAGAAATCAAGAAAGCTATCTCATTTACAATAGCAACAACAACCACCAAAAATAAAATACCTAAGAATAAATTTAATAAAGGAGGTGAAAGTTTTCTATAAGGAAAACTATAAAACATAAAAACAAACAAATAAACAAAACAAAAAAAACAAAGAAAAAATGGAAAGACATCTCATGCCCATGGATTGGAAGAATCAATATCATCAAAATGACCATGCTACCTAATGCGATCTACAGATTCAATGCAGTCCTCACCAAACGACCAATGACATACTTCACGGAAGTAGAAAAAACAATTAAACAATTTATATGCAACAACAAGAGACCCTTAACATCCAAAACAATCCTGAGCAAAAAGAACAAAGTGGAGGACATTACCCTCCCTGACTTTAAAATATACTACAAATCTATAGTAATAAAAACAGCATGGTACTGGCAGAAAAACAGACATACAGACCAATGGAACAGAATAGAGAATTCAAAAATAATTCCATGTACCTACAGCCAACTGATTTTTAACAAAGGAGCCAAGAGCATACATTGGAGAAAGGACAGTCTCTTCAATAAATGGTGCTGGGAAAACTGGAGATCCATATGCAGAAGAATGAAACCAGACCCCTGACTCTCACCGTATATCAAAATCAACTCAAAATGTATTACAGACTTAAATGTAAGACCTGAAACTATAAAACTTCTAAAAGAAAACACAGGGGACAGACTTCAGGACATAGGACTGGGCAAAGATGTTATGAAGAAGACTTCTAAAACACTGGAAACAAAAGCAAAAATAAACAAATGGGATTATGTCAAACTAAAAAGCTTCTGCACAGCAAAGGAAACAATCCACAGAGAGAAAAGACAGAATCGGAGAAAATATTTGCAAACTATGCATATGAAAAGGGATTAATATCCAGAATACATAAAAAACTCAAACAATTAAATAGTAAAAAAAAAAAAAAAGAAAAAGAAAAAAAAAGGAAAATCTGATTTAAAAGCAGGCAAATGAGCTGAATAGACATTTCTCAAAAGAAGAAATACAAATAAATGGCCAATTGGTATATGAAAAAATGTTCAACATCACTAATCGTCAAAGAAATGTAAATCAAAACCACAATGAGATATCATCTCACCTCAGTTAAATTGGCTATTATCACAACGATAGAAAATAAATGCTGGTGAAAGGGGAACTCTTATACAGTGTTGGTGGGAATGTAAATTGGTGCAGCCATTGTGGAAAACAGTATGGATGCTTCTCAAAAAATACAGATAGAACTACCATATGATCCAGCAATCTCACTGCTGGGTATATATCCAAAGGAATGGAAATCAACAAGTTGAAGCGACACCTGCACTCCCATGTTTATTTTGGCTCTATTCATAATAGATAAGAATTGGAACCAATCTAAGTGTCATCAATGGATAATTGGATAAAGAAAATGTATACACAATGAAAAATATAAACAATGGAATACAATTCAGTCATAAAAAAGATGAAATTCTGCCATTTGCAGCAACATGGATTAGCTTGGAGAAAATGATGTTAAGTGAAATAAGCCAGGCACAGAAAGAGAAATACCACATGTTCTCTTGCATATGTAGAAGCTAAAAAAAGTTCATCTCATACAAGCAGGGAGAATAGTGATTACTAGAGACTAGTGGGGGATTGGGGGGTGGAGGCAGGGATGGGGAGGTTGTCAATGGATACAAAACTATAGAGAGAAAGAAAAACTAAGATCTAGTGTTCTATAGCAATTTAGGGAGACTACAGCAAACAACAAGTTACTGTATAATTTCAAGTAGCCAATGGAGAGGATGGCAAATGTTTCCAACACAAAGAGGCGACTAATGTTTGAGGTGATGGATATGCTAAATACCCTGATATGATCACTGCACACAGTATAAATCTACCCAAGTATCATATTGTAATATGGTTATCATGTGTCAATTAAGAAAAAATAAATTAAAAAGAAAAAAGTTTTCAGACACAGGAGTAGATTAGAAGTTACCAGAAATAGGGGGGAAGGAATAATGAGAAGTTACTGCTTAATGGGCACGGAGTTGATGTTTAGGATGACAAAAAATGTTTTGTAAATAGAGGTAGTTGTTACACAGTGTTGTGAATGTAATTAATTCCATGCAATTGTATTTTTTAAAAATGATTAAAATGAAAATTCTTATGCTATATATTTTACTACAATAAAAAATTACCATAAAAAAGAGTGAATCCTAATATAAACTATAGACTAGTTAATACTGATGTATCAATTTTTGTTCATTGATTTTACAAATGTATCCCACTAAGTAAAATGGTAATAGAGAAAACTGTATGATTGTGGTGGAGAAAGGATATATACAAATTCTGTATTTTGTGCACAATTTTTCTATCAACCTAAAACTGTGTTAAAAAAAAAAAAAGTCTTCTACCAAGGGGAATAAATAAATAAATAAACCAAACACAAAAAAAGAAATAACAGATATCTGGTATTATAATTAAGAGATAGTAAACATATTTAAAAATGAGAATTTGGGGTTTTTTATTTCCTGTATATCAAATAGTTTAATGTATCTAAGGCATGATTTATCAAATCTTAGGTGTGGGAGGGTCTTTACCCTCAAGTCCTACTGTCCACTCTTCAGTTGAAAGCCTTTGTACAATAGAGATGATACAATATTATGAAACAAATCTAGTGGTGAGTATTTCTCTTCTTGATCATCTGGTTCAATCTTAATACAATCTTGATATAAAGAAATTTCTTCTTCTGAGATGGAATCTGCCTTCCTCTCCCTTCTACTAATTCTCTGCTCAACTGCCTAAGACCCCAGTAATCAGATCATCTCCCTTTGCCACACTCTAACCTCCAGAAGCCTGGTGATAACTAAAACGTCCATTCCTCTTTTCTAGACTAATTGTTTTCATTCCTTTAATTGTTTGCTATACAGCATGTTTTAAAGTCACCTCAGCATCCAGTATGTGCTCCTTTAAAACAATTTGTTTCTCTATATCCCTTTGAAATGTGTGTATTCACAAGCATTTTGAAATTCAAAAATGTTTACTGGACACTTCTCATTGTGTGTTATAATAATGGAGCATTCTTTAGAAGAACTCCTGGTTAGGTAAAGATATATATTTTTTAATTTCCATTTTAGTGTCTGTCTCCCTCTATTGGACTGTTAGCTCTCTGAAGATTTTTTTTTTTATTATTATCACTATGTCTTTTTTGCCCAGCATAGTGTCTGTCTGATGCACAGTTAGTATTCTACAAATATCCATTGACTGCACAGATGGGTGGATGGCTGTTAAGGTATGTGAGATCATTTTAATTTTAATTCAATAATAAATTACTTACCCTTAGTTTCAGTAGTTTCTGATACAAACTAGTTCCTGACAGTAATTCTCATAATCTATTTTCTCCAGGAGCTATAAAATCTTTCTAACATGACCTTTTATGAAGGAGAAAAAATCACCTATCAAGAAGATGCAGGTGATAATGTGATTTTGACCTATGGAATAACCGTGTTATTGATGTCTATTTTCTCTTGCGAATTCTTGTATTGATCTCTCACTTTGAAGTGAAGTGTTAGGCAATGACTTAGTTGATCTGAGATAGTGTTGATACCGTGCTTGTAACATTTTAATCAAGATTATGGATGAGGAAAAATATGAGAGGCTGATCAATGTGCAAATAGCATGGATCTGGAATATATTGTGAATACTCAGAAATCTTGATTCCAATTGATCTCAGAAGCTTGGAATGATGCTACAATTTCCTCCTTTTTAATCTAATGCATAGAAAAGATACAAGAATAAGACATAAATTATACAGCCAGACTGGGAAACAAGAACTTATGGCAGACCAGAAGCTATGAAGTTATCTTAGAAAGGAAGTAGATAGGGAGCTGCATCAGTCAACTGGGTTTTTAGCAGCAAGCTTTGGGGGTCATTGCAGAAAGCATGCAGGGTGCCTCTGAAAGAACCTCTTCACATAAAACAGCACACAATCAAACAATTGAAAGCAAGATGCGAAAAGCCTGGAAAGGTTTTGCTAATGCTGAAAGGACAAGAAAATATTCTCTTAGGCTGCATTAATTGAATAAGGGAGGTGGCAGTCCCGTTTCCCTATGGATATATAGAGTTTTATGTTTCTAATCAGCTGTCATTACTTTAAAAATATGAATGAAAACCAATACATCCTGAAGAGTAGGAGCTATGATGAAGAGGGGATTTCTTTTTTTTCTAGATTTTGTCATTTGAGGAAGGAATAAGGAAATTGTAACAATGTTTTGAACTCAGCATGTGCTTCAGAATCACTGGAGTTTTCTGTTTGTTTTTCATACATTTGTGGATGCTCTTCCTCCTGAGAATATTTACTTCCTAGATATGGAATGAGTAGATTTTATGCAGTTTTTAAAAATTTTACAAATGGTTCAAATGTGTACCTCTGGTTGAGAATAATCAAATTAGAAATAGCTTAGAGAAGAAAGTTAAGTAGGATATAGTGATTGTCTACAAAGGCAAAGATAAGATAGTTCCTTCTCGTTGAATCCCCTGAGAAAGCCAGTTGATCACTTCCGACCTAGGATCCTTTACCATTTTAAAAATTAACAACTAACTGGATGTGGGCCATGAGAAATGCCTTTTAGGTAACTATACTAGTAGAGTGGACTAGGATAGATATTGCTGGCATGGAAGGATTGTGCTTCTCTTCCTATATATTGTACAACCAGATGCTGAGAATGGATTTTCTTATGTTCTTTTTCACTCCCTCCATCTTCATTCATGTTGTGCCAGTGTAGCCCAGGCTCTCATGGGTGACAAAGGTCTGGACTAGACAAGAGATTGAACAAGGTTCACAATGTGCAAAATATCAAATTCACTCCCTCTTTATTTAAAATCTCTTTGCCTTATTGCCAGAGCAGCATCAGTTTTGTAAACAGGCTTAACACATTTAGAAGTTGTCACTCATCTGTCCTGCAGTCTTGGGCATGTGTTTGAAAGGTAAGATGATTTTTGGTTTTTAGAAAGTTTGCACAACTCCCTATTCATTACAAAGTAGTTAAAGTTAGTCCCCCATGCCCACAGCTTCTTCATTCTCCTGTCTCCATCCACTATACTTTACTCTCCACGTTTGGTAGCTCATGGTCAAATGGGAGATTCCAGATTATTTAGCCTTAATGTGTCTGTGATTATCTGACCTTGAAAATGAGGAAAGGTAAAGCAGGCTCAGCTGTACTGGGAATTTTCCTCCCAAATTGTCTTACATCTTTCTCCCCTTGGAAAAGGGTGGAAGAGGTCATACAATGTTTAGTTTAGAATGTGAGGATGCTTTGGCTTAAAATATGTCACGATCCAAACATAGTTTTACTCTAGTACCTGAGACCTGGCTAGAAGAATGTTTTATTGGCTTGGATATTGCCACGGGTTGTCTTCCTAAGTAAGCTAAAGCAGTTGAGCTCATAGTGATGTAGCAGCACCGGGAGAGAGGTACCACTAAGATCAGGCTGCTTCTCATAAAGAGGGACAGGTGGGGGAACTTTGGGAAGGGAGAGCCATAATAAAGAGGTAGAATGGACACCTCATATTTTGTGTCTTCGGAAGAGAATTTGAGACCACAATATACCCTGTTGCTTCCCCTATAAGTACCAGACATACCTTAAAATAAAAGCTTGGTGGACAACTAGTTGACCAAAGCATCTTCTTTGTCCCCTCTGTCATCAGTCGCATCCATCCTCAGGAAGAAGGAATGCCTGGGACAGCCACTTTAGGACCAAGGAGATGAGAACAGAGAAGTAGGTATCTGGTTTCTTTTATCTTTTCCATTTTTGTCTGCAGCAGACATATGAGTAGGTCCTTCCCCACTGCTCCCCTCCCTTATTTTAATTTTGGAATAAAGGATTTTTAAAATACAGTACTTAATTCCGCAAGCTATAAAACTAGCCTTCTACTATTGCCTTTAAGAAAGGTGCTGATGGTAGTTTTCCCCCCATCTCAGGATGAAATTTCATGGGTAAATATCTCAGGCATGTTCACATTTTAAGCCTCTTATTTAAAAATAATAAATCTCTTAGTTTTTTATTGAAGAAATTTCAGACATAGTGGACTTAAGTGGGGCTAGTGTGAGTATGGGGTATGTTTTGGAACATATAGTGGTCTCGGGGCTCTTGTATTCATACCAAGTCATGGAAACACTGTCAAGTCCTGATCACGGCACTAAGAGTGCACTCCTGTATTAAAACCCCCATCACTCCTGAGCTTCTCCCAGCTAGGACTCCTGATATACATAAAGGGGCCCTGTAAAAGCAAGTTAATGACTTTAATCTTCCACCACCAGCTCCATTTGCCTGTTGACATTCTCACCCTGGCAAATTTATCTCATCACTTCTAAGTGATTGACAGAGAACTTCCTCTCAGCAAGGTCGTAGTGCATAGTGATTTTGTGTGTGGGCCTCAGAGTCAGAGGAACCTAGGCTTGAATTCCAACCCCTATGCTGATTAGAATGATCAGAACAGGTTACTTAACCTTCCTGATTCTCAGATACCTTACCTGACAAAGGGGATGGTGATCAACCTCCAGGGGAAGAGACAATATCTATTGAGTGCCTGCTATAGGCTAAGCAGCAAATAACTGATGGCTAATATTTTGATGGTTGCCTAGGGGACTAATCTGATAGTCCCCTAGTGTCCTCTCTTCCAATTAATTAATCCAAGGCATTAAAAGCCATAATAATAATGACTACAATAGTTATTGATAATAATTTTAATTTCACTTCACTTTTACTATGGTGGTAAATTTACTTGCATCATCTGATATACAATAAATATTATCATTTCTCTGTTTCTGATGGGGAGAATAAAGCTGAAAATTAAGGCTAAATGAGTATAATTCACACGTACCCCTTCTACCCCACCCAAAAGAAATCCTTTACTCTGTTTTTGAATTCCAGTCTTTCTCTTTTCTTGATTAAACTTGGCCCTTTTCACAATGAATGCCATAGAAATCCAACTCTGATGCAGAGGAAAAGATCACTTTAGGGGGACGATGTAGGCTGGAAGCATGTTTTGTTTATAGCACTTGCATTATCCCAGGGCATCTGGACACAGTGAGTGCTGCCTCAGGCCACTGGCTTCGCAGGTACTCATTAATCCTGAAGAAAGCTTCAGGTTGGGGTCATTACTGCTTAATTACAGTTTGTGATTACTGGCACATTCTTCAGTGACCTTATTCTGTGTTCTGGCCTGCTTGTTCACAAGAGAATCCGTGCAGCTGGAAATTTTGGCTGACTAGAAAGTTTAAATGGGGATTTTTTTTTTGGCTTGAACTGAAGGCTGTTCTTGCTGAAATGTCAACACATTTTTCTCCCATCTGGATATGGTAAATCATGGCGCTTGCTTTTATACAGTTTTTTCATAAGCTTTGCTTTTGAGGTGTGCTCAAACTTATTGAAATGCTCTCTATCATTATTTACTCTCTGTGGGCATAACAAAGGAGGTTTGCTCATGAGTGCTTTGGCACATCCAGACCTGGAGCCTAGGAGACATCCAAGACTGTGTCTAAATTGGAAGGAATTTTAATTTCATGATTACTCTAAGAATAATATTGTTCTGAAATCACAGAGAAAGAGGCTTGATCTAGTGGCAGAGAGTACTTGGCTAGGAACTGATAAATCTGGCTGGATTCTATGCTGAATTAAACTTATTCCTGGGCATAATAATTTCATTTACTTATTCACACAACATTCATGTCGAAAATACTTACTGAGTACTTCCTGTGAGCTACACACTGGGGAAAATATTGTGGATACTGAAATCTGTGAGTACTGGGATAGTACTTTATTTTTTTTTATCATTGTGTCTGCAATACCTTCCCCAGTGTGTGACAATATGAGGGTACATCAAAAAGTTTGTGGGAAAATGGGATTAAAAGATAATAAAAATCTTTTCATGAACTTTTTGAAGACCCCTTGTACATAATCAATTAAGTGTAGCTAGGCTCCAATAAAACTGTACTTATGGACAACAAAATTTGAATATCACATGACTTTTTACATGACATAAAATATTTATTTTCTTTTGAGTTTTTAAAACTATTTGAAAATGTAAAAAACTATTTTTAGCTCATGGACTATACACAGACAGCAGTCTGAATTTGGTCTATGGGCTGTAGTTTAACAACCTTTGAGGTATACCACAAGCAAAATAAACAGTAGCATGATCGCTGTTGGTGATAGATCTTCTGGGTTTCATGGGAGCATGTGGAACTCTTGAGTGTCTGTGTATTTCCCATGGAAATGATGACTTCTACTCTGGAACCACAAAAAGAAAAGATAAGCCACTTGAAGCCAAAGAGAAGAGTATGTACGAAGGTCCAGAGACAAGAGAGTGTAGTATGATTGAAATACCAGAGTATAAGATGGGAAAATTGTGAGAAATGTGGAGTCGACAAAGGTGACAGGGGCCATATTATAAATAGCCCTGTATGCCGTGTAAAGAATTTTGGAGTTGTAGGAAGGCTTTGAAAGGTTTTAAGTTGTAAGCAAATACAAAATTAAATCTGAAGTTTAAAATGTCGGTATGGATGCACGTGGAGAATGAAATAGACATAGCTGTGTCCTAGTATAACTTTACAAAAACAAGTGGCAGGTCAGATTTAGCCTGTGGGCCATATTTTTCTGAATCCTGCTCTAGAGTTAAACAGCCTGATTGAAATCTTATGTTATAATTTCCTGTTTTTTGGCAAACTGCTAAAATTCTTTACTATCATTCTGCTGAATTCTTCTTTTCCTTCGAGAAAAAGCCCATCAGAAGTCCACAAATATACATGAGAAGAAAACCTTTAATTTACTATGTTGAAGGAAAGCAGTAGCTCTGGGTAAACATTAAGACAACAGCTACTTTATTTCAATGCTATTACCACCTTCCCCCAGGGGATTTGTCCTTCTGTAGGGTAATTTGCCCCTTACTAGTTCTAATACCCCCTTTTCCTTCACATATGGATCCTGATTTCCAGCTCTTATGATTAAGGTTCCTGCACAACACTGGCCGTGTTCACTTGGGTCATACGATGACCCGCTAGCTAACTTAAAATCCAGCCTAGTCTTTTAATTTCAGAGACTTCAAATTCAAGTAGAGTATGACAAGGCTATCTGCCAGATTATTTAATTATAAAGGCTTTTTGCTAACTTTGATACAAAAAAGAACAATTTTTCCAGTGGTGAGATGCCAAATACTACCTAGAGTTCAAATGTGTGCAAGAGGTAAAGTGACAAAAAATGATAGGTCCGTCTGAGAGCACTGACAAAGAAGAACGTGAAGAAACTCTACAGAAGTAAAGAATTCTTTTTTGTCGAAGGATTCAGCACAAATATCCAATGTCAATAGTTGAGGCTATAGGAGTAGAGATTAGAAATTTGAAAAATCATGAACTTACTGACATGTTGACATTCTGTAAAATTTGTGTAACTATATTTTTTGTAAAAAAGAGGAAAAATTTAAAGGACCTTTTCAGAGTACATTTTCATGTGTAACGCAAAAGACCCCTGAACTGGAGCCAATAAGACCAGGGTAATAATTTTATATCTGCATTCACAAGTAGCTATTTTGACTTTGAGTAGGTGTCATGATGCCCTGTGATGTGAGAACGAAGAGGGTACCACTATCTTCTCTCCACATTTATTTCCTGTTTCTTCTACCTTATCACCCCAGAGAACAGCTACACTTTCATAAGGGTAATTTTCCCTAATATTAGTCAAAGTACATATTTACAATATTGTATAAGTACAATTATAACAATGATTATTCATAATTCATAAATTAATCATTCAATTTTTTATCATCAATTGTATGTTGATTGAAAGTCTCATATTATATAGATGAAATTCTTTTAAAATTGACCTGTATATTTAATTCCAATCAAAATCACAGCAGGTAAGTTGTATTTCCACTTAGGATGAGAAGGGCTGTGAAAGAACGCTGCTCCCATCCTAATGAGAAAAAGCCAGAAAACCTACAAAATCATAAATGTTATTAAAGCCACCAGAGTGCTGAGGTCACAAGACAACCATGAAAACTGAATTATAAAAAGTAAAAGATCCCTTGGCATGGTGAGGGCCGACACAAACCTCTTCAACTTTGGTAGAGCACAGGAAGACTAAATGGCTTTCACAGAAGCATGTAAGAGAAAAATCAGCTAAAATTGTAAATGCTTTTTAAATGCCAAGAGTGGGTTAAGATTTCAGTTTAGAAAAACTGACAGCCCTAGACACAAGGGGGGTTTGCCTGTCCTCACAAACTCTTCTCCATGGGTTTCTACCAGGTGCTCACAGACAGCTTGGTAGAGGGCGAGAGACTGGAGAGTTACACACCCACCCCCACCACCCGACTCATGGTGGGGTACACGTGCAGGAGGTGACTAGATGCCACTGGGTGACAGGCAAGAAACACTGCTCACTTCCCCAGATTCTTCTCCCATGTGACACAAAAGCCTTAAGCCACTGGGGAAGGACAGAAAACATGCTTGCCATCAGGAATGCTGATGGAGGAGCAGGAAAATCTCTTGGGCCAAGAATCCTGCACCAGAACAAAGCAGAGACATGCTACCACTGGTGGACAGTCAGAAAACTATCTTTTGCCCAAGACCTGACACAAATTAAAAAAAGAGTTTAGCTGCTATGGAAAGGAGAAGAGAAAGGGATACTGAAAATGCCTCACCCACCAGGCCTGTGTGAAGAAGTCTTCCCTTAGCCTGAGGTTAAATTAGAATCAAGAACCCTTCCCATGCCCACCACAAAACCAGCACCAAGTAATGAGCAGCAACAAACCACTGATGGAAAAAGGTGTGGACAGACCCCTTCTTCATTCAGGCTCCAGGAACTGCTGAAAGGAGAGGGGGAAGAAACACTAGAAGCCCTCCCACAGTCCTGGCCCCAGGCTAAGCAGAAGGTAAAGTCAGCCCAGCACTGAAGGTGTTTGAAGCCTATGCTGAACTGAGGGTAATGACAGAAACAAAAAAGCCAAACCCAACTCAATTACCTACTGGATTGAATCCAACTCTCCTTTCATTAACAGCCTGAGGGAAGAAGTCATTTCTGGAAATAAATGCTACTTGTCTCAGACTCCACTGTTCTCTGATATGTGATATTCAACATTTAATCAAAAATTGCATGACACACAAAAAGAAAAAAACAGCAACAACTCATTGTAAGAAGATAATCTACAGAACCAGACACAGAGATTGATTCAGGTGCTAGAACAATCATATAGGAGTTTAAAATTACTATGATTAATATGTTCTTTTTAGTGAAAAAAGGTGGACAACATACATGAATAGACAGGACTTTCAGCAGAGAGATAAAATTATTTTAAAAGACAAATGAAAATATTGGAAATTAAGACAAATTGGCTATCAGAGGTGAAGATTTTCTTCAATTTTCTTCTTTCTAATCAGCTGACTAGACACATTTGAGGAAAGAAAGAGTGAGCTTGGTGGTAGTTCAACAGAAATCATCCAAAGTGAAACACAAATTGAGAAAAAGAGTTAAAAAATAACAACATAACATCCAAGAGCTGTGGGTCAGTATCAAAGTGTCTAAAATAATAACTAACTGGAATCACAGAAGGAGAAAAGAGATAGATCTAAGCAGAATAAATATTTGTATATATAATAGTTGAAGATTTTTCAAAATTAATGAACAACTGTTCTATATTGTTTAACACAGATCATTCAACAATGAATAACAAACGATCTATGAAGCTCAGAGCTTCCCACACAGAATATAACATAAACATACCTGGATATATGTTAGGCAAAAGCTAAACATCAAAGAAATGCAACTGAAGAAATGTAAAATACATAAAGATGAGAACAAAAATCAGAGTTACAGAAACTGTGCGAGATAGAAGATAATAGAGTGGTATATTTAAAATGTTTAAGGTAAAAATCCGTCAAACTAGATTTATACACCCAGTGAAAATATATTTCAAAGCTAAAGGAAAAATGAATTTTTTTTTCACAGAAATTCAGAGAAATTTTTTGACAGCTGAAGACCTGCACTGTAAGAAATACAAAGCAAATATTTCAAACAGAGAGAAAGTGATAACAGATGGAAACCTGAATCTAAACAAAAGAAAAAAAAGCATAGGAAATGATAAAAATAGGATAATAGATATAATAACTTTTTTCTTCTTCTCAATCACTTTTAAAATATAGTTGAATATTTAAAGCAAAAATAATAGCAATGGACCCTGGAGTTTATAGCACATGTAGAAGTAAAATCTATGACAACAGTGACACAGGATGAGTGGGAGAAAGGAAGTCTACTGTTGTGAGATTTTTACACCATGTATAAAGTGGTATAATGTCACTTGAAAGTAGACTATGATAAATTAAAGATGCATATTGTAAAGAGTAGAGCAGCCACTTAAAAAGAATAGAAGTGTAACTAATAAGCCAATAGTGGAGATAAAATGGAATTATAAAAACTACTCAATTAAGAAAAGTTAGGGAAGGAACAAATTCCCAATAATATATGGGACTAATTAAAAAATGATTAGCGAAATAGCAGATTTAAACCAAACCATTTCAATAAGTACTTTAAATATAAACCATCTGAAATACAAACAAAAGGGCAAAGATTTTCATACTGGTTAAAGAATTGAGGCCCCACTATATGCTGACTACAAGTAATCCACTTTACATATAAAGACATAGCATCTTATAGTACATTCAGGCTGCTATAACAAAATACCATAAATTTGGTAGTTTATAAATAACAGAAATTTATTTCTCAGTCTGGAGATTGGGAAGTTCAAGATTAAGGCAACAGCAAATTCCGTGTCTGATGAGGACTCCACTCTCTGGTTCATAGATGGTGCCTTCTAGGTGTCTCTTCAGATGGTGGAAAGGACTAGCTAGCTGTCTGGGGTCTCTTCTGTAAGATCACTAATTCCAGTCATGAGGAATTCCCTCATGACCTAATCACCTCTCAAAAGCCCCACATGCTAATACCGAGGAAATTAGGATTTCAATATACGAATTTGGAGGGGACAAGAATTTAGGACATTGCAACATAAACAAGTTTAAAAAAAGGATGAGTCATATTCTATGCAATCACTAATTACAAGAAAACTGGAGTGGCCCTATTAAGAGAACACATAGTAGACTTTAAATATAACCAGGGATAAAGAGGGACATTACACAATAATAAAGAAATCAATTCATCAAGAAGATATAACAATCTTAAATGTACCCAATTACACAGCTTCAAATATGTATTTGAAACCAGATGGGACATTCAAAAGAAAAACAAACAAATCTCACTCCCCTGTTGGTAATTAATAGACAAAGCAGACAGAAAATCAGTAAGGCTATATCATACCTGAAAAGCACTATTAACCGCTTGACTTAATTGCCATTTATAGAATAATCTATTTAATAACAGCAAAATAAATAATTCTTGCAAGTGCATATAAGACACCTACCAAGATATTTGTTTAATATTCCTGGCTATCAAACAAAGTACAATAAATCTCAACAATGAACTTAGCTAGAAATAAATAACAAAAATGTATGGAAAATTCTCATGTACTTGGAAATAAAACCATATATTTCTAAACAACTTTTGTATCACATTAAAAGGGCCATTAGAAAATAGTTTTAACTTAATGAAAATCAGGACACATTATACTTTGTGGTATGTAGCTAAAGCATTGTTTGAATGGAAATTCATAGCATAAAATTCTTATATAAGAAAAAAAAAAGGTTTGAATTCAATAACCTAAGTTTCCACCTTAAGATAATAGTAAAATAAAAGTAAACTAAACTCAAAGCAAACAAAAGAAAGGGTATAATAAAGTTAAGGGCTGAAGTAAAAGTAATTTACCAAAATATAGAAAATCAATGAAGTCAAATACTGGTTATCTGAAAAGATAAAATTGATAAACTTCTCGACACAGATGAAAAAATCTTAGGAAAGAAAGGAAATCACTATCGGTCATACAAACCTCAAAGATATTAACAAGGAAATATTACGAACATATTGATTTTAGTAAATTTGATGGCATAGATTAAGTGGGGAAATTTATAGACTGTCCCAATCTACAAAAGCTAATTAAAGGAAAATTAGATAACTTAAATAGCCCTCTATTTATTGAAGATAACCTTTGCACATAGAAAACTCCAAGCAGAGATGGCTTCATTGATTAATTCTACCAGACATTAACAAGCTGCAAAAAGTCCTCCAGATAATAGAAAAAGGAGGAATACTTTTTCTATTATCTGAGGTAAATACTACCCAAATACAAGCAAATGGGCAAGGACATTACAAGAAAAGAAATTATAGGTCAATATGCCTTAAAAACATAGATGCAAAAATCCTTAAAAATAAACATGATAAAATGAAATCCAGCAATAAATAAAAATAATGCACGATGACCAAGTGGGGTTTATCTGAGGAATGCAAATTTGGTTCAACATTCAAAAGTCAATCGATATACTTCATTCAAAGAGACATGTCAAAATCATAGCAAGTTAGTGTGTAGAAATTAATTAATTAATTAATTATAAAATTTAATTGGAATAGCCAAATTTATCAAGACTAGCCAAATCTTGAGGCCAGTACTTAAAGAAGAACAAAACTAGAAGACTAACAATGCCAGATGGCAAAATTACAGTAAATAAGACAATGTAGTGTTGGCATCAAGACAGACAAACCAAAGGAGCTAAATAGAAGTTCTAGGAACAGACCAACACGTATGTAGTCACTTGATTTATGACAAATTTTACAATGTAGCACTGTGGGAGAAAGGTCAACCTTTTCAAGGGTACTTGGTTAATCAAACGTTCATATGAGAAAAATAAATGTTGACCTCTACCACACAGTATAAACAAAAATAAATCTCAGATAGATAGTAGATCAAAATATGAAAGTTAAACTAGTAAGTTTTTTGAAGAAAATATGAAAATATATTAATGTGTTTTTTACATTTATTTATTTATGTAATTTAATTTCAATTTTTTTATTGAAACATAGTTGATTGTACATATCTGTGAGGTACGGACTTGAATATCAAAAACTTTGTGCAATATTTAATGCTCAAATCAAGATAATTAGAATATTCAACATTATACAATGTAGTAGATTTTCATGGCCCTTTACCAATTCCTGCCTTACTCCCCTCCACCTCCCCTTTCCCACCTCTGATAACCTCAGTTCTGTTCTCTCCTTTTGAAAGTTCAATGTATTATTGTGATTGCTGTGTCTTTATTTTTTTAATCTACTTGTTTATTTTCTTAGCTTCCACTTATGAGTGAGGACATGTGGTATTTCTCTTTCTGTGCCAGGCTTATTTCACTTAACATAATTTTCTCTAAGATCATCCATGTTGGTGCAAACGGCAGAATTTCGTTCTTTTTTATGGCAGAGTAGTATTTCATTGTGTTTATACAATAACCACATTTTACGTGTCAAGTCATCCAATGATGGACATTTAGGTTGGTTCCAACTCTTGTCTATTGTAAGTTTATTGTGTTTAAAATGAGCAAAGATTTACTTAAAAAGACACAAAAACCACTAACCATAAAGAAAAACAAAACAACTGAACTAGCAGGTTAAGAATTTCTATTCATGAAAATACTCCATTAAGAGAATACAAATATAAACCACAGAGTGGGAGAAGATATTTGTAGTATATATATGTGAAAAGAATTGTTACCTAGAATAAATTGAAAACTTCTGCAAATTAATTTTTAAAAGGGGAGATAGTTAACACAATAGAGAAATTATTTAAATGGGCACTTCACAAAATACGATACCAATTTGACTGTACACCTATGAAGAGATTCTCAACTTTATTAGTATTCAGTAAAATGCAAATTAAAAATTGCAACATGATATCACTACCCTCTGAGGAAAATGTAAAGGACAGAAAATATCAACTATTGATGAGGATGTAAAGTACTGGAAATCTCTTTTACTGCTGATGAAGAGTAAATTGATAACCACTTTGGAAAAAGTTGGCGGTATCTAATAAAACTGAATGCACACACACACACACACACACACACACACACACACACACACACACACCACATGACCCAGCAGTTGAACTCCTACTATGTTACTATATTCCTAACATAAATGCACACGTGTTTACCAAAAGACACATACAAAATAAGGTCTATCAAAGTCTTATTCATCATAGTAAATACCACCCAAACATCCAAACATAGTAGAACAGATAAATAAATATTGGTATATTCACATAATGGAATATCATAGAGCAATGAGAACTTTAAAAACTCTATATACAATGATACGGATGTTTTTCACAAATACGTAATAAAACCAGGGACAAAAGAGTACACAACTTATGACTACATCAATATAAATTTAAAAACGTACAAAATATTTTTTGTAGTGCTAAGATTCTAGATCGTAGTTACCTTTGAGGGCAGATAGTAGGAGGGGGTCACAGATGGGTTTCTGGAGTATTGATAATTTTTTATTTCTTGATCTGGACGCTGGTCATATAAGTGTGTTTACTTTGTAAAAATACATTAAGCCATACACTTGGAATTTTTGCACTTACTATATTTATGTTTTATTCCAATATTTTTTTTAAATTACACAAATGATATTCACAAAAGAGAGATTAAAAAAATAAAAATATACCTATGTGGGTAGAGAACAGTAGAACTTTTCAAATGAGGTGAAAAAAAAATTCTGCCTTTAGCCAAGATGGAGAAACTGTGACTGGATTTACCCTCCTGCCTGAAACAGCTACAAACCAGGAAGAAATCTATAAAACAATAATTTTCAGAAGTCGGACATCAGACGGCACAGGATAATTATAACTAGGAAGAAGAAACAAGGTGAACACTATGATTGCCCCAGGTAACTGCATAGGAAGTGTTTCCAGGCTACAGCATGCGGAATCTACAGCACAGCAAAGCCTGTTAGTCTTCATGAGTTGAGGAGACAGAGTTGGGTGTCCTGGGAGACCAAGATAAGGAGTATATAAAGAATATTAAAAATAAATTTGTAAAGATGAAGATTACAATGTCTGCTGTAAAAAGAATACATTGGATAAGATTAACAGCAAATTAAACACTGCAGAAGAAAGTTTAGTAACTTGAAGATGTGTCAATAGAAATTACAAGGTAAACAGAGTAGTGAAGACTGAAACTATATCACTAACTGTGAAACAAATTCACTTGACCAAATATACATCTAATTGAAGTCTCCAAATGAGAAGAGAGAGAAGAAAATGCAAACAGGCCTCTAATTACAATGGTTCAATTTAGGATTTTTCGACCTTATGATGTTGGGAAAGCAACATGCAGTCAGTAGAAACCATACTTCAAATCTGGAATTTTAATCTTTTCCCAGGCTAGCATACGCAGTATGATACTCTCTCACAATGCTGCACCAACTCATCTAACACAAAGTCTATTTTATAATAAAGTGTTGTCTGTAATTTATTTGTAAATTATCATGTAATTTATTGCATACTGTACTTAAAGTGCTCTGAGCATGTTTAAGGAAGGCTAGGCTAAGCTATGACGTTTGGCAGGTTAGAAGTATTAAATGCATTTTCAAATTATGATATTTTCAACTTATGATAGGTTTATTGGTATGTAACCCCATCATAAGATGAGGAAGATCTGTACTGATAATCCATGCCATGCTCTAGAAAAATTGAATCAGAATATCTGTGGCTGGCATCTGTTTTTCAGGATTTTGCCATGCTCTAGAAAAATTGAATCAGAATATCTGTGGCTGGCATCTGGTTTTCAGGATTTGGACAGCAATGATACATGCATGTTGAAAACAGGCTAAATCAATAACCTAGCCCAGTGACAGTAGCTTTCCAAATCAGAACATGCTTCATTGTCCAGAATGGCAGTGAAATGTGACAGTGATGGGTTTTGGAAGGAGCAGAATCTGTTACATGGAGGAAAAAGCCAAAGCTACAGGAATCTGTATAAGGTCAGTCTCTGGAACTTGGCAAGGAAACAGCAGAGCATTGATCTAATTGGTGGTTGAGATTTTTTTGTTTTGTTTTTTCTCTGTCCTGTAGTATTTCTCTGAGTACAAAATTCAGATTTCACCAAGTTAGTCAGAGTTCTCCAGAGAAATAGAACACATAATAGAAACAAATGAACAAATAAATCGATAAAATAAATATATGTATGAAATCCATTGTTGGAATTTAGTCTGAGTCTGAAGACTGTGAGAAACAAGGGAGCTGATGGTGTAACTCCCAGTCTAAGTCCAAAGGCCTAAGAAGCAGGATCGGGAGGCATCTGGTCTAAGTCCTGGAGTCCGAAGTCCTGAGAACCAGACGTTTTAGTGTCTGAGGGCAGAAAAAAATGGATACGCCAGTTCAAGAAGAGAGAAAGTGTGCACCTTTCCTCCACCTTTCTCTTCCGTTTGGACCCTCCAAGGATCGTATGATGCTCGTCCACATTGGTGAGGCTCTTCTTTATGCAGTCTGCTGATGTAAACACCAGTCTCTTCCAGAAGCACCCTCCAGTCACACCCAGAAATAATGTTTTACCAGCTATCTGGGCATTCCTTACCACAGTCAAGCTGACACACAAAATCAATCATTCAACTCATTCTTGGGCCCATGCACAAAACTGGCAGATACCCCCAGGGTAACAGTAAATGAAGAATTCTGTTCAGTTCTGCTGTGTTCTTCCTTCCCTGCAGTTATGGCCCCTTCTCATTCTCTTTTCCTGTTGCTGCAGCAGTCTGCTGACTTTAAGAGGTCATTGCCAGATTTTATCTGCCTTTTCTAGTTCCCATTGGTAGTATTGGTCTATTAAAATCTATTTTTTCAGAATCTTTGTTGGCGGAAATCTACCACAGCGTATTTTGGATTGATAGATACTGATATCAGCTATCAGATATCAATCAATCAGGAAATACCAGTTAAGAATTTTTTTTTTTTTTTATGTAAAATGGACTTGCAGGCACTACTAACCTTAGTAATGACACATTTTTAGGAACCTAGGCATCAAAAGATCTGAAGAGGACCTTGATAGTTAAAGAAGACCTTTGCTTATGTGCTTTTGGGAACTGAACCCTGATTAACAGTACTGGAAAAGGAGTAGAATCTATTGTCCTAATAAAGTGAGAGAAGTGAAACAGAAACAGACTTAAGGGTGTTTAAACACATTGGTAATGGTTTTCTTGTACATGGCTAGCTCCGTTGCCAATTCAAGTAATGTAACTAAATCCAGGGTTTGGTCTTTCTCAGAAAAATGTGAAAAGAAACTGAAAAATTACTTGGCAAATCACACTCAAAAAACTGATTTGCTCTGAAATGAATATCTGACCTAGATTATCAACGTAATTTCTGATTTTGTGCCAACGGTGGGACTTGAACACATGATGGTTTAGCTATTGCTGGCTAAGGCAGAAATAGAGATTTAGGTTGACACATCCTATTGCTGTTGCCTACAGCTAACACGAAAAATCCTAGTCCTTTTATCTACATTGTATCATGTGCTGCTATTTTAACTGAAGCCAGCTTCTTAATTAAGCTTTATCAGTGTTTGTGTACACAACAATTACGTTTTAATCTAAACAGATGTTTCAAAGCAAAGCAGAAGCAATAATACTTAGATCCACTCAGGGGATACTTTTGGGCTTTAGAGCTTGAAGATTTCCTGAAAGTGATTTGAAGTAATGTTTGTTTGTTTTTAAAAGAAAATTCATATCCAAGCAACACTTCAGTAAGGGCTGGCACAAATAATGTGACACTTTAATAATAATAGTTAAAAATTTGAGTCATGAATGTTTGCTCTGATTCCAATTTAAAAAATAACGTTTATTGACTTTTTATAATTAGAATGATAATAGTTTTATGTACAAAACTTTTCAAAAAAGCATTCTTTGTCATTTCATCCAGAAAACTGTTTACAGTTTGTCTAAAATCTTATCTTTTTACCAGAGACATATAAATGTATGTTTAAATTGGACTTATATGGTATCTGACCATTGTAATATGATTTTTTTTCTTTAACTATACCTTATGTGAAACTTCTCCTGGCATTACATTTTATGTAAAATGTGATTTTAACAAGTACATAATGTAGCAAAATATGTATACACTAACATATTACTGATGGACATCTAATTGCTTGGAATTTTTTACCATGTAATTTGGACAACCTTGTATATAAAGTTTTTGCACACATCTTACCATTTAATTAGAATAACTTCTTACAAATAGAAATATAAGTAAAAATTTTACAACTTTAAGGCTCTTGAATCATAACATCAAATTACCCTTCATAATGGTGGTATCTGAGAGGATTTATTTCACTGGACATTTGCCAATAGTGAAAATTGTGTACTTAGTTATCTTTCCCAACTTAACAAATGAAAATGGTATTTCATTGTTCTTTTTAGCATTACTTAGCATTTTGCATTACTAGCAATTTAGACATCTTTTAAAAATGTTTATTAGTATCATGTGGTATTTGTTTTGTGCCTGACTTACTTCACTTAACATGATGGTTTCTAGTTCCATCGGTGTTGCTGCAAATTATAGGATATCTTTTTTTTTTTTTTTATAGCTAAATAGGATTCCATTGTGTATATATACCATAGGTTTTTTATCCATTCGTCTGTTGATGGACATTTAGGTTGATTCCCTCTCTTGGCTACTGTGAATAGTGCTGCAATGAACATGGGAGTGCAGGTGTTGATTTCATTTCCTTAGGTTATATACCCAGTAGTGGACAGCTGGGTAAGAAGGTAGATGTGTTTTTAGTTCTCTGAGGAACCTCCATACTGTATTCCACAATGGCTGTATCAATTTACACTCTCATCAGCAACATAGGAGAGTTTTTTTCCTCTGCATCCTCTCCAGTGTTCATTATTTTTTGTCTTGTTGATAATAGCCATCATAACTGGAGTAAGAAGACATCTCATTGTGGTTTTAATTTGCATTTCCCTGAAGACCAGTGATGTTGAGCATTTTTGCATGAGCTTGTTGGTCATTTGTATGTCTTCTTTTGAGAAATGTCTGTTCAGGTCCTTTGCCCGTTTCTTAATCAGGTTATTTGACTTTTTTTGCTGTAGAATTGTTTGAGTTTCTTATATACTCTGGATATTAGCCCCTTGTCTAATGTGTAGTTTGCAAACACTTTCTCCCATTCTGTAGGTTGTTTCTTCACTTTGTTGATAGTGCCCCTTGCTGTGCAGAAGCTTTTCAGTTTGATGTAGTCCCATTTGTGTATTTTTGCTTTAGTTGCCTGTGCCTGGTTGTCTCACTCGAAAAAATCGCTGCACCCTCATTTTGTGTAGCATTTCCTCTGTGTTTTCTTTGGAGAGTTTAATAGTTTCAGGTCTTAAATTTAGGTCTTTGATCCATTTAAAGTTGATTTTTGTGTATGGTTAGATATAGGGTTCTAGTTTCAATATTCTGCATGTGGATATCCTGTTTTCCCAGCACCATTTGTTGAAGAGGCTGTTTTTTCCCCGGTGTATGTTTTTGGCACTTTTGTCAAAAATCTGTTGGCTGTGACTGTGTAAGTTAATTTCAGGGCTCTCTATTCAATTCTGCTGGTCGGGTTGTCTGTTTGTATGCTTGTACCATGCTGTTTTGGTTACTACAACTTTATAGTAGATTTTGAAGTCAAAAAGTGTGATGCCTCCAACTTTGTTCTTTTTGTTCAAGATTGTTTTAGGTATATGGGACCTTTTGTGATTCCATATAAATTTTAAGATTTTTTTTTTCTATTTCTGTGAAGAATGTCATTGGTATTTTGGTAGGGATAGTGTTGAATGTGTTGATGCTCTTGGTAATACAAACATTTTGATGATGGAATTTTTACCCATGAACATGGGTTATCTTTCCATTTATTTATGTCCTCTTCAATTTTTTTTCACCAATGTTTTATAGTTTTCATTGTAGAGATCTTACATCTCATAGGTTAAATTTACTCCTAGGTATTTCTTTCTCTCTTCTTTTTTTTTTGGTAGCTATTGTGAATAAGATTACTTTCTTCATTTCTTCTTTGGCTATTTCGTTGTTGGAGAAGAGGAAGGCTTTTAATTTTTGTGTGATGATTTTGTGTCCTGCTACCTTACTGAATTCATTTATTAGCTCTAGTAATTTTTTGGTGGAGTCTTTAGGGTTTTCTATGTATAGGATCATGTCATCTGCAAATAGGGATAGTTTGACTTCCTCCTTTCTGATCTGAATGCCCTTTATGGCTTTCTCTTGCCTTATTGCTCTGGCTAGAACTTCTACTACTATGTTAAATAAGAATGGAATCTAAAAAAAGAAAAAAAAAGTAGTTCTCATAGAAGTAGAGAGTAGAGTAATGGTTACCAGAAGACAGGGGGTGAGAAGGGAGGAGAAGTGGTGGACAAATGGGTACAAAACTATGCTGTCTACACTAAGTGAATCATTGTGCAGTATATTCATGCATTGAAACAATATTCTGTACCCAACAAATATGTACAAGTAAATTGTTAAAATATTTTGAATAAATTTTTTAAAAAAATGTTTATTAGCTATTTGTGTATGTTTTTCTTTATTGTATTACCACTTAACGTACTATGCTTACATTTGTATTGGGTGGTTTATGTTTTTCTTACTGCTAGTGAGACCTCTTTTAATATAATAGTAGTTTCCTATTTGTCTACCACAGATATTTCAAAATTTTTTTATTTATAATTTGCCTATTAATTTTCTGATGCAATGAAATTTTTACTGCTTACATAGTCAAATATCATATTTTTAACTTATGGTTTCTTATTCTACTTTTATGATTAAAAAGACCTTATTAGCTTCAAATTCAGATAGATGTTTACCTATTTTTTCTTTTGCTTCTTTTCAGGTTTCATTGTTTTTACATTTAACACTTCAATCCATTTAGAATATATTTGGAATATGATACTGATGCAATTTAACATTTTCCAAATATCCAATTTATTACATAGCTTTTGTAATTCTGTATTTTATATGCACCAAATTAGTGTGTGAACTAGGTCTTTCTTACATGCTTTCTGTTTGTGGTCTGTCTTGTCCTAGTATTGCATTGTTTTACTTATTGTTTTAGAATATATTTGGACATTTAGACATGTGGGTAGGTCAACTCTCCCTTTATTATTATTCTCTTTTCAAAATGTCTTAAGTATTTTCACCTGCTTGTATTTTCATATTAATTTAAAAATAATTTTGAAAGGTACAGGAAAAATGCCTTACAGCTTTTCAAAAGAACGAGTAAGCTTTTGGTGAACTCTCATAAATGGAAAGGCTCTCAAGAAATATTGATAAGTTTAAAAAAAAAGTAAAAACTATGTATAATAAAATACCTTTGATGCTAAAAATGAATAAAAATTGTATTTTTATTTCTCTGGAAGGATTCACCCGTCCAAGGCCAAAGGATGGACACGGAGACACGAGATACAGTGAAGCGAGACTTTAATTCTGGCCTTGCAAGTTTCGGGTGTCTGACAGGCAGGCACATGGAAAAGGGGTGTAGCAAGCAATTTCTTCCCTAGTGCGCAAGTCCCTGCCCCCGCCTTCTCATTGGTTGGGGTGCACAATCTTCCTGGATGACGTCTAAGAGTACCCCAATTTACTACCTGCTTGTAGGAAATTTCTTTGTCTGAGGGCTCAGGACAAGCCTGTGAAAAATGCCCACCCAAAACCCTGTGACAGGAGAAACATTAGGAAATGAAGAGAACAATAAATGGCTATTAACTCATTACCATCTCAAGGACAACTTTATCTATTCAGCGACCCCCCAGGAATGGGCTGGGCCAGTCAGAAAACTTTCCAGTTGGGCCTGAGTTATTTCTGAAAATGAATCACTTAGGTTATTTTCTTACAGATCCATAAGAAACAGTGGTTGGTTTCAGGTTTGGAGGATGGGATGGGTAAAAGATTTACTAATTTTTTTTATGTGTGTTTTGAATTTTGTAATGTGCACATTGAATAAAACAAACTAAAAATCTTTAATGATAAAATAACAGCACTAAAGGTAGGTTTAAAATTACTCTGAGGCTCACTTGTTGAGAGAATTAAAGTTGTGAGGATAAAGCACTTGCCCCCAATCATCGCGTGGCTGGTAAATGGTCAGCCAGGACTCCCTCAACTACGCAGGAGTGCTTCTTCCCTGGTCACTTAAGGAGGGGAAAAAACAGAGAACCCACAGCAGATTTAGCCCAGGAAGCACACTCTTTATTGCTTCTGAGCGTTTTGCTTGAACATAAGATTTTTAGTTTGAATATCATTCAGTTTCTGAATATAGCTTGTATCTTGAAAAAATGGTTAAGGATAGAAAGCTAGTTTGGGGAGAAGCAGGAAAGATGTAAAAAACAAACAAACAAACAAACAAAGAAAAAAAAACCCAATAGAAAGAAAGTCAACAGCTGAGAGAGTAGAGGGACCCACGAAAACCTATATGATATCTGGCATGAAAGATTTTGTAATGCCCAGAGCTATTGCTGTGAGTGGGTGCTTAAAGGTGATACATAGGAAGTATCACATTCCCGCACAAATGGGAGACCATATTTCATCTGGACACCAAATAGGAAGAGTGTCCCAATGAAGGACTTCAAAATGCTTCCGATCTTAATAGTAGAGGAGAGAATGGAGTTTGCTGAGCAAAACACTGAGAAGCCAAACATCCCTATCAGAATGGAGACATGAGGTTGACAATTCACAGATTACATCTGGAGGAAAGCAATGCTTGTCATAGCAATAGATTTCAGTACTTTGAAATACATCCTTTGGCTTTTGAAGTTAGAACTGTGTTATACCTCAGCCGCCAAACTTACTAGCTGTGTGACCTTGACTAAGGGACCTGTTCTATGATAATTTGTTCTATGATAACAAGGCAACATTGCTGAGCCTTAGTTTTTTCATCTGTTAAATATTTATTATAATACCTTCAACATTTATTCATTCATTCATTCATTCAAGAAATTACATAGCAGGCACTGTTCCTGGCACTGGAAATACGACGGTGCAGTAAATAAGAAAAAAGTCCCTGCCTTCATGGAGTTTATATTCTGCAAGGGATGGACTAAATGAAATAAAAACAATGTGGTGTTGATTAGAACACTTAGCACAGTAAACCCTGAATGAACAATGTTATCTATATTACACATATTATAAAATTATATACATATACTCTAACATTATATTTTATTTTCATTATTTTAACGAATACCCAGGCAAAGTTCGAGGCTGAGTTTTAGAGGTCTTGACACAGTCCCTAGTGGAGCAATAGCAACATGGCAGCCACTAAGGGGAACTAGACAGAAGCAGAACTCAGCTCCCTAATTTCAATGGTAAGGCAGTTTCACTGTCCTTACCAAGGAGATATTGAACTTCAGAACCAACATAATAGTCTTTGTTAGTTGTGTCCTCTGTGTTGTAAGTGGTGTATGGTTCTCATTATGTTGAAGATTTCAGTTCTTTGCAATAAACCTTCTATCATTTTTACAAAGTATTGAGTTAAAGAACCCTTTTAATATGGTTCTATATAGATACCTAGATCAAGAGAACATGATTCTGTGCCCTGAGCGGAAGAATTCTCTCTTAATGAGGCTACATATTTCCCCTGTGGTTAGAAAATTCCAGTTTGATGGATTTAAGAAAATGTATTTCTTTCAAAAGAAATTATGACCTTTTTCTGACCTTTATTATTGATTTAACATCTATGGAGCAAGTCTTTCAAATTGCTCATAAAGGAATAAGAAAAGTGAGGCAGTAGATGGAGTTTATTCTGATTTTCAAAAGCCTTTTGATTTGACTCCTCGAGGGTTTGTGAGGAGGAATTGATAGTCCAGTTGTGAAGTACGAAGCACAGGTCTTTATCACTGACAATTAAAAATCACTTAAAACTATGTTGGGAATCTGCTGAGTTCTCTTCCTGAATAAGAATATGGTGTTTTTAAAGGCAGAGCGGAGAAAGGCAAATTTGCTTGGATTAATTATAGAATTAAGACATCAGTATTAAATCATCTAAGGATATTTAAGACAATAGTGGAGGTAACAGAAATACAGTCATAATATTTTGGAAGTCCAGACTACCAGACCACAAGTAATAATAATCCTTTTCTTTTCCTTTTTAGCAGAAAGCTTTAGACTGTTTATTTCCATTTAAGATGTTTAGACATATGGCATTACCCATTGCTCGGCAGGCATTTTCCTAATTGGAAAACGTGTGAGCCTTTCTTTTAGATTCATCAGAATACTCTGGAGAAACACTTTACCATCCATAGACCTTCACATCTGTTCCTCTTTATCTGCATCAAAAGTTTCTGTGTTAACAAACCCAGTTGCATTTGTGTGACAGCAATTACTATTTCTAGCGTGGTTAAGTGTTTGGGCCAAGAGTGGGGAATGGAAAACTCCCTAGAATAGAAGAGAATGCTTTTTAAAGTCTTCACTGTTTCCATTTCAAAGAAAGATGCATGACAAGGTCGAACAACTAGCTAGAGTCCCACATTTACAAAGGATGCAACGGAAATAAAATAGGTCTTTTCAAAGAAGCAGCAACTGCCCCTCACTCCCTCTCTTATCATCTAGAAATGGATTTCAAGGGAGATCCTTCTATCAGAGCTAAGTGTTTCTGTGTGAGATCGCTAAGTAACTTCTTGCTGTTTAACACCCACTTCTCTTAACTTCCCAGCAGCCTCTGGGGAAGGAAAGCAGGTAGGGTGATCCCGCGCTGGGTTTACGGGACATCTTGGGTGGTGGTCACCAAGCACATGCACCCTTTTTCCTAACTTTATACCGTTACACCCCAGGAGACTAACATACCAGGGAGCACATGTTGTAACCCTTCTTTCCTTGTGTGACCAGAGGAAAGTTAATCCAGGTAATTTGCTTTGAAGGAGTTTTTTGAAATACAAGATGTAAATGTGAAAAATTAAAGATTCTACAGCACAAAGATCTATAACATATCTTGGCTTCCAGAACTGACAGTATGTGCTCAAGTCCAGTGTTTTTGTGATCAACATATAGGTCTTCTGTACTCCCAATGGCTGTCATCCCAAGGCTACAGTAGGACTTGAAGGTCCTAGTAACTCAAACATGCATGACATCTCCCTTTTGAGGGCTCCAAAGCACGTTGCCTTACTACCCACCCCCCACCTCCTTCTCCAATTAGGTAGTGTACATCTAATTGTTGTGACACAATTCTGGGCAATGGAGGATAGAAAATAGGTAGTCTGAAGAGATTGCTTAGAGACTGGCGATGCTGAAACCAAAGTGTAAGTTTTCCATCTGCCGATCTAGCCTGCTCACCTTCTGTGAGAGGCTCTGGACAGTGTGATGGAACATAGAATTTGGGGTTAACATATCTGGGTTTGAATATTAACTCCATCCACTAGTGCCTGTGTGGCATTGGGAAATATTTTTCTCTCTCTGTGTTTCAGTTCTCTTTTCTGTGAAGTGGATTAACAATAATACCTACTTCTTAGGGAAGTAAAGATAGTGAAATGAACTAATGTACGAATAGCAATTGGAATAGTACCTGGCACATAGTAAGTGCTTCCTATCCTTAGTAAGTAGTTCAGTGGTTCTTCATCAGCCTGTGCTTCAAATGTTTCATGAACCCTTTGGGATTTTGTACAGTTTAGTGGGGCTGTTGATATATAAAATCATCTGGCAGTGTTTATACTGTTCATCAAAGTCATCTGTGCATTAAAAAAATTTCAGAACTACTGTGCCAGACTATGCACATATCCAAACACTAAGGACTAGTTTCTACCATTAGTAAAATTCAGTGAACCATTATGACTTTTGGTTCCTACAAACAACAATTAAATATTTACCTAAAATAATCCTTAAGAACTTATTTACAAGGTATATGAAAGCTATTGGTTACGTATGGTAATTTTGTTTTCTAAAACTT
This sequence comes from Cynocephalus volans, assembly GCF_027409185.1. NCBI lineage: Eukaryota > Metazoa > Chordata > Mammalia > Dermoptera > Cynocephalidae > Cynocephalus > Cynocephalus volans. The sequence goes on along the minus strand of NC_084460.1, from coordinate 102,779,435 downwards.
CCTTTAAATAATTTTTTTAAATCCACGATCACAAGCAAGAACTACCTAGCGAGATCAATGGGCCAAATTAATTAATCAAAGAGAGCACACCACACTGACCACACACAAAGATTTAAGGATTTTCCCCAGCCTTTGAGCTGCCCTGCTTTAACGCAGTGACCCACTAGATGTCAATGTTTCCACGAGAATGAACACAAATGTTCTGTTGTCATCCTTGAAGCAGAGGATTAATTGATTGCTATAAAAAGTTAGATGAAATAAAATGTTATCCTTGCTCTTCAAACCAAGATAAGCTAATAACTTAGGACACAGTTTCACTCCTCTGCATTCACCAAGTGTCCAATTACATGTCCTCTCTGCCTGAACCTTCAAAACAATACAAAATTGAGTGAAGGCAATGAAAGAAGTCATAGGAGGATTTCTGCAGAGCTGCCATCCAGTTCAGAAACAAAGCAATTCAATACGTGTCTCCAAGATTTCTAAATGTGGTGACTTAATAAGTAATGTTCTTCCCGTATCACCACCTTTTTTCTTTTTCTTTTTGCTTTATTTGAGACATAAAAAAATGTCTCTTTATGAAAACAATGTTTTAGCCGTCTTTCTTCAAGTAGCCTTGCTTAATTGAGACAAAGAAGATCCTACTTGAATCACAAATTTGCCAGGAATATTTCTGTGTTTTTGGTTGTTCTGTTTTCACCATTTGTCCAAATACACAGTTTAGATGATGCACCTCTACAATCAGGAGAGCCATGAAGAGCGATCTAGAGGCAAGGAAACACAATAGATGGGCTACAGGAAAATTATATAACCAGAAGCATCTCAATGAGTAAGAAGGATGCTGAAAGTGCTAATGCAAGGGAAATACTAACACAAGGCTTATTTACCTCCCTGCCCTATGGTTTTCTATAGCATACATGTCCCTTTCCCTCCTGTGAACAGAGAGCAAAGCAAATGCTTTATAGCATTCTGTTGCATGGGCACTGATACTTCCCTAATGTCAAATATCTCCTACCTGGGAACTTAAAGTTTATTGTGTAGTAAATAATCAAACCTGGGATGTTTATCAAATATATGTTTGAGTTAAAACAAAGGGATTGATTAGGGTGGAAATGTTTTTCTAATAAAAAACAGTATGTAAAATGTGTTCCGAGAATTCAGCTGTCTCTGGTTATTTTCTGGGCTGAAAGCAGATGGCCTCAGAGGCTGTGCTGGACACTGGTTCAGAAAAGTAACACCAGGTTAACAGGAACATATGCTGTCGTTCACAGGGTGCCCAAGTTCCAGAAAACACGCTCATTTATCCCAGTCAGACCTTTCTCTGAAATATTGTTTCCTTTGTGCATTTTCTAAAAGTTAATGTAACAAAGGCTTGAAATGGCTCAGAGAAAGTGGCCATTTTATTTCCTTAATCCCACAGGGGAATTTCTCCAGCATTCAATCACTTTACTCTTTCACAGTTTTCTTTTACAACACACTGAAAGTAAAAGTAGTTATTTGTCAATGACAGCTTGTTATAGTTATTAAGCCAGTAGTTCATTATGATAGTCTAAGCATTTTTAAAAATATAATTATTTATTTAAAAAGCAATGTAGACAAATTGTTAATCTAAACCCAGGATAATAGACTTGGAAATATTCTCCTGATTAATAGTTATGGTGAGGCTTAAGCAAGACTATTTCCAAATATTTCCCCTTGCAGCTTGTCACTGATGACTGAAATGACCCCATTAGAGATTCATAAACGAAATACTTTGGCCATCGGAAGAGAAATCCATTCGTCAAATCAGTAGCATTAATGTCTTAGTTTGAATTCATTTATTTGCCTCTTTCTAGTGTTGTGGGGAAGGATGACAAAAAAGAAAGTGTGTAGGGTTCTTCTTAGAGAAGGTGAATTTGGTGGATTGCCCTGGATAGTGACAGTCCTAGGAAACACTATATGGCTGGGGGTATGAGGAAAACAGAAGCATTGAAAAATTAAGAAGGATGCCTAAAGAGTCAATAATAAAAGCTCAGTTTTTTTTTTTTTTAATCTTCTCTCCAGTTTTATATTGGGAGAAGAACAGGCACCCGTTCCTGCAAATTATGTAACCAGTCCCGAGAAGTGCCATTTTCTAGTAGGAAAAGTAGGATGGTAAGAAAGGGATAACTAATGGAGTTCTTGCTGTGATGGTACATTGAGTTTAGAACATCTCTTGACCTCCAGACTGCTGTGCTAGGGGCACTAGGAGAAAATCTACTGACTCCCTCTTTTTCTCAATTGTGCATCCCATGCATAGGAACAAGATAACCATAGTTTTCGAGGCAGACACATAGTTTTCAAGAATCGCTTTACCATTTACATGCTAGGTTAACCTTGAGCATTTCCCTTAGGCTTTCTAGACTTTAATTTTCTCCTCTTTAAAACGGGAGGGAGGAAAGAACCACAATCTGCTTAAGCAAGTCAGAGAGTGGTTTCAAGTTTAAAACAAAAATTATGTATAAATGGACTTGTGAACTGTGATGGGTTTTACATAATCTCTTTAGTGTAATTATTTATATAAATAGTGTAATTATGTCCTTTTAAGGTCCTTTGGGTCATGAAACCTGATGTAATTGCAGCTAAAATATATTTGATATGAACTAGGTTAAAAAGCATGGAAATGTGCATAACAAGATTAGGAAAAGGTTACTCCTCTAAGAAAAAAAGCAAGAAAGAAATGCTGTGGGATTTTATTGGACTCCTTACAATGGCACAAACTTCACAATGTGATATTAATAGATTTGGGGGAATGGAATAAGAATGCCAGAGTTGTGACGGTATCCTTTTCATGTTTTCTTAGGAGATGAAAGATATAAGACAATTTTTAAAAAGCATATCCTAAATGCTGGCTTAGCTTGCAACCCTTCCAAAACATTTGTGATCACTCATTTTGATGGTCTTTCTGATGTGACTAAATCTTATGAGTTATTTTTATTAAGATTTTGCAAGGTTGCCAGACAACTAATTGTGGTGGAAAACAGCCAAGGAGCAGGGCCAGAGTTGTACAGTGTGGACTTCTCTGCAGCCCACTACTTATCTGCTTTCCTAATCATTCCAAAGACCTCCTTTTAAATCAGAGCACATATATTTTTGTACACTCTGATTTTATTGTTTGTCTGTTTCATGCATGTTTGTATACTTTACTTGTCTCATCAGATTGCCATCTCCTCCTAGGCATAGTCTGTGTCATTTATTATCTTTTAGACTACCAGAAAGGTCTATAAGTTTAGGTACATGGTCTTGCTCTGATATGTATTCTTTCAGCTGCAGAGAAAGGAAGCTGGGTTCTAGATAGGACTGAGTTCCTTACTAGATGTACGAATTTTTAATACTGATCCTCTTTTAAAGAAGACATCCCAGAGAAGTGACATTTTGTCTGCACGCTTGGTTTTCCTATGGTGGACTGCATTAACAATAGCAGGACACTTGAGATTATTGTGAACTTTATTAAGTGTTGCTTACCCCTAAACCTGGCTTTCCCAAAGACTCTTTAAAGTGGTAGGATATAGAAGGTGCATTCTTGCCCAGCAAGTAAGGTAGCACTGGGAGACAAGACTCAATAATCAAATGAAGCACAGGGTGATTGAAGATTTGGGGGTTTGGCAAAAATGAGGCAAGAGAAGATTGAGTGAGACTAGGAAGGTGTAGTTTTCTATATGAGAGTACAGGTAGACTGAGGTGAAGTAAAGCAGCAGTTAGAAGTGAGGAAAGGCTGAAAGTCATTAACCTAAATCCTAGGCACTAACATCTTTTCTGGCTAGTGTGGAAAGGTAAGTCTTTCCTTACTTTTTCCACTTCTTTGACTTTCTCCAAATCCTCCATGTCTCCCCACAAGAGATAGCTGAAAAGAATTCTTGGCTAAGAATTACAACTGAAATTGAGAGACTGATACCCATGCTTAAAAATCATGACAGAATGGTGTCTCAACATAAGAAAATGTAAAAATTCATCTGAGAGGCTTTAATTGCTGGTTATTTAGGTGGAAGCATGGATCTGTGTTTGCAGCATGTCCTTTATGTGGTCCAAAGTGATGGCAGACATAGTGGTGGAGGTGTTCCTTCCACATTTGCCCATGTGGTTGAATTGGTTTGTTGGTCCAAATGCTAATACCGTTCTGTCAGGTCTCCATCTGATGGTGTGGCTCAGGGCGGGCACTGGTTTGCTAACTGCTTGTGGTACCGTTAATTCCAGATTGGACTATTTTAGAAAGCAAGCAAGCAAGCAAGCAAGCAAGAAAAGCAGATCAAAGGGGAAGAGAAAGAAGATTTGGAATTTATGTGAGGCAAATCAGACATCTATAATATAGAGAATGACAGGACACAGGACGACTAATCTCACTTGAGGAAAAATACTTTCTTTTTGTGAACATACCAATATATGTAGAAACATTTATTATACTATCCTTTAAAACAGAAAAATATTGAAAACCACTTAAATATCTCTTCATGAAAACAATGTATACCTGTATTATTATTCTTGCTATTTTATTTTATGCTTTTACTACGTCTAATTTTTTTTCTTAGGATAAATTCCTAGAAAGATAATTTCTATGTCAGAAGATATACACATATTAATCCATTCAATACATCTTGTGATCTGCATGCCAGTAAGATTTTTAAGTATTTTAATTAATCAATTGAGTGATTAGATTCATGTTTTAAAATTTATACTTCTATCAGCAGAGTATGAAAGTTCCTTTTTCTTTACCTCTCAGACATTAGGTATTATCTTTTTCCCCCCTCTAATAGATAAATATTGTATTTTTGGTTCTTATAATTTTTATTTCTTTGGTTGTTAATGGACTTGAACATTTGAAAATATTTACTGGCTGCTTTTATTTCTTCTTTCTTGGTTATTTCTTCATGTCCTATGGCCATTTGGGGGGAATATTTTTTCTCTTTAAGAACTATTTTAAGAACTTTTATATATTCATATATTTATACATCATATATGTTTCAAATACTGTTTGTTGTTTGCAATAAATTGGTTATTTCCTTTGTTGTCTTATGGGATATTCTAATTTTTAGGTAATTGCACTTCAGAGCCCTCTCCTTTTTATTTCTGCTTTTGGTGTCATGTCTACAAAGCTTTTCTCTATCATGGTGTCATATAAAATAAAGATTCATCTGCTCCTACTACCAGTATGGCTTAATTTCTTTATATATCACTTTTTAATATTGATAAAATTTATAATGGTAAAAAATAGGAATCTAAATTGTTTCCCCTAAGTAGTTAGCCAGTTTTTCCAGTACCACTTTTTGAGGTATCTCCTTTATCACATTCTAAATTTTCACACATGTCTCTGTTTCAGAGTTGCCTGTTTTTGCATTTGTACCACACTCTCTCAAAATTATAGTTCCATACTACCTAAATAGATATTATCCCATCACCCATGTTTGTTTCTGCTGTACTTTTTATTCTTCCAATAACAGGAAGAAACTAAAATATCAAAGAAAATAATAAAAAGTCCTTTGTGATAAAGAACTAGAGCACCTCTTGTAAAAAGTAGAAGCAGGAGTAGGAAAGATTTTTGGATGATTCCAAAGAAGATGAAGGTTACTAACAGAAGCATCCAATTCTAACTCAACTGCAAATTCTCTAGACTGTTGATCTGGTTAATCTTGTAACAGTTGCCACTTGAACAGATTTGGAAAGTAACTTGATAGTTTTCAGAAAGCTTGTAAGACCCAGAACCAAAATAACTACTGGCTGGGCAGACACTCAATTAAAATAGGTAAGATTCATGTAAATAATGCATACTTGAACATAAGGTGCTCATGTGAGAACACTTATTACTAATGAGTGGAAATGAGATATTTCTGTCTAAAGAAGCAATGTAGGTCCAGTGACCACGTGGTACCTAATATTTAAGGATGCTCAGGCCTGCCCTTGCAGATTCACTATTCTTACCCTTTGTCTTTATTCAGAGTGAAACTTTGTGGCACAGCTATGACAAATAGTCTTTTAAAATAATTTCTGAGACCCAGTCTCCACCAGGAGCTTAAGGAACTGAGGAGAACCTACCTCAGCCTGCTCCCCAAAGGTGGGCATATTTGTTGCTTGCTGTGGGTCCATATTTCATAATCTTACCAATACAGTTCCCAAAGAAGATAATATAGCATAATTTTAAAGTTATAAAATGCTACTATTAGGATTTTTCAATATAAAAAAATCAGTGAGATTTAGTCTTCCAAAACCACTGCTCCTACTATATCAGATTAATAGATTTAAATCTAACTGTATATGAGAGCCAAAAGTCTCATTAGGATATTCTCGACAAGTTGGTTATTCAAGTTCTATTTGAATATTTCCAGGTCAATATTTTCTAAGCCCATTCCGTTCCTTAATTTTATTAGTTCAAAATATCTCTCCCTATCGTTTCTGTGGTTTTGTCCTCTGGAGCTCCACAGAACACATTGGTCCTCTCTTTGACAAGTCAGCTCTTTAAATGTTTGAAGCGAGCAAGCACCCAAAAGATCTTTAAGCTGACCATTCTCATTCCTGCGATTGCCTCTCATGGGATGCTGTTCTCTGAACATTACTGGTTCCTTACCTGGTTTATCAGAATCTGGTTCTACAAACAAAACGTGAATGCCGATTCTTATCCCATCGACAAGAGTACAGTGACATGAACCATTTTTCAAAAATCTGCTGTATTTCTCTTTGTATTCCTAGTGTCTAGCACAGAGCTCACCATGTACACACTAGGTGCTTATTAAATGTTCGAAGACATAAATGAATTAATGAGATACTTTCAGTCTCTTTCATGACCATTTTAACAGTTATACAAAATAGGTTCTCTTTTCTCACTAAAATGAAATTCTTTTGCACATATGCCCACGTTCCTTGAAGTATGTGGGAAAAATCATATGTGGGCACGTTAAATAAGTCTCAGGCTTACAGTGTGCTTAGGTAGCTTAAAGAGTTATACAAATTTTATTTTCTTGTTATTTTGTTATACTTCTAGGACCCAAACCAGAAGTTTGCTTTGTGGCAGCTCTATGTATCTCACAAAGAAACATTTCATGTGGAAATTTCCTGCAATATCCCATTGCACAGACATCAGTCTTCTTTGATGTGCTGGTGCTAAAGTAGTGCGCCTCTTTGTTTAATGACCTGGCAGTTTATTTCTCAGCTGCAGGTTGCTTTTGTTAGTGTTTCTGCTATTGCCAAAGGCATTTCTGTTGAACCTGGCATCTGTTAGTACACTTTCTCCAAAACTGAAAGCTAATCTAGGCTTTGTAGTGTATGAAGGCCTGATAGCTCTTTCCACTTCTGATTTTATTTCAGCCCCAAATTGCCATTGTAATGAGGCCAATTTTTACCTTTTTTCACCCCCAATGACTTATTTTTCCTAGTGAATTGTTTCTCCCTTGCAATCTGACCTTGGACCTAGGCGCTCAAGTTTTATTAGGGACACCTTCTATTAATACCTCATGATTTCTCCAATTCTCCTCTACCCTCTTACCTTTCTCCCACCTCAGCTTCTTGGAATAATTTTAGTATAAGCTTTCCTTTGTCCATCATTGAGAATTGAATCTCTATTTTATACCCTCTCATGGCTACTTGAGTAGTATATTGTGGGCTATTCCAGAGTGAGTTAGAATCCTTTCCTAGGAAGTGATGAAGAATTAGCCTTAATACAAAGGAACATCTCAGAAACAAGTGACGGTCTCAAAATTTCAGTGCAAAGAAATTTAGAGATGATAATCCGGTCGAAAGAACTGAAGGAAGGGAGTCATGAGGGTGGTTGTCTTGATGTTGTATTTGCATGTAATGCAAACTTTCTACTTAGATTGTATTTTTATTGAGGAAAGGAAGTGATAAAGATTGTTGTGGCAAATAAAGCCACTTTAGATCCAGCATTCTTGTGCCTTCATTCCAGATCTTAAGCATCAGACAGAACCCCTCCTGAGTCCGTGGCATCTCCCTTCCATTTATCCTTTTCCAGGAATCACCTTGTTTTATGACAAAACTGAGATAGATGAAGTTAGCTCAACAATGGAATAAGAATTCAGGCAGAAACCCCATTTCCACCTTGGCTCCAAATTTAAAAAGAATCAGCTCTACCTTCCCCAGTTCTCAGTTCTCTCAGTTCAGCTTCCTTTCCTCTTCTTCCTTCTGGGATGCTCCTGGCATGTACTATGGTAAAAGGGAAGTCACACTGATTCAAGAGTTGACACCGTGTTGGGATTCTGGCTATGGCATCTATGTATACGAGTACCTGGGCAAGTAATTGAACATCTCTGAACCTCAGGTACCTTCATCTGGGAAACAGGGATGATAAAACTGCCTTTCATTTAATTGATTAATGGGAGGAATGGACCGGATATTACATGCTGAAATTCTCTTTGTTTTAGAGAGTGTTGAACAAACCCTATTCATCCTTCTCCTCCAAGGAAACAATGAAAATGATGTAACTATCTGAGAAATATGAAAACTGTTCTCCTCATTCTGGTTGCATTTTATTCAGTTCCATTCAATGCATTCTTTCACTGGATTGATATGGCTAACAAAAAGGTAGTGTATGGAGGGGGGCATCTAGGCTTTCTTAGGATTAACTTAGTATATAGGACTGTACTTGCAATGCAATAAAAACATTTTATAATATTACAAATAACAATTTGTAATAAAACTATTTTTAGGAAGTGAATGCTGTGATATAACACAGTTTTGTTCAGGGTGAATGTATGTGAGCATGTGTGCCCACTCGAGGGAAAATCATCTCTCTACCCAGATGGGGTGTGTATGTCTGTGTGTGTCTTTGTTCTTCTCTACATGAAAGACTGACCTACTTCTTCACAGGTGTGCAAGCACATAATGAAACATGAGTACACACAGGGACACTAATGGCCATATTCATGCATATGCTACTCTAAAGAGGGGAGCAGAACAGTAGGAAGATGACTTTCCTTAAGCCTGAATACCTGGTTTTGAATTCCAGCTCCAACATTAATGTGCTATGTGAGCTGATAAATCACCACTCTGAGTTGGCTTTCTCAGCTGTAAAATAATATATTTAATTTTTAAAATTTTCATCTCATCTGGTTGGGGCACGTTTCATGTGATATATGTGGAAAAGATATGTAAATAAAATTCCTATTCATGTGCCAGTTATTACTGATTAAGAGTAGAGCATGGGTTTCTTGTGTGATGAGCCAGCATCACTTTCCCAATGGCAGAGGCCATGTGGGCTAACAGGGAATCATATAGGCTGACACACCATGGGCACTTGTCCTAGAAGCTGGAGTGGGAGCAGCTTCTACCTATTGAGGACTTCCCCATCTATTTACTTTGAAATTCATATAGTAAAAACAATGGCAACAGAAGAAAGAATATCAGAAATGGGAAGCTTCCTTTAAAAGCCCACAAGGCCACTCATTAATATCTCATCACACAGAGTGAAATAAAGAAAAAAAAAGTGTATTAATTTTAACACATCTTAACTGAACCTTAGTACATTTTTTGCTAAGTCAGTTGAAATCTTTTAGGATTGATTGCATTCACTACTCAAAGGAGATAGTCACATGCAATTATATGAAAAGTGAGTTTTCAAGTAGATAGAAAAATGTCATTCTAATGTCGTGTTCTTTTTCCTTATGTAAATATGATTAATTTATTCTACAGAAGCACCTCCAACCTTGTTGGAATGGGGCTTTGTTAATTTTTGTGGAAGAGTAAAATAGTGGATCAGTAAACTTGAACTCAAAATGATGTTGATAAAAATTAATTATAGATAACATTTACCAGAGTATGTGCAGGGAAAGAGTAATTTTACACATGTATTGATTTTAAAGTAAACATGCATTTGGATGAGTTTGCTTTTTCTCTCAAATATAGGTTTATTAGATTGAGATTTACATTTATTAGATTTGAGGAGGATTTGCATTATTTTTACTATGTACGGATCTGGGGTATTGCTTTTGCTCAAATGTATGAAAGAACACTCAGTTCTCACTATGATTCGGTGTAAGCAGCCATGGGACTTGGATGCGATCAGGTACTCAAGACAGGCTCATTGATCTGGAAAGTCCAGGCCAAGGTTAAAGATGCTCTGAAGGTAGCAGATGGTTTTGAGGTGCCTCATCACAGGAGGAGATGGCCAAACCATTGTTCCATTAGGGAGGGGACATCACACACCAGTGAGATCTGTCTTCTCCAAGGACAAGATATCAAACACGTTGCTGAAGGCACCTTTAGCAATTCTGCCAAAGGGCCCTAGTTACTTGTTTTTACAGAACTATGTGTGCATCAGTGATGTTTACTTAAGGGCATTTTCTAGTTCAGCTGGGTCTAGGAGAGGGGCTATGATGTTGCCAGCATGAGGGCCTCTGTGGGGAAAATGTGTATGCAGTGGGAAAAAATGGCACAGAAGGAGGAAGGAAGAAGGTTAGATAATTTTTCTCTTCACAAAAAAATAGGATTAAAAGATAATATGAATATTTTCATGAACATTTTGAAGTACCCTCATATAGGAAATGGATACATCCACAAATTAAGATTTTATTAGAACATTAATATGCCCTGGGAGAAAACCATAGCCTTTTAAGAGAGGCAGCTTTGGGGTGAGTGGTGTTTGTGTCACACCATCTATGGAATCAGAAAAGTTATATCAACCCTCCAAAAGTGGCAATTTTTAGAATATATAAGATGGGGCAAATCTGAATTACCTTACCATCTTGCCCTGCTAAGCCAGAGTCTGAAAGTGGTAATGCATCTTCCCTAAGCTTCTAATTAATTTCCATAATGTAGTTTATTTACAACACACTCTAAACAGCTAGGCAGAAACTGTCTCATTCAATTTCCTCAAAGTGTGGAACATTCTATGCAAAAATACAGAACAATGTTCTTGCTTCCCCTGGGCTTACCATTCAGTCTTCATACCATTTATGTATTCAGTTGATTGAGTCAGGTATGAGAGTGACACAAGGTAGAGTTCAATCCACTTTATTTCTATTCCACACAAACTGATGGATGGTGCAGCATCTAGCCAAGTATGTAGGATTGACAGGTGGTGTGCCTTTCATTAAGCAGCCAGGGCTCAATTGTGTGCCTCCTCTTTTAAGGTGGGATTAGAAATACTTACTGATGTCTCTAAACCAGATCCCAAAATAAATGCCTCACCTGATCCACTGCCTGTTAGAGCACGCTGTGATGCCATGGACTGCTGCCAGGAGTATTTGGCATAGGATCTTACAGTAGAGCATGTGGAGCAGGTGGACGTAAGAAAAGCATAGGTAATGGTAGCCTGGACAACTTGGGTTGATTATTTACCATATGTAAGGCACTGTTCTAGCCACAGCAGATATCAGTACCACTCACAACAATCTCAAGAGGTAGGTAGTACCATTATTTCTATTTTACATTTGTGAACTACGAGTCTAGATTGTTTAAATGATTTTCCCATTCCAAGTTGCAAGGTGTATGTAGAACACACATCATCTGATTGCATACCCGTGTCTTTAACCATCACCTGTTTTAGATTTTTGGCCTCCGGCCTTCAGGCATTTGATAGTTTGATCCACTTGTCTAACCATGTGCTTAAGCATCTGTCTGTCTCATCTAGTTCTTTAGACACAGAAAGGAAATCCAGCCATTAGCAAACTTGTTATCTACCATTTCCTGGTGTAAATGCACACTTGAACGTTAACCAAAAGCCAACTAAAACAAAACTAAACAAAACAAGAAAATCAAACTGAAAATTGTAGCCTTGAATCATTGACCAAAGAAAACACATTCTATACTTTTATATATTGTTTTATACTAAAACTTCTTCCAAGAAAAGCTTCATGCAGAGATGTACAAGTAAGGAATTTTAAACAAATGGAGCAGTAAATGATAAGATTTTCCAAGAAGAAAGCATATTTTTAGGAAAGCTGATCTCTTGAACATAAAATTCAGCTCAGATCTAGTTGAACTATATTCAACATTATTTGCAATTAGGATACTTGAAAATAATTAACCTAAATAAGCCTTGGATATGAGGCAACATAACATCCTGCATAATACATAAATTCTGGAGTCAGGTGGCATGGGTTGATAGCCCAGATTTGCCACTATGTGTGTGGCCTTGGGCAACTCACTTAACCTGTATAAGCCTTTGTTTCCTCCTATGTAAAATGAAAATAATTATATTTCTACTTCAAAAGCTTTTGAGGAATAAACCAAACAACATTTATAAAGTTTGTAGCACAATTTCTGTATCATAATGAGAAGTCAGTAAATAGTGGCCATTATTATATAGAAGTATGGAACTTCTGAGGTGTCTGGGCTAATCATAGGACACGAGTGTCATAATTACAGAGATTAATTGTTGCCATGAGTTTGGGTTTGTTTCTTCAGAGATTACCATATAGTAAAAAGAACAGAGAGCTAAAGGTGAACCATTTAGAATGCAGGGTTAGGAGCAAATGCCCATGAAGAAGATGAAGGGGTCACTGGAGAAACTGAAGGAAAGCCAGGAGCTTAGGAAAGAGAGAGTTTACAGGAAAAAGAGATTAACAGCATCAAAAGAAGTCCAGCAGTCTAGAAATGTTCCTTGATTTTGGCAGCCATGTATGTTATGACAACTTGACAATTTTAGTCTGTTGTGGGCAGAAGCAACATTTTGAGTCTCAGTGGCAAGTGAAGCTCTTGAGAAGGAGCAGGGTTGGCCGCCAATAGGGTCAAAAGAAAGGGTTTTGCTGTTAATGTTGGTTTTGTTTTTCAGGTAGGAAAAAAACGTAAAGGAAAAAGTGAGTTGTAAGCCCTTGGGGGCAGTGAAGGGCTGGGAGACAGAGCTCAGGTTCATTTGTTGTTATTCACTGTTATTCCACAAGTGTAAGCATTTATTTCTTATGAGCATCTTAACCAGGACTGGAGACATTATGGCAAAGCAGACATGTGAGTCTCTTCCTCATGGAGCTTTCACTTTATACTTTAGGTTTTATTGAGTCCAGTGAGAAGTTATTAAAGAATTCTAAGCAGGGAAGTGGTACAGTTTGTTATACAGAATCATTGCAGCAATAGCTCATTCATATACGGGAATAGTGTAATGTGTTAAAAGACACCACATGGAAGCAACCAAAAGCACATAAAAAGGGTTAGAGCTCATGGTCTAGTAGGGAGAACCTGGATTCTTCACACTAGCTCATCCCTCTGCCTGGAACCCCTTCCCCTCAGTATTTGCGAGGTTAGATCCTTCTCGAGATTCATTTACAGCTTAAACTTTACTCTTTCACAGAAGGCTTTTCTAAATCCCCGATCTAAAATAGCTGCCAAGTTGCTGTCTATTACCCAATTTTTATTATTTGTATGAAATTGATCAAATCTTATATTTTCTATATATTTACTTATTTATTGTTTTTCTTTATTCGATTCTAAGTTCCATGAGAATAGGGATATTGTGTGAATTTCACTCACAGTGTCCCTTTGTCTGGAATAAGACCCAGCACATCAAGTAAGTGCTTGATGAATGAATATTATGAATAAATACATAAAACTATAATATAATGTAGCTGTAGAAGCAGACATGTACCAAACACTGTGACAACACAGAATTTTTTAAAAAGTACAGAGAATAAGTGTCACTTGTGTATTAGCAGACAAGGGCTTTGGAGGACATCCTACCTTAAAGAAATTTGGGTTGTGAGCAATTCATAACTTGCCATGCTGCCAGTAAGTAACAGAGGTGGGATTTGAACTCAGGTTTAAGTGGGCCCAGATTTGACACTCTTTACATCCCTCCATCCTACCTTTCCTTTCCTTTCTCCCATGGACAGGGTAGTTTTTATTAGCTTCCTACAGACAAAAGGAATATATTTTTCTAGTTATTAACATAGAAGGCAATTTAGTGTGATCAGGCTCTGGAATGAAATAGACTTGGGTTTGAAACCAGACTCAGCTGCCTACCAGCTGTGTGAGCTAAGCCAACTCATTTAATCTCTCTGTGCCTTTTATCTCTTCAGAGTCATTGCAAGGATAATGTATAAAACGTTCTTAGCACAGTTCCTGATTCATAGTAAACAGACCATAGATGTTGGCTATTTTTATTATACTAATGTCATTCACATGGCTACTATTGTTATGACTCACTAAGCCTTGAAAGAAAAATCCTACCTCTAAGAAAAGAAATGAGGCTAACTGTATCTAGATTTATCTGTCACTGTTACAGAAGCCTTAGAACTTGGAGAATCAGAGAATTGCTTGGCTGAGATCTTAAAGAACGGAACTTGCATTACATCAAACTGTATGCCCCTTGCAACAGGATGTTCGTGATTCAGTACAGGAGATGCTTAGACTAGTATTATAAAAATTGAGAGGAGAAAGATAATATCACAAACCAGAGCAGAGTACTTCCAGGCTGGGTGCAGCAGAAACAAAGGCATAAAAGAGGTAAAACACAAGTTTTATTTACAGTGTGGTGAATAGGTGGTTTGACCACAGTGGAGGCTTCATGCTGGAGAGTTGATGTTTGTGAGGGAGAGCTCAAAGACCTAGAAGGTAGGAACTAGGTAAGAGAATATTATCTTGTAAGAAAGAGTATATTTGTAATTACCTTTCCTGCTTTAAAGAGTTTTCATTCAAGGAAAATACTGTCATTTTGCAACTAGAATTTAAATGCAATCTTTTTCTTAGCTAAAATATAAATCCTTCTCTTAGGTAAAATATATCTTGTAAAGATGTCATTTAAAACATATTAATCTCCTCTTCTTTAACAAAGCATTCTGTTAAAACCCAAAGGGAATTCTGTTGTTGTTCTCTCATGCATGCCCCAATGAGCTCTGTCATCTAAACCCTATTGACCTTACCCAAGCACCATTTGAAAGCCTCTAATTTGTTATATTTTTTACTCGAGTCCCGCCTTCTGTACCAGGAGACATATATAACTATGTCCAATGTAGTATTGCTTATAATAACACAAAATAGGAAATAACCTTAATGTCCACTGGTATGGACATTAAGATAAATAAATTGTCGTATATTTATATGATTAAGACTATTCAATAGCAAACGAAATCTAAATCTAGATGATTTAATGTTGAATTAAAAAAACAAAGTGCTAGAAGATATCTAGAGTATTTGTATATCTAGACTAATTGTATAAATTTAAAAATTTACACAAAACAATAATATATTCTCTTTATGGAAATATTGGCAAATGTATGTTTAATAAAAATGTTAAAACATAAGTTGGAAAATATAGATGAAACTCATCATAGTAGTTGGGTCTGGGAAGGGAATGTAGGAATTGGGATTGGGAAAGAAGTCAAAGACAACTACAATCTTGACTAAAAAGCTTTGTTTCTTTTATAAAATAAAGCAAAAAAAAAATGATGAAACATGATCATCTATTCTTCCAAGGAAGATTTACTTGTAGGTCTTTATATCTTTCTTGGTACTTTTCTGTATTTTTCTATCTTCTCAAGAACAAGAATTAAAGATAAAAAATATTATTGCACGGATTAGAATACTGCTATGGTTTGATTGTGTCCCTCAAAATGCATGTGTTGGAAACTTAATCTCCAATGCAACAGTGATGGGAAACAGGGCCTAATGAGAGGTGATTAGACCACGAGGGCTCTGCACTCATGGATGGGTTAATGCCATTATCACAAATGTGGGTTTGTTATCTAAGGACAAGCTTGGCCCCCTTTTGCACTCTCTCTCTCTCTCCTTTTCCTGGTCCACCATTGGATAATGCAGCAAGAAAGCCCTTACTGGATGCCAGCACCTTGATCTTAGACTTTCTAGCCTCCAGAAATGTGAGCCAATAAATTTCTGTTCATTACAAATTAGCCGGTCTGTGGTATTCTGCTATAGCAGTACAAAACAAAGATAAATAATGAGTATTACACCCTTCACCTTCCAAGACCCTTTTTGTTACTCCCAACCCTTCATCAATGGGCTTTACATTTTGACTATTTTGTTCAACAAGTTGCATTTATTTAGTATAATTTATTTTCTCCCTTCAAAATGTAAATGCCAGTAAGAGCTCATCATCAGATAAACAGTGGTATATGTGACTTGAGCTACAGCAGAGCATTGGCCTCTGAAGATACAAACATTCATGGAAGTCGTGCATGACATGGTGACTATCATTCTGCCCAGATTCATATTAGCTCTGACTGTTGTGAAGTTGATGAGGGAGCCTGGGTGCCTGCCCAGCCCCTCAGCTCAGGCAGTACTGCTGCTCTCTGCTCTTCATCAACCAGTTGATGACTCTTGTAAAGAGATTACAAACTTTATGTTTTCACAAATTCATCAATAGTCAAGGTTAATGCTATTATCCTGACTATGCTATGCAATGTAGTTTAGAGTGTTTGGGGATGTGTTTGTGTGTGTGTGCGTGTGTGTGTGTGTGTAAGAATTTACGTTGATAGCTATAGTCTAGAATTCAAAAACTAATTAAGGATATGTAAGGATATGCATTTCAAGAGATATTTTATTATATATTATAATGTATCCATGGAGTTATGCAGTTACGAAGTTTGTAGGATCTTTGGGAATGCTGAAAGTGTGATATAATTTTGGCCAAAGCAAAGAAAATTGACATTTTAGTTAGCTTATACAGTCTCATTATGGGAAAATACGTGATTCCTACTTCAGTTTTTGAAATATTTAAAGTAACTTGAGATTTTTATTACTATCTTTGTGGGCCCTTAGGTAGTGAAGGATTTCAGGTTGGAAACAACTGTCCTCATAAGGGCTCTAATTAATGTTTTTTTAATCAACAAAACAATAACATTTTGTCTCTACGAAATTCAATCACTTCACAATATGACGATTTCTTCATTTAGTCCAAATTAAAGAGTTCAATAGAAAAGCTAACAATGATAAAAATACACATTTTGGCATGAGAAAATGGCATGGGGGCACATGAAGAGGTACTATTTATATGGAAAAGGACAGAAAGGTGGTGACAGCTATCTGGGGTTCAAAAATTCATTAGTATGGTAGGGTCTGAATTCGGGAAAAGTATTAAAATAGCCACAGTACAACTACAAAGGAAGACTAAGAAAGTGGAGGCCACAATTTCCTACAGAAATTCTAACCTGAATAAAGGAAACTATTACTAATTTTTATTAGCAAGTCACCTTAACTTTTCCATCATTCCCATTTCTGGTGCATACTTCGCAATGCGTAAGATGCCTGCCAAAAATGCTGGCTGAGAGGAGAGCATATTCCCGCTGGTGTTGAAATACTTTGCCAGATTTCAGAGGGAATTTTAGGTCACCAGTCCCAAGCCAAATATCTCCCCATTGTAGAAAGACTGCTAAATGTATTCTGATGGGGAGGAGGGGGAAGGGATCTCCTACGCCTCCAGATTCTATCAGAGCTCCTCCAGTAATCATTGCTTTGAATTCAGATTTGTTTCTGCTACCCCAGAAGGCTGGAATGAAAATATGCCTGCTAATGACAGCACATTTAGCAGAGTGACAGTTGTTTGATGCTTACAGACAATGAAGCAAGCATTGCCTGATGCATGCCATACCCTCTTTTAACAACCTCACTGCTGAAGATCTTTACGATAATCAGCATTAGAATAAAATGTGGGCTATTGATGAAAGATAGCCTCTCACTATTTCATTGATGAGATATTAGCCTAAAAAAGTATGAGAGAGCAGAAGAAAACTGAAAAATAGAATAATGCTTTATTCTGGTCTATTAGGTGAATTGATTGTTACAACATTGAAATCTACAGGATACCCATGCAGTAGCAGTTTTGAGTCACAGATAACATCAACATAAATTCTTATTTATATTCATTTAAGAATTCATAGGAAGAGTTGTCTTGGAGAATACAGTTCTTTTAGGCTACCCGTCTGCGTGCAAGCACACTCTTACACACAATAGCATTTGTATGATTTAGAATTTAGATAACAGTAAGTCCAGATTCTGAATGGCTTTATGTAAACTTTAATAAAAATGCAAAAATGAATACTATAATGTCATTTTGACTACCACATTTGATGGATTTTCTCTGATGAGATTTTGAAGACTAGTTTGATTTACTTTTTTTTTTTTCAACCCATCAAAACAGGACTGGAGATGAAAGGATAGCGATTACTGACATTTCTGCTGCTTAGTTCCTGACAGTGATTTGATCTGTAAACAGAATTCCATTTTGTTTTGCTGCTTGTTAGATAACTATTACAAGCCTTTTATAAAATGTTGAAAGAAAGATTTTCATTCAGATTTTATATTTCAGGGAAGAGTAATTTGTTTAGGAATTTATGTTTTGGAGGAAAAATATTGCTTTTTTGAAAGACTTCAGTTTCCTTTTTGTAGCAAACAGTTGGCTACGTGAATAAAAACAAATGTGAAGCCACACACTGAGAGATGCTACATTAAGAAAGCCAAATAAATTCAATAGGTAGTCAGGAAATATCATTCTCCATCACTACTTTGAGGAAAGGACAATGTTTCCTAGTTCCAGAGTTCCCTGGTATAAAAAGGCCTGGAACACTTCTTTGGGCTGTTTATTACTTCTCTTGCTTTGAGCCCTCATTCATAAATCTGAGAAAGTTATGTATTTTTCTGTCTTATCCTGACTCATTCTTATGTACTCTAGGACAAGACATTTTAAAAAATGTTTAAAACCAATGACTTGATATGGTCCCTTACCAACAATATAGCATCCTCCTTTTTGGGGAACCACCAAGGAAATCTTCCTGCTTTCTCTGTCCTGGAGGGAAGATCTTTCTTGGGCTTATCCTTTTGAGGGCAAATTCATTTCTTGATTACGAATGAAAACTTTTTTTTCATGTTTACAAATAATTTATTAATGGATTGTATCAATACTTAGTATATTTTTCTCATAGCTCAATTTGTTATTCATTGTGTTGGTTAAAGCAGAAAGATTTATGCACATTATCTTTAAAAAAATATTTTAGCAGTTATATGGTGACATCACCATAGATTTATTTATTTATTTAGATTGAAATATAATTGATTATATTTTGGGGGTGCAAAGTTGACTATCAATCGTTGTGTGCAATGTGTGATGGTCAAATTAGGACAGTTAGTTTGTTCATCATTACAATATGTAATCATTCTTTGTGTCCATTAACCAATTCCTCATTTTCCCCTCCTCTATCCTTCCCCTCCCCCTTTCCACCTCTACTAACCACAGTTCTGTTCTCTCTTTCTAAAAGTTCAATGCATTATTGTTATTGCTGTTTGTTTCTTTCTTTCTTTATTGTTTGTTTATTTATGAATTCAGCTCCCACTTATGAGTGAGGACATGGAGTATTTCTCTTTCTACACCTGGGTTGTTTCATTTAGCATGATTTTCTCTAGGCTCATCCATGTTATTGAGAATGGCAAAATTTCATTCTTTTTTATGGCTGAGTAGTATTCCATTGTGTGTATATACCACATCTTCCTTATCCAGTCATCCATTGATGGACATTTAGGTTGCTCCTACAGCCTGGATATTGTAAATAGTGCTGAGATAAACATGGGAGTGCCGGTATTCCTTCAACATGATGATTTCCATTCCTTTGGGTATATACCCAGTAGTGGGATTGCTATATTGAAATAAAGGGCATCCAAATAGGAAAAGATGAAGTCAAATTGTCCCTGTTTTCAGACAACATTTTTCTATATATAGAAAACCTGAAAGATTCTACCAAAAATCTCTTAGAGCTGATAAACAAATTCAGTAAGGTTGCAGGATACAAAATCAATATACAAAAATCAGTAGCATTTTTATACTCCAAGAACAAACTAGCAAAAAATAAATCAAGAAAGCAAGCCCATTTACAATAGTCACCAGAAAAATAAAATACCTAGGAATAAATTTAACGAAGGAGGTAAAAGATCTCTACAATAAAAACTACAAAATTCTGCTGAAAGAATTAAAGAGGACACCAAAAGACAGAAAGACATTCATTGTTCATGGATCGGTAGAATCAATGTAGTGAAAATGTCCACACTACCCAAAGCCATCTACGGATTCAATGTGATCCTCATCAAAATATCAATGACATTCTTCCCAGAAATAGAAAAACAACCCTAACATTCATATGGAACAACAAAAGATCCTGAATAGCCAAACCAATTCTGAGCAATAAACAAACAAACAAACAAACAAACAAACAAACAAACAAACAAATAAATAAATAAAACCAGAGGAATTACACTTCCTGACTTCAAACTATATAACAAAGCTATAGTAACAAAAACAGAATGGTACTGGCATAAAAACAGATATGTGGACTAATGGAACAGAACAGAGAACTCAGAAATCAACCCATGTATTTACAGCCAACTGGTCTTTGACAAAGCCACCAAGAACATACTATGAGAAAAGGAGAGCATCTTCAATACATCGTGCTGGAAAAACTGGATATCCATGTGTAAGAAAATGATACTAGATCTGCACCACTCACCATATACCAAAATCAACTCAAAATGGATTAAAGACTTCAGTATAAGACCTGAAACTATAAAACTCCTTGAAAAAAACACAGAGAAAACACTTCAGGAAGTAGGACTGGGAAAAGTCTTTATGAATGTGACCCCCAAATCACAGGAAACAAAGAAAAATAAACATATGGGATTTTTATCAATCTCTCATACTGCTTCTTCCCTCCATCACCAGTTCTTCTCTCTCCTCCAGTCTCTCAACCGTGGAAAGTCCCCAAACTTTGTTTCTTGATTCTCTGTTTTCAAACCTTATTTTGTAGAAGCTGCTATCCTATATTTATGTTTTAAATCTTTATCTATAAATCAATTGCTCCCAAATTCTAATCTTTTGCCGAAAAACTATCTACAAATAAAGATTCCCTGGAAATTGTCTTAAAAACTAAAAATTTAACATGACTATTACCAAATTTCTCATTCTTGCCCTTAAAATTTCCCCCTTTCCTCTCATCCTAATTTCAAGATGAGTCACCAATATTCCTTGAAGTTCAAATGCTTGGAATTAATGACAAAACCCAGTATACTTTTAGGTAGATTTCCCCTTCTGTTTTTACTATCTTCCTCTCCAATATTTCTTCTATAGGAGGACAACACAACTCACGTGCATTTAACTTTCTCCTGCCTGCATTTTCTTTTTCATATCTTCCATTTTTTCAAGACTGTATCTTACATTTTCCTAACTTTTTTTTTAACTTTACCTTTCTCTAACTCCTTTTTGCATTGAGTACCATTGAATCTTTCTGGTATAAATAGGCTATTGTTTGAAAGACTATTCATGAACCCATTTTCCAAGTCAGAATAAACACTCTCAGTAATCATACTCTACTTCCTTCCACAACTAACAATATTCTCACTGCCTTTTTTTTTTTGCATACTATATATAAGGAAATTAGTAATGTTTGTAACACATCTTTAAAAAATAATCACAAACACAGCTAGCATGCAGGCCATTAGATAAATAAGTAGAGAGATGAAAGTGATAATGCACAGGTGAATGTGTAACAGCTGGTGATGAATGTGGTTGCCCTGGCACTCATCTCTGCTCCTGTCTATGGAAGTACATAGGGAGAGGGTGTGTGAAAGAAGCTTTGGTACTGTCTTATTCTCTTATAGTACTATACAGTTTAGAACTTTATTATATAATTTGCTATTATTTTAGGAATTTTATTCTCTCTAATGCCTCCATACAGATAGAAATTATAATGTCTACCAGCTGTCTAGTATATCTAGCTTCATGGTAAGAGGAAAATAAAAACCAGAACAAGGCAACCATAACCTTATTGACAATTTTTATTGTAGACAATTTTATATTCTGTACTATAATAAAATTATAGACTAATAAAACTATAAACTTTTTTTTTTTTATAGACAATGTAAAGGTAGCAATTCAAGACAAGTGAAGCAGTGATTTGGTAAGGGTATTCCCCTCTATTATTAGATGATTGGAAACATGTACTTAGTTTCTTGTAACTGTCTTTAAATGTGAGCCCTTTGGGGGAGAATTCAAGTTACACACTCGTAGCTTCTTTTATGAACCAGAAATCGTCTCCTTCAATCTACATGATTTTAGAGTTAAAATGTTTCTAACATATGATTTTTAAATTTTAATAATTATATTGCCATCAAAAAAGTTTAGTAAGTATGTATATTAGTCCGTTTCTGTTGCTAATAACAAAATACACCAAACTGGGTATTTTATAATGAAAACGAAATTTATTGCCTACAGTTTTAGAGGCTGGGAAGTCCAAAGTCCAGGGAACACAGCTGGTGAAGGCTTTTTTTGGTGGTGGCTTCAGTGATGTCAGGGTACCACACTGTGAAAATGGTGGAGCGGAGAGAGCAGAGACAGACTCTCCTCTTCTTTGAAAGCCCTCCGAGCCATATCCCTGACCACCATTTTTAATCCATTCACTTCTGCAGGGTCCTACAATCTAATCACCTCTACAAGACTCCACCTTTCAATTACCGTAATAGGACTTCCCTCCCTCTTAACAGTCACAGTGGGGGCCAAGTTTCTAATACATAAAACTTGGAGGACACAATTCAATCTTCAATGAGTTTGGGGGAGACATAATTCAATCCACTACAGTATGGAATAGAAAAAAAAAGTCCCACTAATTCAACCCATCCATTAACCATTTTCTATATTCCCTTCCAGTCATTTTTCACATTAAGGTGCTTTGCATGTCTGTAATCATAGAGCATATGCTGTTTTTTCTCTGAAATTTTAAAAACAATGTTTTATCATAAATATTTCCCCACATGTGCTGCACAGCTTTCATGCTTCTCTGACTTTTTTTTTTTTTTAACAGATCCAAGCAGTGAGTTAGATAAAGCCTAAGGACTCAGAGCCAAAGGCTGTCCTCTCATTGGTAACAGGCCAGCTGCCCATTCGCTGTTCCCAGCTGCAGCTCACTCACACACACTATTGTATCATATTTGTTCTAAAATTTTTGATCTACTGGGAATAATTAAGATTCATTGCCTTGAGAAGAGATTCTCCCTAATGTAATGCAGACTAAGAAAACAGGGTAATGTTTTTATCCGTGAAATGAATTCTCAATCTAAACATCCCCATGCTGAAAAGAAAACATCCAGCCATTTGAGTGTTTGGAGATGCAAGAAATCTGATCTTTTTCCCTTGACATTTCTGTCATATTCAGCCATCATCTTGGGCTATCAGCACCTGTCCCATTACTTACAAATCCTATTTGATCCGTGTTCATCATTTACTGCGTCAGAAGTTCTAACTCTCAGTTAGTTTGAGCGAATTTAGATCAAGAAGAAATAGGTCTGGATTAACTAAAGATTTGGTTCCCTTTATTTCATGTAATACCTATTACTATCCCTTTACATTAAAAAAAAATTCTTTTCTTTGCTTCCTTCCCCAGTGCCTTGTATTATTTGTTTCAAATTATACTTTGGTTCTTATCTGGGAATTATTTTTAGAGGACCTTAGTTATGTTTTTATTACCATTCACTATTATTTCTCATATTATTTAAAAATTTTTTCTTCACTATTTTTAGTGACTACACCTATCTTTAGTTTCTAATTGAACCTGAAGATGTATTAATATTCATCCATCCATCCGTCTGTCTCTCCATCCATCCATTCTCCCATTTTACATTTATTTAGTCATTTATTGTGGGTCCTCCTTTATGGCAGGCAAAAACAAGCTGGACTACTTTTATTGAGTTGACTCACTTAGTTCAGTTTTTAAAAAGGGTCAATTTTGTCAAATAATGGTTTGTGATCTGCCAATTTTTCTACAGCATCCATTCACGAAATCAAAATCTGTTCCCTTGAAATTGAGATTAGTGTGTCCTGTTGATAATATAAAATACATTTTCCAATAATTACTTAAGATTTCGTTTTTAATATTTTATTTTAAGAGCTCATAAGTTTTGTTTCCTAAACTGATTTATTGGGATTAAACTGACATTGTTTCTATGTACAAAATGAATTGTTTCTTTTTTACATGTTAGTTGTCATAATGTTTTATTGTACTACTGGTTTTGATAATTGGTCTGTGAATTTACTTTGAAATTGTAGTTTATTTGATTGCCTTTTGCTTATGCCGAGGTACTAGAACTTATTTTCTTATTATTTTCTTTTTTTTTTTTTCTGGCCTTCTTTTCATTAATTTTTTTTCCCCTGGCCTATAAAAGGCAAATAATTATATCATTTTCTCACATTCTTCCATCTCTTCTGCAAAATGGTTCCTTTCTTTAAGATTATTCTCTAGTCTTCAAATACAGATCTAAACAGTTATTTTGGTCTCATAATGACTGATTAATTGCCTAGTTCTTTGCTGCCAGTTTATGACATTTTAATTAGACTATACTGGATTGAGGCCAAGTAAATATTGTTAGTGATATTATAATTTTCTCTTTTCTGGATCACTGTGGCAGGTCTCCTGATGATTGTTTTCATGTTGTATTTCACAGGGTGAAATATGTTTCTTCACAAGAATATTTTGAATCTAGTACCAACGATCCTTTGCCACTGTTACTAGAGACATTTCCCCTTTGTCTAGTAAACATTTATTAAAGATGCTACAATGAATAATTATCTCTTCCTGCATTAACCATTCAGACTCTTTTGAAGTTATCTATGTATATCTAATCAACCGAAAATAAAACCGTATTTAAAAAAATTTATTTGGGTTTCTTCACAGCAATGAGTAATTCTTGTTAAAGAAAGATTTACTGGGAAAGGAAAGCATAATAAATCCTAATTTTAATGGTTTTGAACTTTACGATGTCTGATGCATTCCATTCCTCAGCAGAACATCCTCCCACCCTACCCCCTCAAAATGCATTTACTATGTAACTTTTAGCTGCTTAATAACTGTACCTACTCTCTTCATTTTACTTACGTAATTTTGGTATTTATGAATTGATCTTCACTTTTGTGTTTGTAGCAGATAAGTTTGATTTAACACAGCTTGGCATGAGACCACTGATCAAAAACACACTTAGATCATAATAACAAATTTCCTTCTATTATATCTATTTACACTTCCACAGTTTATAAAAACACCTGTTTCCCCACACTCTTGCCAGTACAGAGCTTCCTATCTGTTTTTGTTGCAGCATTCTGAAGTTACTTAGGGATCTTTCCATGTTTTCTCTCTTGCTCTCTGTATCTCTGTTATACAAGTAATATTTAAATACCTTCCTGTCTTCAAAATTCTCAGTCAATACATTGGACGTAAGTGTGAAATGTAAATTTCTCCCTCATCCTTTCTCAAAGATCACTACTCTCGACAGTTCAATTAGCATGTGTTTTATAAATCCATTTAAAGATACTTCATTGATATGACTGTGATTTTTTACATCCACATATTAAATTGTATGCATTGTTTTGCCTTATTTTTTCACTTCAAAATATTGTAACAACATGTCTATTTTTAATAGTTACATGTACTTTTTATCTTGTTCCCTTTTAGTGAAACTTTAGGTTGTTTCTATTTTTTCTTTATTATAATATCTAATTTTTTCTTAATTCTATTTTGTCTAATATTAGTATTGTTGTATCAGCTTTGTGTTCTTTTGGCTAATATTTACTTGGAGTACCTTTACATATTAGTCAGAGTTCTCCAGAGAAGCAGAATCAATGGGATATATAGATAGATAGATAGATAACAGGAGATTTATTATAAGAATGGGCTCATGTGATTATGGGAACCAAAAAGTGCCACAATATTCCATCTGCAGGCTACGGAACCAAGAAAGCTGGTGGTATAATTCAGTCCAAATCCAAAGGCCTGAGAACCAGGGGAGCTGATGGTGTAAATCTTAAAGTCCAAATGTCTCTAGGAGCTCTGACATCCAAGGGCAGGAGAAGATGAATACCCCAGTTCAAGAAAAGAAAGGAGATAAAGAAATCACTCTTTCTCTGCTATTTTGTTCTATTTGGGCCCTGAATGGATTGGATAATGCCTACCCACATAGGCGAGGGAGGATCATCGTCTTTACTTACTCTGCTGATTCAAATGTGAGTCTTTTCCAGAAACACCTTCACCGACCTACCCAGGAATAATGTTTTACCAGCTCTCCGGTCTCCCCTTGACACAGTCAATTGACACAAAATTCACCAGCACACCTTTCTGTTTTGCTAACCTCATATGTTTAGAACTGGATTAATAATAATCCATAGTTTCTAGTGCACTATCACTGATAGTCCTTGTATTTTTATTACATAATTTTATTTACTTAATTTTTAATAATTAAGAAAAATCGTTTATGTATATACGAGTGTTACGATCTTTATTGTGTTAATTTATAGTACATGCTTTTTAGGGTTAGATTCATCATTCATTATTAAATCATATTTTTGATACTTTTGAACATTTTTGACTGACTGCTTGTCATATCTGATTAGTTCATCACTGATTTTTACCTAATAGTGTGACTGATGAAGAGCTCCCTTCAGGAGCAGAAGTGCCAGCCCCGTCACTTTATTTTTGTTTACTTGTGCTTTCTTTGTTATTTTTAGCCCCTTGTTGCCTTGCAAAAATATTTGAAAATTATTTGATCATTTTTGTGAAGATTACCCTATTTAAAATGCATAATATAATTGGCAAGTCCACTTGATATCATAAATTAAAATATAAAAGCACAAAGAAGTAAGGACATCACTGTCAACTCCTTTGGGTTGAAGAAATATCATTCTTCCCTTAGGATATTTTACTTATTATGTGTGATAAATAATTATCTGACATGAAAAATAATGGTGTCAGTGTTTATTTGTGTATTAAATATTAGTAAAACAATTTCTTTATCTGTTTTAAATACAAATTACATTTAAAAGAAAATATAGTATTTCCTTTCTCCTGTCACAATGAATCAGTTAATGTAGTGATTCTCAACGTATGGTCTATGGACCACTGGATAACCCTGAGACCCTTTCCAGAGCTCCATGAGCTCAAAATTATTTTCACAATAATACTAAGAAATTATTTATCTTTTTGGCTGTGTTGACATTTATGCAGATGATGCCATGGCAGGACAAACTTCTGAAGCTTTAGCATGAATGTAGGCAGTGGAAGCAAACTGTACTGGTAGACATTGTGTTCTTCATTGCCATGTGCATACAAGAAAAAAAGCCAGTTTCACTTACAAGTCTCTTGAACGAAGCATTAAAAATTATTAATTTTATTAAATCTTAACCATTGAGGGCATATCTTCCTAATATTGTTTGTGACAATGTAGGAAGTGGCGTAAAGCGTAAAGTACGGTGGCTGCCTGTGCAATTGTTGAGAGCTGAACTAGTCACTTTTTTCATGAAGTATTGTTTTTTCTTGAAAGAAACTATGATTGTTCAGAGTTGGGATTTTGGCAGACATTTACTCAAAAAAGAGTGAAGTGAGCCTGTCACTGTAAGGAAAACAACTGACAGTATTTGTGTCCACTAATAAAATATGCGTTTCAAGTTAAAACCAGAATTTTGAAAACACCACCATAAACTTGACAGTTTTGCAGTAGCTAAAGGCAGGGCCAGCTGCCTCATTTGCAGGGTTCAGAGCAAAATGGAAACGTGGGGGCCTCATTGTTCATAAAGCAGAAAATAAGCACCATTTAGAGTACCAAAGGATAAAGCTTTGTTCTTCGTTTTATGGTCTCTCTCTTGAATTATGTGTTTTTTATTTGTTACTTAATGTTGTTCTAATTAAAGAAAATTAAAATTTTACATTATTAGCATAAATTGTACTGTTTATCTTTATATTGTGCGGTGCCAGTTTTACATGCAAATATAAAAACATTATATTTATACGCAGAATCACAAAAAATGCACAGTTTGTATTTCATAGTTCATACGCGCACACTTTTGTTCTATTCTTATCAGAAGAATAGAAATGATGCGCAACCCTAATCAACTGTTTTTATTTCACTTCTTGACACTTGCACTTTTTATCAACACTGTCTTCAGCATACTTAGGAGCAAGGAAGGGCTGAAAGGAAAAGGAATTATGAGTTGCCCTATCATTCCTTTTTTTACTGTCATCATTTTCAGCAAAAATTATTGGCTATTATAGGAAAGTAACACCGGTGAGAAAGGATATGATAGAATTCCCTGGAGGTTTGTCTTTCTTAGAGTGTACTACCTTTTATTGTGCATTAGAAGCAAGTTCTGGTTTGATTGAAAAGTGTGGTTTCTCAGAGCTGTTAGCACCCCCAATTTGTCATAGGCTTAACAAGCTTACTGCTATGGTTTGAATGTTTGTTTCTCCAAAAGTCATGTTGAAATTTAATTGCTCTTATAACAGTATTAAGAGGTAGGACCTTTAAGAGGTGTTTAGGTCATGATGGCAGAGCTAATGCCATTATTTCAGGAGTGAATTCCTTATCGATGGAGTGGATTTGCTTTCTTGCTCTCTCGCTCGTCTTCCTTTCACCATAGGATAACGCAAGAAAAAGGCCATTGCTAGATGCCAGCCCCTTGATCTTGGACTTCCCAGCCTCCAGAACTGTGAGCCAATAAATTTCTTTTCATTACAAATTTCCCAGTGTGTGGTATTCTGTTACAGCAGCACAAAATGGACTAACACACTTACCTTGTTCTTACTTTGACCCCACCAAACTTGCAACATTGTGGGTTCACCAGAACTTTGTGATTGTAGGGCATTGTGAGCACTACAGGCAAATGAGGCATGAAGTAACAGAAGATATGCTGCATATTGCAGGTATTTTTTTTCATTGTTCCATTGGGCTTCACTTACAGAACACAAGTTCAAAGGCAAAATTATTAAAAATTTCAAGACAGTAACACCAAAGCATTCAAACAAGCATGGTCCCTTCTAAATGTGGGGTCCTCTACAAGTACATGGCTTTCACTCCCATAAAGCTTAACCTGCTCAAAGACTTTTATGAGATTAGTGGTGATATTAATGAATGTGAATTGTTGATATTGTGTAATGAGATACGTCAACATTTGGAAGATTTGTATAAACCTGCAAACCGATATTTCTGAAATGATCAATGCATAATGTTACAAAATCATGAGTGGGTAAAATAGTCATTCAAAATGCAAAATAGACCAATGAATTTTAACATTAAGAGAAGACAAAAAGTTTACTGCTATAGTTTCAGATTCCACATTGCAGCTAACTTTTAAGAAAGCATCATTTATCAGTTTTTGGTGCAGGATCAAAGAAAATTATCTGTAACTACCTGAAAAGGCTCTGAAGATATTTTTCCATTTTCCAACTACATATCTGTCTGAGGTGAGGCTTCTTTTCATACACTTAAACTGAAACATCATATCACAATAGATTGACTGCAGAAGCTAATGTGAGAATCCAGGTGTCTTCTATTATGTCAGACTTAATTAAGGAGATTTGCAGAAATATAAAATAAATCCACTGTTTGCGTGAAATATTTTCCAAAAACTTAAAATGTTATTTATGTTAATGTGTAGTGGGTTTGGATTGTTATTTTAAATGAGTTTATAAATTAAACACATAATCTCTGTAGAGTGTTAGGGTTTCGAATAATTGCAATTAGGATAGAAAGAACAGTATCAGCAAACATAATTATAAAAGTAATACATTTATTAACCCTAACAATGTATTTTATCATAATCCTCAAGATATACATCCTAGTTTTTCTTCATCATCTTCTAAATTTTCAGGTGTTTTTATTCTCTGATTACAAAATAGAATATTAATTATAAGAATTTCAAACAGTATGCAGATACAGAACACATAAATCTCCTGAATTCTCACACTTTAAAGACGTAGTCAATTTGGTTGCATTTCCTCCACTGTCGTTTTATCCTCCATTACAAACAGTAACTTTATTATTACTATAAATTATAACAATAATTTATGTCAAGATCTGATAATGATAGACTTATTTTTTCTCTTAATAATATGTCTTAAACTATGTTGTTTTGTAAGATCTTTTTTCTGTGTTATTATCTAAGATCTACTTTTAAAAATTATATATTTTAAATCGTAGAACTGTATACGAAGTTTGACTTGTTTCTAGTTAGTGAACAGATATTGACCTGAAATAAGTGTGCTGGAGCAGACTCATTATTTAATTGATTGGATGCATGGTTGTTCAGCCCATTCATGAATGGACTTTTCCATTATGCAAATGACCATGACCTGTACAAAGTAATTTATAAATAAATTTACCATTTTGATTAATTACAGATCGAAATTTATTTATGGGTAAAAAATGAGGAACCCAGAGTCTCTGGCCTAAATATTTAGAGTCAAATATGGGAATTATCATGTATATAAATAACCATAATAAGTAGTGTGTTAACACGTTAATAAAAACAACAAGGAAAGTTCCATATGTCCAGTGGCCTACATGAGTCTATATTTGATAAGAAAAATTAAACCCTAAACAAAGAGCTTTGGTAGACTATTTTACCAGCTTCCCAAATTTCTTCCAGTATAAAAATGTTTTTTCAGTACTATGTCATGGCTTGCCCATGGTAATATTAATAACTAAATCAAAGATACTGAACATGGGTCAGCTCTTGCTTGAATAACAGTTATGGACAGGTCCATTGTTCTATTTAATTATAAGAAAGAAGTATGTCTATAATTTACTCACAAATGTCTCCTATACTCAATCTGGATACCATGCTGCCCATCTCTGCTATTGTTTAGTATATTCAATTTGAGACTAGAAGAGATGAGGATGTCTACACAAAGGACAACATATAACTTATCACAAATCAAATGATTCATATTAAAATATCATTCTTTTCTTAGATTAGATTATCTTTTGGGTTTTTCTTCCAGTGTTGTAGGCATTACAGCAAGATTGGCCAATCATATGCTGTAAATTTATATAATCCTTTTAGAAAGCAATATGCCAAAACATATAAAGAGAAACAAAATTCTTATTCTTAACCCAAGTATTCAAACCCAAATGTATTTCAAAGAAATATTCAAACAAAAGAGCTATATACATAAAATTGGTTGTTATTATATAAATATCCAGTACTAGTGAATAAATCATTGTCCAACAAAGTGATTAAACTACACAATCTTCAAAATAGTAAAAAGCATATGTGAAATCAAGGTAACATGTTCAATAAGTCAAAATGAAAGAAAACTGAGCAAATACTGGGATTAGAACTGTATAAAATTATGAATGTTTTTGGATAAATATCATTGGGGAAAACACAAATAAATAGAAAAGTTATACCAGAGCAGTAGGATTATATCTCATTCGTTTTCATTTAGCTGAACTTTCTTTCATATTGCTTTTTCTTGGTAAAACAAGCTCATAAACAAAAAACTCAAGAGGCTTTCTGAGGCAATTACAGTGTAATTCATTACACGTGGAATGGAGATTCAGGTTGGAAAACTGGTTATCTTCTTCATGTGTGTGTCATTGTAGATAAGTAACCTAATTTTGTGAACCTTAGTTTCATCATCACTTAAATATAGATTCCACTGGTCCTTTAGGGTTAGGAGATTAATTAAGAAGACTCATGTGAAAGTGTCCCTTAAAATCCTTCAAACGCAGTTGGTACGCGGTAAATTATAGTTGATTCTGAAATTAAGGGGGACTTTTTCTTTCTTTTAGTGTTTTTAAAATGCTAATAAACTTTGCCAAAAGGCTTAACATACTGGACCTAGAGAAGATTATATACACTTTGAGAACTTTACTTGATAACTGTGCTTACTATGTTCAATAGTTTTGACTGTGTGTGCTTGGATGATTTTAAGTAGCAAATCCATTTTTACCTTCAAAGGCCTTTTATTGTCTTCCCCACAATAATAAAAAGAGAGTCAAATGCAGTTGTGTATTTAGTTCAGGCAAAATGCTTGGGTTTATCACAAAAAGCAACTGATCTGCAAAGAACTTCCGTAAGAGGACTTTCTATTTCAAATTCTTTAAATATTTTGTTAACAGACACAAGAATGATTACGTATTGTAATGATGAATAAGCTAATTTTCCTGATCCCACGTTGTACACAACTATTGAAAATCAACATTGCACCCCACATATATGTATAATAAACTATCTTTAAAAAAAATTGAAAGTACACAAAAAAATTTGCATTGCACAAATAGTTGCAAAGGATTATAAATTCTTTGGTGTTATTTGACTGCAGCATTCTGTAAACATATACAGACCAAATTCTGGTGTAGAGGAAATAGCACAGGAGCAGAATCCAAGAGAACCGAATTCTTGTAAATTCAGCTTCATCCCAACCCACTTCATCTGTAAAATTAAGAGTTGCATGACTAATTATTTAAGATCTTTTTTGTTTTTCAAATTCTGTAATCTATGATGTTTACTTCTCTCTCTCTCTCTTTCTCTCTTTGTGGGGTAGGGATGATATTTATTGAGCATTTATTGTATTCCAGGCTCTTTTTTTTTTAAAGCACTTTACATATATTATTATCTGTAAAACCCAAAATAATAATCTAGGTAAATTCTGTCTAATATATAAGGAACCTCATACCCGGAAAGCATGTAAAACTTTCCTCAAGGTCACATAGTTAAATAGCAAAACTGGGAACGTAAACCCTGGTCCACCGGTGTCCAAAGCCTGAGCTCCTATGTGGTATGCTGTACTGCCTTATGAAAGTGACTCAGTGAATGAACATTTCTCCTCAAATGCCTCTCTTGTTTATAATCACACGCTTATTTTACAAACAGGAATAAAAATGTCTGTTTTACGTTTCAGGATTACCAGTTTACTGAGTGAGCAGAATAAAGACAGAGAGGAAAGGACGGTTTATGTCAATTTTTTGAAAAGCACCAGAAATGGGAACAGCTCTACTAAAGTGAAAAACTGGAGCAAAGGAGAGTAAGCAGAGAAAAGACAACAAAAATGTGATTGAGAATGTATGCTTATTGAATTATTAGACAGGATGAGGCAGGAAGAAAAAAAGATGTTTCCATTAATGATGACTGATAGTTGGCAAAGATATTTTTGAAACAAGATAATCCTTTTTCCACAAGTCGAGTGACAGGACCAAGTCCAAATTTTAACAGAAAAATGTGGCTGTGATAGAGCGCACTAGTATAAACATCAGAGGCATAGCTCTGCCAATTGATGTGTCCTGTGACTAAAGCAAGATATTACTGAAGTTGCACGTTCATCACTTTCTAAACTAGATGTCAGAGATCTTAAAACATTCCAGAAGAAGAAATCTCATCTTTTATTTTGTGAAAGAGATAAAGCACACAGCAGGAAATGTAATTCTCTTGAGAATTCTTCCCATAGTGCTGCTTATGTGAGTTCAAGTAAATATCCTTCACAGAAAGTTTAGCTTTTGGGTCCAATTAAAACCATAATTCCTTCTGTTAAATACACCTAAGGACAAAACAGATTGGATACAAAGCATTGCCATGAACCTGCAGCTCAATGGCAGAGCAGACACCTGTCAGCAGTTGTGATATTGCTCAATGAGGTGCGGCGCTGTGAAGACAGGGCCACAGCTGTGGATCTGGTCCATGCATGGAGCAGTGTTTGGGACATCATAGACTATACACTTAACTCCATTCATCTCATCTAGTTCCCAGCACTGGATCTTTTCTTCCTGATCAGGAACAGGTAGCCAGATTTCTTGTTACCTCTTCTGGGGAGATGAGAACCTTCCTTTTCCCTATTTATAGACAATTGAGACTTGACCATAATTTTGTTTTAATCATCTTGGTTTAGCTATACTTTCTTTTTCCTATACATTACCTTGTCACTTGAGATTTTACTTCATTACTTGATATTGGTTAAAAATAAATGGAAAATGTACTAGTTAACTATTTCTTATGTAATACTTTACTCCAAAACTTAGTGGCTTGAAGCAACAAACATTTATTTTCTCACCGATTATAGGGTTCAGTAATCCTAGAGTGGGTTAGCTGCATGGTTTTGACTTAGGATCACTGACAGGGTTGTCATCGAGGTGCTGGCCAGGTCTGCAGTCATCTCAAGCTCAACTGCAGGAGAATCCACATCTGAGCTCTCTCTCAGTAGGTGGCAAGTCTCAGGTCCACTTGCAAGCTCATAACATGGCGACTGGCTTCCCCAAGGGCAACCAATATAAAAGAGCAAAATTTAAAAAAGCCTTAGAGGGTGAAAAGGTTGAAATAAAGATTTTGCCATCTAATCAAAATGACACATTTTACTTTTAGATTATAATCTCAAATCTTGTGCCCATTGTGTGTAGTCATAGGTCAGGAGTGTCAGAATATAAACATTATTTTTCAAAGCTGGTAAAAAATTGCAACTGACTTGTATATTTTAGCTGAGTCTGGAAAATGCAGAAAAA
This sequence comes from Cynocephalus volans, assembly GCF_027409185.1. Classification (NCBI taxonomy): domain Eukaryota; kingdom Metazoa; phylum Chordata; class Mammalia; order Dermoptera; family Cynocephalidae; genus Cynocephalus; species Cynocephalus volans. The sequence goes on along the minus strand of NC_084460.1, from coordinate 102,745,247 downwards.
ATACACATTCTGTATGTCCTCAGATTAAAGAGTAAACCAATTATAATTATAGTTATAGAATATTTAGAAATTAACATATCAAACATATGATATATAACACAATCAATTATATAAAAAATTAACGACATAATGAATGTGACTATGACAAATCTGTGACCTTAAAAACTTTTTTATAAAATAAAAATAGGAATATATGAATCAAGCTTTTAAGACAGAAAGTTACAAAAAATAACAAGTAAATCTAACATGAAAAAGTAGAAGGATGATGATAATGATAAAAGTAGAAATTAGTGAGAAAAGCCAAATGGATATTTTATGGTTTTGTTAAATAAGAACAAGAGCCATTTTGCTAAATAAAAGGAAAAAACCAGTAAAGCAAACTACTAGCAAATATAATGATTTATATAGAATGATATTTATTGTAAAACAGATACAGCAGGGTAGATCTATATAGAAAATACTCTGTAGTATTTAGAAATAATGCTTTGGAAAACTATCTTTTCTTATAAGAATAATAAACAGTATATGTCAAACTGAAAATCATGATAAAGTACACAGATTTTATTATTTTGACTATTGTAGGTATCAGTCAATTGTTTCTCTGACTTGCTGGAATTAGCCAACTGAATGATATTACTGTAGTTAAATATTAAGTTGTCCTCTATGGCATAAGTTTTAAAAAATTATATAACTTTAGACTTCTGTTTCCTGTATTGGTAGACTAGATAAGTCTCTCCAAATTTTCCTTTGAGGTCAAATAAAAAGCTGGTCAATATATAAAAATGTCTGCTTGAAAGCAATGAAGATATAGCGTGATAATGAAAAATTATCAGTCTGGAATATGGAAAGATTGGCGCCCAGGGAAATATGACTGGCCTTTGAGCTATATTTCACATGGGAGCAGTTGTGAGAGCTACAGGGGCAGCTGAAAGGATGAAAGGATGGATGGCTCATTTGGCAGCCTCACAGGGCTAGCATAAAGAGGCTTGGAGTCCGGGGCCTTCCACTGGAAGCCCTGGTGAACTTTCCTTACACTGACCTAGAACTCTAAAGGGCTGTACAGAGGAGTAAAAGTGATCCAGAAGAAGACAGGCTTTTTCAGGGATTGCAATTCAACTTTGTATGCATCTCAGCTTTGAGTAATCCCAGATGGCTAGAATGTTCTCATGCAACTTGAAGACAAAAAAACTAAATGTTTGGGGAAAAATAAAGTGATCCTAGTACCCAAACTATTTTTATAAGGAGTTTTGAAAATCCAAACTTCAAAACAAAATCAAAATACTAATCATACAAGTAGTAAAAGTAACATGAATGATGACTAACATCAATAATGACAATATATTAGAAACAGATCCACTGAAGCTCCGGATAGTGAAGTTATCGGATCCAGGTTTTAAAATAAATATGCTTTTTATGTTCAAGGAGTTAAGGGAGGACTAAAATAATTTAGACTTGAAACTGGGAAGAACCATATAGAAAGTCTACTGAAAAACGTAAATACCAAAATTAGAAGCTAAATAGATGGAATTAACAGCACACTAGCCCATGAGAAAACTGATGAACTGGATTACAAATCAGAAATAAATTTCCCAGAATGAAACAAAATTGTATAAAAAGATAGAAAATAAAAAGAAGAGATAGTACACACATCGACTTATGTGTACTTAATCCCAGGGTAAAAGTAGAGAGAGGATGGGGTAGAAACAATATTTGAGAACATAATGATTAAGAATTTTCTTAAACTGAGGAAAGGCATCAAGCTATAAATTATAGAAATCCTACAAATCCCAAGTAGGAAAATTTAAAAGGAAATCACATGTAGGCTTGTGAGAGTAGCACTGTTAATAATCAAATTCAAATAAAACATCTTAATATAATCCACAGTAACAAAGATATATTATTTTCAGGAAACAACAATTAGAATGGTAGGTGAATTTTCAAAAGACACAATGAAGACTGGAAAGAAAGGAAAAGGTATTTCCAAAGTACTTACAGAGAGTAATTGCAGGCTGGCTGGTTAGCTCATTTGGTTAGAGTGTGGTGTTATAACACCAAGGTTAAGAGTTCAGATCCCTGTACCAACCAGCTGCCCCCCCAATCAAAAGTATGTGTATATATATATATATATAAGGAAGTAATTGCTAACCTAGAACTATAATTTATTGAAAATATTCTTTAGGAGTGAGAGTGACATGGAGACACTTTCTTAAAAACAAAATATGAGAAACTTTGTCATTCATACCAACACCAAAGAAAATATTAAAGAATTTGCTTCAGGCAGAAGGAAAATAACTCAGATAGAAGTTCAGAAATACAGGAAGAAATGTATTGCAACAAGATGGCAAATAGGAAGGTAAAGATAAACTAATATTGAAATTATGAAACAATAAGAATACTGTATTGCGGAGTTTAAAACATGTAGATAATTAAAATGTATGATTGAATGGCAGATAGTTCTGGAAGTGGATAACAGGACTTAAACAGTTCTACGGCCTTTCCTTCAAGAGGGGTGATAGCAAATCAATTACAATGAGACTTTAGACTTCTGGTTTGGAGGAGTGAGTGCCTAACAAGCTGATTTCCCCCACAAATAACAACAATAAAATCTGAACAACAAAATAACAATAATAACAAAAAACTAACAACAGATGAAAAATCAGAGATGATCCAGACGTTAAAATTACATAAAGGAGGGTGGCTACTGGTTGTATAAGTGAATATGTAGTTTGCAATGTTTCCGCAATACCAACTCTAAGTAAACTGAAGAAAATTTACTGCGCATTATAATCCCTAGAGCAACCACTAAAAAAAAAAATGTGAAGAGAAAGAGCTAAAAAGCTGAATGCTAAAACACTACAAATAAACCAAAAGAAGGCAAGAATGAGAAAACAGAGGGAAAAAAGGTTATATAAAGCAAACAAATAATAAAATAGTGTACTTAAATCCAACTTAATCACAATTCCATTGAATATTAATAAAATAAACACTCTAATTTAAAGGTTTAGATTATGAGAAAAAAGCAAGATCCAACAATGTTATATCTGAAAGAGATGTACTTTAATAGATAGAAAAAGATACACCATGCAAAAAGAAAATGTAAGCATAGGAAGACTAGTGAAGCTATATTAATATTAGATGAAATAGGCTTAAAGACAGTATTACTAAACATATAAGTATTACTAATATAAAGAATATTATTTCATAATGTGAATAGATCAATTAATTAGAAATTCATGACAATCATAAATGTATATGTACTTGATAAGAGAGTCTTAAAATATATAAGGCAAAAAAAAAAAAAAAAGAACAGAAAATTTGACAATTATTTTAAAATCTCTCTTTAATAGCCTGTTGGAAACACTAAACAAAAATGTCAGTAAAATCTTAAAGGATCTGAATGACACTACCAACCATCTTGACCTAATTGTTACGTGTAGAATACAGATACCAATGACTCCAGAATATACTTTTTTTCCTCAAATGTGCATGGTATAGTTACCATGATAGACCATATGCTAGGCCATAAAATAAGTCTCAATAAATCAAAAAGGACTGAAATCATACAACATATCTTCTCTGACTATAATAAAATCCAATTAGAAATCAATAACAATATAATATTTAAGAAACCCCAAATATTTGGAATTAAAACAACTCAATAATCCATGGGTCAAGGAAGAAATCACAAAGAAATACAGGAAATATTTCAAACTCGATGATAATAACAGATCTCAAGAGGGAGATGGGGAGAGGGTGGTTAATGGATAAAAAATATTAGAGAGATAGGAAGAATGGGATCTGGACTTCTATAGTAATACAGAGAGACTACGGTTAACAACAAAGTGCTGTGTATCTTTGAATAGCTAGTTGAGATGATGTTGAATGTTCCTAACACCAAGAAATGACAAATGTTTGAGATGATGGATATGCTAAACACCCTGATATGATCATTGCATACAGTATGAATGTACCCAATTATCATATTGTACTCCATAAATATATACCATTATTATGGGTCAATTATGAAAAATAAATTGAAAAGAGAGAAAAAAAGAGAGAAATACAGACTGGAATAGTGATTCCCAGAGGCAGGGAAGGGGAGGAGTGGGGAAAGGTTGGTAGACTGGTACAAAGCTACAAAGTTACAATTAGATAGGAAGAATAAGTTCTGGTGCCCTGGGGTGACAACAGCTAATAATATTGTACCGTATTTCAAGATAGCCAGAAAAGAGGATCTCAAATTTTATAACCACAAAGAAATGATAAATGTTTAGGTTGTAGATATGCTAACTATTCAGATTAGATCATTATACAACATAAACATGTATTGAAGCAACAAATTGTACCCCGTAAACTTGTACAATTAAAAAATAAATAACAGATTATATAGCCTATACAAGGGGAATACATAAATATGTTGAGCAGTGTTATGCCATCACATTGCAGACCTTAGACAAAACGGGACAAATTCCTTAAAAGTCACAAATGATCTAACTTTACACAGGAGTAACTTGAATATCTATTAATAAATTAAATTAATGGTTACAGATGTCCCAGTGAAGAAAACTGCAGATGGCTTCACTGGTAAATTCAAACAAATATCTAATAAAAATGTAATTTTTATTTTACATAATCTCTTCCAGAATTTAGAAAAAAAAAGCACTTCCACACTCATTATATGAGTGATGCTAATACCCAAACCAGGCAAAGATATTACAAGAGATAAAAACTATAGAACAATGTCTTAGAAGCAGCAATAGATAATAATTTTAATATATCATGGGACATGCATCACACGAAGGCAAAAATGGTTTATCATGTAAAAATCAATCAATGTAATTCAGAATATTAACAGAATAAAGAAGAAAATCCATATGTTCATTTCAATCAATACAAAAAAAAGCACTTGCCAAAATTCAAAATCTGTCTATGGTAAAAATGCTTAGAAAATTAAGGGTGGAAGAGAAATTTCTTAACCTGATAAAGCATGTCTACAAAAACCTAAAGCTAACATTATATTTACTGATGAATTATTAAATACATTTTTCTAATTTTTTTTAATTTTAACTTTTCAATATACACTGTAGTTGATTTTCCTGACCCTTTACCTGTTTCTCTTCCTCCCTCCCTCTCTCCCCCACCCCCAGGCAAGAATGTCTGCTTATTTAGATTGGGCTGGAGGTACTAGCCATTTCAATAAGACAACAAAAACAGTTAAAGTCATAAAGATTGGAAGGAATAAGTAAAACTGCCTGTTTTTGAAGATGACAGGACCTTTAGGTATAAAGTCCTCAGGAATCTCTATAACAACTGCTAGAACTAATAATTGTATTTAGCAAGGTCATAGGATACAAGGGAAATATGCAAAATTGAATTAGCGTACAATTAGAAAATAGAAATTTTATTTAGAAATTTATTTAAAATACTGCCAAAACCATAAGATTCTTAGGAATAATTTTAACAAAAGACATGCAAGACCTTTTCACTGATAATAAAGATTTCAACAGACACTTTGACAAAGAAGTTACAAGTTATGGCAAACATGCACGTAAAAAGATGCCCAACATTATTTTTCGTTAGGGAAATAACTTAAAACCACAATAAGAAACCATCACATTCCTACTAGAATGGCTAGTAACAATAACTTGACAATCCTAAGTGCTGGTGAACATGCAGGGCAACTACAACGTATGCATCTTGGTGTAGTGTGAAATGGTACAGCTTCTTCAATACTTAAAACAATCAATGAGAACTCTATATTTCAATGACAGAGAAGCTAGGAATGATAGAAATAGTATAATTTTCCCAAAGACGTGCAGTTTATTATTCTGATTAATCTTAACTTTTAGTTTAGGACATATATATTTATTGGTTTGAAATTCTTTTAACCCACAGATAATATCCAGGGCCCATAGAAATGAGACTATCTGAATTTACTTACAGTAAACACTTTTGCATCAAAAGAGCTTCCTCTGGCCTCTGACCATGTAGAGATCACCTTGAATGTGTAGTTTTACGTTGTGATGATTAAGGAGAGGAGAATTACTTTCATCCTTCTCCATTTTCAAAACCCTAAACATATAGAGAAAAGGGCATTTAACCCTTGACCCAAAAGAAGCAGAGTTAAAAGCAAAAATGGGATATGATGGGCGTTACCTTCTCCTTCCTTTCACACTGGGTATGAAGCTTTTCTCTCTATTTGCTCTTTCCCTTCAGAGATTCACACTATTTGATTGCCAGGAATGTCATTTGGGAAAGAGATATCATACCATAGCTTGATGTTTAAGAGGAATCCATTACCAACAAAATGATAACTTTACAAATTGATAAAACCTGTATTTACATTTGAAATATTTTTTAATATTTTAAATTACATTTGCAGGTGATAAGGTGAGCAGAAACAGCAATGTTTTCTGTGTTCTTGAGAACTGAGTAATATATAAATCAAAAGTAAAAAAAAAAATCTTTATGCATTAACTCTAGCTATGGATTAATCTCTAATATTCCTGAGGGAATAGAAGATGCTATGCTGTGGGATCTGCATAGGATCCTAATTCCTTTAAATTGAAATGCTTATTGTTTAGAAAAAATGAGTTAAGTGTACATAATGTGTCACAGCAAGACCAGCAATCGTACATATTTTTCTTTTCACATACAGCCTCATTGGTTAATTGACAAAAATATAAGATACTGAAGCATGAAAATAAATTATATAGAATCCGTTTTACAGACATTTTGAAATCACACCATCTATGTGATCTATGTGATGAAAGGTTACATATCTTAACAAGCTTATGTACTTTGACAGCTAAGAAATACATAATTCTATTTGAAACTATCCCATTCTCAGCACTTTTAGCTTTCAATGCTATGCTCTTGGCAATTTTTATGTCATTATCACATAACTTATTGCTTTAACCCCATGTTTGAAAGTATGGTTTTGGGGGGAAAGTAACCTTGTTCCAAAACTACCCCTGTTCCCACAGTCACTGTGCCACTCTCATTTCAACATTTCCTAAAGATCATTTTTTCAGGTTTCAAGATTGTGTTGCTGATATTTCTGCTTTCTAATTTTTTTTTTTTTTTTTTCATCATCAGGGAAAGGGAACATGCTGCAAGGTTTGCTGGTTTCCTCTGTTCCCACTGGAGACTAAACAGAAGAAAACTGATTCCTTAAGCTTCAGAAGCCTTGGGCTATCTCCACATTCTTATTTAGATATTAATTCTCATGGCTTTCAGAGACTCAAAGCATCTTGGATGCAAAGCACTGAGGTATTATAAAATCTTTTTGGAAGCTACAGTCTACTTTGAGAATAAGAATGAAAAAGTATCATCACCATCTCTTCAAATTGTACCCCCACCCTCCAATGGGCAGTGTTTTAGTGCATCCAATTTCTGCTGGAGGGAAAATCTACTCTCACTTTAAGGCATTAACTGAAATTCAGTGTCAACATCCTCAAACTAAGAGCCCAAGTACCAAGAAACATGAACAAACGAGGGTCCTGACATTTACTAGAAATCACAATGCTTCCTTTCACTTACTCTTCACAATTACACAAAGTAAATATACATCCGAATCGTTGTTTTAAAAGTGGGTAACTGTGTCCAGAGACATAAAGCAGCTTGCCTCAGTAAACAAAAAGATCAATCGAATCAGTCTTTGTTATACACATGGTCATCAGTTGCAGGACCTCAAATATCTTTGTGCCAACTCTGTTTGGGTTTTGTTTTCCTAAGAATCTTCAACTTGTTGCTGATCTTTAAAGGACTGCAGTTGCTGTTCTTATTAAAGTCACTTAAAACTTATCTTAGTGGTCTCTCTTCCTAGAGTACTTAGACAACAGAGGTGGGAACTGACTTTAAATAATTAAAGCGGGTCAGAGTTGCATTCCTTCAGCAGGTGAATGTTGTCAATAAGATTAGTGTGAGGCACCATTTTGCCCACCACTTATTTCAGCCTTTCAAGGACTTTCTGCTCAATCCATAAGCAGTAGGCGAAAGGACTGTTTACTTTAATCAGATCTGTAGGCTACATTCTTTAAGGAACAGCAAATATTGTTAGAGGTCTAATGTGAAGGAAAACAGAACAACTGCTGCAAAATGGGGACGCAATAATTTCTCATCCACCTCTCTGAAGTGTTGAGATTAATGACTGTGTCCATAACACAGTTAGAGTCTGTAAAAGAAAGTGGTTATACATACCCCAATCCTCCTTTTCCTGCTTAGTTACTGCTGTCACTACTGGAAATAGCACAGGATTTAAACCTGAAGTTCTAGCCTTGAGTCCTGGCTCTACCTATAATTACCTGTGAGATGCTGCACAAGTTATTTAACCTCACTGAGTTTTTATTTCTACTTCTTTGAAATAAATATTATAATACAGACCTCATAGGAAAATTTGGAGAATTAAATGTGTAAAACACATGAAAATGCATTTTAAGCCTTGAAAAAGTATACAAGCAGTGGTTATTTCATACTTACATGTCACTAGAAATTTAATATCATATCCATACAGCAATATACCAGTAGTTCCCAAAGTGTGCTCTACAGAAATCCAATGCCACAGATGTTCTTTAAAAAGTGGGTTTTGGATCTTTTTGGCCCAAAATGTCTTTTTTCAAAATAGTCATTGCTATAGTCTGAACATGCTCCCCCAAATTCATGTTAATCCCCCATGCAACAATGTTGGGAGTGGGGGCCCTTTAGCAGATGTGTCAGTCACGAGGGCTCTGCTCTCCTGAATGGAGTAATGCCATTACAAATAGGGTATGCGAGAGCGAGTTCTCTCTCTTTTGCTCTATGCCATGTGAGAACACAGCATTTGTTCTCTCTTATCCTTCTATCTCCCACCCTGTGAGGATGCAGCAAGAAGGAAGAAGGCCCTTGCTAGATGCTCTCACCTTGATCTTGGACTTCTCAGCCTCCAGAACTGTGAGAAATAAATTTCTGTTATTTGTAAATTACCCATTCTGTGATATTTTGTTATAATAGTCCAAATGGACTAAGGCGGTCATTAAGCCCTGTTGCACTCTCTTCTTAGTTAATAGCTAAATATGGTGCATAATTTTCTGTTTTGTGAGTCTCATAGTCATACAACAGTCCTTTCTTTCATCTCTTTGTACCCAAGTACAATTTTAAAAGTAAATGTGTAGCCATTCCCTGGACAGATCACTTCTGTCTTTCTTTATTCTTTTGTATTTTTCTCTCTTGAACCTCTCTCTTCACCAGGACATCTCTTTTCTCTAGACACATACACACAATACAAAGCATAATGATGGATCTGAAACAATTTATTTCTTAGTCTCAGAAAAAGAAGTGAAAAGAGCAACTAAAACTGTTGTCTATTGATTTGTTTTTTATCCAAACAGCTGATTTTATTGTTGGATTCTTTTTATATCATTTTCAGTAACCTTCTCTGAAGTTGCTCATAAGAAATGCTTCAAATTTCCCTTATTTTCTGAAGTCCCCTTGATCTAAGGTCTCTACATCGTGAGTCTGAAAGTTATCTTCTAGATAAAGATGTTTTTTCTCTTTTTAAAAATATATTAAAAATATACGCCTGCTCTTGAAACTAACCTGGAAAACTTTCAGACATGAAAAACAAAGCTAAAAGGCCAGAAAAGATGGTTTTTATTTTCGTATTAAAAACTCAGTACCCTGGCTTGAATTTACTATGGACAGTTCTTATGACTCTGCTTCTATGCACAATGTCTCACATCCAACATTCCACAAACAGGTTCCATTTAGGACAACTCTACCTGGAATATGCTCCAATCCTAGACTTACAGGACTTTAGAGCTTCAAGTCCACTTGGCCTGTTACACTGTTTATCAAGAAATTTGGTGCATATTTGTAATGCCTTTTAATAGCCTTTATCTGAGATCCCCTGAGAAAGCATGAGTTGTGATTAGGGAGCTGAGAAAGAGGACCCAGGAAATTCAAGACTACATTTAGCTAGCATGTGGATCCCTACTAGTCAGGTCTTATGTTGATTCCTTAATTCATTTATCTATTTACTTCATTCGATCATTCATTTATTTTTTTTAAAGCATCATTTTGTGCAAAATACCAGGGATAGTTAGGTACCACCGAGGTCCAGAATGGCCTGTTTGCTGCACACTTGCTGCCTTCAGCCCCATCCTGCTCTTGGGTGCAGAATCAGGCAAAACACTTTTTCCTGAAATCACCTCTGAATTCTTTTTCTCACAACGTTCTTGCACCCACTCCACTTAATCAGAGCTGATGTGCAAGAAACATTGCCCACCTCTGACCTGTGTGGTAACGGCAGTAATATCTGACAGTTATTGAGCCACTGTGCTAATAAGCATTTTGTGTGGCTTATTTCAATTAATCTTCACAGCAATCCTCTAAGATAGGTACTAGTATCATTCTTTGTTTTACAAATAGGGGAACTGAGGCTCAGAGAAGTTAAAATACCTGGGCCACAGTCAAGCTGCTAGTCAATAGTATAGCTGGGGTTGAATCCAGGCTGTTTGAGTCTAGAATCAATACTCTGGGAGACAGTGCTGAGAAGGTTTTCCAGATGTAAGTTTATCAGCAGAGAAACTCACTAGTTCACTTACAGGTGGAACTGGTGAAAATACGGTTGACTTAAAAAATCTTGAGCTCCACTCCAACACTGACATTCAAAGCTGCATGGCTCTTAAAATCACAACGTGGATAAATTACCTCTATCACAGGGTTCAAGGAAGATTAAAATGAGATAAATCAGAGAGGACATATGAGAGAGTTATTACAGTGAGTGACATGCAATGTCATAAATATTGTCCTTCTCCCCTGAAGTATATAGAGGATAAATGAAGGTTTCTTATCTTTCCTCTGACTTCAACTCTCAGTCTAGAAAATAAGGTCTCTTTTCCTTCCGGACATTTTTGGGGTTGGAGTAGAACTCTAGTGTCCCACAGGGACATCCATAGCTGCCAGGTCCAAGAATGTAATAAATGATTCCAAGGTTGACATGTGTGTGTGGGAGATGACCACCTGAGTGCAAGGATACAAACTGTGTGGTATTTTGTGGTTGGAGAGAAAAGAAAAGGAGGTTCAGTCAGGGGTTTTATTTAAATCAAATATGTTTCAAAATTATGTCTCATTTCGAGTCTGACAGCATTTTCAAAGGCTGGCTTTCTACTGCCAAGCTTCTGGAACAGCCTTGGGGTATACCTATGAGAAATGACTTCATATTGATAATTATCCCTTCATCCTATCAAGACCAATAGATGACCTAGGGGCTTAGGAGTTTTTCTAGTGGCTGGTTTGCCTAGTAAATGTAAAAAGAAATAAAACTCGCCACCACACAAATCGTCATTAGTCATATGCCTTGCCTGATTGTTGAAGCAATCTCAATAAGGGATATTCACTGCTGATGGAAGAATGGGAGAATGGAACTCAAAATGAGATAACACAGGTTAAAATGCCAGTTTTGCTATTTCGAATCAATGTGAAGCCCATATTATTTAACTTTTCTCAACATTCTTTTATAAAACAGGGATATTAATACATATTTTCCTGATTGTTGAGGGACTAACGTAGGAGATTATGTAAACATTCTTGGTGCACGAGGATGCTTGGTGCACTAGGATGGCATGTGCTGGCCCTCTCAGCTAAATGCCACTTGAAATTTTATGGTCTATTCCAGAGGCATCTGATATTAAAATTCTACATCAGGCATTTCTGTGATCTCTTCATAGGGGTGACTCCCTGGGAGAAAGAGTGTTACAAGGCAACTGAGTTCAGAAAGCACATGGTTGGCCCTAGTTCCACCTTCAAGTGGCATTTTCACAGAGCACCAGGACGCGAAAGCTATATGTCTGGGTGCCCCTTCTCACTGTCATTGGGACCACCTCTCATTGTCAATGGGAAGCTCAGAAGTTTTTCTATCAATTTGCTTCCTTGTAAGAAAGGCTGAACTGGGAGTCAGGAGATCTAAGTTTGCAAATCATAGAGAGCTTCTTTGGGCCTCTAATTTCTCACTTATAAAATTGGGGCAAGGAAGGAATGGTGACAAAGAATGTTCTCCAACATACTTTTTAGCTCTCTGACTCTCTCTTTTATTCGATCTTGCTGCTATTTGACCTTCCTAACTCCCTAATTTTCTACCTTTTTTTGATATGTCTACGAAGTTGGAAAATTTTTTTCTCCTTGTTTTGTTACTTAAGATCTTGACTTCCTTTGGAGAAAGGACACTATATAAATGTGAAATAGAATGCTATGGCTATTTATTTCTAAGCCCATCTTGTTCCAAAACTATTATACTGTGGCTAAGACTATGTAGAGAGTCTCCTTGCATCTCTTTTCCATGTATGAAAATTGCATTATTTCAGTTATGTTGTCAAGTAAAAAAGTGTTTCCGTGAGTACTCCTCTAATAAGGATTACTAGAATTTTAAGGAATAAGCCTTTCCATGCCAGTTATCTTGCTATTTTCTTTTGTTGGTGACATTCCACCTTTTCTACTCTAGAGGGCAGTACAATGTTAAAAATGGGAGACATTTTTCCTCATAAGTTCTTAAAAACAAAGTCCTTAAAATTGAATCTCACATAAAACTGAAAAAAAAAAAAAAAATCTCTAACCACAAAAAGGCACTTGTAAAATAACAATAATCCAAAGCAGAAAGACCAGGGGGAATTAAACAATGATTGAGGTTAGTAGCTGAATTAGGTGCACAAAATACTTTTCCAAAGTTATATAATCTTGGGAACAGCCATAGATGATGAGTGAAAGGTGGCAAATAATGGAATTAAAAGACAAAGCAAACGAAAGCCACGGCAAAATATCAGATAGAGTGGGAACAAATATTTAAGGTCATTTTGAGAAAGTCACTTTGCAGATTCTAGAGGTGCTTCCCTGATGCTTAAATGATAGTGACAAGAAAACAGAGGAAGGAAATACCTGCCTCTGCATTTAGAGTATTTACACTTCACAAATATCACTGGTCTTCTCAAACCCCCATTCAACCCCTACTTTTTCACACTCAGCCACTGACCCTGCCTCCTTCATCTAAAAAACCCAGGCTATAGCTACAATATCCTCTAAGTCCCTCTCTCACTCAGCCCTTCAAGCTAGGTTATATCTGCCATCAAACTCACTTCCTTCCACCCAGTATCAGAAGACAGGATGCCTCACTTTTTGTTCAAATCCAGACCCTGACAGTGCCTACCCATCTCCTCCCACCCCTGCCAACACTAGCTCCATTAGATATTTAGCCTCTTTAATTAATATCTTTCACCCTCCCTCTACCCCCATTCCCCAGTTCATTCTCCTCACCTATAAACATCTTTAAGCATTTCTTACCCAAAAAAGAAAAAAAAAGCAAACAACAAAAATCCTTCTCTTCGTGTCTTCATTAAGTAACTTTCTGATCTCTCTTCTCCAGTCACCCAAATCTCTGATAAGAAAAATCTGTAATTTCTTGTAATTTTACTCTTCATTTCACAGCAGCCTAGTGTTTGACCTGACTACTCCTCTGAACCTGGCCTTGCTAAGTTACCAATGACTTTCTGACTGACAAATCCAATGGATATTTTTCAATCCTAGAAATTTATGACTCTTCTATTGCATTTGACACTACATATTATATCCTTCATCTTGGACTTTCTAATCCCATTTCTTTGGTGACATTTTATTCTCCTTCTTCTACCCATATACCTCTGGACCTTTCAGTTCATCAACATAACCCTTACCTATAAGAACCACCACGTTACTCCTATATTTGAAAGTCTTCAGTGTCCCCCCCTCCACCATCAGACAAAACCAAGCCCTTTAGCATGGTACAGCAGGCACTCCATAGACTGGTGCCCTGTATAAAACTATAAATGTTTGCAAAGTAAGTATATGTAGCAATAAATGAAAATAGTTCTTAGATTTTTAGAGTTGATATGAACCTGTCTTAGTGTTTCCATGTGTTTTTTCAAACTTAAATCACAATTTTTGCTTGGAGAAATTAAGTCTCTGAGTATTTGGCTGATATGATGTAAACAGATGTGGCTCTCGTGAATCACACCAATCTAACACTTAATATGGGAAATCCTACATTCTAGCATATGGGCCTTTTGGGGGGTATTTACCTTCTATGATAACAGGGCTAAGGTCTGAGTGTAGAATCCACTTCCATCGTTATTATTATGATAGTCCAAGTATTTTCCTAAAACGTAAAGGACTAATATGCTGCATTTATTAAGCCTTATATTTGCTTGAGCCCTGAAGATGGTTATTCACATTGTTTATTTCATGTATTGTTCAGTATCTGTCACAACTACTCAACTCTGCCCTTGTCCAAAAGCAACCACTGACAATGTATCAATAAATGGGAGTGGCTGTGTTCCAAAAACTTTATTTATGAAAACTGAAATTTGAATTTCATATAATTTTCATGTGTCACAAATTTATTTCTTTTATTTTTTCAACGGTATAGAAAAGTAAAAATAAATAAAAGTATAAATTCTACCTTCTACAAAAATAAGCTGTGTCCAGGTGGGTATTGGAATCAAGTGTCCTTGTATCAAATCTGGACTCTATAATAAACACCAAAACTTTGAATAAACCATTTAACATTTCTGAGTTTCTTTCCTTGTCTTTAAAATGGAGCTGCTAATATCTGCTACACAGTATTTTGGTGAGAAATGAAAGAAAATACATGAGGATATGTTGACATAATATATGCTTTTAATAATCTAAATATCCACATCTCAGTTATTTCTGTATCACTTACAATCATGGTAATTCCTGGTGGGGAAAATAAATATACACTTTTTAAAGTGTATATAGCACTAAATTTTTTAAATAATTAAGCCCATCATGTTTTCCTTAACATTCATTGGTTTTGCTCTTCCAAGTGTTCCTCAGCATTCACACATAGGTGACATTCCCATCTGTACAGGGGTTTCATCCTGTAATGCTCTACTGTTTCTCTGGAAAACGACTTACTGGGTGATTTGTGGGATATTAAAAAAAAGTTGCTGAGAAGGTTCATGTTAGGTTTAGAGTAGAGGAATTGCCAACAATATTTTTTCCTCTACTTTGAAGGGTTTTCTTTTACATTTAAAAAAGTAATTGCAATTTTTGCCACTTTTTGAAATGTTTTCTAACTGTGCTAAGGTTTAAAAATAAGTTTATGAAAGTATTTTGAGCAACCACTTCATTTAGAAACAATCACATGGCAACACCAGATCCCTGAGTTTCTTTGCAGCTTATGTGAAGCTCATTGGGCACTGGGACTTCTGCTCCACCTGAAGTCTGCTTTCCTTGTTTCTGACTCTCTTCACTATCCTCCTTCCTCCAGATGATAATTTATGTCCTTAGAACAATGATTTCAGGTAGACAAAAAACTGGCTCAAAGATCCAGCGTTTCAAAAGCTTCAAGCTACAGATACCCTGGTAACTCTGTCCAGAAACAGTTGTCATTTGCACAGCTGCGTCTTCAGTGACTTCAGAAAAACCAAAACACTGACAAGGAGAAAGAGAAATGTATGGAAAAGTGCAC
Source organism: Cynocephalus volans (assembly GCF_027409185.1). NCBI lineage: Eukaryota > Metazoa > Chordata > Mammalia > Dermoptera > Cynocephalidae > Cynocephalus > Cynocephalus volans. Next base: position 102,729,748 of record NC_084460.1, on the reverse strand, counting down.
CTCGTTGAGGCCCAGTGGCTTTTGTATCTGTATTTACACCTTATCCTCAGCCCTGAGCATCAGATTCTCATAACCAGCTTCCTGTGAGCTACTCTACCTGGATGTTCGAATATTTGGCTATTGCGTATCTGGTCACACTCATGGCCCAGGATTCACCACAGACACTCTAAACTCCAGAAATTCATACAGTTTCTTGTTTCTAGAACCTTCCTAGAGTGTCCTTTTTGCTTTCTATCCTTTTCCACCTGGATGACACATATCCACTTCTGCATAGCTTTTCCTGACCTCAACCCTCTACCCTCCAAAAATGAATTAGATGCCCTCTAATTCAAATTCGAGATGTTTTTATCATCCTCTGATTTCTTTCTTCTTTTTCTTTTTGTCTTCCAAGAGAACAGAATGGTGTGACTGCTGTGAAAGACTGTCACACAGGTTCTTTTAGAGCTGAGACAATTCTCAGCCAACTGTAAGTTAGACAATTGTGATCTAGAGGAAGAAGCATAGTGAAGAGAGTGAGAAACAAGGAAAGCCAAGGTAAGGTGGAGTTGAAGTCCTAGTGCCCACTAGGTTTCGCATAATTAGATGTCCTCCTCAATGTTTTATCACACCGTGTGGCAAGCATGGGTTTACTAGGCTAGCTCCCCCACTAGGCTGTGAAACTGGAGGACCAGCACTATGGTTTTTATTTCCAAATTCCTAAGTCTAAATGATCCGATTTGACCCAAAGCTGGAGACTTGCTATTCCTAGCCTTGGTATTTTTCCTGAGCCCATACAAATGACACATCCAGAGACAACTGCAGTAGTGTGTTAGTGAATCCTTCATCGTTGACAGTACAAACAGAGGCCCTTAGTTCAAATTTACTTACTAATGGTTTGACTTTGGGCAAACCACTCATTTTCTCTGTGCTGTCATTGATTCATCTACATGAAAATAATAGCACTTACTTAAGCTTAAAGGTAGATGTGCAGATGATATATTTATCTAAAGAAGAGACTACATGCAAATGCAAGATGTTTTTATTATCATCCACTGATTTTTTTCTTTTCTTTTTCTTATCCTCTTCCAAGAGAACAGAATGGGAGACTGTAGAGAAAGCCTGTCGCACAGGTTCTTTCAGAGGTGGAAGAACACTTGAAGTTAATTCTGCCAATCTCTAAGGTTTACCAATGGGCAAAGTGAGACCTAGCACAAGAGTGGAACTTGCTAGAGTCACGTGGATCATCGGTAGAAGAGCCGGGAGAAGTGTGTCCTGCCCAGTTCTCAGCCAACTATAATAGCTGGTTGCTTCTCCCAGCAAGATTAGCAATAAACCCTTTGCAAAGAAATGCTCAGGAAGTACCAATGATTCCATACCTGTTAACCAATTTCCAGGGCTGGATATCTGGAAGCTAGAGGAGGGGACAGTCTTGTGGGGGAATCTTAAAACTGGTTGCCTTCCTGTCATGAAGGCACCATTAACATTCAGATTGTTTTCACAGAGGGTAGGCTTTGTTTGGTCTGTCATGGGGAGAAGAAAGAAGCAGCAAAATTCAAATTTCTCCTATTCCCTGCTATTCTTTGTGTCATGTTTACAACACAGGGGGTGGATGGGACAGACTGGCGTCTCTCCTGATACCACCACACTCCATGGAATCCCCTGCCAAGACTCACTAGCAGTCCTGTGAGATGAAGATTTTATCCTGGTATCCTGGCCAGCTTCCATCTGGCCGAAGGTATTTTATCTAAATATTACCAAGGCGCCTATCTCTGCAGTACTGAAGTGCTCGATTAGATATGGCCTAAGTCTTTGTAGCATATCAGTGTGCACTGCTGAACAGCTGCTGCATTTCAACAGAGGGTGAAGTCATCTCTATATATAGAGCGTGGCAAGCTGTTTGGAACAGTGGCAGATTTAAGCAGGCAAATGTGCACCTGAGCTATAAGTCAGTCACATGTCCAGGGTGACAGAAGGGTCTGGAAAAATTCCTACTTCTTCGTGGGGCAACTAACAAGGAGACCACAGGAGGTTTTGTTTGTTTGTTTGTTTTCAGCTACTTTTTTTTCCTTCTGTAGCTTACAGCCTCTCCTAAACATTTTGTTTTTCTGTCAACTCCACAAATAGTAAAAATCACTGTCTACAAAACTGGCTTTATTCTCTTCCATGATTTTTCTCTTAACAACCTGGGGTTTGTTTACAGATAAAAAGTTCAACACATATTAGCTGGTATCCAGGGGGGCGTTGTCATTTAGTAAATATCACTGTTGGAATTAGGGCATTATGTACTTATTCATTTAGTGGTTGTCTTCCCTATTAGACTATAAGCTCCTTGCTTCTGGTACAAAGTACTTAAATAAATACATAAATAATGAGTATTATGACAGTTCATAATTTATCGTGGAATGTGAGGCCCTGGTCCCCACCAAAAGGCCGCAATTATTGCTCTTTCCAAAGTGATCTGGAAAAGATGTGAAGATCTACTTCCTAAATTCCTGGGTTGGTTTTCAGAGGGCTACAGCTACTAGTGCATTGGAAAGATCCAGAGGAATCACCTAGATCTCTCCCTTATTTGACTGAACCCTGTTGCTTGGGTTTGGAAAAAGGAACAGGACAAATAGCTGATTGGGCAAAAGTGTCTGGGAATGGAAACAAGGTGGATTGGTACTGGAGGTTCTGAAGTTTCATCCTGGTGCAACCACCTACTACCTGTGTTAGTCTGGGAAAGTCACAGAAGCCTAGTGGCCTTCAATTTTGTCATCTAAAATACAGAGATAATAATCCCTTCTCTGCTGCCCTCATGGGGTTAGGGGGCAGATCTCCTGAAGGAATGTGTCTTAAAATGCTATGCAAATTATACCACACTTAGACGTGAGAGGCATATTACTATTTTGTCAGCTCTATCTTATCTGTTAGCAAGGGTCAGATAGTCACATGAGCATTCCAACTCTGGCCACCCACAAGCAACAGCTCCTTCTTTTCCATTTCTCCCTTTGGTGACTGTAAAGGTGTATCAAGTGAGCGGGCAGGTGAGAGAGATATTCCAGGGAGAGTCAGGGTCTTGGCTTCCTGATATTGTGAATTACCTGAGCAGATAGTCACTGAGACTTCCTCTCAGCCCTCGGTAGGTAGTGATTCCACCTCATTTCAAGGAATCAGAAGCCACTGAAGGTCAAAAAGCACCTAAATGAGGAATACCAGACTAGAACATTTCATTTATGGCCAGTGCTGTCCTTATCCCACAACCCTGTTATCAGCTATTAAAGCTACAGCATGTCTGTGGGAAGATAAATTACTTCCTGGGGATATAGGCTATCCTTGCTGTCGGAATTCAGATCCTTCAATGATGGATTTAGAAACTGATCTTTGACTTCTGTGAGGCAAGCAAGATGCAAACTCTTGTCTACTGCTGATTTGTGGGACACACCTAGTTTTTTACGGATTAGTCATTAAACAGAGTCAGGGTGATATAAGTTCATGCTAAAGGAATGTGAATCAAAGAGCCCAGAGCAAAGAAGACCTCCCTGACTGAACAACTTCCTTAAATTGGTTATAAAATTCTGCCATGGTTCATGAAACTCTATTTTGTGTAGAGAATAACCCAAAGTAGGTAAATGCCTTGCTAGCCCTCATACTTCTATTTTTTTTAGGTTCCCTGAAGGCATAGATGACAGCATGTAAGCCCTCTCTGTTCCTTAATTTTTCTCTTGCCCACCTCTGTCAGTATTCAGCCTCTTCAGGTCCTTCTAAGTCACCTAAATTGCTGGTCTGACAGCTAGTTACTTACAGGCAGGAGGGGGAGGAATTGAGCTGATTACCTATTAACTTCAGCCTGAATTAAATAGATTTCCATATCGCTTTAAAATTCATAGTTGTCTCTTATGCATCCCCCTGGGTTTCCATGCTCTCTCTATAAAAAGGCAATGTGACAAATTCCTTTGCCAAGGTTTGGATGTTGGGAACTCAGAGTTTTTATTTAATCATGATGCTGAGTTCCTGTCTGGCATTGGATATGCTATTTTACATTTCAAATATTCCATCTGTAAAGGATGAATGATAATTCTTACAGATCTCAAAGGGAGTTTGGAGGTGACAGATTATTTAGTGTTTTAAAGAGCTTTGGACACACAAAATGCTGAATAACTGGTATCATTAAACTCTCTTCGAACTGGCTATGGGTACTGGGAAAAATTGAAGCTGAAATATTGGCCATCTGACCTGTTTTGGCATCAGATCTCCGGAGGTTTCTCTTTCCATAGCACTCACTGAGTGATGATTCCCTCTATATCTGATAATGAAAGGAGTCGGGGCCATTAACTTGGGTTGTGGAAATACTACAGTTCTTTTTTCCTTGTCCTATTTTCTTAGATGAGAACACAATTCTAAACCATCATATCAGTAGAGATTCCATTATATAATAAACATGCCTCAGAATAACAATTTTATCATAAAATGTGCTAAGTTTTATCTTAAGATGATAGTAGTTGGTTGGTGTAAGAGGATTCCTGGTCAATGCAAACTTTTCTTTTGGAAAGCAAATTCTAATTTTCTTTGAGATTTACCACTTTTGTGATGCTGACTGAATCTCCGAGATTTGAGGTAAGTCCTCCTCAATTTGCGTTTTATAGAGATTATTTTATTTGTTGGCCAAACATATGTTGAATTTCTATAATAAGTCATGTCCTAGGTTAGGAAGCAAATATAAATATCTATGTAACACGTGTTGTTTCTATCACAGAGGAGTTAATAATATTGGTAACGAATAGACATGTAGTGACAAAGAAAATGCAAGGGAAGATGTAAACAACACTGTAGATACATGAGCAAGAGTAACTATTGCCTCAGGGAGTCCGAAAAGATTTCTCAGACACTGGAGACATTTAAATTGGGACTTTAAAAGAAGACTTTTTTGCCGGGTTAAAAAAAGATGAGAAACAGAAGACTTTCTTTGCAGAAGGTGTAGCATGTGTACTGAATGCTTTATATTCACTGTTCACTGACAGGAAATGAGAGAGTGGTGCATAGATTTACCTATTGAGTCCCAGTTAGATACTCTGGAAGGGACCCTTTTAACTTTATTGACAACGAATTAACATCTCTTGCAGGAGGAGCTCCTCTTTTGGGAGTACCCCGCAACACAAGTTTACTTGGATTTTCAGGTAGATGGGGAAAAAAAGATAGTGGCTGCTGAGGGTCACATTCCTCCCAATGATCCGGAATTGCTCTTTCTGGCCCCTCGTGCCTCCAGAGGTTGGCTGCAATCGTAAAAAACTCTCTTCACAGGGAATAGCTGCTCCTTAGCAAGCCCACATTTCCTCCCCCTTAAAGAGCTTGGTGTGTATTAGTGCAGGTTGTAGGGAGCCGTAGAGGTTTGAGGAGTATGTGATCAGATGTTTGGGTGAAGGACATGGGAGAGCTACCAAGATGCCATTAATGTGATTGTCCTCTGGCTCTATTAGTCTCTGAGGGCCAGCTATTGCAGAAGCTATTTGGGCAATCTTCTGCTACTCGTAGAGCGTCATAACATTGTAAATATAAATTAGTGCCCTATTTCGTTCAACTTATTTTTATTGTACTTACTTTGCCAGTTACTGTGCTAGATATTTTAATATATTATCTCATTTCCACTGGGCTATTTACAATCTTTACAATAGCCCAGTATGATTAGGTATTATACTGATCTCATAATCTTATAAATTCTTAAAAAACACATAATTGTATGTCTGATTTTTCTCCTTCTTTTTGGTTGTATTGGAGACAGAATTTTCAAAGTGGTCTTATCTACCTTCTTGGCAGTTAGCGATGGTGTTTTTCTCTGTAAAATCCTTGAATCCTTTCCTTCTCTGACTTTCTAGAGCACTTTAAAATGTATCACAGAATCAGTGATTTTATTGCTGTTGTTGTTGGGTACTTCTTGACTTTACAGTGAGACTGTAAGCTTCTTGAGTAAAATCACTCCATCTTCTATTGCCCATGATGTCTAACCAGGCACATGGTAAGTTTGCTGATCTCAAAGTTCTCAACATGACTTTCGGGGACATCACTGGAACCATGCATCAGGCTTAGATGAGAGTGAGGCTGAATTGTGCAAAACCAAAAAGTGTGTTAGTTTTCTATCCTGCACAGCAAATTACCACAAACTCAGGAGCTTAAAGCAACATAGATATATTATCTTCCAGTTTCCTTGAGTCAGGAGTTACACGTGGCTTAGCTGGGTCCTCTGTTTAGGATCTCACAAGACTTTAATCAAAGCCAGGCTATGTTCCTTTCAGAAGTTTGGGGTCTTCTTACTAGCTCACACGTTGTGGGCAGAATTCAGTTTCTTGTGGTTGTAGGACTGAAGCCCCTGTTTCCTTGCTGGCTGTCAGCTGGAGGTCACCCTCAGCTCCTAAGGTGGTCCACTGTTCTTTGCCACGTGGCCCTCTCAAAGAGTCTCTCACAACATGGCAGCTTACTTCTCCAAAGCTAGGAAGAGAATCTCTCTCTCCAGTCTGCTAAGACAGAGTTGTATATATTGCCATGCAATCATGGGAATGACTATCCTTTGCCATATTTTCTTGGCTAGACCAAAGTCACAGGTTTCTCCTGCACTCAGGGGAAGGGAGTTATACAAGAGCATGCATACTGGGGGTTATCTAGGGTACATTCTCTACTTTAAGAGTGAAATCCAGAGCAATGCTTACATCCAGCTTATGAATGCCCCTAACTCCCAATCACCAGGGCTTGATATAATCTAATAAAATGGAGCAACAGTTGCACTAGTAAGTTATGTAGATATGAGTATAGGTGCCAGAAGAGATAATAACATCTGTGTGTATATAGGTGATTCAATAGGAGTGTGTATGGGACCTGGATCCAGGCTTCAGAGTCACTGACTGAGGGTAGAAGAAATCCCTATTAAAGAATGTATGGATTATGCATCGTGCTCAAATCTGAAAATAACATACATTATCCAGGGAAACTATTATATTACAGGATAAAATCACTGGAATTAAAAAATTAAAAAAAAATTCTTAGTGGGCTGTCTATAAACCAAAACCAGTAAGACACAAATTAATAGGAATACATGAAACATCCCCACAAGTATGCTTAGCTTGCTCTTGACTCCCCACCACTGACCCCAACTCTAGTCCCCATAAAAGAGTATTAATAAAAAAAAAATGAAGAATAATCTTTGGAAGAAAAAATGGTGCCAAATATATTAACGGTATTATGTAGCATCTGATAAACGGAATTACAGTGACCAGCTACAGGATGGTAAGAATCTCTCTGATATCTGTTCTGATCAGACTCCCATCTGGAACACTCTCTGGCAATAGTGCAAAGAAGTCACATTTCATTAGGAACAAAGCTCGCCTCCAGCACAGGAGAATAGTAGAAGTAGGGGCCTTTAGTAGAAACTGATATGGAAAACTTGTCCTTGAAAAACGTCTAAGAGAATTTAGGATATGTTGTCTGGAGATTACTAAAGATCTAAAAAATATCTGAAAGGCTGCAGGTAAGAAAGGGGATGGTTTATTTTGGGCAGGCCCTGTGGGTGCTGAATGGGTAGGTTGCTTTTTTGGTGGGAGCATCAGAAAGGTGCTCTGGTTAAGTTTTGGAGGCTGGTGAAAGAGGGGTTACTGGCATTGAGGGAAAGGGATGTCTGTCCTTTTTTGACTCCAAGGTTTTTTGATTTCCGGGAAAAGAAAGCCCATGAAGGGCTTTTGAGGCAGATAAATAAATCACGTGGATATCTCGGAAAAAGAACAAAAGAGAATAAAGGAATGAGAACCAAAAGAGGATGAAGAACCTTTCAGGACAGGAGGAAATATAGTCGCAGAGCACAGACAAATATGCCTGAGTGGAAGAATGACTTCAAGAGTAAGTCAGCTGGAGGAAATGTTCAGAGCAGACACTGATCCAGAAAGATGGGGTGAAGCCAAGTTGAGAGTGGTTTCATGAGCAGAAGCCACGAAGTTACCAATAATATTTGAATCTGTTGGCTTAAGGAAAACGTCTCTAACCAAAGAGTGAAAAATGGATCTTACTTTGCTAGAGAATATGTTTGCTGAAAGAAATAGCCCTGAATGGACAATAGCGGAAAATAAGAAGGGAAGTTAATGATTGTACAACCTAGACCTTGGGGTACTTAGATAATTTTATATAGCTTGTCCTCCAAATTTTCTTAAATTATAGTAAGATGACCCATAGATGTTAACAAACTAATTGACCATGTTTTGCCGGCAGGGCCATTGAAGAGTGAGCCACCAGATCCTGTCCAGGGGTTTTTGAAGACGTGGCCTCTTGTCCACTGTCTAGTGGGAACAGGGAAGAGCCAGACAGAGAATCTTCTGTTTGTGACTTGCCTTGGGGGGATTTTTCCATGATTTTCTGGAACCATGGAAAAGCGGTTAACTTTAATCATGTGCCAGAAGAGGGAACACAACCTTCCATGCTTTATTTATTTAATCTGGGTTGTGTGCTCTTTCAATTTGCCATCCTAGCACCTGCGCTTGCGTGTGTGACAGCATTTATCAGACTGCAATGTTGACTTGTCTGCCTCTTTCCCTCTCCTGAGAGCTCACTGAAGGCAATAGACATGTCATTTTACCTCTAGTTCTAACACTGACTATGTATTTGATGGGCAACAAGTATTTTCTAAATGGATGGATGGTGTCAACAGCTCAGAATTATGTAATTCCAGTCCTTTCAAGTCCTGATGCTCTTCTCAGAGTGCTCACTAAAGACAATCTCCTACTCTGGTCAGAAAGCACATTATAAACATGATTGCAGACATAGAATCCCAGAAACACACTAGGAATTTGTACTGGAGTTAAACATGAGGTTAATAAAAATCTCAAAAAAAGTCAGAAAAATTTTAAAAATTCATAAAGGACTCATTATCCTGGTCAACAGACTCTCAAGTTCAACAGACATTCTATCGGATGCTAGAGGTTTAAGATGCATAAAATGAGACCCCTGTCCAGGATGTGCAACCAGACTAGAGAGAGAGAGGCAGATAATTCCAAAACAGCAAGTAAAATGCCCACCTAGATTTGTACAGAGGGTTATGTGAAGGAAGAGGAAAGAACAACTAACTCAGTCGAGAGTCAGAAGGGGTGGTAGGTAAGGCTTCACAGAGTTGCTGATAAATATCATCACCTAATAGGTTATAAGGAAGGAAGAACATATTATGTGAAGCTGAGAACATGAAAGAGAATAGAGGCAAAAAGAATCATAGAGTGTTTGGCAACAGGGACTAAGTTAGTACCACTGGGGACTACAGGGTCCGTGTGGAAAGTGGGGTGGGACAGGAAAATGTCAAGGAATAGATTGTGAGGTGGTTTTCATGCCATTCTAAGGCATTTGGGCTGGGGCAGGGAAGAAAAAGCCTTTTAGTCTGGGAAAAAAAAAAACAGGATTTATTTAATCGGGTTTTGTATGATTTCGCATTTATAAATGTACACACAAACCATTATCAATACTTATGTCTAGATGGTAAAATTTAGCGTATTTTTTAAGTTAAATTTGTTTTTTCCTAATTGACTCAAAAATTTTATACGTTTATGGGGTGCAATGTGATATTTGGGTACATGTATACAATGTGTAGTGATCAAATCAGGGAAATTAGCATATCCTTCACCTTAAATTCTAAAGGTCTTTTCTATAGAAGTACAGCACAGGTGTTGCTTCCTAACTCCTTTCAAAGTTTGTTTGAATTTGTATTTCTTAGACAACAAGCCAAAACTTTTTCTACTCTTTGTATAGAACCTGTTGTCACTAATTTGGGTAACGGAGCCAGAGGATGGATTGTTTCTCTGAGAAAATATGGAAAAATTCTGTCTTCCTCTGTTTCTGCACCTCGAGAAAGGGGGAGTGGAGGCAGAAAAGCCCCAACCTCTCTACCGCTACCTCACCAGGCATTGAGAACCCTGAGTTTTCCCCTTCCATTGTTCTCCCGATCGATAAATACTGATTTTTGAGCATCTATATGCTAGACCCCTAACTCGAATTATCCCGTTTAATTCTCATATCACTCAGGAAGTTGGATTCTATTATTCAGGTCTCACTTAAGACTTTAGTGGACACCATATCCAGAGGTAAAAGCAAAATAAATCACAAGAAGACAGCCCAGGAGCCCAGCACCAGAAGTCAAAACATAGGAGGCAAAGTGTAACTGAACCAAAGGAGGTTCAGGTATGGGAAGAAAGTTTTCAGGATTCAAGACTGGTGGAAAGGAAGCATGCTCCCTGCTCCAGTGGAGAGAAAAGGAACAGGACTCCTGGAATCTTCACAGTCGTATCTTACCTGTTTGTTTTGATGCCCCTCGGCGGGCACAGTATGGGGAGAGAATGATGAATGGACAAGTTTCATTTGAAAGAATGGAATGTATACTTTTAAATCACTGGCAAACATTAGGCTTTAATTTTTTTGTTAATATATAATTTTTATTTTTGGAGAGTATGAAGAAGTATAAAGTTTTAGCTGTTAATTGATAAGAATCTATGAACAGAAGTTTGAGGAGGCTGGAAGGCTGGAGTGATTAAGTCACACTCTACGTGGGCAAATGTTTTTGTTTGTCTATAACAGGGGTCCACAAACTAGTCCAGTGGACCAAATTCAACCTATAACATGTTTCTTTAAGGCCCTCGAGCTAGGAATGATTTTTATAATTTTAAAGTGTCATCAAACACAGACACACACATGCACACGCACACACCCCACGCAGAATATGGAAGAGGCTGTATGCCACCTAGGAAGCCTTACTTATTATCCGGCCTTTATGGGAAGTTTGCCAGCTCCTGGTCTATAAGGCAGTCCCTTGTAGGGATCACAGGTTTTGCCCTCAGCTGCACCCAGCCTGTCTTGAAAGAAAGAGGCCTTTCCATCCCGGGGCTTCTTCTGCTCTCCCTGATGCTCTGTAGCACCGTTCTACAGTGTGTAAAGCAGCTCGGCAGACTCCATTCCAACTCTTAATGGATCGTGACATGAAAACCACTAGTGCAAATGAGCCCCTTTCTAGGGAGTCCCTGCAGAATTAAACAGCCCGTGGAGACCAAACCACCATCCTTTCGTGTTGGGAGGTGGCACTTCACCAAGACCTTTAGAAGTTTTAATTGCCGATGTCTTTTCCTAGAGATAAACAGTTGCTGGTGCTGTCAATCTGTCACCTTTCACAAGCACTAAAATCATGAAGAATTCATAGGAAGCTGCTGTAAATGTCATACATTTTCAAAGAAAGCTTTTAAATCAATTTTTTAAAATAATGCATACAAATCAAATCTTATAAGATTTACATATCCTTCTTCATCAATCAAGAAACTATTATTGATGTTTACATTATTTGAGTTTTTAAATGCTAGATTTGACAATTATATATATCAATAGTTCGGAAATAAAGATAATTTGGAAACTCAAGACTCTTATTTTATACTTATGATAATAATAATAATGAGAGTAACAGTATAATCACCTTAATTTCTATGAAAATTTACAGTTTTAATGCATCTTTATATATACCTTTCATCTAATCCACATAATGACCCTGTGAATTATGAATGACAGCAGCTGGTGCTAAATTTTTTTCTTTAGTAGATGAAACCGCACTTAGCAAAATTAAGTAAATAATCTAAGGTCATCAAGACTGAAAATGACAGAACAAGGACAAGAATAAAATGGCTTGGATGCACCTATCATACCAAAATAATACTTGCCGAATACCATGAAGAATTTTAATGTTTTAAAATTGTAATTATAGAATTATAATGATTAAAAATGCATAATGGCTAAAAAAATTTTTTAAAATATCTTATATGATAAGAGCTATTACTATTCTTAATGATCATTTCACAACATTGAGCAAATTCAAAAGGCCAAAAAGATAAAAAAAAAAACAACAAAAAAACCCCAGACTTTAAAAATGTTTCAGGTAGATTGATTCCAATTATTTGTCTCAGGTAAATTTTTTTCCTTCTTCCATTTCAATTCTTCAAAAGATAGAAAAACTACCTCTTTAATACCTCACTGCTAAATTCCGCATGGTCTACTCTTATAAACACCTCAGGCTGTGATCCTGGCTTAAGAGAGTTTTTTCCAATGAGCTTCCAAACCAGTTTTCAAATCCTGTCAAATTTTTTTTGGAAAATGTTTTTGAGTTGACTGCTCTCTTCCACGCTAAGTGAAAAAAGCAAATGTGTCATAACTTATCAACTCAAGAATTAAAACTGAAAAAAGTGTATTATTATTTTAAAGGCTATCACAATTATTTAAAAATAAAATTATTTTCAGTAATGTATTCTAGTAATCAGTTGATACTAACAAAAGATACAATTGAAAGGTGAAAAAGATATACTTTATTGTATCTCAACTTGGTAGTGAAACTTTAAAACGAAAGGTTACATGCTGGTGGCAAAATAAAACATCACCTTCTCAATTACACATTAAAAACAAAAGGAAAAGAACAGCCTGGAAATATATACAAGCAAGAGCAAAGCATTTGTAAGCGAGGCATTTTATGTAGTAGTGATTTTAAAACAAAGAATATTTAGAATACTGGTCACCACATCCCTAGTATATACTCAATTGGTAAGTTTTAAGGAAAATAATGTAACAAACTCAATCCCTACTTAAGCCAATTATTTTTGCTCTGTTCCATGAACCATTTTTCTGTAAATAAATTGTTACTTTTCTTTTCTTTTCTTTTTTTTCCGTGACCGGTAAGGGGATCGTAACCCTTGGCTTGGTGTCGCCCACACCGTGCTTAGCCAGTGAGCGCACCGGCCATCCCTATATAGGATCCGAACCCGCGGCCCCAGCGCTCCCACAACCACACTCTCCCGAATGAGCCACGGGGACGGCCCTAAATTGTTACTTTTCTGAAAAAAAATTCTCAACACATAAAACTCGGAAAACAGAAAAACATAAGGAAGAAAACTATTATCATATTAATTACCTTATTAATGTATTATTGTTTCTTCCAGTCTTTTAGTAAAAAAAATTTTTGTTATTGTTATATCATGTTATTATAGTCTTCAAAAATGTTTAATGCTTTAATAATATTCTATTATGTAGACGTACCAGAATTTTTTAAACCAAAGCTCTAGTGTTAGATATGAAATAACACTTCATTGAATATCTTTGTATAAAGATCCATGTCCACATACCTGACTATAATCTAAGGTTACATTCTGAGATAAAATTATTGGATCAAATATTATAAACTTGTTAAAAATTTTGTTCTTGAAAAATATTGTTAATTGTAGTCCGTGCAGAATTTTATTTGTGTATACTTTTCATGTTCTTAGTGACACACTAATCTAAAAAATATTTTGCTAATTCAATAGGAAAAAAAGATATATCTTTATGTGAATTCATATATTTCTTTTATTTCAAATGGATACTGTCCTTTTACCCTTCACATTTAGTCTGAGCAATAGCATAAAAAGAAATAGAGTATTTTGTCTTTGCTGGACAGTGTGATCCAGTGGTTCATGAATGAGTCAGGCTTATAAAATATTTGTAATGTGATATGGATGTAACATCTTGGATTGATTTAGACTTGTGTATTTATCTAAATTAGGAATTCTTACTATATAAACACTTCGTGTGTTTTATATTTTTATTCATATAATGTAAATGCTTATATTCATTTCCTACATCTTTCAAAAGGTTTTAGTTACACTCAGTGAAAAAATTGCTTTGAATTCTCTGGAGAAATGTCTTAGTATTACTTTGTGTGACTAACTTGCTCTAAGAATCACTTTTACAATGATTGCCTTTGGCCTAGCATACAAATTTAAAATATAACATAGTCATATTAAGACATGACTCAGAAACATGTTCTCTTATTTCCTGTGTTTTTGTTTGTTTCTGCCTTGCATGTTAAGAAAAAGATACTACAATTAAAGTATCTATTTATAGGCATATGTCATTGAGGTATTTGTTGAGACTGTGATCTGTAAACATTACGCAGTGGAAAGTAATTTTAAATGTAATCATCCTGAACTCAGTCATTTTTTATATAAGCACAGTTACCAGATTTAATTTGTCCAATAACCAGCGGGGGTAAAGAAAATTCCACTCACCAAGTAAATTATAAGATAAGTTTGTAACCCATTTTCGCATTGGTGGTTTTAGATGGTGGCTAAGGTCAGATATGAAACAGAAAGGGGATTTATAAAAAAATCTAAAAAAAAGGGGATTAAGATTAAATAAAAGATAATCCTAGGTGAGAATGCACATACAGACTTGTATCCACATAACTTACTTATAGATAAAATGGAGATATATTTAGGACTAGTTAGCATTATTTGGCAGTATGATTTAGAGTCAAAGTTGTCAGAGTAGAGCAAGTTAAATCCCTCCTATCTGAGCTTATACTTTGCATTACGCTCTGAGGCTCAGGCAGTTTTATTGCCGGGAACCCTCCTATTTTCTTAAACCTCAGCTCGCCTCCCCTTTAATTCTTGTTCGTATACCACAGTTCTAGTAACTGGATTCTTGTCTCGTAACTCATTATCTGAGGACTTGTTCTATACCATCTTGATGCTCAGGTTTTACTAGATGTGCAGCAAAAGCCTCTATCCCAGACATGAGCTCTGCTCTTCCTCAGCCCAATGACTGGCACTCTGCTGCATGCTTGTCACAGATACAGTGCTCTGTCCTCTTACCTGAAAGGTCTTCTAAGAACAGTATTGCCAACCTAGAGTCTTCCCATTCACATGCAAGGCATCCGGCTCTTTTACCTTGAGTTCTTTCTTGTTTACTTTTGTATGTCAGGGGGATATTTTTCTGGTAGTGATTACAAATGATTATACACAAGTCAATACTTCGAAAAGATCTAATATCTTCTTCCTGGTTTGATTTAGAATTGCTTCCACCTGTTTCACTCAACAGTAAGGATGGACCACATAGCTTACTGAAATGCGGTATAGCCAAAAAGGAAAAAAAAAAAAAAAGTTATGATCTTCTGGATTTAATGATAGCCATCAAAAGAGATGACTTAACTACTCACTGTAGAAAATTGTGATTGCTTCTCCAATCACGAAGATATATTAATTTCAAATTCCTTGCAGGAAGAACGGTGGATAGACTACAGATAGACTGTCAGAAATCCCTAGATACATTCATACATATAAACATGTATCATACATAAATATAGAAAGGTGGAATGATTTCTAGATAGATGGCTGGGTAGATGACATATAGGTGGTAGCTAGCTATATAAAAATATAGAGAGTAATCAAGGACATTGATGTCTCTGACTGTTCTATTTATTTTCTCTTCCTCAATGATATCTTTGCAATGATTTTCAAGCTATTTCGTAACTATCTTACTGCTCACAAAAGTCAAAAGCAACATGATTTGAGTTATCTTGAGTTGTGAGTTTCTTTTCCACTTTATATACAGATTGTACACAGACATGCATTTGATATAGTGGAAGAATCATTTGAAAGTCTGCTTGAAAGTATTTTGAACATTTTATGAAATATAAAGTTGGCAACATGGTGAAGCCCAAGAGCTAGGCTTTGAGTCAAGATAGTTGAGTCATCCCAGCATTACAACTACCTAGCATTGTGACCTTAATTCGACCTAGCATTGTGCCCTTAAAATGAGTTTTCTCATTTATGAAATGAGAAAGTTGGCCTTAAACTGTTACCTGCAATTTTGACATTGTGATTTTTTTTTAACAAATAAATGTTCTTTTATTCTTTTTATTTTTTATTTTTAAAGATAATTAATTATACATACAGGTAGGGTACAACGTTGATTTTCAATAGTTGTGTACAATATGTGATGGTTAGATCAAGATAGCTAGCTTAGGGCCAGCCCCGTGGCTCACTAAGGAGAGTGCGGCTCTAGTAGCGCCGAGGCCACAGTTCGGATCCTATATAGGCATGGCCGGTGCGCTCACTGGCTGAGTGTGGTACGGACCATACCTTGCTGAGGGTTGCAAACACCTTACCAGCCCCCCCCCCCAAAAAAAAAGATAGCTAGCTTATTCATCATCACAATACGCAATCATTCCCTGCATCCCTTAACCTCATTAGCCCCCCTCCCTTTCCTTTCCTCTCCCCTTTTCCACCTCTAGTAAGCACAGTTCTTTTTTTCTCTTTCTAAAAGTTCAACATATTACTGGGATTGTTGTTTTTTTGTCTCTCTCTCCCTGTCTCTCTTTATTGTTTATTTGTTTATTTATGGATTCTGCTCCTGGTTATGAGTGAGAACATTCAGTATTTCTCTTTCTGTACCTGGACTGTTTCACTTAGGATAATTTTCTTCAGACTCATCCATGTTGCTGCAAATGGCAGAATTTTTTTTTTTTTAATGGCTGAGTAGTATATACCACATTTTCTTATCCAGTCATCCATCAATGGACATTCAAGTTGGTTCCATCACCTGTCTATTGTAAATACAGCTGCTGTGAACATGGGAGTGCAGGTATCCCTTCAACATGATGATTTCCTATCCTCTGGATATATTCCTAGCAGTGGGATTGCTGGATCACATGGCAGTTCTATCTGTAGTTATTTGAGGAACCTCCATACTGTTCTCCATAATGGCTGCACTAATTTACAGTCCCACTAACAGTGCAGAAGAGTTCCTCTTTCTCCACATCCTCATCAGCATTTGTTATTCTCTCTTTCTTATAGTAGCCAGTCAGATTGGGGCGAGGTGATCTCAAAGTGGGTTTAATTTGTATTTCCGTGATGATTAGTGATGTTGAGCATTTTTTCATATACCTGTTGGCCATTGTATGTCCTCTTTTGAGAAATGCCTATTTAGCTCATTTTCCCATTTTAAAAATTGGATTATTTGGGTTTTTCTGCTGTAAAGTTGTTTGAGCTCTTTGTATATTCTGGATATTAATCCCTTGTCAGATGCATACTTTGCAAATATTTTCTCCCATTCTGTAGGTTGTCTTTTCACTCTGTTGATCATTTCCTTTGTTGTACAGAAGGTTTTTAGTTTGATATAATGCCATTTGTTTATTTCTCCTTTTGTTGTCTGTGCTATTGGAGTGTTATTCATAAAGTCTTTGCCCAGTGCTAAATCCTGGAGTCTTTCCCCTATGTTTTCTTCTAGGAGTTTTAAAGTTTCAGGTCTTATATTTGTCTTCAATCCACTTTCAGTTGATTTGGGTATGTGGTGAGAGGTACGGATCTAGTTTCATTCTTCTGCATATGGATGTCCAGTTTTTCCAGCCCCATTTATTCAAGATGCAGTTTTTCCCCCAATGTATATTCTTGGTGTCCTTGTCAAAGATCAGTTGGCTGTAAGTATGTGCATTGATTTCTGGGTGCTCTATTCTGTTTCATTGGTCCACATGTCTGTTTTTATGCCAGTACCATGCTGTTTTGTTACTATAGATTTGTAATATAATTTGAAGTAAGGAACTGTAATGTCTTCCTTAATAGCTTTACTTTTTTTGCTCAAGATTGCTTTCATTTTTGGGGGTCTTTTGTTGTTCCATATGAACGTTAGGATTGTTTTTTCTATTTAAAGTGTACAAATATCCGAATCCTGGGTATTCCAGAAGGGGACAAAAAAGAAAAAAAGGCATTGAAAACCTATTCAATGAGATAATAGCAGAAAACTTCCCTGGTATTCGTAGAGAAATGGATTTCCAAATTCAAGAAGCTCAAAGATACCCAATCAGATTCAATCCAAAAAGGTCCTCTCCAAGACACATTGTAGTTTAACTGGCAAAAGTCAAAGACAAAGAGAATCCTAAACATAGCAAGAGAAAAACGTCAAGTCACCTTTAGAGGAGTCCCCACCAGACTAACAGCAAACTTCTCAGCAGAAGGCCTACGTCCAGAAGAGAATGGGATGATATATTTAAAGCAATAAAAGAAGAAAACTGCCAGCCAAGAGCACTATACCCAACAAGGCTATCTTCAGATATGAAAGAGATATACTGTATTTCCCAGATAAACACTACGGGAATTCAGTGCCGCATTACCAGCCCTACAAGAAGCCCTCAAGGGAGCTCTGCTCTTGAAATCCAAAAAAAAAAAAAAAAAAATTACCACTGTGAATACACTAGGAAGAACAAGTCCCACTGATAGAACACATAGGCAAACAGAAAAGAGGAAGAAACTATACCATACCACCTCAAAAAACCAACAAGCTCCAAAGTCAAAGAACAGCAGGGAAAGAAAGGAACAAAAGATACTTACAACAACCACACAAAAGCAATTAAATGACAGGAGTTAGACAATACCTTTCAATAGCAATGCTAAATGTTAATGGATTGAATTTCCCACTCAAAAGACATCAAGTGAATGGATAGGTTAAAAAACTACATGCAAGTGTATGCTGTCTACAAGAAACACACTTCACTTGTAAATACTCTCCCAGTCTGATAGAGAAAGGATGGAAAAAGATATGCCACACACATGGAGACCAAAAAGGAGCAAGAGTAGCTGTTTTTATATCAGATAATAGACTTTAAACCAAAAAGTATAAAAAGAGACAAAGAAGGCCATTATATAATGATGAAGGGATCTATCCATCAAGCACACATAACAGTCATATATATATATGCCCCCAATATTGGTACACCCAGGTTTATAAAACAAACATTACTACACCTAAAGAGAGAGAGCTAGACCTCAATACTGTAGTAGTTGGGGACCTGAACATCGCCCTCTCAACGCTGGACAGATCATTTAGGCAACAAACCAACAGGGAAACACAGGATTTAAACTACACCCTAGACCAACTGGACTTGGTGGATATATATAGAACATTTCACTCAACAGCTAGAGAATATACATTCTTCTCACCAGCACATGGAATACTCTCTAAAACAGATCACATATTAGGTCACAAATCAAGTACCAACAGATTTTTAAAAATGGAAATCATTTCATGCATCTTCTCAAATCACAATAGATTAAAAGTAGAAATCAATGACATTCTGTGATTTTTACAAATTTGTTAATGTTCTAAAGGGTCATTATAGAATTTTATAACTCAAATAATGAACAATATCAGTATTTTGGGATATATTTTAAAATATATTCCATTTTGTACGTATTGTTTACTTTGCCTTAACTGTGCTCCACTTTCTCTGAACATAATCCTTGGTGTTGAGCTGGTGTTGTCCATTATGCAAAAATGAAATTTCAAATTTAGATTTGACTTTTTAAAATATGCTATCAATTAGGATTGCACTATGCTACATAATGGTATTTCCAACAGATGTTATGTAAAATACAGTGTTGTAACTACTGAATATTCAGGCACATATCATGCAAATCTTGCAAAAATTCTTAGTGACACTTTGAAAAAATTAGAATGTTTATAAGAAGCAATACAAATGTACATGAATGCTTTGTTCCAAACACTACAGAAATATAAGATGCTGACTGTGTTTTTACAGTATATATAAACTGTATAATAAGCTGATGTCTTTAATTTAAGGTAAACAGAAAAGCGTGTGATGTCAGTAGTATCTGTACTTCAAAAATGTTTTTCCAGCACTAGCAATGAAATTTCACTGCTCCATCCACATTCTCTTAGTCAATCTTTCTTATGACAGAGATATGACCACAGATTGCATGCTTGGGACAGGGAAAAAAATCTTTGTTTAAGAATGCAATCAAATCCATGATTTTGCAAGTGCATCATGTTCTAACCAACCCACTTAAATAGAGGAAAGCTCACGATAGAATATACCCTTGACATTCATGATGGTACATTCTGACACTGTCAGAAATCCCTAAATTTATAAATACTATAATTACGCAATATATTTTCTTGCACAAAATACAGTAAGGTAGAACAAAAATAAAATAAATACTATTTTGTCCTCCTCTTTTTATACTGCGCAATTCCAATTTATTCTTCACATCTCAGCTTTCCCAGGGAGAAATTTCCTGTCCAATCTCTAGTTTAGACCTCACAGCTCCCTGAAAATCACCTCTGATAATTCTCATGATACTTTGTTGCTAATTTCTTGCTCAATGATTGCTTCATAGCTGTAGGCTCTTTGAATTCATGGATGGAATCAGTATTTTCACCACTTAGTCTCCCACATCTAGCACAACATTCGCCAGAGTTGCATAGTAGTTATTTTTTGGATGAATGAATAAATGGCCCAGAGTATGTATATGATTTATTCAGATCTTTATGAAATTAGCAATAAGTGGTAAAGTATAAAAAATTAAGTTGAGATGCAGCTTCTGGGCAGAAGCTAGGTCCATTCACTAGTAACTGACTTATACCTGAGCACCAACCTTAGCACACATGGTATTTTCAAAATTTTGACCCCAAATTTTACAAATTTGGGCAAATCCTGTTCTTTCTTGAGGATCCATGAGCAGTTAAATCTGTGATTATTTTATGCCGGCATCCACAACCTATTATACCATAGATATATTAGTTTGGCCGTTTACTAGTTTTATGCTCAGGAGTAAGTTATCGAGCCTCTAGAAACCTCAGTTTCTTCATCTGCAAAGTGAACATTATAATTCCTTCCATATTTAAGTCAAAAGTGTTGTTCTTAAGAAATGAATGAATTAATTTGTACAAAAATTTATTGAGGAGTACTCTATGACTCTTTGGTGTTTGCATAAACTATGATTAGAACATGATGCTATAGTTATTTCAGTGAGAGTTGTAGCTACAATGTCGTCTGCTTGAGGAAAGATAAAACAAGCATCTGTTATTTCATAGCTATTTTATTCCAGTTTCCAACAAACTACTGATGATTGCAATCCATGAACCTACAAAGAGGCTTGTGCCACAGAGCATGTGATGCAGCTTTACCTGGCTGGGAGCCATGCTAAGAAGCAGAATTTGTCACAGGCTTGCAGATTCCAGGTTCTGAAGGAAAGAAAACCTCCTTAGAAATACAATGCTACTGCTCATATTAAAGATTTGATGTCTTCCATGGCATCAATTTTAACTGAACACAACCCTTTAAAATTTTTTTGAACATTTATGCAATTAATCAAATATAAAAACCAATTAACTGTGAATCCCATAATCAAATCAGTTTCAAATGAATGCCCCAAATTTCAAGAGGCTTTGAAAGCACTACCAAAGTGAAATGGAAAAAACGAAGTGTTTGATGACAGCATCGGAAACGTTTCCATTATTTTTTCAGGCCCCAATACAGCTACATAATATTATGTAACTTACTAAATATATCCGGGTTATACTAATCATTCTATTGTAATTCATCAGAATGATTGTGTCTCGGTATGTTTCAAAGATAGGGGACTTCGTTTGGGGAAAGATATCAAGGAGCCTTAGTTCCCATAGGTATTAGAGTCAGATAGAGTTCTGTTTAAATACCTTTTAAAACTAGCTGTGGGTTCTTAGGTTAGTTAATTAAACCCTTTGGAGTTTAGGGTTGTTTTGAGAAAAATACCAGATATGGGATCTGCACTGAGTGCTTGCTCACTAGCAGCAGCTCTTGTTAATTGTTTGTACCCTGGATTAGGAATCATCCTGTATACACCCCATGCCCTGTCTTTGTGTAATCATGAGGCCAAACACACCAAACACACGAGCAATGCAACTTATTATTGTCATGGTGATCTCTTAGTAATAGATTGAGTCTTTGATTATAATCTTGTCCCACTGTTGTGGAGTGTGACACAGTGATGGCTGGGTTAATAAGTCAACTGAACGCCAAAGCAGAAGATGCCAGGTTATGCATGTGACTTCAGAAGCCCTGGAAATGTCCCTCTTTTATGGACAATTATGCATGCTCTGTCCTAACTTATTTGTTAATATTTAAAACTAAACTGATATGTACAAATACTTTTTCTTTTCCTTGTCAGTACAAATAAAGAATCTTTGAGCAGGTTTGATAGGAGTGCGGGGAAAAAAGACTGTGTGCTGAATGCTTATAACAGGAAGTGGGGGCCTGCCTAAGGGAGTCCAAGTGTCCATCACAGGAGACTAGGCTGGGAATGGAAACTCACTCACTTTCTCAAGAAATATTAGTTAATGCCTGTCACTAACAGCTCCACAGTTTCCTAGCTATGTGATTTAATGGAAGAAATTATCCTCTTTGTGCATCAATTTCCTCATATTAAGAATAGGAATATTAATACCTATTTCATAGGTGGCTGTGAGAATTAATTGAGTTAATGTATGTAAAATGATTAAAAAAATTTTTTTAAGAAAGTTTATTTTTGACAGCAATTGCTAAACCCTCAAAGCACCCTCATTAAGAACTATTTTCACATCCACATTGCTGGGCAAGCATCTAAGGTTTTCCTTATCTTTAATCTTTGGGTCCCAAGGCTAATTACTTTTGTAACTACTTTTAAGACATGTTTGTTGATAATAGTACTCTTCAGTTCATTAAAATGAGTGACATATTGGAGATAAAACTTTTAAGAGACATCATATACTAATTTTTTGATCTTTTTGAAGCATTATCTAGTTTCTAGGATTTAGTGTGCTTTGCACATTAGGTTTTTTAAAAGTGTATTTATTCAGTATTTGATATTGAGTCACTTAGTACAGCAGCTATCACCTTCCTACCCAAATACACTGAAACAATTTCCTCCATTTTTCTTGGGAAATAAATTGTAATTTATCCTGATAAGTCATTAACAAGACTTTTTTAGTGGTGTGATGTGCAAAACACTTTCCTAAATGGAAAGATCAATGTTCATTATTACAAAAGCCAAAAAAGGAACTCATCAGAAAATGAGATAGCAAAATTAGCCCGTAGTTAGACACTTGTGACTTGGAAAGTGCAAGCTGACATGCAGGCAGGAGCTGGTGTATATCTCCTCTTCTGTCTCACAGCTCTTGAACAACAAAACGGGGAAGTTCAAAACACAGCTAGTTTGAACATAGCAATTTCTCCAATTCAAATAGAGTAAAAGAGTACATGCTGAGGAATGAAACAATCAGGTAAAAATTGTTGGAATTATATATTTTAAATTCCATTTTCTTTGGGTTTTAATGCCTTTTTTGTTTCCTTGTTTTTATTCATTTACTCATTCATTCATTAACCCATTCATAATGAAACATTTATTGATCCAAAAGCTGTAGGTAATAATGAAAATAATAGTAAATATGATCATACCCTCAAGAAGTTCATAGTCTATGAGAGAAAGACAGACAGATGGGTAATGAAAACACAAGGTGATACGTGGTACAGAAGTACAAGCAAAAGTTGACTCTTAGTGGAATGGGGACTTGCCATGACTAGATAGTGGCTTTTAAGAAAGGGTTTGTTGTGGAAATGACTTGTGAGCTTTTGATGTCCTGTTCCATGGAATGGTCTATACTGCAGTCTTCTGACCTTGAAGTGGGAGTTGGGCATTTCTGCTTGCTTCTTGGTTCTTGGTTCTTGTCTACAGTTTGAACTGGATTATTGCTAGTACCACAGGTGAAAAAGTTGTAAGAACTCAATACCTCTGATCCTCCCACTTCATACAGGGTAGGTGAAGGTGAAGTCCTTATTGGTGAAGAATTTGCCTGAGGTCACACAGCTACCAAGTAGTAGAGTCAGGACCACTGTAGCTAGGACTTTCTGTCTGCCACTCCAAAAGCTTTTAGGCCTATTGCAAACTGTTTGCAACTTTTCTCTTTGATTTTCTGAAAAGCAGATTTGATAAACAATATGAGGAAATAAACATAGCTCTTAGATCATTTTATTGTTGTTGTTTTTTCAGGAGAATTGTATTAGTGTTTTTTTCTTTTCATACTGTTACCATTACCACTTTCATATCGAAAAGGATACATTTACTCATTTTTTTATTATTCATCTCTTTGTGCAAATAAGTTAAGGCTAAGAGGGAAGATGTAATTTGCTCAAGGTCACACAGTGGTCAGTAAAATGATGTGTGTCCAAGCCGGGAAGGTCTTTCTGTAAGATCTGTACCTTTCAACTTTATCTTGTTGCCTGTTCACATCAAAAAGAATCACATGGTTCCTGCTTTTAAGAATTTCATAATCTAGTAGATAGATAGCTACAAATAAACAAAAATAATACAAAGAAAAGAGATAAAATCTCTAATCATAAATCATCAAAAGAGATGGGTCATTTCTATGAGTTCAGAGAGGATGTAAATTTGGAATGGATTTCTAGAAAAGGTGGTAATTGCACTGATATTTTAGGAATTTATATGATTCAGACTTGTGGAGATGGGATGAAAATGGGGAAGGAGATTCTGAAAAACTCTGAAGACAGTGATCGCGTCCACAGAGGTCTTAAACTAATGATGTGTATAAAGTGAAAAGTTCATTTTCAGAGACATGTTGGTACATACAAAATATGTGTGGGGAATAGAGGTAGAGAGGCCAATAGGATAAAATTATGGATAGGCTTGAATGTCCAGGTAAAGCTTTGGACATTTTTCCAGTGCTATGTAGAGCCCTACAGATATTTAACCAGAGAAGCAGAGTGATCCAAGCTGAGTCTCCTCCCCCCCAAAATAAAGTCATTCCATCTAAAATTTTATCTTCTTTAAAGCCTATTTCCTCAAATCTGTTTATTAAAATTATTTTGTTTCATTCAATCTATATGCATTCAATAATGTGTATAATACCTTTTATTCTAATTTTGAATTTAAATTTCAGACTACTCTTAGAATGACTCAGGTTATGTTTACAGCACAAAGAGTCAGTGAGTCAGCAAATATGTTACCAATCTTGCTCCAGTCAGGATGCATATCCAAAAGACTGAGAATGATTAATGCTGGTGAGGATGCAGAGAAAAAGAAAATCTCACACACTGTTGGTGGGACTGCAAAATGATGCAGACTTTATGGAAAATGGTATGGAGCTTCCTCAAACAATTACTGATAGATCTACCATACGACCCAGCTATTCCACTGCTGGGAATATACCCAGAGGAATGGAAATCCTCATGCTAAAGGAGTAGCTGTACTCCCATGTTTATTGCAGCACTGTTTACAATAGCCTAGAGTTGGAACCAGCCCAAATGTCCATCATCAGATGAGTGGATAAAGAAACTGTGGTATATCTACACAATGGAATACTACTCTGCTATAAAAAAGAATGAAATACGACCATTCACAGCAACATGGATGGACTTAGAGAAAATTATATTAAGTGAAATAAGTCAGGCACAGAAAGAAAAATACCACATATTCTCACTTATTTGTGGGAACTATAAAAAATAAATAAATAAATATACAAACAAATAAATTGTGTGGGTGGGAAGAAGACACAACAATCACAATTCCTTGAACTTGCTAAGACAAGTGAAGAGATACGATGTTGCTGGGGGGAGGGGGAAAGGGAGAGGGGAAAGAGGAATGGGTAAAGGGACATGAAAATCAACTACATTGTATATTGGTAAATTAAAATTTAAAAAAAAGAATTGTAGGGCCGGCCCTGTGGCTCACTGGGGAGAGTGTGGCTCTGGTAGCGCCGAGGGCGTGGGTTCAGATCCTATATAGGGATGGCCAGTGAGCTCACTGGCTGAGCATGGTGTGGACCACACTGTGCCAAGGGTTGCGATCCTCTAACCGGTCAGAAAAAAAATTGTAATTTGGTCAACATTGTTGCACCTAAAGTTACCTAAATTTTTTTAATGATTGAAAAAATAAGAACGATAATCCAATCCATTTAATAAACTGTAATGACGTTAAGTAGTTGTACAAGGTAGACAGAATGAAGAAATATTGTGGTTCTTTATGGATGGTGATGAGTAAGAGGCATTTGTGGAGTGCATTCTGTCATCTGGTACTGTGAGAGCAGCTTCACCTATGTTAATACTGGTTTTCACGGTAATGCTATAAGGTGGTGTTATTTGCTGTTGCAGACAAGGAGATGGTGATCCCAGGAGGTTAAGTGATTTAGCCAATTGTCATCTCCCGTGAGCGGCAGAACTGGAACCAGCACCCCCATGTATCCAATTTCAGAGGTAATGCCTTAGTCACTTCTTCACCCAGCCTCATGGTTATTATTTGAAATATTCTCTACTTTGTATTTTCTGTGGAATGCATAGAGCCATGTTCATACACACCACAGACTATCTCATAGAATGTTGAAGGTTGTCTAACAACCAAATCCTGACCATTTTTTACGTGTTTGAATTCCATATTTTAGCGTAAAAAAATTCATCTTAGTGTAGAGTCATAGTCTGATTTTGTTTTGACTATTGTCACCTTGAATTTCTAATGAAACAGAAGGAAGTAACCACCAAATTCATAATCTTTGAGAGATGTCAGTATATATTTTAAAACCACCTTACTTGATGTTACAAGAAACGTCAGATTGGGTTCGAAGATACATATATATTGTCATGCCCTCTGGCATTTTCTGACCTGTCATGATGCCACTCAGTTTCAAAATAGCTATTCGTAGATGGTGAGAATATTTTTGCTGAAGAAAAAGGCCATTTTGGAAATGTGTGGAGGTTAACATTATGTGCATGAAACTGCTCAGCTTTCTCACACCCTGTCAGATCTGAGCAATTATTCTACCATCTCACTGCCTGCCCCCGCCCCCACATCATTTCCTTAAATTGCTATGGAAATTAAATCGTGAGAGACGCTCCTTCTTGAAAAGATGCCTCCTTCAGAAGCCTCTCTGCTCTGCCCTAGCCAATTTGGAATGGAAAATCATCCCACATTTCCATGGAACTGAGAAAGGCCCAGGCCAGACCTGAAGGGCATAATTTGCCTGACATCTGTGTTCCAGCGTCACGTTGCATCAAAACAATCCACGATGCTCAGATGAAAATAAGCATGCTGTTGTACTAACTGAGGCATTTAACAAGCTAATGGCAGTCACGTTCCATTCTCTCATCCATAGAATCACATCCCATAACGACAATTATACTTGTAAAGTACCCAACCTCTGTTATATTATTTCACAATCACATTGATAATACTGAATTTTTTCTATCATTTTGTTTCCTTTTCTTTTTCTTTTAATGGGTGTTATGTATAGCAAATGTGGGGAGACCAGAGATTTTTTTTTTTCAAAGTCTTCATTAAAAAAGACTAGATGTTTGATTAATGGAGACAAGAAGCTTACTGATAGCTTGCGGGGGCTAGCCCTTTGCCCACCTATCCAGTATCAGGATTCAGGCGATTAGTCAGGCCTGTCCTGTGGCTATGTAGGTAGCCAGTCATGAGTTAAATCAAAGTGCCAAAATGGCCATTGGGAGCCAAACATCTTCGTAGACCACTTTTCATTGCTAAGTTTGTAGGCAAGACACTGTTGCTAAAATTTTAGAAACCTTTCAGCTTCTTTTATAGTAACTGGCAGTACACTCAAATTTCTAAATGCTGTAATGATCTTGAAGCTTCAGATACCTCCCTCATACAATTTGAAAAAACCCTCGTACTATGTGTAAGATAGAGCAAAGCAACTGTAACTTGAATATTAGAGCAATGTATGTGAAAGTAGAGAGATTGGCACTATCAGACTCTATGGCTGAGTAGGAGAAACAGCTGCGCGTTCAGGAGATACCAAGCGTGCTGCATAGCGAGGCAGAGAGCCGCAGAGCAGCAGAAGGACCTGCTTAGGAAAGTAACTGAATTTGGGTAACTGAAAATGAGAGAATGGGATATGGCAAGTTTTCCTAATTGTGCCTTCGAAAACCAATAACTACTGAACATTCAGCAGGTGCCCCACTTCTATCCAAAATCTTTGTCCTTTTGAGAAGGTGGTAGAGCTGAGTGCTCTCTGAGACCCAAGTTGAAAGGTTTCAGTTATGACTAAAAAATGACTTTCTTCTCCATAAATACAGTAAAAAGTGAAGTAAAATAAAGGATTCTCACTTCTTGCAGCTTAGATTACACACAAATCATTTGATCCTGGCATTTTGGATAAGACCCCCATCAAATTCTCCCATTATAGCTTTGTAAACTCAGAGCTCAGTTTAATTAAGGATTCTTCTTCCCAGTTCAACTAGATTCTTCATACTCTTAATTATGTCCACTATTATGCCTTTTTGTATTTACTTTCTCTATGTTCTTAAAACACATGAAACTTCAGTGCCTTTCAACATATGCACTGAGGTTCATTACATTCAGTGAGCTCATAAGCCTAAGAGTAATAATTAATTTTATAGTTCACTTTCCTTTAAGTCTCTCTCGTATCCCAATCTTCCATCCCGAAAATCCCCACTCTGAGAACTCTCATGGTTTCCTCTCTTTCATTGTATCCGTCAGGCTTTCAATAGCAGTATGAAAATAACTGCTCATTTTCTTTCTGGAAGACTAATGCATGCTTTTATTCTACTGTTGGGTAACTGATGTCAATCCTGGGCAGCCAAAGCTTTGGGTTCATTAAGCACTCCAGGACTTGTTAGTTATGTTGGTGCACATTCTGCAAGATGGTCACAGAGACTCATGATTTTTTATTTCACATCCTGCTTCCTTAAATTGAAATTGGAAACAAATGTCATATGTAGATTCTATCACTTTTTTTGTAATTTCACAATGAGCAAGAGTCTTGTGGGAGGTTTTGTTCTCTCCGATATAGTGTTTTTTGATGATACTTTATAAGAATTGTGTTAAGAAAAAAAGCAAAATAACAAGGCTTATATATGTTTTCTTATAGTAGAAAAAAAGCCCTCTTTTAGTAGCTCTGAAAAAGATTATAACCACAACAGAATCATGGACATAATAGAAACAGATGTTGTTTGGAATTTTAGTAATAGAACTAGTTTTACACTAAACATTTATTAGTGAATATTAATGCTTATTTTATATAATTATCTTCTCATATTTTCTTTGATTATCATGATTTCCTCCTTACTATGAATATCCAAATTGGATATTTGCTTAGCAAATTGACAAGCATGCTCTGTTATTTTTCTTAATTGTATGATTTCTTGATTTTTGACTTAGGTGTACATATTTATGTTACCAAAAAGGTTATAAAATTAGTATTTTATTTCTTGTTTGAGGCTGTAAGGTGAAAAAATGGCAGATGTTATCTGCAGTCTACTTTCAGCTTTA
Organism: Cynocephalus volans; assembly: GCF_027409185.1. Classification (NCBI taxonomy): domain Eukaryota; kingdom Metazoa; phylum Chordata; class Mammalia; order Dermoptera; family Cynocephalidae; genus Cynocephalus; species Cynocephalus volans. The sequence continues at coordinate 102,700,862 of NC_084460.1, read as the reverse complement.
TTAATAATTAGTTTTGTACATTTGGGAAAAATTATTTCAACGCCCTAATCCTCAAGTTTCCTTATCTGTAAAATAAGAAGTTTATAGTGTAAAAACTCCAAAATTTTTCTGCATGCCTACCATTTATGATTCTATGTAGAAGAGTCTTGTTTTACTCTACAGTATTTTATGCATGGCTTTATGAAAACATAATGGCAAAATTGTAACTGGTTCCAATGGGCATAAGGCTTACAGAAAACAGAAGAGGCACATGGTAAGCAAGCAGAGAAAGTGACATGCATACCTTCTCCTGTCCCTGATGGGTAAGCAATGGCAAATATTCTGTAATTAAGCAAGGGATAAATTCTTAGTAAAATGAGGACCATTTCCTTGTATTAATTGATATACATTATAAATTGAGCATTCTTTTAAGAAATATTGCTCATTTCGATATTAAGATATAGTGAAAAGAATGTTGGGAATACTTTCCCAGTTTTGTTGCTTAAAGATCTATGTGAAGTCCGCTACATCACTTACGTAGTTTTCTTTTACAAAATTAGCAAGTTTGAACTTAATTATCTCCAAGGATCCTTATACTTCTGAAAAGTTTGTGTTATGATTTAAGGGATTGTATGAGTTAGATTTATTGAGTCTAGATTTTGGAGCCAGGCAGATCTGGGTTAAAATCCTAGCCTTTTTTTTTTTTTTTTTTCTTTTTTCCTAGCTGTGTGAACTTCATTAAATTATTGGAGTAACTGACGTCACTAGGACTCAGTTTTATAAACAGTAAAACCTCAATAGCTTAATAAAATAAAAGTTACCACTTGTTTAACAGTCTACTGTAGGTATTCCTGGTAATGAGGCCACTTTTCCTCTATGTGTGATCCTGAGACTTTGCTTCTTCCACCTTGTTGCTTTACCATCTTAGGGCTTTGGAATCCTCAGCATTCAGATCTAGGGAAAGAAATGCAGTAGAGAAGCCTTATTTTCTTCTTAAAAGTCTTGGCATGGAGGTAGCATGCATCACTTTTGCTCACATTCCTCTATTGAGAGTCAATACATGGTTATTCTTGGATGCAAGGAGAGCTACAAAATATAGCCCAGTTCTCATCAACAATCTTCTAGAGGCCATTACAAAAAGAAAACATTTTTGTGGACAACTAGCAGACCTGCCACAGTAGGCATTCAATTGTCTTTTTATTACCCACTTTCCCCCCTCCTGATTAGAGTGCTATCTTTCAGATTTTAGCGGAGGAATGAGAAGAAACATCAAATGAACTCTAATGGACAGAATTGCTTCATTATCAGATGTCACATTCTGAACGGCATATATCAGAGCTTGGTATATGGTGGCTATATACTAATATGTAGTGAGTGTTTGAAAAATACTATGCTAGTATAAAGTTGACTGGAAGTGTTTAGGGATAATGTGAATAATCATAACCATTTTCCTTGAAAATGTTTCTGACATACTATGCCTTCTGTTGTTATAACAAAATATCTTCTTGATTTATCATAATTTCACAAATTATTCTGCATTTAATCACCATTTCCTTTTTGTAAAGTTGCTATTTATGCTTGTGCCCTTGGAAGTAATTGACAAATAATGTCTCAGTCTTATATGCATAAATATGGAGACATGGTATAGGACTATTTTCAGATGCTTTTGAGCAAAGCTGTGTTGTTTTGTTTGCTTTTGGGGGGGGGTATGTCACTAGAGCAATAATATGCTTCAAGAATTTTATTACATTTCTTGGGGATTACTGCATGCAAACAAAACAGCCTTTAGCTTTCAGCTTCATGCTGTTTTCAAAGAAATAAAAGATCCTTTGTTATTCCCTGGAAGTTGTGTTTTACTTTCTGATTATTGTCCACATTGTAGTTGTCTGTAGTGTCTATTAGCAAAAGTCCAAATGGCTAAAATATAATTGATAAAATCCATATAATTATAATTGAAACTTTCATCTCATAGGCAAGTTTTTGCTCTGAAATATATGTCTAAATATTAGGCAGAGGAGATTCCCAGCCCATATCTGCCTTCAGTTGGAACATACCACACTGTTTTTCCCTACTGTGGGACTGTCATTTTCTTCTGTGTTCATACTGCCACTGGCAAACTGATCCTCTGAAAAAAGAAGGGAACAGGGAGGGAGATGCTTCCATGCTGACTTCTCCACTGATAGAATTGCCAGTGGGAACATGTTTGATTCAATTAAATTAAACAAGCATTTATTGAACACAGTCATTGGGCTAAATACTAGGGCAAAATAAAGTATAATACAACATGGCCCTTGTTGGTATGGAGTTTATTCTGGGTGCGGAGACAAACTAGCAATTGCAGTCTTCTGTTAGAAGGGCTAAAATTTTAAGTTTTGTATGAGCGCTGTGGGAGATTACCTTCTTATACCAAAAATAAAACAAACAAATCCCCCAAACTATTAGCACAATAAGAAACTACTACACACCCAGCAGAATAGCAAGACCCGAAACATCAAATGCTGGAGAGGATTTGGAGAAAGAAGAACTCTCCTACATTATTGGTGAGTGTAAAATGGTACATTACTTTGGGAAAAGGTCTGCCAGTGTCTTTTAACATACAACTATCCTAAAACCTAACAATTCTACTACAAACTATTTACTCCAGATATGTAAAAGAATATATCCCCCAAAGACTTGTACAAGGATGTTTATTGCAGCTTTAGGTAAACTAGGTGTCTATCACTGGGAGAATAGCCAAACAATAGAATACTGCTCAGCAATAAAGAAAAATGTACGATTGATATATCTGGCAGTATGAATGTCCCTCGAAAACATTTTGCTGAGTGAGAGAAGCCTTACGCAAATGAATCCATACTGTACTAGCTCATTTACATGAAGTTCTAGAACAGGCAAATATCATCTACACGAAAAAACATCAGAACAAGTGGTCAACTCTGGGAGTATGTGGGTGGGGATTGACGGGGATTGGACATGAAGGAAGTTCCCGGAGTGATGGGAGGGTTTTATATCTTTATGGGGGTTTGGGTTACATAGCCGTGCATTTGTCAAAACTCTGCAAATGTACACTTGATATTTTGCGCTTCATCATATATAAACTTTACCTCAAAAGAAAAATATTATGAACAAATATTAAACTCCAGTTAATGAAATACATGATAAAGTTTTTAGTGGATAGAAATTTACATCCAAATGCATTAAAAGGTGGATTAATGGAAGGATTGAATGGTAGATAGATGGATAGACATTTGATAGAACAGATGTACATGGTAGAATATAATGGTGGGTATACAGGTATTCACTGAACAATTCTTTCAACTTCAGTATTTGTGAACAGAGCAGAAATGATCTCGTTCTTTCCACTTATGTCAATGAAGCCACTGTGAGAACTAGTTCTATCCCCCTCATTTTTTCCTCTTCAATCCTTTTCTCTATTGTTTTTGTTTTCCTCAATTTACAAATTTGTCTAGCTTCCTACCACCTTAAAAAAATTCATCCCAACTTTTTTTTTCTCTTAGCAAAAATTTTATTAGAGTGAAAGAGTACCTAAATTTGCCATTCTGCTAGCTTCCCTTCCTCACCCCTGGCAGTTCGGAGTTCATCCTTATTATTCAATTAAAGCTGCTCTCTCCATGGTTACCAATAACCACATAATTGCCAAATCCAATGTTCCTTTCTCAGTCCTCACCCGCTGCATTTGAGGTCACAGCAACAGGCAAGGCAGCTGGTTTGGCTCAGAACATTATTATGGTTATAAAATGACATAACTTGTCACACTCTGCTTCCTGTGACAGACAAATAAACTGATAGCTAAAGAAGTGCGTGGTACTCACACTGTAATATCTCCTACAACACATTTTTCCTGTTTCACTTCTCTGAATATTTGCTGACGTCCTGCTAGTGGAAAACCACTCTTCCTCCAGTTTCTATGATTTAGATTTCAGATTCAGATTTCAGTTACTATTGTGCCTTCTTTGTTCCTCCATTTACTGACCATTATCAAGCTTTTATTAGCCTCCCCCCTTTTTTCTTTTTTGAATTTCTACTTTTAAATAAGTCTCTTTCATTATTTTAATGGCATCTACATATATTTTAAAAATAGCATAAGATGTTAACAATTAAGTAAGAATTAAGACTCCAGACAAAGCAAGTGTGCATGTGTGCATATACATGAGGGGTCTTCAAAAAGTTCATGGAAGAATTCATATTACCTTTTAAATCCATTTTTCCACAAACTTTTTGAAATACCCTCGTGTGTGTGTGTGTGAGTATATCCATCAGCAGCCCTAGCCTACAGGTTGGGAAATACTCTTGGGTACTTTTGGACTCAAGATAGTACTGTTTGCTACACTGAGCAATGATTCTCAAACTTTCTCTAAGCAGTAGACTATAATTTTAAAGTTTGGCATGGGGCCCCAATACCTAAAAAATAGAGACAAAGTCACACTGCTCTATGGTGAAGGGATGGGAGACAGTCAGAAGATCCACCCCTGCCTTGGACCTTCCAGAGATCCTCACTGTCCCCAGGGTAGGCCCTGTGGTTTTTCTTCATTGTTTTGGAACAGTGCTCCTTAAACTTTGTGTGCATACTGATAACCTGGGAATTTTATAAAGCTGAAAGTTCTAATTCAGTAGGTCTGGGGTAGGGTCTGGAAGTCTGATATTTTAGCAAGTTCCCAGGTGACACCAGTGCTGTGAGCCCACAAACCACACTTAAAGAGCAAGGCCCTAAATTTCCTCTGTACCAAGTTTGAGTATGAATTTTAAGCTTATTCTAGTCTAGAGAACTTCTAGACTATTTTGTCCTTTAGGAGTTGAATACTCATTTCTTAAGAGATCAAGAAAGCAGATATTTTATTCTCCAAATGCACATTTATTCCTCTAATGTATTTTAATTTTGAATATTTCATTTGGAATTGGTCACTGGGCAGGCAGAATAATCAAGAAGATTGTATCTTAAATCCTCTTTCATGACTTAAAGTTAATAAATAGAGGAGGAAGACTTAGAGAAGCAAGGCATAAGAATGAAAATGAAATCAAAAATTTTCAAGGACACTAAAATCTTACTCGGAACTGGTAACCCGCAGACTCAATCACAGGAAGACTTGATAGAGGCACCATGATTATAATAGATGGTTAATGGCTCCATCTGGATTCAGATATCTCTTCCCTGTCTTACCATGGCAACCAAGAAAATCTGTTCATTGGAGAATAACTCTTGATGCAAAGAGACTCCAGGAGTCAGAGTTTAGGGCAAGTGTGAGCCTGAATGGTGAAATCAGCAGAACTGGTGGGTTTTGTATATTTGCTGCAGATAAAGGGCTCTTTCACTTCCTGATCCTAATGGGGTTTCTCCCCAACTTGAAAATCTCTTTCCTCTTCTTTTTATACAACTTTTCTCTTTTATCTGTAACTCCATTTTAAATACTAGGTATAAGACATCCATATCTGTATCTTCCACTTTGATCTTTCTGGAGTCTTTATATCTGTTCCAAAGTTATTAACTCATTTCTTTCATTCATGCAATATCAATAGAGAAGCACAAGCAGAGAGAAAACATAAACCAGTCCTTAGAGTTTCTGTGGGGAAGATGAAAAATTCAGTCATTGCAATTCAGTGTGCAATTGTTAGTCCCTAATTCCCCTAGCCTTTTTGGGTCTCATACCTTCCTTCAATCTCTAGACAAAATAGCATCAAACCTTATCTCACATGCTGTGGGATACCCCTGTGCCTTTTTTTGAGTCCTCCCAGGGCTTTTTCATATACCTGAATAAAGCCTACTCCAAATTCTTTCCTAGTGTTAATTCTCCATCTTACAACATCATCTTTCCTCGTGCAGCTGCTGTCCTGTCTCCACACAGTTTTGTTTTAAGGATGGTTATTGCCTCTCCTGTTTCATATATTGAAGCTCTACAAACACAGGCTGTTGCCAGTAATAGACTTATACACAAGAGTTAGCTATAATGGAGAGGAACTGCAGAAAGCCAGTGGAGAAAACAGCAAGACACTGGTGCTTTGCAGACATTTCTTCATTGGTGTCTTTCCCCAGAGGTCGCAGCCTGCTAGTGCAGGACTAGTGCAGTGCTCTGTACTCAGCACTTTCCCCCCGTGGGCAGTCAGCCCACAGCCACCACTCCCCCATCACAGGACAAGCCAAGCGATACAGCTCCTTTTCCTCAGTCTTCTCTTTCCTGACTTTGCACAGGCAGCCTCTCTTCTCTCTTTTTACAATCAATGAAGGTCACTCAAAGTGTCCTCCTCTAAAAACAATAGGATTTCTTTTTTCCCTGTAAGAAGAATTCCTGTCTTTTTAGCACAATCATCTCAAACTTAATTAAAACCTTTTTTCTCCCCCACCTCGCAGTGTGTGGAAAAATGCTATGAAAACAGTAGTAAAAATGAAAGAACCACAGCTACCCACAACAGAGGTGAGTCTTGGAAACACCCTATTCGTTGTAATAGGGAAATACAGAAAAACATGTGATTCCATTTTCTAAAGCCTAAAAATTGACTTAAAAGCATATGATATAGGCAAACATACCTATGTGATAATTTTTTTTTTTACTGTTTATCTTGAAGGAATATCTGTGAGTCACGAAACAGGGCAGTGTTATCTCTCAGGGCAGGAGAGGCAGAGGATGAGATGGAGCAGGGGTCTGCAGGTAGCTTCAGTTCTAATGGTGCTGTTCCAGTTTAGTACTTGCGCAGGAGTAGGTGATAAGGTTTTATTTTATCTTTATGCTTCATAAACACTACATGTGGTACATAGACTCTTTGTAAAGTGATAGGATGAGGCATGCACAGGGTTCTCTGATCCCACAGATATTAAATTCAGATTTGGAGTAGGGGATTAGAGGAAGCTCCAAGAGGGGGTGAATTCTTGATATGATATTAAAAGGTAAATAGTCGTTACTATCTGTGGGTTCCACCTGCAACTCAAATTCAGTGTGTCTGAAGTAAACTCATCTTTTATTCTAGTTCAATCCAAGCCAACTTCTCCTATCTGTCAAAAACGGTCTCCCCACACTATCACCAGAACAACCTGCTGATAAGACAAAGCCATTTGTTGCTTACCGTGTAAGGGAGAGCACTACCTTGACAATCTTAGTGGCATCTCAGAGAGGGGAAGAAGAGCTTTGGGATATTTGTCGAGATTCTGAAGTCTGGTGCAAGACAAGTCTTTCAGTGTAGAATTGGGGCATGAAGAAGGCATGCTTGGTTAGGATTGGGTAAAAATCATAATAAATAGTTTAGAATTGGTGGACACGGAAAGAGGAGGATTTTGATACAAGGGTTCACAGAATCTTGGGGTGTAAACTGTTTGATGCTTTCTCTTGAAGACTGACTTCCTGCAAAGAGCAATAAGTAATTCGCAACATTTGTCTTCCTGGGCAAGAGTTTCCTGAAAAACTAAAGTTTTGCTGGTAAGGACGAATAGTGAAGACATGGTAATATAGACAGTGGGCTGTGTAGATGGCTTCAATTCTCAGTTATTCTTTCCATGTTATTCAAAGGCAGCATTTGTTATGCAGTGGGGAGAGGGAGATTAAATTTAGAGTCAGACATTTTACATCTGCTTCCTGGTTCTGCCTTTGGCAACTTGGGTGAGTCAAGGCACCTCTTTAAATCTCCATTCTGATGCCTTTGTACAGGGGAACATGTTTCCCTTTAAGGACTGGCTCTGGAATTGAGTGAGGTAAGGGTGTTACATCAAAGTGTAGGCTCACTTGGGACCTCATTCACCCACCGCTTCTAAACTGGTCAGAAATTCAGCCCTGAATGCAGGCATCACTCCTAACACGGTGTAATATAGGAAAGTTCCCTGCTACAGTGTTAAAAACTTTTTACATAATGATGATAATTGTGAAAAGAAAAAATCTTAGTCAACTTACAACGGAATTTAGAGCAAAGGATATTGATCTTAGGGTTAAATTCTACCTGGAATTTGGCATTTCTGACATGCATTCTGCTTACTCAATATTATAAAATATTATAATTGCTGAGGTTCTGTGTATCTCTCTTCTTGATTTTTTTTATGTTTAAGTGTGGATGGCTTTAGCATTCAGAGTGAACTAATTCTGCTTCAGTCACGCTTGATGGGAACTGGTGATTCAACTGTTGAAAAACTTTGAAAGTGTTCATTAATTCAGACTTAATTAATGCAGAATCACAATTAAACTTTTATGGAGTATATGTCATCGACATGAATACTATGCATTCATTATACTCCTGAATATTGAGATGAATACAAATGACTTCCAATGACCAAAAAACTTAAAAGTTACCCCAGTTGGATAGCTGTGGATATATACAATATGACTGATGTTACTGAAGAGAGTTAAAACTACCTTTTATGATCTATGATGTAAATGCAGAGAAAGCACTGATAGAGTTTGGATGTGTTGTTCCCCCAAAACTCATGTGGAAATCTGATCTTGGCAATGCTGGGAGAAATTTGGGTTATGGGGGTAGATCCCTCATGAACAGATTAATGCCCTGGGGGTGGGGTAGTGAGTTCTCACTCTATTAGTTCTCTGGGAGAGCTGGTTGTTTAAAGGACCCTGGCATCTCCTCTCTCTCTCTTGCTTCCTCTCGCCATGTGATCTGCTTATCCCCGCTGGCTGCCTGCTGTTCTCCGACATGAGTAGAAGCAGCCTGAGACCTGCACCAAATGCAGCCATCCCAGAATCGAAAGTCAAATAAGCCTTCTTTATAAATTACCCAGTCACAGGTATTCTGTTATAGCAACATAAAAACAGACTAATACAAGCACTGTATTTTTATTACTGTAATGATAAATTTTCTTACAAAATCAGCATCTAGGAAAAAGATATAGACAATTTCTTTAACTTCTTCTTCAATAATTTATATGCCCTAAAAATGTTAGAATTCTAGATTCCTAATACTAAAAATTAAGTTTGTGATTTCCAGGATATTTAGTGTTTCTTGAACTCAAATATCTGCTCTTTTGTGTTAAATGGAACAGCTGTACATGCTGGAATCTAAGCCTGCATTAGGTGAATGTCTGTAAAATATGCCTGTTCATTTTTAAATTACATCGTTTCATCAAATCCTACGCTTATAACCAGGTTCCAGGATTCAACAGAGCCAGAAGTTTGCCATGGCAACTGCTGCATCCATTTTTAATATATAAAGCTACAGACTAACAAGAAAGAACCATCATGTCAGATGCTCTTCTGATTCATATATAGCTGATTTTTATTGATGTTTATTTCTTATGCATAATTTAGATAGAATGTACATAATCTTTATTTTTGATTAGATCTTATAATCAGTGTATTGATACTATGTCCTTGATAAAGAATATTGTACAGAATTTTTTTCCAATTTCTTTTATTGTGGCAAAGTACACATACATAAAATTTATCATTTTAACCATTTCTAAGTGTCAGTTCAGTGGCATTAAGTACATTCATATCGTTGTGCAGCCATCACCGTTACTGATCTACATAACCCTTTTCACTTTGTAAAACCAAAACTCTGTACCCATTCAACAATAATTCCCCATCTCTCCCTCCCCCACCTCCTGGTAACCACCATTCTACTTTCTATCTCTATGAATTCTATTACTCTAAGTACCTCATGTAAGTGAAATCAGACAATATTTAGGTTTTTTGTGACTTATTGACTTCACTTAGCATAATGTCCTCAAGTTCATCCATGTTGTAGCATATGTCAGAATTTCCTTCCTTTCTATGGCTGTGTAATATTCTGTTGTGTATATACAACACATTTTGTTTATCCGTTCATATGTCAATGGATATTTAGGTTGCTTTTATCTTTTAGCTATTGTAAATAATGGAACATGGATGTACAAATATCTCTTTGAAATCCTGCTTTTAATTCTTTTGGGAATATACACAGAAGTGAAATTAATGCATCATATAGTAATTCTATTTTTAGTTTTTTTGAGGAACTACCATACTCTTTTCCACAGCAGATGGACCATTTTATATTCCCACCAACACCACAAGGGTTGCAATGTCTCCACATTCTCACCAACACTTGTTTTTTTTTTGTTTGTTTTTTGATAGTAGCTATCCTAATGGGTATATAGTAATATCTCACTATAATTTTGATTTGCATTTCCTTATGGATTAGTGTTGCTGAGCATCTTTTCCTGCACATCTTGGCCTTTTGCGTATCTTCCTTGGAGAAATGTCTCTTCAAGTCCTTTGCCCAGTTTTTAATCAGGACATTTGGTTTTTTGTATTGTTTTATGCATTCTGGATATTAATCACCCATCAGGTATATGGTTTATAATTTTTCCCCATTCTCTGGACTTCTTTCTATTCTGATATTGTCCTTTGATACACAAATTTTTAAATTTTCATAAGGTCTAATTTTTCTATTTTTTTCTATTGTTGCCTATACCTTTCATATAAAATCCAAAAAGTCATTGCCAAATGCAAGGTTATGAAGCTTTATCCTATGTTTTCCTCTAAGAATTTTATAGTTTTAGGTTTTACATTTAGGTCTTTGATTCATTTTCAGTTGATTTTTGTATATGGTGCTAGGTTAAGTGTCCAACTTCATTCCTTTGCATATGGATATCCAGTTTACCTGTACCATTTGTTGAAAAGACTGTCCTTTCTCCATTGAATGGTCTTAGCACCCTTGTAAAAAATCATTTGACCATATATGTAAGGGTTTATTTCTGGGCTCTCTATTATATTCCATTGGTCTATATGGCTGTCTTTATTATAGCAACTCATTGTTTTGATAACTGTAGCTTTGTAGCAAATTTTAAAATCAGGAGTGTGAGTTTTCCAGCTTTATTAAAAGACAGAGATTGACAGAATGAATTAAAAATATATATATAACCTGACTATATACTGTCTATAAGAGACTCACTTTAGATCCGAAGACACAAATAGATTGAAAGTGAAAGAATGGTAAAAGATATTTCATGCAAATAGTAACCAGATGAGAGCAAGGATAGCTATACAATATCAGACAAAATGTATGTTAAATCAAAAAAAATTGTAAGACACAAAGAAGGTCGTTATATAGTAATAAAAGCTTTAATAGAGCACAAAGGTATAATGATTATAGACATTTACATACCTAATAACAGACCATCAATACATATGAAGCAAAAACTGACAGAATTGAAAGGAGAAATAGACAGTTCTACAATAATAGTTGGAGACTTCAGTATGCCACTCTCAATCATGGGTAAAGCCACCAGAGAGAAGATAACAAGGAAATAGAGAACTTAACATCATAAGCCAACTAGGTCTAACAGATATGTACAGAATATCCAACAACAGCATACACATTCTCCTCAAGTGCACATGGAACATTTTCCAGGTTAGACCATTTGTTAGGTCAAAAATTAGGTCTTGATGGATTTTATTTTATTTACTTATTTTTCTGGTTTTTTATTTTTAATTGAAGCATGATTGATTATACATGATTTTGGGGGTACAACATTGGCTACCATCACTTGTGTACAACATGTGTTGATCAAATCAATATTATTAGCATATTTGTTATTACAAGCCTTATTTATTCTTTATGCCTCCCCCATAGTTCCATAGTTCCTCCCTCCCCTCATTCCCTCTCCCCTTCCACCTCTAGTAACCATAGATTTGTTCTCTCCTTCTGAAATATCAATGTATTATTGTGGTCTTTTCTTTCTTTCTCTCTCTCTCTCTTACTCTCTTTTTCTTTCTTTCCTTCTTTCTTAGTACTCACTCATGAGTGAGGACATGTGGTATTTCTCTTTCTGTTTCTGGCTTATTTCACTTAAAGTAATTTTCTCCAAACTCATCCATGTTGCTGCAGATGCCTAAATTTAATTCTTTTTTTTTTTTATGGCTGAGTAGTATTCCATTGTGTATATATACCACAATTTCCTTGTACAATCATCTGTCGATGGACATTTAGGTTGGTTCCATATCTTGGCTATTGTAAACAGAGCTGCAATGAACATGGGAGAGCAGGTATCCCTTTGACATGATGATTTCCATTCCTCTGGATATATACCCAGCAGTGGGATTTTTGGTTCATATAGTAGCTCTATCTGTAGTTGTTTGAGAAACCTCCATACTATTTTCCATAACGGCTGTGCTAGCTGACAATCCCACCAACAGTGTTCTCCTTTCCCCACATCCTCACAGCATTTGTTATTCTATTCTTTTTAATAATGGCCAGTCTAACTGGGGTGAGATGATATCTCAATGTGGTTTTGATTTGCATTTCTCTGAACACCAGTGATGCTGAGCATTTTTTCATGTACCTGTTGGCCATTTGTATGTCTTCCTTTGAAAAATGTCTTCATCTCCTTTGCCCCTTTTTTAATTGTATTTTTATTATTATTTTTTTTTTTCTGTATAGTTGTTTGAGTTCCTTGTATATTCTGGATATTAATCCCTTATCAGATGTATAATTTGCAAATATTTTCTCCCATACCATAGGTTGTCTTTCCACTTTGTTGATTGTTTCTTTTGCTGTGCAGAAGCTTTTTAGTTTGCTATAATCTCATTTATTTATTTTTTCTTTTGCTGCTTGTGTTTTGGGGTCTTATTCATAAAGTTATTGCCCAGTCCTACTTTCTGAAATATTTCCCCTATGGTTTTTTTTAGTAACTTTATGGTTTCAGGTCTTATACTTAAGTCTTTAAATCATTTTGAGTTGATTTTGGTATATGGTGAGAGGTAGTAGAACTAGTTTTATTCTTTTGCATATAGATGTCCAATTTTCCCGATACCATTTATTGAAGAGGCAGTCTTTTTCCCAATGTATATGCTTTTTGCCTTTGTCAAAGATCACTTGGCTGTAAGTATGTGGGGTTATTTCTGGGCATTCTATTCTGTTCTCATGGTCTGAATGTCTGTTTTTATGCCAGTATTATGCTGTTTTGGTCACAATAACTTTGTAGTATAATTTGAGGTTGGATAGTGTTATATCTCAGGCTTTATTTTTGCTCAGGATTGCTTTGGCTATTTGGGATCTTTTGTTGTTCTATATGAATGTTAGGATTTTTTTTTCCTATTTCTGTGAAGAATGTTATTGATATTTTGATGGGGATTGCATTGAATCTGTAGGTTGATTTGGGTAGAATGGACTATTTTACCATGCTAATTCTTCAATCCATGAACAAGGAATGTATTTCCACTTTTTTGTGTCCTCTTTAATTTCTTTCAGTAGTGTTTTATAGTTCTCATTGTAGAGAACTTTCAACTCCTTGGTTAAATTGATTCCTAGGTATTTTATTTTTTTGATGACTATTGTAAATGGGCTTGCTTTCTTGATTTCTTTTTCTGTTAGATCATTATTGGAGTATAAAAATGCTGCTGATTTTGGAGTGTTAATTTTGTATCTTGCAACATTACTGAAATTACAATGGATTAAACATAGAAATCAATAACAAACAAAACTCTGGAAACTATACAAATACATGGAAACTAAACAACATTCTCCTGAATGACCTATGGGTCCAAGAAGAAATTAAACAGAAAATCAAAAATTCCTTGAAGCTAATGAAAATAAAGACACATCAGACTAAAGCCTGTGGTAGACTGCAAAAGCAGTACTAAGAGGGAAGTTTATTGGCATAAACGCTTACTTCAGAAGAATAGAAAGAATTCAAATAAATGACCTAACAGTACACTTCAAAGACCTAGAAAAACAAGAATAATCCAATCCTAAAAGCAGTAGATGGGAAGAAATAATTAAGATCAGAGTAGAACTAAATGAAATAGAGACCCAAAAAACAATTCAAAAGATCAATAAAACAAAAAGTTGATTTTTTGAGAAGATAAATAAAATAGACAGACCATCAGCTAGGTTAACAAAAAAAAAAAAAAAAAAGAGGAAGAAGAAAGAAGACCCAATTAACAAAAATCAGAAATGAAAAGGAGATATTACAAATGATACCACAGAAATACAAAGAATCCTTAGGGACTATTAGAAACAACTATATTTCAACAAACATGAAAATATGAGGAAATAAGTAAATTTCTGGACACATACAAACTACTGAGACTGACCCAAGAAGAACTGAAAATCTGAACAGACCAATGACAACAATGAAATTGAAGCAGTACTCAGCAGTCTCTCACCAAAGAAAAGTTCAGGACCAGATGGTTTGACTGCTGAATTCTACCAAGACTTTAAAGAAGAATTAATACCAATTCACATTTCTGAGTACATCAGATAGCTCTGATACGACCTATCTCTTCATGATTCAGAGTGTGTCTGCCCTCCCCACGTCCTAGGGACTGAAGGAAAAGAGCAAATGTTGGAAGTACTATTCATGCAGGATACTGTTAAACCGTAGAATCTTATAACTGCAGAATCTGAGGGGGTTCATCTTATTTACTTACAACATATTACAAATGTGGAAACTGAGATGGAGATATTTTAAGCAATTTGCCGAGAATTAGTAAGTAGCAATGCCAGGATAATAACCATTTCTCACAGTTTTTACTTTGCCAGTATGTCATGTTACTTATTGATGTATTTGCTTCTTTGCTTACTTAATTACATTTACTGAGAGTTTACATGTTTAAGAAATTGTAAGGCTGCCTGTCCTGAAGAAACCTATGGTCTAGAGATTATATTCATAGACTCCCCAGATTCAGTCTTTGCCTTTTGATACTCTGCCAAATTATTGGCATTAGGTTTTAGTTAATTGCTTTAATTCATGTATCTTGCTGATGTCCATCAGCTGGCTAAAATGTTATTAAGTTTAACAGTTAGCTTCTCTTCTCTCTGTACTGATTATGGACTACCTTCCCTTTTTATTCTGTACCCTCTCCCTAGGTCAAAGACTTGAAAATTCCCATTCCCATTCAGATTTCCCTTCTGAGCTCTGAACTCTTATATCCAATTGTCTACTTGGCATCTCCACGTAGACTTCCTAAGAGCATCTCAGATCTAACATATCCCAAACTAGAAGTGTAATCTCTACCTCCCACCCACCCCCAACATACTCTAGAAACCTGGAAGTCATGACACTCACATTCAACCACGAAGGGATGTCGATTATACCTCCAAAATACATTTTGAGTTCATCCATATCTTTGTCAAAAGCCCTAATCCAAGCCACCATCAGCTATAGCTTAGGACACTGCGTAGCTTCTTAATTAGTCTTCCCACTCATTCTTGTCATTCCTTAATTTTTTTGGCTAAGGACCCCAGTTGCATAGTATAGTGGTTTAGAACAATTTCTCAGACTTTAATGAGCAAGTGAATCACCTGAGGATGTCGTTAAAATACAGATTCTGATTCATTACATGTGGGATTGAGCTCAAGACACTGAACCTCTAACAAGCTTCTTGGTGATACTGGTGTTGTGTATTAGTCAGGGTTCTCCAAAAAAACAGAACCAATAGTATGTATACAGATATTTACGAAAAGAGATTCATTATGAGAGATTGGCTTATGTGATTATGGAGGCTGAGAACTCCCACAATCTGCTGTCTGCAGGCTGGAGGCCAGGAAAGCTGGTGATGTAGTTTTAGGGGAACCAATGGTTTAAGTCCTAGTCCAAGTCGGAAGGCCTGAGAAACAGAAGTGCTGATGTCCAAGAGCAGAAGAAGGTGGATGTCCCAGCTCAAGCTTTCTCTTAACAAATTTTCCCTTCCTCTGCTTTTGTCTTCTATTTAGGCTCCCAGTGAATTGGATGATCCCATCCATATTGGTGAGGGTCATCTTCTTTACTTAGCCTGCAGATTCAAATGCTAATCTCTTTCAGAAACTTCCTCATAGACACACCAAGAACAAATGTTTTACCAGCTATCTCTTAGCTCAGTCAAGTTGATATATAAAATTAACCATCACATATTGCCAGTTCATGAGCCACACTTTTGAGTAGCACCTCTTTATAAAATGGATATATGAATAAGAGAAGATCTCGGCTCAAGTCCTGGCTCCACTAGTTGGTATGTCTACGAACCTAGGGTAATTTGTTAACCTCTTCACGATGCACTTTTCTTATCTGTAAAATAGGAGACTAATATGTACCTTTCCAAGATTGTTGTAGGGTAAAATGAAATAATGCATTGCATTGTATTTGGTGTGCAACATGACAAGTATCACTACTGTTTTATCTAGCTATGGGACATTGTCAAGTAATTAACAGCATTGAATGCTGTAAATCTGTAAATTTAGATGGCCTTTAGTATCCCTTCAATCATTAAAACTCTGTAATTCACTTTTGGGATACTATGCCTCATGCCCCCATTTTAGTTCACTCATCTTTTCTACTTAAGAAAATGTGGGAAAAAATCAAGGACAATGTTCATTAGAGAAAGGTCTGGATAGAAATGAAAAATGATCTTGAAACAACAGTAAAAGAAGTAAAGGATCCAGTCAGTAAATGTTTACTAAAAGTGCCTTCTCTGAGTCAGGCCTGGTCCTACTCCTGAAAGAACTCATAGCTCAGTAAACAATCAGATGATGTATATTTGAGCTAGTAGTAGTTTGCTAAGGGAACTCTAACTATAGAAAATCTTTTCTTATCACTTTGATTTGAAACAATTTTATAACACAGTCTAAGCAGAATCAATAACATACCGAACCTCTGTAGGGCTAATTTATTTTTGGTTGCTTTCCCATTTCTGTCAATTAAACACATGGTCTTAAGTTCTTTTTTTATTTTCCCAAATAGGTTAATAGAGAAAGCTTGCTATGTCTTTTAAATTCCTTAGGCTGCAACCAAAGCAATTCACACACGGACTGCTGCCCTCCTTGGTCACTTGATGCCTCCTTCTACAGACCTGAGCTTCAGTTTCATCGTCAAGGTTCATTCCCATAACAGGGTCATCCTCTCTAATACTCCTGACTCTTTGGGCATGCTGCTCCCTTTGCTCAGAAGGCCCCTCTCCTTAAGTCCCAGTTATTCTTCAAAGGTCACATTAAGCATCTCTCCCTCCAGGAAATGTTCCCAAACTTTCCAACCTGAGTTTCATCTTCCTTTTGCTCTTGTGTACATTATGCGATGGTGCACATATTCTACTCTAATCCTCAGTTGATTGGATAACCATCTAACCCGCCACCAACTACATTCTCTCTCAGCTTTATTGACATATAAACATGTAATTGGGGGGAGGAGAAGTGGTGGACCAATGGGTACAAAACTATTCTATCTACCCTAAGCGATTCATTGTGCAGTATATGCAGGTATTGAACCAACATATTATACCCCACAAAAATGGACAAGTAAATGTTAAAAAAAAAGGTACAATTAAATAAAATTAGTATAAAATTGAATAAAATTGTATGTATTTAAGGGGTACAATGTGATTTTTGATATATGTATGCACTGTGAAATGATTACTACAATCAAGTTAATAAACATATCTATCACTTCATAAAATTGTTATTTCTTTTTTTGTGGTAAGAGCATTTAATATCTACTGACTTAGCAGATTTCAAATATTATTAACTATAGTCACCATGTTGCACAATAGATCTTTAGAAATTAATCATCCTACATAACTAAAACTTTATACCTTTTGACCAACATTCTCCATTTCCCCAATACCCTAGTCCCTGGCAATTGCCATTCTACTCTGCTCCTATGAGTTTGACTTTTTTGATTCCACATAAAATTGAGAGCATGCAGTATTTGTCTTTCTGTGCCTGGCTTATTTCACTTAACATAATATCCTCCAGGTTCTTTCATATTGTCACAAATGGCAGAATTTCCTTCTTTTTTTAAGGCTGAATAGTATTCCATTGTGTATATATACCACATTTTCTTTACGCATTTATCTGTTGATAGACACTTACATTGATTCCATACCTTTGCTATTGAAAATAATCCTGTGGTGGCCATGGGAGTGCAGATATCTCTTTAGTATACTGATTTTATATCTTTTGGATACATACCCAGAAGTGGGATTGCTAGATTGTTGAGGAGCCTCCATATTGTTTTTTCATAATGACTGCACTAATTTACATTTCTACCAGTAGTGTACAAAGATTTCCTTTTCTCCACATTCTCACCAATACTTTTCTTTTCCCTTTTTGAATATAGCCATTTTAATAGGCATGAGGTAATATCTCATTGTGGTTTTGATTTGCATTTCCCTAATAGCCAATGATGTTGAACATTTATTCGTATGCCTGTGAACCATTTGTGTGTCTTCTTTTAAAAAGTGTCTATTTATTTTCCATTTTAAAATCAGGTTGTTTTCTTGCTATCGAGTTGTTTGAATTCCTTATGTATTTTGGGTAACTACTTATCAGATTTATGACTGGAAATATTTTCTCCCATTCCTTAGGTTGTTTCTTCACTTTGTGGATTGTTTTCTTTGCTGAAGAAGCATTTATTTTGATGAAATCCCATTTATGTATATGTGCTTTTACTGCCTGTGCTCTTAGGGTCATATCCAACAAATCATTGCCCAGACTAATATTAAGATGATTTTTTTCCCTATGCTTTCTTGTCGGAGTTTCAGTTCATATGTTTAAGTCTTTAATCAATTTTGAGTTGATTTTTGTATATGGCATGAGATGCAAGGGTCTAATTTCATTCTTCTGCACACAAATATCCAGTTTTCCCAACACCATTTATTGAAAAGACTGTTCTTTCCCCATTATGTGTTCTTGGCATTTTTGTCAGAAATTAATTGACCATAAATGCCTGGTTTCATTTCTGGGCTCTCTATTCTGCTTCATTGGCCCATGTGTCTGTTTTTATGCCAGTACCATGCTGTTTTGATTACTGCAGCTTTGTAGCATATTTTGAAGTTAGGTAATGTAAAGCCTCAAGTTTTGTCCTTTTTGCTCAAGATTGCTTTGGATATTCGGGTCTTTTGTGGTTCCAGATTAGTTTTATCATTGTTTTTATATTTCTCAATAAAATCTCATTGGAATTTTGGTAAAGATTGCATTGATTTTGTAGATTATTTTAGGTAGTGTGAACATTTTAATAATATCAGTTCTTACAATTCATGAACATGGAATTTTTTCCATTTATTTGTGTCTTCTTCAATTTCTTCTATTAGTATTTAATAGTTTTCAGTATATGGGTCTTTTACCTCCTTTGCTAAATTTATTTATAACTATTTGATTTTTTGTAACTATCATAAATGGATTGGTTTCTTGACTTTTTTTATCAGATAGTTTGTTGTTAGTATATAGAAACAGTGCTGATTTTTGTGCATGGATTTCGTATCCTGCAACTCTACTGAATTTGTATATTAGTTCTAACATGTTTGGGGTAGAGTTCTTAGGATTTTCTCTATATAAAATCATGTCATGTACAAAAAGAGACCATTTTATTCCTTCCTTTCCAATTTAAATGAATGCCCTTTATTTCTTTTTTTCCTAATTGCTCTGGTTACAATTTCCAATACTATATTGCACGAACATGGTAAGAATAGGCATTCCTTTTCTTGATCTTGGAGAAAAAGTTTTTCACCATTAGGTATGATGTTAGCTGTGGAATTTTCATATATGATCTTTATTATGCTGAGTTACATTCCTTCTATACTTAATTTGTTGAGAGTTATGATGAAAAATGTTGAATTTTTTCAAATGCTCTTTATGCACCCATTGAAATGATCATTTGCTTTTTATCCTTCATTCAGTCAATGTAGTGTATTAACAGAATTAACATTCTATTGATGTGGTGTATCACATTTATTGATTTGTGTATGTCTAACCAGCTTTATAATCCAGAAATAAATTCCACTTGATCAATGTGTAATCCTTTTAATGTGTTGTTGAGTTTGGTTTGCTAGCATTTTGTTGAGGAAATTTGTATCTATGTTCATCAGTGATATTGGCCTTTAATTTTCTTTTTTTGTATTGTTCTTGTCTGGCTTTGGTGTATGGATAGTGCTGGCCTTGTAAAATGTGTTTGGCAGTGTTCTCAATTTTCTGGAAGAGTTTGAGAAGGACTGACATTAATTCTTTAAATGTTTGGTAGAATACACAAGTTCTAGTCTGTATATTGTCTGATGTTTTTGTCTTTCTGACCATTGACAAATAATTCACATTCGGTAGTTCACAAAAATTCTCTGTGTTACATATAACCAGCCTCCAAAACCAAATACTATGTTTTTTCATTTTAACATTATGAAGAATTTAGATAAAATGGAGATCATTATGGATCATTATGGGGGATTCGACACTGTAAGGAGAATTCACAACTCAGGTATTTTGAGGAGGTAATTTCCAATAGAAAACAAAAAATTAATGTGTGTATGTGCTTAGACCTAGTAACATTGAATCTACATATTTATTCTAAGTAAAAATAGAAATACAAGAAGATTTAGCCATTAGAGCATTTTTATATAATATAAATGATTTGAAGTATCCAACAACAGGAGATTAAATTAGTAAATTAAGAATTGCTTATATACTGAAATTGAATTACTGTGCAAGTACTAAAAGATTTTAAGTGATTGTTTATTAACATGAAAAGATTATTAACTTGCTACTTACTATTAGGGAAAGCATAAAACTGAAAGGGAACATAGCAAAATACTAATAGGTGTTATCAAGAGATGGCAAAATTACAGGTGAATTTGTTTTTCCTTTTTAAATATGCATTACCAAAATAAATACATACATTTGAAAAATTATGAGAAAATATCCCCACAAAACACAAAGATACACCCCAACATGTTTTCTCATGAACATAACGAATACCCTTGAGGTGAGACAATGTCCAAAAAAGGTACTCTGGGGTTTATACCAGTTGCTTCAATTTCCCAGGTTTACACTCTTTAATAATTTGCTAAACACACACACACACGTGAATGGGAAGCAGTACCACTTTCTCTCTTCTTGCTCTCCTCTTTTCTAGCGTTCTGACACTTGCATTCTTTTGTACATTTTTCCCCATGTTCACCACCTACGTCTACCAAATAAAAGGCTGAATATGATTATCTTGCTTTACTGTTGTCTATAAACAGTCCTAATTTGAGTGATAAAGTTAAATTTCCAATTTTCATACCTTTGAAATTTACATGAGTTATTGTTTATATTCTTCTATTGAATAAAATAAATCTCATGAATTATTATCTAATTTCCATATGTAGATTTTAACGGCTGATACTTAACTGAAGGTAAAGAATATCAGGGGAGAAGGGGACAGACAGTTTTGGGTAAAAATTTTTTACTTTTTATAACTGAATCAGCTTTATGACTTAATCATTAAACTTTCTATGACATTCTATGTTTTAAAAAATTTCCTTGAGATTAAGCAAGGCATCCAAGTGTAATTTCCTCCTCCCAATTGTTGTGATATTCTTTAGTGTCAAAACAATGTTCTCTTGTGTTTAGTTTGATAGGAGCCTCTCTACTTTATAAAATATTTATTCCAAGTATAAATATAAAGGGCCTTCTTAAGAGTTCAGCAAATTTTCATGAAATAGCATTATATCTCTACTGTTCCCACTTCTGAACCATCACTGTCACCTCTGTCATAAAGTTTCAGTGATGATTAAATTAAATAATGTATGTAAGATGCCGAGGACATTGCTTGGCAAGATATGTCATTCAATGTATAGTAGCTAATTTTGTGGCTCCTTATTTTTGATCAAACATGTAATATGGCAAAATAAAAATAAAAAAACTGGTATGTTCACTAACACATTCATTTTCCACTGATTGTTGTGGGCAACATTAATCTATGGTACTTAGTTGGCTTCTAGGGAACGATTTTTAGGTGGCGATTTCAAAGCTAAGACTTAGGATAGTGTCTTCTTCTTTTTCTATTTCTCTCTGAAGTAAATACGGAAAGTCCCTGTATCTTGTAATAGGCCTGGAAGATTGAAATAAGAAGCAGTATAAGATTCTAAGTAATATAGGAATATTAGTTTCTGAGAAAGTGTAATTTTCTCATGCTTTTGAAAGTCTGTGTTTTCAAACATCTGCAGCAGAATTCCTGCAGGGTAGTGTCACCAGAGTCTGTTTACCGCAGGAGCAAACTTATTTACCAAATTCTGAAAGAAGAAACACGATGTTCTTGTGTGGGATTGCAGAGAATTGCAGTTCCTCTTTCAGCCTCGACCTCAGCTTTTTCCACCCACATGGAGTGTGGAGAGTCTTGCAATGTCAAGTCCAAAACAGAAACACTAATCACCTCTACACTTTAATGCCTTGTTTTTCTCTACCACAAAAATGTTTACATAGGCTAAAGCACTTTTTTCTTTTGAAGCCCAGAATTGACATTTGCATCCTCAGTCTCTGCTTGCTAAATGGCTTCTTCCAATTCTCGGATGAATACAGGCATGGTTGCATAATACAAAAATCACTTAAAGGTTGAGCAAAATTTTTAAGTGTTGGTACATAAAAGGCTTATTTCCTTTAAGGCTTGTATCTTGGTACATACAGTCAAATAAATTGCCAAGGGGGGCGGGGAATCCTGTCTGTGATTTAGTGCCCAAAAGTTATTAATGCTTTAAGATCCCTGGTAGCTTTGAGAATTTTTTGTGCCTTTGAAGCTTTTCTCAGGTTTCACTTTTACAATTATATTTAGACTAATATTTCCATTAAATAAATTATGGGGATGTGTAATATGCCACCTACATGCTAGGTAAAAATATTGTCACTCTGGCCTACAAAGTGCATAATATCTAATCAGGGCACTGTAAGTGGCTCAAAGAATGTTACCTGGAAGAATAATATATATTCACTAAACAAACGTTGACCCAAGTAGATAAGTTTTGAAAGGAAAGAATGTTTAGAAGCAAACCTTCCTTTACTGGAAAAGAGGTATGAATAAACACATAAGGAAGAAATAGCAGATATAAAGATTTGAGAATGTCTGAAGAGGAAGTTTCTATAGGCGAAAGGAAAATGTGAAATATGAAGACTGCGTCATTATATAATTTTTCTTAGATATAGATAAATATATGTGCCATTAATTTAATTTTTTTAATGAAAAAATTGATTCATGATTCATAATTTTCTGAGAGTCATTAGCCAAATATGTTTATGTTGTGTCAACTCATTCTCCAAAAAGGGGAAGGCCATTCCAACTTTCTCTAGGTCTCAGCTACTACATCACCCATGCTATGATGCCTTCTGTATGAAACTCTAGAGCTGATTATTTTTTACCTCTACAGCCTTAGCTCATATTAAAGTATTAATCACTCTATATTGTGATTTCTTTGTTTATCTGTCTCTCCACCAAAAAAGTAAGAACTTCAAGGATAAGAAATGTGTTTCATTTGCATTAGTTTACATTTGCCCAATCCCAGGGCCTAGCACACATCAGAATGTTTAGTGAATGAATGAATAAATGAGTAAATATTAGCATGCTGAATTCATTCTGATAAAGATGTAGGATGAATAAAAAATGTAGGAGAATACAAACAAATGCAGCATGCTACAAATTGTAGTCATTTACTCAATCTGTTAAAAAATTAATTTAGTGTTGATTCTTTGTCAGGCTCTGTGCAAGTTGAAGTATATTCAGAGATGAAAAAAACAGAATACGGTTCGTGAAATTTCCAGCATTGAGAGAGGTGGAAAAAAAATAATGAAGCAATAAATACATGTGTATTATACATTGTGATATATCTGTAAAGGAGAAGTGTAGGGTGTTAAGAGAAACAAAACCATAGTGGACCTACTTTGATTGGACAGACAAAGAAAGCCTCTCTAAGGAGATGATATTTAAGCTCAGGCTTGAAGTAAGTGATGGATCAGACATCTAAACTTAGGGTAGGAATGTTTGGGTAGAGAATGAGCAGCTGGTGAAGGATGGTGACTAGATGTGAATTTCAGTCATAATATAGGATTGATGAGTGATATTCGGTGTTAGATTGAATATGTGGAAAGTGCAGGAGAGGGAGAGCAGAAGGATTATTCCAAACTTCTTTGGCTTTATCAACTGGGCAAGGAGGTACCATTTCCCAAAATAAAAGCTATTGAGATCGGAATAGATTTGGGTGGGGTAGAGGGAATTTAGTTTGGCACATGTTAAGTTTGAGAATCCTGTAAGACTTCTAAGCAGCAATGCCAAATAAGATTAGGATGGGAGCTCAGAGGCAATGTCTGTGCTGGAGGTAATGCTTTTCAAATCACTGGCATATAGAGGGCTCAGGATTAAGCCCTTAGTCAAAAGCATACTCAGGTTTGTGCTGGCTGGTTAGCTCAGTTGGTAGAGCACAGTGTTATAACACCAAGGTCAAGAGTTGCCCCCCCCACCGAAATCCTGACAAAAGTATACTTAGGTTTAAACATGGATCATATAGCTTTACAAAGGAGAGCTCATCGTTATCATTTTACAAATTAGGGAATAAGGTCCCAGAATGGTAAAGTAACTGGTCCAAGGCCACAGTGATTGCTATGCATTAAACATGTCCCTCAAAGTTTCACTTATTGGAAATTCAACTCTCCTTTGTAATATGGTTGAGAGAATAGGAAATCCTATTATGGTAATTGAAAGTTTGGGCCTTTAAGAGGAGACTAGATTGTGAGGACTGTGCCCTCATGAATGGATTAATCCTTTGGTGATTTAATGGGTAGTCATGAGTGTGGTTCTGACGGCTTTATAAGGAGAGCAAGTGAGCAGGAGAGAGATAACCTGCTCACTTGCTCAGCCCATTCTCACCTTATGACATCCTGCAAGAAAGGCCCTCATCAGATGCACCCCCTGGACTGAGGACTTCCCAACCTCTGAACTGTAAGAAATATTTCATTTTCTTATAAATTACCCAGTTTCATGTATTTTGTTATAAGCCAGAACTGGGAATTGAACACAAGTCTGTTTTGTCCCAAAACACATATGTCCATGTGCACAATGTGCTGTCTGTGAATCATTCAGTATTCTCTATGAGACCTGTAGTTTTATGTAGTATTTACCCATATTTAATCCTTAAAGCAACTCAGCAGGAAGGTATTGTTGTTTCAGTTTTGCCGCTAAGAAATCACAGTCACACAGTCCAGTGATTTGTCCTAGGAGAGATGGCTTGTTCATGGGGAGCAGGATTCACACCTGTGCCACGTGTGTGTCACATTGCCTCTCTGGAACAAAGAGGAGAGTATGAAGATCTTGCAAGTGCATACTGAAATAGTGGGTTCCTGAGCTACAGATTGATGCAAAAACTTCTTTGAGGTCCAAGCATTCAAAATAATCTCAAGGATTTGTGGATTGGAATAACAGGCTAATGCTTTCCTTATTTCTTCTCTAAGAAGTAGTGAATTTGTCAGGACTCTTATTCTCTAATGGACTTTAAACAATAGAATATTTCTAGGAATCAACATACAAATGAATCTAGTATCTGGGCCTTAGTATTCTGTGAAATGAGAAGCTTGGATTAAATGGTCCTAATGTTACCCCCCACCCCATGTTAACATATATAAAATTTAGATGTCTCTTATATACTTTCTCAATTTATTGGAGAGAGTATTCTATTCCAATTGTATTCTATTTCAATTGTACAGAGATCCTACAAATGAGGACCAGACCAACTGCAAAACAATCACATAAATCAGTATTAGCATAATTTACCTGAAAACTGTCCTGATTTCTGGGTGACTCTAATCTCTTTGCCTGCTCAGAACATAATGTACTGACAAAATGCACACAGCATTATGCAACTAATTTAGGCTGTAATTGCTGTTAATTTCCCCCTCCTATTACTGAAGAAGCAATGCTGAAGTTCAGAACACATCTTCAGTCTGTGTGTATGCCACAGTTCTGTAAATTTCCAACCCTATAATATGGGGAGGGATTTTGCTTAAAGGCAGGTTTAATTACCTTAGAGGACCTCAAGGAACTGTCAGATGGCAGACATTTGTTCCCCGTCTCACTCAAAACAGCACAGAGGGCTTAAAAAAGAGAGAAAGGTGAGTATTATAGGCAGTTGCTACCTGACAAGACAGATAGATAATAAACTTGGCTCCTTTTCCAGCTGAACTGTAAAAATCATATAATCTCTCCCTTGACTGAGATTCACCAAATCAGCCTGGCAGTCATTGGATAGCATTGAACCTAGGGTTACTGGCAAGGATAAATGAAAATTTGCTTGTGGCTGGGATTGATCTATTGACCCTCATTCCAAAGCCTTGCTCTGAGGAGGAAGATGCTTTTATAAAGAAAAAAAAAAATGCAGTTTTTCGAGGACCATCTTCATGCAGAAAAACCCTAAGGGTGATCAAATCAGAGGCTCCATATTCCTTATGCACAGGAGATATTTGTAATAAAACTTATATTTTTAAGTAAAATTGAGATTGGAATTTAAAAGGACAGAGGTAAATATTAATACTTTGTTTGGGTGCATAACCTACTAAATAGCTTTATCTCCATTCTGAGTATATCACATCTCAGTAGCATAATTTTCATTGTGGCATTGGCTGTAGAGTTGGAAATCAATGTGAGAACTGCCTTAGAATGCTTAACCTGAGCTCACAGTTAACTAATATGCAGACTGCTAAGAGATAGATTTATAAGATTGTGCAAAATTATACGTGTGGTGATTTTTGAGCATAGTCACATTTTAACATGCGTATTCACTTGAACTGTTTTAGGCATTGACTCCTGTCAATCTTTCATGACTTCTGCTTTTGTAAGAGTCCCATTCTGGACCATCTTTTGCTTTGTATTAAATATTCACAAGTATGGGCAGTATTGTGTTAGTTTCATTATGCATATAAATGGTTAAATCTTAATGAATGCACACAAAAGGGAAACTTCACACTGTACATGGACTACTGCTTATAGCTAATGTTTACGGGAGCAGCACTGTTACTGTGCAGGATGGTGTTTAAAGAACCTAACTGTTTCATAATGAGCAAATGGTGGAGCCTGGCAGCGGGTCTATCTGAATCTCATGCCCTTAACCACTAAGACACAGTGTTTCCTATACAACATGTAGATCAGATCTCTACATCAGGATAAATTAAACACTCTCAATTTTCCTCCTACCTCAATTTCAATAACATCTTTATTTAATGAATGATATATGGGATATAAATGTAAGTGAAATTTTGTTAAAACTCTCCAGTGAGGCTTTATTCCTCTGCCCCATCAAAACTATTTTCGATGGGCCGGCCCATGGCTCACTTGGAAGAATGTAGTGCTGATAACACCAAGGCCAAGGGTGTGGATCCCTATATAGGGATGGCTGGTTAGCTCACTTGGGAGAGCGTGGAGCTGACAACACCAAGTCAAGGGTTAAGATCCCCTTACCGGTCATCTTTAAAAAAAACAAAAACAAAAACTATGCTCAATAATGACATCAATGACCTCCGTGTTCACCAAAGACCAAGGTCATTTCTCAGTTCTCATCTTGCTTTAATTCAAAAGCAGCATTCAACATAGTTGATTTTTTCCATTCTCCTTAATATACTTTCTTCACTTGGCTTTGAGTACACCGCACACTCCTGATTTGTCTCTTACCTCGTCGGTCACCTCTCAGTCTCCTATACTTAATGTGTAGCGGGTGCCTAGAACAGGTGGACTAGATGAATGAGTGATTGTTCATTTATAAAAAGTTCATATAAAATAATGTCACTGGCACTAAGTAAGTACTCAATGACATCCATTTATTCTTCATTATCATTTATAAATGGGAATTTTGGGGGGGGGGGTCTTACCTCCAGAGATTTCAGTGAGACTTCTGAAAATCTGTACTTCCACCTGTTCTCCTGTTCAGATGTGCTCATTTCATCTCATTGTGCTGAGAATTTGATGAGATTGTATGCTGTTTATTCTTTTATCACCAAGAGTAGTTTTTATAAAGTGATGTGATAGGCTAGTTCGTAAAGAAAGTGTAAAATACCAATGAGGTTGAATTTGTCTTCTCTTCCAGAGCCATTCACTTTTTAAAGGGGAATTGAGTGTGGACCGTGAAGGTTGTACAAAGAGAGTGTGGAGAGAGGAGGTCTTCCCTTCTACAGAGCATTTACTGTGCTTAGAGAATCAAATCATCTTTCTTAAGACCAGCCCTAACAAACAGCATTGAAGAGAGCAAATAGACAAATATTTGGAGCGTTGTTTGTTACAACTTCTGTATTTCACTCTGTATTTCTCCTTTATACGTAGATTCACATTGCTATGTCTGCTTGAGAGAATCATCTTGATGAAAGAGAGTGAATGGCCAGCATCCCATTCTAAGCAAGATAGAAGTGATGCTTGTTGGCAGCACAGTTATGTAATGACATGGAAAATGGCAATGTCTTCTTAAAGATGCTTCACAGACTCCTCGCATCTATCACCCTTTGGCAAATGAACTCATCTTCCCATTACCTGCCTGGCACCCAGGAACAATTCAAACCCAATTGAGATTTAAATTTTAGAAGCTGGTCGTATTCTGAGGAGCACAAAAGCAGTTGCCTCCTGTTTAGTAATGAAAAAAGGACTTAACCCAAAGTCAACAGATGTAAATGCATCTTAGCGCACGTCCTGGCTGATTAGGAGTTTTTTTCATGTGAATTGTAACTACATTATAGAAGATTGTCCCATATTCTCATCAGTGCAGAGATTTAAAAGCAAAGCTAAAGTCCTATTATTTATGTAGCAACAATGAATGTTAATAACAGGAAAGTATTGTGCTTAATTATTGGTAGTTTGTTTCCTAGTGAATACTGAAACTTCTTACTTTTCTTCCAACTTCAATAAATTTTAGTGAAGCATCTATGAATACAAGGCACAGAGGTGGGTGATGTGTTTCATACAAAGATGGTTATTTCAATTCAATAGACACTTGTGAGTTCCTAACATGTACCAGGAATCTTCTCAGGTGTTGGGGCATTGTTGGATGACATGGTCCCTCTCCTCAAGAAACCAACAACTTAGTGAGACACTTATGTACAATTAAGGAATTATAATATGATGTGATATTTTTACTGATAGAAGCATATCCAAGATCTAACTGTAGTGCATGGGGAAGAGAAATTAAGTAAGATGTTAGAGAGAGCTTCACAGAGAAGGGCAAATATGTTTATATTTTGAAGGATCTGTGGAAGTCTCTTGACAAGGATAGGAAGAAAATTAAATTAAATTAAATTAAATTATTTACTTGGTGGCTGGCAGCTAACAAGGTTCAAATCCTGGACTTTGGTGTTATCAACACCGTGCTCTAACCAACTGAGCTAACCGGCCAGCCCAATTTTATTTTGTTTTAGAAAGGTTGCCTTTCAGCCTCAAAAAATAGCATATTCAAAGAGAAAAAAAAAAAAAATGTGAGGAATGAGAGTCATAGATGTTGAAACCAAAAGTTAAAGTGATATGTTTGCAGAAGTGCAGAACAATATTTATTGCATATGAATTATACAAAAAAATAAATGTGCCAGGCATCTTGATAAGTGAAAAATGTACCTTTTTTTTTTTTTATCTCTTTGCATTTTAGTGTAAGAGATATGGAAAGGATTACTTGAAAAGGTCAGGCAGAATAAGGTAGGGCTATCACAGTATAAAATGTAAATTGCAATAAGACTAGATTGTCTATTGTAACTTGGAAACCAGGGACAACAGGGCTAGATGAGGCTGGTGCATCAGAGGTGGAATGATAATATATACTCAAGTCTTGGCTGCTGATACCTTGGAGCCTAAAGAGACTCTCTGCTTTACACACACACACACACACACACACACACACACACACACACACACACACACACACACACACACATATTCATGGGTTCTTCCAAGAACAGGAAGTCCTTTTCAGCTTCCACCTTGCTCCTTTCTCTCCATTAACTATCTTGACATTATGGACCTTCTTGATTTTTCATCTTAGTTTCCATTCTTTTCTTACAGCATTCAGATTTGGTACTCGACTTATTTCATAACTAACCATAGATGTCCCCAAGTCTACTGCTAGCTATGATCAATGTTCTATATTCCATGACAACTCCATAAGACACTGCACTCTGGAAGGGGATTCTGGAGGCTGTGCTATAGCCCAGCAGTCATTGTGGGCCTAAAGAATAATATAATGCTGAAAGGTGACTGCTACTATTTTGTACTTTCTTACAAAGGTTATTTGGTATAGTCTCATCCTTTCCTCCCATCTTTCCTCTTTTAAAAATAATATTATATGGATGACTTTTAAAAAGCCCCGATCTCTCACAAAATCTAATAAATCATGAACTTTGAAAGTGTTTCCAGGCATGCATCTGAATGTATTAAATGCTTCACAAGTGATTCTAATGCCCTTAAAGCATGAGAACCCTACCTTAGCTACCATGATGTACCACCTGTTAAAATAGCTCCTTTCCAACTATGAAGACAAGAATCAAAACCAAGATTAGTGTTGTCACATAGACTAATCAATTTATCTCAACCTTGGGTGCATGTTTGAAGCACTGAGAGTTTAAAATGAAACATACCAACATCCATGCCTCACCCCAAACCTATTAAATCAGACTCTGCAGGATGGGTCCCAGATTTAATACTTTAAAGAGCTCTAATATGAAGCAAGGGGTGAGAATCACTCATCACCCAAACTTCATGTTTGTAGAGCAGTCTGGTGATTAGCTGGGGAACTAATTTGAGCTGATTTTCCAGGTGGATCAGATACAGATGTGGGCAACTTGTAGGGCCAGGATAAACATTTTCCAGGTGAAATGATCAAGAAACACATCTGTGCACAAATGGTATTGGATAATTGGATGGATGGATGAATAAATGGATGGATGGATAGATGGATGGATGGATGGAATTTCAATAAATAAAGATCAGGATAGAGGGCATTCAAGTTGGAGGTCAGATAGAGACAGGAAAACCCTAGCAAAAGGTGGGAAGTCAGAGTTCCTGGACTGTAGGAAAAGTATGGGTAAATTGTAAGACATTTCTGTTAAGAGTGTTGTCCTCAGATCTACAGCTTCTGGTTCTTGTTAGATATGCAGAATCTCCAGATGTTCTGCATTAGAATATGCATTTTAACAAAAACCTAGGTGTTACCTGTGCTTGTGCAGGAGATAACACTAAAGAATGGAAGCCAGACTGAGCAAAACTTTGCATGCAGGCTAGTGATACTTAACGAGCAATTCTATAGACCAAATGTTTGCGTTCTCCCCCAAATTCATATGATAAAATTTTAACCCCCAATGTGATGGTATTAGGAGGTGGGGCCTTTGGGATATAAAGGTGGATCATGAAGGTGGAGCCCTCATTAATGGAATTAGAGCCCTTATGAAAGAGATTTCAGAGAGATTTCAGATTTTCTCCATGTGAGGATCCATCATTTATGAACCAGAAAGTGAACCCTCAACAGACACCAAATCTGGGGGTTCCTTGATTTTGGACTTGCCAGACACCAGAACTATGAGAAATAAATTTCTGTTGTTTGCAGGCCACCCAGTATTTGGTAATTTATTATAGCAGTCCAAATGGACTAAGACAGGTGATAATACTGGTACGTATCAGATGATATGTTGTTATATGGGTGCTGCCTATCTTTTTGATAGATAAAGCGTATAAGAGACTATATAGTACAAGGGAAAGAACTTTCATTGAGAATAAAGGAAATGGTTTATAGACCTAATACTCTTTCTCTCTAACTGTGTGACATTAGGAAATCATTTAACCTTTAGGTTTCTTTTTCTGAAAAGGAAGATATCGGACTATGAAGGTACTTCAAAAAGTTTGTGAAAAAATAGAATTAAAAGATAATACTAAATTTTCCATGAACTTTCTGAAATACCCTTGCATGGTAGCTAAATTGTTTACATCTAAAATACTAATTAAGCATAATCATCACAAATATATTCTTTTCTGTAAACTAATGAGTTGAGCATGGACCCTAAATCCTTGAACTTTCCAGAGAGCTTCCCACCATCAAGTCATTCTGCACGCTAGACAATTACAGTTTAAATTTTCCTATTTCATTAGCCAGATTGTAATTCAAATTTGGTTACTCAAATAGGAATTTAATTTAAATTCAATAAAACTTTTATTACATAATGTACCAGCCAAATGTCATGTAGTTATTTAAAACATATTTAATGAAGTTTGTCATCCAAGTAATTATTACAGCATAGTACTTAAACTAGAAAATATGTACATGCAAATCACCTTTTAACATTAAATTGTGGCCATTAGATACATCTCCTTAGATTTACTTTAAAAGAATTTTATCCATTTAGATATTAATTGATCTAAATACATCTGTTTTACACCATTTAAAACTGGGATTGTCACTAAAATCTGGTAGAACTGTCACTTGCTCTGTGGAGAAGAAACATGACGCAGGGCCGAGAGTGTGTTTTTCAAATCAGGTCAGTACAATGGATTCAAAACCCAGATCTGATGACTATTAGTCAAGTGAATTTAACTGAGATTCTTAAATCTCCAAGTCTCCTTTTTCTCATCCATAGTGTAGGGATGTTACCTGCTACCTTATAGAATTGATAGCCGAGTATTAAATAAAACATATGTAATGTACCTAAACTACACAGTGGACTAAAAGGAATAGCTATTATTATTATCATTATTATTATACAAAACCTAAGCTAAAAAAATGTTGCTAAATCTAAGTAAAATACTGATTCATGATGTTTAAAATGCAGTTTTGGGGTATGTGTGTGTTTTTGTGTGTTTGTGCACTTCATTCAATTTGTTATTCATCACACTTATGGTAAATTCTCAAGAAACATTTGGTGATTTATTATTCAGCTTGATTTCTAATGAATCCTTGTGCACATGACCGCATAGTGATATTTCACAATACAAATAAAAAACTTTACATTGTTTTGCAATTTAGATTTTCATATAATAATTTTTTGTAAGGTAAAACACTAGTATTCTTCTTTCTTCCTCCCTTTAAAGCACCAATGACCTATTTTTACTTCTAATTCTAATTTCCAATTTCTAATCCATATCCACTGAAAATGCCTTACTGCAATTACTCTGTTCCTCAACACCTTTCTGGATTTACTTTCTCACTCTCAGTTCATGCATGACAGGCAGATCTTTTTTTTTTTATATCAAGTTGCCCTTTATCCTCTGAAATCAACAATTAATTCCTTTTTTGTGGGTTAAAAATCATATTGCTCCTCCCCTACTATGAAACATTATAGAAGAGACAAGTAGAAAAAGAGATAATTTGATTTCTGGAATCCAGTTATAATAAAAATAGGCAGATGAAAAATAGATGGAAATAAAAAATTTAATTAATTACCTCCTTGATAGGAAACATGATGTCATGTTTTGATCCACTCTGTTTCAGAGAAATACCAAAAATTAACAGTTTACAGGTCTTACTAATTTCTATTCAAATGAATAATAGCTCACACTATTTGTTTATTCCTATATCACAAATGTATGGAGCTTCTACTTAACTGTTAAGCTGTTACTATAACAAGAAAGCTTGGAGGGAGGTGATTAGATTTCGGAGGGAAAGAGCTAAACATAGAAGATCCAAACTTTACCCTTTTCTAGAGACTTGTAGTGGAAAAATACATACAACTGGAGAAAGATATCAAGGGAAATGATACATATAACAAATAATACAACTTGATAACTATTTGATGACAGAGGAATGGTTTGTGTTTGGTCTAGCTGCAGCTTAGTATTCACATGTAGAATGGAGAAAGATGAGGCTTGTAAGGCAATTTGAAACCAGCCTGTAAAAACCATTAAATCACACAGTTTAAAGGCACAGCCTTCAAGAATGGGCTTTAGTAATTAGTAATCAGAAGAAGTTACTGTAAGTATCACTAGGCACAAGAGAAACCACACCTTCCTTCCCGGAGATAAGACAGCTGGCTGATCCTCAGCATTCTGCAAAATGTAATATTTAAGCTGCACACTAAGACAAACTTCAAATATACATGTCTATATATAGACTGAAATAATTATTTTTTATCTTTCAAATAGTCTTCTTACTATTTAAATATTCGATTCCCTTGTCTGTAATGCCTATAATCACATTTCTAATATTCAATGTTTAATTTTTTAAAATAAAATAGCTCTCCATATTATTTTGATGTAGACAGCCATAGACTGGTATTTGAAGGACTGCAAATAAATATGTATATGTGTATGTCTGTGTGTGTGTGTGTGTGTATACACACTGCCGTGGATTGAATGTCCCACCCAAACTCATTGAAACTTAAATTGTGTCCTCAAAAGTTTCAGGTATTGAGAATTTGGTCCCCACTGTGACAGCGTTGAGGGGGTAGGAAATCCTATTGTGATGACTGAAAAGTGGGGCCTTGAAGAGGTGATAAGATTGTAGGACCTTGCTGTAGTGAATGGATTAATAATGGCAGTCAGGGACGTGGTTCTGAGGTCTTTAAAAGGAGAGCACATGAGTGTCTCTCTTTCTGCTCCACCATTCTCACCATGTGAGACCCTATGTCGCCAAAGTCACCACCAAAGAAGGCCCTCACCATAAGTGTTCCCTGGACTTTGGACTTTCCAGCCTCCAAAACTATAAGCAATAAATTTCATTTTCTTGCAAATTACCCAGTTCCAGATATTTTGTTATAAGCAACAGAAATGGACTAATACACACACACCACACACACACACACACACACACACACACACACACACAAGGGTAATTCAAAAAGTTGGTGGAAAATGGAATTGAAGAATATTTTGAATGTGTCTGCAAACTTTTCAAAGACCTCTTGTGTGTGTGGGGGGTGATGTTTGCTTATATAATATATATTGCTTATATAATATATATAATACATATAAGTATATATACACACATATATAAAACACACCACACACACACACACACACTTACACACATGACTTAAATAAATAACTGTTAAAAATATAAAGTTGTATCTGGAATTACTATAAGTAAATAATTTTCTAGAAAAAAATTAATAATAATGCCCATAAAGATGCATCACCCAAGAATACATATACATAGTATCCACTAATTCTTAGGGATATGCAAGTATTTGACAATCTTCTGATTAAATATTTCTCTTTCTCCCCTCTTGGTGGTATCTAAATTAGTATATTGACAGAAACAATTTCAGAAGGGAAAATGGAAAGGTATGCCAGATAGTCGAAGTTGCATGCGTACCTG
Source organism: Cynocephalus volans (assembly GCF_027409185.1). Classification (NCBI taxonomy): domain Eukaryota; kingdom Metazoa; phylum Chordata; class Mammalia; order Dermoptera; family Cynocephalidae; genus Cynocephalus; species Cynocephalus volans. Next base: position 102,665,946 of record NC_084460.1, on the reverse strand, counting down.
TGCATTTGCAGGATTTATATTCTGTTTGACTTCTGTAGTACAAAATAAATAACAATGAATTTCAAGCACCTTTTTGCTCTGAACTATGATTTTGGCAAACCCGAGAAAAAAGATATTACCATATAAAGCGTTGATGTTTTATTTGGTAATATTTTATATTATCATGTAACCATTCACCATATAATTGCACAGACGCCTGTAATAACTTCTTTAGGACAAAAAGTACACTGTAATTGCTGAATCAGAGTAAGAGCACCTGATCCACAGCATTTTTAAGAGTAAACACATAAACTATTTATGATATATCTATATTCATCCGTCCATTTGTTCTTTCAACAAACATGGAACTGAGTCCTCTGGTGTGTCAGGAATTGTTACATTGATCAAGCCCGTAATGAAGGGAGAAATAGGGCTCTATCAGAAAGTGCTACATGCAAAATATTAGAAGGAAACCAGGGAAGAGTCTGTGGGACAGCAGCACAGCTTAGCTGGAACTACGGAGATTCTGGCTTCCCATTGCAGTCCTGCCACTCCCTATTAAAACAAAAAACATGGACCAGCAAAAAAAATAAGGATGTGAAGTGATGGATATGTTACTTAGCTTGATTTAATCATCTGATAAGGTATACATATATAAAAACATCACTTTGTATCCCATAAATATATACAATTATTATGTCAATTAAAAATCAAAATAAAAAATTAAAAAAGAGAAAACAAAAGCGAGCAAACAAACAGAAGACACTGAACCAAATATTCTGTGATCTTGAACAAATAGCTCAATTCTGTTTTTTTATCTGTCCAAGTGGAAAATAATCCCTAATTCACAGCTGTAGGGGGATAAAATGCAGGACACGGCATGTGGAAGCAGTTTGTAAATGATCGAGTATTCCTCAAATATAGATTGTCATTTCTATTCCTGTTTTTTCCCGTAAATTGGTATCTAGGGGAGGGAGGGACCAAACCAGAGCAAGCCTAAGATATGTAGAAAGAGTTATCCTTTGTGAGATAAACTGAAACCCAAGTATTGTTTTGGTAAGAGTAGAAAGGTGTGCAGCACTGTGGAGAAAGGACATGCGGATGGCAATAGTCAGAGTGACAAATAAGTGTTTGGCAGGCATCATAGAAGGAGAAGGCAGGTAATCAGTTTATCGAACTTGTTTTTTTTTAATCAGTCGCTACTCTGGAGACCTATCAGTCTGTCAGTGCATTCATTGAACTAAATGCATAAAATCTTCCCTTCAGACATAACAAAAGCATGAACATAATCAGTATGCTGGCAGTATTAGTGGCACTCAGCTGCTGCGTGGGAAACTACTTGTCAAGGCCTTGTGATAACGTAAATGGCTCTTTTCACATTACAAAGATATTACTTATCTCCTATAGTTTGAAAAGTTATAAAAATTCTTACTCTTTTCATATTTACATTCTGCTCTTCCACATACCGTTTAAGTGCATGACATTTTGTTTCTGCAATTCTTGCCAGAATATATGAAACGATGTGTGGGTTGCTGTTATGTTTCGTTTTAGGAACAAGTCAAAACGTGCTTACCTGTAACTTTAAAAGACTTCCTAAAACTTCAAACTTCTTAGTTGAGACTGACCATTTTTTTCCTCAGCCTGGAGACAATGATAATAAATTTCAGGTGTCCACATGGTGCTTGATAAGGAATCTTCCAGGTACTGGCCTTCTGTGAAAGCGGTCTCGCCACGAGCAGGGGTTGAAAGGGCATCTGCTAGTTTATTTGAAAGTAAGCAGCCATGGAAAATAGAGTATAGTTAATGTTTTTTAAAAGCAAGATAAAAGGAATGGACCCATAAAAGGGACTTTACACTTGGTGTTTCTTGGAGTATTTTACTCTTTTAGAGGAGGGGTTTTTTTTTTGTTTCACATGGTTACCATTTCCATATAGGTAAAGTGTATTATTTGATAGAAAATTGCTTAGCCCAATGTATCCCAGGTAATGTTTGTACAAATTGCTACTGTTTCTTAATGTCCCAAGTCGTAAAAAACATTGGAAAAAAATACATAGGCAAATAAATTAAAAAATTATCATTTAAAAATAAGTCATATTTAACTCTGTCTCCTTTATATATGAAAAGCAAACAGACTCATGAATGTACAAAGCTTTACGAAAACAGCTACACCTAATTCGATGCTCACTAAGTGCTAGGTAACTCAATGCATATTTTTCATTTATTTATTACTGCACCAAATCCTGACAAACCTACAGGTAGCAGAAGATGAGGACATAGAAGTGCAGGATATAAACTGAGTACATTGCCCAGAGTCATGTAACTTCCCAACAGTGGACTAGTGATTTGAACCTAGGTCCCACTGACAGCAGAGACAAAAACCACAGTACAATATTCACATCTATTTGGACCTGCAGGAAACTTATAACAAATCTTGTTAACATTATTTTGCATAGCACTACCTTTTTTAAAAAACAGTAAATTAAGTAGACAAATGTCAGTGCTTTCAAGTTGTTAATATTAGTTATAATTTTAATATTTATATCAATAGCTAGACATACATATATATGTATGAGTTAAACACAGATAAATCTTACATCCTTTTGCAATACCATCCCCAGACCCATTCCTTTTTCTTTCACAGAGATAATTACAATGATGTGTGCAGTGTTCCTGGCCATTTTATATTTTTAGAGCTGTATACATATATACATATCAATTATAGCATATTTTTGTGTGTATTTAATAATATTTACATAAATATCCTGTTTCCCATTTTGTTTTGTAACTTGATTTAAAAATTTTTTTTACTTTATATTTCTGAGATATATTATTATATATATTCATATAGTTTTGAGAAATACTAAGTTCAATAATTTTAAGTATTGTACAGTTAATACTTCATGGCATAAACACTCCATTAAAATGTTTCCATTTCTTTATTGATAGCCCCTTCTGGTTTTTTCAAGCAGTTGCAGTGAACATCTGTGTATGCATTGTCTTGCACATCTTTGCCAGTATTTCTCTGTTGCATGTAACTTACAAGCAGAATTGTTAGAGTACAGCATGAGCACACTTTAAAATTTACTAGGTAATGCTAAAGTGCTCTTCAAAGAAACTGAGTAAATTTATACTGCTGCCATTATTTGACAATTTGATGGCTGTGATATGGTATCTTATGGTTTTAAGGTTTTTCCTTGGTAAATACCTAGGAATGGAATGGCTGGATCACGTAGCCCTTGTATGTTCAACTTTTTAAGAAACTATCAACTGCTTTTCAAAGTGGTTGTACCTTTTTACACTCTCATCAGAAGTGAGTGAGAATCCTAATTCCTCTGCGTTCTCTTTTAGGTTCCCCACATTCTCACCGACACTGTGTCAGCCTTTCTCATGTCAGTTGTCTAGTAGGTGTGTGGTGATACTGAAGTGTGGTTTAATTTGCATGTGCCGAGGACAAATGGTAGTGAGCATCTTTTCATATATTTCTATTTATATTTTATTTTTCTTTCATTCAACATGCTATTTTGAGATTCTTGAAGACCCACGTGCAATTGTAAGAAATAATTAAGGAAAGCCCATGTATCCTTACTCAATTTCCCTCGATGGTAACATCTTACATCACAACAACATCACAACCGGGAATATGGACATTGATATGGTCAATATAAAAAATAGGTCCACCATCACAAGGATCCTTCATGTTGCTTTTTTATAGCCATGTCACCTTCCTTCCCATTCCCACCCCCTCCTTAATCCTTGGCAACCACTATTCAGTTCTTTATCTCTACAGAAAAAAAAAATTACTTTTTTCATTTCAATACTGTACTATTATATGGATGAAATCATACAGTATGTAACTTTGGGGATTAGTTTATTTCACTGATTGTAATTCTCTGGAGAGTCACCCATGTTGTCACATGTATCAATAGACCATTCTTTTTATAGCATAGTATGTATTTGCTACAGTTTATTCCTTCATCAGTTGAAGGAAATCTGGGTTCCCAATTTGGGGCTATTACAAATAAATCTGCTATAAACATTTGTGTACAGGTCTTTATGTGAACATAAGTCTTTGTTTCTCTGGGATTAATGCCCAGAAGCACAATTGCTGGGTGGTATGGTAGTTGTATATTTAATTTTGTAGGAAACTGCCAAAGTGTTTTCCAGAGTGTCTCTGCCATTTTACATTCCCACTGTCAATGTGTAAGTGATCCAGTTTCATTGCATACTTGCCAGCATTTAGTGTTGTTACTATATTATATTTTAGCTGTTCCTATACATGTGTAGTGACATCTCATGTGGATTTAGTTTGTATTTCTCTAATGGCTAATGATGTGGAACATCTTTTCGTATGTTTATTTATCATCTGCACATCGTTGGTGAGATGTCTCTTCATGCCTTTTGCCCAGCTTCTAATTGAATTGTTTGTTTTTTTACATTTGCATTTTAATAATCTTTATATATTCTAGATACTAGTTCTCTGTGGTGTATAAATATTTTCTCCTATTCTGTAGCCTGTCTTTTCATCTTTTGACAGGGTCTTTCAGAGAGCACAATTTTTACTTTTGACGAAGTCCAATTTATCATTTTTTTCTTTTATGGATCATACCTTTGGTGTCAAGTCTAAGAACTGCCTGGCCATAAATACCAGATTTCTCTTATGTGTTTTTCTAAAAGTTTTATAGTTTTATGTTTCACCTTCAAATTCATGATCCATTTTGAGTTAGTTTCTGTATAAGGTGTGAGGCTTAGTTCAAGGTGTCTCTCTTTTCTTTCTTTTATTTTTTAAACTATAGATGTCCAATTGCTATAGCACCATTTGTTTAAAATGTTACCTTTCCTCCATTGAATTGCTTTTGCCCTATTGTCAGAAATCCATTGGGCATATTTGTGTGGATTTATCTCTAGGTTCTTTGTATTCTGTTCCATTGATCTATGTGTATCTATACCTCTACCATTACCACATAGTCTTGGTTACTATAGCTGTATAGTGTGATTGATTTTTTTTTTAAAAAGATGACCGGTAAGGGGATCTTAACCCTTGTCTTGGTGTTGTCAGAACCACGCTCTCCCAAGTGAGCCACGGGCCGACCACTTAGTAAGTTTTGAAATCAGGTAAACTGATTCCTGCCACTTTATTTTTCTTTTTGAAATGTGTTTTATCTTCTGTTCTAGTTTCTTTGCATTTCTTTATGGATTTTAGAAAAAAAATTGCTGGAACTTTGATAAATATTTAGTTAAACCCATATATTAGTGAAGAGAGAAATGGAATCTCTACTGTGTTGTCTTCTGATCCATTAACATGACTCATCACTCCCTATATTTAGATCTTTGATTTCTTTTATCAATATTATGCAGTTTTCAGAATATAAGACCTATACATCTTTTGTTAGATTTAGATCTAAATATTTCATTTTTTGTAAATTCTAGTGGATTTAGACATAAACATTTCATTATAATTATATTGCATTTTTACTTTCAGTGTCCATGTGCTCATTGTTAGTATATACAAATAGAATTAATTTTTGTGTATTCATGCTGTTACTTTGCTGAACTCATCTATTAGTTCCGGCAATTTTTTTGTGTATATTCCTGTGATTTTTCTATGTCAATAAAGATGTCATCTGCAAATAAGAACATTTTTATTTCTCCTTCTGTTCTGTACACATTTTATTTCATTTTCTTGCCTTATGAAACTGACTAGAACTCCCAGTCATATTTTGGATAAGGGTGGCAAACTCAGACAGTTTTGTCTGATTTCTGTTCTTAGGGGGAAAAAAATTCAGTTTTTCTCCATTAAGTATTATGTTAGCTGTAGACTTTTTATAGATGTTCTTAATGATGAAGTTCCCCTCTGTTCCCATTTTTCTGAGAGTTTTTTTCATGAATAAGTGTTAAATTTTTCCAATTGGTTGTTGTGCATCGATCAAGGTGATCATGTGATTTTTCTTCTTTAGCCTGTTATGGTGACTCACACTGACTTAATTTGAATATTAAACCTGCCTTGCGTACCTGGAATGAACCCCACGTGGTCATGTTGTATAATCATTTTTATATATTGCTGAATTCTATGCAATAAATATTAATTATTAATATTAAATATTTTTGTATCTATACTCATGGAGGATGTTGGTCAGCTGTTTTCTTTTTTTCTTTTTTTCTTTTTTGTTTGGGTATCAAGGTGATAGTAGCTTCATAAAATGATTTGGGAAGCGTTCTCTCCTTTTTTATTTTCTGAAAGAGATTGTGTAGAATGTGTTAATTCTTCTTTAAATATTTGGTAGAATTTGCCTCTAAAAATAACTGGTATGGAATTTCTTTTTGAGAAGTTTATAAATTACAAATTTCATTTCATTCATAGGGATATTTGATTGTCTACTTCAAAGTAGGCAGATTATGGTACTTAGTATTTTTTTCAGGAATTGTTCCATTTTGTCTAAGTTGCCAAATTTATGTGTGTAGAGTTTTTCATGGCATTCCCTACTGTCCTGCTGATGTCACCAGGGTCTGTACTGATACTTCCTGCTTCGCCCTGATGTTGGTAACTTGGACCTTCTCTCTTTTTTCTTTGTCCGTCTTTGTTAGAGACCTGTCCATTTATTAATCTTTCCAAAGAATCAGCTCATTGGTTCATCAGTTTTCTCTATTATTTTTCTATTATCAGTTTTATTGATTTCTTCTCATATCTTTATTATTTCTTTCCTTCTCCTTGATTTGGGTTTATTCTGCTCTTCTTTTTCTAGGTCCTTGAGGTGGGAGATTGGATTATAATTTGAGACTTTTCTTCTTTTCAAATTTAGTGCTACAAATTTCCATCTCAGCACTACTTCAGCTATATTCTCCACACCGTGATAAATTGTATTTTCATTTTTATTCAGTTCAATGTATTTTTAAAATTGCCCTTGAGACGTCTTTGGGCCATGAATTATATAGAGTGTGTTTTATCTCCAAGTGTTTAGAAATTTTCCTGTTATCCTTCCATTATTGATTTCTAGTTTGCTTCCATTGTGGTTGGAGAACACACTCATTTGGGGTTTGTTTTATTATCCAGATGAGATCCATCTTGGTATATGTTCCATGGGAACTTGAAAAGAATGTATATTCTGCTGTTGTTGAGTGGAGTGTTCTATAAATGTCAATTAGGTCTTGTCGTTTGATGGTGTTGTTGAGTTATTCTGTATACTTGCTGATTATCTATTTATTCTTCAATTCTTGAGAGAAAGATGTTTAAGTACCCAACTATAATTGTGGATCTTTATAGCTCTCCTTTAAGTCCTATTAGTTATTGTTGCACATATTTTGTAGTTCTATTTTTAGTCCAAACAAATTTAGGGTTGCTATGTCTTCTAGATGGATTAACACTTTTATCATTATATTCTGTTCCTTTCTGTCTTTGTTAAGTTATTTTGCTCTGACGTACACTTTATCTGGTATTAATAAAGCTCCTGCTTTCCTCTGGTTAATGTTTGCATGGCATATCTTTTTCATTCTTTACTTTTAACCTGTCTATATTATTATATTTAGAGTGAATTTCTTGTAGACAACATATAGTCAACATATAGCAATGTTTTTTAATCCACTGTGTCATCTCTGTCCTTTAATTGGTATATTTAAATAATTTTGATGTAATGTAGTTATTGATACATTAGGGCCTAAGTCTGTCATATTTATTTTCTATATTTTTCTCCCTGTTTTTCACTTCTGTTTTCTCTTTGCTGCATTACTTTGGGTTACTTAAATACTGTTTAGAATTCTATTTTTTATTTATCTGTATTGCTTTTGAGTATATCTCTGTTTACAGAGTTTTTAGTAGGGGTGCTTGGGTGGAATTCCAGTCTCCCACATGGTCTCTACTAACATTGGGAGGAAGGAGTATTGCTTTGATACTGGCTGGCAAGGATAAAAGTCCTGGCTCCTTACTTGACTTTCCCTTACAGCAACCTGACAGGGCATTGGGGTGTCTCGTTATAACCTCCTGAAAGTGGAAGTCTAGGCTCCCCACTTGACCTTTGCTGGTAAGAGTGAGGATAGAGCCACAGTTTTGTTTTGTTTTTTTTCAGTGGTGTTTGGTTAAAGTTGAGTGACTATTATCTAACAGTTTTCTGTCTTTCTAGACTGCCTCTTTTCTGATCCTTTGACTAAAGAAAGCAGGCTCTTGTTGGGACTTTTTTTTTGTTTTTTTGTCTGAGCCTATTGCTATGTCCAGGCTACTGGCCTCTTCAGATCCAAGTCCAAGTCTAGGATATATGATGCAAAAACAATACCCAGAGAACTCATCACCACTTCTGTCTTAGTCAGTTTGAGCTGTTATAACAGAATATCATAATCTGGGTGGCTCAAACAACAAACGTTTCTCCCAGTCTAGAGATTGGAAGCTTGAGACAGGGTGCCTGCATGGCTGGTTCTTGGTCGAGGCCTGTTTCTTGGCTTACAGACTGCTGCTTCTTACTACGTCTTCACATGGCTGACAGCAAAGAGAGAAAGCAAGCTTTCTGTGTCTCTTCTCATAAGGGCACTAAACCACTTAGTTACCCGAAGGCCTCATTTCCAAATGCCATCACATTGGGGATCAAAATTAAAACATGAAATAGAGGGGTAAAGAGCACACTCAGTCCACAGCAACGTTGTTTCTCAGGTCCTGAGGTTGAACTGTCTTCTTTCCACCTTTCAGAGTCTTCTTAAGTTTCTTTTATACATTAATGTCCAAGGTTCTTAATTGTATTGTACTTAGCAGGAGGAAAAGGAAAACAAACAAACAAACAAAAAGACACAGCTATTCTGTCTTCCAAGAGGTGAAAGTTTTGATTCATCTCACGTGTATTTGCCATTTGTATATCTTTTTTGGAGACATGTATGTTGAAATCTTTTGTCCATTTTTAAAATTTGGTTGTTAGTTTTTCATTTTTTATTTTTTGAAATTTTTTAATATATTTTGGATACAATCTTTTGTTTTAACATGCTGGCAAATTTTCTCTCGGGCTGTGGCTTTTTTTTTTTATTCTCTTAAGAGTGCCTTTTGAAAAGCAGAAGTTTTATATTTTGATGAAGTTCAGTTTTCAATTTGTTTTTTATGTATCCTGGTTTTGGTGTTTTATTGAAGAAATTTTTGGCTAATTTAAGGTCAGGACAATTTTGTATTGTTTTCTTCTAGAAGTTTAATAGTTTTAGGTTTTACACTTAGATCTATTATCCATTTTCAGTTAATTTTTGGGTATAGTGTGAGGTATAAGTTGCGGTTCATTTTTTTATGTAGCTTCCCAAATATTCCAGCACTATATCAATGACTACGGTCTTTACAAAAGCGAAAACTTCTCACAATTGTCCAGAAATGTGTCAGTCTCTTTCTGAACTCTCAATTCTTTTCCATTGATCTATTTTTCTATCTTTATGCAAATATCACACTATGGTTATTATCAAAGCCTTATAATAAATCTTGAAATCAGTTATTAGCCATTTAACATTGTTCTTGTATTTCGAAATTGTTTTGACTATTCTTTGCTTTTATATTTCCATATAAATTTTAGAATCAGATTATCTATAATTTTAGTTTCAACTTGTTTTTACACATGTAGACACACACACACAAATATACACACTCACAGAAAGAGAAGTCTAATTTATGTTTGACATCAGTATAAAATTGTTTCTCTGTTTACTATTGTAACTTGCATCTTACTCTCCCCTTCTGTGTTTATTTTTCTCCTTACACTTGTAAGTCCTTTAGTAGTTCTTTCAGTGAGAGTCTATTTTTAAGAAAATCTAGTCTTTGATTTTCAGAAAATATTTTTATTCATTCTCAAAATGTAATTTTGCTTAGCATAGAATTTGATGTTGATGGCTAATTTACATTAGCATTTTGTAGATACTTTCCACTCTCTTCTGGAGATGTTTGTTACAGGTATGAAGTATGTGCTTAATCAGTATGTCACATATTAGGGCCCAGAACTCACACAGCAATTTGAATAGGGCAAGTTTAATATAAAGAATCATTAACTGTGACAGGGGAATATCAGGGGATTCAATAGTGAGAAATAAAGCAGAATATAAAAAATATAGGAATAAGAAGCAGTTGCTAATCCTAGGGCTGAGATAAACACACAAAGAAGAGGCTTTCCCTCATGCCCAGGGTTGAGATCCAGACCTTGTTGAACCGAACACACTCACAACTCACAGAATAACAGAGAAGTTTTGGTGGTGCCACACTGGCAGAACTTGCTGGAAATTCACTCTCTAAGGTGCTGAGGAAAGCTGCTAATGGGAAGTTATGTCAGAGCACCCTGCTATGAAACAATCTATGTAGTAGAGATTTAACCTCACTAAAGAGTGGTCTGGCCTTTGCCCTTGGCTCTTGAGATGTACTGTCTATGACGCTGGGATATCCCACCTGCTAAAAGAATCTTTGTTCCGGGCCGAGCCCCTGGCACACTCGGGAGAGTGCGGCGCTGGAGCACAGTGACGCTCCCGCCGCGGGTTCGGATCCTATATAGGAATGGCTGGTGCACTCACTGGCTGAGTACCAGTCACGAAAAAGACAAAAAAAAAGTATCTTTGTTCCCCATGTTTGGTAGTCTAACAATGTGATTTATGGTGGAGGCTTTGCACCATGTGGTACCAGCTTGACCTCTGGAAGAGTTACATGCTAAGGTCAGCCACACAGGTGGTTAACTATAGCAACATGACCTAGCCCCAATAAAATCTCTGTACACCAAGGCTTGGGTGAACTTTCCAGGCTGGCAATACTCTCAGCATATTGTCACATATCGTTGCTGGGAGGAATTAACACAGGCATGACTCAAGTGGGAGAGGACAACTGGAAGCTCTGTGTTTGGAACTCTCTTGGACTTTGCTCCATGCCTCTCTTCCCTTGGCTGATTTTAATCTGTGTTGTTTTGCTGAAATAAACTATGCCTTAGTTTATTCAGGCTTCTATAACAGAATACATAGACTGGGTGGCTTATAAACAACAGAAATTTATTTCTCTCAGTTCTGGAGGCTGGGAAATCTAAGATCAGGGCTCTAGCAGATTCAGTATCTGTGAAGACCCACTCCCTGGTTCACAGATGACTGTGTCTTCTCACTGTGTCCTCACAAGGTGGAAGGGGTGAGGGATCTCTCTGGGGTCTCTTTTATAGAGGCACTGATCCCATTCATGAGGCCTCTGCCCTCATGATCTAATAACCTCCCAAAGGCCCCTCCTCCTAATACCATCACATAGGGGATTAGGATTTTGACATATGACTTGCAGCAATGGGGCACAAACATTCAGTCTATAGCAAACCATAACCATGAGTATGGTTTCACAGCTTTCAGTGCTTTCTGTGAGTCCTTCTAGTGAATTATAAAACTCTAAGTGTGGTATTGGAGATCCTCAAACTTGCAATTGGTGTAAGACATAAAGGTAGTCTTTGGGATCATCATATTCTGCGGTTGACATTAGATGTGAGGGTAATCATGTGAATTGTTCCCTAAGTTTGCACCACCCAAGAGGGCTGCCAAGGAAAGCTGCTGGCTGCTGGCTGCTGGGTGCTGCTGACAACTAGACACTGCAAAAACTGAGTGCTGGTGAAGCCATCTGTAGTATAGGAGCCTAGTACTGGAGAAGCTTCCTTCACTGCACCACAGAATCTGGGATCCAGGGAGCTACAGCTGTTGGGAGCTACGTTCTGGGGAAGCCACCTGTGTTTGTTGTAGTAGCTGAGTATGTATGCAGGAGCCTGATGAGAAACACACTAAACCATAAAGTAAAACCTCCACTTTCTGCTATGTCTCTCCAGTTTCCCTTTTTGGCAAGGTTTAGCATCATTTCAGTTCCAAAAAAAAAAAAAAAAATTGAAGTGTCCATCTCTGTTTTTGAATAGCAGCTAAAAACAATTGCATTTGGAATTGACCATAAATTGAGAACTGGTACAATAAGATTTTAATTTCTGTCTAGGGTATCTTTTTATTTTTTGGTAAATTTTAAGATTAAAAAATATATATTCTGCATTTTTACTTTAATGTGTCTAGGCTCCTTCATCCTTTCTTCCTTCCTTTTTCACTTGTTTGAGCTTGGTTGGCACTTGATGGGCCAGTTCAATTTGAGGATACATGTTGTTATTTAATTTCAAAATACATACATATTATTCTTTTATTTCAATCCTATTCTTTCTATTCATTTTTTCTAGGACTGTCATTAGAAGGATTTTAAACTTCTCTTTTTATCTTTGTGTCTCTTAAGTTTTTATTTTTTTATGTAATTTTTTAACTCTTTGAAACATTTTGAAAGATTTTCTTACTTCTTTGTTCCAAGTACAAATTTTCTCTTCATATGCACCAGTCTACTACATGTAGGCAACTGAAATTTTATTTTTTTAACTATTATTCACTGGACTTCAAATTAGTTCATTTTTTTTAACCACCTACTCATGTGTATACACCTGATTTAGTTGTCTTGGATGCCAATCCCTATTCACCCTTTAGAGACTTAAAACACAGTTTATAGCTCTATTTCCTTGGTTTAAGCTTTTCAAATTATTGCTGTGGGGTGTTTTTCAACATTTGTCTTCCTTATGTGCTTCATAATTTTTGTGTTAGGATTGAGCTTCAAAGGATTTCTTCCCCTCCCCAGTGGTGAACATTCCTTTAGGATAATTACCGATTTGCTTCAATCTTGACCCACAAAAAGCCATGTTGTGAATAAGCTCTTATGCGTAAAGTTTAGCTGGAACCTCCAGTTTTGTGGGCAAAGCACTGTTTTTCAAATTTCTTTTTTTCCCCATTGGAAAATCAATTTACCCAAACGCATATGGGACACCCCAATAATCAAATATATGAACTTTTATTTATTGAGGAGGATGAGACAAGAGGTTTTTGTTTTTGTTTCCCCCATTTTACCTTTTTATCTTATCTCCAGCAAATTCCGAGGCACTTCCTCCCATGAGCTTTTTTCTAAGGAAAAAAGCTTGTGAACTACTATCTAAGGAATTTTGAGTACCTGTCAGAAAAAGTTTACTAAATATATATGAATGTTTAATGTGTTGACATAACTGAAACATTTTGAAATCCCTGGATGGCAAACATCACACTGAAATATGTGCAGAAAGTCATCGTTAGGGAATCATATCAAGACAGACATTTTTTCAGATATAAAGTGTGCTATTTAAAATGAAATGGTGAGGGGATAGATGTGCCCAGATATGGAGTTTACAGAAGATATTAATGAAGCCTCATTTCTCAGTGTTACATACTAGAGAAGGAAGGATTGCAGAAAAAGTTTGTTAGTGGCCAAAATTGTCTGACCAAAATATTTAGCAGAAGATTAAGCTTTCATCAAATCTGTCACACTGATTTGTTTTCTCATTGCTGCTTTGAGTGAACGTTGTATAATTCTGTAGTTTGTTTACTTATAAACACTGAAGATAAATGTGTGCTGTTGTATAGCCATGAGACAAGGTAAGGAGACAGGTGCTTTTGTGTGATGAGGGAAGCTTAGTCTCAGTCTGAGGACTCTCACATAATAAAAAGAGGCACACTTGGTCATTAAATATAAGGTCTCTAACTAGTTGATTAGGTTCAATGGGTAAATTAAAAAAACAAAACAGAGTTCAGATCTCAGATTCATAATTTTCTAATCCAAGGGACCATCTCTTGCTTAGATCAGTGTAATAGCCTCCTATCTGTTCTCCCTGATGTAATATGTATTCTTTCCTGATTGCATCAGCGTCTTTCCAAGAAAAATTACTATAAAGAATTTAGTGCTTATTGTTACAATTTCATACATTTCTTGATAATTTACTGTAACTATGTGAACACTTGGCTAGATATGTTTCAAAATTTGACATAAATGAAGCTTATTTTTTTGCTTAACATTGTGCTTGTGAAATGCATGCATGTTGATCCATGAAAGTTTACCTTTTGTTTTCATTTGAAAGGTGAAAATTTTCCATCCCTTCTTTCACATCCTTTTAATCTGGCTTGTATTGATGTGCGTGTTTGTGTGTGTCTGAGACAGAGGAATCCAAATATGAGTGTACATATATCCTATTAGCAAATATTTCTTGAAAGAGCAAAACGAATCCTGTTATTTTATTCTTAATAAATTATTGATTCACCTTTGTAAATGTGTCATGCTGTCTCAAAAGGTAGGAGAGTTACTTTATATCACTGCAATTTTGGTATATCTGCTGATGAAGCAAGCGTAACTTAGAAATAAAGTAAAACACAAATATATTAAATGTGGGTGAAAATCATGGTAGTAAGAGGATGAACAATATTTCAGTCAGAAAAACTTTATCTTTATTAAAATTATTTCCTCTAATCAGAGGTAATATCACTTAACATGAAGTGTAGAAACCTTGCAACTTAGATCAGTCTCCCCCTATTCTCCTGAAGGTCATTATACGCTGCTTTAAGCTGTCATGTGTATTTTTAAAAAAATTAAGATAAAGAAATATCCCGTTATTCACTAAGATATTTATCATTTCCAGTACTCTTCATTTGTTCTTTAATACTTGATTTTCTCCCCCGTTTCATATCCTTTTAGTCAGAAGAATGTTCTTTTAAAATTTTTTAAAATTTGTTTTTATTGAAACATAATTGATTATACATATTTGCGGGGTACAGAGTTGAATATCAATACTTGTGTACAGTGTGTGATGATCAAGTCAGGATAATTAGCATATTCATCATTTATATATATGTATGTATTTTCTTTTTTTCATCATTATAGAATGTGATCATTTCTTTGTGTTGAGGACACTGGATGATCTCCCGTCTTCTAGTCATTTGTTAACATGCAGTATATTAATGTTAATTATAGGTACCTAGCTTGACTGTGTATTGATAGAGCTTGTTTTTCCTAACTAGCTGTTTGGGGTCCATTAACCCATTTCTTGCTATCTCCCCTACCCCATTCCTGCCTCTAGTAATCACAATTCTGTTCTATCCTTCAGAAAGTTCAACATATTATCATAATTGTTGTTTCTTTCTTCCTTCCCTCCTTCCCTCCTTCCCTCCTTCCCTCCTTCCCTCCCTCCCTCCCTCCCTCCCTCCCTCCCTCCCTCCCTCCCTCCCTCCCTCCTTCCTTCCTTCCTTCCTTCCTTCCTTTCTTCCTTCCCTCTCTCTCTCTCTTTCTTTCTTGTAGGCATATTGCTGATTAATTCTCCTAGTTTCTCTTCATATAAAATGTGCTTATTTCTCCTTCATTCTTGATAGATATTTTTTTTGGATATTGAATTGTGTGTTTGCTTATTTTATTGATTTCATAAATTAAAGGTTTTTTCATTGTTTTGTCCCCATGAAAATTTTATGGTAATTTTAGCCATTATTACTTGTATGTATGTATGTTTCCCAGTTCTCAAGATATTTTTTTATCTTTGTTTTTCTGCCAGTCTGACTATGATGTGCCTTGAGGTGTTTTTTGGTGCCTATTTTGCTTGAGCTTTGCTGAGCTTCTTGAATATACTTTTCACTAAATTTGTAAAATTTTCAGTCATTACTTCTTTGGGTATTTTTTCTATCTCCTTCTCCTCTTCTTCTGTGACTATAATTACACATATGTTAGAACATTTTATCTACTTCAGGACTTTGTGTTTCTGCTTATTTTTATTTTTAATCTTTTTTTCTCTCTCTTTTTTTTTTTCTAGATTGGATAATTTCTATTGACCAAGTTCATTAAATTTCAGGTTCAGTGAATTTTTTTCTTGATCATCTTCATTCTGTTATCAAGTCCAACTAGTAAAACTTGAATTTCTAATTTTTCTTTACCTCATTGGACATATATTTATATCACCTGCTTTAAAATCATTGTCTGATAATTCCAACTTCTGTGATATATTTTTTAATTTACTAAGAATTAATATTTATTTAAATTTTGTGTCATTTCCTTCATGGGGAAATTTGATATTTTTCAGATAGGCAAAACATTATTTGGGATTAAGTTAAATAAATAAAGTTATATTTATGAACTGAATCATCCCCCCAAATTCATATGTTGAAGTACTAACCCCAATGTGACTGTAGTTGAAAATAGGGCCTTTAAGGAGTTAATTAAATAAGGTCATAAGGGTGGGGCCCTAATTCTTGGATAGGACCGGTGTCCTTATAAAAAGAGGAAGAGACACTAGAGTGCTCTCTCCACATGCATGCGCACAGAAAAAAGGCCATGTGAATACACAGAGAGAAGGTGCCATCTGTAAGTGAGGAAGTGAGGCTTCACCAGAAACCAACCCTGCTGGCACCTTGATCTTGAACTTCCAGCCTCCAGAACTGTGAGAAAGTAAATTTCTGTTGTGGAAGCTGCCCTAGTCTGTGAAATTTTGTTAGAGAAGCTGGAACAGACGATAACACAATAACCTGATTTACTTACATCATGTTTTGAGGGTTAAAATATTGTACATATATAAAACAAAACAAAAAAAATTTGAGGAGGGTGATAAAGAAATGCAAAAACACTTTGTACAATGGCAAAATACTTAGGGTCAGCAGTGTTCTAACCCAGCAACATTTAAAAGTAGCAGACCCTGTGATGAGTGATCTGGGTATTGGGAGAAGGAAACCGCTTCTTAATTTTATAGGGTAATCTTTTTCGTTATTTATCCTTTTGGTATCACTTTGTTAGGCTACATCAAAATGATACATTTCAATTTTGTTTTAGACCCTAGAATGGTTTAAAAAAATCAGTTAGCTTTGCCAATTTCAGCTCTCTGCAAGCTTTCAACATGTGTGAATTTCTATTTTAAGCAGATATTTATTACCATGTTTAGGAACCCTTTGACCTTTGGGTGAAAAAGATATTATTTATTTGGCTTAAATCTGCAGGGCTGTCATGAATCCACAAGAGAAGTTACTTATAGAGCTTAGGGGAGATAAGAAAGTAATCATTCATTAATCTGCCATCTAGCAGCTGTGACCTCAGTGGTGGGTGTTCGTATGTGTGCGTGTGTGTTTAAATTTGCTCAAGGAATGAAACAGTAAATCATCAACAATAACAGGAGGATCAATACTCTCTCTCACCTCTTTTGTGAGATCTGGAGCATGGCCTGAATCTGTCAGATGGAATTAAAGGGCTTAGGGTGTCAGGGAGGATGTCAACAAATAGACCTGCCACGATGTCCATTAACAAAAGCCCCAGATCACTGTCATGGCCATTGTTACCACTTTAAAAGGGGGACATTTGGGACCTGCCACCTTTTAAATGAAAGGTGGTCTTGTTATTTACAGCAGAGATTACTTGCATTTCTAACCATAAAGTGTACACTAATTCAGTGATAACATTAAATACATTCTGTGGAAAGAAGAAATCATTGTGTTTTACCATGATGGGAGAAATAACATTTGATCAAAAAACAGATAGAGGAGGTTACTTCAAGACATAGGAACACAGCCCCGGGCTTGCTTGGAAGTTTCCATCACATTTACAATCTTTCCTTTGGCAAAGGCTAATGCCTGAGGCTTTCTGGGTTCTTTTGTCTCCGCACAGCAATGACAGCACATCACGCATCTGGCCAATTGTGCAATGGAATACCACAGGGAGGGTTTACATCCCAGCACCAGCTGGTGGTGATTTTATGGCTACCAGCATGAGGATTGATAGCTCCCATAAATTCACATCCAGCTAGTGTATCCACAGATGCCATTCTTATTCCTATCTTGAAACTTGACTGCATTTTAGCCTGAGAAATACCCGGCAGCAGTGAATTCTGAAAGCTGATTAGGCACCACATAAAAAAGTCTTTTTATCCATTTTCAATCTGCTGCCTTTTGAATTTCATCCAGTTTCTGCTCTTTCTCAAATTAAGGTGAATGGAAGTTTGGTATATAATTAGGCTGTGTTATACTATTCATTACTTCATTCACCTAAATCTTATTATTCCTGCAGACAGGGTAGGTCAATTCCAGCAACATTTGAACAGAAGATGTGGTTAATTTTAAGTGAACTGAATATTACTAATAATACGTTTGATTAAGATAAACCCTAAATGGAAAGAAACTGTCATAGGAACTTTATTCTGTTATTAACACTGGCAGGCATTTCACAGGCACAGTACTGGTGGCAGGATATTCCTTTGTATTTGTGAAAAGATATGCAGACATGGGAAAATATCTATAGATACTTCATTCACTTTGCATTGGTTGTGGGTGAATAATAGATTGTAAATATTCAATTGTATAATTCTGAGCCTTCCAAAGGATAAATCTGTAGCAGGCATTTGTAATAGATCAAAAGTACGTTGTCAGCAAGTTCCAATACTTGGTGTTTCTAGAAGGGAATGTTAGCACAGAAATAAATGGAAGTATTTTAAAGAACCGCAATGTGAAAAATATAATAAATGCCTATATGCTCCCATAATGGAAATAGAATATAGATTGTTCTCCCCCTGAAAAATAAAAGCAGTATTTTGTACATAATAAGCATCGCATTCACTGTATACATTAAATACACACAATCTAGAGTGTAACCTAATTATTCTATCATCTATAATAACATCGTAGATCATATTCTTATGAATAAGTTACATTGCAGATTATCTGTGAAGTCTCAGTGCCCTGTTTTCTGCACTGGTTTATTTTTTAATCCAACAATTTGGGGGGATCTTAACGTCTCTTTCTCTCTCTCACTCACTCTCTCTCTGTCTCTGGGCTTCTGTAACAAAATACCGTACATACACCAAATGGTTTATAAACAACAGAAATTTCTTTCAGTTCTGGAGACTGGGAAATCCGAGATCAAAGTGTGGCAGATTTAGTGCCTGGTGAAGGCCCACTTCCTGGATCTCATTATAACCTCACATGGGAGAATGATGGAAGGATCTGTCTGGAAGCTTTTCATAAGTGCATTAATCCCATTCATGAGGGCTCCACCCTCATGACCTGAACACTTCCCAAAGACCTCACCTCCTAATTCACCTTGGGAATTAGGGTTTCAACATGCAAATTTGGGGGGGTATGTAAACATTCAGTTCATTTCTCTCTCCGCTCTTTTTCTGCCCTCCACACACCCCCTCCCTACTGTGCTCACTCCACCGTCTCCCTTTCTTCTCTGGCGTCAGCTACATGAGACCTTACGGAAATCCATGCCCCCTCTTTACTCATGTCTTGCCAGGTTTGCTGATATATCTGCTTTGCTCTATGGATTTTGAATGGGCCAAATCCTCAGATTGGTTTCTACTTTAGCAACTTTCTGGCCAAGGGACTCACCCTCAAAATCCCCTTGCCCTCAGTAATGACACTTTTATTCTTTCCTGGTTTCTGACTTTCTTCTTGAATATTTGACCACTATCCTGTTTGTTCTTTAGAACCTCTGTCCATCTGATTTTCCTTTGCTTATATTCCTCAGGTGTGTGCTTGCCAGTTTTCTGATTTTCCTGAGTGATGAGTGATAAGACTCTTCGTTTTTAACCACGTATGCCTGCACTTTTGACTTCTGGTCTAATCTCTGACCCATTGATTCACCTGGACTCCAACTTTCCAGCCATGACTCGTTATTTCAGTTGCAACCCACAGCTGGAAACAGCCTTGGTTTTTCCAGGAACCATGTTCATTTTTTCTACCTTTCTTCTTCCCCCTCTTCCTCTTCTTTTTTTTCTCCTTCTCCTCCTCCTTCATGCTTCATTATAAAATATACATTATTTACAATTATCCATAAACTGGAAGGAATTAGAACAAACAAAGCAAAACAATAATTCCTCAACCCAGAAGCAAGCAGTGTGGACATTTTGGCATTTTCTTTACAGTTTTTTTTTTTCTTTCTCTTTTACCATAATTTGGACAGTGTTAATGGGAAATTTAAAAAGAAACCAACACTATACCATAAGCATTATATATATATATTTAAAAAGTCTTTGCCACACATGATTTTTAGTAGCCATATTGTTTCACTTTGTAAATATCGCATGGTCACTTAATAATGCCTATGCTTTCACCATGGATATTATTTTTAAAAAATATATGTAGAAGTAAAACTGATACATATCTTGCTGTGTAAATATTTATCTACTTTTCATATAATGTTCTTAGACTAAGGTAATCAAATTAAAATTGTTTTAAAGCATATAACTCTTTGAGAGGCTTTTGAAATACGTAGCTGTATTAAATCATACAAATAGAGCAGAACGAGCATTGGAGAAATACCCCCATTGGATAGATGAAACTGCTTGTATGGTAAGGGAAGGGAAGTAGGTGAAGAACACCTTTTTATATTATGCCATATTACGGGAGAAGCATAGTTTGTGCAAGTTCAAATTCAGACTTGACCCTATGATAATTAATGTGCCATTCTCTACTTTGTTCTAAACTCATGGTGGAATTTCTCTCCTATATTTCATCTTTGTCTAACGTCTGGCTACATCATACAATCTTTCAATATTTTTTTCTATTTTTACCTCTAAGGATTTGTTAAATTTTTGTATTTCCCCTCCTTCTCCTTTTCTCCTTTACTATCCAGTCTTGGTTCTGATATTTCCAGTCTCTGTATCCATTCCTGGACCACCTCTGTCTTTGTTTCTCAGTTGTTTCTGATGAAAAGTCTGTGTTCAGTTGAATTTTTGTTTCCATGTATGCAGTGTGTCATTTTTCTCTGGCTATTTTCGATATTTTCTTCCTATATTTGGCTTTACGGTTTGAATGGTCTATTCGGAGGCACTTGTTGGTACTTATTCTGCTTGGGGTTTCCTGAAATCTTTGTAAATTTATTTATTTCACCAAATTTGGAAAATATTTGGCTCTATGTCTTCAGATATTTTCTCTGAACTCCCAACCAGGACTCCAATAACATGTATTTTGTACCTTTTGGTATTGTCTCACAGACTCTTGAGATACTATTAATTTTTAATCTTTTTTTTTCCCTTGCACTTTTTCAGATTGGAACTCTATTGGTGTTTCTTTGAATTCACTGCCTCTTTCTTTGGAAATTTCCATTCTACTATTAATTACATCCATTTAATTCTTCATAACAGATACTGCATTTTTATTTTTACTTCTGGAAATGCCTATATATATATATATATATATATATATATATATATATATATATATATTTCTGCTGAGATTTTCTATTTTTTCACATATTTTAAGTGCACTTTCCTTTACTTCATTGAATATATTTAAAATAGCTGCTTTTAAACTCTCATCTGGTCATTCCAACATCTGCATCATCTTGAGGCTGGACTCTTGACTGCTTTGTCCCTAGAAAATTGGTCATATTTTCTGGTTTTAATATATCATGCAATTTGGACTATATGTTGGATATTATGAATCATGCGCTGTGATCCTGATACACTGTGGATTCTGATATATGCCTATGAAGAGAACTCAGACTCCAAGTTTTGAATTCACAGTTCAGCTTTTTATCTGTTTGTTGTTTTTACTTTAACTAGGCCTCTTGGAAGCTTCCTTTTGACTGTGTAGTTCAGGAGTGAGCCAGAGATTTGAGCAGAGTCATTTACAGATTTAGGGACTCTATCTCTGTTGCTCCTTCTTTCCAGGATTTCCCGCTTCACTTTTCAGTTACTGTAATCGCTCCATATTCTGTCTTCTGGGTCCTCAATAATCTGGGATCTCTTTCTGGTTTTAGCTACTTTGCATACCAACTGTGACCTGCCCATAGGCTAAAGGCCATAAAAAATGAGAAATTCAGCTCTTACTATTTTTTTCTTCTATGTGATGACTGCCCTCCAGTATCTGGGCATTTTCTTTTCTCTCCAGTGCCTTTGGTAGTTGTTTTTCACATTTTGTCCAGAATTTATAGTTGTTATTTACAGGAGTTTGGTCTAACAGAAGGTACTCAGCCATTTCCAAAAGTAGAAGGTTGGCATGTTTTCTGAAACAAATTCATATTTGCATATGTCTGACTCTCCTGTATTCTGCCTGTGGAATAACTGTCCTGAGAAGCCAGACTTACTAATCGTCAGGCTAGAGTAGCTGGGCTTTTCTTTTTACAGCTGAATCCAGCTGCTGGAGAATAGACTGCTTATCCTCATCCATAGTCTGCCAGAGACATTTAAAATTGGTCAGAACATTGCTACTAGAATTTCTAAATAATTTAAAATTATTTGTATATGCAAGTAGAAGTGGATTAGGGGAGAGTTAGAATATCAATCTCTGATTTCCAGAAGATGGGATTCTTGATTAACTACGGTGAAGCAGGTGTGGTTGTTGAACAGTTGCATCAGTCATCTGAGCATTTGTTTGAAAGTGAGATTTCTAGCTCAGCCCAGACCTGCTGATAAGCTCTGCAGATCTCTGGATTCATATGCAGATGATACCTATATTCATTAAAATTTGAGAGTCACTGCTCTGTATCAGTGGTTCCTAAGCCCAGCTGCACTTTAGAATCACCAGGGAAGCTTTTAAATCTTACAGATTCCTGATTCATCCTCAGAGGTTTTCTTTTAGTTAGTTTGTTTTGGGATGTGGCATTGACATTTTCTTTTTTAAAGCATTTTATTTTATTTTTAGTTGAAAAATAAGAATTGTATATATTTATGGGGTACAATGTGATGTTATGATACATGTTTAAATTGTGGAATGATTAAATCAGGCTAAGTAACATATTCATCACCTCACATATTTAAAATTTCTTTGTGAGAAAATTAATTAATTATTATTGTAATGTAGTTGATTGTACATATCTGTGGGGTGCAGAGATGCATATCAATACCTGTGTGCAATATGTGATGCTCAAATCAGCATAATTAGTATATTTAACATGATAAATCGCTTTTCATGGCCCTTTCTCATGGTCAGTTCTTCCCTTAGTCCCCTTCCCCCTCCCACTTTCCCACATCTGGTAACCTCTGTTTTGTTCTCTCCTGTTGACAGCTCAATGGATTATTGTGGCTGCTGTATCTTTCTTTCTTTTTTTATTCATCGGTTCATTCTTTTAGCTCCCACTTATGAGTGAAGACATGCAGTATTTCTCTTTCTGTGCCTGGCTTACTGGCTTATTTCACTTAAGATAATTTTCTCTAAGTTCATCCATGTTGCTGCGAATGGCAGTATTGCTTTTTTTTTTTTTTTTTTTTTTTTAATGGCAGAGTACTATTCCGTTGTTTAGATATTTTCCAGGCATTGGTATTTTTCAAAGCTGCCTGTGTGATTTTAATGTGCTGTCAGCGTTAAAATCCACTACTCTTTTTGAATAGTAGCTGTCTCTAGAGTAGAGTGACTTCTTCCAAGACATTGAAGCCAATGGGAGGAAAGACAGCAGCACTAACTGGTAATTCTCCTGGTACATTTAAGCAGAAAATATATCCGTGAATATGACTGTAATTTTAGGATTCTCTTCTGACACATTTAGGAGATTAAGAAGATGCTATGATGTCATTCCGCAATGGCATTTCTGATTCGGAAACAGTAAGTCAAGATTAAAGTGTTTCCTTATTATGGGAGTTTTCAGAACCCAACTTCTAAGTACCTGAGAGAGAGACAGAGAGAGAGAGAGAGAGAGAGAGAGAGAGAGAGAATGCCACATTTCTCAAACATTTAATTATATAATCCTTTTACTTGTGCAATACATTGATATCTTGTACAAACAAATCTGGGAAGTATTTGTTCTAGGAGACATTCAAATAGAACAAACACACTAGTTAATCAGAACTTGGAACATTTTTATTTATAATATAATAATCAATTTTTAATATCTGCATTTTAAAAAAAATCCTGAAGGTGCCTGGATCAGATAGTCAAATTATTTATTTATGTAGCAATCTCAATTCTGGTACACTTTTCCCCGCTTGGTGTGACACAGTGAGGGTGGATGTCACCTGCATGTGCATAAGGGTGTTTTGCACTACAGGTGAAGAACTCTGAAGCTATAGATCTTGGAACTTAAATAGTAGTTTCTCTCCCAGACAGAGGGAGAGAAAATTTTGCTCTATAATGCAGTTTTTTTCTGGGAAGAGATTGGAAAGATCCCTAGGTGTTTACAACAACCTTTTAAAATGTAAACAAATAGCTCCAGGTTTTATTTTTTTATTATTACTTAAATGTAAACACGAGGCTTCTGGGAAATAAAGCTCTGTATTTTTTTAGAGGCTTCCATCTTAGCGTTGCTGTTTAGTCTTTCTTTAAGCCATGTCACTAGCAATCTTTTTTCAGAGAGCCCTGGCCAGGTAAAAACATAACAATACTAACATATTTTTTACAATATCATCTACTATCAACACGTACAATCCACTATCAACTCCTCATTCATTCCAAATACATTCCTGGTTCAACAATATTTTCTCGTACACATCCTAGAAAAGCTCTTTCTTCATGAGATAACTACCCAGAATAACTCTAGGGCACGCAGACAGATTAGCAAAGCATGTTTTGGCATAAAACATAAGTAAAAATAGGCTGCTAACCACCATGCAAAATGTTTACTTATTTATGTCCAATTACACTTATCAACCTCCTCTATCTCTAACACTGCCCCTCACCCCAGGAAACTGGAATTGCCCCAAAGTCCTTATGTAATTAACTATAATATTAATTATAATTAATTAATTTGAGGTTACTAAACCCACCCTATAACCTTGTTGTCTTACTGAAGTTCAATGCAGTGTTTTATTTATACCTCTCTCATTAGTCAAACATCGCTTTTCACTATATGTAGCACGATAACACCATCTACTCCCTTGATATGTACAGGAATCCCTAGTGTACATCTGAATTATCTTAAAGTCAGATCATTTCTGTGGACATTCGCCTTTCTTTGAAGCTTTGGATAGAAGAGGAAGTAAATAATATACCTTAAAGATAGACAACCACTTCGATTTCCTCAAAATTTTATTTTTGTTTTATTGGTTGTGAATATTCATGGAATACAAAGAAAATTGTCACCACTTATGCCTAAGATGTGATGGCCTGATCCATACTGGCAGAATGCTCATTACCACAAATTGTGATTATACCCCCTGTCCCCCACCCAATTATCTCCCCAATTATCCCTGACCTCCCTCCCCATCCCCCTTTCTCCACTACACTTTGTATCTCGGGCTATGTTCTCTCCCTCTGCAAGTCCAACACACCACTGTGGTCTTTCTTTCCTTCCTTCTTTCTCTCTTAGCTCCCACTTATGAGTGAGGACATGCGGTATGTATCCCTCTGTGCTTTGCTTATTTCACTCAACATAAGTTTCTCCAAGCTCATCCATGTTGTTGCAAATGGGAGAATTTCATTCTTTTTTATGGCAGAGTAGTACTCCACGATGTATATATACTACAGTTTCCTTACCCAATCATCCATCGATGGACATTTAGGTTGGTTCCATATCTTGGCTATTGTGAAATGAGCTTCAATAAACGTGGGAGTGCAGGAATCCCTTTGACATGATGATTTCCATTCCTCTGGGTATATACCCAGAAGTGGGATTCCTGGATCATATGGAAGATCTATCTGTAGTTGTTTGAAAAAACTCCATCCTGTTTTCCATAGTGGTTGTACTAATTTACAATCCCACCAACAGTGTAGGAGCATTCCCTTCTCTCCCCATCCTCACTAGCATCTGTTATCCTCTGTCTTTTTGATTATAGCCAGTCTAACTGGGATAAGATGATATCTCAATGTGGTTTTAATTTGCATTTCCCTGATGACTAGTGATGTTGAGCATTTTGTCATGTACCTGTTGGCCATTTGTATGTTTTCCTTTGCAAAATGCCTATTCAGTTTCTTTGCCCATTTTTTTAATTGGGTTATTTGTTTTTTACTGTGTAATTGCTTGAGTTCATTGTATATTATGGATATTAATCCCTTGTCAGATGCAACCCACTCTGTAGGTTGTCATTTCACTTTATTGATTGTTTCCTTTGCTGTACAGAAGCTTTTTAGTTTGATGTAGTCCCATTTGTTTATTTTTTCTTTTGCTGCTTGTGCTTTTGGGCTCATGTTCATAAATTCTGTGCCCAGACCTAGTTTCTGAATTGTTTCACATGTATTTTCCCTTAGTAATTTTACAGTTTCAGGTCTTATACTTAAGTCTTTAATCCATTTTAAGTTGATTTTAGTATAGGGTGAGAGATGTATGTCTAGTTTCATTCTTCTGCATATGAATATCCAATTTTCCCAGCACCACTTGTTGAAGAAGCGGTCTTTTCCCCAATATATGTTTTGGTTTCCTTTTTCAAATATCAGATGGCCATAAGCCTGAGGGGTGATATCTGGGTTCTCTATTCTGCTTCATTGATCTGAGGGTCCATTTTTATGCCAGTACCATGCTGTTTTGGTTACTATAGCTTTGTAGTATAATTAGAAGTCAGGTAATGTTATACCTCTGGCTTTATTTTCTTTGTTCAGGATTGCTTTGTCTATTCAGAGTCTCTTGTTGTTCCGTATGAATGTTGAGATTGTTTTTTTCCATTTCTGTGAAGAATGTCATTGGTATTTTGGTGGGGATTGTATTGAATCTGTAGATTGCTTTGGGTAGTATAACATTTTCACAATGTTAATTCTTCCAATCCAAGAGCATGGAATGTCTTTCCATCTTTTTGTGTCTTCTTTAATTTCTTTCAGTAATGGCTTGTAGTTCTCATTGTAGAGATCTTTCACCTCCTGATTCCTAGGGGTGTGTGTGTGTGTGTGTGTGTGTGTGTGTGTGTGACTGTTGTAAATGGGCTCTTTTTGTTCTTTCTTCTGTATCCATGATAGTGATCATCATTATTCAGATTCCAGATGCAGGGCTCCCTTGAGAATTTCTTGCAGAGCTGGTTGTGTGGTGGTGAACTCCCACAATTTTTGTTTGTCTGGGAAATACACTGTTTCACCCTCATTTCTGAAGGAGAGCCTTGCTGGATAAAGAATTCTTGGCTGGCAATTTTTTGAATATATCACTCCACTTCATCTGGCTTGTAGGGTTTCAGTTAAGAAGTCTGCTGTTAGTCTGATGGGGATTCCCTGATAGGTGACTTTATACTTTTCTCTTGCTGCTTTAGAACTCTCTCTTTGTCTATGAGCTTTGCAAATTTGACTATAATGTGTCTTGGAGAGGATCTTTTTGGATTGAATCTGTTTGGGGACCTTTGAGCTTCCTGGATCTGAAGGATTGCATCTCTTCCTACACCTGGGAAGTTTTCAGTTATTATTTCCTTAAATAGGTTTTCAATACCTTTTCCTTTTTCCTTCCCTTCTGGAATACCCACCGTTCAGATGTTAAAGCACTTAAGGTTGCCTGCTATCTCTCTTAGATTTTCTTCATTGTTTTAAATTACTTTTTCCTTTTTTTTTGTCTGCCTGGATTATTTCGAAAAGACCATCTTCGTGATCTGAAATTCTTTCTTCTGTGTGCTCTAGTCTGCTGCTCAAACTCTCTGTTGTGTTTTTTATTTCATTGAGTGAATCTTTCATTTCTAGGAGTTCTGCTACACTCTTTTTTAAGGTATTAAATCTTTGTAAATTTCATCCTTCATATTCTGGATTTTTTTTCTTGTTTCCTTGTGTTCTATAATTGAGTTTTCTTTTATTTCTTTGAGCTTTCTTAAGATCATTGCTTGGAATTCCTTTTCAGTCTTTTCAAGGATTCTCTGTTCTATGGAGTCTGGAATTTGAGCATTACTGTATTCCTTTGCTGGTGTCATATCTTCTTGTTTGTTTGTAGTTCTAGTACTTTTTCATTGATGTTTGGTCATCTGGTAGAGGACTTGCTCCTTCTGTTTCTCTGGGGTTGGCTCTAAGGATAAAGACTCCCTCCTCTATTTTCAGGCTCTACTGGTAACTCTTCTTGTATCAGGGTAGTCAAGTGAGTGGAAGGTTGCCTATAGAGTGGCCCTGGCTGTTACTTGGGTGGTGAACTGTTCTTGCGGTGAGAGAAGGTGTGACAGTGTCTATATTACACCACCTTGTCTCCTGTTCCAGCTTTCCATGGCCGTAGACTGAGCCCCTAGTACTATGCAGATCTTAGCTCAATTCTGTGCCTGCTGGGGTGTGTGTACTTCTCTTCCCCCTAGGGCCTTAGACTGGACCCTGGTGCCCCAAGGGTCTTGGCTCACCTTGGTGGCTGCTGGGCTATGAGTGCTTCCCTCCAGGCCTTAGACTTTCCTCAAAATTTTGGAAGATGAGATTCTACCTGTCACTGGAGATTCTTTCATTCTATTTAATCTAGATATGGGTAACTCTGGATTTATCAATCTGAGTTATTCAGCCTCCCTAAAATCTAATTTCTTGCTGAGAATCCAGAAGGGCATTTATGTTAATAATCCACTGATCCTGAAAAATTATAATTTCTAATGGTAATTTACGTGTACTCCTATTAGCAACATGATTTTTTTTCCTTAATGCTTTTCAGTTCTCAAAAAAATATCATATAGAATAATGGTCAATAGGGTGATCTCTGACCCCAAACTGCCTGAGTTCAAATCCTAGCTCTGCAATTTTCTAGCAGTAGTCAGTATATTATTTAACCTCTTTGTCCATCAGGTTACTCATTAATAAAATGAGGTTATTGTTACTTATATTACAGAGTTGTTATAGGTTTAAATAAATGAGTTTAAGTATAAAAAGTGTATAAAAGAGAGCTTTTCCCTCAGTACTGAATAAATATTAACCATTACAGTACAGATTCTCTAAGTCTAGTTTATTAATTTTATCTGAGTATACTGTGATTTTACCATTGTTGGATCTGTATCTGCAGCACTTCTTCCAGATAATGTGAAATGGAATGTAACATTGGCATTGTTTAGAAGCTTGAAATATACATGGAAACTAGATATGTAAGTGGGAAATTTGGTATCAGGCCTAATTCCTTGTGGGAGAGTTAGGTAGAAGTGACGGTAGCAAAGGGTTGGAGATGGGGAGGAGTCAAACAAGGCAGGCAGCAAGTCAGCAATAGATTTTTCCCTGAATAAAAATTAATAGCCTTTAAATAATTTGAGCCATAAATCTCAAGTGGGAGCAAAGAGTTAAAGTGGAACAAAAGGGAAACAGTGGCTTTCATTTGGCAGTGGCTATCAGACAAGGGACTGTGTTGGTAAAGGTTGACAACTAAGATTACTGATATTTCTGCTGGTTCTTATTGTCCTCATAGTGCAGAAGACATTTTTTGCCCCCTAATTTTTCTCACAGTTATTTCAAGGACATAGAACCTGTTGCAAAGATAATTTGATAGGGAGAGCCTTTCTAATATTTCCTCCATGAAGAGAAAAGCATTCCCACTGCCTGTGTCTATTGTATCCATCTCACTAGCCCTGAGAAGGTACTTTGCATGCTGTGACCATCAAAACTCTCCACTCCTATTTGGTGCCTGATGCCTTCTCTGGGTTTTATTTAAAAATGCTTTTACCCATCCATGAGTTCATTCTGGGAAAATTCTCAATTTTTTAGTAAAAGCTTGTTTGTTTGTGTAAGTTTTTATTTATCATTGTTTTAATTTCCAGTTTTCCTTTGATCTTGATCAACTTGGGGACCTTCCTCTTTCCATGGTTAAGCACTCTTTCTGTGTTTTAAAGGCTTTTTTCTCTATCACAGTCTCACGTTCATTGATAAGCCACACACAGCTGTGCCATTTACTTATTTAGGTTTATTTATGGATGTTATGTTTATTTGCATGTTAGTGTTTCCAATTCATGTGCCACATATATGCTGGGCCTCCAATACAGATGCCTGGAAATAATCTTCACGTTTCCTGTGTATTTTTCACTTTTTGAGTCACTTCCATTTAGGTAATATATTGCAACAATTTAAACTGATGTTTAGTTGAATAATTTAATGAGTTCATTTTTCTCAAGTAAGACATTTACACATAGCAGGAATTTATTGACTTCATAGAAAGAGTTTACAGTGTGCTAGTACTCTAATGGTTATTTTAAGCTATCTTTAGGCTCTATATGTGAAGAGTTAACGATATAAATTTGAGAAAAGGAAATACTTAAAAATTGCATTCTGGGCAGTGGTAAGAAGAGTGTTAATTAACTAGATTTAATTCTGGTAAGGAATGATTCAGAGCTGCTATAGAAATGGTCAAAGGCATGGCGAGAATACGAGTACTTGATATCACTACGATGCAGAAAACCCAGATTGCTGCGCATTAGAAAAAGCTACATAGAACTGCAGCTGCTACCTTAAAGATAAAATTGAGAAAGGCCCTTTCTTCTGATGCAGACCACCAGCACATACTGGGCATGTTGCCACAGAATATCCACAGGTGACCCAGCTGATTCCTAAGTGGTGTTAAATTTAAATTGCAGACTGATTAGCAGCTGCATGCGTAGAAATATATGTGCTGTGTACCGTGCATGGGTGAGTATGCCCACGGCTATGTGCACCTCTCAGGGGAAAAGGGCATGGAAGAGATTATAGTACAGCTGGCCAAAGAAGTTGTATTTTCCATGAATGCTTTCATCTGAAGTATGGGGTTTTACAACCACACCCTCTAATGGATCTGGTCTGGCAATTTGTTGGATACAATTTTTCCATATCAGTTTAAACTCCGTATCCCAAAACATTTGTGCTTGCACCCTCTGGCTCTAAATAAATCTTCTATTTTCATACCACCACCACAGCAGTTGGCCAACTGATACTTCAGAATAGCTTTAGATGGCCAAATAAGTAGCACCATCTGCTGCAATTTAGAGGAATCCTCAGTGGTGCTGTGACAGCTGTCTGGTTCTGAGTCTTGAACACCAGAATTCATTTGTCAGAGAGGACACATATTCAGTGTTAGAATGGCCATTTTCTATAAAAAGAATGATTTTTCTAGCAATGCAGTACCCTATTTTTATGGAAGTCAGATTTCTGGAAACCGTTGTCTATGCTTCAAAATATAAATTCAAATGTGGATGTTGACAAAATAGTCCTTCTGAGCAATTAGATTCAAAGCTCAAATTTTAAAGCCATGCTTTAATGTATGAAAAGTCATTACATCCTCCCTAAGAGCCTAATTACATTTATTTAATACATAGTCCTTAATAAGCTTGATTATCTGGTTTGTGAGCATAGACTGTCATAGAAGCTACAAGCTAGTATTAGATATGGAAGGGTTATAAGTGACTCAATTATTAGAAGGAAGAAGAGTCTAGTGAACTATTAGGTAGAAAATATTAAAACATAGACTGTGGTTTTATAAACATTACAATGACATTCATATATTTAATAAATATTTATTTACTATGATCTAGGCACTTTTCTAAACACTGGCATACATACAAGAGTTAGTAAGACAAGATCCTTGTACTTAAAGAGTTTAAAGTCTAGTCAGATGGGATACCTCATTAATAATGTAAGGCAGATTATGCAAACACAATTAGAGGAACAGAAAATTTAACATGAAAGCTCAGACTAGGCTAAAATTACTTCAAACACAGGAAGAATTCATTGAGTCTGTAGCATTTAAAATTGACTTTGAAAAATGTGTGTATGATTTGAGCATACAGACACAGGGACCATGGCATTCTGTATAAATTAGAGTGTGAGTAAATTTGAAAGACCAGAGAACTATAGTAAACAGAGAGGTCCACCAGGGAACTGAAAGCTCTACAATGGTAGAGGCTGTGCCTGACATGTTCATTGTTAGATCCCCAGCAAAAGGGCTGGCACATGGTAAGCTCTCAACATGTTTGTAGTGAATGAATGAATGAACAAATGAATGAGGAGCTTAGTTATACTTTATAAAAATATTTAACATTAAATTGATAACTAAAGAGTATATGACTATACTGAACCAAAAGAAAAATTTGACAAATGTATCCAATTATGTCACCAACACCACAATCAATATACAAAACATTTTCTTCTCTCACAAATGTTTCCACATTCCTCTTTATAGTTAGTCAGTTCCCTCCAACCACCCTTGGTCACAGCCAACCACTGATCTATTGACACTATAGATTCCTTTTTTTTTTTTGGAATTTTTATGTACGTATATTAGGAATTGAAGTGAATGGGCATGGACTTTGAAAGAACTCTAATATGTTCAAGAAAATGATTGACAGAATAAAGAATTTTGTCAGAGAACTAAAATTTATTTTAAAAAAGAATGAAATGAAAATTTTAGAAATAAATGAAATAATTGAAATTAAGAGCTCGATATGGGTTTTAATAGCAAATTGAAATCATCAGAAGAAAGAATTAGCAATGAGAAGAATAGCATTAGAAAACATTTGTGATAAAATGGAAAGGGAATGGAAAATGCAAGAAAAAGAACTTAAGAATATATGAGGAAGAATAGAAAGACTCAGGTTTTTGTGTTAGCCTTAAAACATGAGCGTTTGTGTGATCACTCCTTTGGCAGATTTCCACTGATAAGTGCCATGCTCTCAGGCATGCAGGGAGTAGTGGTTACAGTATTCTCTTGAGCATAAAATAAATTTGTGCCAGATGTTGAAGGTAAAGCTGAGGGTAGAGTACAAATACATCTTTTTAGAAGATGGGGTCAGTAATTGAAATTTGTATTTCATTAGAAAGATAAAAGTGCCCTGTTAATATTTACTCAAACTAATAAAATTATATTTTACATACAATGAAATGCACTCATTTAAAAATATGTCAATGTGTTCAAAAAATGTATGGAACATTTCCACCATTCCTAATAGCTCCCATGTGCCTCTTTATAGTTAATCTTCACCCACCCCTGGCCACAGTTAACCACTGATCTTCTTTTTGTCACTATAGATTATATCCTTTTTTCTTTTTCTAGGTAAGTGTTTAGCTTCTTTTTCTCAGTAGAATGTCTGAGGTTTATCTAGTAGTGCATTTATCACTACTTAGTTCCTTTTTATTACTTAGAAGTATTCTGTGGTATGAGATATACCATAATACTACTTGTATTAGTCCATTTTTGTGTTGCTATAACAGAATACTTGAGACTGGGCAATTTATAAAGAATAGAGGTTTATTTGGCTTATGATGCTGGGACAGCTGCGTCTGGTGTGGGCTTCAGGCTGTTTCTACTCATGGAGGAAAGTGGCAGGCAGCTGGTGGGTACAAACAGATCACATGGTGAGAGGAAGAGCAAGAGAGAGAGGGGAGATGCCAGGGTCTTTTAAACAACCAACTCTTATGGGAACTAATAGAGGGAGAATGAGAACTCACTCACTATACACCCCCCCTTCCCCCCGCAGAGTGAGGGATCCGCCCCCATAACTCAAACAACTCCCAACACTGCCACATTGGGGATCAAGTTCCCACATGAGTTCTGGGAGAACAACACATCCAAACTCCATCACTGTTTGTCAACAGAGAGACATTTGGTTAGGTTTCACATTTTGGATATTATGAATAGAGCTGATAAATACATGAATAAACAAGTTTTTGTGTGAATATATGACTTCTTTCTTTGGAGTAAATTATTTAAAGGATAATTACTGGGTCATATAGTAAGTGTATGTTGAATTTTACAACAATTGTTTTCCAAAGAGATTGCACCATTATACATTCTCATGAACAATATATGAAAATTATAATCCTTTCACACAACTGCTGACTCTGGAATTTTTAAACTTTATCATTTTAGCCATTCTAGTGGGGGTGAAGTGGTATCCTGTTGTGGATTTAATCTACATTTACTTGATGATTTATACCATTGAATACTTTTTCATGTGCATTTATGCTTGTCTGGAATGATGTGGTTGGGAGAAAGCAGCCCGATTTCAGGTTTCCTTTCTCAAAACAGAAAAAGAATAGAAATAGTTTGCCATGTTCTGGCTTG
Source organism: Cynocephalus volans (assembly GCF_027409185.1). NCBI lineage: Eukaryota > Metazoa > Chordata > Mammalia > Dermoptera > Cynocephalidae > Cynocephalus > Cynocephalus volans. The sequence continues at coordinate 102,632,375 of NC_084460.1, read as the reverse complement.
CCTTTGGGCTGCCCAAATGACTAGTTTCTGTATTGCCTGATTCAGAGTTCAAATGAGCTCCACAAAATAGTTTAGATCTCAGGTTGGAAGCCACAGAGGCAATGTGAGCATCATGGCTTATAAAAACTGTAGGGGGAACTGAAGGTCTGTGGACACCTTGGTGAAAGAGATTACAAGCAGATGTACACAAGAGAACATCTAAAGCCCCAAGAAGAAGCTAGGGAGAGACTTTTAGTAAAATTAAGACATTTAGAAACAGTTATATATTCAGAGAAACTGGGGGGGGGGGCACATGTACAGACCCAAGGAAGATTCATGCCTAGAAAGGGCCTGAGAAGACCCTAAGCCTTCACACCCAACTGATTAAGGAGCATCTTTCTCCTCACAGAGCCAATCTGCAAAGACTGGTGGAGGTGACTGTTTTTTCAAATGCCCAGTTATCAAGAAAAAATTCACAAGACATACGAAGAAACAAACGAACATGTCCTATTCAAAGGGACAAAACACATCTCCACAAACTGACCCTAAAGAAACACAGATTTCAGACTTACTTCAGAGTTTAAAGTATCTTTCTTAAATACGCTCAAAGAGCTAAAAGAAAACACAAGCAAAGAACTAAAAGAAATCAGTAAAATGATATATAAATAAAATGATAATATCACCCAAAATATAGGAATTATAAAAAATGTCAAACAGAAATTATGGAGTCGAAAAACACAACTGAATTTAAAATTTTACTAAGGGGTTCAACAGCAGATTCAAACAGGCAGAAAAAAGAATCAGTGAACTTGAAGATAGGTCATTTGAATTATTGAGTCTGAGGAGAAAAAGGAAAAAAAGAATGAGTAAAAGTGAACAGAGAAAAAGGGACTTATGGCCCACCATGAAGTGGACCAATATCTGCATTATGAAAATTTCAGAAAAAGAAAGAGAAATGAGCAAAGAGCTTATTCAGAGAAATAATGGCTGAAAACTTCCCAAGTAAAGATAAATCTAAAGAGACTCATACCAAGGTACGTTATAATCAAACTGTAACATGCCAAAGACAAAAAGAGAATCTTGAATTCAGCAGGAGAAAAATGGCTCATCACACGAGTGCTCCTCAGTGTGATAGTCAGTTTACTTTTCAGCAGAAACCTTGCAGGCCAGAAGGCAATGAAATGATATATTTAAAGTGCTGAAAAAGAGAGAGAAAAACCAAACAAAAACAGTGACAACAAAAACCTTGCCAACTAAAAATTCTCTATCTGGAAAACTGTTCTTTGAAAATGAAGGAGAAATTGAGGCACTTCAAGATAAACAAGCTGCACTTTTAGTAATGGATAGAACAACTTGACAGAAGATCAGTAAGAAAATAGAGAAGCTGAATAACACTAAAGACCAGTTGGACCTAACAGACATGTACAGAACACACCACACAGCAACAGAAGAACACACATTTTCCTCAAGTGCACATGTAACGTTCTCCAGGATAGAGTACATGTTTGTCATGAAACAAGCCTTAACAAATTTAAAAAGATTGAAATTGTAAAAATTATCTTTTCTGATAGAAATGAAATACAGCTAAAGATCAACAACAGAATGAAAACTGGAAAATTCACAAAAATGTGGAAATTAAACAACTCAATTGATGGGCTGAAGAAGTCACAAGGGGAATTAACAAATTATCTTGAAACAGATGAAAATAAAAATGTATTAACCCAAAACTTTACAAGATGCAGAACTTATGAAAGCATTGCTAAGAGAAAAAAGATTATGGCTGTAAGTACTTGTATTAAAAAAAGAAGAAAAATCTCAATTCAACAATCTAACCTTATACCTTAAAGAACTAGAAAAATAAGAGTAATATAAACCATTAGAATAGCTATTATAAAAATAAATAAATAAAGCAGGAAATCACAGGTGTTGGATGAACAGCAAGGATGTGGAGAAATTGCATGTCACTCTTGTGCACTCATGGTATAATGCAAAGTAGTTCAGTTGCTATGGAAAACAGTATGGTGTTTCCTCAAAAAATTAAAGATAGCATTAAAATAAGATCCAGCAATTCTGCTTTTGTCTATTGCTATGAATTGAATGTTTGTCCTCTCCCAATCTCATGTTAGAACTAAATCAAACTGTGGTATTTGAAAGGTGGGGCCTTTGGGAGGTGATTGGATTATGAGGACTATACCATCATGAATGGATTAATCCATTCACAGAGTAATGGGTTAATGGATTAATGAGTAATCAGGGGGTAAACTGATGGTTTTGTAAGTATAGCAAGTGCACATGTTAAAATGCTCTTGCCATTCCCACTACATGATACCCTGCATTGCCATGGGATTCTGTACAGAGTTCCCATCAAGAAGAAGGCCTTCACCACATGTGCTCTCTGGACCTTGGATTTCCCAGCTTCCAAAATTATAAAAAATAAATTTTGTTTTCTTTATAAATTACCCAGTTTCAGGTGTTCTGTTATAGGCAGCAAAACATGGACTAATACAGCTGTCACACAAAAGAATTAAAGTCAAGGCCTTCAATAGATATTTGTACATCCATGTTCATAGCAGCATTATTCACAATAGCCAAAAGGTGGAAGCAGCTCAAGTGTCCACTAACAGATGAATGGGCAAACAAAATGTGGTCTGTACATACAATGGAATACTATTCAGCTTGAAAAAGGAAGGAAATTCTGAGGGAGCTGGAAAAAAATGCTCATACCACGACTACTACTATTGCTGTGAATAATAAATTTTTAAAATATATTATAAGGAGTCTTTCATCTTCTGCCAGGATCCAAGAAACCATGACAGGATAAGTTGTTACCTTGCAAGTAGGGTAAAGTCCCAGATCTTTTATCATTCTTGTCACCCTCTATCAAACCTGTAGATCCATTTGCACAGAATTGGCATCTTAACATTATTAAATCTTCTAATTCATGAGCATGGACTGCTTCTTCATTTATTTAGGTATTCTTAATTTCCTTTAGCTGTGTCTTATAGTTTATAGCATACAGGTTTTACACACGTGTCTAATTTATCCCCAAATTACTATTTTATGCTTTTGAATGCCACTGTAAATAGTATTTTCAATCTCATTTCCCAATTATTTGTTGCCAACACATAGAAATACAATTGATATTTGTGTATTGACAATTGTATCCTACTGGTTCTGGATGACATTTTTCTGTTTATTCAGACTCAATTTTGGATCAGATGCTGTCCATTTTGATGCTACATGTTTGATTGTCTAGATTCTGTTATCTTCTTTTAGAAATTGTTGAAATTTATTTTGGCAGTCAGGTAAGTTAGTTGCCAATCAACTTGATCTTTTTAGATTAGTTATAATCTTTGTCAGGAAGTTTCTAATATATTCTTTTCTCAAAGACTAGTTTAACTTTACTAAGGACTGATCTTTCTGAGATTTCTAATGAACACCCTGAGTTTTCAATGAAAATTCTACCTTCTGGCTGGTTGGAAAAATGAGTATTACTTACCATTGCATAAGCTTAGGAATTGTTTAGACTATCACCTATATTTGGGTTTTTTGTTGTTGTTGTTGTTGCTGGGTTTTGTTTTTGTTTTTTTGTTTTTTGCTTTTTTTTTGACTTGTTATCATGGAGTTTTACTGTATTATCTACAGCTTGTTATTCAGCAACAGACCCAAGTAGACTCCTATACAGATTTTTGGTGTACTTTCTCTGTATAACTCTCCTTCTACTTTCCTGGCCTGAACATTCTCCCTGCCTTAGCCCTCTCACACTCCAAAGTCTATTTTCTCAACTCGACAAGACAACCTTGCTCTGCTTCAGTCTCTCCTCCCAGCACTGAGTTCTTGGAAGAGGCTGCTGAAATTATAAGTCACCTCATTTGTGTTCCTCCTCTGAAGGATGAAAGTCTCATGGTTGCTGTTTTCCAGTGCCTAACAAGGTTTCATATACTTTTGTTAAATCTTCCATTTTTTTGGTGAAAGGCAAGTTAATTATTTTTGAATTTTCAAGTTAAATGTAATATGTATGTATAGTGCTTATAAAAAGAGATACTGGAGTTTTGCATATTTGGTTCAGAATTAAGTATTTTATTTGGCTTTAGGGAATTGATAATAGAATATTTTAATATGACAAGTCAATCAGTAAAATACCAAAAATTATGGACAAAAAATAAAATATAAAGTTTGCACAATTTTGTTTTTAAAATTCTGTTTTTTGACTATTAGTGTTCAAATGGAATCTCCAAATCACTGGTTCTCAAATTCTATAATGTGCAAGAATTAGGTAGAATATTTGCTAAGGCATGTATTCCTGAGTCCCAACTCCAGATATTATTAAAGTTTTGAGTTGTGCCAAGATATCACCATTTTTAGCATTACTTCTGTTGATTCTGATGTAAAAGTTCCAAGAGAAAATTCAGATGAGACATCCTTGTGTTGTTCGTATTTTCCTTCTGAGTGACTGTTTAATGACAAATGACCATATTGATTCTGTAAGATAAAAGCATAACTTATGTGTTGCAATACCTGGAGGCTATGTGGGTCTTGTGTTTAATCATTTAAAATAAGTGAACATGGAAACTACAGGTTTTGTTTTCTTTCTGTCATAGTTAACTTTCTGTGTCAACTTGACTGGGCCACAGGTTACCCAGATATCTGGCTAAAGATCACTTCTGGTGTGTCTGTGAGGTGTTTCAGGAAGAGATTAACGTTTGAACCATAGACTGACTAAAGCACATTACTCTTCCCAGTGGGAGTGGGGATCATTCAATCCGTTGAGGGCCTAAATAGAACTAATAGATGGAAGAAGGCAGAATTCACCCTCTGTCTGCCTGATGGTCGAGCTGTGACATCAATATTCTCCTACCCTGGGTGCTCCTGATTCTCGGGTATTCAGACTTGGACTGGAATCTATACCATTGGCTCTCTGGCTTTTAGGCCTTCCAATTATACCACAGGCCTTGCTTGATCTCCAGCTGGCAGACAGCAGATTGTGAGACTTAGCCTTCATAATTGTGTGAGCCAATCAATACCTTATAATAAATAAATCTATTTCTAGGTGTATACATAACAATAGGATGTGTGTGTGTGTGTGTGTGTGTGTGTGTGTGTGTGTGTGTGTAGTCATGTGTCACTTAAACACTGGGATATGTTCTGAGAAATGAGTTGTCAGGTGATTTTGTCATTGTGTGAACATCACGGAGTGTACTTAACACAAACCTAGAGTATACCCTTCTATACACCTAGGCTATATGGTGTAGCCTATTGCTCCTTGGCAATAAGCCTGAAAAGCTTGTTGCTCTACTCAATGTTGTCTGAAGGCAATTATCATGCAATGGTAAGTATTTATGTATCTAAACATATCTAAACATAGAAAAGGAATTTTAACTCCTTTATAATCTTATGGAACTGCAGTCATATATGCAGTCTGTCATTGACTAAAACATCATTATGCGGCACATGACTGTATATACACACTTTCCCATTTTAATTTTTCAGGAAATTATAGGACATGACATCTAAATTTGGTATAAATTAAATCTAACCACACAGGTAGCTTGAAAGATATTTTAGGTGCCTTATAATCACAATGAAGACATGTTTGAAATGTTTACTGCAGCTCAGTAGAAAGTCCGAACCACCCTAAATCAAGAAATATGTAGAAAAAAATGCCATTTGTGACAAGATTTCATAGCATGTGAGTTCTGATTTTAGTTTTTCCCAAAAGGCAGTTAATAGAAGTCAATATGCCATTTATTAGTATTATTTACTCTCTGATTTTTTTTTTAATTACTTTGTTGACAAAATAAAGAATATTTCCACAGTCTCTGGAGCCCACTGTAGACAGAGCGGTATGGAAGATTGAGAGGACTCTCTCTATACTAAGTTCTCTTCTACCTTCTGTCCGAATTTGTCCCCTTGAGGTTGGGGAGGGCATCACTATGCCCCAGAAATCCTACAAAATGAAAGCTGCAGTTTGATCGATCCAGTCATACAGTGAATACTGGGATGTGCTGGTGTTGTTGTGACCCCTTCACAAGTTCATATTAAAACTATGGCAGGCCTAGGAGCCCTACTCTGACAAATAGCCTTCTAAGGGTGACCATTCCGTGTTTGGCTCATTTCTTGGCTTCAGGAAAAATCTAAGAGAGAGAAGTTGCTAAGTCTTATAAAGTTTTTTAGGGGAAAAGAAAGTTCTCCCTTGCCCTGCTGCAGCTCATCTATTTTTTTCCTTAAACTGGAAACTTTCCAGTCTTCCCCACAGTGGAACAGCCTCTAAGCTTCAGCCCAAACCCACGGATTAGTTTCTGATTTGCCAGGGGCTCTCAATCTGCCCTGGAAATTCCTTTTTCCAAAAGTTGTAAAATCCAAGAGTATTGATTCTTGCTGAAACCAGAAAGAAAATGTGAAAATGGGCTTGATGCTTCTAAACTTGTGCTTTGAGAAATTTAGATGTGGTTTAGCAAATACTAACATAGAAAATGCTAAATTCCTGTTCCTACTAGTTTTTCTTTTCCTACTTAATCAAGTCTATCCTTTATTGAGCAGTTACTATATAGCCAGACAGAAAGCACTGTGTGCACTGTTCTCATTAAGTCTTCATAGCAATCTTATGAGTTAGGTGCCGTTATCATACCCATTTTCAAGTCAAGCCATTTGAGGATAAGCATGTTAAATAATCTAAGAGCAAAAGTTAATAAACGGTAGAGCCAATAAATGGCAGAGTCAAGATCTGAATCCAGGAAGATCTGACTCTAAGATCCATGATCTTAGTAATTACACTGAATTTTAACATCTCGAAATGTATTCTCCCCAAATATGGGCTACATCTACAGATGCCCCTGCCTATAAACTCCATTTTGCCCTGACAGTCTGACCTGACTTACAAAAATAGGTCATCAACCTTATTGAGTTTCGGAAGTAAGAATTTCCTCTAGCTTGGGAGTCAATGCTCCAGTCACATCTGATGACTTTCCTTACATCCTGTTTAAGTCCCTTCTGTTATCAGCCAGATCTGGAATTCAGTACTATTGATATAAGGTGCCCACATTTCCCCAAGACATTAATTCCTGTGACCCTTTCTCTTCCAGTGTTGACCCGCTCTGGAGTTCTGCCTTGGTTTTTCCTCCTTATTTTATCAATTGCTCTAGTCAGCCCTCATTTTGAAGACTGAAATCCCATTGTTCACCGCAGGCTGTTCACAGGGTTCTGCTTGGCTTTGGTATTTTCACTTTGTAGGATGAGACTTTGTTCTCATGTAGGCATCTTCCACATAAAAACTGTTTAATGATGACCACCACCTGTGTTGCCTGTTGTTGTGGTTGAATTATATTCCTTGTTGCTACTTGATTATATACCCTTGACAAATGTATATTAAGCATTTTCTGAGTGTTGGTTCTGTGCTGGGGGCTTCAAATATGCAAAGGGGCAAATTCTCTGTCATTGTGTTCACAGTCCATTGATTCTGCCCTATCATCGGACTTAGACAACTATTTCCTTTGGTCAATTAGAATTATTCGCTGAGTTTTCCTTAGAGTTCATTCCTCCAGTCTCACCTTGGTAGGACTGTCTCTGCTTGATCTGTGTAGTTCTATTTTCCAGCCCAGATTTGCTAAAGACCCACTGTGCCAACTGCTTGAGAGTCTGGGCAATGACACCTCCTGTTTCAGCTCTCCCCTTTCTTCTATGTCACCACTGAGATAAGACATAAAGCTGAGCATTCTAGTCCCTTGCCTTCATCCTCTTAGACACATAGTCTTTTGGTATGAACTTTCTCACTTTACCAGCCATTAGAGACTAAGCAATTTTGGAGTGCTTAGCAAGTTCCTTCAAAAGTACTCACTGGAAGTGAAATTTATAGGGAAAGTGGTTGAAATCTAAGACAAGGGTTGGCAGACTATGTCCCATAGGTCAAATCCAGCCCACCACTTTTTTTAAAAATAAAATTTTATTGGAACACAGTCACACACATTCATTTTTGCATTGCCTATGGCTGTTTTTGTGCTATAATGGTGTGAAGAGGTGAGTTGTGACAGAGAGCCTATGGCCCACAAAGCCAAAAGAATTTACCATCTAATCTTTTACAGAAAAATTTGCCCACACGTATGTAAGACATTTTTAGCTCCTTTGGGAGCACATTACATAATAATACACAGTTATTTATGTGCCGTAATGATGAAGACAGTAAATTTAATATGGATGTATAATGAAAAGAATATACCCTTACAATCCTCGTTTCTTCCGCCCCACAGCTAGAGCCTAAATAACAATAAAGGCAGCATCATGCTTGAGCTCAGATTCCCATGTCTCAAGTCTCTGGACATACTGGTTGTCCATAATCTCACTTTGTTCTCATCCTTCTTCCAGAGAGGATGCCCAGCAGTCTCTTCATAACTTTTTATGAAACGGTACATGGGGTTTGGACTCCTAAGGCTTTAGTCACCGTGTTGTTGCCAAACAACTTCCGTGCAGTTGAGACGTCTTGCTTGGCTTTCCTCCAGCCTTCTCCAATTCCACCTTCCACCGCTGATCTGGTTCCAAGTAGAAGAAATCTTCACTCTTTACTTTGTACTGTTATATGTGGTCTTGCCTGATTTGTTGTCTAAACATAAACAGCTTTGTGGGTCCTTATAAACGTGGATTTACTCTTTTAGTTCTGTAACGCTATCTGATAAAGAACTTCTACTGAGTTCTCCAGGGACTAAACTAACTTTCTAATAATAATAATAGCTTTGAATGCTTATTATATGTTACATGTGGTAAATCATTCCGAGTTCTGCTGGTAGATTAACTTATCCAGTCCTTACAACATTTCAGTCAATCTGGCACTAGAGCTCAGGCTTTTAATCACTATGCAAAGGGTATATTACTAGGTAGTTTTTATTGGTTCTCCAGCATGGACAGAACATATGAAAATGGTATTACTAGTTGAATGTTTTTAAGGGGATTCCCTAAAAAAAAGTAGGATATATATGTGTATGTGTGTGCATATACAAACATACACACACATAGGTGTGTATCTACACATACCTATATACAAATACACGAGGGTATTTCAAAATGTTTGTGGAAAAATAGAATTGAAAAATAATACAAATCTTTCCATAAACTTTTTGAAGTACACTCATGTGTACACATATATGTGATATATACACATGTACATATATACATACTTATACACGTACATGTATTTACCTACTACATATAAACATACTATGTAGTATGTTTAGAATAAATATTTCTTGCTAGATACATAGAAAATTCAATTTATTCATCAAAAATATTATCGAATACCTACCATATGCTGGGAATTGTCCTAGTGTGGAAGCAATGCTTCAAATACTTACCAGATGTATGTTTATTTTCTTAAGAATCATTTTACTGAGAGTAACAAACTCACGAAAGTCAGATTAAAACACAGAAATAGGCAAATAAATAGGTTCTAGTAGCATACAACTGTAACATGGAAGTTGAGTGCCAGAAGCACCAGCAGCAAGAAGTTAGGGACCACGTCAGTCCCTGTGGGGCTCTCCCAGCCTCCCTCGCTCACTCCTCACGTGCACGTCTACCACATGGTCTCCTGCTGGTGTCTTTCCGAGCACCCGCCTCCTTCACTCTGCCTTTCTGTAGATTGCCTCGCTCTGTGTCTGAGGGAACATGGAAGGCAGCGCATTTTAAGTCCTCATAACACTAACTAGAACTTATAGATCCAAATCACAGACTTCCAGGAAAGGAAATCAGTGAGTCATCTTGACCCACATGTCTTCTTCTGGCCCAATCAGTAGTGCATGGCAGCAGGGTGCCACATGACCTCATAAGGGAATAGAATCCTTAGGCTGAGTCTTGAGTAGGGTATGAAAACTGAGTCACAAGTTTGCTGTGCACAAACCATATTGACTTTTTTTTTCTCTTTGGATGCCTAGGAGCTATAATGTTTCCTAAAACTAGGTAACAATACTTTTAAATCCCTCAAAGATTATGTGAAGTGGAGGCTGGATGGTCAGCTCAGTTGGTTAGAATACAGTGCTGATAATGCCAGGGTCCAGGTCCTATCCCTGTATCAGTCAGTTGCCAAAAAAAGAAAAAGAAAAATGATAACGCGGAATTCCCTTACGAGAGACAAAGACAACATTAAATGCGATAAAGGTACATAGTGTGCCTAGACCTTCGCCCCTTGGATGACATTATTCCCTGGTATCTCTACATATTTCTGTGGTTACTTGTAACACCAATAAAAGTTGAAGTGGTGGCGACAAATGCCACACTCTCTGATACTACCTGTAGTCTCATCAGTTGCAGACTTCATCCTTTCCTCCAAAGTGCCAGTGGGTGTACAATCTACAAAGATCAGCCAAAGGGTGCAGAAGGGGGTGGAATGGAGCATTTTGAATGATATTCTCTAGACTACAAATATCATAAAACTGAGCTACCAACTGAACTGGTTGGCACTGCTAGGCCAGGGACAAAAATAATTTGCCACTTCTTTGGCAGAATTCCAGCTACTAGTTTCTTTTTCTCAAGGCTCCCCGTAGGTCAAATGCTGGATCTGAAAAATCACATACTTACTATGTGATGCTACCAAAAAAGATGCACTGGGAGACAACTCAAACAGCCAATTGAGCAGCTAGTCTTTTCAATATCAGCTTTCCTGCTGTAACTAATCTTTGTTTATTTTTAATTAAAAGTAAAAATATTCTTTGAGTGAATGCTGTTTAGGATTATTTTTTGCTTTTAGCACATTCATAATTGAGAAAGATTCATCCACATAATGTGGAGATGGAAGAAATGAGACAAATACTACAACTGAGCCTTAATTCCTTAAAAAATAACGGGTATTAGAAGATAAAGCATATGCTTTTGGGTAGAAACCTCCATAGATGCCATAGATGTACCACAAAGACATATTGCACACTGGCACATGACTTTCCAGGTACAGAGGACCCTTGTGTAATTATCTCAATTGTCTAAATTCTGTTTGTCATAAAATTCTTCCCAGATCCCAATGCTCTGTCCTATGGAAGTTTCAAAGATGGTGTATAAAAGTAGATGTGATGTATATGGAGCATAGGATATACTCTGGAATGTAATTTTTAAAAGACACTATGTGAATTTAGTCTGTTTATACTTTTTATTTTAAGTGCCTGGTACTAACACTTTGTAAATTTGATTACTCCAAACTGAAAGAGATATTTTCTCTGGAAATGCAAAAAGTGGCAAACTGTTTCAGTACTAACTACCATGCTGGCCAGGTGAAAGTTAGGTTCAGCAGGAAGGTGATTGATTTAGTTCTGTCTAGGTCAGTGGTTCCTGAGTTTGGCTGTATATGACGGTCACTTTGGGGACTAAAGCAATACCAATGCCTGTTTCACAACCCAGAGATTCTCACTAAATTTGTCTGCAGTGTTCTCTGGGCATTAGTATTTTAAAAATAAACTTAACAATGTTATAACACTTTCAAATTTACAGTGTGGAGAGATCCCATATGCCTCTCACCCAGCCTCTCCTTATCAACAATGTACACTACTATGGTATATTTGTCACAACTAAGAAACCAGCATTGGTACATGTAGGGAAAGTGAAGGAAAATGGTCAGGGCCCCTCAGATGTTCAGAATCTTGCTGAGCATTTGATGTAGATATGCACGTGTGCCCAGGTGTTTCTTGGTTATTGTCTAATGTAATTGTGCATGTGCACCCAGGTGTCCTGGGTTATGGACTTAAGTACAAAGGACAAGTGGCTCTGATCCATGGGGCCCCCACCCCTGGTATGCCCCTGGCGGGGGTATGGGGAGGCCACTACTGCTGCTGGAGACTGTTGCTACAAGCTGTTGCTGCCAGGGACCCCGGGACCCTCTGAGAGGCCGCTGCAGTTGCTGCTGGAGGCTGCTGTAAGCTGCTGCTGAGGACTGAGCTCGTGTCATCTGCCAATGGCTTCCAGAATCTTTCCCAATTACCTAGCATGGATCTGCTTGTGAGGGGTCTGGTGACCCAGCCTGGCATGTGAAGGGTTTGTAACCCGGTCTGTACAACAGGTTTGAAGGGCCTGTGAGCCCTAGCCCTGACAATACAAATGGAAACTTAGTATAACTCGCTGGGAAAATATAGGAACTATGGTCAGGGCCCCTCAGATGTTCAGAATCTTGCTGAGCATTTGATGGAAACAGGCATATGTGCTCAGGTGTTCCTTGTTTATCATCTAGTGTAATTGTGCATGTGTACCCAGGTGTCCTGGGTGATGACTTTATAAGGATGAGTGGCTCTGATCCACTGTGGCTCCCATCCCTGGGATGCCTACCCCCATGGGCCTGTAAACTGCTGCCACTGAGGAAGCTGAGGACTGAGCTCATGGTATCTGCCAACAGCTCCTGGAATCTTTCGCAATTACCTAGTATGGACCTGCGTGTGAGGGGTCTGGTGACCCGTATGATGGGTTTGGAGGGTCTGAGCCCTAGCCCCGACAATATAAATGGGAACTTAGTATAACTAAAATAATGAAACGTTTTGGCTTTAGTTGCGAAATGCCTAACCATATAATTAGCATAGCTATTGCCTCAACCGGGAACTGGCGTACCTATTCGTGTAGCTTTACAGTACATTGCTATTAACTAAACTCCAGTCTTCAATTTCCTTAGCTTTTCCAGTAGAGTCTTTTTTGGGGTCCAAAACCCTGTCCGGATACAATAGTACGTTTTGCCACGTATCTCCATCTCCTCAGGTCTATGATAGTCTCCCAATTGTTTGTTTTTAATGACCTTGAAATCTTTGAGGAGTATTGTCTGGGTGTTATGAAGAATGCCCCTCAATTTGGGTTTTTCTCAGGGTTAGACTGGAGTTACAGGTCTTTAAAAGAATACCGCAGAGACGTTCCCTCATCATTCATATCAAGGAGTAAATGCCATGAACATGACCCATCACCGAGGATGTTAACCTCAATCACCTGTCCAAGGTGGTGTTTTCTGTTTCTTCACTCTGAAGTTATTCCCTTCTTGCTTCATTTTACCATTCTCTATTTGTGGAATCAAATTGCTAAGTATGTGGGGGGTGGGGGGGTGGGCAGGCAGAGAGGGGAGATGGGAGGAGGAAGAATTTAAGGCTCAGCTGCAGGGAAGAATATCTACAAAAAGTATTCGCAATTCTTCTAGAAAGATTTGTCTCTTCTCCCACATTTATTTACTTATTTAATCCTTTATATATATATATATATATATATATATATATAGGGACTCAGGGGTATTTATTTTATTTTTTGGGTTATAACCTAAAACTACATTATTTATGTTGTTACAGAAATCTTTTCAGCTTTGGCCATTGGGTCCTCTTTCAGGTTGGCTGTATTAATATTTTAAAAGCCCAACAGGTGATTTTCAAGTGCAGCCAGGATAAGAAGTCTGATGTAGACCCTTGTTTCTCTAAATGTCATCTTAGACAAGCAGCATTACCATCATCTGGAAATGTGTGAGAAATGCAAATTTGGGGGCTTTACCCCAAAGCTACTGAATCTCTCTGTGCTAGGAGTGGAGCCTGGGTGAATCTAATGTGCACTGATGTTTGAGAACCACTGAAGTAGATACTATCAGAAACACCCTCCAGTCTTTAAAAATATATTAATAAGGTCACTATGAGCATTACTCCGTGAAATGCGTATGTAGTTTAAGATGAGCATCACGTTTTAGGTCTAGGATTGCAAGGCTAGCATTTTAGAAGAGACCTAATTTCTCCCAGGCAATATGCATTGATTTAGAATGCCTTGACTGAGAAAATGTCCCTGCCCTGACGTAGGGCTCTCTCTAGTCATGGACAGCTGTGAGCAGAATATGCATATGATCGAACATTTCCCCCCAAATATGTCTCTTTATTGTGATATAAGTATTGATGCACTACTAATTATTAAAATGTATGATATTACTGTGAAGAAAGGTATTTCATCTCACCCCAGCCTTTTCATATTATTGTCAAAGCAGAACCATTCACTTTCGCCAACGTATGCCTCAGGTGTTGAAAACCTAATTCACAGCTCCCCAGCTGCCTACTTGTGAGGACGGGCTTTCTTCTGCTACAGGCAGTAATTGCCTTACAGCTAGCCTAAATTGCCCTAGAGAAGAAAGCACAGCTTTGCTTGCTTTATCCTGTGGATTTAAAGCAGTGCCTATACTTGTTTTGCATAGAAGAGAACTTCTGTGGATATTTTTACTCTAATCCACGCAACTCCTTCCAGTTCAGACACATGAAACAAGGTTATGAAGACTTGCACTAATGTACATTTTGTTTCCGCTAGTAATGTACTGAAGACAAATCAGGGATTGGGGGAAGGGGTTGGGGCATGGCAGAGACCATCTTCACGGGTCCAGGTTAATGGAGCATAGCTTGATAAGCCCTGTGAATAAAAATTCAAATTCAATTGGATGGATCAATCAAAACGATCAAATGGATAAGATGAATTTAATTTAGTCAATCAGGCCAGACTTAAAACCAGAAAATCTAAGTATAACCTATTTTTCTGAGAACATACCATTCTGTAGGTAAAACAAGGCACGTAACATTAATAAATAGTATTTCACTAGTTCTTCTCTGATATAATACTCAGAATTGGTGTCCAATCAGACTCACAATGTTACCAAATATCAAGCTTCACCATTAATTTCAAGTGGGCAGGTAATCGAAAGTCAGAGATGAAAGCAGGGAAAGGCCTGGGTGGTCAAGGGCAGCTGGCCAAGTCATTCATGTACCTCTGAGTCAGAGTGATGAGTGAGGTCTCTAAGCACAATTCATGGGTTTACCTCACACATGAGGGAGCATTCCAGTTATGAAAACTACATTTTATACCCCAGTGTGGTAGAGCTTAAGTGAAATTCTCTAGGGAGCCATGCCTTACAAATCCAGAGAATTCAGGTTTACTTATCATAGATAAGATTTTAGCCAGGGATGTCCTTCTAAGGGCTTTCTGAAGCTAACATCTCTTCTTCATAGCATATATTAGTAGCCTATATACTTGGAGATTCAGCAGACAAGGAGATTGGACTAGAAGACACACACACACACACACACACACACACACACACACACACACACACACACACACACACACACACACACATCCCCTGTCAGTTCTTCAGATAGACTTAGGAACCCAGAGTAATTTTGGTTCCACAGTGGGGTTGACAGTTTTTCTTTTCTTTTTGCTCTAGCTTTGGCAGTGCTATCTGCTGCTGAACATTCTCAAGGCCAGGGCATTGGCAAACCACATCCATTGCAGAGATTTTGCAGTTAGTGGTTCCCGATGCTTGAAAATGTTGGTGCCCATATGAAGGTGCCCCTGCCACTGCTGTTCTAAGGCAGCTGTGAACTAGTTCACTCTATTGTCTTTCTCAGCTTGGGTTACTATAAGTGTTTTAACTAGTTCAAACCCCAAGTTCTGCCCCCTGTATTCTCTCTACCACATTGCACTCAAATCTTCTTTTTAAAATGCAAATGTGATTGTGCCCGTCCCTTGATAAGAAACTTTTAATGGTTCCTCAGGGCTGTCAGTATAAAAAAACAAACTTCTTAGTCTGCATGCTATATTTCAGAGTCTGATTATTACATACTTGTCGTACTTCACATTTTTCCTCTCCACCTAGATAGCTCAGCTTTAGATCAGCTCCCCGCTGTTTTCATCGCTGCTTGCTCTGCAAGGGATGGTCTTTTTCTCCCCTTTATCCAGGCTAGTCCTTTCTCATCCTGCATGGTTTGGCTCTGGTATCACGTTCTCTGGAAGAATTTTATGGCTCCAGTACTCTAGAGTAAATATTCCGATAGCAAAAAAGTGCAAAATGACGTATACTGTGCTACATGTTTCTATTTATCTATCTCTTTTCCTACCCTTTGAGCAGGTGTTCTGTATTTTATTTGGTTGAAACTTCAGTGCCTGGCACACAGAAGGAATGCAAGGGTAAATGTCATGAAGAGCACAGAGCGGGGCTTCACTAGGAGAGAGGGGCGTAACACATTTTCCTTAGAGTCTGAAGAGACAGGCGCAGCTACTGATATCTGTTTGGGAACTGGGAAGGAAACTTGAGGTGTCTCATGGCCGATGTTGATACTGAGATGGTTGGGCTATTTGTCGAGCATGAATATTGGGATAAGGACTTGAAGAGAAAGTTTGGAGTATGCACTGAGAATGGGATAGCTGCTGACCAAAGACAAATCAAAGGGTGTATGAGAAGTAGGTTTCCCCAAGGCGGATTGCAAGTGGTAACTTTGTGGAGCAGCAGGGGATTGAGTGAATTTCTGCAATGATAATTGGTTGACCTTGTGTAGAGGAAGCTGATAGACACTGGGACTGAAGCAGGGAAGGGATCTATGGAGTCTACGGAGTGGAAGAACAAAGGGCCAAGGGAGGTGAGGAGGTGGGTAAGAGAATGGTTAAAACCACAGCCGAGGGAGTTCAGCCTGGAGAGGAAAGGGGCCAACAGAAGGCTTATAAATTGTGGCAAGTGGGGAGTCACTTTGCATCCTTGACTTTTTCTGTGGTTTGAACTTCCAACAAAAGTCATAAGATTCCACAAGATGGGAACTGTGTCATCCACATCAATGTCGGAGACCTACTTTGAGTGTTATGAAAATGTCCAAGGCACAAGCAGAATAACAAGACTTTTATTCCATGGTGGGAGTAAAGAGAGAACTGGAACTAAGATTAGTTCTCACTAGAAAATTGTTAACATTCTTAAAATGTGGTTATTCTTTTAGCTACCTGGGTGTTGTCAGAAACAGAGATAAGAAAAATGATAAAGCTTTCTCCTGTTCAGAATTATTTTCTTTGGTTTTAAATATTTTCAGTTCTCTTGTATCCTGTGCTAATTGTCATTATAGACGAGGGCTCTGGCTGCTAAGTTGCTTGCCCAACGCACTGTGAAGCAAAAGATTAAAAGGTAATTGGATCAAAAATTTCACAGGAAAAACACCAAGATGAAGCATCTCTCTGTTAGGCCTATCCCCAGGAGGAAGAGTGGGATTAAGTGAGCCACAAATAGTACATGACGACCTCACCAAATGCTGCATGACTGATCCTGACTAAGACAGTTATGTAAGAAGCAGGAGATGCTGTTTTACTTGTGATGAAAGTGAAAAAGAACTGTTCACACTCTCCCAGCTCATATGCCAGACTTCATCTGAGAGTTGTTTCGACCCTCATACATAGGGTTGATTTTAATGTGGTAATCAGGGTCTTTTTAGGATCATTATAGACCCAAGGTGTTCTTACTTTTAGAGACCCCTCCCATTCCACAGTATAATAAATCAATCAAAATGCATGAAGTTCCTAGAGTAAGTCCAATTTGCATATTTATTTCTGTAAGAATTATTGCAGTTGTTTATTTAACATGATATATTTTATCACTATTTGATTAAAATACTTACTATTTTCAGTTTTGCAATGTTTTATTATTTTATAGGTGGTAATGTTTTTCCAGGTCTCAAACATTTTGTCATAGATCATAGGCATTGTGCCTGATGATACTAATGGTGAAGTGTCCTGATCATAGAGTAAGAGGTTTGGTTCTTTGAGAAGACACTGAGAGAAGTCATGGCCTCTGAGAATGGGTTCAAGCCAGACTTTACAGGTAACCCCTGTGACCCAGGCAAGACCCTTTGTCTCCCTCTCAGTTTCATTCACCAGTGCTGCCACCAGTGCTGTCTTTCTCTGCATTTAACAGAAACAGATAAATAGTCAGGCAAATTCATAAAGTGATAACACTTATGAAAGACATAATAGGTTACTATGGGAACAAATGGAGGGGCAGGAAGTTCAAAGGGGTCTTTTTTTCCCTTTGTGAAAATATAGATAATATGCATGTTGACTTTTTTTTACAGACTTCATGTGGGGAATCAAATAATATTATGTTACATCAGAAAACTTTCATAGTTTATGGTACAGTGGAAAGAACACAGGATTGGAGTCAGAACACCTGGTTTTAAATTCCAAAGTGTTCTGCATTCAGAGGAACAAAAACTTTGATCTGGTACAATTGCTTAGACTATCTGGACTTCAGTCTCTACAACTCTAAGAAAGGGGTGTGCTGGGTTGAACAGTGTTAAGATTCATATCAGTCCAGAATCTGTGGGTGTGACCTTATTGAGGAATAAGGTCTTTGCAGATGTAATCAAGTTAAGATGAGGTCATACTGGATTAAAGTGGACCCTCATCTAATAACTAAGAAGAGGGAAATTTGGACACAGGCACACATGGGAGAACACCATGTGACTATGGGCGCAGAGACTGGAGTGATGCAGCTGCAAGCCAAGGACTGCAGGATTGCTGGTGAGCACCAAAAACTAGACAGGACAAGGGAAGTTTGTTCCCTAGAGACTTTGGAGAAAGCACAGGCCTGCCAAAACCTTAATTTTGGACTTCTAGTCTGCAGAACTGCGAGAGAACAAATTCCTATTGTTTTAGCCTATATGGTTTATGGTAATTTGTTATAGCTGCCCTAGGAAACTAATATAGGGGCTTAATAATAGACCCAACTTACCACAGTGGTAAGATATCAGGACCAGTGAGGGTCTGACATGTTTGGCTGAGAATTTTCAGGGGTGCAGCTTGCCAGAATAGAGATTCTGGGAGAATCCAGAGATCCTGAGAGATTGATTCTGGAGCAACCATCCACATTACAACACCTCTGTCTGCCTTGTTCTATATGTCAACCTTCTCACTTCCAATTTTCTTCCATCAGCTTCTGATGACCAGGTTATTTATTGACTCACAATTTATAGCTACATTTCTTACATAGTTTTGCATGGTCTAAGCATCAGTGATTTGATTTTTCTGAACTGGCCTTCATAGTCTCTATCTATGTCTTCCTGCTTTGTCTCAGTAGGTCTAGATAGATATCCTAGATGAGGGCAAAAAGATGAAAGTACTTTGGATATTGAAAATCTCCCTGAAAATGCCAGTTACTTGGATGAAAAATTAGTCAGGTACAAAGTGGAAAAAGGAAGTCAGATGCACCATGTATACCCATGCAGAGACACATGGAGAAGGCACTGGTTTGGACTCTGCAACTGGCTAACATGGCCATGTCATGCAACCCATTGGTGCCTGGACTCCCAGTCTATAAAATGAAGGGGAAAAGGTGGGATATATGAGGTCACCTCCAGCTCCTGAACTTTGAACTCTGTTTAAGCTGAATTTTGGGAGATACGGTTCTTTTGAGTATCCACAGATCTTTGTTTTATTTGGTCACCTCCCTTAATCTAAAATCAGCTTTTAAGGTAATTTGGAAAAGTGATTAAGAACCACAACTTTGAAGTTATGAAATCCTGGGGTTGAGTCCAAGCTTCCTCACTTACAGCTATATGGTACTGGTAAGTGTGGAAGTTCCAAATCATGGCCCCAAATTCTTTGACACTTCTCTCATCAAGTGGTGGACTCTTTGTATTCTCCCCTTGGATCTGGGCTCTGTGACCAATAGAACACCATGCAGATGACACCGTGCCAGTTTCTAAGCCCAGCCTTTTTAAACTGGTAGCTTCCACTTCTCTCTCAGGATGCTTACTCCTAGTATCTGGCTGCCATGGTCTGGAGAAATTGGATGTAGATATTCCAGCCAAGAGTCCCACCTGAGGATCCAAATGACAGCTAGCATCAGCCATCAGACCTGTGAGTGTGTGAGCCTTCAGATGCTTATAGCCCCTAGCCATCATGACCCCCCAACCTTTGAGTCACCCTAGCTGACACCTATTGGAGCAAAGACAGGCTGTCCCCACCAATTACTGCCAAATGGCAGATTTTTGAGCAAACTAAATAAATGTATTTCAAACCACCAAGTTTAGGGTAGTTTGCTACACAGCAATATGTAACAGGAATGATACGTTACTTCTTTAAACTTGGTTTTTCTCATCTGTAAAATGAAAAATATGATACATTTCACGTGGTGTTATGAACATTAAATGAAAAAATGCAATCAAAGCCCAGAAGATGAACATCTTTCAGACTTAATTGATATTAGCCACTATTGTTACAATTGATGTTTTAATTATTTTTTGACTGATAGCACAGACTTTTAAAAGTCCTATAATCCTTCAGGACTAGCGTAGCCCCGAGATTAGAAAGGTGGATGTGATAGCAGCGAACAGAAGGAAATTGATGATAGCTGAGCCACCTGTTCTCTTTTTCTTTGCTTTCAGTGGAATCCAAGGAGGCACCAGTACCCATAGAGAGATGAGTTTGTTGGTCGCTTGTCAGTCTCACTGGTCCATGAAACTGGGCCTAGAGAACAAAGACCTGAGCATGAATCAGGGAACAAATTGCACTGGTTAACTGGCCTTCATGAAGAATTTATTGTGGTGTGATCAGGTTTCCTGGAATGGTACTTTCCTCAAAATTATATCTGATTCTATGTTTCCTGAAGCACACAGCTAGAACGTAGGCCTGGATGGGAGATGAACCTGGGTGGTCAGTCTGTCTCCAGAGTCAGCGCTCTTAACCAGTACACTTGAGCAGTAGAAGTCATACATCTCTTAGCTAGAGTTTCATGTGCCGTGTGTTCTAAAAAGGTCCATCCCATTAAGGAAAAAAATAGCAAATCACAGTGGAGATCATTTCAGAATGGAATGAAGAACTCATGAAGCAGTACTGCCACTTAGTCTAAAAGTGTAAATTGTTCTCTTGAGGCCAGTGAGTTCTGAATGGCTATTTCTACAAAGCTACTGTCTGGAAAGAGTGCATCCTCCTGCAGGGCATCAAGGAAAGGGTCCAGTGTCAGCAAGAGTGCACCAGGACCGACATCAGGACTCTGAACTCTAAGTTCTCTGTAAATCAAAGAGAATAGATAAATGGTTGGGATAACCAGTTTGAACTTCGTTTTTTAAAATTTAATTAATTATTTTTTAATTGACATGTAATAATTGTACATATTTATGGGATACAGAATAATATTTCAATACATGTATACAATGTGAGATGATCAAATCAGGGTCATTAACATATCCATCACCACAAAAATATATCATTTCTTTGTGACTAGAGCATTTGAGCTCCTAGGAAAGTCTTAACCATTACATGTTCCTTATTTGCTACCTTCCATTTTCCCATAGAAAACCCTTCAAATCAAAAGCAGAGGGTGAGGAAGAAGCTGTAGAGAACTGAGACTACTGCTCCAATCCCAGCTAGGAGGAAGGAAGAACTCTACAGAATCCCCTGATTACATTATAGAATTATCTTTACCTGTCGTATTAGGACTATTCCTCTGGCCCAGCCACCAGAACTCCTTTTCCACGCTCCCAGGAGCCCTGGATCATTCACCCCTGTTTGTCATTCTATCTGCATAGATAACAGAATCTGTTGCTGTCATGAAGTAAAGGCACAGATTTTTTTATATTGCTACATGAAGGAGTTCTTTTATATCAGTGCCATTAAATTAGATATCTGCTCTGGATAATGCATAAAAATGGCTTGTGAATTTTTTTCCTTGGGTGACTCATTTTGTTTGAACTCCGAAGCAATTCCTCAGAAATGGAAAGAGGCTACTTGAAAATGAGCTGCGAGATTGTCATTTAAAAATCATTTTTTAAAGGGAGGAGATTTTTTCTGCTGGTACCAAATGATAGAAGAGAAATTTGAGAATCCTGTACTCAGTTCTCTAAAGCATCACCTTTGAAAAGGAAGTTTAAAAAATGTTAAGTAGCTTTTTTAAAAAGCAATTTGAAGGAAGTAGAAGAATGAAAATAAAATCTTAATTTTTTAAGTAAAAAATTATACATTTCCTTATATAAAGAGAAGAGTTTCTAGGTACCTCTGTCTCTTATCCCATTTAAGAAATTATTAGCATTCCACAGCAAAATGTAATACCTCTTTTTAGAAAAAAAACTTAGTATAAGCCCTGGTTGTTTTGATGCTGGTGGGAAGTATTATAATATATTGATCTTTTTATTAGGCTTTAAGGTCTTTGAGATATTCTGACAGCAGAATAGAATGTTAAAGATCACCAATAGAATTCAAGTTGTGCAGTTTTCCTTTGTAAAATCTTTCTTCAAAATACCTTTTAGAAAATGCATCTCCAGGGAGTGTCTTGGGCCATTAGGGAGGACTTCAGATTCCAGGCTGGATCCCGAGGATCCCTCCTCTGGCCTTTGTCAGCTGCCCCCTGCCCCCCAGAAAGACTTGTTCAAGAAATTATTCCAAGAAACCCTTATCATTTTATTCATTTAAATTTTATTTATTTTCTCCATTTCAACAGAAGTACCTCTGCAGGGAGTGAGACTAAGTTAAACATCTTTCCAACTTAAAAACATTTTTTTTTTCAGCTGCACAATTTAACGTTCGAAAGAAATCTTTCCTGGCATTGCCACTAGGAGAAGCAGATGAGGTGAGAGTAGATTTGGGAGATAAGGGGCGAGGTGTGGGTGATTTGCTGTCTGCCTCGCATGGCCCAGCCCCAGAGAAGGGCCCGACAGCCCAAGTGAAACCCAGGAGCTGCTGAGCTATCCAGTGTGTGGAGGTTAAAGTAAAATGCACGTAAACGCTTGTCTCCTCCTTTCCAATCATTCTGTAAATTCAGGAGGATTTCGATGTTTTCTTAGTCACCTCCACCTTCAAAAGCCCATTTCCTCTGAAAGCACTCGGTTCATGGTTCCTCTCACCCTCACTCACGGGCTGGCCCTGTCCGGCCTGTTGTGACCCTCACTTGCTCCTCAGACCCATTGCCTACGTGCCCCCCCCCCCACATGATAAAAACATGAAAGGCCTTGCTGTGGGTGGTTCTGTAACACAATAATGCAAACCGCTAAAGAACGAATGTTAGGTGTGTCTGTTTCTACCAAGTATCTCTGTTGTTTCTGCCAACTTGGACACTGGCTTTCCTCTGTGTTCCATTTCTCTCTTCTCCCGCCTCCCCAATTTCTCCTGCACCTCAGGACCTCATTTCTTTGAAGAATAGTTTAGTTGTCTCCTTCCTAACTATTCTTTAAGGCCTCACCTTTCTTTCTGAAACACAAAGCCAAAAATATTCTTTCCTCAGAAGGAATTCCAATGCCAGCTTGTAAAATAATACCCTTTTCAACATACGACTTTATTTCTGTCTTAGCACAACGAAGCATTGAGAACAAGTGTTAAGCTTAGGGTGGCAAGGAGAAAGAGAGGAAGTTCTTAGGAGAATGGAGGGTGTGGAAGGCGGAGGGAAGACACACAGGGGAGAGGTGGATGGGGGGACAGTGGCCTGGAAACAAGCATGCCATGCATGTGGCACGATGCAGCCTAGACATCCCTGCTCCCTATACACACTCTCCGTTTTTATGTCACCATTAACTTAAGTTCTTGATTCTAAGCTTTAAAAAAAACGCCCCAAATTAGAAAAAAAAAAAAAAAAAAAACAGAATTGTGGCATTGCAAATTTTATTTTGTAACTGTCTCCAGATTTCCAAATGTTGCCTTTCAAAATTACTTTTATCACCCCCTCTCTGGCAGCTAATAGTATTTTTCTCTCTACAGATTCTTGCATTAATGACTCAGGATCATAACCTTCTGTGAATCCTGTATTATTAAATCTCTTTTCCAGCAGCTGAGATTAGAATAAAGAGAAGTTAATAAGTTGCATGGAGTCACAAAATGAGTCATTAGAATCAGGGACAAAATTCAGACTGAAGCTACAAGTCCCGCTTCTTAACAGACCTGCCAACTGCATATTAATTTGAGTTCCATGCAGAAAAGGTGGATCACCTTGTCCTCTTCTGTGTCTTGCTCCCTGCTCGGACAGGACTCACTGTCTGAGATGCTTCTTTTTCATTCTTCCATCTTTCTGTCTCTCTGTCTGTTTATCTAAATAATTTTTAAAAGAAGTTTACAAATATTTCTAGAACCTTCTGTTTTACCTAAAGATCAAATGCTGATCTTTTCAAGGGAATTGAAAGGATCCCACCCTAAATAGCAAAGCATTATTATATCATTTCTGCCTGTAAACAGTCCACATGCATTAACTTAGCTTAAGACCATTAATGGGTGTTTTTTTTATGTTAGGTTACCTGAGCTAAAGAACCTTTTCTTGAAGGAGACTTGGAAAAAAAAAAAAAATGGAGCAACACTCATGGGAATCTTCAGTACTTGAGGAAAGGGAGGAAAGAAAGAACTGAATGAGAAAAAAACAAAAAACAATACTTAAAGTGTGCCAGAGCCAAGGTTTGCCAAATTCAAAAGTTTGCTTAGGCATACATTTATTTCTGAACCTCTATTTCCACTTGTTCTATTCCCAAGAAAAATACTGTATATCAGTGCACCTCTTTATTATTCAGGAAGCAGATGAAATGGCTGGCCTTTTGAAAGTGATATTGGAGAGAGCATTCAATGTAAGAGTCAAGGGACAAAATGCATACAGCTAATGAAATGGTGGGAAACAAGACATCTAGTAAGAGAGGGAGTCAGGTGGTAAAGAGGGTAGCTTAGAAGTCAGACGTCCTCATTGTTCTCATGACAGTCAACGCATGGTAGTCATGGATACCAGGTCAGGCAGATATTCATTGTGAAGCTCCAATTAGATAATGGGTGGAAAGAATCATAAACCCCATGAAGTGCATGGCAATGTGACCCCTCAAATATTAACTCACGCTGGTGTGATACCAAAAGGTGTCTTGTGAGTTAGACAAGTTGGCCATTCACACAGGTCCTCACTAGGTTGGGTTACCAGGTAAAGTATAGGATGCTCAGTTAAGTTTGAATTTTAGATAAACAATGAATAATTTTTTAATATAACTGTGCTTCCAATTGTTCATTGTTTATCTGAAATTCAAATTTAACCAGACATCTTGTATTTTATTTGCTAAGTCTGGCAGTCCTATCACCAGGGAAAATGTATTTGTTTAAGAGCAGACTGTCAGTACTGCAGCTCAGAAACCTGCTGCTGGCACAAACGGTAGGCCGAGTCATCAATTATTTGTTAGAAATACAGCTGTCAAGAGAGCCAGCTACCCATACCAGGATATCTATACATTTTCCCCTGGAGGCAAGTTAAATATGGTACCATTTTAAACACCCATTGGTTGCTTGATAAGCAAGTCTCCCCTACTACAGGTGTGTCAAACCAAGGAATTGGCAGGGTTCAATTGCCTGGGATGGGCACTGCCAATGTTTACTTCTATAATTTTCCTTTTCCTAAGCCTTCATTGGTGATTAACCTTCCTACCCTCTTCTGACTGATACATTATATTTTAGATTTAAAATAGCCATCTTACTGAATACAACCCATTCTTGCCCAACTTAGAACAAATCTATCTCTGAAATTTGACTTTATCTCTGCTATGATCTGCTATATCTTGATTTTAAAGTTTAACCTTTCACATTAATAGTATTTTGCATTATTTAATTTTTATGATGGTAGCCTCCCCACGGTCCTTATACTGGAAACAGATGCCTGTGTATGAAGAAAAGACACACCTAAACGAAAGGGACCTTTTTCAGAGGTCCAAAGGAAATACCAGAAGAAAAAAAAAAAAAAAAAGAACATTGTTGAGAATTTAAGATCATTTTTTTTTTCCTGGCTGACTTACTTCAGGAAGTGAAGGAAGATGACCTTTAAATAGATTCTACAGACCCAGAAAAATAATAAGCAGTTGGACACAATTCTGTGCCTTTAAATAAACAGTCTGCATGAGAGTCCCTACGACCCCAATCTCCAGCTCAGGAAACAGGTGAAGTCATAAACAGTAAGATGAATAAAAATTTCTTTAGAAGTCCTGCCAAGACAAATCTCTGCAGTCAAAGTGGAATCAGTAATACCCTCCTGAACCTCAAAGTCATCAAAGAAAGTAGGAACAGTGGGTTTATTAGGTAATCTTCTCTATAAAAAGAAAGGTGTTTGCTTTTTCTGTATATTCTTGACAGGCACTTGTACTTAGACAAATTCATGCAGCAGGCAAACATTACCACATTGTGGCCTCTGTGTGTGCCTTAGGGGTTAGTTCAGACTAGTCTAGGTGGTCACCAAAAGCTTAACCATCCACATACTGAGGATTAGATTTTAAAATTTGAGACTGGGCATTTTTAATCAAAGTAAGCTTCTTATCATTGAGTGTCGTGCATAACTTTTGCAGATGTACACAAATAGTGTAATATTTAGGAAGTAAAGGATGCTATGACATAAATTATAATCATATATGGCTATTTTTCTACTTCAGCATTCTTTCTGTCACCAATTAATTCTTTGTTTATAAAGAAAAATGTTTCTAAATTATTATCAAATGATAGTACAAATTCCCACAATGATCTTTCTGATGAAATAAGAACTATTTAGAAGAAAATTCTAATTCATGAGAAATAATAGTTAAAAATAAATGAATTTTTTTAATTACAGGGAGTCTTAAAATGTATTCTCAGTGGACTGGAACAATAGATATTGCATTATATAGGCCACACTTCCCTCTTAAAGGTTTATTTAGGCAATGCAGAAGTTCACATAAAAAGCATTTCTTAGTGTCATTAATATTTGATTTAATTTCCTATAGCAAAGAAAAAAAAAAACTGAAACAAAAAAAACTTCCTAATCTTTTATAGCATTAAAATTTATTGACACTGGAGGAATCATTCACTTTACAAATTTTCTTTCTCTCTCTTTCCTTTTATGGTTAAAGTTTCATGTTTTGTATAAGAAGTCCTTGATACCCCAAAGAAATGAAAATATTCTCCTATATTTTTTAAAAGCTTTATGCTTTTGCCTCTCACATTTTGGTCATTAATTGAGCTGGAATTGATTTGTGTGTGTGGTGTGAGGTAGAAGCCCAGTTTTATTTTTTCTACATAGATACCTCATTTTCAGTCATTTTTCTTGTGGTCTGCAGTCCACATATGTCATATACAAGTGTCCATACATGTATGGGTTTGTTTATTTTATCACTATTATGCTCCTCAAGTCTGTATAATTATTTTTATACAAGGAGTCTTCAAAGAGTTCATGGAAAGATTTGTATTATCTTTTATTCCATTTTTCTACAAACTGTTTAACTACCCTTGTATTCATTACAGTAGTTTTAAGAGTAAGTTTTTATATCTGATAGACAAGTTTTCCCAGTTTAATTTTCAAGAGTGGTTTAACTATTTTTGATCTCTCTCTCTCTCTTTAATTATTTACATCTTATTTGGCCACGTTTAAAAAGTTAAACTTGAGAATATAATTGGGATTGCAATGAATCTGTAGATAAATTTGTGTAAAATTTACATATTTACATATATCTTTCAATTCATGAAATGTAGTATATTTCTCCATTTATTTAGGTCATTTAAAATGTCACTGAATAAATTTATAATTTTTTTCATAGAGGTCATAAACATCTTTGGTTAAATGTTTTCAAATGCATATCATTTTAAATATTATTTTATTTTCTTTTTTCTTTTTTTTAATTTATTTTTATTTATTTATTTATTTATTTATTTTTTTAATTTTATTTTGTCGATATACATTGTGGCTGATTATTGCTCCCCATCACCAAAACCTCCCTCCCTTCTCCCTCCCCCCTCCCCCCCAACAATGTCCTTTCTGTTTGCTTGTCCTATCAACTTCAAATAATTGTAGTTGTTATAGCTTCTTCCCCCCCCCCCCGGTTTGTGTGTGTGTGTGGGGGGGGGGGTGAATTTATATATTAATTTTTAGCTCCCACCAATAAGTGAGAACATGTGGTATTTCTCTTTCTGTGCCTGACTTGTTTCACTTAATATAATTCTCTCAAGGTCCATCCATGTTGTTGCAAATGGCAGTATTTCATTCGTTTTTATAGCTGAGTAGTATTCCATTGTGTAGATGTACCACATTTTCCGTATCCACTCATCCGATGATGGGCATTTGGGCTGGTTCCAGCTCTTGGCTATTGTAAAGAGTGCTGCGATAAACATTGGGAAACAGGTATACCTTCGACTTGATGATTTCCATTCCTCTGGGTATATTCCCAACAGTGGGATAGCTGGGTCGTATGGTAGATCTATCTGCAATTGTTTGAGGAACCTCCATACCATTTTCCATAGAGGCAGCACCATTTTGCAGTCCCACCAACAATGTATGAGAGTTCCTTTTTCTCCGCAGCCTCGCCAGCATTTATCGTTCATAGTCTTTTGGATTTTAGCCATCCTAACTGGGGTAAGATGGTATCTCAATGTGGTTTTGATTTGCATTTCCCGGATGCTGAGTGATGTTGAGCACTTTTTCATATGTCTGTTAGCCATTTGTATATCTTCCTTAGAGAAATGCCTACTTAGCTCTTTTGCCCATTTTTTAATTGGGTTGCTTGTTTTCTTCTTGTACAGTTGTTTGAGTTCCTTATATATTCTGGATATTAATCCTTTGTCAGATATATATTTTGCAAATATTTTCTCCCACTCTGTTGGTTGTCTTTTAACTCTGTTAATTGTTTCTTTTGCTGTGCAGAAGCTTTTTAGTTTGATATAATCCCATTTGTTTATTTTTCCTTTGGTTGCCCGTGCTTTTGGGGTCGTATTCATGAAGTCTGTGCCCAGTCCTATTTCCTGAAGTGTTTCTCCTATGTTTTCTTTAAGAAGTTTTATTGTTTCAGGGTGTATATTTAAATCCTTAATCCATTTGGAGTTGATTTTAGTATACAGCGAGAGGTATGGATCTAGTTTCATTCTCCTGCATATGGATATCCAGTTATCCCAGCACCATTTGCTGAAGAGGCAGTCCCTTCGCCACTGAATAGGCTTGGTGCCTTTGTCAAAGATCAGCTGACAGTAAGTGTGTGGGTTGATTTCTGGATTCTCTATTCTATTCCATTGGTCAGTGTGTCTGTTTTTATGCCAGTACCATACTGTTTTGGTTATTATAGCTTTGTAGTATAGCTTAAAGTCAGGTAGTGTTATGCCTCCAGCTTTATCTTTTTTGCTCAGCATTGCTTTGGCTATGCGTGGTCTTTTATTGTTCCATATAAATGTCTGGATAGTTCTTTCCATTTCTGAGAAAAATGTCTTTGGAATTTTGATGGGGATTGCATTGAATTTGTATATCACTTTGGGTAGTATGGACATTTTCACTATGTTGATTCTTCCAATCCAAGAGCATGGGATATCTTTCCATCTTCTTGTATCCTCTCTAATTTCTCTCAGCTGTGGTTTGTAGTTCTCATTATAGAGATTTTTCACATCCTTGGTTAACTCAATTCCTAAGTATTTTATTTTTTTGGTGGCTATTGTAAATGGGCAGGCTTTCTTGATTTCTCTTTCTGCATGTTCACTATTGGAGAAAAGAAATGCTACTGATTTTTGTGTGTTGACTTTGTATCCTGCTACTGTGCTGAAATCATTTATCAATTCCAGCAGTTTTTTGTAGAGGTTTTAGGCTGTTCGATATATAGGATCATGTCATCTGCAAACAGGGACAGTTTGACTTCATCTTTTCCAATCTGAATGCCCTTTATTTCCTTCTCTTCTCTGATTGCTCTGGCTAGTACTTCCAACACTATGTTGAATAGGAGTGGTGAGAGTGGGCATCCTTGTCTAGTTCCTGTTCTTAAAGGAAAAGCTTTCAGCTTTTCCCCATTCAGGATGATATTGGCTGTGGGTTTGGCATATATGGCTTTAATTATGTTGAGATACTTTCCCTCTATACCTAACTTATAGAGGGTCTTTGTCATGAATGAGTGCTGAACTTTATCAAATGCTTTTTCAGCATCTATAGAGATGATCATATGGTCCTTGTGTTTGAGTTTATTAATATGGTGTATCACATTTATTGATTTGCGTATGTTGAACCAACCTTGCATCCCTGGGATGAATCCCACTTGATCGTGATGAATAATTTTTCGTATGTGTTGCTGTATTCTGTTTGCTAGTAATTTAGTGAGGATTTTTGCATCTATATTCATCAAGGATATCGGCCTGTAGTTTCCTTTTTTGGGTATATCTTTACCTGGTTTTGGTATCAGGATGATATTTGCTTCATAGAATGAGTTTGGGAGATTTGCGTCCGTTTCAATCTTTTGGAATAGTTTGTAAAGAATCGGTGTCAATTCCTCTTTGAATGTTTGGTAAAATTCTGCTGTGAATCCATCTGGTCCTGGGCTTTTCTTTGTTGGGAGCCTTCTGATAACAGCTTCAATCTCCTTTATTGTTATTGGTCTGTTCAAATTTTCTACGTCTTCACGGTTCAGTTTTGGGAGCTTGTGTGTGTCCAGAAATTTATCCATTTCCTCCAGATTTTCAAATTTGTTGTCGTATAGTTGTTTATAGTAGTCTCGAATGATTCCTTGTATTTCAGATGAATCAGTTGTAATATCGCCTTTTTCATTTCTAATTTTTGTTATTTGAGTCTTCTCTCTTCTTTTTTTTGTTAGCCATGCTAATGGTTTGTCAATTTTATTTATCTTTTCAAAAAACCAACTTTTTGATTCGTTGATCTTTTGAATTGTTTTTTGGTTTTCAATTTCATTCAGTTCTGCTCTGATTTTAATGATTTCTTTCCGTCTGCTAACTTTAGGTTTGGATTGTTCTTGTTTTTCTAGTTCTTTAAGGTGAAGTGTTAAGTTGTTCACTTGCCATCTTTCTATTCTTTTGAAGTGAGCATTTAATGCAATAAATTTTCCCCTCAATACTGCTTTTGCAGTATCCCACAGGTTTTGGTATGATGTATCATTGTTTTCATTAGTTTCAATAAATTTTTTGATTTCCTGCTTGATTTCTTCTTGGACCCATATGTCATTAAGTAGAATGCTGTTTAATTTCCATGTGTTTGTATAGTTTCCAGAGTTTCGTTTGTTATTAATTTCTAGTTTTAATCCATTGTGGTCTGAGAAGATACATGGGATAATTCCAATTTTTTTGAATTTATTGAGACTTGATTTGTGACCTAATATGTGATCTATCCTGGATAATGATCCATGTGCTGCTGAGAAGAATGAATATTCTGAGGTTGTTGGGTAGAATGTTCTGTAGATATCTGCCAATTCCAATTGGTCTAGAGTATTGTTTAGATCTTGTGTTTCTCTACTGATTCTTTGCCTAGATGATCTGTCTAATATTGACAGTGGGGTGTTCAGGTCCCCTGCTATTATGGTATTAGTGTCTATTTCCTTCTTTAGGTCTAATAGAGATTGTTTTATAAATCCGGCTGCTCCAACATTGGGTGCATACATATTTATGATTGTTATGTCTTCTTGATGGATCAGTCCTTTTATCATTAAGTAGTGTCCCTCATTGTCTCTTTTTATGGTTTTTAGTTTAAAGTCTATTTTGTCAGATATAAGAATGGCTACTCCAGCTCGTTTTTCTTTTCTGTTTGCTTGGTAAATCTTTTTCCATCCTTTCACTCTTATTCTATGTGAATCTTTATGGGTGAGGTGGGTCTCTTGTAGGCAGCATATAGTTGGGTCCTGCTTTTTGATCCAGTCGGCCAGTCTGTGTCTTTTAATTGGGGAATTTAAGCCTTTTACATTAAGAGTTGTTATTGAAAGGTGTTGATTTATTCCTAGCATTTTATTGGTTGTTTGGTTGTCTTAGGTGTCTTTTGTTCCTTGCTTTCTGATTTACTGTTTGTTTTCTGTGTTTGTTGGTTCCTTAGGTTGTAGATAGTGTTTTTGTTAGCTTGTTTTCTCTTCATGAATGCCATTTTTATTATACTAGCGGGTTTAGATTTTTCTTGGGTTTTTATGGCAGTGGTAGTTATTTTTCAGGAACCAAACCCAGTACTCCCTTGAGGATTTCTTGTAAGGGTGGTCTTGTGGTAGTGAACTCCCGCAGTTTTTGTTTGTCTGAGAAATATACTATTTGCCCCTCATTTCGGAAGGATAGCCTTGCAGGGTAGAGTATTCTTGGCTGGCAATCTTTGTCTTTTAGTATTTTGAAAATATCATCCCATTCCTTTCTAGCTTTTAGGGTTTGTGATGAAAAGTCTGATGTTAACCTGATTGGGGCTCCCTTATAGGTGATCTGATGCTTCTCTCTTGCAGCTTTTAAGATTCTCTCTTTGTCTCTGAGTTTTGCCAATTTGACTATGACATGTCTTGGAGAAGGTCTTTTTGGGTTTAATACATTTGGAGATCGTTGAGCTTCCTGGATCTGAAGATCTGTGATTTTTCCTATACCTGGGAAGTTTTCTGCCACTATTTTGTTGAATATGTTTTCAATGGAATCTCCATTTTCCTCCCCTTCTGGAATACCCATGACTCGGATATTTGATCGCTTATGGTTGTCTGATATCTCTCTCAGATTTTCTTCAATGTCCTTGATTCTTTTTTCTTTCTTTTTGTCTGCTTGTGTTATTTCAAACAGCCCATCTTCAAGTTCAGAGGTTCTCTCTTCAACTTCGACAAGCCTGCTGGTTAAACTCTCCGTTGTGTTTTTTATTTCACTGAATAACTTCTTCAGTTCAGCAAGTTCTGCTACATCTTTTTTCAGGACATTGATTTCCTTGTACATTTCCTCTTTCAGATCCTGTATACTTTTCCTCATTTCATCATGATATCTAGCTGAGTTTTCTTGTATCTCATTCAGTTTCCTTAGAATTATCACTCGAAATTCCTTGTCAGTCATTTCAAGGGCTTCTTGTTCTATAGGATCTAGAGTTTGAGATTTATTAACTTTTGGTGGTGTACTTTCTTGATTTTTTGTATTTCTGGTATCTTTTTTTTGGTGTTTATTCATTGTGGCCGGGGGTTTCACAGTTCACCGGTTTGAGACTAATGACTAACTAGGATGTTGCTATGGTTGCCAATTTCGTATGGCTCCCTCCGTGACTGCTCAGTTGGCCTCTAGTGCCTTGTGTGTGTGGTTGTCTCGGGTCTTGGGCTTCTCCGGGGAGCCACCTTTCTGGTCAGCTTGGACTCTGCTGGGCTGGTGGATCACGTACCACAGGGTGTGTGATCTCTGTTGAGCTTTCACTTCCTGTGCAGGACTTCTCCCTGTTCCGTGTGCTCTGGCCCAGGTTGTTAGATTGTGCAGTGGCGACCCCACCGGGTGTGTGGTTTCTGTCGAGTCTCCCCCTCCCTGGCCACACGTCTCCCCACTCTGTGCGCACTGTGCTGGGCTGGGGGCGTTTCTTCTGCACCCCTCGTCTATCAGCTGGGCCTTCAAGATCCTGCTCGACACCGCCTCGCCCAGGAAGTCTACCAGGTTTCTGCTGGGCACAGACGACTGGTCTCTCTGGGTGCCTTTGTAGCACTATGTAGATCTTTCTCGGGTCTTGTTCACCTTTGTATCCCCCCAGTATAAACCGAGTCTAGCGCCCACCTGCAGCCTGGTCTCCGGCAGGTTCAAGCAGACCTGGGAACTCTCCTCCCACACTATTCCCAACCAGACATTCGTTAGGCTTTTTTCCAAACTGGTGGCCGCAGAGATGGTATCTGCCTCCCAGTAACAGGGAGTTTACCTGGGGCCGGAGTCCAGGTTATGGTGGAGTGACAGTCGGCCCGCCCGTACTTCCTTGCCGTCCCGACACTGGCCCGGGACACCCCCTCCACCAGCCCCGCCAGAGAACCGCGGAGGGAGTGGGAGCGGAGGCCCCCGCGCCAGGCCAAGCAAGTGGGAGGGCTCAGTGATGGCTGAGCAGGGCAGAGCTGCCCGCACCTGGGAAAATGGAGGCAGCACCGGGCGGTGAGTGGCCTGGTGGTGCAGGCGGGAGCCGCGTGGGCATCCACCCCCCGAACAGAGCTGTGCCAGGGATCACTCACAGTGCTGTGCCAGGTCGGGTGCTCGCTCTCTGTCTCTGGTTTGCCGCCTTTCCCAGTTCTCGGCCGCTGCCGCCTCGGGCTGTTCAGTCGCGGCGCGGCTCGGGCACTCCCAGGAATCTTCTTTAATGCCAGTCTGAAACCTCGAATCCTGAATAGGGCAGCTGGCCGCCTTCAGCGCAGCCCCGGCCTCCGGGATCCTGGCTGCATCCACAGCAGCCCTGGCGCCGTGTTCCCTGTTTCGAGACTCGCTTTTGCAGCTAAGAAACAGTTCTTTTCCTGCTCCACACTTCAAAGCTGTTGTCTGTAAATGAGGCAGCTTTTCTTGCCGGGGGCAAAGTGGCGGTCACCCCCCACGACCGGTCAGCAGCAGCAGTCCTCCCTTAAGAGATGGCGAGAGGAAGGTCCACAAGATTCCCGGCTGCCTGAGGCCCAGTGGCCACCTTTTCCACCTCAGCTACTCCACGCCAGCCGCAGCAGCCGCCGCCATCTTGAAAAAAAAAAAACAAAAAAAAAACCTTAAATATTATTTTAAGTGGCATCTTTCTGTTTTAGTTTTCATTTTCTAAATTTTGTCCCATCAGCAATTTATTTTTGCATATTATTTGTATTTGCAGCAACTTTCCTATCTTTGTTACTGATTCTACCAATCTATCTATCTGTCTGTCTAATTTGTATCTGCATATTATCATCTAGTCTTTTTTATTGTTAATAGTTAAAATTTTATTGCTTTCCATCCCCCCCACACCTTATAGTTTAGAGCTTTTTCTTGCTCTACAGCACTCTTCAGGTTCTCCAATAAAATGATAAATAACATCAGTCATAGTGGAAATCTGTATTTTTTCTGACCTCAAAAAGACAGGTATGAAGATTTCTTTAAGTACATTGTTGTTATAGGTTTTTAAGGTACCCTACGTCAAACTGAATAATTTTTTTCTCTTCTCAATTTGCTAAGCTATTTTAAATTCATAAATGCATGTTAAATTTTTTCAAGGCTTTTTTTCCTTCATTTATGAACTAATAAAATAGTTGTGGTATTATATATAATTATATATGGTTATGTATATACATTTATAGTGAACAACTATCTTACTTTCTTTAATATAGCAAATAACATTAAGTGACATTCATATGTTAAGTCTACCTTGCAATCTTGAGATACACAATTTGGTCATTTTGTATTATCTTCTCTACATGTTGCTGAATTTGTCTTGCTAAATTTTGTCTAGTATTTTAACATGTATGTATATGAGTAATTGGCTATAATTTTCTTGTGACATCCTTGTCAAGTTTTGGGATTGAAGTATTGTTAGTCTCATACCATAAAATGAGGAGCTGTTTTTGCGTGGTTCTCCCAGCAGCAGTCTTTGAAACTTGGATTCAAATGCAGAGGTTATTTGGGAGGTGCAGAGAACAATGGCAGGTAAGTGGGCAAGTAATACAGGAAAGGAAAATCAGACAATAAAGGGTGTGCATTAAAACAGCTTCCCTAACGAGGAACTAAAATTTAATTGTGTGTGAAAAATCTAAGAAACAGTGCAATATACAAACCAGAATTATACAACTCCAGGTGCCAGGAACTGGGTTATTTGCATACAAATTCCCATCAGTCATTGCTTGAGGGGCACTGGGAACATGGGATGGGGTGGAGGAGGAGGGTGTTAATTCCCTGGCATTTCTGGACTATGACACACCAGGGTAAAATCTTCTAGAAGAGATCCCAAGCACAGAAATAAACATACTCACAGTTGAAAGTGGTTCAGAGCATTTGATCTGGTCTTAGGTATGTAGGTGAGACCCTGACAGCTTCTGCTAGGGGATGTTTCCATTTTTACACTCTAGAAGAACTCAAGTTTAGAATTGAGAATTATTTATTTCTTCAATTTTGGATTAAAATTTCCAGTAAAGTCATCTGAGTGTAAAGTTTTCTTTGTGAATCCTTTATAATTATGGATTAAATTCTTCAGTGGTTATAAGTAATTTTTTTCTTCTTAAGTTAATTTTGGCAAGTTATATAAGACCATTTCATCTAAATTTTCAAATTTATTGGCATAATTTATTATTAATGTACTTTCTTATTTTTTAATATTTACAATATCTGTAGTGATGCCATTTTTACTTTACTGATATTGGTTACTTGTGCATTCCTTCTCCTTTATCTTGATAATTCGTTTTAGGTATTTGTCAACATTAATACCCTTTTTCAAAGAATCAGCATTTAGCTTTGTTGATACTTTTCAGTGTATGTTTTTCTTTTTCATTAATTTCTGACATTTTGTTATTACTCCCTTCTATTCTCTAAATTTATTTTGCCATTCTTTTTCTAACTTTTTAAGATATATGTTAGTAATTTCTGTCTCTATGTCTCTTTAATATACACAATACTACAAGTTTTCTTTTAAGTAAAAAAAATGTACTTTGTGTGTCTTTTTATTATCATTCAGTTTAAAATATGTTCTAATTTTTACTATCATTTCTTGACTAATCAGTTATTAAAAGTATATTTCCTTATTCTCAAACGTGGATTTTCTAGTAAATCTTTTGTTTTAATCATTGAGTTCGGGCTTAATTGTATCACTGTCAGAGACCCTGTGTGCCTGTGTATGCTTTATGTGCCAGTTATTAAAGCTATTTTCTCTTAGCTTCAAACTCATCTTTTTACATTCTGCTTTGTAATGCTGCATTTCTTCTTTACTCTTAGGTCCTGTTCAGTTTCACCAATAGGAGACATCAGAGGGAGACTAGAAGGCTCAAGAATGAGGTCAAAAGATTTAGTCCTTCTTCTTGCTTGCTGCTTCTGTCATGTCCCTTCAGCCATAGCCATTCAGCTAAATAGCAGTAAGTGGCGCCAGTGCCAGCTATTTTTTGTACTCCCACAACCAGTCTTGCCATGATTCCTTCAAGGCACCAGCCAGGCACTACTTCCTCTCGAGAGGTCTGAGTCCTAGCTCCAAGTCTCTCCCTGTGTTCCCCAACTTAGGGTGGTATCTACTACCTGCAGTTACTATTTTGGTGATATTTCAGTGTCCTCATTTTGCTTTTTGATTTTTCAAATGCTTATTTAACCCATAGCACTCTTTTGTTTACCTTAGTATAATTTCTGCTTTCTTGACTAGATCCTGATTGCTACACTCTATTATTTCATTCTTTGTCTTTGTCGAGATATGCTTGATGCCTCAGATTATGGTTTTTTTTTTTATAGATGTTGAGTGAATTCTTGAATTCCATTGGTTAATGTGTTACTAAAATATTTTCTATCTTTAGTAATATTTTTGATTTCTTGTCTTACCTATAGAGAGAGTTTTTCTAACTACTTCCTGCTGTTTGGACATTTGCTTGTTTCTTCTATAATCTTATTCATTCTTGTTTTATATATACTGAGGCCATGTGTTTTAGTCCGTTTTGTTGTACTATAATGGAAATACCTGAGACTTGGTAATTTATAAGGAAAAGAGGTTTATTTGGCTTAGGATTCTGGGACAGCTGCATCTGGTGTGGGCCTCAGGCTGCTTCTTCTCATGACGGAAAGTGGCAGGCAGCCGGCAGGTACAAGCAGATCACATGGCCAGAGGACGCAAGAGAGAGAGAGAAGGAGCCAGGGTCTTTTTAAGCAATGAGCTCTTGTGGGAAGTAATAGAGCGAGAACTCATTCATTAATCCCCCCTCCCCCAGGGAGAGCATTAATCCATTCATGAGGGATCTGCCCTCATGACTCAATCAGTTTCCAACACTGCCACATTGGAGATCGAATTTCCACATGAGTTTTGGAGGGGACAACACAACCAAACTCTATCACCATGTTATTAGGTACATATAAATCAAAAATTTTTAATAATGTCTAAGGTGAATTGAAACTTTTATCATTACAAAGTGATTGTTTTTATCTCAGGGTTTTTTTTTTTTTTTTGCCTAAACTATATATTTTATAATAGATTAAATAATGATAGCACATTTAAAATCAGATAGCCTGTAATCAGTAAGTTTATGACTTTCTCAAAAAATATTGAGAAGCCCAAGAGTAGGAATGGAAAAAAGCAAAAGTCAAGAGTGATTTGATAAATAATATGGGTTTATATATTGCTTGTTTTTAATATTTTTTGTGAAATTATGCTCTTGAATAATATTGGGTCTTAGTTTAGCTCAACACTATGCTGCTAAGGGTAGTTGATGTTTATTCACTTTTATTACTGTACAACATCC
Organism: Cynocephalus volans; assembly: GCF_027409185.1. NCBI lineage: Eukaryota > Metazoa > Chordata > Mammalia > Dermoptera > Cynocephalidae > Cynocephalus > Cynocephalus volans. The sequence goes on along the minus strand of NC_084460.1, from coordinate 102,594,588 downwards.
CATTGTATTACAGTTTTTGACAGTTTTTTACTATTGCTAAGAAAATTTCTATGAACATACTTGAATATGTATTTTGGCTCAATATGCTGGTGTTTCTTGAGGGCAGATACCTAGGATTAGAATTTCAGGGTCATAGGATATGCACATCACTAAGCAATACCAAGCTATATTTTATCAATTTATACTCCCACTACGAGTGTATGGTCTCTCTAATTGTTTAATACTCTCATCAGTATTTTTTTGGTCATTTTCTGTTCAGAAAATCTCAAAGCCTAGTGAATATGCTTCTATATTTCTTTGTCTGCCTATTCCCCAAAATCTTCCTTGGGGACTTTAGCATCCATGTTAGTATTTTTTTCTGTATAATTTTAGTTCAGAGGTTCTTGGCTTTATTGTATCCTGTCACAGATCATCCATTCACTTGCCATACCTTGAATATTACAACTGCTTATGATTTCTCCACCACAAATTTCTTGAATACTCAGAAGCTTGTTTACCATCATTGTTGGGATTTGGGGAGATAATAAGTACATTTTGTTTCCATCCAATTTCAGAATCAGTTGAGAAATATATAAAGATAACAGACAAATAAAGCTTTATTTTTGTTTGTGCTGGTTTGGAGAATGTAGCTTGGACTCAGGCACAATGGGATTCTCACTTTCTTTTCTCATGAATTAAAATCCACCCACTCAGAAATGAAGGACTCCCATATAGAGAAAAGAATCCTTACTTCCTGTTGACAGACTGATGTAGATCCCCCCAGAAAGGATTGAGCAACAAAGGCTTCTTTCCTGGTACAGCTATCAAGTAAGTTGCAGCTTCTCCTTTGAGAGAGGGATGAAAAGTATTTTTCTATAATTTTTCCTTCTGTGTAATAAGTTGCCTCTATTCCTAGGAAGCATAAGCTATGCCCTTATCAAAATAACTTTTTTTATCTTCCACTTCATCACTCTGTCACTATTACAGGACCTGTCCTTCATCTTAATGTGATCTCAATCTTTTGTCTGTTCCATTTTTTCCCAAAGTCATCACATCTCTTCTGGTTTCACTTGTTCTCCAACCTCAGGGCTGTGCCACTCAACCATCACCTGCTGGAACCCAAGAATTTTTTGGTTCTTAACTAACTTCCATTCTTGCTTTGCCAATCCCCACCTATGAATCACCCACAACTTTTGCTTTTGCTTTTCTCACTTCTGGGCTTCTGAATATTTTTTGAGATAGTCTTATGACTATTTACTGATCATAAATTCAGACTATCTGGTTTTAAACATGCTCTCATAATTTTTTTTTTTTGGTGGAATAGGAAGTCAGCTTTTATTCAGGAATACCAGTGACCTGAGGAGAGATGTTAAGTTAACCCATCTCTTCAGTAAACCTGAAGGTGAATGGCCAGACTAAAACCACCTCCAAGACTCAGATTTACTGAGAGGTTTTTAAAGAGGGGGCTGAGAGAATGGAATGTGGGAAATGAAAAGCAGGAAGGAGGAGGATATGAGCTGTGGGGACTCCATGCAAGGAGCCAGGTGCAGGTCTGGCTAAGGCTTCATCTGGTTTCTGTTCCCATCCTTGATGTTATCTTAGGGTCCTACTGGATTTTGATGTGTTTTGGGGTGGACTGAGCATAGCTTTATTGATGTCTTCTTTGGTTTCTCTGGGTCTGGATAGTACATGTCTCATGGCAAGTTTGCAATTCCAGGCTAACTGGAAAACAACATTAATTTTTTCACACAATTGCCTCCCTAATCTTGAGTTACTGTAATTCATGTTCTCTGTTTGCTTTACTAAATCACTCAGCAAATTTTTCAGGGAAGGTTCTTGGTTGACATACTTTCTTAACCCCTGCATATTTGAGAATATCTTCCAGTTTCCTTTATACAGAAATGATAACTTTGCAGGGTTTATAATTCTTGGTTCAGAACTTTTCTCCCTTAAAACTCTGAAGATGTTGTTCATTGTCTTCTGGCATTTAAAATTGCAAGAGAAAAATCTGAGGTCAGCCTGACTTTTGCCCCTTTGGAGGTAATTTGCTTTCTCTGTCTGGATACCTGTAGAATTTTTTCTTTGTCCTTACAATTTAAAAACGTCACCAGAATATGTGTAGGTGGTGCTTATTTTTGTCAAAGTTTAAAGGTACCCTGCACAATTTTTCCATTTGTAGATCTAGTTTGCTCTTTGACTCCAGAAATTTTTCCTCAACTAGTTCCTTAATTACTATTTCAGCTCCATTTGCTTTGTCCTCAGTTTCAGGTATTCCTATTATGGTAGATCGTATCTCCTGGACTGCCCTCTAGGTCTCTCTTTTTCTCTTCTTTTCTTATCTTGATTTCTTCTCCCATTTTCTCTGCATTCTGTGAGACTTTCTCTTGTTTTGCATTTACTTCAGTAATTCAATTTTGTGGACAATCTGGTGTGTACCTTTCCAGTAATTCTATCAACATCCTTTATCACTGTGGATAGGTTGTTAAACTCCTGTATTAAGTCATTCTGTAGCTTCTATTTCTGGCACTATATCGATTTCAAGAGAAGGCACGTTCTTCGTTACATAGCTCTGTTCCTTTCTTCTGAACTGCAGTATTATGACCTTTTCAACAGCTCTTCTTAGCAACAAGGACCAAAAACAAAGATTAAGGGAGGTCTTCCATAGCACGGAGAATAAAACGTCCAAAATCTTTCATAATTTTTTAACACTCAGTCCAATTACTCTTTTGAACTTCATCACATCCATTGTTTTAAAACACTGCTGTCTTCATATTCTGTTTTTAATCCACTTCTATTACCCAACAGATGGCCTAGCTCTCACCTGATATGTACAGCACTGTAATTGTTTTCTTTTCTGATTCTTGCCTTCTATCATAGTCATTTGTAGTCCTACCATCTCTCTTCTATTAGACTATAAATCTCTTTCGTAAATGAAATTTGGTGACTCCATTTTTGTACTCTGTATTCCCTAACATGGTACCTGGCCCATAGATTGATTTTTGATTTTTGAATAAAAGATTGAGTGAAGGAAACAGTACCCCAGCCCCCGAGGATTTATAGACTCTATTGAGAAGGTATTGGGCAGTGATACAGAATCTAACTGTATCCATGATGTAAATACAAAGTAGATACCAAAATAGCAACTTTATGTGTTAATTAAGCTGTTTGTTTTTATATTTTGCAAACAGTATATATTCAGCTTAGTACAATATTGGTTTTTTTTGCTCAGTATTTTTCTACTTTCAATAATCATCCCCTTAACTTGTGTAGAGTATCAGGTCTATACAGTAAAGGTGAACCTGGCTCACTGATGCTATATTCTGTTTATATTTCTGTTGTGAAAAATAATCTGCTGAACCTTAAGTGATCTCCTTTGCTTTGCTGAGGAAATATATGAAGGTACCTTACAGATGAAACCTCGTCACCTACTTGGAAACTTTAAACAAGGAATACGATTCACACACACTTAGGAAAGCAATTTTTCTTCTCATTAACAAAAGCAAAAACTTTACAAAACCAAGAAAAGACTAAATTTAAGTCAACAAAAGATTGTGTCTGAAATTAAAAAATAAACATGAGTCAAATCAGTTTGCTAAGAGTTATTTCTTATTTGTGAACACATTAAAAACATCCAAATGTTAACTGAACTTTAAAATTGTTACCTATATATTATACAGCATTAGGTAGACATTTTCTGTGATTATTATCTCCACAATCATTCTTTCTTTCATTATTTGGTGTAAAGTGAATTGGGTTGCCAATCATTTCTGAGTGCTAATCTTGCCTCTGCTATAAACTGGGTTTTTGGTTTAGTGTTATATATTTTACCCTTTCTGTGCCTTTGACTTCTCAGAAAAGAGACAAACAATTTTAAATATTTCTCCCAGTATATCCTCATTGAAAAATAATACTCAGAAAGGTGGAAGACTTTGAAAGTTCTATTGTGTTATGTAATATAACCACTCTTTTGGCAATAGGAACTACATAGATGCGAGATAGTATATCTATAATTGAAAGAAATAGAAATCTGTATTTCTGAGGCGTGGTCTTTAGTTTCAGATAAATTACAAATCTCCTCACACCCTTCCTAAAGGCTTAGCACTTTTTTCATTGTAACATTTGACAAATTGGGATCAACAAGATGGACCTGTAGCTACTTTTCAGAGAGCTATTTACTCTGGGTTGTTAAATCTGACAAATGATGGAGGGTACTACAGAGGCTCAGCTGCTCAGTGAAAAAAAGAGAATTACCATTCCAAAGGAGGAATTGCTCTCACTGCACATAAATATTAGTCTTGTATTTAAATTCATATAAAATACAGCCCTAATTGCAAACCTACCCCCTATTAGTATTTCATAAACATTAAAAGAATTGTAGATGATTCATCCTTTGAGAAGCTTCCTTAAATACAGTACTTAACTAATTTGGCACTAAAAAAGAGATTTATTACCAAATATCAAATTCAAATCAAATGTCGCAAAAAAGGATTTCATGAGAAACCCACTAAAGAGGTCATTTCAATTACAAATTCTAATTTTCATGGTGGAGTGAAACTGGACTTTTCTCTGTAGTTTTTCTCCTCTGTTTTTTCTTTATCTCTTATTCAACCAAAGATAAATTTTAGATTTTCTGCCTTGAGAAACTCAGCTATCATATATCAAAAACTCAACTCAAGCAGACCAAGTTTCGGCAATTTTCTTTCTACAGGTACAGGAAGAGAATACAAAGCGTGGGGAAGGAACCAGGGAGAACATGGAAGTTGTGAAACCACGGAGAATTTGGAGGCCTCTGAGTGTGCAGGGCCAGGCTTCCATTTGCCAAAAAGATGCCTGCTGAGAAAAACCTGAATGGACCCACTGAGGAGGGTGCTGGCCGCCTGCCTCTCTCCGTACGTGCTAAGTTGCCACAGCAGTATATATACTGGGTCAGAGGGAAACACATGTGCATACTTGGATCCAGGTAAAGTAATCAGGGGTTAGAAGGGAGAGGTGATTTTGAATGTGACATAGAAGGGAGCCACAGATATTGTTTTTCAGTCCCATTGAACTTGAGTCAATTTCCTAAGACAGAAGGGCTACATTAAATAATGACTTAAATAAAAGGGCTGTATTAGGTGGGCAAATGCTTTAATAGTTAAAGAGTACAGGGGAAGATATATATTTTTTAAGTGCACGGTCTTTGAATTTAGAAGGATTTGAGTTCAAATTACAGCTCTGTACTTGAGTAGCTATGTGACGGTGGGCAGTTTACTTAACCTCTCTAACTCTGTCTTCCCCTGTGTTGAAGGAAATAACAATACCAGGAGCATGACATTGTCATGAGGTATAATGGACTGTTATATAAAAATCACTCAGAACAGGACTAAAACATGATATCTACCAAATTGATATAGTAGTAAAATTGAAGAAATAGTAGTAATAATAATTTTCCAGTACCACAGTATTAGAGGAAATTTCCCCCTTTTTATTATTAGTTCATTTGTCCATTTGTTCATCATTTATTCATTAATTGAACTGGGTTAAGTGCTGGAAATATGAAGGCAAATTAAGATATGGTTGTTAAACCACTGCTGAGAGAAATTAGAGAGGATACAAGAAGATGGAAAGATATCCCATGCTCTTGGATTGGAAGAATCAACATAGTGAAAAGGTCCATACTACCCAAAGTGATATACAAATTCAATGCAATCCCCATCAAAATTCCAAAGACATTTTTCTCAGAAATGGAAAAACTATCCAGACATTTATATGGAACAATAAAAGACCATGCATAGCCAAAGCAATGCTGAGCAAAAAAAATAAAGCTGGAGGCATAACACTACCTGACTTTAAGCTATACTACAAAGCTATAATAACCAAAACAGTATGGTACTGGCATGAAAACAGACACACTGACCAATGGAATAGAATAGAGAATCCAGAAATCAACCCACACACTTACTTCCATCTGATATTTGACAAAGGCACCAAGCCCATTCACTGGTGAAGGGACTGCCTCTTCAGCAGATGGTGCTGGGATAACTGGATATCCATATGCAGGAGAATGAAACTATATCCGTACCTCTCACTGTATACTAAAATCAACTCCAAATGGATTAAGGATTTAAATATACACCCTGAAACAATAAAACTTCTTAAAGAAAACATAGGAGAAACACTTCAGGAAATAGGACTGGGCACAGACTTCATGAATATGACCCCAAAAGCACGGGCAACCAAAGGAAAAATAAACAAATGGGATTATATCAAACTAAAAAGCTTCTGCACAGCAAAAGAAACAATTAACAGAGTTAAAAGACAACCAACAGAGTGGGAGAAAATATTTGCAAAATATACATCTGACAAAGGACTAATATCCAGAATATATAAGGAACTCAAACAACTTTACAAGAAGAAAACAAGCAACCCAATTAAAAAATGGGCAAAAGAGCTAAGTAGGCATTTCTCTAAGGAAGATATCCAAATGGCCAACAGACATATGAAAAAATGCTCAACATCCCTCAGCATCCGGGAAATGCAAATCAAAACCACATTGAGATACCATCTAACCCCAGTTAGGATGGCTAAAATCCAAAAGACTGAACGATAAATGCTGGCGAGGTTGCAGAGAAAAAGGAACTCTCATACATTGTTGATGGGACTGCAAAATGGTGCAGCCTCTATGGAAAATGGTATGGAGGTTCCTCAAACAACTGCAGATAGATCTACCATACGACCCAGCTATCCCACTGTTGGGAATATACCCAGAGGAATGGAAATCATCAAGTCGAAGGTATACCTGTTCCCCAATGTTCATCGCAGCACTCTTTACAATAGCCAAGAGTTGGAACCAGCCCAAATGTCCATCATCAGATGAGTGGATACGGAAAATGTGGTACATCTACGCAATGGAATACTACTCAGGTATAAAAACGAATGAAATACTGCCATTTGCAACAACATGGATGGACCTTGAGAGAATTATATTAAGTGAAACAAGTCGAGCACAGAAAGAGAAATACCACATGTTCTCACTTATTGGTGGGAGCTAAAAAATTAATATATAAATTCACACACACACACCCACACCCACACACAAAAAAAACGGGGGTGGGTGGGAAGAAGATATAACAACCACAACTACTTGAAGTTGATACGACAAGCAAACAGAAAGGACATTGTTGGGGGGGGCGGGAGAAGGGAGGGAGGTTTTGGTGATGGGGAGCAATAATCAGCCACAATGTATATCGACAAAATAAAACTTAAAAAAAAAAAGATATGGTTGTTATCTGTGACAAACTAATCACTCTATGCTAAAGCCCAAATGGCACTGTGTAAGACACTAGCGTTGCACAGGAAGAATGTAGAGCAAACACTAGGGCCACAAAGATGTGAGATTCTACTCAGTGAGTGAGAAGGGATCAGACAAGACTTCATAAAGAAGGTGAATATCTGAGTTGAATATTGGAAAATAAAAAGGTGTTTGCTCCATGGAAAGGGTGGGAAAGAATATCAGATGGACTTGGTAGAATCTGGGTGATTGGGAGAAGATTGTGTCTGAAGGCATGGGAGACACTGAAAGAGCAACAAAAGCCATGAGAGAGGAACTCTGGCAGAGCAGAGAAGAGGGAAAAAGTAGAAGTCCATTTATGAGCCACTGCTGTCAGGCCTCGTATGAGAAATGGAGAAATTGGAATCCGATGTTCCTGCCAGTTTCCTAGTAGGTTCCACATTCCAATCAACGGTGTGACACTGAAAAACGTTTAATCACTGTACATCTCAGCTTCACTGTCCAGAATTCCTACCCCACAGATAATTGTGACCATTAATTAGGTACTATATGTAAAGGACTTAGCAAAGAGTAAGTTTTCAAAATGATTGCAAATATGCCGCTAGAACTGGAATAACATGGTGTGACTCAAGTGGCTGGCAGGCAAGAAGGCAGGAGTGAGTCAGGACCGCTCAGGATTAGGAGGGCAGAGGACTGAGGCTGGCTCAGGGCTCTCGGGGCAGGGGTGTGGAAGAGGAGAAAGGGGGCAGAATTAAAATCATAATGTTCCAAGAGACTTGGCTACATAGTTTGCTGGGCTCAATGAAAAATGAAAATGTGGCCACTTGTTCAAAAAGCAGGAAAAGAGCGCCATTAAAGGTATTAAAATATAAAACTTTTACCTTTAGAAAATATTTTACTGCTTATGCAACATAATGGGGTAGTAGTGATCCCAGAATAACAACATAAAAATACAAATGGCAAAATCATCTAAATTTTGGTCTCACAATTTTATGCAATACAATAAATAAGGCTTTTTACTTGTGGAATTTTCATTTATCATAAGATTTTTCTGGCTTGCTTTTCTGCAAATTCTTTTGTTAAACCATCAAAATGCATACTTCTATCATTTCTAAATGATGATTAAAAATTATATCAGTTCTCTTGGTAATTAATACAAGACCACAAATAATTTTTGATGATTTCTAATTTTGAGAAATTTCTTTCAGTTATCACAACTATTATTATAGGAGCTGTAACGAGTACTTTATAGGTTTTGACAACTTTGGGATAAATTTCTGATCATTTATTTTGAAATGTAAATTTTAATACATTTAGACATAGTGAATCTTTTGGAAAAAAATTTCTAGAAAGACTTAACTCAATACAAATCACTTTTGTTTGAACCTCAATTTAATTTTAAATGTAATTTTATATAATGGCATTATAAAGTTTTCTCTGACATTTCTTGTAACTTACTATACAAAAAACCAAAAGTGGCTTCCTGATTTTCACATAATTCAAAACACCCATTTATGTATTCTATTGTAGCTTCCATTACAAGGAAAATTTAATTAAAAAATTATATTCTATGTTAAAAATTTGTTCATTCAAAGCTTCATATAGCAATAGTGTTCTTTTCTTTCGAATGCAACAATCTTTGCATTGAATTTCTCTTTCTAAACCTGTGGATATTTCCTTTGCAATGTTGCTACTGTTTTTAAAACCAGAGATTCTAAACTCTCTGAAGGATTCTAACAACTCCCTGAGTTATTTACATCCTGAGTAACTGACACATGCAATGTCCAAGTATATGCTTTCATTTTGTATTAATTTACTGACAAAGTTTATTGTCTGAACATCAGCAATTCTTGTCATGCTTACCCTGGAGAGTTAATATTTTTACAGATGCGGCAGGGACCAGCTCCAGGGCCAACCTCCCACCATGAGTCCCAGTGCTGCCCCCACACCACGCAGAGTCCCTCCTCTCTCCCACGTCTGTGGCTGCTCTGCTCTCTCTGCTGCTTCTGCAGTTTCTGCTGCTGTGACAACTGCCAGTGCCATCAATCTGGGCCCTCCATTTCCTACATACTGCCCTTAGACATGTGCACATGTGCTGGGCAGCCATGCCAACTGCTTGATGCCTGGCACTGCCTGCTGTGTCCCTGGGAAGGAACCTGCCTATGTGCACACTGCTGCCTGGTATGACCCCCCTGCTCATGTTCATAACCCATTGTCCCACCAGACATCACTTGCAAATACAAGTTCAAAGATAAAATTGTTAGAAATTTTAATGTGCTGGTAGCAGACTATTAAACCAAGTGTGGACCCTGTGAGACTGCAAAGGCTACAGCCCATGAAGCTGGGCATCATCCAAATGGAGATGGCACTCTACATCTATAACAGCGAAGCAAGTCTGCGACAGAGGTACACACTAAATACAGAATCTGCATTTCAATAACTGTGCGAAGGAAAGAAGAGGATGCTCTGAGGATATATTGGGTTTGCATCCTGCCTGTCAGAAAGGTTTGGCAATAATCTCATTGTTCTGACCTGGGTACCTAGTGGGCTGGGCTTCTGCAAGCTCGCTCAGTTGTAGCCCCCTTTGCCGCACAGCACTAATCTTCATGCAGAAAAGAAGCTCCCACTTCTATTAGGTGTTGACAGCACCAGGGTCGCTAGGAAGTCTGCCAGGTTTTAAGCAAGCTCTTAGCAGGTGGATCCAGGCTCTGAGAAGAGGCACAGGGCAAGAGTGGTTGTTAGAACCCCAGCCAATTAGGTAAGCTTCAGGACAAGTTTCAGCCATAGAGGAATGGAACATAAATCAGGATTTGAACAGAAGCACAGATAGAAGTTGCTGGGGATATACTGTGGGGATCTTTAGCTCTTGGAAAATTTTCTAACTCAAATGATTGAAGTCTCTGTTACAGTTCCTCAAAGTCGTACTAACAGATCTATTTTTAAAAATTGTATTAAGCAGTGATTTAAAAAATTTCTCTGTCTAAACTAAGGAGAATTTATTATTTTATTTGAAAATGCATTTATGAGTGTTGGGAATTATGCCTTTTCCAAAACACAGATGTTTCCATTGCACTGTTCTGAGGAGACTATTTTGTCTCGCAGATCTCCTTAGCTTCTCTTCCTCTTTACATAACCCAAGCTTTATTAATGATTTCTCTGTTATCGTTGTAAATCCTCAAAACTTTTAAATAGAGTCCCTAGGTTATGATATATGTATGTGAATTATATACAAAAGGTGACCCTGATTTATGTCTGAAAAGCATGAGAAATATGGATAACTTTTCTTTTTAGGCTACTAAATAAAACTATTTCAAGCGGAGGTAGAAAATTTTTATCATATTCTTGAATTATTGACTAATGTCTTACCAACTCAGCACATTTTTTATGAAAATATGTAACTCAAAAATGCTCTTAGATTTTTTTTTAACTTAAACCTTAACTTAAAACGGCAATTTCTGATAAGCTGGAAAAAACTGGTTTAAATGGAACTGTGCAGTAATTTCATTGCTGTGTATGTAAATGATCCATCAATGTTTACTTGAAAAAAAGTTCCCTTTGAAATGTCACATACAAAAAGAATTGCTATAATGCTGTCATTAGCATTTAAAATATACCACTCTCCAAAACATTACATTTGAAAAAGGGTCTGAGTCAGGTTTTCTGTAGAAAGCATACCCAACTCATTCTATATCCTAATTGCTCTTTGAACCTAATAAAAAGTAGATTTGCACCCTTATGTCAGATATTGAGAGAGGCTGCCAGCAATTCCTATTGGTTCGTGAGAGTAAGAAAAACATGTACATAATAGATACTCAATATCCACTCACTCCTTCCTCAGCAAAAGAGCCCCAGTTTTGTTGGGAATGCACGGAGCCCAACAAAGTAACACCTTCCTCCGCTGCCTCACAGGTGGGGCAGAAGACACAAGTAGAAGATGAGTTTCTGGGAAAAGTTTTGCTTTCTTGATTCAGGGGTTCCCCCATCCTCCTTCTTTCTTTATTTTTCTTCCTGCCTATAACATGGGTATGAGATTGCACACTGAGAATTCAAGCATGAGAGTAAAGCATCCTGAGGGTGGTAGAATAGAAAGCTAGAAAAAAATAGGACATTGATAACTTCAAAGAAGCTCTTGCAGCAGTTCTGGATAGCCTAGTTTGGTCTGGACTTCTTGTTTTGTGAGAAAAAATAACGCCTATTTATTTTAGCCACTGTAGGTGGGTTTCTTTGACATAAAGTTAAAAAAAAATAATGCTACCTGACTCAGATTTTATATACAGCCGAACTTATTCCTGACATACACAATGGAAAAAACAAACTCTATAAACACCTAATATTTAGTAAATTTATTTACCAGTAATGTTTTAAAGCTGTATGTTTAAATATCTATTAAAATGAATTCAAATCTAAAGTTCTGGATAGTCTGCCCTACTTTGACACAAATGGAAACATTTACCAAGAAGAGTATGAACTTCAATTTCCAATTCTTAAAATAAACCAGCACTTTCAATATGTGTCTTCATAAGAGTCCAGTTCATAATGAACTAGTTTCATGCATGAATACAGACTGAACTGGGTTCTATTTTAACACAGAAGTCACATGGAGATATTCCCTTATTTTTTCGTGTTTAACTTTTATTCATGTGAGACATGTGTGTGTGTACAAATCACTAGTATACAGCTTGATGATTTTTTTCAAAGTAAATATACCTATATAACCATCACCCTGATGACGAATTACAGTAGTAGCAATACCACAGAAGTCCACTTGTTTTGACTATGAGCAATCATCTCACCCCAGTTAGACTAACTATTATCAAAAAGACAGAAAAACAAATGCTAGCGAGGATGTGGGTACTGTTGGTGGGACTATAAATTAGTACAGCCATTATGAAGAACAAGATTGAGTTTCCTTAAATAACTACAAGTAGAACAACCATATGATCCAGCAATCTCACTACTGGATATGTACCCAAAGGAATGGAAATCATCATGTCAAAGAGATACCTGCACTCCCATGCTTATTGCAGCTCTCTTTACAATAGCCAGGCTGTGGAAGCAACCTAAATGTCCATCAGTGAATAACTGGATAAGGAAAATGTGGTATATGTACACAATGGAATACTACTCTGCCATAAAAAAGAATGAAATTCTGCCACTGGCAGCAACATGAGTGAGGCTGGAGAAAATTATGTTAAGTGAAACAACCCAAGCACGGAAGAGAAATACCACATGTCCTCACTCGTAAGTGGGCACTGAATTAATAAATTAACAAATAAACAATAAAGAAAGAAAGAGAGAAAGAAAGAAAAAATGAAACAACAATCACAATAATACATTGAACTTTCAGAATGAGAGAACGGAACTGTGGTTACTAGAAGTGGAAAGGAAGAAGGGGAGAGGAGAAGGTGAACGAGAAACTGATGATAAATTGGTTAACAAACACAAAGAATGACTCTGTATTGTAATGATGAGTAAGCTAGCTATCCTGACTTGACCATCACCTATTGTACACAACTACTGATAGTCAACTTTATACCCCACAAATATGTATAATCAACTACACTTCAATTAAAAAAGAAAGTCCACCATGTCCTCTCCACCGTGTGGACTACACAGCTGTTCCTCTCCAAAGGTATGTTATTCTGACACCTAAAACTATTAATTAGGTTTACCTATTTTTAAAACTTTTATAAAAGCATATACTGTTTGTGTCTGGCTTCTTTGGTTCAACATTTTTTTGTGTGTGAAGTTCATCCATGTAGATGCACAGAGCAGTATTTTATCTCTTTTCATTTCTGTATGGTATTCCAGTGTTTGAATGGACCATAATTTGTTTTTCCATTTTACTGTTGATTTACATTTGGGATGCTTCCAGTTTGGAACACTTAGGATTAGTGCTGGTATACTCAGTTTTGTTTATATATTTTGTGCAGAAATGGACACATTTCTTGAGGGTGTATACCTAGTAATGGAATAATAGGGTGATAAATTATGTGTATATAGCCAAACAGTTTTCCAAAGTGGTTTTACCAGTTTGTAGCAGTAAATGAGAATTCCAATTATGCCTCATTCTTCCTCATTAACAACTTTTTCCTTTTATTTTTTTTCTTTAAAATAAAAAATCCTTTTCAGCTCTGGTTTGTAGTGGTATCTTCTTTAACTTTAATTTGCCTTTCTCAGATGTATGAGCACTTTTCACAGGCTTACTGACCGTTTGGATATTTTCATTTACTAAGCAGGTGTCCAGGAGTTTTGCCCATATTTCTATTTGACTGTCTTTTTATTATTGGTTTTATGGGTCTTATATATTTGGGGTACAAGGGCTTTGTTATTTAAACACATTGCAAATATATTCTCCAACTCTGTGGTCTCTCAATTTTTCTTTTAATAATAAAAGATTTTAATTTTAAAGCATTCCAATTTATAAAATTTTTCTTTTATGGCTACTGCTTTGATGTCATGTTTAATAAACTTCTGCATATCCCAGGGTCATTCTTCCATGATATTCATCATTCTTGTATGATACATAACATGCTTCTATAATATCAACTGGATACTTTATTTTTCACCTTTAGCATTTAGATCATCAATACTTCTAATATTTATTTTTGGATTGAGTGTGGATACTGATAACTTTTATGTGAATATTCAATTCACCGAATTTTATTTATTAATAAAAATACACGAAATTGTATCTTTCATTGTCTAACAAGGTCACCTTTGTCATAAATCATGTATTCACCTATGTGTGGATAATTTTCTGGATTCTCTACTATTTGTTATTGTTTTCCATTGCTTATGCCAGATTATTAATAATTATTTTAGCTTGATATGTCTTGATATCTAGTAGTGTAAACATTGTTCTTTTCGATTGTCTTGACTATCTGAAATCTTTTACATCTTCATATAAATCTTAGAATAAGCTTGTCAAATTCCATCAAAAATTCTGTTCAGATTTTTATTGGGATTTCACTGCATCATTTGATCAGTTTATGGAGAACTGGAACATATCAGATGTTCTAATCCAAAAACACGACAGTCTCTTCTGTTTGTCTAGGCTTTGAGGTCTCTTAGAAATGTTTTAAAGTTTTAGGGGTAAAGGTCTTGCACATATTTCTTAAAGTCTAGGTATTTGATTTTTTGATGTGATTATAAAAAGCTTTTGAAACTTTATTTTCATTTTTTCTTACTGATATTCAGAAATGCAACTAATTTCTGTATATTGATTTTATATCCAGCAAACTCTAAATTTGCTTATTAATTTTAATGGTTTATTTATAGATTGTTTTTTCAATGCACAAAATCATGTTATCTGTGAATGTCACTTATGAATCAGTTTCATTTCTTACTTTTCAATACTCATAATTTTTGTTTCTTCTTCCTGTCTAATTGAACTAACTCCAGTACAGTGTGGAATATAAGTAGAGATAGCAGACATTCTCGCCCCATTTTGGTCTCTCTCTGGAAAAACATTCAGTATTTCATGATTAAATGTGATGTTTATTATTATTATCATTGTCTACACACTTAGCCATGTTAGACAAATTGATTTACATTCCTTCTTTCCTAAGAAATTTTATTATAAATGGGTATTGAATTATATCGAATGATTTTTTTCTGTAACTATTCAGATGATCATATGATTTTCCTTCATTATTTATTAACATTGGGGAATTATATTAATGGTTATATATTTTTTTGCTACTAACCCAAATTTCCATTTCTGAAATAAATCTCAGTGATTGTGATCCCATATATATTATATACTAGTATTATGTGTAATGTACCTGTATAGGTTTACATATACATACTATGGAAACATGTATATATGTATCCATAGACATATATGTATCATATATGTAATATATGTATTATGAGTATAATATATTATGTGCATCACATATATTTATTATATATCATATATAAATTACATCTACATACCAGTATATTACACATAATAATCACTGGATTTGATTAGCAAAATGTAAAAATATTTGTGTATTCTAGAAATTTTCTAAATCTGTATAATTGTTTATAATAATCTTCATTATATTTTTAATATCTATAGGACCTATAAAGACAAACATTTTTCGTGTTAATATTGCTAAATTTTTCTCTAGTCTTCTTGATCAGTCTTGACATAAGTTTACTACTATAACTAGATTTCTCTTAAAAAAATGACTTCTGACTTTATTGAGTTCCTCCAGTGTACCATCATTTTTTCTTTCATAAGCTTCTGCTTTTGTCTTCATTACTTTTTCTTTATAGTTTCCTTTGAGGCTAACTTACTCTTTCTTTTATTTCTTGAGAATGTGGAATGTTAACTAAAACTATCTGTACATAAAGCAAGTGTCAACAAACTTAAAGAAGAAAGACTAAAATTCATTTGAAAAAAATAAGAAAAAGATGACCAAATTTTAATGTCATATTTTAATTATCATTCAGTTCAAAATATTTTGAATTTTCATGATTTTTCCTCTGATTTTTGAGGTTTATTTAGAGGTAAAATACTTAAATACCAAACATTGAGTCTTTTTCTTTTCTTTTTCTCATTTCTAGATTAAAGATTTGTCTCTTTCAACTTTTGTTTTTGTCAATTATTATTGTCTCATTTATTTTAAGGCAATATCATTAGGTGTATAAATGTTTAGAATTTTGATATCTTCTTCATTGATCTTTTAAAATTATGAATGTCCATCTTCATCTCTAGTAATATTTCTTGTTTAAAGTGTGCTTCATATATCTGTACAAACTTTCTTTGAAGTAGTTTTTGCCAGATATAGCTTATCCTACTCTTTTCCAGCTCTTTATTGTCTTATATTTAACTCATATGCAGAATACAGAATTTTAAAAATCTAGTCTGACAATTTATATTATTAATTGAAATAGAAGTTTAATTACATTTAGTCACCTGTATCTTTTTCATTATATTTTATTCTTCTTATTACAAAGGTTAGGAGTTCATAGAAGAATAATTCTTACTGAATCTGGAAAATTCTTCTCAAAGATGGAGAAATATCAGAATAAACTACCTATTAAATAGTCAGTAAGGCCAACCATTTGGCTAGAGAATGATTGAACCTGCTTGGCATGGTGAGAAATGTTTTGACTTCTAAATTTAGACTTGAGTTCAAAACTTGCCTCTGGCACTTTCTAGGCATTCGACATTAGAAAAGCTGCTAATCACCTGATCTTCAGTTTCCTCATCCATCAAGTGAGAAAAATAAATACTAGTTCAACCATAGGTATGATGTGAAAATTGGATATAGTTTATGGAAAACAGCTACCATAGGTCCTGTCCTAGAGCAGAGGCTGAAGAAGAGTAGGTGTCTTTAGAATTATAAGTAAAGTCCTTTTGGACTTATTTCTTAGGCTGCCAATTAACATCATTTGTGATAAGAAATGAGTTTGAACAAACAATTTTTTTTTGTATTTCCGGAAAGTTATTTTCTGTTGTCCTCACAGCCGTCTGGTGAAGAGACAAAAAAGAGTGTTTTATTATTTTACAGAAGAAACTTTGATCCAGAAACAACATCGAATGAAGGTTAGTCATTACAACTGTATGATTATTGTGAGCAGAATTCTTTGAAAGAGTTTGCCCCTCACCAAAGGACAGGGGGAGCTAGTTAATTAGAACACACAGTTTCTGGTGTTACAATCTATCACTTAGGGATCTACCTAAAATTCAAACTTTATTTCCACACTTAAATCCCTTGTATGACTCCAAATATCCACAAATTGTTTTAGTTTTGGTTATTTCCTATAAATGACTGATTACTGTTACCATTTGCTATGCTGACTACGCATAAACACATAAGCCCACAGTCTAGAGACTAAAAGTCACAGAAAATGACTTTCTTTGTGTCTGGATTTATATTCACTTGTGAGTAAAACGAGGGGGTTAAGTATACTTCTGAGGTTCTTTCTAGTTCTGCAAATTCATGATTGGAAGGACCCAGTGCCTTTAATCCTACCAATAAACTTATAGGAGACTTCAGCCATAAATTCCTTTTTGGTACGATTGGATTTACTGTTAGGTAACTCATATTTCCAGCACGAATAAGAACACCCTACCTTAAGAACTCTGTAAATAACTCATCAAACCACTGCAGAGTTCTCCCCACTCTATGGGATGTTTTCTGCAGGAATGTTCAATAAGTAGTTACTGATATATCCTTGAGTGCATGAATGTTTTTGAAACCCTGACGCTTCTTTCTGTTTCACAGTGGGAACAATCAGGATGACTCTTTAAATTGCTTTTACAGTTTTATGACTTGTTTGGAACTCTTCATTCCACTCTCAAAGAAAAATGGCATATTCAAGTTCACCTAAGATGAACTCCAGTAAAGCTTTTCACTCAGATGATTGAATTATGCTTAGCAGTACCATACACGAGAAACAAACTTTGGCAAGGTGTTTGCACTGATCACCCTTGGAGAGTAGAAAAGAGTTAAGACAATGAGAGAATAGGGATAAATTGAATTAGTTGGTCACTGATAATTCCCACAGCATACAGAGCATGGCTGATGCAGCAAAATACAGTAGACAGTATTAAGGAGATGTGAAACCAAGATAGGGATAGTTTGTATATTTTTATGTAGTTTTGCACAGGACAATAAAAAAATGATTTGTGACAAAGCCAATATAAATGGTGCATTTCAGGTATTTTTAAGAAGGTGTAATTTATTTCTTCAGGCTTATACAGTAACTAGAATAACAAGAAAACAAATAAATGTGATGTTCTAAAAACTATGAAGTCACAATGAAAGAGTATTTTGAGAATTTTAGCTTAAATAAGAACTAAAGTCAGAATACACTTCTGGTAGAAAGATATAAAGAATGAAAGGTCCAAATAATAGTTAATGACCACCTAGGAGTAATATAAAGACACTGAATTGGAAATCACTAGCAAGGGTTTCTAGTCCTAAGTCACTAACTATGTGAACTTAGGAAATTCATATAGCTTCTGTGCACCTCAGTTTCTTCTTCTAAAAAATGTAAAGGGAATTAGTCTAGACCAATGAATCTCAAACTGTGGTCTATAAATTCCCTGGAGATCCTAGAGCTATCATGAAGTAACTGTGAATTTATCAATGTCCTTAGCACTGCACATTGTTATGTTTGTGTGCCTATGAACTACAATGAATCAAATACACATGTTTACTGTTGTAATGAATAAACTATGCAGTAATTCCTTACTAGCTAGATGACAGTGAGAAAAGTTCTCAATTTTTCTGTGGCTCAGTTTCCTTATCTGTAAAATAAGAATGCTAATAGCAATACCTCTTCTTAAGTGTTCTATGACTATTAAATAGCATAATTAAAGGAAAGCTCTTGGAAGAGCACTTTACACATTAACATTGAAAAAGGTTAGTCATATAATTGTCATGATTATTATTACTAGAATTCTTAAAAGCATAGATAGATTAATAGTAGCTTTTATAAAGTATTTTTTCAAAGAATGAGCGTTAAAAATGTAATGTTCATGAGGGTCCACAAAATGTATTTGGACTTAGGAAGGTTATTGTTCTGGTTATTTTTGCTGAAAAACAAACTACTCCAAAATTTACTAGCTTAGAACAGCCCTCCTATATTGCTTATTCATGATTTTGTGGAGCAGATATTCAGGAAGGGCTTGATTGGGATGGTACATCTCATTTGCGTGGCATCAGCTGAAACAGCTGGGGCTGGAGGCTGCACACCCGACTCATGGGAGGGGACCACACAAAGGTGTGAATTGCAGGAGGCATGGATTTTTGAAGGGGGAGCATTTTTTGGAAACTAGCTCTCACAGTCATTGTTCTCTTGGAGGTTGGGAATGACTGTTGAGATAATTGTTATGCCTTGTTTCAGCTCTTGGGTTCCATGAATTTAATTGATACTTGCTTAATGGGCAACAGAATGCTTTTATTAACAGCACTGTCTCCACCATCAGGCATACTCAATGCTATTTCTGTTGGCTCATTTTTATTTCTTTCCCAGGACATGAAAACAGCATGCTCTGCCCACCACAGACACATTTGACATTTTCAAACCTGTAAGTGTTATTTCACCACGTATTTCCCTCTGTATATTAGAGTGTGAGCTCTCTTCCTATTTAAAATTTAAATATTGCCCTGGATTGCTCCTCCAGTATGTCAAATTTTGAAGATGAAAGTTAACTAAGATTTTGCCATTAAAGTTTGTAGCAACAGACATCAGAAATAGATTCTGTAGGTAGAAGAATGTAATTTTTTTTTTTTAAAAAAAGCAGCAAAAAGCTTGAAAGTCTATGCTGAATCGCTCATCATCTAAAAGTATTTTTAGGAATTAAGTGGTTTCTGTCAAAGAGCTTAAACATCTTTAAATTGCAAACTAATTTGCATAGAAAGAGAAGGTGACTTTTTGCATGACACAGTGTTTCAGACCTTGTTCTCTCTGCTCAAGTCTATACAGAGTTTTGTATTAATTATTTTCATGCATGACTTTTCAAATGTAAGAACTCAACTCCCAACTTTCCAGTCAAGAGGAATTTTCAAATTTTGCTCCAGGGCTGATTAAGATCTTCTGGAATCCTCCAGGTTCTTAAGTGGCTGTTCTAAGTTCTTATTCATAATATGACAATGTTTCTCCTTTACTTTAAGCCTTGAGTTGTGTGCTGATGTTGTTTCATATATATAAAGCATCATTTATTTGTGTTCTTATCCATTGATAATGACCATATTAATTTTAGTTAGATGTCCTTTATTTTGGCTGGGCTGGTGGACTGCCTTTATGAATATACCATATTGGCTCACTGAATATACCCATCCTAAACAACTATACATCCTATACAACTATATAACTCTGTCCTATAACCTTAGATGTTCATCACAGCACAGTTTTGAGACATTTGAAACTTGTAAGTTAGACACAGATGGTTGAGCAGATTTCCTGATTTATCGTTGGCTTATGATTATAGAGTTCAAACAAAATAAATGGTTAAACTCTTATAAAATGTTTTTTTTAACCCCTGGGAATTTTGAAAAATTCTAGCCAATACATTTTCCTGAAATGCAATTTAATTTTCATAAGTTTAGTTATCTCATCTGTACTGCCATGGAAGATAAAAACTCTTGTCTGGAACATATGCATCAAATATATTGTTTTTGCTCTGTTTTCCTATTTTAGATTTAATTTTTTACTGCCTTACTATAATGTTGAAGGAAAATTAAACCACAAAATGCATCCTCTGTTGGTCCACTTACTTAGCAAAATGAAAGTGCTATTTCCCTCCAACACTTTTAAGAGTATACATTGACAGTGTGTGGATCTATTTTAACCACAAGAAGTCTTGCTGGTTAGCTTCCTTTTCATGCAATGGAAAGAGAGGGTGAATGAGTCATGACAAGTGATCCATGAGATTAATATAAACAAAGATATCATATCCTCATGCATGCAGCTGTGAATGGCATATCTACTTGGCCATCTGTAAACTTAATGGACAAAATGTCCTAGTGACTGCTCCAGGGTTTAAAGTAACTCAGTTATCAGCAGGCACATTTCCTGTTGCCTAATACCCAAATCCAATTGTATGGGGAAACTTTAGTCTGGCTCTTGGAGTAGGTAGAAAAATCTGCTAACTGCATTATGCTCTTTCATAACCACATTGAATTTGGCTATTAGCTACTACTGAGTAAATGCAAATAGCATTTACTTTGAGAGAATACCTGTTTTACATGGATTATGTTTACTCTCACTGCATTTACACTTTAGCTCAGTAGTGAAATTAAACAATGCATGTAACATAGCAACTATTATTTCTTTCTGTGTTAAATTGGATCTGAAAATAAACCATTTTGTAAAGTAAATATGTAGCATGTTCAATTTAAATTCTATTTATGATATGTAGTATTCACTATTTTTTACAGTGAATGTTATATTATTTCCTCCACATTGAAAAATACATAGCATCATTTTCCAGGAATAACTTTCACCTTTCACATTATCTGCCAAATCAAAATCTTAATTTTTATGATGCTTGTGGTATAATTCTCTACATTTATAAAATGAAATTTCCATACTAATTTTAATACACATCATTTATAAAAGAGTTTTAGATTTACAGAAGAATTGAGAAGATAATACAGAGAATTCCCATATGCTCCCGCGACACACACACACACACACACACACACACACACACACACCCCTTATTATTAACATCCTGTTGATGTGGTACATTTGTTACAATTAGTGACTCAATACTGGTATGTTATTATGAATTAAAGTTCATATTTTACATTCAGGTTCATTCTTTGTTTTGTATAGTCCTATAAGTTTTGGCTAACGCATAATCCAATTTACCTACAATTACAACTGTCATGCAAAACAGTTTTACTGTCCTGTGCTCCACCTACATATTTCCTCACCCCATACCCCCAAATCCCTCATTCTTCACCTATTTATTTCCTCACCCCATGCCTCCCTCTTTGGACTCCTGGAAACTACCGATCTTTCTATTGTCTCTGCAGCTTTCCCTTTTCCAGATTGTTGTATAGTTGTAATCGTACACTGTATAGCCTTTCCACATTGTTTTTTTTTATTTAGCAATAAGTATTTAAAATTTTTCTGTCTTTTTGTAGCCTCGTAGCTCATACCATTATATTGCTGAATAACATTCCAATACATTATGTACTATAGTTTGTTTATCCATTCATCTATTAAAGGACATCATGATTGCTTCCAAGTTTTGTCAATTATGAACCAAGACGCTATAAATATTCATGTGTAGATTTTTGTGTATACAGGAGTTTTCTACTTATTTAGGTGAATAGCAAGGATCATGATTGTTGACTCATATGATAAGCCTATGTTTAGTTTTGTAAGAAACTGCCAAAATGTCTTCCAAAGTAGTTGTACCATTTTTCCATTCCTATCAGCAGTGAATGAGAGTTAATGTAGCTCCACAGCCTCATCAGCATTTGGCATTGTCAGTAATTTGAATTTCAGCTATTCTAATAGGTGAGTAGTGGTATCTCATTCTTGTTTGAATTTGCAATTTCCTAATGACGTATTACATAGAGCATCTTTTCATATGCTTATTTGACATCTGCATATATTTTTTGGTGAGACATCTATTCAGATCTGTTGCCCATTTTTTAATTGGTGTTCATTTTCTTCTTGTTGACTTTTAAGAGTTCTATGTATATTTTGGATAACAGCTCTTTATCAGATATGCATTTTACAAATATTTTCTCCCAATCCTTAGTTTGTATTTCTGTTCTCTTAACAGTGTCTTTAATGGGGAAGTTTTTCCTTTTAATAAAGTCCTACTTATCATTATTTTCTTCCATGCATCGTGCTTTTGTTGTATCTAACCAAACCCAAGGTCCCTATCATTTCTCCTATGTGATCTCATAGAAAGAAGTTTAAAGTTTTTCTTTTAAATTTAGGTATATGATCCATTCACCTTTTGTGGAAGGTGTGATATCCATGTTGAGATTCTTTTTCCTTCTGTATATGGATGTACAGCACCATTTTTGAGAGGATCATCTTATCTCCATTGAATTGCTGCTTTGCTTCTTGGTCAAAGATAATCTGACTATATTTGTATGAGTCTATTCTGTTTCATTAATGCATTTGACTGTACTTTCACTAATATCATGCTCTCTTATTACTATAGCATGACAATGTCTTAAAATGAGATTGTGTCAGTCTTTCTACACTATTATTGTTTAGCACTGTGTTATATATTCTAGATCTTTTGCCTTTCCATGCAAAGTTTATTATAAGTTTCTACATATCGGCAGAATAACTTACTGGGATTTTGGTTGAGATTGTATTTAATCTATAGATAAAGTTGGGAAGAATTGGCATCTTAACAGTATGTGCAGTATGAACACATTAGAGAATTTATATTTAATCCATTAACATGGAATATCTATATTTATTTACATGTTTTTATTTCTTTCATCAGAATTTCTGAACTTCCCTCATTTAAATTCTGTACATGTTTTACTAGATTTATGCCTAGGTATATCTTTTTTGATGCTAATTTAAGTTGTATTGCATTTTTTATTTCCCAATTGTTCATTGCTGGTATGTAGGAAAGTAACTGACATTTGTATATTAACCTTGCATCCTGCAACCTTGCTATAATCAACAGTTGCAGGAATTGTTGTTAATGATTCTTTATTATTTTCTACAAGCATAACATCTGAAAACAAAGACAGCTTGCATGTTTTTTCCCCAGTATGTGTACTTATTTTCTTTTCTTGTCTTGTTGTATTAGCCAGAACTTCTGGTACAGTGTAGAATAAAAGTGGTGAGGGGGATATCTTTGTCTTGTTCCTAATAAGGAGGAAAGCTTTTAGTTTGTCATCATTACATATAATGTAGCTATAGGCTTTTTGAAGGCATTCTTAATCAAGTTGAAGAAGTTCTCTTTTCCTAGTTTGCTGAGAGTTTTTAATCATGAATTGGTGTTGGATTTTTTTCAAATGCTTTTTGAGTCTGTTGATTTTTGATCACATAATTTTTCTTTGTTATATAATCATGTGATTTTTCTTCTTTAGCCTGTTCATGTGATGAATTATATTAACTGATTTTTGATTGTTGAACCTGTCTTGCATTCCTGGAATAAGTCCCACTTGGTTTTAGCATATTATTCTTTTTTATACTGGATTTGATTTGGTAATATTTTGTTGAGAAGTTTTTCCTCTATGTTCATGAGAGATATTGATCTGTAGGTTTTTTTTATTATAACATTGTTATCTGGTTTTGGTATTAGCAGAATACTAACCTCATAGAATTCATTATGGAGTGTTTTCCTACTTCTATTTTCTGGAAGAGATTGTAGAGAATGGATATTATTTTTTCCTGAAATGTTTGGTGGAATTCACCTATGAACCATCTTAGCCTTGTGCTTCCTTTTTTCAAAGATTATTAATTATCTATTTAATTTTTTAATAGATATAGACTCATTAAGGTTATCCATTGCCCCTTATGTTCATTTTCATATATGTATTTCAGGGAATTGGTCCACTTCACCTAAGTCATCAAATTTATAAGCATAGAGCTGTTCAAAATATTCTTTTATTATCCTTTTAATGTCAATGGGATAAGTAGTGATGCTTCTCTTTTATTTCTGATATTATTAATTTGTGTCTTTTCTCTTTTTTTCTTGATTAGGCTGGCTAATGAACCAGTTTTTAATTTCATTGATTTTCTCTATTGAATTTTGTTTTGAATTTTATTTATTTATGCTATAGTTATTTTTTTTTTCTTCTGCTTGTTTTAGGCTTACATTGCTCTTCTTTCTTTAGTTTTCTAATGTGGAAGCTTAGGTAGTTGATTTTAGATATTTTCCCTTTTCTAATGTATGCATTCGGTGCTATAAATTTTACTGTAAACACTGCTTTTGCTGAATCCCACACATTTTGATAGATTGTATCAAATGTTTTATTTTCATGTAGTTCAACATGTTTTCAATTTGTTTTGGTACTTCTCATTTTACCTATGTGTTATCTAGTAGTGTGTGGTTTAATCTCTCATATTTGTAGATTTTCCAGCTATCTTTCCATTATTGATTTCTACTTTAATTCCATTGTGATCTAACATCATACTTTATATGATTTCTATTCTTTTGAATTTGTTAAGGTGTGTTTTATGTCTCAGAATGTGGTCTTTTGGTAAATATTCTATGTGAGTTTAAAAAGAACATGCATTTTACTGTAGTATTCTACAAATGTCAATGAAATCCAGTTGATTAATGATACCATTTAGTTCATCTGTCTGCTTACTGATTTTCTGCATACTACATCAGTTACTGACAGAGGGGTGTTCAATTCTCCAACTACAAGAGTGCATTTGTCTCTTTCTCTTTGCAGTTGTATTAGTTTTTGCCATGCATATTTTGATGCTCTGTCATTAGGTACATACACATTTAAGACTTATGTATTCTTGGATAATTGACTTCATTACCATTATGCAACACTCCTATTTATTCCTGATAATTTTTCTCATTCCAAAGTCTTCCTTATTTAAGATTAATATAGCTTCCTGTGTTCTTTTGGTTAGTGTCAACATGGCATATCTTTCCCATCTTTTTTTTAAAAACTATCTGTGTCTTTATTTTTAAAGTGGGTTTCATTTAGACTACCTATAGTGGGGCTTTGTTTTTTTATCCACTTTGGCAGTCTCTGTCTTTAAATTCATGTATTTAGATCATATACATTTAAAATGATTATTGATTTGGTTGGACAAATATCTATCATGTTGTGACTATGTTCTGTTCAGTGCATTTGTTCTTTGTTTCTATCTTCTCTGATTTTAACTGATTGTTTTATGATTCCATTTTCTCTCTTATCTTAGCATATCAATTATACTTCATTTTAAAATTTTTTAGTGATTGCTTTATAGTTTGCCTATACATTTAAGACTAATCTACATTCTCTTTTAAATAACACTACACTGCTTAATGGGTAGCACAAGTACCTTATAGCCAAGTATTCCCAATCACTCCCTCCCATTCCTTACATGATTACTGTCATTCCTGTCACTTATCCATGTAATCTTCTAATACATTACTGCTATTATTACATTGAACACACAGTTCTCCATTGATTCAATTAAAAATAAGAAAAATAAAACATAGTATTTTACTTTTACTTATTCTTTCATTGATACTCTTTCTTTCTTTCTTAATGTAGATCCAAGTTTCTGACCTACATCATTTTCCTTCTCTCTGAACAACTTCTTATAACATTTCTTGCAAAGCAAGTCTACTGGCAACAAGTGCCTTCAATTTTTAATTTTTGTTTGTTTGAAGGATAATGTTCCTGGACACAAAATTCTAGGTTAGTGTTTTGTTTGTTTGTTTGTTTTTTCTTTTAACAATCTAAATATTTTAATCCATTTTCTTCTTGCTTGCATAATTTCTGATGAGAAGGCCAATATAATTCTTATCCTTTTCCTTCTACAGGTGAAAGACTTTTTTCTCCCTTTGGCCCTTTTCAAGATTTTTTCTTTGTCTTTATTTTTCTGTAGTTTGAATATGACTGATATGCCTAGATATAGGAAATTTGGTATTTATCCTTCTTGGTGCTCTCTGAGCTTTTTGGATCTGTGGTTTGCTGTCTGTCATTCATTTTGGAAAATTATCAGCCATTATTAATTCAAATATTTCTTCTGCTTTTTTTCCTCTTTCTTCTCCATCTAGTACTCCCATGATGTGTATTTTATTTACATCTTTCATAATTATCCCACAGTTCTTAGATATTCTATTCTCTTTTTCCTCATTTTTTTTTTTCATGTTTGCATTTCAGTTTGTGAAGTTTTATGGACATATCTACAAGCTCACTTCTTTCCTTGACTGTGTTCAGTCTACTAATAAGCCCATCAGTGGTATGCTTCATTTTGTTACAGCGTTTTTGATTTCTAGCATTGGCTTTAGATTCTTTCATAGATCTTCCATCTTTCTGCTTATGTTACCCACCAATTCTTGCATATTGTCTATTTTTCTATTAAGGCCCTTAACATATTAATCACAGTTATTTTAAATTCCCTCTCTGATAATTCCAAAAACAGAGTCATACTAGAGTCTGGTTCTGATGTTTGCTTTGTCTCTTCAGAATATGCTTTTTCTTGCCTTTAAATTTCTTATTGAAAACTGGACATGATATGTCAAGGAATAGGAACTGAGGCAGTTAGGTAAGGTGTGAGGTTTATGCTAATCTGGCTAGGAGCTGGGCTATTTTTAATATGTATTGTAGCTGTAGGTGCTAGAGGCTTAGTTTTCTCTAGTGTTCTTGTAGTTAATTTTGTTTCCTTCCCATTGTCTTTGGGTTTCCCTAAGAATTCCTCCTTAAATTATCTGTGTCTTACAGTTCTCTCAGTTGTTGCAATCCACTGTTATTAAACTGAAGCCCTATTAATGTGTCGGTAAGGTGTTGGGGAGTGAAGGCATTCTGTAATCTTAGAATTAAATCTGTTTTTTAGTGGGCATACATTTCTGAGCTGTGAAATTCAATAACATTTCTTATCTTTTTATTTTTCCTCTCTAACATAAAAGTTAGGGAAGTCTCTAGGGGGCTGAAGTTGACTAACTGCCCTTCCTCGAGGTCAGATAATACTCTGGAAGTTTCCTCTGGAGAACCAGCCTTTGTTATGGAGAACACAATGGGAATATTTCAAAGGCTTACTTTCCCCCTTCCCCTGCCAAGAACCAGGAGGGATTTTTTTTTTATCACACTTTCCATTCTATGATAGCTTTTACTGAATCTAAAAACATTTTAAAATGTCACTTTTATTACCATTTGATCAAAATATTTCCTAATTCATTATAACTTCTTCTGTGATCCATGGGTTATTAAGAAGTGTATTGCTCAATTTAAAAAATTTGGAGATTTCAAATGTCAATGCCACCCAGCCAAAGACAACCAAGTATACATCTGTGGTTGAATGAGCTGAATTTATTATTTAATAGTGCAAAGGGAAAACTTATAACATGGGGTACTACAGGGCATAATAGTAAGAAGGTACAAGAAAAGACCAATTTTAGGATTTTTGTTCGGTGAGTAATTTGGGGGGAGGGTGTAGGGAAGTAAGGGTTTACTCTAGCTTAAGTGCTATCAAAAAGCAGGGCAATTTTATGATTGGTTGTTTCCGTAAATCTCTTCTGTAGGCAGGTCAGACTACAGAGGACGTGCAGATGTTATTGATTAAAAAAAGCAGCAATTACTCATATTAGCCAGAAGTAGAGGATGTTTGGTATTTTGTTGGTTGCATGCACACTGATCTTGTTTTCATCTGTATTTGGACCACATTATGAAGTGACCTTGCTCTGTCTCCTTCTGTCATGGTCTTAGAATGACCTTTTCTGATGTTGCTGTTCTGTGAGATTGTTTATGTTTTACTGGAAATAATTCAGTCTGATTGTAAGCACCAGGGCTGCTCTCACACTGAAGCCTAACTCTAAGGGTCCAGCCAGTTCCTGGATATCAAGAGCTTCTTTTCTTCTTTCTCACAAGCTGCCTTTCAGTTATTGATTTCTAGTTTATTTTCACTTTGATCAGGGAACATAGTCTGCATGACCTCAGTCCTTAATATTTGTTGAGACTTGTTTTCTGTCACAGTATCTGGTCTATTTTGGTAAATATTTCATTTGTGCTTGAGTAGAATTTTTATCCTGCACTCGTTGGGTGTGGTGATCTATATTTAGATCAAATTTGTGAATAGTTTTGTTCATATGTTCTGTATTCTTATGATATTTTTTGCCTGCTTATTCCATTAGGTACAGAAAAGAGTATGTTAAAATTTCCCAATATAATTGTGGAAATATATATATTTCTCCTTTTGTTTCTGTAATTTATTGCTATATAATACTAATAAGAAGGTTATATTTCCTATTAAGCTTACTTTATTGTTACCATAAAAGGTACCTCTTTTTTTCTTGTAATATTTTTCTGTCAAAGACATTTGCCTAATATTACATAGCCACACCATCTACCTTTTAGTTAGCACTTGCAATGTATATTTTTTCCATTATTGTACTTTGAAACTATTTGTGCTATTTCAACTGTGTCTTTTATAAGAGCACATAATTGTGTTTTGTGTTTACCTTGCTGACAACCTGTTTATTAATTGGAATTTTATTTTAATCACATTTAATGTAATTACTCTTATGTTTTGGTTTAAGCCTACTATGTTGCTAATTGTTTTCTATTTCTCTAATATCTCCTTTTCTTATTAACTTTTTTCTTGCCTTTTGAATTAATCAGGGATTATTAAAATTATTCCACTTTTTTCTCATCTGTTAGCATCTTATTCATATTTTCTTTTAGCATTCCCTTAGAGACAACTCTGGGGATTATAATATTCATCATTCACATATTAGAGTTTGGTTTAAATTAGTACACCTACTACTTCCTAAGCAATACAAGAATTTATAACAGTTTAATTACATACCTTCTATTGTCTTTGGAGCTATCTATTATTTTTGTTGTCTAGTTTATGTCTACTTTTGTTTTAAAATCAATGTCATTTTCTTATTATTAGTGCTTTTAAAATAGTCCATGTAAATATATATTTGCCCATTTATTTCCGATTTTGGGTACCCTTCTTTCCTTCCTGCACTTCCATACTGTTATCTGAAGTAATCTTTATTTTTTAGGAAAAAACTCGCTTTAATATTTCTTTATTTAATATTTAATGCAGTGCTGGTCTGTTAGCAACACATTCTCTGCAAAGGTGTCTTTGTCTTGCCTTCAGTTTTGACACTCTGGGCTGTGAATAACTAGATTGACAGGTTTTTGTTTTTTGTTTTTTTCAGTATTTGAAAGATATTATTGCATTGCATTTTGGCTTCCACAGTCTTTGTTAGAAAGTTAGCTTTCAGTTTTATTGTAGCTCCTCTAAGATAACAAGTGCTTTTCTCTCTTTCTTTGCCTATTTTGTTTAATTTAGCAGTTTGACTAAGATAAAGGTGGAATAGTGTGACACTTTTCCTCACCTATGAGGAGGGTCATGGCTGACACTCCTATAACAGACAACAGTTGAACGAGAAAAGCACACCATTTTTATTTAATCAAAGTTTTATGTGACATGGGGGCTCTCAGAAATGAAGAGCCAAAGATCTAGGGAAAAGTATTCATTGTTATGCTTAGATTTGATGAAGAATGGACAGCCATGTAGAAACGTGATTGGACAAAAAGGCTATGACCTAATGGAAATTGACTGAGGGGGAAACTCGGCAAGGCTGGTCTATTCAGATTCTTTTTGGTCTCTCTGTGTGGCATTCCTTCCTCTCAGGAGAGGGCAGGACCCCTCCTGAAATGAGGATCTTATGTCCCACTATCAGGCAAGTAAAACTGAGAATTTCTTTATGGCCAACTCTCACACAGGAAGGTGTGGGAAGGTGTTAGAGTAATATTTCTAGTTTCGTTGACCTGCCTTGGGGAAAAGGGATTCTAGATTCTATGGCTTGCCCTGGGGGAGAAAGGAGAACAGGAGAAAGAATGGCAAAAGAAGGCCAGAGACTTTGCTTCTGAGGTTTTCCCAATGTCCTTCAGTTCAAAGTATTCAGCGTGCCAAAGTGCCATATTTTGGAGTACCGTTTGCTGAGCCCCAACAACTAGGACATGCCTATGTGGTTTTATATGCATTTATTTGCTTTCATGTTCTTGACTCTGTACTTTAATGCCTTTGATTAGGTTTTAAAATTGAATATTCTTGGCCAGTATTTTTTCATATATTATTTATTTTCCATTCTCTTTCTCCTCTCTTTCTGAACTCAGAAAAACCTCCTTTTCCTCACTCCAGAAAAACTGCTGTTTTCTGCTTGGGTCCTATTTCTTATTGTTGCTATATTCATGTTTTTCAATTCAACACAATCAACTCCATCATGATCACACTGAAAGTCAACAGTTTTATATTAAAACGACAATATTTGCAAAACACCAGTAACTATTGTTTGTAACTCTCTAAATTTATAAAGAAAAAGTTTAGATGTCATTCAAAAATATCTGAGAGGATGACCTTATTTATGCGATTCTCTTAAGACTTGCATGAACAAGTACATTTGAAGACCACGAGTGTGAAGAAGGGAACGGTGTCACTAGGGGCCCAGCACATGTACTGTGGGAAATACCAAAACAGCTGCTCAGGAGAAGGGAAATCTGCTGTTCTTGTGTCAAGAGAAGTAACAGCATCAGGTAACAACAGTTTAAAGGAGATGCTTTTGGTGTCCAAGAAGCAGATCATGGACTTCTTGGAGGCTGTGAATCTGGAGACGTCCAGCAACAGCACAGGAAGTGGTATATGGAGGGCACTGAGATGGATGGCCCAGGGTCATTTGGCAAGGGTGAATGGGTGCTTCATTACCTTAGCATAAAAGCCAAGGTGAGAGACAGAGCAAAGGGTTGGATGGAGGGGTGAGCACTGGAGCTCAAGTACTGCAGAGCAACAGGCAGCAGCTCTGATCATCTGATCATCTTCAGATGATAAGAAACTGAAAATAGTATTATCTAGAATCAATCGAAGGGGAAACTAAATGGGCATTTGGGTTATACATATAAGAGGACTAGAGATTCATGGTAATACTCAGAGAAAGGAAATTTGGGAGAACAGACTGGATTTCCTGCTAAGCACACTGTGATCCTGGAACATCATGTGTTATTAGAATAACATGACAAAGAAGTGACACCAGTGTATGCTGTATGCTAGTCATACTCATATTTCTGTGCCCTATTCTGCTCTGTCATAATTATTTTTGTAAATGTCTATCTTTCAAAACTCTTTGAGTATAAGAACTAAATTTAGTTCATTTTTATAACCCCTAGAATTGCCTGGTACAGGAAAACTATTAGATTAATTTTTTAAATGAGTGAAAGAAATAATCAATCAATTAAAAATGGCAAAAAATAGAATCTCAGTACTCTGGTTTTTGGTTGCCCGCCCCCCACCCAGGCCTGATTTATTCTGCACATGTCTGAACCCTGCTCTCTGCTCTGAGCCTCCTAGACTTACCATCAGGATTGCACTGTTGCTTTCAGTCTGGCCAATGGGAGCCCACCACAGATTAGAGGGCGGGATGAGAGAGAGTTGAAATGTTTCTTCCTCTTTGCTTCCTTTCTTCAGTGTCATAGTTGTGCTCCTATGACTTGGGACAGTCCTTCTTTCAAAGCCCCAGCTCTCACTGGATCCACATAGGCAGTTTTTTCCTCCTGCCTTTTCAGGCCAGGAGGTGCTAATGGCTTCCCACTCTTGCTAGTGCAAGTGTGTGTTAACATTCCTTGTGGGATCCTTTGACCCTTCTCATATCTCTATAAATTCTCATTAAATTATCTTCAAAACTCCCAGCGGGGTGTGCCTTTGACTCTCTGTCAAGACCCTGACGGATACACTTAGGAATGAAAAAAATCAATATTACTTTGTGGCAGTGAGTTACCTTATTTTTCATACATTCATTTTGAAATATTGCTGCTTTGAACAGTGTCATTCTGTCCACCATCAAGCATCTTTAGGCAAACCATTCACAATGACTATGGAGTTACATAATTGATTTTAGAATGTCTGAATGTACGGAGCTTAATCTAAGTAGTGACTCCAGGAGGTTTCTGTAGGACTGTGCTGATAATCCATTTGGGGAGCTGATTTGTTGCCATCTTCATAGTATAGTTTATCTTTTCTGAATATTTTCAGTTATGGCAAAAGCCTTCCTTTGTGTCTGATTCTGGTACTAATATATAGTCTTCCAGAGAAAAACGTGGAAATCAAACTAGATGATAAAAAAGGATGGTAAAGACATGAATCCCCCCAAAAGTATAATTTGTAAACTAAATAAGAAAGAAATTCAAAAGAGTTCAAGAAATGTTTTTAAAAATAATAGCTTCTTTGGAAGACGTATATAGGTTCCCAGGGGAGTTCTTTGACGACCATGCTTAGCTGAATACATAAATTCTAGCATGTTAGCCTAAAACATTGTCTCCTTATGTAATAACCACACCTTGTCGATAACCATTGATTGTTTTGGAGCATGTGTTGCTAAAATCAAGATATTAAGAATTTTATCCTGATCTCAAACTCCTGACCTCAAATTGTATAATGCATAACAAGGCACTAAATAAATATTTCTGATTAATAAATAATATTTATTGAATGCCTAGATGTTTGAAGTACCATTGCTCAATATTATACAACTCAGCCCAGGAGTGATTATTCTTATCCTCTTAGGTCATTATATATTTTTTTTCTTCTTTTTATCTGAAAAATCAATATTTTTCCCTTCTTTAAAAGCAGTATCTCTTCCCTGAAGTTTGTCAATGATGGAGTAATTTCCCATTTGAAAGAAGATTAGTGAGAAAAAAATTCGTGTGTGTGTGTACATATCAAGTCCTCATGTATCTTTAATTATATAACCTTTTCAGATGGAGACTTATATTTTAAAAATTTTGATACTCTCTTTAAAA
The DNA here is from genome assembly GCF_027409185.1 of Cynocephalus volans. Classification (NCBI taxonomy): domain Eukaryota; kingdom Metazoa; phylum Chordata; class Mammalia; order Dermoptera; family Cynocephalidae; genus Cynocephalus; species Cynocephalus volans. The sequence goes on along the minus strand of NC_084460.1, from coordinate 102,561,411 downwards.
TTTTTCGAATAAGAACATCACCTTATTCATGATGTATTCGTGTGTATTTTTATAAAACTATAAGAGCACACTGTAGGTTCTTATTAAGAAATGCATAAGTATTAAATAACATATATATCTATACAAATATAAGTACCTGAACCAACTAGAAAGAAATATTTTATGTCATTTTAAATCATGATGGTTTTACAATTTTTCTCATTGTGAAAAATAAGGGAACATATTCCTTCCCTTTACCACCCCCACCACTTCCTGCAGGGCCATAAAGAGGAATTCCTGGCTCTCTTGGAATTACTAGGAGAAATTACTTATCCTTCTTTCCACCCCTCTCAGGCTTCTTCCCATGGGAGGGGAAAATTTTCATCTAAGTGGTGATATGATGAAAACCTGGTGTTAATTTATGCACATGTGACACAGTTAAGGTGCTAAGCATTGTAAGTTCTTACTAGCAACAGACCAAATGATAAAATTTTCTAGCTGAAAGGGGCTTTCAAAAAAATCACCAAGTTCCATCTTCTTTGGAATTGAGAACAGTCATGGCTACCACAGTTCTTTCATTATCTATGGTCATGCATAGACAAAATATTTCTGTGTTAGATAAAATAGTTGTTTCTATCTTTTGTTTTCCCTTTTGTCTGTGTTTTTGTTCTATAAATACAGACTAGAGAGAATGTAGGAGAAACTTTCCGAGCAGACTTGCCTGCCACTGCATCTATTACTGCCATTAATGCTAATGACATTCACCCGTGTACCTCAAGCAAAAAATCACTTCTTTAGATTTTTTAAAGATATCTGTGGGAGTTTTGTCTCCAAGAATATTTAAGTTTTTTTCTCTCTTGTGGAAAATGATTTTCTCACTGACATTTTAGTGATCACAAGGCAGCTGGTCTCATCTAAAAACAACAACAAAAAAGCAAGTGAGAGGATGACTGGGGAAAAATGCTAGTCTATGTTTGAAAGGGCTGCAGATTGTCATCATTTTTAAAAAGTTTGCAAGAGCTAAAGTGATGGACGTCGGTGATGGTAATGATTTTTTATTTTTCTCAGTGATTGTTATCAAAAGATGGCGCTGTACATATCTTAATGTGACTACCACCCAACTTGAAGGGTTACTTTGGAAAAAAGATCAAATTCTGTTATTACTTAGATGAGCTGAAAATACTTATGTGATTCTCTTGTTATAATAAAATCCACCAGTGTTGAAAAAATAGAAATAATCAATGCATGGCTTTAAAAATTCAGTCTCACACATTTAGGAAAAGATTCTACTGCACTCCTAAGGCAACTGCCTGGTGGGGTCTGAGAAATAAGAAGGGAATAAGAAATATCACCTAGTTTTAGTAGATAGTCAGAACTGGCTATTACAAATGGCACAGCATATCACGGCAGATGAAAATTGATGGGAAAAAACACTCTAAGCTGGTCAATATGTCTGAATGAAAACTGAAAAATCAATTAATCAAGTACATATTTTAGATAGTTCCCAGTTAACAAATGACCTCATATGCTATACAGCATGACATCTGTTAGGAAATTCATTAAAATTACTGGAGCCAAACAAGTATTTCAGTAGAAATACTTTGACTATGGAATTGAGTGTTAAAGCCTCAATTTTGAGCCAGAAAGTTGTATAGTAACTAGTATCTGCCTCATCAAAGATGTGCAGAGTAAGGATCAAACTAGCTTCAGGGTAGACACATCTTTCTCTACCAGAAGCGGTGCACAGTGGGGCACAACGTAATAACCTGGGCTCTGAAAACCAAGAGCTAGTATCCCTTTGTCCAAGAATGACAAAGCCAGGAACTTTTTTGATCCGTGGGATGCCCCCTCATTTTCTCTCAAATGCCTCTTGAAAGGCAGGCCATCTTTTAGTCTTCTTTCTGCCTAGTCTTTTTGGCACTTGGCATTTCTCAGGATTCTGAAAGACACTAAACGCAAAACCTAGAAAACCCTATCTAATACTGACTGATGTGTGGAGGCTTGTTCGCAATTTCTTTCTCAGAAATGCCGTAATTCTGTGCCTGGCATTCTTGTTATCATTGCTGTGTACTTCCAAGGCTCCACATACCCCATGAATCCTCTCTCCTCACCTTTTTCTTTTTTATACACTCACCAAGTAGATTTGAGTTCCTAGCATTTGCAAGAAACTGTTCTAGACACTGTAGATTCTGACTAAAATAATTAAGACCTCGAAATGTCTAGTTCTTGTGGAGTATATATTTTACTTGAGGAGACAATAAACAAACAAAAGACAGGATGGTTTTTTATAATATCAGTATTATTAAAAAATAGGGTAATTGATACCAAGTGACTAGAAGGGGGGATATCTTTACAGAATGGTTTTTTAGAGGACCTGATATTTTAGCTGATAAGAAAGTCAGCCAAGAAAAGGTCAGAAGCCATAGCGTCTAGGAAGGGTGACTAGCTAGTACAAAGGCTCCAAGGCAGAAATGAACTTGACAAATTGGTGGAGCAAAATGGATGGTGAGGCTAGCTAAGACAGAGACATATGCAGAGTGGATGATAGGAGATAGAAAGGCAGGTAGAAATCAGATTTTGTAGGTCCTCCCAGGCTATAGCATGGAGATTCTGTTTTACTGTAAAGGCAATGAGAAGCCATTAGAAAGTTTTAGAAAGAAAATATCTGATTAATATTTTTAGACCATCACCCTGGCTTCTAAGTGGGGGATGCATTACAGATGTGGTATTGGGGCAAATGCATAATAATGAGATCTTTTAAAATGCTGGTTACAGGCATCTGGCTGATACCGGACAACTGATGATAGTTATATGACCAAAGCTAGTACTATTAAGATGGAGAAAAATGGATAGATGTCTGATACAGTTTGGATCTACAGTCCACATGCTGATGGACAGATGACAGTAGTGAGGAAAAGCGAGGAATCAAGATGATTAACTTACTAAAATGGAAATTTTGAGGAAGAAACAGGCTTTCTGTATCAGGTTTAGATTATTCTTATCCAGATTAGGATTTCATTTCTGATGCTTGGCCTCATTTGCTTGCATGCAACTAACTCCTGTTTTCCATGCTACACTCAGCATTTTTTATACTGGGACCTCCTGGCACCACATCTCAAACTGTCTGGAGACAAATTCTCCTAGAAGTTTAAAGAGGTCTAAACTTCAGAACCTCTCACATGCACTGGCTCCCTCTAAGGTCCTAAGAGCAGTCCCAGCAATGTGTTCACATGGTCATATGGCTCTGTAAAATTTGCAAAAATAAGATAGTCCTGCTGTATTAGTCAAGGTTCTTCAGAGAGGCAAACCAATAAGATATGAGAGGGGATTTATTAGGGGAACTGGCTCACATGATTGTGAAGGCTTTGAAGTCCCATGGTAGGCTGTCTGCAAGCTATATGCTGGTAGCGTGGCTCAGTCCAAGTTCAGGAGCCTCAGAACCAGGGCAACCAATGTTGTGATTCTCAGTCCGAGGCTAAAAGGCCTGAAGCCAGGAGTGCTCCTGATGTTAAATCCTGGAACTCTAAGGCTGAAGAGTCTTGAGGTTGGACATCCACAGACAGAGAGAAGAGTGTATCCCAGGTCCAGTGAAATAGAGCTAAAAATCTGCCTTTTCCTCGGTTTTTGTTCTCTCTGGGGCCCCAGCAGATTGCATGGTACTCACCCATACTGAGGGGTGGATCTTTGCCACCCAGTCCACTCAGGCTCACATGACAATCTCTTTTGGAAACATCCTCATAGACACACCCGGAAACAATGCTTTACCAGGTTTCTATGTATTCCATAATCTAGTTAGTTGACACCTGAAATTAACCATCACACCTCCCATATTAAGATTGTTTCATAGCTTCTTCAAGCTTCCCTTCAATGTGTGGCTTTAGAGGGCCTGTGGATTTAGTTATGCGGAAGTTAAGTTGAGGATATATATAATCTAGGTTTTGTGGGAAATAGTGGCTTGCAATAACATCCATGAAGAATTCTGGTGTAGGGATAACTTCTATAAATATTGCTACTCCCTGTACACACCATGGAGGTGCAGGGTCAGTGGATGCATAACCACAAGAAAGAGTTTGACCAACATCTGACATCAAGATGATGTGGACGGAAGAGAAAGTAGGTATGAAATACATGGAAGTGGAGGTTAATCTGTAAAAAGTTCTTCCAATCTTTACATGGGTTTAAATGATTCCTTTCAATGCTTAGATAAACTAGAAGTTCCCTCCGAATGGGAATGTGTTTGATAATGCATCATATACAAATCTAAATGCACCAACAATTGCTTTCTGTTTTATGACAGGAACTAAGCACCATAGAATTTATCAGAATCCCTTTGTGAGGCACAAGTCTGTAGCTGTACCACAAACAGGGAGGACATCTGTGTGAAGTCTCATGTTTTATGCATCCCAATTATTTACAGTAAATCCAAAATTTGATCAACTCTGTCAGAGAAAAGACTATTGTCTTTATCTTCTCTCTATAGAAAATATTACAAAATCATTGTCCTATGAAGAGCCAATCAAAGAGTCAGAAATGTATGTAAAAGTATTACAGAGGCATGTCAGGTAGTTAGTTAATAGAAATACTCTCTTTTAGTTTTGTGAGATTTAAAGAATTTTTCAGCCTTTAAAAATTATAATTCTTATGATTTTTTTTATTCTTAATAAATATTCATTCTAGAATCTAATTTTGTTTTTAACTGTGTAATTTAAAAAAAATAGTCCCCTCCCCCAAATTGTTAAACCCGAGGTTGTGTAAAACCTAAATTGGCTCATGAATCAGTTTGAAAGCAGAGACAACATTGATGAAATACAAGGACATCATCTCTTTCTGAAAACCCAAATTTTTGGACATATTAAGCAAGCACATGCCTGATACTATACAAAGGCAATTGTCAAGTAGACCAAGAGACAATCCCTTCACTTTTCACCTTCTTATCAGGGACTAGTGAAGATTCCCCCCTGGACCTCCTTGTCGACTTCTCACTCACGGACTGTCCTTAGCTCTTCTGTGAATCTCACATGTGCAGATTATTTACCACTGTTGTGACCAAGAAAATTATCATGGCCATGTTACAATATTTTAAATCTCCTTAGCATTTGGAGTGAACTGTATTTAACATGTATTTTAGGTTTTGTTTTACTTTGTTTTGTTTAAAAGAATATTTAAAAGCAATTTTGGTTTTAAGTTAGCCAAAGCCCATTCCCCACTTAGTATCTTATAAGTGCACAAAAATCTTTTTCTTTCAAATTCTATTCTTAAAGATGTGATGAAAGTCTGTAAAGAAAATGGCTATAATTTCTACTTCTGATGGGCTTTTGAAGCATAGTCTCTTTTCAAAGATCTTAAAGTCAATACTGAAATGGAAAAGCTAAACCAGGTGCTATTCTGCCTATGTTCTATCAAGCAAATTAACAAATCACAATTGTCAAATCCTTATTACCAGCACTGCTAAAAAGAACATATTTTGATTTTTAGATCCGTTGATGCAGTTCAGGAAAAATCCTATAGACATTATAACAATAGAACCCAGAGAATATTAATATTAAAATTCTTAGGTGTTAGTTCACTTCCCAAGTGCTACTGGGTATCTAAAGAAAATCTTGTCTTGTTTTCAAATAAGTCACTGTGTTGCTTGAAAGACTACAAAGTATGTATGTTTGTGTGTGCATATATATATATATATGGAAATATATATGTATGAAACTATAAGAACATTTCTGAATAGATAATACTGTCAGGAATGCTATACACTTTAATACTGAAAAATCAAAAGTTGTCCTGTGTCTAGGGGCAAAAAAGTAAAGTTCTTAAAGAATGTGAGTTTTGTGCTGGGTCTTAGGAGCAAAGATTGTTTAAAGAACGTATTTCAAAGATTAAATGAATCAGTACAAATGTTATTGAATTTGTTACTGGGGGAGTGATTGTAAAAAGGAAATGCCAAAAAAAGAGACATAGAGAAACTTTCGAGAATAAATCTATTTGGCCTTCTCCTACTTTAATACAGGTTGAAGTCATGCCTCCCCGTGTTGTGCTGGTAAGTATTTAGCACAAGCTCTCTGGGGGAAAACAGCCCTGAATTCTAGTGTTGCCAGTTCCCTTGTTATAAATACAATGGATGACTGATGTCCAGCTACCAGCTGATGCAGAGCTGGGGAGAGATGTGCACCCACACATGGTTGTATAGAATGTCCATGTCCATCACACAAGGATGTGTAGAGTAAACATGAATAGTCTCAAGAACAAAGAGTAAGATGTAAGATATTTTGGAAGTATTGAGTTTTGACTATTGCCTACATTTTCATATGACTTATTTAATTGTATGGCTATATAATTTGGTTTTAATAATGATTGGGTTTAGCAATCAGCTCACAAAATTTAACAATTGGCTTTCGTGGGCCTATATAAGCCAGTTCCAACACAACACTGCTTCAAGCCACATGACAGATTAAGTTTTATCCTAAATGCAGTTTGGAAAGCCATTAGGAGGCTTTAAGGAGGGGAGAGAATGTATTATGTTTTCATTTTTAAAAGCTCAGTCGTGCAGCTGTGTGGAGAGTGGGTTGGAAGGGGATGAGAGAGGAAATGCAGAGCCAATTAGAAGATTATTGGTGTCTGCTCTCCAGAGGCACTCTGATCTCTAATGCAATGGGGGCTTCAAAGGACATAAAAACATTTTCCTCTTACTTCAGTGAAAGCATACTTAGACATTTACCAGAAAACCATAAGAAAAACATAAGACAAAAAGGAAATGCAAAAAAGCATGAAAACTAAATGAACTTCCAGAGCATAGATTCGATGTCCTACCTAAGAACCACCCTTTTGCCACAGACTGACTCAGCTTGTCAGATTGGGTTCCAGAAAACACAGGTCTAATCTTCTTTTTAAAAAAATCTTAATTCTTCCTTATTTAGTTTGCTAATGCATGTTTACTTCCTGCTTCTGTACCTATTACTCTGATGTAGTATTTCTGTCCTTAAAAAGCTGCTAAATGGCCTCTGCACATTGACCTTAGCACATTGCTCAAGTCCTCTTGAACCATGAACATTTTTTCTCTTTCCCAAGGAAGTCAATTTTTTTACGTTGTAACACTTTTATGGTGCTTTGCAATTGATATACACTTCCATCTACTTTATCGCATTTAATCTCAGACTAACCCTTTATGTTAGGGCAGTAAGTACTTATTCGCTAGGTATATTTCCTAACATTGAGGGGATTCCAAAGTTTACAGTCCAAAATAGCATAACATTTCAGCCATAAAATACTTCTCAAAGGTCTTTTTTCCAACTTCCTCTTTCATAATTATTCTTCTTTCACTTTATATTAAAAAAAAAAAAGCATGTCTCTTATGTATTCCTAATTGCATCATGGTACATTATTCTGGGGTTGAAAATCCCTTAGTGTCTAATATTAGGACTATTTGAAATATTTTATAGGTGTTGGGAAAGCAAGTGATCTAAATTACTGGGCAATAAATCCTTTTGCAAGTCCTATATTTTCTAATTCTTGTCTTTCAACAGAATTGAAGGAGATCCTGGTTAAATTGTTGGCTGATATATCATTGAAATAAATTTTATATGATAAATCACTAGGGCATATAACTTGGAAAGTGTTCAAAAAATTGTTTGTCATTAATATAATAAAACTACTTCCATTTCAATCTAAACTTTTATGTGGACAACATTTTTTAGCACTTCCATCTATAAAAACAAAAATAGGAACAGAATCAATGACAAATCATAGCTCATCTAGCAGCAAGTCACATTCACCCACAGATATAAGCTTCATATATCTTATTAAGAGATACATTTCCAATAAATATTTTCCATTATGTTAATAATAATTTATCACAATTTGTAATATGGTTATGTTGTTTCTATTGCATACTACTGTAAATTATAATGATAATTCAACTCAAAATATTTTTTAAACAGAACTTTATGCTCCCAGGAAATTTACACACAAAAAAAGTTTAAATGCATACAATTTTATTGCAGAGAAATATGATAAGGTGATTGTAGTGGATTGAATTATATCCCCCCAAAACTTACTGAACCTTGAATTGTGTCCCTCAAGTTTTAATGTATTAGAATCTGGGCCCCACTGTGACTGTCAAGAGGGTGGGAAATCCTATGATGGTGATTGAAAGGTGAGTCCTTGAAGAGGTGATTAGATTGTAGGACCAGACCCTAGTGAATGGATTAAAAGTGGCGGTCATGGGCATGTTTTGAAGGGCTTTAAAAGGAGAGTGAATGAGCAGGTTAGTCTCTCTCTCTTTCACTCTCTGTCTTCTTTGCTTCCACCATCTTACAATGTGAGACCTCTGGGTCAGTGCCACCACCACCAGATGGACTTTGGACTTCCCAGCCTCAGAAACTGTAGGCAAATAAATTTTGTTTTCTTTATAAATCACCCAGTTTTGAATATTTTGTTGTAAGGAACAGAAACAGACTAATATAGTGATCAATAATAGACTTTCAAATATAAAATGTATGTTAGTAAGGTAATTCTGTGGGGTAAGTGTAATGGAAATATGAGTTTAAGGGGGTAAAATGGAAGTAAGTTTCTCTTAAAAAGCTTCTTCATGTATTTTTGTAAAGGATAATGGTGGTTATTGAGTCATTATGATTTGTGGATTCTTTGGAACCAACTTAAGAATGAGGTAAGAATATTTTTTTAATTGCCAATATTTATAGCATGCTAGAAATTAGATCATTTACAAGTATAAACATATGACAGAAAATTTTAGATGTCAACTTAAAAATGTGTGAGGGAGCACTTAATTTTTGAAAGTTCTTTTAGGGCACACATGGGAAAAATTGTTGAAGACTCTGCTTTTCACCATAAGACATGAGTTTGAACATCTTCATGTATTTTTGTCATCTCTATTCCTCCATCACCAGCCCCCCCACCTTTTTTTTCTTTCCCAAATGCACACACTTCTTTTTTAATTGCTCTAAGAGGGTTATGTGTACTCAGGTTGAACAGAAAACAAACCATGTGGCTACTTGCCTCCTGAGCAGTTAACAAGACTCAGGCCCTAGCTAACTGGCTCATTTCTGTACAGCAGCCCCTTGGTACACTAGTTTCAATTTCACGCCTGAGTAAAATTACAAATCACCGCATGTCATGGTCCTTCATGGTCACTTGCACAAGGTTGACACCATGAACAATATATTTGTAAATACTATGAGTCTACTGAAATTACCCATTTACAGATGAAGAAACTGATATTCTGAGAGGCTAAGAAACTTGCCCAAATTCACACTGCTGGCAAGGCAGACCCAGGGCTCAAATCCATTACTCTAAATTTACATTCTCTCTTCATATATACACACATATATACATATACATATATGTGTGTGTGTGCGCTTGTGTGTGTGTGCGAGGGGTCTTCAAAAGTTCATGAAAAGATTCGTATTATCGTTTAATTCCATTTTTCCATGAACTTCTTGTAGTCAGGGTTTGTATGTGTGTGTGTATATGTGTGTATGTGTATAACATAAGCCCACATAAGCCCAAGCTCATATTAGACCACTGGGACTCTTGTGTCTCAACATGCTCTCACCTCAGAGACTGTATGCATGATGCGTAGAGAAGGGGCACTTTGAGATGAGCTCTTTTGCACCACAGGAAGAGATAGAGAGATGGGGAACTTGAGGACAATATGCTATGTGTCCCCTGTCAACCCCTAATTTTTTTTTAATCCTATAGATAGAGGGTGTGTGGGCAGAGGCTAAGGAGCTGCCTTTCATGTAGAAGTTTATATGACAACAGGGTACAGAGTAGTGGATTAGGTCTTCCAGAAGCCCAGATTTGAACCAGTGGGAAATGAGGATCATTTTCCTCATCTCCGCACAGAACACAGCATTACTCTGGCCCCTGGAGGGCTGGTTGCTTTGGGGGTGTCAAAAGGGGCACCTTGATCTGGATAATTGTCATTCTAATGGTGTGCAGGAGCAGCAGCGTCACCAGTAAGGTTATCCTTCAAAGCTTCGTAAGTCCTAGAGTACCAGTGCTGGGCTAAGAGCAATATGCAGGACTCCAGAATGCTTCCAGAAAATTTGTAAAGGCCTAGTGTTTTACCCTAATGGGTAGGGTAAATGATCAAACAAAAACAAAAACAGAACAAAAACCTGAATTATCAGGCCATGTTTTGATTCTGTTTTATCCTCAGGCTAGTAAGGCATGAGCATTTTCAGATTATGAACACACAAATCACCATACACTCATACACTGAATGTATATTATAGGTAAAAATGTACTTTAATAAATTGGTAAATGCTTCTCACATTCCTTCCTTCTTACCTTATGTTTACCAGCCTGATGTTCATTCATTAAGTAGATATTTATTGAGTATCTATTGGACTGGGAATAAAATGAACCAGACACACAAAATTCCTGCTACTGTGGAGCTAATATTCTAGTGGGAGAGATGGGCAATAAACAAGTAAATGGGACAATTTCTAATAGTGATAATATTATATAGGTGGGGTTTCTTTACATGGACATAAGAAAGGTCTCTGTGGAAAGTTATCCGAGTACGGACCTGAACTCACCATTTGAAGATTTACTGCAGTAGTTCTCAGATCGTAAGTAAGCATTACCTGGGAGGCTTTTAAAAAACTGGTGCATAGACCCCATTAAAAATCATTTAAATCACAATGTCTAGTGATAAGGCTCAGACATTTGTATTTTTAATAGTTCCACAGGTGATTCTAACATTGAGTCATAGTAGAGACTTCCTAAGTAAAGAGTGGGGCAAGCAAAGACAAATAGTAAGTGTGTACGTGTGTCCACATATGCATGCTTGGCATGTGCAAGGACCAGCAAGGAGGGGAGAAAGAAAGGAGATGAGGTCAGAAAGATAAGTAGGCCCAGATCATGTAAGGCCTGTAAGGTTATGTAATAGGTCTATATTTTATTTAAGTGTAATGGGAAGCCATTATATTTAATATGCCTAATAGGTCATGTGATACAAGAAATAGAACAGAAATAGAAAAGATTCCCACTTCTCTAATCTTGTCAATGTAAAACACAAAGCTCCACCCTCTATTTTTTAATCAAAAGGTCATATTGATCAATCAATCTCTGGTAAATGAGTGAGTTGCTCCCACCTATTGAATCAGAGAGAAATGAAATATTAATCTATTGGAGAAGATGAGTCAGCATCACCTGGAAGAGGGAGAGGAGTGGAATGACACTGTACCACCTAGTGCTGTCACACACACACACAAAGTACAAGCAAGGGGTTATACACACAAAAACACACACTTATAAAGAGTACATGTGCACATATCTGGGACTCTGTTCTTAAAATTCATTGTTGCTGAAATGCAAAGAAATGCCATCTCAGTTAATAGCTACTTAAAATTGTTGTTACTTGACATATTTTTTAACTACCTAATTTTTCCATCTCAGTGTATGTCCTTTCCCTGCTATGCTAGCCTGACTAGCCCTGTCTATTGGAAAAAGTGAGGAAAAACACTACTTATCCTCAAGATGAAATATTTAGACAACTAAGGTCAAGGTTTCTGAAAATGCATGAACTAGAATGTATGTCTTTTTAGAGCACTTAAGAAAGAATAGCTTAATTTAATATATATTATATATGTATATCTGCATATAAAATAAATGTATGTGCAGATATAGAGTTTGCTATATTTTCTCACTTTATTTTATTGTAGTGGTTGGAAAATGTTACAAAGCAAGAAGGGTTTTGTTTTTCCTGGAATTAAATGGAGCATTCATAAAGTCCAATCATTCCATTGAGCTCTATGAACATGTTGGAAGGTCTCTTATAATTCCTACTATTATTTGAGGGCATCATTGTGTTTTCCTGTGGAAAGTAGAGAAATATTTACTTACTCCCCATAAGCAAGCGACTTTGACCTTCCTATGCTACGAGAAGCTGCACAAGTGCTGTTGGGAAGCATATTTTTCTTGGTTATAGTTTATGGGCTACTAGAGATAATGTTCAGGGGCCACTACCCAGGGCATTGTGATCCTTTCCCCCAAATGATGCCCATGGCATTGTTGCCATACTTTCCCTCAACTTCTCCAGAGGTGAACCTGATCCATGATATGATCCTTGTAGTAAGACAGAATCTGAGTTTGAGTCTTGGCTCTGCTACTTGCCAGCTAACTGACAATGCACAGATGTGCTGCTGGCTTCTCGAACCCTCCACTGTAGAATATAATTAACAATATTGGTCTTAGTGGGATTGTTGTGGTTAGAAAAAAAAAATTCTTTTGAACCTCACAACTAGTATATAACATGTTTTCTTTTTAATTTAGCACAATATGCTCAGTCATTTGTCATATATACTGGTTGCAAATTACAGAACCTATGAGTGCTCATCAGTTCACAACCCCACTATGTCTTCCTATTTTAAAGATATGTTAATGAGTTTATTCTCGCTAGATAAACTCATTAACACAGGACTGAAAGATCTTTATCTTTGGGCCTTAGCCCATCTTAGTACGACAGCATTTCTTACTGTACATCCTACCTTCTATTCTGATAAATCTACATAGTACTACTCTATTACTTATATTTTTTGCTCAAAAACAGGCCAATGATTTTTGTTTCTATCTCTTTGGTCATATTGTTATTCCCTACTTGGGTTTTTTTTCCATGTAATATTCAAGTCTATGAAAATTCTATTCATCTTTTCAAGTCCAAAGCAAATGACTGCTCAGTGAAGTTGTCCTTAATTCCTTCAGTGAGAATTAGTATTACCTGTTTCCCACTTCTCTGTTACAGAAAGTAATGAGGTCATTACATTTTAGTTATTTGTATAATGCCATTTTGTACACCATATTGTAAATTCCTTGATAAAAGAGATTTTGCATATGTCACCTTTGCATTGATAATTTTTGAGGGATTGAATTGTTATAAAAAAATTTAAGTTATCCATGTTTTTAAACAAAGATTTACATATAAATCAAGTTTTACATTCACTGCTAATTCTCTCTTCATTCTATTTTTATTTTATTAGTGGAAGAGCAGTAATATTCTTCTCAATTATTTTAGCACGATTCTTCTATTTGGGTACTCAGATCAAACTTTTGGCCTGAAGCCCAACTGTTCGCAATTTCACTACACTTTACTTAAATTTCTCTTAATAAAGCCCTGTTCAACTCCCAAGAGCAAGTGGCTCTTAAAGTGTTCTTGAAAATCTTAAAACTTTGGTTTCTCTAAAATCTTAAGTTTCTGTATTTCTCTACATCTCCCCATCCTGTGGGAGTGGTGAAGGGTTCAGGCCCCAGGTCACATGACTTTACAAGAAGTATAAGCTTATCTTCAAATCAACTGTGTTCAAATTATTGGGTCCTGTCAAGACAAAAATTATTTTGAATCCACAAGCTTTTTGTAGGAATGGAATGTTGTATCATAATCTTGTCCCCTTCATAATGGTTCATCTTTGCTAGGAAGTCAAAGTCAGAAAAAGGAAGATGGCTTTGTAATTAAGATGATTTCATCTGTCTTCTGGGCCAAGAAACATTGACAGGTAACATCTCGGTAGTGTGAGATGGAAATACAACCATAAATTTTAAGGAGTTATGCTTACCTTTGGAGCTCAGTAGTGTGTTGCCTGAATCAATTTCAGTAACTGACAATTGCATTTGTGTCCTTTTCAGGAACACCTATTCAAGATATTAACAGCTCAGATATGCAGGTTGGTTCTGGTATTATATGCTCTATATATTCTTTTCAATCTTTTCTCTCCCATGTAAAAGTGTAAAAATAGATTTTTATTGAGGTTTCAGGGCATCTTTGGTGCCACAGTAGCTCAAGAAGAGCCTTTTATTTTTTGAAATAAAATTGTAAATGTCCTAGGACTGTCATGTACAGGAGACTAAGTTCTTATGCTACTTAAAAATTTTATGTGGTCATAAATCTGTTCTATAGTCAAGTTACAGTTTTATAATACATTGTAACCTTTTCCTTTCTCACTTCCTCCATTTTTCCAAGGGATACATGCACATTTTATTAGTTTTATTTTGTTCAGAACAATCACTGTATTTTTAATTTAGAAAATACCCTGCCATTCATTTCATTCATTAATGACATTTGCATGAATTAAGGGAACATAATCTGTGTAAATGACCAGTCATCAGAATTTGAAATGGAATTCAAGAATACAATTAATAATTGCTTGGAAAAAGCGGTAGTCCAGGAAGTCCTGTCTCGTTATGTGCCCCCTCTCATGGGTTATCTTACAACGTGGTACATGGGCCCGACAACACATCAGTACAAATTTCTCTGAGGTTTACTTTTAGTTTAGAATGAAATTTCTCATGCAGTTCCACATCTCTGGATTTTATAACACCCTCTTTCACTGTAGTCAGCAAGTTTAATCTTTCTTGATGGAAAAATATTTTTAAGTTAGGAACTCTAAAAAAGTTATAGAATATTTTCTGTGCCTCAGAAATATAATATGAAAACACTGTTCATCTGCCTTAGAGCATTTTTCTTCTAAGAATGTTTGGGGGCCTCAAGTCATTGTTGCCATCAACCCATTTAGCCTCCCTAGCAGGGAGTGACCAGCAATAAAGCACCTGCTTTCTAAGTGAGTATGCACAGAAGCTGGAATGAGGCAATTTGCCCATGGACACATGAGGCAGGTAAATTGCTCAAGGACACATGATGTATTTCAAAAGAATGCGTATATGTGTGTGCATCTATGTTTTAAGGTAGGTGAGATTAAGTTTCTTGAATATAAAGCTCCAGGTACCTAATTACTACAAAGAAGAATTTTATCAGATGTACAAATTTACTCTTTGGGTCTGTAGTAGATATTTGCCTTTTTAAAATTTTAGCTTCCAAAGATCTATTGTTTGATTGTTGTTGGGGACAGGGCCCCATCACACTAGGGAAGTCAGTGATGGTAGATATTCCATCTCTGTGATCTTGGAAGCTAGAAAAAAGATGACAGAGTCACACAAAGGGTTCCTTCCATTTGGTGCTCAGAACCTTGAAGGAGAGCTGTGAGAGTTTAGGGGGACTTAACAGATTATTCATGATGCTACTGATGAAGAGAGGACAATGGTGAAGGCAGTAAACGCCCCATCATGGTGTTGTTGGCAGCACGTCCTAGCCAGCATCTGAGGCACGAATGTGGTTTTTTCCTGACTTGGGAGCCTGCAGTGGCTCCCAGCTAATTCCTGAATCGACTTCCTTATCCTTTCCAAAAGTTTCCATACTTAGAATACATTCTTCTTCCACTTAAATTAGAGTTGGTTTCTGTTATTAAAAACCAGGAACCCTGTCTGGAACTTTTTGTAGTACACGAGCAGCAGCCAGACCACAGTAATTACATGTACCCTTCTTATGGAGACCTTTTCAGGAGCTGACTGGAAGGGCTTCCAAATATAATTTTAAAAGCATTTCAGAAGTGGAATGTATTGTGTTTTCATTCAGGTCAACAGATACGGAGGTGGGGATATAAAAAAATCTGAAAGCAGGCGTGATTACAAGAAGCCATACTTGGGTACGTGGTGTGGAAGGAACCCTTGGCTTAGAGCCAGGGAACCTTCCAATACCTCTTACTCAGCCTGGTGACCTCCGATGAAACACTTTCTATCTTTAAGCAATTGTCCCTTCATCTGTGCAAGATGGATAATACCAGCTACAAAGCCTATTTCCCAGGGCTGTTAGGAGAAGTAGAAAATAAATATAAGTAAATGAAAGTATGATTGAAATAACCTTATTGTTACTGTTACATTTATATTGAACAAGTGATGAATATCAGGCGTCTGACCTCATTTCCATTTTATAATGATTTTCCAGAGCAATTCATAAAAATCCTACTCCTTTACTCTAGGTTATAGGCTTGGCATGGTGGGAAAAGGGTAGTCGTTACAGTCACATGGGCCTGGGTTTGAATCGTGGTTGCAAAGTTCATTACCCGTGAGACTGGTGGCAAGTAACTCAAATTCACTTGAGCATAAGCAGTCTATATAATAAAACAGTATATAATAAAACTACTAATATTAATTCAGGAATGCCATAAGGATAATGATATATATTTAATAAAAATTTATCTATGTATATTTAAGTAATTACAGATAAGTGAGTAATTACAGATATATGTACCAGATCTGCCATTTATTAGCTGTGTAACATGGAAAAGCTTATGTACCTTTCTGAATTCGGTTTTCTCATATGTAAAACGATAGTCATAAGAGCAACTATCTCATAGATTTCTTTTTAGATGATTAAGTGATTTAATACTGTAAAAGCACTTAGGACATTGCCTGGTACATAGTAAGCTGTCATTTAACTATTAGCTATTACTATTTTTAGGCCGACTATCTTACACAGTATCTGTTATTTGTTAGACACAATAAATGATTATGCTCATTACTAGTTTTTGCTCTCTCATAGCTAAATAATCGAAAAATACAGTCAGAATTTATTCCTTGAGGTCAAAGAGATAAAGTTGAATATACACAGTTCGAGTTTATCTTGTCCTCTATCTACTTCAGAAGGCAGAGACTTTTCAAGTTCTTACCACCTGCCAAACATTTCTTTGCCATCAACCAAGATTAATTTTTAACTTCAGGGAATGCCATAGGAATCAGATATTTGTCACCGCAGCTGCTTTACTGTCAGCAATGGAATTACTCTCTCTATCCTTCTGAATGTGCCTGCCCTTCATAGGCTTTGCAGTCTTATTTTTATTCACCCATTTTTATCTTTTTCCACTTGAGCATGGAAACCTGTCTCCAGACTGTCTCCTTCTGTCTATTTCCGAATCCTGAAGGGCTGCTGCTACTGGGAATTAACTCTAGGTCTATCCTCAAGATAATGTCCTGAAACATAGTAGCCTGCCCCTACTTTTGAGCCATTGAGTGAAAGAGCCCGGCATGCTCTATTGAGAAAAGAGATCAAACACTACCAGGACATGTTAAGAGGAAAACTGGGACACCAATTTAGCAAGGCCTCTAAAACATCAGTAGAGATATGATGAGATGTAGAAGAATTTGTTCCAGGAACTGTGCGTGTTTGAAGCTGTACTGTGATGCAAAGAAGCAATAACCAAAATCTTTAATAACATGTACGTCCAGAACATCAACCAATCAGAAGTGGACAAAAAGCAATCAAATAGACACTGGTGACAAACAAGGTATTTGGCTAAAGTGGTGTGTACTAGCTGAATAATGCACTTAAGATAATGCATCTCTATTAAGAGAAATACCCCCATTAAGAGATATAAATTACAATGCTTTAGCAGCAAAAAAAAAGTGTTACTAAGTTGCTTTCTAAAAGAGATCTGAATAACTGCAGGAGTCTTATTTGCTGAGTGTTGCATGCAAGCGTGGGCCAAAGGTAAACTGCAGTGATGTGCACATGTTTCCTTGGGCTGGGTTAGAGGAGTGCACGTGCAAGAAATAAATTAATAAAGTTTTGACTGGTAAGAATCTTATACCCAAGTTGGGTAAAAAGTAAAAGCATACAAAAATATGGTTAAAAACAAAACTAATGAAAACAGGTGAACAATGAAAAATGCAAGGTAAATTTATAGCATCATAAATGTCAAGCCAGATGTCAGATTCTGTGTTTTCCCAGAAATTTATGGGGTCATCATTTACTTTAGTAGTTAGGTAAAAATGGCTTGTACCCCATCCCACGTGTGTTAGTAAACCATGTGAGTTGGAAGTTTTTGCCTCCCCTCCCCTATCACCACTCACCCTCCTGGCAATCTGTTCCGGTCTCCTACCTCCACCGGATCTGCTGTCTCACTCAGGCCTCACCCTCCTGGTTGACTTTCTCTCTCTGCTCGATGCCATCCCAAAAGCGGAACATGGACTTTTCAGCTGTTATTAGTGCATTTAATTTTTCCCACTATAATAGTAAAGCAATGTCTTATTTTAATTTGAATTTGTTTTAACATTGGTAGTCATTTTTCTCCACATCATTTTCTACTTGTGTTTCTTTTGTAAATTGGTCTTTGCCTATTTTCTAAAGGAATATCTTGCTCTTCAGGTATTATCTTATATTATTATAAGTTCCTTACACTTTAAATATATTACTTATATTTTGTCTGCAAGTGTGTGTGCAATTTGCACTGAATTTTGTTTGTGATATGCATGGCATATAAATGGTTAAATTTTTCAGGAATTATATGTATTAGTCTTTATATTTATGAGTTATTACTTTGTTTTGAGACTCTCGTCCATCTGAAGATCAGATGAAATGTTAACAATATTTCCTTTTCATTATAAAAATAGAGATCCTCATTATTAAAAAGTGGATAAGGTATAAAGGAACAAAACTGAAAATAAAAATCATTTGAAGTTTCTCCTTTTAGGAATAGTCAATATGTTTTATGTATACATATTTAACATTTTAAAAATTAAATTTGAATTGTAACTGCTGTATAATTTTGTATTCTTCTTGCTGTATTCAATGTCATATCACAAGCATTTTCTTTCAACATATTTTCTGAGAGCTTGATAAAAAGGTTATTTTTATAGAATTTATGATATGTTATTTTGATTTTATTAACTATGCTCCCCAGTGTTTCTCAGTATTATTACAAGTGCTTTTAAATAAAATTATTGCTGTTATTTAATATTTAGGTGCTGCACAGGGATGTCCATGTGAGAAGCACTTTGTCAATAATCAACACCTGTAATTTGAAGCATTAGACCTGTGATTCCTGATTTGGTGCTAGTATAAGCATTCTTTGTTATTTGAATCCAATCTTTTCCTGAAAATGTATTGAGTAATAAATTTTGGGATGGTAAAAGCTTATATTATAATTTTGAATGGAAGAAATAAAAAGGCATTCCAAACCCATCCAAAATCCAAAAATAATTTTCTGAAATATCTTTAAATACTCTTACGTACTACCTGAAGTATCCAAATAATTTACCAAGAACTCATGCATAATATAAATCATATAAAATATCAATTTTCTAATTATTGAGTATTTAATAAATTCAGTAGAGTATTTGTGTGTAGTTCACAGTATCAGCCTCAATTACATTTCTCTTCTAAAATGCAGCAATATGACTGTCATGTATGTATA
Source organism: Cynocephalus volans (assembly GCF_027409185.1). NCBI lineage: Eukaryota > Metazoa > Chordata > Mammalia > Dermoptera > Cynocephalidae > Cynocephalus > Cynocephalus volans. Next base: position 102,542,392 of record NC_084460.1, on the reverse strand, counting down.
GAAAAATAATAAGGATGCATGACAAATGCAGATAAGTTAGCAAAATAAAACTATTAGGTAATTAAAAAATAGTTGCCTTTGAAGGGTTACCTGAGTGAGGTTTGGTGGCAATAGAAATGAGATGGGAAAGGTAGTGAGCTAATCACTGTTGTTCAGGGCAGGGTAAAGCAGGGTGTCGGTCAGGTGGGGAAGGAGTGAGTGAGGTCCATCCATGTCCAAGTTCAGGGAGCTGGTGGACTTCCTCTTCTCAGAAGTAGATAATAAGAAATTGGGTGCTAAATTAAAATTGGGTGCTTCAATTAGCCACTGAAGCTTTAGGTAAACCGATGAAAGGGAACTCCTGCTTCTGTTCAACATGGAACGAGGGGGAGCAGATTTACCCTCCCTGCTTTAAAAACTAGAAAACAAAGTATCTAAAACAGAAGAAATCAAACTTTGGAAAATAGCTGGCACACAACCATGGTTCCAGAAAGAAGAAAAACAAAAGACGCGATGCCTGTGATTGCATGGGCTTTCTGACTGCCACCAGTGACCAATGCCACAGCAGAGAAAGTCAGAACACAACAAAGCCTCGCAGACAAACTTGACCAGAGATCACAGGGTGAGGAGGCAAAGACAGTTAAACTTTGTGTAGAAGAGTTTTGGAGACGAGGGAGATGCATGGAGAGAAAGCTTCAGAAATCCAAGCATGATCTTTGCTCACATGACTGAAAATTATCCAAGGCCTAGGAAAAAATAAAAATATATTGGTAAGCAATAGGCTGAACAATACATGGAGTTCATACAGGCTGGAAATAGTTTGAATTCTTCCCATTAGCCAAAGTGGAAAGACCTCATAATACATGAGGTATTGGGTAGAGTCCTCAGAATAAAATCATCTTATTTGTAGGGCTAACTTAACCCTAATCTAAAAGTTTCTCTGGAACTACCATATCAAACCTTTAAAGCAAGCATCAAAAAGATCTTACTGATACCATATATTTTAACTGAAACCATGACAAATGTAATATTATTTGAAGAAATACAGTGAAATCCAGCATACAAAACAAAAACAAACAACAAAATTTACATTGCCAGGCAACACATACAAATTTGCCAGTCATGCAAACAAGCAGAAAAATATGACCTATAGCCACAATAAAAATGAATCAAGAGAAACCGAACGAATAATGGCCGAAATATTGACATAAGCAGACAAGTATGTTAAAACAGTGATTATATATATTCTTCTTATGCTTAAGAACATGAAAGAAAATAAGGCCCTGGTGAGAAAAAAAATAAAATGTATAAAAAATAAGCCCCAAATTGAGCTTCCAGATATGAAAAATGAAATTTCCAGAAACAAAAACAAACAAAAAGAGTAAGTTAAGGAGTAGATTAAGTAGATTAAATGCTACAGAACAAAAAAATCAGTGACTATCAAAATGAACCACAGAGGAGGAAAAAAAGATTGGGAAAAACTCAACAGAGCATTGGTGATTTGTGAAACAATATTAAGCACATTTATGTAATTAGATTCCCAGAAGGGGTGGGGGAGAAAAATATTTGAACAAATAATGGCTAATATTTTCCAAATTTATTGATCTGTATAAACACACAGATCCAGGAAGCTCTATAAATTACAAAAAGAATAAACATAAAGAAAAGCACACCATGGTTCAGCAAAATTAACTGCTGAAAACTGGTGATAAAGACAAAAAAACTCTTAAAGAGACAAGACACATTATATACAAATAAATAAAAATAAGAATTATAGCAATCTCAATAGATGCTAGTAGCAAAATCAGAAGACAATACATCTTTAAACTACCTAAAAAGAAAATAAAGAAAAGGTTAGCCTAGAAGTATATGCCTGACAAACATATCTCAATATAAAGACAAAAATAAAGATTTTTTTTTCTAGCAAACAAAAACTAGGAATTTATCACTAGCAAACCTGTAATAAAATAAATATTAAATTAAAGTCTATTAGGCAGAAAGAAAATGGTACAAGGTGAAAATTTAGATCTACACTAAGGAAAGAAGAACACAACCAATAATTAGTACACATTTAAATTAAAATTAAAAAAAATAAATACTTGAGTATTTAAATAAAAAATAACAATTTATTTGGGAATTTACAAGATATTTAGAAGTAAAATGTGTGGCAACAGTAGCAGGAAAGACTGGCAGGGGGAAAATGGAATTATATCTTACAACATACTTGAGGTGGTAGAGTAAAACCCAGTCATATCAATAATTACATTACAAGAAAATGGTATAAATACTTCAATTTAAAGATATGTACAATCAATTATGTTGCAATTTTTAAAAAAATAAAAATTGACAGGTAAAAAAATAAAACAGAGGTTTTCAGATTGCATAAAAAGCAAGACCCAACAAAAAACTGTCTACAGAGCACTCACTTTAAATATAAAAAATTAACATATTCTAAAGTAAAATCATGGAAAAAGAAATACCAGAAAAAAACACTAATCAAAGGAAACTGGAATGGCTATGTTAACATCAGATTAAGTAGACTTTTGGACAAAGAATATTACCTGGGATAAAGAGAGACACTTCATAACTATAAAGGGTCAATTGATAGAACTGAAAAAAGAAATAAGCAAATCCAAAATTAGAGTTGGAGACTTCAAAACCCCTCTCTTGGTTATTGGTAGAACAAATAGAAAATCATTAAAGATTTGGAAGCTTTGAAAAACAGTATCAATCAACCTGGTTTAATTTGTATTTATAGAACACTCCATCAAACACCAACAAATTACACACATTCTTTTGAAGTTTACACGGAATATTCACCAAGATAAACTATCTTTTGTACATAAAATAAGATTGATTAAATTTGAAAAATTTAAATTATACAAAATATTTTCTCAACCAAAATGGAATTAAATTAGAAATCAATAATATAAAACTTTGTTGAAAATCCCCAAATATTTACAAATTAAACACACACAAAAGTAATCCATGGGTCTCAGTTCCATTCTATCCTTTTGAAAATGTAAGGAATTATTGTGACTGTCATACCTTTCTTTCTTTTTTTGTTTATTTTTTTTCAGTTTGCAATTATGAGTGAAGATGTGTTGTATTTGTCTTTTGTACTTGGCTTATTTCACTTAGCAAAATTTTCTCTAAGTTCATCCAAGTTGCTACAAATGGTGGAATTTCGTTCTTTTTTATGGAAGAGTAGTATTCCATTGTGTATATAGACCACATTTTCTTATCCTGTCATCTGTCAATGGGCATTTAGGTTGGTTCCTACTCTTAGCTATTGCAAATAGAGCTGAGATAAACATGGGATTGCAGTTATTCCACCAGAGGTGGGAAAGGTGGAGTTAGAGAAAAACTGGTAAAGAGCCACAAAAATGTTTACATTGTGTAATGATAAAGTTTTTAGAAAATAAATTAATTTGAAAAATAAATAAAATAAAATAAATAATCCATGGGTTAAAGAAGAAATCACAAGGTAATCAAAAAGATGGAGAATAACAAATGCTGATAAGGATGTGGAGAAAGGGCAACTCTTCTACACTGCTGTTGGGACTGTAAATTAGCATAGCCACTATGGAAACACTATGGAGTTTTCTCGAGCAACTACAGATAGAACCACCATATGATACAGCAATCTCACTTCTGGGTACATACCCAAAGGAGTGGAAATCAACATGTCAGAAGGATATTTGCACTCCCATGTTCACTGCAGCTCTATTTACAATAGCCAAGATATGGAACCACCCTAAACATCCACTGACGGATGACTGGATAAGGAAAATGTGGTATATATACACAGTGGAATACTACTCTGCTATAAAAAGGAATGAAATTCTGCCATTCTCAGCAACGTGGATGAGTTTAGAGAAAAATATAAGTGAAATAAGCCAGGCAGAGAGGGAAAAATACCACATGTCCTCACTCATAAGTAGGAGCTAAAATAGAAAGAAGAAAGGGGGAGAGTTTCAAGATGGCGGCGGCTGCGGCGGCTGGCGCGGAGTAGCTGAGGTGGAAAAGGTGGCCACTGGGCCTCAGGCAGCCGGGAAACTTGTGGACCTTTCTCTGGCCATCTCTTAAGGGAGGACTGCTGCTGCTGGCCGGTCGTGGGGGCTCAACGCCACTTTGCCCCCGGCAGGAGAGGCTGCCTCATTTACAGGCAACAGCTTTGAAGTGTGGAGCAGGAAAAGAACTGATTCTTAGCTGCAAAAGTGAGTCTTGAAACAGGGAACACGGCGCCAGGGCTGCTGTGGATGCAGCCAGGATCCCGGAGGCTGGGGCCGCACTGAAGGCGGCCAGCTGCCCTATCCAGGATTCGAGGTTACAGGCCGGCATTAAAGAAGACTCCTGGGAGCGCCCGAGCGGCGCCGCGACTGAACAGCCCGAGGCGGCAGCGCCGAGAACACGGAAGGCAACAAACCAGAGACAGCGAGCGCCCGACCTGGCACAGCACTGTGAGTGATCCCTGGCAAAGCTCTGATCGGGGGGTGGATGCCCACGAGGCTCCCCGCCTGCACCACCAGGCCACTCACTGCCCCAGTGCTGCCTCCATTTTCCCAGGTGCGGGCAGCTCCGCCCTGCTCGGCCATCACTGAGCCCATTTGCTTGGCCTGGCGCAGGGCTTTCCGGACCCTGCGGGCCGACCTCCTCTCCCACTCCCTCCACGGTTCTCTGGCAGGGCTGGGGGTGTGGGGCGTCCCGACCAGTTTTGGGAGGGCTAGGAAGTACGGGCGGGCCGACTGTCACTCCACCACACCCTGGACTCCGGCCCCGGTAAACTTCCTGTTACTGGGAGGCAGATACCATCTCTGCGACCACCAGTTTGGAAAAAAGCCTAACGAATTTCTGGTTGGGAATAGTGTGGTAGGAGAGTTCCCAGGTCTGCTTGAACCTGCCGGAGAGCAGGCTGCAGGCGGGCACTAGACTCGGTTTATACCGGGGGGATACAAAGGTGAACAAGACCCGAGAAAGATCTACACAGTGCTACAAAGGCACCCAGAGAGACTGGTCGTCTGTGCCTAGCAGAAACCTGGTAGACTTCCTGGGCGAGGCGGTGCCGAGCAGGGTCTTGAAGGCCCAGCTGATAGACGAGGGGTGCAGAAGACACGCCCCAACCCAGCACAGTGTGCACAGAGGGGGGAGACGTGCGGCCAGGGAGGCGGAGACTTGACAGAAACCACACACCCGGTGGGGTCGCCACTGCACGATCTAACAGCCTGGGCCAGAGCACACGGAACGGGGAGAAGTCCTGTACAGAAAGTGAAAGCTCAACAGAGATCACACACCCTGTGGTACGTGATCCACCAGCCCAGCAGAGTACAAGCTGACCAGAAAGGTGGATCCCCAGAGAAGCCCAAGACCCGAGGCAACCACACACACAAGACACTAGAGGCCAACTGAGCAGTCACGGCGGGAGCCATACCAAATTGGCAACCACAGCAACATCCTAGTTAGTCATTAGTCTTAAACCGGTGGACTGTGAAACCCCCTGCCACAATGAATAAACACCAAAAAAAAGACACCAGAAATACAAAAAATCAAGAAATTACACCACCAAAAGTTAATAAATCTCATACTCTAGATCCTAGAGAACAAGAAGCCCTTGAAATAACTGATAAGGAATTTCGAGTGATAATTCTAAGGAAACTGAATGAGATACAAGAAAACTCAGCTAGACATCATGATGAAATGAGGAAAAGTATACAGGATCTGAAAGAGGAAATATACAAGGAAATCAATGTCCTGAAAAAAAAATGTAGCAGAACTTGCTGAACTGAAGAAGTTATTCAGCGAAATAAAAAACACAACGGAGAGTTTAACCAGCAGGCTTGTCGAAGTTGAAGAGAGAACCTCTGAACTTGAAGATGGGCTGTTTGAAATAACACAAGCAGACAAAAAGAAAGAAAAAAGAATCAAGGACATGGAAGAAAATCTGAGAGAGATATCAGACAACCTCAAGCGCTCAAATATCCGAGTCATGGGTATTCCAGAAGGGGAGGAAAATGTAGATTCCATTGAAAACATATTCAACAAAATAGTGGCAGAAAACTTCCCAGGTATAGGAAAAATCACAGATCTTCAGATCCAGGAAGCTCAACGATCTCCAAACGTATTCAACCCAAAAAGGCCTTCTCCAAGACATGTCATAGTCAAATTGGCAAAACTCAGAGACAAAGAGAGAATCTTAAAAGCTGCAAGAGAGAAGCGTCAAATCACCTATAAGGGAGCCCCAATCAGGTTAACATCAGACTTTTCATCACAAACCCTAAAAGCTAGAAAGGAATGGGATGATATTTTCAAAATACTAAAAGACAAAGATTGCCAGCCAAGAATACTCTACCCTGCAAGGCTATCCTTCCGAAATGAGGGGCAAATAGTATATTTCTCAGACAAACAAAAACTGCGGGAGTTCACTACCACAAGACCACCCTTACAAGAAATCCTCAAGGGAGTACTGGGTTTGGTTCCTGAAAAATAACTACCACTGCCATAAAAACCTAAGAAAAATCTAAACCCGCTAGTACAATAAAAATGGCATTCATGAAGAGAAAACAAGCTAACAAAAACACTATCTACAACCTAAGGAACCAACAAACACAGAAACCAAACAGTAAATCAGAAAGCAAGGAACAAAAGACACCTAAGACAACCAAACAACCAATAAAATGCTAAGAATAAATCAACACCTTTCAATAACAACTCTTAATGTTAAAGGCTTAAATTCCCCAATTAAAAGACACAGACTGGCTGATTGGATCAAAAAGCAGGACCCAACTATATGCTGCCTACAAGAGACCCACCTCACCCATAAAGATTCACACAGACTAAGAGTAAAAGGATGGAAAAAGATTTACCATGCAAACAGAAAAGAAAAACGAGCTGGAGTGGCTATTCTTATATCTGACAAAATAGACTTTAAACTAAAAACCATAAAAAGAGACAATGAGGGACACTACTTAATGATAAAAGGACTGATCCACCAAGAAGACATAACAATCATAAATATGTACGCACCCAATGTTGGAGCAGCCAGATTTATAAAACAAACTCTATTAGACCTAAAGAAGGAAATAGACACTAATACCATAATAGCAGGGGACCTGAACACTCCACTGTCAATATTAGACAGATCATCTAGGCAAAGAATCAGTAGAGAAACACAAGATCTAAACAAGACTCTAGACCAATTGGAATTGGCAGATATCTACAGAACATTCCACCCAACAACCTCAGAATATTCATTCTTCTCATCAGCACATGGATCATTCTCCAAGATAGATCACATATTAGGTCACAAATCAAGTCTCAATAAATTCAAAAAAATTGGAATTATCCCATGTATCTTCTCAGACCACAATGGATTAAAACTAGAAATTAATAACAAACAAAACTCTGGAAACTATACAAACACATGGAAATTAAACAGCATTCTACTTAATGACATATGGGTCCAAGAAGAAATCAAGCAGGAAATCAAAAAGTTTATTGAAACTAATGAAAACAATGATACATCATACCAAAACCTGTGGGATACTGCAAAAGCAGTATTGAGGGGAAAATTTATTGCATTAAATGCTCACTTCAGCAGAATGGAAAGATGGCAAGTGAACAACCTAACACTTCACCTTAAAGAACTAGAAAAACAAGAACAATCCAATCCTAAAGTTAGCAGACGGAAAGAAATCATTAAGATCAGAGCAGAACTGAATGAAATTGAAAACCAAAAAACAATTCAAAAGATCAACGAATCAAAAAGTTGGTTTTTTGAAAAGATAAATAAAATTGACAAACCATTAGCATGGCTAACAAAAAAAAGAAGAGAGAAGACTCAAATAACAAAAATTAGAAATGAAAAAGGCGATATTACAACTGATTCATCTGAAATACAAGGAATCATTCGAGCCTACTATAAACAACTATACGCCAACAAATTTGAAAATCTGGAGGAAATGGATAAATTTCTGGACACACACAAGCTCCCAAAACTGAACCGTGAAGACGTAGAAAATTTGAACAGACCAATAACAATAAAGGAGATTGAAGCTGTTATCAGAAGGCTCCCAACAAAGAAAAGCCCAGGACCAGATGGATTCACAGCAGAATTTTACCAAACATTCAAAGAGGAATTGACACCGATTCTTTACAAACTATTCCAAAAGATTGAAACGGACGCAAATCTCCCAAACTCATTCTATGAAGCAAACATCATCCTGATACCAAAACCAGGTAAAGATATAACCAAAAAAGAAAACTACAGGCCGATATCCTTGATGAATATAGATGCAAAAATCCTCACTAAAATACTAGCAAACAGAATACAGCAACACATACGAAAAATTATTCATCACGATCAAGTGGGATTCATCCCAGGGATGCAAGGTTGGTTCAACATACGCAAATCAATAAATGTGATACACCATATTAATAAACTCAAACACAAGGACCATATGATCATCTCTATAGATGCTGAAAAAGCATTTGATAAAGTTCAGCACTCATTCATGACAAAGACCCTCTATAAGTTAGGTATAGAGGGAAAGTATCTCAACATAATTAAAGCCATATATGCCAAACCCACTGCCAATATCATCCTGAATGGGGAAAAGCTGAAAGCTTTTCCTTTAAGAACAGGCACTAGACAAGGATGCCCACTCTCACCACTCCTATTCAACATAGTGTTGGAAGTACTAGCCAGAGCAATCAGAGAAGAGAAGGAAATAAAGGGCATCCAGATTGGAAAAGATGAAGTCAAACTGTCCCTGTTTGCAGATGACATGATCCTATATATCGAACAGCCTAAAACCTCTACAAAAAAACTGTTGGAATTGATAAATGATTTCAGCACAGTAGCAGGATACAAAATCAACACACAAAAATCAGTAGCATTTCTTTTCTCCAATAGTGAACATGCAGAAGGAGAAATCAAGAAAGCCTGCCCATTTACAATAGCCACCAAAAAAATAAAATACTTAGGAATTGAGTTAACCAAGGAGGTGAAAAATCTCTATAATGAGAACTACAAACCACTGCTGAGAGAAATTAGAGAGGATACAAGAAGATGGAAAGATATCCCATGCTCTTGGATTGGAAGAATCAACATAGTGAAAATGTCCATACTACCCAAAGTGATATACAAATTCAATGCAATCCCCATCAAAATTCCAAAGACATTTTTCTCAGAAATGGAAAAAACTATTCAGACATTTATATGGAACAATAAAAGACCACGAATAGCCAAAGCAATGCTCAGCAAAAAAAATAAAGCTGGAGGCATAACACTACCTGACTTTAAGCTATACTACAAAGCTATAATAACCAAAACAGTATGGTACTGGCATAAAAACAGACACACTGACCAATGGAATAGAATAGAGAATCCAGAAATCAACCCTCACACTTACTGCCATCTGATCTTTGACAAAGGCACCAAGCCTATTCACTGGGAAAGGGACTGCCTCTTCAGCAAGTGGTGCTGGGATAACTGGATATCGTTATGCAGGAGAATGAAACTAGATCCATACCTCTCACCATATACTAAAATCAACTCAAAATGGATTAAGGATTTAAATATACACCCTGAGACAATAAAACTTCTTAAAGAAAACATAGGGGAAACACTTCAGGAAATAGGACTGGGCACAGACTTCATGAATACGACCCCAAAAGCACGGGCAACCAAAGGAAAAATAAACAAATGGGATTATATCAAACTAAAAAGCTTCTGCACAGCAAAAGAAACAATTAAAAGAGTTAAAAGACAACCAACAGAGTGGGAGAAAATATTTGCAAAATATACATCTGACAAAGGATTAATATCCAGAATATATAAGGAACTCAAACAACTTTACAAGAAGAAAACAAGCAACCCAATTAAAAAATGGGCAAAAGAGCTAAGTAGGCATTTCTCTAAGGAAGATATCCAAATGGCCAACAGACATATGAAAAAATGCTCAACATCACTCAGCATCCGGGAAATGCAAATCAAAACCACATTGAGATACCATCTAACCCCAGTTAGGATGGCTAAAATCCAAAAGACTCTGAACGATAAATGCTGGCGAGGCTGCGGAGAAAAAGGAACTCTCATACATTGTTGGTGGGACTGCAAAATGGTGCAGCCTCTATGGAAAATGGTATGGAGGTTCCTTAAACAATTGCAAATAGATCTACCATACGACCCAGCCATCCCACTGTTGGGAATATACCCAGAGGAATGGAAATCATCAAGTCGAAGGTATACCTGTTCCCCAATGTTCATCGCAGCACTCTTTACAATAGCCAAGAGTTGGAACCAGCCCAAATGCCCATCATCAGATGAGTGGATACGGAAAATGTGGTACATCTACACAATGGAATACTACTCAGCTATAAAAACGAATGAAATACTGCCATTTGCAACAACATGGATGGACCTCGAGAGAATTATATTAAGTGAAACAAGTCAGGCACAGAAAGAGAAATACCACATGTTCTCACTTATTGGTGGGAGCTAAAAATTAATATATAAATTCACACACACACATACACACATACACACACAAACCGGGGGGGGGGGGGGAAGAAGATATAACAACCACAATTATTTGAAGTTGATACAACAAACAAACAGAAAGGACATGGTTGGGGGGGAGGGGGGGAGGGAGAAGGGAGGGAGGTTTTGGTGATGGGGAGCATTAATCAGCTACAATGTATATCGACAAAATAAAATTAAAAAAATAAAAAAATAAAAAAATAAAAAAAAAAAAAAAAAAAAAAAGAAAGGAAAGAAAGACCACAGTGGTGTGCTGGACTTGCAGAGGGAGAGAACAGACCTAGGGTTGCTGGGGGTGGGAGGTGTGGAGGGAAAGAGGCATTGAGGAGAGGCTGGGTTGGGGACATGGAATAATTGCAATCTAAGGTGGTGGGCGTGCTGATAGTACTGATCAATTACTTTTTGGGTGAGCATCTATTTATGATATTTTCTCCCTCCCAAGAACCTCCCATGTATGCCGTGTGACCTAGACAAACCATCCCAGACATACTCTCAGAAGTTGGCAAAATCTGTCCCTTGTCAATATCAGCTACTCTGTAGAAGCACTGACTATCAATCTCTGAAGTGAATTCAGACAGACTAGTAACCATCTTCAGATGGGGGTTTACATGTGCTTGGGCATTCTTAGTCTGAATGTGTTCCCCCAAAATTCACATGTTGAAATCCCCACTGCAGTGGTATTAAGAGGTGGGGCCTTTAAGGAAGTGATTAAGTCAGTCCTGAGGGCTTTTAGTGTCTTATAAAAGGGCTGGATGAAACTAGGACATTTTGCCCACTCTCCTTCTGCTTTCGTCCCTTCCAGAGGCTTCAGCAGCAAGGTGCAATCTTGGAATCCGGGAGCAGGCCCACCAAATACAGAACCTGCTGGCACCTCGATCTTGAACTTTCCAGATCTATGAGAAATAAATTTCTGGTTTTTATCAATTACATATTCTCAGGTATTTCGTTATAGCAGCATGAATGGACTAAGACAGGCATACACAAAGACCTTCCAAAGGGCACAAATATTTATAAGGGAATCTATTCCCAGATCCTTACCCTACACCTGTAGGGGAGGTGTCTCGTGCCATTCCCCATCCCCAGCTGCTCACTTGCAATTGCCCTTCTCCCATAGTACAAAAGAAAGGCACACTTCTTTCACATCCAAAATTAAGATATGATTCAGATTTCTGCAGTGTAAAAACATCCGAGACATCAGTCAAAAGGACAGTTTGAAATAGTGTTGTCACAAAACCTCCTTTAACCAAAGTGCTTCATACGTAGTAAGCTTTAGTGCTATCCCTCATTTTATACAAATGTCTGTTACAGGCAAAATAGGACATTAGAGATGGGTTATTTTGGACCATTCTACTTTGGTTATAAATTCAGATATATCAGAGAATTAAATTCTTTAAAGGGCGGTCAATTTTCTTTAATAGCCTCTTCTCTTCCCTCCCTTTTTGAATTTTTCAAAACATGTATCTTACCTAAGAAGGAGCATTGATATTATTTTAAACTAATAGTTTGAAACAATGTCTTTTGCTATTCATTTGTTTCATCCACACTCTAAACTTTTCATTTTGTATAAAAAAATTAAAGTATTATGAAATATGTAAAGAAGCTTAATAGTTTTGCACAATCATTGAAGTCGGCTTTGGAAACTTCTTACAAGTCACAATGGAAAGGTCAGGAAATTGCACATGACTGATAAAAGGTTTGTTACACCTGGTGCACTGTTAATAAATAAAAAGATGTAACATGCCAAAACTTTGTTAGAGATTAAACTTATTTTCTATTCAGATACCCATGTGTTTTATGGAATACATGAACTGGCACAATACACTAAATGTTGCTTTGCAAGTTGTGGCAAATACCGTGGTGAATAAGAGCTATTGCTTACAGATTGGTGAATTCCCTTGGAGGTTTCGAGTCATTCCCAGGCAATAATTTATATCTGCTTTTACAGCAATGAAAACAGCATTACTGATGAGATTATAGGATTTGAATACTTTCATATGATTGAACTATTGCTGGTATTTAAAAAACCATGAAATCCATTTATTCAAGTTCATGTTGATTCACAGGAAAAAGTATACAAGTATCTCTTCAAACATGGTTGCTGCAACGACAAAGTCAGTCTTACTCAAATTTCTGCTTTAATCTCTAATGTAGGAATAGTATTTAAAACAAACAAATAAAAACAGAAGATTTTGTGGCTGAAGATTGAACACTGATTTGCACAGAGCATTGACTATTGCCATTAGAACAATTAGAATAATTAATTTTAGAGCATACAACCTGTGCTCTAAAAAAATCGATATGATCAACTCATCCCTGGCTATTTTGGTGTTCTGAAATGAGATAGTTATAAAAGAGAAGTATGTTAACATATTTAATTTAATTTTAAAATGAAGACAATTTTTATGGCAGAAACAATCAGGACTGGCTTAACCAATAAAGTTATATAGCAGACATTTTCCATGAATTATATGAATTGGATTTGAAACTCGTTTTTTTTTTAATAGTTTGATTGAGATACAATTCACAAACCATAAAATTTACCCATTTAAAGTGCATAGTCCAGTGGTTTTTAGTATATTCACAAAGTTGAGTAACCATTAATGCAATCTAATTTTAGAATATTTTTACTATCACAAAACTAACCCTGTGCCCATTAATAATCATTGCCCACTCCTGCTCCTCTTACTTTCTGCCTCTATATATTTGTCTATTCTGGGCAGTTCACATAAATGGAATAATTTCATATGTAATTTTTTTTGGTAACTGACATCTTTTACTCAACATGTTTTTAGGTTCATCTACTTGTGGCATTATTAGTACTTCATTCTTTTTTTCGCTGAATATTGTTTCATTGTGCAAATATTTAATTTATTTTTATCCCTATGTGGTATTATAATAATACCACATTTATTGATCCATTCATCAGTTGATGAAACTCCAGTGTTTTTATAAATATACGTTGTCCACAAGATAAAATAGGCGTTTCATTTTAAAAACTTACATATCAGCAAAGATACTAATATTATCAAAATTTGATTTCTTCCAACCATTTTTTTTTTTTTTGGCATGTTAGGCTAAATAAGGTGGACTCTAAGTGAAAGAGTAGGTGTATAATTAATAGTCAACTGATAAGTCCTTATAAAATGTATTTGCTGCACTTCCCAGATACTAGGAAAATGAACAACTCTGCTGATTGAATAATAAATGTCTTTACAAGTCAGGCAGTTTCCGTATTTTATTTACAACAAAATTGAAGAGGGACATAATTATCAACTTATAGATCATTAAATATAATTTTGATGATAGACCACTTTGGGTTTTTTTGACACACATTTAATTCAGAATAAGTTCAAATAATTGAATAACGTTGCATAATAAAACTCCTTTCCATTCCAGCTACTTATCTACCTACTTATTTACATCAACAAAGCTTTTCATTATCTGCATTTATAAAAGAAAAAACATAGGTTTATAACTGACTTTAAAAGTTGATTTATTTCAACATTCATTTCTAACTAAGTAATATTCTTCTACAGTATGAAATATGTATATTTAATTAAAATATATTTCCAATGTTTATATTTTTATTATTAATCAAATTTTATATTATTTGAGTTTTTGACCAATTGTATACTAATAATTATGATGATCAGTTAATCCATAAATAAAAACAATTTTGATATTTACTGCCTATGTTCAGGGACAAATTAAAACATTTCTATATCAAAACTTAAAATTATTTTTATGTGTTGTAGAAACACATAAAAAAATGAAAGAGGGATTGGTAAAAATTTTAGAGAATAAAAATGCTAGAATAAACTTATGTGGGAAAAATGAATGGAAATATAAGCTCAAGGAGAAAGAAGAATGTTATAAGATATCTGCCTCTGCAATAGAGCTTCTATTATTTCTTAGGGGAAATTTTTTAAATTGTGATTATTTTAATTGATAGATAATAATTATATATACTTATAAGTAGAGACTGGTATTTGGATACATGTATACCATGTGTAATGATGAAATCAGGGTAATTAGTATATCCATCACATCAAACATTAATCATTTCTTTGTGTTAAGAACATTCAAAATCTTCTCTTCTAGCTATTTGAAAATATACAATAAATTATTGCTTGTTATAGTCACGTATAGTACTAGAGAACACTAGAACTTATTTTTCCTATCTGGCTGTAAATCTTTATCTGTTAGCCAGCCTCTTCCTATCTTCCCCTCCCTCCTACTCTTCTCAGCCTCTAGTCACCACAATTTTCCTCTCTAGTTCTATGAGTTCAACATTTTTAGCTCCCTCATTGAGTGAGAACATGCAGTATTTATTTTTCAGTGCCTGACTTACTTCACTTAACAATGTCTTCCAGGTGTATCCATGTTGCCACAAATGACAGGATTTCATTCTTTTTTGTGGCTGAGTAGTATTTCATTATGTATATGTACCACATTTTCTTTATCCATTTAATCTGTCAACAGATACCTGGGTTGATTCCATACCTTGGGTATTGTGAATAGCACTGCAATAAACATAGGGGTGCAGATATCTCTTCAGTATGCTAATTTCCTTTCCTTTGGATAAGTACCAGCAGTGGGATTGTTGAATCGTATGATAGTTCTATTTTTAATTTTTTGAGGAACCTACATACTATTTTCCATAATTGCAGTATATTAATCTACAGATTCAATGATATCCCTTTCAAAATACAAATAACATGCTACATGGAAAAAGGAAAAATACAAAATAACTAGAATTCATATGGAATCACAAAAGACCCCAAATATACAAAGTGATCTTGAGTCAAAAGAACAAAGCTGGAGGCATCAGTTCAAAATATACTAGAAAGCTATACTAACCAAAACAGCATGGTACTGGTTTAAAAAAAAAAAAAAAGACACATGGACTAATGGAGCAGAATAGATTTGACAAAGGCACCAAGAATGTACACTGGGGAAAAGACTGCCTCTTCAATAAATGGTGCTGGGAAAACTGGATATCCATATGCAGAAGAATAAAACTAGACTCTTATCTTTCACCATATACCAAAATCAACTCAAAATGGATTAAAGACTTCAATGTAACACCCAAAACTATAAAACTGCTAGAAGAAAACATAGGAACATAAGAGAAGCACTTCAAAACATTGGTCTATGAAAAGAATTTATGGAGAATACATCAAAAACTCACACAACAAAAGCAAAAATAGACAAATGGGACCATATCAATCTAAAAAGCTTCTGCACAGCAAAGGAAACAATCAACAGAATGAAGAGGCAACCTGTAGAAAGGGAGAAAATATTTGCAAACTATTCATCTGGCAAGGGTTTAATATCCAGAATGTAAACAAAACTCAAACAACCCATCAACAAAAAACAAATAATTCAATTAAAAATGGGGCAAATGATCTGAATAGACATTTCTCAAAAGAAGATATACAAATTGCCAACAGGTATATGAAAAAATACTCAATAATCACTAATCATCACAGAAATGCAAATCAAAACTACAGTGAGATATCTCACTCCAGTTAGAATGGCTATTATCAAAAAGAAAAAAAATAACAGATGCTGGCAAGGAAGTAGAGAAAAGGGAACTTTTATCTTTTTAAAATAAATAATGTTACTACACATTTTAGATTTGATTTATCCTATTCTATTTACATTCCATTGAATACAATTTGAAAAGGGATGTAACAATTTTATTCAAGAAGGTTAATAGTTTCAAAACACTGGAAATTATATTTCTTGCAACTAACTGCTAGTGATAAAACATTTAAATTAATTAAAAATGTCTTAGTGACTATTTTTCCTTAATTCTTTAAGGGGTTATTTGAGCAAAAAGCTTTGATGATAATGATGATTTGAAATACATAACATATATTTAATGTATTTAATGTATGCTTTTTTTCAAACAATATCCTCTAAAATTAGAGAATGTCCACCCAGCTATTTTCATATAATATGGCAACAAAACAGCATACATTTTTTCTGCATTCTTTAAAATTCTGTAAATATATGCATTTTTATTCAAATAAACCCTTCCCCGATTTGGTAATTTATTTTTCTTTCTTTTTTTTTTTTTAATTTTATTTTGTCGATATACATTGTAGCTGATTAATGCTCCCCATCACCAAAACCTCCCTCCCTTCTCCCTCCCCCCCTCCCCCCAACATTGTCCTTTTTGTTTGCTTGTTGTATCAACTTCAAATAATTGTGGTTGTTATATCTTCTTCCCTCCCCCCCCCGATTTGTGTGTGTGTGTGTGTATGTGTGTGTGTGAATTTATATATTAATGTTTAGCTCCCTCCAATAAGTGAGAACATGTGGTATTTCTCTTTCTGTGCCTGACTTGTTTCACTTAATATAATTCTCTCAAGGTCCATCCATGTTGTTGCAAATGGCAGTATTTCATTCGTTTTTATAGCTGAGTAGTATTCCATTGTGTAGATGTACCACATTTTCCGTATCCACTCATCTGATGATGGGCATTTGGGCTGGTTCCAACTCTTGGCTATTGTAAAGAGTGCTGCGATGAACATTGGGGAACAGGTATACCTTCGACTTGATGATTTCCATTCCTCTGGGTATATTCCCAACAGTGGGATGGCTGGGTCGTATGGTAGATCTATTTGCAATTGTTTAAGGAACCTCCATACCATTTTCCATAGAGGCTGCACCATTTTGCAGTCCCACCAACAATGTATGAGAGTTCCTTTTTCTCCGCAGCCTCGCCAGCATTTATCGTTCAGAGTCTTTTGGATTTTAGCCATCCTAACTGGGGTTAGATGGTATCTCAATGTGGTTTTGATTTGCATTTCCCGGATGCTGAGTGATGTTGAGCATTTTTTCATATGTCTGTTGGCCATTTGGATATCTTCCTTAGAGAAATGCCTACTTAGCTCTTTTGCCCATTTTTTAATTGGGTTGCTTGTTTTCTTCTTGTAAAGTTGTTTGAGTTCCTTATATATTCTGGATATTAATCCTTTGTCAGATGTATATTTTGCAAATATTTTCTCCCACTCTGTTGGTTGTCTTTTAACTCTTTTAATTGTTTCTTTTGCTGTGCAGAAGCTTTTTAGTTTGATATAATCCCATTTGTTTATTTTTCCTTTGGTTGCCCATGCTTTTGGGGTCGTATTCATGAAGTCTGTGCCCAGTCCTATTTCCTGAAGTGGTTCCCCTATGTTTTCTTTAAGAATTTTTATTGTCTCAGGGTGTATATTTAAATCCTTAATCCATTTTGAGTTGATTTTAGTATACGGTGAGAGGTATGGCTCTAGTTTCATTCTCCTGCATATCGATATCCAGTTATCCCAACACCACTTGCTGAAGAGGCAGTCCCTTCCCCAGTGAATAGGCTTGGTGCCTTTGTCAAAGATCAGATGGCAGTAAGTGTGTGGGTTGATTTCTGGATTCTCTATTCTATTCCATTGGTCAGTGTGTCTGTTTTTATGCCAGTACCATACTGTTTTGGTTATTATAGCTTTGTAGTATAGCTTAAAGTCAGGTAGTGTTATGCCTCCAGCTTTATTTTTTTTGCTGAGCATTGCTTTGGCTATTCGTGGTCTTTTATTGTTCCATATAAATGTCTGAATAGTTTTTTCCATTTCTGAGAAAAATGTCTTTGGAATTTTGATGGGGATTGCATTGAATTTGTATATCACTTTGGGTAGTATGGACATTTTCACTATGTTGATTCTTCCAATCCAAGAGCATGGAATATCTTTCCATCTTCTTGTATCCTCTCTAATTTCTCTCAGCAGTGGTTTGTAGTTCTCATTATAGAGATTTTTCACCTCCTTGGTTAACTCAATTCCTAAGTATTTTATTTTTTTGGTGGCTATTGTAAATGGGCAGGCTTTCTTGATTTCTCGTTCTGCATGTTCACTGTTGGAGAAAAGAAATGCTACTGATTTTTGCGTGTTGATTTTGTATCCTGCTACTGTGCTGAAATCATTTATCAATTCCAACAGTTTTTTTGTAGAGGTTTTAGGCTGTTCGATATATAGGATCATGTCATCTGCAAACAGAGACTGTTTGACTTCATCTTTTCCAATCTGGATGCCCTTTATTTCCTTCTCTTCTCTGATTGCTCTGGCTAGTACTTCCAACACTATGTTGAATAGGAGTGGTGAGAGTGGGCATCCTTGTCTAGTGCCTGTTCTTAAAGGAAAAGCTTTCAGCTTTTCCTCATTCAGGATGATATTGGCAGTGGGTTTGGCATATATGGCTTTAATTATGTTGAGATACTTTCCCTCTATACCTAACTTATAGAGGGTCTTTGTCATGAATGAGTGCTGAACTTTATCAAATGCTTTTTCAGCATCTATAGAGATGATCATATGGTCCTTGTGTTTGAGTTTATTAATATGGTGTATCACATTTATTGATTTGCGTATGTTGAACCAACCTTGCATCCCTGGGATGAATCCCACTTGATCGTGATGAATAATTTTTCGTATGTGTTGCTGTATTCTGTTTGCTAGTATTTTAGTGAGGATTTTTACATCTATATTCATCAAGGATATCGGCCTGTAGTTTTCTTTTTTGGTTATATCTTTACCTGGTTTTGGTATCAGGATGATGTTTGCTTCATAGAATGAGTTTGGGAGATTTGCGTCCGTTTCAATCTTTTGGAATAGTTTGTAAAGAATCGGTGTCAATTCGTCTTTGAATGTTTGGTAAAATTCTGCTGTGAATCCATCTGGTCCTGGGCTTTTCTTTGTTGGGAGCCTTCTGATAACGGCTTCAATCTCCTTTATTGTTATTGGTCTGTTCAAATTTTCTACGTCTTCACGGTTCAGTTTTGGGAGCTTGTGTGTGTCCAGAAATTTATCCATTTCCTCCAGATTTTCAAATTTGTTGGCGTATAGTTGTTTATAGTAGTCTCGAATGATTCCTTGTATTTCAGATGAATCAGTTGTAATATCGCCTTTTTCATTTCTAATTTTTGTTATTTGAGTCTTCTCTCTTCTTTTTTTTGTTAGCCATGCTAATGGTTTGTCAATTTTATTTATCTTTTCAAAAAACCAACTTTTTGATTCTTTGAACTTTTGAATTGTTTTTTGGTTTTCAATTTCATTCAGTTCTGCTCTGATCTTAATGATTTCTTTCCGTCTGCTAACTTTAGGATTGGATTGTTCTTGTTTTTCTAGTTCTTTAAGGTGAAGTGTTAGGTTGTTCACTTGCCAGCTTTCCATTCTTCTGAAGTGAGCATTTAATGCAATAAATTTTCCCCTCAATACTGCTTTTGCAGTATCCCACAGGTTTTGGTATGATGTATCATTGTTTTCATTAGTTTCAATAAACTTTTTGATTTCCTGCTTGATTTCTTCTTGGACCCATATGTCATTAAGTAGAATGCTGTTTAATTTCCATGTGTTTGTATAGTTTCCAGAGTTTTGTTTGTTATTAATTTCTAGTTTTAATCCATTGTGGTCTGAGAAGATACATGGGATAATTCCAATTTTTTTGAATTTATTGAGACTTGATTTGTGACCTAATATGTGATCTATCCTGGAGAATGATCCATGTGCTGATGAGAAGAATGAATATTCTGAGATTGTTGGGTGGAATGTTCTGTAGATATCTGCCAATTCCAATTGGTCTAGAGTCTTGTTTAGATCTTGTGTTTCTCTACTGATTCTTTTCCTAGATGATCTGTCTAATATTGACAGTGGAGTGTTCAGGTCCCCTGCTATTATGGTATTAGTGTCTATTTCCTTCTTTAGGTCTAATAGAGTTTGTTTTATAAATCTGGCTGCTCCAACATTGGGTGCGTACATATTTATGATTGTTATGTCTTCTTGATGGATCAGTCCTTTTATCATTAAGTAGTGTCCCTCATTGTCTCTTTTTATGGTTTTTAGTTTAAAGTCTATTTTGTCAGATATAAGAATAGCCACTCCAGCTCGTTTTTCTTTTCTGTTTGCATGGTAAATCTTTTTCCATCCTTTCACTCTTAGTCTGTGTGAATCTTTATGGGTGAGGTGGGTCTCTTGTAGGCAGCATATAGTTGGGTCCTGCTTTTTGATCCAGTCAGCCAGTCTGTGTCTTTTAATTGGGGAATTTAAGCCTTTAACATTAAGAGTTGTTATTGAAAGGTGTTGATTTATTCCTAGCATTTTATTGGTTGTTTGGTTGTCTTAGGTGTCTTTTGTTCCTTGCTTTCTGATTTACTGTTTGGTTTCTTTGTTTGTTGGTTCCTTAGGTTGTAGATAGTGTTTTTGTTAGCTTGTTTTCTCTTCACGAATGCCATTTTTATTGTACTAGCGGGTTTAGATTTTTCTTAGGTTTTTATGGCAGTGGTAGTTATTTTTCAGGAACCAAACCCAGTACTCCCTTGAGGATTTCTTGTAAGGGTGGTCTTGTGGTAGTGAACTCCCGCAGTTTTTGTTTGTCTGAGAAATATACTATTTGCCCCTCATTTCGGAAGGATAGCCTTGCAGGGTAGAGTATTCTTGGCTGGCAATCTTTGTCTTTTAGTATTTTGAAAATATCATCCCATTCCTTTCTAGCTTTTAGGGTTTGTGATGAAAAGTCTGATGTTAACCTGATTGGGGCTCCCTTATAGGTGATTTGACGCTTCTCTCTTGCAGCTTTTAAGATTCTCTCTTTGTCCTTGAGTTTTGCCAATTTGACTATGACATGTCTTGGAGAAGGCCTTTTTGGGTTGAATACGTTTGGAGATCGTTGAGCTTCCTGGATCTGAAGATCTGTGATTTTTCCTATACCTGGGAAGTTTTCTGCCACTATTTTGTTGAATATGTTTTCAATGGAATCTCCATTTTCCTCCCCTTCTGGAATACCCATGACTCGGATATTTGAGCGCTTGAGGTTGTCTGATATCTCTCTCAGATTTTCTTCCATGTCCTTGATTCTTTTTTCTTTCTTTTTGTCTGCTTGTGTTATTTCAAACAGCCCATCTTCAAGTTCAGAGGTTCTCTCTTCAACTTCGACAAGCCTGCTGGTTAAACTCTCCGTTGTGTTTTTTATTTTGCTGAATAACTTCTTCAGTTCAGCAAGTTCTGCTACATTTTTTTTTAGGACATTGATTTCCTTGTAGATTTCCTCTTTCAGATCCTGTATACTTTTCCTCATTTCATCATGATGTCTAGCTGAGTGTTCTTGTATCTCATTCAGTTTCCTTAGAATTATCACTCGAAATTCCTTGTCAGTTATTTCAAGGGCTTCTTGTTCTATAGGATCTAGAGTATGAGATTTATTAACTTTTGGTGGTGAACTTTCTTGATTTTTTGTATTTCTGGTGTCTTTTTTTTGGTGTTTATTCATTGTGGCAGGGGGTTTCACAGTCCACCGGTTTGAGACTAATGACTAACTAGGATGTTGCTGTGGTTGCCAATTTGGTATGGCTCCCGCCGTGACTGCTCAGTTGGCCTCTAGTGCCTTGTGTGTGTGGTTGCCTTGGGTCTTGAGCTTCTCCGGGGAGCCACCTTTCTGGTCAGCTTGTACTCTGCTGGGCTGGTGGATCACGTACCACAGGGTGTGTGATCTCTGTTGAGCTTTCACTTCCTGTACAGGACTTCTCCCCGTTCCGTGTGCTCTGGCCCAGGCTGTTAGATCGTGCAGTGGCGACCCCACCGGGTGTGTGGTTTCTGTCGAGTCTCCGCCTCCCTGGCCGCACGTCTCCCCCCTCTGTGCACACTGTGCTGGGCTGGGGTGTGTCTTCTGCACCCCTCGTCTATCAGCTGGGCCTTCAAGACCCTGCTCAGCACCGCCTCGCCCAGGAAGTCTACCAGGTTTCTGCTAGGCACAGACGACCGGTCTCTCTGGGTGCCTTTGTAGCACTGTGTAGATCTTTCTCGGGTCTTGTTCACCTTTGTATCCCCCCGGTATAAACCGAGTCTAGTGCCCGCCTGCAGCCTGCTCTCCGGCAGGTTCAAGCGGACCTGGGAACTCTCCTACCACACTATTCCCAACCAGAAATTCGTTAGGCTTTTTTCCAAACTGGTGGTCACAGAGATGTTATCTGCCTCCCAGTAACAGGAAGTTTACCGGGCCGGAGTCCAGGGTGTGGTGGAGTGACAGTCGGCCCCGCCCGTACTTTCTAGCCCTCCCAACACTGGTCGGGACGCCCCACACCCCCAGCCCCGCCAGAGAACTGCGGAGGGAGTGGGAGAGGAGGCCGGCCCGCAGGGTCCGGAAAGCCCCGCGCCAGGCCAAGCAAATGGGCTCAGTGATGGCCGAGCAGGGCGGAGCTGCCCGCACCTGGGAAAATGGAGGCAGCACCGGGGCAGTGAGTGGCCTGGTGGTGCAGGCAGGAGCCGCGTGGGCATCCACCCCCCGAACAGAGCTGTGCCAGGGATCACTCACAGTGCTGTGCCAGGTCGGGCACTCGCTCTGTCTCTGGTTTGTTGCCTTCCGTGTTCTCGGCGCTGCCGCTTCGGGCTGTTCAGTCGCGGCGCCGCTCGGGCGCTCCCAGGAATCTTCTTTAATGCCAGCCTGAAACCTCTAATCCTGAATAGGGCAGCTGGCCGCCTTCAGTGCGGCCCCAGCCTCCGGGATCCTGGCTGCATCCACAGCAGCCCTGGCGCCGTGTTCCCTGTTTCAAGACTCGCTTTTGCAGCTAAGAATCAGTTCTTTTCCTGCTCCACACTTCAAAGCTGTTGCCTGTAAATGAGGCAGCCTCTCCTGCCGGGGGCAAAGTGGCGTTGAGCCCCCACGACCGGCCAGCAGCAGCAGTCCTCCCTTAAGAGATGGCCAGAGGAAGGTCCACAAGTTTCCCGGCTGCCTGAGGCCCAGTGGCCACCTTTTCCACCTCAGCTACTCCGCGCCAGCCGCCGCAGCCGCCGCCATCTTGAAACTCCTGGTAATTTATTTTTCTAATTATAATAGAAATATATAACCATGGGCGAAAATTTGAAAATATTAAAAGGAAAAAAATTTATAAAAATAATCCCCAATATCATGATCAACAAATAATTTTGTGTGTGTGTGTGTGTGTCTGTGTGTGTGTGTGTTTGTGTGGTATTTACAACCGTACATTTTTACAGGGTGTGACTTACTATATATGGACTGTTGTTTTCTGGTTTTCTCCTTAGATCATGAACTCTTAAATATATCATTAAACATTCTACAAAACACCTTTAAATTTGTGTTCAATTTTTAGAGTTAATTATAAGAAAGCTAATTGTAAGTCTTCTCTGAAATAGTTCATTCTAGCATTCGTTTTAATAGCAAACAATGTCATCAAAATGGCCAATAGAAGAACACTTAAATTTAAAATGACATAATATTCCATTATCAATCTATTTGTTGTTACCTCTAAGTTTTACAGAAGCCTATTTAAACATCATTTATTTTTAGAGTTCAGAATGAAATTATCCTTTGACATTACTGCTGATAAGAGATTTAAAATGTATTAACCTCCTCTAAGTTTTTCAGTAAAGCCATGTGTGTTGCGCTTATGATTTGTTCTGTTGCCTTGACCACAAGGATCGAATTGGCTTAAAATAAAATGCTTGACTTATGACCTTTCTTGATCAAAATCTGATTTTTCAGAACAGTTTCTCAACAATAGTATTTAGACATACAGTTGCAAAGAAAAAAACCTAGCCTAGGTAAGCAGTTTTTTATTGCTGTTGTGGAGGCTGTTTCTGTGTGTGTTCTGCCTAAATATTTGTTGAATTTTATCTTAGTAATCTAACTATGTAAAAATTTGACAGAAAGTGTCTAGACGTGGTTCTCTTGTCATCAAAATTGCTTGAAAGAACATAAACCATTTCATCTGCACAGCTAGATTCTTCCCCTACCTCCTTCCCTTCCTTCCTTCCTCTCTTTTCTAATAATTATTAATTTTAGTTGCAGAAATTTTTTAGTTTATATTTTCACTTTTGGCTTTTGCCTTACTTTTTCTGGTCTACATTTGAGGAACACCAACCATGTTTAGACTTCGAATATTCTCTGCCCTTTTAATTTTCTCTGTTATTATTCTGTTATTATTTTTATGTTATTATCCCTTTCTTTCTCTGTATTTTGAGAGGACATGCACATAGGATGTCACATCACTGATTTTTTCTGCTGTGTAACTGTATAATTTTTTACACAGAATTTTATTTTTTGGCTGACATTTTAGTGACAATCTCCTTTACACTTTTCTTTTTCTTTTTGCTATTTTAAATCTCAGATTTGCTTTGCATTTCTTTTTACTGTTTTTCTCAACCTGATCTCTTATTTCTGTCTTGTCCCATTCTGTTTATCATGCTTTTATTCATCCTCTAGAGGATACCTAGGTTTTCTTCTGGTTCTTTCAGTTGATTGACTTCAGAGATCTGTTTTTCTCCCTGATTCTTCAGAATAAAATTTCTTCTCACATCATTTTCATTATTTTCTCACAAATCTCATCTGTGCTTTCTCTTTTTTCTCATCTTTCAAAAGGAGAAAGTCCATGCAGAAATTATGTGTCCCATCACACAGGAGGTGTGGTTCTTCTTTGGCTCTACTCATTGGCCACTTGACCTCAGAAAGTCTCTGTTCAGGAGAATGTTACAAGGGAGGTGACAGATGGTTAAATCCAGAGGAATGCATTGTGTCTGTGCTGCACTTGAGATAGGAGGTGCTCGGTTTCCATGGGCTCAGGTTACAGGACACACCTCTGGGTTACAAGCCACTCTCCAAGGTCTCAGGCCCCTCTTCTAGGCCTTCCCCTAGAGGAAAGTTACTGTTGCTTATTAGACTTATTTTTGGTACCAACACAGGAAATTGAGACTACAAGGGGTGGACTTATGCAAATCCATTAGTGGAGCATGCTCAGTAAAAGGGGTTTATACAGCTTATTCAACCCCAATGACTGAGCTTGCTCAATGGAAGGGAATTTTTCCTTTGAATGACCTTCCACTAGTAATACTAAAGAGCACAGAATATTCTTGAATATGTTCAGTGCATGTGATAGAATTTGACCAATGAACATGCTCCAAAAAGAGACCAACTGAGCATGTGCAAGACAGTGTTACATAACAGGGAGCCACCTCCTTAATGGAATACTCATTATATAGCAGGAAATATGTATTAGATAGTGAAACTATAAAAACTCAATCCCAACAGAAGGTGGGGTTGTTGCTCACTTTCCTGGGGCCAATCTGCACTTCACCAGCTGAGGTATGTATGCTTTACTTTTGTATTAAACTTACTTTTAGGTGGCTGCTCATTCTTGAGCCAGCCTGCACTCTGTACTAAACTTTAAGTACGTATTTCTTACTTTTTTTGTATTAAACTTGTTGTGGGCCCTGCTCAGTCTCTGGAGCTAGGCTGCACTTTCTCTGTGAAGTCTGTACTCCTATTCGTTACATTAAACCTGTTCTCACTTTTTACTGTGATTCTGCTCTTGAATTCTTTCCTGTGGTGGAGTAGAGGACCTGGAAAGAGGACAGGGTGGGTTGAGGCCGGCTATCAGGCCTCACAGATCCTTCCTCCAGCATCACACTCAGCTAGTCTTTCCCAACCTCCACTGCTGGCTTCCTAGGTGCTCTGAAATTAGAAAATATTTTTTAAATGAAAGAAAACAAAAAATAGCCACCATCATGCGTATCTTGGTATTTAGCCTTTACCACCCATATATGAATATAATTATGCTGGCATTTGATAGGATTAAGCATCCCATCACCAGTTCTCTCTCTTTCTCTCTCTCTCTCTCTCTCTCTCTCTCTCTCTCTCACACACACACACACACACACACACACACACACACACACACACAGAGTTCTGGCCATGTTTTCTTAGCATCATGATAACCTACACAATAGAAAGATGGTTAACAAGTTTTACTATTGATCTGCAAGTCCATTTAAATAATATTATATTTTTAAGTGAGCAATATTTTATAGAATATAGGTACTAGAATTCTCAATCTAAGAACTAAGCATTCTCGAACATTTGACATTTAGGTTATTTCCAATGTTTCTTTTATTTAGTTTTCATCCCTGTTAATCTGTAGTAAATATATTTGTACACAGTTGTGAGTCTGTTTGAATGATTTTTCTTTAGCAGGTCTCACTAGTGCAAAAGGCAAGACACACTTTGGAAGTCCGCTGATATTGCCATGTTGCTTTCAAAAGGACTCTCCTGGGTTTTAAAGGCATCAGCAAAGAATGAGCTGTCTTGTTTTATTGCAAAGTTGCTACACTTAAAAATTCAGTTCCAAACATCTTTTCTTCTTTTTCCCCATGATAGTCTGAGGACCCATCATTTTAGTTTCTAGCCATCCTTTAGGAGAAATACTGCTAGGGCAAACAAACATGAATGCATTTACCAAATCTGGGAAAATCTTTTCTTGCTATTGTTTTCCTACAGTGTAGATAAATTTCACAAATATTTCAGTGAGTCGATGAAAATTACCACCTTGGTGAGAATAGCATAGTGCTGAATGATTTTAAAACAGAGAACAACATTTGGAGAAATGTCATTGTTGCTTTGGATCTGAGAAAATTACACAGAAAAATCAAATCCCTACTAATGCTGATTTGACCCAATGGGATCTGCTCATTTACCATTCTCCATAAAATTCTTTCTCGTAGCTCTCACCTTTTTATTATTAGATCTACAAATTGCCCTCTTGTTACCATTACCATGAGCATCTCAAACAAGCGACCTTGTTGAGAAAACTAAAAGCAAGCACACAAGTCTTATAGTTTAATGGTGAAAATAGGAGACCCACTTCCTATTCAACCACCAACCTCATTAATACCATTCTGTTCTACTATCTCAACTATGTTTATTTCCTTTATCTGGTAGTCAGGAAATCCAGATTTAGGTGTTAATTGGTAAGTAATTGATCTAAAAGTAATAAAATTGCAACAAAAGGCATTAAAGCTGCTTTTGAACATGAAGCCTGTTTGCTTTTCAGCATCATTCTCCAGCTCTCACAAAACATACCACATTGCTTGGAATTTGAATGAGTTATAACTATTGAAGTTATGCATTTCGGTTGACCAAATGCTTAGAAATCTAGAGGAATCTATTCTGCTTTTGATTATTTAGGAAATTGCTTTCTCTGCTCAAACTTTGGCTGAATGGCTTCAAAAATTAAGTTGAATCTTCCTTAAAAGAAACAGAAATTCTTGAATGAAAACAGAAAAATATTATTCCATTCTATAGATAAAAACCAGAATCCCAGAGAACAAAGTTTCTGCATTAACAAAGCTTACAATGTAAAATAAAAGATTAAAAATCTAGGTCTGTTGAATTGAACTGAATTTTTGTTCTCAGCTTAGTATTTCCCAGGTAACTGACACAGCCTTCCAGTCAGTTATGCAGCTTCTCGAACACCAGAGTTAAACAAAGTAAACTAAATAAAGTTTTTTGTACTCTGTTCTTAAATTAAAATCCAGGTGACAGCAGTGTATTCAGCTTCTTTCTTTGGAAAAGCAACCTAAATTGAGATTCTTACTTGCTTAAAGCCCTCATTCGATCCCTTTTATGGATCTTGGCTTGATGTAAAGATCTGGGCCTTTGCTTCCTTTGGGGAAAAGGCAATATGTCTTTGTCTTGTCAACACCTGCTGTTGGGCTATTTCAAACATAGGAAGTAATTGTGTTCCTACAGTAGAGCTTGTAGTTTGTCCTGGTTGTCTGGAAAAGAAACTAACAAACTCCGTAATATAAAGAGTGGGCCCCAGATCCGACTCAGTCCTAGTGCTTGTGAAAATTCAAGCTGTTTACAGGTGAAGCAGGGATCTTTCTCTTAAATGAGTTTTCTCCCAAATTTGTCCTCTAATTCTGAAACTAACTGAATTACTTAATGAGTGTCAACCTGTGATTCTTACTTTAAACGCAGAAGAAAAAGGATATGTTAAATTCAGGTAAGGATTAAAGAAAAGCTACTCTAATGAAGAATGTCTCATTTGTAGATTATGAGTCTGTACTGAGTCTAATGTGGTAACAATAAGAATAAGGGCATTTTATATTTTGAGTTTTCACTCTGAGTTCAAATGCTCAGAGCTAGTACACTGATGCAAAATAAATACATAAAAGTGGAAGTTCTTTGTCATCATCCTATGTCTTCAGGATCCCTCTGGCTCTTCATGTAGTATTCCACTGCTTAAAACCCTTCACAAGTTCCCTATTGCTATAGGAAAAATAATCCAAACTGCACATGTAGCCTTCCATAGTTCAGCTGTTCCCAGCAGTGCAGCTTCCTGTTCTATCTCTTCACACAGCACAGCAGGTTGTTTCCAGAACCCTGTGCTTCCTGTCCACCTCTGCCCTCTTCCTCCTTCAAGACCGAGCTATAGAGGGCCAAGTGACACGGGCTTACAGGCATTGTATGAACTACCATAATGCAACATTCCTGATTCAGCTTTGAAAAATTATGTAGAGACTACGTCTGCTCAACTGGGCAACATCAACTCCCAGTGCCCAGGACTGGTGATAAGCCATACGCTACCCTTATTTACCAGCTCATCTTGACATTTTGATGAAAAAAAAAAAAGATACGGGTTTAATTGATAAAGGGAAGGGTAAGGCAAATATCACTAGTTGGCTCCTCGAATTTTATTCTCTTCTTGCTAATTAACAGTGTTCCAATTCTATTTGGTATAGTCACAGACTCAGTCCTGCAGTGTTTCTCATTTTTTCTGTTGGCATGCAGACATGAGCCCAAAGGCACAGCAGCCATTTTGCAAATACAGGGGGTCTTCAAAACATTCATGGAAGTATTTGTATTATCTTTTGTGAGGAAAATGGAGTCAGTATAGTCAGGACCTCTAGCCTCATGTCCGACTGGGTACGATTCAGCAAATCCACTGTAAACAAGTTATAGAAGAGTAGTGTAACTGCACATGTGCTCCCATACACTCCTTGGCTCATTGCCACTATTGTGTACTTTGGCACAAAAGACAATGGCTCTGAACCGCTGGCCGGCAGAGCTCGCATTGGAATCAAGCATGTCTACCCTGCCACCACCTGCTAGAATCTTTTTTTCAACTACCTGACTCATGACCTGCACAGGATGCGGCACCGGGGTCTGTGACCCAGCCCAACATCTTTGAATTCCATTTTTCCAAAAACTTTTGAAATACCTCATGTGATGTGACCAGCCTGAGGCAAAGGCCTGTGCTCTGGGGATGGCTGAGAGCAAAGATGCAAAGGGCCCGGCCCCCAGGTGGCATCAGCAGACTGTCCATAGCCCTGGTTTGTCCACAATGGAATTTTTGTTTACAGATAAATGAAATCTTATTTGAGAGTTTCAGTTGTTGAAGCTGAATTCATTTCTAACTGCTGTAAGGGCTAAACAGGAATTCGGATATCATAATTTTATTAAACTATCAGCACTTTCTCACCAAATAAAATAATTGATACTTATCATCTGTGGCCTATCATAACAAGAAAGGACAAAAGTGGGGTTTCTAACGTACATCTGCCCTCCTTCCCAGGGAGGCAGGAGGTCAGGCCTGTGGCCCAATGCCCCAACTTCCCCTAATTTTGTTTCATTTTTCTCTCACCCCTATGTCCTTCCACCTCTTAAACACCAGTATGCAACTTCAGAAGAGCCATGTGAGGGTCAGCTTTGGTAGATAGTGTTCCAGCCTATTAACAAAAACCTAACTGACCAAAGCAAGACTGTGCTGACTGAGTGAATAACCAGTACGACTCGTCTTGATTTTCCTGCAGACCACTGCCCCTTTGTCTGCTACACTACGCTCCATTCTCTAATTTCCTAATTGCCTAGCTCCCCTTCAATACCAGTCTACCCAGTTGTCAGAACTGGATCCCTGCCTAGGCTCTAGTCGTCACCTAATCCCAGTTAGGTGACACTCCATCCTTTGACTTCTACCAACTCCAGGAAACAACTCCCAAACATGCTGTCAGTCCCTTACCTCACACCTCCACCTCATGGAAGAAGCACCTGCCTCTTCCTCTAACACATGCAGCTTTTGATGACTTTACCTCACTTGACCTCCTGGCCAGAGGAGGGGATAAGACAGATTTAAGGGCAAAAAAAGATTTCCGATCTTGCTGCCAACCCAACTGACATTCAATCATCAAAATAACTTGTATTTAGAATGGACTGTCTTATCTTCCTTTTCAAACTCATGAACTCATGTTGAATCAGTTGTCCTCTAGCCTTTAGAAGACAAATATTCCTTTACACTTGCTGGATGACTCTGCCTTCATTTTAAGATGAGGAGCTATTTCAGGAACTGGTTCAGTGACAAAAGTGATCTTTTGCCAATTTCAAAGATAAATAGCTGTAAGGAGTAAAAATGATTTCATAAGTTTATATCAAAAGCCATAATTCTGACTTGTATTCTTCAACAGTAATGGCTCCAATGATTGCACTAACCCATCTGGAACAAAACACAAAGGAACAGTATTCAGGAAAATATTTTTGAAGAACTAGAAGCCGTGCAAAACTAGAGAATAGTGGTTTATAAATTTTTATAACCTGCAGATTGCTTCAGAAGTCTAGCTACTGACATGGGCACCTACTGGGTTGCCTATGCAACCCACACACTTTTTCTGGAGGAGCTACTGTTTCTGAAAGATGAAAATGATTATAGACATCCTGGGTGCAACAGAAAGCCTTGGTGCTTACTATAACCATGTGCATTTTGGGAAAGGAGTAATCCCTCCAAAAAAGTCTGGTAATATAACTCTGCTCCTTAATCAAAGATGACAGATATCTCCTCTACATACTGATTTTCTGTCCTTTGGATATATACCCACTAGAGGGATTGCTGGATCGTATGGGGATTTCTATTCTTAGATTTTTGAGGAACCTCTGTACTGTTTTCTATAATGGCTCTACTAATTTACATTCCCAGCAACAGTGTATCAAGAGTTCCCCTTTCCTGACATCTTTGCTAGCATTTTTTTTTTTTGTCTTTTTGATAATAGCCATTCTAACTGGGATGAAATGATATATCATTGTGGTTTTGATTTTCATTTCCCTGATGTTTAGTGAAGTTGAGCACTTTTTTTTATATACCTGTTGGCCATTTTTGTATGTCTTCTTTTGAGAAATGTCTATTCAGCTTATTTGCCCTTTTTAAAATGAATTATTTGTTGTTTGGGGCTGTTAAGTTTGAATTTTTATATATTCTGGATATTAATACCTTGTCAGATAGTTTGCAAATATTATTTCCCATTCTGTAGGTTGTCTCTTCACTCTGTTGATGGTTTCCTTTGCTGTACAGTAACTTCTTAGTTTGTCTATTTTTGCTTCGTATGTTGAAGAGATATCTGCACCCCCATGTATTATCCATAATAGCCAGAATACGGAATCAACCTAAATGTCCATCAATGTATGAAAGGATAACAGAAACGTGGTGTTTTAATAATGGAATATTATTCAACTATAAAAGAAGAATGAAATCCTGTCATTTGCAGGAACATGGATGAGCCTGAAGGACATTCTGTTAAATGAAATAAGCCAGGTACAGAAAAACAAATACCACATGCTCTCAGTCATATGTGGGAACTAAAAAAGTTGATCTCATAGAAGTAGAGAATAGAATGCTGGTTACCAGAGTCTGGGAAGGTTGTGTGTATGGAGGGCAAGTGGTAGGGATGATAGAGAGAGGTTACTTAGGTATAAAATTACAATTAGATAGGAGGAATAAGTTCTAGTGTTCTATAACACAATAGGATGACTATAGTAAACAATGATTTATTGTATATTTCAAAATACTAGAAGAGAGGATTTTGAATATTTCCAATGTAAAGAAATGATAAACATTTGGGGTGATGATATACCAATTACTCCAATTTAATCACTGGACATTGCATACATGTATCAAAATATCAAGTGTACCCCATAAATATGTACAATTATTATGTCAATTATAAATGTTAAAAAGATGACAGGCTTCAAGATGAGCAGTTGATCCATTCCAGGTACACTGGAGTCCTTCCCTGGGAGTGTGGAATTCTAACCTATAGATTTGAGTTGCCGTCTAGATATTCTTTAAGAGAAATAGCAAAAATTTAAAAGTTGTTGCAACTAAGGTTTGTAACATAGGTTGAAAAGCAAAAAGGTCAGTTTTCAGAGAGAGAGAGAGAGAACAAACAATATCAAACACTCAGAAATAATAAATGAGCGTTGGAGAGAGATGACTTCCCAGTCTCCTCATGTACCAGTCTTTGGTTACAATTCATCCCTGAAGGCCTGCTAATTCCCAGCCCTTAACAGTACCAGAAATTCTTTATACCTTCATAATAAATTCAGTCCTTTTGCTGTATTTTGTTCCACTGGAGTTTTTTCTTAGAAATAATAAATTTCTGTTTTCTGCAGTAAATACCCTTTCAGGAAGAATGTGTTTTTGTAAAATAAAATAAAACTATTTTCTTTTGTTCACATCTTGAAGAACCTAACCTGTTTAGTACAAACCACTGTACAATGTTCTTAGAAATTCACAGTTGAATCACATATGGGTCTTGCAGTCAAGAAATTCATGGGGAGAAAAACACATCTGTCTAAATAGACAGTGTGCACGGTGGGAAGGTGTGATGGCCATGAGAGATGCAGACTCCACACACCATGGAAAGGGATTACTTCCCACAGTGATCCAAGAAGACTTCAGGAAGAGGTGGAGCTTGAGTTGGTATGTGGCAAATGAGCATGATTTGGACATGTGGGTTGGGAGGAAAAACATTCTTGGTATAGAAAATATGAACATGACTGTGAAGACCAGGCATGCAAGCAGTTCAGTTTGACTAAAATAAAAGGTTTGCAAATAGATATGGTGATTAAGATTAGAAAGGTAGATTTTGACCAGATAAATAGAGGCCTTTAAAGCTGATTAAATAAGCTTAGATTTTATCATATTAGCTATGTGAAATCAATAAAGATCCTTGAGCCAGGGAATGATGTCATGAGTGACTGAGGAAGCTGAATCGATGGCAGTACAAATGATGGGCTGTAGGAAAATGGAGGGAGCCAGTCAGTGGTCCATCAACTGGTTTGGGAAGGAAGAATTATTCTGAGCAGAACTTGAGGATTTCATTGTTTTTAAGGAAGAGCAAGGCTCACTCAAAGTGAGGCAGCCAAAGTGCTCCAGAAAAAGGCTGAGGAAACAGGATGGTTTGTTCCCAGGGAGGGTAGCCAATGGACCCACTGTTGAGGAGCTGGGTGCCTCGCTGACAGAGTAGGGATGTGTGTGACTGGTCTGAGTAAGAAATTAATGAGAACATGGAGGGATAAAATAGGGGAAGGTCTTCCATGTAATAGAGCAATTGTAAATTAAAAGGATTAAGAAAAATATGTAGGAATTAGAATAAAGACATATAAGATGTAAATCCATAACCAATTAATATTTACTGATTGTCTGTAGGATTCCAGGTATATTTGCAAATGGAACCTATTTTACAGATTTAGAGAGGCTGAGAAACTTGCTTAAGATAAGTATATTTTAAGTGGTATAACGGAGATCTGAACCCTAGTTTTCTAGTGTCTTGAGTCTTTGATTTGAGTTCTTTGCATCAGATCACATTATCTCTCATCAAAAGTAGTAGAGGTGATAGGGAATAAACATAGAACTAGACTATGTTTTAGTAAAACTGTTGGTGTCACTGAATACCTAGCCCCCTTAAACCAGCTTTCTTAAGCATTGAACCCAGATCAAAGTAATTTCCAGTTAGGCCACTGGCTGTTAATAAATAATTCATTACATGAAATTACTAAATAAGTGCCAGAGGTAAGAAATTATATAATTTGATATTATGACAAAATCAATAAAATGCAACAACCAGATTTTTTTCCCCTGGTTTCACAGCTTGTTAATTTTGTGACTGTTTATTTGAGTAACTACATCCGAAATATGAGAGTAAAAGGCTAGTGGCCATTTATTCATGTGTTATAAATGCCAAATTCCAAAAGTGTGACATCTACATGAATATAAAACAAATTTATTGTAATTAATGTTATTACCATGGATAAGAAATAAATTCATGACATCCAATCTGTAAATACTAAGAAAAGCATGTAATTTGTCTCTTTTTAAAATTAATCTCACATTTACATTAATATGATTTATGTTATTGTTATACACATTATACCTTGGGAATCAGAGAGGGAATGATTTGTTTTTTATGTGACCTTAATAACAAATAATGTGCTCACAGAATCATAAATATCAACTAAAATTAATTGATACTTCTGATATTCTTAAAATAGCTTCCTGAATTTGAACTTTGAATAGCACTAAAATGAATGAAAATAAGTATAAGTGCCATGACATATTAAAATGTCACAGCAGAGGACACCTACGGTCATGGTTCAAGGAATGGATCATAGATCATAGAATGTTAGAGGTAGAAAGGACCTTAGAGGTCATTCAGCTTAATCACTTCTTTTTACCGATGAAAAGGGGGAAAGCCAGAGAGGCTTGAGCACTTCTCCAGAGTTCAACGCACAAGTACAAAGTGGCAGTGCCACGATCACAGAGCAGACCTCCTGACTTCTGTCCATTGTTCCTTTTGCTACATTATGCTGCCTGAAGAATCACTTTTCATCATCTTAAAATGCTACCTTATTATTGCATTAGCAGATGAAAAATTAATGGGTATATATTCTTTTTCTTTTAAAAGAGAAGAAAGCACTTCCACTAACCACAGCAAAATAATAATTACGATCAAGTGAGATCAGAGGACAGCTTTGATTCCCACACATCCTACAGCAAATCAGCTTTCTACTTTTAAGCACGTATTGTCACATTGATGACTTTTTTAAGTGAGCTGTGTTTTTATTAAAATGAATGATTTGACTTATGATTATTAATTTTTGTGATACAAAAGAAGAAATAATTACAGAATTGGAACTGTAGCAAATTTGGAAATTAAAGTAAACACTTATTTTTTCTATTCAGGTATAATTCACAAAAGGAGAAAGGCTGGATTGTAAGTATGCCGTTTGATGAGTTCTGACATGAGCAAACACAAACATAATCCACACCTAGATCAAGATAGAGAACATTGCAACACCCCAGAAAAATCTCAGTGTCCCTTCCCACTCAATAAGTGCACTGTCCTTCCCTGAAGGCTGCCACAAACATGTTGCTCACGGTTTAACATGAATAATTGTCTTTATGTTCATTGAGTTGTAGGAGTTTGTGGTATATTTTAAATATAAGTCCTTTGTCAGATATATGCATTATGAATATATTCTGCCACTCTATGATGTATTTTTTGAACAGGGTCTTATGATTAGCACGTGTTTAATTTTGATGATGTAACAATTTTTCTTTATGGTTATTGGTTTTTATGTCATGTCTAAAATATTTGCTTATCTCAAGGTATTGATATTATTCAATGTTTTCTTCTGTAAGCTATATAGTTTTATCTTTTATTTTTAGTTCTGACATCCATTTCAAGTTAAATTTTATATATGGGGTGAAATATAAGGCAAGATTTCTCCCTCATATCACTATCCCGTTGTCAAAACTCCATTTGTTGAAAAGATACTCCTTTTCCCCATTGGGTTGATTTACAGTTTTAGTTTGAACTTATTTCACAATGAAAGTATGAGTTTATTTCTGGATGCTCCATTCTACTTCATTGATCTATTTACCCAATTTTATGTCAAAAACATACTATCTTAAATATAGTAGCTTTATGATGTCTTCAGATCATCTATAAGGACACAAATTTTATTGTTGTTTACTTTTTCAAGATTTTTTTAAAAGCTCTAAGTCTTTGCATTTCCACAAAAATTATAGAATCAACTGGTTGATTTCCATTTTTTAAAATAGGTGGGATTTTGGATAGGATTGCATTGAAACTATAGTTCAATTTGGGGAGAACTGACATCTTAATTCTGAATTTTCCAAAACATAATAAGCATGCTATATGTCTCTGTTTATTAGTCTTTAATTTCTCTCAGCAGTGTTTGTAGACCTTAGTATGTAAGTGTGAGGAAAATGGAGACAAAATGGTCAGGCTCCCTCCCCTCATATCCTGCTGAGCATGATTCAGCATGTCTGTTGTTAAACATGTTATTTAAGAGTGGTGTAACTGCACATGTGCACACATGTGTTTCTTGGCTATCTGACTCTAGTATAAAAAGACAATGGCCCTGACGCACAGGGCTGGGGTGTGAGCTCGCATCCAAATAAAGCATGTCAACCTTGCCAATGGCTCCTAGAATCTTTTTCCAGCTACCTAGCTTGTGACCTGCACAGGACGGGTTTGAAGAGTCTGTGACCCAGCCCAACAACAAGCTTTGTACTTACTTTAATGTTAATTTTATCTCTTTTTCATGTTTTTTGATGCCAATGTAAATAGCATATATTTTCAATTTTCAATTTCATTTGTTCAGTGCTACCATATGGAAATTAACTGACCTTGTATCCTATAATTTTACTAATATATTTGTTAGTTCTAATAGCTTCTTTGTGGATTGCTTAAGAATTTTCTATATATACTATCACACTGTCTGCAAATAAAGACAGCTTTACTTCTTCCTTCCAATCCATATAATGTTTATTTCTTTTTCTAGCCTTATTGCACTGGCTCCTACTTAAATTACAAAGAATAGAAGTGATGAAAGCAGACATCCTGGCCTTATTTTCAATCTTAGGGGAAAAGTGTTTAATGCTAACTATAGGTTTTTCTCAGATGTTCTTCTTCAATATTAAGAGTCTTTTTGTCTTCCCAGTTTAGAAAGAGTTTGATCCAAAATGAGTTTTGGATTTTGTCAAAAATTTTTAATGCATTTATTGAGGTGTTTATGTATTTTTTGCATTGTTCTAAATGGTTCTGTTAAAGTTGTGAATTACATTAAGTTTTGAATGCTGAATTGAAACCCCACTGGTGTGTGTGTGTGTGTGTGTGTGTGTGTGTGTGTGTGTGTGTGTTGCTATCTTTAAAAAAATTTTTTTTTTCTTATATGAGAATTCAGTCTATAAGTCTACATTTCTTACTGTAATGTCTTTATTTGTGTTAGATATTGGTGTAAAATGGCTTTATTAAATGAGTTGTTAGAGTTGCCTTCTCTTCCATTTTGCATTTATATATATTATTTCTTGTTAAAATTTTTGATAGAATTCACAAGTAAAGCTATCTAGGCCTGGAATTCTCTCTTTTGGGAATTTTTTAAAATGCAAATTTTATTTCATTAATAGATATTGTACTATTCAAATTTTCTATTTGTTCTTTGAGTACTTTTTCCTCAAGGAATTTGTCCATTTCATCAAAATTGTTAAATTTATTGGCTAAAATTGTCCGTAATATTTCTTTTTATCTTTGTAATACTTGTAAGATTTGTACTAGCATCCTCACTTTTATTCCTGATGTTGGCAATTTGTATAACCTCTCTTTTTTCCCTGGCCCATATAATGAGGAAATTTATCAATTATAATACTCTTTTCAAAGAGCCACATTTGGTTTCTTTGATTTTCCTCTCTATTATGTATCTTTTATCTATTTCACTGACTTCTACTGCAACCTCGATTATTTTCATTGTTCTACTTTGTTTAGTTTGAGTTTGGTTTTCTTTTTTTAGCTTCAAATATAAATATGTAAAGCCATAAATTTCCCTCTAAGCACTGTTCTAACTGCATCTCACAAATAACAAGTTTTTTGTCATTTTATTTATCTTAAATTATTTTATAATTTTGTGTGTGTGTGATTTCTTCTTCAATCCATAGATTACTTAGCCCTGGGTTACTTAACTTCCAAATATTCGAGTTTTTTCCAGATGTCATTTTTTATTGATTTCTACTTTTATTCCATGGTGGTGGTATGAGAACCTATTCAGTTTGATTTTAATCTTTGGAACTGAGATAATTTAAATGACCCAGAATATGTCCTATCTTGGTGAAATGCTCTGTGTACATTAGAAAGTAATTAGCAGTCTGCAGACTATTGGATGCAATACTTGGTAAATGTCGATTCAATTGTTTTTAAAATTGTTCGTATTCTTACTGATTTTCTCTCAATTAGGTCTATAATTTACTGAGAGGAGTTTTGAAATCTCCTACCATAACTGTGGGTTCACCTGTTTCTCCTTTAGTTTCTGTCAAATTTTTGAAGCAAATATTTGCTTCAATTATTATGAAACAACGATTAGGTACATACACATTTTTTATTGTTAGGATTTCTTGATAAACTGTTCTTTTTGTCATTATAAAATATTCCCCTTTATCTCTGATAATACTACTTTCCCTGAAATCTATTTTCTCTGATACATTAATATAGCCATTCTACATTTCTTGTAATTGGTATCTGTATGGTACTTTTATTTATTTTTGAAATATTTTTATTTATTAATCTTAATAAATTAATGTTAATTTTAATAAATTAATGTTAATTTTAATAATTAATATTAATTTTATTTTTAATATTTTTAATTGACATAATAATTGTACATTTTTATAGATTACTATATTATGTTTAATATATGTATACTTATGAAAAGATTAAATAAAGCTTATTATCATATATCCATCACCTCACATTACTTATTTTGAGGTGAGAACATTTAAAATCTACTCTCAACAGTTTTCCAATATACAATATGTTATTATTAACTATAATCACCATGCTATACAATAGAGCTCCAGAATTTATTCCTCTTAAATAAAACTTTTTACCTTTTGGTCAATATCTCCCCATTGCATGGTACTTTAAAAAAATAATATCTGTATTTATATTTAACGTGTGACTCTTATAGGCAGAAAATTTTTGTGTTCATTTATTCCATCTGACAATCTGTTTTATAATTATTTAGTCTATTTACATTTTTGAAAAGTAATTTCAACTTATCTGTTGTCTTTTTAGTTATAACTCTTTTCATTAATATATTTTTTTTTCTTTTTCACTGCTGGCCAGTGCAGGGATCCAAACCCTGACCATGGTGTTATAACACCATTCTCTAACCAACTGAAGTAACTGGCCAGCTCTCTTTTCATTAGTTTTAATGGGTGTTCTAGAAATTTCAATACATGTCCTTGATTTTTGAATGTCTGCTTGAAATAAATAGTGTACTAGTCCTTGAAAAATGCATAAACCTTGCAACATTACAGATCCATTTACCTCTTCCAATTCACTTACAAAATAGTTGTCATATGCATTACGTGTAAATCCACTATATAAACCACAATGTTAAAATTTTTGCTTTAGTCCTAAGTATTTTGAAAA
Organism: Cynocephalus volans; assembly: GCF_027409185.1. Taxonomy (NCBI): domain Eukaryota; kingdom Metazoa; phylum Chordata; class Mammalia; order Dermoptera; family Cynocephalidae; genus Cynocephalus; species Cynocephalus volans. The sequence continues at coordinate 102,502,780 of NC_084460.1, read as the reverse complement.
ATTAAGATGAAAAGAAATAGTCTTTTCTATTTACCTGGATATTTCCTATTTTTTAAATAACCTCAATTATTTCCTCAAGACCTGAGTTTTTATTTGGTATTATTTTACTTCATCATGAAGAACTCCCTTTAGCATTTCTTGTAGTGCAGATCTACTGAGAATAAATTCTTTAATGTTTTTTCACCATGAAAATATATTTTTTCCATTTCTTTCTTGAAAGGCATTTTGTTGGGTATAGAATTTTGGGTGGCACTGTTTTTTTTTTTCCCTGTTTCATCACTTTAAAAATGTTTCTCTAGTACCTTCTGGCCTTTATTTACCCAATCATCATCATTTGTCATTGGTTGCTTCAAGACTTTCTCTTTACCTTGGGTTTTTGGAAGTTTGACGGTGACGCTTCTTGTCATGATTTTCTTTGTTCTTGTCTTGCTTGGGGTTTGATAAGTGTCTTCAATTTGTAAATTATCTCTTTTCCAAAATTTGGGATATTTTCAGCCATTATTTCATCAAAAATTTTCTCTGTCCTCTTCTCACTCTCCCCTGCTTATGCGATTCCACTTTCAGGTATGTTAGTCCTTTGATATTATTTCACAGATCTGTGAAGGTCGTTTACTTTTTTTTTCTCTAGCCTTCTAAATATATAACTTCTACTGACCTATTTTTAAATTCAGTGTCTCTGTCCTCTGTTATCTCCTTTGTACTGGTTATCCCATCCAGTCATCTTTTTTCTTTTTTTAATATATGTATTTTTTGCTTCTACAATTTCTATTTGGCTGTTTTTTACATGATTTTTTTTCTCTCCATCGAGATGTTCAATTTAAATTCACTGTGGCATGTATTCCTTTCCATTCTTGAGGTCGATTATTATAATAATGCTTTGAAATCCATGCAAATTCTAAGAGTTGTAACATCTCAGGTTTGGTCACCTTTGCTGCTATTTTATCTTGAGCACATTTTTCTGTACCCTTATAAATTGAGTAATTTTTATCTTGGACATGTTGTATACTGGACACTCTGGATTCTGGAAATTCTTAGTCTTAAACTGCGAACTCTTTCTTGATAGCAGCTCAAATCTTATATCAACTTTTTATCCTTAACTGGAGTGTGTTTCACACATGCACGTTACAGAGGTAGGTCAGAGATTTGGGCAGAATTTACACAAAGAACTCTCTGAATCTCCTTATCATGATACACACTTTCTTTAACGCAGCTGTGATTTCCCCAAACTGTACTCTGGTTCTCTAGGTTAGAAAGACTATGAATTTTTCTACTAAAAATTGAGTCATTCCACACAGTGCCAAATTTCAACAGCCCTCAAGATAAAAGGTATAAAAGCCAGTAACTCACCTTGTGCTGTGGCCTTTTTTCCAAGTGTCTGTTTCCCTCCAGAATCTGACTGCTTTTGTTGTTAACTCTTTGTTGCCTTCAATTACTATTTTTTGTTAGGTTTTTTTTTGTTTTTTATTTTGTATAGAACTTGTAGTTGGTATTGGTGAGAGGGTACCATGCTTTAGAAATTACTCAGATTCCAGAAGAAGTGCCCCTATTCTATTTACATTTAATGCAGTTGTTGATCTGAATGGCTTAAGTTTGCCATTTTGCTATTTGTTTTTTATATGTACATCTGTTCTTTGCTATATCCCTTCTTTTATTTTGCAAATTAAAATTTTTCCAATATTCCATTTCACTTCTTAACTCATATGTTAGTTATATCTCTTTGTTTTACTTTTCTGGTTGTGTGTGTGTGTTTTCTATTATTTACATGTATCTTTATCACTTATATCTTCAAATAATATTGTACCTTTTAATAATATATTTTCATTAGCTACCCCATCTTTATCGTGCTTTTTTTGCACACATTTCAGTTCTACGTGAATTCAAAGTCACAATATATTGTTATTTTTGCTTTAAAAAGTTAATTATCTTTTTTGGAAATAAACATTTTAAAAAACTATATTATGTTTACTCACATATTTATCATTTCCAGAACTTGACATTTCTTTGTGCAGATCTAAATTTCAATTTATTATATCTTTTCTTCTACCTGAAAAATTTTCTTTAACATTTCTTTTAACATTCACTAAGTATCAACAGATTCTCTCAGCTTTTGTTTGTCTGAAACGACTCTATTTTGCCTTCAGATCTGAGGAATATTTTCACTAAATATAGAATTCTAAGTTGACGGTTTTTCTTTTCATTCAACACTTTGAAGATGTCATTCTATTGTCTCCTGGCCTCCGTGGTTTCACATAAACATTTGGCCGTACTTTGAATCATTATAAACTTTTATGCAATATGCATATTTTTCTCTGACTATTTTTAAGATTTTCTTTTATGTCACTATATTTCAGAAATTTGATTTAAAGTGCTTTGGTATGCTTCACTTTGCATTATCTCAAATTGGTTTTTGTTTGGCTTCTCGGATTCATTTGTTAATATTTTTCATCAAACTTGAAAAATTATGTCTATAATAGCTAAATCAGTTCCTAAAATCCAAAATAGAGACTTCATAAAACTGAGTTGTTATATATGGCTTAAAACAAGACTGATTCTGTCTGTCCTCTCCCTGAGGTAGCTCTCAGAGTATAGAGTATATCGAAGCTTACACTCATTTGTTAGCATGGAAGAGATAGCATAAAAAAAGAGATACCTAGCCAGTCCTACCTCAAGAAACCATGCCTTGCTTAAGTATACTTATCACATGAGAATATTAAAGTAAAACAGTTTTGGCCTAAAGCTGCCTCCATACATATTTTAAATCTGGCTTAAAGAGTTCTTTGTACATGGCAAACTGTAATCTAACTTGATATGTAAATAGACTGTAACATAACTTGGAAGTATACTTTTGTAACAAGCCAGCTGAATCTCAGCCAATCACAGCAGCTGAACCTTCAGCCCATCAGAGGCTAAAAGATGCCAGAACATGATCACATAAGGCAAATACTGACTGCAGCCAATCAGGTCGTTTCTGTGTGTCACTTCCTTCTCTCTAGATACAAATATGACCTGCACACTGGTGGGGTGGTCCATTATAAATCACTTTTGGTCTGGACTGCTGCCTGATTCCGGAATTGAACTTAAAGCCAATTAAGATCTATGAAACTAGATTTGTTATAATTTTGTTTTTTTAACAAGAGAAATAAGAACAAAAGGAAATACCACTCTTAAATGCTGATCTTTAGAACACAATGACTGTGCTCATAATAAATATGGCTCCAACAATGCTTAAGTTCTGACCAATAACATTAGCAATTTCTACATGAAGTGATGAGCAAAATGATTAAAAGAGGTGGGTGGAAAGGTGGATTTTTGGTCAGAAAGATTCCATACCAGGTAACATAGGCAGAGGGACTTTGTCAGTACCTTAGAGTCACGAAGGGAATACCACCTACAGAATTCACAGAGCTTACTAGATTAGATTGGCAAAGGGTTTGAGGAGCAACGTATGAGTACATGGAAATGTGGGAGGAACTGGAGTCTAGATCGAATTCTGGTTGCGAAACAAGCTAAATTCCAAAATTTTCTTGATAATCTGAGAGAATTATGTTGCCACTTGTAAAACAAGGTGAATTATTATGAAGGGAAGTCTGTGCCGGAGGGATAGTAGGAAGGAAGGCAATTGGTTTCATTTGTTCAGGCATACATTCACTCACTTAAAAGAAACTAGTTTATGACGACCTGAACTGAGCTTAGGAGATCTTCAAAATAACACATGGAGGAGAAACCCATATTGGAGAAAAGAAAATGAGTTTAGGTCTGGACATGATTATTTTTCAAAATCATGTGAAGCAATCTTACAAAATTATCCAAAAGGCTATTGGAGTTTTTTATTTTCAGGTCTTATACTAAAGTCTTTAACTCATTTTGAGTTGATTTTTGGTATATGGAGAGAGGTATGGGTCTAGTTTCATTCTTCTATACATGGATATCCAGTTTTCTCAGCACTATTTACTGAAGAGGCTGTCCTTTCCCCAATGTGTGTTCTTGGTGCCCTTGCCAAAGATCAGTTGACTGTGAGTACATGGGTTGATTTCTGCATTTTCTATTCTGTTCATTGGTCTGAGTATCTGTGTTTATGCCAGTACCATGCTGTTTTGGTTACCCCAGCTTTGTAGTTAGTTTGAAGACAGGTAGTGTAATGCCTCCAGTTTTATTTATTTATTTATTTGCTCAGGATTGCTTTGGCTCTTCAGGATCTTTTTTTGCTCCAAATGAATTTTAGAATTTTTTTTTTCTATGAAGAATGTCATTGTAATTTTGATGAGGATTGCATTAAATCTGTAGATTACTTTGGGTAATATGGACATTTTCACATCGTTAATTCTTCCAATCCACCCACATGGAATGTCTTTCTATCTTTTGGTGTCCTCTTTAATTTCTTTCAGCAGTATTTTGTAGTTCTTATTGTACAGATCTTTTACCTCTTTGCTTAACCTTATTCCTAGGTATTTTATTCTTTTGGTAGCTACTGTAAATAGGCTTACTTTCTTGATTTCTTTTTCTTCTTGTTCATTGTTGGTATATAAGCATGCTATTGATTCTGTGTATTGATTTTGTATCCTGCAACTTTACTGAATTTGTTTATGAGCTATAGGAGCTTTTTAGTAGAGGCTACAGGGTTTTCTATATATAGGATCATGTCATCCATGAAAAGTGACAATTTGACTTCATCTTTTCCAACTTGGTTGCCCTGTATTTCTTTTTCTTTCCTGATTGCTCTGACTAATACTTCCATTACTATGTTGAATAGGAGTGGTGAGAATGGGTATCCTTGTCTTATTCCTGTTCTCAAAGAAAAAGTTTTCAGTTTTTCCCTATTCAGGATGATGTTGGCAATGGGTTTATCATACATGACTTTTATTGTGTTGAGATACTGTCCTTCTATAACTAATTTGTTGAGGGTCTTTATCACGAAGGGATGATGGTTTTTGTCAAATGCTTTTTCTGCATTTATTGAGATAATCATATATTTTTGTCCTTGCTGTTGTTGATGTGGTGTATTATGTTTATTGATTTGCATATGTTGAACCATCCTTGAAACCCTGGGATGATCCCACTTGATCATTGTGTATAATCTTTATGATGTGATATTGTATTCTGTTTGCCAATATCTTTTTGAGGATTTTTGCATCTATGTTCATCAACATAGTTTTCTCATCACATACCGTACACAAATACTGATAGTCAACTCTGTGCCTCAGAGATATGTATAATCAATTATGTTTCAATAAATAAATAAATAATAAGAACAAAAAGTTGTTGGATGTTTGGGTGCAGAGTGGTTTGAGATAATGGCTAGAGATGTAGTGTTAGTTGAGACTCTGTGAATGAATGAATGAATGAATGAATGATCCACTTGAGTGATGGGCCTAAGTTTGCTTTGGAATTAGGTAAATTGTAGATGTTGGTCAATAGTCACTGAGCATTTATATGGGATTCTTCTTATAACTCAGAACAGTAATGGTGAAAATTATACTGTACAAAATAATCAGATAACACTTCTTGGCTTTATCCTTTGAAAAACAGCATATCTGAGAGGCAAGATTAGTCCCCCAAATCATCAACTTGTCCATAATGTTTTCTACCCTTTGGGAGCCATAGGTTAAGAAATTCTAACAGCTGTTTCTCTGGTGGTGAACAAGATCAAAGTTAGGTTTTTATCATTCTCTCATGAGTATTGAATGCTATGTCATTACATATTACATACTCCCAATGTTTATGTTTTAGGAACGTGCAGAACTCAGACAGCAAGGTTTTTGTATGTGTACCTGAAATATATCCCACTCGACCATGTGGAGTAGTGGAAAGATCTCTGGACCTCATGAAAAACAAGCTGTATTCTCCTTCTGGCTCTGAATCTTCCTGGCTTTGTGATTTGAAGCAAATTATCCCTCTGGGCCTTGGTTATTCTCATATGTAAACCAAAGGATTTGGATTTGCAGACTATGAAGGTGCCTTACCATTTGACACTCTCTTCCATACAAAATTGAGTATCTGAGTACCTTATTATACAGTAACTCATGCATGCAATTCAATTCACAATATATTTGTTATCTACTATGTTTAGTTTTGTAAGTATAGAAACAAACAAGAAGCCAATCTCTTCTTAAGAATCCCACAGTATGGGCCGAGCCCGTGGCGCACTCGGGAGAGTGCGGCGCTGGGAGCGCAGCAACGCTCCCGCCACGGGTTCGGATCCTATATAGGAATGACCGGTGCACTCACGGGCTGAGTGCCGGTCACAAAAAAAGACAAAAAAAAAAAAAGAATCCCACAGTATGATGAAGAAAACATATGAATAAATAGCTACAAAATAATAGGATAACTAACATATATTAGGTCTATACTGAGCACTATGGAAATAGAGGGAAGGAAGGACTTAAATATGTCCAGGGGATTTAATGGCTTCTCAGAAGAGGGACACGTGAAAGGAGTCCAAAAGAAGGTGAAGAGTTTAGGAGACAAATGCACCAGTAGAAGTTCAGGGGTAGAATTGTAGGCAGAATGAAATCATGGCAAATGCAAAAGAATTTAAGAATCCTTAATGTCCATCATCAGATGAGTGGATACGGAAAATGTGGTACATCTACACAATGGAATACTACTCAGCTATAAAAACGAATGAAATACTGCCATTTGCAACAACATGGATGGACCTCGAGAGAATTATATTAAGTGAAACAAGTCAGGCACAGAAAGAGAAATACCACATGTTCTCACTTATTGGTGGGAGCTAAAAATTAATATATAAATTCACACACACACACACACACACACACACACACACACACACACACAAAACCGGTGGGGGGGAGAAGATATAAAAACACAATTACTTGAAGTTGATACGACAAGCAAACAGAAAGGACATTGTTGGGGGGGAGAGGGGGAGGGAGAAGGGAGGGAGGTTTTGGTGATGGGGAGCAATAATCAGCCACAATGTATATCGACAAAATAAAATTTAAAAAAAAAAAAAGAATTTAAGAATCCTTAATATTCTATTCAGAGAACCATAAACACTTTAAAATGAGAAGCGATCAGTATGTTTGTGGCACATGAGACTAGGGAGTCCTGCAAGGGTCAGATCATGAAGGGCCTTCACATTAAGGAATTTAGATTTCATCATATGGACCAGTAGTCTCCAAACTTTTTGTACATGCTCCCATTGAGTAAAATTCTTGAGCATGTAATTAAAAATTTTTTGAAAAACTTATTTTTGAGCATGTTACATATATTTATAGATAATATGTTGTAGCAGTTAGGGTTCTCCAAAGAAACAGACCCTATAGGATGTGTGTGTGTATCTCCAAGAAAGACAGAGAGAAAGAAATTTATTTTGGGAAATTGGCTCACATGATTCTGGAGGCTAGTAAGTCCAAAATCTGCAGGGCAGGCCAGCAGGCTGGATACTCAGGAAGGAGCTGATGTTGCAGTTTGACTCTGAAGACACTCTGCTGGAACAACTCTCTCTTCAGAGAAGGTCAGTCTTTTTCTTATGGATTCCAATTGATTGGATGAGGCCTACCCACATTATTTCCTCAAAGTCTGCTGATTTAGATTTTAATCTCACTTAAAAAGTACCTTTACAGTAACATCTAGACTTATTTGACCAAATATCTGGGCACTGTAGCCTAGCCAAGTTGACACATAAAATTAAGCATCACACATGTATACTACTTTACTACTATATCATGTATATGATAACATACATGCATTATAAATATATACAAAATATTATTTATAAAGAATAAAATTTTAAAACAAAAAGAAGCATTCTAATACTTTCTTCTTGTCTCCCAGTGAATTCTTTTGTGCATTTCATAAAATGCATACAATCCACAGGAGATGCTGCTCTATCAAATGGAGAGCCATTATCAGAAGGAGTAATAAAATTATGTATGTGAAACTGTTATCTCTTTCATGGGAGAATGAGAAAAGGAGAGATGAGATTAGAGGTAAGAATACCAGTCAGGAGGAAGCAACAAGGCAAAATAGAGAAGTTTGGAGTCTGACCCAAGGATGGCCATGGTGGTAAAGTAAACACTAGGAGATGGAATCGATGATCATGGATGGGAGTTGAAGACAGTGATGAGTCTTAAGTGACTGCCAGGACTTGGTCCTTCGGTGGATAGACTGTGGGTGTGATTGGTTCGTATTTACTGGGTTCAGTTCTGGGCTTATTAAATTTGATTGCTTTTGTTTAGCCATATGTAGCTATTTTCTCAGCATTGATAAATAAAGGCTTAGAATTCAGTTGAGTTCCAGACTATACATGGGAGACACAGTAAATATAGTGACAAAACAAAAAGGAGTCATAAGACACACCAGCATTTAAAATTACATAGCATTGACAAAACCGGCTATCATTTATCCAGGGATTATCACATGCAAGGCACTGTGCTAAATGCATTGCAAACATTATCTTAGCTAATCTTTAAAATAATCCTATGAAACAAGAATTATCATCCCCTTTTTTATAGACCAAGAAACTGATGCTTAGAAAAATTAAGTAACTTGCCATAAATTAGAGCCAGCAAGAGAAAGGGCTGGAATTAAAACCCAGGTTTAGCCAAACTCCAAACACTGTGATCTTAATCACTGTACAGTATTGTCACCTATTTAAGCAGCAAATTGAAAAAGAAAACAAAATTGTTCTTCCTGTCGCCAAGCATGAAGAAAGCTCGGGGAGGAAGAAATGGAGTGGCTTGATCATTTAGCAAGATATTTCTTTGTATAAGAACCTCATAGAGTAAATTGTTTAAAAGTCCAGCCTTTGAAGTCAGGCAGACTTCAATTCAAATATTTATTTGAGACTCAATATCTTGACCTACGAAATAGGGATAAAAAGTCATGTCATATACTTGTTATTAGAATTAAATTAAGGAATGTATATATAGTGCCTGCTAAATAAATAGTAACAATTCTTATTATATTTCTTCATTTTTGTCTAACTGTAAAGAAGAAAGATAATGTTCTTTGGGGTAAAGCAGAGAATTAACAAGGCTACAATGAGTACTACAGTATCTTAAAGAGATTATTCCAGGGAGTTCTATTTATACACTGTAAATAATCTGTTTACTTTTAAAGGTGCTTCTTCCAACCGACACTTTTATTTTGTGCTTTTAAATAATACATGCATTGGCAGTGAACAGCGAAATAGTCCCTTTAAGCCTACACAAATTCCAAACCAGATTTTTCAGTCTTCAAACTAACTGAAAACAAATTTTGAAAAATCACAAACAAAGGTAAATGCGACTGAAAAATCTTTAAGTATTTAAGCAGGTTCTCAGGACCCTTGAGTAACATTAAAAAGTAACCCCAGAAAAAAATCAAAACAGTATGATTGCTGTGTATTTAAATATAGAAGTGGTCTTGAAGAACTGGATATGTCACACATATTTCTCATTTCTACATCTGCTGGCTCTGACCCTAGAAATGCCCAGCTGGGGAACTGGTGTGTCTGCTGTGATGTCTGGGTGGACCAGCTGGGTAACATCACTGTGTCTGTGCACAGAGGAGAAATGCATAGAGGAGAAATGATTCTCCCTCGTCCCTCTCACTCTATCTGACATCTGCTAATCAGATCCAGAGGACTGTCTTTGTGGAGCCCATTCCTCCTATGTAGGAGACACATTCGGTACAATGATAAATTACCCACACCCAAGCCAAATAGACAAAGAGAGATAAAATGTAAGCAGTTGGACAAAAAGGCATACAAATTATAGCAGCCATCTCTTTTTCAGGATTACTTTGATGGAATACCACCCAGACCATTAGATGATTGTTGAGTCCATGTCCTCTTGTGTTAACTAACAAAATACATATCTACAAGAATTAGATGGTGGTCCAATGTAGAACTTTCTATTAAGTAATAAATTGTCTTTTCTTAACTACTTTGAAATTAATGTCCTTATTGTTATTTGCTAAATCTGTGTGTTTTTTGTTTAAATACAATGGAACAATTCAGCAAGGTATTATAAGATTTCATCTAGTAAGGATAAAAGCAAATGCTGTCTAGAAAGCATGGCTTAAAATTTCTTGAAGCTATGTTTACCATCCTACCTATATTATGCAGACAGAGCTCATAAACTATTAGGGTCTTTACATCTTTAGATTGGAAACATTTTCAGATTTAGAAAAGCTTCATTGTTTGATTTTGAACTTTTCAGTTTAAAATAATTAGTGTAGAATAAGGAACATAGTCCTCTTCTAATGTGTTTTTTCCACAGTGAAGGCTGGCAAACAGCATAAAGATGCAATCTGGACAAAAAAAGAAAAGAAAAGAACTTTCCTCCCTTCACTTAATTCCTAATCACAAAATTGCAAAATATAGAACACTATGTTTAGTAACATCTTTTATTGTAATATGTAAGCTTCCCCAGACACAATGCATTGCTACAAGTAACTATTTGAACCAAATTTTTCTGTAATATCTGAAGATAATTCTTGGCGAGACTTTCTCTTCAAGAGTTCCAAGTCAGCAATCACCCACGCATACCCTAATCCAGCCGAACAAAAGAGCAATTCCTCTTTGACTTGTATTTTACTTGTTATCCATTTTATGTCATAATTCTGAAATAAAACAAGCCTTAGAGAAGAAGTCCACCTCAAATTTTATACTGTATGTTCATTCCCGAGCTAACCTTAGCTACCTGTTCCTTCAAAACAACAATGCGGTCTTAAAATCATTTAAAATGTTATTAATTTAGCAGTTGTTCAGTGGATTTTTCAGGTTGCTTATATACAGATTTCTTACCACTGAAAATGTATAGATGTCATAGCTTTGCTTCCTCATCTCTCAATATTATACCTTTATTCCCATGAAGCACAATATTATACAGCAAAATTATTGATAACTAAATGAGCTGCTGTTGTTCTGTTAGTCCATTATTTGGGCTTTGTGAAAAGCTGATATAAATATTTCCAAATAAAATTCTTTTTAGAATATAGCCTTTGGTCTCTCTGTTTTAACCACTACCAACCAAGCATAAATTCATTATAGACTTGTAAAGTTAGATGTGCTTAATATTTTCCCACTAAAGGAAAAAGAGTTTGAAAATTTAGAGAGAGCCATAATTATGCTTAATTTGGTTAACGTACTTCCAGAATAAAGAAGCCTCAGACTGTTATAAATACCTCATCCTTGGTTTCAACATAGATGTTCACGATAAAAGTGGAACAACAAAAGAAGCCCATTTATTAGTTCATTGCATCCTGAATTCATTTCAGGTTATTATTTCTATTATTAGAATGTGATGGTCATTCTACCTTGTAAGGACAATCAGCAACAAATTACTGTAAGTCCAAATGCCATGGGAATTTCTGTGAATCTGAGTTTTGCTCAAGGAGTTGCTGGCTAGGATGCAGAGAAAAGACAGAGAAAAGATAAAATAAAGAGTCCTTCCTCATTTAAATTCCCCACTGCGTAAATACTACCACATTATCAGCTCTGAATAATTAACTTCCATCCACTGTGCCAAAAATGATGCACTGGATTTGAAATGCATCTTTTCAATAAACACTCCTTGAGAGAAATCACCAAAGATATTATGACAGTTGTCATTGCACTAAACTTTTACTTACTCAGATCATTTTCTGAAAGCCATCATTAGAATCAAATTAAAATAAAGCTGAGATTCTCTAAATAAAACTGTCAAAGAAGATAAAAGTTTCTACATTGACAGTAAAGCAAATGATTTTTTCCACTGTGTTGAGGTTACATAATCGTGTAGTGTATCTGAATGACTTATGGTCCATTAATGACAAACTAACAGCTGGGATAGGGGAGATCTTTCCAAGAATAGTTTTCAAATGAATGAAACTTCAGGCCCAGAGGCAAGAGGAAATGCAAAGGATGAGGAGTTGGGGAAAGATGTGGGTGGAGGAGTCTGATAAGATCAGACTTTCATAATTCATTAAAATCACTGAAAATGACAGAGTGTGATCTGAAATGAATTTCCCATATTCACAGGGAAGAGAGGCCATAGTAAATACTCAGTCCTTGAAAATGACTTTAGGAGATAAAGAACTATGAAAGTGTATTTGTACAACATAACTGAAAGAAATCTGCCTTGCTAAGACAGAATTTGATGAGGGAGTCCATGTACATGAATTTTGCTCATCAGGATTCTTTTGATTTTGACGTAATGAAATACCAAACACTTAATGCAAGTAGTTGGGATGGGAGAGTTTGAAACTAATGAAGTATTTTATTTATAAAATTGATTTGCTTAGAAAGACTAATCTCACACTATGAAATGAGAATTACAGTATATATATTCATATACTTCAATAAAATTACAAAAATTAAACATAAAAATACAACTGATACCAGCTTTATTTTCTTTTTTAAGTTCACTTTTTTGTTGGTCTATTTGTTTTTGTATTTGTTTTTTGGCAGCTGGCTGGTACCGAGATCTGAACCCTTGACCTTGGTGTTATAACTCCATGCTCTACCCAACTGAGCTAACCAGCCAGCCAGCCCTAAGTTCATTTTTTGTGTAACCAAGACTTAATTTACGTGTTAGAAAAGTAATTTACACTTTTATAGATATTACAGAAAACTGGTAAAACAAATGAAGAAGAAAATAAAAATCATTCCCCAGTAATATCTATATTTAAATTTTAGTTCATTTTCTTCCATCATGTAATGTATTTGTTCATAATTTTTAAAATAAAAGTGGATAACACAAAAGTCAAGGGTTTGGAATCCCTGTACCAGCCAGCTGACAAAAAAAATAAAAAAATAAATTAAAAAAATAAATAATGAAGGTAGAATTATTGAGTGTACACGACATTACGTCATGAGTGTAGCAGCCACTTAGGCTTGCTTTTGAAGTCAGTGATCTATTTTGAGGTATATCTAGCAGACTTAGTGATTTATTACGGCTATGAGACCAAGACATTTATCTTTGTATCTGGCCAGCACTAGATTTGTTTGCTCAGTACCTATTAAACATGTTATCAGTAATAGTTATAGTAGCATATATTTTAGTGCTTAAGTATGTGACTCCAGCTAAAAGCCTCAAGCAGTTGTAGAAATCATATGTGACTTCAGCATCTAAAGATCCAACAACTATTATCTTCATCTAGCTTCTGATGCCTTCTGGGACCTCAGCTCGCATCAACAATAAGCTTTAGTCTTCAGTAAGGAACTGTTTTTTTGTTTTTGTTTTTGTTTTTTTTGTCCTTTTGTGACCGGTAAGGGGATCGCAACCCTTGGCATGGTGTCGCCCACACCGAGCTCAGCCAGTGAGCACACCGGCCATTCCTATATAGGATCCGAACCCACGGCGGGAGCGCTGCTGCGCTCCCAAGTGCTGCACTCTCCCGAGTGCACCACAGGGCCGGCCGAGGAACTGTTTTGACATAGGTCAAAGACAGTGATGGAACATGGCATCACCATCAACAAGAAAAACTAGTAATCTTGCTGAAAAAGAATTAGGCTACCCTGCAATGAGAAGATATCATGTATTGGATTATTATAATGATTGGATAGCAGAAATACTACAAAATGATTAGAATAGTTTCCATCTGAATTAAGTATTTTCCCTTAAGAGTGATTAATTTTAAAATAAAATCTTACATATTCATATTTCTTTAATTCAGAATAATTAATAGTCATAGCACACACATTTCTTATACAAAGAAAAGTTGGTAATAATTTCCTATGAAATTTTAGGCTTTATGTTGCTTAAGCATGAGTTTTCAGGCATAAAATGTGTCTCATTGACATCAAAGAAAAAAGGCCTTTCTTTATGTTCATTGAATGTAGGTGCATTAACTTAAATTCCTACTATAGCTTATTGTTATAATAAATAACAACCTCTAATTCCATAGCCCCAGCAGAACAAATTTTTTTGCATTGCACTTTTTTGTCTCCTTAAAGTGTAGAATTTATACAATGTTGTGTTTCCTAGGTAACGAATATATGAATTTCATTTTCAAAATTTTACATTATATGATATTTATTTTACTCTCTTTTCACCTAATCTTCAAAATAGTAATTTTAATGGCTGCATTACATTGCATAAAGTAGAAGCACAATAATTAACTTAATTATTGCCCTGTTTTGGAACACTTAGATTGTTTAGAATGGTTGAATTTGTATTTTATTGATTAAACTGTGCCCAGTTTCATAGTTTTAGCTTTCCTTTCTTGGTTTGTTAATGTGTGACTCTACTAAGCTATACTATTGATTTTTATATTTAATAATTTCCCTGAGTCTATGAGGAGCCTTTTTTCTGTACAAAGTCTTTGTTTTTTTATAACTGAAAAAATTACTTTAGTTATATTTTTGTTATGGTTAATTTTATATGAAAACTTGACTGGGCCACAAGATGCCCAAATATCTGGTTAAACATTATTTCTGGATGTGTCTTTGAGGGTGCTTCAAGAAAAGATTCACATTTGAATTGGTGGACTGAGTAAAGTAGTTGGTCCTCCCCAACGTGGGTGGGCCAACTGAGGGCCTGAATAGAACAAAAAAGTGAAGGAAGGTTAAATTTTCTCTATCTGCCTGACTACTAGAGCTGGAATCTTGGAATTGGACAAATTTACACCACATGCTTTCCTGGGTCTCTATTTTGCAGAATGAAGATTCTGGGATTTCTTAGTCTCTATAATCATGCGAGCCAATTCATTATAATAAATTTCATTCTAGATATAAACATATATGTATATATATATTTATGTATATTTATATGAATTATGTATAATACATATCCTATTGTCTGTTTCTCTGGAGAACCCTGACTATGCAATCTTCTATTATTTTTCCACATTTTTGTCCTTATCAATAATTCTCATTTTTCATGAATTATGTTTTCATGTCTCATATTCCATATTTGTATTTTAGTATTGTATTTTAATGTGCTCTGTTGTGTTTATTGAGTTTTTTGGTATCATATTTCTAACAACTACTGAATTCAACAATGATCATAATTGTTCAATTGCTGTTTTTGTCATTGTTTGATCTGGTAGTAGATATTTGTTTTATTAGTTAGGATAGACTAAGTTATGCTGCGGTATCAAACACAAAAATCCCAGTTGCTTAAAATAATGAAATTTATTTCTTGCCCACTTTACACGATCATCTGGGGTTGGCAGTGGGGGCCTGCTCATTGTATCCACACAGAGACTTAGAGTGATAAATCAGCCAGCACTGAAAACATTGCCAGTCCTTTGTTGGAGTAAAATGTGAGCTTCACAAGTTCTGTCATTGTCAGTTAAATGTTCTACCCCCCAATTAAAGTATATCAGTTCTAAGCAGAATTCACTGGTCCAATCTAATCATATGGCTCTATCCAGCTACAGAAGAGTAGAAGTACAGCCACCATAAGCACAAGAAGATGGAAAAATGAAAATATTTGGCAATAAGCACTAATGTTTAGCTCCATATCTATTATCATGCTTTATTTCCACAAAATAAGATACATTCTATTTTCTAAAATTTTCCACTTTGTGTAAAGAAGGCATTTTCGGGTATAGAGTCCCCTATAGTTCCCTTCATAGATTTTGCTCTTCATTTTATGTTAAAAGGGCGTTTTTGTATATTTTGTTTGTTTGTTTGTGGATAGCTTTATACTTTCTGTTCTTTCACACTTCCATGTGATTAATTCACTAATCTTTCAAAAACAGACTAAATGGAGAATTGCTTTAAAGCAATCTGGCTGTTTTCTGGATGACTGAGTTTCTTTGATCTTGAGTTGAAAATTAGCCTCTTAAAAAAAAAAAATTTCTGAGGAGGCTCTTTTCTTCATATCCCAATGGTTTATTTTTAATAATTCAGCATCTGAGTTAGTTTTGATGAAGAGTTAAGGTATAGAAGAGATTTTTCTTCAGTTCAAGCACCTCGTCTTCTAGTTTCATGTACTTTCTGGATCTAAAGTTAAAAAGCAGCTCACGTGGAGGGTTTATTTCTATCTTAACAAATGCAGGGGCCAAGATGTTGACATCAGAACTACTTTAGAGGTCAAGTCAAGGGAGAGTCTCAGATAATGGCAGAGAAAATTATTCAAATTCTGCACTGGAGACTGCTGCAAATTGTAATCAATTTCCATCACTGACGCAGGCTATAGGAATTCTTTTTAGTATCTATAAAATGTCTATGTGTTATGACTACTTCCAGTAATAGCCTTTATTTGGGCAATTCAAAGAGCTTCTTAATGAGATGTAGGGAGAGGAGGCTTTCCCTTACTCAAATACATAACTGAAATTTTAATTATTTTACTTTCAATAGCTCGAATATTAATTACTACTTGTCATTACAAAGGGGTTAGAGTGTAGTGTTAAGAATTTGAAACCTGGGTTCAAATATTGGTTCTGTTATTATCTGTGTGACCTCAGGTAAGTAACTTAAGTGGTTCTCAAACTTTGGTTTTTCTCATTTGGAAGAAGAGGATGATAACAGTACTTAACTCACAGGATGATTTGTAGGATAAATTAGTAGGCTATTAGTATTTTCTCAAGGCCATTACTTAATGGCCTTTTTTGAGCTCAGAAAAGGATGAACAAACATGAGAAGATGGGAAAACACGGCATGTGTTCTATGTTGATTAACACTTTAGATATGTGAGAGTAAGGCTACTGTACACAGTTGCACAGGTTGTTCACTGCACAAGGATGTCAGACCAAAGGGACAAGTGGAGCTGAAAGCCAACCCTATTCTGTTTGCACAGCTATGCTCCTTGGTGCAGGTTCACCTGTCTGGAGAAGGAGAGCATTTTTCTTTACATGCTGTATGAGCTAGGGGTGACTCTAAGTAAGTAGGAATCATAAGAGACAACTAAAAATGCATCTGTGGCCCTAATCTTAAACAGAAAGAAAAATGCCAGAGGACTCAACATTATATCTGAGGGCGCTTCAAAAAGTTCATGGAAGAATTCTTATTATCTTTTAATTCTATTTTCTACAGACTTTTTGAAATACCCTCATACGCCCGGATCATCTCCTTTCTTACGTACAGAGCCTCTGAGCCATTTTCATCTGTTGGTTTTTAAAAGCCCAAAGAAAAAATTCCTATTTGTTCCCTGGTATATTAAACAGGCCTTGACATTTCAACCATTATTCCTTCTCTCCATGAAAATTCCAATCTCTCTTCTGAGCCACATGACAGCAGTGCGCGGGAGGAGGCTACACCTGACTCCACTCTGCTGTCAGTTGTGCTGCATTTGCTTTTCCTGCCAGGATGGCCTCAAAGATTGAAAGGGATTTTACACAATTTGATTTTGATGGTTTGGCTGAGACTCATTGCATGACCAGCTGCCTCAAATCACAGCTTCTCTCCTTTCATGCCAAGTTCATCTCCAAGGGGGAGCGGGGAAAGAAGGCAGAAAGGGCCACGAGGAAGAAGGATAGAATTGTGCAATGGCATGTTGAAATCTGCCACTAGGAAGCATCCTAGATTATCTAATGTCTTTCATCACTTCTTTCATCTCCTGCCCTATTAGAGTGCAGGTTTCTAGGAGCAAATACCCTTAAAGATTTACATGTTCTCTATAATATGCCATACACAGAGAGACCTAACAGAGAAGGCTTTGTAGCTACAAGAACAGGACCACATCTATTCTGTCATTGCTTCTTTTAGTCTTTCCAGTTCTCTAATTTCTTTTTTAAATGGGAAGATGGAAATGAGGAGAAGAGGTTGCATCAAGTAATAAAGGATTCTAATAAGAATCCATTTCATTGATCCATAAAATAAAACAAAGATTATTTCACTTATCTTCTTCATATGAAGGTTACAATTTATTAAATTTTTGAATATGTTCCATGTGCTTTACATACTTTATCTTTAATCCTTCTAACAACCCTGTAAGATACCTGGTTTAACTTTGTTCTATAGCTAAGAAAACCTTGGTGAGAAAAGTTAATTAACTTATTCAAATATACAGAGCTAATAAGTAATAGGGTTAGTATAAATCCCCATGCTAGTTGACTCTGTAGCCCATGTTTTTCTTTCTTTCTTTCTTTCTTTCTTTCTTTCTTTCTTTCTTTCTTTCTTTCTTTCTTTCTTTCTTTCTTTCTTTCTTTCTTTCTTTCTTTCTTTCTTTCTTTCTTTCTTTCTTTCTTTCTTTCTTTCTTTCTTTCTTTCTTTCTTTCTTCTTTCTCTTTCTTCTCTAAAATTAGTTTTTCCAATGACACATGTAATGCACGTATATGTTCTCATTAGATACAATTCATACAATACCAAGTATATATAGTTTATGAGGAAATCCCTTTCATGTAACTACTCTCACCCCAAAACCCAATTCTAATAGCTTCCTCAGTGGGAACAAGTTTCTAGAATTTCTTCAGTACATTTTCAAACACATACACACATGTACATACGTACATATTTTTTTTAAAAAATATATGACTGTGTATCTTACTAGAAGTTATTTGTTTAATGTAATTATATATTTTAGAAATTATCTTTCAATATCAGTATATTCAGATACTCTTTTTAGAATAATTGCACAGTATTTAAACTTAAATTTATCTCATTCCATATTTTTTTACCTTGCTTTCAGAAATGTAGGGGTTCTGAATTCCTGTTTTTTGAATAAGTAAACATAGGCTAAGAGGAGTATTTAGAGGATGACATTTTTAATTTCAAAGAACTTAAATTTTTTTCAGAGTAGTTTATCCTTATTTATGAATAAATATCAAATTATTGCAACATTTCCTCTGTTCACTACATTAATGTGATTACGTGGGTATCAAGTTTTCTGTTTGGTTGAATATGGTGCTGTCTTTTCATGATGTGTGTTTTCTTCAAATGCCTGCTTCTTCTTGGCTCACTATTGGACGCTTTGACCCAGCCCTCGTTTTACCTCTACAGTACAATGCTGCAGTTCATTTCATAGCCGAGGAACCCAAGCACCAGAGAGAAGAATGACAGCCAAGGCATTGAGCTATTTAGTGCTAGAACTGGTAATAAATCTAATTTATCTGCTGACTCCTGGCCCAGTACCTTTTCTAAAACATAACGTGTTATTAATAGGAAGTCTTAGGGAAATGCATTTGCTTCTTTGTAAATCTATCCTCTTTTCCCTTCATATTTTATATCTTATTTCTAGTCAAACTTGTTTAGCTGAAAGAGTTTGATGTACTTTGTGTCCTTGGCAGAGAACTCTGAGAAAAGCTCACTTATCCTTGTATTTTATTTGGAATAACTTCTGGAAGAATCTAGTACCTAGACATGTTCAACAAATAAAAAGTTGTGAACTTTAGGAAAAAATCAAACCCAACTTCTTATTTTATAAATTCATTCAGCAACAAATACTGTGTATGCATTTACTAAAACACTTATAAGTGCTGACATGTGTTAACGTACGCTTATATATAACATCTGGGAAACTGAAGCCAAGACAAACTAATTCATTTGAAAAATCTCATAGGCTTACTCAATAGCGATGTCAGGATTAGAGTGCATGTCTCCTGACTCAAAGTCACCCAAGTGAGTAAACACTCAAGTGAGTTACTAGGGTGCTGTTCTATACAGGTAATAAAATATAGTCGGGTCCAGCCTTCTTAAAGTACTTCAAAATTTCACAGTAAAATAGAATTAAAAGATAATATGAAAATTTCCATGAATTTTTTTGAAGACCACTTATATGTGCCAAACTACATTCATTATCTGTCTTTGCAGTTTATAGGAAAAGGCATTACTATTCATGAGATGTATAATGCATTTATACCTTTTTAAAACCAAAGACTTGTATTTAGTTTGCTTTCAAATTTGTGATCACAGGTAAACAGCAACATTGTGAAACAATGAGCTAGCTCCAGTGCCCTTGATTATTTGCAGCTCCTCTCTTTCTGTTTTCCATCTCATGCAAAAATAATTCTTAAGGTCACATCATGTGTTCCTGAATCTAGCATTTGTATTCATGATCAGTAAATCATACTGTCAACATGTTGTGACCATTCCTGTTGAATCCTGCTGAATGCTTGACATTGCCTTATAACCCTGAACATACAAATGTGTTCTAACTAGGCTGCTCAAGGATATTATTTTTCTGGGTCAAACGGGAAGAACATTTTTAATGCCTTATCAGACACTTCAATCTCCTGATCAGGAGCAGCATCAATTGATCATACGTCCTCGTGATCACAGACAGACAAGTCAATGTAATGGAAGGCACACTGGATTTGCCATCAGATACCCTGGGTTTGAATGAAATACTATTCTTGGCCTTCTCAGAGTCTTGGCTTATATATCTTAAAAATGGGGCAATAATATCCATTTCTTCTGGGTTGTTTTAAGATTTGATTGAAATAATGCATATGAAACTAGTCTGGCACCTATGAGGAGTTTAATAACGCTTAATTTCCTTTCCAGTTTCTTTAATGTTTGCTACTTTCAAAACCATTCTCTTCCAATAATGCAGTAACTGGCTTTGACAGCAATAACAGAGCCATACACAGGTCCTGCGTGCTCATTCCCTAAAGACCAGCTTTCTCCATTAGTATTTGAGCCTGGTAAATCAAAATCCTTCCTAAAATCTTCTAAGTGACTTTGAAATCCCTATGTGCATTAGTCTAGATCACTTGAGTGTATCTTGCACATTTAATTAAACCTGTTATTTCTGGAAATAAAAACAAAACATTTAGGAAGGAATGACTGAGAGAAAACCATACTGCTTTTCCAGTAGCGTGACATGTGGATAATTCAAGGAATCTTTTAAAGCTATGCTTTATTTTAATTGGTGTCTGAATCCATTCATTTTCAGACTATGCTTTTATTTTCTTCATCTACCATTGCTTTGTGCCGCTTCTCTTTGAAGATATCTGTTATCCTTGAAAAAGAAACTGGATGGGAGTTAACTTGCTTCTGACTATATCCATTTATCCACTTGAAGATCACCATGGCAAACTATGAAAAATGTGCTAGTTTTGAAAAATGACAAAGCTCCCAGGATCGAAAAGGTGCTTATCCTCTCACAGGAATCTATTTGTTCTGTTATTGTACTTTCCTTGGCAGCCAGGGCTGGATTCTTCAAAGGGAGATGCAAATTCTTTTTTTTTTTCTTTATCTTTTCTACCCTGAAAATTATATCTTGCTTCTGCATTGGAAACGTTTTGGATCAAAAGTCCTCTCCTATTTGCATGGCAAATAAAAAATACAACTCCATTGTAAATTGCTTTAACACCTTTTCAACAATCTAAACCCTGCAAGGAAAGATATGCTGACTATTACATGTCCCTTATAACTGCTGCACACAGGTGTGTTTATAAGAGGTGTGTATTTGATTCTTTAGTCCTTCCCAAGGCCTTGTCAGCAGGTAGAAAATGGAATCTGTGTAATCTGTTCTTACTGAGTTAAATACATCAAGTATATTTTATTTTGAATTTCAATTGTACAAGATCTTTGTCTTAGCAAGTAGAAAGTTAGTAATCTGTCTTTTTTCCATCCTCTTGTGTTTCCTTCTTCATGGTCCAGATGATGCCTTTGTTTCTCTTTGGACAAGTGTGATGCCAAATGCTTTTGCTTTTCAAACCCATGGCTTCCCAAACTCCAGAAGACATAGGTCATATTTTTCCCCAAGAATTCTCTTATCATGTCCCATTCGCATGATGAGTCAAGTCCCATGGAGCACTCCTACATGGTTGGAGAAGAAGCATGAGGGAATGAAGGGGCAATGCTAGAGCATTTGCATTAGATAGTCAGCTCTGTTACAATAATGGCCCCTTGTTATCTGAGCAGTCTCATGTATGCAGGCTGGAGGTAGCTGATGATGTAAAGGTCACCATACTGGATTTAGACCTCCTCTTATCAGGATTTGTATACATGGTTTACTTTCTTTCATTAGAATGTGGGGGTTTTATCATTGATTGCTGTCCACATTCAGATCTCAAATGAGACTAAGAAAACTCTTATTAACATTTTGTATTTCATTTATAACTCTGATAAAGTAAAAACTAAATTGTAAGAGATAAATCTACAAAGAGTAAAAAGGAAGACTTTGGTAGATATTTCCTTTGTGGCAAAATTATGAGACTGACTCTAGAGTATTTTGCCCTTTTGCTTTGATTAAAAGTGCAATTTCACATGACATAGTGTGATATTTCATCTCCAATTTCCAGGGAGGCTCTGTGGAGACTGTCGTTAACCAGTGTGGTCAGGCGCACCAGCAGTGTCCCTGATTAGTCCCTCCTGCTGTTCAGTGTAGACAAAATCTCAATCACAGAACATTCCGGAGAGCTTGAGTGTCCATGCTCCAACTGTGCTATCTAGAGAACTGTCAAGTGTCTGTAAATATTTTGTAGTTCCTCAGGAAAAAGCATTAGCCTTCTGAAAAACAGCAGAGTGAGACCATCCCTGAAATCGAGCCCTGGTTCTTGGTGGACTTGGTTTGCTTGCTTCTTTTCAGTCATTCTCTCTCTCTGATTAATCCCATATCTGTATCTCCTTCTTATCTTTTTATGTGGTTTATGCTAAGAGTAATGTGTCTTCTGACATGTTTTCTTCCTCCTAGAATGTGCAGAACATCACTGCTTATCCTTGATTGATTCATTTAGGACCTTAGTCAGAAATGAAAAACCAGTTCACTGTATAGGAGAAATAAGCCTGAATATGCAGTGGGGGATGGAGGAGGGATTCCCATCTGTTACTCTTCATGATTTGCAGAGTCAATCATTCTAATTTTACATTCGCTTCTCCCTGCCCTCCCCCTCCCCCATTCCTACTGGTAAAGTGAATAAAGAAACTTGGTCATCATTACATTAATTCCAAGTTCTTTCTGATCATCATGCCATTTTAACATGCTTTGCCCCATTTTCTCTCCCAGATGGTGGGTTTACATCTTTTGAAAGGAATAACTCGCAACTTTGGAGCCTTAAAATGTGCATTCACCACACAAAGCTATCTGTAAATACATTGTTTGTTTTGAACAAACCTTCTGTTCTTGTTCTATTTGATTAACAAGAATAATCAAACATCTAAATAAAAATCATTGTCTGTTACCACTGGAGAGTGTCCAAACTAGTCACAGACAGCTTGGAAGGCTGGCAAAAGGCAAGGCACATTGTGCTTGGGGACACCCAGGCCTGCATGGAGGGACCTGCATGCCATCTGCCCCCACCCCTTCTGCTTGGATCCTCATTCAATCATTTTAATCTCATTAGAGCAAGATTCTTGCAAAGCCAAAAGATGAGATTTAGCTGTAGCTCCCAATTTCACAAACTAAAGAAAGCCTCAAAATGAGAAGGCCAGCTTCTTGAAAACCTTTGAATGACCTTCCAACTCTCAGGTGCAAAGGTACCATTCAATACTACATATTCTCTACAGGGATGAGTACCCTTTCTCTGTGTCTTACTTTTCATACCATGAGATTTGGGAGGAGTTGAAACCTTTCAAGTTATAATCGTGCGTGTTCCCCACACACAGTGCTCCAAGATATTATATGCTAATTGTTTGTTGCTTTAGAGCAAAGCAAGTCCTCTGAGAAGCCATCCCTTTTATATTTGTAGAGGTGCATTTAGCAGGAAGCAAAGCCCAGGAGAAAAAAAGCCAACCTGAAACCCTTTCTTCCCAAAATAAGAAACATTACTGACACCGTATTTATTGGCAACATTCACCTGTTTCTTTTCCATCTTTATTTCCCCTCTAAGGCCCAGGTTCTGGCTCAGCAGTTTCACAGCCGCACCCGCATGCGCTCAGCCCCTCCTCCGTCTCCCCTCTGGCCTTGCTCTGCTTTTTTCCCCCTGCTCTCCCGCCTCCTGCTGCAGATCTCTTTCTGCTGCCTGGCAACCGCACCACAGGCAGTGTCACACAGGATTGCTTATTGCAGCTTCAGAGAAATAAACAGGAGGGGGGAAGTTCTTGCTGTTACATTAGAACTGTTCTGTATAAAGGGACCAAAGCCAGGTAATCCTGGGAGTGATGCTATAGCAGAATTTTGCACCATGGGCATAGGTCTTCCCTTACCCAGACAGAGAGAAGGGTGAGGGGAAAAATGAAAAGGGAGTTTTTAGATGGCCTTTAGCCAGCAATGCATTACATACATCCATTTTGTTGGCATAGACCTCAAATATAACTATTTCTGAGCTTTAAGGACTTCAGCAAGAAATGTTACAGTTGTCATTTGAAAAGTGCAATGTGTATATGAAGAGTAAGGTTCTATTGCGTATCATAATATTGACTCATAATTATTGCATAGATGGTTTTATCAAGACTAGAGACATCTCATCTAGTATCCCGGAAGGGAGTAAGGACCTATCTTTTCTTCAGTATTGTTTACTCGCTAGTATGAGGGTCGTCTTTTAACAGCTTCCTGCAGGTGACAATGATTGAGCACATTTGTGTCCCCCACAGGATACAGTGGCAAGCAGAAAAGACCTGGTGGCCTTCCCAGGGATCACACTATCATAGGGAAGATTGACAATTAAACAAATCACCAAAATAAGCTCTGCTAAAGGATAAAATGAAAAAGTCTTGTTCTATTTTCCACTCAGGATTCTGCGCCTCTTGGCAAACAGGAATAGTTCTATAACAGGATTTCCTTTTGTGTCCCATCTGTTTAGCCAGGCAATGGAAGGAAGCAGGCTTCTTCCTAACTCGTTTCCTGAGCATAACATCCAGATAGCATAAACACTATTTGAAGTGTATCTCTCCAGAAATCTGAACTCACCTTTAACCTGATGGTAAAATCCTTTCATGTTCAGATCCCTTTCCTTGTTGGTCTGAGACACTGAAAAGAGTGGGACTGGCCTGTTTACTAGGGTAAATTAACTGTAAATTGTAACAGACCCCATCCTTGACCTCCTCTTTCGCGTGAGTCAGTCTTAAAGGCATGGGTCTCCCCAGTACAAATCACAGTATTTGAGAGAGTGTAGGGAATCCTAAGCACACCCCGATAGAGCAGAAAAGGAGTGGTGTCAGAGTTTCTAAAAGAGCTAATTATTGGCAAACAGTAGGTGTTCAAGGTATACGGAAGACAAGTATGTACAGAGTCATCCGGGGTGATGTTGGAATCAGTGACTATCACCAAGGAAAATTATTATAAAGAACTAGGCAAATGTATCCAGTAACCCAGGAACCTTGGCTGGAGTTCTGGACTGGCTCAATTTTCACAGAGAGTAGGAGTGGGATAGAAGAGGAAGAAGCAATCAGATGTCCAGGTAGGCAGGTTGGCCAAACACAGATGGGCTAGATGGGAGGCCTCAGCCTGATGCCCACATCACCAACAAGGCCAGAATACTCACCCAGGACCCGGGGTACAGTCTCAGCACCTCTAATGACAGATAGCCCCTTCTCACTCCTAAAATGCAATCGTTTGGTGACTAGACCAGACTTCTCCCACAGGGGAGGGCTTCTGGCATCCCCAGTGTGTGGTGCAGGACATACAAGGCCGACAGGAGGGAGGAGAAGGTGGGTGACACTGCTAGCATTGAGGTCAGGAAGCCCATCCTATGTATAGACTTTGATCAGACAGACCTACATTTAAATCTCAGCTCTGATATTTAACAGTTTTATGACCTAGAAAAATTACTCAAGTTCTCAGAACCTCAGTTTCCTCCTCTGTAACCTTTCAATGAATATCATGAATAACTTTGATTAAAATTACTATTATACTTCAAAGGACCAAAAACAGATATGCAGGAAATCTCTTGCCCTAATGAGAAAGCAAAGATAAGAAGGAATTGAATCATTCCATCTAAATTTATGGAAATGGAAAATGGTGATAAGTGGTATTAATAACATTAAAATGGCATACTTTCAAGAATTGAAATCGCAGAATATGTCAAACCCCCAAAATTCCCTTCCTCTGTCTCTTCCCAAGCTCAAAGTTTACCTATCACCTCACAACTTTACACATGCTGTAAATATCCATGACCTTGTCTTATAGACTAAAATCCTCAGTCTAGTTCTCACATTAAGTTCCCTGGGAATTGAAGGGTATGGGAGGGCTCACTGACCGTGACAGAGATCTCTACTGTATACGGTTACGGCACGTGTTTCATGCACAATCCAGGCGGTGCATAACTCTGTATGTTCCCTCTTTTACCAACTGGCCAAGTTTAACCTGTCCCTATACTTTTAAATGTTGCTGATCCAGGCAGTTTCTGAAGAATTCCAATTCCATTTAGGAAAATCTGTGTTCCCAACCTAAGCTCCTCTTGTTTCCCTCTTATGTCTTCTTGGGCTTCTGACCTATTTTGTCTCTGCTTCCTTATCTATGTGTTCCACTTGGTCTCGACAATAGAATGTGGCAAGAATTTTTCACTGTCAATTTAAACTCAACCCCTACCTGAATGACAGATATCTCACTTGTCTGAATTATGGTCTCTGGAACTTAGCATTGGGCATCTAAGGGACAAAATCTGATTATCCATTAGAGGTAAATCAGACAAGCATGTATCTATTTTTCTCAAAGTTATTAAAGTAATTACAAGACCCATAGTCCAGTATTTCTCAAAGCAGTTCAAGGAGCAGCTGCCACAAAGTCACCTGGAGGCTAATAACAAACCAGGATGTAGAACTGAGTCCTGGATTTACCAGCCAGCTCCTCTGGTGATTGTCATAAACATTAAAGTTTGAGGCTCATTGCCATAATGTCTTGAAAATTTGGACCAAAAAAAAAAGGATTTGGGAGAATAAGTGACGATATAAATCAAGTTTTTCAGCAATGGTTTTATTTTTATTATCCCATCTATCCAGACTTTTAGGAAGGGCCTCTCTGTAAGAGTATAGATCTATCCTGTTTTGAGTCAGTAGACCACTGAGATAATAACAATTCATGAAGGGCAACAAAACAAGTCACATAATGGATTAAATTATCCTATTTACCCAGGACTCCCCACTAGCTATTTATTTATTCAACAAATATTATTAAGTGACTATTACATGTAATGCACTGTTGTCGGTGCTGGTGACCAAGAACCTTTGTCTGAACAAGACAGACAAAGTCACTGTCCTCACTGGTCATCCATTCTCATAGAAGAGGCAGGAAATGGACAACTTAAAAATAAATATTTCCCAATAATCATTACTTGCCATGAAATAAAGTAAGGCAGCTCATGGAGTTTGAGATCAACTGGAGGTGAGAGAGAGAGGCTGTTTTAAAGAGGGATGGGGTAGGGAGTGCTCTTTGAGATGGTATTTCAGTAGAGACCTGGGTGATGTGAAGCAAGCGCCATGTGGACAAAAGAGGAAAGAATATTCCAGGCAAAGAAAGTGGTGAGTGACAGTCCAGGAGGCAGGGATTGCTGTAGTGTGTTTGCGGACAAGTAGGTAAGAGGGGGTAGCTGCAGCAGAATGGGTGAGGGGATGTCATAGGAGATGAGAGGGGACAGGAACATGCAGAACTTTGTAGGTTATGGCAAGGAGGCTGTATTTACTTGACTCATAATGGAAATATATTGTAGAGTTTTGAGCAGGAAAGCTGTATCATTTATGTACATTTATTTTTAAAATCACTCTGTTGTATGAAGTACACAGTGTAGAGGAGAAAAACTGCAAGCTGGAAACTTGCCTGGAGTTATCTCAGTAGTCTATGGGAAGCAATGACGGTACCTTGAGTGAGTCACATCAGTGGAGAGGGACAAAGACAACTTCAGGATATATTTTGTAAGTAGAGCTGGCAGGACTTGTATATGAAAAATGAAGGAAATAGAGAAAGTAAAGATGCCCCATATGATTTTGGCCTGGCCAACTGATTGAAAGGTTGTGCATTTTATCAAAATTGGAAGTCTAGAGGAAGAGCACTTTTGAAGAAAATCTTGAGTTCTCTTGTCATGGTAAGTTTGTAAAACCTTACAGATATCAGAGTCAAAATGTCGAATATGAAGTTGAGTATAATAATGTGGAGTTTCGAGCTCCAAGCTCGACATAAAGACTTGAGAATCGTCAGTATTTAGACACATAATGCCACAGGACTGACGGAGCTCTCCCAGGCAGTGAATAGCTATAGCGGAGAGAAGATTGAGAATTGAACCTTAAACTACCCTGACATTTAGAGGACAGAGGAGGAGGAGCCAGTTTAGGAGGCTGAAAAGGGACAGCCAGTGAAGCAGGAGGAAAATGAGTGAGGCATCCTGGAAAGCCAAGTCAGTGCTCTGGGCATGGGGCTTATGTTGTGGTGTTTAGTGGCAGAGATGGCTGTTGACTAGCATGGAAGGAGGCTCGGAACCAAGAGTAATAGTAAGTATTTGGATGTTAATAACTCTAATTTATTTTGTATTTTAATAAATGAAAGCCATGTGAAAAGTACAAGGGAACTCTCCCAGAGGACCTCAAAAATAGGGAAAGCAACTATTGAAAACACCCTGACAAGCAGTGACATAAAATGCCATCTTCCCTTATGGACAGAGACATGTCCAAAAGCTGGTGAATTTTGTAAACCTTCCTTTAGCAGTAAGTCAACATGATCAAATAGCTTATTGAAAAGGGCAAAACAAAATATGCTGATTAGACCTGCTATATTTTCTTGGCATTTGGGAGAGGAAAGGTTAAGGTTTAATAAGTGGTAACTGAGAGCTAATATTCTCAGATTTTTAGTAGGTTACTCAGAAATTTAAGCCACATAAAAAAGAGGAGGTAGGAGAGCAAAAGGCATATTTCAAGTTACAGTGGATTGTGTTTTTCTATGTGCTCACTAGCTCACAGACTTTACAGAAATAATGACACTCTGACTAGACAGGAAAGGAAAATGCTGACCCTGTTCAGTATTTACTGAGTGCCCAGAATGACAGGCATTTGGGGCACTTACAAATTGGGTGACTTGAAAGTTGTGGAACTGATTCCACATTTTATTACTTTGTGGTCAAACCTGGCATGATTTTTCTCAATGAGGTTAGTTAACAAGGCACCTAGAAATACAGGTCTCATACATAGTGTTTTTATATCCATAAGAACAAGTCTTTCTCTCACACACATAGTATTGATCACTTTCATGATTAATTTTGACTTTTTTTGACATTTAATTTAGTTCATTCATGTTTAAACAAAAACAACGTGTTAGCAGATTTGAAGCTAATCCCACAAAGGAGACCAACTACTGGCCAGACATTTTTCTGGGGGCTATTTTTTAAATTCATCTACTCAGAATTTTAGGAAGGATTTTCTCTGTGAGACTAGTATTTTAAGTCAATCAACTACTAATTTACAAAGCCAATCATAAAAGATTCACTTTATGGAAAAGGAAATCCCCAAAATAAGGGGAAATGTATACTGGCATGTTGAAAGAACAGAACATACTAAACTCTGCAGCTAAAGTTGGTGTCTTTCTTTTTCTGATTTATCCTCTCTACGATTCAGGATACTTTACAGTGATATGGCTGCACTGGATTAATGTGCACTCTGAAGGTACAGGAAATGTGATTATCTTCACTAATAGAAGGGCACAAAAGTATAGGCAATCCAAAATGGGGGCAAACTCCTTGAAGCATGCCCAGTTAGCTTTGGGATGTGTTTTGTACTTAAGTTTAATAGGGTGAGTATGATTTTCTGGGAAGCAACTTCAAAGAGAATAATGAAATGTCACAGTGAAAACTTGGCTCCCTTTGAGCTGGGAAAGGCTCCAGTTTTCCTATCCTAATCCTGTCCATTCAGGAAACAGACATGACCTTGCTCAAAATTCTCTCGGAACAAAAAAATGTACACGCATTCTTTGGATTTCAAAAGGCTTCCTCACAGAGATCTGAGTTCTCTTAAGGCCAGAGCAATAACTAAGCAGAATGTTAGATAGTGCTTCAGCTGGGAAGGGTGAGTGGACAGGCAGATACCAACCTGCCAGCTAGGTGGGGCTGAGGAAAAATTGCAAGAATGAATGAACTCCTTTCATGCAGTCAGCAGTGTCTTGCAATGCATGATAGTGTATGCAAGTCCTCAAGCTCAAGTTTATGTATAGGTTATTTCTCTTAGTAACTCTGAAATCTTCAGCAAAATACTTAATTTGTCCAGTTTCTTAATCAATAAAATGTTACCCCATGGACTTGTTGTGAAGATTACATGAGCTCATACTTAGTGTTTAGCTCAGCACAAGGTACATAGTAAAAGATCAAAATCATGTTAACTATTAGAAGAGTCTATGGACTGAAATTAAAAATGTCTTTCACGTAGAAATGTCATATTGTTTTTCAAATATGTTCAGTTATGATTGTGCTTGGTAAAATGGAATGTCACTTTAAAACATTACTAAATTCATGTATTCAGCAAGGAAATGTTAAACAACTGACATGTACTAGTTTTTCTTATTCACTCATACATTTATTTTTGTCATTATGTATTTTCTCAATCAAGTGGTCCTGAATGAAAAAACTATTGTCATATAAAAGCCCATGAAATTTGACACTACAAGTTGTCTTGAATAACAATTATATGAAATGCAAGAAACATGACTTAATTCTAGGTGGGGGTGAAGGAAGGCAAAACTATAAAATTCAATTTTGAGACAAATGCGACAGGTGAATATGACTTAGATAAAATAAGAGAAGATATTATGTAATTATTATTACTTTTTCAAGTTGTTATAAAGTTGTTATAGTTATGCCAGAGAATATCCTTATTCTTAAGAAATTCATGCTGAAATATTTCGGAGTAGTGTCAGGATGTCTGCAAATAACGTTCATATGGTTCATAAAAAATAAAGAGAATGTGAAAAATATTCATAAGTTTTGAATGTAGGTGAGGGGTATAAAACTGATTGTTGTACTGTTTATCTATTTCTACATGAAGATTTTCTTAGTAAAACTGAATGACTGGAGAGCCAAAACATGGCCCACATACATTTAAAAAAATCCTATACGAACAAAGAACAATCTGTTCCAAGTAACGCAGTTGAGAGGAGAAAACTAAGGCCAGATGGGTTGTCATCTGCCCAAATAACCAGATAATACCTGAGCCTGATTACTTTCCATCAGATAACACAGCAGTATGCATCTGTCTAAACTGCCTCTTTTACCCCGGTCAATGATTCAGAAACAGTACCTTCAATCACAGGGGAGACAAATGAAAGAGTGAAAATGGATCGATGTGAATCCATTCATACTAATGGAGAAAGGAGTAAGTATCCCTCTGTGATGGGAAGACAATAGTATCATCCTCTGCTAAAATAAAGGCCAGAAGAGTTTTCTTCATCATAGTGGAAGATAGATAGCAGGTATTCAGCACAGAAAGTAGATGAATCTCCACACCTCCCAACACTGCCAACATTAATGAATATCTTCACTTCATGGTTTCATCCAGCACAATATCCTACTACAATTGTAACTAATGTTACAGGTCAAGAAATAAGTTTGTGTGGTTGAAATCTAAATGGCTATTACTACAAGTGTATTGTTCTACAAGATATTCAGGGAATTTCAAAGCAGTGATGGGGGTTGTTTATGACCTTTTATAAGTATAATGATAGAAAAGCATCAATTGTCTATAACTCAACTAAAAATAACCTTCAGTAAAGCATATGGGAATAATGGGCACCATTACTCTTTAGGGTAGGAAAGGCAAATAAATACCTGTTATTTAGTAAAAGCAAGCATAATGCTGTGCGATTAGCATTCACTTTATGTAGTCTCCCGCAACTTTAAATATAGACACCAATATTTTTCAGCTACCCAGACAGTTTCACAACATCACAAATCCTTTTTCATTCTACCCAGCTCAGCAGCAACAGTTGTACCCTGGCCTGTTTCCCCATCTTCCTCTCACTTCCAGGGTCTGCAGAGTAATTTGGAAAGAGAAATTTGGATGTAGGCTACTGGACACAATTATTACCTTGAAGAAATTCAAGTTCCAAAATCATCTAAGATGCATATATAGTATCTATATTGTATGCAATAATGCAGCAGAGAAAAGCGATATGTTGTGTCTGACCATGTGTAAGGAAAGAGAGGCACAACAAACGCCACGCTGAGTCATGGGCTTTGGCTCTTTGCTCACAGAAAGGTCAATGCAATTCTCACTAACAATATGATGACTTGAAATTACAATTAACCAAAACACACACTCCTCCCTGAAGATTGCATTTAATTGAGGCTATAGGGTTTCATTTTTAGAACTCAGCATTTCAAAATGCACGCGTATTTTTGCCTCTGTATGGCAATGAGAAAGGAATACCTCATGTGTTTTCTGTAGTAAATTATGACAATCTGCCATAATATTCATGCGAATGGCCTCATATCATGGACAGACCTCCCCTGAATGTGGGTGCATTTAAAAACAAGCACATATGCAGGATTTTGCAATGCTTCTTTGATTCTGATCTTTATTGATTAATCAGTGGCATTTTAATGAGGTAGATTTTTTCCTGGAGAACCTTAATTTTATACAAGTTTGCATCCCAAAAAATTCAGATAAAAATATAAAAGTACCCTCTCGCTTTTGTCTCAGATTGTCTACTATTTCAAGATATTTTACATTAAGGAAATAAAAAAGCAGGCTTTCAGACATGATTCATGGAAAATGTGTCTATGGAGTGATGTGATTAAAACTAAATATATCATATACCATTTCCCATTCTATTGAACAAAACAAGAAAGCCTTCCATGTTGAATCACCCACTACAGAATACCTATTTTACAAAAACATGGGGGCAGTGGCATACTTTGTGCAAAGATCTCTGAGCTGAACGCAGGTATTTTGACTAACAGCACAATCCTGCATAATACAGCATTCTGCAATGTGTCAGCAGTTCAGAGCAATACTCTATTCTTTGGATCACTTATCCATTATTGCCTCAGACAATGAGTATCTGATAAAAAATAAAAGTGATGGATGCCGAGTGAACTGGTGAGTGTGTTCTGAGTAAGAACAAATGGGAAAGACACCGTGGTTCATTGCCTGACGAAATTACTTTTGGGTATTTAAATACATCTTACATTATGTTATGCATGGGCTGTTGAATGTGAACTCTAGAAATCAGCTCTGAAAAATTAACTGTTTCTCTCCCACATAATACATTATCTAAATCTCCTAAATTGTATATCAGAAATAATTACTAAGTAAAATTCCTTATATTTGCACTTGAGGCATCAGTATTTTCGAGTCATTGTTTTAAAATCTATCTGGCACTCATTGCTATCATTTTCCTTCTCTCTCTCTCCCTCTCTCCTTTTCTCTCTTAATAAAACAGGGAAAGAGAATAAGGATGGAAAGGGCAAATCCATCTCTCAAAATACTGTGCAATACACATTTCTGTTTGAATTTGAAATGGCAAATTTAGCATAGGAAAATGATTCATCATTTCTTGGAAAAACAACTTTTTTTTGTAGACCTATGCTCTTCTTGGTATTTGGTTACATAAAAATGACCTGTCTCCTGCAATTAAAATCATGCAGCTAACTGACTTGGCCCAGTATTTCTGCCCATGGCCTCACTTTGTCAAGTTTGGGAAGTCCTCAGTAATTTCTCCCAAAGCGAAGTTTGGTAATTTCACTTCTCTACCCCAAAATTCTCAGTGTTTGTCTCCCACATAAGCAATTTCTACAGAATGAAGATACAGTTCCTTAGTTTTATACTCAAGGCCTAGCATTATGATTCTCTCTGTGATGACATATACTCTGAGAAAAAAGTAACTTGTATCTAGTCCAACTTGATTTAGAAATTAGTTCTTAATCAGACCATCATTCTGGCAGAGTTGTGGACTCATTACAAATGGTAAAAAAAAAAAAAAAAAGAATAGAATTTTAGTGAATAACTGATGGCCTAGAAGCTAAATTTTAGGAGACTGTTCAGTATATTAGCTACCAAAATAGCAGTGCCTTTCCAGGAATTCCCCACCTCTTAGAAGAACATAGCAGCAGAGTAAGTTTCCTCTAAAATTAGGACTGAGTCTCTCACAAGAGTATGAATCACCTTTGAAACTTATTTTGGGGTAGGGCATCATATGTAAAATCTATGAACAAAAACATATTTCAATAAGCCTGTTGTATTTTGGGTCCTTGAAACTTATTCTGAAAGAACAAATAGATACTTAAGGCTATTTTATTTTTTCAAAAATAGAAGGACAAAGTTGCTTCTCCCATTTATTCAATAAATGTTATAAAAGGAGAAATTTATTAAAATTTTCAACAAAAAGATTAATAACAATGATCATAATGAATGACTTCTAGAATGACTAATTAGAACACTAAAAAGTAACATATATTTGGGAATTAACCTGACAAGGGAATCAATATTTGATGAATGTATTTCTACTTGCCAATTCAAAATAAAATTCCCCAAACAGATTGAAATTCTCAAGTGTCAGATTTAAGTACATTCATCTCAAGTTATAAATTATAATTAAAATATTAAATGTCCAACTTGTCTAGTTTGCTATTTAGAATGAAATATTTTGCCTTTAATAAGGAAAGGCTGGAGAAGTTTTGATAAATTTGTGTTTCAAGGATTTAAATGTGTTGCAGTTAAATTTTATAGAATTTATCTATCAAGACCCGAGATTCATACTTCTGAATTATGAAAAATAAAAATTTGGCTGCTGGGTAGAAAAGCAGACATCATTTCTGAGCCTGAGTTTATTTAAGCAGGGGGACCCTGGAGGAACGAGACAGAAAGCAATGAATTGGAGCCCTGTAGTGGCTCCACTGTCTTGTGGGTGATCTTCTGGAGAAGAGACTTGGGGGACATGAGAAATGGAGATAGTCCAAGCGGTATGTGTGCATTCATCCTTCCCTGACAACTTAATTCTTTGGTAAAGTTTTTATGTTTGGCATGATTACATTCATAGAAGATGGTGAAAATGGTATGGAGCTATACATAGTCACTACTAGAAGATCCAGCATAACATTATTTATTCCTTATCTCTTCTACTTGACCAAGGGCTACTTGTGTTCAGGAACTATGTACTTTGTCTCTATATCCATAGTACTTTACATCATGCTTAGACAATATAAGATGTCAATAAATATTGCTTTAATTGAACTTAAGATACAAATAAGTACACAAGAGTGACATCCTATAGCCTGTTTTCATTTTCAGTTTTTGCTGAATGGGAGGTTCCTACTAACAGACATCAAGGAACCCACTTATGTTGCAAATTTGAATGGTGTCAGCTAAAATATGCAGTGAATATATCTTTCCCAGCTCCAATTTCCTGCCAGCTTTTTTAATCACACAGATTGTCTTTCTCATTCAGCAGAAGTAGCGGGGAGGGGTGAGGGAACAGACTTCGCCCTGTCTGAACTGTTCACCTTGTTGAATATTTGAGAACTACCAAAGGACTCAAGAGAGATACCACAAGAAACAGTGTTGATTCTGCCTAGTTGCTATAAAAGAAAAAAATTTTTTCTGTGCTCTCTCACCAAATGTCAGGTCTAACATCTGGCACCAGCTAACCTGCAAAAAGATAATAGAATGTGTTTGGGGACTTGCAGGCTCAGAGATGAGGATAATTTGTAGACCCAATTTCTGATAGTACAGGGGGAAATGCTTTCATCTCAATCACTGATGTGATCAAATAAATATGAGTGAGTACTCGCCAATTGCTAAAGCAATTTATCTCTCCAAATGTATTCGAAATGCTAATTTTATCAGGGTGCAAGCTGCTAAAATGCAGCTAGTAGATCATTAAATTTCAATAGGGAGTAGACTTCATATTTAACATAAACAGTCAAGTCATTTTGGCTGCCTGCATCTTGTGCCACATTTAGAAAGCCTTCTGTGTAACCATA
Organism: Cynocephalus volans; assembly: GCF_027409185.1. Classification (NCBI taxonomy): domain Eukaryota; kingdom Metazoa; phylum Chordata; class Mammalia; order Dermoptera; family Cynocephalidae; genus Cynocephalus; species Cynocephalus volans. The sequence goes on along the minus strand of NC_084460.1, from coordinate 102,467,185 downwards.
GGAACGGTTTTGCTTAAACACTGTTGCTTGTGTAAATCCAATTCATTCTGGATGAGCTGAAAAAAGAGGGGAGGGGTGTGTGATTTGTTTCTGTCCATTGCCTCCCAAGTTGCCTCTTAGAAAACGTGAAGAAAAAAATGAAAAATAAGTTTTTTCCTTTTCTTTTTGGGGTGGGATACAGATAAGATTGGGAGGCAGAATACTTTTCTCCTAACAACGTTGGCATGATGGAGGATAAAAAATAATGTGGTAGTCTTCTATAGCTCACAATATTTGCTGCTTAGTTAGGTATTTTTACCAATTGAAAAATATTTTCTATGCTTATTATTTTCTTAGTTTAGAGTAATCTTCCTAAAACATGTGATTTAAGGACACACTATTCCCACATATAATTTTACTTATAGCATAAAATCCCAATAGAAATGTATTCATGCTAAGAAATTCTTCTTTTGTCGCTCCAGGAGATTACAGGAACCGTTAGGCACATGTATCATATAAAGAATTAGATTAATCATATTTTTCTTTCAGCATCTAGTTTAAATCTGCTAATTGCTGGGAGATTGAGAGAAGAAGATATTTTGCCATGTAGAATGCTGAGGAGAGAGCAGGTTTAAATGGGCTGCCAGTGGAGTGTTTAGGGCAGCGAGAGGGAGGTGGAAAGATCCTGGTTTCCCAGAGAACTAAGAGAGAGCTGTCTTCTGTGTCTTTCTCCTGTCCGGAAATTTCTTCCAGCATTGATATTCTTCTCATCTTCAAGGTTCAGTTCAAATTTGACTGGCTCCAAGATACTTTCACTAGCCCCTACCTCCCAATAATAATTACTAATTCCTTCAATAACCTACTATGAATCACAGATATGTCTGTGTAAATCATATACCCTTCTTCATATTATAAGTGGTTGTTTACCTATCCATCTCTCACACTGGAATGTAAACTACTTGTGGATAGAGAATTGCTCAGAGTCTAGGGCATTGCACATAGGAAACCCAGAATAAATGTTTTTGACTAGTTAATGGGTGTAAAACTGAAAGCAGCAGGGATGCTGAGGGCAGGTGTAGCCCATTCCATAGTTTTGTCCAGCTTTGGGGTGACCAGTAGTGCTATGCAGGAGGACAAGAAAGGAAAGGAAAAGGCAGGTTATTGAGTATATAAAATATGCCAGGCATTGTAATATCAGTCCTAACAGGACACCTGTGGTAGCCTAAATGATGGTCCCCAAAACACATTTATAGCCTAACCCGTGGAACTTGTAAATATTTCCTTATGTGGAAAAAAGGGTCTGTAAATGTGACAAAATTAAGAATCTCGAGATAAAACAATTCTGGATTATCTGGGTGTATACTAAATGTCATCACAAGTTTCTCTATAAGAGGGAGACAGAGAGCATTCACAGACAGAAGAGAAGGCAATGTAAAGATGGAGGCAGAGATTAGAGAGACGTGTCCCAAGCCGGGGAATGCCGGCAGCCACAAGAAGCTGAAGAGTCAAGAAATGATTCTACACTAGGGTCTCCAGAGGGTATGTGGTCCTGCTGACACCTTGATTACAGACACCGATTTTGGACTTCTAGCCTCCAGAACTGTGAGAGAATAAATTTCTGGTTTTTTAAGGCACCAAGTCTGTGGTAATTTGTTACAACAGACATAGGAAATTAATATAGCACCTATTGTATCCCTATTTATTAAGGAAGAGAAAATTGAAGTTAAGAAAGTGTGAGTAACCTAGCCAAATTCACATAGATAATTACTGGCAAAGCTGGGAGTCAAACCCATGTCTGAACAACTTCAGAGCTGTTTAGATAGTTTTCCTCATCCAGCACGTGTGGGGCAAATCTCCAAGCCAAATTCTGTTTTACTGAATCAATGTTAGCGCTGTTTTGTGGGCCAAGATACTACAACTGGATTGTCCCCTGAAGCAAAAAGAAACAGATTTTAATTAGTTTACTGACTAATTTAGGTAGACCTATAGGTCTCTCTCATAATTATGTTCCAAAGTAGAAACTGCATAAATAACATTTTTAAAAAAATTTAATTGTAAATATCCAACCAGTGGCCTTGCCAATTCTGCTTCTCACCAGACCATAGTCCTTTATAAATGTCAAGTGAGAAATGGCAGATTTTCTTTTGGCTTCTTTGAAAGGTGACTTATTCATCTATCGAGCATTCATCAACAAATATCTACTAAAACCATACTATGTGTCAGGACCTGTTTTATATGTTTGAAACGCATTAGTTTACTAAAAAGCTAAAAAATTCTGCACTTCTTGGACTTACATTTCAGTAAGGAATAGAAAAGACAAAACAAAACAATCAAACAAAAAGCAAGATAAACGTGAGATGTCTAGTATCAGATTTTGAAGAGTGCTAAGGATAAATATAAAGCGAAGGGAGATGTAAAATGGTGGGAACCAGGATGGAAGACAATTGTGTCAAGTGGCCAAGGAATGTCTGCCTGAGAGAGGGGTAGCTGACCCAGAACTTGAAGGAGGAGAGTACAAGTCATGTTGATGTTCGGAAAAAGAGGTGTTCCAGAGAGATGGATGAGAAAATTTGAAGATGATAAGGGGAGAAAAGGAGAGAAGGACACAAAATCCAAGAGGTAATTGGAGATCAGACTGTGAAGGACCTTGACAAGGCCATTGAAAGGCCATTGGATTTTATTCTAAGATGGGAAGCCGTTGAAGGGTTTTAAGCTGACATGATCTGGTTTACCTTTCGAAAGGATCACTCGGGATCTTGTAAAGAATACACTTTACCAAGGCAAGCATCAATGCGAGTAGGCTATTCAGCAGGTCATAATTGTATGCGGTTATAGAAAAAAGGCAAGTTATCTGATTTCCTCTTTATCTTGAGGTCGTCTCATCACTGAGTTTCTCAGAGACACTGATTATTCCATGTACCACACTCTATTCTACTTTTGCCCTTTTTGATTTTCACAATGAAACTCAAAACACAAATGACCTACACAGTTAAATGTCTTGCTGCAATACTGTGTATCTCTATCTGAAGAGAAGGAAAACAGACAGAACATTAATTTTTTGAAAGCTGGCCTTTTCCTAACACCCTAAACTTCAGATAGCCTAAGCCCACAAGATCAAGCTTGACTTCGCTTTCTTTAATGTTCTGGGAATCATTTAAAAAGTCTATAAAATACAATATTCACTCCATCCTTCTGCTTCATCTAGGACCTTACACCAAATGGATTTGTAGCTTAGAATTTCCCTTACATATAAATATAGATAAACCTAGAGTTTAATTAATGTTATTTTAATATATGGAATGAATTATCCAGATATGGGATGTGAAACAGGGAAGAAAGTATAGAGGAAAGAAAAAGGTGTTGAGGAGAGGGGGGATGGGAAGGGAAGGACAGGAAGTAGACTCAAAATTCTAAAGTGCTATATTTTATATCACTTTTCTATGGCTTAAGAGGAACCTAATTGTGTGGTTTATAGGCCATAAACCCCATCACTTTACCTGGTGGCAACTTCATTAGGTGTAAACATAGTACCCAGCAATTTCTAACCACTCTCCTGGATGTCTCACATTCACAAACTATCCAGCTTTAGTGACAGAAACACCTCAGAAGGTTTGGAAATCTAGCTGGGAGATGTATCTGAAAATCAGGATGACAACTTGAAAATATCTTGGGACTTTAATGTCATACCAAGTGGTTTTTATATTGGGACCTTGTAACATTCCAACTAGGTTTTATCCCATTTTCTTGTTCTCAATAAGGCAAAATACCACAAGCATCATTCTTAGGACAGTTCTTCTCACTTAAGAGAACATGACAAGTTACTTCACAGATAGATAAACAGAATAATGAGGGGTTTTTCAAACTCAATTTAACAGCTTTTCTCTAACCCAAGTCAGTTTGATTGCACATTTGAGAAGGAACTTCTGGCTCCTTCATTTTTCAACTGTGTCACATTTTGCAACTTCAGAAATGCTTTTGTAAATAAAGATTCCAAAACGCCTTTACAGAGAAACAAGTTTTTTGTGTTTTGATTTTTACTGACAGTAGAAATTTTTGACCAATCCATTGTTGTTTACATTTTTAAATCCCATTTTCCTTACTGCATATGAAACAAAATAGTTACCATGGTGGGAATTTTGAGTTGCCATTTTTCTTCCATTTCTCTCTGGCAGCGTTGCTAGCATTGTTTTCTTCCACATTGCCTTCATTTTTCCTGCATACTTGCTGTGTTTATTCTAAGAAGCAAGGAAGCAAACTTGAAAAGACAAATGTTAACCAAAAAAAAGGAGTTAATTTTAGTAAGCAGTTCCAAGCTCTGTTAGCAATTAATAACAACAGCACAAGGATTCCCAGGTGGATTCACGTATTTGTTTTAGAACCTGTGGAAAGAGTTGCTTTGCAGGTAACAGAAAGGTGGTCAACATGTCAAAACTGAGGGCTTCAGCATATGAAATACAAAATAATTGGAAAATAATTTGATGCTTTTTGACTCTTAAGTTGTATGTTCATGGACATGAAGGTTTTGATATAAATAAAACATTAAATATATGAAACCTAACAAAAGGGACGTGGGGAGAGAGTTTTTCATTTCTACACTAGTTGAAATACCTTGAATTAATAGTGGGAAAAATGTTAAAATGTTTCGTCTTCTGCTAAAACTTTGGCATGCTGTAAATAATGCAGTTCCACTAAAGATGAACAGCATAAGCCCTAGGGGCACTTTGTCAGCGTTCAGATTCTGACTTCCAGACTCATGAGCTTTGTGACCTTGAGCAAATTATTTAACCTGGCAAAATATCAGTTTCTTTATCTGTAAAAGGGAAGCAATAATAATACCTAGCTCAGGGAGTTATTATGACAATTACATGAGTACTGACTTATTGAGGCAATTAAATGGGTAAAGTTATATAAAGAGCTGAGAGTAGAGTCTAGGCACAGAATTAGCACTCTCTAAACATATCTATTGCTTTTGCTATATATAAGGAAAAATAGCTAAATTTATTTCTTCCTTGATGTTATGTGCTTATAAAGTTATAAAAGTAATTCAATGGGGGAAAGATAGTCTTTTCAACAAACAGTACTGGAACAATTAGACATCCACAGACAAAAAAAAATGAACCTCAACTGAAGCTTCCCAACTTATACAAAAGTTAATACAAAATGAATTATAAATTTAAATATAAAATGTTAAACTGTAAAACTTTAAGAAAAAAATTTAATTTTCAGGATCTACGGCTAGACAAAGAGCTCACAGACTTGAAGAATAAAAGAAAAAAAAGATAATTAGAATCTCAGTAAAATTTAAAATCGTTTGAACTCCAAAACACCCTGTTATGAGGATGAAAGGACAAGCTACCCACTGGGAGAAAATATTTTCAAACTACATACCTGACAGAGGACTAATAAATAGAATCTACGAGGGTACTTCAAAAAGTTCGTGGAAAGATTCAAATTCTCTTTCAATTCTATTTTTCCACTATTTGAAGTAGCCTCGTATGAAGAACTCTCAAAACGTCACAGTAAATAAAACAAATAATCCAATTAGAAAGTGAGCAAAAGATGTAAACAAACATTTAGCCAAAGGATAGACACACGATATTCACATAAACCGAGGGTATGTTCAACCTCATTAGCCATTAAGGAAATGCAAAATAAAATCCCAATAAAATACCACTGTACACCTATCAGAAAGACTAAAACAAAAATAGTGACAGCAGCAAATGCTGCTGTATACAAATGTAGAGAAACAGGATCACTCATACCTGGCAGGTGGAAATGTAAAATGGTACAGCCACCCCGGAAAATAGTTCTGCAGTTTCCTCTAAAACTAAATGTGCAACTACCATAAAGCTCCACAATCGCACTCCTGGGCATTTATCCCAGAGAAATGAAAACTTATTTTCACATAAAAACCTGTATATGAATGTCCGTAATAGTTTTTTTTTATGCTGGCAAAAACTGTAACAACTCAGATGTCCTTCAGTGGGGGAATGGTTAAACAAGCTTTAGTTACATCCATGCTGCAGAAATCCGCTCAGCAATAAAAAGGAATAAACAACTCACACACACATGAGCTTCAATGAATCTCCAGGGAATTATGCTGAGTGAAAAAAATTATATATCAAAAGGCTATAAACTGTATGATCCAATTTATACAACACTTTTGAAATCTCGAAATTTTAGAATTAGAGAACATATTGGTTGTTGTTGGGGGGCTAGGGGGGTTCAGGAACTGGGAGGGAGGAGGAGGTGATTACCTAAATGTGCAACAGAAGGAATCCTCTTGTGGTGATAAATTGTTTAATATCTTAAGTGTATCAGCATCGAGATCCTGGTTTTGATATTGTGCCACAGTATTGCAATATGTTACCATTCAAGAACACTGGGTAAAGGGTGGTATCTCTCTGCATCATTTCTTTAAATTGCACGTAAATACAATGATCTCAAACAAAAATTTTCATTTTTAATTTTTTAATTTGAAAAAGATTTATGGAGCTGCATGATTCTTTTTAAAAAAAATCTTCAACTCTACTATGTAATCAGAACTGCAACTAGACCCATTCCAACAGAAAATAGAGCCTATTTTTCAAGACTCTGTGAGAATTTTTCCCCAATTATTTGGCATTTTCTTCTTATCAAGGAAGTCTTCCATATCCTCATGCTCTATCAGCTTATTTTTTCTGAATCTAATGAGAAAAAGTCGCCACCCTGAGAATATTACTCCCCATATAGGAAATGTTTTAAAACAGAAATGATTTAATTATTAATTTTCATCTGATATTACATGAGCTGAATCTCTGACCCACCTAACCATCTGTTCAACTGAAAGCATTTCATAGTCTCTGGTTTCCTCAGTCTTAGGAGAAAACAAACTATTCAAATGCCTAGATAATCATTTTTAGTAGTTTCTCTTTTAATGAAAGGTAATGAGTCACCTTTTCTTTGTCAATATTTCTACATCTTTACAGGGACTAGGATGGTGGAAAATATTTTGGTACTGATTGCATTGACGGGACATCTATTTCAAAGGAGAACACTAATTGTTGGCAAGCATATGCCTTAACTTTCTGGTTTTCTTCCAAAACCCTTTTTTTCCCAAGGCTTGGTGAGTCAATTGCCATTTCAAAAGGGAAATGACTGGGCTTGGAGCCACCCTTCAATGTAAGATTGCATTATTATAAGTGGAATATGGTTGTGCTGACAGTGGTGTCACTGGGGTGGGTGAAACTCAAGCTCCAGCTGGTGGAAGAACTCATCTCTACTGTGTGTGTTCAATGAGTTACATTGTGCTTCCTTCTCGGGAAGAGGCTGGCACAGCTAGTCCTAAGAAGGCAAACACTGATCTCTTATCCCCACTTTGGGCCCTAATAAAATTCACTTAACTTATCCTTGAAGCCACATGTCATTTTCTCAAAGACGATCAACTTTTTTCCATTAGAGGAAAACTGATGCTTTTATGACAGAAAAAAAAAATGCACATACATGTGCCATGTATAGGCCAAAGCTTTTTTTCTGCTCGTCAAAGTTATTTGCTTTCTACATTTCTTTCTTAAAACAAAACAAGGACCACAATAAAAATTTTCTGACCTGTTTTCTTGACTTTATTGATGACAGTTGGTTACAACACACTGCAGGAATAGCCTGAGGTGGAGCACCTCCATGGGAAGTGCATCACAATGGGAAGTTGTGAGCTAGCATGAAAGAATTGTGGTTTCAAGGTTGATGTTTGTTAAGGTAGAAGACAGTTTTTTTCCCTTAGGCTAAGAGCTAAAAATAGAACTAAAGACTGATTTATAACAATATAGAAGTCTAACCTAGGAAACTCCTTTTAATGTCAAAAACTATAGAACCGTCTTTTCTGTATGCCATCTGTGTGATATTAAATTAACACAAACTTCCATTGGTTGCCTCCAATTCCCACAAACTGGATGCAGGAAATAAAGTGTGTTTCAACTTCAGCATCAGCAGCACGCTGGTCAGAGACCTATCTTGAAAACAAAATGAAACAATAAATGAGTGTGAAAGTGCTTTGTAAACTGTCAAGTGTTGCATGCATAAAAATTGCTTTTGTGATGTTACAAAAAAATGCTAAATATGGGTGGGAGCAAAATTCTGCATGTTTTCACCAATAGAAAATGAATCCTTTATGAAGAGACCTTTCCCATTATGTTCATCTTTATAATTCCTCTCTCCTGAAAATCACTCCAGTCTTCTGAAGCCTATCCAACTTAATGGTGTTGAATATACAAATAATGTTTATTGAAGGACTGCTTGAATTGATGCTGGCAAATATGAAGGATGACTCATTGACCCACCATCAGCAGCACACCATGTGCTCCGTGGTACTTCTCCAGCCTATTGGGATGAATTTGAACAGAATCATCAGAATGTAGTCACCTGAAAATCATATGACAAATGATTCACCTGCATAGACACCTGGCCAAGGCTCAAGTTATTTGACACAAATTGATCAATTGACTTGGCTTTTGTTCTTTTCTCTCATTTTTAGGCACTTCTAAATTACAAATAAGAACATTTAAATACATGAAATAAAAACAGAATGTTCTAAGTAAGACTGAATTCAACTCCACAATCTCTTTTTGGCCTGTCACTGTGTTTTGGTAACAAAGCTACAGATACAACGTAGACATGTAGACATTGTCCTCTAGAAATCTGTAGAGAAGCACAGAGAGAAAGAAATAATATGTATAAAGCATGGTGGGATGGCATGGGAAAGAGTGCTTAATATTGACTTCGATGGGAAATGTAATTCTGGAAAAGTTTACTTATGGAAGATGGCATTTGACTTGAGGCTGAAAATATACGTCAGATCCTGAGAGGCAAAGAGGACAATCATTTCCTGCTGAAGAATATTCATCCCCTAAACTCTTCATTTTCATATGGGAATAGAAGTGATTCTATAAGACGAGTCTTGGTTTCACTGAAGTCTAGAAGAAGCAGGTTATATTAATGCAAAACATTAAAGTATTACCCAGAGAGACCCTAGTAACAAATTTTGGGTCTGTCTTGCTCCATTACATTTTGAAGGAAAGCAAATGTACTGAGATTTAAAAAAAAAAAGCATAGGATTTAGCATCAGACAAGACTTGGGTTCAAATCTAAGCTCTGCTGCTTGAGCAAGTTATTTAACCTTTATGAACCTCGATTTCTTTTTCATTAATATGAGGATTATAATGGTATTTAACTCATTAGAATTTTATTAGGATTAAACTGCATAATGTATAAAAGGAGCTTAACCTAATGCCTTGTTCACAGAAAGCACCTAATAAACATAAGCTATTATCATTATGTTATTTCACCCTTTACTACTATATTTCTCAATTCTGCAGCCTCCATTGTGAAAGAAATCACAAATTATCTATGCTAAGGTAAATGTTTAATTTTAAAACATGGATTTGGCTTAAGAATGTTAGCACCGACTTCTCCATGAATGAAATCATGCTGTAAACTAAATTGTGTGTACAATGCCTTCCTCACTGTCACAAAGAAAGCCCAGTGTGGCTGCTTCTCGCTGTTTCCAGCAGCAGGGCTGTAGCCAGGTTGATTTATTGGGCCTCACATAGCATGGGCCATCTGGGTTTGCTGAGGAAATCATCAGGCTTGGGAGGGTCACTGTTTAGACTTGAAAAATCTGTGTAAGCTTGGACTCTGCACCAGAAATGTGGCTCATTATGCTGCTAGGCTATTAACTATCGACTTTCATTTTGAAATATAAATTCTGCTCTCTTAGCTGCCCCGCTGATCTGCTTATAACGTGCTGAGTGTAATGGAAGAGTACAAAGGGAAAGATGGAAATTTAGACTTACTAAAACTATAACAGCAGTTGATGACAACCCTGATTTCTGCATACAAATGAATTCCTTTTCCCAAATACCAATGTTCCAATTTAACCCATTGCTCTAATTTTAAATATCATGTTTAATTAGGTATTTAATGCTCCTTCTCTTATCTTCTCTTATTCATGTGACTTTTTTTTTTTTTTTTTTTTTCCTGTTCAGAAACTTATTCTTGTTTGGGGTTTCTCTTGTCTTTTCTCTCGCTACTCTAATTTATTTTCCTTTCTTTTTCATTTATATTTTTCTCATTTTAGATGTTTTCTGGGGAGTGAGGGGTGCAGAGAATACAGAGAACACTTTAAAGAATATTACATTAAGATTTCAGTTTAGTCTCAAGAAATCATGAGGCTGATACATCTTAGAGCACATGCACACACAAATCATTGCCAAAAAATAAAAACAAAACAGAAACTATGTGCCGAGTAAGCATTGCACTAGGCACCAAGGATAGAAAAGATGAATGCGATATGCTTCCGATCTTGATAGGATGGTCCTCACCGATGAGGCCTGTGCTGCCCAGGCTCTTCCTATGAAAGCATTCTGGGGCTTTGCCTCGTTCCTGAATTTTAACAGAAGGTACTCACTATTTTTTTTTCAACGGCCAGGGTTTGATGACTAATGTGACAATGTTTAAAGTAACCATTTACTGTTAATCCTTCCCCAGAAAACTAGAAATTAAATGAGGTGAATAATATCAGATTTTAAAAAGGCACACAACATTTGAATAATATCAGATTTTTAAAAGGCATGCAATTTTAAAAAGGCACCCATATTGTATAAAATACCCTATGAATTTAATAGCATTTGCATACTCTAACAGAGCTGTGTCGCCTTGCAATGCATCTTATTTTGTAACAGACTGTTTATTTTCAATTTCTTTATAAGCCATGGGATCTTCTATAACCTCAGTGACTTACACTGTTCTTAACTTGGCTTCTCTTTTTTTCTCTTCCAAAATTGTTTAATCATCCTCACCCATAGGTTTCATTCCTCAGGTTGAACCGTTGATCATTCCAGCATGTCTCTGTCTTAAAGTACTCCCTGTGACACACTGACATCTGAGTATATGTGGATATTCCAGAGCCATCTTACCTTCTGTTTGAAAAGCAAAGTATTCCTGTTTCCCAAAGGCCCCATTGCCACCATTATCCCTAAACAGTCCTCTCTCTCAAAATTCAAAGAATGCTGATTCTGGTTTTGGAAGAATGCCATAACTGTAGGAGAAACTATGTACTTTTCCAAAGCTACTTTCTATGTCCAGTTAGCAAAGTGTCCTAAACATCTCTCTGAGTCTTGATCTCTCATTTCTTTTAAATACTACTCAATCTTATCATCCACTTTTATATTGACCCAGATCATCACTCTAATTCTAATAACCTTCTAAACAAACCCAATATAATTAATAATCCAATTTTAAATTCTCTTATTCAGGCTTCCTTAGATCTACACCTTACAATATGCCCCCCCCCCCAAAAAAAGTTTGCTTTATCTTCTTCATTGATCCAGCAGATGTTTCTATTTGTGATTGGTGTGCCCAGGGAGACCTGCTATCCCTGAAGTTTGAATGAAGCCATGTCAACATTGATCTATTGGCATCACTGATCACCAGGGGATAAGAGCATCTGAGAGGCTCTGAAAGAGCTCACTGTCCCACTATTCGTCTTACTGTAAACATCACCAATGCCATAAAGATTTTGGAAGGTATAAATCACAGCCTTAAAAAGCCAAAAGGCTGATGTGAGTAACTGTTTGTGTGGGACTAGCTGGGGACAAAGAAAAACATGTATCCTGGAAAATAAAACACTATCTCTCTGTTCAGCCAAAGTAAGGACAATTCCTTTAAATCTGATCCAAAATTTTTCACAAAGTTGCACCTAAGGAAATATCAACCCATCACTTCCCAGGACCCTATGTAATCTTTACCAGTCACATTACAGCTGTAGTCCTTTGGATGTGTTGTCGGTAATCTTACTTTCTACAGCCATCTCTTTAGAGAAAAGGTAAGCAAGACAGATCATGGGAACCGGCATGATATGGAAGCGTATTTTTACCTGCTTTCCACTAACAGCTAATGTTGAAAAAAATTCCTTCTCAGAGCTTAGAGTCTCATTCCTAGATCTGTCCTTAAATAGTCCATCCACTTCCTCATGACCCTGGCTGTTTTCACTCTGCCTTACACTGCTTCCTGTGGCATTATTATACTTCATTATTTGCTACCACAGTACCAGTAAAATAGCTTTCAGAAATACTCTCATAGAATCTTATGAGTCAAACTGGATTAAAAGGCAGAAGAGATCTTGGGGATACCTTCAATTCCTTCTGATAGGTAGGCAAGTAGGTAGATAGGTAGATAGATGGATGGAGTGAAAAGAAAATAAAGTAATTAAGGCTAACGCTTTAAAGAGGAGACAAGAGATTGGGAGAGAATTGCACTCAGATCTGCTAAAGGTCAAACACAGGATGTCTCACTAGGCTTGGATAACAACTGAAGTCAGTATCTGCTGTCCTTCAGCATCTCTCAATTGGAAGTGTCTTAACTGACTAACCGATCGGAATGGGTTTGCAATTTAGGATTTCTGCCCAGCCAAAAAACTGCCTCCAAGAACAACATTTTGTGGAAATTCCCTACAAAAAAACCCATCCTGTGTTTGCCTTATGAAACACTATTCAAGGCTGCCCTGATTCAATGTACCCAAATTGCAATGCTTTGTTTACCAAATAAATGCTATTTTCTTTGTCCTCTGTGTTAATCTTTTTTTTTAAAGTTAACAATAGATATAAACAGATACTCAAAAGTCATTCTTATTTCCAGAATTTCTACTGATTAAGTCTAGTGCTAAAGAAGATCCTGTTATCTAAGATCTCCAAGGATATCTCTAACATCTCAAGTCAAATTTCCTATATCTGCTCCCAAGAGGTGATACCAACATGGTTTAATGTCAAATATGCCCATTGACTAAGCTCTCCTACCTGATGGGCTCTCCCACTGCACATAAAAGCCTTTTGTGTAATACTGGATATACAGATGATTATTTAATCCTTCCATGTAATATGTGCCACCATCTTCTCTTATTATTATGCTATTTCCATTTCCAAGGAACAGCCACTCCTAATTACATTGTCTTTCTGAAGGAGTCTTTGTGTAAAGTGATGATTATTCAGCATCTGTTTCTCAAGCAAGATGGGAAAAACTATCTTCTGTCTTTAAAATTACTTACTACTATTAAGGTGTTTTCTACTTTGTGCATCAACTTCTAAAAGACTTCTGATGTGTTTCACCTGCCTGATATCTTAATTCTAGTGGGGGAAAAGAAAAAAAAAAGCAAAATGCTATGGCTATGAATTAACCATTTACTGCCCAACATGTACAAAACAGTATATACTGCTAGACAAGACTTACTTTAAAATTCTCCCCAAAGCATTTTTACCCTCCCTTCCATGTTCCCCCCCATACACACACCTCAAAAAGGAGTTATAAGTATCACGATAAATTTCAGTGGTTTTTGCAGCGCTCATTGATTAAAGAGGGAATATATGATGAAAGTTGCTCCTTCATTAATAAGCACTGAAATGCATTTTCTGCAACCTCAGCCAGTCTCACATGTTTTTTTCCAGAGCATAATTACAACATCAAACAGAGAAAATGAGAAGAACATCAGAGTGAGACCGGGAAGCATTCCAAGAAAGCTGGCTTTGTGCATGTTGCCTGGACTCTCTGCACATCTAATGTATATGTCCATAGTGACCAGAAACTCCCGTGATGATTAAAGGAATAAGAAAGGGTAAGAGACTTTTTAAAATATTATTGTGTAATACCATTTTTCATAAACTGTGGTCCACAGACCACTGCATAAAAAACCTTAAGTGATTATAGAAAATTCAGATTCTTAAACATCATCTCATATCTAATAAATCCTAGTTTCTGTGTATAGTTTCCTGAAGTCTGCCTTTTTGCAGGCTTTCCAGTCAAGTCATAAACATACTAAAGTTTAGAATTACCCTGTTGGTGTGGTCAGTGTATATATATTATGAGTATTAAAGTCTGGGTTTAGCATTTAGTTAACAGTGTTAATAGATATTAATAGGTAATAGCAACATTTGCAAATAGTGTTAATTATGGTTGATTAAAAGATCATTGGATTCAGTTAGAGAAAGAAAAGTGATTATGCAAAGTGTTTCTTAAACTTTACTGTGCATACAGATCAGCTGGAGATCTTATTAAAATGAAGATCTGGAATCAATAGTTCTGGGGTGTGACGTGAGGTTCTGCATGTCTAACAAGCTCCCAGGAGATGCCAGAGCTGCTGGTCTGTGAATCACAGTTTAAGTAGCAAGGATTAAGAAGGTTTAAAAGATATACTCCAAAGAACCTCTATAAATAGTTACTTCAAATATGCATTTTTCTGAGCAAATTCCGAAGTTTTTAGCAGCAACCCAAAAAATTATTGTTCAATTTGAGACCTAGGAAATATGACTACCTTTGGAACTGTTCCCATAGCCTACAGAGTGTGTGTTCTCTTTGACTTCCTACCTGAAGTGATATGAGTTCCGTGAGTTGTAAATGACAGCTGTTTTCCCTTCCACAGGGAAAATAAACCAGTTTGAAGAATATCTGTATGACATTGCAACATTTTGTGAAAAGGAACATGAGACAGTATGCAAAATCATCCAGGAAGTACATGGTTCCAAGAAGATCGAGGGTAACTGGCATCAAGAAATTGATGAGTTGACCAAAATGACCTAAAATAACAGCCGGGGAATGAAACATGACAGACCCCATGCTGAGAAATGCATGGGGATTTAAAATTTAATTTCCAAACAACCTTATGAACAAAGTATACTTTACTACATTTTACTGCTTATGAAATAAGGTTCAGTGATATTTTCCCAAGACCAGCTAGTACTGCAGTGGCAAAAACAGGACCCCAAATCTCTAATCTTTCTATTATATCGAACAGCCTGCCCCTCTCCCCTCATAAAAGAAAGAAAAAAGGTACTCAGTATTATCAGGGCTTTCAGCACAGAGAACATGCACTCTCTTTGGGAAATGATATTGCCTCCAAGGCAAAAATTGGTTCTTGGCTGGGGGTTGGCAGGGGGATCTTATTCATTGTGATGGTTGGCAGACCATGGTGCATAGACAGATATGCAGCATTCCTGTGGTATTCAAATTTCACAGGGGTGGAGGGAGGTGATTAAGAAAAAAATAAAAAGGCTCCTGGGCAGGTTGGGGGGGGGCAGGAAGTAGAGCACAATAGTGAAAGAAAGATTGAGAAACACATGACAGAGGGTGAAGTTCAACCTCATAAGAAACTCCGACTTCTTTCAGCATGGCCACAGATAATAGTGATGACCCACAGATGCCAGCATATGGGGGTTATCCATCACCAGCCAAGGAAAGGGCAACTCAGCAGGTGGCAGATTACTCCACAGCGAGGCAACCATGTTAACCATTCATATGGCTGACAAAGCTAATGGGAACTTCTGCTGCCTCCAACAAACTACTTACTCAGAGAAGAAAAATATAAGGAAGGAAGAAAAGGAAGGAGAGAGGGAGGAAGAAAAAAGCTGATAGCATCGTTCCTTTGTGGGCATCACTTACGCAGTATAACCAGAATACTGTCTACAGTTGTCATTTAGAGTCCATCTGAGCCAAGTATCTACCCCAAACAATCCCCGTTAATCACCTTTTTACTCAGTACAAGAAAACAAAATTTATTGGTAGGATTTAATTCATTGGTAGTAAATGATCCCACATGACTAATGAGAATGACATGCAACTTTTCAAACAGTTGAGTTAAATACGAGCTGGAAGGCTGCAGCATGAATGTGGTCACTGAATGGACCACATGGTCATGTCTGAGTCCCTATTTCCTTAGGAAGAGCTCTCTGCCTTCAGCTGAATTAAGTAGGAGCTGGAAGGCTGAGCACGAATGGAAGGAGAATGCCGGAGGCCGCGGTGCTGAGATGCTTCTGGAAGAGAACTCTCCGTAAAGAAATAGGGACTCAGACATGGCCATGTGGTCCATCCACAGTGACCACATTCTGGAAGAGGATAATTTTGAGTACAGGACATCATCTGTTCCTCGGCTTATTCCCCCAACAAGGATCCTTGCAGGGAGGAGACCTATCCACAGAGCCTGAGTAAAAGAATCTTGCCTGGGGAAAGAAAGCTGCAAATTAGATCAGAAAGACCCTGTTTCTTAAGAAACTGGTAGTATGGGATAACACTGCTTTAGGGCCCGTACACAGGAGTATCACACACAAGTTAGGGAGAGAGTTTAGCAGACATTGCAGGATGATCTTGCCACATCAGAAAAACTGATGCATCAGTAGAATCGCAACGTTTTTTGGCAAAGTAGAAAGCTTCAGAAGAGCACAATGTGGGCACAGCTTTGTTTTGACAAGCTGCGGTAGAAAATGGGCTGGGTAGTGATGGTAGCAGCAGTGACCAGGCACTTTCAGCAGGATTCAAAGGCACTGCCATCAACTAAAGAAGGCAGAGCTAGCATAGCAGGAGAGGAAAACTATATCCATGAGGACTGCGCCTGTGATCCCAGTGAATGAGATGACTTCCAGGGATTCCACAAGATAAATGGAAGGACTCCGAGGGGAGTGGGGGATCCTGTCATAACAGAGGATTGAACATTGACACCCATACTATAATTGTGATGTTACTATTTTTTTTTCATCCCTCAGATTGGTCTTCTCTGGCCATGGGCAAAATTAATTGTATATAAAAACAAACTAAAAACAATATAGAATGTGTTTCAGATGTTAATTTCCCATCTTCTCTGTTGGGTTTATTGATCATAAGCTGGAGTCAATGTCTCTCCGGCTCTGGTCTACATCCTCTTCTTTCGTCATCCAGCTTTGTGCTCCCAATCTTTTCTCTAAGCACTACCCCTTCTGACATGGACTTGTAATTTCTTGTGCAAAGGAGATAAAGAAAAATCCAATAGAAGCACAGGTAATCCCCTACTTTTCCCATTCCATCCTCCCACCTTTCAAAAGAGGAAACACCTTTTTCTGGTTTTGCCACTACTTGCCTTTGCTTTGCTGGCTGGGATTAGAGAAGAAGAGAAATAAGGTAGAAGCTGAGAGCAGGTAAAGCTTTCTGCCTTGGGTATGAACAGAGGAGAGAGAAGGAAGAGCAAAGAAATGAGGAAGGGAGTGAGAACAGGAGGAAAGAGGAGACCACGATGGAAGTTAATAAGGTGCATGAGGAGTTGGTCTTTGGACAGTAAGATGTTTCAAAAGAAATAGGAGGATCTTGTTATGTAATGTCTCCTTGCTCTCATTTTAGGAGAGTTTATTTTTTTATTTTTTATTTTTTATTTTTTTGATATTTGGGAGTCACATTTTATTTTCCTTTGGACTCATTGCCATGCTCAGTCTGGTTGCAAAGCATTTTCCTAAGCTAGAGACAAAATGATGAACAAAGCAGACAAAGTCTCAGCTCTCATGTACTTTAAATTTTAGTGGAGTTATAAGGCTGAGCTCCAACCGAGTAACCAGCCAGCCCCATGTTAAGTGAAATAAGCCAGGCACAGAAAGAGAAATACCATGTGTCCTCACTTATAAGCTGGAGGTGAAAAAATAAAAAAATAAAAAATAAATAAATAAATAAGAAAAGAAAGATACAACAATCGCAATAATATTTTGAGCTTTCAAAAAGAGAAAACAGGACTGAGGTTACCAGAGGTGGGAAAGAGAGAGAGAGATACTGCAGGTAAGGGAGGAATTGGTAAAGGGCCGTGAAGATCAACTACATTGTGCAATGTGGAATATACTGAGTATCCCGGTTTGAGCATCACATATTGCACACAGGTATAGATATTCACCTCTGCATCCCACAGATATGTACTATCAACTATGTTTCTTTTAAAAAAAAAAAAAGAAACATAACAAAAGCTGTGTTCAAAAAAGTAAAAGGAAACAAAATGAATGTTAAGAATATATCTAACTCAATATATCAAAAATATACCATTTCAACATGTAATCACTATAAGAATTAATAAAATAGTTTGCTTTTTACAAATCTAATATAAAATAAATTTTAGTCGGGGATATAGACAATTTAGGGAGAAAGATAAACCATCAATAGAATATGGAGTTGGCATAAAAATAAACATATACATGACTGAAATATAACAGAGGGCCCAGAAGATAGACTCATAGATAGCGTGAATAGATTTTGGTAAAGGTGCCAATGTAACTCAAAGAGGGAAGAAATCATCTTTTCAAAAATGCTGGAAAACTAGGAATACATTTTTTTTAATTCAAAATATTTTAACATTTCCTTGTACATATTTGTTGGGTACAGTATGTTTCAATACATACAAATGCTGTACGGTGAATCACCTAGGGTAGACAGCATAGTTTTGTACCCATTAGTCCACCTCTTCTCCTCTGAACCATTAATCTACTCTCTACTTCTGTGAGAACCATTTTTTCTTTCTTTTTTTTTCTATTCCACATATGAGTGATATCATGCTGTATTTGTCTTTCTGTGCCTGGCTTACTTCACGTAACATGATGATTTCCAATTCCATCCATGTGGCTGCAAATGACAGGATTTTTTTATATATATATAGCTGAGTATTATTCCTTTGTATATACGCACCACAATTTTTTTATCCATTCATCTGTGTATGGACATTTAGGTTGATTCCTTCTCTCAGCTATTATGAATAGCATTGCAATGAACAAGGGAGTGCAGGTGTCTTTTTGACATAATGATTTCATTTCCTTTGGGTATATAGCCAGGAGTGGGATAGCTGGATCATAGGTAGATCTATTTTTAGTTCTCTGAGGAAACTCCATACTGTTTTCCACAGTGGTCATAAAAATTTATACTCCCACCAACAATGTAGGAAAGGTTCTTTTTCTTTGCATCCTTGCCAGTATTTGTCATTTTCTGTCTTGTTGATAACATCCCTTCTAACTGGAGTGAGATAATATCTCATTGTGGTTTTAATTTGCATTTCCCTGATGATTAGTGATGTTGAACACTTTTTAATGTACCTGTTTGCCATTTGTAGATCTTCTTTTGAGCAATGTCTGTTCAGGTCCTTGGCCCATTTTAAAATTGTGTTGTTTCTTTGCTGAGTTACTTGTTTATTTGTTGAGTTGTTTGAGTTCCTTGTATATTCTGGATATTAATCTCTGGTCTGAAGTGTAGTTTGCAAACACTTTCTCCCATTCTGTAGGTTGTCTCTTTACTTTGTGGACAGTGTCCCTTGCTGTGCAGAAGCTCTTTAGTTTGATATAGTATTTTTGTATTTTGTATTTATGTATTTTTGCTTTAGTTGCTTGTGCCTTTGTAGTCTTGCTAAAAAGAGTGCTGCCCACTCCCATTTCATATAACATTTCCCCTATGTTTTATTAAGACCCAAAACTATGAAACTACTAGAAAAACTAGATATTCGTATGGAAAATCATGAACCTTGACATTTATCTGACATGATGCATTAAAGTTAATGTGAAATGCATCATAGACACAAATATAAAAGCTGTAATGATAAAATTCCTAGCAGAAAACATAAGAGATACTCTTTGAAGCCATGCGTAAGCAAAAATTTTGTAGAGAGGAAACAAAAAGCACTAATCATAAAAGGAAGATAGGTAGATTAAACCATCAAAACTAAACTTTCTGTTCTTCAAAAGACATTGACAATAAAATTAAAGAGAAAATATTTGTAATACATGTATGTCAAAGGACTCATATAGAGAATAATAAGGAATATGCAAATGCCCAATAATATGCAAATGCCCAATAATATGCAAATGCCCAATAAGCACTCGAAAAGATATTCAACATCAGGAATATGCAAAGAAAAACCTCAATAGGATACAATTAGAATGGCTATATTTTTTTTTTAAAAAGACCAATAATACTAAGTATTGGTAAGGATGTATAAAACTAGAACTTTTATACATAGCCAGCAGTAGTGTAAAATGGTAAAAACATTTTGGAAAATAATTGGGCTTTTTTAAAAAAATAAAATTAAATATGTATTCATTTACTGTATTACCTAAAAGAAATAAAATCAGCTGCTCAAAAAGACTTATGCATGAATGTTCATAATAGTTTTTCTTAAAATAGCTAAAATCTGTATAAAATGCAACCTCAACAGAAGAATGCATAAACAAATTGTTGTATTTTCATAAAATGGAAAAAAGAAAATACTGCTCACCAATGGAAACAATGAACTACTGGTGCAGTAAGGATGAAGATCAAAAACATTATATTGAGCAAAAGGAGACAGACACTATAGAGTTATGAGGCTATATGGAGTTCTAGAACAAAGCTCTATGAGCTATATGAAGCTCTAGAGTTGTACTATCCAACATAGTACAATTGGTGGCCACAGGTGGCTCTAGACACTTAAAATGTGACTAGTCCAAGTTGAGAATGCTGTAAGTGCAAGATATACACTGGGTTTAAAAGGCAGCAAATACAGAATGTCGATATCATTAGTATTTTCCATTGACAACTTATATTGGGTTAAAAAAATATTTTTAAAAATTAATTTCAACTTTTAAGTTTTATTTTTAAAAAATGTAGCTACTAGAATATTTTTAATTACCTAAGTGGTTATAATCTATTTGACAGAGTTTCTCTGAATAAGAAAACTGATTATATCGATGACTACTTGGGATGGGCTTCAAGGCCTTACTGCCAAAGGGACATTTGGGAGCTTTCTTGGGTGATGAAAATGTTTTACCTTGTAACTGAAGTTGTAGCTATTCAGGTGTATATATTTGTCCAATCTCATCAAACTGTATACATAAAATACATAGATTTTATTAATGTAAGTTACATTTCAGTAAATTGATATACACAAATGAGAGAGCTTTAGGTAGTGATTAGGTTTATGAAGGAATTAAAAGGGAGTCATAGGATAGAGAACGAGAGTGGAAGTAAAGAAATCAACTTTAGATGACATGGTCGGGGAAGGCCTTGAGTCAAAACCTAGTGACAGCAATCAGCTAGCTGTGCCAAGACCTGAGAGATGAGGGGCCAGACAAAGTGCAAGGGGCCTGAGGCTGGAAACAAGCAGCATGCTCCAGGAGTAGACTTAAGGCTGGTGGTGAAGGTGAAAAACTACAGGAGGAAGAAAGCGGGAGAAGATTAAGTCAAAGAGGTAGGTGAGAGCTAGGTCATGAGGGATATCTCAGGCTACGTTTTCTAAATGTAGTGAGAGGCCATTGCAAGGGTGAAAAAAGCAAATGACATAACCCAACTTACTATTTCAAAATCTTACTCTGACTCTTGTGGATAATTTTTTAAAAAGCGCTCAGTGAGTGATAGGGGATCAAGAGAAAAATAGCAAGTGGCATTAGGAAGCTGCTGACACTGTGGCTTGGTCTAGACTGGTGGCAGCAGAGATAGTAAATTAAATGAGTTAGGGTACATATTAGAGGACCTTCTGAGGGTTAGAGCTGGGGATAAAACTAAGAAGTCAGACAAGATCACCAAATTTAGTTCTTGATCTGTTGGGAGTACAATGGTACCCTTTGTGGAAATAATGAAGATTTTGGAAAGAATGGTTGGGAGAGTGTAAATTAAATGGGGAGACCTGAGTTGGACTTCTGACTTGCAGAACAGTGAGATAACTCATACTGTCTTAAGCCACTAAGATTGTGGTCAACTTTTAAAGCAGCAGTAAAAAAAAAAATTTAAAACAAAACAAAATTTTAAAAAAACAGTACAGTTAAGGATTCAGCCCTGGGACCTGTCAACATTCAGAAGCCAATCTAAGGAAAAGTCAGCTAAGAAGCTGGAAATGAATAATCAATATGAGAATAAGAAATCCAGGAGAGTATGTCATCATAAGTCCAAGAGGAGAAAGAAGTGAACAACTGTATCAAATGCCCCACAGAGATGAAGTAAGGGCAGAGAAGTGGCTGCTGGATTTGGCAAGATGGGAGTCATCAGTGACACTCACTGCCAAGTTTCTGATTCAATGAGGACTGAATCCTTCTTAAGCAAAGAACAGTGTGTGAAAAGTGAAAATTGGTGTCATGATTACCAACAACTCCTTTTGTGTATTTTCCTAGATGAGCAAAGGAATGGAGCCAATATTTCTAGCTGGGGCAACCAGATAGATGGTAAACAGGATAAAAGTTCAGTTCATGAGTTCAGACGTGGACATTAGGCATTTGAGATTCTGAGGAAGGAGACGGCCAGGAGTTACTTCCACAGGCTTGTTGGTGGCTTGGTGTTCACCATGGACCCAGAGATAAAGATTTTGGAATCACAGAAATATAATTTTTAGTTTAAGCCTTGAATGAGTGCAGGAGTTCAGTCAGAGAGACTCAGAAGCAAAGGGGAGGGGAAGTAGCATTGCATATGAACACAGAATTAACCTGGATGGCAATTTACAATTTATAGAGTGTAGAATTTGGTTAAAATTTTTTTTAAAAAATTGTTGCTGTTTTAGAAGCACACTTCAGAGCTATGAGATAAAAAGTAAATGATCAATAAATCACAAAACTAGTGCTGAGGCAGGATTAAGTAGCTTCAATCTATCAGTATAGCTGCTGGAAGCCCTATTCTGCTGAAGGTAGAGCATGAAAACGTTCCTCACGTGCCCTGCTGATTGTTTCATTGCTCAGAAGGCAGAAGGCAATAAATGCAACAATGGGAGGAAATGTATCGGCACCTAATTCTGATGAACAATGAGAACTGATGAAAGCAGAAGAAATGATGAGAACCTGGGGAGAAAATGATTATGTCATCTTTGAGTTTACAATAATGTAAGAAGAGAGAGATAATATTGTATTATCAAGTTATTAAGGGTATGCCTTGCAGCCCATCTTCCTAGGTTTAAAGTATACCTCTGACACCAGCTGAATGGTCTTGGGAATGTTACTTAATCACCCTGGGCCTCAGTTTCCTCTTATGAAAATAGGAATGGTAATAGCAGCTAGATCATTGGGTTGCTCTGAGAAATAAGTGAATTAGTACTTGTAAAGCATTTAGGACAGTGGTTAGCACAGTAAAAATATTTAATAAATGTGTGCTAATAATAATAAATGATGTGCACCTTAGATCTCAGAAAAGTTATTCCTGAAAAAATTGTAGACAAGGTGTATTATTTAATGTTCAGATAATGGATGAATGAAGTTTTCAGGAGTGACCCCCCTTCACCAGACGTCAGAGTACATTCACTTATGACACCATTCAGGTTATCCAGCCGTGGAATCAGGGTTGATGTAGTAATCCACAGCAGTCAAGGAGAGGGTGCTCCAGAAAGTGATCTAAAGTCATGTCCTTAGGAAAGACCAGAGGTCAAAATGAGGGAATCAAACACAGTCAATAAGTTTCAGGTGCAAGGTCAGGGTACAGGCATGGCACAAAGCTAAATGATGAAGAAATGAGTTGAGTCAGGAGCAGAAAGGGTGGGAGGGAAGTTAAAGGGCTGATGACAACCAAACACCTGGGGCTTTGTGCTTCCACAGCCAGGTTTATGTCCTTGGCCGTGTAGTTTGACTAAGGATCATGTAGAGGTTGATACTCAAGAAAATTCTTAGTATGCAAGCACAAAGACCCCAGGCCAGAATAGAGGACACTGTTGAGAAACAAGGAAAATATAAAAACATATATATATACATACATATATTTGCTTCACCCCCCCCCCACACACACACATGCACAGATGCACCTTGTGAGTTGGTGACAGCAAGACGTTGTAGGATTTAGAGCTAAGGAAGACACCTTAAGGAAATTGAAATTCAAATACCAAAACTGGAGGGGAAAATAAATTTATGGTAGGCATAAAATATAGTATAAAAACTGGAGATCTTGGACTGAATTCAGCATGGAAAGATTTATTCTTTGTTATTTATGTGGACAGTTGACAAAAAAGTTTTATTAATTACTTACATTAAAATTCCAAAGATTCTGAGGCTTCCGGTCAAGATGGTGGAATAGATAGTCACCAGCATCACTCTCTCACACAAATCAACCAATTTACAACTATTAAAAATCAACAACAGCCAACCTGGGGCCGCTAGAGCTCAGGGGAAGAGGAGGAGAGACCTACAGAGTGCATGAAGGTGGGAGAAGCCACGATGAGAGAAAGAACTACTCTGACTGTTTTGAATCCCAGCTGCTTCCAGGTTGGAGTAGCTGAGCACACAAGCAAGAGCTGACAAAAGCCACAGCTGCGCCCTTTGTGTGGAGTTGCTTGGGGGTGGCAGGGAAGAAGAGGGATTTGGTAGCTCCCAGGCCAGCAAGACTACTAATAGGATTCCCGTAAACCCACACAGGAGCAAGGAGCAGCAAACTGAAAAAAAGGAGCCACTCAGAGGCCAGTGAGTCATCACAAGGGACGGGCACAAGGGCCGCCCCATGTGAACTGTTTGGAGTGTGGGCAGTAGGGGAGATGGGCCCACTGGAGGAACACTGGGGCACAGCATGGACAGCTGATCTGTCCCCCAATCAGCATAGGACCACTCAGTGTAGACTGGTCAGGAATATAGAACTGCAGGAGTAGCAGTTTGCTGAAAAGACTCAGGCCCAGACCATATTCTACACAACCCACGTGTACCGGATCTTACAAGACTTGGAAGTACCTATAAAGTCAACCATTAAAACCTGAGCTGCACAAAAAGCTTTCCCCAGGGAATGAGCAGCAAAGCAACATTTTAGTTCAACCACAGAGCTCAAGTATTGGTCCCCACAGGAAGTTTGCCCATTTTTAGAAGTAAGCAAAGGACAAAAAATTAGTTCCAGTGCAGAGTTTAAGTGGTAATAACAGCAAATAATCCAACACAGAACTGGGAAGAAAAAACAAAATACCCACAGACCAGAGACAAAGTTTGATATTAACTAGTAAAGGTCTCATAGCACCAAGGAACACCTATAAAACCTAGAAGGACTGGAATTCCCCTGGGCTACCAAGCCAGAGGAGAGGGAGGGCTCGGGGTCTCAGCCATGCCCCCCAACACCCACAACCGGCCCTGTGACAACCACCGAGCCACCACAAGAAGCACCCTGGGTTCCCAAGCTGGGGTGGTGGGGAAGCAAGGGCTTCAGCCACACCCCCCTGAATCTGCACCCAGCCCAGCAATGACCAAGCCACCACTGGAAGCCCCCTGGTCTCCCCTGCAGGAATGAGGGGGTTGCCACAGGCCTCACCCACACCCCTTCTCCCTCCTCCTTCTCCCACCCTATTTCCTTCCTCCTTCCCTTTTCCCCCTCCCCCCCAACTATTCCACAACATCATAGAATGTAAAAAAATAATGTTAATAAATAAAAAAAAAAATCCCAAAGATTCTTTCTTTCTTTCTTTTTCTCTATCTCTCTCTCAGTCTCTCACACACATATACAGAAAAACAGGCTTGTATTTTCAGCATTTTTTTTTAAATCAGAGGATTTTACCACAGCGGACCATTGATCCTGTGTGGCAATCAGCTGGAAGTGGATGAGAAATAGCTGCTCTCTCTGTAGGGGGGCTCTGAGCTCTCCAGTTCCCCGCTTTTTATCAGCTGGGCCACTGCAGGAATTTGAATGTGTGAACCATGGTCAAGCACCCAGAGTTTGAAAAAGAAACATAAAACACAAAGCATCTGGCATAAAAGAAGGAGTCCAAAGACAGAAAAGCAGTTGGCAACTGTGGCCCACACGTGTGGGCCAAGGATGCATGATGGGAAAATGGACTGGCCTGGTTTAGAAGGCCACAGACACAAAACCCATAGTGTTGCAAAAGACAGTCTTTGATGACCTCAGATTTTAATGGAACACAGGAAGGGGGTTCTGGGAAGAATAAGGGACATAACGAAAGATTAGATCAAAAGATTGCTATGAATCTCTAAAGAGGGTGAGTAGTCAAAGTGAGTTCAAGTTTGCAAAACTTTCTGAAGACAAACATTAGTGGACCTCTTTTCCTTTTGCTAAGTTCAGAGCAAGAAGATGAAGGGAGGCAGTCTGCTGGTAACAGATGGTACGATAATAAAAGATGACAAAAAGAAAGCAAGACTAATCAGCTCCTATTTAGCTTCCATCTTCTCCAACCAAAAGAATAATCTCCAAAGTGGCAAACTTTGGAGTAAACATAGTTAGGAGGAAATTGAAAACCAAGACAGGTGAAGAGATGGTGTAAAAATATAAAGCCTTTTTAATCCTCCAGTCTCAGAAAAGGTACATCTTGGGAGAGAAAGAGCTAGAGATTCGATTACGAAACCACCACAATCTTTGAGGATGCCTTAAAAATGAAAGAAATTGGAAGTAGAAAAAGAACAATTTTTTCTTTCTTTTCAATTATTTACGTTTTGTTTTCTCTTCACTAAAATAAGGTGTGTTAGAAATAGGAAATTTAGAACATACAGAAAGGCATTAAGAGGAAAAGAAATCACCTGTAATTTTACCTTTTAGATCCAACTGTGGATCAAAATCCAACAAGATTTTGGTGTATTTTCTTCCTAAAATTTTATATGCATTTTTACATAGTTATGATAACATGTACTACACAATTATTCATATGGATTTCTTGAGTTCAGCCTTAAATCATGAGCATTTTTCAGTGCAATGATAACTCTTCAGAAACATTCCTTTGATAACTGTGTAACATCACATTCTATATAGAAAATATAATTTTGTTAGCCCTTTTCTTCGGTGGTGTCTGTCTTTAATTTCACACTTATAAATAAAATGTGATGGACATGATTACACATAAATATTTGTTACTTTATAGATTTTGCCTTAGCATTCATTCCTTTATTATAATTTTTGGTAAAATGATTCTATGAGCATTATTCCCTTGCTTTTCAAAGTTTGATTCAATGTACTTGATTCTCATATATGAGAATATAAGAATTTTCATTCCCATGGAACCCTCACATGAATTGAGTATTATGATTACTTAAGATTTTGCAATTTTAAGAGTGAAGATGATACATTATTATTTTGATTTGCATTCTTTTGAATCTCAGTGAGAGAGTTTTGACATATTAGCATTTGTATTTCCTCCATTATCTCTTTGCATGAATCAATTTAAAAAAAAAATCTCCATATAATGCTTGAAATTTTTATTCTCTATTTTAAGGTAGAAAGAGTAATCAATGTAAAATAATTATCCATTGTCCATTAATAATTTTTGATTTGGATATTTTGTCTGATATCAACAATTAATTTTGTGTTCTGCATTCAGTTGAATAATCACGCCACCATAGCTATTTTTATTTCATCTAATTAGGTTGCTTTAAATTTCACAGTTAGTCCTTTTACCAGATTATTATTCTTAGGTTCCTAAAGTAACTAAAACTGACCTTTTCTGAATGAATATGTAAGTCCTATGTTTAATAGAGCTTTTTATATCTAAGAAAATTGTTCTGTTATCTTTACATTGAAATGACATCTTAGATGACTGCACGATTCTTGAGTCCTTACCGCTTAACTTCAAAAAAATTCAATATCAGACTTTTATGTATTTTGAGTTATTCATTTAAGTATATTTTCAATTACAAGGAAAGAAAAATAAGTAGTATATTTTCTGAGCCCTTAAACATCTAGCTGTTCTCTTGCTTTCAAATTAGATTGGCCATAGTACTTCATATAAAATACTTGGGTCACAATCTTCTAAAAATTCTAAAGGCATTGTTGTTTACAATTTAGTAATATACAATAAAAGTCTGAGACTAGTGTAATTTTTATGTTTTTATGTTATTCTTTATTTCCATGACCAAATACATAAAGGATTTAACTAAGTGAAGATGTGGACCTCTTACTGTTCATTTTACCTGGAACACTTGGGGTCACTTTTAATCTTCAGGCTCAACTCAATTTTACCCCTAAGGAAATATGCTTTTCTTTTCTTTCTTTCTTTGCTTATTTTTTGCAAATGAATGACCCTGCCTTTTCCTTTTTTTATTCAAGAATACTTAATTGACAAATAAAAAATTGTATATATTCAAGATGTATAACCTGATGATTAAAGATATGTATACATTGTGTAATGATTATCATTAACACATCCATGACCACCCATATTTACCACTTTGAGAGTGCTTTTGCATGTGTTTGTGGTGAGGACACTTAAAATCTCTTATCAAATTTCAAGTACACAATACAGTATTATAAACTATAGTCACCATGCTGTACATTAGATCCACAGAAATTACTCTTCTTATAACTAAAAGTTTGTACCCTTTGACCAACATGTCCCTAATACCACCACCACTCCCGAATCACCAGCAAACACTGTTCTACTCTCAGCTTCTATGAATTTGACTTCTTTAGATTTCACATGTAAATAAGATCATATAGTATTTTTCTTTCTGTGTCTGGGCTATGGCACTAAGCATAATTCCCTCCAGGTTCATCCATGTTGCCATAAATGGCAGGATTCCATTCTTCATGGCTGAATAATATTCTACTGTATTTGTGTACCACATATTCTTTATTCATTCATCCATTGATGGACACATAAGTTGTTTCCATATCTTGGCTATTGTGGATAATGCTACAGTAAACATGGGGTTGCAGGTATCTCTTTGAGATAGTAGTTTCAACTCCTTTGGATATATACTCAGAAGTGGGATTGCTGGATTATATGGCAGTATTATTTTTAATGTTTTGAGGAACATTTGTACTGTTTTCCATGATGGCTGTACCTTTACATTCTCACTTGCAGTGTACAAGAGTTACCTTTTCTCCACACCTTCACCGACACTTGCTATCTTCTGTCTTTTTGATAATAGCCATCCTAACAGGTGTGAGGTGATATCTCATTGTGATTTGATTTGCATTTCTCTGATGATCACTGATGTTGAACACCTTTTCATATACCTGTTGGCCATATGCATTGGAAAAATGTCTATTAAGGTACTTTGCACATTTTTTAATCAGGTTATTTTTATTTTATTTTACTTTATTTTATTTGCTGTTGAGTTGTGTGAATTCCTTTTATATTTTGGATATTAACCCCTTATCAGATATATGGTTTACAAATATTTTCTCTCATTCTGTAGTTTGCCTCTTCATTTTCTTGATTGTTTTCTATGCTGTGCAGTAGCTTTTTAGTTTGATATAGTCCCACTTGTTTATTTTTGCTTTTGTTGCCTGTGCTTTTAATGTCATACTCAAAAAGTCATTGTCAAGACCAATGTTAAGGAAATGTTCTTTCTTCAGTCTTTGAGTTGTCTCTCATCCATTTTTTTTCTTGCTTTATCTTAATAAGCACAAATTTTAGTCTCTATTCTCTGACATATATCTTTTCTTTTTTTTTCAGTTTTTCTTGCTCTTTACTCTTCCCAGTGTGGATTTTTATTTTTCTGTTTTAGAGAGTTCTCTTCTATAACTTCTTATTTTATCTCATCTTTTTCTCTCCCTATGGCCCTCAAATGGATGTCATAATCTCCCCAGATAATTATAATTTGTCTAAATCAGTCATAATTGTTTTATTTATATCAGTCCAGGTCAGTGTAAAGAAGAATCCACTGGGAGCTTTTTCACAAAGATTTTCTCTCCTAAGAAAAAGACTTAGGAAGAGTCATCCCTTTTCATCATGTGCACATTAATTTGTGTGAATGTGGTACACATAGCTGCTGCATCCGTTTTGAGGTCATGCAGTGAACCAGCCTGAAAACAAAGAACTGATTCAATGAGGTTGAAAGGACACAGAGACCCTAATAACAACTTGACCTGTGTAATGAGCCTACATGAGCATCCACTCTGCTGCCATACTTCTAGTTATAGGAGCAATTAATATACTTATTGTTTAAGTAAACTCACATCAAAATTGTTATTTGCAGCCAACGACATCCTCATATTGGTGCCTGTTTCTATTTCATATTGGCCATGTTATTGGAGTTTTATTAGGAATATAAGGCAAATATTCTCATTTTACTCTTGTTCTTATAGAAAATTATTTTCAGAAGCATGTTTTTTTCTCTGAATCTTCAGGATAATTCTTAGCCTTTACGTTGAAAAATCTTTCCATAAACCCTATGTCATGCTGTTTAATACTACCCTGTTTATTCATCTTTGAGACATCTTCTGATGCTTTATTTTACAAAGGACAAAGTACATGAATGGCTCATCCAGATACTTAGTCTATTGTGTACTGGTGAATTCTTGCTTTTGTATTTAGACCTGCCTGAAGTAGTGTGTCCAGCATGTGGTAATGTTTTCAGCCACTGGTGTGTTTAGATAGTTGGCTAGATAAAAAGATAAAGAGATAATAGTGTCATCTGTTCCACTGAAGAGACTAATTTTTCTCTAATTAGCTTATTTAACTATGGTTAAGAGTCAGATTGTACCGTAGTTCTTTCTGGACAAGGGGAGTACATAAAAAAAAAAAAAAAAAAAAAACCATATCTATCAGTGTGTACTGCTTAAATGCTCCTACTTATTGCTCATGCAGCAGCAGCACACAAGACTTTTCCGAGGAATTACATAGCACTGGATAAAATGCAACACTTGCTGCTTTCTCTACTCTTGATCATGTTGCAAACTGGGAATTGTAACTTCTGAATGAAATTTGAAAAAGAGAATTGCTGGGAAAGTGGGGGAAGGTGCATGACACTGTTATACAGCGGAAGATCATATCATTCCCCTGGAATGTTAAGAACTTGACCTATTCCAAATTAAAGCCACTTCCAATTTTAATTTAACACCGAGGAATAAAATCATGAAAAAAAAAATAGTTTTAGCATATAAATCTGGGAAAGGAGACATAAAATATTGTAGGAAATAAATAAAATTCAAAAGCATGAATCTTAGAAAGTTTGTTTTAATAAAAACAAAATCAATCATCCACATCAATTGAAGACTAGATTACAATATCTTTTGTCTGGTTTCATGAAAAAGAGAAAAAACACTAAAATATCTAGTACATATATACTGGGCTTCTGTATATCACCACAAATTGTTTATTTACAGTCTGCCTAGATCCTACCATCATATATAATTCCAAATTTTTCTTCAATTATTACAATGATGTGATTTTAAAAGTAGATGTTCATTTTAAAAAAAGACTTTTAGTAGAATTGTCCTTTTGGTATGTGTTTGTGCTAGGATTCTGGGTAAGTTATCGTTCACTGAAGTTCTTGTACATTAGGATTTGAGTGGCTGCCAGATTCTTTGGTCAGCATAATCCTTAACTCACAAAATTAGGAGCAGGCATGGGGGATGCAGCTGTCCATGCAGTTCCGGTACAGTGAGTGGAGTGTGTCTACAACTGGAATGTGTGCAGAAAGTCACTAGAAATCTCCCTCTCACAGTAGCATGTGGTCTTTTCTTATTTTTAGTTTCCTGTGCCCTTGAAATTTTTGTCTCTTAGATATCTCTAAATACTTTAACTGAAAGTTGTAAGAAGATATAACAGACACCAGGATTTGGCCTCTGCATTAATTATAATTCCCCTATTAGAAAAGGAGAATATATATACCAGAAAGCTTGAAAGTATTTCTCTTACATATTCTATTATCTAATAAAAGTATGTAAAAGATTTTAAGGAGTACTTTAAATAGAACAGTGGACTCCAAAGCACGAGCATGTGTTCCCCTACTTTATACCCTACCTAACTAGTCTCATTTCATTTGTGGTGGAGATGACTCTATTGATAGATATCATCGGACACTATAAATCAGTGTTATCAAATGTCTTCTTTGGAGCCCTCAGGTTTGTGGGTAGTCATGGCTTAAGAAGAGCTTGAGAGAAATGGGGTGATAAGAGTAGATGTCCTGTCTTCTCACTCACAAATCAATCACAGCAGCTTCACTTTGTTATGCTCTGTAACAAAAAGCATAATCCCATATAAGACTCTATTTGAAAAAGAAAATTATATTGCTTTAAAAAAAAATCAAAAATCTTTCCTACCGATGCAGTATTTTTCCTGCTGGAAGAGATTTAACAAAGTCTCTCATGATACTCTTGATACCATGATAATAAAGTGAGGACTGGACAAGAACACAGGTAGCTGGGTGTTAGGTAGCTAAACAGCCATACTTATCATGTCAACCTGGTCTCTAGTGATACGGCAATGAGATGCTAACCAATTCAGTATTTTGGCTACTAACTTGAAAGAAAATATAAATGATGTATTAATTAAATTTGCAGGTAATTAAAATGTGAATTAGCTAGGTAGCATGTTGAGTGGCAATCAATATTTAAAATCATTTCAACAGATTAAAAACTAATGGTATTAAGTTTGTAATATTTCAGACCCACCCTTGAGTCTTAAAAAATAAGTTTCTCAATTGAAAAAGAAGCAATTCATTTGAAAAAGATCAATAGGTTTTTATGACCGGCAAGCTCAACATGAGCCAAAAACTGTTCTAAAAAAATAAATGTAATTTAAAACCAAACTGTGTGTAGAACTTATAACATTCCAATTGACCCCTTTAGTCTCTGGTCTACATCTGGAGAACACATGCACTAGTTTGTTTTGGCGTTGCT
Source organism: Cynocephalus volans (assembly GCF_027409185.1). Classification (NCBI taxonomy): domain Eukaryota; kingdom Metazoa; phylum Chordata; class Mammalia; order Dermoptera; family Cynocephalidae; genus Cynocephalus; species Cynocephalus volans. Next base: position 102,434,938 of record NC_084460.1, on the reverse strand, counting down.
ATAATAGAATACCTGAAACTGGGTAATTTATAAAGAAAAGAGGTTCATTTGGCTCATGATTCTGGGACAGCTGCATCTCATGCAGGCCTCAGGCTGCTTCTACTCATGGCAGAAAGCAGCAGGTAGCCGGTGGGTATGAGCAGATCTCATGGCCACATGGTGAGAGGAAGCAAGAGAGACGAAAGAGGTGCCAGGGTCTTTTAAACAACCAGCTCTTGCAGGAACTAATAGAGCAAGAACTCACTCACTACCTCCAACCTCCAGAGAGAGCATTAATCCGTTCATCAGGGATCTGCCCCCATACCCCAAACAACTCGGATTTCTACATGAGTTTGGGGGGGACAATACATCCAAATTCTATCAACATATATGATTTGGAAATGCCTAAACTAAAGTATCTACCAAGGAAGGTAAAGAAAATGTTGAGAGATCAGCTGGGTTACTTGAGAAGAGGTTGTAGATGAGGAAGGTGTTGGGACTAGAGAAGAGTAGACATGACATAGGACAACATCAAACTGGCTTCAAACACCTGAAGGCCTGCCACATGAATACTTCTCTCTAATGGACAGAAATTACAGGGGCAAAAATTTCTTTCAGCACAAGGAAGAAAATATAATTAAGATCATTCTGAAGGGAACGGTCAGCCTCAAAAAGCAGACTTAAAAAATCTTTGTAAGTCTTTGAACAAAGGTATTCGAAAAAGATAAACTTACAAAATCCCACAGTATTTCTTTTGGGCCTTATTTTTCTAGAATCCCATACACAACAGAAGTGTGAGAGAAGATCTTAACTTCTCTGATACCAGTTTACCCACATGGGAACACGGAGGTGCCATGATTCATGGTTAAGGACGTGGGATGGCTCTGAGGAAGAATAAGTTCATGGTGGTTATTTATCAGTTCATTTCTTTTAAATGAAAATAAGGCATTCTAAACTATATTATTTTAAAAGAAAAATAAGCTCTTGATTAATGTTTTCTGAGTGTATAAATTATTTATGACTTCACTTGCTGGTTTTTTAAATTTTTGTTTTATTGAAAATGATACATCAACCATATTAGATATTTTAAGAGTAAGAAGTGTTGTTGATTCTAACACACTGTTTTTTCATGTCATTTGACTTTCCAAATCCTCATGCATTCTTATTTTTATGTTGCCATTATAGAGTACAGACATTTTTTTTACATACATCATTAAAATCATTACCATTTTTCATTATTGTGTAGTATTCATAATATGTCTCAATAACTGATTAATAATCTCTTTCCACAATATTTCATGACTTAGTAATCAATCTTTAGAACTTTTCTTGCTATTGCACATAATGTTAAGCAGTTGGATAAATTCTAAATTTTTCTTGCCAATTATAAATATTTATACACTTCCAAAAAATCCTTAGAATAAAGTTTTAAAGTTCAAAAAAGTTCCCATTATATTTTGACTGAAATTGCATTGAGATTATATGGCAATTTTGGATAAATGATATCTCAACAATATTGAATCTTTCTGTTAAGGAGCAACATATTGTCTTTAAGATCTTTAATGTCTTTTCTTAAAGCTTTACAATTTTATTCATATAGGTCATAAATATTTAAGTTTATATAATTTTGATGCTATTGTGATAGATATAATTTTTTTAAGTTGAAAATGTAATTTTAATAGATAATTCTTCATGAAACATACTTTAGTGACTGCCATTGGGTATTCTGGATGGAATAGTTCAAGCTTAAAAATCCCTCCCTCAAAGGGGAATCGTGGGGCCAGTAATGACCACATGAAAATAACAGTGGTTGCTATTATCTGGTTCTGCTTTAACGCCAGGACATGGTTCTGCCAGCAAATGCTGGGTTTCCTTGAAGATCCTGCGGGGCAGCCTGGCCATCTGGTCAGATCCCAAGTTCAGCCTCTGATTTCTTCAGCTCCTCTTGCCTCACACGTGAGTCTATATAATTTTAATGCAATTTTCTAGTCGTTACTTTGTGGAAGTACAAACAAATGTCTTCACAATTCAAGAAGTTAACATAAATGGTTCTATCCTCCTATAATCTATTGATGTAACAAATTATATTAATACATTTCCTACTGTTGAGCTGACCTTGCATTCCTGAAATAAAGATCATAATTGTTTTGCATTATTAATTTTAATTTACTCCTAATATTAGTTTTTAATGTATTACTTAAATTTTACCTCTACATTCATAAGTGGCATTGTTCTGAGTTTTTCCTGCCTTGTTTTGGCATCAAGCTAAGACTATACTTTTTCCTGCCAAACTTCTATTTTGATCAGGTTTCTTTTACCTTTTAAGTTTCTTTGAGTGATAGGGCCACTCTTTCTCATTTTTATAGTATAACATTGATAGCTTTTCTGAAATCTATAAAAATATGTTAAAAATGTTTCTTCTTAATTGCACAAGCAATCCCATATATAACCTCTCACCATCTTATAAAACAGGAGCTTCACCAAAGTCATTTTCCCTGCCCATCCTCCACATTTTGTTAAAATGATGTAGAATTCTTACTCCCCATTGACAGTAATCTTACTGTCTACTTTGCCCCACTTATTCCATGAGTTCCTTCTTAAAATCACCTTCAGTTTCATAGCAACACTGTCAGCAACTCTAAATTTAGTTAGAAGTTTTACTGGCTCCTTCTCTCACCACTGCTTCCTATATCCAAACTCTTCCCCTTAGATTCATCTTTTTGTTGTTGTTATGGGATTATTACCTTGAATAATTGTTTTCAGTATGAACCTGTGTAGCATATTGATTTCATTTTTAGTCATATTTGGTTACAGAATTCTAGAATCAAAATCCTGTTATTGAGTTGTAGACATTTTTGCCATAATCCTTTAACATCCAGTTTAACAACTAAGAATTCATTTGTAAAGATCCTCTTCTTTCTCGGAGATTTTCTTTGTAGTTTGGGATATACACATTTTACGGAGATTTATTTGTGTCTAGTTTTGTGTCTAGTTTTTCCTCTTTCACAATATTATCTTAAAATATTTGAAAAGTTCTTTACATCTGAAGGAAGACAAATTTCTTCAGCTTAGAAAAATTTTCTTTTCGTATACTATTTTTTTCTCATTTATTTTCTAAAATTTCTATTAAACTGATACCAGATGCTTTAGATCTGTCCTCTTTGTCTCCTTTCTCGTATAATACTAATGCTGTAGTACTGCACATGTGCTATATACATTAACTTCTAGATTAACAATTTAGCTGTCAGTCGTATCACTTTTGTTATTCAAACTTTTTACTGACTTCTTTAAATTATGATATATTTTAATTTTCCCAATTTTTTTCTATTCTCCAATTCTCCTTCCCTCCCACCCCCACAGCTTATTCTTGATTTGTGGATAGGATATCCCCATAAAACATTCCAAGAATATCATATATTGATTTTAAAGTTTTCTTTTGTTTCAGGCAATTAACTGTTTCTTCAGATATTCCTTCTTTTGTTTCTTCACATTCCTACCTCCTTTTCCTTCAAGTGCTTTTTTGTTATCTCTTCAAATTTACTTATTGGCATCTAGAATTAACCAGTACTGGTAGCTCATGTGTCCTCAGCATTTGTGAAAAAATCACTCTTCTTGGGTGGGTTAATGTGACTCAAAATTGCATAAGCTCTATGGTAGGAGGGAGAATGGAGCATAGCGAGCTTCCTTTCGTGCTCATGACATTCTCTCAACATGAATTCTAGAAGCCAGGAGTTACCAGTCTGCTTATTTCTCTAGCCATGATGCCCAAGCTGGGAGTCCACTATTGCAGATTCTAATTTACTTAGGGATCAATATTTGCTAGCTATAATCTGGATGCAAAAAAGTCATGTAGACACTCTTTAAAGAATGAGTGCTGACTTAGAAATCTTTCAGTGAATCACCTGCCAATTTTCCTGTACTTAACATCAGGCTTTGCTAACAATAATCTTGTGGTCTCTTGGTGTTTCTTTAGGAAAAGCAGCCCTCACATTTTCAATGGTGTCTTTCAACTATCACAGCTCCCGTCAACATCAATCCTAACTAATCGGTTTTTATTTTCTGATATTTTTCAGGGTTTCTGATCTACTGATGGCATCCTTTCTAGTTCTTCAGGATTGCTATGGATTTCTTCTGCCATTTCAATGAGATCTGAGAACAGATTAGAGTTAAAAGTATATGGTCAGTTCCCCATCCTGAACTTGAAGTTCCCGGTAAATTTTATCTTTACTCAAAAGACCATGCCAATGGTACCAGCAATAATTACTTTCTATTTCCCTTGGATGCCTACCATGCTTTTTACATAACTTTATTCTTATTGTTTCACATTGCATAGTAATAAAGTATATGTTTTTCTCCGAAGTTAACTATGAACTTTTCAAGGGCAGTGATAATATTATTCGTGTTTGGATTTCCAGAGCCTAACAGTTTCTGGTGTAAAGTAGGTCCATAATAAAAGGATGGAGGAATGCATATTTCTAATATGGAAAGTGCTAGAATGAAATGCACATGTATTTGTTTTGGAAGCTTGAAGATACTTCAGAGAGTGAAATCTAGTTTTCCTAAATCTGTGTATGTCGTAATTCCTTATGATTTTAAGTATTTGTGAAACACAGTGTCAGCTGCAGTTGCCCTGACATTTTAGAATGAAGGATGATTGTGTCAGCCTTTTCCCTATTTATGCCTTCAGCGAAGACCAGTGTCCCACCAAAGATTTCTGCATATTTCTAGGGATCATGCTCATGGTCACCTCTGACTCTAGTTCTTTTTACAGAATCACTTTAAGAAAGGGCTGGCTGTCATTTATACCTTTTCTTCACTGTATGAAAACAAACATGGCATGCACTCATGATCATTAGTTAAAATAGAAGCCAACAAATAAAAATTACTCAGAAAACTTTTGTGTAAACATAAGTCATTATTAAATTTGAGGGGATCAAGGTGAGATTTACATACACAAGGCTAAGAACTGAAAATTAAATTCGGGATTTCCCTGTTCCAAAGCCCTTTCATTTAGCTTATAACTGGGAATTTTTCACTGGATACATAACCCTATGGAGCATCCAGCCTTTTGTGATACTACTCTTTTCAAAAGGCCCCACCTTTTCAACTCAGACCCAAGAACACCTTTGAATATCTAAAACTAGTTTAAATGTTCAGATGAAGGAGCTCTATTAGCTGCTCAGAGTCAGTAATGACTTTTAGATTTTATTTACAGATTCTATCTTCCTTTTAAGGAAGATGTGCTTTTAAACAGCAAGATTTTTATATTTACATTAAATATAGACATGACTAAGCAGCTAATTAAGATTTATTTCCAAAAATTAGAATCTTTACCCAGAACATAAGCTCTTAGAAACATAAGCTCTTAAGAATCAATCATTAACAAACCAAAGTTTGTTGAAATTCACATAGCAGAATACATGATGTAAAAAGAGTAAGAAATATTAAAATAATCCATACATAAGAAAAGCAGCTTTTTAGAACATTCGTGTTTAATCTTTCCATAAGCTAATACATCTGCAAATCCCATACACTCAAATAATTACAGAGGAAAAGTAAAAATCACATTTTTATGTCTCTAGTTGATGATGATAACTCTGAGATGCCACTCCACAGAAAAAGAATCAAAAGAACCATTTTATTTATTCGAACATATATTCATTACTGATAGTTTTCTACCTCAAAAATACAAAATAACATGCTACTAATCACTATAAAACAAAAAGTTTATCAATGCTATTTGTTTACATTTTAAAAAATTAATAAAGATCAGTTCCTTCACATTGGTCTATAAAACAAAACATTGCCTATATGTGATCTGTAATAAAATATTTTCTGCATCTATTTAAATGAATACTGGTGTAAAAAGAGTGTTTTCTCTCTGTCTATAGATCATTTGCTGTCTGAAGGGAAAATACCAAATGGTATTTATTTCATTGCAACACAGGAGAAAAGAAAGTTCAGCTGACTTGTGCTTAAAGGTCTTACATTATTCCAGCAAGCAGCAATTACTCAAGTCTCCTTTCCTCTCCCATCCTGAAAGAAAATTTTAACCACTCTAGAAAATTCTAGGACCCAATAAAAGAATGAAAATAGGGGTGCCAATACTATTGTCTGTCTTATGATGCTATCTTTAACATTGAGATCTTCTTTCCATTTGATAAATTCAGTTTCGACTGGTGCTTCTAAGAATTATGGATATAATTCTGAGCATTTTATGAATAGTAGTAAAATTTCATTCTAGTGAATATCATCATCCTGTGGGACATTACATTGGAATCTGACTATACGGTATTTAATTCATTATTTTTGTGTGTGTGACTTCCAAGCAAAAATTTAAAAAATAATCACGTAATTGCCAATTAATTAATTGGTACTGATCAATTTTTTAAGATGTAACTTATTATTCAAGAATTTATTATGAGCACCATACTCTAGCCAACTAAGCTAAACAGCCATGATTATTCAAGACTTTAAAAACAATCCTGGGCTATTTTTCCTAATAACATCTGCAAGTAAGTCCATTCCAAGTATTTCCACTCAATTGTTTCTTCTTCAAATGACAAATTAAATTCTAGAATTTAAGAAATAAAACATTATTTATGGTTATCTCTACTCAACTGTATTTGCAGCAAATTTTTATTGGGTGAGTAAAAAATAAAGTTTTATATTCATCTTATAGCAGCGTAAATGTATACATTTTTTTCTACAAACAGGCAAGTAGGCATTTAGTGTGACGGATTTCAGGGTGGTGAATTTATTTAGTCAATCATCTATTATGAATAGATAATTAAAATGCAGAACTTTGATCTACCATATACACAAAATTAAGTATGAAACAGTAATACACATTTTATGAGAACAAACAGAATTTTGCTACAACAAAGATATATCAAGTGTTACTAGCTTTTCTAATGAAGATTATGCTATAAGGGACCTTTTTCAGGGACCTAGTAACTGAGAATAATTTAAATCTATCTTCTTAACAGAAACATCAACATGTATTAAACAATCTATTATTTAGTTTCTTCAAGAAAAAAATAAAGGTCATATAAATATAGGTCTGCATGAAAAACAGTGTGTGCTAAAAGTTGCATTTTCCCTTTATAAAATGTTACTTTTGCCTTGCTTTGTGGGAAAAATAGCACACCCTTTCTAAGGCTCCCATATATGTGTAATATGGTTATATCATGCACATCAACTCTTTTAGGATGTCAATGTCAAAAAGTAATACTAAGAACAATAAATGATGATTCATTGATTGTGACAATAGTAACCTGATTCTTTCATTTTGCTATCTGGGTATCTAGGCATACAGTGCCAAACAAGACAATTTGTGCATCTTTAAATAGAAAGAACAACAAATGACAGTGAAAATTTCTGGAAGAATATGTAATTGTGATGAAACAAATCAATTGTGCTAACAAAATTCTATTTTATTAAGCTGAGAGTGACCAAGTTACAAACCTTCATTGATGTCTTTTTATGGATATGCACAAATATTTGATTAGATTCATGTTAAGAGACAAATGAGAGCCTGTCAGAGAACAATCAGTCTGCCAGCTAATAAAGCATTCAATGTAGAAAATAGCCCTGACCTACATAAGTAGAAGAAGCTCTTTTACCCAGATCTGAAGAGTCAGTCATGTTTTATCCTTTTGCATTCTGAAAGCATAGAGTTTGGGGAGGAAGATACCACTGCATATGAAATAACATTTTTTTCTTATAGGATCTTAGCTTATTTTTGAAACTTCTAGATGCATTCTTCTGTTCCACATCATAGGGAGTAGCAACATATGTTTTAAAATCATCCAAGAGGCACCCAAGCAGGCAGGAGAACAGGGCAGCCACCTGCCCAGGCCCATCCCAACCATACAGAAAGCAGAACCCTGTGAACTGCACCACTGCCATGAGGCTTAACACAGCTTTCATGAAGGTGGTCCACAACAGACACCACCACAGTTATTACTGTTGCAAGGATGGCTTGTTGCCTAATAACAATCAAGCCCACTGTGCAGGTGGCCCACTACATAATTTACTTCACTGACACAAGGAGAGTCACAGGACTAGCTTGGGAAAAGAGGAAGAAGTCTTTCTTCTTAAAGTCCACTCCAGAGTAATAGAAGAAGCAACTGATCTACCAGAAGACCAAAAATCAACATAGAGATACTAGAAATATGAAAAAAATCAGAAAATATGACACCAGCAAAGGAATTCAGTAATTCTCAAGTACCAGACCCTATAGAACAAATGACTGAAAGGAATTCAGAGTAACTGTCTTCAGAAAATTCAATGAGATAAAAGAGGATTCTGAAAGACAACACAATGAAATGAGAAAAAATATTCAGGATATGGAGGATGAAGTTTACAAAGAGATTAATACCTTAAAAAATAATGTAGCAGAACTCCTGGAACTGAAGGTTCACTCAGTGAAATAGAAAACACAACTGAGAGCTCAAGCAGCAGATTATAACAAGCAGAAGAAAGAATTTCCAAACTAGAAGATGGTCCTTAGGAAATAACTCAGACAAACAAGTAAAAGGAATAAAGGCTTTTTAAAAAAATGAAGAATCTCTGAGAAGGTTAGTAGACAACTTTAAGTGCACAAACATCCAAATCATTGGTGTTCCTGAATGGGAGGAGAAAAATAAAGGCATTGAAAATCTATTCATTGAAATAATTATGGAAAACTTCCCAGGCATAGGGAGAGACACATACCTTCAGATCCAGGAAGCTCAAAGACCCCCAAACAGTTTCAATCCAAAAAGATCTTCTCCAAGACGCATTATAGTCAGAGCTCAAAGACAAAGAAAGAATCCTAAAAGCAGAAAGAGTAAAGTGTCAAGTCACTTATAAGGGAGCCCCCATCAGACTAACAGCAGACTTCTCAACTGAAACTCTACAGGCAAGAAGCAAATGGATTACGTTCAAAGTACTAAAAGAAAAAAATTGCCAGCCATGAATGCTATATCCAGCAAGGCTATCCTTCAGAAATGAGTGAGAAATAGTGTATTTCCCAGACAAACAAAAACCAATGGAAAGAAAGAAATTCTGAAGGGAAACCTTCTTTTCTGAAGAATAGCCTTGCTGGGTATCTGGAATCTGAAAAACAATAACCACTACCACAAATATACAAGTAAGAACAAACCCTACCAGTAAAACAGAAATGCAAATGAGAAAAACAAAAGAAACTCAATCTTACCACCTCAAAAAAACCCCACAAACATTGAAGACCAGCAATCAAGGGAGAAGAAAGGAACAAATGATACTGAAAACATCTAAACAAAAAGCCATAAAATGCCAGCCAGGAATAAGACAATACCTCTCAATAACAACCCTAAATGTAAATGGATTAAACTTCTCATTCAGAAGACACAGACTGACAAATTAGATCAAAAAGCAAGACCCAACTATATGCTGTTTTCAAGAGACTATCTCACTGGTAAAATTGCATACAGACTAACAGTAAAGGGATGGAAAAAGATATATCACACAAATGGAAACCAAAAATGAGTAGGAATAGCTATTCTTATATTGGATAAAATAGACTTTAAACCAAAAACCATAAAAAGAGACAAAGAAGGCCACTATATAATGATAAAGGGATTGATACAGCAAGAAGACATAACAATCATATGTATGCACCCAACACTGGAGTAGGCAGGTATATAAAGCAAATACTAGAAGACCTAAAGAAAGAGATGGAACCCAATATGATAATAGTGAGGGACATGAACACCCACCTCTCATCATAAGACAGATCATCCAGGCAGCAAATCAACAGAGAAACACAGGATTTAAACTATATCTTAGACCAATTGGACATGGCAGATGTCTACAGAACATTTCATGCAACAACTACAGGATATTCATTCTTTTCATCAGCACATGGAACTTTCTCCAAGATAGACCACATGTTAGATCACAAATCAAGTCTCAATAACTTTTAAAAAATTGAATTCATCTCAACTATATTTTCAGACAACAATGGATTAAAGCTAGAAATTAATAACAGGTGAAATTAAGGACTATATACAAATACATGGAAATTAAACAATAGGCTCTTGATTGACCTAAGGGACCAAGAAGAAATTAAACAGGAAATCAAAACATTTCTAGAAAACACTGAAAATAAAGACACATCATATCAAAACCTATGGGATACTGCAAAAGCAGTACTAAGAGGGAAGTTTATAACAATAAATGCTTACAGTAAAAAAATGGATTTCAAGTAAACAAACTAACTCTACACCTAAAAGAACTAGAAAAACAAGAAAAATCCAATCCCAAAATTAGTAGAGAGAAAGCAATAATTAAGATTAGAATGGACTAAATAATATAGAGACCCAAAATGCAATACAAAAGATCAATGAAACAAAATGTTGGTTTTTTGAGAAGAAAAACAAAATAGACAAACCATTAGCTACGTTAACAAAAAAAAAAAAAAAGAAGAAGAAGAGAAAAAACCCAAATAATAAAAATCAGAAATGAAAAAAGGAAACATTACAACTGATTCAACAGAAATACAAAAAATCATTAGAGACTATTATAAACTATACGCCAACAAATTTGAAAACCTGGAGGAAATGTATAAATTTCTGGACATATACCAAATACCAAGACTCAATCAAGAAGACATAGAAAACCTGAATAGACCAATAACAAGCGAAGAGATCAAAGCAGTAAGCAGCAGTCTCCCAAGAAAGAAAAGCCCAGGCCTGGATGGCTTTACTGCTGAGTTCTACCAAACCTTTTAACAGGAATTAATACTAATTCTGTTCAAACTATTCCAAAAAATTGAAACAGAGGCCACTCTCCAAACTCATTCTATGATGCCAGCATCATCTTAATACCAAAACCAGACAAAGATACAACAAAAATAGAAAACTACAGAACAATATCTCTGATGAACATAGATGCAAAAATCCTCAATAAAAATAGTAGCAATCAGAATACAGCAACACATCAAAAAAATTATACACCATGATCAAGTAGGATTCATCCCAGAAATGCAAGGATGGTTCAACACAAACAAGTCAATAAATGTGGTTACATCACATCAACAAAATCAAGGACAAAAACCATACAACTATCTCAACAGAGGCAGAAAAACATTTGATAAATTTCAACATCTCTTCGTGATAAAGATTATCAACAAATTAGGTATAGAAGGAAAGTATCTCAACACAATACAAACCATGTACATCAAGCCCACTGCCAATTTATCCTGAATGGGGAAAAACTAAAAACTTTTCCCTTAAGAACAAGAACGAGAAAAGGATGCCCTCTCTCACCACTCCTATTTAAGATAGTACTGGAATTACTAACCAGAGCAAACAGGCAAGAGAAAGAAACAAAGGGCATCCAGATTTGAAAAGATGAAGTCAAACTGTCCCTATTTGCAGATGGCATGATCCTGTATATAGAAAAACCTAAAGACTCTATCAAAAACTCTTAGAGCTGGTTAATAATTTCAGTAACATTACAGGACACAAAATAGATGCTTAAATATCAGTTGCATTTATATTCTCCATAATGTGCTAACAGAAAGAGAAATCAAGAAAGTAAGCCCATTTGCAATAGTCACCAAAAAAATAAAATACCAAGGAAACAATATAATCAAGGAGGTGAAAGTCTACATAATGAGAACTACAAACCACACTGAAAGAAATTAAAGAAAACACAAAAAATGGAAAGACATTCCATGCTCTTGGATTGGAAGAAATAACATTGTGAAATGTCCATACTACCCAAAGTGATCTACAAATTCAATGCAATCCTCATCGAAATACCAATGACATTCTTCACAGAAATAGACAAAAACAGTCCTAACATTCATATGGAACAACAAAGGCCCCAAATAGCCAAAGCAACTCTGAGCAAAAAAGATAAAGTCAGAGGCATAACACTACCTGACTTCAAATTATACTACTAAGCTATAATAACCAAAACAGCATGGTACTGGCACAAAAATAGACACTTGGACCAGTGGAACAGAATAGAGAACCCATAAATCAACCCACAGACTTATAGCCCATTGATATTTGACAAAGGTAACACGCATACATTGGAGAAAAGACTGCCTCTTCAGTAAGTGGTGTTGGGAAAACTGGATATCCATATGCAGAAGAATGAAACTAGACCTGTACCTGTCACCATATACCAAAATCAACTCAAAATAGATTAAAGACTTAAGTTCAAGACCTGAAACTCTAAAATTACTAAGGGAAAATATAGGGGAAACACTTCAGGAACAAGGACTGGGCACAGACTTTATGAACAAGAGCCCCAAAGCACAAGCAATGAAAGAAAAAAATAAACAAATGGGACAATATCAAAATGAAAAGCTTCTGCATGGCAAAGGAAACAATCAACAGAGTGAAATGATAACCTACAGAGTGGTAGAGAATATTTGCAAACTATGCATCCAACAAGGGAATAATATCCAGAATATACAAGGATCTCAAGCAATTACACAGTGAAGAAACCAATAACCCTAGGAAAAAATGGGCAAAGGAGCTGAATAGACATTTTTCTAAGGAAGACATACAAATGGCCAACAGGCACTTAAAAAATGCTGAACATCACTAATCATCAGGGAAATGCAAATTAAAAACACGTTGAGATATCATTTCACCCCAATTAGATTGGCTATAATCAAAAAGACAGAGAATAAAAAATGCTGATGAGCATATGGAGAGAAGGGAATGCTCCTACACTGTTGGTGGGACTGTAAATTAGTACAACCACTATGGAAAACAGTACAGAGTTTTCACAAATAACCACTGATAGATCTACCATACGATTCAGCAATCCTACTTCTGGGTATATATCCAAAGGAATGGAAGTCATCATGTTGAAGGGATACCTGCAGTCCCATGTTCATCGCAGCACTATTTACAATAGCCAAGATATGAAACCAACCTAAATGTCCATCGATGGATGACTGGATAAGGAATATGTGGTATATATACACCATGGAATACTACTCCGCCATAAAAAAGAATGCAATACTGCCATTCACAACAACATGGATAAGTTTGGAGAAAATTATGTTGAGTGAAATAAGCCAGGTACAGAGGGAAAAATACCACATGTCCTCATTCATAAGTGAAACAGGAGAGAAAGAAGGAAGCAAAGAAAGACCACAGTGGTGTGTTGTACTTGTACAGGGAGAGAACATACCTAGGGTTGTGGAGTGGGGTTGAGGAGTGGGGGAAGAGGCAATTAATTGCATGGAGAACAAAGAGAATAATGGCAATTTGTGGTAATGAGCATGCTGGTGGTATTGATCTGACCATCACTTCTGGGGCAGAAGTGGTGACAGTCAGCTTTGTACCCCATGAATATGCATAACCAAGAAAATTAAACAAACAAACAAACAAACAAATAAATAAATAAATAAGTGATGCTCGCAGTTCCAGCTGGTGTTGCTAACAACTCAAGGCATTAATATAACACAGTGATGCCCTCATAAAATAGAGCTGACAAAGAAAAAAAAAATCATCCAAGGAACTTTACTCATTTATGTCATTTTTCATGGAAAAACTCAATTTCTTCCTCTTGTCTTCATCAATAACCCCTCCCAAATCCCTTTATCCCCGTTTACCAGTATATCTCTCTGCTGTAGATTGGATGCTCCCCCCAAAATCAAATCACTGAGGCTTAAATCTCTGCTATATCTGTTGAAGGGGGGGAATCCTATTATGGTAATTGAAAGGTGGGGCCTCAAAGAGGTGATTAGATTGTGAAGACCATGCCTAGTGAATGGATTAAAAGGTGGTCATGGGCAGTTGGGCAATGCCTTAAGTACATATATTTTACCTGGTGAAAGAGAAAGTCCAACTGAGGATGAAATGGTCATGTTATCCTCAGAGTGACAATGGAGATTCTTATCCTTTATAATGACAGCATTTGTAATAGTACAATGAGAAAAAATACATGCAAATGGGATCAACAAGGAATTAGACACAATAAAACAAATAAAATAAAAACTTCATAAAAGGTCTGGGAAAAAGTATAAGAGGGATTTGTGCCACAAGGAATGACATAATGAAGGATAAGAATCTGATGCATGTGTGAAAGGGTTAATGTAAACATTCAGTTCTGGGTACTGCTGACCTATTGCATCTTCCACTAACTGTGGTCAAGTCAATATAGGAAATAAATTATACAGTTGTTTTTCTACCATGCCTGGTCTATCTGGATGTTCAGGAACTCAAGAGTCGGGTGAGTGGCACTCACTTCCTCCCCTGGCTCCCTGAATAAGCTGGCCTGGGATGGTACTGGTCCTTAATATTGCTCTCAATATTGCTCAGAAGGATTGAGCCTATCCACAGGGGTAATCAGACACAGTCAACAGAAAATGATTCAGGAATTTATTTTCCCAAACCAATTCAAAAATTAAATCTGCCTAGATTATGAAATTTGACTTGCTTATCACTCAGACTCTCCTGAAGATCAGCTCTGATCACAGAGTCTTGTGTAGTGTAGGGCACCCATGAGAAACTCAATCAGGGCATCCTAAATAAAAGAACATTGCATTCTCCAAACTGTCATGGCTCGCTATTGCTTACTAAACAAAAGTGATGTGCTTTATCTCAGTGGACTAAATTAAGCACTAAATTACCTTTGCAACATTGTCTCTCTCACCTTTGGTCTTGAAATTTTAGTTCACAGTTCTAAAAGAGTATTGAAAAACCATGTATACATTTATAAGTTGGTGTTGAAAAACTTTTATTGCAAGTTGGAAAAGTTATAAAAATGTTCTTTTTATATTTATGTTTTAATAAACATAATGATTTACTATACTACTTTATGAGTATCCAATGAAATCTAAATAACAAAGCAATTTGACAACCACAATAACTTATTTAAAATGCACTCCAATCTGATCTTTAACAGTCAGAATTTTTACATCAGTCATTTTTCTCCTTGAACTCACACTTTCATTCTTCTTCTCCTTCAGAATTTTAAGCTAATGTAGTTTTATGATTGAAAGTCTTTTACTGACCATCTCATCATATGTCACTGCAATAACTATCAACTTATTTAAATACATATTTTTTCCTGTGACCACAAGGGACTAGACATTAAATATTAAAGTACCCAATAATCTGATAGATTTTTTGGAAAAAGTAGATGGCAATACTCTTCTATGAGTCTGAATAACTTTTCAATGAAATACAAAACACCAATTTGTCTCCTCTATGTGTTCCTGCTACTCACGTATGTAATAATCTATTTGAAGTGAAGTTTCAGCTTTTTCTCCCTTTCCCTGAAATCATGTAAAATATATCCCTGAGATGCAGCCAAACACAAGAGCATGAAAGCTCTCACCAAGCTCTTAAGACTGAAGCTGCCAAAATGCAAAGAGGGCACTTTGAAGGGACTGGTATTCACCAGCATGCCTTTTACAAACTTTGTTTATTCTAAGGCAGAAGAGAAGAGATATTTTGACATTCTCATGAGTTTGTTGCCTGGATAAAATAAGATGTCACAACCTTCAGTACATCTTACCACCGGTGCTGATCCACAGGAGACATGCAGTGTTTACCAACATTGTTAAACAAAATGTGCTATCATCAATTCTGTTGCCAATTCTACAATATTTCCAAATTTCTATCATCTTGGTCCAGGCCATAATATCCTGTTTCTAATGCCCAGCTTTGCCTTGACCCAAATACATATAGAATGGGAAAAGATACAGAGCCCAACCACAGACTGTTGGTGCATTGATTACAGGAGACTTTACAGATTTTAGTGTTTCAAACATTTGTTTTGCTTTCTGTTTGGCACCTCAGAGGATTTTCACCCCAGGGCAGTATACCAGAGTAAAATTTGGGATGAGTCAGAGGTGACCTTTCTTTGTCGAAATGGTAGAAGGGTGATTGTAAAAGAGGAGGTGAGAAAGAAAGAAGAACCAGCACATTTTCAGATAGATCAGTTTCAGGAAAGGTATAAATGTGGGATCTGGGAAACGATTCTATTAAAACTGTCTGTGACTGTTAGCCCCTGGAAAGCCTTTGTCTACTCCAGGAGCACATATATTGCAACTTGACGGCCGTGACGTAATCTATATTTATTATCAAATAACACCCGTTTATTATCCCACAGTTTCTGAGGGTCAGGAGTCTGGGCATGGTTTAGTTGGGTCCTCTGTTCATGGTTTCACAGGCTGCAGTTGAGGTATTGGCCAGAGGTAAAGTTTATCTGAGACTCAAGGTCCTCTTCCAAGCTCCCATGGACGTTGGTGGAATTTAGTTTCCTACAGCTGAAGAACTCATGGTGACTTGCTGCTTCAAAGTCAACAGGATTGTTTCTGCTACTGTTTTGCATTTTGCACTGCCAGACCTGCTTTTAAAGGGCTCACCTGAGTAGGCCAGACCCACCCAGCGTAATCTCCCTTCTGATTAACTCAAGGTCAACTAATAGGGACCTTAATTATATATGTAAAAATCCCTTCACCTTCTTGAAGTAATATAATCCAATCACAGAATGACATCCATCATATTTGCAGGCTCCATTCATACTCAAGGGAAGGGACTGTACATACCCCAGGGAGCAAAAATCTTGGTGGCCATTTTAGAATTCTGCCCATCACACACAACAAAACAGGACTTCCTAAATTTCAAAAATTTGACATTTTCTCATCCTATTCATTTACAAATAGGCTCCACATGTGTTCTCTTAAACTAAATGTTCTTTTTCTATTTGGCCCAGCTTTCAGAGTGTACTTCAAATTCTTTCTTCTTTACAAAGCATTACAAAGCTCACCACTCAACATAGATTAGTAGAAGGCACTCTTCCCTTTTTATAAACTTCCATAACAGTTGGTCTGTATTTCCCCTATGGCAGTTTTGTTATTGTATAAATATTTCACTCCCTTTCTAGATAAGTAACTCCTTGAATCATATCTGATTTATCATTGCATTGTCCACAGGATCCATGCAGTGTCCTGATGTAGAATGCATGCAGACACTTGAATGAGTAAATAAACAAATAAAAATGTGCCATCGTCTAAACTTGAAAGTGTTTGTAGCTCTGACTTCTCAGCCTTTCTCTAGTCTTATATCCAGGTCTATCTATGACTAGTTTGTAAGTGTATAGAGAATAAGGCCAATGCTCCTTTGTCTCTTCCAATACATTTCATTACAAATCCCAGTGCTAATTCTTATGTGTATATGTTTTTGTAACCAAGTAGCCTTATCTCAGACCCTAAGAGCAAAACAAGCATTTGCTTGCTGTGGTTTATGGTAACATGTTTTTTTCATTGTTTTTATTTACTTTGAAGTGGGGATAATAGAAATCTTTCAAGTTCTGAAAAGAAAGTTAGAAATGGCTGGAAATCTGGGTCTTCAGTATTTAGCAAGTGTCTTCCTACTACCAGATTCTGAAGAGAAATATGAATAGCAGGCACACCACTGCAAGGCATCACTTTCCATGTGGCTGTGGACACAAATCCTTCTGTAGAACCCTCCAGCTTTGGTGAGATGGACTCAATCATTTGCAAGCGACAGTGAAAATATTTGACCTTCAGTCTAAAACCAAGACTAAAACCAAACCAAACCAAACCCTTGGACTATTTATGACAGTCTCACATCTTAATCTTAACCCCTCAAGATCTTGCCACTGGATGGCCAAAGGTAATCCCAGTGGGGGATGGGGGAGGGCGGCAATCAAGGAAAAAAAAGCATTTTCCCCTTGGGCTTAAAGAAGAGTTAACTTAACTCACATACTGCTGAGCCTTCCTGATGCAGGAGGAAGCCCCAGATCTATCTACTATACAAACGAGGAAGCCAACAACCAGATAGAGTAATTCCAAAAGGGAGAACTCCAAGGGCCGCAAGTGATGCAAACATATACACTTTGCCAGTCTTTGTCAGGAGAGGGGGTAAATATACTTGCCCTGAATTTATGGGTTAATATTAACCTGAAGCGTGCTTTGTAGCAGTCCTCAATTTTTCAGGTAGAGAGCAGGTTTGAGAGCTCCTACCTGCCTAGTGGCCTAAAATGGTGGGAAATCTTCCTACCTACCTTGTGGATCGTGTTTCATTAGATGCTTACTGGTCTGGGTGATTGGCTGCCTCTCTCTTTTCCTAAGCACCTGTCAGATATACATGAAAAAGTGAATAAAGTTGACTTTAAAAAATAAAAAAAAACTAAACTGAAATACTTTAAGTTAAATAGGCCACTCGCTGCCTTAGAAGAAGTTGCAAAACAAGTAAAACTCCTTAAGAAAAAAAAAAAGAAAAAAGAAGCATACATGCAGGATTTAATTGCCAGCATCTAATTAGTTTTAGACTAGTGCTGTAAAACTTAGAGAGTAGCAAAGATAAATATTTCAGCTCATTTCCCTATGTACTGTGAATAAGAGAGTGGAAATGATTCACAAAATTGAATGTTATGAAGTTATTTGCAAAGTATATTAAGCCAGTTCTTCTATGTAATGAAGTGTCCTTTACAGTTTAAGAGACTTCCCAGGAGCTGACATTTCTCTCATAAAGAACATGGCTCTTGTGTTTTCATTACAACTTCTTGAAACAATCTGAACTTTAGACCTTTTCATCTGCCAGCTGAGGGCACATCTACACACTAACTCCTGTCTAATAGCAGAGCAGGGCACCAAGGCTCAATGTTATTTCACTTGCCATGACCTAAATCTCTGGCCAGACAACAACACATTGAAAAGCCTCCTTGATAGTGCCTGATATCTTTTTTCTCTTCACACTCACTGAGCAAGTTGCGCATTGTGCCGAATTTTTTTAAAAAAATCAGATTGCATGGTAGAAGGTCACTGAGAAACAGGAACGTCATTATGAAACAATTCAATGCATCATAAGTTCTTCTCCTGTGATAGGCTTGAATCCCTTCACCAAAGCCCCATAATATAATCTAAATAATGCTATGTTAGAAAAGTGAAAAAGAGCAAGAACCAAAACCAAAATTACTATGTCTAAATTTGCATGAGTCGATAATGCTCCCTGTGCCATTCTTTCTCACTAAGAAGGAAAACATATTGATTTTTGTTGTTGTTGTTGTTGGCTGGCCAGTAAGGGGATCTGAACCCTTGACCTTGGTGTTATTGGCTCCACACTCTAACCAAGTGAGCTAACTGGCCAGCCTATAATTTTATTTTGAGTTATAAAGATTCTATCTATTGCTCTTACCTTTAGTTTGCTGGCTGGTAAATCTATCTGACATATGATTTCATTTTATATAACAGTTATTTTTTAATGGACCTTTATAGCTCTTATCTTAGTTTGTAGGGTATATCCTGATATGTTTGTACAGTAAGACTATGTTTTCTCCTCTAATTCAAAAGGTATCCATGGTGTCTTTTTTCCTGGAATGATATGTTTGCTTTATAATAAAAGCATTTTCTTTCATTATGTATTTATACATTTATCATTTGTTGACACCATCTTTTTTCCAATGCACAAATCATTGTTTTTATCTGGAGAAGAAAACAGAAGAAGTTTCTAGTAGGCTGCAATTTCCTTGAGGGGCAAGAGCCTAGTTCTTAGTACAGTCCTGGGACATGCAAGATCTGAGTAAATTTTTTGTGAATGAATAAGTGATTTAGTATAATAGCAATACTTATGGTATATATTAATATATACACAATTTTTACAAAGTAAATCCACTGCTACTCAGGAACTAACTACATAAATTAACTACTGATAGCAACTAACACAAGATTAGCCCTCATATATTTGGAAATATGAAATGCAATTTAAAGAGAATCATATACTATTTTTCATGAGTATTTTAACGAAATAGAAAAAAGTTAAGAAAAGAAAATATGAAATAGTTTCCAATAATGCAAATGTGTAAAATCTTGGCATGTACTTCTTAAGGCATTTATAATTTCATTTTATAATTTCACATCTATGGCTGTTGGAGGAATGGAGGAAATAGATTAAATTTTTTTCTGTGCCTAAAATAATTATCAAGGGATTCTAAATGTCTTAATTTTCCCCTTTCCTTGTTACCACTGATAATTAAGCATTAGCACTCATTAAGTATGCCAATTTAAAGTTCAGCAAAATCAGAAACATCCATTATTTAAACAGGGCTTATCAGTGAGAAGGGACTATTAAAGGTGGCTTCACTGTTCTATCAGAGGTCTTAAAAAGTAAAAATACATATAGGTCCCTGGAAATTCTATTTCTAGGACTTGGAGAATTAGACTCGCTCAGTCCTGAATTTGGGTTATGAAATCCCAAATCTGGATACTCTTAATTTTTGCACGGGATTCAAACCCAAACTTTCTCACTTTTGCTAATAGCTACAAAGAGCACACAGGGCTTCACCACCCCTTAGCCTCACAGAAATTTAACTAGCTCTCTTAAAAATGCATATCTTAGGGCAGAAAATATATCTCACCCCTCAAGTTAAAACGATGTATTAGAGGTTCAAAAGAAATAGAAGTAGATTACACAAAATATAGCTCATTTTCCCAGAAGATAAATGTTAAAGGCTGATTTTTTTTTTTAGCAAGCCAAGAGACTCCTTTTATGATATATATGTGCCTTTGCAAGAGCCTTTAATCTCTTTAAGCCCTGATTTTCCTAGTTGAAAAACTGAAAATCAAAATTGAAGTAGTAAAATATCAGCTTTAATATGGAGTGGAGGTTTCTGGCTTACTTTGGTACCAGGCTAGCGTGATAACTGCCTCTGTCCAATTCTGTCTCAGCACATCCCCACACAAAGATAGTCTGTGATGCGTCCAAATGCACACACCTACAGACAACCACCACAGACATGCTTGCCAAGAATAAGGCAAATGCTAATTGAGGAAAAAAAAAATGAGTAGCCTAATGTGTGTGTGTGTGTGTGTGCGCGCGCGTGTGTGTGTATTTTACTTTCTAAAACAGAACCCTCCCTCATTCCTGAAAGAAGGTAGGAAAACACCAATTTCTCTTTTCCTAGATCAGAAATGCGAGATCTTTATTAGCGGTTCTCAACCCTGGCTATACATTAGCAGCCCCTGGAGATGGCCTGTGGTAGGTAGAATTCTAAAGTGCCCCTGCCTCCCAATTGCCATGTCTGGTGATCTGATCAAACATTAAGTACTGCTGTGAAAGGATTTTGTAGCTAGATTTAAGGTTAGTTCCTAATCAGCTAATTTAAAAATAAGGAAGTATCCTGGAGTATCCATGTGTGCCCGTGTAATGGGTCCTGAAAAGCAGAAGAGTCAGAGATAACACAGCAGAAGAGGAGAGATGAGGCAGAAATGGAGGCCAGAGAGATCTGAAGCTTTGGGAGGACTCAACCCACCATTGCTGACTTTTAAGAAAAAAGAGCCACGATTCAAGGAGGCTCCTAGAAGTTACTATGATTTCTGGCTACGGCCAGCAAAGAAACAGCCACCTCAGTTCTTCAGCTGCGTGGAAATGAATTTCACCAACAACCTGAATGCGCCTGAAGTGCACTCTCCCGAGAGCCTCTAGAAAGGAGCGTAGTCCTGCCAGCAACTTCATACAGACCTTGTGAGCAGAGAAAGGAGAACTGGACTTCTGTCCTCCAGAACCATAAAATAATAAAATTAGTATTGTTTTCAGCCATCAAGTCTGTGATGATTTGTTATGGCAGCAGTACAATATTAATACATGGCTCCACCTTAAAAGGAACTTAATCAGTATCTCTGGGGATAATGCTAGGCACCAATATTTTTCAAAAGCTTCCTAGGTCAATGCTTATCGAATTAATGTGCATGGGAATACTGAGCACCTTGTAAAAACTCAGATTCCGATCAGCAGGTCTGGGGTGAGACCTGAGAGTTCAAAGAAACTCTGGATGAATGCTGCTGTTTCTCATGAGTAGGAAGACTCTAGATGATTCTAAATTAGCCAGCCTTCTCTCCACTTTGTGGATGTCACATTTAGAAGTGACCAGAATACTATTATTGTACTACCCCCATCTTTCTACATTCAGTTCAAGACTGCAAATTGTGGAGCAGGCAGACGGGGTCAGAACATTCCCTGATGGGTGTGGACCTAACAAGCAAAGCACAGCAGGTATGCGGGATTTTTAAAAACTGGACTTTGGCAGGGTACAGGTAGAATATTCTCATTTTCAAGTTCTTAATCGGCTCATAACACCACAGAAAGAAGCAGTGGAAAATCTTATCAATGCATGGTACAGTAAATATTGATGAAGAACAGTTAGGTTCTGGTGGTAATCAGCTGAAGACCTGAGAAATGGATTCAACTAGCAAGTGGCTTATACTATGAAGAGCTACATGAAATCTAGATAACCTATTTTAGCAAAATAGGCTAATTCCTCATTTCCTCGAAAAAGGAAGGAGCTGTGATAAAACACTAATGAAAAGGAAAAGGAAAGCATCATGAAAATTTAGTAAAAGAGCATATCTCTGAAGAAAAGATACTGCAGGATCTTGAAGAAAATTTTAAGATAACATTTTGCATCCTGCCTGGGATACAAGAAGACACGGCACCTATAAATAAAAGAAGAAATGATAAGGAAAAAATATTAAGGTATAAAAAGACAATATTCTGATATACTAGTCTGTACATACGTTTTAGTTCAATATCAAAATTTAAAGGGACAAAAATGACTGATCAATCAGCAGGGGAAAACAAGTAACAGGAAGAGATGTCAGGAGCGGTTAATGCAGAAATGAAGAATTGCAATGAAACAAAAACTAACAGCAGAAATAAACCTAAAACATGAAACACTGAATAGTAAAATTGATACTCAGAAATCTAAGTTACGTAAAGTTAATAATTTTTAGGGCTCTCTTAAAAGGCGAATGAAAAGTTTATAAAAATTTTCAGAGGAAAGATGATATGAATAAGAGATAATAAAGATATACCTAGGAATCATAGGTTCTCCCAGGGGAAAAAAAATTGAAAAACTGAGACATCCGTAGAAAGAACAGTTTGGAGCTGAAAATACACTTGCTTTTGCCATTTTAAGAAAACCGCCTCAGCCTTTTTCCAAGGAAAATTTATGAAAATATAGTTCAAACAAGACATGTTCAAGAAAAAAAAAGTAAACGTAATAATAAAATTTAAAATTATGCAAGCATTTAAGAGAAAAAAATGTAATCCCAGGAGGACAGAAATGTTTGTCTATTTTATTCTCCACCATGTCCCAGGTGACAAGATTAGAGCCTGGCCTATACTAGTCACTCAATAGATATTAGTCAAATAAATGAATTTAAAAAATAAAAATATATTTTAAAAACTGTTTATTATTCAAAAAAAAATAAAAATTCAAATTTGTCCACAGCAAAATAAATGTAGAATAAAATAAAGTGTCATGTACTCACATTTGAAGGGGAAAGAATTTCATATGCAGTTAAATTTCTCTTCATAGATAAAAATAATAGAGACACATTTTCAGATACAGAAAAACTCAGGATCGCTTATGAACTTGTTTAGAGAAAAAATTTCTTGAAGGTGTATTCCAGTTTACTGAAAGATAATCAATGTAAGAATGTGAGGTTATGGTTTTGTTGCTTAAAAAGACAGAGATGAGCACTCAAACTTGTTAAATAGAGAGCTAAATCTAATTACATTTTTACTATATGGTGATAAAATAAATATCAAGGGATTTCTTAAAATAAAAGATAGGTAATATAAAAGTGATGTTTTACCTGTAATTATCTGAGTACTAATTATACAAACAGATACTGTAAAGTGAAGAAGGGAATCATGGGGAGAGAAATAGGAAAGAGGAAAAAGGAATTAAAGTAGAATAAATTCCTCGGTTTGATTATAAAATATTTTAAAAGTTATCATTTAATTCTTTAGTTCATGATTATAGAAATATTCAATATTTGTAGTACCCGAAGGTGACTTCTATCAGAATTTATAAAACACAGAGCTTTCAAGTTAAAATCATAAAATAGATCTCTTAATTCATATATTAAGAGAGAACAATTAAGAAAGGATACAAATTATACAGCATTTGAAAATATGAACAAATTAAGAACAGAATATCAAATGTAACAATAACTGAGAGTGGGCTGAACCACCCCCATAAAAGACAACTTTTTACACTCGATAAAAAGCAAAATCAAACCAGCAATGTTAAGCTGCTTATGAAATAACACATGAAAATTAAAGTGAGACAACAGAAAGAAGGATAAACACTTATTGACAGAACACAGACTAAAAAAAGATGGAGAAAAGGGATATTAATTCAAAGGGAGTTAATAAAACATACAATTCAAGGCTGAAAAATAATTACATTTGAAAACAGTTATTGGTAAAAAGAGTAAGTAAACATGAATATTTTAAAAGCAAATAAATTCACTAGCAATAAATTTTATAACTTAGAAACTCAAGAATATGTGGAAAAGGAACAACTGTAGAAAACATTAAATGGAAAACAAGGTAAAACATTGGTCAACTTTGCACACTACAAATCAAACTCAGGCCCACTCACCTTCCTCGGCCATGGTTCTGGTGGGACTTTCCTTTTCTACCAGTTGGTGCGTAGAGCTTCTAGTAAGTCTCAGGCCTGTGTCTGCCTGTGTTGCAATAAGATACAGGAGGCTGGAGTTGTATCTGTCTCAAAAGCAGATTTTGAGAGATCGGAAGACCCAGTGTAAGAGTAAGTCTAAAGAGGTGTAATGGTCTCAGAAAGAGAGTGTGGTTAACAAGGAAAATTGCCAAAGATGAAGTAACTTGCAACAAGTCTTTCTTCACATTGAAAAAGACACAACCTCTGTGAGGAGATAAAAACACTTAACCTTATCACCTTAAATTTATGAAGTATTTTTTTTGTTATTGTTGTTCTTTCATTTATTTAGGAGTTGCCAGCCCAGGAAACAGTGGAAGATGTCAAATAGTGTTTGTTATCATTATTTAATATTTTATCACAGCATTATCCCCAGTGAAGTGAAAAATATTTTTATAAAATAGAATGCCAGTGAATTAATTGAAATTAAAAACTAAACCTAAGACTGCCAAGATATATTTCAACTTCATTTCTTTCTTAATTTTAATTATTTCTCATCAGAATTTGTTATCATGTCTACATTCAAACTGTGGTATTTTACTGAATGTATTTCATTGTCCTTTCTCCAGTCTGTGAGAGTCTCATTTTCATATGACTCTTAATAGCAGATATAAAATGGGATAAATTTATTACTACAGTATTTACATTGAAAAATGGCAAGAAAAATTCCATAGCATTCTGTGTATCACCATTTCTTTCAAGTTACAAATTTTGTTTCTGGGAACTATAAAGCATTCTTATGAGCACAATCTGGACCTTCATAATAATCCCTGCAGTTAGGTCAATGGCTACTGTCCTCATCTTACAGATGCGGAAACTGAGGTGCATAACAGCTGAGCGACTTACTCTGATCTCATGGCTAAGTGCAAAGTTAGGAATTGGATTCAAGTCTTCTAAATCCAAATGTAGTGCCTCTGATTTTTTCATGCTGCCTCTTAAAACATACCTCGTGTACCTTGGTTGACTCTTTTATTCCTTCTTGGCTTGCATTCCCGGTAACTAACTTCAGGAGGGAATTCAGTGGGTTGCTACAGATGATTGCTGCAAGAGCAATGGGTCATAGACCCTTAGCTTTGTGACAGATCAAATCAGTGACAGCACAGTACCATGAAATAATGCCTTCAATCTTTTAGAATAAATGGATCGCACAAAGATTCCACAAAGGAATCCACAAGGGACCCCACAAAGATTCAGCCCAGCTTAGGACCAGTCTGCTGGCCTCTGGAGCTGCAGAACAATAGTTATGACCTCACTCTGCTTCAGCTTGGAGGATTAGCTCTGCCTGATCTGTCTACTGGCATGACAGTAATATTAATTCCAGGTTCCATTTCTGTCTCAACGCCCTGCCCTCAGTGTGTCAGCAAGAGCCTGAGAATGTGAACACCGGTGTTCAGTACACATTTGGATTCTGAGTAATTCTTAATTTGTTGAAATTAGGAACATTATTAGAAATTTTAAATGATTATATGTATTGGTACATGAGCCACCCAGTGAGTCCACAGTATTTAAGAATGTGAAAATGGCAGATCTCTTGGAGATTTGTTTCCCAATTAAGATCAGTCAATTCTCTCAAGCACTGACTCATTTGCAAATATCACCAAAAGTGGATACTGTTTAATTAGGAAGTTCTAGACAAGAGAGAAAGACTTGCAAAAAATGAGCCCCAACTAGGTTTTTGAGCCCGAACCAAAGAACACCCGGTGTAAAGCACCTGGGAGAATAATTAACTGGCTTTAATCTTTCTTTTTAGGTTGTTGACCTGAATATATCTTAAGTAGAGAAGGTGTTTACTTTTTTTATTTTCCTCTTTTTAGAGTTCTTTAAAAAAATTAATTGGTTCAGCTTTTGTATAAAGGGCCAGAAAACTTTTAAAAGGAAGGAAATATTAGTATATTCTTTGTTTTTATTCCTATGTAAAATAAATTGCCTAATTGATACACATTTTAGATCAAGGACATGAAAGTAGCTCAGATTAGCTAATAAAATATACTACCAAATATTTGATTCCAAACTAGTGTTAATTATCTGAAAAAGAAGAAACATTGATTATTGAATGTGATTTCTTCCTGCCATATATTCAAAGTAAACGTACATGCATTTTCTACAGTGATAGAGTCTAGAGAAAGAAGATGGCCAGATGAGAGCAATCCTGTGGTTATATTAAGGAGTCTTCAAGTGAAATAGGGAAGCAATTATTCAAGACTCACTGTGATACACATATGGGGTTGACAAGCACATGGAGTCAAAATAATTTTGTTAATATTCTTTGCCCCTTGTTCTCCAAGACAAGGCTCAGATCCAGGTGAGAGGAGCCCTGCTCTGAGCCCCTTTTGGGAACCCTGCAACATACAGCAACAGAAATGTACTAACCTGTAATGCTGAAGAGCCACTCCTGTAACTAGCGCTGCTCAGGCCGCAGGGAAATCCTTCTCTGCCACTCTTATCCCTGGCCCCAAAACACAAAGTGACTGGGCCTGAGTTCTGTGAATGTTTGTTGTCTTGCAGAGACGGGATCAGATGCTACTTGGGAGTACAAGAAGAGTTGAATAGTGGCAGCACTTGGGTAAAAAGTAAGAAAAATTCACCCTTCCTCTCGGAGAATGTAAATGCATTACATTCTTGCATAATAAAGAATGGTTTCTAAGTAGTTCCAAAGTCCATTTTTCAGCCTCTCTTTGCTTTCCAAATCGTGTTTCTAGAATGACTGACAAATTACCATGGCATTTACAACAGGTACACATAGTAGCTAAAAAAAAATTGTACAATATTAGACAATTTATATCAGTCTAAATTTGCTTATATATGCATATATGAATCAGGATAGGATTCTTCACATTGAAAAATAGAATTGAAAATGGTTTTATCCTCGCAAAAATATTTTAGAAGATTAAATTTTCAATTTATTAAATTTTAAAATTTGGGTACTGTTTTGACAAAATTCCAATATACATTAAACAAAATTTATACTTTGACTTTAACTTTAACAAAGATTTTACATATTTTTTGAAAAGAACTATTTTGAAAACAAAAATCCTCTTAAATTTTCAATTTCTTTCACTTTAATTTACATTATGAAGAACATATATTAATATCTGTATACTTTGAATGAAACAGTAGTATTATTTTCTAATTCTTCACATCAATGTGAATTAATCCGTCAAGTCATAAGTAAAATAGAAAATTCCTTGGAGCTAGAAAAGAAAAAAAACCTTTAAAGAAAAAAATTTAAAACTCCAAAGAAATGATTTGCTTAACTTTTTAAAAACTGAAAACAGTAAAATTAAGACGTTTCTGGTAAATATAAACCATATAACATTTTTTAAGCAGAACATTATATTCATCTTTAAAATTAAATGCAGATCTGAATAATGACACTGAGCAAAAGAATTGTTCTTGTCAAATACAAACTTTGAATAAATCAAGTGATTTCTTTAGTAAGTGAAGATTTTAATTGCTGATCAAAACAGCGGGAATAAATAAAGAATTACTCATACAAATTTCCAACTAAGAAGCAACAAAACGCTGTTCTGGCCTGCCCTTTAGAACAAATTGCATTCATGAAATTAGCTAATTGGGTTTTTAAAAAAAGTTGGGAACTTTACAAACAAAAATTATTCTAGAAAATTACCATCATATCTTTCTGTCAGTATGAATATTTTCTGGAAAAACACAATAACACAATTTGATTCATATTATTTATTATGATTTTCCACTGGATGAGGATGGCAGAAAATTTTGCTTGGCACCACAATTCCCTCCAATGGAAAGAGACTATAAAATCTGCCCTTTTTATTCTAAGTTTAAAGACAACAATTTTGCTATTACTCTTACATGTTTCACAATGTATCTTCCTAGATCAGTTTTGACCAATGCAATATTAGTGATTAAGAATATTTAAATACAAAATGACATTTGTCTTCACAAAAGTAATGTGTGCAATTCCTAGAACTGAAACTTTTGAATAAATACTAAATAATGGATAGTTTTAAATAAAGAAAAGTACTGAAACAGAATACTGGGATGATGTTTTGTGATACATTATTTTATGATCGTATCAGCACAATATTACATAAAATAGAGAAAAATTTCTAGATTTTGTGGAAACTATTTCAAATGGCAAATACTAGAATAATCAAACACATAAAACAATGTAAAAAAATATTATAATACATGTCATTACTTAAGATTGACTACTTAGCAAATAATCTTCATTAACAATTGCCATTACCAAAGCAGAGCAAGTCCAGGGCCCTTGGCAGTAGCTGAGGGCAGCCCTGTCCACATGGAAGCAGGCAAGAAACAGAGCATGCCTGGCTGTTAGGCAGGAGCAAAGGGCAGCATCCCCCACCCAGAAGCCAGCAAAGAGCATGCTGAAAACACCACTTCCACACTGGGGGCCCAGCACAGCCACCACCACAGCCATGGTTGCCACAAAAGTGGCCCAATGCCACAGCAGTATCCACAGATACCATCCAGGTGGTCCACCAGACATTCACAAAATACCAAAACAAACAAACAAAAAAAACTGCCAGCCAAGAATATTATACCCAGCAAGGCTATCCTTCAGAAATGAGGAAAAAATAATGTCTTCCAGACAAACAAAAACTGTGGGAGTTCACCACCAAATGACCAGCCCTACAAGAAATATTCAAGAAAATCCTACATCTGGAATCCAAAAAACAATAGTCACTACCATAAATACACAAGAAACAACAAAATCTACTGGTAGAATGAAATACAAATGAGAGAGAGGAAGAAACTAAATCTTACCACCACAAAAAACCATAATGATGATGTAATAACACCCCTGCTTTATTTCTGATTTTAGTAATTTGGGTATTCTGTCCCTTTTTTCTTGGTCAATCCAGATAAAGGTTTTCAAATTTTGTTGATCTTTTTAAAGAATCAACTTTTGATTTTGTTGATTTTCTATATTATTTTTTGGTTTCCTATTTCATGTATGTCTATTGTAATCTTTGATATTTCCTAATTACATTTGTTTTTGGTTTAGTTTGCTCTTCTTTTTCTATTTTCTTAAGGTATAAGTTTACATTACTGATTTGAGATTTTTCTTATTTCTAATATAAATGTTACAAGTATAAATTTTCCCCTAAGCACTGCATGAGCCCTGCATCCCATAAATTTTGGTATGTTGCACTTCCATTTTTATCTCCAAGTACTCCCTAATTTCCCCGTGATATTTCTTTCTACTCATTATTTATTTAGGAGAGTGTTGTTAATTTCCACACATTTGTGGATTTTCTAAATTCCCTTCTGTTATTGTGATCAGAGAACATATTTCCTATAATCTTAGTCTTTTTAAATGTATTGACTTTCTTTGTGCCAAAAATAAAATTAATTAATTTTAAAAAAACCTGACATTACCTACTGATGGAATTGGCTCAATTCTTTTCTTCTCTTGAACTGGCTTTGAGAATTATAGAAGCTAAGATATACAACTTTAGGATGTATCATTTAGCAAGAAATAACAAGCCATTATTTACAGTTTTACTACATAATTGCACTATTTACAGTAACTATAAAATATATTTTATGGAGGTAGAAGTCAGCATACTGCAGGGAAATTTACAGTATATTTGCCATACCTTGGGAAAAAAACGAGAAAATTTCAATTTTCTATTTAAAAAGATATCTTATCAATCCACAAAAAATATATATAAAAATAACCTCTAAAAATATGAATAAATGTTCAGTTTCACTCATGATATAAGATATAAGAAATGCAAATTAAAACAACACAAGGATGTCATCTCTCACTATCAAATAGGTAAAAATTAAAAAGAATAACTATACTCTGTTGCAAGGCTGTGGGCACACAGCCACCCTTCACATATTGCTGGTGGGAAAATAAATTGGTGTAACCCTTACAGGATGGAAATTAGCAATATCTAAACTAACTACATATTTACATTTTGACCCAGTGATCCCACTTTCTGAAGATACACCTCCAATAATATGAAGACACGTATATACAAGATCTTTCATTGTCACTGAAAAATATTGGAAACAATATAAATGCCCATACATAAAAGAGTGGCTAAATAAACTGTTATATTCACATGATGGACATTCTTTTTTCTTTTTTTTAATTTAAAATATTTTAACATTTACTTGTACATATTTGTGGGGCACAGTGTGTTCTTTCAATACACGCATATACTGCACAATAATTCACTTAGGGTAGACAGCACAGATTTGTACCCCTTAGTCCACCACTTCTCCTCCTCCTCTCCCCCCACCCTCCACCAGCACCTCTGGTAACCACTATTCTACTCTCTATCTCTATGAGAACTACTTTTTATTTTTGCTTTTAAATCCTGCATATGAGTGAGGTCATGTGGTACCTGTCTTTCTGTGCCTGACTTACTTCACTTACCATGATGGTTTCCAGTTCCATCCACGTTGCTGCAAATGATAGGTTATCATTTCATTAATAGCTAAATAGTATTTCACTGTGTGTATATACCAGTTTTTTCTATCCATTCGTCCATTGATGGACATCTAGGTTGAGTCTTTCTCTTGGCTATTGTGGATAGTGCTGCAATAAACATGGGAGTGCAAGTGTCTTTTTGATATGTTGAGTTCATTTCCCTTGGGTATATATACCCAGGAGTGGGATAGCTGGGTCATAGGGTAGATCTATTTTTATTTCCCTGAGGAACCTCCATACTGTTTTCCACAGTGGCTGTACCGATTTATACTCCCACCAGCAATGAAGAGTTCCTTTTTCTGTGCATTCACACCAGCATTTGTTATTTTTTGTCTTGTTGATAATATATATCCACTCTAACTGGAGTGAGATGATATCTCACTGTGGTTTTACTTTGCATTTCCCCAATGAGAAGTGATGTTGAGCATTTTCTCGTGTGCCTATTGGCAATTTGAATGTCTTCGAGAAATGTCTGTTCAGGTCCTTTGCCCATTTTTTAAATTGGGTTATTTATTTTTTTGCTGTTGAGTTGCTTGGGTGCCTTATATATTCTGGATATTAGCCTCTCATTTGATGTGCAAACACTTTCTCCCATTCTGTAGAGGAAGATATTTATCAACTGATATGGAATGCTTTCTAGGATATTAAGTACAGTGTTGTGTCAGGCAGTTAATTAATAATAATGTTTGTAGTAGGTTTAAGCTTCTGTAAAATGTATAATTTGTTGTGATTACTTTTCTTTTCTTAGTAAATATTCTTTTTAAAAAACTAATTGTCTTCATATTTTGTTTTCTTTTTCTTAAAAAAGGTCCCTGATTTGCATTGACTTCTGGCTACACAAAATCTGCAATTTCTTCAGATTTGTGGACTGTGGTATGTAAATAAGGCATGTACTGTCTTTTCATTTTTCTGGTAGGTTTTCCACCAAAATGACTCCAAAGCATTTTTCTAAACCAATAGTTTCCAAATCTAGCTGAGCATCAGAATCAGCTGCGGACCTTTAAGCAAATGGAGATTGCTGGGCAATTCCTAAGTCTGGGTGCCGGTCAGAAGTCTATAGTTTCCAAAAGCCCTGGAATGGATTCTGAGCATCATCCAGGTGTGGGAAAATCTACTGAGAGAATGTTTACAAGATAGGAAAATAATAAAATTATTGTTGCTCTGTATTTTTTATTTAAAACTTTGTGGTTAATACGAGTAATTTCTTAGTCAGGACTTAAGTAGTTGGCCAAGGGTATCTCATCCTGAAATCTGGGGAACTTTAAGGACAAATTAAACAAAAGGAAAGGATTCTGCTTACCTCATGTAGCATCGTTTAGTGGATGATGCCTGGACTTGGAGCCTTTCCACGGGAATTGATTCCTGACTCTGATATATCTATGGCCTATGACTCAGCCAGGCTGTTAATGTCAGTATCTGGTTTCTCTTCTGTAAAATGTGTACAGCTCAGTATTTTTCACATAGTTGTGAGGATCAATGGAGATACACAATGTAAAGTGTTCTTATAAACTAGTAAGTGTCATAGTTCTGAAAACAATTATCAGTATGTATTTAAAAGTCTTATTATTATGTATTTATTATAATTTTTGAAGTCTAATTCTATATTTAGATAATATCATTTTTATAAATTAACATCTATCTATCTATCTATCTATCTATCCATCCATCCATCTTTCTCACCATCTTCCCTGTGAATTAAAAAAAAAAGCATGAACTTGGGTTATTTGAAAAATTCTTTTTTTTTTTTTTTTTTGTCTTTTTCGTGACCAGCACTCAGCCAGTGAGCGCACTGGCCATTCCTATATGGGATCCGAACCCGCGGCGGGAGTGTTGCCGCGCTCCCAGCGCAGCACTCTACCAAGTGCGCCACGGGCTTGGCCCCTTTGTAATACTATGCCAGTCTCAGCATCAGATAATTCTCATAGGATTTGAGGTGGAGTCATATACAGGAATCTAAGGCACTTTGAAAATTATTCTCCTGGGGAAGAACAGGAGCTCCACACTTCTTTAAAAGGCAGCTGAATAATTGTATTCCATATGATCTAATATAAACATTTACATCTATTAAACATATATCTTTCATAAAGTCTCACAGATTCAAATACAGTTATATTATTATATAATTGCCTTATTTTCTGATACATATTGTGTGCTATTATTTCAGAAAACATACCAAATAAAATCATATTTATCTTAGATAAATACATTCTGTATATTTTCAGTAAAGTGATAGAAGTCACCACAATAATTAAAAACTACATATGGTTGAGAAAAATGCCAAAGGGGAGAAAATTAATTTTGCTTTTGGTGGTATGTTTCCTGAGCTGGAACAGAATCCTGAATTACTGGTGGCATTCACACCTCTTCATTACTGCTGTTAGCAATTCTTTATCTACTCCTGGAGTCTATAAAAGCTTAGTGTATCAGAGCAATGCCAAATTCATATATAACTCCTAATATGGTGTTAAGAAAATGACTCATTTTACACAGATCTCCATGATGGAGCACGGAGTCCACATCAGTTCACGGAAGGCTCTTTTCAATCTTATTTTAAATAACTTCAAAGTAAAATTATGACCAGCACATTTCAATAGCACTTTTGAAATGTGTTTCTATTGCACATTTCAAGCAGAGAATGTTATGTTAATTTCCCGATCATCCAAAGAGATTCTATATTCTGGTTCTTTGGACAGATGGCTTTCACGCTTCTTTGATTAACAACTAGTATGTCCTGACTTAGTCCATACACCACTCTCTCTGCCACAAACACACACACATATACAGAAACAAAATTTCTGAAGTAATACATTTCATTAGTTTTACAACTTTTACTTATTCTGTTTTCTTCTATTCTATCTATGTCTTTAAAAAAGACTGGTTACCCAATTAAATTGCTGTAATGTCACAGCAATGTGCAGCTGGAAAAACTGCCTTACCAGTGGTTTCAAAAACCACTTGGGTTGCTCACTTCAGTGGCACATGTACTCAAATTGGAATGGTAGAAGATTAGCATGGCCTCTGTGCAAAGATGACATACAAATTGGTGAAGTGTTATATATTTTTAAAAAAATCACTTGGTGAAATGTCCTTCTTCAGATGAATGAATAAAGAAAATATGATTTATACAAACAATGGAATATTATTTAGTACTAAAAAGGAAGGAAATTCTGACATATGCTACAACATGGATGACCTTTGGAGACATTATGCCAAGTGAAATAATCTAGTCACAAAAGGACAAAAATTTGAGAAGTCAAATTTATAGAGACAGAAAATAAAATGATGGCTGCCAGGGGCTGGAGGGAGAGGGAAATAAGGAGTTATTGTTCAGTTTATATAGAGTTTCAGTTTTGCAAGATAAAAAGTGTTCTGGAGATGGACAGTGGTAATAGTTGGACAAAAATGTGAATTTACTTTATACCACTGAAATGTACACTTAAAAATGGTTAAGATGGTAAATTTTATGTTATGTATATTTTACCACAATTACAAAAATAGTTTTTAAAAATCACCCGGGGAAACACAAATTCCAGTGATGTATGTCGGATTTGCTGAATCAAGGGTGGGAACCCTGAATCCGGGATTTCTTTTTTAAGATATAAAAATGTTTAAATTTTATTTAATCCAAAATTAATATAAAATGTGTGTCAAGATTATAAATTGAAAAAAGAAAATACACTCTCTTCTCTAGTATTTATGGTTGTTCCTGAATCTGGGATTTTTTAAGAGCTCTCCAGGTAAATCTGATGCAAAAGTGGTTTGGAAACCACTGCATTAGAATATGACTATGACTTTCTTTCCTACCACCCAAATTCTTTTACCACTTCTCTGAGAAGAACAAATATGAGGCATGGTCCCACAGAAGCCTAACCTTGTCCTTGACCTGGCTTTAAAAAAAAAAAATTAAGAATTTTTCAAGGGGGAAACTTGTTTTACTTGTTTATGGATATAGACACTGAGTACAGGGAAAGAAACTCAAAAATAATACTAAAACGCACAAGATCTAATGCTGGATCTCCCACTTCTTTGCAGTCACTTTCAGAATATTCCCTCAACTGAAAAAAAAAAAAAAAACAACTCTACTTTTATTTTGCCTTGTATATACCAAGTCCTTTACATGTATTACTTCATCTAGCATCACAATGTCCCAATGAGGATTTACATTTTTATATTATTGATAAGCAATGAGAGGCTCAGATATGTCAATGTCTTGCCCAATGTCATATAACTCATACATGGTGGAAACTACCTCCGCCTGATTCCAAAACCTTTAGCCTGTTCAACACTACTCTGCCTCTCTGCAAGATTTCATTCCATTTTTACACAGCACAGTGGAGTAGACCTCATTACTGTCATTTTAAAAATAAGAAAAGAACCTCAGGGAGATGACTTTATGAAGGTCACACAGTAAGCCTTCATGTTTTGATTCAATTTTCATCCATAAAATAGAGCTATTTCACCTCTGAGAAATATATTGAAGAAACCAAATAAAATGGAATGTCATAAAAAATAATGCAAGAAGAAGTAAAATCTTGATTAATAGAAAGTGTCAGGCAGCCATGGTTAATTGAAGGTTAACTAGAGGCTTCTTTTTGTTTTAACCTTTAATGCTGAAAATCCTTTCAAAATAGATTGAGCCACATCCTGGTTTATGTGAGTTTAGTGTAATGAACACAATTAAATCTTTTTTTGAATGTTTTCTTTTTTAAAATGTCTTAATATTCCTGCAGATGTAGATTATACAGCAAATTGATTTGAATTTTTATGGAGGTCAGGAAAAATCTTAAATGTGACTCTTTAGACCAAATCTCTAATAGCAGCTTGTATCATCTCTTTCTTCAAAATAAAATGGCAAAAACAGTTCCAGTCTGCTTTTTTGGTACTGATTCAAGGAAGTTAGACCATAGAAGGTAACTATGCAATTGGTCAATATTTTATGCCCTTCCCCCTCCAAGTGGGATTTTAGGCTGGGGAACTATTAAAGTTTTCTGCTCATATAGAGGATTCCCTTATATCAAGGAAAAGTTGTATTTATGACTTATACAGATTGTTCAGAGGTAATAACATCCTTAAGCTTCTTCATTTATTAGGAAAAATACAAAAGGTGCAGGTTTCTCATAGAATCCAGGGAAATCCCCACTGTGAACAGTTGACCTCAATCCCCCTTGGCCCAGACTAACTGATGACACCTTTAACCCTCTCTTTATGCACCATTCATTTCCTTTACTATTTTCATTGACGGACAGTTAACTGAAACAAAGAGATGAATCATTTGAAATGGGAATAAATTAAGGCATAATCAAAGAAACACATACCAGCGGTAACTGTGACAAGTTCTTTGGGTATCTTTATTGGCTGGTCAATACCATAACCTTTGTAGATTAGCAAAATAATATTGGAAATAGATTTCTGTTGTTGAAATTAGTGATTAGTGATTTTTCACATAGAGGCTAAAATACTTTGGATGCATCTACTTTGTTACAAGACTACAGTTTAAGAATCTAACCAACCTTTCACACTCTAAGAGTGGCACTCTAGACTTGATTCCTCTCTCTGTACACTAGATTAGGAGACTGTTGGTCACCCAAGTCTACCTAGAAAGTCAGTTGAGTACTACTGTTACAATATTGTGTTTGTTGCATTTCCTTGAGTGAATCTTCCATCCTAGGTACAGTCTTAGCACACTAAAAAAAGATAAAGCAAAGAATTAGTAGAGCTTATAGGACTATTTTGTGTATACTTGCAAATCAATGTCTATATTTGCAGGAGAATTCCATTTTCAATTACTTAGAAAGTTTGCTTTCTTTACTTAGAAAGATAGGTCATATAAGAGCAGCTATGTACTACTGGTTATTGATTTCTACCCAAGGAAGCCTAATATTTGCACATACAAATTGTTTAGGTCAGTTCACAACAGTAGATATTGAAGTAAAGTTTTCATGAGTTTCCTAAAGATATTAAGACAGTGGATAGACTAGATGTCCAATAAAATTTCTTCCACTCTACAGACACAGAACTGTTCATACGAGCCCACATTCGAATATCCCTAGAAAAGGAATCACTTCTCTGAAACATTTTGATGACTAGAAATGACTTGTCAAAAAGAATTTGCTCACACCCATATTCTTGAACTGATGGTTTCTTTATAGAAGTTCATTTGCTATAACACAGGCAGAACTTAAGTGAGAACATAGCAATTGTGATGATAACTCAGGCCCAGCATTTCCCAGGGAAGGGGTTGTGAGCAATAGTCCCCCTGATGAGGCAGTGATGGACTGTGGCCACTGGAGGAGGGTCTGAGGAGCTGCCCAGCACGTGTGAAAAGTGACCTGAAGTTCTGGCGCATATAGTCTTCTCAGAGAAAAAATAGGATTGCCCTCTGTTTTCCACCCCACAGTGCTTCCTCTGCCCTTTCAAGATTTCATCTTTCAGACCAAGCTTAACATTTACCTGAATCTCTCATCATAAGATTGAAAAATTGTGGGTAAAATGCCAAATGATTTAACTGAGAGATCTACAACCAGGCGACTAATTGAGACAACTGTGAGAGACACAGAATTCTCATTTCTAACATATTGTAGGGAAAGCCAAGTGTCCTCCACGTGTAGTTGCAAAGAGTTAACAAATATAACCTAAATCTTATATTTTCTGGGAGAAAATCTGGCTTCATGTTTATGAATGTTATTTATGTCATTAAGAGGGCTGAATGTCATTTATAATTATCACCACATTTGTGGAGCTGGATATCAGATTTCTCATTCTCTAAAGCTGTTAAATTTTGTGGTTAGAGACATATTCTACCACATCACCCCTTTCCCTAACACTTGAGAAGGTGATGACAGAGAGAGAGGTGCCTAACCTGATGTAATGTTATTTCCCAAATTCTTCCACCTCTTGTAAGTGAGTCTGAGTCAGCACCCATCTTTCTTGCTTTCTTCTGTTTTCTTTTTTGCACATGCCTAACTTATCATTTGATCGATACTTTGGCTATCTACTATATTATCCAAAACAGAAAGAACATGTTATATCTTTACATTTTTAATAAAACAGATTTGAGTAATTATAAGGTCAGCATCTTCCCAGTCCCCAGCTTTGCCTGTGTAATGCACAGAGGCTTCCTCCATGTTTGTCTTTCAGCACCTTAGCAGTCTTGCTTCTGGCAAGTCTTTAAAAAAGAAGGGAGCACAAGTTTGAGGGCATTCACTTCAAGGCTGCTTTACTTTGAAGATGTTGAAAGAAGCAAAACACCATTCCTTGTCTAACCTCCAAAAAGCCACGCAATTTATGGAATGATAACTTTTCTTGAGCCCATCAGAGTGCCAAAGTCACAAGTCATCGCAGTTCTTCTGGGCTACTATAACAGAATACCACAGATTAGGTGGCTTAAACCACATCCATGTATTTCTAATGGTTCTGGAGGCTGGGAAGTCCAAGATCAAGGTGCTGGCTGATGTGGTCTCCAGTGGGAGTATTCTTCCTGATTTGTAGATGACCCTCTTCTTGTTGTGTCCTCACATGGTCGAGAATAGAGGGAGAGTAAGCTCTCATGTCTCTTTTATAAGTGCATTAATCCCATTCATGAGGCTCCACCCTCATGACCTGAGTACCTCCCAAAGGCCTCACCTCCTGATACCACAATCTTATGGATTAGAATTTCAACATATATGAAATTTGGGGACAACAAACATTCAATCCAAAATACAAGGCAATCAAGTAAACTAAATCCAAAGAAGGACAAGACTCATTCAAAAAAGTCAGGATACATTTTTCACCTTTGGCAGAACATGGGACATGCAGCATACCGGTTGGTAAAAAGAAATCAGCTAAAGCTTAACAAATTCTTAAAATATGAAGTGTGGCCAAGCACGTCAGTTTAGCATAGCTGGTAGAATCAAACACAAGAGGAGTTCACCCTCACTTCCATTTTCTATTTCACATGCCTCTATCAAGTGCTTACAAGAATGATTGGAGGAAGAAGAGGTGAGAAGGTAAAGCCCCACTCAGTGGTACAGGCATAAAGTGGGTACCTGGCAGCTGCTAGTGGCCAAGCCAATGCTATAACTATTTCCTTGAACTGTCTCTCCTACAAAACAGAAGTGAGTGAATGAACTCTCTCACTCCCAGAGCATAAATATTATTGCTTATGGATATTAAAGATATTATTGCTTCTGGTACAGGAATAGAGTAAAATCTGTCTGCTTCTGGGAAAGGGGTAGGAAAGCCTCTCATCCTGAGGACACAGCCAAAGAGCCATTTCTGCTGAGTGATGGAGTTTGGATGTGTCGTCCCCTCTAAAACTCACGTGGAAATTTGATCCCCAATGTGGCAGTGTTGGAAACTGATTGAGTCATGGGGGCGGATCCCTCGTGAATGGATTAATGCTCTCCCTGGGGGAGGGGGGATTAATGAGAGATTTCTCACTCTATTAGTTCCTGCGAGAGCTCGTTGCTTAAAAAGACCCTGGCACCTTCTCTCTCTCTCTTGCTTCCTCTTGCCATGTGATCTGCTTGTACCTGCCAGCTGACTGCCACTTTTCCACCATGAGTAGAAGCAGCCTGAGGCCCGTGCCAGATGCAGCTGTCCCAGAATCATAAGCCAAATAAACCTCTCTTCTTTATAAATCACCCAGTCTCAGGTATTTCTTTTATAGCAACACAAAACGGACTAAAACACTGAGCTAGAGGTAGAAGCAAAAGTCTGTCTACTTGGGTGCAATAGACTGAATGTTTGTATACCTCCAAAACTTATGTTGAAACCTAATCCCCATTGCGATAGTATTTAAAGGGGGTACCTTTAGGAGGTGATTATGTCATGAGAGTAGAGCCTCATGAATAAGATTAGTGCCCTTATAAAAGAGATCCCAGAGAGATCCGTCTACCCTTCTACCATCTGAAGATACAGCAAGAAGACTGCTGCCTATGAACCAGAAGGAGGGCCCCCACTAGACATGAAATCTGCTGGTACCCGATCCTGGACTTCTCAGCCTCCAGAACTGCAAGAAATAAATCTGTTATTTATAAGTCAACTAGTCTATGCATTCTGGTATAGCAGCCCAAATGGGCTAAGATAATGGGAGAAAGACAACAAACTATCATGAACCTGGCACCATGAACTCATAACAAAAAGAAATACTAGAGGATGGGCAGGAAACCCCTGCCTATGACCAACTACAAATAAAAAGCAGAGTTTGGCTGCCATTGGAAAGAACAGCAGAGATGTAGAGAAAGCCCTAACCTGGAGGTCCAGGTACACAAATCCTACCTAAAACTGACCAGAAAAATAAGCAAAAAAAAAAAAAAGTGCCCTAGCCCCATTACAAATCTATCACTGACTAACCAGCAACAACTACTGGTCCAAAGCTAAGAAAGAAATTCCCTCTGTAGTACAGCTATGCAGAGGCTACCAAAACCTGAGAGTGGAACTCAAGCACTGAGAAAAATCCTCCAGCTTCCCAGGCAGGACATTAAGCACAAACTAATGGAAGCTGAACTCTAGAAGATTTGAAGCCTGCACTGCTAAGAACAGCATCACCAAGGAAAAAAACCCAAGCCCAGCTCCACTACTGACTCTACTAAATCCACTCCCCACACTAAGAGCACCACTGAAGAAGGGGCAAGTCCTTCTCCAGGCATAAAGGTTATTTGACCCAGACTCTGTAGTTCCTTTCCACACAATGTTAATCATTCAATCAAAAACTACAAGGCACAAAAATGACACGAGGGGAAAAAAACACAAAGAACAGAAACACCAGTTCACCAACTGTAAATAGTTAAAGCAATCAACAGAACTAGATGGAGAAATGTCCCAGATGTTGGAGCAATCAAATGGCACTTTAACATAGCCATTATGAGTATCTTACAGTATCTAGTGGAAAAGATATCACATAAGGAAAATATCACAGGAGATATATACAGGAGCAGATGAGCATGATAGCAGAGAGAAAGAAACTACTCTCTAAAAAAGTCAGGTACACATTCTAGTAAAAAGGAAAAAGCTATCAAAAGTGATTGCCTTCACTGAGCTTATAAGTCGATAGGGTGCTATTAAAAAGTAATCAGTTGGGGCCGACCCTGTGGCTCACTCAGGAGGGTGCGGCGCTGGGAGCACAGCAGCACTGATAGCGCCGAGGCCGCGGGTTCAGATCCTATATAGGGATGGCCGGTGTGCTCACTGGCTGAGCGCGGTGCAGATGACACCAAGCCACGGGTTACGATCCCCTTACCGGTCACAAGGGAAAAAAAAAAAAAGTAATCAGTTAATTAGAAGATAGGTAAACAAACAAACAAAAATCCAAAATGAAATATAAATAGAAAAGACAGTGAAAGAAGGAAGGAAGGAGGAAAAGTAAAAAGAGTACACAGCATTCAAGATCTGTGAGACAGTTCAATTGGCTTAATATGTAATTGGGTCTCAGTAGGAGAAAAAAGACAGAATGGGTAGAAGACATATTTAAAAAGGCATCGAAACTAAAGGAAGAAAACAAACCACAGATCTAAGAAGCTCAGAGGACACACACACACCTAAATATATCATCGTCAAACTGCTTAAAACCAAAAAAGAGAATATCTTGAAGGCATACGGAGGAAAGAGAAACATTATGTGCAAAGAAACAATATGGCAAGCCAGAAAATAATGACTGGCATCTTAAGAGAGTTTAAAGAGGAAAAAATTGTCAACCCAGAATTGTATACCCAATAAAACTATCTTTCAAAAATGCAGCAAAACAGGGATTTTTTTCTTTTCATGCCAATAAATGCAGAAAGAATTCTTTCTCAACAGACCTGTGCTAGAAGAAATGTTAAAGAAAGTTCTTCAGGCAGAAGCTTTGATACTAGATTAAAAAAAACTAGTTTAAAAAGTGAAGTTGAGTATTAAAAATGGTAAATATAAATGTAAATATAAAATATTTTTCTTCTTTTATTCACTTTGGAAAAGACTTGATTGCTTAAAGCAAAAAGAGAAACAATCTATTATAGGGTGTTTAGCAAATATAGAAGCAAAATTATGCCAACATACATAGGATGGAAGAGAGGAAATTGATTTATTCATACTATGGTAAGATTTCTGTGCTTTCATTAAGTAATACAATATTATTTGATTGTAGTGAATGGTAAGATAAAAATGTATATTATAAATCCTAGAGCAATCAAAAAAATAAATATGTAACTTAAAAGACTTCTTACAAATGAATATAAAATGGAATAAAAGTACTCAATTTAAAAGAAGACAGGAAGAAAAAACAAACAGGTAATACCAGCAGAAAACTAGTATCAAAATCATAGATTTGAATTCGACTGCATAAATAATTACATTAAATAAAAAATTCTGCAATCCACAATTTAAAAACTGATATCAGATTGAATAGAAAGGTAATACCTAACTATATGCTTTATATAATAAATTTTGTTTAATGTAAATACATAGATAGGTTAAAAATGAAGCTATGGAAGTTATTTCATGAAAACATCAATCAAAATAATGCTGAAGTGGCTATATTAATACCCCAAAGTTAGATTTTAAAACTAGGAATATCACAAGGGACAAAGAGGAACATCACATATTAATAGAGAATTCATCAAAATTCATCAAAGGGATATGACAATCTTACATGTATTTTGCTATATCCCAAAACAAAGCACAGAAATTTATAAAACAAAACAAGTAGGCAAACTCACAATTATAATTAGGCTTCAATACTTCTCTCTCAGAAATTAATAGAATAAGTTGATAGAAAATAGGTAAAGATATAAAAAAGACCTGAACAACACTAATAGCCAATTTGACCTAGTTGATAGAACATTTCCATGCATCAGCAGAATACACAATTTTTTTTCAAGTGCACATGCAACATTCAGAAAGATAGGCCATATTTTGAGCCATAAATTAAACTTTGACAAATTTAAACTGATTGAAATCATACACAGTATGTTCCCTGACCACAGCAGCTTTAACCTAACAATCAGTAGCAGAAAAATATTTGGAAAATGTTCAAATATTTGGGAATTAGAAACAGAATATCACATGGGTCAAAGAGGAAGCCATATGGAAAATTTTTAAACATTTTGAATTTAATAAAATGGAAAACCTAATGAATACAAATGTGTTAGATGTAGCTAACAGTGCTCAAGAGAAAATTTCTATTATTAAATGCTAACACTGGAAAATCACAGAGATTTTGAATCAAATTCTAGAAAATAGAAAAAGAGGGGCAAGTTAAACCCTATACAAACAGAAGGAAGAGAATATATTAAAAATAAGAGCAGAAGTAAATCGAATTGAAAACACAATAATAATCAGTAAAATTGATGAAACCAAAAGATATTTTCTTGAAGATATCAATAAAATTTAAAAATATTTAGCCAGACTTATCAACAAAGGGGAAAAAAACGTGAGAGAAGAAAAAAAAAAACAAAAAAAAGACAAAATCATAATCAGGAAAAAAGGAGAGGACTACGTATTTTACAGAAATTAAAAGGATAGTAAGGGAATATTGTGAACAACTCTGTGCCAGTAAATTTGATAACTAAGAAAAACTAGCAAATTTCTTCAAAGACAAAAATTACCAAAACTTTCTCAAGAAGAAGTTGATAAATTGAGCAGTTCTATATATTTTAAAGGTGTTGAATTCAGAGTTAAACCTTTTCAACAAATAAGCTGCCAGGTGCAGATGGCCTCACTGGTAAATTCTACCAGACATGTAAGGAAGCAGTAATACAAAGTCTTCTGAGTTTTTCAGAACATAGGAGAAAACATTCTCATACTCATTTTATGAGGCCACTATTAGTCTGATGCCAAAACTTGACAAACTATTTAAATTTATAAATTTTTAAAATGATTAAAGAGACTTAAATAAATTTAGCCATAAACCAATATTCTGAAATTTTTTTAAAGGCAAGCAGATTTGAAAAACCCAAAACATATAAACTTATAGAAATTACAGTGTCTGTTTTCGTAGAGCTTATTCTTAATGGGAGAGACAGACAATTAAAACTTAATACTTAATAGGTCATGTAATGATAAATGTTAAAAATACATAAATTAGAATGAGATTATAAAGAATGTTGAAGGAGAGGCTGATATTTAGATACAGTTTTAGGTAAAGCTTCTCTGAGAAGGTGAATTTGAGCACAGACTCTAAGGCAGTAAGAATATGAGGATCTGAATAAATCACCGAGAGGGCTGCAAAGAGAAGTAGAGAAATAAAAAATAGAAAAGAGAAATTAAGATACATGGAGAACAGAATGAAAAGTTTAATATATATCTAATAAAAATTCTAAAAAGAAAGAATAAGGAGAAAGATGGAAGATAATATGCAACTAGATCTTGACTGAGAATATTCTAGAATTGATGAAAGAACCCATTTCCATATATGAAAAGAATACAAGCTCTAGGATACATCACAGAATTAGATACATAAAAACAAAGCTCCAGATAGACAATTTTTGATGAAACCACAGGACACTGTAGATACATTTTTACAACAGTAAATGATAAATGAAGTACTGGAAACAGTATTAACGTACTCTTTCAAGAAGCTTGGCTGTAAAAGGAGAAGGTTTGAGGACTCAACTGCCCTTTTTGGCTTTCGTTGAGGAGAAACTTGAATATGTTGAAAGCAGGTGGGGAAAATATTGGTAAAGAGAAATGATTAAAGACGAGTGAGAAATGTGATAGGGCTAATTTTAGTGGGAAGAAATGTGATTTAGACACACAGTGG
This sequence comes from Cynocephalus volans, assembly GCF_027409185.1. Lineage (NCBI taxonomy): Eukaryota > Metazoa > Chordata > Mammalia > Dermoptera > Cynocephalidae > Cynocephalus > Cynocephalus volans. Next base: position 102,390,296 of record NC_084460.1, on the reverse strand, counting down.
GGGAATTCGTTCAAGACTGATGGACAGACACCTTTTCTGTCATAACAGAGAGACAGCAGTGAGCATGGATGGATATACACAGATGACTGCAGGTCAGTATAGTAGGCTTTTACAAGGCTGAATATTGAGGTAGCATCCTGCGGCCTCTCAAGCTTTGATTTTAAAGGAGATGGGTATGCTTTATGTCATCTACCACCCATCACGACCAGGAATATAATGTTTCCTAGTACTTGCAAAAGTACATTTTTGTAATTTAAAAAATATATATATATTTCTTTTAAAAAACGAGTGATCTTACGTACTTTGTGGGTCAAATCAATGTAAGAAAGAAAAGAAAATCTACATTTATCCTTAGGTTTTAAAGCCCTTTCACCCAATCAAATAAAATACTTATGGCTAAGGTATATTAACAAAAATCTCCAAAGACATAGTACATATTTGTAATCCCTTTCTCCGGGTAACCTGATTTCTTTCTCAGTTTTCCAAATGAAGAATGACACATCATTGTTATGACACAATGAGGTAAGACTTCAAAGTGTATGTGGGTGTTAGGCAGAAGAATACTGCTAACAAATAAAAAAAAAATGTAGGTTGGAGTCCCACATACCATTTTTTAAAAAGTCGTGTCTGTTGCTCTCAATCACTGATTGCTAAAAATGAAATATCACAGGATATAAAGTGTCAGAGAAGCAGTCAAGAGACTTCCTTCAGATTTTTCATTGCATAAAATTAATTGGTTCAGCTGAAGTTGGAGGATTGTCTAGGGGTTACTGATAAATGCTCTTTAAAATCCATGTAGCAGTAGGTTTTGAAGTGAGAGGGAGCTCTATTAGTACAAGCTGTTCCATTGTTGGAACTTATAATTTGGTCAAACTAATTATAGAAATAAATGTTCCCATCAGAAGTTGCATGCAATTGTCAATAAAATAAATATGAGAGAGAACTAGTGTGCAGAGAAGAATATTGCCGTTGATGGAAATGCATTTTTTTTTTTTCAGGTAAAATCAGAAACTCTAAGTAACTCTACTTTTCCTGTTATGACACACAGTAAATGTAAGACTCTCACCCAGGTCACAGAGACTTCATTCAGAGGAACAGGCCTTTAGTGTCAGATGGTCCTCCTTCTGTGGTAGAGTTTAACAGAGGAATATTTTTGTTCTCAACTGTTATACCAGTGCAAGACTGAAAATTCCAAGACTGATCACAGAGACAAGAAGTAGTTGAGAGAAAAATAAAAAACCACAGTTTTTCATTGGGTTTTTCATGGCTCCATGCTCTGTCATCAATAGTTAATAGTACATTATATTAGAGTACTGTATTAGTCCATTTCTGTTGCTTATGACAAAATACACAGAACTAGGTAATTTATAAGAAAACGAAATTTATTGCTTACAGTTTCTGAGGCTGGGAAGTCCAAAGTCCATCTGGTGGTGGTGACAGTGACCCAGGGGTCTCACATTGCAAGATGGTGGAAACAGAGAGAGCAGAGAGAGCAAGACAGTCTCTTCTCTTCTTTTAAAGCCCTCACAACCACACCCCTGACCACCGTTATTAATCCATTCGCTACTGCATAGTCCTACAATCCAATCACCTCTTCAAGGCTCCACCTTTCAATTACCATAATAGAATTTCCCACCCTCTTAACAGTCACAGTGGGGGCCAAGTTTCTAATACATAAAACATTGGAGACACAACTCAAGTTTCAGTGACTTTTGGGGGGACATAATTCAATCCACTACAAGTACCTAAAATGTAAGGATTCCCTTAGAGATAAACTCTCCCTGTGACAGCTTCAGTTGCCTGATTTCAGTGGTGATGCAGGGCCAAGTACCCAGAGCGGGTGCACCTGCCTTAGGTCACACCTTAGCATTCGAGCTTTGAGTCAGTTGGCCAGGGTATCTTCTTGAGGCCTTAGCTTGTGCCTTTACAAAATGAAAATGATGAAAACTGCCTCCATCAAAGAGTTGTTGAGTAAATTACCTGAGACAATGTATGTTAGAGCAATCTGTAAATTGCAAAGATCTATATCACATTAAGGAATTTTATTATTGGGTACGAGCAGGCAAAGGTTGGAGCTGCTCTAGATAGCAGATTCAAAGGAGAGTATGAGAAAGATCCCTGTTGGTCTCATTTAGGGACTTCTTTTCACCTGTCAGAGCAGTTTTTTATTTAACAGTTTAGTTCTGTGTGCTTCTTCAGGGTGATTGACCAAATAATATGAATCCTTTTAAAGAGCAAATTTCCTGTTTTAATGTCTTGCTAGTACTTAATGAACCATGGTGATCAAATATGACTGATTGTTATCATGTTCATATGTTGTTGTGGGTGAGTGTCTAAAAAAAGCTTATTCACTAGAATGAAAAGAATAAGCTCACTTATCAGAACCTCCTGCCATGGTGGCCATAGAATAGGAAGCGCAATCACTCAGGCACAGGAACTGAGACAGGCAGCCAGGAAGTAGTAAGCAGGGTGCTGTATCTGTTTTCCTAATAAAAATTAGTTACTTGTCATCAAATATTGATCATTTCCAAATACACTTTAAAATTCTTCCCCCAAACTTTTTCTTTTTCTACTTTTCTAAAGTTACATTCTTCCCTACATATCTATTCTTCAAAATGTTTGTCAATGGACGTTACTAAGATATGAATGAAAATAATAAAACCGCACAGTTTTTCAGTGCCTCTCTATGCAAAAACACAGAGATATATTCTCTAATTTCCCCCCTGTGGAGAGGTTATGTCTTAGCATTTGAACATGTTCCCATACAAAGATTTTGTTTCAATGAAATAGTTAACTGACTACAGAGAATGTGCCTCAACTTGCTCTAAGGCAAAAATAGTGTTTGTACCTCAAATAAGCAGGTGTCATTACCAAGTAGCACCAGTCAAGACCCAATGTTATAATCAGAGTTTGAAGCATGCCCTGGATAGTGCAGATGAGGGTTCAAAAAATGAGTTTATTTCTTTAACATTTATTTGTACATATTTGTGGGGTACAGTGTGTTGTTTCAAAACATGTGTATACTACATAATGATTCACTTAAAGTGGATAGCATAGTTTTGTACCCCACTTCTCCCAATCCTTGCCCACTCTCCTCTCCCAGCCTCTGGTAACCATTATTCTACTCTCTACTTCTATAAGAAACACTTTTTTTAAAGTGAGCTTAATTCTGAGTATTTTGTGTTAAAATAATTAGTTCAATTTACCAACCTTTTATTGTGCAATATTTGCCTTATTCCAGGTACCGGGACCTCATTGGTAAACAAGGCACAATTTCTACCCCCAGAATCGACAGAAACCTTAAGCAGAGGTTTATGATATCCTGGGATCTGAGCACAGCAGAGGATGGAGTGATAGAGAGACAGATGATGGATTTTATCCTCAGCTGGGTGTGAGGAAAGCATAACTCAGGCTGGCAACAACTGAGCTGCCTATTAAATGATGAGTAGATATTAGCCATATCTGGAGAATGCTAATAAAGGGAAAGCATTTAGACAGAGAGTGCAGCATAAATAAAGACAATTTAACACTCCAGGACCCCAAAATATGAGATGGAAGGGAAATGGATGAGGACTGGAAAAACAGGCAAAAGTCTTTATGAAGTGATTGTTTTCTCTGTTAAGGAGCAAGGAGCTGGGACTTTATCCTGTAGATGTAGCTTCCAAACCTACCTTATTATCAACTTGACCTGGAGAGGTTCTTTTTCTTAATGCAGATTCCTGTCCCATCCCTTACTTTTTAAGGCCAAGTCTGCTTCAAAGCTCTAATTTTAGCACCACCATTGTTTCATTCCAAGGCTCATTCTTTTGTTTCATTCATCTCTTTCTCAGTTTTGTCTCCTTTTTTACTGATGTACACCCTCAAATAATTTTCCCAGAAAGGGTGAATGAAAAGTAAAATTTATGAATTCCTTCAAGTCTAAAAATATCTCTTTTGCTCTCATCCTTGATCAATACTTCAGTTAAGTCTCAAATATTGTGTTTAAAAATGTTTTCCATATGGATGAATTTTTTTAATTATCAAGCTCCAATGTTGCTACTAGTAAGTATGATATACTTTTGTTTGTTCCTTTTCATTTGTAGATGAATGAAGGACAGGTTTTGGGGTTCACCTGGAGAAGTTGTCCAAATGATAGAATCAGGTAGCCCCATGATTTTAAGCCTTCAGTCTCTCTTGCCTTCATCCAAGAAGATAGACTCTTGTCTCCACTGAAGTTTCATGTCATTTTACGAAACAAAGCTCTCTTTCCTATGTGTTACCTTTCAACATGTCAGCATGTTTCCAACTGCTTTCAATCTTCCAGAAATTAATTTTTCTCTTTCCCTTTTCATGCTCCATGGTTCATGTCATTGTTTAGGGTTTATACTTAAAAAAAAAAAAAAAAAACTTTTATTTCTACACAGTATCAGAAGGAATGAACAGTGAGTGAGTATTCTCCATTTACTCTGAGTCAGAACTCCATGCCATTAACATGAATAAATGAGCAGGTAAATAAAGAAACACTTCATTACAGTCACTTACTTATTCAAGAATCAATTTTAACATCATCATGATATATCCCAACTTGATCTTATGATTTCTCATTCTACTTTTTCCTAAGCTGTTTTGGTTTTGGTTCTTCTATATACTATATAATGAATGCAGGTTAAATAAAATGGCTTTGATTTGACACTTACTGTGCCTACATTTCTTCATAATTCAGATCAGGAGCTTGTTGTTTCCCAAATAAGTTTGGATAAAAGGTATAGACCAGAGATTCACCAGTGTAATTTAAAATTTTTGAATTTCCATAAATTCTTCAACAGAGATGAATTTCTAATGCCTTTAATGATTGGCAGCACAGAACTAAAAGAACTTCAAAAAACCACTGTTATCAATCATGCATGGCAGTTCTTTACCCAGGCACATATTAGAGGATTTAACAGGTTCTTATGATGTGTGCACCTTGAAATTTCCGAGTTTGATTTAAAAGAGCTCACTAGGATATAATTAACTCAGAACTTAGAGTCTTGTGCATAATTTAGAGGCAATTCAAAGAAATAATAAGTTCAGGGAAATAATAAGCCAACTTTTCAAATTCAAACAAAAAACAATCTGGAAAAATAGAATTAATCACTGGCAATTACTGAGTTAAAATATCTAACTTATTACCTGAAATACTCCCATATAATAATGTATTCAACTTTAACTGAGCCCGTAATTGTAATCATAATTAGGGATGTGCAAGCATTAAAACCTCCAAAGATCGATCATAAAATACATGAAGTTTTTTAAAAAAAGAACTACTTAAACTTTTCACCTACAAAGTTTGTAATGTAGCTTATTTTTTTCTTTCTTTGTAATGTAGGTTAAAGCCATTAGTTGTGCCTTACAAATCTGAAACTGTGACAATTCGAAATAGTTCTTAGACAAAATAGAATTTTGTACAATTTCATAAAAATAGATTTGAAAAATCAACAGTAGAAATCCTATTTGATTTCATCAATGTTTTTAACATTTTTTTCTGAGATCTCGTTTAGTTAATTAATTGCATTTTGAAGCAACCAATGTACTAACTACAAATCCTTTGCTATGTCTCATTAATAGAGCATGGAGTTACCCTGTTTTAGTTACTGCTGCATTTGAAAATAATAAAAATCATTTTAGACTTCTCATTATATTCAAACTAGCTTTCCTTCCTTGATTAGTCCAAACAAGTGGAAGTTTTACTATACCTAATAGTAGTTTTGAGGCCATCTCTCACAGAAATATGCATTAAGACTATAAAATGTCATTTCTTTATGTAATCTAATAGCAAGGAAAATTGAAAGATGTAAAGTAATTTACGAAGTCTTATTCATCCAGAGGCAACATTTATTTCATTTTTTCAAAAACCAGTTCTATCACTGCCCATAATTGAAGAAAGTAGCATCCTTGGTTATCTCTTAAAATCTGTGTAAGTTTATCTCCAGTATAAGAACATACAAAATGCTACCACCAAGTCAGCACGTTATTCCTTTTGTTTCTTGGTTATTCTACAAACCTTCTTAAACTGAATTGTGAAAGCTTTCTTCTGTTAATTGTTATAAGTAAACATTAAAAACAATAACTACATCAACAACTAAATTATCTTTCCTATATAAAAAATAGTCCAAAATTAAATAAGAAGGCATTTTAAACTATGAGTTCTTTGAGAATTAGGGTAGTATTTGGGATTTTGTAGGCATCAGTAAATGGCTCCAAAATGCTCAGAATGAGAGTAGTAAGACATTAATACAAAAGATGAGATTAACTCTTGGTTATAAAAAAACACAATCAAAATAACAGCATCAACAAAAATACCTTAAAATAAATGTGTACAGTGATGAGATTTGAGAAATGCCTAAGTCTAATAAAGAATAATCAAGTTGTTGCCTTAGGACTTGAATATAGCCATAACAGCTAGATTCTGAGAGATGGTCGGGGAAAAAATGTAAGCAGAAACAATTGGCCTGCAAATTGTCTAGCAAAACATGCACAATCACCAAGAGGAGGACTGAGTCAGAATAATCCAGGGAGAAATCATTTGCCACTTGTCATTGTATCTCTTGAGGGAAGAGGCTGGATCACAATTTCAAAAGCCTGATATCACTAATCACAAACATCATCCAGTTGCTCTGTTTGCTCTGATTCTATGCCTAACAAATATATTTCTTATAGTAATTTTGCTTTTACATAGACTTAACTAGAAAGGAAAGGATGTGCAAACCAAAATACAAATTATCTTTTAAATTCTATAAATATCTCATTCTAAAGAAAAATATATAGTCTTGTTTTTGTAGCCATCTCTTGTGATTCAAGTTATGGAAAACAACATCATCAAAAATCAGCTCAATCAGAATACTGACAAAATTTGTATTTCTTGGCCTGACAGGTTAATGTACACCTAGATTACCATCCTGTAAGATCCAAATACAGAAGTTAGCTGACTTCCTTTATCAACATCCCAGATATTCACATTATACAAGGGCACATCACAAAGTTTGGGAAAAAATAGAATTAATAGATAACATGAATCCTTCCACGAACTTTTTGAAGTATCCTTAAACTTTTAGTTTCATGAGTATGAAATCATATTCATGGTGTAATGAAATGTTCACTTTTATATCTGTAATTTTTATTATTTGTTTACTCAACAAAGAATTATGAGGAATTTTATAATTGTGTCAGGAATCATGCAGAGCCAAACAGACTTTGGTATGTGCCTCAATGGAATTTGCATTCTGTAACCAGCACTTCTCATCTGCTGAGCATGTACCATGTGCCAGGCACTATTTTAAGAATTTCTGTGAGTATTATTATATTTAATATGTATAATCACTCAGTGAGAATTTAGCATTCTTCTCCTTCCTCTTTTTCTTCTCTTTTTCCTTCTCCTCTTCCTTCTTCCTTTTTTGCAGATTAGAAAACTGAGATGAATAAAATTTAAATAATCAGAATCACACAGTTGGGATACACAGTCAGAGTCAGAGTCCACATAGTATATGGATTCCCCTGTGTTATGGGTAAGTGTGTCCTCCAAAGTTTCATGTACTGGAACTGAATCCCCTCTGTAATAGTGGTAAGAGTGTGAGAAGTCCAATTATGGCACTTAAAAGGTGGGGCCTTTAAGAGGGGATTAGATTGTGAGGACTGTCCCCTCGTGAATGGATTCATCCATTCATGGAATATGGGCAAGGTTCTGAAGGCTTAGAGGGGAGTGAGTGAGAAGATGAGCTCTATCTTGCTTAACCATCCTCACCATGTGATACCCTGCCTTGCTGTAGAGCCACCACCAAGAACAAGGCTATCACCGGATGTGTTCTCTGAACTTTGGACTTCCCAGCCTCCAAAACTGTAAGAAATAAATTTTATTGCTTTATAAATTACCCAATTTCTGGTATTCTGTTATAGCCACAGAAACAGACTAATACACCCTGGTAAGAAAGAGAGAAGTTAGTCACATGAAAAATATACAAATGTTAATAATGATGAGACTTATGATAGAAAATTTATAATGATGTAGGAGCATGGTCTGAAATTAGAACAGATATGTAGACAGGGGATAAAACATGAAGTATTTTGGTATCAGGTTAAGGAGGATTCACTCAATAGTTTTAGAAAAAGGGATCAGCGCTTTCAAAATATCACTTTGGTTGCAATGTGTAGAACAGAATTGAAAGAGCACGGGTGGATGTGAAGAGACCTTTTAGAAGGAATTTTTAAAAGCTGAGGTGAGAAAAGACTGTGTTAGAGGTGGTGAAGATGGGAAGAAGTGGACTCTTTAGCAGCATTAGGACATAACATCAACAAAACTCATGGAGGGTTAGGATAGAGGACAATTTGTAGGAAATTGTCAAGGACAACTTGTAGAAACTGACTTGCTTAGCTAAGTGGATGGCTATGCCATTCCCTGAGACAGAGAAAAATAGGAAATAATCACATCTTCTAAATTAAATTCAGAAATTCTTCCTAACACCACATTTCCTCAATGCGTCAAATCACACCAATTTGTTTCTTCACTTTCTGACAGTCAAAAGTGTATTTCAATGAAGTTTTCTTTACAGTCTCACTAAAGGTTCAAGTACTTCCTAGGAGAGGATATGTAGGGAACCATCTCTCACTCAGTCTGAAATACTGTCCCATTTGTCTCTTCCTGAACTCTGAAACCTTCCCTCTTTTTTCTCTTCCCAACTAGATTTTCAACTTCATCCATACATCCAATATTTCTTTGAGGACTTGTTATTTGCCAGATGTTATATACTTGAAATTTAGATCATCACTCAAGCTTCTACTCAATAGCACCTCTTCCAGGAAATCCTACATCACTAACCCCACCTTCTTTGCAGCCCCACAGATCTTTCCTTCAACCTGTTTTACAGGAATTACTTTGTTTTGACTTCTAACTACTTTTTGGTCTACTTGCATCTCCATTCTCATCTTTAAGCGTGTGTTATCTCTGTTTTCCCCATGCCAAGCATACTTCGTTTTGCACATAATAGAGGCTGTATTTATTATTGGAATTATATTGATTAGAGATCCAGAGTGAACACTGTGATATCTGGGTAAGTATGCAGATTTCTAACAACCACAAAAAATGTAGTTGGCTATGGGATCAAATATGTTAGAAATCACTACAAAAAAAGTGTCATTGTAAAAAATGTAGAAATTAAAGATATGCATTTTTCTAAGTGCTAATGTCTCATTATATGCTTCCTTTTTGAACGTTCTAAATATTTCTATATTATTGAGTAAGTGGCTCCATTTTGCAGTGACTCGAGGAAGCATTCAACTGATATAGAAAATCATGCTTCAGTAAGAGAAAGAAGAGCTTAATCTTCATTCACTACATTATCTAAGTGCAGTAATGACTGTCTTCATGGCAGCTGCTTTCCACAGTTTCGTCAGTTGATCTTGAGTAGTATAGTTCCTCAGAAAGATGAAAATTAAAATACATTTCCTAAAAACTATAAAAATAGGATGAAACATTAGTCAAAACTAAAACAATCATCTGTAAGAGTTTCATTATCTGCCTGGCACTAGAACTACTACTGGTCACTGAAATGAAGCACCAATTACATTAGTAATTCATCCTTAGCCCTGAGGAATTCTACCAGTGTTCTCACAGCTGATTGAAGTGGAGGCAAATCAGAGAGAGGGCTGTGAAGGACACAGTTTTCTGCAATTTTATATTCTATATTTAACTATAGTTATATCCTGATTCTGTTGTGAATGAAGGTGAAGCACTTTAGAAAATCAGTCCATTAATGGGCATTAATCTTGAAACTAAAATGATGGGGAAGAACTATAGTGGATATTGCAAAGGGAAGAGAAAACATGACATTTACGTAAGCACCACTTTCCAACTTGGTGACCCTGGGCAAGTTCCCTTGCTGTGCCTGCATTAACTCCTCTGTAAAATGGGGTCAGTAATAGTTCCTACCTCAAATGGTATTGCTACGGGCATTAATGAGTTTATACAGACAATTGGTACTGATGCAGGTGATTGGACCTCAGCTGACACAATGTAACTATCAATAAGTGCTATTTTTGTTGTGTTTGTTAATCCCTGAGATACATTCAATTTAATTTAGTTAATTGTCTTTCATCATCATCCAATCCATGTAGGGTCTACAGTAGAGTGGAGGCCAAAACAGCTCCTCTGCCCTTTCAACTCACCCTCTTCCATGGCTTCCATGGCTCCTCAGTAAGTTTAGGTCCTTGTGTCTCTGTTTTTTATGGCTATTCCAGGAGGTATGTCTTTTCCATTCATTACAAAACAATCACCCTATGGATGTTGCCTCTTCTTTTCAACTCCCATCTTCCCAACACCCAGTCTCCCATATTTTTCTTCTTATTTTTTTATATGGTGTGATATTCATTTGGTTCCACTGTGTTTCCATCTACCTAGAGAGCCTGGGGAGTGGGAGTGGCAGGGCAGGTGAACACCCATTAGAAGACCTTTCCCATTGTCAAGTTGCACTTAGCAATGTATCTTTGTCTCTTCCTCACCTTGATTTTGTTGTCCTAGCTTCAGGGTCTGCCAGGTCCAATGATCCTAGGTAAAGGATGATGATAAGGGAAAAAAAGTCATCCTCCAACAAATCCAAAGTGATCTTAAAAAACTCAAATCCAATCATGCCACCTGCTGCTCAAAACACACCCATAGTTTCTCATTATATTTAAATTAAAATGCAAACTCCACCCTGTGGCCAACCAGACCCTGTATGATCTGACCTCTACCTACTGTTGCTGCTGCATCTCTTGCCACTCTCCCCTCCTCTTCATGTCACTGGCTTTTCCTCAGTTCCTGGAAATTTTAATCTCTTTGCATTTGCCTGAAAGAATCTTCCCTCACTTCTTTCCCCGAATAACTCCCTATCTCCATCAAGTTTCAGTTTACTTGTCGCTTATGTTGCAAAAACTTTCCTGTCCTGACCCCTCCATCTAAGTCATTTTATTCATTTTCATAACACCTTATATTTTCCTCTACAGCATTAGTCATAATTTATAATTTTATATTTATTAACTTGATAGATTTCTAAATGTCCACCTGTTCCATTAGTCTCTGCGTAAGAGCATTGGCTGTGTCTGTCTTGATCACTGCTGAATCCCCGTGGATTCAGGTGCATATTTATTGAACAGATCTATTCATGAATTCATTGTGTTGTGGGAAAAAAACTAAAAACATGATGTTGAGAGTTCCACAGCACTTATCTGTTATGAGACATGGAGCTGTTACTTCTCTGAGCCTCAATTCCCTCATCAGTAAAGTGTAGTCACACTCTTCAAAGTCTTATGAGAGAATCTTACATAAAGTCCACAGCACTGAGACAGGTGCTGAGTAAACACTCAGTGACTCTCATCTGACCTTCCTACCACCACTCTGACCTCCAATGATCCATTTCACAGCCAGTGTGTTAAAAGGGAAGTCAGATGATACCATTCCTCTGCTGCAATCTCCTCAATGTCTCCTCATTTCATTCAGAATTCCTTGGAAATACACAGCCCCATAATCTGTCCTCTTTCCTCCTCTGCCTTCTGCCCTTCCCAAATCTCCTCTCCTTCTACCCTCTTGCTCCCTCTCTCCTCCAGCTGTACTGCTTTACTTTTTGCCATCTCATCCTTTAAAACCCCCTATAAATGACTAATTTGTTATGTTTATTGTTGGCCTCACCCACTAGAATGTAAACTCTATGACAGCACACATCTTAGTCATATTAATTGTTGCATCAACTCTTAGAATAGGACCTGGCCTATAGTAGGTGCTTAAAAAATATTTCTGAATATGGGGTTCCAGAAGGATCTCCAGAGCATATTGGGAAGCAATATGCTAACTGTAGCTATAACGTTAGGATTATTATTTCATTTTATGAAGATGAAATCTATTTTACTAAACCACCTTTCTATTGGATTCTAACCCCATTTTCATAATAGAAAAGCCTAATTACTTGTCATCATGACACTTTCAAAACAATTTGTCCCTGCAAAGAGTTAATTAAGGGCAGAATAACTTAGACAAGTATTATCTTGCATTCTGAGATGACTCAGGCTTTTTGCCATTTCGTCACTCTTATTTGAAATGCCCAGATTTGCAAAATATTTTTCAGAGTATCTTCTCTTTCTAATTTGGCATTTTAGACTTTCTTCACCGATTTCTATATCTTATCAAAGCTGAATATTTATATTAAGCTACAATAGAGAAAGCATCGAGACTTTTTCATTCTTCTCTGCCTGTCAGTCCCTAAGCCTGTCTCCTTTCTTTGTGTGTCTGGCCCACCTTGCCTCACTAGATCTTGATGTCTGACTTTACTTTACATAATCCTGCTGCTTTTCTTTTGCTCACACTGATTTAGCTACTTGGCCTGATTAAGGCTTTGATTGGCATCAATATTTGTCTTTTAGAACTCTATTTGATCTAGCTTTTCTATTTTGGTCCTAGTATACTTTGTCATAATTTCTAATTCCCCCTTATGGATGTCTTATATGTGTCTTGTGAGATATATATATAAATTGAATACCTATATATATATATATATATATATATAGAGAGAGAGAGAGAGAGAGAGAGAGAGAGAGAGGTTAATTTAGGACTTAAAGCACCTTAAACCCTTCCCTGGTAGAATTGTCACATAAGAGATACAGCAGAAAAAGACCCCTTTGGGATACAAAATTATAGAAGAGAATAAAAACTGGTGTGAAATAAAATAAAGGTTTTTTTTCTGTTAGTTTCTCCAGGGCAGGGAGACAATGTATTAATTTACTTTTGTGTCCTAAGCACTTAGCATGGTGTCCAGTATATAGCAGGCATTGAACAAATGTTTCTTGTTGAATAAGTTGGTAAAGATACAACTAGGGCAGTAGCACTTATAAACCTGCAGTGGGTTATTATCGCCACTATGTGGTTGCTTTCCATCAGAATTGTGTCATGATTAAGCTGTAATATAGTCTTAGGTTATGAGAAAAACATGCAACAATGTTCACAAGGTCACTTGACCATACCTTCTATGGCATAAAGAAAAGTGGATGTGGGTGAGACAGAGCAAACTCTGTCACTAGATGTTACACCTTTGGAAAGAATCTTCTAGGGCTGTAGGGAGGGTTAACTATGTTAATCCATTTATAGCACTTCGAAAAGTATTGCCATAAGTGTTCAATAAATGTTAATTATTATAAATGTTAGTTATTATTTTTATTACCCACAGAGATTTTTAAGAATATGTATTCCTGATCCTGATACCCAAAATGTCATCTTGTAAGTTCAGGCTCAGGCAGCCAGAGTGTTAAAAAGATCCTCTGTTGATTCTAAAGCCAGTCTTTAACCTTCCCCTCTATGTCCCAGGGAGCCTGTGTGCTAACAAAGTGAGAAAAGACATGGCTGAAGAAGCTGAGGCTGGTTCCTACACTGTCACCGCATGTACCAGTCCTGGGGTCAGAGAGAGACAAGAGCTGTATTCCTTTTCATGGTCTGTGTTGTTAGTCTTAAAACTCTCAATGTTTCTTGCTTTTATTGTATTTAAGAGGTGGACAATTATAAAGTTTAAGGACACTTTCATTTATCTCACTTCAGACACCATGTTTAGACCTTGGAAAATAAACCTTGAAACATTTTCCTGATCGTAAGTAGTATGAGCCAGAAAGATAGTGAGCTTAAAGAAAGACATTCAAAAGCTAACCGTCCCTGGTGCCTCACAGGAATTTCAACCTCAGCATACCCGAAACTAATTTCGTTATCTCTCTTCTTTATCTTGCTTCTGTTACAGTATTTCCTTTCTGAGATAAATGTCTCTGCAATCTAAACAGTGTCCTAACCTAGAAACCTAGGTTTTATCCCCATCTGCTTGCTATTCACCCCCAAAAGATTATTCACGTATTTATATATAAATAATTCTACAGAAATTCTTCCACATCAGTTCCTGCTCTTCATGCCCCAAGTTGCTCCAGGCTCTCCTTCTGTCTTGCTAGATCATGAAACAGCCCCTACCCCAGCCTCTTTGCCTGCCCCATGGTCCTCTCTACTGCATCCCTCCCCTGTCTGAAACCTTCCATTGACTTCTCAATGCCTATAGAATAATGTTTAAACACTTTCATACAGACCAGAAGCATCTCCAGAGCATACTGGTGAGCAATATATTAAGCAGTTAAGGGAATGGGCTTTGGAATCCCACTGACATGGGTTGAATTATGATTTCATCACTTGCTAGCTGTGAACCTGGGAGAGTAACTTTTCTATGGCTCAGTTTCCTATTCATAAAATACAGATGTCAGTAATATCTTCACAGAGTCCTTGGGAATAATAAATTGTACATGGTGCTTATCATAGTATTTGATACCTAGTAGAGTAAGTGTTAAATAAATAGTAGTGGTCATTGATATTGTTAGGATTGGTCGTGGTAATATAATCTGTCTCCAATTTATCTTTTTAGGCCTATGTCCTCTGTACTACAGGAACAAGGGGTTTCTCACCGTTCTTTGAACATGCCCGTCTCTATCACAGCTTCATGACTCTGCACATGCCATTATTTCTGCCTGGATTTTCCCTTTCCACATTCTCTGGTTAGCAATTTCCAATTCATCTTAAAGATCTTATTCAAATAGCACCTCTTCTTTGAAGTCTTCTAATCTTGTCCTCTGTATAACTACAATCAGTTCACAGTCCCATTGCAGGCATAAGGACAAAGTATGGAGTTGTCAGAGATGCTCTATTTTATTGAAAAGTAAATTAACTTCTGCAAATGGAAAGAAAAGTAACCATTTCAAAAATAAAATACTCTGTAAAATTGCAGTAATTTCTATGGCAATTCAGGAGAGTAAAGACCTCTAAGAAAAATAATGAGCAGACATGAAATACTTTTGTTATTTTTACTGCAGCTCCAAAATAAATTCTTTTACCCCCACCGCAGTTTCTTTCAGGAAGATACACAGTGTCTTGAAATCTGATTCATCAACTAATAGTTACTCTGCATTCATTATCTGCAACACACTGTTCCAAGTCCTATTCAGATCATTAAAAGCACTATGCCTAATAAAACTGCATTCTGTTGTATCACATGGACAGATGGTTTTCCCATAGGAAGTGGGGATTATCATTAACATTCTTTACAGACACAAATTTTGGATAATAGTAATGTGTCAGCATATCCTTTAATGATTTTTTCATTTTGGTGGCATGATGTCATAATTTGGCATTAATGCTACAGTTTGGATTCCATAAGCTATTCTGTAAAGTCCTTGCTCATCAGTAATTGATGGGAATTGTGAAAAAAAAAAAAAAAACACTTTGTTTGGTTATTAACCATTTGTAGCAGTGTGTGGAACAATCTCAGCTGTGTTTATTGTTTTTGCTCCCTCTTCCTGGACCAGTGAGCAGGTGAGAACCTTCAAGTATTTGCCCTCAGGAAACCAGCACAGGTGGGTAATAATCAGGACTATTTCCCTAGGACAGTAAGGACCAGCAGGCAGAAGAACATTTTTAAGGCAGTTTCACTCGAGACACTTTTCCCCTCAAACATCATCATCATAAGTCCTCTCCTTTCTTTCCTTCTTTCCTTCCTTCGTTCCTTCCTTCCTTCCTTTAATAGAAAGGAAATATCTGCCTAGGGAATTTTAAATTAAATTATGTTCAAGATTATTAGAGACCATTATCTCATTTCTTGTCAATCTGTGGGGCAGGAAGAACATTCCAAGAGTTTCCATGGATTGAATTTTTTTTAATGACCAAGGATTTAGAAACAATTTGAGATGTTTTGAGAATGTCAACCAACAGCTGATTGTAGTCTCAAAAGTAAGCTTGGATTTTCTGCATTGTTCGATTTCTGCCCTGTGATAAATTGACTCTGAAAGCTACTGGCTCCACAATCCACTGTAATATGAGGTCTTACAGCAGCAGCATAGTTGCTCAACATGGCCCGTGGCACATAATAATATAAATATCTGTCCCCCTCCTATATTTACTTAAAGCAATAATAGCCTTTTAAAAATTGAATACCTATTTTGTGCTAAAGAACTATATCATATACTTAATATATATGATCTTTTTAAAAATATTTAATACTGCCTCATTGAGTAGAAACTGTGGCTTCCTGGCTTAGAACCTGGCTGAGGTCACGTGGTCAGCTAGTAAGTGATGAAACCGAATTTGGAACCCAGGTGTACTGGAATCCAGATTCCTTACTTCTTCCCTTGGCTTCCTGCCTCTTAGGATGAAGAGAATTTTATTTTGAAAGGTCCATTATTTGGGGCCAGCCTGTGGCTTACTCGGGAGAGTGCGGTGCTGATAAAGGTCCATTATTTGGTGTTTTCTTGCAGCCAATATTCATCCATCTCTTTCCCCACGGACATTTTTCTGGCATCAATTTAAAGGAAATAGAGACTAAGGACAGAATATAAATCAAGTAGCTTTACTTCAATGAAAAGAAATTTTTAAGATCTGTGTTCCCTTTTATATGGCTTTTGTTTATCAGACGGCAAGGGCTCATTTATTCAGTTTAACTTTTGTGATTTACATTGTGCAATGAGATAGAACTCTAGGAACCTATCCTAGAGAAGTTCCATGCAAAGAGTCCTATGTAGAACAGAACTAACAAATATTCGTGGATGATGATAATAATGATGTTTCAGTGAATGATACCAGAAAGGACAAATTATTGAACACACGATTTTTAAATGTCTTGATATATACAATCTCTTTTAATATTATAACAATTTTAAAAACAATGTATTACTATTTCTAGTTTACATATAAGGAAACTAACTCAGATCAGTAAAATAACTTGCCCAAGATCACACAGCAAATAAGAGGCAGAATTGGAATTTGGATCCAGGTATGTCTGACTCCAAAGGCTCTTTTCCTGTAATATTAAATGGCTGATCCAAAGAAAAGGAAGAAGTAGTCTATCAGTTAGCAGTGCCTTCAGTTAAAGGTAACAGAGCTCATCCACAGTGATTCAATTCAGTAGGGGCATATAGCTTACATAGACTTAAATGTATAAAGTTGAGCAGTCCAGCTCTCAATGGTCAACCAAGGAAGTCATTACACAGTGAAGCTTTGTCTAACTTTTGCTCCTCTCTCCTTAGAACATGGCCTCAGTCCTCACGGCTTCAAGATGCGACTCCCCTCACTGGTCATCATTCCTTCACTCCAGACGAGAAGCGATGAAAGGTGAAGGGGAAAGAGCATGTGCTGGTGAATCTGTTCCATTTTATCAATAAAATAATAGCTGTCTCAGCAGTGTTACCTAGTGAGTACCATTTACTCATTAGGACAGTGTTACATGAGCTTCTTTTCATTATAAAGGAACCTGGGAAATTGATAGGGATTGTAGCTGTGTGCACTGACACCACAAACAACATTGAAGTTCTGTTAAAATAAAAAGAAGGCTAGATTTGGGGTTGACAGAAAGCAGTATCCAGAATAAATAAATAAATAAATAAACGAGAAACAGGGACCTAGGAAACGAGAACTAGAGCTCAGTTAAAAATGAAAATTTATGAAGCATAGAAAATGATGATTTATTATTTCTCATAGAAAAAAATATATTGGACAGCTAGATAAAATGGATCATAAGGGAGTAATTTATCCAACAACTTAAGTACATTTTCTGTTAACCTCCCTATTGGTCTAATTATTTAGACACCAAACAGCAATATCCTACTGGTATCCAGACTGTCATGCTTACACTGCAAGGAAAGACCCACTCAGAACACTCAAATACAGCATAAATATCCAACTGGAGTAATAGTTCCTTGTCCTTCAGGGTGATTTTAGAAGTAATCTATGGCCCTACCCATACCCAAGTCATCATTCAAGCAGACAAATCAGGGCTGTAGACCCCAGACAATTTTAAAGAGAAATTACTGTCACAGTGTTTTGGTGATCAAACACCTGCACCTTTGAGCTTGAAAGAAAAAAAGAAAAAAGAAAAACTTCATATAGTGGGTTTATATGATCAACTCTTGCTAAACTCCAGTTTATCATGGTTACATTGATAAACATGATCTCCTGGGCTGTCAAACACAAAACATGTTGAATTTGTCCTGTTCATGGAAATAAGGCCCTTTCTTTTCTTCTCCAGCATAGATCTAGAGATTCATGATCATGGTTATTCACTTCTTAGATGTATGGGTATGTGTGTATCTATAAGCATAACAAATGTGATAAAGAGAAGTTGATGAGAGGAAATTAGAATCCCTCCCTTTCCCAGGATAAAACCTAACAACATAGAAAGAGCAGGTGTTATAGCACATGTGCTAAATTTGGAAGATTTACTCAGCCCTGTGTGTAGAGCCCATGCAAATTCATGAAGCTCTTCATGTTTTTCCCAGATTCTCTCATGAGCTTTGTCAGACCCTGTGCTGCCATAGCAGGTGGTACATACTTGTATTAATATCTGTCTCACTGCATTTAATTATTAGTGTACATATTTGTCTTCTCTACCAGGCTGTGAGTTTCTTAGAGACAGAAGCAGTGTCTTGTACATCTTTTTACTTGTATTTTCTGGCATATAGTGGCTTCTCTTGAACTACTTAAGCAACCTAATAATGATTTTTTTTTTCTTTTCCTTCTGGTCTTTTTTTAACTGTGATTTCTCAAAGAAGCCTTCCCTGTAGAAGCATTTTCCAGCCACTTCCATCATCCCCAATATCTATCACTTCCTTTTGAGCACTTTCTGCAAGTTTTATTTACCAGTACACTGTTCGGCAATGAGGACATTTTTCTGGCTGATAATACACACAATAGACCAATGTTAAGTCAATTAATAAAAGATAAAATATATATATATAATTTTTTACATTATTAAATTACCACAAATGATGGTTTTGGAATAAATATCTTTGCACTAGCAATGCAGACAGTGTTGCCTAAGTCAAGAAAAGGGGGAAAGTAAGCTGTAGGGGAGATATTTAAAGCTGCCAAAAGTATTTTCAGCACCTGTAAGCCCTTTATAACAGTGATTACCAACTTTGACTGCATGGGAGCTTTCCACCCCATTGATGGATGGATCCCACCCCCAGAGATTCTGGTGTAATTGACCTGGGGTGTGGCCTGAGTGGAATGATTTCTAAGGCTCCCAAGTGCTTTCAATGTGCAGCCAATGCTGAGAACACTAGTTTAAAATCACTATGTGGTCTTATCTAGTGTCTTCCTGCACACAACACCTCTCAGAGTTCACGGACCTAACTCTGCAATGAGGCGTTTTTCAGATGAAAGGGTTTTGTGATGGTTTCTGGAATTGAGAAGTAAAGAGAGGAGAGGGTCTTCATTTGAAGCTTTGATATTTGCAGGATCACCTAGTGAGATTTTGATATTTGCAGGATCACTCCCATGAGATTACACCTTCCAATGAGTCTCGTTTCTTCTCTACCCTCTCCTGACACTTCCAAAACCAAATTGGAAGACAGGCTTAAGGCTTGTTCACTATGTAAGAGAATGCTGAAAACATCCCAAATTGCTAAGTCTGGTCCACTTTCTATGATATTGGGTATTGAGTGATTCTGCATGAGGGTTAATATTGGAGTTGATATCAGATAACATTATAATCTAAGGTAAATAACATAATTAGGGGGGCCGTTGATTAGGCTTTCTGCTGAAATAAGTCAGGCTTGAGACTATGTTTTTTCTCTGCAGACCACTTTGAATTCAATCTTTTTGAATCGTTCAAAAGGGGTCCAAAAAATAGAACAACCTGGTTTAGAACAGCAACAGCAACAATACACAACACACTGTACGAGTAAGATGAAAAACAAACACTGGCTTGCCAGTCAAGAGAGCTGAGTTCAAGTCCCCACGTCACCACCACCAGAGCCCTGGGAGTAGGGGAAATTTATTTTCTCTGGGCCTCAGTTTCCAGAAATTGGATGAGCTCTCAAGTCCCTTCCAATTTCATGGCTATGATTCTTTGATTTTAGAACAAAGACAGAAAAATAGCTAGAGGGGCCCAGAAGTAGCAGAAAAAGCCTGGAGCAGAAAGGATCCTAAGCTGCTAATGCTGTTATTGTAAAAGGCTGGTGGCACTGTGATGCATTCCTGGGAAAAAGACACTGACTATTTAGGAAATCAGCCTTCTACTGTACCCTACTGCAGCCCTCTCTTGTCAGATAAATTGTCCCCATTGCTGGGCCATGTAATTTAAGGCAGCCCAGAGAAACTAAAATGAATATGGGGATAGGAAAAATAACCTGTCTAGAAAGAACAACGAAACTAGGGTTCTTTACAAACAGGAAGAAAGGGCTAGAAAATTTTCTCAGTGCGTGCGGAACTATTACAAGAATTAAAGATAGGCTGGTCTCCTGCCAAGAAGACAGAAAAGAAAATAGAACATAACTAAAGCAAGAGTTTGGTTAGATCTGAGGACTATGTAGGAAACTGAACTTGAAAACAATATACAAAGGATTTTCTGAATTCTTCATCTTTAGAATTTTTAACAATAGTTTTTTGGGCATAGACATGTTTAGAGACAGGAGGTTTAAACAGATGACTCTTTCAAAACTCTGACAGATCTGAAAATTTCTTTTAAAAGGAATTCCTTTAAAAATAAAAATAGAAGGCATCTATTTGGTTATCCAGAATAAAAAGTAATTTTTATTCTCTACTACTGCTACTTAATTGGCTTTTTTTCCCCAAAGCACATTTGAATTCTGCACCTCAATAAAGCTACTATGGTAGGTACTATGATAATCATAAAAGATTCAAGAGTATTTATTTCTCATTCATTACTATAAAACTGCTGCCTAAATACTACCTATTTCTATATGCTAAAAACAGCTACTACGGGAGCAATATCTACTATATTAATCATCACTAATAGCTCTTAACAGGATTTTGAGAATTGAAGTACTGTCATTGTCATGTAGCTGGATACACAGAATAATGCTGAAAGGAATGTGTTAAATTGTATATTTCAGAGGCCTTTTCTTAGAGAGATTAGTACTAACGCCCGCTCTTAGAAAATAGAAAGGAGCTAAAACTCCTTCTGAGAGCTGTGAATGCAGCAGGCTATAAAATGAAGCCCCCAAGAATTTGAGATTGAGAGAATAAGACTTGCTCTGAGAGTCAGACTGAGAGATCAAAGCACAGCACAGCAGAAATATGCAAAGCTGCCTCAAAGGGACTGAAGGTCTCCCGGGCCTGCAGGGTTTGACTAAGGCCAGATTAAAAGTATGACCAATTCTAAAGATAGAACATCTTACTTGCAAGGGGGGTTATCAGAAATAAAAGCACCAAGAAAGGTAGAACCTGGAGGTCCCTAGGGCTGCTTGGCCTTGCTAGGTTATCCTTAGCTTCCCTTGTGCATTTAGTAGGTGAAAAAATGTACTCATCGTCCCCATGTTGATTAATCACTAGATTGTTGCTCTGGTCTTGTATTTCTGTCTTGTGTGCTTTTCTAAGAATATCAATAAAATAATTCAGGCTAGACCTTCAGCAACCTAATTTTATTAAATCAAACAATTAAAGTTCTGTCTTTAGAAGAACTGTCTAACCAAAAAAGGAGCTACTTAAAGGGAAAGATACACAATAAAGCAGAATGCAATGATTTTTTTTTTTAAATAGAGGTGGTGACTGTATTGGGAGTTAAGAAAACTGGGTTCAGTTCTTCCCTATAATTAGCCCTGTGAGTTTTGATGTCCTTTCACCATTCTTTTTTTTTTTTTTTTTTTTTTTTTTCCTTTCACCATTCTAAAACACGGTTTAAACCATCATTAAACTCAGGTATTAGAAATAGGTAATCTCTGATGTCCCTTCCAAGATCAAGATATCCTTATGCAAGAAAAAAAATAAGAAATGGTAGGTTAGGCAGATCTCAAATCAGGGCTTCTGGCAACAACTAGCAGAAACTAGCAATAGGATTTCTAACAGTGTCATATGAAAAGTTTGGTATATAAAAACTTTGATGATGGTTCAATTATTCACAGCATACATATCCATTAAGTATTTTAATAAGTGTACCTAAATATATTTATATTTAAGTATATTTAATAAGTATACAAAATATATATAAGATGTACCCAAAAATATTTCTCTGTGTTCAGGTAGTGTGCATTGTCTGGCTTCTGGGGCTAGACTATTCTAACATCTTTAACCTTTTCTGATAATGTCAATTAATTATCTTCTGAATTATTTTTATTTTATATCTTCTTGTTGAATGCAAATATTCTAGCTTTTTTTAAAATTATGAAATCCAGAGTTAGGCACAATTTTTGATAAGCACATAAACAGCCAAGTATGGAAATGGAGAGACAATATTTTATGCTATGCTTATATCTGAGTATACAGATGTCATACCAGTTTACATTTTGCCACTCTTTAAAGTGTTATCTCTTTTACTTCCAACCTTCATAATAGCACTAATGGTACATTTTAACCTGAATTTTACACTAAACATTATCAAAGTATTTTCCTACATTGCTGTAAATTCTTCTAATTGTTTAAATAACTTAATATTCCATCATGTCAATGCACCATAATTTACTAAGCTATATTCCTTTTTTTTTCTCTCTCTCTCTTTCTCTTTTGGATAATTTGGTTGTTTTCTTGGTCTTTGTCAGTAAAAATAAATTTAAAAAAACATAAAATAGTATGAACATTTGTATAAAGCTCTTTCAATTGCAGATTCAGAAGTGATAACAAGGAAGATTTTAAGCCCTTTTGTACTTATTGACAAAATTATTTCCAAATAAATATGTTTTACTTACAAAGATATTTATGATGCATTGTTTAGAAACAAAAACAGTTTGTCAAACATCATCTTTGTATAGTCTCTGTACACCATGAGGAATATACTCTGAGGTTGATAGTAGCTATCTCTCAGTGGTGAGGTTATAGGTAATTTTAACAGTTTTATTGAGGTGTAATTAATATAACACAATAAAATGCACATATTTAAAGTGTACAAACTGATAAGTTTTGACATATGTGTTTACCCATAAAATCATCCCACAATCAAGACAACAATGACATAATTTATCATCTCAAAGATTTCCCCTGCTCCTTTGGAATCTCCTCCTCCTATCCCTCTTGCTAGTCCCTGGGAAACCTGATGCACATCTTTCACTTTAAATTAGGTTGCATTTTCTATAATTGTACATAAGTGGAATCATATAGCATGCACTCTTTTTGGGTCTGTCTTCTTTTACCAGTAACAATTGTGTCACTATTCATCCAAGTTGCAGCACTTGTCAGTAGTCTGTTGATTTGCATCCATTGTGTGGACAGTCCATAGTTTGTTTATTCCTTTACCTATTGATGAACTTTGGAGTGTTTCCACTTTTTGTCTATTACAAACAAAGTTGCTTGAACATCCATGTTAAAGTCCGTATGGACATGTGTTTACATTTTTCTTCAAAATCTTCCTAGAGGTGGAATGGTAGCTTCTGTAATAGTTATATATTTAACTTCTTAAGAAATCGCTAAACTGCTCATGGAAATGTACACCAAAAGTTTTCTCAGGAGTGCTTTGTATAGGTCTTATTTGACTGTTAAATTTACTATTAACCTTTCATATATTTGATACTATTTTTTTAAAAAACTTTTATAATTAGAATTTCTGATCGTTCATTACCAGTATACAGAAATATTAATCTGCAGATTGATATGGTATCCTGTAAAACTGCTGATCTTATTTAT
Source organism: Cynocephalus volans (assembly GCF_027409185.1). Taxonomy (NCBI): domain Eukaryota; kingdom Metazoa; phylum Chordata; class Mammalia; order Dermoptera; family Cynocephalidae; genus Cynocephalus; species Cynocephalus volans. Next base: position 102,366,676 of record NC_084460.1, on the reverse strand, counting down.
TAGTTCTAGAAGCTTTTTTTGTAGCTTATCTAGGGTTTTCTGCATAGGCAATTATGTGATCTACAAATAAAGACATTTTTACTTCTTCCTTTCCAATCTGGATTTTGTTTTCCCTATTGCACTAGCTAGTATAATGTTGTATAGAAGTGTTGAGAGTTGGTACCCTGGCCTCGTTTCAGATCTTAGGAGAAGGCATTCAGTCTTTTCACTTTATCAGGTTGAGGAAATTCTCTTATATTAGAATGCTGAGAACTTGTATGAGGAATAAATGTTGGATTCCTTCAAAAGATTTTCATGTGTCTATAAAGGTAATCATATAGGTTTTCTTTCCTTTTGTAGTTTGTTAATATGTTTAATTACACTGATTAGTTTTCAAATGTTAAACCAATTTAGTATTCCTGAGATAGACTCCATTTGATCATGATGCATTATCCTTGTTGTACATCAATGAATTTTATTTGCTAAACATTTGCTAAATTTCTGTGTGTGTTTCAAATTTCATGAGGGAATAAGTTATTTCAGTCTGTAGTTTTCTTTTGTTGGAATGTCTTTGGTTCTGGTATAAAAGTAATGCTAGCCTTACAAAGTGAGTTGGGAAATAGTCCATCCTGTCCAATTTTATGGAAAAATTATATAGATTCATATTATTTCTTCCTAAATTATTTGGTAAACTTCCACAATGAAACCATCTAAATCTGGGGTTTTCCTGTGGGATGATTTTTAACCAAAAACATTTATTTAGTACATATGTCCATTCAAATTATCTACTTCAGGAAGATTTGGTACTTTGTGACTTTCAAGGACTTCCTTCATTTCATATAAGTTGTCAAATTTATTATTATAATTTTTTTAATTCCCTTATTTTCTTTTTATATCTATATAATTAATAGTGATGACACCTCTCTCTTTCCTGATATAGGTGACTTTTTATCTATGTCTTCTCTTTTTTTGTTCCTGATCAGTCTGGCTAGTGGCTTATGTATTTTATTTACTTTCTCAAAAATCAGATTTTGGGTTCATTGATTTTCTCTATTGTTTTTTTCTTTTCTATTTCATTGATTTCTACCCTAATTTTTATGTTTATTTCTGCTTACTTTGGTTTGCATTTGTTCTACTTTTTTTGTTAAGATGGAAGCTGAGATCACTGATTTCAGACTTTTGTCTTGTCTAAAATAGGTGTCTAGTGTTAATAAATTTATCTCTAAGTACTATTTTAGCCACATTTCACAAATGTTGGTATGTTGTGTTTTCCTTTTCCCTTAGATCAAAATATTTTCTATTATTCTGTTTCATTTATTTTCTAATCAAGGGTTATGTAGAAGTACATTATTTAGTTTCCAAACATTTGTGGATTTTCCAGATGTTTTTCTTTTAATATCTTTTAACTTATGTGTGGTCAGGGAATATACTTTATATGACTTATAATTTTTTTAATTTACTGAAATCTATTTTTTAACCTAGAATATGGCCTATCTTAGTAAATATTTCATGGGCACTCGAAAAAAATGTATTTTCTGCTCTTGTTGAATAGAATGTTCTATAATATGAATTGGGTCAAGTTAGTTCATAGTCTTGTGCAAGTTTTCATTTCTGTTAAACTGGTTGATAGTGTGATTTTCTGTCTATGAGGTCTATCAATTATTCAGAAATGATTATTGCAGTGTCTGGATATAACTGTGGATTTGTATGTTTTCTTGCAGTTTTGGCTTCATATATTTTGATGCTTTTTTCTTAAGTACATGACAGTTTATAATTACTATGCATACTCGATTGACTCCTTTATCATTATGAAATGACTCTCTGACTTTGGTACCATTTTTTGAAATCTAGTTTGTTTTGTATTAATATAGTCACTCTAGCTTTCTTTTCATTACTGTTACTTTTTATTCTTTTATTTTAACTTATTTGATTCTTTATATTCAAAGTGAGTATTTATAGGTAGCATATAGTTGAGTCATATTTTTTAATCCAATATGATGATCTATATTTTTAACTGGATATTTAAACCATTTATATTAATAAGCTTTGTGACAAGGTAGGTTTATGTTTACTGTCCTGCCATTCATTTTCTATTTGTCTATTCTAGTTTTTGTTCATTTTTCCTCTTATACTGTCTCCCTTTGAATTAAATATTTTTTATTATTCCATTTTATTCTTTTGTTTACTTATTACTGTAAATATTGTTATTTTACTCATTACCTTAGAGTTTATAGAATACATCTTTAAATTATCACAATCTGCCCTTAAGTGATATTATACCACTTCACATATAGTATAGAATCCTACAATGATATACTTTGATTTCTCTCCTAACAGCATTTGTACCACTGTGGTCACGTATATTGCTTCTACATATCTTATAATCCCTACAGTACATTGTTATTATTTCTACTTAAAATTTATCTTTTACCATGTTTAATGCTACTTTTTCTTTGTGTATATCTAGATTTCCATCTGGTGTGATTTTTCTTCTGCCTCATAAACTTCCTTTAATACATCTTACAGTACAAGTTTTCTGGTGATGAATTCTTTCAGCTTTTGTGTGCCTGCAAAAGTATATTGCCTTCATTTTTGAATAATGTTTTTGCTTAGTAAAGAGTTCTAGATTGTCATGGTTTTTATCTTTTGTACTTTGAAGATTTTGCTTGACAGTTTTCTAGCTTGCACTGTTTTTTATAAGAATTTTACTGTCTCCATTATTTTTGTTCTTCTAAATATAATGTGTTTTCTCTGACTGCTTTGAATTTTTAAAATCACTGCTTTTAATCAATTTGATTATGATAGCTCTTGGTGTAATTTTCTCCAGGTTTCTTGATCTTGGGGTTGGTTGAACTTCCTGGATCTGTGAGTTTATAGTTTTATCAACTTTGAAAATATTTTAGCCATCATTTCTTCAAATATATTTTCTGCCCCATTCTCTTCCATCGGAGACTCCAGTTATACATATATTAGGCTGTTTGAATTTTTCTTATACCTCACTAATTTGTAGAATGTTTTGCTTATTTTTTCTGTTTTTTCTCTACTTGTTTTATTTTGAATGGTTTTTATTGCTATGCATTTCTGTTCACTCATTTTTTCTTCTTTAATGTATCTGACACTAACACCATTCAGTGTACTTTTCATCTCAGATATTGTAAATGCTCTTGAGACAGTAAGCTGGGGCAATCATAGGGCTCACCTAGTTTGCTTCCCATCTCTCAGGGGTGAATGTTCTTCATTGTCTATTGTCCAATATTTTGAGAACAATTGTTTTATATATTTTGTCCATTTATTTTTGTTTTTGCCTTTGTATTAGTAATTTCTGGGAGGAGAGTAAATCTTTTCCCTGTTACTCTATCTTGGCACAAAGCAGAAATCTGAATTAAGTTTTTTTTAGAATATTTATATTTTACAAACCTTAATGAAATATTGGCTGTAATCAATGAATGTCAATGGCTAGTAATATCACGCACAAATAAAGGGGAAACACATCTTATGTGCCCCCAGATAGCAGTACACAATGTCACCTAAAAAGTATTCTTGCCAAAATCTCAGATCTCAATTTGGTCAAGTCTCTAGAGCTAACTGCCCAATTTACAGGAAATATAGGAGACAAGAACATATTAAACAATACCATGAAGGGCCGAGCCCGTGGCGCACTTGGTAGAGTGCTGCGCTGGGAGCGCGGCGACGCTCCCGCCGCGGGTTCGGATCCTATATAGGACTGACCAGTGCACTCACTGGCTGAGTGCCGGTCACAAAAAAAAAAAAAAAAAAACGACAAAAAAAAAAAAACAATACCATGAAGACACAGTGAGAGAAATCAGGATTGTGGGAAACTCTGCAAGACAAACATCCTGGTTTATTCAACAAATTATGAGCATGGAGGAAAATACAGGGTAGGATGAACCTACACACCTAAGAGACATATCAGGAGATGGGAGTTTTGGGAAGATGTAAACTCCCAACCTACTTCACCTAGAAGCACCAGTGCTGCTTTCATAAATCTACTGGCACTGACCAGTGTAAGCCAAAGAACATGGGAGGTGTTTAGAAACAGCACTAAGGTCTAGCTTGGGGGAGGGGAGGAAGAGGTGCTGCGGTCTTTCCTTAGAAGTGGTTGGAGAAAAACAAGAGTACCTGTCTAGAGATAATCCAATCTAATACAGGTTCCAAGAACCAGTGAGCCAGAGGAAAAGAACCTGAGGAAACCAATAGAATGGACACTTAGACCCACAACACTGCCCCAGGAACTGAGAGGTCTCCAGGGAACGGGTCAATATGATGCACTGCCTCAGTCTTAAGTCCCTGCCTCTGCACCCTCTTATCTTCCTTTTCTCTTGCCATGAACACTTCCTTCTGATACTGAAAACCCAAAACATTCTCTGGTCCCTTCTTGCTATCTCTTGCATAAATATGATATTAAATAAAGAGAGAAAATAAAAGACATACTTAATGTATGAATCTTACTTGGATCCTGATGCAACAAAATGTAAAAAAAAGTGTACACATTCCTTGAAAAAGTTGAAATTTTATAATGAATTATTTTTAATAATTTCAGATGTGCTAATGACATTTTTAAAGAGCACATACTGAAATATTTATTGTTAAAATGATACGATGTCTGCTATTTGCCTCAAAGTATGAGAAGAGGTGAAGTGAATAGACATATGAATGAAACAATATTGGTCATGACTAATAATAGATAAATAAGCTGAATAATAGATTTATATCACTGTACTTGTATGTTTTAAATTATTTACAATAAAAAGCTAAAACATCATTGCCCTCATATAACACATATTCTAAATTATCTATATCTTCTATACACATATTCTAGTTGTATGACTTTTTAAAGCATTCTTACTGAAAATTTCCATATTGGGTGATAGTCCTGTCTGAATAAAATGAGAGTGCCCATTTACTCTTTCTTATCCTACTGGTTTTGAAAACAAAGATGTGTTTTGCTATTTATTGTTTTGTATAAAGTTCATTTTACCTTCAAGTTTTTCCCATCATTACTACAGACTTCATAATTTATTAGATGTCTTTGCTTTCCCACAGATTTTAGTATGTTGAGCATAAAAGTCTTCCTGTAATTATTATTGCTTGATTTGTTGTTAAAACTCTGTAGTCAAGAGCTATAGAACTACTTGAGGGATGTGAGACAGTTTGTTGATGGCTAACGTTAGTGAAATCAATATAATTCAATTTAAACTTTCATAGAACACCTACTACAAGCAAATACTGTGGTGGCAAATTTAATAGCAAAGTAAATATGATAAGGTCCCTACCCTGATATGTCCTATTAGGTAATGAAGAATAAGGACACATTGTTATGAATACCAAAAAAGAGGATAATAAAAATGCTGTTCAAAAATAGGAGTGGGGGCAGCAGAGAGATGGAATTTCCAAAGGGTAAAGCTAGGAAGACATAAATTGTAGTGGGTAATGAGTTTGAAGTCTCATTGTTCATGGCCTTGAAAGATGAGCAGGACTTCAACATCTGGACAAAGGCCTGCAGGCCAGGAGAGATGGAGGGAGGTTTCAGAGAAATGACACTTCTCATGCTTCTGTAATAAAAATGAAATTTGCACTCATCTCAAGTCTACCTTATTTTAAATACAAAAGAGTAAGGATGATAAACCTGTTCTTCTGTAATGTGTTGCAGTAATAATTTTACTTACATGGCAGTATAATAATATTTTAGCTTAATGGCAGCCTAACTAATTTCTGTTCTTGTAAATATCACAAATACTTGAGTCAAAGGTGACATTTGGTCTTTGGACATTTTGCATGTCACCCAGAAAAAGGCAGTTCACACCATTAAATATTGCCTCTTGAAGCAACCCTTAACAGGAAGTCAGGGCAGAAAATCTATGTTTATGTGAGAAATGAGCCATCTGATAAATCTTAACTTTAATTTTTGAGATAACATTTTTTACAATTTAAATATACATTTTGCATTTTATTTTATTTCTCTGTGGTATTATAATATCTTTTAGAATGTACTGCAACTCACTTAATCACTAGTATATTCTAAGCAGCCCTTCTGGGAATTCTTAGCAGAAACAGCATGAAGTGGGTGCTGAGAACACAGCAGCTTGCTTTATAATTTGCAATGTAGGTGTAAATCCTTTCTCTTAAGAACAGCACAAAACTGCCATTTAATTCACTTCAGGAACATTTAAATTAGGAACATTTATACTTTAAAATAACACTGTGTTTTCCTCAAGTTATAGTCAAGTGAACTGTTCATCCAAAGTATTGCACATGTACAAATGCATAATCAGTGTAATGCCACATGATGACGATTATATAACAAATTAGAACTATCCTGTTAATTATTATCTCTATTGATCCCAGAATTACATCTAGTGAAATATAGTGTCTCCAGGACATCTGGTTCAAATCATCAATATTAACTACCTGAGCTTTCTTTCAAAACATGAGTCCATGCTGGCATGGAAGTCAGGAGGAGAAAAGATGTCCCCTATTTAAAGATCTTAGAGAGATGCTACAACAATACATGTTTATACAGAGCACACACAAGTCAGGAAAGATGATGAAGAAAAAGAGAAGCACTGGGAAAGTAAGCAAGTGTGAGTATAGCAAGAGAAATGGACAAGTGAGTGACAAACATCTGGGAATCACAGCATGCCAGCAAATATATAGGTGGGGGACTGAGGTAAAAAAACAAGCAGGGAAATGTCTAAGCAGATGCACTTAAAGTTGAGAGGTCTGGCCTCAGAGACGGCATAAACTGTTTTATGAACATTTCCTGAGTTATGTTTTTTTCTACAAAGAAATAATAGACCAAATCAAATGTTTAATATTCAGGAAAAAACTGTCACTCTATCATTTTACATAATGATCAAGAAGGTTTGCAAATAAAATTGAAAAAAATCTTCATCAACATAAGCATAAAACATAGACACTCAAGTAGTACACTTAAGGAGTAGAAAGTTTGGTTTGATTTATTATTATGCATCCATTCCAAACATGTATTGTGACCCTACTGATGGTTAGGCACTAGTCTAAATATTAAGGACACAGCAGAGAAGAAGACAAATTGCCCACTTCTTTGAAGCCAATATTCTCATGAGGCAAGGAAGGCACTAAACTGATGGCACAAATAATCAACTTTACATAGTGATACTTTGAGAACAACAGGAGCCATGTTAATGCACTAGAGGTCAGGAGTGAATGTGGTGAGACAAGCACTATGTGAGCTGGAAAGATGAGGGATGGCCCTGGAGGAGAAGGTGGCATTTGAGCTGAGACCTGAATTACTCACAGGATGGGGACAGCTATGACAGGATCTGAGGGAGAAGCATTCCTGGCAAAGGGAAGAGCTGGTGCCAGACAATAACACTAAAGGGTCCAGGCATTTCCATGGGATGGAAGGACAGTGAGTTTGAAGTCTCACAACCAAGGTGAGGGTGGTAATAAATCTGGAGAGTGGCCAGATCTTGTACATCCTTCTAGGCCATAATGTGGAGCTCAATCATGGAGCACTAACAGGAAAGACACATAATCTAATTTATACTTTTAAAGAATGAAGCTGCTTTGGGAAAACTGTTGGGAGATACAGAGTGGAAGCAGAAACAACAGTTAGGTGACTTGCATTAGCTCAGATGTGCATTACATTAAGATGGTAGCAGTAGATACTGTGGAAGGGATCCTCTCATTTTATAATCTGAGGGTTGATCTAAGAAGACTAGCTGATAAACTGGATGTCATTGTGGTTTATCTGAGTGAATGGTAGGAATTAGTCTGAGATTGAGATCAAATGCTAGTCTGTATAGGTGTACGTATATGTGGGTATTTAAGTCCAAGTTCAGAAGAGACATTTAAGTTGAAGATAAACAATTAGGAGCCATCAGCATGTAGATGATATTAAAGGCATGGGACAGGATGAGCTCATCTAAGGAAAGAAGATAGTTAGTTAAAGAACAGGGCCAAGGGCCAAGCTGTGGGCTTAATCCAATATTTTGAGGTCAGAAAAAGGAGGAGAAACCCAGCACAAGGAGTGACAGCGAACTAGAAGGAAAAGCAGGAGGACGTGACCCACTGAGTCAAACTGACTACAGGGTCTGGTAGGATAGAGGGCATTGCTGCTGGGGGTGCAAGCCTGAGTGAAGTGGGCTCAGGGGATATGAGAACAAGGAAGTAGGAAGAGAAGGTGTAGACAATTGTTTCCAGGATTATGTCTTTAAAGGCAGAGAAAAAAAATAGATTCATAGATGGAGGGTGGAAGACCTAATGTCAAGAGACTTTTTTCTTTTATTGTTTCTTTTAAGATGGCCAGTATTAAGGCATGCACATGTGCTAAAGAGAGTAGTAACCCAGGAGTGAGGAAGAAATTAATGCTGCAGGAGAAAGTGGGGATAATTGCAGAAGCAAAGACCTTGAGGCATTGAAAAAGGATGACCCTAATTTCTTCAATGATGCACTAAGAATTTGTTTACTGTAAGTCTTAGCTGAGCCATTCAATAAAATGATTCTAGTTTAATTGTCCTGGGCATCAATATTTTTTTAAAAGCTCCCCAGTTACTTCTAATATGCAGCCAGGGTTGAGAAACAGTAATTGAAACAATAGCGTTTTGTGTTTATCATTCCTCAGCTTTTCTTTATAGTTTTATGACATATGTATGTGTCCCTAGCAGTTTACGGTTTAGCTGTGCATGAACTTTATATAAATGGAATCACACCGTATGTATTCCATGTATCTTGCTTTCCCTTATTTTACATTATATTCATAGAACTCATGCATGGTGATATGTGCTGCTCTATCTAGCTCATTTGTTTTCACTTCTTTATAGTGTCACAGTATGTAAAAATTCACAATTAATCCATTCCCCGGTTTAATGATATTTGAAAGACTTTTTTTTTTTCTAATTTTTAATTCCTACAAATCCTGTCGCTACGAACACTCTTGAACATGTAGTTGATTCATTATTACAATTGTTTCCTGGGAAGTGGGAATATAAACTGCTGTACCTAATACGGAAAAGAATCTGACTCCATATGTTCATTTTTCAAAACTGGTAGCTATACTTTGTGTTCAATTCTATAATTGCTGCTTATCACACACTGTATTTTGAAATTGTTTTGAAAAGAAAGTGTTTTACATTTGGTTGCAGTTCAATTCGATTTTTCTTTTCATTATTTCTTTTTTTATTATTTTATGTTTCTAAAATCCTCCACTGTCCTCTAGCAGTTCAAAATTCACGTAGCATTTTCCTTGTTCCATTTATTTTACATTTAGCTCTTTAATATACCTGAAAATGTTATTAAAAGTAAAATTTAAAGACAAATTCTAAATTGTCAAAAGAAATTGTGACTAAAAATTGACATATAAGGACATACAAAAAAATAAGACAATTACCATAAAAAGGCATAATTGCTAATAACTACATGGACAATGTTCCACCTCAGTAATCAAAGAAATAAAATGTAAAACTATTAGGTAACAGTTTTCACGCTTGTCAAAATTTTTTAAATAAAAATGTGTAAGTCAGTCATTCTTAAACATTGATGTTGGAAGTATTTATTAGTACCAAATTTTTGGAAAACAATTTAATAAAATATATCAGAAGCTATTTTAAAAAGTCGTATTTATATGCCTAGGATTCTGTTAAAAGGAAACAATTTAAGAATTAGATGATATGTATTCAAGGAGTCCACGGATGTATTTTTTATAATAGCAGAAGAAAAAACAAAGGTTTGAAATAATGTGAATGATGACAGATATGTCAATCATTAAATTGTTTGCTCATATCATGGAATATTGTCATTAAAAACATGTTTTCAGAAGATAATGTCATGGGAAAATACTCATAAATGAAAAGAAAAACAGATTAGTTACTTATAACCTAAGATCTCTCTTTTATGATGTGTTTCCATCTGTCCTTTGGCCTGGCACTCTTTTTCTCTCTCTCTTCTCTATCTACTTATATATCTCTGGGTATATGCCAGAACATTGAGTGGTTTTCTCTGAATGTAAGGAACGGAAATAAATTTATTTTTTTCTTTATAGTTTGTTTTCATATAATCTTTAAAATGCTATTAAGATGTTCCCTTATGTTTGATTCAGTTTAACAATGTTTGACCTCCTCAAATACAAAAACTTAAAGTGCTGACAATAGAACCATCCTTGCACAGATTTATTCAATTTTACTCTGTAAATACACATCTCTTTCTGGGCGTTCAGGCCTGTCAAGTTAACCTTTGTTGCTCATTACCAGTTTTGCTTTTTTCATATTCTAATCCCTGTATTCACCTGTCCAACCCCCACCAGCAGCCATATGACCAGGTCTATGGGAGCTGACGGACCTGCTTCAGACATTGCCCGTAATCCTGCACAAAGCGAAGCAAAAGAACTGGAGAACTAAAGAAAAGCAGTACAGCTGCAGCCACACCAAGCACAGGCTGTGGAAATCCTAGGACCACAGAAATGAGCAAACCACGGAGACTCTGGTGTGCTAGGAAAGCCCATAGGTCCTGCAGAACCATCCAAATAGTGTTGACTTTCTCTTTGGGATCTCATCTGTAAAATGGGGGATAAGACTTCCCTTCCAGGGATATCATGCAGTTAAATGAGATTGATTTCAGTGTAATAATCTGTACACAACAGGTAATAAATGAATGTTGCTATCATTACTTACATCACTTCAAATCTTCATGTAGAGAAATCAAGGCGTGTCTCCTGATTGAGACAGTTTGGACATTTTAGCCAATACATTATAAATGATGAGGTGAAGTCACAGTGTTGATTTCTCAAGCAGGACAAATCAATCCTCTCTTGTAACAACCTCCTTTTTTGCAATAACTTTGGTTTTTATGCCACATTATCGACACAGATTTCGTGAGATGAACATTGATGCTATAAATACTTTTGCGTTCTTTAAAATGTAACTAACCATTTTATTTTAATTGGATGCTTTCAAGGTGTCAGTAAGTGTTGGTAACATGGTAGTACTTTTCTCTGGAGACTGGGAAAATGAACCTGTGCCGACCAATTTGCTTGATGTCTATGGAGAAGTGTGTGGCCGGAGCTGCAAACTCTGTTCTCCTCTCTGCATCTAGGAGAAAACCTCAGCCCCTATGATGGAATTAGAGAAAGATTGGAGCTTATTCTGGTCATAGAGCAGGGAATGTTTCCTCGGCAAGCAAAGCCAGAAATAGTGAGCAGACATAGGATCAAGTTTTCAGAGATCCAAGGAAAGCAGTAGAGCTGGAGGTACAGGGCAAAGCAGGGCTGCAGCATGGTGAGACTGACTACAGAAATAACTACAGAATGTCTTAGTCCAAACAGGGAGCAGGGACAAGTGGTATGGGTAGGACACATATCTTCTCTGAACTGGCAGTGCTGACAGAAGAGGCCAGGTGTGGGGGAAGGGCACCCACCTGGGACCTCTGGCCATTGAACAGTGATGGTGCAGCCTCCGAAACAGTCCGAGACCACATTTCTGCAGACTTCCTCCTGTAATACTCAGGACAATGTGATTTGTACAGCATTTAAGAGTCCACCTCAGAGAAAAAAACCCACTAGACACAGCCTGTCCTCAGCAACATGGACCTTTCTGTCTGTCCTTCTGCCCCTACTCAGATGTTTCCATCTCATCTTCCTTCTGATCACAGTATCCACCCTACCTGCATAAAACGTGGGCTCAGAAAAGAGGTAGTCACGTACACCCAGATGTCCACTTCTCCCTCCTTCCTGGTAAGGGTGTCAAAGCTTCATCACCCAGTTAGAGAGATCAGGAAATAATTTGGGAAAGCAGAAGATTCGTACCAGGTAGGATACTCACTAGAAGCCTAGTCCCAGATTTAAAGGTTTTTATAAAAAAAACCCTTTTCAAAATTATCTCTGCCCCTAACCTATCAGTGGTCCTCAAAAGCCTGGCTTCCTTTTATTTGAAGACATCAAACCTCCTAGAAAGGAGCACATGAAGCCACCATCATTTAGCCCCACCTGAGCATGAAGTATTCTGTCACCATTTTAGCAAACTCAGAGCCAGTCAAGAGAGCTGTACCAGTAAAAGGGTAGAAAGAGAGATCTAGACCCATGGTCCCACCTTGTCTGTGTAGTCAAATTCCCTGAGGAAGAGTAAAAAAAGTACAGTTTTCTGACTCCAGACCTACTGAGTCACAATCTTTTATTTGCAAAAAGAGCCATGTGGATAATTATATTCACAGTCCAATTTGGGGAACTCAACATGGAGCAAAGAGTCTGAGTAGATTTGTAGCAATGAGAAAATCACAAGCTTATCGGTCTCTAATTCAACCTAAGCCATGCTATTTTCAGTGCCTGAGAGGTGTGGCAAGGCCAGCTGACGTGTGCTGCCAGCACAAAGTAGTGTGAGCGCCTTATCTGAGGAGACCCCACTCCATCTTCCATGGGCATGGGCAAGAAAGGGAACCCACAGATACTGAAGCTTATTTTGTATTCCAACTCTGCAAATAAAGTGTTTAAATTTTTTTAAAAATGCTAGGAATTACAACAAGAGTATTTTTAAGTAAATAAAACAAAACCACGTAAATACCCTGCAGTGGGGAGGGGTTGATTAAGCTGTGGTATTTCCATACAACTGAAATGATTTTAAGTGATCATGAATAAATACATTTATATACTAAAAAGCTGTCATAATACATGGTTGATAGGGAAATTAAGTTATAAATGTTACAAAAACATTACATATATGATATGACTAATATCTGCTAAAAATTATACATACATGCGCACACGCACATACAGCTGAAAAGATTAACAAATTTTTATAAAAATATTTCAAAATATTCACTGTGGTTATTTCTGAGTAAGAGATGAGAGTAACTTCTTTTTCTTCTCTTCCCTTATTTTCTGACTTGCTTTTAAGGAACGTGCATTACTTGTTGACTTTAAGAAAATGAACGAAAGTAGCAGAATGGCACATTAAAGGCTCTGCAATGAGCTCATACTCTCAGCATCTCTCACCTCAACTATTACAATAGCTTCCCCTTAAATCTCTCCACATTTGACCTTATAAATATTCAGTATAACTTTGTCAACATCTTAAGATGCAGGTCAAGTGCTATTCATCCTCTCCAACCTCAGTGACTTCCCATTAGCTACCAGACTAAGTCCACTCCTTCACAGGTCACTGCAATTTGCTCGGGGCCTTTCTTCAAATCTGTTCCTTACTTTTCTTGCTTCATGCATCCCTCCACTCCCCTCAAGCCTTAATCTGATCAGAATATTCCTGGTGCTCCCAACACACAAAATACTTTTAATGTCAGATGTCTTTCTTTCTTTCTTTTTTTCCCTATTACTTTTAAAATTAATCTGACTCTTCAAAGACTGCCCAGATTGGGTTTACCCAGCCACACCCTCAGAATTTTTTTTATTTTAATTTTTTAATATTACCAATTGTTGAAAAATTATCATTGCATATATTTATGGGCTACAAAGTGATGCTAAGATATGTGTACACAGTGTGGAATGATTTAGTCAAGGGAGTGAACATATTCATCATCTTCCACCGGGCTCACACTGCACACTGGTTAAGTGAACATGTACCACCTACGTTTATTCTCTCTTGCTCATCATTGACAGGTCTGTTTCCACTAAGGAGCCGAAAGCTCTTTGAACAAAATTATCTTTCTGTTCACCTTTGTATCTTTGTATTTTAACATTTGTATCTTCCTTTGTATTGTGATTGTACTCACTCAAGAAAAAACACATTGCAGTGATTTACCTAAAAGTCTAAAACGTTAATAACCCAAACAACAGTTTTCTTCTCTCGTGTACCCTTGTTAAAATCTACAAGTTGGAGAAACTGAATATTTCTGTTGATAATGGAAAATTGTTCAGCCACTCGGAAAAATAGTTTAGCAATTCTTATAAAACTAAACATGGAGCTACCATATGACCCAGAAATTGCACTCCTGGGCATTTATCCCAAAGAAATAAAAACTTAAGTTCACATGCAAACTTTGTTTTGATCGTGTTTTCTAGTTTCTGTATCTGATGTTTTGACATCTGGGACCCTTCTCACTGGTTAGCTAGGATTCCTAGAGTTGGAAAAGGACAGGTGTATTCCTTTTATATGCAAACTAACCAGTTCAAAAGCCATACCCCTGACCTACCTACTTTAGGGGTTGGGGGGAGGTTTTCACACTTGGTAAGACACTATTTGTTCCCTGCTTAATCACCCCAAGGCCAGCATCAGGCAGCCTCTACATTCTGGAGCATGCTGCAATTATTCACATTAGCCAATTCTAAACCTGCTTAGCCCGTTTACTCTATCTTGCCCATTTCTTCCAGCGAAAACTACAATAAAGGCTTTCCCGCAGTTTTCCATGCTCTCTCTCTGCCTGTGACTAACTCAGTGCTCTCTCATGTTGTCCCTGAATGGCTTGGTCTTCTCCTCTTGGGAACTAAGAGTAAAAAACTGCCTTTTCAATGGCAATGACTCCTGATCTGTTTCCCTCACCATATCTGAGTAAAAAACAAAATCTCAAGTATATGTTAGCAATTCTGTGCATGAACGTTCATAGCAGCTTTGTTCATAATAGCCAAAACCTGGAAAGAACCCAGATATCCTTCAAGGAGTAAATGGTTAATCAGACTGTGCTATATCCATCGATGGAACATTTCTTAGCATCAAAAAGGAATAAACTATTGATACATGGAACAATTTGGATGAATTTGCAGAGAATTATACTGAGTGGAAAAAGCCAGTTCTAAAAGGTAACGTACTTTATGGATCATTTACATAACATTCTTGAAAGGACAAAATTATAGAAATGAGCCAATTAGTGGTTGTCAGGAGTCAGGGGCATGGGCAGGGAAGAAAGGAGGTAAATGTGGGATCCTTGTGATGAAACTGTTCTGTATCTTGACTGTATCAGTGTCAAGATTCTAGTTGTAATATTGAATTACATCTTTGAGAAATGTTGCCATTGGGAGAAATTGAGAAAAGGGTACACAATTGTATGTGAATCTACAAGCATCTCAAAATAAAAATTTTAACTAATATAAAACACAAAGGTATCAAAGAATAGCCCATAATTGTGACCTATTATTACCTTTTTTTAAACACGATCATCTATGGAACATCACCCACCTGACAGGTAAATTCTGCTTCTGGCTATAACATTATAGATCAAATGACAGCAATTCAATTAAAATACAAACACACACTTGTACACACATATTATAAAATACTGCTTGTCAGAGGTCTTTCAAAGGTAAGGAGAAGAAAAGTGACAGAAATTATTCACAAGCCATGTCAAAGCATCTGATCTTCAGGAAAACTTAAGAAGAATAATATATACATGTGATTAATAGTATTGGTATCAAATTGATTATTTACTCTACATTTACTTTAGAAAGAATCATTGTGATGAGACTAATATAGCCAACCAAAAATTTTAATTACAAAGGGATGTCATTACCATAACTGTACAATCAGGAGACCAGATCAGACAATGCTGCAGCAGAGAATTACAGTGATCAAGGGTAAAATTACATACAGGGATACTTACACATCAAACAGTCCATCACAGTCATGTTCAAAGCAAAATGTGTGCTTGTAGGTATCAACCAAATCAAATCCAAGTGAACACTAGATGCTTAGAAAATGGAAGAGGAGCAACAAGAGATGGCTGCATGGGGTGGCAATGAGTTGACCAAACAATCACACAAAACAGGAGCGCAAAGCCGACGCAGGGCCATGAGGATGGGATGCTGACACACTTGGTTTTCTGGAACAGGAAGGATGAGGAAGTGGAGGGCAAATAATGGGATTTGAGGGAAACCTGTGGAAATCTGTAGAAAACACTGAACAAAATTAGGGTCAAGTGGGCAAAACATGAGACAGAAATGGGGAGCTGGGTGCAGGAGGAGGGCCAGGAAGTAGGTCCCGTGACAGCACTCTGCCCTGCTGCCTCTCCTCGGGGTGGACAGGCTTACCGACCTGGTAGTCAGCCTCCCCGCCACGCACATCACTGCAGGAAGGGGCTGTCCCCTTTCAAATGACAGCTACAGGGACATACATGTATACCGAGCATGAAAGAAGAAAAATTTGTAACGTTTGGGCAGAAATCAGGAAAATTATTAGACATTTTTCTGATTCACTTGGGTGATAAGAGGGTTGGGGTATGTAATGCTTAAGAAAGAATATCTCTCAAGGCTTAATTCTCCTCTACAGTCTATTTCCATTACACCAACTTTAGATTTATTTAAAGATAACAGTGAAAGGTCTCAATTTTTTTTTTTCTTTTTTTTGCAGTGGATCTTGGCTACCGTAAGGGAGGTTTGGCCCTCTTGGGGTGATTTTTCTGAAGAACATTAAACTTCCATGGTGTATTAATTTGCAAGGGCTGCTATAACAAAATATCACAAACTGGGTGGCTTGAAGAACAGAAAGTTACTGTTTCATGGTGTGGAGGCTAGAAGAAGTCCAAAGTCAAGGTGTTGGCAGGGCTGTTCCCTCTGAGGGCTGTGAGGGCAGGACCTGTTCCAGGCTTCTCTCCTTGACCTGTGGATGGCCTGGGTGACGTCATATCATCTTCCCTCTATCTCTGTCTGTCTCTGGGTCTAAATTTTCCCTCTTATAAGTCATATTGGATTAAACCCTACCCTGATAATCTCTTTGCCTATGCAAAGACCTTATTTCCAAAAAAGGTCACATGCTGAGGTACTAGGGGTTAGGACTTCAACATATGAATTTTGGGGGTACATAATTCAAACTATAATACATGGGAAACAGTAGATGAGACATTGACAATTATTTAGGCATTTACTGTACCAGATGTGTTTATAATGTTGATGAAGATGGCCTATGAGATAATAAAAACTGACCCAAAGATTAGGAAGAGAAGAGACTTATTTGGAGACAGGTAACTAAGTTACTATCCTATCAGACATTTGGAAATAAAAGACACCCAGATTCAGATGATGAAGTTTGGGCAGAGTTCACAGTGGAGAAAAGAAACTAAAGAGGCCTTATAGATAAGGCCTTTTAAATAATTTAATGCATTGTTGTTTTTGCTTCTACATTTGAATGTACAGGAATTAATGTGTTATCTGCTTTGCTACCTAATAAATGCCACAGGGGGTTCTCATATCAGGAAGAGCCTCACACATGTGAAGAAGTAGCAGTACGGGACAACGAATTGTCCCCGACCCACCATTCATGGCAAAGTGCTCCCCTAGACCTACGTAAACTCTCCTGCCTTTTGCCACCAGTGGGTCGGTCTGTATTTAACTCGGCTAACCCTACTCAAAGCTTTCAATCAGATAATGCCTCATCGGTTGGAGAATTAGGAGTCTCAGTCACAATCGTCCTGACCGCCCTATTGCCTCCAACAGCAAGGAGTGCTGATATAAACAAGACAATATTCAGGGACCTGCTCACCAAGGAATGTTTCTTGAGACTATGTGGGCGGATTTACAATCTTCAGTCTCTCCAGGAGTCAAGAGAAAAAAGCTCTTTCTTCAAACCCTCACCATCCAAAATGAAGCTGAGCCCCTTATCACACTTCGGTTTTGAAGACAGCACATGCCTCATCTAACTAACCTTCAAATCAACATCTTTGGAGAAGAGTCCCAGAGTAAGAGGCTGTGTGGAGCAAGCTGCAGCACACTTTCCACCTTTGAGGCCCCATGCCCTAATGACCCTTTTGAGCTAAAAGTCTCTGAGACTGATGGTTTCACCAATTCAGGCCTCAGGTGAAGGAAGGCAGCCTCCATGTGGAGGTTCCCCTTGGGGCTGCCTCCCTGCCATGGCTAACAGGTACTCCTCTTGAAAAGCAACCGTTAGTTTGCTTCTGGGTTTTTCTGGACACCTGACATCTGAATATCTATGACTCCAGCATGATATTCCTATTTGGGTTTTTTTGTTTGTTTGTTTGTTTTATATATTTTTTTAAGTTTATTTATTTGTTAATATTACTATTTTTTCTATGATGTTGTGGAGCAGTTGGCAGGGAGGGGAAGGGTGGAAGGGGAAGGAAACAGGGTGGGAGAAGGTGGAAAGAGAAGGCGCAGGGTTGAGGCCTGTGGCAATCCCCCTCATTCCTGCGTGGGAGACCAGGGGCTTCTAGTGGTGGCTTGGTCATTGCTGGGGTGGGTACAGATGTCAGAGGGGTGTGGCTGAAGGGTTTGCCCCCCTCCCCCCAAGCCACAGCTCAGGAGCCCAGAGCGTTTCCTGCAGCATCTTGATGGTCATCACTGGGCTGGTTGCAGGTGTCAGGGGGTGTGGCTGAGGCCCTCGGCCCCTCACCACCCTGGCTCAGGAGAGCCCATGTTTTGGGGTGGTTGAATTCATACTCAATAACCAAAATGGGGAGGGCCCAACAAGCTTCCTAGTCAAATGGAAATGGTAGCAGTGAAATCTTGACGTTACATGAAAAAGCAACAGCTATCTCTTTGGGGGAAGAAGTTTTCTAAAAACTTGGTCCCAGTTCACTCACCGTTAAGCTAAACTAAACCTCGGTGATATCCATAGGCCTGCTCTGACTGTTGAACCTCGGCACCAGCTGTGCCAAACTGAAACAGAAGCGGTCCCTCCACTCAGTGGGCAGAACCCAAAGCCATTCTCAAAGCTCTAGACTAATACGCCCCTTGATAACCTTGTTATGTCTCTACTGACTCTTGTTTTGTTGCCTATTTCTTCTCCCACTTGGAAAACTAAGACTGGCAGGTTAAAGACACCCCTCTTTGAAACTGAGAACTGTGAAAATGAATCACAGCTGCTGGTCAATTGTGTGGGTCACGCATGTAGATACCCTCAGTAAATATCCTGTTCTGATGAGACTGACTGGAATAAAGCTGCTGAGTAAGGTAGTACCACCTCGGCGGCTACAATTGTTACCTGACCATCATCATAACCAGACTTGGAAGTATATTTATCACCATTGACTAGCACAAAGTAAAGGACTTAATGTTTCTGATGCTGAGACTATGACTGCATGTATGACTTGGGACTCCTTCCAAAACTGATCCATTTGCCTTGGGCTGAGGGAGGCCATATGGCATGACATATTGTCCGGGCCTGCTCCTGGTAGACCAACTTCATGGGACTTTTGACCCTCTTTTGAGGCTATCGATGTTGTCCCACCACTATTGACACTTTTTGTCAGACTACAGATTGCCTTTCACACTCTTCATGGCATTTTTTGATGAGTAGAAGTGTATAAATTTGATGAAGTGTGATTTATTAATATTTCATAGTTAGCCCTTTTTGTATATTGTTTATTCAACTGGGTTTTTTTAACCACAAATTCAGCAATTTTGTATGGTTCAACTTAATGAACATATTAATTTATTTAATTTTTGTAATAAACTTAAAGAGTAGATGTTCCCATTTTACGGATGATGAAACTGAGGAAAGAGAGACAAAGTAACTTCCCTTAGGTCACATAGTTAATAAATGACAGAGTGGGATTCAAACACAAGCAGCCTGGCTCTGAAGTCTGTGCCATATTGCATATCCCACCTGATACTGAAGTCTTGATTTATTGTCTCCCCTATAGTCTATGTGCCCCCTTGAGGGCAAAACTGCTTTCCTGTCTCTGTAACCCTTGTGCCCAGTTACAGTACCTTGCACATGATAGATGTCAATCAATACCTGAGGAATGAATAGGTGAATGGATGTGGTGGTCTCCACCACTGCCACCACTGGGAATGCTGGTTTGACACTTCAGGGACAGTGGTCATGCTCTTTTAGCCTGGATACATTTGCCATAGCGCATCTGCTGACCTGTGAACACATACCAGGTTGTATGGAACTCTCTCCTTTCAGAGTCTCTCTCATTAATTGAAATATTGAATAACGTAATATAGATATTCATGAGTAATATGGTCCCTCACTGGAATTGGGGGTCTATGATCTATATGGCTGAAGAAAATGCTGTTGCAAAAATCCTAGAAATTAAAAAAAATAAAAATAAAACATTGTCTAAAGGACAAAAAAAGGTGCATATAAAAGATCATAAAAATTAAATGTTATTCTCCCAATTCCACTGGAAAATCATTTTCACTCCCCCCAAAATTGGTATGTCCTGTCTGCTGTCATATCTATTATATAGAGAGAATACTCTTACATATATAAACAAATAGAATGCAATCCAGCCACAAAGAAATTAGTTTGTGACATATTTGAAATGTTATTATTTATATCAAATCCATCAAATAAATTTAGAAGAATACCACCATCTTTCTTTGTATTTGAAAAAATTAGTTGTATTCATTCTTGGTATTTTTGCATGTTACACTAGCATACTTATTTAGGTGAGAAAATTTATGTAAGTTTTTCCAGGCAATTCACTGACAATGCAGATGAGTTATGTTATAATTTTTGGTAATTAGCACTCATAAAAACAGGAACATCCTTTACATATAGTCAAGGTATAAAAATCCTTCCTAGATTTAAAAACCACTAAATAAATCGCTTCTAATTTGTGCCTTATAGTTGAATGCCTGTTGGTGATTTACCAACTCTAATTCATGTCAGTCTTGGTGCAAAGAATATTTTGCAAAATTTCAGCTTTGCTGTCTATCTTAAACAGCACTATAAATGGTGTTTACTGAAGTCAGATCTGATTGTTTTGCAATAACATAATTTCATTTGTTCTTAGTAGTGCTTGTCAAAGTATTTTACAACTTTTCGATCTGATATAAAATAAAGCTCTTACCCTAACTTTCTAATTTTTATTCAGCTTTGAGAGAACAATTTCTTCACCACACAGGTATCACATAGGTGAATATATTTCTTAAAAATAAATAAATCGTGATGGCTTACTAGAAAAACACCTAGAAAATGTTTTTCAAAACATATCTCATTCTTTTCCATCATATTTGGGCCCTTTAAAAATGCTGTCTTGAAAATTCTAGATGTTGCTATTAATATTATACTCATTTAAATTATTATTAGTAATATATCATATTAATTGATTTTAATGAAGATGAAAAATAATTACAATAATGATGAAAAATTAATTGTTCTTCATGGAGTGAGCTGCATTTTGTAATGTTTATGGATGGGTATGGCTGGTAACATGATTAAATTTTCTCAGTATGCAATTCAAAACATATTTTTGATTAGAGTATTAGAATGTTCTGCAGCCAAAAATGCCATGTGCACAATGCACCCTCTCCAAATTCAGGAGTGATATCTTTTTTTTTTTTTTTTTTTTTTTTTTTTTTGTCTTTTTTCGTGACCGGCACTCAGCCAGGGAGTGCACCGGCCATTCCTATATAGGATCCGAACTGGCGGCAGGAGCGTGGCCGCGCTCCCAGTGCTGCACTCTCCCGAGTGCGCCACGGGCTCAGCCCGGAGTGATATCTTATTAATGTCTCTGCTAAAAGATAAAAATGTACAAATATTGTGCTATACTACACTTTCCTCCAAAAGTTAGAATGATAATGATAATGAAAATAATCAAAAATATAAGCTACAGAGATATGTAAAGGATTCCAGGATTTCTAGATTAGAGAATCTGGGGGATTCTCCAAAACAAAGACTTGACTGTCCATTTATTTTTAAATGCACTTCTAGGACTCCAGCCCTAGAAATTCTGATTCAATGGATCTGGATGCATGCTCACTATCTGCATTTTTGATAGGCGCCTTTGAAGACGTTGGTGAAGGATGCCCTATACCACACTGAGAAAAATGATCCACAGAAACTCAAGTGTCAGACAGATTGCCAAAATAGAGACTCTGACGTGTAGAACAAGGCTGAAACCAAATTATCAGAGTCAGATCACAACATCGGGGCCGACTGGCAGTGATGCCCCAGAGGTTGGGTAAGTCTCCATCCTTACCCATGTTCAAGGTCAGATTGGTCTTAAGAAGTGGGGTAGGGCTGAAGCTATAGGCAAGAGTGCAGTGGTCCTGGGTGCTCAGTGCCCCTCCCACCTCCTGGATACTCTGCAGTCAAGTGGAGTGTGGCTCTCCCCTGTCAATCAATCCAGACTTCAGGTGTGGGAGCCAGCCATTCTTTCTCTTCTCACACTTGCTGGGGACGGCCCTGACTCCAGGAAGATTTTCTGAAAAGCTGTCAAGTGGAAACAAAGAAGAACGAGGAAGGCAGAACAACCTGGGGCCAGATTTATTGACGGGTTATTCTCTCTTGACTTCGGTGAAATTGACTTCTGCTCCACCAATGTCACATCTGTGAGTAAAATGACTTCCTGCAGTTGAATTAAAGGAACAAGTACAGCTATAATTGAAATCGGCGATTTCCAGTTTAGCTGACCATAAAGATCATTGGGGGAGCATTAAAATCTCCCCCTCAAAGGTCCTCATTCAGTAGGTATTGGGCAGAGTTTAAGAATCTGTGGTTTTATTTATTTATTTTTTACTAGTCATTAGCACTTTATTTTATTTATTTGTTTTTTTCTTTTAACTTCTCAATATACATTGTAGTTGATTTTCGTGTCCCTTTACCCGTTCCTTTACCCTCTCCCTGACTCCCCTCCCCCCGCATCATATCTGTTCACTTGTCTTAAAAAGTTCAAGGAATTGTTGTGATTGTTGTGTCTTCTTCCCCCCCACCCTTTATTTCTTTGTGTGTTTATTTATTTAATTATTTATTTTTAGCTCCCACAAATAAGTGAGAACATGTGGTATTTCTCTTTCTGTGCCTGACTTGTTTTACTTAATATAATTTTCCCTAAGTCTATCCACGTCATTGTGAGAATCTGTGTTTTTTAATAGTTATTTCTTATATTCAACCAGAATTGGAAACCACTGTACTAAAGCATATCAGAAAATTAACCTATTTCTGAATACTGTCGTTGGTTTATCAACAGCTGATAGCTTGAATATTCTAATAATTAATTCTATGCTTATTAATTACTGCAGCTAAGTGTACAATTTTCCATGATTGTTTGAAATGTCGGTTAGTGTTTTCATATGCCTCCAATCATAATTCAAGTCAAGATGTTTTAACTAACTAGAGTCCATCAACAATTATTAAATTAGTGTTTTGTGGCTATGTGGCTACTTCTGTTTACCTAATGATCTGTGGAAGACAAGTAGAGTGTGACTAAAATTTAGCATCAAACAATAGTTTTCAGAAAGGGAAAGGTCAAGGCCACCTAAGCATGTAAGATCAAAGGGAGGAACACTTGGTATTCCCAAGCCCAGTTAAAGCATAATCTTTAGCAAAATACCAAATGGTAAAATGTAGATTTCTTATAATATATTCTCCTTGGGATAAAGAAGCATTCATTAGGAAGAGGAAATGAGCATAGAGTGACATAGTATAATTACGATAGGCTGTGACCCTTATACAAGCAAATAGTGACAAGGCTGACACCAACTAATAACCACCAGGTTTATTTAGAATTTCTCCTCAATTAAGGGGAGATGGGAAACCAGATGGAGAGAGAGACAGCCAGGAAACTGGGCGTTGTGTTTCTGTCTAAAAAGAAAACAAACAAACAAAAAAAATGCTAGCTGAGGAAGCTATGTTCTTGAGCAAACTATGAGAGCTGAAGACACAAAAAATAATGTCTCAGTTTCAAAAAGCAAGATAGACATTAAAAATTTCACCTAGCAGAGATTTAAGGCAAAATGCATCAAACCACTGGATTTTTGGCCACTTTTAGCACAGACTGAAATGACCTGTGACTCTTGAGAGGGTCAGTTGGGAGAAAAGTGTCATAAAGCGCTATTGTGCAGAGCACAGTATGTACCCTGGGAACCGCCTCATCTTTTTCTGGAAACTGCTAGCTACTCTCCAAACTTGCAAATCCATAAATATCCACATGGTTGGTATAGGGCTCCCTTGACAGTGTAGCGTGACCCCATCCTCTCATTACAGTTGTTTGGCCATGGGGTGGACATCTGACCCAGGCTGAGCAAACCAGTCTTCTCAGAGAATTTGGAATGGGTCTGAAAGTTACCTGCTTCTTTTGACTGCTGTCTTGAATAGAAGTGATGAACTCTTGGGAAATGAATTCTGAAATCACTTCCTGTCACAACAACTACAAAATGAAGAAATCAAGTCCACAATATGAGAGGAAAGAAATGGTTATGAATAGAGAAGAAGAGATAAGAGAAAGAATGTCAGGGGCAATTCATGTCCCCACACCAATTATTCTTCAGACCATGTTGCAGTCTGTTCTACTCCACACTAGTCTAAATTGGACATTCATTATTGCAACCAAGGGTTTCTAAAAACTGTAGAGAGAGAATGCCATAGAGCTGGCCAAAAAGGACCAAGACCAAATACCCAGAAAAGAAAGAGGAATCTGAAGAATTGCACTTCAAAATGAAGCATACTGGGCAGGGCTGGAATCAAACTGTGAGTAAAGTTGTTCCCAGGAAGCAAAATGGATTAATCAGGCTCAAGCCATGGTCCAAGAGGTGAGATCATGGATGGTCAATACCTAAGAAGTATGGTTACTAGTGGATTGGCCATATCAAGAAGACTTGAAATAGCTATGGCTGATTAAGGTAGGCAAGGTTCAGCATCCACATCTGAAAAGCAACCTCCAACTTCCAATTGGAGCAGAGGAAGAAGTGCTATGTTCACTGTTTAGAAGATCTTGATTCTGGTGAAAGAGAGACTCCCATATTGAATGTAAGTACTGTTTGTGCTGTGGCTGATGTCTTTTAGCTTATCTGTCTCTTTTAGATACTGTGAGGCCTTTCCATACATAGATGAAATACATTTAGTTGTACCCCTTGCATTAATTAATCTCTTAATGATCTCTGTTTTCTAAAACTAAGTATAATCATTGAACATGGTGGTACTTACCTAAGTAATAAAGGTAATGAAAGTATTGGAGTTATTTGCAGCCTCCTAAGGATGGGCCTTGAAAATTAAATCTTTTCATTGATGACACATGTCTTTGATGACATATGTCACAGAATATCCAATTTAACTCTTGTCGTATAAATTTATCTAGTGTTAAGCATGCCAAAATGGTTCTGTGGATTATGGCAAATTTTAATATGGACATATTTAATCTTTGTTCCTTCAGATTATTACTATTTTAGTCACTATGTTGATGTGTTAGGAATACCTAATGAGGCCAGTTGTACTAACAAGTTAATTAAATTAATAAACTATTTAAACTTAGATAAATGGACCTTAATCTGTTGATGGATATGAACATTACTTAGATTTTAAGTGCAGTAGAGCCAGGGTGATAAAGAGTTATTGAACCACACATTGCCTTAGGAATTAATATAGAGATGATAAGATATAATGAAATACGATTCCATAGTGTCTAATTCGGTATACTTGACCTCTAAGGTAACTGAGAAAACATCCTAAGACAATGACATGCTGCGTAAAGTTTTATAGGATGAAAGAGTACTGAATTTGGAGAATGAAGACTAGTGACAAGAATTCTGATTTTTCAGTCTTAGTGAATTCAAGCAACTGAGAGTCTCTGAACTTCAATTTTCAAAATGTGAAATCAAGTTAATATTATCTTTCCTGCCACCTTAAAAAGATGGTGGTGTGTAAGCCAAATAGCACTGGAAAAAGGTCTTCATTAAAAAGAAAGAAAGAAAGAAAGAAAGAAAGAAAGAAAGAAAGAAAGAAAGAAAGAAAGAAAGAAAGAAAGAAAGAAAGAAAGAAAGAAAGAAAGAAAGAAAGAAAGAAAGAAAGAAAGAAAGAAAGAAAGAAAGAAAGAAAGAAAGAAAGAAATGGATACAAATAAAACAAAAAAGACTACCTCCCACCCACTCTCACCTACCCCTACCCTGAAAAGGCCGTTAAGCTTCCAGAATAACCAAAAAAGAAACTATTGGAAAGCGAGGTTGGAAACAAAAAATTTAAGAATTACATGGATGTCTTTATAGTAGACAGAAAGGAAGGCACTTCTGTGATGTGACTTTAGAAGTACCAAATGTGACCTTAGAAGTGCCAAAATGGCTCCTCTGATTAAAAGCAAAAATAAGAAAGACCAACCTTGTCTTCTTACTTACTAATGACCCAAAGCCCCCATGACAAAATCTATACTCTTGGGGCATAAAGTTTACTCTTGGAAATTTATACTTGTTACAATGCATTATCAGTGGAAGAGATTACTTGTATTACTTATTATACCTGTGCTTAAATAAGTTATCATGTGTTGAGTATCTACCACGTGCCATGAACATAATTGAGCTACCAAGACCTGCAGAGAATAATAAACTACAGTCTTGCTGTAAAGGAGCTCATAGGCAAACAGAAGAATCAAATTCATATGAATCAAATTCATTACATAAGCTGCATTATATAATGTAATTGACTCTCTAATAGAAGTGCAAACATCCATGAGAACAAACAGAAAGGAGGTGAAGTTGGGAAAAGGCTTTCCTAAGAACAGGATTTCCTGCGTGAAGGTGAGAGAAAAAAATCGGCATGAGATTACATACCTAAGAAAATAATCCATAAAATGTAGGATAATCACAGAAATGGAAAACAGAGTTTAAAAAAAAAAATACATCACTTTTCCAGCAGTAATATGATTGGTAATTTGGGCATAAATTCTGAGACATTTGGGTCATAATCTATTCAAGAGTTATTTCTTAAGTCTTGCCACTTCCTAATCAAAAGAGAATAATGGCAAAAGAAGATTCTAAAAGGAGAGTGCTGTATTCCTGAAAGCTGAAAATCGTGGTCAGAATATAAAAACACTACAGGAAAAGGACAACCAGCTGGCAAAGAAGGGAAAGACATCTAATGAATGCTGTTCTAATTTCCATAAAGGGACCCTGTATTCTCTGAGCGGTTTCATATGCCCAGGATTCATTTTGTTTTAAATTCTCCCACGTATCTATTGTCAGAGTATAATAAAAAATATTCACAAATCTAAAAATAATATGCTAATACACACCTTTTCTTTATTTTCCTTGACTGTTTGGAAGAGAAACTATCATTTTTTTCCAGAATCACTTGCAGTTAATTTTTACATCAGGTAATAGTAACCAGCATCATCTCTTATTGACAGTTGGTCAAACGTAGTCCTGTCACTATCACAGACTAGCTGAGAACTCATGAAACTTCTCTTTAGTGGCCCACATGTAAGTGCCTGATTTCTAGTCTTTCATAATCTTTTCTTTGCTGAGTTACCAGATTTTTATACCTCTTTGCCTTTCAGTTTCATATATAATTTTTCCTGGATAAAAGAGAAAAGCCCTAGAGGATTGTCCCTTGTTCTCTACTGCTTCAAGAAAATAGAATCTTAAAAGAGCTATAGTTTGCCCAGTGGGAAGACAGATAAGTAGCTTACAAACAGTTACAGCTTTCCTAAACATCTTAGCAGTATCCTCATTACTTGTATTCAAGTTAAAAAAGTGCAGAGCAAATAGAACTCAGATCCATTGGAGGTAAAACATTTCATTATATTTTATTATTCCCAAATCAATTCCTAAAGCAATGTGTGAATTAGAATGTTTTATCCAGCATTTTCAAGAAACCAATTTAAAATTACACAGCTTATAACAAATTGCCAGAAATATTGCAAGCAGCCATTAATTTACTCCAAACCAATTAAACTCTACATTAATACATGTATTAATATACATGCACTTGTTCCTAATTTCCTTTTGTAATTAAGCATGGGTTCATGGTACAGGCTCACTTGACAAAAAAAAATGTAACCCTCTTGGTTGTCTTTCCCTTGTCCTCTGTGGCCCATAGTACCAAGTACCAAAAGTCACATTTTTTTATTTTCACCCTCCTTTTTTTTATTTATAAGAACAATTCCTTTTAAACACTCATGTATACTATGTGGTGAATTTCTAGGCATCCCAAATTTGCCTTATATTTGGGAGACATTCCACTCTCAAATCCATTGGGGAAAGAGCCAGAAGGTTAATGGAACATAAATTTACATGTAACTACACATAATAGTGTTCCAGAATTTAATGTCGATAATATGGGAAAAATAAATTAAAATTGCACTAGTTCATAGTCAAGATCAGTTAATATACCATTCTTAGCTTTATTTTAATTGTATATAGAAATTGACCTTCAATCCAGCGTATTTTATATCCTTCTGAAATCCATTCAAACATGAGTATTGACCCAGTATGGGACAGTTATGACATTAATCATTAACTTCCAGTCATCTGCTAGAAATTCTTATGTGGGTCAAAAACAAAAATATTGAAATTCCTATAAAAATCATTCAATTTGCACAAAATTACTAATCCTAAGGAAGTCTCAGTTATTGACTAATAGAAAGGAAAATAGTGGTACTGAGCTCCTACTTTGTTCTATACTCTTTAAGCAGCTTTGCTTCTTTAATTGACACACATATGAAAATAACTTGGCTAACAAGGAAATGGATATTCAGAAAGGATTAATAATTTGACAGCGTCACACAGCTTGTGGGAAGAATTAGAATTCAAACCTAGCTCAATTCCCAAACTCAAGTTCTTTGCCCAATGTAAACCCTCTTCCTGATGAAATAACCCTTTCCGTTTGAGGAATGTCACTGTCCATGCACATATGAATGTTTCATGCACTTTAGTATAAATGTTGCATTCTGCTTTTCTTATTCACTTAACATTTTTGGCAAAAACATTTTTCCATGTATTTGCATAAGCTCTAAAATGCTAAATGTTGACATCTTTCTAATGTGTTTCCTTGCGAGTATAACTTCTTTAAACATTTCCCTAATATTGGGCTTCTAAATTTTTTCCAAGTTCTTTTAATCATAGATAACTCACAAGCAAAGATATTCATTTTCTAAGATTTTTGTTTCTGTTGAACTATTTCTCTAAGATACAGTTTTAGTTGTGAAATTCATGTAACTACAGGATATGACCATCTGTATAGCTCTTGCTACACTCTGCTTCCTTTTCCCCCAAACAGATACAGTAATTTAAAATGAAATACTGCTACTTTTAAAAGGAGACATTGTGAACACTCACATTCTACAACAGGGAGGAGAACATCAAGCTTCAGGGATTTATCACACAAGGTGTTGTCGTGAATTGCCCTTGAAGAAGATAGTGACAGACCTCCTCCCTTCCTCTGAATTATATTACAACTCAGAGGACTGCAATGGTCATTAATTTTTAATATTATCTCTCCTGAGTGATGAATATAATGAATTTTCCTTTATATATTCTTGTAGGGTTGAAGTCTTAGAAATGCTGGGAAGACTTCAGGAAATCTATAGGGACCCTAGAAAATGTTAACTGGCTGCTAAGTTCCTGGAGGAGAGTATGTACCAGAAATAGGAGTAATTGTCGAATTACTTACAACATTCATTCTTATCATAACAACTACTAATGTTTGTACAATGCATTCCTGTTTATACGTTTTTTCCCACATGTTTGATCCTGGGGAGGGGTAGATTACACTGTACTGGAATTTGTGAAATACAGAGAACTTACCACGAATACGGGTAGTATCTCTGTCATTATTGAAGCTAACATCTTTTGGTATAAAAGAGACATCATTACACTAAAAATTAATTATTAATCTCAAAGAAAGTAACATTAAGTATCTCATAAGTAAAATATATAATAGGTATCAGAACATAATAGAAGGAGAATTTGGTTACTCTGGGCGTGAGTGATAGCAGTAGTTAATGGTGCTGAGGTGTGGAAATTACTTTTTATTTTTTTATTTTATTTTATTGTCTTTTTCATGACAGGCACTCAAGCCAGTGAAGTGAGTGCACCGGCCCTTCCTATATGGGATCCGAACCCGCGGCGGGAGTGTCGCGGCGCTCCCAGCGCCCAGCGCCGCACTCTCCCGAGTGCGCCACGGGCTCGGCCCGGAAATTACTTTTTAAAAAGTCATATATGACGAGTGCCCAGAAAGTTGAGGCTTAGATACATGCTGGCCCTTCTCCTGCCTTCCTGCCATCACCTCAGCATAGCTGATCCACATCTTTAAGGGCATCCTGAGGGCTTTCCTTTAGCAAAGTCAGCCAAGCATTGGAATTGCACTCCCTTGACTATTTCTGGAAGAAGATCCTTTTAGCAACTCAAGAGCAGAGGGTTGTACCAAGTGATCCTCTACCACTCTGTAGTGGTACCACTCCAGCATCAAAACCATTCATGTTTAAAAATTTTGTTCAAGTCTGGGTGTGGACAGTATCAAGCTCTAAGTGTGGAGGCTTAAAGGAGCTGTTGATTCAGACAAACAGCTCAGCACATCCATTCATTCAACCAATACTTATTGACCACTGAGAAGGTATCTGGCACTTTATTGAGGTATGAGGGAAAAAGTAGTATTTGATTCTGAATATAAGACACAATAAATTTATTTAATTAATTCACATTAAAAACAAAGAAATTCATTTATTCCAAACCCCTTGTATGAATATCAAGTGACTAAGACCAGCAAAAGTGAAGTAACTTACTCTTGCTCAATAGGTGGTTAGTGTCAAAGTCAAATCTTGGAATCCAGATCATCTTATTCTTTGCCAAATCACCTTACCTACCCAAGGGGGCCATGCAGACACTTTCATCATCTTTGCCTTATTGAAATGTTCGATGCTCTTTCTCTGAAAGAAACTATGAAAATTGTCTCCCAGTGCACATTAGTTTTTTGTTATCTTTCTTATTGTTATTATGTTCCAAGACGTTGCTATTCAGTATCTAATATTTATTCTTCACTGAAATGAACTTGAGTAACTAGGTAAACATCTATAATGCTTCACAAACTATTAAAACGGTTCTAATAATGATAAAACTATTAATGCTGTGTTGTTCAATATAATAGCCAGTAGCCACATGTAGTTAATTGATTTAAACTTAAATGACATAAAATTAATTATTCAATTCCTCAGTTGCACTACCCACATTTCATGTGTTCAGTAGCCACATACGGCCAGTGGCTACCTTATTGAACAGTGCAGATACAGAACATTTTTATCTTTGCAAAAAGTTCTTGCAAAGTGCTATATTAAACTAATAAATCCAATTCCTACCTGGCATTGTAAAGAATAAATTATCTTGCAAAATGCATTTTTTTCAACATCTTCTGCCTTAAGTAATAAGATATTTACATAAGGAAATACAGAAAGAAAGATTTTACTGAGAAGCAGTACAAGAGAGATACAATCACACTGTGTTCTTCTGCTTTCCTACTTGCAAAACTAAATGCTTAAATGGAATTCTTTGAATGGCTCAGATGCTCAGATCTTTCTCTCCATATGACCACAGTTAGAAAGCGTTTTATAAGTCCAATAAAATGGTTTACGTGTAAATAGACATTCACTATAGTACTCATTCTATGGCACAAATGTTACATATAAAATAAATAAATCATATGTATTAAAGAAAACACAAGTTATTTAAGAAGGAAAGTTATTTCCAAGTGGATATTCAAACAATGGAAAATAAAAGAAAAGATAATAGTTTTTTGACTACAATATTAAATTGAATACATCTTTTCTAGAAAATCATGGAAGCATAAAAATATTTTTATATAAAAACATTTATTATAGTGAAAATTTTTTAAAAAATAAATGATCATGAATTCAATATTAGAAAAATAAAATCATTTCATACAAGGTGCTATTACTTAGACATAAAAAAGGATAACCATAACAACTGAAAATGTCTTCTCCCAAGCAGGAATAAAAGGATTTCGTATAAGGGAAATAAGAAGTGTTCCAAAAAAAATGGAAAGATAAACACCAAGTTATTAATATTAGTTACTTCTGGACAATAGTATTTTTGGTGTCTGCTATTCTACCCTCTTTCTTTCTCTGTCTCTCTCTCCCCTTCCTTGCCTATTTTTTGCTGATTGTTTTTTCTATATTGAATATGTACTACCATTATAATAAGAAATGTGCAGTATACCTTTTTAATTAAAAAAGTAAAACTTACCTTACCTGGATGCCATTATAGTATAGAGTTCAAATAATATATAAATACATGTGAAATGAATAAACACAGAAATAAATATAGCTAACTTTCCCAACACACTTAAGATATAATTATCTTATTTCCATAGTTTTGGGACACCTCCAGTAAATGACATACAATTTAGTATTGAGCTTATTGTACAAATAGATCTGTAAAAATCAAGCTTTCTCATAGTTGGCTAGCCTTGATCAGTAGTACAAAAAAGCCAATAAAAAGAGCAAGGGGAGTTTAGAAATAAAAAATGTAACCAAGGATATATAGACTTATACTGTACCAATGTGTCCTATAGTTATAGGACTATTTCCAAAGTCTGAGTTTAAACTGAATTTTTTAAAAACCTTGAAAGGTTTTTAAATGAATCATTAATGCTTAAAAAAAAAGCAATCTACATTTCTATTAGTCTGGTTACCACCTTTTCTTTTCTTTTCTTTTTTTAAAAAAATATTTACTGTGCAAATCACAGGCAATAAGTGAATTTTCTAAAGAACACTATTTTTAAAGAAACTGAAAAATTATAAATTTTTCTCCTCTTACTTTGAACTTTAATGAGATCGGTTTCCTATGATTACTACAAACGAGGGAGGGAAGAAAGAAGAACAGACAAAGGGCGGTGAAGGGAGAAGTTCTAAACCATTACAGTGGAGTAAAGATCAATTTCATTTTAATATAATTTTTAATGGTTGTTCAAACTCCTAAAAAGGCTTCAGTTAATGTGTGTGTATTTTGAGCAGTTCCCCTCTTCGACCCTCGAGTTTAATTTCCGTCCTTCAAATGAGATGAATGGAGCGTGAAGCAGGTCATATCTCAACGCTGACACATGGGTTGTAGATAGAACTCACAGCCTGCAGAAGCAGCCAGTTTGGAGATTAAATCAAAGCAGCTCTGAATAGATGGGAGGTCAGCCAGGGCCAGCTTTGACATTTGATAGGACCTTGTGATCAATCAGGCCTTTCTTCACTCTTTCAGGCATCCTTATGACAGTGGCCCTAAAAAACAGATGGGATATGTTACAAAGTGCAGGAGAAGCACTAAATTGTGAAGGAGATAGGTGTCAATACTATCAAAGGGACAACTGTTATTTGAAGCAGCCAGCAACTCAGAAGGCTCTGCTTTGCTGCAATTGCTCTGCTAAAATTTGCCTTTCATGATATGAAATTGGAACCTTGGGAATGGTGAGATAATTTTTAATGTGCTTTTTAAAATTTCTTACCTCCTCTGCATTCAGCTGTAAACTTTGAACTTTTCTGATGTCGTAAGATCAAATTTTAGCAAAACTTCACCCTGTGGATAAGCTGTGTTTCCAACAAAGCCAAGCTTAGTTTGTGCTCTGTTTGTTTCTTTGCCTTCTGGGGAACATGCACACTCACGCATGCACGCACGCATGCACCCATGCACAAGACATGATAACCTTTGGAAGAGAGGAATCAAGGCGTGTTAATGCAGAGCACTCAGTGGCAGAGACCCGCACGTGGTTTCCGGAAATCCCAGTCACGTCGCCAAGAGGGTCATGAAAAATGAATGGCCCCAGAGCACCACTGTGACAGACTATTTTAGTGAGTGGTAATGGGCCATCTCTAGGATGAAAGGCCGTGTATTTATAACTGTGCAGGCTGCCGGGTATCACACCATTCATTATGCCAGTCTGATTTAAGGCAGATGCCTTTTATGGGAGTGACATGGGAGCAAATTAGTTCCAGGAATATTTCAGCTCTCTTCTCCCCCTCCACCTACCTCTCTGTCTTGCCCGCCCCCATCCCAGCAGTATAACATGCTCTCATAGTCATACAAGCATGTTCTCTGAATTTTTTCTGTCATACAGAATTTCATAATTGAAGCTGACCTTCCAAAACTTCACACCCCGACTTATATTGGGATGAGAAAGCTGACATGTGGGAGCCTGGCTTAAGGGGACTTCAGTGTCACTCTGACACTGCTCCTCTAGCAAGTGTCTCACCAGGAGCCTGTGAGCAGACGCCATGTGGCTTTGCAGACAACAACCAGACTAATTTACAAAGTGAGTTTCCAAAGTCAGATCGTTGCTTGACATGAACTCGGTTTTCACAGAGAAGGTAGCATTTGAGTCACATCTTGTTTCTTGGTTACAGTGGTCTGTCATCAATTAACTGCACAGAATTACCCAACCTCTCTGGACTATTTCTGATGAGAAATTAACCAATTGCATAAAATTTTGTCTAAGTTAGTTTACAACATTAATGCTTTCTTAATGCTTAAAAACCTAATAAGATAGACACATAAAATAACCTCCAATTTCAACCAGCAGATCAGATTAATTATTTAAATTAATTATTGAAAATAATTAATCTCAGGGAGCTTGGTGATATTGCAATCTCACTTAACAGAAATGTGCAAAATCTCATTTTGGAAAAAAAAAGAGTATTGAAATGTATCAGAAGAGTTATCACAGAGTAAGTTGTTTATAACATATGATTTAGGTCACTTAAGGTGTCAAATAAAAAAATAAACTTCATATTTCACATTGGTCTATTGAGGAAAAAGTACATATAACATACTTGGATTTCAACCAAGTTAATTCAATTGCCACTTTAATACAGCTGCAATACATCAGTGGTTAAAATAAGTTTTCTATGGCAGTGTTTTCATGGTCTGTGTCACAGGCTTTTTTGAAGAAATGGTGCAGTTATTCTGATGAAAGTTTCCAGAGATCATAACACATATGAGAGACCTTTTGGATTATTAACTGCGTGTGTGTGTGTGTGTGTGTGTGTGTGTGTGTGTGTGTGTGTGTGTGTGTGTGTGTGTGTGTGTGTTTAATTCACACAAATTGTGCCCTGGTTCCGGCCCTCATGAGCCCAGATGTTTGTGAGAATTTAGAGAATATTTACATGGAAGCATTTTTTCTCAATCATTTTATCATTGAAATGTGGCACAAATCCTCCAAAATGGTAATTCTCTTTAGCAAGCTAATCCTTCAAGAAGTTTTTATGTCTCAGAGAAAGCTGTGCGTAATCAAAAGACTACAAAATACATGTTGGTTTGAGTCACTCTCTGTAATTCCATTTATCTATTGCCAACTCCAAAAACAGCCACAATTTCCCTGTATCTTGTGGACATCAGATAAAGAATGCAGAAAGAACTGGCAGTTGGCAGTTGAATAGCCAAAAGAGGAAGGAAAAAAGCTTTGCTCGTGTTTTCCAATTAATTTGCTTTTCAAGTGAAAGCTTAAAAAGAAAATAATAAGAGAACTGGAAATGACCTAAAAACTCTGGTGTGATAAGATAAACTTTGACCTGACCATCACTCTGTGACTAAATATATAGTCTGGGTATGAGTACAATGACCGAGAAAATCTGGAATGTATTTTCCAAGAACAATTTTTTAATTATGCTGAGCTTAAAAGTAAGAAGTATAAAGGATTTGATTTTGAAGAAATTAAGTCTGTTGGAAAATTAATGTGAGGAAAAAATAAATAAAATATTTAATTGATAACCTTAACCAAAATTTCATTTTAAATATTGTACTAATGCCAAGTTCTTAAAAAAAGATCTGATTTCTCAAATAGAACAAAGACACTTGTTAATATCAGAGATTCCATTATATTTTATATTTCAATTGTCTCTTTAAAATAATCAAAAAACAAGTCAATGGCATTTGTCAGAATGACCCCACATGCATAAGGCATCCACTAAATGCTCTGGCATGCAACAGTTTACCATACATGCCAGCCTCCTCTTCCCTTAGAGAGAAAAAAAAGAGCGGTAGTCTTGGTTACAGGCACAGTCAGGGAGTTTTTGTTTCACTCAGCCAAATGTCTCTTTAAACCCTCTGATTTATCCCTCAGGATCATGTACTCCTGATCCTGAAAATCAATATAACTGGCCAGTTCAAGTATCTCCCACATTCTGAAGTACATTTAAGATCAGCCAAAGTTTTCACAGGGACAGAGGCTATAACCTGGTAACAGAGTTTATTTCATCTGGGGCATTTACACCTTTCTTCAAAAATATCATAAGCTCAGACTTGGCAAAGGGGCCTCTTTGGATTCAAAACCCCTTCTAGGCTACATCCATGAGGATATTGAAAGGGTTGGCACTGGTTCTGTTTTGTTAGCATCAGGCCATGAAGTGAATCCAACCATTGCAGCTTATTAGTCTATTTATGCAAAGAGACACAGGAGATCTTCTTTCTGTAGAGTGATTAAGAGCTCAGGCCTATCTTGCAGATACGTAGGCCTGCATTCACATTTCAAATCCACCTCTTACCGGTGTATGACATTGGGCAAGTCTCTTTAAAGTAGGAATAATAATGATGCCTACTTCAAAGGGTTAGTATGAGAATTGTCTAAAATGATAACATAAAGCAATTTTCACAATTTTCCTGGTACAGATAAAACACGACATAAAGGTTAGCTATTGTTATATGTAAATCCAACCCATCTTACCTTTGAGCATTCTAACCTGGAAGAGTTCTAAGGGCACAGGAGAACACCATGCCCTCATGCCCTCTTTAGATATTACTTTGTAGTTAAAGGAATTAATTAATCAAAGCATCAGTTAAGACAGTGGAGAAGTAAGAGAACAAACTTGAGTTCGGCACTCTTCAAATGGTGATTAAAAGACTCACTGACGATGTTATTCTATTAAATGCCTCTATAAAATGTTTCATGACAGTAGTTAGAACATTATAGTATAGCCTATCCTCTAGAATATGAAAGTATTTTTATCCATTTCTGCATAACAAATTATCTCAACATTTAGCAAACATTTATCTTCCAACAGTTTCTGTAGATCAAGAATACAGACTAGATGGAGCAGCCTAGCTGGGTAGTTTGACTCATTCTCTCATGAACTACAATCAAGGTTTAGGCTGGGGCTGCAGTTATCTCAAGGATTGACTGGGGGGGTGGGGATCTGCTTCCAAGCTATTCACATAGTGTTGGTAGTCCTCAGAAAGTCCACTTTCAAGCTCACTCTCATGGGACTTGTCACAGGGTGGACTTACAGCATCGCAGTTGGCTCTTCCTCCATGGTAAGCCATTCAAAAGAGAGTGAGAGAGAACTTCCCAGATGGGAACCACAGTCTTTTGCAACCTAATCTCAGAATTAACATCCTATCACTTCTGCTGCACTCTACTTATTAAGTGTGAGTCAATAAGCCCAGCCCACCCTCAAAAGGAAGTAATTACAAAGAGGTGTGAACACCAGGAGGCAAGGATCATTGGGGGCCACCCTAGAGTTTGCCCATCACAGTCCATCCTCTGGCCCCCAATGATTTTTATGTCCCTCTCAAATGCAAAATATACTTGCTTTCCCCAAAGACCTCAAAATTCTCATCCCATTGCAGTAACAGCTTAAAGTTCAATATCCTGTCATTTAAATCAGGTCCAAGTATGAATGAGATTCCTCAAGTGTAGCTCCTCAAGCACAACTCCTTAAGTACAGTTCCTTGTGATTTGTAGGCCTCTGAAACAAAAGAGGCAAATTATGTGCCCCTCCACCAACATACAATGGTGGCACAGTGGTAAGACAGCCACTCTCTACAGTCCTGCTCAAAGTGGGAGTGGGGGATACGAGACACGGGGTTACTGGTCCACAGCAGTTCGAATATCCAGACAGGCAAATATTGGAACATCCTTGATTAGGTCTCACCTCTCTAATAATTCTTTGTATTCCTCCATTCTGCCTTCTGGTCTCTCAGTTCCACCCTCTTAGTCTTTTTTCCATTTTTTCAAAATGTAGCAGGTGCTAAAATCCTGGGATTTCAAAGCCCTGTTTTCATCATGTACTGTCTCTGTTCCCCTCTGTCCAAGTGGTAATGTTTCTGCATGTATCTTTTTTGAGAACTCGGTGGGTCTCCTGTGAAACTTCCTGGGGTTAAATCAATTAGACAAAAGCCCTACCCTCAAACCTCTTCCAGATAAACTCCTCTCTACCTTTGACTTCTGCTGAGATGACTGAGAACAATGCCCATTAGCGTCCTGAGAGCCCAACTGTTTGATTGAGAGAATCTATGTGGCACACTTAATCCCTCTGCAGGGTCTTAAGTCTGAATGAAGCTTTTCTGAGGCACT
The DNA here is from genome assembly GCF_027409185.1 of Cynocephalus volans. Taxonomy (NCBI): domain Eukaryota; kingdom Metazoa; phylum Chordata; class Mammalia; order Dermoptera; family Cynocephalidae; genus Cynocephalus; species Cynocephalus volans. The sequence continues at coordinate 102,328,808 of NC_084460.1, read as the reverse complement.
AACTTAAACATCTTTGAGATCTTACTAAAAAGATTTTACAGCTGCACTTTGGATTTCATCTTCCTTCACAGAATGTTTTCCCAGCATTGCCCTGGATTTGATCTTTGCTCAGAGCCTTTTTATTTTTATAGGTGTTTTTTTTTTTTAATTTTAGAATTTTTATGTATTTGAATAGTCTGAGAGCTTTTGAAACTATCAAGTCCTGGCTTCTTTGTTTTTGAACAGTTCTTTTCTTATAATAGTTTATCTCTCTCTCATCTCACATTTTCCTGCAAGCAGCAAGAAGAAACCAAGTTTTCCCTAAATGCTTTGCTTGGAAATTTCCTCAGCTAGATCCTTCAGTTCATTAGGCACACTTGCTACTTTCCGTGCTACTGCAAACAAGAGTGTTGTTAAATTTCTACCTTTTCCTCTAGTTTCCAAAAGAGTTTTCTCCCATCCCTTTAAGATCTCACTGACAGCCTTCTCATAATTTGAAATTCTATGAACAGCGGGTTCAAGGCACTTGAAGATACCAACACTCTCCTCAGAATTCTTATATTGTTTCCAGCTTCTACACACTGCCTGTGCCAAAGCTGCTCCCACAATTTATGGCAGCACCCCACTTCCAGGTACCAAAATCTGTGTCAGGTCGGGGTTAGATTTCATTCAGCATTCAGACAAGCAAAACCGCAAGGGGATATATATATATATATATATATATATATATATATATATATATATATAAATATATATATATATATATATATATATATATATATATCCAAAGAGAGAGGTGGTCTTTTGTTTGTTTTTAAATAGGATTTGACCTTATACAATTGTAGGAGATAATCAAGCAGTCTCTGTGAGGCCGTTGTCTTCAGTTTGATGCTGAAGCTTGAAGTCCAAGGCAAGCAGCTAGGAAGGGAAGATTGAGATAAAGTAGATGAGATCAAAGACAAGCTGGAATTCAGTGGCATAACTGGAACCCATGGGGACAAACTATAAAACATGTGTGTTCTTATTGCTTCTGACCTTGGTGGTGTGAGTGTCCTCCAGAAGTCAGTGCCCTTTGTCATGGAGCTAAAACACACCTGGCCCAGAAGTTGGTAAAGCTGAAGGGAGATCCATAAAAAGGTGGAGCAGTTGCAGGCCTGGCTGCATCATCACACCAGCAAGATGAGCTGTCAGATAAATAACACAGGTATTAGCTACAAAACAGCTGCTGCTTCACTTCCACTCTCCAAATCTCCTACAAGAATCTATCTGTGGCCCACCTTTATCAAAAACACATAGAAAAGAGAATTTAGAGAAATGAAGTTCAACCTAGCCAAGATGACACATTAAAAGGTCACCAAAGTAAGCTTTAGTAATGTATGTATATACTTAAAAAGAATCTTTTTATCCATTTTATCTATTCAATGAAAACCAGGCATGATTCTAGGTGCTGGAAATACAAAAATGAACAAAGCAGACAAAAATTCCTCCCTCTTGGAGTTGATTTCCTGTTTCAAGAAGATTGACAATAACCAAAACATGTAATAAGTAAATTGTATGGAAACTGTGAAGGTGAGAAGTGCTATTAAAAAATCAGAATAAGGGGATTGATACTTTAGATTGGGAGAGGAGGTCACATACCTCATTGAGAAAATGACATTTACACAAAGACACAAGAGAGATGAGGGAGTTTACTGTGTAGATATCTGTAGGAAATATTCTTAGTGCCTTGAAAATGGTAACAGTCAACAAATAAATGGATAAAAGAATATACAACTGACTAAATGAATAAAAGTGAGACAAATGCAATGGAAAGAAATAAGCCAGTGCATGAGTTTCTGAAATCCCCTGGCCAACTTAAAAATTAAATTGATCATAATAACGTGGCGTAGCCAATGGAATCAAAGAAACTGATCAGCCAGGCCTTAGGAAGAAGGAATCAAGGCAGCTCACATGGCCTAGGTAAGAGGAATTATGCATCAATGAGGACTCTCTTCAGCGTACCACTAGCAAAATGAATCAGTGACCATGTTTCGTATCTGTGTCTTTCTACTCAAGACTCACTGTCCGAGCTTGGATGTCCATCCACTGGCCAGAAGAAAGGCAGAACAACTGGACTAACAGTGCCACCAAGATGGCAAGTGACAGGAGTGGTTAGTTCTTCAAAGGTAAAGCATACATTATTACCAAATGAAGCAGTGTGACTAGGTGGAGGAAAGCTATAAATGCCCACTACCTCTACCCAAATTCTTTGTAACTGGTTGGTGGTCTGCTAAACATATGTAAATCCAGTCATGCGCTGCGTAAAGATGTTTGGCTTTGGTCAATGATAGATGGCATATAAGATAGTGGTCCCATAAGATCATAATGGCTTTACCATATAGCCTAGTTGTATTATGGCTATACCGTATAGCCTAGGTGTGTAGTATGCTATACCATCTAGGTTTGTGTAAGTTTACTCTAGGATGCTCACACAGCAAAGAAATTGCCTAACGACTCATTTCTTAGAACATATCTCTGACATTAAGTAACACATGCTGTAATGGATAAAGAGACTCCTTAGATTGTATAGATCTCAAAAGACTGATGTGGTTTAAAGACAAAGAAAGGTATAAGATTTTACTTCTGTCCCCAGCACTAGAGTTATCTTCTGTATCCAGGTTGATCCGTGCTTCCAGAAACACTGGAAGGTAGGAAAGGTAAGAAATGTCTTGAACCAAACAAGATAACTAGAAACTCCTGTCCCCTACAGACATGGCCTTAGGTCATAAATTGTCATTGTAAGACCACATAAAAAGCCAGGACCATTGTAAACAGGACAACATTCAGACTTTGGGGCTGCTATGACTGTAGATAAGATTACTTTTTCTTCTCAGTCTAATTATGTCAATTTCTTCCTGTTCCATTGCTAACATTTATCTGCCTGTATCTTTTTAAAATATTAATTCAGTACATGAATCTTTGCTTTCTTCTCTAAAAAGTCTTTGGCTGTGTGATATTTTCACACAAAGGAGCTATTTTTGGCATCCAAAAAATTGCTTTTCTTTTGGCTGGCAAAAAGAATTCACTCACTATCGACTAGTGTATAAAACTTATTTTGCTCAAAAAAGAGGAAAAGAAAAAAGGAGCCTCCTCCAAATGATAGAAGGAAAAAGAGAAGATATTAAACTTTAAAAGGACAAAATTACTCCTCCTCTTTGAACATTTTTCCGAACACTCTGCTGCCTGTCTATTGTTTCAGAGGCTAATAGTTATATAAATGCCTCTTTAACAGCATCTATTCCACAGCCTCTTTGTCTCTGCCTTGAAAGCAGCAGGCAATTGAATATGACTCAGTTTAGAGTCACACCCTTATTTATGTCAAAGGCTCATCAAAGAAAAAATTACCACATTCTTTTTTCTTTTCTTTTTCTTTTTTAAAATTTTGTTTGCTTCTTATTTCCTATTTCAACCCTTATAAAAACAGAGGGGAGAAAATTAGGTTACTAATCAAAAGATTGGAATTCCCTTGGTCTGGCAATTTACTGGGTACTCCGAGGCCAATATTATCTCTAAAGAGAGAAAACAATTTTTGTAAACAAGATTTGCTCAATTTGATGCTCAAATGGATATTATAGGAATTAGACTAGAAGGTCATTTTGTTTAATCTCTTTACATTCTAGGTTGCATGGTAATTTAGATCATACCACTCTTTGCTAGGAAACTCTGTAAACATAAGTATTTGGTGAAATAAACTTTATTAAATGTCTCTTACAGAATTTAGGCATAGAATGACACCTCATCTTTTTCAGCATTTGTGCTGGATGTTTTTGAGACTTAAATTGAAAAATTCTCCGAACTATCTTAGTTCTTAAAAATTAGGAGGGTACCATTTAGAGCATTCATATTCTTGAGATACTAATTAGTGAACAACTCATTCGCAAAATTAAAGAAATCTTCCAGAAAGTATTACTAGAATAGAAGTTTTTTAAAAAAAGCTTTCATAAGGGGAGAACAGACTCAACTAATGAACAGCTGAAAAGATAAATTATTATTCTATAAGATTATATGTTTTTAATAGGAATTAAAAGTGTGCTAACATAGATGTCATCACAACACTACAATAAAGCAAAATCTTACAGAGAATAGGTAGTCCCAGCTGCCTGTTGCCTTCCGCTAATTAGATGAGGGGATCCGGCATTACGTCAAACCACTGAGAAGGACTGAGGAGACAGAATCCTGATGGGACCATGCCTTGCCCTGTGTCCCTCCAGGGCTTCAGTTTTCTTCTTATGGTAGAATTTAGAGCAATATGGTTCTTCCAGTGCTGCAGGTTTATAATCTTGGTGGGTCACACCTCCGTATGGATGTATCATGTTACCTGCTATTTCCACTTCAAACTCTACCTTGCCTTCCTTCACCCACTGGTTAGTGACTATTTGTTGCAAACTCTTTTTCTCGTCCCCATTTCTAAAACCCCATCCTGGTTTATCACTTTAGACACTTGATGACCAGGCTCTTTCACGCCAAAAATCATGTCTCATTCTTCTCAATATCTCTAGCACTAGTACATAGTAGAAATTAACTAAGTGTTTGATAATTGAATGATGTATAAAGAAAGAAAGAAAGAACCAGATGAAGGTTAAAGGAATGAATGATAAATGTCTGGGATAAACAATTCCTCTTTAACATCACTGAAAAAGTAGAAGATAGATATTTAATGATCATTCCTTTTTTTCAATGAAAACATAACTCTGTGGATAGCCAGCATATTTTTTAAAAATAGCTTAGTGCTCTAATTCATGCACATTGTAGATAAAGTAAGCTTTTTGTGGGCCTGTTTGCTCCTGTACTGAGATGTTGACACCCTATAAATTTTAAGTTGTGCTGTTAGCTACAAAACCTGACTAATGCATGGCTTGTATACATTGCTTTATGTGTTTATAAGTTGAAGAATATCAGAAAGAAAAAGTAGAAGTTCACTCTCAGTTCTTCAAGTTGAACATGACTTGCAATGTTTTATGGAAGCTTTAAATGCTTACAATCATGGGCTAACAAACAGAATATGGTTCTTTACCCTATGGAGGCATGTAACATGTTATTTAGAGAACAGTTACTATACGTCAAAGGGAGGAGAAATGTTCTGTGAATCCCAAGATAGAATCAGGATCTAAGGCAGCAGTCTCCAGGATTAAGGTTTCAATCCAATTTAGAAAGCCATGCCTTCCAACAGTGGAATGGGGCTCCTCCTGAAGTAGTCAGCTGACGCACCATTGACCTTACTCAAGAAACAAATACTTGGTGTTTGTACAAAAGTGTAAAACTGACAAAAAACTTATATGTTAAGCCTGAAGAATTTGGGGCCACCCTAAAACCTCCTTTGCCCATTGAGCAGCCACCCCAAAGGAGATCTTGACTGATGGGTTTCTTTATGGGGTGGTGCATGGGCTTACCTACTCCATCATCCACTCAGCTATCCAACCATCTCTCCAACCACCCATCTATCCAACCATCCATTCATCCATTCATCCAACCATCCATTCATCCAACAATCCATTCACCAACCCATCCAACCATCCACCCATTCATTTATTATCCTCATAAAAATTCTTTCTGATGCCCTCTTTCTCAAGAACACTCTCCTCATGGTACCCTTGAAACTCTTTACCCTATGTTCTCCCTTCCCTGGTATTCTGTGTTCCCCTTCCCTTCTTCTGCTCAACATTATTATTTTAATCCAGGACCCTCCTCTGCAGACATTGTAGGATGTGTATGTTCTACAAAGTCTAACTCTCCCAATGACTTCTTTTCTGTCCATGAGACAAACTGTTTAGAAATCTGGGGAGCAAGTTTCTTCCTTTGTCATTCACATTTACTATTTTATTTTTATAACACCCTGTGAAGAAGACAGCTTTAGTATTAATATTCCCATTTTGCACATGAAGAAAGCAAGGCCCAGGCAAGTTCACTTACTGACCCACATTCACACAGGTAAAATGACAGGACCATCACCTGAATCTGGACCCTCTGGTTCCAAGCTTGTTGCTCATGACACCACCACAAGTGGAACTAGTTATTGAGGATTTAAGTGAGGAATTCCTTCTTGAGGATAGAAATCTCTTTCTACATTATGCAAATATGATTCAAATTTTTAATGTTATTTATCTATTGACAAAACTAGTAAGAGACTCTGTAAATGTTCCTGACACTAATCTCTTTTTATGGAGTACATTGCAGCAGTCATAAACTCAGGGTACTATTATCTAAGTTAGTTAAGATACTTTAAGATTATACAAAGAATTCAATTTTATCACACTATTATTGCTATTGTGTCATTTTAATTCAGACAGGTTAATTTAAGAAAAGACAGTAATTTCAAAGGCAGTAAGCCACAATGGTATAGAAAAGCCTTTGCCAGCTGGCTATAATGCTCTGAAAATTAATGAAATCATTACCCATTAAAATTTTCTCTAAAGCTGCATTGTCAGGAATCTATTCTCTCTAAATGTACCTATTGGCAAACAGTCACTCTTAAAACTAATAAAATGTGGTAATACTTTCCATACATATTAGGTGTGTCTTTTTGCTCAGTAAAATTGTATTACTTTATGACATAAAGGAATCGAGATGATTTGTGCTGGGGAACTAGAGAAGAAACTCCAAGGAATGATCTCCAAGTGTTTGTAGGAGGTAGCTCAGGCTGGGTTGGAAGAAAATCAGGGTCTGATTTCAGCCTTCTATTTACAAACTGCAAGTCTTTTTGAGTATCCCTGTAGGATGACGTAAATGTCACAAAGATCCTGGCAGAAGGAGGCTGCATAGATCATCAGTCCTCAGTAGGCTCTTGCTGAAGGCCAACTTGTGGTGAGTAACATAGTTATGATCACCATAAGTTTGAGGGCATAAAATGTGTTAAATATGCATATAATTTACATAAGTGTACCTAAATGATTCCAGCTACCAGAGAAAAATATATGGTCATCTTCTTCCATTATTGAAACTTCACATATCTTAAAAACCAGAGAACTGCTTAGGAGAACTTGCTTGCAAAGTTCTCTGAAGAATGCTTCTACAAATTCTTATAGTAAAAGCTTGATTAAATAAAATAACTGCAGAAAGGGACTCTGCTTAATTTTAATTCAAGCAAATATATTTTTAAAAGATCCTCTTTGTTGAAAATGTATCTAAAATATGTCTTTTTATTCCCCTCCTTAAATTAGTTCAGTATATGGTGTGGAACATTATTAAGTGAGTAGTAATTCAGAGAGGAAAGTTCAAGTGGGCTCTGATTCTAGGCCTGACATCTGCTGACCTTGGGATATGAGGCAAGTACATTGAAAACTTTCATACTCTATTTTCTCAGCTATAGAAGAAAAGACGGGGGAAACTCCAACCCAACCAGACAGAAAAATCACGTGAGTGTTTTGATAGAAATTAAAATGTCTAGATCTACTCTGAAAGGTTAAGGAGAGGGGCCAGAAATCAATATGTATAGTCAGCACCATAGATGATTCTAGTCCAGTTGGTCAAGGCACCAGAGCTAGTAACTGCTGGACCAGAAGACACTGAAAGGTCCCTAACAACTCTAACAGTTTATGTTTACTTAACTCCTCTTTGGTGTTTAAGCATCTTGAAACTCCATAACCTCTCTGAGGATCAAGTATTTGGAGAACTGATATCTTAAAATTAGCACTAGATCCAGAGAAAAACCTGGGTTGGAATCTTGGTGTCTTCTAGTAACTTGCATTACATTTGCCGTTCAGTTTAAGCTCTGCACATATCTGTAAAGTGAAGACTAATTTATTTGTGAGGTTTCACAAATTTAAAACTCTAAAAAGTTAAATTTTGGAAATTTGTAAGGAAAGAACATTTACTTGTGAATTATTTTCTCTTAGAAGACGTTTCAGAGAAAATCTCTATTCAGTTTACATGAACCTTAAGGGTAGAGATTTCAGCACATATTAAATCTGACTCAAAACTAACCCCTTCCTTAAGGAGAACTTCACAAGACATCTCATATTTCTATTTTAAAACATAAATATAAGGAGTGACATCAGCAAGATGGTGGAATAGGAGTTCTCCATCTTCACTGCATCCCACAGAAATCCAACTAGCAACTATCCACAGGTAAGAACACCCATTGTGAACGTCCCAGAACTTGGGAGTGAGGCTGAGACACCCTCTGGGACTGCAGAACTGAGAAAAGCAGCGATCGAATGGTGGGTAAGAGGAACAGTCTCTTTGATAGAGCCTCCTTCCCCTGAGCCTGCACAGCACCACATGCAGAGAATTCCCACAGTTTCTACAGTGGGAAAAGTGAGTTGGAAGCAGACATTCAGCCTCTCCACCATTCTGTGACCCTTCACAGGACATATACGTCTGTCTTGTACCAGAGGAAATATTGGGAGTACTGTCAGGACTAGACCTGTGGGCAGTAAGAAGTAAAGAATGGGGGTGGAGCTCATAGTGACAAGCACACACATATTGGTGGTTTCTTTGCATTCCAGACAGTGAAGTCATCACACCAGAGAAACTAGCTATCAGCATCACACTACAGAAAGCATGGTCCATGGGTCTTCCAGGCTCAAGTCCCTAGCCAGCTTCCACACATAGCCCCAGTGTTCATGTTAAGTCTTCCTGAGACCAGGTGGCAACTGCAGGTCAATGACTACCTGCAAGATTACCTGGCCCTACCCAATCTTAGTGATGGAGAGGTGATCCAACTAAACCCTGGTGCTCTTGTTAAATCCTTCCCAAGTCAGAAGGCAACTGTTAGTCAGCAATTACACATGGAGGGTGCATCTGACCCTGTCCCAACCCCAGATGCTGAGCTACGACTCCACCAAACCTTGATGTTCTGTTTAAGCCTACTCTAGGCTAGGAGGCAAGCCCAAGTCCACACATATCTGGGAAGCATAGCCTCTGGCCCTGCCAACTTCATGTGGCAAGCAACAACTCCATAGACCTCACCCAGTCTTGAAGTCTATCACATAGCCTAACTTCATATTCTAGCCACAGTATTACACAACCAGGAAAGATAACCTGCAACCCTGCCTGATAAGAGATAATTGCAGAGCTCAGCCAGCAGCCTCACCTGATGTCAGAGTCCAGCCAGTGGTCTCACTGGACCATGAAGCACAGCCAGCAGTACCATTTGACCTCAAGGCACAGGAAGTGACCTAGTCCAGGTGGAAAGCCCAACACCAAGGTCTGCCTGTCTAGTGTTTCTACAAGCTGGCTCACCCAAAATCCCAAGCTAGACTAAATATTAAAAGTCTCTCACCACCAAAGAAATCTACAAAGGCTGGAAGAAATGGTTGTATCCACAAATGTGCAGGCACCAACATAAGGACAAAAAGCCTGTGAAAAATCAGGGAAATATAGCACCACCAAAAGAAACAAATAAAGATCTAGTAATGGACCCAGAAGAGATGGAGATCTATGAAGTCACTGACAAAGAATTCATAATAATTTTCTTAAAGAAGTTCAGGGAATATAAGAAAATACAGATAGAAAATTAAATAAAATTTGAAAAACAATTTAAGAACAAATTGAGAAGTTTGACAAAGAAATAAGAGCAATAAAATAAAACCAAATAGAGATCCTAGAGACATAGAATACAGTGACTAAATTTTTTAAAAATCAATAGAAAGCTACAACAGCTAATTTGATCAAGCAGAAGAATCAGTGAAATTGAAGACAGGATATTTGAAATTATCCAATCAGAGGAGAAAAAAATGAATAAGGTATACAGTAATCATGTGACACCATCAAGAAAACTAACTTTCACATCATAAGAGTTGCTAAGGAAGAAAAGAGAGAAAAAGGCCTACAATGCACATTTTAGGAAATAATAGCTAAAAATTTCCCAAATCTGGGGAAAGATGACAACATCCAGGTACAGAAATCTCAGAGGTAAGCAATCAAATTTAACCCAAAGAGGGGTTCACCAAGACAAATCTTAATCTAATTATTAAAAATCAAACACAAGGAAAGAATACTGAAAACAGCAAGACATACAAAATATATCACATTCAAGGGAGCTACAATATGGCTTTGAGTGGATTTCTCAGCAGAAACCCTGCAGACTAAAAGAGAATGTGATGATATATTCAAAGTCCTGAAGAGAAACAGCTACCAACCAAGAATACTCTATGCAGCAAAGCTGTATTTCATAAAGGGGAGAGATGAAAGCTTTCCAAGACAAACAAAAGCTAAAGGAGTTTATTACCACTAGGCTTGCTTTACAGAAATTGCTAAAGGGAGTTCTTTAAGCTAAAATGAAAGGCTGCTAATTAATAATAAAAAACTTATGAAAGTAAAAACTCAATGGTGTAAGTAATGAATAGTCATACTCAGAATCCCCTAATACTGTAAGGGCAGTATGTAAAGCAATTTTTATCTCTACTAGGAGGGTTAAAAGTCAAAATTATTAAAAACTACTATAGTTATAAGAAGTTGTTAAGGGATACAAATTATAAAAACAAATGTAAATTTTTTTTAAAAATTTTATTTTGTCGGTATACATTGTGGTTGATTATTGTTGCCCATCACCAAAACCTCCCTCCCTCCTCCCTCCCCCCTCCCCCCACCAATGTCCCCTCTGTTTGCTTGTCATATCAACTTCAAGTAATTGTGGTTGTTATATCTTCTTCCCCCACCCCGTTTTTTTTTTTTTTTGTGTGTGTGTGTGTGTGTGTGTGTGTGAAACAAATGTAAATTTTGACATCAATATCATAAAAGCTGAAGGAAAGAAGGAAGTATAGAGTTTTTGTATGTGATTAAAGGCAAGTTGTTATCAGCTTAAAGCAGCCTGTTTTAAGGATAAGATATTCAATGTAAGCTGTTTTGGTCTGTTTTGTGTTACTATATCAGAATATCTGAGACTGGGTAATTTATAAAAAGAGGTTCATTTGGCTCACAATCCTGGAAGTAGGAAAGTCCAAGAAGCATGCCACCAGCATCTGCTCAGCTTCTGGTGAAGGGGATGGGAAGGGAGAGAATGGGGAATTGTTTATCAAAGGGTATGAAGTTTCTGATAAATGGGAGGAATAGGTTTGGACATCTGTTACACAGCAGGGTGACTATAGTCAATAATAATAATAATTACATATTTCAAAATAACTAAGAGTAAATTTTAAATATCTCACCATAAAAAATGAAAGGTAAGTAATGTGATGACTATGTTAATTAGCTTGATTTAATCACACTACATTGTAAATATATATGTCAAAACATCACATTTTACCTGATAAATGTACACAATTATGATTTGTCAATCAAAAATAATATTGAACATAAAATTCAACCGTCTCTCAGCAACCCTGCTTCACAGCTTCACCCACTGCCCAAGAAGCAGCTGGCTGGGCCTCTTCTCTGCAGTCCCACCTAGTGATTTCACCCACTGCCCCAGAAGTGGTTTAGAAGCCCCACCCCTCACTGACCCACTCCTGAACCACTGTGGAAAGCATGACCTCTGGCTTGGCCCCATTAAGTAGTGCACTGGACCAGCTCCTGGCAGACCTACACTCAGCTAGCTGAGCCAAAGTGTACCCATACCCCCAACTCAGAGCAACAGCCCATCTGTCATGCCCCTGGTGGACCCACCACTAAGTCTTTGAGCCATTGCATACAGACACATCTGAATTAGAAAACCTGGTTAATGTGCCCTTGGAGTGCCCACTCCCAGTCAGAAAATCATCATGTTGACCCTGCCAATAGCAAACCAGACCTAGAATCCCTAACATGCCAGGAGTCCACACCGCCAGCCTGAAAATCAATCCAACAACGCCATCTTCAGTGAAGCAGCTCCCAAGAAAACTGACCCACAGTGACCATGTGCCCAGCCCCCCAGCCTGAGAATCAACACGGTGATCCTACCCTTGGCAAAACCCTACCACTACAGCCACAAAGCTCCCAAGCATAGGCCACTGTGTTACATGCAGACATAGAAAACTGAATTATAGCTGAAGAAACCACACAGAGTCTACAGTACTGCATCCATCCAGAGTAAAGCCATTGTATTCTACCCAGTCAACACCCAAGGACACATTTGCAAGTGAAAGTTCTTCCTTACATAATCCACTCTCCAAAATTCAAAGAGGTGACTGTTCCAACAGATTCACAGATATCAATGCAGAGAAATAAAAAACATTAAAAACACAAGAAAACATGACACCATCAAAGAAACACAATAATGCTCCAATAATGAATTCCAAAGAATCAGAAATTGCCAACTTGCCTGAAAAGGAAATCAAATTAATAATCTTAAGGAAATTCACTGAGATAAAAGATTTCATTGAATTGTTTATCTATTGAAAAACAACTCATGATCTGAATGAGAAATTTAAGAAAGAGATGGGTATTATTTAAAAAATCAACCAGAAATCTTAGAATTGAAGAATTTATTGAAAGAAATAAAAAAATCATATCTGAGAGTCTCAACAATAGACTAGATCACACAGAAGAAAGAATTTCTGATCTCAAAGACAGCTATTTTGAAATGACCTATGAAGACAAAAATGAATAAAAAAATGGAAAGAATTTTTTAAAATGAAAAAAGCTTATAAGACTTATGAGAAATATTAAGCAAACAAATATTTAAATTATGAGCATTCCAGAAAGAGAGGAAAACAAAAAAAATATTGAAAACATTTTTAATGAAATAATAACAGAAACTTTCCCAAGTCTTGGGAAAGATACAAACATCCAAATACAGGAAGCTCAAAGGCCCCAGATAGAGTCAACCTAAAAAGTCCTCTCCAAGACACATTGTAGTCAAATTGGCAAAAGTTAAAGACAAAGAGAGAATTCTAAAAGCAGCAATAGAAAAGTGTCAAATCACTTATACGGGAATCCTCATTACACTAAGAGCAGACTTCTCAGCAGAAATCCTACAGTCCAAGAGAGAATGGGATGATATATTCAATGTATTGAAAGAAAACTGCCAGCCAAAAATATTATATCCACCAAAACTACCATCCAGAAATAAAGGAGAACTAAATTCTTTCTCAGACAAGGAAAAATTAAGGTAATTCATCATCACTAGTTCAACTTTACAAGTAATGATTCAGGGAGTCCTACATTTCTAAGAGCGAAAACAATAATGACCATCACAATAACACCTGAAAATATAAAACACTTTCCAGCAGAATAGATACATGAAAAAGAAAAAGAAAGGAATCAAACCTTATCAATATATGAAACCACCAAACCACAAATATAAACAATAAAAAAGTAAGAAAGGAACAAAAGATACACAAAACAATCAGAAAATAACCAACAAAATGACAGAAGTAAGACCTCACATGTCAATAATAACCTTGAATGTAAACTGATTAAATACCCCAATTAGAAGACATAGACTGGCTGAATGGATAAAAAATATGACCTATTGATATGCTGCCTCCAAGAAACGCACCTCACTTATGAAGACACACATAGACTGAAGTGAAGGGATGGAAAAAAATACTCCACACAAATGAAAAACGAAAATGAGCAGGAGTAGCTATACTTATATCATATAAAATAGACTTTAAATAAAAATCTGTATTAAGAGACAAGGAATGGCATTATATAATGATGAAGAGATCAGTACAACACCAGAGCACCCAAACATATAAAGCAAATATTATTACATCTAAAGGGAAAGATAGATGCCAACACAATAATAATTGGAGACTTTAACACTCTACTTTCAGCATTGGACAGATCATCGAGACAGAAAATCAATAAAGAAATATTGGATTTAAATGGCTCTGTAGACCAGATGGACCTAATAGACATTTACAAAATATTTGTAATTGCTGCAGAGTATACATTCTTTTCATCAGCACACAGAACATTCTACAGAATTGTCCATATGCTGAGCCAGAAAACTAGTCTCAATAAGTTCAAACAAATCAAAATTATATCAAGTATTTTTTTCTGACTGTAATGGAATAAAACTTGAAATCAATAACAAGAGGAGCTTTCGAAACTACATAAATATATGAGAATTAAACAATGTGCTCCTGAATGACCAATGGGTCAAAGAAGAGATTAAGAAGGAAATAAAATTGTCTTGAAACAAATGAAGGAAGAAACATAACATACCAAAACCTATGGGATACTACCAAAGCAGTATTAAGAGGAAAATGTACAGCCATAAATGTCTATATCAAAAAAATACAAAGATCTCAAATAAACAACCTAACAATGTACTTCAAGGAACTAGAAAAGCAAGAACAAACCAAATCTAGAATACGTAGAAGAAAATAAATACTAAAACTCAAAGCATAAATTAATGAAATTGGGACTAAAATTACAATATAAAAGATCAATCAAACAAAAAGTGTTTTTTTTGAAAAGATAAACAGAATTTGGTAAACCATTAGCCAGACTAACCGAGATAAAAAGAGAAAAGACCCAAATAAATAAAATCAGAAATGCAAAAGGAGACATTACAACTGATAACTCTGAAATACACAAGATCATTACAGACTATTAGGAACAATTATACACCAATAAATTTGAAAGACTAGAGGAAATGCATAAATTCCTGGACACATATCACCTACCAAGATTGAACCAAGAAGAAATAGAACACCTGCATAGACTAATAACAAGTAATGAAATTGAATGAGTAATAAAAAGTCTCCCAACAAAGAAAAGCCCAGGACTAGATGCCATTACTGCTGAAATCTACCAAACATTTAAAGAATAACTAATACCACTGCTTAAACTATTTCCAAAAATTGAAGTGGACAGAATTCTTCCAAACTAATATTACAAGGCCAAAATTACTCTGATACCAAACCAGGCAAGTACACAACAACAAAAAAAGAAAACTACAGGCCAATATCCCTGATAAACATAGATGCAAAAATCCTCAGTAAAATACTAGCAAACCAAATCCCACAACACATCAAAAAGATTATACACCATGGTCAAGTGGGATTTATCCCAGAAATGCAAGGATGGTTCAACATATGCAAATCACTAAACATAATACATCACATCAACAGAATGAAAATTTAAAAAATGATCATCTCAATAGACACAGAAAAAACATTTGATAAAACTCAACATCCTTTCATGATAAAACAAAAACCTCGATAAATTAGGTATAGAAGGAAAGTATCTTAATACAATAAAGGCTATATATGACAATCCCACAGCTATTATCATACTAAGAATGGGAACAAAACAAGGATGACCACTCTTACCACTTTTATTCAACACAGTACTAGAGGTCCTAGCCAGAGCAATTAGGCAAGAGAAAGAAATAAAGGACATCCACATTGGAAAGGAGGAAGTCAAGTTGTCTCTGTCTGCAGATGACATGGTTTATATAGAAAGAAACCTAAAACTCTACCAAAAAACTACTAGACCTGATAAATAAATTCAGTAAAGTTTTAGGACACAAAAATCAACATACAAATATCAGTAACAATTCACAAACAATGAAATAGCAGAAAAAAGAAATCAAAAAAGCAATCCCATGTACAATAGCAACAACAAAAAAAATGAAATACCTAGGAATAAATTTAACCAAGGTGGTGAAAGATCTCTATGAGAAAAACTGTAAAACACTAATCAAATAAATTAAAGACCCCCAACACACAAATAGAAAGTTATCCCATGCTCATGAATAGTAAGAATCAATATCATCCAAATGACCTACTACCCAAAGTGATTTCCTGCTTCAGTGCAATCCCCATCAAACTATCAATGACACACTACACAAAAATAGAAAAAAAAATTCAAAAATTTATATGAAACAACAAAAGACTCTGAACAGTGAAAGTAATCCTGAGCAAAAAAGAATAAACACAACTTCAAAATATACTATAAAGCTACAACTATCAAAACAGCATGGTACTGGCACAAAAACAGACACACAGACCAATAGATCAGAATAAAGAATTCAGAAATGAATCCACATACTTAAAGCTAACCGATTTTTGACAAAGGATCCAAGAATGTACATTGGGGAAAGGACAGTCTCTTCAAGAAATGGTGCTGGTAAAATTGGAGATCTATATGCAGAAGAATAAAACTAGACCTCTATCTCCCAGCATATACCAAAATCAACTCAAAATGGATTAAAAACTTAAATGTAAAACTTGAAACTATGAAATTTCTAGAAGAACACACAGGAGAAACACTTTGGGTCATAGGACTTGTCAAAGATTTTCTGAATAAGACTTCTATAGCACAGGCAGCAAAAGCAAAAATAAACAAATGGGATTATATCAAACTAAAAAGCTTCTACACAATAAAGGAAAGAATCAACAGAGTGAAAAGACAACCTACAAAATGGGGGAAAATATTGCAAACTATGCACCTGACAAGGGATTAATATCCAGAATATACAAGAAATTCAAACAACTCAATAGTAAAAAAAAAATAATTCCAATTAAAAAATGGACAAATAGTAAAAAAAAAATAATTCCAATTAAAAAATGGACAAATAAGGTGAATAGACATTTCTCAGAAGACATACAAATGTCCAACAGGTACATAAAAAAATGCTGAACATCACTAATCATCAGAGAAATGCAAATCAAAACCACAGCTAGAAATTCTGTCAAAAAGTGAGAAAATAACAGGTACTGGTGGGAGGAACTCTTATAAAGGGAACTCATACATTGTTGGTGGGAATGTAAATTAGTATAACCATTATGGAAAACAATATAGAGTTTTATCAAAAAATTACAATTAGATCTATCATATGATACAGCAATCCCACTACTGGGAATATATCCAAAGAAAAGGAAATCAACAAGTTGAAGGAATATCTGCAGCCCCATGTGGCTCTATTCACACGTGGCTCTATTCCACATGGCTCTATTCACAATAGTCAAGTTTGGGAGCCAACCAAAATGTCCATCAATGGATGGTTAAATAAAGAAAATGTGGTACAAAATGAAATAAATGAATGAAATGCTGCCATTTACAGCAACATGGATGAGCCTGCAGAAAATTATGTTAAGTGAAATAAGCCAGGCACAGAGAGAGAAATACCACATGTCCTTACTCATATGTGGAAGCTAAAAACATTGATCTCATAGAAGTAGACAGTGTAATAGTGGTTACTAGAGACTAGTAAAGGGAGGAGGGTTGGGGGAATGAGGAGAGGGTGGTCAATGGATACAAAACTGTACAGAGATAGAAAGAATAAGATATAGTATGCTACAGCAGTACAGGCAAACTATACTCAACAAAAAATTACTGTATAATGTCAAGTAGCTAATTGAGAGGACATTGAATGTTCCCAACACAAAGAGGTGACAAATATTTGAGATGATGGATATGCTAAATACTTTAATATGATCATTGCACACTGTATTAATGCACCCAAATATCATATTGTACTCCATAAACATGTGCAATTATCATGGGTCAATTAAGAAAAAATAAATTAAAAAGAAGAAAAACATTTCAGAGGCAGAAGTAGATTAGAGGTTGCCAGAAATGGGAAGTAAAGAATAATGTGAAGTTATCGCTTAATTGGTGCAGAGTCTATGTTTAGGATGATGAAAAAGTTCTGGAAATGGATATGGTAGTCACACAGCACTGTGAATGTAATTAATTCCACACAATTGTGTGTTTAAAAATGCTTAAAACGGCAATTCTTATGTTATATATGTTTTACCACAATAAAAAAATAAATTTTTTTAACTTATAAAACATAAATATGGAGCCAAAGAAAAAGAAACAGAAAGTTTGTTTAGAATGTTTTAGCTCAAAAAGCTAATTATGTGACACCTGTATTCAAATACTCAGCCCAATGCTGTGCAAAACATTTACAATGAAGCAAAAATATGGACTAATTTTCTCTGCTTTGTGGCTTGCTAAAAGAATTATCTGTAGTATATATGAAGCTTTTATAACAATATTCTAGAGGCAATAGAAAAACAGGTTTTCTGATAAGGCATCAGTTTTGCAATGAACACAATGAAATGTGTCACTTTGAAGTTGAGTCCATTCTTGAAATTCCAGGAGAAGCCATCACAGCCCCTGTCATGGCTGCTGTATAATTGGTATTCATTGCACAACCTACTTTCTCTAAAAAATGATTGACATTCCTGCAGTTTGTGCTGTGTGAAAGTGGCCACATTGTCAAAACCTGGGCAAACACATCTCCTCAAAAGGTTAATTGAAATTCAGTTGAATACAAAGATATGAATGGATTTTTTCACATACCTTTAATACAAGGTTTTTAAGTTATGACTAGAATAAAGTAATTCATCTAGACTTTAACTTGTCCTCCGTGATAGTCACTAGCCACATGTGGCTATAGAGCACTTGAAATGTGGCTAATACAAAATGAGGTATGCTGTAAATATAAAATATACACCAAGATTTTAAGACTCAGTTTTTAAAAAATGCAAAGATCTCATTAAAATTTTTTAACTGATTGCATTTTTAAAGCAATAATATTTTGGACATATACAATTAACTAAAATATAATAGTAAAATTAATTTAACATTTTTTTTTACTTTTTTAATGTGACTATAAGAAAATATAAATTACATATACGGCTCACATTATATCTCTATTGGACAGCTTTGTTTTCAACAATCAGAGGGTGCCCCTTCCCAAAACAGTTTAACTGATGCTGTTCAAACCATTATAACATTTATTTATACCTTTAGCATGTGATATAAAGATAGTAGTGTCATTTCCTATCAGTTTATTTGAAATTAAACCCATATTGATGACTCTAAAAATACAAAATCGTAATTTCAGAATAATTTGATTTATGTCTAAAAGGAACTTGTTATAATACAGTTTCTTACAAAGTCTTAGAATTTCTTGATATCCTAAACAATCATTTAATTTAATCCCAAGGATTAAAACTAAGAACAAGAGAGTTTAAGGGATCTCCTTAATATTCCTCAGAACCAAAGCCACAACTGGAACCCAGATCTCTGAACCTCAAGCCACAATATATCTATTGTACCAGTACTATTTAAAGTGGTGTTTTCAAGTGAGATTAAAATTACTCCTTGCTTTTTTTCCCACAATGCATAACCTGATTTTTGCAAAAAAAAACTTCAATTCCAAAGCCATGTTTTTAAAAATTGCCATAATTGATACTACACTCATTAAGACAAAGATATTTGACTGAAGTAACGTAATAACTTTTTATTGGTCTCCTTCCCCAATAAATACAGTTTGATCTAATAGAGTTTTGTGACACAAAGAAATCAAAGCATAAAACCCACAAAATCCCCAAGAAGGCATAAATTTCTAAATAGAAGTAGAGATGGAAGGAAAAAAACAGCTTGACTCAACAAAGTGCCTTAAAGCCCTGAAGCAAATTTGGATTGCCTGGAACACAGACTTCCTGCACATGAAACATGAGGCAACAGAATCCCCGAGGGGATCAAGGCAGATAAACAGCGGAGAGGAGGACACTGGCCAACCTGCAGGAGATATTTTTAAAACCTCCTTAATTTCATATATCTGACACAAAGAAAGGGTAAAAGAAAACTGTTACTTCTGCATTAGGTAGCGAGAGAAAATTGTCCCCTGCCTGACTTAGGTTCTTTGGGGAGCACTTAACCCCTTCAAGGTCACGTCAAGGCACTTCACTAGTCACTTTTTCACTCCCCCTATAAAGAACCCAGTCAAACTTCTCACTGTTTTTCCATTGTTAAAAAATAATAATTGATTTTCCATTTTGTAGAGGTTGGGAGAGAGGGAGTACTAATAAATTAATTTTTTTGAGGTCATTTAAAAATAGTCTTAAGATTAAAGGAAAATAGTCATTCTAAGTACTGCTTTGACTTAACTGGCCAATTGTATTGAGTTAAAAAAAATTCAGTGAAATGTAGGGTACAAAATGCTTACTAAAGTACCTACACACACTAGATACCCAACAAATGTTAATTTTATCCGAATCACTCAAAGAGATGCCAGTATAAATACAAGGTTAGAGATGATTAAAGACTGGGGAGAATCAAGCATTCATATTCTATTTCTTCTTAATAGTCTGATTTAATTTCATTTTAACATTCCAATTGCAATGTATTTTCATTGTATGTAACGTGTAAAAATATAAATATGTAATATTAAAGGTAAAGGAATACAAAGCATAATGAAAATCCCTTTCTTCTTTCATTTTACCCAATATTTTTTATCCCACAGTTTCTCTTTCCTTAGCATTTGATTTTCTCAAACACTATTTTATGTCACCTCAGCCTTTCTCTGACTTTCTGCTCTTCACTGGGAAACCACTTTATTGAAATTGAGAATATTTGATGCTCAGTTAGGGCAAGATAAAATAACATTAACATCAAGGAGGCCTCCTGGCCAAGGGAAAGCCAAAGAGCATCACCATGAGATTACCAGCACTTTAACTTTAAAACTCGGTGTTGTCATTGTACCTAGAAGTGAACAGTCTCTGGGGAACTGACTCCCACTAATCAAACTATGAAGAAACTGATGTAGAAACCATCAAGTCAATCACCAACCTATCATGAAAAAAAGATGTACCAAGAAGAAGAAAAAAGTTCACATCAGTTGATCAGACATTATTTTCCTATTAGATAATATGCATGGGAAGCTAAATAATTTGGGTAAAGTAGATAGCCTTAATAATGTGTGTCATCAAGCTATAAAGGCCAAATGTATTTATCCACACTGTAGAATTTGCCTGCTATAAGTTCTGGGGAATTTGCAGGACTCGCTAGAATGCTCTTTCCCCTTATGAAGTGCTGGAGATATTTTGACAAATAGTTCTTGATACTTCTTTTTAGTTACCCAGGCTAATCATCTTTTTTTTTTTTTAATGCTGTCTTTCTACAAGTGTTTCATAAAATTTGGTTTACTACATCATAATCACATTCCTGTACTGTTTTTCTTAAAAGTCTCCTTGATTAGAGTTATCGGTGTCATCAAGACTTTCCAGCCCTACATTTACAGGTATCTCTCAGTTTACCCGTAAAGAATGCTAATCAAATATGTTATGTGTAGATTTTACCAGATTAACTCACTCAAGATGATGCCATTTTCGAGTTTTTGGTGAACACCTTTGCTATGGGTTGTGTCCCCTGAAGACTTATATTCTAGAAACAATCCCCATCGTAACAATTTTAAGAGGGTGGGAAATCCTATTACGGGAATTAAAAGGTGGGGCCTTTAGAGGTGATTAGATTGTGAGGACTGTACGCGTGTGAATGGACTGATCCATTCATGGAGTAATGGGCGTGGTTCTGATGGCTTTATAAGGAGAGCAAGTGAGGTTAACTTACTCTTGCTCAGCCCGTTCTTGCCATGTGATACCCTGAATCACTATAGAAGAAGATCCTCACCAGATGTGTTCCCTGAACTGTGGACTCCCAGGCTTCCAAAACTGTAAGAAATAAATTTCATTTCTTTATAAATTACCCAGTTTCAGGTATTCTGTTAAGAGCAATGGAAATGGGCTAATACAAGCCTACACTTGCAATCTGTTTTGACTATATGAGGCTCCATGAATACTCTCTTTAGTAATGGAAGTATTGAGCCTCATTTTAAATAATTTAGAATATGTATAAACACATTGTGCACGAGTAACATTGACCCACACGACTCAGTCACTTCAGAGAATGCAGCAGCATCATCTAAAAAGTCCAGATCTAGACAACTAGATAACTTCCTTTTGAAGGGCAAATGGTTCTCCACTTCAATTTTTTTCCCAGCCTTCCAAGGCAAAAACATTTCTTACACTATTTCCTAAGCCAAGTAAACATCATTAAGTGGGCCTTTGGCAAAGCTTGGGTTCATTAAGTGATATTTCCACTTGAAACAACAAATATAAAAACAGTCCTCATGTTCCATTTGTCTTCACCCTAATGATGGATCTAGGCATTGACTTCAACTTTTAGTGCGGACTCAGGATCGTGTATTCTACTTTCTGTTGCAGGAACATCCTGAGTTAGATACCTGTAAAATTTCAATTAACAAGCCACAACAAGTTTTTTTAAAAAACAATGTCACCACACAATATTTAAGAATATTTCATTCTTACATTAACTATGGCTTGTAGAATAAGTACAAATTATAACTTTTATATTTATTGCATTTGCTAGGTACCGCAGGATCTCTCTTACACCAAACCATGTGCTATCTTTTCCCCCTCCACAGTCCATATTTTCCAGTCACTCAGTACAGTTACATTACAATTTTAATTGAAGAAATATATATAAAAATACATAATAGGCACCCCTTCCTTACACTACAAAACTCCCAATTTTTAGAATATCTTCTCATTTCGCCCATAAAGGTAAAATTTCTAAGGAATCTTCTAGAACTGGGCCCACCCATCTGCCATTTTCCATCAAGGTATAAACCAAAATCATAGTGATGTGCAAGGGGCAGGTACACTGGTAGAAACGGGGTTAAGGAAATCAAGAATAGGTCAATACATGGACTCTCCCTCCTTCTGAATTTTCTAGAAGTCCAAGGAAGTTGTAGTTGTTAAAAACATGAAAAAAATTTTAAAAGTACATGAAATCAGCTCAATAAATTGTAAAATTATTATTACTATTATTCTTGAGAAATTATTTTAAAACTCAGAAGTTGTTTTTCTTTTTGTTTTCTTGACTAACAGAAAAAGAAACAAGAAAAACTAAGAGCACATTGGCACAAAGCATCTAGTAATAATATAGTAATTCTGCTCCCTTATCCCAGTCACAAAAGTGATTATTTATGTTCATAGTTTCCTATCTTTATATCACTTTAATAAATCTCATAATTTTTTAATTATAATTTTAGGTAACTGAAATTTGGGTCTTGGTAACTATGATTCTTTGAAAATGATGTCAAAACCAAAATAATATTCTCCTGCAACAGTCTCAATCTATTTTCTACCTCCCACACATATGTCCCCTGTCTTCTCTCACTCTTTTGCATTTTTCCTCAACAAGTTCATAATTTCTGTGAGAGATTGGCAAATATTATCTACGTCCAGTGTAAAGAATAACCGTGCCACGATGAAGGACGGATCCAGGCTACAGTAATAAATTTGCTTTCTGCACATCCATCCAAGTTAATGGACTATCCTCTATCCTTCTCTCCTAGAAGGTTTTTATATCCTACTACCTTACCCTTATTAGTGATGCCCTTTGACTTAGTCCCAAGCCTGGCAATGTGCTCGCTTGGCACTGTAGCCCTGTTACAACACAGTTCTCCATAGGGTTCCTATCATGAGTTACATCAGGTACATTGTAGTGGATTGCATTATGTCCCCCAAAACTCCCTGAAACTTGAATTGTGTCCCCCAAGTTTTATGTATTAGAAACTTAGCCCCCACTGTGACTGTTAAGAGGGTGGGAAATCCTATTATGGTAATTCAAAAGTGGAGCCTTGAAGAGGTGATTGGATTGTAGAACCGTATAGCAGTGAATGGATTAAAAATAATGGTCAGGGGAGTGGTTCTGAGGGCTTTAAAAGAAGAGGAAAGTCTGTCTCTCTGCTCTCTCTGCTTCCACCATCTTGCAATGCAAGACCCCTGGGGTCACTGTTGCCTCCACCAGATGGACTTTGGACTTACCAGCCTCAGAAACTGCAAGCAATAAATTTTGCTTTTCTTTGTAAATCACCCAGTTCCAGGTGTTTTGTAATAAGCAACAGAAACCAACTAATACATATGTCAAGGAAGCTAACATGAGCTTTTACGACCCCCAAACAAGCCCTGGCCATCTACAAACGTCCTCTAGAATACAGAAGGAAAAATTAGGAGAAAATATAGAAATTGGAAGAGCACATAAGAAAACAACACTAACAAAGTAATTAAAACAATAACAATTTGGGGCAACAGCTAAAAACATAAGTGAAAGAAAGGAGGTATTTTTGAGCCCCTAACTAATAGGTTAAAATATGTAATTTCACTTGCTCACACTGAATGCATGATTTGGCTTTCTTTTTTTTCAGCTCCAGCAACAGCTAGGAATACCTTGCTGACAGTTTTTACCTCATAAATTTGGTTCCTGATCCAACATTTCTTTACAAGAAAAAAAAGAAAAGAAAAAAAAATTAAAGATCTTCCTTCAAATGAGATTCTTTCCCTCTGGGTTTTCACTGATTTATAATTGCATCAATATTTCACATTTCTATTAAAAACACCATGTTCTCATGCTCAGTCTGGCAGAGGCTTCCCCTTGCACTCGACAGATTGTCCATCGAATCACCCTATTATCAAGAGAGCTTGGGGTTCTGGGAGAATCGATAGGTGCTTAGCTCCCAGGGAGGCAGGGAGATGGGGAAATGTGAGTGGCAGTCACCAGCAACCACTGGGATAGGAATGTCTCTGAAGGCTGAAGTGAGGCCACAGGGCTGCAGTTGTGGAATTTTAGCAGTTATGTAACTACATTTTTAGGTTAATTATTTCATCCTGTCTTTTGCTCCTGTTTCTTTGAGGGCAGCTCCTCCTGGGAGAGAAGCATTGTCATTTCACAGTGAATTGCTGTTTCACCGACCATCCTTTTCGTCTGTAAGGGAATAGCCTTTCAGAGAAACCATATTTGTGTAAGTTTCCAAATAGCAAATTCTTGGGCTCTGGGATTCACATTGCTTTGCCGTCAATTTCAGACAGCGTTTAATTATACATTGAGGCAAAGACAGGTCTTCTTTTCAGGTATGTACTGTCAAAAGCCTCCCTGCTATTTGCAGTGGGTGTTCCATTGTAATGATTCTGCTAGCTGCCTTTTCTCTCATCTCTGCCTGAAAATCAAATCATCTGCTCAAAAGTCAATGAAAAGTCCCAAGCTGCTAAGGCAGCTAAACAAATCTGCTAATGATAATAGCCTTACTGAGGAGGAATGTAGAAGAAATTAACTCTGTATTCATCAGAAAGCATAGTGGGAAACAGCCACACCACACCCAAGCCCAGCTCTAAAATACAACCTATTGTGGTGCTGAAAGCACCTTGTTTTCTGACTAGGGCTGACGGCTCTCCTGTAAACCCATGGCACTCTCTCTGCCAACACCCCAACCCGCAGCTCCTGAGAGTGAGATCCTGCATTAACTGCTTCCGAGTGGTTAGGGCTATTGTCTAACAAGTTTCTATTTATCCTAAAGGCAAGGACCTGAGTCTTATTCAAAAAAATGTTTTGTGATTAAGGCTTCCAAGCAGCAAACCTTACCATCAAGGAGAAAGAACAGCCTCCTGTGAGAAATAGCCAAACTTAAAATAAAATTGACGAAGCAGAAAGTTATAAATAATATTATTTTAACAGGGTTTTGAGGTACAGCCAAATATTTTGGAATGTTCTCAGTCCAAACAAAACCAGCATATTTCTCATTTTTTCCAACCTCATGACCGAGACAAGAGATAAATGGAAAGGAAAAAAGCCTGCAGTAGCGAAACGTAAATTTAAAAGAGAAATCAATCTGGACAGTCATTAAAACCAGGTGGCAAACAAAAATTGGGCTCATTTATGAAAAAAATGAACAATGTCTTTTAACAGGCAATAATTAAGGTACAGGGAAAAGAGCAAAGAATTTAGAGGCAGAAAGAAGTTTAAATCCTAAGTCTACCACTCTCAAAATGTGCGTATCTGGCTAAATTACTTAGCTTCTCTGAGCCTCGTGTTCCTCATCTGTAAAATGAAGACGAGAGCACTGATCTCACAGAGTTGTTATGAGGATTTAAAGAGATCAAGAACGGAAGCGTCTAGTGCAGTGCTCACTACGTGCAGACAGCAATGTCAAATCTCCACTGTCTCCTACTGCTTCCCAAGTCCCTCTGCCCCCGCAGCACACCAAAGATCTGAAGATTTGCCTTGGACTGAAATGTTTTAAACAGTTTTATTTTTATTTGTTTGTTGTTAAGAGTGATAGGGTCCTACTTAAAAATAAAATCAACTAGACTAGGAATCTAGAGAACTTTGTTTGATCCTGCAACTTTCTAACTGTACTAACTTAGAGAACTGACCTCACTTCTTTGGGCTTGTATTAGTTTTCTGTCGTTAACAGAATACTTGAAACTGGGTAATATATAAAGAAAAGAGGTTTATTTCTTATAGTTTTGGAGTCTGGAAAGTCCATGGTCTAGGGAGCACATCTGGTATGGGCCTTCTTCTAGGTGGTGACTCTCTGTAGGGTCCTGTGGTGACTAGGGTATCAAATGGCAAGAATGGCAAGAGCTTCTTAATATGCTCACTTGCTCTACTTATAAAGCCACCAGTGCCACTCCCATGACAACCCACTAAACCATTAACCCCTTACTCCATGAATGGGTTAATCCATTCACAAGAGCATAGTCCTTATGATCCAATCACCTCTTAAAGACTCCACCATCAACACCTACACAGTCTGATTTCCCATCCTCTTAACACTGTTAAAATGGAGATCATCAGGTTCTTATCTTTAAAATGAGTCCACTGGAGTAATCTATAGGGAATCTTCCAGCTTTGGTATTCAAGGAATTGCAGGGATCTGTGCCTATTCAAACCAAGGGTTCCCTGTTTTGCTTTGATTTTTGCCTCTTGCTGATATGTTATTACAAAGTAAGTTTTGGTATAACTAGTACTGGTAGTTTTCTTTTATATGTGGAGATCTTAGTGAAGGCAAAGAGAGACTTTTTCTCAGAAGATGTTCAATACACGTTTGTGGAATGAGTAAGTTACATTAATTAGGATGAAACAGAATGCTTCTCTTAATATAAAACCGTGGTCCAATCCCAGTGCATTGCTCTCCCTTAATTATAGCTCTCCTGCCCACTACTCTGATTTCTATGGAAACATCAGAAGCACTGCCCCTTAATATTGTCAAATGAAATTAAGTAGCAGGTGGTTAAAAAACCTTTGCTTCTGAACCATTTTTTAACAGTAGTTTATGAATCCTTTATTGTTACTGTGAAGCTCAGGAGTTTCAGAAAAATGGTATAATTATGTCTCCCCTAAAATAATACAATTATGTATCCCAAATTAAATAACAAAATAATTGTAAATCGTCTTTTCCTAATAATTACTAAGATAGGGGAAAAAACTGGGACTGATGGGCTCTGACTTAAATGCCTTATATTAAGCCCTCAAGAAACTAGTGTCACTTTCCTTCAGACCTAAAGGAGCAGCACAGCAGGAAAGAAATTTTTTCTTAGACAATAGGACTTTATAACCCTGAGAGGTTTCTGTCAGGCATATGTCCGGCCTACAGAACATGAAAATGTCTAGATTAATCTATAAATCAGAGCACTTTTATTTGTAACCGGAATTTTTATTCAGTGGTAAGCAAAACTTTAAAATTATGATTTCTGTGAAAGAGAAATCCTCGTGCTCTCAACATTTATTTTGGGGAGAAAAGGGGGAAGTGTATTTCCTCTATTTCCAGTGGTCCTTAAATCATTTGCTGGTCAAGATTGGAATTTAAATGGCTGGAAAGAGAGAGGGGCTTGGCTAGGGTTTCCATCCTCTGGCTGCAAGGTCTCTGCACACACGTGGTGTTGCTGTCTCTGCTCCACACTTGCATTCTGGTATTTGTTCATCACCAGACTCAGTCTTCCTTGGGATCCATGACGGTGGCTAGTATCTGGCTCTGCCTTTGAGGTGAATCTGTTCCAGTTCTTCACTTATTACCTTATAATTTCCCACTTTCATGGATGCATTTTATATTTCCTTCGTAGTCAGTTCTTCTACTGATGGGATGTGGTAAATCTAGGAAGGAGCTTTTGCCAACCAAAAAAAATTTTTTTCGAAGAATCAGAAAGTGTTTTACCAATGGGATTTCAGACATATTTGTTTGGCTTTCAAGCTTATGCAAATATCACCATTGACTAGACTACATCTGTTGAGTTATTGGTTTTAAATAGATTCCCACCTCTTGAATACATTCCAATTATGATTCTCTATATTTATTCATTTTCTTTTTTGCTTTCAGGAACTTAAAAAGTTTTGTGATTGTGTAGATTCTTGATGAGTATATATAAACAATAAAGTTTTCCTCCAAACTTCTCAGCAATATAAAAATTTTATTAATTTATAAATTTAGAAAGAACATGGTAAAAATTCAGGCTTTCTTTTAATATTTAGAACTGTTTCTAATAGAGAATATGTTCTGAATCTTCTAGGCCATTGTTAAAAGGAAATAAAGAATTTTTCAGAATCATATAAATTTAGTTATGCTATTTGTCAGTCACATTTCAATAGTTAAGTGGCTTGCACTTTAAATTTATTCAAAGCTTTGTTGTAGGCAATAAACCATTATATTAGTGCACAATGACCTTTGAGACTGCTCACAATCTGCTAGACCGTGCTCACTGACATCAGTTTTCGTTACTCCCTTACCAACAGTTTTATTCCATGTGGTATGAGCAGTGCATATGGATTCCCATCTCTATACCTTTTTGCATGCCTAGAATTCTCTACTCTTCTCTCTTTCTACATTTGGCAGTGATATATCCTCTCAAGTATAAATGCAAGTCTCACACTTCTTTATATTCTCAAGACCTAGCATAGTCCAGCACATAGAGGATATCCACCAAATGTACACGGGTGGCAAATTGAACACTTTTTTTTTTCACTAATGTGTAACTATGAGGCAGTCCTACCATATTTTTATTTTTTAAAGTTTGAATATATTGTATCTGGTGTACCATGAATACTAACTTGGAATACTATTGTATTGCTGTCCATTTCTCCCTTCAGATCTGTCAATATTTGCTTCACATATTTGGGTGCTCTGGTGTTGGGTGTATAAATATTTACAAATGCTATATTCTTTTGATGAATTGACCTCTTTCTCATTATATAGTTGCCATCTTTGTCTCTTTTCATGGTTTTTAACTTAAAGTATATTTTATGTGATATAAACACTACATACGCATCCTGCTCTCTTTTGGTTTCAGTTTGCACAAGGTATCGTTTCCATTTCTTCACTTTCAGCCTATGTGTGTCCTTAAAGCTGCAGTGAGTCTCTTGTAGGCAGCATATAGTTGAGTCTTGATTTTTAAGATCCATTTAGCCACTCCATGTCTTTTTATTGGAGAACTTAATTCATTTCTATTTAAAGTAATTATTGGTAGGTAAGGACTTACGGTTGCCATTTTATTCACTAATTTCTGTTTTGGAGTTCCTTTGTTCTTCCTTTTTTGCTCTTTCTTTGTGATTTGATGATTTTCTATACTGATTCAACTGATGATTTCATTTGTGATTTGACGATTTTCTCTACTTTGATTCATTTTCTTCACTTTTTGTGTATCTACTATAAGTCTTTGCTCTGTGGTGACTATGGGGCTTACATAAAACATCTTATATTTATAATATTTTATTTAAAGCTGATAACAGCTTAACTTTGCATACAAAAACTCTACACTTTTAATCCCTCCCACACTTTAAGTTTTTGATGTCACAATTTACTTTTTCTATATTGTGTATCCATTAACAAATTATTGTAGCTATTTTTATTTGAATAGTTTTGTCTTTTAACATTTGTGCTTGAGTAAAATTGATTTATATACCACCATAACAATGTTAGAGTATTCTGAATTTGACTATATACTAACCTTTACCAGTGAGTTTTATACTTTCTTATGTTTTTATGCTACTAATTAGCATCCTTACTTTTCAGCTTGAAGAACTCCCTTTAGCATTTCTTGTAAGGCAGTTCTAGTTGTGATGAACTCTCTCAGGTTTTCTTTGTCTAGGAAAGTATTTAACTCTCCTTTACTTCTGAGAAACAGTTTTGCTGGGTAAAGTATTCTTGGTTGGCAGTTTTTGAGTTTTTTTTCTTTCAGCACTTTGAATATATCATCTCATTCTTTCCTGGCCTGCACGTCTGATGTTGAAACTCTGTATTGTGGTTTTCATTTTATTCATTATATTTTTCAGCTCCATAATTACTGTTATTATTTTGTTATGATTTTTATCTCCTTGTTGAACTTCTCATTTTGTTCATGTGCTGTTTCCTTATATTTCCTTATTGATTTGTCTATCTGTGTTCTCTTGCAGCTTGTTGCACTTCCTTAAAACAATTATTTTGAATTTTTTTAGATCATTAGTGTATCTCCATTTCTTTGGTGATTGATTACTGGAAAATTATTGTGCTCCTTTGGTGATGTCATTTTTTCGTTTGCTTGTTTTTTTCCTCAAAGTCCTGTTCTACTGTCTTGACATTTAAGAAAGCAGTTATCTTTCCCAGTCTTTACTAACTGGCTTCAGCAAAGAAAGACTGCAGTATATTGAATGGCCCCCCAAAGTCATTGGAGCTTGATTCCCTTTGTAACTGTTGAGGGTGGGAAATCCTATTATGGTAATTGAAAGCTGGGACCTTGAAGAGGTGATTAAATTGATGGTTTAATGGTGGTCATGGGCATGGTTCTGAGGGCTTCAAAAGGAGAGCATGAAGAGTCTCTCTCTCCCTACCCTGCCATTTTCTGCCATGTGAGACCCCTGCATTGCTGTAATACCACCAACAAAGAAGACCCTCACCAGATATGTTCCCTGGACTTTGGACTTCCCAGCCTCCAAATCTGTAAGCAAGAAATTTTGTTTTCTTACAAATCACCCAATTCCATGTATTTTGTTATAAGCAACAGAAATGGACTAATACAAAGACATTCACCAGTCAGTTTGTCCAGGGATTCTGAGGCTCTCTCAGATATTTTCTATAGGTACACTACTCCACCCTTCTTGGAGAAAGGAGGGAAAATTCTTAAGACTGTGTGCTGTCTCTCAATCCTGGTTGAGCCAGGTTCCTGAGAACCTCCTGTTTGTTTCCCTAAGGGCAATGACCTGAAATGCTCAAGTTTGTGTGTCTTCTCAGTTCTGCAGAGTTGAGCCTGCTCATTACATGTTCTCAAAGGCTGTCTGTGAAGACTATACTTGCCATCTGGGGGACACATGCAGGGAGCCAAGCATGGGAGGAGGTGAGGAACATAAAGCATTGGGGGTGCCCATGGCCAATTGAGGGGTAGAGGCCACAGACAAGGTATCCAAAGTGGTTCATGGGTAGTCTGATGGAGTCTATGAAGCAGTTAGTAGAAAACACAGCTTTTTATTGTGTTTAGGTCATGATTTCTGTGAGTCCCCACATTTCTTTTCTGCTCCCATACTCTCCCAGGCACTCAACCATACTAATTCCTAGTATTCTGGGTGAAGTTAGAGAGAGATGGGCCTCTTGGGCAGCATTTTATACAGCTGGAGCAGCTGGGTGCTAACTCACTATGCTTTATTTTCCTCCATGGGAGGTATTGCTGGCTGAGGAGAGTCTCTGTTGGTGCTAAGCTGTGCCATCTTGAAGGAGCGGTGATGCAAGTAAATAAAACTGTTCTTCTTACCTCTTCAGTGCATCTATTCACAGATTTTATTTTCTCCAACAGTGTGCTCAAACTTCTTCACTGAACTTTGAGACCCCTGCAAATGTATTCTCATCCATGGGTGGATATCAAAATCAGTTCACTGTGATGAGGTGATGGTAGAAAACTTCTATTCCATCATCTTGCTGAATTCATTCTTGTCCATGAATTTTTATAATACATATCAACTTCCTCAAGAATGTCTGAATAAACTAAAACAACAGTTTAATATTACAACCAAACCACAGTTTAGTTGCTTAATTAACAACTGAACTACAGTTTAATATTCAGATAGTATAATTTCTGCATAAACAAACCTGCTTAGAGATCTTGTTACCATTACTTGTAAGCTATCATTTCCCAAAGAATCTTCTTTGGATCATTAGTTCTTTAGAATATCCCACAGGGTAATGAGAACAAAATTTATCTTATGATCAAATTTTTGGGAGAAGTTGATTAGACATTATTAAGTAGGTTTTTTTTTTTATTTTAAGACTTTAATATACTAATAAATAATGTGAATTTACAATAAAGAATATAGTATGCAATTTTTTTCAGTTTATTTAATTTATTTGACTGTGGTACCCTTTCCCAGTGTTTTTTTTTTTTTTTTTTTTTTTTTTTTCTTTTTTCATGGAGCATCTTAAGAGACTAAAGTTCAATGGACACACATTGGGGGAAACTACTCTCTCCAAGTCTCTGCAATTTAGTAATTCATTGTATGAAATCTGAGGAATACAATCAAGTGGTTGAATGTTTTCAAATATGTATGTTTTTAGTGTTAGTGATGTCTAGATTTGTTTTACAACCTTTCTTTTTATGTACTCTTATTATATAGCAAATCATCCGCATATATTTGTAGAAACATTAAGGGGAATTCCAATCCTTGCACTTACTGATTTGAGTTTATTTCATACTGCTTTGATTTCTGTTATTTAATATAATCTGTTACATCTGAAATATAAGAAAGAATTTTCATTTGGCCTTGAAAATATGAGAAGTCAAGTTTTTAAATATGATAGGCCCTGTGGACAGGAAGTAAGACAGTATTGTATCTTGCTATAGTAAGTGATAAGAGCTTATTGAGCCTTTGCACGGAGTAGGCTCTGTGTTAAGACACTTCTTAAATGTATTAATTTATTTAATACTTATGAAAACCCTAAAAAGTTTACATTATTGTCTTCTTTTACAAACTGAGAAATATAGCAAAGTAATTTTTCCAGTGTTACCCAACTAATAGTTGGTATGGTAGAATTTGAAGATCATGTAGTTATTTCCAGAGTTGGTGTGTCTAACCATCACATTAAACTACCTCTCAAGCATTAGCAATAGAAATGTAAACTTTTTGATATTTTTATTGTTGCTACTTGAAATAGATAAAATAGCTCAAGTACATAAGTCTCTTCCATGACTGCAGATTGGAAAAAAAAACAATACTTGTTCTCACCTTTGTAATAGGAAAATAGTCAAGCCCTAAAGCTTAAATTACTTTTCTCCCTATGTTAAAATCAACTCTAACATCTAACCCTGCTTGAACCAATAAGAACCATACAGAAGATGCTAACAGGAGGCATCAGCTTGATTCTATAATAGAGTTAATAAAATTGAAAATAATATTCTATGGCAAAGATATGTAGCTGATATTTTTCCTTTTGTTTAGCTTAACTGACATATCCTAAAGGAGTGTTTTCATTGAGTACATTGACAAGAGACTTAGGAATCATAAATATAAACTAAAAAAGAAAAAAAAAACTTAAAAAAAGTGCCGGCTAACCTGAAAATTACTATTTTCTAAGATGTATCCTTTAATTATTTCTGAGAAGGAAGCTTAAAATGAGGAACATTTATTAGTGAATTATTTTTAGCTTTGAACTGATCCCTAATGGCTTTCAGAGAAGTCCTGGTTTAACCTTGGAATATATTTCATTATCTCTTTTATGGACAGAGGTCTTTCACAGTGCAGGCTAAAACTATAATTTTGAGAAAGAAAATCAGGTAGAACTGCTCTATTTAATTAGATTAATCTTCTATGTACAGTTAATTTAAAATTTTGGTGACTCTTATGAAATCTTAGCAATAAGAATAATACTAAGAGTACACAATCCAGATTAATGATAACACAAACTTACAATTTTTTTTTCCAAGTATAGGCAAGGACATTATCTGATATTCTTCTGGACAATATCCTTGAAATCCAGGCAAGTGACAGGTCTTGTTCTCCATATTTTATAGAAACATCTGAGTCAGAACAAAATTAAATGACTTATTTAAGGCCAGACAGATGGTTTATGTTGATATCCTATATAGTGTTCTGTTTTGCTTTTTTCTTTATACTCCGTTTCTCCAAGTGACAAATGGAGAAATAAATGTGAGTGTTTTGTGTGATTCTTTTCCCATAATTTAACAATGATGTATTTATGTGTCCACCTACATGTTCGCTTAAGCTCCTCTGCCTTAGATAAAAAACTTAAGGATATTATTGAAATAATAATGTTGTTTCTATAGTCATATAGTGAGGTTATAGGAATTCTTTTTTTTTTTTTTTTAATTTATTTATTTTATTTTATTTTTTTTAAATTTTATTTTGTCGATATACATTGTAGCTGATTATTGCTCCCCATCACCAAAACCTCCCTCCCTTCTCCCTCCCCCCTCCCCCCCAACAATGTCCTTTCTGTTTGCTTGTTGTATCAACTTCAAATAATTGTGGTTGTTATATCTTCTTCCCCCCCCCCCCGGTTTGTGTGTGTGTGTGTGTATGTGTGTGTGTGAATTTATATATTAATTTTTAGCTCCCTCCAATAAGTGAGAACATGTGGTATTTCTCTTTCTGTGCCTGACTTGTTTCACTTAATATAATTCTCTCAAGGTCCATCCATGTTGTTGCAAATGGCAGTATTTCATTCGTTTTTATAGCTGAGTAGTATTCCATTGTGTAGATGTACCACATTTTCCGTATCCACTCATCTGATGATGGGCATTTGGGCTGGTTCCAACTCTTGGCTATTGTAAAGAGTGCTGCGATGAACATTGGGGAACAGGTATACCTTCGACTTGATGATTTCCATTCCTCTGGGTATATTCCCAACAGTGGGATGGCTGGGTCGTATGGTAGATCTATTTGCAATTGTTTAAGGAACCTCCATACCATTTTCCATAGAGGCTGCACCATTTTGCAGTCCCACCAACAATGTATGAGAGTTCCTTTTTCTCCGCAGCCTCGCCAGCATTTATCGTTCATAGTCTTTTGGATTTTAGCCATCCTAACTGGGGTTAGATGGTATCTCAATGTGGTTTTGATTTGCATTTCCCGGATACTGAGTGATGTTGAGCATTTTTTCATATGTCTGTTGGCCATTTGGATATCTTCCTTAGAGAAATGCCTACTTAGCTCTTTTGCCCATTTTTTAATTGGGTTGCTTGTTTTCTTCTTGTAAAGTTGTTTGAGTTCCTTATATATTCTGGATATTAATCCTTTGTCAGATGTATATTTTGCAAATATTTTCTCCCACTCTGTTGGTTGTCTTTTAACTCTTTTAATTGTTTCTTTTGCTGTGCAGAAGCTTTTTAGTTTGATATAATCCCATTTGTTTATTTTTCCTTTGGTTGACCGTGCTTTTGGGGTCGTATTCATGAAGTCTGTGTCCAGTCCTATTTCCTGGAGTGTTTCTCCTATGTTTTCTTTAAGAAGTTTTATTGTCTCAGGGTGTATATTTAAATCCTTAATCCATTTTGAGTCGATTTTAGTATACGGTGAGAGGTATGGATCTAGTTTCATTCTCCTGCATATCGATATCCAGTTATCCCAGCACCACTTGCTGAAGAGGCAGTCCCTTCCCCAGTGAATAGGCTTGGTGCCTTTGTTAAAGATCAGATGGCAGTAAGTGTGTGGGTTGATTTCTGGATTCTCTATTCTATTCCATTGGTCAGTGTGTCTGTTTTTATGCCAGTACCATACTGTTTTGGTTATTATAGCTTTGTAGTATAGCTTAAAGTCAGGTAGTGTTATGCCTCCAGCTTTATTTTTTTTGCTCAGCATTGCTTTGGCTATTCGTGGTCTTTTATTGTTCCATATAAATGTCTGAATAGTTTTTTCCATTTCTGAGAAAAATGTCTTTGGAATTTTGATGGGGATTGCATTGAATTTGTATATCACTTTGGGTAGTATGGACATTTTCACTATGTTGATTCTTCCAATCCAAGAGCATGGAATATCTTTCCATCTTCTTGTATCCTCTCTAATTTCTCTCAGCAGTGGTTTGTAGTTCTCATTATAGAGATTTTTCACCTCCTTGGTTAACTCAATTCCTAAGTATTTTATTTTTTTGGTGGCTATTGTAAATGGGCAAGCTTTCTTGATTTCTCCTTCTGCATGTTCACTATTGGAGAAAAGAAATGCTACTGATTTTTGTGTGTTGATTTTGTATCCTGCTACTGTGCTGAAATCATTTATCAATTCCAAGAGTTTTTTTGTAGAGGTTTTAGGCTGTTCGATATATAGGATCATGTCATCTGCAAACAGGGACAGTTTGACTTCATCTTTTCCAATCTGGATGCCCTTTATTTCCTTCTCTTCTCTGATTGCTCTGGCTAGTACTTCCAACACTATGTTGAATAGGAGTGGTGAGAGTGGGCATCCTTGTCTAGTGCCTGTTCTTAAAGGAAAAGCTTTCAGCTTTTCCCCATTCAGGATGATATTGGTAGTGGGTTTGTCATATATGGCTTTAATTATGTTGAGATACTTTCCCTCTATACCTAACTTATAGAGGGTCTTTGTCATGAATGAGTGCTGAACTTTATCAAATGCTTTTTCAGCATCTATAGAGATGATCATATGGTCCTTGTGTTTGAGTTTATTAATATGGTGTATCACATTTATTGATTTGCGTATGTTGAACCAACCTTGCATCCCTGGGATGAATCCCACTTGATCGTGATGAATAATTTTTCGTATGTGTTGCTGTATTCTGTTTGCTAGTATTTTAGTGAGGATTTTTGCATCTATATTCATCAAGGATATCGGCCTGTAGTTTTCTTTTTTGGTTATATCTTTACCTGGTTTTGGTATCAGGATGATGTTTGCTTCATAGAATGAGTTTGGGAGATTTGCGTCCGTTTCAATCTTTTGGAATAGTTTGTAAAGAATCGGTGTCAATTCGTCTTTGAATGTTTGGTAAAATTCTGCTGTGAATCCATCTGGTCCTGGGCTTTTCTTTGTTGGGAGCCTTCTGATAACAGCTTCAATCTCCTTTATTGTTATTGGTCTGTTCAAATTTTCTACGTCTTCACGGTTCAGTTTTGGGAGCTTGTGTGTGTCCAGAAATTTATCCATTTCCTCCAGATTTTCAAATTTGTTGGCATATAGTTGTTTATAGTAGTCTCGAATGATTCCTTGTATTTCAGATGAATCAGTTGTAATATCGCCTTTTTCATTTCTAATTTTTTTTATTTGAGTCTTCTCTCTTCTTTTTTTTGTTAGCCATGCTAATGGTTTGTCAATTTTATTTATCTTTTCAAAAAACCAACTTTTTGTTTCGTTGATCTTTTGAATTGTTTTTTGGTTTTCAATTTCATTCAGTTCTGCTCTGATCTTAATGATTTCTTTCCGTCTGCTAACTTTAGGATTGGATTGTTCTTGTTTTTCTAGTTCTTTAAGGTGAAGTGTTAGGTTGTTCACTTGCCATCTTTCCATTCTTCTGAAGTGAGCATTTAATGCAATAAATTTTCCCCTCAATACTGCTTTTGCAGTATCCCACAGGTTTTGGTATGATGTATCATTGTTTTCATTAGTTTCAATAAACTTTTTGATTTCCTGCTTGATTTCTTCTTGGACCCATATGTCATTAAGTAGAATGCTGTTTAATTTCCATGTGTTTGTATAGTTTCCAGAGTTTCATTTGTTATTAATTTCTAGTTTTAATCCATTTGTGGTCTGCGAAGATACATGGGATAATTCCAATTTTTTTGAATTTATTGAGACTTGATTTGTGACCTAATATGTGATCTATCCTGGAGAATGATCCATGTGCTGATGAGAAGAATGAATATTCTGAGGTTGTTGGGTGGAATGTTCTGTAGATATCTGCCAATTCCAATTGGTCTAGAGTCTTGTTTAGATCTTGTGTTTCTCTACTGATTCTTTGCCTAGATGATCTGTCTAATATTGACAGTGGAGTGTTCAGGTCCCCTGCTATTATGGTATTAGTGTCTATTTCCTTCTTTAGGTCTAATAGAGTTTGTTTTATAAATCTGGCTGCTCCAACATTGGGTGCGTACATATTTATGATTGTTATGTCTTCTTGATGGATCAGTCCTTTTATCATTAAGTAGTGTCCCTCATTGTCTCTTTTTATGGTTTTTAGTTTAAAGTCTATTTTGTCAGATATAAGAATAGCCACTCCAGCTCGTTTTTCTTTTCTGTTTGCATGGTAAATCTTTTTCCATCCTTTCACTCTTAGTCTGTGTGAATCTTTATGGGTGAGGTGGGTCTCTTGTAGGCAGCATATAGTTGGGTCCTGCTTTTTGATCCAGTCAGCCAGTCTGTGTCTTTTAATTGGGGAATTTAAGCCTTTAACATTAAGAGTTGTTATTGAAAGGTGTTGATTTATTCCTAGCATTTTATTGGTTGTTTGGTTGTCTTAGGTGTCTTTTGTTCCTTGCTTTCTGATTTACTGTTTGGTTTCTTTGTTTGTTGGTTCCTTAGGTTGTAGATAGTGTTTTTGTTAGCTTGTTTTCTCTTCATGAATGCCATTTTTATTGTACTAGCGGGTTTAGATTTTTCTTAGGTTTTTATGGCAGTGGTAGTTATTTTTCAGGAACCAAACCCAGTACTCCCTTGAGGATTTCTTGTAAGGGTGGTCTTGTGGTAGTGAACTCCCGCAGTTTTTGTTTGTCTGAGAAATATACTATTTGCCCCTCATTTCAGAAGGATAGCCTTGCAGGGTAGAGTATTCTTGGCTGGCAATCTTTGTCTTTTAGTATTTTGAAAATATCATCCCATTCCTTTCTAGCTTTTAGGGTTTGTGATGAAAAGTCTGATGTTAACCTGATTGGGGCTCCCTTATAGGTGATTTGACGCTTCTCTCTTGCAGCTTTTAAGATTCTCTCTTTGTCTCTGAGTTTTGCCAATTTGACTATGACATGTCTTGGAGAAGGCCTTTTTGGGTTGAATATGTTTGGAGATCGTTGAGCTTCCTGGATCTGAAGATCTGTGATTTTTCCTATACCTGGGAAGTTTTCTGCCACTATTTTGTTGAATATGTTTTCAATGGAATCTCCAGTTTCCTCCCCTTCTGGAACACCCATGACTCGGATATTTGAGCGCTTGAGGTTGTCTGATATCTCTCTCAGATTTTCTTCCATGTCCTTGATTCTTTTTTCTTTCTTTTTGTCTGCTTGTGTTATTTCAAACAGCCCATCTTCAAGTTCAGAGGTTCTCTCTTCAACATCGACAAGCCTGCTGGTTAAACTCTCCGTTGTGTTTTTTATTTCGCTGAATAACTTCTTCAGTTCAGCAAGTTCTGCTACATTTTTTTTCAGGACATTGATTTCCTTGTATATTTCCTCTTTCAGATCCTGTATACTTTTCCTCGTTTCATCATGATGTCTAGCTGAGTTTTCTTGTATCTCATTCAGTTTCCTTAGAATTATCACTCGAAATTCCTTGTCAGTTATTTCAAGGGCTTCTTGTTCTATAGGATCTAGAGTATGAGATTTATTAACTTTTGGTGGTGTACTTTCTTGATTTTTTGTATTTCTGGTGTCTTTTTTTTGGTGTTTATTCATTGTGGCAGGGGGTTTCACAGTCCACCGGTTTGAGACTAATGACTAACTAGGATGTTGCTGTGGTTGCCAATTTGGTATGGCTCCCGCCGTGACTGCTCAGTTGGCCTCTAGTGTCTTGTGTGTGTGGTTGCCTCGGGTCTTGGGCTTCTCCGGGGATCCACCTTTCTGGTCAGCTTGTACTCTGCTAGGCTGGTGGATCACATACCACAGGGTGTGTGATCTCTGTTGAGCTTTCACTTTCTGTACAGGACTTCTCCCCGTTCCGTGTGCTCTGGCCCAGGCTGTTAGATCTTGCAGTGGCGACCCCACCGGGTGTGTGGTTTCTGTCGAGTCTCCGCCTCCCTGGCCGCACGTCTCCCCCCTCTGTGCACACTGTGCTGGGCTGGGGTGTGTCTTCTGCACCCCTCGTCTATCAGCTGGGCCTTCAAGACCCTGCTCAGCACCGCCTCGCCCAGGAAGTCTACCAGGTTTCTGCTAGGCACAGACGACCGGTCTCTCTGGGTGCCTTTGTAGCACTGTGTAGATCTTTCTCGGGTCTTGTTCACCTTTGTATCCCCCCGGTATAAACCGAGTCTAGTGCCCGCCTGCAGCCTGCTCTCCGGCAGGTTCAAGCGGACCTGGGAACTCTCCTACCACACTATTCCCAACCAGAAATTCATTAGGCTTTTTTTCCAAACTGGTGGTCGCAGAGATGGTATCTGCCTCCCAGTAACAGGAAGTTTACCGGGGCCGGAGTCCAGGGTGTGGTGGAGTGACAGTCGGCCCGCCCGTACTTCCTAGCCCTCCCAACACTGGTCGGGATGCCCCACACCCCCAGCCCCGCCAGAGAACCGCGGAGGGAGTGGGGGAGGGAGTGGGAGAGGAGGCCGGCCCGCAGGGTCCGGAAAGCCCCGTGCCAGGCCAAGCAAATGGGCTCAGTGATGGCCGAGCAGGGCGGAGCTGCCCGCACCTGGGAAAATGGAGGCAGCACCGGGGCAGTGAGTGGCCTGGTGGTGCAGGCGGAAGCCGCGTGGGCATCCACCCCCCGAACAGAGCTGTGCCAGGGATCACTCACAGTGCTGTGCCAGGTCGGGCGCTCGCTCTGTCTCTGGTTTGTTGCCTTCCGTGTTCTCGGCGCTGCCGCCTCGGGCTGTTCAGTCGCGGCGCCGCTCGGGCGCTCCCAGGAATCTTCTTTAATGCCGGCCTGAAACCTCGAATCCTGAATAGGGCAGCTGGCCGCCTTCAGTGCGGCCCCAGCCTCCGGGATCCTGGCTGCATCCACAGCAGCCCTGGCGCCGTGTTCCCTGTTTCAAGACTCGCTTTTGCAGCTAAGAATCAGTTCTTTTCCTGCTCCACACTTCAAAGCTGTTGCCTGTAAATGAGGCAGCCTCTCCTGCCAGGGGCAAAGTGGCGTTGAGCCCCCACGACCGGCCAGCAGCAGCAGTCCTCCCTTAAGAGATAGCCAGAGGAAGGT
Organism: Cynocephalus volans; assembly: GCF_027409185.1. NCBI lineage: Eukaryota > Metazoa > Chordata > Mammalia > Dermoptera > Cynocephalidae > Cynocephalus > Cynocephalus volans. The sequence continues at coordinate 102,288,347 of NC_084460.1, read as the reverse complement.
CCACAAGTTTCCCGGCTGCCTGAGGCCCAGTGGCCACCTTTTCCACCTCAGCTACTCCGCGCCAGCCGCCGCAGCCGCCGCCATCTTGCCGCGCCCGTAAGAAACTCGAGGTTATAGGAATTCTAAGTGCTGTGTTTTCTCTAAAGGTAATAATTTGCTTCAGATCACTTATTTTAACCATGTTTACAAACCCTGATTCTTGCATATCAGATCTAAAAAAATATCTAGAGTTGACCCAAGTAGGTAAAGGACCTCTTGTTTCTTTGATACCTTTATTTGTTTTAGGGTACATATAATCTGATATATTTTTCAGTAACCCTAGTAGAGGTACCAAACCAAAACTACTCCAGGTATTCCAAGCTGGAAGAGATTCAATACTGGGAATTTGGTGTTTACAAAATTGTTGGAAAGCTGAGAAGAGTGAATTCTGGGCTGGGCCACCAGGAATTGCTCCTGGAACAACATAAAACTCATCCACCAGGGGAGCTACTACATCTGATTTCACCACTGGGACTATTGAGCGAGAGACCACACCCAGAGCTGTGCTCCAAAGACCAGGAAGCTGGAATCAGGAACCCACTGCAGCTACTGCTGCCATTTTCATAGCTGCTTCTGGGACCCAGGAAGCTGGACGTAGGCCCCTGGAAAGCTCTTGCAGAGAGACACACTGCCTTCAAGACCTTGCTTTCCCAAAGGGGAAAGGAAGTCTCTCTTTGTCACATTTCCACTTTCCAAGTTTTGTGTGCTCATCTGTTTAGCAAAACCCAATTCTCAGCCAGAACTCTAACTACATTGAACTCTGGAAAATTTTTAAGCATTCAGCTTCTGCAGTATAAAGAAGCATAGCAAAAGGAAAATGGAATAAGATTAATGAAACCCCCATATCTACCAAACATGAATTAATTTTTTCAGCTGTAATCAGCTTTAAACTCCTTTTCATCAATTCTAAGGTACTATTGGTTGCATAAAATACCACTTTTTATATAGCCCTAAGGAAAAAAAAATACTGTCCATTAGTACTAAGATGCTTTCAATTGTAAAATGTAGCCAATTTCAGAGATATTAACATGTAAAAAGATGTACATGTTAGAATCAATGAAATAGAGTATTCATGTCATGACAGATTGTAATGGAATGGCCTTTTAATGGTGGTATGCATGCCTACGCAAAAGTTTGCTGTTTTTAGAGAAACATGGAAAGGTTCAAATAAATTAACATTTCCGTTTCAATTGACATGTTAATGTATAAAAAGAAAAGAGCAAAAATATACTAGAATGATTAAAGACTAGAAGAGTTATTTCATAATTTACCAATACAAAGATAATTTACCAAATTAAATACCTGAAAACTACTTATACATCTCTAGGACAAAAATAGATTGTATTGCAAATTTCCCTATTAAGAAGTTATGACTTTGTTGACAAGTAGAAAGAGACATTTGCGTGTGAGTCATCCTTCACACTGAGTAGACCAGTCCTTCCACGGAAGGGTGGAGAACAGTAGCAAGCCAGGAGCAAGTGCAAAACTGTAACTTGTCAAGTGGAAGCTGACCAGAAGACTATAAGACAACCAAGACCCTAGGCTAAGGCTCAGTCTGGATGGATATAGCAGGGTCTGCACACAGTATAAAACCCAAAAGACTAAGCAAGTGAAGTTGCAGGAGAAAAAACAACCAGTCTACAGTGTTGAGAAAACAGAAGGTAAATCATCTGAGATTGGAATCAGAGTTAAATATTTGTTCAGTATCTACTACCTGCCAGGCACTATTTGTTGAGTACCTACTACCTGCCGGGCTCTATTCCAGTTGCTTTTAGCAGAGGCAGGAATCAGGGTCACATATGGTCAGAAAAGTAGTATTAAGGGACCAGAGTTCTCACAACAAAGCATGTCAGCAGGTCCTGACAAAATTATTTCAATGAAGTCTCCATCATCCACTTTTGCTTTTGTTGTGAAATGAGCCTGCTGACCTGAGATAAAAATTTAAAGAGCTGCCCCCGAGTTGCGGAGAGTGCTGCCTTCACCAGCAAGCACAAGTGTTTTTTCACAGTAATAATCTGTTTCTGGGTACCAGCACCAGAATGTCTAGAAAAGAAAAGTTGGCCTGCAATATTTATGGTTCATAATATATTTTGCTGTCAGCTCAAAGATTGCAGATGTCATTTGCCAAAAACTTACTTATTTGATTTATGGAATAATTAATTGTATGTAAGATAAGCAGTGCACTGAAGACTGGCAGTTATAATTAATAGACCCTTGCCTCACAAAAGACTCTGAAATTGTGAATGCAAGTTCATAGACCACAAAACCAGTGTTTTTCAAATTGCATTACTCTTTCTTGACACCCCATTCTTCATAAGGCCAAGGGTCTTATGTATAATAATAATCCTTCATATTCATTTAGTTCCTTGTAACTTACAAAGCAATTTCTGAAGTGTGCTATTTTGTTGGGCCATCACAACACCCCTACAATGAACACAGAGAAGGCTTTGCTACCTGGGCTGAGGGCTGAGGAAGCAGACCCTGAGATGTTAAGTGACTTGCCCAAGGTCACACAGGAAATGTCAAAGCTAAGGAAAACCCAAGTACAGTAGTTCCCAAGTCTGGGTAATGTCATGTGTTGTAGTATATAAAAAAGAACACTGCTTCAAAGTACCTGGATTTAAACCTGCCTCTTCCATGCAAGGCCTGTGTGAACAAATCTCTTGATGTCCAGGAGCCTCTTTCTTCACATTTACGAGGGAACAATACAATTTCCATTGCAAGTTTCTTGTGAGGACGTAACGAAATAAAGCATTAGAAAGTCCCTCTCTCCTAGTGCCTGGGACACAGGAGGTGCCTGAAACTTTAGCCTCCAGCTGTTTTCCCCAGTGTCCCTGCCCAGCTCAACCCACCATTCTTTGGCACTGCCCACAGCTGCCTGAAGTAGCTGGGGACTCCGTTCATCAGAGGTTCCCCGTAATTCTGCTCATGTCAAGGGAAGATCAGAAGTCTTAACGTGCATCTTTTTCTATTCTTCAATAAGACCCTTTCAAAATAGCCCAAACAGATCTATCACAAAAGAGATTGTGCTTCAAATATAAATTAAACAATATTTGAGCCAGGTTCACTCTTTTTTATAAGAGCCCTAGTCTAGACATAGTCACGTACACAAGGCACAGAATCTAATTTTGATCATCATCAGTGCAGAAGCTGGTAGATACTTTCACGTCTGCCTGAAAGGATCTCAGAACCTAAAAGGAAAGATCTGCAATTATATAATAACGTACATAAATCCTTAGTTATCTGTTGCATAACCAAAAGTGGGAACATAGCTTCTTCACCTGCCAACTTTAACTCACTGCTAAGAATTCAGGCAACTGTTCTAATTATAATAATAACTTGTGCTCAAAATACCAACAATGCTTTTCTTATTAAGTAATGGCAGACTCACCCAATCAAACAACAATTGCTTTCCCTGGCATCATTTCTGACTGCAAATTGCAGGGCGTTTATTAAAATAAGATCTCTAGTTTTCACTGCATCCATCTCTCCTGGCTGGGTTACTCCCTACCTAAATCTTGCTGGGGTGTGTGTGTGTCCGTATATGTGTGTGTCTGTGTGTATTGCATGTCCTGGAGAATAGGAATAGATGCAGATCACTGTAAAGCTAATATGAGTGCAGTTCATGAAATGGGTCAAATTGCCCCTGATTTATTGCTCTCTCTGAGCACATTTTCATCACCATCAATAATACTTCTTGTAGCACAGTCTCCAAGCATGTGATTTCCTCTCTAGGCTGTGGGCTGTGACTGCAGACTCAGCTGCAGAACAGTTTTCCAAAACACTCTTAAGATGACTTCAGATCATACACTAAAGAGGTTAGTCCATTTTTCGTCGGTGACCCACAGCATCAATTTTTCTGATCACCCCTCCATGGAGTAAGGTTTGCTCTGATCCATTTAATCAAAAGAAACAAAGAAAAGGAACCCATCAGAATGGCTCTGCTACTGAGCTCAGAGATACCTGCGTGTATGAGAAAACGAACAAAGTCACCTAAACAATGATTTGTTTGTGGTCTTGTGACTTGCATAAGCATGTTGAATGTATTCCTCCTACATGGCTTTTGGTACTGTTTTATTCATATGGAATCAGGTACAGAAAAGGATAATTTAAAAGAGGAATGGGGGGGTTAAAATATGCAGTTACGTTTAAGCACTTTAGAGTGGATCTTATCAAACACATAATCAACACCTCTCCAGTTAATGGTCCTGTCCCAGGGAATGGTGATAGGAAGACCAAAATGACACAGCAAATGACCCTCATGGTGCTCAGTTCGTAGATGAGGAGGCAGGAAGTGCACTGTGACAATACGGTGGGGTAAGAGCCCTGAAGGAAGAACCAGGAGAGGCTGTGGACAAGTGAGAGGGGTGCAAAGAAGCATCTTGGACGCAGTGATGGCTGTGCTGAAACTGAAAGGTTGAGTAGAAGACAGCCTGGGAGCAAGGGAGAGGAGAACATTCAGCAGAGGACAAAAACGCCAAAGAGGACAGGACACAGTTGGGTATGACTATATGTGCTGGTGCCACGACTGTAAGAAGGAAAATGGTGAGAACTAAGGCAGGGACAGACTTTCCCAGGCCTTGGATGGCCTGCTGAAGAGAAACCTTCGGAAGGGTTTTGACAGGTGACGTAGTGCAATTCATTTTTGGAGACATCTGTGTGGCACAGGGTGGAGGGTGGACCTGAGGGGGTGAGGTGGTAAGCAGAGGTGCATTCAGAGCTGGGGTAGTAATCCTCACATTCAAGGACTTGGATCACGCAGTCAGAGAGGAGCTGGTGAAGAGGGAACGCAATTTAAAAGTATGTAGATTAATGTGCTGGCAATTTAAAAAGATCACCTTTAAAATTCAATTTTGATACAGGGAGAACACATCATTCTCCCCTGGCATCATTTGGTAGTGTAATACCTGGTCCATGCATGGGGAACTTTAAAGTTTTTATATGAATTCAACATTTAGTTTCATTGTGATTTTGTTTTCATTACAATGAAATTGACAAAAAGCTGGAAAGGGGAATCTTTGAGTTACTTAGGATAACTTAACAAAGAAAGGCCTTTTAGTGCTTTTACTGTTTACCAGAAAGGATACAGCAGTCTCCCTTTATCCGTGGTTTTGCTTTCCACGGTTTTGGTGACCCACGATCCACGGCAATCTGAAAACACAAAATGGAAAATTCAAGGAATAAACAATTTATAAGTTTTAAATTGAGTGCCATTCTGAGTAGCATGGTGACATCTCACACCATCCTGCTCTTCCTGCCTGGAATGTGAACCATCTCTTTGCACCCCCCCCCCCCCAGTAGTCACTGTACCAAATAACTCTTATTTTACTTAATTTTGGCCCCAAAGTACAAAAAGAGTGATGCTAGAAATCTGGATATGCTGAAGAGAAGCCACAAAGCGTTTTCTTGAGGTAAAAAAACAAAAGTTCTTGACTAAATAAGGGAAGAAAAAAGAATCCTATGCTGAAGTTGCTAGGATCTACAGTAAGAACAAATCTGTCCGTGAATTTGTGAAGGAGGAAAAAGAAATCCATGCTAGTTTTGTTGGTGTGCTTCAAACCACTAAAGTAATGGCCACAGTGTGTGGTAAGTGCTTAGTTTAGACAGAAAAAGCACTACATTTGTGGATGGAAGACACAAACAGAAACATTTCATGTTGATGGCAGTCGGGTTCAGTACTGTCCTCTTATTCAGGCATACAATTGGGGTCATGAAATGTATCACCCACAGGTAAGGGGGGACTACTATTTTAGAAATGGCCCTTCCAGTTGTTACATTGCACATCAAAGACCACCCAACACTGAGACTATCATTAAAAGAAACAAAACTAGGAGTGGCAATGTTAGTAATCAAGGGGAAGCTTCCAGATGAGCCATGTCACCCATGTATGGAATGTAGCTGAGAGTTAAGCACCAGCGTCACGGGAGAAGACGTAGTTACTGAGTTGCAGCCCTTCAAAAAGAAGAAAAAAATATTCTGGTCAACATAAAACACTCATTTGCTATTTTGTCCTTAAAAGTTGCTCCTTGGATCCATCTCAAAAATGTGTCACTAAAGACAGATTTTTTTTCTGGCTTATTCTTTTTGCTCAGATGTCACTAAATGTTCAAATGTTCATAGTTTTGCTGTGTACAGAACAGAACAGAAGCTGTTCAGACTTTTTTTTTTTTTTGATATGTCCAAATGACTTTTTATTCCACATTCTCCCGGGCATAGAATGTGAAATAAAATGAAACACATTATTTTTGCTCTTAAATATATAATCATACTGTTTTATTTTTTTTTTTTTTTGCCTTAAATTTTGTAGCATAGTAAAGGGATTATAGCTGTTTGTTACAGAGAAATGTTAATAACTTTTTTCTTCCTCACTAAAGACTGTTCTCTTCTAAAGGATATTACATATTTTTGCCTAACTCAGAATAATCATAGTAAGTTTGAATCTGCTTATCCTTTGTACTGAGCAAAAGTCTCATCTACGCCTATGTGTGTGCTTGTGTGTGTGTGTGCATGTGTTTGTATATGCGGATGGGGAGGAGATGGCTGGTGCAAAGAAAAAAATAGAGTTTGGAGCTCAGAATTATAGGGCTGAAGCCCTATATTACATAGAGAATTCCCGTGCTTCCATATCAGGCTTCCTTTTTAATATTTCAGATGTAAGAGAATACATCTCATCCCTCCCAGCCCTAATCTTTCACTACATTTTAAGGAAACTTGTCTCAAATTTTGAGGCACACCTACTGTGTTCAATTCATAGTGATAGTGGCTAAGGGAGAGTTAAAGAAGAGACACCCCATTTCCTCAAGGCCCTTAGAGTCCCAGGAGACAGTGTAGGATATAGATATTTATAAATCAAGCCATATGTAGGGCCTGAAGAGAAATGAAAAGACAGTTCCATGAAGAGATTAGAGAAAGGGAGGGATCACGTTCATTTGCAAGATTGGGGAGTGCCTCACAAAAGAGGTGATTTTAAACTGACCTTGAGAATGGGTAAATGTTCTGTTGATGGGAATGCAGGTATTTCATGAGAAACGTAGCAAGGAAAAAGCCAAGGTGGCAGGAAAGAGTGCACTGTACTGAAAGTGCACCAAATAGGCACATTTGGCTGGAGTCTGATGTAGAAATAAGCAGGATAGGAGTCTGGAAGGGAAAGGTGGACCTGAGTGTGAAGTTCCCTGTGACTGTCCAAGTCAGAGGACACATCTGAGTTAGAAAGAAGAGCCATTAAAATTTTTTTTTTTTTTTTTTGTCGTTTTTTCGTGACCGGCACTCAGCCAGTGAGTACACCGGTCAGTCCTATATAGGATCCGAACCCGCGGCGGGAGCGTCGCTGCGCTGCCAGCGCAGCACTCTACCAAGTGCGCCACGGGCTCGGCCCACCATTAAAATTTTTGAGTAAGAAAATTACTATCACAACTATGTTTAAGAAAAAATTTTCTGGAAGTTATATATGTGAAGGACATGGAGAGAGAAGACACTGGATAAATCAGTAGGGAAATTAGGAAGATATCTCTTTAGAAAAGAGATATCGAGTAGGTCACGAGGAGAAGTAGTGAGATGAGAAAAGAGACGGCAGATGCGTGCTCATTCTTTCTGTGACACGGTTATTGTACCATTTTATTGTGATTGGCAAAGCCACTTCTTTTTATGTGTGGAAATAAGCTGGTTCTCTTGAGTGACGGTCCATCGTGGCATGTTTCAGATGTAGAGCAGTTAGTTGATCCTAATAAATTTCCTGCACGGGCCAGCACACTCATTAGAACTCAGGAATCTACTACCCCACCAAAAATAGTCTTAAACTAAATCTTTTATTTTGGGAAATGAAAGGACACTAGGGAATGTGGAAAGACAGAGAATTAATGAAAATTAACAGATACAAGGGTTTGTCCTTTAATTAGGTGTTACAGATCCATAGAAACAAGATCCTGGGCCTAGAAGTGAAAAGTGTGACATTTGTTGAATATCTTTAGGGCACTGTGCTAGGCAATGAGAATGAAATGATGATGACATGGGGATGCTTAAAGAGCACACAACGGAATGTGGAGATGGAAACTACAGTGTGGAGCAGGGAGGGCCTGGCATGGTGGGATGCATTCAAAGCAGGTTTAATTGCTAGCACAGTAAAAAAGGTGAGAAACACTGGCTTGGAAGTATGTGCATATATTTTTGGAGAGGAAGATTCTCCTGTGGGCACTTTTTTAAATCCAACTTTTGGGTGAAAAGGTTTCATTTTATTGCCTAAAGGAAGCTGTCATGTGACAGAATGCAGGAGTCTCTGCTGAGGCAGAATTGACAGGACTTGCTTGGGGAGGAGGCAGGAATCGTCCAAGATCTGGGAAGTCTTGAGCCTACAAGGCCAATGCCAGGTATGAAAGGATGTCACAGTGGCTGTGTCCTTCCCCTTCCTGGCTCTGAAAACAGCCTGCCCACCTTAGGTGATAACTTCCCTTTGTGTGTGCCCTCTCCCATAGACACATTGGTAGCTGATGAAAGAAAGGAAAAAAAGTAGTTTTAGGTGAAGTTATTTTACTTTCAGAATTTAAGCCAAAGACAAGCATTAGAAGAACCGAAGTGCTGACTCCTCTTTTCATTAAAATTTCCTTCCTCCTTTAATAAAATTCCTCTCTCCTTAACCTCAAACCCTGTTCTTTCTCATGGAAAGTTCTAGAGACTTGTCACATTACCTTAGTATCAAGACTTCTTTGACTCCCTCATTTTTTTTCATTTGTAAATGTAAATTAGAATCCCCAACCCCTTATCGACAAAATAAAACATAAAAAAAAAAAAAGAATCCCCAACCCTTAACTTTTTCCACATTGACTTAATAGGTATATGCCTTTAAGTTCTCTGTGCTTTGTAAGAATTGCAACACAAGGATATTTTAGCCCAAGAAAAGTATGTTTTATTTTCCCTTTTTTTCCTGCCTTACCTCCCACAGCACCATGATAAATATATTTCTCTATAGCAGAGGTTCTCAACCGTGGCTGCACATTAGAATAATTTGGGGATGTTTTTAAAATCCCAATGCATAGACCATACCAAAGACCAATTAAATCAGGATCTCTGGGGTAAAACCTGGGCACCAGTACTTTTAAAGCTCCCCAGATGATTCCAATGTGTAGCCAGGTTGAGAAGCACTGATCAGCAGCAACACCTAATTACTTCCAATTCCCCAAACTGGCATTTACTTTCGTGATTCTAGTGACCATGCTATTTTCTTAGCATCTAATGCTTTTCATTATTTTACCATGTAAACCCAAACAAAACCTGCACAGCCATCAAAACTCAACCCCAATACCTCCTTCTCCATAAAGTCCTCTTTTCTTCTCCGTCACCATCTGAGCTGCTTGTTCCTCTCACTTACTCCCATCCAAGTGACTTGCATTTATACTTAACACGTGGGACACTGAGCTTTGAACTCCAGTTTTGGACAGGTCTCTTTCCTTAATGGATTATAAGCTCCTTAAAAAGAGGGATTTAGGCTTATTAATTTGCACATAGTGAACATTCAGTTAAATATTTTGAAATCAAATTGAAATTGCCAAAAATAAATGAGATAAATCTATATCTTTTTATTTTTATATTTTTATTTTGAAAAGTGTATTTATTTATTAATATCATTATTTTTTTACATTCCGAGAGGTTGTTGCAGAGCAGTTGGGGGGAGGGGGAGTGGGGAAAGGGGAGAGAAATAGGGTGGGAGGAGAAGGAAGGAGGGGGTTCTTGGTCAAGGCCTGTGGCACCCCCCCATGCCTGCAGAGGAGACCAGAGGGTTTCTTGCAGTGGCTCGGTGGTCGTCACTGGGCTGGTTGTGGACGTAGGGGGGACATGGCTGAGACCTTCAGCCTCCCCCAACCTGAATATCCTTTCTATATATAGTATGAATGCTAACTTGTGCCTTCTATTAAAAATGAGTTCTTCAGAAAAGCCATAATACCATTTCTTATAAAAATGTGGGATGTGATTTACCATTTCTAGCAACAGCTGCTGCTCATCAATGATAACTTCAAAGTTAGGGATAACATAATTAAGCAGACATGGTGATTCTCAACCTACGCATGATGCCATATGGGCTTCCATATAGCATTACTTCCTGCTCACACAAATACACTCCGTGTTTTGTTTTGTAAAACTTGATTTAGATTAAATGAACGTTGGCTAAAGCATCTAATTCCTCCCAGACAATGCCTATAGGCTAAATGCTGAAGTGTGTGTTGTGAGTGTTAACAAATGCACAAAACTTATTCCTTCTGGAAGAGACAACTTAGGCATGACCAAGACATCTGTCCTGTGTTCCAGGCGTCCCTCTTTCCTCTCTGCTTCCGCTTAAACTCTGGGTTTAATTCTTAGTGTGACTGACTTCCTCCACTAGCAAATGTGGAACAACTTGGTAAATATCATGTTTTACTTATTTTTGTCATGCAAAGCATTTATCTATCACAGTCCTATCACACAACAGGAGTCAAAAAGTATTTCTTGAATAAGTAGTTGAACAAAAGGAAGAACCCTAAGTGGATAAAGGAAAGTACTGGTACGAATAGCTCTGTGACTCTGAATGTCTCCTTTTGCTGCCACAGAAATCAAGCACATTTCATGCTGCACTCACAGGTAGAGTAACTTGAATAGGTTCCTGATTAGATAGTAACACCTAGAGGAAAAAAAAAATTAAATACACAAGTGAAAAATCAAGCAAATGTTATTTAAGAGACATTGTTTAGAAGTGTGCAAAATTGAAGTGATACATTTCACTTACCTGCTCAAAAATCTTGAGAAGTTCTAGTTAACTTTTAGGGTCAGAAATAGGGTGAGGCAACTCAAGCACTCACCTTAGGTGAAAAATTTAAGGAGTACAAAAAATTCAATGATCAAGATAAATAATATTTAGTGCAATATTTTTAATAATCAAAATTAATGCAAAAAATCCACGACGAACAAAATATCATAATTATAAATAAATACAGGATCCATATGGGATAGATTTGCAAAATATTATAGGAGACTTATTATATTATAACCAATATTATACCAAAATATTATAAGAGCGTTATTACATAATGCTATTTAAAAGGTTTGAGCACAATAATAGTCCACAGGTTTTGATGCATGTAACTTTGAAACTGTAACCAGCTATGCACAGACATGGGTGCTTCATAAAAGCAAAAAGTTTAGCACTAAGGGGTGTTATGAGTTATTTTCCATAACAAGCAGCAAATAATTTTTCATGCTTAGGCTTTAATTAGTGGTCAAAGTATCTAATGTGTTAGAAAAAAAATTGATATTGCCCCCATTACAGAGCCCCAAACAAGTATTTATCTATTGAAAGATATATGTTTTCACTTAACTATTTACTCCCCTCTCATTTCTTCAGTGTCTGGTGCTATGTTGAGCACTGAGGCTAATACTGTGGCCAGCTTGGGGCAGACATCCTCATCCGAAGCACGTGGTAGGGTTACCATGGAGATGGGACCGGCTTCTCCCTGGGAGAAGGGAGTGGATATGGTCAGGCTAATGTAACTAATTAGGTAACATGCACTTTTCAAAACTTCATTTTTTGGCTTCCCTAAGAACTAGTTGGCAATATGGATTAAATTTCTTATTTGTTCCAAAGAATTCCAAATAATTCTGATGAAGCACTTTTGTTTTCAAGAAATTCCCTCAAAGAAATGTTAATGAATGTGTGTAAATATTTCTCTCCATGAAAGTTCATCATGGTATTTTTTATAATATCATAAAAGCGTAGGAATAAACCTAACTAGCCAACAATATGGCAATTTTGAGATACATGATTTGCAGAGATTAAAAATATGGTGGTAAGGAATGGGTAATAACGTGGAATGGTGTACACACCTGCTACCCAGTGTGTTCCCTGAGCCAGCAGCATGGGCCTCTGCTGCGAATGCAGAGTCTCAGGCCCTGCCCAGACTCACTGAATCAGAATGTGCACTTTAACAAATGATTCCTATACACATCACTGTTTGAGAAGCATGGGTGTATGCTGTACTTTTTAAGCAAAAGAAAAAAATGTATGTTATGATTCCATTTTTAACTCCCTGAAGTATTACCAGATGAATAGGAAAAAAACGTAGATGGATATACATAAAAATGTATGCAGTGATAGTCTCTGGGGGCTGTGCTTTTGATTTTCTCCTTTTCTTCTTACTTTCTACATGTTCAATTATAAGCATCACTTTTGCCATAAGAAATAGGTGTGGGTTTTATAAGCATATCTGTTATTTTTCTTTTTAAATGATTGATTATTCATAGTAAGTGAATTATTTTTCTACAAAAGTTTAGGTCAATTGCACATTGAAGTTTGCAAAATTGAAAGTACAATTTTACATCAATAGGTTCTATGACCATATATCTAGTATAATTGTGATTTTAAATATATTTTTTTCACATTGTTTTCCATAAGAATATTTGTATCTTTCTATTCGTGTATCATGCTCTTCTGCCTACTAAAGATAAGGATATATTTGTAGAGCAATTTTAACCCATCAGCAGGCTATGCACTCCACCAGATAATTCTTAGTTACTTTTGAACTTTACCCTCTTCCCTAATGCTAACCTAACACTACTAAGATATACAAAATATCTACTTTTCTTTTTCATTTTGTTTTAGGCCTTGAAGCCTCCTTTCAAATGACAAGTGCAATTAGCATACCCAGCTGTGCTTGATATGAATCTACTTGTTGGAGCTGGTTTTAATTCTATCTCCTTCCTTAGAGGATTCCTAGGTTAGGGCACACAGGAGGTGTCAGGTTTGAAGCCAAGACCAGAGAAAGGAAAAGATTCCCACCTGGAAAGCTGCTCAGGTGGGCCCTGGTAGCCACTGAACACACCGAAGAGTCTGAACACAGTGCAATGGAAAGAATGAGAAAAATAAGAAAGGCCTACCTCCCAAGCTTGCTTACAGCAGAGCCAGCTCATGCCAAGACAATACAAGTAAAGTCCCATTTTGATGCAAATCATTTGAACGTAACATTTTGTTAATGAATCAGTGTGCAAGTCCTCTGGGAAGGCGCACAGTAATTGTGCTTTGCACATGTCCTTCCATGGATCTTACAGAACAAGTAAAGAACAAGGCCTGTCTGTGAAGCAGACTGATTAAAGAAAACCTCATTCTGGTTGGATACCTGTGCTGCTTTCTGTAACAGGGATTTTAAGCAAAAACAATGGCAAGACAAACCAGACCAAGAGGCTGCTTTACAGAGAAGTCATGGGTGGAGGAGATGAGGGAGATTATTGAAAATACAAGAAGAAGAAAATGAAATGGAGAGGAAATCACATTTGCAAAGGGTCTAAGGGCAGTCTTTATCATATATCATCTCATTTAATCTTCATAACAGACTTGTACGTGAGCTGGCTGAGATTCAGTGAGGTTCGTGATTTCCCAAAGTTTACCCACCTCATGAATCGTAAAATAATCAATTTAACTTTAGCTAATTCCAAAGCCCATGTTCTTTCCACAATAACATACCACCTCAAGAAACAATTCTTCTGATTAAAAGTTATTCGCTATCTCCCCCCCAAAACTTTAAACTTTTAAAAGTTCCCCAAAGCAGTATTTCTCCCATCCCGATTCATAGGCTAACTTCTATCAGAATATCCCAGGTATCTTGTTAAAATGCAGAGTCCTGGTTTCCTTTCCACATAGTCAGTGGGTCTAAATAGGGCCTAGAAATTCATATTTTAAACAATTACTGGGAAGCTGTGAATGCACAGACCATACACATGCATGCCTAAGAAGGATATAATCTGGTTCCAACTCTTGGCTATTGTAAAGAGTGCTGCGAGGAACATGGATGAGTGGATACGGAAAATGTGGTACATCTACACAATGGAATGCTACTCAGCTATAAAAACGAACGAAACACTGCCATTTGCAACAACATGGATGGACCTTGAGAGAATTATATTAGGTGAAACAAGTCAGGCACAGAAAGAGAAATACCACATGTTCTCACTTATTGGTGGGAGCTAAAAATAAATAAATAAATTCACACACACACACACACACACACACACACACACACACACACAAAACCGGGGTGGGGGGGAAGAAGACATAACAACTACAATTCCTTGAAGTTGATATGACAAGCAAACAGAAAGGACATTGTTGGGTGAGAGGGGGGAGAGGGAGGAGGGAGAGGGGTTTCAGTAATGGGCCACAATAATCAACCACATTGTATATCGACAAAATAAAATTAAGGAAAAATTAATTAATTAATTAATTAATTAAATAAAATAAAATTTTTTTAAAAAAGAAATTAAAAAAAAAAAGAAGAAGGGTATAAGCTGTATGCCATTGAAAGGAGACTCCGTGTTACTCCTGGAGCAAACATGGCCTTTTCCCATCAACGTGCCGTGGTAACACTGCTGCCTTCTCTTGGTCTGCACTGCACATTTCACTGCCTGGACCAAGGATCTCTGTGATCCAGGAGAAGAGTATGAAGTGGGAAAGATGGAAGTTGAGTGTCAGACCTGGTTATTAACTAATGATGCTGAGCAAGGAAGTAGCAACCTCTTTGAACCTCAGTTTACTTTTCTACAAAACGGAGAAAATAATTTCTACCTTAACCACCTCACATGGGGATTGTGAGGAAAAGATAAGGGGATTTAATTAAAATTGACTCAGAGACTCTTAATGACCGTCCATACCGATGTTAGCAATTGGACGAAGAGGAAAGGATGGGGAAAGTGAGGTGTCCTGGACTTGAAGTCTGATGTGAGTCAGACTTCCGACTCCACCTCTCACTAACTGTGTAAACTTGAACACTTAACCTCCTGGTGCCTCAGTTTCCCTTTGTGTAAAAAGGGAATAACAAAAATGCGTGCCTAATAGCAGAGTGGAAGTAACCTAAACATCCATCCGTAGGGGATTGGCTACATTAAGAATGTGTCATCCCTGCGGTCAGAGAGAAGTGCCTTCTACCCACTGCTGGTTTCCATGGAAAGAGGTTTTTTAAGAATCCTGCTGGCCTGCCTCCTGCCCTGTACTCTCTTCATCCCGGAGAAGGTGGTACAACTCATCTGAGTGGTAGATGTTGGCTCAGCTCTACGGTTTTCACTTGGGAACTGCTCTAGACTGTGCAACAGGATCTACATACACACGCTCGGTATTAACAAGCTATTTGACTAGTCACATAAAACCCCAACCTCTATCTGGTCTCTGTCTGCAATAAAATTCAGTGTGTGGTCTCCATACATGCCCCCATCTGTTTTCCTTCTCAAACTGTTCAGAACTCAGGGGCAGGTGGCAGAGGAAGCGAGGCACTATTCATTGGATCCTCTCAAAACTCTAACACCTATATTGAAAATTATTGTAGCCATAAGAAAAAAAAAAAAAAAAGAGGTGAAGCTATTGTCATGGAAATTATCTTAGGATATGCTATTAAGTGAAAACTGTCAAGTCTAGAACAGGGTATTTAGTATGCTGCTATTTGTATAAAAACAAAGGATACATACACAGAGAAGCGCACACACATTTAATTAGAAAATTACCAGAAAATATGCAAGAAACCATTTACTCTGGTTGCTCTTGGGGATAGAAACTGAGAGTACGAGGAAGAGATGAGGAGTTATCTTTATTGCATATGCTCTAATGTGATTTTTAGTTACACTTGTCTCGTTTTTTAAATAAAAAATATACAAAAAGTACCATCTCTCACATAGCTGTGTTGAAGAGTAAACTACATTGCACAGGTGAATAAAACCTGTGTAGTAGAGTCAATAAATTTAGCTTCCTTTCTTCATCCTTCTACCTGAAAGTCAGCTTCCACTTGGCAATAGTACTCCTTTGGGATTGTTGCAGGTCTCTTTCCTACAGCATCGAGCTCTGACTTCTCTTAACCTTATCTATACCCCTACTAACAGAAGGCTCTCCCCCAACAGACGGCAAGCTACAGAACAGCAAGGGACCAAAAACCCTAGACCTCCCAGCACCTAACCCAGTCTCGCCAACATGTTGACAGCACTGAATGGCACATGAGGCTCTTAGTGACCAGGCCCACCCTCTATGCATGTTGCCGGGGAGTTGGAGTTGGGACAAAGAAAGCCTCTACATGACTTCACTAAGCAGGAAGCACAGCTTCAAAGAGCAGTTGGGGCACCGCAGTACACTGCCTCAACATGTGACATTATGTGCAAAATCACCACATGCCTGCTGCTCCCAACCTCCATCTCCTAACACAAATATTTTGAATGGAAACATATGGCTCACACAAAACAAATCTGACTTTTGCCCCTTTGTGTGTTTGGTGACTATTCGTTTATCTGAATTTAAGAAAGTGTAAAATAAAAATTGCCAAAGCAAGAGAAAATGAGCTCCAAGGTCCTTTGAAGTTTTTCACCTTGGGCATGGTTACAAAGTTATGCACTCATGTTGTAAGATGAATAGCTTGGCTAAAGTCCATCTTGGATACTAGGGCACACCAGGTGAAAGATCACAGAATGGGTTCAAATTCTGACTTGCTAGGTCTGCAAAATTTTCCTTTGGGTTCTACTGCTCTAAGCCTTGGTTTCCACTGTGGTGAAATGAGAATGGCACTTACACTGAGGGCGCAAATGGAATAAACTTGTGAAGTACCAGATAGATACACTGTATATGGTAATAATTATTAATATAGAAATTAATTTATGAAAAATGGTAGATTTGAGTATGGTTATGTTCATCTATTCTGTTATCTCATCCTTTCTTTTCCACTGATCTGTGATCGTCTAGAGGGTGGGAACTTTCATTGTTCATTTTTATGACCCTAGCACTACGTACATTGTCTTATTATAGCTCACTCCCTAATGAATGTGTATTGGATGAATGAGAGAGAGAACTGGAAATGACTTCAAACCATGCTAGCCAATGTTATTTTCATCCAACACGAGCATGTATGTCAGTGAGTGAAATCTCTTTCCTCTTCCTTTCTATGTACTATACTCAATACCAGGAAAGGGGGAAGCATAAGGCCAGTTGCAAGAAAATTGGTCCTAATCCCTTCAAGATTTCCACAAAAGAGGATACATTAGAAGCACACTCCTTGAGTTGAAAAACCAAATTATCGGAAAGCCTTTTTTAGCAATCTACAATTTAAATATCCCTGCTTAAACTAGGTCTGCTTTTGGGGGTCAATTTATGTTTTAAGTAACTTTCTCTGGGATACAAAAATGTCTGCAAAAATTTGATCTTGCTCTGGGATACAAAAATGTCCGCAAAAATTTGATCTTGCTAAACAAGGTTTACTGTAGAAAGCTGGTTATTTCAAGTCCCTAAATATGCACGAAACTTCTACTATGTGCCAGATGATGTTAGACACAGAAAAATCCAACATGAGAAAGACATGCTCCTATTCTAATAAATATTATTCTTGCCACCTAATAAAACGACCCTACATTTTTCTTCTCTATTTTTATTTCTCTAAGTTTGTAAAGGTCATGTTAACTTGTTTAAAACTGCTCCGTCAACATGTCCTCTCTTATTAATCCATATTTCTAATGGAACTCTACATGATACAAAATACATTAAGACAATTCTTTATTCCTTATCAATGAACAAGTATTTACTTTGCAACTATGTACTATGAGCCCAGGTTGTTAAAATACAGATACATGGCTTATATATGTCTTGAATACCTACAAAACACCTAGGTGCTAGCTTATGTATTTTTTAAATATACTTAAAAAGGAATATAACATTTATTTTAAAACATACCAAAATACAAAGTGGTGTCTATTTATTCAAATTAAAAATAGACTTTTTACTGAGATATAATTTAAATAAAGTATACAGTTTGATGAGTTTGACAGATGCACACACCTGTGTAAATGCCACATTCATAACAAGATATAAAATTTTCCATCAACACAGAAAGTTCCTTCCTGCCCCACCCCAATTAATTCCTACTCTCACACTCTCTAGAGGCAACCACTGTTCTGCTTTTATCACTCTATATATTTTTACCTATCATAGAACATATAGAACTTCATATAAGTAGAATCATACAGTACGTACTCTCTGTATCTTGCTTTTTTCACTCAACACTACGTCTTTGAGATTCGTCCATGTTTTTGCCTGTATCAGTACTTTCATTGTGAATAATATTCCATTATGTGAATATATCACGATCTGTTTATCCATTCCACATGGGTTCTTACTGTGATCTACTATGAATGAATATTTATAAGTATCTTTACTATAGCTTTATGGGAAGCCTTGATATGAGATATTGTAAATGAGATAGTATAAATTTTTTTAAAGATTACTTTGGTTGTTTTAGTGTTATATAAATTTTAAAATCAGATTGTATGTTCCAACCAAAAAAAGGAAAAATCTGGTGGGATTCTGATTGCAATGGGACAGAATCTGTAGAACAATTTGGTAGAATTTACATCTGAACAATATTGAGTCTCCCATCTCCTTATATATTTTATTTATGAAATTCTTTACTTACTTTAACAAAGTCTTGCAGTACTCAATGTCATGGTTTTGCATATCTTTTGTTAAATTTACCCCTAAGTAGTTTATGTTTTTGATGCAATTGTAAATGACATGGTTAAAAATAGTTTTCAAATTGTTTGCGGATGATGTGTAAAAATGCAATTGATTTTTATATATTGACTTGTATCCTGAGACATCACTAAACTCATTTATTAGTTCTAGTAAATTTTGTAGATTCCTTCAAATTTTCTGTGAACACAAATCATATCATCTGATAATATAGAGCATTTTACTTCCTCTTTTTCAATATGCATGAATTTTACTTATTTTTCTTGCCTTATTGCACTGAGTAAGATCTGTAGTACAGTGTTGAATAAAAGAAGTGGGAGAGGATAATGTGGCTTTGTCCTGATTTTATGATAATGTCACCTAGTCTTTCATCATTAATATGATGCTACCTTTAGGTTTTTTTCATAAATATTCTTGATCAGATTGAGGAAGTTGCCTTCTATTCCTAGTTTGCTGACAAGGCTATTTTTTAAATCATAAATAGGCTTGGATTTTGCTCATTCTGTTTATTGACGTGATCATATAACTTTTCTCCTTTATTCTGTTTACCTGAAGATATATATTACCATTTTTTGATATTAAACAATTCCTAGTGTAAACCTACATGTTCATGATATATTATACTGCAGAGTTCCCTAGGTCCTCCTGCTTTCTTTCTGCATCGTGACCGAAAGTTAGAGTGCCTTGACCGCTCTGTGACCAAACCAACTGCAGGTTTTTCCCAGAAGACTTGAACTCAAACCAGGGCCTTGAACATTCCCAAGCACTGATCAAGTATCTAAGTTGTTGCCTCAAACAGTGAAAGAAACTGACTACAGCCCTGAGCCAAATTTCTTCAACCTTTATATGAACTCCATATTCTTTTTTTTTTCTTTTTTTTTTTTTGTCTTTTTCGTGACCGGCACTCAGTCAGTGAGTGCACCGGCCATTCCTATATAGGATCCGAACCCGCAGCGGCAGCGTCGCTGCGCTCCCAGCACCGCACTCTCCCGAGTGCGCCACGGGAGTCGGCCCCGAACTCCGTGTTCTTATATCCCACAGCTCCCTGAGGACATGTAGAACACCCCTTTTCTGTAGCCGTTCCTTGCAAGAATCACTGCAGCACTCTGTACATAAGTTCTTCTAATAAGTGCTTTGGACTGATCATCCTGGTGTTCTTCTTTCTTTGGAATCCCAACCAGCCTATCTCTGAAGGTCTGGGGTATTCCCTTGCCTCCACTTTTGGAGTGATTTCAGCTAAGGGTTTGGCTGGACAAAACATATACTTTCTATATACGGCAGAATTGGACTTGCTAACATTTTGTTAATAATTTTAGTGTCTATGCTCATGAGGGATATTAATCTGTAATTTCTTTTTTGTGTAATGTCCTTATATCCTTTTGGTGTGAGTGTTGCACTGACCTCATGAACTAAGTTGGTAAATTTAACTTCTCTATTTCACAAAAGAGTTTGTGTAAGACTGCCATTATATTTTTCATACACTTGATAGAATTCACTATTGAAGCTATTTGAGAATGATGTTTTTCAATGGAATGTTATTTGACTTATTTCAAGGAATTTTTCCATTTCATCTAAATTGTTATATTTATTAGTAAAGAATTGTTCATTATATTCTACTGTTATCCTATAGGAACTGTAGACTTGTCTGTCATTTAATTCTGGACATTTGCAATTTGTATTTTCTTTCTTTTTTTCTTGAACAGTCTAGCCAATGGTTTATCAATTTTATTCATCTTTTCTAAGAACCAATTTTTTGTTTCATTGATTTTCTCTATTGTTAGTTCATTTAACACTTCATTGATTTCTCTCTTTATTATTTCCTTCCCTCTCTTTATTATATGTTTAATTTGTTCTTCTTTTTATATGCAAAAGTTTAGAGCATTGATTTGTATATCCTTGCTAATTTCTAATTTCTAATTTAATCATTTAAAGCAATAAATTTTCCACTATTTTTAAAATAATCACAACTTTTGATGTTGATTTTATTATAATTTAGTTTTAAATTTTTACAGTATTATTAATTTTGATTTCTTCTTTGGTAAATGGGTTATTTAAAGGTATATTTCCTAATTTAGATTTTTTTTTTTTTTACTCAGAATATTTTATCATTTCTTGTACATATAAGTGGGGTAAAGTATGCTGTTTCATTACATGCATATATACTGCAATGATTCATTTAGGGTAGATAGCATAGTTTTGTATTAATTGGACTAATATGTGTTTCTTAATTTAGACATGTTTGGAAATTTTCCAGGTTTTTTTATTACTAATTTTTAATTCCATTCCACTGTGGTAAAAGAAGATATTTAAAATTTTCTGACTTGCTTTATAACCCCCCCCCCAGTTTTATAAAACATAAAACAACACATGTTTTATCTTGTAAATGTTCTATGCTTGCTTAAAAATAATGTATTTGGCAGGAGTTGGATGTTATTTCTTATAAATATTAGCTATGTTAATTTAACTAATAATGTCGTTTAAATCTTTGGTATCCTCACTGACTATTTTGTATACTTGTTCTAGCAGTCGCTAAGAGAGAACTATTAAATCTGGAAGTCAAATCACGGATTTGCCTATTTCTCCATTTAAAGATATATTTTTGCCTGTGTATTTTGAAGTTCTGTAATTAGCTGCATAAACATTTAGGATTGTTATGTCTTATGTCCTCTTGATGATTTGACCTTTTAAATTTCCCACTTTATTTCTGGTCATATTCTTTGTCCTAAAATCTATTTTGTCTAATATCAACATAGTCATTCCCGCTTTATTGTGATTAGTCTTTTCATGTTACATTATTTTACTTTTAATCTATCTAGGTCTTTATAGTGCATGTAGTTGGCTTTCTTTTACCACTCTGACAATCTTTGCCATTTAATTATAATGTTTACTACAGTTAAACTTAATATAAATATAAATACGATTGGTTGTAAGGTTTTTTCCTTGCTATTTGTTTTCTGTTTGTCCCATTTGTACATTATTTTATTTTCTTTCCTGCCTTCTGTTGAATATATTGAATATTTCATTGCTTCATTTATTTCTCCTCATTCACTTGTGATTTTAGTAGTTTCTGTATGGATTACAATATGCATCATTAACTTAATCAATCTTAAATTAGTATAATATATCTTAACATATAAGAACCTTAAAACAGTGTGCTTTCTTTTTTTTATTGGTTATGAATATTCATGAGATACAAACTGATTATTACCCCTCGTGCCCAAGGTGTGAAGGCCAGATGCATGCTGGCAGCATGCCCATTATCCCAAATTGTGTTTGTACTCCATGTCCTCCACCCAATTATCCCCAACCTCCCTCAACCTCCCCCCTAGGTATGTTCTCTCCCTCTGCAAGTCCAATGCACCACTGTGGTCCTTCTTTCCTTCCTTCTTTCTATCTTAACGCCCACTTATGAGCGAGTACATGCAGTATTTATCCCTCTGCGCTTTGCTTATTTCACTCAACATAAGTTTCTCCAGGCTTATCCATGTTGTTGCAAATGGGAAATTTTCATTCTTTTTTATAGCAGAGTAGTATTCCATGGTGTATATATATATATACCACAGCTTCCTTATCCAATCATCCATCAATGGACATTCAGGTTGTTTCCATGTCTTGGCTACTGTAAACAGAGCTGCAATAAACATGGGAGTGCAGGAATCCTTCTGACATGATGATTTCCATTCCTCTGAGTATATAGCCAGAAGTGAGATTGCTGGATCATATGGAAGATCTATTTGTAGTTTGAAAAACCTCCATACTGTTTTCCATAGAGGCTGTACTAATTTATAGTCCCACCAACAGTACAGAAGCATTCTCTTCTCTCCATTCCCTTGCCAGCATTTGTTATTCACCATCTTTTTGATTATAGCCAGTTTAACTGGGGTGAGGTGGTAACTCAATGTAGTTTTAATTTGCATTTCCCTGATGATTAGTGATGTTGAGCATTTAGTGTGTTTTCATTTACTATCTTCCATACTTTGTGGTGGCTGTTGTCATATATTTTATTACTATCTATATTATAAAACCTGTATTACATTGTATTTTGGTTTGCTTGTTTGTTTTGTATAGTAAATGTCATTTAAAGTAGTTTAAAATTTAAAATAATGTATGTTTATTTTCTAGATCTTTATCATTTCAGGTGCTCTTCTTTCTTTTATATGATCTGAATTTCTGTTTTTAGACTTCAGTTTGAAGTACTTCCTTTAATTTTTTTTAAATAATGTAGACTTTCTTGTGATAATGTCTTTATTTCACTTTCAATGTCAAAGAATAGTTTACTGCACATAAAATTCTAGGTTGATAGAGCTCTTTAGAGATATTGTCCCATTGTCTTTTGGCTTGTTTTATTTTCATTGACAGACCCGTATTCATTTTTACCTTTGATCACCAGAAGGTAATCTCTTTTTACTCCTGTATGCTCTTAAGATATTTGGTTTTCATCAATATGGTTTTGAATTATCAAGGTGTGGTCCTTTTTTGCCTTTGAATTTTTTGGAATTCTTTGAGCTTCCTTGATCTTTGTGTTAATATTTTTCACACCAAATTTGTTTGATTTTTGTCATTATTTTTTCAGGGTTTTTTTTTTTTTTTTTTCTTTGCCCAAATTTCTATTTCTATAGCTCCAATCACATGTATGTTCAGATCATTTGATATTTTCCCATGGGCCACTAAGGACCTATTTATCTATGTTTAATCCTTTTTTATTTTTTCAGTTTGAATAGTTTTTTTAAACTTCAAGTTCACTGGCTTTTTTTTTCTTTATCAGTGTCCAATCTGCTGTTAATTCCATATAGTTGTTATTCTTTCAGATTTGCATTTTTCAGTTCTAGAATTTTCACTTGCTTCTTTTTGCATAGCTTTTATTTCTTTGCTTAGATGCCCTATCTATTTACTTATTATATCTATTTTTTCTTTTAAATTCCTTAACAAATTTAAACTAGCTATTTCAAATCATTGTCAGCTAAGGCTAATATCTGTAATACCTCTACATCTATTTCCATTGATGGTTTTTCTTCTGGTTATGTGTCCCATTTTCTTGCTTCTTCAGATGTCTAGCAATTTTGTTGAGATTCTAGATTTTTATTGCCTTCTTTAAAGAGTTTTAAGTTTTGCATTACCAGCCAATTAATTTACTGGTGGATTATATTGATCTTTTTGAAGCTTAATTTTAGATTTTATTAGATTGGGTCTAGAGTAGTCCTTACTATTTCCAAGGTGTGGCCTTTCTGTGGTCTCAGGTCAATTCCCAAGTTACACTCTGGGTAGTTATATTCCAAAGTCTCCTAGCACAGTGAAATCTTTAGAATCACACTGTTCACCCCAGTAGTTATTCTCTGCCAGACCCCATAGAATCTCATCTTATATGTACACAACTTAATATTCAGCCAAAGACTCAAGGCAGCCCCCAGGCAGATTTCCAGAGCTCTTTCTCTGGAACATTCCCTCTTCTTCACTACCCTGATCCACAGATTTCAGCTGCCTCAGCAGTCCTAAACTATGGTCTCTGTTTTCTATGTCTCACAAGACCACTGCTCTTTCTCTGGAATCGACATCCTGAAACAACAGTTTTGAAAGTGCCCCCACACAGAAAGTCTTCGCGAATATGAAGCTCACCTCATGTGTATCCTTTCTGCCGGTGATCACAGTCCTATGCTATATGCTGTCCAAAGACAAGAAACATTTGCTTCAGGAAGTTTTTCTGGTTTTATAATATTTGGCAGGTAAATCTGACACACCTTGGTTCATTGTGGCAAGAATTAGGAGCCTAGATCTAAACTGTATAGTCATAAGTAAAGAAAAATAAAAGCTTAGAGCAACAAGAGACCAATAATAAAAATAGTTACTATTATTATGTTCAATAATGACAAAATTCTGTGAATCACTGTTATTTCAAAGATGAGGAAACTGAGACTAAGTGAGGTTAAGTGAGGTCGGTTAGTAAATAGCAAAGCCAGAATTTGAACAAAGACAAGTTTTACTTCACAGTCTATATTTTCCTATTTATCATAATGCTTAGAGTAATCAAAGCAGGTTTTTTAGATCTGTTGAGACTTGAACTGGGCTTTGAAAGATTGATGGACTTTGGGTTGGTGAACAGGTTAGAGAGAGCAGAGCATGACCTTGGTAAAGGGAACACGAGGTGGTGGGAAGTGGGTGACAGCTAAACTAGAGACGAGGTGTCGTGTAGAGACAAAGTTGAATAGCTTGGGTAAGGTCAGTTGAGACTTTTTAGATTGCAGTTTATCATAATATTTTAAACACAGATATAATAGAATCTTTCTTTTTCGTGTTTATAGCTTCATGAGTACTAAAGTCTCTGCCAGTCTTATTTACAAAGAAAAAGGTGAATTTTGTTTCTCGTTTTTCTCTATTCATGTCTGGCTGGTTTTCATAGTACTGGGAAGAATTTCTCCAAGCCTACTCAAATATCAGAAAGTCTGGAATTGCTGAAATTCCCTTTCTGAGATCATAGGAGATAATCTTGTGTCTCCTTATTTAGCTAAAATTTTATCCACTGTCTTCCTTTCAGCTCATGACCTCCTCATCCACGAGGATCGCAAACTATTTAGAACTGTTATTTGAGCAGTCTCTGCTGCAGACAGGGTCACAGACTTGCCTGTGCAATCCTAACTTCTGAAGAGAACTCCCATTCTTCAGCTGTAAAGAATTGCTTTCTTTGTATGGAAACTAACTTTAGAGACAGCTATCTGTCTGGTTTTAAATTTTTGAAATTTCTTTAAAGATTTACAGTATACCTTTGATTTTTCTATGTGACATTTAGGATTTAACTGCTTTAGCACCATACTGTTCAGTGTCTATTTTTGTTATTAACACCAATATCAGCTAACACAGAAAATCACTTTTATATAGCAGGAACTGTGACCTCTACAAGAATGATCTCTATGATCCTCACAACAACCCTATGAGGTAGGTTCTACAATTATGATCCCCATTTCACAGATGAAGAAACTGAGGTTGGGAACCCTTGAGTAACGTGTCCAAGAATATCCAGCAGTAAACTGTTGCTTTAAGAGTTGAACTCAGAAGTTCAAGCACTTGAAGAAGACAAAGCTCAATCCCCAGGCATGCATAAAAATAGCAAAAGTAATTTTCTGTGAGGAGTTCACGTATGCCAAAGAGATTTAGAATCAGACATGCCTGAGCTCAGAATATGGCTTTCTCATTTTCTAGCTAGGGGACTTTGGGAAAATTACTTATTCTATATTACCCTGTTTCTTTATCTCTACAATTCAGGGAGATTAACACCTCTTAGTGAGTTATGATGATTAATTAAGATAGTATCTGTAAAGTAATAATGGTAACTATTATTATTATTCATTAATATTCTAATGGGTTCCCCGTTTTGACTCAAATTTAAGATTTAGATTTTCCTGAAATGCAGTTCCACCACTTACTAGATCCATGACCTTGGGCATATTACTTAAACTTTTGGGGCCTCAATTTCCTCATGTGTTAAGGTGATAGTAATAATTACCTACTCATGAAGTTTGTAAGAACTAGGTGAGTTACATAAGAGTCCTGATACATCATAGTGTTCAGTGTATTATCTATCATGATGATTGTGATGGTAGCTAGACAAATCGGAATAGCGAATTTATTCAAAGTTCAATACACATGAGGATAAAAGTGCATGGGAACTACCTGACTTAGACAAAGTCCATAATCTTTTAAAAAATCTATTACTTGGGTTTGTCTTCTGGCCTTATCTCCATCAGACTCCTGTCTGCATCCCATGCAGAGCACTAAAGTACCATGGAAGACCTGTTCCATAGCAAGGTCACTGTGGACCCCTATTTATGGAGAACAAGCCAATGGGAAAGAGCCATTCTTCTCCCTACACTTTGTCTTTGAATAGCATGGACCTTGGGCACAGCACTGGCTTAGTGCCTCAGTTATGGAAACCAGTAGAGCAGGGAAGGCACCCACAGCACCCAGGAGGATAGCAGCAGAAGAGACTATGGTCCTTAGACAGTCATCAATTGCAGAGTAGCAGCAGGATATGGCAAGGACAAGCTTGTTGGTGAGCACATTTAGAGACTGGCAGAAATAACTGAGGAAGACTTTTCAAAGAACTCTCTTATACGGGAGAGGCAGTGATCCAGAGTAATTTGAATAATGACTAATAAGGTGACTTCATTTAATTCATGGGCTGGTGAGGTCTGGAGAAATTCAGGTTACATTATAATAAAAACAAGTAATTATTATTATTATTGTAGTATAATCTTATTTGAAGCATGGATTTGCTTGTAGTTGCTTGCTTGACACTTTGGATTGCACCACTTTCCTAGTGGCACAGACCCAATTTTCTAGTGGTTTGAGTTTTGACTTTCTTTTGACATTGCTTAGTGGGTCAACATGAATAAGCTATTAAGAAATTGTGTTTGTTTCTTAAGTACATTTTTCTTTTTAAAACGCTGCCATGATTTTCCGTATGCCTGATTTATGTTTGCATAAACCTGCAGGTTCGTGCTTTCGCTTGCATCCTATGAGAACAGAGCTATTTTTTTAAATGACCTAATTAACATAGAAACGATTAGTAGTAAAGCGGCCATGAACTAGTGAATTTGTCATTATTAATTAAAATTTTTTAAAAAATCCTCTTAAGAGTATCAATTCAAGAGGCTACCATCTCAAATATATGTGTGACAGACTTATCCAGTGTGACTCACACTGGAAACACGTCAGAGAGATCAGGAAATAGAGTAAACATAATTTTTTATGTTTTTTGTTTGTTTTGTTTTGTTTTTTAGTTTTTGTTGTAGTTAGGAGGCCACAAAGCTTTCATCATCTTGTTGTAGATCTCATTAATATAACAAATAGGGAGAAGAGGTTAATTTTAATCAAAAGGCAATTTATAAATTCAGTACCACTGAAGTAGAATTCTTTTCTCTAGTTAATTTCTCTGTAAAATAAATCTTTTCCACCAACAAAGACTTTCCAAAAAAAGGTAAATAATCTGTGAACTGATAATGAGATTGCTCACGGAAATGAAGCATATGTTTCCACGAGACAGTAACAAAACATGGTATGTATTTTAAAATCCTGATCTGAAAAAATAACGTTTATTTGGCAAACGATCTAGAGAGGTAAGCTGCTTCATGTAGAAAAAGCAGGGTCTCTTTACTGTGAAACTGATCTTCATCCAATTCTGCATTTTAGGCATTAGTGAAAATGCTTTCAGTTGCCTGGCTGGTTAAAATGGACTCCCCCAAATCTTTCTTATGTGCCAACTAATCTTTCCAATACTTACATATGGAAAATATGCTAACAGTATCTAATCAAAATATAACTGTTTATTATTTCTTATATACACTCAGTGTTGACGAGCACAAATCTTTTGAGGAAAGATAAACTTTTCAATACATCAACAAGTATTTCTAAGCAGAGTCAGTACTCTTATTGCTTAACAAGAACTTCCTATCAGACACTTAGAGCCACTACGCTAAACATATTATATCAATCATATTATTTATTTAATCATAACCATGTAAGGAAGGTGTTATTATTCCCATTTTCCAGAGACGAAAAATGCTTGGAGAAGTTAAATAACCTATCCAAGGTCACACAGTCAAGTCTTAAAGCCACGACTCCAACACGTGGAACGTTCCTTCACAAGCTTGCTCTTATCTACCATATTATTTGCAAGACCTTGTGACAGGAGCTAAGAAGGAGATGCAGGATCTCTAAGCCTGAGTTTTTGCCTTGAGTACCTTATGATCTCACATCTAAAAGAAAGAGACAACACATCAGGACAGTATCATCCCAGGTGTATTGAGTTTGTTCCAAGGCCCCTTCTCTCCAGTACTCCACTCATTCCAAAGTCAGGTGCTTGGATGTTTGGGGAGGCAAGCATGCAGGTGTTCAAATATCTGGCCCTCAAAATAAGCCAAGTTGAAAAATTAAATTTGCCTAGGAGCATTATCATGATTTTACATAGCTAGAAACTTTACCTGCCACTAAATCTTGAGATTGAAAAGAATACTGTGGGGTTCTGAAGCAAGGAGGGAGAGACACCTGCCAAAAGGAAGGTCAACTGGCAGCAGGGAATTAGCTTAATGTGGGAAAGGGAGCAGAAAGTGCTCACCATAGCCCTCAAAATGCCAATGGTTCTGGTAGCATCCGTGCGGCAGCATTACCTGGTTAGAGGAAAGCTAGCAATTGAAATATCTATTTTCCATTTGACACCAGTGAGATCTGGCTTTGACAATACCATTTTCATAAAGCAGAAAACCAACTTGTTCCACAGGTTTTCTATTTGTATGCTATTTTTTTTTTTCCAAGTGAGTAATAGATTAATTTTCTGGCTTCTGAAGGAATTTTTCTCAGTGTATTTTGACTATCCTGTGCAGAAGTGACCTGAATTAAAATCATCTAGTCAATTGCTGATTTTTCCCTCTAAAATTACAGTTGTGTTATAATGTGCAAATTTTCATTGCTCTTCAACATGAAATTAAAATTACACAGTTATAAAAAAAAAGAACCTCAATTTACAATTTTTGAAAAGAAGTCTTGGACTTCAAGTATAATTACCTAGAGCTCATTAAAATGCAGGATTATTAACCCAAGTGCTGAAGTTCCTAGTAATAGTGGATCTTTTATAAGAGTAATTATAAAAGTCATAAATATTAAGCATGAATGTAACATTCGACATTTAAAGGGAAAGTATGTGCTCATGTCTTTAGCAAACTCGATGTGAAAAGAAGACAATGTAGGAGCCACCAGAATGTTAAAGAGCTAAGCACATGCCCTATGTTTGGACTCCTTATTAAAATAAGGCCATATAATAAAATGTTCAAAAAAATTCCATGACAAAAAGTAGTCAGTAGATAAAATATATTAATTAGTGGGAAAGGCATCTAGTAGTACCTTAAGTGGTCTTTTTCCTAAACTGTTCTGAAAAAAAAAAAAAAAGTCAGATAGAAATAATTTATTTAGTACAGTAAGAATTATGTTAAAATACGAAGGAAAAAATGACTAGAATGAAATGTGCTTAAATATCAACAGCAGTAATCTCTGAGTAGTAGATTTATGAGTGATATTTCCAGATTTCTAATAACTTTTCATAATTTCTCAGCTTTCTGAAATGAGTATGTATTTCTTACATCCCATCTATCAATTCTTTCCAACAATTATAGCTTTTCTCTCCAAATTTCTAGTTCCTTTTCATAACTCTCTATTCTTGCTTTATATTATTACATTATCCCTTACATAGCTCTAAATGTTAATTAGATTTATTGTGTTTTGTGGTTGCTGTCCCTTTTCAATTATCTTCTGCATCTATTCACCCACCTTGTCTACACAGAGGGGTTCAAGTCACTGCAAACTTGCATAGCACAATGTTTTGGGTATGTGTCAGTAGGGATGGGGGTGGCAGGTGTGTCCCTGGGCTGTGTACCTCTATGATTGGTCTTCTCAGAATGGGGATTTCTTTCCTTTTCAGGTTATCACCAATTACTAGGAGCACTGCTTTGTCTTTGTACCCAGATGTCCCACACTCCTTATTCTCACCTGGAGGAGACAATCTCAGTGCTATTCCTCGATAGCTTCCTGCCTTTGGTTTCCACAAACTCTGCTATGGAGCATCGTTGTTCTGTTTCTTTTCTGTTTAGCACCTCCCTGTCTGGATTAGGATGTCTCTTTTCTCCTGGGATATTTCCCATTTTGCAATATACCAAGAGTTGCTTTTGAGCATGAACTACATATTTAATCACTAAAACAAATGAACGAACAAAAATTTTTTTCTATTATTTCTAAATATTTGGACTAAAGAGACAGACCAAGTTGTGTTTAGTCTGCCATTCTGAAGCAGAAAAAGCAAACAAAAGCCGAGTTTTAAATATTACTTTTAAACTACCATTTTAGTAGTTATATTTTTGCTAATTAAAAAAATAATAGTAAAAAAAGAAAAGATGGAAAATGAAGTAATGCCCAAGGCATCCAGTTCAGAAAATGTGATGAAAGTACCTCCACCATTATCACCACCTGGTCCTGGTTTTTTTTATTTAGTATTGCTCTGGTAGTGTGATCTTTTTCCCTATAATTTCTTTTTTTTTCTTTTTGGTAAATAAGTGAAGAGTCCTCACTTAAAGGTTGAATTTTTAAGCATACAGTTATAAAGAAACAGCTATTTTGTAGTCGAACAATCAAGTAATAATTGAATTAAAATTTTTAAAACTATTATGATTTTAAATGCATATTACATTTACCAATGACTTGAAGCAATAAACCTTATGAAAACTTGCTTATTCATCAGGCCTATTTGCAGACACATCACAAAGGTTAGATCATTCCAAAAGAGTCAGTATGTAAAATGTCAGCCAGCATCTTGGAACAGGTCCCTTGAAAATACTATTAACATAATTTTACTTTAGTTCTCTCAGAAGCCTTTTGAAAAGCAGGAGTTTCATTCTTTTAATTCTGAGGTAGTCTTTGTAACTTGGGGTATAGTTGATCAATACGTGTCCTATAAAACTTTACTTTCTTCTTTCTTGTCAATAAAGATTGAGAATTAAATAAAAATAATAACCAGAAAAAGTTAAAATGGTTATTCTCTTATTTCATTGTGTTAATCCATTTCTGTTGCTTATAATAGAATACCTGAAATGGGGTAGTTTGTAAAGAGACAATATTTATTAGTTACAGTTTCAGAGGCTGGGAAGTCCAAAGTCCAGAGAGCACATCTGGTGAGGGCCTTGTTGGTGGGTAGTGACTCTTCACAGTGATGCAGAGTATCACATGGAGAGAAGGGCAGGGGCAGAGAGAAAGAGAATAACCTCCTCATTTGCTCTCCTTATAAAGCCATCATAGCCATGCCCATGACCACTGTTAAACCGTCAATGCATTCATCAATTCATGAGGGCATGGTTCTCACAATCTAATCACTTCTTCAAGTCCCCACCTTTCAATTATCATAATAGGATTCCCCACCCTCTTAAGACTGTCGCAGTGGAGATTAAGTTTCAACATGAGCCTTGGCGGGGACAAACATATCCAACCTAAATCACTCATGATTTTGAAATTTTCAGATTGAATTTTATCCTCTTGTGGTTTAAGTTCTATTTACAATGAACAAAAATAGATTTCCTGGTTCTGTAAAAAGGGAAAGGCTCAAATTATTTTGAATATCAAGCATGTCAAAAAACTGCATTTGATAGTTTAAGGGTAAAGGAGTCAGAATCTGGCAGGTTAGATTTCTTTTTAAATACACATAGGTTAGAAAATAAAGGTGGGGAGGCTTGGCACAGAATTCCTTTGGCTTTGCCAAAGCCTGAAACATTTCTGTAAAAAATAAAATAAAATAAAAATAGTTGAAATTATTTGCCAAGTTCCAGATATGGTTTGTTTCTTTAATATGTGAAACTACTCACATTAATTTTTTCTGAAATGAGCTTCAGCAGTTAACTACAGGACAATATTGTAGAGAATCTTTTTAAATGGTAAAAAACAAGAAGTATAGGAACTGCAATATATTGGTGCTGACTAATCTTTGACTGTGTCAAATTCAAAGTTCTTATCTTCTTGAACTAACGAACTCAGATTTGGGGCAGAACATTAACAGAAAATTCATCTCACTCTTTAATACACCATTTAGGTGGTGGGGTTGGTAAACAGCAAACTTACAAGACCTCCCTAAGGCCACACATATTCACTGGAGATACAAAGGTGAAGACAGTCTTTGCATCTGATCCTGATACTTGCACCCGTGAGATCCCACCGCAACCAAGCTGGGCTGCACTAATAGAGGAGAAGAGAGGCAGAAAGTGCTCTGTGGTCATCTTCACTTATAACTGGTCTAAGAAGCAAATGATCATCTTCTGCAAATGGCCAATAAACAGGAAAAGATGTTCAACTGCACTACTAACCATAAAATATACTAGAG
The DNA here is from genome assembly GCF_027409185.1 of Cynocephalus volans. Classification (NCBI taxonomy): domain Eukaryota; kingdom Metazoa; phylum Chordata; class Mammalia; order Dermoptera; family Cynocephalidae; genus Cynocephalus; species Cynocephalus volans. The sequence continues at coordinate 102,255,909 of NC_084460.1, read as the reverse complement.
AGAAGTAATAAAACTTTATATGTAATAATTGTTACGTATCAGATTGGCAAAGATTACAAATATTGATAGAATCTAGTAGAAATGAAGACATATTCTAACCTGTATATATAGGAATGTTCACTGAAAATGTCATAACAGGGGAAAATTAAAAGCAACTCAAAAGACTGTCAATAGGGAATTGGGAGCATGTGTTATGATAGTTTCATAAGATAGCCATTAAAAGTTTTATTGTAGAATATGTAATAAAAAGAGAAAATGTTCAAGATATAATTGCTAAATGAAGCAGAGCAAGCTAAAACACCAGCTTAGAAGATGATTACCTCAAAATGTGTATAGATGAAGAAATTGCTTTCACATGTCTGCTCTCTTTCTCTTGGAGAGCTGAGTGACTCAGTATCTCAACATTCCCCCATATCAGTGTTCCTGGTGATCTCAACCAGCTTCATGGCTTTAAATACTATATTTAACAACTCCCAAACGAATATTTCTGGTCCAGACCTATTTCTGTACTCCAAATCCATCTATCTAAATTTCTACTTGGATAGAAAATATCTCAAATAATACATCCAAAACCAAACTCCTGAGCTTTTGGTCCCCATAAAAGGTGCTTCTTACAAAGTCTGTCTCAATCAGTGTCAACTCTATACTTCAAGGTACTCAAGCCCAACACACTTGTAGTTATCCTTGACTCCACACTAATTTTTATATTCCACATCAATCCACTGACAAATCCTGTCAACCCTCCTTTCATAATATTTCCAGAATCTGAGCATTTCTCTCCACCTCCCCTGATATCACTCTGGTCCAAGCCAACATTATGATTCATCCGAGTTATTAAAATAGCCTAATCTCCACATTTCAACCCTCTCCCCTTTTTTTCTAATCTCTACAGAGAAACCAGAGTGATCATATTAAAACATAAGTCAGAACACATTACTCTTCTGCTCAGAGCCATTCAATGACTTCCTATCTCACTCCAATTAAAGCCAAGTCATCCCAATTGGTTGTAGAGCTGTACTTGATCTGGCCAACCCCTATCATGATGACCACCTTCCATCAATCTCTCCCTTGCTCACTCTACTCCAGGTACTGTTGGTTTCTTGTTGTTTCTTAAACCTCAGTGTCCTCACTTGCTATTCCTTCTGACAAAAATTCTCTACCCCCAAATATTGAGGTAGCTCATTTTCTCCATTCAGATCTGTCCTCAAATGGTCAAAAATGGGGGATTCCTTAAATTTACAGTAGGACCACCTTTCCTACATATTCTTTTTATTCTCCTTGCTTGTATTCTTTTATAGCATTTATTAACATCTAAGACACTATATAATTTACTTATTCACTTTGCTTATTTTTTGAGCTTTCCGCTACCCTGGGTAAGCTTTACAGGGAAGGATTTTTGTCTGTTTGAGTCATTACTGTATCCTCAGTGCCTAGAACAATGCCTGATATATGTAGGTGTTCCATGAATAATTGTTGAATGAATTATAAAGATGTAAACTAAAGGGAGCAATTATTATTGCTGGATGGTAGAATTAGGACGATTTTTGTTTCTTCTTTGGTGCGTGCGCGCGCACACACACACACACACATATTTAAGTGAACTTGATTTTAGAGTAGTTTTAAGGTCAGAGCAAAACTGAGTGGAAGGCACAGATTTCTCATATACCTCTTGCCCCCACATTCTCAGCTTCTTCCGTTATCTGCACCCCTGCATCAAAGTGGTACATTTGTTGCAATCTGTAAACTTACATTCACATCATTACCACCCAAAGTCCCATAGTTTACATTTGGGATCATTCTTAGCATACATTCTGTGGGTTTGGACAAATGTGTAATGACACGTATCCACCATCATAGTGTCATACAGAATAGTTTCACTATCCTAAAAATCCTCTCTTCTTGTCTATTCACCCCTCTCTCCTCAATAATCCCTGGCAACCGCTTATCTTTTTACTCTCTCCATAGTTTTGACTTTTCTAAAATGTCATTTAGTTGTAATCATACAGAATATAGTCTTTTCAGATTTTTTTTTTAACTTAGTAATACGTATTTTAGGTTTCTCTCCATATCTTTTCATGACTTCATAGCTCATTTCTTCTTAGCGCTGAATAATATTCCATTGTCTGGATGTACCACAGTTTACTTTCCACTCACCTACTAAAGGACATCTTGGCTGCTTCAAAATTTTGGCAACTATAAGCGAAGCTTCTATAAAGACTTGTATGCACATCTTTGTGTGGACATAAGTTTTTAACTCATTTGGATAAACACCAAGATGTATAGTTACTGGACTATATGGTAAGAGTAGGTTTAGTTTTGTAAGAAACTATCAAACTGTCCTCCAAATTGGCTGTATCATTTCACACTCACACTATCAGTGACTGAAAGTTTCTGTTGCCCCATATCCTTGTAAGCACTTGGTGGTGTCAATGTTCTGGATTTGGGCCATTTTAATAGGTGTGTAATGGTATCTCATTGTTGTTTTAATTTGCAATTCACTGATGACATACGATTTTGAGCATATTTTCATATGCTTATTTGTCATCTGTATATATTCTTTGATGAGGTGTCTGTTCAGGTTTTTTGCCCATTTTTTATTCAGGTTGTTCATTTTCTTATTTTTTAGATTTAAGAGTTCTTTGTATATTTTGGGCAACAGATAAGTCTTTTGTAAATATTTTCTCCCGGTCTGTGGCTTGTCTCTCATTCTCTTGTGATCATTTTTATAATTGGCTAAGCATTCCACAGTTTAAAATATATGTTGTAGATCATCTGCCAAATGAGTACTAAATTATTTCAGTTTATAGCTGGGTATATACCATCTCTGTTATGTTGGTTATACCATAAAGAATGCACATAAAGCAACATAACCTGAATTTTTATAGCTGGATAGCCTTCTGTGCATATTTAATTTTAAATAAATGTAGCCATTTCTGGGATTCCTCACCCCATGTATTCCATACCACATCACAGTCTTTCTAGGCATGGCAGAAGTATGGGGCCACATGAAGCAAATGCTCTCTTCCTAGACAAAGCATCTGTCCTGAGCATGGGATTTCCTAACTGGTGAACTGAGCAGCATCCTCTCTTTCTTTACCTTGAGCAGAAAATGCCCCAAGCAGAGGCTCTAACCAGTCTTACTTCTGGACTTGTCCTGCTCTACAGAACTAAGTTTCTCTGTCCCCAAAGAAATAAGCTACTACCTCAGCCCAAAGGTGTGCAAAGAGCTTATACTCCCAGAAGCTTCTAATGCAACAGTCTGCATCAATAATTCAGAGGCCAAACATCTCCAAAAGCCAAAAGTCTGTCCTTCCTCCTCAAATTACTTAACCTCTAAAAATTTTTAGTATCATAATCTTTTCTTTGCCTCTACTAAGACCTGTTTGAGGGGTGGGGGGGGGGAAATAGATGACTATCCACCCCACTCTCTGGACAAGAGACTCTCTCTACCAACCCTGTTCTGCTTCTCATAAAAAAGAAATCTACTGACTAGTATCGAGGGTCCTAAGCAAGTTTCTTAATCTGTTTGAACTTCAGCTTCCATGTCTATAAGTGAAGATAAAATTGTCTTCCCCTCAGGGCTACTAGGAAGACTAGAAATGGTGTGGAGACCACGTTACTCATCCTGACTACTCAGTTCGCTGCCTCTGTTGCTGCTGCTGTTTCCCACTGTCCATTCTACTCATACTTCCCACCCCTGTCCCCCTATCCATACCTGTCTGGACTCTCAACTCCATGTGACATCCCAAAGCTCTTCCCTGAGAAGTAACTTATGAGAAGGCAGGATATTTATCTCATATATTTGGTTTATGAAAATAACAGCTCTTATGAGTTAAACTGCTCCTGTTTCCAAGTCCTGGCTGAGTAAATGGGGAAAGTAGGGCCTAGATCTGATGTCACACATGAGCATATTCAGCAGCATGGCTGGGACTTAAATTCTATCTGTGGACTGATTTCTATTTTAGCTTTACAATCACTGTGAAACATTTTACTGTCACAGTCATAGAATGTTAGAGACGAAAGGGAACTAAACTTAGAGAAGTCTCCTACCTCCCAGCCTTGACAATTTTCCCTGCACTACTCAGTTAAGCTCTCTACCCTGTGCTCACTAGACTGCTCTGAGTTGCAATGTTATCATGTCTAAACTACTTTTACAGATACTTAACCCAGAGGTGTAGCCAAGGTCTAGCCCTGAAGTGACCAGACAGGAATAAGACAGAGGGTGGGTCTGCAGGGTCTGAGGATGATAAAAAGGCCCCACACTCTCACTACCCCTCTTCATGGCCCCTGGTCTAGCTGCTGTAGGGCAGCCTTTGAGATCTCTCTTCATAATTTTGACAACTGTTATGTCAACATATTTCCTTTTTCAAAATTGTGAAAGGTGACATTTTTAGGGACTATTTTTTCCTCGATCTCCCCTCCACTACATTTTTGATGTATCCCCATTTCTATTGTTCTGATATTTAATTTATAATTAAGGGAAATATTTAGAGATTGTTCAGCAATTTTTCTCTCAACCCATACAGTATGAATGAAACTGAATCTCTCCAACAGAGAAGCACATCGTGTAATAAAATGGGACATCCCTACAACCAAGACAAGGCCTAAAGGCTCACCTCTGAAATAACTTACTCCTGTTTATCTGTATTTACGTGACAAGCCATAAACTGGGGCTTAGTTCCTCATTTGCAAATGAGGATAATAATATCAAATTTATAAAACTATCTCTGTTGTAACCCTTTGCATATGATAATGAATCACATGAATCACAAATGCCATCTGTGATTTTAGCTTTATCTAATTCTGACTGAATAAATTAAAATTATAGGCACACTACTTAGCAGACAAGGCTGGACATCACGAGCAGAAAGTCAACATAGCCTTAAGAATGACTTTGACACCGTCTTTAATACACTGTCCAGTTGAATGATGTACCACAAAGATGGAAGAACTATCAGATTCTTAGTAAAAACACAGTGATACCATAAAGATTGTGACCATTAGTAATGAAATGTTTGCAAAGGGTAAACATCTTCCAACTGTCAGAAAATCAAATATCAGAATGGCAGGAGGTCACCTGGTACTTGAAAGACAAACTATGATGGATCAGTGGTAATTATAAGAAAACAAATTAGAAGATTAACAAATCTAAAATGGTGTAATGTCATATAAGTTACTGTTTAAAAGTCAGAATTTTGAATTCAGAAGATAGGAATCTTGGAAAACATCTAGCCAAATCTTCCCTGAGGCCCAGAGTTGTGAAGTGATTTGCCAAGGTCACACAAAAACTTTGAATGAGAATCTGTAGATAGTTCCAGTGATATTTAAGCTGATATCACACACACACACACACACACACACACACACACACACACACACACACACACGAGAATATACATATTCATATATACATAACGTACTCATATGTATACTTACGTATTTTGGGGGGGGGGGGGTTGGCCAGTAAGGGGATCTGAACCCTTGACCTTGATATTATCAACACCATGCTCCAACCAACTGACTATCCTGCCAGATCTTAAGCTCTTAGATTTTAAAAAACGTCTAATTGACATGAATTTTTTCCTGTTATATAAGATAAGCTACTAATTCTTCATGTTTCTTAAGAGCCAGGCATCGCAGAGAGCATTTTATATACATTATCTCGTTGTACCTCTAATCAACCAATGAAATAAGAACTGTTGTGCTTCCCACTTAAGAGGTGGGGAAACTGAAACTCTGAGAGGTCCGCACACTGGTTCAAAGCTGTAGAACTGATATGTGGCAGAGTCATGCTTCAAATTCAGATCTAACTCCACAGTCTATGCTCTCTGCACTATCCTTTATTTTGTTCTCAACCTTTGCAAACATCAGTTATTAAAGATACCAGAGTAAGTAACCATCTTGCGTATTCCAAAAAAAAACCAAAGGGTATTTCTAGGGTGGAGCCCTTCTGACACATTACTGCTGAGCCAAAATGCAACCCCCAGCAAAGTCAATAGGCACTTTTTCCTTCCTGACCCCTATTCTGAGCTATTGGCTTCTGTGGAGCATCAGCAAGACCATTCGAAATTGCATCAAGCCTACAGAACAAAGACACAGCCCTCCACAGACACATCGATACCTATCATGTTACGACAAATATTGTTAGAAAGAAAATTCAGGACAAACAGCCCCCATGGCAGCATGAAAGTTGTCCAAGGATTAAAGTCAAAAGACCTGAGTATATACAGGACACAGTGCCACCACTGCATACCTGTGTGACCTAAGAGAAAGTCTCTCAACTTCACCTGTGAAAAGAGACAAGGCTTTGAAAGGATTAAATAAAATAATTCAAATATCTTTTGAAAAGTTATTAAAATAAATCATCAACACATATTTATAGAATACATCATTTTGTTAAAAAATAACATAGTGTAGAGGAGCTTGCATGTGCCAACTTTAAAACAGAGTCCCTGCCTTCAAGGAGTTGACAAGCTAGATGGTAAAGCAAATGTGACCAGATACAGGAAAAAAATTGACGTCTGAGTTTCTTTCTCCATTATTTCCAAATTCCAAATAATGTGGGTATATTTGTAATAAAGCATTTCTTTTGCCTTTTGAAATTTTTTCTTTGAATACATTTCTAATTTGAATTTATGTTTCTATTTAATGTTAAGGAATGGGTCTGGTTATTTATTGCTATAATAATAAATCATCCCAAAACTAAGTGGCTTAAAACAGCAATCACTATTTCATTATTCTTCACAGTTCTAGGGGTTGAGTGGACTCAGCCAGGCAGTTCTCCCTCTGGGTGGATTCAGTCAGCTGGTGGCTGGTGCCGAAATCATTTCAAAGGCCTCGTGCATAAGTCTGGTGGTGGATGCTGGCTGTCGATGAAACCTCAGCTGGGGCTCTTGCCCAGAACAATGACACATGGCCTCTCCACGTGCACTCTCTGCTTCATCATGGCATGGCACCTGGATTCAAAGAGCAATCACCCCAAGAGAGCCAGGCAGAAGCCATATCACTCCTTACCACCTAGCATCAGAAGTCACAAAGCATCACTGTGGCTGTAGTGATGCTTTGTCACAGTCACAGTCAGATTCAAGGGGAGAAAATATCACCCCTTTCTTTCAACAAGAGCATCAATGTCATACTGGAAGAAGAACATAATGAATGGGAGATCTCGTTGCAGCTGTCTTGGAAAAAAAAACAATCTACCTACCACAAGACGTAATAAGCAGAATTCAAAGGTCTGTTACGCTCTGATGACAATTTGTTAGATATGTGTACGTAAAAGCAAAAGGAATATACAGGAAAGAAAATACTCATGATTATACTAGGGTATTGGGGTTAAAGAATCCAGTAATTCTCCCAAATGTCTCTTGTGGCCACATGTTTTTCTCTTTTGAAATGATCACTCATGATACCAGATCGTCTGTGTACTAGTGTGACCAGGTGGGAAATAAAAACACGAAAGCTCTCATGGCGGTTTGGGGACCTCGGTGGCAGATTGAGAGGTTGAGCCTTTGTGTTTAGGTGACAACAGACCATTGAAAAAATCAGTTAATACGAGGAAGTGTTTTAGGAAGATGCATCTTAATCTGGATGGGGAATGGGAGCCCTTATGGGAAAAAACAGAAGCTCAGACTCCAATGGGATGGACAAATTGCAAAGGTGTGAGGGCCTCTTAAAGAAGGATGGAAGCAAAAAAAAAGGAAGGGAGAAGCCAAAGACATGCACAGAAAGAAGGAATGAAATCTGGAGACTAGAGAGTTGTGCACTGACATGGAGAAGGAGCCGAGGACAAATTCAAGGTCACCAGAATGAGTGACTGGAAGATTCTATCACTCACTGACCTTAACGAGAAGGTCGGGTAGGGGGCAGGAGCAATTTTCAGGAAAAAGATGCAGAATTCCTTTTTTGATTTTTTCACACAATCCTTTTCTAACGAGTTTGTGTTTGCTAATCCGTTTGACTCTTGCTCATGACACCAGCTCTTCTTTTTCACACTTGCTATGCCCCAGCCACTGCAGGCCTTTGCCTCTCACTCAGCATTTCCTTGTGTACTCTGCACTGAATAAGTTCTACTTATATTTCATATCTCAGCTTAAAAATCTCTTCCTTGGGGAAGCCTTCCCTTGCTCCTAGATGAGATTAGGTTCTCCTTTATATTCAGGCATAGCATGCTGCAGGGCTTAGCACTCTCGTAATTATTTAAATATTTAAAAAGAGCGTTGTGCCAGTGTTCCTCCCTAGAATGTGAGCTCTGCTGGGGAGGAGCTGCATCCAGCATGACTCCTTGAGTAACCCCAGTGCCATCCACTGTACCTGGCGCACGACAGGTGATCAGTGACTATTGCCTGAGTGACTGACCAGCTCTGCCCTCTGTGTTGCTTGTGCTAGGTATTACCAGCTCGAGTACCTCTGGGGTAGGGATGTCAAGAGTTCAGGAGGCCAAGTGGTAAGGACTGTGGTAAATTACAGCCCAAGCCCATTTAAAAGCATTCAAATTCTCATTAAAAGCAAAACAGCAACCAAATAAAAAATAACACTGCATACCAAATAAAACATGTCCCCAGTTGTCTCCAGCTCACAGGCAATCTTCCAACTCTGCTCCAGCCTGTGTTTTTCCAGGCAGAATAACCTATCCTATTAGGAAACCATTGATCACTGAACACTCACAGATCTTCCAGAGGGTACTCAGGGTTAACACAATGACCTTCGTTATCACTGCTTTAATCTGAAGTTTAGACACCAGCCAAGAATGCTATTTAAACTCTGTTCCCACATGTCATCTACAATCTTCTTCCACTCACTAAATTTAGGACCTTTAGACAAACTCATGCATCACCCATTCCAACCCACTCACTTCACAGATGAAGAAACTGGGACAGACTCACTTTACAGGCCACACAGCTGGTTGCTGGTGACATGGAGACGTGAGATAAGAACCCAAACTCACCTAAGTGCTGAGTGGGCTTTTCCCATGTCATCATAACATCTGAAAAGAAGCTCAAGGTGACTTTGGGAACTGGAACACTATGAAAATATGAGATGCAGAAATAATTTTCATCAAGTATCCATTTTAATATAAAATGTAAATATGTATATGAATAAACATTCACACACATTGCTCTTCTTTAATTCTCGTTATGACCTAGACTGGGATCTGAAATTGATCCCTTGCTAATGAGGAACAACTAAAAGGCAAAGATTTAATGATGGAAATTGTTTATAGTTGGCCATAAATAATGCAGTAATGGAATATTTATTGATCCCAGGTTCAGTAGCTGAAATGAGTGATGGACTAGGAAATGCCTGCCTCTTTCTGAAGCTTTACACGCAGTGCAATCCACCCCATTAACGGAATGTGCTAAAGCACAGGGCCAAAAATTGACTGAGCTATCTGGACACTCAAGGCTGACTCATTTGCAAGACAGTTCTTTTCTTAGATTCTCAGGATAGAAAAGACATAATATTAGTTTTTGTATGTTGAAAAAAAAAATGATGTGACCTTGCTTCCTGTGAGTGCTGACAAGTGGCAGAAAACAGAGCTGTCACATGGCTCACAATTTAAGTTCATTTCATGGCCCTTCTGGCTCACCAAGTATGGGCTCCTCCTCTGAGGAACCTCAGAATCCCTGTGCACTGTGTTTTGTTTGCATTTTAATTTCCTCAGGGCTCTAGAAAATATCCAAACCTGTAGCCTGGATGACTTTAACCTTCCCCCGCCGGCTCCCTGGCGCAAATACCAAACACAAACCATCTTCCTGCCTGCGTTTAATCACAGAATGACAATATTTCAACATAACAGCGATGCTGTTTGTGCTTTATCTTTTACTACATTTTTATGCGGAGCAATATATTTTCTCCCTTTCCTCCCCTGATATTGCCACAATCTTTCCTAAATTAAATATGTAACAAATTTCTCATATGACTTTATTCCCAGGCTCTTTTTAAGCTATCATTAAATATCTTCATGCTGTTTGACAGTTATTCCTCATCAATGTGTTACCTCGGAGACTGTCGGGTGTAAAGGCAGGTTTACAGTGTGTAGTGAGAGAGAAGACAAACCCAGAGGAGGAGCCCAGGCAATGGCTGGACCCACCCAGGTTAGGCAGGGGCAGGCAGAGCATGGCCAGCAGAGGCTGATAGCCAGAGAGGCACACACTGGAAAAGCAGAAAGTGCACCCTATCTATCTATGTGTCCCCAAGACATAACTCTGTTCCAGGCACAGCAAGGCTCTGTGAAGACATTGCGTGGAGGGAAAACAAGGAGCAGGAGGAAAAGGACAGAGGAGAAAGAAAAAGAGAGCGGAGGGAGAAGAGGCTGAAGGTTGGGGAGACGCTCAGCTGGAGAAAGAAGATGGTGGAAAGCTCCACACCAGAGAGAGATTGGGGGAAGCTTTCCATTCATTAATCGATTTGATCTAAGACAAGATGTGCCTAATGATAGCAAAATGTGCTTCCTCAAGAACTACAGCTGCTGAAGAAGACAACAATCTATAGAGCAGCCCCGAGCCCTGAGACCGTGCGCTGCAGAGCACACAGGTGCCATGGCCAAGGTCCTATGTGGGTGCAAAGAGCATTGTGAAGGTGGCCCAAGGGAGAGGGTGCAAGGCTGAGCCTCATTGCCAAAGACAGCAGCCACTGGATCAGGTGAAATATTTATCATCATGAGACTAGACCAACAGCCATGATCCCCTGGAGGAAATTACCTGGGCCAAGAAAGAAAGAAAGACTCTTAGCTCTTCTAATGGTCATTAGATCACACCACTGAGCTTATCTGAAAGACAAGAAACAAACTAGGGTTAGAGCTGGCTACAGTCAGAGCTACTGTGTGTCACCTTTAATTTGCAACCATTCTCTTTGACAAAGTCTTTGTGGTGTTGACCAGAAGTGGCTTCTTAGATATGTGGACCTTACCTAATGTACCATTTTTTAAAAACCTGGACACTTGATCTACATTTAAGTCTCTTAAGTAACAAAATTGTGTATGATAATGTTCTTTTGGCACTTATTATTTTTGATGTCATTCCAGACATGTAGATGCTTGCAAAATTAATTCTAGAAAAGGGGAATATTTTGATCAATCTTTGATGAGTAATCTAGCTCAGCCAATAGTTCTTAGCAATCATGTACACTGTTGCCCACAGGGTTCTTTCCTGTGTTAGACTTCCCAACAGGATCTGATATTGTATATTGTAAATGGTGATGGTCTGTTTATAATAGAGTGAACTGCCACTTGGAGTTTTGACTCCAAGTTCATTAGTTCAAATCTCTGAAGTGTCTAGGAAGCAGCTTGTATAAAGTACCTCACTATAAGTCAAAAGACCTGGTTTACTTCAGGATTTCCTGCTAACTGGGAATGTAATCTTGGACAAATCCCTTCGTCTGGCTAGGCTTCAATTTCCTTATCTACGAACTGAAAATGCTAGACTAGATCATCTTCAAGAACTCTTCCAACTCTATCATCCTTAGATCCAGACACAAACAAAATAAGGAGCAACATTAAAACCCACAATGAAGATCCCCCAAGCGGCGTCAAAAAGTCAGGAATCATCTCTCTAAGGTATCCATATCTCTGCCTTGGAATTCATAGCACTGACCAAGATTATGATAGTAATCACTGCCTGTAGTAATTACATAACACAGTGCTCAGGAAGACAGCCATTGACATCTGAAACAGCAGAACAGAATGGTAATGTGTGCAAACAAGACTCCAGTGGCACTGACCTTCATCCATTCTGAGCTGCTTCAACCAGATTCAACCCAGAGAAGATTCTCTGGGAATGAGGAAGCAGAAGGGGGAAGACAATATGAGAAACACAGAAAACTGAAGTACAGAACATAGCCAAGGTCTAATTTTTTTATTTGTTTAGCTTCGGATTTTTTGTTTGTTTCAGAGATGATTTTAGACATATAGAAGAATTGCAAAATAGAATAGAGAGTTCTCTTAGACCCTTCACCCAGCTTCCCCTAATGTTGCATTTTGCATAACCACTGTTCAATTTTCAGAACTAGGAAATCAACAATAGTACAGTAGTATTTACCAAACTATAGACTTTATTTAGATTCAAGTTTTTCCATTACTGTCTTTTTTCTGTTCCAAGATCCAATCCCAAAGGTGCGACTTTAGTTGGGGTGATATAAGATTGTCTTTGTGTGTAAGACATGTAAGCAGGTAAGGTTCTTAACTCATGGGATCTCCTAGAAGTTAAGCTCCATTACAGCCAAGATCTTGTCAATCTTGTTTATCTCTGTACCCTCAAGCCCAGGAGTAGTGCTTGGAATATATAGGCTCATAATGTTGAATGGAGGAATGGATGGCTAAGTGACTAGTTAGGTTACCTTATCTTCATATTTACAGAAAGAAAACAGACAAACAAAAAACCAGCATCACCCATTTCCAGGGATTTTTCTAAATATTGTATTTTCCCTTGATTCCTAAGTTTTCTAGGTTATCGTAAAATTTTCATATGGCATAGTCAGACTAGAATTAGACTTGAGCTGTTAAGAATGCTGGAGACACAAATAACAATCCCGTTACTATCCACCTCTTGCCTTAACCCACAAAATTAGGCTAAATGCCCTCATTTGTATTCCACTAAATCTTTTCCATCACCATACTTATTATACTATACTCTAATTGTACACTCTACAATAAACTTCTGAGTAACAGAGGGTTTTTTTTTAATCTGATTACACAAGTACCTAACATATATTAGGTTCTTAGCAACAGTTACTGAATAAATGCTAGGTATCCTTTCTACAGTACACCAACAGTACCTGCACACTAACATTAAACACATAAAATTCTTCAGATTAGCATTGTTAATCCTAATAATTAACGGACTGTTAATTATTAACAATAATGTGAAATTGTCCATAAGAAAACTGAATTTCAGTTCTACGTTCTCCAGCAAACCCTTAAGGGAAAGTTTATTCTATGACCAACTAACAGATCTCTGACCTTCCTTTTACCTTCTAGGCATATTTCTGATTTACAACAAGTGTATTTCTGTTCTTTACATGTTTGGTAGGTGTCCACCAAACAGAGTGAGCTGGTTTATTTTGACTGTGGCCTTAAAGTACTTAAAACACTTCCACGAGCTATAAGCTATTCAATAAAAACTGTCCTTGGCATAATCAAAAAAGAGCAGAGAATATGAAATCCATTCGCTGCCATGCTCCCAATGCTTTATGGCTCCTTCTTCAAACCATCACTCACTCTCACACACTGCAACTCATGCAAACTCATATCCTTCTCTGTGTAAGCAGAGTCCCCCTCCTGGCTTGATCCTACTGGGAGGCAGGGCCTCATGGTGGGAGTAAAGGTGTTTAAAGAGTTTTAGATCATCCAACTGGTGGATAGGACAGAGCTCTGAGTAATCAAAGATAATTCACCCATGGGTACATGCCTATTCACACTGTAAGCAAATCTGTCTATAAACAAAAAGCAAACTAAACTGGCAAGTAACATCATCATAGAGGCACAGAGCTAAAAGGGCCTATGCAGAAGAAAACACGGGGTGCTAGAGAGGTAAGTGTCTCACCTAAGACCACACCGTGAAAGTCCCAGTTGGCAGCCTAAATATTTCCGAATGAGAATCATTGGATGGATTTTTCCAAAATCACTGCTTCAAAACTGGATGCTAAAGATAACAGCAGCAGGTATTGTAAATCAGGCCAGGTTGTTCCCTTGCTTGAAACCTCTAATGGATTCTGATGACACTCTGGTCCCTGCTTGTACTCCAGACTCCTCTCTCGTTATCCCCTCTTGCATTATGCAGCCTCCCACTACACTGTCCGACTTGCAGCTGATTGGTGATGTCTACTCTATGTTCCAATGTTGTCTTTGGTCCCTGTCCCTCTTCCAGAATGAATGTCAATCTGTCAGACCCCTCTTCTTTGCTTCCATTGGACCCTACATTTCCCTACATGAAACCACTTAGCTCAGACTTGAAACCAGCCTGTTTCCTTGACTGTTTTTTCCACAAAATGAAAAAGAACTCGAGAGCAGTAATCATGTCCCTCTGACTCATTGCTCTGTTCCCAGGCCCTTGTACGGTGCCTCATGCCTGTTAAGTAGTAAATAAATACCTTTTAATGAATGAATACACTGAAGAAGGAAATAAACATCCCTGTTAGTTACTTGCAAATAATTACTAAATATTCCATGAATGTCATCTTCCTTCTAGAAAAATAACACTACATAAATCTGACACCAAAGGGATGGTTTTCCATAAATTGAAAATCAGTTATTATCATTATAATTATTCCCAAGCACCATGCTATATCTATGCCTTGTACTCTATTGGGTTACCTGAAAGCTATGTCTACCCAACCCATTCCCTACAAAATGATATTCAGAATGCAGTTTCAACATGCTGCATCCTTAGAGATCATCTGGTCTACTAATTTTGGATTTGAAGTAATCTCCATAAAGGTTAAAGGAGAGTTTGCAATTCGTAGCCCCTGGGTGCCAGGTATCCAGACTGGACATTGTGCCATTGGCTGCCACACACCTTCTTGCTAATCCTCAAGTAATAAGCCTGCACCTGTCATTATATACATTCTTTCTGCTGTAAAACTTCCTGTAAAAGTGCTTTATAGCACAGTGGCATTTTATACATATAAAAGAGCTAAACTTTTATTCTTATCATATTCCAGGGTTTTTCTGAGGGGACCACATTACAATAAAACTGTCTTTCTACAAGTATTTACATCTCCTGTCTTCTTCTGCATGTGTATAATGATTGCATTTGGATCCCTGCCAAAATAAGTCTTAATTGATTTTTTTTCAGGTGTTTCCCACTGCCATGGCAACCATAATCAAATATCTTTTCATAAATAGCCTTGTCAATTGCAATATAATATTCTCACTGAATACGGTCTCCAGTCTCTTTCTGCAAAGCTCTCCAGAGCTTTCTCTTGTTTGACCTAATATTTCCTTCAGGCCCCTAGGCCCCATGGAAATAATATATTTAAATAGCATGCATGGTTTTTTAAAATGAGAGCCTTCAATTATTTCCATCAGTAGTAACACACACACAGTAAAGATAAAAATAGATTATGCTTTCAAGGGTAATAGATATTTTATTATCAGAATGATTTGTCAAATACCTATAATCCTCTTCAAATCACCTTTGATGGTGTTATTTTATTTTTTTCTATTTCTCTCCCAAGAAAAATTATTATTCATCTGAAGAGAGAACATCTTGTCAAGTGTTGCAGTTCAACAAAATAAGGAAAACATCTCTGCCAAAATGCAGCAAATGTGATTACACAAGGCCAAGGAGAAGCCCATAATTAGATCATTACCATGGAAACAACCTAATTACATGTGTAAAGCAGTGAGGGCTGAGTTGCAGATCTGAATATGTTAATACCATTGTCTGTTATAATATTTCTGCTACTTAGCTCCCAAATATAAAATGTAAACCATACAGATAAATCCCAATTCAGTTTAAATGAATGAAAAAATTCTGTGCAGTTACATGAATGGAGTTCAGGGATATTCACTCTCTATTATAAACACACATCTATACCCTTAAATGAGAAAAAATATTTCATTGTGCACATTCATAATAAATATACATTAGCATGTAAATAGCTGAATGGCCTTAAGTGTGCATTGTGGAATTTCACATGGTGCAAAATTTATTTATAAGAACAACCAAAGTTAGGGCAAGGTAATTTAATTTTTCAACTATGTATTCTTTATTTATACTAGGGAATAATTTTATATGGTCTGCTCTTAGTTATTTAGAGGCCTGTTGTTTTTTAAGGTCTCATTTGATCTCTGAAGGCTAAAATGTGAATGTCCATTTAGTATTCAGGCCACAGACAAAGGTACATGCCACATCTGTAGGGGGCAATGAAGAGGCTACCCAGGACAATTTTATCAATATAGTTGTGTGTTTACTTTCTTTAACAATCAGTTCCAAATACCTGTTCCTAACTGCCTTTTAACACTATTTGCAAATGCTTTTGTATTTGGATTTCTTAAATATCTTCCATTTTTTTTGTCCTTGCTTTTCTCAATTTTGCTATTTGGGAAATATCTTCTCCAGCAGCCCCAGGTATTTGCTGGTCCCTCACCTCCCCCACCTCTCCTGGAAGCAGCACGAATTCCAGAGTAGAGAAGGGTGAGAGAAGAGATATTGCCAGTGTCCCTTCCTCCCCGCCTCTTGCCCCTACACATTCGTGGTCAGGCTGAGATGGACAGTCCCGGCACAGAGCTGAGGGCAAGGGCAGGAAGGGCCTTTCATTTTCTGCCTGGTCTACATTCCCATGCCCCTCTGCCTCAGATCCCGCAGTGCCCCACCCCTGCCTTCATTCCCTCCCCTTCCCTACAGTCATGAGGCACTGGTCTCCTGCTGGGGAGGAAGAAGGTGGAGGGGACTGTGGCTCTCTATGCGATGGGGACACAAAGTCATTCTAACAGTCTTCTGCATGCCTCCCTTAGCTTTCTTTTCCCAGAGCATCACAGACACGCATGTGCACACACACTCAACCTGGAAGCCGAGTGGGAGATGTGGGAAGTTCATCAGTAGCTCAAGGATCCTGGCCCCAAATAACGAAGACTCTCTAACAGAGCAACTAAGGGGGGTGGTGTGTGAATGAGTAACTAGCTGGGGACAGAGAACAGAGCCCAAAAGGTGAGCACAGGATCTGAGGAGGAAGGGAGCTGGATGGAGGGGGAGTAACTGGGCTTAAAGTCAGGCCTTGGTTCTGCCAGTAGATTGTCATGTTGTGTGAGTTATTTTCCCTCTGGACCTTCAACTGTCCCCCTCCATGAAGCAACAGGATGGGCTGGGTGACGTTTAGGTCTTCTGTGAGCGCTGACACTCTGATTCCATGGCCGTAACATAGGCTGGGTCCGGCCCTGCTCCCCTCCTTCCCTCCCACAGCCCGCCCAGGAGGTCCCAGGCCAGGATGCCGGCTCCACTTCTGGCTCCTTCATCCTTTCCCACCCAGCCCTCAGCCTATAACATACACACACACACACACACACACACACACACACACACACACACTGTTAGGGTGGAAAGAAGAAGCTGGAAATGGAGACAAGATACTCTATATGGTCTTAAGTAAATCACATAACCTCTCTAGGCCTTCATTTTCTTTTCCGTCAAATGATGGCAGTGGGACGGGGTGGTGACAGTGAATGCATATCCTGAATGTACATACTCTTTAGGGAAAGAGTACATTTTTGATTTACTCTCACTCTCTGAAAACCGTCGACCCAATTTTTGACAATTTGAGATGAAGGGCTAATGAGAGGATTGACACCCCATTGATAAGATCATGATCTGAGTTGTAGACAGAGTCAACGCACAGAATTATCCATAGGTTTATAGTATTTATGCCAAGTCTTCTCCCCTGTCACTTTTAATAGTCTTGAGTTGACTATGCATTGATACTGCACTCTGTGGCTTTTGAAATCCACATTAAAAAATCATTAAGTATTAAAAAACCACCATTAAGAAATTAAGACAGTTAATATATGAGAAAGTATCAAGAACTGACTTGTTACAATTTCTTCTCCTGGGGTGGTCCGTAGATTGCTAGGAGACTTAAATTGCTTCTTTCAACACCACATGTGCACCTTTCATCATAACTATCTCCTTTGAACTTGGTTTATTAACGTATTACTTGTACTGTCTATTGGCTACATATTCTTTGAGAGCAGAAATAGTATTAGACATCTCTCTGTGCTCTGCAGCGCCTAACACAATAATTTCTATGGGGTAGGGACTCAGTAAACAGTTACCATATGAGTCTATTAATGACCATCCCCAAGTTTCTGGTGAACATTAAAACTGAACAACATGGGGAAAATTACCCTAATCACAGTAACGATTGTCCTTATCCTCACCAGCTGTTTTGTTTTACATAATGATCTTGATAAATTACATCACTACTCTCATTTCTTCTCTTAAAATTGTCCACCAGACACCTATTGGCCAACTTGGTGGACCACTTGTAACAAGCCCATGAGACTTCAAGGTACAATTTCATACACAAAAGTCTGTCCCTTTGGAGCTGCATTTACTAGAGGGGGGAATGGGAAGTGAGGGGGGCGGCTAGTGAGAAATCGGTTAATGGACATAAGGAACGATTACGTTCTGTAACAATGAACACGCTAATTATCTTGAATTGATCATCGCACATTGTATACAGGTATTGATATCCAACTCTGTACCCCACAAATGTGCTTAATCAATTATTTTTCAATACAAAAATGTTTAATGTTCAATAAATATTCAATGATCAAAAAAAGTAATATTCCTTTTTTTAACCTTTATTTTCCCTTTATCTAGTTTTTCCTCCTAATTTAAATTTAGTTCTATCTTGTAATATAATATGCATCTTTAAAAGCTGTCTTAAATCATTTTCAGACCAAACAGGTATTCAAATGAACATAAATAAATACATAGATATAATACATATAAATGAATAAATAATAAATATTAAATAATAAGTAATAAATATAAAATCCAATATTTTCTTGATTAAAATTCATTCTTGATGAAATATAATTCTCAGATTTGATTTTTTTTTTTTTTTGACCAGTAAGGGGATCGCAACCCTCGGCACGGTGTTGTTGTCCACACCGTGCTCAGCCAGCGAGCGCACCGGCCATCCCTACATAGGATCCGAACCCGCAGCCTTAGCGCTACCCGCACCGCACTTTTCTGAGTGAGCCATGGGGCCGGCCCCTCAGATTTGATATTGATAAATTTCTTTAAATTGGTATTACTGGATCACAATTTTAATAACTCTATAGATTATTCATAATTTTGCTCATGCTTAAGAGAGAATTTTGTTTTCCGTGTAATCATCTGGCCTCATTACTACACACTTCCAATTTACCTAATGCCTTTGTGGGGCAAAAAAGAGTGAGAAGATGAATAATTGTCCTGCAGATTATCTCTGTACTTTAAGAGCTGGGATGCAGTAATGGCTGATGCATATAGCTCTTACTATGGGCCAGCATCACACTAAGACCTTACCATCATTTAATCCTCACAACACCCCTAACAGATGGTAATATTATCATCCCATATTAGAGATAAGGAAACTGAGGCACTCAAATGTTTGGTAACTTGCCCAAGATCACACCATGAGTACATGACAGAACCAGGATTGAAACCCAGGCCAACAGGCTCCTGAGTTGTGCTCCTAACCACTTTGCTACACTGCCTGAACTACCCTGTGGCTTCCAAGTTCTTGGAAGACCCATTAAAGGGTCAGTAAGTAGCAGTGAAATATTAGCTTCCAGTACTGTCCAGAAACTATTACAAATCGGGGGGTAGGGGCGTGGAATGACAAACCATATAATCAGTAATGTTGCTGCACCTAAAATACAATTGCCCCCTTAAAAAACACTTTTCTTTGCAGGATGACATTTCCCAGCCCTTGCCCCTCTCAGCCAAAGCATTAATGGATGGCGCTTCAATATAAACTTTGTGGATTTTGAAGAAATCCAAATGCTATTTAAGTGAAAGGGATTGAGCAAAGGAGAATTTTCTTTCACTCTCGGTAGTAAAATAATTCATTGTCTCCTGCTATCATAAGTCATCTGTTGCTTCAGTCACTATTGCCTGGGGCCGGCCTATGCTTTATTTGCCATCTCTGTGCTTAAGCCCTGAAATGAGGTTATCGACTTATGATCAGTGTAAGTCCTGGCTGACTCCTGGATGTTAAGATCCACTAATATAGGGTCTTGAGGAAAATCACCTGCTACCCTTCAAGGAAGGATCTATATTTTGTTCAATTTTTGGTCACTCTAGCATCCAGCACATAATAAACACTCAATAAAATATATACTGGATGAGTGACTGGATTCATAAATTACTCTTTGGGTGTCGATTTCAAGTTTATAATGGATAAAGACTGTTTACCACCTTATATGCATATAAGACTAACATTGAGCAATAATCAAGTGAATCAACTATTTACAGTTTTAAGGAAAATAGAAAAAATGTTTATGTGTTGCTGAAGTCATATGCTAGGAGACACTTGAAAATAAAAGATCTGCCAATTACAAAAATTGATTTTAAATTCCATGAATCCTATTTCATAAGGAATCAACTTCTTTGTATTTTATTAACAGGAGATTTAGCTTTTTTCAACTTTCTCAGCAAAATAAAAGGTTATTAAGCTCTCTCATATTCCCTATTTTAAACTTTCATCACTTTAAATATGAAGTGACTGCCAGGTATAATAAGTCTTAAAAAAATAAAAGATGTGATATATTTCTCTGGGTGATTAGTTAAAAGATTTCTGTTTTAACTAAAACATTTTGTTTAATTGTAAAGGGCCCATTATGATGCCATTCAGAGGAGGTGTCTCAATAAAAAGTGTGAAAGGGGTGAAAGGAGAGAGTCCAAGCTAGCCTGAAATGAAAACCCAGATATATCTAGCATTTGGTTTTAGAAGAGACTGCTGTCCACTAAGGTGCTTATATTCAGCTGGTGATTTACATAGTGAACGAGAAACCTAAGTCCAAGCCATATTCCCAATTGGGGATCAGATCTACACAGGAATGTATAGAGAACTGAGAATGATGGGGAGACACCAGAAGCCAACGAGCCAGGAGGATTGATAGCATCTCTGAGAACGAGTGTTCTAGAGAGCAAAGAGATAGGCCTGAGCGAGAGGCAGGAGAGGCCACACAGGGACACAGCTGGTCCCAGTGCTGTGTATATGAAGCACATCACGCTTCCCAATACCACGCAGGGGCCATTTAACTGGTGTGACTGCAATCAGGAAGGGGCTCCCTTCTTACTCTCCAGAGGACTGTCACCTCATACGCCATGAGCACTGAGGCTTGGGCCAGGCTGCTGGGCACAGATCTGCTCTCAAAGGCGTGGGTGCTGGTGAGGGAGCAGCAGGGACTGTGGTGAAGGGAGCCCTGAACCGCATCTGTGAGGGCACATGCGTTACCAGCTGGGGCCCACAGACACACCTGTGAGAAACTTCACAAGGCTCGACATTCCTGAGTGAATGAGCGGAGCGTGTAGCCAGCAATATGTGTCTGTATTCACTACAAAATTCAGGCTTAAGTCTAAATGTGGAATCATCTAGAGAAAGCTAAAAACATTCAGTTCATAAATTCTTCTGAGATATAATGGAAATAAAATGATAAAATACATATATCCTTGACTGGCATCGGGCTTTACAGTTTCATAAACTATCTCATTTCTTTCTCAGAACCACTCTGGGAAAAAAACAAGGCAGGTGTTATCCCTATCCAATTGATGGGGAAACTGAGGCTCAGAGAGGCCAAGAGATTTGACCGTGGTCGCATAGCTCATGTGGAGCTGTAGGACCAGGTGGGCAAGGTGGGGACTGCTGTTGCAGCAGGTGTGTGCAGAGATCCACTCTTGCCAGCACCATTACTCTCCCTGCAGATTGCGATGCTGTCTTCCCCTCTCCTTTCATTCGCCTTCCCTATCTCTCCTCTTCCTTTTCTCTCCTGACAGGTGTCAGGAATTTCCTGTGGGCGCTGGTGCCAGGAGCGGTGACCTGGAGAGGGAGGACAGGGAGGAGGAGACACAGAAGGGGAAGGTTATGAGAAAAGGCAGAGTCCCTACCTGCCTGGTCTCCTCACTCTATGCTCGTTACATACTATCCCAGATCATTCCCTTTTTAAAATCTCATTTCACCAGAAAGTGTAAACACAATTAACCGAATGCAGTAATGCACTTATTGGATAAAGAAAACCATAGCAACATGTTTTTTAAAACAATGCAACCCATCTGCAGGCCAGCAGAAACAAGGACTTTTCAGTATTCAGTGGGGTTTTTAGCATTTTCTTTTCCTCCTTCCCCATTTTCAGGGCCAATTGCCCTTCCCACATCTTGTCTATGTTCCTGTGAAAGCCAGTGCACCAGAACAATATACACAGGCCTGGCAGGGAGCTGGGCAGGCATCACTCACTATCCTGGGCTGCCCCCCGTGCTCTCATCAGGGCTGGAAGAAGAGGCCAGCAAGGGAACTGCCTTCTAGCTGATATTTCTGTCTTAGAAAGAACAGCAGAGAAAATGAAGGTCGTCAGGGGCTGCTAGGTTGGCAGAGAGAGTTTGGCTCCTACCACTGCAGTGAGAAATTTACACTGGGGTCAAGCAGAGAGCCTCTTCAGTTCTGAGCAAAAGAAAAAGTTGTCCCCATGGCAGTACTCCCTGACCAGGCTGCACCTGCCTCTCTTCCCACAGTGCACGTGATTGCACCCACCGTGTAATAAAGTTCAGAGGTGTCAGTGACATATGCCTGATTAAAGAGTCCCCTAGAGCTTTGGAGAATGAACCGGAGCCAGCCCTCACCACAGTTATTCAAAAAATTCCATTCCTCAGAGGTTTATGAAGTGCCTTCTACCTGTGGGTAGCAGGTGCTGTATCATCAGTTAAAACATTAAAGGAATTCTCACAACTCCTATCACCTTTGATTGATAACCCCTGAGCAGGTAAAGTTACTTATTATCAAATGAGGAGCTGAGGCCCACAGAGGTTCTGTGACAGTGAGGAAGGCAGAGGAGTCTCTGAACATGTGAGAAGAAATGAGCTGTGGCCCTGGCTTCCAATGGCCCAGTGTATGAGCTGGGCAAGGCTTTTCACCACTTAGCCTCGGTTCTTCAGCTGTAAAGAGAAGGACGGTAGACCAGACGGTCTCTGTCAAAGACTCCTTATAGCTTGTTTTTACCCTTTATAGTTGATAGTTACTGAGTATCTATTATTTGAAGTGAGTACCCATTTACACATAGGGATATTTCTAGCATTCTATGATTTGTAAAGATCTCATACTCTTAAAGCAATACCACATGAATTTTATAAGGAAATTTATTCACATAGAAGAAATAAAGGAAAGTCAGCAGTACTTTCTTTCCTTTCCTCAACTGGTGTTTTTTTAAGCCAAAATTTTGTCTCATCTCACCCCTTACTTCTAGTTTTACAGGGAAAGTGGAGTCTGAGCCAGAGCATCAAGACTTGCAGAGTTATTTTTTTGTTATTATTTTGGGTTTCAATGTAAAAAATAGTTGCAGAGAAAAGACTTTTTAATCCATTCTAGGGATGCCTCAGAAGGTTGTGCAAGCTTTCCACAAGTAGAAACCTAAAATTCACCTTTTTAAAAATTCATTATAAACAAGTTCTCTTATATATATATTGTTCTCAGCTGTTACTATGCATCTGTGTTGGAGTTTGCATTTGTAAAGTATTTTATAATTATTTATCTGACTCTGCTGATAACCTTCTAAATTAAAACTCAGCCTCGGTAATGGATGTTTTGACCCCACTTGCCAAGTCCACAAGCAGGAAATGAGTGAAGATCTCTGCTTGGGAAAGAACCTTTTTGTGTGTTGTTAGCAGTAAACTGTCATCACCTTTAATTGAGATTTGAGAAATGGGTAGCAAAACAGCAATAAATGATGGTATTTGCAAATTAGTTGAAGCCAAGTGAATTTTTGCCCGGAGTGTTCAGACTGAAAAATAAATATGAGGAAAATCAATGTTAGCGAAAAGAATCTTTCTTGTTTCTCTGCTGATTTTCCATCAAGTACAATGCACATATTTGATTCAGCTTGGAAGTTCTTGTCTTTTTTTGGCCCTTTAAGGGAATCTGTCAAGTTTCAAATGAGAGATTGTAGTAGAAACAACCTTTGAACTTACTGTACGGATCAAAGTAATGGCTCAAACTGTATCTTTCCTTACTCAGCTCTTAATATAGACTTTTATTTTCCAAGGAACTATTTTAAATGTTACCAAAGGAAAAAAAGCTTTTCAATTTTCCTCACTTTCGACTATGATATGGGCAAAATCATCAATAGTCATTTCTGCCAGTAATTCACACTCATGGTTGTCGATGAGCCTACCCTGAGCTCTGTTCTCAGCACAGAGCCCTTGTTGAGCCCTTGTAAAATTTAAGTATATAAGGTCAGTGCAAGAGTAACAAGCTGTGAAAGGATGTTATGTAACAAATGCTTTATTCTAGACACAATCATCTCTAATATATACATCTAGCAACCTGAGTTATAGAACAGTTCTCTGTAAACCAAGTATAACATATTTAATTTAGATTTTTAGAGAAGTTACCATATAGTTAATATCAATCACTTTTTGAGAAAGCATTTTATATCTTCCAGATAAAAAATACAGTCTGTTTTGGCTTAGTAATCACTTAAAATCAGCCAAACCCCATTTTTGCACAGAAACATGATTAAAAACCTGTTTGTTTTCACATTTACACATATAGAGAAATTACGTATGCATAAAACATACACATATATAAAGGTTAAAATTTTCTCTGACCATTATAAAATTTATCCTGACCATTCTCTCGTTCAGTAAGTTATAGTAAATATCAAGCTTCAACAACAAGGGATGGGATTTTTTTCTATGCCTAATTTGTTCTTGACTCCAATGGTGAATAACGGAGAAAAAAGAAAATAATAATCTTTGTCATTAATGACATTGACATAACATTCTTTTTCTTTCCTTCTCTCTCTCTCTCTCTCTCTCTCTTTCTCTGGTCTGTGATCTTTATAAAATCAAAATATGTTCCCATTTAAAATAAGGTTTATTTCCAGTGCTGACATAAAAGTCCTCATAATTTCCAGTATAATTTTCAGCCATGGAGCTCAAACACCCCTAAGCCTGTGTGCTGTAACACGTATGTGGAATAGTCATTTCCCCTACCTTCAAAGAAACAAGGAAAGAAAAAAGGGTTTCAGGAAAAAAATGAAACAGAAGTCTCATTTTTATAGGTTGAAAGTAATTTTTATCCCCTGAAAATGCTTTAAAAATGGTCCAGACTTTAAATTACCATAATTCTTGCCTACCCCTTGTAAGGAAAGGGAAGTAAAAGAGGAAGGAATCACAAACATCTCAGTGCAGCATATTCTTCCTTCAAGTGTTACCTCATTCGTTTCCAATCCCTGTGTGACTTCCCAGCAGGTCTGCATTACTCTCACCCTTATTCTTCTCTAATATGCTTCACATTGATTTTTCTTCTATTCTCTGCTGACTGCACAGTCTGAAAATGCTTTGACCTTAAAGTCAAGGTCAAGCTTGCATTCCTGAAGTAAACAAGAAAGAAAGATGGAGAAGAGAACTTAAAAGAAAACCACCTGGCCAAGAAAAACTATGGAGCAAAATACATCTCCTAAAACCAAAAGGAGAAAAGAATGTCTCTCTTCTGGGGTTTCTTTTTCTTCTAAATTTGGCATTTGAGATGAGAAATATTAACATGACCTGCAAGTGAGAAGAGTGGAATTTTTTTCTCAAATCCTATTTGTGCAGGAGCTAGTCTGGTATTAAATATTCTATCACTATGTAGAATAATAGATCTGATAAAATGCAAATTCTAACCATACTCTTAAACCCAGGTACTATACTGGAAAAACAAGAACTACATATTATAGCTCCAAGAAAAGTATAAATAAATTAGTGGAAAAATATGCTAAAAAACCATAAGTTTGAATAATCTTCTAGAATTGTAGCAGTTCTTATAAAGACTTTATCTCTGTCTCAGGGCTTAGCTACAGGAATTTGACAGTGAACTGCTTAAAAAAAAATAGTATGTCTTGAAATGTTCATTACTTTTCATTTATAACAAAGGCAGAAAAATAACCATACTCATAAAAATGTATTTCTTCTTTTCCTCTCTTAGTCTGAAGCAAAGGTCCAACACAACTAAAAGAAGGCATTTTAGAACTTCAGTAAAACATGTCATATGTGGACATGGTCGTCCAATGCAAGGTGAATTCAATTGGGTATCTGGGGAACCTGATTTTTTATAAAATCCCACCACTAAAATGCAGGGTCTCCTTGGAGAGGCCTTTTAGTTTAAAATCCTGTCTCTACATAAACCTTTTCATGAGCCAAATCTTAATTATGATGTGATACAATGTGATGTCACCCAGAAAGAAGTTTCAGTAATTGGTGTGCATTCACATGGATGTAGACATACAGATCCTGTCACGGACTGTGTCACAGATCTGTATCCATTAAAAGCATGTTCTCACTAGGATTAGAAACCTAAATATGATCTTTGGTGAACAGTAGTGATGCCTACCCAGCATCCATTTGCATTTCTTCCTTTTTTTTTTTACAGAAATTAATTTCGTCTAGATATCCATCTTTCTTCCTATGGGCATACACATCCAAGTCCAGGGTCAGCTTCATGGGAATATGGGTAATTCTATTTCCCTTGCCAGTAACTGACTGAGGAATGGGCATGTGGCCTAACTCTGGACAATGAGATGTGAAGAGAGGCTGTTGGAGGGTTTCCAGAAAAAGAGAGACATGAGAAGAGACTCTTTCTTCTCCTGGGCATTATTGCCCACAAATGTGCTGCTTAGAACTGGCACAGCTTTCATGCTACCAGCTGCAGATGAAATCAAATCAAAGGAGAGAAGAGTGAAGAATTTAAAAAAAAAAAAAAAAAAAGAGGTAATTGAGGCAGGGCATCCTCAGCCCTGAGGCCCACCCTATTTGGGACTTGGCTATGTGAGACATTATTGTCACTTAAGACATGTGGCATCTGGGTTTCTATGACTTGCAGCCAGTAGCAGGCTATCTGCCATCCAGTTTCTCTTGGCTTCCTTCACTTGTATCTATCTTCCTGGCTTAGACCTTTCAGAAGAGGAGAGTCCAGAGCTAATGTGCTTACTCTCATATTTAACTTGAAACTTTCTGCCACAAACATGGGGAACAAGATAAATTTAAAGAAAGAAGAACCAGATAACTTAACGATATCAAAACACTAGTCTCCAAGATGCATCTTGGAAGAGTTGCTTTACGTTCCCAGCAATGTTGCCAGGGTCAGGTTACCAAGTAGAGACGTGAAAGACAAAGCATCACACGGCCTGTGCCGCCACGTAGACAGCATGTGCTCACACAGACCATGGCCAGATCATTAAATCAGGTTGGACAGAAAATTCCAATCTGTCTCCACGGCTTTCCTCAAACCTGCTATCTGATTTTTCTTCCCCACCCCTCAGTGACATCTTGGGCAGATCCCACAGCTTTTTGCTTGCTTTCAGGTACTATAGCATTTACCTTCAGGAACTACAAAAGTCCAGTCCTATCAAACACCAGAACTTCAGTCTGTTCTCCAACTCAAAGCTTCTCTTCTTCTCCCTAGCTCAGGACTGTTTGTGGATCTTTCTTTTCTGTCAAATGCCCCTGTATAGGACAGAGGTTCCAAACTGTCCTTTCATGAGGTATCCTTGTTAATTCTTTGGAGATTCCTTCAGGGACACATACATGTGAGTATAATATTTCCTGATGCATGTAAAACATTCTCTGATTAATTTCTTGCAAGAACCCTAATTTGGAATCCCTTCACTCCAGCAAGCACCCCTCTTGTGTGAAGTCCTTTCAAATAACTTGTGCTATCTTGCATAGAAGGATATATAACTAACACAACCTTCCCTGCTGTGTTCCCCACCTGCAGATCTGGCAATCGGCCACTTTGTGCATCTTCGGCCTACCTCCCACCTTCTGATTTCTCCTGTAAGGAATCAGGCACCAGTCCCTGTGATGCCTGGCTGAATACTAAAGCCATTAACCACATGTGGCCACTGAACATTTGAAATGTGGCTAGACCAAACTAAGATCTCAAAGGCAAAAACAAAAAAAAATAAAATATCTCATCACTGACTTTTACATTGGTCACATGATAATACTTTAGGTATATTCGTTTAAACAAAATGTATTACTAAAGTTAATCACCTGCTTCCTTTTACTTTTTTGAAAACTATACTTGTAGAAAATAATGACATGTGTGGCTCACATGATATACCTATTGGTCTGCACTGCGCTAGAGCCTGGCTACGCAAACAGTGCTCTAGACCAGAGCACTAGCATCACTCAGAAGCCTCTTAGAGATAAAGACACTTGAGCTTACTGCAGTGGTCAGAGTCAGCATTTTAACCAGATTGCCAGGTTTAGCTCTGACACAGAGCGGAGCTACTTAATCTGAGGCTCAGGCACTCCATACTGATTCTGGAAAAGTCTGTTACCAATTCATGTCAAAATAAGTACAGAAATGGAGAGTACTCTTTAGAAATCTTTATAGCAATTTGGCATTACTATACAGGGGATGTGATCTGTAAACTTTGTTTTTAGTTCATTTTTCTAGAAATTCAGTTTTATTGAATATTACAGAAGAGTCAATCCATGATGGATTGGAAATCAAAACAGGTAGGTCTTTCGTCACAGAAAGTGTGTAAAGCTCTGCTCTAGAGGACACATTTCAAACTCTCCCAAGAAACTTCTCAGACTCTGTTGACAACCGTCTTCCCTGCTGGGAGGGATCCCTCTTCTCACTGCCCTTTCTCCAAAGGGTTTTTCCTGCAGTCTCCGCCCTTGGATTAAGGTGAAGCCACACAGGTGCTGACCCTTCCCTGCCATGGTGCTCTCTATTCCTACAAATACCCTTTAAAGAATTACCCTCCAATGAAGCTCCAGGCTGTTAAATGTGTTCTTTGAAGGGACAACGGTTGATGATTAGGCCATACATCATACGAGGAACATGTCTGGTGCCTCTTTCGAATGTGAAACAATTGTCACAAGTTGCCATCGGTTTTGGACTTCAGCCCAAATTCCAAGCAATAGAAAAATTCCTATTCTGACTCCTATCAAGGTCAAGATTCCCACATTCTCCGAGGAACTTATTTTGGGCTTTGGCAATTTCTGTTCCTTTCCTCCGCCCCCTCCCCCCCCCCCCCCCCCCCCGCCCTCCCCAGTGGAAACACTCCTCCAACTTCCCCATGCTGGTTGGAGAAATCACAACAATCAATCCTAATGTGAAGTCTTAGCTGGAATAATGTAATCTTTCTTAAATATTACACCCTATGCCTCTTCTACAGTTGAAGGAAAACTTTGCAGACATGCCCAACACATTCTACTAAGATATCGATACAGTTAATTTGGTGCATCTCACAAATTCCTGGCACATAGGAATTTAAACCTCTTTTTAGTCAATTTAATATCCATAAGCAGTTCACCATGTAAAGCAATCTTGTGGCTTATTTTGTGTAAACAAAGAATCACTTCCTAATTTTCCATTTTAACAATATACACACAGATTTCCATACACCAAAATTTATTTAAAGAAAAATGCACCTGAGTTTTCAATTTATACGCATTTTAATATTTTATTAATCATTTTAATACTAAATGGGAACCACATTTTAAAAATCCTGAAAATTTCATAATTTCTTTATGGCTTTTAAGAGCTTTGCTTCTTGCCATGACACTTTCAATAGAGTCATAAATATTAAGCAATGCAATTCATTTTTTTTGAAAAATTCAATGGATATTTATTTAGTCCTTAACATGCACTTGGCACCCTACTACACCCTAAGCGTACAAAAATGAACTGTCCTTCCCCTGTGGAATTCAGAGTCTCGAGATGAGACAGTCTCCTGCACAGACAGTACAACATGTCAGAGGTGATGAGACACCGCTGCATGCAGGATTCTGTGAAACTAGAAGGGGAGGGGCCTTCAGCTCTTAAGAAGATTCAAGAAAGGCTTCCAGAGAAAGATGATCCCTAAACTAGAACTTCAAAGAGTCATAATGGGTTTTTCAGGTTAAAAAAAAAAGTTTGAAAAATATTCAAGGAATCTGGTACTGCTTGATCAAATACTCAAAAGGCATGAAACAGTGGAACAAAAGGAGGCTGAAGAATAGAGAGGGACCTGGTAATGGAGACCCTGAATGTTGCACCCAGGAGCATGAATGTGATTTCCAGGAGTCACAGGCCATGAAAGTGGTTCAAGTTTCTAACGCTGTAGTTGTCAGTTAGTTTCTTTTCTAGTCTGATTTTGCAATGATTTCCATAAATCTTTAATATCAACCTTTGTTAAGTTTAAGGCCATGTGTAAAAATCAGAGGGAATGATAGTGTCAGTGAAATAAGCAAAAAATAAAAGATATAAGCAGGAATATTCTCTAGCTTCCTTCACTAATACACACACACACACACACACACACACACACACACACACACACACACATATTTTTGGCACTTAGCATTTTATAAGACCCTTTCTCATGTAATGTTCCATTTTCTAGAGCAACACTGTGACATACATCAGGCAGATATCATTCTTTCCTAGGTAGTTAAGGAAATTGCCACCAAGATAGGTAAAGTTAAACCAGTAGCAAACGGTGGAGAAAGGAGGTGGGATCAGTTATTCAAGCCGCAAATTATTTGCTCTTTTCCTTCACCATGAGATGGAATCTATATTAATAGAATCTTTGCTAATGCAATTTCTTGCCAAATTTAAAAAATGATTGTTGATAATAAATGTTATAGGTAATATTAACCCAATGCACAGATGTTTTGTAAGTTTGTCTAAACTAGTTTTGCCCAGTTTCCTACATAAATGATGCCATTAATAATGATTAAAAACTAATAGTTTATTGACCACCAGAAAATGACTGATTTTTTTGTTTCTTCCTTTATATTGTAACCATTTTAATCTAGAAATTTCCCTCTAAGAATCACTTTAGCTGTATCTCACAAATTTTGAAATGTTGTGTTTTTATGATTGATTAGTTCAAAGTATTTTTTTATTTCTCTTGTGAGTACTTCTTCAATCCATGGGATATGTGGAAGTGTGTTGTCTAATTCCAAATACATAAAAGTTTGCTTGCTATCATGTTATTGATTCCTAATTTAGTTGCACTGTGGTCAGGGAACAGTCTCTGTAAGATATCAGTCTTTTTAAATTAAGGGCAATTTATATTAAGATCCAGCATGGGATCTCGGTGAATATTCCAAGAGTCCTTGAAAGGAATGTGCACTCTGCAGTGATCAGACATAGTGTTCTCTAAATAATGATTAGGTTCAGGTGGTTAATAATGCTGTTCAGATCTTCTTTATTTATATTCTTACTAAATTTTTTTGTCTGTTTATTCTATCAATTACTGAGAGAAGACTTTTAAAATACCTAACTGAAATGATAGATATGTCTATTTTCCCCTCTATTTATGTCAGGTTTTTACTTTATGTATTATGAAGTTCTGTGACTAGGTGCCTGTACATTTAAGATTTTTATGCCTAATGATAAATTGGTCCTTTTATCATTCTGAAAGTACTCATTTCACCTCAGGTAATGATCCCGGTCTGAAGGTCCACTTCATTTTATATTAATATGAGGGTGCTTCAAAAAGTTCATGAAAAGATGACCCTTGTATAGCCACAACAGCTTTCTCAAACTTGTTTTTGACATGGATTAACTTTTGCCATATTTTTATTTTCAGTCCATGCCGTTGCATTTAAAGGGCCTCGGTTGACTTCCAGATTCCACTGAGGATGTAGAGTTGGAAAGAGTGTTGTTTCCATCCTTACTACAGAGACAACAATAACAGAACAAAGACATAGTTATCAGTTCCAATGCTATTCACTCCATCTCATAGGTCTGATTTCATTCCCATTCAACTGGAAGAACTTCCTTTAGCATTTCTAATAGCTTAATTCTGCTGGTGACAGATTCTCCCAACTTTTGTTTTGTGAAAATGTCTTATAATGCAGGTCTACCAAAGATGAATTCTGAATTCTCTCAACCTTTGTTCGTGTATGAAAATGTCCTCATCTCACCTTTATTTATGAAGGATATTATATTAGTTTTTTTATTGCTACCATAACAAATTACTGAAAGCTTAGTGGCATAAAACAACAAAAATTTATTATTTTATAGTTCAGAAATTCAACGTGGGTCTCATTGGGCTAAAATCGATGTGTGTCTAGGAGAGAATCCATTTCCTTGTCTTTTCAAGTTTCTAGAAGCCATCTGCATTCCTTGGCTCATGGCCATCTTCAAAGCCAGCAATGTTGCATCTCTCTGACCTTTTTTTTGCAGTTAAGTCTTCTTCTGACCACAGCTAGGAAAGATTCTGTGTTTGTGAAAGCCCACATGATTATATTTGACCCACCTGGATAATTCAGAATAATTTTCCCATTTCAAAGTTTGCAACAGTAATCACATCTGCAAAGTCCCTTTTCTCATGTAAGGCACCATATTCACAGGTTCTGGGGACTAGGGTGTGGGCATTTGGGGAATGGGGAAAGCATTATTCTGTCTACCACAATATTTAATCTGAGTATAGAATTCTAGATTCACAGATTTTGCCCCACTTTTGACACTTTTAAAGTGTTATTTTATTGTATTCAGGTCCCCACTGCTCTGATGAAAAAGCAGCTATATTTGTCTTATCACTCTCTCATACTAATTTTTTTTCCACTTTAACTTTGGTTTTCAGCAGTTTGACTATGATATGCCTAGATGTGGCTTTATTTGTTGTCATCCTATTAGGATTTGTTCAGTTTCTTGGATCTTTAAGTTGATATGTCCTTTAAAGTTTAGGCATTTTTTTGGCTGTCAGTTCTTCAAATATGTTTCCTACTCAATACTCTTTCACTTCTTTCTCTGAGATTCCAATTCCATGTGCATGAGACCAGCCGACACAGAAACCAATCACTGAGATCATTGCTCTACTTGGCTCCACTCCCCACATGGTGGCAAGAAAGCGCACCCATGAAGAAAGCTGGACCCATCAGGACACTAACTTCTCAGGCTCTCAGTCCTGCATTGACTGACTATTTTTTAATGCCTTGAAAAAGTTACCTCATGCATTTTGTTCAGTTTTATAGTAGTTTTTGGCAGATCTGGATTGGTAACTGTTACTCTGTCATTGTTAAAAATAGAAATTGCGAAGAGTAGTTTTTAAAGAATAATTTACCTGCTAATTTTAGGGTCAGAATAGGAAATTGTTCAGTTCACACATGCAATCTTTCCATTTTGTAATACTGTCACAGAATGCTGTAGATACGTGTGAGTTAATTATTGGTCTAAATACAGTAATTCCATGGCATTAAAAGAAGAAATTTTTGCATGTATCTTATCCAACTCCAACATCAAAATTATTGGTCTTCTTTTTGTTCCAACACAAAAGATACTTTACAAAAATCTCTCATCAACAAATTAGAGACAGCCAAATAACAATTTGGCTGAGTCAACAACTCATCTCGTCTATAAATTGCATTTTATGCTGCCAACATAGCAAATTACCTTTTACCTCTTACTTTAACCAAAGAGACAAATAAATAAAATGCATTACCTCTTTTCAGATAGCTTATGGATGCAATGAAAAGATTGCATAAAAAGACATGAACATAATATAAAGTGGACTCACCCCCTTTACCAAACACTGTTACCCTTACAGCTAAGTACTATGATTTCTGACTCAACATGCAATTGTTTATTATCTATTTTCCACAAAGCATAATGGTGGGGGCTGGTGTATATACATGACTGTGTTCTGCCTTAGCCAAAGAACAGTCTTTTGAAACAAATACTCGCAGAAAATTTAGAGATGAGAAAAAATAGCCTTCCTCTTCCTCGACCCCAATCTTTCTAACCTCTGCCTCTGTCATGGATAAGTGGGCTCACAAAATCCTCCTGCTAGCATAGAATATTTATGGAGGCTCCCCATGGTTCCCTTTGAAGGAAATGAGGGAGTAAAAATTACTACAAGAAGAGGAAGGTAAGAGATCAGACCATATTACACAGTGCTAACAATAAAGTTCAATGAATTCCTATAGCCTGTCATATCTTTAAAAGTGTTCATAAAATACCACATGTTCTCATTTATAACTGGGTGCTAGAAAGAAAGAGAGAGAGAGAGAGAGAGAGAAAGAGAGAGAGAGAGAAAGGAAGGAAGGAAGGAAGGAAAAGAAAGAAAGAAAAGACCTAAACAATTCCTTGAACTTTTAGAATACTGGAGATGGGGGTGAGGCAGCAGGTGGGGGGAGGGGTTTGGGGGAGGGATTGGTTGGGTAAAGGGAATAAAGAAAAGTCACAATTTGTAATAATAATATGCTTAAAATAAATAATATTTTTTAAAAGGTGTTCATAAAACTCATTTTGGGTAAGCCCTACAGCCAATGTGACTGTCAAAAAAGACAGAAAGTACTGCTGTCTCCATTGAACAAATGGGGAGCCTGAGGTTTAGTGGGATCCACTGCATAAAGAAAAGAGAAAATAAAGGAGGGAAGTCTGCTGGCTCTCTCACAATTGATATTCCATCTCTGGCATATTCACCCAGACATATTGAAGCCAATCAGTTGAAGCATTATCAATGCACTACCAACACCAAGAAAACACCAGAAGTAAGTATGTCTGATGAGTATTTCTCTTTCTATTTTAAGCATTTATCATTAGACTGCGGTAAATACAGACCCCTCACTTAGTCTCTCCAGAATGAGAATTATTCACAATGAGCCTTTCCTTTAAATTCTTATTGAAAACAATTGAGTGCCTCCTGATAGTATCTGTTGGCAGTTCTCTTGAGCTATTTTCCTTTTACTTCTCTGTAGGCTAGTAAGAAATGCAAATTTAAACCAAAATCCTTAATTTACCAAAGCAGGTAGAGAATAAAACGTATATTGTTCAATACAACAACCAACCAACCAACCAAGAAACCTCAGACGATGTTTAGGGAATGTTCATAGACTAAAAGGAAATGTTATGTTTGATTTATTAAAATGATCTAATTTCAGACAAGGTACATAACTGAAGTTTTGGCCCAAGTTTATTGTAATGTGGTATCTTTTTAATTAGGTAATTGTAAGTTTATAGTTTTGAATCATCAGGGGGAAAAAATTGCAGCATAGTCTGTCCAAAGCCACGGCATGCTGCTGACACATCTAAAATGTCTTGAACCTTTATAAATAAACACTGCCAATGTTTATTTCAAAACATCTGAGAACAAGGGAAATACAGTGAATCTCTGAATGTTTCAGCTTGGAAATGTTTGTGCCGATCCATCATTATCTGCGGATCCCTTCTGAGATACAATGGAGTGTGTTCAGTACCTGCCAAATGTACAGATATGAATAATTGTGGAAGGAGAATCACATTACAAAACTTTTTTTTTTTTCCTACCTAAAACTGCTAAAAAATCTGGAAAAAATAATTTTCTCTGTAACTGAGAAAAAATGGCTTTTACTTACAGGGCTCGTATAAATAACTTTTTCAAAGAGAAAACTTATTTAAGTTGAATCTGGAATCTTGCTTCATTTTTCTTATATTTGGAGAGACGATTAAAAAAAAAAAAAAACTTGCCATGACTTTATAAACAGATTTATAGGGTTACTTCTCTCCACTTCATAGAAACGAATTCAGTGGTTTTCATCAAATAGGTGTTGGTGATGATTTTGACTTCACTGGTCAAATGTCTAGACATACCTTAGATTTGATAAAAGGGAAAATAGTCAACATTTTTCCATTAATTATACGTTATCCACAGAAATAGATTATTAAAGCTGTAAGATTTGTCAATCTATAATTAGTCATTTAAAATATTTTGACAACCTCAAAATTGAATGATAATATCTTCATTTCCAGGACTAAACAGAAAATAACCCTCCGTATCCTGAATTTTTCCTTTTAAGCAAGCTCTCCAAAGGTATATGCATTGCCCTCAGGCCTTGGGACTTCAGAGCAGCTGATGGGAATTCCTCTCATTTTCTTCATGCAATCCAGCATTCCATAAACATTTATTATCAGTTAATATGTGGTGGACACTGTACTACTGGGCCCTGGGGATGGAGAATAAGACATAATCACTGTCATCAAGATTGTCATTATCTAGCAGATAAAGACAGACTCAAAAAGAAATAAGTTGAATATGTGATAAATGTATAGGACACAATGCAGATTCAAAGGAGAGGCATTTTTAGAATATGCTAGTACAATCA
This sequence comes from Cynocephalus volans, assembly GCF_027409185.1. Classification (NCBI taxonomy): domain Eukaryota; kingdom Metazoa; phylum Chordata; class Mammalia; order Dermoptera; family Cynocephalidae; genus Cynocephalus; species Cynocephalus volans. Next base: position 102,220,141 of record NC_084460.1, on the reverse strand, counting down.
TTGACTTAAAGTAGGGTCAGCTGGATTTTTTTCTCAACTATTCAAAAAAATTATTCTTCTAACACATTCTCAAAAAGATTATTCTAGCTGGAAATAATTCTAAAATACAACAAACTATAACAAACATTAAAATTTTAGTGCTAACTCATAACTTAAAATCAGATCATTTATAACCTCTATTTTACATAAAAATAACACACCTCTTACAGAAAATATATTTATAAAGCAATCTTTCATTTTTATAGTATAGGGTACTTTGTTAGATCCGGTCTTACAGGTTAAAGTTAGGAAATATTTCTATAAGAAATTATACATGAGTTATGTCTGGAAGTTTGAATAAGAGAGAGCTGGGAATAGCATTCCAGGTAGAGAGAACAGAGTGATCAAAATCAAAGAATCAAGAAAAGGACATCCAGTTTTAAGTAACTGCAAATTGAATTTTCTTTTTTGCCAGTTAAGGTTCTTCACAACAGATATTAATGTTTTGTGAAAAGGCCTAGCTTGTCCTTCTATTCTCTCACTTTGTCACAGTTCATGGCTAAAGAGAAAAATAAAAGGAAAATTCATGTCATGGCACCACTCTTCAGATATTAATAAAATATCTTGAGATATGAAACGCTTTTCTGTCTAAATAGAATTTTTTTTTTTTTTGGAGTTCTTTTTTGATGCTTAGCTCCTTCTCTAAATTCACTAGCAAGTATCTTACACCAACATGTAAACATTCTTCCCACTAGAATGGCTAAAAGTAAAAACACAATACCAAGTGTATGTGAGAATGAGGACACTTTCTTACACTGCTGGTGGGGGTGTATAACAGTACAACCTCTTTGGAAAATGATTGGCAGTTTCCTTAAACATACCCAATGGCTCAGCTTTTACTGAGCACTAAACATACCCTATTCTTAGACATACAACCAAGAGAGGGAAGAAAAATCCAGCTGAGTCAGGGGCCCACATGGCATGTGGATAGCCACCACCCAACTTTCCAGAGGGAGAGGGGAATTAGGGATGAGGGGAGAGGATTCAGCATTCAGCCCAAGATTGGGGAGAATGATATGAGAAATGAATGGACAGCAGCTGGGGTAAGAGATTGACAGAACATCCTGCAGAAGAACATCCTGCCCCAGAACCCCAAAGCAAGTAGCATGATTCAAAGTTTCCACGGCTAAAGCCCCAGCCTGAGTGGGATGGAAAGAAACCACGGTCCAAAAGGAAGGCCTGTCCTCGCCCTGTGCTGACTGGACCCCACCATGTGTCCCTGCCCGGGACTTTGTCAGAACCACTCCACGTGGTCCCCTCTGAGCCCATTCCAGCTGCAACAGCAACAGGCATAGCAGTGGCCTCTGGCCTCTGTGCTGCTGACTGCAGTGAACAGCCCTCTGTTTTAATACATGTCACTCCCTGCTCTGCTCTAGGTTTTCATGTTCCCTCTGCTGAAATGCTCTGCCCCCAAATATCCATGTGGCTTATCGCTTCACTTCCTTCAGTCTTTGCACAAATGTAGCATTCCCAGGAAATTCTGCCCTGACCAACCTTAAAATTGCAAAGCCACTGGGCTCCACAAAAACATCCACCTGGCACCCTTGGACCCCCTTCCTCTATTCCACTAGGTTTCCCTAGCCCTTATCACATTCTAACTTTCTGTATAATTTGCTTATTTGTTTATTTTATTTTCCATCGCCCTCCACTAGAATGTAATCCCCATCCTCATCCATATAACTGCACCTGGGACCCAGCCAATGCTCACTGAATATTTATTGAATTATTTGCTGAATAAATGAGTGAATGCCACAGACTGGCATCTCTGAAAGTACAGGGATTAATATGTATTCCTTTTTTGTATTCCTTACAGTCAGTGTTGAACTTTGCACATACTAGACTCTAAATAAATGCTCGTTGAATGAATGAATGGATGGAAAATTTAATCACAAGTTGAAATAGCTGAATTTGTATCTTAGTTTGGAATGGGAATTGCTGCATGGGATAGATAGTAAATCAGAGGAAACAGGAATGATTTAATAGTGATAATGATAGTAATAATAACAGTAGTAATATTACTACTACTAATAATAATAGCCTGTTAGCGGTAATGTCTGTCAAGCATGGTGGTTGGTACATATTATGTCCAGCCAGTCCTCATGCCATCCTTTAGGGGAAGTATTATCTTCATCTTACAGATGAAGGCATCAGGGATCAGCATGTTTTAACTGTCTAATGTCACATAGATGGTAAAGACAGCTGGGATTCAAAATTGGGGCCACCTGGCCCTAAAGCCAAAGCACCATTCTGCATAATGCACATTTTGCTCTGCAAATTTGGAAACTAGACAGTGTTTTTCCTCCCATCACACGTGTGTTGGTGTGCGAGGAACAGCAACATGGGCAGCATTTACTGCTGATTCTAAAATGTTCTGAAGAGTACTGAGGCCTTTGGAACATGGGGTAGCCTTGTATGAAAAGCTTGCTGGTCTCAAAAACTAAACAACATAAACATAAAATTGAAAGTCAAGGGGAGTTGAACTCCATGTAGCAATTTAAGAAAAGTTTCCAAGAGGAAAGAGGTATCCAAGAAGTGTTCAAAAGGATTAAGAGATGTGTAAGGGGAAAGACAGTTTATCACCAGAAATAGAAAAAAATGGGCTGAGCCCAGTGGAGAAAAAGAGTATTTAATTAAGACAAAATGCCCTACATGTGAATTAATTCAATCACACATTCATTCGCCCAACATCTATTGTGCAATTCCCATGTGCAAGGCACCGTTTTGGGCACTAGCAGGAAAACAGTCATGAGGGGAATCCCTTCCCCCATGGAGCTTACATTCAAGTGGGGAGGGGAAACAGAAAATAAAATTTCGGTGAAATATATAGTATATCAGACATATTAAATCAAAAGTAAAGCAGAGAAAGGAGGTTAGGAGTATTGGGGGTTATAATTTAAAGTATGTCATTTTAATGTTATTTGATGCTATCCAAGAAATTGATACAATTAGGGCAAAATGGCCAGATTTTTGTAAAACAATTCAACCTTGAGTTCTGTTTGGCTGTACAAGATTTTCTCGTTCTTAAATCAAAGCTGGCAGTTCAAGGGGGCGATGCACTGTGTCTCTCTACTTGAGGCCTCTTCACTGATTGCTCTGAGCTGAGAATAATAGCAGAACTCCAGACAATTTCTAGACCAGTGAGAATCTTAGGAAAAGAGGTTTTTAAAAATATCATGCCCCACGGAGTTACCACGGTAGGTGAAGAATAGCGGTGCCTCGTTAGGCTAGGCAACATTCTAGCCTGACCACTGAGTATCATTGTGGTCTCAGTGTGTAGACCTGGGTCAGGAAAAGAAGAAAAGAAGCGGAATAAAATGCAGATCATGAGCAACGAGCTTTATCATACTTGATGGGTCATTTCTAGAGAATTACACTGCTAAGGAATGTGGGAGAGCAGAGAAGCAGATGTATAAGGATTTCAGAAAAACATCTGTGTGAGGCTTTAAAATTAGTTAGGAGCTTAATAAAAATTGACATCTATATGGACACCATCTCATGGTTGAAAAGCCAGCTGAAAGATTAAAAAGCCTGTATACAAATGAAAATAAATGGAGAGCAAAGTCATACTGGGAGGAGTTCTCAGCATTGCCACTTGAAGAGCTCTTATTTAGCGGTGAGAGCTCGATGACTAAGCTATTACTTTGGGATAAATAGATTGGGAATGAAATGTGCAAATGAGCGAAAATGGCAGGAGCCGTTTGGAAAGGTAGGGAACCTTATAGCATGGAGTCGTTTGTGTTTAGATTTAGAAAAGGGCTGCTCTGAACATCTGTTTTCAGAACACGGTGGTGTCACGTCAGGACATCAGTGAAAGCCAGGAAGAGGCCACACTCATGACTGGAGAAAAGGGGCTGGTACAGGAGAGGAACTGGAGGGTGCAAGCTGGCCAAGCTTGGTGAACTGATGGTTAACAATGAAGCAATCTACACACCAAGGAGAGTGTAAATTACTTATCCTGATACCCTAGGGTAGGAGAAAGTTAAAGAAAGGATAATCACAACCAAATACTTTCTTTGAAACATTGTGAATTCTGTCAGTTGGTCATTTAGACTGAGAAATGATGTAGATATACTTCATATTACTATTTCAAAACCCGGCTCAGCATTGCCATGTTTTTGTGGTTTTCATTGACTCCTTTTCTCCCACACCTCCCAAGGCAGAATTAATCACTCCCCAAATTATCCTCCCAAGACATTTAAGAAATGCTTTTATTATAGCACTGACCAAGCTGTACTTTAGTGGTGTTTGATCCCTGTTACTAGGAGGTGAGTCTCTTGAGAACTGGGTTTACGTCTTATTACATTTTGCACCTCCAGGACCTAAAATATTGACTGGTATATGAGAGGTTTAGTGCATTGAATGGCATCCTCACACATTCACTTGAGATTTAATTACTGAACTTATCATCTGTTACCTGTGATAAGGTCACACTGTGTTTAAAATATGTATATGAGAAAGCATTTTATATACCAATATAAAAAGATTGCCAACATATTCATGTTAAGTAAAAAAGGCAAGATGTCAAGCATTGTGTATAGTCTGATACCTTATGTGTAGGAATGAGGGGAAAATGAGGATATATTCATAGTTGCTAATATTTTTATAAACAAGATCTGGAAGGATACGTAAAAAGCTAATGACTGGCCACCTATGAGGAAGAGGGAGGTGACAGCACAATGGTGACAGTGGTAAAAGCAAAAGTTTTTACTGTATACGGTTTTTGCTGGTTTGGGTTTTTTAACATTCATTCATTATGTACCACCTATTTCAAACATCTTAAAATATTTTTTACAAAACTAATCACATGGAGAGTAAAAACAAAAGTGATAATAATAAGAAAAAGGCTGCATAGGACTCCATGGTTAATTAGTTTAAGCAGAAAGGCCCTGTTGATTAGTCATTTGTTTTAACAGATGAACTCAGTTCCAGTTATGAATCAAGTTGTTGCTGAAGGACTCGAAAGGAATTTATGTTTTCTCATGCAAGTCATGGTCATCAAAATTCTTTTGAAAGGCTCACTGGATAAAGGTGACTGCTTCACTATGTTTCTGTTAATTGTGCGACTAAGGGCAGCACGCCTTAAGGGTCCTCCATCTGTTGCACTGAACCCAAGACAATTCCTTAACATATTGTTAGAATCGGTATTTTAAATAATGAGATTTGGTATGTCCTTGAAGCAGTGCTGGGTACAAAAATAGATTTATATGAAGTTTTCATTTGTCTAAACTAATTAGTGATTGCTTCTCGGCTGATTGCTTTCAAGCAAAAACTCTCATATCAAATATATATATATATATGTATATGTATTTGAGTGGCACATGTCAAAGTATAATTTTCAAAAAGTTATAAAACATAGCTCATACAAATAAGAATGAGCATGCGTTAAAGATTTATTTAACTTGTTAATGAGAGACTCAGCTGCATAGTAAAGCTGGCTCAAAGGAGAAGTAGAGAAGAGGAATTATATAGGCAAGTGAGAAAATATGTTTGAATAAGATGAGGTTACATACAGAACTGGTCAATATATCCTACAGAGCAATAAAATCACAACCTTTGGTTACCTTTTTCTACTAGGCAGAAATCATTTGCTTCTCTACCAGATAAAAATCTACCATTGAACATGCAACTTTACAGAAAATGGACTTTTAATCGATGGTGAGATATAATCAAACAAAGGTATATTCCCCTGAATAATTAAATAATCTTTGGGCAGGCCTGTTAATGTTTTGATATGACATTGAAAGGACATGCTGCCTCTCTTTCCTTCCTTTCAAGGTAGGCAATGTTTCTTAACACATGTTAGTAAAAGCAAAAGTTAGTGAAAGAATGGTGTGAGCTAAAGCTTCTCTCTTTGCCACCAGGCCTGAAGTGAAAAAGCAATTCAGACAGAAGAAACAATGGTGTGTTGCAAATTTTTAAATGTAGGCCTTTTATAAGATTCTCTCCATATAATGAGCTAAAAGAAAAAAAGAGAATTATTAATGTATATTGCAACTAATATGATGATGCTGAGGATGAGGACAAGATTGATACCACTAATAAATATGATAACAAATTTGACTTTAGTCAGTGGTGAAATGTATCAATGATGTTGCATTTATTCCTTGAGATAAACATAAAATACTCTGACTGGTAAAAGAGCATTTTATGTTTATGCAGACTGAGGGTGCAGCTTTAATACAAGGAGGTGTCTCAACAATCCAACCTTGTCTCTCCTTGTTAGCTTGGAAGCTGGACAACAAAGCTCATAGCTGCACTGGTCCATTGTAAACCAAGTGTTGGTCTCCAGAAAACATATGTTGTTGATTTGGCCCAGACACAGTCAGTTCTTTCAAGTGTAGTCAGGATAGTAGTGTAGTAGATGGGAAAGGCTTAGCCAGGATTTGTCAGGAAAACTAAAGGACCATAGAGAAACCAGGAATACAGAGTTCATGCTGACAAAATGATCATTTTTCAAGGAATAAGGCAATCTGTATTTTTCCAGAAACTAATACGAGACATAACCTCAAGGATCGCTAAGTGAAACTGCATGGTTATTTTTTTGTACTAATAAATTAGTCTAGGCAAATTCTTAGAAATGCACTAAACAGACAATTCATAAACAACTTTTTCACCCTTGAAATCAATGGACTAAGTCCAGGATAAAAACAATTTTATGTATCTTTGTCCAAGACATTTACTACTGATTTTTTACATCCTTTCCTTTTTGCTTTAATATCCTAAGGAATTTTAAGTTGGAGAGTTTATAGTTGGTGTGAATAATCTTTTTATACTTCCCCATAGGAATATCAGACACGCTCTGACTGCATAGAAAATTTGCCTTAAAAAAAGAAGAGCAGCTGGTTATCCAAATATTTCTCTTATAATGGCCAGATGACTTGGAAAGGGGAAAATATTATGAAGAGAAGCATATGCAATTTGAATTATTTGAAAGCCCTACAGCTACTAAAGAAAAGAAATCTGGCCCAAAGTGTCTTCAGTACTATTTACTATTTTCTTACTTATCCATCAAAAGCTGATATACTGTTTGCGAAAAATGGTAACTGGAAAAAAAGATCACTTAATATCTTCAAAGAATGCCATCACCCTTTATATTTCTGTGCCCAAGGCAGACTTTTTCTTTGTTCTTTTCTCAATCTGTCTTTCAATAAAGCCAAAGGAGAAGTTACTTCCCCGTAGAGATAAAGCTATTAATTAGCTAGATTTGCTAAATAAGACTGGGAAAGTAAAGTGTTAAGCAGGGGTCAAACTCAGACGCTGCAAAGTCATAACTGTGAAAGCAATACAGAGAACTTTCAGTGTTAGAACCATTATTAGTGATTTAACTTATATGCGGGTAAAGCTCCAAGATTATTTTAAGACCTAATTGCGAGAAATCAACCTAGGCTTTTGGGCCTCCTTATGGTATATAGTAGAAAACTACATTTGTTTTTAGTTCTTGAAAAAAACCTCAGTATGTGGCCTTGACTTGAAAACCAAGAAACAAACAAGCAAAAAATCCTGTCTAGAAAGAGACTACGAAGGATCTAGGAATACTACATAATAATGCCAGGGAAGAGGAATTTCCCCTCTTGCACTGATTTGACTAGGAGAAAGCCTTGGAGGAGTTAAACACTGGTTCGGGATAAAGCAGAAAGAGAAAAGGAAAGGTCTCCAAGAGGACACCTATTCGCAGAAGCAGATGGGGGCTGAAAGCAGCCCCTGGCAGACCCTACCTTCTCAGAGAGACAGCCAGGAGCTCAGAAATGGTGAAGAAGGTCCACAGGAGAGGCAGAGAAGGCAATCTCAGTGGGCAATGGGGGAATCGAAAGTGTAAAAGCTCATCAGAAAGGAAAATATGAGAACATAACCATGTTCTTGCCTAACATGGAGGATTCTTAATGTGCAAATGAGTAGATTCAAACTACTCAAGGGCAGCACTGGAAGGGCAAGCTCCTGAGGAGGAAGTGAGTTTTCCCAGTCATGCAAATGAAGGCCTCACATTTGGTTAGTGACTTTAAAGTTGAGAAACTGACCACTACAAGTTTAAGATAATGTTATATGAATGTCATGGGAAAGAAAATGTTCCCAGATACATTAGGGATTTGGTATATTCTTTGAACTCCCAAACATATTTATTTTATCATTCTTATCATAGTCTCTGCCTATGAAATTTCATTCTTTCATCCTATTTAATGGTCCAGCACACTGGACCAGTCAGTTAGTTAGTTCAGTTAGAGGCAATGTGGTTTGGTGGTCAATCAAAGAAATAAATACTTAAGGGTTAGATTCTTGACCTGACTCTACTTTCTAAAGTAATCTCAGGAAACCAAATCTTAAACGCTTATTCTTTCTTCCAAATACTAATCCTCTCCTATTTCCTTAAAGGGTCTACATTTTAAGCAAGCATTTGAATCCTCAAATAGGAAGATTTTAAGCAAAGAGAAAAGGAAAAATTAAAAATTGTTTTCAGAATTACTAAGGTTTGCTAAAGGGAAAAATATGACAAGTACATAGACAAAAATTCTAAAGCAAAATTAGATTAATATCTTTGCCCTGTTGAATCACTAATCTTGGAAAAATGAGATTTCACAGTTGTTCTTTAAATGAAAAGAATGATCTTGCATCTTCTGGTACAAATTATATGAAGGAAAAAGAACTTATTCCAGAATATTGGCTTTTTCATACTGTCTCCTTAAATCTAAAAGAAGCCTTTGAGAGAAGTGCTATCCTATTCCAGTAGGCTAGAATTTTCCTGCTGTGAGGAATTACATGAGCATCATTTGTGAATGAAGAAAAAACATGCATCTAAACATATTAAAAAGTCAATTGAGTTTTTAAGGTTCTTTCAGTTTTTGGACAGAAGAGAAATATTTCTTTTCTTGTAGATTATGGTTATGTATTAAATAATTCCATGAAAGTATTCTCTAAATATAAAGACTGACTTTTAAAATAAACAAAGGAAGGAGGAGAGGAGGAAGAGAATCAGAAAAGAAGACGAGGAGGAAGAGGAAGGGAGGAAGGGGAAGAGTAGTAGGGATCTGAAGCTTTGTATTTTCAAAATGGACTGCATGATTGAATTCCAATTCACCTTTCTTAAACTGATTTTTGCTGACATTGAGATCACCAGAGGGTGAGAGCTTGCAGTTCAAACATTGTTAATGAAGTGTATCAATATCTTTCTCTCATAAATCAGCCATGGTTAACCAGGGAAAGTGTGGTTTGCAGTTATATCTGAAATGCCCACTTATTTGGTGCACACAAAGCGGTAAAGGAAACTGCAGTTAATAGAGCACTTATCTTGACAGTCACCAATACTTATAGAAATGCCCCCCATAAGGACACTTGCTTCACATTCTGACACATGTAAAGCCTTCATTACATTGAAGGTAAGCTTTCAAGTCAAATACAGAATGAGTCCTGTGAACTATATAAGCTTACATAGGTTAGTGTCTTTCACACAAAGGACATCCTTCAAATACTCCAGGTAATACACAATTTAAAATCCTTAGTGCTCTCCTGCCAAACTGCCCATCAAATGGCTTGGTAAATGCCATCCAGAATGGCCTTTGCTGTCCCGTACATCCTATTGCTTGGCCTTTTTATTCCAAATTAATTGCATCTTCTTGCACTTCTTAGAAGTTTGGAAGAGTGTGGTTCACTCTTTGAGCATAACTCAAAACCAAATGAAAACCAATGTAGCCTATTAGGAATGGCCAAATATGGAAGACCAAAGGTAACCTGGAAGATATGAGAATATGTCTGAAAAGCAATAAAAACTATTGATAGCACGCTATATACAAGACTCATGGAGAAAAAAGAAAGCATTGAAACATCTCAATAAAAGAAGGAAAAAAAGCCGTGTCTCCTCTAACTTCAAAACCAGAATGATGGCTGCTTCATAGAGGGTTTGAATTGAGTCTATTTCACTTATGTGTCCACCCAGCTGCAGTTTCTGGACCAGCATTATCAGTATCACTGTGGACTTTCTTCAAAGTGCAGAATCTCATACTGCACCCTCCCAAACCCACTGAACCAAAATCTGCGTATCAGCAAGATCTCTCCCCTAGGTGGGTCACGCACATTCACACACATTAATCTATTGAACCTTGGCACAAAAGAGGAATATTCCTTTTCTTGGAGATTATACTAAAAGTAATAATTATACTCACAGTAATAAAGTAATAGTAAAAACAACAATAGGATAATAATATAAATAATAATTCCAATAAAAAAATAATTCCATTGATGTTATATTCAAAGACTAATCTTTAAAAAAAAACAGAATGGGAGTGATTTTAAACTTATGATCTTCAAAATAAGCTACATAATTTAATTCAATTCTTTTGTTTGTTAAACTGTTTTTTCAACATCAATATAACCAAAGATTGAGAGGATGCATTCCTTCATGTGTAAATAGGTACAATATTGCCCACCCCACAGGACTGTGGTGAGAACTAAATAAGTTAATGTGTGTGAACAGTGTTGGCACCTATCAGGCAATCAAAAAAATACTAGGCACTATTAGTAATCATTTTGACTAATTTTTGTACCACAGCAAAAGTAGATTTTAACTGGCCAATTTAATTGGCCTCCTAGTCAATTTTATTTTTTCCTCTGCCCTTTTAGAAGTGTTTGGATTTACAATCACATCAAAAGTTGCCTTTATATTCCTTAAATCTTTTAGAAATATAAATGATGTGGATAGATAAAGGAAGTTCTCCAAATATGCCAGACATAATGATTTCACATTCTCCTGTGACTCAAAAATAAACAGTGCAATATTCACCAGCACAATTACAATTAGAATAGGAAATGCTTCGGTTAGACCTCATCACATTACAGTCAAAGATTATCATCAGGTTAACATTCCCTTATCATTCTCTCTCATGTGATGAACCCACCACCATCTATAATATGGTTGCCATTTCTAATCCGAGCCTCAGAACTGTGAGCCATATAATTGTCACTCTACCCTATTGGCATTGATGGGCTCACTTGATAATAATGGGATGTAAAAGGTGACATGTGCGTGGATTGTGTCAAGTTGTCACACAGCACAAAAACATGGTCCCAATCCCACAGGTTATAATATCCACCTAATGATGCCCTCATGTCACAGAAGTACATAAATAGTGTTCTGTTGCCCATTGCTGCTTCCTTGCAGTGGGACGAGCTCAGGAGGATGTATGTGAATGAGTGATCACATGTCATACGAGATGATTAAAAATGAGTGGGTCCCTTTTAGAGACTAGTGGATGTTAAATTATTTCATTCACTTGCTATTCATGATGAATAATAAATCACTCTCAGAGTCTTCTGTTCTATTCATTTATTACATGAGGATGTTTAGAAGCTAATTACTCTGAGATAGCCTACCCAGCAAGAAGGGAGTGAGAGGATGAGGAATTCCAGCTCTGATTGCAATTTTTTTTATGCTGGGCCTGACATTTAGCCAGAATGTTTTGAGTTAACCATAATTGTATCTATTTCCTAATTTCTTTCAGACTTCTGCTTAGAATGTTCTAGTGTTTTAAAGGCTGTCAGAGAGTCTTTGGAGATCAAAAACCATTAACCTAAAATAGTACTTCCTAGAACTATATCATTTCCACTTCTGTTTTGTAGATATTTGGAGGATTCTTTTTTTTTTTTTTTTTTTAGGGAGAATCTGTTTAACTTGTCACAGAATAGAGAACTTACTTAGTTTTTTCCCCTCTAAGAATGCAATTAATTAATTCCTTTAGCCAGTGTTTATAGGTTGTCTATTCCACACTCAACACCCTGATAGAGATTGTGGATAAGAAGAATATAACCCATGTTCTTGGCCCTGAAAAAGCTTAAAATCCAGTTGGGAGGGCAATATTAATATGGCCTATATTAATATCAATATATGTAAATGGTAAAAGTTTCAATAAACATCTACTGCACATGAACTTTGGACCATGCACTGTGTTGGGCACTTTTGCAAACATTGTGTCCTCTAATTTAATCATAAAAATACTTGAGAATGAGTCTTATCACCATTTTACAGAAAAAGAAATGGAAGCTCAGAGATGCAACTTGCTTATGTTCAGACAGCTGCTCAGTAAAAGAACTGAGATTCAAACCCCCCTGAACTCCAAGCCCAGTACACTTTCCACATCCCATATGCTCCAAACACAATATGTGAGATAATTAAGTGCTAATTTGTGTGGCAAGAAGACTGAGTTTTGTAGTTCAGAGAAAAGAGCCTAGAGTCACCAAATAAGCTTTGCAGACACAGGGTCTTCCCTGAGTGGGGCTGTGAAGGGTGAAGAAGATATAAAAGGCAGAGGAGAAAGGCAACAACAGAAGCAAAAGCCCAGAGGCCAGAATGAGAGAGGGTCCAGATTATGAAGGCTCTAGAAAGTTTAGCCAGGAGCCAATGGATGTCATGCAATAGGAGAGAGAGCTGCTGTAAGGTACTGACAAAGACTCTCCTTCACTGGACTCTAGTCAGCCTCCTCAAAGCCCTCTTATTAATGAGGCCTCAACCTTGCCCTATGAGAACTGCAAACTCTCAGCACAAATTATTTTTCCCACCCCTGACACTAAGAGAAAAAAGTCTAAATAAACTACAGCGTAGTTTCTATCAGTCACCCCAAAGCCATGTCCTTAGGATGACTCCAGCACCTTAGAATGCCTGCCTGAGAAAGCTCAACATGGACAAAAGAATTTACTGTTTTTTCCAGCCAAAAACTGACTATAAGCCCCTGACATCCCTCTCTTAGAGCACTTACTTTAGAAAGCTTGCAATTATAAATTTTTTCTCTGCCCCTTTGAGATGTATCTTCTACAACCCAGCAATATCTTTCTTAAGGACCTGGAAACCATCCCTTTGAGATGTAATCATCAGGAAAGACAGAGCCCCTGTTGCTTCTCTCTGTGGGAAGGTAGGGACCTAACTTCCATAAGTACCAGTTAGCAAACATAAAGGGCCTAATTGCATTGGTCAACACCATCACCTGACAGCATCCTTCAGTACTTTTCCTTTAGCATCCCAGTGTTTAAAAAGTCTCCCACCTTTTGCTTCAGTGGAGCTAGTTCAATTTATACTGAAGTCCCTTTCGCCTCCTGCAGCAGCCCGAATAAAATGTGTCTCTCCGTCTTCAGCAAACATCAGTCTCTGTTCTTTTTGACAGTATAGAGCAGGAGTGTGACAATAAAAGAAATGTTCAGCTTATCAGCAGAAATCAGAATGGGTCCCTGTCCCCCTTAAAATCCTTCGGAGGATCCTTATCACCTCCGGGGTAGAGCCCAAAGAATTAAGCATGGCACACAAGATCCCCAGGTCCTGCGCCCACCTGCATTCCAGCCTCGTCTTTCACCACTTCCCGAGCAACACCCAGTACTTCTGCCATAACGCAAGCAAGCCTGCCCTTCCCGAGACAAACCATGCTTACTTATTACCTCCATAGTTTTGCGAAGGTTATTTCCTTTACCTGGACTAGTAGGAAACATCTATCGTTTACTGAACATTTAAGGTGTGGTAGGATCCATCCTAAGAAATTCATATTAGCATCATTAGTCCTTCTCACAATCTTACAAGCTATGTGGTCCTCTTTTACAGATGAGCCTCACAACTAAAGCTCAGTGAGTTTAGGTAATTTGCCTAAGATCTCTCAGAGATTGGCAAAGTCAGATTTAGCCCAAGGAATCTGAATCCCCCACCTGACTGTGCTTTTACTCAAGACCAAATACACCACATTATTTCCTCTCCCTCGAGGCTATTTTTTTCCCACCTTGTTACAATGGTAAAATTCAACGAATACTACAAAACTCAGTTCAAGACCCTCCACCACTTGAAATCATCTCAATCCCTCCCCTCTCTGATTTTATAGAGTTCTATGTTTGCTGTGGTTGCAGCCCTTGTCATATTGCAGAGACTGTTTTGTATCCATTTGTATCTCTCCCACCCTGATCACAGAATATCTGGTCCAAGTTGGTCCTAAACTCAGAATATCTGGTTCATACCAGTCCTGAGCCCAGTACTTGCTGGACAACACATACTCAGCGCAAGCCTGTTGTGTAAATGCTTAAATGTAGAGAGAGATCATGAGATAAGTAGCTGGGGAAAGGTGTGGTAACAAAGGCTTGGTTAGTATTGGCAGTGTAAGAGAAGAAATCATATTGACTGAAAAATCTACAGACCTGCTAATTTGTCACATGGGAATATAAAGAAAAAGAAGCAAAAAGAAAAAAAATTGTTGTACTCAACGTACATATATTGAACCTCTTCTGTGGACCTACCACTATTAGTGAGCACTTGCATGAACTGAGGTTTCCAGTGTGGTTACTGAAAAACAGTAAGACCACTAACAGGAACAGAAACATCCTTCCAGAGAGGTGATTTGGGTGATGACATGTATTGAAGGAAAGAATTGGGTGTTCAAATTGATGATTTACAAATCTTCAAGATGAAGGCATCTGTATGTTTCTGTTTTGATTATTTTTTTTCCCAACAACAGAGAAGATATGTGTTTGTCAATCATAGAAGAAAAGCTCATTTCAGCAGGGTATTTTCTGTAGGTGGCAATGTAAGAGGCAGGTTTTGAATGAGCATTGGTCTGGTAGCTGCGTAATCAAGATTGCAGCGTTATTAATGTTCCAGGGTTCTCAGCATAAAACCTGAATTGTTTGCTATTTTGCATTAATTTACATGCTAAATTAAGGGAGTTTTAACACACGTATGTGAGGGAGGTAAAAAGCAATTAATACAGTCTGTATAATTATATTCAAGCCCATATTAAGAGGCTGTTATGCATATCATATGCAGAATAGTTTAGTAAATTCATCAGCTTAATCAAGTCACAGGTGGAGGAAGATGAGCTACAGTCAGTGGTGTGCTGGGAAATGTTTAACGACTGTCTCTCCAGAAGGAAGAGTTCTGGTTTGTAGGATTTGCCAACTTCCTCAGTGAAAACACTCCCACCATGGACAATTTCAAGCTACCAATCTGACATCACTGAACACTGGGTTGCAAGAGATGTGTACATTCAGCTCTCAGGATCCAGTATTCACCTATTGAGCTTCTAAACTTAAGAGCTTCTAAGAGATGGACCCTCTTGCTGGCGAAAGGAACATCGGTACCCATGAAAAGTGGCTCTGCTAAATAGTGGGCCATCTGTCTCTTGTGTTTCTGGAATTTGTGGCCTCTGGGGAAGAACTAAAGTCAAAAAGTAAAGAAAAGCAATTATTTTCCCTCGTGGGATGGCATATGAGTGGAGGGATATTTGCTGATGCACTAAGGCCTGAATGATTCCACTCATGGAAACAGGTATGGGCTAGGTAAGGGTAGCTGCACAGGTCACCACGGAAAAAGAAAGTAAGTATCTGACAGCACTGTAATTGTCTGCTTAAACGTCTGCCTCTCTTTCTAGATTCTGAGCCCTCAAAAGCATCAACCATGTCTTACTAAGCATCTCATCCCACTCAGGAGGCTCCGCATTAATGTGCATTAAATGAGTGAATGAGTGAACTTACAGAGAAAGCACTACGTTCAGGTCACCTGCCCTGCTCACCTAACAGGTATGTTGTGAGGATAATGCAATGACAGATGACAGCGTTTTGAAAAATGACAGAATTAAACTAATGCTGTATATTGTTATTATCATTATTATTATTACATCTCAGAAGAATCTGCTATAAACTAATTAAAGTTTTATGGGTTTTTCCACTCAAGGATATTGACAATAATCTCTTGCTGATAAAGCAATCTCCTGTGATGTGGTAAATGCCTTGAAGTACTGCCTTCTAAATTATTGTCAAAAAATGATAGATTACGAGTTTCAGAAGTTCATGTGTGTAAAGCACCCCGGTCTTTGGGAAAATAAAAAACTGTGTGATAGTGTTTCCAAGATCCATGCTCTGACAACAACTCCATGAATGTGGTTTACCTGTTAGATTTTTCTGCCTAGATTATTTTTCAGCTATTTCTTTCAAGATTCTACTGAATGCACAGTTAAATTCTACTAGATTCTTTTTATCAAACAGTAGAATGTCTAGTCTGTTGACCATAATGTATTGGTCTGTAAATTTGTATTACTTCAGAGATTTTCAAAAGTGGGAATCAAGCAAGTCAGAGTCATTGGGAAATCTCACACTACACATATCACCCAGAAATTCTAATAGGCCCATAATGTGATATGCCTCATTCTGCCCTACAGACTGAGAATCACTGTTTCATAGGGACATGTGTCCCCTCAAACATGATGGGAAGCAAAACCAAAATACTGAGGACTGCTGCTCTGAAATTGTTTTAGGTAAGTGTTTATAAAACAAAGTCGTATGTAAATAAGAAAATTAGAGCTGAAAGCAATTTTTAAGAAGATGTAATGCTGCCTTGCACCATACCGTCAAGAAACTGAGGCCCAGAGAGTTTAGGCAGCCTGCACAGACCCAGTGTTACTCAGCAGGAAGACAGGGCCGAGAATTCTGATTCTCTGCCTACCTGGCCAGTGCTCTTTACACTACACTATGACCTCTCTCCTCATTGACAGCTTTACCACAATGTCAATGCCAGTGTATTTAATGTTAATTTATCTGTCATTTAAAAATGTTCTTTAATCTGTTATTTTATCTGTTAGTACTATCTTAGCTAGTGCTCGGTCTATTTATACATTTGTCAGATTAATAATTATTTTCTAATTTATATCAATGTCATTGTCTTTCTCCATGGTATTCATCTTCTTGACCCACCTTTCTGTTTCCACAGCAATGTTCGTGCCACATATTTTAAGAGTCCCGAACTTCTATCATTATTCCATGAGAGTTAGTATATTTGTGTGTACCAAGAACAGAGTTATTTGCTAAAAATACAAGGGCTGGCCAGTTAGCTCAGTTGGTTAGAGCATGGTGCTGATAGCACCAAGGTCCAGGGTTCGATCCCTGCACTGGCCAGATGACCAAAAAAAAAAATTAAAACAGTGCTGTATTAGTCTGTTTGTGTTGCTTATAACAGGATACATGGAACTGGGTGATTTATAAACAAAAATACACCAGTGCACAAGGCAATGTCCCTATCTTCACAGAATTTTAAATCTAGCAAAGCAGTCAAACAAATAACATAATTACAACAAAAGTTGTATCATCCAAGATGTTTTTGACTGCACGTAAAACAATTCCCAACTCAAACTGACTTAACAAATAAGGAGGACATTAGCTTGCATGGGTAAGTGATGGGATGGGGAAACTATGGATTTCTATGGAAACCCAGAGAAGAGATACTGTATTTGTTACCTATACCGCGAAACAAATTACCCCCAAAATTAGTGGCTCAAAACAACAAGCATTTGTTATCTCAGTTTCTTTGGATCAAGAATCTAGGCATGGTTTAGCTGGGTGCCTCTGACTCAAGACCTCTCATAAGGTTGCACACATGCTGTCAGCTAGGAGTATGGTTTTATCTGAAGGCTCAACTGGGGATGAGGAGTCATCTGTTTCCAAGCTCATGTATGTGGCTTTTTGCAGGACTAAAAAGATCCATTCCCAAGCTTATTGATATGGTTGCTTACAGGCCTCGGTTCCTGTATTGATCTTTGAGGGTCCTCTGGCAATTGATGATCCAAGAGAGAGTCAGAGTGAGAAAGAGTGCCTGAAACAAAAGCTTTTTGTAACCTAATCTTGAAAGTGATATCATAAGTAGGAAATTTACATCAGTTTTGCTGTATTCCATTCATGTGAGTCACTGGTTCAGCTCACATCAAAGGGAAGAGAATGCACAAGGGCATAAATACCAAGAAGTGGAGACCATTGGGGCCAACTTAGAGACTCCCTACCCCAAGCACCCTAAATGGGCAGGGGTTGGAGGTATATGTCAAAGGAGCCACTCCTACCCCATCTCTGAGAAAGTGGTATCTACATCAACTTGAAAGAGTGAGGCAAAGCAAAAGTCATCAGGCTAGAGGGGTGTGTGTGTGTACATGCACACACCCAAGGGAGTGAGGGAGTGTTCTGGTGAAAGGGTAGTAAGTGCAAAGGAGTGATGGTAAGAGAAAGCAAGTTTAGTATTCCTAGAAGTATAGTAGGAGGTGGAGGTTGGCAAAAGATGAGGTGAGTGGAGAGGTAAGCCAAAGAATGGGTCATGGCCTCACCCACCTGCGTTCTATATTCCCCTGTGATGATTTCCACTGTTTTATCATTTGGATAAAGAGCAATTATTGAAAGATGTATCAGCCAAGATGTTTCTGAATGCAAATAAGACAATTTCCAACTCAAACTGACTTAACCCATAAAGGAATATATTAGCTAGCATAGGACTCTAAGGTCTCTAAACTGGACTGAGACCATAGCTCAGGAAGAGCTTTTTCTACAAATTCACTCTACCATCCTCAGTGTTGGCTTTATTCCTAGCATGATATCCATGTACAACAATGTCCCATGGAAGAAGGGAGACACTCTCTGCCTGCATTGCCTACTGAAAATGGAGAAAACCTTTTCTAGGAGTGTCTACATTTTTCTCCCCATTTCTCAGTGACCAGGATTAGGTCACAGACTCATTTCTGAGTGAGTCACTGGCCAGATAAATGGAATTATCTTGACTGGCTCAGACCAATCAACTGGGATGGGATGATGTTGGCACATCAGTCACAAGCATACACTACAGACAGTGTCTTACTTAGACTAGATTAGTTTCGTCCCTCATAGGATTCTTTTCACTGGTTTGTGCTTTCACTTTCATGTCCCAAACATTAATCAAGTTCAAGGATGAGCCACATAAAATCTGCTTCTACATTGACTGGAAAACTGTTTCTGAAGAAATTTTTTTTTTCTTAATTTACTTGGGGTTTTTTGTGGAATGCCTTGCCTACAAAACTCCTTTTAGAATTAAAATTGGATTTTAAAAAATCTCTTGAGGATAATATGCATCTGCTTTTCTGAGAACAAAATATGTAGAACTGACCATGCTTGCTTTCTGCGATGGCTTCCAGAAAACTCCAAGCCAGAGGTATAAGTAAACCACAGACCTCTATTAATTGTAATTATTGGTGAACTCATTTCCTGCCTGTTTTCTTGGGCTTCACTTTCTGTTTCTGTATCTCTGTAACCCAGATACCCACAGCAGCTCCAAGCCTCTCTAGCTCAGTATCCTCTTTTTCTCCCCCTGCCACCCCAGGCTCATTCCATCACTGGTTGCCACCAGAAACCCATAATATTAATCATTTGGGGCAATTGACATTACTGAATACTGCTAGAGGATGATGGAGTCAAAGGGAAAGCTTAAACAAGGCAGCCTCCATCCTTTAGGAATTTAACTCACCTGTGTCATCAGTCACTCCTGCATCCCCCCCTCACATTCCTCCCATCTCTTCGGGGGCAACACAAATATCTTTTCTTGGCTTGTGATAGAGGTTTAGAGATCATCTTTGGTTATTTAAGCACGCCTTTGGGATTTCTCTTTCCATGCTGGGCAGCCTGTCAGCATACTCCAAACACTGTTCTCCCCAAAACATAGCCTGGCAAGTAAATTTTTCCCATCTTCTCATACACACACATATTTTATTAATCTAGTGAGAGGGTTTTCTTTTTAAGCCACCAGAATCCTTTTTTGGAAAAGACAAGTTACAAATAAGTTAGTAAAGCTTTCTAAACAATTCCATAAAGAACATCACTAGCTACAAAAATAAAATTCATGACATTAGAAAATGTATAGCTGACTAAAATGTCTATGGATGGTCTGGTGAGTGGCTGTGTCACATGTGAGTCTCGTTTTCCTGACTTTATCCAAATGCTTACAACAAAGACGGGAAATCACATGTCCTGAAACCAAACCACACTTCTCAAGTATTTAGACATCGAGATTGTAATAAACATTTTGATCTAATGAGTATATTGTAATCTACACAAAACACTCACATACTTCACTCTGCTACTGTACAGTATTACAGTCAAGAAAAAAATCCTTGACCTGATATTGAATGGTTATGCTATCCCACCATGGTGGAAAGAGAGGTTTTTAAAGATGCCGAAAAGGATACCTAATCCAAAACAAGATTCATGAATTATTTACTTGGCCACAGTGCAGTTGGAAACTGATCCCCATAGGTCTCCTTTCCATTGTGCTCCACCCACCCTTCATTGTTCCTTTAGAGAGTTTAGCTCAAGTCCTTGCTATTCACAAACCTTTTCTGGAACCCTGCATGTGCATGCAAAGCCATCAATAATTTATTTTTTTCCACTTTGGGTGGTGATGATGTTACTGTATCAGCACAAAAAATGATCCAGGTGAATAATACTTACAATAAGAGTGCTACCTTAGATGTCCCTGACATATATCCTCCCTGGAGTGCAAAATGTTCTCCTCACTATTGGCTCATTGTCCTTTCGAAAGAGGCGGACACTGTCACGTTATTAAGTTAGTAGTTTCACATAAATGTTTAAGCCACAGTCATCAGTGGAGAAAGTAGAACTAAATAAGCAAATGCCTAGCATTTAACTTCAAAATTGCCACACATTAATGACAAAAATAATGTTTTCTTTCTGTTCTGAAAATCCTCAGTTGCAAGTGGAACAGTTAATGAATACAATAAATTAGACTAACGCTGGCATGTACTTTACAGTTTACCATAACTCCATACCATTTCTAATCCTCAACACTGCCCTGGGAAAAGACATTTTTACCTCCATTTCCTAGATAAAATTGAGGCTCACAGAGGTGAATTCACTTGACTGAGACTGTACAACTAGCATGTGGTGAGGCCAAGACTCAAATCAAGATCTCCTGACTCTAAATCCAGTGTTTTTGTTGCTACGCTTCTGACTAGCAGTTGATAAGGGGGAATTGCATCCACATTTTAAATCAGAAAGGAATTCACAAATGCTTAGTATTGTTGTATAGAGTAAGAAGAAAATGGAAAATAGTTCATTCAAACCACTAAGGCTTTAGACTTAACTGGGAAACCTGAAAACAGCTACCACAACAAGATCCGGTGTTATTAGAAAATAAACAATATAAAAATATCATCAGATGTAATGGACTCTGAAAACATCTCTGAGTTCCTTATCTGCTCAGAGATGGTCAGTCGGACTCCTAAACAAAGAAGTGAGGCTGTTTTTAAGGCTAGAAAGAGGTTTAAATCATGCGTGAACATGATTTAGCTAGATAATATAAGCAAAGATATATGACCAAAAATGCTAAATATTAATTATGTTAGAAATGAGCAGGTTCAGCTTGGTTTGCTATTCCAGACGGCTAAAGGGAGGCAAGTTTTAGCATTAGGACCATTAAAGCCATAAAGAAAGAGGGAAGGGCATGCTATCAAGGTGATGGGCCTTTCAGGATGGACTTGTAATTGCCGAGCCACAATAGGACCTGGGAGCGGGCCACGAGACACTGAGGTAGCACAGGCAGGAAGTACATCTATTCAGGTGCTAACCATAATGAGGCTATCGACAGCCTACTGGGCACTATGCAGAGCCAGCCCTGGTCCTAGACACTTACCGCACAGTAGTTCCTCTCATCCTCACAACAACCTGGGGAATCACCCCATTTTGCAGCTGTGAAAACTGAGGCTCAGAGAGGCAAACTAATTCTTCCAAAGTCCCAAGCTAGTACATAGCCAAGCTGGAGAATTTCAGCTGAAGAGCAGACCTCTTCCTCACCACAATGGTGAGATGAGGTGGGATGTTCTATTGTGAAATATAACACAACACCTGAAAAGGTCAGGGATAAAGCAAGGTGCAGGGAGGAGACAGAGGACATGAGAAACTTCTCCCTGTTCCCTGCTTCCCCCTGCCTCAGTCACAAACCAAAGTCTCCTCCCTGCTCCTCTTCCTTCTCCCACAGTCCAGAAGGAGAGTAAGAGCACAGAAGAGCAGTAAACAAGGTCTGTCAAGCCCCTGCTCTGGCCCCACTAAGAGTCATCATTCCAGACTGGGCAGGGAAACTGTGACTTGATCTCAGGTCACAGCAAAGTGGCTTTCCAGGAGGCTATCTTGGCAGTCATGCCTAAAACCTCCGCAGTTTGGCCTCTCAGGCTGCCAGGCACATGTGGAATGGATTATGTTTCTAATCATAACTCTGCCCAAGCCGTCTTCAAATAAGGAACTTGCGAGAGAATCTACCCAAATTAGGAAACCAACGTGGGCACAACAGAACTGGCCTTCAACCTCTTCTGCACACTGCCAACATTTTTCTCTTCCTGACCGATACTGTCATTCAAGCATCCTGTTAACTGATAGAATTTTTCACAAGGCAAGCTCTGTTTTTGGAGAATTTGTACCAGGTTTATTTATAATTGTCCTATTTCCTAGCATCAAACTTATTTTCACTGCTGCTTTTGTTATTGAGAGATATTCCCTCCCCCCACCCAAAGTATCTTGTCCTCTTGGACATTATTTTCCAGAAAGATCACCGAGCTCCTCATCTCTGAATCTCTAACTAGGTGATCACCAGAGTCACCATCATCACTGCTGGTTGCAAAGTGCGTACTTATGAATGCTCTCTCTTTACTGTCCCCTCTAGCTATAGCCCCAAATCTTTGAATTTGGTATGTGAATGATCTAAGTGATCCTCTTCCCAGGGAAATCTCAAGCAGCTTCAGCTTAATCCCTAGACTAGAGACCTGCCTCAGTCTCCTGCTTTGTGCATCATATCACAACCCTCACCCTGGATTCTAATTTATCTCCCAAAGCTAGGGCATCTCTATAATGGAAAGATATCCAAGTCAATAATTAAAACACTTACATCATCTCCTTTCTCACAAAAACCCTACGAGGCAGGTACTATTACTTTCATTTTCCAGTTAAGAAAACTGATGCACAGTGATTACATAACTTGCTGAAGACCATGTAGCTAATGCACAGCCAGATTTTGAACTGCAGTAATCAACACTAGTGAACAGACTTTCTCTCTCTCTCTTTGTAAATTTTTAAGCTGTAAATAATTTCAAACTTATAAAAAATTAGCAAGAATAGGAATAGTACAAAGAACACTAACATATTCCTTATCCAGATCCACCTACTGTTAATATTTACCCTACTTGCTTTGTCATTTGCACTTTCTCTCATCTCTATCTACACATAAATATTATATATGTGATATTTTTCCCTGAGCCATATGGAAGTTGAATACATCATGCCCCTTTGTCCTTAAATAATTAAATGTGTATTTCCTGAGAAAAGAAATATCCTCTTACATAACCATAGCACAGTTAATCTAATTCAGTGCATTTAACATTAATATAAAATTTTAATCTGATCTATATCCACAATCCATTTTTTTCAATTGACCCAAAAATGTTTTTTACAGTATATATTTTTCTCCAGTGCAAGACTCAGTCTAGGATCAGGCATGGCATTTGTCATGTTTCTTTAGTCTTGCTTAATCAGGAACATTTCCACAGCCTTTTTTTTTTTTTTTTTTTTTTTTTTTGCTTTCATAATGTTGACATTTTAAAGAATATAGGTCCTTCCTCCTTTTGTTCTAATAGAAAATACCTAATTTGGGGTTGTCTGAAGTTATCTCGTGATTACATTTAGGTTATACATTTCTGGTCAGGATACTTCATAAGTAAAGTTGTGTTTTTTCTTACGGTAGCGTGCTCTGGAAGTACTCACTGTGTATTTGCTTTTCACAGAGGTTTTACTTTGTTTACTTAAGGTGTTGTCTGATTTCTGTACTGTATGGACACAATTATTTCCCTTGAAACTTTTAAGCAATCTATGGGGACTTGGTTTAAGAACATGAAAATATTCTGCTCCTTGTCAGAATTTTCTCCCTAGATTTAACATCCGTCGGTGACTGCCTGAGCCGATCTTGACTATGATGGCTATTAAATGATCATTTTCTAACTCTAGCAATTTCTCCACATTTTCTGGTCGGCACCTGGCATTCTACAGTACGCAAGGGTGCTCTCTTTTCCCCTATTTATTTACTTGTTTATTTACCAATTTATTGGATAGTACAGATTCATATATTCCTATTTCCTTTAGTGGTTTCTAATCCTACTGTCTTTATTTTGACCTTCAAATTGTCCCAGCTTTGGGCAATGGGAACCACCTTAAGCTAGCTCTTATTCTTGCAACACACACTCATCACTTTTGTAACACTTCCTTATTTTCTGGCACAGCAAGATGTTCCAGGATCCTCTAGAATTTTCCCTGCCTCAGCCCTACATTTAGCCATTTCTCTGAGGAGCCTTTGTTCTTTTTGTACAGAATGGTATTAGAGGCCAAGATCTGAGCACCAGGTGTGCCCATTGCTACTAGGATGTTTTTGTTTCTAGGTCCTTTCAACAGACAGAGCTAGGAAATATATGCATGTACATATACAAATGCACACATATACTTACATGTAAACGTACACACATATGCATATATACATTCACATAATACATGAGCACACTTGCATGCATATATACATATAAATATTTTAGAAATCATGAGTTCATACCAATACCTTCAATTTAGGGCACACTCTTAATCACTACTCAATTATTTCTCCTGTGCTTCCAAAATGGATGAAATAAAGATGCAAGACAGAATCCAAAGTGATGCAGAGAATTTGTCTCTGTTCTATTTATAATTGCTTTACATCTTCTGGTTAAAATTTCACCCCCTATTATGGGGACAACATTGTGCATCCTTGAAGATTCAATTGTGTCTTTAGTCCATATCTGAGCTCCTTCACTTTGCAAGACTGTGGTGGGAGGTTGAGAGGACAGAGAATTGAGTTTCTCCTAGAATTTAGAGTCTGTGACCACCAATTATTTTGAATATTTTGAGGTAATTCACATAAAATATATCAAATCCTGAGACAGCAGCTAGTCTGTCCACCATAGGCAAAGACCTGTAGTGAGAGGCTGACAAAGCAAAATGAAGGCATGTAAGCAAAACAGAATGCAAGTGTGGTGGTGGTGAAGGAGGATGGGGCTCCGCAAATCTTTAAATGCTGGAGTGATGGGGAAGATGCAATACTCAGAGATGGTGGCTCGCCTGTTCTCTGTGCTCCAGATCTCCCCAGGAGGAAAAAAGTAACTCTGTTCAGGAGCAGGCAGTCAATGGACATTACGGCAGCCACCCAGCCAATTCATGCAAGCCCAGCAACAGAGCCCAGACTAAATGCAATAAAGTGGCCTCCAGGGTGATGACCTGAGTCCCATGGGCCATGCCTGGGAACAACATAAGCATCCAGAGTAGTCATGCTTACTGGTACTCATTGGCTTTCGCTTTCCTTTCTTTCAGTTGTATTGAAGCAGCAGTAGGTGATGACTTTGGAACCAGACAGACCTGAGTTCTAGTCCTTGCTCCACTCATAAGAATGTGGTCTGGTGTCATAATAACCTCTCTGAGCCTCAGGTTCTTTAATTATAAAATGAAAAGAGTGCACGATTTTTATGTGAATTTGATAATTATGTAAAGCCATGGCATGCGGTTAGGTATTAGATAAAGTAGACTTTATTAAGAACAACATTAGGGTTCCTCATACCTGGTATATATAAGTCCTTTGGTATGTCCCTAAGCAAAATAGCTTGAAGAGCCTGACAGAAGGACTTGGAGTCTAATATCAGGGCTGCACTGAGCTGGGCCAAACACACAACCATTCTTCCTAGGCTGCCACTCAGAGCGGGTTGGCTAACAGCTAACAAGACTGTTTCCTACATGCATCAGCAAGAATTTTAAGGCAACGTAATGGTTTGGATTCATGTCCTTTGTTATTGAATTTTCAGCTGCTTTCGTAACTGAAAACATACCAGTTCTTTGTCCGTTGTTATGCTGAGAACACCTGCAATATTTCATTTTCTTTGGAACTTAAATTGCCAGATATGGTGTGGCCAAGGCCGAAACTAAATACAAGCAGCCCCTTGGCAAGGCTGGACCTGCTGTCATCACAGGCAGCAGTGCTCCCTCCGAGAGTCTGCTTTCCTCCAGCTTTCCCTGCCCTGCCTGGGATTACTTGTCCACAACAACCAGCATGGCTGGCCCTCCTGCTATCTGAGGATAACTGATTGGTAAAATAGGGCTTTTGTTCTTTTCCTACCCAGGAACTCAAATACCAGAGCTGCTGATGGATATTGTGGCAAATTAATTTTGGAGCACGCATCTCCTAGCAATGCTGCCCAGAAAGTGAAAGTCTCAAGCTGACAGCCTCAAAACACCTCTGCTCTGCGAGCACCATTGCTGCAACCCAGATGCTTTCTCAGGCTACACAGGAAGTACATCTGTCCCTCTATCAAGTGTCCAAGCCCCCCAGGTGAAAGGGGATGGGAGTGGAAGGGAATATGTGAACAGTGGAGAGCAAGGCCCGCCTAAAAGCCCTGACATTGAGTTATGTTGTAAACGTTGTACTGGCAAAACAAATGAATCTGCTTGTTTGTGACTCCTGCTCCAATCCAATGCTTGCTCTTTGCAGACCTCAGTATATAAAAAATGATGTGCCAGGAAAGTCAGAGATAGAGTCCTACTCTTAACTCTGCAACCAACAGGCTCGGGGAGTCACTCGACTTCTGTGGGCTCAGTTTCCTCTTCAGCAAAGTGGGGACACGCAGTGCCGGGTGGACATGGAGTGCTCCACCCTTCCCTGAGTCTCAGCTGCAGCCTGGTCCCAGCCCACCTCTCCCATCTCTGCTCCTACCTAGGCTGACCTGGGTTTGGGGGAACCTGAAGCTTATACAATTTGTGGAACCCTCTTTAGGAGTAATAATACAAAACTATAAGTACAGAGAAGTAGGCTGATACTGAATATTTATTCAAATAAGAATAAATATTTGAATAAGTATTCAAAAGTATGCACAAAAATATCAACTTTAAAAAGCCAGCAAATGCAGAAATGTGACAAAACTCAGAAAAAACATAAGATTTGTATTAATTTGTATTAATAATATAAGATTTGTATTAATTATCTGAAAAACCTCCATAAGTGCTGTATTCGACATTTTTGGCTACATACTCTTTGTCTCTTCTTATGATAAAATTCTGTAATAACCTTTTCTACAGAGAGACTAGAAAGATAGTTCAGTCTTTCCTATAACATGGTTGATTACAATTTATTTATTATTAATGATAATATATAAAACTTCTTTCAGCTTCACAACTTATTATTGGTCACGTCATGTACATTTTGAGGATTATGGTCAAATTTGGGAAAATCCTCTATCAAGTGTCTTTCATATGTGAGAGGTAAGATTTCAGGCATTCACGTTTCCTTGGGCAGAGGCTCATCTGAATACTCTTTAAGTTGATGGCACTCGTTAACCCAGCCTTGGGAGGGCGGCTACTCCCACCGCTTCACACCAGGTACCCTGCAGCCCCACGCTCACACACACTGAACTTCTCACATGTCCTGAACACACACAGCCTTCCACAACATCGCGGCTTCGCGGATGCTGATCCCTCACTGTGAATTGCTCTTCCTCTCCCCTGCCCCATACCCCTTCTTCAAGGTCCAGGCAGGTTCAGCTGCCCCTCCTCTGTGCTGCCCCACCCTTTTGCTCACAGGACCAGAAAGAATCCTTTCCATAACGTTGTAGTTCTGTTTGTCTGCCTTCCCCACTAGACTCAGGTTCCCTTTAGGGAAGGCAATGGATCTTTCCATCTGCCTAGCATAAGGCCTAGCTCAAAGAAAGATCTCAATGAGTGTGTTGCAAGTAGAAATTGCTCCATGACACAGATGCAAGAAGCACCACAATTCTTTACCTTTCTAAAACAAGCCTTATTCTGCTCTTATTTCTCCATGTCAATTGGTGATAAAAACAGTGTTAGTCACATACAGGGGCATCTTCCTCCTCCGTTGGGCTCAGGCAGTCCATGAAAATGGGGGTGGGGGGTGGGGGAGAGGCTCACCCTCAGGCCACTAGTCAGCCTTGGTTAACCTGGATACTGTTTCTCCTTCTGCTTCTCTGGGAGCATGATGGAGCTGTAGTCCTCCCTGCTCACCTTTGGCTGGCCCTCAGGGATCCCTTCCCCTGCTTTCGAGATAGCAGCATTTGGGAGCAACCAGTTAACTCACTTAGGTAGCCTTCCTCCTTCTGAGGTGCTGTCACCTCTGGTGTGCAGGGGGCAAGTCTGTGCCTGCTGCAGAGCATTTCAGATTCATTTCCTTCAAGGGCCTAGAAATCTCCCCGAGAGTCAAAAAAGTCATCAGATATGTGTATCCCTCCCAGCCTTAGTGAAAAAGAAAATTTTAAAAGAAAAAGAAAAAGAAGGAAGGAAAAAGAGGATAAAGAGGAATACAGGGAGAAAGAGAGGAAGAGAAGGAAAGAGAAGGAAAGAAAAGTCCATCCTAGACAAAGAAGCCCAGAAACTCCAGACCACGTAAGTACGGTTGTCCTTCCTCTCTGGATGAAAGATGCAATTACTCCTTCATCCATTTTCTAATGAGTCTGCTAAAGCAGGAAAATAATAGTAGTAATAACATAAGGCACAGGTCAATTTCTACATCAATTTATTAATTTATTAGTCTGCCACAAATGTTTATTGAACAATCAATCAATGAATGAGTTCTCATGGTTAGTTCATTATCATAAATCTGTTTTTTTAATTACATAAATATCATTTAGAAAAACATAAAAGTGTTCCTCTCTTCACACCTACGTAATTGCACAGGTAAGAGCAATGATTAGAAGCCGTCCGCTTACCGCGCTGGGAAAACAGACCAGACTTGTCCATTTCTTCTGCAATGATGGAGTTTCCTCCAGTGCTTCTGAAAAGGACTTTAAGTTCACTATGTATTTTCCAGAAAGTGGTTAAGGCAGATGAGATCCTTTAGTAGGATTTGACTCCTACTGGCTAACCCAAACTATATTATACAAGGAAAACCAAAATAAAACAGAACCATTTCCCCTTAATCGGAACTTCTCTAAAAGAAGTAAAGAGAGGCTGAATTACAATGTCTTAACGTCCTTGATTAAAAGACACCAACAGATTTCCAGAGCACAGGGCGCCCCCATCTCATGTATTCTTCTAAGTACAGTTGAAGTTTGCCCTCTAAGGAAGAAATGGAGACTTCACTCCCTCACGTTATCTGGTCTTTAACTTATGTAGCAGAACAGAATGGCCCACCAAGCTCTTTTCTAGTTAGCAGGACTTATTAAAATTCCATTGCCTCCCCCATCCTCCTTTTTATAACCCACAGCAAATTACCAGTATTGATAAACCATTAGAAAATAAAATAAGAGACAATTTTATTGACAGCTAAATGAAGTAATGCCTCAGTTGTGTTGGTTTTCAGCAATTGAGCTTTTTGTATTCATTAAAACCCTGAACGCAGCATGTGTTAAATTTGTGATATATGCAGTGTGCACTGAAATCTTTATCTACATTAACTGAGACACCAATTTGCACCCGTTGCACCCGAATAGGCTGATTTATTGTGGCTTCCTATTAATGAAAGAGCTTAGAGTTTTTTATTGGCCTAAATCAATTTCATTTTTGGATGCAGCAGAACTTGCCAAGGTCTGTGTCTCTCATTTCCTCTTTTGCCAGTGGGGATGGATAATGTGAGCTCTTGTGTTGTTTGCAGCAGCCGGGCACTTGACAGATTGGCACGTAAGCTGGGGACTACTTGGACATCTGCACAAACTCAGTGAGTGGAATTGTAAAGAAATGCCACGGGATTCCTGAGCTATCTTAATGAGGGAGAAATGCCTACAAAAAAATTTTATACAAATAAAAAAAAGAAAACAAACCCCACAAAGCTAACAGTAAGCACCAGTCTAGAGTAGCAATGCTCACTCTCCACCATCATTAGCAAGTTCTTGGTCCATCTATCTTCTATGGTTTTGAAATTGTTTTATTCCCCTATTTGAATTTAAGACTCTGGGGGTGTGTTGTTGGCATTGAGTTTTGTTCACTGATGTATCCTAAACACCTAGAATGGAACTTGAGCTCAATAAATATGAACAGTGAATA
Organism: Cynocephalus volans; assembly: GCF_027409185.1. Lineage (NCBI taxonomy): Eukaryota > Metazoa > Chordata > Mammalia > Dermoptera > Cynocephalidae > Cynocephalus > Cynocephalus volans. The sequence continues at coordinate 102,190,258 of NC_084460.1, read as the reverse complement.
GACTTTCACACAGCAGCAAGAAAAGAAAAAAATCATGGAACAATTGCTTTTTTTAACCAATGTTTGTGACCACAAGGGTCATGAGACCTTTGAGAAAACTAGGGTCTCTCTATCTCCAGAAACATGCTTGGCTGTTAATGCACGTTAACTTTTCCATACGATTTCAGACTTCCCTAAAATCCCAAGGGCTGACCTCAGGGTGAGAGACCCTCTGGTCCACATAGTGCCAAGACACCAGATGGTTTAATTGCTAGAGTTGGAAGCAGGGGAGCAGGAGATATGCAAAGTGTGGGAGAGGAGAAACTGATCCAATTGGATGGAATGATTCTTTGCCTACTGTTCCTAGAAGTATCCCAACTCAGTCAGTCAAGCAAACCATCCAAGAACTAATTTGATATACTAATCACTGTTCACAGCCCAGAAAATATTAAAGAGATAATTAGCAAATTTGTTAAAAGCCACATCAAATTTTCCTCCTTTCTCTTCCAAATTTATTAGTTGATCTGTTCCCTAGGGTGACTGAGTTAAAGAGTTTTGTTTTTTTTGGTTTTTTTTTTTTGGTATCTCTTCCTCTTTATGGAAGGAGTTCAGAATATTCAGAAGCAGATCTTCTTATCCTTAAGCAGACTAATCCCAGAATTAAATTATTCCATAAAGTTTCTATTTTGGAATAAAAGTTTGTCATGCAAATTTTAAACACCTCTGAATGCTGTTCTGAATCTGAAGAGTCACAGGAAGAATCAGGAGCTGTCCTTCCTGGGGGATGAAGATACTGCTGCTGGGTTTAACATATCTTGGCTGTTTACATTGCTCTTGTTGTTTTTAAGGCATTTCTGAAAAAAATCCACCAATTGATCAGATCTGTTGATGTTAGCATTTCTACATCATACACTGTATAAGTTAGGTTTATTTTTGGTACGTAGTTTGAGTCCCCAGAAGCCTGAAAGACTGTGTTACCCTGCTTCACACTCAGACGATGATTGTCGTGTTTCCTCGTATACCAGGAAAATCTGATCTAGAGCCAAAATTCTCAATCAGGATCATGAAACAGTCTATCATAAAATTCTGATACTTTGGCAGAATTCTGACAAGAAATATGCTGACCCAAAATGTAGGAGAAAATTTAATTGAAAAAATTAACATACCAGTTAGGAGGCTCTGAATATTACTTTCATAACAAGGAGGATATTCTCATATTTAGGCAAATACATTTGTAAACTTTGGCTTTGCCACTAATTAGTTGGGTAACCTCAGGCTAGTTGCCTAATTACTTTGGTCTTTGGTTTCCTTATTTTTAAAACAAGAATAATAATAGTCATCTTTAAGGTAGATGAAAATGTTAGGCAGGATTACATCTGTAAGACACTGAAGGCAGGACCCAGCAGCACAAAGTGTGCATTCAATCAACAAGAATGGCCTTCTTGAAACCACCACCAGGACTGAGGAAGAACCGAACAGGAGAAGCCCAAGGAGCCCATGGACTGGTCAGGAGACTCACAGGACATTGGTGGACTGTCCAGTCTTCAAAACTGAATCCACTATTAGCAAAAAGCACAGGTTTGTCTTAAAAGACTGTCTTTTGGGGGAGTGCAGCAGGGAGAGGCAGATGTGGCTTCTAATAAGAGATGAGTGTAATGGGAGGGAAAATGGCCATCCAAATTTAGGATAGAAGAGGCAAAACAGTTGAAGAAAACAAAAATTAAAAATAAAATCAAGGCTTGGCAATAATAACTTAGATAAGTCATTTGAGAGGGAAAGACAAGTACTACTTAGGCCAACAAAGCCATCCATATGTGTTCTCAGGATGACAAACACTGCAGCAAACACTTGAAGTGAATGAAAATACATCCAATTCACAGCAAAAGAAACACGGTGGGACCAAAGCCAGAAACTATTCTTGGATTGAATTTTTTTCTTATGACCCTAAATTTAACCAACTGGAATTCTTTTTTAAAAGAGGATTCCATTCAACCTTTTCAAATGAAGAATTTGCATTTAATGGGAAAAGTGCATTTAATCACAGGTATGGAACGCCCTGCCTTTGGCTAAGTTATTCTTGGGGGAGCAAGACCACATTATGGCAAATGTTTCTCAGGTGTCAATGACTGGGGCCTCCACCGAATGAAGAGCAGGAGATGTTTCTACTCCCAACGAGAAATGCCCCATGGTGAACCTTCTCTAAAGAGAGGCCCCTAATCATGCCTACAAAAATGAAACACATCAAGCAAAAAGGTATAGTTGTGGAATAAATGATGGGCATAATTAACACTGGGGTTAAGGAAGGACTTAATTATCAAAGGACAAAAGAATCAGCAGCAGGTTTAAGCAATGAAACAATGTGCCCAGGTCACAAATTCCTGCTTACTTTAAGAAACAATGAGAGACTAATCAAAGAGTACCCTGATCCCATAATAGTCAGAGAGAATAAATGGAGTAGTGAAGGACAAAAGAACCGAAATAACTCATTTCTGAGACAACAGCTCACTCTGTTGCTGGGAGTATTAGCAGGTTAACTAAGAAGTCCGTTAGTGATGACACCAGGACGTTTCATTTCCAGAAGATACTGCTCATTAACACATGAGCATAACTCACAGGACATTGGTGGACTTTCCAGAAGAGAACATGCTAGAGATGTCTTCTTGGCTCAGAAAGAGACAAGTCTCCCTTTGTTGGCCCTACCCACCCTATTCTTTATACTAAGAAGAAACTGCTTGTATGTGTTGTCTACCTATGAAGTCACCAGATGGAGAACTCAGATGCTCATGCTTCGTGGCTATCGACCTGTTTTACCTTTTCCTTTAGGAGGCTAAAAAGAAAGCTATCTAAAATATTCATAAAATGTTTGTTATATCATTGTGAATGCTTTTGACTGCAAGAAACAGAAAGCCCCAACTCAAACAATAAAAAGTTTACTCCTGATTTCATCAAATGTAAGACGCCAATTGTAACACATACCGTTATTTTATAAACCACTAAGAAAAAAAACAAACACTGCCAATTAAACTGACACCATGCCCTTTAATGATTTATAATTTTATTTTGTACCTATTGAGAGAGAATTATAAAGTTTATTTGGGTGTTTATTTTATCATGTATCACATATATGCTATATATTATATGTCATAAATATATGTATACATTAGACCATAAATCAAATATATTGCTTCGTATTCTTAAATCTTCAGAATCACATTTTTAATTGAGTCATCAATATCCATGTTTTTCCACCCAATAGCATCCTCAGTGATATCAAAAGTATTGATGATACATTTCTTAAAAGATTGCTCTGCTATTGCCTATTGGATTTTCTTCTGAGTCCTGACCCTCATTACACAAGTGTTGATAATGGTGTTTTCTTTATCTCTTCCGAAGATTTCAGTGAAAGGTTTTCAGACAGAAAACAGGATACTTACTCTAACACCCTTCAATGATTTGTTGACTGAACTGTTAAGGGGCTATAATTGTCAGTCATGTCACAGAGAATAATAATCAAATTGACACATGCCCAGGCAATGACAACTATTAGGACTGCTCCTGGCCAACAGTGATTGTAAGATATTATCATGGCAAAATACATTCTGATTTCAGAGATGTTGAACTAAAAAAAGAAAATGCAACTTAGAGTCAACAAAATACATTATCATAACAAGAAACCTGAAGATATCGTGGCTGTGGGCAGGTTAATTCGGTGGCTCGATGTCATCAGGGACCCAGGTTCTTTTCACTTTTCTGTTCAACCATCCTCAGCATGGTATGCTGTGCTCAGTTTACTGCCTTCATGAACCCAGATGGTGTTAGAGTTCCAGAAGACGTAAGTAAACATGATGTCCAGAGGAATAAGAGGAAGTGTTTGCTCCAAGTGTCTCTTTTTATCAGCAAGCAAAACAATCCCTTTGGAGAATATTCCACTTACACAGGAAGGAGAAAAAGAATGCACACTATTGTTCAGCTCTATCCCATTGTTGCTTTGCAGGAATTGGGGCCTACTGTGAACAGATCTTCTGGTTCATAAAAAAAAAATATCAGAAAGCTGGGTTTTTCTGTGGAATACTCTGATATTTTTTTAAATGTCTTCAATTCATCAGTTTCTTTACTGTTGCATGTTGCCCGCATACAACTTGGAAATTAAGAGTGCTTCAATCTCAAGATATTGCACAATAACCTAGGTCTGGGGGAAAAATAACAACACTTGCAGAAATTCTGGAAATGTCACCTGCATCTAGCTCTATGTACTTGAAAGACCATGTACTGCCAGCAGAGACATAGATGGCCTCCAAGCAGGAGAAACAGGACCCGTGCTAATGGACCTTTACCAATGGGCAGACTGCTCAAAGGTGGACACCTAGTGAAAGTCCCTTGACGCTTCACTTAGAAGTTCTAACTTGGCAAGGAGTGGTTGATGCACAGGAACCATTGAGAGTCATTCCAGCAGATGACTTAGACCCCCAACATCAGCCCCTGCCTTACTGCAGCCTAGTGACCAGTCTCCTGTCCACCCCCTTCAGTTCCATGGCATCTCTGCCAGCCTCTCCCTGAACAATGCCCCCACGCTCCCATCCTCATCTACTTGTCACTTTCTGGCCCTGGCCTCCTTTCATTTTCACCTTCACTTGTTTCTAATTTATTTGGTCCAACAGCTGTGAACCTTGCCTCCTATTTGCTTTAGCCATTCTATCATTGCAGTTTTTCCTGTAGTGCTTTATGTCAGATATTTCCTCCATATCTTAGTCTGGCTTCACCCATAATTGCATAATCCTGGCAAACTTTGCAAGCCAGAATGAGCAGCTATGGGTTTATGGCCCAAACAGTCAAAGTTCTTATAAGTGCGAGTAGCAGGAAGAGATATACCTTTCTTCAAACATGATTTCCTTCCTTCCTTCCTCCATTCTTTCCTTCCTTTCTTTCTTGCTCTCTCCTTCCCTTCTTACTGTTATTTCTTTCTTCTTTTTTTTATCTCCTTCTGAAGAACTTTCATATTTTAAATATTGAAAGTATACATGAAGTTTAGGCTTATTCTAAAAAAGAAAGAAAGAAAGAAATGAAAGCCCAAAAAGCCCATGTTTCCACCAGCACAGAAACATTACCATGAATTTTATAATGTACTTCCTTCTAATTCTTTTACTATTTCCAGTTTTATTTACTGATTGATTTTTTTTAACTTTTGGTGATTTTGTTTATTTTTGTGTGATGGAAATCATCAGGTAGTTTTCTTACATAAAATCAGTTTTTTTTATATACATACCTATAGAAATTTAGTTGTACAAATTGTACCAAGTATAATTATACATAACATTCAGAATATGTATTCTGCTTTTATAGACTATAATGAAAGGCAGAAACATTTTTAATCATTTTTATACTCTTACAGTTTTTTTTTTAACAAAATAGACACTCAATAAAAATATACTGAATGGGTGAATATATAAAAACCCAGTGTATCAGTCTGTTTCTATCACTTATAACAAAAATACCTGGAACTAGGTAATTTGTAAGAAAGTGAAATTTATTGTTTACGATTTCAGAGACTGGGAAGTCCCAAGTCCAGAGAACACAACTGGAAAGTGCCTTGTTGGTGAATAGTGACTCTTCACAGCAAACAAGGTGTCACATGGCGGATGTTGGAAGTAGAGAGAGTGAGAGCGCCTCGCTTCTTCTCCTTTTAAAAACCTCAAAACCATGCCCATGACCACCATTAAACCATCACTGAATTAATCCATTTACTTGGGCATGGTCCTTACACTCTAATCACCTCTTCAAGGCCCCACCTTTCAATTAGCATAATAGGATTTCCCACCCTCTTAACACTGTCACAGTGGGGTTAAGTTTCTAATACATAGATATTGGGGGAGACAATTCAATCCACAACATACAGATACAATTAAGTAGTGCTATCCTTACTAAATGTGAATGCTCATTAGTGTGGCTTAACCTAATTAGATCTCTTACCTGCTCAGGTTTGAGTGGGAGATCCCACTTCACCCTAAATGTATGTTGTTTCTTCTTTAAGTTAGAGTATCATCTGGGGGCATTTACACAGCTCCAGTATTTCAGCCCTTCCCCAAGTGTCAAAGCCAAAACCTGGCACATAGTAGGTACTTAAAACATGTTTGTCTTTGCAGCTGTCACTGTGACTGTTACTCTCCTAGGCAAGAATATCATGATTTTGAAGAATCTTTAGGAGTCTGTGTTCTTGTTACTTAATTACCCAGGCTCTCCCTTTCTCCCAGTGGGAAAAAGAAAGATGATTGAATCCATGTTTCCACTGGACTGAATCCATGTTTCCACTGAATGAAAAGATATTTAAAGCTTGCACTATTTTCTATCAATAGAATAAATTTCCAAGGCAGACAGACAAAATGTATCTTCTCAAAGATGTACCCTCAAGACACAAACACACTTCTTACAGGAGGTATTTCATATCCTGTGTGTTTATGTTACATTTCTCATGCTGAAATAGCCACTAAAAAAAAATTGTTTCAAATAATGCTTAGCATTGCAAAACCAAGTCTTCTTGAACTCATTTTTTTAGAAAATTGTAAATGGAAATGAATGAGATTTTAAGGAGAAATTAAAATCATTTTTACCTCAGCATCCTTGTTTGGATTTTCTTGAGAGTTCTTGGTTTCAGAATTAGACACCCAACTAAGATTTTTCACAAAGATGTGTAAATTTACATACAGCTAAATTCCCTCACATAGGCAATGGTGATCAGCAATCAGGAGGTTAGCGGACCGGGCTGGTAATGGTTTCCCGTTCTCATCTCTATGGATTGTCTGTTTACTAGTTTGTTTAGCTAATGGTTATTCTCCCCATTAAAATATACTAGCAGACAAAAATGACTTCACTGTATTCTGACAAAGCAGTAACATGCATTTATTTGATGTGCTAATCCCAAAGCTAACATCTGAGTGTAGTGGTTTTTTAATAAAATCTTCAATATGCTGAGCAGCCTGCCCAGGGCATACAATCCTTTCTGAGTCACAAACGCCTGCCTTGGTTTGCAGCTACTGCCTCAATTTCACAGGAACGTAGAATTTTAGAACCAGAAGGGATTTTAGATTATGTGTGATTTGACCTCTTACTCACTTTAAAACCATTGCTCAAAAAACATTATACTCTGCAACTTTTCTTTTGCTAAATCCTTATGCTCTTTAAAAGGAATAAAACCTCCATTCTAGATACTTTTACGAGGCAGCTTGTTACAGAATTGTTTGGTGGAGTCCTTTTATGCTCACAAAGTTTGGGTGAATTTTTGAGCCTTTTGACAAACCCTGGTCAAAAAATTATTTTCTGCAAGTGAGAAAACTTGGAGGAGAGGAAGAAGAAAGGAAACCAACCTTTGTTGAGAGCCCAATAGGTGTCAGGTGACTGACTGACAGACAACATCTCTTTTGATACTTGCCTTCAGAGACAGCTATTGTCTCCATTTTACAGATGAAGAAACTGAGACCCAAAGAATTTAAAAGTGACTTGCTCAACATCTCAGAGTTGGTGAGTAACAACACTGGGATTTGAACTCAGGTCTTTCAGGCTCCATATATGGCCAGTGTTCTGTTTATTAAACCAAACTGTTTTCCTTGAGTTTTATTCAACTATCTACATAGAAAAGCATGAGCCTCCACATGGCTACGTGGACAGGGTAGACACTTTCCTTCAGGTGAATCTTCGAAGCAATGCGTTCAAAAATCTAAAGGAAGGAACTCATATTTCCTTCTATTTGGCTGCTTGTAATTATACAAATGCTCCTTGAGTTTTGATGGGGTTACATCCTGATAAATCCATAGTAAATTGAAAATCATTATGTCAAAAATGTGCTTAATAGACGTAACCTACAAAACATCATCGCTTAGCCTCGCCTACCTTAAATGTGCTCAGAACACTTACTGAGCCTACAGTTGGCCAAAATCATACAACATAAAGCTTATTTCATAATAAAGTGTTGAATAATAGCTCATATAATTTATTGAATATTGTACCAAAAGTGAAAAACAGAATGGCTGTATGGGTACTTGAAGTACAGTTCTACTGAATGTATATCACTTTTGCAACATTGTAAAGACAAAAAAAACATAAGTCAAACCATTGTAAGTCAGTAACCATCTATCTGTAATTGAATGTGCTTTATACAACGGTTCCTCTCACCGGATAGCAATGTTGACCCCATAGAAGCTGTCCAATGATACTATTCTAGACCACCTGGAAACTCTCAGGGTATGAGGAACAAGGCCAACCAAGGGTGGATGCCGTATTTACCAGAGATTTCTAACACCGAGGCCTTAGCATCAAGTAGGCAGGTTGATGGACGAGGGCTTTCAGATAACCCAAAACACAGAAATAGATTTTTCCTTGAGGTTCAAGGTTACTCTGCAGTAAGTACTATCAACACAGTCTGACTATTCCTCGGCTCCAATTTACACCAACGACCATAAAAAGAGAATGATATTCCTCCACCACCACCCCCAAACCTGCCAGAAAGTAAAAGGAAAAATAAGAAAAAGAAAAAGAAAAAGAAAAAGTAAGGGGATTTCCCCTTTCTGGACTCAGAATCCAGAAACAAACAGTAAGTATCTTTGTAATCTCTTATAATACTCTGCAAAACTGACGATAACTTGCAATTTTGTTTGAATTAGATTCTACCTCATTTCTTTTTGACCCACTTCTACATCCAATTGGCACAACCAAGATCACAAGGTTCAGCATAGAAGGCTGCTTGAGAAATATAAAAAGAAGTCAGCCCAGATATTGAAAATGTCTAGCTGGTCTCCAAAATGATATTGAAAATCAAAAGATAGGTGTAAAGTTGAGGTCATTGAATATGCCTTCTGTCCCAGTAGAATTTTCTTTAAGCTTTACTGCTCTACTAAGACAAAGTCATACCCCGTGGTTCTTAACCACAAGGGCTCGGCAACACTCACAATAGATTCTATCAATGAAAGATGATGGCACCTCCCTTGTCCGCCCTATTCAACTCCTTCACTCTCTGTAGGCTGCCTCTCCCTGGGCTTAGCACCGGACTACGTGACCACCCCAAATCATCATCTTTGCCCACATGCCAGCTTTAGTTCTGCTCATCTCCTGGAAAGATGAACATCTTCTCTTTCACCCAGTGAGAGGATGCAGCAAACACACAGCTGTTTCTACATCTGGGATTCAGGGCTCACTGTCTCTGAAAAGGTTACTCTCTTTTGCCCAGATGGGTAACTTACCTTACTAAGGATTACTTACTTTACTTTTCTTTCATCCTTTTAATTACTTTCTCGGTACATCCAGCTAAAGTCAGATCATGTTATTAAAGACTCTGGGATGTGCAGCAGGTAAGCAGCAATTTATTTTTCTTGCCCTTTGGAAGTGTTTCTTGTTGACGACTTTCACTCAGTGACCCAAATAACATGTGCCTGTTACGTAATGGATGCAACAAGCTGGGCAGAGTCTGCTCACACAGTAGCAGGCCTGGTCTCAATCAGACCTAGTCGGCTTATGTTTTTATTTAACTACAAAGACAGAGTCGAAAAAAGCAAGGAAAACTATATACGATGCCAGATAAGAAAAACCATTAATTAGGGAAAGAGAGTTTCTTTTTAAACATTCTTCTTAAACCATTTTGACTCTGAAATGGAAGCAGAACACCAAAACATGGAAATATTCACATTTGTGGTTTTATTAGGGTGTATTTAGATTTTTCAAACAGTAGGCTACTTTTCAAAGTTCTTGACTCAGCAAAATAGGAATGCATTTGGACAACCACTTTTTCCTCCACCAATTTAAACTCATTTGTATTCCAAAGGAAATTTAATCTGTACATTTATTATTCATTTGTGCTTAACTTGTCAAAATGTGAAGAGCTGTTTGAAATAAAAGAAGCCTTTGGATTCTATGCTTATATACTTTTTTATCCTCAGAATCAGAAAGCTGTGCTTCTGCAGAGAATCAACAATCTGATACCCTATAGGCATATGCATAACATATGAGAAAGTGTAGGGCTCAAGTAAATCACAGGTCTATTGCTGTTACTTTGAATTTCCATCTACAGGCCTACATATACAAGTAAGCCTTAAGCTTAATTTTTTTCAAGCAAATAATATAATTTAAATGGTGTTTTAGCTTACACAAAATTCCTAACTTATTCTTTTCTTTGCAGGGTCACTATGCAATGTTGTTCAAACTGTGTGCTGCACAATTCTGGGAAGAACCAATCTGAAAAACAGCACAATCGTTCATTAGTGTGTTTACTTGCATTCTTAACTCTTGTTTTCTTTTCTCAACTCAAAATTCAGGCAAGAGCATCATCTAGGAATATCACCCAACTACAATATCTTTATTGACTAGACCAAAAATTATATATTGACTTGCCAAATTTGCAAGGACTTGCAAGGGCTTTGTGTATATTACTTTAAAATAGTGCCTGGTAAATTTATAATTAAGCTTTGGGTTTAACTCCGCATTCCCACATTCAGTTAATTACTAAATGTATGTCTTTGGAGAAGTTTCTTTACCTCTTGGAACCTTTGTATTTTCAGATAAAAAATTAGGATAACTATCTACCTCATAGTATATTAGTGGTATGGAGCTAGCCAATATACCAAGGTAGGGTCACCTTGAGTGTTGAGTGGGTAACCCACAGAGTAAGTCACAGGGTGGGGAGGAGGGGTCTGTGCTTGGAACTGTCAGGCATAAGGACAGAGTAGGTCAGAAGCGTTTTGGAGAAGGCTAATTGGCGTAGCAAAACTGTTTGGGCTGACTGGGGATGGAATAGACTGGTGGCGGGTCAGGATAAAGAGGTCAAGAACACTGCCAGGCACCAGTGGGTAGGATGGGAGCTGTGAATGCTGAAGATCTGCAGGCCTCTCCTTCCACATTAGACTTACCTCATGGGGCTGGTGGAAGACTCTTAAAAGGACTGAACTGAAGTAGGCAATCATACAAGTCAAAAGATATGATGCATTTAATATTCCCAGTACAGTGCCTGAACCTAATATGAAATGAACAGATGTTGATTCCCTTTAGCCCTTCTGAGGGCATGGATTCACTTCATCAGGGTTAAGAAAAACAAACCATTATGGAGTACCTAACTCTCACGCTCCCACTTGCCAAACATAGTGGCATTTATTGGGTGTTTTGATCTTCCTTACATTGTTTCATTTTGGAATCTGCCTTTCCTCACTTTGTGTGACTCTAGAGGGGCTGACAATCATGGTGTCCTGCATTGACAACCACGGGGGAAGACACATGATCTAAGCTGAACAGAGTATCCTTTTTTCCTGGAGATGGTGATTGGCCTAACAGTGGACATGACCCAAACAGGGCCACTGTGAGTACTTTTCCAGGAACTAATTGAATGCCAAGAAGAAACTATTTCTCTGCTTTTGGTATTGCAAGCAAAAGTTTGCACCCATCAAAGGACAAGAGAGTCCATAGATTAAGAGAGAAACAGATATCACCTGGATCCTACTGTGCCTGAAGCCCTAGACTTTTCAGTTACATAAACAATTAGTTCTCTTCTTTTGCTTAAATAAAGTTGAACTGGTAACCCCACTGCCACTGCAGACACTGTAGCTGTGTGGGCTGCTGCTGTGGACACCACAACCAAGCAGGTGACTGCTGCAACCAATGCTGCCACAGTTACTGTCATCACTGTTACCACCAGGCAGCCACCATCATGGTGCAAGAAGTCCACTGCCACTGGAGCTACCGCTGCTACACAGGCAACCAGCCAAAGCCACTCCCACAGCCACCACAGCTGCAAGGGCAGCCTGCTACCACAGCAACAGCTGCAGTGGTCACTGCTACTGTGCAGGCAGACCACTGACCACTCAACTGCATTGACACAAGGAGGGCCAGCAACAGAGTCCAGGGAAGGAGAGTAATAGAAGAAGCAACTGCTCTGCCAGATGACTAGACATCAGCATAGAGATACTAAAAATAGGAAAAAAAAAAAAACAAAAACAGGAATACATGAGGCCAACAAAGGAATGAAGTAATTCTCAAGTACCAGAACCTATACAGTGGGAAACCCTTCAAATGACTGCAAAGGAATTCCAAGTAAAAATCTTAAGGAAACTCAATGAGATACAAGAAGATGCAGTTAGATGACACAATGAACTGAGCAAATCTATCCAGGATATGAAGGAGGAAATTTACAAAGAGATTAATACTTTTAAAAAGAATGTAGCAGAACTCAAGGAACTAAAGGAATTATCCAAAAAAAAAATTAAAAAGAAATACAACGGAGAGCTTAAGCAGCATGCCAGAGCAAGCAAGAGAAAGAATTTCTGATCTTAAAGATGGTCTCTTCAAAATAACTCAAACAGAAAAAAGAAAAATGAATTTAAAAAATGAAGAAAATCTAAGAGAGACAGCAGACAACCTTAAGCACAAAAACATCTGAATCACAGGTGTTCCTGAAGGGGAGGAGAAAGGAAAAGGCATTGAGAACATATTCAGTGAAATAATAACAGAAAACTTCCCAGGTATAGGGAGAGACATGGGCCTTCAGATTCAGAAGGCTCAAAGATCCTCAGACAGATTCAGTCCAAAAAAGTCCTCTCCGAGACACATTATAGTCAAATTTACAAAACTCAAAGTCAAAGAGAATCCTAAAAACAGCAAGAGAAAAGCATCAAGCCACCTGTAAGGGAGTCCCCATCAGACTAACAGCAAACTTCTCAACAGAAACTCTACAGTCTGGAAGAGAATGGGATGATATATCAAAAATATTAAAAGAAAAAACCTGCCAGCCAAGAATACTATACTAAGTAAGGCTATCCTTCGGTAGTGAAGGAGAAATAGTGTATTTCTTGGACAAACAAAAACTACAGGAGTTCACCATCACGTGCCCAGCTCTACAAGAAATCTTCAAGGGAGTCCTGCATCTGGAATCCAAAAAATGATAATCACTACCATGAATACACAAGAAAGGACAAAAAGACAAGAGAGAGAAAGAAACTGTATCATACCACCTCCAAAAACTAACAAACACTGAAGACAAACAATGAAAGGGAAAGAAAGAAACAAAAGATACTTAAAACATCCAAACAAAAATTGATAAAATGCCAGGAGTAAGGCAAATACTTTTAAGTAACAACCCTAAATGTAAATTAAATCCCCCACTCAAAAGACACAGATTGGCTGATTGGATTAGAAAGCTAGACCCAACTATATGCTGTCTACTAGAGACTCAACTCACCTGTAAAGACACACACAGACTAAGAGTGAAGGGCTGGAAAAGATACTACCCATAAGGAAACCAAAATCAAGCAGGAGCAGCTATTCTTATACCAGATAAAATAGACTTTAAACCAAAAACCATAAAGAGAGACAAAGAAGGCCACTATATAATGATAAAGGGATCTATCCAGAAAGAAGAAATAACAATCCTAAGTACACATGTACCCAAATCAGAGCATCCAGATATATAAAGCAAACACTGATAGACCTAAAGAAAGAGATAGACCCAAATATAATAATAGTTAGGGACCTGAACACCCCTCTCTCAACATTGGACAGAGCATCTAGGCAACAAATGAACAGAGAATCACAGGATTTAAACCACACTTTAGACCAATTGGACATGACAGATAGCTATAGAACAATTCATCCAACAACTACAGAATATACATTCTTCTCATCAGCACATGGAACATTTTCCAGGATAGACCACATATTAGGTCACAAATCAAGTTTCAACTAATTTTTTTAAAATTAAAATCATTCTAAGTATCTTTTCAGACCACAGTGGATTAAAACTAGAAGTCAATAATATGTGAAACTCTAGGAACTATACAAACACATGGAAATCGAACAACATGCTCCTGAAGGACGTATGGGTCCAAGAAGAAATTAAACAGCAAAATAGCAAAAGAAACAATTAACAGAGCGAAAAGGCAACTTACAAAGTGGGAGAAAGTATTTGCAAACTACACATCTGACAAAGGATTAATATCCAGAATATACAAGGAACTCAAACAATTTAACAGTTAAAAAAAATTAAAATATGGGTAAAGGAGCTAAAAAGACATTTCTCAAAGGAAGATATACAAAGGCCAACAGATACGTGAAAAAATGCTTAACATCGCTCAGCATCAGGGAAATGCAAATCAAAACCAGATTGGAATATCTATCGTCTCACCCCAATTAGACTGGCTATTACCAAAAAGACAGAAAATAACAAATGCTGGTGAGGATGCAGAGAAAGGGGAACCTCCTACACTGTTGGGTCTGCAAATTGGTGCAGCCACTATGGAAAATAGAATGGAGTTTCCTCAAACAACTAGAGATAGAACTGCCATACGATCCAGCAATTTCACGGCTGGATATATACCCAAAGGAACAGAAATCATCATGTTGAAGGAACACCTGCACTCCCATGTTTATCATGGCTCTATTTACAATAACCAGTAGTTGGAATCAGTCCAAATGTCCATCGTTGGATGACTGGTTAAGGAAGACGTGATATGTTTACACAATGGAATACTATTCTACCATAAATAAAAAAATGAAATACTGCAATTTGCAGTAACATGAATGTACTTAGATAGAGAAAATTATGTTAAGTGAAATAAGCCAGGCACAGAAAGAAAAATACCACATGTCCCTACTCATAAGTGGGAGCTAAAAAAAAATATAGAAATTAGAGAAAGAAGGAAGGAAGGAAAAAAGAAAGGAAGAAAGAAAAATGACAAGGATACTTCTCCTTTTTGAACTTCCAAAAGGAGAAAATAGAACTGAGGTTACCAAAAGTAGGAAAGGGGGAGGAGAGTAAGGGAGGAATCAGTAAAACATTGTATAATGTTGAGTATACTAATTATCCTGATTTGAGTATCACATATTGCACACCTGTAATATGAGATAATCAACTCTGTACCCCACGGATATGTGCAATCAACTATGCTTCAATAAAAGAAAATAATAATAATAAATTAATTTGAAGTGGGTTTCTATCCTTAACGATCAATAGACCTGGTGAGTTTGGTGATTATCCTTGGGAATTAGGCTTTACCATAGACTGTAGAAGCAAACATGTCATTTTCACCCATTTCACTATAGATTTTAATCTAATGCATTTTAAAAAATTAAATTAGGCATTTCTGTGCTTGTATCATTGGACCAGTTATTGGGATTTTTTCAGAGGTGCCCTGAGGATACTCTAGATGGCCCCACTATAGTAATCCTTCTGTCTTTGTGGGAAGACGAGGGCACTGGTAGAACGGTGATGGGCTGATGTGGGGACAGGCACTATCTGTTCCCAGAGTCTCCAGTGCCATGACAATCGAGGGAGCATGCAGAGATGAGATTCAGTCTTATGACAGGGCAGTGAGGGCTCCCAGAGGCAATGAGCAAAGTCAAGGACCAAGTTACTTGTCTTGACAAGGTGGCAGAGGCCTATAGCTGGAGCCTGAGCATGGAGCCAGGAGATCAGGAAAGCAAAAAGTCAGGGGGACAGCAGATTCTGTAGGTAGAGCAGGAGGGTAGACCTGAGATAAAGCCACATCATTGCTAGATCCGTGTGCTCCCCAAGGCACAGTGCAGATTAAGGACAGTGGAGTTAAAAGACAAGACAGGGCAGATAGCTATAGGTCATCTGTTGTTAACTAGCCTATAATCGCAGTGTAACCACACAAATAGAACAAATAGTTACAGGGGGTAAACACTCATTCATTTACTAATTTATTTACAAAACACATTGTTTTTTATTATAATCAATCATGTATTAAGCATTTCCCACATAAAACACAAGAAACTGTTCTTTGCTTTCCAGGATCCACAGCCTAATGAGGGTTGTCTGGATATGCGCACAGATAACTAGCATATAAAGTAGTGTGTGATACATATCACCCCAAAGGTTAAGACAGCAAAGGCTGTGAAATTCCTAGGGAGGCAGACATTATTCTTGGGTGATCAGAAGAGGCTTCCTCAAAATGGGGAGCAATACTGGGTGGGGAGTCACTATGATGAAAGGAGCCACGTGGGTTTGGAAAGCAGTCTGGGTTCTACCACTTGTTGGTTATGTGGCTTCTGCAAGTTCTTAGCTTCTCTGAATCTCATTTTCCTCCTCTGTAAAGGGAGGATATTATTTTAAATATCCAGGGTTAGGGTCAAGATGAAATAAGATCACTTAGGTGATCTTATCTGAGAATAGTCCAGAAGAAGAGAAGGCACCCCCAGTGTCCCCTGACCCAGCAGCTGAGGGCAAGCTGTAGGATTTCCATGACCCCACCCCAGGTAGCTGGTCAGCCCTCTGGGCTCAAACAGCCTCAAAGTGGTTCCCACCGCCCAGAGTGGCTCAGCAAGAGCAAAATGACCCAGAGTAACAAGAAGGGACCTTGTGAATGGGAGTAAGGGACAGCTCAGCCTCTAGTTCAGTTGGGGGTCAAAAACTTCTCCCATCTTGCTGTTAAGTTCTGATAGGATTTATATAGTGCTGAGACCAGATGTCAAACTCCTTCCCATCCTCCAACAGCCTCATGCTCAGCAATACATCAGCATCATCCCCAAGAACTTAGATATCACACCAAGGAAAATGGGGGTAAAAAATCCTGAAGTAGCTAAGAATAAGTTCCTGGCACCAGGCTAGGGCTCAAAATAGGAATTAAGCTATTTTAGAATACATGGAAGTTGATGTTGCTTGGACACCAGAGTTTATGCATTATAATTCATGCCAACTAATTACATAAAGCACTCGCGGGTATTCAACCTGTATTTGTTCCCTTCTTCTTTTCCCTTTCCCTAACATTTCCAGGAATGGATATAATTCTGAATGGAATCGATGAACACAGACAAATACCAGGTACAGACAGCCTTTTACAGATCTGCCTTTATGGCTGTAAAAATAATTCAAAGCACATGCTTCTCCTGATGGCAGGAAAGTCTTTTACTGCCACACAGAAATGATATCACATTTTTAAAAATTATTTATATATACCTCCATCTATGGCTTCTTATACCAGAGAAGTTGAAACAGTTGTGACTCATCTGTGACCAATTTTTGGAAGCTGTGAAAATGGAACCAAGTGTCCACTTATCCACAAGTGGAGTGTGTGTACTGCAGGGAGGTGGAAATGTCTCTTTCACTGGTGACATTTAAGAAAACAGCAGGGACAGCTATCACTCAGTGTGGGCTGGCTGCAGAGCTGCCTGAAGGCAGTGTCACTGTTGCTGAGAGCAGGGACAGGGATGGCTCCTGAGGCTCGAGAAAATAGGTCATGGTTGACAGCAGCAGCTGGTTGGCTGCATCGGCCCCACATCCACCTCCTCCCTGGTGCTCTTCTGTGTCCCCTGCCTTCTCCCCCACTTCCTCGCAATGGTGACATCAGCTCATCTTCCTTCCTTCCTTTCCCCCATCTGTCTCTCACGTCAAGAACACAAATCCAAAATGCCTCCCCAAACAGAAAAACTAAGAAAAACTTCGAGGCTCATAGATGGTGGGAACATTAAAAGCCTTACCCTTGATTTCCCTGAACTTAATTTTTTTTAACCCTAGATGCCAAGATTGTGTTAGACTATGGGCACTTTAGAGTCTGTATCAGTTTCTTGAGCTTGGTCGAGTAGAGGCAGATAAAGCTATTGTACTTCTGAAAATATCTTAACTCCTTATTTATCTACCAGCATCAAAAATGAAATGTTATGTATCAGTTGGTTTTGTGGATAATTGATCTTTAGCCTCTAGTCATAAAAAAACCAAAAAACAAAAAACTTTTCTTTCATCTAAAATGTATTCTATATTTTCTTCACTTAATAAACACACCCTATTTAGAATTAACACCACGTTTCTTGGGCATCCAGGGCCACTGCATTGGACCTAAGTGGCTGGATGTGTGCAGTCAAGAAGGTCCAGGCTAGAGGTCCCCACACTAAATAAATGCCTGCAGACCCCCGTGCTGGTCGAATCGGCGAGGCATCCCATGCGATAGAGTTGCACAGATAGACCCATCACTGGGTCAAGTCAATATCAGGATTTCTTTCTGATGGTGAGAAAGTATGAGCCATTCCAGGGGAAATAAAAAGAGAGTAAAGTCTGGGGCAAAACCAGCCTAAGAGGCAGAATGCAGAAGGCGAGTGATCAGTACAGATCTGAAGGCAGGGCTGAGACCAGGTAAGGGTGGAGGAGGAGGTTTGTCTGCAGTCTGCTGCCTTAGCCCTTCCCCATGCTCTGGGGGCTTCTGAAAGGGCCGTGTGGTTTTAGGCACGTGTTGAAATTGTCTTTATCCTCATTGCAGGTTGTCGATTCTCAAAGTTAGGTCCTCTAGGAGTCTCCCTCAGTCCTGACATCGACTGGGATGGAGAAAGCATGAAGGACGCCAGGAAAGCACTGGCACATGCCCACACCCACGAACAGCAACAACACGTGTCCCAGCTCCTTAGACCAGTTGCCCTCCTTTCAGCTGCTTTTCCTACTCAGGGTGTCAGATGCTGCCTGGGCCTGCTGTCCTCTCATACACCAAGGTTCATGGTCTCTGAAAAGTTATTTTCTCCTCACCACACCAAAGAATATTTCACTTGTTGATCAAGTCACAGCAGTGTTCTAGGTGGTGTTTCTAGAGGGTAAACATAAGACAAAACCCATTCTCCACCCTAGAGCCAGAGTGTTTTTTTAAATGTAAGTGTGATTATGTAACTCCTTTTCAGCAGCAGCATGTCATTGTCCTTAGAACAAAGTTCAAAATGCCCCAACCTGTCACTCTTCCCTCACCCTCTCTGCTCAGCCAGCTCAGCCACTCAGACTAGCCCTGCCCTCTCTGGCCCTGCACAGGGCTTTGACACTCACAGTTCCCGGTTCCCACACCTCCTCACAAAGCTCCTCCCCTGCCAAACCGACAAGCAAACCAACCCACGCATCCTTCAGGTGTCAACTTAATTGTCAATTTGTCAAAGAAACTTTCACTGACTCCAATAAAAGACTGAATCCACTTAATGTAGCTACCCAGGACTTCTCCCCTAAATGCCTCACTCCAGCAATCACTTAATCAATGCTAATTTTTCCTCACTAGACTCAAATTCCATGAGGACATGACTGGGCAGATGCAGGTTTTGTGGTGGTCGCAGCTTCTAAAGTGGGGGGAGTGAACTTGTTATTTAAGAAAAATAATACAATACCTTACTTTGCATATTTTACAAAAGACACATATGATCATGGGAACATATTCTTAAGGCATCTCCCAGTGCCCTGGGAGGGGTTGTGCCAGTGAGGGGACCTAAAGTTTAAGTTTCTTTAGCTTCTTGGTGAATCAGCCTCTGGGTGGGGACTACCTTTGACTTGCTCAGTGCTATATCCCTGTCACCTTACACATCATTCTATTTAAGTGAGTTTTGTTTATTAATTTTATGATCACTGAATGAGACCAAATAGGAATTATAAAGTCTATATTTTTTAATATTAAACCAGTATATATTTACCTGTAGAACTATGCAATCCCACTAGGAATGAAAGAAGCATATTGGCTCTCTAAGGATTAGGCAGATCTCATATGAAAGGAAGATACCTTATCCTTTCCTGTGGGCACACACAGCTTTGTCAGTTTCTTATTACAAACCAACTATCCTGTCTCTGACACAGGCCAACCGAAACTAGTTCTTGAAAACAAGAAACAAAACAAAACAAAAAAGTAATGAAAAATTATGAAAATAAGTGGGTCTTAAAGCCAACATAAAATTATTCAAGATTAGTCTCTTAGTCTCTCTCTCTCTCTCTCTCTCTCTCTCACACACACACACACACACACACACACACACACACACACACACACACACTAACCATCCTAATACATCTCACTCTGCCTCTCCTGCCTTCCCACAGCTTGTTCCCAGATTAGTGAAGCTTCCTCAAATGCTGACCATTGGTGCTGACCAATGTCCCCTCCACACTCACACACACCTAGGGTCACCAGGTAAAATACAGGATATCCAGTTAAATTTGAATTTCAGATAAACAACAAATAATTTCTTAGTATAACTACATCCAGATATTGCATGGGACAAACTTATACTAAAATTATCCTTTGTTTATTAGAAATTTGAATTTAACTAGACATCCTGTATTTTTATTTGCTGGATCTGGCAGCCTCACCTCTACCACTTCCTGGAATTATGGCATATGACCAGCTTGCCTCCACTCTCACTCCTCTAAACTTCAGTGCCATTTCCACCCCCGTGCATCCCAGTTCTCAGGATGACACATCTTCTCTGGACCCTACTCCAAATCTCTGCCTTACCAAGCTCTGCCTTTGGAAAAGCACCCATTTGAAATACCGACAACTGTGCTCTGTAGGATTACTGCAACTCCTAGCTTTTCCTTCCTAGTCATTCAGGCTGGTCTCCTCTCTACTGGTGACCTCTCATGTCACTGGAATCCCTCCCTACCTGGGCCCCCTTCCAGCTGATGAGACTGTCCCAGGACCCTGCCCCTCCCTGATTCACTACAAACAAATTTGCAGATTTCTCTGATGAATCCCCAACATGGCAGCACTCCTGTACTCACATTAGCCAAGATGAGAATTGGTTGCATTCATAAGCTAAAATGAACATCAGTGGGCCAAAGGATGCAGTCAGGAAGAGACTACGTATTTCCTAAGAAGACACATAACTAAATGAGAAAATATCTAATAAACCAATCAACAAATTAATAGTTGCACAAAACATAATTTATCTCAGAGCCTATAACTCAACCACATAAGCATTCATAATATTAAAGCTCTTTTAATTTCCTCTAAATTTACCAAGGTCTTATTTAATTGCAATAAACACCTAAAGACATGAGCAAATTAACACACATAAAATTGCAGAATTTTACCTGATTCATATTCATGATTACACACTGTTGTGATCAGGGAAATAATGACCCAAGATGTTGATAAATTTGATAGAAAGAAAAGAAAAACATAGCATACAGAATTCTCTACTGATCACAGAATAGAATCTTTGATCAGCCTGGTTCTGAGAAATCATTCATAACAATTATTGTATTTCTATCATTCTTCCCGAAGAGAGATCAGCAAATGTTTCATCAGTAAGCTTCGGGAAAATACTGTCCCCCAAACACTTGAAGGCTAGATCAAGGCTAAAGAATGGTGGCCTCTTGGAAGGCTAATCCAGTAGCTGTTTCTCATCAAAATGAATGTCTTTTATTTAGATGGACATATGCTCATACACCATGTGTTGGCTCAGCCAGAGTTGATGCAGTGTAGTTATTTTTGAATCCCTGGCCTGCTAACCCCTCTTGTTAGCTCCTACTCATTAAGTTCTTTGCTCTCACCCAAGCAGGCAGTGCCCTATGAGCTGAAAACTGCATTTAGTCTGAACATACCTGAACAAGTCCCCACAAAGCTATTGAGCAAATGACTATAGTGGACAGTGAAGTTGAGAGGCAAAGGCATGGACTGTGAGAGGCCCTGCAAATGGCTCTTGAGGAAAGGATGTAATTTTGCAGCACACAGATAGGAATGCTCATTAAGTTCAGTTGAGCACACAATAAACCTCAGAATCCTTCTCAACACAATATTATAGTCAGCCATTTCCAATCAACCTGGAGCAGAAAGCACTCCAAAGTTATTTGCTTCCACTGTCCACATTGTGGTCAGCAAGAGAGTTGAGCCCTGGAATAGAAAAATAACAACACTGCCACCCAACTAATATTTTTAAAGCACTATGTTTCAGAAATGATGGCTTATATATATTAACTCATTTATTCCTCACAATAACCCTATGACATAGATGCTAATACTGTACCAATTAGTTAACTACTTGCTTGAAATCACACACAACGAGATTGATCAGTATTCAAACATAGGCCTATCTCTCTCTCCATCCTGTACTGTCAGCCATTGTGCTGACAGCTGGACTAACATTAAGTGGGGGGAAATCGACAGCTGCTTATGGTGTGTCACTTCAAGGGATAATGGGAAAATCCCCTCTGCTCACAACATTTTCAAGCTCCCCCTCCCAACACAGATCTGTTTGCTTTACCCAGAAGAGAACAACCGGTAGAATAGCGACAGCAGGATATGTGGGTCCCAGCTCAGCCACTGCACAGTGGTCTGGCTTTGGGTCAGAAGTTTAGCCTCCCTGAGGTTGATTATTTTGATACCTATCCCATAAGATTATGTGAGCATTACATGAAACATGTAGAGAAACAATTTTGAAAGTAGAATGGGATGTGCAAGTATTAATTACTGTTATTAAAACCCATAATTGGTTAAAAGCGCATGATCTCTCCCAGAGCTATTTGCCTTTAGCCAATGGTCTTTACACTGAGATTCTGAGTGGCATTGGAAGAGGGGTGGTAGTGGTGCTTTGGGAGATGGGACACACAGGGGCCTTGAGGAAGTGGCATAAGGACATTTGCCATGGCTAGAGATGGAGAGAGGAGGCTGGGGCGCCCACTTTCCAGTTGTAACCAGGGGCAGCGAGGTGGCTAGAACCATCATGCCCATATTCATAGGCTAGATTTGTGTGCTACCTTTGTCAGAAAATTCCCAAGCTATCAGACACTTTCTAATTAACTCTTATAAAATGCAGATAAGATAATTAGAGAGTAGTTATTACCTATGCAGATGCAGACACAAACACAGGGTCCTTTAGAAAGTGCCTATGAGTCTGAGAGGGAGCCAAGACTAAGAACAGGTGTACGTACTCCAGTTTCTGGGCTTGGTCAGTATAGACCAGGGGAGGTTCTCCCACCTTCACATCATCTGCTGCCCAGTAACCCCAAGGTTATCCTATAGAGTCTTATATCTATTTTAAGATAGGGTCAGTCCAATTCTTTGGCAAGACAGTCAAACTTTCTATGTGTGGGAGGGGGGAGGGGGGTGGCTGACCACTGTCATCCAGTGGCACTTCTCATTCCATGGGGTGCTTTGGTGATTTGGACACAGCACAAAAGAAGACCATACAATCTCCTTGAGAGCTATTTATATTTGTCTGGATCATTCACAGAACATTGCTTTTTGGGTTTTTTTGTTTGTTTGTTTTTGACCGGTAAAGGGATCACAACCTTCGGCACGGTGTGGTCAGCACCACGCTCAGCCAGCGAGCGCACTGGCCATCCCTATACAGGATCCGAACCCGCGGCCTCAGCGCTAGGAGCGCCGCACTCTCCCGAGTGAGCCACGGGGCCGGCCCACACATAACCTTGTTTGATAGATGCTCCATAAGGTGAATTTAATTCAGCTGGATAGGATTGAATTACACTGAATTGAATTAAATTTGAATCAGGTGAACTGGTTACCTTTTGTAACGCTGAGTCAAGTAAGGCAAGAAGAACTATTTCTCTAGCCATTGCCTGAAACCAGCCCCATCTCAGCGTGCCCTATCGGCAAAGAGTACACTCTGCCCAGTTGCTGGGAGTCATTTTGATACTGTTTTTTCTCCCTCACTTTCACCTCGCATCCAACCCATCACCAAATCCTGTTGGGTTTTTTGTTTGTTTGTTTGTTTGTTTGTTTGTTTGTTTTGTTTTGTCGTACACTCACCTTGGGAAACAATTCACCTCTCTCCATCTTTGCCACCACAGCCCTTGCCCAAGTCACCTCCATCTGTCACCTTGATCGCTAGTGTAGCCTAATGAACAATCTCCCTATGTCGCTTCCTGCCCCAACCCCCAATCTAATCTCTAAAGCTGAAGTGATTTTATTTAAATAAAAAAAGAAAGATAGAAAGGAAAAACAGCAGAACACCAATAAGATAATAATTCTCCCTGGTAAAACCCATAAGGGCTTCTTCTTGCCATCGTGATAAAGTCCTCGGTGTGTAGCTTATGAGCACAGCTTGGATCCTCCATCCTGAGCTGCTCCTGCTGCTGTGACACCAGTCTCTAGGCTTCCCTCAGCCGTCTGGCGGTTCCTCAAACGCCCCGTGCTTCCTTGTATTGCACACATGTCCCCAGCCTGAAACTCCTGCCCTGCCCCCACCTTCCTATACTTAGTATTAGTAACCATGTTCTTTGTTCGAGCTATCATGGGTCTTACAGCTATTTGCTCTCCTAGAATGCTCTTCTCTTCCTTCAGAATGCATATCAGAATTTGTAAGAATGTAGATGTGTTTATTTTTATTGTGATTTTCCCACTAAGTCACGGGCACTCTGAAGGCAGGGACCGTGTCTGCTTTCTTACTATTGTCTCCACAGGGCTTAGCACTGGGCCTGACACACGACAGGGACAATAGCCATTTGTTGTTGAATGTTGAGAAAATGGATACCACTAGCTCCTCAAACTGCTCAGTGGTGACTGGAGAGCAGGGCCCTAATGAGCAGATGAAACTCACCCATCTCTCGCCCCACCTCTCCTCCCACTTGGAGCTTACTCATTTCTGCTTCAGAAATTTGGGGGTTACAATTTGCCACGGCATTTCAAAGGCTGGTGACAACACTGTAGGTCATTGAGATGCTCAGAATGACTGTTGACCAGCCTTTATGATTGTGTGGTGTATTTTAGGATAGTTCATTATTCACAGGGCAATGTTTAGAACAGTGCCTGCCACGCAATCACTGCAACGCTGACCCTAAGGGCATGTAAGGGACCAGTGACCCCCCATGTCAGCTGGCCCCCAGAGCTCTTCAAATGCCTCCTCTGTCAGAAAAGGAGCTCAAGACATCTGTACCGTCGTGGAACAGCTGTTAGAAAGTTTCACCTTATGTTGTACTGATATCTGCCTGACTATAACCCCCACATTGCTACTGTCTGTATGTTTGTGTCCTCCCAGAATTTATATGTTGAAATCCTAACCCCAAAGGTGGAGATTTTAGGAATTATGGCCTTTGGGAGCTGATAAGGTCATAAAGGCAGAGCCTTTGTGAATGGTACTAGCCTTAGCAAAAGGGGCCCCAGAGAGCTGCCTTGCCCCCTCCGTCAGGTCAGCGCACACCTAGAAGATACCGTCTATGAACCAGAGAGCAGGCCTTCACCAGACTCCAAATCTGTGGTGCTTTTATCTTGGACTTCCCAGCCTCCAGAACTGTGAAACATAAATTTCTGTTGTTTATAAGCTATCTGGTTGGCCGCCCAAACTGACTAAGATACCCCTCCATGTTCTTGAACCCATATACCAAATAACCCTAAATGCTCTGTCCCATGACAACCTTTCAGTGATTTGAAGACCACTACAAGCCACATCTGAAATCTTCTCTTGCTATTTTTTTTTTTTTTTTTTTTTTTTTTTTGCATGCCTTCTTCTAAGCTACCTCAAATCCTGCATGGAATACGGCCATAGGTAAATAAATTTTTGTATGTGTTTTTTTTCCAAGCAACAACTCAAGTTCCCCACATGACTCACCAACCTTACATTATTACCTCAGCTGTATTCTCTGACCATTCTGATGCTAGGATAGGGTTACCCCCAAACTCAATGTTCATCTTCATCTTAGACAGTTACTACCAAGGATCTCTGGATACAGCGTCTTAGGACCGATAGGTAGAGTTTGGGAAAACGTGAGCAGGTCCATCACTATATTTAACAGTTGCATTTTACAAAAACAGTTTTAGTGGCCTTCTCAGGCTTTGGAAACCCCCAAAACCACCCACCCCTGAGACCCGAGTTGATAACTTGGCCGCCTACATGAACAAGAACTTTAAGGCCACAGAAACAGAGCTCCCTCATGCCTCCACACTAATTCAGAATCCACTCTCTCTCTCCTCCCTCACTGCTCTCTGTCTGCACTTGCTTTTCAAAGCCATTCTGTCCACTCTGTCATAACCCATTCCATTCCACTTTCATGAGACCTGCTCCAAAAATATCCCTGTTGCATGAGATTTCTCTCTTCCTCTTACAGCTAGCACTTTCCTTCTGCACACAAAAAGCTCAGGTCATCCATACCCTAAAAATTACTAATAATGAAATATTTAATATCCTAGCTTGCTCAAATCTGACATCCTAGCTCTTTCTACTCCAGAATGAGTAAACCCCTGGCAAGAAGCTCTGCTGCTTCCATTACTCAAGGGCAGATCCCTGTTTTATGGGGCCTAAAGCTGGTATTTTGGATTTTTGGGCAGGGGGAGGAGGAAGGAGTTAAGGTAAAGAATTCAAACTTATAAGTAAAAAATTAGATGCAAAACTGAATATTTATTTACAATAAGGAGAAATTCAATAAATTAAAGTTTGTACCTTTTTAAAAAAAATGGACAAATACACAAACATCACAAAATCAACAAAATAATGTAATATCTTATTTATTAACTGCCTGGCCTCTAACATTTTTCTCTACATTTTTAAGCTATATTCTCTTAGTTTTCTTCTTTATTTAGCAAGGATTCAATTTGTTTTCCAGTGTAATTAATAAATTTTTTGTTGTTTATTTATATTTTAGAAAAGTTTTAGCTTTCTACTTCATTATTGATAATACATAACTTTGGAGGATTTTTTTTCAAATTTGTAAAAAATCCCTTCTCAAGTTTCTTTCATATCTGAGCTGAAAGCTTTCACAACATTTCAAGTTTTCTTGTGTTGTGACTAATCTTAAACCTTCTTTGAACTGATAACACCCATCAACCAGTTGTCACTGATGTCTCATCGCAGTGGTATAGTATGAGTTTTAGGTTATCTTATCTGGTAGGAGAGAATTTGCATTCTGACTGGGCCTTGACAGGAACTGGATCCTCTACTTGTAATTTTACATATCTCATGATGGGAAGGACTTTCCACATACTAGCTTCTGGCTCGGTACATTTGAATTTTCTTCTCCTCCACTACCCACGTTTTTCTAAATGTCAGGTATCAAAAGACATGTCCACCATTGGTGTCAGTGCTGGGTGAGCTGACGCAGTGGGAGAACTCCTGCCACTACTAGCAGTAACAAGAATATGTTAAAGATATGCAAACCACACAGTATACCCCTTTAAACCCTAATTCTAGTTCCCTAAGCTCATGTTTGAACACCAGTCAGGCATTCTACTTCCTACTCAGGCTCTTCTGAGTGCTCTTACCTGACCGCAATTAAATATCTTGGCACTTGTAGGTTTTACAGATCACATGACCATGGGACGGCATTGCTAGGGCACATATGCTCTAGGGCCTGAGAAAAATATGGGCAAGTGAGGGGCGTGAATGAAGCCTCATTTGTTTCATGGTAAATCTGCTTTTGTTGTTAAAGTATCCTCAAGAGGAACTTCCCCTTTATCCAGATACTCCCTCCCCTGCACATAACCTCTTGGAATTTGGTTTCTACCCCACCTTCTCGTAATTCAGCAAGGTCCAACTACCCACCTAGTAATACAATATCTTTTTCCCAGTCTTTATCCTTCTCAAGCTCCCTACCTTCTTTCTCTGAACCAAGATGACCTTCCTGACTCATTCACCTCCTATCCCTCTCACCCTCTTCACGTCTTCCCACTCTCCCATCTCCCCTTTGTATTCCCTAAGTGATGGTGCCTTCCCAGGTTCTGACGACTCCTTCCTTCTCTCTGTGGAACACCGTTCCTTGGAAATCTCATTCACCCACAGATTTCGGTTATCATCTCCATTTATGTGCTTGCTCCAGTCTCCCTCTCTCTAGAGCCAAATGTCTTTGCCTGCCAACATTTCCCCAATGCTTTAACTCAATGTCTTTTCCCAAAACCAGCTCTCCCTTCATGGCTACACTTTGTCTATTAACAAAGAGAAATAATTGTTCACTCCTCTTTCTCCCTTGACCACAACATTCCTTTCTCCCCTTTCCTACTGTGCTGCTCTGCTCCTAGCCTCAACGACCTTAAACTCATGGCCATTCCAGAGACTCCGACAGCCTAGTGCTTTCTGTATCCTTCCACCCAGAATTGCCACATGCTTTTTACTTCTCTTATAGCATTTATTATGTTTTGTCTTGTATTTGTGGAGCAATAACTAACACTTATCAAGTGCTTACAATGTGCTAAGCATTTTGCATTATCCTATTTAATTCTCACAACCACCATGTTACTAGATATTATTAAAATGATTATTGTTTCTAATTTAAATGAAGAAACTGGGCCTCAGAAAAAATGAGTAACTTGCTCAAGGTCAAACAGTAAGTGGCAGAGCCAGAATTTAGATGCAACTGTCTGACTACAAATAACCAAGAGCTTATCCACCATAAATAATAATAGTAATAATAATAGCTATTAATTGCTACGTATTTGCCATGTGCTCTATATACTTGAAAATTACCCTATGAGTTTATATTATTATTATTCCCTTTTTGTTGTGGAGAAAATTGAGGCCCAGAGAGCTTATGCAAGACCCCTAAGGACTCTTTTCTAGTAACAGCAGAACCATAATTGGAGCACAGGCCACCTGGCTGCAGAGCCCCTGCTTGTCACCTTGTCACCAGGCTGCCTCCATCTTTGCTCTGCCAACTTCAACTCGCCTTTACTGTCTTTGCCTTTCCACTACTCCTTGAAGGCAGGGGCCACTTCTTACCTGTTCTTTTCATACTAAAGATAATTTTTATTTTGAAACAATCCCAAAATTACCAAAAAAACCCTGCAAATACAGTACAAAAATCTTTCTTTCGAACCATTTCGGTATGTTACCAACATGCTACCCTATAACCCCAATTCAGTGTAAATTTCCTCCAGAGACATTCTTCTACAGAACTGAAATAAAACCATCCAAACAAAGAAATTAACACTGATACATCATTACCACCTACCCTCAGCCTCCGTTCAATTTTCACCAGTTGTCCTATACCGTCCCTTAGAGTTAAAGGATCAACACAGATTTAAACATTTAGTTGTCAGTGTCTTTAGTAGCCTTCAATCTGAAATCATTTCTCAGACTTTCCTCAACATCTATGACCTGGACACATTTGAAAATAGAAAGCCAGCTATTTGTAGAATATCACTCACTTTGAGTTCATCTAGGGTTCCATCATGATTGGATTCGGATTTTACATCTCTGGCAGGAATCTCTCAGAAGCGATGCTCAGATCTTCTATATTTTCCTATCAAGTGGACACGGTTGCTTTTTGTCCCTCTTCTGGTAAAGTTAACTTTGATAATTTTATTAAGATGTTATCTTCCAGGGTCCTCCAAAAGCTATTCTTATTCTTCTCAATACCTAGATATTTTGCAGGAGGTAGTTCTTTAAGCCTATGTAAGTATCTTCTCATCAAACTTTCACCCACTTAGTTTTAATATCCATTGATGTTTCTCGGCTTAATTATTGTTATAAGTGGCTGTCAAGTGGTGGTTTTCTTTCTATGCAATTATTCTTTCTGCATTTATTAGTCAGCATTCACTTCTCCCGATTTATTTATCCTTTGATTTATCTATATTAGTATAGACTCATGAATCCTATTTTATTCAATGGGTTATAATCCTTTACTAATATTGTCCATTTTGGAGCTCTAACTATCCCAGCTTTGTGTGAGTCCCTTCAAGGAGGCTTTTATTGTGTTCTCATCATTCTCTGAGTACTTTCCTATGTCCCAAGATGTTAAGATTTTCCAGGCCTCTTTTGTACTTTCCCTGCCCCAGTTTTGGAATCAGTTACTTCTCCAAGCAACCATGGTTGCTCTTAGTAGAGAATGGTATTTAGAAATCAAGATTGGCCTCTGTGTGTGCTCCTTGTGATTGAAGTGTCACTGCTCTGGGGCTGTCTCCATGGCCAGAGCTACAAGGTATATACATACACACACATATTTACATCTATATGTATTTCTCTATATCTATCTATCTAAAAACATCAATACCCCTAATTCTGATTTAACATCATGTGGTTTATTTCTTTTTTCTCCTTTTCCAAATGTATAACTCCCATCTTAAACAGTGTGAACTTGGCTTTCATTGTCCTCAATTTATTTACTTATTGTGTCAATCTTCCCACACGTATCTGATCTCCCTCAAGTGGGCACCCTTCTAACCCTACCCAGGCTTGGATTTCCCATGCCATCTGGCTCTCAGCCCCGACTCCCCCACATCACCTTCCTATCCAGAAGCCAGTCCTGTTCAGCTCCCCTGATGGCTCTGAACTGAATTATTCGGGAAGCCTACTAATTTTACAACAGACTAGAATAATGTCCTTTGCCTAGTGGGTATTCAATTCACATTTTTTAGTAGAATAAAATAAACACTTGCCCACTTGAGGTTTTTGAACATAAAAATTAGTCTTTTTAAGAAAACGACACAGTTTGTAGTTTCTTCTTATTATAAGATAATGCCACAATAAGAACAAAAATTAAACAAAAAGGCAAATTCCTATTAAGATACCTAAATTTAACTTTTAAGATGAGCAAAAGTTCATCGATTTCCCTCTACATCTGGCCTGCCTCTGGCTCCATGAGAGTTCTTGGCGTTCATTTTTTTCCCAGTCTACTAGTAAGGAAAAAATTTCAATTATTTTCCAAAAATTTCTCTGTTGCTTCATGAATTTAAACTGATTATTTTTAGTTTCTCTCTGCCCAGGCTGTCTAAAGTTTGCTGGCTAGAGTTTAAAAGCCCATCATGAGGTTGTTATGACAATTGATTGTGAACTACTCTCTCCAGATGGAGACCCCACTTTGTAGCATGGCCCCTCTCTCCCAGCCCATCCACTAAGATCTCTTCAGTCTGGGAACACTTTCCTGCATTACATAACCTGATCCAAGATGGTTTTCTCTTCTAACCTGTCATAACTGTAAACATATTATAAGAGAGCTTATACAGCTTTCTTCACAAATACTGTATTTCAGTTGGTCGATTTGTTTTCAAATTATTTTATAACCACAGACATGATGTGGTTATAAAATAAACAGATCTGTGCCTTATGAAAACAGGTTTCATTACTTCTATAGTTTACTGTGCATATATAAAAAATAAATACATTTAACAAAATATTTGTTCTTCAGAATTTCCAGAAAGATTAAAGATTATGGCAACCAGCAAATGAAGGTACAGCCTTTGTATTTCTTAGGCTTAAACTTCTAGGGGCAACTGTGAAGTCCTGGGTTGGAAATTTCAGTGACTATCCAATAACCTCTACCATGAAATGTCAGGTCCAGCTCACCATTATTCAGCTAAGACAGGATTCCAGTTTCCAGTGCCATCACCCATAGTTTGCACGATAACAATCACAGCTCACATGTGTTATCACATACATTCCTCACAAGCGTCCTTTAAGGTGGACAAGGCAAAAGCTATAACATGACTGGACAAGCTCAACATCTGCTAAGAGGCAGAGCTAAAACGTAATCCCAGGTGTTCACTCACTCCACATATCACTCTGTCTCTCCAGACTAGACTGTATTTGTAATAGGTTTCCAATTCCTCAACCACGTCTTATGATATGCATCCAAACTCTCTTCTACCTAATGAGGTAGATAAATCAAGCCAATCAAGTCTACACTCATGGGGAAAATGCCTTCTGAAAAGATGTTTTCTTTAAGATAACTGGCTTATTCCAAAAAACAAAATTTTCCTTCAACTCAAGAGTAAGGTATCTAAAGAAATTCCCAACCAGACTGTATTCAGAAATCAGAGAACTCTTCTGATAGTATGTATGGATAGATTTTTTTAACTGAAAAAGTAGAGCAAATTCTTTTTCTTCTGGATTATCATTTTTATATGAAGACCGGATAGTAATTTCCATGCATAGACATTTTTCAAAGATGGCTATGCTACAGCTATGAGAATATAGAATAAAAAAAAAATCACTTATTTGATAGTTGCAAGACCCAACAATCACCATGTCAGTTTTTGATAAATCTATTACTTTTGCCTACTAATGATTCAAAGAATTCTATCACTATAAGCAATATTTATTGTGTTTTATGATTATAAGCTTAATACATGCTTATTATTTTTAAAATGCAAAAAGTGATTTTAAAAAGAACTTTAAAATCACCTGTACTTTCAGCATCAAGCACGATAATTGATTTCTCTTAAATATTTATTTTCATGCATTTGCATGTCTTTTATTGTTTTTACAAATTGGGATCATATAGTAGAGTTCTGTGTTCTGCTTTTCTTTTATTTATATCGATAGCATTTTCCCATGACATTAAACTCTATAATATAACATTAGTGAATCAATAATAGTCTATGAATGTACCCTAATTTATTTATCCATAAATTTATTTAGCTCTACTATTAGACGTGTTGACTTTTTTATTTTCACAATTAAAAATAGCAATGTAATAAAAACTTTTGCATGTAAATCTTTGTCCACAGCTTTGGATAGATTTCTAGAAGTAAAATTATTTCATCAAAGGGCATGAACTCTTTTAAGAATGTTACTCAGATTGTTAAATGCATTTCCAGGAAAACTGTACCAATTTACACTTCAACCAGCTAATTATCAAGAAATCCTTTGTAGCATTTAATATTTTAACATTGTTTTGCCAGTTTGCTAGTTTAAAAATTATATCCCATTGTTGTTTCAATTTGCATGCACTTGACTATTAATAAAACTGAACAATTTTGCACATTTTAATTTTATATATATGTGTGTATATATGTACAGGCATGTGTATCTCATGTTTGTGTGTTTCCTTCTGTCTTGTATCTGTCTTTCTAGTGAGTTATTCAAATTGTTGTTTTTAAAATATTTTTTCTTTTTTTTTCTTTTGTTTTAACTTCTCAATATACATCGTAGTTGATTTTCATGACCCTTTACCCATTCCTCTTTCCCCGTTATATATTTTTATATATTAATAATTTTTTATATATTAAATATAGCCCTTGACATATCTATTATCAACATTATTTACCAGTTTGTCATTTGCTTTCAATTTTTATGCAGTCAAATCTTTAAGGTTCCATTTTATATTCAGAGCTCATAGTGTTTAAAACATGTCACCACACATTTTGGTAAATAGAACAGTTTATAAATTAGTTCATTTGTGGCTGTGTAATAGCCATTAAACCGAGCTGCTTTTGGAGCCTAACATCCCCTTTCCAGTAATCTCCACTGGCAGTTTTGGAGAGTAGTAAATTATATAGAAATATTCTTCCAAACTCAGCCTTCCATAACCATATTGAATGGAGCTTTGAATGGATCAAGGGCCCTTTGGGAACGATGTTTCTCTCCAGACTCAACATTATTTCTTGGTTATAAGAACTAATCTTATCAAAAGCACCTCAAGAATCTTCTAGGGGACGTCAAGTACCTATTGCCAAACAACATTCTGATGAGTTAAGTATAAATGAATGTGAAACATATGGACTATATTTCCTCTAAATAAACAAGAATATAAAATGCAAAGGTGTTTGGCCAAATAGATTTGGAACTGTTTAGAAAAAAATGAGTTTAATTCAAGCCTAAAATATAAATCATTTATCAATTGTATATCTGGTCTCAAAATAAGTTAGGTTTATGTTGGCCACGAGTATCAATAATCCCTGAGAGAAAATAGGAATTCCATGTACATTTCTCTTCAATCTACATTCTATGTTCCTCTGTGGCAATATTTTTTAAAGAGGGAAGAATATACAAAGTATAGTACTTTTTCTTTCATTTCAGTTCTGCCGCTGTGAAATAACAAGATTCACATTAAGCCAGATGAATCTTCCCATCCCACTGTAAGCTGAGCCAGCCCAAATGAGTGTAGGAGAGACTGACACCGGTAGCACAGAATTACCTTCGAGGAATCAAGCTTATCCTAGCCAAAACTGCCATCTGTCCCAGTGAAATCTGTCAATTGTGGTTACTTACGAAATCTGTAGTCGAACCTATAAATGGCTCTCTCTTACCTTGCCTACTCTATAATCCAAAATCTTACATTAATTTTTCTAAAAGAAGATAAGTGTAGAATAGTCACTAAAAATATTCATGAAAATAGTGTTATGATGCAAAATGAAATGAGGTTGGCCTTAGGAATCAAGCAATCTTAAAGTTAAATCTCGTTGACATTTGCTACATGATATTGGATATGTCATTAACATTTCTGTGCTTCAGTTTACTTACCTGTGAAATGGGAGCTGTGATATCTCTCCTGCCACATCCATTGGTGGTGGGAAAGATCACTGAGAAAAGAAACATAAAAGTGTCTGGCCATCAACAGGATTCACTTAGCACATGACAGTTTCATTGGCCTTTGTGATTTTCCAAGTCACACAATAACGCTTTGCAGATGGGACTGGCGAGGGGAATGGGGACTGAGTTTCAGAAAAGATTTAAGATGTTGGAATGTTTAATCTTCATTTTATTTTCCAAGAGTAATCTACATTCCTTTAACATGATCCCATCCATATTTGCATAAAACTGGGACACTCAAATGGTGTATTGCTCAATTTTTTTTTTATTTACCATTGTTATCTGGAATTATTTAGAGATAAGCAGAAAACTACAGGTGGGGAAAATTTCAGTTTAACAAAAAGTTCCTCTTCCTGTTCCAAAAATGTTAACAAGTATCTTCCAAACAGGACTGGTCTCCTTTCTCTCTCTCTCTCAACCATCATACCATGCAAGGAATTGCTACGGATTCCTCCAGTTTTGATCTCCAACAGACTACGTTTTTGTCAAACCTCACCTCCTAAAACTCAAATACCTTAGGTCATTTCTGTCATCATTATTACCTTAAGAATGTGCACAGGTCACTGATAACACAAAGCAAGTAGACCCCAAATGTCTCCTCCAAAACCAAAGCAGAAAGAGTGAGGAAGCACTTAAATAGGACCCCTTATCCCAAAACTTTCTATGAAATTTTTGTTAAGAAATATCACTGAAGTGTGAAGCCCTCCATAAAATGTTGGAGCATTTGAAAATATTTTTATGTCATAAATCTATGGCTAGTTTACCTGCAGCTTAACAATTGACCATTATACATAAAACCATCGGCAACATATTTTCCAAGACAAATATCAAATTCAAGTACTATGTTTCTTTTTTTCCACAAATTTATTTCTCTGTTCATAAGTACAGATGGTATAGTGTACTTCATAAGTTAAGAGCATGAGCTTGGGAGTCAGATAGAATGGAACAATCTCCAGGATTTGCCATATAAATGATTAGTTGTGTGACCTTGGGGAAGTCATCTACCTTCTCTGAGCCTCAATCTCCACATTTATAAATTGTGCTGGATAGTATGACCGTTGGCTTAGAAAATAGAGTCATAATAATTATACCCTGCCCAAAAATATGTGAACTATGTTCTGCACAAGCAGTGGTAAAAGTCCACAATAAACAGAGCACTTACACAGAAATTTTACTGTTCTCCTTGGATTTGTTTCCTTAAACACAAACACACACACACTCACACAATTCTCAAAAGCTCTGGGGATAGTCTTTTTCTTTCTGCTTCCTACATTTAAGCCATTTCACTGCCTTTTAGCACCTCCCCTAGTGGAAAAAACCTGGATACCTCAAATAAAAGCTCCCTTTTATTTAAATAAATATTTCCTTTGTAAGTCAGAGGTTTCCATATGCATGATCTTAGAGAAGTCACATCCCTTGTTCAGACACCCCCCACTGCATTTTTATCTAGGTGGGTTTGATTGAATGATGGCTGATGTCTTCTCTGAGTCTGTCTTCCAGGATTTATTTTAATAATTGCAGCATTATATAATAAATAAATTCATTAAGCTGAAGTGAATACCTAAAATGAGAAAATGAGATTTTAAAACTATCTGCATAATTTAATTATTCTAACCATCTTTGACAATTGTAACAAGTAATCTCTCTTTTTTTAAATAAGCAAGCTTCACTATGTCTCTCATAAAATGAAGATTGTGATGAACACTGCCCCAAAAATGCTGGTTCCATTTCACTAATAAGCTTGGTCTTGGCTGCGGGTTTTTTGGAAATGATTAAATATTACAAATGTAATCCACATGTAAGAGTACATGGAAAGGTTGAATAGCAAAATTTCACTGAAACCAGAAAGAACATTTTTAGCTCAAGATTAAGGGCTATTGTGGGTTAGGAGAAGGGCCAGAAGCACAGGGGATAATTGAGATATAGGGGACGGGAAAGAAACCCAGGAAAGAGTTTCTAAGCAAAGGGAGAGATTCTTCCAGGAATGCTTAGACCTGAACTTTTTTCTTGGTCTGCTTAAAGCTAGGAAGGTTTCTAAAAAACCTTCAAACCATAGTCACAGCAAGCATTTCATAACAGGTTTTTTTTTTTGCAGGAAAAAAATCAGTAGAGCTCACCCTTAGTGCAAGAGATCTATAGCTGCCACATTAAACAGATCATGAAATGACAAATAAAAGAGAGAATTAAAGGTACAGAGAGACAGTCCATGCAACTCTGCAGTTGAGGCAGAAATGCTTTGCATTTTCGAGACTGAAGGGCCACAGTTGCAGATCAGAAGCGAGAGACCTCTATTCAGTCAAGACCTGTGTGCCGAATTAAGGATGGGTCCAGAATGAGGCATTGAGAGCAGATCAGAGGAGGCCACAAAACCAATCTGATGAAAGAAGGAGAAAACAGAAACAGATCAGCTTCCCTGGGAGCCTTTCTTAAGAAGCCAAGTGGTACACGGGAAATGCAGAGGTTTTGAAGGCAGACAGCCCCTCTCCCAGGCTCCTCCACTCACTTCCTTGTGACATGTGACCTTGGTCAGGTTAAACTCTTGGAGCCTGTTTCCTCCTCTGAGCAAAGGAGGTAGTGTCTGGTTTTACACCCTGGCATGTTTGGGTGTGAGCCGAGGCCCTCAGCGCCAGTCCTCTGATCCAGCAGTGCAAATCCTCTCTGCTGTCAGTGTTGGGTGGGTGTGGTGAGCAGGCCCCATCCTCCTCCTTATAAAGACGCTTTCATTTCTTTCAGGAGTTATTAAATCCCCTCTCAGAGCTTGAGTATCCTTAAGGAAAAAAAAAAACAAAACAGTTTTCACAGGACGCAGACTGCTGTGTTATTCCTCCACCCCTCCCCCGAAGATTCAATTAACGAGAGGGAGAGGCGGTGTGTTTCTAACAAGTTCTTCACGCTGAATTGCTTAGAGATCTACATTAGGCCTCCTCTTAGTAATAGGAAAAAATTATCTCATCGTGACTCGACTCTCTTTCCCACCTCCGGCGGAGGGTTGCATCCATCAGCCCGACAGCAAGATTGATTTTCTAATTAAGCCTGCATTGGTACCAGCGTGCAGAGCCGCAGAGGCGTCCCTACTGTATCTTCCCAGCCATTCTGATCTGTGTTCATTTACCCTCATATTTAAAGCTCTTCCAAAGTTGGGGGGAAAATAATTAGACAGTCACTCTATGCATGTAAATATCCAATAGGATATCTGCTGCTTCAGGAGATATCTTTTGCTCTCTTTACCGAGCAAAAGAGAGAAAAGGTTGACAGGAGTCCATTTGGACTCAGTCTGACTCCATGTGGATGAAATTTGCCACCATGGCCCTGCTCCCCCCCCCCCCTCCTCCAGGGCCACCTCTGGTCACAGCTGGGCCGGCCAACACAGATGGTTGGAGGCGGCAGGCTTTCAGCATTTCTAAAAGCTCCATTCCCAGCACTGCTTGCCAAAAAGGTATAGCAGGCTTTTGTGCGGGCCTCTGTGATGAGATGTGCTCACTCGTGATTTAATTTACTTAGGGGAAGAATATGAAACCCTGAACAGCTCAGCCAGATTCAGTGTCCTCAGGGACTCTGCTGGAGGAGAAAACTTACTTTAGCAATTCTGGATCCAATGTGTCGGTGCCTTGTTGCTCATGACCTTCCTTCAGTGGGGGACGCTGGGGAATAAAACTGAAATCAGTAAGAAAAGCTTGCATCTTTTTTAGTTCATTCCTGTACATCCATTACCTAATATTTTATTTAAAACCTCAGTCTTTCACTAATTCAAGATGCTAATTTCGATTTGTGGGGCATTCTGACCTGAACTGGGATGAAGTTTACTTATGTTCAATGTTAAGAAAAGAAAAGAAAAACCA
Organism: Cynocephalus volans; assembly: GCF_027409185.1. NCBI lineage: Eukaryota > Metazoa > Chordata > Mammalia > Dermoptera > Cynocephalidae > Cynocephalus > Cynocephalus volans. The sequence continues at coordinate 102,152,534 of NC_084460.1, read as the reverse complement.
GAGGGGGGGGCGGGTTATGCATGTGTGCGATGGGCTTATCTAAGAGACAATTTGTTTTCAAGTAGCGTCATTCGTATTCATTAAGGAGCCTCTGGTCCTTGGTGGCGCCACTCAGGTCATTCATGTCCCCCAGGCTGCCCAAACAGCATCTTCCAAATTGACCTCATCGTGTTTCCCTGAAACTACATCCTCTTTCTGATTTTCCTATTCCTGTATATGGCACCACTGTACTCCCAGTCATCAGGTTTGAAACCCGGGCATTGCTGTTGAGTCAGCTCTCCCTTGACACCCACATCCAATCAGTTGTCTCATTCTATAAAGGAGACCGCTGGGAAGTACCATCATAATTTGTTATCATTCTTATTTGTATTTTTGCAATAGCCTCCTAACTCTTTTTCCCTGCATCCAGTCTCTCATGTTCTGTTCTCTATTTCATACCAGAATAATATTCTAATTATTTCCAAAGACTATCTTGGATTCTGTCATCCCGTTTTCAAAGACTTTCAGTGGCTTTCCACTGAATCCTACTAAGGCACAAATTCCTCAGGGCAGCAGGACTTTCTGGATTTTCTCATATGACATCCATCATTTGGTGGTTTGCATAGGAGGTTGTACCTTTCCCAGGAATGACAAAGATTCTTTTCTTGACCAAACTTTAGTCAGACTCTTAAACCTTCTCCTAAACCAATCTGTGTACTTCCTTGTAAAATCCAATTTTAGCAAGAACCTTGCTAAGTCAGTTTAGCAAGAACCTCCACCCTCAATATCTTATCACCATCAATATCTCTGGTCAGGATTCTCAGCCTCTACTATCCACCAAGTGAGTCTGATCACACTAGCCTGTCTTCAGCAAGAATCCTGCTAGGTTGGTTTGGCCAGAATCCCCCTTACCACTCATCTTACCTCTTAGTAATTTCCATCTACTGACCCTTACCCTGCTCCTTGGCTACAAATTCCTACTTGCCCATGCTGGATTCAGAGTCCAGCCCAATCTCTCTCGCATTGCTGTGGTCCCTGTACCTATTGCAATGGTCCTGAATAATTCCTTCTTTACCAGGCTTTAACAAGTGTCATTCAATAGATATACACACATATCTATACACACACACACACACATTTTTTTTTTTAACGGGGACATTTGGAAATTGTGTCAGAATTGTGTTTGTTTGCTGCAGTGACTAGAGTTCACAACTGTCATTTGCTGAGTGGAACAGTTAGCACCCCAGGAACAAGACAGTCACAGCACACTACTGAGAAACACTACTACCAGTCTGGCCAAATTTAACTTCACTCCTCCTCCAAATGTGTGTCACTCTGGTTATGACCCTATCCACCTTCAAGTTGGTACCATGTGCCACCTTTTCCAAGCAAACTGTCCTGATCATCACCACCCTGCACCCCAACACACACACACGCATGCGCGCACATGCACGCGCGCACGCACACTCCACTGGACTTCGACTTTCTCCTTCATGAATCTCACTTGGGGAACTTATCACAGTCTGCTTTTCCCAAATAAACTGGCCCGACAATCTTTCCAATAGATTGTAAGCTCCTTGTGAGAAAGGTCTTACATTACTCGTTTCTAGATCATTGACAGTCACACTATGCTTTATTTACAATATGTATTCCATATTCAGCTGTTAAATTGATCTGGGGTGAGGATCCATGCTAAATGGAAGCCAGAGGGCCAAGGAGTCAGGCAGGGCCCAAAGGACCAAGTGAGTAGTAAAGGCAGGAGCAAACCATGTCAGAAAGAGGAAGACAGACTAGGCAGAGGGAATCAGCAGCTCAGACAAGCAGTCTGAGAAAGAGAGGGCAGCATTCCTGGTGAGAGGTCAGGCAATAAGAGCTCAAGACCTCAGTGGTCAGGCGGAAAGAAGGGCAAACAAGACATCCATGAGCAGCTTGTAGAGGCATCACAAAACAAAAGGACAACTGAGAACCAAAAATGATGCAGTAAATAGTTGAGGAACTGGGTGGTCAGTGGCCTTGGCAGGTTGTACCCAGGACTTAAAGCAGCTGAAGAGGAGCAGGTGCATGGCAGTGGAACTGAGACACAGCTGAACTCGGGTTTTGCCCCAGGCTCTGAGCTCTTATGCGGTTCCTCCAGGGGTGGGCATCAATCCTAGCTCCACTAGTATGAGCTCTGCAGGCGGGCACAGACCACTGGGAGCATTTGGACTATGCACACATGAGAGGCAATGGTGGATTTTAGAAGGCAAAGTGAGGGGTAGGACCGTTACCTATCCTGCTGTTCGAAGGGAATAGTTGCAGGTGAGACAGAGGGAAAAGCAACTATAGTAATTTAGACACATAATTGACTGTTAGGAAGAAAAGTAACTTTGGGGAAGAGAAACAACACTTGAAGGTGATTTTTGCAGAAGGAAGAAGAGGGAAAATTTTTTTTTTTTAAAAAGTAACTTCGTAGAAAAACAACCATGCTGTATGCTGGGATTGAAACCATGGAAGTAGAGAGTAAGAGGAAAATGAAAGAATGTGCTATAAGGAAGATTTTAAAGGGAAAGGCATTAAGATCTCAAAATGTAGAGCTCACTGGAGTGGAGACAACAGAGTTACATAGTCATGGAGAAAAATTATGGAGAGTAGAGATCCCTTGACTAGAAACATTATACTCAAGTGATATAACCCATAACCTGGGAGAAAGAGTTAGAATAAGAGTTGGAAGAGATTGAAATCAAATGGAAGCTTCACCTACTTTGAAAAAGCAATAATCATTAACTATGGCAAGAATAACCAAGAAAGTTCATCCGTGACTATTTATTGGAGGACTAGGTTTGTGAAGCGCCTTATTAGAGAAAGTGATATTTGAAATATGCCTCAAAGGATAGGGAGGATTTCAGCAGATAAAAAGGAAAGAACTGAGCATTTCTAGATAATGCAAACATCAGGAAAAACAGTCATGAACAACAGCAGGAACAACAAGAGAAAGACAGCACCCACTTTACATTTTTAAAAAATCACTTCTCCTCTTCCTTCTCATGCCACCCATATTCCTATGATGATTTTTGCTTTAAAATCCTGGAAAAGAGCAGGATTCTCTGAGCTTTTTGGACCTGGCCTGCTGCCATCCTCAGCACATCCCTTTATCTTGGAGAGTCTCAGTTGCATTTACAAAGAACTGGTGACAGAGCTAATTAGAGGAAAAGTTAATTAGAATCTAGATCTCCTAAAATTTCTTCTTACCTTCAGCAATTCCTCAAGTTCCTAAAAGTGCTGCTTAAAGGAAAAGATTTGCACTGAGGCAGAACTTTGTGGCTGTGAAAGTAATTCCAAGATAATTACAGAGAAAAGGGTGTGACCTGTGAGTGCAAGAACACTTGGTACTTGCATTTACAATAGTTTGCCATCTAAGGTAACCTTAGATGTTAGAGACAGGAGGTCCAGGGAGCTCTGTCAGAAGTGACTTTTCGTGTCTCTCGGTGAAAGAAACCCAATCACTTTACATAAAGAGGGAAGAGAAGGAGAGGAAGTTAGAGAAAACTAGGTAAGAGAGCAAGGCTGAGGAAATTTCCCTTCACACAAGTGTGCAGACCAATTTCAGTCATCAGCTGTGCCATTAATATAACCCTCAGGGAGAAGTCTCTTCGAGGAGCAAATTGACATCTGGAGCATGAAGGCAAGAGAGCTGAGACTGAATGATATGCAAGACCAGTTGGGTTTTGTTTTGTTTTGTTTCTAAATATGTATAGGAAGATGTGTTAACATGTACAATCCTCAGAAGGGCTTTTTCTTTTGTACTTGGACAATAAATTGCTGCCATTTGTAAGAGAATAGAAGATTCATCCTCAGGTATTCATTTTGTCACATCCTGGAGTCGAAATTCCTATCAGGGATAAGTAGATGGAAAAAGAATCACTATAGCATACGCACATACGTGGGGAAAATGGGGAACCTGGGTAACGTGGATCTTTAATGAAATAAAATGAAATGAAAGTAACTTCTGGAATCAGATAGACCTCAGGTCGAATCTTCACTTCAATCTTACAGTTAGAGGCCTCTGAAAGGCAGTTTCCACATCTCTAAAATGATAGTAAAAATACCTGCTTCTTACGCTTGTTGTGAGGACAAAAGGAGACAATGCACCAAAAGCACGGCCCCATGCTTTGCACATAGGGGGTATTCTATGAAAAGGAATGTGTTGGCAGGAACTCACCAGACTACAGGAAAGTTCCTCACTAAACAAGGCTCCTTTTGGGGTGTCGGGGGTGGAATTAATCATGGCCGCCATAAGACCAGCTGCCATATAGCCAGACTCACTTGCCTGTCTCTCCCAGAAGGAAATGTTTGGTCTGACACCCAACAGAATGAATTGCGGGGCACTAATACAAGTGCAAATGCAGCACCTATATGGTATCTTACCTGACATTCTCAACACTAGCAAAAAAGTGGACCGGCCAATTGGAGACCATTCAACACTAAATAAACATTTGGAAAAGAGCCACGTCTTTTGTAAAATTATAATCTGCTTAAAATAGATGGCCTCGGAGGTCACTTTCAAATATTCTCCCTTGGATGTCCTTGTATGTTTACTTCTACCCAAAGGCAATTTGGGGGCAAGCACCTCAGACAGCCACTCGGGCACCAGGAACTAAGTGCAGATGCTGCTGTTCCTTGAACAGGATGTGCTGCTCAATCACTTCTCTTTTAAAAAGGCTACGATTGTTGGAGAAGGCAAGTGCCATTGAACAAATGTACAAGCCTTACAGAGAACATTTTGGGAGGGCAGTGCATAAGGGGTTAGGAGGAGGGCTCTGCTCACATTTCTGATCTGGAGCCCTATTTGGTCTATAACTACCTAAAAGGATACAAGGGAACAGCGCCCAGAACTCACCCAGGGCCAGTCCTAGTGCCTGTTCCCCACAGCCAGAGCGAGTGGGAAATCACTATGGCCCACAGGCCGTAGTTTTTTTTTTGCAGTTTTATTGGAACACAGCTATACCTATTTTTTTGTTTGTTGTTTTTTTTTTCACAATATAAGGTTTTTATTTTTCTAAATCGAAACATGATTGTACATATCTGTGTGGTACTGTATTGAATATCAATACCTGTGTGCAATACACAATCCTCAAATCAGGATAATTACTATATTTATCATTACACAATGTAATCATTTTAGGGGCCACACCCATTTCTTCACGTATTTTCTATGGTTACTTTCGTGCTACAATGACAGAGTTGAGTAGTTGGGACTGAGACCACATGGCACACAAAGCTTAAAATATTTATTACCTGGCCCTTCACAGAAAAAGTTTGCCCACCCCTAGGTTAAAGTACTGAGAATTGCCTTGACTCAGTGGTGACAAAAAAATTAACTCTAGGCTAAATGCTTCTCTTGTCCTGTCTAAGTAAAGCTGCTTTTAAAGGATCAAATTGTTCCCAAGTAACTTAACTATGTTCCAGAAAAAAGCTTAAAGATACCTATATGAATACAAAAGTATCCAGCAACCAGCAAGGTAAAATTCACAATGTCTGGCATCCAATCAAAAGTTACACAGCATGCAAAGAAGGGAAATACAATTCATAATGTGGGGTGGGGGGGAAACCAGTCAATCAAAACTGACCCAGAGGGCTGGCCCCATGGCTCACTCGTGAGAGTGTGGTGCTGGTAGTGCTGAGGCCGTGGGTTCAGATCCTATATAGGGACGGCCGGTGCACGCACTGGCTGAGAGTGGTGCAGACCACACCGTGCCGAGGGTTGCGATCCCCTTAACGGTCAAAAAAAAAAAAGTTAAAAAAAAAACTGACCCAGAAATGTCACAGATGATAACATTAATAACAAAGGACACTAAAACAATTACTATGATTGTATTCTGTGTGTTGGTGTTTGAGGAAAGATTGAACATGTTGAATAAAGACAAGAAAAATACATTAAAAGACTCAAATAAAATTGTTAACCATTTAAAACAAAATAATAACAATATATTTGGGGGTTTTAACATATTTAGAAGTGAAATATATGATAGGATGAGCTCAAAGAGTACGAGGAGTACTAATGGAATTGTACCACTGTAAGATTTTTACATTGTAAAATAGCTTAATATTAAGCTTAATATTATCTGAAGGTAGACTGTGATAACATATACATGCATCATAAACTCTAGAACAACTACGAAACCACAAAACAATATTCTGGCAAACTCATCAAATACTTTATTTTTCTTTTATTTCTAACATTTTTATTTGTTGTTTTTTTTTTATAGTTTACATTTCTCTGCTAACATCCCCCAGCTATCCATGTTTCTTGTCTACCTTTTCCTTTAATACTTTAATATATTTATGTGGTTATTAGTCCTTTTTTTTGAGAATTGTAACATCTGAGATGTGTTAATCTGCTTCCACTGCCTTTTTTCACCTGATTATGTTTAACATTTTCCAGTTTCTTCATGTGTCTTGCAATTTTTTATTGAATGCCAGATATTGAGTGTTAAAGGATAATAGAGATAAGTAAATAATAGTTACCCTCTAATCCCAGAAAGGATATCTCCCTTCTTCTGTCAGCCCAGTAAAATTCTATGCTAGTTCAATCAAAACTTCAGTTGAGCTGGGCTTTGTTTTGTTGCAGTTATAGTCAATGCATCACTGGTTCCATATGTTTTGAGGGCGGGATAGGGACTTTCCTTTCAGCCAGGCTTGAGATGTGAGACCAATTGGAACTCGAGATCTCTTTAGGTTTTACAGTTCAGCATCTACTTTTGAGCTGCTGGGGAATTTAATTTTCTTTTCGGTCTCAACCCCAACTTTCTGTGCCTGGGAATTTGTCTAGTTTTTCCTTAGCCCAATATGTATGAGATATTCCTCCACCAGGAATGAAGGCATCTGTGGGTTTCTCTCTGCTCTCCTAGAAGAATTTGTCTTTCCTGGAATTTGATTCACTTAGGTTTCTTTAAATCCCTGAAATCCCTAGTTGGTTAAAAACAAATCTACAATTTTGTAGATTATCCAACTAAAAGTATTCTTATCATTAGGATAAGAGTAGCAGTCTCTTGGGATGTTCTCCATCTAAACTGAAAGCAGATGCTCTAAGGAGCTTACAGTTTAAAATAAGCAACACAATTTGGCGATTGGTACAAGAATAATAAAGTGGTAGAAGCAAAACACAAAAGGCCCTTGTACTAATTCAGACTTTAAATTAGTTAAAAAAAAAAAAAAAAAAAAAAAAAAAACAGGGTCTTCATCCACTGACTCATGAAATCTGAAACCAAACTACTTTAATAAATTATTTATATAATTTGAAAATTAATTAATAAATGAATTTTAAAATAACAAATTAATAAATTATTTGCATAAGTCCAGTGTTTTATCTTTAGGGTGAATTTCCCACAGACTCAAGTAAAATTAGAGTAGGTGAGGCCTTATAGATCATCTAATCCAGAGGTTTTCACACATAGTCCAGAGAACTCTTAATATTCATAAAAGTCTATTTAGAACTGCTATAGGATATGAGTAAAAGTCCAGTCTGTTCTGAGTCCCCTTCCCAAAACATATGAATACTGCTTTTATCAGTTTTCTATATTGGGTTTTGAGTTACGTATCATTGGAAATAGAAGGTCTGATCCTTTCAAAATTATGAAAATCAGTCAATCCCTCCCTCCCCCACATACACGTGCGCGCGCGCGCGCGCGCGCGCGCACACACACGTACCAGAAATCATACTAGAACCCCTCTCGAACCAGTACATTGTCCTCTCTACATGCTCCTTCTCATCACTAATTAATCTCCCTGTCCTAGACGATGGTAAGACTCCACCACATTGGTCAATTTCAGTGTGGAACCATGGATGAGCAGGTTTAGTCAGATTGATTAATGATTTGCAGAGCCTTGGAGACTCTTGGGTGACATCAGTTGGGCCCAGGTGAAATTGTAATCACCAGTGTATAAATGATTTGGACACTGTAATTTCCCCCTGTGATTTAGTTTGCTTTCTTCTGTTGATTTATTTAGAATGTGCTCTGCTGTGTCTCCCAACCCTGCTACACTTTGAGCACCAATAAACGTCAAACAGATTAGACAGGCCCATTACTCAATGGGCACATTTCTAAAAATGGTACAAAGGTGAAATCCCAGCAGTTTCAGATGATTGGAGTATTTACAGGATGTTAGGAAAACATCTGCTTCAAAAATTCATAGGTTCAAGAGCTGATGTAATGTTTTATTAGGAGCCTACACCACCACTAGTCACTGTACAGAAAATATTAAGCCATTACAGAGTGAATGAGTTTTGAGTACCTATTACATAGAATGGGCTGTACAAAGATTGGCCCTCTAATAGCCACTTAGAGTGAATACATTTTGCTTTTATCAAAAGAGAAGAGAATGGAGCTCACTTTTATAGCTTTGCTCAAAGATAAATATGGGTAAAAAGAGGTGTTTTTTTCTCCAGCACTGACCACTTAGCTTTGGGCATATAATATTCTTGCTCCAGTATAAAGTTACCAAGCCTTGAGAAGCAGATAAAAAGTGGCAACAATTCACTAGAACAAATCTTGAACTATTTGTTTATCTTCATTGTTACCTTAGAGGCCATTAATGGATCACCAATTATGGAGCCACTCATCGTGTGCTATCTTATTTAATCTTTATAAGAATACTGAGATATAGGTACAATTATCCCCATTTTACATATGAGGAAACTGAGGCTTAGCAAGGTTAGGTAACTTGCTCTTCATCACACGTTTAGTAAATGGCAAAGCTGGGATTCTAACCCAATCAGTTTAATTCCAAAGTCCTCACTTCTGGCCAGTACTGTCATCAGTTGTGCAGAAAACAACCAGCTTAAGGTTAAAATAACAGCAACCAGAATAGGTTGTTCTGGCTATTTCATACCCACAAGAAGTGTATAGTAACCTTCAAGGAACCATGTAGAATAGTGTTTGTTGCAGAGGATATGGCAGGGAGATACCATAGTTACTAATAAATTAAAATTAATTCCAGAATCATACTTCTGCAATTTCCAGTTCACCAAGATTTAACTACATCTTCACTCAGTGGGTTTTTTTTTTTTTTTTTTTATGATGCTGTTCCTTTCCCATAGCTAATGGGGTAGTTGGTGGGGGGCATGGCAGATGAGGAAGCTGAATGCCTGAAGAAGGAGAAAGAATATGATTTGGATTTGGCAGGAGCCAACCAGTATTTCCAGTATATGGTGCAAAATTAACCATATAGTTTTGGATACATACATAAATGTACACATGGGCATTCGCAGGGCATGTGCATGACAAAAAAGGAATGGAGAGAGAAGAGAGGTACTGCATGCTTCTTTTTGCTTTGCATTTCTGAGGAAACAGCAGTTGTATTCATCACTTATTAATCACAAATTTTGGTGCTATGTCTTTAGAACAGAAAAGCATCACCTGATTTTCAACTCATATTCTGCTAATTGGTAGGTTTTGCCTCTCAACTAAACTGTAAAGGGGAAGGGTGCATACTAAACTGATTGCCCTACTTAGGCAGTTCCTGGCAGGAATGCTGAGATGGATTAACATGCATAACAGAAGGCTTATGTGACCCTGGGAGACAGTAGAACCTGAAATAACCTTAATATCCTGTCAACTTTCATTACCAGACCCCACTGAACAAGAAAAGCCTATTTAACAATCTGTCTGGGAAAGAAAAATCCGTATCTATTTTTTTTAACCAGGATTTTTCATCCTGTTCTTTTTTATCCTGGGGATATTTTCTTCCACCTCACTTCTCAGAACATCACTACACTAGACCAAGTTATATGGTGTGCTGATTTCATCAAATTTCTCAGCGTGGATGCCACTCCACAATCCTTGCATCAACAAACACACCCCCAGATCTCTCGAACACAGAGTCAGTGATGAACAACTGGCAGTCTGGGGCCCAGCAGTGTATTGGAACAGAAAAAACTCCCTCCTGACACTTGTCCAGCACTAGGAAGGTGGCCCCAGGCTCAAGAAAGAGGGGAAGAATAAGTCCAGCTGAGGACTCAAGAAGCAAGAATATCTCTGATAAGCACCTGGGCTTTCTCAAACTACACAAATCCAGATGTCTTGTCAAGTTGTCAATTGCATTTGCTGAAAGCATCCTGAGTTACTGTGGCATGCCAAGTGCTGTATGCTCCTCAAGGGACAGGCTGATGGGGAAATTCTAAAAATACTAGAGCACTAGAACAAATCCAAAATAATTGCATTTCCGTAGCTTTTTAACAGCACTCTCAATAGACAATGCTTCCAGTCTCAGTAAATATTTTCCCAAATCTCCAATTAGATGTCATATCTTGAGGTTCTAAACTTTCTCCATTTACAGAACATGGTAAAGCTATAGGATTAATTTCATCTAATCAGAGGAGTTGCAGTCATGTTTTTAAAAAATCACTAGGCAGTATACAGAGATCTGGATTCTCTAAAATCAGCAGCTATGTGATTCTGGGCAAGTCACTTCTCTCATCTGAACCATAAAAGAGAAGGGAGAAAGCATTAAAATTTGTAGAGTTATTGGACACTTTACCATCATTACCTTTACTAAATGGTTTCCAGTATTTCTTCTAGTCCTAATTTTCTGTGCTATTAACTGAATGCCTAAATTGATTTAGCAAACGTTTACTGGGAGAGTCTATGGGCCAGGTACAGTGCTAAGCACTGCAAGAGTCTTCAAAATCAATGAGGATGAAATAATAATAAAGAGTTTTTACAAAGATTTTTTAAATGACCAATCAGACCTTTGGGTTTCTTTTTCCATAAAATTCAGAAGAATAGATTCTTATGTTATTACTGAAGTCAGGCTGTGACATAATCCTGTCAGGAATTTGTCATTTTTGAGAAATTGCTCAGCTCCTCCCAGTGTGATGCACTGGGACTTCACTTATCTGAGCTCCAATATCTTTGTCTACAAAACAGATAAGTTAGTTGGATGTTTCACTGGAAAGAACAATGTATTAAAAGTCAAGAGGGGCCGAGCCCGTGGCGCACTCGGTAGAGTGCTGCGCTGGGAGCGCGGCGACGCTCCCGCTGCGGGTTCGGATCCTATATAAGAATGACCAGTGCACTCACTGGCTGAGTGCCGGTCACGAAAAAACGACAAACAAAATAAAAAAAATAAAATAAAATTTAAAAGAAAAAAAAAAAAAAGTCAAGAGAACTGAGTTCTAGTTCTGGCTATAGCATTAACATGTTAGACAATTTACTTTGTCTCTCTGAGTCCCATTTTTCTGATATGGATAATTTGTTATTGATGATTTCGTTATTCATTTATGGTTCAGCTTTAAGAGAGAGAAAATGGTCTAAACCTGAACGTGCAATACAGTAGCCACTAACCACATGTGGCACTTGAAATGTCACTAGTCCAAATTGAGATGCTATAAAAGAAAAAGAAAAGATGCAAACAAGAAAAGATATAAAATCTTGCATAAGGAAGCCAGCTCCTGTCCATTCTGGGGACTCACATCCCTTACGGCCTGAAGTCACTAAGGAGTTCCATTTCACCTTGCTGCTCCAGGGCCTTCCTCTGCAGTTTCAAGTAAGAGCAAGCCTGAGAACCAGAGAAGTAGAAAGGCCCACTGATTTCATATTGGAAAAGATAGACAGCTAGTGACAGGAGAAAAACACGAGCCGTTGAAAGGGAACAGGGCCCTGGAGAAAAAAAGAGCTGGAGCAGCCTGGAGTAGCCTGGAGTTGGAACAGTTTGCAGGGACCTTAGAGTGAGAGAGCAGAGAGGGACCTAAACTGCCCAGCAGAGCTCTGCTCTCTGAATCAAATTTCTCTCTCCCTTCACTTCTTCATCTTTTTAGTTCCCATTTTATTCCTTCCTTTCTATCTTGCAATTCTCTTGGCCAGGCACTTTTGCATGTGTGTCTCATTGGATTGTAATGCGCCTATGAGGCCAGTATGAGTATCCTCATTTTACAATTAAATAAACTGGAACTCAGAAAAGTTATATAACTTGCCCGAGATTAAACAGCTGGTAATTATCATGGAGCCAGGATCTGAATCCATAGCTCTCAATCTCAATGGCTATACTTTTCCACAAAACCACAACACTTGCATATATTTTAACTGTTCTCTCTTAATTGGCTTGTGATATATTTTAAATTCAGCTAATTCTCTTGTTGCTCTATGAAGACAGTTTGGAGGTTATTCTACTTCACATTTTTAAACTGCTTCCTAAAATATGACAGGGCTAATTTTCAAAACTCCTTTTGTCATTGTTCACTAAATAAATATTAATCAGATTTGAATACTTAGGCTGATAAAGTAAGTAGGCCTATGGCTCATTTGAATAGCTCAGCCAAACCTGTGAAGAAACAAAATTAGCTTTCAGTGAGTAACAGATTTGGGCAACAAACATAAAAACGTTTTAGCCAAGTGAATTAAAATTAACTTAGTTGATGATGGGAAATCTATTAATGGAAATGTGTAAACCTAAACCCTTAAAATCTTGATCACATCATTTTTATAATTTAATTTCAACAGAACTAGCAAAATATTTTTTTTTTCTTTTTCTCCTTCATGAACCACAGAAAAAAAGACAAATGAAATACATTCATTGTGCTTATTTGAAATAAAGTTCCTTCATGTTCCCTCTGTAATCCCCCAAATGCCAGCGTTAATCCATCTCTAAATCCACACGGCTTTCAGTTCAGACCCCAAGGAAAGCATAAAGTAAGCATAAGTAATGCACACAGAAACTGTGCCAGTTCAAACCACAGCAGAAGCCAGAGCATCCTGAGACAGGACTGGGAATTTGACTTCAAACAAATCCCCACGTTGGGGATTTAAACATACATAGAAGCTGGGTTTTTTTTCAATTCTAGGTAACAGAGAGAACAACTATCAAAATCATTTTATTCATTATTTCATATCAACCTACAATTTTCATCTGTGTTGTAAGATCCTATGAAGAAAGAGGAGTTAGGTATGATCTTCCCTCAGAAATCCCAAGACAGTGAAAAAAAATTTAAATATAACAAACATTGACAGAGACAGATGCGGGAGGTGAAAAGTATTCTCATTGCCTAATAGCTTTTTATTAGCAAAATAATTCTGAATTGTTTTAAATAGCATTTCCTACTGCTTTTAAGTATAAATATGTAATGTTTATAGTTTAGATTGTGATTAGAAATCACATGTAGTAGAAAATCAACCAGAAATTAAGATAAAGGACCTGTAAAATAATGTCATAAGAAATATAATTTGATTTAGAAAACTTCAGTGCTCAAGAAACTTTTATAAATAAATATAACATAAAAGAAAGTATTTCTATGTATAAATGAGTTATAGGGAGCCTGGGAAATATAGTTTGATAGGTTGTAAATAGATTAGGTAGATACATGATTAGACAGACAGATAAACAGGTAGAGGAAAAAAATAAAATAGATACAAACATTTTTGTCCCTCTTCAAATCAGGAAAAATGTAGTAAAAACGTAAATATTTCAAACTAAGAGAAGTTAGAATTCAATTCAGCACAAAATGATTTCAAGTGTACTTTACCTTATATTACAGATAGACTAAAAATTTTTCATATGAATTATATTTACGTGAATTTTTTTTTTTTTTTTTTTTTTTTTTTTTTTTTTTTTTTGTGACCGGCAAGGGGATCGCAACCCTTGGCTTGGTGTCATTCGCACCGGGCTCAGCCAGTGAGTACACCAGCCATCCCTATATAGGATCCGAACCCATGGCCTTGGCGCTCCCAGCGCCGCTGCGCTCCCAGCGCCGCTGCACTCCCAGCGCCACACTCTCCCGAGTGAGCCACAGGGTCGGCCCTTATGCGAATTATTTTAAATGACCCAAGTGTGGTCATTTATAGAAAACATATGGTGACTTCTTAACTGCTTTCTCATTTATCTGTGTTGTAAATTCTTCATTCAACAGATAATTATTGAGCACAAACCATGTGCCAGGTGCTGAGTCTGTAATACTGAACAAGGCAGCATGCTCCTGTCGTCAAGGAAGTTAAAGTACACCAGGGAAACAACAAACAGGTGGATTAGCAAGTTCATTTAATAAGCACAAAGTGTGCTGCGTGTTATCAAAGAAATAAACGTGGCATGTGGTGGAGAACAGCTGGGGATCTAATTCACATCAGATAATCAGGGAAAGCTTCTCCAAGGAAGTGACATCCAGACTAAGCTCCAAAAGATAAAAAGCAGCTCTCCCATCACTTAGAAAGAGAGCAAGGACATATGGATTTTGTGGGACAAGTTGGGGTAGGGTTTAAAAGCCTGAGGAGAAAAGAAGACTGGAGGACAGTTAGGAGGGGACGAGCCAGAGAAAAGATCAGATAGGCTGAGGTTGTGATAACAAGATTGGAGTTTAACTCATGTTCCTGAACAAATTACTCATGCTGCCCTTTGGAGAACTGATTGAAGACAGGTAGCGTGGAAGCGAGGCCACAGGTTAGGAGGCTAGTCCATAACTGGAAAGATGATGGTAACTTGACTCAGTGGTTGCAGCGGAAATAGAGATCCTCAGTGGACTGGAGGATAGAGGCAACAGAGCTTGCTGATGGATTGGATGCAAGGCTTGACGAAGAGGTTTGCATCAAAGATATACAAGGGTACTTCAAAAGTTCATGGAAAAATGGAATCACAAGACAATACAAATCTTTCCATGAGCTTTTTGAAGAGCCTTTGTGTATACAATCCAGGTTTTTGTGTAAACTCTTCTCAATTTCATATAGGGATTGTGTTCCAAAAGTATTTGCTAGTCCATTGCATGTGAAAATGCACTCTGGTTTCACAAGAGTTTATCTGAACTTCTCAAATACAGGTCTTCAATACCATTCATAAATGAATCTCTATCAAAAAAAATGTATTGAGCCAAACATGGAAATCTGCAATTCTCTCTTCTCTTCGTAATATACAATGAGCCTTTATTTGATTTTTATTCCTCTTTAAAATCTTTAATGGATTCCATCTGTGTTGGTGTTGTTGTTGCTATTGTTGTTACTGTTGTTTTATAAAGCTGGCTTAAATCCTTACTGGTTAACCCAGAAATGATTAAAGAAATCCATTTAACTAGGCCACTGCTTGGAGTGGGACATTCGAGTGTTCTACCTAAGTCTAAGCTAAATTAATTGGATTCTAGTTCTTGGAAAATACTATGACCTCATTGGGTTTCCAGACCCCACTGAGTCACACTTAGAATTTGGGTTTCCAAAACTTAAAAGCCACAAAACAAAGATCATATAAACCTACCAATTTCTACTGAGTTTTTGGTTCAAACTTTTTCCTCTGTTGTAGTTTTCGCCAGTTTGTGGCAATTGTTTGGATATAATGGGAGTATAAACTCTAGTTTTTTTCCCAAACATTTTTAAGGGATTCACTTGAGCATTGGGAGTGTGCAGAACAGCCATGACAGATGACTATGGTATAGCTTCACAGAAACTCATAAAGAGGCAGAAGGATGTCAGGGACCCACTATAATGACCCAATCAACAGCACAGGCAAAGGCAAACTACTAGGAAAGAAGTCAGTATGAGAGCTTGCCTTCCATGCTTAACCAGAGACCTGGTTCCCATTTGTACTGTGCTGACCAAGTAAAATGGATAATTTTCTTCAAATCCACTCCCCACACACAAAGTAGGATGAGTTCTTTGACTTCTGGGATCAATGTGAGTTTTATCTGTGTAAATCTAGGTCAGCCTCATGATATTCTGGCTATTTCATATGGGAAAAAGCAGCCACCCAGCATTCCCATTTGAAATTATTCCTTCTCATCCATTTTAGTGTCTAAATCTTTAAAATCTTCATTCTAAGTGCTCTGAGGAGTGTTTGTTGTAACTAAAAATAAGGTAGTGGTGTCTGTCAAGTCCCAGCCTCCTGGATCTAGTTTGATGTGCAAGGTCCTCAATCTCCTTCCACCCCGTGCCACCCACAGTCCCTCCAAGCACAGAATCCTACAACAGGAGAAACCAGGCCTTGAGTTTCAAAGACTGTTAGGCCCAATTGACAATGTGGTTTAGTAGCAGAAATGTGGGTGAGCTTTGCAATCGGGTGTATCAGGGTTTAAATCCTCTATCCACCAGTACAGCTCAGGGACTTCAAGCAAAGTATTTAACTTCTCAGTACCTCAGTTTGGTTCCCTGCAGAATGGATATTACAGTTCCTCTCTCATAGGTTTATTATGAGGAATCAACTAAATCATACCCCTGTAAGTTCCTGGCGTATGATAGGCTGCCAATGAATCTTATCATAGCAGGAGTCCCAGCTGCGTTGTTTGCTACTGATATTTAGCCAAGTCTGGCTGCCTGGTAGGGCGGATCTGCCAGGAGACTGCGTCAGGAACTGAAGAGCCTCCTGGGAAAGAACTCATACAGAATGAGACTGTCAGACAAGCTTGGCCTGAGAAGAAAAAGTCTCAGTTACCCAGGGGAAAGGCTAGCTTTGATTCTGTGGTGCTCCCCTCCCCCAGTCCAGCCCCTTTCACATGTGCTCATATTAGAATCCCGGGGAGAAAGGAAACTCTGAACAAAAACAAAGAGTGCTGTTTTCTCTAAAAACATCTGGCTCACCCTCTTGTATGTCTTCCACTTCTCTTTCCACGCACTCACAATCACTGGGGAGAATTCTGGCTAGCCCAGTTGCCGTGAGATTTGTTACTTCCTTGGATTGGTGAATTTGGCTTACTAAGCCCAATTTGGAGCTGCAGAACTTGGATTCTGTGCTTGAGTTACTTGAATAAAGTAGGCACCCGGCTTCATCCCCATCCTTCCGAAGTCGGACCTCTTTTGATAAATTCACATTTACATGCATCTCTAGAGGGACTTAGTTTTTCTAACCAAAATATGAAAGTTCAGTTCCTGATGAGCAACCTCACAGGACTAGCCACCTGTTACATCAACGAACACATTCTCATGGGTCAGTATATCAGATTACTCCCTTGCCCACTCCCACACAAGAAAGCAGATGCTCAATAGAATCAGGACAGTGTCAGGAACTAACCTCAGGAATGGGCCCAGATATAAACTGGAATGACGCTACAGAGATGCTTAAGCTTTACAGGCTGAAAGTAGCCAAATCTGGTACACTCAAAAGCAGATCTTGCTCTTTTGACTCTGAAGCCACCTTTGTCTCTCCCATGCACATTCCATGTCCAATAGTGGGCAGCGTTGTTTTAGTGGATAAAAATGTTTGAGCTTTCCATCCTCACCAAATCTTGTTCTTTAAGGTTAGTTCTGTCCAATAGAATTTTCTGCAATGGTGGAAATGTTCTATATTTGCATTACCCAACATGATGGCCACTTGTGCCTACTGAGCACTTCAAATGGAGCTACTGTGACTAATGAACTAAATTTTTAATATTATTTAATGTTAATGGATGTCAATCGTCATTGGCAGCTAAGGACTACCATATTCCATCATACATACCTAGGCAACATGAGACTCCTGTCCCTTTCTGTCATCCAATGTATCCACAGCCCTATTGTCAGGGCCCTGGATCCCAGCTATGTAGTTCTATTATCTTTGCAAGCCTCAAATTCTAGTAAATTTAAATTACTCAATAAACAATATTATAGTCTTCTTCAAGATGGCAGTGGCTGCGGTGGTTGGCGCGGAGTAGCTGAGGTGGAAAAGGCAGCCACTGGGCCTTAGGCAGCCGGGAAACTTGTGGACCTTCCTCTTGCCATCTCTTAAGGGAGGACCGCTGCTGGTGGCCGGTCGTGGGGGCTGACCGCCACTTTGCCCTTGGCAGGAGAGGCTGTCTCCTTTACAGGCAACAGCTTTGAAGTATGGAGCAGGAAAAGAACTGTTTCTTAGCTGCAAAAGCGAGTCTCTAAACAGGGAACACGGCACCAGGGCTGCTGTGGATGCAGCCAGGATCCTGGAGGCCGGGGCCGCGCTGAAGGTGGCCAGCTGCCCTATTCAGGATTCAAGGTTTCAGACCGGCATAAAAGAAGATTCTTGGGAGCGCCCGAGCCACGCCACGGGACTGACTGAGCAGCCCGAGGCGGCGGCAACCGAGAACGGGGATGGCGACAAAGCAGAGGCAGAGAGGGAGCAGCCCGACCTGGCACAGCCGTGTGAGTGACCCCTGACTTGGCCCTGCTGGGGGGGGCAGATGCCCGCCCAGCTTCCGCCTGCATCACCGGGCCACTCACCGCCCCAGGGCTGCCTCCATTTTCTCAGGTGGTGGCAGCTCTGGCCCGGCTCAGCCAAGCCTGTCCTCCTCGCCCGGCTCAGCTCCTCACTGAGTCTTCCCACTTGCTTGCCCCGGTGCAGGGCTTCCCGGGGCCTGTGGGCCGGCCTTCCTTCTCACTCTCTCACTCCCTCTGCGGTTCTCTGGCGGGGCTGGTGGCATGGGGCATCCCCGGCCAGTGTCAGGAGGGCAAGGAAGTACGGGCTGGGCCAACTGTCACTCCACCACACCCTGGGCTCAGGCCCCCAGTAAACTTCCTGTTACTGGGAGGCAGATACCATCTCTGCGGCCACCAGTTTGGAAAAATGCCTAACCGATTTCTGGTTAGGAATACTGTGGTTGGAGAGTTCCCAAGTCTGCTTGAACCTGCCGGAGAGCTGACTGCGGGCGGGCACTGGACTCGGTCCTCGCCGGGGGGATACAAAGGTGAACCGTGTGCTGCGGGCTCCTTCCCCGAGGAGCTCACACTCTGGTGTGGGAGATAAGACAAGTACACAAATAACCGCGATACCAGGAAGAAGGTGATAAGACAAGCAAACAGAAAGGACATTGTTGGGGGGAGGGGGGAGGGAGAAGGGAGGGAGGTTTTGGTGATGGGGAGCAATAATCAGCTACAATGTATATCGACAAAATAAAATTAAAAAAAAAAAAAAGAAACAGAATTACCCACGGGGGAAAAAAATATATAAAAATAAATAAATAAATAAAATGATGAAAAAAAAAAAAAAAAAAGAAAGATCTACACAGTGCTACAAAGGCACCCAGAGCGACCGGTTGTCTGCGCCTAGCAGAAACCTGGTAGACTTCCTGGGCGAGGCGGTGCTGAGCAGGGTCTTGAAGGCCCAGCTGATAGACGAGGGTTGCAGAAGACACGTCCCAGGCCTGCCCAGTGCGCACAGAGCGGGGAGACGTCTGGCTAGGGAAGCGGAGACTCGACAGAAACCACACACCCTGTGGGGCCACCACTGCACAATCCAACAGCCTGGGCCAGAGTGCACGGAACAGGGAGAAGTCCTGCATGGGAAGTGAAAGCTCAGCAGAGACCACACACCCTGCGGTACCGCCCAGTGATTGAGCAGCCCAGCAGAGTCCAAGCTGACCAGAGAGGTGGCTCCCCGGAGAGGCCCAAGACCCGAGGCAACCATACACACAAGGCACTAGAGGCCAACTGAGCAGTCATGGAGGTAGCCATACCAAATTGGCAACCACAGCAACATCTTAGTTAGTCAATATTCTCAAACTGGTGGACTGTGAAGCCCCCTGCCACAATGAATAAACATCAAAAAAAAGACACCAGAAATACAAAAAATCAAGAAAGTACACCACCAAAAGTTAATAAATCTCAAACTCTAGATCCTATAGAACAAGAAGCCCTCGAAATGACTGGCAAGGAATTTCGAGTAATAATTCTAAGGAAACTGAATGAGATACAAGAAAACTCAGCTAGACATCAAGATGAAATGAGGAAAAGTATACAGGATCTGAAAGAGGAAATGTACAAGGAAATCAATGTCCTGAAAAAAAATGTAGCAGAACTTGCTGAACTGAAGAAGTTATTCAGCGAAATAAAAAACACAATGGAGAGTTTAACCAGCAGGCTTGTCGAAGTTGAGGAGAGAACCTCTGAACTTGAAGACGGGCTGTTTGAAATAACACAAGCAGACAAAAAGAAAGAAAAAAGAATCAAAGACATTGAAGAAAATCTGAGAGAGATATCAGACAACCTTAAGTGCTCAAATATCCGAGTCATGGGTATTCCAGAAGGGGAGGAAAATGGAGATTCCATTGAAAACATATTCAACAAAATAGTGGCAGAAAACTTCCCAGGTATAGGAAAAATCACAGATCTTCAGATCCAGGAAGCTCAACGATCTCCAAACGTATTCAACCCAAAAAGGCCTTCTCCAAGACATGTCATAGTCAAATTGGTAAAACTCAGAGACAAAGAGAGAATTTTACAAGCTGCAAGACAGAAGCATCAAATCACCTATAAGGGAGCCTCAATCAGGCTAACATCAGACTTTTCACCACAAACCCTAAAAGCTAGAAAGGAATGGGATGATATTTTCAAAATACTAAAAGACAAAGATTGCCAGCCAAGAATACTCTACCCTGCAAGGCTATCTTTCCGAAATGAAGGGCAAATAGTATATTTCTCAGACAAACAAAAACTGCGGGAGTTCACTACCACACGACAAACCTTACAAGAAATCCTCAAGGGAATACTGGGTTTGGTTCCTGAAAAATAGCTACCACTGCCATAAAAACCCAAGAAAAATCAAAACCCACTAGTATAATAAAAATGGCATTCATGAAGATAAAACAAACAAACAAAAACGCTATCTACAACCTAAGGAACCAACAAACAAAGAAACCAAACAGTAAATCAGAAACGAAGGAACAAAAGACACCTAAGACAACCAAACAACCAATAAAATGCCAGGAGTAAATCAACACCTTTCAATAACAACTCTTAATGTAAAAGGCTTAAATTCCCCAATCAAAAGACACAGACTGGCTGACTGGATCAAAAAGGAGGACCCAACTATATGCTGCCTACAAGAGACCCACCTCACCCATAAAGATTCACATAGACTAAGAGTGAAAGGATGGAAAAAGATTAACCATGCAAACAGAAAAGAAAAACGAGCTGGAGCAGCTATTCTTATATCTGACAAAATAGACTTTAAACTAAAAACCATAAAAAGAGACAATGAGGGACACTACTTAATGATAAAAGGACTGATCCATCAAGAAGACATAACAATCATAAATATGTACGCACCCAATGTTGGAGCAGCCAGATTTATAAAACAAATTCTATTAGACCTAAAGAAGGAAATAGACACTAATACCGTAATAGCAGGGGACCTGAACACCCCACTGTCAATATTAGACAGATCATCTAGGCAAAGAATCAGGGGAGAAACACAAGATCTAAACAATACTCTAGACCAATTGGAATTGGCAGATATCTACAGAACATTCCATCTAACAACCTCAGAATATTCATTCTTCTCATCAGCACATGGATCATTCTCCAGGATAGATCACATATTAGGTCACAAATCAAGTCTCAATAAATTCAGAAATACTGGAATTATCCCATGTATCTTCGCAGACCACAAATGGATTAAAACTAGAAATTAATAACAAATGAAACTCTGGAAACTATACAAACACATGGAAATTAAACAGCATTCTACTTAATGACATATAGGTCCAAGAAGAAATCAAGCAGGAAATCAAAAAATTTATTGAAACTAATGAAAATAATGATACATCATACCAAAACCTGTGGGATACTGCAAAAGCAGTATTGAGGGGGAAATTTATTGCATTAAATGCTCACCTCAGAAGAATGGAAAGATTGCAAGTGAACAACCTAACACTTCACCTTAAAGCACTAGAAAAACAAGAACAATCCAAACCTAAAGTTAGCAGACGGAAAGAAATCATTAAGATCAGAGCAGAACTGAATGAAATTGAAACGCAAAAAACAATTCAAAAGATCAACGAATCAAAAAGTTGGTTTTTTGAAAAGATAAATAAAATTGACAAACCATTAGCATGGCTAACAAAAAAAAGAAGAGAGAAGACTCAAATAACAAAAATTAGAAATGAAAAAGGCGATATTACAACTGATTCATCTGAAATACAAGGAATGATTCGAGACTACTATAAACAACTATACGCCAACAAATTTGAAAATCTAGAGGAAATGGATACATTTCTGGACACACACAAGCTCCCAAAACTGAACCATGAAGACGTAGAAAATTTGAACTGACCAATAACAATAAAGGAGATTGAAGCTGTTATCAGAAGGCTCCCAACAAAGAAAAGCCCATGACCAGATGGATTCACAGCAGAATTTTACCAAACATTCAAAGAGGAATTGACACCGATTCTTTTACAAACTATTCCAAAAGATTGAAACAGACACAAATCTCCCAAACTCATTCTATGAAGCAAACATCATCCTGATACCAAAACCAGGTAAAGATATAACCAAAAAAAAATAACTACAGGCCGATATCCTTGATGAATATAGATGCAAAAATCCTCACTAAAATACTAGCAAACAGAATACAGCAACACATACGTAAAATTATTCATCACGATCAAGTGGGATTCATCCCAGGGATGCAAGGTTGGTTCAACATATGCAAATCAATAAATATGATACACCATATTAGTAAAGTCAAACACAAGGACCATATGATCATCTCTATAGATGCTGAAAAAGCATTTGATAAAGTTCAGCACTCATTCATGACAAAGACCCTCTATAAGCTAGGTATAGAAGGAAAGTATCTCAACATAATTAAAGCCATATATGCCAAACCCACTGCTAATATCATCCTGAATGGGGAAAAGCTGAAAGCTTTTCCTTTAAGAACAGGAACTAGACAAGGATGCCCACTCTCACCACTCCTATTCAACATAGTGTTGTAAGTACTAGCCAGAGCAATCAGAGAAGAGAAGGAAATAAAGGGCATCCAGATTGGAAAAGATGAAGTCAAACTGTCCCTGTTTGCAGATGACATGATCCTATATATCGAACAGCCTAAAACCTCTAAAAAAAACTCCTGGAATTGATAAATGATTTCAGCACAGTAGCAGGATACAAAATCAACACACAAAAATCAGTAGCATTTCTTTTCTCCAATAGTGAACATGCAGAACAAGAAATCAAGAAAGCCTGCCCATTTACAATAGCCACCAAAAAATAAAATACTTAGGAATTGAGTTAACCAAAGATGTGAAAAATCTCTATAACGAGAACTATAAACCACTGCTGAGAGAAATTAGAGAGGATACAAGAAGATGGAAAGATATCCCATGCTCTTGGATTGGAAGAATCAACATAGTGAAAATGTCCATACTACCCAAAGTGATATACAAATTCAATGCAATCCCCATCAAAATTCCAAAGACATTTTTCTCAGAAATGGAAAGAACTATCCAGACATTTATATGGAATAATAAAAGACCACGCATAGCCAAAGCAATGCTGAGCAAAAAAATGAAGCTGGAGGCATAACACTACCTGACTTTAAGCTATACTACAAAGCTATAATAACCAAAACAGTATGGTACTGGCATAAAAACAGACACACTGATCAATGGAATAGAATAGAGAATCCAGAAATCAACCCCCACACTTACTGCCATCTGATCTTTGACAAAGGCACCAAGCCTATTCACTGGGGAAGGGACTGCCTCTTCAGCAAATGGGGCTGGGATAACTGGATATCCATATGCAGGAGAATGAAACTAGACCCATACCTCTCACCATATACTAAAATCAACTCAAAATGGATTAAGGATTTAAATATACACCCTGAAACAATAAAACTTCTTAAAGAAAACATAGGAGAAACACTTCAGGAAATAGGACTGGGCACAGACTTCATGAATATGACCCCAAAAGCACGGGCAACCAAAGGAAAAATAAACAAATGGGATTATAGCAAACTAAAAAGCTTCTGCACAACAAAAGAAACAATTAACAGAGTTAAAAGACAACCAACAGAGTGGGAGAAAATATTTGCAAAATATACATCTGACAAAGGATTAATATCCAGAATATATAAGGAACTCAAACAACTTTACAAGAAAAAAACAAGCAACCCAATTAAAAAATGGGCAAAAGAGCTAAGTAGGCATTTCTCTAAGGAAGATATACAAATGGCCAACAGATATATGAAAAAATGCTCAACATCACTCAGCATCCGGGAAATGCAAATCAAAACCACATTGAGATACCATCTAACCCCAGTTAGGATGGCTAAAATCCAAAAGACTATGAACGATAAATGCTGACGAGGTTGCAGAGAAAAAGGAACTCTCATACATTGTTGGTGGGACTGCAAAATGGTGCAGCCTCTATGGAAAATGGTATGGAGGTTCCTCAAACAATTGCAGATAGATCTACCATACGACCCAGCTATCCCACTGCTGGGAATATAACCAGAGGAATGGAAATCATCAAGTCGAAGGTATACCTGTTCCCCAATGTTCATCGCAGCACTCTTTACAATAGCCAAGAGTTGGAACCAGCCCAAATGTCTATCATCAGATGAGTGGATAAGGAAAATGTGGTACATCTACACAATGGAATACTACTCAGCTATAAAAACGAATGAAATACTGCCATTTGCAACAACATGGATGGACCTTGAGAGAATTATATTAAGTGAAACGAGTCAGGCACAGAAAGAGAAATACCACATGTTCTCACTTATTGGTGGGAGCTAAAAATTAATATATAAATTCACGCACACACACACACACACACACACACACACACCAAAAAAACCGGGGGGGGGAGAAGATATAACAACCACAATTACTTGAAGTTGATATGACAAATAAACAGAGGGGACATCGGTGGTGGGGGGGAGGGAGGAGGGAGGGAGGTTTTGGTGATGGGCAACAATAATCAGCCACAATGTATATCGACAAAATAAAATTGAAAAAATAAAAAGTAAAATAAAAAATAAACAATATTATAGACAACAATTCTATTAGAAGTAGTTCTGTACAACACTCAAATTATTCTGAGGACACTAGTTATAAATTTAACTGTAAGCAAATTGTTTTGAGGTTCATCACTTTGCAAGCCATAAAAATAGAATACCATAGAATAAACACTAGTTTGATTTCTCTACAATTCCTAAAGCCTTTCTGAACCTCCTTGGCTCCCCAGCGCACTCCCAGTGCATGTTCCCATATCATCCACCCTGCCTACCCTGTCTATCCATGCCCTCCCCCAAGTAGACTTTAGGGGTTATCCTTCTAATTCCTGAATTCCAAAAATGTATTCAGAGTAAAAGCATTTCCCTACACCGAAAAATGCTTTAAAACTTTATCATTGATATATGGTTCTCAGAAGTTTTCCCTGGTTGAACAAAAACTAAATGGTCTTCAAAAACGATTCTCAAATTTTGGAGAACATGAAACAAAGACAGATTCACAAGTCCTACTCTTGACATTCTCATTTCGTAGGTCTCAGATAGGGCACAGAATTCTGCTTTTTTACAAGCACCCAAGGGGGTACTGATGCAGGTAATTCTCAGAATTCACTTTCAGAAAATCTGAATTAGAAAAAATAACTCATTTCTTAATTATATCGTTTGGAATGGCACAATAATTTGATGACAAAGTTGAGAGAAAAATGAAAAAATGCAAACTAGATTACCTTCCAATAAATGTGAACTGAACCAAAGGAATATTTTCTAGTCTTTAGCTTTTTCCTGAAACTTCCAGATCACTTAAAATTTACAATGATGTGCTTGCATGTTTCCCAGGAATCTAAACTACCTACTTCCTGAATCCCATTTCAGAGACTGTTCCATTTAGAACAATGCCACCATCCAGTCACCTCCTCACCCTCCTGCTCTAGGGTCATTAGCAGGGTGCATTATGCAGAGGCATGAATCAGTGCTTCTCAGACCACCTCTGTACCTATTCAGGTTGGGGCTTTTCAGACAGCCTATGACATTTATGTCCTATCTATTTCTCGCATCCAAGAGGGCTCATGCTTACTTTATCTGTCTGGACTATGATTCCACTCCTGATGCTAACCTTGAGTTTTTAAAGATCTGACACATAATAACAAAGCTTTTGATGGCAGCAAGCTTGTGACAGGTAAGGAAAGCTTGTACATTAAAAGTGAGATTAGAAAGTTCATGGGCTACTGAAACCTTTATTCCTTTCTAAAGCTCCCAAAGGTTTTCTTGCTTCTACAACATATTATTTTCTGCTTCCCAGGGACAAGTCTATTTGACATGAATTTGTCACCTACAAATCAATGCACAAACCAAGCACACTAACAGGGTTTTAGAACCTTCAGAACTTAGACCAACTCATACAGAAATCACAACAGACACTTAGGAATGTGAGAGGAGGAAGCCAATAAGAAGCTGGCAGATAGTCTAATTATTTAGGTAGAACAGGGGCCAGAGTACCTGACCCAACTGCAGCAACAGGTTCTGGGGATCTCTGGGTAGATAAAAAGATAAGACCCAGTATTTGTATTTGAGTATTAGGCTGTTTGAAGGGCACGGAGGTGAGAGACCCAGGCAGCAGCAGTCATCCTTGGGGATGTATATGCATTAGGACTCCAGAAAATATTTGGGGCTAATGATATGTTGTAGAATACAATATGGTTCTGGCTTGGTTTGAAATAAAGCAATAACTTAGGATTCAGAAATGCAAACTTGGGCAGGTAGACAACCATGGCCAGCCAGCCAGACACAATGTGATGGAAGGGTGGTAGCCAGTGCTGTGAATCAGGGGTTGCACAGCCATGCAGAGCTCACGGCAGGTGGTAAGCAGATCACATGCTGTGCAGCAGGCACCAGGGATGGTCAGTGTCATAGCTAAGCCACAGCTAGATCAGTAGACCTCAGATATGGAAATCACTCCATGCTGAGCCCATGATCTGGGCTGGCGACAGTTGCAGGGGAGGAGGTGGCTATAGTAAAATACTTCTTTGCTCTGGTTGAGTTAGCTCAGGAACTAGTGGTAGGAGTAGGACTAGTAGCAGCTCTGTACCATTTGTGCAATTACTCATTAAGACAACTGAGCCACACTTCATGACCCTTAGATTCTAATAATGCAGGCTACATTATAAAATACACTATTTGAACCAGTTGTGGGCTCCACACCAAGATTTGCCACCATCTGTATTTCACATCACCATCCCAGGCAAAGAGAATCCTTCTAAGAAACAGAGAGGGCCCAGGCTGATGTGCAGGATTGTAACAGTGCCCTACATTGCACTCAATGAAATGGAGGTCATGCCCTCCAAGCTAATCCTCCAAGAGTCCCTTCCCCTTCCTTCTCACCTGCCACTCTCACCTCCATTAGTTTGACAGTACCATCAAAAGAGGTATATTCAGGGCCGGCCCCATGGCATGCTTGGGAGTGCAGCAGTGCTCCCGCAGCGAGTTCGGATCCTATATAGGAATGGCCGGTGAGCTCACTGGCTGAGCGCGGTGCGGGTAACACCATGCCAAGGGTTGTGATCCCCTTACTGGTCGCAGAAAGACAAAAAAAAAAAAAAAAAAGAGGTATATTCAAGCCTAGCATCACTGGCCAACATTCTTGAGATGAAAATAAAAATGCTTGTAAAAGACATATCAATGCCAACCAAATGGTAAATAAAATGAAATCAAAGGTATAAGATCGCCAAGGCAAAAATACTTCCTAGTTATAATTTGCAGGTGCAAATTTTTCATGCTTCTGACCAAAAAAAAAAAAAAAAGTTAATTAAAAAAAAAGTGGAATAAATGACATGGGTAGTATTTGAGCCAAGCATTTGTTCAACCCAAAGGATTTTTCTGTTCTGTATAAATAGGCACTAATTTGCACATGTTTATTACTCCTAATTTTCAAGTACATTGGAGGTCAATTAGGAAATTGATAAACCTCTCTCCTGAAAAGATTAAAGGAGAAAAATATTAACATGCAATTAATATGCTTCCCACAAAATAGAACTCAGTAATCATTGCTAAGAGTAAATGACCATGTTGATACTACCAGATGGAAGGCTAATGAAAAAGTTGTCTTTCTTTTCTCACCTCAAATAATGGATGAAATGGAATCCTCTTCTGTACTATAACAACAGACACACATTAAAATGTTTTATGCTTGGATATAACAAGTAAAGCTTAAAAGAAAAGTAACACCTGTCAAGCTCAAGAAGAAAAGGCTTTCTACTATTTATATAAGCTTCACAATTTATATCAATTTAATAAATTAATACTATATTTATTAAATATCCTAAAAAGTCAAGTTATATATGGGATACATGTATCATCTATGTAATGGTTAATTTTATGTGTTATCTTAACTTAGTTGCAGGACACCCGATAGCTGGTTAAACATTACTTCTGGGTGTGTCTGTGAGGTTGTTCTTAGAATACTTGAGTATTTGAATTGGTGAACTGAGTAAAGCAGATTGTCCTCGCCAAAGTGAGTGGGCATCATCCAATCTGCTGAGGTCCTGAGAGGAACAAAGAGGAGCAGAAAGTAAATAGAGATATTGCGACTTGAATAGACACACTGCAACTTTGGCCTCAAATGGAAATAAAGAAACCCACCTTTTCATCTTTCATTCATTCAGCAAACCTCTGTTGAGTATTTATCAAGTATCTGGCACTATGCTGCAGTAGAGATTCAAGTGAGTTCGATGAATCCAGTCTTCCCATCTTAAAGTTGAAAGAGATGTTCCCTTTCCTGCCACAAGCTGCTGATATACTGAGAACTACGAAAGAGAAAACAGAATATGGATGTGGTAGAGGAAGAGAGGGAGAACAGAGTGGTATTTACCAGCTGAGGCTAAATCCACAGGCAGAGGCAGACCTAAAGGAAATTTCTATGCCATGCACTGCCAACATGTACTCTGGGAATTATTGAAAGTTTAAAAATTAGCAGTAATGTGATCATGACTTTGTTTTAGAATATTTGGAGTTGGGTTGGGATCCAGCCTGGGAGCAAGTCAATAATGAACAGGTCAGTAATAAGTTGTCGTGAGCACGAGAAAAATGTAGGTGGCTTGGTCTATAGCAGGAGTGGTGGGGATATCAAGCCTTTTTATTTATTTATTTTTTTATTTTTTTCTTTCGTCATTTTTTCGTGACCGGCACTCAGCCCGTGAGTGCACCGGTCATTCCTATATAGGATCCGAACCCGCGGCGGGAGCGTCGCCGCGCTCCCAGCGCAGCACTCTACCGAGTGCGCCACGGGATCGGCCCGTGGTGGGGATATCAAAACATGGAACGATTCATGTGATATTTAAGAGTTGGTCTCCGGGCCAAGCCCGTGGCCCGCTTGGTAGAGTGCTGCACTGGCAGCGCGGCGACGCTCCCGCCGCGGGTTCGGATCCTATATAGGACTGACCGGTGCACTCACTGGCTGAGTGCTGGTCACGAAAAAACGACAAAAAACAAAACAAAAAACAAGAAAAAAAAAAAAAAAGAGTTGGTCTCCACTTGACTTAGTGATTGAGTGGACACAAGGGATGATGAGAAGGAAAAGGCAAGGATGATATTTCACTTCATCTTCCTGAACCTTAATTTTCTCATCTATATAATGGATTTATTATCATAACAATATTTATATTGCAGGGTTGTTGTCGGGATAAAATAAAAACAATGAAAGTGCTTTGTAAACCGAAAAGCTCCGTGTAAGTGTTTGTTAAAAACAACAACAAAATGGTGTTAAGAAAAGAAATTCTCTCCTTTGAATATCAATTTCTTTGTCTATGAAAATGGAATAGTGAGGATGCCTTCCAGGTCTAAGTTTCCATGACTCTATGACATTCCTCTTGACAAGGTGGAATAGTTCATCCAATTTCTGGAGATGAGACGGAAAGACAAGCCAGTAACCAGCCTCTATTACTTCAAAGATGAGCCATTAATTCTGCCCTGTGCCCTAAAATGTGATAGGTAGTCATTCATCCATGCAAAAGATCTTCACTGTGTACTCTCTCTATGTCAGATCTGGACATGGGAATGTGATTAAGACCTGGTTCTTAGGATGAGCTGCTTATAGTCTAAGATACCTTTACGTTACTTAGATATAAGTTGTTGTTTGGCATATCCTAAATAAACTTTCCTCCCTTCACCCTACAAATGCAAGCCAGCCAGCCTTCCTTACACGTCCTCAGATAAATGCCCTATAGCTTTCCAGAGAAGTCCTGTCCTCTTTTTCTCTAAATCTATTTATATTAGCCTTAGTTCCCAATGATGGCACTAGAATCTATTCCTAAATTAATAAATTTCCACAAAGTATATGGAAAACCAAATTCATTGATTGTGTATTTAAATCACCATAGTCATAGGTGTACTTTGTTTGACCAATTAATCCCTCATTGGTCTATCCAGAAAGAGTAAACAGAAAAACAAGATTACCACTCTAACCTGTGGCCTCAACAAATAAATCATTCTACAATAATTCAGGAAACAAGAATATTCCAGTTGTGTCTCAGCTTCCTTTTTCACGTTTAGGCTTATATGATATACCTCATTTCCCTTGACTTAAATTCTCAAGATTTTGTTTAAGAAAATAAAATATGCAAAACATTACATTGTTTCGCATTTCTCTACAGGGTTAACTACCTAATACCACTGTGATCAGAGAGAAATACAAGATTTTAGACATTTTTTGTGGCTGAAAATACAATTATCTGCATTTGGATCACTCTTCAAAGCATTAGTTTCACATTTTGATTTTACCTCAAGTTTAAAATCCATTAACTATTCTTTCCTTTGCAACCATTTTTTGGTTATCAGATATAGTGAAAAAGTTACAATCTATAGGGAGTTAAAAAAAAAAAAAACCTACTTGTAAAAAAACATGAGAGCAGAAGGTCTTGAAGAAAACTAATTGGTAATCTAGGCAAGCAGGGTAATTAATTTGGAGATAGATCTTTAAAGATATATATATACATATATATATATATATATGTATATATATATCTTTAAATTGAGGGAATTGAGGGAAACGACTATTCTAATCTTGTCCTAGTTTTATTTTCTCAAGGAGAACATCCGTTTCATTTTTTTCCAAGTATGGAGTTCCTTATTGTTTCCAGCTCATTAACTTTCCTCTGTCTCCCCCAAAACCACACATTTCACCACTGTTTTGCATATGGGAGGCATAAACAAAAGCACAACATTTTAAGGCATGATCCCATGGGGCCTTCAAGAAGTTCATATTTCATTGGAAACTCTGAGATTCTTTTGCCCAGCTGAGGAGAACATCTGCTTCCTCTTAGCAACTTTAAGTATGCTTTGATCCTGACATCCTTCAGTATCACCCACACAATGTATCTGAGATTTTACTGAGTAAATGGGAGAGCAGAGTGACATTCGAGTTGGGGGCAAAGTGCCACTTTCCAGGAGACATTTAACTAAAGATTTTCCTCAGGAATCAAAAAACACAGTTTTAGTCCTGCTTACTCCTGGTTCTTCCTCAGAAACCTCTTTCTGCAATAACATTTACCATCTATGTAGCATTTTTCAAACATTAAATAAATTACTCCTCTCCTTTCGGGAGGTTAATTAGGTAGAATATAATTTGTAAATAGAAAACCAAGAAATGAGCAGGCTAAATTAGAATTTAGGTATATATCCCATGCTTCCCATTATTCCCCTCCCCAGACCAGCAAAGTTTCCATAAGTCAGCAGGATTTTATTCAAAATTGTCTAGTAACATTATTATGTGATAATTGTCTATTTCAAATTTATAATGCTCCAAAAATTACATTACTTTGGATTCCTTTTTTATTAGTTCATTCCAAAAGTACCTACTGAGTGCAGAGTAAACTTTTAGATTCTGTAGTGCATTTTTATCAAATTAAATAATGATCTAGCTTAGAGATCATAAACTACAGCCCTGGCCCCTGTTTTTATAAATAAAATTTTATTGAAATACCCATACCCATTTTGTGTACATATTGTGTATGGCTGCTTTTGCACTGAAACAGCAAAGCTGAGATTGAAGCTTCCTTCAGTAGTTGTGAAAGAGATTGTATGACCCACCAACCCAAAATATTCATCCTGTGGTTCTTTACAAAATAAGTTTGCCAACGCTGTTCTAGCTCAGTGATTTCCAAACACTTCATCTAGATGCACAGGGATCTCCTGAGACTCTGGTTAAAGGCATAGATCCTGTATCCTAGAGATTCTGATTTAGTGAGTTGGTTGGAGTGGGGCACAGGAATTTTTATTTTTAAAAACCTCATTCAGATGACCGGATCGTATAATTCCATTTGAGGGATGCCGTTCCGAGTGATACTGTTTAAGGGTATTCAAGAGGCAGAATGAGATTAAGGGATGAGATTAAGGAAAACTTTTTTGGAGATGGTGGTTACCTCCAAGTTTTAATGGATTTGGATTATTAGCAAGAAAATCTGGGATTTATTCCAAGCCAAAGAGAAAATAGTATGAGCCAAGATATGGAGGAAAGAAGGAACAAGAATGAGTGAAGTATGTAGTAAGGAAATAGGACTAACCAAAGACAGGGTGACACTGTGGAGTCACGAAAGAAAAGATTTTATTTGTATGGAATTGAGGATCACAGCGATAGATGCCCTCAAAGGCTTATTGAAAAACACTTTAATACAAATTGATAGTTGAAGCTCTGTGAGTTGCAACAGAGCCAATCTAGCCAAGCAGAGTATCCCAATCTCTGATGAA
Organism: Cynocephalus volans; assembly: GCF_027409185.1. Lineage (NCBI taxonomy): Eukaryota > Metazoa > Chordata > Mammalia > Dermoptera > Cynocephalidae > Cynocephalus > Cynocephalus volans. The sequence continues at coordinate 102,120,194 of NC_084460.1, read as the reverse complement.
CAATGGAAGAATTTACAATATTGTGGGTTAAGGTCAGTGTACAGAAGTAAATCAGTAACCGCTTCAGATTCTGAACCTGCAACTTTGACAACCTCATAAGCAGTGTTCTTAAACTGTAACGTGCATTAGCATCACCTGGAGGGCTTGTTACAACTCAAAAAGCTGGGGCTCACCCCAGAGTTTCTGCTTTAGTAGGTTTGGAGAGGGGCCTGACATTTTCATTTCTAATAAGTCCCCAGGTGATGCTGATGGTGCCGGTCCAGAAACCACTACTCTACTCAAATGAGATAAGTGGCTGAAAAAGAGGGGTCATGTAGTGCACCTGAAAATAGTCTTCGTCACACTGAAGCCCATTCAGCTACACGAGTATGGCTGATGAGCCATCCTTCAGATTTGAACTTTAGGGCTCACTGCCAGTTTGAATGGAAACCATATGGAAATCATTAAATCAGAATTAATAATAGAATAAGCTGTAGAGATCATTTAATTCATCCTTTTATTTTGTAGACTAGATGGAGAAACTGAAAATCAGAGAGATTGTGTGGCTTAACTGCATCCAGTTTCTAATGGCAACTCAAGAGTTTCATCTTTCATAAGGAACTTGCATTATAAAAATGAGTGATATTTCATATTAAAACAAATAAACAAGGACTTTGCCCATGTCCCCTAAGTTTACTAAACAGCTTAAAAATGGCAACAATATATGAGCTATCATCTTAGTAATCATGGCAATAATGAAAGCATCATTGAAGGGAGATCCACATTTGCAGAAATAGCCAAAAGAAAATGAGTCAAGATTAGAAATTAATTTTGGTTTTTGAGTAACTTATTACTCTATTAACTCGTGCTTTTACAAGACAAACCGTCACATTGCTAATACTGACAATATTTTACTTAGCTCTTTATTGTTTTGCTGAATTTCATGCATGAGGAAATCAAAGTTTGATTCATGTTCAAGTCCTAACCCCTGACTATGAGTAAATGACAGCTCAGGTAACAGCTGCAACTGATTGAGAATGACATCGAAGCAGAGATGCTTTTAGCTACCTCTGGGCTCCCAGGACACTTAAAAATAATTCAAGTATGGTTTCTTATCAGCTGCATATTAGCAACCTGTAAATATGTATCCCCATTTAGCATAATGGGTTCTGACAGAGTAAAAGACACCTGGAAAACATTGAAATATCCTTCTTTAAGAGGTTGTTTAGCTACTTTTTCCCCAAGGGACAACCAATCAACATTACATTATTTTTGCTTGCTAACATGTGGGATGTGTCAGGCTTTTGTTTTGTCTTGTTTTGTTTGGTTTTCTGTTTGTTTTAGTTTGTTTGCTCTCTGTGCTCTTCGTTGATCTTTCAAACGGAGAGTAAAAAGAGTCCACTTCCTTGTCCAGCTTCATGTCAAGTGTAGATAAAAATGAGTTAATCTCTAATGAAGCAGAAAGTGGGTTATATAAAGGCAATTTCCTTCCAGGCTTTACATGGTGGCTCTTGTTCATTTTATTGGATTCATCAACCAAAGGGTTATTTATTCATATGTCCATCCAGTGTATATAGAACACTGCTACGCGGAAGGCATATTGACAGATGTGAGTTGGATTTTGTTTTCCCGTCTTGTAATTATTGAAAAAGAGGAAGGAGCAAGCAAATACTTCTCCCACGCGAGACACAGAGACGTGTGAGTCCTGCCCCTCCCTTTCCGGCCTTTGTGGTGTAATTCTTGTGCTCTAGGTTGTTAGTCATTTTACCAAATGAGATTACTCTTCTACCATTTTCAAAGTGCTGAAATAAAGGATTTAATGTCTTAAATAAAGGATTTAAGGTTTTCTTTTGAAAACTCTAGGTATTATAAAATATTCTGTTTCTTTATACGTTAAACACCATTTTCCTTAGCCTGGTATTCTGAGGTGTTCTTTACTCTGGTCTTCCTTCCCAATTAATCCTGACCTTCAATGAACCCAGCATTCAACCCAGGCGTGTCTTCACACTCTCTCCTAACCATGGACCAGGCATACCCACCTCTGTGTTTGCCTAAAATGAACTCCGCCTCCATAAAGACTACGAATCCTTTGAAGAGCAACTGGAAGTTCAACCTCCACTATGGGGCTTCCTTGGGAGCTAAGACAACCCCCTATGAGAACTTTCTCTTTATTCCCAGGACACTAATTATTCTACACCAGTCATTTGACTCATTAGATTCTGCCTCATATTATGAATTATTTTATGTGTACTGTAAGCTCTTTTAGGGTGAAGTATAGAGCATGTATTTCCCTGTATACATCATAGAGCTTAACAAATTATTAAGTGGTTATATTTGCTTGAATGGGAGGAGGGCGGTCTCAGGAATGTGTGGTCCTTGTAAAAATATTTCTTCACAATTATCTGCAGCAGAGAAGTGTCAGAAGAATCAACTTAAAAGCAAAAAATCAAAACCTTGAGTTACTAAGATTAGTTACTAAAAAGGTTAACAAATTTTCTGAAATCATTGCAGTTAAATTTAAGAGGCTTTTTTTTTTTTGTAAGAAGCTTGGAGAATTAAATGATCTTCTTAATGTCATGCAATGCAGCCTTGCACTAAGTGGTATGTTTATTCTTCAAAGAACCTTAGAAGTCTTTGCTAATTAATTAACTCATTAATCACTACCTAAAACAACAAGATAGAAAGGAGTTTGCAAAACAGAAAAGCAAAGGGTTGTAATAGTAGCAATCTAAAAACCCCCCTGACCATATTCTAGAAAGTGAAGAGAGGGGTTGTGGTTTATTTGGTGATGCACCCCTGTGGGGGTTTCATTGTCTGTTTGGTTTTTGGTATGGAGAGAGCTTATCTGGCTTTGATATTAGACAGTGTCTCACTAAATGTTGCCTCTTCTTGCAAATAGCTCACAATGCCAACTTTTCACACATTAGGTGCCAGGGTTTTTTATTTCATATAGCAGAATGGGAAATAGAGAAACACTGAATACCCCCCTATATGCTGAGTACTAAAATGTGCTTCAAGACACGTGTAGGTGGGAGATGGAAAGAGAAAGGGGCAGAAAAGATGATGCAAAAGAGCAATTCCCAGGTTTAATAAATGAACCAAATCCTAAAATTAGCAAGCAAATACTAATATTGGGAGTTAAACATGTATGACATCTAAATCTAGGATAATGGCAAGTTACAAAATTGAGGCTTAAAGAAAAATAAACATTTTCCATTTCCCAATCCCTCAACTTATATTTTGAAGGCCATCTGTTCAGGTGGTGTCTAATAATTCTGGCATTAAGACAAACAAACCAGGAGGGATGAGGAGGTACAGGCAGTCTCTTGCTAATGCATAGTCCCACCGATTTATTCATCCTCAAGGCCATTTTAAAATCAATTCAATATTTCCTGGATAGGTTGACGTCACCCCTCTCATCTCTGAGTACAGGACCAAACTGCCTGCTCTGTGCTCATTAAAATTCTGTATACTACACTGTGCAGGAGCCGATATCTATTTTCAGTATGGCCATAAAACAAAGCAATAAGTGTTTTTGTCTCTGGAGCTGAGGTGGGTAGGACAGAGAGGAGTCATGAGGGATGAGGTCCACAGAGATGAAAAAGGGAGAGGAGAATTAATCTGTTAATGTTTACCAAAATCTAGTAATAAAATGAAGTATCAGCCATATACCTTAATAAAGCACCCAAGACACAGAAATGAATTCAAAGGTACCCCAAGAATTCTAACCTGTGAGAGACCAGCCAGTAAGGTAGTAACAGACAATTTCATCTGGGAAAATGACTTGCCCCCAAAGAGACTGAAAACACCATTCTCAGTTCTTTTATTGTTTTGATCAAGTAGTTTTTCTTTTCACAATCTAGTTATAAAGGAAAATATGTCACCCACCTTGATACCATTTGCATAAACATGGAACCTCGTTCTTCCCGATGTATATTATGTGTGTGTGTATACACACATAGACCTTTATAAACACAAATATACCTGTGAATATAAATCTGTCACCAGGACCTCTGGTCATAATTGCCATCGTGGAGGAACTCTCTCTGAGGAGTGGCTTTGGATCTGCCTGGCTCTGAGGGTTGTGTGTGGCTCTGCTCTGAGGGAGAGAGGCAGGTGGCTTCCCAGAGCATTATTGTTTTATAGAGCCGAGGGAACAAAGTTGCTGTCTTTTTCCCAGTGTAAGAAAACATACCTTTTATACAATTGTGTCACTCACTAGGCCTGCAGAAACCCTGTGGCTCATCTTCCAGCTGAGGGAGTGACCTTGCAAGGGGAGGCTGCCCGGGGGACAGAGAGGCCGCCCTCAGAACACCTTGGAGGAGCTCCCATGCTGTGCTTTCTTCAGTCCTGCCCAACGGGAAAACCAGCGGCCCCTGACAAAGAAATGACCTCAAATCCAGAGCAGGACAGTCACTTGTTTTTACGTGTTTTATACCAGGGATTCTTTCTACCTAGACAACAGACAGACTAACTTCAAATATTATTAAATATTCCCAGTGAAGTGCATGGCTCCTCTTTTTCTTTTCCTTTTTCTTTTCCTCCCCCTCTTCTCCCTCTTTCTCCCACTTCCAACCACTCTTCACGTACACACGCACACACATGCACACACACTCACGCGCACACACGCACACACACACACACACACACACACACAGAGCTGGAGGGGCCATGCATATGGTAAAAAGCACAGCTTTTATTCTAAGAAGGGTAGGCTGACCTTTCAGAGTTCATTAGAAACATACCCCAGAATAAATTCTTAGACTCTCTTCTCTCTAGAATAGAACTCAGTGTTCAAAGGCAACAAGGAATTGACTAAAACTCAGTTTCCCTCCCTCACTGGGTCAAGGAGAAAAGAAAAGGGGCAGCGTTCTTCTGGGAGTGGTTGGCACTGTGTCTGCTTGGCAGGGAAGGGAACCAGCCACCTCTGCCCACATCCTCTATTTTCAGAGACAGCCCGGTTCCAGCCTGAGCTGTGGCCTGGCCAGGAGCAGCCAGGAAAAAGGGGCCTCCTGTGCTGTTGGAGTGCTTGGGGGTGAGAAATGTGCCACTAGCAATCGCACCTCAGAGGGACAGTAAAGGGATGTCCCTGGTCCTTTGTCTTCCTCTGCAGGTCACATCGCCCTTTGAAATGGCATGGGGGGCAGGACATAGTCCAGTGGGTAGGGCACAGCATAGTTCCCTAGGACCCAGGGAACAAAAGAGGGAGCTCTAGATCATCTCTCTCTCAGACCAACCAGGTTCAAATCTGTTCTGCCACTTCCCAGCTCTGTGTCCTAGAGCAAGTCACTGAATCTCTCTGTGCTTCAATTTCCTCATCTATAAATTGGGATGGTAACAATCCCTGCCTCAAAGGGTAGTTATGAGAATTAAATGAGGAACATTTTCAAAGGGCTAAGAAACAGTGCCTGGAACACAGTAAGTCCTGCATGTGTTTGTTAGGTATGGTTATTGGGCATGCATCCCAACTGATTTCCTACCAACCTCCACTGGGACCTCGATGGAAGAACAGGGAGACCCAGGCTACTGTACCCATGCTCCACCCTTGGGCCTGGGAGGTCCCTGACCTGCTGTCACTGCCTCAAATCCCACTCCGTCATGCCCCTGTGTTTCTTCGGACCCAGTGGAAGCAGCATTGTTGGCCAACCCAGCTGAAAGGCACAGCTGTCTTGACGGCCCTAAAATAACCTAATTAAGAGAGTATAAAAGAAAGCATTGGTGCTGAGGAGATCCTGGTCCACGTACTGAGTACGGGAGTTTAGGTTCCGGAGACACTGTTTTGAACACATTCTGGGCTTTATTTATTATTGACAACATGTGGGAGAAAATGGAACCATTCGACCTTGCTCTTTATTTTCTTTTGAGTTCTTATTGCCTTTAAATGAAGCACCCACTCCCTAGGGAGATATGCCAGTTATCTGCAGCCTGCTTGCCATGTGCCATGTCTGCAGGGGAACTGAGAAGCCAGAGGTTTCTGGATCTGAAACTGCAATGAAATATGTGTTCTTATAACTAAGACTGAAGATTTCAGTCTGGAGAAGAATGTGTGAAGGCTGTTTCTCTACCTTAATCATATATGTTCCAAACCAAACCTCGTTTATCAGAGAGGATTTTTGTGTGGCTTCTGGGTCTGCCCTTAGGCTGTCTTTAAGGTAACAGTTTGAATGCCAAAATATTGGCCTTTGGGGACGATGAAGGAAAACAGGACAGGATATTTGACTAGCCTAAAAAATTCAGGCACTCACCATATTTATTCATTTGGCAGGGAGATAAAAGGCAGCAAATAGGGAAATATTTTTAAAATGGACAACCACAGTTACCATTTACAATAGTTACTGTCTTGTCCTTATCTTGATCTGAATAACACAGAGAAACTATAACTGGACTTTAAGTCTCCATGGTGACTACCAGAGTATTCATGATGATGATGGGGGCAGAATTTCTAAGAAAAGCCACAGCTGCCTAATTCTATTCTTATTCTGTCTTTCAAAAGAGACATCTACTTATGACTACCTCCTCCTTTTCCCCAGGTCATCCAAAAGGACTGTGCATCTTCTTGAGCACCTTTTTGTTTCTTTTAACCTTTTTTTATTAAAAATATTTTAACATTTACTTGTACATATTTATGGGATACAGTATGTTGTTTCAGTATATGCGTATACTGCACAATGATTCACTCAGGGTAGAAAGCATAGTTTTGTACCTGTTAGTCCACATTTCTCCTCCCCCTCTCCCCCCACCTTCCACTGGCATATCTGGTAACCGCTATTCTACTCTCTACTTGTGTGAGAACCACTTTTTTTTTAGATTTCACATATAAGTGATGTCATGCAGTATTTGTCCTTTTGTGCCTGAATTATTTCACTTAACATGATGGTTTCCAGTTCCATTCATGTTGCTACAAATGATAGGATGTCACCTTTTTTTTTATAGATGAGTACTATTCCATTATGTATATATACTACAGTTTTTTAATCCATTCATCCATTGACTGACATTTAAGTGATTCCATCTCTTGACTGTTGTGAATAGTGCTGAGATGAATGTGGGAGTGCAGGTGTCTTTCTGATATATTGATTTCATTTCCTTTGGGTATTTACCCACTGGTGGGATAGCTGGGTCATAAGGCAGATCTACTTTTGGTTCTCTGAGGAACCTCCATACTGTTTTCCACCAGGGCTGTACCGATTTACACTTCCACCAGCAACATAGGATGGGTTCTTCTTCACCACATCCTTGCCTGCATTTGTTATATATATATATATATATATATATATATATATATATATATATATATATATATATATTCTTGTTGATGAAAACCATTCTAACTGGAGTAAGATAATACCTCGCTGTGGTTTTAATTTGCATTTCCCTGATGATTAGTGATATTGAGCATTTTTGCATGTGCCTGATGGCCATTTGTATGTGTTCTTTTGATAAAGGGATCATTCCAACAAGAGGATAAAACAATTCTAACTATATACACACCCTACTTTGGAGCACCCAGTTATATAAATCAATTACCATTGGACCTAACAAGAGAGATAGACTCCAACACAATAATAGTTCGGGACTTTAATACCCCACTTTCAGCAAAGGGCAGGTCATCCAGATAGAAAATTAACCAGAAAACCTCAGAATTAATCTCTACTACAGGCCGGCTTGATCTAACAGACATTTATAAAACATTTCATCCAGTAGCTACAGAACACACATTTTTCTTGGCAGCACATAGAACATTCTCTAGAACAGACCATATGTTAGCACACAAAACAAATCTCAACAAATTTAGAAAAATCAAAATCATATCAACTACCTTGTCCTATCACAATGGAATAAAACTAGAAATCAACAACAAAAAGGACACCAGAAACCATACAAATACATAAAAATTGAGCAATATGCTTCTAAACAATGAATGGGACACAGAAAAAAATGAAGAAGGAAATTTAAAAATTCCTGGAGACAAATGAAAATGACAGCACAGCATACCAGAACCTATGGGATACAGTGAAAGCAGTTCTAAGAGGGAAGTTTATAGAAAAAAATGCCTCCATCAAAAAAGAAGAAAGACTCCAAATAAACAACCTAACATTACACCTCCAAGAGCTAGAAAAACAAGAGCAAACCAAACCCCAAATCAGTAGAAGGAGAGAAATAACAAAGATTAAGGCAGAAGTAAATGAATTAGAGATTGAAAAAGATACAGAAGATCAATGAAACAAAGAGTTGATTTTTTTGAAAAGAAACAAAATTGATTAACCTTTATCTAGACTAACGAAAAAAAAGGGAGAAGACTCAAATAAATACAATCAGAAATAGAAAAGGAGACTTTATAACTGATACCACAGAAATACAAAGGATCATAAGAGACTGCTATGAACAACTATGTGCAAACAAACTGGAAAACCTAGAAGAAATGGATAAACTCCTAGACACATACAACTTACCCAAGTTGAGTCATGACAAATTAGAAAACCTAAACAGACCAATAACAAGTAATGAGATTGAAGCAGTAATAAAAATTCTTCCAACAAAGAAAACCCCAGGACTAGATGGCTTCACTGCCGAATTCTACCAAATATTTAAAGAAGATTTGATACCATTTCTTCTCAAACTCCTCTGAAAAATTAAAGAGGAGAGACTACTTCCAAACTCATTTTATGAGGCCAACATTGCCTTCATACCAAAACCAGAAAAAGACACAACAAAAAAAGAAAATTACAGACCAATATCGCTAAGTCCCTAATGAACACAAATGTGAAGATCCTCAACAAAATACTAGTAAATGGAATCTAGCAACACATTAAAAAGATCATACACTGTGATCAAGTGGGATTCAGCATGGGAATGCAAGGATAGTTCAACATGCACAAATCTATGCTCACAATACATCACAAAGGTGCGAAAAATATACAATGGGGAAATCACAGCCTCTTCAACAAATGATGCTGGGAAAACTGTGCCAGAGACCAGCTCCAGTCGAGTTGGGGGTCTTTGAAAGAGGGATGGAGAGGCAGCGAAAATAAAAAACACAGGCAGAGACCTCGGTTCCTTTGAAGCACATTCTCACCCTGTGGGCTGTCAGCACTGTCGCAGCCAGAGCAGCTAAAGCAGCTGAAGCAGCCTTTAGGCTGAAAACAGCACATTTATTTGTTACACAATATGGGGGGTTAAAGTGGGTAATTTCATTTTATCAACAAAATTAATCATCAGTTTAAAGTTCATGGAAAACTTTTCAGATGATCAGTCAGTTTCTTTCTGTCTACATCAGTAACTCTTTGGTAATAGGTGTGTACTTTCTTCTTCCCAGAACTTGATGCGGTGTTTTGTTTCTTATTAACTGTTTATTTTACAACTAAACCTTTAACAAGCAAGCTGAAGTTAAATGTCAATTCTGAATACAGAAAGGCAGCATCTTGCAGTTACAAAATATATATTAAACTAAAATATCTTGATACAAACATATAAAGCTAAAACATGGAAATTTAATAATCAAGCTTATGACTAAATAAAGGCTAATGATTCTCAAAGCATGAACCCATCATTCATCTGGAAAAGGAACAAGAGACAATTGAACAGCTTTATGCATTTAAAAAGGGCATGCAACGGCTGTGTGGCCCGTACAATCCTGAAAATACTATTAATAAAATATCAAAGTGCACAGCACCATCTCACAAAAAGCAAAGCATAAAACCAGGTGCACTTAAGATTAAATCTATAATCTTTATTTTTAGGAAGGAAAGTTGTGCATCATATGTTTTTGTCCCAATATCTTACTAAGGTGTTTTTATTTAACTTAGGACACCAATGAGTAACAGGGTTTCTATGCATTCTTTCTCATAAACTTAATTCTTTCTATAGTATCTTTTTCCATTAATTCCAGCCATTCTCTTACCATTAATGTAATCCCCTGTAAGTGACATTTGCCAACTTAAGTCATATTTAGGACGTCCCCTAGGAGGGTACCAAATTTTTCCTTTTCCCATTTTATAATCCATATAACCATTTACCCAGATGGTGGGAAGAGGATGGGGATTTCTATTGATTATTAATTTCTTCGGTAAAAACAATTGCTCATGGCTACTCATAAGGTGTTTTTAAAACATCCATTGGTGTAATAAATTGACTCAAAAGGGACAATTTGGAATTGTTCAGTCTTCCTGGATCTTTTGTGGGATAATCTAATTTTATGACAACAACTGTTTGTGTGTCATTTTTGCATCTTTTGGAAACTCAGGAAACTGCCACGCTGACCAAAACATCAAAAGAGAAAGCGAAAGCAGCACCACTATGCCGAGGCAGAGATCTTTAAATGAAAGCAAGTGCTGGTAGCCGTGGCCCTGCCAGCAGCTCTCCCCCCGAGGCCTTGCCAACTTGGAAAGGGCAGCCCAAGCTATTCTTTTCAAGACCCCACCATGGCGTGGACCGCGCCAAAACTGGATATCCAAATGCTGAAGATTAAAACTAGACCCCTATCTCTCACTATACACACAAAAAAAACCTCAAAATGGATCAAGTACCTAAATTTAAGATCCCAAACCATGAAACTACTAGAAGAAAATATAGGGGAAATGCTACATGAAATGAGAGTGGGCAGCACTTTCTTAAGTGAGACTACAAAGGCACAGGCAACTAAGTAGGACAACTAACAAGTGGGACTACATCAAATCAAAATGCTTTGCACAGCAAGGGACACTATCAGCAAAGTGAAGAGACAACTTACAGAATGGGAGAAAGTGTTTGCAAACTACATACCAGACAAGGGGCTAATACCCAGAATATATAAGGAACTTAAACAACTTAACAGTAAAAAAATAAAAAATAAAAAATAAAATAACTGAATTAAAAAATGGGCAAAGGACCTGAACAGACATTTCTTTTCAGCACCTTTGGTCTATGCAGTGTGCTCTCCTCGGGTTTGAAACTGCAGGTGAAAGGAATGATATCCCACTGTCCCCAGCAGAGCTTTGCCTAGAGAGTCAGTCCAGCATAACAGGTGGTCTTTGGAGTCAAACTGTCTGGATTCAAATCTTCGCTCCTCACCTTGCAAACTGGGTAACCTCTTTGAGTTTTAGCATCAGTAAAATGGAAATAATAACTGGCACCTCACTCACTGAAATAGTTGTCATGCTGTAAGCAAAAAACTTGGTTTATGATAAGAATTCAATGAATGGTAACTGTTGCTGCTAGAAAAAAAAATGTAATAACTATCAGCATTAAATTATAAGCAATTAACAGCCTTCTAGTCCTCCCATAGGGACTTTGAGAGGAATAAAAATATAGAACATTTTTCCTAATATTAAATCAGTTCAATATATCAGGATACAAAATATAGAGATAGAATTCTTAAAAGTTAATTAATAGGCTGATTTTCAATGAGAGGGAACCCAGAGACAAAACGGTTTGTCGATTGCTCCCTTGACATGGTTCTGGTTGGTTCATTCACGTTCCAGCATCCACATCCCACATGAAGTCTACTGAGATGATGGTCCCTAAAAACTATGATGATTGTGATTGTTAAAATGTGTTTTGACTAACAAACCAAGTAAACTAAAACATAGACCAAAAATGCATGTATATCTGGGTGACTATTATCTGCTGGATTTGTACCATGATTTTAAATTGAATGTCAAAATTGAAGACATCTGCTACAGTTGTAAAATTGTGGTCACTAGTGTTCAACTCTGCTTTCTGGGTTTTTTGCTCTAATGCTATGTAAACTTTAGATATTTTTTTTTCAATTTATAGAATAGGAGACCTGAGCAAAAAATACCCTAAAGCCAAATTCCTCAAATATCAAACTCCATGGTACATTTTTAGCAATTAATGAAAACAATCTTTGAGAAAAAATTGAGAGGAGATATGTCTACTACAAAAAGTTGTTTATTCCAAGTGCACGCAGAGCCTTTTTATAATTGTGTGAGCCGCAACATAAGACTGTCTCTGCTCTCTGTGTCATTAACAAATATGAGACAATTATGATCAAAAAGAAGCCAATGAGAGCAGCAGGGAGATTCGAGAAGTCACAAGACATGAGGGAGAATCTTAGAAGAAGATAATGTGGGGGCAGCTGAGGGGAAGGAAGCAGAGAGGTAAATTTGTTTTCAAATACTAAATGCCTCCCTGTTCAAAGGCTAGGTATTTTCTGATCTTTGCACACCGCAGCCTGTTAAAAACTGTGGTAGCACTTCATCTTCCACAGCCCAGCTTCTTCTCACCTCCTTTCTCACATCCTGTGCTTGTCATACATATCACATTCAAATTACCATGTGTACCATCCACCACTGCACAGGACAGTGTAAGAAAAGCAATGTAATTAACGATTACCATTTACAATTCTAGAGAAGTTGCTTCTCTGTGCAGTCAATAAGCAGGCTGACTCTGGTTTCTCTCTCCGCAATAGGTTTCATTATCTCCAAGGTGGTATCTTTAAAAAACAAACAAGCAAAGAAGTCTGGTATGTTCCACTCAACCATTTGGCAGATCCTTTTAATTTAAAAATGAAAGGAAAATATATTCAATTTAAGAAACCACTGTGTTAGTGTGAATGTTTGGAGATTCTTAACTATCCTACATATAAAATAACTGTCTTGAAATTGAAAGCAAGAATGAATTCAATCAGCGAAGACTTATTAAGAGCCTACCATTTAAGCTATTTCACCAGCCCACATAGAGGCTATGATATATTGTTTCTCTTCTTCAGAGTTTACAATCTAGTTCGAGAAGAAATTATAAATTGAAATAATATTTTTTCAGTTGTTACTAATGTAACAGTGTAAAACTATATAAGGACAATGTAACAAAACATGTTTGCTTGCCAGTAAGTGGTGCAAAGTGGTAAGAGTTTAGAGGAAGCAAAGGCAGTGTGTGATTAGATGGCCTGAGAGGGCTTCCAGCAGAGATGGGACCTGCCCTGGGCCTGACAAGGCATGGGAGGTAGACTTTGGACTGGCTGAGAGGAGGAGGCCAGACATATCAGAGGTGGCTACTTTGCAAAAGGCATGTTCAGAAGACGTGACTGGCTGGAGTTGGAGCTTCCTATAAAGGAGCAGGATATGGCGATAAGAGAGTGCCTAGTTTTGCAACAATTTAAAGAGACCCGAATTCACCACATTGCTCTAATTGCATTCTTTCAGCCAATGAAAAATGTGTTAGGTCCCTATTATATGCCGGGCCCTGTTGGAGTGGGGGAAGGCAGAGGAACAAAAAGAAAAGATCTAATTCAAGCTCAGGAGCTAGATATAAAAACAGGAAATGTTAACAATGCCAAATATACCAAATAAAGCCTGGGGGTGTGTGTGGGGGGGGAGGAATTGGCAAATAATTACCCCATCTGTAGAGGAAACCAATGACTTTTTCTGCTAAATACACTTTCCTTTCTTCTAAGAATGAAAGAGCCTTCCTTTCTTCTGAGTGTTGTTTCTCTGAGCTCCCCACCTCAAGTCCTGTGGTGTCTGCAGGAGCTGCCATTTCATCCACAGCCCCACTGCCCTGGCCATGATTGTGAGGACTTAGTCCTGGCGGCATGTAAGTCCCCTGACCCCAGTTTCTTCCTGGAGCTAACTACACCCCTGCTTACCTCTTGGCTTGGTTTTTCTATCTGTTTATCAGTAAGATGAGCATCTGCTAATAAACTTCTTTCTTCGATAAAGCTAATTCAAATTGAATGTCTGTCACTTACAACTCAAAGAGTCTTATTAAACTTCTAAGTGATTAAAATCTGCCTTAGATTACCACTGTTTGCATCCTTTCCTTCAAACCTCTGGGTTATAGAGCAGGAACTGTGTCTCATTCATCTCTGTGTCACCTGAAGTGACTAGGTCTGTGATTTGTATGAAGCAGGCAGTATTAGGTAAGTAATACTAGTTGCAGTAACAGATAAACTTACAACTCTTGGTTGCTTGACACCTTACAAGTTTATTGTCACTCACATAGATGGGTGTTCTTAAAGAGGAGGGAGCTATGGTCTATGTGGTGTCTCAGGGACCGAGGTTCCATTCATCATGAGGCTCCATCCCCCATGGCATGGGATCCTGTGCTGGATTCTCCACAGGCAGGAGCAGATGGCAGGCTGGGGTCTCCTGCTTCATAACCAGCTGGGCCCAGAAGTGGCCTACATCTTGTCTGCACTCATTGCATCAGTGAGAAGAAGCCACATAGATAAAACGGCTGGGAAATGAGGTTCCTAGCTGGGCAGTCAGTTCCTAGCAATAGCTCTACCCTGTAGAAAGGAGGTAGTAATCTTTGGTGGAATACTAGCCATCTCTTTCGTAAAGGCATCAAGTAATATTGGTTAAGTTTGCCTTACTACAAGAAAGCAAAAGGAAGGAAGCCTCTAGAGCAAGGTGAAGAGAAAATTCACTGTGGGTTGGAGATGGGGAAAAATTGCTGCAAGGAGCAGGGACTGAACATTTCTCTTGCATTTTCTTAATTTTATAAAGCCCGCTGGAAAACATCATAGTTCACAAGTAAAAATGCAGAGGAATTATTTCACTACCTTAGTGAAACAGCAACATCTCTAACATACATTTTTTTTTAATTCTTTCAAATTTTTAACCTTGGGATCTAAACAGCATAAGTCAAAGGGTTGTACTGTACGATCCTTGGGACAAACAGAAACATTTCAAAGGCTTTCAAGAGAATTTCAAAATGTTTTTTAATTAATTTTTTCTCCTGAAAACATTCTAAGCCCAAACCTCCATGGCATGAGAGTTGGGTCTGGTCATGAAGTGGGGTTCTGGAGAAAATCCCAGGGGAAGGGAGAAGAATGTGGGAGATAGGAACTACCCAGTCATGGAGGGCCCCAGGAGCTGCACAGAGTATCAGGGCAAGTTCTCTGGCACTAAAGGGAACTTCTGGAGGACAGAGACCATGTTTAAAATATCTTATCTTTCTAGTGCCTAGCATAGTACCTGATATCTAGCAATCATTCAATAAGTATTTGATGAATAAATAAATAAATGAAGCTGGGATTTATTTATTATATCCTGGATGCAAAGTGAGCACTTGGCCTGAACGACAAAGAATATAATCATCTAAAATTGGTGCACAAAATTGCAGCATGACAAACAAGATACACTTGATGCTGAGTTTCTTTACATGTTTTCAGCTGGAAACCAGTGTGGCCTTAAGAGTCAGGAGCAAAGATGAGCCACCACGAAGAAGACAAAAAGATTGAGCTTTTTAGGTGGGAATGTTGAGTCAAGAAGCCAAGGAAGTTATCACTTATAAGTTATTGTACAATGTCATTGGGAAAGGTCAACAGTAGTAAAAGATCTGCATTCTTTCTTCATAAGCTTGTCTACGTTACTCTAAAAGGTGGAACCAGCCTTGAGCAGAACAGGAACAGACCTCATCCCATCATCTCCCCTTTTGCCATCCTCCTGTAGTCAGCAAATGCACCTCCATGTGTCCGATGGCTTTATATTTTACCCGTCCTTGACTGCCCAAGTCTTCCCAGGACAGCACATCTTCTTCAGACTTTCTCATTCAAAATGACCCATATTGTGCCTCAGTCACCAGGCTCTGCTCTGGCTGGGGAAGCTGTCTAACTCATTGATCTGCTCATGTGTTCAGAAAGGGCACTGATGGAAAACTCGGGTAAAATATAGTCTTGTTTATTGGTGTCTTCCAGAGACAAGGCTTTTACCCAATGGAGTATCTCTAATCATGAAAACTTCCAAGGAGGTAAGGTCAATGGGGAGGAGATAGGGGTGGGCCGGACTCTCACTGCCCTTTAAGTCACACCAGGGGAGGCAGCCACTCTTTCTGTCAGATATGGCAGCTCAGCTGTCAAACCCTTTGAACACACAACTGTCCTGGTTAAATTAACTGAAAGACCTCTCATGGCAAAACAGCAGCCACGGGCCAGTCAGAAAGATAACAGTTTCGTTAGTTGATAGTTGTTCAAAAGGGTGCCTGAGTCATTTCCCTTTAGACCACTCTGATTCCTTTATTTCTGGTTATATTAAAACACTTCTGATAAGTTAGTAATTGAAAGCACACAACAGTGATCTGTGGGTCCCTTAAATTCTCCTTTGAAAAATATTTACCTAAACAATCTAAAGAACAAAATTGAACTTTTTCTCCAAAATTGTAATGGTGACTAAATTACACCAGCCTCGCAGTTACTCACAGCTGAAGGAGGGACATTCCTGCCACAATCCCATGAGGAGTTTCAAGGTGTTTATGTCCCAAAAGTACTGTGAAATTCTGGGCCGCCAAGGTAATAAAAGATAAGTATTGGCGACTGTTATGTAGGCCCATGAATTTTACCCATTTTTTTTCTTTTCTATTATCACTAACTTCTGCCTTAAATCTTTTCAGAAATAATATAGAATGTAAGTAAATTTATACTCATACAAATATATATTTATATATAAATACATATATATTCATATACATATATACATGTACGTTCATACATATGTAAAGTCACTATTCCCAAAGGGAAGCTGCCTTTTAAAATGCTATTTCCTTCAAAATAACAAAGTAAATAGTCCTGTTACACATTATAACAGTCTCACATACAGAGCAGATGGCTCTCTAGAAACTCAACTCAATACATTTTCCCTCTTGAACTGAACAATAATAAACAAAAAGACTCTAGGTAGGACTGATGAAGAATGTAGATAAACCAAGATCATACACTTCATAGAGGAAGATAAATGAAGCCAGAGCTAATTGACATATTCAGGGTTTCACCTTAAGGTAGCTGATTTAGCTTGATTACTTATCAGGCACCCCATGAAACTGACAGAACAGCCTTAGCCAACAGAGGACATGAAATGAGACACACAATGTATGAAGCAGAGCCAAGGAAACCAGTCACATGACAGGAGATGACAGAGGGGAAATCAAAAGAGAGATCAAGCAGACAGGCCCTGTTCTTTAGGAGCTCTGACACCTGAGGATCCCTGCAGTTTACCAATAACAGAGTGACAGTGCTGAGTCATAAAGAAAATGTTAGGTCACATGTGATAGACTCTTTTTATTAAGACAGGAAGATGAGTAAAGCATCCTGGACAATTTATCCATTAACAATGGTTTTCAGAAAGCTTTGATACATAGAATATATCTTTAAGAATCTAAACATTGAAAGTATTTTATTTCTCAATGTTAACCAACAGATGAAGTGTTAGTGTGTCAGCCAGCCATGTTCAAAAACTGAGAACAATAGAGGGAGAAACTGTCAAAAGGCAACTCTACTGTTTTTTAATCCAGTTTTGTTACTTTCAAGTACTTAAAATATCTTTAATTTTAGAAAACCTGTCTTAATAATAGATAAGCATGTTCTCAACCTACCATATAAAAAGTTGAAGAATAATGCTCCTGCAAAGCTTTCAGATATTTATTTTAGTCATTTATTCAAGTACAAGGGTACTTCAAAAAGTTCATGGAAAAATGGAATTAAAAGATAATAAGACATTAAGTACAATAAGCCAGTCACAGAAAGACAAATACCATATGACCCCACTCATTTGTGGACTCTGAAAAAACAAGGTCATATTATAGAGGCAGAGAACAGTGGTTACCACAGACTGGGGAGAGTAGGGGAGGGAAAACAGGGAGAGTTTGGCCCATGGGTACAAAATTCAATTAGATATGAGGAATAAGTTCTGGTGTTCTATTGCACAGTAGGGTGATGATGGTTAACAGTTAAGTTTTGTATATTACATAATAGCTGGAGGGAGAGGCTTTTGAATGTTTTCTCCACAAAGAAATCATAATTGCATGAGGTGATTGATACATTACCCTAAGCCAATTATTATACAACATATATGTATCAAAACATCAGATTGTACCCCACAAGTATGTATAATTATGGTATGTCAATTAAAATTTTCTAAGACGAAGCTAATATGAATCTCTCCATGAACTTTTTGAAGACCCAATGTATGCCAGGCATATTTCTTGGTTAAGGGGATACAGTGGTAAAAAGTTTTTGTCTATCCAAGCAGCATCCTCCAGCCCCAATGCAATTTTGCTTTTGGTAAAGGTCTGTGTAAAAATCCTTTGCTTCTCAGTTAAATTCTTATGTATTCTAAATCAACTATGTTTATATGAAGTAGCAATTTTGCCAAGCAGTTCTAGCCTCAAGAAATATCCAAATCAACCCAAACCCATTCTCGATCACCTGGACTCAGAATCTAGCTGTAAAGAAACAGGTAAACAAAACAGGTCACTGCAATAAAACAAGTGCCATGTTAGAACTATATACACGTTAGAACTATATACACAATGCTTGTTGTGACAGCAATGATCAAAAAAGTAAGCATGGTTTAGTATGTGTATATACATATGTGCATGTATGGATGTATGGATGGAAATAGGTACATAGATATATAAATGCATTAATACATAGATATGTTTTGATTCCAGTAACAAATAATATTGATGCCCTTCTGCATGAAAATAAAAACATGGCATAGTAATTTGGGATTATAGCATCTACCATAAGGCAAATCTGGACTAGAAACCAGGTTCCTCACTTGTTAACTATGCAATCATGAAGAGGTTACTTGACCTCTCTGAATTTCCATTTTTGCCTATAAAATAAAGATAATAGTAGTAGTATCTAATTCAGAATTATTAAGGCCCTTCATAGAGGAGAAACAAAAATCATTAATTATTTTTATTTCTTTATTATTGGCATGTCAATGTCCTTTAAAATAGTCTATGCTCATCAGACATTCAGAGGATTCTTTTTTCATTTTAAAATTAGGTCTAAAATGTCGTGTTCAAGAATGTAAACAAGAAGGGGGTTAAGCACTTCAAACAAAGGTATACACACCCAAAAGAACAGGAACAGTGAGGCAGGGGTAAGGGCTACAGCCTTTTCTCTCCTGAATGCCCAGATATTTTTAGCTTATTTTTAAAGTGGAAAACACACACACACACACCCCAAACACCCAAAAATATTTTGCTTCCATTTTACATGGGTTATTTTTGCAGTTCTGTCTTACTGTGTGGATTTCATTGTGAATGAAATGAATTCATGACATTGCTTCCATGGAAACCTGTTTCTTTGTGATTGGCTGAATGGTATCCAGGCACTTCAACAGTACCTCAGAATGTGCAAGTACTGTTAATATTTAACAGACGCTGTGAAACCTACCAACCCCGTGGCATTTGTTATGCAACTCACCAGTAAGAGAGTAAAGAGATTTAAATCTGTCTTAACATTTTCTCACCCTCCAAATATCCTTGTGAGGTTTCTTTCTTCTTTCTTTCCTTTTTTCTTATTAAAACCTGACATACAGATCCAGGAGTGGGAAGTGGGGGAGAGGAGGACGGAAGGGGCATGAAACCTTGAAGGTGTGATAAGATAAAACCCTCGTACTTGAAATTGATATTGCCTCCATTTCATCTGCTCTATTTCAAGACGGAACTGGTTTAAAGAAAGTGACTTGCCCAAAAGGAATGTTTCTGCCATTTTACATGTAATCATGATTAAGAAAGTATCATGTCACTAAGACAATTTATATAATCATGAGCATACTGGTGGCACTAACCAAGCAAGATGAAGAAAGTGATAACAAATTAAATGGCCCAAAGGAGGCAACAATATTTACCAGTGTCCGTGGGAAACTAAGGGCTTTTTTTAAGCATTTGATTTGAAACTCCCAGTGTGCCTTAAATTAAGAAAAGCATTCGTTTAAAAAAAAAAAAAAAAGCCCCAATTTGCAAAAGAGTTAAATTTCCAAGTAATTATTTTTTCTACAACTATGTTGTCTGGATACCTGAGAACTCCCCCTATGTATTTTAAAGTTGTACTTAAATCCTATCAAGAGCAAATCTACCTCTTAATAGGGGGCAACAGTACTAAAAATCAGCCAGGGTTTTTAATGTTTGCATATATTAACATTCCTCTTTGGATATTCTTATTTGAATACCTTATTTGAGATTATTTGAGTTACTCAGTTCCTAATAGAGTATACAATTTGAAACAGGTTAAAAAAAAAAAAAAAACTTAAAGATGATAAAGTGTAAATTACTATATTTTAAGCTTATATATAAATGACTCTCTAGAGATGTCTTAATTTTGTGTATAACTCCAATGAAAATCATGAAGTGCATCTGGGCAGAATCTCTAGACTATATCTAAAGCTGATATTTGTTGACAGCTCAGAAAGAAAGTCCATGTGCTTCCCATAAATTGTTAAACTGATATAAAGTTAAATAATAAAGTAGGTTTAGATAGTAGGTTTAGGTTTAGATAGTAGGTTTACATATAGATCAGTATCTTGGTTATGATAAACTAGTACAAATTTATAAAAGACTGCAAAACCATACATCAAAATATTAACCATGATTATCTCTGGAGGCTTATAGTATATTGTTGTGGGTTTTTTTTTTTTTTTCTTTTAATGTATACCTTACTCTAGTCTCTCCACATTTTTACACAAATTGTGTCTTATTTAAAAAGGAAAAATTATGTATTTTAAAGAAATCATCAGTGCCCTTTTAATCTTCAAAAGGACAATTAAATCTTAAATGTATAAATAGCCTTACACATTTTAAAGTGTTGCACATCCTCTATCTAATCCCAGGCTCACAATAGCCAGGGAGAAAGGTACAGAGAGTGGAGTCTAACAGATAAGGTTAATGAAGGCCAGGGGGGTCCACCAATTTTGCAAGATGGCAGGGGACACAAAGTCAGAGCTGGGAGAACATATCCAGAGTCTTGGGGTCCCCTATCTCCCAATACTTAGATTATCTATGAGTTATATTATGCTGATGGTTTTCACATATTTTTAAACTGTTGTAAATCCATTTTCATGTCCTAATTTCTTGTATTCTTTTCCTGCAGCAATGCGTTGTGAAGAATCAAGCAGATGCTCAATAAACATTTGTTAATTAACTCACCAATCCTTTTATCTTTGTGTTTTTTAAAACTCATCTATCTATGCAGCTAAATGTACTTGCTAAAATATTGAAAGATAACACTTCAATCAAATTTTCCTTTAAACTATTTCCCAAAGTTGGAAACTCCAGGGATTTTAAAAATACAGACTTTCACAGCCATCCACGCAGGTTTAGGGAAAAGGGTACAAGAGGAGAAGAACACAAATACCCATCTAAGTTTATACAGAGCAATGCCCAGGAAGCAGCTGGGGTACTGCCCCAGTGCCTGCTCTCCAGGCCCAGTGATGGTGGAGGGAGGAGAGGCAGGTAGGTACTTCCCAAGTCACCCACCTTCCCAGTCTAGTCTCAAAGTGACACCAGCAGTCAGGACAAATGGAGTTCCAAGGAACGGTCCCAAGATACATTGAAGAGAAGGAGAAAATAAAGACACAAACACTCCAAGATGCCAGGATGGAAGGGAAATGACCTAGAGTTTCAAAGTTTCTTCCTTAGGTCACTAATTTGTTGTAAGGAGTCGACACCAACAGAGTCACTGCAAACATAGGTGAGTAAGTTAGAAAAAGGTATCCCTTCATCCTGGCAGACACAGTCTTGCACCAAAGTGTGCCGCTTGGTCAGTGAAATGGGGGTTGGATTCCATCCCCCACTTGTCCCCTGGCCAGGAACCCTCCTGGGATAAGCGACCTGCCCTGCTCATGAGCTGTAAGCATAATCGAGTTGGGTCTGCATCTAACTGCAAGGTATTTTTCACTCCTTGCCAGCAAAGTATGCTTTGGTTGATAAATACACATGCACACACATCTGATATATAACAAAGACAAAGAGGCGATTTCTAGAGTCCAGAGGTAATCAGTTATTTCCCTAGTTAAAAGGAAAATGAATACCCACCTCATGGAGTATTGTAACAATTGAAAGAAAATATATGTCAAGAACAATGCCTAGCACTAATCATTCAATAAAACGTTGGTTTTCTGCCATTTTCTCTTACTAATACTGATACTATTTAGATAAAGCTGCTGTTACTGGGTAATTTTTTTAAAAAATCTAATTCTTTCTTGCCATAAGCCCCCAAACCTTCGTATTTCCCCACATAGGACCACACTCTCTTCCCTCCCCCACCACCATCCTCGACACCACATGCATTTTAGAGAAGCAGGCAGCAGGCCATAGATGCTGAACCCATCTGGAAGAACTGCAAATTAGTTTTGTGCAAAATGTTAGTGCAAAACTCAAAGCCAGCTCTGACTCTACATTTTGTAATGAAACTGAAATTTGGCCCATGTTTGCAAAAATTTTTGCCAGCATTTGCTATGGGCCTGTGACTGTCATTTACTCATGGATTTGAATCCATCTCAAAGGCAAAAGATTCCAGATTTGCTGAGAGCCAGGCAGAAGTCAGGCATATTTCCCAAATGTCACTTTGAACACTGACCCTAAAAAAATGAGCAAAAGTTGATGCACAAGACTGTGCAGGAAAAATGTGCAGAGTCATATCTTTCAATGAACTTGGGTCACAGCCCTTTCTGCAGTTCGATCTCTTCCAAATGAATTCCAGAGACAGATGAGCTATTTCTGAATGTTTATCACAGCTTCTGGGGCAGCAATAAGTTCTCTCCATTCCTATCATTTTTTAGTTAAAAAATTATGAATGCATAGAGAATCCACCTGCCATTTTTGACCAAATTAAAAAGCAGTGGTAACAAGACAGCCATTCTCTGTTAGCATTACCAATTGTGGCAGGGATTACCACACTGTCATAGAGAGACACTGTTTCCAAAATACCCTTTATCTTCTCTCTAAGACAGCTTAGGTCCTCTCAGAACCTCTGAACCCTGGAATCTCACAGGTAGACAATGGCCTCCATTCTGTTTATATTTTAATAAAATGTCATGTAGCCAGATTTTTCTGGCCTGGTATAGTTCTCGCCAGGGAATTTCTAGAGGATGACATTCAAGCCATGATCTAACCTGAGATGTAAATAGACACTTGTACAAATCAGAGAAATTCTATTATCAAGGCATGTTTGAGAATAATGGAAGACATTTTACAGAATGCAAATCAAATACCAGAATTAAGCCAAAGTCAGAATGAAAATGTTACAAAAATAACACAAAGTGTAAGTGTCTTAAAACTAGGGAAATAAAAAATAGATTCTTTTAAGGTTAAGAACAAGGTTAGAGAGGGAAGAGATCATAAAAAACAAATTAAGAATGTATGTTCTCTTTGGGGTCCTCTGAGTTATGACAATGCCTCAGCTGAGCATACCAGGTGGGACTAGATCCTCTGGGCTGTGGAGGAGAGAGAAAACCAGGGCCCTGGCTTTGCCTCTACACTTTGACTCTCACCAGATCCTACATCTGATTCACTTTTTGGTACTCATGAAAGCTAGGACACACGTGCCTCTCAGAAAACAACTCCAAATCCTTGAAACTCACCTTCACCCATTCCCATAAGCAAAGTAGTGGCCACTATTGTGATGCTTTTTAAAAAATGCAAAAATAAATAATTGAATAGTCTTAACTAAATTTCCCCTCAAAATTTTTAAAGCCCTTTATTGACTCTCAAGATTTCTGATCCATTATTATAGTTGTTTGTATGTGTCTTATCTCCCCTGACATATACCTTAGCACCAAGTGCAGGTCGATTCACTGCTTTGTAATTCACAGATCCTGGTACAGCACCTTGAATAAAGGAATATGAAGGATCTTCAAAAAGATAATGGAAAGATGTGTATTATCATTTAATTACATTTTTCCACAAACTTGCTGATGTACTGTCAGATTTCAACATATATTCGCCTATTCATGCTGTATCCATATATTTCCCTAAGTCCAAAATTGATATATATAGTTAAGAACAAAAAGATAACCATGAATGTACAAGGGTACTTCAAAAAGTTCATAAAAAAAACCAGAATTGAAAGATATTAAGAATCTTTCCATGATCTTTTTGAAATACTCTTGTATTTCCCTATTCGTTTATTCCATGAGGGTAGGCACAAGGTGTTCTACTAGATTTCTCCAGGATTCAGAGTAAAGACAACATGGTCTCTGCCCAACAGAGTCCAGCAAGGGACACAGCAAAGTGAGAAAATTATTGCAACAATGGGCAGTTTTGCCTCTAAAATGACTTAGAAAGAGGGTGATGGTGGGACTCCAGATCAGGAATTATCATCCTCCTCCTATAGATCCAGAAAACTTTGGGTTCCCAGAATAGAGATAATCACAGACGTGAGGCTAAACATGCAGGTAGTCTTCACGGCTCAGGGATTCTGTTTATCAAGTTCAATACTGATTCCTATGCACATGGCAGGTGCTTTATATTTGCTGCACAAAGGAAAAGTCGGATGGGAGCTCTAAGCTCTCTGACTAGATAGGCTATGCAAGCATAAATATGGATGACAACTACTTTCTTAAAGACCTATTATGCTCCCCAGCTGGCCTTGTTAGGATAAGGGAATTCCTACCAAGAGGTAAGTAGGTACCTCATTGTACCATCTGAGTTCCAAGAGCTTATATTTCAGCGAGGAGGATGGATCATTGTCTGAATTACCTCTGCACTAGTCCCAGGGCCTAGAAAATGTTTGACATGTAGTAAGCCTTTAAGAAAAATTTGTTCAATGAATAAATAAATGAATAAACCAGAAAAAGACCTAAAACAATGAGTCTAAAGAGGAGACACCAAACACAGACCAAAGGTCACACAAAATGAAGAGATTATTCTACCTTCTTTCATCATTTTGAAATTTTCACAACCACCACTCCAAAAAAGGACCTCGGTCTGATACTTCCTTGGCCTTGACCCTTCCTCTTGGAGTGAATGAGAGGAGGAATCAGAGCTCTCACTAGATGTGGGAGTATGTGCAATCCATTTATTGTAAAATATGCTCACAGTATTGCTGGGAATGCAGTAGAGAACAAGAGAAAGCACTTACTTCATTCAGCCTTAAGGTTAAAGGAGGTTTCTTGGAAGTGTGGCCATTTCAGCTATTTACATTCTATGTGAACCACAAAACCTGCCCTTCAAAAGAACTTGAACTTGCATATAAAAAGGAAGGCAATGAGAGAGATAACTTCATGCTTTCCTCTCTGAAAACAACAACAACAAAATTATCACAAACATCAAAGATTATTTCCTGGCAACATAACTCTGAATTTATTTAAAGTGCTGGTAGCTTATTTAACAGTTCAAGGGTAAGGTAAAAAATTAAGAAGACATCTAAATATGGCAGGGAACACAGTTTGCAAATTTAAGTATGTCTCTAGGTTTATTGTGGAAGAATGAGAGATACTTTTTCTAGCTCCATCTTAAGGGGAGAGCAAGGCTTTGTGGTCTGGATATCTGAGGCTTCCCTCACCCCAACTAAGAGAGTTTTCAGAAGCTTAGGCTTCCAAAGAAGACAGCTGCATTGTTCAAGGAGGAAAGTTCAGAAGTTTCAGAAGTTTCTAAAAACTATGACCCTACCCCAGTGGACCTTAAGTCCTATGCAAGACTGCTTATAAGGTGACAGGGGCCTCAGTCTAAACCCTGTGCCCTATTTAGCAGAAGGTGACAGGAGGGATCAAAAATCCACGTGGTCAAATATGACCAGCTGTGCCTGCAGCTCAAGCCTGAAGAAGGCAGCAGTTGCCCTCCCCAAGAATCACTAAATGTCAAAAGGGAGCTCCTGGGACAGCACTTTCTATATAAAGGACACCCCTGGTCCTTAGAGGCCAGAGCATGTCTTCGGAAAACTGCAGTCCCAGCCTTCGATTGGAAAAATGTTTCAAAGCACAGTGACCAGTGCACAAACTGACTGAGCTGTTCCCTGTTGCATGTTGGAATCCAAGGGGACCTCTGCAGCGGATGCTCTGCATCTCAGCCCTGAAGCCTGAATCGTTTAATGTCCAGTCTTGGTCAATCACTACGTGATTCTAACATCTAAATAAGCTTCTTTGTATATAGGGGAAAAAAATCCCCATGGCCAAGTTGGACATGTGGGAGATGTGACACTTAATTCACCCACTTTTCAGTGAACCACTTCAGCAGCAAGACCAAAGCCCTTTCTCAGATTTTCTGGAATGTATAAGACCAGCAATTTCCTTGAATGACCAAAGGAAGCTACAGGGAAAAACTGGATGAGCCTAAATCCCCTACCAACATCACCAGGGAGAGGAGAGAACAGAACCAGATGTATTTGAACATGAAGAAATAGAATACATCCTGCTCCCAGAGTTGAGGAGTAGATTCATATCCATTTTACAAGTTCTACCAAAGTCCAAATTTTCTTTTTAAAAATCAAAATCAAGCCCCTAGATCTTTGTAAATGAGCAGCAGAACTCCACATGCTGCAGGGGACCCATATACCTCAAACACAGTGAGCCAACTGGAAAACCAGCCAAGTTTGATGCATTCACCTGATTTCCAAGCTTCGCAGAGCTAGAAGAATGTCTGTCTCTGGCAATTTCAGTGACTGGCCTGAGATGACCCAACAACTTCTTCCCTGGAATAGCCATCTGAAAAGAGGGGGAAAAAAATCCACATACCAAATTCTCTCTCTGGCCAATCACCCACTTCACTAAATAAATAGGAACAAAGTGACTGATGGTGAAATGTTACTAATGTTATGCATCCATGTTAAAACTCATGTTTTCTTTTCTTTTTTTTTTTTTTCACAGAATCTATTAATAATGTGTAAGGGTAGCAAAAGTCTGATAGGGGCATTTCACTTTTCTAGATAGCAGGTATTCATCTATTCTTGAATGTTTCATACAAGGCAGAACTTCTAGCTTACTGTGTTTGAGAGAAAGAAAAGCATTTTTGAATCAAAACAGAGGGGGAACTACAAAATGAATTCCAAAGAAACATGAGCAAGTGAGCTCATCTGAATAGGTTTTGTTAAGACTTATCAGCGTTCAAGGGATGGGGAAAAAATTAAGAAGTATTCAGCTGTTAAATCAAGACTTTTTAGCTCCCTATCTTGTGATCAATTTGCCAAATGCCTTTTCTCTTCTCTAATAACATTGCTCAATATCTCATAACACTAACCAGATTGATCCCTTGGTCACATCAGCCCAAACTCATTAAGCCAACTTAAGAAGAGTGCATGTGGTAGAGAATCTGCTCACTTAACTTTGGTGATGCCATCCGCAACTTGGCTTCTAAACATTACACATGTTCTTATTTCAAGTGCTGTGATCTTGCATGGGTGGTGTGATTTATTAAATGGGACGCATTGCCACTCAGAAGGACTTCTCAGGACACTGGAGGGAAAAAAAGTAGTAAAAACCAGGGCAATCTAACAAAAATAGTATGCCTTGTCACCCAAACCCTGAGGCAGCTCTCACACACAGTGCCGTATTTTAAATATGAAGAAAATAGACTCCATCTTAGCCTGGCTCTGTTAGGATGGCAACTCCAGGAGAGCCCTTCTGACATGGTGGGTATCCAAACAGCAGCATGGTTCTGAGGAAGGCTCTGATGGATTCCTTGGCCAGGCAGCCCCATGTGGTTGTTTGTGGCACCCACAGAGGGCTGAGAGCCCACCGCCCGTGCTCATGGCGCTCACTGGGTGCCCTCGCGAGGGGCTGCGGCAGCCTGCGGGAAGGGGGTTTTTCCCTCATTGGTGCACACAGGGTGCACATTTATGCCTTTTGCCTAGAGGGGGTACATTTCCTTATCTGTAAAAAGGTGCCATATATGCTAACAGCTTGGATCTGGGTAATATATCAGTTGGGTAATGATTTATTTTCCAAAAACCTAACAATGCTAAGACAAGAACTGTCACTTATAGGAAGACTCTTAAATTCACTTTGGCTTCCAAAAAGTCTCTGCTACAACTTAGGAGGTTTTGGGAAAAGCCAACCAGAGATTTGGTTCCAGCCTGAGTTTTCTTCAAGGTAGGGTAGGAACATGGAAAGAAGGAGGAGATGCTGACATGTTTTGTGTCTAAAAACTTTAGCACATTTGAGGCAGGGACTGTCTTATTCACAATTGTATTCTTAGTACCACATACTCAGTAAATCGGTGTGGTAGTAACGCATTTAAATCCATTTTATTTTTTTCAGCTTGCTCTTATCAGTAAAGGAGAGATAGTTAAAACATATCTTTTTTTATATATCCACAAAATTCAACTCTCTGTTAAATTAGTATCTTTGAGAAAAGTTTTCAAAACTATTAAATATTTTTGTACCTTAGAGTTAATAGTTAACCCATTTAGTTGCAAATGAGGCAACAGAGGTTTAGAGATTTCATATGACTTGTAGGCTACATAGCCAGTTAGGCACAAAGCCAGAAATAAAAGCTCAGAACTTCAGACCCCAAACCCAAAGTCTTTCTTCACACTTCTGCGACTTAGAGAGCAGGTACACACACCTCTAAAATAATGCTTTTCTCCTATGTTAGGCATTGACAGCCTCCCACATACCAAGATCTTACATCATACCTGCGGCCCCTTTGCAAGCACCAATCCCATTTTCCTATTGCTGTCTCTGCTACCACACCATCAGCTGTACGTTCTTGCACTCTACCACACATTGCTAGACTCATACATGGGTAATCAGGTATCAGTTTCACAGCATCTACATACATGGGCCCCAAAGAAAATACCAACTAGAAGCCTGTCACTTTCAATTCATTGGAGAATTGAACCACGGAATAAAAAAATAAATGATTATTGCAAGACTACAGAGCAAGTAAATGTGTCATACAGCACACTTAAACATTGGAAGGTCTAGGTTAGAGCAGCCATAAACCAGGAAGCCCCATGGAGTCACAGAAGAATGGTCTGTCTTTGCAAATATCATAGATCAGACACACTGAAGAGACCCACCACAAGACGGCCAGGATAAAACAGGAGAGTCATCTGCAAGGAGTGCTTACTCATCGCCTAATTCCGCTATTGTAGAAAGCTTTCCAGCGACTGCTACTAAACAAAGCAAAATTGCCCCTAAAGAGCACTGTCTTCAAGTCAACCAGTGGAACAGCATTTAAAAAGGTATTTGTCTGGGGAGTAATGACAGATTTTCTAGTCTCCATTTCTAATAACCGGAGTGGCAATGTGGCTGGTAACTCGATAGAGACGA
Source organism: Cynocephalus volans (assembly GCF_027409185.1). NCBI lineage: Eukaryota > Metazoa > Chordata > Mammalia > Dermoptera > Cynocephalidae > Cynocephalus > Cynocephalus volans. Next base: position 102,091,278 of record NC_084460.1, on the reverse strand, counting down.
ATATGTGAAGGCCATTATAACAGATGGAGCAATTTAGTCAACTAATAACAAGCCATTTCCTCCCCGGGGCAAAAGGAGCCAACTGACTGAATGTGGTGGGAAAGTAAAAATTCAGAACCTCAGTCACATGGGGTCACACAGGCCTTTATGACTCAGGATGAACTTGAAAATATAATAAGGTAAAATCTACAATGAGCTACAGATTTCTGGGGTTAAAGTATGGCTCCATTTAACCCTAAAAAGTCTTCTGGGAATAGGTTTCATTATATTTTGGACAACATGATATTCTATCTTCTGTATCTAGAAAGTTCAAACTGAACTAACCAGCTATGAAAGAAAAGATAATTTTATTATATCTCAATACCTTTGTATTTCTACTCAATATGTTTCCAACTGAGAATACTTAGTTCCTTGTATTGATCATCATTTCATATTTATCAAGTGCCAGTGCTCAAGACACGACACAGAAGATATGATGAAACCAAGGCAGCAAAGAGGAATAGAAGGCAGGGTCCTTATCCAGTGCACTTGAGCCACTCTCTAAAACTGGAAGCATTTCCATCAGCAGAGTTCTAAGCATCGATTATTTTTGTAAATGTCTTGGGATTATGGAGGAGAAAAGAAGGGGAGGATCCAGAAGAAACCTTTGAAAATAGCTGTGTAGAACTGAGCTGATGTGGTTTAAATTCTCTAAACCATACTATTCAACTTATAATAATCGAGAATATTAAGGGAAGGGGTGTGGAGGAGTAACAAGTGACTCCTTAAAAATAAAGTTGGTCGCCAATTTGAGTAAGAAAATAAAGTAGTATTAGATTACGTATAATCCAAAATGCAAAATAAATAACCATGAGTATACACTGATTTTTTTAATAAACAAATAAGTAAATAAATTCATAAATGGAGAAAAGGCAAATTTCCTGTGCAGAAGAATTCCAAATAATGTATGCAGACACTTTGCCCTCAAGAAGGTGGAGATACTTTCTCACTCTTTAAGTATGGGCTGTGAATAGTAATTTCTTTCCAAAGAGGGCAGGGAAAAAGGGAAGGAAAGAGGAACTTTCCAGAGGAGAAATCTGGCAGACACTACCTCAGGTTATCAAGGCAAGCATCAATAATGAGAAGTCACACTGACAGCAGGCACCCTCGCTGGGATGTGATGAGTATGGTACTTTACCATGCTGTCTTCCTCCCAAATCTATAACCCCAGTCTAATCATGAGAAAAACATCAGATACATCCCAACTGAGGAACATTTACAAAATAGCTGCTCAGTACTCCCCAAAACTGTCAAGATATTCCAAAACAAGGAAATTATGAGAAACTATCACAGCCAAGAGGAGTCCAAGGAAACATAACTGCTCGGTATAAAGTGGTGTCCTGAATGGGATTCTAGTGTGGACCTGAACCCCTTCCCCTACCCTTAAATATTAACTGACTAGCTTTTCTGCTTCTGTAATTAGCTTGTGCAAGGTTTTACAAGCCCCTGTGGGTGGGACTTTCTGGTAAGGGCAGATAAAAGACTTCCCAAACCGCCCAAAGTTCACCCAGTTCCAGGAAGGGCCTAACCACACAAGGGGTGGGCTGTTGGGCAATTCCCTAGTTCCTCGTCTGTATACCACCCCACCGAAAGCCACCAATGAATTTAAAAGTCACCTCAGGTGACCAATAAGCTGTATACAACTCATCCTGTTGCCAAAGTCTGCCTACCAAACTGTATAAAAAGTGCTCGTGTTAAGAGCTCGGGGCTGCTTCTGTCCTGAAGACGGAGCAACCCCAGCATGCTGGAATAAAAAAACCTCTTGCTTGATTGCAGCGATCTCTGTCTCCTGGTCTTTGCGAGATGAGCCTTCCCAACAAGTAAGATTCGCGCTTTCGGGCCAGTCTTACACTAGAAGGAAAAAGGACACTAAGTAAAAACTAAGGAAATCCAAATAACGTACGGACTTCAGTTAAAATTAATACATCAGTATTGGTTCATTTATTGTGACAAATACACCATACTAATGTAAGATGGTAATAATAGGGAAAATAGGTTGGTTGATTTATGGGAACTCCCTGTAGTATCTTTTCATTTTTTTTCTCTATTTTTCTAAAACTACTCAAATAAAATTTTATTTTAAAAAATAAAAAGGAAGTTGGCTGTGGGGGAAAAAAAAGACAGTATAAGAGGTGGATATTAAAAGGAGATACAAGTTAACACTCAAAAGTAGGAGCTCTCAACCCAGTGGAGCCTGGAGTGTCAGCACTGGAGGTGGGGAGTCAAAACTCATCCCTAAATGCCAAAGAGAACTGTTTGGAACAATGTGTTAAGAATAGCTAGGAGGTATTCATAAGCGTAATTAGCACTTTAACTGGGAGAGAAAAATAAGTCTGCTGCTGGGGAGCACAGGCCAGGGCCATGAACAGGTCCTGAGATGGCATCTAAAGGGGGCAAGGCAACCCCAAAGAGGAAAGTATTAACTAAACAGAGGCCAGGTTTGCACCAAGACTGCTACGGTACGTGTTCTCTGCTGTGTTTCCAAGTAAGAGTTGAATTTTATTTCTTCAAAATTGTCATTTTGATGTGTTGTCACTTTCACAAAGGTTTTTGTGTCTAGAACAGGCAGCCTCTGCTTCACACTACCTTGAACTCTGCCTAGTCGGAGAAGACCTAAAAACAACTCCTCGCAATGCTGGGTCTGACCAGCCGCTAGTTTCAGCAGTCGATTCTTTATTTGGAGGAACTGAATCATCCTTTTCTCACCTCTATCACCAGCTGAGTATTTTTAACTTACTGGCAGCTATGAAGTGAACTATAAGGAAAAAGTCTACAAGGAAAAAGTCCATTTTTCACTTCTCTGCTTTTGATTGCTGAATCCAGGAATGCATTACAGCAAAAAAAACCAAGGTCTTTTATTTAAAAATATTATTGGTTTGTTTAACAATTTTCTCCATTTTTTAAAATGCCCAAAGTGAGTCTCCGCAACCCTAAACAGGGACCACTTCTTACCTGACGATAGCTCATTTATACTACGCTAGCTACAGAAACAGTGTGCAGTAGCCTTGAGCTCCCAGTGGGCTCCAGGGAGAGACAGGTCACAAAGATGCTTGCATCCAACTCTCTCTACCAGGAGGACATGACCTGGAAGCTGAGCCTCTATGGACCTATTTGGCTACATCGCAAAAATCTGGAACAGGAAAGAGATGAAGCTTGAACTGATGTTTTAAAGCCACTGTACACACTGATATTCAAGAAACCAAACTTCATTAAAACAGTTTTTTCCAACATCCCAAAGAAGCTATCAGGATTCCATTCAGTTCTTAGGTCCAAACTAGGAAAATGGAAGTAGGGAGGCCAAAGCTATTGATTGAAGAAGAAGAGAGAGACATGCTTCTCATTGTCCAAGTACGTGGGCAGAATGGCATTAAAAGCATTTAAGCAAGACTTCTGTTCTCTCTTTGTTGTTATTTGCATGATAGGTAAAAAAAAAAAAAAAAAAAATTTTATGGTCAGGGATAGAAAAAAACATGACAACAACTGAATATTGCAGAATGATGAAATTCAGATAATACATTCCTGTGTGCTGCATTCAACAATGGAAAGAATAAATTATGCCTTGAAATAGGAACACCAGGGGAAATACCAAAGCCAGTTAAGATAATGATTAACAGATATGCTGGTTGAGCACATACTCCACGCCCAGAACAAAGGACAGAAGAGGGAAGTTAACAAGAGAAAAGGTCACCTAGAAAAGTTGATGAGAGTGATATGCTAAAGGCAGGGAGCTTGAAGACAAGCACTGGGGGAAGGGTCTGACCAAAGAGGCAGGTGATGGTACAAAAGAAAAAAAGAGTGAAACCTGATCTATGCAAGTTTGAAGAAGCCCAAAGTATGTGGCCTGTCCTCCAAGTCCACAGATGTTTTGGATGAGAAAAACCGAACTTGAGTCTATAAAAGGAAAGCAAATAATTACAGTAAACACTTATAGAAATTGCTAGCTGTCAGACACATGTAAACATAACAACTCATTTAACATTTAAACAATCGCATGCAGAAGGGACTTTATTATCCCTATTTTACAAATCAGGAAATTGAGGCACAAAGAGGTCAAATGACTTGTCCAAGGTTACACAGGTAATAAGTGTACTCTAGCCATCATATGCTGGTTCGCATCACACATAATCTACTTGCCTCCAGGAAAGAACATCCCTACTCAGCTTATGAATGTGTTGTGGCCTAAAGTAATTGAACTGTTTGGAGCCACTTTGTTTCTCCACATTTGTTTTCTCACTCAGCCATTCCACAAATAGGCATTGAATGCATACTGTGCACTATGCACTATGCACTATTTTAGGATTTGGGGATACAGAACATTCAAAAATGCCTGCCTTCCTGAAGCATACATTCTAGTGAGGGGAAACAGACAAGTAAAATACATACAAATAGATACAAATAGTATATAGTATATTCGATGGTAATAATTACAGTGGAGACAAAGCAGGGAAGGGAGACATGAGTGACCACTATAATTTAAACTAATGTGGTCATAAGTATCATTGAGACCTAAAGGAGGTGAGAATGCAAGATATGCAGATATTTGGGGGGGGAAGCATCCCAGGCACAGGGAACAGCAACCATAAATATCCTAGAGGCAGAGTGGGATGAAATGTCCAAGGGGATCTTGTGGCTAGAATGAATTTATCTTTGATTAAGTCCATAGGCTAAACCTCAAAATGCTTTTTACTGCTTAAGTGAAGTGGAACAGTCTCCAAAGTACATACACTTCACATACTGTCCTTCTACCTAAAGGATTTCCCTTCATATTTCATTCTTCCAGAAATACTCAAAGACCACAGATTCCTTCCAGATTCTTCCTTCATCTCTTGCTAAAAGCAGTGCATGCCTTTTTCAGACTCCTTAGGGTATTTGCCACTGTCCACCTTGCTTTAGACTGAAGTTACTTTTATGTCCTATCTTATACATTCGTTGAGGTCAGGACATGGACCTGTGCATTGTTTCTTTCTCTACAGAGTTTAGCTTTGCTCATAGTCAGTGTTCAGTGAGTATTTGTTGAAAGGTTTGAGTGTGCACTTTCTATAAAACTGAACTCATATTATAATAATATCACTAACTTCACATCTCTATTTTATTATAATGAGAAAACATTTTAACCATAATTTCTCAAATTTTGGGTTTCTTAATACAAAGGTTTCTGCCACGATATTGCAACTCATCAATATATAGTTTCAAGCAAATATTTTAAGCTTCAATAATCTTAAGGAGTAACACATTTTCCTACACAGCCATAAACAGGAAGAGAAAGATTAGTTTTGACAACTTTGCTGTAAATAAGTAAAAACGGCAGATTGCAAAATATCGTTGCTTATTTAGTCAAAACATAATAAAGAATAACATATTTAAATACTTCAAGGAGATAGAACATTTATAAACAAGGCTGAATTTCCATTTTTTCCCAATCTGGAAATGACCAGTGACTTATGCCCTATTATTTCCTGACTGAAAAATTCATTAGGTAGGGTGTCTTTATATAAGGAATACTATAAAATCTGGCATGGGATTGTTGGGATATTGTAGCCTATGATTCACCACCACCCTACCTTCAAAAACCAAGAAGTATAAAGACAACGCAGGAGAGAGGAGTACAAAATTTAAAATAATTTCCTCTGAATTTCTCCTTATTCCGGTGATGTAGAAAGTGGCCTACAGTGTCTATAACTGATTTGAAATTGACCAGGCAGACGTTTTAGCTCCATGGTTATCATTGCTTTTAAAAGAGTAGAAAATACACGGGAAAATCAGTAAGAGAGGTATTTGGGTAAACAAACTCCTTATTTGGAGTTGCCTCCTCTTCTGTGCCTCTCTCCATGAGTGACTTTAGTTGACATGACCCGGCTTCGGTGTGTGGGCCTCGATGAGTAAGACTTACTTGGCGAAGCCAGTCCTGGCCAGAGGAAGGCTGTCCTGCAGATCCTCATCCAGATCTAATTTGACAACGGATAAGCACTAACGCTCAGGACTGCATGGCTCAGAGGCTTCTGCTCGAGGGCCCATAGACTGATCAGGACTTCATCTCTTACTGCAGAAGGGTCGAGAGGGGAAGGCAGATGCAACATTCTGGCATCAGACCCTAGAAACTGCCCAGCCCCAAGTAAACACAATTTGACACTCTCTGTGCCACCCAGGATTTCAAAATGTGACCCTTTTTGAGTAAAAGCTATTTTCCCTTTTCCCCCTCTCCTTTTTCTAACCCAGAATTATCCCTCCTTCAAAATCATAATAGCATCACTTCCTCAATGGACATCATTTTTTTCCTAAAAGCCAATCCTACCTGTCATTCTCACCATCCTCAATCATTCATACAATAAATATTTGCAGAGCACCTACCACGCACCTCGCTGTGCCGGTTTGGAAGACATAATGCTGAACAAGACAGATACACGGTCCTTGTATTTATTAAGAATAGAAGGGAAGAATGAGCACCCTGAAATGTCAAGAATGATGACCCACAACCAATGTCTGGAAATAAGGTGGCATATTTAAGAATGCATCCCACGATGAAAGACATTGGTAAGCACTGAACCTCACCAAGTGAGGTTCTAGGGAGAGGCAAAAGTTATATCAGAATCACAGGAGGAGATTTTCCAAGCACCACAAGCCCATCCATAGCTTCCGCCCCTCCAACCTAACTGCCTTCCGCTCCCACTCCAATTCCAGCCTCAACCTTCCCACCTCCTCTCCCGCCCAGGCTAATGGCAACATTTGTATTTTTCCTTCTCAGCAATCCTTTTTTCTCCCTGCAGTCTGTAGGGGGTAGGTGAGGCTGGGGTGGGAAAATAGAGCACATTTTTGGCTTTGCATTTCCACAATTGATTCATGACATCAACAAAGGCAGGCACTCCAGAAAAAGAAAGGAAAAAAAATTTTTTTGGAGACCGAAGATTTGGCTTTGTATTACAAAAGCTGAATCCTGGATAACGCAGAACAAAGCATGCATAGAGTGGGAAACATGTCAGAGGAAACTGACCATCCAATGAGCCATTTTCCTTCCACTTGGATAAGAGAGAACCGTCTGAAGGGCTCGTGGGCTGTGAAGACCTGAAAAGTGGCCTAGCCCATTGTCCCTCCCATCTCTGGATTAAAACTGGAGGACCACAGTTGTGTCCGAACCAGAAGTCACAGGTAAGAGAGGGGGATTTCAGAGAAGAGGCTATTTCCTGGCTTTCTACGATGTGCTTCAGACACTGCACAGTTCACAGAAAAGCCCTGAGTTCAACACAATGCCAAGCTGTAAGTTCAAAGGGCCAAAGAAGGAATATAGATGGCAGAGCCACAGTGCAGTTCTCAGAGTCGTGGTTTCCACTGTATGGTACATGGAAAACAGCCACGAGTTCCTGAGGAGGTACCCCCCTTCCCCCCAAAAAAACCAAAAAGTTGTAGAAATAGCTGAGGAGGAGGGTGGTCACTCATAGTTCTGGGGCAGAGGACACAGATTGCATAAGCCTTGCACAGAAGGGAGACCAAAGACCGGATGGATGGAGACCTCACTGCGGGAAGCAGAGAGATCAGAGAGAGACAGGGAATCCAGATTCTCTCTCCTTACGCTAACCTGCCAGGAACTTACAGAAAGCAGAAGGAAGGGGAGGAAAATTCTGATTAGACTAAATTTTAGACCAAATTTAGATCTTAGTTTAGATTTAAACTAGAAGTGAATGTTGTCAGAGAGACACCATTAAGTTTTCCATTCAAAGAAGAAACAGGGACTAGAGAATTAAGTTCAGCGATAGAGAAAGAAGGTTCCAGTTTTGCATATTCAAGCTTGTGGACTATTACTTACAAAACTTGTACCATTTTTACTGACACAGAAGAATAGATACTCCCCAAGCAAATTTATTCACAACGTATGACAAGATCAGACCAAATTCTAAGAGACACACCATAAATCCAAATTATCTTCTTTCTCAACACTTCTTTGAAAAAAATCATGGTAAACTTCTATACAAAGATAGTAATGGTGACCTGCTCAAGACTTTCATAATGAGAATCCACACTGATTAATTAATTTAGTCAAAGTCTCTTGCAGGGTTTTTCTCATTATAAATTTTTGTTACAAATGAATAATCTTAGCCATTTCTAATAGAGTTAATAATAGGAGTGTTAGAAACTAAATAATAGTTGTGTCCACACCAGAAAAAGAGCCTCACATGTCCACTCACTGGGTTTTCACAGGGAGCCCTCAGAATACAGTGCTGGGAGCACAGGCTCTGGAGTCAGGCAGCCTGAGTTTCAATTCCAGTTCTGCAGTGATACACACAACAACAGGCATGAATCTCAGAGGCATTAATTATAAGTAAAAGAAGCTGGAGTCAAAAGATTATATACTGTGTAATTCTAGTTACATGATATTCTGGCAAAGGCAAAATTATAGAAGCAAAAAAGATCTGTGGTTGATGGATCAGGCAGGTGTCAGGCTTGACTAGAAGAGGTCTGGGGGATTTGCAGTGGCCAGTGATGAACTGTTCTTTGTCTTTATTGACATTTGTCATTCGTCAAAACTCATAGAAATGCACACCAAAAAGAGCAAATTTTACTGGATGTAAATTTTAAAAGTGATTTTTTTAAAATCCCCATTTTGCCATTTAATGATGGAATTATCTTGCCCTGATTACTAAATCTCTTTGTGCTCCAGTTTCTTTACCTCAAAAGATGAATGAAAGCACCTTTGTCATAGGACTGTTATAAGGATTGAATGTGTCCATGTGAATAAGGCACCTAGAACAGAGCCTGCCACCCTGATAGGACTTAGTGTACCTATCATCATTAGCATCATCATCATCACCATCACTGTCACCATCATCTTCATGCCAGGTCTATGCCAGGTGCCGTGGCTTCTCAGATCTCCTTTTCACCCATGTACCCATCCCCCAGATGCTGACAAGATTGGCTGTTATACCCTCCCAATGTGTTCCTCACTAGGAATTGCCCTCTGCTGCAGGCCTATCAGCCAGTCATTGGCTACTGGTGGCCCCTGGAAAGGGGTATAACCTTGGGTAGACATGAGGATACAAAGGTTCATCCCCCTTGCCAAAATCTGGGACAATTCTGAAGGGCCATCCCAGTTCCCTGCAGGATTGGTTTTGGCCTCAACCACAACCACACTGAGGGTCAAGTGCTGCCCCTCATGACATCTTCATCACAGGCATTAAAGAGAGTAAGCGTGCTGGCTCTGGAGCCAGATTGCCTGGGTTCATTTCCTGGCTTGGCTATGGCCATGGGATCTTGAAGTCACCTACCTCCTCTCTGCCGAAGTTTCCTCCTGGGGTTCTGGCAAGGACAAAACCAACTAACGAATGTAAAAGCACACTGAGGAGACCCAGATCATGGTGACTCAGCCTTCATCTGACTTCTGCCACCCTCACTGGTCATTCATGTTCACTTGCTTATTCCACAATATTGTTTTTATTTTAATGTATATTTCTCCTGTTGCTTTATCTAAACTAGAAGTGAATATTTGTCCTGTTTCTTTCAGTTTACAAAATAGGGATTCAGGGAAATTAAATGACTTGCCCAAGATCACACAACAGAGTGAGTCATGCCAATATGTTTTCAGAACCTGGGTTTTTCCATTATTCCACACAAATTACATCAGCAGTATTGAAAAGTTGCTCCTTATACATAGTTCTTGTAGGTCTCAATAAGGAGACAGTAATGATGTACAAGTTGAAAGAACATTTAAGGGTCGTAGTTCATTCCCCCTCCCTCCCACCACTTTCTGTACTTCCAAGAACTCTTAGGTTGTCTGGCATCTCATTATTTTCAGTGATAAGGAACTTCAGCGTCCCGAGGCAGCTTGATTTTGCGACACTCTCTCCATTGAAAGGGGCTATGTTAAGCCACTTTTCCTAATTACCACTTTCCCTCATTGGTCCTAGTTCTGCCAGTGGTGCCATATCAAATAAAATAAATCCTTCATCCATGTGCCAGCCTTCCTAATATTTGAAAATGGTTATTATATTCCCATTCTTGTTTCCAAGCTAAACAACATGGATGTCTTCAACCAACCCTCCCATCACAAAGCTTTCAGTCCCCTCTCCATCCTCTGGACACACTCCCGTTTGCCAGCATCCTGAAATACAATACTGAATCCAAACACAGATTCCCATCTCTGAGTTGAGCAAGCCAGAAAAGAAGGACATTAAAACCCTCTTTGCTACAAATACTATGTTTTCATTAGTTCAGCCAAGGAAACTTTTTTGGAAGTCATGTCACCTGCGGACCCAAGTGAAACTTACTCTCTACTGGAATCACTAAATATTTGTTCCAAATCTTCTTCCTCACTCCCACACTAATCTCTCATCATGTTGTTTCATTATGATTATCCACTTAAAGTTTGTCTGGCTAGATGTAAGCCATTATTTCAATTTCACAGGAGCATTTTTTCAACTCATCTTCATTTAAAATATTAACTTCTCCCAACTTGAGTTGATTTGAAAATTTCATCAGCATACCATTAAGGTCCACCTCCAAAATTTTTATGAAAATAATGACTTGTAAAAGGTCACTCCCTCAGTCATGCTATTATTGATCTCATACTCACACCCCTTGAGGTTCTGTGTTCACCCAGTTACGAGTCCTACTCACAGCACAGTGGTCAACCTACATCCCTCCTCGTTATTCTCAAAGAGGCATCAGTGACTTTGTCAGATCCTGGCCAAAATCTCAATATGCTACATTTCTGCTCTTCCCCAGATGTCCTGATCTACCAACTCTATTCTGCTCTTTCAGATATAGCTCCAGCTCAGGGATAAAAGGCATTGAATATCACTCTAAGGGGAAAACAAGGATCTTTGTTTAGAATTCACAAGTCTTCTTCAGACCAGCCCTGAGGACTATGAAATGCCCAGGGAGAAGACACAACCTGTGCACAGATGTTAGACAGAAAAGGACACATTTGAAAAACTAAAATAAATCCGTATGCTAGAAGGAAAAAATGCAAGGAGAGAAGAATGAAGAGGTTTAAAGCCAGAGAGAGATAAGAGGGGCCAGACCTTGTAAGTCATGTTAGGAAATTTGGAGTTTATCCTGAGGACAATGGGGAATCATTGACTGATGTTAAACAAGAGGATACATGATCAGATTTGCATTTTATAGAGATCACAGGCATAGACTATTCTGGAGACTCTTGCTCTGACAGAGAAGTGGGAATTGTTGACCTCTAAGGTCCTGGTCTGGTTCTGTTGCTTAGCTAATCAGGAAACCCAAAGGAATGTTATCTTCTTCCAGAAGGATTTTTACTTTCTCTTGCCTCATGAAATTGTCTGGATTCATCACTCCATTAGTTGTGTGCTAGTGTGTGGGGGGGTGGGGGAAGGATGGAGGATGATATGACTAAGATCACAATATCCTAGCACCTTCGTATGTCAATGGGGAAGGCTCTCACTGTCACTGCATTCTTCCTGCTCAGCAAGCAAAGCTACTAGGAACTGAAACAATCAGTGAACCTTATTTACAAGCTACAAAGTACGTGAGAGCCAACTACTAATGTCGAAAGGATCAACGAAGTGACAAAAGTTTGACAGAGATTTGATTAAAATTTCATTTTTATCAAGCAATATAAATTAAGAGTTCAAGCTCTATGAAGTTTCACATTATTTTACAGAAGTAATATTTTCTGTCCAAGAGAAAAAAAATCCAAATTTTTATGGTTTATTGTACTGTTGGAGATTAGCCAGTTTGCTTCTAACCTAGCAATCTAATTTAACATTCCTTTACTAAATTGCCTATAAATATCCAGCTTCTTAAATGCTCTTTGAACCAGTATTACGATTTTACTATTTCTCTCATTAATTAATGAGTTGAATAATATCTTTGGCATATATTCATTCTGTATTTGTATGAGAAACTTGTTTTAACTTTTTGAAAATCACACTTTGACCCTCTTAGCACTAAATAACTTAGTGTTATTATTCTTAAGTTTAGTGTTATTGTTCTTAAGTTCTGAATGTTGAGAGCTGATTTTTTTTTTCCCATAGTGGATCTTTCCTCTGATTTCTTCCTTTGTTTTTTAATGTTGATATCAAGTAAGCAGGGCTGGGCAGACTGGCACATCCTTACTTCTTACTTCTGGTATCTTAGAAAATAACAACGTGTATGAGAGAATACTTACACCTAGGGCAGAGGAAAAGAAAAAATTTTTTTTTCCTTTCAACCTCTTCCATCTTCTACTTTTACTGCTGAAAATTCTCCCAAGGCAAGAAAATGCTTTATAGAAATGTCTTACAAGTTGTGAGAGAATTCTTGTCCATTTGAACAAATAGAATATGTTTAAAACACTTCAGTTAGAATGGCTATTATGAAAAAAAGAAAAAGAAAACAAGTGTTGGCAAGAATGTGCAGAAAAGAGAACACACGCACACTGTTGTTGGGAGTGTAAACTAGTACAGTCATTATGGAAAACAGTACAGAGGTTCCTCAAAAAATTAAACAGAGCTACCATTTGATCCAGCAGTCCCACTACTGGTATATACCCGAAGGAAATGAACTTAGTAGTTGAAGAGATATCTGCACTCCCATGTTTATTACAGCACAGTTTATAGTAGCAAAGATATGGAATCAACCTAAGTATCCAACAACAGATAAACAGATTAAAAAATGTGGTGTATATACACAATGGAATATTACCCAGCCATAAAAAAGAATGAAATGCTGTCATTTTCAGCAACATGGATGGACTTGGAGGATATTATGTTAAGCGAAGTCAGCCAGGCACAGAAAGACAAAATACCACACGATCTCACTTGTGTGTGGAATCTAAGGGGAAAAAAAGTTGATATTATAGAGGCAGAGAATAGAACGGTGGTTACTGGAGATTGAGGGGTAGGGTGTAGAGAGGGGGAAGGGAGAGAGAGGGAGAGGCTGGCCAACGGGTACAAAATTACAATTAGAAAAGAACAAGTTCTGAAGTTCTATTGCACAGTAGGGTGAAGATGGTTGACAGTTAAGTTTTGTATACTACATAGCAGCTAGAGGAGAGGCTTTTGAATGCTTTCATCACAAAATGATAAATGCATGAGCTGATTGGTACTTTAACTACCCTAACTCAATCATTATCCAACATATGCATGTATCAAAACATTACAGAAAATTTTCTCAAAACCTAACTAATACCTGAAAGAACCCAAAGTTTTTGCTTTGTGTCCTGTGGAGATTTATTATGCTTTTCAATGAAAATAAAGAGTGGTATATACATGACTCATCACCTAAAAATTGAATTTTTCTTACCATTTTGAGGCTGTTTTCCCCTGCTTATATGAAAAATCTTATCCCCCAACCACCATCTAAAAAGTACCGAGAGGAAATGAGCAACCCTGGCTCATTACTCTCATGCTAATTCACAATTAAATTGCTCATTTTATCTACTGCCATTTAGAATCACTTGGTCTTTAAGTCTGTTAGCTGGGTTTGTGCAGTGTCTTAAAAATACAATATTCATTTTAATAATCCAGATTTGAGATTATTCTGGTGGTTAGGATAAATTTCATCTCCTATATGCTAGAAGTATTTCCTGTTTCAAAACCATTCAGCCAATAAGTATTGTGCTGTTCTTTTTCTGGCTTTTACGGGATCTGACAACTAGAGCAGCTGCTACCACAGTACATTATGGCACAAAGTACGGTTCTCAAACATGGGATGTGCAGAGACTACCATTAATATTGCAGCATGAGTCTTTTTATCAAGTTGATTTCTGAAAATAGCTCTGACAGATGCTGCTAGGCCAAAGAGCTTCGCACAGCTGCAGCTCTAGACAAATACAGGGTAGATGTTTGTTCTCCTCTAGCAGTTGTCTGAGTCCCTGCGACAGCCCCCACCGTTCTGTTGCCAGGCTTAGGCAGTGTGCTTGATGGCCATGGCTGTGGGCATGGGAGATGATGGAGGCGACTGGGCTTTGCAAGCGGCTAAGCCAGGATCACCCTTGTGGCCGAGCCTGGGACCCAGTGCCCAACACACCAGCAGCCCAGAGACTGAACTGGTAAGGAGCAAGGAGGCTGAAAAGGAAATGGCTGCCTGGCATTGGGTAAACGAGTTGTCTAAAAAGAATTTAAATGGTGAGAAGCTGTTTTTGCTCCTCTCAATTTTCTGTGATTTCATTTATTTACTTAATTTCTTCAGCCCCACCTCATTTCAAAAACGACTGGAGGAGGCTTGGTGTGCTTTAGGCAGAGCCCCACTGAACATGGGCCCAGGAAACAATTTGCTTCTGGCTGTACCAGGTCTGTTTTTAGCTTCCAAGCAATTAAGCAGGAGTGCAGAAGCTCTCCTGGGCGGAGCCTGCACTCACAGCAACAATCACATCACAGTGAGAGAGGGAGGCAGGAGAAGGAGAAATTCAGTTAACCTTTTCCACGCCCCAGACAACAGCTTTATCTCAACTGAGTCCCAGGATTAGCCAAAAGAGGTGAAGGCTCTGCGGTCCTTCCAAATGCACCCTCCTGCCCTCTTGTTCCCCTGCCCTCTTGTTAATCAGAGAAGAGCGAAGGTGTGGTCAAGACAAGGAGAGTCTGCAGACTCACATTTTAAAGACACTGGTTGAAAAGGGATTATCTATTTCCTGTGGATGTGTCCAAACACAGCAAATTGCAGGCTCAGAGAGCTCAGGGTACTACGTGTAAATAGAAGGTAATTTGGATCAATATCCGTAATAAGCCGAAGAGGAAGCTGGGTGGGGGAGAGCTGTTCTAAAGCTGCAGAAAGAAGGATGATTTTGTTAATTCAGCCAGTGTTTATTAGGCGATTCTTTGTGTTAGGAGCTCAGAATGCAAAAATGAACAGTACAAGGCCTAGTCCCTGGCTTTAAAGGAGCTCCCCATCTAACAGATGTCAATGTCTGGAACTGCATTTAATTTGGGGTTGTGTTCTAGAGTCAGCTCTTATGACAAAAATTATAACACATCCTATGCAAAATTTCACTTGAAATTCCTTTAAGAAGGAGTTGGGTTTTCCTCCAGTGTTAGAAGTACCATTCTTTGATTGGGCCCCTGGTAAAACAAGTAGTTGTTTTGCGTCGAAGTTCATGTTACATGAAAAAGTAAACTATGTAAACACTAGAGTCTTCTTTAGCATGGAGAGATACCCACCAATGAAAGCCTGAGAAACTGAGATCAGCTAACATAGCATGAGACTCGTATCTCCCAACTTAAACCCCCTCCCTTTTCAACAGACATGTGTTTTTTCAGTAGACTTGACTCCTTCGTTCTTGCTACTTCTCCTGGTCTTTTGATCTAACCCTCTCTCCTGGCCTTCTTTCCAGCCCCTGCCTCCCTTGCCATTGGTTTGTGTGTCAAATTCCATGAGTTAAATGCATATAAGGTGCAACTATTCTGGACCTCACTTTAAACAATGTCTGTCATAAGTGCTAGACAGAATAAAAGTGGAACCAAAATATTGCAGAAGATAATTTTAATGGCATATCCAGTAGTTAACCTGCTCTGGACTAATGAGTTTCAACATCTTAATTCAAAAGGAACACTGTGATTGAGAGTGACCGAGAACATTCCTAATTCCTGCATCACCAGGGACACCGCAAAGTCCCTGCTGAGGGTTCCACTCCACCCTCTCCTCTCTGCTGGGTTTGGACACCCAGCAATAAGCCATGTGGCAGCCCACAGGATTACCACCATATGTGCAGGGAATTCCAGCAGAGTGAGTCTTTAGTTCTAATGCCATATTTGAAAAAATGATATGTTAATTTTTTAAAATCCTCTCAGAACAATTTCAAGATTTGGATGCTTTCAATCTTCTTGCTTTTAAATCTACAGTTCTATTAAAACCACAGGGAGGGAGTCAAAAATTCTGCCTGGAGGGTAAGGGAATATTTCACAGAATAGGCGATCTTTGAGCTTAGCCTTGAAGGAATGGTTTGGAAAGAACTCTGGACAGGCAATGGAAGAAATCGTTCCTGGTGGTGGCAAAAGGCTGGAATAAAAGCAGAGATGTTCTTCTTTATTAAAGAAGTAAAATCAGAAAGTAAAAGAAAGCTGCCTTGACCACTGTCATATCTCCTCTTTCTTCCCACTTCTCTTGTCCCCCATCCATGACTCTTATCACCTGCCGGAAGCACGAATCTTCATTCCATGGACTGTTCCAAGCAGAAGCCCACACTTCATACAGTCCATCCTATTTCATGTTCCTGGTTCACTGATGTCTTCAGTCATTTTAGCTGAGGCGTTAAAAGTGATGAGACTTAATCCTTTGCCTGTTCAATCAAGTTTTCCCCAATCTGTTCTCTGCCACATTCACTTTTCCCTGTCTGTGCCCCATAGCACTTCGAGGCTCTAATACAACGCTGAAACATGTACTGTCCATGCTCACAATGTTTTGACCCTTGCTGGTCCCCCTACCAGGTATGAGTTCCCTTGGGCAGCAGCGACATATTCCTGTTCATATTCAGCTGACCTGAATCGACCTTTTCACAAATAGAATCTTTCTGTGGAGCAGTAGAGAAGAAAGAATGAGGAGATATGTTGTTTTTATTAATAAGTGATGACATGATGAAAATATTGGCTTTAGAAACTGACTCTTCCACTAACTTTGTACTGTCTGTGTTTTAAATAGCCTCTATTTTCATTTTTTCATTTTCAGAGATGTGTCTTGGTAAAATGAAAAGGTTTACTATACCCAGTGTGGAAACTGCTCAGAAAGCTTAGCTCCACCTTGTAAAATCTTCTGGTTTTCTAATATATTTATTGTTGGCAAAAAGTAACAGAAATTATTGTCTTTAAAAAAATCCAGAAGCTTCTTTAGATATCAAATAGTCTTTATTCAGTGTAAATTAATTTAGAACACATGGATTAATTTTTCCTTTAAAATTCACAAGGGTTTGAAATGTTATGGCCCTATATTGTTGTACTGTGACTTTCCCATTGAGAACAAGGTATACATACATAAAGATGTTAATGCATTCTAGGCAAAATAAGATTCACTTTGCCTTACCTTTTTTTTTTTACCTAAAATACAGTTTTTGATCTTTGGTAACACACATTAGTTGATTATTAATTTCATTAATTTATCCAGTAAGCCTGTATCAAATACCTTACACAAAGCTTTATCAAATGTTGTACCCCAGCCTTCATTCTCCCCTTACTAGAAAGGATGCATTAGTCTTTCTTCTTAGCATTCATTTTTATCTCTTCAAATTTTGTTTTTATTTCCTAATCAGGGAATTTAAACTGTATAACTAAAGACTGATTCTAGAGAGTGACCTAATTTTTCTTTTCCAGCTAAATTATTCCTTGAAACTAGAAACTTTCTCGGGATCTATGAGGTGTCCCAGAAATTCATGGTCCCTAATTTGAGAAACCAATCTTAGAGATGACTGGCATGTACTGTTAATGTAGAAAAAAGGAGAGCTATAAATCCCAGTTCTGGCAAAGACGCAATGATTCTAGCAATCTCATGCATTGTTCATGGCAGTTATAATTGATTAAGTTCTTTGGAAAGAGACATTGGATATAAAGAACCATAAAAATGTCTAATATAACTGTATGCTCTGTTTATCAGATATAAAATTCACTTGCAAAATTTTTATTAGAATCACTAAAGTCAGATTTTATTATGGTGGGCCCTGGCTCTGCCCCTCAACAACAGAACATTTTATTGAACTATTACAGTATAATTATTTGGAGGGAAGTAGAAAGGATAGATTATTTAGTGGATAAGGGTAAAACTGTTTAAATACTATTTATTAGTAGTATTGATTATTTACTACAGATTGAGCTTTATTCTCAAAAGGATATGAGGTTGCTTTCAGAGATATGTAAAGTATTAAAGCATTTTTTAAAATAAATAAATGAAGAAATCAAAACTAATGAAAAATGAGGATGGGAAAGTAGGGCGAAGCCAGAACCAAGTCAAAGACAACATAATACAGTCTTAAACTTGGGACTGAGCTTCTTAGCAGCCAAACAAAAGAAGAAAATATTCACAGTGTCTTTGAGAAAAACAATCTACTTACTGGAAGAACCACAGCCTGGCCTGATACTGAGTCCTGAAAGAAATTCGCCCATGATCTTAAAAGGAACAGAGAGACTGGACTATACGACCACAGGCACCCTCCTCTTCTGGCAATATCTGCCCCAATAATTAAGAAGCAGCAAGAGCTCTGGGGCCCAGTAGCCTTAAGAGCATCCACCTGCCCACAGAAGCTAACAGATGGTAGTAATGTGCCAACTTCACGTTCATTGGAAAATAAAGTGCTTTATCTTCTCTTTGCCCCTTTGGTATCATAAAATTTCCATCTCAGTGAGATGAAAAGAAGCAGTGAACTCTCCAACCTAAACAACCTAGGCAGCCCCAGGTCAGACCTTCGCATATTAAAGTTAGAAAGCTGAATTTACAACAGATGAAGAATATTATTCAGGGATTTGTTTATTTTCTGACTTTAAATGGTAACTGGAAACAAATGCCTGACTTGACAAGAAATTATCAGGGGATGGTGGAAATGGCATTTCAAAAAAATTAGAGATACTTCAAGCTCACTCTCATCGCTGGCGTGAATGCCCTTTGCTATCTACACGTGATTTCCATGGGAAGGCATTGTTTAACCCATAAAGTCAGATCTGCACCCCTTCTTGTACCTCGTTAGCCAAACCATGTTTAAGAAACCTATATCCAGCTTGTGGTTCTGCTAAGTGAACCAAGGTAAGTGGCAGGAGAACAGTTTGCTTGTGTGTGATAAATAATAATAAATAAATAAATAATTCTTGTGTAAGAATCGGGCTATGAGGAAAGGGATCTGGCAGGCCTTATTCTGAGATGAAATCCAAGTTTGAAAGGACGTGGCAAGGAGCTGATTCTCATCAGTGGCGGTTGTGAGGGGGCGATGAGGACACCCTGTGGATCTAGATGATCCCAGGGGAAAGTCCCAGCTCGGCCACTCTCTGATGGGGGCAGCTCATTTAATTTATTATCTTCTGTTTCCTCATCTGCAAATTGTGGGTGATAACTCTTAATCAATAGGTGGATCATAAGAATGAAGTAATCAAATACGGAAAGCATCTAGGAATAAGTGCTTACCTCGGTGGAAGTGCTCAGTAAGCAGTAAAATTAAGGTTTTCTAGAAGAGAATAAGACACAAATAACCTTCAATTGCAGTGAAAAATACTTTGGTATAATTAAATGATAACTCCATAACTGAGGACAGAAGGGAATTATGGAGTCCGCCTGCTTAATCACCACTGTATACTAAGTGCCTCAAATCGTTCCTGGTATATAGTAGCAGGTCAATAAGTGTTTATCTTTTTAACTTTTCATTCCTTTCACCTAATTTCCCCAAATGTTAACATTTTACATCATAATACAATTATCAAAACCTGAAATCAATAAATATTTTTGAATAAATGTTGAACGTATATTTTTAAATGATCAAAAATAGGGTTTTATCCATATATGTGGATTATTTCTTTTAGAAAACACAAAACACAGGAATAAACAGTTTCTTTGAATCTTCCACTCCTAAGCACCAGAATTCCAAAATTATTTTTGAGAGGAAAAACAATTCCTCTCTTAAAGTGGTGGCTTTTCTACAGACCCACAGAGGTGAGCTGCATAACCACCAGTTGAAAAATGTAGGAGCCAAATATTTGATCTTCTTGATTCATCAGAATCGGGGGCTCAAGATTCATGATGAAGAAATGAATTTCAGCTTACTGAGCAAACCAGGATTTACGGCAACAAAATATATAGGTGCAAATTATGTAGAACATGAGTTATTCTTTCTATTGTGAGAAAAGGACATTTTTCACATCATAACTCTTTGTTATGAATATCTCTATATACTGCATAGACATTTATCACACCCCCACCAATTTTGCGAAGAGACAGTAAGTCAGGAAGTTACCTAATTTGTGTCAAGAACAAGGAAGAGATATGTCAACAACAGCGTTTTTTTCCACACGAGTGACAGGTTAGCATTCCAACTGTTGCTGATCCACGGGAATTTCCTGCTTCTTCTTTCTCTGAAATGTTTTCTCTTTTCTGTTGAAGTAATAAATTGGAATCAGTGAGGAAGGGTAGGAAATGACAGCTCATGACAACAAATGGCATCTGAAATAACTGTCCATGATACACTCCAGATATAATAAAATCCATCTATCTAGACTCAATAGTACCAGATTTTTTTAAAGATTCACAATAATAACTAGAATTTAAATCATAAGATTTTGGCCATCGTTTAAAATAAATTAATAATGTTCAGTTTACTTTTAGTGTTAAATGATATCTTTAAGAAATTTTTGACTATGAATGAGATGGTTAGCTTTCTATTTACCAAAATGAACATTTCCAAACATTCTAGATAAATAGACATCTCATCTGTGCATCTCTTTTCCTCTCCTTCTTTGCTCCCCCTGCTCTCCCATTTGCTTCCATTTTCCATCTCTGTGGTTGCTTTCCTTGTCATTGCTCCCTGTGCCCCAGACACTCTGCAGAGACACCCTGATTGTCATTGAAAGCCCTGGTCCACAGCCAAGATGCACAGAAGAACAGAAGCAGTGGAGTTGTTTTGCACTTAGTGCAGCATAAGAGAACAAATATTGCCCTGGGAAAAAGAAGAACTGGAGCTAGCCTCTGGTATAACATTCACCTGTTATGAAATGATGAGCAAGTGTTTAAAAGTTGCAGGGTATGAGTTGATTTTTCTGAAAAATAGGGATAATGATATCTCCACTGTCTGAAGCTAATCTTTTGAGATCTTTACAGTTATAATCAGAAAGGACTCCCCCACACACACACTCTCTTTTTTTTCTTTTTTTCCTGCACTGATGATGGGCTTCAAAAGTTGCTCTGAAACCAGCAGCCAGTTGTGTCCAGGATCAACCACATTAGTCATCATCTGGCTAAGCATGTGTTTCCAGAAATGTACTCTTTATTCAAAGGCTGGTTTGTAACTCAGGTATATGAAATTCACTTGCTTTGAATGACTCTTCAGTACTTCTCCCCTCACAAAAAAAATGATCAGAAATATTTTTCTTTCAAGGGTATTTTCTCCTTTATATAAATTTTTGTCTCGCAATCAAATTTGAGTGTCTTTAGCATTCTGTAAGAAGACTTTTTAAATGCAGTTTACATAGTTGCTGCTTAATTATTAATTTGGCAGAAAATTACTCAGGGAAAACAGGAATTGAACTCCAACAACTATCAAATATTTATAGAGGACCTAATGTTGCTATGTGAGAATACTCAACAAATATACAACAGTTTCTGATTTCAGAAACTTTACAACTCAGAGGGATTGTATTCATTGGATTTTAGAATGAGAAAGGAATACAAGTCCATTATTTTATAGATGGAAACAGAAAATAATTCACTGTGCAGAGAACAAAATAGAGAGGAGGAAAGGATGGTTTGACTGCCAGGAAATAAATTAAGTTCCCTTCCCTACCCCCTGGAATTGGCAAAGGCATATTGCCTCACATATGGAAAAGCCCAGATAAGCATCCAACAATATTAAGCTGCAAAACTATCAGCAGAGGCTACTGTGGCACATCCTAGTGCAAGTGTCATGTAGCTGGCTATAGGCACCTGAAAAAAAGAAAGAAAGAAAGGAAGAGTTCCTCAGAGAGGGCCTGCTGCACGCCTCCCAGCATCTGATGCAGGCCACGAATGGAGGAGAGGGCAGAGCAGACGCTCTGATGCAAAAAGGTCTTGGATGAACACATTCAGACAAGTCCAGTGACAGCTGCAGATCTGTGACCCCCGGGCCACAAGATGACCCAACCTCAAGATGACGTGAGAGCGAAGTTTTGTCATTTTGCTGTTATTTTTGTTTTTTCAGAGATAGCTGGCAGTTGCACAGCCAATTCCCAATGGACGTATGTGTTAAATAGCATTTTCTGTTCATTAAACTTTTTGTTATAACTTTGCTAGAATACACTGATGGTGTATATTTTGTATTCCCAGGAATAGTGCAAAAGGAAAACTGTGCCACCTGAGAACTTGCTATGAAAGTAATGATCTGTTGGTTGCACATGGATGCACATGCCGAAGAGGTATTACTGCTAGAAGAATGAACAGTGGCAGGAAAGACTCACAGATGAAAGGATACTAGAATAGGGTATGACATGACAGGACATATTTGGATTATTAAAAAAGAGAGAAATAATACTTTTCAGCTGAGCTACAAGGAGATAAGGGGCCATAGATCCATAGAGAAAAAAGTAAGCATTAAACAAGTCTAGCTGCTTTCAGTTCACGGGTGCTACACAGTTTTCCTGGGCAGGGCGGGAGCAGAGCAGGCGCTGCTGAGGAACAATATTCCATGCGGGTGGAACAGGCACTGCTCTACGGTCCAAGACGTTTGTTGTCACCTGCTGGATGATGCTTGAGATTTCTTTGGCTTTAATGTTTTGGGTTCTCCTTCAATGCTTGATTTAGACATACTAGTATTTGTGGGTTTCAAGGATGCAGCCTTTCTTGTTCTCTGTACTAGATAGGAGTGAGGTCATCCCATTCAGGAAGAGTACCAAGAAACCAGTAACCAGAAGGTGTTCATTAGGGTCTACTTAGAATTGGACATGTTTGTAATTAATACCCTATGACGGTTAATTTTATGGGTCAACTTGGCTAGGCCACAGTATCTAGCTAGTTCATCAAAACCAGTCTGGATGTTGCCATAAAGGTATTTTTTTTAGATGAGATTAACATTTAGATTGGTAGACTTTAGTAAAGCAGATTGTCCTCTGTAAAATGGGTGGGCCTCATGCAATCGGTTGAAGACCGTAAGAGAATCAAACACTGAGTTCCCTTGTGGAAGAGAAAATTCTGCCTTGGCACTGCCTTCAGTCTCGAGCTGTAACATTAATTCTTCCTGAGTCTTCAGCGTGCTGGCGGCCTTCGCTGCAAATTTCAGACTTGCCAGCACCCACAATCATGTAAGCCAATTCCTTAAAATAAACAAATCTCTCTCTCTGACACACACACACACACACACACACACACACACACACACACACACACACACACACACACACACACACACACACACACACACCCTATTGGTTCTGTTTCACTGGAAAACCCCAACTAATACAAAACCCCTTAGGGTTTAGATCCAGAACTTCAAATAAAAAGAAATTTATTTGAGTATAATAGCCTCAGAGTTTCTGGACAAATGATAACTTTTTATTAAACAATTTAAATTAAACCTAAAAAACTGATTAGATCAACAATAAAAATTTTGAAACTAAGTTTTGAATCTAGGATCCCAGCAACTCAGTTTTATGGTCTGGATCCATGATTATCCTCTTTCTTTATCTTTTCGTTTTCCAGTCTATCATCTTATAAAGTTTCTGACCTAATAACTGGTACCCAGTGGTTAGATTTTGTCAAAGTTTTGCTATCTCTTCAAAAACTCCTTATACACTCCCTTTGCATACACTCCCTTTCTTGGCTATTCTTTTCTTATAAAGGAGCACATTGTGGTGAAAAGATTAAGGTCTTTGAAGTAAAAAAAAAAAATTCGAATTTAAATCCTAGATCTGAAGCACACAGTAGCTCTGTGACCTTGTAATTTAACCTCTCTGAGTCTTCCGTTTCCTCCTCTCTGAGGAGGCAGTATGCAGATGAACGAGGGAACAGACGTCCTGACCCATGTAGAAAGGGACTGACTTCTGTGAAATGACCCTGAAAAACAAGAAAATTGTGTCTTTATGTAACTTCCTGGTTTCCTCACTTAAAAAGTTCCAGATAATAAAAAATGTCAACAAACGTGTAATTTAGGAAGTAAATAATTTCTTTGCATACCGAGCAGCTGACAAGAAAGTCAAAAGGACTATATTATTCAAGGTAGCCTAACTACTGTAAGAAACAACCCCAGATTGCAGCAGCTTAACACAATAAACTTATTTCTTGCTTACACCATAGCCACTTTGGGATGGCGGGGACTCTGTCCCACAGTCCTTCATGGACCCTGGCACCATCAGTCTTGTGGCTCTACCTTCATACTGGCCCTGAAAGTTCTCTTTTTTAAGCCAGCTGATGAGAAAGGCAGAGCAGAGACAGTGATGATCGCACAGGGGGCGCTTTCATGAACCATTCCAGAAGTGGTGCATGTCACTCCAGTTCCCATCCAATTGTCCAGAACTCCACCACGTGGCCTTACCTGGAAAACACAGTGTTGCCGTGTGCCCAGGGAGATAAAAACAAACATGCTGATGAACTCAAGCATACATTTCTGTCCCAGGAGCAATAGAAGCCTATTAGATTAGTTTTTTTTTTTTTTTTTTACGTTTTTGTTTCTTAACTGTTTACTTTCCATTGCTTATGCATGTGCTTTGATCTGTTTTCAGGTCTTTGCATTTTACACAAATTGCTAGGAGCACACATTTTCCTATTAGCAGAACTTAATAATGGGGAAAGAGGCAGGCCAGAAGTCCCTTGCTATCTATAGTCAAAAGGAAAGAGAGCACTAAGAAGGAAAAAGAAAATAAGGAGGCTCAGAGTGCAAAAAAAAACAATAGATTTTCTCACTGTCCCATTAAGATCACCAACAGTCTATACAATCCTAAGAGTCCAGTAACGCTATCTTCTGTGGCGACATCACCTTGTAAGCCCGTTAGTCCCTAATACTCTGAGCTTTTTAAGTTCCACGTTGAGAAACAGTACTGCTGGCTGGAGCCTCACAGAACGTCTAGAGAAATTAGTTTACTTGCAGGCTGTACACACCTATAGCAAATGACGGCTGTGATGAAAAGTGCTTTCTTTCACTTGCATGAGCTATTTCACGAGCCAGATCCTTAGTTCACCACCTCCTTTCCTTTCATCTGGACCTTACCCACATTCTATGTCCATGAAAAAGCCCAGGTCCTCTACTGCGCCTACCCTGTGTGCTCTGTCCAACCCTGTCCAAGCAGAGATTCTTACCTGAAGCAAGGCCCCTGCCAAACACAGAATGAGCAGCCACCCACATGGCATGATGTTTGTCTTGAGGTGAGTGGGGACCAGAAAGACTTCCCCATACCCCCACTGTAAATCCATCAGCTTTTCACTGTATAGCTACAGTGCTAGGACATCCACTATTAGCCTTACTGGGGTAAGGCATTGAAGGTCTCATAAAAGCATAGCATGATCTGACAGCACTGATCATCAAAAGCACCATCTATGAAGTGGTTACTGTGTGCTAGCGACTTCATGTACATTATGTCAATTGCACCACAGCCCTAGCAATGTTGCTATTTCCATGGAAAACTGAGTTTTAGCCAGGTTAGGCAAGCAGCCCAAGACAGCACAGCTCATAAAGGACAGAGCCAGGATTCAAACCCAATTCTCCTCCTACAGGAAGCAATTATAGTAACATTTGTTGAGAGCTCACTACACGCCAGTCATTGTTCCAAGAACTTGCGTTAACTCCTTTTATCCCCACAACCATCCTATGGAGGGAATATTGCTATTATTAACGTCTTGCCGATGAAGACACTGAAAGTGAAGACACTTGCCCAAACCCTAGAAAGAGTAAGTTAGAGCTGGCACTAGAACCCAGAGCTCTCTGCCTTGACATTAATCCACTTTTTACATTTTTATACATTTTAATGGTAAAAACAAATTGTAATTCCTAATTCCATGTCATCACCTAGATTTAACAATTATTAACATTTTTCCATATTTGCTTCCATTTTTTGTTAGAATGTTTTGAAGTTATAGACATCACAATATTTCACTCCTTAACACTTCAGCATGCATCTCTAAATAAGGATATTTTCTTACATAATCACAATAGCATTATCACACCTGACAAACTGTATTAGCAATTGCCTAATGCCGTATTAAAAATTCCCTACTTGTTCCAAAAATACCTTTTTTGCAGCTGGTTTGTTCAAATCAGTATCCTTTGAAGGTTCATGGATATCGTTTGCTAATGTTTAACTCTAAAACATCTCCTCCCCACTCCCTTTTTGTACCATGACCTTAATTGTTGAAAAGTCTAGATCAGTTACCCACAGAATGATCTGCCTTCTGGATTTGTTTATTTTCTTGTGGTGCTAGTTAAGTTGTTCCTCCAGCTGCTGTATCTCCTATGGAATAGAAGTCACATCTAAAGGCTTGAATAGATTCACTTTTAGAGGGAATGCTTCA
Organism: Cynocephalus volans; assembly: GCF_027409185.1. NCBI lineage: Eukaryota > Metazoa > Chordata > Mammalia > Dermoptera > Cynocephalidae > Cynocephalus > Cynocephalus volans. The sequence continues at coordinate 102,065,154 of NC_084460.1, read as the reverse complement.
TAGGTGACATTGTAGCCTCATGTTGCATCATATCTGGAGCTTCACAATATCGAGCCATTCCATCAACGGTGCTGTCAAGAGCAGCCACAGCGTCACAGTGATGACAGCCGGATACCTCTACTGCAGAGCCCTGGTCCTCCCCTTTCAGCCAGCAGCCATCTGGGGAAGTGTGTGTGATGTCCCCATCAACCCTGCATTTGATGGTTTCAACATCCCTTGAAAATTCTTGTTTGAATCTTCCCACCAAGGGCTTCAAAATGGTGACTTTGCAACCACATTATCCACTTACATTTAGAGCTGGCATTCTCCAATTTAAAAAAAAAAAGTTTTCCTTCATCAACTGGAACTATTTGGTTATGCTGAAATACTGTTTCTTTGGAAAGACATGTTAAATATTTAATTATTTTTAATAACCAATTATGAGAGAAAAAAATTGGTGCAATAACCACCTCCAGTGATGGCAAATGTGTGTTGTTTTGGAAGACTTTCTCTTTTCGGGGTGTAATTATGGACTTGTGTAGTTCTATACATTCACAGTCATTTTTAAATGCTCAAAGTGGCTCACACTTGGCCACTGTATACTCTCAACTACAATGCTACCAAACCTGGATTAGGGCCTGGATTCAAACCCAGGTGTCCCACAAAGTAACTGGGTGGCTCTTTCATCTGTTCAGGAACAAAATTGGAATAAAAAATTGTATATAGCTTAAACGGTCACTGTAGTAATTAAATGAGACAGGTCAGCTACCAGGCTTAGCAAAGGGTGTGAACACAGAAAGAAGGTGGTAAATGTTAGTCATTCTTATTTTCATACCAATAACATCACCATGTAATGACAGCCTACATTAGGGAAGGAATTAGGGTCTGAGGTTAGGGTGGTGAATAGAAGATCAAGAGTCACAAATGTCCTAGAGAGAAGGTGTTCACCCAGAACACACTGCAGGGCTCTGAAGAGCCAGGAACAGGTGAAAGAACTAGGCACTTGGTGAAGAGAAAAAGGAGAGAGAATGACAATTCCCTGAAAAATATATATATATATATTATTTTTTGGATTGCTTCGGAATTTTCTCAGGGCCTACTCTATTCCAAAATGTCAAAAAGAATGCTGGTGAAACAAGAGCCGAGTGGCTGTTTCAGAACCTGTCAGAGGAGGGAGGTCAGGGCCATCTCTAGGCCTCAGGTGGCTTGTCCTCCTGTCCCACCAGCCTACGCCCAGGTTGGGGGTGTGGCTGATGGACTCAGCAGCTTATCTCACAGGAGCCTATACGGAGAGCTTACAAGTGCAGAGACGAGCTTGATACCATCCTAAAAGGACAAAGATCAGACGAAACTCTAAAAATACGCATTTTCCTGTAAAAACCTCCCACATGGACTGTAATTTTTTAAGAAAAAAAAAATTTTTTTTAATTATTTAAGTGAGAATGATTACTTTAATCTTATTTCTTTGAACTATAGTCTGAGAAGTACTGGTCTTCCTTCCCCAAACCAAGGTTAAAGACAAATAAACCTTGTCTGAAACTTTGAAGGGAAAATTTGAAGTTAATATTATTTTCTTCCAATGAATAACTTATTCTGGGAATATATTTCTATAATCAGTGCATAGTAACTGTCAAAGAGAAAAAGTTAATAGACTTCATAAGAGGGATTTCTTAAAATTTAGAGCTGCTGCACCTCCTCACTTGGCCCCTCCCCTTCACAATACTTGACAGGTCACCCCAACCTCCCAGGACACGAAAGGTGGTGTTGGAACCACAGAATCATACAAAGACCACAATCACTGTGAACACGTGCGCACACACACACACACACACACACACACACACACACACACACACGTGCACACGCACAAAGTGGGAGTACATGTTTTCTTTCTTTATCTTTTCTTTAATTAAAAAAAATGGTTTGTCTCAGAACTCCCCAGGAACTGGTTCTGAGATTGATAGAGGTGACTGAAGTGACATCACTCATCTAAATTACCCTAGGTCTTCCTTAGGTGGGGTGCTCAGGACAGCCAAAGCGCCTAGTCATGCCTCTTTTTAACGCAGACTAAACTTTGTTTTATAATCATGTTTAGTGGACTAGCATGCCTCAGTAGAATGCTGAGTGACTTGAAAAATATTTGGCTACCAGGCAAGAAAATAAAACAAAGCTAAGTGTGTAACGTTTAACAAAGGAACATTCAGAAACTTCCTTCTGGCAGAATCAAAGCAGCAAAGAACACCCTTGTCCTCCTCTCCCAAATAAAAATCAGGAAACATCCTGGAAAATAAATGTGAACAGCCAGAAGTCAGTTACTATTAAGAAACATGAAGTTTTAAACCTTTCCCTTTCATTTTGTTCTTCTAAACCATAGCCATTAATAGCCTCCGAAAATGTTGACTGATAATTTTCTTTCTGCTTGGTTGGTATTTCTGTACCAAAATGTTCAGATGGGAGGTAAATAAAGGGCTGGAAGCTCAGATTTTTAAAAGTTTGAACTGGAACTCATTTATTTGTGTTTCAAAATTCTGAGGCAGATTACCTGGAAGGCATCCAAAACCTCAGAAGCCAAAAGTTCTGCCAAACATTTTTCGGCTTGGCAGTCGGTAAGATAATATGGCCAGATCATTAAAGAAATCCTGTTCTGAATTCCCTTGAAGTTTCTAAGGCAAAGTTTAAACAAAATTATTTCCTTCAGAGACTCCTATGCATGATAAGTTTCCATCTGTGCATAAGGAAGCAGCGTAGTAGATTAGACGACTTGACTAAGAAAAAAACAAACACAACAAAAATAAACCTGCATTTTATTTCTCTCCAGACCTGCATGTCTGTGCGTTCATGAAGTAAAAATCTGTCCATCCCTCATCTCTTAGGCAGGAGTTGCTGATCACTCCTGTGCTTTATTTGTTTTCCAATAATCATGTATTGAAAACACACGATGAAGAAAGTGCTGAGCCAGACACCACGTGGAGAAACAAAGATGGAGCCACACAGACGCAGCTCTCATGGGGCATGATGTATTGGTGGGTAGGGGAGGAGACATACACAGATAGGTGAGTGTCACACAAGACGGAAAGTGTTACACACCTTATGAGAGGTAAGATAAGGTGCACTAGGTGGCCAGAGAATGAAAATATTCATTAGAATCAAGAAGTCAGGACTGATTTCAGGAAGGAGGCAAATGAGAGCTGCCTCGTGAAGGGTATGTGGGATTTGGATGAAGTGGAGAAAGTCTTGGATCTCACGATGTGTCATTTAGTCCCCTGCTGTCTAAAATGCTCTATCTACTCATTTCCAGCCTGTGTCATATTTAAGTCCATTTAAACCCTTAAACCAAAACTGATGACATAAGAACACATATTTCTCGTTCATACGTTAAAATCAAGTTGAATACAATCTCTCAATTCTGTACAACTGCAGTTTACTTTACATGCCATAGTTTATTTTTTTCTATCTGAGTTTTGTCGGGGCACCTTCTTAAGTTAACTTTATTAGGAACCCATGAAACCTAGAGGTGTAGCGGAGCCATCCACTAATCAAGACCAGTGTGGGATCAGGAGTCTGAATTATTTAGCCTCATAAATAAGCACATTCCCATTTTGCCTGTGAAAGGGGCTTACAATGAAGAATCATCTCTTTGTCTCCATTCCATTGTATCGATCTATGGAAAAATCAAAATTCACATATTTAATTCACTCATTTAAATAAGCGTTTGCTGATAAGTTACTACTCCCGAGGCACTGTGCCAGTTTCTGAGGACACAGGGCGGCTACCTACAGGGACCTCACAGGCTGGAAGGGAAAACACAGCCACCTTCACTGCAGAGGAAGATAACAGAGCTGTATATACACATTCTCGGAAGCATAAGGGACAATTATGTCTCCTGCTCACATTCTATTTTTAAAATGAAGCTGGTTTCCCATTTGCATATATAGATTCATACTCCTATTATTTAGGCTTCTTCTAATTACAATGTAGGCTCAAAATATTCTTTAAACTTTTTTAGACTTAGTCTTAGAGCCTTTTTATATATAAATCACAAGTAAAACATTAGTATTATTTTTTAAGCCATTTGCTAATATTAACAAAATGACTGGTTTCATTTACCAACCTGGACCTAAATAATATTTTACTTTTTCCAACATTCAGATATACTTTCAAATCCAAGAATTTGTCACAATTGAGGATATTATAAAGTTTGTCATATATACTAGGGTACTTCAAAAAGTTCATGGAAAGATTCAGATTATCTTTTAATTCTATTTTCCCATGAACTTTTTGAAGTGCCCTCGTACACATATATATTGGAAAGGTATCCAGAAATGTGTTCAGTTACAGTGGCATATTTCAGTGTACTGTTCTATCTCCTTTGTCTAGCAAACTCCTCCTAAATTGTCACAACTCAATTAAGATGTTGCCTCTTCAGTGAAGTACTCCTAAATTTCCCTCTGTATTCCCACACTATATTGTTGACACCTATAACTCCATTGCTTCAACCAACTATGAGACACCAGTAACCCATGCCTTAGTTTCTTCATCTGTAGGGGATTATAACAGATAGTATTTATAAAGGTAAAATAAATTAACACCATGTAAGAACAGCATGTAAACCATAGCGTCATTAAAGCATTCGCTTTCATTACTGGCCCAAGTAATTATCACATAGTAGGTCACCAGTATAGGATCATTGAATAAAACATATACCTTGTTTAATAGATATACCAGAGTTTATACACCCTAGAGGGTGTTAGTCTCTTTCATAAACACATTACAATCACACTTCATAAGTTAAAAATAAACATTCACTCAGTCTAAGACACAGCTTTATGCATTGAAAACAATATCAACTTATTTACATAGCACTTTATAATTTTATAAAGCACATTTACAGGGAGGGAATTAATTTGATTTTCTGTCACACCATATAATGCAGTTCTGGTGCCAATCATAAATGACAAGCACTTAATATATTTGTCCATTTTGGCTCCCCCTTCCAAAGTATCCAGGTGTCAAAGCTGTAACTGAAATCTGCAGTGGCTGTTTAATCAGTGAGCTTCTAATGGCCTTTTTATTATGATTATCAAATGCCTATGCAAACACTTCTTCCTCTGAACCTCACCCCCTCCCAGGTTCCCACTCTCCTAAAAAGGGGCAGCTGTGTATTACTATTCTCCTTCTACACCAGTCCCAAAAGCTCAGTGGGGAGGGGAGGAAAAAATAAACACATTTCTAACTTTCCAGCCTACTGACTGGTCTGCCCTTTCCCCTGGCCAACATCCTCAGAAATATGATAATGAAGTGGTTTGTGTGACTGTGAAAGAGCAGGCTCATTTTCCTGGGCTAGAGCCAAGGGAGAGAAAGGAGGTATCCAAACACAGCTGCAGATACCTCTCCCTGCTCAGTCATTTAAGGGAAATGGACTCACCATGTCTGGAAGGAGGTCAAATGAGGGACAAAACAAAAAGCTCTCTTGGTTGATTGGTTCTGTACAGATCCTGCAAGTGGGCTTCGGGCCTATACCACAACAACCCCTCACCCCTTGGCAATAAGACAAAGGAGAACTATCCCAGAAAAGACCAAATTAAGAACCGGTCAGATCTCATTATCACACACTTTCAGGAATCTGCTTCATTCCTTTAACATTTTCAATATAGGTGATTAGTGTGAATATTAGTTAGTATGAGTGGGTGGTAAATTGGGCCTGGATTGTCATTTGTGTTAAACATAGAGATTTTGTTAGAAAGAAGTAGATCAAAGTTAGATTTTTACTGAATGGCAGATTGAGAGAAGAGATGAAAAAATATGTGCATTCTAACTATTTTCTACAAACTGTAAAACTAGTGGATTATTCCAGTGTTGACACTTCTGTTTTGGAATCATACAGCCACAAAAATTAAGGAGATCTCCGAATGGAACCCTCAATTGAAAGAGCTGCAACCTCTACAGCACAGAGCACTGCGTTCAAGATTAGCCACCACTGAGGGCTGCCATCTTCCATGGAAAGGTCTCTCTCAAGTTCTAGCTTGAAATCTAAGATGGGCCCAGCTTTCACTGAGCACCTATTTCCTATTTGCCTGTAGCATTTTCATAAGCTGTATCACAAACCTCAGCACTTATCTACTGTATACTACTTTCTACAGCTTTATGCAGATTAGTGTTGAGCTAATTCAATGAGAGGCTATTAGACAGATGGCTCTAGCGTCCTGGGTTCCTACATAACCAAACCAAAATCTAACTTAGACTTATTTCCCATAAGCAGCTAATTTCAAATAAGCAAAACTAAAGCACAATCAATTACAGGCAGCCAATTGGGCATTAGTTATATTGTCTTGAACTTCCCACCAGGATAGTTCAAATAAGGCAATTGCTCCAACTTTAGTCAAATCATTACTTTGCTCTGTTCCTCACTCACCCTGTAAGAGCTTTCCCTTCAACCACCGCCTGCAGAGTCCTGAACCACTTCCAGTTTGTAAACTCCTTAAAAGCTGAAACTGTAGCTAAACCACTCTGAACCCTCCCACTTCCAACACCTCCTGGCAACAGAGCTGAAAATTCAATATTGACTGACAGCCATTAGCAAGTAGCCCCAGGGGTACCAGGATGAGGAAGACAGACTCAACAGAGCTCTTGTCCTCGTCAAGTTTAAAATGGAATAGGCAGAGAGACCTAAACAGCTCTAATGCAGTCTGCTACGGTAAAAGTACAGACACAGTTCTGTGTGAATGCAGGTAACAGGGAGATTAAGTCACCTGAGAGCATCTGAGAAAAGCTACCTGAAGTGTGGCCCATGGACCAATGCTCATTACCACACCATATGAAATAAGTTCATAAAGGGAAAGTAAGCATTTAGAAACTCTGATAGCAATTGACAAAGTAAAAATTGTGCCTGTTCAGCCTAATAATAAAAAGTTACGATTTGTGCTTTATATGTCTATGAACAGATTGGAAATATAAAAATGAAAGGAAAGAAGAGAGAGAAGAGAGAGAAAGAAATTGGCCCTTCTTCATGGAGAGATTGAAAAGCCACCTTCAATGAATCCGGCTGGGCCTTGCAGATGGGAAGGAATTCACAGCCAGACATGTGTAAGAAGGGTGGAACAAGGACACTGGGCAGTGGCAACTCAGAAGGGGGCATCCAGGAAGCAAATGAGGACCAACAAGACCAGTGAAGTTAGAAGACGGGGCATGAGTGCCCAGGACAGCATGGGAAGAGAGCTCAGCATTAGTGACTGGCAGCGAAAAGCTGAGAGATTTCCAGTTTCCAACCTGAAGAGCCTGGAGATTGTTGTGTCGGCAACAGAGAGCTCTGAAAATCTTCTGACTGGAAAGTACCACGGTAGGATCTGCACATGGGTAGACGACGCTCAGCAGCTACCTGCTAATTGAACTAGTGCACATGCACTACCAGGGCTATAAACTCAAACGCCTGTCTGGGTCAGGCAGGTCCCGTCCACAGGCACATGAGGCTTGTTGATCTAGCGAGCACTTGCCTCATCTAACCGGGCACCTGCTGCCCAGATTCAGCCACCATTTTCATTTGGAGATACACACCCAGTGTTCCAGAGCTCCAATTTTTCAAGAGAAGCTGAAAAGCTGAATTTATATGGTAGCTCTTAAATTTCAAATGTTAGCACTAATTTAAAAATTTGTTTAAAAGATACTATTAGGGCCAAACAAAACAGATCTGAAAGTCAGATTTTTTGCCCAGTCCCCAGTTTGCACTTCTGCTTTAGCATATAAAAAAGAGATTTGTTACATCTGTCAAAGTGATAAACTGCTCCTTGTGTACTTTTTGGTCCCAAAGCTTACAAAGATTATTTTAAATACTCATGGTGTGATGTCTGCACTGTCCTGTGGACCTCTGCCTGCAAGGATGCTTGCTAGCATTATTGATTACTGCACTGTGTGCTTATATACCCAAATCTGGTGCACACCTAAAGTTCCTTCTCACTAGGTTCAGCAGTGAAAATTATGTGCACCTACTGCCACCCTTTAACAGCTCCCGTCGGTACTGCCATCACTAAGGGGTAGAGAGCAGTATGTGATTCTTACTGTCTTCATCCCTTAAAACTAGAGCGCTTGTAATCCCTGGACCCAAACTGGGCTGACTCCCCTCCAGGCGTTAGTAAAATAGTGACCCATTCTGCTCAGAGCATTTCATTATTCGCTTTCCTCTGGAGATCCTTGTGCAACTAATGTTGCCTGGGCTTGATTTCAGTCAGAGTAAAGCAGTCTCAGGATGCAGCTGGTAGCCCCATTAGGAAGCTCCCTAATTACAGGGCATTTGGAAAAGGAAAAGTTTTTATTCCAACAGGTTTCAGAAAAGGGGGGATGGGAGGGGTCTGCTGGTAAATTTTAAATGCGTTTGTTAGAAAGATGGGGGGAGGGACGAAAAGGAGAGGGAAATAAAAAGAATCAATAAAAATTCTCTTCCCAGCTGCTCCTTCCACAGCCTGCATAAAGAATACACATCTTTTTGATTAAAGTGCAGCTTTCATACCCTCCTCTGGCAGGCTGCCAAAAGTTGGCTTAAGGTGAGCTCTGCTATTTTAAGGTGGATTGTTTGCATTTGACTTGAAAAGACTCATTATTCCATAGCTTGCTTTTTCACAGTGCTTCAGAGGGAAAGCCGAAATCTGAACCTGAAGGAACAATATGGGGAAAATGACCCCTGGCCCCTCAGGGAGAATTTAAAAAGAAAAAAAAGGAACCACTTAATCTAATTCCACAGATTTCACATTCCCCGTGGTACTCTAAAGAATCCAAAAAACCTGAGTTAGACTGGATATGGTTAAAAGTCGGTGGACATTTACATCATAAATTCCCACAATAAAAGATTATCATTCAATTACAAAAATCACTAAAACCTCAAATTTATTTAGTTTAGGTGACATTTTTTTATTTATCTTATAAATGTATCCATTCAGAAATCCATATAACTGCTCAGAATTTGAATCGATTTGGAAGAACTGTAAACATTGTGAATTGCTGGCTGAGATTCTAGACTGGTCATTTTTATACTTTTCCAGTAAAATGTTTTGGTCTGTTAGCCTGGAAAGCCATTGGGTCTGTGTTTGAAAACCAATCACTATGCAAACACACAAATGTGGCCACACTGTGCCGCTAAGCCTGAAATAGGGCTCACTTTCTCCCCTCTGCCCTTCTGGACACTTACTGCAGTCCTGGCTCCACTGGTCAGCTGACCTCACCTCCTCTCAGCCAAGATGTGCTCGGCGCATTAGAAATGCCTGAATTAATTACTGGGTGTCTTAACCAACCCATTTTATAATTTCTGTCTATCAGCCTCAAGTTTTAAAAAGTTATTATTAATTACCGTTTGTCCTTGTGGGTCCAGAGTTTGTGAGGCATTTAATATGATTCTTGACCACCTTTAAACAAGACTGCTTCTCACAAATATAAAGAAGGAATTTTAAGTTTCTTTTTTTCCTTTCCCAAATCTCACTGTTCTTTTGTAGTTATTAGCATTTAGAACTTATATTTGAGGATTTTCCCATTGTACTATAATATTGCACAATAATCTGCATATATCTGGTACAGAATAATGATTTTCCAGAAACAAAGAGAAGATTTGCTCATCTTGTGATGTAAAGAAAATAAAACCATGAATTGAAATGCCTGTGCCATTAATTTTTTAAAGCTATAGAGCAAAATAATGTAGATGTGAAATGAAATGAATGTCTTTCCTTGCCCAGATGAGATGGTTTTCCTTTTCCCATTCTCTCCAGTCTCTTTCTGTCTCTTCTCTCAGGTCCTGGAGTTTCTTTAAAACAACAACAACAAAAAATTATTACCAAATAAATTGTGTGTTTAGTTGTACTGTGTTTTATTTAACAAATGTAACTGCTCATAATACACTAGTGGAAATCACTGAATGTGGGGACAGTTCTATAAAATATTTCTGCAGGGAAATGGAACAATTTACTTTCTTCAAAAGACTGAATCAATCCCTTTGGACTCCCAGAAGGGTAAAATCCACTTCAGCTAAAAGATGTGAAGAGAGAGTCACTGACGGCGTCAAGCAGAAGCCTTCCTGTGTCAGGACCTGGGAAGGGTCACCCCTGGGCCTGGGTATGGTCTCAGCTTCCATACACACATAATGTCAGTGAATCTTACAATTTGCAGTGTCAGGTCCTCTTTGAGAATTCAAAAAAAAAAAAAAGCCATGAGTTTTGTTCTTGCATAAATATACATATGTCCATGTCCCACTCCAAAAGTCCTTTCCTGGATCCCACTCACTGCCCAATTATTAGGTTTGTCCAGAGATGATGTATCTCTGGGGCCAGATTAATGCAAAGCAAACCTAGAACCTGATTTACTGAACTAGAATGCCAATGTACTCATTTAGAACTGGAGACATGGCTTGATCCAGGAGCTAGGCCCACTGTCTGCACATTCCCCTCTGATAGGCAGAGCTACACAGGAAATCATTACAGATCAGAAGGCTTCCTGGTGGTTTTAGAAATACAACAAAGGAGGTGGATGTTATCATGCCCTAGCAGCCTGATCAATCTCCCTCCGCCATTCTAAGGATATGTGTGTCCATCCTCCAAGCTTGGAGTCTTCCCTAGTCACTGTTCATCAAATTTCAATATACAAAGGGGAGAAGGCTCAGAAAATAAGAGCCTGTCACCCATAGAACATTATGTTATCCAGACAAGCTAAATACAGCTGAGCGTGTTGCAGATTTTGGTTACACTCAAACCATTTTTTCTTCAGGATGTATTCTTGTTAGGATCCTTGTATCTTGAGGATTTAAGAGTTTCTTTATTAGTAATGATTATACAAACCATTTCTTCTGCAACTGGCTATAAGTCGGATGTTTCTAGCTTACATTTTAAGACTTTGTCTCCAAGTCCTGTGAGCTCATTGTGGTTGGGAATTATCAGCTACCACGCAACATCTGTGGAGTCACCTCCAGCACTTACTTGCAGTAACATGGGGCAGCTGTGGCACGTATCATCTAAAGCAACGTTTAAATGCACGTATGGTATTTTCCGAGAATGTTTACCTTCTTGGGCTCATCTAAGGTCGTTATTTCATTGTGTTTGCCTTCAGAATCCAGAAACAGGTTGAGCTAGCTAGAAAGACTATATCATTCTTCACTTGGTGCTTCACCAAAAGAGGCAGTCTCTCTCTCTCTCTCTCTCTCTCTACCTCTATATCTCATCTATCTCTCTTTCTTCTTCTTCTCCTCCTCCTCCTCCTTCCCTCCTTCCCTTCTCTCCCTCTTTCAGTAAATCCCATTCAAAGCTAAAAATCTAGAAAATCTTTTTCAGCATATCAGCTACCAGAGCAAAAGACTCAACGCCTATTGGCAAAATTCAAAATTTCCTCCTAAATTATGCTAATGAAACCATTTGCATAGTGATTTTGAAAGAAGAAAAAAGGCTTATCCTATGCTCTTATCCTTGTGAAAGACCAGGCGACATAAGACATGGAAGTTTCTCTAAGTGTAATGGTGAACATCAGGGCTGCGTCCAAGGCAAATGTCAAAGCAGAACCAGAGAAGGAGGCAGCAAGCAGGTTATCAGCCACCAGCACCGAGGAGCAGAGCTGCAGTATGGAGCATGGACTAAGGTCCAGGCAGGCAAAGGAGGGATAGGAAGATTTCTAGAGGTAGGGCACTGACTCGCCCAGCTGATGAGGTCACCATTTTAAGAGGGCTAACCTGGAATGAGCAAAGTTAAACTGGGATTCCAGACAGCAAACAGGAAGCATTTCATGACAGCTGTGTGAGAGCAGCGACAGGTCAAGCAAAGTGTCCAGTGTGATCCAGGTATTCTCAGGGCCTCTGTGGGGCTAAGGATAAAGATGCTGCCTGGCTCTTTCTCGGCTAGTAGAATCAGTTGAGATATCATGAAAATCAGCACAAGATACTCCAGGGATAGTCATTATCTTCAAGCCTCCTGACAAGTTAGATTTCCTTGGAACAAGTGAATAGGAAATATGTAAGAGAGCCCAGAATTTGCAAAAGCCTCACCTTGGCTTGGCAGGACTCCTGGATAGTATAATCTTCCAGGATTCTGATTTGTCCTGCTTTGCTTTGAAACTAAATGGAAACCTCCAACAGACCCTTCTCTCTGCTTCCAAAACATGTTGAAGTTTGCCAAGAGTCTAATTTATATTTTGGACAAAATGGCATCATTTAAATTGGTGTTCTTTAGTAAATACTGATTAAAGATATGTTCAAGAGAAGATTTGCATTTGTATAATACCAACGAAAAATTTCTCCTGAAGATGAATGCCAAGTCTACAAGAAAAATTTTTTATTAAACTGTGTTATGGTGCTTATTTTGTGGACACCTAGAGAAGTTAAATGTTTCCCCACCAAAACCCCACAGTAAGCCAGGGACAATGTTTACTACTAATACAACATTGTCCTACTACTAATACGACTACTACCTAAACAACATTAAGAGATCCAAGTCATAAAATTTCCCCACCAATCATTTTATAGAAAATATTTTCATCTTTTCCTGTAATTGCATTATAAACAGAGCTAATATGACAATTGCACTGATGAGTGTTTAACAACTTATGCAGAACATGAGTGATAACTCTGGTGGCACAAAAGCTGCATTGAAATGATAAGAGTTAGGTATCTCTGAAACCCTGAATTAGTAACATGAGGTTTGCAGGAGAGCCATCCTTTCCCTTTTTTTCTTTTGTAAACCTAGTGATTCCAAACAAAACTTTGAATTCAAAACTGGACCCTCCCATTTCCTTTAAGGAATTGGTCTATTGCTATTTATCTTAGTCCATTCTGGCTACTATAACAAAATACCTTAAACTGGGTAATTCATAGCAAACAGAAATTTATTTCTTGCAGCTCTAGAACTGGGAAGTCCAAAGTCAGGTTACCAGCAGGTTCAATATCTGTTAAGGGACTGTTCCTCATAAATGTCACCTGCTTGCTATGCCCTCACATAGCAGAAGGGGTAAACAAGCTCCCACAGGCTCCTTTCATAAGGCCCCTAATACCAGTCAGGAGAACACCACTCTCATGACCTAATCGCTTCCCAGATGCCTCACCTCCCAACACCATTGCACTGGGGGTTAATTTTCAACATATAAATTTGGGGGAGATGTGAACATTCAGGCTGTAGCACTATTGCTGACCTACAATTTTTAATCAAAGCACTGAAGCAATTCTGAACTACCTGTCTATAAACTGACAAATACTTCAAACAATAAGCCACAAATTGAACATTCCCTCCAGGTAAAGCAATATGCCAAGTGCTATGGTAGACATAGAAGCATAACGTGGCCTCTACTGACTATCATCTCTTTGTCCCTTGGGCCCCCGAATCTGTTCTCCACCTATCTCTGCCTTGCTTTATTCCTGAAGGTGTTGACCGCTACAGACAGCTCCCCTGGGTTCCCTTGCCCTCTGACTTATGTCTGGGCTTTGCCAGGGGAAGTCACCAGCAAGAGGTGGAAGGGCTGAATGAGCAGAAGTCAGAGCCTGCATTTCTAAGTCCTTCCCTGCCTGGCCTGGCTTCAGGCAGTGACTGTTCCTTTAGGCTACAGTTCTTGTCAGGGGCCCATTTCTCCTCCTCGAGGCTCAAGCCCTTACCAGGTCTTCACAAGTCCCCTTCTCCTTCTGATTGATCTAAGGCTAATCATTGTTTCCAACTGTTGCTAGTCTCGGGGTGCCTCATGATCCCTTGCTGATTCCCTTAATCCCATTCAACTTCTATAGATAGGCCCTTTATTAACTTATTTCAGTCAATCCTCTTTAAGCGTGCTGTCTTCTGTTACAACTCTGAGTGATACAGGATCCCTGCCCTTAGAGCTTTTACCATTCATACTAACAAATAAATAACATGAAAATAGAGCTGATGCCTTTACAGGGATGGGAATGTTCCATATCTTGATCTCAGAGATAGTCACATATATTCAGAATCTATGCACACACATTTCTACATACACAGACCATCCATTAAATGGGATGATGCAGTATACATTAAGTGCCGGGTGAATACCAGAGATAACATGGGCTGTAAGTGTTTAGAGGAGCAAGAAAATCATTTTGGGAAACAAGATAGAAGAAGGTTTTAGAGAAGGTGTGATTTGAGCTGGCAAAAAAGGATAAGTATCACTTAGACTACCAGAAAGAGAGAAGAGACAGATTCACTGTGCCCAGAGGTGTGGAGGTGGAAATGACATAGGAGCCAGTAAATACATAGACTAGACACTGGCAGATATTTCTTTGACCTTCATGAAAATATCACTTTATTTACATAATCTTCACTTTTATTAGGTTCCCCGCTCTTCAGCAATCTAAGCTAAATTGGCCAGTATGTGACCATTTCAAGTAAATTATTCTGAAGAAATCTCTTTATTCATAATCTGTCCTTCTTCGTAAGAATCTCAAACAAAACAAAGAAATCTCTGATCTATGGAGCATCCCTCAGAATTTCCATGACCTGACATCATCTCAGATAATCTCCCAGAACTGAGACTTTGCAGCACTCCTCCTTGTCAGTGAGCCTTAGACAAGCTTTTATTTTCCACTTAATCAGTTTAGTCGTTGGAGTCCGCACTTCACTAGGAAACCATTCGGGGAATGGAGAGGTATTCATTCAAAATATCTTGGTTCATTGACCCAATTAAGAATCAGAAAAGAGAGGGGCCTTCATTCTTGCTGATGCTGTACAATGCTTGTTTCAGGCACATCAAATTTAAAGCAGGTCTCTGGCACATGAGTGTGATATTATTGTCTCTGTTCACTTCAAACGTTGTTTAGGCTACTCCTGAGGACATAATGTTATCCAGCTCTACACATGGCTTCTACAAGGGTTTATCATATCCTTCATGCAAAAAATATTTTTTTTCTTTTAATCATGGAAATAAGATAATGACAGGAAGACTGAGCACCTGAAATGTCATAGTGATGAATGAAACTAAACTGACAGTTTAGGGTTAGTTGAACTAAGTTAAGGTTATAGAAAAGTTGTTGACAGCCAGGAAAAATCTATGTAAAATCAGTCACTTCCACACATGCATTTTGAAATATAAATGTATTTAACACCCAGGGAGGTGCAGGAGAGTCTAGCTATTTGGGGGCTATTCTGAACAAGGGCAGCTGTATGTTCTGAAACATCTGAACATCTGGCTCTACATTTATAATGGCGGGGATGAACAAAACCACAGAATGGCATGCTTGAGTTGGCCATTTTGAGATTCTTTAAAAGATCTGACAAGCAAAAATAATTTCCCAGTAATCACCATGGCAAGTATTGGTCATTGGGAAACATTCTGTCAACTGGTATTTAAATTGGAACACGTGGAGTTGGGCTTCTGTCTATACAACAGGACAGTTCAGTTCACCCCCATCAGCAGGACTATTTCCCCCTTTTCACTTTGTCCCTGTGTATGTGTCTGAGGAAGGGGTTATGGGGTAACGGGATGATGGTGATCACTCCGCATGTATGACATGGGTTCTCTCAAGGTAGCTGGGAGCTGAAGGACTTCCTTTTCTAGTTTTCTCATTGTTTCCAGTGGCATAAGACTCTCTGGAACCTTCAAGCAAAGACTTGTGCTCATTTCAAATGGCAAATTTGACTTTTTCCTCTTCCATTAATATGTATTTATTGTTAAATCTGTTAGCAAGTATTTAATGAAATCTTACTATGATCTCAGCTGTGCTAGGGGCTTTGGAAGAAAATAAAACATGATCCTTGCCCTCAAAGAGCTTACAGAATAGTTCGCTGGAACAAGACCAAGGCACATGAAATAAATCTAGCAAAGATACAGGAATCTGTAGAAAGGTAGTTCAGAAAATACTCTGAATAAGACCAGTTCTCCAGACCCTCCAACACCAAGTCTATTTTTATTATGGATTTCCCCCACTTGCCTGGGAGCGGTTAGGTTTCAGAAGTTTGTGGAAGTATTCCCCCTGACATTCCTACCATCCTGGCATACAATTGTTGGACACAAGCCCACCTCAGATCCTCCTTCCTCTCTTATCTCCCCCTCATGTGTGGTTTACCCTCCCCCACAGCTCCCACCATCTGGATCAGACTTTATGCCTCAGTGGGCCTAATTATTTCTCTGATTCTCTAGAGTTATCTCTTCCCTTTTGCCTATGACTCATAACCTTTTATTAAAAAATAATTCATTCTTTCCTCTTCCAATGTTACCTGCTCTGTTTTCCTTTCCTGTGTTCTGCTAAGTGCATATTTGACAGGTGAATACAAAAGTATGTTATCTTGCTACCCACACCCAACACACATACACACACACAGTAAACCTTTTCTTAATCCCACTGGAGTCACCATGCAAGTAATAATTAAAGCACCAGACAATGTAGCCCGAGATGCCCAGATGAAATATCTTTAAATTTCAGAAGGTGAATAAGGAGAAGAGAAACATAAATGAATAATAAGACAATATGACAATAAAGGAAGCCAAAATAGCGGTGAGAACTAAATATAAAATGGTAGATATTAAAGAGCAAGAGAAAATACGGATGAGATAATGGGGAAGAGAAAAATAGTATTTTTAAAGGAACAGAGGTGAAGATATATTTCCATGGATTTCTTGATAGTAGACTTAGGACCCAACACAGGAGAGGGTATCAAGAATTCTTCATTCTGAGTTGGCTGTCAACCATTGCATCTTGCAGCAAGTCACTTAATCTCTCTTTAAGTCTAGGTTTCATTATCTATAAAACTACATGTGATAAATCTAAACAATGGCCGATATACAGTCTAAGGAGTACCTAATTTATGTTTACCCAGAGTGATACTAATGTTCCCAAGTTATTTCTGCTATGGTTGATATTGTCAAAAAAGCACAGAAAATGTTTGGAAGTATTTGCTTACTGTGGGAGGGGAGGATATGGACAATGTAGGGCAGTCTTTGCCTCTCTGACTCAGAGACCTCAAAGAAATGCTCCCAAAAGGAAGCTGTCATTCTATCAGGCAGTTCGCATTCTTGGAAACCACTGATGGATTTCCCCATCTACCTGGGAGTGGTCAGGTTTTGCAGTTGTGTGCAAGTATTTCCTCTCACATTCATATCGTCTAGGCAGGTCCGTTCTGAAAAGAATCTTGCTTGCGGGGTGTGTGCTAGCTGCAATAGAGGAACAGTGATTATTCATTAAGAAGAGGACCCAATAACAAGAAATCACAAGTTCCTTGGTACCAAAAACTTGCCTGACTACTTACCTTGGCAGTGCCTTCAGACTCTTGAGCCAGTTCTGCCTGTCAGACCTCAGAGAGTTACTCTAATTGATACAGAGAAGTTTGAGAAATTCCCTTACAACAAATGGCTACTATTTCCTAGAGAGAATGGCAACATGAGGAATTATCATTCAAAAATCATTAAATGTTTTTGAGCAATTCATCCAAATATTTCCAATGAAAAATGTGTCCATATTTTCATAGGCAGGTACAATTTAAATACTTTTGTTGGTACAGCACTTTTCAATTTGCCTGTGACCCACATAATATGCTTTCATTTGCTCCTCTTCTACCCCAGCAACCCTGTGAGGGGCATTATTATCCACAGTTGACAGATGAGAAATCTGAAGCCCAGATACATTTATTCTTTTAATTCCATGTTATCAAGCTCTCGAGAAATCTAGCTAAGACTTAATCTCAGATTTTCTAACTCTGAGTTTCCTGTTCCTTCTTTTATCTTACTGCTGCCTCAGAAAATAAAAATGTGTCAATTCAGAGAAAAATAGTTAAGGAAAAAAAATTAAAAGCAAGACAATGGATGTGTGGTGCTTGCATAGAATCCCTGATTTGTGATATTAAGATTAAGCTGACTGATTTCCTCAAATAATGATGACTGCCAGTTTCTAGACATATGCTTGGTTTCCCGAAAAGATTAGTTAATTCCACTAAAAAAAATCTCCTAAATAAGTATTTCATAAACATTTTAGTCACTTGGAGCTCACTGGGTGAACCAAACTCTAGTCACACTAGCCAATGTATAAAAATATCATCAAAATGATTTGGGTGAAGAGAGGAAACATAACCATAGCTTGGCAAGATGAACACAACTCGTTACAGTGGGAGTCTCTGGAAGGAGGCAGTATGGGTGATTTTGTTTCTTAGTTGGGCTTTTCTAAATTTTTCAAATGACCTATAACGAGTAAGCACAACTTTTGTAACTAGGAAGAAAGTTGTTTATTTTTATTTGTTACAAGAATGATGCCATGTTAGATGATGAATGAAATATTTAATTGCCATTGAGAGCAAGAAGCCATCCCATAAATAAGTAAAGAAGAAAGCGTCCTGATACACCCCTGCCTGAGTCTCTTGCAAATCCTTATGGGACCCCCAGCCCCTGCCGCTGCCCTGATCATTCTTAAAGACAACTGTTCTAGAGAATTCTGAGGGAATAGTACAGTCTATATTCACCCCCTTCCCAAACCCAGTGCAAACTACAGTCAAACTTTAATAGATTTTCTATTTTTTTTTTCTTGTGGTGTTTATTTCAGCTCAGTGTTTCAGAAATTTATTCATTTGAGACAGAAATATAAGCAGGCTGGATGTCAGGGTTTGGTTCCAGGTACATCATATGTCAGGCGCTGTGGAAGTCTTGAAGGGTAGTAGGTAGAGCAGGCACAGGGCGTTTCGGTAGACGTGTGAAGAAGGTAAATAATGATTATTGCAGCCTTCATCCAAATGAGTGATGCTTCCGAGGCCTTCCTCATGGCTAACCTCTTGGGACAGACCCACACAGTGCAGTCCTGTCTCTGTCTCCCACGCATCCTCCTGCTCTCGCTTCATTCTTCCCTTCTGCCCTTTGCTTCTATCCCAGCTTCACTCGTCAAAGATCCTAAATGAGGATTTATTGTGTTATTTTAAAGACATGTAAAGACCTACAGTGCTAAAACTTAAAACAAACAAGAACTGACTTGTGTGCATAAAACATGTCTCTTTCCTCAGAAAAGGGAGTGGTTTGAAAAAAAAAACAAAGCAAAACTTAATCAGCAGAATATTTTCCAACATCACTACATTCTGGAAGTCAGGCTAGAGGAAACAAGTTGGATGGTTACTTAATATCTCTGGCCAAGAAGGGCTTCTGAGACCAAAAAGAATAGAGCTTTTTGTTTTATTTCCAGCCTCCTTTGTAATAACTACATGAAGTGGGTTTTCCAATATACTCTCTGCTTCTACATTCAGTCTTTACTTCTTTTCTTCTCTCACCTCTGCTTCTAACAGTTGGAGAAAAGTCTCTCATATGTGATTATTGGCAAGTTCTCCTATAATTCATTAATTGAATACTATTTCCCATAATACCCATAAAAAGAATTATTTCACATATCCAGTTGTAGAACAGATAGGTTTGAGCTTGTTTAAAAACACTCATGTTACACAACTGAACTATTCTGGATGGAAGAAAGTGAACTTCCTCAGTACTGTATGATGGTGTCTTACTTTGTCAAGGTCAAATTTATGAATATGAGAAAATTCAGCTAAGCTCTTGGCTCTGGGAGGGTAAGGAGGATTTCTCCCCACCAACTCCAGGGTCTAACACAGGCCTGCCACGTGAGAGGCACCAATGATAATTAACTGAAACATAATTGTATTGAAATAGAAGTTCAATGATATTGCCAGGCTTAATAAGGCTGCAGTATTGTTAAAAACTGGGTCACAAATAGGCTAGCAAGTTCAAAGAATTTTGTGTGATGGATGCCCATCTGCACAGTGTAGACAGACTGCTGCTCTGACCAGAGAGAAGGAGAGAGAGCAGGAGGGGATGGATTTGCCTCTGTGCAAAGCCAACAGAGCTGGCATTCTCCACAACTGGGTGTGAAAACTGGTGAGATTTGGCAGTCAGTCCTAGCTAAAGGGGAAAGAAGCCACTCTGTCTTTGAGGGCAGGCTTTCTGGAGAGACACGCTCTCAAATATCACAAAGCCATGACAAGTCACCGCAAATCCATCCTTTGCTAAAAGACTCCAAAGTAAAGCAAGGCGTAAAATGAAAGACTCCCCAACTCATGCGTGGAAATAGTGCCACAGGATGTTACTACTGGAGCCAGGGATGCCGGGAGAAGGCCAGCCTCATCCTCAGTTCACCAAAACCTGCCTTGGGACAGAATAAGGCAGTGATGCAGAGCCATCTGGGTAGGTAAAAGCCTAAGAACCTTTTTAAAAATATGTGTAAATTTGGGGTAATTCCATTATCTCAATTTCCAGCTGAGAGCATTTTAAATGGCCCCTGCGTCCTTTGATAGAGGCAAGGAGTACACATCACAAGTGTTTAGGGTCCAGAGAGGTCCGGGGAGAAGATTAACACCTTTTAAAGACAGGGACCAGGTGGCCCAAAAAGAAATGTCCCAGAGGCTTGGTTACCCTGCAGCAGTGCCCCATCCTGCTGTGTTCTAGAAGTTTCAACCTATTCAAGAGTCTTTTTCATACAGTACCACCAGAAAGACCTTTTTGTTTGTTTTTTGTTGTTGTTTTTTGCTTTGTTTTGGTTTTTGTTTGTTTGTTTTTTCCCCTTTTTAAAGATCTTTTGCCTCATCTGGCAAATAAAGTCCTCTTTTATCCTTTTAATGTGTAAAACATTTCCAGCCAAAATGTGATAGAACCGTGCAAGAGCAAAGGATCCAACACAATTTTTCCAAGTCATAGGAAACAGAGTGTCAAGCGTGAAAAACATATTCTGAGAGAGCAGAGACAGAATGTAGTCCCCTCTTCCTTGTATTCAGGGTAAGAGGAGAGGATGAAATCCTAGGAAAAAAACAATTCAGGAAAAAACAAGAACATTCAAAAGCCCAGGAAAGGATTGTGAAGTGCCAGGGAAGCCCTGGAGAGCATCATGTTAACGATAAGTGGCAACTGAAGAAGAGAACCTTTAAGGAAGTAGAGGATGCTAGACGTCAACAGGAAATGGACTGTGGGTTATTGAAGGTCATCTGAGAGCTACATGAGTCCTAAACGTGACCTTGGTTAAGGAGGAAAAGTCTCCAGAAAGGATGCTAAGAGACTGTCTCCTGGATACATTTCAGTGGGTCCCAGAATCAGATCAGAAGGTCCCTCCTCCAAACCCAAGCCAAAGATGCACACTGGACTGCCTCTGTTTGAAAGACCTGTAGATATGCAGATCCTGTCCCACATCTGCCTCCCTGTGCTTTTAATGGACTCCTCGCAAGCCTGCAATGGCAGTGTTCCAGCCATGAGTCATGAGGCTGGAGAACAGCTTTTTTGTCTTCAGCAACCAAACATCCATTTCCTGTGAAGCCAGATAGATAATTAAGGGGAAAACGAAACCACATTTCAGGGTCATCAGTCCAGCCTTACAACTTCTAAACAGAAATCAACTCAATGAGTCAAAAAAGGTTTGTCTGGATGTGCCTCAGTCTGAGCAGTCTACCTGGAGCATTTGGCAACGTCTGGGGCATTTTTAAAAGTCATCCCCAGGAAAGGCGAAGCCACTGCTTGGATTTGCACAAGGGTTCATTCTTCCCAGGCTGCTGAGTTTTCAATGGGCTGGGTGAGCGAGAGTACAAATTCGAATTTTCTTAGGCAACACCAAATCCTGCTAGATTGTAACCTTCTACTGCCAAATTTCTGGAAAACTGCTTAAATTATGGCCCTAATGTCTCTTGTCTGAAGACAAATGGATAAAGTCTTCCACTTCCTGGGAAGAAACCAGTAAACTGGGACAGCTTGGAGCACACCGCAATATTGCAAACCACAAAGGTCTATATTACCAGCCAGGTCAGTCCATCCAGTTCTCCTCTGAAATGTGCCCTGACGTGATACAGACATGCAGAACAGAGCTACACTGGCGTACTTAGCAGTGTAGAAAGCCTGTGTGATGAAAAGTAATGGATGTACACAGCAGCTGTAAGTGTGGACAGAAGGAGGTGTGGCTTTGGAAACAATCTTGCTCCTTTAGTATGGAACATTTACACCTCTGGTTCTCATTTCCAAAAGAAAGAAAGGCAAAAATAATAAACAATAGAAAACATGCCTTTGGATGCTTCTGCCAACATTTGAGCAAACCTTTAAGGAGATTCCGGGCAACAGAACTTGGCGCTGTGATTCACAAGTTGTTATAAAATTCTTGGTGCCAAACACTATGGTGAAATATCCCTATGAGTCTGCAGGAAAACTGGCAAAGCCCACTTCCTTGTGAAGGAGTCTTCCATGATGCCTTTGCCATGGAAATCCAATGCAATTCCATGGCACTAGGATCTGGCACCTTTTGCTGACATGGCGCCTTGCTCTGTGATATGCCAGTATATCCAAGCATTCATGCACTCAAATTCTATCTGACTCTCCTAGTCCACAAGGTTTAGACAGTCAGGAATATGCTGGGGCAATCATTGCCTGGTTTAAAGACAAAAGGAGAGTGTTCTCCTCCTGGAAAGCCTCCAGCAGTTCAAACACTAGACAAAGCCACCTTGATGGGGCCAAGGTCTGAGTCAGAGCCTGTGGCCTGTATAGGTGAACAGGCCCCCAGAACCCTAAAGGACTTCACTGTAGGCTCCCTCAGCAAGTGAGTTGCTCCCACTCTAGCTCAAGCATGCTATTGACTCTGGACAGTGAGCCTGCCCTACTCCAGCTGAAAATGCATGTTGCTTTGGAAATAAGAGGAGGGATAGCAGGATAGAAAATCCCGTGATGAGGCTAATAGCAGGGATTTACATAAGGACACAAGTGCAGCTGAAAATAAACTCCAAGTTGGAGCTGGGGTCCTGACTGGTTTTCATCTTTAAAGACATGGACAAAGTCATTGCTCATCCAGTTATTCATGGACATAACACAGCGGTCCATCACTAAGGTTCCATGGGAGAACCTGTACTCCAGTGCCACTGACTTCAGGGAGCTTAACAATCATCATAATAAGTAATACTTGTAGAGGTATTTTACATTCTACAAAATGCTGTAGCATACGTCAATAGGGAGACAAATAAGAGAAAATGAATGAGAGATTGGTGTATAATAATATGTCAAATGAATAGTACTAACAGTCATTGCTGCAGTATCAGAGGGAAAGGCACTGTTAAGGCCAGGATGATTGGCAATGGCAAGTTCAGTTGGACAGAGGAGATTTGAAAGAGGGAGAACGTTCTTACCAGAGAATATAAGCCTCTTTTTTTCAGTCAGAGAAAAAACTATATTCTGAGCCTTTCTATGTTCCAGATACTGTGCCAGGTGCTGGATTTATACCAGTAAAAAAGACAGGCCAAATCTTTGCATTTCCAGTGGGCAAGGTAGACATTGTGTAAGTAAACAAGTAAATAAGCAGGATAATTAGATAATGTGGCAAGTGCTGTGAAAGAAATAAACGGTGATAGGACAGGCCTTGTTTTTTTAGTTCTCCATATGCCACTGCACATAGCAAGTGCTCAGTTAGTTCAACCCAATTAAACATGTGGTGACAAAAAGTTACATAATACTTCAAAATAAAAGATCCAGTGACAACTTCACAAACTCTTGTGCAGTTCGGAATCCACCAAGTGTAAATTGACTTTGGCCTGCTGTTTATCCTCAAAACAGAGATTGTGTGTCTCCCTCACTCAGTTTTCTGAACCGAACATATAATCAAATTAGAAGAAAATAATGGGGATGGAAGAGTCCAATGATGTATAGAAAATGAATAAAGTACTGTTATATTATTAAGAGGCAAAATTATGATTTGCGTGGAAAATCCCCAATACATTCTCTAGTCACAACTATGAAAAGGCAGAAAATTATATTGGAAAGACAACTGAAAGATCGTCTCCGTGGGGTCAGGATGAAACTTCCTACAAAATGAAAAACTCCAAATGAAATAGCAGTCATATAACGGGATACACAGTGCCAAGAAAATTTGATTGCTCTTTGTCACTAATTGGTTAAATAAGACAATTTTATTTGCATCATATGGTCAGTCTTAGTCTTAGGCACACTGTACCACATTTAGCAGATGTCTGACCTCTGAGAAAGAAGTGGGGTCACTCAAAAGAGGCAAAATGCGCTAACGGAGGTAACAGTGTAAAAAATATCAACCTGTTTTCTCTCCAGGCTGGGTGAGGCTTCCTTCCATGGCAGGGATGGAGAGATGGTTACAAAGGGAAAGCAAAGATAAAAAACAAAATAATATTCATCTTCTGATATTCAAAACAGGATTTTTCAGCAAGGCAGTAGACTTGAAAGCAAGAAATAGAGAATATTCTGTAATTTTGTAGAATATCAAAAAGCAAACCTAAAGAATTCAAGTCATATAGTATCTTCTGTAGTCAGAAAATGTAATCCATTGATCTACTGATAACAACATAGAAGAAGAAATCGCTGTTTTGAGCCTATTACTATACAGAGGTGAAAAAATCCTAAAATCCTTTCCTACTATCCTGCAAGATTCGAGGAGGACTCTCTTCTCCCTCTCTGGCTAAATGGAAGCCCTATAGGAGCGCGATGATATGACAAACATTCTTTGCTTGACCAAACTTTAGTCAGGTTCCTGAACCTTCTCTTAGGCTTATCTGTGCACTTCCTTGTAAAACTGAGTTTTATCAAAACCTGCTAATTAGCAAGAACCTCCTCACCCTTGATATTTGATCAGGCTCCTCCTCTTCATCATACCCCAGGTGATGTCTGATCACAGTGAACTGTCTTCAGCAATCATCCTTTTTAGTAGGTTTAGCCACAATCGTCCATACCCTGATGTTACCTCTTGGTAATTTTCCATTCACTGCTTCCCCCCAGCCCCCATTCCTAGGCCGTAAATCCCCATTTGCCCATGCTCTATTCAGGGTTAAGCCCAATCTCCCTCTCCCATGGCAAAATCCTATTGCAGTGGTCCCTGTACCTATCATGATGTCCTGCATAAAGTTTTCCTTACCCTCTTTTAGCAAGTGTTATTGAATAATTTTTTCTTTAATAGATTTTAACATTTGTGCTGTTCAATATAGTAATCACATGGCTCAGAAGCACTTGAGGTATGGCTAGTATAAGTGAATTTTAATATGATTTTATTTTAATTCACTTAAATTTAAAAAGCCAAATGTGGCTAGTGGCCATACTGGAGCATAGAACCCTAGGGGATGACGAAGTTCCACCTGGAAGAGGTCCAGACCCAATCATTGCTTGGAAGGGAGCCACCTGGAAGAACCCCGTGATGCCCATCAGGCTGTGATGTGAGCGAGAAATAAACATTTACTATTCTAAGATTTGGGAGGCTGTTACAGCAGGCAGTGTTAATTACCCTCAATAATACGGAGAGATATTCTCATTCTAACCATTTTATAGATGAGGAAAATGGGGCACAGAGAAGTTAATTAACTTGCCCAAGGTCACATGACTACTAAGTGGTGGAACTAGGATAGAGCCAGGCAGCCTGGCTAGAGGGCCCACCCACGCTCTTAGAATCTTTGCTATGCTGCAGCCCCACAGTGTACCCATGTGAGCAAAAGAAGAGGGATATTTCATGGTCCATTTTACACTTTTAAAAAATTTTGTCAATTTGCTAAATTATAGAATCCCTTTTCCAGGTGAATCACAAGTAATCAAATCCTTAGAGAGCCTTACCAGTTACAAAAGCAGGCATGCACATTTCTCAAACATGCAAAACCTGCTGTCTGGTTTCTTTGGCAATGACAAGATGCTCTACCATAAGAACACAATGAAAAGTGAGTCAGTTGTGCCCAGACCGAAGGAACAAGGGGTTCTGTAAATACGAAACAGATGGGATTTCCGGAGCTGTTCTCGTGCTTTTTGGCAGTTTTCAAAAGAGCGAGGTTTTTTAAAAATCTATTTGATTTTTTACCAGGATCTGAGTTGATTTGAACTGATAATAATTATCCGGGTCTCTGAAATTGTCCTCAGCCTTGCTCGTCTACACCGTTCCTCATGCAACGGGATACAGCACTCACCTCTCCTTAGAGTAGCTATAATTTAGCCTGATGGTCTCAGCAGGGGAGCTAACTTATAAATTGGACTCAAGGAAGACTCTAAGATCTTATCTTCTCTTTTTCTCTGCAGTCTCTTCAGTACTTACATACTCCCTTTACAATACAATGTGCTCCCATGTAGACAATGTTTGTAAACATTCTTCTGTAGCCAGCTCATAATAAAAATAAAATTGGTACTAAATTTATTGAGCATCAACTTTGTACCAGGTATTTATTTACATCATCTTATATAAATATTAACAAAAATGAGGAAATAATACCATTATCCACTGTTTAATATTAACAGCAAATGCTTAGAGTCTTTCAATGAACCAGACCTTTCCAAGTTAATTAAAGTCATAATTCAGTCTTCATAAAAATGAGAAAAGTGCTATACTCATCAGCCCTGTTTTACAGGTTGGATATTGAGGTGAAAAGACGTTACATAAGTTGCCTAACTCAGCAGGACTAATAAGCAACAGAGCCAGGATTTCAGACTCGGGCTTTCTGGCTCCAGAGGCTACGCCCTTAAACTCCTTGCTGTACCTCCTCTCAGTGTACGGTTCAGAAAACAGTTGCTGGAGATTACAAAGCTAAAACAGGATAGAGTTGGGTTCAAAACCCGGGTTCATGTGATTCCAAATTCCAGGCTCCTCTCTTCCCATCAATGTCTCCCCAACATCTCTCATCCTAAGAATCCCTTGTCTGGCTTGCTATTAGAGAAGCCCAAGCCCGGGCAGCTTCTCTGCACAGGGACCAGGGAACTGCAGAAACCACACACCGAACAAGACGCACAAGAGATCCCTACAGTCGGGCAAACTGGGAGCCGCTGCCCTGCCCCACGCTGCTCCCTCTTTTCAGCTCCGAGCTCCTTAACAGGCTGCGGACCTCCAGGGCCATGGAATGGTGGCAGTTTGGTTGCCTTCCTGGATGCACGGGGGTGGGGAGGGTTGACTTGGGTTTGGGAGTCACACAGTTTTTGTGGGCTCTCCCACCACCCTGTGCGTGTGCGACTGCGGATGTCTGGACATGCCGTGTGAGTTACGTGTCCCTGCGTCTTCCTGCCGAGTCACTTCTGCGGCCCTGTTTCACTTTCCTGCCATGGGGCTTGTCTGTTCCCTATTTGGCCTTCTACCCTTTGTTCCTCTCCATTACCAGATGTCAGGAACTTGCAACTGACTAACCGGCTCTACAGTTACAAGTCAGTCCCTGCCAGTGTCTGAAAGGCCAGGGGCAAGGTGTAGGTGGGGCCTTAAAACTGACAGACCTCTGGCTCCAGGTGCCTGTACAGGAGGAGCAGAGACAGGCGGCAGCCGTCCTGGGCCATCCAAATCCCTGCCTTGACTTAATGACTGAACCTGTGGTGTGAATTCTGTCTCCTCCAGCAGCCTCCCTCCCCTTCCTTTTCTTCCCCGGGCCCTCCCTCCTTCCCAGGGGTTTTTGACAGATCCTGATCACTTTTAGATCCCTGTATGTGGCTAATGTCCCTGGATGTGCAGGAAACTGGGCCTTTTAATACCTGACTGCTCCACTTAGCCATTCTGTGGCCCTGGGCAAATCAAGAAAGTTTCTCCCATGTATATTTCCTCATCCCCAAAAAGTGGGTTGGATTGTTTAATTTCTTGGTTCTCTTGTCATGCTAATATTTTGTTTTTTAAAGGCAAATCCATTAAATATGGAGTACTAACAATTGAAAAAATTCAAGCACAGTGTAAATTTAAATATGAGACAAAAAGCAACAACAACAACTCGAACTACGAGTTCAGGAGGACCATGGCCAAAGTACAGATAAATACTAGTGATGAATGCAGGCAGCCCATCATGATCTCGTCATCTGCCCTTAAGCACAGCGAACTCGGTCTTGGCCTCTCTACCTTCCCACCCACTCCCACGACAACATCTGACCCAGATTACAAGAGAGACTTGGAATTTGGAAACTTATTACCTAGTAATGTGGCTAACCATTTCCAGAAATATAAATATCAAACACTGCATGACAGGTCAGACTTGAGTCAGCCTGTAAAGAAGCGCACAATAGCTGGTGTGGGTAGGGCCACAGGAAACTTGGACTGAGGAACCTGAAACCTTTTGTCTGCATCTCTCGTTCTCTGGGCCACTCATGGATTCAGACCAGAACTGTTCGAGTCTGGCCTTGAAGTGGACGAGTAACTAATTCTCAGCAGCTGGTCTCAGTTACAGTGAGTCTGGCTAGCCCGGCAAAGAAGACTGAAACCCCCAAAGAAATTACTTCATCAAAAGCTGGAAAGCACAGATTGGAAGTCAGAAGAGACTATAGCAATGATTTAGGACAAACTCTTATTTTATATATAGAAAGAGCCATGAGCACCCAGACATATACATATTACCCCATCTCATTAAGCCTTGAAATTTGAAATACCACTTTATACTAAATCTGGAATCTTTCCTAATCTATAGCCTTGGTGCTTGTTAGTGCTGTCTTCATCACATACAGAGAAACTGGAACTCTTGAATCATAACAACTAATATTTCTAACACATTTTTCTCATTATGAAATATTTCCATATAAAAATCTCTTTCAAGCCTCAACAAAAACAAACCACCCTTTAATAAAAAGTAGGTATTATAGTTCTCCTTGGATATGAGAAAACTGAGGCTGAAATTACACAGCTAGGAAATGACAGAGGCAGGATTTGGATGGAAGTCCAAATCCCAGATTCCTCCTTCTACCTCATGGTTCCTACCATAAAAGTGAATAGCCCAGGTAACAGAGCAAGGAACATAAGAGTCTGTTGAAATGATTTACCAAGGTCCACAAACAGCCAATACACACTGTCTGGCCAAACCCATTGTTTGCTGTCAGCTGTCAGCATCCATTCTGATGAGGAAGAACCAGTTGCTAAATATTCTGAGTATCAACCCTGTTATTACCAGTCATCGCGGTAGACTCATGCAAGGTAAATGAATAGGTAGGCAAGGAAAAGGGATACCCACCCACTGGGTTTCATCTCACCTCACCCAGCTGCACACATCTAACATCTCAGACATCTGAAAATACACTACCTGTCAAAATGTTCTTAAAGACCCTACTTGTCATTGATACTGTACTGGGAAGAAAGGACATGAAAGCCAGGCTGTTGACAGAAAGGATAGAAAACACAAGGTTCCTGGGGACCAGGGATGGAACAAGAGGGAAGAAATGACAAAGAAAAGAGAGACAGGGAAGGCTCGGAGTGGCAGGGGTGGGCTCCCAGACAGGACACTAATATTCACTGAATTCTTTTTCGATGTCAGTCTTGGTGGTTGATGGATTCTCATTCATCATCTAATGTGTATTCTCATTGCAATTTTATGAAGTTGATAGGAATCCCATATTACAGATGAGTAAGCGGAGTCTCAAAGTCAGTCTCTTCTATTCCACACTTTTGCCTCAGGTCAATCCTTCAATTTTCAGCTCTTAAATGATTTTTGCAAGTATTGATTAATTCCACACACCACCCCCGTGGAATGTGCTGAGTAACTTTAGGTGGGAAATGAGAGTGTGAGCCTATAAGACATAGTCAAGTCTAAGTAAAGAGGACGAGCAGGCATCCTAAGAAACATAATTCATCTCAATAAAATTTTAAGTTTTTCTAAAAGCTATATTGAAATTTAACTGCAACAATGAAATGCTGTACTGTCATTAGAAATGATAATGGATGTGTGAGTTTTCATTGACATTGAAACTTTTTGTGATACTAAACACAGAGTACAATTCTGCTTCAGTTTAAAACATGGAGGCATGTATTACATAATAAATGTGTGTGTGTGTGTGTGTGTGTGTGTGTGTGTGTGTGTGTGTGTGTGTGTGTGTGTAAAATAGGAAGCGATGGAGAGGAAGAGGAGGAAGAAAATCAGGAGGAGGTGAAGAACAGAAGATATGCTGCCGTTAACCTACCAAATGGTTAACAACAGACATCTCGGCGGATTTCTAGCTGACTGGCCACCACCAGCACCTCCTGTAAGTCTAATACACTGATGTCTCTACCTATTGGCCTGGGTGAGGAGTGTGGACTTGAAAGAATGTTATTCGCTCAGGATTACACATCTAGCATATGCCCAGAACTGAAAATGCCCAGATGTTCTTCCTCCAAACACATTTTCTAAAGGTAAAGAACATCACCACATACCTATCTGCCAAAGACAAGACACCTGGGCTTCCAGTCAAGATGGTGGAATAGATGGTCCCCAGTGTCACTCTCTCCCACAAATCAGCAATTTACAACTATTAGAAAGCAATGACAGGCAAGCTGGGGCTGCTAGGGTTCAGGGGACGGGGAGGAGAGACCTACGGAGTGCATGAAGGTGGGAGAAGCCTCGACGAGAGGCAAAGGTAGAGAAACAAATGTATGCTTCCTCCAAAAAATGAAACAAACAAAAAAACCTTGAAACCTTTCCAAAAGCATTTGCTTTTTCATTATTTTATTAATGTTTTAAAGAATATCTTAATAAAGTTTAAAGTTTAGAGACGGAAGTGGCTTCATAAGTGAATATTAGTTATAGATTTTCTGAGTACACGTCATTATGTAATCAACTAACGAGTATTTAGTACCGATTACTTGTTTAGCACTCTAGTATGCCTTGGTCTTACCATTCCTAAGACATTTTCAACAGGACTATTCAACCCTGCATGAGGCAGAAGAGGGTAATTGACACTCGACTCTGTTATCTAAAGAAGTCCACCATACGTTATAAAGAGTCCTCCTGTGGCATGGAAGGCTTATTTTCACTCTTTAAACTGCAAGGAAAATAACCAATCAGCTTCAATGGGTAACACAAAGACAAATTTTAAAAAACAAATAACTGAAACAACAACAAAACAAAAAAATACTGTGATGAAGAGCTATAGCATTTGCTCTGTTTCTTTACTTCCTAGTGGCTTGAGGCAGAGACAAGTGGATGGCTGAATTCTGAGTATCTTATTAAATTAAAATTCCTTGGAACCAAAAAGCTTTCTCTTGTTTATGGTGTAAGTTACCATAAAAGATAAGTCTAGGAGCCAGTTTCTAGTCCACAGTCGATTTAGAATCCAGAGGATTCGAAGAAAATCAAAGTTATCATTGAATGCTTTTATTTTCCCTTTGGTCACATATTTCTAATGAGTTCAATTTGAGGCTCCATCTATTTTTTTCAGCACCTGGCAGTATACCTGGGAGTTTTGTCACAAAATTATTTACAATGGGAAGTCTCAAAATGACTTAGCTGCTCAAAATCTGAGTGTCTAAGTGCATTCTTGATGAGAATGTCTTCCAACATGCATACATGCCTTTTGCTTAGTAGGTATATGATAAACATGTGTTGAATTAAACGGAATTGTTGATTTGGTCAGACCATCCCAAGTTATTTACTCAGGACCATGCCAATATCTCAGGCATTGAAAGACAAAGAAATTAGAAATATATTTCTTAAATACATAATAAACTGTTGACAGTTTTTGATATGACCAAAGTCTAACTTAAATGAACTTGATAAATGAGGAAATTATTGAAACAAGAAGTACAAGGAACTGTGGAAAAAAGAAAACCATGTTAAGGTCAGAGATATCACTAGTTCTCAGGAAAACTGTAACCAGAACCAGAACCTCAAACAATGCCGATCCTCTTTCTCCAGCTTCCCTTTCTGCCTGTCTCTGTGTTGGCTTCCTCTGTCTCAGCACACACGGACTTCCTCCTTATGGAGGGAAACATAGCTACTGCCCGTTGAAAACTCTTCATCCCATAGCTTCATCTCCAACACAGGTTAATTCATCCCTGTTTAAGAAGAAGAACCCCAAGGATGTAATCTGATTGGACCAACTAGCTTGAAGTGCCCGCCCATCAACCAACCAACAGAGTCTAAAGAAGCAACTTCTCTTCCTGCACCCACGCGCAGGGCAAGGAGAGGAACAGTTACCAAGAGACTGGACGTGCTTCTTCCCAAAGGAAGGGAAAAGGCTGGTGCAGCCAGGCAAAACACAGGTGCTCGGGACAGATCAGAACCTACACAGTGGTGGTTCATCCAAACAGGTCACTTTCATTGGTAGTAATCTTTATTACTATTCTTAGAATAATAAAATGGCAATGTGAATTCAGGCTTGCCACAAGTTATAAATGGAACTATAATGTGTTTACAGTTCTTTAAAAAACATTTTTATTAAGCTATAATTCAAATGCAATAAACTACACATATTTTAAATGTACAATGCAAAACATTTTGACATATATATATATACATCCATGAAAACATCCCCACAATCTTGAAAATAAACCATCCGTCACCTTCAAAAGTTTCCTCCTGCCCCTTTGTTGTCCCTCGCTCCTACCTCCTCCCAAAGCCCCTCACATCCTTATGCAACCAATGATCTCCTTTCTGTCACTATAAAGCAGTTTTCAGTTTCTAGAATTTTGTATGTATTTTGTATAGAGAGTACAGTACGTACTCATTTTTGTCTGATTTATTTCACTCAGCATAGTTATTTTGATATTCATCCATGCTGTAGTTAGTTAATTTCCTCTTATTGCTGAGTACGGTTCCAATATATAGTGTTATGGACTGCATTGTGTCCCCCCAAAATTCCCATGTTGAAGCCCCAGAATCCAGTATGTCAGAATGTGACTATCTTTGGAGATAGAGCCTTTAAAGAGATAATTCAGTTAAAATGAGGCCATTAGGGTGAGCAGTAATTCAGTCTCACTGGTGTCCTTATAAGAAGAGACTAGGATGTACAGAGAGAGACGTCAAGGATGTACATGCTGAGAAAAGACCACATGAGGACACAACAAGAAGGTGGCCATCCACAAGCCAAGGAGAGAGCCCCAGAAGAAACCAAGCTTGCAACACCTTGATTTTGGACTTCCAGCCTCCAGAACTATAAGAAAGTAAATTTATGTTGGTTAGGCTAGCCAGTCTGTGATATTTTATTGTGGCAGCCCTAACAAACTAGTATGTATAGACTTACCACGATTGGTTTATTCATTACCCCGTTGATGGACATTTGGGTTCTTTCGAGTTTGGTGCTATTCAAATAAAGCACTAAGAAAATTCTTGTAGAAATCTTTGTATGGATATTAGTTATGATTTCACTTGGGTAGCCACTTGGTATTTGTGGTTGAGTTATATGGTAAGTGTCATAAGAAACCATCAATTTTCAGAAGTGGTTCTACTATCTTACATTCCTAGCAGTAATACATAAGAGTTCCAATTGCTCCATATCCTCACCAAAACTTAATATAAACAGTCTTTTAAAATCTAGACATCGTGATAGGTATGTAGTGGCATCTCATGGTTTTAATTTGCATTTCTCTAATGACTAATAAATTGGAACAACTTTCACATGCTTTACCATCCCTATATCTTTTTTGATGTAAGGTCTATTCAAGTCCTCTACCCATTTTTTTGAATTTGCAGAGTAATTTTTTTATTGGATACCTGACATTGTAAATTTTACCTTTCTAGGAATTAGATATATTTGTATTCCTACAAATATTCTTGAGTTTTGTTGTGGGGTGTAGGCAAATGGAAAAATCTAATCCTTTTGGATCTTGCTTTTAATCTTCCTTAGGTAGGATTCCAGCAGCATTTAGTCTAAAGCTATTGTGCCCTACTATTGAGGCAAATCCCTTCTGTGTACTCTACCAGATGTCCCATGTATAATGAGATTTTCTGCTTTGTTTGGTGGGAATAGAATCTATTCCCTGTCCTGCCCATATTAGCTCCAGGGATTGTTTCCTCTAATCTTTTTCAGTGGTTCTTTCCTCAGGCTTGAGTTATTTCCTCACACGTATGCGTTCATCAGTACTCAACAGCATACTAGAGGGGACTGTGCACCTCTCCAGATTCTCTCTGTGTGCTGCTCTCTCAATCTGGTGCTCTGTCTTGTGAAACTACCCTCCTGGGCCTCCTCAGGCCCCACTCCAGGCCTCCCTTCCCCCACTGCGAACACAAACACACACACATATGTGCACACACATGTGCACATGTACACACATCTGGAAATTCTCTCCAGGCAACAGGCTGGGGCTATCACACCACTCACCTCATTTGTTTCCCATCTTTCAGGGATCACTTCTTCAGTAACAATGTTCAATATCTTGAGAGCCATTTATTTGGGGGGTTGAGTTTTTTAATTGTTTCGCATTAGAAGGTAAAACTGGTTCCTATTATTCTACTTTTTCTTTAAGTGGAAATCTATAGTTCTTTTATAATATATTTACATATATTTGCATAATAAAAGTTATCTGTAATAATATAATTAGAAGACTTTTTATCTGCCTAGAATCCAAGGTCTTCATCATATGAAATTTCTGTATTGGACAAAACAGTGAAAACTTTTTCTATAAAGGATCAAATAGTAAATATTTTAGACTTTGTGGACCACATATGGGCTCTGTCACATTTTTTTTAACACACCTTAAAAATGTAAAAAAATAAATAAATAAAACCCTACTCATGGGCTATTCAACAACAAGCCATGGGCTGGATATGATTTGTGGGGCATATTTGTTGGACCCTGAGTTTAGTTAATGTAGTCTGTGAAAAACAAACCCAAAATCTTAGTGGGTCAATACAACAGATAATTATGAGGGGTCTTCAACGAGTTCATGGAAAATGCATATAATTAAAAACTATGTATAAATTGCAAAATTGTTGTGCACCAAAATAAACTTGTATAACTTGTCACAACATGTCTGAAAAGAGCCCCTATCAGAGCAACATGAATTCTCCTAAAATTGAAACAAGAAGAAACATCAAATTTATGTTGAAGCTTGGTGGAAGAATGGTGAAAACACTGATGAGTTATGAAAAGCTTAAGGGGACAATGACCCAAAGAAATCGGCTGTTTACAAGTGGATAATTTGTCTTCAGAAGGGATGAGATGATTTTGAGGATGAAGCCTGCAGCAGCAGACCATCCACATGAAATTGTGAGGAAAAAAATTAATCTTGTTCATGCCCTAATTAAAAGGATCTATGATTAACAGCAGTAACAATAGCCAACACCATAGACATCTCAACTGGTTCAGCTTCCACAATTCTAACCGAAAAATTACACTTGAGCAAACTTTCTGCTCTATGGGTTCCAAAACTGTTGCACCCAGATCAGCTGCAGACAAGAGCAGAGCTTTCTATGGAAATTTTAAACAAGTGGGATCAAGATCCTGAACCATTTCTTCAAAGAATTGTTAACAGGAGATGAAACGGCTTCACCAGTACAATCCTGAAGACAAGGCACAGTCAAAGCTATGACTGCCAAGAGGGGGAAGTGGGCCAGTCCAAGCAAACGCAGTTGAGTCGAGAGCAAAGGTCACAGCAACAGGTTTTTTGGATGCTCAAGATATGTTGTTTGTTGATTTTCTGGAGAGCCAAAGAATGATAAATGATAACATCTGCTTATTATGAGAGCGTTTAGAGAAAGTTAGCCAAAGCTTTAGGAGAAAAACATCCAGGAAATCTTTACCATGGAGTCTTTCTCCACCACGATTGATGGAGTTTGGATGTGTTGTCCCCTCCAAACTCATGTGGAAATTTGATCCCCAATGTGGCAGTGTGGGAAACTGATTGAGTCATGGGGGAAGATCCCTCATGAATGGATTAATGCTCTCCCTGGGGGAGAGGGGATAAATGAGTGAGTTCTTGCTCTATTAGTTCCCGCGAGAGATTGTTGTTTAAAAGACCCTGGCACCTCCTCTCTCTCTCTCTCTCTCTCTCTCTCTCTCACTTCCTCTCACCATGTGATCTGCTTGTACCCACTGGCTGCCTGCCACTTTCTGCCATGAGTAGACGCAGCCTGAGGCCTGTGCCAGATGCAGCTGTCCAAGAATCGTAAGCCAAATAAACCTCTTTCCTTTATAAATTACCCAGTCTCAGGTGTTTCTGTTATAGCAACACAAAATGGACTAAAAAAGAAAATTGGTACCGGAGGAGTGGGGTGTTGCTAAACAGATACCTGAAAATGTGAATGCAATTTTGCTACTGGGTAATGGGCAAAGGTTGGAGGAGTTTGGAGGACTTAGAAGAAGAGAAAAAGATGAGGGAAAGCTTGGAATGTCTTAGAGACTTATGTGGTGGTGAGCAGATTGCTGATAGAAACGTGGACAGTAAAGGCCATGTGGATGATGAGGTCTCAGATAGAAATGAGGGACTTATTGGGAATTGGACAAAAGATCACCCTTGCTACACCATAGTGAGGAACCTGGCTGCATTGTGTCCATGCCCTTGGACTTTGTGGAAGTTGGAACTTAAGAGTTGTAAACCAGAGCATTTGGCCAAAGAAATTTCTAAGCAGCAAAGCATTAAGGATGCTGCATGGCTACTTCTAGCAGCCTACTCTGAGTTATGGCAGCAAAGGTATAACATAAAGCCAGAACTTAAAAGGGAAGCAGAGCATAAAGATTTGGAAACTTTGCAGCCTGGCCATGCGGTAAAGAAGCAGAGAGCTGGAGAACAATGCAAGGGTGAAGCAGATAAACTGGTTGCTAAAGACATTATCTTGGTGGTGAGGCAGCCAGATGTTAACAGTGGAGAAAATGAGAAGAAAGTCCTGCAGGCATTTCAGAAGTCTGGAAGGCTACCCCAGCCATCACAGACCCTGAGGCCTAGAAGGACTAAGTTATTCTGGAGGACAGATGTGGGGTGCAGCTGCCCTCTGGATCTTGCTCCCTGCATCCCAGATGCTCCAGCTGGAGCAGCCCAAGTGTGGATTGTGCAGCAGCCCTGGAGAGGAGAGGCCTGAAACCTCAGTGGTGTCCATGTTGTGTTAAGTCTGCAGGCTGGCAGGACGTGAGAGCAGTGGAGGTGTGGCAGCCTCCACCCAGATTCCAGAGGATGTATGGAAAAGCCTGGGGGCCCACGCAGAGACCTGCCACAGGGGTGGACCCACTGCAGAGGACATCTACTAGAGCAATACTGAGCAGAAAAGTGGGGTCAGAGCCCCCACAGGGAGCCCCCACCAGGGAAATGTCTAATAGAGCCAAGGCAGTGGGGCTGTTGCCAGGACCTTAGAACTGCAGGGCCACTGGTAATGTGCAACACAGGCCTGGAAAAGCTGCAGGCACCAGCAATGCCCACTGGACTGCACCTGGCAGAGCTGTGGGAGCAAGGGTGCCTGGGGCTTTGGGGGCCCAGATGCCCAATTGTTCCCAGGATGCAGGACTTGGAATCAAAGAACATTATTTTGGAGCTTTAAGACATAATGTCTGCCCTGCTGGGTTTCGGACTTGTTTGGGGCCTGTTTTTCCTTTCTTCTAGCCTATTCCTCCCTTTTGGAATGGGAATGTATACCCAATGTCTTTTCCACCATTGTATCTTGGCCGTAGATAAATTTGGTTTTGTTTTTCAAGTTCACAGCTGGAAGGACTTTTGCTTTTGGTCTCAGATGAGACTTTGGATTTTGGACTTTTAAGTTGGTGCTGGAGCAAGCTAAGACTTTCGGGACTGTTGGGATAGAATGATTGTATTTTGTACGTGAGAGCGACATGAGTTTTGGGGGGCCAGGGGCAGAATGATGGAGTTTGGATGTGTTGTCCCCTCCAAAACTCATATGGAAATTTGATCCCCAATGTGGCAGTGTTGGAAACTGATTGAGTCATGGGGGTGGATCCCTCATGAATGGATTAATGCTCTCCCTGGGGGAGGGGAGATTAATGAGTGAGTTCTCACTCTATTAGTTCCTGCGAGAGCTCGTTGCTTAAAAAGACCCTGGAACCTCCCCCACCACCCTTGCTTCCTCTTGCCATGTGATCTGCTTGTACCTGCTGGCTCCCTGCCACTTTCCACCATGAGTAGAAACAGCCTGAGGCCCGTGCCAGATGCAGCTGTCCCAGAATCATAAGCCAAATAAACCTCTTCCTTTATAAATTACCCAGTCTCAGGTGTTTCTGTTATAGCAACACAAAACGGACTAAAACAACAATGCTCCTGCTCATTCCTCTCATTAAACAAGGGCAGTTTTGTGAGAGTTTCACTGTGAAGTCAATAGGCATCCACCTTACAGTCCTGATTGAGCTCCTTCTGACTTCTTTTTGTTTTCTAATCTTAAAACATCTTTAAAGGGTGCCAATTTTTCTTCAGTTAACAATGTAAAAAAGACTTCACTGACATGCTTAAATTCTCAGGACCCTCAGTTCTTTAGGGATGGACTAAATGGCTGGTATCATTGCTTATGAAAGTGTCTTGAACTCGATGGAGCTTATGTTGAGAAATAAAGTTTATATTTTTTATTTATGTCTTTTCATTCCATTTTTCCATGAACTTTTTGAAGTCCCCACAGATTCCTTCCGTCTCCTGGTTCCTTAATTTGCACACAAAGCTTCTAAGATTGCCATTGTAGTAGAAAGTGTGTGGAGGATTTCATGTGGGAGGTTCTTACGGGCCACTCCTTAAGACTCCTTAAGGTATGCGTTACTTCTAACCACCTTTCATTGTTCAGAACTCATTCACAACTGCACATCTAACCTCAAGAGAGGTTGGGAAACCTAGTTTTGCTATGTGCCCAAGAGGAAGAGGAAATGGGCTTGGGGAACAGTGAAATTAATATTCGTTACAATGTCCAATGAATTTAAGTAGCCATGCCCTAATTATCCAAAGCACGCATCTCCTTTGCCAGGATATTGTTCAACCTGCTGGTTCCATACATAATGTGACAGATGATGAGTTCTAGCAGTTCCTGTGATAATTGTATCCTATTATTCTTTCATCCTCCTCTATAGTTCCCATCGACTCAACACAAGATTCACATCCCTATAGAAGGGAACTTGGCACATCCAGTCTTGGAGGCCCTACCCTCCCTTTCTCACTTCCCTATTGCTCCATAAGAGAATCCATTGCAAATGTGACTCTGCCAAGCTCATACTTTTAGTTAATGGCAGGATTTCTTTAAGAATTCAGATCTCCTTACCACAGTGATTTTTCCATCCTGTCCTGCTGCCTGTCCCAAATATGTCGAGAGAGCCCCTAACTGGTCTGTGGTCTCTCTGAGGGGAGAATTTTTGGCCCATTATTCTTTTTACTTCTGGTATCCAGAACATAGCTAAGTGCTCAAAAGCTTTTACTGTATAAATTAATTTTGTACCTAACAATGATTGGTCCATTAAATTCCTCCCCATAAAAGATATGCCAGTCTTCATGAGAATCAATCACTGTTGGTTCAAATTTTCTAATAATTTTCTCACCTCCACTAGGGACTTTTCTACAACACATCCTGTTATTACTTCTGAATTTTTCAGGTGCATAAATGTATTAGCTTGCACATTATTAAAACAATGAGTATTTCAATTTGACTGGAACATATAATGCATAAAAAGAAATAATAACCATTTCATTTGTTAATTTATTTAAAAGAAAAGAAACTGATAGTAGTATGGGATG
The DNA here is from genome assembly GCF_027409185.1 of Cynocephalus volans. Taxonomy (NCBI): domain Eukaryota; kingdom Metazoa; phylum Chordata; class Mammalia; order Dermoptera; family Cynocephalidae; genus Cynocephalus; species Cynocephalus volans. The sequence goes on along the minus strand of NC_084460.1, from coordinate 102,025,943 downwards.
TCCTGTCTTGAGAGTTGTAGATAGGACTGAGTCAACCTCACGTCCCCCACCCACCAACACACTCTAGAAGGAGGGCAAACTCCTCTCCAAATTTCTGCTAATTTATGAGAACTTGCATTTTCATGCCAAACCCACCCACCCCCACCCCCGCCACACTTCCTGGTTCTTATATCCACACACATGTACACTGTCTCCACTTTGCCCCACTTCAACCCAGATATTGTGACTGTCCCTCACTATTTCATGCACACTGTTGATACACCAGATAATTCAGAGATGGATGTACCGTAAAGCTGATGAGCTGATGCTTGAACTTCACAGTCTCTCACTTATGCAGGCCCCTTCCAAGACTGTTCCTATTTGCTTCACTTGCGACTTTATGCTCTTTTTCAGAAAAAAAGGACTTTCAAACTGTACAATCTTCGGGCCCCACAGAACCTGGTTCCACTCATCAAGCACTCATGGATATTTTTGCAGACATTACTGGTAGCTTTAGGAGTTTGAGATCAGTGAATTGGCCAATAGTCTGCCCCTACCCACCTTGTCTTCTCCTATTTTCTTTTCATATCTTCTTTCTCATCTTTTCCTTTCTTCTTGGGGGGAGAGGAAGCCTTTCCTAGTTTAATGGATAGAAACTTGTGTTTGAACATGTCCCTGAGATCTCAACCTTCATCCTAAGCAGCTTATATAAGGGTATTTCAAAAAGTTCACAGAAAGATTCATGTTATCTTTTAATCCTATTTTTCCATGAACTTTTTGAAGTACCCTCATAAACATATCTCTTCCCAACAAATTCTTGACCACATCATTACGTGACCATCTACCGAGAAGATATAGGCTGTACAATTTAATCCTGCATTATCAGGAAGAGCATGAGTTTCACAGTCAGACTAGGTTCAGTCCTGGTTCTGACCTTACTAGCTACTTGACCATGAACAAAACCCTTCAACTCCTGAAGCCTCAGTGCCTTTGTCTATAAAATGAGGCAGTTGGTCTCATGTCTACTGAGTTGATTCAACTGTCTATGGAATGTAAGCTCATGAAGCATAGGACTTGATCTTATGCACTCTCTGGAATATAGGAGATGTTCAGTTAATATCTGTTGACCATTTTAAAATAGACATGTTGGAACAATTAAGTGTAAATTAATGTGATACATACAAAAAACACAAAAGTACTCAATTAATGAACCCAATCCCCAGCTTCAAATATCTCACCTCTAGCTAAATTGAAACTGAACCAAGTAATAGAAGCTTTAAGATGCAAAGACAATAGAGATAAAGGCTGAATTTCTCCTCAAAATCTCTTTTATAACAAAATAATGTCTAATTCCTAAGAAACTGAGATAATTTAGTGTCATCATCTGAAATATCAATTGTGAGGTCTAAACTTTACTAAAACTAGGCAACCAATAAAAAGAATAAGATAATAGTTTTGAAACAATCCCTACCATAGAACTTTGTATCCAAATAATAGTATTCTTTTCTTAATTTGTCAAAAATTACATTAACGGTTTTTTCTATTTAAACTGTAACAAGACATATACGTGTGTGTGTGTATATATATATATTCATATTCATATATGTATTACTTTTAAATCTTCCTACAGCTGTTTTCATCTCCCAGTGGTGATATATGATTTATCCTTGGGGGAAGTCTTCTATTTTGCTTGGCAAAGCCCCTTAAAGAATTTTTTCTCTATGTTCATGAAAGGACAGAGCCCAGGCCTAGAAGGAGAAGTTGAACCAGGTAAGTTAAATTGCCCTCTAGAGTGGATTGTCTTTCTTGGTGGCCGAGATGGTTATGATGTTGATTTGATGGAGCCTACTATGAGGACACCAGAGGCAGGAGACTTAGAGACCTGAGGATTTAAGGGAGAAATAGGTAACAAAGGTGATTTTAATTCGAAAAATGAGTAGGCCTAACAACATAGCTTCAGCAAAGATCTAAGGAAGGGGATAGCCATTATAGACCCTGTAAAAAGCCATGACAGACTTGGGGAGTAGAGATGTCTAAGATCTACCTTTCAGCTTTACTGTGCTATGGAGCCTCCTTACTTCCTGGATGCCTTTTGTTGAGTGTGTTACATACAACAGGGGCAAGGGAGCCCTTGGTGTCCATGATCAGGACAAAGCAGGACAGAGAAGGAGAAACACCTTTATGAGATGCCAAGGACAGAGCTTCTCAAACTTTAATGTGGATACAAATCCTTGGGGAGTCTGCTAAAATGTGGATTCTGATTCAGAAGGTTGAGATACTTGGTACAGATTCTTGTTACTTTAAGTAACAGAAATCTATAGAATTGAGTCTGGAGCAGCAGAGTTGGGGGGTAGGGCAGTGGCAAGTGATCAGGACATGAAAGCATCTCTAGGAATTTTAAGATACACAGCAAGAAATTGAATTTCCTACAGAATGGGACTGAATGTTGAAAACTTGGACTGGGGTTACGTAAATCTTTTTCACAATTTTTTAAAAACTGCAGTGCCTGCTACTGCTTGTCTGGGAGCAAATTAGCAGATATCAAAAAAAAAAAAAAAAAGAAAAGAAAAAGAAAAACCAGGCAGCAAACAAACACACATTAATAGAAAAAAATATACTTAGTTTTGTAGCTTGGGTTATTATCATACTCATGGTCATGGTTTGACAATGCATGCATAGAACATAATTATATTTCCTGCCTGTAAAATTGTTTGTAGTCTGTCTGATGGAATCAAGTACATCACCACATCATTGTGTTCATAAATAGCATCAAGGCTCCCAAATGCTCTCCCCCCTGAATGTGATACCGCATTTTAGGTCACAGTGGGTATTTACATTCCTGGGAACTAGAGAGTCTTAATGTTTCTATGATTTCTCTTCTGAGAGTTTGGACAGCGAATGTAAATATATATAATGTAGGTTACTTAAGTAACATAACTAAGATGCTTAAAATCTCACTGCTTACCTAGACCTATCCTGCCAGAAATTTACCACTATCTGCATAGAATAAAAGCAGCAACACACTAACACTACAGAAAGTCGCTTGAATTATACCCCATCAGCGCTGTTCTTAAACTATTCCCAAGCCCCTGATTAAGTCAGCAACCAATCTCTGTAAAGAGAAACACACTAAAAAAGAACGCCTATCTCTGGAAGAAAATATGGACATTCACATCAATATCCTGCAGTACACACTGCCAAAAAAATAGAGAGCTAAAAAAAAAATCAGACATGCAATTCGTTGCTTGCTATGCAATTGGCTATTTTCTATGTAATTATAAACTGATGGACCAACTGTCCATCATTAAACTGATATATTTTGGATGGGATTAACCACTTTAAATAAAATGGAGAATCTTAGTTGGCAAAACTCCTAAAGGTCATCTCATTCACGAGCTCAGTGGATGTAAGAGTGCTGTTTTCACCAAGTAGCATGGAGCCTGTGGTCCATTACTTCCAATAATGGGTGGTCTACTCCATTTTCGGCATTTCTGATCATTAGAAAGTTTTTCTTAAGTGGAACCAAGATCTGTCTTCCTGTGTTTTCTCTGCATTGGTTCTAGTTCTACCCCTTATGAACATTTGAAACAACCAAAGCCCTCTTCCACATGACAGCTTTTCAGATATTTTCACAATATTATCATATTTTTCCTGCCTGTTTAGTTTTCTCTTCCACATTGTAAAAGGTTTCTCTGAAGGTCATTTACTGAGCTTCAAACGGGGCTGTGTTAAGTCCTTTATAATCCCAGGTACAGCATAGCCTTTACTGTGATGGGTAACGCTATTCCAAACGTGTTTCCATAAGGTATTAATAAATGGCCCAACGGGGGGTGGGGGGGAAGTACTATGATCAATAAGTTCTATATGCAAACTCTGGATTGAATAAAATCAAACAGACTTCTTTTTTCTTGCAAGAACTCTCAGTCTTTAATATACTAGTACACTTTGTAAAACTTTAAGAGGAAAAAACAAAGTATTTCACAAACATACAACTATGTAACATTTTTTAACACTAATATTTTGAAAGAACATTAATTTTCTGTTGGACTGTGCTGAGTCCCATAGTCACCTTTTCTACTTCCCGAGTATGTAACCTTAAGGAAATTCCATACCCTCTCAGTGACTTTTTTCTGTCTTGTGAAACTGGGATAATAATGCCTGTCTCTCACAGTTGTTGGGAGAACAAGAGATATAGCAGGTAAGACACCTTAACATGAGGTCTAGCCCACAGTTAGTGCTCAGTAAATGGTAGTAATTATTATATTTCCATGTTCTAATGAATACAAGCTCTTTCCAAATTAATTACAACAAACATAACCATTTCCAAATGTGTAGAATGAAGAAGATTCTTCTGAGCATTTGCATTATAGTCTTGCTTTATTCTTCCTTAAAAGAAACACACACCCAAAATCTCCACCTCCTCAAAGCAATAAAATAAATGTGTGTTGCAAAGCATGCTGGGATTGTGTAAAGGAAGACGGAAATTTAAGAAGGCTTTGGAGGGCTATGCATGTCAGATCAGTACCAGAGTTAGACAGGTTACCTCCCCAAATGCAGTATCTACCCCCGTTTAGAAACAAGGAGCAAAAAGAGAAAAGTCATCAGATTTAACAAGCACAAATATGTCCTTTCTAAACTCTCTCTTTGCAAATCACTGTAACCTATTTTTAAAATGGGTCCTGTTGTTCTTGGGGTATTCTTAGGGAGAGCACAAATTAGAGTTGGCAGCATGAAAAGCTGATGGATCAGCTTTAGCAATGAATAAGAGCTGCCTTGTTGGTTATTGCCATGATTAAATGAAATGCTATGTATAAAATGTCTAGAACCAAAGAAATCAGCCATTGTCACCATTGTCACCACCATCATCATCATTGCTTCCGCCATCAGGGAAGGGGAGAAGTGCCCCACATTGTGGAAGTAAGCAGGGGGGTGGAACTTTGACCCACATGTGGTAAGGCAGAACCACCTGAGTTAGAAGTCCTGGCTGAACATTTGTTCCAGTTCCAGCTCTGCCCCTATTAGCAGTGTGACTTTGAACAAGTGATTTTCATGAGGTCCTAAGCTTCCTCACTTATGAAAAGAGTCTTTCCACTTCTAACATTATGACCCAGAATCATCTGCACCCATGTACTGAGGATGAAAGGTGGTGATTAGCACATTTTTTATCAGGCAGGGAAAGGCTGATGACAGGCAGCAAGAAGAAGAGTCAACCCAGGTGGCCCCCAGCCAGCCAGCACTGAGTGGGAGAGAGGGGAAGGCCAGATGGAGCCAAACTCCCCCCTGGGTGTCCTCCTGGGCACTGCTCTGATCACTGTGTGCTAGTCGATACCTGTGTGTGTGCGTGTGTGTGTGTGTGCGTGTGTGCATGTGATTCTTCTTGGTCTTAGCCATGGCAGGGCTCAGTGTTAGGCAGGATGGTGAAGAATAGAAGCACATACTTTACAGTGACAGAACACAGTCCCAGGAAGTTTGCCAGATAAAATGCAGGATGTCAGGTTGAATTTGAATTTCAAATAAACAACAAATTTTGTTTACTGTAAGTATGTCCCAAATCCTGCATAGGACATACTTATACTAAAAATTATTTATTGTTTGTCTTATAAAAACATCTTATAATTTTATTTGCTAAGTCCGGCTTTCCTGGATCCCAGAGTTAGTTGCTCATAAATAAACACAGTGTATACACAGTTATGTTATACAATGGGCCAGGACAGATGAATCTCACCACTTAGAATTTTATGTAGGATCAGCCCGTTGTATACACACTTGACTTGCACCTCTGGAAGCATTAGCTTTATTTGATAACCAGTCAAGTTCAGAGCATCCTTGCACACAGCATTTGAGGAAGACATGTGCTTACGTAGGAAAATTATTTCTCTTCCCTGCTCATGTAAACAGCATCGTTACTAACCAAGTAAATGTCTCTGGCATAAAACTGACCTGGATCCAAATCCCAGATCTTTGGTGACTCCATGTGTGGTCTCAGTGCCCTTATTTGTAAAACGGGAACAGACACATCTGGATCACAGGGCATTTCTAATGAGATAATCCAAGTACGCTGTGCATAACAGGGAATGAGCACGTGACAAGAGGTCACTAAGATTATTCTGTGTAAAATTTGCTTATTTTACCTAAATGATTGGTTTGGCAAAATAGAATAAATTCTTACCGTATTCATTCCAGAAAGGATGATGCAGATAAGAAATGCATGGCCAGGTGCAGGACCGAGAAGTTGTCTAGGGTAGGTGATAATGAGGTTAAAGAAGCAAACATAGGGATGGATAGAGCATTGAGAACTTCTGATTGATTGAGCAACTTGTTTCTACATCTGGAGAAGGTGAGGAAAATATCTGGGTTTCAAAACCAATATGGAGACTAGACTATTTCTCCACTTGCTAGAAGGGAAGAAAGCATAGAATCCAGCGCGTTTCCCCTCCCAGTCTTTTAGGGAGAGACCACCTTGTACTTGCTGACCTTCACAGTAAGAACAGTTTAGGTGTCACTTCATTGCCTTCCATTACTTTTGACAACTGTAATACAAACCTCCGTCCATAAACTCAAAATGCAAAATAGACTCACTTGATTTTTCCTTAAGTCTACCTATTTCTGCTCCTGAGCCCCCATTCTGCTAAATGCCAGGAACTTAATCTCTGTGACCTCAGAGTTTTGTCCCTATCTCCTCCATCCCCAGGGGCTGCATCTAAGTTGCATCCAGAGGCGTTAAAATATGCCCAAGAAAGGGGAGGGATGGAGTTTCTCTCTGTACATTGTGGCCCCTCTAAGACGGTCCTCACCTCACTCCTCTGCACTCCCAGGTCCTTCCCGGCTGTTTGCTATGCTGGTTACAAAGCCACAGAGCATAGCAAAGAAACGATTGAATGTTAATTGAATATTGCTAAAGGAGGAGAGGAAAAGTTAATTGAGTTAATTAGTCACTTAGTTGCTAAGGTAACTTTTCTCCCACTTGGAAAGAAATTGTCTCAGGATCAAAGCCAGACTTGAGAGAAAGAGATATACTACAGGTGTCAGCTTTTCTTTGTCAGTGTTGGAAGAAGTCTGCATACTCAAAGCAAGGTGGGATGGAAGAAAGAGGCTCTGGGAGTAAGAGGCAGTTCAGAGCTTCCCAGAGCAGAGTGAGATCAGCCCCAAGGAAAAGCAAGCAGCTCTGTCTCCTGCAGGAGAGAGCCGATTGGGGAGGTGCGAGCGGGCAAGCTGAGTAAGGAAGCCACTTGGCCACAAGCCTGGACAAAGACCAGCAGCAAGAGGAAGGGCTACCAACATTTTTAACACTCAGATTCCAAGTGCCTCCCGGGACAGCTGAGGGAAAATGCCAGGGAACTGTAGAGGTAGGAAAGAGATGTTTTCAAGAGGACAGCGTGGGCAGTAAATCTGTGTGAGGATGAGAGGAAGCTTGCAAGGTTAGAGGACGTGGTACCTCACTAGGCTTTTTAAAAAGATTTATATAAATCTTGCTCTATGGTGCAAAACAAAACAGCAATCAGAGATCATTGATTACTCACCCTGTTATTTTAGTGAAATATTTTATGGAAAAAGTAAAATTTGCTGAATCGTGTGCCATTTCTGTCCCCTCAGTTAACCTTGTCTAAAAGAACCCATTCACTGAGCCTTTGTACCAATTAGCAGCCCCTGCCGTCCCCTCCTCCGCCACTCTGTCCCATGATAGCTACCAAAATTACAGTTAACATGGTTAGTAGGAGATGATCTGCCTTGTGTTTTAAAACCAGTTTTGAATCCCTGAGACCCCAGGATCTTACCCTCAGCATGAGAAGGGGAGGCCAGACCCACCCCCGCACACCGAACCTCTTTGTTCAGGTATGCATTAAATTTCAATTATGGAATGAAGTGTTAGCTGCCTCCAGCAGGGCCCTGGTGTCCAACTCCCTGGTCTCCTCTGGGATGTCTTAACATCAGCCCAAACACAACTGCTCCCAGGATCTTCCCTTCCAGAACTGGGTGAAGTCATCACCAGCCTTCCCAGGCCAGCAACCTCCATGCCAGCCTTGAGTAGGTCCTCACCCTCTCCTATCAGTCCCCAGTTTCTATTTTGTTTCATCCTCCAAATGACATTTTTTGAAATCTGTTATCATCCACAGATCTCCAGCTCCACCACCCCAGTCTAATCTGCATCATCTCACACCTCCAGAGCTTCCCTCTGACCTACCCTCATACAGTCTGCATGGCCCCAGCTGGAGTGATTGCCCTGACAGGCGAAGCCCTCTGCTTAAACCCTTCAGTAGCTTCCTGTTCTCTTGGAAGGATACAATTGCCCAACGTCGATCTCCAGGCCCTGCATGGTCCAGTGACTGCGAATCTCTGGAGCATGAATCATCCTGATCTCACCCCTTTGCTCGCTCCAGTTACTCAAGTCTGTGGTACTCATGATCTTCCCCTTCCTCGGGGCTTTGGGTGTGCTGGTTGCTGTGCCCAAACCTGCTCTTCCCTCCCCTCGGCACCTGGTTAGTACTTACTCAGCCAAGGATTGCTTCCCAGCCCCCTGCCCAGGTCTAGTCCTCATTGTGTGAGCTGTTGGAGCTCCCTGTCTCTCCTCTGTAGCTCTTCTCCTTTTGTTTATTTGGCACCAGTTTCCCTAATGATTTGACTAAATGTGAAACCTTAGACTCTGTTTTGGGTTGCACCATGTCCCCCCAAAAAAGAAATGTTGAAATCTTAACCCCCAATACCTGTGAATGTGTCTTTATTTGGGACAAGGGTCTTTGCAGATTTAAGCAAGTTAAGATGCAGTCATTAGGGTCAGCCTTAATCCAATATGACTGATGTCAGCATAAGAAGAGGGAAATTTGGACACAGACAATGACACACAGGGAGAACACCTAGGAAGACACAGAGACACAGAGAGAGAACAGCCCTGTGAAGATGGAGGCAGAGATTGGAGTTACACTGCCACAAGCCAAGAAACACCTGGAGTCACCAGATGCTAGAAAAGACAAGGAAGTGTCCTCTCCTGGAGTCTTCAGAAAGCATGACCCTGCTGACAGCTTGATTTCAGATTTCTAGCCTCCAGAACTGTGAGAGAATAAATTTCTATTGTTTTAAGCCACCTAACTCATGAACTGTTACTTTGTTATAGTGGCCCTAGGAAATTAACATAGACTCTAAACCATATGAGGGCAGGGGCCTTATATATTTTTACTCAGCATTGACCTCCCAAACTCCAGCTCAGTGCCTTGATGTGTCATAACTTTCCATAGTAATAATCTTGGAACAGGGAGGGTGACTTTCACAATTAGCTGGGGAAATTTTACCAAGTAGTCAAGATCCCACCCTCCCCAAGAGGATCCATCCATATATCTTTGAAACATGTTAATGAAAGAAATGTTCCCTCCCATTCTTCAGCCAGTATCACCTGAGACATTTGGGCACTACTCCCTTCCTCCACGGAATTACCTTGGTAATTACGTAATTGCTTCACTTCAGTTTGTAGATACTTAGCTCTGCACATTGGTGTGGCAATTGGCTAGTGGCCTGGGAACACAAAATGCGTGGCTCCCAAGCATGTGCCTCCAAAAAGGACTCCATTTAAACTAAACTGTAATTCTGCCATAAGAGTTGGTTAGAAACAGCTCCAAACAGCTGGTTACTGAGTTTGAGCACTGAGGGAAAGGGAAAATGATGCTGTCTTTGCCTTTAAACCGAGTCGGAGAGAGAAAACAGGCATGCATGAAATGGGAGCCAACACAGGAACATACCAGGGTACACAAATGCCAGATTCATGGCACAGACAGAAGTCCTGTAGAGTTTAGAAAACGAGATGACGAGAGATAGCCACAACATGTTGAGTTAAAAAATTAATAAATAAAGCAAAAGCAAGTTATGGTATGATATGTTTAGTAAGAGCCACTTATATAAATAAATAAATATTTCTAAATAGAATGAAAACAAAGCTCCTATATCTGCGCCCATATGTTTATATAATCACATAAAATATATAAAATTAGGAAAATATAGGGGTCAGATGGGTGAGAGAAAAAAGCAATTTGGGAAGACTTTCAACTGCCTCACATATATCTGTATGATTTGAATTGTTAAAGTGAGAGGTGATTAGTTTTCTAATTCAAATAACTGAAATTCAAAAATCACAGCCAACAAAAAAAAAGAAAAGCAAAATAAAAGTATTTATCCTCAAATTTAGCCTCCTGAAATAAGACTAGCCTGAGGGTGACATTTTTGGCTCTCAATCCTTCTATTATTTTTCTCAGGTAAGAATAATTAAGTCCAGGGGAAGAAAAAATAAAAGAAAAAGTTTACAGTAGGGAGCACCTCTCTGCAAATGGGCATGTTTCACCCATGGGCTGCAGAAAAACCAGTGCTTTAGGATCCACCCGCTCATCCCTAGAAAATAAATACATAAATAATACATTTGGAAGCAAAAGAAAATCCTATCACCGTGATTCAGAGGCTTGCATTCAGCAGAAGCCTGCCACAGTGTGCAATATTTAGGCTGCTGGTGAGGGTGACTAAAGTCTTAATGTATCTGATAATGCCAAGTGTAAGGAATTAGTCAGCACTGGGCTTGCAAGCCTTTTAAATGATTTATTGAATTTTTCTTAAGGTTGGTAGTTTATGATTTGCCATTTTAAAGATGCACTGTAAAAAATAAAATAAATGTATATTTTGCCTTACAGGACCTGAATGTTTTCTAAATGCATTTTTTAAGAAAAGAAAATCAGTACAAATTGCCACTGCCGGCATCCCCGTGTCTAACCTAATCACATGAACCCCAGCCCAGATAAGTAGTTTTCTGAATGTTAGTGGTAAAAATATGGCTTTCGGAGGGAAAAGAGACCATTCTCGGGTCAGAAAGTTGTTGTTTCAGCTTGCCACATTATTCCTGTTGTATAATATTACCTCTGGGACCATTATTCCACTTCAGTTGTACTGGAAATTCAGAGTTAGCCCAATCAGTCGTTTCACTCAGGGGCCTTCAAATGCTTTTTCTTCTTCTTTTTTTTCCCCATATTCTGAGGTACCTGCATGGCATTCGCATCTCTCCTTGTTACGGTCACAGGTAGAAAATAGGAGAGTTGATCAAAAAGAGCTGATGGGTGCTACCTCCAGGATCCCAGCTCTCTGCCAGGAGCCCCTTCCGAAGGGCCAGCTTCCCCCCCACCAACCCCATTAGGGTGTGATTATTTATCTAAGGTGGAAAAGTGATGCAGAGCCTTACATAAAAATCATTCAAGGAGTAAGAAGAGGTAAAAAAAAAAAAAAAAAAAAAAACACACACCTCCTGACTGTCTTTGATAATACTCTCCCTAGAGCGGGCTGACACATATACTATTTCTTGACACATATACTGTGTAAATGAAAACGTGTTAGGTGCGCATCATGTCCCAGGTGCTGCTGTAACCTCTAGGAACATGATCGTGCATGAGCAGATGTAGCTGGTGATGTGAAGCTTAGCATCCCAATAGGAAAGCTGATTTAAAGAGCAGGGATTCACATTGTGACCTGGTGGAGGAGATACAGGACCCATGCAGGGCAGGAACATCTAATCCAGGCTGGGGGACACCAGCACCTGAAGTTTAAGTGGGAGTACTCACAACACAGAGGTGGTGAGCTGGGAAGGGGGGAAGTTTCCGGAGAGCAGGAACTGAACCTATAATGGGTCCAGAAGCCAGAGAGATCCCAGAATCCCGTTTAAGTGCAAGGACTCTGGTTTGGGTGGAGCAAGATTGTGAAAAAACATATTGCACACAGGTGTAGATGTTCAACTCTGTACCCCACAGATATGTACAATTACGTTTCAATGCATAAAAACTTAAAAATGAAAAAAAAATTTTAAAGAATTCTTTCTATTTACTGTTAGCTATTTTTAAATACAAAAAGCAATTTATACTTAAAAAAATAATCAAACATATCAAAAAATGTATTCCTTTCTACTCCCCAAACTTCTCTGTATATAACCTTCTAGTAATTTTTAATATATATCCAAATAAATTTTTAACACACACAAAAAGAAAAGATTGAGAAAAAAGAAATAATGTGACATTTAACTCCACATGCACTAGAAACTGCTACATGTAGGTTAAATCTCCCATTACACTAAAAACTGGTGTAGTAGGGCACACTGCTTACATATATGCTATCTCCGTTAACATAATGCTCTACTTCTTATCAGTATTTCAGGTCTATAGCAGAACGAGAGAAAGCGATCAATGCTGTACATTTATGTATTGTTACACAATTTTTCAAAGCACTTTTGTAAATGTGGGAAACATTTACTGTTTTTGCCAGCTCATCATCCTGTCTCATTTATCCTGGCTACAAAACTGACCTTTTTTTTTGGTGAGGAAACCATTTCATGAGGTTTAGAAGGGGCCGATCTTGCCTGGAGAGCTGGACCTGATGTTTGTTTGAGAAAGGGATAGATGTGCAGCCCAAGTCAGTAACAATCTTCCCCAGAACTTTCCTAACCTGAGTATGGGGGGGGCAAATCTCTCTAGAATCATGACCTAAAAGGATGATAAAAACCTGGAACCAGTTATCACATGGGAGTCCATGAACTTTTGAGGTTGAAAAGTGATATCATTCATATACCAAAAGATTGGTAACTACTGGATTAAGATAAGAGAATCAAATCTTTTTTTTTTTTTTTTTCTGACTGGTAAGGGGATCGCAACCCCTGACACAGTGTGGTCTGCACCATGCTCAGCCAGTGAGTGCACCGGCCATCCCTGTATAGGATCCGAACCCACGTCCTCGGCGCTACCAGTGCTGCACTCTCCTGAGTAAGCCACGGGGCCGGCCCAAGAGGAGCAAATCTTGAGGGGAGAGCGCTAGGCTTGAAGACTTGCCTATTTTCCTCTGAGGGGATTTGGCCAGATAATGTGAAGGAAAGAGGAAGAGATAGCATCTTCTCCTTTCTTCCAACCCTTCTCTGGGGGCATCACCTTCTCCCCTGAAGCCCTGGCCCGCTGGGTAGCCAGAGATCCTCCTGGAAGTAGAGCTTCTCTTCTCCAGTATGAAAAAGAAAAGAACCCAGAGTAAACAATGATGATAAAAATGGTATATTTCTTGGCAGAAGACTTTCCAGTGGTGATGTGTGTCAGAGACAGATGATGCAGTGGATAAGTTCACCCAGCTTCAGATTTTATTTTATTACAAAGATTTATTTTTTCTTTTGTTGAGTTTTCCTATGTACATTAATGCATCCATACTCATTAAATAAATGAAAATCTGCTTTCCATAAGTATGTTTTATTGTGCAAGCCTCACAATTCGCAAAAGAACCAGAGACTCATGATGCTAGCCCTACACCTGAGTAAAGAACCTCAAAAAAATAATCATTTTTTATATTGTGGAAATACAGACTGAAGCCTGATTACTGGATTTGCTTTTTCTCTTGATTTAGCTCTAACAGAACATAGACATTAGGCATGCTCTTTCACACATACACACACACACACACCACTAAGTGTGTGCAGGATGTGTACCATGTAGATATTCATAATATTTATATATTTGTATACAGAAATGTTTTGTACAGATATTGTATGTATAGCAAATGACTACATATATATTATTTATCTGTCAATAAGCATCAGACAAACAAAAATCATCTAATCCATAACTCCTGTTCTAACTAACTGGCACATTTTCTTGCTCCAAACTACCCAGTTTTCCAGGTCTGCTAAAAAGCAGCAAATTAGCTTTTATGTTCCGTCTCCATTTATTTCTTTTCATTTTCTCCCTGAGGAGGTAGAAGGGAGCTGTAGTCAAAGGAAAAGGAGCAATAAAGAGCCTAGATAATCCACACACTGGATAATCCCTTTCTTTGTAATTAATTTAATTCCTAATATTTATGTAGCAATCAATAAACAAATGCAACTGATTTACATTATATTATGCATTCCCCCAGTGCAGACCCTACTCTTTCTCATTTTTAAATAGTACACAGTCCCCACATAACGCCCTACACGTGGTAGGCATTTAATAATAAGTATTTAATTAAATTCCACAAATGACATAACCAATCTTATTACCTACTAAATAAGTTGAGTATCTCAGTTGATACTACAGCTAACTGGGTCTTCCTGCCCCCCTCCCTCATCTTGCAACACACCCACTGTCAGCAAGAATTATTTCTGAGATGGTCCTACTCATTTGTAACCCTGAGGCCTAGTGTCTCAATGATGCTTAAAACAGCATGAATAATGGAGCAAGTGTGCCTGTGATTGGTCATTGACAGAGAAATTTTTCGTGTTCAATAAGCAGCAAAGAGAGGCAACCCCTTGGAATCTACAGTCATTGTCATAATGGCTAAGATTTGTTAAAATCCAGCAGAATTAGAGTTAATTTTATTTAGGAGAAACAGGTTTAAAAATAGCCTCTCGAGTTCGCATAGTTCTGCAATTTTACCATCCCATAGTGATAATGAAAAAATACTGTTCATGAGTTTTCCTCTTTGATTTGGTTAAAAACCCCCCCTCCATATAAAATTAGATTCTATACTGATAGTATAATTACTGTATAATAGAGTTTGCTCAACCACTCACACAAGATGCTTTGCTTTCATAGCATTTTAATATGAGCAGCTAATGGGCACCAGCTTGAAAATCAGCATGCCGAGAAGGAATCGAAGACCCCAAACGAGCTCGAGTTTGTAAAATTGGGTTCAGCTGTTCAGCAAACTAGTTCATTCTAACCGACTTGACATGTGGATATCAAACATTTTCTGTTCCCAATGGTGTGCCTTGGTTAAAGAGAAAATGGTCTGGCTTCAGACCCACCATAACAGTGACATCCACCCGGAGGTCTTTCCAGGCTCCCCATCTGAGTCGGGGGAATCTTATCGGCTCCACATTCATGGCTCTGAAGTGCTGATATTGAAAAGCCAGATGCTTCCCATGATGCATCAATTTTAAATTAAATCAGACTTTTCTATTTCTCCCACTAAATATTGTTTTTATGGACTTAATGGCTCTGTGTTGTACACCACACACTAAAACCATTTACTCCTTTGGGGATATGAGATTAACAGAAGTAATATAGTGAAACCTCCTATTTACATAATTGCCATTTTCCTTTTGCCGTAATAGAGGCTTTTTTAACCTTTTAAATGTCCAGTATTGCCAGAGTTAGCAGAGTTCGCACTGCACGTCCACTTTATTCACTAATTTCTCTGAAATAACTAATAAATCTCCCTATCGGTTGCTAAGAAACTGGTTCAAAGGCAAACAGTTTCTTTCACATACTTCCAATGAGTCAGAGGGGCTTTCGTCACACATTTTCCACAAAGATTACGAATTCAGGAGCCCCAATACGTAACATAAAATTAGGAAACGAATTGGGGTAAGACAATAGGGAGTCATGGGGCCTGTGCCATACTGCAGAGAGCACAATCCACCTAAACACTTTTTTTTTAATATATGCAAGGATATATGCACTTTCTGAAGTACCCTCGTATATCAATCTAGGCAGAAGAATCACTACTGCTGAGCTAATGCAGCCCCTTCTTATAGCCTTTCCCCAAAAGGGATACTTCCAAAAAAGTATCATAGGCTGTCACCTTTCAAAACATTTTTTGAACTTAAGTTCAAAGGACACTAAACTTGTGAAAATAGGGGATCTCCATATCTATCATTTGAGAATTTTTGTGTCTGGGGTAAGGAAGTTTCATGTAACTATTTTACTTGATGATTTAAATATGTCTTATTATTTATGCTGACTTGAAATTACAAGAAACAATTTGAGCAATTTAAATATTTCCCTATATTTGTATTCAATATTTCAACATTTTCCCTTGCCTTTGCTCTCAAAAGAAACAGAAGGTATTTATTTCATACAGATGTGTAAGCGTAAACGTGTGCTATGGTTTGAATGTGTCCCCTCCAAAATCTAGGTATTGATACTTCATGGCTAGTGTGATGGTATTAAGAGGTGAGGCCTTTAAGGTGTGATTAGGCCATGAGGACTCCTCCCGCACGAATGGGACTAAAGCCTTTACAAAAGAGGCTTCACAGAGGCTTGGGCCCTCTTGCTTTTGCCTTCGTCAAGAGGGTGCAGCAATGAGGTACATCTTGAGAGCAGAGAGCAGCCCTCACCAGACACCCTTACCAGCACCTTGATCTTGGACTGCCTAGCTCCAGAACCGTAAGAAAATAAATTTGCTTTTTATAAATTACCCAGTCTCGGGTGTTTTGTTATTGCAGCACAAACGGACTAACACAAGGTGGAAACCATGTAACCTTCACCAAATATCCCCCTCCGCACACTCTTCTCAGCCCACTATGTCATTAAGTGGGACCATGGAACTAGTTCTGGACCATGAGCTGTGAGAGGAAGTGATGTGTGCCACTTTTAGGATGAGGCAACGAGAAGCCTTGGTACAGCTCTCTAATCTCTTCCCCTGCCATGGTAACGAAAAGGGGTAGATTGTTCCAGAAAGTATAGGTATAAGATGGTGAAGCCTACATTAGCCAGGTTCTAAGAATGACTGTGTAAAACAAACTCCCTCCTCTCCTACCCACAGACAAAGGCCAGCAAGAAAGAAACTTCTATCGCGTTAAGCACTAAAATTTGGGGATTTTTCATTAAAATATACCCAGCCGAACCCAATTAAAATAATAATCATGTATCTTTGTGAAGGTAAAGACTCTCTCTTTGAGCTTCAATCACGCTCCACTAAGCCCTCTAGACCTGGGCCTTGGCCTCCATCCTGTATGGCCTGCATTGCCCAGTTTTAGCAAGAATCCTGCTAAGTCAGTTTAGAGAGAATTCCCCACCCTTGATGTCTGATCACCCTTGGCATCTGGTCCAATTCCTCGTCCTCCATGCTGATCACTCTGGCCTGCCTTCAGCAAGGATCCTGTCTGGTCTGTCTAACCAAAATCCCTCCATATCCCTGATGTCTCCTCTTGGGAATTTTCCATCCACTGAAAACCTTGGGTATAAATCCCCACTTGTCCATGCTATATTCAGAATTGAGCCCAGTTCTATACCTAGGTCTCTTTTCCCCTATTGCAATAGTTCCTGAAAAAAAAATCTTTTTTGACCACTTTTCTATCAAGCTCTAATTTTTCTTTAACAGCAGTAATTCTTTATACTGTCTCTTTGCCCACCTACTCATCCCACCTCGTTTCACTCACAACTTCTAAGCTAGATCAATATGTAACCACAAACACCCCAGCAATTCTGTAAAGGGCAATTTTTACAAAACTCTGTTCTCCCAAATTTGTTTATCTTACATTACATCAAATACAGAATCCCAAAATTAAGTTTAAAGAAAAATGTTGCTTGAAATTGACTTATGGGAAGGAAAGCTACTAATTTTTCTCCTTGATATTCTACATATAGTTCTGAACTGCCAATCTTAATATACAATATTGCACCTGCACAGTAATGATTAATTATTACTCTATTAGAAGCATACTCATGGTCACCATTGACACCATAACTACTAGGTGTGAAGGTTTGATTGATTTAAGAGATTAAGGGATAATTTTGTTTTCAAAATGCAGTGTTCCATGGAGGTAGTATCCGTATCTGTGCGCTGTGGACATCTCTGTATTACAATGGATAAACGCTCCATTCAGAACACAGACTGTCACCCATTTGTTCATAAAAGCTGGCAATGCAGAGAGAATTCTGCTGAAAAACCCACAGAAGAGTGAATTCCAGAGGAATATAAAACAATATGACAGAGGAGCATTTGGGTCCAAAATAAAGCAACCAAATTCAACAAAGCTAAAAGGGAGAGATTTTTTTGTTTTGTTTTGTTTCCTTTTTTTGGCCAAATAATATGTTCAAATGTAGGTTCAAACAGCAAGCCTGCTGGTTCTCTGTCAGCAAAAATGCTAAATAGGGGCTAAGTTCTCTTCCTGGAGGGTGAAGAGCACAGTCAAACTGAAAAGCCACCTGAAGTGGGAAGCAAGAGCCAATTTAGATCAAGCTGAGCAAACAGACAGGTCTGCTGGCCAATTCAAAAACAAGCTATTTAAAAAAAAAAAAATATATATATATATATATACATGTATATGTACAAAAAGTACTTTACAAGCCAAGGAAAACCCTGAGAGCAATTTTATGGACTAATAGCATACTTCCCATTCAGATATGGGTGTGGTGTGCAGCCTGGGGCAGTTCCCACGTGCTTCCCAGCCCCCTATTTTTGTTTTGAACTGGTAAATTCAGAATAAGATGAAAGTCAAGTGCAGCTGAGGACCATGTGGGCTACAGAGGAGGGGCAGGTCCACCCACTTGGCCCAGGTTAAAATGGAGGCTCTTAATTGCTGAGAACAGATTTGCACTCTTTTTTTTTTAAAGCTCCAGCTGAGCCTCTCTCTCAAATGCCCTCCACACTGAGTCACTTAACCAGCCACTGGGTGTAGGATTCTGGCAGCAGTAGCTCTTATCTCTGACATTTTCCACCCCCCACCTCCAAAAGTTCTTCCCCCTCTCTCCAGTGGCTTTCCTTGGTAATGGAGGAAAAAAATCCCTTTAGCCATTCTGAACATTGTTTACAAGTGATTATTTCTAAAGGGTGGAAGGAGTGTTTGCAAAGGACGGTTTAGTTATGTGAGATTTAAAAGGTTATTACATGTATTGCTGGTGTATAAAATGCATATGTCTAAGAAATATGTAATTTCACAGAAGAATTGGGGAGCATTTAATGTACTCCGACATGTTCACTGAAAGTGGTAAATTATACTGCGTGCATGGACACGACAGTAATATTTCTTCAAAATTTATCTTTTCCAGTTTGTTAATATATATTAAAGCTTCTAATACACTACTGGAAATGCACTATACTATATTTATAGAAACAAAATGATGTATTTTTTGACAACACAACTGTTATAAAGTGATCCAGTATTTTCCATCTTCTTTCAGTCGGTAACTATGGCTAATTAGATGCAAGTGAGTTTTTGATACATTTGGAAGAGGATGCCTTTTACACCTGCAATTGCAGTGATATCTGTGGATCTGAGTGCCTTTGTCTACAGAATGAGAGAGCTGAATGCCAAGTACTTTTATCTCTTAAAGCCTACAGTTGGCAATGGCTGTAACACAAACACAAAACAAGGCGATTCAGTAGGATTTTTTTTTAATTACTAAAATTGGATAAAGTGGGCAGGCAAAAGCATCCCTTAGACCACCCAAAAGAGTCAGTTTGAAACAATTAATTTCTTCAGTGACTAAAGAATAATTCCATATGCCTTTTATCCTTAAATTAGATTGGAAGTTCCTTGAGGCTAGGACCAATTTTGTAATTAAGAACGAAATTTCCCCAAACAAAATCAAGACAAATCTCTCATACTGCCGAACGAATGACCCAGCAATGGAAGTAAATATTAGATGCAACAAAAAGAACCCAGGTCTCAGAGCTCCCAGCAGAGATTGTTTCTTTTCATTACAATTTTCTGCCATCAAGGTTCAATGTAAGAGGCATATTGTCTCTGGGGAGAGATAATAACAATTGGGAGGAAGAGATCCAAGAGCATTGTAAGAGACACAGGCTATGCAAGGATCCTAAAGCCTTGGCACTGGCTCTTTTTTACCAGCAATATTTCTGGAAGAAAATGCCCCCCTCCCTAGGAGTCTCTATAGAACACATGGGCTGAGCACTTGGTGATGGAACCTGATGTTTGCCTGCTGTTTGCAGTGAAACTCTTCTCTGGCAGCGCCTGATTCCTAGTGGTGCCCAGGTGAACACTGACCTTGAGCCCACTGGGCTGTCTCACTGTGTAGAGCAGCTCTGGGATAGACAGTAGACCTCGTGGGAGGTTGTAGGCACAGCCTCGGTCTGTAATTCTGTTTTGTCGGAACCAAGGGGAAACAGCAGGGACTGGTTTGGCTGCTTTTCCAGATGTTTTTGACTAGGCGGGGTACATTAAAAAAAAAATACTGGCTTGACAGATGCAACAAAGAATAATGTTTCCTATTTTCCTATTATTTTTAGCTGGGATGTGGTCTCCTGATTATTTTAAGAATACTATTCTCATAGCTTTTCGTTTTCCCTGTTGTACGCTAGCAGCTTCATCTAGTCCAAGAGTCTGAGACTGGCTGTTAGACCTCAGCTTTCCTTCCCCAGCCACCACCGTCTTGGCACTTGATTTCTCAGAGCTTCACCGTGCCTATCTATAATGTCATTTTTAATTCCTGTCCTTCCCTACCTCAAACGGATGCTGTGAGGACAAATGAGATGGCTCAATAGCTCCTCTTTCCCTATCCATCTGGCTCTCTGATTTGCAAGGACCACATCGAGTTCTGGACTAGAAAACAATGGGGTTGTGCCAGAGATGAGAGGAGGCAGGATGGAGCTAGGCAGAAGCCCAGCAGGGCCCAGAGGCAGAGATCCAGGCCAGAGTCGGAACATTGGACTAGCCACAATCTCACATGTTAAAAGTAGGCACCGTCCTCAAAAACACACATTAATGTGGTTATATGAACATCTTTGAGTCATTCAGGGTGTGGTGGTGTTATCATTGTTTGAACTCTCAAGTGCAAAATTATAGGGACTGCACCACTGAGCTTTTCTTCCTCTTACAATGGAGTGTTCTTAACCTGTGAGGGCCAGGCCTTGAGCCATTCCTCAATTGTCAAAAATCCCAAAAGTGAGTTAACTAACTATTTTAATTCATTTGGGCCCAACTGAGGTTATGTTTGCAGCACCACCTGGCTTTGAACACCCAGCAGACCTCTGGCAGCCAGGCAGCAGGAGTGACGTCCTCCTGTGGGTCTGAGCAATGCACGTCCCTCCGCCCTTGAGCGCCTCCTCTCCCTCCTTTCCTGTGGAACTAGTCCCCTCACAAGCTCCCAGAGGCTTCCCCAACATGGACACCCACAGGAAACAAATAGAGAGGCAGGACAGGGAGCAATTCTGCTCTTCATCAGTGTTAACTGCGAGCCAGTTATCAGATCTGCTGTGACTTGCTCTTTCTGGAAAAGTTGCATAATTTGGCAATAGAATTCCAAGATTCTCATTTCTTGTAAATTGTGCCTTTGCCAATTGCTTTTGTCAGGACTCCCCATTTCACCTCATGTCTCCTCTCTCCACTTTTGCAAATGCACTGATCTGTGAAAATGAATTAAACAGATTAAAAAGCAGCTTTTCTTATTCACTGGAATAAAAACAGCAAATGCAGACATGGCACATCCTCGTACCTAACTCCACACAAAAAAAATTACTTCAGACAAGAGGGTGGCCTGACTCTCTGGGGGAAACAAACCCATAAAGTGTTCTGTGACTCAAGTTCAGCCGCTCCTGTAATCTAGAATGATGTTCTACTTAATGACAGCCCACAGTGATAATCCAATTATTAGGCTTTCAGCAAACCAATACCATGGTGACATCATACATTCTTAAAATTAAAGTTGATGTTTATATAAAGCTCCTCCTCTTTTTAGAGAGAAACATTTATAATGTTAAAGAACTCTTATCTTAGAGAAACCTCCCAGTTCACAAGTTTGTAGAGCAAAAACACTCAAAAAGAGAAAGCACACAGATGTGTGTTATCTGCAACCTAGGAAGGTTTTAGGTGCCGTTCTGACCCCATCTGCCAAACTAGGGCTGAGCTAAAGGCAACCTCTGTAGTAAGGCTGGACAATGAGTGCCCCAAAGTAGCACCATGGAATGAGGGTGAGATTGGAGATCCAGCACATTTAAGAGAAGCGGTACAGTCGAGGATTCCCGGGACTGCCACACTGCACTACCCCATCGAACACCAGTCACAGGCAGTCCTCATGTTTGGTGACCTCTGCAGAAGGGAAGTACGCTGTGTGTGCAAACTAAATTGGTGGCCCTGAATGCCTTTACTAAAAAGGAGACACTTTGGTTTTCCTGTTTATCCGCTAATTGTTGTTTGTTTTGAGTAGAAGAAGGGCAAAGGGAAGCAAAGAGAGCAGAGGAAGTGGTAAGCCACCCTCTCCACCTGCAAGCTCTGCTTCTTAATTCAAAATGAAGTTGGAGAGGTTTGGTGACCAAGGCTTCCTCCTTTGTGTGTTGAATAATCCTACGAGCTGCTCCCAGGTTTGTTGTGAAGAATAATGGGATAAAGCACAAAAGCCTTGTGGCTCTCCACCTAGAGAAGAGTAATAGAAAGAGTGATTAGGAAATGAACACACCAGCCTCACAAGCTGCAAGTAAGAGTTTCCCTCTCACAAATGGGTAAGAGGAAAGCAGAAGCTGGACTTACCATAGGCAGCAAATTGTCACCCGCCAGCCCAGTGCTCTTGGGAATAACAGCACAGTCAGATTAGCTACAGACTCCTCCACATTCATTTGCCATTTTAGACTTTTCACAGAATGTTCACATCTTGTTTGCAGTGTTTCTCATTTGGGGTGGGACAAGTTATCGCTGTGGGGGACTGTCCTGCATATTGCAGAACACTTAGCATCCTGGCCTTCCCACTAACATCAGTAGTGCCCGTAATAGTACTCGTATTAGTGGGAGGGGCCAGGGATACTAAATGTATTAATCCAATCATTGAAACAAACCAAATAACACCCCACACATTTCCAATAGTTACATGGGAGACAGAATTGCATCACTTGAGACTTTGGTAAAGAAAGTATTTTGTTTGCTTTATAATTGGGGAAACTGAGGCATAGTGACTGCCCTAGTTAATCAGACAGCACAGACAGTAGAAACAAATAGCAAATGATTTATGTACGTCACAAACTGTGATGACCAAGTGGGCTGTGGGAAGGGAAGTCACTCAGAAGGCTTTTCTAACTACACAGGAACACTTATAGACATTCAGCCCTGTAAAAAGTCACTGTCATGGTGAGTTATGGTTAATGATGGGAATGTGTCCATTCCCCACAGTATGAAGACAGGAAAAACATCAAAAGTGCTGAAAAGAACTCTCTTAGAGATTTTCTTTCCGTGCACCTGGCTATCACATTGGGAAGTAACGGGGAGAGGAAGAAGGCACGGGGAAGAATCACAACCCGAAACCACCTGAACTCAAGCAAGGGCAATCCCTGAACCAGCCCAGCACCAAGTCCATCCTCAGGTGTGAATGCCCTGCCCATTGACCTGCTAGCAAGCTTCCACAAATGACTCGCCTGGGTCAGCAGCCAGTTATGGCATCCATAATTTGTATTTCTCTTTGGGTGATTTTAACATCCTATTTCCTCTCATTCTTTCAAGCATTTAGAGGCCAATTTTTTTCATTGGAAGGTGTTTTCCCCTGTTTTATTGAAGCCAGTGAGAGAATACAATTTGCATAATGAAGTATATTATTGCAGCCAACTCTTCAGGAGCAGGTCTATTTAGAATAGGGCGGGACACCTGCATTCAGCTGTGTTCTTTCAACTTTACGTAAAAAGGACGAAACAGTGCAGTGCTGTGCCTCCCCAGAGAGGACAGCTGCCTCACTCCAATGGCTTTACTTTGGGCCTCTGAATACATGAATACAGGAAACTGTGGCTTCTGCTGTGCAATCCACTCAGGCTGTCTTTTTCGGAAGTCTTCAGAGCTGAAAGCCAAGTTTGACCTTAAGTGCTCCGAGTCTTGACTCTTTCCTGTGTA
The DNA here is from genome assembly GCF_027409185.1 of Cynocephalus volans. Taxonomy (NCBI): domain Eukaryota; kingdom Metazoa; phylum Chordata; class Mammalia; order Dermoptera; family Cynocephalidae; genus Cynocephalus; species Cynocephalus volans. The sequence goes on along the minus strand of NC_084460.1, from coordinate 102,002,446 downwards.
CTTTGGACCCCAAGTATAAAAGAATGCCTGAGTCCTTGCTAAGGGAAATAGAGGCTTCTGAATGCCTCTGCGTGCCAGAGAGGGTTCGACTTCCATGCAGCTCTTCTAATATTAGGCTAACTTTTCCTATCTTTTTTCCCCACTAACAGTCCTCTTCGTTGCTTAGAAAAAGAATTTCAAAAGTATCCAAAATTGGAGATGTAATACTTAGGATCAAAGAAAACATGTAGAATGATATCAGCAAATCTACTGCAAACACACACAACATGACCCGGGGGAGGGCAGAGGAACGGGGAGGTGATAGTGTCTGCATTTAATTCTGAAATAAAGTTCTAAGATCACATGTTTTCGAGTCAAGAAACATTTTTGGAACACCAGCCAGCCATGTGCCAACCACTGGGTGAGGTGCTGAGAGAACAAGAGAGATCAAAGGCAATTAACACCAGTTCCTGCAATACACAGCCCTGTGTCTTCCCGGTATGGGAAGGGTCAGGGACATCTTTCATACTTCCCCAGGTTTCCAGGAGCCTGCTGGCTACATAGAGGCCAAAAAAAAAAAAAAAAAAAAAAAAAGTGCTCATAGACAACAAGGGGTAATAGAAGTCAGAGGAAGGAAAGATTTCCTGATAGTCATTTACAACCTCTGATATTCAGCAGCCCTTTAGGAGCTCCTAATATCTAATGACAAAGGGACCAAATTACTTGTTTAAAAATGGGAACATGCATCACTTCATTATAGAAAATTCCACATTAGAGGCATCCATTCATTTATCAAACAGTGATGGGGCACCAACCATGCAGGTGCTAGAGTAACACAGATACATATGATGAGTCCATGTACTAAGTTACTTCACGAGTATTGTTCCCACTCTTCACTCCCTCCTTATAGAAGGAATGTACACCCATACACTTTGCCATCTGACCTAGCAGTAATATGGTACCAGAGTAAATGGAGTATATTTGTCCATGCAATGGATGTTGGGTTTGGCAACAGGACTTACTTAAGCCAGTGGAATGTTAGTGCATTTGACATGAGCCGAGGATTTAAGTGTGTTTGTGCAGTATTCTTTGACCTCTTGTGCTCACCATTTCTATAAGAAGAAATTGCCCTAGAAAACATGACTGAAGAATGAAGAAGCACATGGGGGAGACTTGTATCCAATTCTCAAGCTAAAGTCCAGTCGAGCCTAACCACAGCAGACCTGCAGAGCAAAAAAAGAGAAATGGCTGTGGTTGGAAGTCGCTATCATGTTTGTTTTGCAGCTTAACAGTAACAGCGTATAAATACACTGACTCACCTTAACAATGAAGTGTCCAAAATTTTTGTTAGAGCCTTCTAGGCTGATCAGTCCTTCTGGTTTGTCTAGGACAGTTTCTGTTTTAAAACTGAAAGTCCTTCATTCTAGTGCCTTTCCACCTCCAATTTTGGAATCCTTTTTGCCTGTCGGTGCTAGCCATAGCTCTGTTCCAAACATCCAAGCCTTCATGCTGTCTCTGATTGTTCCTGCTGGCCCAGAAGCACACGCACACACCCCACCCCCGTTGCTGCAGTTCCCTACTCATATCTGCCCTCTGTGAGCAACTTGCCAAGTGCCAGACCCAGGTATCTCTGTTTCCCTTCACAGCTTTCCTATCTCCAGGAGTTACTAATTGCTGATAAGATTTACCGCAAGTTGTTAATGGTAATGTGGTATTCCAAAAGATGTTTCTTGAAGAAAAAAGGCTCATGGAGTGTCAATGCCTTAACCCTGGGTGCTGCTGTTATCCCCAAACTGTGTCCATGGCACACATCAACTCTGCGATCTTTCCCATTAAGCTCAGATGTGGATTCAAAAACCTGCTCAACACCGTGCTTTTGGTAACCGCTTCAAACATTGTTAGGGTTGGAACATAAAATCAATTCCATATGCCAAACATGCCCTAGGCCAGAAACAACAACAACAAAAAGGAACGCTAATGATGGAAACTTGACCTGACTCTACTTCTGAGAGGCAGGTGGAAGAGAGAGCAAACAGTTAATTGGGAACCAGGCACCCAGGAACCCATTTCTGTGACTGTGATCAAGTTACTGACATTTTCCTGGCCCAGCTTCTTCATCTGTAGAAAAAAATAAAAGAATTTTATTAATTCTGTGGCCTCTAGGCTAAGATGTTTCTCCCGGAAATATTATGACTTAAAAGAAAAAAAAATAATTTCACTGGTATCTTCCAGTTCTGCAGGACTGTGTTTCTAAACCCTTAGCAGAGGGTTTCCTTTAGAAAGGAAAGATCAAAAACAGCGATGCTGAGAGGATCAAATGAGACCATGGATTTAAAAATATTTTGTTAGTTAGAATGTGTTCTAGAAAAGAGAAGGAAAATGATCTCGTGGTTGTTATTTGTCATCCTCCTCATCCCCTCCTCCGTCCTCTCCCTCATTACAGGCACAGGTCAACGTGATCTCTGGGGGGGTGGAGGGTTCGGATAGAGAGAGCTCACGAAGATGATCTTCCTGTTGCCACATTAAATAAACAGGAGAAAATTTGGGAAGTTTGATCACCACACTAGGGTGTTGATATCAGAAAGTAAGTTTGAATGTGAAAGGATGTAGGAGCTTGGTAAACACCTTAAACTCTTTAAACTTTCATTTATGGATCCGCAAAATTGCAGAAACACACACTGCAATAAGGCCTGGCTGAATAAAGAGGATAATTACTTATGCTATCATGGAGACTGATTCTAACTTACCTAAAGCATTTAACCTGAGGCCTGCCACATTATGAGTGGCATCCAAATGGCAGTGGCCATTAATACTATTAGATTTATAACCTCATTAGTTGTCTTGTAAACTATCTGAAGAAAAGCCTAGCAGAGGGGAGATGACACACGTGTCTTCTAGGAAAGGGACAGCCAAAGAGGTTTATCCAGCCCTTTGGGCACTGGAGTTATTATGTACCCCTGCTAGAAGGCTCGGCCACCAGACTATCCCTGCCTGGATCAGTAGCAGCTAATCCACCTCACCCAGCAACCTGATTGTTGCTCCTCCTCCTGCCTTCCGGTATCTCAGTGCCGGGAGGGATGCCCTGCACAGGGTCAGCCAAGGGGTGAGAATATTCGTGTGTGTCCAGCTCAGCAATGAAACCAATTCTGAGGGCAATGACAATCTTGGAGTTTGGATCTGCCACTTCCACGTGAGTGATCCTACACCAGGGTTGTCCCTGCATCAGAACAGTGCCACCACTCCCATGTAGCAAGCAGGCATCCTTCAGGACAGCTCTGTAAGATTTCACCAACATGAGCGTCTGGAAAAGGCAAAACTATAGAGACAGGAAATAGATCGCTGTTGTCAGAGGCTGGGGTCAGAGAAGGGGATTGACTGCAAAGGGACATGTGGGAACTTTGGGGAGTAACGAAAATTGTTATAAACTCAATTGTGTCCCCCACAAAATTGGTATGTTAAATCCCTAAGCCCCAGTGCCTCAGAATGTGACTGTATTTGGAGACAGGGTCTTTTAAGAGGTAATTAAAATGAGGTCCTTAGATGGGCCTTAATATAATCTAATTCATATCCTCATAAGAGAAAAAAATTTAGACACATGGAGAAACACCAGGGATGTGAATACAAAGAAGAAAGACCATGTGAGGACACAGCCGAGGCAAGAGTTCCCTGAAGAAACCAAACCTATTGACTCCTTGATCTGGGACTTCTAGCTTCCAGAATTATGAGAAAATAAATTTCTGTAGTGTAAGCTGCACAGTCTGTGGTAACTTGTTATGGCAGCCCTAGCAAACTAATACAGAAAAATTCTGTATTTTGATTGCGATGGTGATTACATAATTGTTTACATTTGTCAAAACTCATAGAATTATACACCTACAAAGAGTGACTTTCACTGTATGAAAATCATACCTCACTAAACCTCACTTTAAAAAAATGCTACTAGTCAGATTTTTAAACTCTGGCATAATAGTAAATAATAATGATAGTAATAATAATAATATCTCTGTGAAGAATTTCCTAAATAGAACTTTTTCACAAAAATTTCACATTTAAATGAAATTAAATAAAAACAAAATGTCATATTTAAAGTTTTATTTCATTTAATTTTTCAAATGCAAACAAACAGCTCAACAAAGATGGTAAGCATAATGTAATCTCTATTGGTTTTTTTGTATTATTTGTCTTGCTGGCTCAAAAAATATATAATTATCCTTATAGCTATGTAGCTAATATACTATTAAAATTAATATGAATTGTCAATCTACAGCCCTATTTGAAGGTACATAACTGTTTTGTTCATAAAATTAATAATTCATAATAATTTTCATTGATAAGTGCAACATTTTACTCTTGCAAAAAAAGACACTTGTATTTTAAGTGCACAGAAAATTTCAATATATAAGTATAAAGCACATTGCATGTAGAATGTTGGTCTGTATGTTAATGTGATTATTCATATAGGCATGCTTTGTTCCTATTACTGATTTTATTATGCCAATTAGGCATGATGATAACTAATAGGATCACACAATGATTGATCATTCCCCATTCAGAGATGCCATCAATAACGTTGACATTTGTTTACTCAGCCTTTAAATTCCATGGCCAAAGCTAAAGCCAGACAGACAATTTGGTCAAATATTATACTGAGGTTGAAGCAAAAATTTGGCGCATTCCTATATGAACAGAATTGAAATAAATGGAACTGAACCACAGTATAAGTTAATCAGACTAAAAATAAGCAGTGAATCTATACATACAAGAAGACATACTCCATCATTCTGTTCAAGGAGAAAAAGTACTGACATTTCAAACATGTATTTCTCATTCTTATAAACAAAAACAAAAACAAAAGAATCTATAAATATTCATGCTCCAGAAACTGTCACTGCAGTAACCTTAAACATCTAGTCTTCCAGTCCCAAAAATTCAGCCTCCTGTGTGTAACTGACTCTTTCCTTGACAGGTTTCTGAAGCTACAGTTCAGAAACTATTGTAATTAGAGTTGCTAGAGAGTAACTTTGCCCTTTCTTTTTTCCTGCCTAGCAATTTCTTTGGGAATTTCTTTGGGGAACTCCTGATAATTTTGTAAGAAATTTTCGGCAAGGCAGCCCTGGCCACAGGACTGGCACCCTTCCTGGACCCGCCTATAGCTTCATGACAAACATTTTAATAGTCTGATTCTTTGCTTCCTCTCACCCTCCAATGTTTTGCTCTAAAGACATTTGTTTCATAAATTCTGTTGAGAAGAAAGCCCTGAACAATGCTGCTTTTTTTTTAATGATGCTGTCCACAGCCTGCCCATGGGTCAGCATTTAGCAATGCCAATGCCTCAAAGCCTAATTATTAGATGAGCTATTTCCTCCTGGGGCAGCGCAAGCTGTTTCCCTCTTTCATAAGGTAAAATGTGTGGACTAATCCATAATCAAGCATGTAGGGAAAATCTCTACTTAGCATATGTATAGCACAGAACAAAAATTCTAATACCAATTAGTAACAATATGAATTTAAGTCAGAATAGCCAATTTGCCAGTATAAAAATCCCAGCCAGGAAGAGGTTTCTTCCTGTTCTACCAAAACAGCCCCCTCATGCACAAATAATAGGGTGCCTGAGAGTTAGAAATCTTCTATCAATAGTTTAAACCGCTTTTATGTATAGCCATTGTCTTCCTAGCAGCAACTACCTACCGTGGTACTGGACAGGAGAATGTGTAAAATTATTTCAGCGGGTCATCTCATAGGGACCATCCCTGTGACATGGGGCTAGTTGGAGCAGCCATAAAGCTGAAATAGTGCTCAATAGAAAGAGCGCTGGTAATTGATCAAGTTCTGGTCTGGCTCTTTCTCAACCTAGCTGTGGGGCACTGAGCAAAGTCACTTAACCTCTCTGAGCTTCAGTTTCCTCAAAAAATGGGGAAAGTAACACATGAGAGTTCTTGGGAACTAAAGTGCCACCCAAACGTAGGAGATGATTAGTAATAGAACTATGGCATAGTTTGCTACTGAGCCTACAGGAATGGCCGGTACAGTCCCTAGTCTGTGCTATGGTGTAAGTATGGCTAACAGTCTGAGACAAATAGACCCCTTAGTGTGTTTCATCTCCTATGTCCACACAAGAGTAGTTTTCTTCTCCCTGTACCTCATTCCTTTGGAAATAGACTTTTACAAATATTATTTGAAATCACAGAAAGAATTCACAGCCAGCGTTCACACACCTGCTTCTTCGGATTAACACTTTCTTTTCTTACAGGCATTGAATTCAAGATCCAAGGCTTAAAGATAGGGAGACACCTTCCTCGTATTCTGTGGCAATAAAGTAGTGTCTCCTTTCATGTAAAATGGACTCTATTCATTGGCCCCAGTTAGTATAAAGTTTGGACTTACCAATTTATATTTTATTCCCTCTAATGAATGCATAGCAATATATAATAGAGATACAAACAATTAAAGGTACTTTCAGACCTTGAAAGACTGAGCTTAAAGAGGAAGTCAAATATAGAAATTAGACAAATGATATACACAGGTACTTCAAAAAGTGGTGGAAAAATGGAATTAAAAGGTAATATGAATCTTTCCATGAACTTTTGAAGACCGCTTACATGTGAAGTAAAGAGAATTTGAAAGCATTGATCAACAAAGAAGAAATATTAAATACAGAAGGGAAGAAAAGTAAGGAGCCAAATGAAATGGAATAAAGAAAAATTTAGATAGCCATTAAAAAGGAGGCTCCAGTGACGATCATCTGTTGAGTATATAATTATCTTGGGGAAACAGTCAGGGCACTACTGGAGTTTAATTAAATTATTAAAACCTTCAGGAATCCACGGAATTCCTCTAACAAGGCCTTGTTGAAACCTATGTTGTGCCCACAGTGGAAGGACAATGGCCGGAGAAGAGGTGGAGGATCTGAGTCCGGGTCCCAGCTCCACCGCATAGCTGCAGGGCTCTCAGCAAGGCATTCAGCTTCTCTGGGCCCAATCTCCAAATCTGTAAGATGTGTGGTTAGACTAGATTAAAAGTAGCAAACTGGAGATCAGTAGGCTGATCACCAAATGAGCCAAAACTTTAACATTTTGAAAACTTTATCTAAAAACCTAGACTTCTGGATTTTCCTGAAAGTTGGAAGAGCCCCTAATGTTGGGTCAGCCCTAATGTTGGTCCAGCATGACAGCAATAGGCCGGAGCTGATTATCTGCGCCAGGGAAGAGCATCTTTCCCTGGTTGTGCCTGGAGTCTTCAGGTGTGTTTATGCACGTATGCTTCACCCCGCTGAGCTCACTTCAATTACCTGCCTGGGCCCTGGAGCATCTACATTTGCAGCCCTAGATAGCTGTTCTCTATCACCCCTTTCAGCCCTCAGTCTCCATAATTCTTTAAAGCTCTGTACCTGGAATGAAAAACACAGCACAATAAATTTTCATCTTACCCATCATTTCAAACATCCCATTAGCTGGAAGACAGCACTTAAATATTTGGGTCTTGAAGCTGAAACTAATGAACTGATGATCAGAAAACTCTTCAAAAAATAAACTAACCACCTTCCACCTCTCACGTGTTGCTATTGTGTTTACTTTAGCTTCCTGTTCAACTTGATTTCTGGCTTGTAGTTACATGTGCATAGACTTTCCACAGTAATTAATTTCAAAGCATAACGTTAAGTTGGTTCCCTTGAACTGAACACATCAGAAACCTAAAACGCTCACTTAATGAGAATAATATCTGAATGCCGAAGATGGGATTCTTGAAACTTTTTAGACCAACCTGAGGGATTTCTTGCAAACACGGAATCGTTGTCTTTTAGCTCTTTTTAAAACTATTTCCATGAGAAGAAATCTACTCTATTTTGACCAGACGCACACAAACATGAGGTTGAAAATGTTTGCCTGACACTTTTCAATACCCCTGCTTTGAATGCAGCAGTTTGTTTTGCTGCCATATTTTTTTCAAATGATGTGCTTTGTGAGAATTTTAGATTCATCAAAATACCTACGAGCAAATTTTTTTAGTAGAAAGTGTTAGCTAGCTGCTTGCATGCTTTTAAATGTGAGAGATTTTACCATATGTTGCCATATCATTTAGATTGTGTCTAAGTGATGCCAAAAATCTGGAGGAAAAAAGACTCTATTATCTACATGCTTTATTTGCAAGTCACCCAACAGCTAGCTGTTTCAGATCACCCAGCTGCGTGGCACCACATAGCTAAAACATCTGGATGATTAGCTGAATTATTCATTTTCATCAAGACATTTTGTTCTCCTATAGACAGTATCTGAGCTTCACACGTGGATGTGCACAGGATATACATGTGCTTACACAGGTACATGTGTTCCCAAAACGACAGATTTAAGCAATTGTTTCAGATTCAAAATGCAGAGTCAGACTCTTCCCTCATCTCTTGCTGGACATTTCTGACAACCAATGGCTCTTTTCCATCTGTGCCTGCCAACCCTCAGAGTCAGGCCAGGGAGTTAAACTGAGAAGTCAGCCCAAGAAAAGCTGAGGAAGGGGGCGGGCATTCCCATTGCCTGCAATCCAGAGCCAAGAATTGCTGACCCTGAGTGTGCATACAAATAGGTGGTAGATGAGGTCCATGCAAGAAGAATGCAGGAGGGCCTGGAAGAATCACAAAATAAGATAAAACTCCTACCAAGAAGTACATACTACGCTCCAGGCTCTAGGCTAAATGTCTTCCTGGCATTGTCTCATCTGACTCTCACACCAGCTCTGTGAGGCAAGAACTACTATCCCCCCTACTTTTTTTTTTTTTAACAATGAAGGAGACTCAGAAAAGTTAAGTAATGAGTAAGTGGTAATGTTAGTATTTAAAGCCGACTCTGACTTCAAAGCATACCTCTAAACAATGCAGCTAAACTGGCTTGTCTGGGCTGAGCTAGCTACTCTCCTCGTGACACTGGAACATTTTCAAAGCATGTCATGCCAGGCTGGGAGGATAGTCCTAGTTTAACCACCTCCTGCCAAGATCATAAAGTGGAGTGATGGTGACACCCACCCCTGTGCTGATCCAAATCTTCTTTACTGAACCTTTAGTTGATTCCCTAAAATCTTTGGGCAGGATTAGAAAACAAGAGGGAGCCAAAGTTAACCAGTCTGCACTACCAAAACACATGCCATTCGAGTCACCAAAGTGGGCAAGATACAATGTATATTGTTATATTTCAAGCTGACATATTTGCTGAGTTTTCTAACAAGTCTAGTCTCAAACATTATATCTATCTCTCGTTGCCAATCTCTATTTTGATTTGGGGTTTTAAAATTAGACTGCTGAATTCCATGGTAGACTGACCTCATGCACCATCTTGGTATGTTTAAGTTATTTGAGTTTACGGATGGGTGCAATTATTTTAAATGCTTACTATAGTACTTTTAATGTATCTCCATTAAACTTTGTGTTTAGGAAATACTTCTCCTAGGAAAAAAATTCATGGATTTTATTCCTGGAATCTGAGCAGGCATGACATATCACACCATGGTACCAGGAGGCAGACAATAGATGAAATTGAACACAGAAAACTTTTGAAACCAAACAAGCAAATAATTGTCATCCCAATTATTTCATTATGGGTGACAACAGAATGACACAGGACTCAGTAGCTCCCAGAATGACACAACAATCACAGAAGACTCAAGACACAAAGAGTATTTCTAAGAGACAGCAGAATTCACACAATATGCAATGTACAGTAAAACCTTGTTATTCTGATCACAGATCTTTTTTCCCCAAATAGTATGTAATTCAAAACAATTCCCACTCCTCAGCTGCCTAGACTGCCTTATTGTTATTCTATTAAAACAGGAGCTCATTTTAACCTAGCTAATTCAGAGTTGAATTTTGCCAGCCCTTTACATGGTAACTAATGAGGTTTTACTTCACCTCTGTTTTATCTCCTGGGCTCTAACTACTCCCAGACTGGTTTCACAAATGCAAGTGTGCAGAGTAAAAGAAAATCACCACACTGAATGGTAATAACATATGCAGAAAAATATATGTTTAATAGCTGCACTTTTGTGACAGTCTGAATTTTCTTTTTCCTTTTTTAAAATGTTCCTTATGCTTAGATATTAAACTACAACCTGAACATATTTAAAGTGTATGACTATGGGGGAGGGGGGAGAGATTCAATTTTTCACTGCTAACAAAATCCATTAATATCCAAATACTCGTAATTATAATAATATCTCATATAATACTAACACAATTTGTTGGCACTGACTACAGGCAAAAAAAATTTTAATATATTATAGAATGCTCACGGTAACCATGAATTAAGTATTATCAACCTCATTTTATTGGCAGAGAAAGAGAGGCAAGAAAGGTTAAGCAACTTGCCTTAGGCCATGAAGATATTAAGTGGCCAGGAGTTGGGCTCAGCCTGAACAGGAATTGCAGCCTCTGTTTAGGGGGCCAGAGATGAAGCTGGTGACATCCAGATGCTGAACTCCACCTTCCTTCCTCCCACCTCCACTTTATTCTCCCAGTCCCACCCCATCACAGCCCATGGAAAACTGAACCTCTAGATTACCCATTCCATCCTCAATTTCCCCCTCCTCAAAGCATTAGAGAATTCCCAAATCCCAAAACAATAATGATCCCTTTAGCAGCCAAGCAAACCCAGACAGGATTTTCCCAGTCAGCACTTTAAGAACAGGAGAGACGTCTCCCTGAGTCCTATGATTACCTCAGGCCCCCCCGCTGGCAACAGCCCGGGAATTTGTATCCCATCAGGGGTTAGTTGATTCCAGCTGCTGCAGTCTTCTTTGAAACCTGTCTGTCCCACTCCTTAGAATCTCAGGGGCCCCCTATCAGCCCCAGTATAATTTTGATTGGACGCAAACTCCCAGCACCACACACCTGGGTTATTCTGGATGCTCTGATACCTTCCCATATTCCTTTTGCTAGGTCAGCTTACCCAGTCCCAGCCTTTGTGGCTGTTGGCTGGAAAGCGCACACAGCTGTGCCCATCTCAGGAGATTTGTCTTCTGCTGCCTCATCTCTGAAGTTAGACCAGTGCCAATGATTGACTACCTTGGGCATAAAAGCTGGCCCCTTGCTTTAAAGTGCAACCATCTCTGTGATGCAATTTGCTGCACAGAGCTCCCCGTAAGTCCAAGCTGAAGCCAAGCTCCAGCTGAGAGATCAATCCTTCTTAGCTTTCTTGCCCTCCCTCCTACTTCCTTCACTCTCCTTCTCCTGAAGGCACTAGCTCAATAAATCATGCACCCAGGATCCCTGTCTCAGGCTCTGCTCCTAGAAACTAAGCTGATGATCAGCTGCTCTCCCAGACCCAGGGCTCTTCACTGCGTCAGGTTCCATTCTCTGCCTCTAGACTATCCTTCCTCAAACACAATTTTCACAACACGCAAATCCTACATCATCTCCCTCCTGTCTAGAAACTCCTCAGCTTGATCCATCCCGAACTCATCTACAAGGTGTCATGAGGTACTTTCAATCACCATATAATGTTTTTCCTACTTATAGAAATGGAAAATATTCATAACTTATAATCATTTTCCTGAGCAAGTTATGCCAGAAATTTATGAGATTTTATTCTGCCCCTATAGCTGTTGGTTGTACACTGAGAAGAATGAATCTTCCTTCGCTTAGGGAGCCTCCTGCATCACTTTCTCTCCTTAATGCATTGAAGAGCAGGCCTTCCTCTAGGTTTATATCTGACGACATTGCCTGGGCCAGGACAATTACTCCATAAGGATTAAAAAGATTAATCTCCAGGTGGGGCTGTTAGTAGAATTTTGTCATTAAGTCACAATCTCTGCTTTCTTGGCCCCGAGACCAATTGGGCACCCTTCCAATTGTGGGAACAGAAGCTTTTCTCCCAGAGGTCAACTGTAGATGCTCATGCGTGTCTATATGCATGCATGCACACACACGCACATGTGTGCATGCACCCTTCAGGCCCAACATAAATAAGTAGCTCCAGCTTGGGAGGGGTGAGAGCTGGCAATAGTCAAATGTCTTGGATGTGGAAATTTTCCACATTCAAGCTGAAGGGCTGGAAAGAAATGCATTTCCCATCTAGGTAAGGCTTGAGTATTGCACTGGTCAGGAATGAAAATTTTATATGAAGCCTGCTGATCAGCTTCTGACTCTTGTTGCAATGCAAACTCCATCTCATTGCTGTTAAAAGACTCATGGTCTAGCCAAGAGAAGAGATATCAACCCTCATATGAGACAGATCCTGAAATACCAGATTTTTGTTTTTTATATACGTCCTCCTCCTTTCACAAATTCCCTTCCAGTGTGCACGTTCCTCCCACTTATCTTTGAGTGTAGGCACTGTCTTGCCATCTCCTTGTTAAACAAAGCGAGAGGTGAACGGAATCAGAAAATACAAAAGCTTACATGTGACCTTGGGCAAGTCATTCTCTCTCTCTGGATCCCATTTATCCTCATTTGTAAAAACAAAGCACTAGACCGAGTTAACCTAAGGTCCTGTCCTTTTCTAATGTTTCATGAGGCTTTATTGGAAGCACAAGAGTGTAGGCTTAAGAGAATGGGATCAGAGGTGAATCTCCTGGATTCCAATCTCAAATTTACAGCTTACTATTTATATCTTTGAGTAAGCTGCTTGTTAAGCCTCAGTTTCATCATTTGTAAAATGATGTACCTCTCACTGGGTTGGGGTGAGGATTTAATGACATAATGTGTAGAGTGTGCTTAGAATTGTGCTGGGCACACAGGTCATCCTCACTATACCCCAAAAGGACTTATCAGATTGATAGAAGACACTGAATGTTATTGGCCCCAATACAGCAACATTAACTTATTTATTAAGAACCATGGGCTAAGCACTGTTTAAGAAATTACATAAATTATCTCATTTAAACTTCATCAAAATAATACAGGGTTGAAATATCATTTTCTCCCATTTTAGAGATAAAGAAACTGAGGAACAAACAGGCTAAGCAACCTGCTTGTGCACACACAGAATTCACTTTTTAATATTTCAAAACAAGCTCTAAAGTAAAAAAAGAAGGCCTCATTTTTAGCATGTGCCCTTTTCCTTGGTACAAATTCCAGGGCCAGTTTCAAGCTACCAATGTGGCATCACTGAATGCAGAGCTGGGAATTGGCTCCCACCAGCCACACACTCCTCGGCACAGTGAGAACGCTGTGGCGGAAGCAGGTGGCTCCTGGGCCACTTACTTCACTGCTTCACGGCATGGACACGTCTGTCTTCTCCTTCTGCTCACCACTGCTTGCAAATGCAAAGCAAACGATACATACTCCTTACAAATCACCTAATTTAAAAATTTAAAACTCAGACTTTGTCACATTCCAGTATGTAAGTTAGAATTGAGGTCTGAGCAACATTTTTAACTACACATTCACTTTCTTTTTATTAGTGGAAAAGAACAATTGTATCACTTCAAAAGAACTTAGGACTGATTTATTTCCGTGGGTACTTCAGTTCATAGCAAAATTTATTTGTAAGATGTAAGATACATAATGTTCAAAAAAAGCCAGATTGTTCCCTTCGTTTATAAAGTTAATTTAGTCTTCAACAATGTATAAATTTCCTGATTAGGTGGTATGCTTAAAAATGTTTGGATTGCACAATTGCTATATACAATTAAAAATGTATATTATTGAGCATTCTTTCTTACTGAGTATTTTATGCTAATTAATGTTTCTCAGTTGAAATTGTTGATTCATTTCTACTAGCTTATTAATAACACATTACCAGATGTTTCTAAATCTCTCCATATAATTCCAATTCTTGATCGTACCTGACATACAGAATTTCACCCTAAGAGCCTTTTCTTTCTATTCTTAATTTAGAATATGCATTGAAATTTAGAATAGCAATTTTATAATTTAAGAATAAATAAATAAGAAGATTCTCAGTGTCTAATCTTTCGTGATGGCTAAAATACTATTTTGTGTACCATAAAGCAGCTATTCACAGATAACATGCTGGTAGCAAACAAGCAATAAAAGCGGAACTATGAATTCCCTCCAAACCACTTTTTTTTCCTACTTTCAAGAATCTCTGATGCCTCTGGCTTCAGGAGCTGCCATCTTAGGCTTGCATGGGGGAAGCCCTCCCTAAGCAGTCTCTGTCACCACCAAGGAAGGCCAAATTCAGGGTGCAGGAAGCCTGTGGACCCCAGCCCTCCCCTTCTCAGCTCTGCAAAAGGCAAAATTTAGATGGAAGTAAAAGCTGGCTTTGGCACTCCCCTTTTCTGCATTCTTTTCGCACCTAATGCCTCCCTCAGAGGCTTCAACCTTCAGGGGCCTTGGATGAACTAATTCAGGCCTAGTGCTAATATGTTAATAACTGGACGTTTTCCCTGACCCCCACACCAAATTTAAATGAGAACTGCAGAGAGAGGACCATGATTGGCCCAAAAAAGAGGCTGTCCAAAGGTGGGATTTCAGGGACGGTCATACCAGAAAGATTATAATGGGAGGACATCTCCCCCAGTCTTTGAAAGCACAGCACGTGCACAGCCCTCTCCCCACTTACAGCGCCAACTCCAGATGATCCCTCCCATCCCCCACTACCTTGGACCCTCAACTCCATGTAATCCCCAAACAGCAGTTCTCCAGGCACCGATGGTAGCCCTCCTCCCTTTGGTGGCGAATAGTGCCAGCACATTTAAAAAGCACAATATGTTGAGGAAATAAGATATTCCAAACATGTTATATTAAAGGATCCTTTTATTTTTAAAAATCTGCCTGAGAAACTCTTTTTCCTCTTCTACCGCTAACAATAACAACTAATATTTACTGAGTAATCACTGTGGGTTAACCTAGGTTCTAAATACTTTATATGCATTAGGTGATTTTATTCTCACTCCTCCCCTAGTGAGGCAACTACTATTATTTCTTTTTACATGAAAGGAAACTGAGGCACAGAGAGGGTAAGTCACTAACTAGACACCAACAGCTGATGCGTCGCAGGGCTCTGGCAGTCTGGCTTCCACCACACTACACCGCCCCTTGCCATAGCATGTGAGGCGAGCCCAAACCTCTCCCCAATTTTAACCTGAGGGACAGGATCGACCCTCCTTAGGCCTGTTCCGACTCTGACTCTGAGCTCCTGACTCAGGTTTGGTCACATCGCCGTCTCTATTAACTCGATAGCAGAAACTTTCATCATAATCACAAGCCTTCTCTTGTGTTCACAGGACACAGAACCAGATCTTTTCCCCATTAGTGAAAATTGTTGAATATCTTTCACAAGGCCTTCTTGTTTTTCAAAAGGGAACAGATTGGAAGAAGGTGTTTTGAGCTCAGCGTCATTATAGAACTAGGTTGCATCAGGAGACCTGTGTATATTTCTGCCTGAGCGGTTATTTCTCTGGGACTTCAGAAGAGCCCTGTCCTTGCTGAGGCTGAGTTCTCTTGCAGGGGAAAATGCAGCCAAAAGCACTGCTATCAGATGACCTTTCAAAACTGCTTTCATTTCATTGTCACTACTTAGCACTGGTTTTACTATTCATATCCAGACACAAGAGGAATACGTGAAAAAGCACATAGTTGGACAGCCTGTTTGAAGAAGGTAAAAATAAAAAAGCAAGATGATTTTTCAGATAACTCAACTTTCTAAATAGTACTTTATAAATAGAGGTGAATACAGAAAGATTCATTTTGACATCAGCAGGTACTTAAAAATGATTAGTAAGCTATTTAAGAGACAAATTGCTAACTCAGTTATTTAACAAATATATACTGAGGGCCAATGGTATACAAAGAATGAGCTGGTTCTATGTAGTCTAGCTATACATGTTGCAAAGTTTACTGAACACTTACTCTTGTGCTAGGCACAGTGTTAAGCACCATACATAGGTTACCTTATCTAATTCACACAAGGAAATAAGTCCAACTATTATTCCCATTTTACAAATGAAGAAACTGAGAATGGTGAGTAACTTGTCTCAGGTCATGCAGCTGATAAGTTGGTAGAGCCAAGGATCAGGTCCAGAATCTCACAATATAGGCCCAAATTCATTGTGCTTTGCTATCCTCCAGGAGGGAAGAAAAGAAAGATAAATGAGAGAGACTTTCCACTCTCAAGGAGCTTACTGCTTGATAGAGAGATAATACATATTCAGAAACGACCACAATGCAGGGCAGCCCGTCAACCAGTAGGGACGATACTGGCATTTAAGGAAGCTTGGAAGAAGGACAGAATGCTCTGGCTGGAGCATCACAGCCAGCTCCATAAAGGAGGTGGTATTTAAACTGAGCCCTATGGAATTTAATCAAGAGGCTTGAAGAGAGAGTATCCCAGCCAGAAGTAATGGTGGATGCCATGGCCCACAGGAGCAGAAGCCCAGAGGGAAATTCTGTGGGACTGACTCAAAAGGACCTTAGAGAAAGAGTAAGAAACAAAACTAACTCATCCTCACTACTCTGTCTCACTCAAACACACATAGAATAAATCAAGTAATTTGAGAAAAAGAAGTAGAGAACAGGCTTTGGAAGCCTTTGAATGTTATAATAAGAGACTGGATATTCCTCCGTAAGCAGTGCAAAATTGTTCAATGTAAAACTGTCAAGAGAGAGACACAATCTGAGCTTTCCATTAAGTAGGAAATGAGACAAAGAACTGATTGGCTTGTAGAGGGGTTAGGGTTAGGGTTAGGGTTAGGGTTAGGGTTAGACTAGAGGACAGAGGGCGGATAAACAGTCCAGGTAAGGAGGAATGAAGGGCCACATAAAGGCAGTGGCCATGGAGATGGGGAAAGGGCACAGACGGCAAAGGGCTATGCTCAGAGGAGAAACTTCAACCCTTTGCAACCTCTCCTTCTCCACTGCAACTGGAGGCAGTAGAAAATTCTTATAGTGATTCAGATCCCACTGGGTGTAAACAGTGTCTCAATAGGAAAGGAAAAACAATTACTAATCTTAACATTTTGTCTATATGATCCATCACTGGATAATCCCAAACATCTGCCTGGAAGTTTCCAAATATCCACCTGTTTGACAATAGTTAAAGACCTAACATCCCAGTTTTGGACTGGGCTTTTTGCTTTTTGCTTTTTGCTTTTTGCTAAGGGCTTTGAGGTCTGATAGATAAAGCCAAGATCTCTATCTTCAAATAACCATCAAAATAACTTTTCAGAGGTCAATGACCATCTATTCCAACTCTCTGCCCTGACTGAGGTCTACCTACACTACAGTCTAAAATCTAAGAGTGTTAGTCATATTATCTGAATTCTGCAAGGGTGAAGAAAGGTACTATAGGGTCTGGCCCTATATCACACAGTTTCATAGTTGGGAAGGTCTTTGCTGCATTTGGCACCCCATTCCAAGTTAACAGAAAGGAATCTCAGCAAAATATTTCATAATGATGCATTAGCAGTAACAGCAATGTGGCTGAGTAATGAATGGAGCTGGACAGGACCAGAAATAAGAGCCTCCCTTCTCTCCTGTTCTTCCCAGAAGAGAGAGAATCTGCAAGAATGTGAATGGCACACATCCGGTTCCTTTTTCCTAGGCTCACTGTTTAAATAAGCCCATGCCACTGTTGGGGAGGGGGAGGAAGCTGAATGAGTTCTTGCCAAAATTCCCCCTTTTGGGGCGACAAGCTTGCTCTCACTGGAAATGTCCTCCTACCTAACTTAGATGAGCTTTTAATGATAGGAATTGTGTCCACACCGTATCATTAAATGAAGGCTGTTTCAAAGTACTATCGGGGTGGAGGGGTGAGTACATACCCTGCCAATGTGTTGGCAGTGCTTAACTCTTACAAGTAGGATTATAAGTGTTTTTAATCTTCTTTTTCTTTACCTGTACCTTCTAACATATATAACTGAAAAAATATAAAATTGCTTTTGTAACAAGAAAAATCAATTTTTAATTTTAAAAATTGTAAAAGTGACAATGAAAAATATATTGGCATAGCTGAGTATCCACTAGTCTTTACAACATAATAACTTTATGGCAATGCCATGGTTTACCAAAAGGCAATGCCCAGGCACAGCTGGGACTGTCTGGCACACCTTCCCTGGCCCCGGGCTCCCCACTCCTGGTGCCACCCGCTCTTCTCTTCCACCCTCACTGCCACAAATATGACACATGGGATCCTCAACAGACACCCAATTTTCCCTGAGCAGCCAGACGGAAAAACAGAAAGACTGTCTGTCCTTTTTCTCCTAATACATTTGTCCTCTTCTGTCCAGACTTTCTGGAAGCCAGACAACACTCACCCTAAGCCCATCAAAACTGTGCCCACGCTGGTGACCACAGAGGCCACTTCCTCATCGTGGAGATGCCTAAAGTCCAGCAACCTTTTCTTTGGCCAAGTTATAAGATTCCTTAGAAGCAAACTTTCCAAACAACATGTTGATTTTCCTTCCAGTGGATAGTTCTGAATATTACCTTCCTCGTATAATTTATAAGTGCTACATATGTGAAAAGGACATTTAACCAAACCTCCTCTGTCTTTCTCCTCCCTGTGCTCATCCTTCAGTTCAGCTGCAAAGAAACCAAAAAACTGGGAATCTCTTTCAAGGCTCTGGTGTCCTTTTTAATCAAGTCAGTCACAAATGGAATGCATTTCAAATTTAATTCACTGATGGCATGCATTAGAATGAGGTCAGAATGTGATTTCTCAAAATGTTAAATCATTTTTGTCCATTTTCACTGCCAAAGCATCTTTTTAACCCATATGTCCATTTTAAACTATTTTCTTTAACTATTCTCTTTAAATACCAAGAGTAATTCTATAACTTACATAAAAAGTAGCATATTGACCTATAATTTTTTTTCTCATCATAGTCCATTTCTAACAGATATCAGAGTGATTTGTATGTCATACAGATAGAAAATGTACCTTTTCAGATTGAGATAGAGCTTTAAAAATAAAAAGGAAAACCAGCATGTGTACCTCCACCAATCCTTCTCCTGTCTTCATTCTTTGCTGGGGAAGGGGTGAAAGAGAAGTAAGTAGGCATCCATTCCAGATGAGCCTCTGGCTCAGAAACAGGACCGAGAGAATTAAAACCACCAAAAGAAGGTCCAGGTGCCCTCGACATAACCTCCCCAGACACCCAATCCAAACACTGTGTGAAGTCCCATCTTCTCACAACCTATTGTGTTTATTTCTAGCTGTGGTTTTGGCTTCACTCAACAGAGTGAAGACACTACATCATCTCCACATACAGTTGTCAACTGTAAGCTCATCTTTATCTTTAACCACTCCTTAAATAAAAGAAAAACAATGAAGAATACACTCTTCCTGTTCAGTGTGACTAGGAGCACAACAGTTGATTATCTCACTTTCAGTACAAGCACTCATTTTATGAATGGCAGCCACTATCATATGGAAAGCATGAATGTACCCAAGAACAGATTTATAGTCAGAGATATAACATGTAGACTGCTAACTCAAATGCCTATAGGAGTCCAGCAGGCAACTTCAAGACTGAGGCAAACTGAGGGTAGACCACAGGGAGGGGTGAGACTAAGAGAAAGTAGAGACTGCACATTCCCATTCAAAGGCAGCAGGTGATTGTTGGCAAGTTCGAAAGGCTCAGTGCTGTCAAACCTGATTTCTCCATAATTGAGAGGCCTGCCATCTTTCTTAGATGCTGAAAGATAAAGATGACATTAACAAGGAGGCTCTCAGGTCAGTGGATGCTCTCAGAACAGAGATTCAATTGACTGCCAGAAGCAGTCACACCCAGAAACCAGAGCCAAGTGTCCCAGCAGGTGCTAGAGGCACCAAGTCCAAAGACCAGAATAGTATCCCAAACCATTCTACTTCTATCTTCAAATAGTAGGATGTTATCATGAAGGGACAAGTTTCAGGAAATATTTCAGGACAGAATATTTTGATATGGCTCAGATTGGATCCAACAATGGTGGCTTATTATGGAACTGTCCTGAGGCCCAACTTGAAATATGATTCAACTTGCCTCCTCTTAGGGAAGACACAAGATATAACTGTTTCAAAAAAGAGTACCCAAAACAATTGGGGAAACAGAGGGATTTTCATGTAAACAATAAATAAATTTTACACTAGTCTCTTTGATCCTGGAAAGGCCTAATTGGAAAAGGCCTCAGATATGCACATTGTGTAAATTCCTTGATTTGTATTATTGATAATACACTAAATTCATGCCAAATCTCTGCTCCGTTTTCTGCTATGTACACCCGGCCATCCTGCCACTAAACCATTAAAGGGTTGTTAAGAGGAAATGATCCCAACAGACCTTCCCCGTATCATGCAATGATGATGCAATCTTAATATTATAAGACCTGAAATCATATAAACTATTTGTTATTTCAAAAATGTTGATTGAGCTCCTTCCATGTACCAGGCCTTAGACACTGGAAAAAACAAAGAAGGAAAGGGCAACATTCATGTTCTATATGAACCTCAGTCTAAGTGGATGTCAATCACATAAACAACTAACCATTTGACCATGTGAGAGAAAGCATGTATATGAACAAAAAGCCATGGTAAGATGGGAGTAGGAGTCCCTAATTCTACCTGGGAGATAGAGAAAGGGACATTTGAGCTAATCTTTAAATGACTGCAAAATATACAAAGGGTTATTCCAGGACATAATGCCTTGTCTAGAATTTCTTTTTTTTAATTATTATTTTTTTAATATACATCTTGTCTAGAATTTCATATTCATAAAACCCAATATCTGGTTTCTAAGTGATTACTAGGTAAATTCTCTGTTTGATTTGGTTTTATCTTGGGTTTTCTTTTTGTTCTGTTTTATTTTGGCTTCATTTTCATGAAGAATACCTGAGAAATTTATAAATTCTCTTTTACTAAGTCCTACATTGCCCTTGAGTTTAGTTGGGCTCAAACTATAAATGTTTCTCATCTCTTTCCCTTGCTACTAACTTTCTTTAAATAGGATTCCATAAAGTGACACAATGACATTTAATAACAAACTCAATGCATAAAACTGCTGAAGTGTTTGAAAAATATAAAAGCTTTATGACAATACATATCAAATGATACAGAATATAAAACGTCCTGGAACATTAGTGGGATTGGCTAGAAATGAACCCATCATAAATTAACCTCAGCTTTATACAAGTGGAAATGGCAATTATAGAGAACAGAGGAAGATTTTCAAAACCAATACTCTTTCTGTTTCAACACCATGGATGGCTCATTGTCATTTGGTGACTGTGCCAGCCTATTTAACTCTTAAGACCTTAATTATGGTACTTTCCTGGAGATGAACTATGGGAGAAAAATCATGAGATCATATCACGTGTCTTCAGATTTATCATGCCACATGCCTTCAAGATAATTATCATTTGTCATTTTGGTTTATACATGAAAAAAATCTGGTAAAAGATAGGCAAAATTAAATCAAATGCTTTTAGCAGGCACTTCATGAATTCCCCCTACTAATGTTTACATTGCTAGGCTATCTATTTGTAAATCATCTGTCATTTGTTTCCAAAGGGTTCTATTTTCTGATATGATACTTACAGTGTGTTATGAATCAGCTAATTATACAATAACCTTTACCAGAAGCAAAACCAGATTTACATGGATTTCAGGACAGTTATTTCTAATCCTCATTTTAAATTACATCTGTCTCTTAAGTCAGAAGAAGAAAAGAGAGGCAGTTGGTAAACAAGCCACGTACAGCTAAAGCCAATTGATGGATTTGTTTTGTTGGACAGGAAGTTAATGAGAGCTGCAAAGCAGGAGATTTATATCTTCATAAACTAAATGCCATGTATAATAAACACATTATTATCATTCCTAGTTAATTGTACAACTTGGTCTGAACTTAACTATTTTTACCTTTTAAATTGCTTATAACCTACAGAAATCATCTCTAATAAGTTCCAAAATACTCTTAGTGGAAAAGACAGACAAGTAAATGTGAATAAATAATCTATCATTTCAATATTTGTCCCTGTCCCAATAGGTTCAAAACCTTAATTTTGTTTTCTTATTTTTCATTTGATGTAAGGGGTCCAGTAATGACCTCTGTGATGGGAAACATTCGGCCTTGGCTTATTCTGTGACCTTTGGATAAAATACGCTAAATAGTAAATTGTCTCCCCACTCCTTTTCTCTTTCTAGGCCCTCTGCCTCTATTCTTTACCTTGCTATCTTTACATTATTTAGCACATTCATGAATCCCAGAATGCCAGATGAACGTAGGTCAATCGATGTTAAAAATGGGGTGGGGTGAGGGGAATGACTTCCTTCTTCCCATCACTTGTTAGCATATGGTGAAAAAGTTATACTTTGCAATTTTGGGTGGATGGGCCATGTGGGTTAGCCCACACATTGGTTTGTGAACTGATTGTTCCCATCAGATGAGTCAGTAGAGATGGGAATGTTAATTTCCTCGGGGGACATTTGTCAATGTGGTTCTGAAAAAAAGGGTGCAGGGCCCTCCACCAGCAAACTCCATGACAAGGAAAGCATGCACCATGATCTTCCCTAGGGGATTTTCCAGGGCCAATTGGCCTGATACAGTGACATCACCTACCTGTATCATAGGACACACTCTGTATGTGGATGCTAATAAATAAAAGTGTGCTGGTCAAATACAAACATGCACATATTCTGATCCAGAGTTTCAGAACCTTCCCTGGAAGGGATATTGAGGTACTGAGATCTACTTTTAGGTGCTATCCTGATTTTCTTTACCTGTGGTTCTTTTACATACTCTTCTCTTCTTCACCCTTTTTAGTTACAACAAACCACTCGCACAGACTTCACAAACCTCAGAGTCACGGAAAGGAGAAAACTCTTTAAAAGTCTTCCTAGATACTTCCTTCAATTAGATTTTTTTCTGATTAAAGAAGAAGAAAAAAAAAAAAAACGTATTTTCTACATACTTAGCAACCAGATTGCTAAGCAGCTTCACTGTCAGATCTACTAAGTGCCCATACATTCTTAAAGGATGAAGAAAAGTGTTAGAAAGTGGAAGGCAAAGGCCAAATCTCTGGGCTTTCAAGAATTTGAAAACAGCCTGAAAGCACAGCTCTTTCTTCCCAACACTGGGCAAGCCACCAGATGATACTCCTCGAGGAGGGGTTACAAGCCTACCCACCAACCCAGACGGAGAAAAAGCAGGCTTTTTAGAGTGATGCTGCATGTCCATTATGTCAAAAGCCTCAGGGAGAAATTTGGTTCTCTAACTATCTTCATTTCTCACTTTTTTCCCCTTCAGAGCTAAACTTTTGTAAAAAACATTTTAATGCTTGCTATCTTCACCTTCACACTTCCCACTGAACCCTCTTATTAGAATTCTTCTATTCCCATTTTCCCCCCTTTCGCTATAACACTCTCCCCAACTCCTAAGGAGTCCGTTGGGTGTCTGTTCAGAAGGTGCTCCTGTCTGAAACCCCTTTACCAACCCCCACCACGTTAAGCACCCTGACTCCCCTTGGTATAGCAGTTACACCAGTCTATTGCCATCATCTACCTCCAAAGGTAGCGTTTACTGTAGAGAGTCTGGCACAGACCAGAGTCTGGCTCCAAGTTTTACAAAAATAGAGAGCGGATTTTGACAGTACATCAAGAACCGATTCATTTTTTAATGACAACCTCACATTAACAAAGCTCACAGAAACCATGTTTAAATCAGAAAGTCAATTTATTAATTTACAGTAAAGCTAAGACTGCTTTTTGCACCAGAGTATGCCTATTGGTGTGTTCTGCCTACAGAAGAAGTCAAATTGCATTTAGAAAGCTTCCTGGAGAGATGGAACCAGAGGAGGTAAGAGGAGAAAGTTCTGCAATTCAAATATTTCATAGCTTCTCATTAATCCTGCCTTCACCTCCACCAAAGCCCAGTGGTGAAACCCAAACACTCTAGGTCTAATGGATAATACTTCCTCCCTTTACCCTGCACAGTATTTGGGCAGGCACAGCCCACTCCTGCCTCTAGACTCTTCTTTTCTATTTCCTATGTGTTGACCAGCAACCATTCTAATTAGCAGCTTTTCATCAGAAATTTTGATGTAGAGAACCAAGCAAGTCTTGCTGAGCTGACCTTGGACCTGCTCTTCTTTGCATACCTCTAGTCCCTTCTGTGTTGAATTGTCAGGTTGCTCTTAATTCATCCGTTTCCAAACGGTGGGCATCGCTTCCATCCACCTCCTACAATGACCAGCCTGGCTGCCTGTCCCCTGCTGACTTAAGCCTTACACCAGAACCTGTTAGTGGTCTGGAGGACATGAAAAAATCCCAGCTTGACAGATTCTAGACTCAACATCTCGTTGTCTTGCTGTTGATCCAGGCAGGACTCTGCCCAGTTCTGAAATGTTGTCTTATCTCTCAAAAGGAGACTCAGCAGCCCATTTCAGTATCTGAGGACTTATCTCATTCCCCCAGGGCTGAGTCCTGCCTTGGGCACAATTCTTTTTGGACTAGAGTCTTGCCAGCTCTGTCATGACAGGTCCCTGCTCTGGCTCTCGACCTCTCAGACCTCAGCGGCTGACCTCCCCCACCTCCTTCTCCGTGTTATCTGCCTCTCACGGACTTATAAGCCCCCCCCAGCTCCTAACTCACTCTGACAGCTCGTCTAATCTGCAGACCCAGGACCTTCTCCCCCAGCTCAGCCCATCTTTTCTCTGTTCTTGCACCTGACAGAGACAAAAACACAATGAGATGAATTAACTTTTCACTTTCCAACTGCTCGTGTTGACATTAGGTAGTCACATAATAAAGAAGTGAAAAATGAAAATATCACTTAGAAATTCATCTCTCCTCATTTGAAACACACTGAAATTACATGCACTCAGTCCACATGAACAGGCATTCCCAAAATCTATCATGGGAAAGAATTCTGATCTAGGAGTCAGAAAACACGACCTATTTAATAAATGTCTGTGTCAATGGAACACATGGCTTTGCTTCTGTAATCCTAAATTGAAATGACAGGGCTTAACCTAATGATTGCTAAAGTCTTTTCTAATTCTGAAAATTCTATGACCACAAAAGGGATCAATTTTCTAGTTACCGAGGGTTGGGGGGTGGTGCATGTATTTATTTGTTTGTATGTTTATAACTCTCTGTATTTTCTCTGGCCAAAGAAAGGGTGTTCTACAACCATTTATTAATGATTAATGATGTGGCTTGCGAAATTGGACCAGAAGCTGTTCACCAGAAGCTTTTGGTTTGAGAAATTTCTGTGACTGTGACCAAAACCAATGCTGTGAAATGAAGAAATGAGATAGTGCCTCCCCCTACAGCCCACTGACCTGAGGCCCAGGCTTAGCTCAGGCCTGGTCCCCCAGAAAAGGGAACAGCTGGGGCCTGCTGGGATGGCATAAGCAGCATCTCACCAACTCTTGTTGCAGCTGATCCAAGGCTACCCAGCAGCAGTTTGGCAGCCCCCCAAACAGATTATAAATTCCTCAAGGGCAAGGAATACATCCTTTATATTTTTCCTGTATCCATATGGTGCAGGGAAAAGAAAAAAAAATTTTTTTTAGGCTGGCAGCCCAGCCAGAAGCAGAAGAATGTTCTCCACCCCCACCCCTAGCCAGCCTCCTCTCTTGTAATCACAGGAGGAAGACATTCAGGAATAGCTTTTGAGAAGTGCCTCCCTCCTTCTGACCTCAGAAGATATGTAAGCGTTCTCCCACACTTGAAGGGGAGACTCAAGCCCATTGATGTATTGAAAGAGGCATTCCCTAATCAGAGAGATAATAGGCCAGCCAAAGCTCTCCGCTGTGTTCACATCCCATTTCAGTGATCTGCTGAGCAGGCAGCACTGCACCTGCCCCCCACCCCACCCCCAAGGTACGACTGATTTAACTGAAGAGGCATACCTGAGTCAGACCTTGTTCTGACACCAGCTGTGATTAGAGACACTCCTGCTAGAATCAACAGGGCCCCACCTGGACAGGCATCCCAGCAGCAAGGTTAGCCAGCATCAGCCCAGCCAAAGCATTTCTGGTTTTAGCATCCAAGGGAGTCCACTCAGGATCTTGGAAATAAAAGCATTTGCTGAGGGATGCAAACACTGAATATCATACCCAAATATCCTCAAAACTTAATTTGGATCCCCTTCTACCACATTTCAATGAGTGACACCAGCTGGGCGAATCACATACTTGTCACTAAGCAATTGTTGAATTTACTAGCTTCCTTTGATTAGACTAGAAAAGTATCAACATATGTGCTAGGTCTCTTTGTAATTTATTGTTGCCATCATTATATTGTTATCATTACTAAAGTAATACATGATCATGGTAAAAAAAAAAAAAAAAAAATGCAAGTAATATACAAGGAGATAAAGTTAAAAGTGCCATTTTCTTATTCTCTTCTATCCTTTCCCCAGCCCCAGTTTGACCCTCTCTGACCTGCTTCCTAGAGGACATAACTATTAGTAGATTTGTGAAAATGTCTAAAACTGTACCATACATCATGTACATGCATGGAAAACGTTACATACATAAATGCATATAAACACACATGTATTCATACCTATACATGGACACATATAGACATGTCTATACACACACACCTGTGTCTATATAGATCTTTTTTCCCACAAATTGATCATAGTACATTGTCTGGAACATAATGTTTTCACTAAAGATATCTCTGACATTCATATGAAAACAAATAAATCTACGTATTCTTTTCAACGGCTTCACAGCATTCTGTGAAGTAACTATGCCATAATCCATCCCACGGTTCTCTCCGCACTGTCTTTCCTCTGGAGTCCATGTTTGGAACAGTTTACTCCTGAACTTATTTAAGTCCAGTTTCCAATGCATGGACCTGACTGCTCTAGCTGTTCCTACCACCACTGTTGCTATTTGCCGGTTACACTTTTTTGTATTATCTGGCCCTGTCTCTTGGCCTTTGCACTTCGCACATTGCTTTACACTGAAGGTCTCCCTCATTGTTCTCCCAGGAAACTCCTGCCTCCTGTGATTGTCTCTTGCATTAATGCACAGCATCCACCTGTGCTGAGCTGTTTCTGGAGATGTCCACCATCCACCGGACCTTGCTGACCCACAGCGCTCCCTTCCCCTGGTGCTCTTGGTTTGGACTCTCCAGGCTGCATTTTGTCTGACTTTCTGTCCCTAAAGGATGGGTCTCAGGCCTTGATCATTCTCAGAGAACTGTGCCCTAGATACAAGGTCAGTGACCTCACTGGTTAATACATTCAAGTCCCATTGAGCCCATCCACTGAGCCCCAAACGGCCTCATCCTGTGACATTTCTCTCAACATCTCTGCCTCCCAGGAATCATCATATTCCAGAGAAAAGTAATTCAGCTTGCCTCAAGTTTCCAAGTATGAAGGAAGAATTTCTAGGCAGAGTTACAAAGGAGAGTATCACCCCACCCCTGCCCCTTTCTGTGAAGAAATATAGATCTCTTGTAAAAACGTTATTCTTGTCCCACATTGTGGGGGCAAGAGACAAAATTAATTATGTTAATGCAGGACGTGTAGCTCCTTTTTGAACCGTTGCTATCCCACTGGAAAAATCTCCTTTAGATCTTGGGTTTTGCTACCACCTCCCTACCACATCGTATTTGGATTACACCAGCCCCAAACCCACGAACATTCTTTAAACAGTGGGTAGCACCAGGAGTCAGCTTTCTTGTTTCACAGGAAATTGGGAAGGGCGGTAGAACTGAGTGCAAAGAGCCTCTTCTAGACATATGTTGCAGCTGTGCAGCGTATCATAATGATGCCACAACGAAGCATGCAAAGTCTCCAAGAAAAAGATGTCAATGACAAGGGGGGGGGGGGGAATCAAGAAATAATCTCCCACTTCTTTAAAGTCCCAAGATTTTTTTTTTCCTGAGGGGGGCACCCCTTGTTTAGACACAGCTTGTTGGCTACAAGGTTCCAGCTGTTTAAGTGGAACCAGCCAGTATCTATCAGGAGGTTAGACGATTGCCAGGAAAACTCTGCAACAAGCGGCTCATTTTTCATCTAAGAATTCGATTGAAATTCTATCTCCCTCACCCGTGCAGTTTAATTTAATCGATAGAACATTACACTATGTCACATTTGGTATTACAAATAAATGATATAGACCAGATATTTGAAAACTGGGCATTTATTTTCACAGGCATTTTGATTTTCCAGTGGCAAACATCCCAACTTGCAGCGCTAGAAAGTCAAACACAGAAAAGCGTCACTTCAAATTAAGTAGTTATTTCTTTACATTTGTTGGGATTTTAGTCCCATACTTTTCTCGGATTTCCAGTCCCCTTCAACCCAACCAAAGTTCTCATTAGTGTCAAGACCTACAGAGAAATGAGAAAGCTTGATGGTGCGGCCTTTCACATTTATGGATTTCCATTGGGAGTGGAACATGACAGATGTCTGGGGTGGAAAAGAAATATCTGCAGCTGATTATATCACCAGTGTTCATTGGATTAAACTTAAGCAGCATCACAGTGCAGAATTCCAAAACACAGAGTCATTATTTCAAATTATTAGTGGACTTCTGAGTGATGATTTGCTGTCAGAAGTAGTAATCCCAAAGCATAAATCTAAATACAGGCTAAATCCATGGTTGTGCAGTGAATACCCTCCCCCAAAGAAATAGAGTCCTGTTTCTTTTCATTTAGAATAGAAGCAGAGAATTTCTGGGCTGGAAGAAACCTTGAAGACTATTTTAGCCAAACTGTTAAATCTCCCCCTTTTATTAATGTGGGAGGGACTTGAGTCAGCACAGCCTCTGTGCCTTGCTCAAGGTCACACGGTATGTGGCAAAGCGAAAACTCTAAACTAGCTCTGACTGGTTTTGATGAATAGGATGTCTCTCCTTTTATGGTCTCCAAAATAACATCAACATTCCACCTGCTCATGAACCCTGATCCAACTTTGACTTCCAGCTCAAATGTGGGTTTCTACATTCCAAACTCACATTCCCTTTCACACATTTCTAGTCCTGCCTCTCAACACTGGGCAGGGCATGTCTTTTCTTTAGTTCCTCAGTCGTGACCCGGACAGTTCTCTGACTCAGCACCTCTTCCTTGGACTCTGAGACATCGTCACCATGGTCACTGCCTAAACTACTCAGTCTCCAGACTTCCCAAGTGTGTCTTCTGTCTTCCCCTTCTCTGCCTAAACTCCCAACCCCAGCACAATCAGCCTCCGGCTAGGAAATCCTCCTTCCTCGGTGCTGGAAACCACACCTTCAGCAGATTTTAAGCTCACCCTTTCCCATCATACACACCCAGGTTCCAGCAGTGCTAGGCCTTCATGGGTGACCTCAATGACACAGCATTTTATCATCTCAATTTTTATGTGGTTTTTAGACTTTTAAATTGATACATTTTTGACGTGTATATAATAAGGTCTGTTCAGAGAAATGGAAATTGTCTTATGCCACTGATGAGAATATAAATTACAACTTCATGATGTAACCCAAATACCTTACAAATGCATGTACCCTTTGGTCTGCAATCCCATGACCAGGAATTTATCCTAAGAAAGGAAGTCATCAGGGATGCACACAAGGATGTTCATTGTGGCAGTTTTTGTTGATGTGAAATATTAGAAACCATATAAATGTCCAAAAATAAAAGAATGGTCACATAAATTATAGTACATTTTATAATCATTAAAAGTCCTGCAGTAGAAGAATATCTGATATGGAAAAAATATTTACAACATAATGGAATTTTTTAAAACATCTTATAAGAGAGTGTGTGTCATATAATGCTATTTTTCTATTCACTCTTTTCTTCTTATATCTACAGTCCCATACCTTGAAAAAAGCTTGGTAGGATATATGTCAAAATGTTTGCAGTGGTAATCCTGGGATGTGGAATAAAAAGTGATTTTTTTTTCTTTTTATCTTCATTTTGTAAAATTTCTATGATAAACCTATTTCTTCATAAATAAAATCATAAACCATATTAAAGGATTAACTATAATTAGTTAACATTACAATTAGTTACAATTAGTTTACTAAGTGTAAACTATATTAAATGGGAACAATATTATTAAAGCTGTAATCTACTAATTTACTTATACCAACACTGTCTTAAGCAGTGCCAGGTACTCCCATACATTTATAATTTATACAAACGTAAGTAAGGAAAAAGTCTCTGATCTCAAGAAGCTCAAAACCCAATAGAAGAGACATAAATTAAAAACAGATCGTGACTATCCAGTGTGATAGGTGCTTCAGAAGCATGGAAGAGAGCACGACTAACTCCAAAAGACGAGGTAGGAGACAGGAAAAGCTTGACAGACAAGGGCCTGGTGAGGCTCAAAAGGTCACCAGGTGACAGCACCCAGGCAAAGCATGCCCCTCTAATTTCAGATCTTTTTTGAAATATTTCTATCATCATGTTAAACAGAAACATTTTATGAATATAAAGGAGAAAAATACTGATTTTGTGATGACTGCAAATTTTCCTTGCATGACATTCATAGATCACAACCCTTGGCCCCATGGGTAGCTGAAAGAGCTACAAGGAAACCCCAGCTCCAATTTACAAGACTGAATGGAGATGTTCAGCCTCCCAACTAACCCCATCTGTCTGGGAATATCTGGAGAAGATCTCAAAGCAGTTCACACATCAGCACCCAATTCCCTGTCCCTTTCACCTCTGCCTTGGTAGGACTGGGGCACTCTGTTGTAATCACCTTGAATCTTCCTGCAGCCTACCGTTATCTAGCTGTTTTCTTTTCTTCACTTTTTTTGGAGGGGGGTGGCAGGGGGGCGGAGATGGGGATAGAAAAAAATTTATTAGGACTCTTTAAGCTTATTTTGCAACTATTTGAACAAATATCTATACATCATGTCACATGGGAAGAAAAGGCAGAGAACTGAAAATGCTGCTTCCCTCTCAACTTCACTGAAAGAAACGAACTTAAACTGGGACTTTCCTTCTAAGTCAGCACTCCTTAGAAGAAACGTCCACCTTCCAGGTGGTTCCAGATGTTATTTTAAATAACATGGTCACCATGTTATTTTAGAAAGAGCCCTGAGAATAACCCCCCAACCATGCCATTAGAGCCTTCATAGATAGCTTTGTCATGGTGAAGTGTCAATCCACTGCAGGTGAATTTTGGGCATGGCCAAGTTGAGGTCCTCATTGAGCATACCAGGACAAAAACATCACTCTAGTCCTACATCTGCACACTTTCTGGTCTAAGAGAAGCAGGTGTTTGGTAGATGTTAAAGAAGTTGAAGATTTTGACAGAATATAAACAAGCCTAGAATGTCCATGATATTTCCAGTAATTGGGCCAAACTGATAAAGCTACAAAGTGACCAATTCCATAATTCTATTTTAAGTTCAGAGTATTGCTCCTCTGGGAATTAGCATCCTCAAACCACTGTACATAAAAGTTCCAGTCTCTTAGGATCATTTAAGCTTTTTGCTCTAAAATTTTTAAAGTAACTTATTTCCAATACTTATCATTCATTGCCACCATTGGTAAATGTCAGCAAAGTGCTAGGAGTAACTTCCTCGATTCCTGATAGCAGTGAAGCAGTATGTTCTCAGAGTTGTTTATAGCGGGAAGGAAAACTTAGAATTAGGTAATGTCAGTGATTTATCAATCCCCTGTGTTGCAAATGCTAACAGACATTGAAGCTCACAGTGTAATCTTTGAGTACACATGAAAAATACATGATGAAATTGCAAGTCCTAGCATTGTATTTCCCCACAGGACACCAACCATCAGCATTCGGAGGCATCAAATCTTTATGCTTTTTGATCACAGGAAAATATAAGGAGTGATTTTGCTTAATCTTAAAAAGGCATCTGATAAAAAAAAAAAAAAAAAAAAGAGCTTGCTAATAATTAACTACTGCCTCTAGACTCCTCTGGAGGAGCTTTTAACTCTTTCAAACCTGCCTTACAAAATGGATAGATGATGGTTTTATAGAGCACAAGGGACATATTGAGTATAATATATTTCAAAAGAGGTATAATAGTACAGCCCAGTTAAGTATTCTTTCCAACATATCAAAAATACAAGACATACCTAATAACAGGTTTTGCAAAATCAGAAAAAGTTCATTTACTTTGATTTTTCCTTCTTTCTATACTTTCATTATCAGTGGGTTTACCTGACCTGCTGGCATGGTCAAGCATTGACAGAATCCTACAAGCTCAATTTATGAGCTGGCATCCTAAGAGTCTACACAAAATAAATATTTTCTATGCTACTGATTACTGATTTTATATAATTACATTTTAGAACTGTATGTTGAGAGGACCTTGAAGAAACCCTGTTATGTTGCATAAAATACTGATAAGACTTTAGCAATGGTTGTCTACCTGTTCCCTTTCACCCTTTGGCTTCCAGAATATTTAAAACATGTTATTATCTTAGAGTTCATGAAAACTTTGCCTCCAAACAAACCCTTCAACTTGAACTTACGAATTCTTCAAAATAAATTTTGGTGGTAATGAAAGTAATTGCCATCGTGTTGTCAGAATTAACTCTATAATCCAATCAAATTGGTATTTTTAAGGAAACAAATCATATGCAAAGAAAAACCAGCATATGTTTTTAGGTCACTGGAGCCTGTAAAAGAGGTAGCTAAAAATTCCTCCAAACAATAATGTGTTGCATTTTTATATCCTCCAGCCCACTCTCAGATTAACACACATTAGTATAGCTGGAATTTGATATTGGTACAGACAGCAGTCGATTCATATCTCATCTGCTCTTAATCTCTCAAGGTAAAATCTTAATGTGACTGGTACTCTAATGAGTACATATTAATAAAACATCACTTAGAAAATAAACTCTCCATGATACATAAAGTTTATTACCCTCAAGAATTTTAAAGGCTCTTACGAGGTAACCATTGGCCTACACTGACATGACACGATCCTATGATTTAGGATGTCAAACTATTGAAAAAAGCCATGACAATATCAATAAAGACATTTTTATGCAGTAGTATGTTCAGCTGATAAAACATTAAACTGTAGCACTTTGAGGAAGCCCTTTGACTTTTATATATCTGATATGCTGCCCCTCTTTTACGCCAGTCCTGGGTAAAGTTATTCTTTTATGGGTTCCCTCTTTCCCTAACAAAACCCATCTCTCTCTTGTCAGTGCTATGCCAACTCCACACTTAACAAGGCCACTGAATTTGGAGTGAAAAGGCCTCAAATTACATACTAGGCCGATCTCTATCTAGCTATGTGACATTAAGCAAATTGGACCTCAGTTTCTTCTTTGGTACAAGGAGTTTTCACCTGCCCTACTTGCCTAAAAGAGTTTTTTCATGCTCAAATATGAAAAGTTTTGTCTGATTGTTTTAAAAGTGAATGTTATACTATGTAAACTGCTCAAGCCAGCTAGAATTAAGTTCAGCTGAGAAGACAGACAACCCACAGTGATAGTGGCTTAAACAAGTTAGAACTATTTCTTTCTCATGTGAAAGAAATTTAGAGTGCCAGTATAATGGCTACAGGATTGAGGGACCCAAATTCTCTCTTCTGATTCTTTTTTCTCTCTTGGTGTGCTGCCGATTCTTAGCACCTGACTTCTTTGTCAGGCTCGAGGTCAGCTACGTGAGCTCTGCTGGTGTGTCTGCTTTCTAGACAGCAAGAGGAAGAGAGGGGACATTCTTCCCTTCTCCAGGGACTCTTCCAGGAATTGTGCATGATTGTTCAGAGCTTAAACAACTACTTCTAGCTGCAAGGGAGGTTGATATCCTCCACATGCCCATGATAAAAACCAGGAAATCTATTACAAAGAAAGAAGATGGTGGCAATTGAGGATTGCTATGGTTTGAAAGTTTGTGTCCCCTCCAAAATTCATATTGAAACTTAATCTCCAACATGATAATATTAAGAGGTGGGGCCTTTAGGAGGTGATTAAGTCATGATGGTAGAGCCTCATGAGGCTGTTTGTCATGAGGGATTAGGGCCCTTATAAAAGGGCTCGATGGAATAGGTTCACTCCTTTCTATTTCTTCCGCCATGTGAGGGCATAGTGTTCCTCCCCTGTGCAGGACACAGCAACAAGGTGCTGTCTTGAAAGCAGAGAGCAGCTCTCACCAGACGCTGAACTGGCTGGCACCTTGATCTGAGACTTTCCAGCCGCCAGAACTGTGAGAAATAAATTTCTATTATTTATAAATTACCCTGTCCCAGGTATTTTTTTATAGCAGTACAAAGACAGGGATCAACTGGCAATCCTTGACAGAGACCATTTTTCTGACTTCCATAGGACTATTCCATACTCTACTTCCATCTCACTTTGAAACCTGTTAAAACGTTCCTGTTCCAGGTCACATTTCTTTTGAACCCTAGTCTCTAGTTTTCAGGTGACACTGACCACACAATAAATTAAATATATGAAAGTACATTAAATAATGGTTTATTATTTCAAAAATCTCTGACATTGTCTCTCTTTACAAATTCTCTCACCATAATCTGTACATCTCATTGCCACTAGAGTTCCAGATTTACCCCTATAAAGTATACATTTAATTATATGATTTTCTTGCTTTAAACCTGAATCAGTAGCCTGTGGTTAGGGAGACCATATGTTCCAACTTACCCAAGACAGTCTTGTTTTATGTTTTTTTGTCCTGGTATCTCATCTAGTTCATTACTTGTCCTAGATTTTTATTTCCTAATAAAGTAATGTTATTAATATTTGTTTTAAAATAAGCCATAAGATGTTTAATGGACCTCCACTTTATACTTCCAGCTTCTGCTATAGTCTCTTCTGGTACCTCATGAGAACTTTGTGCAATGAATAGATTTCTTATTTTGACACTTGCTTAAATGTGAAAGATAACCAGTGATAACACAACTCTCTTTCTCAACCCCTTCAAGTTCCAGCTTAAATTGTATCAGCTTTTCAAAGAGAGCACACAGGGTTATTTGTTCATAATTCATTCATAAATTGAAGTGCCCTTGGATACATTTGGGTAGGGTCAGTTAATTCCTAGGTCAGTGGCATTGCCTTCAAGGTACAGGAAGTTATCAGGCAGACAATTGGCTAGTCAAGTGGAAACATGAAAATAATAAGTTAAATATGAGTAAAAATGTGCAGGAAATAGAGACAGCAATTCTGCCAATGAGTATACAGAGAATAACCTGAAGGTTCTTACCTCAAAAGTTTATCATCTATTGTATTGTATAAGTCTACAACTATTTATATTTTTATTGTTTATTAATAAATTTTATTTTGCAATAAACCTTTTCAGCAGCAATGAGCTAGAACAAAAAACAAAGAAAATTCAAGTTTCATAGAAACTTAAGACTGACTCCCCTTGGAAACTAGAATACACAAATCTTCTAAAGAAAAATCAGAAACTCCTCTAAAAGTTAATAGAAGAGTTTACACAACCACAGTGATTTAACATGTGCAGCTGTAGAAAGTCAGTTTCCATACTGTCTCACACTGTGAAGCATGACTTTTCATTTAAATTAAAAGGCTCTTTTAGATTAACATTGCTCATTTTCTTATTCCAAGATTTCTTGTGCAAGCATGAAAATAAAGGGATCATTGTCAACGTGCTATCTCCACTAACAGAAGAAAAAACTTCTCCAATATTTAAATGGTGCAAGTTTTACATCAGAGTCTTCAGCTTCAAATAGAAAAACAGTTCATTTCAAAAATGGTTCAATTGTTTTCACCAGTTTATGAAATACAAAAATTGTTTATTCTGGCATAGTTAAAACATCTAACATTTTTGTGAATGCTGTTGTAAATTCAGTTAAAATGTTCAGAATTGAAAGTAACTATTATTTGGTTTTGTTGCGATAAAACAATTAGAAATTTTGGTGGAGCCCAGTTCTACGGTAAGAACAAAATGTCATAAAATTTTTTTAAAATAGAAACCATGGAGCAGAATTCTATTTAGAGTTGATTGTGGTACACATGTTATTCAGAAGTTTGTTCAAACAAGCTGTAATATTTTATTCCAAATAAATAATGTAGTTCTCAAATTTTGCACATATATGTATACTTACATATAGGGTAATTTAACTACATGAAATTTGTGATGATGCTTATGCTGAGGACAAAAAAGTATATCCAGCATGGCAATCACACTTTCTTGTTTTACTGCCTACAATCAGTTGGATATGAGAAATGTTTGAGCCTTTGAAGAATTTTTTTATATCAATCTAATTGTGCTACCATAGAATCAAATTTTTTCTATAAACAAGTCTTCTAAATTTTTGTTGGGTTTTTTCTGAAATTAGTTGGAAATCTCTAACAAGTACTCAATGAATAAAATGTCAAAAAACCCTTCAGTTGTTGAGGCTCTTAATAAATTTTGATTACTAAAAACAAGTTTACAACAACGAAGACACTGAAACTTATCCCTCCAAGAAACAAGGGAAGAAATGAACAAATTAAGTGATAAGGACTTAAAGGTATACAAGTTTCAATTTTGGAATTCTATCATTGCCCTCCAGAATGTATTACTTACTTATAAGGAGTAAATACATGATAGAGCTACTATTTCTAATTGAATACATTTATATTCTATTCTGGAGTGAAATAAAAGAAAGCCTATTAGTTAATAACATTTATATTTGGCAAAAATTCAAAAACATCAAAAACAAACAACTTATTTGACAAGTTTTGTCTTGTAAAAATATTTGTTGAAGAAAGGCACACTGAATAGAGGGGGAAACAGCCTGAGATGTTTACACATTCCAATATGAAAAAAAAAAATTGCACTGAGAATATCCTCTGTTTGGCAAAATTTGTTTTGGACATACCCTAGTCCCTGCAGGGAGAATATTTTCTCAATAAAAAAAAAAAAAAAAGAAGAGTTCACTGCAGTTATCAAACATTCTAATCTACATACCATAAAACAGAGCTTTGAATATAATTCAATTTTATTAAAACATTAAAATAAAATCATGCTGAAAATATACATATTCTTCAGAAAAACGCTAGTGGCATGGTATTAGAGATCAATATAGATAAGGAGCAGATTAAAATATGTGACTATATGCATGTATCAAGAATATTCTGTTCATTTTATTTATTGTTCACATAATAAAGAGGGGTTTTTTAAATTTTCAATTCAATATAAAAGATAAATGTTTTTATATATTAAAAAAATTTTCTTTTAAAAAGTTTTCAATAGAATCAACTTGATGGTCAATAAATATTCAACAATTAAATTTCAATTATTTTCAGTATTTTCTTTTACTCTCGAATGTGTCCCAGTTAGGACTATAAATTTTATGGTCATCCATAGCCAACATGATAAAATCACATTCCTTGTGATGTGGCCCTCTGGACCTTCCAGCCTCCTCCTGCACATCTCCACCCCATCCCTCTCCAGAACCTTCCAGGCAGGAGCAGTGTGCCTCCCTGCTCCAATGCCCTGTGCCCGCATAACGCTGGTGAATTCTAGCACAACCATTAAATCCAACTCAAATATCTTCCTATAGCTTTCCCCTCCCACTGACTCACCCCACAGCATAAATCATGTGTGTATCTGTGTTCTCAAAGAGCTTTACATAAGCTGTGCAATTGCTGTTACAGCCCCACTACTTTGTTTTCTGTCTGGCTTTCTGCCTGGGCGGGGAGGGCTGAGAAGTCATGGACTTTGACCTCTTCATCTTTGTACATCCAGAGCCTGACGCATTACCTGATACATGGTGGTCATTAGGTAAATATTTGTCTAATGAAATGTGTTGTATTGCAAAAACGGTCTTTCAGAACCTCATAAAACACACTACTCAGGCATCTCTTTGCTCTGCTTGTGCATAAAGCCTCCCAGCACCTGATCCACTAGCTGCTGAGCCCCAGCATGGCCTGGTTCTCTCTGGAGGAGTAGTGGGTTTGTGATCATCTATTGGCATACTCTTGCAAAGGCTCTAGGGTACATAGATAATTAATATCCGCTGCCCAGTGACTCACTTAGCTTCATAGAATCTGAGATAACAATTATATGAGTGTGTGTGTGTGTGTGTGTGTGTGTGTGTGTGTGTGTGTGTGTGTGTGTAAAATTAACACTGACTTATTCACAAATAGGCCAAGAGCAATTCCCAGCACCTACACCCAAAATCTAACAAAACTATCAGAAAGGTTAATGAAGAAAACCTAACCCTATTTCCTAAAGCTGGCACAGACTCCTTCTCTTTCACTAGGCAGTAAGTCCTTAAGTAAGAAGATGTTCCAGCAAAGTCAATCTATGGCATATAAAATGGTCAGTCTCCATGAAACAAAGCTGCCTTTCATTAGGGCTATAAGTGAAAAGTGCCTTATAGGAGTATATACAACAGTAGTTCAAAAACTTCATGGAAAGATTCATACTATCTTTTGCTTCTATCTCTCCACAGACTTTTTGAAGTGCCCTCATATGTGTGTATTATAAACACTTTGAATAGATAACATACTGTCCATTCACCTGTCCATTGCCATCAGTAACACTGAGAATCACACAGGTGACCGCATGGTGGTAATGGAAAGGCCTTGGAGCTAGACAGGTCTGTCAGAGAACTTTGGCTTTATCTTTCCTTGAACCTCAGTTTCTCCACCAGTAAAATGTGGATAATTGTACCTGCCATTTAAAGTGGTTGAGAGGATTTAAGAGAAGGATAGTGGCTAGACCAATAAAACTTAAAGTTATTGCATTCATTATTACAGAGTCTCTTACTGTTTCACTACTATTTAACCTGCTGTCATTGCACAACCTTCTTATTCTCTGAAGTGGAGCCAGCTGCTGAGTTCCCATTGCTGCCAAATTCTGTTTTCAGTGGCATTTTAAGAACAGCCTTCCTCCCCACATCCACAGGGAATAGGCATGCCCAGGGGCTTCTCTGCTGCCTCCCAGTACAGAGCTTCCTCTGGAAAGTACAAGGTGAGCAGGTTTATGTGATCCCCCCAAGACTTGGCTAAGCTTCACTCTCACCTGGTGACTCATGTCCTCTGAGTTGCTGAATGAATTGAAAGTGTTGCCAAGGAATTTTGCAATTCACAGCAGGTGGATGTAGAAATTACAGAATCACTCTCCTCAAATCAGTGACAATGGACATTTGTGCCACAAGGATGAGGCCACCTTGGGAAGCACCCCAGCCAACTTTTCTTCATACTTCAGTACAGACCCCAAAAGACTCATGTCATTTTATCACTTTCCAGTGTATATGAGCACAAATGCAGGAAAAGAAAAACCTGATACCAGAGGGTCCAAATTCACAGGCATCAACAAATATTTTGCAACCTTTTTAATGTGAACAGTGAATTGACTTATATGAAACTGAAAAGAACTGATGAATTATTACATTATTCATCAATTACTTCTTTCAAAAGATGTCTCCCTCTCCTTATCAATACAGCTGAATGTTTTATCTCTGTGCTGCATTTGGGCAATTTTGTTACATTTAGCTTCCAATTAATTTTTTGAATTTTTATTTTTGATTATACATATTTATGGGGTACGGAGTTGATTATTAGTATTTGTGTACAGTATGTGATGATCAAATCAATATTATTAGCATGTTCATCATTACAAACTGTAATTTCTCTTTGTGTCCCTTACCCAATTACTCCCTAACCCCCTCCCGCTCCCTCTTTCTCACCTCTAGTGACTATAGGTCTGTTCTTCTGAAAGTTCAACGTTTTCTTATGGTCTTTCTTTTTCTTTCCCTTTCTTCTTTCAATTTTTTTTTTTCTTTAGCTGTCTTTAACCAGCTGATTAAACCATGCATTGGGTTTCAATTTTAGTGACTATGGTTGCAATTCTAGAAAATGTATTTAGTTATTTTTGAATTTTTTTAGTATTCCATTTAAATTTATGTATTAGTGTTTGGGCTATATCTATTTGTATAATTTTTTTCATAGTTGCCCTAGGGATAACAGAATGCATACCTAACCTTTTACAGTCTGTTCGGATCTAATGCTTTACCACTCCAAGCAAAATATAGAAGCCTTACACCCACAGAACACTTTACCTTCTCCCTTGTACATTACGACTGTCACATGCTTTACATCCTTATACACTGAAACCCTACCAACATTATAATATTTGCTTTCAACAGTCAGACATATTTTAAGGAACTTAAAAGGAGAACAATAGCCTTTTATATTTACCCAGGTATTTGCCATTTTTATTATTCTTCCTTCATTCCTGAAGTTCCAAGTTTCCCTTTAGTATCATTTCCCTTCAGCCTAAACAACTTCCTTTAAACATTTCTTTTAGACCAAGTCCACTGGTAGTAAACTCTCTTTATTTTGCCTTCCTTTCTAAACAATATTTTTATTGATTATAGAATTCTGGGTTGACAGTATATTTTTATCTTTCAGCATTTTAAGTATATAATGCCACTGTCTTCTGATCTCCGTGGTCTCAATAGGGCAATTGTAAGTAATTCAAATTGTTCCCCTATATGTAATGTGCTATTTTTCTGGGCTGCTTCAAGACTTCTTTTTATTTTTGGTTTTCAGCTTTTGATTATGATGTGTCTGTGCTCAGTTATCTTCGAGTTTATCCTGTTTGAGTTTTGCTGAGCTTCCTGAATCTGAAAATTTGTGTCTTTCACCAAATTTGGGAAGTTTTCAGTCATTATTTCTTCACATTTTTTTTCTGCACCAATTTTTTTCTCTCTCCTGGAACTCAGATGCTAAAAATGTTATACATGTCGCTGTGATCTCCAGCGACCCTGAGGCTCTACTCTTTTGTGAATTTGCTCTGTTGTTCAGATTGGATAATTATTACTCATCTGTCTTCAAATCCACTGATTCTTTCTTCGGTCATCTGAATCCTGCTACTGAGCCAATCCAAGGAATATTTTTATTATCAATATTGGATTTTTCAGTTCCAAAATTTCTACCTGGTTCTTTTTTACATTTTCCTATTTCTCTGTGTAAAATTTCTTTATTTCCATTCATCTCAAGTGTTTTTATCTTTATATGGGGCATAATTATAACAGCCAATTTAAATTCTTTGATAATTTCACAACTCTGGGTCACTTGGGGATTATGTTGTCTTTTCCCTTGTGAATTGGTCACATTTTCCTGGTGGCTTTTTGGTTTTCGTTTGTTGTATAATTTTGAATAGTATCCTGTACATACTAGTATTATGTTGTGAGACTCTAGGTCCTGCTAAAGTCTGGTGGATTCTGACTGTTTTGTTGGCTTTCGCAGGCAATCGACCCAGTTGGGTCTCGAATGTAAATACTGTCTCACCTTCTTCGAGTACTGGCTTCAACAGCAGCTCAGTTTCCAGAGAGTTTGCTCTGCTGCTTTGGGTTTGTCCTATGCTTGCACAGGTCCAGGGTGAGACTGGAACTTGCTCTAACTTAAACACATCATTAGGGGACCTCTTTCTCCAGCCCTCTCCTCTCTGGCATTCTCCACACATTCTCTGGTTCCCCTTTTTCTGACCTGCGGGTCAGAAACATAGGGTTATCTTTAAGTTTCAGCTGCCTACAGTACCCTACAGCTACAGATCTGCCACTGGGGCCTAACCTCAAGCAAGGTAAAGAATTTTAAAAGGGAAAAAAAATTGGAAATTCACTTCTATATGGATCACTTAAAATTTCAACTCTCTTTCCCAATCTGTCTGCTTTTGCCAAATTTTCAGGGTACTCAGTTATTCTCTTTTTGTATTTTGCCCAGAGCATGAGTCATAATCATCAGAAGAGATTGGCTGCTCCATCTTGGCCAGCAAAAGAATTCATCTGTTTAGCTGAGTTTTCTTTGTTTGCTTTTCCAAATCTTTCTACACATTTCTCACTTTGTCTTATTCTTCCCTTATGGTTTTCATTTATTCTATCACTAATAATTCTAAGCAAATAGAATTTTTATTGTCTCTATCACAATGATGAATTCTTACCCTGCATGTTCTGTAATTTTGTTTCGTGAGCTCATCTTCAGTCAAAGTATTTTAGAATCACTTGTAACCTGGGCTGTGAAAGTGGATGTACAGTGTGGCTTTGAATTTGCTTCTTCAGAGGACACTGGTAACTCACTAGCCTAGGGTCAATTTATATGCAAGCTTTTCAGTATCGTGTGTGATTCCTGAACCACACCAATGATATAATTTAGACTCAACACCTATGTTGTATACAGTTGGATATTAAATTTGTCATAAGGGTGTTTAGAGTTTTTTTCCTCCAGCAAGAGCTCAAGCAAAAACAAGCTTTCTTGCCATTTCTCTGGGCCAATAAAAAGTTTGCCTAGTTTCTCTTTCACAAAGTGTACAGCGAATCAATAGAGTGGAACAGTGAAATGGTAGAGAATGGACCTGGAAGAAAACAGGTGTGTGACCAACACCTTCTCTAACCCAAAGCAGCTCCCAATGAAGCCCCTTAATTTTTTTTAAGCAGGTCTCAGGAACTCAGCTTTTCTTGCTATCCTTCTGAATTTGTCACTACCAACCTATCACATGGGGTTCTTTTCCCTCACACAAGCCATAGGATATATTTACTCTTCTGTCAACTGGAAAAAATAAGTATGCACTATGTTTATTTCACAGGGTCATCATGAACAATGCTGCTCAGAGTCTCATTAGTAGCCACCAGGCCCCCAAACCAATATGGAAAGAAGACAGACTTGAACTGAAGGGAAACTAAATTTTTTTAAAAGTTGTCTTTGCCAGACTGGCAAAGAGGTGATTATGACACTGTATTGCAGATGAGGGGACAGAGGTCTATGGGAGAACATAACAAGGGTACCCAGCCCAGTCATAATCAATCAGAGGAGGCTTTCAGGAAGAGGTGACATCCCAGTTAAGACTTGAAGAACAAGCAGGTATTAGGCAGTAGGACTGGGTATTCCAGGTAGAGGGAACAGAGTTTGCAAAGAGGCATAAAACACCAGAATGCTCTC
Organism: Cynocephalus volans; assembly: GCF_027409185.1. Lineage (NCBI taxonomy): Eukaryota > Metazoa > Chordata > Mammalia > Dermoptera > Cynocephalidae > Cynocephalus > Cynocephalus volans. Next base: position 101,959,751 of record NC_084460.1, on the reverse strand, counting down.
AGATAACTACAAACAGTGCTAGAAAGTTGAGTGGGGGAGGGGATAAGGAAGATGATGAGGTTATGGAGGGAGGCAGGGGCCAGGCCATGAGGGGCCTCCTAAGCCTCAAATGCTGGACTAAGGGGCTTAGACACTAGATTGAGGTTGGTTTGACCCTTATTTTTGAGCTTCTACTTCCTCGTTCATGAAACTAGGCTATCTCACAGAGTTGTTTGGATGCAATCAAATGTTGCAAGCACTGTGCTCAGCAAAGGGTCTGCTCCATAGCAAAAGTTTCCCACATGCTAGCTACAATTGGTATCATTATTCTGATCTAGCCGAATTATTATGAGACTAAATGAGATTATGCAGGCAAAGTTCTCAGCAAGAACTGGAGCAAGACCTCTTGGGTTTATATCCTGGATCTACTACCCCAGAGTAGACAAGTTACCTCAACTTCCTGAGCCTGTTTTCTGGTCTGTGAAATGGGGACATTAACCCTACAGTGTTGTAAGGATGAAGAATGCATGTAAAAAGCCCAATAGTTCCTGGAAGATGATAAATGCTCAAGAAAATAAAAATGTTAATTATTAGAGCTTAAAAAAAAAACAAAAAAAAAGTTGTCTTTGCTACCCCAATGATGGGGACCACCTTGAAACACAGTCCAGAGGGAAAAAATATGCAAATCCAAGTTCTTGTGAGTATTTATCTCTACTTTCCTTGATGCATATAGATGTAATTGACCCTTGATCACTGGTCAAACAATAATAGTTGTTTTATAATTTTTTTTGGATCCTCTGAAGATTGGGGGTTATTATTAGGAGACAGTTTTTAATGGATCTCTCAATATTTCCGCACAACTTATAAATAGAGATGCAGACTACCCTTTGTTCTGAACTATCTTTTCAAGGATATTTGTATAGCAAACGGCCTTGAAATATAAATATTGTGTCTCCCTGCAGAGCAAAGAGCAGGTTTGCTTACAGCCTTGGAAAGTAGAGGTAGTGTTTCCCTCCAAAGCAAAAGGAAGGCATGCCTACTGTGCTGTATAGCAAAGAAGATGTCTCTCTCTCTGAGGCAAAGGTCAAGCATGCTGTTATACAGATTCAGGTTCCCTAAGTTCGGGGTCTTCTGTAACAAACCCACTGAGTGTGCAGCTATCATATGACTCCCTTCACAACACCTTGTGGGGAGTAGGGCTTAGGGACTAGTGTACAAATGCTCATTCTCTGGCTACAGCTATTGTTGTCAGTAATATACTGTCCTTTACCTCTGACCCTGGAGTCTCAAGTCTCCTACCACTGTCCTTGAAACTGTGGCCGGCTAACCTGTGGGCTTGCGTGTAGAGTAAAATCTTAGCCCCTCAGGGGCCTTGGCCGCTCTATAATGCCCTTTTATGCCTTCCCAATCCTCCCATAGTATTTATTTCTCCTCCAAGAGTGGGATGGTTGCCATGTATTTGCATAGCATCTGGGCATGTGCCAATTTACCAGGTCCTCTCAGGACTCTACCCCAGAACTCTATTAATTAATACATTCAAATAGATCCCCAAAGTGGTCACTAGTTTCTCTGTTTCTTCCTCACAGATGTACACCTTTCTCTTTGGAATGCATATCACATATTTCAACAGCTGCAATCAGAAGCAAACATTATATCATTATATTCTACAGCCACTATATGCCTGTACTAATGCATGTGTGTAGTCTTAACGTAAACTTCACTTGAGATTAAGGATGTAAAAACCTCATGCAAGACCATCTAAATATAAATTTTTATTATTATGAGCTCCTTTAATACAAGAGCTATGGTTGACCACCCTGAGCTACCTGGTAGAATTTCCTCATTCCTGAACAGGAGAAATTTAGCTAAAAGTAAATTAGTGAGCACTCAGCTAAAATATTTGTAAGAGACCAGTAAAACAAGTTTCCTTTGTCAAAAGCTGAAAGCGACCAGGGACCATGTTTAATCTGTTGATATAAAATATCATTGTCCCTCTAAATTTTCCTTGCATTTTACTGACAATCTAGTTACTGAATTGTTAGATGTGGAATTTACTCTTAATTAAGTACGTGGTCTAACAATGTATATTAAATTAATGAACAGGAAGTGAGGGGCAAAAATTCCCCGTCTATCTTCTTCTTCTTTTGTATTATATATATGGTATTAAAATCTGTTCTAGATTCCATGGACACATACCAAATAACCCCAAAACTTAGTGGTATAAAACAACAATGAGTCACGCTCCCTGATTCTGTAGAGGAATTTGGACAGGGCATAGTGGGGACAGCTTGTCTCTCATCCACAATGTCTGGGGCCCCAGATGGAAGGATCGAAGGCTGGGAACTGGAGCCATCTGGATGCTTCTCCACTCATGTCTGGTGTTGGATGGTGGCCGTCAGCTGGGGCCTTGGTTCCTCTCCATGCTGTCCTCTCCATGTGAGCTCGATTGTACTTCCTCACAGGGTAGTAGCCGAGTTCCAAGGCCAAGTGTCCTGAGAGAGGAAACAGATGGAAGCTGTATTCTTTTTATGACTTAGCCTTGGAAGTCACACAGCATCACTTCTGCCACATCTATTGGTCAGAGAAGTCACAAGTCTGTCTAGATCCAAACAGAGAAAATATAACCTACAGCTTTTAGTGGAAGATATCAGTCACAATTTAAGAAATGCATGTGAGATTGGGATATGTATTTGGTGTGGCCCTCTTCGGAAAATATAATTTGCCATAGTATGTATTTGTTGTAAATTCTCACAATAATCCTACAAAAGAGATGTTTTCATTCTCTTTATGTTACAAATAGAATATAGAACTCCAACAAGTTAAGCAACTTGGCCAAGGTAACAGCCATTGGTAAGCCCGATACCCACCCATAACACACTGAATGCCTAAACGCTTGATTATAATAATATCCATCAGTAAACTTACCCACATGTAGCTTTGTTTAGGCAAAGAGCTCCTCTTCCCATAGCTAGAGATTATTTCAGTTTCTGCTTTGAGCCACTGTGTTCTGGATGTGTCCTTGGACAGGACTCTGTTGACCTGTCTAGTCTGGCTATCATCTCTGAAGTGTCACTGCCGAAGATCTGGCACGTGACTTAAAGACTTGCCCTTTTTAAATTTCTACCTATTTCAGCTGCTTCTAGGACTGTATTAGAAGTGGGAGCACAGGCCAGCTCGTACAGAGCAGCGGTAACATGAATGAGCTTTGGAGGCACATAGACATGGGTTTAAGTTCTGGCTCTAACATTTCTGGTTTTGATGCAGTTAGCGCATTACTTAATTTTACTAAGCCTCATGTTTCTAACTTGTGAGACTGGGACAATAATATGCTTCTGAAACCTGGTACAGAGGGGCATATCACTAGAAATATTACTGACAAAATATTACTAACACCTGTCCCCACATTCATAATCAGCGCCCTGTAACTAGAAGTTCTCGGGTGGTATCTCATGTGCTTGCAAATCAATCCCCATGTGATGCTCACAGTAGACTTCCTCCTCTTCCTTGGATCCAGCCCCTTCATGGTGGATGGTCGCAGGAAGCATCACTACCTTGGTTACAGATGCTCCCCCAGGAAAAGGCTGTCTCCTAGGAGACTATAGCAGCAATCCCTCAGATGGTGAAGAGATACAGTATTCAGTTTATCATTGGGAGGAATGCACCCTCGCCAGTTCACTTGGGACACACAGAAAAACAGTTTTTTTCTGCTTTTGCTAGCAATCTCTCTCTCCAGAGGACTTACACATTGGTCCTTAGAACCAGGAGCTAACAGACACCCTTCTGCCCTCCCTAAGTCTACACAACCATTCATCCTCCTCACTCAAACTTGCCTTCCTCTTCGGCCAAAAGCAAAAACACAATGCAACTTGCACAAGTCCTTTTTTCTCAGTTCTATACAGTTTCACAGACTCTCCTAGACCTGTAAATAGTCACACTGCCCTCTACGATCTCACTCTCTTCCACACTTCTTCCTTCTCTGATTTTATGTCCCAATCAGCCTCTCTCATCTCTTGCCTTTCCCTTTGTCCTTTGCTTGTATAAATCATGGTACATCTAGGTAGGAATTAGCTTTATTCAACTGCTTTCTGTAACAAGTGCTTTCGCCCTGGTTTGTCTACTCTGGGCACCCTTAGATCCTCCCAATGAAAACAAATATGTGTAGCATTAACAGGAGAGGTCTTTAACTGCAGACTTCATTTAAAAAGAAAAAAACAAGAATCTACTGAGAGTAACTCAGACCCCACTGTGGAAAGAACTACATACAATTTACATGCCAACAACTTAAGCTGAACTAAATATACAGTAAATTAACTGCAAATAGCATTGAATGTAGAACTGACAACTTATAATCATACCTAACAAAAATTTTTTTAATTGGCCAGATGTAGCTGAGGGGAGTATCTCTGCCCTGGCCCCATGCAGATGCCCTTCCTCCATCATTCAGATCCTGCTCTTTTCTCACCTCCACTGAGTCCCTCTCCATCTGTCTCACACATCTGGATTGAAGGGATCACTCTCCTGTCAAGACTTTTAATGCCAATTATTTCATGCTATTTCTCCATCTGAAATTAAAAGTTTGCTTTTAATTCAAATTCCTCATCAATTCCATTTGTCAGGAGGTTGCTTTCTCCAAATACGTTCTGCAAACTGTCATCTCTGGCTGCTTGCTTCCATAAATAGAGCTGACTCTCTATATCCAGTGCCAGTGCAAAGAGAAGTGCTGTATAGCCCCAGGCTTTTTGGTAGGAAGCAGCTACTTCCAGTGTGGAGGCTACAAGAAAAGCTTCCCCTGTTGCCCAGATCTCTGATACTTCCTGCGTTTCCATGGCAAAATTCCCTAACCGGATGCAGCTGCGTAGGCGGGTAGGCGGGTAGGCAGGGTGGGGAGAAGAGACTATTTAACCATTTCTTCCCACTACCTACACTTGAAACTTTCTATTTTCCCCTGCTCATTGCATGTGACATTCTGTTCTTGTTCCCTTGTTAAGTACTCGCCCACCCCCACTACTATACACATACAACAAACATTTTTGTCAGCTCAAAAAATGCTATGCTTTTGACAGGAAAATACTGGATTCATGGTAGTGCCACTAGAAAATCTTTTCTTTTCTAATTTCTCCAAGCCCATCTTGGTCCCAGCGGAATGAGGAGGTCCCCAAAGCCAGGGATACTGGTCACGTCAGGAAGTCACCTGCAGCTGTAAAAACTAATGCACATAATGAGGATAGTATTTTTGGCATTTTGAATAGATATATATTTTTATTTCCGCTTAAATCATGCTCCTTCACAGTCTCAGCACGCAAGCTTGCCAAAAGGCTTCTTGCCGCAAGGAATAAGAGGCCATTGATCATCTTTGAGTCATAAATCTGACTTTTACAAGTTCACATCAAAACAGTTGGCACAAAAGCCAAGCTTTGGGTAGAGAGAAAAGTTCCCTTAGCCTCTATCTGGCATGGGAAGAGCTGGGCCCGGCATAGCAGAGAATGTCCTCCACATGCAGGCATGGGGACACCAGCAGAGGACACGGACACTCAGCTCGTCAGCTCCGCTGCATTGTGGGAAGCAAAGGAGGCAATCACTGGGACTGAGCATCATGGCCTCCTCCCTGTCCCTGCCTCACCTGGCTGTCATCCTAGAAAGGGGTTGCATAGGTTTAGAGGAAAGCCAAACAGAGAGGTGTTTTGCCTCATTTCCCACTGAGACACATAGCAAACTGCCATGGAATGGCTACCTCAGAGGAACAGTCGTCAGTCGTACAACGTGGACCTGCAGAGGGAGGGCCTGAAATGAGGCCCCCAGAGGCTCCCTTGGCTTTGAGTATCAAAAGTACCTGGATATTTCCACCTGCCCTAGAAAGGAAGCAGGCTAGATCTCATGGCTGGGTGGAGAGCTCACCAGAGGGTCACTGGAGGGAGCCACCAGGGAGCCTGCTGGACTAGAGGGCCGGGTGGGGGAAACTGCCTGTCTTCGAGAGTGGAAGTGATACCAACTCACAGCCCTGCCCAACTGAACGAGAGATGACAGAGCACGAGTCCACCAGCTGCCAACTTGAGCTGGCACGTGGCAGGGCAGGCTGTAAGCAGGCATGAATGGGGACATGCTCCCAGAGAGCAGAGGAGCCAGGGCAGCAGAGACATGGGTCTGAGGACCCTCTTTTCCCATGGCCACGAGGTCAGAAGGCCTTCCTCCTGCTGTATACTGAGAAACCATCTCAGAAAAGGAAGAGGTGAAGCAAATCTGGCATTCTTTTTTTGTTGTTGTTGTTCTTAAATCACTTTATTGAGGTATGATTAACCAATAAAAAGGTGTACATACTTAATGTATATAACCCAATGAGATCAGAGATAAGTATACACCCAGGAAACTATCACCACCATCAAGGCCATAAACATGTCCATCACCTCCCAAAGTGTCCTCCTGCTGTCTTTATCATTTTTTGTGTGTACATGACAAGAAAACTTAATATTAGATCTACCCTCTTAGCAAATTTTAAGTATATGATACAATATTGTTAGCTGTAGGCATTATGCCATGTAGTGGATCTCCAGAACTTAATTACCCTGCATAATTGAAACTTTGCATCCTTTAACCATCACCTCCCCACGTCCCCCTCCTCCCAGCCCTCTGGCAACCACCTTTCTACTCTCTGCTTCTATGACTCTGACCATTTTAGATTCCACATACAAGGGAGATCACATTGATTATCCAAAAGATACTGTTACACACATTTGCCAAATTGTTTTTTCTCCCTGTGGTTGGCAGCTTCTGAGATGGCTCCCAATGGTCCCCACCTCCTGGTATTCATGCCCTGGTGCAAACCACTCTCCTCCAGTGTGGTGTGGACCTGGTGATTTATTTCTAACAAGTAGAATATAGCAAAAGTGTTGGAATGTAACTTCTGAGACTAGGCCTGAAAAAGATTCTGGTTTCCAATTTGCTCACTTGTCTTCCTCTCTCGCCTGCTCGCTCTGAAGAAATGAGTTACCATGTTGTAAGCTGCTCTGTAGAGAGGTCTATGTGGCAAGGAACTGAGAGAAGCTTTGGGACAACAGCCAGAGAAGAGCTGAGTCTCTCAGTCCAGCAACTCATGAGGAACTGAATCCTGCCACGTGACATCCATAAGTTTAGAAGAGGACTGTCCCTTAGTCTAGACCTCAGATGAAACCCAGGTAAGGTAAACAGTTCATCCCATTTTGCCCAGGACTTTCCCAGTTTCAATGCCACAAGCTCCACGTCTCAGGAAATGACTTAGTCTTGAGCAATCCCAGACAGTTGGTGACCATAGACCTAGCCTAGATGGCACTATAAATGTACCTTTTGAGAGAGTCTAAGGCAGAGTATCCAATAAAGCTACACCTAGATCCCTGACCTATAAAAACTGTGAAATAATAAACGTTTGTTGTTTTAAGCTGCTGAACTTTGGGGCAATTTGTCATGCAGCAAATGGAAACGAATATATTCATTACCCAAATGATTGAAAGAGAAAGGTCAAATCAGCTACAGAAAAATAGCAAAGCTATATTTTCTTCATGCAGCTGCACGTAATATGAGTTAATGTAGTAACCTCACTATAAGAGTACTACAATTCTAAACAGTTGATTCAAGGAGGTATAGCTTTCAGAAAGAATGAAGAATTAGGTATGTCTCTTACCTTCAGGGAGCTTCAAATCCTATCACAAAATCCAGAAATAATCACCTGACAGAGATCAAGAGACTCTCAACAGGGGCTCAGAAGATGCCATCACAAACTTTATCTCTCTTCTGGAGAATCTATACGCAGATTAAATGAATTTTCTAAGTCTTGCAATGAATCTGCCTGTAGGTAGAACCAAGAGCCAAAATTTCTCTCAATCTCAGGAAGCAAGTATATCATCCAGCCAATACAGAATATGGGAGTGGGAACTCCATATTTTCTCTGACATGGGAAATTTGGCTTCATTTAACCAATTTACTACACAGAGGTCAGTTCTATACCATGCGGATAGGCACCTAACAAGTGCCAGTTCATGATTATGAGGCCCACAATTGAGCATATGAAGATGCCAAATATTTTCAGTGATAAGTCTCTAGCTATCAGAGGCAGTGACCAAATGGTTAGTTATGGGCATGAAAATATACGCCACAAAGGTCAGTACAAATGCTCTAGTCTCAACTGAGATAAAATCACCACCACCATAAATATTTGAACAGTGTTTTACAGCTCAGGAAGACTTGTATATCCTTTACATCAAAGATTTTTACACTTCAATTCTAAAAGGTATTTAGGGCTGAAAGAATTCTTATCTTTCTCATTTGATAAATGAGAAAAGTTGAAGTTTTAAAGATTTAAATGATTTTTCCAAGGTCTCAGCTGAGATTTAACCCGAGACATCTCCAACGCCATGTGCTGCTCTCTTTCCTCCCCTTCGGTGGAGGGAAAGTGGAACCTTCGTGAGTTATCCAGTTTCCTCCTTTCACTAGGAAGTGATCCAGGAAGTGCTGTGGAAGGCAGAGAGAATCTATAAATTCCGTTTATGGAAACAGCAGAACTGTTATACATCACTGTGGGGATGTTTTTTCCAAGTCCTGGGTTCCCTAAAACACTGCTCTAATAATAATGACTGTTGAGGTCCAGACTTAGAATAACTTTTCAGTTGAAGTATCATATGGATAGAAAATCTAGAATTACTGTGAATAAATTATGTTAGACATTTGAGAAACATATGGCAACAGTACACCTTTTGGCAAATCCCCTAAAGAATGGCGTGTTTAAATTCAACTCAACATACAAGGATTAAGTCTGCCCCAGGAAAATCATGCAGTAGGATTCCAGACCTATGCAGTCAACTATGGGAGCCAGCAGCCACATATGGCTATTTTAAATTAATTAAAATTAAATACATTAAAAATTCAGTTCTTAGTCCCACTAGCCACATTTTAACGTACTCAATAACCACATGAGGCTAGTGGCTAGATATGAAACATTCCATTGCCACAGAAAGTTCTACTGAACAATACTACACTGCTAGGCTACTGAGAAGAAATAACCAGCTGCCTCCAAAATGGCTGTCATTCTGCTGGAGAAAACCCCCTACTTCACGAGTACTCAAAAAATACGCAAGGACACTTCAAAAGTTTGTGGGAAAATAAGATTAAAGGATAATATAAATCTTTCCATGAACTTTTTGAAGACACCTCATAGAAGCATAACTCTGTCCAGGCACTCTAACAATGACTTATGAAAGGAAATATGTATCGTAATGTGTGGAATCATTCCAAAGAGGTACAAGCTAATTAGAGGTTTTTCTCATCCCTTCAAGATGTTGTAATGTATATTAAAATGGTATGCATTTCCTCATCTCACCAATATTCCATAAGGACCACCACACTGGAGTTAACACCAAAGACTAGATAGTCGATATTGTGGAGGTGTGTTTCCTATGCTTACCCATCCTAGAGAATGCTCCACTTGCCACAGAAGCCAAAGAATGGGCTTCCCTTTCACCCCTGAGAAAGATCTGCCAGACACGCAGAGCTCAGCTGTTGACCCAGTCATTGGTTGGGCATGCCTGAGAACAGCGAGGATATCAGGAGGTGGAGGAGCAAGCGGTGACATGACCTAAGGACCTGGTGATCTGGATTGCTGTGTGTCATAGCAGTGAGCTCTCAGGACCCACCCTTTGTAATTCAGGGCCTTGGCCTTGAGCAGGATTGTTTGGCCTCAGAGTTGTGGGCAGAGCAACCTGGCGTGCATCTCAAAGAGTTCTCTAGCCACCCTCACTGCCGCCAGAGCCCATCCTGGTTGTCATTGCTCAGGACATTGCTCAGGTTGTCATTGTCACCCTGGTGTTCAGTGAGAATCCAACAGAAAGGAAGAAGGAAACTTAGAAATCATCTGTCCCATACCCTGATTCTCATAGATGAGGAGAGATGAGGCACAGAGAGGGGAAGTGAAAGACACAAGGTCACCAAGGTGAGAGTGTTAGTTTCCACATCTGTGAAATGGGGCTAATATTCATTTCCACAAAGAAATGTCATGGCGGCTATCTCACCAGCACAATGGTAGTCACCAGTGTCGTGCTCCTGTGCTGTCCTGGCTCCCAGCTCCCCACACTACCCCGCAGCGAGGAGCACCAGCCACCAGAGAGCCTGTGAGCGAAAATAGCATTTAACCATTTTCCTAGGGGCAGGTTTATTCCTTCTATCGTGCTCATGTCTTAATCAATGAATAATCACTACTAGTGGACTCCTGGTCATTCTTCATGGGAAACACCAACAGACACCTATACTAAGTATAAATCCCTATAAGACAAATACGATTTGGGAAATTAAAATCAAGATCCATTGTCCCAAATATTATAACCCTCATAAAATTGCTGTTATCATAAACCTTTACTCATGCATGTCATCCTGCTGTTATAATTTCATTCTTTAGGGTCTTAAAACATTTTCCAAATTTCAGTCATACATGCTTCAGATGTGAATAATTTAATGAGCTATATTAATGCCTTAATAAGGATTTAGGGTGTAGCTACCCAGATTGAGAAAAAGACACCAGATAAACCCTGCAGATTTAGATGGAGAGACTTTCTAGCAATGCAAAGAGCCAAACAAGAGGCAATTTTTAGGGCCAAGGACAAAACTTAACCTACACTGAGATTGTGCACGGGGCAGGTCTCAGACCCAGTGGTGAAAAGATGAAGGTTTTTCGGTAGGTCACTGGCTCTTTAAATCACAGTCTTGAAAAATCAACCACTGAATTAGGTTACGGATCTGTGGGTACACAACAGTGAAACATTTAATCAGAGAACAGAAGACTTTCTGGAACAAATAAGCCAAATGAATGCCTAGAAGTGGAAATGTTAACTAGTGACATAAGTTCAGAGTACAGCTGCGTCCGCGTGAGTCAGGCTTCTGGCTCAACAAGCAAAGTCTGTGAAAGATGTAGACAAATTATACTTTTTCCTAAACTCAAACAATGCACTTTTGCCATGTTTTCTGGAATGAGATATGAGAAATTAAGAAAGCAAAATGGAATGGTTTTAAAATAAATATTTTCCTGGTTATTGTGCTAAGACAGGGTTGTATTTTTTTTTCCTCTGGCAGAGATGTTACAGACGACTGGAACGTCTTTCAAGAGAAATGCCTCAGATTTATTTCAATGACCTTATAGTCTGGGTATGATGGCACCAAACACACACTGAGTTTATTAGTTAATATCCAATGAATCACATTTTATGTGTGTGTTTTAGGACAACTCATGAGTTCTTATGGTTCATTTGGGTCACAGGACACCACTGAACAAACAATGCTTCAGTGCCTGTGTTGGCCGTTCCTCATTCAAGGTGGTAGAATGGTTTCAAAAACCATCAAGGCATTACTTTTTTGCCAAACTAATCATCACAATCATCCAGCAATATGACAAAAACCTCAAAATGTCGGACATTACTTATGTAGGCTTTGGGTAGAAGATAAGTCAGTTTCAACAGACTGATTAAAACTCTTCATAATAATGATAACTAACCACATATTGAGACATTTGTCAGGCACAAAGTGCTTCAAATGTATTTTATAGATCCTATAATGTATTTTATATATTCTCTCTATATTATTTTCCTCATTTTATATTTGGGGTTTAGACAGTTTTTAAAACTTGCCCAGAGTTATATATCTGATGTTATAGAGCTGGAGTCTTCAGGAGAGACACTGGAATGTCTTTGTTGAAAACATTAAGCTATACTCTAGTAATTCTCAGTTGAATTAAGTAGGAAAAATTTACCGGGTTAAATAATTAGTAAATAGTACAAAACTATATATGATAAAATGCTTAATAATGGAAGAAAGATTCTGACGTCCTAGAGAAGTTCTGCAAAACAAAGCAAATCTAGAGCAGAAGGTCCGAGAAGGCTTGCAACAGCAGGTGCAGGGTGAGCAGGGCTGTGTGGCTCTGATGATGCAGATAGAGGACCAAAGGAAAGGACAGCAGGACGGAAGAGATTAGAAGGTGTGGGGTCAGTGAAGGGGCCATCCTGAGCCACAGTACTGGAGGGATTCAGCTGTCCATTTCAGGTTCATTTCCCCCATTTTTAAGTTCACAAGGAACTCAATGGGCATACAGATCAGCCCATGTGCTGTACAGTGGTGAACCTGATGGGGAATTGGGCTAGAAGCCTCCCATGAACCACCACAGAGGCAGCCAGTGCTCCGTAGTCCTAGCTCAATACAACATTGACCAAGCGCCTACTATGTACAGAGACAGAGTGAATGTTGGGAATAGAAGAAAATGCGATTCTGGTTCCCAGGGAGCACGTGCAAAACCACACAAGTTCACACCTGTTTGTGGAGCAAGTGGGCCTGGGGATGAGTATAACAATAAAGACAAACTAGGTGTCAAAGGGACAAAGGAAAGAGTATTCATTTCATTGTCCTTAGGCAGAAAAGGTTTTCTGACAGGGCGTTAGATATGGGCCTTGCAAGAGGAGTGAAATATGATGGCTGGAGAAAGAGGGGAATGGAGTTGTAGGTATGTTACCGAACCCAAGTCCAGCTGCCTGCCCCACACAAAAACCTTGGCTTGGCTCGCAAAAATCTGTTACAGAACCCTGGGCATTCAGCTCCTGGCTGTGGCTTGTCAAACTCTTGTTACCAAATCCAAGTCTGGCTGCCTGCCCCAAACAAAAACAAATGACCCAACAGTCAAATGTTGGTGAAAATGGAAGTCAGCTTTTATTCAGGAATACCAGTGACCTGGGGAGAGAGGTTAGACTAATCCATCTCTCCGGTAAACTTGAAGGACATCTTGAAGACTCAGATTTACTGAGGGGTTTTTAAAGAGGGGGTTGAGGGAGTGGAAAGTGGGGAATGAAAAGCAGGAGGGATGTCAGCTCTTGGGGTTCCATGCGAGGAGCCAGGTGCCAGGTCTTGCCAAGGCTCTGACTGGTTTCTGCTCCCATCCTTGATGTTATCTTAGGGTCCTGCTTTGAGGTGGAAGCAACATAGCTTTACTGATGACATCCTTGGTTTCTTAGGGTCTGGATAGTCCATGTCTCGTGCAAGTTTGCAGCTCCAGGCTGACTGAAAAGCAGCTTTACACTTACCTCATAACCAAGGTTCAAAATATCAAATAACTACGGGAAAAGAGGGCACTCAGAGAAATGCATGCTAATAAAAAAACTGTGTCCCTTTTTTTTCCTCCTAAAACCCAGGTGGTTTTAGCTCCCAAAATGGCTTCAGTCCTGCTCACCCAACAGGTAGAAGAAACAGTAGGAGTCACTGCCTGTAAACATGGACGGATCCTACATATGCTATTCGTAAGGAAAAGAAGCCCAGCAGAGCTGGAGCTGAGGAAATAGTCAAGGTGCGTGAATTGAGGCGCAGAGCCAGCTGGAGTCGTGGCAGCAGTCAACTGTGGTGAGGAACAACATGATAAGGAATTTGAATGCAACTGGGGAGCCATGGGAGAAGTTGAACACGGCCAGGAGATTATTTGCTCTCTGATTTAAGATCAAAGTCTGGCAGCAAAGTGAAGAATGGATGTGAGGGGATGAGCTAAAAGGCCCCTTAGCCATTCAAAGAGGGTGAAGATGTAAGGGTGGGAGCCTGAATCAGGGCATGGCGATGACAAGACCAGGAGGATTCACAAGGCATGCCAGAGAGCGAACAGCCAGCCTTATTAGAGAAAAGATAATGACAATTTCTGATTTTAGTGCCTTGTGGATAGTGATGTCAGTAAACAGGACAGGGATAAGACAATCAGGAATAAGTGCTACTTAAACTAGAAAAATACTCATAATGCTGAACACATGCTGGTACAGTCTCACACAAAATTGGGTGATGCTATTTTCTGTAATGACTGTGTAGTCTGCCATGGGAGGTGGCCTGAGGGAGTGATAACACGGATGGAGGACCTGCAGGTCGCCTGTTCAAAGTCACAGTTCTCAAGTGTCTGAAACTTGTCCACACATCTGACAGCTGTTCGATGATTTATGTGAAAGGAATTAGAAGTCTTAGTTTAGGTTCTAGCAAAATAGGTGTTCCTCTTTATAATTTACACCTTTGTTGATATAGGAGAGTTTTTTGTTTGTTTGCTTGTTTTTTAGAAATTAAACTACTTCTGGTCCTTAAGTTGCCTGCTGAAGTATTTTTGGATTAATCAGAGTCGGTTTTTTTCTGAAAAGCATTCAACCATGGCATAGCTGATTTGTTTGAAATGTTTAAGTTTTTTAAAAATCAAGGGTAGGAGCTGGCTAAGAATGATAAAGCAATCAATTAATATAGCTCTTTCTGCTTGTATCTTTCCTTCTTTATTCTTTTGTGGTCACTCCCAAAAAGTTATCTGTTACATTACAGCTCTCTGTTCCTTTTTTTTTTTTTCTTTATCAATATCTGGATACAAATAAAACTTCTAGTCTGGAGTAGTGGATCCCTCTTCCTTTGGAAAATAGCATGGTGGCGCATAGGTTTTTGAAAATATACATATATATATATATACACACACACATATATATACATATATATATATATATTCTTTTTTTTTTTTTTTTTTTTTTTTATGTTTCCTTCCTTTCAAACTCAAAGCTCCAAGTGGTAGAATATGTGTCCTGGGCATTAGGTGGAATGTACAGATTGTTCCTGAAGAGCTTTGCCGCAGTGGACCTCCATGGACCACGTTCGTTTACCCTGTCCCAGTGTGTGGACTGGCCTGTGGCAAACCACCATAAAAGAATGAAGTCTCATAAGAATTGTGCCTGAGTTGGTACATTCCTCAGTGTCGGCTAAAGCCACAGGAACTCTGGCAGTATTTTAAAGTTACACCCAGTCCTCATTACAATTCAGGTCTATGAAATAATGCCTTAGCTCTGCCAAAAGCCACTATGATTATCAACAGTATAAGTAATCAAGTAAAAGCACTTTTTCACAGCCCACTGACCAGATTGTCAAGAAAGCAAAAAGTAGGAGCAAAAAATTGATTGCCATTTGCAAAGGTAACTTCTATCTGAACTATATTATCTTATTGAAATGGTGATGTATAATGTATGCCCAGCATCTGTGCAGTATACATTTTAGGTTTAATTTAGAAATCTTTGAGTCATTAGAAAAGCTCTTTCTCTTTATTATAAGGGGACCACAGTGAATTCAGCACTATTACAGTCTGAAGGGGGAAAGGAAACAGACAAGCTACACACATGAAAAGTAGAGAGAATCACCACTGGGCCAAAATAATGGGAAGAAATTCAAAATACAGTAGCTGCTTACTCTTGAATAATTAATAGAAGCATGGCTGTTTTATGTTATAAAGCAGCTTGAGTATTTTCCATATCCAATATAATGTGATAGAGGCATTGATTGTCGTTGTTTTAAACCCTTCATTTCTGTGAGGAAAATGAGTCTTCAAATTCTAATAAACAAAGCCAAATAGATCAACTAAACTAGGCCTCCCCATCCCTCACAGATACCCCCAGTGCTGATTCATCGATAATCGCTGGACAGGTATGCAGTGACTCAGGCTGGCGAGATGTTTTTATGACTCTCCCCCAATCCTATGCCACTGGAAAATCTTGTTTAAATTGAATTTCTCGGTATTCAATTCTTAACTTTAGACCCGGGAAGATATCTGGTGAAAAGCATCACATCTTACAGGAAATTAATGTAGTGTAAACATAAACTTGAGCTTTAGAGCTCCTCCCAAGATTAGTAGGTGTGACTCAGTGTTTCAAAAGCTGGTTGCCTATTAGAGTGACATAAGGGACTTTTTAAAACACTGATGTCTGAGCAGCATCCTTCAGGGACCATTTAATAAAAGCTCTGGAAAGGTGGGGCCAGGCATCAGTCTGTTTTAAGCCCATCTCTCCCTCCAGGTGATTTTAATGTACACCCTGCTTTGAGAATCACTGTTTCATGCTCTGGCATGCCCATGAGGAGAGACAATTTTGTGAGTGTTTGCATAGAACTTGCAAATGTTTACACTAAGAGCTAATGGCGTGCAAACTTAGATGTCCACTGGAGACACCTGGGGGTTTTAAGAGCAATGCTACCTGGGTCTTATCCCCCCAGGGATTCTGATCACGGTGAGGGGACAGTCACCCCCAGGTGCTCCCAGTGCAAAGCCAGCATTGAGAACCACTGCTCTGCAGATATGAAATAGACAAGGCTACTCCTGCTCACTCACCTCAAAACCTGAGGAAGCCCATCCGGAGTATTTACAAGACAGGACTCAGCATAAGCAACAACCTGCCTACAAAGGAACAGGAATCCCTCCTCCTGTCAGAACCGTCAGACGCTGACGTCTAGACTGTGCAGAAACAAGCACATAAATGAGTGTCTATTTTGAGTAATAAGAAAGAGTTGTATCCAGAGAAACAACTGACAAATAATTGTAATAGCTAATTAGATAAGACATTTCCAAAACCTATTTGAATGATAACTACTGTAATAAACTTCAGACTTCTCCAGTGACCTACTTTTCCATACTTCTCTCAATGGTCTGTCAAGGCCCAGCAACTGAGTAAGTAAAAGTCAGGTTTTTAAACCTCAGTGCTGATGACTTATCCCTCACAGAGAATTACACAGTGAAAATTAAGGTGGCACTCAACAGCCAGCTTGGGTTCTGGAGTCAGACCAGAACCCAAGTCCCTTGCCCTGTTGTGTATTCAGCAACCAGCCTGGAGAACGCGCTGAATCATGCCAATGTGTTTTCTCATCGGTAAAAGGGAGGCAATGCTGTCCACCCCAGCGCATGGTCATGAGGAGTGGAGATAAATAATTTCCCCAGTAAAATGCTTTGCACACAGCTTTTGCTAGAAAAATCGTGGTAACTACTATGAACACCATTGCCTAAGTCTGGGAGCTGCTGAGAGTTAACGTGATACCAGAGTTAAATCACTCTGGAAGGATGACCATGTGTAAAGGTCCAATAACTCCTTCTTATTGCCAATTCCCCTGAATACTGAATCTTGCAATACTAGGGTCTAGCCACCCTATTTTTTTAGCACACTTGGGGGGTTTGGTGCTGATGAATAAGACATTTGGTGGATTTGCCTGATGCTCTTACCCTGCCTGGGCACACTGATCTCCCTCAATTATTCCTCAGGTGAGCATGACTAGACTGTTCTTGATGCTCTTTCATTCCTCTCTCTTCTATCTCTGCCACAATGCAGCTACCAAATCCATATCTCACAAACAAGTTTCCGAGGCTTCATAGAAACAGAGAATGCTGCCATCAATCACATCTGCTCAGCAAACCAAACAAGCCATGTGATGTCCTCAGACCCTCTGTCCCTCGCCCTCCTTGCCAGAGGCAGTGTCTTAGAGCTCAGAAAAATCCAAACTCATTGCTCTGATTCCCTAATTTTATACATAGGTGCATCATGTAACTACCTCAGCAGAAAGATCCTAACGGACAATGTGCTTCTGCACACTCTCGGTACCTCTCAGCAGCCCTGTGAGGGAGGTGTTGCTGTTGATGAGTTAACAGAGCCCAGAAAAGATGTAACCTTCCTGTTATCACACAGCCAGCAGAGCTGGACAGGAACTCAGGCTTGCTGATTCCTAGTTCCGTACTCTGTTCATGAGGCACATGTGCTGCTTTCCAGGTTTTTCTCAGACTACCTGTATACAGCGCCTCCACAGTGCAAGTGTCATCCATTCACAATGCAGGGGAAAGCAGTATTCATTTTTTCCTGGGAGCCTTTCTACTGGATAAATGCCTTATGGCCGAATGCATGACTGATAGCAGTCTAGCCAGGTCCCACTCCGTAAAGCAAACTGAAGTAGTCCTAGGAGGTTCCGAAATTCCTCCACAACAATGACACTGCAAATTATACTACAAAGGAATTCTGTGAGCTGCTTGTGGAAGAGCCAGGCCCACTGCTATTGTCTGTAAAAGTCTGATGGGCTTGATCTGCAAGCTGGGTAGCCTCTACGGTGCTGCCTGTGCCTGGGTGCTGCGCACTGGACATCCCCGCTCAGATGGGAGAGTGGAGGAGATGGCATTCCTGCCAGCAGCCATTTGCCTTGGGGTAGATATTTCCAAAAAGAAGCAGTTAGAGACAGTCAGAGCCAGTCAGATTCTACCAAAGTCTGAAAGATAAGACCACTAGTGAATAGCAACTAATTAGTTGTCTGTTAGGACCACCACCATCAGAGGGATGCTACAGGAAAATAAAAATATATGAACTCTCTACAGAAGCTATATTAACAATAGTAAGAGCACTCAGCAACAATAAACCCCCGGAATCTTTGTTGTTCATGGAGACCATGGAATCATAGAAGAATCTCAGCACTGGAAAGGACACAGTATCAAGTTATTGACACTGTTGTTATCCTTTTATAGATCATACAAGCCAGTTCCTTTCCTAATGCAGGAATTGCCATAACAATATCCCCACCAAGAGATAACATAGTCAAAGAGACCTCTTTTGGCCCGGTCTGAAGAAAGCAGCATACTCTAGTTTTCCAAACTGAGGTACAATCCTCTGGTGTTGCAAGTATTTTAGAAGGCACAGGAACCAAACTTTCAAATTATGTGGGATTTTTTTTAAATGTATGCATTAGAAAAAAACACAACAGCACATTAAACCCATGATTTCATGCCCATTATTGCTTAGGATGAAACTAATTTATTTAATTGGAAAAAATAAGTTGACAAAGAAAAATGTGGAACAAATGAAGTATAGATGGTGCATGGCTTTGGTAAAAATAGTGAAGTTGACACTAAACTTTGGGAAACATTAGCATACTAGTTACAGGCATCATACACTTTGGAATTAGAGGGACTGGACTTTGATTCCTGGATCTGTTCTCTCATGCT
Source organism: Cynocephalus volans (assembly GCF_027409185.1). Lineage (NCBI taxonomy): Eukaryota > Metazoa > Chordata > Mammalia > Dermoptera > Cynocephalidae > Cynocephalus > Cynocephalus volans. The sequence continues at coordinate 101,940,985 of NC_084460.1, read as the reverse complement.
TGGGTACGATTTAAGTGAGTTTCCCCAGCTATGAAATGAGGATGATGATACCGACCTCACAAGATAGTAGCAAAGACTGAATTAATAAGATACTGTAGGTGAAGGGCCCAGCATATGTGCTGTCATTATTACTATAGCTGCCTGAATAGATGGAATGAACCTAGCCCCATCCAGCAAACTTAGTTTATGTCATTTAGAGAAGCACTGCAATCGTACACTAGTCTAGGGAGGTCAATTCTGCCTACAGGTAGCTTGATATCCTGCCACAGCTCCAGGGTTATCACGACCCTCTCTGGGGTTACGGCCTGCTAGCAGCTACCCCAGGGTTAGTCAGCTTCGAGACCAACACTGTCAGGCAGAGGTGCTAACACCCTCCAGGTGTGGGGGCTGACCGCTGCCGAGCTGTTGCTCTTGAACAGCCTAGAGACCTAGCAGCCTATCTGCATTCTTAGTACACAGCTGACAACTGTGCTCCATTTCTAGGCCAGAAAAGAGACAGCCTGCATCCTGACTGCAATGGGAACTGGAGATGCCTCAGTGATGGCTGCCATGGGCTGTCTTGCCTTGCTTTTCTGATGCGAAATCCTGTGGGACTTCTTCAAAAACCCCATGCTGGCAGATGACTACAATGAACTGAAGCACCCATGGCCTCCCCAGGAGAAAGTTTCTGAACAGGTCACAGCTTCAAGGACAATGTCTCCAAGATGACAAGAAGACAGTCCAGGCTCCCCAGGCATGTTCAGGGGCCACGCTTCTCATCACTGCTTCCTTCTCACAGACGTCACATGCAGGAAATGTAGGAAATGTAGAAGGTACAAAAAGTACATAAAACCATAGCAAAATTTCCCAAATGCCACAACCCAACAAAAACTATTAGCATTTTGATGTTTTCTTTCAGACTTTTCCTGTGAAATCTTTTTTTTTATAGTCATAATTGTGCTACTTAAACACTCAATATAATATTAGAACTTCCCATATCATTAGATTTGCAAAATGTTTTTAATGACTAGATCATTGTGTGATATAGATACATTTTAATGTGCTTAACCAACCCCCATTAATATAAGTAATTTGGTAATAAATATGTTTGTGCATGTACCTTTGTACAAAATTCAAATTATTTCCTTCGGGGAGTTTCTAGATGTGGAATTACTGGGTTAAATAGTATAAATGTCCTGAGTTTCTTGATATATACTTTTAAATTGCTTCCCAGAAAGATTATAATACTTTACAGTCCCACAGCAGGTATGGGAGATTGCTATCACACCAAATTCTTACTGTGGATTTATCCTTTTTCAATTCCTTTCTAATTTAGTGTACAAAAAGAAAATGTCTTTTTTTCCTTTGCATTTCTTTATTGCTTTCAATTTTTTACATGCTTTTGGCCATTTGTTTTTTCTCTTTTATAAACATTCTGATTATGCCCTTTGCCCTTTTGTCTTTTTGTAGATCTTAGCAAAAATAATTTAATGTATTCTCACTTCACTTCCACTCGACTTCATTATAACTAATTTTTCTCCCACTGAAAGAACAGTGTATTACCTTTTGTGTTGGGGCAAAAATTATCCCTCTATTATTTTATTCCTGTATAATTGAATATAAAAACTTTTTATGAAATCCAGCCCAATGCTTTAACTAGTTTAGGAAAATATGTAATGGAGTATGCTTATTTTAAATTGCTTTGTGTTTATTACTGTTTCAGAATGTTTTACTATGTGAATTCTAATTTGATGGACTAAGTATAGTTTTTATTTAAAGTATAAGATTATGGTTTTTATGGAGATATTAAAATAAAAGAATAAAATATGGTCACTTGATTTACTTTCAAAGATTATATCTTTGTATATGTATATTTTATACATAAACTATGCCTGAGGTGACCTGGAACACAGTATGTTAAACTCAAGTTTAATAAATCAAAAAAATACTACGATGTATATAAAAGAAGCATTTATATACAGGTGGCCCAGATAAATCTGTCCTCCAGGGATTCTTCTCAGAATTCCAGAGGCAGAATCCTCTTTCCCTCCTCAGCATATTCACAAATTACTGTTTGTGCCTCAGTGATGTCCGCTATTAAGCTCTACCTCAAACTGGTGAGATGTGTGTACATGTCTCTCTCTCCATCAAGGTGATTCATTTCTTGATTCATTTTTTGTTTTGCTCATCCTGTGTATCCATTTTTGACCCCAATACAGTGTTTTGGGTGCAGTAAATGCTCAGTGAACACTGGGTGAATTGAGGGGGCCACAGCTCTTGCCAATGAGAAACAGGTGAGAAGGGTCTAGGAAAGCCTTGCTCTCTAAATAAAGTGAGATGTCAGTGTGATTCCTGGGGGTACAGCACCCACTTTGCAACCATGAGCCCAAAACCATGAAGACAGTCACCAGAAGCCTAAGGAAGATGGATTGGAAACTGGAGTCTGGGGTCTTTGATGGCATCACTGAGACTAAGTTCAACAACTGCCTCCCTCTGGACTTATGTGGGAGAAATTATCCATATTTGTTTAACCCACTGCTAGCGGGATATTCTATTATTTACCCCCAAACACATTCTTAAATGACTTCTCTACCTTATAAGATTATTGTAAACAATGAACATACATCTTTTATGTCAAGTGTTTGGCACAGGACATAATGCACCATACACATTCAATAAGTGGTGGCTTGTGACAACACTAGAGAGTGTGACGTGCTTGTGGATGGCAAAGAGTTCTGGAGAACAGAGTTAGTGAGAATTTGAAACAAGAAACTAGAGCAAGCAGCAGGGAATGGAAGAAGGACATTTTAGGCCATCGTAAGGACAGAAATATGTCCTCATGGCAATGGACATGGAGCCTGTCAAGGAGAGAGAATGAGACCAGATGATGCTTAATGATCTCCTATTCTCTAGGATTCTAGAAATGGAACCCCCTTTACCATCCATCCTCCCACCCTAACCCCACCCCATGGGGTTGGACATGCTTGAGAATCTGTGCCTGGTTTGGATACTTTGTAAGAAGTCTCATGTCAGTTGTTCCCCAGCTAGGCCACTCTTACCTTAATATACCAATCTCTGACATCACTGTGCTGTGCCCACTGGCCAGTGCATCTCCCTGAAATCTACTCCCTCTGTGGCTGGGTCCCCAATATTGCTCTCAGGTGCTAAAGACCTCTCTCTATGTCTTCTAGGTATCTGCCCTCACTAATCACCAGCCCAGAGCTTCATAGACAGTGGCCTTTGGACCTCAGCTAAGAGAACACAACTCTGACCTATCTTCTCTCCCTTCCAGACCTACTTTCTGAGTTTACATATCCCTGGAATAGCCTTTCCCAGATGTGTAACATGGGATGCTAATTCCCCAAGACATTAATGAGTACCTCTTAAAACAAACTCATATCTTGGTCAAATAAGTCAGAAAAACATTAGGTTAAACAGATTTAAACAGGTTTCTCTCCTACATGGCTTGTCAGAGCTTCTGCAGTATTACTGTATATATGCGAATATATATATATGAGGGGGTCTTCAAAAAGTGCATGGGAAATGCATATTACGAAAAAACTATGCATAGATTTCAAAAATTTCTTGCACCAAAATCAACTCACACTAATTTGTTATAACATGTCAACAGGATCTAGTTTGAGGCACTAAGGAGGATAAGACATCAGTTTGAAAAGAGCCCCTATGAGAGCAACATAAATTCTCCTAAAATTGATGCAAGAAAAAACATCAAATTTACATCAAGGCGTGAGTGGAAGATTGGTGAAATTACTGATGCCTTACAAAAAGTTTATGGGGACAATATCCCAAGGAAATCAGCAGTTTACAAAAGGATAACTTGTTTTAAGAAGGAACAAGATGATATTGACAATGAATCTCTCAGTGGCAGACAATCCACATCAATTTGGGAAGAAAAAAATAATCTTGTTCGTGCCCTAATTAAAGAGGACCAACAATTAACAGCAAAATAATAGCCAACACCACAGACATCTCAATTAGTTCAGCTTACACAATTCTGACTGAAAAATTACAGTTTAGCAAACTTTCTGCTCTACAGGTACCAAAACTGTTGCACCCAGGTCAGCTGCAGACAAGAGCAGACCTTTCCATGGAAATTTTAAACAAGTGGGATCAAGATCCTGAACCACTCTTCAAAGAATTTTTAAGAGGAGATGAAACACAGCTTCATCAGTACAATCCTGAAGACAAGGCACAATCAAAGCCATGGCTACCAAGAGGTGGAAGTGGTCCGGTCAAAGCAAAAGCAGACAGGTCAAGAGCAAAGTAACAAGCAACAGCTTTTTGGGATGTTCAAGGCATTTTGCTTGTAGAGTCCCTGGAGGACCAAAGATGATGTCATCCGCTAATTATGAGAGTGTTTGAAAAATGTTAGCCAAAGCTTTAGCAGAAAAATGCCCGAGAAACTTCAGAGAGTCCTTTTCTACCACGCAATGCTCTTGCTCATTTCTCTCAAACAAAAGCAATTTTGCAAGAGTTTCAATGTGAAATCATTAGGCTTCCACCTTACAGTCCTGATTTTTCTTTTTCTGACTTCTTTTTGTTTACTAATTTTTAAAAAATCTTTAAAGGGCACTCATTTTTCTTCAGTTAATAACGTAAAAAGACTGCATTGAAATGTTTAAGTTCCCAGGATCCTCTGTTCTTTAGGGATGGAGTAAATGACTGATATTATCACTTACAAAAGTGTCTTGAACTTGATGAGGCTTATGATGAGAAACAAATTTTTTTATTTTTATCTTTTAATTCCATTTTCCACAAACTCTTTGAAGTTGCCTCCTGTAAGATATACGTATCACAGCATTTCCCACTCTTGCCTGCAAATCTCTCTTAGTCCAGAAATATCTCAAGGACTAGTGCTCTGTGAGACATACTTTGGGAAATCCTGTCTTAGTAAAAGGGACTTCTGAATTCCCTTCTGTAGTTGGACACCTTCTCCCCCCATTCCTAAACATTCTTTGCATCCTTCAAATTTTCCCACATTCCCAGCCACAGATTGGCCCCTGTCTATTTTTCTTCTCACACCCTGCCCCCACTAGCTTCAAACCTTGACTATAGCACCATTGACTTTTTGCCACTCCCATACAAGCCATGCTTCTCCCACCTCCACATCCTTGCACAAGTTACACTCCCTGCCCAGAAAGTTCTTCCACCTCTTTTCCACTAGGGAAGCTCTTATTCACATGAATTTCAAGACCTAACTTGAATAGCATATCCACTGTGAAGTTTTTCCCAATTAATCAGGTCAAATTAATTTCCCAATTAATCAGGCCAAATTAATTACAACTACCTCTATGTTTCAGTAGAACTTCACAAGTAGTCCTACTGCAGCATTTATTATATTGGTTACAATTGCAGGCTCACCTTTCTTTCTGAGAAGACCATTAATTCTTCAACTAGTGTTTGTCCAAAAATCTGTTCATGTAATCAGCAGATCTTCAGTAAATGTAGGTTTTAAGAATGAATGAACAAATGCCTGTCTGGAAGTCCACAGAGTCTTGCCTGTCTATATCTTTATCAAAGGTATTACGGATTAAGGTCAGAGCAATTACCATTGCAGCTACCAAGTTCCTATGACAAGCTCGGGGAACGAGATCAGGATACCAAGTAAATTCCTACAGCCCCCAATTACATTTTTGCTTAAAGGGGAAAAAATAAATTTTATATTTAATAGTTAGCAAAGTAGAACCAAGCAATTCCAATTTTAATACAAAAAGATAACATCAACAATCTGTCAATATTTTACGTACCATGTGAGCTGTAGGGGTTACCTTGTCTGTGATCATTCCCAGCAGCCTGCCTTCCAGAAAGGAAAAGGGCTCCTGCACATAGCCATGGACACCGTCCCCTGCTGAGTACTCAAGACAATCAATTCCAGTCAACTGCAAGGCTTGGACCCCAACATTACCCACACCAATTACACCAGGGGAGGAGCAAATGCTTCCCCAACCATGAAAACTGTGGTGATGAGTCACGTCATAAGCCCACCATATCATACCAACCACAACCTCAAGGTTTGGGCCCCAGCCCCTAATCCTGCCAAAGGAGGCACTAATGTTTCCCTGACTATAAACACTTGGCTGGTAAGATAGGGATGGAGCCAAGGTCCTGCCAGGTCATTTTGCTCTCAAATCCCGAACCTTAATCATGCCAGAAGAGGAACTGCTACTTCCTATTTATGTAGCTTTAAAGCCCTACAGTCCCAGAATCTAGTTCCCCTCCTAGAGATACATTCCCAACACTGCTAGATCAAAGTATGCTGCCCCAGAATGCCATGGGTAATAAGAAGCCAAACACTTGCTACAGCACCTGGCAATGCATTCTCTGGCCATTGGCCCTTGCATACCCAACAAGATGTTCAAACAATTTATTGTGTATTTAGTGAGGGGGAAAATTGGGTTTGTTTGGTTGGTTGGTTGTTCCTCTCTCTTCTTTGGTGAGAGAAGGGCCAGAAACACTAAGGAATTGGTAGCCTTCCCTCCCCTAACAAAAGTTCCATAGCTGGTGCAGGGGCAATACCACCCACGCAGCCACAGCCACCTTATGAGTCGGGAACCTCATTTACCATCTCCACTTCATGTCAAACTTATTCATGCTAGCTTTAACCCACATCCACAACCACCAGGTCAAGCACATCAAATAGGGCAAAGATGGACTAGATTGTCCTTGAGAAATTGATAAACCCAGAAAATATCTGGATGTATAACAGGGAAGGAGTTGAATCATTGCAAAAAGCAGATTGGATTTCTAGATTTTCTACTCTTACTGACAAATAAAGGATCAAACTTTTGCACTGTCAATCACTCTGGTGACTAATCTGCACCTTAAACTATGAAGTTGGGCACTCTGGGTGTGACATATTTGATCCCTAAGCAATAGGATACTATTGAGGAAATGAAGGTAGTAAAAGAATAGTAAAAACAATTATTTTTTCAACACCTGTTATGTTCCAGGTAGCATTGCTTAGCATTGCTAAATGTTATTTATTTAATCATGAAATAGCACTTAGGTATTTCTTTTCCATTCTATGAATAGGAAAACTGAAGCTCAGAGAAGTTAAGTTATTAGCTCAAAGTTAAAACAGCACTGAGTCAAGACTGATTACAACTCACACCTGTCTGAATCCAAAATCTTTGAGTCTCCCTAAAATTGTAGCTGCTAGTATTAAAATAGTCATGACCAGCTTATGGTATATGAGTTTTGGCAAAGTGGGCAAGCCACAAAATATAAACAAGTAAATACCAGAAGGCAAACCTGAACTTAATCATTTTCCAGTGGACTTTTCACATTAGAGATGGTTGTACTTCATTTTCATGCATTAGATTTACATGACTCTGTGAACCAAACTGACCACTTAAGTGTCTTTTCAGGATGAAATGTTAACTGATGTTATCTTTATTTTTTTCCTGGCTGAAATCCTATCTTCCCTGTTGATAAAGATTGTTCATGCACATCTAAATATGAACAGCAGAAATGAAGAAAGGGAAACAGGAAGGGCAAAGTCAACCAGTGATCTAGCAACAAGGAAAAAAAATGGTCCTCATAAGCACACAAAATACATAATTAGAAATGAATGGAGGCTTCCATTCAATATGGTAGAACGGATGGTCCGCAGCATCACCCTCTTCCACAATCAACCAATTTACAACTATTAAAAAGCAACAACAGCCAAGCTGGGGCAGCTAGAGCTCAGGGGGAAAGGAGGAGAGACCTACGGAGTTCACGAAGGCAGGAGAAGCCACAATGAGAGAAAGGAAAAACCGCTTCTACCATTTCAAGTCCCGGCCACATCCAGGCTGGAGCTGCCGAGCGCACAGAGCAGGAGCTGGCAAAAGCCACAGCTGTGCCCTTCAGATGAAATTGCTTGGAGGCTGCAGGGGAGAAGAGGGCCTTTGTGGCCCCCAGGCCAGCAAGACCACTAATAGGAGTGAAGAGCAACAACAACTGAAAAAAGGAGCCATTCAGGCCAATGAGTCATCGTAAGGGACCAGCACATGGCCTGTCCCATGGGAAGTGTTTGGAGCACGGGTGGTGGGGGAGACTGGCCCACTGGGGAAACATTGGGGCACAACATGAACAGCTGATCTGCCCCCCAGTCAGCACAGGAACACTCAATGGAGACTGGTCAGGAATATAGAACTGCAGGGGGTGCGGTTTGATGAAAAGACCCAAGCCCAGACCAGAGTTTCCACACAGCCCAGGTGTACCAGACCTCTGGAGGCCTGGAAGTATGTACAAGGTCAATGATTAAAACCTGAGCTGCACAAAAAGCCTTCGCTGAGGAATCAGCAGCCCAGCAACAAAGCAGCAATTTAGCTCAAACACAGGGCTCAAGTGCTGGTCCCTACAGGAAGTTCCCCCATTTTAGAATTAAATGAAGGACAACAAATTAGTTCCAGTGCAGACTTTAAGTGGTGGGAACAGCAAATAATCCAACACAAACTGAAAGAGAAAACAAAATACCCACAGATCAGAGACAAAGTCTGATATTAACTAATAAAGGTCTAACACCAACAAAGAACACCTATAAAACCTAGAAGGACTGGAAGCCCTCTGGGCTCCCAAGCCAAGGAGGGGGGAAAGCCATGGGCCTCAGCCATGCCCCCCTGACAACCACACCCAGCCCAGCAAAGACCACCAAGCTGCTGCAGGAAATGCCCTAGTCTCCTGAGCTGGAGAGGTAGGGGGACCAACGGCCTTAGCCATGCCCCCTCAACATCTGCAACCAGCCCAGCAACAACCACCAAGCTGCCACCATAACCATCCTGGTCTCCCTGGCTGGAATGAGGGGTGTGCCATGGGCCTTGACCAAGCCCCCCTCCTATTTACTCCTCCCACCCTATTTCCTTCCCCCTTTCTCTCTCCCTCCCCCACTACTGCTCTGTGACATCTTAGAATGTATAAAATAATAATATTAATAAATTTTTTTTTAAAAGGAATGAAAACTACTTCAAGATAGATAAAATATCTCTGCTGATGTTAATCTGGTTGACGACTCTTACTAAATTAACACCTGCCTTCAATTAAGTGTTCTTGTCCATGCAGTACCCTTTCTACCTTCCTTAACTCAACAAATACTTACACATCCTTCAAGACAATATTTATCACCTCCCAGATTCCTAGGTGGGGCTACTTACACCTCTTCTACACTTCTTTAGCTCCCGGTGCTTAAGCATGTCACTACCATGACCGCTGAGTCCTGACCCTTCCCTAACCATGAGCTCTTTGAGGGCGGGGACTAGGTCTTTGAGTATCTTTATTCCCTAGCATGCATCTGACACTTTACAGCACCCAATAAAGGCTGGATTATCCAGGTTGAATTTTTTCATCTCTATAAATTAGTACTCAGATAATGAAATTTTAAAACTGAGACATAAGATGATGATTCATTCAAGTCAATGTTTTAATGTCTGCAGAAAACTACACATTTGCAGGTAGCAAATTCCAGCTTACAAAACACCAGATGGGCTCAACCCCAAATTGTGTAAATTAAGGCCATTCATACTGAACCAACTATACTTCCAATGCCTGCCCAAGGAAAAGTTAATTCTGTTGCCTTTCTGTATGTCAAACAAAAATTCCTAAGTCCTAGAAGTTTCTCCAATGATTTCAGTGACTTAGTGTCATTCAGCACATACTGAGCAACAGCTGAACAGATTCCTTTCCTTTTTTTTTAAGTCTTAAATGGCCCTAAATAATCTAACCTCACCATTTCCTAACTGGTCTCCCTTCTTACAGATTCTCCTGAAACATGTGTTTAAGACCTGAGGTTTTCTCCTAGAGCTATATGACCCCTGAGTGATCATTTTGCATCACTGACCCTCAGTTTTCTCTGCTTAAACATCTCTAAACTCTGCCTTCATGGTTTTGTGCAAGAACACACAGAACTCAAGAGCTGCCAAGACAGAGGGGAGCAGGCCTTGTGCTGGGATGATCGAGGCAAGAGCAGTCTAGCTCTGGAGATTCCCAATATGATTCCATTAGATCAGAGAATAGTTCATTCTTGAATAACAAATCAAGTCTTTACAGAATGGTTGAAAATTATGTAAATCAAATATGAGCCAATCATAAAAAAAGAAAAGAAAACCAATTTACTATTAAAAATTAGTAGAGTGGTAAATATAAGAAAGATCAGATCCTATTCTAAGTCTGACTTGAGTTGTGGAGCGTGCTGACAACTACAAGTGAACACAGGACGTAGAAGGGAGACGGAGCACGAGGAAGTCCCTCTCAGAGCCATAGGGAGCGAGGTAACATGCTGGGATCCTTTCTGAAGCCTTCTTTTACTGAATCAGTATTAGTTACTTCTGAGAATATCCCAGAAGAATTTCTTTCCCGCTAGTTCCATCTATTTCCCCAAAGCTACTGAAGAACAACAAAACACCAGCAATTATTCCAAGGCCTAAAAGTGTCGAACAGCAGACCTTGATGCCACATCCATTCTCTTGAAACATGAATTGCGTCATGTCACCCCTGCATAAGAACATACAGCATCTCCCTCTTGATCAGTCAGTTAGTGCTACTCAGCATCCTCTTTGTTGCACAGTCCTCTGCTACATACAGGAATAACCGAGTAATTCATTTTTTATTCATTCCAAAAAATGTCTATTGAGCACCTAGTAAGTAGCAAAAGTCATGCTGGGCACTGGAGAGGGTGCATAAATGAATAAAGTATGACACCCTGCCCTAGAGAAGCTCAAACTTCCCTGGAGTTGGCAACCGGGTAAACAATAATTACAAACACACTATAAGTCCACACTAGACATGTGTTCACAGAATCCTGTGAAGCCCAAGAGAAGGCATGGCAGGCAGGAAAACACAGCAGCTGGGCCGTGAGGGTGAATTGACACTCTTCAGAGGACTGCATGGAAAGGGCACTCCAGGCTAAGGGATCAGCATGTCCTGTGCTGACCAAAGTCAAACCCAGGAAAGAAATAATGAGGCAAGCAGAATATTACTACATATTATTCAGTATTTGACTTTATGGTAGAGACTATATAAGTTTTAGGATAGCAGAAATCAAGAAGGCAGGACCTGTGATAATCAGAGAAAATGTCAGTCTTTGCCAAGTTATTCCAACGCTCTCCCCACGTAGAATGGTGGGGGCAGTACAAACAGATCTGAGAGAGAGAAGTGAGTCAGAGTCACAACTCCCTACAAAGTAGGTCATAACCAAATTAATAATGCAGGAATTTTCACAGCCTTTCCCAACCCACCCATTAAAACAGATTAGAGCTTGTCCTCTTTTGCACATATACCCAAGGAGAGACTTTCTCTTCAAGACCAGTTTTTTTGGGCTTCGGAGCGTAGAGTCAGTATGGGGATGGGGGCAGGGAAAGGAAAGCTGGAGGCCCACAAGTTGGGGTCAGGAGCCCTAAGACTAGTGCATCCCGTGCAGCTCAAAGCCAGCACAGGATGATGCAGGAAGACGAAATCACAAAAAGGTACAGAGATTTCTCTTCATGGTATTCTAGAAATCCAAGAAAAGAAAAGAAATTCAGTTATTCTGAAAAAAAAAATTTTTTTTTTTTTTTAACCAAACCACTGAAACGGCTCCACAGGTCATGGCTTTAGAAGCACACACCACATTGGGAATGTAACAATGGACTTTAACTTAACCTCTCCACTTTCCTTACTTGCAAAATGTGAACATACATATCTGAGAGGTTTGATGAAGCTGAAATGAAATAATTGATGTAGAATTCTGGTGATCCCAGGAGGGTACTTTTTTTCCCACTCGTATTCATGCCCTTTCATTCAATTGTTTATTCACTTAATTCACATATTTTGATCTCCTGTTACCGCCATACCCTCTGCTAAATTCCGCCCATCTTAAACACTTATGTTTTTGTCTGTCTGGCACTTTTTTCCCCTCTTCTTAAGGGGATCCCCAACCCCTGGTTAGGGGTGTGGGGACACTCGACCCAAGCTGGCCAATCATGGTTTCTCCCCTTGGGCCAATGACTGCTCCACATGGCGGGTCCATCATCACAGCCGGGCCCATCATGGTGATTCGTTAGGGTTTTTCAAACAATGGCTGGGAGAGCGACTTTCTTCCCTCTGGACTTCAGTCTTTAAAGATGTAAGTAAAAGCAGCTAGCAGCCATAATTCCAGCCACCAGCCTAAAAAATTCTGAGAAAGAAGCCAACCCACAGAAAGAAGAAAACCGAAGAAAAAAAGAGAAAGAATATTTCTGCTTTGGTAAAGCCCCTGTTCCATCCCTGGCCTTCCTGGGGCCTAATTATATGAGTATTTGCTAAGTTCATTCGAGGCAGGTTTTCTCAGGTGCTAATCAAAGACTTCTGGCTAACACAGTGTCTTCCTAGATCTCATCCAGTTCCCTTTCTTCTTATTCTACAGACCTCCCAGGCTTCTAATGCCTGCACTGTACAGCTTGCCTCTTTATGTTTACCATTGTAGTCACTTTCTTAATCCCAAATACTGTGCCTCTTAATACCAAAAGCCTCATTACTAAGCACATAGTAGAAACTCAGTAAAGGTGTCGAGATAATCTAATACTATCAGACTATTAGAACTAGTCTTAGAGGATCTCTGGAAATTTAGTAATATGATTTTTTTTTCTTTCTGCAACAGCATTCCTTGAGAAGATGGTCATATAAGTGTACAGTGCAATTCTTCTAGAATAATCATAAAGTGGCATAGTATCAGAACTGTTCACAAATAAATGTATACATTTATAAGTGCACCCAGCCATATCTTATTATAAGGGAGTAGTCATGCTTGAGATTCCTGAATCCACTTGTTTCTCCAAAGATACCAAAGCATATCATATAATTTAAACCTTGTGAATTTAGCAATAGAGGTTAAACCCTTAAGAAGCATACATATCTTTTGACTGAGCAATTCTGCTTCTGGCAATTTACCCTATGACATTTTGAAAGAACCATCCTAAAACAAGCACATTCATATACGGGATAGAGAGCAAACAGAAATTCACTCCATGCCTTGGTTTCAGTGCTTTAAAAAAAAATAGTGCTGTCATTACCTACTGGCATTGTATTGTAGGATGGGATTTATTATGTTAGCGGGACCAAATTCCTCAGTTTGGAACAACTAATAGGCATAACACAGGTTTAAAATTAGTGAAGTCATATTTTTGCAGCTGCTCTAGTTCTCAATTCTTCCACAGCTTAATCACTACCTTTGTGATTTTAACAAATGGAAAGATGTGTGTTCACTTATAATCATTGGCTATAGGCTTCTACTAACTTTCAAAAATTTGATGACTTTCAGTAATCACAATAGACTATGACCTATAAATTCAATTTCCAATGATAAAAATCTCCTGACCAAAGTGGATGTTGATGACGAACTAATGTGTTCTGTAACAATCTGTTTTGAGCACTGAATTGACCTATAAGTGTTCCAGATACTGCCTGACGAAAATGGGTTTTATTATTTTCCATTAGCAGCTGCTACAGCAAAATGAACAGCCAGTACACAAGGGAAATAGAAGTGCTTCCCTCTTCTCAGTAGCCTCTGCTGCAAATGTAAACAAAGCTACTTTCTTCTTTCTTCCCTTGCTCCTACACTAAGCCACACTGAAATTTCCAGTCTCAAAGACCATGGCTAGCAAATCCAGCCCGAGTCCATGGTGTCTAATAAACCCACAATGGCATTTTATTGAAGTATTTACCAAGCACCTACTATGCGCTCAGCATTTTACTGACGTTGGTACAAGGATGAATGGGGAGACAGCACAGAGGAAGAAAGTCACTGGAAAAAGTGGTCCCTGCCTGCAAAACCATCATTAAGCCTTCCAGTTGGTCCTTTACATTAAAATAGTAATAGTCTCTTTTACCACTGTAGTGGTCTGCCTTATCTTTGTTTCTTGCGTTTATGAAAAATCATTCGGTGCTGTCTTTTCTTCTACAAGTCAACCACAAGGCCTCTTGCAATTTTTCCACTTTTGGCATTTGCATCCTGTAAAATTATCCACTTCTTGGCAAATAAATACATGCATGAAGTGAAATACACAATCACTTAAAAAAATTTTTCTCCAAGGATTTGTTTCCTTCCAGAGAGACAGAAAAATCTCTCCAAGGTGTTATACAAAAAGAAAAAATAAAATCCACACCACATCCCTTCCGCCCCACCCCCCAGCTGCTTTCCTTTCTTGCCTGGTAAGTTAAGCCTGACCCAGTGCTCTCTTCCCTGCCTTCTTCTCTCGCTGCTGTCTCCGAGTGATCTCATCTCATTCCACAGCTTCAGCACTCACATAATACACACGGTTCCTGCATCTCTTTCTCTCACCGTGACCTCTCTTCCCAGCTCCTAATCTGCATGCTCAGCTACCTGCCAACCAGCTTTTCCAGACAGCTCTTCCCTGACACCCCAAGCTGAGAACTGCAAAAGTTGTGTGTCCTCCTGTGTTCCCTCTTTCTAGTCAAGTGACCACCACTATCTTCCCAATCTAGATAAACACACATATCTTTACCTCCTTCCCTCGTTCCCTTTACTCAGATCCATCAGTTCTCTCTCTGCTACTTCACTGATATCCATCTGTTGGGGAAATATAGGAAAATGGTCAGGGCCCCTCAGATGTTCAGAATCTTGCCAAGCATTTGATGTAAATATGCACGTGCGCCCAGGTGTTCCTTGGTTATTGTCTAATGTAATTGCGCATGTGCATCCAGGTTTCCTGGGTTATGGACTTAAGTATAAAGAATGAGTGGCTCTGATCCATGGGCCCCCACCCCAACCCCCAGGATTCCCCCAGAGGGGCCATGGGGAGGCCACTATCGCTGCCAGAGGCTGTTGCTGCCAGTGTCCCCAGGATGCCCTGAGAGGCCACCATGGCTGCTGCTGCTGATACTGATACTGCTGAGGACTGAGCTCACACCATCTGCCAATGGCTCCAGGGATCTTTCCCAGTTACCTAGTGTGCACCTGCATGTGAGGAGTCTGATGACCCAGTCTGTACAAAGCGCTTGAAGGGTCTGTGGGCCCTAACCCCTAGCCCAGACAATACAAATGGAAAACTTAAAGTAATTAAAATAATGAAACATTTCGACTTTAGTTATGAATTGCCTAACACCACATAAAGCTAAGGGAATAGCTACACGACTAGGCCAATTGTCAGATTACCGCAATAGCTACACTAATTTTCTGGCTGGGGCTACTGTCGGGCTCCTGCCATCGTAGCCAATTGTATCATTAAGGCTAGGGCTCAGACCCTCTTACATGCCAGGCTGGGTCACCAGACCCCTCACACACATGTCCACACTAGGTAAGTGGGAAAGATCCCAGGAGCCATTGGCAGATGACACAAGCTAAGTCCTCAGCAGCAGCAGCAGCAGTGGTGGTGGCCTCTTGGGGCATCTGGGGGCACCAGCAGCAACAGCCTCCAGCAGCAGTAGCAGCGGCCTCTCCATGCCCCCCCCCAAGGGTGTCCTGGGGGTGGGGGTCACTGTGGATCAGAGCCACTCGTCCTTTATACTTAAGTCCATAACCAAGGAGCACCTGGGCGCACGTGCATATTTACATCAAATGCTCGGCAAGATTCTGAACATCTGAGGGGCCCCGACCATTTTTCTGTATTTTTCCAATACGCCACAAGTGGCGTAGTCATCTAGCTTTACACCATCCCTTCCTGCCTGTGCTCTCTACGGCTCCTAGTTAAATGCTTACTATAGCTTACTTGAACTTTTTCCAGCCTCCTGACTTCTCCGCTTTTAGTCTCTCTCTACTCTAACTCATTTCCGACATTGCTGACAGATTAGTACAGTTCCTAAAGCACTGTTCTGATCGCGCCTTCCCACTACTCAAAAACTGTCAACAGCCATTGCTCGCTGCCAGAAGGAAGCACGAGCCTCGGTAAGGCCTTCTCTGGTTTGGTCGCTACTGACTTGGTCAGCCATATGTGCGGTCCACTGCTCCTCTGAATGATCCCCTGTTTCCACTAAGCAGGACTATTCTCAATTAACAGTGCAGACCCTTTATTCTTCTTCTTCCATTATTTTCATCCCATTAATCCCTCACCCTGAGGAACTTTCTTCAATAATAGTGATTTTTTAAAATTTGACTTACACATTCGGGCCAGCTCAAATGTCATTTGATGGCTGCGATGCCATCTCCCTCACTTGCAGTGCTTTTGGACTGTTACAATGAATCAATTCTGTAGCAATGAATCGATTCTGACTTCAAGTGACGTTCTACTTCACATAGGAGGGTACTTCAAAAAGTCCTTGAAAGATTCACATTCTCTCAATTCTATTTTTCCATGAACTTTTTGAAGTACCCTTGTATCATGGAAGGACCTGACAGTATACTTCCATTTTTTCCTTCCCAGCCTCTATGCTATTTGTCATATTTGACAAAATACACATGTTATAAACCCCACAATTCCACCTATTAATTTTGCTTACACATTTCAGTTCTCTTAAAAACACCAAAATAAGAAAGAACAAGACTTTACATTTACCCACATACTGCAATTTCTGGTGCATTTAATCCTGCGCTAATTTGACCCCACCAGAGGCAAGGCCCTCTGAGTACCCTACCTGAAGGCCCATGAGTTGTGAGGTTTTCCAGTCTGGCCTGCAGGAGCAGGAACAATACCAGCCCCGTGTGAGCTTCTGCTCCTTTCAAGTAGTTCTTTCCCCAGACTGAAGGTATTTTTTCACAAGCAGGCACTGATCAGTACTCAGCTGAAGGCTCGTTGGGGAAGCTTTGGCAGGTCTCCAGAATCTTCTCTCTGTTCAGCTCTCTCTTTACAGCACCCTGAAAATTGTAGCTGCTTTGGCCTCCCCAACTCCCAATTCCATCTCCTCAACTCAAGGTGACCACCAGGCTCTATCTAGGTTCTCTCTCCCTTCTCATGGCCTGGAAATTCTCTCCAGGCAGTAAGTTGGGGTAGTCATAGACTCAGTCCCTCATCTGCTTCCATCTCTCAGGGATCACTGCCCTTCAGTGCCTGATGTACAAAGTCTTGAAATCTTCATATATTTGATCTACCTTTTCAGTTGTTTCAGGCAGTAGGGTAAATGTGATTTCTGTTATTCCTTCTAGGCCAACAGCAGCAGTTTTGTAGAATCCCAAATTTAAAGATGCCTTTCAGCTGTTTTTTGGAGGAAGCTCCTGAACTAGTTGGACCTATTTGACAATTGCAAAGAAGATTCAGGTGCTGGCTACAGGTACATACCTTGTAGATAGTGCCAAACAAGCCCTAATTCTGTCCTGGGATTTCACAGTTGTCAGTCAATTTTTCTCTAATAGAACATGCTAAAAGTAAAGACCTTTTGTAGACATACCTGAAGTAGAGTCTTGAGCACCCAAATCTGTGAGATTCCTTTGCATGATCTGAAAACTTGAAGATTCATTTCCTTAATTACAATGAACTTTTACATACCAACTAGTTTTTTTCAAATTACTTTTCCAAACATGTATATATGAGGCTATCACATTTGAGATACATCTATTTTACAATAAATTAGAATCGAGGGGGAAAAAAAAGTATATTCTGTATATGGGGTCTATAAAATGAAGGGAAATCTTCCCTCATTCCTTTACTAATGCCCATACTATCTTCTTTTTATCTTACGCTTTAAACTCCTTTGTTGTTCAAAAATTCTAATTCCCTAACATTTTCTCCAAGTATGCCTGGGGTTGTTATCGTGGGAGAGTGACATTCACAAATACGCTCTCTCAGATTCTATACCTACTGCTCTGCACTTACCTTTCATTAGGTCAGCTCTGTAGGCATCAGAGGATATATCTATTCTTCAGCAAATGAATTAAAGGAAGAAAGAAAGCAATGATTTTTTCTATTTCTGCTTAAATGGAAGGGGTAAATTCACCTGAAGTGGAAGGAGCCTTGTCTGTAGGAATCTTAGAATCTTTTCCAAACATAGAAACAGAACAAAGAGAAAATATAGGTCACCTTTACATTAGAATGCGGGATTGGTGGGAATATTTGGGCTAAGAAAAAGATATCAGACATATTTCCACTTTGAGTTGTATAAGATTAGACAAGAACTATATCTGGTAAATGATGGAATCTCCAGTAGATCATTTACTTAAGTTGGCGTTTGCCACGGTATGTCCCAAGTACTTCTGGTATACAGATATGAATCGGGGAAATTGTTGAACTGCATTAAATGAATGACATAGTGAGAAAATTATTCCCTTTTAATTCTCTTTCAATCCTCTGAGTATATCAAGATGAGAGCCTTTGTTGTTATTAGTATAACTTAACCTTTCCAACACTTGCTGATCTTCCTCAACTAGAAAAAAGAGGCTTGGGGCATTAGGCAGAAAATAGAAAGAATTCAGCTAGAATTTATTGTTTTGTATATTTTTTGGATTTATTTTATGATTAGCTTTTTTTTATGGCAAATGACACTCTTTTTCCAACTCTACGGTTGGCAATATAAAGATGTTTTTTTATTCATATTTATGAAGTATGTTAATTTAATGAAAACTCAGTCCATAAGTCTCCTTCCTGAAATGCCAATATACAATGTCATTTCAATCAATTCATGTCACAGGTTGGGTTCCCTGGAGGCAGACACTGAGACAGAGTTGAGGGGGCAAGAAGTTCATTCGGGATCAACAGCCATGAAGGGAAGGAAGAGGAAGGAAGGTTGCTACACTGCAGGCCTGAAAGAGTTTGGCAGAATCTAGGGGCACTGGAATGACGTCCGCCCATCAAACTGTCCTCCAGTGGACCACATGGCCAGGCCTTTTCACTGGCCTTCCACTCAGTCACCTAGGAAGGGAGACACCTCGGGTGCAGTGACTGCTGTGGAGGCAGACCCTAAAGGAGCCGGCAGCTGGAGGGGGAGCTGACCACACTCCCCAGCTGAGCCGGAAGTCCGTCCTTGGAAGGCCATCCGGGTGGCACCTCTCCATGTCTCCCACAGGTGATCAATCAAAATCCTTTTTTCAAAAACCTTTTTGTGAGTCTCAGTTTCCTCATCCGTAAATGGGGCTGATCTGGATTTACAGATTTCAATCTGTGTTTTGAGAAATGTACAGTTTGTGTCCTCCACAAACATTGGATTATGTCTACTTTTTAAAATATAATTTTTAACCTTTTAAAACTATAATAGATCAGTTATACTGACGTATGTGTTACATACCAAAAGTTAGCACACAACCAACACGTTACTTAAGTTCCTCATTAATCAACTCACAAAATAAATGGATACTAATAAAATGCAGCTTTTAATCAGTTTGACTAGTTTCAAAACCGATTTATTTTGTAATAAATTGTATTGTGTATATTTGAGGTTTACGACACGATGTTATAAGATACATATAGATAGTAAAATAGTGAAGCAGATTAACATATCTATCATCAAACCCAACTTAAAACTCCTAAAAACCATTGTCTCCTGGATCTCATCTACTGCTTTTACACTGTGAATGTAAGTAAAAAGTACCACGGTAGGCATTTGGAGGCATGCAAGGACACAGGCTCACACAGTCTTAGTGGGAAGACAAGCTATAAATACAAGGAGAGATAAAAAGCAGGAATAGAGCGCCAATGGAGTAGTGCAAATCATAACTCCCCCAGAGCTTCAGAGAAAGAATGAAGGATTTTACAGAGGAGGAACTCAAAACTGAAAAAAAAGCAGAATAACTTGCTCAAAGTTAACATACTGTATGTGTTAAAATTAGATTCTAGCCCAGTCCTTTTGTTTGCCAGAGCCCATATATGGTACTGTCCCCGACTCCCACATTTCTACTGTAATTTGGACAATTCCAGATAGGTCAACTTCTAGATTCTCCAAATATTGGTGAGTAACAGTTGTGTGAACTGCACAATTGAAGTAGCTTAATACTGATGCTCTGGGGAGTTTTAAAATTTTTGTCTTTGGAGGGGGTGACATCATCAAGATGGCAGAATACACAGTCCCCAGTGTCAAACTCTCACCCACAAGTGACCAATTTACAGCTAACAAAAAACAGAGACTGCCAACCTGGGACCCCTGGAGCTTGGAGGAAGAGGAGGAGAGACCCACAGAGTTTGTGAAGGCAGGAGAAGCTGCAGTGAGAGCAAAAAGAAACCACTCCAACAATTTCATGTCCTGGCTGCCCTGTGGGAGTCAGGAAGAATCTGCAGCTTATGGAGCAGGAGCCAGCAAAAGCTGCAGCTGAGCCCTTTGTGTGAGGTTGCCTGGAGTCTGCAGGGGAGGAGAAGTTCTCGGAGCACATCATACTAGCACCCAGTATGATACCACTGACAGGGTTCCCATGGACCCACACAGGAGCAAGGGGCCACAGCTGACCAAAGAAAGGATCCAACCAGAGGCTGGTGAGTCATCACAAGGGACTAGCTGAAGGCCCACCCCATGGGAAGCATTTGGAGTGAGGAAGGGAGATGGGCCCACCAGAACAACAATGGGGTGCAGAATGGGCCACTGATCTGCCTTCCAATCAGCACAGGCTCACTCAGTGGAGACTGGTCAGGGTGACAGAACTGCAGGGGGTGCACTTTGCAGAAAAGACTCAGTCCTGGGCCAGAGTTTCCACACCATCCAGGTGTATCTGACCTCAGAAGACTAAGAAGTGATTAAAAAGCCCAAAATTAAAATCTGGTCTACACAAAAAGCCTTCCCCAAAGAATCAGCCACAAAGCAGCCATTTAGCACTACCACAGAGCTCTAGCGCTGATCCCAGAGGAAATTCCCCCAATTTTGGAATTAACTAAAACCTCAGACCAAACACAAAGCTTGCATATCAACCAGTAAAGGTATAACACCACCACAGAACACCTATAAAACCTAGAAGAGGTAGCAGTCTCCTCAAATGCCCAGGCATCAATGTAAAGACAAAAAGATCAAGAAAGAACAGAGAAATATAACACTAGCAAAGGAAATGAATGAAGCACCAGCAATGAACCTAGAGGAATAGAGGATTTATGAATCATCTGACGGAGAATTCAGAATAACCTCTTAAAGATGTCCAGGGAGTCACAAGAAAATATAGATAGAAAATTAAATGATATCTGGAAAATAATACAGGAGCAGAATGAGAAACTTGACAAAGGAATTGAATCAATTTAAAAAAAGAAAAAAAGAGAAATTCTAAAAATAAAGAAAACATTATCTGAACTGAAAAACTTGATAGAAAGTTCCAACAACAGACTTAATCAAACAGAGGAAAGAATCAGTGAGCCAAAGATAGAACATATGAAATTATCAGGGCCGGCCTGTGGCTCACTCGGGAGACTACGGTGCTGATAACACCAAGGCCGCAGGTTCGGACCCTATATAGGGATGGCTGGTTGGCTCACTGGGAGTGTGTGGTGCTGACAACACCAAGCCAAAGGTTAAGATCGCCTTACCAGTCATCTTTTAGAAAAAAAAAAGAAATTATCAAATCAGAGGAGGAAAAAGAAATAAGAATAAGAAAAAATGAAAATGAAACAGAAATACAGCAAATATGGGACTACTTTGAGTGAAATAACCTCTGCATAATTAGCATACCCAAAGAAGAGGAAAAAGGAAGTGATGTAGAAAGCATATTCAAGGACGTAATGGCTGATAATTTCCCAAGTATGGAGAAGGATGACAGCATCCAGGTGCCAGAGGCCTAGAAGTCACCAATCAAATTCAATCCAAGTAGGAATACCCCAAGACACATCATAATCAAATTATCAAAAACAAAAGGCAAAGAAAAAATACTGAAAGCAGCAAGAGAAAAGAAACACGTAACATTCAATGGAGCCCCAATACATCTCTGAGAGGATTTCTCAGTAGAAACCATACAGGAGAAAATGGGATGATAAATTGACAGTGCTGAAGGAAAAAGAACATCAATCAAGAATTCTCTATCCAGCAAAACGAAACTGCAAATATGAAGGAGAAATAAAGTTTTTCCCAAACAAACAAAATCTAAGACAATTCATCAACACTAGACCTGCATTACAAGTGCTGTAGATTGGATGACCCCCTGCCCCAACCTCTTAATACCCATTCTAACTGTTGAGGGTGGGAAATACTATTATAGTAATTGAAAGGTGGGTCCTTGAAGAGGTGATTAGATTGTAGGACTGTGCAGTAGTGAATAGATTAAAAATGGTGGTCAGGGGCGTGGTTCTGAGGGCTTTAAAAGGAGTGAATGAGGTTGTTCTCTCACTCTCTCTGCTCTGCCATTTTCTGCCATGTGAGACCCCTGGGTTACTGTTGCCAGCACCGAAACCCTCACCAGATGTGTTCCCAACACTGTGGACTTCCCAGCCTCCAAAACTGAAAGCAATAAATTTCTTTTTCTTTATAAAATACCCAGTTCAGTGTATTTTGTTATAAGCAACAGAAATGGACTAATACAACAAGAAATGATAAAGGGAGTTCTTCAATCTGAAAGAAGATAACATTAAGGCACAGCAAGAAAACATTTCAAGGTGCAAAACTCATTAGAAAAATAAATTCACAGAAAACCTCAGAACACTCCAATGTGTAAGGGTGGTGAACAAACTACTTACATCCTTAGTATGAAGACTGAAGGACAAATCTAATAAGACACTAACATATACGACAACAATATAAAAATAGGCAATGTTAAAAGATGTAACTTGAAACAACAAAATGTCAAAAGTTTGGGTGGGAATTATGCCAAAGCACAGAGTTGGCTCTAGTTCTTTATTTTTTCTTAGATATGAAAGTTAGGTTGTTATTAGTATAAAACAATCTGTTATAACTATAACACATTTTTTGTAAGCCTCATGGTAACCATAACAAAAAAACTTATGAGACATACTAAAAATAAATAGCAAGTAATCAAAATACACTGCTAGAGAAAACCTCTCAATTACAAAGGAAGATCATAAGATTGGAAAGAAGGGGAAAAGCATCAATAAAACAACCAGAAAAAAAGCAAGAAAATGGCTGTAACATGTCCCTATATATCAATAATAACTCTAAATGTAAATGGATTAAATACCCAAATTAAAAGACACAGAGTGGCTCAGTAGATTATAAAACAAGAACCAACAATATGTTGCCTTCAAGAAACTCACTTTGCCTATAAAGATACACACTGTCTGAAACTGAAGGCATGGTAAAAGATATTTCATCCAGATGGAGACCAAAAAAGTGCAGGAGTAGCTATACTTAGATAAAATAGACTTCAAGCAAAGTTAAAAAAAAAAAAAAAGTCATTATGTAATGATAAAGGGATCAATTCGACAAGAGGATATAATAATTCTAAATATATATGCACCCAACTTCAGAGCACGCAATTATATAAAGTCATTACTGTTAGACCTAACAGGAAAAAGAGACTTCAACACAATATTTAACACTCCACTCTCAGCAAAGGATAGAACATCCAGACAGAAAATTAATCAGGAAACATCAGAATTAATCTCTACTCTAAGCTGATTGGACCCAAAAGACATATACAGAACATTTCATCCAACAGCTTTAGAATACACATTCTTCTCAGCAGCACATGGAACATTCTCTAGAATAGACCATATGTTAGTTCACAAAACAAGTCTCAACAAATTGAAATCAAATCAATTACCTTGTCCAACCACAATGGAACAATATTAGGAATCAATAACAAAAGGGACACTAAAAGCCGTACAAATTCATGGATATTAAACAACATGCTCCTAAACAATGAATGGGTCAAAGAAGAAATCAAAAAGGAAATTTAAAAATTCCTGGAGACAACTAAAGATGAAAACACAATGTACCAGAACCTGTGGGATACAGTGAAAGCAGTTCTAGGAGGGAAATTTATAGCAATAAATACCTACAATAAAAGAGAAGAAAGATTCTAGATAAACAATCAAACATTACACCTCACAGAGCTAGGAAAACAACAAACCAAACCCCAAATCAGTAGAAGGAGAGAAATAACAAAGATCAGAGCAAAAATAAATGAATTAGAGATTAGAAAAGCAATACAAAAGATCAATGAAACAATGAGTTGGTTTCTCAAAGAGAACAAAATCAATAAACCTTTAGTTAGACTACCAAAGAAAAAAGAGAGAAAATTCAAATAAATAAAATCAGAAATGATAAAAGGAGTCATTACAACTGATACCACAGAAATACAAAGGATCATAAGAGGCTACTACAAGCTATATGCGAACAAACTGGAAAATCTATAAGAAATGAATGAACTCTTGGACACAAACAACTTACCAAGGTTGCATCATGAAGAACTAGAAAACCTCAACAGACTGATAACAAGTACTCAGATTGAAGTAGTAATAAAAAATCTCCCAACAAAGGAAATCCCAGGACCAGATGTCTTCACTGCTGAAATATACCAAATATTTAACAACATTAATACCAATTCTTCTCAAACTCTTTCAAAAAACTGAAAAAGAGGGAATGCTTCAAAACTCATTCTATGAGACCAACATTAACCTCATACCAAACAGGAAAAAGACACAACAACAAAAAGACAACTACAGACCAATATCCCTGATAAACACAGATGTGAAGATCTTCAATAAAATACTGGCAAACATAATCCAACAACACATTAAAAAGATCATTCACCATGATCTAGTGAGATTCATCCCAGGGGTGCTAGGATGGTTCACCATTCACAAATCCATAAACGTGATGCATCACATTAACAGAATAAAGGAAAAAAACATATGATCATTTCAATAAATGCAGAAAAAGCATCTGATAAAATCCAACACCACTTCATAATAAAAACACTCAACAACTTAGGTATAGAAGGAATGTACTTCAACATAATAAAGGGCTTATATGACAAACACACAGCTAATAGCATACTGGAGGCTTTTCCTCTAAGATCTGTAACAAGACAAGGATGCCGCCTTTCCCCACTCTTATTCCACACAGTAAGGCAAGAGAAAGCAATAAAAGTCATCCAAATTGGAAAGGAGGAAGTCAGACTATCCCTATTTACAGATGACATGATCATATACATAGAATACCCTAAAGATTCCACCAAAAAATTGCTAGAACTAATAAATGAATTCAGTGTAGTGGCAGGATACAAAGTCAACACACAGAAGTCAATAGCCTTCCCATATGCCAAAAATGAAGTCACCGAAGAAGAAATAAAATAATACCATTCACAATAGCTACCAAAAAAATGAAATACCTAGGAATAAATTTAACCAAGGAGGTGAAAGACCTATACAATGAAAATTATAAAACATTGGTGAAAAAAATGAAGAGGACACAAATAAAAAGGAAGATATTTCATATTCTTGGGTTGAAAGAATTAACATTATCAAAATGTCCATATTACCCAAAGCTCTCTACACATTCAATGCAACCCCTATCAAAATACCAAGGACATTCTTCATAGAAATAGAAAAAAAAGATGGTCTTAAAATTTGTATGGAACTGTAAAAGACTCTGGAGAGCTAAAGCAATCTCGAACAAAAAGAACAAAGTTGGAGGCATCACACTTCCTGACTTCAAAATATACTATAAAGTTATAGTAACCAAAACAGCAAAGTGCTGGCATAAAAATAGACTAATAGACCAAGGGAACAGAATAGGGAGCCCAACAATAAACACATACACTTAGAGCTAGGTGATTTTTGACAAAGGTGCAGTGGAGAAAGGACAGCCTCTTCAATAATTGGTGCTGGGAAAATTGGACATCCACTTGCAGAAGATTAAAACTAGACCCCTAACTTTCACCATGCACAAAAATCAACTCAAAATAGATTAAAAACCTAAGTTTAAGACCCAAAACTATTTAAGTACTAGAAGAAAACATAGTGGAAATACTACATGAAATGGAAGTATGAAGTGCTCTTTTGAGTGAGACTACAAAGGCACAGGCAACAAAAGCTAAAACATACAAATGGGACTACATCAAATTGAAAAGCTTCTGCACAGCAAGGGACACTATCAAAAAAGTGAAGAGACAAACTACAAAATGGGAGAAACTACACTCCAGAATATATAAGGAACTCAACTCAACAGGAAAAAAGTCCAAATAACCCAGTTAAAAAATGGGCAAAGGATCTGAACAGATATTTCTCAAAAGAAGACATACAAATGACCAAAAATCACATGAAAAAATGCTCAAAATCATTAATCATCAGGGAAATGCAAATTATCATCTCACCCATATTAGAATAGCTATTATCAACAAGATGGAAAATAACAAATGCTGGCAAGGATGCAGAGAAAAGGGAACTCTCCTACATTGCTGGTGAGAGTGTAAATTGGTACAGCCATTGTGGAAAACAGTATGGAGGTTACTCAGAGAATCAAAAATAGATCTACCCTATGATCCAGCTATCCCACTACTGGCTATATACCCAAAGGAAATGAAGTCAATATATCCAAAAGACATCTGCACCCCCATGTTCATCACAGCACTATTCACAATAGCCAAGAGAAGGAATCAACCTAAATGTCCATCAACAGGTAAAAGGATAAAAAAACTGATATATATATATATATATATATATATACACACACACACATACATACTACGTCATACTATTCAGCTACAAAAAGAAATGATATCCTATTATTTGCAGCAACATGGATAGAACTGGAAACCATCATGTTAAGTGAAATAAGTTACACACAGAAAGACAGATACTGAGTAATATCACTTGTATGTCTGAGTTTAGATGTGAACCTTGGTATAGTAATCTTCTTTCTGGCTAGACAGTATTCATTTGGAGGAATTCCTTTCTCTTCCCAACTATTTAATATTTCTTGAGTAATGGCATCACCCCAGGACTGAAATGACATCATGCCAGGGCTGCTGGGCTCTTCTGAGTTGGGAATGGAGGTCCAAGAAGTAGGAGTGAGAACACGTTTCCACCAGAAAGCCATTGCAGTGGCTGCCATCCAGACTAATTTGATTAGGCCCACACTTCCGTTTGGCTATCTAGTTTGCTGAAGATTTCAAGGCAAAAGTCACAGTGTTTTGAGAAAGAAGGAAAGAAAAGAAAGAGAGAGAAAAGAGAGGGGAAGGAAGGAAGGGAAGGAGGGAGAGGGGAGGAAGGAGGGAGGGAAGACAGAAGAGATATATTCCTATTCAAGGTTTCAGAGTAAATGGGAAAATCCCTAGGATCTCAGCCAATTGTCATGGGAGAAATTTTTCTTCCTGATCTATTTTTGGCAGTCAGTTCAACTTCATGCATCATTGTTTTACTTATGGCATGTACAGTAGCCAGAGAGAAACCCATAATATCTTTTCTGTCTGGTGGGAATCTTATATTCCTATGCACAGTGACAAATGGCCTGATCACAACAATTTTTTTCTCCAAGCATCATACTGTTTTAAATATCTCTGAATCTGTGGACTGCATTTAAAAGGAGCAGGACTCTTACAGCATACCACACACAGTATCCATGGGACAAGTTAGCACACAGCACGGAACAGCTGGGGTAGCATCATTTTTACAGAGGCTGTCAACAAGTACAAAGCCGTGGAGTGTGCGGAATGCCGAAGCACAAAGGAAGACCAGGCTGGGGACACATCCATTCTGAGGAAATTCTTTTCCTCTTAAAGTAAGAATAGTACTCAAATATTTAAGCAAGGGCAGAAAATCAGATTTAATCGTGGGAAAAACAATTACAAACGGCTTAAGTCAGCTTAAGATTTTCACCACTTTATTGTCATTTTAACCTTCTGGAAAAGGCCATGTTTTGTGGCAGTAGCTTTTGAATCACTCTAATTCACTGCTTCAGTTGTTTTTATCCTTTAGTGCAGATTTTTCAAAAACGTGAACTCTTCACAGGAAAATATCTGTGACATTAGAAACTGACTCACGTTTCCTAGTTTTTCATGAAACAATGACAGTTTTTCCCTTTGATGCTCTCATCTAACTCCACAGGAAATTTTACTACCGAGCTGCTTTCATCTCTTTCCTGGTTTGAAGATAAATGATCCTTGGTCTCCTTTAGACCTGCATAAATCACAAAGCAATCTACTAAGAGATGCCTGTGGCAAGCAGCTTCAACTAGAATCAAAAGGACAGTCAGAAATATCCATACTGCTTACACAAGGAGTAACCGAGGCAGAGTAATCCAAACACTGCATTCCCTTCCTTAGACGTACAAAGCATGGCTCTCAGGGGTTGGTAAGAATCAGGAGTCAGATCATCTCCGACAGAAAGCCTCTGAGCACGGTGAGCGTGTGTTACAGGACTGAAAGTTCCCTGCCTTTCCTCATGAGAACATGGTCTGCTGGAAACCAAATCCTTACAAGGAGTACACTGCTGAAGAAATCCATTTCCTTGGGATTTTAAAAATTATTGTTCATTTTGTTTCTTATTATGCAGACAGCATTAATGGAATACCAAGCGGAAGAGAAAAAACATTATCACGCATAATCCTGCCATCCACTGTATGAAAATACAGATATTCCTTTTGTCTGTGAGCAGGCTTCATTTTTCCAAAGGATCTAATGAAGGGAAGAGAGAATTTTCCATCACTCTCTTTTTTCTCTTCATGAAAGCACTTCCTTTGTTGCTCACAGAATCTCCCCATTTGCCATTTTTAGGAAATGCAATGGCATCGGGTGATTTCATTCACATTTATCTTATTTGCATCCTATTGGACCATGAGACATAAAAAGACCACAAAAGAAGTAGTCAATAGCCCAAGCTCTGCCATCAAACTGGATCTGAATCTGAGTTCTGCCACTACTGGTCTAGGGACCTTGGGCTGGTTAGTCTCTGTCTCTACACATCCAATTTATCTGTATATAAAAGTGGGAACAATGCTAGCACTTCCTTCGAAGGGTTACTGCGAGAACTAAATGAGACAGTGCATGAAGCTATTTAGTGTCACGCCTAGCTCATGATAACCACTCAACGGATATTGACTGTTTTTTATTATTTATAATAAAGAAATTCATTTTTTAGTTGATACCATTATGCAAGAAGATAAAAGAAAAATCCTTTAATCTACTTAAGAGGGGCAAGATCTGAGCTGCCATTTCGCTCACTGTTCACGCAACTTCCCCAACCATGTCTCCTCTTCTCAGACACCAAAGGGCCAGCTGCAGCAGGCGACGGTGACAGGCCCTGAACTCTGATTTTGCATGAGAGAAATGGGGTCTGTCACGGGCCCAATCACCCAGAACCACAGCATTGAGAGGGAAACCTTAGATATAAGCCAAGTCCACCTGCAACAGGGTGTCAAGAGGAAACTAAGACTTTGAGATGTGAAGGATTTGCACGAGGTTGTGGTGAACAGGTTCCCCGAGTCTCCAGCTTGTCTGCTTGTCCATGGCTTCCCCTGGCTCCAAGTCTGCCCTATTTATGACACCGTGTGGGTCTCTGCAGGAATTCAGCCCTTGAGCCTGGCTTCCCAGCCCTGGAGCCTCAGTGTTCTTGCTTCTGTGGTGAGGTCACCTTTTCTGGATATCTGTGATTTCTCTCCGCAAGCCCTCAGCCATGCATGCAATGAGGTCCGCAGAGCCAGAGCTAATGATGACATGTGATGCAGAAGTTAGTGAAATCTTTGATTGAGCATGGACAAAACCACATTCAACTCTAGAATATCGTTTTCTCATACTTCAAAAGTATAACAAGGGACCATCAGGTTCTTCTTTATTTACTCTCTTTTCCTTTTTTTGTTTCCCGTTGTGTTCTATATCTGTATTTAATTATTCATTTCTTTCCTCTGACACTAGAAGAACCCAAATTTTTCTCATAGATTATTTCAAGGCAGTTACAATTTGACCTAAAACAGGAAGTGCTCAGTATTTCATAGTAAGAAAATCTATTCTCAAGAAGACGATCATAGCATACCAAGGGGTTGTATTAAAGAATGAATAAATAAGCATCTGAATTACAGTTTATCTACAAACCTATCACTACAGTTAATCAGAAGAAAAGAACACATTTCTGATAAAGTTTGTCACCTGAAATAGTCCCTACAAAAACTTGAAAACTGAACTTGCTTCAGCCCAGTTGATTGACTTTACCCTATAAACGTCTGTAGCTTTGTTTTTACCCATCAGTGAGTTAAAATAGCTCCATTCCTCCTACCCCCTCAACCCCAGCCAGTACAGGAATCCCTCCCTTCTTGACACAGAGACCCCAAGCTATGGAAATATACATTTTCTTAGGATTTTAAAGAAATCTAGCTTTAGAAGTGCCTGATATTCTTCATCCACTAATTCAAATTAGCTTGGTTAAGTGTTGCCAAGTAGAGAGAAATGAATAAAAACGATGTGCAATTAACCCAGCTTTTTTTTTTTTTTTTTTTTTTTTTGTCGTTTTTTCGAGACCGGCACTCAGCCAGGGAGTGCACCGGTCATTCCTATATAGGATCCGAACCCGCGGCGGGAGCGTCGCCGCGCTCCCAGCGCAGCACTCTACCGAGTGCGCCACGGCTCGCTTTACTATGAAAATGGGTGCTTCGGAAATGGCAGGAAATTCTGGGATCTTGATGAGATTCACTGTTACCAAAGTACACCACAGCTCGACCCACATCAAATTTCCACAAGTTTCAAATTAGTGTTAGTTACATTAATAAGATGTTTACTGGCTTTAATTTTGCTCTTTTTATAACAGCTTTAGGTTTGTGAGAAAATCTCATCCCATGTTCACTCTTAGGAAGACTTATTCTTTTTTCCCTTTCCATACGCCCCATATTCTCTACCATGCAGACTCACCTATCTATCACTATCCCCAACTCATAGCCAGGGAAAGAAGCCCTCTCTGCCCTGCACATTATAAATAAAATCAATATATATTTACCATGCAACCACTGTGTGCCCAACATAATACAAGTTGCTATGAAAAATGCAAAGACCTGTCCCTGACTCATGGGATTTACCATCTGCATCATATTTCCTTTTGATTCTGGTAATTGCACCCCAAGCAATGAGCTCAGTGGAGAGTGGGGGAGGGGAACAGCCTAAGAACAGTTGTGGGCTCTTTGCTAGGCTCTTTCCACCTTTCAGGGAGCTGGTGCAGGCCAGGGCAGGTCCTCACGTTAAGGAGCCAGTTTCCAAATCTTCTACATAAGCACCTCCCAACAGTAGCTACCATTTACTGACCTCTTGCTTTGGACCAAGCTAAGTATGCTCAATCTTTGTCATAACTTTATAAAGTAGGTATTGCGATCCCCATTTTACAGATGTGGAAACTGTAGCACAAACGGGTTAAATTGTTTGAGGTTCAATCACTTTAAAAGTGGCAAGGCAGGAATTTGAATTCAGGACTGACTTCTCAATCATATCTTAGTCACCTACTTTGCCAGTACCCTAACCTCCCAACTTCACCTTCATCTATGTCCCCAAAATCCTTCCATCTAGAAAGATCAGGCTCATTATAAAGAAACAGAAAAAGCTTTAAGCCAGAGTGTGAACCTTAGTTATAGCCATCAACAACCTCTCTTTTACTATTATTATTGCACAAATCTATATAACATAAAATGTTGTTGCCCAGAGTTCTGCTAAAGATATGTTGACTAAATATAAAAACTAGCCCATTAACTTTTAAGAATATTCTTCTACAGATTCCTTACAGAATGTGCAAATTAATTAAGCTCTAGTGCAATAAACTGGAGATAATCAGTCTCAACCAGCTGAAGAGCTACTATGTCATCCAGTAGTCAAAATACCACCAAATAATTAAGCACATTTCTGATATAAAAAGGCACATAAACATTTTATTTTAAAATAACAGTACATTCATCCAAATGGCTAAATAAAGGCTGCCAACTGATTCTCAATATTTCTAACTCAGTTTGAGTTTTGGAATTAATACCAAGTTTCCAGGGCCTATCAATTCCTCTGCTACCGTCTAAGCTGGTGTCTATTGTCAAGAAAAACACTTGCTCACTTGATTTCAAAACTGATTATTCTTAAAGAATAATAATAATAGCAATAATGCTACTTTTCATTTGTTCGGTAGTTAAGAGGATGATTTTGTTTTTCAGCAAACCTGGGTTTATATGTCAGCTCTATAACCTAGTAGCAAATTATTTAACCTCTCCAAGCCTCACCTATAAAATGTGGGTGAAAAGGACTCTTGACAGGGTCATTGCAAAAATCACTTAAGGTACTGCACTTGGCGCATGTCTGGTACTTGGTGAAGGCCATTCAATAAAGGGTAGCTATTATTAGGTGGAATTTATGGAAAAGAGAAAAAAGGCAGTGGGGGTTTAAGGTTTTGGCTTCTGAAGGGACAGGATTGGCTCGGTATTTTTATCTTTAATTTTTTTCAGAGGTACTTGTATTCAGTATCTCATCCATCATAATCCCATGTGCACACTGTAGGCCATTAACACATATGGTTCTGGCTCTGGTATGTGAATGAGGATGGATTGCTCAATAGGAATTGCTGTGTTTTTACGTTTTAAGTGCTATTTTTCCCTGAGGCTTTCAGCATGTCACTCTATTTCAAAAAAACAAGTGGCTCACGTGTCTCGAAAACCACGTGCTAGGATCACTGTCAGAGATTCTGTTTATTCACAAGAAGGTCATCAACTTGGAGAGAACCTCATTTTTACTCCAGGCTGGTGTGCATAGCTATAAAGAGTTTGGGTGCCTAATGGTGCTTACTGCCAAGCTGTCCCGAGGTCAGCAATTCTTTCACAGTTAATTCGTGAGATTGACAGACATTATTGTGATATGTTGCATAGGAAAACCCTCTCTGTTCCCTAAGTAAATTATTTTCATGTAGTGCCACAGGAAATGCCACTGAAGGAAATGCTTTTTTTGTTACTCCTTCAGGAAGAATGTGTGATTTTGCTTTTTGGTCTCTTGATTGCTATTAACAAAGCCCTTTTTTGCTTTGCGGTCCAGAGTCTTTCCAAGCTACGTTGAAAAACAGCTCACAGTGGAGGTCACCAGCCTGGGCAGACGGAGACACTGGCTTCTCTAGCGTGGGCCTTAACACCACCTCACTGTGTGAGCTGCATAAAATGCCCAAGCTCTCACTCTCTGTTTCCCTATCCACAAAACAGCAACAACAAC
Source organism: Cynocephalus volans (assembly GCF_027409185.1). Taxonomy (NCBI): domain Eukaryota; kingdom Metazoa; phylum Chordata; class Mammalia; order Dermoptera; family Cynocephalidae; genus Cynocephalus; species Cynocephalus volans. The sequence goes on along the minus strand of NC_084460.1, from coordinate 101,908,101 downwards.
ACCGTATCCCAGCTCTGAAGGTCTATAATTCTACCACCATCTTTCCTTTTCAAATGTACCTCTTTGTCATGTATTTTTCGTTTCTCTAATATAGAAGAGAATTAACAATTGCTACCTAGAAGATATAATTAAGTTTACGTACTATTTTCTACCACTAATATACAATGAATTTTAATTTTATTCATAATTACTAACTTCAGGCTTAAAAATTCTGTGTATTAAGTGGGAATGTTGCACCATTTTTACAGCCTCTTCTTCTCATGTTAATAAAATAACATAATAAAACACCACCCACACAGACGATAAGCCTCCCTCCATCCCAGGAAGCATAATTAGCAAATTAAAGAATTGGTCTCACATTTACACTTATGTTCCTGAGGTTTTGTTTTCATTTGAGTAAAGCCTGTGGCCTAAATCACAGTGATTATATTATGGTGCTAATAAAAATATGTCTGCCTTTCACAGTTACATGTGTTTTAATTTCCCATTGTGCATTTTTCAACATGAAAGCTAGGTTTTGTTTACACTTTGATTTGATTTACTAAAGAATCTTCTTCAATGGTATCTTCTGGAAATAGAAATGCAAACATACATATAATGCATGGATTTTCGCCCCTTATAAATATTAGCTTTTACCCAGTCTTTGTTGGTGGCATGTACATAGAAGTATTGGTGCTTTCAATTTAGAGAATTTTAAACTTCCTCTATTATCTTCAGAAAACATTCTTTGAAAGAAAGGTAATTACCTTTAGTCTGGTTTCTCCACAGCCTCTGGAATAGCAGGATATAAAAATCCATTTCAGCATCAGTTCTCCAGAAAACACAGGCAATTCTGCAATGAAGGGAAACAAACTTCCTAAAGAAAGTGCTCCCTCAGATCTAAAGGTCATCCGACCAGTTCCATGAGACTTAAAACATATTGTGGTTTAGTAGACAGGATGGAGCAGGCTCACTGAAGTTCAAATCCTAGCTCTGCCACAACCAGCTCTACTGGTTGTGTGACACTGGGAAAATTATTTAATCTTTGCAAGTCTCTATTTCTCCATTTGAAAAATGGGGGAAATATTATCTACTTCATAGAATTCATGTAAAAATTAAATAAGATAATGTACATAACCTGCTGGCACATAATCATCACCAAGAAAGGGTGGAGGTTATTGTTATTTTCATTGTTATTGCTATTTCAATTATTATTAAATCAGAAAGAATGTGACCCTAGGGGCATGCGCACACTGTGGTTTCTGCCATGACCTTCAGTCAACAACATTAGTTTCCCTCGGAGGGTTCTGCTGTGCCCAGGATAAGGGAATTGGAGCTCAAAGACACATAGAAAACTGACAGCATTGAAGACCTCTAAAGGATGCTCAGAACATTCTTCCCAGCCCTGCCTGAGGCTGCATTACTGCCTACCAGGCTTCCTTCTGCCCTCAGGCACTTTCTCCATTTCTCTGTTTCCATGCCAGCCTTTCTAACTTACTTTGTGTCCCACCTACATTAGTCAACATAACATCCTAGTTCAGTAACGGATATGTTGGATAACTCCAGTCAGGTCCCTGCTCCTACAACTGAGAGAAGAGAGGAAGTAGGAGATTGCACTCAAGCAGAAGTTAAGGGCTGAACTCAGTGAGCCACACACACACGCACAAACCATTAGATGATTATAAAATCAATTGAGTGAGTTAGTGACCAGTAGTATTTTTCATAAAACAGAACAGAAAATATCGCTGTGAACTCCATGCTGTAAGCAAAGCATTATTTTATTAAACTTTTATTTCAGTTATGTGTATGTGTGCATACCTGTGTATGAGTGTGTGTATATGTGTGTGTGTGTGTGTGTGTGTGTGTGTGTGTGTGTGTGTGTGTGTAAACTGGGTTACAATATAAAATGTATTTCTTTTTGTTCTCATTTAGCTAGAAGACCTTTAAGGTCCTTTTTAACTGAGAAGTCTATGGCTCAAAAATTCAACAAAATCTGTAAAACTGGGATCCAAAAATGGCAGTAATTACCAATGCTTTGGTTTTATTGGGTTTGTCCATATTTTTCTTCCAATAAGTAAATAAATGAAGAATTCTCCTCATCAGTAAATATATGTGTTAAAAAAATATAACTGGGATCTACGATCAATTGCCCAGGTATATGAGATGTCTGCTAGGAATTAGATTATGGAATAAAATGAACACAGTGATTGGTGCTTGAAGCATGCTATGGACTCTATGACCTACCTCCTTGGCTCAGCAGCCCACTTTTGTACACAGTATTCCACCCATGGGAACTGGGCCATCTCATGAAGACCCAGTAGAAGAGAAAACCCACTGGAAGGAGGTGATGGGGATTCTCTCCCAGTATACACACACGCGTGATCTCACACTCACATGGAGACACACCAAGAAGCCAGAAGATGCTGCATCTGCCAAGCTTCTACGGTCATTGGAGCCAGTGATAGAGTATTCCTGGGATCCAGGCCTTCTGAACTCTGCTTTTCACTCTGCTTCTGCAAGGCACAGAATAAGTCACTTCATTCTCCCCTTCACCCAGGCAGCTAATTTACATTGAGAACTATAACTGCCATGGTGATCAGACACTCCAAACGCTGGTCAATGCAGATTCTCCCTATGTAAAAACTTAAGTAGGAAACTTTTATAATGAGAAAGTGCTTGGTGAACATGAAATCAGAGCAAGGGGAACTAGTTGGAGGATCTTAACTAACAGTTCTTCAAGCAGTCTCAGTCTAATGCTGCCACACAGCCCCAAACGCTCATGTCGAGGTCCAGGCCCACTCTCCCTCTTCTGGTCTCCTCAGGTCACCAGACTCCTGTGAACATGTTAGCAATTCAGATGATAAAATGCAGTCAGCTTGCTGATTCATGCAGCCCGCTGTCACATTCCACCATGCCCCACTGAGAACACGCCTAAACCATGTTGGCTATTTCAGCCCCAGAGGGGTACCATAATACAAAGCTCTGAGGATAATTTACCTTTATAGCATGTGTGAGCACAAAACCAAGAAGGAGACCCCCAAGTTCAACATCTTTTTATTCCAGTAGATCATTGGCAGTGGATTGGTACTAAGGCAACTATCTGCTTTTAGTATTTTTTAGTTGTTATTCTAGGTAATTTTCCATATAAATGATGTGTTAATAATTTGAGCATGTGGCCTGGGAGAGTTTTGCAATTGGAACAATTTTTAAATCAAAGAAATAAACACTATAAACAAAGCATAGCTTTTCAAGGAACTTTCCAAGGCCTGTTGCAATTAGTCACAGGCTCGCAAACGCTCGTCCATTATCATTCTATCAAACATGAGTCACATATGCTCTGCAGCTATCGTCTCGGGAATAAATACAGCACACTTACCTTTGTGTGTCTTCAGTCTTGACAAGGTCCTCTGCTTCAGGAATTTTGATTAACAATACATTAACCATAGTTTCCAAATAAAAAGCCTAGGTAGTTTCGAGACTAAATTTGCTCTGATTTTGTGATTTCTTATAAAATATCTAATCAAATTTTAGTCATCCCTTCACATTTGTTTTCATGTGAAAATAAAATAAAATAAAAATATTTAAAAAAATAATTCTGGCCCTCTGAGACAATTTCAAACTTATTTCAAATTACCCAAGTTCATTCAGTAGCACTCGGGCAGATTCACTGTCCTTCACCCCCCTATTGCTGTCCATCTCTGTGGCACTGCCCCTAATTTGGTAGGATTTTATAAGTATAGTATTCTCCAACATTACAACTGAAACAGCAGCACATACACAGACATAACTATATTAAATGTGGACTAGCATGCACACATGCGTCCTCATTAATCCCTGAATTCTTCAGCCTAACTCACTTTTGGTGACACATATGTTTTTATTGTATTACTGACCAGAGTTGTTCAGTTACTTTTTATCAAATGCTGCTAGGATTTCTCAGTTGTTTCACTGATTTCTGGAGACAATGGGTCAGAATATTTGAAGCTGAGTCTGTCTCAGAAAAAGAGACATATGGTCCAGGAAAGAAGCAGGCATCCCACCGCAGGAGCAAAGGCACAACAGAAGGCATGCCCAGGGCACCAAGTCCTGAACCGCCAGCAGGCTTGGCACAGCTGTCAATTAAAGGAGGGGACTCCAGTGATCATGGGCATCATGGGTACATTTGCTGAATACCTATTACATGCAAGTAGCATGCCAAGTCTTGCTGTGCATGATCTCATCCAGCACTCATAACAGCCCTTTGACACAAAAGCCTTTATTAACCCTGTTTTATAGATGAAGAAATGGCCTTGGAGAGGTCACTTAGAACTGTTAGAGTCTAGATCTGAACCCAAGTCTGCCTGACACAAAAGACAGTGCCCTGGAATTTGGACCTACTCCCGGAACAAATGTAATGCCCATCAGGAGGCTTCACACCTTCTGAGTGGCATGGCATGGCCTTCCAGACTATGTCCTCATGCCAGTCACTCTCAGAGTGAAGTATGCCCTCTGGGTTCTAAAACTAGAAAAATGCCTGCACTGGGATGGGCAGTCCAGAGGCATCTCTCTTTTTTTTCCTTTAAATAATTCGCATAACTAATGCAATTTACCATTCCTGGCTCCTCACACTTTCCCCCTCAACATGTTCTTTTTTGATTATTTATTATTATCATAATTAACATTTATTGGACACATTTCTGTGCAAAATATGAAGGAAGACAGACTCCCCCACCCTTTTGGCTTATGATCCAAATATTTAGATTATAAACACAATGTTTTTGGCAGGTTAATTCTGTATTAAGAAACAGAGCATTTGCAGGAAATGTCAGATGCTTATTTTATGATCAGTGTAAGGAGTAATTTACCCCACATGAAGATTTAGACTTGGCAAGCAAGACCCTGTCCACTACCCCTATGTAAGGAAGGCAGGAACTATGTTTCTTCCTCACCACAATTGTTAGGCAATAGACATATTTAACCTCAGTAAAATGCAGTGGCAGGAGGGGGCAGGGCTGGTGGTTGTTGGTGGCCATCAGGTCAGCTAAGCCAGAGACAGTAATAGAAGTCTTTGCTTACCACTCCTTACAGTAATGGATAAATCCAGACCAACTCTTTAGTGCTAAATCATTTTTAAGAGACACCAGAAAAGTGACATAATTAGTCTAGTCATTCCCCTCCCACAATCTGCAGAATGAGACTGACAGCACAGAAAGGAGATAAACTACTCACTCCAGCACACTGGCTTCAAAACTTTCAACCCATTTGTCTGAAGCCCAGACAGTCAACATTTCCCCCTCAAGAAACTATGCTAATTTCATGTGGCATGATACTGAAGACTATAAGATGGAAGAGAACACTAAATACCTGGCAAAACTTTTTTAGTTAACAGTACTCAACCACCAAAAGTATGGATCTTGTGAAGGTAAGAGTAAGTCACATCTCTGGGCTAATGCTGCATAACAATCACAAATTTCCACTGAAGGGAGACTATGCACTTTCACAATTTAGGAAACTGGAAGATTTTCTTAATGATCTATTTGCAGGCATGAGCATTAAGTCTAAATGAACCATGGAGCAGAAGAGAATTTTGGTTCAATATCTTCATTCTGTTGTTAAGTGGGAGATCACGTGAATTATCCCTGGTCCTGCCACTGGTAAGTAGCAGAGTTGGGACATGGATGCAGACTGTTTCAGTCATTTAATCCAGATTTCTTGCTAATATGCTATGCTGCCCATGCTTTTTAACCCATAACACAAAAAATATGCAGGAGTGAATAGGCAACTTTGGAGCAATCCCCAGATTCTGAATCATCTGAGCATCCCCACAAAGTTGATGAACCCAGAGGTGAAGACCCAAACCATTCATCATAGATAGTCCCCCACGAATCTCAAGATATCTTGACAGAAGACACCTCTGACAGGGCTTATATTCAGACTGCAGGTAAGGCATCCCAGCCACGGTCCAGTACAGTTGGTCAGAACCTGTATTTTACTAGTTGTTAAATATTTTGAATATCATCCCTGCTTATTGGGGGATCCTGAAGGTATCAGAGCATCACTAAATTTATACACAACGTCCTCTTCAATTATATTTGCAGCAAGCAATATTCGCAGCTTGTTAAGTAAAGCAAATTATTCAGGGAATATGGAGAAAATATAAAAATTACTCTGAAGAAAACAACAGAGCCACCCCCTTCTCGCTGCCTTAATTTTGTTTTGCCATAGCTATAAACTCTGGCTACCTAGGCACAAGAAATCTGACAAAGGTAACCTGTTCGATTTTTGCTTTATAGTCTCAAGTAAGTAGCTACATCACTATTGGAAGCCATTAAAAGGGCATGTTCCTTCCATCCCATCTATCACAGAATTCTGGCACCTTGTGCACTGTGCTAACTGGAGATATAAAAAGAAGAGAACACTGGGTTGCTCCACACCTGATATAGAATTCCATTATCATAAACCAGTTATTCAACAGAAAAAAAATCCATCTAGTCTCTCAGCCTATTGATGAAATAACGAATTCCCACTGCTCTGTAATAAATATTGTATGTGTCAATTGGATTATAAGAGCTTGGAATTTTGCCCCTTGGCATCTGGCATAGTACATCAGACTTCAGTTTCCCCATCTTATTTTGCTGTAGCAAAACTGTAGTGTTGTAATTTAAGGGCCAAAAGTTTTTAATTAGCCTTTAAGAAAACACCCACAATATTGGCAAGTGCCTCTAATAGCAGGAGCCTTTAGAGATGATGTCACATTTTGCATGGGGAAAGATTAGTTTCTGCTATGACATTTTGATGATTTTTTTAAATGGCTATGACATAAATTTAGCAATCTATGACTTTTACCATATCTTATGCTTTGAACATAAAGTTCTCTTTTTGTTTATATCCTTGGTGTTTCACTAGTATTTTTTTTAAAAGGCACATTACTAGTGATTCTTTTTCAATGATTAATAAATGTAATGTGTTCTTGGTATGCTGTGTAAGCAGAAGGTGACCTGTCCCTTTCAAATCAGCCATCAGATGGCCTTTGGGAAGGATGATGATGCTGCTCAAGGCTATAGTACAGGAGGGTACTTCAAAAAGTTCATGGAAAAATAGAATTAAAAGATAATATGAATCTCTCCATGAACTTTTTGAAGACCCCTTGTATAACTTCCCTAAAATGTAGCCTAGCCTTTTATACCATAGCATTCTCTGATAGAAAGGTTATAAATGTTTCTTATCCATTTCAATTAGTTAATTCTATTTGCAAATTTACTCCATTTGTGAGTTGGCCTACTAAAAGATATGAAGATGCTTCAGGTCTTTAATCCATGTTCTGTTTAAAATCGGTAGCGTTGTACCTTTTTTTCCATACAACTATCAAAGCAATCCTTGAGAAAAGATCTCAGCAAAAGACTATCTAAAACTCATTTCAGAAAGGCTACATGTTGGATCTCAATGTTTTCTGTCTGTCCCGGGAGTTTGGAGCATCATTGCCAACGATTTGGGCAGAACACTGTGCGGTTTGCTTTGGTTATTTTCTAGCTGAATATTAGCTTAACTTCAACAAACAATTCGTGTCTACAGACTCGATTTAGACCCAAAGAGCAACCTGAATAGATTCCCTAACTAAGGAAAAAGAAGAGAAAGAAAGCAAGAAAACCTGGCTAGTTTAATATTTCTTGAAGGGAATATTTATGTTCTCTACTAAAAGAGGTTTTATAATGTGTTAAAGAAAAAAAAAAGTTAGGTGGTGTCACTGCAAAGTGATTGGGGTGTGGCATATTGGCAGGAGTGCTCCATTAAGAGTCCAGAGGTCTGGTCCCAGCCCTTCAGTGACTAGCTCTGGGATATTGAGCAAATGACTTCCCTTTCTGAGGCTCAATTTTCTCATCTGTAAAATAATGGAGGTGGTCTTGGTTCCCTAAGTTCCCCTTCAACTCTAACATGTTGAGGCTGTGAGTCTATAAAAGATCTGAAATGGCTAAAACAGGAGAAGGAAGCAGATGGTATATCAGGCTCTAGAGCTCTGACCAGGAAGAGCTCTGACTACTTCTTGAGAGTGATATGAGTCAAGATGTGGAAAAAGAAAAGCGACTTTGTTTAGGAAGATACAACTCTATTAAAAATAATTAAAATTTTGAAAAGACCTGGAAAAGAAACTAAAAAAAAAAATGGGTAATGGCAAAGTCCACTTCCAAAAGTATTGGAGGTAAGACTGGCAAATCAGACTAGAGAAATAAGAGGAAACGAACATGGCAAAAATGAAAATGTCATTTACTGGTGTGAGTAGAAAAAAGAAAGAAAATTTCAGTGAGAATTCAGGTCATCCCACATTCACACTGCCAAATTCTTAACAAAGGAGATCTACACCTAGTGGTAAATGCTCATCTTTAGAAATGTAAACTCACTTCATCCCTTATGTGTCTATTTGTCTGTGATTTGAGGCAGGCTGGGGAGCTCGGTTTGATGCAGTGTGTGACAGGGAAACACCATTCCACAGTGAAATGACAGATGAAATGCAGCCGGTGAGGAAGGGGCCTGGGAGAGACGTGGGCACAACGCTGTGTTCTCGGTTATCTTGACATGAGGTGATACAGGCTGGAATTTAGAGATGGCTCTGGAAACAAAAAGGAACTACAAAATTCAAGCCTGGACAAAGAACTCCTGAGCCCAATGACACGAGGAGAACAAATAACTGTGAGGTTTGGACCTACAGGCTGAGAAGTGATGGGACCACTCAAAGTCCTGAGGAAATTGGGAATGAGCGACGTGGGCAGGAGAAACTCAGCTTTCAACACAGGTTTTTCATAGGTTCGATTTCTCCTGTCTGCTCTTAAACAAGACCTGAGTCTGAGTGTCTCAATTACAAAATGAGGAAATTGTAGTTGGTTTCTTCACAAAAGGTACGATGAGAGTCAATTAATATTGCAAAGCATTTTAAAAACACGTGGTGAACACAGGCAATTTTTAGGATAGCAAAACTATATAAGACTATACAGGTGGATACATGTCGTTATACATTTGTCAAAATCCATAGAATGAACACCAAGAGTGAACCCTAATGTAAACCATGGGCTTTGGTTGATAATGATGTGTCAATGTGGGTTCAATTGTAAAGTCTATTTTAAAACATATTTTTAAACCATGTGGTTTGGTGCAAGCTATGCATTTTGATGCTATTACCTTTATACAACACATCAGTAAACTGCTAGAGAGGGGCAGGAAAGGTATGAAAAGGCAATAGGTGTTATTTTTTAAATTTTTATTATTGAAACGTAATTGATTATACATATTTGTGGGGTACCGAGTTGAATATCAATACCTGTGTAAAATATGTGGTGATGAAATCAGGATAGTTAGTATATTCATCATTACATAATATAACAATTTTTGTGGCCTTTTATCAATTTCTCACTAACTGCTCTCCCCTCCTCCTTTCCCATCTCTGATAACCTCAGTTCTGTTCTCAGCTTTTGAAAGTTCAGTGTGTTAATGTGATTGTTGTACCTTCCTTTTTTTTTTTTAATTTGTTTATTTTTTTAACTCCTACTTACTTATGAGTGAGGACCTGCAGTATTTCTCTTTCTGTGCCTGACTTATTTTACTTATAATTTTCTCCAAGTAAATCTATGTTGCAGCAAATGGCAGAATTTCATTCTTTTTTATGGCAGAGTAATATTCCATGGTCTATACATACCACATTTTCTTAATCCAGTCATCCATCAATGAACATTCAGGTTAGTTCCAACTCTTGACTATTGTGAATAGAGCTGCAATAAACAGGGGAGTGCAGGTGTCCCTTCAACATGATGACTTCCATTCTTTTGGGTATATATCCAGCAGTGGGATTGCTGGATCATATGGCAGTTCTATCTGTGGTCGTTGGAGGAAGCTCCACACTGTTTTCCATAATGGCTACACTAATTTACAGTCCCACCAACAGTATAGAAGGGTTCTTCTTTCTCCACATCCTCATCAGTATTTGTTATTCTCTGTATCTTTGATAATAGCCAGTCTAACTGGGGTGAGATGTATCTCAATGCAGTTTTGATTTGCATTTTCCTGCTGCTGAATGACACTGAGCATTTTTTTCATGTGTTTTTTGCCCATTTGTACGTCTTCCTTTGAGAAATGCCTGTTTGACTCTTTTGTCCATTTTTTTAATCCAATTACTTGGTTTTTTACTGTTAATTTGCTTGAGTTCCTTGTATATTCTGGATTTTAATCCCTTGTTGGACACACAGTTTGCAAATATTTTCTCCCACTCTGTAGGTTGTCTTTCACTGGGTTAACTGTTTTCTTTGCTGTGCAGAAGCTTTTTAGTTTGATATAATCTAATTTGTTTATTTTTCTTTTAGTTGCCTGTGCTTTTTGGGTCTTATTCATACAGGCTTTGCCCAGTCCTACTTCCTGAAATATTTACCCTATTTTCTTCTATGAGTTTTATAGTTTCAGGTCTTATATAGTTAGGTCTTTAATCCATCTCAGCTTTATTTTGGTATATGGTGAGAGGTACAGGTCTAGTTTCATTCTTCTACACATGGATGTCCAGTTTTCTCAGCACCATTTATTGAAGAGGCAGTCTTCTTCAATGTATGTTCTTGGTGCATTTGTTACAGACGAGTTGGCTATAAGTTTTTGGGTTGATTTCTGGGTTCTCTATAACTTTTATCTGTGCAAGTGTCTGTTTTTATGCCAGTACCATACTGTCTTGGTTACTATAGCTTTGTAATATAATTTGAAGTCAGGTAGTGTAATGCCTCCCACTTTTTTTCCCCCACCAGGATTGCTGTTCCATATGAATGTTAGGATAGTTTTTTTCTATTTCTGTGAAGAATGTCATTGGTGTTTTCATGGAGATTATGTTGAATCTGTAGATCACTTTGGGTAGTTCAACATTTTTACAATGTTAATTCTTCCAATCCAAGAGCATGGAACATCTTTCCATCTTTTTGTGTCCTCTTTAATTTCTTTCAACAGTGATTTGTAGTTCTCATTGTAGATATCTTTCACCACTTTGTTTAAATTTATTTGTAGGTTGTTTTTGTTTGTTTGTTTGTTTTGGTTTTTTTGGTGACTATTGCAAATGGGTTTGCTTTCTTGATTTCTTTTTCCAATAGTTTTTTGTTGAAGTATAAAAAATGCTACTGATTTTTATGTGTTGATTTTGTATCCTGCAACTTTTCTGAAATCATTAATCAGCTCTATCTAAGAGGTTTTTTTTGTTTTATTCTTTTTCGTAGAGTCTTTAGGTTTTTCTATGTATAGGATATTGTCATCTGCAAACAGGGGCAGTTTGACTTCATCTTTTCCAATCTGCATGCCCTGCTTCTTTCTCTTGCCTGATTGGTCTAGCTAGTACTTCCAGTACTACATTAAATAGGAGTGGTAAGAGGGTACATCCTTGTCTCCTTCCTGTTCTTAAGAGAAAAGCTTTCATCGTTTCTCTCATTTAGGATGGTATTGGTGGTAGGATTATTGTATATGGCTTTTATTATGTTGAGATACTTTCTTTCTATACTCAATTTGTCAATAGTCTTTATCATGAAGGGATTTGAATTTTGGTCAAATGCTTTTTCCGAGTCTATTGATATAATCACATAGTTTTTGCCCTTGGTTTTGTTGATGTGGTATATCACATTTATTGACTTGCATATGTTCAACCATCCTTCCATCCCTGGAGTGAATCCCATCTGATCATGGTGTATAATTTTTTTAATGTGTATTCTGTTTGCTAATATTTTGTTGAAGATTTTTGCATTACATTCATCAAAAATATTGGCCTGTAGTTTCCTTTTTCTTGTTGTATCTTTGTCTGGTTTTGATGTCAGAGTGATGCTGGTGTCATAGAATGAGTTTGGGAGAATGGCCTCTGTTTCAATTTCTTGGAATAGTGTGAGGAGAATTGGTATTAATTCCTCTTTAAGAGGTGTTATTTTTGGAGATATTAAAGAAGCATCAGTTGTAAAAAAGAAATAATGAAAAAACAAAACTAAGACTAAATTGGGCTTTCAACCTTAGATGGTGATCTCAGATGGCTTCTTATTGAGATTTCCTCAGCAAATTTGATTCTATGACTTCTAGAAATTCAGGGAACCAGGTCTGTGCAAGAAAAAGTGCTTCTTTTAGTGGGTATTGAGTCAATCAATAAACAATTTGTGTGCTCTCAGCCTTGCAGAGCCATGGGCAAGACAATCACAAAACCTACTGTCATGGAGCTTGCAGTTCAGTGTGGTGGGGAAGGACAATTTACAGCTTGCATTTATTAAATTCTATGTGCCAGGCTTTACATGAATTTTTAAGTGCATTTAGCCATTGCAACAACTCTGCAGGTATATACTATCATTATCTCATTTTACATGTAGGGAAAGTGTGACACAGAAAAGCAAAATAAATTGCCCAATGTCACAAAGAAAGTAAGAGAGCCAAAACTCAGATGCAAGCCACATGATCCTGAAGACTCTTCACTGCTTTTTGACACAAATAAGTCTTTAGTAATAATCAGGATAAATGCTGCAAAAGAAAGTCACTTGGTCCAAGGCATACAGAAGACCTCCCTCAGAAAGGCACTGGAAAATGCACAGGAGTTAAGCTGGCACAGAGGGGTGAGAAGCTTGAGGTGGGAAAGCTGCTCCAGGTTATTATCAAATAATTAAACTTTACTTTTATTCACTAAGTGCATCATACCATTATCACATATGCCTACAATAGCTTTAAGGGCACAGTATTTTAAAATTATTTTAGTAATCCCAATGGAGTACAGAATTGTCTTTTTATGAAAATTCAAGCTGAAATAGCCATTTCTATCTAGGCTGTGCTACAGAAATAATCTGTGAGAAGCAGTCCTGGCTGGCAGTCCCAGAAACCTGAAGAGTCTGGTAATGAAAACTTCACTTCCAAATAACAAGAGCCTGGGGGATAGGGTTTTCAAGGTGCACAATTGTTCAGTGTAGGAGGGATCCGAGTCCTCCTGTAGATGTAGAACAACAGGAAACCATCCACCTGTGACCTTCCCCATAGCCACACTAGGTAGGTGCTCACTGAAAGAGGGCAGGCAGGATTTCTGGTCCTTGGTTAAGGAGAAACTCCATGAATGAGAATGGGGAAAAGGGAGAGATGAGGTGGTCGGCTTTGGCTACTACTCAAGGGTGAGCAGCCTGCAGCAGGCCACAATGGGCAGGAAGGAAGCATGGATGTGTGCAGATGCAAGAGGCTGTGCCCAGCCTGAGTCTGGTGTGTCTGGGTGGTTCTGTGTGTGAAGAGAAGGGACAAAGGTGGCACTCTACTTGTGGCTGGAACCTGTATTTAAAGCTAGATCTAGACAACTTTTAAAATACATTTTACAAGTCTGGGTCCAGCATAGTTTTTATGTATTGTGCTGTTTCTTCTAGAAAATATCTTTCTATTACTCAAAGAGAGGGAAAAGGTCATGTCTATAATTCTAGCCTTAGGTTTCTTTTTTTAAAGGATAAAATGGCAATCTCAGCCTAAGCATTCCTACAAAAGTTTTGCAAGTTATTTTTAAATCATGACTCCCCTTTCCAGTCATAAGTCTAGCAGAGACTAACATAGTCTCATGTAACAACACCATCATACATCAACACCATCATACATAAGGATGCTACACATACTTTACACTGGCCTACCCCAGAGAAATAATTAGGGGTTGGAATACCCACCTGAGGGAGGAAGGAAAAAGAACTGATACTTATTGAAGTCTACTTTGTAACTGGCACTCTTACATATACTACCAAACCCTCACAACCACCCCATTGATCAAGGCCCCACCTGACAGAGAAAGACACCAAGGCTCAGTGGGCCTCCACTGTGACACAATTCCTTCTTGCTCAGTATTAGTTTGTTTTCTATAGCTCATAACAGAATAGCTAAAACTGGGCAATTTATAAAGAAATGAAATGTATTTCTTACAGTTTGGGAAGCTGGGAAGTCCAAGGTTCAGAAGCACATCTGGTGCAAGCCTTCTTCCTGGTGGGCACTCTGCAGAGTCCTGTGGTGACACAGGGAATCACATGGTAAGGGGGCAGGAGTGTATGTTAAAGTGCTCAATTGCTCTCTTTATAAAACCACCAGTGCCCCTCCTGTAGTAACCCACTCACCCATTAACCCATTAGCCCATGAATGGATTAATCTATTCATGAAGGGCACACCCTCATGGTCCAATCACCACCCAAAGGCCCCATCTCTCCACACTGTCACATCAGGGATCAAGCTTCCACATGAGCTTTGGAGGTGACAAACATTCAGACCACAGCACTCAGTAGTTTTAATGTGTGCATTGAATAAGGCAGGCAGAGAATTTCATCAGCTCATTCGTGTGCTCACCATAAACTGGTAGGCATGTCTAACAAGGTGAACGGAAGTGAAGCAGATGTCCCACAGAGCCTACCCTCTCTGGGGCAGCACAGGGTGTCCCAGACTCTATGGTGAAATGTTTTCATATATGAAGACCTTCTGGGAGAGCCCACCAGTCTGACTCTCAAAGTAGTAACACTTGTGTCTACTCCATGTTATCCACCCACCAGTAAGCAACCAGCTTTGGAAGTGTCTAGTGGTAGTAAAAGGTGGAGGTGGCCTAGACAAGACAGGGTAGCTGAGGAAGTTAGTGAAGGGGCATCAGGGGTACATGGCAAAGGGTGAGGAGGATGCTCCAAGTGGGACTGAGGTCACCCAGGTCCCTTCTGCAATGAGGCAAGCTTGGGGAGAAGGCTGATGGAGTCCAGATGAGAAAGCGCCCATGAGCGCAGGGCTCTGCATCTCCCAAAGGAAGCTGCAGAGTGGATTTTAATTGTCCTGTTACCGAATAATGAGAAAATAATTATTTATTAGTTTCACTTCCCAAAGATAAATAAATAAATAGTAACCCCTAAAACCTCATGGAGCTCAACTTGGCCTCATGATCCAGTTTTTATTCCTTTTTTCCACCAACTTTAATATTTCAGTTATTAAAATCTAACCCAAATAAAACTTAGCTCATGAAAACTAAAAGTTTAAGCAAGCAATGAATGTTAGTTCGGATTAAGTGTACTTTTTTAAGCGTATTCATATGCAGTTTTTGTCTTAACTTCAACATTTTATTTTCAGTGAAGAACACAGCTTTTCTTTAAAGAAGAAATTCATACACATTCTGAAAGGCTGTGCCTATTTCTTCTCTCCTTGGGCACGGGTGGCAGTGCAAACAGTAGGAACCAGCATTAAGAACAAGTGACTCCCCTCTTCAATGAGGTCATAAATATGTTACAAGTAAATGCTGAAATAATGGCTTTCTTTGGATATCTTTTTTAATTAAAGCTGAGTTCAGAAAAAATAATAACCACCTGGAAAGCCAGCTCCTCTTTCAAAGTTGAATTAAAATCAAATGAGAGAAATAATTAGGACAGCTGGAAATAATAAAAACAATAGATACCATACACATCCTTGACAAAACACAACAAACCAGAGAGACGTTACAAATGTAAAATCTTAATTGTGTCATAGCTCACTAACTCTCTCTCCTTTTTCCCTCCCTTGGTTCTTGATCTCAATGAAAAACATCGTATTTTAATACATAAAGCCAAAAAGCAGTTAACACTGTTATAGCCTGAATGGACATGTCAATAAGCAGAGGTAGCTTTGTAGAATATCGTATCTAAATAGATACAACACTGCAATTTGTTTCTCCTTTTTGTTCCTTGCATGTGGCGCTAATTTTTTATTTCTTGCAAGTTGTATGTGGACTAATACCTACATTTTTATATATATATATATATATATATATATAGTCTTAAATGTGTTTTCTCAAATATGAAGCTTATTTGGATTCTACCGTTCAGGTCAGAATTATTCCTGAACTATTACTGGCCTGGACAAAAACCAAAAACAACAACAACAAAAAACTCACCTGAGATGAATTATGCCACTCCTCTAAGACGTAGATGCTTCTGTAGTCACTGCTATTCAAAATAGCATTTATTTATTTCTATTTTGTGTGTGTGTGTGTGTGTGTGTGTGTGTCGGGGGCAGAGAAGGGGAGAATGTTACATGCTAAAATGCTAACAGTGGTTTTCTTTGGGAAATGAGATTACTGGTGATTTTTATTTGTGTTTATGTTTTCTTCTGCATTTACTAAGCTTTTCATAATTTAAAGCCAAACATGACTTTATGTAAATTCTTCAATCCTGTAAATGCATTAGGGGGGTTGGGGGAGGAATGATCCAGAAACACATTAACAATATCTATGCTGACAAGCAATGGGAATGGAACATAATAGGAATGAAGTTCACCAACTTTGCAACTCCATTAAAGTGCAAATCATTTGCCCTGTAGCTTAACTGTAGGGAAGGGTCCCAAAGTAAATCAGGGCGCTTACTGACTGCACAGAGTCAGTCAGTGTGGATCTGGAAACCAGGTCATCTAGATATTCAGTGAATGACATCCTGCATGGTGGTGTGAAAGCCACTTAATCTCCTCAGTCTCCTTGCCGTCAGAATATCTTCTTTTCCACAGGCAAATCTTCTGCTTAAAGTTAATGGAAACTGAGAGAATTGGCACATCTCTGCTTTTACCTTTTCTCTCTGTTAAACAAAGATAAAGGTTTTATTCAAACTTTTTTATTTGAAGAGGAGCAGCACCTGAATGAAATGTGGTCATGATCAGAAATCTGAAGAATTAGAAAATTTCCAGAGAGTCACACAAATGATACAATGCCTTGAAGAATGAGGGGGAAATTATTCTGAACAAAAACATAGATTTATAAGCTGTCTTCCTGGAAATAGAAAGGTTTTCCACATACATGCATTTGTATAAATAGTGTTGACCAAAGAGAAAAATATGGAAAGAAATTTTAAAAATTTAATTTCATCAAAATAATTCAAATTTTTACATTTTAGTACACTGACAAACACAATTTCTTTACATTTGAATACTAATGTTTAGTTTGACCTTTGTTTTGCTTTTTTAGTTTTGTTTTGTTTTGTTTTTTCTGGAGGTTTAATTTGGACACGATCCCTATTTGAAAAAGTCTTGCTCCACCATGTTTAAATAATTGGATTTAATTTCCCCAAATCTGTCCAGTTTGAAAGTCATAAGTAGAAATATTATTGATTATTTTACCCAACTCCACAATTAACCAACAGAAATTAATTAGTAATCTTGGCTGGATTGTTTAATATCTATGTATCAAATATTTGTTCAATGAGTGAATGAATGAATTACCAGTAAGGCTCAGTTTTCTCACTGCTATGTCCCTCCAGCAACAGTTCTCAAGCTCAAGTCAGCCAAAGAACACCAGCCTATCAACTAGTGTTAGCCTATGATGAAACTGTGAGGACCTTGCACGGAGTAAGAGGAAATAAATAAGTACAACATAGTTGGTTTCTCATAAGACTAAATCTATTCAACTTAAAGAACCATCCTATAGTCTGAAAGTATGTCCTTTCTATTTCTTTGGAAATTTCTTTTATGAAATGATAAAAAAAAAAAGTAGTGATTATTAGAGATCTTAGGGTATAACTCAGCAAAATATAAAGTCCCCAACCTATGTCAGTTCCTACTTTTTCTAATTTTACAACTCTATGAACTCTCAGCTGGAAACTACTGACTTAGAGAATGTGCATCACTTCAGGTATAAGAAAAAGGGACTTTCTCATTCCCCATCTCCATCCCCAGCTTTGTCTCTCCTGGGCAAACAGTCTACTAGCTCTTCTGCATTCAACTTCGCAAACTCTTCCATTCCCCACCATTATCTTCCTAAATGCAAATAGCCAAATAACCATTGTCTGCACGCTCACCACCTACTACAGGATAAAGTGATGTACTAGATGTGATTTCATTGACTGCCTCTCTCAAAGTCCCTTCTAGAACACTGCCATGCAACCAGTTTGAGGATGGACATATAACCCAAAGCCAGCTAACTCATTTTCTAACCGGTGACCTGTAAGATGCTCTCTCTATCCAAATCTGAGCTAACAGGACATAAAGATCGTCTGTAGTAAGTACCAAGCCTGAGACGCCATGATGCAACGTTGGGGCTAATGTGGTCACTGAACCACATGAAAGATGAGCAAGCAGGGGAAGTTGATCCAGAAAAACTCCAGAGAGGACTTAACGAGAGAAGCAAACTCTCAGAGACAGTGAAAGTAGCTTCATTTTTTAATTTTCAATTCCCAGTTTTAACTGTATTCTGTGAGTTCCTTATTTAACCCCATCCTCTGCCATCTCCCTTTCTGTACTTGATCTAGTGGATATCTGTTACTTATCATGAAATAACATTGTCTAGAATTGAAAGCAAAGACTTATTGCTGCAACACCAAAACTATACAAACCATCAATAATATTTTCTTTTATGTTCCCTTTAAGCGCTATGCAAAAATGTTTTACAGGCATGAGGGAAATCCCAGCTCCCAGTCCCCCTCCTCACCAATCCATTCACCCATCCCCATCATGACCACAACCTAAGTTTGATCATGTGTCCAGCCTCAGCCTGGTTCCCTGCTCAGGTTGCAAACCCCAATAGGTAAGGCACAGCCCAAAGCCACAGTGCCTAGTCCCAAGGACAACACATCAATGACCCCGCTGAGTAAAAGTCCCTATCACTGTCATTTTCCCATTGAGATACAATGAGGTGAAGTGACAATTTAATGTTACACAAGAAAGAAACAAAGAAAATAGCGTTTCATTTCATCTTTTCAACCACCCTAAAAGGTAAAATTTCATCCCTGTTTTCTACTTTAAAAAAACAAAAACAAAAACAAAAAAACCTGAGCCTCATAAGCTTGCCTATGACTTACCAAAGATCACAAATCCAGTAAGAGCTGAGGCTTGGATTTGAGTGAAACATTTTTGTTTGTTTTTGGTGTCTGGGCAGTACAGGGATCAAACCCTGGACCTTGGTGTTCTCAGCACTACACTCTAAGTGAGCTAATTGGCCAGCCCATGAGTAAAACTTATTGAACTCCAAAGGCAATACTTATTTAATAATACATCCTCTGCCTCCAGATTTTTAGTGGTCAAATCACACCTAAATCCAAACTGCATGACTCCTTAGACTTAAGCAAGTGTTCTCTCCAGTAATTATTCTGGAGTTACCCAGGAGCAGCTCAGAAAAAATGGTGTAGGTGTGTGGCACTGGGTAGAGGATGAAGAAAGAGGCCAGCTGAGGGCCCTCTCATTGCCTGAACCCTCTCCCCTCTCCTTCTCTGACCTTCATCAGACAAGGACATGATTCATAAGCCATCTGCAGGCTGTGGTCCTGAGTCCCTGCTCCTACCCAGTCCAGCCCTGGGGTAGCCGCCTCTAAGATGGCTGCCAGTGATCCCCACCTGCTGGTGTCCATCCCCTTCTCTAGTGCTCTCTCTCACTGTGCCAGGGTTGGTGTGGATAACCAACAGCATATGACAGAAGTTATGACACATCAACTCTGAGAGCAGGTTATTAAAAGAATGCAACTTCTGTCTTGGGTACTTTTTCTTTCTTTCTCTCTGTCTCTGTCTTGGATCACTCACTCTGGGGGAAGCCATGTCATAAGGACATTTAGGCCACCCACACAGAGGCTTATATGGCAAGGAACTAAAGCCTGTCAATCAAACACATGAGTGAGCTCAGAAAAAGATCATTCTCCAGTTGAGCATTCAAGTGAGACCACAGCCCTAACAAACAGCTTCAGGACTGCCTCATTGGAGACATTAAACCAGAACCACTCAGCTAACCTGTCCCCAGATGCCTAATACACAGAAAAAAATGTGTTTTCTTAATCTGCTAAATTTGGGTGTGCTTTGTTATGCAGCAACAGATAACAAATTCAAGTCTTAAGACTTTCTCCCAAGAACTAAACATTTCTCCTACCTTGGCCCACTCAGATTGTTCTTGTTGAGGAAATAACAATTATTTTTCTTTGTCTTTCATAACAAATCATTGGTGTCAATACACTGACTTCTCTCTGGCTGGGGAATAAGCCCTGTAGCTATTTCACAAATATTTTCACTTGAAATATGTATGAGGTTGTAGATGGTGAAATTTTTGGAAAGCCACTACTGTCTGCCTCCTTTGCTCCATCATTTTTTTTTTTTTTTTTTTTTTTTTTTTGTCGTTTTTTCGTGACCGGCACTCAGCCAGTGAGTGCACCGGTCAGTCCTATATAGGATCCGAACCCGCGGCGGGAGCGTCGCCGCGCTGCCAGTGCAGCACTCTACCAACTGCGCCACGGGCTCGGCCCATGCTCCATCATTTTTATACTTCCTTTAGTTTTCTGAATCTTCCCCTTATAATGTTGGTCAATAGAAGCCAGAGAATTTTAAGGAAGAGACTGACTCCTCTCCTGGGCAGATTACTTAAGTCATATATTATTGTTTGTTTTCAGGCAAACCAGTAAAATTAAACAACATAAAATTTTTTAAAGCATCTGGGACTTCAGTTCTATTTAAAATCCTGTGGGTTTTATTACCAGAATGAATGATTATAAAATATATGCATGCAAATGAAGAGACAAAAAAATTAAAGGGCATATGAAATTTAATGCACACTACTTGTGATTCCATGCCAAATTGTTGCAAAAGACAGTGGCTGTGTAATACCATGCAAAAATGCGGTTTGTGATATTTATGACTTGAGAATGTGGTTTTAATATTCTATTGTCATGGATATATATTACAAAACAGAGCAGAGAATTAGTTTCTGGTGTTAATATGGGGGCGGGGGTGCAGAAGTAGAGTTTACCCAAGGCTATGATCAGTGTTACTGCCAAAATAAAGTAAGTTTTGACTAAGGTGATTCACTCTAATAGCACACCACAGTGAAAACCCTGTGAAAATGAAGATTCTTTGTTCTTGAGTGTTTTTATTCTAAGAGCTCATTTGGGACCAATCTGATGCAGTCAATATTTATCAAGAGCCAAAAATGTGAAAACTAATATATTCGAGGCTCTAGGTGTTAGGGGTGGAGGGAGATAAAATTGAAGTTTACATTCCTTGCTCTTGAGGAGATCACAGTCTAGACAGAGAGACAGGCAGGTATGTGCATAAAGAATCTGATCCAGGATTGAGTACATTGTTGCAGTTGCCAGATCACAGGCTCCCCACTCCAGACACCCTCCTCTAATCCATCCCCCACACCACTGCCTGAGTTTATCCAGAATAAAAATTCAGTTGTGCTACTTCCTCCATTAAACTCTCCATTGCTTATAAAATATAGACCAGGAACCTTAGTACCAGGCCCTTCAACATTTGGTCTGAAACTACCTTTTCATATTCAAATAATACTCAAGAAAAGAACAAGTAAGGAAAAAATTGATTCCACTTGAAAAGATGAAGGATTCCAGTACAGTTCTTCAAATAATGTATGGACATCCACTGTTTCTGCAGGACTCACCTCTCTAATTTTTTTAAAAAATTTTTATTGAATCAAAATTGATTATACATATTTTGGGGGTTCAACATTGAGATATGTTGATCAAATCAATATTACTAGCATATATATTGTCACAAATCATAACTATTCTTTATGCCCCTTGTCCAGTCTCACCCCATCCCTCTCTCCCTCCCCTCTCCCCCTCTAATTACCCTAGATTTCTTCTCTCCTTCTGAAAGAATAATGGTTACTCAGTTGATTTATTGTCTAGATGATCTGTCCAATGCTGAGAGGTGTCATCAGTTCTCCCAATATTTTTATAGAGCAGATGCTTCTTCTGTCACTCTGAAATGGGCTTTGTGGAGAGAGAAATCCTCTTCTTTTCTTTACCTCTGCCGGTGACTCTCCTTGTGTCAATGCACTCCAACAGCTGGTGGACCATCTGCGTGGTAGTTGTGGCATTTAGCTGCTTTCGCGGCAGCCGTGGTTATTATGGTGGCCGTGGTGGGCCACCCACACGGAGATGATGTTTTTGGCATGCTCCTTGGTGCTGGTGGTGTGCCTGGTTGTGGGGAGTGTCTGGTCCCTGGCTACATGCCTCGGGTCCTTGGGTGGGCCCCGAGGTGCTGGCATGGTGTTCCTGGTTGTGGGAGGGGGGTGCAGTCCCTGGCTCCATACCTCGGGTCACCTGGTGGGCCCTGAACCAACTCTCTAATTTTTGTCTTCCACCAGAATGGACTTCTAAAGGACGGAGTCATGGCAATGAAGAAGGATCTGGAACTTGCACGGACTGGTACGGGGGAGGAAACAGAAAGATTTTATGAAAGAAATTAACTGATCTTAGCATCTCGTTTTCCTAACCCCTCCCACTTCAGTCTCACAAAGAGAAGAACATTGTACATCTAAACGTCTCACGCTCTATATACTTCACCCAAGAAGAAAAATTGCTCTGGAATCACCCCCACATACAGAGGGGATGGTAAGATTTGGAAGTAGAGGAAAATGCTTGGAATTTATTAGACTGAGGCAGCAAGATCTAGCACAGTGGAGATAAGGAAGCTTAGGATGGGAAGGCTTTTGTTTTTCTTTCGATTTGAGTTTTTTAGCAGGTGGGGAGTTCACCCACGGTGTAGAGACAGGCTCCTCTTTCTTGCACCTCTCCAGATACTACAGCACACCTGCACAGGGGAGCACTCTGAGAGCACAGCAGGTGGTGGGATCCACAGCAGCCAATGGGGAGCAAAATGTTACCTGAGCTCCCTGTGCAGCCAGGAGATCAGACCCAAAACCACCACCAAGTAGAAAGAGCAAGAGTAATGACAGCATTTCTAGCACCCTGGCCTAGAAATGTACATCTCCTCCACTTTGCCTCCATGAGCACCAAATAAACCCAACCTCTTGTGCATAATCCCAAAGAGCAATCAGAGATTAAGTCTTCTATAAATCAAATGGGAGTGGCTCAGAGCAATTTATATTTGATTTAGAGATATAAAGGAAAGCAGCCTATACCATGTTCTAAAATTTTACATACTAAACACAGCTCAGGATTTATTTCCAGATAAGAATACTGAAACCATTATGTTTCCAGATTTCTGAAGACCCATTTGCATGCTGAACCACAGCATGAGTCTATAAAGAACACCTTATCACACCTTATGAAAAAACCCATTTCCCCATCTCTTCTTCCTTATTTCTCCCTCTTTTTAAGGGATTTGCAGACTGTAGACCACAAGCTAAATCCAGACTGCTGCCTGTTTTTGTACGGCCCTTGAGCTAAGTATGGTTTGTACATTTCTAAATGGTCAAAAAATCAAAACAATGATATTTTGTGACACATGAAATAACATGAAATTCAAATTTCCAGGGTCCATAAATAAAGTTTTATTGGAATGCTCCTGACTATTTGTGTATGTATTATCTATGGTTGTTTTTGCTGCAATGGCACAGTTGAGTAGTTACAACAGAGACCATACAGTCCAATTAAGAGTAAAGCATTTGTTATCGGGCCCTTTACAGAGCTAGTTTGTTGACCCCTGCTTTATACACGTGGAGAAAGTGATGATTTACAACAGATAGGCAGGAGGGTCACATTCTTCATCAGTAAACCAAGTGCCCAGTTAAGGAGCAGAAAGCAGATCATAGTCTTCATCTCAAACCTTCCTGTAGTAGATTAAATTATGGCCCCCCAAACTCGCTGAAGCTTGAATTGTGTCCCCCATGTTCTATGTATTAGAAACTTGGTCCCCACTGTGAGTTAAGAGAGTGGGAAATTCTATTATGGTAATTGAAAGGTGGAGCCTTGAAGAAGTGATGGCGTTGTAGGACCATGCAGTCATGAACAGATTTAAAATGGTGGTCAGGGGCGTGGTTCTGAGGGCTTTAAAAGAAGAGAGTCTGTCTTTATCTCTCTGTGTTCTCTCTGCTTCCACCATCTTGCAATATAAGAACCCTGAGTCACTATTGCCACCACCAGATGGACTTCAGACTTCCCAGCCCCAGAACCTGTAAGCAATAAATTTCATTTTCTTTATAAACCACCCAGTTCCATGTATCTCGTTATAAGCAATGGGAACAGACTAATACTCTTCTCCTCCATCCTGTGCTAAGTGGGGAGACGTAGCCCACTCAGTCTCCCCAACGTTCCCCCAAATGTTCCTGGTTGGAGAGCTTCTGTCCCTATGTAAGGACTTGGAACGGAGTAGACAATAGAACAAAAGGGGAAAGATACGCAAAGAAACCAGAGAGGGACTAGACAATCCCCAGCTGCAATCCCCGGAACAGCCCTCCCTGTTCTGCTGTCACAGCACATCTAGAGAAAGAATGTGAGCGTCAGAAGGGGGTCAGCCAGCCCGGACTGGGAAAGGAGGTCCCCAGCTGACAGCCTCATAAAGCCACCCCCATTCTTGCCACAGGGTTGTGCTGAAGAAGGGGGACAGCTTCAGAAGGCCAAAGTGATACCTCGACTGAAAAACGGGGGAGCATGACAACAGAGAGAGCAGCGCCCCCACAGGCTTCAGAGGCGGCTTTGCAGAACCGAAATGAGACCAGGAGAAGGTTCTCTCATCAGACACGCCTTCAGAGGTGAGCACACTCTACCACCCGAGTGTGTTGATCTTCCTCTCTAATTATATCCTACCAAGACAGCAGCTAGTTTAAATATTTAAAGGGGAAAAAAAAAAAGAATGAAAATGACTTGGCAATTAAAATATATGCCTCAAGGAACCATTTCAAAACATTTTTTAGGTTTCTTCTTTTAACGGAAAGTATTAGAAATCGATATGAATTCACACTAATGACATTTTTCCATACTCCTCTCTTGACCATCTTTTGTTTTAAATTGAATTAGTCAAGCTGCTGATTCAGAACAATACTTAATTGCTTTTTGTATTTCTTTCATTCTACAAACACTTATTAAGCACTTATTATTTGCAAGGCACTGTGCCAAGTGTAAGCGAGAGAAAACAAAATGAATGAAGTCCCAGCCCCAGAGAGATTTGCAGCACAGTAGGAGAGATATAAAACATGATTAAAAATAACAAACATTTAATGCTGGGTAGAAACCAAAGGGGTATGTGCGCATCTTAAGTGTAAAGCTGCTGGGCTATTTGGGTTGTGCAAAATAAAAGTTGAGGCTGGATAACTCCAGCAAAAGGAACCTTTCCCTGAGCAATCAATGTGCTCCAGTGGAAGAAAAGAGGTCCTGGGACCAATTACCTCCTTCAGTGTTTTTCAAAGCCTGGTTGGAGGAGCACTCCCATCAGAATAACCTGCGATGTTTGCTAAAAGGCACACCAGCCTGTTCTCAGTCCTGCCGAATCAGAATCTCCCAGATAGGGCCCAGGATTCTGCCCCATTACCAAGCTCCACAGGTGTTCCCATGACACTTTCTAATTTGAGACACAGGCTGGATGAGTGGTTCTTGAACTTTGCTGTTGGTTAGAATTACCTGGACCTCCCTCAATCCGATTAAATCAGGATATCTGGGGTTGGGACGCAGGCAACAGTAGTTTGTACCACTTGCCAGGTAATCCCAATGTGCTACCAAGATTGAGAACCCCCTCCAGAACTTTACACAAAGAACAGTAGGCTCTATTTCAAGAAAAAAAAATCTACTTTTGCCCTTTCATTTATCTAAGTAGACATCTTCATTTAACTTTTGAGTAGCCCATTTTTTCCTTTTTGCCAGTATGTCCTCCAAGGTCTTAGACTTTATAATCCAAACATGATCTGTTCACATAACAGTCACTACAATGGGTATGTAGACACGTGAGGGGAGAACATATGTGTGTGCACATGTGCCAAGCACCATGTGAAATGCTGGAGGAGAGGAGATGACAAATACAGTCAGACAAGGTCTATAGATAAGCAACAATGTGGAAAGTGCTAACATTCAGTCTGTCCAAGGGGCTCTGGGGACATGCAAGTGCCTTAACCAGCCAGGAATTGGGGGAGATAATGGCAGGCTGGGAGGGAACGTCATTGCAAAGGCTTCTCAGAGAAGAAGACACTTACACTCAGTGTCAAAGGATAAATAGAAGTTAGCCTCACAGACAAGGACTGGCCAGCTAAGTGGACACCAATTGCAAAGTCAATGTCATATCAGCTGTAGGGAAAGTGAAGATAAATGGTCAGGGTCCATCTGAAGTTCAGAGTCTTGCTGAGCATTTTGATGTAACTATGCACGTGTGCCCAGGTGTTCCTTCATTATTGTCTAATGTAATTTCACATATGCACCCAGGTGTTCCTGGATTATTGGACTTAAGTATAAAGGACAAGTGATTCTGATCCATGGTGCCCCCTGTCCCTGGGATGTCACTGGTCGGGGGGCCTTCAGGGAGGGTGTTACTGCTGCTGGAGGCTGTCGTTGCAAGTTGTTGCTGCCAGAGCCCCGGGGATGCCCCGAGAGGCCACTGCCATTGCTGCTGCCAGATCTGTAAGCTACTGCCATTGCTGAGGAAGTTGAGGACTGAGCTTGTGTCATCTGCCAATGGCTCCTGGGATCTCTCCCAATTACCTAGCATGGACCAGACTGTGAGGGGTCTGGTGACCCAGTCTGGCATGTGTGGGGTCTGGGGACCCAGTCTGGCATGTGAGGGGTTTGTGACCAGTGTGTGCAATGGGTTTGGAGGGTCTGTGGACCCTAGCTTTAGCCCTAGCCCTAACCATACTTCAGCTGTCTGGGATATCTAGGGTGAGGTGTGATGGTGAAGTCCCCCTGTCCTGAAGGATCACGCAGGCCAGGCCAACCAATCCTCTCAAGGCCGTCAGCCACTATTCTGGTGGAGTGATTCTCAATCCCAGCACAGATTAGAATCACTTGGAATATTTGAAATAATAGCAAAGTCCAGACCTCACCCCAGAGATTCTGATTTAATGAGACTCAGGCATCTCTATTTTTTAACCAACATTTCGTGTGCTTCTAGCAGGCAGGACTAAGCCACATTTGGAGTCTTAGTCAACAGAAAGCTGGCCTTGGCCACTGGCTCTGTGGATTCTTCTGGCTGGGCTAGAGTCTGCAGTCTGCCTGCCCCGTTCCCCTCCTTCCTGCCCAAACATGCGGTCACTTTATTGCCTTGAGGGAAGGAATCCAGGCAGCACAGTTCCCAGGCTGGCCACTCACCTGGCACAAAGGGGGTTGAGTGTTCTCTGGCCACTCCCAGGTGTTCAAGTTGCCACTCCTGCATTCCAGCAAGCTTTTCTACAAGCATAAGCATGCCCTCATTCCTGGGGGGAATCGTTGGTAGTGGGGGGAAGCCATGTAGTGCAGACCCTCAATGTGTCCCCAAGGAATACATGTGCATACTTGTCAAAAGCCTAGATTCTTGAATTCTACCATAGCAAATAATAGAATTTCTCCCACTAAATGCAGTGAAATGAACTAAAACATTGTAATCAGATGCTTAATGACAATAATGAAATATGTACAGAGGAACAGAAAGAGTAACCTGCCCGGCAGGGATGCTGGGCAAGCAGCTAAATGCACACACCAGCTGAGGGACTCCTGGGCCGCTGCAGCCAGACAGCATGTGACGCAAATCTGTGCTTGAGCAGAAAAACAAATTGCTACACATCATAAAACCTCTGGGTCATCTACAAATAGTTGAAACCAGGAATGTTAAATCCATGAATGCCAAGGGTACATTCATATATCAAAATAAACATTTGTACAGACAACTTGAATCCAAGTGAGAGAAACGTGCAGTTGCATTTATGTGTAAATGGGATAGATGAAAATCTATCCATTGAATCTTTGAAACAATATCTTCACAGCCTCCCATATTTCAAAGTCAGCTGTAAGTGTAATAAACAGATTTTGGGGTATCAAAATCAGGACATGTGATTGGAGAGAATTTTTTTTTCGGAGTTGTAAATGTATTTATAAAGTGTTGCCTTGGGCTCCGTAGAGGACAGAAAAGCAGTGCTCGCAGAAGAACCAAGGCTGGGACGAGGGCCGGGCAGCAGGTAAGGTGGCAGTTCAGCTTGCACAGCACCAAGGCACGGAGGAGGCTCTGTCTGAGCAGGTCCCCCCCTCAGGGAGTCCTTGGAAGCCCGTCACTGCCCTAAAGACCATCCAGATGGCCATCAGAGATGCGTCTGGAGCAGCAGGGTACCAAAAGTCCAAGACAAGGCAGAATGAAAAGGCAGACTGTGTCGTCCCTAAGGACAAGGCAGTTGCATGAACATCTAAGAGATTAGAATACAAGTAGGGGAGGAGAGGGAGGATGAAAAACAGTCTGAATGGGGTTTTCACGTAAATGTGACTGAATTATAAAGTTGAATTTGCTGAGAAAATTCTGAATTGGATTGAGTTTACTTGGAAATGACTAAATTCAAAACTTCAGCTGAGTCAGAAATTACATTTACTGTAAGAAAATAAAGATTAGTTTTGCCCATCTGAGTGTGTGATTGCAAAGTCAAAGCCATCCTCCAAAACCAACTATTGTTTATTCTTTCTTCTGCAAGTGTGCAGGGTCCCTCCTTTCATCGAGGCCAGAGCAGGAGCAGGGGCCAGTTCCTGAGATTCCCTCCCAAAGCCACTGCAGTGGGAAGCAGCCAAGTTAATGCCATCAGCAGAGGCAGGTGTAGCTATTTATTCCTTCATTCACTTCTTCAATAACTATTTTCTTTGTGTTCCCCTCCATAGAGCCTTGGAATTCTGGATCAGGGAGCCAAGGGGAAGTTTGAGAAGCCAAGAACTGCCAAACTAGATTCTCCTCTATGTAAATAGCCCCCTTTAGAAACCTTTCTTAACAAAGAATTTTTTAAAATTAGAATACCCAGGATTGGCATTGGTTCAGGAAAATGAACACACACACCCACTCTGCACTGAAAGTAGAGTGTAAACTTGATCAGCTTTTCGGGAACACAATTGGATGCTATGTTTCAAAAAGCCTTTAAAATGCACATACCTTTTTAATCAGAAATTTCAGTTCTAGGAATTTGCTTCAGGCATTAAATAAAAAAATCGATACAGTATAGTGGTTAAGTCCCAATCCTTGATGTCAACAGAATCTGGGTTCAGGTCCTGAGTCCACCGATTAGCTGGATGAAACTTTGGAAGATTGACTGAATATGAACTTCAGAGTCCCAGTGTGTGCATGGGGTAACAGTAACACCCACCTCACAAGGCTGTCAGGAATATAAAATGAGCTCAAGCAAGTAAATGCTCAGTACTATGCCCAGCAAGATGTGACCCTGATAAATGTTGCTGCTGTTCTTGATGTATACTGTTTGGTACACACAGAGACAGTGGTACAAGGATGGTCATCAAATAGGTGTTTGTGAAAAGGAAAGGCTAAAATGCAACCAAAATATCTAATAAGTAGTTCATTAAACAAATTATGAGATGCTCATTTAATAACTTTTCGGTTGTCCTGAACAATGTTGTTATGGAAAAGTATCTATTGCTGTAGAAAGATATTCACAACATTTTATTACACAAAAGAAACAGGTTTACAAACTAGCATGCATAGTATGATCCCCTCTTTTGTTTATATATGCATATAGATGCACAGAAAAATATACGAAAGATAGAATCTAAGATATTAAGATGGTTGCCTCCAGGTGAGACTATGGATTTTTTTAAAACCTC
This sequence comes from Cynocephalus volans, assembly GCF_027409185.1. Classification (NCBI taxonomy): domain Eukaryota; kingdom Metazoa; phylum Chordata; class Mammalia; order Dermoptera; family Cynocephalidae; genus Cynocephalus; species Cynocephalus volans. The sequence continues at coordinate 101,878,724 of NC_084460.1, read as the reverse complement.
TATTATCTTTGGCTTTTTGTTATTAAATATGTATTGCATTTTTCAATACGCCAAAAAAATGGAAATGTCATATTTAAAGTGCAAATGCTCCTAGGGAAACCACAGGTAAATTTTATCAGGTAATTACTATAAAAAATCGAAGAATTCCAATTAACAATTCAGAAGGGGTGAGAAGAATAGAAAATCACTCTCAGAACACCTCAGGAATAATCTCCGCAACAGGCAAGATCCAGAGATGGATGCTAAAATTCGTGGATGAAAGTTTGAGGAGAAATGGAATATTTACACAATCTCAAAGTACCACTCCCAAGAGAGTTATTAATTACTAAGGGGAAAATAGTAACAGTGGAGGAGCCTGGCAGACAGCACCTTAATTAAGTGATCAAGATTAACATCACCAGCACCAAGACACATCAGCATCACAAACCCCCCGATACAATGCCCGGCACAAGAGCACATGCCACTTCTGTGGTATTCTTGCCAAACCAGCCAGACTTTCATCTCACCCTGAGAAGACATCAGACAAATTCAAACTGAGAGACGGTCTCTAAAATACCTGACCAGTACTCTTCAAGAGTGTCAAGGTCATGAAAGGCAAGGAAAGGCCAAGGATCTGTCACAGATGGGAAGAGACCAAGGAGACAGTGACAACTGAGAGTAACACTGGGATCCTGGACTGGCTCCTAAAACAACAGAGGGGCACTTGTGGAGAAACTGGGGAAATCCAGATAAAGACAGTAGTTTCATTATAATAGTATTGTCCTAATATTAATTTCTTAATTTTTCTTGTTACAAGGTTATTAAGATATTAACATGAGGAGAAGCTGGATGAAAGCAATATGGGAACTGTCTACTATTTTTGCAATTTTCCCATATGTCTAAAATTATTACAAAATAAAAAAAATAAAAAGTAAGACTGGACAAGCCCAGTTACTTGGAGTTATGCATTACTGGGGAATTCCCCAAAAGCACCCAGGCTGGAAAAGTCACAGTCCTTGATCTCCTTCTCATATTTCAATAGAAAATATTACTTCCACCATGTGTTAGGTTAAAATTAGACTAAAGCAAACATAGGGGGAGGCAGCATCTCCTTTTTCAGCACAAATCACACAGGACATTCACAGATACTATCTAAACTCAACATTTCTCTTTTGAATTGTCATTCTTCATAATTTCCCCATTCCAGTTCATTGGGTTAATTCCTTTTATTTTCCCCTTATCTAAACATCTCTTTTTTTCATGTCAAGGCTGTGAGTCAACAATAAATTAAAGATCAAGGATCTTTGAGTTTTAAATATCCCAAAAAGTGTCTTTATTATATTACCCACTTTCTTTGCCCTTTTCAAAATCAGATATTTGTTTCCTCAGTGTCTACTAAACTGATATCTGAGAGAAAACAAAAATCACCAGTCGAGACCAGACCTCATGCCTCCTAATGGAACAAATTATTCAGTCTCTCTCATTCTAAGCCTCTTGGTAATTACCACAAGTCGCAATTACAAACACAACTAAATTTATTGGAATTTACTATGTGCATACTTCTATTATGTCATTAATCCTCACAACACTGCTTTAGGTGGATGTATACCATCTCCATTTCATAGGTGACAAAACTGAGGCTTAAGGAAATGAATTAATTTTTCAAGGTCCCAGAATAAGTGGCAAAAAAAGGTCCCTGGTACCAGATACTCTATGATTTATTGCTTATCTGCAAAACTTTTATGAATATTTATTGATACCACTGGTATTAGAATTCCACTAGAAACTTCTAGAAATGTAAAACCATGAGTTGAGGAAAGGATGCCTATTGCCTATTGCTAATTGCCTGCTGGAATTGATCACTCTTTCTACCTTGTAAAGGGTAACTAAGAATACACAGATCGGATTACAACAGGGCAAACAACTGCACCATGCAAATCAATTCAAAGGCAAATGGGAGTTTGCTAATCTAGGCTTTCTCCTTCGCTATACGGGATTCATTTTAATATGCAAAATTTCAGTTTACTTGTGATGAAGACTTGATTCACTAATCACTATAATTCCACATGTGGAAACTTTTACGGTAGGAAAAATATCACCTCCTGTGGGTACGCTCTTTCCTCCTGCAAACCATCTAGATACCTCTGCCAGATTAATCTCTTTAAAGTTTTAATCACTTTATTCCTCAGCTGAAAAACCTTGAATGTCTCCACACACCTTTGAAATATTGTCTAAATTCCTCAACAGTCTGGCTCCAACCTCTCTTTCCAATAAAATTTTATCATCAGTTAAGATAATTTCTGTAATGACTAACAGAAATCCCAACTCAAACTGGCCTGAACAGAAAGAAACGTATTTTCTCATATAACCAGTAGGACAGAAATAGAATGGGATCTAAGGTGAATTAATCCAGTAGTTCTGATTTCATGTCCCTAGAAGTCACTGTCTCTCTCTCTCTCTCTCTCTCCTTGTCAAACATTTTATACTACAGCAAAATGAAAACATAAATCCTTCCGTTCCCACTTTGTCTGTAGAACACACTTCCCACCATTTCTACCTATCTTTCAAGGCCCATATCTTCCATGGTTCATTCTTGTTTTTCCCAGCAAAGAGCCTCGTCCTCTTTCTCTGTAATCCCATGGTAATTTACACCTGTGTCTTTGACCCTTGCAAAGACTTATCTTATATAATAGCCATTTACATCCACACCTTACGTGTTGTACTAAAGAACAAGTGCCTTGAGGGCTGAGTACAAGTTTAACTCCTCTCTACACCCTCACTTCCAGAAAAGTGCTTTATACCTAGGCACTCAATAAATAAGCCAATCAATGAACAAACAAGTCAAATTTGTAAGAAAAAATGCACATTATTTGTCCTAAGACACCATTTTCCCCCTCTCATTTAGTGGTCTTCAGGTCCTAACACAAATAAGACAAGTTTTGTTTTTTAGTTAAATATGCTATTCTCATGAAACAATAAAAATAGCTTCCTTTTAAAAACCCAAGTTTCACAAAAACTTTTAAAACTTTGAAAATAATCAGAGAACACTCGGGTTTGGAGGAGAAGTCTTCTGCAAAAATAGAACAGAAGAGCTCTTCCGAAGCCAAAGACATCTCGGGACCTAGGACAAGGCTACGTCATGTTAGTGATGCTTTCTCTCTATTTCCTGTCATCTTCACACCATACTTATCCAAGTGAGACACTAGACCAAACCACAGACGCCTCTTGGCATCACTCACAGTTTAAACCCATTCAGAGGCCTGAAGCTGACCAGCTCAACTATTTTCCTACCCAGAAGTGGAGTTCAAGGGAGTGTGGCCTAAGGGGAATTACATGGCAAGGCCAGGTTCGTCCTGACCACCCAAGACCATTAGTCATACGAAATCAAGTTGGGATGCATGTCTGAGAGCAAAGCAAGCACTAGTTTCCTTCAGTTAATGACAGCAACAGCAAAGTCACCAAAGAGTCAGCAACGTGATGCTCAAATACTATGTGGGAGAAGAATGAAACTTTGTTTTGGTGTGGAATGATGAGCTGAGTTGTCTGACACTGGGAATCATTCATCATTCATCCTAAAATATTTAGAAAGTGTCTGTTAGGTGCCAGGTACTATATGAGGGTATTTCAAAAAGGTCATGGAAAGATTCATGTTATCTTTCATCCTATTTTTCATGACCTTTTTGAAGTACCCTCATATTAGTTATAAGCTTCAAACTTCTTTGGGGCCAGCTAGAAAAGTCAGCTCTCTCTTTTTCCAAAGCTACCTCCCTCGTCCATGGCCCAACAGCACAATGGCTCCTTGAAATGTGGAGCTCAGAGTTAGGAGCTTCCATGAAGATTCTGCCCTGAGTCACAGTGCAGATATGGTCAAGTCTCACCAAAGACAAGCTGGCCATGAACCACGGGTTGCTAAATGAGAGGGGGAAATTCACCCTCTCATACCTTGTGAAAAAGACAATAAATACGTATCACTGGATTTCCAGTCCAGCATGTAAGAAGCTTGGAAGTCACCACTCCATCCTAACAACGAATAAAAAGCTGAACAAACTGAAAGTCAATAACTCTTCTCAGATCCATCAAAGAAGTAAGGTCACAGGCAAACTGCTGCACCAAAATTGGAGAGATAGACAGGTGAACACAGAGAATCACAATTTACAAGAACAGAAACCCATGGGCAGAAACCAGTGCTAGGGTAGGGAAATCTTAACTGTAATTGATGAATTGCTGGGAGCTCAGTGAGGATAACTCTGAGGGATAAAAACTTCAGAGGGACCTATTCATGATGGGGAAAGGGTGAGTTCCACACTTTTGTGAGTTTTACCTCCAGGAGCTCTGTCGGGTCCACCGCCAGCCGACCTGAACAGCCCTCGCCTCGTTCCTTGGTGGGCGAGCAAATGGCTCGGATTCCTCTTTCCCTCCTGTCCCCTTTGGAAGGAGACAGGGGAAGAGAGCTGTGAAGAGAGGTGAGCATACCACCGGCCCCAACCAGCCCGGTTAAAGGACACTCAGACGCGGCAGGGGTTCTGTTGAGCAGTTCCGTTTATTATCACACAAGCACTTGCTTTTATAGGCAGATGGGGAGGGGAGGTTTTTTACATAATCTTATCAGCTTAAAGGTCAAGAGCATGCATCCTGTCTCAGTGCCTAGCTATTGCAATCATGCAGTGTTCACGAGCCCGGTGGCCAATAAGGGCTAAGGCAAGGTTCCCGCAGACATTCCCACCCTACTTCCTCCTGGCGCCGTCTTAGGCTGCCACGTTAATACGCCCTTGTGGGCCCATAATGGCGCCGCTTGTAATGTCACTTAAGGTGGCGTTAGTTTTTAAGGCCCGACAGAGCTCAACCAGATTCCCTGGTGCTTCCAGAAGGGGAAGGGGAAAAGGAACCAACCATTCTGAACTATACCAGATCATTCTGTCCTTAACAAGGTCTGCCCTCAGGAGACACTATTTAGCCAGATCCTAACCTGGGGAATTTTATCAGAGACTAACTTATCTAGGGGAGGGAAATACCCAACTTCAGCCTCCTCTAGTCATTCTGTCCCAACTAAAAGGGAGAAGGAAAAAACCTGAGAAACACTTGAAAGTTCATAGTCCAAAGACACAGGCTCACTAATAGACTGTGACCTAATCATAGGATTATAGAACACTTACTACCACATTACCAAAGGCCTATTGAGAGCAATTCTTTTTACCCAATACCTCATGTCTGGCTATCAAGAAAAAAATTACAAAGCATATGAAAAGGCAAAAAACACAGTTTGAACAGACAGAGAAAACATTAGAACTAGACTCAGACATGGCAGGAATGTTGGAATTAACAGACTGGGAATTTAAAACAACTGTGGTGAATATGATAATGGCTGTAATGGGTAAAGAATACAGCATGTAAGAACAGATGGTCGATGTAAGCAGAGAGATGGAAATTCTAAGAAAGTACTAAGAAGATGACAGTGATCAAAAACATTAACAGAAACGGAGAATGCCTTTGATGAACTTCATAGCGGACTAGACACAGCCGAGGAAAGAATTGCAAAAACAACCTCCAAAACTGAAAAAACAAAGAGAAAAAAGACTGGAAAATGAAAACAAAACCCAGAACAGACTATGCAAGAACAGTGGGACAACTACAAAAGGTATAATATGCACATAATGGGAACACCAGAAGGAGAAGAAAGAGAGAAAGGAACAGAAGAAAATATTGGAAACAATAATAATTGAGAATTTCCTTAAATTAATGTCTGATTTCAAACCACAGATCCAGGAAGCTCAGAGAACACTGAGCAGGATAAATGCCCAAAAAAGCTACATCTCGGCATATCATATCCAAAATACAAAAAAAAAAAATCAAAGATAGAGACAAAAATCCTGAAAGAAGCCAGAGTTTAAAAAACTCCTTACTTATATTGGAACAAAGGTAAGAATTACATCCGATTTCTTCTCAGAAACCATGCAAGACGAGAGGGGGTGAAATATCAAGACCCTCTATTCTGTTCCATTGACCTACTTGCCTATTCTTTTGCCAATATCACAATCACTGTCCTCGAAAAATTCACAGTACTTGTTTTTACTATTGAAAAGACACATAAACAAATAAATTCCACATGCTGAGGTCTATGCTATGATAGAAATAAGCATGAGATGAGGAAGCACAGACAGGAAATGACAAACTCCACCTGGAGTGACAGAGAAGCCTCAGAGAGAAGATAACCCTGGATCAAGGAAAGATGTAGAAATCTGAGATGTTTCCAACCATAAGCTATTCCTGAGCATGCAAAGTAAACGTAAAGTATGAGCAAAGATGTGAGTAGATCCACTTTAAATATAGAAAGAGCTGGAAAACGACAGGTCAGGACTTTTCAACTCTATATGGGGATAAAATCATTGCATGAAGACAACCCAAATTGCTAATCTTTTTTTTTTGTTGTTGTTGTTGACAATAACGACTTCTTTCCTGGGGCCTTTCTCTGTCTCTTCGGTTCCCTGTTGTTTGTAGGTAAATATCCACCTGCTATTTTATCGTATTCCTGCTTAATTGGCAACCAGCTGCCTCTAAGAAATAAGATATCATGTTCAAGTGTAACTATTTTTTCCACTTCCATCTTATCATTGAGAAAAAGACTGAGTACAGAAAATGTGTTCTTAAAATAGAGAGCTTCTTTAAAAAATAAACCAGCAATGTGACATGAAGTTAATGCTGAGAATTCTCTCTCCTAAAGTATCAGCTCAAGGTAGGCAAAGATTATACAATTATGATTCAGTGTGTTTTATTGCATTTCACAAAGCAGCAAAGTCAGTCCTACTCAAACTTTAGTGATCATTTTTCAATCAAATTAAAGAATTAGCTGTTCCCTGAATTGTATCTCTCAAGAGTGTTTTTATTTGAAACTTTTATGGCCCTTGGATCTTTTGAAACTTATCAATAGAAAATTTCCATAGTCTGGTAGCTGGTTTCTGGGCCAGTGGATGTTACCTCCCTGCTCAATGTGGTGTTGGTCAGAAATGCCAGAGAGTAAGAGCACTCTGGAACAGCTCCATGTGCATATGATTGCATACAGCATGAGTAAGACCACCATGACTACTGCAGGAAGAAAAACAAAACATCAAGACATCACTGGTTAAAGGGCAGCCCAAAGAAATAAGGAAACCCCTAAAGCAAAGGAATGAATAATGGAATTCCAGGCACTTTGCTCTGTGGAGTGAAAGATATTTGCTAGTGGGGCAGTGGCGGGGGTGAGGTAGTCTTATACATAGCTTACTAGTTGAACTCTACTTCTTCACAAAGTCCTTGTCACTTACTTTCATGTTAACAAATAGTTATTTTTTTCATCCAGAAACATATAGATTGTCATACAGGTATAAAAATACAGTGTCTTGTAGATGTAGCAGATTAAGGTCCAAAGAAATTCAATGGCCTTCTTATAGTCCCAGAGAACTTAATAATATAAGAAATTGCATAGAAAACATTTCTATAATGAAGGTGAAAATTTTCCTACAGGCAGCTCTGATCCAGAGAATTTTTCTGAACTCGAAAGGGGGCAACAAGAAATGCTTTGTAGGAGAATGTATAAGTTCCCTCCAGGTTATATAAAAATCATAACAAATCATAACATTTTGGAATTCAAGAAAATCTAATAAAGTTCAACTCCTTTTTACAGATGAGGGAAACAAGGCCTGAGGGAATACAGTGAACCCCTTGAAGTAATACAACTACCAAACTATATGAAAAAACCAAAACTTAGGCTAAATTCCTCTGAATCTATCTTCAAACTATCTCCAACTCAAAAAGAGAAAAAAAGAAAGAAAAGAAAAAAGATAATAAGCAACAATAAGAAAAATAAAATCTCTACTTTTTTCAAAAGTAGGGAACATTCTTACAAACATCTGCAATTTTATAGGAATATCAGCCTTGGATTTATCTTCTTAAATTTATCTGCATTTCCAGGCTATGACTATCCTTGGTGGGTACCATTTATCTGCTACCTGCTATGTAAAGTCATGTTTCTTTCAATGAATTCAATGGGGGCCTATAGGTCTAGCTTTCCAGGAATTGTTCCATATTCAATGCATCCATATCTTTCTTGGTTTTATAAATTCACTGGATACTAGAAAACATCTTTCTTCTCAGAAAATCTCTCTGAGGTTGCCGCTTGGTGCATTTAAAGCACCATGAGGACAAAGCAGGAATAAAAGGTAGTTGGAAAACAATCAGGCCTCTAGCAGAATTCTCAGATCCCGAGTGACATGGTCACATGCCCCCTGCCGCAGCTTAGCCTTTGCTCTTGGTTTTGGCCTGTTTTCACTTCCTAGAACCTGCTTTCGGGCCCCCACACACATGAGAGCCTATCCCTGATTGAACACACCGGAGGTTGTCACCCATCATTCACCCGTTGTCCTTGGCATGTGTCTTGTTTCCTCTCAGCCAGCTTCCCGATCTTTCGCTCCCTGCCATGGATTTCCAGCTTCCCCTCCTTTCCTGCTACTTCCCCGCCCTGTGGTGTGAGGGCTGAGCAGGCTCCTGGAGAAGAGATTAACATATGTGTAGGATTACCTGCAGCAGTTAACTATTTTTTTAATTGAGTCACCACATTTTTATTTTACCCAATAAGTACATGTTTGAAAAGCTATCATCTATTAACACCACTTTATCTGATGAATGACATTATTGCAGTTTTTTTAAATAAATTGTATTTTAACTCAAAAAGAGTAGACATGGCATTATCTTGTTATACTTAGCTTGATTAAAAAAAAAAAAAAAAAAAAAACCTTAATATTTGTCCTTAGTTTTCTTATTTCTCCTCAGTTGGATAAAAGTGTTGTCACAGGCCTGCACTTGGGAACAACTGCCCTAGGGGTCTAGAGTTCAAGTACCTTCAAGAGCCAGGTTATTACAAATCACTGAATCTGGGCCTGGATGGCTAGCTCAGTTATTTAGAGCATGGTGTTGATAACACCAAGGTCAAGGGTTCAGATCCCCTGTACAGGCCAGCTGCCAAAAAAAAAATAACAAATCACTGAATCTGCATGCAGGGCTGGAACTGGAGTGAGGCATTGGCCTTGGATGCAAAATGTAAGGAGAGGCCAAAACTCAGTAATCAAGATAAATAATATTTTAATGAAACAAAATTAATACAAAAATTCACCCATTTTAAACAAAATATCAAAATTTCAAATAAAGATGAGATCAGTATTATATTGTTTGTGGTCTAATAGTAACGGCTCCTATTTATTGAGCACTCTCAGCACTGAGCACTTTATATGCATTATCTCATTTCATGCTGACATCAGTACTATGGGGTATTTATCATCCTTTTTTCATGATAAAGAAACTGAGGGTCAGCATGGTGGTAAAGGGAGACTTGAACCCAGGTAGTCTGATTTCAGAGCCCGCATGCTTAATCTGCATCAAGAAAGTTTCCCATGGGAACCCTCCTACATTGCTGGTGAGAGTGTAAATTGGTACAGCCACTGTGGAAAACAGTATGGAGGTTACTCAGAGAATCAAAAATAGACCTACCCTATGATCCAGCTATCCCACTACTGGCTGTATACCGAAAGGAAATGAAGTCAATATATCCAAAAGACATCTGCACTCCCATGTTCATCACAGCACTATTCAACAATAGCCAAGAGAAGGAATCAACCTAAATGTCCATCAACAGGTAAAAGGATAAAAAAAACTGATATATATATATATATATATATATATACACACACACACTATGTCATACTATTCAGCTACAAAAAGAAATAATATCCTATTATTTGCAGCAACATGGATAGAACTGGAAACCATCATGTTAAGTGAAATAAGTTATGCACAGAAAGACAGATACTGAGTAATATCACTTGTATGTGGAATCTGCAAAAAAAAAAAGGTGGTTCTCATAGAAGTAGAGAGTAGAGTAATGGCTACCAGAGGCTGGGAGGTGGGAGGAACAGAGTGGGGGAGGAGGAGATGGGGTGGAATTATGGGTGCAAAACTATGCTATCTACCGTAAGTGATTCATTGTGCAGTATATGCATGTATTCAAACAACACATGTATCCCACAAAAATAAATATAAATAAAATTTAACAACAACAAAAAAATTCCCCATGGGTCTGGGTAAGGAAGACACAATTTCAATGCAGTGGATGATGCCTTCAGCAGCACTTTTGTGTTAGATTCCTTTTGTCCTCCAATGTTAGATTACACTGTCCTTCAGTGTCAAGCTGATGGCTATACAGCTCGCCAGTGTTCTTGCTTGATCTAAGGCTTAAATTTGAAATGTCTGGAGGAATTGACAGACTGTGTACTCTCCAGATACCTTTCCATCAATATTGTTTTGGACAAGTGCTTCTGCTTCCTACCTGTCTTAACTCATAATAGGCATATTATTCTTTGATCCTGATTTCCACAACTATTTATTTTATCCTTTCCTTCATTTATTACACCTTCACTAATCTTTTATAGGATGAGGTGGTGAATGAATGAATGAATGAAAAATACTCATATAGTAGTTGTCTTTTTTATGAATTGAAAGAGACTCATGACACCCATGCAAGTCCCTGAGCCCCAATCAGAGGAGAGCCCAAACTCAATTAACAAGGCAGTGCTTGTGGGAGCCTAAGATCAATAAAGGCAGTAACAACACAGCAACTAGTAAAGCCGTAGTATGATCAGAAAGGGTGAATGATGACCTCATGTTAGCAAAAAATGAAATTTTAATGACCACCCCAAACAACATTTGAACTACCCAGGGACCCTGCCAACAAGAGAGACACAACTTTGGAAGATTCGGTTTTTATTGATGATGCCAGTAAAGGCTTCAGCCTGAGACTTCTGTTAGCATTACCCACACACCCTTGAGTCCATCCTTCTGGGTTGCAAAGTCCTGCGTGATATGATCACATACATGCAAGATTGGACTAAGTTTTTGCATTGGTTTGCCTTGCTCATTTGCAATGTCTAGGTCTGAAGCATAACTAAGCTTTTAAATACCAAGTTTATCCCATGTCTATAAATTATTACATGATTTCATTTTTGAGCGTCCCCTAAATGCTCCCAAAGCTTTCTCTGTTCAAGTCATTCTACTTTTTACTTGTTGATTCAGTAATATAGATTTAGCAAAGCCAGGTTCATTGATCTGCTCCAAGTAGTCAGTAGAGGAAAGGGAAGTCCAAGAAGAAGGTTAATTTGGCTTAAGAGGAATGATATGAGAGGCACTCTGATTAGAGCTTTACCCAAACTGTAGAAGCAAATCCACTCTAAATTCTATGTTCACGGTTCCCATCATTGGATACTGATTGACAGACTGATAAGCAATTTACCCCATGCATAGGCAGTGATCATTCCAACACTTTCCCTAAATGATCATACCTGCCATAAGAAAATTTCCTGTACTAGATTGGAAATATCTGGAGAAGAGCTTCATGTTTCTGAATCAATCAACCAACAAGAATTTAATACTCATCATCCATGAGTCCATCACTGTGATAAGCTTGTGAGTGAAACCACAAAAGAAACCAAAACATGATTGCTGCCCTCAAAGAACTTACTCTTCAGTTGAAAAGACAAGGCACTTATTAAAAATTAAAGCTTCCTTATAATCAAAGAACTTGGCATTAGCAATAAAAGTTCAAAGAAGAAAGAGATCACCAGGAGAGGGATTTGTTAAAGTGGAGATAGAATTTGAGCTGACCTTGAAGAGGAGTTAAAATTTAATTAAGAGAAGAAAATGAAAGAGCTTATTCCAGGTTGGGGAGAAAAGAAGGTAAATTGTGGACACAATTAGCCATAGTGGTTTTGAGCTGATACTGGCATTCTCATATCACTCCGGTTGGCTTAGGAGACACTGTTGAACGTTACAGGAAAGGAAGAGAAATCCTTCCAAGACCACACAACTTAAACAGTTTTGCAGAAGCAGCTCCAGGTTTTACTTCCCTTGCTTACCAGTTGAACTTCATTTGATTCTTTCCCCTTCCAGGTGGGGGTTACTTTCCCAGTTATACATTGAGATATAATTTTGAAAGCACATTCATTGGGGTTTGTAAAGAATGCTCAAAACACAGTTACTACATATTTTTTGATGGAAAGTATTGCCCTTCTGGATAGCTATGCTGTGAGGAGTACTGCTGATCACTCTCTGCATTGGGATCAGGGTGCACCTTCTAATTATAAAAGCAATGTAGCATAGCTCCACTATCTCCAGTCTGCTTCTAGCTACCTGGGAGACCATTTTTCTCAGAGATGATGAAGGAAATATCTAAGGAATGGGGGAAAACAGCTTGTCCTTGGGAATGAGGTCGGGGAGATAACTGATTCATAGCCAGTAGACATTTAGTCTCAAAGCAGCCAGTGATGTTTCCAAAGGGACTGGAGCTAGCTAGAGTCTACATTCTCCTGACAAGGTAGGGGCTTTAGAAACATGAGGGAGAGGGAAACAGCACATTTGTTTTTTCATAATAAATCTGTCACCTTATTGTCTGAGTCGTTTGCTCTCCTGAGGACACAGGACCTGCTCCTTAGCTTTTTTCCAATTAAGCTCTTCCTTGCCTATCACCCACTTCCACTAAAATGGTTTACTGAGATCCAAAAGAGACAACCTGCCACATCAAGCTTTTTATTTTCTCTGACCCCCTCCCTCCCCTCCAATCTCGTTTAGACCGGTTTTCTTTTCTCCGCATACAGGTCTTCCTCAGCCATCCATCATTACCCATGGGACATCTTCCACAGGTCTTCGGAGAGAAACGATGCTCTTCAATTTGAAGCAAAACATTATGAGACTCTAACTCAATCTCAGTTACTATTTGACACTACATTTTATGAGTGAGAAATGCGATAAAATAACGATTTCTAAATTTAACTAGCATTATATAATGCAATTATTTATTACAAAAGGCTGTTGTTTACATATCACTTGAGCTATTGATTAGTATGAAAAAGGCAGTGTACAGGACGCCATATAAATTGATCATTATTTAAAGTGATTAATCAAATATCTAATTTGTTTCCATGAAATTTCCTCCAATAACCATGCTGCATATCACACAATGTATCAATGGACTGTAAATCAAATCAACATATCAAAACCAGAATAGAACCTAGCAAGAGATGAAAACAGATGACTTTCTCATTCTATTGTTCGAAATGCTAGAAAAGACAATTAAAGCAGAGTAAACCATATTTTTCTCCGACACACCCAGCCTCACTTTGCTCTCTTCTCTAATAACCATAAGCTGAAACCATTTCAGGATGACAATTATCCATCATCATTATTGCCCATATTATGATGAGGCTGCTACCCATTGCAAATGATGTTTCTGAAAATGACAGATGTTCTTCTGAGAGGTTTTTGTTTGTTTGTTTTTTGCTTTATAGGTTTCTTCAGGCAGAATGGGGGCAGGGGGAGAAAAAGAGATGGAAATTCAGTCAGGAAAACAATTAACTAGCACAGCTTCACTGCACAGTAACATCAAATCATACAGCAATTAGAGCTCTGCAAAACCCCCAGTTTGGTTTCACACACATTTAAGGATGAAAACTGATATGTACACTGAGCTGGTGCTGGACTGCAAATGAAAAAATCAAAGAAGTAAACATTGTAAAATTTCATTCTCTGCCTAATCACATCTCTAGAATGATGATTTAGGCTAAGAGTATTTTTAGTCTGTACACAAGAAAATTCACCTCTCTCCTCGAGCCTTGGTAGATTTCTAAAGGATCATCTACCACTCTTCTTTTTTCCACATTGAACACAAAAAATGTTAATGTTTGCAAAAAAAATATGTTGCACTTGATGAATAAAGAAGTTAATTAACCCATTGTCCTCACAGATTACCAAAACCTTAGTTGTGGAATTGAGGAAAGAGATAACTGAAGCTTTAAAAAAAAGCAAAGCAACAGTACTTTTAAAATCATGAAAGATCTACCAATCCTTGTCTTGTTGAGCTTTACCACACACACACACACACAAAATTACCTTTACCTTGCAAAAATGCCAGTACATAAATCACATAACTGCAAAATATTCCTTTTTTCTTTTCCTTTTTTTTTTTTTTTTTTTTCCTCCTAATTTAGTGCTTTTCTTTTGGATAGTTTTTGGTGCAATAAAACTTAATTTGCAATACAGCAGGAGTTCCCCAATACAAAGCAATCCACAAAGCCTCACTTTTCCCTGCCTACTTCTGAAGGTTTTTCCATCATTTGACCATGGATTTAAACATCTTTCTTTATTTTTTAAATAAACTCTTTATTTTGGAATAATTGTAGATTTACCAAAAGTTGCAAAAGCAGTACAGAGAGTTCTCATTTACCTCTCATCCAGTTTCTTCATTTTTACATCTCACACTCCTGTGGTACAGTTGTGAAAACTAAGAAACTTACATTGATAAGTTGCTATTAACTCAACTCCAGACTTTATTAGGATTTCATCAGCTTTTGCATTGCTATCCTCTTTCGGTCCCAAGATCCAATCCACGGTATTGAGGTTTCATTGAGTTGCATGTCACCCTAGTCTTCCCGTGGTCTGTGACAGTTTCCCAGTCTTTCCTTGTTCTTCATGACTTTGACTGTCTTGAGTACTGATCAAGTATCATGTAGAATGTTCTTTAACTGGGTTTGCCTGTTGTTTTTCTCATGGTCAGAATGGAGTTGTGGGTTTTCAGAAAGAACAGCAGAGAGAAGTGCCCTTCTTGTCACTTCCTATCAGGGGTGCATGACATCCATGTGACGTCCTGGTGACATTAACTGTCATCCTTGGTTAAGGTTGTGTTTGCCAAACTTCTCCACTGTCAGTTTACTATTTTTCCCTGTCCTTTATTCATCCTTTGGAAGAGAGTCACTAAGTCTAGCCCACACTCAAGAGGAGGGAGGATCGAGACCCTCCTGGAGAAAGGAGTATCTACTCATATTCTTTGGAAGGGGAAATATCTAGGAATTATACTGCGAGAAAGACTTGTCTCATCTTCCCAATTTATTTATTTATTCAGTCAGCCACTTCCCTTAATTTAGAAATAAGACAGATCACTGAAATGATGCACATCTTAACTGTATAAAACAATAAGAAAACACATTAGTGGTTTTATTTTTCAAAGAAATATTGTTGTTTCTAAAGCCTTTTCAATTAACTAAATTTAATATTCATTAAAATATGCTGAGGGGACAATGTACACATGACGTCATACACCCACTCACCAACCCCCACCAGGACTTAATGTGTTATATACAAATTAGGTTTTATTTTTCCCCAGCAGTTTACAAAGTCAAGCAGCCATTTGAAACTTTGGCTGAAACATTTTTGTTCTCCAGCAAATATTCCAGTCACCTCTCAACCTTAGTCCGTGATTATCTCTACAAAAAACTAAGGAGGCAGGTGTTCAAACCCTTATTTGAAGGCCCCATTTGGGCATCCCGGGGCACTCCAAAGTCAGCATGTGGGCCATTTTCTGCAGCAATGACCTTCATCATAACTACTTTCTATCCTTCACCATCCATTAATTCATCACTCATGCCTTCAAGAGACATTTATTAAGAACCAACTATATACCAAATGCTGTGCTGGGTCTTAGAACACCAAATGGAGAGAAAGATTACAACAGATTACAATAGATTAGAGAATAGCAGGTGCCATGAGACACAGTGATGGGTGCAAAACAGGCACAAAGAGGCAAGGATTGCTCCACCTGATGGGGGAGAACAGGTGGCTGTACAAAGATGCTGCCTTAACTGTGACTCAGAAGCACTCAGAAGCCTGTGCCCAGGTGCAGTGCCCAGGTCAACAAGCCGGGAGACTGTGAGCGAAAGATAATCAGGCCACAGGAGAGCCTTGGGCAAAGGTACTGAGAACTGCAAGTTGACAACATGAGGTCACACACCTTCTGTGACCAGATGAGTAGGGACCAACTGTTTCTAATGGGACCCCTAGAAGAGTCACGTCCCTTAGAAAAGTCAGTGGTGTGCAAGCTCCTCCCAGTGGTTTGTAGAATAGAATAAAACAGAATAATTTACCAAATGATGCATGTAAAATACTTTGAAATTGTTTATTCTATGAATGTGCCAAAAGATTATAGCTCAAATCTTGCTCAATGTAGAAGAGACGGAAACAGAATGAAAGCTGTATTTAACCAACATTTATCAAGCTTTGATCATCTCCAAGCACTGTACTAGGTATCCTGCAAACATTCTCTCATTTTTTGAGAGAATGTTTATTACTATGTTCACTATTTTATAGGTGAGGATACTCAGTCTTAAAGGCTAACATGGCAGGTTACACAGCTGGTAAGGAGGAAAGTAGGATTTGAGTCCAGTTGTATTTTACTCTGAGAGTCTTGCCATAGTAGCATTCTGTCTTCTATGGAAGATAAATTTAAAACAATAATAGTATGCACTACGTTCTTAAATAACAGTAAAGGTTCTTCATGTAGACTTGATTGGTGTCTCCATGCTGAAAGATGCATGATACCTACAAGGCCATTGCAGTAGTTGAGCAACACCGTGTGTATTTGTCCTGTTTATTTCCAGAGAGGCCATCGTGTAACAGCTGCTGCCACCCAGTACGCAGCAAGCAATAGTTGATGAACTTTAGGGGAAAAAAATCAAGGTGAAGTTAACAAGACCATAGGAAAACAGGAATCTGGACACTAAGAAATCTGGAGACTAAGTCTGGACAGAGTCACTACATCCTAGCTCAAATCTGAGTCAAACACCTACGACCTCAGGAGTATGGATGCAAGAAAGAAGAGGCAGGAACATGACTTTCAAAGAACAGAGTCAGTGAGAATAAGAGACTTAGTGTCAAACAGTTCGAGAATCAAGATTAAAAATTCTGTCTGATAGCAAGTCAATGTAAATAAGAGCTGGCCTCAGAAATAACGCCGCTAGGAACAAGGGAAGAACTGCCCCCCATCCCCAGATACCTGAGAAGCTAACAGGGCCTGCTCCCTTTTCCCTGCATTGCAGTCTCTTACTTAGAAACAGAGAAACCCAACAGCAATATCATCTACTCTGACATGAAGAATTAAGAGTTTTTTTAAAAAGCCAAGGAAGAACTAGAAGAAACTATACATAAATATTTATATCATTTTTAATGTGAAAAAGAACTTTTTAAGTGAAGGAAGCTACTACAAAAACACCCTGTCTTTCCCTGGCTCAGTTTGCAACCAATTGAGAGATAGACCCAGGAGTCAGAGAGAAAATGGACTTTTTCATCAGTAAAGCAGATGTTGGAGAATATAGTTTCAGTCAGCAATGGCAATGGACCCGCTACACTGTACTCCAGAATTTGACTTTCTCAGTTATAGACAGTACTGACCACTGGCAGGCCTACACCTTGCATATATACATATATACAAAGATATATGTCTATTGATATTGTTTTGTGCATTGTTTATAATGTGGGGGGACACACAGGGAAGTCTTTTATTTTTAAAAACAAAACACTGGCTAAATAAATTATAATATACCCAAAGAATAGAATAATATGCAGACATTAAAATTATGTTAAATTATACCTTGATATGATGCAATATATGTACTTTACTGTATATAATTTTAATTAATTTTAAAATATATATTATTATGGGGAATTGTTCTCAATATATTTATAAGTGAAAAAATGTTATTACATAATATTCACAGCATGAGCTCATTTTTATGGGTCCACAATTACATTCACCAAAATGCTAAGAATAATTATCTCTTAGGGGTAGGAATATCAGCATTTCTTAAAACCTCTTGTCTTTAATTTCAAATTATTTCTATAATTACCACATATAGCTTTTGAAACAAAAATAACATTTTAATGTGAGTGTCATATACCTGTGATGATCTTGGCATTCTTGATTTAAAAAGAAAAGCCTCCACGATACTTAAGCATTTTTCCTGTCTCAAAGAATCAGTTGAGCTAAATAGATTCAGTGATTTGATAAGGAAAGTGACATTTTATAACTGGTTTATGAGAAACTGTGGCTCTCTTTGGTATTTCTTTTTCCTGCCTTCAGACATATATGCCCAGTTCCTTTTGCTTCAACTGGGGAATCTCGGGCTGTAGGCTGAGCCTCACATACACTGGACAACACGTGTCTATGATTACATGTTAAGTGGGACTTTCCTGCTCTATGTGCAGAGCATAATACAACCTAGCAGTTCAGAGTGCTATGGGGCTTTTGTCACTTTGCAGTGTGCTGTTGGTAGCTCTTCACTACAAGGTTATCAGTTGAGCTGTTGGTGAAGGTGTGGTAATAAAAAATGCAGTCTTCACCTCTCACCATATGGAGCCTATTCTATAGAGTATATGTCCTGCCATTTCACTGTCAATAAAGCCTTGCTGTTTTTTCCTCTGTGCTGTTAGATTCTCTTTAGAAGATGATGTCTACATTTTTATGTAGATATTCTGATTCCTAGAGCTTCTCCTCTCCCTCAACCTTGCTGGGCATAATCTATACCTTAATTTTCAAACCTAGAGTAACCCATTTTTTTTTTTTCCATAAAATGTCCTTTTGGGATATGGCTCCAGCTGATCAGTATGATAGTGGATAGTGCTTCATCAACAAAACCTTATTGAATAGGTTTTGTGATCCTTTCATACTGTAAGCCAGGTATTAGGGAGAGCTTTATCATCTCCACCCTGAATGAACATTTTGTCCAAAAGAGAGCTCAGATCTCCCTGAGTTAACATCTTCCCCCTGAAGGAATTCTCCCACACCTGCACTCTGTATTCCTGTTTATCTGCCAGGCCGCATATCTCTTTCTATTGAGAGACTGAGAACTTACCTAGGATTTTTCAGGGTTAAAGCTTATCAGAATAAACACACTCAGATATGCCTGACTGTCACATATACTGGGTGGGCACTTGGGCATTTTCTTGGACTCTCTTGAACTTAAACTCTCAAGCTATAAGGACATTTTTTACCTTGGTGTGCTCTCCTCTTTAGGATGGCTAAACACTTGATGGATGCTGAGTGTGTCGATTATTATTATCACAGCCATGTTACAGTGAACTCTCAAGGAGAGGCAGGACACTGAGGCTTGCAGCAGGAAGCAGAGTTTATTGATGCCAGCAATGGCTCAGTGGACTCATATCACAAAGGCTGAGCCCCAAACACAGAGGGGCTGTCCCTTTTATATTGTTACACTTCCAGTTTTTACAATGGGGTAAAGCGGTGACCTTATATGGTTATAACTTCCATTTAGACAGGAAAAATTCCAGGTCCATTAGCTGTTACACCAGGGTGGGAAAGTCAAATATTGCGTCAGCTGCTGCAGCAGAGTGGGGCACAGCTGGGCATATATGATTGCAGGGTGGGGCACAGTCAGGAGAAAAGTCAGGAGAGCATGGGTGCCTCATCATTACACGGAGAAATATTGATAAATTTTCTCTCCAACGAAATGCTGACGGGTGACATGTACCCTATCAGATCTGGGAAAGCTAGTGTTTTTGTAATTAATTTGGTAACTGGGAGATTGCTACAATATTATACGTTATTGCAAAAACATAAAGAAGCAAATAGATACTGACATTGTAAGATGTAGGTCATCTTTACATATGGGACTCAGTGCAATTTAGTGGAATAAATA
This sequence comes from Cynocephalus volans, assembly GCF_027409185.1. Lineage (NCBI taxonomy): Eukaryota > Metazoa > Chordata > Mammalia > Dermoptera > Cynocephalidae > Cynocephalus > Cynocephalus volans. Next base: position 101,859,189 of record NC_084460.1, on the reverse strand, counting down.
CTGCTTCAGTGTCAGACACATGAGGTTTCATTTCCTGTTCCACTACTTACTAGTTCCTGACACTGGACTTGCCATTTAATATCTCTGAGCACATTTTTATAAATGAAGGGGCCAATGAAATCATACTAACCCAACAGGGTTATAGTTAGATTAAATTAGGTGATATGTGTAAAGTGTGCAGTAGCGGGTACTCAGTTAGCCATACCTCTTAAAGTTTTGAGTGATTTTGAAGGAGCATAACTTTCCACCTTACTAGAATTACTGCTACACAGTAATTCATATACTGAGTAAGTGTTATTGGACTGCTACTAAGTGCAAGGGGGAATTTGGTGAGGGGGTTGGCAAAGGGAGAAACCAGCCTTTGTGGCATGGAGTTCATAGTCTCACAGCAGAAGGGGACCTGCATGTTAACAAATAATCATAGTCAGTTGGATAAGTCCATAACAGATGTACTACAGACAGAAATTTGATTAATGTCTGACTGATGTGTTCAGGTAGGGTTTCAAAGAGGAGCTGAAGTGTGAGCTGCTTCTTAAAGAATGAATGTGTCCCCAGACAAAGCAGAAAGAGAAAGACCCTCAAAATTATTTGATCCTGAACAAGTAATGGGAACTCCTACTTTAGCAAAATGCTATGCACTTGGTAGATACTCAAGGAATATTTAATGAGCTTAGCACATAGGAAGGTAAAGACACATAAAGGCACACATGAGTGGGAACTAATTCCACAAATCTCAACTACTGGTGTGCAAAAAATAAAACCTTTTTTTCATCTTTGTTTCTTTGTCAAGCCCCATACTTTTTAAGGCAGGGAATTTAATCTCTTCACTCCAGCTCATGATTTCCAGTTAATTTAGTAGTTTTTTTTTTTTTTTTTTTTTCCCAGTCATTTGGGGAAATGACTTTTCAAATTCAGGGTTCTGCCCCTTCCCCTCCCCTTCCTAGGGATCCTCTTCCTGGTTGTAAAATGCAGCTAATTATACCTACGCTGATGTAAGTTTTAGAGGTAATGTTTGTAAGTCTCCTAATACCGGGAACAGTGTAGGCATTGCATAGGTGAGAACAGAGGCTGTTACTCGTCCTCACCCTAATGTAGATCAAGGACACTCTTCGCACCCTCCATTCCAGTAAAAAAGCATGCGACCTTTTTATACAAGGAAAATAAGTTGTAATGGATCATAAAATGGCATAGAGAAAGTACAGATTTCCTTTTACCCCTGATATCTCAATGTCCAAACACTAAAATTTTACTGCCTACAATTGCACTACATTTCTTCAGCAAGACAGAGTCCCATTTACTGTGCTGCCTGGAGAATTCAAGCTACAGTCAACTGAGGTAAAAAGTCTCTCTTTAAAGTACAACACAATAAAACACAAATTTGCTTAACACTTCTCTGGATAATTATAAACTGTACATGAATAAAATTTCAACCACAGAAATTTTATCTAATCAATTTTACTGGATCCATTTAATATTTTTAAGGAGTCAAGAAGGCTTTTGAGATTCCCTAATGAGTTACTTAAACCTTCGGGACCCAAGAAGTCCAATGTTTGCATAAATAAATCAGTACAAGGTCCTTGACTATGATTTTGGCCCAAAACTCCAAGATGGTGATATATGATCAAACTTAAAATTTGGCAAAACAATAACACTCACAGAAAACCCTAGAGTATATTAACAAACAGCTAAGTAAACTATTTGCTTACAGCATAAAGTGAGATTAAGGGAGTAAGATTCATATAGCTAATTTGCAAGCATCTGTCTTCAAGCAACCCAACTATAAAATACTTTGTGTGTAACTAGGTGGTAGATGACCTAAATAGAGCCAGTTAAGTAAAAATGATGATGATGAATGAAAAGATTGGAGAAAATGAGCCACAGCTGACAAACACAGGAAACTTCCGTATCTGTGTTTTATTGATGGTAGAAAGATGACTGTGGGGAATGACCAAAATAATGTTAGAACTTTAGGATTTTCTCCAGGTTCCATAGAACTAGAGACTGGCGGGTCTCAGGCATGAGAAATCTCAGGTTACTTAAATCTTTTGTGGTTTCATTGAGGTTATGTTGAAACCAAATTAAGCTGTAGGATGAGATCTTCCCATATTTGCATGATCTGTCCTGCCTCACTCTTCCTCACCCAGATTCTTTTTCTCTACAACTCAGAACTAAAAGGGGAAAATGGGACCAATGCCTTGCTCAAGATCTCTGCCTGCCAAATAATAGGATCATGTACATTGGGAAAAGTTCTTTCAACCCTTCTCTCCTTATCTGTTCAAGGGAGAACAAACACTAAGTCCTACAAAAACCAAACTTTCTCAAGTGTACTAACTTGAGTCCTTAGAAAAACATGCAATATCTTTCACAACCTTCCATGCTTTCTTGAAAGGTATGCAATAAGAAACAACTAGCTCTTGTTTTTTCTCCTTCTCCCAGACTTATGAAGAGGAAGAATTTTAAAACAGAAAATAAAGGTAAAAAGCAAGATCCAACCTATGACTCATTTACAGTATAACACTCCTTTCCATGGGGGTAAAAAATACCTACCTGCACTTGCTCTTGCCTGTTAAACTTGTTAGCAGGTTATCTGATAAAATTAGTTCTGAATTAAAACAATCATTTTGGATGTGGAATTTGTGTTAGAATTATGTCACACATGATGACATACACATAACCACTTCTGAAACAACCTGGGAAAAAGTGAAAAGGCTAAAATCTCCCCCTAAATAAGGATCGTTTCAGCACTGTAACTACTTGTAAGCACTGAACATGTAATATCCAGATGTACCTGTAATTAAAATGTGATCCTGGAAAAGTCGTTGGTACCATACATACCTGTTATTCTATATTCCTAGTATTAAATTCTTTATTAAATGTTGACATTAATATTATTACTTTCTAAATCTCCATGTCCACCTCCTTTTGATTTAGGACAGTCATTGCTATAATTCAGACCCAAGGCAACTTGAAAACAAAAAGAAGTACCAATTGATGTCAAACTGAAGCCAATTCTTGGGTGTCATACTTTGAAACAGTCTCAGAACCTAATCTTCAGACATTTTTCTGATCTGGAGAAATAGCAAGTAATAATGGAAATGTTTTTCAGGAAAATATCATACAGCTTTCTCATAAACACATCTTTTAAATATCAAGAGTATGGATTTTGATTATAAGATGTTCAAATTCAAACTATGATTTATTTGTATGACAGAAAGACAAATTACTTCAGACATTTCCACATTATGTTCCAAAAACTGTTCGTTAAATTAGATGCATAAAGTTGAAAATCAATTTTCTTATTGAAACAAGATTTTTAAACAGCAGTCAGTCCCCTTAGACTAGCCTTCAGAATCCAGTTTATCCTATAATGTTGCTGAACTATTAGATATTTGAAAAGTATTAGCCAATGCTATTGTATTTATCATTGCAATAGCATAATAGCTACTACAATATTATCCAATGTCATGGCATAACTGGACATAGAAAGTTTCATTGCAAATAGGGCAATACCTAGAATCATTTTTATTTCTAGGAGGCATATGCAGGTGACATTCTTTTTAGGGTTCTTGCATTTTTATTTCTCTCACAATGACAACTTGGCTGAGTATTAAAATTTTGGCTAACTATACCCCTTTTAATCCCATAGATATTGTTTTATTGGTTTTTGGTTTTTTACCACTGGCATATTGGAAATCCAAGGTACCTTGCTTTTTAATCCATTGTAGGTAAAAGGTTGTGGTGGTTGTTTGATGGAGCAGGGTGAGAGCAAGAGGGAGGTTAGAATGCCTGTAGGAAATCGTTTAAGAATATATCTATGTCCTAGTGTTGCAATTTTCAAATCTGCAAACTCAGGCCTTTCTTCAGTTGAGAAATGAGTTAATTGTGTTGTATCTTTAACTATATTATGTTTATTTTATCAGAGATATTTAAGCAAAGAAATAGCATAGTTGGATTTTTTTTTTTTTTTTTTTTTTTTTTTTTTTTGCAATGCAGGGAATCAAGTTTGAGCAGGACAAAGATGGATACTGGAAAATACATTAGGAGTCTCCTGCAAAAACATCAAGAGATACTGAGGATACTACTAACAAAGGGATAGAGAAGAGGAAGTAGATGAAAGAAGTATCCAGGAGGTAAAATCTGAAACTATATAACTTAGTGATTAATTGGATATGAAGGAGTAAGAAAGTTTTAGAATGGATGCTCACATAACGTATGGGTGACAGTGTCACTGGTACCATCATCAATCATGATTAGGAATAGAGGCGAAGGGACAAGTTGAAGTTGCTTCTTCAAGTTGAGTTCTATGTATACTTGCTATCCAGTGCTGTGTAACAAATCACCCCAAAACACAAGGTTTTAAAATAACAATCATATTTATCTCTGTTTTCCAAAGTTCAGACAGAGCTCAGTGGGGAAATCTCATCTCTGCTCCACATGGTATCAATGAGGGCAGCTTGACTGGGAGCTGCAGACTCCACTTCCAAGATGGCTCACTCCCACGGCTGGCATGCTACTGCTGACTGCCTGCTGCAACCTCTGCCACACTGTCAGCTCAAACACCCCACATGAGCTCTCTGTGTGGCTTCTTGACTTTTTCACAGCGAGGTATCTGGAGTTCATAAGCAAGTGTCCCAAACACAAGAAGTGAAAGCTACCCACTTCTTGAGACTTGAACTTGTCACCATATTGCTTCCACTGTATTCTACCAGTCAAGCAGTCATAAAGCCCAGATTCAAAAAGAGGGTTACAGACTCCGCTTCTCAATAGGAGGCATGTCAAATATTTTTGCAGTCATGTTGTAAAACCTCCATACTGTAGAACATCTTAAAGTCCCACTGTGGGACAGATGAGTTCAATAAGTAATTTAATTTATAAATCTTAAATGTAGGAAAGAGGTCAAAAAAGATATCCCAACTTGAGATATGTAGACAGAGGTACATTTATAGCAATTTTAATGAAACTTAAGTTTCAGGCCCCTTATTTCCAAGGTGAGACCCTGTATCTAATTTTGTATTCTTCCTTAAAGAGAGAGACCCCAAAATTATAAGCTTTAGGCCCCGCAAAACCTGATCAACCCCTGGGTGAAGTTTAAATCGTTAAGAGCAGATGAGATTATCTAAGAAAACTGTATAGAATGAAAAGAGCAGTGGACTAAGAATGAAAACCTGCAAATGTCAATATTCACACCATAGGAGAGAAAAGAGGAAAAAGATTAGAAATGAGATTTTTAGAATACAAGCAGAGAGGTAGGAGGAGATCAGAAAAAAACAGTTGTCAGATAAACCAAGCAGTAAAAAGTTGCAGGAGGAAGTGGCTGGTAAACAGTCTCAAAATCAAGCATAAATGTCAAACAAACAAACAAACAAACAAACAAAAAGAACTAAAAAAGAATCCTTTGAGTTGGCATCATGGAAATCCATTAGCAACCTTGTCAAAGCAGCTGCAGAGCAAGCAGAAGCCAACTTTCAGTGTGTTGAGTAAAGAGTAATTGGGGGGAAAAATGGAGAGAGCAAGAAATTTGGCTGAGAAACATTAAAAATAGATGCAGGAGTAAGGGGAGCTAGAAAAATACAACTTTCTGAGATTGTTTTCAGCAAAAACATCAAGCCTGAACAGTGTGGTAACTATTAAAGAAATTGAGCAATATTTTAAATATTTCAACAATGAAAACAATAGACTCACATGGCTTTACATAAAATCCTCCCAACCATTCAAGAAAGAAATCATCTATCTTTTACAATTTCCTCAGGAAATAAAAAGGAGAAAACGTGCCCCTCCCAACCCACCCTCTCAAGTCATTTTATGCAATCCGCATAACCCTGATATCAAGACCACGCAGACATTAGTAGAAGGGTAAATTTCAGGGCCTTTTAATTCATTAGTAAAGATGCAAAAATCTTAAATAAAATAATAGCAAAGTCAAATGAAACATAAATATAGGTAAAAAATAATATACCATAATCAAGCTACTCTTATCCCAAGAATACAGTGATGGTTTAATATTAGAAAAATCTATAATATAATTGAGCATATTAACAGATTTTTTTTAAATGACCAATTTAATAGATGCAGGTAAAAGATCTGATAAAATTCAATGTAATACAAATTCATACTAAAAGAAGAATAAAAGGGAGCTTCCTTTTCTAGCATAGTATCTGTTAGGAAATGTTGAAAGCTTCCTCTAAAGTCAAGAATGAGACATTGTCATTACTTCTCCTCAACACTGTATTGAAGACTCCATTGATACCAAATGCCTAATGACCCAGTCTTCCTCCAGGTTCTGTGCTAATTCTACCTCTTGGTCTGCTTTGCTAACTCAGAGTTAGTCTCTACCTGATATCCACAGAGCATCTTGTTCCTTGGGATCTTCTCAATCTGGTTGCACAATGGAATCATCCAATCTTTAAATTTACAGATGCCTGAGCTTCACCTTACAGACTTCTAATTGATTGGTCTGGGACATATAGCATGGGCATTGAATTTTCAAAATCTCCCCAGGCAGTTCTAATCCACAGCTCCAGTTGAGAACCACTGGATTAGACTAAGAAGAGGAGGGAAGAGAGGAGAGAAAGGGAGGGGAGGGAAGAGTAGAGCAGTGATTCCTAAACTTGGCTGCACATTAAAATCACCTAAGGAGCTTTTTAAAATCCTGATGCCCAGATTGCATCCTATACTGACTTTTAAATCAGAGTCTGTGGAGGTGGGATTTGGTCATACTATATTTTAAAAGATTTCCAAAGCTTTCTCATATGCAACCAAGGTTGAAAACCAATGCTCTCTACTTTCTCCCTGGGAAATGTCATCAGTTCCCTTGGATTCAATTACCAAACAAATGCCAATGGCTTAGAAATCTATATACATTGCCTATGGTTACCTTCTAAGCACAAACACTTTAAATCCAACTGCCAACTCTGCATTTTCTCTTGGAAGTCCCATGGTTGCTCAAAGGTCCAGGCCTTCTCCGCCATCATGCTTGTACCCACACACCTACTTCTGCCCTCTAGGCAGTAGGCTCCACAAGGCTGACAATTGTGATTATACAAAGGTACCTCAAAAAGTTTGTGGAAAAAGAGAATCAAAAGAGAGTACAAATCTTTCCATGAACTTATTGAAGTACCCTCCTGCTGTGTGCTATATGAGAGGTCCGAAGCCGAGTTTCTCAAATCTCCCCTAGCTAGAAATAGAATTGTTTCCACATCATTGGCATATCCTGCAGATAGAAATTAAGAGTCATGGCTAAGAAGAGGAGGAGAGGTACAGGAGCAAGAACACAGTGCTGTGTTGATATTACTGATTTCAAAGGTGAGGCGTCAGGCCATTGTGAAATACGCCCTGGAAATAGACCAGCACTCCCACCTCCAGAGGCACCAAACTGATAGTAAGAGAGAGTCTGTCTCCAGTCCCAGCAACCTCTGAACTGCATTGACCAGAAGTGACTTTCCCCATGTTTTCTTTTCCCCTTTTCCATCAGTACTAAAGGGGTGAAAAGGAACTCCCCCTAACCCTCACTGCCACAGTGGTGAGAAAAGAAATCTTCTCACACCCCTGCAACCCACAAAGTAAGACGGGACTTTCCTGCCTAAGTGACAAGATGGGAATCCCCTGTCACAGAGGCATCTAGAAAGTGAGGGATGTCCATCCATAAATGGAGTATGCACCTTTAAGCCAAGGAAACCAATCTTCCCTGAAAACCAACTCTGTCTGCACTTTCCATAAGCTATCTCATTGAATCTGCATTATTATCCCTACGTTACAGATGAGGAAACTGAACTTGTCTGTGGGTACAGAGCTGTTGAGTGGTAGAACCCAGTTCTCAGCTAATATAAATCAGAATGCTCCCAAAATTATTGATTTTTTCACTGGAAATTGCACTAGCCTGTTTTTGTCAATTTATTTTAGTTCCTTCCCTCCCCCCGCCCCCTTTATCCCTATAGCTGGGGCAAAAGACAAACAAGGTAGTTTTAAAGGGAAAACTCAAACAAGATGGTAAAGGCTGAAAAATTGTTCTCAAAATGTTTCCAAAATATCCTCTACCATCTGGAGACAGAAAGCAAGTCATCGTTGATCTCAAGTCAAAGCAACACAGAATAACACCATGAACTTTTCCCATCTACCACTACCAAGATTAAGGTACCTAGGTTTCATCTTTGTAAACAATCTGTTACCACTAAACTCCAGGCCAGCTGGGGAAACCCCTGCACCCACGGCCTTAGGGAACACACTTAACCCAGACTATGTTCCCCAACTTTCTCAGGTTGCTAAAACCCAGCTTTCACCAGGCAAAAGGTGAAGGTGCGTAGGAGGTCCAGTCTCCATTGGGAGAATGCCAGATAAAGCCGGCTTCTCAGGCCTACTCAACTGCAGCTAAACAGGGCTGAACTCAACAGAGCGTCATTTGGAAATAAGAAAAAATGTCCTGCATGTCCCGGCATGGCAGCGCCAGTCTGCAGTTGCTTCCGTTGGAATCGCTCCCTGACTCATTGCTATGCCAATTTATTTTGTTGCTTATATTCATTAGATTAAAATGATTTAATTAGGCAGTGAAGTGTGGGCTTGTTTGGTGTGCACCGTCACTTCTGCATTTTTTGGTTATGTCCATGTATTAAAACCTCAGGGGGAAAGGGGAATATTTTTATTCCCACGGCACCTTCTAGAACAAATTATGTACTGTTTTTTCTTGCTGCCTACCTCATGATCTCACTGCTTTTTGGCTGCATAATGGGAAAGAAACCATTTCAGTAATTACCATAGTGTGAAGAGCGACAGGGAATGTTATAGCTACTGTGTCATTAGTACCTAAGTTTTAGTTTATAAGAATGAAAATAGTAATGGAGGAGAGTCCACGAATGCATTGTTTTTCCAAGCCTGGCTCAGTTTCTGATCTGTGCCCCCCTTGGTAAAAAATGGTCAAACATACACAGAGATAGTCCAACTCTTCTTTTCTCATCCATGCACATTCCGGAGAAGAAATCAACATAGAACATAAGTTCCAGAGCCTTGCGCACAACCACTGCTCAAAAAAATACTTGTTGATTTGATCTTTAATATGGTTTACATTTCAGGTCTTTTTAAATCCCCTCAACACTGAAGACGAATGCTTCTTAACAAAAGCAAGTTCTCCTGTTCCCCAGCAGTCCCCTCCATACCTTCCAAGCCTCCCTGCCCCATTCATTCAATCCTGTCACAACCCCTCAGGCCCATCCCTATAGTTAAAGTGTCATCTTCTTTCTGATTAAGATCTCATACTTCATCATTTAGCAGTTCCTGAAATCCTTTCTCCTCCTAAGAAATGCCTTCTAATCTGTCTCCCCTACACGCACGCACACACGCACTATCATGTAATTCTTCTCACAACACTCCACAAAATTAATGTACTTCTTCGCCTATAGGCAACAAAGACTTTATTTTATACATTTGATCCTTGTTGTTCCATTGTTTTTCCCCATAACTATTTAGCAGGAAATACAGTAAGAAAGCAGGAGTCCATCTGTTGGGTTGGAGGTGATCTCCATAGCCAGTTTAGCTCCCTGTCTACAGTGTTACTTGGGATGGCATTAAAGGGAACCTAAGGAGAAAAACCAGACTGGCAATTTTCTATTTCAGGGATTACAAGCAAGAACAGGGTGTCTTGCCTGCCTGTCTGTCTTCTTTGGTGTTGTAGGCATAGGTTACATTCATCTATGCCCATAGAAAAATATCAGAGAATGACTGAAGAAAACCAGAATCACTCTTTTAAATTGTAATTCCCACATCACACTCATCATACCAAGGGCACCATTCAAGGCCTCCTTGCCCATGCAACCAGGTTCTTTTACTTTATCGTTGTTGTTGTTATAGTTCTTATATTACCTTGTGTGTCTATAAAATCATCTCAATTTTTTCCTAAGTGAATCAGCTTCTTCTGCTCCACTCATGAATTTTTCAGTTTATTAGAATCTAGCTCCGTGTCAAATGGCAACTATATAAACAGTCTCCTCTCACGTATCATTCACAGGCACAGGAGAGGGCCTGCCTGGTGCAGCCTGCTGTCCATCCATCAACCCATCCATTCAAAATATTTTTATTAATAGCCTGCAATGTATTGTTCTGGGCATTGAGAATACTACCCGAAGCAAGGCAAACATGAGCCCCATTCTATGAAAATTATTCTGTAGGTTGTAAGCTTCTTTCCTGACCTTTAGATGAAGTTTCAGAGGAAGCACAGCTGTGACCTTTTATAGACTTTTTACAGTTATCAAAGGCTTAGCTGGGGCCACATTCCACTCTACCATTAGTTTTCTGTACTCCTCTGCAGCATGGAAGACTCAGGTGGAGTAATAATCACTGGTGTGCACACAGTGCCAACTTCTAGACTTTATATTATAAATCTATGCCCAGCTAACATTTTGTAATAGAATGTGCTCAGACATTGTGACCACAGTGCCAGTCAAAGCCAAGAGACACATTCCTAATTAAACTAGATAACATTTTAATGTGTAAAAAATGAGTTTTCTCTAGGTAAGAAATATATTAGAAGAATGTATGATTCTATCCAGTTCAAAGATTGTTGGAGTTAGATGCAAAGACTTATGATTTAAGATTTAAGATCTTAAGATTTCCATATCTTAAGAGCCAAAGAAATGAGAAATCCAGTCAAGTTTGTTTGCTACCTGAGCCCTCTGCTTTAGCCTGATACAACTAGATATTGCAGATTCCATGTCTAAAAATCAGTTGTCACAGATGTCCCTGATAGGCAAAACTAGGAAAACTTTTAGTTGAATCTAGTGAACATCAGATCACTCCAAATGGAGGATATCTACCGAGGAGCTATGAAAAAAGGTTCTGCCAGACCACTGCAGTCCTAGATGAGGATTTACTCACACCCAAGCTGGCATCTCCAGGCATTAACACCTTCAACAAGTTGAGAAAACAACTCGCAAAGTCAAATGGATGGGCGGAACAGGCTGAATATTTAGGCCCTCCCAAAAATTTGTAGGCTAAAGCCTAAATTTCCAATGTGATGGTATTTTGGAGGGAAGGCCTTTGGGAGGCATTAGGACATGCCAGTGGAGCCCTCATGAGAGGGATTAGTGCCCTCATAGGAAGAGACATGAGAGGGATAATCTCTCTCTCCACCAAGGGAGGATAAAATGAGAAGACTGCTATCTGTAAAACAGAAAGAGGGCCTTCGCCAGGAACCTGACTATGCTGGCACCCTGATCTTGGATTTCCAGCCTCCAGAACTGTGAGAAACAAATTTCTGTTGTTTAAGGCATCCAGTCTACAGTAATTTGTTATAGCAGCACAAACTAAGAGAGAAGGAATAAATGTTTAATAAAATCAAACCTGTAATATTTATAATTTTTTATTAAGGGATATATGCATATTTGGCATTTTAAGTATTCATATGAGAATTTGGCCTCTGTGTAACAGTTCAGCCTTGTAATTTCAATTTAAAATACATAATTGAGTTATTGATTTAGAGTTGTAATTCTAAATATATTAGAAGATTTACAAGATTTTAGTGTTCTATGAATTTGATTTTTTATTTAAGTATTTAGGAAGAGTTTTGTTAGTTAAAACAAAAGGAAAATAAAGCATATTTAATCATAAATGAAATTTAAATGTTCTCAGCTGTTAAGTTAGTAAAAAGGATCAAGCATTACTCAAAAGCCCTCTGTTGGGAAAATAGAATAGTTTGGTCAGGGCCCTCACCTCGGGTCTAGTTGGGTGTGTTTTTAGCACATCCTTTGTAATTGTGTGTGTGTGTGTGTGTGTGTGTGTGTGTGTGTGTGTGTGTGTGTGTGTGTGTGTGTGTAGAGTTAGTGCACATGCACACCAATGTACCTTTTTAGTTTTGTTGCTATTCTTGTGTTCTAGAGAGAGAGAGAGAGAGTTTTAGTGAAGCAGGCGGGCGGGCGTTGGCCTTGGGCATCCGCCCGGCGCAGCCATGCTTTCCAATCTACAGCTTCCAAGGACCTTTTGGCCGGTTACCTAGCTCATAGACCTGTGTGAAGGGGTCTGGTGACCCAGCCTGGCATGTGAGGGGTCTGGGGACCCAGCCTGGCATGTGAAGGGTTTCTGACCCAGTCTGTGAATGAGCTTGAGGGGTCTGTGAGCTCTAGACCCAGCCCTAGCTTGGTAATTGGCCTAGTCAGTACAGGATTACTGGCAGGTAAAAGAGCACGACAACTAGCGTGGTTGTGAAGCTAGACAATTGGCGTCATGAACAGGATTAAGAGCAAGCATGCTTGCACCCCCTTAAAAGTGATTGCTAAAATTTGCTGGATTTATAAATAGAAAAATAACATTTGTAAACTGAACTTAAAAAATAACTATACTTGTGGATTTGTAACATTATTAATTTTTAAAACAAAAAGTCTGAGAAATCTTTTCTGTACATAAAAACTGCCTTAAAGGGTAATTTTTAAAGCCACATTTAGCAACATCCTAGAAGCTTAGGGAATGAATGGGAAGAAAGAATTATGTTCACAAAGAAAAGGTGGGGGAAAATATACATTTTATATGACCCAGAGTTAACACTAAATAGTATGGATTTTACTTACCGTCTGCTATCTTCTAGTAAACACAAGAGAAGCACTGCAAGATAATGCAGATGAACCAAAAGATCAGAATTATTCAATTTTTTATTATTCAGTACTTACTCTGTGTTTTACACTACAGGAAAATACAAAAGCATGTGAAGTTTATAATCTACTGAAGCAGGTAAAAATGCACAAATCTGAATCAATTAGAGAACAGAATGATTCAGTTCCACAAATGGACTGAGAGCCAACCTTGCAAGAGATCCAGTGATTGGCTCTGGAGAGGGGAAGGGAGCGGGGCTAGGCTCAAAAACAAACAGTGAGCTTTATAATTAAGTGTTAAACTCTGTGTTACAGAAGTCAAAAGAGAAGCAGTCCAAGATAGATATCAAAGTATATTGGAACCACTGCACCCAGTGTGCAAAGGAAATGAGAAAGCAAGCAGCAGAGGAGAGATGCAACACACTGAGTGGTAGTGGAATTAGACTACGGAGCTATTTCTAAATTACACAAGACTAAAACTCAAGTTACCAGTCAAAGTTACCAAAGACTAGAACTAAAATCAGTAATAATTACTATGAAACACTGGGAGGAGGTGGCATAAAATGAGATAAATCTTCATCTGTCATAGCAACGAGCCAAAAGATACGCTTTCAATTTGATTAATCATGGAAAAAAAGCATATTATTAAAACTTTGGGTGTAAATACCAAGGGAAGATAAAGTTAAAATAGCTTGTCTCTGCAAATGGAATTAAGGGTGAGAAGGGTGGGTGTGGAGCCACAGCTAATGTCTGGAATCCTGCTCACAGCACCAATTGCAGAGCTACTTATCCTGTTCGTGATGCCAGTTGTAAAGCTAGGCAACCATGCCAGTTGTCGGGCTTTTTTACCTGCTGGTAATCCTGCCAGCTGGGCCGATTGCCGAGCTAGGGCTGGGTCTGGAGCTTCCAGACCCCTCAAGCCCATTCACAGACCGGTTCACAAACCCTTCATATGCCAGGTTGAGTCACCAGACCCCTCACACGCAGTTCTATGAGCTAGGTAACCGGCCAAAAGGTCCTTGGAGCCATAGGTTGGAAAGCATGGCTGTGCTGGGCAGACACCTACCCACCTGCTTCACCAAAACTATCTCTCTCTCTCTCTCTCTCTCTCTCTCTCTCTCTCTCTCTCTCTCTCTCTCTCTCTCTCTCTCTCTCTCACACACACACACACACACACACACACACACACACACACACACAATTTGCTTACAAAGAATGCTGAACCATGCCCAAATGGACCCAAGGTGAGGGCCTTGACCAAACTGTTCTATTTTCCCGACAGTGGGGAAGAAAAAATGTTGCTTTTCATTCTAAGATCTTCTGAGCTGTTGGAGTTGATACCATGTGAATGCATCATTTTGATCCAAATATGAAAATTCAAGACCAACTGATTCTGTTACTAGGCCACGTTCATTTGACCCAGAGGCAGATTTACTATGAAGTTAATACAGCTTAAGCTTTAAGACCCCTCATTCGCCTGACACTTTCCAATATGTGTATCTAATTTTGTGTTTATATACCTTCTATTCTGTTTTCTAAAAGCCCCCGAGTCATACAAGCTTTAGGCCCTGGATGACCCAGGGTTGAACTAAGATCTTTTTCATTTCTTACAGTTCTTTAAAGCCTATCTTACTTTATATTTCCTAGAAGGAACCCAGTCTTTCTACTTTTTATGTCATTTTTAAATCAAGGCACATGGGCTTAGTTATGCTAATAAATAATCTTTTTTCAAAATAAAAACCCCCACTTGATTCAGTGAGCAATATTAAGGCACTCAAGCTTTTAAACAGGGAATTGACCAAAGGAAAGTGGTGATTTACAAAACGTTCCCCTGACATAGCTGGTCTGAAGTTGGGAGAGACTGGAAGCAGAGGGCCCAGGTGGGAGCCGTTGCAGTAATTGGCAGGTGAGACAGGCAGGCTTGGACCAGCTGCTAACAGGAGAAAATGAGCTAACCACAGGAGACATTTTGCCCCACAAACAATAATAGCCAGCTAGGATACTTTCAAATTACATGTTGGGGCAGAGCTTGATTTTTCACTCTTCATTTGACAAATTTCTCACAGTCTTCAACAGAACATTTGACTGGTAAAACCAATTTGAATGATGCATACTGCCACTCTGCAACTCTAGGCAAATATTCATGAATGGAATTCTACTAGTAAGTTTTAGAATGGTGAACTTTTTTAAAATAACAAAATCATGCATTTTCTACCCCTGGATATGTATTAATATTCTGGTACATCATCTTAGGAGCATGTACCAAAGAGAGAGGCTAATAAATGGATTCAATTAAAGTGCCCAACAGTCCCTTGGACCAAGGGCATTCTCACTTAGACACAATTGATATTGCTGCCCATAATCCTACCATGGCAGATTGATAACTAGTTCACATTCTGTAGGAGGAGGCACATAATAAAATCGTTCTACAATGGTAAAGCCACTTGGCAAACAGCAAAAAACAGCAAGCTAAAGAATTTGGGGAAGAATATGTAAGTATTTCTTATTGCTCCCATGAGCTTGTATTTCTTAATCTATCTATGGTGTAGTTTGGGTTATGTGTATACAACATGGGAATTCTGAATACATAAACTGTCGGTCTTTGAATTCCTCTGTGGAAATGAGAAATTTAAAATCACATTTGTATGCGGTCAACCCAGCACAGGTGACCTGGAAAGTGAGGGCAGTTAATGACGCACCTGGGTTGTTTCCTGATTGATTGATTTAACTGCTTGAAACGTGGAAGGAACTGCTCTCCTTCATCCTCCATCTCCTCGGTGGGGCTGCCTTTTTCTCTTACAGATGGAGCCTAATGCTCTACCCTTTTTTAAAAAATGATAATAAGAAGTAACTTTTTTGATTGCATAAATAAGTACTAAAATTTCACTTACTAATCATAATGCCTACCGAGTACAGAGGTGATTCAAGAAGCAGAAATACAGAACTAAATAAGTGTACTGCCCTCCTGCAACGGCTCCAAACCTACAGAGTGAATGAGACAGAAAACCACCTGATGAGTGCACTGATGGAGAATATTAGTTTCTAAGTTCAATTATTTCACCAGTGTGTAAAAAGAAGAGGGTGCGATGTATCATAAATTTTGCTGCCCTCTACATTGCAACCTTTCTGACATTTTCTCCACATCCACCTATTATTTGTCCTCACTCTCTCCCTTTCTTCAAGCTGTCCTGTCTACTGGCTTCTTGCCATCATCAGCACTAATAAACATGCTGACTCCATCCCCATATACGTGTGTGTGTGTGTGTTCCTCTCTCACAACTCAAACTTCAGTAGCCAGTTGTGTCCAATCCCTGCCTCCTTGGCCTCAACACCCACCCCCTCCTCACCCACTGTGGCTCACACCTGCTACTTCTCCCTAGGAATTGCTCCCCAGTCCCCAAGGTAGCTACTGAGCTCCTTAGGCCAAATCCCGTGGTCTTTATTTCTGCCATATCATAGCTGTTTTTTACACTGTCGAACTCTCCCACTACTCTGGACTTCCTTGAAAAAACAAAAAAGTGAACCAAAAAAATTTCCTGATTTTCATTCCATTTTTCTGGCTATTTCTTCCCAATCTCTTTTGCTGGCTCATCCTTTTTAGTTTAATAAGATTCTCTTCAATAGGTTTAATCACCATCTATATACAAATGACCATCATAGTCCAGCAGTCCCTCTAAGTTTCAGAATCCTAGATCCAATGTGCATCACCATTTGGCTGTTCCAGAAGCCTCTCAAGTTCAACATGTCCAGAACCAAACTCATCTTCTTTGTGCCTGAACACATTCTCTCTCCTGGGTTTACCATCTTAGTGAATAATGTCACAATCCACCTAGTTTTGCTGCTCCGAAGGACAATAGTGCCAGTGTAAGGCAAAGTATTTTGACACTTTAAGAATCGTACTTCATTATTTATCACTGTGCTGGTTCAATTAGTTCAGATTTATTCTTTTCATCCTATTGGTCATGTAAGTTTAAAAGTCAATCATGTTAGAAAAATAAAATGTCTCATTAGCTACTTTGGAAGATATATAACAAACAAATGTAAATGGTTTAGAAAATATTAAAGCAAATAATTTAAGAGAAATTATTCAGTCTTCAACCCCTTGCTAAAGTGTAACCAACAAATCCAAACTCATGTCTTCTAGGAACCAGAAGGATTAGATGGACCCCCCACTTGAAATACCTTGACATTACCCTAAAAAAAGGGTTATGCATTTACGTATATTCACACTATTTTATAAAGTAGATCTATGCTCAATATCTGCTGTCCCTTATATCTTGGGAAATTGAGATTGATATAAGTATTGCAATAGTCAGTCATGCAAACAGAGCAAAAGATGACTAAATATTCATTCCCTGCTTCCTGAGATTTTCTTCACCTACAGAATGGGGTAATGAACCTGTCTTAGTCCATTCAGGCTGCTATAACAAAATACCTTAAGCTGGGCAATTTATACACAACACAAATTCATTCTCACAGTTCTGGAGGCTGGGAGGTCCAAGATCAAGGCGCCAGCAGATTTGGTGTCTGGTGAAGGCCCATTCCTCAAAGATGGTGCTTTCTAAGTGTCCTCACATGACACAAAGGGTGAACAAGCTCCCTCAGGCCTCTTTTATAACACCTCTAATCCCTTTCACAAGGGTGAAGCACTCGTGACCTAATCACCTCTCAAAAGCCCCACCTCTTAATACCACTGCATTGGAGATTAGGTTTCAACATACAAATTTTGGAGGGACACAAACATTCAGACTATAGCAGATACCTACCTCACATGGATATTGGGAAGATTTAACAAGATAATGTATGCAAAATGCTTGACACATGCTGGGTGTTTAAAAATTTCAACAAAAACTTTACCTCTAAAAATTTCCCACCGTTCTCTTTCCTTTAATTCTGAGGCAATTTAAGCCTCCTAGTACAGCATGAAAGATATCCAGAAAAATGCAATAGGAAATTAAATTTGCTTTAAAATTATTTCAAGCGTTCTAAACTGAATTTCTCGGGTGTACATTATAATGGACCCAAATCCCTAAGATGCCTACAGAACGGAGCTGACTTCTTGAGACCCTCAGTATTCTCATCGATCAGAACTGACTAAATGGCAGGAGAAGTGAAAACTAGCCTACCCTCCAGAAGCTGCTTTAGCTCACACATGAAAGTTTTGCAGAGTCCCAGACCTCGAAAGAAGAGAGAGAAAGCGGAGAACAACAAAAAGGCACTCTTTTTACATATTATCAGTTATCTCCTCTAGAAATTCTTGGCTTACTATGAACCACCCTCTTCAAAACAACAACAAACTGTGAAGGTGGTTTGTGCAATGGCAGATGGGGTTGGGGACAGATGGGTGACCGTACCTAGGAAGGAATGGGAATTGTTCTTTAAATGCCTATGGTTGAAGGGTAAGGGTGGGGATGGAGGCAAGCACAGCCATGCGCAGATTACTCTCACTAGAATCCCAGAGAAAAAGGAAGAACCAAGCTAATGACATTTCTGAACCATGTTAAGTAACAGTGTGAAAAGTCCATGTTGCAGGTGCTAGTTTAGCTACCAATCACCAGCAGCCTCACCAGGAGCCAGAGGCTTCTGGCAAAGATCCCCTTCACAATTGCTATAGTTGAGCTCCCTAGCAGAACTCCACAGAATGGGCCACAAAATGTAACTGGGCCTACAATTCAAACATAAAGAATATGTTATTAGTATAGTCACTGGCTGTGTTGACCTCCAGGTATTTCCCTTTTACTGCAAGAACCCAGGCCTGACTTTTTTCTAGGGCTGCCACCTTCAAAATGGGGTACATATGTACCTCTGAAAATACATGAAGACTTTCCAAGAGGTACACAGAAAATGATAGTTTTCAGGGAATCAATTTCCTCAACTTCTATGAGTACTATGTATCTGAGAAAGAGCTTGATGTGAAGGTGACCTCTGTATCTCTCATCTCCTACTTTATTGAAGAGATGCCTACCCATTGCAAATCTTACTGTAATGCACTGCCCCAGTACTGTGACCTGCAGAGCAGCAGCAAAGGAAGAATTAAGTCTTGTGATGCATGTAGAGGAAGCAAATACCTCCAATGACTTAACATAAATACTTCTGTTCATCAGGTGGCTTCTTACTCTTTGCTCTCCACAAGATTGAAGTAGGATCTAAACACAACTGATTTTTGGCAAACCATGAGGTCATTAGCAAATGATTCAGAATGAGCTCGAAGATAATGTTGCTATTTTAAAAACTACTTCTATCACCTATTTATGTAGTAACATTTCTAGTGTACGTGTGTGCACGCACATACGTGTGCATGTGTGAACAAAAAATTACAAATACAATTGATGCTGAACCTGTCTCAATCTAGCAATAGGTAGTAGTAGTCATCCATGAATATATGAGCCAATTGGAAGAAAAGCCATATTCACCTCATTAAGATATATATTGTCAATAAAAATTAACACATAGCGCCATATAATCACACATAATTTTTTTGAATTAAAATTTACATTTATTTTGTTTATGAGATCTAAGTATGGCTACATAAATCCAAGGAGGAAAAAAAGATGTAAAACTTCCCAATGTTAAAGAAGAGCTTGTTCATGAATTTTTTAAGTGAATGATAATGGGTATCCAATTGCTGTGGTATCTGGATCCCATTGGATACATTTTTTTTAAAATGATGTAACAGTTTTATTCTAAAATGTCAATTCTTGCAATACATGGGATATTATATCCTTTGCAACAACTTCCACTTATGATGCCAAACTGCAGCTGTCATTTTTAGAAAGAGTTTTTTAAGCTTCTTTTAGGGAGGACATGCACGAAAGAGTCTGAAGATGACAATTGTTATAGAATAACAGTCCCCTCATCTTTTCATGAGTAAGCATCCCTCTTGACCATTTTTGAAAAAAGGGCAGTAGTAGTTTTACTTTCTATACCTACTGATCAAGAAAAATCAAGTAACAAAAAACTAGGAGGTATTCAACAACACATAAATTATTAAAAGATTTTTATATTCATCAAAATAGCATTTTACATGCATCTAAAGGTTTTAACTTATATGGATTTGACATATATGAGACACTTATCTAAAGAGTACCCAGTGATTCACAGAAACTCTGTACTAACACCACAGCCCCCAGTCTCAGAACCACACTGCTTTGTATGGGTTTCTTTGACCTTTGCACAGTGGTCTTTCCCTGTGGGAAGGCTGGGGAAGTGCCCAAGAAGCCCATTTCAAATGGACATCCTGTGCAGGGGTACACAGATTCAAATGCTTTTTGCAGACAAGCAGGTAGCTTAAATGAGTGAACCTGCCTGGGGGTAGGGAAAGAGGGAGAGATTGGAACTGTGGCCAACAGGAAGCTGCACAAGGGGTTTCAATGGGGCAGCAGCTACTCAGCTCCACCCAGATGTTGACGTGGCTTGTGTTGCCTGAAGCTTTTTACTTTTCAGGAAAAGCTGGATTTTTATGTGAAACCTCTGGATTTTTAATCCAATGTTTTTAAAAGAAAAAAAAAACTGTTCAGGCCAACTTAAACACAAGTGGGAGCTAAATTCAGCCCTTGGACATCCAGTTTGCAATGTGTATGCTATCAGTGCTACTTAAAGTGCAGCCCCAAGTTCAAGAACTGTTTGTTACATTCCATGATAAGAAGTGCATAGCAACTGAGAATAACAATTAGAAACATCCATAACTGTATGACAGTAATTCTGTGAATCTAATTTTCTGAACCTAATAATTAAGAATTGGCTTTTATTTTATCCGTTTTTTAATTTATTTCTCTAACTTTTTAAAACAAAAATATCAGCGGTTGATGAATCGAAAATCTTGCCAACAGATAGCTTAAGAAGCATTGCCATGGTTTTCATCAAAGCAAAGGGTTCCTGTGAAGATGCTGTCTTTTCTCAACCAAGATCAGCTCTTGATAACTGAATGTCAGTCTCTGGAATCTTCACATGAACAACCTAAGAGACAAGCCTGTGAATCAAAATGCACACAGGTCTAACCAGCTGACAAATATTTGTCAGTAAAGGCCCAGATGAGCTCTTTTCCCCAGAGGAATGGGAGAAATATCAGTGTCACTCCTGTAGGACTTCTCCTAGCGCATCCGGTCACTAAGGTTCCTCCAGAGCCGGCTGTGTGAGGAGTAGCCTGACGCCATAGGTCACTTGAAGTTCCTCCTCCCTCCACCAGCACAGGACCAACCCCCATGAGGCCCTTGCCAAGGGGCAGAGGGCGTGCTCCTGCACTGTTGTTTTTATGTCTGCCTCTCCCAGCACACTGAGCTCCTCCAAGGAGCTCCAAGGCCCAGATGCCTGCTTCTCTGTCTTCTCAACAAGGTTCTTTTCCATTGAATTCCCTCCTGTTCCTGCCCAATATAGGGCTCCTTGCTAGGCAAAGGTGTCAGTCTCCTAGCTCTGGGTGCTGAGCTTTGACCTCTGACAACCAGCTTCCTAATCCCAGAGGTTCTGCCCACAACCCTTCAGCCTTTGTCCTCCCTACTTGGGTAGAAACTCCAGGGTAGGAAGCTGGTTGTTAGGTATCAAAGCTCAGCACCCAGAACTGGGTGGCTGATGTCTCTGCCTAGCAAGGACCCCTGTATTGGGCAGTTACATCTAGGGAGGTCTTGGGCTCCAGGGCTAGAAAACAGACGTGCTTAGACTTTTAACAGCCTCTTCATCTTGAGAACCAAAGAGATACACTCTCAGGTCTGTACACTCCTCTCTAATGAACTGAGAGAAACCCCTAAGGAAAAGGTCCACAGTGGGCAGCGAGTGCCCCACCCTTCCCAACTTCGGCAGCTTCAACCTCCACAGACTGAACACGTACTGAGCCACCATGGAAGGCTGGTGCACCCACCGGGCATCCCCAGCTGTCTGCACCTCTGAAAGGGGAAATTTCTGGGGGGTTCGGAGGCGGGGCAGCCTGGGGAAGTGATTTTTAGAAGTGCAAGCCTGGTGGGAGAGTTTTTCCTTCAGACCATCTGGAAGGATGTAGTCATAATCTACTACAAGTTCTTCTGAAATAATCAAGTACACATAGGGAAATTGTTACATTGTTGAGAAACGTGTCTGCTTTGCTTCCTCCTGGGGAGCTCTGAAGACTTTCACATCAATCAGCATCACTCTCTGCCTAAGGGACAGAAAGATAAGATAAAGCCAATGAAGAACAGCTCTCCCCTTTTAATACTCCAGGAAACCAATTATGGGCTGGCTGACATTTTATTTTGCAATAGAAGATACTAAGAATTTAAGTGAGATCAGCCTTGTGTGTGTAAAGAAAGAAATAGGCTGTCTGGCCAAACAGAAAAGGTACCATGTTGTGTGAATTACTGAGTTTTGTTTTTCAGCTTGGAGCTGTGTGTGTGCATGTGAGTGAGCATTACCAGAACAAAAGTACAGTAGTTATTTAAGCTACTTCAAGTACCTTTACAACAAGGGAGGGGGAAGAGAACATCTAAAATACATAAAATTATTTTTTGACACTAGGAAAAGGAAACGCCAGAGTAGTGAGATAAGGAGTCTTAATTAACAACAAATTCATGTATTTCCCTCCTGCAAAATTGAGACACTCTTCTAAGGCAGTTTGCTTGGAGAGCAGTTTTGCACCAAAAATCAGGGACATGTTTTTTATGTGTTTTTGCCCTGCATGCGGCTTAAGAAAAACACAGCAACCAAACCAAATCAGCCCTGGAGAAAAAGAGAAGACCTAGAAGACCTAATGAACCGTGATGGCGATTACATAATAGAGACTTGCACACACATACCTCAAGAGTCTCAAAAGAATCAGCCTTTGGCTCCCTATCATGTAAGATGCCTCGTTCTGTTTTGTTTTGTTTTGTTTTTTCTTTGTGAAGATCACTAAAAAGGCTTCTTAAAGAAGACCAAGTGAATGTCTTTGGTAGAAATAAAGGTCACTTAAAGATGATTTATAAGGGCACCCCAAGCCAAAATGAAGCATGTTTCGATATCTAAAGTGTATCTGCATTTAGTGTAGCAAAACCTCATGATCTGTTTGTAACTGGGGCCCTGAAGATGCTCCCCACTGAGGACATGGCCTTGCTCCGAGCAGCCGCCCCTCCCCGAGGCCGCCGAGCTCCCAGTTCAGGGTCCTTTCTTGGGCAGCCGGAGTGCTCCTCTCTTAGATAATGCCAGGTACTCTGGAAAGTAGCCGTGTAATAATACACAAACCCCTGATGATGTCAGCGTGTTATTGACTTTCCAAGTCTGAATGACTGAGCAGAGGAGCGGGGGTGGGGCGCAATCCATCCGGCAGCGCGGGGACCGGCCAAGCGAAAATGGGCTCGTGGGCCCGGCGGGGGAGGGGCGGCTCGCAGCCGCCGCCGCTGCTCCGCGCTTGGGCTCCGCAGCCGCCGCCGCATTGGGGTCGCTGCCGCCCAGCCCAGGCGGGGCTCCGCTGCTGCTCCTCCGATGTTTACGTTTGGTCAAAAACTCCTCAGGCAGAAATAACCGATGCCGTCCCAGCCCCCCCGGAAGCCTTTACCACGTGGCAGAGCGGGGTTACAAAGCGGGGAGCAGAGGCACGAGGGGGAGGGGGAGAAAGGCCTCCTCGCCCCCTCCCCCACTCTGCACCGAGCCTTCCTCTTGGGCTGCAGAGCCCAGGGCCACTTTCCGTGGTGCCTTTCCCTCTGCAGAAGACCCCCCTGGAAATTGCACCTCAGCGGTGGTGACATTTTATGGGCCATGATTTGCTTCGTTTATGGCGCTGGCAGTGCAGGTGCAGAGTTGTGGGCTCCCGTTTTCACCCTGCAAATTGACCACAGGGCAATCTGTCATCTTCAAAGCTAGGTGTGAATCGGGCCGGGTTGCCCTTAAATGGAATTGCATTTAAAGACCGGGATCTGGAGGGAAGCGCTCCAAACCGGGGCGTGGCCTTCCCCATGGGGCCTGGACCTTTCTTGCAGGCCCCGCAGCGCCCCCCCTCCCGGCTGGCCGTCCGCACCCTGGGGCCTAGGCGCCCCCAGCTCGGCCCGCCTGCGGGGTTCGCTTCCGCCCTGCTCCAGGTCCTCGGAGGCTGCCGTTTTGTCCCCGTGGAGGTGGGTTGATGGGAGCACCTTGTGGGGCCAACAGCACAGAGGCTTTGGAACCGCCTGGTGGCGGTTATTAGCTGGGCGTGTGTGGGTGGACGGGTAGCAACATCTGTAGCTGCATCTGTAGCTGCGTCTGTAAGATGGGGGTAGCAGCAACCCCTCAGTGATAGCTGTGAGGATTCAAGTGAAATCCGGCTTTCCTAAGGGCCTCCCTGTTTTTAGAGTCAAGGCCTTCGCCTTCATTAGTAAAGTTCCTCTGGTCAGACCAGAGCTTCTGTGGTTGTCTCTGAAAACAAGGTCAGCAGAAGAGCCAGGCCGATTGTGTCCTCTACTCAGCCCTTCCTCCTCCCCTCCCGGCTTCGTGGAGCCCGCAGCCCCTTCGGATCCACACCCACGCCCCAACCCACAGAGTTACTGTGGGAGCCGTTTTGTCGACAGGGTGGGGGTGGAGGTGGAAACGTACCTCTCCCCTAAGCTGGGCCATTCACAGCCCTTCTCAAATCCTCCCGGCCACCTTGCCACGGAGGATAGGGCCAGGAGTTAAGAACTGACACGTTAGTCCCATCAGAAGCCTGCTTGGTGAATTTTGAAACTGGCAGTGCTAAAACTGCAAGATATTATGAATCTGGGAACCGTGTTTTCCATCATGTGGAGGAGAGGCCACTCTGAAAACAGAGAGAGATAGGGACAGAGACACAGAGACAAAGACAGGCTGAGAGGTCAACAGGGGTCTGATGTTACTGGCAGCACTGGCTGCTGTAACCCTGGTACACTCCTGCCTGCCCCAGATTGCCTGGGACAACCCAGTCCTTTTTACAACAAATTTTTCTTATTGTTTAAATTTCTTTTTGTCCAGCATGGTATTTATTAGTCTAACTTGTACAGAGTATTAGTCAAATTCGAGACTAGCTCCCCAGCCCCCACTTCAAACCCCCAGAGGGCAGAGCTGTGTCTTTTATCCCCCACAATATGTATGTCAGTGCCCCCATAAAAAGGTGCTCAGTAAGTGCTCTTTAAATTGCATTGAGGAAGGTTTGAGTGGACAGGAAGTGCCCTGATGGCCATTGGAACAGGAGACTTCAACTGGTTAATTTAAAGGGGAGACATTACCTATTGCTGCAGACTTCTAGAAGCCTATTTATTCTGCCCTAGTGGTAATTAGGGTTTATTGAAAGGAAGAGAAAGAGAAAAGAGAAGAAGCTTTATCCCCTCTAAATTGCATTTAATAAAACTTAGAGAAAATGAGTGAATTCTCAGACTTTAATAATTCCCTCCTGGGTTTCTGTTGGAGGGAGGCTGAGGAAATGTGCAGCATGCAACATTTATGGGGCACATTTTATCTGAGAATAAAATGCAGTAGTGGCTTAACCCCCTCCCCCATCCCATTTGTTTCCAAAAGGTTTTTTTCCAGCTCCTGAGTCACTTCCAGTCAGATTGAAATACAAAAGCCGGCTAATTGTGTGTCCATGAGTCAGGATCCCACCCTGCCTTATCGTGAACACCCTTTCTAGCTCCAAGAAGACAGCGCAATTTGCAGCCTATGAGGCTGTCACACACTGCTTCTGGCCATCTCCCTCTGGCGTCTGGCAGCTGATGCTCAGCTGATAGCACCTTGGCGCATTCCTTTCCCAGTGTTATTTTCAACCGGGAACTCTGCAATCTACTCTTTTTCCTAAGGCCCCTGCTGAGCCCAGGGATGGAAAGGTGAATACAGCATAAAAATACAGCAAATAAAAAGCCCAAACCCTCTAGCAACTTATCAAATAATGAAGGAGAAAGGCAGGAGAGAAGTTAGACAAGCTTTCAGGGCCATGGAGGAGTAAATGCTAAGGACTTCTCTGTCTCCATCCCTTGCCATCTCTCGGCAGAGCATTTTATCTGGTTGACTGTTTCCACCTTCTTGAAACACTTTATCTCAAGACTTCCTTGGCTCTGCTCTCTTGTTTTCCAACCAGTTCTCCACTTCCCACCCCCAATTCCTCCCCCAACCCATGCCCTAAATGCTCCCTCTTCTAGATGTCTTTCCTGTCAAGCTCTTTTACCTGCCCGTAATCCTGCTGACTGGGCCAATTGTCGACCTAGGGCTAAGGCTGGGTCTGAAGCTCACAGACCCCTCAAGCCCGTTGTCCAGACTGGGTCCCAAACCCTTCACACACCAGGCTGGGTCCCCAGACCCCTCACATGCCAGGCTGGGTCACCAGACCCCTCACACGCAGGTCTATGAGCTAAGTAACCAGCAAACAGGTCCTTAGAAGCTGTAGGCTGGAGAGCATGGCCATGTGCAGCAGAGGCCTGAGACACCAGCCAAGGTTGCGGTGCTGCGCAGGCACACTAACTCCACCCACACACACACAATTTGCTTACAAAGAATGCACGGCACCACCCCCAACCTGACAGGCAGGCAAGGGGGCCTGATTAAATTATTCTATTTTTCCAACATTTCCCTTCTAGATTTTGGTGCCACATCTACCGACTACTAGTGCAAAGAAGCAATTTTTGATTTGTTCTTTTTTCCTTCACTACATCCAATACATCAGCTGGTTTACCTCAGGAAGATATCTCTCTCCAACCAAGCACTTCTCGCCATCTGCACTGCCACCTTTCAACAAAGCCACCCTCACCTCTCCACTGCTCTAGGGCAGTAACCCCTGCTAAAAACTCTGTCACACTGAAAGTACAACTCAAACTTCCTGCCCAGGCCTTCCCCCCAGCTCAGGCCAATCCAGCCACATGAGACTCCTGTTCTCTTCCTCCACCACCCCACTTCTTCCTACCCAAAGGCCTCTGCTCTTAGAGGTGGTTCCCTCTACCTGGAAGACTCTTCTGGCTTTTCCTGGGACTGGCTCCTCTGTACCTATCTTAGTCAGTTCAAGCTGCTAAAACAAAAAGTCTATAGACTGGGTGGCTTAGACATCAGAAATTTATTTCTCACCAATCTAGAGGTTGGAAAGTCCAAGATGAAAGAGCTGGCCAGTTCAGTTCCTGGTGAGGGCCCACTTCCTGGTTTGCAGGTGAACACCTTGCTGTATCCTCATGAGGAGAGAGAAATCTTTCTCAAGTCTTTTCTTTAGGAAACAGCCTTGTCTGTTACAGGGTCTCTTCTTATAAGGGCACTAATCCCATTCATTAGGACTTCACCCTTATGACCTAATTACCTCCCAAACGCCCGACCTCCACATACCATCACATTGGGGTTTAGGCATTCAACATACGAGTTTGGGGAGGAAACAAACATTCAGTTCATAGAAGTGTCCTTCAGGTTTCAGTTCAGTGGTCACCTCCCTAGAGAGGTCTTCCAGGATCACCACATCTCACGTCTTATCACAATATCCAGTTCACTTATCATAATCTGTAGTGATCAATTATCTTATTTATTTATTTGTTTTATTTCTGTATTCTCTGTCTCCCCGTTGGGACATAACCTACAGGAAGTCAGAGATCTTATCAGGCTTGCTTATTATTTATTGATGAGTTCATTGACTAGTGTCTATTTCATAATAGGCACACAATAGTCCTTTTTGATTAATCAGTACAGAGAGTAGAGAAAGCTTAGTATTGATATAACTAAGCTAGCTCCTCAAGAAAAAGTGGAAGTTGACCAGATAAACTTGAGGAGAAAGGCATCTCAGAAAGGCATGAATGTATGAGACCACCCAGTGTGTTCAGGGAACCCTCTCTTGACCCCACTTGCCCCTCCAGCTACTGCCTTATTGCTCTGCTCCCTTAATAGCTAAACAATGCTCCAAAGAGTTTTCTAGACACACTGTCTTTGTTCCTCTTTTCCCATTTTCTCCTACTTATCACCAATCAGGCATTTGCCCCTCCACCAAAACTGTTCTCTTTAAGGTTATCAATGACCTCCATATTGCTAAATCTAGCAGTCAGTTTTCAGGCTCATCCTAGTTATCTTGTCAGTAGCATGTGATATAATTGATCACTGGTTCCTTCTGGAAACACTTTCTTCACTTGGGATCTACTGATTTTTCTCCTCTTTTACTGACCACTTTCCCAATCTCCTTGCTGATTCCTTTGCTGTACCTATCTTCTGTCCTCTGAATATTGGAGCATTCCACATTCAAATCCTACAGGCTGTACTTTTAAAATAGATCCTTAATCTGAACACCTCTTAGACCTCCATTGCTGTTACCCTGGTCTAACCTGTAATCCTTGTTCCTGATTATTGCAACAACTTCCAAGCTGATCTTTCTACTGCTACACTTCAGTCTGTCCACAACACAGCAGCCACAGGGGTCCTTTGAAAATAGGTGGAGTCATGTCACTGCCCTGCACAAAACCCTCTAACTGCCTTCCATTTCACTCAGAGTTGAAACGAAAGTCCTTGCAGTGGCATTCAGGAACCTACCATATCTGGTCCCACTGTCCAACCCCTCCCAATTTCCTTCTACTCTTTTGCTTTCTCTCTGCATTCCAGCACACCAGCCTTTTTCCTGTTTCTTAAACACAATAGCCACTTCCTGTCTCAAGACCTTTGAAACAGACATTGCTTCTGCTTGGAAAGCTATTCTCAAAGATGCTGGTATGGCTTGCTCCCTGTATCAGCTAACTATTGTTCCAAAAATGCTGCGAAACTGAGACATTTCCTTACCTTCACAGAGTGTGCTGTGGATGGAATATCCCCCCCAAAACTCACTGCAGCTTAATCCCCACTGTAACTGTAAAGAGGGTGGGAAATCTTATTACAGTAACTGAAAGGTGGGGCCTTGAAGAGGTAATTAGATTGTGAGGACTACACCCTTGGAGTAATGGGCATGGTTCTGATGGTTTTAAAAGGAAAGTGACTGAGAATCTTAGTTCTTTCTTGCTCAGCCATTTCACCAAGTGATACCCTGCGTTGCTATAGAGTCACCACCAACAAGACCCTCACCAGATGCACCCCCTGTATTGTGGACTTTCCAGCCTCCAAAACTGAAAGAAATAAACTGTTTCTTTTTACATTACCCAGTTTCAGGTATTCTGTTATAAGCAACAGAAACAGACTAATACAGAGAGGCCTGCACTATATAAAATGTAGGCCCCGTTCCCATCCTCCACACAACTAAGTCTCCCTGTCTCACTCGACTTTTTCCCATATTTCTCACTACATTCTAATATGCTATGTAATGTTTATCATCTGTTTTCCCCTACAACATAGGCTTCATTCTATTTACTGATAAATCTCCTACACTGAGAACAGTACCCAACACTCATTAGTAGGCATGCATTAAATGTTTGTTGAATAAATATCAATTTTTGAGAATGAAAGTTTACAGTCTGGAGCCTAGAATTTGGCTGTGGAAGAGTGGGAATAATCACAGTAGAAATGGAACTGGAGAAGTAAGTAGAGGCCATATTTGTCAAAGGTTTTGTATGCCGTGCTAAGGTGTTTGGCTTTTATCCTACAGGCAGTGGAATAGCATTGAATCTTTTAAGCAGTGAACTCTCCTGATGGTGAATGTGCCTAAAATGGCTCTGGGAACATCATGGAATAGAGTGGAGTACAGCCTGGTGGCCCAGAGCCCAGGTGGCAGGCTGCGGACAGTTGGACTGAGGAGCAGGAAGCTTCATCTGAGCCTCTCAGTTCAAGCTGTGTGAGCAGTTGCTAACTTTGCTCATTGGCCTACCCAACAAGAGCTGACGGTGTATGGCAGAAAGAAAATGTGAAACTCAGACGTTGAGAAAGAGGCCCTCTTAGCCAGACTTCTTTCAACTGGGCCTCAAACTATGAGTAGCACTTGAGTATGTATTAGAAGAAGAATAATCACTTGCCCTTATGTAGTACCATAGAGCTTACAAAGGATTTTCCCAACTATCTCATCTCAGACTCAAAGAGCCAAAGCACTCTAGCCAGTATGTTTACAGAAGTATCTAGCCACTTCACTGGTTAAGAAAGAAAATAACACATGTCCTGAAATACATTAGGAAACTTTTCTGGTGAAATGCTAAGCATATAGTTAAAATACAGTCTAGGACCCTACTTTTTCTCCTTCTAACAAACACTATTATTGAACCTTAAATTTTCAGAGATCAATGGTTAGTGGTGGTGTTCAACCTGGTCACATAGGTCCTTTAGAATCCATCAGACGGTTCTCCTGTCTACAGTTTAGTCACTCATGTGCACAGAGACACACAAAAAGGCACCAACAGGTAAAGTAGGTACTTTCCCCAGTTCCTTCTGCAAAGAACAAGCGATTGCACTTTGCTTCCCCCAACCACCGAGAAAGCATTCAGGCTTATAAGAATATTTATAGGACTACCAGGAGTTCCCCTTCAGTCCCCCTACCCCTTTTTACATACCCCTGAAAAGACTTGTTTCTACATAAATAGTCTTTTTATACCCCACATGCCTTTCTTCTTTGGCAGAAACCCAGTGTTACCATGCCTGTATTTGAATATTGCAGCTCAAGCAATTAGTTCCACGTAGACGCACAGACTTTCACAGCTGGAAGAGACTTTGGAAATTATTTGTGCATCTAGCCTCTTCATTTTCCGTATGAGGAAACTGAGGCTCAAGGAGGAAAGAGGGAGAGAAAACTGATGCTTACTTGATCCGTGACCCAGCTGCCATGATCCAGGCCTGAGCAGGCAGTATTCCATACATGACTTCCTTTATTCCTCCCTGGGATAAAAAATCCTTGAGGGAGATGTATTAGTCAGGGTTCTACAGAGAAGCAGAACCAACAGGATATGTATACATATGAGGGTACTTCAAAAAGTTCGTGGAAAAATTCATATTTTTTTTAAATTTTATTTTTCCATAAACTTTTTGAAGTACCCTCATGTATAGACATTTATTTTGAGGAATTGTCTCACACAAATATGGAGTCTGACATGTCCAAAATCTTCAGGATGGCCATTAGGCCAGAGACCCAGGAAATACCCAATGTTGCAATTCAAGTCCGAAAACCGTCTGCTAGCAGAATTCGTTCTTTCTTGAGGAAAAGTCAGCATTTTGTTCTGTTCAGGCCTTGAACTGATTGGATGAGGGCCACGCACATTAGGGAGGGCAATCTGCTTTACTCAAAATCCACCAATTGAAGTGTTCATGTCATCCAAAACACCTTCACAGAAACATCCAGAGGAATGTTCGATTAAATATCTGGGTACCATTGGGCCAAGTTGAGACAAAATTATCGCAGTAGATAATATCATAATTTTACAAATGTAATTTGAAATCTGAGCCCCAGAGAGTCTAAATGACTTAGTCAAGGCCACTTAGCTGGTTAGCTGAGACTAGAACTTGGGACTTTTATGTACCAGAGAGTCCTCTTTCTACTAAGTTATGGGGCTTGGTTTTGTTTTGTTTTGTTTGTTTTTGGCAGCTGGCAGGTTCTGGGACTGAACCCTGGACCCTGGCATTATCAGCACCACACTCTAACCAACTGAGCTAACTGGCCTGCCGTCTACTAAATTATGTTTTGTTCTCCAAGGAAATAACATTTTTAGTGCCTAATATCCTAATATTTGCCAGGCTCTGTTAAATAATTTATATAAGTTCCCATTTAATAGATCACCATTATATAGACAAGGAAATGGAATCTTAGAAGGCTTAAATAACAAGCCCAAAAGAGCCAACAACTATTGGGATTTGAATCTAGGTATATATGGCTCTAATACTTCTCACCATCTGGCATTTTTTAATGATGTTTTCCCTGCTCTTCATCTTTCAGTTTGACAGGATGTAATTTCTCCCCAAAACTTTTTTTAAATGACCCAGAGTCTTCATCCACTAAGACCATTTCCTCAGTTCAAAGTGAGTTTTCAAATATCAGTTGTAAGTATTTACTGATTTTAAAGAAATATATGGACTCTTCCACGTCAAAATGGGTATTGTCCCAAATAAAAAAGCTACCCCAGGCAAAAATACACTCATTCCACTACTCAAAACTCTTTTGAAATTGCCTTCAGGCCAATATCACTTACTTTTCAGAAGTAGTTGTGATGTTACCAAATATTCATTGTTTGATTTGATTTGGGGGAAACAGCCTAAAGTCATCTGCAGCCAAATCTGGTAAAGGAGGTACATGACCAAGCTACAACAGTTTAGATTAAGGGCAGAACAATGAGTGTCACCATAAAAGAGTGACTGATTTTCTGACATCGCTAGAAAAGTGGCTTCAAAGGTAACCCAGTCTTGTTTTCAGCAATGAGAACAAAGTTGGAATAAATGGTTAAGTTGGAGAACATTGCCTCTCAAATGACTACTCAGGAACAGACAATAATCTATCTGGTTTATCCTTTACTTTACGGTCACTCCACACATTAAGGTTGTTTTTAAAATAACCAATATTTTTAGAAATGTTTTAGAATGAGCTACTCTTACACACTCACTGATTAGTTCTGCCCCGATAAAAATTTAGGCAACGATGTCAGGAGCTATAATACCTTAGCAGTTGTGGTTTAGAAAAAACAATTGAGAATTTTCCATTATTTTTTTGAATTCTGATCATGCAAAGAGCTAGTCAGACAAAGGTTTTTCCTCTGGAAGTTAAGTCTTCTCTCCTATTTCAGTAAGCACAAATGAAGGGTATGGGAGGAAGGATCTCTCACCCAAAGCAAATTAGAGAACTGCAGGTCTTTGAAAGTTTAAAAATGAATGTCTTCATGCTGCACAGCTGTCTTTCTTAATGTCCCCTCGTATACCCCTTGTAATCCATGGAAGTCCCCTTAGATTTCATACGTAATTAACACTTGGCAGAAATAAGCAGACTGAGCCTGAGGCTTTCTTAAATTTCATTTAAGAAATTCAGATTTCCATGGGGTGGTTAGGGGAGGGAGAACTCAAGCCCCACTGCTCTCACAGTATTCCCAGTCACTGAATTTCTCATGAATTTATAAAGATGTCTTCAGCCAGTCAAAAGATATTTATTGAGCATCTGCTATGTGGAGGGCACTGTGTAAGAGTCAAAAGAGCTGCAGAATTGGGTGAAACAAAGTTCCAACTCTCATTCATTTTATTGAGATCACTACAGGTGCTACATGGTAACTATGAGTGAAAAGGGGAAGAAATGACTGAGGAGTTGGAAGGGATAGAAAAGGTTTAACAGAGAGATGAGAGATGAGCTGATGGAAGAATGGGTAGGATGCAGACAGCTAAAGTTGGCAGAGGGTACCTCAGGCCAGAAGAACAGCAAGATACCAGTGGTAGAAATGGACAATGTGTAGTCAAGACAGCACATGGAGATGGAACGGGGAGGACTTGGTGCAGGCTGAGGACGGAACCCTAGGACGGAACCCTGGGACGGAACCCTGAGAGGCTGCAGGCAGCCTCTTTGTCATTCGGCACATTTTAGGGAATTTACTAGTAAGTTTCAGGCACTCTTGTGTCTGACCATGGGAATCTGAGAAGTCTTTTTTGTTTTGTTTTGTTTTGTATATATTTCAAGTGTACAACCTGATGTTCTGATATACTTACATGGTGAAATGGGTGTTACAGTCAAGCAAATGAACATATCTATTCTTTTGCATAGTTACCCAAAGATCTACTGTCTCAGCAGATTTCCAGTACACAATGCAATGTTATCACTATAGTCCTCACATTATACCTTAGATCTCTAGAATTACTTATCCTACATATCTGCAACCTTGTATCCTCTGACCTACATTTCCCTATTTCCTGCCCCCCCCCCACCCCTGGTAACCACCATTTTTGTTTTCTATGTATTCAACTCTTTTTTTTTTTTTTAATTTCACATAGACATGAGATCATGCAGTATTTCTCTCTCTCTCTCTGGCTTATTTCACTTAGTGTGATGTCCTCCAGCTTCCTCCAAGCTGTCTTTTGATTGCTCAGTTTCTCAGTGAAGTAAAGACAAGATCTTCAGCTGAGAATATGGATTGGGGAGTAAGTATAAGTGTTGGGGCTATTTAATTTGATTTTGAATAGGTGATACTTATGTGGGGTATAAAACCCAAATGGTGTGAAAGGACAGAGAGACAAATCCCTCCTCCACCTCTGTCCCACAGCTACCTATTTCCCCCTTCCTGTGGACAGCAAAGCCTCCACCATCAACAAAGCCTCTGAGTGGAAGATTGCCATAAGGAGTGCATCACACAGGCTGAGAAGAATCAGAAGAGTCATTGGGGTACCTAATTTTTTGATTCTGTGCTGTCAGCTCAGGGAAGCAATTAAGAGAATGTTAAAACTTGTTCTTGTCTTAATCTTTGCAGAATTTTACATTTCCATCGATGGCTATCATATCTTTATTCTGCTTCTTTATAATATTGAAAATATTTTGCAGAACCACTTCACCCAACACCTGTTACTGCCTTTATGGTCACCCTGGGTCAGTCCTTCCTAGGATGCCCAGAACCTAGCCATTTCTGCGCATGTCCTCTTCTGAGCTGTGTGCAAGGAGCCCGAGAGTCTTGCACTCACATGGGTACAGACTGGTCTCAGGGTGAGCTCCGGATCCCTCTCACCAAGGAGGACTGGTAGAGGAGGGAGAAGCTCACAAAGAGTTTGTGAGGATGACTCAAGTATGACTTTCCCCTCATGGTGTCCAGAATATGCTGTGGAACCAGAAAAAGTCAGAAGCCTCCAAACATACACTTATATCTTACACTTTTATTTTTTCCTTATTAAAGAAGGTGTTGGGAGTAACTGAGAAAGCCGTGGGAGGCAGCTGTCAGTTATGAAAATGGTATGTCCTTGTTTCCTCAACTCACAACTTAAAAAAAAAAAATATATATATATATATATATATATATATATATATATATATATATATATCTTTATGCTGCCTGATGGACAGTGGAACAGATGTTCTGCAGATATAAAAGATCCCTCTGGATAGTTTAAACAGAAAGGGATTAAGATCACTGAAAATGTTGGAAGGAAGGCTCTAGGCCAGATGTTCTTGAATTTTTCTCACTGAAACCCATAGCTAGAAATACATTTTACATTATGACTCAGGACACACATACATGAATGTATACACACACACACACAAAAAAAAAACTGAAATACAAATTGCATAAACAATGTTAACCCTTACTGGGTGCAATTCACTCATATGTTATTTTTCTATTCCATTTGATTGTATTCTATTCTATTTCTTTTTTTAATGCTTTTCACAATGCAGTAAATACATTTCATTACTGTAGTTTGAAAAACATGCTCTAGGCTGAGCCCCCAGGCACAGCTCCAGACCCTAAAACCACACTGCCTCTCCCTGCTCCATGGTGAAGGCTGTCCCCAGTGGTGCAGAAGTTACTGAGTCAGGAGGCATCTTACCAGGTCAAGAAGCCACAGCTCATCTGCTGGCTGAGAACCACACCATCTCTACCACAAACCTTTATCTCTCACTTCCAAATTAAAGTCTCCTGGGAGTTTATCTGACTGGTGGAATTCTAGCTGCAAGAGACTCCAAGAAACATAGTTTTTAGCCTTCTAGCCTCAGCAAGCAATCAGGGTTTTAGAATGAGAATGGCTGAAGAATATTGAGGAAGCCAATCCTTCAGGTTTGAGGGTACCCATTCCATACTCCAGACATCTCTAAACCCAAAGGCCACATTGTTCCCTGGTCTTTACAGTGAGAAATCTTAAAGACAAAGTATTCCTGGTGTCCCTGCATTTCTGGGAATCCAAAACCCCTAGTATGAATATACTTTTCACTGAGGTAAAATTTCTCTGAGAATTTTAAGCAGTTTGAAAGCATAGATACGCAGCATGCTCACCTATAATCATTAATGCATGTGTGTGCATGTGTGAGTGTGTGTGGGTATGTGACAAAAATGTTTAGAATTGAATTTTATGTTTAATTTGAAAATTGTGGCATCACATAAACTTGGCCTTTCTGGGATTTGTGTTTTACAATTACAAATCATTTGCAAAGCACTTATCAACCACTGTTCTGTGTCAAGTATTGTTAGAGATGCTGCAATTTACAGTTAATTAACTCATGATTTCTGCCCTCAAGGAACTTAAAGTCTGATGGAATGATAAGCAAGTAAATCACATTAATAATATTGTGTAGTAAAGGCCAGGATGGGCTGTCACGGGTGCTCCGGGAACCAGAGGAGAAACACCTGGACAAGACCATGGAATCATGGAGGGACTTGGGAGGTGTTGACCCTTGATTTGCAAGAATGAGCAGTAGTTAAGGGGTGAAAAAGCAGACAAAAAGGCATTCCAGGGAGAAGGAAAAGCCAAGACAGTAGCCCAGGAGCATGAAACAGGCAGTGAGCAGGAGGGACTCCGGACTGTTCCACACAGCTGAACAAAAGTCGTGTGAGGGGACATGAAGCTAGAGAAATAGGAGGGTAGATGCTAGACCATTTGTACTCTGCTGAATAAATAGCCAAAAATAATGACAATGATTTACTTGA
This sequence comes from Cynocephalus volans, assembly GCF_027409185.1. Lineage (NCBI taxonomy): Eukaryota > Metazoa > Chordata > Mammalia > Dermoptera > Cynocephalidae > Cynocephalus > Cynocephalus volans. The sequence continues at coordinate 101,823,254 of NC_084460.1, read as the reverse complement.
ACGCTGTAGATTTACTGCCTCTTCTTTGCCATTATTTCATGAGGCTTCGAGGGTAGTATACACAGATTTAGTAATATATTTATTTCTTCCTCATTTATCAAATCTCTTATACACAGCATTGTTAATTATATTGTGCAGGGTGGAGATCATAAAGCATGGTCGTATATTATGATCCAAATACCATACTGAATAAACATCTGAAAATGGGTCACTTACAACAGCACTATTATAGGTAAGTGAGTGATTTTTAGGATATTCCAGGGGATACATATCTACACATAGATTATAAAAATTAACCTTAAAGTCATAAATAAATGGCCCACTGTAATTTTGTCCTTTTTACCAGTAACAAGCCCTCTTCATGTGAACTCACAGTTGTCACTTACAAGAAATACTCTAAGGCTAAACTCTTTCATGTTAGCATTATAATTTTAAGCTGACTCCTAAGCTATAAACTACTTAGAAACTTTTGGCCAGCTCTGGAATAGAGAGCAGGGTAATAGTCATTTAATTCCTTTGCACAGGAATCTGATGGCTGAATATGCTTCAGAGATTCTTTTAGGCCTAGCTGGGGAATGAAATCAATCATGGTGCATAAATTACAAGAAAAGTGCTGTTGGTGTCAATTACCTTAGCTCTGTGAATGTAAGCCTTCTAATTTCCTATTAAATCAGTAATGTTACCAATCTCACTCTATTATTTTAAATAGGACTGTAACTGCAGTTGCTAGGAGTTGAATGAGGGCAGACACGTGAATAGTTAATGAGTCTCACCAACTAACAGCAAGTTGAAGGTGTCAGTAACAGCGATATTATAATACGACTTTCAAAGCTCCCCCCTGGTGTCCACAAAAGAAGGTTTAATGCTGTTTCCTTTTTTCATTTGTGCAGTATACTATCCCTAAATCAATTTTGTACGCAGCAAATGCCAGGTGAGTGCAGGCGTTCCTATTGCCATAGTGAGTTCCTACCTTCCCCCAAGATAATGACCCTGACTTGGTACAGGAAGTCTTGGCTGCACTTTCCCTAGTAATCTGCCCACCCCCACTGCCAGCGGCTACATTTCACTGACTCATAATTTCCAAGTATGATCAGCATGCTAACAGGAAAGATACAGTCACTGGGCAGAGCAGCAGCCTTAAAGAGCCAGCCAAGGCCTATCCAATAACCACCACCATTGATGGCAAAAAGGAAATAAGGACAACGACAATAACAACAGCCCAGAAACCTAGAGTACAGGAACATTTTAAGAATCAAACCCCTGCTGTTCTGTTCCTTCCTCAGCACACCCAGCACATTCCAGTCCGAACAGCATGGGGAGTGTGGCTTTATTTAGCATTTGGCTATCAGTTCACCTCCTATTCTCTAAAAATAATAAAATTAGCCAATGGCATATCACAGTGAATAGTATTACAGGAATCAAACTGGCTAGGAGTCAAAGTTACAACCAAGGTTTGGATAGAGCTGGATTCAAGTTGGGGGTATCATATACAGTTCTGCATGGTCAGGTTGGGTCTAGCAGTACGTTGCCAGCCTCTTCCCATTAAGAAATATTCTCTCAAATGGCACATAGACTTCACCGTTCAGCCAGTGCCTGAACAGGAAACAACTCCACCCTTTCCACTTTGAGTCAAAGAAAAGTGACTTTCTAAATCACCCCATTCTTTTCCAATTTGCATTCTTTTGTTTGTCAGCATCTTGCAAATTGGAAGGTACCTACAGTTCCCTAACTCCATTCTCAAGTGTCTTTTTGTCTCCAGTTACACTCAGGAACAGTTGATGAATGAAGGGGAATCCTGTGGCAAAGGAAAACTATTATTGAGTCAATTGTCAATCTGTCAGATGAACTAAAATAGCTAAATTCTAAATAGATTGAAAGAACTGGTGAAGTGCTCAAGCAAAGTCGTCTTAAAGTTATATTTAGTCACTTGGTCAGTTCTCTAATTGCCAAATAGACATTCTCAGAAGAGAAGTTTCCTTTAGCACTACGGGGTTTAAATGTAAAAAAAAAAAAGAATTAATTAATTAATGTAACAGAATGAAATGGAATGCAATAGGAAGAAAGCAGCCCAGCTCAACTCCTGTACAATTTGTCACTGTGGGAGCATTTGGCAGAATTGAAGAAGATTAAGGCCAAGGAAACTGGCAGATCTCCCGATACAGATTTACTAGCTTCAGAAAAAGCCACAGTGATTCTATATGTGGCCCTAGTCTGTCTTGTATCATGAGCAAGAATACTGTTGTAAATTAAGCTGAAATGTTTAGAACTATGACGTTCATTCAACTATATGAGAATTGGAGAGAAACTTGAGAAAAATACTCAATTTGCATGTATGGAAACTGAGTCACAGAGAGATCAAGGAGCTGCAAGAAGTCACAGAACTCGTTCATAACTGATTAGACTTGGGACCCCCCAGTCCAGAGTCCCTGCAGTGCTCCATACTGCTGCCAGTCTAGCCATGTCTGGTTGACTTTACAGATTGTATGGTACCTATGTGCTGATTAATTATCTATTTTCAACTACTCTAACTGTAGATGAGATTAGAAAGTTTGTATGGTGGGAAATTCAATGGTACAACATGTGACATCTAGAAAAGAAATATGTTTATGATAAAATCCTTTCTGACACAAATAACTCTGCAAAGCTGCTGAGGAATGCCAGGTCTGTATACATTGTGATGTTATTATTAGCCAAGACTCTAGCTATGTTTATATCTCCAGTCAGGTGCAAGGAAAAAAGATACTAAATTATTCAAGAAAGATTTACCCAGTGCATAGTCTTTCACTCAGAAATTGAATTATTTCCTGTTTTAGTACAAAAATGTCTATTTTTGTGAAATGATCTTTCCAGAAACATGCCTTATCAGGGAATGTTGGAAGATTTTCCAACATCAAAAAATGCTCTGGTAGAATTATCACAGTGGGGAGAAAAAAAAATTCATCAACTCGAAAAGCACTGTACCTATTAGTAAGAATTATTATTGTTTTTGTTGCTGTTATTTCATCCTCTTTTTCCAGAAGGATCATATGAAAGTTATTCAAGAGCGAACAGGGCTCAGATCATAGTAGCCTGGTTCAAAGTCTGAAGGTTGAAAAGACTGTTGCTTGAATTAACAAAAGAGGGAAAGAGGAAGGTACGTGGGTGGGGCAGAAAGGAGAAGAGCCTGGGGGCTTTACTGCTAGAAACTCGGCCACCTTTGCACAGGCTCAGCTTGTCCTGCCTTGGGCCACCCCTAAAGTAAGCCAGAAATAAGAGCCTACATTTCTAAAGAATTACTAGCATTACTAGCTAACGTTTATCATGTGCTTTATCACATGCCAAATCGCAGGCTGAGCAGTCTATGTGCAGTTCCTTATTTCTCCTTCCAGCAATTCTGACAGTAAGTCCTATTATTATTCCCATTTTATAGATGGAGGATCTGAGGCTTAGAGAGGTCAAGTAACTTGTCCCGGGCACAGGGATGGCAGAGTTAAGGTAGCCCAGGCAGTCTGATCCCCATACTAATCAGTCTCCTAGAGACTAGTGGAAGTCAAAGGATATGGCCTTGAAAAAGTAGTAATTGTGGTAGTTGTTTTATTCAATATGAAGAGGAGTGATTGGATTATGTAGTCATCGAGGACATCTGCTTCATCTATGTTACTTACAGTTTGAAAAATCTGAAGATTATTTTATTCGGTATAATGTCAGCTGCTGAAACAAGCCTCCAACCTCAATGCACGCCATAAAGGCTTATTTCTCACTCATGTCACAGTCCATTGCAGATCAGCAGTAGACTCTGCTCGTCCCAGTCTTCCAGGGACCCAGGCTCCTTCCTTCTGTAGTTCTGCCTTCCCCTAGATCCTTGGGGTTCTCTGAGTTCAGGGTAGTAGGGGAGAAAGAGAGTGAGACAGGCACAGGGGTGTTTTATGAACCAGGCCTGTTCCTATGCCACTGGCCCAAGTTCAGTCACATTGTCACAGCTAACTGCAAAAAGGCTGAGAAATGGAGTCTAGCTGTGGCCCAGAAAGAAGCAGAGAACAGGGACATTGGGGAACATTAGCAGCTTTGCCTCAGGAACCAATACCTTCATTGGACTGTTTCATTTCTTATATCTCTGCTCCCCCGCAGTTATTTTTAAAACTGGCTTTAGGGAGTAGTATCTACAGGAGACTTCCTGAAGGATACGTGACCCACTTATTTCTAAACATATGCTTGGACCCACTGTGTGGCTCTCACGCTCAATATCCTGGAAACTCCTTTTCTGATTTGCATTCGTTGTTGTGTCTTTGACTTGCACTGAGGAATATAGTGAGACACATCCGTGTGGAATTCACCGCGATACCTACTGAGAGGAGGTTACTGAGGAAACTTCTCTCACGTCTTAGCATGAGTAAAAACTATGCTTCTCTTGAATTGATTTTTCCTTTTTAATCTTATGATCATTGTAAATCTTACAATAGATCATATTTCTCACTTTGCTTAGGCCTCTAAGAAACTCAGAGCCAAAGTCAACACAGAACAGGGCCTTTATTATATTTATTTCTGTGTACAATTTTCCCTCTCTTTATTATTTTCCCACCAAAAACAAAACAAATTTTTCTTGACCTTAATTGTTCCTGTTGCTTATTTTATATAGCTCTCCTTTGTGTATATAGAGAGAACCTCAAAACCATTGTGGTGCAAGATGGACAGAAATAAATAATCTCATGTGCTATGGAGTACTGCACATAAATTTGATCATATTTGCAATTTGGAATCTATGCTAAATTCTATCTCTGTTATGGGAGTTATTCAGAAAGATAAATGTGATACATGTTCCCCAGCTGTCACGATGCCTTAGTGCACAGGAAACTGTGAGCAGCTGACCCTCCAAGCTGATCTCAGGCCAGTGGTATTCTTGGTGGTATCATCACGACATCTTAGAGGTGAAAAGTGCTAGGTGTAGGATGTGTGATAAACTGCTCTCTTAGTTAGGTCTTCTGCTTAATAAGGAGCTGTGAACACACGGAACCTGTGGGAATTATTTAGGAACTAACCATGTGCTCATATCACAAATCTACTAGGCTAACTAGCTGAGTGACCTTGAGCAAAACACTTAACCTCTCTGGGCTCCCCATATCCTCATATGTAAAATAGAGGCATTGGACTATTGGACTAGATAGTCTCTAAAGCCTCTTCCAGCACAATAAATGTGTGATCAGTTCTTCATACAAATTAAAATCATTATAATTTCAAAAATTCCCCCAAGCCTTTTAGAAGTAAATGACTATGTCTAAAGAAAAAGAGCTAGGGAGCAATCTATAATGGGTGAACCGGGTTAGTAGTAAAGGTTTTCAGGAACCACCATGATAAAACGTAGCTGCTTATCTTCCTTCTTTGAACAACGGGTCACAGTTTTGCTATACAGAGGTAAAAGGTTGCATAGACAGGGTGTTATTAATTTGAGTTAGAGTTTGGCTAAGGCACCCGGACAGTTAATCCATCTCTTGGCCTTAGAAATCTGATACTACCCTAAGAACACTTGTTGCAGAATTTATAGAGCATGCTGGACATGGAGGTTGGCTTGCTGTATTGGTAGGGTATGGAGATGCTCATGTCAGCCCAGCACATCCCCAGGAATCATCCCAGTTTTCTGATTGCCCAAGTCAACATGAACAACACAGAGCATCTTCCAACTGTAATCCAGGAGGACTGTGAGCCTGCCATGCTGAGTCTTTGCTTGCAGTTCAGGACCTAGTGCTAAAAATGCATCTTATGGTGAAACAAGAGATTAGCTAATCTTTTGGGCTAACAGAGGGCCGGCTACAAATGTTTCCTGTATGAATTGTGAAATCCCAAGATAACAGAGAAGTTCCTCATTGCTCTGAATTTTCGTTCCCCCGTGACCTCCACTGGTCACAAAAGCCATCATCCGAGACAAGCTAGCCAGAGCATGATGTTGTAATTTTTCTTGGTACTTCCAAATTAGATCTGCTTGGAAAAAGACTAGAAAATATTTAAATCTTGTCTTGAATCCTAGAGGAGTTTGCTTATTTTTCTCCATCTATCGACCAGTCTTATTTTTTATTAACAAACATTCTCTGGCTACTCTGGGGACGAAAACAAAAAACAAAACACCCTAGAATCTCGGGCACTTAGGGCAAAAGAACTCAGACACCTGTGGTTTGACACAAATGAACTTACAGGGCACAGGTTGCCACCCTCATTCCACACGTGCAGCCAAGACCAAGGACCCACTTTGATGAATTAATGTTAACACTCTTCTCTTTGACACACAGTATGTGCATTTAATATCCTCTTTGGCCCTACTTACAAGATAGTGTCCTTTTTTTTCTTTTCTTTTCTTTTTTTTTAATTTAAGGGTAAAGGCATGGGAATTTCCCAACCACATTTTTCCACTTCATATTTTCTTCTTTCTCTTCTCACTTTATTTTCACTGCAGACTAGAATGAAGTTAAATGTGTATTATTCGGTAGCCTCTGGGCACCAAGAAGAAACTGGCTAGTAGCTACCACAGCAAGGCATGAATCCATAACCACTAAGACTCTCACATTTACATGTTACTGACTAGCAAATGTCTAGGCCTGAAACATCTACTCTCTTATAGCTATGTTTTATCATTATGTAATCATGGCTATAAGATTTCAGACATAACAGAGTAGATGACTGTCTTCCAAGTTAATTGCTGTTTTTGCCTGACCTCTTTCTTTATTTCTTCAATCATAAATCTATTGTCATGCTTTTAATAAGGGAAGACTGAACCACCTGAAAACTAGGCCAGAAAATAGACTTACTCTTTCCAACAGCAAAAAGTTCTTTCTCATTAGTTTCATTAGTGCCATGAAAATTCCAACATGATAACCAACCAAGAATAATATTTTAAGTTTTATCATACTTCCAGCTAAAAATCTCGAAGTACATTGCTAATTCACTGGATCACTTAGATTATTTTCTTACATTCAATTATATTCATCACTCAGAAAGTAGACATGGCATTTCAAAGCTGAGAAGGTTAAAGCCTCATATGAGAAGCCTGGAGCCACAGTTTCCTGAGTCCTGTTTACAGATCTCATTTGTTAAGTCAGGTTCCTCCCAGGACGCATCTCTCACCAAGGCTCCCGTTAGATTCCACTCTGGTTTGTGTCTTTCTGAAAGCACTTCCACGGCCAAGACACAGAGGGTTGGGCTGGTTAAATCACAATCAAGTCAGGAATTCCTGCCTCACAACTGCCTGGGGAAGTAAAAGTTAATTGAGTGCCAGAGCTCTGTGCAGACCCTCAAGATGAAAGGTTAAGAGGCAAAGTTTCAGTAAAAATGTTTAGAAGCTGCATACCACACAGCTGGAAATGAAGGGCTGAGCTATTTCCTGGGGAATTCGAATTATGTGTACATCCAATCCAGAACAATAAATGGATTTGTGTCCATAATAATTATCCCTCAGTTATAGATAGACTTACAGTTTGCACAGCATTTCCCATGCCTTCTCTCTCACTGAGTCTCAAAACAGCTCTGTGCAAACAGGGCTGTTACTTTCCATGCCCATTCAGAGAGAAGAACTCCAAGGCTCCCGCAGATGAAATGGTTGGACCCTTACGAACCAGATGAGAGCGGCAAGCTGGGCTCACGCTCAGGTTTTCTGAGGGTGCTTTCTACCAAGCAGGCTGCCTCTGTTCTCAAATCCAGCCACTTGATTAAGGAATTTACCCACTTAGCCAACTTTCCACTTGACAAATGTGAGTCTTATTAATCTAATATTGAACTTCTGTTAGTCCCTTTGCACTGTACTGACACAAAGAAGAAATTCCCATCATTAAGAAAATGTAACAAGGATGAAATGTATGTCTCTCTCCCCCACTGCCTTGTCGTCTCCTTTCATTTGTTTCATTGGTTTTCTAATTCAAGTTGTATTAGAAATTAGAGGAAGGTTGAGAAATTAGGCATATGGTGACCAGGGTACGGAAGATGGAATTCATCCCCTTATTTCCAGGCTTTCTGAGTGGAAGTTCTGACAATAGGAGCAGTTGTGTCACTGTGTGCTATGCAGTGTCGTTTCATTTTCCTGAAAACATTTGTCCTTGCTACAAGTGGATTAGAGGTTGGAATGCAGGATTGGCAGGCAGGATTTGTGGTTTCTATTATTAGCCCTGCAACAGTTTTATTGCACAAGGGTGAGCCCTAAGCAGTGTGCTTTATTGGAGGGAGAACACGACTGGAACTGGCCTTCCTGTGAATGAGTGATGGTGAGCAGCATGGCTGGGCACCGGCTAAGAGTGGGGGTCCAGACTACAGCACGAGAGCCCCTCCGTCACTGAATGTAAGGGTTGATAGGGCTAATGTATATGATTCACCCCTCTGCAGGGGTGATTGCAGAGGAATCCTCTTAGGACTGTCTCTACAACTTTCTACAGTGGGAACAGAAGCCACTCTTTTCATAGACTAAGGCCAAGGAAGGGGGAAGGATCTTGAGTATTGCTTTCAGAATATGCTTCAAGGTCTGTGCACGAACCTATAGGTCTCGTGTGTGTGTGTGTGTGTGTGTGTGTGTGTGTGTGTGTGTGTGTGTGTGTGTGTGTGTGTGTGTGTGTGTGTGTGTGTGTGTGTGTGTGTGTGTGGCAGGCCAAAATAACACTGAATTGTTTAGGGAAGTAAGGATGTGTGTGGTAATGATATGATCACTCGTACTTCCTTGATATCATAAAGAAGGCTGTACCAAAGAATTTTGGAAGAGAAGAGAGAAAAAACTCTTGTGTACACTCTAACTCCAAGAGATTGACAATAGCCTTCTGAGCTTAAAGGAAGGAATTTAACCAGATATGTCCAAAACACATTGGGTCAGCCCTGCATTGCTCCCAGATAACATAGACCCAAGATTGCTCTCCATACTGCTCAGAGTACCCATGGACACACGTATGCTCAGTTCTAATCCAGTGCTCTAGGACCTAATATTACTTTAGCCAGGGGAGACAAATAACTTTGGTTCTGGACTCGAGTCTCAGCATCTATGGCTTATTTTTCTAGCCCCAACCCATCTTCATTAAATAATTGTGCTTTTGCCTTCTTCTCCATCGATTAAGCCGTGTGTCACCTGCTACCTCAGTCCCTCTGAAAATGCATGCAATGAACTCAAATTAATTTATTTATTCGGTCATTTATCCATTCAAGAAATGTATGTGCATGCTTATTATTTGCCAAAGATTGTGCTAAGCCTGTGGATAGAGTGGCAACAATAAAAATAAACAAGACAAAATTCATGGTCTTTGCCTAATGGGACCCAGGGCCAAAAAAAAAAAAAAAAAAAAATCACAAATATGTGTATAGTTGTGACCCATGGCAAGAGCTGGGAAGGAAAAGGCAGGATGCTGTCAGAGCCCGGAAGCCCCGGTCAGGTGGTGGAGGGACTGACATCCAAGACAAACCCTTCAGAGGCCAACCGCCTGCCTTCCTGGGCTTCTGGACTTTACCCACCCTCAGTGTCACATTGAGTCCCTGCCACTCCTGAGGAGTTGTTACTCTAGAGTGAGACCTCCTCCTAGAACACGCACTGGGCCGCCTCCCACCCCAAAGCTGGACCCATCTTTGTTACATCCCCCACCGGCTCCAGGGACTACAGTGACCTCCCCTGAACTTAATTATCTGACAGGCGTGTAGTAACCGGTCCTAATACAAGGGAAAGTTTTCATTCTTTTTCCAAGATAAGTTTTTAAAGTAAGACTCTTCCTGAGCTGGTGGGAATGGAGCAGATCTGTCCCAAGACAGGAGGCGCATCCCGAGGCAGCCCTGGGCTGATGCCCGGTAAGTTCCTCTGTTCCGATCCCCTCTGAGATGGCGCAGGCAGGCAGGGAGCCCTGCTCCACCGACAGGAAGCTGTGCCCTGGCTCCTCTGCTGACCTTGACTCTTGTATCTGTCTCTAGTGGTCACTAAGGAGGTCTGCTTTGCTTAGGTTTGGGGCAATTTTCTCCGTTGAGCACATTTCATTGGTTCTTTTCCAAAAGCTGAAAGTTTAACAGTTTGTTTTTTAAGCTGTATCAAAATGTCACTTCTCTGTCAAAACTACTACTTCTAAATGCCACGTACACTTCGTGCGTCATCTGTGACAGCACAGCATCTGGCCACTCTAAGTGATCCACTCTGGTTCTTGGATAACAACCAGGGAAACCCAATAGGAAAGTGTCAGGCCTAAATATGGAAAGGGGAGGGTATAGGAAAAGAGAGAGCCTGGGAACAGGTGACTGCGTTTGTAGCTGTGAATATATTTTTTCTTGATTTTCCTTTTTTGTATTAATAACATTCTAGTCCACTGAAATTAACTCTTAATGAATGATAATTATGGGTCAGGCACTTGGCTGGGATCTGAAAATGAACGATAAGTAAGATTGCCATGGTCCCACCCCTCAATGAGCTTAGAACCTCTCAGAGAAAATACAACCAAGTATATAATTACAGTAGGGCATATTCAGTCTCAGAGGCAGAATCCAGGAGGGGTGTCCAAGCCAGATATAACAAACAGAGAGGGGCCTAGCCTAGAAGAAGGGCTGTTGATTTGAGGCTGTTGCTACCACTTACTTTTTTTCTTTTTTAAATGGCAGCTGAATAGCTATTCGTTGGAGGTCGATGGGCCATAATTTACTCAAACATTGTTCAGTTGTGGGAAATTAGGTTCTCATTCTGTCACTCTCTTTTTCATGCTCTCTCTCTCTCTCTGTTCTATTGAAAATAGTACTGTCATTAGCCAGCCCCAGCAGGTAATTTGTCACTACAGTAGGCCTCCTCGTTGTTACCTACCGAATGAGCTGGTCTGATGTAGTTTACCTGGGAGGCGAACTGTCCCATGTCTAAAGTTCTATGAAATACAACCTTATGTAAGTGACTTCACTTTGCACATGGCAGACAGGCAAAAACACACCTCTCTGGACCATTTCTCTCTGACACATAACCCATGACTGTTATATATTTCTTTCTTTCGGTAATCAGCACATATACAAGGAGATTTAATTAATTGTAGTTTTCATTTAAATAAAGCATAATTATGATAGTAAATCTTCATGTGGTTTCATGAAAAAAATCATATAATGAATTCTAAGATAAAACATAAGTTATTTCGGATTAGCTGCATTTTTAAAAAGCATCTGTGCCGTTGTTCATTGAGTAGAAATGGTTTGAGTAGAATTGAGTATCTGTGGTTTGTATTATCTGTGCTTTTTCTCCACTGGGACATATAGTAATTGAAAGTTAAGTGCAGACTTTATGACCATGTTTTTGAATTGATCAAATCGTCTTATAGTTGCTTTGTAAAGCTTAATTAATGCTACTTAAATGATTTAAGATCTTATTAAAGGTATGGAAAGAATGTTTTATTCTGAATTCTGAAATATTAGACTTCCACATTATGTCTACAAAGAATATGAGATTTCTTTTATGTCGAAATCTGCTAAAGCAAAGTAGGTAAGGAAAGAATTGAGGAGACGATCTTCTCCAAAATAAAACGTAAATGATGACATTTTCACTCTGCTCCTTTGTGCAATGCATTGCCTGGGAGAATCATTCCCATCTTCAAAGCTTCTGTAATTTACATCTTAGAATTCATAATGCCTAGAATCATTGTGTGCCACGCTTACCAAAAGATGACCTCCAATATTCAATCAGAGAAGTTTCCTATGCAATTTACTAAGTGCCTGCAAGGGTAAAGGGGGAAAAAGGTAATGCTAAAATTCTCTATTCTTGGATCCTTATGTAAAATTTCCATTTGTATGATAAATGTGAAATAAAGAGATTCTAATTTCTTTGTTAATAATATTCTCTTTAGATCAATGGGATGCATATTCTCCAACAATAAGTATAATTGGTTGGATATGATTATCAATCATGAAGATAAAACCATTTAATTTTTTTAATTATTTGAAAAAAAAATCATTCTTCTACCTGAAATGGCAAAAAATCATAATAATAACAATTCCTTTTAAACATTCTATGCAGTATAAGAGCCTGTGCTGAAATGTTAGGCAACTATTTTGTTTTTGTCATATTCTTCTTTCATATTTGAGTCATTCGATGAAATAATTGCTTAAAGAAATGATACGACCATAATCTTTTAGAAGAAAAAAATCTTGGCTCAGGACCATTTTGCTATGTAGATGTATGTAGTTAGGGCTCTTAAAAAGTTTATTAAAAACTGAATTGCTAAAAGGGATTCAAAATCATGACGGTGATTCAGGAAGATTGAATGGGAGCATTTTGCAAGAGATAAAACAATTAGTACTCAAAAAACCTCCACATATCAAACTGTTTCTTGTTATTTAGAACACCATACCCCCACCACCACCACCACCTCGTCTCTGAGGTCCATCTTAATGTTCTCTTTCCTGTGTAACTTTCTTTGGCAAAATTAGACAGAGTTAGTCATTCCCTTCTGAGTACCAGGTAATGGGCTGAGTGCTAGAGATACAAAGAATAATAGGAAACAGTCTGTGTTCTACCCCTGAAAGGGGTGAGAAAGCCACAATTAGACAAATTATAGGCCAAAGGAGAAAGTGTCATAAGAGCAATATGACCAAGTGGGCTGTAGACACAGCAAACATTGTCTGGGACTCTGATACAAATGCAACCCACGCTATTCTATATGCAGATCCCACCACAAGTCCAACAAACATAAAATAGGAATCTGATAAGTTTTTGTTGAATAATAATAAACTTTTGAATTTACTCATATTGGTAAAACAGGAGAGGCTTTTGGAAAGTGGAATTCAAAAACATACACATTTGGATTTAACTAGATGTGGCTCAGGAGGTTGAACTTGGTGCTTAATAACTGGGTACAGGGAATCTGCTTTTTTGTTTTATCCTCTTCAATACCATAACTACAACTTATCGCTCACTTCGGAAAATTTTTCAACTCTTGAAGTAAAGTGAAGGAACCAGAAAACAGTTTGCAGGAGTTATTGTAAAAAACTTTTTCTGCTCTTCGAACCATAGCATGAAAAATGAGAATTTAAACATGAATTTTAATAATTTTCAGAAAATATTTACAGAGGCCTCAGTCATAATAGTAAAAAAGAGGAAACAACCTAAATATCCATTAACAGGATGATGAATAAGTAAACTAGTATCTTCAAACCAAAATAAAAATGAATAAACTACTGATACAATGCTACAACATGTACGAATATGAAAACCATTATATTGAGTGAAAAAAGCCAGACCCAAGAAAATACAAAACGTTTGAGTCCATCTACATAAACTACAAGAGAAGGCAAAACTAATCTATGGTGATAGAACAGTGGTCACCTGGGGAGGTGGTGGGAGAATTACTCAGAAAGAGCAAAAGGGAACTTTCTGGGATGATGGAAATGTTCCCTACCCTGTTCTGAACGATGGTTACATGCTTGTATACAATTGTCAAGATTTTTCAAACTGAACCCCTGAGAGGACTGCATCGTATGTAAATTATACCACACACACACACACACACACACACACACACACACACACACAAAAAAAGGCCTTAGGAACATCATATATGTTCTAATTATCATTGCTTTTCTAGAATTTTTATTTAAGATGTAATTTTAGAGTCCTCATCTTTATTTTGCAGATTTTTAAACACGCTTCTTAAAAATCTGTATTATTTATGTAAATTATACCCCAATATGTGTGAAATTATGGGTAAAATTTTTGGTACAGATAGGGTGCTAAAGTAACCACAATTGAGCCGTTTGCAATATCAGACTCTTCGGAAGTTGGAGAAATTGATTTGATATACGTGTTTCTGTTCTGTGGATTAGTTCATATGGCAGTGTGGGCTCTCTGCTTCCTAAGCACTCATGCAAATGACAGGGCTATCAACAGGACATCTGTTTTGAGTTTTTGCCCTTGGAGAGGATGAGGCTTTGTGCTGACCCACTGTCACCTGACCTCCCATAACCCAGTACCCATATCTGTGAAGCACTTGGTTCAAGGTAGGGATTTAATCCGGGCGATTGGAGCTGACGGTCTCTCTCACTAAGCACGTTTGACTATATGAAAATGAGAACCCTGACCTTGGCCTCATTAGCACTCCCTTCCAAGTCAATCAGCCTCTGGCTCATACCAATAATAAACTGAAAAATGTTGAGTTGATAGTGATTTTAAGGTGTACAAAAGACCATTCTTTTCCCTTGATACCCTCAGTGCTATAAAGCAAATTCTCAAGCTTTCTAATGCCTAGAAGCACACTCCCAGCATCACTGCTGCTCTGCTTTTCCCTTCCGTGCTCCCAAATAAACATACAAGGCGGAGGTATGACTTTTACTCCACAAACAAGGGTTTATGAAAAATGTCACAATCCTTCATTTTGCTCCAGAATCAGAATACACTTGCCCCTGGAACTTATGCAGAGGATATCACTTGGATAAGCCCCCTTTTCTCCTATTCATACCAATCATTACATGTGTGCTCATTGTCCAACCTCTTACAGATCACTTAAGGTCACACAGTTCTGCTGACTCCTGCCAAGCTTGTCGCAGAAATCTTCACCAGGGCTGCAAGTCCCAGAGTCTAATATCCAGCCTCTCTAGTTCTACCACAGAGTCATTCCTCTCCAAGTTCTTCCCCAAGTTGCTTCAAGGGAGCTGAGCATCGGTCTCTGCCACTGAAAGAACAAGCTGGAGACCACCACTCTTTCTCAGTCTTGAGGAGTTTGTATCTCTCTCTCCTCTCTCTGCTTCTATCCCCCTTCCAAAGCATTCACCTTGAAATAGGATTTGGGGATGGGAAAAGGGAGAGAGAAACATAAAACAAAAAATACAGAAAAGGAATATCTCAATTATGTGAACATATGCACATATCCTAACATCACCAATATCAATATATCAATCAATATAGGTGGTTTTGATTTGAAACTATGACTGAGCAGCTATGAGAATTTAGACAAGTTGCTGAAATACAGAAAGCCACACTCTCCTCATCCACAAAATAGGAATAAGCTTTACTGCAACTATTTTACAAGTCTATTTTGAGGACTAAAGTAAATAGCAATAACCCTGTACCATTTTAGAGTCTGTTTTCCATTTACTAATTCACATACTCTTATATAATATTTAAAAGATGTGACAGTATTTTATAATAAGCAAAGAAGGACACAAAAGCTATATAATGTGCTTTTAAGATGAAGATCCAGCAATCATATCTTGATATATTTTTTAAAGTCTCTGCCATGCCTGCCCCAACCACTACATTACATACCACATATTCTCACATTCTATTAATTGTGAAGAACATTATATTAATCATTTTCCCTTTGTCTCTCAGGCCTATGCCCAACCTTCTAAATGATGGCCCTATATTCTGGCAGCTATTAATATCAACTTTTTCCCTATACCAATTTGAAAGGACTACCAGAAGACACCTTCATCATCTTGTCTCAGGATTATGTCAACTCTCGCTCATCATAATCTAGTCTGCAGAGACCTTGATCCCACCAGAGCTCAAACTGGTCCATTGTGTGGAGGACATCATGGTGTCTGGATCTAATGAACAGTAGGCAGATGTACATTAGGTGCCTCATTAAGATACAAGCTTGTCACAGAGTAGAAGCTCCAACCCATGAAATCCAGGAGCCAACCACCTGAATGAGGTTTCTAGGGGTTCAATAGTCTGGATCATATTGGGATATTCTCTCTAAAGTGAAAGACAAATTATTGTATCTTGTGCCAACTATAACCAAGAAAAATTTTCATTGTTTCGTGGACCTCTGTATTTTGGAGGCAACATATGATACATCTGAGTGTGCTGTTCTGACCAATTTAGTGTATAAGCCGTAATGCAGATAGATTTGAGTGGTGACCGAGGAAGAGAAGACTCTACTGTTAGTCCAGGATGTAGACTGCAGAATAATCCAGTGCCAGCTGTGCAAGTCATGGGCCATGTGATTCAGCAGGTCCAGTGGCATTTGGTGTTTCTGTAGTAAATAGGGATGCTGTACGGAGACTACGGCATACCCTAAGAGGATGACCATGGGCTTACCCCCAGGGTTTGAAATACAGCCATGCCCCCTTTTCCAGATAACTTATCCTTTTGAGAAACTTTTCCTGTCTTGCTATTGGACCTGATAGGGACTGAACATCTGACCATGTACCTGAGCTGCCTGTAATTGACTGGGTGTTATCTGACTCATTAGGCCATACAATAAGGCATGTGCAGCAACAGCTCATCATAAGTGGGAAGGGTGTGTACAAAACCAGGCTCAAGCGGATCCTGAAACAATAAAGTCACATGTACTGACGGCTC
Organism: Cynocephalus volans; assembly: GCF_027409185.1. Lineage (NCBI taxonomy): Eukaryota > Metazoa > Chordata > Mammalia > Dermoptera > Cynocephalidae > Cynocephalus > Cynocephalus volans. The sequence goes on along the minus strand of NC_084460.1, from coordinate 101,807,014 downwards.
AGCTTCCAGGCATGTTCTTGTGCTGCATTGCCATATTTCCACCAACAGATACAAGGTTTTCATGGAGATCTTCCTGTGAACTTAAGACTAAGGAAGGATCTGGTTTACTGATGGTTTTTCTCAATACATTGGCAAACTAGAAATAGAGCATTATAGCCACAGTCAGAGTGTGCTAAAACAAAACAAAGGAACAAAAACACTGGGGAAGAGAAATCCTCAGTGGGCAGAACTTCAAGTAATGGATCTCATTATCCACGCTTGATTGGACTGAGAGATGGTCTGAGAAATGAATGGACCTACGCTGCTCCATGGGTAATGGCTAAGGGTTTGGCTGGTCAATCAGGGATTTGGAAAGAAAGGATTAGAAGACTGTCTTCCAAGCAGTATGTAGATAGATCTCTTATATTGTCACGGAGCATGAGGGTATTTAAGTTATGTGAATGCTCACAATGGCATCTGCTGCAGACAAAGCTCTCAGTGACCAGGTAGAAAAGATAGCCTATTTGATGGATGTCTGTCCAGCCTCTTTCTCCAAACACCTAGGTACTTGATGAATAGGTTCATGTACAAAAGACCATGACAGTAGGAAAGAAGGCTGCATATGGGCCCAGCACCTCCCATTTGTGATCTGCTTTCCACCACTACTCAAGCTGACAATAACAGAGGCCAGCACTGAGCTCCTATAATGCCATCATTTGGTGAAGAAGGGAGACGATCCAGCCCCCAGCTACACTGACCCCCTTCCATCATGGAAGAGCTGCACTTGTCTTCACTGGAATCGGCTCTTATCCTGAATATTGATTTGTCTTCTCTGCTTGCAGTACTTCTGCCAACATACCATCTGTGGACCTATAGATTGTCTTATTCTCCTTCGTGGCATCCCACACAACATTGCTTCAGACTAAGGAACTCATTTCACAGGAAAAAAAAAAAAAAGCACAGCAATGGGCTCACGCCCATGGAACTCACTGGTCTCACCACTAACACCTGGACAGTGTTGGCCTGAGAAACAAATAGTGTGGCCCCCTGAAGATTCAGTTATGGCTCCAGTTGAGAGAACATCCTGTGAGGTGGAATCACTATGCTACAGGATGCAGCATCTGCTCTAAACCAGTGACAGTATAATATATGGTGCTTTTTCTTTCATAGCCAGAACCCATGGTTGTGGAAATGAAGAGGAGAAAGTGGTAATGTTTCCTCTTGCTGTCACTCCTGATAACCCACTTTCAGAATTTTTGCTTCCTATCCCCACAGCTTCGTGCTGCACTTGTTAGAGAGCTTAGTTCCTAAAGGAAGAATGATTCTACCAGGGAAACAGCAATTGTTCTATTGAATTGGAAGTGGAGATTACCGTCTGGCAATTTATGTTCCTTGTGTCCCTGAACCAACAGACAAAGGAAGGGGTAACTGTACTGATTAGGGTGATTGATCCTGTTTACCCATATTGGTTGCTGTACAATGCTGGCAGGGGAAACCAGGTCTGGGTCTGGGGACACTCTCTTAAGCATCTCTTAGTAATTTAATATGTCCAAGAAAGACAGGACTAAAAAAGAACTCAGACCCTTCAAGAATGCAGGTTTGGGTTACCTCACCAGATAAAGAACACTGACCAGCTGGCTAAAGGCAAGAGAAATGTAGAATAGGTGGTAGAAAAAGGAATTTATAAATATCAACTGTGCTTCATGACCAGTTCCAGAAATAAAGTAGCAGATATGAATAGTTCCTTCCTCATTTGTTTCTCTTTTCTTCTTCCTAATTCCTTATTATTTTATATACACAGTGTTGTAGACAATTAACTTTACAATATATAATTTTTAGTGAATAAATTTTTAAAAATTAACATCACCCAGAGATGGATATGAAGTGTGTTAGGAGATTTGTGTCTCCATTTTTGAGGGAGAAGTCGAAAGCATGTTTCACAAAGGGAAGTATCATCTTGTTAGACAGAAGCATGAAGTTGTCACTACTGGTGTGGTAGATGTTCAAAACTGGGTAGAAGAGTGTGTGTGGGTGCTTGCTTGCCCACAGGGGGGTCCACGATAGTTATTCACCTGTTCTCTCTCATCTCTGTGATGCTGGGCCCAGGGATATGAGAACCCCATTTCTAAGACTCCTTTACCAGCTTGTTCTAGTTAGATTCTACCAGTGAGAGGCATTGAGGAGAGACTGAAAGAGAGCAGAAGCAGAAAAGAGATATTTTTCCTGCCTCTGGTTGGTGTCAGCATGTCCCAGCACAGAGACAAGAAAGACTTTGTCATCTTTTGGCACCCGAGGGCAGTCATGATGAGCCCTTGAGGACTCTGGACACCAGACATGCAGTGCCCTCTCAGAAGTCCCAGCAGTCCCAGCATAGCCACAAGGCACCCCTCAGAAGTCTGAACCAGCTGAGAGGGGCTGTCAGTGTCCAAGCACAGGTGGGTGACACCCTCTCAGTATCTCAGTAATATCTGAGCGGTGGTCTCTTCCCCAAACCCTACTCTAAGGATGTGGCTCTTCATCTGTGCTCCCAGATTCTGGTATCTCTGCCTCTTTCTTTTTTGTCTGACAGCCTCGGGTATGGTAGCTACTTCTGATTTTAATAATCTGTAGATTATTTTCCCCCCAGGTTATTGATTCCTTGTATTAAACCCCCTCTGCTTAAAACACCTTGTATAGAGGGGAAGGAAGAGAGGGAGATGGGGAAGGTGAGAGATGGGATAAGAGGCATAAAGAATGAGATGATTTGTAACAATGAATATGCTAATAAAAAATAAATTTAAAAAAAAGAAAAAAGTAATGAAAGAGAAGAAAAAGAAAAAAAGAAAGAAAGAAAGAAAACACCTAGTATGGTTTCTCTTTTCCTAACTGGATCCTGAAAGATGCTAGCATATACTTTTAAAGTCGATAATAAAGATTTAAAAACACATAGCCAAATAAAACTTTTAAATATTTATGATTTTAATATTTATTATTTTGATGTTATTTTAATATTTATTTTAATACTTATTATTTTATCACTTTGAATTTTAAAGACATAAAACTCCTCCAGAATTAAGCCCCTTTCTGTTGCTGGATAGTGTGAGACTTCAATTTCCCTTGTGGTCACACAACCACATGTCTGTGAGTCTTTGAAGTAGCATTTTGCTCAGCTTCTAGTCTTCTTCCCCCAAACACAGGAACAGGATATATAACCCCTCCTAGAGTGCTGAGAGCAAAAACCAAAAGCATTATTTTGATGTAAACATGGGGAAGTCAACACAATGTCTTTTCCAAAAATTGCAGTCTCAGCATGTACCCATTACACACTTCTCAGTGCATACGGCATAAAAACAGTGATCCATTCCCTGTCTTTTGGTGGAGGGGTCATGTGGGTCAATCTTTAGACTGATATTTGAACTTCCTAGTCTTACCAAATGTCTTGATGAGAATGAGGATTTAAGCAGACAGGTGTGCCGATGCTAATTGGAAGAAACTTTTCAAAGCATTGGCCTTAAAAAAATTCTAAGAAAAATATTCTTCTCTGGGAATGTGGCAACACTTATAAGCTTCCTAAAAGTTCTGTACAGTCAGAGTAGTTTCAAAATGAGAGAGTTAGCAGAACAATAGTTTTGTGTCTCTCCTTTGCTTCCTATTTTATTTCTGTGTCCCTCTCTCCACACAGTTAGTCTCTGTAGATAAGGACATAAAGCCATTTTCCCTTTAAGGGCACTTTTGTAAGCTGAGGTGAAAGAAGACATCAAGAATAGTATGAGGGATCCCACTGCCACAGGTATTGGAATTCCTGTCGTGGATAAACAAACAACAGCAAACAGTTGAGAAATATGCTTCACAATCGCTGATTTAGTTCATCCCACAGAAGTGGAGTGTTTCCCTTGCACTTGGGAGACCAAAGGCTTGGGTCTGGCATCACCCCTGCTTCTGCAGATGGGCTGCAAGCACATACAGAATAACGTGTTTACACTGCCCTGAGGGGTCTCCTCTTAGCATATTTCCAATCAGTTATTATTTTAAAAGAGGCTCTTGACTTTAAAAGGGGCTTCCTCTAGCTGAAACCATGTTACCAATCATACCTGCTTTAGTCATTGTCAGGCTATCGGAAGAAGAATGCAGAGGGGAAAAAAATCAGCCATTTTTCAAGATTTTTAAGTACTAAAGAAGGGGACTCTGGCATCACTTTGAATGTGACCGGCTGCTTATTATAAGAACAGTCATTTTGCCCCTGCTGATGAGGTAGAAAAGGGAAGATATTTTCTGCATGTAAAAACAGCCCAGGAATGTGAAGAGTTCTGTTGTTTCCTAGGGGCTGGTCTTTCTAGAGGTACTTTACCAAGATCCTTTTCTTCTTGCCCCAAACCATAGCAACGGAATAAACTGTTCTACTGAGAATGGAGATTTCAGAGTTGAGAGGACCAGAAGAATAACGGGAACCCAGAAGAAATACCACCTCCTCCAGGGAGAATTAGCTTTTCCTTCCTCTGTGTTCTGCATCCACACTGGTTTGCTTAGACGCTATCTCCTTGCTGGAAAGCAGGAAACATGTCTTATTCAGCTTGGTGTATGCTCAGCATTAGCCAGTGCCTGGCACAAGAGGGTTCAACGAACGTTTATTGAGTCATGATTGGACAAAAACAAGGCACGCATGGAAACTAGGTCTTTAAACTAACCCCAGTAATGAACCTGCCTGGATATTCATGATGAAGTTATTGGCAGAGGTCAGTTCAGAACATTCTTTAAGCATATTACATAAAGCATCAGGATTTTAGCAGTAAGATAAGGAATGATAAGGAATCTGGAGGCCCCAAGTTAAGAACAGGATGAGGGAAGGGAAGGGAGTGGGAAGGGCTTCCCACCGACTTTATGGGTCCCACAGCCCCAAAGACCACTCCTCTGAAAGCCAACTCACAGCTGCCTTGTAGCTTTAAGATCTCAACTGCTAAGATAACCCCAAGTGCACGATACCCCCCAAACACATAAACACATTTGTGCAAAATGTAATATCTTTCCTGTCTAGGAGTCAGCCTTCTGGCAATAAGAACTATTTATTAAATTACCTGCTAGCAAAGAAAAAAACCAAAACTCCAGGCAGCAAACAGTGAGAAAAGATGGTGAACTATTGAAACAGCAACCAATTCAAAATGATCAAGTATATGTTATCAAGAAAGAACGAAATGCTGCCTTATTTTTCTGGATATGGTGAGGGGTATCATATTCAGGCTGGAGATGGAGCTCCTGTATTGTTCCCCTCAGAATCTCTTGATACTAACTAGATCTGGAAATCAAGGCCTCAGTGACGAGCTGGAAGCTGAAGTGCTGCCTGCACATTCCAGATCACTCCAAATTATGAACTTTTTTCTTAGGATGGGCATCTGCTCTGGTTATGACCATATTCTTGCCAGTTTCTCCCTGAGGGACTGGAGTTTTATACCTATCTCAAACAGGTGCAAAGAGCCTACTGAGATGGTAACCAGGTTGCCTAACATCAAAGCACCATCTCTTTGGATTCCTTACTCTTTAATCCTGTTTCCTACACTTGTCAAAATAATGCACAGAAAGCAAGAAAGAGAACTAGCCCACTAATGGACTGTAGATTTTTAAAATTCTAAATAAGATAGTGGCTAATCAAATCCAGCACCACACATCAAAAGGATACACAATTGATAGAGAACTTTATAATAGGGGGATTGGACTGTAACACCTAAAACCACTGATCAATACTGATATCACTGAAAGTAGGAAAACTGAATTTCACATTCCTCCTGTGGTATAAAATCAAGGATACAGAACAACCTATAAAATAGTCTTGCCTAAAACTTGAACTTTAGTCTCATCAAGTCTCTAGGTCTAACTGCCCATTAATGGGAAATGCAGGGGAAAGAAGACTGCATTTACAACCACAAAGATACAATCAGTCAAAGCTTGAGTGCAGGAGATGCAACAAATGACCCAATTTCTTCAACAAAGCATGAAAAAATAAAGAAAAAGGGAGAGTTGTTGTAGATTAAGAGACTTCTTTAAACAAGCCAACAATTCAAAAACCTCAATGTTTGAGGCAATCAGAGAAAACTGAACTTAGGTCATTAGATGACTCTTAAGTAATGATTATTAATTGATACTTTTGTTAGATGTGACAAAGGTATTTTGCTTGTATTTTAAAAGTCCTGGTTTTATGGGTAAAATGATTGTCTAGGATTTGCCTTAAAACTCCACCAAAAAGGGGACAGAGAGAGAATAAATAAAACAAGAATGGTGATAATTACTGAATTTGGCTGTAAGTTAAATGAAGATTCATTATGTTAATCTCTACATTTTGAGTAACGTTTGAAAATTTCCATAACTGAAAATTAAAATAAACACACCATGACCAAATAAGGGGGTTTTTAGAAATGCAAAAATGACTTTGACATTAAAAATATTTTACCATGTCAAAAGTTTCAAGGAGAAAAAACCATTTGATCAACTTAATAAATGTTGGAAAGGCCTTTGAAAATTCCAATATGTAGTCTTTATTTTAATAACAACAACAAAAAAACAGAAATAACAACGGAGGATTTGTTAAATGTTTAAGGTATGTCCACCTAATAAATACCTTGAATTTGTTAAAAATGTCGTGGAAGAATAACTAGTAACATGGAAATATGTTTATGATGTACTAAGTGAAAATATTTTTACCCAAAAGAGTAAGGTATAGTTTCATTTTATGTTAATATATCTACCAAAGTGTTAAGAGTGGTTAGATGTGGGTTTGGATTTGTTGGTGATTTTTATTCTCCTCTTTGTACTTAGCTGCATTTTCCAAAATATCTACAGAGAACATGTATTACATTTTTCATCAAGGGAAAGTACACAACGTAATTTTAACTTTTTTATTTCGACACTTGTGGTCATTTCTTCAGGTACAAACACCTCAATGAGTTTTCATCTTACCAACATTTCTTCATTTTCCCCAAAAGACTATCTCAAGAGACTTTTCAAATGCTTTGTTGGAATTAAAATTCATAGTGTTTGCAGTGTTCCTGATGTAATAATGTAATCATAACAAAAATCAGAGGCTCTATTGAAAAACAGTGTTTATATTTAATAGTTGGAACCACTCTGAGATAATTAAATTATATCCATTGTATTTTTAAATAATCCCTATTTTACAACTGCATGCATATGGCCAAAGTCTGAGAAAAATACAAAAATAGAATCAGTTTTTATATGGCAGGGGGTTCAGGAATTTATTCTTTTTCATTTTTGTAATGATGTTACAAAGGACAAGAAACTATGTAGCACATTTTAGAATGATTTATCTTCACATTGAATTAAAAAGTCAAAATCTCATAAAAGTTATCAAAAAAAGTAGTACTTCATGAGATAATACTTTGCTGTGAGTGTACGAAAGATAAACCCATAATTTTCTCATCAAATAATAAATTAGAATTATTAGAAAATAGATTTAAGCTTTATTTTAAAGTCTATTGCTGAAAATCTAATTGTCGTATGTACCAATACTTCTAAGATACTGAAAAGGTAAAAAAAAAAAAAAAAAGAACTAAAAAGAAATCAACATTCTCCTAAATTCCATGTTTTCCAAAATCCTGTCATTGAGCCTGATGCTTCAGTTCTATCTGCAAATCAGATCGCGCTTCTGTCTGTGAGTGAACTCGGTTTATTTTCAGTCTAATTACTAAATTTGCATGTTAGATATGAACTTGCTTACAAAAAAAAAAAGAAAAAAGTTAAAGTTTACAATTAACCTTTAAAAATAAGCTCCAGCGGTACTATTGAGTTGAAGGAGCAATATACAGGCTCTGTCCCCATTCAATAGCTAACCCCCCCACCCCCCACCCCGCACCCCCCACCCCGCACCCCCCACCCCGCACCCCCCACCCCGCACTCAGTTAGCACAAAGACTCTTGTGACTTCAGGGGGAGCGTGGCCTGATCAAGGTCAGTTGAACTGCATGTAAATGAAATGCAGGAATATTATTTAACATTGTCTATTGTCCTTTCTCCTTTATTCCATTTTTTTCACCCTTGAAAATACAAAATGGTCTTTAAAATGATCATTTTTCCATATAACCTGGGCAGACTCGATGCAAGATGATCCCTGGCTGGTGTGGCCTGGCAGCTGTGGGATACTAGTTTCTATTATTTGTCTCCTAGTGATAGAAATACACTGATCCAAGTTCTCATACAGTCTAAATTAAATGTATCTAATTGCTTCATAGATTGTTGAACTGCTATTTTAGACAACTAATTTTCACCCTATGTTTTCTCATCTTTTTGTCACAAGTTCCAAACCACTGACTGGAGAAATATATAACACTGAAAGTAAAAACTTATAATACTGAAAGTTTCAACTTGAGCAAAGTTTTGACTAATAACATAAGACATATTAATAATAGTATCATTTATTCATTTAATTCCAGTTACTTCAAGAGCTACGTGAGATATCAAAGAACTTAACAAACTACCATTTTTTTGTATTCTTATAAAATGCTTTATGTATGTTATATTGGTGTGAAAACTTGCAATTTTAGAAACTGGGAGAAAAGCAGAACATTTAGCCTATTCTTTCGTCTATAGTAATAGATTCTAAGGCAGAGTTAAAGATGATAGTCTATATGACAGGATATTATAAAGCATTAGTCTTTAGGTTTAAAGTTTTTCTATTTTTGTTTCCTGACAATCTAAAGTTTATTAGGAGAAAAGAAAATGGACACACACGCCAACACTGCAGTGAGTAGAGCCCTGTGGCAACATCAATAAATTCTTTTTTAGAGTGGAATGATTGTTTCCGTTACCAAGTTATTTACATTTAATTTATTTACAAAACTTGAGGTGAATAGTTCTTTTCAATCAGGCATTATCCTTTCTAAGAGGATTTCTCCAGAATCTACGTTCTAGTCATCCCCTCTCTCCAGAACCCCAAATCCATATTTCTACCTGCCTCCTGGTCATCTCCATCTGGATGACCCACAGGCCATGTACAAACCTGGAACTCATTTACCCAACCCACCTCTTCCCTGAGGCCTCCTAAACTCAGGAAATGGTATTGCTGTTCACGTAGTCATGTGGCTGTGAAGGTGGGAAGTTTTCTCTCTCTTCCCACGCTTAATTAGGCACCAAGTCCCATAGAGCCTATGAAACATCCCTCAAATTTATATACTCTATTATAGTACCAATGGCTTTGTCCTATTCAGGTCATCCTCTCAAGAATAATATTTTAAAAGACTGAACAGACTTCTGTTTCTGACCAAGATGAAATAAGAGTAACTGAATGTATCCTTCTCCCAGAAACAACTATATGAAACAACAAACATATGAAACAACAGTTTGCAAAACCTTGGTCATCAGGCAAAAAAGACAGTGAACCCTGAGAGATGGGAAACACATAAGGTGAGCCCTGGTTTTGCCCTAGCTTTGTGCCTAGAAAAAGTTTTCAGGCATGGCACAGGGAGGGAAAAAATGAGCGGATGGAGCCTGACAGCCTCCTGAATTGAGGAAACAGAATTGTGGGCATGAGAAAAGTAACCAGAATTCACAGGGCCGATTACCAGAAAGAAAAGAGCTGAGCTTTAGAAAACTTCAGAGGGTAACCCTCGATGCTCAGCCGAGTACTGACCACATGCATGTGAAAAAAATTACATGAGGCAAGGTAAAAAAAAAAAAAAAAAAACAATTAAAAATATTAAAGGGCACAATACCCTAATCTCACATAGGTCTGAAAAACTTGCCTGTTCCCACTAGCCACATTAAAAAACCTCGTAATTTGTGGGGCATCAGTTAAACAGTGCTTTGGTCCTGCTTACAAAAGTTTTAAAGCCAGACCAAAAAGAATCTACTAAGTAAATTTTGGCATAACTTGGAACAAAGCTCAATAATATTTATAGGAATATAAAAATATCCAGCAAGGTAAAAATCACAGTCTGGCACTCAACCAAAAGTTATAAGGCAGGAAAAGAAGCAGGAAGAGATGACCCATGATGAGTAGAAAAAGCGGTCAATCAAATTGACCCACAATTCAGATAGAAGAAAGATTTAGTAGAGAGGAATATTAAAACAGTTACGACTATATTCTATGTGTTTAAGAAGCTAGAGGGAAAATTAAACATGTTATCTAGAGCCATGAAATATATAAAGACCCAAACTGAACTTCTAGAAATAAAAACTACAACGTCTGGGATGAAAAATGTACTGGATGGAATTAATGGCAGACTAGTCATTGCAGAAGAAAATATTAGTGAACTTGAATAAATAACAATAGAAACTATTAAAAATGAGACATAGAGAGAACAAGTCTGAAAAAAAAATAAAAAGAACTTCAGTAAGCTGTGGGATAACTCCAACAGGCCTAATATACATGTAATTAGAGTTCCCAAGTGAAAGGGGGAGGAGCAGAAAAAACATTTAAAGTAATAATGGCTAAAAATATTTCAAACTTGATGAAAAGAATTAACCCATAGATCCAGCTGAGAAAAAACCCAAGCACAAGCAACATGAATAAAAACACACCAAGGCACATCCTAATCAAATTACTTAAAACCACTGATAATAAGAAAATCTTAAAAACAGCCAGAGAAAAAAGATACATGACAGACAGCAGAAATGTGTGTGTGTGTGTGTGTGTGTGTGTGTGTGTGAAAGCAGATTTCTTTCTCATTGGAAACAACACAATCCAGAAGATATGAGGGCAATATCTTCAAAGATCTGGAAAAAAAAAAAAAAAATGTCAATCTGGAAGACTTTACCAGTGAAAATATCTTTCAAAAATGAAGGCAAAATAAAGACATTTTTAAACACAAAAAAGCTTTAAAAATGTTTCACCAGCAGACATGCACTGTAACAAATGTTGAAGGAAATACTTGAATGAGAAGGAAAATAATACTGCATAGAAATTTGTGTTAATAGGAATAAAGAACACCAGAAATGGAAACTACACCAGAAGTGTAAATTTGTGTTTATAGGAATGGAAATATAAAGAATTTTTGTCATATTTTCAAAGTATCTTTAAAAGATAACTGATTGTTTAAAGCCAAAAAAAAAAAAAAAAAAAAGTAACAATGTGTTGTGGGCACATAACATTTTAGGACCTTAAATCTATGACATTAATAGCACAAGGGCTGGGAGGGGAGAAATGGAAATATACTGTGGTAAGGTCTTATACTGTATGTGAAGTGGTATAACATCACTTGAAGGTAGATGGTGATATGTTAAAGATGTATACCATAAACCATAAATGAAGCTACTTAAAAACAAAGAGATACAGCTAATAAGCTAAAGCAGGTAAGATTAAATCATAAAAAATACTCAATAAATTTAAAGCAGACATACTGAACAAATAAATACCAAAATACTGAAGCCAACATATTAATAAACATATCATATCACATTAATAATCACACCATAATACAACAATTAAAAAGGAGAGATTGTTAGATTGACTAAAAAGCAAAACCAAACTATACAAAGACACACATAGGCTAAAAGTAAATATATAAAATGATATACCATGCTAACACTAATCAAAAAGAAATCTGTAATAATGTATTATATTAATAACTAATATTAATATGAGATCATGTGGTATAAATATACCTTAAATATATGCAATAAAATTTATATTTTTTAAAAAATAGTAATATTGGACAAAGTAGAATGCAGAGCCAAGAATACTTCTAGGAATAAAGAGAGTTATTCATAATGTTAAAGGGAAGAACATAATAATACAAATGTATATGCATCTAAAAACAGAACTTCAAAATACATAAAGCACAACTGCAGAAAGAAGAGAACAAATCCACAATTATAGTTAGGGATTTCAACACCCTTTTCTCAATAATTAACAGAAGTAGAAAAAATATAAAGGATATAGAATATTTAAATAACACTATCAATTAGCTTGACCTGATTGACATTTATAGAATCCTCTACCCACCAACAAAAGCATACATATGCTTTATGAGAACATATAATTTTTACCAATATCATTCATATTGTGAGCCATAAGTCAAGTCTCACCAAATTTAAAAGAATCGAAGTCATACAAAGTATGTCCTCAGGTCACAATGTAATTAAACTAGAAGCCAATAACAGAAAAACATATTTAAAATTCCCCAAATATTTGTAAATTAAATACACTGGTAAATATCCCATGGGTCAAAGAAGAAATCAAAGGGAATAAAAGAAATTATTTTGAATAAGAAAATGAAAACACAACATTGAAAATATATGGGATGCTGCTAAAGCAGTACTTACAGGGAAATGTATAGCACTAAAAACATATCACGAGAAATAAATGTCTCAACGTAATGACCTCAACTTTACTCTGAGAAACTGAAAAAAAAAAAAAGAGTGAAATAAATCCAAAATAAGCAGAAAGAGTCAAAACAGAAACCAATTAGGTAGGAAAAAAAAAGAAGAGAGAAAATCATGAAACCAAAGTTGTTTCTTTGAGAAGATCAATAAAATAGATAAACAGCTAGCAAAATTGATCAGGACATAAAGAATAAGGAAACAAACTACCAATATCAGGAATGAGAGAGATTACATCACTAGATATTAAACTGATTAAAAAATAAGTATTTGAACAACTTTATGCTAATAAATTTGACAATGTAAGTGAACTGGACAAATTCCTTGAAAAACACAAACTATAACAACTCACTCAAGAAGAAATAGATAACCTGAATATTTCACTATCTATGAAAGAAATTAAATTTGTAGTTAAAAACCTTACCAAAAGAAAACTCCAGGCCCAGATTACTTTATGAGTAAATTCTACTAAACATTTAAGGAAGAAATGATATCAATATGACACAAAATCTCTCTAAAATTAGAAAAGGAGGAAATGCTTTCCAACTACTTCTGTGAGGTCAGCATTACTCTAGTACCAACATCAGAAAAGGCCTTACAAGAAAGGAAAATTACAGACCAAAATCCTTCATGAGCAAAATTTTAAAACGAAATTTAAGAAATTGAAATAAAAAATATACAAGGATAACACATCATGACCAAGTGGAGTTTATCTCAGGAATGCAAGCTTAGTTTAACATTTGAAAATCAATCAATGAAATTCAGCGTACTAACAGATTAAAAAAAAGAAAAGATCACCTCAACAAATGTAGAAAGATCATTTGACAAAATCCAGTGTCCATTTATGATAAAAACAGAAAGCATATCGGTTACTCCCTGGGCATGGGGGACAGGGAGCCAGTGCATAGCAGGGAGGGAAGGAGGAAGCCTTACAAAAGAACAGAAGGAAACTCTTGAGGATGGTAGATGTATTCATTAGGTTGATTTTGGTGATGATTGTTACATGGGTATATATATATACATATATGTGTGTGTGTGAAATTTATCAAAATGTGCACTTTAAATATGTGTAATTTGTATGCCAATTATACCCCAATAAAGCAGTTTACATTTTTTACAAAAATTCTTCTAAATAATCTTGACTCTGATCTCTTGAATAGTCAAGGTGTCAGACTTGGAAGTGAATAAGCTATCTTTAACTTAAAACCCAGTTGAGCCTTAATGACTCTAGCCCCAGTCACTATCTAACTGCAACTTTAGGAGATACCGCAGGCAAGAGCCACCCAGCTGAGCCCAGTCAACCTCCAGATCTATGACCCACTAGGGTTTATTTTTAACCCACTAAATTTTCAGGTGATTCGTCACACTGCAGTATATAACCAAGACAGTGAGTTTCAAACTTTTATTAGTTTGTATTTTGTCAGTCAAGCCTCTTTTATGTACAGGATCTTGTGGATAAGCTGAATATAAGAAACAGATTAAAGTAAAACTGCTTTGGTTAAAGTAGAAGTAGGAGCACCTAGATTCCTACCTGTGAGCGATCCGGGGAGCACCTCTTTGTGACCCACCCCCACACCAGAATGTCTCCTTTCTCAGATGGAGAACTGAGAACAAAAAGACTGACACACACGTTACCGATCTGTGACCAAACCCTAGGTTTCTTTACTCACAACTAACTCCACCATGCTGTTGAGAATAGAAAAATGTGGGAAGCATATGCAAAATATCAATTATTAAATCAGATTAAAAGAGTGAAGTAAAAAAAGGCCAAAAAAGCACAATGTACATATTTTGACAAACCTAAGCACAAATCAAATTTTTACCCAAGATGAAAGGAAATATTGGATATCTGATCTGACATTTCCACTAATGTTCGTAAATACGTATTGGCCATTTTTGTGTTCCTGACACTTGAAACAACCCAGGGAATGAACTTCAGATATGCTCAATCTGAAATGAAAAGAATTTACGAGTTCCAGAGAATAAAAACACCACACCCAGCATATCCTGCCAAATCTCCTGAAGGCTGAGGGAATATCTAATTCTTCTGAAGAGGCCTCTATCCCTTTATTTTTCTTTTTTGTTCTAGTGGTGCAAAAAATGGTGTAACAAATTCTGTGATAATGGCCTTCCTTATAGTATATTGAAATCAAATGCTCCCTTTTCAATCTCTGCTTTGGAGTTGAGATGATTATGCTGATAAGTAGTAAAGAAAACAGATCTATAAGAGACACACTTCCAAATAACATGATGAATTTATTTCAAAATAACATGAGTCCTAAAAACAAACACAGCTAAATTATACTGCAGAACTTGGCTATAAATTTCAGTGATGGTTCCCTGAACTACAGCAATAGGAATAATGTTTCTATGGTAAAAAATTTAAGTTTTGCTTAACATTGGGTTGAGAGACCATTTCACTAACACAGGTGTGACTTAGGATGGCAAAAGAGCCAGCCCTGTGCACAGTGAAGCTGCCATTCTCTAAGTAAAAATTACAGTCCTGGGTTCTGTACTATCATGTCATCTCAAGCTGATATTCACAAATATTTGGTCCCCTCCTTGGTATCTTTATTAATATTATTATGGACAAATTATAATTGTATATAGCTACTTGGTATCTCACTACTCCATTTCTGCAGCTGCAATTGAGTTCCAAAGTTACACAGCAAGAATTATTTTGTAGATTTTTTATTAGAGCAAGCTAAATGAATACAAAAGCAGAATTATCAACTTTTCAAACTAAAATTAAAAATCATAAACAATTTATAAGTGGTTTCTTTTTAAAAACTTTTCAATCATTTACTGCTTCTATCCAGACCAAGAATATTTTCAAAGCATGAAAGAAGTGGGATGCAAAGTCAGTAATGTCAGTGCACTTATTTTACCTTCCAGAATACATGAGGACATGAAACCTAGTCCTGTGTATCAATTTTTTTTTTAAATATGCATGTTTGAAAGGGAAGTGTGAAAAATCAGTAATGCAGTAGGGTGAATAAATAAAACTTTAGCTTTCAAAATAAAACTGTTAAGCAAATAAATCATTTGTTTGAATGCTTCAGATTTCGTAGTATGACAAGGATACTTCTAAAAGTTCAAGGAAAAATAGAATTAAAAGATAATACAAATCTTCCCATGAAATTTTTGAAGTACTCTCATGTAAACAAGTCTCGTTAATCAGTCTTGTGGTCAAAGCTTTTATATCACTTCTCTTTCAAATCAGTAGAGAACATATTTCTCTTGCCTATGCTTTGAAAAAAAAATCCTAATCAAAATTAAAAACAACAGTGCAAATCTCTTAAAATCCAAAAAATTCATAAAAACATTACAGTATGTTTAATACTATTAATCCTGTAATGTAAGAATTGCTTGGGCATTTTACCAACATTTACAACAACATAGAACTATAAGAGAAACTTAGCCTCCTGTCTTCATGTGTGTAAACATCTAAACCTATTAATTCTCAATGGAGATGAGCGATGGAAAGTAGAATAAGCTAAAATTATTTTTCAAACTAGGCACACTCCCTCTCTCCATCAGAATAGGGATGGGGGAAATGTGAATGCTTGGAAAAACTCCTTAACTTTATCAGATAATTAGCCCTTCTCATCTTGTTAAACCCCCTTCTTAAGAACTTCTTGACTAGCCATCTTTATGATGATCTCTACAAATAATGATTCAATAATAACAATGATAATGATAATAAAATAATGCCAATACCTTATATGAAATGTCACTTTGCTATTTATGAAGTCTTTTAATTATCTCATTCAAGCCTTACATGAGCTCTATGAAATAGTCCTGGTGGCTGCTATCATCCCATTTTACAGCTGAGGAAAATGAAGTTCAAAGAAGTGAAGGGTTTTTCCCAGTTTCAGCTTCATATACTAGAGCTGGGGACTAGAATTTAAAGTTATTTGAGGCTCAGTCCAGTTCTCTTTCCCTTGTACAATACAGTCTCCTTGTATCATAATGAGATGGTGCTCTCTAAGTTTAAAAAAAAAAAAGTTGTTTTGACTTAAATGTAAGTCAATTTCTTCATTTAGTTCCCTTTCATAAAATTCCAACTTCTGGGTTAAGACTTCTGAAAACATGAATTGAAATAAGAATTTCTCTCCCCCAACACATAAAGTGTGAGCAAAATATAGATGTAAGGACACTCCCAGGCATAGACTGACCAAGGCAGCCAAACAAGGAAAGGATGTAACCTAATGACATATTTCGAAAATGTATGGCTAGGGAAAAAAAGAGAAGATTCTAAGAGAAACAAGAGACAGCTGGTTTGACTCAGCTATGAACCCTAAGCTCAGCCCCAAAAGTCATTATTAGACTGCAGAAAACGAATAGAATAAAAAGTACTGAGATTCAAACTCTTGCTCAGAGAGGAAATCACATTCAATACAGTGGAAATTGAGTCAAGAAGTCTTCCAAACCCTAACAGAGTCAAGCCTGGATAGAACTGATCAAGCAAGAAGATGGAAGTAAATGTAATGGAAACTCTGAAAACATACTACAGGAAAAAAAGGAAGGAAGAAAGGAAAGACAGAAAAGACTTAGAAGGAAAACCAACTTAAAGGCCAGAAAGAAATTATTGACATTTGTTTTATGCCATAGCATAAGTTAATGAGAATATGAATTTGGTAAAGTGTGAGCTCAAAGAGAAGATATTAAAACTAAAGAATGAGATTAAAAGGAAGATTTGACTGAAGCTATATTATTACAGAACTAATCAATAATCTTAGGGTTGGCAAGGAAAAATAGACACCACTGCATATGAAATTTTATAAGACAAAATATGAATTCAATTAGAATAACACTAATAAATGAAGAAAAATAAAATAATAAAATCATAAACAATGATAATTACTATCTCTGTGCTAGATGAACTACAAATGAAGAAGCTGTGGTGAAAGATACAATAGCGGAAAATCTCCATACCCTCACCTCGAGTGAAGGAAAAAACTGGACATGCAAATCAGTTCTAAGAAAATTTGATATGGAAGGTTCAATATAAACACTACCTTAGTTAGTCACTGAACATCAAGGACAAAGAAAGCATTAGATGTCCAGTAAAGCATATAACCTACTGTGATAGTTAATTTTATGCAACAACTTGACTGGGTCACAAAGTGCCCAGACATTTGGCCAAACATTATTCTGGGTGTGTCTGTGACAGTGTTTCTGGTTGAGATTAACATTTAAATCTGTAGGCTGAATAAAGTAGATTGACCTCCCCAAGGTGGATGGGTCTCATCCAATTAACCATAGACAAGAATAGAACAAAAAGGCTGAGTAAGAGGGAATTCCTCCTGCCTGATTGTTTGAGCTAGAACATTGATCTCTTCCAGCCTTCAGACTCAGACTGAAACATTGGTTCTTTTGGGGCCTCAAGCCTACTGGCTTTTAGACTGAATTTACAACATTACTGCTCTTGGTTCTCGGGCCTTTGGATTCAGACTCAGACTGGAAGTACACATTGACTCTCCTGGGTTTCTAGCCTGCAGATCTTTGGGCTCCTCAGCTTCCATAGTCACATGAGCCAATTTCTCATAGTAAATCTCTCTCTCTCTCTCTCTCTCTCTCTCTCTCACACACACACACACACACACACACACACACTCACACAGTATTGGTTCTCTGGAGATCCCTGACTAACATACCTACAAAGATGAAAAAGTCAGACTGACTTTGTATGTCTCCATAGTAACATACAATGGCAGAAGACTACAGAAATATACACAAAATTCTAATGAAAGAAACTGCAACTCAAGAGCACTGATTTAGTCATGACGTCTTTCTAGTATAAAGACAGTGGCAGACAACGTGAAAGAACCAGGGAGCAGCACCGATGTGCCCTTCTCGAAACAAAGTCTGACAATAAAATCTAAACAAATAAGCAAGTAAGGATCAGCGAAGCTACGGTACACAGACTAGTGGGGAATAGCTCTTCCATTTAAACAAAGAAATTATACTAAAACAATAGAAATTATAATTGTATAATATAAACATAAATCTGGATAATCAGAAAATAATATACCTAACAGCAAATGAGAGATGGGCAAAGTAGTGATGGAAGAAAGACAGTGTTAATATTCTCATTTTATGCCACTAAAATTGGGGGGGGGAATACTTAAATGTTCTTCAGAACCTCTTCTATAACCTGAGAGGGATGGATATTTTAGGAAACATCCCTAGTAAAAAAGAAACATTTTTTTTGAAGTTCAGCAATTCCTTCAGTTGCATTTCATTTAATTCTTCTTCTATAAAACATAACAGTTTTTGTTGAGAAATAGCACCTATATCATGATGTCATTTTTATAAAATATAAAATTTCAGAGTATGCATAGAAAGATGCAAGTCCATTCAGTGTTAACTATGGCAATTTCTGGGTGGTGGCATTCTTGATGATTCACTCTTACTTTTCATTTTTATTTTCCTAAATAGTTTGAATTATTGTTTAAAACATTTGCAGTTTTTCTTTTTTTAAAAAAATACTAGAAGCTAATATGCAAAGATCTTAACAGTAATGGAAGTATATCTAATTGTTCTTTACTTTTTAAAAATAAAATTCCGTTTATAAAAATAGCAAGTTGCTCCCTAGCTATCTTCTTGCTATTAAATATCTAACACAGTGCTTACAAAGAATGACTCAAAATTCTTTCAAGCACCCTTCCCTGCACTCTCTCTCAATGGAGAAAGCTAGAAAATCTTTAGAAGTAAGAAGATTCGACCTTTCATTCCCTCCCACTTGAAACATACATGACTGCAACATCTGCATTTTACTTCAATAGTAAATAAGTGAAAATAAGCCAGACATTGCCTTCAACAGGGCAAAAATATGTGTGGACAGTGGCAGCAGGGTTGCGTACTTTCACTTTTTTGAATAGAAACCTCAGTTTGAATACTGACACTAATTTTCTAGCTGTGACCTTGGCAAGTTCTTCTTTCTGATTCTCAAGGGATAAGACCACAGAACATAGTTATGTGATGGTAAGAATTAAACAGACAATATGTATGAATAAAATAGCACATGTTAGATCCTTCGTAAACGGTAGCTATTATTATTTTCAAACTAATTTTAATTATTTTATTAAATCAAAAGGAGGGATCTGGAAGAAGGACAAAATTAGAGAACACTCTAGAATCCTCTCCAAAAGCAGCTTTTCCCACTTCCATGACATCTATTAAGTTTTTAGTGTCTAGGGCAGGAGTTTGCAAGGGAGCCGAGAATGGCCAGTCCCAACAATGAAAAGTAGTAGAAGTCTCCTTTCTCCCCGGCACTTTGTAGACCCACATACAGCTTGGTCTCTGTTCATTATTTCATATCAGCTTTGTAGCATGTGTCTGGATTCATTTTTATGAGCTCTTAGAGTATATCATTTACCAAGTTGTAAAGTGCAATCAGCTTGTCTGACCACGCAGAAACCAGGTTCATGAGATTGTGCTAAGCCTTTTCAGGTGAATGAATGACCAGGCTGAAAACCCCTCCTCTCCCTGCACTGAACCATGGCACTCCAGGGCGTAGCTCTGCTTCTATCACTGGACCACAGAAATGCTTTCCTGTCCAGCCCTAAGAGCTATGCACACTTCCCCTCCAGCTTCTGAGGAAGGCATTTACAGGGCACACGCAGCTGTCCAAAGAGGAACAATTCCTTAAACAGTGCACTTTAGGCTTGGCTTTTGTGAAAGAAGAATAAACACGAGATTTGTAGAGATTCAAGATAAGAAAATACTGTGTTCCGGCTACAGGTCGAAGTCCAGTCATCCTGAGTCATCAGCACTGAGTTTATCAGGGCCTTCTCTCGGGCTCTGGGCCTAATCCTGCAGAGGAAGCTCTCCCTGCGCAGGAGCTGATGGGCCACGTGTATATGAGAACTAGGTCCATGAACGCCGGGATGATTTCCCCCTTCCCATTTGGATCTTTATCTTCTGTTATTTTGAGAGGAAGGAGAAGCAAAGTACTAACATACTCAGTACCGCTTTACTAGGCACCCTGCAAAGAATCTGAACTCTCAGTTCTGTGCCAAAAGTTGCTGTGGGCCAGGCCGCAGGCCTGAGCAGGGAAGGCCGCAGAGGACTCCCACGAGCCTGGCTCCCATTTCTCCCACTGCACGCATCCCCTCCCCCCCCCAGAATCGGGAGCTCTTCAAGAGCACAGTCGCCGCTTTACTTCCCTGTAAGCTGTGCAATGTCTGGAACTAACGGAGGCTCAATAAATGCTCAGTGAATAAAACAAAGGGATTAATATGGAGATAATTACAATCACTTTCCAAATGGATTCCTCACTCCCAGCCTCGTCCTTCTAAGCCACTCTGTGTTGCATGGCCAGCTTCCTCCCCTCCAAATATTTCATTCCCTCATTCAAAACTCCTCATGGGGCTTCTTTTCCTTGAGTTCCTGGGTACCTACCAGACTCACCCATCAGCTCCTGCACACTCTGCATGTTCCCACTGCAAGTTGTTCTGTTCATCTGGAACCTCCCTTCGTCCTGTCCCTGCACGTCCAATTTTTGTCTCCCTGGGTTTTGAGACCTAGCAGAAAGAGGTCCTCAATAATGACAAACAGTCACTGATATGTGGGAAATTAATTTCTCCTCTTTTGTTATACTCTTCAAGTATAGGGCTTAGGGCAGCAACAGCCTTTGTGACTTACGAAGAACTCTGATGGGGCAACCTCTGTGTGATGTTTGATTATAGGAATAGCTTCTGTATTAGTCAAGGTTCTCCAGAGAAACAGAACCAGCACGATATGGAGAGACAGAGAGAGATTAATTTTAAGGAATTGACTCATGCAATTATGAGGCTTGATAAATCCAGAATGTGTAGGTAGGGTGGCAGGCTGGAGACCCAGGGAAGAGCCCAAAGGCAGTTACTGAGAGAATTCCTTCTTACCCGAGGGAGGTCACTCTTTGTTCCCCTAAGGCCTTCAACTGATGGATGTAAGCCACCACTTCACGAAGGATAATCTGCTTTACTCAAAGCCCACTGGTTTAAATGTTAATCTCACCCAAAACACACCTTCACAGAAACATCCAGCATCATGTTTGACCGTATAGCTGGGCACCATGGCCCAGCCAAGTTGGCACACAACATTAACCACCACCGCTTCTAAATGCCCACCACAGCCTCCTCACACCAGCACCGTTCCCAACCACAAAAGGGGAGCTTCTCCTGGCCCTCAAAGTTCTCTCACTTTTATTCTATAGTCAGCACCAAAACTAGCCCCATGAATATTAGCCTCCTCCCATAAAATATGGGCACAGAAAAACAGAGGGCTTCAAAGGATGGATTGGGGTGAAGGTTCCCCTTAGCACAGCTGAGATACACCCTTGCTTTCAAGAATAATATTAAGAGGAGTAAAAGGAAATGATTAAAGAAAGTTCAAACAGCACAAGGCACCAAGTTTCTAAAGAACAAATTTCTGGTTCAATGACTGCCTGTTAGTGCATAGGCACGGAGTCCTGGCTTCACACTCTACCTACCGAGGAACCAAAAGGGTTGAGACATCTGCAGACAGACCTTCCTGGGAAGGTAACAGGTTAGGTAGTCAGAGTTTAAAGTCCAGCCAGAACCCTATTCTTATCTCATTGTCAGTTGTTATAGAAGGAAATAATCCAGGCACAGAGATGCCTTCTCTTCCTCTAGGTCGTGAGTTATTTCCTTATAGTTCTTTTCTAACTAATCTTACCTTTAAAATAGGAGCTTGAGAGCAAACCTGTGCCATGTTTACCCCAGGCCCGAATAGACCATGGCTTGCATTCTTATTGGCATGAGATGGGGGAGATTTGGACACCTGGAAGGTAATGACCCGTAAAGTTTTCATTCATATACAATCATTCTCCTTATATGGTTGAACATAAATTCAGCTACTGTGGGCTTGGGGATTCTGCCGAGAGGCCACCACAATATGTGCATTGTGTGTATATTCACAGTGCATAATACAGAGTGCACACACCTACAGAATTATCTACCTAGCACATCTTTTCTAAGAATTTATTTCCTTCTCAGCACCACTGTCCCCGCACCCCCAACTCCTCCTCTCCCACACTTTTGCCACAGGAGCCACCACACATGAACATTTAGGGCCCTGCTCCCTGGCTGTTGGTTCATCCACAGGTTAGTGCTGGACTTCAGCTGGGCCACAGTCCTTCTTTGTGACTCACAGCCCAGGGATGAAGTGCAAGTTGAACTAATCTCTCTCCAGTGGCTCCATACTTCAATACAAAACTCAGGTGCTGCTGTCACACAGGTCTTCCGCTCAGTGGAGAAAGCCAGTCTGAAGTGAGAGAGAGTGAAGCAACATTCAAAGAGGAACATGAGAAGAATCCTGACAAGCTTCTAGCTCCTGGCTTTAAGTATTCATAACCCAGCTCCATGTCTGCTCTTCCTGTGTCTTGGTTATTCAATGCTTCCTAGAATTCTATGAAAAAACAAACCAAAATATAGTATCCTTCCAATAAATTGCCTTCTTGCATAAGGTAGTTTATGGTGGGTTTCTAACATCTGCAACCAAAACATCTTAAATATTTTGTAATGTGGCACTTCTCAATGCTCAGATTGTGTCCTGATAAAATATCACCTGATTGCTGGGGCAATTAACTGAGATAATTAATGTAGAAGTGCTTTGTTATCTGTAAACATAATTCATGGATGTGATTCTTCTGAAGTTCTTATATTCAGTTAAGTGGGAATAAATATTTCTGCTTAAAGACCAAAGGGTTTGTCTTGCTTTATAATTTTCTTACTTTTTCAGAATTTTTGTAATATGTTACCACTTTTTGCAGTCTTGAGGGCTATCTAACATGCAGTCATCTTTCAATTAACAATCAGGACCCTGACTACAAAAACAATGTATGTTATATAAGTATAATAATAACATTTGTAGAAAAGCCTATTTTGGTACTTCTACCTATAATACCTGGACTCTTAGGGATCTGAGAAGTCAGCAAGATATCCTGGGGCTATTTTTAATACTTTTAAACCTCTAAAGACAATGGTACATGCACCAAATACCCATATACGCAAGTTAAATATAACATTATATGTCTTTGCTTTGGACTAGAATTAGATCAACTCAGTCTGGCAACTGACTAGCTCATGTTGCTCAAAAATTCTGATTGGCTGTTGGTGATACCACAGGCATCCCTCTGATGAAATTCAGGGATCAGACTGGGATCAGATGGTAAAATCCAAACAGAACTCCCACAGCAGAATTGACCTGCGGGTGAGTACAGGTTGACAGCCAAAATTAAGGAATCTGTAGTAATGAATATTGCCTATACACTGCTATGTTTACATAACTTTAACATAACCGTAACGAGACAAATATGATTTTATTTATTAGAAAAAACTTTCAAAACATGAGATAAAAGGAGAGACAACAAAAGGAGTCCTGGGTGATGAAAAGAATGGTAACTTCTGGTCTACAATATTATCTAGAATGATGATTCCCTAGTCATGTTCTCTAGCATATTTATAACAGAGTTATAAAAAGAAGAATTAATATAAAAGGGTCTGCTATACTTGGGCAACACTAAGTCAAACAAACTTGTTTTGCTTCATGATTTCTCAGAGCCTTTATCATCTTTGTACTTTGTGATTCTCCAAGAGGAGGTTAAAGCATGTCCCAAACTTATCTGACCAGGGAACTGTTCCTTTTTTGAGGCATTTTATGAGACTGGCATTCCATGAAACATACTTTGCCAAAAGTTGGTCTAATAAACACTCATGGAGTGCCTCCTATTTTCATTACATGCCTCACGTATAGCTTTATAAATAGAGCTGGCCCTGTCAGTTGGCAGAATATATAAAATTAGAGTAGCTTTACACACCATCAAAAGATCTCTCCCACATCCTATCAAACTGCCTACATTTCTATCATTAAAGTGCCATTTATTTGGTTCTTGAATACTTTCTGCTAATCTAATGCTCCTGAGAAAAGAAACAAATTTGACCAAATTTCCTCAAGTATGTCCAGGAAAATACCTGTAATGGCAGAGCAGGATGAACTGATAACCCTGACGATCCAAGTGAACTAACTCTGAAGCAGCTGAAAACTCAATATTTATATCAAGTCTCCTACTGGATTTAACATTCACACAAATTTAACATTCTACACCGTAATACACCCAAGTTCACTTTAACATAAAACTGTTTTAAATGACTCAGGTACTGTCAGAAGATGTGCCAAGTTATAGCCTGTGGCTGCAGGTAACCCTGTGACACGCTGTCTCGCTGGATGAGGAACAAGCCGTGGGGAAGAGGCACGAGTAGGGCCTCAAGGAGGAAGTCAGAGTCCCCATAAGAGAGGACGACACTGGAGGGGGCGGCAGGGCAGTGCCAAAGCATGGGTACAAAGCCAGAGACACGTGTGTGATTGTGATCAGGGAGCAGGAGAAGGGGACAGAGCTGAGCAACGGTGCTGCGGGAGCCAGTCCCAGTTCTCCCTTGGTGGGTTCCATTTCCGTTTCTTTCTTCGGATCAGGAAGGCTGCTCAGTGCCCGCAATAACCTTTCCCTCCACTTCCTCTTTCCTTTTCTGCTCCTTAACCTCGTTTTGTTGCCCCTCCTCCGTTCTCTGTATTTCCTCTTCTACTCTCCCCCTAATCCAAATAAGATTGATTATTGGGGTCGGGGAGAGGTAGTGAGAGGTGGGTGAACGGGGTGACCAGGATCAAAGTTTTGCCACCTCTTTTTGAAGAAGGAAACAGTTTCAGTTCCTATAATTTCATGCCATAAAAACTACATGGAAGTGAACACAATGGTGAAGGGGGAGAAAGAAAGAACATTCCACCGTTTCTTCTGCACTTTGTAATAACTGGTATCGACACCGGTGCTGGAAGTGGCTTTCAACATCTTCGAGTTTTAGTGGTTTTCAAGCTTTTGAAATTGAGGAACATTTCATCAAATCGACTTATTTGGAACAAAGAAACATAGTATACATATTTCCTAGTGTACAGATGTAACCATCATGCTCAGTAGTCAGGACCCATGAAACAACTGAAAATGACTTTGCTCCTTTCTCCCCAGTGCCCCTGCATACCCACTCTTTGAGGCTGTGCATCCACTTTCCTTGGATACAATTTAGTGCAGCCTCTCTGGGCCCTCTTAGATTTAAAGAAGAAAGTCCTTCATTCACTGTATTCCTTCAAACAGTTCCTGTTCGGTTATTAATCTGGTGAGTCCAGTGTAGCAAGAACCCTGAGCTCTTCAAAGCCTGTCTTCTACCCTCCTCAGTTAGGACTGCTGCAGTCTGGGCTTCAGCAATGGGAATGGGGCTTTGGGCTGGTTTATTCTTTAGCTTCTCACGTTTTTCTTCTTCCTGTTTTGCCCCAGCTATTGAATGGATTTTCTGACACCTCCAAGATTAAAAAGTCAGGAAAACAGGGGAGACAAAGAGGTAAGAAAAGTCTTCCTCGTCAGGTGCTGCCGTGGGTGGCATTGGCATTCTCTGGGCCTCATAAATGTATAAAGTCAGCTCTTTCTCTTAGGGGTGTTTCATAAGTTCTTGGGAGACTCCATTACTCCTGTAAACTTTCATTTGCTGTTTTTGTGAACATTCGTAAGTGAATGTCTTCAGACTGTTGACTAATGAGTCTCCCATCAGCCCCTTCCTCCAGCCTTTTTCTAGTGAGGTCTTCTTGCTGCCCTGGGTAGCTCTCTTAGATGGAATCCAAGGCAACTGTTAGATAGCTCTTTCTCTTTCTTAGACTGCATCTGGGCCACAGAAGCACACATCTTTGACCTTCCACTCAAAGGGAGTACAGTTACTTCCTAAAGCACAGTCCTTCACTGCACCCACACAGCCTCCTGATATAGGTTCCCCTCAACTGCGGGGACACAAATCCAGTACTCCAAGTGGCCTCCCTGATCCCTTTTCACTGGTTGTGGGGTAACGGAAAAGCACCCCCTTTTCCCTCCTCTAGGGTAAAGGGTGCTGATAGCACAGTGACGACTCTGTCTAAACATCTAAAACTCTTCCAATTTCCAACTATTCTTGCCCTCTTCAACTTTAAACTCTTTGTAATCCAAAGTGGGTAAGGGTTAAAGATTGCAAAACTAGTTTTCAACAACTTTTTGTTGGTTCTGCCTAGTCGTTCTCCTATAATATATTTTCAGTTCACATTTGTAACATTTGAACTACAATGCTATTTAGATGAACTCAGGAATTTTAAAGACAGGAGTTAGGAATGATTGTTGGGGTCGAAGGTCAGTCTCCACCTCCATGAAATCAGTCAGGCATTTGCAGAACCTTTGAAACAGCTGCTGTCAGACACTAGTCTTGTTCATGCTTTTGCTTCTAGAAATGAGAAATCTGACAAGTTGAGAGATTTTCTCAATTATATTAATTTTTCTGTAATTATTTCTCAATAATTATAGGCAGAGAAAGATGACCAAATCATGGTCCCTTCATGCCTACTCCTGTAAATCTATTACCACATGGTCTTGGCCAGATCCCATGACTCTCAGGAATATGTATAGAATGTGTATAGGTTGGGCAGCCCCTATGGCGCTACAGTTAGAAATCTGGCTTCAAATCCTGTCTCTTTCACATCCCCCCTCAGTGATCCTGGGCAAATCTCTTGTCCGTTCTAAGCCTTTGTTTTCTATCTGTAAAACGACATTGATAATGGCATGAAGGACAAAATGGGAAATTTATAGGAAAGTACTTTTTAGACAGCTATGCTCTAAGCCTTGGTTTTCTATTTGTAAAATGACATTGATAATGGCACAAAGGACAAAATGGGAAATTTATAGGAAAGTACTTTTTAGACAGCTATGTCTTAGGCAAACACTGGTTATTATTATTATTATGGCACGGGGGGGAGGGTGACCATGGTTTGTTCAGGATAATCTTGTTCTTAGAATTTTTACAAGATTTATTATAAAATCACTAATGCGTGACAGTGTTTAGTCATAAGAAATGCATAACCTAAACAAGTTCCAGAAGTTTTTCACATAACCC
Source organism: Cynocephalus volans (assembly GCF_027409185.1). NCBI lineage: Eukaryota > Metazoa > Chordata > Mammalia > Dermoptera > Cynocephalidae > Cynocephalus > Cynocephalus volans. Next base: position 101,779,773 of record NC_084460.1, on the reverse strand, counting down.
TTATGCAACTGTAAGTCTATTACTTTTCCTATTAAAAAATATTTTAGAAAGAGTGGTATGCATGTTATACTAATCTTATAGTAAGGTACGGGTGTCACAACATGCCTGAGCAGAACAGTGTCCAGAGTAAGAGAACTTTGACCTCCCACGAGGCTATGGAAGAGGACACAGCTTTTCTCTGAAGAAATTTTCTACAACAGGCCACTTCAGTGCCACAGGGTGCCTGAAAGTCTCTCTAACCACAGAGGAAAAATACATACCAGGTGGCTCTCCCAAAAGGAGTCCCTGGAACTAATCAATGTCAAAGACACAGAGAAAGTCAGGGCAGGTCAAGTAGTGTCTTACTGAGGCTCAGAGAGAAGGCTGCTAACATAGGCTTTTTTGACAAGCAGGAAACCACGCCCTTTATCCTTGCTTGATCTCTTTGGATTGCAAAATACTGTATATGCAATGCTCTTGTCTGACCCAAGAGCCTTCCAGAAAGAGGGAAGGTGGAGGAGAGGAGGAGCTCTTCATAGGGGAACAAACTTTAATCTTCATTTTCTGAGAAAAGTAAGAAAGATCAAAGGAAAGGGCTCTCCTTGGACTGGAAAACTGTAATTACCTTCCAATTTCAGCCTTCCTAGAGAGGAGTATATGGCCAAGCTTAAATTTATTTTTATTTATGTTTACTAAAAGCCAGAGAAGCAGGTTTGAAATCAACCATGAGCACTGACCTAAATGGGAGACAAACGCCTGGGTGCAACATGATGTAATATAAGACAGTAAACCAGAGGGGATGCGGGTCCAGTTAACTCTACAACAGGCAGCCCTGATCCATTTATTTCTGCTGCTTAGAGCCATTTTATTTGGGATATTTTCTTAACATAATCATACATGTACATGTTAAATCATTTGTGCTTTCTACCATGATTTAAAAGAACATGTTCAGGGCTAGCTAGCTGGTTAGCTCACTTGGTTAGAGTGTAGTGCTGATAACACCAAGGCCAAGGGCTCGGATCCCTGCACCAACCAGCTGCCAAAAAAAAAAAAAAATTAATAAAAAAATAAAGAACATGTTCAATGGAGTCATGCAACTTTTCTGTTTTTTATTTTAAAAGTTATTTTTCCTTTAGTACTATGTGTAGAGGCTCTGAGGACCACCACTCTTACTAGTCTACAAATCTAGTAGTATATGAGTCTGGTAGTCTATGAATCTAGTCATTCTAGACTGAAAGGCCAAGCTGGGCTCAGCCCAGATACTGTGCAATTTATTCAGGGAGACTTTTGACCATCCAGGCCAGATAGGATTTAGTGCAGGTAAATGGGAAATGGAGACAGCAATGGGAATTCTGGACAGTGGCCTTGAGAGATAAAATCTGCATTCGGTCAGCCTCCATTTGCCAAGTTGGGAGCCCACTCTGGATGTACTGCGGATTTATCAGACTTACTGAGCCATTGTCTCCCTTCCATGACTATGAGCCTTTCCACTGGAGAAACAAGGTCTTAAGGATCTGTGTTCTCCCAGGGAGAAACCTAGTTCCTGGAATATAGTACTGGGACAGTAGACATTGAACAACTGCTTGATCATCAAACCCTAAATGTATTTTTTGTCTAATCATTCACCCTTCATTTACTTCTTATTTCCCCCAGGGACTAGCACTGTACAGGCAGGAACTAGTGAGTAAATGAATGAATAAATGGATATGTTAATAAATGCCTATTGTCTGATTATATATAAAAGCATCTGTGAATGTAATAGTGTTTTTTCCTAATGCTGTTTGCTTGAAATACGGTGCCATTGTTCATTATGTTAAATGCACCTTTATATTTGCAATACTTTGTGCTATTTATAAAATGCTTTCACATGCATTATCTTATTTAATCCTCACAGCAGTGCTATGAAATAGATTTTATTATTCCCACTTTAGATAAGATAGGTGATTTGTCCAAAGTACACAATAAGCACAGAGTTGGACATGAACTTGAAGTTTTGACACATACACCTACAGCAGTCCTTTTCCCCAAGTTGAAAGGTGAGTGGGAGGTAAAGTTATATTCATTTGTAAACTGATGTTTGTTTCTGAAACTGTAGTAAGTAATGTGCAGTCTCCAAACTCCCAGTAGGCTCTCTCACCAGGCACCCAGCTTGTCACTGGCTATACCTGCTTTTGAACGCATAGCTGGTCTTACGCCTGGTAACTTTACAGGACTTGCATTTGACTATAGCTACCTGATAGCAAAACAACTAGTGAAAAGGGGGAAATTCAAACAATTAACAAGGTATTATTTTGTCTATACAATGACAAACAACCTTTGGGTTGATTTTTTGGTCTTTGAGATGAGTTGTTGTGTTCGTGGAGATAGCATAATTATTACTTCTCCAGTTAAGTGTCAGCCCACGACAAGGAAGCCAGCAGGCTTGAACAGCAGGAGTCAGTAGTAACAAACCAGGCCTCTGAGTGGGGCCTGCATCCTGAGGCCCTGGTGCTCTTCTCTGTCTAATCTGCGCTGCTGGCATTGCTGCTGCAGAGACGCTTAGTATCCTAGAGCTGGCAGGACCTTAGAAATCATTTCATGCAGTAGTTTTCAAACTTTGAAAAAATGGTATTGAAAATTTTATTTAAATGAAACCTAATATAGAAACACAATAAGCAAAGCAAATCCAAGCAGATTTGCTTTGGTTGAAGAGAAGATTAGATTGTGATAAGCCTGAGGGGCCCTTCCCCTCAGAGTGGTCCTTGAGACACCAACAGGGCCCTAGAAGTAAGTTAACCCCATCATTCTACATATGAAGAAACAGAGACCCAGAGACTAAGGTAAAGAACTGAGAAATCTGTTAATTTGGTTCTGTTATTCTTTAAATTTCTATATTCCTCATCTTAGATTCACTTTAATTTCTTTCTGGATTCCAGTCTCCTCCTGTATCTATCCTATGTCCGCTCACTTACACCTGCTCTCTGCATTCAGAACCACCCCAGACGTCTAACTAAAGACCACTAATGCTGAGAAGACATCATATTTCCCAAATTTCCAATGTCAAAAGAGTTAACAGGACAAGATGCAGATTCTTAGAGTCCCTTCTTGGCGGTTCTGATTCAATTGGCTTGGGATAAAACCCAAAGGATTCTTCAGATCATTGAAGTTTGGGAAACACTTGCTGGATGGAATGGGCCAAGGGTGTCTGTCCTTTTGCAGGGAAGGTAGAGCATACCTAGGTGGGCCATTCACCACCTGTAAATCTAAGGTGAAAAAAGTTTTCTCTCTTCTTTTTAATTGAGGAATGTCAGTTCTCTGGCCTAAAAGAAAAGTTTCAACCGAAAATACTTCCATTCATTTTTGAGCTGACGAAGTTTCAAGGTGCGCCAGTCTGTGACGTTATGTTTGACTTGCTTGAGTAGAAAGGGAGATTTCAGGACAGGATCTCTGCTCCCTCACTGATCATCAGCTCCTGACTGTCCACTGCCGCTCAGGCACTGCTATGCTACCTGCTCTTTGCCAGCAGGGCCTACTCCAGGTCCTTGATTCTTCCCAAATCCGAAGTTTGCATCATCCAACACACCATTCTGAGACTCCCTATGAAGCCTGGACTCCAGCTATATCCACAGTTGCTCACTTAACCACTCTAGACTCACCACCATGGCTTGTTTACCTGTTTGTGTAATACAGGTGTCTGCTCCTGGAAGACTAGCAGACTAGCCCTTGAGTTTGCGGGTACCACCCTTTCCCTCAACATTTACATAAAATGTCTTGAGTCCCCTCCCCACTTATAAATGAGATCTGGACCCTCTCACACTTTGTTTTAGGAAAAATAAGTATTTAATTATTTATCTTTCAAAATCTGGGGCACGTCTCATTTCCTCTCCAGAGGCCATCTGGCTTAACATGTCTCGTCACTAAACTTGACCCCCAGTCAAGTTGACTCTGCCTTGGCTTCTGGTTGTTCTTCTGCTGGTTGTAGAATGATAGGACCACCATTTTGTTTGAAATAATGCTGTCATTGGTAGCGCTGGCCTCAAAGGATGGGGTCACAGAGAACACTGGGCTTCTCAGCATCACATCACCCCTTAATTTCCAACATGTTATTAACACAGGGCAGACGGCAATGAACAGACTGTAATGAAGATTGGCGGCAATTAGAGGGATTATATCTACAACTAGATGCTGCATTTTATTGTCTCCAGAGTCCAAGGAGAGGAGATTTTAAACCCATGATAGGGGTTTCCTCACGGACAAACCCCAGTTCTCAGCCCTGCTTCTGCCTCTTGAGGTCTTCAGAGAGAGCTCCCTCCACAACCCTTCACTGCAGAAATAAGTACCCTATAGATTAAATACACTTATGCTAGAATTTGTCCAGCCACACCCACATTGCCCCCCAGCACATACACATGCACACACACACATGTGTGTGAGAGTGCATGAGCGCATATTTGCACACACACCAGGACAATCCACAGGATAAATAATCCCTAGCAGCACTCAGAGTATCAACAACACTGGAGAGCGTACGCACTTTAGCACAGTTTGGAATAGGCTCCAGGGCTCCATATCTTTTCTATTTCAGGGTCACCCTGCAAGTGTAAGGTGAAGCAATACCTCCTTATTCTCTATCTCTACTCCTCCTTGTCCCTCAGTCAATTTAAAACAACATACACGCATGTATACACACACACTTCTGAGAAAAAGCCAACACTCATTTTCCCAAAGCCAACCTAGCCTGCAAAATGTTCTCAACCCCAAGAGAAAAATACCCTTTTATACAATTATGCAGAAGAATTATAAGTCCCTTTAGCCTAACCCCTTCGCTGCAGCCTGTGCCTTCTCACTCATGACAATCAGGCTGAGTGGATTGTTCACATGGCACATTGGTGGTACCATGGAAATAGGATTCATATCAGTCCTGTGCTTTTTCTACTGGGTTATGATTTTATTCTCTCCCAAATGCTGTGAGGTGAGTAGAACAGATAAGGCATACTGCTGGTGGTCTTTCACTATCCATCTTCTTCCATAAAAATAGTTTCGGCTGGGCACGTGGCTACCTTGCTAAAGACCACTACTTTACCTAGCCAGTCCTACAGCTAGAGGTGGCCACATGACTAAGTTCTAGCCCATGAGATGTGACATGTGCCATTTTTCTCAGTCTTGCCCTTAAAGAGATTGAGTGTGTATGTGACTCTCTACTTCCTTCCTACTGGCTATGAAATGACTAGAACGCAACAGGAGTCTTGAAACCAGACGTGAACTTCCTATCTCCGGACTTCTGCAGAGAAAGAAATAAACATCTGTTTTGTTTAAGCCAAAGTATCTTGGGCACTCTTTGTTATGGAAGCCCAGGTGGAACCCTGTTAAATACAGTGACCATCCTCACAGATGCCAAGTTCCTTTCAGGAGACACAACCAGTAACAGGAAGAGCTAAGGCTTGGACCCAGCACTCTAACCGTGGTGCTTTCTTCAGCCTTTCTAAAGATGTCTTCGTCAGAACTTGTATACCTTAAAAAACAGTAGAGATACATATTAAGAAATCTGGGCTGGCCGATTAGCTCAGATGCTTAGAGCATAGTGCTGATAACACCAAGGTCTAGGGTTCGATCCCTGTACTTACCAGCTGCCAAGAAAAAAAAAGAATAAAAATCTGACATTTAATCCCATGTCCTTTGTAGTTTCCTTGTCGAGAATACCTACCAATTTTCTTCTGTTAAGACAGTGCTGTCCAATGATCTGTCAACTTCCACATCAACAGCAGCCTCAACTTAGGTTGGGAGCTCAAAAGTACAAAAAACACTTTCTGGAAGCAATGCTTTCTTTCCCTTTAATACATTCATGAGGTAATTTACTATCTCGAAACTTAAAGACAGAAAATAACCAACAAAAATGAAAGAGATTTCACAAATAAGTAGAGGAAATGAAGGGTCCAGGTAATGAGAGCTAATTGCTATTGACTTAGTGAATGTAACTTCTTCCCTTAATCCTCTCCAACAGTTCTGCTAAGGCCCACAAGTGAATGAAGGTGAAATAATCTTATTGCCCACAAAAACACTGGGAAGTAGAAATTTCATTTCAAATCATCATTCTTCATGGTAACCAGGAAGAATAAATCACCATTTGACAGCCTTATAGTAACTCCATTCAAAGAATGGACGTTATTAACCCCATTTTCTGATTTGCTTAAATAATAAATAATAATAAAATCAGATAGCATATACTATGTACCGAACAACATTCTATGTGATTTTCACATATTAACTCTTCTGAGTCTTATGATTGTGTGAGGTAGATTCAATTATTTTTTCCATTTTATAGACAAGGAAATCAAAGGCACACATATATTTGACATGCTTGTTAGTAGACTAAATATATTTTGGAGGGTATGAAAAATATCATCTTCTAGAGATTTTTTTGTTGGTGGTGTGCTGAATGACAGTTGTTGATGAAATGTGAGCCTTCACATTTTCCCTCATCAGTTCTTTTCCACCCAAAATTGTACTCCACCGAAACTAACCTCCTTCCTCAGTGGGCAAAAACTACCTGCCTGTACTGAACTCATGTCTGAAAGTCAGATTATTCTCAGCTGGATCAACTGATCTCCTGTTCTGGAAAATGGTACCTTCATGTTGTATGAAACACATTTCAGTGTTAGAAATTTTCGTGTCATTCATTTGTTTATTATAATTCCACAATTTTTTTTTCTTCAGAACATCTTGCTTATTGCTATAGAGATGTCCCTAAGAAGTGGAGTACTAATATCAATCTTCATTTTAAGAAAGATAAGTGTTTAAATATTTATCTTTCAAAATCTGTACTTCTTGTGAATCAATAGTTAACAAAGAACCCACAGAAGGTTCATTGGATTTTGACCATTTTGCTTATAACAGAGCTTTTCTAATGGAAATTACAAATTCCCTGTTTTATTTGAATAATTACAAAGACTTTTATAACTTTTTGGTGTCAAACAATACTATTGTGTTGTATTGTTACATTGCTATACAGTATCCGATGCTACCTCTGAAATATTGAAATAATCTTGCTTAACAGAAAGGACATTGTTGGGTGGGAGGGGGGAGATGGAGGAGGGAGGGGGGTTTCGGTAATGGGCCACAATAATCAACCACATTGTATATCGACAAAATAAAATTAAGAAAAAAAAAGAATTAGAAAAAAGCTATGTTAAACAAAAAAATTCAGTGTAAAAGCCACAAATACTATACAGTTTGCTAGTTAGAATCCATGTAAATCTTCAAAAACTACCAGATCAGGATTTGAGACAGAAATAACTAGCAGATCTTTTGCATGCATTCTAGAAAGTTCAACAGATAGAAACCCCAGGATCCTTCTTGGAGGTAATTAGGTAACTTTTTTTGGGGGGGGGGGCAGCTGGCCAGTACCAGGATCTAAACCCCTTGACCTTGGTGTTTTAACATCGCACTGTAACCAACTGAGCTAACCAGCTAGCCCAAATAACTTTTATATTATTCAGTGGATCCAGTGACACTCAAAATTCAAGTATTATACCATAGTTATTTATCATGGCTATGTTTTACAAAACATAAGCACTGGGAATCAACTGGTATTTTCCGAAAGAAATAGGCTTAATTACACTGAGCTAAGCATATAGATTCATATTGTTAACAGAAACTATCTGAAAATTACGGTTGGATGTCTGGAATCTTAATTAAAATTCTAGAAAACTTGGGGGAAAAAAAAAGAAGTAATCTTGCTTGTCAATTCAAAGTTGAAGAGTCCAATTATTTCTTCTTTAAATATTAATTTTTATCTCTGCTATATGTGGCAAAGATTCATAATTTTCTCCATTCTTACCTTCTTCCACTGTGGGACAACAGAGTGATTAATAAGAACAAAAATAAGACACTGAAATTTTTAGTAATCTCACATTGCTGATACAGGTGGCCATGTATCTGACCAATGAGATATGGTAGATGTCCGCGGGTGGGACTTTTAGGAAACCTCTTTAAAAGCCATATAGACTCAGCTAACAAATATTTTCTCTTACCCTTTCTCTTCTTCCTTCCTGGAGAGTAGATGTACTGCGAGAGGTGGTGTAGTGAGCTTGGGCAGATGAGGCACTACACGAAGGATGGCTGAATAGAAGCAGAGAAGGAGCCTGCATTATTTTAGCAGCAGAGAGCCACCATACCAGCCCTGAAATGTCTAGCTCCCGACATCATGTAATGTGAAGAAAATAAAAGTCTTAATTTGTTTAAACTTCTGTTTTTCTCATTTCCTTACTCACAGCCAAATGAAATTTCTAACTTCTTAGTGATCAGATAAACAGTAGCAGAGGATATAAAGGTTTTCAACATCTTGAAGCTTAAAAATTGGGATAGGTCTACAAAGCATGGTTAAACATTCTGTTATACAGCCAGTGGGTATTTTCAAACAGTTTTTGAGTCCAATCATCTGTTGGTGAATCAGATCAATCATTCAGACATATGATTCAGTTATTTAAAAAGACAAAAACACTAATGCTATCATCCACTCTCTATTTATTTCAGCAAAATTTATTTGGACATAGAAAAGACTTGCACTATGATTGTTTCTTCGGAAATTGACTAGAAGTACATAAAGTATTTGGGTTTTGGTTTTTGGGGTTTTTTTATATGAAGAATTCTTGTGCTTGTGAATATGCATATATGCAGTATTGCCCACTTAAGCAAATAGATTTTAACTTTAACAATGGAAGCAGTAGGAACTTCTAAATTGTAAATTGAAAAAATATAAAATATGTCAATACGAGTGGATTTTTTCCTATACATATTTTATAATAATCCCAGTAATGGGCCAGGTTCTATAGGAGATCTTGGGACTTGGAGGCAGCCTTTTGACTGACCCCAAAATCTGGGATTTATTTCTCTAAATCACCGGTTAGAGCGTAAGAATCCTATGCCTGAAGAAGAGACACATTCAGTGGACTCATTGATATACTGCTGAGTTCATTCTTCTGTTGTTCCCATAGCCCCAAGAAAGTCTCCATTCCCAATACATATTCAAAGTGAAGAGATTTGGAAAGGCATTTTTATACCAGTAAGAATTCTCTCAATGATAGGCCCTAATCACAACTGTATTAGTCTTCTACTGCAGTGTAACAAATTGCCACAAGCTTGGTGGTTTAAGCAATACCCATTCATCACCTCACACTTTCCATAGGTCAAAAGTCTGGTATGGCACACTGGGTTATCTGGTCAGGGTCTCACAGGCTGAAATCAAGGTGTCAGTCAAGCCACATTCTCATCTCCAGCTTGGGATCCTCCTCCAAGCTCCCTCAGATTGTTGGTAAAATTCAGTGCCTGGTGGGGTAGATTGAGGTCCTCATTTCCTTGGTGGCTGCCGGCCAGAGGGAGCTCTCAACTCCTCAGTATCATTCTCAGGTTCTAGCTCTGGGCCTTCCTTCTCCCAAACTTGGCAGTTTGCTTGTCTTCAAGCCAGAAGGAGAGCATTTCACTGATGTTTCACCTTCTTGTAAAGAGCTCATTTGGCTAGGCCAGGATCATCTGTCTTATGATGAGCTAAAGGTCAACCAATTCGCAACCTCATCATGGGAGTCTCTGGAATCGTAGTCACTGTTCCCACCTGCACTCCAGCGGAGGGGATTTTGGAGGGTGTGTACACCAGGGGACAGAATGTTGCGGGCCATCTCAAAATCTTTCCTACCACAACAACCTAGAGCATTTTGTTGCTTGAAGAAGTAGTTATAATGGTGACTTTTAATTCACAGCTGCTCTCAAGAGGAAGGCAATGCCATATTATTATCTGGAAATGTCATTATCAGCACCACACTGTCACCACCATTCTGAAATTAGGTACCCAACACTTGAGGATGACTATTCCTTCAAAGTAAAATAAAAAAAGGTGAGCTGTGCCTCTTCCATTCTTCCATGTGTATGCACAAGCAGTACACTTCCAGACCTCCACCCACAGGCGCAGCACCCGGAGTTCTCTCCTCAGGCCAGTTCTGCTGCATGCTCTGGAGCTGGCAGCAGCAGTGGTAACTCCCTCATTAGGCTAATTCTTCAGTGTGGCTCTGGACTTTATTTATGGAAATTTAGCAATTTCCTTCAGCCTTCTCAATTATCCCGTGAGCTACCTAATATCCCTCATTAAATCTATTTCACTAAAACTAGCCCAAGTGAACTCTGTTATTCGCAAACAAGAACCTTGACCAATATAGTCATTAATAGCAGATGTGGTGGTGGGCAACAGAACTTGCAGGAGATGCTTATCTGATGTGGTCAGGTTAAAAGGTAGTGAGGATCCAGACCATGGCAGCAGAGGGGAGAAAGAGTTACTTAAATTCTCACTTGGTCACATGAAATGAGGGGCCTATAAAAGACAAGCCTGTCAGGGACCACGTAATCACAGTTACACAAGAGTAAGAGGGCATGTGGAAGAAAATACTGAAGATTAGGCTGAAAGCTTCTAATTATTATGGGAACAAAAAGACAGGATGATGGTTAATTTTATGTGTCAACTTGGCTAGGCTGCAGTACCCAGATTTTTGGTCAAATGCTAGTCTGGATGTTGCTGTGAAGGTATTTTTTTAGATGAGATTAACATTTACATCGGTAGACTTTGGGTAAAGCAGATTACCCTTCATAGTGTTCAGATTACCCTTCATAGCCTTAAGGCCTTATCTAAGGCCTTAAGAGAAAAAGACTGACCCTCCCTGGAAGAAGAGGGATTTCCGCCAGCAGACTTTCTTTGGGGCTACAGCATGGACTCTTCCTGTGTCACCAGCCTGTTGGCCTGCCCTACAGATTGCAGACCTGCCAGCCCCCACAATGACATGAGCCAATGCCTTAAAAATAAACAGAACCCCGATGAATACACGGGTTCTTCAAAAAGTTCACAGAAAGTTTCACATGGTCTTTCATATCTTTCATATTATCTTTTCCATTTTTCCATGAACTGTTTGAAGTACCCTCATACAGATAGGCTGAACATTTGACCATGGCCTGGATCAAGTTATGGTCATAGAACTACATATGTCCTAAAAAGAATGCCTGTTCTTCTGTGGCCCAGGGCTGTTACAACTGAAATTATAACACACACTGTTCAGCTGATTTCACAGCCTCATCACTTTCCTTATATGAAAATGAAGGCATTGTTTCGGAAAGAGCAGAACCAACTCCCACACCCCTAATAATTAAAATGGGACATATGGGAGGAGTCTGATGATTCATAGTCCTCCATACTCACATTTCCCACTGCACCTTCCCATGCCAGCTGAAGCAGCCCTTCCTGACCTGTCTGACGAGGCTGTTCCTACCTTTCTTGAATGTCATGTAATGGCCTAGACAGAGGCAATTACGTTGTAAGGAAAATATACTTTTCCTCATGCCCCTTCCCTGACAGTCCTCATTGCCTACAGACATATAATTAGAAATGTCCAGAGGTCTATTACAAAGTCAAACCGGGAAGGAAAAAGCTTACACACATACATGTAAGTGCATGCACACAATGCAAGTGAGCAAGATTTTGTAATGTACATTCAGACTAAATAATGTACATGCAAGTAAGCAAGATTTTGCTGATTTATATCAGCAAAAACCTGGGGAAAATATGTGGTAATAAAATCTGAAGGTGCTAGTGGCAGATAGTATTTTCCAGTGATGGCAGAACTATATCTCCCACCCCACATGCTCCTCTCTTACACCCCTCTCATCAAGAGCTGAGGTCTGTTGTTCTTCCCTCTTGAATCCGAATGGGCTTGTGATGGGCAGAGGTGAAATTTTGTGACTTTGAGGCTAGGTAGTAAAAGGCAATACAGCTTCCACCTGGCTGTCTCTGGGATGGTCACGCTTCAGTCCAGCTGCCATGCTGGGTGGAAGTCCATGCAACCACATGAAGAGGCCCTGGATCTGAAATGTAGCCATTGACCTAACTGAGGCCTTTTTCTCTACCCCAAAAGTGGACAGCTTGTAGGTACAGTTTTCTTTCACCTGGCAGGGACCGATGCACACCTTCGCTGGCTTCACTGCCTAGAAGCAACAAGAACTCTCGGACTCTGTGCCATAAGTTAGCTCACAGAACACTGTGGTGGTTTATAAACTGATGACATTATGCTAATACAACCCATATGCAGGAAGAGTAGGTACCCTAGATGCTTTCATAATGTACATACATACCAAAGGATAGGAGACACGAAAAATAAGAGTCCTGTCATTTCAGTGAAATTTCTGGGAGAGCAGTAGTCTCAGGCTTCCCAAAACGTCTCCTCCAACACGAAAAGAAAGTATTGCACTATTCATGCTCTGTCACCAAGAAAGGGGAACAATGCTTGCCCAATCTTTTTGTATTTTGGAGAAAACATACATGACATTTGACTATGCTTCTCCACATAATTTAACAAGTCATTTGAAAGTCTTTCAGCTTTATGCGTGGCACAAAGCAATAGGAGACTCTAGCAGATCTAGGCTGCAGTGCACGCCTTCAAGTTTCAAAGTAGTGTCCTTTCCAGTAAGTAATGATAGCATTCTCCTTTTGAAAAACCCTTGGCTCGCTATTGGACCATGGTAGAGACTAAATGTTTGACAGTGGTACACCATGTGACTATGGAAATTAAGCTCCCCACCATGAACTATGTGTTATCTCATTTATTGACCTATGCAATCTGATATTTCTTGCAGTATTCCATCACCCCTTGGAAATTGCTTATATCTGAATAGGCTCAAGTAGGTCCTGAAAACACAAGTTTCAAAAGCAGGTAGCTCATACTCCCAGTACATCCACTGCCATACTGCCATTGCTCTCTCAAACCACACCTGTAGCCTCTTTAAGAGATCCCTAAAACCAGGTGACAGAGAAGAAAAATACTCCAGTTTAATTTACTGTTGGCTCCATTGGACACTGCAATACTAAGAAGCATCTTATAGGGACCCCTGTATTATAGAAGTATTCTTCTATGCCCATACTGTGTAGCAGTATTTCTTTGTTCCTAGTCCCACTCAGATTTGTTCTGATTGTGAGTGCAGAAAAATAAATATTCCTAATGGGTGGGACTTCAAACAGTAAATCTCATGATCCATTTATCCAGAAAGAGAGATGAGGTTCAGGTTGACATTAATTTAGGGGAATAGCTAATAATTTCACGGGATAGTCAGGGACTTGGGAGGAAGATTGGAAGATTGGTGATAAAGAGGATTGTAGAAAAAGCCTATCAGCCTAAGTCCAGAGTCTGAGAATATTTGTGTCCCAGGTGAATAATCAAAAAGACTCACACTGTGGAAGGTTTTCAATAGACAGTTGGACAAGCTGATCTGTTCTGTGGATTTGTTAACCTTTTTCCATAGCCACTCAACTAATTATTGAATAGTCTCATGAACAACAAGTGGTCATGGTGTCAGAAGGAGTTTATGCAGGGGCTTTTCAACCTACACTTCCTGTCGCTGCTGAGTGCCCGGTTTGAAAGAAGCAGTGGATGAACATGAGCCCTGTCATATGGTACATACCCTAAAAGGAACAGCCAGCCACCTCATGACAGATTAATTACATAGGGCCTCTTCTGACATGGACCGCATTGTCCTCGCTGAAATTAATATATTCTTGACAAGAATTTGTCTATTTGGTCTACCAAGCTTCTGCCATACCACCATCTGTGGACTTACCAAATGCTTTACTCACTGTCACTGTTTTCCATATAACATTTTTTCTGACCAGGGATCTTATTTTTTAGCAAAATGATTAGGACATTGTATTGATGCATTTAGGATGCATTAAGATTTCTAATCAGAAGCAATTGGCTTTATACAGCAGTGACTTATTGAAGATTTAGTTTGGGTGCCTATTGGGAGATATCTTAGCAAAGTTGGGATGTTCTCCCATAGACTACAGTATATGCTATAAAACAACAACGAATCTGGCCAGTTAACTCAGGTGGTTAGAGCATGGTGCTGATAACACCAAGGTCCAGGGTTTGATCCCTGTACCAGCCAGCAAAAAAAGGAAAACACCAGCCAGGGATGCATCGTGTTTTTCCTTCCGTGGCCAGAACACATGAGCTTAGGAACCAAGAAGTGACAATGGGAGTGGCATTTCTCACTATTTTGTCAATGGCCCACTGGTAAAAATTTTACTTCACATGCTTTTTACAAAATGTAGACATAGAAGAATATTCCTTTGACACAAGTGCTCCCACAGTGTGCTTCTTAGTATTGCCATGTCTGTTCATAAATGCTGATGGAACACTCCAGCTGCCTCATACAGGCAGAACTACCAGAGGCCCAAATCCCGAGGAATGGAAGTTTGAGTTACTCCACACTAGGTAAAGAACCCCAGTAAACTGAGTCCATGCTGATCTGAAGATGAAGGTAATAAGGAATGGTTAGTTGATGGAGAAAGTTATAAACATCAACCAAAGACCATTTGCAGAAAATACAACTGATTTTCTTTTACTCACTTTATTTAATATGTTTTATAGTATTTACGTTAAAATTTAGTTCACACAGGGCCAGCCTCGTGGCTCACTCGGGAGAGTGCGGCGCTGACAGCGCCGAGGCCACGGGTTCAGAGCCTATATTGGGATGGCCGATGTGCTCGCTGGCTGAGCGTGGTTGTCAAAAAAAAAAAAAAAAAATTTGTTCACATATTACAAAATATCGAGGCAGAATTAAGGAAACATAATTATCACTTACATATATTAGACCTAAAAAAGATTTTACTAAATGAGAGTCTCAGAGTCTTCTCACTTGGAAAGAGCGTGAGGTTTTTTTGTTCATATGAAAGATTGTCACCTTGTTATTTGGGAACATAGTTTTTGTTGCTATTTTTGTTTTAAGTTTGAAAAATAGATATATGTCCAGACAAAGAGTGGACTGTAGTAGACATCTATTTTGTGTGATTGTTCCAAATATTTTAAATACTCTTCTTGCTTTTGATGGTTTCTTACTTTGTATATCTTATTTTCTCCAGGTAGAATTCCAAAAACTACATCTTTACAGACTTTTACAAATAGAGGACGCAGTTACCTGGTTTCTGTTCTGTGGGGAAATGGGGTCGGCACAGAGAATTAATTTTTGGTGATGTGAATGGCACCAGAGTTAGAGGTAGGAACGGAGGCTTACTTTTTAATCCCATGCTGAAACGTGGTTTTGGAGTCAGTCAATGACTCTGGCAGCTTCCTTTTCAGAACAGATCTGTGGACTGGTTCTGGAGTCAGTGGTGGTAACAAATGACAGCTCCCTCATTAGTCCAGCTCCATGGTGTACCTCAAGATCTTGTTCCTGAAAGCTTATGCTATTTCTCCAGCCTTGTCAATGATCCTGTGTAGGGTGACCAGACAGCTTATCATCTGAACTAAAACACATTTGAGAGTGAAAGGAGATGCTATTAATAATTTCAAGGGTAAATCAAGATTGTGCTGAACAGATGGAACACAGAGTAACCCTAATACTGTGATTTACTTAATACTTTTTGTTGCTTAAATTAGTCAGAATAGACTTACTTGTTTTTAGCTGTGAACTCTAACCAAAATAATTATAAAATTATTTAACAATATAAGTGGACCCTATTTACTACCTTATGCCTATAACATAGAGGATAATATTCTATTCTACATATTTGTAAACCAAATTTAGGTCAATTCAAATTCATAGAATCTATTATATCAGTCTTAGTTGATTTAACGTAGCCATATGCTTGTTGCCTAAAGGGCCATGACTTATAATATCATATGTTGTTAATGAAGGTTAGGAAATGGAAATAAAGTATCCCAACATGATGTTATTTATAAACAGTGATTTACTGACATATAGGCAAGTTGGGGAGGTTGTTAAATAAAATATTACTAGGACAAAATTTATACTTTAAGAAATCTATAAGTTGGTGTCTATAAAAATTGTCATCATTTAATTTCTATGCTATAAATATGCTGTTATTCTATGCTATAGATATATAGCTGTATGTATATTGTTCTATGCTATAGATATAAGTATTTGTCCTGTAATACTTATTAAAGTCAGAAATTAAAAAAAAAAACAAATATCAGTCTCATTCATCACTCCAATGTCTTCATTCAAGCAACATTATTGAACGAATCCTAGCACTTTACTTCTTTATTGAATGACTATGCTAGTAATTGAGAATACAATGAGCAAAACAGACATGACTCTTGTGACATGATTGTGAGTCTGATAGTCCATATTAGTCCATTTTCTGTTGCTGATAACAGAATACCTGAAACTGGATAATTTATTAAAATAACAAAATTTATTTCTTACAATTTTGGAGGCTGAAAAGTCCAAGATCCTGGGAACCCATCTAGTGAGGGCCTTCTTCTTGGTGCAAACTCTACAGAGCCCTGTGGCAACCAGGGTATCACATGGCAATAATGGAAAGAGCACTTTCACGTGCTCTCCTTATAAAGCCACCAGTCTACACCCATGATTACCCATGAAACAATTAACCCATTACTCCATGAATAGATTAATCCATTCATGAGGGCACAGTCTTCACAATCCAATCACCTCTGAAAGGCCCCACCTTTCAAATAGCATGATTAGATTTCTCACCCTCTTAACACTGCCACAGTAGGGATCGTGTTTCCAACAAATGAACTTTTGGGGGACACATTCAACCCATAGCATAGTCTGAGAAAATAAATGCATTAATACAAATAAACATAACTACAAATGTAATGAGTGTCATGAAGAAAACGCCATCATGCTCTGGGACCTACACTATGTGGGAGTCAGGGAAGATCTTTTTGAGGAAGTGGTACGGGAACTGAGACCTGAAAGTGAATAAGCAAAAACCAAGTGCAGGA
Organism: Cynocephalus volans; assembly: GCF_027409185.1. Lineage (NCBI taxonomy): Eukaryota > Metazoa > Chordata > Mammalia > Dermoptera > Cynocephalidae > Cynocephalus > Cynocephalus volans. The sequence goes on along the minus strand of NC_084460.1, from coordinate 101,763,019 downwards.
GGGTACAGAAGAGACTACTTAGACAGAGAAAAGAATGGAAAAAGGCTGTGAAGCAAAACTGTCCATAATTTCAACTCAAGGCAGTGAAAGTAGACTGTGCCACTAGAGCTAAGAGCAAGGGAGAGTGGGACGCAGACAGGGCTTTGGAGGCAGCTGCTGCCACCACAAGGCACTGCAGATAAAACAGGAAGGGGGCAGGTCCTAACAACAATAACACAATATCAGGAACAGAAATTAGGTTCTGAGATGGCAGCCAGTGCAGGAATTACACCAAAAATTATAAAAAGCAGGGAGAGATGGAGAAGGAAACCCACGCCAAAATCCCTGCGGGAAAGCCAAAAATTAGGAGTCCAACCCCCTGGACTGCTGAGCAGAAAAAAAGAAAAAAAAGAAATTTGAAAAAAAAGAAAAGAAAAAAATTAGGAGTCCAGACACCAGAAATATCAAAACCAAACACAAAGATGAAGTTTAGAGGAAGTTGTCAGACTGAACACATATATCTACCCATCCTTTCTTTCTCAAATCTATACAAAAAAATGTTTTTTAAAATTTTCATTTATAAAGGGTAATTGTCCTGAAAAACAAGCAAAACAAAAAAAAAATTGTACCATCATCTGACCAGAAATTTGAGGAAAAAACAAAGTGATGTGAAATTGCAAAGAAATAGCCAATAAACAGAAACAAACAAAAAAACCCACCCAGCCTAAAACACAAACAGGAGAAGGATTTCAATGAATTTGTATTTTATAAGCAAAAACTGTTTAGTATCAAAAATTATCATTGAAAGGGGATTTATCTTCACAGCACTCTTTGTACATTTAAAATGGTGTGCATCATGCATATATTATATTGGGAACTGAAAGTTTCAGGAGGCCCAGGTCTGCTAGGGGGTTAGTACACCTGGAAAAATAGCCCTGGGCAATTGATCTCCAATTCGCCTCTTACAGGAAGCATTCAGGAATGTGCTGCGATGGTCACGAGTTAGTTTGCATCTGGTGAACACTACGAACATAACCAAGGTCTCCAGAACAGTTGAAAGTGATCAAGAAGGAGTGAAAACCTCTGAGAGAATAGCGAAATAAGCTCTTAAAGGTCCTTAAGAATTCTCTTCACCAACAAGTGGTGCCAACAGCAGCAAGACACCCTTGTGGGAGATGACAGCCAAGTAAGTTTCCCCTCTGACAGGGAGATTGCTCCTGTGCCTTTTGTCCCATATTGCTGTCTGGATGTAGCAACTTAAGTCTTTTCTACTTGCATTCCAGGTATTTGTGTTATTTACCTGGAACTTCATTGTCTTCCAACCAACACAATCATCTTTATGAAAACTGCATGATTATCTGTTTTTAAAGACAAACGAATAAATAAAAATTATCTGTGATGAACTCTTGGGAAAAAGGCCACATTGCAGACAACCATAGTATCTCTTAAAAATCAGCACAACCAATTTTTTCCTCATTGTTGGAACAGAATGATATTTCTTTGCTTTTATACCTGATGAAATGGTTAGCTTACATTTAGAAGCCATGCTATAAGAACAGATCCATATCTGTAATCATTATTGTCATTACTAAATGTGGTGAATGCTTTCACTACAAGAGGAATATGGGAGATAAATATGATTGAAAGAACAGGAGATTTACATCTCCCATCGAAATATGCTCACATTCTAGGACAAAACTCATTGAGTAGAATGACAGACAAAATCATCTGTCATATTTGAAAATCTGTTTTTCTTTATTTTTACCCTACATTGTAATTGAATTCTGGAAAATTAAATATAAGTATAATGTAACTTTACTGTAAAAATAAAAGCCATTCCAGGTATACTGTAAGCTTAGAGGCAACAAAAATGAAAAGTAGAGCAGCTTTGACACAAAGAGTAATTCATTAAATTACGGTCTTGATAAGCTACATGAGTCATAGCTTTTCCTCTTCCCCTGCAATTATTAAAGGGTCTGAAATATAAGTGTGATGAGTGCTAGAACTGGTGAAAAAAAGGAGAGCATTGAACTCTAAACCTCCATACTGACAGGTGAGAAAGAGAAAGGAAAAGGGGAAGAGATAAATCAGGCTCTTGTCTCCAGGATAAAATTATAAGATATTGTTCTCTAAGGTGGGCTTTTTGACACAAAAGGATATAATTGAGATCAAAACAGCAGTAAGGAGTGCCAGATAATTTAAAATCCCAAAGAATAAGAGAGAACCTTGCCCTCACATCCAAAATCAAGCTGCTCACAGACTTACCTAGACACATGCCCCGCCCAATCCCCAAAGAGCACTGAAAATCATTAAACATTTGGGAACAAATACCAAAAATCAACCTAAGGAAACATTACCATGCAAACAAATAAGAAATCTCCTACATCAAAAAATATGTCTTTGGGGATGGTTCACATACCTATTGCTGCATATCCAACCACCTCCCTGGTGGCTAAACATACCATTTTTTTGTATCTCATCATTTTGTCAGTCAGGGAATTGGGCAGGTCTCAGTTAGGTGTCCTCAGTTAGGTATTCCTTGTGTCATCGAGTGAAGTCACTTGATTATATACAGCTGAGAGATGAGCTGTTCTGGAAAGTTCAAGACAGATTCATTCACATGTTTGGTCCCTTGATGAGGTTGGTTAGAAGAATAAACTCAGAAATGTCAACCGGAGCACCTATAGCTGCCTCTCAGCATGGCAGTCTCAGGGTAGTCAAACTTCTTACATGATAGCTGGCTTCTCTAGAGCAAAGAGTCTCAGAACCTAACCTAGTCTTGGAAATTCAAGATAACACTTCTGCCCACATTCTATTGGCCAAGTAAAACTAAGGCCAAGCCAGATTCAAAGAGAGAGAATTAGAGTCCACCTCTCAATGTCAAGAGTAGCAAAGAATTTGTGACCGTCTTGAATCTGCCAGAAGTGAATAGTTTCCATTACTGGCCATAATGGAATAACTAAAACCAGAAAAAGTCTGCTACAATAAACAATTAGATGACTGAAAAGATGTATAAAACAACTTTTTTCAAACATTGGACAAAAGGCAGTAGAAAATTATGATCTCTGAGAAAAGAGAAAAAAAAATAAGGCGACCCCAGTAATACACAGGTTTTCTGTCTATAAGCACTTCCCAGAAATCAGTTTGGGAAAGAAGAACTTAAGCAGAGCACAATGGTGTGGATGAGCTGAGAAGACAGTGATTGAATTTTGAAAAGGCTGGGGTGAATGAAAATTGCAGAGCAGAATACAAAAGAAAGGAAGAAACAATGCAGAGAAAGAGTCCCAGAAATCTGCATAAGGGCCCCTTGGAACATTGGCTGAATGCTAAGCTCCATAGGGTAGGAATCCACCATTATGGGTAAACTAAAGCTATGGGAGAAGTACAGCTAACAGGAACTTGTAGGATGAACAACTACTAGATCAAACACAGATCAGAAAGATGGGGATAATCTTGCCTGACAGAAGACATTTAGTAACATGGAGAGACTTTATGATCATCACAACTGGTTGGGAAGGGCTGCTATTTGCATCCAGTGGGTAGAGGCCAAGGAGGCTGCTGAAAATCCTAAATGCAGAGGACAGCCCTACAAAAAAAAGAATTATGTTCTTCCAAATGCCAATAGTCCTAAGGTTGCAAAACCCTGATTAGGGTAAGGCTACTTTAGATCTGCCCTAACAAAGCACAAAAGCAAACTTCAAATAGATCAAGACGATATGCAAGTAAATACACAGCTAATCAAAAACAAAAACAAAAATCCTCAACATTCTTTAAAGGAAACAACAAAATTCAGATGTTAAAAACATGTAATCACAATGTCCGACATCAAATAAAAATTTTCTAAAAGTGCAAGTAGCAGGAAAATTTAACCCATAAAAAGGAGAGGGGAAAAGAGTCTATAGAAACAGATCCAGAAATGCCAGAGATGATGGGCAGAGAATTTAAGACAGCTATTATAAATATTTTCAAGGACATAAAGGAAAATATGAATATAATAAAGGAAAATATGAATATAATAAAGAGAGAAATGGAAACTATGAAAGAGAAATAAACCAAACTTCTAGAGCTAAAATATACACTACCTAAAGTGAAAATTTCACTGGATGAACTTAAAAGATTAGAAACCACAGAAAAAACTATACACTGAAAACTAGAAAACACTCCTGAAAAAACTGAAGACCTAAATAAATGGAGAGATACAATGTGTTCATGAGCCAGAAAACTGAATATTGTCTTGATATAAATTGGCTCCAAATTGATCTATTGATTCAGTAACATTTCAATAAAAATACCAGGAGGCCTTTTTCCCCTTAGAAATTGACAAACTGATTATGAAATGTGGTAACTCACAAAAATCTAGAATAGCTAAAGTGAATTTGAAAAGAAGAACAAAATTGAAGAACAATTACCTGATTTCAGGCTTTTAAAACTACAGTAATAAAACTGGTTTGTCATGATGCAAAGATAGATAAATAGATCACTGGAACAAAACAGAGTTCAGAAATAGATCCACACATATATAGACAACTGATTTTTTTGGTATAGGTACAAAGAGAGTTAAGTGTAGAAAGGATAGTCTTTCAATAAACAATGTGGAAAGAAACAAACAAACAATGTGGAAACAAGTGGATATCTATATGCAGACAAGCAAGTAAACAAACAAACTTTAATCCACAGCTCACACCAAACACAAAAGTTAACTCAAAATGGATTATAGACATGAGTGTAAAACCTAAAACCACAAAACTTCTACAAAAGACCATACAAAAAAAAAAAATTTGTGATCTTGGATTAGCAAAAATTCAATCCATAAAATTTTAAATTGAGGAATTGGATTTTATCAAAATTAAGAACTTCTGCTCTTTGAAAGACACTGTTAACAAAAAGATAAGACACAGATGAAGAAAAGTAATTGCAAATCAAGTATCTGAAAAAAAACTTGAATCCAGAATGTAGAACTTTTGAACTTCAATACAAAGAAAACAAACACCCCAACTAAAAACTGGCAAAAGATCTGAACAGACTTTTTACCAAAGAAAATATATGGATGGCAAATAAGCACATGAAAAAATGTTCAATATCATTAGTCATTAGGGAAATGCATATTAAAACCACAATGACATATTGCTACACACTTATTAGAGTGGCTGAAATTAAAAGGACTAACCACACCTAGTGTCGGTGAGAATTTGGACAAACCAAAATACATAGACACTGCTGATGGGAATGTGACATGATACAACACTTTGCAAAACCCCAAACAAATCTGGAAGTTTCTTAAAAGTTAAAGATACACCTAGCACATGATTCAATCATTCTTCTCATTGGTATTTATCCATGAGAAATGCAAGCATATGTGCATAAAAGACTTGTACACAAATTTTCATAGCCATTCTACTTCTAATATTTCTAATAGCCCAAATTTGTAAACAACCCAATATTTCACACAATGTAATACCTCCCAGCAAGAAAAAGGAATGAACTCTTGATATGTACAAAAACGTGGATGAATCTCAAAATAATTATGCTGAGTAAACAGAGTCAGATCAAATGAGTAAATTCCAGACAATTCTATTTTTATAAAATTCTATAAAATCTAAACTGATCTTTAGTTGGAGAAAGTAAAGCAGTGGTTGGTTGCTTGTGAACTGCAAGTAATGGGAAGAAGGGATTTTAAAGGTGCATAAGAAATCTTTCGTGAGTGATGGATATATTAACTTTCTTAATTGTGGTGATACTTTCATGGATATGTACATATTTTAGGACATATGAGATTGCACACTTAAATATGTGCAGTTTGTTTTGTTTTGTTTTGTTTTTTGGCAGCAGGCCAGTATGGGGATCTGAACCCATGACCTCAGTGTGGCAAGGCTGTGCTCTAATCAACTGAGCTAACCTGCCAGCCTTATACAGTTTACTGACTGTTAATTACACTCCAATAAAACTGTTAAAAAATAAATTTTAAAAATTATTGGCCAAATATTTTTTTCAAATTTGATAAAAACTATCTATAAACACTCGTATCCAAAAAGCTCAAGCAGAATGACATATAGAAAATCACATCTAGTGTTTTACACACAGAAATACACCATTCAGATCCCCATTAAGGATGGACTTGTTGTCCCAACTCTGGGAGTGCTTTAAGCGAACAGCCTTTAACTTTGAGCCCCAGGGATGGCTTCAGCTGCAGAGAGCTGCCTCATCCAAGGTAATGCCCTTCAGCCAGGGGCCTACATTCAATGACCGATCTAGTTATTGACAGCTCCCTGTGGGGCTAGCTGGGGCTCTTGGGCCTTCATCATAGCCTGATGTCTCCCTCTACCGAATTCTTAACTTAACCTGCCATTCTTCCACAGGTGTTGGGCCCAGGGCCACTCCCTAATGAACAATCAGAACACTACACTCTGTCTCAAAATCTGTTTCCCAGGAAACCCATCCTGAAATATCAAAGTGCAAGGCATAAATGGCTGTACTCCAAAAATAAAAAAATAATTTCGGAAAGCAGATAGAGATAAAAGACACATTACACGCAATTTTTAAGTCAACAGACTTATGAAAAATACTGCAAGCCAGAAGACAATGGAGCAGTATCTTTAAAGTGTTTAAAAGAAAAAAAAATTGTCAAACTAAAATTATATATTCAGTGAAAATATCCTTCCAATAAAAGCAAAGGAAAGACTTGTTCAGAAAAATAGAAGATGAGATAATTTTCTATCGGCGGACATACAGACCTACACTATAAGAAACAATAAAGGGAAGTTCTTTAGGTGGGAAGAAAATGATATCAGATGGAAAAGCAAGAAGAGTGGTGAAAATGATAAATATTTAAGGTAGGTATGAAAGACATCTTTTCTTCTTTTTAATTTCTTTCAATGATGATTACTTGTAGTAATGCTCATTCTTTCATTCATATTTCTTTCTTTCTTTCTTTTTTTTATCACACTCACAGTATTGGTTTATTACAGCAAAAGGATATAAATATACAGATTAAAATCAGCAGTGAGAAAAAGTGCATAGGGCAGCATCCAGCAGATGCTAGGGACAAGCTTGCAGTTGTCCTCTCCCAGTGGACTCATGCAGGCAACACTTAATTCTCCCAGCAACAATGTGTGACAACACACATAAAGGACTGCCAACCAGGGATGCTCACCCGATCCTTGGTGTCCAGGGTTTTATTGGGAGTTGGTCACTGTCTTAGTTCATTTTGTGTTGCTATATAATAGAATATCTGAGACTGGCTAATAAAGAACAGAGATTTATTTTTTACAGTTCTGGAGGCTGGAAAGTCTAAGCTTGAGGGGGCCACATCTAGCCAGGACCTTGTAACTGTGTCATCCGATGGCAGAAGAAGGAAGGTCAAGAAAGCACGAGAGAGAGAGAGAGAGAGAGAGAGAGAGAGAGAGAGAGAGAGAGAGAGATCAAACTTGCAGCATCAAGCCCTTTTTTATAATCGGCATTAATCCATTCATGAGGGTGGGGCCCTCATGGCCTAACACCTCTCAAAGGTTCTATCTCTTAACACTGTTGCATTGGATATTAAGTTACCAACACATGCTTTTTGGGGGATACAGTCAAACCACTGCAGTCACGGAGGCATGGCTGACCACTTGGGTAACTAGCCTTCAGTTTTCAGCACCTCCAGAAATTAAGCTGATACTATGTGGCCTAAGGCCCCCACCACAAATCACACTGTCAGTTTAAACTCTCTGGCGTGTCCCAGTCTCTCCTCCCCCTAGAAAACAAAGACACTCTTATCAAGCAGGATATTCCGAGGGCTTAGAGGTTACCTCCCAGAAGCCAGGCAAGGGCCAATCCTTTCTGTGGAATGTGCAGGGTGTGGGCTACCCAGACGTGGTGAGTTAATCCTTCACTGCATACCCAGCAATGTCAGATCTAAAAGTGACAACTGGGAGCTTGACAACTGAAATCTAGAGATTTCTAGACACAGATATACTGCTTATCCATGAGTATAAATCTCTTCCCTCACCATGATGCAAGCTTCTCCATGGCAGGGACCATATCTGTCTTGTTTACTACAGGATGCCAAGTGTATGGCAGAGGTAGACACTCAACAAGTTGAATAAATGAATAAATCTATTGTGGGAAGGAAAAGAGGGCTCTGTGGGTTGTTTTCCTCTTCCAAGATGGCAAGCCTGAGGGGGTTGGGTAGAGAGAGAGTGGGAGAGTATAGTGTAGTGGGAAATCTGGGGGTCCATGCACTCATACACAGTCTTTCATTTCTAATGTTAAAACTTGTCTTCTCTCTCTGTCTCTCTCTCTCTCATCAGTATCATTTAAATCTCTTCTCTCTCTCTCTCTCTCTCATCATCTCTTAAGGTTAAGGGCAGCTTAAGGTTAAAGTTAAAGGTTACTTAAGGTTACTTCCCTATAATAAATTGTAGGGTTCAAGATCTGTATTAGTTATCTACTGCTATGTAACAAATTACTCCAAAATTTAGTAGTTTAAACAACAATAAACATTTTTTTAAAAATCTCTCACAATTTCTGTGGGTCAGGAAAGTGCAAGTGGCTTAACAGAGCATTTCAAGACATTGTCTGGGGCTGCAGTCATCTACTGGGGCTGGAGGAAATGCTTTCAATATTTTCAGACCCACAAAAACTCAGAAAAATTAATCCTCCTGAAACTTTTCCTGAAATAACCTCAGATCTTTCCATCTATTTCTGTCTCCACTTGCTTTGCTGCTTCTGGTCTTGTCCCTGCCCATACTTTCTCACTTGGCAGCTGGATGATCTTTTCATAAGGCAAATTGCATCATTCATTCCTCTAGTAAAACCCTTCAAGGAATTTCTCCTCCACACTCATCTGCAGCCACTCTCCCTTACCACCAGCTACTCTGGTCTCTTGAGAGCCCTTTCTTCTCTCCCCCTTCTCTCTGGGATGTGGTGCCTGAGTCTCTAGAATGTACCGTGCTCCTTCCCGATTCCCTCTGCCAGGAATGCTCTTCATCTGGCTCATTCTTTATCTTCTTCCAGGACTTAGTCTTGATGTTATTTCCTCCAAAAAGTGTTCCATGCACCCCTGCTGCCATCCCTGCCCCTCCATCAGATTAGATTTGGTTCCTCTGTTATTGACCCTAATAGCCCTGTATGTTTGTTTATAGTTACAGCAATTGTATTGTACAGGTATAATTGAATATATATTTGTGTAATTATTTGTTTAATGATTTTTTTCTAATAGTAGGCTCTGTAAATGTCTCATTTTACCTACAGCTCTGTAGATGACAATGCTGTCTGTCCCCAATATTTGTTTTCTGCTTCTCTAGTAACAGACTAGATTTTCCACTCTCTCTTGGCTTATATGGCTAAGTTCTGGCTAGCGAGGTATGGGCAGAAACCACATGCGCAGCTGTGCTCTTAAAGGAAACAGGTTTGACCTTCACTTCCACATTCCCCCTTCCTGCTGGCTAGTAAACCATCAAAAACTTTACTAAGGCAAGCACTTTAGCGATGGAGGATCAACAAGACAGGAACAAGTATCCCTGACTGTGAGGGGCCACCTCATCCCATCCTAGAATGATATTCTCGAACTATTACATGAATGAATAAAGAAAAATACTCCAGATCAGATTGCCACAGTCCAGCCTCCCTGCTGAAAAATACTACCCCTCCCCCCAGAGAAAGAACTCTAGCATTGCCCCTTATTTCACTTGCGGCTCCTCATATGCTTTTCCTTTCACTCACAGGTACCATAAATATTTATTATATTTAATGATCTATCTATATAACCTTTCAATTTTTTATTGTCCAGTTATCTGGATGCCTCTACAAGACTACTTCCACATTGTCAATCTTAAATTATGATAAAGAAAAAGGATATAATGGCAAAGTACCTTCTTACAAGTTTTATTTGGAGTCTTAAATGTGTCCTCCCTCAAGGAGAGACAGGATATCCATGCTGAAACAAGCAAAATTCAAGTAAGCATGAAAAGGTCTTATTCTATCTTGAGTTTCAAGGAGGATCGGCAAGGACAACTTCACACACAGATGTGGCAGTCAGTCATATAGATGTGTGTGAATGGACAATTGCAGTAGGTTCTTAACTGATCTGCCTGTTTCCACTAAGAACCCTTCAAATCCATCTGCCAGAAAGTTCTTTCTAAAATGAAAATCTGATTGTGTCACTTTCTGTGCTTAAAATCATTAGGTTGCCATTGCTCTTGGGGTAAACACTAGAATCCTCAGTGTGGCCTGCTGGCCCCTGTGGGGTCCTCTGCCTGCTTCTCCAGCCTTCTCATGCCTCCCTCTCCCTGCTCTCTGTGAGCCAGCCATATGTGCCTTTCTTCAGTTCCTTTCCCCTGAAGTGCCTTTACAAAGGTGGTTTGTTTTGCTTAGAATATTCTTCCTTCCTCATGCTTCCCTTAACTTTAATTCTGGCTCAAATGTCACATTTTTAGGGAAGCAAGCCTTGCTTGAATCTTAAGACTTTTTCACATGCCCAGTTATGTACATTGACACTGTTATACTTTTTCATAAAAAGTATTCAGTTATAATTATCTGTGTATTTGCAAGCATATTTGATTGAAGTGTATCTCCTTATTGGCCACAAGGCTCATGACAGCAAGTAACATGACCGCAACTATTTTGCCCACCATTGTATCTCATGGCTTATGGGGCAACTTAATAAACATTGGTTGAATAAAATGAATGAATGAATAATGAGATTTGATTTGTAAGGGAAGGGTAAAAGGCACCCCTGCCTATCTCTTTCATCAGCTTGTTCTTAGGGCCTGGAATTCTCTTCATTGTTTTAGTCTGATGAAGCGACATGGACTAGGAAATTTACTAAGAGTTTCTGGAATTTGATCGTTGAGCCTGAAATATATGTTTATCAGGCTCTGTTTCCATCTGTAACTAGAAACAATGTGAAAGAGTAATGTCCCTGTGAAAATTTTAGGCAAACTCCTACTTATGTGCATCATGTCCTAGGGTGCAAACTCAAGTCTGGAAAGGGGAAGGGAGAGGCTTACATGAGGAGAGAGCACAGTGTGGGGGGTTACAAGCTCAGACTCTCAAGCCCAACTCTCTGGTTTTGCATCTCTGCCCCATCATCTGTGACCTGTTACTCACAGGCAGTTTCCTGTCCTCTCTGTGTCTCAGCCTTCTCAACTGTAACGGGGAGCTAAATACTATGTTCCTCACAGGCGTGTGCAGGTTCATCAGTTAGTATTAGGAAAGTACGAAGAAGATTGACACAAGGCAAGTGGTACGTAAGTTTCTTAAACAGATAAAACGTGTTTCATGGGGAATGCTGTTCTCAGGGAGGTAAAAATATATCACTAGTCAAATAGTCAAGTATCTATAAATGCAGCTTCAGAGGATACAGGTCAGCTCTACCCCCTTCTCACCATCCTCAATATATCGTTTTGGGTTAAGGGATTGTGTCACTAGGAGTTTCTTGTTATATACGGATGTCTTCCAGGATATTTAAACAGGGAGCTGTTTCACCACAGCCTCAGCAAGGTCCAAGTGCAAGGCCTAGGATGATTCATTTTAATGAGCAGGGGTCAGAGAGAAGAAGTTCATTTAATCTAGCAAGTATTTACTGGGCATGGCAGAGATTAGCTGGCTGCCCCCATTACCTGTGTTCTTGCCACCTTTACACACCGCTGGCCTGTGCTTCCCAGGCTGCTCACGGCTGATTACGGTCACTGTAAGCACAACCACGGGAGGCACTTTTGGGCCATGGCAGTTAACAGGTGTGCTTTCTACATGCTCGCTCTTCTTTGTCCCTCATCTGAGGCTCTGCTGGACGACTCTGACATCCCAGGTGTTCTCTAAAATGACTGCACAGAGCAGAGCTTTCAACACCCCTAATTCCAATCCCAGGTTTCTCTTTGTTATGTGTTTAAATTGGAGTTCGGGAGTTATTTTAGTGGAGCTTCATTTCTAAGAAGCTCAATGAAAGGTTTTATATTTAAATCTAGCTTTGCTGTTGAAGATACTCATATTACACTGTTATATGAGCAAGAAATAAACTTTTACTGTGTTAAACCACAGAGATCTGGAGGCGATTTGTTATAGCAGTTAGCCTATCCTAACTAACACACTAAGCGCCTACTACTCAAGGAGTGGGCCAGGCACTCAGAATAATGTATGTAACTCAGTTTCAACTGGGGTTTTCTCTTCCATTTTGATCCAGATATGCTGTTTGTTTTAGTCCGTTTTGTGTTGCTATAACAGAATTACCTGAGACTGGGTAATTTATAAAGAAGAGAGGTTTATTTGGCTTATGATTCAGGGACAGCTGCGTCTGGCATGGGCCTCAGGCTGCTTCTACTCATGGCGGAAAGTGGCAGGGAGCCGGCGGGTACAAGCAGATCACATGGCGAGAGGAAGCAAGAGAGAGGGAGAGAGGAGGTGCCAGGGTTTTTTTAAGCAACGAGCTCTCACAGGAACTAATAGAGAGAACTCACTCATTACTCCCTCCTCCCCCAGGGAGAGCATTAATCCATTCATGAGGGATCCACCCCCATGACTCAATCAGTTTCCAACACTGCCACACTGGGGATCAAATTTCCACATGAGTTTTGGAGGGGACAGCACATCCAAACTCCATCACCGTTCAAGACTAAAGTCCTCCCCCAAGATTACTGAGATGTCTGTGAAGTTACAGCCCTGTGCTCATCTCTGGCACTGGTCTCTTGGTTTTGCTGAATTGAAGTTTATTAGTGCTCATGCCATTTCTTGAGAGCTTTCCCTATTCCTAGTAGCACCAACCAAACATGAAACACAATCTCTACTCAATTTCCACTTCCCTCCCCCCACAAAATTCCACTCTCACAAGGCATTTTTCATACAGTTAACTTTACTGAATGTGGGAGTACAGTGACAGTGAAGGCATTTACCTTGTACAATCCACCAAACTTCAAAGGGAACGTTAGACACTGTTTACCTTAGAAGTGCTTCAACTCTACACCACCCAATGAAACTTCCAGAGATAATCCTCAAACACAGCAGAATCCTTTTTTCTTCTCACATCTCCACTTCAGACTGCCCCTAATTCAAGATCATCAAATTCTTCTCCCTGTAGCAGGTAATTCAGCAGTTTTAATTTCATCAAATGCACTTCTAAACCCGAACTCACTTCTAGGTTCATCTTTGTAATGCTAAACCCATTAAAGTCATCTTCACTGCAAGTTTCTCCATGTTTCAGGATCCTTTTTGCAAAGACACAAAAAATATGCAGTCTCTACCACAGGTAATCTAAAGTGTAATGGGAAAGATAAGACACACAAATAATTATAAATCATAGTAGATTATTATGATGGTACTTCAAAAAGTTCATGGAAAGTTTCATATTATCTTTCCATTCTATTTTTCCAAGAACTTTTTGAAGTGCTCTGGTATACCCCACCCACCTGGCTACTTCTTTCATAGCCCAAAGGATTCCGGGAGAAATGGGCAAAGCTGGTATGACTCCTCAGCACTCCATTCACTCAAGAGATCTCTGAGCTTTGGGGGAATTAAAAATCATTTCCCCTCACAAAAAGGAAAGAACCTTTGATCTACAGCTTTTTAACTTCATGACAGTCTTCTCTCTCACCACGGGGAGAGAATTAAATGCTAACTCTCCACCCCAACACCTCAAATAGTAAATTGAGACTAGAAAGGCAATTTCAATTCAAGGTTTCTTTTTGTTATGAGAGCTTAAATTGGAGCCCTGGAGTATACTTTCTTTGCTGAGCAGTATTATGAATTAGTTATTAAAGCTATAGATAAAGACTTTCAGTCATAGTAACCTTTGATGCATCAGTTTCAGGATATTACATTTTAAGTGAAGTACAATGTAGAAAACAAGTCAGAACCTTTGAAGTCTTCTAAAATGGCTTGATTTCATCCTATTGCTAATTCTGGACCAAATAGTTTATTATATCAGATGACACAAATTAGAGTTAGAGTATAGAAGAGAATACTGTACAGTTATAAACATCCAGTACAGGGCTGACAGTTGATAGAAAGTGTTAATCCATTTTCATTGTTAAGTATCCACTGAAAGTGCAGATACTATCACAGTAGTATGGTCAAAGGCTCAAGTTTTTACTAGAATCTCATGGTTAAACATGTCTTAATTGATAAATTGAAAAAATAAAGCTCTTTTCTCTTAAGATAATATGTTTTTAGGTCTCAAAATCCTTCTTTTCTCTTTTGTCATTTAAGCACGAATAGGTATAATCTTCATTTTACTGTAGTCATAAAGAAAAGCTAAATTCCATTACTATTTACTTTTAAAATAAAACATATATTCTAAATTTCCATTCTGAATCACTGACTTTATTTCTTATATATGGAAGATTAAAAGATTAATAAGAAACTAAGGTGAGTTAGAAATATTTTATCTGCACCTATTTAAGAATGAAAAATGAAAATACTACATATGCTTTCTAAGCCTTCTATAGTAGCTCCATTGAACTGATATTTAAAAACAGCTGAAAACAGAAGACCTTAGATAAACCCTGTGCTCTAAATTATTATAGAACTAATAGAGAGGCTGACTGACTGTACCTTTGAATCAGTATATTATTCACTCTCCCAGAAACGGCTGCATTTCAATAAACCTTTCATGTTAGCATGTTCTCCATGAGCTAGAGAGCTGGACCTGCCAACTGTGTGTATTTTTCTAGCATCTATAAGACTAAATGAAATAAAATCATAGATTTTTGAAACTGCAAGGGACTTTGGACTCTTCAGTTATAATCTTGACAGCCTACTTGCCATTTATCAAATGGCATCTGCTGAAATACCAAGAAAAATCTCAATCAGGCTTTGAAAAAGAATAAAATGTAATTTTAAAACACCAGCATTTTAATAAGTTGAACAACAGGTAAGCCAATATGAAGTAGCAGATTGAATGTCCTTATCTCAAAGAAATGATTAAGTTTTCTAATGATGAATATGCTAATTACCCCGATTTGATCATCACCCATTATATACATGTATTGATACTCATCTCTATACCTCACAAATATGTATAATCAATATATTTCAATAAAAAAGAAAAAACAAAACAAAAAAGAAGTAGCAAAAGTAAGATTATTTTATCTTCTTTTAATTTGCTTTTTATTGTATTTTTCTTTTTATTTTTTAATATACAAAAACATCACAAAATGCAAAATGTTATCATGAAGCTATTGATTTAATTTGCTTTTTAAAAATGATTCAAGAGTTTTGTTTTTAATTAATAGATTATTCTTTAACTTCCCTTTGTTTTTCTTGTACTATTACACACAAACTGGCTGGACTACATGGAAGATTTTGTAGGCTCTGGGGGAATGGAGAGGGGAGAAAAAGGATGAGCCAGCTCTAGCAGGAGAGACGCTTTGAACCTGGTCTAATGTGTCCTCACCTGCAATGCATCAGAAGCACGAAAGGAGTTTTTGAAAATGCAGGTTCCCAAGCCCTACCCTAGAGATTTAGATTCAGTAGTTGTAGGTCAAGGCCCAGGAACATGTATTAAATCTCTCAGGCAATTCTGATGACCAGCTGACCTGTTGCACCCTCCTTTTTGGTCCAATTCCCCCATTTTACAGAGAAAGAAACTGGAAATAGCATTCACAAAATTAAATAATTATCAGAATTGAGGTTTAAATTTGACTATCCATATCCCACAGACAATTAGTAATTAGCCTAATTAGTAATCAGAACTGAGATTGGAATCTAAGTATCCATGCCCCATGGATTCCCATGTCCATGTTCCTCCAATGCTACCGTGCTTAAGGAAGAGAATACATCTCAATAAAAAATACAGAACAAAACAAAACATGGGCTGCACACTGAGAACAGAGAGCCTAGCTATGTGCTTTTCCCTTGGATAGTCCTAGTAACCTGTTCTGAAGAATCTGACTCAGCAATTTTACTGGGATATTTACTATATTAAAAATTGGAAATGACTTAATTGACCAACAACGGAATGTTGATACATAAATTATAGCTATGTTATAAGGGAAAAAATGTGGCCTTTTAACAATGATGATGCAGATGTATATTTTTGCCATGGAAATATAGTTATGATATATAAACATACGTAGAAAAAAAATCTGAAAAATATACATCAAAATGTTGACAATGGGTTTCCCTGGGTAGTAAAATCATAGGCGTTTTTTCAGAAGTTTGCTAATCATATTTCACATATCTTGACAACAATCACATATTGATTGTAATCAACACATACACACAACACACTCACATAAAAATCCAGGGGTCTTATGGCTTTGGGGACAACTTGTTACAGTTCAGTGATTCTTTGTTGAAACAAACATCAGCCCAAACAAAGATGATGAGAAGGTTGCAGGTCTTTTCCTTGACATACTTTTCTGTAGGCTCTTTTGTGTGTGCGTTTTGTAAAACTGAAATAAAAGTATGCATAATGTGTATATCTGAATCAATTATGTATTTATTGAAGGTCTGTGTTTATGTGAAGATTCTTCCTAGCATGTAAATGTGAGTATCATAATAAATGTTAGTTTCCCTTTCCCTTAGAGATTTGATTAGTGCTTTAAGAGGGCATAGTAGAAGGGGCTACAGTAATAAAAATGTACAGCAGTTTTTTTATTTGAGGAAAGAAGTGAGATTCTGTAATTGACCCAATATTAGATCTACAGTTCCACCAAAGACCTTGTCTTCTACTGTGTTTATTAATGATTTAGCTGTAGTGGTGTGCAAAGGAAGTGGTTTGTATTTACAGAGAAATATTGAAACCTTTGTTGAAGATAAGGTTATACAGTCTAGCAGTAAAAATGTGTGCATGTGTAATATATTACTATCTTTTCCCTGTTGACTATAGCTCTAGTAAGTCAAAGGTGGTTATTTCTTCTATGAAACAGGGTTTGATGGAAAGAGCCTTTGCTGATTTCATTATTCTAATCCTGTCTCTGCTACTGCCTAGTCCTGTGATCTTAGGTAACAGATAAATGTGAAGTTCAAGGTTCAAAACAAATCTGGCCTCCTCTACAGAAAATGCTGCATTTATATGTGTGAGTATATACACTATTTTAAGTATATATGTGTATATGCAACTTTTACCTACAAGCTGAATATACAAACTTCTTGTAATATATTCTTAAGCTAAAGATTTCAGAGTCCATGAACTAGAAACCATCTTTTTACAAGCCATCCAGAAATAGATTATCTTTTGTTAAGTCAGATGCTCTGGAACATTAAAAATTAAAAATTAAAAATATAGGAATGACAGCACAAGGTACTTTATATAATGCCTGCTTCTTACTGCCTCAGAACTTTTTTGCAAGTTTTCTAATGGTGAGTACACCACGCTGAGGCATGAGTTAAATGGCTAGGCTGGGGATGTGATTTGGTAATGTCGGCTTTATGTTTTCAGAATTTAGTTCTACACACCCCTAAAATACCTGGGTGTATTCCAGGACCATGGTCCCAAAAGTGATGATAACTAATATCTGTCGTGTGCTTCCTGTTGGTCAAGCCCTGTGCTAAATATTTCGCACACTTAAATGCATTTTCTTTTAATTGTACTGATGAGGAAATGAGACACTAAGAGGTTAATTAATTTGTCTAAGGTTACTCAGCTAGTAATAGGCAGAGCCAGGATTCAAATTTAGGGCATCTGACTCCAAAGCCACACCCTCCATGATTCTCTGCATAGCGAGCGCTCTGTTTGGGATTACTGCCATGCTCCATGAGGAGACCCACAAGGGTCTCTTGTGTTCACATTTTATTCACAGAGCCTGCTTCTGGGTGTGAGCCTAGTAAATATCCCTACATAATGAATAAATTGTATTGGTATTCCTCAAATTGGTTCCAAGGTGTTTTCCAAATGATTTGTTTCAATTGATAAAGTATCAACGTTTGCAAACATCAAGTTTAAGCAAATAAAATAGAGCGGATTAAGGTTGGCTTGGAATAGTGTCATACTTCCCTTGTTTGACTTCTTACATGGTAATAAACAAGTCCAAATATCTTAGTGGCTTGGCACGTAAGAGGTGCCACTTGCATGCAGTCCTCTGTAGGCCACACGAGCCAGTGGGGTGGCCATCCTCCACACGGTGTCTCAGTACACACACCCCACCGTCTGAACAAGTGCTCTGAAAGCAAGCTGCAGGGTCATTCAGGGCTTGAAACTCAGCCTGAAGCGACATGTAAATGACACATCACTTCCACTCAGAAGTTACTGGCCACAATCGGTTACAGGGCCCCAACTAACTACATGGGATCTGAGAAGTGCAGTCTCAGTGTGCCCAGCAGGAGAGGAGAACTGGATATTGGCGAGCCCTAGCAAGGGTTCCATGGAGAGAAAGGAATATCTGGATATTTAGGAAAGGAAATGGCTATTCAGTAGGCTCTGGAATTGCTCATAACATTAGAAAGGCCTGTTGAAGTGTGTCACACAGTGATCAGTGCTGCCTTTGGGGTAGGAGAGAAATAAGGAGTGGTGGCATAATTTAAAACGTACAGGCAAGAGTAGATACTGCATTGCCTTCCTGCTCATGACTTGTGAATTGGTACATGGTTTGTCATATATGCATAGAGAAAGAAGAAAATCACCGCACCTTGTACAAAGAAAACATTTAGAAGAGGAAAAGAGCCAAATATAAAAAGAAACCTAGAAATGTATTTTCAAACCTACAGGAGGAGAGTACGATTATTACTTCAGGCTATGGAAGCCCGTCTTAATTAAGCAAGACACAGTACAAAAGCAAGACACAGTACAAAAGCTATGAAAGAGGCAGAAGCTGGGGTGGCATGGAGCAGAGCGGGCGGTGCTGCATGTGCGGAGGCTGTGCAAGCTTCTGCATTGGGGTGGAGTAAGATAAAGTTTCCTGATATGTACTGAACATTGTCTGGCATCTGCTTTGAGCCACTTTTGAATACCAGTGAACATTGGTATAACCCCCCCCCCCCATAGGGATAGGGCCTTTGTCTCTTCCACTGCTTCATACATACACTCAGGTTTTAATACAGTACTCTGACTTCCGGTCAAGATGGCAGAATAGATGGTCCGTAGCGTCACTCTCTCCCACAAATCAACTGATTTAAACTATAAAAACATAACATCAAGTGCATATGGAATGGGGAGACGTCCAGTGGGGGAGGCAGAAGCTCTGCGGAGACCACATGCCCTGTGGGGCCACCGTCGCACGATCCAGCAGATAGGCTTCACCGCCGCCACCCAGCTCCATTCCCAGCCCAGCCTAGTGCGTGCAGAGTGGGGAGACGTCTGGCAGGGGAGGCAGAGGCTCTGCAGAAACCACACACCCTGTGGGGCCGCCACTGTGTGATCCAGCAGGTAGGCTTCACCGTAGGCACCTGGCTCCATTCCCAACCTGGCCTAGTGCACTGGTAGCAGGGAGACGTCCGGCAGGGGAGGCGGGAACTCCAAGGGGACCACACTGCTGCCGTGTGATCCAGCAGCCCGGCCCAATGCATACGGAGCACAGAGACGTCCAGCAGGGGAGATAGAAGCTCCATAGAGTCCACACACCCTGTGGGGGGGCCACTGCCGTGCAATCCAGTAGCAGGTAGGCTTCACTGCTGCCACCCGGCTCCATCCCAAGCCCGGCCTAGTGCGCACAGAGCAGGGAGACATCCAGCAGGGGAAGGGGAAGCTCTGCAGAGACCACATGCTCTGTGGTGCCTCGGCACATCCCAGCAGCCCGGCCCAGAGAGCATGGAACAGGGAGAAGTCCAGCACGGGAGGTGGAAGCTCAGCAGAGACCACACACCTTGCGGTACTGCCCCACGATCCACCATTCACCAGCCCGGCAGAGTCCAAGCTGACCAGAGAGGTGGCTCCCCGGAGAGGCCCAAAACCCGAGGCAACCACACATGCAAGGCACTAGTGGCCAACTGAGCAGTCACCGAGGTAGCCATACCAAATGGGCAACCACAGCAACATCTTAGTCAGTCAATAGTGTCAAACCTGTGGGCTGTGAAAACCCCTGCCACAATGAATAAACATCAAAGAAAAGATACCAGAAATAAGAAAATTCAAGAAAGTACACCACCAAAGGATAATAACTCTCAAGCTCTAGATCCTATAGAACAAGAAGCCCTTGAAATGACTGACAAGGAATTTCGAGTTATAATTCTAAGGAAACTGAATGAGATACAAGAAAACTCAGCTAGAAATCATGATGAAATGAGGAAAAGTATACAGGACCTGAAAGAGGAAATGTATAAGGAAATCAATGCCCTGAAAAAAAATATAGCAGAACTAGCCAATCTGAAGAAGTTATTCAGCAAAATAAAAAACACAATGGAGAGTTTAACCAGCAGGCTTGCGGAAGTTGAAGAGAGAACCTCTGAACTTGAAGATGGGTGGTTTGAAATAACACAAGCAGACAAAAAAAAAAAGAAAGAAAGAAAAAAGAATCAAAGGCATTGAAGAAAATCTGAGAGAGATATCAGACAACCTTAAGCGCTCAAATATCCGAGTCATGGGTATTCCAGAAGGGGAGGAAAAAGAAGATTGCATTGAAAACATATTCAACAAAAGATGCCCACTCTCACCACTCCTATTCAACATAGTGTTGGAAGTACTAGCCAGAGCAATCAGAGAAGAGAAAGAAATAAAGGGCATCCAGATTGGAAAAGATGAAGTTAAACTGTCTCTGTTTACAGATGACATGATCCTATATATTGAACAGCCTAAAGCCTCTACAAAAAAACTCTTGGAGTTGATAAATGATTTCAGCACAGTAGCAAGATACAAAATCAACACACAAAAATCAGTAGCATTTCTTTTCTCCAATAGTGAACATGCAGAAAGAGAAATCAAGAAAGCCTGCCCATTTACAATAGCCACCAAAAAAATAAAATACTTAG
The DNA here is from genome assembly GCF_027409185.1 of Cynocephalus volans. Classification (NCBI taxonomy): domain Eukaryota; kingdom Metazoa; phylum Chordata; class Mammalia; order Dermoptera; family Cynocephalidae; genus Cynocephalus; species Cynocephalus volans. The sequence goes on along the minus strand of NC_084460.1, from coordinate 101,742,226 downwards.
GAATTGAGTTAACCAAGGAGGTGAAAAATCTCTATAATGAGAACTACAAACCACTGCTGAGAGAAATTAGAGAGGATACAAGAAGATGGAAAGATATCCCATGCTCTTGGATTGGAAGAATCAACATAGTGAAAATGTCCATACTACCCAAAGTGATATACAAATTCAATGCAATCCCCATCAAAATTCCAAAGACATTTTTCTCAGAAAAGGAAAGAACTATCCAGACATTTATATGGAATAACGAAAGACCACACATAGCCAAAGCAATGCTGAGCAAAAAAAAATAAAACTGGAGGTATAACACTACCTGACTTTAAACTATACTACAAAGCTATAATAACCAAAACAGTATGGTACTGTCATAAAAACAGACACACTGATCAATGAAATAGAATAGAATAGAGAATCCAGAAATCAACACACACACCTACAGCCATCTGATCTTTGACAAAGGCACCAAGCCTATACACTGGGGAAGATACTGCCTCTTCAGCAAATGGTGCTGGGAGAATTGGATATCAATATGCAGTAGACTGAAACTAGACCCATACCTTTCACCATACACTAAACTCAACTCAAAATGGATTAAGGAATTAAATATACACCCTGAAAGAATAAAACTTCTTAAAGAAAACATAGGAGAAACACTTCAGGAAATAGGACTGGACACAGACTTCATGAATACGACCCCAAAAGCACGGGTAACCAAAGGAAAAATAAACAAATGGGATTATATCAAACTAAAGGGCTTCTGCACAGCAAAAGAAACAATTAACAGAGTTAAAAGACAACCAACAGAGTGGGAGAAAATATTTGCAAAATATACATCTGACAAAGGATTAATATACAGAATATACAAGGAACTCAAACAACTTTACAAGAGAAAACAAGCAACCCAATTAAAAAATGGGCCAAAGTTCTAAGTAGGCATTTCTCTAAGGAAGATATACAAATGGCCAACAGACATATGAAAAAATGCTCAACATCACTCAGCATCCGGGAAATGCAAATCAAAACTACACTAAGGGCCGATCCCATGGCTCACTCGGGAGAGTGTGGTGCTGGGAGCGCCAAGGCCGTGGGTTCAGATCCTATATAGGGATGGCTGGTGCGCTCATTGGCTGAGCGCGGTGCGGATGACACTGTGCCAAGGGTTACGATCCCCTTACCGGTCACACACACACAAAAAAACTACACTGAGATACCATCTCACCCCAGTTAGGATGGCTAAAATCCAAAAGACTCTGAACGATAAATGCTGGCGAGGTTGCAGAGAAAAAGGAACTCTCATACATTGTTGGTGGGACTGCAAAATGGTGTAGCCTCTATGAAAAATGGTATGGAGGTTCCTCAAACAATTGCAGATAGATCTGCCATATGACCCAGCTATCCCACTGCTGGGAATATACCCAGAGGAATGGAAATCATCAAGTCGAAGGTATACCTGTTCCCCAATGTTCATCGCAGAACTCTTTACAATAGCCAAGAGTTGGAACCAGCCCAAATGTCCATCATCGGATGAGTGTTTATGGAAAATGTGGTACATCTACACAATGGAATACTACTCAGCTATAAAAACGAATGAAATACTGCCATTTGCAACAACATGGATGGACCTTGAGAGAATTATGTTAAGTGAAAGAAGTCAGGCACAGAAAGAGAAATACCACATGTTCTCACTTATTGGTGGGAGCTAAAAATAAATAAATAAATTCACACACACACACACACACACACACACAAAAAAAAAAAAAAAAAAAAAAACCGGGGGGAAGAAGACATAATAACTACAATTCCTTGAAGTTGATATGATAAGCAAACAGAAAGGACATTGTTGGGTGGGGGGGGGGTGAGGGAGGAGGGAGGGAGGTTTCGGTAATGGGCCACAATAATTAACCACATTGTATATCGACAAAATAAAATTAAAAAAAAAAAAAAAGCTATGAAAGAAAAAGATTGAATTTCTTTTTTCTTTCTTCTTTTTTTTTTTTTTGGGCAGCTGGCCAGCATGGGAATCCAAATCCTTGACCTTGCTGTTACCAACACTATGCTCTAACCAACTGAGCTAACCAGCCAGCCCCAAAGACTGATTTTTAACAAATGTGAAAATTAAAGCTTCTCTTTAACAAGACAGCACAAAATTGAGACAATTGATATACTGGGAGAATATATGTGCAACTTGTTCAAGAGAAAAAGCATCTACAATACACAAGGAATCCTAAACTTAAAAAAAAAACAGAAAACAATGTATTTGAGAGGAAATACCAAGTGCCAATAATCTTATGAAAAGACGCTTTACCTTGTTACTAATCAAGAAAAAGCAAATTAAAATAGTAATGAGATATATGGCAAAAACCTAAATGATTTATAAGAGTCTAAGAAACACCATACAGAATTACACTTTCCCATGTAGTGGTGGTGGGAACATAGATAGCAATGCCTTTCTGAAGGTTATTTGGTGGTAGTTCTTAAAATGCACATTGTCTTCAACCCAGCAATTCCACCTCTAGATTTCTATCTCACAGAAATTTGTATGCACACAAAAATGCATAGGCAAGATGTTCACTGAAGCATTACTCATAGTAGGGAAAAATGAAAACAATCTAAACGTTCAACAATATTGGAGTGTGAAGTAAACTGCAGTGCATTTATGCCACAGACTCTTACACACAGCAGTAAAAAAGAATGAAGTGAAGGTAATTAGAGACTCCAGGAAAAATAAAAATAAAACTCCATAAGAAAAGGTATGATGCCAATATTTTTAAATGTGGCATGATTTTGAGCAATTGATAGATTTGAACAGGGAGAATTCATTGTAATATTTTTTGACTATTACCAGTGATGTGACATTGGAACAACAGAGAAGAAAATATATCACATTGTTTATCTCTGCAGTGAACAATATTTATGTAGTCATCAATATAAGTGCTGTTTATTACTTTTCCTCTTTTAGATTCAACCTACAAAGCATTAAAGACTTAAAGTTACAAAAGATTCAAAATGTTACCAACAAAAATTGTTACCAATCATAACAATATTACAGTAAAGGTAACACTGGCATAATGTAGGTGGTGAAAGGGGCTGGGAGACAAGATGATGGAAAGGGTCAGTGTGCTAAGGTCCTGATCTTTCAGGGAGGTGGGGAACTCTGTCAGGGGGGCTTCTGCTTGACCTCTATTGTTTCCAATTTTTGTAATGGGAATGTATTCATATATTCTTTGTGTACTTAAAAATAAATTAAAATTTTTAATTTCTCTTTTTTTAAAAGTGTAAGAATTATTTTTTGAAAGCCCTCAAAAACCTAGTTTAATATGTTGATATACCTGTGAATGAATTTTTTATCTAATTATCTGGAAAATCCTTTCTATTTTCCACTGTACGTGTATAGAGTACAATCATTCTTGAAATATAATACGTTTTTTTAAAGGTTTCCAAGGATATCCATATATAGAATTCAAAGTGTCCCTCTTTAATTTCTCCATTCAGATCAATATATATGAAGTAACACATCTGAAATTTGTACAATATTTAATATCATACAAAATGAGAAAAACAGAAAAGAAACATCACCCTAATATGATTTTAAAAGCATTTAATCATCCAATGTAATTATCTCTTAAGCCCCAATAGTAATACATTATTATCCTTACAAAAAAAGCCACCTGTCCTGGGTCATAGATAAAAGTAGTGGCATTAAAAAAAGAACTCTTGTTCTGATAGTCAGCTACCAATTTACTATTTAAAAGCACCTTGGTGTCCTCCACGTTTCTGTTCCATATTCCTTCCAATCTCAAACAAAAATGAAGGAGAAAGTTGAGGCATAAAAATGTGTTAATGAGAGTTTATTTCTACTCTGACTTGTTATTTGTTCCCTCTGTATCTTCCCTGGTGAGCAGGATGATGCCTGGTATGTCCTTACAAAAAGCATCAAAGAGCTTCTGCCTCCCAGAGTCTGGAGGCTGCTGAAAACCCTGGTGACTTCAAGGACTGCCCATAATCACTGATAGAGGGGAAAAAAGCCAAGGATAGTTGCTGTGTCTCTTCTGCCTTCCAAATCTCTCACCAATACATCTGACTGGCAGAGCCCAAAGTGTATCTGAATCCCTCCTGGCAAGGGGATATGAGAAATGTTCCCAGGTTTCTAGCTCCTGCAAAACAGAGGAGATATAACAGTGTAAAAGGTGCCAGATACCTATAGACAATATCTGGCCCACTAGTGTAATAACAAATCAATATGAGTAGCCCTGTTCAACTAGAATAGAAGCATTAAATATGCATTGGGAAGACTGATTACTGATTGGAGTGGGGGAAGGGGAGGGAAGAGAAGGAGAGAAAGCCAGATCTAAAGATGGAATAGATCAAATAGATATTTTCTAGAGACCTATTATAGTCCTTAAATAGGAAAGTTACATCATTAAGGCAGTCCTTTAGGACAGTGATAAAATGGACTTTGTGTTTGCATGGTGTGGGAGTGGAAAGAAAGAAGGAAGGTAGAGGATTGAAGCAGAGAAACCTTTTAAGAGAATTTTAGGGATCCACCAATGAGATTACAGAGACTACGGATTAAGATAAAAGTGGTGAGAATGGAGACAAAGGGCATATGTGAGAGATATGGCCCCTGGGTCCAGAAAAAGAAGCTTATTCCTAAGAATATTCTAGTGTCCATTGTCAGTGGCCACACCACCTGGCTGATCTATGGTGCTAACATGAGTCTCCTGGAGCAACAGCAAGCCGAGGACAAGGAGGTACGTGCATCTCATTGCCTCACCCCCAACCCCTTCAGCAAATCATCCCTGCCTAAAATGGAGCCAGGTTTACATCTGCATTTTATCTCCTTTTCCAACTTCTTTGGAGTAGTTACACTAAATGTGGAAATGAGGTAAGATGAGCCTAGAAATTCCATCTTGTTTCCTCTCTTTCCCATTGCCTGAAGAAAAACTACAGGGCTGGGATGTTAGCTCAGTTGGTTAAAGAACTGTGTTATAACACCAAGCTCAAAGATTTGGATCACCTTTCTGGCCAGCCAGGGGAAAAAACTACAAACTCCTTTTGCCTCAGATCCAGCATTCTTACAACTCCATTTTCTTCTTCAACCCCACTGGAACACTAACTGCTTCAGTCAGGCTGAGCCTACCATCTCCCGCATTCATTCAATCATTCATTTGTTCATTCATTTGCTCTTTAGTCAACAAACATTAATTGAATAGCTGCTCTGTGCCAGGCCCTGCTGAGGATTCAGAAATTAAACATCAACAAGAGTAACAAAAACCCCTGCATCATGGAGCATAGGTTCTAGTAGAGAGAGGCAAACAAGAAGTAAAATACAGAGTATGCTGGAGGTAAGTGCAGGGAAGAAAAATAGTACAATATCCCCCTTCATGAAATTCTCTTTTCTTTTCCCTTCTTTCTCTGTTTTGTTTTCTTTGCTGCCTTTCCAAACCCATCCTACTTTTAAGATTCAGAGCAAATTTCCTTCTACTCTGTGCCTTTTCTAACCCCTTCAGCCCACAACAACCCATCTTGTTCAAAGCTTCTTACTGTCTGTCTCATGTCTTTGTGTAGTATTCATCATACCACACTTCCCTCTTCCAAAGAAGGATTGCATAAAGTAGATGTGCATACATGTCAACACAGGAACTTGAGAATTTTTCTCTTAAATGTTCAATGAGATCATATGACTTCTGTAGCAAGATGACAACACTTTATAAGAGTCTAATGGATATATCTGAAATCATGAAGCATAATGGAGGAGAAAAAGACATAAAGACCAATATTGGAAATTGGGGGTTAGGAGAATAAAGGGAAGAAGGGGTCAAGGCTAGATTGGGACAGATTTATAAAAGATGAAGAGGTCTTTTTAATAAAACCATGCAGACAGGTGAAGAAAGTGAATAGAGAGATTTATCTGGAGTAGAACATTATGAGAGGAATTCATAAGAGAATATAAGGGGGCTGGCCTGTTAACTCAGTTGGTTAGAGTGAGGTGTTATAATACCACGGTCAAGGTTCGGATCCCTGTACTGGCCAGCCAACAAAACAACAATAACAACAAAAAATATGAGTACTTAGGAAGGAAATAGGTGGGGCAACCTCTAAGGAAAGAAATGTGTTAATACAACTTTTCATGATAATGTCCTAAGGAGCTAAATATTTATAGCCACAGCAAGGTTAATCAGAGAGATCTTTGGACCCAAAATTCGCAAATTTGGTTGATAAGAAAAATCCACTGATGTGTTTTTTAAAAATATAAATTCCTGACTCTACCTTTAGGCCAAGTGGAAAATCCAAAGAATTTATATTTTTGTTTAATATGTAATCTAAATAATTGTTTTGATCAGGCAAGTTTGACAAACACTGTTTGGCCTATGGCAGTGGGTATCAGATTTTACTATCTGTAACACTTTCTGGTTGTCATTAGCTTTGAAAAGAACCAGAAGTAGCAATGATCTAAGTCTAGGAAAATACTGGCAAAACTGGTATGCCAAGTCTGCCAGCTGATATTTGAAAGTTGTGGTAGGTGCTATTGGTTCACTGACCCGAATCTTTTTCCTTTGCCATTTTTCTCTACAGTTGGGAAAAGCTAAATACTCACTTTCCCAGATACCCTTGATGCTAGGCATGTCCACATGCACATATTGGTCAAACTGACGTTTCTTGGGCCTTTGGGGAATGCTTCTGTTTTCTCGGTATAAAAGACAAACCTGACTGGTGCCACCCTATGCTTTCTTCCTGGCTTGAATGCAGGTGTGATGCTTCCCTAGCCACAGCAGCCATCTTGGAATTGAAGGCAACAATCTCAAAGGAAAACTCAAGAGAGACAGTGACCCTACTATTGTGTATATAGGTTGCTTGTTGTTATAGAAAGAGAAGAAGAACAACAACAGATCTATTTTTTAAAGCCACTGTAAAAGTTAATTATTTCTGTTACTTGCAACTGCAAACACTCCTAACTAAATCAAAGGAAAAGTGGGGTAAGCCCAGGCCTGAGACAAGAAAAGTTTCCTCATCTTCAGAAATATACATACCTGAAAGAATTGGCTCAGTTTCTCATTACAGGATGGATGAAGGCCAGAGTGCAAGGATACTGAATCCTAGCATCTGAGTCTGAGAGAGAGTTCTAGAAATGGAAAAGGACAGATAAAGTTGACACTTTAAGCCTGTGCCATCTTAATAATAGAATATTTGCCTAGAATAAGGTAAAATTCACTTGCCTTAACAGGATGTATTTTATAATTTCACATTCCCTCAACAAAATGCAAAATTGGTATAAGCAGGATATAGTGGTAAAGAGGGCTTCAGCTATCAGAGCATCTGTTGGCAGTCTCGTGGTGGGAAAAGCAAAGCATCTGATAATAACTTACTTTTCTGACAATTTCATCTCTCATAGGGTAGAGGAAACAACCAGGAGAACTGCTACTTTTAATTTAATTCTAACTAAAAAAAGAGAATCTAGTTGTAAAATGGATATGGGGTCTGAGGAGAAAGTTCTCAGGTCACCTTAGATTTTATTACCCAAGGATGTCAAATATGCTCCTAGACACCAGGAAATCAGGTTTTATCAATTTGAAGGGAAAGATAAGTCAGAGGCAAAGGCCTAAAACTCTAAAGAAAAGATGATTTTAAAAGCCTTTTAAATATCAAAATTTCAACTCAACAAGTGTTTATCAATTACCAACAAGATGAGATGATCTGTACCAGAGGCTGTATAATTCTTCCTCTCAATATATTTATAGTCTGTGGAGGGAGGAAAATGAGAGAAGCACTCAGATACCCAGCTACCATTTATTGAACATCTACTGTGGAAAAACAATATGATTAATAATGTATATAATATTCATAATATTTACAAATACTCTTCAAGGTAGATGTCCTCATTTAACAAAGAGACCATGTGTTTAGACTCCTTGGTGCGTTGCTCAAAGCCTCACAGCTGCTGAGGAGACGGAGCTCCGACCCTGCTCCTCCTGCAGTTACTGAATCAGCTTGATCCCAGAAGGTGATGCTCTGTTCTGCTTCTCCCATGTAAATCCAAGATCACCAACTGTTGACAGCTGACTACGAAGGAATAAAATTACTTCTATCTTTGAAACTGGGAATATCTGCTAAACTTCTGGAAGGAGAATCAATTCACTGAATGAAAGACTTATTATCAGTCCTTCTATATTTAAAATCTTCTGAACTGTCAGGAACTTCAGTAAATCATTACTTAAAATACAGCTGTTTAATGACAGGATATACAAAAAAGATTTATCTTACCATTCTAAAAGAAGTAATATATTTTTAAAAAATAGATCACTTCTTTAATGTTGAAAATAACTTAGTTGTGCGATGTGTTTAGAAGCCTAAAATGTTAAGTAGATAAAATTATAATAACCTAAGAGTTCTACTTTAAACATGTAATAAGTTATATAATAGATTAAAATAGCGAACTAAATAAAATTGAAAACCTGATCAATTATATACTGATCAATTTTGGCATATATATAAATATATTTATATATATTCAATTTGAGTGAAACATCCATTTCTTCTCTACAGTAGTTAATCCTTGACTAAATTACTGGAAAATTATATATACACTCCATGTTTATTTACCTAGGTAAATTCGACATACATGCTTTCGTTAAAAATAACAAAGCCACTGAGGTCACTAGATGGGAGTGATCTAGGAATTAAGTCTTCAGAAGTTCACTGCCTCTGGTGCTAAGGTCACAGCAAGGAGGTAGTTTCAGCCAAAGAACTTCATTGCATTCAAAGAGCCACAAAACTAACCACACCCTATTTCCTGTATATTCTTGGAAGGGAAAAATACCTAATAAGCTGAACACGAAGATTACATTATAACAACTTTTAGTGTACACAATGCTAATTTTCCTGAAAGTTGAGGGGGAAGTTGTCCAAGCTTTTCTTTTAGTGGAAAAAAGGGATTATGTTTAGAATAATGGTGAAATTCAGTCCATTCACATCTCTCCATACACAGAGAAATTAGGGCAACTCAAAAGCATATTTAATCAGTTCTTTGCTTTGTACAGAGACACACATAGACAGAATTCTTCAAAATTCTCTCACTACCTATGGGGCTGTCTTGTTGTTAGGCTGGGCCTGGCACAAGTGGTGTGATGGGGGATTGCAGTCTAGCCTGCTCCCTCTGCCAAGCCCTGCACCCTGGCATAGGGCTGGGTCCAAGAGGAGGAAGGTATTCCTTGTTCTAATTAGTCCACAAAGAGTGGGTACAAAGGACCTGGCTGTGCTGGCTCTATGGCCCTGGTCTTGTGAGTGAGAAGGACAAAAGAGGTGGCCTAGAAGAAGGCTTCTCAAGGAGCAAAGTAATGACTGTATAAATGCAACCTCAATTTGGCCCTTCTGGGCTCTGTATATTCTTGAAAGCACAAATCTGAAACTACAGAGTACAGGTCCACAGCATCTGCTTTGCTAGAGGGAATGGGATGGAGTGTGATCAGGTCCTAGTGACACCTGTACTTCTCAGCCAGAGGACGTTTATATGATGCTGCTGGCTCTCAAAGAACATAACCTTATCTGTCTACTGAAAATATGCCTCAAATAGACCCTTGACCAATGCTATTTGATGGCTTTGATGGGAAAAGGATTCAATAATTTGCTCTCTTCTCACCTCCATATAGTCTATTCCCCTTAACCCTAATTACTCCCTGACCTAGAATCCCAAGGTATTAGAAACTGAAGGATCTTTTGAGATCAAACCCATCAGCTTCTTGCTTTCTGTATGATATAACTGAGGCTACTTTATGCTTTCTGCCCCACTTAATTCTTCAGATACCTGCTCATATTTTGCATCACTCACAAGCTCCTCAAAAACATGAGCTGGAAAAATGTTGCTCACTGAAAATCTTGCTCTGCATAGCCCCCAACTAAAACTAAGGAGTGTGAGAAGAGAAAGAAAATGAGAAACCTATATACTTGGAGAACTTAAAGCACTGTTGACATTCATTATATTATTTGTATGCCACACAAATCTTTTATTAGTTATAAACTTCTTTGAGAGTAGAGGCTATGTTTTTTTAAATTATTTTTTAATATATATGGGATCCAGCACAGTATCACAAATGCCCAGGAGTTTAATAAATATCATTTGTTGATAATGAGCTGGTCTATCCCCTGGCCTACCAGCAGTAGCCAAATAATCATCCCAGACAGACGAGAATCTATCCTGCTTTTAAAGACCTCCAGGGAGTGAGAATCTAAACCTTTTTCCATAACTCATTTCAGTGTCTAATAAGCCTTAGTGTCTGGTAGGAGATTCTTCCCAAGAAGGTGACATTTAGGAATGTTGCGTAGTAAATGCTGGATTCCCCTTGAAGGCACTGGAGCCAGTCACTTGAATTACTCGGAACTACCTGGGAGTGTGCGTTTATGAAGGCAGAGTAGGTGGCGGAACCTAGGTGGGTGCAGGTGGGGAGGGCTGTCATATGAGGAAGAAAAAGGGTAGAGAACAGGTTTCTTTCCTGCTTAGAGGTGGCATTGTGCACACTTCTTAGCAGAACTGTCCAGTGTTAATGGAATTTGTGATAGGCAGTAGTGGGCAGGAAGCTATAGAGTTGGGGAGAGCTCTGTGATAGTAGAAGGAGTCTCCCACTGGCTACCCAGCTTTTTACATCCCGCCCCCCGCCCCAGCACTCTCCATGAGGATAAGATTGCTGTTACTATTTTCCATTACTATTCCATGGACATCAGTGTTAGTTCCTGTTAAAAGGAATCTGCATACCCTAGCCATGCAAGAAGTGATCTGAATATGTCCTCTGCAATGTGTGTGTGCACACTTGAGTGTGTACATATGTGTGAAGAGGCTTGGAGCGGGGTGGAGGAGGGAGTGCAAACCTAGTACAGGAGGTGAATGAAGGTTAGTAGCAAACTAGCAACCTCTCAGGCCAAAGCAGACACAGATAAGGCATCCAGATTAGGGCTGAAAATCAGAGCTGATGCCCAAACACAGGATCTGTAAATTTAGTGAAAGTCTAGGAGAGGAAGGGAGAGGCGGAATTGAAGGAAGAATAAAAACTCAAGAAGTGCAGGTCAGAGAAAGTAGGACTGTTGAGAATCTGCACTGGAAGGAATGAAACAGAGCTCTGCCTCTAGGAAAATAGTTTGGCAAGATCCAGTTCAGAAGTAGGTTTCAGGGCCGGCTCGTGGCTCACTCGGGAGAGTGTGGTGCTGATAACACCGAGGCCATGGGTTTGGATCCCATATAGGGATGGCCGGTTCACTCACTTCGGAGAGTGTGGTGCTGACAACACCAAGTCAAGGGTTAAGATCTCCTTACCGGTCATCTTTTTTAAAAAAAAAAAAAAAAAAGAAGTAGGTTTCAGCCCTCTGGTTACAATACAGGTTAGGACCTCCTGTGTCCATGTCCTGGGCTACAGGAAGGGCAATTGGAGTGCTGTGGTCAGGGAAACCTAGAAGAAGGAAGGCGGATAGGTGGCCTGGCTTCCTTGCTAGGGGCTTAAGATGAAATGCAACTGGATAGACTAGGTGCCACTGGACAGATTTGAGGAAGTATTCTGATAGGAACAACCAAGACAAGTTTGGAATTTTGTTGAGCCCTGATGGTGTGGAGGAGAAAACACGGCCTGCAGCTAGCTGAAAGCTTGCTTTGAGGTCACTGAGAGCAGGAGAGAATGGGCACACAAGGTTGGTAGACGGGACTGGTACCTCAATGATGACCAAGTAATTAGTCACTTACGAGAATCTAGGTCAGCTTGGGGTGAAAAACATCTTGGTCCACCATGCCCTATTGTGTCTTTCTCTAGGTCCCCACAATCAGAGAAGTCATTTGATTGGCGAATGGTGGGAAGCAGTGGATTTAAAAACCCAGATGAACACTAGAAGCCCTAGTGGTATCAAGAGCTGGGAGAAGTGTAGGTGGAGGGGAGTGAGTCACAAACAGCGGTTTGCAAGCCTTCTAAGGACTATCGACCCCTCGGGATAGAACAAAGTCTCCATACACAAAGATTCTATCCCATTAGCCCCCACAAGTCATTTTCTATAGCTCTGCAGGAGCCTGATATGATTTTGCTCAAATTGTAAATGATGTATTTATGAATGTAGAATCACAGGACTATGGGTGAAGAAAATAATTTCCACATAAAAGAAACAAATCCCTAACCTGCTCCCTACGCTCTTGTTTTCCTCCCTCACATGTGTGTGTCTATGTGTGTGTGTTGATTGCAATGTATGTTTCAGATATGAGCATTTTTTTTTAAGCACAAGTTTTAAGGAGCTTTTAAATAAAAAACTTGAATTTAAATACAAAGCTGACCTGAGCCCTAAATACCATTTCTGCTTTTCTTGGCATTTTCAAATTTCTCTAGCATATTTCTGTGAAAAACAATGAAACACTGTTTATTAAACTTTTAGGTTATATGGACCCTTTTGTAAACTTTTGTCTATGTGTTATTATGTACCTGTTTTAGATTAAATCAAGCTGGAGCAGCTCACTTTTAAGGTGTTTACCAAATGCAAGCCTGAATTGTCTGTGGCAAACTAGGATTTCCCTCACACCCCACAAGCTCAATTTTTTTTTTTTTAATAAATCAGGGATATATATATATATATATATATATATATATATATACACACACTTAATATATGTATCTATTTCTAAATTGAGACTATTCACCTTAGAAAGAAATGTATTACCATGTGTTGATTTAGGCTTAAAAAATTGCTATGGTGTGGGGATGGATCTTACTTATTACTGACATTATAATCCCATAGTTTAAAAAGATCAGAGAAAAAGGAATCTTTCTTCCACATTTAGGATGTGTTTTATAATTCTGTCTCTTAAGTACTTCTCAACGTTCCTACCACACTACACTTAATGGTGGAACTCATGCTCCTGGAGGCTGGCTGGAGTGAGAGATGGGGGTGAGGGGAGTCTGAGGAATGCTCCCCAAATGTTCTGCCCACAGTTCAAAAGTTCTTTAAAATTTCTTTATCTTAAAACTCTATAACATATCCTTATTATGCTATAAAAATATCTCCTCACCTCCCCCCACACTAACCCATTAGTAAATTGACTCTTCAGAGCAATATGCTATACTTATCCAACAGTTTTGTTTGCCATGTTTCCATGAATTTACCAGGTTGAGTAGTTTGGCATCATGCGTACGCAGTGGTTAATAATTTTTTTTATTTTTGTCAATTTTATATGTATAAACTTAAAGACAGCCTTCTAAAAGTCCATATGAAAAGTTGATCTGTTCCAGATGTATATAATAGTAGTAGCTCACCTTGAATTCTCACTCTGTGCCTTGCACATTAATGAATAAAACAAGCAGAATTTTTGCCATCAAGAAGCTCATGGTCTAGTGGATGAGGTAGATTATAAATCAAATAATCAGATATACACGCGCAAAATGGCTGCCATAAAGGACTGTGCTTTCAGCGCAGGGAAGGAGCGGAGTCCCATTATAAAAAGAGACCATGGGCCGAGCCCGTGGCGCACTCGGGAGAGTGCAGCGCTGGGAGCGCGGCGATGCTCCCGCCGCGGGTTCGGATCGTATATAGGAATGGCCGGTGCACTCACTGGCTGAGTGCCGGTCACGAAAAAGACAAAAAAAAAAATAAATAAATAAATAAAATAAAAAGAGACCATATGAATAATAGAGATGTTTGACCTGGCCCAGTGGTCAGAAAAGTCTTCCCAAGGAAGTGATGCTTGAACTGAGACCTGGAGGAGTAAAAGTGTAGGGTTAACTAAGGGAAGGGTGAGGGTGTCCCGGGCAGCTGCTACTCCAGTGGCAAAAGCTTGGTGGTGTGGAGAGCCTGGCACATTTGATGAACATGAAGAAGCTCTGCATGTACCCAGAGCACTCTGCATGTACCCAGAGTACTCTGCATGTGCCACTGCCCAGCCCTTCAGGTTCATGGTGTACCCCAGGGGCGGGGTAGGGGGTACACCATGAACCTGAAGGGCTGGGCAGTGGCCAGACCACATGAGGCTTTGGAGTAACGTTAGGGCATTAGAGGTTTTTAAGGGGCTTTGTGTGAATGTTTTGGAGGAAAGCCAGAAAGTAAGCAGGGAGAGTACTTAGGAGGTTATTGCAGATGAGAGATACTGTTGCTAGGTCTAATTTCCAAATATACACATTTTTAATCAATTCATAGGACTTAAAGAGATCTCTAAGAAGAAATTTATTTCAAACTTCCACATATTAATTTACCCAGACTACTCCAAGTAAATAATTATTCATAACTTAAAACCTCCACAGAACATAATCCTAAAATTTTTTGTGGGGCAATTCTCCAATTGCTGTTTGAAGTCTAGTCTGCATGCCTTGGTCAGCACAAGAGTCCTTATCAGGGAGATCTGCTGGGGCAAGGGGCAGTGCAATGAGCTCAGTAGGTGCTTCCCCGGGATGCCTCCAGGCAGGCTCTAGGCAGGGGTTGTGGAATAGGTGAAATTGTTTCCAAAACCTTTCTGCCCAGCCAGTGGCCCATTTCCTGGTGGACCAAAGCTTCCCCGCTGGGTGTTTGTCTCAGCCCCTCCCACTCTAATGTTCTTCTTCCCAAATTCCTGTTCCTATTGAAACTCTTCTGTCCCTTGCACCATACGAATAACCTTCCTTCCCTCTGTATTCCATTATAAGTAGTCTCTCTGACATTAACTCATGCTAAATGTATTGGAAAGTTTTAATAATTATGTGGAAGTCACGCTCTCTGTCAATTCTTAGGTCAAGTGTTTTATAAGCTCTCTCCCCTCCCCCCAAGTGCCTGTCTTAAAACCATGCCTTTGTGTTCAGAATAGCATTATGGTCAAGGTGGGAAGAGAAGACTGTTTTATGCTGGCTAAGGAACAGGTAGTTTTGGTCAGATAGTAGGACAATGAGCTGTCCCTCTAATAAGACATATGAAGTTGCTTGTTTTTATATCTGTGCTTCCTTATTGCAAAGCTGGGCTCTTAAAAGGAAATATTGTAACTGAGAGTCAAGTTTACTAAAAGGTACAATTTCTTCTTGCTGAGGTCAAGCTTTTCCCAAAAGCATTGAGATATTCCATTTTAGGGTGCCAAGAGGGAAAGGTTACCACTCCATTTTCCCTGGAATAGAGTACTGCTAAGTGTCATTGCTCTGCAATACTGTCTTGGGCATTGGTTTCCAAATGGAATGTGGCGTGAAACATAATTCTTGCAGAGTTGCTCGTGTGTGCAGCTGTGCATGGCATAAAACTCCCCAGAGCAAACCTTCAGGTTGCCAACCAGAGTTAATCCTAAAGTGCTCAGTGGAACACACCTTGAATTTCATGAAGTGTCACCATGGTCAGAACTTTTCCTCAGCTGAATGCCCCTCTCACTCACAAAGAGACCCTGGTTCAAGTTAAGTGGCCAACACTGGAGAGGAGGGCAGAATCAGACTCAGGTACAATGGTGGGGTTTACAGGTTGTTTCTTTAGAGCAGGAGTTGGCAAACAATAACACATAGACCAAATCCAGCTGCAGCCTAGCAGCTACAAATGGTTTAAAATGGTACAAATATTTTTAAATGATGTGTGGTGGGAGAGGACAACAGCAAAGCAGCATCTGGCCCCCAAAGCCTACAGCAGTTACCACCTGGCCCTTTACAGTAAAGGTTTGCTGACCCCGGCTTCAGAGGCTTCCCATCTCCCTTCCTCTGTCCTTGCTCCTCTTTAACCTCTCTTCATCCTCCCTAGGGTGGAGTGGCCCAGCCCTCAGCGCCACATTCATTTATTTACCAATTAGAGCTAATCCTCCTCTCCAAAGGCTAACTCATTTAACTGCCTGCGTTTTCCCAGCTAGAGGGAGGGGCTGCTGTTCTGATTCTTCCTCTCCTTTTCCCACTGTTCACTTTCCTCCAGCTTCCACTATGGGGCCATGGAACAGAGTTGTCCCTCCCCAGCCTGTGCCTATCCCAGTTCTCAATGCCTGGGGCAAGGGCTCCTATCAGCCAGGAGCTTCTGGAGACCAAGGGCCTTGTGTGTCCTCTGCAAGGGAGAGGTCCTCTTGGGAACTTTATGACACCTGTGGACCTCCGGGCTCAGCTTGATGACCCATAATGCTCTCTGGCTGCCAGCCCTTCAACAGTTCTCTGCCTCCCTTGCCAGGCTTGGATCCGTTTACTAGACAAGTGGTGATCAAATGCACGAACTCTTCCACCTAGATAAAAATCTAACTCTGAGGGGCTGGCTGGTTAGTTCAATTGGTTAGAGTGCAGCCTTATAACACCAAGGTCACTGTATGGATCCCTATGGGCCAGCCACAAAAAAAAAAAAAAAAAAAAATCCAGCTCTGACATTTACTACCTAGGGAAATTTAGTTGCTTAACCTATGGTTCGGTTTCCTCCTCTATGGAAAGGGGGGGATAATAGTTTCTACTTCATCAGTTTGTGGTGAGGAGTAAATGAGTTAATTTGCATAAAATTGCTTTGAACAAGGCCTAACACACAGCAAGTACTCAGTAAAGTGCTAGCTTTTACTGCTGTTTGATGTTCTGAGGTTAGGCTGTGTTATGGCTGGTCTCTACTTCCTTACGCTATTCTAGCTCAAGGTGAGATCTGCTCTCAAACTTAGGCCAGGCCACCCCCATAAGGTAGGCAAAACTGTGAAACAGGTGAAATGGGTTGAAGAAGTTTCCCATCTCCCTTATTCTTTATGCCTTTTACTATACAGAATCAAATAATGACTAAAAACACTTTGCTTTTGTATCAAAGTTATGGTCTGCTTTCACAAACATTTAATTTAGTGCATATAACAGCCCTCTGAAATAGCTGGCACATGATAAACACCTATAAATGTTGACTGAATGAGGGGTATGAGCTGCGAGGCTGACAATTAGCAGAATGATCTGGTATGATGTAACTGCTACTCTCTATTCTGATTGGTTGGTGGCCATACAGAAGTGGTTGATAAATATTTTGAATACCCACTCTGGAACAATGTAGTTAATGAGGTCCCTATTTTATTAATGAGGAAACTGAGTTTCTAGGCTGTTTGATGACTTTTCTAAGAACACACAACAATGAGGGTAGAGCTGTATCTAGAAGCCAATTTCTCTAGCCTCTCATCTAGCCCTGTGGCTGTTATACCTATTGCTAACTATGCATAAAATCAAGTTTGTTTCGTTTGATTACAATAATAAACTCAGTACTGGCATGCCCAGTTTTCCTGTTTTGTTGCTCAAAGAGGACTCACAGTCTTAGAAGGCTGTATGTGAATGAAAGGGAGCTCCGATGACCCCAGGAGGAGTTCCCTCTGTCTTTGCAGAGTCCCCTTTTCCCAAAAGGACAAGTGATTTATAAGATTATAGGAAGGGAGTGAGAACAAGGTGCTCAGTGACATTCCCCCTCTTATTGGAGAGGCCTTGCTGCAGGATACAGGGTTTCTCTTGCCCTTTGCCCCTGGGTGAGCAGTTTCCCCTGCAGGGAAGGGCTGCAACTGTTCCGTTCTGCCTGTGGCTGGGTGGGATAAGTACAGGGGAAGGGAAATATCAGATAGTCTATTTGGTTGCATATCTAAGCCTTGATCTTCAAAAAATAAAATAAAATATAAAAGGTCAAGAAATAGAAACATATTACCAACTACAAACATAATATACCAAACTGTATTCCACAGAATGCTTGCTTTGAAAGATTTTGAAAGGTATGTCTTTTAAAAAGGGTTCAATGGGTTTATAAGATTTTTCATCCTGCAAGTTTTCTCAGTCTTTAATGTGCTAATAAGCATTGCAAATCTTTAGAAGGTGAATTTAATATTTAATTTACTATTTCCCAAACTCCTTTAATGTTGGAACCCTTTACTTCCAGAAGTACAGACTATGTGTCCATTATGGGTGGAACACAGTATGGGAAATGCTGATATAAGGAAACGACAGTAGTTCCTATGGCTGTTACCTGACCAAAAAGTATTTAAGTATTTGGGACATTCTTCTCAAAAAGTCTGTTCATTTTCCACTGGCTATAACAAGGTTTTGTGTGTGTGCCTGCCTGTGTTGCGGGGGGTGGTTTGAAACTGCAAAGCCAGCCAGAGACATGAGGGCAAGTACAGGGCATTTCTATAAGAATTGAAACCCCACCAGAGAAAAAACAAAATGAAAATGATTCAGGATAAAATAAAGTAATATATAAATTAGTTGAATCCAGTCATGTGTGTCCCCAATCTAGTAGACAGGGTGCTAATTCAAATTGTTTGGAAGAAGTAGTGCAACCAGAATCTGTGGACATTAACTGTAGCAATACCTACAATCCCATTAGAAGGCAGAAACTTGAAGTTTCCATTGGTTTGCATTAAGGAGGGTTCAGCATATATCAGCAGCTTCGAGAAAAACTACCCTGATGTCTGCATTTCCAGCCAGAACCCCACAGGACAATAAGCCACTGAGCCCACTGGAAAGGCATTTGCTCTGATCTGAATGTTTCTGTTCCCCTAAAATTCATATGTTGAAATCCTAACCCCCAAGGTGATGGTATTAAGAGGTGAGGCTCCTTTGGCAGCTTTTGTGAATGGGATTAGTGCCCTTATAAAAGAGGCATGAGGGAGCTGGTTTGCCTCCTCCACCATGAGAGCACAGGGAGAAGGCACTATCTATGAAACAGGAATGGGCCCTTACCATAAACCAAACCTGTCAGTGCGTTGATCTTGGATTTCCCAGACTCCAGAACTGTGAGAAGTAAACTTCTGTTGTTTATTAGCCATTCAGTTTATGTATTTTGTTATAGCACCCTGAACTAAGATAGCATCCCAGCTCCCCTGGGCCAGTAGAATTATTAACTCAAAGCATAAGTGTCTTTTAGCTTTAGGAAAGCATAAAGTTAAATAAGACAAATTAAATCCATAATACTATTATATTTACTTATGTTTAGAAATATTTATAAATATTTGTATTTGGTATTCTAATCATTTGTAATCTTTGTGATAATTTAACATTTTACAATGCCTAACAGGTTATCCTCATAATACCAACTTAAAACACCTAAATGAGACCGTAATTGATTTAGATTTGTGATTTTAAGTGAAAAGATATGAGAATTTTATTAAATCTGTAAACATTTTTGTAATGGTCAAGAGAACTTTACATTCATCATATCTTATTAGTTTATATTATCTTATATATTTATGAGCATTACTTAATACTTCTGATTCTTTTGCTCATTGAGCAACTAAAGTAGTTTAAAAAGAAGAATCATTAAATGCATAAATGAAGTTTAATAATTCAAGGGAATTTAATTAGTCAAATTATAAACATTCCGTTAAAGAAGAGAGTTACATTTGTAACCAGAATTTGAACTTAAAGGAAAACCAGGTTTTCAAATTTGTAATAAATGAAACGGAATTACTGTACATTGTCTTCTCTGTCCACAAAACATGTATTCAAGAATATCCCATACCCAGGCTGTCCTGTGGCAGGAGGCATGTGGTGAGAGGCCGGGAGTGAGTGGGACAAAGGTCTTCCTTTCATAATCGGTAGATACTCTGATAGCATCAAAGAGTGCAACAGAGGGAATCCAGCTGATTGATTATAACCACGGCTGCATTCAATATTTTTTAGATTCTAATCTAGGAAATGTGCGTCATATAAATGTGATTAAGAAGTGGTTCTTCTCCAAGCAGTTTCTCCTTTAATATGTACACAGAGTCCAATTTCTAACTAGGTCTCGCTGCTATCACCCATGCCACCTTCTCTCACTGAGATTTCTGCAATAGTGCCCTAACTAGTCATGCCCCCCCACAGATGTACTACTATTGCAGTATGTCCTCTGCATAGTGGTCGCAGCAGTCCTTTCAAAACAGAAGGTGGATCAAGTCACTTCTCTGCTCAATACCTTCCAGCAGCTTTCCATGACATGAGAAAGAAAAGGCCCTTCACATCCACTCCCCGCCCCCTTCTCCTGCCACTCCTTTGCTTACTTCATATCAGGCAACAGACCTAATTTTTATTTGTAGGACACAGCGCATTTGCTTTTACCTCTGTTCCTTTGTACTGTTCCTCTCTTCCTTTGTCCCTCTGCCTGGACTGTTCCTTTTCCTGATATTTGCACACTCACTCACCCACTTCATTTAGTTTTCTGCTCACGTCACCTTAACTGAGCAGCCTTCTCTAAGCTCCCTATCTGGAATAACATATACCCCCAAACCCCTCCCCGCTTTATCTTATGTAAGCTCAGTTATCATTTATCTGACTTACTAGCAGCTAGATGTGGTCATATGACCGAGTTCTGGCTAATGGATATGAGTGGAGGTGATATATGCAACTACCAGCACATGTCCTGAAAGGGAAGGCATAGCCCTCTATTTCTCCTTCTTTCTGTCCCAATGGCTGGAATTTGAATGTGATGGCAGGAGCTGGAAAAGCCATCTCAGACCATCAGATGGAAGATGTATGTTCAGATGGTAGAGCAATCTGGGTCTTACTCTGGAATGTTTATATTTGAATATCAGCCACATATGAGAATAAAACTTTTAAAAAAGCCATTTTCATATTGTCTTTGGAATAGCAATCAAACCATAGCCTACAGACACACAGACATACATTTTTTGAAAGTCTGTCTGTCTGTGCTCCCAATCCTCACCCTACATGGGACTGAAACATAAATTCCATGAAGAGTAGGGGCTGTGTTTGGTTCACTGTAAACAGCTTCCTGAACAGTGCCTGGCACACTAAGCATTCAATAAATGTTTGTTGAATGAATGAGTAGCAAAACCACCAACATAATACAAGGCCTTGAGTGCTGAGCAAGTACATGGCTGGTCAGTATAAGTGATTGGTATGGCAATATGTTGTGTGTGATTGGTTTTCTGTTCTGACTGAATCACAAACATAAGATACAACCTGCTATTTCCATTATATGAGAGGCATAAATACTTGTGTGTTTCTTTTGTAATTTAAATGAATACAACCAAGTGAAGTTCATTGTTGTAATGAAATCGGGTCACAGAGGCATGGAAAACTGTGACAAGGTTCACATTGATGAGGAAAGGTCATAAGCAGCATGCTATGCACAGATGGAAGAAAAAAGCTTGTGTGCTGAGATCTTGAGATGTGTGGCTGAGATGTGCATCAGTCCGGATGGCAGAAGCTGATAGCTGGAAGAACCACAGACAAAGAATTGCACAAGCTAAGTCAAAATGAAACAGAAACATATCACACGGTAATAGCAAGATGCCTGGGGGTAAATGCTACAGACATAAAGCCACTGAGTTCCAGGGTGAGTAAAGGACATAAAATGAATTATAGCGCCAGAATAATATTTTTGGTATCAAATATCTTTTCCATGCAACTAAGTTTGTTTTGATACTTTAATTACGTAGATCAGCTGATGTAAACAATTTAAAACATCATGGTAGTTTAAAATATATGTAATGAGACCCTGTAGGCCTGGGATTAAACTACTTTAACTTTAAAATGTTCTATTTCTTGAGTGATGAAAGTTGCAAAGGTGTAGGTTATCTTGCCATACCACACCCCCTGGGTGTAATATTACCGAAATGAAACAAGTCAAGATTTGTTTAGTCATTTTACAATATATAGGTAACTTCTGATAACAGTTATCGGTATGAAATTTCTCTTCGCTGAGTAATTAGCTAGAAAGTTCAAGAGAACTTTCTTAATAACATATCCCTTTGCTTTAGAATTTCCTAGTAACAGTAATTTCTCCTTTCTAGAAACATATTAACTGTTATATTTGAAGCATAATGACAGTTTTTAGATTAGGACAAAGAACTGAAAATTAGTAACAACAGTTACTTCTTTGTCCTTACCTCACTCACTGAGCCTAATTATTGCTTGAATTTCCATGCAGCCTCTGATCTTACATGCTGGATTTGTTGGCATGGCTAAAGGGTGAGGTAACACACACTCGGCCTTTGTGTGGCGGCTTATTTATCTGAGTATATAATGTTGAAGCCATGCTGTTGTTTCAGTTGGGTTCCAGAATATATAAATCAAAGTGATCAAAACATGGGCTCATTTAAAACCCCCTTTGCTGGGGGAATCAAGGCCTTTCCGTATTTAAGTGTCTTTTTTTTGAGAGGTCTAGGGGGTACTTCAAAAAGTTCGTGGAAAGATTTGTACTTTTGTACTGTCTTTTAATTGTTTCTCCACAAACTTTTTGAAGTTTTGTACTTCAGGTATCTCTTCAGTGAGTATTATTTAATAATGGTTGGTGAAGTGTACTTTACTGGAACTAGTTTATGGCACAGGTCCCCAACTTCGGTGATTTTTATAGTGTTATTGAAATGAAGTAACATGCACAGAAATATCCTGTAAACTACAAGGATGTAAACAAATGCATGGATTATCATTATCATGATGAGACTCAACTGACATTGAACAACTTCAAGAAGCAGCTTGGTGTAAGGTATAAGAACTTCAGGCTGGAAGGCTTGATCTTATGAACCTGAAGGAGGTGGGTCCTCCCTTGTGGAGCCAAGGATAGGGGTCATTTAGCAGGAGGATAAGTCTGGGGCTCCAGGTTTGGAGATGATTCAGGTAAGAATAAGTATGGTTGAGTAGTCCTCATTCACTGGAAGAGTGGTTTGATTTTATAGTAGCTGCTGTCTGGAGATCCATTAGTGGTGGCAGAATGTGAAATTTCAAAAACAATCCAGGCCAATAGATTTGTTTCACTGGGTGGCTCAGGTAACGAAACCTAATTGTACTGAGATAGTTTATTTATTGAAAAGAGGATTATGCTTAGTGACATTTATGTCATTAATCAACTCTTGAGTGTTTTAAAAAATAGGAAGATACTATACTCTCATGGCTTCTGAAATAAAGTCTTTGCAAAGGTGCTAGTTCTGCAGGAAACAAGGTTCAGCTTTAGAATCCTACTGAACTGCAAAACTTGCTTTCTTTGTGCTGTTTGCCTATACACTGTGCACAGTGTTTTGGAAACCTGCAGTTATCTAAATTCCCATAGGGTGACATTGTTTAATCTAACATTCCCTCTTTCACATATGAAAATAGCTCTAAGGACACACCACTGATATGCTTTGAACTTTCTTTTTGGTGGTTGGAAAGGAGTTTCCACTCCCACTGCCTTTTCTCTGGTGGTTTTCCTGCTCCCTTCCCCCATAGGTCGGTCAGGCAAGGCCTTTGGTTGCTCCCCGCCAAGCAAGGGCTCATCAAAGGAAAGACACATTGACGTTGGCCAAAAAAGCACCTGTCTAATCACTGAGCTTATTAGGCCACCAGGAGTTCAGACTGGTGAAAGTTACTTCAAATAATACCTGTGTGAGAAAACAGGCTTCTGATATCGAAAGGAAAAGACTGTTGCTTTAAAATGATTACATCTATTTCCAAATATCGTGATGAAAGCACGAAAACAGAACCCCTCACCTAAGAAAGCTGCAAAAAATATTATTTTACTTTGCAGACAGTAATAACTTAAAATAACAACAGAAAAGCTTCAAGTCATATCTTAAAATTAAAAGGGTGGCTGCTTTTCACGTCCTACGCTTACACAAGGTGTAAGCAGCTCCCCACCCCGCCCCTGCTGAGAACCTTAGAAAGATTAACACCACATTTGCTTTAAAAAACTGTGAGGTGCCTACCTTTTTACAAACAACCCGTTGCACTCCCTCCCTCAGTCATATTGTCACATTATCACTCATCTAAGTTATACTTCACAAACTGCCTTGATGTGCTACACACGTGCAAAAAGTACACAAAGTGGACAAACTTCCACTGTCGATGCTGCCGTGGAGGTACACATTTAGTACACATTTAGTTACATTATTTTATTTTGGTGAAATAAGAACCGATCGACCAAACCTTTCGAACAGACCCACCAAACGATAAATACCACCATATGTCTGATTCACAGTACACGTGGGCATAAACACTTCAATTACAGCTTTGTGCTTAGTCTCAAAACCCTTTTCTTGTGCGCGTTTTCTCTACAGATCCCGTGCTCTGCATTAAGTTTTGAAAATCGCTTCTTACACATAAAGCACCTTTCCAGGTAAGCCTCCGAGAAACATATGTGTTTACGCACACAAAGGTGTGTGCACAGAGCTCGTCCACAAAAACACGTCCACAGGATGCCTGCGCCGCGCTCTCCGCACACGCCGGCCGCGCCGCGCTGCCGCTGGCACACGCGGAAGCCTGCGGCCTCCCCGCCCCGCCCCCACCCGGCCTCGACCCGCGCGGCCCACACCCGAGCCTCCCCGCACCGGCAGCGCGCGGCCGGGGCCCGCGAGGCGCCTCGGAAGGCCCGCGGGGCTGGCTTTCTTTTTAAAAGAATGCGCCGCACACGCCCAGCCCCCAGCGCCGCCGCAGCGGGCCTGGAGGGAGAGAAGCGCGGCCAGCGGAGGCCCCCCCACGCCGCGCCGCCGCCTCTCCGCGTCCGCGGCGCCCCTCCCCCGCCGGCCCCTCCCCCGCCCGCCCGGCGCAGGCCGCTCGGGTTTGTTTTGCTGCGCGGCCGCCGCCGCTGCCGCCGCGGGCCTCGCGAGCTCATTTGTGCCTGGCTGGTCCCCATTCCTCTCTCCCCAGTGTTGAGTGTCTGAGCCGTTGGCTGCTCCGAACCGTTTGGCTCTTTCCCTTAGTAACAGCTTTTACCTTCTGCCTCAATTCCTCTCCCCGCTCGCGCCCTTCCCCCGCGCGCCGCCTCCCCCCGCCGCCGGCCGCGTGCGCCCCCGCCCCTCCCCCCGCGGCGGGAGCACCTCCGCTCGCCACCTGGGGACCCGCGCCGCGCTCCCCGCCCCCGCCCGCCCGGCCCATCCCCCGCGCCCTCCGCTCGCCGGGGTTATAATTGCCTCTCACCCCCCGGAGGGGTTATTTTGGGGGTGGTTGGAGGCGGTGGCGGCGGCGGCGGCGGCAAGGAGGGGAGTTTCCTTGCGCCTCCATTCCCGGGAGGGGGGAGCGGCGTTGGAGGCCACCGTTTCCAGGTAAGCGTTGGGGGCCGGACCCCGGAGTGGGGGCGGCCGCGGGCCGGGGCGGGGGGCGCCGACCGGAGGCGGTCGGGGGCGCCGGGCCGCGGGGGGGGGGATGGGCGCAAGTGGAACATGCATTTTTCAACTTGGCCCTTTGGGTAGCTGGGGTAGGGTGGGGGAGGGGAAGGAGGGGAGGGTATTTGGGGTGCCCCATCCCCCCTTTTTCCTCCCTCAGGCTTCTTTGAAATGCTCACGTGCCTGCCCACCCCCTACTCTTTTCTGGTCTCTGGGGATCCTCACCCTAATTATGATGTCCCCGAAAATGTGCACCTCGGCCTTCTCCCCCTCTTCCACCCTTCGTGCATTTACACCCCCTTTTTGTGCGTGTGTGTGAGGGGCGGAAGGCTTTCAGGAAAGAATTTGCAGCAAATTGAATCAAGGAGCCATCATGAGGCCGACTCCTTTATAGCCTATTTTTAGCAGAGGAGAAGGATCTTTTTGGTGCATGCTATTTTGTGAAACCTCAGGCAGCAATGGAAAGCTTCTCCCCTCCCCGGGCGCGTCCCCTGCTCAGGCGCCGCGACCCCGGCGGGCTTGCGGGGGGCTGCGGGCTGCTGTTGGGACAGCGCGTCCCGGGCGGGGGCGCCGGCCGGGGGAGGGGCGCGCGGCCGCGGGGCCTCACTCCGGGACGTGTTTATTTGTAACTTAGTGCTTGCTATCGTCTTAAGGACATTTTTGGTAGAGCCTCTTTGAAGTTGGGTTTACAAGTGTAGAATTGGCAAAGTTATTACCAGCTTCCTGGTAAGTTTTGGGTGGCACAGAGTCACATTATTTTCTGACAGTGTAAAGGCCACGTTGTGAGGGTGGTTTCTCGGTAACTTCCTCTTTGCAACCGATGTCGTTTTTTGAACAGAAGCAGAGTTTTATTTAAGTGAAATGTTAATCTTAAATGGCAGCTCGAGGGAAGCCATGCATGTGTTAACGTGTTCAATATTTTTGGAAGTTCCTAATTTGCTGAAACAGGCATCACTTTGCAGTGGCAACCAGGATTAATTTAGGCTGTGAACATGGTGTGTTTCATGTAAAATTTTGGTTGTAATGGCTCTTAAAAATGCTCTCTTTATTACATTATCCAAATTTTCTAAAATGATTTGATTAGAAATGGAAAGTATTGGAACTTAGTTAAAAATTAGGTTTCTTAGTGTCTGGAGTTTACTTAAAATCTTGGACTGTGTAGGCACCGGGAGTGAAGAGTTTTGGTACCTATGTGATTTACAGCTGACTTAGGGAAGTTTACTGTTGGCTTTCTGTATTCCAAACAAGAACCCTGTGCTGATCCAAACAAGCTTGTTAATACAGTATGGTGGGTGAAGTGATGGGTTGTTTTTAGTCTGAATTTTTAGACTGAAATCCACCCCCTCATATAATTAATCATCTTCTTCCCCACTTTTCCTAAAGACCCCTTCACCAGTTTTGATAGTATAAGGCTGTCCTGGTGTTTTCGTCCACTTGCTTAAAACAACTTGCAGTAAATATCCTGATTACACATTGAAGGTACAGTTAGTGACTTTTTGGGTTTCCCGGTGTGATTCATTTTCATTTTTGTTTAATAAGACCCATGCTACATTGGTGTATTTTAGTAATCCTGACTTTTGGGACTGCATGTTCTCACCATTTTAGTAAGTTTATAGTCTAGGAAAGTAGAGCAGCTTTGTCTCCATGAAAACATCGTGTATGTTGGATTGTATCATGGGAGTTGATGGCAAGCTTCCTAAATTATCTTTGAGGGTTCTAGAAATAGTTAGCATTTACCTGTGGGGGGAGGGGCGGCAGAAAGAAAATATGCCTGAGAGCGATTACGCACGTGATGCGTGTTTATACTTTTTGCTCTTAAATTGAGGTTTTCCTGCTTGTTTGGAATATGATTTTTTTTTCACTTCTGCTATCCTGCATTGTGTGATGTTTGTAATCACAACTGTTAGATCCATAAATAAGTACTGTATTTTGCCATTTGAGTTGTTAGACCTACAGGACAAAATACTACACTGTATGGGGGATGAAAGCAATATGTGCATGGAAAAAGTTTTTCTTACTGTTAAGGAATTTAATTAAGTGAGGTGTTAATGACTTAACTGTTGCAAAGCTCACGGTCAGTTTATAAGACATTTTTTCTTCTAATATATACCCCCTTGGTTATTAATATGGGAGCCACTGGTGTTAAATGGAGTGGCCCCTTGTGGAGATTGTATTTTTGCATTGGTTGCTTCAAAGAAGTGTTAAACATTTTAGTAACTATTTACATATGTCCAGGAATCTTTTTGAAACATATGTTCCTCCTAACACGTAATTAAGGTTTTCATTTGATTACCATGATACCTGTCTACTGAGAGAACAAGAACTGCTTTCTGTGTACTGGGAGCCTTTCAAGCTCACATACAGAAAGGGCAGAAGCTTAATAAAACATGGGGGTTACTGATAATAGGAGATGTGATTAATAGACTTTTTGTATGTCAACCTGTTGAATAGATCCATCAGTTCATATATAGCAATGTAATATAAATACAGCCTTGTCAGATGAGTAGCTGACAGAGTTCCCTTGTTCAACCTATTGTAGCCGTACTGCTACAAAGAATTTCTGACCCAACACATTTTTTTGATGAAGTTAGTCGAAACAATTTGTTGGGCTTGCCAAATTTTGGTGTTATTTATATAAAAAGAATAGAGAAAAACGTCAATGGTAGGAAGTCAGTGGAGAGGGATGGCAGGAACATTGGCACTGTATAAGACTTTTTTCTAGTACATATGATTTTGACTCGTTTCACAAATAACATTTACAATTTACACTGAAATGCAAAAAAGGAAAGCGGCTAACAGGAGATCTTTATAGATTCTTCTCAAACATTTGCATAGTGGAGAAGGGCTTGGACCCTATGGCTGTGTAGTAAAGAATAGTAAGAGTATTATTCAGTTTGGAGACCATAATGGTGGTATCTCCTGCTCCACCACCAACAGAAACTTGAAGTTTAAAAAAAGTCTCTTGAGAGCTGATGCTGGAGAGATTTGGCTACTTACAACCTCTGGGATTGGACTTGGTAAGCCTCGGGTTGATTGCCCTGTTGTTACCATAGAGCCAGAGGAAAGGGGTTCTGGTCTGTGCTCTAGGAAATGTGGGGTGCTTCCTATGTCATTTATTCCTCAGGCTAATCCTGTGAGGTGTGAGTAGTGTTGTACTGTTTTTGTGGGTTATGAAGCAGAGCAGTGCTAAGAAGTTAATTCGCTTGTTCAAGGAAGGCCTCAAAATGATTAAATGATGCACTAAGATTCAAACCTATGTCTGTCTGACCTCTACTTCATGTTCCTTCTAGCTGGCTATATCTGTGCCAAATTCTCCCAGTGTTTTGTTAGTCATTGTAGATATCCTTATAAAAACTTGTTTTTCTAATCAAGTTCATAATTTGACAGTTGTGTGTATTTCTTACTGAGTCAAGTGATTGAATGTATAAATGAAATTCACAGGATTCATGTCATTGTGTTTAACTTCCTAGCAGTATTTAATAAAATGCACTCTTCTTGTTAACGGTTGTGTTTCCTACCTTAGGATTGGTAGGAATGAAGTATCCTCTTGAAATACTGCCAACGGAAATAAGAAAATGTTGTTTTGTGCCAACATTTAAGAAGGTAAAGCAAATAAGAGTATACCCAACTATCCTTAGAGTATATATTCCTAAAAACATATAAGAAAAAAAACTTATGTAAGAAAAGTCTTTGTGTTGTGATATAGTGGTATGAGCAAGAGTCCTTAAGGTGAGCTGCCTGGATTCAAATCTGGGTCCATCCCTTACTAGTTGTGTGACCTTGGGGGAATAATTCCTGCTGTGTCTTAGTTTCTCCATGTGTGTGATGGGGACAGTCAAGTCCAAGAGTTGAGAACATTATGTTAATGTGTGTAAGGTGCTTAGAACAGTGCTTAACATAGTAAATATCATGTAAGTGCAAGCTGCTGCTGCTGGGTTTGGTTTTGAAATTTGTTTCTTTGTATTACATTTTATTTGCTTGCTATTTATTTTAGTGGGGGCTTAATGTCATAGAAAGCATCTGGCAGTTCTGTTTTCTGAGTTCTGGGGCAACGTATTTGAAATAAACAGCTTAATTTATTTACTCAAAGTTGTGATTTAAGGCTTACATACACCATGAAGTGTGAATTTTAACACTAAATGGGAATGATATCAAGTTACATGATTGGTGCACGTACAGTGGTGCTTTTGTTGCTGTTCTTCTGTCGCTTGGACTTGCACTATTTAAATTTACTTGAACTATTTGACACGTTGTCCAACTCTTTAAGTGAAAAGAGAACTCTTTCAGAGCTGGATCCATGAAAACCTAGGATCTGCCTTTTAAGTTGGAATGATTACTTCAAGTAGATTATTTTTTTCCTCTAGCCTTGACCTTTCACCTGTGTTCTTTTTCTATATTTTCAACCACTGTCAAGACAGTTCTCCTTGGAAGTTCTATTCCTCTGAAATATCTGTGGGCCTTGTCTTATTTTCACTTCCCGTTTTTATCATTCTTAATTCAGCAGTTATGTTTCCTACTAATAGTCAAAGTCCATTGTGTCAGGACTATATGAGTTCTTTGACAGAAGTTTGTGACAGTCTGAGTGGCTGACATCCTAAATTTAACTGAGGAAATTGAAGCTCAGGTAGTAAGGAGCACAGCAGGGATTTAGGCCCAGTTTGTTTGACTGCTAGGCCAGTGTTCTTACCTAGCAGTCTACTGTCTTCTCAGTGAATGAGTGAATGAATGAATGTTTTTTGGCTTGGGTTATTGCATTAATTTTCTAGTTGGTTATCTTGAGCAACCTTTCTTCTCTATCCCATCTTCTGTAACTATTGGCAGTGTGATTTATTTAAAATACTGGTTTCATTATGTCAGTCCCCCTGCTGGAGAACCCATAAGTGGATTCCCTTTGCCAACTGGATTGAGTTCATGTGCTTCAGTCTGGCTTTTAAGACTCCATTCTACCGTTTCAGCTTTATTTGCCATTCTTCCCTAACTTGGATTCTTGCCTGCCTCTCAAATACTGAAGTTTGCCATAGTCATTACTTCTCTGCTTTTGTGCATGCCGTTCCTTCCCTTTGCCTTTTTTATAGCCTAGTTTCAGTCCTACTTCTTCCATGAAGTCTTTTCTGGCCTTCTTGACTTGGGGTATTTCTCCTCTGAGATTCCCTTGTATTTAATGAATATCACAAACCCCATGAGTAGTTATACTCATTGTTTTGTGGGTATGTGTTGTGTTACCCCCTCCTACATGTTACGTTTCTTGAAGGGAAGGACCTTTTCCCTTGTAGTATTGGCAGAGTTCTTGTTTTTTGTATCAAGAGCTGAATAATACCATTTTCATGTTAAAATGGATTGTTTGTACAGGGCCCATGTTAAATGAGAGCACTGAGACGAGCCCGTGGCGCACTCGGGAGAGTGCGGCGCTGGGAGCGCGGCGCTGGGAGCGCGGCGCCGCTCCCGCCGCGGGTTCGGATCCTATGTAGGAATTGCCGGTGCACTCACTGGCTGAGTGCTGGTCACGAAAAAGACAAAAAAAAGAAAGAAAAAGAAAAAGAAATGAGAGCACTGACAGTCCTGTTCCACTGTTGTTGATGTGGCAGAATCTTTTTGAATTAGACCTTTAAGGCTTAGTACAGTGTACTGTAGTCATATTTTAACTATTCATTTGAATTTTAATGCTGTTAGAGTTGACAAGGAATTTGAAAAAAAAACAAGAACAAACTATCCATTTTGACCAGGTTTGTTTATCCTCTTAATTCTGGAATAGAAGCAGCAATATTGGGGGAAAACCTAGTCTAGTTAGGAATCATGCCACACTAAGTTGACTTTATCTAGTTATATAAGTGCTAGGTATAATGCTTAAGATTTTGGACTTTATTTTTTAATCTCTCAGGTTTTTCTGCTCATTATTTCCTCAGTTGTGTACCTAAATAAGATCGTGTTTTTATTTTTTAATTTTTATTTATTTAATTTTAATTTTTTTTAAAAGATGACCGGTAAGGGGATCTTAACCCTTGACTTTGTGTTGTCAGCACCACGCTCTCCCAAGTGAGCTAGCTGGCCATCCCTATATAGGGATCTGAACCCGTGGCCTTGGTGTTATCAGCACCACACTCTCCCAAGTGAGCCACAGGCTGGCCCAAGATCGTGTTTTTAGCTCTCACTCTGTGTTAAAGCATTCTGACCACATTGGAGTCTCCTTTGAGCCATCACTATTAACATATTAACATTCAGTATAGGGTGTATCTATTTTACAGTGTAAATGGGTTTAATCTACCAGAAGAATGTTATTTTAACCATCTCCCTTCAACAGGTTTTTATGGTAAGGCTGTGCCATTATTAGTTCCAACCAAGCAGGGTAATTGACTCTAAAGGCAACTAATTTGGTGTTATATCCTTTTGAAATTTTTAATATTTAGAGTTTTAAAATTTAACCTTTTCAGCATGATTTTGAGTCAAACAAAATGAGTTTGATGTTATCCTGCTTTCTGAGAGCTTAGATTTGTAATTCAGAGTTAATACAAACAAGCTGTAAGGGTCATGCTGAAAGGTCAATAATTATATTTCAGTAAACATAGAAAGAATACCCAGGTTAAGGAGAAGATTTATGTGAAATGAATAGGTTTGAGGAATGAATGAGGAAGAATAAGTGTTGAATGTTTAAACTGGGGAGTTTGCCATCTCTTTTCCCTGTTATCTATAAAATTTCCTTCAGGAGGTAGAATTTAAAAGAAACAGAAAAGAACTTGGGGAGAAGGGCTAGAGATGGTCATTTTAGTATCTTGATAGAATAATTCTTCACATGAAATTTGTACTCTGGACTCATACTTTTTTCAAACAAAGGAGATATTTAAAATTTTTAGTTACCTTAAAACAATAAAGATTTTTTAGCTTTTAGAAACTAGATAGCAGTCTGCTTGATATCTTCTCTATTTTGTCTAAGATCAAAGGTGGTATTAATCAGTGTATGTCTTTCTTTCCTACTTTCTCCCCCCCCACCCCCCACTTTTTTGCAGTGTCCTTTTCAGTACACTGGAGGGTAGAACATTGCAGAGAGTCAGACTGGGCTTTTAGGTGGATGTTGTGTTTTTGTTTTTACTGTGTATCTGCTTGAATGGTGGGCAGCGTTTTAACATGGGTACAGTATTAAGCAAATGAAGTTTTTATCATTTTTTTGCCAAACCATGGTTGTATGGATAAATCATTTATCTTCTATAAACCTATATTAAAATGATTAGATGAAGTGTTTTCTAAAGTTTGCTAATTTATTCAACCAGTACTTGAATAAGGATACTCAGTACTTCAATTCCTGTATTAAAATTCTGTTTCTATCATTTAATTTTATGATTTTTGAGGGAGATCTATATGGAAAATTTGCTTAGAGTATTGAGGGACTAAAAATCTGCAGCCTTACAAGGAATAATAATCTGGAAAGCACTTGACATTAGAATAAGCAAACATCTTGCTAGACATGTTATAGTAATAGCATATTTTGGTGGTTACCTCCAACTGTGAATAGAACACAGCTTATGGGTTAAGGAGAGGTGTTTTATGTTTTTCCTTTAATTTGAATACTCTAATTGGGTACAGAGCATATTAATCATGTTCCATTTCTATTTAGTGGCTATCATATGTCATTAACTCACAGTATAAGGCAATTAGGTTATCTACTTTGGGGTTTCTGAAGTAAGGTAATGGGAATAGGTAATGAATGAGTTTCCTTAATATCTTTTTTCTTTTTCTGTATAATTATCCTTTTATGGAATAGAACTTATCATATGTGGTAAATTGTAAAATAGTACTTGGAGCTATATCAATGTTCTTTGGCACCTTTTTATATAAAGATGTAATATGAGGGTACTTCAGAAAATATGTGGAAAAATAGAATTGGAAGATAGTATGAATCTTTCCATGAGCTTTTTGAAGTATCTCGTATTATATGCTTAAAATTATTCAACTAGTAAAGTGATGGGTTTTCTTTAAGTCACCTTTCTTTATCATTCTTAGTAAGCGATGTGCATTTGTGAGCTCACAGACTGGGGTTAGGAGTACAGTCTGTTATTGTATCAGGGAAATAGAATTTTCCTTTTCTTGTCTCCCTCCACCCCGCCAAAAGGGGAAACAAAACAAACAAACAAACAAACAAAACCCCCAGAACCAACCACAAAACAAAACCCCAAAATACCTGGACCCTCATGGGGATTACATCTTTGACCTGGGACTTCCTTACATCTTGCCAGCAGAGGTCACCAGTTTTGACACCTGGTGATAGGTGTTTTTGTGTGAATTGTTCCTTTATGAATTTGTTTGGTGTTTATGACTTTCTTGCTAATGTTTGAAGGATCTTATTGGTGTGTGTGTGGAAAAGAGGACACACACGATAGAGTGTATGAGTATGTGTGTATGCAGTATGAGTATATATGTTTGTGGTATATGCTTAAAGTGACTCTAGAAAGATATGTAAGAGACTCGTAACACTGGAGTTGGGGGTGGGCATATTATGTGGTCAGATATGGGAGAGACTTATTTTCATGTGTAACCTTTTGAACTGTTTGAATATGTTTGTATTACCATTTCAAAAAAAGTAATAATTGTGAAAAATCAAGGCATCCAGTTAAGGATTCTTAATCTGTTTCTTTCATTTTGGGCAGTCAAGAGAGAAAACTATGTTAATTTCTCCCATGCTTTTTATTCAGTTAATAAAGAGCTGGAACTTTGAATATTTCAGTAAATATTTTTATTTCTCAGATTTGTTGGCTGAATTAGAGTAAGTAGTTGTATAGTTGAAAAGTGTTGGTTCTGTTTCATGACTGGGTCATCAGACCAGTGGTGAACTGGTGATTTTTGAGTCCTATTCAAGCTTGATAATTAGAAATTCAGTGCAGACTTCAAAAGGAGGTTTTGGTTGTCTGGTAGTACATCAAGTGTTGTCTTATTTCAGAGGTATTGCTTTGCTGAGGGTTTGGAAATCAGGTGAAAATTGGAGTTTTCATAATTTAATAGTTGATTTCAATAATTATGACAGTCTTTGGTACAACGGGATTTGTGGAACTGTGGATTCTGATATTGCATGGATCCCACTGTGACTTGTGAACTTAGATGTATGTATTATCGACTCCAAGGAGACAGATACATTAGATTCTGATTCTGTTTTTGGTTGCAGTTGGTGTCACTTGTAATTCTTTACTGGCTATTTAATTTACCGGTAAAACAGCTTGCCTTCTAGTTGTGTTTATTATTTTCAGCTTTAGCGGGAACAACCTCAGAGAAAGGTAGCACCTGTTTTTATGTATTTAATTCTGCTGCACTGTGACTTGACACTAGCCTTACCTGAGGGCAGTGGCAGTAACAGGAGGCTAGGTAGGGTCTGTGTATGATCTTTGGCAATAAACGCTCTAGGATGTTACTGTGGTGAAGAGTTGGAGCCAGTTGTGTGGCTTTGGGAAATTATATAACCATTCCAGTTGGTTTCCACATCTGAATAAAGGAAAATTAATAATTTCTTCATAGAGCATTTGTGAAGATTGAAGTAGAAAAGCATGTAAAGCAGTTAGCGTAGGGCCTTGCACGTAGGTTGTACTGAATAAATGCTAGCTAGTGCTACATGATGGCCTTTGTTAACTGCAGCAGCAACAGCTGCAGGGAGAGGCAGAAAAGTGACACCCCTCCTGACAGCTTATTCTGTAAACCTATCATGGCTTACTGTGGCAACTGCAGAGATGGGATGGTTAGAATTTCCAATTCAGAGGGCTAGGACAGCATTCAGTGACTGAGCTTTTGTTGCTCACTCTAGAATGAGATGTGTACTGTGGAGCTTTGTGGTGTGTCTATGTATGCTGTTCTGTAGTCTTTTTAAAATTGAATTTGGTCACACCTTGGTTAAGATGTTTGAAGAAAAAAAGTTGCTATCTTTCTTAAAAAAGAAAATCTTTTTGCTTTCTGGAATGGGATCTCTCCTAGGAGATCAAACACTGCTCTGGTTGTCAGTAGCTGCTACTTGTATCAGTTATTTCAAATAATACATGTTACATTTTATGCAGACTTTGACATGGACTCTCACTAAAAAATATATATGGCACAGTGTAGGGTCTGACTTTTCAGGAGCTGGTACTTGCTTTAATACCTGATGCACACTCATTTTCTATACTTTTTCATTTAAAAACATGCTTTTATAAACCTAAATTGATTTTATTTGGGAAATAATAATATTCAATAAATTTAGAAAATACTTGTTCAGAGGAGTATAGAATTGTAAATATTCTACCTTTATGGGTTTCCAGTCAGTGCTCCAAATTTGGAATAACTTGACATTCTGTATGATAGAGTGTAGATAAGTCACATTTATTGGTGCTAATAATGTCTGATAATATTCTGAGGCTATGTTAGGATTCTGAAGTTCTGATGTCCTAATTTTGTAAGGTATGCGGTAGAAGTAAGATACAGATAAGCGGTTTTGATTCTTATTAAATGTAAAGATAAGATTTTTTTTTTTAAAGAGAAGTCTTAAACAGCTCTGGATTAACAACCTTGAATGCTTCTTATAAAGGGCAATAATTACTAACACAGGAATTACTATTACACTGAGTTTCTTATATCCCATTAAAAAAGAAGTTTGGATAATTATTTTGTACTTTTTTAAACAAAAATTAACTTGCCATAATATGTTGGCTGCATGAAGTTACGCTATTTGATTGAAGATTAAGCCTCTTTCTGTGACAGTCTTAAATTGACATCCTGGCCTGTGGCCACTAGTCATCTGTTTCTAGCACAGACTTCTCCTTGACTGAGAGTTATTTGTTGACTTATCTCACTAGTCACGGCGTTCCTTGAGGACACATGACTTTCACCCATCTTTATCCTCAGCACTTGGTACAGTGCCTGGCACACAATGGACTTTGAATTGATGTTGAGTTGAATCCATGAGGCTTGCTGACTGAGGGATAGATTTGCTAGTATAATAGAACCTAGTGTCTTTGAGGGTGATTCACATGTACAAAACTAGAAGAAAGATCCATCCAGTTTCACAAATTCATTACCCCGTGGGCTCATTGTGTTCATACTTAAGTTGTGAGGGTCTGTTTGATAGCCTAGTATCCTGTTCTGTAGTTTTTGGCATCTGCAGAATTTTTTTTGTCTTGGGAACAGTGGAAATTTCCTAGGAGACACAAAGAATGTGCTCACAACTAGGGTAAAGGAAACAAAGACCTTAACCTAACATTAGCAGTTAAACCTGAATTGGGGTGTTGTGTGGATTGATTTGTTCACTTGTTCCTGAGACTCATGTACTCTTTGTAGTCTATTCCCCTTTGTTTTTTTGTTTTTGTTTTTTCTTCTTTTTAATTTGAACCCTTATTTTTACCTGATACTGGTATGCTATTCTCGGTTGGTTTTTATTCCCAGTTCTTGGTCTTAGCATGCGTGCTCAGTCCATACAGTTATTGAGGCCCTTTGTGGGCCTCTCCTTTGACTGTGGCTTTCCCTCGGCTCAAAGGGTGTGCATGATCCATACCCTTTGTTTCTTTTAAATGAGCCAATGCTGCATAGGTGATTCTGTGGCCCAGATTGGCTCTTAATTCTGACTCCTCCACCTGCCCACACAGGGATCTTGTTGTACTTCCTTCCTCTGTTTCTACTATTGAGTGTTGGCTGGCCGTGGCATTACCTTTTCATTTAATGAGGCCGAGTGGTGGCAAGACAGAGTTGGAAGGTAGAGGAGTGTCAGAAGAAACAGGGGAGTAAGTGATGGTAACACCAAGTTGTCAGGGTGAGCTGGGCCAACATCCTGTACTTCTCGCTACTGATGAAAATGTCTAAGATAATCTGAAATCTTGGATATTTTCAGTAGAGGTTGGGGATAAAGAAGTGTTGGTAGATTTGATTCTACTCTCATTTGAAGCCTTCCAAAGTAGGCTCCTTTTGTCAGAAGGGAGGTTAAGCTGCTGTCTAGAAACCAGAATTTGCTGTCAAGGAAGATAGGATTTTCAGGCTTAAAACTTTGAACTAAAATGATTATCACACATTTCAGTGATTCTTAGAAAAAAAACATTAAAAACAAAAATTAAAAAAATTCATCAGATTAAAAAAAAAATCACCAAGGATAGTATGTTTAAAATTAGTATTTTCACTTTCGTCTGAATGTTATTAGGACAGGCAAGGTACTGTTAGGGGTGTGCTCTTGTTCAAGTAGATACCTGATCTTTTATATCGCTAGGTTCTCTGCTGCTTCTGTGTGGTTGTGTTTTCTAATTTTTTGCTTCCCTACTTGTTTTGTTCCTCTTTTTGGGTCAGATACTCTGGTAAATCTGGCTGCCTTATTTTGTCTAACCTCATTTGTCTTCTGGATGAGTCATGTATGTTTGCTAGTAGATAGATACATTGATTGGTTGGTTTCTTTAGTCTGACAAATCAACACAGAAGTGACTTCCTACAAATGAGAACTGATAGTGACAGGAAAAGTGACCTTTTTTTTGAGACTGTGCGTAACAGCATACTAATAATTTTTTGATAAATATTATGATGAATGCAGTGATGAATTGAAAGGTCATGGTTTGAAGCTCTCAAGAGTACTTGCCAGTGTGTAGAGTGCAGGAAAAAAGTTTCAGATTAGATTTGCAAATAAATTCTGTAATTTTTGCTTTACTTCCTGGGTAACTTTGGATATATTTTACTCTTGTCTCTCTAGAGCTTCAGTTCCCTTGTTTGCAGAATGCCAAATACTTATAAGGATTTAATTAGAATAAAATAGCTTGAGCTAGAAAGAATACTTAGTTGTACTCCAATGTGTGTTCTTGTCCTGAATGGGCTCTTATGTGAGTGTTAAAGAGGGGGAATTATGTCAGTATAACAATAAAATGGCTCTCGTTCATACGTTAGTTTCCCCAGCATGTTCATGTTTTGCACCAAGTAACAACAGCTGAGCTCAAAGTGAACCAAGAGCTGAATGCAACAGGCTACGGAGGTCACTCTGGTTCTTTTCTTTTTGGGGGCCTACATTGGAAATTCTTAGAAGGGCTTATTGTGTGAGTCTCCCTGTGCATTTTGCCTATGTCTAACTCAGCAGCCTCGAGTATTTCTTACTTCCTCTTATTATGCTTCTTTCACCCTAAAGTTGTATATTTATGGTAATTTTTTAATTAAAAATTTAACATTAAATTTTTTAAATTAGCATTTTATTAATATTGTTAATTGCTTTTGTTAATGTTTTGTTTATAGGTTTTGAAAGTCACCTGTAACCTTTTTTTTTTCCTCCTGAAGCCATGTTACTTTCAGCATGTGACTAATAAGATGCTCAGTAAATTCAGTTTCCTTCTTTTCCCCACTTCCTCAAAAGGGTCTCCCATCACACTCAGTTTAAAATTCAAACATCTTTTTTATTTTTAATATATATATATTTTTAAATTAATATTTTTTTACATTCAAAGATGTTGTGGAGCAGTTGGGAGGAAGTAGGAGAGGGGAAAGGAGAAGGAAATGGGATGGAAGAAGGAGGAAGGGGGAGAGGCGGGATTGGGGCCTGTGGCACCCCCCCTCATTACCACAGGGGAGACCAGGGGGCTTCCAGCAGTGGCTTGGTCATCGCTGGGGTGGTTGCACATGTCAGGGTGTGTGTGGCTGAGGCCCTTGGCCTCCACCCTCTGGACTGGCTGTAGGTATTGGGTGGCATGGCTGAGGCCCCCAGCCCTCCCCCCTTTCTGGTTTGGTAGCCCAGAGGACTTCCAGTCCTTCTAGGTGTTATAGGTGTTCTTTGGTGAAATGAGACCTTTACCAGTTAATATCAAACTTTGTCTCTGGTTGTGGGTACTTTGTTTTTTCTTTCAGTTCTATGTTGGATTATTTGCTGTTCCCACCACTTAAACTCTGTCCTGGAACTAAGTTGTTGTCCTTTGCTTATTTTTAAAATGGGGAAACTGCCTGTGATGACTAGTACTTGAGTTCGGTGCTTTGCTGCTGATTGTCTAGGGAAGGCTTTTTGTGCAGTTCAAGTTTTAGTGGTTGACTTAATAGGTACTTGTGGCTCTCAAGACATCTAGTGCACCTGGGTTGTGTAGAAACTCTGGTCTGGGCCTGACTCTGTTTATCAAGCTGCACCACATGCAATTCTGTATTCCTGACCAGTCTCCACTGAGTGGTCTTACACTGATGGAGGTGCAGATCTCCTGTCCTTGTTGTGCCCCAGTGTTCTCCCAATGGGCCCATCTCCCCCACCGCCCATGCTGCAGACACTTCTCATGGGACAGGCTGTACGCCGGTCCCTTGCAATGACTTACCAGGCTTTAAGTGGCTTCTTTTTAAAAGTTGTTGTGGTTCCTTGCTCCTATGTGGGTCCACAGGAACCCTTTTAGTGGTCTTGCTGGCCCGGGGGCCACCAACGCCCTCCTCTCACCCACCACTTCCAAGCAATTCCATCTGAAGGGCACAGCTGTGGCTTTTGCTAGCTCCTGCTCCGTGGGCTCAGCAGCTCCAGCCTGGAAGCTGCCGGGGCTTGAAACAGTTGGAGCAGTTTTTTCTTTCTCTCATTGTGGCATCTCCCGCCTTCATACACTCTGCCTTCATGTACTTCATACGTCTCTCCTCCTCTTCCCCTGAGCTATAGTGGCCCCAGGTTGGCTGTCATTTTTTTTTTTTTGTCTTTTTGTGACCGGCCGCACCGCGAGCGCACCGGCCATCCTTACATAGGATCCGAACCCGCGGTGGGAGCACTGCTGCGCTCCCAGCGCCGCACTCTCCCAAGTGCGCCACGGGGTCGGCCCTGTCATTGTTTTTTAATAGTTGTAAATTGGTTGATTTGTGGGAGAGAGTGACGTTGGGGACTGTCTATTCTGCCATCTTGACCAGAAGTCCAAACATCTTTCTTTAGACTCTGAGGTCTCCCAATGTGGTGTGGCCCCTGGCCACCTTGTAACCCTTCTTTTATTTCACAACACCCTTCCCCTTGTTCACTGTGTCCAGCCATACAGCTTCACGCCTACTGAACAAGCTTGTTCCTGTCTCAACGTCTTAATGGCTTTGTTTTTTGCCTCCTGCTCTGCCCTGAGATTGTCATATAGCTGATTCTTTTATGTCATTCACATCTCAGTTCCAGTGCCACCACCTCAGACTACACTGAAGTAGCTGCCCACCCCAGCCATTTTCAGTCACAAGATCCTCTTATTCTCCTCATTGCTCTTATTTCTCTCTCAAATAGCCTTGATCATTGGTACATATTTTTACTTCCCTGCAAAATTTAAATTCATGGGAACAGGGATGGGCTCTGTCTTATTTGTCACTCTATCTCTAGTGCCTAGAACAGGACCCAGCAGGTGCTTAGTAAATATTTGAGTGAATTGTTGTCTTAAGAATGTTTTTGTGACTGATTGCCTTAAACTGGATTATCCTTACAGTAGAATACTGAAAGCAACTCATTCAAAGGTCAACATTTAGGGGAGGGTCAGAAGAGTTTTTACTAAATTAGTATTTATATTTGGAAGTCCAGCGACATAAGTGAGTGCTGTCCACTTTTTAGATGGTATGTGGATCAACCTGGAAGAAAACAGGAAAATGGATAGTTGATGAAACAATCTGGAAAAATGCATTGTGCTCATCATAAAAGTTAGACATTACGAAGTTAACATTCCATTTTTCTTAAGTTAAAGATACATATTTTATCATTCAATAATATGGCAGGGCCAGATACTTCCATTTAAGTTTAAATGCAGGTTCAGGAGATTTTGTAGTTTGCTTTTAATTACATCTATCTGTAATATTATCTTGATTCCTAAAGTTGATGTATGAGTTAGAACACTTTTAGCTGAACAGTGGAAACACAATTCAAATTTTCTCTTTTAAGTCAAAAAGAGGGTTCATTGGCATATGGAATCCAAAAGTGGATTGAGGGGCTGGCTGGTTATCTCAGTTGGTTAGAGTGTGGCCCTGTAACACCAAGCTCAAGGGTTTGGATCCCTGTACTGGCCAGCTGCAAGAAAACCCCTGGAAAAAAACAAAAACCAAAAGTGGATTGAATCAATTGGGCTTTAAGAACAACCAGACCCAGACCCATTTGCATGCTACCAGTAATCTCTGTCAGCAGCCCTGCTGTTTTTTAATAGGTTGGTTTCATTCTCTCATACTAGATTGGCTTTGTTTAGGTGGTGGATACATAACTTGACAGTGCCTGACTTTTTATTTTGTTTTCCTGTGCTGTAGAATAGGAACTATGTGTTTATTTCATTTAGACAATTCTTGAAGGATTCTAATTGGTTTGTTTTGGGAAGGTGCCCACCATGGCCATAGAAGAAAAACTATAGTTGCTTCCAGTACCTGGAGGAGGGGAAAAGCAGTGGATGCAACAGTTAATAAGGGTGCTGCTGGGGAGGACCCTGCCCTGCCCCCACAAATGTGTGTCCATTTATACTTGGGAAAGTTGTGCCTTTAATACCTGATAGAGTGTCATTTAAAATTTTCTTTTAACCAGAAGTGACACATCTCATGATCTGTGGTTTCCCAGCCTTTTCAAATACAGAGTCCATTTTTAAAATGAAAAAATCAGGTCCCTCATGTGGTAGTAATTGTAGCTAATATTGGTGTTCAAATGAATGTTTTTTCAAAATGAGATACATGGTAAAAAACTTGATGATATTTATTTATTTATTAACATTATATTTGCTAATTTAAGAACTAATGGAAGTTGATATTTGAAGGCAGTTGTCAGAAAACTATCAACAGTTTGAGCCGGCCCCGTGGCTCACTCGGAAGAGTGTGGCGCCGGGTTTGGATCCTATATAGGGATGGCCGGTGCGCTCGCTGGCTGAGCATGGTGCAGACCACACCGTGCTGCAGACCACACCGTGCTGCAGACCACACCGTGCTGCAGACCACACCGTGCTGAGGGTTGCGATCCCCTTACCAGTCAGAAAAAAAAAAAAAAAAGAAAACTATCAACAGTTTTATTATATACAAATTTAGGGGGACTAAGGAAGGTAACCACCTTCATCCTAACCAGATATTTAAATAATTTTAATGTGTAACAAAATTAACAAGCTACATGTTCTGAACAATTTGTGATTTTAAACACTTTACCAGTCCACCAAAATAAGAAAACAGCCGTGTAGAAGAAGCCTTTGTGACTTAAAAGATGTTAATTATTTTGGACTTCAGTTGCTTCATCTTTAAAACATTGAACTGGGTCTCTGAGGTTTCTTCTAGATTTAAAGCTCTTTGACCTTATGATTACATATATAATTTAAAAAGAAAGTGTGGTCAGCCAAATTACATGTAAAATATACAGTACTGATCTCTGCCCGAACTGGTTTTTCTTTAAGAAAACAATTGTATTTTTTAAGATACTTTCTAAATTTTGAACAAATTAACCTCAAAGAAAATATTGTTTAGCTATCTGAAGAACAAATATTAGTCTAGTGCATTCAGGTGCATTTATTGCATTCCATATCACTGTAGAGAGAATTAAAGGAAATATCACCAAAAGCATGTTTTGAGAATGATGTTTTTCCTTTAATTCCGTTATTTTAATGGTATGATTCCTGAATGTCAAAGCCAATTTTTCATCAGGTCAGGTTTTTATCTTACTCTGTGTTCTACACGTTTTAGAAATTGTGTACTAAAAGTACATTTAAGTACTATGAAAAAATGCTATTCACATTTATAATTTTTTAAATACTAAAGTAAGTTTCAAGAGCTGCCCATGTTGGCCACTAATTGAGAATCTGCATACGGTAAATAATTTACAATAAAAAATAGATCTGTGAGTGGTGTAACAGGAGGAGAGTTGGGTATCAGGGCATAAAGTTGCCAAACATGTTAGTCTTTTCTAGTAAACAATTTGGTTTATGTCTAGCAGATGGTTTATAAGTTGGAAAGTGTTGAGAAAGGAGCGGGAAAGGTAAGCAGGGGATTATATCGTGAAATGACTTCTTTGTTGTGCTAAGGAGTTTGGACATTCTTCTGTGATAGGGAACTACTGAAAGATTTTAAGCAGAAGATCAGGGTTATGTTTCAACCCTGGATGTAGTGTATGAAGGATAAGATGAGGATTTGGGAGGGAGGGGGCTTAGTTCTGGACAGAGAGGTGAAAGTTGACCTGATAGTGTAAAGGTGTGAAT
Organism: Cynocephalus volans; assembly: GCF_027409185.1. NCBI lineage: Eukaryota > Metazoa > Chordata > Mammalia > Dermoptera > Cynocephalidae > Cynocephalus > Cynocephalus volans. Next base: position 101,699,209 of record NC_084460.1, on the reverse strand, counting down.
GACACCACATAATTCTGAGAGTATTGCAAAGTGGTCCATGTTTCTGAATTCTGCAAGACAGCAATTGGAAATTCAGGGGAGAATGGTATTGAAATGAACCAAGCATTCAGGTTTTTATCTCTCTGACTTGCTAAGGCTTTCTGGGGAGCAGGGGAACGATGATTGGAAGTTGGTGAGGATGTGGAAATAATGTACTATCTGAATAGCCAATGGACAAAAGCTGAAGCAGGAGGGTGAGGAATGGGAAATTGCTGCTTGACAATGAGGAATCCCTTACCATCATAACTTAACCAAGGGATAATTAAATGAGATGCTTATTAGAATAGTCACAAGAAAAATAGTTTGGTATAGTAGTATAACTAGTTCATGAAATTTGTTTTTTGTTTTGGCGGCTGGATGGTAAGGGGATCTGAACCCTTAACCTTGGTGTTATCAGAACCACTCTCTAACTGAGTGAACTTAACTGGCCAGGCCCTAGTTCATGAAGATTCTAGCGGGTGAAATTTTCATTGAGCTCCAAGTTAGTTATTTTTTAATGTTTTCAAAACTTTCTAAAGATTTTATGTTAATATAAAAATTATTAGAATCTCAGCTTGACATTCAAGAGCTAATCTGAATTAAGTACTGTATAACTGACTGATTAAAATTATATACATACTGCATTTATAAATTTACTATTTTGAAAGTATTTTAGATTTACAGAAAGAAGAGTTGCAAAGATAGCACAAAGCTGTCATGTACCCTTCACCCAACTCCACCAGTGTTAAAATCTTGCATTAAAATGGTGTATTTATAAAAACGAAGAAATTATACAATACTAAACTAAATACTAATACGGGTTTTATTTAGATTTCCACAGTTTTTTGCACTACTGTCTTTTTTTCTCTGTTCCAGGATCCAGTCCAGGATCCCATGTTGCATTTAGTTGTCTCCTTAATCTTCTTTGACCTGTGACAGTTCCTCAGTTTTTTCTGTTTTTCTTGATGTTGGCAGTTTTGAAGAGTACTGGTTTGTTTGATATTTTTAATGGTTGGACTGAGGTTGTGGATACTTGGGAAGAATACTACAGAGGTGATGTGCCTGTCTCATTGCATCATATCAAGGGGGGGGGCACATATCAATATGTCTTTATTATTGCTGATGTTAACCTTGATCACTTGGTTAAGGTCATGTGTGCCATGTTTCTTCACTGTGAAATTACTGTTTTTTTGCTTTCCATACACTGTTCATTGGAAGTGAGTCCAGTAGGTCCAGCCCTCATTCAAGACAAGGGACTTGAAGTTCCACTTCCTAGAGGGAGAAGTATTGAAGAATATGTGGATATATGTTAAAACCACCACAGTAATTAAGAAATATTTTGGGGAGATACTTTGAGGCTGTTGCAGGACTGGCTGGTTAGCTCAGTTTGTTGTAACACCAAGGTCAAGGGTTCAGATCTTGGTACTGGCCAGTCCAGGGAGAAAAAAGACAAAAAAAAAAAAAAAAAATAAGACAGGAGGAGGCTGTGCAGATAGCCTCCTTTAAAGTTTTGCACAGTAATTTTAGCATTCATCTGTGGATTGTTTCTGGAACAGTGATTACTGTGGTTTTCCAATGATTTTCTAGTTTCCTCATTCTTTTTATGTGCATTGATTCCCCCCCCCCAAGGAGATTTGTTCCTTTTCTCCTATTTATTTACTTATTTATTCACTCATTCAATCATTTATGTTAGTGTGTATTTGTAGATAGTTAATATTATTCTTTGGGATGTAATTTAATATGAGTATTGTTACTACTTATTTTGTTGCTCAAATTATCCCAACTTTGGCCACTTTTTCTTGGCTCTTTTATGCTGACTCCTATGCCTTTTCAACATGCTCTGTCCTTTGGTTTTTTGCGGGCACTTTCTTACTTCGTAACGCAAGTTGTTCAGACTCATCTTGTATTTTCCTTTCCTCTGTCCTAGAATCAGCTATTTCTCTAAGAAGCCCTGTGTTCCTTTTATTGGAATCACAACAAACTTTTATTATAATTTCGGAAGTAATATCTTTATAAGCATTTTACAAGGCGTTAATATTGGCTTGCAAGTGATTCTATAACAGCTTTTTCTTAAGGCTTCTTAACCACAGTCGTTCATGCAGCAAATGTTTAAAAGGTGTTTACTGTGTGCCAGCATTGTTAGACACTAGGGATCCAGGGTCAAATAAGACATCACCATTGATCTCAAGGACTCTAGAATGTAGATGTGAGAAAGATATTTTCTTTTTTTCTCCCAGTATATTTTATTGAGTGCCTGTTATGTGCCAGACACTGCTACAAGTCAACAGGGAATAATAAGAGCTGGATAAGTATAGCACAGGTAGGTTTGAGAAACACATGGGAGGGGTTACTTAATCCAGTGTCTGGCTAGGTGGGATGTGAAGCAAATCTTGCAAGAGACTGGATATTCACTAGATGTGGGATTGAGTGGGGAGGTAAAGAAGGGTAGGGGGAGGGAGGACATTCCAAGAAAAGGAATAGCAGTGCAAAGACCACTAGGAGAATAATCGTTTGTTTTAGATCTGAAGTTAAGCATCTGTGTATGTGGGGTTGTTGTTGAGGGAATGGAAGTAATTGATGTCAGGATCCAGATCATGAGAACCTGTGAGTAAGTCAGGGCTTTGGAAAGTTGAGGAACCTGTTGAAGGAATTTGAGTAAGACAGTAAGGTGATTGGATCACCCTGGCAGCACCTTGGAGGATGCATCGGTGATCAGGAGGCTGTTGCCAGCCATGATAGAGGTGAGAAGTGGAAGTCTTAGCTAAGAACTGTGACAATGGTTCTCAGAGTTTGGTGTGGATCAGAATCACCTGGAGGTGTGCTTGTTAAAACAGATTGCTCAGCCTCACCCCCCAATTTCTGACTCAGTAGGTCTGGGATAGAAAGCCTGAGAATTTTCGTTTCTAGCAAGTTTCCAGGTGATGCTGATACTGCTGGTTTGAGGACCACACTTTCAGAGCCACTGCACTGGGCTGTAATAAAGGTGATGAGAGAAGTGAATTATGGGGAGGAATTTAAGTAACTGATCATTGTGGATCTCTTCATCTCGTGATCTTTTTGTTGGTTGTGCCTTTGCAGCACTCTTAGTCTTGGAGTCTCATTTAGATCTGTTAGAGCTGTTGGCTTTTTTGACCAGTGAAGGAAAGGTGGGAATTAGTTTTTGGAAATACATGGATATATGCACAATTTGTTTTGTATATTACCAATGAAAAAAATCATATCATCATTTTATTACTGGAAATCTTTGTCATTTTCCCTATTGAGCTCCAGTTATAATAATGGCTTTCCAGTGGCATTACCTAGTATACACACAGTGCATAGTTCCAAAGTGCTTTAAAATGGTAGAATTATTTTGGATAGTTTTTAATTAAATGTATCTGCCGTGAACTTGTTTTTCTTAGCTTTGATTGTTTAATGTTGTCTCCTGGAACTCCTGTGGTAGTGACTGAGATGGCAGTTTGGTTGTTTTCATAACTCTGAATCCGAACTTAATGAAGATTTGCTTTTAAAACACAAATAATTATAAAATTTCAAGATTTAGCTCTGTTTTTGTGGCTGCAAGGTGATTGTATTGTTTCTTCTTTAGACTAATAAATAAGGTATAAATAAGGTATAAGTTATAGATTTAAAGTCTTTAGAGAAATTGGTATCTATGGAATTTGGTCTAGGGACATCTGAATGTATTGAAGTAATAAATCCCCACTTTCTCTTTGTTGATTAATAAACAAAACTATCCAAGAAAATAATGTAATCACCATGACTGCATTAACAAATGAAATGGGGTTTTTGTTTAACTGGGCAGGACATGCGAAGGTACTTCAAAAAATTGGAAAATGGAATTAAAAGATAATAGGAATCTTTCCATGAACTTTTTGAATACCTCTTGTATATAATGTATATGTCTGTAAACATGTAGTCAAGTCTTAGGAATTCAAGAACCCTGAAATAATAGGAAAAAGAAAAATTTTGTAGAAGATTAGAAAAACTAAGTGATTAGATTTTCACTGTTTAAGATAATTGGCTGGTTAAGATAATTGGCTGGATGTGGGTGTAATTGGGTTGGAAGGAAGAGAAGTTAGGCTAACATGTGTCTCTCCCCCCAAATCCATATTTTTGTATTGGGGAAAACAATAAAATGTCTAAAGATTTCAGTAAAGTGAATACTTGAAATACAGTCATTCATACTTAAATGATGGGGATATGTTCTGAAAAATGCATTGTTAGGCAATATCATCATTGTGTGAACATCATAAGAGTGTATTTTCACAAACATAATTGGCATAGTCTACTACATACCTAGGCTATATGGTATAGCCATTATAATCTTTTAGGACCACTGAAAGATTATAATCTTTTATTATAATCTTTTGTATATGCCCGTCTACTTTTGACTGAAACATTGTTAAGTGGTGCATGACTGTAGTTGTAAATCAAGTAATGGAGCTTTTAGGTTTAATAGATAAATGTAATTCAGAAATGATTGGTTCTTTTATATTTATATACTTAAGTATTTAAAAAAGTGTATTGCTATTTATTGTATTAAATGTGTACAACTTTGTAGATAGAGAACAGTTCAATATATTCATGTCTGTTTCATAAACCCCAAGTGAAGCAGTAACAACAGATTGGGATATATGTCGTGTTTGGAGCATTTAGAAAATGGTTTGTATTTCTATAGTTGATTCTTTTTCACTTGAAGTAGTAATGTTTTTCAAAATTTTGTGTAGCCAGGTGAACTCTTTAAGTATTTTTTAAAAATGGTATTCATTAGTTATTTTTAATTTATCTGTGACAGAAACCTGTGACATTAGTTATTTTTAATTTACCTTTCCATTGTATAACATGCCTTAGTTGTTGGTTATTTTCCATTTTATGATTTGAAAATCCAGAGTAGCAATTATAAAACTTGTAGTGGAGTTTTTGTCCCTTAACAACATTTTATTAAAAGACTTTATTTTTTAGAGCAGTTTTAGGTTCACAGCAAAATTGAGAGGAAGGTACCTAGATTTCCCATATACTCTCTTCCGCCACCAGAATGTACATTTGTTACAATTGATGAATCTACATCGACACATAATCACACAAAGTCTGTAGTTTACATTAGGGTTCACTTTTGTTGTTATATATCCTATGGGTCTGGACAAATGACTAATGAGATATATTCAGCATTGTAGTATCATATGGAGTATTTTCACTGCCTTAAAAATCCTCTGTGCTTCACCTGTTCATCCCTCCCTCCACTCCTCAATCCCTGGCAACCACTGATCTTTTTACTGTCTTCATAGTTCTGCCTTTTTCAGAATGTCATATATATATACATAGAGAGAGAGAGCAGCACTCATGTAGTAGATAGCCTTTTCAGATTGGCTTCTTTCACATAGTAATATGCATTTGATTTTCCTCCATGTCTTTTCATGGTTTGATAGCTCATTTCTTTTTAGCACAGAAAAGTGTTCCATTCTCTACATGTACCACAGTTTATCCATTGACCTACTAAAGGATATCTTGATTGCTTCCAAGTTTTGACAATTATGAATAAAGCTGCCATAAGCAGTATGGTAAGAGTATGTTTAATTTTGTAAGAAACTGCCAAACTGTCTTCCAAAGTGGCTGTGCCATTTTGCCACTCCCTTCATCAGTGAATGAGAGTCCTCTTGCTCCACATACTCAACTGGCATTTGGGATTTTTAGTGTTCCAGATTTTGGCCATTCTAATAGGTGTGTAGTGATATCTCATTTTAATCTCTGGTGATACATGATGTGGAGCTTCTTTTCATATGCTTATTTAACATCTGTATATCTTTGAGATGTCTGTTAAGGTCTTTAACCCATTTTTTTAATTGAGTTGTTTGTTCTCTTACTGGTAGGTTTTAAGAGTTCTTTGTATATTTTGGATAGCATTCCTTTAACAGATGTATTGTTTACAAACACTGTCCCTTAGTCTGAGGCTTGTCTTCTCATTCTCTTGACATTGTCTTTTGCAAAGCAGAAATCTTAAATTTTAATGAAGTCCAGCTTATCAGTTATTTTTCATGAATTTTGCCTTAGTTTTATAGTTTTGCATTTTACATTTAAGCCTGTGATCCATTTTGAGTTAACTTTTGTGTAGAGTGTGAAGTCTGGGTCTAGATTTATAATTTTGCAAGTGGCTGTGCAGTTTTCCAGAATCATTTGTTGAAAAGACAGTCTTTGCTCCACTGTGTTGCCTTTGCTCCTTTGTCAAAGATAAGTTAACTATATTTATGTGGGTGTATTTCTGGGCTTTCTATTCTGTTCCATAGATACATTTTTCTGCTTTTTCACCAATAGCCAGTCTTTATCACTGTAGCTTTATGGTAAGTCTTGAGGTTGAGTAATTCAAGTCCTCCAGCTTTGTTCTTCTCTTCTTCAATATTGTGTTGGCTGTTTGCATATAAAATTTCATATAAACTTTGGACTCATTTCGTCAGTATCCACAAAATAATTTGCTGGGATTTTGATTGGGATTGCATTGAATCTATAGATCAAGTTGAGAAGAAAGCACCTCTTGACAATATTGAGTCTTCCTAATCATGAACATGGACTCTCTCTTCATTTATTTAGTCCATTGATTTCTTTCATCAGAGTTTTGTAGTTTTCCTCATATAGATCCTGTACATATTATGTTAGATTTATACCTAAGTATTTTATTTGGTGCTAATGTAAGTGGTATTTTATTTTGTTTTTTAAATTTCAGATTGGAAAGTGACTTTTGTATATTAACCTTGTATCCTGCAACCTTGCTATAATTACTTACTAGGTCTTGGAGTTTTTTGGTTGATTGTTTCAGATCTTCTACATAGATGATCATGTCACTGTGAACAAAAATAGTTTTATATCTTCTTTCCCAATCTGTATATCTTTTATTCTCCTTTCTTGTTTTATTATACTAGGTAGGACTCATAACACATTTTTAGATACCAAAAGGAAAGAAGGCATTAAGAGGAAGTACAATTATAATGCTATCATTATACATCCTTTTGCCATTGTAAAAAAAACAAACAAAAAAAAACTCCCATAAACTCTAAAATATGTTTAAAAATATATTTAAACATAAAAATGTTTTATTCTAAAATTCTGTATAGTATTTAAAATTTAGCGATACTGTAGTCTTATAGTTTATAATCTATATGCAGCCCAGTGTCAGAAGATGGAAGGTTAAAAACTAAAAGTAACCTGAAAATAGGGAGTGTGATATGTAAAAGAAGCCATCCAGTTTTTAACAATATCAGGGCCATTTGGGGGTCCTTGCCAGGAAGGAATCGGTATAGTCCAATAGCAAACATTGTAGTAGTTCTAAACTTGAACAGTTTTTTAATGTCAAATCAGAGAGCCATAACTGACTAAGCCACAATGAAGAATTTTGCTCAGCTCTGGAACAAGGATTTTGGAAATATTATTTTGTTATTTTAAGGTATGTTGCTGAGTGCATGCTTGTATGAAATAGGTTGGGATTGAGTAAGGTATATAACCTGACTTTCTCTGTAGTTGATTTGTTGTTAATTCTCTGGTTGTAGAAAGACATTTCCTTTTTAGGAACATATTGGGAATATATTTGGGGTGAGTAAATCTTTTTTTTTTTGCTTGGGAAAATTAGTGCTGAGTTTTTACTGTTCAATTGTAATAGAATTTCAGAGATGATACTTTTAAAGAATTAAATATGAATTAACAAAACAACTTTAATTCAGATTTAGATACTTTTTAGGAGGAATCTATGATCATTATACATTTCATACATTTATGTAAGTATACCTATGAGTATAGCAAGTGATATACAAGGATTAAAGCTGGTAACTGCCTCAGAAGTGATTTATTGATTAGGTAATATACTCACATTGTTCAAAATTCAGAAATGTTCTTTCTCCACCTATCTCTGCATTCACTAGCCATCCATTTACTTTCCTGCAGCTGACCAGTGCTACCAGTTTTCTCTGTATCCTTACAGAGAAATATGATGTATAAAAAAGTAATTTATATATTTACACCCTTTTCTCAGAATTGTTTTAAATACAAATGATAGAATCATTTTGCTGTATCTTGATGTTTTTAATGTATTTTATATCTTCTCACATCAACACTTCGTAAGCTTTTTCTTTGCTTTCTTGTACAGCTTGCAAGGCATTTTATTGTATGGGTATTACATAATTAACTGGTCCCCCAGGTGATGTATATTTAGGTTGCTTCAGTCTATTATTATATCATTTCCTATGCATGAAAGGATACCTGTATGATAAATTACTAGAATTGGAATTGCTTGGTCAAAGCATGTGTGCATTTGTAATAAGTTAGGATAGCTACTGTCAGACGGACTTCACAGAGGGTGTACCAGATTATACTCCTGCTCTCAACGTGTCTCTTTGCTCACACTCTTGCCAGCATAGTGCTACCAAATATTTTGCCGTTTGCTAATCTGATAGTAAAGATATTATTTTAGTGTCCTTCTAGTTTTTTTTTTTTTTTTACTTTGAATGAGATTGAGCATCTTATTGTATATTTGATTTAGTCGTATATTTTAGTCATTTCTTTTTAGTGAGCTATTTTGTTTTGGTTTCACCATTTTTTATTGTGGTATAATTTACATAATGTTAAATACATACATTTCAACTCAGTAAACTTTCTTTTAGTCGAGGTATAATCTACTTCAAATAAAATGAACAGATGTTAAATGTTAAGTTTTGATGAGTTTGACCGCTTTATCTGACCTTGTAACCCACCGCAGTCAAGATTTAGAACATTTATCTCATCGAGAAAGTTCCCTCAGGCTCAGGCCTTGTTTTTATTGAGTTTTCCCTTCTCTCCACCTCAGGCAATCACTTTTCTAATTTCTGTTACCATAAATTAGTTGTGTCTGTAATTTTGTTTTTTTTAAACACATATTATAGAGCCAAATAACTACCAACAGGATCAAGATATGGGACTTTTCATGCTTTTCAGCAGCCTCTTTTGTCCTCCTTCCAGTCAGGCAGAGTCTTCCCCACCAAAGGTAAACACTGTACTGACCTGTGTACAGTAGACATTAGTTGTGTAAATCTGTGCTTCTTATCTATGTTGCATCAAGCAGTAGGCTTTTTTTTTTTTTTTGGATTGCTATCTGTTTATGTAATAACACCACTATCTATTTTACTGATTTTGGATAACTATTTGGTTTTTTCAGCTTTGGGCTTCTAACCAAAAACTGCTATGAACGTTCTAAAGTACTTACCATCTTTTTGGTATATCAGAAATGGAATTGAGGGATAAAAGGGAATAGGTATATGTTTAATTTTAGTAGATACTGCTCAAAGTGGTTGTACCAGTTTGCACTTCTGCTAGCAATGTTAGAGAGTTCTGTTTGCTCCCTATCTTTGCTGACCTTTAATATTTGTCAGTCCTTTTAGTTTTAGCTATTTGGGTGGGGTTGTAGTGGTATCTCATCATGGTTATAATTTGAATTTCCTTGGTGACAAATTATGTTGAAAATCTTTTTATGTGATTATTGTTGATTTAGGGTTCTTAACTGGGTGATAAGTCTTGAATGTTTTGTAGGAGGTTTTTTTTAATAAATTAGAGAAATTAGCCCATTGTGATGAGTTTGCAAATACAAGGTTACTTTGCAAACACATACACACACACACACACACACACACACACACACACACACACACACACACACACACACACACACACACACACACACACACACACACACACGCATGAGGCTACCCAAAAAGTTTGTAGAAAATAGAATTGAAAGATAACACAAATCTTTCCATGAAATTTGAAGTACGTGTGTATGTATGTAAAACTTAGTTCAGAGAAGAGAAAAAAATCTCTTACTGTACTCATATATAGCTGACATTTTACTGCCTTGTAAACATTCATGGCCTTGGCCATTGCTGCTTGGGGGAGTCAGTCTGGTCTGATGGTCATTTTACAATAATTGCCTTTTATGTAGAGTTTTACATGCTTACTGCTGAGTTCAGAATCTGACTTGCATTTTATTAATTGAAAAATGGAATTAGCCTAACTGGCTTATAGGGTACATTAAATATGAGGTAGGCGTGGGATAATGTGTTTGTCCACTGCTTATAAAAAACTACTTTCTTCAGTCAGGGTATTTGGGAAAAGAACATTTAGAGCTCACATAGATTAGCTAAAACAACCACAAAAAAAGTGAGGAAGGCAAGAACTGGCTTGGGTTATCTAAGATAATAGGCAAAACCATCAGAAAAGTAGAAAAATATAACTCGGAATAACAGAAATGGAAAATTATGGTGTTAAGCACTTACCAAATTTCCCAAAACAGAACAGAAGCAAACTTAGGTGTGTTTGTGTACATTTATGTATATAAGATTCCTAACTGACTTTGCTTGTTCAGTACTTTATATATACATTAAAATTTCTTTTTTTAAACATTTCTAGAGAATATTTTAGGTTTTTAAACATGTTTTATGATTTAGAACTCTGGGTTTCAAATAACAAAAAATACTTGAGAGCTTGATGAAAAGGAAGGTTTGTTATAAAGTATCACATGAAACTTGGTGCAGGGGAATACATCCTAGAATTGGGAACAGAATGGGAAGTAGGGAATCAGTGGAGACTGTTCTGGATATTATTTGATTGTTCTTTCTCTCTGAAAACACTGGATCCTTCTGCTTATCTGGTCCACAAAGCAGCAAAACAAGGCTTCCAGCAGCTCTGTAATTTACTTGTTGTCTGTGATCCTAGAGAAAAGCACTCTTATTTTACTCTGTCTCTCTCCATTTCCCCCCCTTTTTCAGATTAAGTAATGTATTGAGAGTCACATGCAAATCTGGCTCTGTAGGTATGGCCTTAACCACTACTTAGTATTATCAAATGAAATTAGACTTAAACTATGAGGTTAGAGACAGTAATGTCTCTATGAGATTAGAGACATTTATCAACCTTGACCTGTTGATAAAGGTTTTTAAAAATGTAAACAGATAAACATGCTAAATTTTGCTGAAACAAATGTGGAGTCCTTATGAAGATATATAACTAATGTCTTGAAACTCAGAGACCAGCACATCTTCTCTTAAAAACGTGAATAGTTGTCACCAAGCCCTATGTGTCATCAGGTGGTGACAGTAATGCTACTTGATTAGGGAGGACTTTCTTGGTACTTAACACTTATTACTGGTTATAATTATTTATATTTACTCTCCTATTTATTATTTACTTTCCCTCCTGTTAAGACTGTTAAGAACTGACATGTCTTTAGTGCTTGAAAGGGGTGCTATAAATGCTTATTTTAAGAAAGAGAGTATGGATGTAAGAACCCATGTTGCTAAAAAAATATAAGAATTTTATGTCTTGGTGTTTTCAAGTAGTTATTTTGATCAGACTTGTCATTTATGTGTGTAAATTATATATATTGACTTTTATATGGTATTTCTTTTTAGTAAATCATGCAATTCTCATAGCAGAGCATTAAATGTGCTCTATTTTAAAAAAGAAGGTCCTTATTTTTATAAAATATATACTCCAGATCGTGCTATGAGTGGTAATTTACTTACCATTTTCGAGGTAATCTTTTTAGCATTAAAGAATTGATATAATTTCAGGAAGCTAGTTCATTCAGTTTTGGAAGTGAGCTATTTACTTTCTTCAGCAGCAGAAATCAGGCTCAGCATTTTAAACCCATGATGGGAACTGATTTTTTCCCTTTTTGCTCATTGAGAAAAATCCAACATAGTGCCACATAAGTAAAAAAAAAAAATCCTTGTTAACACGGAATTAAAAAATTCTGTTCTTTTTACATTTTCGAACTGGAGGTCTAAAACTTTTGACAGGATATATCTGCCTTGAGGCTTTTTGATTGCTAATGATGTTAGAGACCATATTGTATTTTTATAGCTTCAGTTTTGGAGGTGGGGAGATAATAAGAGTATGTCCTTTTGGTGGCTTTAGTAGTTTAAATGTGGCCCATAGGATGGATGTTCCTGTTCTTGATTTATTGAGACGGTTATATAAGAATGATATTTATGTAGTATTACTTTAGAGATGTTAGCTTAATTTCCTGGGTTTATATAACCTTAGGGTTGTAAGTGGTTGTCCATTTTTATTTAAGCTAGTGGTGCTCAATCAGGGTACTTAAAGCGCCACAGATTATTTTCTAATCTCATCCATACACAGGCCTGACAGCTTCCTTAGCTCCTTAGTTACTGCTTGGAACTGTCTCCTAGAAGCAACACCATGGCAACAAGATTTTTCAGTCTCTAACATATAATTTGGAATTTAGGATTTATAAGGATGAATGGCTTTTCTGCCAGTGTGGCATTGTTCTGAATTTCCATATTTACACTGGAATTTGCAACAGGTTTTTATTTAGAAATAATGTTATAAAAACTTAGTTCTCCAGTGGTAAATATTGTCTTCCTAGTCATGTAGATTGTTTTACTGAAAACCACCAGGGTGGGGAGTTAAGATGTATAAGAAAGATTAAGTTGGAAAACTGAGATTATGAACAAACATATTAAAGACTTTGGGGGAAACTTAACTGAAATAAAACAAAATACCTGAGAAAGGTAATGTTTATTTAAAAGTCATAAATACTATTAAGCTTTTCTTTACATGTGATAAAATGTATCCATTTGAGGTGTATAACTGAATTTTGACAAATGTATATGTACCTGTATAACCACCATAATTCAAGACAAAAAGATCATGTTTATGACTGGAAAAGTTCCCTTGTTCCCAATTGCAGTTAGTCCCATTCTCCACCGCCATCCCAGGAAACCATTGATTTTCCTTCTTCTAAAATTTCATATAAGTGGAATTCCATTCTATTTTGTGGTAAACAGAGTAAAGGCTCCTCAAAGATGTCCATACTCTTAATTCCCAGGACTTGTGAATATTTTACCTTATACAACAAAGGGGATTTTGCAGATGTGATTAAGTTAATGTAAGGACCTTGAGATGTGAAGGGTGTCCTAATTATGCACGTGGGTGTATAATCTAATCTCAAAAATCCTTAAAAGTCTGTAGTCAGAGGGAGATAGGACTACTTACTGCTGAGGAATGGTCAGAGAGGTACAACTTTGCTGGCTTTTGAAGATGGAGGAATGGGGCCATGAGCCAAGGAGTGCTGACTGCTTCTAGAATCTGGAAAGGTCAGACGGATTTTCCTTAAAAGCCTCTAGAGAGGAATGTGGCCCTGTTTACCACCTTAAGTTTAGCATGCTGAGACCTGTGTCAGTCTGGTAATTTACAGAATAAGATAATTAATACCTTTGTGGTAATTTGTTACAGCAGCAATAGAAAGTTATACATTATGTATTTTGTGCCTGACTTTTTTCTTTTTTTTAAAAAAAGGTTTATCATGCTCGTTGCCTGTAGTTTGTTCCTTTTTATTTCTGAGTTGTTGTGTGATGTACCACAGCTTTTTTTTTTTCATTCCTAGTTATTGGACATTTGGGTTGTTTCCAGCTTTGACTAATTAGAAACAAAGTTGCTGTGAACATTTCTGTATAGGTCTTTGTATGGACATATGGTCTTTAATTTTAAAAAGGATTTAAAAAAAATTATAATTTTATGGGAAACTGCCAAACTGTTTTCCAGAGTAGTTGTTTCATTTTACATTTCCACCAGCAATTTTTCCACGTTGATGTTTTTAGCCTTTTTAATCTTAGTCATTCTAGTGTGTAGTAGTATCTCCTTGTGTTTTAATTTTCATTTCCTTGATGGCCTTTATATATGTTTAGCAAACTGTTCATATATTTTGCTCATATTAAAGTTTGGGTTGTATGTTTTCATATGACTGTTGTAACTTTCTTTACGTTTTGGATACAAGTCCTTTGCCAGAATTACATAGATTTTTTTTTTCAGTATATTATGATATGCTTGTTTTTCATTCCTTTAATACCACCTTTTTTTTTTTATAGAGTAGAAGTTTTAAATTTTGATGAAATCCAGATTATGAAATTTTATAATTTCTGCTTTTTGTATTGTAAGAAAATTTATCCTGTGTTTTCTTTTAGAAGTTTTAGAGTTTAGTTTTTACTTTTAGATCTGTGTAGGGTATGAGGTAAAAGTTGAAGTTCGTTTTTTTCCCCATGTGACTATCCAGTTGTTTCAGAACCATTCGTTGAAAAGACTGTCCTTTCCTATTTGGAGGACCTTTGTCAGATATCAGTTTTTTTGTTTTTTGTTTTGGGGGGGGTGTTAACTTACTTATGATCTATATAAATGTTCATATTGTCTGTAGACAACGACAATTTGTTTTTTTTTTTTTTTTTTTAATTTGTATGCCTTTTTTTCTAGGTTTATTTCCATTGGCTAGGGACTCCAGTACAATGTTGCATATATGTGGTGATGCAGGACATTCTTGCCTTGTTCCCAGTCTTAGGGGAAAAACATTCTTTAATCATCAAGTAGGATGTTAGCTGCGGGTTTTTCATAGGTGCTCTTTATCCACTTGAGGATGTTTTATTCTGTTGCTAGCTTGCTGAGGTTTTTTTATTGTGAGTGGGTGTTGAATTTTGTTGAGGTTTTTCCTGCATCTACTGAGATGATCATGTGTTTTCTCCTTTATTTTGTTAATATGATGGATTACATTGACTCATTTTTAAATGTTAAATCGTCCTTGCTTGCATTCCAGAGTCATGGTGTAGTATACTTTTTGTGTATTGTTGATCTGATATCCTAATATTTTATTAAGGATTTTTTCATCCATATTCACGAGAGACATTGATTTGTAGTTTTTGTTCTTTTTGCTGCTGTCTTTGACCAGTTTTGGTTTTGGGATAATGCTAATTTCAAAAAATGAGTTGAGAATTGTTCTAATCTTCTTCTTTTTTTTTTTTCTCAAAGAGTTTGTGTAGGTCTGTTATTCTTTAAATGTTTGATACATTTCACCAGAAAAGTCATCTGGGCCTGGAGTTTTCTTTGTGGGAAGGTTTTTAATAACAATTTATATTTCTTTTATAGGTATAGGACAATGTAGATTTTTTATCTCTTCTTGAGTCATTTTTGGCAATTGGTTTTTCAAAGGATTTAAAAAACTTTTCTTCTGATTGTGGAATTTATTAGGTTAATATCTTTATTCTTTTGAGTGTGGGATCTGTAGTTATGTTATCTTTTTTCATTTCTTTTTTTTTTTTTTTTTTCCAAAAGATGACCGGTAAGGGGATCTTAACCCTTGACTTGGTGTTGTGAGCACCACGCTCAGCCAGTGAGTGAACCGGCCATCCGTATATGGGATCCGAACCCGGGGCCTTGGTGTTCTCAGCACCACACTCTCCCGAGTGAGCCACGGGCAGGCCCATCTTTTTTCATTTCTCATAATTTGCAATATGTTTCTTCATCAGTTTAGAGAGAGGTGTATCAATTTATTGATTTATTCGAAAGATACAGACTTTTGTTTCACTGTTCTTTCTTTATTGTGTGTTTGTTTTCTATTGCATTGATTTTAGGTCTTTCCTTCCATTTAGTGAGTTTAATTTGCCCTTTCTTTTAGCTACCTAAACATAAATATCAAATCCCAGTTCTTTTGTAATACAGCATTTAGAGCCATACATTTTCCTTTAAGTGCTGCCTTAGCTGCATTCCACATTTTTGATAGGCTCTTTTCATTTTCATTTAATTCAAAATGATTTCTAATGTTCTTTGTGTTTTCTTCTTTGATCCTTTAGTTATTTTAGGAGTGTATTACTGAATTCCAAATATCTGGGGATATTGTACATGTCTTTCCTGTGTGGTTAGAGAAAATACTCCATGTTATTTAAGTCATGTAGGTTTATATTTGTTTTTATAGCTCTGCCTGTGATCTATTTTGTTAATGTTCTGTTTGCACTTAAAGATATTGTAGTGTCCTGTTTTTGTTGGATGGTGTTTCCTATAAATATCAAGTTGAGTCAAGTTGGTCATGTGTTATTCAGATCGTCTGTATTATTCATGTTTATGTTGTATTATTTCCAAAGAGAATAGTGTTAATCTCCAACTGTAAGTGTGATTTATCTATTTCTCCATTAAGTTCTATCAGTTTTCACATCATGTATTTCCAAGTTCAGTTATTAGGTGTACGCATTTAGGATTTTTAAGTCTCCTTTTTTCTTTTTTTATAGATGACCAGTAAGGGGATCTTGGCCTTTGACTTGGTGTTGTCAGCACCATGCTCTCCCAAGTGAGCTAACCGGCCATCCCTATATAGGGATCCAAAACCTTGGCCTTGGTGTTATCAGCACCACACACTCTCAAGTGAGCCATGGGCTGGCCCTAAGATTTTTATGTCTTCTTGATGGATTAACCACTTAATCGTTATGAAATGTTCCTTTTAAGTCCTTGCTCTGAAGTACGTTTTTGATATTGTGACCACTTACAGCTTCCTTAATGCCTAATTTTTGTATGATATATATTTTCCATTCTTTTACTTTTGTGTTTTCATAAAATGGGATTCCTTTAAACACTATATAGTTGGGCTGATAATCTTTCAGTGGGATTTAGGTCATTTACATTTAATGTAATTGTTAATGTGGTTGAATTTAAGTGTACCCGCTTGTTATTTGTTTCCTATTTGTCTCATCTGTCCTTTCCTCCCTTTTTCTTGCTGTCTTGTTGATTTAGTAATTTTCAGTGTTCCATTTTATATCCACTACTACTTATTAGCCATACCTCTGTTTACTTTTTTTTTTTTTCATTTAGTGGCTACCTTTCAGATTACTTTTGTATACTTTCAGTCTGTGTTCAAATAAAATTACAGCACTTCACATGTACTGTTAAATTCATAGTATACATCTGTTTCTCTCCCTTTTCTGTACTGTTTTTGCTGTGTATTTTTCATTTCTACAGGTGTTCTAAGAACAGGATATATTATGTTAACTTTAAACAGCTAACTAATTACTATTTAGAGGAATTTAAAAAATGAAAATTCTTTTATTTTTGCATGTATATCTACCAGTTCTGGCACTCTGTGTTACTTTGGGTAGGTCAAAATTTCTATCTGTATGTTTTCTTTCTTTCTTTGTTTTTTGGCTGAAGAACTTCTTTAACATTTCTTCTAGTCAGGTCTGTTGCTGAGGAATTCTATCAATTTTAGTTTGTCTGATTAAGTCTTTGTTTCACCTTCATGTTGAAGGATATTTTCACTGGGTATGGAATTATGTGTTGGCGCCTTTTTTACTTTAGTACATTATGGGACTTTTACCAATATATTCTGCCTCACATTGTTTTTGATGAGAAATCTACAGTTCTTTGTTCCTGTGTTTTTATTTTTTTTTTTTCCGGCTGTTTTTATGATTTTTCTCTTTGACACTGATTTCTAGCAATTTGATTGTAATGTGACTTTGTATAGTTTTCTGTTTTTATCTTGCTTGCGTTCTGAGCTTCTTAGGTCTCTGGATTTATAGTTAAATATAATTTTAAAAATCTAATTGTGATTTTTCTTTTTCCTGTCACATCTTCTGCAACTCCAATTGCCTGTATGTTTGCTTGTTATTGTCACACAGATCACTGTGGTTTTTATTTTTTCTTCAATTTAAAAAAGCACCTAACTTATTTTAAGAGTTAGTTTAAATCTTACAGAATAGTTGTGGCTCCTGATAGATGCTGAGTATTGCTGTTTTCCCCTCATTTAAAATTTTTTGTGGTCCTCTTGTGTGTTCATGCTGGCACTCTGGTGTGTCTCCATGGGCTCATTTGGGAACTTGTGGGCCTGTAGCTATACTCAGAGATTTTATGAAGGACTTAAAGATATACTCCTTGTGTATTAAACGCCTGTTGTACAAGAATTTTATTTTATTGAAAATGCTGTTCATTATATGAGAGTGCTTTTCATGAGCACTTATGGTAGAAATATCTTTGTGGTGTCAGGATTTATTTATTTATTTATTTAATTGTGCCTGTGTATCTTTGAATCTTATTAGATTTAGGTTTTTTTTTTCTTCTTTTTTTCATTTGCTAAAAAGCTGGACTTTCCTTGTGTATATGATAAAACATACAGAACATAAGTTTAGTCATCTTTAAGTGTACAAACTCAGTGGCATTAAGTGCATTCACAATATTGTACAATCTTCACCATTATTCATTTGTAGAACTTTTTTGTCATCCCCAACAGAAAATATGTACCCACTAAACAACTCATTTTCCTTCTCTCCATCCCCTGGTGACTTTTATTCTATTGTCTGTCTCTTAAGAATTTGCCTATCCTATTTACCTTAGTATAAGTAGAATTAGAATATTTGTCCTTTTGTGTTTGGCTTATTTAACTCAGCGTATTTTCAGGGTTTATCATACACATTGTAGCATGTATCAGAATTTCACTTTTCATGGCTGAATAATATCCCATCATATTGTTTATCTGTTCATTTATTGACAAACACTTGTGTTGTCTTCACTTTTTAGCTATTGTGAATAATGCTTCTATGAATGCTGGTTTAGAAATATCTGTTTGAGTCCTGGCTTTCAATTTTTTTGAGTATATACTCAGCATTGCTAGATTAAATGGTAATTCTGTTTAATATTTTGAGAAACAAGCCATACTGTTTTCCACAGTGACTGCACCACTTTACATTCCCCATGCACAAATGATCCAGTTCACTTACATCCTCGCACTTATTTTAGTTTAGTTTTGTTTTGTTTTTACTTTAAAATTTTTAGTTGTGGCTAAAAACACATAACATAAAATTTATTACCTTAACCATTTTTTAGTTTAGTAGTGTTTGGTCACATTATTGTGCAGCTAATCTCCAGAGTTATTTCATCTTGCAGAACCGACACTCTGTATCTATTAAACAATTCCCTATTTCCCCTTTCCCCCATTCTCTGGCAACAACCCTTTTACTTTTTGTTTTTATGAATTTGACTGCTCCAGATACATAATATGAGTGGCATCATACAGTATTTGTCTTTTTGTGTTTGGCTTCTTTCAGTTAGCATAATGTCTTCAAGCTTCATCTGTGTTGCAGCCTGTGTCAGAATTTCCTTTTTTTTTTTTTTTTTTTTTTTGGGGTAGTGTAGACCATGTTTTGTTTATGCACTCATCCATTGATGGACACTTAGGTTGCATCCATCTTTTGGCTATTGTCAGTAATGCTGCTATGAACATGGGTGTACTAATATATCCTTGAGACCCTGATTTCATTTATTTTGGGTATACACCCAGAAGTGGAATTGCTGGATTATATGGTAGTTTTTTCTTTTACTTTTTGAGGAACTGCTTTATTGTTCTCCGTAAAGGCTACACCATTTTATATTCCTATCAACTGCACAAAGTTTCAAATTGTTTTACATCCCCACCCACACTTTGTGTGTGTGTGTGTGTGTGTGTTGATAGTAGGCATCCTGATGGGTGTGAGTTTATATCTCATTGTGGTTTTGATTTGATTTCTCTAAGGATAGTGATGTTGAGCATCTTTTCATATACTTGATAATCATTTGCGTATCTTTTTTGGAGACATGTCTTTTTTTTTTCCCCCCATAATAGCCATTCTAAAGGGTGTGAGGTGGTATTTCATTGTGGTTTTGATTTTCCTAATGCCTAATGATGTGGAGCATCTTTTCATATGATTGTAGACCATTTGTATATCTTTTTTGGAAAAGCTTAAGATTTTATAAGTTTTGTGCACTAGCTTCATTTCCGTTTCCATTTACTTTTCTATTCTTACTTATATTATGCATTAGTTTTAATGTTTTAATTAATTTATTTATTCTTATATGCTTCTCTAAGTTATTTTTGAAACAGGGTTGATATAATTTTAGATAAGATGAATTCTTGGTTGGAGAAGAATTACTGTGTACTGTATTAAATCTTGGTCTTGCCATTAATCAAACATGGGACACTGGGCAGGTCAGTGTACTTCTTTCTCGAGTCTATAAAAGGTAGTAATGATATATGTCTTGATTATAGACCAGTCTGCAAGCAGTGTCGTTCTGTTGGGTAGCATCAGCTGGATAGGAATGCAAGAGGGAATTGTGAAGAGCTGAACAGGCTTTTAGGAAAGCTGTAGAAAATAGAAAAAGTGGAGAGAGATGGAAGCAATAATAATGCTACCCCCCCAAAAAAAACCCCAAACAAACAAAAAATAGAAAATAATGGAAGAATATATAGAAATATATAGAACTCAGGGCCAGTATTACCTGAGTAGGTGAGGGAAGCAAACCTGGATACAGCAGATTTCTGCAAAAGCTGAGAATAGAGTGGGGCTCAAATTAGTCAAGTATTTGGCTTTGGAAAAACCAGAGATAGAGGAGGGATTATGGTCTCAGAGTGAAAAGTAAAATGCATAATCTGAGTGGACATAAAAGAAAGACCTTGGAGACTGAAAAAGATGGGTGACAGCTGGGAGCATCTTTGGAAGAAGTTTTTCAACAGGGCTAGGCCAGGCCAACTAATTAACTATACTTTTAATGTGCTATAATTGTATTTAATTTATTTCTGAAATTTCCTTACACTGTTATCCATCTGAATCAACTTGGAACAAGTTGTATGAGTATTTAGCAGTATTTAGGATAAAAGAGTAGTCTCTAATGGGAAAACTTCTTTTATTCTTTGGTGGTGAAAAATTATTTTGAGATTTTTCAGTAGCTGAGTCGGAATACACCATAGGTGTTCTGGAGTATAGCTGGTTACACAGCTGGTCTATTTGCTACTTTATGTAAATCATCACCAACTATAACAGAATAAAATGCAACTGTTTTTTAATACTGCTTCTGATACACGCTGGTAAAGTTAAGTCATACTGAGACATATATACTTAAAAAAATACTTCATAAGTAGCCGTGGTTCAATCTGAAAAATGTGTGGCTTTGAAAGTCACAGATTTAGCTCTCTTCCCAGCTTTGATTTTTTTTACATAGCACTGTGACCCTGGGCAAGTGACCCAACTTTCTCTTCACCACAGCTGTGTTATCTGTCAGATAAAGAAGTTGAACAGCATCTTTAAAGTGTCTTCTGATTCTGTAATCCTATGGTTTTTGTTTGCTTTTTTGTTTATTATTATTAGCTTCTCTGAGCTATCTTAGAGACAAGTATGTTATAAATAACCTTACTTTTAGGAGAGAGTGTGTTTTAAGTTCTGAACAACCAACTCACATTCCAATAGAGGGAGGACAAATCTCCTAGATTCTCACAAATTGTCCCAATTTGTTTTAATTTTTAAAAGGTAAAAAAAAAAAGTTTGTGACTTTTTCTGTATTTATTAGTATCTCCCTCTACTCCCTTCTCAGCCCATATCTTAGCTGGGATTATATTAGTGTCTTTAGATAATTTCTATAGTTGCCTTTCAGCTTCATGGACTTAACATTTTTTTTACAGAAAGGCATTTTGGGGTTTGGGAATAGTCAGGTAGAGCTGGGAATACCACCAACAAATGGGGGGAAAAATTCTAAAACATTAAACTACATGACAGGGAAAAACGGTGCCTGAATCTGAGTACTTCCGAGGGACATAGTTTTTGTCTGGTTCCCCCCCCCCCCCCCCAGGAAAGGATTGGGGACTGGTTAATATTCAATTTTAGTGACCTGTAACTTTTGATCTCTGGATTATGACATGCGTAGGAGGCACCCATCCTGCCGTGAGCATTTTTTGGCAGCTGTATGTTCTAGTAATTTGCCTGTGAGTTTCAGTACTTTTTGGCTCATTTTTGCCTAGTTTTAAGGTACAGAGATCTCTTTATTCTCTGCTAAAATGTCAACCCCTTTGACACTACACTGTTTGCTTCTCTTCAGTGTTCTTGAATATTGTTCTTCCATACACCCCTTTTTAAAAACTCAATGCCACTTATTTTTTAAGAAGAGCTTCCTTATGGCTGGCTGGCCTTTTCCATCTCTGGGAAAGATTGAATAATTAGGGGTGTATTTGGCTCTTGATTACCAGTGTCCTGATTGTACTGAAAACAGCCCTGTTTGACACTGATGTCTAGTTTGATGTGTCTGCCCTTGCTATGGAAGCAGATAGGTGAGAGGAAAGAAAAATGAGGCTTTCTGTTTGCTATGGATTGAATATCTCCCACAAACTCATTGAAGCTTGATCCTCATTGTAACAGTGTTAAGAGGGTGGTAAATCCTACTATGGTATCTGAAAGGTGGGATCTTTAAGAAGTGATTGTATCACGAGGACCCTGCTCTCGTGAAAGGATTAGTCCATTCATGGAGTAATAAGTTAAATGGTTTAATGTGTTGTCACAGGAGGGGGCACTTTGTGGCTTTTTTTTTTTTTTTTTGACTTTTTAAAAAAATTGAAACATAATTGCTTACACATATTTGTGGGATTCACAGTTGAATATCAGTACCTATGTACAATATGTGATGATCAAGTCAGGATAATTACTGTAGTCATCATTATGAAACCTAATCATTTTTTGTGACCCTTTACCAATTTCTCGCTAACCTCTTCTTGCTCTCCCTTTCCCATCTTTATCATCAGTTCTCTTTTCTCCTTTCTAAAGTTTAATGTATTATTGTGATTATTGTATCTTTCTTTTTTATTATTGATGGCTTTATAAGGAGAGCAAGTGAGCACGTTAGAGAGCTCTTGCTTTTCTTGCTCTGATACCCTGTATTGCCATGGGACTCTGTAGGGAGTTCCCATCAAGGTGATGTTCCCTGGACCTTGGACTCTTCAGCCTCCAAAACTATAAGAAATAAATTTCATTTTCTTATAAATTATCCAGTCTCAGGTATTGTTATAAGTAATAGAAAATGGACTAATACACTGGTTTAACTTTAATTATTGGATAAATTGTGTAGTGTGCTACATATATTCTCAAAGTAGGAAATCTGGTATGTTACATATACACACACACCTGCTACTCTAAGATTTGTTTACATTGGCATTTCCTCAGTTATATTAAAATTATTTTAGAGTAGAGGTTGGTGCACTGTTTCTATAAAGGGTCAGATAGTAAACATTTGAGGCAACTGCTCAAGCCTGCTGTTGTAGTAGGAAGCAGCCATGGATAGTATGTAAATAAATAGGCATGGCTGTGTTCCAGTAAAATTTAATTTATGATAGACACTGAAATTGAAGTTCATATGGTTTTCATGTTCTCCCCCCCCCCCCCCAACCGTTTAAAAATGTAAAAACTATTCCTAGCTTGCAGGCTATACTAAAGCAGGTTGGATTTGGCCCATGGGCAGTAGTTTGCCAATTCCTGTCTTACGGTAATGATGATAAATTTGTTTGACTTGCTATATTAGTCTGTTGCTTATAACAGAATACCTAAAACTGGGTAATTTATTAAAAAATGAAATGTATTTCTTACAGTTTTGGAGGCTGGGAAGTCCACAGTCCAGAGAACACATCTGGTGAGGACCTTTTTCTTGGTGGTGACTTCCCACAGCAATGCAGAGTGTCACATGGCAGGAATAGGCTGAGCAAGAGAGAGCTAACCTCTTCACTTTGCTCTCCTTTTAAAGCAACCAGAGCCACCATCATTACTCCATGAATGGATCAGTCTATTTACAAAGGCACAGTCCTCACAATCTAATCACATCTTAAAAGCTCCACCTTTCAATTGCCATAGTAGGATTTCCCACCCTCTTAATGCTGTTATAATGGAGGTCAAGTTTCCAACACGTGGACTTTTGGGGGACACATTTCACCCATAGTACTTGCTTTCCTGTAGTATTTAATAATTAATTGTAGAGTTAGTATGATAAGAAATTAGAAAAATAAGCTTTGAAATCTAAGATCTCTGGTACCAGTAAACTACCTAGCCATTTAAACCTCAGTTTTCTTATATGTAAAATAAGAATAATGCAAGTATTGTAAATTATAGTTCTTTATTATAAACAACAGAACCCCCCTTGGCTATTGTAATCAGAATAGGGAATTATTAAAGAA
Source organism: Cynocephalus volans (assembly GCF_027409185.1). NCBI lineage: Eukaryota > Metazoa > Chordata > Mammalia > Dermoptera > Cynocephalidae > Cynocephalus > Cynocephalus volans. The sequence continues at coordinate 101,675,394 of NC_084460.1, read as the reverse complement.
TATTAGGAAGTTCACAGAGTCACTGGGGAGTGCTGGAGATACAGATTTAAGTCAAGCTCTGCGAACTCTGCTCCAAACCATACTACACAACCAGGTTTGAGAAAGCCACTGATACTGAGCACTAAATACCAGGTACTCAATTTGATTGCAGATGCTACTGCTGCTGTTACTTCTGGTGTTATTTCATTGATAGTTACTCTGCAGTGCAACCACTGAGAAATGTCTGTTATTGCTGCTGCCACCATCAAAAGCCAGATGTATCGGCTGCCTTGGGCATGAACAAAAATGGAAGCTCTAGCCATTGCTTACTTCCAGATCAAAGTCTCTTGGAGGTTTATTTTAGAGATTGAATGGTATCCCTAGCTATAAGCGAGACTGGGAATTTTAAATTTTAATTTCAACATTAGGCAACAGATCTCAAAATGTGGAAGTATCCACAAATTAAGTCTGTTCAAAAACTTTTAGTAGTGATGAATATGGTGGATGTCCACAACAGTAGACATTTACCTGTCCCTCATCAGCATATATATATACCTTCTTCTGTACTTCAAACAACTGTGACAAGGTGTTGCTTAAAAACTCTACAATTCATAAAAGGTTTGTGTTGTGAGTTGGTTATTTGGAACCTAAAACTCAGTTTCTTAAAAAAAAAAATACACATATATAAAATATATATTAAATGGACTTTTCCCCAAGGTGACCAGAATAAGATTGTTTACAGAAGCTAAGTGTATATTTCATGGAGATAAGTTCTTTAATGGTGGAAAGATCCTGAATGTTACATCTTGTTGCCAGATATATGTCACCTGTGAAATATGGTTCTGTTTGATGTAGAGGTGAGGGAAACTCAGTTAATTGTTGCTTATGGTAGATTGTATTATTTGAAAATATCTGCTTCCCTTTTTTATTGGACTTCTCACCTTCAGGGCGCCCTGTCTATGGGAGAAGTACTTCCTTGTTCCTGTTGACATAAGACTGGGCCTTGGGACTTACTTTGGACAATAGAAGATAAGAAATGATATACATCATTTCGGGCCGAGCCCGTGGTGCACTTGGTAGAGTGCTGCGCTGGGAGCGCGGCGACTCTCCTGCCGCAGGTTCGGATCCCATATAGGAATGGCCAGTGCGCTCACTGGCTGAGTGCTGGTCACGAAAAAGACAAAAAAAAAAAAAAAAAGAAATGATATACATCATTTCTAAGCAGAAGGTTTGAAGTAATTGCATGAAGCGATTTTTGCTCATTTTCCTCTCACAAAAAAACAGGTGTCAGATAAAGGCTGTTTCTTTTGCCAAATTCCAGAATGAAAAAGATAGCGATAGCCAATCCAAAGCTGACATAAAAAATGAGAAATACATTTTTGTCCTGTTGAAACAGTGGTTCTGAAAGCAGTGCCTATTGAACCTAAGACCCTTCCAGGGTTAAAACTATTTATTATTAAAATTATTATTAAATACTAAGTGCCTTTTTTACTGTATTGACGTTTGCACTATAGCTCAAAAGACAATTTGGAAAACTTAATGGCCTCTTAGGAAAAATTAGTGCAGTTGCTTCAAATGGTATTCTTTACTATCACCACATATTTATAGTAAACAAAAGTATTTTACTTAAGAATGTCTTTGAAGCAGTAAAAGTCATTATTAAAAATCTTGTTCTGAGTATGCATCTTTTTAACGGATTTTGTGATGAAATGAGAAGTGTTTATGCTTCTGAATGCAGAAGAGTGGTAATCACAGGGAAAAGCTCTTGTGCAGTTATTTGACTTATAGGCTGAACTAGCCTCTTTTCATTTTTACTGAAACAGTGACTCACTATGGTTGTTCTAACGTGAGCATTTGATAGACATTTTCTCATATGAATTAGTCTTTCCTTTAAGGAAAATGACTGACAGTATTTGTTGCCATTGATAAAGTCTGAGTTTTCAAGTGAAAATTAGAATGTTGGAAAATTATCGGCTGCTGTGAGTTTGCGAGCTTCTCGGTACTTAGGCTTTTTCTCATGAGCTTGATAATGATAGTAGTGAGTGTAAATTTAATTTTTTATTCTGTACAATGAAATGCCAGCATTTGGGATATCTAACTCAGCGGGCCAATATTTTCTAATTGATGCATGATGTTACAAAATCTTTCATGGATAAATGATCTAAGTCATATTTCCAGACCAATGGATTTTAATGTAACAGTATGAAAAGTTCATTGGTAGGGTTTAAGATTTCACATTGTAGCAAACCTTTAATTAAACTATCACTTGTTGAGTTTTGGTATAATATTAAAGGATAATAGTCATAGCTATCTGAAAAGGCTGTGAAATGTTTTGCCCTTTTTCAACTACATATCTGTGTGAGGTTGGATTTTCTTCACATATCTCAATCAAAACATATTACAAATACTTGGATGCAGAAGCAGATAGGACAATCTACTGTTTTCTTTCTATTAAGGCAGACATCAAAGGGATTTGCAAAACTGTAAAATAGCACTCTTAGAATTTTGTTTTGTTTTTTGGAAAAGAATTTTTTAATAATTTTATGTATGTTAACATGTAATTGATTAACTTAAAAATGAATTAATAAATACACATCTAAAGATTGATTTTAATTTCTAATATAGTAAGTATAGCTATAACTAAGCAAAAAAGTTCTTTGAAATCTTCAATGTTTATGAGAATAAAGAGGTTATATGGCTAAAATGTTTAAGAACCACTGTTGTAAACCATTACAGTTTTAGGATTGTTTTTACCACATTATAGCCTAGAGAAAGATTGCACATTGGCACTGTCGCTAAGTCAGTCTTGGTGAGAAGTATAAGTTGATACAACTTGTTAGGTTCTGTTTTGCCACCATGGCTGCTTTTTGTTAGGCCATTGCTCAGGCATTGAGGTTGCTGGGGAAAGATGTTGACTGACTTTCAAGGAATGGATTATCTTGCCTGACATGCTTTCACATGATTGTGGAAGTTTCCTCCACAGTTGGGACTTTTTGGTGAGCTTTCACATGGGAAGAAAGTGTTTTACACACCGTTAGTTCTGACAGGTTCATCTACATATCTTTTCCTCCGGTTCATCCCCCATGTGTTTCTTTTGAGGACCTGACCTGGAAATCTAGCCACATGATTAGTCTCCCCCATTCAAGAAGTGGTATGTACTTCACTGTTTTTCTCCTTCTCAACAGCGTGGACCATGAGATGTATTGACCAGAATCAAGCTCTGGATGATACCAGCATGTAGTGCAGAGACATCTGTAATGCACGCTTGTTATTTTTTTTTCCCCCAGCTAATTGTAGAAAACCCCCTATGTAGTTATTGGCTTTGTCTGAGGAAGAAATAGCAGTGCCTCAGGGGTAGACACGTAAGTGTGAGCGATCTACTCATGCTTCACAATCAACCTGAATATTGTCCTGTATATACTCTTACCATATGACGGAGTGTTTCTGTCACATCAGCTTTAACCTAGTGGGTCAGATGATATTTCCTGATGGGCAGCTCAGGTTTCATTGCCATCTGTGATTAGATCTTTGTTCTCTACCAGTACAGGTACAAAAAGTATAGGAACTTTTTTCAAAATGGGATTTTGGTTTGACAAAGAAGGTATATGGCTTTGCCCTCAAAAACTCTTAGGGGTCCCTGCTGTGATTCTTCGAGAAAGGTTTGCCAGTGGCTCCTTATGGCACTGCTCTGTTGACACTTTGAACACCATTGCAGTCATAGGGCCATTACAGTCAAGTGGCAGAGCTAGTTGTACTGTAGCCTGGGTTGGCTGGAGCATTTTCTCTTCCAGTGGACCATACTTAAAACTTCAGGATTTCAGATCACTCACTGAATAGAACAAAGCTGCACACACAAATAGGTCTATGTTCTCTCCAATATCCAAAGACACCCAGCAAGCTTTTTGCTTTGTTTTTGGTTATGGGAGATATAAGGTGCATTGACTAGTCTTTCAGTTTGGAGGGGATATCCTGATATGCCACAGTTCTCTGGCTGCTGGAACTTCATTAGTGCTGGCAGGATCCTGTATTTTCTTGGTACTTGTTTTCTGTTGTCTGGCATGCATGTCTTATCATGGCATCTACAGTACTGCTGTTTCCTCCTCATAAAGTCCTTTTGGCTTGGTGTTATCAGTGTAGTGGACCAGTGTGATGTCCAGTGATGTGGTGAAATAATCAGGATCGTATGAAGGCTCGAAAATTGTCTTAACCTGAGGCAATATACTGAATATGTACAGTTGTCCAAGCCAAATGAGAGCAAATTGCTTCTGGAGTTCCGTTTGTAGGGATAAAGAAACCATTTGCCAGAACTATAGCTACACACCAGGTTCTGTACCAAACAGATCAGATTTGGATACCAGCTGTGCTTGTAGTCGTTAAGATTAAAATACTGTTATTCGCTAAGAATATTTATGTTCTGTATTAGTCAGTTGTATTAAGTGGATATCTGCTAGGGATTGCAGCCTTGCATCTTTCAATTCTTTGATAATTCTCCCAGGAATGCAATATTAATTTTGTTTGTAGAGAGAGCTCCAGGGGTCTCCATCTGACCTTTGGTAGTACAGTACAGTGCTGTCCTTCTGCTCTGCCTGTCATGGCATCAATGTGGAGATTTTGTCAATTGGTGGTAAAGTGAGACTGCCTTTTGCAGCTATACAGTTACACCTAGGGAAATAACCATAAGATGGGAGGATTGATAGGCCAAAACTTCATATATTATTCGACCACTGTAAATCCTCATTCTAAGAAATGTATAACATTGGTAGTATCCAGGTCAGGGATGAGTTAAAGAGTTAGATTTTATAGTCCCACAAAGGTCCGAGTATTTCACTTTCCAAGTGCATAGTTACCCTGATAAGTGGCTGTTGATCTTTTGTGGAAAACCAAAAGGAAAATCATTGGTATCTATGGGGGATTGGTTATATGACACTCGGCAGATGCCAAATCCAGGATGCTCAAGTCCCTTATATTAAATGGTGTAGTATTTGCATGTAGCCTACACACATCCTCCCATTTATTTTCAGTCATCTCTAGATTACTTATAACACCTGATACAATGTAAATGCTATGTAAATAGTTGTTAATATAAATTTTGAAAAATACAAATTAAATTTTTTTTTATTGTTGTATTTTCCTCCCTCCCCTCGAATATTTTTAATCTGGGGTTGGTTGAATTTGTGGAAGCAGGGACCCGACAATAGGGAGGGCTGACTGTACTTGTGATGTAATCACAGTCTTACTTTGCCTTACTTTCATTCTAGAGGCTCAGGGTCATGGAACATTGAGAGGCTGTGATTTTCTTTCTTGGTGTCTAATGGTCCCCTCTCTCAGGCCTCTCTGTATGCCATATGTAATTGTTTATTTGTATCAATTAGGGTCCGGCAAACTTTTTCTGTAGGGGGACAGATATACACAGTCACTGAAAACAGTACCCAGTGCTGCCATTGTGCTATAGCAGCCATAGGCAACACATATATGGGCATGTTGGTATTCTAGTAAAGTTCTATTTACAAAAACACAGTGGGTCAGATTTGGACTTTGGGTTGTAGTTTCCATGCCTCTGATGCAGATCATATAGGCTTATAGTGGAATGTCCTTAATGTTATGGTTTTAGGGACGTGGAAGGTTCCTGCACACAAACCAGTTTGATAACCACTAGGTTCCTGTTTCTTTAACCTAGCCTGGCACTACTAACTGTTAAAATTAAACAATTAACAAAATCAGCCTATGCATTTGATTTTTGGCTTTGAAAGCTTTTGGTGGGGAGCAAACTGCAGCTTGCAGGCCATATACGAATGTGATCCACAAGTTAAAAATGTTTTTCACGTTTTTAAATCATTGAAAAAAAATTAAAATAATGGTAATATTTTGTGACAAGTGAAAATTATATGAAATTCAAGTTTTCATATATAAAGTTTTATTGGAACAAAGACACATTCATTTATGTATAGGTTAAGGCTGCTTTCACTTCACCACAATATAGTTGGAACAGAGGCCTGTGGCCTTAAGGAAAAAAAAATCAGTCTGTCCTTTCACAGAGAACAGTTTGCTGACTCCTGCTCTAGAGAATAGAGACAGATTCTTTTATGACATACTTAGTAACTGCCTTCTTCTTTGTCAGTGCCTTGAGTCAAGAATTCACACTGTGAATATGTCACTTTCTTTTTTTGAACTTTGTCCAATGCTATTAGAAGTAATCATCCCACTCCACTGTCCTTGCATATCCATGCCGTGCCCTTCATAGCTTTCTACTGCAGTCTCCACTTGGTCCCCAAAGTCTTGTTTTCAGTAGGCATTTCATTACAGATGTCCACAGTTGATGATTTAATTTTGTTATAACCTGAATGAACTGAATGAACTATCAGAGATCCCTCTTATATAATTGATTGTATCCTCACCAAATTCAAACCTAACTAATTAGATAACATTCTCAGATTCCCATTACTTTGAAGGTTTGCTCCTATACCTACCTCACAGGGGGATTGTAAGAATTTAATGAAATAAAAATATTATGTAATATTTTGAATTTTTACCATGTGTAGGCACTGAGCTGAGTGCTTTCCACACACAAGAAATAGTTAAAATGCTTAGTATAATGTCTGACACATAAGTATTCAGTAAAAGTTAGCTGGTATTTATTTTTTATTTAATGATATATATCCCCCCTCATCATTACTTCATGTAGTGTAAAAAAAAACCTCATTAACCTTTAAAAGTTTATTAATTACATTAAGGTTATGGTGTTTGACATAAATTAATATTTTTTTGCTTATAATATTTCTCTTCCTTTTTTGACTGATTAATAGAGTTGATTTTCATTATTCACACTAGTTATGTTTTATAAGGTTCCTGTGAATGAATACTGAATTAGCAAATATTGAGCCACTGCTCCTAGGGGACGTACAGGGTTAGATTCCTGTGAGCCTCTGGTCACAACATTTTTGTCAGCTGATCAGTAATAACCTTGTTTTGTATGTTCCTGTTTAAAGACACCTTATTTAATATATATTGTTGATTCATTAACATTGCACTCAGGACCAACAGCACTATCACTCATGTATGAATGAAGCTTATCTGCCATACATGTCTTCTCCATATGGCACGTCACAGCCTTCTTGAGCATAGGAACATTAGATAGCACTTCAGCACTATGCTTAGGGGCTATTTTAGTAGCAAAATGACCAACAAAAAGTGCAGAAGTGTACTAAATAGACCATACAAAGGACTTTTGTTTGTAGTGTGATGGCCGAAACAAGAAGTGCCACCTTGTTCAACCTCAGCTGGGTAAGTGTGCGATGGCCAACTCAAATTTTGGCCATTCTGCACGTGCTTCTTTCTGCATGACCTTGGAAGTGTCACAGGAATTAACTTTGGAGTTACATATGAATTTGAGCAAACAGGCAAATTTGCAAATACAAAATCCGTGAATAAATGAGGATTGTCTATATTTCCTCTAATTTATCATTTTAAATTTATCTTTTATTTATATTTTAATAGAATAGATGTATACTATAAAGTGACATGTAAAAGTTCTCAGTTTAAGCTCATTCCATTCCCCCAAATCAGCTGTTGTTAAGGGTTTGGTGTATAACCTTTCAGATGTGTTTCTGTGTGCTTTCAGATATATATAAATTAAAAATATTTTGTGTGACTTATTATTTATATGTAGTTTAATAGCAAATGGGATCAGATCATATGCATACTGTTCTATTTACTTGATAACCTAATATATTGTGGATATATTTCATGTAAAAACAGATATATCTTCTTCTTAACTGCTACCTAGTATTCTAACTTCTGTATGTACCATAACTTTTTAGAAGTCAAAATCAGTTTTTAAATTTGAAAGTAATGCATGCATATGGTAGGAAAAGCTCCAAACAGTAAAGAATAGGATGAAGAAAACTGAGTATCTTTTCTCCTCTCCTCCTTCCCCAGTACTTTCTAGAGACAGCCACTGTTAATAGGTCTATTTCTTGCTTGCTTTAGTTACTTTAGATAATAAATTGTACTAAAGACTTATTTCTTGATATATTAATTGTGGGGCACATCTAATGTTGAACGTTTTGAGGAAATTAGTGCTTTTACTCTTCCGTAAAGTTCCTTCCTCTTTCCAATTTTTTAAAATACATTGTTTCTACAGAGTAAAGATTAGAATATGCAGATTAGAATATTAGAATATGCAGGGGAAAGATTAGAATTAGTTTGTACCTCTTTTTTTCTATAGGGTGGTTTTTAAAATTGAAAAACAGTTACTAATAGTTATGGCTGTTATTTACTATGTAATATTTATGAAGAAGAAAATATAATACTGTATCATTAACTTTTGCTATTAAAGGGAAAATCTCCCACTGTCGGTGACCAGTGTATCTTCTTTTGTTTTCTTTTTCACTTGTTACTTACTACCACTGTTTCTTTTATCTCATAATGTTTTTTCTTAGATTCTTCTTTTGTTTTGCTGCTGTACGTTTTCAGTTTTTTCATACAGGTAAAATTTCAGTTTTTGAATGTCCTAAAATGTCTTTATTTTGACTTGATGGCAAATCTGGCTTGTGAGAGCAGTGCTTTCCAACCTTTTTCGTGTCATGGTATGCATATAAAAAATGGTAATACTTGTATGGTGGATGAAGCTGCTTACGGCAGAGGCCTCTGCACACCTGGTAACCCATTTGTAGACATGTTGGGGCTCTGGGTTATAGGAATCTAGTTTCAAAATATTTTTCTCTTTTATCTTGGAAGATACTGCTCTGTTGTCTTCCAGCACCCAGTACTTCTGATCAGAAGATGAATATTAGGGTGATTCTAGTTTCTCTTGGTATTCTGAAATCTTACCAGTGTGAACGTACTTACATATCTTTCTTTGTCTTTCTTATTACTCTGTGAGTCTTCAGTTGACAGCTGGGTCTTTCTTCAGCTCTTGGAAAGTTTAACTTGCCATTTTTGATTGATTTCCCTTTATCTCTGCATTCCACTTTGGATGTCTTACATGACTAGATGTTGGACTCCTTAGATCTCACATTTTCATTTTTTTCTTACAGTTTTTAGTTTTATTTTTTGCTTTACCTTCTGAGGAATTACCTCAACTTTATAATACAGGTAAATAACTTGGTGTGTAGTCATGCCTGTTTTATTACTTAATTTTTTAAATGCTGTAGTCATTTTTAATAGCCATTGCTTCTTTCTAAAATGTGGCCTATTTTAATCTTAACTACAATATTTTCTTCAGTCCCTCTGAGGATATCAATGAGAGTTAAATATATTTGTCTGTCTCCTGATTTCTGTTCCCTATTAACAGTTTTGTCTGTTCATCCTGCTGCTCCTCTTTTGTGCTATTAGGATTCACAGATGTTTGGTGGATTTGGTTAGTATCTGCAGTTGATGTGTGTTCCTGCTGCAGTATGTAATTCTTTTTCCATTAGGAGGCCTATCTCTTGAATGGTAGTGTCAGTGATGTGTTCTGTGAAGTGGGGTCAGGTTGGACCGACCCCAGTGCTGCTTCTAGGTAGTGTGGGCCCTGAGGAGTCAGCAGGCAGAGTGGCACCATGCTCACTTGGATGACTGGTGTCTGTAAGTACTGCAGGGGAGCAGTGCTTTGGCATATTTCACTCAGATGGTGTTGAGAAATCCCTCCCTCTGTCCTTCTTTTTTCTGTTTTTCTCCAGCCCTTTTTATTTCTCTCTTTGCATTAGAGGTCTGGTGCTTTACTTCCCCTCCATCTTTCTGCTTTACTTCTCTCTTCGACCTGGCTACTCTCACAGGAAGTCTTAGCCAGGCAGTAATGCCCACTTTTTATAGAGATCACTTCTCTGGCTTTATCCTAAAGGCAGAAGCTGCTACCACCTGCATCTTTGTTCACAAGGTTAGAGAACAAGGTCATCTGCCTAGAATATTGATTATGCAGTGCCCAGATGAAATACTATACTTGTTTCCTTCTTGTAGTTGTGCTTAGTTTGATTATAACTTGGAACCTCTCTAGTGTGTCCTTCAAAAGATTTTGGTGTCTTACATGTGGGTTCTTTTTTTCTCAGTCTTTTCTTTCCGTCAGCCCAGAATTCTTTAAAATTTATGATCATTCCATGCCATCTCTTCTTGTTTTGCAAGTGCTGTCATCTCATTTTAATTTAAATCTTTTTCCTGCCATTTTGGTGGGACCTTGGGAAAGAGGAGAGAGAAATACATTTATTTACTCTGCTGCTTTGAATGGAACTACAGTTAACTAATTTGTGACTGATTGTAAAAGTCCTCAAACATCTCTCTGTTAATGTGCATTACTTCTTTTGGTATAGTGCCTGAGAATAATTAATTAATCATCTTTTTTTTCACAGTAACAAAGAACATTTTAGTTTGCAGTCTGTGCCATGATGCTCACTGCTGTTCTCGGGGCCTATGGCCTCTTGTAGGAGAAAACATGAATAACCGTAAAGTCATATTGCTTGCCATCACCCGATGAGTACTTTTTTGGATGTGTAAGTATACATGTGAGTAAAGTCATTGTTTGAAAGAGACAGTATATATTAGGGAATATTTATCTAATCACTCATGAAAATGGTCAGAAAACTGATAAAATTGGATTGTTAACTTCAGTGAAGCATAACAAAGCAGGGAAACATTTTTGAAAATGATTTTGTAAAAGCCTTGGAGGAAGAGAGTGAAAGAGTAGCTAGTTCATTTTTGGTTTTTGCCATTTTATGGATGTGCAGTATAGTTTTAGGGTACACTTTGCTAGCAGGGGAGAAATACGGTATTTATTCCCAAATGCCTTTTCACTTAACCCCTTCTAAACCTTGATTATTTATTTTTGGTAATATATTTAGGATATTAAGTGAAGGATTTTACTGTCCAAATGTTTTAAACATTAGGCTTTTGATGAAAAAATGACAAGATATGTCAGTGCATACAACAATAATAAAGACAGTGTTTATGTTCATGGCTTTCAGACTTTTTTTTGACTGGGACCCACAGTAAGATATACTGTACATTTAACATTGCTGCCTTACACGTATGTATAAAGATGGAATTTGAGTTTCTTGAAACAGTATTTGCCCTTAATTTTATGCACTCATATTGTCTGTTTCATTAACAAAGTGGTCTAACCCACTAACTTTATTTCATGATCATAAATTGGTTGTGATCTGCATTTCAAAAACCCTTGATTTAGATCTTGATCTGTTGGAAAAGTGGGAAGATGGAGAGATTTGGATTCAAGTAGATCTAGTTCCTCTAGCTTAATGGTCTTAGGTAATTTCCTTATTTGGATCTGTTTTTGCAACTGTTGCCTGGGAGTAATATCTTCCTAGCTTGATTGTAAGGATTAGAAATATATACAGAGTGCCTAGCAGTACTAGGAATGATGATGTTTAATAATTTGACACCTTCTGTTATTGTTATTTTTAGTATATGCCAGCTGTTGTACAAGGGTAGTTCAAAAAGTTCATGGAAAAATTGAATTAAAAGTTCATACAAATCATTCCATGAGCTTTTTGAAGACCTCTTGTATTTGGCACTGAGATCCAAACATTATTCTTGCCTTTCAGGAGGTTACAATGTATTACTATAGAGACATATAGACATAACTGCCACACAGTGTGAGAAGGATGTTAGTAGGGTAGAAGACAGTGTGGGAAAATTACAGATGTGTCTTTTCTTAAAAAAAAGTTTTAAGGAACAGTCTCTCTTAAATTACCTCCAGCTGAATCGAAACATAAAGGAGGTAAGGAAAAACTGGAATCATTTTAAAGCTGCAAAGCCAGGTGTTTAGAGTTGCAGTAATGTTTTGACTATAACTGATTGTTTTCAATTTCTGGCTTCATGGGCAGTTGGCATGTGGCTTAGATTGTAACAGTCCTAGGGACTGAATTATCATCATGCATGGCCCTCTGCAGCAGCAGTATGAAGCTTCCAAGTCTGCCATTATGACTGAGTTTTCTCTCATTCTCCCTGCTCCCAATAGACCAGGCTCTATTTTTCTCTGTTTTATGGTTCCTACTGGATTGTGATTTCTGCTGATCTGTCCCACACTTGGTTTCTTGACTTCTAGTTTTTTGATTGCAAGCAACAGAAACAGAGTCTAGTTAATTGAAGCTTAGAGGAAGGACATGTTCATTGAATTAAAGAAAAAGTGAGAAACAAAGAATTTAGGTTGTAGGAATCGGTAGGCTGACTTGGCAGTGGTTAAGAATCGTTCTAATTATTTTCATTTAGTTTCTCTCTACATTCATATGTCTAGGAGAGTGTCTGATTTGCCTTGATTGAGTTATGTTTTCATTGTTTGGCCGGGGGAGGAAAGGGCACTGTGATTGAAAATCACAAGACTGTGTGTAGAGGCTGTGTAGTTCCTTTAAAGCAAAATGAGAGGACTAAAACCAGCAGATACCCAATATAGTGTTATTTTGTGTGTGTGTGTGTGTGTGTGTGTGTGTGGTGTGTATTTTCTTATTCATATTCCAGAGAGAAGATATGTTTGGTTCTTAATCATTATCTAGTATAGGATGTGTTTGTTGGGCGCACATATCGGTGTGAAGAGTGAGTAGAACTTTGAAGTAGTATATGACTAGAGCCTAAGGCATATGTCTTGAGACTGTAATATGAGGGAAGAGAGATAATAAACAAAGATAATGTTGGCCCAAGGATTTTGGATTCATTTATTTTAAGCTTTGACATTAAATGATCATATCTATCTCTTACAGCATTCACTCGGGAGGCATTTTAAATGTTGGAGTGAGTGAGAAGGGCTGTGTGAACATATAGAGGCAATAAGAACAATAAGGCAACTATTAGGTTAGTTGAAATCCATATTTGTAAGGCCTTCTGGGATCTGGCTCCACCTACCTCTTTGATTTACTTTTCTACCATTTGTTCCTTGCTTACCACTCTCTAACCATATTTTCCTTTTGCTTGAATCAAACTTGTTCTCACCTCAGAGCCTGTGCAGTTGTTGTGATTCTTTCTGCTTGAAATTCTCTTAACCCTGGTTGTCAATTGCTGGATTTTTGTCATTTGTATCTCAGCTCCTGTGTCCCCTGCTCCTTTCCTGGCCAAATTTCTCTAATCCCATTTCCTCCATGGCTTTTCACTATCATGTCATTCTGTTTTTTTTTTTTTTTTTTTTTTTTTTTTTTTATCGCAGTTATTACAATCTGTTACTTTTCTTGTTCCACTGTCAGTGGCAGTTAGTCAAGTTTTGATTGCTGAAGAAGACTCATGACCCAGAATGACAGTTCTGATCAATCTATGGTTTATTGCTGAAAAAGGATACAGTACAGCCACTGCATTAAAGTAAGGTTGTACTCGTATATAACAACCAAAGGATGCCTTACAGCAGTAGACCTGAAGTGACTGAGTACGAGCTCCAGTTGTCCTCCCTCTATAGGGACATACGGATATCTTTCTCTGTGGTTTAGGATCACTGATGTGTGCAAAAAACCCCTTGGAACCAGGGAGCCCACAGTGGAGTAGGCTGCTTATATGTTGCTGACCACCTAGGCATATTTGTGTTAGGTAACTAGCCCCAGTGGCATAGCCCTTCGGGGGTCTCCCCAAATCCAGGTACAAACCACCAGTCTCACTGTAAACAGTGCTGACAAGCTGGTACAAATAGGCCACAGCTCATTGGACACATAGTTTCAGTGCTTTTTAATCAGTATGTTTTGGCTTTGACCTGATGTCAGTGCTATGCTGGAACTTCTCTTATTGCAGGAATGTACTCAGGTCAATTCCAGGCCTTCTGGAATTAACCCTCAGGTTGCTTCTTATTGATGTCTTTAAAATCTTTTTATTGCATTAGAATGGAAATGCCGGTAGAGCAGAAATCTTGTCTGTGTTGGAAGATGTCAGTGATTTCATTAATGTGCTTAAGATTTGACAAAGGATATTCAGAATAATCAAAAGTGTTTTTTCCATTTAGTTTCCTCCACCCCGCCAGCTTTTAGGTGTGGGACCTAAGTATCTTTGGGAGACCAGGTACTTTTATTCAGTGTTAAGATCAGGAGGCAGTGAGTGATAAGTAATGGGTATAAGAGTGAGTGTGATTCTCTTCCCCTTCTTGCTATTCCTTGTCTTACTTTGACACTCCTTTTAGGGTCTTTATGATTATTTAGGGACTTTTCTTGTGTGTGTTGCCATGTGTCTTTGAGGAAGATAGATATATAAAATAGGAGGATAGATATATTGTCTCTGAAGTGTCACCTACAAAACAAATTTTAGTATTTTATCAAGCAGATTAGGTGATAATAAATAGGTACCGTTGTTTTGAATGCCTTTTATTAACCAAACATTATACCACGTTTTTTTTTTTAAAAATATTCTTATTATGAGAATATCACAAGGTGGGTAGTAATATCATATTTTATATAAATGTAATCTGAGGTCAAAGCTATTCTTTTTAGTAATTACTTGGCAGAAGTAGATTTGGATGTAGGTCATTCTGGCTCCCAAACTAGAGTTCTTCTCATTATACCTTGTAGTAGAAATAGAAGATGGCAAGAACGTCATAGTGAATGCAAGCTAGCATAACCTTTCATAATGGTGGAAGTAGAGATGAGAAGAACATACCCAAAGTTCTGCCTCTTACAGCTTGCTGATTCCAGAATAATAATAACTTCTGGGGGTCTCTGTCTTGTCCATTTCTATTAGTTTTCTTCTATGCTTATGCATTAGAACACTTTCAGTCATCTTCTGTTAGGTTAACATCCTCTTGAGATACCTTGAAGTGGATGCCTCTGGTTTGCTGAAGTTCTCCTTAGCATGTTCGCTGATACTTAGTTTCCCAGTGGCCACTGACTGCACAAGACACCTGAGTAATTGAACTAATTTCAGAGCACATTTAAATCCCAAATGTGGTGACCTCTTCTTTCAAAACATTTCTAGATGGCCCTTCTCTGAGGAGTTAACAGCATTTATTTTAGTGTGGCCTCTCTGATCATCTCTTTATGGGTCTCTTTTTGTTTCCCTTTCAGGTAATTGTTTTTTAACTTCATTGTTTTGAACATTAGAGCATTTTTTATGGTTCAAAATTTAAAAGGTACAAAAGTGTATACATTGAAAAATCTTCCCACACCTGTTCCCTAGCCACTGGTTCTCCTTTCTGGAGCAACTGGTATTATCAATTTCTTATGTGTCCTTCCAGAGATAATATTATATAAAAACAGGTATATAATAACATTATGTACTTATTATATACAAACAGGTGTATAATAACATATACTTCCCAACTTTCCCCCCCCAAATATTGTAGTATATGTATTATACACATTGTTTTACACCCTCCCCCCCTCGCCTCAAACAATGTATCTTGGTGATCATTGTCCATATAAATACCTGAAGAGTTTCTTCATTCTTTTTTCCTTATAATATTGCCAGGCCCCTATTGACGGACAGCAGTTTGTTTGTTATTTTGCATATGTACAAGCATATTTTGAAGGGTAAATTCCCCACAGCAGAATTTCAGGATCAAAGGATATGTACATTTAAAAATTTCACTGCCAGTTTGTCTCTGTGGAGGTTGTAGCAATTGACACTCCTACCAGTAATGTGTGAATATAACACTGCTAAGTGTTATAGAACTTTTTATCTTTTCCAGACTGGTAAATTAAAAATGGTACCTTGTATTTTTTTAAGATTTGCTTTTCATTTTGATGTAACATATATAATACATAAAAAGTCACAAAATACATCTTGATGAATTTCACATATTGAACACCCCCATGTGTAACCACTACTCCAGTCATTGCTCCATCTTCAGCCTCTGGGAAGGTAACCATTATCCTGGCTTTTTATTATCAATTCATTATTTTTGACCTTCATATAAATTATGTGATATGTGCCCTTATTTATGGATTACTTTGCTAAGCATTATAACTAAGATTCATCCACGGTGTATCAGAAGTTCTTGGTGAAATATTCACATTTCTTTTACAAGGAGATTGAGTACATTTTAACCTTTTAAGCTATACAATTTTTATTTTCTACAAGCTGTTTACTTCCTGCCTCCGTGGATAAAGGATCATTTTGTTATGGTTCTCTTTATATATAAAGGAAGTCAATCATTTATCTGGGATATGAGATGTAACTGTTTTCTTCATTTAGTCGTGCTTTTTGATTTTGCATATGATGGTTCTTGCCATGAAGAATTTTTAAAAATTGTAATCTAATTTTTTATGGTCATTAAACTTTTTCCCCATTATATTACTTGTTTTCCTCAATGGGCATATTTTCTTCTGATCATTCCATAGCTTTTGTTAAATCATATCTTAATGTTAACAAAGATGAAAGTGCAATACATAAACAGAAAGTGATAACGCTGAAAGTTCAATTTGAATGTAAGTAGGGTTATAGAAGAAATAGCTGACCGGGAGAATGTTGCTGCTGCCACTGCTGGAAAGACTGTTGATATGCAGTGGGAGAAACTTAGGGCGATTTTATGGACATACATGAGGGGAAGTACTGATGATGAAAAGGCTGATGGCTTGGAGGAGGTGACACTGGCAAAAAAAACCTCCGCAGTAAAGAAACTCTCAGAGATAGTTTATGACATTGGAAGTGCAAAGGATAAAGTGTTAGAAGTGGGTCCCTACTTAGAAAGTCCTGTGACAATTCCCCAAGATTTAGAAAAGATGCTTGCCCTGTATCATAAGCTCTACCATGAGAAGACAAGTGCTCTTTAAAGTACTCAATAGTTATTTACAAAGAAATAAAACAATTAGCAATGGCTTTAATGTTTTAGATTACAGTGTACTAAATGAATATTAGTTTTATAATATTTTTATTTTCCTATACATTTATAACTGACAGAGTTTTTAATATTTTGACAATTTTAAAGGTCACAGAACAATTTCCGCAGATTACTGCTTTACTTGGTTTCACTGCTTGATCATTTTTACAGTCCCATGCTACCACCGCTACCATCCAAAGTGAGGACTGTCTGTGTATGTTTAAACAAACAAAAAACCCTCCTCATACTCCTTAAATTGACTTAATAATGTTTCAGACAGTGATCCCTTCATTATCTGTTCTGACCTTCAGGTCCACCGTGGGTTAAATAGAACAGCAAATTTGGTATGTTTTTCTTGTACTTAGGATTTGAGTTTCTGGAGTTGCTCTGGATCTTATTTCTTCCCTAAATTGTCAAATGTAGGTACTAATAGTCTCATGAGCTATATGAGGAGGAGTATACAAGATCATGAATTACAGCAAAGGTTTTGTGTATTTCTTGTGTACTTGCTATATAGCAGACACTGTGTTAGGTATTGGAGTATGTAAAGATAAATGGCATTAGGTTCTTTTTTTCCCTTTTTTATCTTCACAGTCTACAAAGGAAAGACAGATGAAAGATAATATAATGGGGTTATATAGAAATATGGAAGAATTATAGTTAATGATACTGATAATGTCATATAATTTAAAACATTTTTTTTTTATAGTGTTACTCAATTCTGTGCTATTTTCTATGATGTTGGAGGTGCCACAAAAGAATGATTCTTACTTTCAAGGGAATTGGTGGGAACTATATACACACATAGAGCCTCTATGTATGTCAGGTGGTAGCATTACATGCTCTAACACAAATATTTTTTTAATGTAAATAATACATTATAGAAAGAATTACACTTGGGCAGTAGGTTCCGTACTTGAGTATAATCCGTCTATGGCAGATTAGTCTTTAAAACAAATAGCCTATCTTCTGTATTGTGAATACAGTTTACGAGAACTGTAGGTTAATTGATCAACTAAAGAGTTATGTTGTAAGTTATTGTTGAAACTCGGTTTTGAGCCTCCCATTCCAGTGTTACTCCTAAGCCTAAACATAAATGGCTAAATATTACAATTTAACATTATATATAGTAATTTGAAAAGGATTTGATTTTGACTTTGTTTCTCTGTAAAAGCTTGCCTATCGTGCCTTTTTTTTTTCTTTTGGGGTAAAATCAAGGATATATTGATTCTAATTATTCACTAAACATGTATTCAATATGGAAAGCCTGTGCTAAGAATTCTGAGGGGTATGAAAATGTCTGGCAGTAGGCTACCATGGGACTTAGCAGTTTAATAGGTGAGACAAGTCTTGAATAGCTAAACAAGTAATACAAGTCAGTATCTTATGGGTGGTACAAGTGAAGACTTAGGTTCAAAGGAGTAAGCAGTTTTTCCAGCTGGGGGAATCAGAGAAGAAAGCTTCATGGATGCAGGGCTTGAAAGCCATCTCATGGGCACGATAGTAGAAGATGCACCAGTTGGAGCAGACAACACTGGGAAAGTCCTGATGGTATAAAGTCTTCTCTGATGTATCTTAATTTTATTACGTAACCCAGGTTTGGTAAATGATGTTTGGCATATGATCATTAGTATTTCCATTTTCTACTCTCAGAAGAACACTGTTAAATGATCCAGGATGGTATAGTAATTCTCAAAGTGTGGTCCCTAGCAGGATCGACATCTCCTGGTAACTTGTTAAAAATGTATACTCTTGGCTGAATCCCAGATCTAGCAGTTGAATCAGAAAGTTTGTGGGTGGACCCTGCTATCTGTGCTTTAACAAGTCTTTTCTTGTTTTGAGAGGAGTAGGCATTTCTAGTCCGTTATTAGCTTTTTAAAACTGTGGTATCTGTATCAGCTTTATTAAACTGTTAATGATCAATAGCCCATTCCATAATTTGATTAAAAGTCATTGCTCTCCAGCTTATTGAGTACAAAATCTTTTATCAGTTTGAAAGGTAATTTTTTTACTTAAAAATTTGAAAATCTAAAAATTAAATAATTTAGTGGGCTATTTTAATGGTCTTGTCAATGGTAATCATAAAGAACATTGCTAGTACCTGTCTTTGGCACATGAAATATACTGGCTCTTTCATTGCCACCTAGAATTTCAAAATGAGTTATTGCAGTCATTGGTAATATATGTGGAAAGAAAACATGTCCTGATGTATTTTTTCATTCTTGTGAAATCTTGTAATGACACCTGTCAGTTTCATACTAAACTTTAAAAAAATTCTAATAATTCATTATTTTTGATGTCCTGTGAAGCTAAAAAGTTTTCAATTTTGATGATGTCAGTTATTGGTTTTTTTTTTTTCTTTATTGTGCTTTTGATGTCATTTTTTAGAAACCATTGTCTAATCTAAGGTCATAAAGATTTACTCTGTGTTTTAAGAATTTTAGAGTTTTAGGTATTTGATCCATTTTGTGTTAGTTTTTTATATGGTATGACATAGAGTTCCAACTGCATTCTTTTGCATGTGGATATTCACCTGCCCCAGCACCATTTGCTGACCTCAGTTACAATGACCGATTTTTATAAAATTTTATCTGGACTTTCTAGATCTTATTAGCAGTTGAAGAGATTTTGAGTTTTACTACTTCTACCACATTCAGAGAATAAATTTACCAAGTATTGCAGAAAAGAAGTGGATAAAGCACTGTGTTCCATTTTAGAAGTCATTTCAAGAAGGATACCCACAAATTAGAGCAAGTTTTTGTGTTGAGTTACAGATTGAGAAATAGAATATTTGGAGAAGAGAGACTGGGAGAAAGACCTTCCAGTATCTGAAGATTTTCATTTAGAGCAGAGTTAAGCTTGTTTTGTATAGCCTCAGAGCCCATAATTAGAAGTTATAGGAGATATATTTGAATCCTAGAGAAGAAAGAACTTTCAGTTATAGCTTTGTCATAATTTAGTAAAATTCGCACTGTCACATGGGAGGGAGTGCTGACATCATTGGCAGAGCTCAAGTGAGGTTGAATGATGGGTTGTCATTAAAAGTACAGACAGGATTTCTGCATCAAAATAAAGGTTGTTTAATAGTTTTTCTGAGATGACTGTGTTAGGATTTCCATTTGCCTATTCTAGTTTACTTTCATATTTGTGAAGGTTTTCTTTTCAGGTTTCATCCTTTTGCAGGAGTGAGAGAAAACAAGAGGCTATTGTCTTGAAGTATTAAATGGTTGAGGTGCTCTGATTTTTGATTAGCTAACATAATTATGCATTACCCTGAAAATCGGTCTCATTGCTTGAGCTGGTTCTTTTCTTTTTGGCCTCTCTAAATAACCTTGTGCTCTCAGTAACACAATGAACAATGGAGATGAGCCACCGTAGCAACAGTAAATTGAGATAAGAAATAAAAATTAAAGTATTAGTCTAACATAAAATTTGTGCATGATTGTGATTTGTAGAGTGTGGGTTGGAGAATATGTTCATAAATTGCAGGAAAATGTAAATTGTAATAGTGTAAATGAAATTTCATTGTCATCCTTTCAGGAAAATGGAAAAAGTTACCTTTACTGTTTCAGGGAATTACGTTTTTATTTTGTGAAGGATCCATTAGAAGAGTAGATTATTCAAAGCATACTCAGAAGAAAACCTATTTATGTGTATTTGTATTTTTGTGATGGGTGTATTTGAATCATATGTTTTAAGGTTTGGAAAAATCTGATGATTATATAATCCAATTGAGGCGAATGAATTTAAACACCTGGCTTTCAGGCAGAATATGGATCTTTTAGCTATAACTCTGTCAAGCTCCAAAGCACTATATTGCTCAAAATAGAATTGGGAGCATGAAAAAAATTAGATTTCTTTTTTCTTTGAAGTGAGATTTTTGGAATAATCTTTTAAATAGGGAATCCTTTTTGAGCTTAGCCTGTTCCACATTTTAAAATTTCATTTTGTTTGCTCAATTTTATGGGCTTTCCCTTATTTTAAAGATTATTCCAAAATCTCACTTCGAGCATAGACTATATCTCTTGGTTGGAAACAGCTGGCTTCAAACAAAAGGTTTTTCTCTGTGATGTTGGTATAGATATGCCTCAATGAGTAATTGCTGCAAATAGATTAAAGTGAAGATGTTATGTAGTAGCTTTTTAAGGCTGTAATTTTAAACTTTTGTTAATAATGTGTACATTAAAATATTGTTTTTAGTGTGATATGAGTTCTTCTCTGAAATTACTATACATTAAAAAAAAAAAAAAGACTATTAAAGTACACTAATTGAGATTTTCTTTTCCTTTGTCCGTTTTTGAGTGGACCACCTAAGGATTGATACTGTTGACAGATTTCTCTCCATGATTCTACCAGGAGTTAGTACAAGACTTTATTTCCCCTCCTCCTAATTAAAGGATAGAAGACATTTGTGCAACACGGGACGTTTTGTGGCAGAAATATTGCACATGATGTTTTCCTATGGCTGACTGTTGCTCGTAATATTTAACAGTTCTGTTGAATTTAGAGAGGGGTTCATTGTTTTAAAGAGTATCCCACATTCAACTATAAAAGCTATATTGTATTTTTTAAAATGCTGTTGGAGTTGGAAGATGAAGACCTTGTTGATGCGAATTGTTTGGTATTTGTAGATAAGCCTGACAAGACTAATATTTGATCACCAGTCCTTTCTGCACATGTGTTGAGGATCCTGTGCTTTGATTTGCAGCTATAACCACTATTTAAAGAACCAGTTGCTCTTTGCAACTGCCTTATTTAGTCTTGTCTGTCAGAAGCCATAGATCGAAGAGCTCTGCTTTTTGTCACTTGACTGTAATAGCTATATGAAAGCTAGCCCAGCAGAATTGAATTACTAACAATGTGGCTTCCGTGTTGGTGGATGTGGCAGTATTTTAGGTCAGAGATCTTGTGTTCAAGTGCGAAAGAGTTCGAAATTGTATGTAGAGAGCCAAATTTGACATCTCTTTTGAAGTCAGGTCTCATGATAATGTTAAGAGCTTTGGGTCATTATTTTGCAGTTTTCAAAGGACACGCTGAACTTGATGCTATTCTCTCGATTCTGTCATGTCACCTCTTCTCGTATATACCCCATCCAGGAGTGACATTCTTACCTGAATTCCTAGATGCTTTGTCACAGGCTTACAGTGTTTATATCTATCTTGTATTATCGTAGTTAAAATATATATATATTTTGGAGGACGAGGGACTATTTAATTGTTGCATACCCTATAGCACCTAATACAATGTATCCCACTTAGTAAACACAGTATTATGGAATGAGTAAATTTGACATTAGTACTCAGAAACAGCATTTTGGTGGACTTATCAACATTGTACAAACATACCTTAATTTAAGTATATCTTCTATCAATAGAATAAAACTTAGCTTACTAATAATTTAGATTTTCAACACTTTGGTTTCACCTTCATCTCAATTAATTGGAATGCTGGGATTATCCTGAATTTCTTCATTGGTGGGATTGGGGATGAGGGTTATTCTTGTATTATAATTCCACATCCTGTGTCTCTAGGGCTTCTAGTAATTCTAGATTTTCAGTAATTAATGGCTTTTTACTAGTTGCAATTTCCATGGATTTTACATCTTTAGCTAAGAACATTCTAAACCATTTGTAAAATCTAAGGTGTGTCAGATATGAAGGTAGCTTTAACAAAAACAGACTTGTCTTCCTTAAAACGAACAGGGAACAGGCTGAGTGGGCTTATGAGAGTTTCATTTTCCATGTGCCAAAGAGAGCTAGAGTTCAGAGCCAATGATGAAAGGTGCCACATCATCCTGTTAGACCACAAAATTTGTGTTAATCACCAGATAAGACCCTTTCCCTCAAGGAGTTTAGTATTTAAAGAGACAGTTAATGCATGTAGCTTGTAATCTACAAGAATTTAATCTGGTTAAAAAAAATTGCACATTGTTTGAAAGGGAGGCTAATGTTTCAAAGAAGAAAGATGTGTGAAGTCTAATTGGGACTTATTTCTGGAGGAGGTAGGCTCTGGAAGGGAAGAAAGAGATTGACATCTAGCAAGATTTGTCAATGAAGGGTTTTATTTTTAAACCTTTATTATTAAAAATGTGAAAATATATAAAAGAATAATATAAGTGAAATCTCATGTTTCTGTTGCTTAGCTTCAGTAGTTATCAACACATGTTGAATTTTGTTGTCAATTTCTTTAGTCTTCAATCTGGCATAGTTCCTCAGCTGTTCTTTGTCTTTTATGACATTGACAGTTTTGAGGAATGTTTTTCAGTTTGTGTTTGTTTGCTTCTTTAGGATTAGATTTAGATTATGTTAACTGTGGTTTTAAAGGAATGAGAAAGATGGGATCCTATCACAAAGGAAGCCATAGGTTATAATGGACCAAGAATCAGGAGTCCTGAATCTAGTTCTTAGAAAAGAATTGCGGTTTGCTATGTTTAAAGAGTGTAGACTTCGGAGGTAGTGACATAGTTTCAGATCTTAGTTCTTTGGAGTAACTGTTGTGAATAATTGTTAAGCAACTTATTTACATCTTTATACATCTTAGGGCCATTTGTAAAATATGGCTAATAATTTACTGCCTTTTCTAGTTGTTTTAGGGAGTAAATGAGATAACACATGCAAAGTACAAAGATGTTAAACTATGTGATATTAAAATATGGTAAATTTGGAAAAGAGGAAAATAATATGTTAGAACTGTCAAAAAGAAGTTTGAGTGTAGAAGATTGCACTTAACCTGTAACTTGAAGGGTGGATAGAATTTGGATAAAATATCTAGGTGTGGAGAATCCACTGGAAAATTTAACTGTGAGGGGATATGGTCAGATTAGTGTGGGAAATTATGTTGACTGAGGAGGTTAGAAGAACAGATAAACCTTGGAGTTTTAGTTTAAAGGTTCAGGTTGTGGTCCAGCCTTTGCTATTAGCTAATTGTATGATTTTGGGTAAGTTATTTAACCTACCTGGACCTTGTTTTCAAGCACAATAAAATGACTGGTGTATTACCAGCATTCTTCGGAGGAGAGAAACATCACTGACAGGACAGAATAGTGAGGGAAGCTTTTAGCAAGAAGGAGCTCTGTTGCATCTTGAAAAATAGGCAAGTTCTAGATAGGAGGAGATGGAAAGGGAAAGCTTAGAACAAGAACACTGAATTAAAGAAGGCACCATTGAAAACAAACCTATCATATTACAGGTTAGGGAGGGATGCTTGTTGAAAAGTAATGAGAAATTAAGATGATCAATTCTGTGCTCTGTAAGCGGGATCTTTGTAGTTATGGTGGGACATTTAGAGTTGGTGCATTAGGAAAATGGCCCTCTTAGTTATTTAAATAAAGGTTTGTGAGACACATGTTGGAGTATATAACTAGATTCATCTTATGCAGCATTTTGGGATGATGGCTTATAGACAGTTTGCTTAGGGAGCCCAAGGACTTTCTGTCAGAGAGGAGGACATCCCAACTCTCTTCTCTCTGAAATTTAATGTAACAAAAACTGAGGCTTAGAGGAAGGAAAGGGCAACAACAGCACTGCGGTAATATGACTTTGAAGAAAATGGGTGAGATTGAAATATAGACCACTGATTCTATACATGGGCCTAAGGATTCTTTGGAATGTTTTACATGTCATGTGGTTGATTCTGGAGCTTCTGGAGACCCAGTCATCCAAGTACTGTATGGCAGTTGATCTTGGAGAAACAATAAGTGGTTATAGAAGTATGAACTAAAATGATCTGCAAAATTGGTAACCAGTGCTGTTGCCTAGATCAGGATCTGGACCAGCAGCATATTACGGTGGAGTGAGTGGCCGTTGTTTATTCAGAGCAAATTTCAACAGTCCTGTCACATGGTAGTTAAGAAACAAAAACAGTATATGACTAATAACCATTTTCTGTAGGTGCCTCAGAATTGGTAACCTCCCTTCCCCTGGTCAATCATATATCTGTCTATTTATTCATCTATCTGTCTATAAATAAAATCAAGAACAGTCCTAATTATATAGGAATCTGGCTGTTCATTGGAGAAATAAGGGAGATGGATCATATTTCACCAGAAGATGTTGAAACAGGTTTCAGGAACAAACTTAATTGGGTAAGGTATAGATATTCTTGACCCATGGAGCTTTGGTTTCTTTCTGACTGATTTTCCAGATTTTTCTTTGTTTTTATGAGCTTATACCTTCAATAAAGTTTTCTTGTTATCTGGTATTGTTATTTGGTGTTTGAAGTTAATGCTTTTGAATGGTTACAGTGCTAAGACATACTTATCTCTTGATTTTTATAAAAGTTCACTTTGAGAAATTGAGAAAATAACACTGTCCATGTATTGTAGTGCACTTATATTTGTTTGTCCTCCTCCACTAGAATATAAACTTCAAAGTTTTCTTTACCACCACGGTCCTCAGCATCTGGAATTGATGCCTGGCTAAGAGTAGACACTCAATAAAAAGTTATTAAATGAATGAAGAACTATGGTGTTTCACAGCATAATATGCAGTTAAGCCTAATAGTTAAAATTCACAAATGGATTTTCTTTAAAGTCTTTCTTCTTCCTCCCTTTCTCCTTCCTCCTTTTATGGGCTTTGTTTTAATGAGTGAAAGGGTGATGTGACAAGCCACATTATAAATTTTTTGTCTGGGAATCTAGTCATGCCTTTGGATAAAAATTCCATGGCCAGATATTTAGACCCAATGAGAAAGAACTTCATTAGGTCATTTTGAGTCATTAGACTCAATGTTAAAGATACCCAGTGATGGGGGCATGCAAAGAAAAGTGTAGTTGACTGTTTGTTGCTTTCGTAAAAGAAGTTTAGTTCTTGGCCTTGGATGATCTAAAAATTCAGAAATTTCAGTTACACCCCCCCCACCTCCCCCACCCCCCGTTTAAAAAAAAAAAAAAAATGGAAGTAATGAATGCATATAATAATTAAAAAAAAAATTTTTTTCCCCCAGCCCTTACCTGGATGTTAGGAGACAGCCAATATTGAAAACTTGTGTTTTGGTTCTTTTGGTCATTACCATTACATACTTATTTATGTCTTTCTTGATATAGTGGCTTTAGACACTATTTATTGTTCCCCTTCAACTTTGAAATGAAATGTCCTTGGTAATGTCTTAGTGAAATATGTGTTCTTTGAATAATGCCTGAGGATAGAAAATTATTGTAGATTGACGTAAAGAAAACAAGAGAATGCCATAAGAGTTAGGTTTTTTGGATAGGAGAAATGTTGGGAACAAATGGATAATCAGTAGGATGATCTTATAAACTTTGAACAAAAGTCTATTTTTCTGTTTCTTCCTTGTAGACTTTTACCTGTCTAGGAATACAGATTGGAATAGGGTTGGATTCAGTTAGGTCATTCTCCATTCAGAGAATTCCTTGGACACTTGGAGTTTGAAGTAATTCTAGAAATTTATTTTTGCTTGTGTAGTATGGTTATATTTTGATTGTTCTCTCCCCCATTAGAATATAAAATTCGTGGTGACAATGCCTGGTTTTTAAATAGGCTCTTGAATGAATGAATGAATGTTCGAGAACATTTTAGAGAAATTCAAATGATTCTGAAAGAACAGACTTTGGTATCTGGACCTTCTATATTGTCCTGAATTGAACCCGTTTCTTAGAGTGTGGGCTAGGGTAGTCCTTGCTTGAGTATTCTACAAAAATGTCCTGAGTTTCTGGCTGAGAACAGTGGATAAAAAAGTGAGGAAAAGAAAGAAAGCCACTATTTATAGGCTATAAAAAGATTATTAAAGGCCATTGGCCCTAGACTCCTGGTTTCTAATTGCTTACTACCTTGCACAGTATGAAAAATAGCAAATTGATGGGGCCAGAATGTTCAGTGGTTCTTGGTTGACATTCACCTTTATTCCTTCCATTGAACCATTCTGCTCTTCAATACTGCTTTTTTGCCCTTACAAAGTAAAATCGGCTGTTTCTTTCAATTTCTCCCAATCAGTGGCATGGAAATAACGTAGAACTTATTAAAGCTCCAAGAGGGATTTGCTGACTTCTTTCAAATTAGAAAATTAGTCACTGTACTAGTGGAATTTGAAGTTAGCCTGAATCAAAAGTGTTAACATCTTTATTACTGCACTAGAAAAGATGCATATTAATAGAATTTATAAAGTGCTTTAAATTGCCCCGGGTAGCAAACATCTGGGAGAACTGAGAGCTTACTACACCCTACTCCTTATAGGAATAAGGAGCTACCTTGAAAGGGAAACTGCAAGTTATTTCCTATTAATGTTTTAAAATTATGTTGATGTCATATCTAGAAGGAAAATAATTTCAGGCTGTGTAGATATTCAGTAATATACATGACTTCCAAAACCAAAATAAATGTACTATTTTTAAATACTGTAAAGTTATGGAAAAGTCTTAATGGAAGCATTATTAAATTTACCCATCATTTGCTATTACTGAAAATGTCTTTTCCAGGAATTTTGTGTTGCTGTTTTAGACAATAGTTTTATTGCTTCTCAGCTACTATTTGGAAGCCAGGGAACAGAAATAATAATATCAGACTGATGTTTGTTTAAAAAATGGACATTCGACTAATCTAATTCTCATTATAGGATGCTTGGTTGTGGTGTGGTGTTAGTTAAAAATGGGTATAATTTCTTAGAGGCCATAATCTTTACCCACTGCTGCTTTCCATTCCAGTAATCCTCTTTTCCCCCTCTTTTATTTTATATCCAATATTTAATCCAGAAATAATGCCCAATTTTCAGAATGTTGTGTTCAGTGTGTTTAGAAAGTCACGTTTTTGTTTTCATAAAATAAACTTCATGATATTCATACGTACACAAAATAAAGCATTATAGACATTTAGATTGGGTGTTTATATCAGCAAGTCTGTAGTTCTGGTAAAGGACAGCTCAGTGTTTTCCATCACACATGAAATCTAGGAAAATATCAGTGGCTACCATTTATTAAGTGCTTTTTAGATCCCAGGTACTGTTACATGCTTGATATGCACGATCTTGTTTAGTTCTTGTAGTAACACCCGTCTGAGAGTAGATACTATTAGATTCTTCATTTTACAGATTAGGAGGTTGAGTTTTAGAGAGATTAAATAACCAGCATAATGTTTCATCCTCAGTGAGTGGTAAAGTCAGTATTTTAGCAGTTCTGTTCTAGTTCTGTGCTTTTTTCTACCTTATTTCTTAAAATTTGATAAAGAACGAATGTATCTGAAAGGGAAGGCAATGCAAAGAATAATTGTAAAGAAGTAGACATTTGTATTTGACAGTCGTGTTTTGTAAGGTTTACAAATGCAGTGGCCTGGAATTAAATGAATGTGGGAAGGAATAGGTGATTTGGTGTGGTTAGAGAGAACATAAAATACTCAGATTATTAGGAGGAGGGAAGCAAGAAATAAAAATGTGTGATGGAAAGGATGAGATAAAGATATAATTACCTAAGGTTGGGTTGCATATCATAGTAGCCACCAATAAAGCTAGAAGATTTGAAAATGTATAGGCAGTTTCATTATAGTAAGCATCTAAGGGGTGTCTGTTCTTTCGGATTTTATTCCCTGCACGTTGGAATACCAGATGTGTGTCTCTCTTGTTTTTCTTTTTAGTGCCTTGGGGTCAGAAACTCATGATGAAAGGAGTCCCTGCGTCTCCTAAGCTGTCTGATTTCCTGGGGTAGTCTGTTCAGTTTTCCATCATTCTGCTTAGCTGTAGAGCAGTGAATGAAAAACAGTCAACCTTAAACCTTTCTCAGTGAACTTATGTACTTCTTTTCCTTCCCAGTTACTGCACTCTGACCAGAAGTAATTAACAGTATCAGAATTAAGTCATGTACCCTAAAGATCAAAACTTAGGAAATGCTTTTTAAAGAGCAATGGTTATTGTTTTTAAATTTTGCATCTACATTTGTAAGAGAGTAACTGCATTAAAAGGCTTTAAAAATGTTTTACCAAGATGTGGTAGATAGTTATGATAATGTATTTAGGTAATAAATATTTCAGAGCTAAGTGTGGTTGTTAAATAATTGGTCATAGTTCTCATTCTTTACCTTTGAAACAAGAATTATACTTCAGTATTCTGAATTTCAGACATGATTTGCATTAGGCTAACATTTATCTTAATTCTTTCTGAAATTGGTTGTGTGAGGGAGTGAAAAGCAGTCTAACAATTTTACTGTTGTTGATTTCTATAGTACCTGTAAAGATAAGGTGCCTATTATGGAAGGGGGTGCATTTAAAAATGTTCTCTAGGCATTGTTCTAGGCATTCAGGCTATAACGCTGAATAAGGGTTCTTTCAAGATATATACCTTTTAGTGAAGGGAGACAGGCATATGAAATGAATGCCCACGATGGTAGTAAAGCTTAGACAGAGTGTGGGTGATCTAAAATTTAGCCAGAAGATATAGCATATCCAAAGTTGTTTAGTATGAGGACTGTGAGGGACTAAAAATATACATGTGAAGGAGCACCCAAGAAATAGAAAGTAATGGGTTTTGGTAATTGATTTGCTATAGGAAATGAGGGAGGAGAAAGAGTCATAGTTTGGATGACTGGGAGATGGAGCCATACGTGGAGGTAGGGAGTATGAGAGGAGGAACGGGTAGGTTCAGGGTGGGAGATGAATAAAATCTATACATCGTAAATTTAAATGCTTTTGGGGACATCCAAGGGGGAAAAGAGGAGAGAAGGATGTCCAGTTGTCTTCAAATGATTAAAAATACTATTTTAAGCAAACGGAGGGGCAGGAAGCTACTTTTTTTTTTTTTTTTTATTCCTTTGTCCTTAGAGTGATAACTTTCATCAGGTTTATTGGCTGTGTTGAAAAGTGGCTACTGCTGCATGAGGCATAATTTTGAAGCAGGAAGTGTTGCATCTGTTCTATATTTTCAGAAAAGCAAAAGCTTCCCCCCCACCCCCCCAAACTTCTGCTTAGGTCTTACTGGTCAGAGCTGTTAAATATGGCTGCCTCTAGCTGCAAGAAAGGCTAGGAAAGTGAGTATTTATATGGGCATATTGATGCTTTGAACAAAATTGGGATTATGTTAGCAAGGGGGCTGAAGGCATCTAAACAGTTAAGTGAATAGCTAATTAAGCAGTGTCCCAACAGAGGAACTCATTATTGTGCCTTTTCCTTCAAAATTAAAAAAATAGAAAGCTGAATTTTCAGATATCAAGTGATCAGTTATAAATTTTGAGATGCATGCATATTAAAAATAATTTGGCCTTTAGGCTTCGTCACGTTGCAGGAGAAAGGGGAGTGAGGAGTGTGGACAGTGTGTTTGAAGGGATCAGTAGGCAGCATAGAGATACTTATGGAGAGGTGACAACATTTGGTGATTGTGGTGGACAAAGGAGACAAAAGAGTCAGCAATGACTTTCAGACTTTTGGGCTAAGTAATGAATATTAAGCAGCAAGTGGCACAGTATTTGCTACAGAAATGGCTGTAGTGCTTTTGTGCCTTCCAAGATTTTTTGGTAAACTTCCAAAAAGGGGAAGATTATGCATTTTAAAATTTCAGTTTCTCTCATGAGTACTGATTGTGTAAATTAAGTAAATTTAACCTAACTTTACATCAGATGAAGTCTGTGAATTCTATGTGTATCAGTCTTTAACAGTTAAATCTACATAGTATTTCAATAACTAGTTAGTTATATGAAACACTCTAGGTCAAAAGTATTTGGGAGCTGTGTTGTGGTGCATGGTGAGAAAACAAAAAAATAGTTTAGGTTGAGCATCCCTAATCTGAAAATCCAAAAGTCTGAAATGCTTCAAAATCTGAAACTTTTTGAACACCAAAGTGACACTCAAAGAAAATGCTCATTGAAGCATTTCGGATTTTCAGATTACGGATGCTCAACAGATGTATATTGTGCAATATTCCAAAATCTGGAAAAATCCAACCTCAAAACATTCCTGGTCCCAAGTATTTCACATAAGGGATATTCAAACTATTTATTGGTTGGATAACTTACACTGTACTCTGATGGATGTCCAAGATCCTTACTGTACTGACTCCGTCCTACCTGTGGTAATAAGAGAATATAAATATAGACCTCCTCCCCCTCAGTAAAGTGATACTTTCATTAAAAAGGCTTCAGCTGTCATGTTGGCATAAGAAAACCGTTTGGGGAAACGAAACCTTTGGAAAGAGACTCAGGAGACCTCGAGAAGAGTGGTTAAGAATTTAAGATCTGGCATCTGATGTCCACTTATTTGCTGTGTGATTTTGGTCTGGGAACTTCTTTGGGCCTCAGTAAACTTGTTTTTGATACAGGGACAATAATGCCTACTGTACAGAGTTGTCTGAGATTTAAATGATGTTGAGTGTACATGCAATGCAGAGTTTAATATACATTTTGTCACCTCTTTGGGCCTCATTTTCTTTATGCATAAAACAAAAGGATTTGAACTAAACTGCTTTTTCTTTGACTTTCTTTTAACTTTCATATCATCAAAATAGGTTTTCTATGCTATTTGTAAGATTTAGTTTGATATCTGTGTTTTATTTCTCAGAAGGCAGGGGATATTTTCTTTTTCCTTTGAGTGCCTGGTTTTCTGTGAGCCTAGTTCCTTTCTTTAAAAGGCTTCAAAAGATGTCAGAGGTCAACTCTATCAAATCCAGTCATTGCTTATAGGTGACTCAGTCCCATAGAAGCTTAAGTTATAGTCCTAATATTACTGGTCCCCTACGGCAGAGTTAGGATGAGGACCCAGGTGTGTTGTGAGTAAAGGGTTCCATCAAACCCCTTCTCCTCCTACTGACAAGTGGTCTTGGTTTAATTTTGGTCTCTGATTCATTTGACACATAAAGGTGGAGTGTCAGCAATATTACCAGCAAACATAGGGCATGGCAAAGTGATCCCTGACATGCGAACTGCATCTAGAGTGGGAGTGAATATATGGAGGGAAGGTTTGGTGTATTCTTATAACTGAGCATCTCCCTTGATAGAGTCAGTTCCCTGGACGATATGCCCAATGAGATGCTTATAAGATGATAGTGATTCCTCAGTGGAGCTTGGAGTTTCTAAGCCAGGGTAGCTTCTGTACTGTGAGCTCCTTCCCTCTTGTACCTGAGCAGTCACATGCTGATGGTGGTGGTCGGGTGAGGTGCAAAGACAATAGATCCTGGATTGTATGTCCTCTTGCTATGATTGGGGTTACTACTCTGCTAGTCTTTCTTGTCCTGTGTCCTTTTCAGTAAACAGGTGCCAGGTGTGGCCTACTTAGCTTTTGTGAATTTGTCTAGTTCAGTCTGAGTTATCGGTAGTTTTTTCAACTGATTGATTAACTTTGACAAGAGATAAAGGGATTAGTGAGCAGATTTTTAACCTCTTTGTGGGAAAGATATTTTCTTCTTCTGGACCCCATCTTGAAGAAGTATTCCTTAGACAGTTTCTGGTTTATTTTCCTTCTGAAGAGAAAAAAGACAAATTTTGTTGTCATACTTCCCTACCTCCAAAAATATCCCCCCTATCAAGTTCTGACCACCTTTCCCTCTTATCTCATTTAATCCTTGTTGGAATCCCTTATTGGAATCCAGAATTGTGTTTTAGGTGTGATAGTAGGCACAAGTTATAGAGATACTCATTTACTTCTGGGAATTTACAATTGAAGTTACTGAAAAAAGTACAGCCAGTCTTTTTATAGTTCTTCTTTATGCATCTTCATGAACTAGTGTCCCTTGCCTCCTGTTTTTCTTCTACTAAAGAATATTGAACACAGTGCAGGAAAACACACACGCATGCGCACGTGCGTGCGTGCGAAGCCAAGACCAGGAATTCTTAAGCGTTTTAGGAAGTTTTGGCTGTGTCTACATTTGTGTTTTGGTTATTTTTTCTTAGTAAGGTATTTTAAAATAGGGATGTTAGGTAAGTGTATGTAGTAGTAGGCATACTGTAAGAATTTCTTCCTGGATATTTAAAAATCAAGTCTGCTGCCTAAACTATATTAGGGCTTAGGTGACTAGCCATTCAGTGATATTTTTCTCTTTTTCAGTATCGTGTCTTGGGGAAAGTTTGAAGCTCTTTGACATTAACTTTGTAAGAATGCTTGTATGAAAAATAATTTGAACAGACTCTGGGCAACCATTATGAAAGATTCTCTGATTTAGCACATCTTTAGTATTTGATAATTTTAATGAGGACTTTGTATTATAATGCTAAATATTTAAATGTTTGTCATTTATAATGCCTAATGTCTCTGCTAGGAATTGTGGCTTTACAATGTGTAGGAGATGTAAAGCAAGAACAGATATTTCAGAGAAAAAATTTTAGAGTAATTGAAACAAATGACCTATTTTGTGAGTATGGATATATTCTAAGTATGATTTCCAATATTAAGCTGACAACACCGAGGTAAAGCACATCTTTATACATCATTGCCTGAGTACGGAACATAGAACATACAACAGCTCCCTGAGTATCTTGCCATCTCTCAGTTGAAACACAAACCAGCTCTGATAATGACCATGTTACTTGATACTGCAACCTGGGGATTCCTCTTCCCCCTCAATTTCTGAGTCTCCTTACCCTGCTTGGACAGTTCTTTTATCATAGAATTTATCACCTTGTAAGACATTACACTTAATTCCAAAATTCCTTAATTTAAACTCTTTGAGGACAGGATATCTTCCTTATATTTCATGATGTATTTTAATAAGTTTTGTTCCAGTGTTGGTGAATTTATAATCATTTAATATAAAAGGCTAAGTTTTAATGTTAACAGGGTCTAGTAGAGAGGTTAATTGAAACTTGTTTTTTCTTCTTTCTTCCTTTATTTCTCTGCCCCACTCCCCTGTTGTTTTTTTTTTTTTTCCTCCCCACAGTTCTGTTGTCTATTGCAGGATAAATTTTAAGATTATTTAAAATAAAAAAACAACAAACCTACCATTTAACTCGGCATAGTGATAAATATAGTCATTAAATTACATTTCTTCCTGGTCTCCTGAAGGACAGTCTAGCTTTCTTCTTTTTTATTTTCTTGAGTAACTAATGCATTGCTAATGGAGACAGTTCATTTTATTGTGTGTAGATCTTTGTTGTTGATGGAATCTTTGGTTGCTTTGATATTAATATGTTCATTTAGAGAACTGGGAAATAGATAAGAAAATTGGCGATTAGTTTTAAATGTAATTTTGTTTCTAGATGGTTTTATGAACTTGTTTTAAAAAAATAATTAGAAGTACACAGTTTACTTGTTTCTTTCCCATATTTACCTGTGATTTAGATTATGATTTAGGATTGTTAGAAAATGTGAAAAGAAAACATCTTTGACAATAACATTTTAGTTCACATTGTAGAAGTGAATTTTGGTGTATAGTTGTCCTTATATCAGAAAGCTAAAGTACAGGTATGGTTTCTTTTAATTTTTAAAATATGTATAACATTTCTTCCCATCCACTACTTTGTGAACATTAGCAAGTATTGTCGCAACTTATGGTCAGTGTTTTCTCTTGCTTCCATTTGCCCTGGAACCACTCTCAGTTATCCCCATGTCTTTATTGTTCTATTTCTTTGGTTTTTTGTATTTTAAAAAATATTTCCCATTGGTATTTTTATAATCTCATGGTAAAAACTCAAACATTTTTTTTGCTTAGGACCTACTTTTTTTGTTGTCTTTTAATACTATACTATTCTAGACCCTTTTGTGCCCTTTAAAACCATATAAACAGTTACAATTAGTTGATATTTACTAGAATTCTGTGCAAAAACATCTTTAGGGATTTAATAGGATTTTAAAATCAGTTTATTTTCTTCACAGTGAGACAAATTCTATGTTTATGTTTGTTGTCAGGTTGTCTAATATGCTGTAGTGTAGGATTATGTACTAGCCTCATTTAACAGATGAGGTCACTGAAGAACATGGGTTTGATGTCAAATAGCTGAGTTTTTAAACAGAAAGCCCTTGTTCTTTCCATTTTATTTTCACTGTCTTTTAAGTTTTTGAAAGTGGCAAAGGAATACTGAAGTCCTTAATATTCTCATTTTTCTTATTAAACTTTATTATTTATATATTGTGCCATGTAAGGTACTATGTTTGAATGCCATAGAAAACTTCCTCTTCATAGAATGGTTATAAATCTTTAGCGGGCAGTGTTTGAATAATAATTATTTTTTACTTGTTTTACTTGGTCTGTTAATAAAAACCTTTACCTCATTTAAACTAAAAGCTTTATGCTCCAATCTGGATCTGCAGAATTTTGGGTGGTTCTGGGAATTGCCTCAGGGTCAACAAGCTATTGCCTATAGGCCATATCAGATCTATTTTCTTTTCTTAAAAAAAAGTTTTATTGGAAATGGTAATGCCTACTTACTTGTTTTGTTTGTGGTTGCTTTGCTCTGTATATATAGCAGAGTTAAGTAGTTGTGACACAGACCAAATAACCTGCAAAACCAGAAGTATTTATTTTCTGGCCATAGTTTGCTCATTCCTAGATCATTGCATGGCATTGGCTGAAAAGTAAGGTGGAATAGTTGTAATATTCGTATAGTGTCAAACAGTGCTTTATTATCACAGTTTGAGTGGCGGGCAGGGAGAGGAGTAGTGTTTTGTATGGGGAACTTAAGAAAGGTAGTCTCCTTTCTTTCATGATCCCTGGTGCATGCACGTGTGTGTATATGTGTGTGTGAGAGAGAGAATGACCCTGTATTAGTGTATCCTGAATGCATCAGGCAGAAAACACAGCTTGTGTTTTCTGGTTTAAATGTATCATTTTAAATTTGGTGAAAAAGTTAAATTGAAAGCAATTTGGCAAACCAACGTCTGATGGGAATTTGGCATTCTGTAGAATTAAGAATATGTCATCTATTTTATCATATACTTGGAATGAATTATACTAAAATACAGGATAGCTCCGATTTTTTAAAGGAGTGTATTTCTGACAGCTATTTTGATTAGAAATGGTAGTTAAATGAACAATTTATTTTAATTTACTGAAGGCAAAGCATTTGCTGCTAATATTGTCCAGATTATACCAACTTTTAAAATATGAAGTCAAAGCAACCCATTTTTAAGCTTTTTTTCATGCGAAAACTCTTTAAGGGAATACTGTTAGTAAGGACACACATTCTTTTGATGTATGTGTGAATGATGTTAGTATTATGTCCATAGCACTTCAGAATGACAATTTTCATTTTAGTAATTATTTATGGACATATTCCTAATTTTTTTTTTAGGTTAAGAGGCTTAGCCCATTTTATTACAAAGTAAAAGTTGGAGACTTAGTTTTGAAGTGTGTTTGAGAGGCTCTGCTTCAGTGAGGGTCAGATGTGTTCATTGTCATTGTGTGAGGTTGCACTTGTCAGGACAACTACCATGTTTGGGTGCACTTCAAATCTGTTGTAATTTAAAGGTTTTATCAGCGATGACATTTTTTTCAAGTAGTATTGCCATTATATGTACTCACAAGAGACATAATATAACTGGACTCTATAACCATAGTGGCTCACAGGACAGCAGAATCCAAATGGGTAGTTTGTGTACGGCCAGAACCAAGGGAATAAATGGGCACTGAAATCCAGGCTATTCTGTGTCAGCCAGGCTGCTTACCTGGTATGGGATAGTGTCTTCTCAGATTTAAAATTTAAATGTTTCTAATATTTAGTACAGAGGATCAAATTTGCACCCTCATTTGGCCCTAATGTGTCAGAGAGTCATGTATGACATGGTACATAATGGTATTCACAGGAAAGTATGGGGATTCAACAGGGCACTAGTGGCACTCCCATTCATTCATTCTGTTTTCCAAAATTGCCATGTATTTCAACTTACTACTGTAAGTTTACTTGTGTTTGATTATGTAGATTTATGAATTATATTATCTAGTTTTAACCAAACCTCACAAAAGCAGTCTAATGATTTAAAGATGCTTGCAAAGAAACTGTGTATAGAATCAAGAATAGCAATAAGAAACAAGAAAATGGTAGAGCTGATAAATTACTAAAACTCTTCATCTGCTACGATATGATCATTTTAGAAGATATCTGAAATAAGATTATCAAGAACGGTGTGTGAAATATATATACATATTCACTATTCGTACTGATGAGCCTCGCTCTAAGTAAATTGTACCTTAACATATTAATTAATGGTGATAAAGGAAAAAAACCCCATCATGATTAAGACACTTAAAAGTTAAGGATTAAGAATGTTATAAACAAAAAAGATTATAGTAGTGTAAGTAAATAAAATAACTGTTTTTCTTTATCTTTTACTTCTGTTTTGTGTTTTAAAATTACATAATTTAGTAACACATGTTAATTATTTATAAATAAATGGAATGCAAGTATGCCAAAAACTTTTATCTGATAAGGGTGCTGTGCTGATTTTTGGATGACCAGCAACCTTATGTAACTTTAGCTCAAAAATTCTTGGAAATTTTATAGTAAAATTATTGATGTTCATAACAAATATCCTGAGGTAAACAGAGCCTAGTGGTGTCTAGTGTTTGTTTTGACTCAGTCATGATGTCTACAGAGCATTTCCTGCAGTAGGTGCTAGAAAGGATCTATCACCTAGCTCACTTCCATGTCATGTCTTGAAGCACCAGAGGTTGGTGGGATTTTGTGTATTGGTGTAATCACCTATAATTTCAGTAAGCGTGTGGTATGTTTAATGTTCTTTTGATTCGTAGATCTTCTGTGACTTTAACTACTTGAAAGTTTTAAGTTATCTGGGAGTGCTAAAGATATTTAGTATGGCCGTGGGGTCAGCACCCAGTACAAATGAGGGTCAGTTAAAGATAAAACCAGAGGGGAACAAACTTCAGGGGATTACAGTGTTTCTGCAGTTATTCAGTATGTTATTTGCCTAGTTAACTTCTTAGTGTTTGCTCACTTAATTCACCTCTCTGGTGTGGCAGGTGAACACTTCTCTCTATGGCATCAGCCTGATGTTAATCTGTCACTCTTACAGAAAGTTGTATCCCACTGTAGCACATGGTGGGGACCTGCACTGGTCAGTGTACACACCAAAGAGTTGCCTCCAATGGCATGTGAGACATAACTGTCACATTTACCTGAAAGGTTCATGGAATGTAATGTGCTGTGACTTAAAAGTTGAGAAGACTGGGTAAACCCTATAAAATGTAAACTCTGAAGAGATGAAAGTTTAACAACTTTTGATTGAAATTATTTTAAAGTCAATTATGTATTTCTCTTTGTTTTAAGCAGAATATATAGAATACAAGTTTACACCATTCTTTATGGCTCATGGTCATAGATTGTGAACCTACTATATTAGACCCTAATTTATGGGTTGAGTTGAGTGGAGGTGAGGACACCCTGTGTACATGTTTGAGTCTCATTTTCACTCTGTCAGCCTCTTAGGAATGTTCTGAAGACCTGCCACATATTAAGTACTCAAAAATTGCTGTTGCTGTTTATGATAGCATTTGCTTGGGGGAGAAAGATATTCATTGGTGGGACTTTAAAGACATAAAACAGTATTTCAAACATGTAAACTTTGGTATGGAAAATCTTTTAAACTTAATTTGTTCTAGGGCACACTGAATACTTTCCTTTCCTTTTTCTCAGCATCAGCAACAACTTGTGTTTGGCGGTACCAGAGATTCAGTTGCACATCCCCACATCAATGCACTGCCAATGGTAAGATTCTTTGAGCTCCCAGTGTCAGAGTGTTTTAATCACTCTGTTTATCATTCTTTTTTTTAAAAGAATCTTTTGAGAATTTTGGAAGTTTCTCACAATTTGACAAAATACTTGTGTTCCCAAACTAAGTAATTTTTTTTTTAAATGTGTAATTTAAAGTACTTAAAGTGATTTTTGAATGTTTAGTTAAAAATCTCCAAAGTTTGGGGGTGGGGTTCTGTAGTTTTTAAACTCTTAGCTGTGGTTATCAGGATGAAAGGTATTGTTATATAATGATGATCTTGTGTTTTGTCAGATGAGTAGAATTTGTAATAGAATTTTGTTATTTAAAGAAATTTGACAGCAGCAGTAATAGCTCTTCTGTTTTTATCCATTTTACTAAAATAGATTGTTTTTGTGTATAGCATTTATCCTAATATTTATAGCTAATGGGAAGTTAAATGGCTAAAATTCTGCCTATTTTTAGTTAATGAATTATTTTAAGGAGAGCCATTTTTATCTATTTAAAAAGATTTTTAAAGAAGCCTTTCACTGTGGAATATAAATGCCAACCATGTGATATAGCAGAAAGTCTAGTGGACTTTGTAGGAGCTGGGATTTGCTTCATTTCCTGAATATGCTAGGAGTCTGACTTTTGGCACATACTCTTGTAAAAATTAAATGATGGAATTGGACTAAATTTTTAAGGTTTATTTTAGTTGTAGGCTAAGATAATTCAGAATGATTCTTTTTTTACAAAAAGTAATTTGTTATCTAAATAGTGTTGCTGTGTATTTGGGGGATCAGTAAATAGCAGAATGAATTTTTACATTTTTTTAAAGAATTACTTATTTAAGCAGCATTATTATTTAAAAATATGTTCTGTAGTGCATTACCAAAAATTTTAATTATTTTTAATCAAATTTTAGTTTTAAATATTAAATCACATAGCTATAGAAATTGATAAAAGTTTTTGGAATTTGTTGGGGAATGCTAGATGAATCAGTCTGAAATAAAAATTGTTGAATCTGTGAAAACATTCCCAGGAAATGCTTCATATTAAAGATGGACTTGTCAGTATGTTGACAAGAGGAGGATTTCTTCTGTCTGACTGTCTTCTGAAGTCTTATTGGGGAGGGAAGTAGGGAGAATTGACCTCATCTTCCCCTCCCCCCTTCCCTTCTCCCCCCTTCCTCTCTCCCCTCCCCCTCTCTTCACCCTCCCCTCCCCTTTCCTCCTCCCCCTTCTCCCCACGTCCTTCACCCTCCCCTCCCCCCTCCCCTACCTCCTTCCCCTCTCCCCCTTCTCTCCCCTACCTCCTTCCCCTCTTCCTCCTCCCCTCCCCTTTCCCCCTCCCCCTTCCCTACACTTTTACCTTCTCCTCCCTCCTTCCTTCTCTCTCTCTCCCTCTCATTTTCAGCATTTGATAGGAGATGTTGAAGAAAATAAGACGACCCCCCCCCCCCTTTACCTAGCACAACGGATTGACGTGATTTTTCATTAATTTATGTAACACTCCCTGGGTTCTGCAGGTTCCTTGGCGACTCATTAACCATCGTTAAATCTGCTTTTTTCCCTGGAGCAGTACAGAGTTTCTCATGTAAGAAACAGCTCCATGGTAAATCAACTTTGGCATCTTGGAGTATGTGCTCTTGGGTTTTTGTTTGAAGTTCGTGTTTGAAAACTGTTAGTTTTCTTGGTTTCTTACTATATGTGGTGTATCTCCCCTGATAATCAGTTGCACAGGCCTGTTGGGTATCTGAAATACAGGTGTTATGCAGCTACCTATCTCTTCTAAGTGCCTGTCCTCAAGTGAATTTTTAAATGTGTCACATAGGCTGTGTTTTGTCTTTTGTTACAGCTCATAGAATGTGTTTTAAACTAAATCATTCCAAACACATTTGCCAATTTTTTGAAAAATCCCTGAAATCATTTCTATATGATAATCACAGAAATTTAGAGTGTGTATATGTATTAATTAATGTAAGAAATGAAGGCTTACAAGATTACAACAAATTTGCTTACAGTCTAGCTGAGGACACTGAAGCTATTTCTACATATTTGCACGATGTGCTAGTAAATTTATAGATATCAAAATGGTGATTTACCCATAAGCCTCAGAAATTTCATAGTATTCTGGGTTAAACTTGTGCTATGTAGTATCTCATATTTTTTTCCTTTGCAAACACCATGAAGGAATGCTTTGTGGGAATGTATACAATTATCTTTACTATCCTCACACCCACCTTCTGCGTTGTTCTTGACATAATAATCATGAGGGATTCATAACATTCTTTCTTGCCTTCACTCTTCACTTACATAGACACAAATTATTTTAACTCTAATTGCACCTTAAATCATCATGATTTACAGCTACTTTCCTACATAAATGTTTCATACTACTTTCTGTAATTGTGTTGCATTAATAGGACTCATTGGCCAACAGATGTATATTATTATTTTGACTTGTTATTATGAAATAAATAAAATATTTTATTAAATATTCTAAAATAGAAACAAGAGCATAATGAATTCTCACCCATCTGCAGTAGTCACCAATCTTGTCCTTAAACATCTTATCGTCATGCCACCCCCATCCCTGGATTATTTTGAAGTCAATTCTTTATGTCATGTGATTTCATTCATAAACATTTCAGTACGTATCTATGGAAGATACAGACTATTAAAAGATATATAACCACAATACCATCATCACACTTTAAAAATTGATGACATTAATTTCTTTTTTATTTGGAAAAGAATTTAAATATACAAATTGACCCTTGAACAGCATGGGTTTGAACTGCATAGGTCCATCTATATGTGGATTTTTTTCAATAAATACACAGTACAGTACTGTATTTTTTCTTCTTTATGATTTTCTTAATAACGTTTTCTTTTCTGTAGTTCATTGTAAGAATACAGTATATTTTACATATAACATATAAAATATGTGTCAGTTGACTGTTTATATTATCAGTAAGGCTTCCAGTCAGCAGTAGGTTACTAGTAGTTAAGTTTTTGGGGAGTCAAAGTTATATGTGGATTTTTGACTGCATGAGGTATCAGCGCCCCAGCTCCCATGTCATTCAAGGGTGAACTGTACGTTTAAAAAAATTGTGATTAGAAAACATGTAACATAAAGTTTACCATCTTAACCATTTTTAAGTGTACAGATCAGCAGTGTTAATTGTATTCACATTGTTGGGTAACAGATCTCCAGAATTTTTTGTTCTTGCAAAACCAACTCTACTCCCGTTAAACAGTTCCTATTTCCCTCAGCCGCTGGAAACAACCCTTTTAATTTGTTTGAGTTTGACTACTTTAAATGCCTCATGTAAGTAGTATCATACAATATTTGTCCTTTTGTATCGGCTTCTTTCATTTAGCATAATGTCTTGAAGCTTCATCGATATTATAGCCTGTGACATTATTTTCTTCTTTTTTACATACAATGAATAATATTCCATTGTATGTACATACCACATTTTCTTTATCCATTCATTCATTGATGGTCATTTGGGTTGTTTCTGCCTTTCAGCTATTGTGAATAGTGCTGCTGTGAATATGGGTATGTGCTTACCTCTTCAAGATCCTAATTTCAGTTCTTTTGGAATTGGGATTCTTTTTGGAATCTCAGAAGTGGGATTGCTGGATTGTGTGGTAATTTTTTATTAATGCTGTTTTCCATATCGGCGGCACTATTTTATATTCCTACCAACAGTTTATGATGTTTCCAATTTCTCCACATGGACAACGTGTTATTTTGTTTGCTTGAATAGTGACCATCCTAATGAGTGTGAGGTGTTGACAATAATTTCTTAACACCACCGATGTTTCATTTAGTTTAAGTTTTCCTGAACTGGTCACAATATGTTTTTACAGAGTCACAACAAAATTCATACTTTATGTTTGGTTGCTTTGTACAGCTTACGCTTCTATTTATTTATTTTTTATTTGTCCTGTAAAGTTTTCCACATTCTATAAAATATTTAGTTAACTTGTTTCCCTGTAGTAAAATTTTTTTTTCCTTGTATTTTTGTAAATCCGTAGTTAGATCTAAAGGTTTAATCTAATTCAGGTTTTCCCCCTGTTATTTTGGGAGGTTGAGGAGGCAGAATGCTTTTAGGTGGTGCTAAGTACATGAAGAGGTACATAATGTTGATTCTGTTTGTGATATTAGACAACCATTGATGATTGTTGTCTGGATCCATTATTTCCATGAGGGTGTACAAAAATGTTGGTATACTAATTATATCAAGCTTTTATTGTCCGTAATATTTGTCTGTAATATTTCTATAAAGAGAAGCTTCCCCAACAGCTATTTGATTACTCTGTGGCACAGTCTGCATAGGAAAGACATACTAAATGTTTGATTCTTTCCTTTATTTACCAGTTTTCAAAGAACTGAGTTGTTTCCTAGAATCCTGGAAGGATAACCAATGAAGATTTAAGTGTGCTTGTGAGCTTCTTGACTTAAACATTTGATATGTGTTTTATTGCATTGTAGTTTTTATTCTTATTGATATCAAATTGTCTTGGTGAAAGGAGCTTTTTCAGGTTGACTTCTGAGTCTTTTTGACATGACTCCAGTAGTCTTTAATAGCTTCCTTGCTATCATAACAGGATGTTCCTAACCTCATCTTACACATGTCCTTTCTCAGTCCTCAAATCAGCTATGTCTCCAAGAAGTCCTGATTTTTTTTAGTGAAAAGCAATATTTAGATCCACAGTCTCTAGTGCTAAGCATGTTCATTTTTTCTGGTTTGGGGAAGCAATGTGTGTGTATGATAAATCTGGTACAAATTTAGGATTTTATTTTTTTTCAATTTAATTTCTTTGTCAGTATTTTCATCTTTTTTCATGCTGCAAAACCTCTTTTCTTAATGGTGTTTACAGAAACTTCTTATTAAAATAAATAAATTAAGTAAAAGCAAGAATGTAAATGAAATATACAAAATATAAATATTTGTATGTGAATATGTAAAGTAAATAATATAAATGTATTATATGTA
This sequence comes from Cynocephalus volans, assembly GCF_027409185.1. Classification (NCBI taxonomy): domain Eukaryota; kingdom Metazoa; phylum Chordata; class Mammalia; order Dermoptera; family Cynocephalidae; genus Cynocephalus; species Cynocephalus volans. Next base: position 101,632,136 of record NC_084460.1, on the reverse strand, counting down.
ACATTTTACACACACACACACACACACACACACACAGTACCACCAGTATGATTACTGAAAAGTTTTGTTTCTATTTTTCTTTTTTGACCTATATTCCGCTGGGATGTACAGTTAAAGTATTATGTTTTAAAGTATTTAAAGTAAATCCCCTTGTGCTCTTTTTTCCTCCACCAAGTGGATATTTAATTTATATTACATATCAACCACTTATATTATCTTATTTTTAGTATTTAGGATTTAAAATTTTAACTTAATTTTGTTTTATAATTATGTAAAACATTTATGCCACTTCAAAGTGAGGAGCATTCTTACTTTCTTCCTCCCCTTGTAGGTAACCAAGTTTTTTTTTGTTTGTTTGTTTTTGTTTTCTTTTTTAAACTATTTGTGGTTTATCTTGTTATTTTTTAAAAAATAAGTAAATGTATGCATATAGTTAACATTTTGGAGATTCTCTCATAATAGTGTATAGAGATAGTCCTCATTCCATTTTACAGCTGCACAGTGCCCCATTACATGGATATGCCATAGCCGTTCAAGAGTGGAAGTTTTAGGTAAGAACATAAAAGTGCATATAATTTTAAGTCATTTTACCTAATTCTGTTCTGTAAGGCATTGTCCATCGTACATTCTGTCTAGCAATGTATGAGAGTGCCTGTTTTCCCATTTGCAGTGTATATGTATATATGTATGTATATCTTTTAATCTAATAGGTAAGAAGGTAGTATTTCATTATAGTTCTAATTTGTGTCTTTTCATATGTTTTAGAATGTCATATGTTTTTGCATGTGTTTTTCTTTGACCTATTCCAATAGATTCTTATTCTCAAGGAAAGACTATCAATCTTTTCGACCAATCCTTTCAGCCTTTCTGTTTTGTCTTGTTCTGATTCTATAGTCATCCCACAACTTCTAAAAATTAATTTGGTTTAACAAGATTTTCCTAACAGTAGAACCATGCTGAGCAGTTTTCTTAGGTTTGATTCCTGTGGAATCAGACCCTTGATTTTAGCTATTTTATTTGAAAGGTGAATACAGAAGGTTCCTGTACAGGAGTGGGGGATTGAGAAAGGGAAGATAGGGAGACCAATACAAGGTGCCTTAAAGAGTATGATATTGTTGGGCAGTTTGGGCTCAGATCATGCAGAGGCATCTGGGAGACAGTACAGGACATGCCTCTGAGTTGTTCCATTCGAGGGGCAAGGAAGCTGGTACACCCAACTCCCATTCCTTATTGATCTCGTATGCTTTGGGGAGGGCAGATCATCAGCACCTCAGCACCTCCTTCCTGACCTGACCTGTGTCCAGAGAAGGGTCCCTGGGGCTTTGCAGTCAGAACCTGCCCAACTGCTCAGAAAAAAGTGATGAGGGGATAAATTAATTTGTTCTGTGTACTTTAGAAAAATTCATTGTCAGTATTTGTCATTTTTCCTTTTGCTATCATGTGATTTTGAAGTGGTATCATTAAATGAAGAATGAATGACAGGCAGTGTCATTGTGTGAAGTATTCATTCTCTTGGTTGAGAATTTATACCTCTGGAGAACTGATTTTCAAATCAACAGTAAGAGTTACATTGAATAATCTAAGTCTTTAGGGTTCCCCCCCCCATTATTTTTAACAAATGACAAAAGGCAGAGCACATACAGATTGGAGTTGTATTTAACTGATCCCATGTAACTTTGTCATTTGATGACTGTTATGTAATGTGAGGCTGAAATAACTGAATCTAACGTGAAACCTGAGAGATTGTGGTATCACTTGAAAGGCAGGGCAAGTTTGGTTTCTCACAGGGATTTAATCATTATATTAAATGTAATAGTGGATTGTTATGATGAGTTACTGTTGTAATTTAAAAACTGATTCCTCATGCTTCAAATAATTTTGATGTTTGTTCTACAAGTTCTTAGCATGGACACTCTTCATCTAGGGATAAAACATAGCTCTCTTCTTATCTGAAGAAACACAGAATAGTTTAAGAGTAATAGAGGGATAGATATTTAATGGTGTAGTGCTAAAACGAGGTGTCCTATCACTGAATATTTTTTTTAAAGTTTTTCCAACTTCTCTCAAACTGTCCATACTAAAATTTAGTCATTAGGTTCTGACCATTTGGGGTTGGGCTGCAAGGTCTAATCTTAGCAATATAGCCATAAAATTTGAAACTGAAGGCCGTTGATTATTTCATGGGTGTATTGAAGCCATTTGGAGGCTTTTTTTTTTTTTTCCCTTTTTATCTGTTCATCCTTTCAATGGATAAAACTGCATGGTTTTTTGTTACTTTTTAAATTTTTGCACCAAAGAGAATGTAACACACTAAGGTTAGCGTGTAAAAGACAGAAATTTTCAGTTTAATATAGGTTCTGCTTTTTGGCTTCTTCAAGTTCTTTCCTTTTTCATTTCTTAATTTTTACTTGCATCTAAAGTTTTTTTTTTAATTTTAAAAAAATAATAATTTTTTTTTTTTTACATTCTAAGATGATGTGGGAGGGAGAAAGGGGAGGGGATGGGGCTGGCCCATGGCTGGCTCCTTTGCTGGCCTGGTTGCAGAAGGTGGGTGGGTGTGGCTGAGGTCCACTGGTGCCCTCTCCACCTTCCCCGCCCAGCTGGGGGCAGGGGTGAAGGAGGGGTGTGCATCTGGGAGTTGTCTCTGAGCTGGGTTTGGGAGGGTGGCCATGAGGCTTGTTCAGGAGCCCCTGTCCTTTTTCTTAGGCCAGTTCATTGAAACAGAGATTCTTCATTATGCCTATTTTCTCTCCTGTGATTTACTATCTCTTGTAAGGAGGATCTTAAAACAAAAAAGTTCTTTTTCCATTGTATTCTGTTTATATGGGGCATTCATTTCCTGTGAAATGTCTAATGGGATCATTTTGAGTTCGTTTCAACCTTACTTAGAGCATAAGGGTTTGTGAATTTAGAACAGACTACATAGAAATATTTTAAATGTGTAGGGGAGAGACACCAAAAGACATTTTGATTAGTTTAAAATTTTTTGGTAAATGAAAATCAGACCAAAAATGGAAGGGCTGGTATGTTGTTGGGAAAATAGAATGGTTTGGTCAGGGCCCTCGACTTGGGTCTGGTTGGTTGTGGTTTTAGCACATCATTTGTAAGGAGAGAGAGAGAGAGAGAGAGAGAGAGAGAGAGAGAGAGTGTGTGTGTGTGTGTGTGTGTGTGTGTGTGTGTGTGTCAGTGCACATGCGCACCAATGTGTCTTTTTAGTTTTGTTGCTATTCTTGTGTTCTTCAGAGAGAGAGTGAGAGTTTTAGTGAAGCAGGTGGGTGGACGTCTGCCTCAGGCGTCTGCCCGGTGCAGACATGCTTTCCAACCTACGGCTTCCAAGGACCTTTTGGCCAGTTACCTAGCTCATAGGCCTGCATGAAGGGACCTGGTGACCCAGCCTGGTGTATGAAGGGTTTGTGATCCAGTCTGTGAATGGGCTTGAGGGGTCTGGAAGCTCCAGACCCAGCCCTAGCCCGAGCACGACATACATGTTCTGTGACAGAGAGTAAATATCTTATTTAAATGTCTCTGCAACTCTTTGAGGCTGTTAATGTCTCTGTTCTGTTATGAGAAAAGCTTTACTCCTCTTTATAGTCAGTTAGACAACCAACTCTTGCCCACAGTTCTGTCCTTTCTCCTGAGAATGTTTGTACTTCTGTTCTAATAAGGAGAAGACAGGAACTGTGGCATGTTGGATCTAGAGTGGTACCCTAGATAGATAAGTTGTTGCTCTTTATTTTTGCTTGAGGAACAATTTAGTAAAAAAATCATTCAAGAAAATTATATCCATTAAAAAATATCTAGAGGGTTCATTATTTGCTTATTATGTTTTTATTTTCATTCAAAGTAGGGGTTTCATGTTTTGGCTTTAATTTCAGAAAAAAAATAAGGAACAACAAAGCATCTGATTGTAATGTGGAACTTTTGAACAAGTTTTCTTGTTCAGTGTTGTACTTTTGAAGCATGTTCTATTTTTCCTTCACCGATCTTCTAGGTTGTCTGAGAAATGTACTTTATTTCATAATGCCTTTTGATGTATTCCTTATGTGAAACTCCCTTCCCCCAATTGCAGATAGAATAAATAGTGGTTTTCATAAAAATAAATACTTGTTAATTCACTTCTTTTGAAACAATACCTAAGCCATTTTAAAAAATTGTGGTCTCTAGCCATAGTGTATGATTTCAGAAACAGACTTTCTGTAATTTATCCCCATGCCATGGAACAGGGCAGACACTCTCATTGCCACCACCAACATACAGTTTTTTTGTGTGTGTATGTAAGACAGACTACTCATATTGAAATACCTTGATCCTTATTTGCTATTGGCACCCCCCCCCCCCGCCCCTTCACTCCTGTATCTAGACGTGCGTTGTTCAGTGTGGTAGCTACTTGCAATATATAGCTGTTGAGCGCTTGGAAATATGATTAGTCAGAATTTAGAGGTGCTGTAAATGTAAAATGCATGCTGGATTTTGAAGACTTAATTTGAAAAAATAAAATACGTTAGTTTTAAAATATTGATCACAAGAAATGATAATGTCCCAGATATGTTGGGTTAAATAAAATATATTTTTAGAATAAATTTCACCTATTTCTCTTAAAATTTTTCTTGTGGCTACTAGAATTTAAAATTTACATTGGTGGCTTGCATTATGTATCTGTCGGACATTGTTCTACACCTTGCTAGTCACAACTACCTGATCTATCAGTTCTCTATCTGCCAGAAACCAGTAATTAGAGTACTGAAGAACTTGGCTAATGCTAATATCTGGGGAGACTGGAATGACCCTCCAAGGGTTCTTAAAATTTGATTTGGGGATTATATTACAAAGTCAAGTAAGTTTTTATTACTCATCGAGTTTGTTCTCATATTACGAATGAGGAACTAGTGCTTAGAGAAGTGATGCCATATCTTATACTTTGTCATAGTTACAGAACAAAGACTTGAATCAGATCTCCTTATTTGCATCCCACCATTCTTTTAAATTTTATGTAACACAGGTTACATAGACTGAATATTCTTCATAGGTGACTCATGAGAACTTTCATGAACCTCAGGAGGCCATAGAATGATAGGGATGAAAGCATCTTGGTGAAAGGTCTCTAGATTTTTTTTCATTATCATTGAGAGCTAAAGATGCAAATTGTTATTTCAGGAAATTTTTTTTTTTATTAAAACTTAGAATTTTATTCTCATCTGCTTGTATCCTCTTATTCAAGAAGATCAGTTATTCAGTATTTGCTTCCCTTTTCTGCACTTTATATTGTCTAATAATCTTTTCCATATATTTTCAGTTATATAGTTTCCATTTGGTTCTTTTTTATAGTTTCTACTTCTGAGAACTTCTGTCTTGCCTGTCATTTCAAGTGCGTCTTTGATAATTCTCACATCGGGATTATCTCAGGATTAACATCTGTTATTGTCTTTTCCTTTGAGAATAAGTCAGGTTTTTCTGATTCTTTGTGTGATAAGTAATTTTGGATTGTATTCTCTCCAGAGAATGTTGATTTTTTTTTTTTTTTTAAATCAGGTGATCAATGTGGTTAGGCTCAAATTACAAGTTTTGTCTCACCTGTGGTTAGTACTTCCTATACTGCTTTGGGTCTTCTCCTTGAATGCGCCACTCAGGAGCTTGTATGGGACCTGAATGGTGGTTTATATTTTCAGTTCTCAAGATCTTTGCAATGCTTCTTTGGGTGTTGGTTCATATAAAGAATTGGATCGCTTCTCCAGCTGTCTCCTTTCTTGGATTTTTTTCTTATACTTTCCAGCTCCCAGAATTCCCTTTTTCCTGGCATAGTTTGGCTTTTTTGATTGGAGGGAACTGGCTTAATCAATTTGTTGGTGGGCGGGGGCGGGGGGAGCACAAAAAGACATGTCAATTACAGTGTTTTTAACACGCGTCACGTGTATGTATTCAGAAGAGTAGAGAGTTATAATTCCAAAAATGGTGAGGTGGCTCCTATGGGACAAATCCTCCCACACATAGTGACTACAGTCCCTGGACAACATAGTAAAAAACAAACATTATGAGGACACTGTAGAACAAACCAAAAACAGGTAGAAACCATATGGGAGTGGATTCTTAAAAGAAGGGCATAGTACTGGAGTTTCCTCTTTTGACGGCTTTCTGCCTAAGGGCAGGCTCCTGTTGGCAGAGGAATCAGAGAAGAGTTCAGAAACCCATAGAGTCTAGAGGGAGGAAGGAGGAGGAAAACTTAGAAAGAAAATACCCACAGATTCTGCTTATCAACTGTACTATAATATGTGGCTAACCCCTGAACTGGAAGCAGTTCAGGTGTTTATCACAAGAGAATGAATAAACAGACTGTGTTGTATTCGTACAACAAAATACTACTGAGCAATAGAAAGTAACAAACTCTTCGTATCTGCAGCAACTCGATTAATTTCTAAAACATGCTCAGTGAATGTAGTCTTACGCATGTATGTATGATCTAAAAACAGGCAAACCTAATCTATTGTGCGTGGGGGGGGGGAGGCAAAACGAATTTATGTTGACGGTTGGGGGGAAGAAATGGTTGGCCGGGGGTAAAAATGTATGTTGAGTATGGGGATTAAGTGGGAAAAATTGCATGTGAGAGTTTTCTAGAATGATGGCAGTATTCTGTGTCCTATTAGGGATCTGGGTTACTTTGGTGTATGCACTTGTCAAAACTCATTGAATGGTACAGCTAATATGTGTCCATTGTATTTTGTGTAAATTTTTTCTTTTAAAAGCTGTATTAAATGCTTAAATTAGTTAATGATAGGCAGATGATGTATTTATGGGGCAAATATGGTTGCAACTTCTTTTGATAGACGTGGTGAAACAAATACAAGGAAATGTTAATTTTAATTAACATTAAAATTAACTATGTGGATGATTTATTTTCTGTAGGTTTGAAAATTTTCATGTTAAATAAAAATAAAGACAGGTAGTATTTCTCTAAGCCAGGTTCCTATTGTTAATATGTTATTCTGCGGCATTCATTAAAATTGATATTATTTCTTTAAATTTGAAGATAGTTTAGAGTTCTTCAGTGACATTTTCCTCCCTGTGCACTAAGCTCTGAACTGCCTTACCAGAAAGATGTAGACATGTAAACAAACAATGAAAGTGAGAAGACAAAACTTAACCATATAATAATTTATTTCAAAGTGGTATAGCCAACACTAATTACTATCATTCGTAATACATAAATTTGGAGGGAAGAGATACATGACTAGAGTATGCTCAGATTCAGGTATGATTATATGGGAGATGGAATCCTTGGCGTTGCTTATTTTGAGCAAGTTTTTGAAAACTCTTATTAGAGGAGATGATTAGATTCTCCTCCCATTCTTTTAATTGACCGGTTGTCATTTATGAAGTATGGCTTAGGACTTTTCTTAGTGTGTATTTATTTTTCAAAAAAGAAAATGCTGTATGAGTTTCATGCTGGAATTGTTTGCCAGATTGGAATAATTAAAATTTGTTATAAAAAATTTGTTTTAAAAAATCTATATTTTAGGAATACGGTAACAGTGTGTTAATGAGTTGAGTTAAAGAAATGATCACTGTTCCAAGATTTTGTGGTCCTTTTATAAAGTTTTGAGAGATATAGTGCTATTAAATTGCTATAGTATACAATATACCAATTCATTTTTTATCCCCTTTAGTTAACTCTTAGGAAAACTATTCTGATAGGCTGGATTTAAAAATGTATGTATCAGATTAAGTTGTGTTGTGAGTGACGATGAGAGAAAAATAAAACATCAGTATTAAAATATAATTTGTAATTATAAGATCTGAGATTTTTAACCATTAATTGGGTCATCACAGTATCTCTCTAGGCAATTTTTTTTCTTCCCTAATTCTGAAACAAGTACTTCCAACAAAACTAAGCAGTTATTTAATTTAAAAATAAGTTACATGAAATTACTTGATGATATAAGGGCTTGATATTTTTCTAGGGATCCAAAATAGATTTGGACTTCTTTATGGTCTTTTTTGTCTTTTTACCTCTCCAAATGTATTGCAGTAATAATAAACAAAATCATTTCTAGGTATTGTGCTGCTGTATTGTGCCCACCTCTAGCTATTTATATTGTTCCAAGAATTTTATATTATTGATATTAGGTCTTGGTTTTCGAGAAAATTGTCCTGTATGCTGACTTTGGAAGTGGTAGAATGAATTACAAATGTGTGTTCATGCCCTGCAGATAGAAATTTAGTGGCGAACCATCAAGTGGGCTTCACGCTATGTACCAAATAGCTATTTAGACATCAGATTCTCTCTTACTGATCTTAGTACCAGTGCCTATCTAGAGGAGAATATTTTACCCAAGATAATAGTCCAGTCAGCCTTAAATTTTCACAGATGCTGGCTTACATCTATATAATATTGGCTAAAGACAGTACTGTTAATAGTGTCTTATCATTAGTAGTTGTATTTTTATTAAATATCTTAATGTTTAAGTGTCTCTGAAAAAGTGATGAGGGAGGTAAGGTAGATGGAGGAAATTGCTGAAAACAGCTCATGATCAAAATAGAGCTCTAAAGGATGATTTGCATATCCACATGATTTCTTTTATTTACCATCAAGCATAGAGTGTTATTTAATCAGCTCATTAGGATTGTAAATCATAATATTAAAATGGGAAATATATTTTATGTAAATGGAAGTTTTCAGATATTTCTATGTCAAGGACACATAGATATCACAGCCATTTCAAGTCTAGCCAAGAATTTTCTTCACATCAGGATTTCTTTATTTTTGTCTTTATATATATATATATATATATATATACACACACACACACCAACCAGAGGAGAAATTTTATTAGTGATTCTGAATATTGTGTTAAATACTTTGTATTGCCAAGGTGAAATGTTCAAATGACTAAGTAATACAGTTGTGTGCCAAGTTATTTTATGATCACTTTAGGTAATTTGCATTAAAACAAACTTTAAAAAGCAAGTTTGTTTCATTGAATGTTTGATTGTATCTTTACATCCTTTAAAAGATATTCTGAGTATATTTTTGACAGATTCTTGATTGCAAAGGTACGTTCATTCGTTCTGTATGCCTGGAGTTTTATATCTGCCAGGTAAGAACCTTAGCATCAACGTAAGCAATAAATAAATAAATATAGTAGGACATCAGCTTATCTTTTAACTGAAAACTAGTGGTTAAATCTGTTAGACTCTGAAGGATTGTCAGGCAGTTAATTACATTTAGGAAATTAGTTAGAAAACCACCATTTTTTGAGGTATGAGAGCCCATTATTTGTTATGGATAGAAGTTTGATTTCTTTCAGTACACAAAACTTAAACAAAAAGATACTCTATTTTTAAATGTTTCTATGTGTCACTGGAAAAAATCATTTTTTTCCTTTAGCCAGTTTTTATTTTGAGAGCTAACCAGAAAAAAATATTATGCATAGGTAAAATACACTCATTAACACAGAAGGATATCACAAGCATAATAATTGTTTTATTGCATATTAAAATTAAATGTCATTTAATTCACTCTAATCATTTTTCTTGTCATTTTATTCTTTGTTAAGTTACTTATTCGGTCGGGGGCAGTTATGAGGCACTTTGTCACATCAAGTAATTACTTATCCATGGTGTTTCCTGTACTTTTTTCTAGATTTACTCAGGTTGTGTGTCTGGCCAAAGGTGGATAGGTCTTTTCAGGTCATGATTTGGTTACTCCTTACTAATCCAGCTTAGATGATAATGCTACTAAGGCTGGTATATCCTGAAAACCTTTCTAGCAGTTGAAAATTATAATGCAATTGCTTTTTGCAATTTAAAAGTTTGTTTGTATCCTTTTATAACCTGAGTTGTTTTCATGCCTGTTCCTTCCTGCTGCTAACAAAAATCCTACATTTTATTGCTTCTTCTTGAATCATCTGTAGAATCACTCAATGTTTTAGCTAGAGGAGCCCTTTCAGATGATCTAATTCAGCACCCTCATTTTACAGATGAGGAAACTGAGGCCTTGGACTAGAACAGAGGTCTCCTGACTCAGTCTAGGACTCTTTCTATTACATCATGCTGCCTGATGTTTGTCTTTGTGGAACTCAGCAACAACATATGCAGGGTGAGCTTTTTTAAAAAAATTAACACACAAAGTGATTTTCTACTCTCATGAACTGCTATTCATTATTCGTCTCTAACTCTTATTTTCCTTTCTTACCTATACTATTTTAATCAATTATAGTCCAATTAATCATGACACTTTTTTATTTTGCTGCTACTTCTTGGCATTTGACCATGATTTTTGAAGAGTTAAACTCTTAATAAGATGATTTCTTATCAGTAATACCTATAGCCTTACCAGGCACTATAGCAACAGTAAATTAAAATGTATAACGGATGATTTGTAGTCTTAAATTTGGATTTAAAAAATGAATTACAAGTAAGTAAGTACAAGAGTGTGGATGAGATCTAAGAGCAGATGTGATAAGAAAGTGATTTTTTTGTAAAATATCGAAAAACCGAGAAATATCAGCCAACAGTGACATTTTTGCAGAGGCCTAGCCTTTGAACATATGGAGTTAAAACACATTTATGTTTTAGGTTATTGAGTTATTTTCTGTATTGATGCTCAAATTGGCCTCAAGTTGGCTCCTGTGTCCTCTTGATAAGACCGTAACAGTTTTGGATAGCTTTCTTGGTTTCTGATTTGACAAGGTATTACATGGCTTATGTGGTTTTCAAGGGTAATTCAAGGACTTTTATTCTTTTCTTTTCTTTTTTTCCCAAGTTCTGGTAGTAAGTTCATGATTTACTGGTTCTGCAGGACTGAAGTGTCATTTTCACCCCCATATCAGTCTGGGTTCCTCAGAGAGACAGAACAAATAGTGTGTGTGTATATGTATATTTATAAAATACATACGAGAGGGGATTCACTATGAGAATTAGCTCTTATGATTATGGAGGCTCAGAAGTCAGTCCCTCAGTAGGCTGTCAGGAAGCTGGTGAACCAGGAAAGCTGTAGCAGGCTCAGTCCAAGTTTGAAGGCCTCAGAGCAGGCCAAAGCTTAAAGACCTGAAAACCTCCGGGGCCACTTTTTCAAGTCCTAGAGTCCAAAAGCTTGGAGAACCTTGCTGATGTCCAAACTCCATAAGAGAGAGAAAGAATGAGAATTTGCCTTTCCTCTGTCTTTTTCTGTCAGGGATATTCTGTTTGGATGGTGCCCGTGCACAGTGGGTGTAGGCAGGTCTTCCTTACTCAGTCCACTGATTCAAATGCTAATCTTTTCTGGAACTACCCTCACAGATATACTTGGAAATAATGCTTTACCACCTATCTTGGGTATCCGTTAATCCAGTCAGGTTAGCACCTAAAATTAACCAACACATTCCCCTATCTTCCATTTGTTTTTTGAATTTTTATAAACATAGCTGGAAAGTACAAAATCTTTTAGCTTAATGAAAATTAACATGTTTCTCACGTATTTTCATTTTTTATCTGTTGTTTTAAGTCAGTGAAATAACCACTATGTCAGACTTGAGAATTTTAGGGTTAACTAAGGCACTGTGAATGCTAGATAAATAATTGATTCAGGTGAACTAAGGCAGATATCTTAGAAATATTATTTGACTGCAGTTTTCCTGCAAAGAAATCTGTCGGGAGAAGGGTTGTAGATATTGTTTTATTTTGATCAAGGCAAAATTGTGTATAAATTGTGCTTGAATTATATTTTGTATGCTGGAGTATAAGGGCTATATTTTGTGATTTATAAAGGTTGAAAAAACAGAATAGCTACTATGTGTTAGGCGCTTTATAAAGCACAGATTGCTTTTTAAATGCTTATAATTTGGTAGTGGTTTAAAAATATGTATAATAAAAGGTGACATAACAATATTAATAGTTAAAAGATTAAAAACTGCTTTTCCGTGCAGTCTTACCTGTGAGGTATGTGGGTTAGAGTTTATTCTGTTTCACAGATTAAGAAACTGGGATTTAGGGAAGTTAAAATGACTTGATTTAATGTCTTCATGTCAGAAGCCAAGTAGCATTTGAAAGAAAGTGTCAGTGTGTTCTGATTCCTGGTCTAATAATCTTTTTACTGTTGTTCAGTTTTAAGACGAGTAGTAATGTTTAGGGGTACGGGAGAAAAGTACCCAGACATCTTCAGTGTTGGCATTTGAATGGGCATCATAAAGAGATGACTTTTGAAGAAGAATTTCAACAGTTGTAGTGAAACAAAGAGCTTAAAAGCAGGAAAGCGGGAATTTGTGGGATATGTTAGAATGATAACAATATCTGAAGGATAAAGTACTTTTAAAGAAAGTACTGTACAGCTAGATAGGTACTTTGACACCATAGAATGGAGAACTTAAATGCTTAGATGAAAGGTTTAGAGTGAATGTGGAAGCTAATAGGTGGCTGTAAACATATGACATAATCAGAGTTAATGTTTTTTGCCTACGTGTCAGATAATAGGAAGAGATTCTGAGGCTATTGTAATAATATAGGTGATAGTGCTGTAGAAAGGAAGATGGGGTTACAAGAGGTATTACATAGGTTCTAGAAGATAAAATCTAGAAGATCGAGGGTAGAAGCTGAGATAAGAAGTTGAATACAACGTGATACTAGAGTTTAAAGCCTGGTGAATGTTAATATCAATGATAGTATTAGGGGTGGCAAGAGGAGAAACAAATTTGGGGGTGTAGGACATAAATTGCCTCAGATCATGATGTTGAATTACGAGATTCTGAAAGGACGTATAAATAGACTTTTGTATCAGTCAGCTAAAATTGGAATGCTGGAGTGGGAAAGACCATAGGATATGTTGTAGAGTAGCACATAACAGGAGAGCTTGTATGGATAGTTTTCTAATTCCTCACAGTGGGTGTGAGAGTAAACAGTGAAGATTAGAGGGCTAGTAAAGAAGTCCTCTGTCCACATGTTTAGTGCAAGAAGAAAAATCAGTGGAAGAGACAAATGCTGAGTTGAGAAGCCAAATTCTGAGATTTTAAAGACTGTTCTCATTTTCAGTATTCTCATTTGCCTGGAATGGCAGGAAATGCAGATCAAGAAGTGTGATGTCCTGTTGAATTTGGAGGTGATTAGGTGACAAGTAACAATGTTATTTGGAGCCCACAAAGTCAGGAGCAAAACTTTAACAAAAACAAAAACTTCCTTCATCTTATATGGGTACACATACTCTTTAACTTAAATCCATAAGTGTGATTATACTTTTTGTAGTGTAGTCTTTTTTCTTTGTCCCCCTCTCCACATCAGTTTGTTCTTAATGACTGTGTAATATTCCATAGTGTGAATGTACCATGATCTGATTTTGCTACTCCCCATTTAGTGGACATTCACTCTTTCTTTCCTTTTCTTTAGTCACTAAAAAGCAGTGTTCCTAAAATAAATATCCTTATGAACTTTTATTTCTTTAGGGTGTAGGGTATATGTGTTAGTTGAACTATGTGACATTGTAACTGACCATTTTTACCACACAAAAAAGCAATTCTTATGGTGAGTCTAATGTTTTTAATTTTAATAGAGGTTGCAAGATTGTTTTCCAATAAGAATTCACATTTCCACTTTCACAGTATATGGGACTAACCTTTTCCCCATTTTCCTGCCAGAAACAGGCATTATAGATCTTTCAAATTTTTCCCAGTTTTAAAGGTTTTTTTCTGCTCTCTAGATGGGACATATAGCCTCTAGTATTTTGGTAAAATATATATAAGTATGTGTGTACATACAAGAACATACTATACATGTTTATTTAAAATATTTAAGTATTAAATCTATTTGGAATTTTTTTTGGTCTATGATAAAACATGTGGGCCCAATTTTATTTCCTTTCAGATTACAGTCACTCGTGGCAGTACAAGTCTGTACCACAGTCTCTCCTTTTGCCACTGAATTCAATTCCCACATGGCCTATGTTAAATGTGTTTCTCTTTCACTACTTCTTTTATACTCTGGGATATTTTCAGTCATTTTTCCATATAATTCCATGTCCAATTATAAAAATTACTAAAAATTTTAATAGGAAATTGAATTTGCATTGTATATCAGTTTCAAGAAGTTATTTTTATGATGATGACATTTGTCTCAAAATAAGGGTATACCTTTTCCTTTACTCAGATCTTTACATCTTACAATAAAAATATTTTTGGTTACATAAATCCTTTGTCATCTTGTTCTTTTTTTTCCCTAAATATTTAATAGTTTTTTGCTCTTGTAAATGGGATATTTATTTTTTCATTTGTATTTATAGGTGCTTATTACTGGAGCAGAGAAAAGCTATTGATTTTGTTAGTTACTGTGTTAAATTCCCTTGTAAAGGGCTAGTAATTTTGCTAATGATATGATAGTTATTACCTAGAAGACCTGACAAATTCTGTGGTAGAGAGACAATTTATTCTTTTATATGTCAGTTACTACTTCTTGGCACAAAATAATAGGATGAATGAAAATAAAAGTTTTTAGAATGAACAAAATGTCCAGGAAGGTTCTGTTAAATTTTACCAAAGATGTTGCCTGAGATTGAGGGGCTTTTAGTGAGATGGAGTCATTGAAATTTTTGTAAACTCATGATGGAAAATTTGATAAGGAAGTTAAAAACATAATAAAACGATTGCCAAATGGCTCAGAGGAGGCCAAGTGATTTTAGACCCTATTCTGGTCATTGTTTGGGGTTATGGAGTGCTTGAGTGGGAGTTGGCAAGGCTGCTTGAGCCAAATGTCAGGATCATAGCATTTGTTGTTGAAATGTCTGATTGGTAGATGAAAATAGAGGGAGAAAAGATAAATTACAGGAGGGTGATACTGGATTGAAAGGTACTAAGAAGGATGTGTTGCTTGAAGTGATTAAGAAAACCTGTTCAATTAGGAACTGAGAAGATCAGAGATTTGAGTTTACACTAAAAAAAGTTATTTATTTTTAAACAGTTATAGTATTTAGAGAAATTTTGAAGTATGTGGCATGAGGGAAGCCATGGTTTGCATGATCTGAGGAATTTGTCAAAATACACATGCTTCTGCTTTATCTCTGTCTTGCTGAAATTTAATTGGCTTTTCAGGGTTGTCATAGAGTTTATGACATTACTTTGAAAATGCTGCCCCAGGTGACTTTGATACACCACAATAAGTAAAAACACTGGTATAATAGAAACTGGAGCAGGGACCTTTTTCTTTCTTCATATTCAGTGTTTGGCCAAAAAAGAAATGGAGATAGAAATTATTGAAATTGAGGGTGTAATGGTGATCAGTATGGGAACTTGGGAGAAGGAATATTGAGTTTAAGTTACTGAAGATTATTTTTTGGTATTTTAAAACACTAATGACTAGTAAAAAGAAAAAGTCATATTTTTTTTCAACAAATAATAATTGAGTGCCCTCTGTGAATCAAGCTGTATTCCAGGCATAAAACTACAGTGGTGAATAAGAAAGATCAAGGGTCTACTCTTATGTAGTTTTCATTTTTTAGTGAACGTAAATTGTCCAGAAAAGATACAGACTCCATGAGAAACTGGAAGAGGTAAAGGAAATCAGTATTTTTTTCTTTGTCTCCTAAATGACATTTTCTAATGGCTACTTTTAATCAGGATCCAACTAAAGTCTACAAATTGCTTTTAGTTTCTAAATTCTTTGTCTCTTCCACTTACTGAGATAAGAAATTGATTCATTTGTCCTGTGGAATTTCCCACATTCTGAATTTGGCTAATTGCGTACTTGAGGTATTGTTTAACACAGTCTACTCTCCTCCTGTGATTTCTGTAGAGTGGGTAGTTAGAGGCTTGATTGAACTTTTAATTCTTTGGTCATAAAGTCTTTTATCTTCCTTTTACATCACATCATGAGGTATAAACCATCTGTTGTCTGATTTTCAGTGATGTTGATATTAATTCATCTGCTATAGTCAGAATGTTTTTGTCCCTCCAAAATTCACATGTTAAAATCTAATCCCTGATGTGTTGATATTAAGATGTTTGGGAGGTGCTTAGGTTGTGAGGATGGAGTCCTTGTGAATGAGATTAGTGACCTTATAAAGAGGCTGGAGGGAACTCATTTTGCCTTTCTGTCATGCGAGGGTGCAGCAGCAAGGCCCTATCTGTGAGGCAGAGAATGAGCCTTACCAGACACTAAATCTGTTGGCACCTTGATTTTGGACTTCCTAGTCTTTAGAACCATAAGTAATAAATTTATACTGTTTATAGATTACCCAGCCTAAGGTATTTTTGTTATAGCAGCCCTATGCACTAAGACACCATCCATTATAAAGTTCCACATCAAATTTTCCCCTAGTGGGCTTAGCACTCATTCAAGATTGGTGTCTAGGTCCATTATTTTTTCAGAGATAGCAAAATGGTTATTTTCTCATCATATCATTACTTCTGCATTGAGTAGCAGGAATTAGGCTGTGGTGTTGGCTGATAATCAAACCATCTCGGATAAAACATCTTGCTCCCGTCACTTACGGTGAAAGATCCCCAGTCGGGGTAGATGAGCATCCAGTGACTTCTTTTCCTTTGCAACACACTGGGCAGCAGATGAGTGCAACCATTGTTTTTGAGAGCCTTGTCTCAAAACCACTTTGGATTCAGCATTACACAAAAGTAATGGTGCCTTTATGTTTTGAGAGTATCCCAAAAGACCAGCTTTATGTAGTTTTAAGCATGTCCTGTGTGCCAGTCGAGATACAGTCCATGGTGCATTCCTTTGCATTTTGAAGGATGGTGATAGATTTCAGCTTCTACAAGGACTTTACTGGTTCATTATAAAGGACACAGATGATCAGATGAAGAGATACATTTTGTGAGGTATGGAAGGCTCCCAAGCACAGGAGTTCCTTTTCCTGTGGAGTTAAGTGCACCATATGGATGCTTTCACCAATCCAGAAACTCCTCCTATCTCCTATTAATAAGATACCAGGGGTCTTTGATAGTTTCCTTGCTTTCTTGCATGATAAGATGTTTTGGGTTCCCTGCTTCAGCCCTGAAATTGGCCATTTTTCCAAGGAGTTTGGATTCTTTTTAGTGGAAAATGTTTACATACTACAATCTAGATATGGGGTACTCATTACTATTGGTTGTCATTAATTGGTTCTAGGCCATTTTAGAACTAGATAATGCATGTTTTTAGTAAGTGAAAAATCATGATTTCCTACTTATAAATGTAAGATTATAGGATTTTAAAGCTTCATTTGTATGAATTTTAATGAAAATATATTAACGTATTCTAAGCATTAAAATAATTTTAATTTAATTTTTTGCATTCAGTTCCATAGGATACAAATTTTTAAATAAAAGTAAAATGGTCAAACTTATTTACCATCAAGAAAAATTGTTCTCTAGACAATAGGACACATTCATCCTCTAACTTCTCAAATTCCCAAGCAAGCATATTGCTGTATATCCTCCAGATGTAGCCAGCTTGTGGAGTACAGTACTATACTATGAAGAAAAGATGAAAAGGTTTTTCTTCTAAAGTTACAAATTTAAAACTATTGTTACAAGACTTCTGAAAACAGTTTAAAATTTCTTTGAGGTTATTTTTTTGTCCTTAGTCTATATCCCCTAGGTATGTATACAATCAAAATGCTGTTTTAAAGTTGATCAGTTTTCTTTATGATAGCAAACAGTTTCACTGGTTTACAATAATAAAGGCTTCTTTTCCATTCATTTTACATGTAGATGATGTGGGTTGGCTGTGGCTCTGTTCCATGAGTCTGTTCATTTGGGGATCCAGGCTGTTGGAGCAGGCCCCATGTGGGACATGCTCATTCTTTTGGCAGAAGAAAAGAGCAAGAGAGCTGGCACACACTTGTAATATCTCTTAAGTCTTGTGATTGGATATAGGGTGTATCATATCTACACAAATTCCATTGGCCAAAGTGTGTCACATAGCCAAGGTCCAAGTTGTTGGGGCAGAGTTAAATAACTCTATAGCAAGAAGAGAAAAGTGTGATACACTTGAGTTGTATTCAGCCATATAAAGTTATTGATGCCATCATAGTTACCATAATTAGTGTTAGTTTTGTTTTTGTTTTTGAGGGGTTATCTGAAAACCAAGCTAGACAGATAACTGAAGGTAAGGGGAAAAGTCTTGTTATCTGTTGTCTGTACCTGTCACTTACATCATTGGAGGGGGAAAATGGTAGCATATGTATTTACCAGTCCTGGGCTTTCTCAGCTTAGTAACTGTTAGGAGTTGAATTGTGTCCCCCAAACTTCAAATGTTGATGTCCTAACCTTCAGTACCTCAGAGTGTAGTCTGATAGGGTTTTTAGAGATATTCAGGATAAAATGAGGTTATTAGGGTAGGTCCTAATACAGTATGACTGATATCCTTATAAAAAAGAGGAAATTTGTACTTAGACATAGAGGGAAAACAGTATGAAGAAACACAGGGAGAAAACGGTGAAGTGACTGTAGTAATGTATCCATACGCCAAGTGCTATGGTCTGAGTATGTCCCTCCAAAATTCATGTTAAAACCTAACCTCCATTATGGTGGTATTAAGAGTTGGGGCCTTTTGGGAAGTGAGTCCTCATGAGTGGAATTAGTACCCTTAGAAAAGAGGTTGAAGGGAGCTCCTCTGCTCCTTAGGCCATGTGAGGATACAGCAAGAAGATGCCGTCCCTGAAGCAGGGATCCCTCACCAGATGCCAGATCTGCTGGTTCCTTGGTCTTGGACTTCCCAGCCTCCAGAACTGTGAGAAATTTCTGTTGTTTATAAATTACCCAGTCTAAGATATTTTAGCAGCCCAAATGAACTGAGACACCAAGGAATCTAGGAGAGGGATCTGGAACAGATCCTTCCTCAGCACCTTAAGAGGGAGTGTGGCCCTGCCAACACGTGGATTTCAGACTTCTGACTAAAGAATTGTGAAACAATAAAATTCTGTTGTTTGTGGTATATTGTTTAGGCAGCCCCAGGAAACTAATGCAGTGAAACTTTGACAGTGTAGTTCTGTTTGGCTTGATTGTAAGCGTGGGGGAAGGAATATGAACTATAACTGTAAGTTGCTATGTTGTGAGTGACTTTATTGCCAAGCTAAAAAAAATTTGAGACTTTGCTAGAGGAGTGCCTTGAAATATGTTTGTCAGCCAAAGCAAGAAGAAACTAGCGTGAGGGTAGCTGTTATTTTATTTTTTTTAACTTTTATTGTGTAATAATAGGGTAGTCTAGCTGCTGAGGTGATGCAAGAGGATGGATACTCTATTCAGATTTAGAATTGCACCTTCCAATTTTTTGTCCTTCCCAGCTCTGAAAAGGTGCAGGCGTATTTGAATTAGTTCTTTTTAAGCTGGAAATCTGCAAAAAGCCACATAACACTAAGTTTTATAGTTGGTTAGTAGGGAAGTTTTGAAAGAAAGTATCGGGGGTTGAATTTTGTCCCCCAAAAGATATGTTAAAGCCCTAGCACCCCCAGTACCTATGAATATGACCTTGGAAAACAGGGTCTTTGTAATCAAGTTAAGATGAAATCATTAGTATTGTCCCTGTTCCAATATGACTGGTGTTTTTATTAAAAGAGGGAAATTTAGACACAGACACACAAAGCACAATGGCGTGTGAAGACCCAGACACAGAGGGAAGTTGGCCGTGTGAAGTGAAGGCAGAGACTGAAATTTTGCTGCTACAAGCCAAGGAAACCCTGAGGCTACAGAAACTGGAAGATGTATGGGGTCATTTCTCTTCCAGAAGCATTGGATGGAGTGTGGTCCTGCCCACACAGTTGATTTCAGACTTAATGACTACAACTGTGAGACAATAAATTTCTGTTGTTTTAAGCCACCCAGACTGTGATACTTTGTCACGGCAGTCCTAGGAAACTAATACAGAAAGGCATAAGGATTTTGAGAGTACTTTGTGGTCTGAAGACTGTTTTTCTTAAATTGTCACATTTTGCAGATTATCAGAATGGTTTTAGTTGGATAAACCACTGGTTCCCAAACTTTGTTGTGCACTGTATTCACCTTCAAATCTTTAAAAAATACTGTTTCTGCCTTCCTTGTCTAGAGATTTGAGTTTAATTAGTATGGAGTATGATATGATGTCAGGATTTTTAAAAGCTCCCCAGTTGATTCTAATGTACGGCAAATTTTGAGGGAACTGCCTGGCTAAATCTTCCAGCTTAGTCCAATAATCTCCCATCTCCCCCAGTCTCTTGCTAATATCCCCCCTCCTCCCCCAAGTCATTTGTACCTTGGCCTACCTTGTTTGTCTTTTTAAAATTGTACTCTTTTCTGTTCTTGCCAACTAGGCTAGACAAAAATCTTTTATTTATAACGTTGCTCTAAGGGGTCTTATTTGTATTAAAACACTGAACAAATTTTTAAAATTTCTAAGTCACATGTGCATCTGTTTTTGAAGGATGAATTATGAGTTATTAGTATTACATAAATTGCAAGTAAATGAAAAACTAACACTATTAAAGTAGACTTGTTTCATGAAATATGCAAGTAATTTTAATTATTCAAATTGTTATTGAGCATTCTCTTACAAGATTGGATTAGAAATGATAAATTGAAGGATGCAAGAATGCCTGCCTTCTCAAACATTTCTTTTTTGTCTTCAGGTCTCCTACTTTATATCATTTTTTTCCCCATTCTTAGATCACAAAGTGAGAGATTCACTGTCTGTGGTTGTATTCTGGATTAGCAATTTCTCCATGAGAAATTCTAAATTGGGGTTTTCTTTTGGAGGAGGGGCATGTTGTAGCCTAAAAATAAAAATAAGCAGCACATTTTGGATCATTTGGGCGGCCACTTTGAAACAAAGTACAACTATTCATGTTTATTTTAATCCTATAGTTGGCAATAGACATCAAGCATCTTGATATTGATAGGTAAATTTCATTTTATAGTTTAAGATAAATACTATTCCTAGTTTTATATTTATATAAATTTTGATAACATAATAATCTTAGTCAGCTCTTGGAATCAGTGTGTTTTTACTTTTAAAAGGTACTTAATATTACTCAAGTTTGAGAAACACTGAGTTAAGAAAATGTATTTATGCTTTTGTTGCAATATAAGTAATTTCCTTGGAAAGCAGAACATTAAACTATTATTATTCATTAGCACTGTAGTATATCAGCTTGCCAAGCTTGTCGTCTACCTGGCTCTAAGGAATGAAATGTTTTTTTTGATGATGAGAGTTGGAGAGGTACTGTTTGAAGAGTGCAACAGGCTCAGTTGGTGTTAGAGTGTGGGATGTCAGAGTTAGGTTCAAGAGAGGATGGGGAGCAGGAAACTGTGAAGGTAGAATTTCATTAGTGGAATAGTGCTAAATATTGGGGTGGGTGGTAGACTAGTCTAGGGAAAGGGGTAACAGGAGATTGTAGGGAGAGCTGTGTTTACTCAATAATTCCTAGGCTTAGTCTTCCAAACTGGCAAGAGGTTGATAATGGCTCATATACAAGGATTTTGAAAAGAAAGAAAGCCCTGTCATCTTAGGCTTGAGTATCTTTTTAATATATCCACAGCAATTATTGATGTGGTAGCACTAGCAGTGGTGAGTGTGGACAAGGTTTTTCCTCTCTGTTCTCTAAATCCCTTCCCCTACATCTCCACTGCTCATTCTTATGTGTCCTCAGCAACACAGGAGAAAGTATGGAAATTGTACCATACCTTCTGGTGTGATCTAGAAATCTGGCTATAAAATTTGTTGCTCAGCTAGTAGCTCCCTTCCTTTATTTCTCATGTAGCTAACAGATTGAGTATATGATGAATCAATTCTGTGATTGATTCAGTGCCAAAGTACTGCATTCTTTGTTGCCTTATTTGTGGTGAAGAAGGCTGTCAGTGCTTGTAGTCTTGAATTTATTTTCTTTGGGAAATAGAGTGCAAGAGAGAAACCAAATTTCAGTTGATGGGAAATTTCAGGTGTGTGGCCCTTTGGAACCTTACCACTTAACACACATAATGAGTCTGGGTGGAAAAACCATGCAAGGTAATATAGATCCCACCAGAAGAGAAGGGAGTGTGTTGTGGTGGCAGTGCCTCTTTCCCACAGCTTCCACACCTTTTCTACAGCTTTTTTTAGTAGAATTTGGAGGAAATGGGATGCAATCTGGAATTTAGCTGTGAAGACTACTTTTATGTTAATGGATTTCTTTTTGTTAACAGTGCTCAGGGCTTAGAACAGTGGCAGACATATAGTGTAATAGTAAAATATTTGTTAAATGCATGATAGAAAAACTAAATTTCAGTAAAATTATCAAATCAAGTGGGTATATCTGGAAAGAAGTCCATTTACAGAGATGTTGTCTCAGAAAATTTATAATTTTCACTGCTGATATATTTTAGAGTTAGTAGATGTTATATGTTCTATCCAAACTAAAACTTTGGTATATTTAATAAACCTTTTTGTTTATTAAATATAAATTTATTAAATACCTAATGTGTATTCCAACATGAACACAAAAGAAAACAAACTAAAGATTTAGGTCATATCAAAATCTGAACAGTACTGTAGCTTAAGGAGGCTATTTTCTTATTTCCCCAGGGAAAACTCTTTGACGAAAAGATTATCACCAGTATTGCCAGGAGGGAATCAAGTTGTATACTAGCAGATCACAAACATTTTAGTTAGTGTTCCATTACAGTCTTAATTTATTGATGACCCCAAAGAGCTTTTGTTTATGTGGTTTATAGCTATCGATATTTACTGCACCATATAGTAAAACTGAAATTTGATATTACTTACTAATATATTTTAACATAACACACCCATTCATAGCACTTTAACACAAATCATGTATTTTTGTGAAAAATAAGTGTTTTCCAAGACAAAATATTTAAAGAAAAGAGTGGCATTGTTTTTACGTTTTTGCAAATCTCTGTTAATCTCTAAAAAAGGCTGGGTTCTCACATCTTCTACATTCATGTGTTGAGTTATGATGGAGTAGTTTAAATATTTGAAAAAAAATCTGGAATTTTTCAAATCAAAAGAAAAATTTACTTTTAAGATAAATTTTGATATTTTACTTTGCTACTACACCAAACCTCAACAAGTGGATAGTTTCTTAAGAGTTAGCTATAGTGTAGGATCTGAAATTGTATCAGTGAACTTTTTGTATTCCGTTACATTAAAATCCACTGGTCTCTTGAACTTCAGTGGATCTTTTACCCGTGTATAATTTTGCACTGGCCATTGAGGAAAGAATTGGTTCCCTGAGTTATAAAGATCTTCTGTACGTTTATTGTGCAATATCAAAAAATTAGAGCCATTAACATTACCACTGATCTTATTAAAGAAGTATTTAAGCATTAGGAAACTGTCAAGCTCCAAAATCCTAATTTTCACTTAAAAGCTTAAGTTTTATCCTTGCCAGCAAATACTGTTAGTTATTTTCTTTAAAGTGAGTTTCACTTTGTTCATTTGTAAGAAAATGTGTGCCATATTTCCAGTCTGAAAAACCTTACTTTTGATTGTTCTTTGAGGCATAAATGGTGTTTCATGAAAAAAGTAGCTAGTTCATCTTGCAATTCAAATAATTATACAGTGCCTTTTCTTTGAAACAACCATTGCTTTGGTATGCAGTGGAAGTGCTTTATCTGTACTTAACATTTTGTTATATAGGAATAGGATATTAAAAAGATGTATATTTGAGTATCAAGATTTTAATAAAATGAATAATTTTTGCTGCTTCATCGAGATATTTTTCAGGGAAGAAATTTTTTTTTTTTGAGTGCGTGATGGTGAAAAAATGCAATGACTGTTAGTATGGTAAGGTGCCACTGCCTTGATTTGTACTCAGATGTGAGCAGTTTTACCCACTGTTGCTTTGTAACGTCATTGCAAGTGTCATTTTAGTGAAAAAGACAAGTAATATCTTAGTAACATTATAAAAATAATTCTGACCCTCACAGACCCCTTAAAAAGTCTTGGGAACTCCAGGGTTATACAGATTGCACTGTGAGACCCAATTTCTATGCTAAGTACAAAGTAGACTTTTCACTGGGACATTATATTCAAATTATTAAAGATATCTTGTAAAAATAACTTACATAAAATAAATGAGTTACAGGATCAATTATTTTAAAAGAGTATTTTCTCCTTTTTGATAGTGTGAATAAAATAATATTTTGTGAGATTGAGTCTTATTTAAAAATATAGTTTAAACTTAGCACTTGTCCAGTGTTAAGAGTGGTAGAGTCAGTGTTAAGAGTGGTAGAGTTTTTGTTTGTTTTAAGGAAATACGTTGCTTTGTTTCTCTTCAGACATAATATCACAGGCAGTCATGAAAATATATCTTTGAAATGTTTGCAGATGTATTTGTAGTTTTCAGGGATAATGCACAAAAAAGTAAATTTGTTGTCGTTTAATGTTAGTACTTTAAGAAATCAGTGAAATTATTCATTTTGTTGGACTGGGGCTTTTTTTGTTAGTTTTGGTTTGATTATTGTATTAAAATAAGCTGAAATATGCGTGTTATTTAGAATTTAGTGTTTCTCCTTGAGATTATTTATGTGGTTGTATCTAAATCCTAATGTTACATTTGCTTTACAGTTTACAAATGTACTTTAGTAAATATGGTTTCATTTAGTCTATTAAGGTACTTAATTTAGTCACATTTTAGGCTATTTGCTAAAGACAGTAAAGCTAAGTCTTAAAATTTACCTTCTTTAATGTACAATATTTTATACACACAAAAGTGGCATAATCTAACATTGGTAGGATTTTAATTATTACTTTTAAAGAGGCAGGAAATTAAGGGTAAAGCAGTTTTTTGATGCTTCTCCTGTAGTGAATGGGACATTGGTGGGCAGAAGATTATAAATGTTAATGTATTATGTTAATCTTGTCATCTTTGATCATTTCAAGAAGACAGCATAGGTTTCTAAAGATAGAGTCAAATTTTCAAAAAGGCAGATTCTAGCAATTTGAACTTTAGTAAATTCAAAGGTATTGAATGAGTGATTAAACAGAGTTTTAAGAATTTGTGATGATGGATTTGTATGTTTACTAGGGCTGCCAAAACAAAATACCATAGTCTGGGTAGCTTAAATAACAGAAATTTGTTTTCTCACAGTTCCAGATGCTAGAAGTCCAAGATCAAGGTGTCAGCAAGGTTGGTTTCTTCTGAGGCCATTTTTCTTGACTTGCAGATGGCCATCTTCTCACTGTGTCCTCACATGGCCCTTCTTCTGTGCACATGTATCCTTGATGTGTCTTCCTGTTCTTATAAGGGCACCAGTCATGTTGGATTAGTCCCCACCCAAGTGGCCTCATTTGGACTTAGTCACCTCTTTAAAGGCCCTATCTTCAGATACAGTCACATTCTGAGGTGACTCACTTCCCCTCCACACACACTTGGTTTTTTTTCTTGTTAGTTATGATAGTTTGAGTTTGTAGTAAAAAGTACAATAGGTCCACCATATTAAAGAAATAGTATTGTCACAGTGTGTCTTGGTTTCAGCAAGACAGTTTGATAGAGTTCCCTATGATAACCCTGTGGGCAGCAAGACAGCAGATGGACTATTACTTTGCTTCACAGCAGGTTGAGAACTCACATCCAACAAACAAAATAATTTTAATAGATTATTCTGTTGTGAGTTTAAAAGTTGTTATTTAGTGGGTATTGTAATGGTCTGTGTGACAGCAGAGGCTGGCTGATCATTTAGGACTGCCATTTATACTGAGGGCCATGTAAACTGTACAGTGACAGCCTGTAGTATACAGGGGGCCTTGACATCGTATGTCATGACTTTGAATTAGCAACAGACCTTGTAGTGCCAAGAATTTTGATTCTTTATACTCATTGTTTTTTTTTCCTGCATGGATGAAAGTCAAATTTAAGTGCTTAGTATTTAAATAACATTTCTATATATAGAAATGCTGTTCTCACATGTCAGCATTGTCACATTGAAATGAGGAAGATAATAATGAAGAGGAAATTAAATAATATGTATAAGGCCTAGCACCATACATAGCATGTAGCAGGTACTTAGTAAATGGGAATATACTTTCCTCCATTTTTCTTAACATCCGTATTAATGAGAAGCAGTGTGCACACAGGAGCAAGGGTAACTTGGTGCATTTCAGAAATTTTGAATTAAAAATAAACTTAGCTCTCCAACACTGTTAAAGAAGCCTGTAAGCCACCTACATTTTAAGTTCTTTGCCTTCCTGCACCGCTAGCCTTAAGTTGTATGCTCTCCTAGTTTTTTGTACTTTTTCTTGTCTGAGTTATAACTAGTTAATTGTCTTTCTTTCCAGCAATCTGTAAGCTCATAAGGTCTGGTCCTAGTCTGCTTTATTTAGCTGTGTCTTCAGCAGCTGTGATAGTACCTTGTACCATTGGAAGTACTCAACCATAGTTTTGACTGAGTGAATGCAATAAATTGGTCAGAAAAAGTGTTACAGTATGTTTTTTTCCCACCATTTTTACTAATCGTATGATCGTTGTAGTGGTTTTTTTTTCACTTTTCACCTAAAAAAAAAAAAAAAAAAAAACACATTTATTCCTCTCTGATGGGGACACACACATGCAAAATGATCATCTGATCCGCATTTGTTTGGATTGGCTTGTCACCTCAAAGTAATACAAGTAACTAGAAATATAACCTTCTTATGTGAGGGGGACCCACCATGGTGCCACTCTCCATGAGCTGTGAATGATAACATTGTATCTCAACTGGAGCATCTCTGCTGGGCTGTCCTCCTTTTACACCAAGAGTTCAGCTTCTGTAAAGTGTGACTTCCTGGGGGGTTGCTACACTTTCTAGGTACCCACTTCCATGGGCAGTTCTTTCCACTTTCTAGTCCAGAAACAATTGGAAAAATCTGACTTTCCCCCTCTTTTCTTTTTTATTTCTTCAAATCCAATCTGTCACTAACCTTAGTCATTTTCTTGTTTTAATTTGTCAGTATTCATTAAAAATAAAATAGCCATTCATCTAATTCTCATTGACCCAGAAATTTACTTGTGTGGACTTTTCCTGATCTTGGGGAATATTCATAAGTGCGTGCCAACCAAAAAGACCTGGAAGAAAAACACATCTTATGTCAGTCTTAGAATAATGAAAATTTAGAATCATCTAACTGTTGAACAAAAGAATTTAATACGTATGTTATGGGATAGTATGTTGCTACTACACATTTTGGACTAAATTATTTTTGTAAGATAAAGTAATTTTGTTATACATTTGACTTTGGAACACACACAGAATTCCCATATCTTATAACAGTGTGTTGTAGGTAGGAGATTTAAGGAGATAATCTTTTTTCTTTCTTTCTCTCTGTCCATAACTCTTTCGCTGTTTTTTTCAGTCATTTGAATTTAAAATAATGTGATATCTAGGATCATAGTTGGGCCTGGTTTGCTTCAAGAATGGGATTAGAAAAGAATATGATATCTGTGTTGATTGAGGCTAAAGTCTGAAATAGTACTGGATGTGTAGAAGAGAAACTAGGAGATGATTAAATATTTGGAGCAGTTATTGTTCAGTATGTCTGCTGAATTTAGTTTTGTGGTGCTGAAAATTCGGTACATATTCAGTTGAATGAATGAATTATAGCCATATTGCCTCAGTACTGTGTTTTTATAATATTTGCTAAATTATTGTCTATAAAGTCATGAAGTAAAGTAGTATTTTGTAGTGAACTTTTAAAATATTAATACTTTTGAATAAGAATGTACTTTTGAATATAACCACGTGGCTAAGTATTAAGAATGTAGTTTTGTGTTTGCTTTTGGCCACTATAATATAGCTCTGAATTGAATTAAGTAGTTGACTGACTAACTGCTAAGCATTTTAAGTAAAAGCTTTTATGAGTTTACAAGCAGTTTCTGAGAGTTAGGATGGAAAGTACAAAGATACCTAATTTTTCTTGGAACTCGGTTATTTATTATTTAAGCATGAACAAGTGTGATCAGGCAGAATATACAAATAAATGCTTTGTGAATTTAGGAAGTATTAATTTATTTTGGGTATCCTGTTTAATAGTTCATAAGTTCCTTGAGGGTAGGACTTTGTTTACACATAATACACCTTCCACTAGGCCTGACACTGAGGTGATAACAGGGTAAAGATTGGGTGAGTGTCTCTGCTATTTTGTGACCTACTTTAAAGATAATTGTTCTGGGGCCGACCCCCTGGCTCACTTGGGAGAGTGCAGCGCTGGTAGCACCGAGGCTGCGGGTTCGGATTCTATATAGGGATGGCCCGTGCGCTCACTGGCTGAGCGTGGTGCAGGCAACACCGTGCCGAGGGTTGCGATCCCATTACCAGTCAGAAAAAAAAAAGATAATTGTTCTGAAAGATACCACACTGGAGGAGGTAGCAGTGGTAAGTGTTCTTGTGTGCCCTCTGAGAATCTGTGTTACCTGGTATCTAGTCTTCATGTAGGGCATG
Organism: Cynocephalus volans; assembly: GCF_027409185.1. Taxonomy (NCBI): domain Eukaryota; kingdom Metazoa; phylum Chordata; class Mammalia; order Dermoptera; family Cynocephalidae; genus Cynocephalus; species Cynocephalus volans. The sequence continues at coordinate 101,603,805 of NC_084460.1, read as the reverse complement.
TGAAGACTACAAGTAAACTAGAAAGGACCATTTCTGCCAAGCCATGTTAAGTACACTAATGAAGTAGTGGTATTTTCAGTAATTTTGCTGTTTGGTGCATAGACTTTTAAGATGTTTTGGACTTGGGCCTTTTAAGGTCTTTTCCCTTAAAAAATTGAGTTTTGATTGCCAGAAACTGATGCAGCATTATAATTAATGGGATAATCAGTTCATGGAAGTTTGAACAGATGATTCCCCTGCTCTGCTTGTTCAGTATTTTTTATTATGGCTTAAAAAAAAATACCAGCAATATGTATCTATTTGAGAAATTTTTATAAACATTACTTAGTATCATTTTGATTTGTATTTTTCTTTGCCATGGAATCACTTAGGTAATGCTCAAACACCACTGATCACTACTTTAAGTTGGGACATTGATTACCTTTGCTTATCAGAAGCGGTCATTGTTGAAAACCTTTGCATCTTAGGTACTTCTTCAGTGCCAGTGTTCATTATCTGAGTGTGGACTGAACAATGTATTAGAGAAAGAGAATACAGCAAGCCCTTGAACAACACGGGTTTGAACTGCACAGGTCCACTTATATGTGGATTTTTCTCAGTACATGTATTGGAATTTTTGGTTAGTATGTCATGGATACATGACATACGTAACCAAACAGTTGAGTAGCCTGCCTAACAGTAGGCTATTAGTAGTTCAGTATTTAACTGCTTAAGTACTACTTAAGTAAAAATGAGGGGTCCTCCCCACACCTGCCTGGGGCTTGGGGAGTGCAGTTGCATGGCTGTGACCCAAGAAGAAGTTATACGAGGATTTTCTACTGCTTGGGAGTGGGATGTGGGGCAGGGGAACGTGCCCCTTGTTGTTCAAGGGTCAACTCACTTGATGCTTGGATTTCACCTCGCCATCTCATTTTGGAAAATCCTAAAATAAAAGTCACTAGTTGTTTCTGACAAACATCCATAATGGGTAAAATTATGATTTAATTTCTTATAATTTTATAATGGGTAGGGTTGTTTGTTTTCTTTTTAAATTCATTCAGTTCAAGAGGCTTTAAAAAATTAGCTATTGAGTGCCTACCATGTGTGCTAAGCGCAGTACTGCACTTTACTGGGAATTAAGGTAAAATTGAGCAAGGTATCCTCCAGAGCACTTATCATCGAATGTGATATCTAGACAAGATGTCCTGGGCCAAAATCATCAAAGGAATATTTACCTTTATCATTCCACTAAGCATTTATTGAACATTCAGGTTATACAAAATTAATTGTATTCTTTGAAGTAATTTGGGGGATAGTACCGTTTTCTTTACATGAAGATAGTTGCAACTCTTGCTGTATGGTTTTCCGCCTCAGTAAATGGCAGTGCCACCCAACTAGTTGTCCAAAAAGAAACCTTTGATTCTTCCCTTTTCCTCAACTCTGTGTCCAGTAAGTCATCAGTGAGTCTACTTCCTAAATATCTTTGGAATTCCAGTACTCCTCTCTAGCTCTGCTGTGATAGTCCAGGTTTTATTTAATCTTCTGGATTACTGCAATGTCTCCCTAACTTGCCTCCCTTATTCTAAGTCCAGTTTCCTTCCAGTCTGTTCATATCAGAACCAGGATGATCTTTTTAAAATGTAAATCTGGTCTTCCCCCTACTCTGCCTAAAATTGCTCAGTGAATTGATTTTCTCACAGTGCAGCCTTCAAGGTCCCCCAGAATGTGGTTTTTGCTGTATTTCAAGCCTTACTGCATATCTTGCTTCTCTCCTCACCCAGCCCTTCCACTGACTGTTCCTGCTCCCTGGGAGGCTGCCATTCCTTGCCTGCCACCCCCAAGTATTTATATTCTCAAACCCTTGCTGCCTGCCTTCAGCCTGAATACCAGTGATACTTCCTCTGAGATGGATTCCTAGACCAATACATTTGGTTAGAGTTTTTTTCTGTCTGTGTTTTTTGGAAAATTGTTATTACCTCCTTATTTGTCTTCCATTCTGAGATATAAGTTTGACAGGCATTTAGTCACCGCTTTTCCCAGAATATAGTGCAATAGCTGTTCCTGTCACAAAGCAACCTACTCAAATGCTTGTTAATTTGGGATTTTTAAATACACTGTTAACTCTGCATTATAAAGAGATCCATGATGTACAGGACAATCAACATAGGTCCCCAATATTAGATAACCCTTTATATTGAACAGATGTCAACATATCCTTTTTAAACAGGGATCAGCGAACTACAGTCTGTAGTCCAGATTTAGCCTACCATTCTTTTATAAGGACCACAAGCAAAGAAAGTTTTTACATTTTTAAGTGCTTGGGGAAAAAATAATAATTTTATGACACAACATCATGAAATTCAAATTTCAGTTTTCATAAATAAAGTTTTATTAAAACACAGTCACACTCATTTGTTTATGTATTTTGTGTTGCTGCTTTTTCACCACATGGCATAGTTGAAGAGTTGTGACAGACTGCGTGGCTGGCAAAGCCTAAAATATTTACTGTCACTGACCTCTTCTTTAAATCATTTCTGTGATGTGAGAATGGATAAGTAATTATATATACTTAAGTCATAATCTCAGTTTTCTTTTTTTCTCCTCTGTGTTCAAGGTTTAAGTATGTCCAGAAAGGGAATATCATTTGTGATTTGGGAACTGTATTCCAGCCTCTCTATTGTATACATACCTAGAGCTTTTTGAGATTTGAACATTGCTGGGGTAGGTGTTGAGAGAATAGACTTCAAATCCTGCCAAATTAGGTAGACAAAACCAGAGTAGATGACTTGTGATTCTTCCCCACCCAATGGTCTAAAATCAGTCTTTTCCTAAATTACTAATATTCTTGATTTTTAAAATTACCTTTTTTTTTTTTTTTTTTTAACAGTTAAGGAGAAAAAGGCAACACCTTTTCATGCTATTTGATGTAATCATTAAAATATGATGCTGAAGTCCTTTTGTCAATTTTGGTTAATTTTTGTCAATGTGTTAGTTACCTTGTAGAAAAATAGCACCAGCCATGTTTTGGTAGTGTAATCATTTTACTAACTGTTGGAAGTAACTTTGTTAGGGTTTATTATGAGGCAATTATAAGACCTTCATTTTACATCATTTAATAAAATAAAATGGTTTTTACAACATTGTTTACGTTTTGTTTAAAAATATTTTACTGAGAAAATAATTAACTTTGTTTTATTTTTAGGGTTATATCCTGTGTTGTGACCTCATGGTTTAAGTGGGAATAAAGATGAGTATAAGCAGTGATGAGGTCAACTTCTTGGTATATAGATACTTGCAAGAGTCAGGTGAGTACTTTTATAAAGTAAATAGGCCTCAAATTATTTTAATATTCTCAAAAGAACTTTTATGCATTTGAAATTTGTATCAGTCCAAACTGTTGAACTTTGTCTGTTTCCTTAGTGTCTGGACTGCCATTTTAAAGCTATGTTTTACTGCATGGTTTAACTCTCTGACTCTTTCAAATATGTTGGCATCATCTTAGGCAAATATTTGTAACTAAGAGTTTGGCTTTCTCTGTTCCATTTTTATAATCTGTTATGAAGTGAGAGATTGTTGCACATGTTTAGTAGGAATATAAAAACTCTCAGATACCATCGGTTTAATAATGTATATCCAGAATCTTCAGTTAAATGTTTTTGGTTCTAGTTGCAGTTAGCATTTCAAAAGCTAAATTAACAGTATTTTTTAGAGTGCTTTCATAAGTATTATTTGAATTAAGTGTATCCTTGACCTGCATTCTCATTAATGTATTGAGGGTGATTATAAATCACTGAAAGTCATTTGTAATTAATATAAAAAAAAATCAGTAATCAAGTTTTTTAGATAGATTAAGAGGTATGGTCATAAAACAAGTACTACAAGGAAAAATGTGGATGGATTAAGCAAAAATGTAAAGGTAGAAGAGGAAAAACTGTTGGGTATGGCTGGGGCATAGGATAGTGAAAAAGATAATTGCAATGGTGAGTGCAAGTTGTTAACTTGAGATGGAATTGTGGTGGTTGAAAATGTCATGGTCTAGAGATTGAATTTTAGAAATAATACCTTAACATTACTGTAATGTTTTAGTGGTAAGATGAGGTGTGGTATAAAATAATTTTGATAGTCGCATGTGAGGGAGGACAGAATAGAATAGAGACCCAAGCTTGTAGGACATAAGCCCTCCATTTATGGGTTTGTGACTCGAATCATTCTTACAGGGTTTAGCTAGTTGTCCTTCCTGTTACAGGAATTACAACATGGCCTTAGATCTTAGATCCCATTGCTTGCCAAGATGTTCCCAGTTGTACTACAGTCTGAACCTCTCTCTTGGGCGGGGATTTTCTATTCCCAAGCACCATAACTGCTCCTCTCTGACATGGAACAGATGAGAAAATGATGTTCAACAAGGTCAGGAAGGGAAAAAGAAGAAACTAAAATATCCGACCAATGGAGAATAACTGATGGAGCTTTGAAATTAATAGATCTAGTTTTGTTTTCTTTGTTTAAACTGGTAAATTAATATTGAAAGAAGAGCCAAAAGAGGACATTCCAGAGAGTGTTTTGGATAAGATAAAATGATTGTGGAAAAAGTAGAGTCCTAGTGATTATTAAACGTGTAACATTGTAAACATGTTGAAGTTGTCTTATAGTATTTCTGGCCAAAATGGAAAAAAATTTATTGGGTCAGAAGAAACTTTGTGCTTTCTGCTTTTGTATCTAATCATCTTTTAAGACAGAAATTTGAGGCTTTTGGAAACAAGCAAAAAAACTTTGTGAAAGATCAATAGATGGGAAATATATTATAAATGCATATTGGAGTATTGTGAAGGCAACTATTTAGGTTGAAGCATATGAAATTTTTGGAGGTCAGAAGCAGTTGAGTAGCTCAGCAGTCTCCTGTGGTACAGCCTATGCTGAGGTGAAATAGGGCAGGATGAGGTTAGAGATGTTAATGAGCACTCAGATTTCTCCTGTTACCAAACAGAAGTCCACATATTGATATGTTGTTACAAGAGAATATAGCAAGTAAAAAGAGGCAGTAAAATAATATCCTGGATTAATTTCTGAAAGAGTGCTCAGTGGTTAAGAACTATCAAAAGTTTCCTTAAAGTTGCTTGTGTTTTCAGAGAAAACCCTTTTAAATTCCAGGTTTTAAGGTATTTTATGTTGTAATAAAAATACAGCAAAAACTTTGTCATATAAAATTGTCACATTTGATAGTTGTTTACTTACTGCATTCTTAATTGTGCTTTGTGTAGTCTTTAGAAAGTTTTCTACTTAACATTGTACTTCATCACCAGAACACTGTAAAGTCACATATCTAAAAATGTGAACACCAGTCCCTTGGTAAAATTGTAACTTACTATTACATTATGACTTATAGCGGAAAATAAGACTCAACTGATGACATTTTGACCTATGGCAGTTTTTCTAGGAATACAACTTGCCATTTATGTAAGAACTGCCTATATCAGAGTTCTAAAGTTTGAGCCTCTCACCACCTACATCAGAATCACTTAGAGAAAGCTAAGTGGGGCCCTGGAATCTGTGTTTTACAAATGCCCCAGATGATTCTGAGGCCCACTAAAGTTTGAAAGCCACTGGTCTATATTAGTTGTAGGCCAGTTAGAACTTGACAAGAAAGTTGACAGTAGGTATGTGCATGTTCATAATATTTTGAAAGCAAACTTATAATTAGTAACTACTCAGGGTGAAGTAGAAAGCTTGAAATATACATATACTGAGATTTCGGATGTGAGAATATTTCCTAAAGAGATGCTGCCATTAAAAGTGGTGTATTTGTATTTGTGGGCAAGATTTAACAGGAATGATGAGGCATGTTCATGTCATAGAGGATACCATGAGACGTTCACTTGAAATTACTTCCAGAAATAGGAGATGGGAGAGAGTTTTATGGTTCTATAAACTCAGGACAGTATTCACATAGACCCCAGAATCTCACCCATTAAAATGGCCCATAGTGGCTTTAGGTCTGTGGTCTTGCCACATATTCCAAAAGCTCTTCCTCAGTTTTGATCTCCAATTTCATATAAATATGGTCATTTCTGCAGTAGATTCTCATTTGGAATCATCTAGTTCGGTATTCCTTCTCCTGTTGTTTTGGGGATTTAGCGTATATATCACCATAACTTACAAAGGAAAAAATTACTTTTAGGTAATAATTATTTCTCTTGAAAGAGTTAAAGCAAGATAGAAGAATCATAATTCTGCTTTCCCTATAAAAGTGTGCTAAATTGGATTAGGAGATACGCAGAGAGGAGCGATCATGACAAGGAAAGGACCTCTGCAAGGACATTCATTCAAAGGACTGGTTTGTGAAGAATATCAAAAAGAAAGATAAAAATTTCTCCTTGCCTGTCTCATTATCTAAAGGCTCTTAGTCAGAAAGTCCAAAAATATCTGATAAAAGTTTTGTTTAAATATGTGGTTTAGAAATAACGTTTTTTAGTAAGAACTTTGGACATTTGTTCTCTGCAGTGTTTGATGTTGACTAGACTATGGTATCCGTCTGCAGAGGGAATAAAATCAAGTAAATTGTTAGTGTTAAATATTTAATACTGTTGTCAGTATTAGATGATATTATCTGGTAAAAGTCCCTCTCTATCCCCCAAATCACATAACTTCTCAGAAATTCATTATCATCATTTGCAAATTTGTTGCTTGTTTTTGAAAAAGGAATACATTAGGAATTTCAGCCTCAAATGTTTAATGGACTTCCCTGTTTCAAATAAGCTATCCCCCAACTCATCAAAACTAGTTAAGAGAAAATATATCTGTTGTAGGGTTTTTATTAAGTGTTGTTTCTTTTTATTTTTCTCAATTTATCTCTAGAAAGTTCACCCTAAGCAAATTTCTTTGGTCCTCCCTATTCTGCACTTTTATAAACCAGACTTTCATATTCAACAAAGGTTTCCTAGGGAATAAAATTATTTTTCTCTTTTGAGATGATTTGAAAATTGAGTGTATTTGACATGTGATATTGTGAGTAACGATTGACTTGATTCAGTATGCTCACTTTAATTAGCATTTCCCCAAGGGTATTAATTTGATTGCGCTAATAACTCATCTAGCAACCATATGCAGATAAGTACTTAGTAGTACAGACTAAGTTGTATATAACAGAACCTGATACAGTGTTAATTTTAGAAGAGCTAAGCTGGTTTGGACCTTTTTAATTCCCCCACCCCCTCTCTGCTACCCTTCAAATCACTCTTGACTCCTGTAGTTACTCAGTTTTATTTTATTTTTATTCTGAAGAAATTACTCCTGGTTATTATTTGTGAACTTTCTGGCACCTGTTTTTCTTGTTACTTTGTATAAGATGTAAATTATTTTGCTTAAATTGTGTATTTAGTTTGGGGAGAATCCTTGGTACTAGATTTGTCATCTATTGCATGTTAAAGAGCTCCATAACTTCTCTATTTATGATGTACTTGGCTGTTGGAAACTGTGAAACAGTGGCACTTATGATTGAAAGGCTAACTGGAAATTGCAAGAAAAAATATCCTTATTGTTAAGATGAGTTATTTTCTGGATTATGATTCTGAAAAGTCCTTATGATTTTAGAACCGAGGTTCATCTTTTATATAGGCTCCATTCATGAGAAAGTGATGATATATGTAGGCTTAAAGTGTTTGGTTCATCTTGAATCATCTTGTCTCTTCTGCACCCCACCTCCCTCCACTATTTCTCCCCACCGTTTTCTTTTCTTACCTTATCAAAGAGATATCACATCTCCCTGGATATAGGTCTTGTACCACACCAGTTTTTCTGAGATGGTGCTTATTACTTCCAATATTGTATCTGTTTTTAAGATTACACATCAAAAATATATGTGTGTATATATATATACAAACACACACACACACAGTAATGTGCCCATAGCCATGAAGAACTGGAGGGAAGAGAGCTCAGAACCTGGTATGAACACCTTCAACCTTCCTTTTAATTTTTGAGTAGATGACCGGCTACAGAAGTGCAAGTAAATACTTTTGCTTTGTATTTATAATGAAATAAAATATGGAATAAACTTGATTTGAGATATGGTTATTGTACACATTACTAATTAACAATAAACAGCAAGCACTTGTTATGATGCTGGTAATTACAGTACTATTAATAATTCCAAATCAGTCTTTTCTCCTGTCTTTATAAACTAAATGACCATTTATCGCTGACAAAGGAAATTCCTATTTCTCCTGACACTTGTTAAAGGACAAAAATCCTTTAATAGTTGCCAGAGAACTTGTTTAATCTTAATTAGTAGTATTTTTGTTTTTTTGTTTTTTAGGAATAGCTAGTAAGCAAGGGTATAAGGAAATATATATAAATTGATGGTGGCATTATAAATTTGCACAATTTGGGGGGAAGGCACTTTGGCAATCATGAAAACTTCATTTAAAATGCTCATGTCATGTCCCTTCAACTTTTGAGGGAATCCGTCCTAAGGAGAAAAAAAATTATAGATGGCAAAAAGCATATACATATAGATATTTGAGGTAAGATTCTTTTTAAATAGTGAACATTGGAATAGTCCAAATACCCAGTATGAATAATTTATTGGATGAATATATTTATTGGCTGAATGTTATCATGCTATTAAAATTATTTCAGAAAATATAATTTGTATAAAATGCTCATAGTTATATTTATTTTTAAGGGCAAAATTAGGTCACAAAATTGTATAGCTAGTGTGTAAGTGCTGGGTCTAACCCTTTAACAAACAAAGTTCCCTATAACATTTCCCCCCCTGCTTTTTACCTTTTCTGAAATCTAGATCTGTAGGGCAGAATTGGAAATAGGTTTGGAAGCAAGGGAGTGTGTGATTATGAAAACAATAATATAATTTTCTGGGTGTTTCTCACCTGAAGCTTAAAATGGGACCTTGGGTAAATCAGATTTCCTTTTCAGACTAGGCTGAGTTGTGATCATAGTCAGGCTTTGCCGTTTTCATCAGTTTTTCTTGTCCAGACACCCTGTGCAATAACCATGGTGTTCAAGGCCCATTTTCTTATTCCTGTATTCTCTGTTTGCAAAGTAGAGTTGGGAGGCTTTAGAGAACTAACTCCCCTTTGAGAATAGAATCCCTAACATCCCAAAGGAAAGCACTCACTGAAACAAGCAATAAATTAAAAATGGTTGTTTTGTGATCTCGTGTAAAAACACACACACACACACATCCCCACACCCCTGCCACTATTCATCTCTATTACTGAATTACCAATACTGAAGTTCATGGTTTTCAGCCTTGTTTTTTTCTAAATCCTATTCTGTCTCCTAAATCTTAATTAAATCTGGGAATGTTTAGAGTACTTGATTTGCTCCTACCCCTGGGAAGAAGGGATGCTCTTTTAGGCAATTGTGCTGGATTTCAACATTTCACAGATTTAAGTGATGCCTTGTGCCTCTTACTATGTAAATAAAGAGCTGTCTCTGAAAAAGTATTTCCTGCAGATATATATATACAGATAAATAGGAATATTTTCTGGTATAAACCTGGGTCAAATTTTAGATTGTTTTTCAAGGAAGACTTAAGTCATATGCTTTTTCTGTAGTCATGGATTTTCTGATGTGTCAAGATACATTATAGTAGAATTGTATTCTAATTTAACAAATGTTTATTGAGTTCTTGTTAAGTCAGGGAATGTGCTAGTTTCCCAGAATTAAAGACTTACTGGACATAAATCCTTTTCTCAAGCAGCCCAGTTTAGTAGTCAGACACACACCCATAGATACACAGGTGATAACCATTCAGTGTGCTATGTGCCATATATACAAATTTATAGGATCAGCACAGGAGAGACTGATTAACCTCTCAGTAGTGGTAGTAAAAGACGACTTCACCTCCATTCAGATAGGGGAAATGAGCATAGGAACACATGAGGCTCAGGGGCATGATATAGCATAGCATATTCAAGATGTTAACAGGTGATTTGCTATCACTTGAATTTAATGTGCAGTGGGAACAAGGTGGGGTGTATGGAATTGGGGAGATGAGGCTGGAGAGATAGGTAGGACCAGAGTACAAAAATAACTATGTGCGATGTTTAGGAGTTTGGCCTTTATTATGAAGGCCAAGGGAAGCATTGAAAGTACTCAAGAAGTGATACGATTTTTTTTTTTCAAGTATTCCAGCTATAGTGTGGCATGTGTACTGAACTGAGAAAGGAACTTACAGCAATAGTAGTCCATATAAAGAATGACGGGAGCTAAATTCAGGTTCTAGCAGAAAAGGAAAGGTGATGACAGAGTATAGAGAAGGTAGAGTGGTAGAATTTGGAGGTAGTATGATAGGATTTGGTGAATGGTTGAGTGCCAGGGGCCAAGGTAGAAGATAGGAGTTAGTATGACTGTGACTTTCATGTGTAATGAAATGAAGTCAGAAGTTTCTAAGAAAAAAAGTTTTAGGGGAAGAAAAAAAAAAAGTTTTGACCATAATGATTTTAAGCTGCCATGTAATGCTATGGCTAGAAATAAAGAAGAAATTGTAGTTGAATTCAGCATTTATTTGAGCAGAGTGTTTAACTGTGGAACTTCTTTAGGGTAAACATTAATAAGAAGTGCCAAAACAATGCTAATGACTACTTCAGGATTGTTTTCATTGCTATTTGAGAACATTCTAAGCACATCTGCAGTAACTTCAGATGCATGTAAGCACCTGTGATAGCTTCTCTACTGGTCTGACAGAATAGATTCAGGGTATATAATAATATATATAATTAGAAATTGGCACTGTTGCATCTGCAGCTCTTGGGATATTCTTGGATATGTTGTTGTTTAATGCTAAACTCTGTAAGCTAATTAGATAGGACCTAAATGTAACAATTTTGACTATTTAAATTGCACCCATGAATAGAGAGTACAGAAATCATGGACTTTGTATGATTTATAAGTCTTATGTAACCTACAACACTTTTCTCTTGAAGTCTTCAGAAATCTTTAAGCCACTTGGCTGTTTGACTTTTTTTTCATGTTTATGATTTGCTGCAGAATTTATTTAGGGAGGGGTATGTAATTGAAAACATGAATCTACAACCTCACTCCTTATGGATTTCACTGCTGTGTCTCTTATCATTTTTCCCCCTTCATCCCCAGTCTTTATTCTCAGTTTTTCACTCTGGCAATCTGGAATCTACTTATATTGAAGTATTTGTGGGTTTCCTGATAGGGACAGTTTAAAATGGTGCTTTAAAAAAAAAAAAAAAGGTATCTTTCTTTGCCATCTCTGTGTGAGCTCAGTTTAAACTGAAAACTGTTAATGTGTTTAATTATGATCTTGCCTGTGGGGGAAATCAGGAGGTTAAAATCAAGGTCTTAAACGTATCATCTGTTCACTTCTTACCTCTCCCACTGTGGAGAGATATGGAATGGTTAGGCGTTCTAAAGAGGGAAGGAGGGTGCCATGAGGAAAATTAATTTAGGCATACTGTATCAATTAGCCTACTAAAATGTTCCTAGCTACATGCTATTTGTAAGCCCACAGTATTTTAGTATAGACTGTTCATATAAGTGCCACAAGGAGCCTAAGAGTGAAAGCACAAAATGCAAAAAATATATGTACTAACACTAAAAATCTAATATAGACAGGCTAGGCAAGAGAGTTATTATATAGATTAAATCAGTTTAACCAAGACACAAAACAAGCCCATATTCATTTACATTTAGTATGAAAGTTTCTTAACATTATATATTACATGTGTAATTTAATTGAACTAACTATTTAAAATATGTTATAGCAATTACTATTTAATGGTAAACTGTGATAGATATTTTGATAAAGAGAATAGACCCTTGGGTCTATCAGTTTACTATAATTTTACTTTTGAATTTGGACTAGACTTTCATTAAAGGCAAGGCCAACATAAAGAAATTTTTGTTATGTGAGTATTCTTGTTTTAAGTATTTTAAATTAAAAGTAATTGCTGATGGAGACCTAGAGACTGAATTTTCATTTGCTAGCTCTTCATTCCCCAAATATTTTATTTAAATGAGTTATTACTAAGAATTAGTATTTTTAAAAACACGTAACTCACATAAAATGGGAATTAAGCATTGGAATGTTTTTCATTTTTAAATTTCAGTTTTCATTTTTTATGTTAATTTTAGTTTGCCTTTTATTTCCTAAGTAGTTTGAAAAAGCTGCAGAAAACATTGAATTTATAAAATGTTTTGACAAGTTGTATGTAGAAATTTAAATATGCCACAGAAATATTAAATGTCACTTAATCTATCTTGGCCTCAGTTATTTTGAGTGAAGCAGTTGAATCACATGATTTCCAAAGGAATTTTAAGTTTGATGCTTTTTGTTGAGCAAAGTTATGTACCCTGATAAATTTTAGAAAATTTGAAGCTGTTTAATCAAGTACATTCTAGAAATTTTAAAGAGTATATTAAGTAAGAGAAAAGGAAAATATATAAAGGCTAGCATGTTTAGATTTTGGTATTTCTTTTGTTTAAAAACATACTTAACCTTAGCTACCAGTTTGGGATTTCAGATGGGTTAAATGTGATTTTGAAAGTTTATAAAAGAGATCTTTTCATTTGTGTCATTTAGCATGCTGCCACTAGGAAAATAAATTCTCATACTTTTTTTTTTCTTTTTTCTTTCTTTCTTTCTTTCTTTTTTTTTTTTTTTCCTTCAGGATTTTCTCATTCAGCATTTACCTTTGGTATAGAAAGCCATATCAGTCAGTCTAATATAAATGGTGCCCTCGTCCCACCTGCTGCATTGATTTCTATCATCCAGAAAGGTCTGCAGTATGTAGAGGCAGAAGTTAGTATTAATGAGGTAAGGAAGACTTATTTCATATACTAATTCTTACTCTTAAAATGTCCTCAAATCAGCTATCTTATTTTTGTATTCAGTATCTGACTTTAGCTTCACTGGGTTAACAAAAATGAAGGGTGTTATTTCTAATGTAGCAGTCAGGTCACACAGTCAGGGCATGTTGTGTCCCAGTTGTAAAGACCATTATCTGTAGTTTATTTCCCTTAATATGTTTTTATAAGTAAGCACTATTAGATAATTTTCATTTACATAACAGCTCTGTGCTGTGGAATGCTAAGACCAGAATTGATGGCCTGAATATTGGAAACTCAATTTATTTGGATATGCTTTGATTTTGAAAGCCAGTTTATAATTGAAGCCAACTCTTGATGCTGTTGCATATCTAAAGCCTACATATAAGTAGTTTGTTTAGCTCAGTTGTCAGAGTACTGTCGCCCATGAGCCAAATCCTGTCTGCTCCCTGTTTATGTAAATAAAGTTTGATTGAAACATAGCCACACTCATTCATTTATGTATTGTCTATGACTGCATATGGCAGAATTGATTGGCTGTGACAGACACCTTATGGCCTGTAGAGTTTAAATTGATATTTATTATCTGGTCTTTTACAGAAAAAGTTTGCAAACCCCTGGTCTAGCTTAAAATTTTCATGTATGGCCAGGACTCACGATGTGGAGCTTATTTCCTTATTTCGTATCAGAGATTAACATGTTTACCTTTTGCAAATATTTTTTAAATGAAGCATCTATGATTTCTGTATCAGTATTATTGATGTAATTATGTAGTACACTGAAATTGATATCATTTTGGGGAGGTTTCCTCATCTCTATGACTGAAAAATTCACTAATACTAAATTAAATGGGTCCTCATTGTCTTTTAGTGCTTTCTCTCCCAAAGTATCCTTTATTGCAAAAGGGGTAAAAGCAAGTTTTTTTGCCTCTGACCAGAGATAGTCTCACTTTAACTGAAAAGTTTTGTGTAAATTTAACATAGTACTCCACAGTGTATCTGTGTTGGTTTTACTATTTTTACTTATAAGTTAAAAAATATTTTCTCCTACTCCTCAAATATTCCATTACAATGGACAGTTCAGAAAGATGTGCTGTGTTTTTGTAACTCATAGCATCCCATCACGCCACTCTAGATTGTCAGCAGTACATGTCCACTAGTTTAAGTGAACCAGGCTTCACATATGCACGTTCCTAGCTAATTTGCACTATTTCTGTTTCTGACTTGCTCTGTGTCTGAGTCTCTTCTTGTGTTCACTGGAAAACTTTTATTAAATCATGAACTTCCTAATACCAGTAAGTGGAGCTTTGGAAATCTTAGGAACTCCATAAAATTAAAGATCACACTAGCCTGTGAGTTATGATGGTACTTCTCAAACAGTGCGAGTGAGACTTAACCCTGAGAGTTTGTGAGAACACTGGTTCCTGAGCCTTCCTTCAGAGATTTTGATTCTGTAGGTTTGAATCTACATTTCTAACAGGTGATGGTGTGCTGTTGGTCCTTGGATCATACTTTGAATGGCACTGGGTTAGGAGGTCCCAGCTGCTGATGACTAGCTGTGAGCTTTAACAAGTCTTTAAACCTTATTGTGCTCGCATCTCAACATTAGTAAAACGAGAAATTGCATGGTATGATATCTGAAATCTGTTTCTGCTTTAATATTTCAATCAAATCAAAAGAAAATTTAGAGTCCAACAAAGCTATTTTTAAAGTATTTTTTTTAAAAAAAATATTTAATATGGCACCAAGCCTCTCATCCTTGTGTGGACTCTCCTCCATGTTGTTGCTTTTGACTAACACAGTTTCAGAATCTAATTAATAAATCTTTTGTCATCTGGGCCTACATCTTATTATCCCTTCCATGTTTTAGCTGTGACATTTTTATATTTCAGCCATATCTGTGCAACATTGAACAACAACATGAAGTGAGTGAAGACGAAAACTTAAACAGCCATTTTCAGTTGCCTCTTGTAGTTTCCTTGTTCTTTCCCTCCTGACTCCTTTCCTTCTAACATGAGTTCAGAAAATTATGTAAAGATGTTTTGCTTGGAATGAACATTTTCATTTCTGCTATTGATTTGTATGAATGCAAATAACGTTGAATGTTACCTTTGATTTTCTTTTTCTTCCCTCACAATTTTCCAAATCCAGGATGGTACCTTATTTGATGGTCGACCAATAGAGTCTCTGTCCCTGATAGACGCCGTAATGCCTGATGTAGTACAAACAAGACAACAAGCTTATAGAGATAAGCTTGCACAGCAACAGGCAGCAGCTGCTGCAGCTGCCGCAGCTGCAACTAACCAACAGGGATCTGCGAAAAATGGAGAAAACACAGCAAATGGAGAGGAGAATGGAGCACATACTATAGCAAGTGAGCTAAGAATTTTTAAAAATTCCTTTTCAGAGGAAATATTTTGCTTTACTGGAATGTTTCATCTTCTAAGTTGAAATAACTTTGTTTCATTTATACCAATTTGTTCCCCTAACTTGTATCACACAGTTCAGATTTTTATTTCTAAAGCTTCAAAAAGCTAGTTTTACTTTCATTTACTTTACTATCTTTTAAAAATATTTAGCTTCCACCATTAAATGAATTTTTACATCTGCATTTGATTTCTAAATAACATTTGTAATACTAGTCATTAACAAATACAATAAAGCTCTGACCTTGAGATATAAAGGCATCTCTAATGCTATATGAATGATATCAGCAACCCCTACTGGCAGAAACTCAGAATAGCGTTGGTGCACATTATGTTTAATTCAAACCATTTTATTATTTTAGCCATATTTAAGTCTAACCTTGTGTAGTGTTCCCCCACCTGATATAGTAAAAAAAAAAACCTTACACAATATATTATAGAAGAAGGTATTTACTGGTTCAGAATTCTTTTTTCCCCCTAGAATGTTGTAATATTACCTAACTGGAATTTTCCACTTATTTCTCGTGATGCAGATAATCATACTGATATGATGGAAGTGGATGGGGATGTTGAAATTCCTCCTAATAAGGCCGTTGTGTTACGGGGTCATGAATCTGAAGTGTTCATCTGTGCCTGGAACCCAGTTAGTGATCTCCTGGCATCAGGGTATGTTTTTCAAAGTGATACTAAAATGGTTTCTTAAAATATTTTACTCTGCTGTTACACATTTTGTAAATATGTTACTTACATTTTCATGTTTTTGTTGTTGCTTTTTTGTGGTTATTTTCCCTCTGTAAATATTTATTTCTTCATGAAGTAATTTTAGAAGTTTTAATGAAATTTACTACTTCAAGCGTGCTTAGAGCCCCTAAAATAGAGAATGGGAAAAATACTGGAAATAGAAATTCCTGGTAGTCTGTTTTTTATTTGCCTTATTAACAATAGGATTAAATATGTTGCTTTGATTCTGGGATACTTGGGAATGTCCTGGATGTTAAAATATACATTGCGTTCCTTGTAGGTCTGGAGACTCAACAGCAAGAATATGGAATCTTAGCGAAAATAGCACCAGTGGCTCCACACAGTTAGTACTTAGACATTGTATACGAGAAGGAGGGCAAGATGTTCCAAGCAACAAGGATGTAACGTCTCTAGATTGGAATGTGAGTATCATATGTTGTCCATGATGGATGTAGTTACCAATATATTTAACCTCTTGGGGCCTCAGACTAATGGCAGGGTTTGGCTATTCAGATATTTTTGGATTTCACTAACATAACAACAGACTGGTAGTTCCCCACCACCAAATGTGGTGTTAAAAACAAAGGCTAGTTCTAGAGTAGTCAGACTAAGGTTCACCTTCCAGCTCTTTGGTTTACTCATCAGCATAATGAAATTTGGATTTAGAACTCAAGGATTTTGTGTTTTTTGTTGTTTGGTTTTTTAAAATTACTTAGATGATGCATTACGTAAGCATTTAACAGGCAAATTGTTGAAGTCTTGTCCCAGCTTACACATGGATTTGAGGTAGATGCTGATGCCTTCTTTAATATCATGTCATACTGGCCTTTTTCAGTGTCATAACTTTGGTATATTGTTACTTAACCACTCTGTGGAAGTATGAAAATGATAACTGTGTAAATGAGGTAGTAGGTGAAAATCCTTAGTACAGTAACAGGCAACATCCTAAATCCTTAATAACTGAGTTTATTGTTGGGGGATAAAAGAAACGTATGTAGCAAAAACATACTGTTCTCATTATGCTATGAACTGATAAAACTTCATTGCCAACTGCTTTTTAGGGACCATGAGTCTTGATTACTTCCAAGGTTTATTCCAGCTATAGGAATCTTATAATTGTCTGACTGAACATTTTTCAGGATAACTTGACTAATCTGACTTACCAAAAAGTTTGATTTCATTGTTGATAAATCTTCACCCTTTCAGTTTCAAATACATCTTTTACCTCTTCATTCCCCATCCCCCCCCCACCCCTGCCTCTTAGACTATTTTAGTGTTTGCAAAGAATATCAGCAAGTGAATGTCCTCTGGCCTCTGTTCAACAGCTTTTTGTGGGGCTTTCCAAAGGATCTTCCAAATCTCATTCTAAGGAATGAGATCTATCTTTAAAAATGATTGTTCTAGCTAAAGTTCCCAATTTGTGTGGAATCCCTCCAGAACTCATAGCTAAGTCTTTTTAGCATTCTCTTCCAAAATTTCCAGAAACGTATTTTACCCTTCTCTTCCTACAAAGTATTGACAATTTAAAAAATTCACAAGGGTTTAGCACATTGCAGTATTCTTTGCTTGTAGGATCAGGACTCAGAATCATCTTCTTAATAGGGACCCTTATTATATCTTAGGTCAAAGGCCTTACAGCTTTCTTATGCTACCTGGCCCAGTGACTATGTTAGTTTAGTGAAATTTACAGTTTACACTGAAAAGGATGTTTAATGAACATTGGTTTGTTGAGTATGGTGATTCTGAACTACAAGTTACAGTTTTGAAAAGTATTGGTTTTCAGACATGTATTCTTCACTAAAAGGGGAAAACATTGTCTTTGCTTAATGGTTCTTTTCCATAGCTAAAAGCAAGAGCCTGTGAGATGTCTGATCTTTTAAAGTATTCTCTTCCCAGTTGAGTGGTCCATGAACTAAAACATTTGGGGACTGGTAGTTTAAAGCATACTTGACATTGTACAGAATCTGGAAATAAGCTTTTGTTGTTGGCTTCAACATGGCTCCTTCTTCCTCAGATAAAGCCCTAAGGTGTTTTCAGATTGTAGCAGTTCCCAGGACCATTGTTTGTTTGTCACTCACCTGTATGACTAAATGGCTTAGGAGTCTGAAAAAGGTGATCTTGTTTTGAACACCCTTACTAAAAAGCATTAAGAAGGTGCCAAGTAAGGCAGGATTTCATTCTGTATCTCCAGTAATGTTTACTTTTCCCAGCAGTAGTCTTAGACAGTTCTAACTTTTGCATTTGCCATCTGTAACTTTTGCATTTGTGTAGAGCGAGTTATATCTATCCTTCCGTTACACCATTCATCAAGGCAAGGCATGGCAGAGCAAAGGAATATAAGTTTAGAGAAATTTATATGGATTTTTCTTTGTAGTAAAGAGGTCCTAGGCAATTGTACTCACTCCATAACCTACAAAGTCAGCCTGCACTCTTTTCTGGCTCTTTTCCTTGTGTTGTTGTTTCTATTGGTAAATATTTAATGTGGGAAGGAATTAGCAAGGGAAAGAAACATTCAGTGCTTAAGAATCTGATCATCTGAAATAATATTGTCTGGATCATACACACACTTTGTTTAGATAGTGAAAGATTTAGACAGAAGACCATATAAAACTTCTAATTGTAGTTAAATATTTTGGAAGATTTTGCTTTTTACTTCTATTAAATTATTATAAGATGATGATTTTGATGTCCTTCCCAATTTACCACCCTACCTCTATCCTTAATCGTGTTAATCTGTGAAAATAAAGGAGACCTTTGGCACACATGGTAGTGATGCTGTTGATCCTGCTCTGGAACAGTTATTGTCATTGTTGAGATTTGAATATAAGGTTCATGTACAACACTAGCTTCACAGAAGTGAAGTTGTTTCATAGGCCTTTGGTGGCACTTACAAATAGGCAAAACTGGTAAGTTTTGATGTAGGGAATGTCAAGGGTCTGCTGTACCTGGGATTTAAACATGAAGTATTTTAATAGCAGTTAAGTGCCCTTTCTGGATTACATAATGAAAAAATTTGTGTTTCTCTGACAGAGTGAAGGTACACTTCTAGCAACTGGTTCATATGATGGATTTGCCAGAATATGGACTAAAGATGGTAAATAAAGCCATTTACCTTTTTACTTTGCTATAGATTTAAGTTGTAAAGTTTGAAGTAATTTTAATGTCTTTCTTTTTGAATTTTAGGTAACCTTGCTAGCACCTTAGGGCAACATAAAGGCCCTATATTTGCATTAAAATGGAATAAGAAAGGAAATTTCATCCTAAGTGCTGGAGTAGATAAGGTAAAAGAACATTAAGCTAAGTTCTGTAAAGGCTAATGTATTATAGAGTATAATTGAA
Source organism: Cynocephalus volans (assembly GCF_027409185.1). Taxonomy (NCBI): domain Eukaryota; kingdom Metazoa; phylum Chordata; class Mammalia; order Dermoptera; family Cynocephalidae; genus Cynocephalus; species Cynocephalus volans. The sequence continues at coordinate 101,584,502 of NC_084460.1, read as the reverse complement.
AGTAATATTTTCTCTTGCTAATCACATAAACAAAATATTCACATTTGGGAAATTCAAATATGAATTTACAATAGTGATGGAAATCCCTTCGTAGATTTTCTATGAGTTTATTTCTGAGTGTACTCTTCAGAATGCCCTCTGTCCTCCTCATTTTTGCTGGATTGTGAGCTGTAACGAATGTCATCCCTCCCACGTTAGCTAGTTTTATCTCATCAGTGAATGTAGCTCTGGAGTGATTCCAAGGGAAGTCATAGAGCCAGTCTGTTAGTTGAACTCTTGGTGCTTAATTGCAACTGTAAGAAATGCAGGATCTTTCTAGCTTTCTTCACCTAATAGTTTGCTGAATAAGGATGGGTTGAAAATTTGTCTGCCTTCCTCTTTCATTTTCTTAGGTTGTCCCCTCTACCTTCCCTCCCAAAGTAAGTAAGGATTTAACATTATTTTAGTCTAGGAAAGGACATGCTAATGATTATAACTGAATGTGGTGTCAGGGAAGTAAAGAGAAACTGGTTCAGGCTTTATAATCTGTGAGCAATAAAAAAGTGACAAAAGGCGAAGAAAAGCGATGGAGTGAGAAAAGCTCTATGAATAGTCACTGCCACTATACAGTACTTTAGGTCCCTGATTTAAATATTGTCAAAATTCAAGCTGCCTTTTTTTTTGTGTAAATGGAGGCTTTAAAAAGTTTTCAGGGCTGGCTGCTTAGCTCACTTAGTTTAGAGCATGGTGCTGATACACCAAGGTCAAGGGTTCAGATGACCTTACTGGCCAGCCGCCAAAAAAAAATCTTTCAATATTGAGAACTAGCTGATTACATTATTAACCAAGAATTTGCCTTCTTATAGCTGAAGAGCTGTAAGGATGTTACACTAGATACACTGCTGCAGTGTACTTTTTTTTTTGACCGGTAAGGGGATCGCAACCCCCAGCACGGTATGGTGTGCACCACGCTCAGCCAGTGAGCACACTGGCCATCCCTATGTAGGATCCGAACCTGTGGCCTCGGCACTACCAGCTCTGCACTCTCCCGAGTGAGCCACAGGGCCGGCCCTGCAGTGGAGTTTCTTAAGCAATCTAAGATAATTGTTTTTTAAAGCAAGTTGACTGTTTTCATCAGTCAGCTTACTTCAAAAAACAATTATTGATTTAGGGAAAAAAACTAAACTGTTTAATACTCATTTCCCACCAAAGTGGAGTAAGTAAATGTTTAAAATTAAGTATACTCTTACATTTCATATTGCTTTAATTCAATTATGAATTTAATTTATCTGTCTATGATAAACTCCTTTTAACTTCATAGCAATTGATTTTTCTTTTCTTTTCTTTTTTTAAATCTCAGACTACAATTATTTGGGATGCACATACTGGTGAAGCCAAGCAACAGTTTCCTTTTCATTCAGGTAAATCTTTACATTTTACATGAAAGCTAGAGCTTTCTTCTGTTTTTCTAATTAAACTTTTCACAGCATATTGTTCATTTAAAATCTTGAAATATCAGGTATCAGTCTTGTTACTAGTCCGTTCAGGAGTTGATGTTCCATGACATTCAGATTGTTAATTGTCAGAGGATCATCAAACATTTTCTATGAAATGTACCAAAGAAAGCATTTGCAGCCTAGTGTAATTACAGGTGGTATTGTTTAATGCAAAGAACATAGGTTACTGAACCAGAAGGTCTAGGTTTGAATGTCAGTTCCACCCTACTTAACAAGCTTTAAGACTGAGCAAGTCGTTTAAGTTTCCTGAGCTTCGTTTTCATGGGATAATAATAATACCTATTTGTTATGAGGATATGACTAAATGATGTATATGAAAATACTGTATAAACTATACATTTAAGTATTGTTGTCATTTTCTCATTTTGGATTGATGTATCTAAGTCAGTCCTCCTGTGTACATGAAATTAAAAACAGGCTTTTCCAGTGTTATTGGAACTTTGATGCCTTAGATTGATACATGGCCACACACCAGGGCATGCAACTTGAGTAGAGACAGCTGGATTTTAGTGCCTGCAGTCACTTTCAGCCTACAACATTTGTGTCTGCTTGCAGTGAGTTTCCTGACTGCAGTAACTAAATGATGTTAACCTGGAGCAAGATGCCTAATAACTATTAAAACAGTAGTTTTAGTACTACCTGATTTAGCTGCTTCTTTTAAGATTTTGTAGTGGTTGGGAAGAGTTTGATTTGGAGGCTGACTAAAATAGTTCTGGTTGTTCTCAAATCTCTGGGAACATCCTTTTACAAACAGCCAGTGGCACAGCATCACCTTTAAAATTGAAAGTTTCTGCTTCAGGCATTGTGCTTTATTGTCTTTCTCTATTTAGTGTGACTAAACAAGCCAAATAAAGTATGAAATGATTTTTCTGTAGTATGTGAATAACATAAGTTTTGTAAGCATTATGTTAAACAATTTAGCTTTATTAAAGCCTACTGCACTAATAAGCGTTTACATACCAGAGTTTGCTTACCTGTTTTACTTCCTTTCTGCCTTTGCTTCTAGTCTTCACCCAGACAGAATTTGCTTAGGCCTCCAGCTCTTCCTCAAAGTTTCTCATACATCCTAGGAGTGATGTAAAGTTGAAATAAGTATATGTGGGGTACTATTACTAGCTACAGTAAGTACCAGCTTTGTGCTAGAGGTGGTGCTTTTTGTGTATATTATCCCACTTATTCCTGATTACAGCATGATGAGGCAGGTAGTATTGAAGTCATTTTACAAGTAAATAAGCTTCAGTTTACCCATGGTATTCTTTCTTACCATGCTTTTGGTTTTTTAAACACTTTTATTGAGGCATAATTGACGTAAAATGAATTGTGCATACAATATCCCCCTTATCCTTGGGGCATATGTTCCCGGAGCTCCACAGTAGGTTCCTGAAACTGTGGATACTATCAAACCCTCCAGGTACTGTGTTTTTTTCAATCTGGTAACCTAGATTGCTACTAAGTCACTAATGGGCAGGTAGAGTATACAGTGTGGATACACTGGGCAAAGGAATGATTCATGTCCTGGGCTGGATTTCATCACACTAGAGTGGAGCACAATTTAAAACTTATGAACTGTTTATTTCTGGAATTTCCCATTTAATATTTTCGGACCACAGTTGACCACGGGTAACTGAGACTGCAGAAAGCAAAACCGCACATAAGCGGAGACTACTGTATTTAACTTGATGTGTTTTGACATATGTATACACCATTGAAACCACACCACAATTGAGATAATGAATACATCTGTTACCTTCAGAAGTTTCTCCTGCCCCTTTGTGATATCTCTGTCCCATCCCCTGGCAGCCACCATTATTCTTTCTGTCATCAGGAATTAGTTTACATTATATAAATGGAATCATACAGCACATGCTCTTTTTTTTGGGTCTGGCTTCTTTCACTTTGCATAATTATTTAGAATTCTTCCATGTTGTAACACGTATCAGTGTTACATTCATTTTTATTGTGATAGTATTCCTTTATGTAGATATATCACAGTTTGTTTACGCAGTCAACTATGGAAGTAATTTGTGTTGTTTCCAGTTTTAGCTATTACAAATAAAACTGCTGTCAGCATCCATGTACAAATCTGTATGTGGACATGTACTTTCTTCTGTGCAAATAACTAGTATTGGAATGTCTATTTCATATGATAGGTGTATGTTTAACTTGTTAAGAAACTGCCAGACTATGTTCCAAAGTGGTTTACGTTCTCACCAGCAGTGGGTATTCCAGTCCTACTATATCCTTGCCAGCACTTGGTATGTGGCCATTCTTTTTAATTGTAGCCACTCTAATAGATGTGTAGTGGTATCTCACTGTCATTTTAATTTGCATTTCCTAATGACTAGTGATGTCGAGCATCTTTTCATGTGCTTATTTACCATCTGTATATCTTCTTTGGTGAACTCTCTGTTCAAATCTTTTGAGTTTTAATTGAGTTATTTTTTTTTATTGAGTTTCTGTGAGTTCTTTATATTTTTTGAATACAAGTCCTTTTCCGGTATGTACTTAGTATTTTTGCTCAGCCTGTGGCTTATCTGCATTCTTTCACAAGTGCCCCTCAAAGACCAGAAGTTTTAAATTTTGATTTGTTCTTTTATGTCTTATGCTTTTAGTGTCAATCTAATTTGCTTTCTCTATTTGTATTGAGGTGGAGGCTGAGGTCATTAATTTGAGACCTTTTATAATATGGGTATTTAGTGCTGTGAATTGATGTTTAACATTTAATGCCATCTCAGTATTTTTTATATGTTGTGTTTTCTTTCAGTTCAAAGGTGGGAAAGGGGTAGGGGGCAGGAGGCTAAGGGAGGAATTGGTAAAGGGCCATGAAAAATGATTATATTGTATAATGTTGAATATACTAATTATCTTGATTTCAGCATCATGTATTGCACACAGGTAATGATATTCAATTTTATACCCTACAGAAATATATAAGAAAAAACCACAAAGTACTTTCTAATTTAATTTTGATGTTTTTCTTTGGCCCATAGTTTATTTAGAAATGTATTACTTAGTTTCTGAGACTTCTGGAGATTTTCCAGACATCTTTCTAATATTGATTTCTAATTCATTCCATTGTTTCTATAAATGTCATTTAGATCAAGTTGTTTGATAATGTTCAAATTTTTGTAGCCTTACTGATTTTTTCTGCCCATTTCATCAGTCATTGAGAGAGAGATACTGAAATCTCCAACAATAATTGGAAACACAATTTCTATTTCCTTTGAAGCTCTGTCACTTTTTGCTTCAGGCGTTTTGAAAGAATGTTATTAGAAGCATGACTATTTAGAAATGTTTTGTCCTCATGTTTGATTCACCCTTTGTGATTGTGTTTAATGACCTTTTTTCCTGTTAATATTCTGTGCTTTGAAATCTACTTTGTATAATATTAATATAGCCATTCTAACTCTCATTTGATTAGTGTTGGCATGGTATATGTTTTTCTATCATTTTGCTTTCATTCTGTTGATGTCTTTATACTTGAAGTGTATTTTACATAGGCAGCATATTGTTGAGTGAGTCTTGCTTGTTCTTTCAGTCTCACAATCTCTGCTTTTTAATTATAATATTTAGGCCATTTGCATTTAACATGATTATTGATATGGTTACATTTAAATTTATCATATTTCTATTTATCTCCTCTGATCTTCCTCTTTTCCTATTTCTGTCTCCATTTGGATTAATTGAATATTTTTTACGATTCCGTTTTTTTCTCTTTCGGTGGGCTACTAACTGTAGTTCTGTGTTTCATTTTAGTGGTTGCATTAGGATTTATAAAACATACCTTTAACTTGCCACCATCTACCTTGAAAAGTGATATTTTAAATGGGTTAAATAATAAAATAATCTTACAGCTACCATTTTCTGTACTCTATTCCTTTGCACAGATAAATATTTCCATCTGATATTGTTTTTTTCCTGCCTGACATACTTTCTTTAACGTTTCTTACACAGCAAGTCTGCTGATTATAAATTCTTTTAGCTTTTGTATATCTGAAAAAGTTTGTTTCACCTTCATTTTTGAAAGGTAGTTTCACTGGGTTTAGAATTCTGGATTGACAGGTGTTTTTTTTCTTTCAGTACTTTAAAATAATGTTACTCTAATCTCATTTGCATTATTTTCATTTTGAAATCTATCCTTTTTGTCTTTTTTATTCTGTGTTAATTTGTCTTTTTTCTCTGGCTGCTTTTAAGGTTTTCTCCTTTTTAATGATTTTTGAACAATGTGAACATATTGTGTCTTGTGTAGTTTTCTTCATGTTTCTTATCCTTGGAGTTCATTGAGCTTCTTGGATCTATTGGTTCATAGTTTTCTTCAAATGAAATTTTTTTTGACCACTATTATTTCAGATATTTTTCCACCCCTCCCCTCCCTTCTACCTTTTTTTTTTAAATGTGAGATTCTAATTACATACGTATCAGTCTGCTTAGAGTTGTTCTGCAACTCACTTGTGCTCTTTTTTCACTCTTCTCTGTGTGTTTTTATTTTGGATCATTCCTGTGCTCTTCAGTTGTTTTTTTTTTTTTTTTGTTTTGTTTTTTTGTCTTCTCTGTGTTTTGTTTTGTTTTTGGATAGTTTCTATGCTGCCTTCAAATTCACAGATCTTTTCTTTTGCAGCATCCAGTCTGGTTTATCCCATCCAGTGCATTTTTTATTTCACATGTTGTAGTTTTCATCTCTAGAAATTTAACATCTTTCATTCCTTTGCTATTTTTTTTTTGATCATATGGTATATATAGTTGCAAGTGCTTAAACACTTAGATCTTGCTAACATCTTTGTTATAGGTCACTTTCAATGGTTTGACTTTTCTCTCCATTTTGGTCATATTTTCCTGTGTCCTTGCATGCCTGGTTACATTTGATTAAAGAGGAGAAATTGTGTATTTTACCTTGTTGATTGCTGGATATTTTTATATTCTTATAAATATTTGTGAAATTTGTTCAGGGACAGAGTTAAGTTACTTGGAAATGGCTTGATCCGTTTGGGTCTTGCTTGTAAAATTTGTTAAGTGGCACTGAAACAGTGCTCACTGTAGGGCTAATTATTTCCCCATTAATTATGTGTACTTTAACCAGTGATCCATGAATCATGAGGTTTTCCAGCCTGACTGGTGGATACAGGCACTATTCTCAGCCCTGAGTAGCAGGCATTGTTTGTTCTAATCCTTTTGGGTGGTTCTTTCCCTGTATTAGCTACTTTTCACACACTCATGTTTATTAGTATTCAACTGAATTATGTGAGCAGGACTCACTGCAGATCTTTAGAATCTCTGTCTGCTTAGTTCTCTCCTTTTTAGTAGTCTGTCCTGTGAATTCTAGCTTCCTCAGTCTCTCCCAACTCTCAGCTTTGTCTCTTCAGCTCAGGAATTCCATTGATTTCTCCTTGGGAAATTCCTCTTTCCTATGCCAAGATCTGGACATGGTTTTCCAGATTGTAAGCTTGGGCAATTATAATGGCACGTTGTTAGTTTCCCTTCTCTCAGGGACCACAGTCCTTCGTTGCCTGACGTCCAGTGTCTTAACTTGTTATTTCATATATTTTGCAAGTTTTTTGGTTGTTTCGGGTAGGAGGTAAATCTGGCCTTTGTTACTTTGTCTTAGCCAGATATTGAAGTATACCGTGCTTTTAAAATCACCACATTTTTAATTACTATATTTTCTTCCATGTACAGACTAGCATAAAGCATAAATCATATGATAGATTTATGCTTAGATGAGTTGCAGTGAGATACCACTACGCATCTATTATGATGGCTGTAATATTGTTTAAAAAAGAAAAATAAGTGTTTATGAAGATGGCAAAATCAGGACTCTTGTAAATTGCTAGTGGTTATGTGAAATGTTGCAGCCACAGTGGAAGTTATGTGACAAGTTTCTCAAAAGTATAAACATAGAATTAACATATGATGCAGCAATTCTCCTAGGTATATATCCGAAAGAATTGAAAGCAGTGACTTGGACAAATACTTGTATGCCAGTATTCATAACAGCTTTATTCATAGTGGCCAAGAGGTGGAAGAAACCCAGTCTCCATCAACTGATATTGGATAAACAGACAATGGAATGCTATTCAGCTGTAAAAAGGAATGAAGTTGTAATATATGCTACAGTATAGGTGAAACTTGAACACATTATGCTAAGTAGAGTAAGCTAAGACATAAAAGGACAAATAGTGTGATTCCACTTACATGGAATATTTAGAATAGGCAAATTGGGAGAGACAGAAAAGTAGATTAGAGGTTATCAGGAGCTGGTTGGAGGAGGAATGTAGAGTTATTGCTTATTGGTTATGGAGTGTCTGGTATGGTGGAAAAAAATTTGGAAATAGTGGTGATTGTTGCATAACATTGGGAATATAAGTAATGCCACTGAATTGTACACTTAAAGCCAGTGATTTATGCATTTCAAATGGGTGACTTGTATGGCAAGTGAATTACATCTCAGTAAAGCTGTTTTTTTAAAAAAGTAAATGAGCAGTAAATGTTCCCTCCTTCCCTCATAGGTTTGTTCTTTCCCTTTTCAAATTACTGAGGTTGCATGGGTTAATGAAAATAAATCAGAATGGGGGAGACAGAAATTTTAATTTTTGCTCCAGTATTTTAAAAGTTTATGTAACCTTGGGAAAATTAATTTTCTTAGCCTCTTTTATTATGTGTAAAATGAGATCAGTAATAATGAACAACACCTCCCACATATCAGGTACATAAAAATACGTCTTATATTAGAGATGTATTCCTAAAGAACTTACACTCTCTAGACTCATTTTATTAAGGAGATATGTTCTTAAATTACATCTATCTATAACCATTGTATCTTATGAGCCAGGCATATCACAAAAGCATTAATCACACAACTCATGTTGCGGCATTCCCCAGCTCCCAATTATCTTTGCTTGGTTATACAGTTTGTTTTTGTTTTTTGTTTTTGAATCAAATGGTGTGTTTATTTTAATGCTACTTTTTATTTTCTCAGCCTCCTCTCTAACAATTTTGCAGACAGCTCTGTATGAAATCAACAGCCTGGTGCATCATAACAAATAGTTGGCTTCTTCATAGCATTTATTATGTCTTTAACTGTCTTCTAAATGAATGAGAATTTTCAGACAATCCCCCTCTACTTCTTGACACTAGGACAATTATTTACCAAAGAAACATTTTGTTAAAATTGTTTTTAAAATGGTATTTTAAGTAATAGTAGTTAATGTTTAAATGAGAGTGTAGTTTTTACTAAATCAGGTTCCAGGCAGGAAAACAGAATCTAAACCAGGTAAACCAAGAAAACTAAAGCTCCTGGATTTCAGTACATGTGGAATAAATGCAAATCTAATCTTTGTTCCTTTCCAGCACCAGCATTGGATGTTGATTGGCAGAGCAACAACACCTTTGCTTCTTGTAGTACAGATATGTGCATTCATGTCTGTAAATTGGGACAAGACAGACCTATTAAAACATTCCAAGGACATACGGTAAGAAACCTGTTTTCCCCCCTTAAAGTGATTATAATGAATGAGTAATGTTTTCGAATAGTTTTGAATTATGTCTATTATCCAAACAGCAACCTAGTCTATAAAATGAAAATGTGAAATTTACTGTTATTTTTAGAATGAAGTAAATGCTATAAAATGGGACCCAACTGGCAATCTCCTGGCCTCCTGTTCTGACGACATGACTTTGAAGGTAATTCAGTTAGTGGGGAGAAATGGGGTGGGGGTGTTACACAGTGTGGCTACTCTGGTCATTTTAAGATCATTTAGAATATCTCTTTCACACTGAATGTTTAAGCCTGGATGAGGTCTTGTCCTACTTTGTAATGGTTAATCAGTGTTTTTTATATTTTATATTTTCTTTTTTAAAATATATAAAAATATTTGAATATAGTAAAATAAATTCTATTAAAAGGATGGCTATACGATGGGAATAATGTTAATGTATTAGTCAGGGCTTTCCAGAGAAGTAGAACCAATAGGGGAGATAGGTAGGTAGGTAGGTAGACAGATAAATAGACAGACATGTATGTATATACATACATACATACATGGATACTTCAAAAAGTTAATGAAAAGATTCATATTATCTTACAATCCTTTTTTCTCCACAAACTTTTTGAAGTACCCTCGTATACATTTAAAAGGTAAAGCTTTATATATGAGAGATTTATTGTGAGGAATTGGCTCATGTGATTATGGAAGCTGAGAAGTCCCATGATCTGCTTTCTGAAAGCTGGAGACTCAGGAGAGCTGGTGGTGTATTCTAGTCCTAATCCCAATGCATGAGAACCTAGAGTGCCAGTGTGTAAATCCCAGTCCCAAGGTCAGAAGACCAATATTCCAGTTTAACAGTGAGGCTGAGGAAGATAATTCTCACTTCCTCTGCCTTTTTGTTCTATTTAGGCCCTCACTGGATTGAATGATGCCTGTCCACATTGGGCAATCTGCTTTACTCAGTCTACTAATTCATATGTTAATCTCATCTAGAAACATCCTCACAAACACACCCAGAAATAATGTTTAGCCGAATATCTGGATACCCCATGACTCAGTCACGTTGACACATAAAAGTAACCATTACAGCCAGCTGGCTGATTAACTTGGTTAGAGCACAGCTGAATAACCTCAAAGTCATGGGTTTGTATCCCTATCCAGGCCAGCTACAAAAAACAAACACAAAAAACAAAAACGTAAAACAAAAGCCATTACAGATAGTAACAAATGTGATGTTATAAATTGTCTTCACTATTACAAAGTTATGTATTGTGCTATTAAAATTTATTTGTACACGTAGAGATTTGACTGAAATTGTATTAATTTGATTTTGCTTTATTGTGAATGTATAGCACTCTTGCTGGGAAACTGATATATGACTGAATCTCTTAGTGAGTGAGCCTAGTTGCCATGCCAACATTTGCATCTCAACATGGATGTTTTTTTTCCTGTTGTATAATTAAAAACAAAACTAATATCTGTACCTAAGCACATGACATACCACAATTAGGGAAAAACAAGAATTTTGAGGTAAATAACAACTTAATACTAAAAGTAAATGAAACCTTGAGCGCTGTCCTGCAGCAGCTAACTCTCTACTGAAAACAATTTTGTCCTTGACTTTGCAGTACCAACAACTGCACATGTGATGACCCTTACAGATAGGATAATCAAGAGGGCAAACTGCTTTTCTTGCTGCCGTGAACAGACTAATGTAACCTTGGGAATCTTGTGGGGGTTTTTTTCCTTAAGTACCTGCGTGTTTTTAGTTAGACAGTTCTTCTCAAGCCTGGGCTCCCTTGCAAACAGTGATCGTAAAAATGCTTTTCTTATGTTTTTATCTTTGAGTTTTCTTTGCATGTACATGCACTAATGCTTATAAAATGGAAAAACTTTTAGAACAGCATATGGCACATATGAGGAAAGAAAGGAAGGTCAGCATCCAGAGAGCCTTGTGTCATGTAATTGAGTGCAGCTAGAGAGAGAGGTTGGAACCAGAAATTGTTAAGAGTGCTTTTCTTCATTTTAAGAATAAAGGTCACATAGGATTTTAAAGCAGAAACTGGATAGAATGGATAATGTGTAATGGGGCCATTTTTTGAGAACAGAAAATACCAGATGAAGTGAGATCATGTCCAGCTTGAACAGTATCTTTGAGTCACAAAGGTGGAGGGATTAGATGGGTCTGGTGCTCAAAGCTTTAAGATAAAAAACTGGGGATTCTCAGCAAAAGGGTGGTCATTGAAAGCTATGGGCATGGACAAAACTGTGTAGGTAGAAAGTGTAGATTAGAAAAGAAGGAAACGTAAAAAAATAAATGTTAAGAAACCAGATCAAGAGGGATGAGCTTCCAAAAGGAAACTGAGAAGGAATGACCAAAGTGGAAAATGAGACTATGTAGAGGTGAAGGATCAGAGTGGCAAAGTGTCAAATGCTATTGAAAAGTCTAATGAAATAAGTTCTGGACACATGTGTTTTAGATTCATTTACATGGGGTTATAAATACCTAGGGTATAAAATGCTATGGTATTGCTTCATTATATTTTATTAGTTACGTTAAAGAAATATGAAGTCCAGCTAATTTTGTTTCTTTGTCAGCCATTGGGCTGGGGGGTGTGTGTGTGTTGTTTGGCAACAAATGATTGAGTGATTTTGCCAGAAATACTCTTGGTGTAAGTTTCTGTTAATTTTTGCTCAAAAATAATACACATTTTAAATCTACATATATGGGCATATTTTAATCTCAAGAAAGGCCTGATCTCTACTTACCATTTTAATTATTGCATCTGTTACTTTTCATGGTTTGTTCTATATGAATCCTTATTGTGTTATTTTAAAGTTGCTTATTTATTTTCAGTTCTCCATTGCAAAATTTTCCTGATTCTAAGTTCTAAGAGTAATTTGTAATGTAGACTTTTTATTTAAGGGACAGCATAAAAACTGTGCCTTCAACATTTTAGGATCATTACCCAAGGATCTTCTTGAATGTTGGAGTTTGCACCATCTGAAGCTATCAAAAGTAAGGGCCGGCCCGTGGCTTACTTGGGAGTGTGGTGCTGATAACACCAAGGCCACGGGTTCGGATCCCATGTTAGCTCACTGGGTGAGCGTGGTGCTGACAACACCACATCAAGGGTTAAGATCCCCTTACGGTCATCTTAAAAAAAAAAAGAAGCTTAAAACAACTGCAGCTAATTTGGTCTTCAAACCTCATAATAGTGAATATTTTTTAAGGGCTTAGAACTAGCTTATTTTTTTTTTCCAGAGAGAGAAATATTAGAATATATTCTACTACATTTAAATTTCTTGGTAAATAGTCCCTTGACTCCAGTAATCATTGAGGTTACATAACTCATATTTTGGACTGGCATGATAGTATTTAAAATGTACTTATTGTATGGAAAAATAATTATAGATATTTTTCTTTTTTGTTTAGATATGGAGTATGAAACAAGACAATTGTGTCCATGATCTACAAGCACATAATAAAGAAATTTATACTATCAAATGGAGTCCAACAGGACCAGGGACAAATAATCCAAATGCCAACCTTATGTTAGCAAGGTAATATTTGTTTCACTCTTCCTTTTATGAGCCTCCTACAAATAAATCTTTTAATAAATATGACAGAAAATTAAGGATGATTCCAAGAAATGTGACTCTTACAAGGGATATATTTTTAATGGGCACCTTTAAACATGGAATTTTATAGTTCGTATTTCAGGTCATGGTTTTTTAATATTTGGAGATAATCAAATATTGATTGATATCAAATATTGATTAAAACCCAACTAATTGGGGCATAGTACAATAAAGTTTCTATAGCATCTTAAAAAAAAGAGAAATTTTAGAATATGGTCAATTCAGTGTTCAAAACCATAGATCAGTAAAAAGGGATTATTTAAAGAGAAGAGGAACATAGTGACTTAGCTCATTTATGGTTTCCAGTTCAGGGATTTGGAGATGCCTTTAAGCTGCTTTTTTCTCTTGTTTAGCTTCCAGTTTCCAGAATACAGTTGACCCTTGAACAACATAGGTTTGAGGTGTGCAGGTCCACTTATAGGCAGATTTCGTGTTAAGTGGACTCATGCAGTTCAAAGAGTTTCCCTTTCTTTTTTACAACAGTTCTTACCCCAGATTTATCTAAGAAAACAGTATATAATACATATAACACACAAAATATGTGTTAATTGACTGTTTATGTTATCAGTAAGGCTTCTGGTCAACAGTAGGCTATTAGTAAAGTTTGGGGGAAGTCAAAAGTTATGTGTGGGGCCGAACCCATGGCTCACTTGGGAGAGCAGCGGCGCTGGGAGCGCAGCGGCGCTGGGAGCGCTGAGGCCTCGGGTTCAGATCCTATATAGGGATGGTGCGGACGACACCAAGCCAGCGGTTACGATCCCCTTACTGGTCACACACACACACACACAAAAAGTTATATGTGGATTTTTGACTGCAGAGGGCTGGAGGAGGCAGGGGGTGTTCAGTGCTGCTAACCTCTGCGTTGTTCAAGGGTCAGCTTATAATTTCTGACAGTTCAATCTGCTTCTCATGAAGAATATGTGGCTAGCTATTAGGAGTGGCTGAATATGGGAGGTTGGGATCAAGGCTGGAAGAGTATTTAATTACTTATAAAATCTTTTTCCCCTCCCTTTTCAGTGCATCCTTCGATTCTACTGTTAGGTTATGGGATGTAGACCGAGGGATTTGCATCCATACTTTGACAAAACACCAAGAGCCTGTGTACAGTGTAGCTTTCAGTCCTGATGGCAGGTATCTGGCAAGTGGTTCTTTTGACAAATGTGTGCACATCTGGAACACACAGGTATGTCTGAGTTATTAAAATAGTTTAGTACTCTTATATTTAGTTAGAAGCATTTGCCTATACAAATATTTTTTTTCCCTTTTTGGTTATCATTCCTTGTGTGGCATTAATTCTATTCTTAGTTTTAAGTTGAATACATTTGGGGGGAATTTATAACTAGGTAAAGAATGAAACCAATTGAACTTATTTTCACAATTCATAAATGGATTTAGAATGCTTGTTTTATTATTACTGTATTTGTTATTTTATTCCTTGTTTTTTCTAACAGTTTTGCAGCCATAAAATGTGAGTTTAAGTTGTATCTATTTAGAAAAATGACATACTTTATTGTCTACAAGAATTGTCTTTGAGGTAGCTGTATGTGAGCAATAAGAAATTAAAGGAGAGGATTTTATGGCTGAACACAATGATTTATCAGAAACAAACTTATAACCATACAAACTTTTTCAGGGACACTGCTATAAAGATCCTTTCCTAGAAGTGGAGAAAATAGCCACTGCTTTCATTTTTTTATATTTTTAGTGTTTTAGTTTTTTATACTTTATATGCTATGTTTATTTAATAGCAGTCACTGGACTCACCCCTCCCCTCCCTTTTCAATCATCAGATCTTTGCTGGTTACAGTACGCATGTAATAAGTTATTGTGAGCTCTTTCTCTTTGTGCAGCTGACCATGCCCATCTATAAAAATTAGATTTTATAATCTAATTTGCATAAATCATTTTCAAGGTTTTTTTAAAAAAATTATGCATTCATACGGTTCAGGAAAAAACTCAAACATTATATAACATTATATAACTATAAAACAAACATTATACACTGAGAAGTTTTGCTCCCGTTTCTGGCTTTATCCTCTACAGTACAGGTGACTTTTTATTAGTTTCTCTTTTATTCATCCTGAATTCTTTTTGTGAATAATTTAGACTACTGCTGGCAATATAGGAGAATATGTTACCTCACAGGCCAGTCTGTAGATGAATAATGGTACTGCAGAGTAGTTTTAAATTTGGACTTCTCTTGTGACTGAGGTTGAGGATCTTTTTATATATTTAAGGGTTTATGTTAATTTTTCTGTGAACTGCTGATCATGTCCTTTCCTTGTTTTTCAACTGAGTTAGTGATCTTGATTTCTAGGAGCTCTTTGTGTACTAGAAAAATAAGCCCTTTGTGATGTGAATTGCAAATTTTTCCTAGTTGAACAGTTAAGCCAGAATCTTAAATTATATTTTGAACAAAGTTTTATGTAGAAATGCTCTCCCTTAATATTTTATCATTACTTTCTTACCTCTACTTCTCTATTTTCTCTCTTTGTGAATATATGCCTATGTCGCACATATTCTATAACTATGATATATATGTTGAAGCTTGTATTTTTAACCATTTGTCTTTTAAAATATAGTCACATTAATACATGTAGCTAGTGGTTCATTTTGACTGGTCTAGAGCATCGTATGAATATACCAGTTTATTTTCCTATTGGTGGACTTTTATTAATAATATAAACAACATTGCTGTGAAATCCTTGAGCATGTTTCCTTATGCACATGAAATAAAAGTTCTAACATACACACACATGGCCTATAAGTGGAAATTCTGGGCCCGTAAGGTATACAAGCCAAACTGCTCCCCAGAGACCTTATACCAATTCACATTTATAATGGCAGTATTTAGGATTTCCTATTTTCCCCCATCCTAAGATTATCATTTTTCCAATTTGATGGATATGCAATAGTATTTTGTTTTAACTTGCATTTCCTTAATTATTGATGATTTAAAATGTCTTTTCAAATAGTTATTATCCAGCTGGATTTTCTCTTTTTTGAGTAGGACCCCCCTGCCCCCCATTTTTTTATTGTTTATTTTTTAGATTGGTTAGTTGGTGTCCTTTATGCATTCTGGACACTAATCCTTCATGGTCATAAGGATTGCAATGAGTTTTTAGTTCCTTGTCTTCTCCTTTTTTTTATGGGGTATTTATCATAGAGAAGCTTTTAATATTCTTTTTTGATTGGTGCTTTTTATAGCTTAATGCATTCTTTCTAATAGAGGTCTTTAATCTTTTTTTATATTTATATTTTTAACCTTTTGGAATTGATTTTTATATATGGTGTGAGGTAAAAATGCAGTTTTATCTTTCCATGGATAGTCAGTTGTCTCAGTGCCATTCCTTGTTCTCTTATGATTTTCATAATACTACTACTTTCATATACTAAGCTTATGTGTGTGTGGTTTGTTTATAGATTCTCTTTGATTCCATTGATACCTTTGTATGTCCCTGAATCAGTAGCATAGTTTTAATAACTCTGACTTTATAAGTTTCCTTCCTTATTATTCTTCAAAATTGCTTTTTCTGTTCTTGACAGTTTAGTCTTTCATATTTCTGGAAAAGAGCACTAAGTTCTGGATTTTGTTTATGAGCACCTTGAATTTATAAGTGAAATTGGGGAAAATTGTTTTCATTGAGTTTTATAACCCATAAATATGTTATATCTCCATTTATTTATCTTTTATTCATTCAGGAGAGTTTTTAAATTTCTCTCAATTTATTCTGAGGTGCCTTATGGTTTTTATGTTACTATGAATGACACCTTTTAAAAAACATATTCCTTTTACTTACTAGTTATCCGTATTCAGAATGTTTTCAGTTGTTTATTTAGTCTATTATAGCAAGATCAATTTTAGTGAAATTTGGGTTCAGAACTTGAGGGGTTTTTTTTGTTTGTTTGTTTTTTAAATTACGTGGTTGATGTGTTTCGCAAACATTTAACAGGCAAATTGTTGAAGTCTTGTCCCAGCGTACATATGGATTTGAGGTAGATGCTAATGCCTTCTTTAATATCATGATGTCATACTGGCCTTTTTCAGTGTCATAGCTCTACCTTGTTGACCATACTATTTTGGTCCATTATACTCAATTCAAGCTTAGAGATGGGTAAGTGCTTTTGAAAGGAAGTTATTTGTTTTTAACCCCAAAGTCTACTGTAGGTCGAGTATAGATTTTACTTTCGATACCTCAGCAGACTTTAGATGTTGTTCAGTGCCACTCCTTTCTCTCCTCATTAATCGTAAATACTTAAGGGTTACAGACATTTTCATTAATCTCACAAATTGTGAGAAAGGTCAGGTAGGGGGACAAAACAGTTGAGCCTTCCCAATCTTATCAGATGTAGCAGTGCATCTATGGTTAGTGCCATATTTCCAGACTGAATTTGAAGAGGAAAGAAAGGGAAAACAGTCATCCAGCCTAGTGGTTAGCTTGGATACCCTTTGTGGGGAGGTATTTGCAAAGTGCATGGCTTACTGCCATGTTGCTTTTAGGTAGATATGCTACCTCTAGCTAGAGTTTTCAGGTCACTATAAAACTGTAGACTTTTTGTGGTTTGTCAGGGCACAATACCAGAAGCACATTTTTCATTGTTTTTCAGTTTTCACAGCAGGCCCTCTGACCTTTACCCTATTTAATGAATGATTTCATAGGAGAATATGTTTTTGGACTGAATTTTAATTTTTTAGTGGCAGCTGAATGATTTTTGTCTTCACTGATGAAGGAATAAAATAATTTAGTTATACTTATGATTTGGCTAAGTTAATGATGAAATTGATAGTGTTCTTTTTTTTTTTTTTTAATAGCATCTTTCAAGAATAATGCACATATTCTTTTATAACTCCCGTAGCTTAGGGACTATTCAGAAAATATGGAGTAAATAACAGATTTATACTGGCATTATTTTTACCAGTCTGTTATATTTCCATTTTGGGATGTTTCATCAAAGATATTCTGAATTAATTTTGTTTCTCTATATGTTGGCTAAATTCAGCAAAAATTTATTTCATGTCATACACTGAATGTTTGCATCTAGCTGTTGTTAGCTGTGTGAAAGAAGCCAAAGATACCTTAGCCAAGATAGGTTATCAACACTGGAGAAGGTGAACGTGTGTGTGAGTGATCTTTTGAAAGCAGGCTAGTACTATCTTTTTATAAAAAGATCATCATGTCACATTTCTAGCATTTTAGAACTTGTACTTATTTTGGAATTAAAGCTAAGTCGCACCTCTAATTGCTAGAAATAAAGCCACAAAACATTTTTATCTCACTATCTGGATTTGTAGAAATATATATTATGATTTTTAAGATTCTGCTTTTCATTTTTTTAGACAGGTGCTCTAGTTCACAGCTATAGGGGAACAGGTGGAATTTTTGAAGTTTGTTGGAATGCAGCGGGAGACAAAGTTGGAGCCAGTGCATCAGATGGTTCAGTAAGTAAAGTGTTTCTGAATGGGTGTGTGTTATGTACACTGGAATGTTGCTTATTGTGGTAGTGACTATGAAAGTGATTTTTAAAAAATAACTTTTCAGATATGGAAATGATTTATTTTTTCTGAAGGCTGTGTACTTTATGTTCATTGCATTCAAATAATGTAAACAAAATTTAGACTATCTTTGCCAAAAGAGCATCATCATTATCAGGAAATCAGCATTTATTTTGTATGTAAACTTTCATTAGTAAAATTAAGTATAGCAGAGTACTTGGTGAGAGTGATTTGAATTTTTGTGTGTGTGGCTGGCTGGTATAGGGATCCAAATCCTTGACCTTGGTGTTATCAGCATCACACTCTAACCAAGGAAGCTAATTGGCCAGCCTATGAATTGAAGTTTTAATGCCTGTATCTACCTTCTCCTCCCCTCAGAAGAGTGTTGTTGGTAGCCCAGGGAAGAGGGGATTAGAGGCAGTTGATTCTTGCATTGAGGATTGTGTGTGATAATGAGAGAGACTCTCAGGATGAAGTTGCACAGCTCTTTACAGAAATACTAGTTATGGCATCCAAAGCTCTTAAAAGTAAAGAGAGGGGGCTGGCTGATTAGTTCAACTGATTAGAGCATGGTGCTGATAACATCGTGTCCAGGGTTTGATCCAAACCCTTGTACTGGCCGGCTGCCATTAAAAAATTGAAAAAAAAAAAGAAAAGAAAAAGTGAATGGAAGATGGAAAAGATATAGCCATTCGCTGTTTACTTAAACTGTAGCGTAGAATAATCTGGGATGTCTTTCATTAGGGTGTAAGAGATAGGGAATAGTCTGTTTTGAGCATTTTTCTTTCCTACTTTTTAATTAACAGAGTAATTTCTAAAAATCCTAGCTGTGGTTTTTCCCCTATAGCATTAGCTCATGGTTGTTTCCTTCATCTGCTTAGATGATCTGTCTGATTTCTGTTAAGTGCCCATTTCCATGATTATTATGCTTTAGTGGTTTTGTGAACTTGGAACTAAGAAACAGATTCCGAATTGTACTACAGAAAAGTTAAAGTTAAAAATGTACAACAAAATTGTGAACGCACTGATTGACTATTTTAATTTCTTACAGGTTTGTGTATTAGACCTTCGGAAATAGCGCTACTAGTTGGAAGCCATGGACCGACTATGAATGTGTACATAGCCAAAATGACTGTCCCTGACCCATGTACTGCTATAGTCCCACTTGAACCATGGCCAGTCCACTACAGCCAAATCTAAAAGAAATATATACATACAGTGTATATAAACAAAATTGCACCCTGAAGATGACAGAGTTTTGTCACAGCTTGTGAATTCTGTTCACCAAGTGCTGGAATCTAATCTGCTGTGCCCCTAAATAGCATTTAGAAGTTTTGGATATGAAAAACAGAAGAGAAAAGGAAATATACATTATAAAAGCAGACCATACATGTACCGGTTTTTGGATACTAACAACAGCCTTGTTTCTCCCCTTTGAATCAGCAGACACCATGAATTATATTCTTTTTTCCCTTCCGTAGTGAGCAGTTTGTATGTACAGAGAAAATGGACTTACAAAAACTTGCAGCAGTAGTTTGTTCTTGCTTTTAAATTTTGTTTTTGGTTTAGATTATGGATGCATGAAGTAAGGGAGTGAATCAGTTTCTTGTTTATATTTTTTTCACCTTTTAAACAACAAAAAAAAATTCTTAAAAATGTTTTAATGCATTCTTTTGAAGAGGTAGATGTTTGGTACATTTTATGGCTCCCAGAGCATATATTCAATTGGTGCATGTTGTGGAAGGGGGAATTGGAAATTAAATGAAAATGTATGACTTTGGTCATGTCAATCTGTAAGACACATCAGTAAAAGGGTATTATGCTCTGGTTTATTTGGTGATGTGGCTTAAATGCAATAGTTTCTTTTTGGGGACATATTTCTGCCAATTAAATACTAGAAGGGCACAAAATTTTTTTTTTTTTTTAAATACCAATAGAGAAGATACATTAAAAAAAAAAATCTTCAGATGTTTTGTAGCCATAACTATATTATGGTTAAAATGTGCACTATTGTGAAAAGGAGCAAAGTAGTTTTGGGTTTTTTATTATTTGTTTGTTTTGCTTTGTTTTGTTTAAGAGATTAAAACGTTTCTGGATAAGGATTAGCTTCTCAAAGTGTCCATCATTCTGTGTAGAAGCTTAAATATGTAACGTAAACCAAACTGTAGTATTAAAAATCTCTCATGTTATTTTTCTTTATACAAAGCAAGATAACGGCATATAACACTGCCATTACATGGCAAAATGTTTGCTACCTTAGTTTAAAAAAGAATCTTTGAAACAAAAGACTTGCTTCACAGTGTTTTTAAATAGCAGTGATTTCGAATTAAAAAAAGAAAAAGTATAATTGCACTAACCTCCCTGCTGCTTTGATTCTGCATTGTGGTACTTGTGACTACATTTTTTCAAATATAGATAGATTTAAGCTGCTATTTTTTTTTTCAGTAATCACTACTATATCATGTCTTCTACTGTTTATAATATCAAGTATTTTCTTAAAGATGTAGGTATCAACTCAAACCTCCTCTTGTGCTCATGCAACTAAAAGTGAAATATACAGACAAATAGATAGCATGAGGCCATGTTCATATATGTGATTAACAGGGTTTGTCATGATTAACATAAGATTCCAGGAATGTCAGTTTTGAAGAGAGTAGTTGTCAAATTTATATCTCAGAGATTTTAATTAAGGAATTGCTTATTATCATGCTTAGCAAATTTATAACACTATTTCTGTCACTAATTATTTTGAGGCATTTACTACTAAAATTTTAACCCATAATTCTCAGTTTAAGTAGAAATTAATTTAACCCAAGTAGTGCAGCTTTGATTTTTAGCTTTTGTTGTTTTACCATTTTTACAAAACAGCATTGATTGAAGCAAGTCTTGGTTTTTACTAAGGTAGGGTAGCATTTGCTGTTAGTAAAGAGAATAAGTACACTTAATTTCACAATACATTGTTGTGTGTACCCCAGCTGTTGTTAGTGGGGACTATGATACTGTAATAATATTTTTTAAAACTTACATCCAGAAAGGCAGTCATTCATGATGGTTTTGTGCCAGCTGTTTTTAGGGTCTTGGATCACATTAGAGATATTTAGAACTTATTACCCTGTGACTTATGTAGGAAACCTAATATGCTGAGTATCTGGCACTTGAAATCCTGCTTTTATTGCTGGAGGTCCACATCTGTGGTTGACCTCTGTTGTTGTTTTAAAAAAATAAATAAAAAAATCTGTGCAATAATTTTTAAATGTGCTCCCAGGAATAGACACAAATGTTTTGAGTATGTTTAAGCTGCATTTTCCTTTGCATTTGTCAATTGCACTGAATTTAAATCTGAAAGTCAGAGGTGATTATTGATAGTACTTTTGTATTTTGATATGGACAATTTATTCATTTGCATACAGTTACTGACTTTTTTTTCCCAGCTGATTAAAAGGTAGTCAAGAAATTCTGCAATATAGCTGCCAATAGACAGCTACACTTTTATGATATTGTCATCTTTTCTGTTTTTTTAAAAAATTCTTCAGCTATTTTACTTAAGCATAATAGCCACAATAGGACATATACAAGATTATAAATACAGAGCTTTATTATCCTGAAGTCTTGGGTCTTTTAAGTATAAACTTCTCTGAAAGGTATTCATTCTGTAGGCTTGGGTTCTTCATGAGCATACAGTTGTTTATATATTTTTTTTTTTTGCTGCTGTTCTCATCATCATTGCCTGCTGATGTGCCACGATGCTGTTCCAGTATACAAAGATAAGATTGTCTCTAATTTGAGCAGTAACATGATTGCAAGAGACCAAGTTTCACAGCCTGTAAAATTTTATATTTGGGGTTCTTGCTCATTTTTCTTCCTGTTTTTTTCTGAGACCTTATTCCTGAAGATCAACTGAATCCAGTAGTTTTTCTCTGGTGTTCATCATATATCATTGTTTTGTAAGCTACTGTAAGAAACTTATAAGGAAAAGTAGAAAGGAAAACTTGAATGAATACTCACTGATTAGAATAAAGAAAGAGCAGCTGCCACTCATAAACATCATAAAGGAATATATATTTTTTCTCCTTCATATAGGAAATCCCATAAATTCTTGTATTTGTTCCAATCCCTATTTCCTATTATCCATCAGGTTAACATCATTGACTTTCAAATGACTTTTAGAAGTGGTAACTTTTAATTTCCTAATAGGTATATTTTGGGATTAAACACCTTTTACAGATACTGAAAGTGCCTCCTTTTGTGGTAAAACAAATTATGGTGCAAAAAGTAATCGCTAGATTGAATTACATGAAGGTTTTTTGCTTTTTGACATGTAAAAATGTCAAGAGAAAGGCCAAAGATTTGTACTTTTTCACTTATAAAGCACTCCCTTTTTCCTTAAACTTCTTTCTGTCAAATTAGATTTAATGAGAGAGTACTATTTTTAAGGAGCTATCTGTTTATGTAGAATGATTTTGTTAGGAGTAATGTAAACTGTTACTGAGTACAGGACTGAAGAGGACTGTGCATTTTTGCTATTTAAAGGAATCACAAATGATCATACTTATGTAAGCAAAAATGACAGGTTTTACTAGATAAATAGAAAAATCTCAAATGCAGTGCTATTTACTCTTTTAAAACAATTTTCATTTTCTTAAGCACATTGTACATTTCTACAGAACCTGTGTTTATTCTTACACGCTAAGAATGGTACTTGCGTATGGTGAATTACTGTTGACAGTTTCCGCAGAAATCCTATTTCAGTGGACCAACATTGTGGCATGGCAGCAAATGCCAACATTTTGGGGAATAGCAGCAAATCTACAAGAGACCCTGTTTTTTTGTTTTGTTTTTTTCCTCTTCTCCTTAATCAGCAGGTATAGGAGGAGGAGGAAGGTAGGGAACTTATGAATTACTCCTTCCAGTAGTAGCTCTGAAGTGTCACAATATCATTTTTTTAAAAAACATGATTCTAGTTAAATGTAGGAGAAAAAAAGAGGAAGTGTTCACTTTTTTAATACACTGATTTAGAAATTTGATGTCTTATATCAGTAGTTCTGAGGTATTGATAGCATTCTTTATTTCTGCCTTTATGTTGACAGTGTTGAAGCAGGGTGAATAGGGCATATATATATATATATTTTTTTTTTTTTCTAGTAAGTTGTTTCATGATGTTTTCTTTGGAATTTCTGGATAAGTTCAAGAAAACATTCTGCATGTTGTATCTAGTCTGATGTACTTATCCATCTCATTCAAACAAAAACACACAGACTGCATTTTGTAGCTCTGCAATCCTTGAGTACAGAAGTAATTTTCTTCTTTCCTGACTTTGACATTGTAGCTATGATGTTTTCGTTTTGATTTCCACAAATCCTTTGGGTCTAATTCTGTGAGCCTACCTATAGCACTGGATTAAAATGTCTGCATCATTTCTTTAGTTATCCAGTTAACTTTAAAACTGTTGTAAAAGTGTAAACCAGCCCATGACAGTTTTTTGTACATGTTAAAGAACTTTTATTGTTCAGTTTTCATGATTATTGTGTAAGGAAGACTGATATAGATGTTCTATGCTGTCCTGGACCATGTTAATTACACTTCTGATGTATTTTGGTTCCACATCACAATGATTTGTCCCCAATGACCCGTTTATCCTCTCTAGGCACATTTTTTTGTTGTTGTTGTTGCAGTTCCCCTTGCATTGTATTGCTTTGACAACTGTAATTTGAATCAGATCTGAAAGAGGTCCAGAATAAAATATATTTTGATATTATGTTGGCTGTGTACATATATAAAACTTTTTATATCTGTGTAGTTTGTATAGACTACTTACTAGTCACGTCAAGAGAGGGACAATATTTCTTGTTTACAATTTCTTGTTTACATTTTAATGATTTCTGCTCCAATGTTCCATTGTAGAATAAGCTTTTTTGTTCAGTTATCCTTCATAACATATAACATGTCTGTTCTCTCCCACTGGTGTTACCAGTTACAAGAACTGCCATTGAACCCAAACTTCTGTTTTTTCACAAACATGTTCTTTTCTAAGATATGTACTTTAAAGTAAGCCCATAGATAAAATTACAAATTTTACTATTTTATTACTTCTTGCAGGAGATGAGATTTTTTTAAAAGAAGGGATTATTTACTATTTTTATTAAAGAATAATAGCATCTAGTCAGCTAAGGAATAGCAATTACTTTTGAATTATTTTGAAAAGTCAATATTGTATTTAAAGAACATTATTTCACATAATTAAAGTAAAAGAGACCTCAGATTCACTTCTTTTCTTAGCATACAGTTGAGCACAAAACAGTATGTATATACTGTTGAAGATTTTTAGGGCAGAATGCTCAACTTCCTTAATGACATTTTTTCCTTCATATAAGCCAATGACAATTTTTTTTGCTTCATACCGGTGGCCGGTATGAACCTCCAAACCTGCGACCTTGGTGTTACAGGGCTGTGCTCTAACCAGTTGAGCTAACTGGCCAGCCCCAGTGATAATTTAATCATTTTTCTTCCTTAGCTAGTTGCTTATGTTACTACAAACATTATAATCTATGAGAAAAGATATTAGGCACCTTCGGTTTTAGTTAATCCCAAGTCCTTTAGCGTTACATAGAGACTTTTAAAAAAATTACTGAGCACATTTTTTTTTTGTAAAAATTTGTATTCTCCAAGTCTTCTACCTTTTCTTTCTATTTCCTTAAACAGAAACAAATACAGGCATAGCCTTACATGTTTTATTAGAGATAAGCCACTGCAGTTGCTAGAACTGACAACCTTTCATTCTCAAGGGGTTAACTTTTATTGCATGGCACAGATCAATAACGTTTTTCATTTTATACTTTCCCAAAGTGTTGGACTACTAAGGGTTAAATTTATATAAGCTTGAGGTAAAGCTCAAATTAATTAGAGCATTCATAGAAGGGATTATTTTTAATTTTGTAGTTCTTTTACTTTTCAATGGATTAGGTTTTTACCTACTATAATAGCAAATCAGATTAAGGTTTACTGTTCTCACAATATATTCATTTGAAAAATACAGTGGAGGAAAAGACACTGTGGGTGGTAGTTTTATGGTGCTTTTCTCTGCTGTACCAAAGTTCTGTCAACAATGAAATAAATGTTAACCCTATGCTATTTTTCTGCATGCTTCTTAAATGTCATATTTCAATGCTTAATTGTCCTAACTTGTAATATTTTTGTATTAAATTTTTAGGAGTTCCTTGTAATTTCTTTATAATTTGAAATATATTAAACACAAAGTGTTTAGTAAAGTACAGAAGACAATTACTAATGTTTCTTGGTTGTTGGGTTTGTATGATCAAGTGGGCAGACAATTCCATTTTAACAAGTAGGACAAATGGGGTAGAATCTACATGGAAAAAGATATCACAATTTTATTTGAAAGACAAACTTTCTAACATACTAATTCATTGTCAGAAAGGGCTGCCTTAGGAAATACTGTGCTTCCAGAAATACCAAAAGCATAACTTGGATGGTCACTGGACAGGATTGCTGTGGAGAAATTCAAGCACCACGTGAGTACCTCAAGTAGTCAAACTCGTATTAAAAATCCAGTCACACTGAACTCAGCCTGAGATCAGACATTTGAAAGCACCAGCTTCCAGAATCTCCATTCATCTTGCGGGATTTTGAAAATCTGCACATTGCCAGGACCTCTTCAACATTTTATAACACCACGCTCTAACCAGCTGAACTAACTGGTTACCCTCCCCCGCCATAATAACAATAACATCTTTGACCTTGGTGTTATAGCACACATAAGCTTTTATTGGCTTAATTTACATACACTCCTTTATACTAGGTTAATTACCTCATTTTCAACTTGAGTACTTTTCGCCACCCCATCGAAGGGGTGGATAACATAGTGACGGCCTGGATACCATAGTGACGGCCTAGAGTCATCAAATAATTCCAGTTGAGTTTAATATGACATGAAATTGTAGTTATGTGACATTGATATCAAAATGTGATGTTGAAGTAAATGAGGTCGCCTGATAAAGCAATCAAGACTTAATCAGAGGTCAGTTAATTTTACTTTTTAAACAATTTTGGTTAACCTGGAGTGTGCATTAGAATCCTTCTTAAAGTAAGATGTCTGACCCTTCTCTTGACCTGTTGGCTAATATGGTAGCACTAGGTACGTGTTTTGTTTTGTTTTTAGTATGCTTTTTTTGTGCCATAGACAACTTAGAGTTGGGGCGAGTGTCATTGGCATGTGGTATAATTAAAATAGAACACATGCTTGTAAATAAATTCAAACATAAGACACAAATAATAGATTCCCATTTCCAAACTCACAGCCAAGCCCTCAGTGGTATCTACTGTTAACACTTTAATATGTTTTCTTCCAAACATATTCAATGCATACTTTAAAAAGAGCAAGAAAAATACAAATGAGATTGTGGTACTGATTGATTTCAGAAATGCACCTTTTTGCTGAAATTGTCAGGGACTTTTGTGCCATCAGCATAGGTACTTCCCTATACTGTAGATGTAGAATATATCCATAGGGTTTAAAAGCATGAATTCTGCCTGTCTGCCTGGGATGAATCAAAACGCCACCATTTAGTGGCTGTTTGACCTAAGGAGTTACTGTCATGATTTCCCCATCTGTAAAATGAGGCTAGCAATAGTACCTCATAGACTCATAGACTGGTTATTAGGACTAAAATTTTAATATATCTAATGTCCTTAGAGAATAGTGCCTAGTTGTATAAAGAAAGCTATATGTTACCATTATAGTTTTTAGTGGCCACGTTGTACACGAACATTTAACTCCCTATAATGTGTATTTACTTTTTCACTACTTCCCATTACAAACAGTGCAGTAAACAAGTACTTGTATGTGTGTTGTTTCTGTAGGACAGGTTCACCATTCGATTCTGATGTACACCTCTGGTTAATACCCACTTCAAAGAATCTATAAAATTCACCACTCAGCCACTTTCTGGCATTAACTGAGTCTGTTATTTTAGAAGGAGTCATTTAAGAATTTGTAGAAGGGAGATTTCTTGGGGAAAATGCCTTGTATTCTTACTCAGTGTAGATACAGGAACAAGAGAGAAATTTAGACCTAAAAATGACAATCATGGGGCAGGGGTTAGGAGAAAACAGTTGTTTTAAGACTGTGTTTTAGCATTTAGTCATTAAATGCTGAAAATATTACTAAGACTATTGAATGTAGATGAAAAATTTTCTACCACAGAGCACAATATACACATTCAGCCAATTTTATAAACTTCACGGAACTACCAGGGTTTTAATAGTGTATGCTAATATTGCTGGAAGCCAGATTCCTAGTCCATGTCCTAGATTAGAAGACATTTGGGATTTTTTTCTAGGACTTTTTCTTTTTTTTAAAGGTCATTTTGCCTTCCCAAATCCTGGGTCCTCTTTTTTTCTTCAACAGATATTTGTTAAGTATCTAATACGTTCCAGGAAATGTGTCTAGCACTGGATATACAGTAGTGAGAAAGAAAAAAAATAGGCTTTGTTCTTGGGAAGTATAACTACAAAAGAAATAGCTTATTAAGTGCTATAACAGGGAAAAAATTAGGTTGAAGCATCTTGAAATCACTTTTTCTAAGTTAGGAGCTGCTGCATATTGGCAGTTTCAAATGGTTCAACCTAATTTTGAGGTGTTGTGTTTGTAAATGACAAGGGGTACCTGACCAACTTGGGGTTTAGACTCAGATTAATAGGGCTTGCCTGGTGATATGAATCCCAGGACACCCAATGCATCCCTCTCTATGGTCCACCTGTAATTACTTGTTTTGTGTCTGTCTTCTAGTGGTCATTGCTATAATTTTAAACAGTATGTATTTTCATCTCCATTTATTACTTCAAAGTCCCTTGATTTCTTAACCATGAAAGGCAAAGGAATTAAGCACTTCATCTCCACTCCTCGAGAGTTTTCTTATGATTTTTACTTGTTAAGGATGATTGGCATATTTTTGCTGTTAATGCTCAGAGATGTTGGAATCTTGTCAGTCATTGTGTACCTCTCCTCAAACCCTCATTGCTACCAAGTTTCCAAAGACACGAGACAGTCTGAATCAAAGTACCTCTTCGTTAACAGCTGCATGAGCTACTCTGTTCACCAAGATCAGCTCTCTAGAGATAGACTGGTTTGGAGTTTGTAAGTTAGGGCTTTGCTCCTCAGAAGTGTAGCCCATCAACCTTACCTAGAAATTCCTTAGAAATCATCTCAGTTCCCATCCAAGAATTTAGTGAATCAGAAGCTGCAATTACAAGATCTTCCAGGTTGTGAGGATTAAATGAGATGATGCACATTTATTTGTAGCACCATGCCCAGCACATAGGAAGACATGAGAAGTATAAGCGATTCTCATCCCCTGGTGGTGATGCTAGTGGAGACTCCTGTCCCTTAGGTTGAGGTATACATTGTGTTCTGTAACCACAGCTGTCTGTTCAATTTTATGTTGCAATAAGTTCAGTGCTGCCTCTGCGACTATGGCTTCCTCATTCTTGAGTTCTTCACTTGGTACCATCTTTTGGTTGGGTTTATTTCATTTTCAAATGGGACTAGTCATTTCTATCTTGAATCCTTGCATATTTGAGACTTGTTTAAACAAAAATGAATACTTGACGTAAGTATATTATTCTTGGGTCATATTTTCTTCCCCTCATAATTCAGTTGATCAGTGTTAAAGTGCAAGTCAGGAACTACCAACATGAGAATGTGTGGTATTTCACCCAAGACCTATTGAAGCAGAACCCATACAGAACAAGGATCTGCAGTCTGCATTTTGCACCAGCTCTCCAGATGTTCCCAATACACACTAAAACTAGAGAGCCACTGCTGTAGTGCTCCACTGTCTTCTGCCGATCACTGCTGCTGTGTTTTCTGAGGCCAGTAAGTGTTTTCCTCTTTATAGGTAATATTTTGTATATATCTGGATTCCCAACGATTCTTGGCCTTGAAATTCAGGCCAAGAATTTCTCAGGATTTGCCTAGACATTGATCATCTCTTAATCTGTCCTAGGACACAGTAAACCCCTGTCTGGCCACACATTCATCTTTCCTTTTACTTCAAAAAAAGCTTACTTAGAATTGTCAGTATGTCTTTTCATGATGTTTTGTTGAGCCTTGCTGCAGTGAGTAACCATGAAGATACAATGGCACTAATGTGTACCATTGTGATTATTCTCTCCATTTTATTACTGGGGAAGCGAATGTCTAGGTGGTGACCAAGACTAGCAGGGACCGTGGGCATAGCATTTAACAGTCCACATTTTGCATGCAAGCTAGTTGAATAATGGGGGGTGTAATCAGTTCCTGTGTGTTATATCTGTATTATTTTATGTCTTGCCCTTAGTGTCTTCTACATTTTTCTTGCATTGTCAAGAATTGGAAAATGCACTCTTAAAAAGCAACTCTGCGCCAAACATCCATTTTGTAATCTATTATTTATAGAAAAACATCAATAAAAAAACTGCATCAATATTAAGAGCCAAGGTTCTAAAGGCATAGCATTACACATTTTTCTTTCTTTTGGCTTCTATTTCAATTATCTAACTCCAATTTAAAACATTTATGAAGGTCAAAATAGCACTCCACTTTTGTGTGTTTGATCACCTTTGCTTTTCTGGTGTAGACTTTTTGTTCTATTTCATTTCTATTCCATACGATAGTAACACATGTTCATTTAAGACAAT
This sequence comes from Cynocephalus volans, assembly GCF_027409185.1. Lineage (NCBI taxonomy): Eukaryota > Metazoa > Chordata > Mammalia > Dermoptera > Cynocephalidae > Cynocephalus > Cynocephalus volans. The sequence goes on along the minus strand of NC_084460.1, from coordinate 101,554,695 downwards.
TTCAGAGTTTAAAAAAAAAGAGGTGTGTGTCTGCATACCTGTGTATAAATGAAGAGAAAATCGCACATGTAAATTTTATATGGCTTTGAGCAGGATTTTTAGGTACTACAAAATATAAGCCGTTAATTCATTTCTCTTAGGAATAGGGCATCCTACTGACCCATGTGGGACATGCAGCCTGAGTGAGAAATAAAACGTTATACTATCACTAAGAATTTGGAGTTGTTTGTTATTGTAGCATAACTTAGCTAGTGCTTACTATTATTTCCCCGTGCTGACCCACCTGGACATTCTCCTGTCTTAAGTACATAATGGTATATAGATAGATACTTTACTATATATTTATAAACATAAACAAGTAAGTTTTGTTATAACATAGAGGGGATTAGCGTGCTTATTTTTGTATGACTTGATTTTGTTTAACTTAGTATATTAAAACATCTTTCCATGTCATTCTTTAAATAGCTTGAATGAGGGCTGAGCCCGTGGCGCACTCGGTAGCGTGCTGCGCTAGCAGCGCGGCAACGCTCCCCGCCGCGGGTTCAGATCCTATATAAGGATGAGCGGTGCACTCCCTGGCTGAGCGCCGGTCACGGAAAAAAAAAAAAAAAACATAAATAGCTTGAATGAGCTCTAATTAACATAAAATAAAGTACATATTTAAATTGTATTATTTTATGTGTTTTGACATGTATATGCCTGTGAAACAATCATACTTAACAATCATATCTGTCACCTTCAAAAGCTAAGTCCCTCTGTCTCAGCCCTGTCTGTCCTGCTCCTTCCTTCTCAGGCAACCACCTATTTGCTTTCTGTCACTATAGGTTTGTTTAAGTTTTCTAGAATCTTATAAAAATAAGTTCATACATTACTTATTATTTGGGGAGGGCACAATCTGGCTTTCAACATGATTATTTGGTGAGTCATCTGTTTCCTCAATCAATAGTTCATTCCGAAAAGGAATGCTAAGAAACACTACTTTTTGCTAAGTAGTGTTTTATTGAATGGATATACCATAATTATTTTACCAATAACCTGTTGATGAACATTTGGATTGTTTCTATTTTTTGGCTATTACTAATAATGTTGCTGAAATCTTATTTGTGTATAAGGTATATTTTTATTTCTCTTGGGTAATTACAAATGGAGTGGCTGGGAAATATTGTTGTGTATTTGTTTATTTTCTGAAAAACTGCCACACTGTTTTCTAAAGTGGCTGTACTATGTATTATTTTATGTTCCAACCACCAATACATGTGAGTTTTAGTTGCTTTGTATACTCACCAACTTGGTATGGTCAGTCTTGGGGGTAAAAAAAAAAGTCTTTTGAATGATTTTGGATTTACAGAAGAGTTGCAAAGATAGTACAGTACTCATCTATCCCTTACCCACCTTCCTCGGGTAATAATACATTTGGTATTCTTATCAAAACTGAGAAATTAACATTAGCACAATCAATGCTTTCAACAAAACTAAAATTTATTCAGGGTTTTCCAGTTTTCCACCAGGATTTTTTCTGTTCCAGGATTCAATCCACGGTACCACATTGCATGGAGTCATATTTCCTTGGTCTCCTCCAATCTCTGTGACATTCTGTCAGTCTCCATGTTTTCTATGTCCTTGACATTTTCAAAGAAGTCTGATCAAATATTTTAAAGAATGTCCTTCAGGCTATGTTTGCCTGATGTTTTCTCACGTTCAAACTGGCATAATGGATTTTGGGAAAGACTATCACAGACTTTAAATGTCCTTCTCTGTTACACCACTTTTCCCTGTGTGATGGATATGAAGAAAAGAATTACATGAATACTCAAGCACTATGTATGCATTGAGGCCTGGACAGACTGCACTTCAGTAACTTCTCCATTAGGAGGAGCAAAACTGAATGTGGCAGCCACTTCCTAAGTTAACCTCTCCCATTTATTGTAAAGACAAGGAAGTTTTACAATAAAATTCAGTTGATTTTACCATTACAAGGACACAAGGATATTGTCAGAATTATGGCTAACAAAGGGAAAGCTAGTAGCATCACTGAAATAAGCAAAGTGACATTCCATAATGCAGTTTGCAAAAGGTTAAGTCGATCCACCAACAAAAGCTTGATCTTAGCAAACATTCTCTCTCCTCACAGCAATTTCCCAGTATCTTTACATATCAATCAGTAACTTGTCTGTCCTGGAGCCAGCAACCTTGCTGTGCCACAACTCTCCATCCACATCAGAGATCCTAGCCTGATATGGATCAGGGCTTTGGAGGTCCTGTGAAATACATTTGCTTTAGAAATATTGGTATATTCCACACTTCTCATCATAGCATTACGAAGGTATACAATATTGACATGATTTATTACTGGTGATGTTGACTTTGATCATTTGGTAAAGGTTGTGTCTGCAAGATTTCTCCACTGTATAGTTACTGTTTTTCCTTTTCCATACTCTATTCATTAGAAGCGAGTTACTAGTTCCAGCCCATATTTAAGGGGAGGAAAACTAAGCTCCATCTCCTGAAGGGAAGAGTATCAAATAATCTGTGGGCATATGTTAAAACCACAGCAATTAATACATATTTTGGGGTGTATTTTGAGACTATGCAAACACTTCTTTCTCCTTAAGTCTGGCCCTCTAATTTTCACATTCCTAAGTTGATCTTTCCTGCATCAATTATTACTGTGGTGTTTTAATTGTGATTTTCTATTTTCCTCATCATTTTTACATTTATTGGAGTTCTGTAAGGAAGATTTATGCCTTTCACATTCTTTCATTCATTTAACCAACCATTTATTTGTATCAGTGCAAAGTTGGGGAATCCCCCAAACCACCCTCACTTCTGACATCAGTTGCAAACTCTGGGGACCAGAAGATTGCCTCAAATTCAGTAATTCCCTAGAAGGGCTCACAGAACTCAGCAAAGCCATTATACTCATGGTTACAGTTAATTACAGCAAAAGGATTCAGATTAAAATCAGCCAAGGCTTCTCCACTCCCAGTGCTTCACTTGACCAGCCTTAAAAATAAAATGAAATAGAATCAGCTAAGGGGAGAGGCACAGGGAGCAGGGTCCAGGAGTTTTTTGGCCTGGCCCAAGTCCTCCAGGTAAACAAAGACAGTCTTATCAGGCAGGACATTCAAGGGCTCAGAGGTTACATCCCAGGAGCTGGAGACAAAGGTTGAATCTCTCCATAGGCAAAATTAAGCCTTTACTGAACAAACAGTATGGACTCATAGATACTTATTTTATTCTTTAGGTTAGAATCTGTTATAGTCATTCCTTGGTAACTGCAGGGGATTGGTTTCAGACCCCCCCCCACCACCACACCCCATGGATACCCAAATCCACAGAAGCTCAAGTCCCTAATATAAAATGGGTAGTATTTGCATATAACCTATGCACATTCTCCTGTATACTTTAAATAATCTCTAGGTTACTTATGATACCTAATACAATGTAAATGCTATGTAAACAGTTGTACTGTATTGTTTTTATTGTTTTTATTTTTGTATTGTTTTTATTTTTTTCCAAATATTTTCCATCTGCAGTTGGTTGAATCCATGGACACGGAAACTGTGGATATGGAGGGCCGACTGCACTATCATTACTTATTTTGCTGCTCACATTATGACTTCTTTGGCTATTGAAAGCTCTTTCAGGTTGGCTTCTGTATCCTTTCAACATGTCCCCATCTTTTTTTAAAAAACACTTCATTACTTTTTGGCTTTTCAAGATACTCCAGGCTCATCTAGTATTTTCTGTGCCCCAGCCATAGAATAAGCCATATCTTCAAAGAACTCTGGTTCCTTTTATTGGAGAATGGGATTTAGAAACCAAGATCCGGGCTTTAGGTGTGTTCATTGCTACTGAGGTGTCACTGCTTCTAGGCCTTCTCAGTGGGTAGCTAGTATACAAATATGTGTACATATATTTAATCCATATATTCTTACATCTCTCTATATAAGAAAATAAATAGGTGTTCACACTGATATCTTCAACTTGAATCCAGCAATACTAGATGCATTCTAGCCTTTCCCCCTCATTTACTTATCACTTCTTTCTTGTAACCTGGCTCCCTTATCTACAATTCACGTACGTGTTTGTTTAACCCTAGTGTACATGTAAAGTAGTTTCACAATTACTAACCTGCGCCTGTGTGACATACAAATTTACCAATTAGAATGAAGATTTTTTTTGTACAGTTCTTTTTGTCTTTACCCGTATGGAATCCAGTCAAAGCAGTGATTCCAAACTTTCTTGGATCAGTTTTTCTTTTTTCCCACCCTCTCAGTGACGTTATACCTTGCATATAATTGGGTTTGTTTGTCAGTCTAGATTTCACCTTGACATCCTTTTTGAATTATTTCTTAATTTGCATGCAGTAAAATTCACTCTTTGTGGTGTACAATTCTATGGGTTTTGACAAACGCATAGACTCATTTATATATAGTCCACCAAATTTCCATAGAGAAATAGTTCCATCCCATAAAAATTCCTGTATGCAGCCACTTAGTGGTCAATTCATTCCCCCATTTCAACCCTCAAACAATCACTGATCTATTTTTCATATAGTTTTTCCTTTTCCAGGATGTCATATATGAGATAATATATGTAGTTATTTAAGTCTGACTTCTTTCAATTCCTACAGTGGATTTATGATTCCATCCATTTTGTTGGGTGAATCAGTGATTCATTCCTTTTTATTGCTGGTTACTATTCCATTGTATGGATGTACCATGGTTTATCCATTCACCTGCTGAAGGACATTTTGTTTGTTTTCAATATTTGGCAATTATGAGTAAAGCTGCTGTAAACATTCATGTACAGGTTTTTGTATGAGCAGAAGTTTTCAGTTTAGATAAATGCATAGGAGTGGGATCAAGAGTTACATGATATACATAGGTTTGACTCTATCAGAAACAGCCAAACTGTTTGGTAAAGTGGCTGTACCATTTTTTTTATTCCCACCATAATTGAATGAGAGTCCGTATTGCTCCACATTTTTGTCAGCATTTGTCATCATTGTCAGTTGTCATTGTTTTGAAGGCCAGTATCACAGGTGTATAGTGATATCTCAGTGTGTTTTAACTTGTGTTTCCCTGATGACTAATGATGTTGAATATCTTTTCATGTGTTTGTTTGCTAGCCATGTATCTCTGATGTAGTGTCTGTTAAAAACTTTGGCCCATTTTTTGGTTGGAATGTTTGTTTCTGTTTTATTGAGCTTTAATCATTCTTTATGTATTTTGGGTACAACTCTTTTATCAGATAATTTTTTTCCTTTTAACAATTTCTTTCAAAAAGCAGTTCTTAATTTTGATGAAGTCCAATTTATCATTTTTAAAGCAATCGTTTGGTGTCATACCTAAGCAATTTTGCCTAACCAAGGTGCACAAAAGTTTTCTCTTATGTTTCTTCCAGATGTTTTATAGGTTTCAATTTTACATTTAGGTCTGTGATTTATTTTGAATTAATTTTTTACATATGGTGCAAGATATGGTTTGAAGCTTATTTCTTTGCACCTGGATATCCAATTCTTCTAGCACCATTTGTTGAACTGACTGTCCTTTCTCCACTGAATTGCACTTGCACTCACTTTGTGATATTTGTACTTAAATATTTCATGTTTTTGGTAAAGACAATATATTTTTTTAATTGCAATTTCCAGTTGTTCACTGTAATCATAGAGATACAATTGATTTTTGTATGTTGACCTTCTATTCTGCAGCTTTGCTAAAGGTACTGATTTGTTCTAATAGCTTTTTTGGAGTTTATTTGGAAGTTTCTATGTGGATAATAATGTCATCTGCTGGTAGACATTGTTTTATTATTTTCTATAATCTGCATGCCATTTGAATTTTTTTTTTTTTTATCTTATTGCAGTGTTGAGCAGGAGCACAGTGACATCTTTAATTTATTTCTGAATTTAGGGGGACCAGCATGTATTCTTTCACCGTAAAATATGATGTTAGCTGTAGGTTTTTTCTAGATGCCTTTTAGGAGGTGGAGGAAGTTCTATTCTGTTTCTATTTGGTTGAAAAATTTGTTATGAATAAATGTTGAATTATAAATGCTTCTACATGTACTGAGATAATTGTATGGTTTTTCTTCTTTAGTCTGTTGATACAGACTAAAGTACACTGATTTTTGATAGTTGAACCAATCTTAACATTCCTCAGGTAAACCCCACTTGCTCATAATGTACTGTTATTTTTATATACTTCTGAATTAATTTGCTAATATTTTGTTTCATGTTCATGAGGTTTATTGTTCTGTAGTTTCATTTTTAAAAAAACCTGTATCTTTGGTATTAGAATAAGGCTGGCTTCATAAAATGACTTAGGAAGCAATCCCTCTTCTTTTATCTTCTGGAGAAGTTTGTGTATAATTGGAATTATTCCTTCCTTAAATATTTGGTAGAAATCATCAGTGAAGCCATCTCAGCCTAGATCTTATTCCACAGAAATTTTTTTAACTATGAGTCTATTTATTTAAAAGATACAGATTACTCATGTTTCCTATTCTTCTTTGATAGTTTGTGCCTTTGAAGGAATTTGTCAATTGTGCCTGAGTTTTTGAATATATAGGCTAAGGTTGTTTGTAATATTCCTTTATCATCTTTTCAATGTCTTTAGAGGCTGATGTCTACTTTTTTTATTCCTAATATTGGTGACTTGTGTCATCTCTTTTATTCTTTGTTATACTGGCTAGAGGTTTATACATTTATTGCTCTTTTTAAAGAACCAGGTTTTGCATTGATTTTCTCTGTTGTCTTCTGTTTTCAGTTTGATTCAATTTCTGCTCTTTATTATTTACTTCTGCTTGCATTGGGTCGAATTTGCATTTCTTTTTCTAGTTTCTTTTTTTTAAAAATTTTATTTTATTTTCTCAATATACAATGTGGTTGATTATGGTGGCCCATTACCGAAACCTCCCTCCCTCCTCCCTGTTCCCTTCCCTTCCAGCAACCTTCTTTCTGTTCACTTGTCAACTTCAAGGAATTATAATTGTTGTGTCTTCTTCCCTCCACCCCCCGTTGTTTGTGTATTTATTTATTTATTTTTAGCTCCTACCAATAAGTGAGAACATGTGATATTTCTCTTTCTGTGCCTGACTTGTTTCACTTAATATAATTCTCTCTAGGTCCATCCATGTTGTTGCAAATGGCAGTATTTCATTCGTTTTTATAGCTGAGTAGTATTCCATTGTGTAGATGTACCACATTTTCTGTATCCACTCATCTGATGATGGACATTTGGGCTGGTTCCAACTCTTGGCTATTGTAAAGAGTGCTGCGATAAACATTGGGGAACAGGTATACCTTCGACTTGATGATTTCCATTCCTCTGGGTATATTCCCAGCAGTAGGATAGCTGGGTCATATGGTAGATCTATCTGCAATTTTTTGAGGAACCTCCATATCATTTTCCATAGAGGCTGTACCATTTTGCAGTCCCACCGACAATGTATGAGAGTTCCTGTTTCTTAAGGTGGAAGCTTCAATTCTTGAGTGGAGGCTCTTTTTTTCCTTTAATGTTATACATTTCCTTCTAAGGACTTCTTTAGATATATCCTACAGATATTTATATGTTGTGTTTTAAATTTCATTCAATTTAAGCATTTTTTATAATTTTGCTTGTGGCTTCCTCTTTGTCCTATTTTTTGTTTTAAGTAAAGTATTGTGTAATTTCCAAATATTTGATTGTTTTCTAGATATTCTTTGGTTTTTGATTTCTAGCTTAATTTCGTTAGGTTCAGAGAGTATGCTTAGTATGAATTCAGTTCTTTTTACTTTATTAAGGTTTGTTTTAAGACCCAGGGATACAGTATATCTTTGTGACTATTCCACATGTACTTGTAAGAATGTATATTCTCCTATTTCTGGAATATTCTATAACTGTCATTAAGTCAAGTGGCTAAATGTTGTTCAGTTTTTCTATATCCTTACTGATTTTCTTTTCTTTTCTTTTCTTTTGGCAGCTGGCTGGTAAAAGGATCTGAACCCTTGAACTTGGTGTAATCAGTACCATGCTCTACCAATTGAGCTTAAACTGCAAGCCCCTTACTTATTTCCTATCTACTTATTTTATTGATTAATCTGAGAGGAATGTTGAAGTGTTCAGTCTGGGTTTATCTATTTCTACCATCAGTTCTATTTTTTGATTTGTATATCTTGAAGGCCTCTTGTTAGGTGTATACATTTTTAGGATTCATAGATATTATGTGATGGAGTTTGGATGTGTTGTCCCCTCCAAAACTCACATGGAAATCTGATCCCCAATGTGGCAGTGTTGGAAACTGTTTGAGTCATGGGGGCAGATCCCTCATGAATGGATTAATGCTCTCCATGGGGGGCGGGGGAAGGGGAGTGAGTTTGTTCTCACTCTATTAGTTCCCGTGAGAGCTGGTTGTTTAACACACCCTGACACTGCCTCTCTCTCTCTTTCCTCCTCTCACCATGTGATCTGCTCGTACCCACCAACAGCCTGCCTCTTTCCACCATGATTAGAAGCAGCCTGAGGCCCATGCCAGATGCAGCTGTCCCAGAATCATAAGCCAGATAAAGTTCTGTTCTTTATAAATTACCCAGACTCAGGTTTTCTGTTATAGCAACACAAAACGGACTAATACATTATGCGATAAAGTCCTTTTTGCCCTTATTTCCTTTAGCCTCATTTCCAAATTTCTAGCTCATGATTAGAAACCATTGGTATACTAAAAAGAATATTTAACCTGGATTGATCCAGCAGCCCTGGCCACTTACCACGTCTCTGCCCCTTAGCAGCTATTGTAAAACCATTTGCCCTCTCATTTTCTTCATCTGAAAAAAAATTAGAATTATAATGCTTACAGGATTCTTGTGAGAATACAAGATAGACTAGGGTAGTACTTGTCACAGAGAAAGCACTATTAAATGTTTGTTGAACTTGGAGAACTTGCTAGATAGTGTCTGTTGTCTTTCAGCTTCATCCTGGCCCTGTACCTTACTCCCTCTGCTGGGGCAGGGAGCCTGCGATTTCTACTTCTCAGACTCTCTCTTCATTTGTATTCTGGTAAGCTCTGCTAAAGAGGGGCACTGGTTGGAGAGAGGAATCTCAGAAGAAGACAGCCAGGCGCTCTCACTAAAAAAACTTGCAATGTTTTCACAGTAGGTACAGTTGACCCTTGAGCAATGCGGGGTTAGGGGCAACAACCCCTCACACAGTTGGAAATCCTTGTATAACTTTGACTCCCCAAAACCTTAACTGCGGACAGCCTACTATTGCCCGGAAGCCTTGCTGACAACATAAGCAGTCAATCAACACATATTTTGTATGTTATAAGTACCAGGGTACTTCAAAAAGTTCAGAGAAAGATTCTCATTCTCTTAAAATTCTACTTTTCCACAAACTTTTTGAAGTACCCTTGTATTATATACTGTATTAAAAATAAAGTATGCTAGAGAGAGAGAGAGAGAGAGAGAGAGAAAAAGTAAGCTAGAAGAAAAAAAAAAAAGTAAGCTAGAGATAATAAGTCTCCAAAAATTTTTCTAATATATTTATTGAAAAAAATCTGTATATAAGTGGACCCACACAAACCTGTGTTGTTCGTGGGTCAACTGTATTTGTTTTCTATGACGCTGTAACAAATTACCACAAATTTAGCAGCTTAAAATAATTCAAATTTATTATCTTAACTGTTCTGTCATTCAGAAACCAAAATGGGTGACGCTCAGCTAAAATCAAGACCAGACTTGAATTTACTCTTTCTAAAATGTGTTAAAAATAACAAGTTCCCAAAGTATAATTTGCACTTGGACTTTTATTATTTTCTGCAGTTGAAAATGCAAGGCTGGGTTAAAAATTCACCAGGGCTGCCTTTCCTTCTTTAGTCAGTCCCTCAGGGAGAATCCATTTCCTTGCCTTTCCACTTCTAGAAGCTGCCCACATTTCTTGACCATGTCCCCTTCCTCCATCTTCAAAGTTAGCAAAGTTCAGCTGAGTGCTTCTCACCTGGTCATCTTTCTGGTTCTCTCTCTGCCTCTCTTGCCTCTGCCTTCCACTTTTTAAGGAGGTTTTATTTACATGGAGCCTGCCTGGATAATCCACAGGATAATTTCTCTACTTGAAGGTCAGCTGACAAACAACCTTAATTTTATCCGCAGCCTTAATTCCCCTTTGCCATGCAGCATACCATATTCACAGTTCTGGGGATTAAGAAGTGGACATCTTTTGTTGGGGGAGCATAATTCTGCCTACCACAGCCCACTATATCTCTTTTTAAAAAAAGCTATTTTAAAGAAGGTGACATATTGAGGAATCTAGGGTTATAAATCACTCCTGCTACTTACTACTGCTAAGCAGCTATTGTTTGGGCTGAATAATATTTAGAGACAATAACCTATGCCTACCCCTTCCTTACATTCCAGCAGGTAGCTAGTTCTGTGTTCATTGCCTCAGGGAAAGCATATGGCAGGGCAGAAAACAGAAAAATTTTCTAAATCTTTCTGAGTTCTGTTACTCAAAAGCTCAAGTCTTTAGGAGAACTTAGTGGATTTTTCAACATAGTACGAATGTCACAAAGAAACTTAAAGGGAGAAAGATTTTTCTTCAGACTTCAGGGCTGGTAGCAAAAGCTGGGGAACACTTAGGGAGAGAGAGAAAGACTAAAAGAGGGAAAGGGTGTGGGTTCCAAGAGCAGAAAAGGTCATTTTCTGCTTCTAGACAACAGCTGTGTAGTCTTCAAAACCCTGAGAGGAACAACAGTAATTTGTGTCTAGGTAGATGGGGCTCTGCAGCCAAAGAAAAGATGTCCATGTCCCAAGAACAGTCTAGAAATAGCAGAGCCTCTCCAGTCCATAAGTTCAGGAAAGTTGTACTAATTTGGCATATCAGAAGGCCCTAGAGCTGTGGTATCACCCGGGGGAGGAGAGCTGTGGGAACTTAATACAGTACTAAGATTTTTTTTTTTTTTTCCTGACATAGTGAAATGAGATAGACTGGAGGGTAGCTTGGAGTCAGAAATTAAGGTTTTTTTGTAACTAATTTTTTAAAAAAATTTTATTTTGTCGATATACATTGTGGTTGATTATTGCTTCCCATCATCAAAACCTCCCTCCCTCCTCCCTCCCCCCCTCCCCCCCAATAATGTCCTTTCTGTTTGCTTGTCCTATCAACTTCAAGTAACTGTGGTTGTTATATCGTCTTCCCCCCCTGGTTTTTTTTTTTCTTTTGTGTGTGTGTGTGTGTGTGTGTGTGTGTGTGTGTGAATTATATATTAATTTTTAGCTCCCACCAATAAGTGAGAACATGTGGTATTTCTCTTTCTGTGCCTGACTTGTTTCACTTAATATAATTCTCTCAAGGTCCATCCGTGTTGTTGCAAATGGCAGTATTTCATTCGTTTTTATAGCTGAGTAGTATTCCATTGTGTAGATGTATCACATTTTCCATATCCGCTCATCTGATGATGGACATTTGGGCTGGTTCCAACTCTTGGCTATTGTAAAGAGTGCTGCGATGAGCACTGGGGAAGAGGTACACCTTTGACTTGATGATTTCCATTCCTCTGGGTATATTCCCAGCAGTGGGATAGCTGGGTCATATGGTAGATCTATCTGCAATTGTTTGAGGAAACTCCATACCATTTTCCATAGAGGCTGCACCATTTTGCAGTCCCACCAACAATGTATGAGAGTTCCTTTTTCTCCGCAACCTCGCCAGCATTTATCGTTCAGAGACTTTTGGATTTTAGCCATCCTAACTGGGGTGAGATGGTATCTCAGTGTGGTTTTGATTTGCATTTCCCGGATGCTGAGTGATGTTGAGCATTTTTTCATATGTCTGTTGGCCATTTGTATATCTTCCTTAGAGAAATGCCTACTTAGCTCTTTTGCCCATTTTTTAATTGGGTTGCTTGTTTTTTTCTTGTAAAGTTGTTTGAGTTCCTTATATATTCTGGATATTAATCCTTTGTCAGATGTATATTTTGCAAAAACTTTCTCCCACTCTGTTGGTTGTCTTTTAACTCTGTTAATTGTTTCTTTAGCTGTGCAGAAGCTTTTTAGTTTGATATAATCCCATTTGTTTATTTTTCCTTTGGTTGCCTGTGCTTTTGGGGTCTTATTCATGAAGTCTGTGTCCAGTCCTATTTCCTGAAGTGTTTCTCCTATGTTTTCTTTAAGAAGTTTTATTGTTTCAGGGTGTATATTTAAATCCTTAATCCATTTTGAGTTGATTTTAGTATATGGTGAGAGGTATGGATCTAGTTTCATTCTCCTGCATATGGATATCCAGTTATCCCAGCACCATTTGCTGAAGAGGCAGTCCCTTCCCCAGTGAATAGGCTTGGTGCCTTTGTCAAAGATCAGATGGCAGTAAGTGTGTGGGTTGATTTCTGGATTCTCTATTCTATTCCATTGATCAGTGTGTCTGTTTTTATGCCAGTACCATACTGTTTTGGTTATTATAGCTTTGTAGTATAGCTTATAGTCAGGTAGTGTTTTGCCTCCAGTTTTATTTTTTTTGCTCAGCATTGCTTTGGCTATGCGTGGTCTTTTATTGTTCCATATAAATGTCTGGATAGTTCTTTCCATTTCTGAGAAAAATGTCTTTGGAATTTTGATGGGGATTGAATTGAATTTGTATATCACTTTGGGTAGTATGGACATTTTCACTATGTTGATTCTTCCAATCCAAGAGCATGGGATATCTTTCCATCTTCTTGTATCCTCCCTAATTTCTCTCAGCAGTGGTTTGTAGTTCTCATTATAGAGATTTTTCACCTCCTTGGTTAACTCAATTCCTAAGTATTTTATTTTTTTGGTGGCTATTGTAAATGGCAGGCTTTCTTGATTTCTCATTCTGCGTGTTCACTATTGGAGAAAAGAAATGCTACTGATTTTTGTGTGTTGATTTTGTATCCTGCTACTGTGCTGAAATCATTTGTCAATTCCAAGAGTTTTTTTGTAGAGGTTTTAGGCTGTTCGATATATAGGATCATGTCATCTGCAAACAGGGACAGTTTGACTTCATCTTTTCCAATCTGGATGCCCTTTATTTCCTTCTCATCTCTAATTTCGCTGGCTAGTACTTCCAACACTATGTTGAATAGGAGTGGTGAGAGTGGGCATCCTTGTCTAGTTCCTGTTCTTAAAGGAAAAGCTTTCAGCTTTTCCCCATTCGGGATGATATTGGCAGTGGGCTTGTCATATATGGCTTTAATTATGTTGAGATACTTTCCCTCTATACCTAAGTTATAGAGGGTCTTTGTCATGAATGAGTGCTGAACTTTATCAAATGCTTTTTCAGCATCTATAGAGATGATCATATGGTCCTTGTGTTTGACTTTATTAATATGGTGTATCACATTTATTGATTTGCATATGTTGAACCAACCTTGCATCCCTGGGATGAATCCCACTTGATCGTGGTGAATAATTTTACGTATGTGTTGCTGTATTCTGTTTGCTAGTATTTTAGTGAGGATTTTTGCATCTATATTCATCAAGGATATTGGCCTGTAGTTTTCTTTTTTGGTTATATCTTTACCTGGCTTTGGTATCAGGATGATGTTTGCTTCATAGAATGAGTTTGGGAGATTTGCGTCTGTTTCAATCTTTTGGAATAGTTTGCAAAGAATTGGTGTCAATTCCTGTTTGAATGTTTGGTAAAATTCTGCTGTGAATCCATCTGGTCCTGGGCTTTTCTTTGTTGGGAGCCTTCTGATAACAGCTTCAATCTCCTTTATTGTTATTGGTCTGTTCAAATTTTCTACGTCTTCATGGTTCAGTTTTGGGAGCTTGTGTGTGTCCAGAAATTTATCCATTTCCTCCAGATTTTCAAATTTGTTGGCGTATAGTTGTTTATAGTAGTCTCGAATGATTCCTTGTATTTCAGATGAATCAGTTGTTATATCGCCTTTTTCATTTCTAATTTTTGTTATTTGAGTCTTCTCTCTTGTTTTTTTTGTTAGCCATGCTAATGGTTTGTCAATTTTATTTATCTTTTCAAAAAATGAACTTTTTGATTCATTGATCTTTTGAATTGTTTTTTGGGTTTCAATTTCATTCAGTTCTGCTCTGATCTTAATGATTTCTTTCCATCTGCTAACTTTCGGTTTGGATTGTTCTTGTTTTTCTAGTTCTTTAAGGTGAAGTGTTAGGTTGTTCACTTGCCATCTTTCCATTCTTCTGAGGTGAGCATTTAATGCTATAAATTTCCCCCTTAATACTGCTTTTGCAGTATCCCACAGGGTTTGGTATGATGTATCATTATTTTCATTAGTTTCAATAAATTTTTTGATTTCCTGCTTGATTTCTTCTTGGACCCATATGTCATTAAGTAGAATGCTGTTTAATTTCCATGTGTTTGTATAGTTTCCAGAGTTTCGTTTGTTATTAATTTCTAGTTTTAATCCATTGTGGCCTGAGAAAATACATGGGATAATTCCAATTTTTTTGAATTTATTGAGACTTGATTTGTGACCTAATATGTGATCTATCCTGGAGAATGATCCATGTGCTGATGAGAAGAATGAATATTCTGAGGTTGTTGGATGGAATGTTCTGTAGATATCTGCCAATTCCAATTGGTCTAGAGTCTTGTTTAGATCTTGTGTTTCTCTACTGATTCTTTGCCTAGATGATCTGTCTAATATTGACAGTGGGGTGTTCAGGTCCCCTGCTATTATGGTATTAGAGTCTATTTCCTTCTTTAGGTCTAATAGAGTTTGTTTTATAAATCTGGCTGCTCCAACATTGGGTGCGTACATATTTATGATTGTTATGTCTTCTTGATGGATCAGTCCTTTTATCATTAAGTAGTGTCCCTCATTGTCTCTTTTTATGGTTTTTAGTTTAAAGTCTATTTTGTCAGATATAAGAATAGCTACTCCAGCTCATTTTTCTTTTCTGTTTACATGGTAAATCATTTTCCATCCTTTCACTCTTAGTCTATGTGAATCTTTATGGGTGAGGTGGGTCTCTTGTAGGCAGCATATATTTGGGTCCTCCTTTTTGATCCAGTCAGCCAGTCTGTGTCTTTTGATTGGGGAATTTAAGCCTTTTACATTAAGAGTTGTTATTGAAAGGTGTTGATTTATTCCTAGCATTTTATTGGTTGTTTGGTTGTCTTAGGTGTCTTTTGTTCCTTGCTTTCTGATTTACTGTTTGGTTTCTGTTTTTCCTGGTTCCTTAGGTTGTAGATAGCATTTTTGTTTGATTGTTTTCTCTTCATGAATGCCATTTTTTTGTACTAGTGGGTTTTGATTTTTCTTGGGTTTTTATGGCAGTGGTAGTTATTTTTCAGGAACCAAACCCAGTACTCCCTTGAGGATTTCTTGTAAGGGTGGTCGTGTGGTAGTGAACTCCCGCAGTTTTTGTTTGTCTGAGAAATATACTATTTGCCCTTCATTTTGGAAGGATAGCCTTGCAGGGTAGAGTATTCTTGGCTGGCAATCTCTGTCTTTTAGTATTTTGAATATATCATCCCATTCCTTTCTGGCTTTTAGGGTTTGTGATGAAAAGTCTGATGTTAGCCTGATTAGGGCTCCCTTATAGGTGATTTGATGCTTCTCTCTTGCAGCTTTTAAGATTCTCTCTTTGTCTCTGAGTTTTGCCAATTTGACTATAACATGTCTTGGAGAAGGCCTTTTTGGGTTGAATACGTTTGGAGATCGTTGAGCTTCCTGGATCTGAAGATCTGTGATTTTTCCTATACCTGGGAAGTTTTCTGCCACTATTTTGTTGAATATGTTTTCAATGGAATCTCCATTTTCCTCCCATTCTGGAATACCCATGACTCGGATATTTGAGCGCTTAAGGTTGTCTGATATCTCTCTCAGATTTTCTTCAATGTCTTTGATTCTTTTTTCTTTCTTTTTGTCTGCTTGTGTTATTTCAAACAGCCCATCTTCAAATTCAGAGGTTCTCTCTTCAACTTCGACAAGCCTGCTGGTTAAACTCTCCGTTGTGTTTTTTATTTCGCTGAATAACTTCTTCAGTTCAGCAAGTTCTGCTACATTTTTTTTCAGGACATTGATTTCCTTGTACATTTCCTCTTTCAGGTCCTGTATACTTTTCCTCATTTCATCATGATGTCTAGCTGAGTTTTCTTGTATCTCATTCAGTTTCCTTAGAATTATCACTCGAAATTCCTTGTCAGTCATTTCAAGGGCTTCTTGTTCTATAGGATCTAGAGTTTGAGGTTTATTAACTTTTGGTGTTGTACTTTCTTGATTTTTTGTATTTCTGGTATCTTTTTTTTGATGTTTATTCATTGTGGCAGGGGGTTTCACAGTCCACCGGTTTGAGACTATTGACTAAGTAAGATGTTGCTGTGGTTGCCAATTTGGTATGGCTCCCGCCGTGACTGCTCAGTTGGCCTCTAGTGCCTTGTGTGTATGGTTGCCTCAGGTCTTGGGCCTCTCCCGGGAGCCACTTTTCTGGTCAGCTTGGACCTTGCTGGGCTGCTGGATCACGTACCACAGGGTGTGTGATCTCTGTTGAGCTTTCACTTCCCATGCAGGACTTCTCCCTGTTCTGTGTGCTCTGGCCCAGGCTGTTGGATCGTGCAGTGGCAACCCCACAGGGTGTGTGGTTTCTGTCGAGTCCCCACCTCCCTGGCCGCACTCTCCCCGCTCTGTGCGCACTGGGCTGGGCTGGGACGTGTCTTCTGCAACCCTCGTCTATCAGCTGGGCCTTCAAGACCCTGCTCGGCACCGCCTCTCCCAGGAAGTCTACCAGGTTTCTGCTAGGCACAGACGACCGGTCGCTCTGGGTGCCTTTGTAGCACTGTGTAGATCTTTCTCGGGACTTATCACCTTCCTCCTGGTATCACGGTTATTTGTGTACTTGTCTTATCTCCCACACCAGAGCGTGAGCTCCTCGGGGGAGGAGCCCGCAGCACACGGTTCACCTTTGTATCCCCCCGGCATGGACTGAGTCCAGTGCCCGCCTGCAGTCAGCTCTCCGGCAGGTTTAAGCGGACTTGGGAACTCTCCTACCACACTATTCCCAACCAGAAATTGGTTAGGTGTTTTTCCGAACTGGTGGCTGCAAAGATGGTATCTGCCTCCCAGTAACAGGATGTTTACCAGGGGCCGGAGTCCAGGGTGTGGTGGAGTGACAGTCGGCCCCGCCCGTACTTCCTTGCCCTCCCGACACTGGCCGGGGACGCCCCACGCCACCAGCCCTGCCAGAGAACCATGGAGGGAGTGGGAGGGGAGGCCAGCCCAGGCCTTGGGAAGCCCCATGCCGGGGCAAGCAAGTGGGAAGGCTCAGTGAGGAGCTGAGCCGGGCTGGAGCTGCCACCACCTGAGAAAATGGAGGCAGCCCCGGGGCGGTGAGTGGCCCGGTGATGCAGGCAGAAGCTGGGTGGGCATCAGCCCCCCCAGCAGGGCCGGGCCAGGGGTCACTCACAGGGCTGTGCCAGGTCGGGCGCTCACTCTCTGCCTCTGGTTTCGCCTTCCCTGTTCTCGGTTCCTGCCACCTCGGGCTGCTCGCTTGGTCCCGCAGCATGGCTCATGCACTCCCAGGAATCTTCTTTTATGCCAGCCTGAAACCTCGAATCCTGAATAGGGCAGCTGGCCGCCTTCAGCGCGGCCCCGGCCTCTGGGATCCTGTCTGCATCCACAGCAGCCCTGGCGCCGTGTTCCCTGTTTAGAGACTTGCTTTTGCAGCTAAGAAACAGTTCTTTTCCTGCTCCATACTTCAAAGCTGTTGCCTATAAATGAGGCAGCCTCTCCTGCTGAGGGCAAAGTGGCGGTCAGCCCCCACGACCTCAGAAATTAAGTTAAAAAAAAAAAAAGAAAGAAAATTCTATTTCTTTAATATTTTAGATTAAAAATGGGATTCATACCTGATACCTTCTAGTTGATTTACCCGAAAATCATTTATTCTACCTAAGTTTGCAAAGTAAACTGCTTCTGTGTTCTGGAGTGTTGATGAAGAGTAAGAACAAGAGTTGTTGTCAATGTACATCTCTGTTAGCAATCCTATGAGAAATGAAACTTACTCGCTGTGGTCTCAATGCTTTTCCTCTCCTAAGCTTATGTGGAACTTGATCCACAATGTGGCAGTGTTGAGAGGTAGGGCCTTTGGGAGGTTATTGGATAGTTAGGGTTATGCCCTCATGAATGGGTTAATAAATGAGTGGATTATCACAGGAGGAGCACTGGTGGCTTTAGGAGGAGAGCAAGTGAGCATGTGAAAATGCTTTTTGCCCCCCTTGCCATGTGACACCCTGCGCCACCTCAGGACTCCCTGTAGAGGCCCTCACCAAATGTACCTCCTGGACCTTGGACTTCTTAGCCTCCAGAACTGTGAGAAATAATTTTGCTTTTTTTATCAATTACCCGTTTTCAGGTATTTTGTTATAAGCAACAAGAAAATGGATTAGTGCCTTACTTAAAAATCTTCAGCTGCAAAATATAAGTCCAGATGCAAATTATACTTTGGAAGTCAGTTGGTTTTGAAACATTTTGGGTGGAGTAAACAGTTGAAATCAGGAAGATTCACGGAGGATTTAATCTAAACTTGCTGAAAAATTTTCCCTCTGAAGACTAACTTGATAGCATTTTAACTAACTCTTTACTTCCCCTTAACAGAAATTCTCTAAAACTGCTTTTTGACAAGTAATGACAGCATTTTAAATAAATAGCCTGAAATGATATTGGTTCATTTTCAGTGCTGTGTTCCAAAATGAAATTAGGGTTCTTTAGAGTGAAGATTGTTTCTTGAATACTCAAATTTAACCAAGGGAAAATAGAACACATCTTGTAAACCTGAACTAAATGATCTGAGAATCCTTGCATCGTGCCTCTGTACTAAGGAAAGGAAAGGAAGTAAGTTGGTGAAGTAGGTGTTTTCTGTAGGCAAGTGCTCTTAAATGACACATTTAGATGCTGTGTTCATAAACTGACTACTTTAAAAGCCTCTGTTGTAAAGAAGCAAACTCCTCCCTAGCAGGGACAATTTCTTTATCATTATATATTTTTAGAACCTGCCATGTTGTTTCACACATTGTGTACATTTAGTACGTGCTTTAAATGAGTGACTTTCTGAATAACTGTCTGAATGAATGAATTAGACTGATTTATTTTGTATCATTTATATATAAGAAAGTACCTGACACACGGTTGGTACTTAAAAGTCTTTTTAGGTTGAATGAAGGGAAGAACAAAATAAACTAAACGTGGCAGCTCATGTCAGGCAGTAAGGTCAGGTGCCTACATTGTTAGGAGGCTAACGACTGCTGGGCGCTCAAGACAGCGGTTCCCGCCTGCACCAGCTGGGGGCCTGGGCTGGGCCAACTCTTGACCACTTCACTGTGCTGTGGTCTCTGAAGGGATGGAGTGTCTGGGTGTGGGTCGGTGTAGCTTTGTACATTTCTCAGAAACTGTTCCCTCACTTGTGACATGAGAACCACAATGCCAACTTCACTAACCACATTCATACATGGGGTGTGACACTCTGCAGATGTTAAATGTTGTTATTTCTTCTGGGATTGTGACAGTGCTTATCTTTCCAGAGGAAAAAAATGTATGACGGTACCTAATGCTTTTGTTCTTCAAACTGATGTTTAATTAATTTGGATCAGTTGGTTGATTTACTTGGTTATATTTTCTAGTAGTTACTCTTGTGCAAATTCAGTAGAATTTTGTGTTCCCATAAATCCAAACCATGTCATTGTCAGTCTGCCTTTGTTACCCTTCACTCTGTCTTAAAGTCACTAAGCCAACTTCTTAAAAACTTTAATAATGGGGGAAAAAAAAGTGAATCATGGTTATCAGCATGATAAGTTAACCTAATTGCTTATGGGACTTCAAGCCATTCTCCATTTGTAGCTTCTCTGCACATTTACTAAGATGATGAGAACAGTGAATTACAAAATAATGACAATACATTAGGGATGAAATTAAAAATACATTTTGCATAAATATTTGAGATTTTGAACCTAAATGAAACATCAAGATTGTGAGTTAAAAGACCAAAGAAGAGTTAATGTTAAAAAAAATTTGAAGTTTTGATGAGACGTTGAAGATGACAGGTTATATATTCTAATGATCTTCAGTCATCCTGGCACAGAATTTTAGAATTTAGAGGGAATATAGAGATAACTTTTAAACCTAACTACAACATTTTTTTAATAGATGGGAAGCCTGAGGCCAAGAGAGGTTAAGTGACCTGTGTCGAGGCAGTGGAACAGTACAAATGTGAACTTCGGAGAGCAAGGGCTAGATCTACAGTACATGTACCAAAGTCTGTTATTTCATAAGTTGAGTCAGTAAAAAAAAAGATACTAATATCTGATCCTGGTTAATATTTTCTCCAATTAATTATTCCCTGAGAGCATGGTGGTGTAGTGGAACTCTGACTCTGAAAATAACGACTCATATAACCTCAGACCAATCTTGCAGTCTTTAAAATTCTGTTCTGTTTTTTTTCATCTGTTTAGCAGAAACAAAGTGCATCACCCATCTGGTGATCGCAGGTATATGCAGTATCACTTGGAAAAGAATAATTAACTTCGAACTGTCATTTTCCCACTAACCCTTGTTTGTAAGTGTGCTCGAATGCTGGGCCGTGGGACACGACATTAAGCAAACTGACACGGCTGTGAGGTACCTTCATGTAATCCCACTGGCTGTTTTTAGGGCAGCAGGACAGGATGAAGCCCGCAGTCTTAGGCGGTCCCTGGGAGTGTACAGGAGCAATGTGAAAGGGTCCCTCTCCCCAACTTGCGGGCAGTGCTGCAATACACATGGAGTGCCCAGGTTCTCCCATTTTGGGGTGCCAGGGTCCACCCAAGGGTAGTGAGGTTAGAGATCACAGCAAATACAGGAAGGTGCCCTCAGCTGAGTGGTGGGCACAGCCCATGGATTGCCCACACAGCTGAGGCAAGGCAAGGGGAGGCCCCATGTTCTGAGAGACCCCCGAAATCTGGACTATCAGAGGTTTAATGCAGAAGCAAAGCTCTCCACTGGTATCCAGATTCCTTACACTGGCTTTTAATTGCCTCGTGGCAATCTGGCCAGAGTCCACGTCTCCACTGTCACCCTCTTTCTCCTCATGTAGATCATGCATCGACCACAGTGAAAAAAATTCTGTGCTTTTATCTCAAATCTTGCTCTTTGGTCCTTTGGTTTCTAGACTTTTGCCAGAAGGCATTTTTTTCCTCCCTAGGATGCCATCTCCAGCCCTACATTTGCCCAGCAGCTGCCTCTCAGGCCACATCTTGACATGATTTTCTCAGGAAAGCCATATTCCTCTCTGGGAGCCCCTCCCCTGTGCTTTCATTCCATTACTTAACTAATTAATTAATCAAATAATTGTTTCACTCTCTTTATGTAGTGAGTGTGAGTATTAGTCTCCCAACTAAGGTACTTTATTTTCTAATCTCTACTTCATATCTGGCTTCAAGCTCCAATTCCACCAAGCAAGAGGAAAAATTTAACCTCAGAACTTCCCAGAACTTTCCTCCAGAACTCATCTTCACCCCCAGGTTAAGCTACAGTTCCAGGGTGCAAAGCATGAGGTGGGGTAGGTTAGGGCTGGTGGTGGTTGCAGGGTGGGGAGGTCATGTGTTCCTGGGTAAGTGGGGCTCACAGGCTGTTCTTGAGAAGCTATTGTCCCTGTCTGTAAGATTCCTTCAGGTCCAGCTTGTCCCTGCTGCTCACAAGCTCTCTAGGGACACAGAAATCTTGCAAGGCTGACTTGGTCTTTCAGGCCTTGACATTCCATGACTCTGACTCCTTGCCAGCAATGCTGGAGAACAGGGCAGGGGTCTCTGTTCCCTATTCCTAAAGAATTCCTCCCTATCTCATTTCCCCTCAATCCCAGTCTTGAGTCTGCTGGAGATCTGGAGAGAGAAGCTCTAATCCTCCTCTCTTCCCATTCCTCCAAATTGCTCCAGCAGAAGCTATTTAAGACTGAACTTTCTTTCCTATCTTTTACTTCCTTTGCAAACTCTGTCTAAATTCTGTAAGGGACTTAGGTCTTTTGGAAGACGAAGAACGCTCCCATGAGGCAATGAGTACACAGCTGACTACCTCTTTGAGGGGTGAATGGAAAGAAAATGATGAGGTGGAACCCCTTAGTATCCCAGAGTATTACCCAGCCACAGCCACATGCCGTTTACTGCTGTGTGGGGACAGGCTTAAGTAAATGAGTAATTAAAACACACCCTTGCTCATCCAAATCTTAGACTTTATCAGATGATCCTATATTTACTCATTAATTTTACTCCAGCATTTATTTTTGGGCTGCACATGTCCCTTACTGCCTTCTCCAAGATTCTTTAAATGTCTCCACACTAGACTTAACTGTTTGGACAAAGCATATGTCCAAATTGAAGTATTAAAAATAATGGAGCTGAGGGCAGCAAGCCAAAACTCTGTTCCTGCTTTCTGCCACCTAAAGAATGCATAGATTGATTTAGCTGTTCTATAAAAGGATGTCCTCATTACAAATCATGACATGGAATAACAGTAATTTGTATAAGGGACAGGGCATTTTTTTCTTACCTTCTTTGTTTTTACTGTTTTCCAGAAAAGAGGAAATAAATAACAATAAATACATGCATTTAAAAGTAGGTTTCATTTCTTTTTGAATTACACATTTTGTTGTTTTTAATTATCAAGTTCAATATTGCACATATAATGTTCCTTGTTTTTTTAAGAAAATATCATTACTAATGTACTTCGTTCATCTGTTGGTTCACGCAGTCTTACTCCAGCAGCTGCTAGAGGCAGAGCACTTCCTGGGGAGGCACTTGTATCATGTTTATGTGCATATTAATGAAACTCTCCTATTCGAACTTAAACACTTCCCTGCCACTTCAGCTGATTATGGCCCTGGATAATTGCCACAGTGAATCCCATATTTAGTGGAAACAAAATATATTGATGACAAACATGTTTCTTATCAAAAGCCAGAAAGAAGGATCTGAATTCAGATTGTGCAGTAAACACAAGTATGTAAACTCATTAGACAGACAAGATGCAAATTTACAGAGCCTGGGGAAAATGATGAGGACAATTTCAAATTCAAGAGAAGAGGCAGCATCATGCCTCATTATTGTAAAAGCTTTGGCTAGAAAATAGATTTTTCAGGGCATGCTTGTGCGGAGGTGAATACTGAATCATCTAGTCCCCTGCGAGGTGGCAGACTGAGTGTCCAGTGGATGTGGTGGAGCAGCTAATGGGTTGGGATCACTGCAATCATGACTGTCATTCCTTGCTGTACTTCTGTTCCAGTTCCACCTAATCAGAGGATTAGACCCATCATTTAAGGCTATAGGTTTTCTTTTTATACGGTCTAAGTGGCCTTACAGTTAAACAAAAAAATTTGTTTTCACATTCTATGCACCTAACTTCAGTTACATGTTCTGCACGTACAGAGGTCTTAGCCTAAACCAAGCCTCTAGGACTACACTCATGAGACAGAGAAAACACATAGTCTAATTCCTAATTCTCTCTGAAGTCTCACCTGAAAAGTGACTGCTGCAGAAGGCTGAATAATGACTCCCCAAAAGGTATCCATGTCCTAGCTCTTGAAATCAGTGAATGTTACCTTAGATGACAGAATCAAGCCTTTGCAAATGTGATTAAGTCAAGGATCTTGCAATGGGGAGATTATCCTGGATTATCCATGTGGGCCCAAAATGCCATCACATATATCCTTATAAGAGAGATGCAGAGGGAGATTTGATGCAGATGGAAGAAGTGAAGGTGATGTGACTATGGAAGGAGAGAAAGGAGTGACATGGCCACAAGTCAAGGATTGCCAGGAGCCACCAGAAGCTGGAAGATGCAAGGACCTGCTAATCCCCTGGGGGCTCTAGAGAATGTGCAGTCATGCTGACACCTTGATCTCAGCCCGGTGAAACTGATTTCAGACTTCTGGCATCCAGAACTGTGAGAGAATACATTTCTGTTGTTTCAAGTTGTTACAGGAGCAGTTGGAAACTAATACAATTTCCTTTAGGCAGCTTCTGCTGACTTTTCAATTTGGGGTTGACTACCCTTCCAACATGTCTTGAAAGCACCTAGTACTAAAGGCACTACTTAGTAATTTCTTGTTTAAGGTCTTCTTTCCCTGCTAGATGGAAGTTCTGTAATGTAGGGACCCTATTATTCTTATAAGAATAGGTTCTAGCATTGTACTTGGTACATAGTAGGTATTTACTAAATAATTGAGAAATTGACATTTGTTAACATCATATTACTAAAACTTCCACTATTTAAAAATTGGTGTCTTTGTTTTCTGGAGGGTGTGTGTGTGTGTGTGTGTGTGTGTGAGATATTTATTTAAAGGGCCAAATTCCAGAGGCCCCCCAAACAAGTTGCAGCTTAAAAATAAAAAAAGCAAACAAAGCCTTCTGTTGGAAATTAGCCTGTTTTTACAGAAGAACTGACATTTGGGAAATCATTTTATATTATGAAATTCTCAAGGTGTAGAGAAGTAAACCTCTAAGTTTGTGTAGTAAAACTATACATATACTAATACTATTTAAAGTCTCTTCTCTTATGTTTGGTTTTCTGATTGGTCTTTCTGTCTCATTCTGCATTCTGTGTCTCATCACCACAGGGGTAAAGTTCAAACTTGATGGCGGTGCAATTACTACAAAGTTTAGCCCTGCCTGCTCTCCTAGCCTCATCTCCCAGCATTTACTGTCACATCAGCCTCTACCACTCACAGAAAGTAGTACAATCCCAAGGGCACATTGTGCTGTTTTGTTTATAATGCTCAGTCTTTTTCACATGTTACTTTTTTTTTCACCCTCAAGGCTGTTTGCTCACAAGTCTGCTTTCCCATAATCCTTATCCTTCAAGGACCAGATGAAATGCTGCTTGTTTGAGGCATCTCGACTCCAGTGTTGAATGGTTTTATCAGAAATCTGATAGCACTGAGCTAGCTGTACCACATATTTTATTTCACTAAATGGAGGTGTATTTGTCCGTTTTGTGTTACTATAACAGAACTACCTAAGACTAGATGATTTATAAAGAAGAGAGTTTTATCTGGCTTATGATTCTGGGACAGCTGCATCTGGCATGGGCCTCAGGCTGCTTCTACTTATGGCAGAAAACAGCAGGCAGCCAGTGAGTACAAGCAGATCACATGGTGAGAGGAAGCAAGAGAGAGAGGAGGTGCCAGGATCTTTTAAACAACCAGCTCTCATGGGAACTAATAGAGTGAGAACTCACTCACTAATCCCCCCACCCCAGGGAGAGCATTAATCCATTCATGAGGGATCCACCCCCGTGACTCAATCAGTTTCCAACACTGCCACATTGGGGATCAAAATTCCACATGAGTTTCGGGGGGGACAACACATCCAAAGTCCATCAGGTGGGAATCTTTTCATGTGTGGATTCCATGTCTTCTCATCTAGCATAGAAATGGAGGTAGAAAGTTTTTTTTATTATGCTGCTTAAGACAGATGTTCAGTAAATATTGTGTGATAAATTAATAATAGCCAGCAACTACTTGAACAATCTAAGGTTATTTACTAAGTGCTCAATACTAAACAAAGTATGTTCTGCAGTAGTATTGTTTGACTGAAATGTACAGTAGTTGCTCTGATAGGATACAGCATCCAAATTCTGATTAAATGAAATTTCCTTTGCTATAAAGTTTGTTGTTTTCTTTATAAACTGAGTCTGACATTGAGCTTTCTTAATAAAATGATTTTTTGTAACAAAATGACCACATATAAGGTAAAATATAAGGTATCTCAGACTTTGGGAAATGTGCCAATGTCATTTTATCTTGTCTGGTTAGGGCCATAGGGTCCAGACTGCACCCTGTGGTGAGAATTGTAATCCACTGAAGGAAATGAAAGTTATCGTGTCAATCATCATGGAAAAGGAAAATCCTGGGATGGGAAGTAGAGGGGACAGATGGGGGAAGACCTTCCTTATTCCTTGAGACTGAGAATGAATTGAACCCAAATTTTCAGGCCTGAAGAAGCCTGAAATGGTTTTAGGGATGGGCCTGAGCTGCTCCCAGCCATCTGGAAGCACACTCAGAACAGTACCCAGACAAGTCTCTCCTGTCTGGCAGCAGGAACACTATCAGCAGGGTCAAGGATGGGCAGCTTCCAACACAGCTGGTACTTGGGGAGATGGCTGTGAAGTCTTCTGGTCATGGGAGGATGCATTTAATTTTTGGCTTTATTAGTAATGGAAGTGTAAATTGGAATGTGAATAAACAGCCATGAGGATTACTGACATAGGGGTAGGGGCTTTGGGTGTGGCCAATATCTTAAAGTTGACATAATTGAGAGCCAATTTTTTTACCCTAAGCTGGTAAGGATAGATATTTTGACTGATACAACTGGCAGTGCCTACAGCTCTCCTACAAGGTTCAGCAGCTTTCCTAAATCCTTCCCACGGGGCCAGTAGCCAGTGAACCCCCCCCCCACCTTTACTTTTCCTCTCCTGTTAGTATTACAGCACTCATTTAGTGGCCATGTGACAAAATTTGAGCCAGTGGGACATGAGCAAAATTGATATGAGCAATTTCTAACTACTTTCTAACCAAAAGAGAAGCTGCTATGCCTGGACTTTGGTTTTCCCCTTCCCATAGGTTGGTATATTAATGTAGAGTTGACCCAGCTTCACCATGAAGGACAATGCCCTAGGGTAATGTAGAGCAATAAGATGGAAAGAACTTGGGGTTCCTGAATGAACTCCTGAAGAAGAGCTGCCCTACCTCCGCCCCCCAGCATATACCTGTTAGGCTGTTACTTGGGGGAGGAATAGAAGTCAATCTCTTTGAAGTCACTTATTTTTGGGTGTTTGTTTTAGCAGTGGAATTCTTATTCTAGCTAATACAGGTAGTGGTATCTATCACTACAGAAACCTTAAGTATGTGGCATTGCCCTAGATGGTGGGCAGTGGGCAATGAAAAAATAGATATTGCAGTTATTGGAAAGCTAATGAACCTTGTAATGTCTTCTACAATTGCTTGGAAAGCAAACCACATTTCTAATCGTTAGTCCTAGTGGAAAAGAACCAGAATATTTGTATGTTGGCTGCTCTAGGCTGATTTTCATAGATTAATATGAGAAAGAAATGAGCCCAGGTAAAAATAACCAATTTGCAAGAATAGCTAGAAGAGAAGAGAACCCATGTAGCTGGAAAAATCAGCTACTCTGATCCCCCCAAAGCGGGATATATGGTGTTACTAAGAGTTTTCTTAAATGGCCTCCCACTAAAAGATTCTCAACCCGACAAGAGAGTTAGATCCAGCAACAAAGATCAGTCTAAGCCTATTGTGACAGGTAGGCTCAGGGGAATTACCTTTAAAGTGGGGAGAAAAAGAAAGGAAGGAAGTGAAAGCAGGGGACAAAGCCTGATCTCTTCTAGCTATCCTCCAATCCCAGTCTGGGGGTGCAGACAGAAAACTAATGAAAAACTGCTTGACCAGGCAGTGTGGGCTGATTTCCTAGGAGTAGAAAAGTGTAGAGTTTATTAAACAAACTTCCTTAGGCTAAGACTTAATCTGGAGGTCAGGATATTTGCTCCTTATGGTAAGACTTGATTTGGAGGTCAGAATTTTTGTTCCTTAAATAAATGCCTTATAGCTTAGATTAACATTTATATGGACAATCTCACGTTGTCTTTGCAGATAATAAACAACTACAAACCTGTTTTGAAGCACACACACCCTGGACCCTAATGCACCATGGAAAATATCAGTCAAGACATCAAGAAATAATTACGCTGACCTCACTGCTGACCAATCAAATTCACACACGACTCCTGGGACTCCCACTCATTATTTTTCTCTATAAATGCTTGTGATTCTAAGCTATTGGGGATTCTGGGATCTTAAAAGCTCTGTTGGCTACCATGGGCTCCTTTGAATGGCATTCAAATAAATACTAATCTTTAACACTGCAGACTTTGGCATGAGAGGTTTCTTAGTTACTTGGGCAATGGATGGCAGACCCTTGATGGTTCAGTAATGCAGGGGGAGAGGGAGAGAGGGTGAGAGGGAGGGAGGGAGGAGGGAGGGAGGAAGGGAGGGAGAGAGAAAGAGAGAGAGAGATAGGGAGTGTGAAGGTTAAGTCTAGATGTCAACATGGTTAGATGAAGGAATGCTGAGAAACCTGGTAAAGCAGTCTTTTCAGGTGTGTCCATGAGGGTGTTTCCAGCAGAGACTGGTATGAGAATCTGAGTGGCCTGGGTGGGAAAGACCCACCCTCAGTGTGGATGGGAACCATCCAATCTGCTGGGGGTCTGGAGAGAATGAAAGACAGAGGGAAGAGGTGAAGCTCTCTCTCGATGTGCTGGAGCTGGGATACACTCTTCTCTCCTGTCCGTGGACATCAGAGCTCGAGACACTTCAGCTTTTGGGTTCCAGAACTTACACCAACATCACCATCAGCTTCCCTGGTTCTGAGGCCTTTGGACTTGGACTGAGTCACGCTTCCGGCATCCAGTTTATAGACGGCCTATTGTGGGACTTTTCTTCATAGCCACGTGAACTAATTCCCCTAATAAATCCCTCTCATATAATGATAACATATCCTATTGATTCTGTCTCTCTGGAGAACCCTGACTAATACAGATTTTGGCAGAGCATAAAGATTTGGAAACTGCAGTCTGGCCATGCAATAAAGAAGCAGAGAGCCAGCGAACAATGCAAGGGTGTAGCAGATAAACTGGTTGCTAAAGACATTATCTTGGCGGTGAGGCAGCCAGATGCTAATAACCAGGGCAATGGAAAAAATGCCCTAAAGGCATTTGAGAAGTCTGGAAGGGTGCCCCACCCATCACAGACCCCGAGGCCTAGAAGGACTGAGTTATCCTGGAGGAAAGACCTGAGGCGCAGCTGCCCTCGGGATCCTGCTCCCTGCATCCCAGCTGCTCTGACTGGAGTGGCCCCAAGTGTGGTTCATGCAGCAGCCCTGGAGAGTAGAAGCCCGAAGCCTCGGTGGCGTCCACGTTGTGTTAAGTCTTCAGGCTGGCAGGATGTGAGAGCAGTGGAGGCATAGCAGCCTCCACCCAGATTCCAGAGGATGTATGGAAAAGCCTGGGGACCCAAGCAGAGACCTGCCACAGAGGTGGAGCCACTGCTGAGGCCATCTACTAGAGCAATGCCGAGCAGGAAAGTGGGGTCAGAGCCCCCACAGAGAGCCACCACCAGGGAAATGTCTAGTAGAGCCAAGGCAGCGGGACCACCATGGAGACCCCAGACTTGTGGAGCTACCAGAGTGGAACACTGGCCTGGAAAAGTTGCAGGCACCAGCGCAGCCCCCTGGGCTGCACCCGGCAGAGCTGTGGGAATGAGGCTGCCTGATGCTCTGGGGGCCCAGATGCCCAATTTTGCCCAGGATGCAGGACTTGGAGTCAAAGAACATTATTTTGGAGCTTTAAGACATAATGTCTGCCCTGCTGGGTGTCAGACTTGTTTGGAGCCTGTTTTTCCTTTCTTTTGGCCTATTCCTCCCTCTTGGAAAGGGAATGTGTACCCAATGCCTGTTCCACCATTGTATCTTGGCAGTAGATAAATTTGGTTTTGACTTTTACAGGTTCACAGCTGGAGGGACTTTTGCTTTTGGTCTCAGAGGAGACTTTGGACTTCGGACTTTTAAGTTGGTGCTGGAGCAAGCTAAGACTTTTGGAACTGTTGGTATAGAAGGATTGCATTTTGTATGTGAGAGGAACGTGAGTTTTGGGGGGCCTGGGGCAGAATGATGGAGTTTGGGTGTGTTGTCCCCTCCAAAACTCACGTAGAAATTTGATCTCCAATGTGGCAGTGTTGGAAACTGATTGAGTCATGGGGGTGAATCCCTCATGAATGGATTAATGCTCTCCCTGGGGTGGGGGGATTAGTGAGTGAGTTCTTGCTCTATTAGTTCCCATGAGACCTGATTGTTTAAAGGACCCTGGCACCTCCTCTCTCTCTCTTGCTTCCTCTCACCATGTGATCTGCTCGTACCCACCAACAGCCTGCCACTTTCTACCATGACTAGAAGCAGCCCGAGGCCTGTGCCAGATGCAGCTGTCCCAGAATCGTAAGCCAAATAAACCTCTGTTCTTTATAAATTACCCAGACTCAGGTATTTCTATTATAGCAACACAAAATGGACTAAAACAGGGAGCGAGGGAGAGAGGGAGAAAGAGAGAGAGAGAGAGGAAGGAAGGAAGGAGGGGAGAGAGTGAAGGCTAGACTCTGAAGCCAAGAAAGAAGACAAGCTTAAGAAATATGCCCAGTAAAAAATTCTGGGTGGTTATTGACACATTAAATCACACTAGAATCAAATAGACCAGACACCTACCATGTATTTGGATAAATTTTATTGCCAAACAAACCTCAGATTTGTCATTGTTCAATCCTAATACAATGGTCAGGCTCGTGAAACTGCACTAGTTTGAAGCAGTCTAAAAAGAACTGGGCATCACCAAAGAGAGCTCGAGGAAGGAATGTCTCCAAACTCACATGTAGCCATGGAGAGCAATGGACAAGAAAGAACCACCCAGAGACAAAGCCACAGGCTCAGGGGACAGCAGACAAGAGAATTCCTCCCAGAAACTAGGACCAAAGTCTAACCAAGGAAATACTGCACTGCCAGGGCAAGGCTGTTTATAATTGCTTGCCAGCAAGACCCCATCATTGCTAAGGAACAGTAGCTGCTGTGAATTGTGTTTTCTCTCCTTTCTGAGAAGGAATTCCTATTGTGCATATCCTGTTTTATACTCACCATTGTTTAGTGAGGATGTTGTGGGTATAGGGCTGGTAGAGGCCAGGAATGGCGTGGGGCAGGGGAGGGGGGTGCCCACTGGGAGATCTGGTGGAGAAGATCAGGGGAGAAGACTGAATATTGGACTTTTCACGTGTTCAGTCAATAAACACTTATACAGGAAGCTAACATGAGGTATATTTAGCTGGGATAAGCATTATCTTGGATATCTTGGACTTAGTTGGGAGCAGCAGGATGGGACCCTGGGCTGTCTCTTTTAGGGAAGAGGAGAGTGTGTTCTGTGTGAGGGAAAAAAATGGGTAAATCCAGCTATTTGGGTGATCAGAGGGTGTTGGGAAACTGCTGCTTATCCCTGAGCCTTCTTTACAGCTAGATGGGGACTTGTGACAAGTTTTGGCAAATAGGAAATGAGCCAAAGCGATATGTATACTTCTAAGACATTTCCAACTTAAAGACAAGGATCTTTCCTGGATTTTGGCTTTCTTCCTCTTAACATAGGATGTAATATGGATGTCATGGCAACCGAGCTTTAACAGTGCAGTGAGGACAATTTCCTCAGAGATGGTGGGGCAACAATTACAAACACAATGACTGCATCCCTCGCCTGTCTAAGTTCCTCCAGCTCATACTAGACACATTATTCTGTGACAGAGAACTTTCTGTCTTATTTAAGTCACTGTATTTTGGGAACTCTTTGTTACAGCAGCTTAATGTTTATCCCAGCTAAATATACCTCATATTGGCTTACTGTATGTATGAGTGTTTATTGAATGAGCACATGAAAACTATTCTGGATTATGCATGGCTAGTTTTTACTATGCTAAAGAATGAGATGTCTAGACTGCTTAAGGCCTGGGCACTTTTCCCATAGCGTTACCTGAGTGGCTGTTGCCATGAGAGAGAAAATAGGTGACTGTTCTTGGGCAAGCCTCTGAGAGCCCAGTTTAGGGAAGTGTTGGGATAAAACAGAATGTTGAAGAGGTAAAGCCTCTGTAGTTTCCCTTACCATGGTTCTCATGTCTGGTAAACATTGCAGGCTGACATGCAGCTTCCACAGTCTTGACTTTTTCCTTGCAGGGAGATCTTAATTTTCCTAGTGATTCCTCCTGCACAGCTGCATAATTAGCAAGCATAATAGAAAAGATTTAGAGATACCCTCTAAACCCTTAAAACCTATTACTCCTATTGTGGTAACAAGTATTTGCAGAGGTCTCAACTCCCCATGTGCTCAAGAGAACATCACCCTCCTACTTTTCTTTTTCCCTTTCCAAATAAATGCATAACCTGTATGATCATTTGGTACCATGCTACGTATCTTTAGATGACATAATTTAATTTTTTATGCTCACATGCAAACAAGCATTATCTAATAATAAAAAATGTTAGATGTACTTGAATCAAAAGCTCTGATAATTATACAATCTTCAAATTAATTAATGAGCCAAAGGCAGCTAAACATTAGCATTTAGAAAGATCTCTACTGCATTAGCTACTAATGAGTTCATTGAGATCCATCATGCAACCCGTTTTGGAAAGCATAGGCCGTATTTAATCATATTCAATCAGAACTAATATTGAAATTATGAACACAAGGCATTGTTGAGTGTGAAATTACCATAGAATTTTAATTGTTAAATGTATTACTTCTTGGTACTCCTAGATGAATAATAATTTGATGAGAAAGTAGGTAATCTGTATACAGTAGGCTCTTTACTGAATAATAAAGAATTCTAAGGTGTCCTGATTTTAGTCGATCATTCATGTACAAATTCTAAATTCATTTGTCTCAGATGCTTTAGAGGTTCTACTGACCTCAGGCGAGAAGGGTGCATTTTTTTACTTTTCCCTTCTGGGCTGTGATATTTTTTTAAGAGGTCATAGAACCTTTTAAAAACCTGTTATTTAAACAATCAATTTATATTATATGAGACTTTTTAATTGAAACATGGTAATCATACAGGAGGACCCTTCTCCCTGCCTGGCTTCCACACAGTCACTAACCACACCCCAAAGGTAACCATCATCCTGACTTCTAACATTGAAGAGTTTTGCCTGTTCTTGTACTTTCTGTAAATGGATTCAGATGACAGGGATTCTTTTATCTAGTTTTTTCCATCTTAACATTATGTTTGTAAGATTTATTCATATTGTCTCATGTCATAGGTTACTCATTTCCTATTGTCGTGTAACATTCTATTGGCTGAACAGACCACAGTTTGTTTATCCATTTTACTGTTGAAGGATATTTGATTAATTTTCAGTTTCTGGCTATTATGAATTGTGCTACTCTGACCATTTTAGAACATGTTTTGCTTATTTTTAAGTGTGGTAAAATACACGTAACAGGAAATTTACCATCTTAACCATTTTTAAGTGTATAGTAATGTTAAGTGCTGTTAAAATAAATAAGGAGGACATTGGCTTGAGGTTGTCTCTGTACTTTGAATTCCTTCATAACTAACTGCAACCTGACTTAGTGTGTAAACAAACTGCAACCTAACTTAGGAGTATATTTTTTGTAACAAATAGCAGGGTTTCAGCCCATCACAAACAGCTGAGCTTCAGCCAGTCACAGGCAGCCAACTGATCAGACCATACCCAAATAAGGTAAATGCCTAATGGTAGCCAATCAGAGGATTTCTCTACTTTGCTTCTGTGTTCAGCCTACAAAAGCTCACTGCTCATGCTATTGAGCAGAGCTCTCTGAACCTCTGGTTCCAAGTGCTGCTTGGTTCATAAATTGTTCTTTATTCACATAAACTCTGCTGTATTTAAGCTGTCTAAAGTTTTTCTTTTACCAGTCCATTCACATTGCTGTGCAACTAATTTTCATACACTTTTCATCTTGCAAAACTTAAATTTTCCCCTTTAAACAACAAGTCTTCATTTCCTCTACCCCTAGCCTCTGGCAACCACCATTCTACTTTCTGTCTCTATGAATTTAGCCAGCCTAGGTACCTCATGTGAGAACCGTACAGTCCTCGTCTTTTTATGATTGCCTTATTTCATTTAGCATAATGTGCTGAAGGTTCATCCTTGTTGTGGCATGTGTCAGAATTTTCTTTCTCTTGAGGACAGAGTAATACTGCACTGTATGTAGATATCACATTCTAGTACATGTTTTTGATGAACATGTGAACACATTTTTGATACGATTGTATGTAGTTGGATCATAGAACATGCAAAGTTTCAATTTTAGAAGATCTTGGCAAGCAATTTTCTACAGCGGTTGTACCGATTTACACTATCACCAGACATCCAGAGGACAGAGTGTGGAGAAGGCACACCATCTTTTTAACTATCTCAGCCAGGAAGTGACACGTATCCTTTCTACTCACCAGTTCTTAGTAGGACAAGTCACATGGCTTCACATAGATGCAAGAGATGGGGGGAAAGGTGTTCCCTGGCTGGGCAGCTGGAACACACATACTTGTTGGGCAGCTAACCATGTTTGTGTATCATCCCCTCAGAAACTATGTCTTCTTAGGGCTCCTGGCTCAAAGCAGTGATGACAGAGATCAATTGAAAGATCTTAGAAGACTTGTCGGAATCAGTTTGTCATGGACAAACATAATGTGTTGTTGAGACACAGCTCATAGGAGAAATATTTTATAAAATGCTTGCACATGGTAGGTCCCTGTCTTCACAGTAACATCTTACATAATCCCTGCACTGTAGGGATCTTTCTCATAACCATAAACAGTAACCAAGAATAAGTAAGGAGAGAAAGTGATTTTCAGGGAAACTGAAAAGTGAGGCTACACAAGGGCACATTTTAGAATATTTGTCCCCCATGATCTCACCCAGTATCTTGGCAATCCTTGAGAAGCACGAATTTCAATATTTGAAAGTCCCGAGCTGAATCAAAGCCTTGGATTTGGACCATCTGGATAAAGCTTCAGGTCGTTCAGGTCTCAGCCGTGTCCAACATGTACCTATCATGCAGAAGACAAGCAAGCATACGAATCACATAAATCCAAGGTAGCAAATAGGAGGAAGGTGGAGGGTCTAGCATTAGTTATCTCTTCTGTGATCACAATAATTGTGTTTTATAAGAAAACAGAGAATGCAATTTATTACTTGCTATGGTCTAAATGTTTGTCCTCTCCAAAGCTCATGTGGAAGCTTGATCTCCAATGTGGCAGTGTTGAAAGGTGGGGCCTTCAGAAGGCCATTGGATCATCAGGGCACTGCCTTCATGAATGGATTAATTCATTAATGGGTTGTTATAGGTGTGGACCAGTGGCTTCACAAGGAGAGCAAGTTAGCACGTTAACATGTGCTCCTGCTCAGCCCTCGCCATGTGATAACCTGTGTCTTCACAGAGCTCTGTACAGAGTCCCCACCAAGAAGAAGGCCCTTACCAGATGCACCTCCTGGACTTTAAATTCCCAACCTCCAAAACTGTGAGAAATAAATTCTGTTTCTTTATAAATTACCCAGCTTCAGGTATTCTGTTTTAAGTGACTGAAAATGGACTAATACATTACTCAAAGCGTTAGCTTAAGTAAGGAAAACAGTAAAGTCTCTATCCAAGGTAACAAAGAGAGAGATATCTGGTTAAGGCCTGTTTGGAATATTTACTAATCTCTCCCCTCTCTGTTCTGTAACTGGAGTGACCTGTGTACATTACCTGTTGGAGTAGCTTTCTTTTTTTCTACTTCCTAAAGTGTGTCTATGTTTGAGGCTTTATTTTATTTTATTTTATTTTTTTTTAAAAGATGACCGGTAAGGGGATCTTAACCCTTGACTTGGTGTTGTCAGCACCACGCTCAGCCAGTGAGCGAACCGGCCATCCGTATATGGGCTCCGAACCCGGGGCCTTGGTGTTATCAGCACCACACTCTCCCGAGTGAGCCACGGGCCGGCCCTATGTTTGAGGCTTTAAAAGTGAAATGGGGCCAGGGTTGCCACTTGGCACTTAGAGCTGTACATATAGAGGGCAGTGTTGGGACGGGGGAGAATGGAGAACTCTCTGAAAATAGGTAACAGCTACCTGTGTTGAATCCTAACAATGAGCACTTACTATGTCCCTTTAAACCTCACAGGGAAGAGGAGACTGAGGTTCAGAGAGGTAACCTGCTGACAGTCAACTCAGCTAGTAAGAGAAGGAGCTACACTATGAACTGGATTCATGTGACTCCAAATCACTGGCTCCACAGCCAAGAGCAAAGAGGTCCTCCTAGTGGGAGGTGGTGCTAGAGAAACCCAGGAGTAGACAATGGCATTGGATCATCCTCTGTGTCATGGCCTTGCCTATAATTAAATCAGCAGCCCCTTAGGCAGTGAGGACTCACTGCCGTTTATATCCATCATGGTGACCTTTCCTGGGGGCACGTACAGCTATTCGTAAAATAAACACAAGCTAAAAAGCAATTGAAATTTTCTGGTGTTTTGAGGTCTATATATTCATCTCACTTACAGCTGATTTCTGCACGTGATAGCGAGCAAGGCAGCAGGGAGCAGGGTTTTCTCCCACCTTCACAATTAAAATGTGAAGAACGTATGTGATAAAGTGTGATGAACGTAGAATGTTACAGAACGTATGCTGTAGGTTTCCTTCAGCCACTCCACTGGAAAAATAAAAGCTTATTTTCTAGAACTTTAGTGTAAACCAATCCATAAAGCAGGGCACTGGTGATGGTGACTGTCCTGCGAGTGATGGGTGGCGGCGGGGCTCAGGGAGTTCCTCCGGCGTCGCTGTTTGTTTTGAGAGTATGCAGGGCAGCCAGGGTTCACGACTCATTAGAAGTATTGGGTTTTTACAATAAATACCGAAAAGATACAACTGCTCTAGGGAACTAGCAGATTTTATAAAAGGTGTCTTTATGCTTGTGTACTTTATGTCAGGTTGCCTCAAAATGATAATTTATGTACCAGTGAGAGAGACAAATTAGTTCTGTAGCAAAAGGGAGTTTCATTTGTTAACCAGTCAGAAGGAAACTGAAAATACCAAACCGTAACCATATTAAGAAATTCTGTTTCTTTAATATGATTTATTTTGTTTCCCCAAGTGTGGGCCACTATTTAACCTCTGCCAAACAGAGGTTAAAATCAATGTAAGGAACATTTACATTTTCTAATCCCTTCTCATCTGTTTTCAATCTCACCACCAAGTATTCTATTTGGCAAATTCCTTAACAAATTGTAATCAATTAGAATTACTTTACCAGAAATATTAGTTAGAATGGGTTAATTGCAAAACCAAGTAGACCCCCTGCATCCCCCCCAAACTTATAAAAGATAGATGATGGGAGAATGTTCTCTCTCCTCTGCATGATGATTCAGGGACCTGGGCTTCCATCCTGTGGTCCTGCCATCTGTTAAGCTTCAGTGTCTCATACAGTAACTACATTTAAATGAAAATTATATTCAACTAAGTAAAATTAAAAATTCAATTCCTCAGTCGTACTTGCCATGTTTCAAAAGTTCACATGTGGCTAATGGATACCATATGAGACAGGGCAGATATAAAATCTATCCATTATGTCAGGAACTTCATTGGATGGCCTTGTCTTCTTTGACCACCTGGGCAAAGGGGAAAGAGAGTGAAAAATGTGGGCCTTCTTCTAAAAGCCTTGGCCTGGACATGGCACGCCTCACTTCTGCTCACATTTTGTTGGTGGAAATGTCTTTTGATCTTCTATTCAAGAAGGCCTGGGTAGCTACAATTCTATACTGTGGACAACAGGGACTGAATTTTAATGGGCAGTTAACCATTTCTACCACACTAGATAAATTTAATAATCCAAATGTGGCCTGAAGGAAAAGGCTTTGGAAATAGATAGGCTTGGATTCAAGTTCTGCTTCTGTCACTTCCAAGCTATTTGGTGTTGGGCAATTCAGATACCCTCACTCAATATCCTCATTTGAGGAAAAAAAGGCAACAATAGTAGGACCTTTGTCGGGATCAAATATTAAAATGCATATAATATAGAAATGCAAATGTGACTTAAAGTTAAAAAAAAATATATATATATATACATATATATGTAGATACTTCAAAAAGTTTGTGGAAAAATGTAATTGAAAGATGATACAAATCTTTCCCTGAACTTTTTGAAGTGCTCTCGTGTATGTGTGTACACACACAGACATGTATATAAGTAGTTGTGCGGTAGGTTGCATCACTGACCTCAGCTCTTCATCCCTCCCTGCAGCCTTGACTTTTACCACGCAACTTTGCAGTATAGTTTCCTGCTCCTTCAATCTGGGCTGGCTTTGTGACTTGCTTGGCCAAGAGGATGAGGGAGAAGTGTTGCTGTGCCAGTTCTGAGCCTAGGCCTTAAGAAGCCTTGTGGGTTTCAGCCATCACAATGAGAAAAACCTGCTCGGGCTAGGCTGCTGGTCCCAGGAGGAGGCTGATGGACACGTGGAGCAGAGCTGTCCTAGGTGGCTGTCCTCAGACCAGCCAGCCCTCAACAGAGGTATGAGACAAATAAGTGCTTAAATAATAAGGTATTGTAGTTCCTTGTTTTGCACCATTATTAGTAATAGTAAACCACTACAACCAGTTTCATCTATATCTATTCACTTGAATAAGTTTTAACATTTAAAATAATATAATTGACCTAAAATTGTAAAGGTAATGAAAAAATTCGACTGGCTGGAAAAAAATATATGTGTGTATATATATATATTTTTACATTGCTTGGTACTTTTCATTCCGTGACTTGAAAAGGAGGGCTTAAGAGATGTAGTAAATAGTAACAATTGAAATGAGATTAAAAAAAAAAAGAAATAATGAAATAATTATGTGATCAATGCTTTTAGGTAGGGAATTCATAAAGGGCCAGATAGTAAGTATTTTTGACTTTGCAACTACTTGGGTCTGCTTTTGTGGTGTGAAAGCAGTTGTAAACAATATATAAACAAATGAGTGTAAATAAAAGTTTATTTACAAAAACAGGCAGCAGGCCAGATTTGGCCCACGAGCCATAGTTTGCACACCCCTGCTCTTAGCTTAATTACTGGCACGGAGTTAAATAAACGTAGAGCCATACCTCATTCCATATACTGTAAATGAAAAGAATGTAACATTACAAAAAGAATCCAAAATTATAAGACATGAAAAAGAAGTGTTACACAGGTTGTGAAGGGCAACAGAATTAGAGCTGTTGTTGGACTGAACACAAACATATAGATTAAGTCTTTTGCCTAACACTCAGCATGTAGGGCATGCTTTAGGACTGTGAATTAGTAATGTTAGATCGATAGAAAAATAAAACAAGATTTATTAATTTAATTATATAAAAAGTCTTCAAATTTCTGCTCAATAAAAATCAGTTAAACTTAGAATGAAAATAACATAAAAGAGTATATAAGCTCTGTAAGTATATATTTCTACTTCTACTTCACCAGCCTGGGGTACTAACAAGGTCACATCTCACTATCAAGAAATTCTTTTATGCTTTGGAGTCCCTTCATCCATGGGTTTATCCGGACCAGGATATCAGTTTTTCATATACCGGCTCGCCGGAGAGAAAACCGAAAAGTCTAACCAGGCTCCAATAAGCCCTGATGTTGCTACCACATGGGGTCATGTTAGGCACTACGGACTCTGCTATTTGGCTGCTCTTCTTGGCACATGGTGTTCAGCTTACCCAGTGTCTGATGTGTCAAGGTCCTCCAGTGTGGATGGCTCCACAGCTTGGATGAACTCCCTTTGCACTGGTCACCACCAACATTGCCACGGAGCTGCCTCCAGCACTGTTGTGGGGAGGGGAATCTCAGGGAGGCTTCTGGAAGTACTGCCTTCCCTGCCTGCCTCCTGGGGCCATGACCTTCCTGTTATCTCCCTATCATTCCTAAAGGCTATCAGAAGTGTGACCCACTTCTACCCTCACTCCCACGATTTCTCTGGTCCTACAGTTCCCTGTTTGCCCCTCAAGTCTCCTTATAGATATTTTTTGAACAGTCTGATATATGTGGTTTTCCTAAGGTCTGGGATGTTCAGAATTATCCATGGTTGCATTACTGCATAAATATTATGAATAAAGCATTAATATTAGTAACATGTAAAATGAATGAAAATATATGCAGATAATATTTAATATCCACTGAGCAAATGATTAAAGAATATGAATAGATATTTTACAAAAAAATGCAAAATTCTAAAATAGATCTTTCCTGTCCTCTGCAGGATAAAATGTAATTTCTGGGCCTTCCTCTGATTCAGCTCTTTCTATGTGAAACTTAGGAGAAGGAGGTAAGTTGATATTCCTGCTAAAAGAGAACTTTGAAAACAACAAAAGCACAGGTTTCCTGCCAGAGATTGGCTAGGGGTTAAAAACCTTTCACTTTAAATGTTCATTTTTCAAAAAGAAACATAAAGTACCAGTTCTAATAAAAGCCCAGAGAAATAAACTCTGGTAGATATTTATCAAATGGACCATAAACAGATTGGGCAATATGACTTTTTTTCCCAAAATTTATTTATTTTTAAAATTAATTTATTTATTATTATTTTTTTCTTACATTCCAAGATGTTGCAGAGCAGTTGGGGGGGAGAGGGGGGGGAGGGGGGATGGAAATAGGGTGGGAGGAGGAGGAAGGAGGGGCCTTGGTCAACCCTCTGGCAACCCTCTCCTTCTGGCCGGGGAGACCAGGGAGGTTCCAGTGGAGGCTCAGCACTGGTTGTGGATGTTGGGGTGTCATGGCTGAGGCTGTCAGCCCCTCCGCACCCCAGTTCAGGAGCCTGGGGTGCTTCCTGCAGCGGCTGGGTGGCTGGCACTGGGCTGGGTGTGGTTGTCGGGCAGGGGTCATGGCTGAGGCCCTCGGCCCTCCCCCTCCCTGGCTTGGGAGCCCAGGGGGCTTCTGGTCCTTCTAGGTTTTATAGGTGTTCTTTGGTGATGTGAGACCTTTACTAGTTATTATCAGGCTTTATCTCTGATCTGTGGGGTTTTTTTTTTTCTTTCAGTTCTGTGTTGGATTATTCACCATTCCCACCACTTAAACTCTGCACTGTAACTAATTTTTTGTCCTTTGATTACTTCTAAAATAGGGGAACTTTCTGTGGGGACCAGCACTTAAACCAGTGGTTGAGCTAAATTGCTGCTTTGCTGCTGATTCCCTGGGGAAGGCTTTTTGTGCAACTTAGGTTTTAATAGTTGACCTTGTATGTACTTCTGGGTCTTGCGAGATCTGGTGCACCTGGGTTGTGTCGAAACTCTGTTCTGGGCCTGAGTCTTTTCAGCAAACTGCATCCCCAGCAGTTCTGTATTCCTGACCTGTCTCTACTGAGTGGTCCTGTGCTGACTGGGGGCAGATCAGCTGTCCTTGCTATGCCCCTGTGGTTTCTCATGGGCCCATCTACTCCACTGCCCATGCTCCAAACACTTCCCATGGGATGAGCCATGTGCCAGTCCTTTGTGGTGACTCATGGGCCTGTGAGTGGCTTTTTTCAGTTGTTGTGTCTCCTCACTCCTGTGTGGGTCCATGGGAACCCTGTTAGTGGTCTTGCTGGCCTGGGGGCCACCAAAGCCCTCTTCTCCCCTGCAGCCTCCAAGCAACTTCACATGAAGGGCACAGCTGCGGAGTTTGCCAGCTATTGCTCTCAGCAGCTCCAGCCTTGAAGCAGCCAGGGCCCAAAATGGT
Source organism: Cynocephalus volans (assembly GCF_027409185.1). NCBI lineage: Eukaryota > Metazoa > Chordata > Mammalia > Dermoptera > Cynocephalidae > Cynocephalus > Cynocephalus volans. The sequence continues at coordinate 101,513,413 of NC_084460.1, read as the reverse complement.
TGGAGCAGTTTTTCTTTCTCTAATCGTGGCTTCTTCAGCCTTCCTGAACTCCATACGTCTCTCCTCCTCTTCCCCTGAGCTCTAGTGGCCCAGCTTGGCTATTGTTGCTTTTTATTAGTTGTAAATTGGTTGATTTGTGGGAGAGAGTGACACTGGGGACCATCTATTCTGCCATCTTGACCAGAAGCTGGAATATGACCTTGAAAAACTATACAAGGTGATAGTTGTGCTCAATGGTTTTAAGAAATAACTATTTTTTCTTTATGACAACACTAATCATTTTTTTTGTTGTTGTTGTTCGAAAGAAGAAAATACAAATAAGTAGGGAGAGTAAGAGTCCGGGCTTTGAAGTCAGACAAGCCTAGTTAAATCCCTCCCCTGCCACTTACCAGTGTGACCTTGGGTAAGTATTTTAACCTCTCTAAACCTCGGGTTCCTAATTTTCAAAGAGGGAATATAATAGTAGCTCTCTCAGGGGTTTTCTGTGAATATTAAATGAGGTCATGCTTGTAAAGTGCTTAGTGTTCGTTGCAAACACTCAATTAATGTCAGTTATCATTTTTATCACCCATAATCCCACTATTTAGAGATCGTTGCTGTTAAGATTTTGATGTATGGGGGGGGTCCTAGTTATATGAATATTTATTATCTGAGTCACAGCAGTTACAAACTTGTTAGAACACAGCAGCATAAAAGTATTCACCCATTAACTGTCCAATTATAAAATATCTGCTTTTAGACATCCCTACCTACTTAATTCTTGTGTCCAACCCCCCCAATCCCCACTCAGTGTATCAACATCCATTGTTTCAATGCAAACACAAAGCAAATTGAAGCATGAAACTGAAAATCTTACCAAAAATATAGGATTTCATGTAAGTGATATTGGACAACTCACCACCGAGAAATAAGGATCTGGCATAGCTAGACCAGTTCACAATTTATGAATTGAAAATCAGCTGAGATGGTGGCCTTGGACACCCTCTGAAAGAAAATGATTTGAATATCAAAGACTAAGAGAGGCTCTTGGGAGAACTGACGAAACCCTCAAATATTTCTATCAACGACACTCTTATCCTTGCTTTTTGGACAGGAGCTAATTTTGCTAGATGCTTTTCTTAGACTCCATTTTTTCCTTGTAGATGCATCTTGTAAAGCCTGTGACCATCAAAATGTGACCATTAGGGTGGATTCTCTGTTATGAGTAGATCCTGTATGTATTGCCATAGAAGAAGTTGAGGTGTACAGTGCACCCTTTTGTGCTCCCAGACAGGGGTCTTATATAACCAAGAGGACTGCAGGCTCTGCAGAAACATAACCTACTTACAAAAAGATGAGATCTCTTTGCCTTTTTGCAAACTTTAGGGAGTTTTTGATAGTAGATCCCACTGAGACGCTGATGACAGTTAATTACCATTTTCCCAGAAAAATGAACATTTACACCCACCATAAAAATTTTTATACAATTTGAAGGGAGGTCAAGTGAAATCCATTTATAGATCACTGGTTAAGAAACTATGTTTTAATTGTTATGTTTTAATATCTGAAAATATTTACACTTTTCTAAACTTAGACTTGAGTGAGCTTTAATTCAGTAAGTACATATTGAACATTTGCCCTTTGCTTATACCTGTAGGGGATGAAGGAGAAATATTGGACATAGCTTCTGGGTTTCAGCTAGAATAAGGGAACATCCAGAGGATGCAGACAGGAGATGGTGAAGGAGAAAGACACTGTCAGTCCACGTAGGCAAAGAGTTACCTCAAAATGTCATCTGCAGAAGGTGGTAGGGCACCAGCCTATATGTGGAGAGAAAAAGGACAGGAAAGGTCTCTGAGCTCCTGGAGGTCAGGATATGGGAAGAGCATGCAGATAAGAAACACAGACTTGGAGAAAAAGAAAGGAGCCTGAATTAAGGTGTTTTAGTCTGTTTTATGCTGCTATAACAGAAATACCGGAGACTGGGTAATTTATAAGGAAAAGAGGTTTATTTGGCTTATGATTCTGGGACAGCTGCATCTGGCATGGGCCTCAGGCTGCTTCTACTCATGGTGGAAAGTAGCAGGCAGCCGGCAGGTACAAGCAGATCACATGGCGACAGGAAGCAAGAGAGAGAAGAGAGAGGAAGCAAGAGAGAGAGGAAGAAGGTGCCAGGGTCTTTTTAAGCAACGAGCTCTCGTGGGAACTAATAGAGCGAGAACTCACTCATTAATCCCCCCACCCCCAGGGAGAGCATTATCCATTCATGAGGGATCCACCCCCGTGACTCAATCAGTTTCCAGAACTGCCACATTGGAGATCAAATTTCCACATGAGTTTTGGAGGGGACAACACATCCAGACTCCATCATAAGGGCTTCTTACATATTCTCATTTGGGGCCAGATTGACCTCAGGTTTATGAAGAACTGACATTCTCAGGCAGTCAGCTCAATCTAGGCACCCATATGGTGACTGTTGCTGTCATGAGCTTCTCTACCTTGTTAAGTGCACCTGAATAAGTCCTTAACATTGTGGTGAAAATTAAAACTGAGAATGAGTGAATCTACACAATGAAAAATGTGAAGTTGTTTACATAAACAGCACACTCACACCCATATACATATATACAAGATTTGAAAATAATTTACAGCCGTAGCTTCCGGCTGGTGTTGGTATTCCTCATGAATTCCTCCTCACTAGGTGTAAAGCTACAGAAATAGCTACGCGATTATGCCAGTTGTTGGGTTGAGGCAATAGCTATGATAAGTGTATGGCTAGGCATTTGATAACTAAAGCCAAACCATTTCATTATTTTAGTTATATTAAGTTTACATTTGTATTGTCATGGCTAGGGCTCAGACCCTTCAAACCCATTGTACAGACTGGGTCACCAGACCCCTCATACCCAGGTACATGCTATGTAATTGGGAAAGATCCTAGGAGTTGATGGCAGATGACACGAGCTCAGTTCTCAGCAGTAGCAGCAGCAGCTTACAGCAGCAGTAGCAGCAGAAGCAGCAGCTGTGGTGGCTTCTCGGGGCATCCCAGGGGCACTGGCAGCAACAGCTTCCAGCAGCAGTAGCGGCTTCCCTGTGGCTCCCCCACCCAGGGGCATCCTGGGGGTGGGGGGCCCCATGGATCAGAGCCACTTGTCCTTTATACTTAAGTCATAACCCAGGACACCTGGGTGCATGTGTGCAATTCCTTTAGACAATAACCAAGGAACACCTGGGCACATGTGCCTATTTACATCAAATGCTCAGCAAGATTCTAAACATCTGAGGGGCCCTGACTGTTTTCCTTCACTTTTCCTACACTAGAATATTGTGGAAGCCATCAGCCAAGCAGCATGACTTATTTCTTCACAAGTTCTGGAAGGTGCAGCTCTCATTATAAATTCTCTGTGAAAAACACCTACAATAAAATGAATTCTCCTTTGTTCTTTGATGGTAGTAGCTTTTAGCAGGAAATGGATTGACACCTCTAAGACTCTTCTGTGTAGCTTTATGTGTCCTCCTTCATACTATCTACTCCCTATGTTTTATTCCTCCTTTCCACTGTAGTTGCAACAGTTAAAAGGATTCAGCTTACTGCCTTGCCAAAATTTTGCTGTTTAGCTATTTAATCTTCAGTACAAATGGATCCCACCCGCAGATTAACACAGACACACCTGGCTTGGCTGAAATAAGGAAGACTGAGAGGAACTGAGACAAGATAAACATACAATTAGAAGCTAATATAAGACAGTGCATGACCAAATGCTCAATTATGTGATAAGTTAATATGAACAGACTCATGCCAAAAGGCTTTATAACAAAGAGAGATATGAGTGCTGTCTAGAAGTCTGGGTGATAATCATCTTAAGTGTGAAGAACAGACTGGGTGGGCTGCGGGGAGGAGAATTAGGGGTGCCAGAGGGTGACTACCAATTAAAGTAGAGAAATTATATATTGTATATTTCTTAGGAAGAGCATGAGGCTTACAATCCATTCAGTTGACAAGCATTTATTGAGAGCCTACTACAGCTAAGAACTGTTCTAGGATCTAGATACAGAGTAGTGAACCAAATTACCTGTACAAGGAGATGTGGGTAGCCCTCATGGCCCAGCAAAGACAGATACATGCATGGGGTCCTAGGCAGGATCTGTGGGCACCACCCACCACCTGGCAGAAGGCAGGAGCATGCCAAAAACACCACTTCTGCGTGGGTGATCCACCACAGCCACTGCCACAGCAATGGACACTGCAAAAGCAGCTTGCCACCACAGTAGCAACCACAGCCACTGTGCAGGTGGCCCACCAGCCACTCAACTGTACTGACACAAGGAGAGTCACCAGTGGAGATCAGGAAAAGAATACAACATCTCTCTCTTCAAAGCCCACTCCAGAGTAACAGAAGAAGCAATTGCTGTACCAGATGACCAGATATCAAATAGAAATACTAGAATTATGAAAATCCAAGAAAATATCACACCAGCAAAAGAATACAGTCATTCTCAAATACCAGACACTATAGAACAGAAACCCTTGAAATAATTGAAAAGGAATTCTAAGCAACGATCTTAAGGAAACATAATGAGATACAAGAAAACTGAGTTAGAACATAGTAAAATGAGAAAAAAATAATCCAGGATATGAAGGAGGAAATTTATATAGATTAATACCTTAGAAAAGAATGTAGCAGAACCTGTGGAAATGAAAGATTCATTCAACAAAATAAAAAACACAACTGAGAGCTTAAGGAGCAGGCTAGAGCAGAAGAAAGAATTTCTGATCTTGAAGACAGTCTGTTTGAAATAACCCAGGTGGACAAAATAAAGGAAAAATAATTTTAAAAAAATAAAGAAAATCTAGAGAGCTAACAGACAACCTTAAGCACACAAACATTCAAATCATAGGTGTTCCAGAGGGGAGGAGAAAGGAAAAGTGATGGAAAATCTATTCAATGAAATAATAATGAAAAACTTCCCAGGTATAGAGAAAGACATGGACCTTCAGGTCCAGGAGGCTCAAAGATCACAAACAGATTCAATCCAAAATGTGTCTCTCTCAGACACATTATAATCAAACAGGCAAAGCTTTATTTATACTACAAAGCAGTAGGAGAAAAGCATCAAGTCATTTATAAGGGAGCCCCTATCATAGTAATAGCAGATTTCCTAATAGAAACTTTAGAGGCCAGAAGAAAATGGCACAATATATTCAAAATACTAAAAGAAAAAAACTTCCAGCCAGGAATAATATACCCAGCAAGACTATCCTTCAGAAATGATGGAGAAATAGTGTATTTCCCAGATAAACAAAACCTGCAGGGGTTCACCACCACACAACCAGTCCTACAAGAAATCCTCAAGGGAGTCCTGCATCTGGAATCCAAAAAATGATAATCACTACCACAAATACACAAGAAAAAACAAAACCCACTGGTAGAACAAAAATACAAGTGAGAAAGAGAAAGAAACTAAATCACATCACCTTAAAAAGCCAACACACATCAAAGATAAATGATAAAAGGTAGGCCGGCCTGTGGCTCACTCGGTAGAGTGCAGTGCTGATAACGCCAAGGCCACAGGTTCGGATCCTATATAGGGATGGCCAGTTTGCTCACTGGCAGAGCGTGGTGCTGACAACACCAAGTCAAGGGTTGAGATCCCCTTACCGGTCATCTTTTTAAAAAAAAAAAAAAAAAAATGATAAAAGGAGAAGAAAGAAAAAAAATATTTAAAACATCAAATTGAAAATTGATAAAATGCCAGGAATGAGACAAAATCTTTCAATAAGAACCTTAGATGTAAATGGATTAAACTCTCCACTCAAAAGACACAGACTGACTGACTGACTGTATTAAAATGCTAGACCCAAGTATATGCTGTCTTCAACAGACTCATCTCACCTGTAAAGAAACACACAGACTAATAGAGAAGGGATGGAAGAAGATATACCATGCAAATGGAAACCAAAAATGAGCAGGACTAGCTATTCTTATATTGGATAAAATAGACTTTAAACCAACAACTATAAAAAGAGACAAAGAAGGCCACTATATAATAATAAAAGGATCTATCCAGCAAGAAGACATAACAATCATAAATATATACACATCTAACACTGGAGCACCCAGATATACAAAGCAAACACTATTAGGCCTAAGGAAAGAGATAGAACCCAATATGATAATAGTTGGAGACCTGAATACCCCTGTCTAAGTACTAGACAGATCATCTAATCAACAGAGAAACACAGGATTTAAACCACACTTTAGACTAATTGGACCTGGCAGATATCTACAGAACATTTCATCCAACAACTACAGAATACATACTCTTCTCATCATCATGTTGAACATTCTCCAGGATAGACCACATGTTAGGTCACAAATGAAGTCTTAACAAATTTACAAAAATTGAAATCATTTCAAATATCTTTTCAGACCACAATGGATTAAAACCATAAAACAATAACAAGTGAAACTCAGGAAACTATACAAATACATGGAAATTAAACAACATGCTCCTGAATGACCTGTGAATCCAAGAAGAAACTAAACAAGAAACCAAAAAATTTTTTGAAATAATGAAAATAAAGACACATCATACCAAAACCTGTGGGATACTGCAAAAGCAGTAGTAAGAGGGAAGTTTATTGCAATAAACACTTAAATCAGAAGAATAGAGAGATTTCAAATGAACAGCTTAACATTATATTGCAAAGAACTAGAAAAACATGAACAATCCAATTCCCAGATTCATACACAGAGAGAAATAATTATGATCAGGGCAGAACTAAATGAAATAGAGACCAAAAATGATACAAAAGATCAATGAATCTAAAAGTTGGCTTTTTGAGAAGATAAATGAAGTAGAAAAGCTATTAGCTAGGCTAACTAAAAAAAAGAAGAGAGAGGACCCAAACAACAAAAATTGGAAATGAAAAAGGAGCCATTACCACCAATACTGCAGAAATACAAAGAATCATTAGAGACTATTATAAATAACTATACACCAGCAGATTTGAAAACCTGGAGGAAATGGGTAGGTTTTTGGACACATACAAACTACTAACACTGAAATAAGAAGAAATAGGAAAACTGAACAGGCCAATAACAATGAGACTGAAGCAGTAGTCAACAGCCTCCCAACGAAGAAAAGCCCAGGATCAGATGGTTTTACTGCTGAATTCTGCCAAACCTTTAAAGAGGAATTAATATCAATTCTCTTCAAACTATTCCAAAAAATTAAAACAGAGGCCATTCTCCCAAACTCATCTATGAGGCCAGCATCACCCTGATACCAAAACCAGACAAAGATACAACAACAACAACAAAAATTATAGGCCATTATCTCTGACGAACATAGACACAAAACTTCTCAACAAAATATTAGTAATCTGAACACAGCAACACATCAAAACAATTATACACCACGATCAAGTGGGATTCATCCCAGGAATGCAAGGATGGGTCAACATATGCAGGTCAAGAAATGTGATACACCACATCAACAAAATCAAGAACAAAAACCATATGATTATCTCAATAGATGCAGAAAAAGCATTTGAAAAAATTCAACATCAATCAAGACTCAGCAAATTAGGTGTAGAAGAAAAGTATTTCAACACAATAAAAGCCATATATGACAAACCCACCACCAATATCATCCTGAATGGGATTCCTTAAGAACAGGAAGAAGAAAAGGATGTCCACTCTCACCACTCCTGTTTAACACAGTATTGGAAGTACTAGCCAGATATATCAGGCAAGACAAAGCAATAAAGGGCATCCAGATTGGAAAAGACAAACTGTCCCTTTTTGATGATGACATGATCCTATATATAGAAAAACCTAAAGACTCTACAAAAAAATTCTTACAGCTGATAAATGATTTCAGTAAAGTTGCAAGATACAAAATCAACACAGAAAGACCAATAACATTTTTATATTCCAATAACAAACTAGCAGAAAGAGAAATCAAGAAAACAAGCCCATTTACAATAGTTACCACAAAAAAATGAATACCTAGGAATTGATTTAACCAAGGAGGTGAAAGATTTCTACAGCAAGAACTACAAATCACTACTGAAAGAAATTAAAGAGGACACAAAAACATGGCAAAACATTCTGTGCTCTAGGATTGGAAAAATTAACAATGTGAAATTGTCCATACTACTCAAAGTGATCTACAGATTCAATGCAATCCCCATCAAAATACAAATGACATTCTTCACAGAAATAGAAAAAACAATCCTAACATTCATATGGAACATCAAATGACCCCAAATAGTGAAAGCAATCCTGAGCAAAAATAATAAAGCCAGAGGCATTACACAACCTGACTTCAAATTATACTATAAAGCTATAGTAACCAAAGCAGCATGGTGCTGGCATAAAAACAGATACTCTGACCAATGCATTTGAATAGAGATCGCAGAAATCAACCCACATGCTTACAGCCAACTGACATTTGACAAGGGCAACAGGAGCATACATTGGAGAAAAGACTGCCTCTTCAATAAGTGGTGCTGGGAATGCTGGACATCCATATGCAGGAGAATAAAACTACGCCTGTACCTCTCACTGTATATCAAAATCAATTTGGAATGGATTAATAACTCATTTATAAGTCCTGTAACTGTAAAACTACTAAAAGAAAACATAGGGAAACACTTCATGCAGTTGGACTGGGCAAAGACTTTAAGAACAATACCCCAAAAGGACAGGCAACAAAAGAAAAAATAAAACAAATGGGATTATATCAAAATAAAAAGCTTCTGCACAGCAAAAGAAACAGTTAACAGAGCAAAAAGACAACCTACAGAATGGGAGAAAATATTTGCCAACTATGCATCCAACAAGGGATTAATATCCAGAATATACAAGGAACTTGAACAACTGAACAGTAAAAATACAGGTAATCTGGTTAAAAAATGGGCAAAGGAGCTGAATAGGCATTTCTTAAAGATGTACAAATGGGCCACAGACACATGAAAAAATGCTCAACATCAGTATTCATAAGGAAATGCAAATCAAGACCATATTGAGATATCTCATGCCAGGTAGACTTGCCAGTATCAAAAAGACAGAGAGAATAACATAAGCTGGCGAGGATGCGGAGAAAGGGGAACCTCCTACATTGTTGGTGAGACTGTAAATTAGTGTAGCTGTTAAGGAAAACAGTATGGAGGTTCCTCAAACAACTACAGACAGAACTGCCATACAATCCAGCAATCCCACTGCTGGGTATAAACCCAAAGGAATGGAAATCATCGTGTTGAAGGGACACCTGCACTCCTGGTCTATTGCAGCGCTATTCACGATAGCTAAGAGTTGGAACCAACCTAATGTCCACTGATGGATGACTGGATAAGAGAAATATGGTATATATACACAATGGAATACTACTCATCCATAAAAAGGAATGAAATTTGGCTATTCACAGCAACATGGATGAACTTAGAGAAAATTATGTCAAATGAAACAAGTCAGGTACAGTAAGAGAAATACTGCATGTCCTCACTCATAAGTAGGAGCTGAAAAGAAAGAAAGAAAGAGAAAGGAAGGAAGGAAGGAAGGAAGGAAGGAAGGAAGGAACGAAGGAAGGAAGGAACGAAGGAAGGAAGAAAGAAAGAAAGAATCACAATAATTCATTGAACTTTCAAAAGGAGAGAATGGAACTGAGGCCACCAGAGGTGGGAAAGGGGGCATAGGAGGGTGGGTTAGGGAGAAACTCATAAAGGGCCTCAAAAAAATATTTATGTTGTGTAATGATAAAAAAATTTTTTTGAAATAAGTGAAGAACCCCAAAAAACAAACTACCTTTTCACAGAATAAGAACACTTAGGTTTGAGCCTGGCTGTACAAATTATCTTGTCTGCGTGGCAAAAACTACACAACCTCTTTGAGTCTCAGATTTCTGTCTTTACAATTGAATTATAACAATTCCTTCACACTTCTACTAGGATTGGAATATGCCACATAATGTGGCATAATTCATATATATACATACTGTGGCATAATTCAAAATACTTCATAAGCTAGAAAATTCTACTGCAATTTTAGCTACAGTTCCAACTAGAAAGTGGCAGGTTGTATGATTTCCTCTTTTGGAGGGGCGGGGTCCTAGCTTTTGACATATGAATTCTTAGAAGAGAAAGTTGTTCCCTGGCTGGTAAAATCCCATAAGATGCAGGCACTGCGCTAACTAGCCTCTCCTCTTCCTGGAAGCTATGTCCAGAAATAGAGCTTGGCCCAGGGAAGAATTAAAGGAGAGTGAACGAAATGAAAAGAGATTTGTGGCTCGGAGTGTAACACCTGCAGATGATGAATGAAATGCTACAGAGGAAACACGCGTTTCTACCAGTTTATGTGGGGATGTGCGGACTCAGGGGAAAGGGGCCACTCAAGGGTGAATTTAAGGACCTGGTGTGCTATGAGTTCATGGATGATGTTAAAGACAATATATTTTTGGAAAGTCATCATTATTAGAGCAATGTTTCCTTAGGCCCACAGTATTTAGGATCAACTGTAAATACCATATTTCTTCCTAAGAGCTTAGGCTTGAAATCCATGGATTTCTTTCCTTTAAGTCTTTAAAAGTTTCCATATGGTTTAGTGGTTGTATTGACCTAAATACCTTCATTAAGCTGCAATAAAGTCTTTGGGACTGAGCCATGTGCCTCTATGGGAGGTAATTATAAAAGCTGGATTAATTTGCCATTGAATTATTTATGTAAGCATAAATATTGCAGAGTAATTAAACCTCAGGTATTTCTTTAGGTGTGGATAAATCAATTTACATTGAGTGACCACAGTTTATCAGAGGCAATGTTTGACAGGTAATAGAAATTTTTGTCAAAAGGCAGAAATACCCCAAGAATCCATCTCTCCGTTAATTTTCTTTGCTCTCTAAACATACCCTGTAAAGTAATTTTGTGTGTTATTGTAATTCTTTCCAACTGCCAAAAAGAATAAGTCAAAAGACATTGAGAGCTCTCCCTTGTCAATACCGGGAAGTCCATCTTCTGCTTATTCTGGTATAATTTAGCGCAGTGAGAGTCAACTGATTTCACAGATATTAACTTTATCGAATATACAAACGGAAGTGTTATAGGGAAAATAATTTCTCAGTGAACAGCAGAGATAACTTAGCAATCAGGAAATGCAATCGCCTTTTGGTCTCAAAACTCACTCAAAGGCTGGAACCCGCCCCCCTTCTTGCTCACGAAGCAGCGATTTACAGAAATGAAACCTGCGGGACACACATTATGCAGGCGCTCTGGGGAAGTGAATCATAGCACATCCAAACTGAAATTGATGGAGCCACAGTGAAAATAAAGTTATTAAATTTGTGGTGAAGGGGAAAACGCACAAGGTAACCCTTTTAACGGCATCTCATATGTAAAACCAATCAGCTATTTCTGAAGAAGTCATTACCGAAGCTACTGCGTCCCCTGCCCTTCTCAGCCCCACGTACTGCCAGCTCTGCCTTCGGTTTTGGCTTTCTCTCATCCTGCTGGTCAGGATTTCAGACCCTTTCCCTTTACCCCAGCTCTTCTGCAGCTTGTATTTTTTTTTTTAATTAAAGAAAATTTAATCAACAAATAAAATCATATATATTTATGATGTACAACATGATGCTTTGAAATAGGTATACATTGGGAAAAGCTAAATTAGCTAAATTGAGCTAATTAACGTATGCATTACCTCACATATTTATTGTGGTGAGAGCACTTAAAATCTATTCTCTTAGGGACTTTCAAGTATATAATACATTGTTATTAACTGTGGTCCCCATGTTGTACAATAGATCTCTGAACTTATTGCTCCTGTCTATCTGAAGTTTTGTATCCCCCCAGCCCCTGGTAGCCGCTGTTCTACTCTCTGCTTCTGTGTTCACTTTTATAGATTCCACATATGAGTGAGATCATGCACTATGTGTCTTTCTGTGCCTGGTTTATTTTACTTAACATAATATCCTTTGGGTTTATCCATGTTGTCTCAAATGACAGGATTTCCTTCTTTTTTAAGGCTGAATAGTATTCCATTGTGTATATATACCACATTCTCTTTATTCATTTATTCACTGATGGATACTTAGGTTGATGGACACTTAGGTTCCTAAGTCCTTGTACATATTTATATATCTATAAATATTTTATGTACAAGGCTATCAAAGCCAGCTTGCAGCCCTCATTCAAAGTCACCCTGATTTAACCCAATTCAGGAGTTATTTTCCAGAGCAGCCAAACATTTGACAAATCTAAATCATCTTTGTCTAGATCTCTTTTTCTGGTGGACACATTAAAGTATCCTAAGTAGAGAAGTTGAAAGATTAAAAGACCTTAATTGAAATTAACCACATTCATATATCAAAGCACATTAAAATGGAAGCTACAGGGAGGTAGAGACTTCTCTTTCTACTAATTCAACAATGAAAAGAATTTCTGATTCAAATTGGTGTTCTGCTGTTGGTAGGTCTGTAACTAGCACAGCCCTTATAGAATACAATATGGAGGTGTCTCAAACAGCTACAGATAGAGCTACCGTATGATCCAGCAATCCCACTGCTGGGGATATATCCAAAGGAATGGAAATCATCGTGTTGAAGGGACACCTGCACTCCCGTGTTCATTGCAGCTCTATTTACAACAGCCAAGATATGGAACCAACCTAAGTGTCCATCAACAGATGACTGGATGAGGAAAATGTGGTATATATACACAATGGAATACTATCCGGCCATTAAAAAGAATGAAACTCTGCTGTTTGCAGCAGTTTGGATGAATCTGGAGAAAATTATGTTAAGTGAAATAAGCCAGACAAAAGAACAGAAATACTGCATGTTCTCACTTATATCTGGCTGCTAGGAAGGAAGGGGGGTGGGGGCAGAGAAGGAGGGAAGAAGGAGGGAATGAAGGAAAGAAAGAAAGACAAGACCACAACAATACATTGAACTTCCAGAAGGAGAGAACAAACCTAAGGATACTAGAGATGGGGGTTGGGGGAGAGAAGGGGTTTGGGAAGTGACAGGTCAGGCAAAGGGCATAAAGAAATATCACAATTTGTAAGAATGACTATGCTAATAATAAATAAAAATTTTAAAATAAAAAAACAAATTGGTGTTCTGCACGTCATAGGTGAGCAATAGAAGATGCATGATGAAGAAGTTGTGAATATACAACTCTGGCATATTGACTGTTTTGAATTAAACCATAAAAAACAGCAGGTGCATGAAGGTCCTTCTGACCTCTTTTCTGTTTCTTAAAAGCAGGAGATGATATTCCCATGTGAAAGATGTCGTTCCAATCATCCTATAAAACAACATTCTTATCATCAAGGATAGGAAGTTGAGGCCAAAAGAAATCTGTACAAAACAAACCTTGTTATAGTAACCTTTTTGTTTCTGGCCAAGTCTCTACCCAATAACTACCCTAGCCCAAGCCACTTTGCCTTGTCACATTTCCACAGTTTACCACTCTTTGCCCAATTCTGTGTATAAGTGACTGTAACTACTTCTTTGTGTCTTCATTTCCTTACAAGGGCTGCCGTGCCACTTAAAACTTGTATGAAATAAATCTGTATGATTTTCCCCTGTGGGTCTGTCTTATGTCAGTTTTATTCTCAGGCCTAGCTGGGACCCTAAGAAGATGGGGATGGAATTTTGCCTCCCCTACAATGGCAAATACTGAGGTGCTGGGCTGCATTGTGGGGCTTGTACAGGAGGAAAAGAAGACTGTGGCGGCAACAAGCTCAAAGGCTTTATCGTCATCAAAGGCTCCAAGGGAAGTCAGGATCCAAGGTCTTACCCGACTCTAATGCATCCTCTATGATGTACAGTGGCTTGCTGAAAGGCCAATATCATATCATTTCTTGTCTTAAATCACACCTTTAGCTTCCTGCTGCTCTTGGTATAAGCAACCAAATCCTTAATATGGACCCTGTATGGTGTTGTCCCTGTCTGGCTCTCCAGACTCATCTGGTGATGTGTGCTGCAGCCATGAAAAGGGAATCATTCTCTTGGCAAATGTGGACTTCATTTCTGACTGTAATAAAGTGTAGAAGATTGTGAAGGCTGGTGGAAATGAGAGAATGACGTGTTCGTAGAGATTTAATTTCAGTAAGGCCAAATAGAATCAAGAAGAGAAGGATTTAAATGTTCCTAGAGATTAGTTTGTTTGTTTGTTTGGTTTTTTAGCACTGCTAGTGAGGAAATAGATTTATATTTGAAATCTTTTGGTTCTTTTCCTGTGGGCTGTTGGAAGAAGGAAGAAAATGTTCACTGAAGTACCCTTTCTTCTTTTGAGTTTTCAGACCGATTTTTGCATTGGTTAATCCCAAGGCATTTTAGGACCAGAAGAAGCAAGAAAAATACTGTGAAACAAAACAAAACAACAAGCTATGGAAGACAGCATTAACTCTAGTTTCTAAATGAGAAGTGGAGACTGGGGCTGATTGTGCACTGTGGGCTTTCCTGCTGACGCCCTGTTCTGTTGTTTCTATGAGATGCAGGGCTCTTCACGGAGAAGCGATGCTCTGATGCCCCCAGGGCATGCTGAGACAGCTCTGCAATCAATCCTGAGGTACAAAATTAATGTGTAGATCGAGCTCCATCTGAACATTTCTGTCTGAATTAAGACTGCTTTTGCGTTTTCTTTACTTTTTCCTTTATTTTATTCAAAAATGGAATTGGGAATCAATAAATTATCTCTCTGGGATTCTTTTAAGGAAAATAGTATGAGAATATAAAATCATGTCTCAAGAACCTACAAGAAAATACTTTCTCAGAGATTATCTTCAGTAATAGTATGCACAAAAATTATCTTTAATGGAAATTCCACGAGGAAACCCTTATCCTTTTTAATATTTTAGGGCCTTCTGAATTCAGTTACAATCTCTGGGATTTTTTTTTTTTTTTTGATTCACATAATGCTACTTATCTTTTTACTTAACAACCAGATAGCTATGCCTTCTGAAAGTGTGAGTTGTCTTTTTATGACTTTTCCATTTCTTTCCTCAATTTGCGTTGCTATGATTGTGCCTAGTTTGATTCTAATAGCATATCCCCCCATTTTATTCCATTGCCATTAATCTTCTTCAGAGGAGACTCCAGATGAAACAAGCTGGTTAGAGTTATGTGTAAATAAATGTAGACCAACTATGAGTGATGGCCTAGGAGGCTGTATCAGTTTGGCTCAGGCTGGGCTGCACATAATAAAAAAATCCATAATAACATGGATTATTTGCTTCTCACATAAAATATGAGGCACTTCAAAAAGTTCATGGAAAAATAGAATTAAAAATAGTAGAAATCTTGCCAGGAACTTTTTGAAGTATTCTCTTTCAGATGGGAGGAGGTCATTTGGGGTTCATTTGGGCATGGGGCTATGGCAGATTTTATTTTTCAATGACCATAACAACATCTTCTGCTCTACTTGAAATATGGTCTTGCATTCCCTGTCCTCTCTCCCTCCAGAAGTGAGTCTGAGACCCCCTCTTCTTGAACCTGGGCAGAACTTGGGATTGCCTTAATTAATAGAATGCAGCAGAAATGACAGTAGGTGTCTTCTGAGGCTAGTCATAAAGCCTCAGCATATATTCAGCATATATTTCTTTCTGATCTTGGAACCTAGCTGCCATGTAATGAGGAAGCCCACGCCACACTGGAAAGTCATGTGTTCTGGCTTATGCTGCAGTTGAGATCCCCACCGAATAATAAGCATTAACCTCCGCATATGTGAATGAGGAAGTCTTCAAGTGACTCCAGCCCCACGTGGGGAAACTCTGAGCAAGAATTGCCCCACTGACCCTAGCCAACCCCTGGACCATGAGAGAGAATTATAGTAAATAATTGCTGTTTGATGCCACTACATTTTAGGTGGTTTGTTAATCAGAAATGTAAGACTGGAATAGGGACTGACATAACTGGTCAGTGACCCGGGCTCCTTCCAGCTCTCTGCTCTGTTATCCCTAGCACGTAGCTCTCATCATCGTGTTTTAAGATGCCACTGGAGCTCTGGCCACCACACCTGCAGCCAGGCAGCTGGACGGAGTTGTGGAGGAAGAGTGTACTTCCTCTCTTTCAGGGAAACTTCCTAGAAGTCTCATGTAATATTTTTATATTTATTTATTTATTTAGCTTAATTTCATTTCATTTTACTTCTCAAAATACATTGTACTTAATTTTCATGCCCCTTTCAAGGAATTTTTGTGGTTATTCTGTCTTCTTCCCCCCACGCTTTCTTTGTTTGTGTGTTTATTTATTTATTAATGTTTAGCTCCCAGAAATAAGTGAGAGCATGTGGTATTTCTCTTTCTGTGCCTGACTTGTTTCACCTAATATAATTTTCTCTAAGTCCATGTTGTTGCGAATGCTAGTATTTTGTTGTTTTTTATAGCACAGTAGTATTCCATTGTGTAGATGTACGACAGTTTCCTTATCCACTCATCAGATGATGGACATTTGTGCTGGTTCCAGCTCTTGGCTATTGTATATAGAGCTACATGCAATATTTTTAGACCTTAGTGGCCAGAATTTAGTCACATAGTCACTCAGCAGCAGGGAAGGCTGAAAAATGAATCTTTTCTTTTGGGCTGAAATGTACTGAAGTAAAAATAAGGCTGTTTGAGAAGGAAGAGCAGCATGGCTGTTGGTAGTTTCAGCTTTGAGGGCGTTCTCATCAGCCAAGGGCATGAGTTTTAATGCACAGAATCTGGTACTATTTTCGTTATCTACAGATGATGGTTAGATGACTTCTATGTGTAATTGTTATTATAACTGAAACTTTAGTCTGCCCATTCTGGTATTTCTGAGTTGATATAGTAGTGATAAGCAATGCCTGATAAGGCTCCTCAAAGTTTCTATTAAAATACCCACAAATAACCACAAAAAAGCACCAAAGTTACAAACTGGGTAAGAAAGAAATATAGTTGAGTCCAGAAGGACTGTATATTTACTGCAACAAAGTTGGGGTTAGATTTTGAAAAGCATTCTATGGCTTCACATCCCTGTCCACTGAGCCAGAGTATTATGGAGAGAAGAGAAGGTCAATGCTTGCCTTTAAGTCTCAGACTCTGAGTCCTCCACAGTTGATGAAGCAGGTAACAGCCTTTTACTTGCACAGGAATCATTTTCTTTTTTCTTTTTTTAAATTTTATTTTATTTTCTCAATATACAATGTGGTTGATTATTGTGGCCCATCACCGAAACCTCCCTCCCTCCTCCCTATCTCCCTTCCTCCCAACAATGTCCTTTCTGTTCACTTGTCGTATCAACTTCAAGGAATTGTGATTGTTGTGTTTTCTTCCACTCCCCACCCCCCGGTTGTTTGTGTATTTATTTATTTATTTATTTTTAGCTCCCACAAATAAGTGAAAACATGTGATATTTCTCTTTCTGTGCCTGACTAGTTTCACTTAATATAATTCTCTCAAGGTCCATACATGTTGTTGCAAATGGCAGTATTTCATTCGTTTTTATAGCTGAGTAGTATTCCATTGTGTAGATGTACCACATTTTCTGTATCCACTCATCTGATGATGGACATTTGGGCTGGTTCCAACTCTTGGCTATTGTAAAGAGTGCTGTGATGAGCATTGGGGAACAGGTACAGCTTTGACTTGATGATTTCCATTCCTCTGGGTATATTCCCAGCAGTGGGATAGCTGGGTCATATGGTAGATCTATCTGCAATTGTTTGAGGAACCTCCATACCATTTTCCATAGAGGCTGCACCATTTTGCAGTCCCACCAACAATGTATGAGAGTTCCTTTTCCTCCGCAACCTTGCCAGCATTTATCATTCACGACCTTTTGGATATTAGCCATCCTAACTGGGGTGAGATGGTATCTCAGTGTGGTTTTGATTTGAATTTCCCAAATGCTGAGTGATGTTGAGCATTTTTCATATGTCTGTTGGCCACTCATATATCTTCCTTTGAGAAATGCCTATTTAGCTCTTTTGCCCATTTTTTAATTGAGTTGCTTGTTTTTTTCTTGTAAAGTTGTTTCCCTTCCTTGTATATTCTGGATATTAATCCTTTGTCACATGTATATTTTGCAAATATTTTCTCCCACTCTGTTGGTTGTCTTTTAACTCTGTTAATTATTTCTTTTCCTGTGTGGAAGCTTTTTAGTTTGATATAATCCCATTTGTTTATTTTTCCTTTGGTTGCCTGTGCTTTTTGGGTCGTATTCATGAAGTCTGTGTCCAGTCCTACTTCCTGAAGTGTTTCTCCTGTGTTTTCTTTGAGAAGTTTTATTGTTTCAGGGTATATATTTAATTCTTTAATCCATTTTGAGTTGATTTTAGTATATGGTGAGAGGTATGGGTCTAGTTTCATTCTCCTGCATATTGATATCCAGTTCTCCCAGCACCATTTGCTGAAGAGGCAGTCCCTTCCCCAGTGTATAGGCTTGGTGCCTTTGTCAAAGATCAGATGGCTGTAGGTGTGTTGGTTGATTTCTGGATTCTCTATTCTATTTCATTGATCAGTGTGTCTGTTTTTATGCCAGTACCATGCTGTTTGGTTATTATAGCTTTGTAGTATAGTTTAAAGTCAGGTGGTGTTATGCCTCCAGCTTTTTTTTCTTTGCTCAGAATTGCTTTGGCTATGCATGGTCTTTTGTTATTCCCCATAAATGTCTGGATAGTTTTTTGCATTTCAGAGAAAAATGTCATTGGAATTTTGATGGGGATTGCATTGAATTTGTATGTCACTTTGGGTAGTATGGAGATTTTCACAATGTTGATTCTTCCAATCCAAGAGCATGGGATATCTTTCCATCTTCTTGTATCCTCTCTAATTTCTCTCAGCAGTGGTTTGTAGTTCTCATTATAGAGATTTTTCACATCCTTGGTTAACTCTATTCCTGAGTATTTTATTTTGGGGGTGGCTATTGTAAATGGTCAAGCTTTCTTGCTTTCTCTTTCTGCATGTTCACTATTGGAGAATAGAAATGCTAATGATTTTTGTGTGTTGATTTTGTATCCTGCTACTTTGCCGAAATCCTTTATCAACTCCAAGAGTTTTTTTGTAGACGCTTTAGGCTGTTTGATATTTAGGATCATGTCATCTGCAAAGAGGGACAGTTTGACTTCATCTTTTCCAATCTGAATGCCCTTTATTTCCTTCTCTTCTCTGATTGCTCTGGCTAGTACTTACAACACTATGTTGAATAGGAGTGGTGAGAGTGGGCATACTTGTCCAGTTCCTGTTCTTAAAGGAAAAGTTTTCAGCTTTTCCCCATTCAAGGTGATATTGGCAGTGGGCTTATCATATATGGCTTTAATTATGTTGAGATACTTTCCATCTATACCTAACTTATAGAGAGTCTTTATCATGAATGAGTGTTGAATTTTATCAAATGCTTTTTCAGCATCTTTAGAGATGATCATATGGTCCTTGTGTTTGAGTTTATTAATATGGTGTATCACATTTATTGATTTGTGTATGTTGAACCAACCTGGGATGAATCCCACTTGATCATGGTGTATAATTTTTCATATGTGTTGCTGTATTCTGTTAGCTAGTATTTTATTGAGGATTTTTGCATCTATATTCATCAAGGATATTGGCCTGTAGTTTTCTTTTTTTAGTTGTATCTTTACCTGGTTTTGGTATCAGGATGATGTTTGCTTCATAGAATGAGTTTGGGAGAATTGCCTCTGTTTCAATCTTTGGAATAGTTTGTAGAGAATTGGCGTCAATTCCTCTTTGAATGTTTGGTAGAATTCTGCTGTGAATCCATCTGGTCCTGGGCTTTTCTTTGTTGGGAGCCTTCTGATAATGGCTTCAATCTCTGACTGTTATTGGTCTGTTCAGATTTTCTACATCTTCTTGGATCAGTTTTGGTAGCTTGTGTGTGTCCAGAAATTTATCCATTTCCTCCAGATTTTCAAGTTTGTTGGCATATAGTTGTTTATAGTAGTCTCTAATGATTCCTTGCATTTCAGATGTATCAGTTGTAATATCACCTTTTTCATTTCTAATTTTTGTTATTTGGATCTTCTCTCTTCTTTTTTTAGTTAGCCATGGTAATGGTTTGTCAATTTTATTTACCTTTTCAAAAAGCCAACTTTTCGATTCATTGATCTTTTTGGTTGGTATCATTTTTTGGGTTTCAATTTTATTAAGTTCTGCTCCTATCTTAACGATTTCTTTCCATCTGCTAACTTTGGGTTTGGATTGTTATTGTTTATAGTTCTTTATGGTGAAATATTAGGTCATTCACTTGCTATCTTTCCATTCTTCTGAAGTAAGCATTTAATGTGAAAAAATTTCCCTCTTAGTACTGCTTTTGCAGTATCCCACAGGTTTTGGTATGAAGTATCATTGTTTTCATTAGTTTCAATATATTTTTTGATTTCCTGTTTGATTTCTTCTTGGACCCATATGTCATTATGTTGAATGCTGTTTAATTTCCATGTGTTTTTATAGTTTCCAGAATTTCGTTTGTTATTGATTTCGAACTTAAATCCATTGTGGTCTGAGAAAATACATGGGATAATTCCAATTTAAAAAAATATTTGTTCAGACTTGACTTGTGACCTAATATGTGATCTATCCTGGAGAATGATCCATATGCTGATGAGAAGAATAAATATTCTGAGGTTGTTGGATGGAATGTTCTGTAGATATCTGCCAAGTCCAATTGGTCTAGAGTGTTGTTTAAGTCTTGGGTTTCTCTGCTGATTCTTTGCCTAGATGATCTGTCCAATATTGTTAATAGGATGTTCAGGTCCCCTGCTATTATGGTGTTAGTGTCTATTTCCTTCTTTAGGTCTAATAGAGTTTGTTTTATAAATCTGGTTGCTCCAACATTGGGTGCATATATATTTAGGATTGTTATGTCTTCTTTATGGATCAATCCTTTTTATCATTATGTAGTAGCCCTCATCTCTTTTTATGGTTTTTAGTTTAAAGTCTATTTTATCAGATATAAGAATAGCTACTCCAGCTCGTTTTTCTTTTCTGTTTGCATGGTAAATCTTTTTCCATCCTTTCACTCTTAGTCTATGTGAGTCTTTATAGGTGAGGTGGGTCTCTTGAAGGCAGCATATAGTTGGGTCCTCCTTTTTAATCCAGTCATCCAGTCTGTGTCTTTTGTTTGGGGAATTTAATCTTTTTACATTAAGAGTTGTTATTGAAAAGTGTTGATTTACTCCTAGCATTTTATTAATTTTTGTTTGGATGTCTTACATGTCTTTTGTTCCTTTCTTTCTGATTTACTGTTTGTTTTCTGTATTTGTTGGTTCCTTGGGTTGTAGATAAACTTTTTTTTCTCTTCATTGTTGACATTTTTATTTTACTAGTGGCTTTTGATTTTTCCTGGGCTTTTATGGCAGTGGTAGTTATTTTTCAGGTACCAAACCCAGTACTCCCTTGAGCATTTCTTGTAAGGGTGGTCGTGTGGTAGTGAACTCCCGCAGTTTTTGTTTGTTTGAGAAATATACTATTAGCCCTTCATTTTGGAAGGATAGCCTTGTGGGGTAGAGTATTCTTGGCTGGCAATCTCTGTCTTTTAGTGTTTTAAATATATCATTCCATTCCTTTCTGGATTTTAGGGTTTGTGATGAAAAGTCTGATGTTAGTCTGATTGGGGCTCCCTTATAGGTGATTTGATGCTTCTCTCTTGCAGCTTCTAAGATTCTCTCTTTGTCCTTGAGTTTTGCCAATTTGACTATAACATGTCTTGGAGAAGACCTTTTTGGGTTGAATACATTAGGGGATCTTTGAGCTTCCTGAATCTGAAGATCTGTGTCTTTTCCTATACCTGGGAAGTTTTCTGCCATGATTTTGTTCAATATGTTTTCAATGCAATCTCCTTTTTCCTCCCCTTCTGGAATACCCATGACTCAGATATTTGAGTGCTTAAGGTTGTCTGATATCTCTCTTAGATTTTCTTCAATGTTTTTAATTCTTTTTTCTTTTTTTCTTTTTTGGTCTGCCTGTGTTATTTCAAACAGCCCATCTTCAAGGTCAGAAGTTCTCTCTTCTGCTTCTGCAAGCCTACTGGTTAAAATGTCTGTTATGTTTTTTATTTTGTTGAATGAATTCTTCAGCTTGGCAAGCTCTGCTACATTCTTTTTTCAGCGCATTGATTTCCTTGTACATTTCTTCTTTCAGGTCCTATATACTTTTCCTTGTTTCATTGTGTTGTCTAGCTGAGTTTTCTTGTATCTCATTTAGTTTCCTTAGAATTATCACTTGAAATTCCTTGTCAGACATTTCAAGGGCTTCTTGTTCTATAGGATCTAGATCTTGAGAGTTATTACACTTTGGTGGTGTACTTTCTTCATTTTTCATATTTCTGGTATCTTTCCTTTGATGTTTAGTCATTGTGGCAAGGGATTTCATGGTCCACTGGTTTGACACTATTGTCTGGCTAGGATGCTGCTGGGGCTGCCAATTTGGTATGGCTGCCTCAGTGTCTGCTCGGTTGCCCATTAGTGCCTTGAGTGCATGGTCGCTGTGGGTCTTGGTCCTCTCTGGGGAGGTGCCTCTCTGGTCAGCATGCACTTGGCCGGGCTGGGGATGGAGTCAGGTGGTGGCGGCGAGTCCTACCTGCTGGGTCATGTGCTGGCACTGCAGGGTGTGTGGTCTCCTCGGATCTTCAGCTGTTCTGGCTGGGTGCCTCTCTGATCCAGGAATCATGTTCTAAACCAGCAATATCTGTACTATGTCTCCCAAATATCCCACCCTCCCCCCATGTACAGACCATGACTTCCAGGATTCAATGTGGCTGGCATAATAGGACAGTAGAGGATGAGTCATAAGCATCTGCATCTTGGGATCCTTCATCACTTTAGGAAAAGCCTTAGGCAGAGTTGGGAAAAGGATGAGAGGACAGCAGGGTAAGCTGAGGTGCGGCAGGGTGGGCATGGCTCTTTATGAACAACTTACTGCTGAAGGACTCAGAACACATCTAGGAGGAGATTCCCCTGGATGAAGCCCTGTGGGCCCCACTGCTGGGCACATTAACCTTATCTTCAGGTTGAGATCATATAGAGGAAAGTATCTAGTCCCTAAATACTCAGGGAGGTATTGAAGGACCCCTTCTACTTCACCCACTCTGTGCAGAAAGACAGAGCTCATCTTATTCAGAGAGTAGTAAACAAATGAAATTCTCCTGCTCAATCGGATGGAGAGAATTCACAAACGAAAACCTTTCCAGATTGATATCAAATATTTATTTTTTGAAGGGTAAAGACAAAAAAATATTCAATTCTGTTCTTTATGTTCTACTTACTAAAGCAGAGAAGCAGACATGAAAAAAGGTTTTCCATGTAGGAATTGGTTTTAGTTTCACAGACACTATACTGTGCTGGTAGCATTTGTTTGCTTGTGTAAATTAAGCCCCCACCAGCCAGCAACCAGGACAATGTAGGAAATGTGGAATATTTACTTTTGGGTGACCTGGAAATAGAGTAACATAAGAAAAAAAATTTTTAACCACTCACTCCATGATCTCTATGCATAGCCCTACAATGATCTGCCTGTCTGTCTATATACCTATCTCTCTTTCTCTATCCATCCATACATTTATTGTTATTGTATGCATTAGCTTTTAACATGGATCCATGGAGAGCAACAGTTACAGAACTTACTGCACTACTGTTCACTTCATGTGTGACATTCAAACATCTCTACTTAATGATAATGAGGAAGACGATGATGATAGTGGCTGGAATTTGGATTCTTGCCATTTGCTAGACATTGTCCTCGATGATTTGCATGCTTAAGTGCTTTTCATCCCAACAGCACCACGAGTTAGATATTATTAATTGGTTCCATTTGATAGCTACAGAGAGGTTAAAGTATTGAACCAAAGACCTACAGTCAGTAAGTGGTAGAGTTGGGACTTGAACCCAAGACTGTGACTTCAAAGACTAAGTCCTTTTCCAAATACTAGGTGTAATACTTCAGTTTTGAAAATTGTCAGTTAATAATTGTAGCTAGTGTGCATATTATACTTTATGTTTTGTAAAGTATCTCTTGCATCTGCTTCTCACACCATCCCCAGGAGCAGGTATTATTGATCTAGGCCTCAAACATAGGTATCTTGATGTCAAACCTAGTGCTCTTTCCAATGTGCCTCATTCGGCGTCTCCCTCTTGCAGTAGATGCTGGTGGGGCTCACCCTGTCCATTCACGTCTTACCATTTCATTGTGGGCTCTCTGAAGTCCACCATCAGCATCACATCTCATTCTGGCTTCTGGAGCCAGTCTGCCCACATGCCCGGCAGGCCTCAATTGCCTGGTATTAACACCTTCCTGTTTCCCCCACAGCAACCCTCGACCCATGACTGTGGCAGTTGTATAAATACCTGAGCTCCCTCACCCTGGGTGGGATAACCCCGAGGTGTGTGTTTTTACATCCCTCCAGATTTTCCTCCCTAGCAGGTTAAGCTTCAGTTGCTCACAGGAGTAACTTGCTTGATGACACGTCCTTTACCATGTGCCTTCTTCTGCCCAGCTCCTGGCACCGTACCCCTACTGGTGTTTCCCCTCACCTATCAAATAAATGACTTGCACTTAAATGTCTTGTCTCAAGTTCTGTTTATGGGGGGACCCAAACTAAGATAACTCTGTACTCTATGAAAATCATTATATGTTTTATCTGACACTCCAGGTCTCCATTATTATATCTCTTCTCTCCCCAACCACACTGTAAGCAGTATGAACACATGGCTTTTCCTTCATGACACCTAGACTCTCGTGTGCTTTGAATTCTAGTGGGATGTTAAGGAGATTGCTGAGCCCATTCCATAGGCTATCGTATGGAGCCTCTGGGGGCAGGACTGGGCTTGTGATTCAAACTCACGATGGATAGTTATGGTACATTCATCTAGTCCTTATCTGTGAATCACACATTCTGACTCTCAAGGGCATGCTCTCTTGAGCTGCTTGATTATCTTGTTGAGTGCAGGTGTGGTCACCCATTCAAACCAGTGGCTGTCTTGAAAGCAGCTGCTGTCTCACCCTGATTTTGAATTTCTCCTGATGCTGAGAGTTTGAAAGTGCTTCCCATGTGCTTATGTTCTGCAGTATATATACTGTTTTTGATTTGTAAATTATTCCACCCATGCTATCTGCTTATTTGTTAATATTTATGTCACAGCTGGGGCAGTTGTTTGTTTATAACATTAAAAAAGGTTTGGTTGAATTTCTTTAATTCTAAGTTTGTGTTAGGACTAAATTCAGACTGAAGTTTATCTTTGTACTACTTATTAGGAAAAAAGAAGGCCTATTAAGTTACCGTTAGCATATACAAGCTTGTCTGCAAAATACTTATGGGTATCTACTTAAGAGAAGCTTTTCTTTTATTGTTTAAATTATTATTTCACATACATTTATAAGGTGAGCAAAACAGAAGCTCACTTTGTTACAATAGACTTTGTTACAATAATTACAAATCATTCTTTCTATTCACTAAGGCAAAACTTTTACCAGGTGATGTTGGGGTTTGAATAAATGAATCTAGAAGGGTTCATTCACTTGGAATGGTGTATGAAACTTCTCTACACTGTTTTTGGTGTCATCCCAGGCTGCCCTACTGAAATCTGGACTCTGTCTTATCTTTTTATCTGTGCGTTTTCTCAGAGAGGGGAGTATTGGCTAAGCATGAAACTTCCCACCACACCCATGGGTGATGTAATGGACACCTTTTGGGTGGCTGCCCAGCTCATAGTAATTCAACCTGCTGTGATCCACAGACATAGACTCCCAGCTGCCATGTCTCATCCAATATAACCCTGCTTTCTTGGCAGTGGCTAATGTTTTTCAGTGGTATCCCATGAAACATAAACTAGGCCACTTACATTCTCTCTCCTGGGAATTTTAGAATTTTGAGCTAAAAGCATTGGACCCAGGAGTCAATAAGATTGAGTGGTGTTAATCCAGGCATTCCAAAGGAGTAGTTCTCAAATTCTAGCTGTGCATTAAAATCAGATGGGGACCTTTTAAAATATACTTCTTCATGGGCCCTGCCCCCAGAGATTACAATGTCTGAGTGGAGCAGTACATTCCTTGTTTTGCAAAGTTACCCATGTGATTCTATTATGTAATCAAGGTTGAAAATCAATGCTGTATAGGAAATTGCCAACAAAGCCCCTGGAGATTCACAAAATCCTTCCAGTGTCCTTCCAACAAGTGCATTCTCTCTCCTTCTCCCCTTATGTCTCTCTGAATCTAATCAGAGTCTGTGTCTATCCCTTACTACTAGAAGAACCTCAATTAATACAGGTGATATCAGTGTCTGGATTACTATCTTTGGGATTCTTTCTGCTCATGGAAATCTAATATCAATTAGCCACATGACTTCCTATTTTGCTATTATGCATCCAGGTTTTTAAAAATTGCTATTTTGGGTTTTCCAATATTTTCTTTTTTAAAAAATTAATTGAGATATTTTATAGGTAATGCAAACCATAATTTCATCTAAATATAAATGTATGCATGTGTTTCCAATGAGTAATCTATTAGTTATCACAACAGCAACAAAAATCTTAGACTGGATGGCTGGAATTTAATTCTAACAATCTCACCTGGTATCAAGAGAATACTGTCCATTCCAAATCAATGTCACAAACTAAAAGTACAGGAAAGTGCGAGTGAGGAGAGGGCCAGAGAGGTAAACACAGGGGCCCATACACAGGTGATGGGCAGAAACACAGCTCTTGAGGAAACCAGAATCACATGCACTATTGCAGGTAAGGACAAGGAAAAGCCTATGGCTTTTAAAAAGTGACTTTTCTGCCAGTGCCATACAAGTCTTACAAAGAGATGTTTGACAAGTCAAATGACTTAAAAGGACAGAAGCTATCTTTTCAGACCATTTCAACTGCAAACAGTTGATCCTTTGCATGGAGGATTCAGCAGTGGAGTTAACTCCACCAACAATGGAGTTACCAGTCCAGAAGTCTGATGTTGGATTTGCAAATACATTTTATTTTTACAGAAATTTAACATTATAAAAAGCATGCACCCCCTGTCTCATCTGGCTGCCCCCTCTGCCCTGACTTGCTGGCCCCTGGTGCAGCCCATGCCTTGCAGAGTGAGCAGCAGTGCAACCTAATTCTTTGGAGTGAGGTTGCAGAGAAATGGGACCTGCCTGTACCGCACATGCTCACCTGCTTGCTGCCCAGGCCACCAGAGCCTGTCTGGGCCCAGCCCAGCTGGACCTGTCACATGGATGCAGCCCAATCATCTAGTTCCTTCATGTGATAGTTTTCCTCTTCCTTCCTGGTGGGTTCTGATGGTCAGGGTACAGAGGGAACATTTTGGGGGAGGGACTGTTTCGGGTCCATTAATTTCCAGCAAATACTTGCCTAGTTCCTCCTGTTTGAGTTCTGATTTGGCCATGAGCTCGCCCTCCTCAAACTCTTTTCCAAGTCCTACAGGTTTTGCAATAGCTGGTCAGCCAAGTCCTGCATTAATTGTCGACTTCATTGATGCCATGTTGTCATGGGCAGCCTTCCCACATTGGTGGCAGAGCCCATGCTCTGAAGCCCCTCAGTGCTGGTGTGAGGACATCCAGGTTGACAGCACGCCATAACCCATGCCAACTGCTTCTCACACTGGCCTTGCTGCTGGTGCTGTGCTGCTTGGCCGCTCCTGCTCTGTCGTCTTCTCCTGGAGCTCCCGTTTAGCATCTCCTGTGTCCGTCCCGCAGCCACTGCTAGGCCTCCTGAGAGCTTGGGCCACCCTTTCCGGTCTCACCCCCTCCCGCCCTAAAACAGCTTCCTGAACATCTGAACACCCACAGGGTTGCTACTCTGGTGCCCATCTCAGCCCCCTCCAACATTTTCTTACAGGGACCCCTAACATACGAATATTTTATTTCTTTAAGGTTTTCAGGCACTAATTCTGTTCCCTTATTTTTGCTACCTATTCTTATGTCTGCATAATTCTTGCTTTACTGACCAGGATTGTAATTTTTGGGAGTTAACAATAAGATGAAATGCCTTGAATTTGCATTGGGTGGGCTGGAGCTTAAATCCCTTCTCTCCACTCCCAACAGCCCCAGTGTGTGTGTGTGTGTGTGTGTGTGTGTGTGTGTGTGTGTGTGTGTGTCTGTGTGTGTGTGTGTGTGTGTGTGTGTGTTTTAGTAAAAGTGGAGCTCCAGTCCTCACACTTAGTATATCATAAAAAACTCATTTACCTTTCCTGTTTTTCTGGCTGTTCTTCCTTTTCTATTTTGGCACCTATTTGCTCCATGTGATTGCAAAGAGATGAGAAATTTAATTTATTTGAACATTTGTGTTTTTTACTGTCCATTTGAGAAACAATTGGCAATAAGCTGTATTGGTCATATCATCAGACACACATAGACTCACATACACAATCAAATTTTAGTGTGACCAAAATGCCAAATATGTGTTTGGCATGGTTGCCTTGTCAGTGACCAGCTGAGACTTCTGATCAGGACTCAGTATGTATGTGCTCCCCAGCTGTCCTGACCAGCTGGCATGTGCACCACACTGGCACAAAGTTCCTGTCAGTCAGCACCACAAGCATGCCATTCACCCAGAAATAGAACCAAATGGGAGATTTTCCCCTCTGCACTGTCAGCAGAAATGACCTTTCAAAATGGCTTAGGGTAATTTTGTAAGTGTGAAGGAGATCCATTTATTAGTGTAAGTTATTTAAAAGCCTCATTTAAGGCTAGGTGAACACTATGATTTTTCATTGAAAATATTAGTTGTGAATTGCTGGGCTATTTAATAATGTTACTCCTGTCTTGAAATTCCATTACACAGGATTGAACCAAAGAGCTTTTGTGAGTCACTTGGATTTTTCTCCTGGCCATCTGAATATTTGATTTTGAGTTATTGTGCTGCCTTGGATCCAAGGAGATGCCCACTGTTCTTCTCATCTCTAGCTCTTGACGTCCCTTCTAGTTCTGTTTTAATGTCAAGGGACGGTAAACTGGGCTGGAAATCCAGAGATAAGTATAATTACATTTCTGCCACAAGAAGTTGCATGACCTCTGATTAGATAAGTAGGATGGGATTTGATAGTAATTCACTGAAAAATTGTCATACCATTCATCACTATGTCACCCGAAGATGTCTAGGCATTAGGAGTTTTCATTACTGTGATACAAACAAGCAAACAAAACAAAATACAGTCAAGGCCCATCCCATCCCACTGCAGTATCTCCACGGTGTGGGGAGAGTGAAGCTCTTCTCAGAACATCTTTGTTTGGTTTTCTGCACCTGCTTCTGCTAAATTCTTATTCTCTGCCCTGTACTTCACTCCTGGCCTATGTCTTCCCTTCTATTTCTTCATCAACTCCATATATGGAAGACAACTTCTCCTTCCACCAATTTTCTCTTACCCAAGACAGTTTCTTTAGCAGTTTTTTTACTCAAAATCTGGAGGTAAATAGTGTATATATGTGTTGGGGGTGTGGGGTGGTGCTAGAGGCTGAATTTTGTCTTCCCCCCCAAATTCATATGTTCAGTCCTAACCTTTGGCACCTCAGACTGGCTGAATTTGAGAAGAGGGTCTTTAAAGAGGTAATTAAAGTTAAATGAGGTCAGTGGAGTGGGCCCTAAGCCATTATGACTGTGTCCTTATAAAAAGAGGAGATTAGGGCACAGACACCCAGAAAAAAACAAAACAAAACAAAATCATGTGAAGACACAGGGAGAAGATGACTATATCTACAAACCAAGGAAAGAAGCCCTACCCGAGGGGAAACCAACCCTGCTGACACCTTGATCTTGGACTTTTAGCCTCCAGATTTGTGAGAAAGTAATTTTCTATTGTTTAAGTCACCCAGTCTGTGGTAATTTGTTACAGCAACACTAGTAGACAGAAATTCGACATTATAGGATGTTTTTTTCTTAAGATCTGGTCTTTTTTCCCATGTTGTCAGTACCTTCCTTTCTCCTTACACCTCCTTGTCTCTCCCGCACTGTTCCTGTAAGGAGGAGGAACTCTGAGTATGTCAAGGAAGAACGGGATCCCCCTGGAAACATACAGCTAGGAGTGCAGCAGAGTAGTGAGGACACGTGCCTGGGGTCAGACAGGCTTGGCAGTTCACAAGTGGCCCCCCCCCGCCTCCTCACTGGGGGACTTGGGTTACATTACTGACCCTTTCTATTCATCACCTCCTTATCTGTAAATCCACCTATAGTGTTGGCACTTACCTTCCCAGAGTTGTTTGCATCATTAAATGAAACAGTGCACGCAAAGCACTTAGCAGGGTGCTGAGCTCACATATACAAGCAGCTATTATTATGTCACTGTCTGACCAAGTGATGCACTAGTAGGTGGAGAAAAAGGATGATAAATTGATGGAGGCACCTGACCAACCCGTGTGTAAATAAATACTAGTCATGGTCACATTTCCTTTGACATATAAATGGTCAAGGCACACCCTTCTCTTTGAATCAGTGCACCTTTTTTAAGGAGGTCTTCTCTCTTCACTTCTTGAGGCTCCTCCTGTTTAGGAGCCATCAAGTTCTTTGAAGGCCTTGAAAGCACTGAAGAGGGCCAAGACAGAGGAGCCACGGGATGGGTGTCTTAAGTGTGCCTACAGCACAGAGCTCAGCATGCCCTTTGTCTCACAGAAGGCCCAGCCTCACTCATGGGGCAGGAGAACAGAAAGGAGTTTGAGGCAGATATTCTAGAATAATCAGTAATGTTTGTGTGTGCATGTGTGTTTTTGGAGACCTGGTGTAGCTGTAAATAGGATAAGATTCAAGAACACAGAGATGTCCCTTGTTTCCTTTACCACAAGCAAGGTAAATCTTTTGTTGTTGTTATTGGAGCATACGTAGAAACAGCCCATACTAACTAAACTGCTGGCATCAGCTTGTTGCAAGATAAACCAGCCTGCACCGTAATAACCCCCATGGCTGGGATGAGCCCCGTTTGTAACTCAAAAATGGTGGGTGAAATTATCAATAAGAAGTCAGCAGCTAGAGTACCGCTAAGGATGTGCAATCTCAGAAAGGTGACACCTTAGGCACCCAGGGCAAGAAGATTCCCAAAGGATACCAGTCTGCAGCCATTAGGGGTGTAAGTTGTGCAATAGTGTCGATAAATTCTGGCATCGGATCCTGATTTGATCTCCTTTGAAATCTTTCCCTTTAACAGTAGTTAATAAAAGGCATTGAGGAGAAAGCATCATTCAGGCCTTGACTTTTCATCTAATGTGAATCCTTACAGTTTTTCACACAGAGCTTTTAGGGGGTAGTTATTAATTATACACATTATAGATTATACAATCAATATGCCTGGATTCCTCTAAATTATCCCATAACATGATCACAGAATAACTCAGTTAACAAGGCAGAAATAACTTTTAAATGATGTCTAATTACCACCCTAACCACCAGATGTCAGTTTTTAAATGCAGGTCACAGATCAAAGGCATCTTTCACAATTGTAGGGGAGGGAACGGTGGCTGGTGAAGGAAGTTCAGCAGTCACGGTACATGACTTCCTGGGGAGTGTGTTTGGGAGTTAGAGTCCAGTGGCAGGAACTTCGTTTCCATTTGAACAAGGCTGACAAGATGATGGTGTTATAGTCCTACTGTGGGGTGACACTGACGGGTGTATTTCTGGGCCCCAGAAATCATCACAAGATCTCCAAATATATGCTGGGTTGAATTAGATAGCCTGTGGAGGTGCTGTTTTGTAGGTCTCAGAGGTGGATGTGGTATCTTTGTAGGGTGGCAGATCAGCCATCTCTCTCTGTCTCTGTCTCTCTGTCTCTGTCTCTCTCTCTAAGCAGTATGATCACATGCAGAATAGCAAGCGACCCAGGGACAGCGTCACTTTCCAACAGAGTCCCTCAATGCAATTTGAAGATAAAAGGTAAAAGATGCCTCTGCATTATTATTTCTCAAACATGTCCAGATATTAACATTTCAGTGTCCCACAAACAATGCCATCTTTTTCAGTCATAATTCTAGCTAATAAATAGATCATCTAAATTGTGAAACTATGCATTCTTCCCTAACAAAGGGTGCCCTTCTCTATGGGATCAGTAAAGCTATTTTTGTACGTATGAAAGAAGATGTAGCCTTGCCATAAATGGTTTTGTTTTTATAAGTTGGCCGTCATTAATAAATGGACACGCAGCCTGACTTTTAGGTTCATGGGGATCTTTCCAAAAGCCATTGCATTTCAAAAAGGCAGAGAAATGTGATAAAGACATTGTGATCTTTGAAGCTGCGGGAACCTGTGTTCTAGTTACAAATTTACTACTTGCTTTTTTTTTTTTTTTTTACTTTGGGCAAGATAAGTTGAGGGTAAAATGTGGATTATAACACCTCTTTCCCAGAGTTGTTGTGAAGATTATGTGAAATATTGTTACTAAAGAGCTGGCACTTGATAGGTCATGAGAATATGCAGCTATCACACTGTCAAGCACCATCATCAATGTTGTCCATCGTCACTTCGCTCTTGTCTACTCAGGTTTATGAACATATTACATTCATTCCTGAGCCACAGTGTTTGCTTATTTCTCCTTCCCCATTTTGTTCCACTTTCTGAGCCTGACCTGTTCTTCTAGGTGCGGTTTGGACCTAACCTCCTGTCACCTCACTCTTACTGCCCAGAGCACTCATCCTCGGTTCCTCCACAGTTGCTTAGCAACTGTTTGATGCCCTATTTTCTAACTTTTCCTTATATCTGCCTTTTCTCCCCAAGGAGGGCTCTGGAAGGCAGAAACTTGCCTCACCCTTGTGTATGTTGTTGTCAGTTCCTTATATAATTCAAGAAGGTTAATGCCTACTTGAATGATGAATAAAAATGTGCAAATCATTATGTATGTTTGTTTGGTGAGGTAGGTGGATATGGATTCATAGACAAGAATATAAAAGTTGGGAGAGGACTTTGAACCCATCTATTTCATTTTATACAGAACAGGTGGTGAAACAGACCCAGAGAAACAGCACTTGCACTCGGAGAGAGTTTTGAGTAAGTGTGTTCCTGTTGTCAAATCTGTATCACATCAGTGAAAGCTTGTAGAACTTTTATGTTAATATAGACCTAAATAGGTAACATTTCTGTTGAAGCATATTGGATTCTTTCTATGTGGACTGTCATACAGTGTTCCTTTAAAAACTTTTTTCAAGGATTTAAAAAAATATCAGGAGTAATTCAACATATTGACTATTGTTTTCCCAGACCGGGCAACTGTACCTGAGTGTGCTCGTTGGTGTGGGGACGTGTAGCTGCCTGCCCGGCTTCCATTCTCTCCTTTTTCCTTTTCAGTAAGCTTGAATTCTGTTCAAGTCTCCTCCCCTCCTTTATGCAGCCTGTGGGACTCAGAGGAAGCTGATTCCATTTGTCTCCAGGGATGGATCCTGATTGATCTAAGACTCTAAGCCAGTGAGATTAATTTTAACAGTCAGCCAATTGGAGAATGGCTATATTTTAGTATTTTGACCAATGAGCCAAGAGAAATGGTTTCTCAGGGATCTATGGGAAAGATCTTCCTCCATCTCCTAGGATCTTTCTGGGAACCATTCTCCCTCTCCCACTGAATGTGAATGAGAACACCGTGTGACCCCGATATCTACTATCTACTATCTAAGGTCACCGTGTGACCCTTAGATATCTACCCCGATATCTAAGACCACATGAAGAACCAGCCTCAGGATAAAACAACATTGTGGACAGCAGAGCATGACATGAAGAGGACATGGGTTCTTCGTGATGTCGTACTGTTGGATCAGCAAAACACTACTCCTGAACTTCATGTTCCATGAGACGACAGAGCTCTGTGCTGTTCAAGTCAGTTTCAGTGGGTGTTCTGTTGCTGCCTAACATTCTAAAAGAAGCATGCATGGGTACCACTTTCCCTGCAAGTACAGAATTGTTCCCTGGCAGGCAACAAAATGTAATATCAGTTGTAATATAAATTAAAGCCCTTGCAAAACCCTCCGTAGAGTTTTGAACTATTCAAGTGCTTCATGGTATGGTTAGATTTTTAGAGTAGCAAATTTAATGTCACAGTGCAACTCCTAACGACCTCAAGGATCGATGACTATTTGAATGCTGAAGCTTAATGAACACGAGCTTGCAACCAGCACTTGGTGGAAGTGGAGGATTTTGTTGGTCAGATGTAGACTGGGAGTTAGAGGCAATGGTAATGGAGACGGAAGAGCTCTTGGCATGTGTACTGAAAATAAAACTCCCAATGTCTTTGTTAAGTTTCTGACAGACTCTTTGGTTGTGTTAAGATTATAAATTTTAATAATCATGATCATAATATTAATTATTATGCACTTTCTCTGTGCCAAGTATCTTATAAACATTTGCCCTTTTAATTGTTCCAACTACCTTGGTGTTGTTACTATCCCTATTTTGTGGATGAGCAAACTGAGGCTTAAGAAACTAAGAAATGTGACAAAGATTGAATGCATTGAGGATAGAAAAGGGAGCCACGGTTTCAACTCATATCTGTTTGTCTTTAAAACTCAGGCTCTTGGCTTATATGCTACATTGCCTTAGAGCCATATTATCATTCTGCTCATTTATTCTTTCATTCATTTGTGCAATGAATATTTACAAAGTGCCAGTCACTATTCTAGGCTAGTCCCAGTAGAATACATTAGTGAATGAAATAATGTTGCTACTCTTGTTGAGATCACATCTTAGGAGGGGAGGATAGTATCTAAAAACAAACAAACAAACACGAGAACAAACCAATGTACTTATTATCTATAATACATATATAATGTAAGCTATGATGACAAAAGCCAAAACTTTTTTGTGTGGTCTCCTAATGAAATATTAACATCCTGTGTGGGAAGGTATACACCTAACTTAACATGCGTTTTGCTGTAGGGGAAAACCCTGCCACGGTCAGATTGCTCGGACGAATTCGGTGGCTCTTGGTCAGATGTTGCAATCTTTAATCCTTGCCAGTAGGTGGCATTCACGCCTTAAAAACTTAGAGAGAGGAACCTGATTGGCACAGTTTACAATGAGACTTAAGTTCTTTGATTTTATAACGCCAGAGCTTCCTATGCTACCTAATTATCTCTGTTGAATAGGCTGGGTATATGAAAGACTTAATCAGTACAATTTGAAGTACAGGTAATGTGGCTGTGTAATTTTCAGTGACAATTTATACAACTTTTATTTTGAGGTTGACCTAAAAGTGTACCACATTTTGTTGAAGCCTATGGATTATATTTATATTCATGATGAACAATCAACTGCACGATGAAAACAGGCTTATGGAAGTGCAGCATTTTGCTAAATTATATGGTCAGAACACACTTGAGTTGAGAGTCTAATAAAGATTGTCAGAGAAAAAAGTGCGAATGAAAAATAAAACTCATTCCTAGAAATTGATATGCCTTTTGATCAAGCTTGCCAAATTCTGATAATCTGCATGTAATCTTTCTTATGTTTAAGGAAGGAGAATATTGTACTGGATTTAGAATGCAAAGACATGACGATTTTGAACTCTGATTAAGACCTTTCGGTAATATCCCTACCATTATCCTCATCACTTTTCTTAACATTAGATGGAGGGATTAAAACACATAAATTTGTAGTACAGGGGCATCCTTCTGTCCTTTCAAGTCATACCGCTTTTTGCAGTAAGGGATTGAGCCCTAGTGTTGGATGAAACCCGAGAGGTAGAGGTGAACAGAATTTTGAAGGTTTCAAACCTTCCTTCTCACTTGCTAGTTTATTACTTCCCTATTGCATTTGCCAGAATGTTATTTGCTTTCTGTCAGATTTACTTTCAGAATTGCAAGGCGACATTTCATTTTAAAAACCTCAAATCCCTTTTTGTTGCATTGTTAAAAAGCTGTCCGTCAATTAGTGTTCACAAAAGACATCCTGCTGGTATCTGCGCAAGCAATGAACGTGTGACTTAGTGGCTTTGAAGCTGAAGACCTGAGGATTCTAGTGCTTCTTGTCCTCCTGCATCTAATTTGGGGCAAGTTGTACTTCAAGAAGTTGCCAGAAAGAAGTAAAGGAAATGCCAATTTCATGTAAGTTCCAACTGCTAGCCTAACATTTTGCTATTAAATTACTCTGAAGTTAATGTGGATACATTTCTTGTTTATGTTCTTTCTGTCTCTGAGTGCCTATTATGCTAGGCAAAAATAAAATGGCAGTCATCATGAATTAAATTTCATTTTTGCAGATAAAAATCTTTCTTTTTTTCCATTTTCTTCGAGGGTGGTGGGAGAGTATCAGGAAATTTTCAATCCTCAAAGGGACTCTAAATCTCTCAGATCCTTTCTAGTATGTTCAGCAATTCATATGTCTATAAAGCTCCTGGTTCTTTCTAAAATTGGATTTAATCCAACTGCTCCCTATGCTGAAAATGTTCAGTGCTTTCCACTTCTATCCTGTTTATGTCTTAGGGTTAAAAAGAAGTCCAGAATTTTCACCTGATACACTTTTTAGGGCCTAGCATTTGGTTTTCTTTTTTCTGAGAAACCAAAGAAAAAAATAAAGTAACCAATGAACTAGCAATAACAACCTGTCTTTTGCTGAGAGAGGAACTAAAATTGATAAAATTGTCTGTAGAAAAGCTAAAAATCTTTCTCTGACTTTAGTTTAAAGGCAGTATTGAAGATTTTAACCTAATGATACTTGAGTAAGAAATCTTTCAGAGCATGAAGACCGTCAATTTAGAATTCTTTGATTAAGCCAATTCAATGCTGGTCACGGAACTCGGTCTGTAAGTGTCAGGGAGAGTTCCTCCAAAAAGTCTGCATAAAAGGTGGGTTGGGGTGGGAGAGTTTTCGATATAGCAGAATCCCGAGAGATTAAAGGTAAGCCACTTGTGCAATATGGCATGACAGCAGAGTGACAGCTCTTTAAGCATAGTTCCTCCTCCCTGTCTTTACTAACCAATTCTTTCTTGGAATAGTAGAGAAAAGAATCAACATTGTTTATAGCTTGAAAAAAAACCTTTCACAAAACCAGAGAAAAGTGGGAAGCCAGTGCAGCTTTCTGAAGTGTCTGAGAAAAGACAGCATGGCTCACTGCTTATAAATTAGATCACAAATTTTCTGGCTGATGGTAGCATCTTAGTGCTCACCCTGAAGGCAAAGATCTGAGCAAATTACATTTTAATATCTTAGGTTCATTTATCCCTGCTGAGATCACATAGAAACAAAGAATTACACATACAAGGAAATCCAATAGGCCCAAGGGATTTGGCTGAAATGCTGTACATGGAAAGAAGGTAACAGTTCAAGTGAAATTAAACCTCCCCCTGCTTCTGCAGCAGCGGTCATCGCTGTTTAGTACATGCCACCCCTCTGATGGAGTACAGCCTCCTGGAAAAAAAGGGGGGCAATGGATTTAGGAACTAAATTTTACCGATTGAGATGTTCATGTGGTTAACTGCTTACACCCTCACTTTGTTTTTTCCCCCTATATATGGAAAAATGCTAATGCTGACATGTCTTGAATGAAATGTTTTTTTTTTTGTGATAATATAAGAACATTGGAGGATAAAAGCAGAGGAAGGTTAGATAAGATGTGACAGACTGGGGAGGACTTGTATGCTGGGCTAAGGAGTTCCATCTTGATGCAATAGATGTTGGGAATCACTGGAAGTTTTTGAGGGTGAAAATGATAAATGTGGCAGATGTGTATGTATCATACACGTGCATGGCAAAAAGGAGAAAGATCACTCAGGATACCGTTGTAATACTTGAGGCAAAGAGAAGCAGGAACTAGAAGAAAGATAATAAAGTGCGGGTGGAGATAAGGAAACTGATGAAAGACGATCATGAATTTGCAGGCTTGGCAACTGCTTTGACACAGCAACCAAAGAGAGCAGGGAATCGCAATAGTGTGTGATTTTTGAGACTGGGTCACTATCAGACAGGTGGCACTGTTGATAGACACAGAATCCCTAGGGAAGGAAACAGTTTGGGGAGGAGATGAGAATTCGGTTTTCAATATGAAGTGAAGGTCCTGTAGGAGAGCCATGTGGAATGGTCCATAAAGATATGGAAGATGTGAGACAGACTTGTTTGGGGAGGGGAGAGTTGGGGCATAACAGACAAATTTTCTTGGAAAGTTTATGTTTCATGTAAAAGTTCATTTTAGTTTTACATTTTGTTTTTCAATATACATGTGCTTTTTTTGTTTTACAACTAAGCTTAACAAACATTCAGTTAAATGAAAAAACTGAAGTGTACAAGTTGGGATTTATGTTAGTTTGGTTTAATATGAGCATATGTTTTCATAGGAATTATAGTCAAGTAACTTTAGCACTTACGGATGCTACCGCCTGCACTCTACTGTGGACCCTACGGAGTATTCAAGTAAGCTTTTGTTTCAATGGCTACTTTTAGAAATAGAAGAGATTGTCAAAGGAGAGAACTGAGAAAGGAGGACAAAGAGCTATAGTGTCACATTAGGAAAAAATCTGTGTTTATGAAGAAGAGGGTGATGAGAAAGTTCAGAGAATTAGTATTGCTGGTACTGAAGGGAGGAGGAGTTCAAAGCATAGACAATCAGCCAGCTGAGGGTTCCAGAGAAATCTCCAAGAATGAAGAGAGTTTAGATTGGGGAGATGGAGTTGTGGAGAGAAAAATTCCAGTACAGCAAAAATGGTGGAAATCAGACCCAAGGATTAAGAAATAAGTGGATACAGTAATGAAGAAGTAGAGGAAAGTGAGTTTAGAATGATAAGATTTGCATGTTTGCAGGGTGATGAGAACTATGTAGTTTAAAAGGAAAGATGGAAAAACCCAAGTGAGAGAGAGAACTCCGTTTGGTGGGTAACAGGACAATTTGGTAGAAAAGGCTAAAGCCCTGATGAGTCCATAGATCTAGTCACGAGACTTGATTCTGTTTCTCTCCTTTATTTATAGTGGAACTACAAGGAATTCAGTTGTTAAAAAAATTTTTTTTTTTGTAAAGTAATGATGAATCTGAGTTAAGCAAAAGGCAGCATTTATTCTTGGCGGGAAATGAATTGTGGGGAATGCAGTCTCCTTAGATGGTCTCGTAGCATGCTGGTGAGAAGCAATGCATTCCGGAATCTCCTCCTTGCCAATCTGGGTGATGTGTCTGATGTAATCCAGTGACAAGCTCTGCCTTGTTTCTATCATCCAGTGGATTATTTCAGGCCATGCAATCATGCTAATTTAATTATGGCTGCTGTTGCTCAGAGATGTCCTCTGATATTCTGAGGAACCATAATGGAAAGCATGGGTTAGGTTGGCATTTGACTTTGCTAAAGTGCCAGGACTCTAGAATTCATATCCTGTTCCTGGAGAAAACTAAAGCCTGCCTGCCAAGTTTGCTAAATGTGCACAAAGCAGTCTTATATCCATTAGAGGCTGGGCATACATTTCTTTTGCCAATTTGGCCAAAGCAAGTAAACACACTTCTTTTCCAAGTTGAAGATAACGAGCAGACTTTACCCGGTTCCCGAGAGGGGCAGTTCAGCACGTCAACTTGCTACTCTTACGTGTACCTCTCATCAGACATCAGTGTTAATTATAACTGATTAGGATGATTTGGATTTGTTGACAGAATATCTAATGTAACTAATCAACTCCAATTTTTTTCAACATTAATTTTGTAAATGCATTCCAACTGAAGCACCATGGGGTAAGAACTTTTCATGTTTATAGCCCTTTAGCTATCAAAAGAAAAAAAAAAAAGAAATAGGAATAAACTATTGTACTTCAGCTTCCTTAAATTGCTTAGGTTTGTGCTTGAGAAAAGGAAAGAAAAATATTCTGGAGGCACAGACCCATCTGCCAAAGATGAAAACAAAGTCATTTGCGTGTGTGTATCAATGAATACAGTTGTTCTCAGATGCCATCTATCTCGGGATTGATTGCTCTAGAATTCCTCATGTGAAGCAATGGGTCTCACCTAAGGGTACTTCTTAAAACTGTCATGTCTAAAAATGTAAATCAAAATCCATTTTCCTTCCATGAATTAGCCAATATCTCATTCATCTCCTTGTGTTGAATGGATGACTTCAGGATATTGTGATATTGGTGCTGAGACTTTTGAACTAACAGTGACATTTCCATGTCCATAAAATCAGAATTGTAACCTGAACAATAAGCAGCTTCCCTTAGCAAATGTGAATATTCCTAT
This sequence comes from Cynocephalus volans, assembly GCF_027409185.1. Taxonomy (NCBI): domain Eukaryota; kingdom Metazoa; phylum Chordata; class Mammalia; order Dermoptera; family Cynocephalidae; genus Cynocephalus; species Cynocephalus volans. Next base: position 101,473,359 of record NC_084460.1, on the reverse strand, counting down.
CCAACAAAGTATTAGCAAAGTAGCTTAAGTGTAACCTCTTCTTTTTTAATTTTCCCCAAAGTCACCTTGATACTTTTCTTAGATATGTGTTTTTCATTTTCACAATTCCATCTTCTCACCCCAAGGTGCTGTTTCAGTATGCTCTCCTCTAGGCCATTTTGCAACTTGAGTGAGAAATTGTGCTTTTTTTTTTTTTTTGTCGGTTGAAATGCCATACCCCAGTTTTCAATGGCAGGAGATTTTGCTGCCAAGGAAAGTACCCTTGCTTTAACTGGCATTTAGTAATAATTTGTATTGAAGAACATTCAAGGTGTTATTTGCCTGGTAGTTTATTTTTCCAAATTTCTACACTTAAAATGATACCTACTGAATCTTTACATTTTTGGGTAAATAGTCTCATATACAGAAACCCAACCTCATGACCTCAAAGGTTATCATCAAAACGCTCATTTCGTTTATACTCACAAGGATTTGAAAGATCTTGAAAGACCACAGATTTCCATAGTTTAAACTTCAGAGGTTCAACTAAAGTCAGTAAAAAGGCTATGAAATATGTGAATTTAACCTTTGCCTGTTACCATGTAAATCATTTAGTTTCAGAATGTTTGCCCAGGATTGAGTGAAGTTTTGTATTTTCTTCTTGTCAAAATGCCGGTGAACTGGGAATGAAACAATGATGTTTGCAAATGTCACCTTTAATGCCTTTCTGCTGGATCCTAGGCAGCTGCTTTTATATATTTAAAATTCTGAAACCTCTAGAGGTATGTGACTATGAACAGTACATGGCAGTGGCTTTTTAAAATTTTTTAAAAAAATTATTGATGACAGCTCATAGTGATCAGAGAAAGATATGAAAACAAATACCATTTTAGCTTTATTTAACACTAGAAAATAGGGAAAATGAGGGAATTACGCCCTTCATTATGCTATTAAACCATTTCAAGATATGAAGGGTCTTCAAAAAGTTCATGGAAAGATTTGTATTTTCTTTTAGTTCTATTTTTGAAGTACCTTTCATGAGTGGTGGTGTTGAGGTGTTTTATTCAGCATTGTCTTACTTCTTTTTTCCCACTCCTGTGTTTGCAGCTTGACTGACTGAGATCTGAGATGTCATTTCTTTCAGGAAAATTAGAAGCTTTGGGTCATGATGGTGATCTCATTAGGAACTCATTATACCCAAGAATTACTATTATTTTCACATGGTAAAAGTAATTTGTTGCTCTCAAAAACAGCAGATTACAGAGGAAGAGTTAAAATTCAAACCACAATGTTGCCTTCTCTTCCAAGAAAGAATTCCAATCTGCTTGGCATACATTTAACTTCAATAAAACTCTTATTAGGGGAGAAGTTTTATAAAGGTGGGAGGAGCAAAATGATTAGATTCAATTTTAGTATAGTAAAAAATAAGTTTTTTGAGTGTTTACTCTGCTAGAAATTGTTCTAGGGACTTTCCATGTGTTATCTCATTTGATCCTCAAAGAAGCTCAACACAGCAGGTGCATTTGTTATTCCCCTTCTACAGATGACTAAACTGAGGCACTTCTCTCTGAAAGTCTGAGTCTACACAGAGTGAATACAAATGAATTAAAAGCTATTCTGAAAGTTTGCTGAACTAAAGATCATGCCTCAGCTTAATTCTTTCCCTTAGCTACAGCAGGGATTCCTTCAGTCTAGGAACCCCCATCTCCTGGGGCCCACTCTTCTTGTTGCACTCTTCCTGGGTACTAAACAATCCTCTTTCTCCAAAGCTCCAGATTCCCTGAAGTTAGTTAATAGCCCCTGCCATCACTAGGAGAGGGAGAATAATAAAGATACAACTGATGGTTTCAGCCTTCCAAGGGGCAGCTGGCTATCTGCAATCTGCTGGTGAATTAGATTCATTCGAGATTTCAGCAGAGAGGTGGTAGGATTGTAGTATAACCCCCATAATATTTACCAGCTCCCCATTATTTGATATCTGATATCTGCTGCAATTATAACTCCAACTTCAAAGCAGACTACCACCTTTAAGGCCCTCTTGTCTGATAATTTGGAGCCTCATCCGCTGGGTGTCAAAAGAGGACTGTTGCTCAGCCTTTGGGTAGATGTAGACTGCGTGGGAAAGTAAACAGCAAAGCGCCTGTGAGTGGGGCTTGATGGGAACTAAGCCCCAAACAACAGAGCAGAGCAGCAGACAAGGATGCTGGGCGAAGGCTACAATGTAGCAAACCAAGTATGCAGGATGGAGAGAAAGAAAGATGAGAGGCAGGAAGGATTAGCCACCAGGGCAGCAAAGCCCAGAGGAGGAGTTAATTCAGAAGGGAGTTCCCGAACTTTCAGTAATGTGCAAAAAGCAATTGAAAGCAAAATAGAGATTCTGGCCTAGATGTAGCTGTTTATAAAGGATTTATCTTTCTGTCTGAGATTAGTGGTGAAAGCTAAAGTCACACTTACTTGTTTTATTTAACTGAAGATTCTATTTATTGAATAATCAATTCAGTTAATGATTTAGGGACCACACACAGGAAATTTTCTTAAAAGAATCTTTCTGGATTCTAAGTTGTGAATAAAAAAGCATAGCTAGCTATTATTAATCATATCAAATTTACCTGAATCTGACCAACGGCTCTTTGGTTATTGGAGCAGTGCCTAGGCTGGGAAGGACTTTCCCTGATCGTGTGTCTCTGCTCCTCTACCTTGCTGGAAGAGAGGAAAGAAAGCCCTGAAAATGTAGTAAAAACAAAGCGGAAGAGTTGAGTTATTTTCCAATCCTGACCGGGGAGAGCTGTGAGTTACGGTTTAGACAAGATTGTATTCCATTTGCATGAGTAGGGGCAGAGAAATTTGCTGGAGGTGTGTTTGTTTAATGTAGCTATTGGAATCTTTGGCTTGCACTGCTTAATTTCATAGCCGTCACTTTGTCTCATGGGAATGTGGTATTTCCAGTACTTTGCAAGAATATGTGAGCTAAGCATTGCCAGAGCTCATGGCAGGGATGAAATTAACGCATATGATCAGAGTATCCCACTTGAGGCGCTTAACCCATTAAGATCAGAATACTAAATAACCTGTTTAAATATGCTCTGCTGGCTATCAGTTTATTTTACAAACTGCTTTAAAACTTCAGGCAAACATATATACATACACACATATATTTAAAGACACAACATGCTAAAGTATTAAATAGCAGAAAAACCCATATGCTGACTCCAAGTCATCTGTTTACAGATAAGCTTTAGCAAAAGTGTTTATTTTTTCCTCCCTCCTTCTATTTACATTCTGTGCTCTACTTAACTACGCAAAATATTCATGAATTTAGAACACTGGGTGCCTGTTATACAGTTTCTGGTGAAGTATATTTGTTATGCAAATTGTTATTAGTGAACCATCCTTCATGAGCTATTTATGTTCATTTTAATAGGGGAAGAAGTAGCCTGTCTCATTCCATGTAAATTCCTCTTTACAATCTATCACATACAGAAAAATGCTTGGGATTAAATAAATGTGTTACTAATGTTAGTGAATGTCTGGTGCTTGAAATATTTAAGAGATTTTTTGGGCATTTATAATTACACTACCCTAATTGCTCTGGGAATCGGCAAAGAGAATGAGCGATAGGTAGTGCTTCAGGCAGAGGTCTCCATGGTCCCTTGTGCCACTTGTAAAGATGACTTACTTCATAAGGAGACACAGCGAGCAGGCAGAAAGAGAAGCATTGAAAAGGAAGCGACATTGCTTTCTTCATTCATTTCATGTTCATTGATGGTTACCTACTTTGCTGGGGACATAAAGAAGACATGGTCACTACCTTTAAGATGCTAACAGTCTAGTGGGGGAGTCAGATGTGTGAAAAAACGAGTTCTTCTTGCCATCTCCCCTAAACCTTAGCCCTTGGTACAGAGGATATGTCCTTCGCCCTCTTACACTCCCCACCCCTGCCCAGAGACTTTGGTCATTGCCAGGCTACTGCCCATCTCTTCGGTGAACCAGGCACATGAAAAGGGCAGAGGGTCAGGACTGTGGGGTTCAAGAGTAAAAGGGGAGATCCTGAGTTCCAGGAGCAGAATAGATGTATTCAATTAAAATTTAGGAGGGAGTAGAGGAGGGAGGGGGCAGTAGGGTAAAGCTGAGCTGGGTGAAGAATTTTGTTTGTTTCCTGGTGGGTGACGAAAAGCATTTGTGAAAGGGGAGGCCTCAGAGAAGCCATGGAAAAGCTAAGAGAGAGGAAAGGAGAGTCGAGAAGTGGGACCCTTTCCATAAACTAGATCCCCTTTCCTGCTCTTACAGAATTGCAAGTAAAGGGTGGAATTCCATTTTAGTTATTTTTTGTTGCTGGATCTGATTTATCTATCTGATGGGGCCATGTGGTACCCTGACTTTGGTTAGGGTTATATTGATAATTATGCTTGTGTGATATGAGAAATTGGTAGAAAATAAGTGCATATCTTTCACAAAGATGTGATGAGGGTTGAGGGTATGTTTGTGTGTGTGTGGGGGGGTGACTCTAGCCCTTTCTTTACTGTTCTGTTGCAAAAGTCTCTTAATAGGTTTTCCTGCCTTTAGAATTACCTTCAAAAAATTCCGATTATGACTTTTCCCTTCTCAAACTCTCTATTGCCCATGGAAAGTCCGAATTCCTTGGCAGATCCAACATGCCCTTCAATTGCATGCCCAATAAACAAACAAGCATCATTTTTCCAGTAAGCATACAGGCTGCAATCTCTTTGAACATCTTACTATCTCCTAGGCTCACTTCCTTACAATTTTTACTCTTTGACTCTAGTCCTTGATAATGCCAGGAAGCTTCTAGAACGAACAGGGACCCTAGAATTGAGGATCATACCTCTTTGCTCTTGTCTTTCTACCTGTTTTCATCACTCTGAGTTTAATTTGATCCTGATTTGAATTAGTTTCCTTGAGACTCTTTAACTAGCATCACTGCAGCCTACTGTATCAAAGAAACCTCTGTGCCCAAGGAAACTTGGTGGGTGTAATGGGCTTTTACTGAGCATTGTTTGGAGAATAGAGTGTGAGCCTTCTATTCCCCAGGATTTTCCACACTATTTGGGAATGGAGGCACATGGAGACCAGTCCTCTTGTGTCCTACACTGGATCCCTCCCTTCTCCTTGTTAGTACTTCCATAAGGACGCATCTTGGCATGGCTACCTCGGTTCTAGGGTGCACAGCTCTCCTGCATCTTAGGACTTTTGTTCTCCTCCAAATATAAAAATGACCACAGAGCCCAGTGCCTGGCATCTATAGATATGCTAAGGTATTATACTTTCTGTTTTTGTGCATTTTGGGTCTCTGGAAGAGCAGCAGCACCCCTTCCTATGACGGGGAAGGACATCTCTTCTGAATGCTAAAAACACCTCCTAAATCTGGTCCCATTAGTCGATGGTGGTGGTGATAGCATTTTAAATGTGGCACGTGTCCTGGGGTTACTGTGGCAGCTCTCACTGGCCTTACCAATAAATTTTACATCCTCTTGCACTTACCTTACAAACAGCAAGCAATTCTTCTGCTTTAATAAGCCAGGCTTGCTGTGGAGCTCTAGCTTACACAAAACCAGAGACAGGGCTGGGCTGACGGCCCATCCAGCAAGAGCATCGTGATCCCAGCATGGGAACTGGTTCCATCCTATTTTTTCCATTTGTGGTTTTAAAATATTTGTTTTTTCATTATGAGAGACTTTTCTAGAGATAGATTTAAATAGCAGAGTTTCAGCTTAACATGCTTGTGACCAGGAACATGTTCTTTAGATGAGTGATTCTCACTCATGGGCGGATAATTGAATTGTAAGACAGGTTGTCGCACAACACAGTGGAGTTTGCAAAGTTGTTTGTGGATAGTGTAATTCTGTTTTTTCATGAAAATAAATATATGGCAATACTTGTAACACTTGTACTATATTTCTGATAAAATAACTTGAAGCAATATGAGCACCAAACAACTGGCGGGCTGCTTAACATTTCTAGTTGAGTTGGTGGCATCAACTTTGACTTTGTTTTTCAAGATAATTGTCTTCCAAACATGGAGATTTTAATTATGTGGGGTGGGGGAGTGGGGAAGGGGGGAGGGAGAGAGAGAGAGAAAGAGAGAAAGAGAGAGATCGGAGGTGGTGGTAGGAAGGTCATAGGTTGGTTTTCAAGTTTTTTTCCTCCTAGTCGTAACATACCATAGAAGTTTTTTGCTTTGAGTAGCATTGAAATAAAAAAGGGGAAACAGGTTTTCAAATCAAACATACTTGAGATTAAATCCAGGCTCTTTCATTTTCTTGCTGCATAACTCAGGTTAGATAAACTTATCTTGTGTCAGTTCCCCTACCCTTAAAAAAGTGAGGAAAAATACATGTCTTGAAGGACTGCTGTGAGCTTTACATTAAATAAGGCATATTTGATAGTCGGCCCCATCTTACCACAGGCAGGTGACAAGTAAATGTTTGCAGAACAAATGAATATAACCTTAATTGAGCTGAGATGCTGCATAACTGATGGACTTTGTGAACAATGTGTCATACTCTGTGCTAAGCACAGGGGATACAGATGTGCTGAGTCTCAGGCACTGTCCTTAAGGAAGTCACAATCTACTAGGCAAGTCGAGCTCCCATACCAGTGGTCATAAAATTATGCAACAAGGACGGGGACAACAGGTGCTATGGGAGGGAAGGAAGGTCTATCTGGGAGAGCTTCCTGGAGACAGTGACCTTTGAGCTGACTATGGAAGGAAAAGTGTGAGTCACTTTAATTTATCAAACAAGAGAGTGAGGAAGGAAGGGGGAACAGGGAGATGGCTATTGGGGCCTGAACTCACATCCAATTTTCTAGTTTGGGATGGAAGCTTTATGGACTAAAATGACTTCTTCCTTTTTCATGGATTCCTGCATTCTCCTGGCCCTCCTTCCATCAGCACAGGAAGATCTGAGGAAGAGGGGAGGACTGTAGAGCTCACCCCTGCAGGACTCTGGCTTCCCAGCTCTGCATTCCCATTGGCCTTATCAGGGAGGCTGGTGCACTGGCGGTTTTCCATGCCTGGGGAAGTCTTGCTGTCTGTTCCTCAGGGGGTGAAAGCAAGGGAGGGCAGGGCAGCTTGGCAATGCTGGCACCCACTAGTTGATATGTGTGTGGGGGGGTGCATCATCACGTAGATACCTGGCATTGATAATCAGTGTGCACCATGTTCCCGCAGGTCGTGGGGAGAATATTTGAGATGGCAAGATGGCTGCCATCCTGGATAATGAAGGTACCTCCAGGCTATGTCCTGTATCCCAGTGATTTCCGCCTCTCTCCAAGCCATCCTTTTCCAACACTCCCTGACAATGGTATTTTCTCAGGGAAGCTCACTTGCACCCCAAATGCTATTATTTCTATCACCAGAATGCAAGTCATTCTTTGCATTCCTGGGTAGGTGAAATCTCTGAGGCCTCAATTACCAAAGTTATGCAAACAGCTTCTTTTTTAGATTTCCTTAGAGTATGTGCTGCACCAGGAGAAGAAGATGCTTTGTAGAAATTGGGTATTAAAATTGCCTTGAAAATACATTTGTAATTGCATATAAAACAAAATGTGCATGCGAGCTGTGTGATTTTATTTTTAATTATCTGTTTTTTAGTAAACATTCCACTAAGATTTCAAGAAATAAAATCCCACAGCATCATAAATGAATAAATAAAATATGAGGCATAATAAAATCAGATGATATAATGCATATGAAAAATGGGACAAGAGGAATATAAATAGAAAATATATATAGTCTTGTAAAACTAACATTGTGCTCCTTTATGAAATAAATATCTCTAGAATATTACAGGCAAACAAGTTTTAAAATTTAGAAATATACTCTATTATTTTATCTTAGGTTTTATGTCTAAACATTAATATGTTTATATTTCTTTTTGGTATTATTAATCCATCGAAGCAGCCTTCAGCTAACTCCTCAAACCTAAATGTAGTCCACAGATGCTATCTTTTCATAAAGAAAAAATAAATTTATATTTCGTGACGTGCCTATACTATTTTCAATGAGAGGAGTTTTATTGTATTAGATTTTTCCATTCCTATGTAGCAAGACAGTCTCAAAATCAATAAAACAGCAGCACAAATAATAAACAATATGTAGAAAAGTAGGTCACTCGGCATTAATTCATAGAGAAAATAACTGCTCAAACACAGGTCTGAGAGGCGTAATTAGTGTTGGTCACAGCTTGAATGCTGGAGGAAGTCGTGGCTGACTGCCGTCCTCCTTGCCTTTCTCCTCCACTTTCTAAACCCTTGTGTCAGCAGACACTGAAGAAGCTAATAAAAGAGTTGTTTCAGTGGTTCTGAGAGACATGGCCAAGCGGAGGTCTGGGGTTAACGGTGACTGAGTCAGCGAGTCCCATCAGACAGTGACAGCACAGCAGCAGAGCCAATGGAAGCCAGTTCCTCACCTGGAGCAGCAGCTGCCATGTCCCTGCCTTCACTTGAGGAAACTGAACTCAGCCTATGAGAGAGCCAGTCTGACAACCACGACTCCTGTGTTTGTTGCTGGCATTTGTACATCTTGCGCCAGGATCACTGCTATGTCTGGGTTCCATTAGAATACTTCACCACTAAGCTTGCCTATGGTCTGAGAGAATCATCCTGGCCATTTATGATGGTGGCAGGGAAATTTTTTTTTTTTTTGGGAAATATTTTTATTTATGGAAAATTCTGATGTGCAAGTCAGTGTGTCTAGGGTAGAGGTTCAGGATATATTTTGTTTAGTTTGCATTGTACAGTCTTTTCTCAATATCCATGGGAATTGATTCCAGGACCTCCTGGGGATACCAGAATTCTCTGATGCTCAAGTCCATGTTATAAAACGGGTAGTATTTGCATATGATCTTTGCACATACTCCTCCTGTATGCTTTAAATAATCTGTAGATTACTTATAATAACTAATACAATGTAAATGCTATGTAAATAGTTGTTATAATGTATTGCTTAGGGAATAATGATAACAGAAAAATCTGTGCATATTCAGCACAGATGCAATACTTTCCCCCCAAATATGAGTATTTTCAATCTGCAATTCAATCTGTATGCAGAATACATGGATACAGAGAGCCCACTGTATTATTAAGATTTTTGAATTATTTGTTGACATTTAAAAATCAGGAGATTTCATTTTTAAAATATCCAGGGTTCTGGATTTTCTTAGCAAATCAGAAAATCTGACAATGAGTCCATATTCCTTCCAGCAACAACGAGCTAGAGCTGAGTAGCAACAGTACTAATTAAATCCTTACCCATGTGTGTGACTTTAGCTCACCAGAATCCCCACTACTCCCTGATATATGACATCCTGCCTGTTTCTTGCATCTCTGTCACCTACTTTTGTGTTTTTAGATCAGTGAGTCTCAAAATGGCTGCATTTTAGGATGACCTGGAGAAATTTTAGAACTTAGCTGCACCCCCAGAGACTTGATTGAACTGGTCTGGAGTGGGGTATGTTTAATAACATCTCAGGTGATTTTAATGTGTTTCCAAGTTGGAATTTTGGTAGAGGAGCATAGAAAGTGGGTGCTGATCATTTTCTCATGAGGTTCCCGATTGAGCCGTGGCTTGACTTTGTGATCTCCGTTAAGAAAGTTGCAAGTTTCTTGGTTCTTCCAAGGAAAATTGATCTAATTTTCTCTTCTTTTAAATTCTGTGACCTTTGGGGATTCAGTAGGGCTCATGGAATTCACAGATTGTGTTGCTGGCAGGGGATGGACCGAGGATCTTGTCTTTTAATATTCACAAATGCTGAGGATCATTCTCTTACTGTTTGGATTTTCCCCTCTTATAAAGCATACTGTGGAGAGCTGTCGTTGGCTCTCTCTCTCTCTTTTCCTCTCTGTTCCTCTCTTTCTCTCTCTCTCCAGTGCTGTGCAAGGTGTCACCTTTTTTGGCTGAGTGAAAGGGGATGCATCTATAGAGCATGTCATGAGATCAACCTTTTTAATGCCCATAAAAAGACAGGATGTCAATTTAAAGGCTCATCTGTCACAAGCATTTTCAGTCTTGCAGTGATTTATGAAATACAGTAAATTGCAATCGTGCAGGCCCATAACATCCTGGCAGCTACTTCAATAGCAAAACTTTCATCCAAAAATATGATCTATAGCTGGAATAAACGTTTCAGAAAGGGAGCGTCGTTTAATAGGTGGGTGCTATTTTCATGCACTTATAAGGGAAAGTTTTCTAGGAAATGTCTCTTTCCCACCCACAGGACTGACTGCCTGCACAGAGCTTGGTGACGTAGAGTCCTGGACTGCAGCTTTCTGTACATCTTATGAGTGAGCCAGAGTTCAAGGAGGATATGTTGGAAAGAAAAAGCAAGAGGAGAATTGAGGCTTTGATTTGAAACGAACCATCCAAGGTTCTCTTTGCTGTTCTCTGTATTTTTGCCTGCAGACAGACATTCCCTGCAGTCCTGTGGGAGGAAACAGAAAGCTTTGACCAACAGTCGGAATAGGCCAGTTTGCCGTGTAATGAATTGGCAGATTTATGATGATAAAAAAATGTGTGTGTGTGTGTGTGTGTGTGAGAGAGAGAGAGAGAGAGAGAGACAGAGAGAGAGAGAGAGAGATAGAGAGAGAGAGGGAGAGAGGGAGAGAGGGAGGGAGGGAGGGAGCGAGATGAAGATAAACTGGAGCTGTCTTCCAACTGGTTCTTGTACAAAAATTTTCATATTCTTCAAATCTTGTTGACAGAGAGCTATACTCTTGGATTCTCAGAAGAAACTTAAGTCTTAGGATTTCTAAACTGTTCTCGCGAATGGATTTACCATTGCCTTGGACTTAGATGTTACCAGATTTTGGAGAATTCACCTTAGCTGTATTTACAATGCAGGGATCTGTTGGGGAAGGAGGAAGGAAAGGACCACAGACTTAGAATTTTAAAACAAGATGTTGCTGCATTGCAGAAAGGAAGAAGGGGGCAGGGGACCAGCCAGGGGCTGGAAAGAGCCTCATCCCAGTTTTTTAACACATCAAAATGACAGGCTTTCTTTTATACCCCATTGGCCGATCAAGCTTTGCCTTGCGGTCAGCTCTGGGGAGAAGGGCCTCACAACACTTGGGAGAAAGGAGACAAAGGGACACTTAACAGGGAAAGGGAAGGTGAACTTGTAATAAGTCACCAGACTTCCAAAAAATGTATTTGAAAGGGGTACATTTAAAAGGGGTACTTATAATACACATTTGAAAGGACATCAAATACACATTTGAAAAGAGGTCAAATACACATTTGAAAACAAAGGGAGGCTCAGTATTTGTTCTGGAGAAAAAGAGGATTATGACATTGAAATTCTGTAAAGGGGTCATAATTGTACAAGGGAGTAAAATCTTAGATATTTTTGCTTTAGTTGACTGTTCAGAAGAAATTCTGTAGATTATGGAGGGGCTGATTTCCTCTCGTATATCCTATTTTAATCATCTCGATATTCCCCTTCATGTAGCCTGACCCAGTGTACGTGTTCAAAGAATACATTTTGATAAATGATGTTTTGCTCATGGGCAAAAAGAAGTTTGACAATCAAAATTGTGAAAGCACTTAACTATTTGATGCAAATCACTCTGGGAGAGTGGTTATATCCTCTGATGATGTTAAACTTTATCTGAGCCCTGTGCTTCCAGAAAGCACTGACAGTTAAGAAATCCCATCACATGTTTGTGTCCTGGAAATGGCTCAATTGTCAAAGAAAAATTGTGCTCAGACACAGTTAAACAGGCAAGTAAGACTTTATTCAAGACTATTGCAGTTGTGGCCAAGACTACTGCAGTAGGAGAGAGAGATTAAACTCAGCTCTGAGTATAGCAGGGGCAGTTGAGGATTTATAGCCAACGGTCAGGGTGAGAAAGTCAGTGGATAGAAAATCACAAAGACAATCTTGGTTAGGTTTCAAGGGTGGGGAAATTCTTGCTAAACTGGCTTGGCAGAATTTTTGCTGAACTAGCATGAGCAGGTCAAGCTGGAGGCCTAGTTGAGAAGAGGGCTCAGAGGAGCCTGACTAAATTTGGCAAGGAGAGAGTCCTTGTCACCACAAACAACTTCCTGACCTTGTCTATTCTGAGGTGAAACCTACCCCATCCTTCCTCATGACTCCTTCATAAGACTCGTAGATGATGTTCATGTCTATCGGACCGCATGAGGCCCTAGACCTCTTTCATTTTTTCTGAGATATTCCTCATTAATGAATGTTCTCCTTATTGCAACAGCCTGAATAAAATCACCTCCTTAGTTGTGTGGTATAATTTGTCTTTCACCCTTTTGGAGCTGGGTCTCGGAGAGGGCTGAATCCTCACCTCTGGAACCCCACTTACTCCAGCCAGGTAACAAGGCCTCTTGGAGAACTTTGTGTTCCCTCTCTGACCAGTGACCAGGGGCCCTAGTGGTGAGTTAAACTCTGCCCTCCCCAAATCATATCCTATATGACATCATGTGCATGTAAAACTGTCTTTGGGTTTCTTAGAGGGCTTCTGGAAAATCACAAAGAAATTGCTCTTTTATTTTGTAAAAAGAGAGGTGCTAGAGATAACTAGGTTCATTTGATAAGTTACTATTGGGAAGAGTTGTTGGAAGAGATGCTTAACCTTCTCTAGGTGAAATTGGTGTGGATAAAATGTTGAAACAAATATTTCAGAAATTATATGCTGCTAGGGAAGTTCCTGGAGAACTGTCAATGCCCCTGCTATCCTGATGTTTCTGTTTAGCTGAGTTCTTGTGCTGGTTTGCTTGGTAATAGACAACAGTATAGTGTTATCAGTCATAATTTCAGTTATTTTCTTGAATGTTAACTTGGTTGTAACTTTACTTTTTAAATTTGAATCTAACATTTCCTAGGCCAGTGGGTTTCAGTTGGGAATTCATATCACTTACCTACTGAGTTTTATTAAAGCACAGATGTTTAGGACCTACTCAAGACTTGCTGAATCTCTTAACTTGATACTCTTGATATATCCTTGGTACAGTCTCACTATATGCTTGTCATATTCGTTTTATGTCGTGTCTTGGAATTACTATATCTCTAAAGACTTTTTTCTCCTTAAAGATTATGCTCATCTATTTTTATAAATTAGAAGTAATATGTACTTTTCTTTGGAAATTGGGTTAAACATTGTATTTATAGATATTTTGTCTAAAAGTTTTTTGGGGGGGAGAAGGAGGTAGGAGACAGGTTTCGGTAATGGGCCACAATAATCAACCACATTGTCTATTGACAAAATAAAAAAAAAAAAGTAATGAGATAAATGGGACTAAATAACAACAACAACAAAATAAAGTTTTTTTGGATTGACTTTATTATCTTCTTTGGATACAACAAAACCACCAGATTTCCATGTCAGTTGCACTGTTCTTGCCATGAACTCTCATTAGACCTTGCATTTTTGAAAATTATCAGTAATAAGTTACCACAGCCATTTTAAGTCTTCCACCACCTACAAGTTAGTTTTTGTTTTACTCAGGTGCTTCCCTGAAAAGCCTTTGAAATCAGCTACAGGCCAGAGTGCTTTGCCTGCAACAGTGAAGGCCCATGGAAAAGAGCTCTGCTGCGTATTTTTGGGCAGAGGCTTCTGATGATACTGTTTAAATAACTATGCAACCATACTAGTGGACTTTGTCAGGATTTCCAGAACTCTAGTTGAGAAGCAGATGGGTTCATGAGACTGCTAACCCAACATCTAGTGGAACAAGAATTCATTAGACAAGACTGAATAAACTGAGGAGAGGTGATTGTGGTTTTTGTTTGGAATATTGTTGAGGTTTTAATGTCCTATTTCCTGGATCTATAAACAATACCCATTTCTTTCCTCCTAAGCCATCTATAACTCATAGCAACTTAGAAGACTATGCTTTTGTAAATAGCAATGAAACATTGAAAATGATAGCTTAACCCCCCTGCTTGACCCCACTAGAATTCAAAACTATTATCGGATATTCTTATTTTTATGGTAGAATAGTTATTGGCAAAGAGTCAGTAAGACCTTTTCTTCCCTGCTAACAGGATGTAACTGGAAATGCTGGTTTTGAAAATAAAGGCCTTCTCTGGAATATCATATTTGAGAATAATGTTCATTTAGTCAGATATGACCAGATATTTATAAGGAATTAAATTTGACTTTTTAGAGTCAATGCTTACAAAGCCCTCTTGGGAAAACTGATCTGGTACCTGGGCTACAGGGTCCCCAGCATTCCAGGTGAGTAAGGAAGTGATAGGTTCTGAACATAACTGGTGCCATTTTAGGCAAGGCCAAGCACCAAATGGTCCCAACCCCTCCCCTGGAAGAATACAGCCTCCCCACACAAAACCAATACCCCACCACCTAATTGTTTTACCTGCCAACATAAATCTTTTATTTTTTCCATATCTTCACTCATCTCCAGCAGGAAGTAGCTTCAGAAGAATGAGACCTTCACCCCTTTTCCCTTCTCCCTATACTTAAAAGGCAGGAATGATAGGTTCTGAACACAACCAGTGCCATTTTAGGCAAGGCCGCACCCAAAATGGCCCTAATCCCTCCCCCTTCCCTTTATGAGAAACCTCATGATTTTTGAGAAACAGAAACCCTTTTGCTTCCGCAAGGGTGCAGTTCTCCACCCTGGTTGCATAGCTTCCACATTAGCATAATGCCCCTCCTTGATTGTATCAGCCAGCCCGTGGCCCCCTATATAAGCTCACTCACCCCCACACCTGGTGCTGTCCTCTATTTTGAGGGCAGCCCCAGGCTGCCCTCCACTTTGAGCGCAGCCCAGCAGATTCTTTTTCTTTAATAAAGCTTGATCAGTACCCAGCGTTTCAGCTCACTTTCTTTCAGGAAGCTCACTTCTTGGCAGGCCCAGAAAAATTAAGATATTTTGGGGACATTGAAAAGAAACAAATTCAACCATACATATAAGTAACACAGGTGAAATTTGATGGAGAGTTCTTGGCTTGCCTTACTAGCTTTAGGAGGCTTTTAAAAGTACTATCTGAGATTCTTCATGAAAACTATAGCCAACTTAATTAAGTAGGCCTGTGTGGTAAATTGTCATTCCTGCTATTCCTATGTAAATAATCAGAACCAATATAATGAGACCTGTCTTATTCTGTGGTCAGGAATAATCTTTTATTAGGATTATTTCTGATCAAAAGGGATGATTATAGAGAGAAATGCCGTGTTTCAGTGGAAAGCTACATTGTTTATAGTATACTCTTCTGGTTTATCAGATTCTAGGTCTTTTCATTGTCTTTGAGCTTTTTAGACCTCTTCATAAATGTGGTAACTGATGGATATGCAAATTCTGTCATATGATGAAGATTTAATTGACTCCATACCCCCTACCCCCATGCTCTTGAAAGTCCATTTTGGGTACCTATCCATAAATTGAACTTGATCCCATTACCTTCCCAAATTGTAAATTTACCACATTTTCAATTCTTTAATTTTCCTTCAATATCTGGCTATAATTTTCCAAACTGACATTTTAATTTTCCTCCTTCCCATCTGTCTGACTCAGTGTCATTGAGAACTGGCAGTGACTGGCCAGATCCCTGTTGAAAGACTATGTTGTCTTGCACCTGGCCCTTATCTGTACCCTCTGAAGAAGCTCTGCCTGTTGAAACATGATAGCTTAAAGAACTCACCACCCAACAGACCATGCTTGGGTTAGATTTCTTCCTGGGACAAGCTGCTGTCTAGGCCACTAAGGAAGCCTGGTGAAGCAATTGGGTCATGTATGCTGTTATATGAGAGGTAACCAAGACTGTGGACGACATAACCCAGAACGCTGACATCCCAGCTTGTGAGCTTTAAAACACACAGCTAGCGCTGCTGCATAGCTGAAAAATCTTCCCCTACCAATCTCTTAGAATCCATCAGACTTGTTACCCTCAGAGTTCGACTACTGGCTCTTGCTTTAATACAATTTTTATATGAATATTCCTTTTTTTCATTTTGGGCATCTCTCTTTTAAGATGTCTGATCTCTAGGACCCTAAAATAACTGACCTTTGCCACCACCTTTTAACAGATGGTTCAACTGGTTTTACAGGAACAACATCCATAAGAATTCTCAAAAGACTATTTCTTAGACACTACTTCATTCACTCTGGAGGTTATAATTACCTATGAGTTGAATGATAATGAATGATATCCATTTTGATATTTGATATTTTTATATTTGTTATGATGAGGATGGATTTAATAAATAAGTGAATACAAACATTTTGACTAGGATAAAAAAACAGAAAAAGGCTGCATTTTAAATGTAGATGTATAGTGTCATCCAAATATCAGTGCAAGATTACGTTGCAGGTAATAGGGGCATTCCTCTGATGAGATACGAGGATACTTCAAAAGTTCATGGAAAGATTCATATTGTCTTTTAATTCTAGTTTTCCATGAACTTTTTGCAGTACCCTCATATAATAATTTTCCCCCTGGAAACCACTAGATGACTTAAACTATAACCGTGCATACATATACATGAAAAATCAATGTCAAATGACAACTGCATTAAGCACTGCTCTAGGCACTAGTGGACCATGATCAGCTGCACACGTTCAGATTCTAGTGGTGAGGACAGACCATAAACAAATGATCAAAAGATGAATGGGAGAATTACAAATGATGGTTTTTATGAAGAAAAACCAGGACGACGTGATGAAGACAGGATGGTCATGGAATACGTCCTGGAGAGGTGACTCAGGCTGAGACCAGAAGGTTCTGATGAGCCCGCCATGCACGGAACTGGGAGAAGAGCATTCTCACCTCTCTGAGCTCCACTCAGCCAGCACGCAGGATTAGACAGCGCTTTCTCTTTGCTCAGTAAAAATTTTTCGTCTGATGTGGCCAGTAGGCTGCTCTCAAGTACACATTTACCTTCTCAACAGTTTTGTCTACTGATCAAGAGTATTGTATTATTTCAGTTGCAAAGTCATGAAATATGATTTTAAAAAAGTGAAAATTAAGTTCAATGCTATGGAAAAAATTTTCAAAAGGTGATTTGCTAAATATTTACTATCAAATTAGGAGTGAGTAAGACCACTATTGGAAGAAAATTATAAAAATATGGAAGGATTTTGGATTTGGATTGTTTCACAGGAGTCTATGTTTTCTCACCAATTAAAGAAATTAAAACTGGAAATATTTGACAGTTTAGTACATAAAGACAGATGATGCAGAACTATAAAAAGGAGACTCATACCAAAAAAAAAATTAGTCTTGGCCCTTTATCAAATGACTGGTAGAAGAGTACACATTTCTGTTTTAGGTTACAACAAAATGTTTAAGATATATACCCCCCCACACTCACATACATACACACACACACACACACACACACATATATTTTATGTTTTATCACTATAACTTTTTTCTTTAACTCACCAACCTGACCCAATTAGGTCAAATAAAGACTTCTACTGTATTGTTTTTCTCACAAAAATGAGACCATACTATTCATATTGTTATATAACCTTTTTTCCTATTTACTATACTATAAACACCTCTCTGTGTCAATAAATATATTTCTATAATATAATTTTAGATGCTACAGTATTTCATTATGTGACTGGATCATAATATTTTTAAGCTATTATCATGGTCAGATATTTATGGGGTTTGAATTTGTCACTACACTGATCATCCTTATATACACATAACTGCACACATCTTTAATAATTTTCTTAGGATGAATTCCTAGGAAGTGAATTTCTGGGTCAAAGGCAGGCATATTTTTTAGGCCTTTGATGTCTATCACGAAACTACCCTCCAATAAGGCAGACCATCACATGTCTTTTTGGAGTGACTGTTTCTGCAATTTTCTGAATATTTCTGAGGCAATTTGTTAATCAGACAATAGGGAATGCTGTTAAAGATTATGTGCACATAGAAGAACTAAATTCAGGCCACTTGAAGGACAGAATGAAGCAATAAAACATAGCATAGCATCCAATACATACACAGCAAAGTCACTATCATCTGGTGAAAAGCTAACTTTTGCCAGTTAAAGCCTTTATTTTGAGTGACAAATACAACATAATAGAATAACCCATATTTTCAGACTGTACTCCCACTGTTTTCTCTCAAAGTACTTATTGGTCACCTGCACCTTTGTGTTTAAAGGTTGCTTGTTGGAGAATAGGCAACAACCTTGCTTGCAAGAACCATATCCTTTGTCAGCACACCTTGCACTCTTTTTGATGATGTCTGTAAAAAATCTGTTACTTTCTTTTCTTTAATTTACTATATGGTCACTTTAAATGCCATGCTTTGAAATGTCTTGGAGAAAAATAATTGCATTAGTTACAAACACCTAGACACAGCAGAAGCCCAGAATCATACAGGAGTCAGATTTCACACCTCCACACATAGCTGTCCCTGGATGTTTTTTGAGCTATTAATTAGATTTCCAGGATTTTCTTTGTCATTAATGGCCCTGGTACTGTCAAAACCCCATTGAGAGTAAGATTTATTTAAGGTAGAAATTAAATTCCAATATAGAGAAAAGAGCCAGGAATTCCTGCCAAATCATCCAGTGGTAATGTTATCTCTTGCAACTCTGTGCCCTGAATTGATTTTAGAAGAGCCTTTTTATTGTTCCAAACCCAACTAATGACTTCCAGATTTAAAGTTCTCTATGTCAGTTATAATTAATTTCTTCTTCACTGACTCTGCAGCTCTGGATACAAGTGCTGGGCAATCTTCTGGAGCAGAATCTCAAGCATCTTGGTAAGGGAAGACACTGTCACTTTCGAGGAAGCTCTTTTCTAGTGTCGGGAAGCAGACTCAGAAATGGAACCTCGAGTACAAGGGGATGTAGCAGGTGGAGAGGTGGGCATGAGGTTGTGTGGAAGCACAGAGAAAAAAGTGACCTAATTTCTCTTCTCATCAGGACAGGCTCCACAGAGGAGAGCAGGCTCTCTCCCTTGTCGAGGGCCATGAAGAATGGGTAAGCATTAGCTGGGCAGAGAAGATGGCTGGAAAGAGCATTAGAGGTGAGGGAAGGCAGGTGTGTCCGAGGCACTGCAACAGGGATGACAGAGGGGAGGGTTGTTCAAGGAGACACTGTCGGTGCTGTTTGTGAAATGATCTGAGGGGACCAGGCAGGATTCTCTCTCCAAACCTTTGGCCTTTTCTGGTTCTACCATCCCTTTCTGTTACCTTCATTAAATGGTCATTTTTTAAAAGTGGTAAACTATTTCTTGTTTTCAAGAATCCTTATTAAAAGGAGAACAATACTGGGAGGGGAGAAGGAAAATAGAGGTATTGTTGAGTTTCCCGTGGAGACCTGAATGCTGTGTGAGTTGCTGTACATGTA
Organism: Cynocephalus volans; assembly: GCF_027409185.1. NCBI lineage: Eukaryota > Metazoa > Chordata > Mammalia > Dermoptera > Cynocephalidae > Cynocephalus > Cynocephalus volans. Next base: position 101,454,072 of record NC_084460.1, on the reverse strand, counting down.
CTATCTCATTTAATTCTCACAACAACCCCGCGGGGCTAATCTTGCATACCATTGTCATTTTTTAGACAAGGAAACAGAAGCTTATTTGCTGGGCAGTTGTCAGAAGCCAGTACCTGGCAAGTCATCTAAGGGCAGCACCTTTAAGTGCCCCAGCAAAAGCATTAGCAGTGATGAGAGGACACTTTGTTGTGCAGGGTGTGGGTGGGAAGTGGGGCTTTGGAGAGCAGCTGAGGCAGTGCACACGGCAGTCACTACAGTGGATGGTGGAAGGGGGACATGCGGGTCTAGAGAGGAGAGGTAGAAGTAAACCAAAACAACTTGTCACAAATTTCCCAAGTGTATTTAAACATTTATTGAGCATCTGCTATGAAGCAGACGATGAGCCAGGTGCTGGAGAGACAAGGACATGCTGAGGCAGGATTGTTACTCTTGTGGGAATCACAGTCTTGGGAAGATGTGAACAGGGATGCATACAATTCATTGCAGGAATGCCCAAATGGAGGTGCACCCTGTGCAAGGAAGTGGTAACTCTGCTCGAAAGAGTCAGGGGAGTGACACTGAGATGGACCTCAGAGAACTGCAAGGAGATCTGCAAGGGAGGTAAATGGAGAAAGGCACTCGAGGCAGAAGAAGTGGCAAGGGCAAGGGCCTCGATTTGCAAAGGGGACAGTGTATATGCACAACAGTGCCTTCAGCGTCAGCCAGAGCAGGTGAGGGAGCGGAACAGGCAATAAGGTGGGGGGCCAGCTGTGAATGACCTGCACGTCGTTCCAAGGAGCGAACTCGATCCTGTAAGGTTTTAAAGAAGGGAGTGAGATGATAGTAACTCTAGTGGTGGTTTGGAGGACAGAGCTGAGGAAAACAGGGGCAAAGAAACAAGTCAGGGGGACAATGCAATGGCCATGGGAAGAATGATGAGGGTCAGGAGCAGCCGGGAAAGAGGGAGGGCATGGAATTAAAAAGGGTCCTTTATGTTTCCTTAGATTTTTAAAAATTGTAAAGGCAATCTTACTCATTGTAGAAAATTGAAATGAATATATGCATATAAAATAAAAAGGGGAAGTCCACCTGTTCCATAAAAATAACCCCAGCTTACTGATGTGAATCCTTTGCAGACAGTTTGCTCTTCCTGTGTAATCACTCTCTCTCTCTCTCACACATACACACACCCACACACCCACACCCACACACACACACACACACACACACGCACACACCCACTTATTTGTGCAAGTTGAACATTGATCCTGTCTGTCTTCACAGAGGTCACAGGTGTCCACTAGGCTCCCAGCCGTATGAGTCTGAGGATCTGGGCAGTGATCTGAGGCGGGGATATGGATTTGGGAGTCATCTGCATTTAAAATGCAGAAAGTAGTTTTTTCAAGATGGCGGCGGCTGCGGCGGCTGGCGCGGAGTAGCTGAGGTGGAAAAGGTGGCCACTGGGCCTCAGGCAGCCGGGAAACTTGTGGACCTTCCTCTGGCCATCTCTTAAGGGAGGACTGCTGCTGCTGGCCGGTCGTGGGGGCTCAACGCCACTTTGCCCCCGGCAGGAGAGGCTGCCTCATTTACAGGCAACAGCTTTGAAGTGTGGAGCAGGAAAAGAACTGATTCTTAGCTGCAAAAGCGAGTCTTGAAACAGGGAACACGGTGCCAGGGCTGCTGTGGATGCAGCCAGGATCCCGGAGGCTGGGGCCGCACTGAAGGCGGCCAGCTGCCCTATTCAGGATTCGAGGTTTCAGGCCGGCATTAAAGAAGATTCCTGGGAGCGCCCGAGCGGCGCCGCGACTGAACAGCCCGAGGCGGCAGCGCCGAGAACACGGAAGGCAACAAACCAGAGACAGAGCGAGCGCCCGACCTGGCACAGCACTGTGAGTGATCCCTGGCCCACGCGGCTCCCGCCTGCACCACCAGGCCACTCACTGCCCCGGTGCTGCCTCCATTTTCCCAGGTGCGGGCAGCTCCGCCCTGCTCGGCCATCACTGAGCCCATTTGCTTGGCCTGGCGCGGGGCTTTCTGGACCCTGCGGGCCAGCCTCCTCTCCCACTCCCTCCGCGGTTCTCTGGCGGGGCTGGGGGTGTGGGGCATCCCGACCAGTGTTGGGAGGGCTAGAAAGTACGGGCGGGCCGACTGTCACTCCACCACACCCTGGACTCCGGCCCCGGTAAACTTCCTGTTACTGGGAGGCAGATAACATCTCTGCGACCACCAGTTTGGAAAAAAGCCTAACGAATTTCTGGTTGGGAATAGTGTGGTAGGAGAGTTCCCAGGTCCGCTTGAACCTGCCGGAGAGCAGGCTGCAGGCAGGCACTAGACTCGGTTTATACCGGGGGGATACAAAGGTGAACAAGACCCGAGAAAGATCTACACAGTGCTACAAAGGCACCCAGAGAGACCGGTTGTCTGTGCCTAGCAGAAACCTGATAGACTTCCTGGGCGAGGCGGTGCTGAGCAGGGTCTTGAAGGCCCAGCTGATAGACGAGGGGTGCAGAAGACACGCCCCAGCCCAGCACAGTGTGCACAGAGGGGGGAGACTCGACAGAAACCACACACCCGGTGGGGTCGCCACTGCACGATCTAACAGCCTGGGCCAGAGCACACGGAACGGGGAGAAGTCCTGTACAGAAAGTGAAAGCTCAACAGAGATCACACACCCTGTGGTACGTGATCCACCAGCCCAGCAGAGTACAAGCTGACCAGAAAGGTGGATCCCCGGAGAAGCCCAAGACCCGAGGCAACCACACACACAAGACACTAGAGGCCAACTGAGCAGACACGGCGGGAGCCATACCAAATTAGCAACCACAGCAACATCCTAGTTAGTCATTAGTCTCAAACCGGTGGACTATGAAACCCCCTGCCACAATGAATAAACACCAAAAAAAAGACACCAGAAATACAAAAAATCAAGAAAGTACACCACCAAAAGTTAATAAATCTCATACTCTAGATCCTATAGAACAAGAAGCCCTTGAAATAACTGACAAGGAATTTCGAGTGATAATTCTAAGGAAACTGAATGAGATACAAGAAAACTCAGCTAGACATCATGATGAAATGAGGAAAAGTATACAGGATCTGAAAGAGGAAATATACAAGGAAATCAATGTCCTGAAAAAAAATGTAGCAGAACTTGCTGAACTGAAGAAATTATTCAGCGAAATAAAAAACACAACGGAGAGTTTAACCAGCAGGCTTGTCGAAGTTGAAGAGAGAACCTCTGAACTTGAAGATGGGCTGTTTGAAATAACACAAGCAGACAAAAAGAAAGAAAAAAGAATCAAGGACATGGAAGAAAATCTGAGAGAGATATCAGACAACCTCAAGCGCTCAAATATCCGAGTCATGGGTATTCCAGAAGGGGAGGAAAATGGAGATTCCATTGAAAACATATTCAACAAAATAGTGGCAGAAAACTTCCCAGGTATAGGAAAAATCACAAATCTTCAGATCCAGGAAGCTCAACGATCTCCAAACGTATTCAACCCAAAAAGGCCTTCTCCAAGACATGTCATAGTCAAATTGGCAAAACTCAGAGACAAAGAGAGAATCTTAAAAGCTGCAAGAGAGAAGCGTCAAATCACCTATAAGGGAGCCCCAATCAGGTTAACATCAGACTTCTCATCACAAACCCTAAAAGCTAGAAAGGAATGGGATGATATTTTCAAAATACTAAAAGACAAAGATTGCCAGCCAAGAATACTCTACCCTGCAAGGCTATCCTTCCGAAATGAGGGGCAAATAGTATATTTCTCAGACAAACAAAAACTGCGGGAGTTCACTACCACAAGACCACCCTTACAAGAAATCCTCAAGGGAGTACTGGGTTTGGTTCCCGAAAAATAACTACCACTGCCATAAAAACCTAAGAAAAATCTAAACCCGCTAGTACAATAAAAATGGCATTCATGAAGAGAAAACAAGCTAACAAAAACACTATCTACAACCTAAGGAACCAACAAACAAAGAAACCAAACAGTAAATCAGAAAGCAAGGAACAAAAGACACCTAAGACAACCAAACAACCAATAAAATGCTAGGAATAAATCAACACCTTTCAATAACAACTCTTAATGTTAAAGGCTTAAATTCCCCAATTAAAAGACACAGACTGGCTGACTGGATCAAAAAGCAGGACCCAACTATATGCTGCCTACAAGAGACCCACCTCACCCATAAAGATTCACACAGACTAAGAGTGAAAGGATGGAAAAAGATTTACCATGCAAACAGAAAAGAAAAACGAGCAGGAGTGGCTATTCTTATATCTGACAAAATAGACTTTAAACTAAAAACCATAAAAAGAGACAATGAGGGACACTACTTAATGATAAAAGGACTGATCCATCAAGAAGACATAACAATCATAAATATGTACGCACCCAATGTTGGAGCAGCCAGATTTATAAAACAAACTCTATTAGACCTAAAGAAGGAAATAGACACTAATACCATAATAGCAGGGGACCTGAACACTCCACTGTCAATATTAGACAGATCATCTAGGCAAAGAATCAGTAGAGAAACACAAGATCTAAACAAGACTCTAGACCAATTGGAATTGGCAGATATCTACAGAACATTCCACCCAACAACCTCAGAATATTCATTCTTCTCATCAGCACATGGATCATTCTCCAGGATAGATCACATATTAGGTCACAAATCAAGTCTCAATAAATTCAAAAAAATTGGAATTATCCCATGTATCTTCTCAGACCACAATGGATTAAAACTAGAAATTAATAACAAACAAAACTCTGGAAACTATGCAAACACATGGAAATTAAACAGCATTCTACTTAATGACATATGGGTCCAAGAAGAAATCAAGCAGGAAATCAAAAAGTTTATTGAAACTAATGAAAACAATGATACATCATACCAAAACCTGTGGGATACTGCAAAAGCAGTATTGAGGGGAAAATTTATTGCATTAAATGCTCACTTCAGAAGAATGGAAAGATGGCAAGTGAACAACCTAACACTTCACCTTAAAGAACTAGAAAAACAAGAACAATCCAATCCTAAAGTTAGCAGACGGAAAGAAATCATTAAGATCAGAGCAGAACTGAATGAAATTGAAAACCAAAAAACAATTCAAAAGATCAACGAATCAAAAAGTTGGTTTTTTGAAAAGATAAATAAAATTGACAAACCATTAGCATGGCTAACAAAAAAAAGAAGAGAGAAGACTCAAATAACAAAAATTAGAAATGAAAAAGGCGATATTACAACTGATTCATCTGAAATACAAGGAATCATTCGAGACTACTATAAACAACTATACGCCAACAAATTTGAAAATCTGGAGGAAATGGATAAATTTCTGGACACACACAAGCTCCCAAAACTGAACCGTGAAGACGTAGAAAATTTGAACAGACCAATAACAATAAAGGAGATTGAAGCTGTTATCAGAAGGCTCCCAACAAAGAAAAGCCCAGGACCAGATGGATTCACAGCAGAATTTTACCAAACATTCAAAGAGGAATTGACACCGATTCTTTACAAACTATTCCAAAAGATTGAAACGGACGCAAATCTCCCAAACTCATTCTATGAAGCAAACATCATCCTGATACCAAAACCAGGTAAAGATATAACCAAAAAAGAAAACTACAGGCCGATATCCTTGATGAATATAGATGCAAAAATCCTCACTAAAATACTAGCAAACAGAATACAGCAACACATACGAAAAATTATTCATCATGATCAAGTGGGATTCATCCCAGGGATGCAAGGTTGGTTCAACATACGCAAATCAATAAATGTGATACACCATATTAATAAACTCAAACACCAGGATCATATGATCATCTCTATAGATGCTGAAAAAGCATTTGATAAAGTTCAGCACTCATTCATGACAAAGACCCTCTATAAGTTAGGTATAGAGGGAAAGTATCTCAACATAATTAAAGCCATATATGACAAACCCACTGCCAATATCATCCTGAATGGGGAAAAGCTGAAAGCTTTTCCTTTAAGAACAGGCACTAGACAAGGATGCCCACTCTCACCACTCCTATTCAACATAGTGTTGGAAGTACTAGCCAGAGCAATCAGAGAAGAGAAGGAAATAAAGGGCATCCAGATTGGAAAAGATGAAGTCAAACTGTCCCTGTTTGCAGATGACATGATCCTATATATCGAACAGCCTAAAACCTCTACAAAAAAACTGTTGGAATTGATAAATGATTTCAGCACAGTAGCAGGATACAAAATCAACACACAAAAATCAGTCGCATTTCTTTTCTCCAATAGTGAACATGCAGAAGGAGAAATCAAGAAAGCCTGCCCATTTACAATAGCCACCAAAAAAATAAAATACTTAGGAATTGAGTTAACCAAGGAGGTGAAAAATCTCTATAATGAGAACTACAAACCACTGCTGAGAGAAATTAGAGAGGATACAAGAAGATGGAAAGATATTCCATGCTCTTGGATTGGAAGAATCAACATAGTGAAAATGTCCATACTACCCAAAGTGATATACAAATTCAATGCAATCCCCATCAAAATTCCAAAGACATTTTTCTCAGAAATGGAAAAAACTATTCAGACATTTATATGGAACAATAAAAGACCACGAATAGCCAAAGCAATGCTCAGCAAAAAAAATAAAGCTGGAGGCATAACACTACCTGACTTTAAGCTATACTACAAAGCTATAATAACCAAAACAGTATGGTACTGGCATAAAAACAGACACACTGACCAATGGAATAGAATAGAGAATCCAGAAATCAACCCACACACTTACTGCCATCTGATCTTTGACAAAGGCACCAAGCCTATTCACTGGGGAAGGGACTGCCTCTTCAGCAAGTGGTGTTGGGATAACTGGATATCGATATGCAGGAGAATGAAACTAGATCCATACCTCTCACCGTATACTAAAATCAACTCAAAATGGATTAAGGATTTAAATATACACCCTGAGACAATAAAACTTCTTAAAGAAAACATAGGGGAAACACTTCAGGAAATAGGACTGGGCACAGACTTCATGAATACGACCCCAAAAGCACGGGCAACCAAAGGAAAAATAAACAAATGGGATTATATCAAACTAAAAAGCTTCTGCACAGCAAAAGAAACAATTAAAAGAGTTAAAAGACAACCAACAGAGTGGGAGAAAATATTTGCAAAATATACATCTGACAAAGGATTAATATCCAGAATATATAAGGAACTCAAACAACTTTACAAGAAGAAAACAAGCAACCCAATTAAAAAATGGGCAAAAGAGCTAAGTAGGCATTTCTCTAAGGAAGATATCCAAATGGCCAACAGACATATGAAAAAATGCTCAACATCACTCAGCATCCGGGAAATGCAAATCAAAACCACATTGAGATACCATCTAACCCCAGTTAGGATGGCTAAAATCCAAAAGACTATGAACGATAAATGCTGGCGAGGCTGCGGAGAAAAAGGAACTCTCATACATTGTTGGTGGGACTGCAAAATGGTGCAGCCTCTATGGAAAATGGTATGGAGGTTCCTTAAACAATTGCAAATAGATCTACCATACGACCCAGCCATCCCACTGTTGGGAATATACCCAGAGGAATGGAAATCATCAAGTCGAAGGTATACCTGTTCCCCAATGTTCATCGCAGCACTCTTTACAATAGCCAAGAGTTGGAACCAGCCCAAATGCCCATCATCAGATGAGTGGATACGGAAAATGTGGTACATCTACACAATGGAATACTACTCAGCTATAAAAACGAATGAAATACTGCCATTTGCAACAACATGGATGGACCTTGAGAGAATTATATTAAGTGAAACAAGTCAGGCACAGAAAGAGAAATACCACATGTTCTCACTTATTGGAGGGAGCTAAAAATTAATATATAAATTCACACACACACACATACACACACACACACACAAATCGGGGGGGGAGGGAAGAAGATATAACAACCACAATTACTTGAAGTTGATACAACAAGCAAACAGAAAGGACATTGTTGGGGGGGAAGGGGGGGAGGGAGAAGGGAGGGAGGTTTTGGTGATGGGGAGCAATAATCAGCCACAATGTATATCGACAAAATAAAATTAAAAAAAAAATAAAAAAATAAAAAAAATAAATAAATAAAAAAAAATAAATAAAAAATAAAAATAATAAAAAAAAAAGAATAAATACCTATAATTTCATAAAAAAAAAAAAAATAAAATAAAATGCAGAAAGTACATGATAAACGGGGAGTTCATAGTGTGGAGAGGGGCAGAAGGCCAAACATAGAAACCTGAGAAAATTTAAATTTAAGAGCTGTGCAAGAAAAGACAGAACCACAGGGGGAGAGACTAGAGAGTCGGAGGAGCATTAGGAAAGTGTGCTTTATCGATGTTCACAGAAAAAGAGTTTTAAAAAGGGCAGATGTGCTCATTAGTGTTAAGCACTGCTGAGAGATTAAACCTGTTAAGGACTAAAGAGTGTCCGTTGGATTGAACAACAAAGAATTTCTGAAATCTGCCTTGGTTCCAGCCCTCACCATCTCTGGCCCGATGTCTGCATAGCCTCTGAGCTGGCCGGCTGGCCTCTGATCGAGTCTGCATGTTGCTGCCAAAATCGCCTTTTCTACAAACCACCTTTCTAAAGTGGAATCGTGTCTACTGAAAATTTCCTAATAGTCTCTCGCTGCTACAAGATGAGGTCCGAACCGCTTAGAATGGAGTGACCATCCGAGCCTTCGTCCCCTCCATCCTCCACCGCTTCTACACACGTGTTAAGCTTCAGCAGTGCTGAGGAGCTTATACCTCTCTGCAAACATTGTGAGCTTTCACTCCTCTGTCTCTGCATGGCCATGTCTGCCAGGAACGCCCTTCCTTCTTTCTCTGCCTAGGATACTCCTATTCCCTCTTTAAAACCTTACTAAGGCATAAGGATGCGCAGACTCCTGTGGCAGTGTTGGGATTCTTGTCTCTTCACTGCTGCTCTCTCTGTGAAAGAAATAATTGTTCCTACCTAAGGCTCCTCAGCTACCCAACAGGAGAATCAAAGATAATAAATTTAGTGAGTTTCTATTCCAAGTGAAGAGTCTGGCTTTTTGGAAATTTGTAAACGAGAGGCGCGTCTTGTTGCCCACTGCCCGACACTGTACTCGACAGCCTTTACTCATGAGTCAGTGCAGTAGATTATCTAATACCATCGCTATCTTCTCTCTGCTCACAGGTTTTACAGGAAGAATCTTTTTTTTTTTTTTTTTTTTTGACCCGTAAGGGGATCATAATTGGTGTTGCCCCGCACCACGCTCAGCCAGTGAGCGCATGGGCCATCCCCATATGGGATCCGAACCTGCAGCCTCAGTGCTACCAGCGCCACACTCTCCCAAGTGAGCCATGGGGCCGGCCCAGAAGAAGAATCTCTTAATCTCTCAGGAGAGGTGATCTAAACAGCAGCTCCACGACGAAGAGGAAACTACTTGATGTCAGTGTTTAATAACACTAGGAAGTGGTATCCTGGAGTGTATGTGTGTGTATTTCATTTGTATTTTCACTTTGTCACTTTACCTTTTTAACAGCTTTGATGAGGTACAATTGACATAAAGTACATTGCACATTTTTATGCTCACAATTTGCCATATGGGTAGAACTGTGAAACCATCATCATAATAGAGAGAGGGAACATGTCCATTATTCCTACAAGGTCCCTCCTGTTCCTTTGTAATTAGTTCTCTGTTCTCCCCAGCCCCACACAACTGCTAGTCTGTTTTCTGTCACTACATAGTCACATGTTAACTTTATAAACAAGGGAAAATATCCAGACTCAGAGAAAGCTAGTTACTTACCCAAACATCCATTATCACCTGCTATGGTCTGATTGTTTATGTCGTCTCTCCAAAATTCATATGTTGAAACTCTAACCCCCAAGGCAATGGTATTTGGAGGTGGGGCCTTTGGGGAGTGATTAGGTCATGGGAGAAGAGTTTTCATCAATGGGATTAGTTCTCTTGTAAAAGAGACCCAAGACCTTTTCCCCTTCTATCCTGTAAGGACAGAGTGAGAAGGCACCATTTATGAACCAAGAAATGTGCCCTCCAGACACCACATCTGCCAGTGTCTGATCTTGGACTTCTCATCTTTAGAACTGTGAGAAAAAAATATCTGTTGTTTGCAAGTTATGGAATTTTGTTACAACAGTCCAAATGGACTAAGACCTCACTCTACTCCTTTTACATGAATCCTGATTTATATCACAAGCACAATGACATCTGTAGTTTTTCCCCAGGCTTCCTTGCAGCTAGGTATTGCCATTTGACTAAGTTCTTATCAAAGAGATGTAGGCAGAAGTGTAGGAGACTTCTGGGAAGACTGCTTAAAGGGGGATAACTTAGCTGGGAAAGGACCTTTTCCCCATTCCTCTTCCAGCTGTGTGGAATGCATTTGTCATGGGTGGAGCTCTGCCAGCCATCTTGGACTACGTGGTTACCTTGAAAATTGTACCATTTACTGGTGTAGAAAGATGAGCCGAAATCTCTGCGGTCAGTGTGAAGCATTTATACCAAACCTGTGCATTTGAGCTTCTTTTATGTGAGAGTGTTATAAACTTCTGAGAGTCAGGGTTACAAACTTCTTAAACAACTCTTATTTTGCTTTTATTTTCATGTGCAATTGACCTTATTCTAACAGAAATATTTATACTTCTATATTTGCTTTCTCACAGCAGTCACAACAATGCCACCTGCTTTTATTTCCACTTAAATTATATGCCTGATGCAGATCCTCCTTTAAACATTTATATTGGGCCAGCCTGTGGCTCACTTGGGAGAGTGTGATGTTACTCTCACTTGGGAGAGTAATACCAAGGCCATGGGTTTGGATCCCTATATAGGAATGGCTGGTTAGCTCTAATGGGAGAGCGTGGTGCTGACAACACCAAGTCAAGGGTTAAAATCCTCTTACCGGTCATCCTTTAAAAAAACAAAACAAAACAAAAAAAAACAACATTTATATTACACTTAGTTCTGACAGGGAATCAGTCACTTTGCTGGGGTCAAGTCAATCTCCTCAAGAAAACATTAGCAAGCAAGTTGTTATAGCAGCTTGCTTCCTGAGGCTCTGACACACTAGCTCCTCTGACAGAATAAACTGTTAGACATTTAAGCACCTTTTTACCTTAAAGGAATTTCATGAGCCATGGTGCTTCAACATGGGGGGGGGGGGGGCGGGTGTCAGGGAGAATCTTTCTGACATCTTTTCTCAATGTTAAGAAAAGAAAAAAAATGTAGAAACTACAAACCTATGTGATGAAATGAAAGCATCATTAGGGCTAAAAATGAATCTCCCCGAGACTTTTCCTTTCTTGACATGGACGTAGGTTATTTTCATTACTGCTTTGGCTGAGCTAAAATGTCCATTATTGTAACCTGTGAAAAATGCAGTCCTTGGTGTGGCACTGGCCACCAGGCGTAAGGATCCACAGGATCCTGTGGCGATCTTGGGAGGCTTTTTTACAGACTGGGTTCTGGGACTCAGTCTCCTCTTTTGCCTCTAATGTGCTTTCTCTTGCAAGGCGATGTGGTTTGTGCCATAAAATATAAACTTAATTAAACTCTGTTAGGGACTGAGTTTCTTGTGGAAAAAGGAAAATGGATGAACTATAATAAAGAAGAATTGGCCTAGTCAAACATTTGTGCTATTTTTCACTGGCATTTCTGGAAATTAAGCTATTAAATCAGGAGAGCAGTTCAGATGGGTTTGATATTTATTTTTCATTCCTTGACTGCAAAATACAGGCTTAACTTATAATGACATAAAATCAACACCTACTGTGTTTCATTAATTAATTCTGGTTTTCTGTCACCAGGTTTGTCTAGTATGATATTTTTTCCATCATAAAAGCCTGAGGCTTATTAGTCATGATGCCATTATATTCTAGATGCTTTAAAAAGATTTCTGTAATTCTTCTCACACCCTGACTAGTACTTTTTAGTGAGAAAGCAAAGCTGAGTACATTAGAAAGTTTTGTGGCTTATAATATCTTGGTGTTTTTTTCATAGACTTTGGTGATTTTTTTTTTCTAGTTCTCAGTATTTTAAGAATATCGTGAACAGTTTATTAAAGGCATGAACTATCTGAATACCCTGGGACCTATTTAACTCAGATCTTATTTACTTTAGCTTAAACTTTACAAGGGCTATTTCACAATTATGTTTCCTAAAGTCTTCATTATTTTCCAATTGAGCAAAGTTTGTTCTTTGCCATTTAAAAAATTTTTAAGTATTGGATTTGTCTTATTTTCATAATTTTCTACCCTAGAGGACGAAGATATTTCGACTCGTTTTCCTTTCCTTAATTTTATGCAAAACTTCCTTTAATTTTCTTTACTAAGATCATTATAACCATCTTAAGAAAAATGTTATAGACTACTAGTTCATTGACATCAGCACTGTGATGAAAATTGTGCACTGTTGTGTAGCAGTCAATCTTCCTCCTAGATTGAAAGTTTGAGTTTGGAGATATGTTTATCTCTCTTAGCCCATTTCTGGCATCCAGCAAATGCACCATGTCCATTTGTTGAATTGATTTAAAAACATTGGAACCAGAAAACAGAACTTCTTGACTTGTGCTCACCAAGGTTGTGTTTACCTAAAACTAGTTTGACCTAATGATTTTAAATGATTGACTTGACCAAAGCCATTTTATTATTATATGGATAATCTTCTGAGTTTCTTTGACTCCCTGCTCTGGAGTTTTTCAAGTGAAGAGGTTAAAAGCAGTGAAAGAAGTCCCTCTCCAGTTGTTTGATCACTCACTCAACGCTGTATTCTACAAATGTCTCCTCCCCTCCTATTCATAGTGAAATCTCTGAAACCAGAGAAAGTCATGTTTACCCCTGTGGCCTCAGGACCTCATACAGGGTACATCTGAGCAATAAACATTTATTGCAAAAGAAGTGATTGACAAATACAGATTAAACTAACAAATGGATAATGTATTCTTAAGCAAGTATAAAACTGACTACCAAATTTATTTTTGACTTTTTAAAAAAGCATTCTTTTTATCTGTTGTTTCTGAATTTCATATATCACCTTCCCTCGGTTCTTTGTGTATTTTTTTCAATGCAAGGAAAAATGGAATACCACAGACTGAAGGCTGAGGAGAAAAGAAGCAGTGGAAAAAGGAGCAACCTTCTAATGTAGGCAGCATAGGGCTACACCATGTTTTGTCCATGATGAGTGTTTCAAACTGTCTCAGACTATTGGTGTCATAGAGAGACTTACTCCAAAAGCCTTGGCGAGAGAAGATGCTGGGTGTACAAAGGCTGCGTGGAGCTTGGCTCCTGCCTGAGGCTGAGGTGTCAGCAGGGGAGCTCTTTCTGGCTCTGAACGGAATAGTTATCCGACAGGGGAAGATGACCTTTTATCTTTATTCCTGTCAGAATGACTGGTGTGACCGTATATGTTGGTTAGAAGGTGCCTATCTTGTAGTTTCTGCATACTGAGGCAAAATTCCTCTCCAGCTGTGAACCTGTGAAACCACATAAATTGTGTGCTTCCAAGATACAGTGGCAAGATAGGTATAGGGTAGACATTACCATTCCAAAAGGAAGAAATCAGAAAGGAAGAAAGGAAGGAAGGGAGTGAGGAGGTGACTGAAGTGCCACACCGCTTCACGAGGTCCCACACTGGGGAGTGGTTCAGGTGTTGGCAGTGAAGACCTTTTCCTCTCTGTGTGTGGGAGGCAGGGGTGGAGCGTCTTCAGGGTGATCTTGCTGTGGCTCGGAGGCAGCCACTCTTGATTGCGAAGACGGCCCAGGAGGTTGCTGCTATCGGCCAGCTCTCACCCAGGTGGTCCTGACCCACACACTAAAGCCACGGGAACCTTGGAGGGACACCTGCTGGCAGCAACGTTCCTCCTCTTCTACGCACTCTACTATTCGGTGCTGGTGTCCCTGGCCCTGCTGCGGGAACAGAGGGTCCTCAAACTCCCTCTGCCCCCAAAGGAGAAGCGAGGACACAGGAGGTGGCAGCTGGTACCATTGGAAGGAGTGGTGAAGGTGGTCATCACCTTGACTGGCATCTTCCTCCAGTTCTTCTACCCCCCAGGAGTAAATCAGCTGAGGTTAGTAGACTGGGAGGACCCTCGGCAGCCATTCATGTTCAAGAACAGCTGGCATCACGTCTCTATATATGGGTTCTTCCTGCTCAGTGGCGTGGTGGACATCATGAGCCAGTCGTGTTGGTCACGGCAGAACGTGAAGCTGGAGCGGGCAGCCGAGGCCCTGGCCTTCTACATGATGGTGCTGCTGTTTGCAAACCACCTGGAGAACAAGAGCATCCTGGAGATCCGAGTGCATGTCCTGTTCCTGGTGCCCACCTTCTTGGTTGCCCTGGGGCTCACCATTGAGGTCTGGGTCCCTGACCAGCCCCCACTCTGGGTGCTCAAGACCTGGATGGGGCTGGTGCTTGGCTCCTGGATGCTGCAGCTCTCCATACTGTTGTACGCCCCTCCCTCCGGACAGCCCTGGCGGGCAGACAGCCCCGTGGACCTCGCCTTCCTCACCATCTTCTTCTGCTGGCACCTGGGCTTAGGGGCTGCCGTGCTGGCTGCTGTCTATGGTCTCTGCAGCCTCTGGCACCATCACTGCTCCTCCTGGACAGAGGCCCCAGGTGCCAGGTACCAGGAGTGCCCCACAGATTCCAGTGGTGAAGAGCTGGAGAAGCTCAGGGAAGATGCCTTGCTGCAGGATGGAGTTGTCTAGGTACAGAAACTGTCTTTGTTTTATGCCGTTTGTAATAAGAGTTTCAAGGATGCCCACTGCACGCCCAGCATGGAAATGTCCTGAAATCCAGTATGGCTCTCCATCCCAAGAACCATCTTCCTTGTTCCCAAATAAACCTTCCAGCTCCTAGGATGACTTCTTGTATATTACTCTGTTCTCTCCAGGTCTGTCTCTCTCCCATCTCTTTATTCATTATGGTTCCTGGCCACACACACAGATCAGGTGAGAACAAATAGTGCTTTTCTCTGACAGCTTTTGGGATCCAAGAGGAGGAAATGAAATGAGGAAATAGAGCAAGATGGAGGAGGATTGTTGGAGATTCAGAGAAGGTTGTATCTGTCGTAGGCAGGGCAGAATTAGTGTGTGCTTGTGTGCACCTGCAGCTGGCAAACGTGTTTCAGTGTGTGAAGAGAGGGGTCTATTTTCGCATAATGATGAGGTCTTCTGTTTCCTTCATTTCTCTGTTTTTATTCACACTAAGTATAGCAGGATGAAGAATGAGTGCACATGTGTGTATGTGTGTAAACTGAAACAGAACAAGGCTACTTCCACCTCTCAGAGAGTAGGGATGAGGAGATTGGGGGTGCGGGCGATCAATTTAGCAGGGACTTAAGTCTGAGGAGAAAGGGTGCAGGGAGGAATTCCCAAAGGTGTTTGTATGAAGTGAGGATGATTTACGTATAATTTAAAGTGTTCTCTTTTTTTTTTTTTTTGCTGTGATACAGAACAACTCTATGGTTCCAACGCTTTTGGTAAAGTCTACTACATGTGTATATGTCTTGTGTTAGTGAATCTGAGGGAAAACCAAAGAAAAGGCCCAGGTCTCAATTGCTGGGAGCAGAGGGGAAAGAACTGCCACAAAATGAGGGGTGCAAATGATCTCAGTGGCTCTGAAGATGCAGCAACTCAGAGTGGAGAAAACCTGAGAATGGCAGCCTGCTGGGATTTGCAGCCATTTTCAGCTAGTCATTAGACTTCTCCCAGAATGAGATGCTAGTAAATTCACGTATTCAGTGAAATATATGAAAACAAACTATATAAAAATCACTTATCTCTGGGCAGAATTAGAAAGCCATTGCCTCTAATACCACGAGACAGCTTAAGTGAGATGGATAGACCCAGCATCTGGAAGCCCGAAGAGACAGGTAGAAGGAAGGAGATGCCCGCCACAGATGTGGAGAAAGGACCACAGAGAAAAGTATCCATTGTGAAGCTGCTGCAATCACTCCACCCCCCATGCAGCCAGAAATGCTCTCCTCAAAGACTGAAAAGCTTCAAGATGCATAGAGAGGTTTGCAGGATGGCAGACAAGACACCCTGCACACTGTCATTTGAAAATACCACTGGACACCCTCTAAAGAAGCAGTGCACAAGAATATAGAAAGTAGGCCCTGGAGACTTTGGGACAATGGGTTAATATTAGGGAGGGGAGCGAGGAAAGGAGTAGAGAAGGGCCAGGGGCCTAACAACTTACACTGGCAGGGCTTGGAGAGGAGGGAGACACTGGATCTCAGAGGAAGAGAAATTTGTCTTCCTCCAGCAGCTGGAACCAGACCCATCCCAACTTTCCTCACCAGCAGAGGAGGAAACAATCTGGGGAAAGACCAGCACCCTTCTTTCTGTCTCCACCCCAAGAACCCAGAAGCAGAGCCAGACTCACCCTGAGACTAATAAAGCTTAAGCTTCAAGGCCCCTCAGTTTACATGTCTTGTCCAAGGCCCTGGGAGGGATCTTAACAAGGAGTTCACAAGATCACATGTCACTGAAAATTTGCAAAAGTAAGATTTTTTTTGTATTCTTTTTCCTAAAGAGGGTCCTCCAAATTGTATCAACCTCAGGCTCCACAAAACCCGGCTCTGCCCTCACTCTGGAGGCTTAACACAGACGTACTTTCAGGATGCCTTATGATAAACACATCTCTTCACCTGTTAGGGGAACATTCTTTGTTAGAAGACAGTGTTAAGGCTCTTCCTTATTCAACTTGGAAACAAAAAGCTTAAAATGTAAATGACACCACAAACTGGCTGAAAATCACCTGCTAAAGTATAATCCCTCCATCATAAATGATGTGTAAATGAGTATTATGAGATCCTAGGCCTAATCTAATAAAGAGGAATCAGAGGAGCAGAAGACTGGTGGCTAGCGGAGGAGGTGGGAGTGGTTTAGAGGGATTGGTCCTGTTTACCTTCACTTACGCTGTGGAGGGAAAGTTTTTTCTGCACATCTGGCCTTTGCTGTATTAGTCAGGGTTCCCCAGTGAATCAGAACCAATAGGATGGATGGATGGATGGATGGATGGATAGATGAACAGACAGAGATTTTAAGGAACTGGCTTATGCAATCATGAGGGCTGGTAAGTCCAAAATCTGCAGGGCAGGTCAGCAGGCCAGGGAAGAGTTGCTATTACAGTCTAGAGCCTGAAGGTAGTCTGGAGGCAGAATTCCTTCTACCTCAGGGAACCTCAGTCTTTTCCCTTCAGGCACTCAACTGATTACATGAGGCCCATTCACATCATAGAGGGTAATCTGCTTAATCAAAGTGTACTGATTTAAACGTTAATCTCACCTAAAAAATGCCTTCACAGAAACTTCTAGACTGATGTTTGGCCAAACAACTGGGTACCATAGCCTAGCCAAGTTGACACTTAAAATTAACCTCCATACTCCGTATTGGAGCGTGGCCACTCAGACTTCATGTACGTCAACTGTGTTTGTGTGATTTTTGGAGATCTTCCAAAACAACACAATAACTTCGTTTTAAAGGAACTTCATCATCATAGGATCTAATTGCAGTCTGACTACATAATGCTATCAGGACTTCTTCCTTTCCGTGTTCTCTCTAGTGGGAGAGAGAGTGATGGGTGTGCAGGAAGGGGACACTTACTTTTAAAGATTAAAAAATAATGTTTAGAGGGGTTTTAAAACTATTATTAATGTTATACACTTAGACATATTAGAAAATACCAAAAAAGTATTTTGAAATCTACCTAACACCCTCACCCAGAATGAATTACTGCTTAGGAAAGCTGAAAGGGTGAGAGATTATTTCAATCACACCGTGGATGATAGGGTTTATATATCAAGGGTGGGGCCTTTCCTGGTGATGACAAACCCAGGATGTGCTTGATGACCAAACAGTGGATGAGTCAGGTGTTCTGGAGGTGAAGGTAACCAAACATGAAGACATTAAGAACTGGGTGTCTCGTGTTGTGGGAAGAAACCGAGAAAGGATAATGACATGCTGGAGAAGATGGCAACCTTAGGCTGGAGGAGAATCTCAGAGCCCCAGTCCTCAGTGAGTTTTCAAGGGTGACTTAAAGGCATCAAGGAGGGCCAGAAGACAGGAAATGTAGACAGCATGAGCATCAAAGGAGGAAATGATCAGGGTTATTAAGCAGGAATGGTAATACCTGCCCCACAGAAGTATTGTGAGAAATAAATGAGTTACTGCATGTACAACACTTAACAAGAGCATGATGTACAGTAGATACTCAATAAATATTAGTTTGACAGACTGAATATACAAATAGACAATGGCCAGACCACGTAAAAAAAACAGAACTCTGGCCTACAATATGCATCAATTAGCCCATGAAACCAACCCATTATCTATAGCAACTAGCCCAGGAAGCCAGCCAGTTACCTATAAATCAGACTTATAGAAAGTCAGTTAGCAATATGTAGTAACCAGTCCAGTAATGATTGTCCCCAGATGGCCAGGACTTGATTAATAACTAACAGCTTCCCTAATTTTTGCCCCACTTTCAACTTAAGACCAACCAGAAAAAGCCAAATATGTACCCTAACCAACCACATACAATGCCTACTTCTAGTTACCCACCTATGGCTTCCCTAGGCCAACAGCCTCCAATCAGGACATACCCAAAGTCTTCCTTCTTTTCCACTACAAAGCTTTCCCACTTCTCTAAACAGAAGTGATGGTGGCTGACTCCTTTGCTACAGCAAGCTCTGAACAAATAGCCTTTGCTTGCTCTCATTTGGTTTGTCTTCATTTATTTCCACCAGTTCAATTCTTTTATTTATTCATCCAAGCAGTTACTCAATATTTATCACACATCTATTACATACCAGACTCCATGCTAGGCCCTGAGAATCAAATGACCTAGATGCTAGGATCTCTGCCTTCAGTGTAATTACAGTTCAGAGGGAGGAGAAAGGCAAATAAACAGTAATCGAAGCACAGTCTCAAAAGGGCTGTGATGAGGGGCATCTAAGCCACACTTGGGGATCTGAGAAAGCTTCCTAGAAAAGTGATGTCTCCACAGGGACCTGAAGAATGAGTATGGCCAGGGGAAGAGGGATGGAGAAATATTCAGGCAAGTGGAAAAGGGCCAAGGAAAAGTCCCCAGTCTACAGACAGCACAAACATCCAAGGAAGTGCACAAAAGTGAGATGGTTGGACCTTGGTGTTTGAGCTGGGACTGATAAGCCATGAAGGTGGAAAGGCAGACAAGAGTCAGTGTCCGCCTGGGCCACATTAAGGAATCTGGCATTTATCCTGAAATAATGATCAAATACCCATTTTGAAATACGGTTGCACGTGGAGTGCAGCCTGGAGGAGTGCAAACGCGGAAACAGGGAGACCATCAGGAAGCTAAAAGGTGATGGTGATGGATGAGAGGAAACAGGGAAAGCACATGGATTGGAGAGCTGATTTAGATGGTTCCTGATGGGATGTTGTGGCTGGAGGTCAGCAGGAGGAGCAACTGGGGAAGAAGCCAAAGCTTCGGCAGCTGGGAGGAAAGTAGATGCAACCACTGAGATAATGAAAACCAGGACAGGGAAATGCAGGAGACAAGGTGAATTCCAGATGGAGGTATGAAGTTTGAGGTATTCTGGAAGCAACAAGATGTACAAGTCTGGAGCTCAAGAGAAAGAGACGGGTAGAGAGGGAGATCTGGGAGTCGTGAGCAAGTGAATGACCGTAAAAGCCACGGAGAGATGGGTGAGGTCACGCAGGAGAGGGTGCAGGGAAGAAGGCTTAGAACAGAACTCTGGGAGGCACCCGCATCTCATTGGGAAAAAGGACAGAGGCGTTTGCAAGGGAGACCAAGAAAGAGTAGCCAAGAAGGTAGAAGGAAAGCCAGGAGCATGTTGTAACACAGAAACCAAATATTGACACTGTCCCAAGAAAGGGAGTAGCCAACAAAGCCTCCTTTCTTATTACCCGTTCCCTTCAGGACCACGCTGAACATTACGCCCATCTGATGAGTGTACATTACATAGTTCATTGACCCTAGTTATCGAGAGTTTTCCATGCACCAGGTGGAAAACTGAAATCAAGTTTCCTCTCTCCTCTCTAGCCTGGGAGTACAAAAGGGATCACAGAAAGGATACTGGTCCATATGCCATGGTCACCCAGCCCTTAAAGCCTGAGCCAGGCACCTCCGTGAACCCGCCCTGGCCTCTCCCTGTCCCCGCTCCCCCCATCCCTTCCCTTCTCTCCCTCCCTCCCTACTCCTTCCCACCGCCTTCTGGCTTCCAGGGGAGTCTAGAGATCACCTTCCCCTCCCCCACTGCAGGTGGCGTCCCTGGCCACCAGGCCGGTTTCTCCTCCACTTAGCAATCCCTTGACGACGCTGAGCGGAGCCCGCGCTCAACCGGGAAACGCCCTTACCCCCCGCACTGTGCGCCCAACCCCGGCCGCCTTCGCCAGGGCAGTTCCGACCTCCCGCCGCAGCCCCTCCCTTCAAGGACGCCGATGCCAGGAACCAACCTCGAGAGCAGCAGTGCGCTGTCGCCTGGCAGCATCCTCCCGCTCTCTCAAATCAACCTGACCCGGTGTCCCGGGACGGAATCTGGGGGAGTGGAAACTGGGAGACTGGTGGGAGAGAGGCTTGGTTTCCACTTTTTTTTTTTTTTTAAACTTTTGATTGTTTTACCATGTGCAAAAGAAAGAATACGGGTAATGCACTAGATTTGTAAAAAAAAAAATTGAAATCAAAATATAAAGTTTGCCAAAGGCACGGAGCTAGCTGGAAACGGAGGCGTGCAGGGAGTCCAGTGCTGCAGCTCCGCTACCCTCCACTGCCACCCTCTCGTTAGAGGGCTTTTGGCCCGCAACCCCCGCCCGCGTAGGCTGGCAGGAGCTGGGGCGGAACCGTGCACTCAGCGAGGCTTAGGGGACGCGAGCGCGCGAGGCCCCCGAGGAGCGGGAGATGGGACGGCGCGCGGCGGGGTTTCCGTCCCTGCCTCGACGCCCTGCCTCGCGGCCCGGGAGAGGGCCCCAAGGACGTGATGTACCCGCCCGGCCCGGGGCTGCCGCTGTCCTCGGAGCCTGGCACGGCACAACTTCCGGAAGGCCCAGCGGGTGCTCAGACGTTCACACGCCCGATATGCGGGAAGGGAAAGGGAAGGTGGGTGAATCATTGATGGAGTGACCGTTCAGTCATTGGTGCAGGCCATAAATACCTACTTAGCGCCCTGTAAGCTTTTGGGGCGCACCAGCGAACAAAACAAAGACCCCGGCCCTGGCGGACCCGGGATGGGGAAGTGGCTGGATAGAAAACGAACAATAAACTTATTAAATCATATATTGATGTTTAGCCCTAAGTAATCTAAACTGCCTCCTACCATACCCTATTAAAAGCACAATTTCTTTGACAAATTGTTCTCCAGCGTGCACCAAGGGAACAGCCAGTGGCAAAAACACGCGGACGCACACCGGGCGTGTGGACAGGAAGGGCTACGCAGTTGGGAAACAATGTCTACATAAGCAGCTAAATGTTTTTCATTCATCAGATACCTTACATAAGATATTTATCTTAATAATCATTGGGGCTTTCAAAATTTCCTAAGTGCCCCTCCCACCCTTTTCAGCAGCTAATTTTTGGAAAGTGGGAAAGGGCGGCAGCTTTATTCCACAAAGTCAACACTTTTGTCCACCAATTTAATGTAAATTCCTGGCAGGATGTCTGAGATGCCAGATGTGCTGACAGAAGAAAAAGCACATATCTAAAAAGCAAATGATAGGCATACGTGAGTGTCCTAAATGGGAATAACACGATTTAATGCCCAGACAGTAGTGCCCAATATGACCAAAGGGATCAAAACCAGAGTACCAGGAGACAAGATCGACCTGGAGCAGCCCCTTGCCAGTCGTTTTTCTTAAGCTGCAAAGCAGAATAGTTTGCTCTGTATTTAGTTTGAGGACAATTTGGGGGCGGGGGTTGTAATTTGATGCCAATCATTTAAGTGGCATCCCCATGCAAAGCCTACATTTCCATGCAGGATTTATATGCAAATATAGCAAAACACCATGATGTACCTGTAGGTGGAGTCATGAGCAGAAATTTTTTAGCAGTTATCCTACCAAACTCAATATCTCCTTTTTATAACAAATGCTTTGTAAGGCCCATTTACTATCTTAAAATGGAATTCATAGGTAATATAATCTACCTACATACATAATTGCAAAGACATCACTGTATCTATCAATGCCTTCTGGCCAAAAACCCTCAGGAACACATTTGCAGTTGACCAAGTTCAGTTGATTGCTCATCACAAGGAGGAAGAATGTATTGGGAAATGCAGGGCATCTCAGTAAGAGGTTATTAGAAAAGACTCATAGTATTTAGGCTTTCATTAGGCAACATTTGGAAGATTTGTAGAAGCAGTGCTTTGCTTTGGATTAGATGCTGTCAAGAAATAGGAGTAGTTCTATGGTTGGGTATTTTAATAAATTTTATCTAGAGCAAGGCTAAAGTTATAATTTGTAAAAAAAAAATAATAATAATAAAATAAAAAAAGCAGCAGTCATTGACATTAGCCAGTATGATAGGGGATGTTTGTTCATCTCTGTGGTTTGGAGAACATTCATGCTTTGTCTATGTTCAGACATGATTATGGAATGTTCTTGTTTTTATTTAGATCCATCACCATCACAGATCTGAACCTGGTGTTCTGTGGAATTGTTTACATGCAATAGGAAAACACCACAGCCTAACTGTGAGTGCCAGGCCAGCCCCTAGGTGTCAGAGACTGCTTTTTCTCACATCCTAACTGTGATAGAAGGAGAAACAAAATGACTGATAATAAAATTATATGCATTTCCATATGTAAATGATCTAGCACCACTTTTCTGGAATGCATAATAGAGTCATATGGTTACATGAGTCAGTTTGGATTTAAAAGTAAGACTAATGGAAGTGTTTCCTTATAGAAATACAGAAACATGATAGAGGTTCCAGTTAACATCAGAATTAAAATTAGTGTTAAGATACATAATAATGCATCTGGCTCATTTGTACATGATAGGAGAAAGAAAGAATAACCTTAGTGGAAGCAGGAATAAAATGCTAAGCAAATTACAGACTGTCAAAGAGGAAAAATAAGAAAGAATAATATTCTCAGAACAATGTTGGCCTTATTTATAAAAGTAGTGTCAAAAAATTCCCTCTATGACACAGTACAAGGTAGTGATGAAATACCTCAGAAATCATATCTCCTGTCTCAAAATTCCAATACTCATTTAAGTAATGCATTCTGCTACTTAAAAAGACTTTGAAGACCACATCCAATAACCCCAAGATAATGCATATTTTAATACAGTGGGATTCACTACAGGCCACTGCCCAGCCCCCGTTTTCAAAACTAGGTCTCAAACTGACGCAGACTAAAGGGATAATAACACTTTCCTACAGGGTAGAGATAATGTTTGGGACGTGCGTGGCTCGAGGTGGTATAAAAGCTATTCCTTGTCATTGTTTTGGACTATGCACACACACACACACACACACACACACACACACACACACACACACACACACACACACACACACACACACACACACACACACACACACACACACACACACACTAAAAACAGAAGGAGAGCGCGAGTGCTGCGTGGATCTCCCTGACTGCATGCGGTTGGTTGTGTGTGATAACGTTTGCAGGGGAATCCCAGGCAATGTTGCTGTAGGTATTAGTACCAGGCCAGTGGGGAGAAGGTAATGGGAGACAGAGAAAAGGTTTAGAAATAACTAAACTGGGACTTGCTCAGTTGCATATATGAATAGCCGTGTATAACATGCTTCAATATTTTTATTTTTGTGCCTTTTTTTCTAGTACAGACCATCTGAAAAAGCTTTTTAACATCACAGTAATGCAACCATACATTTACATGATTGAGCTTTGGACCCTGTTTATTTCACTGTGGCCTGGGGTTATTTTGTTTCATCAGGTGGTGGATAATAGAGGCTGAACCAGAAGAAGAAACTGTAAAATAAGAGAATGCAAGAGGTCTTGGAGAAGTTAGGCCATCGAAGGTGGACCACTCAGGGCTGCATCGGAGTAACAGTGAAAATCTTGAAAAACCGCATGGAATTCAAACTAAATAATACACGATTTTCACAAAATGTTTTCGTTTGCATTGTGTTAAACATCTGGTGCTAATTTTTTTAAATGGCTTACAAAGCCATGTTGCCAATAAATTATAACTGAGTCTCATCTGTGGCACATATAATATAATGCCATTGGAAAAGGGAATTTTTTTCTATGAAATAAATTTTAAGGATTTTGAATACTGTCAATGCCTTTGTATACACTGTCTAATTTTGGAAATAAATTTCCACTGTGGCTTTTTCTATTTCTTAACCTTACGCATGTGAGTAGGAGACCTTCCTTATCCCACTGGGGGTTCTCATCCACCAGGAATGAAAATTTGCTTGGCTGATTTTATGACAAGAGAAGTAGGTGAGAATCTGAGCTTCGTGTAAAGATGTGTTCTTGGCATTTGGCTAGAGAACATAATTCAAACATGCTCCAAGAGCTAGAGAGTCGTGGGTCAGGGGCAGGTAGGACAAGGGCCAGAGACCACTAGGTCAGTGGAGAAAGGGAAGCAAAATTACATTTGTTGGGGGACATATTTGTGTCAAGTACTGTACGAGAACTTTGCATACATTACCATTTTTAAGCCCCACAGCCAATGAGTCACAGTTAAGGCACCATTATCCCCATTTAGGTTCAGAGAAAGAGAATGACCTGCCCAAGGTCACAAAGGTGATCTCCAAAACACTATGCAATATCTGTGAGAGTCATACCCATTGGCCCAAAGCCTAAAGGAAGGACTCTTGGTACCTCATCAAGTGTGTTTTCCTCAGTCAGGAATCCAGGCTCCAAGGTGCCCAGGGAGGCTCCAGACCAACATGGAGCTTATGCACTATCAGTGAAGACTAGGGATGCAGGAGAGTTCTGGCCTGAGTTTCATAGAAAGGCCTAGGACCCAGGCTCTTTTAGCTCAAAAGAGGGCTCCAGGATGGCTGACTCACCTGGTCTAACCACCAAGCCAAACATTGTGAAGAAAGAGCTCAGCTCAGCCAAGACTAACTGTAGGAGGACAAGGAGCCTGTGCCGGGATCCCAGCTATGCCTTGGCCTTTATATTTTCATAGCGTATTTGGATTTCGTTTTCTCAATAATTCCGTGAGTTTATGTGCAAAGCATGCTGGAGCTTAACAGGTGGTCCACGAGGAAAAGAAAAAAGCCAGAATCACGTACACAAGGGAACTGACCTGGTTCTGAGGGGAGTAAAGGTCAGAGAACTCAGGCTTAGTTTTATGCCAGAGGAAGGCCAGTCTGGTGGGTGGGTCCAACATAAGGGATTGGTTAAATGAACTATGGTACCTCTCAGGACAGGGTAAAAAGCAGCCTTAAACACCATATTTAACGACAGAGAGAGATGTTCAATGTAACACATAACACATTTCTGTTACATTAAAGACGTTTTTCAACAGAATCTGAAACTACAGATCCAGGGGCAGAAGCAGAGTCTTCAGTTCCAGCCACCACCATGGTTTCTGCTGTGAACCCTGGACACATCTTACAGTTCTCAGGCACTAGTACACCAGGCTAACATCTGGCCCGGAGCGATGGTCAGGATCAGATCCAACTCCTGCCACTTCAAAACCACAGAAGCACATGCCATCTTCTTTCTCTTTCTAATTAGGGCAGCTTTTATTTTAAGCATTCAAAACCCGAAGAGAAGGGATTTCAAGTTAAAGATGACAGATTAACCATTTCTGTGTATTTCCATTCTCTCCCACATTCTCACTAAAGTTAAAATGATGGGGAAAAAACTAATAAACTACAGCCATAAGAGAATGAGAGAAGGGCCAGCAACAAATGTGAGATTTTAACAAAATTCTGGAAGACAGGAAACAGAAGGAGGAGTGATCGCTAAACTTATAGTGTGAAGGAAGCTGCAGATTAGAACATCAGCACAGAGGTAAGAAATACAGAAAGAAGCTGTTTAGCCCTGCAGAGTGTCAGAGAAACACAGGTCTCTAAGAAACCAGGTACAGTACAGTGGATGGCAAGAGAGATGTGTAGGGTTGAAAACAGGGTGGCTAATTGAAAGTATACGTGGAACAAAAAATTCCCCATTCTCTCCTTTCTCCATTTCCCCTGTGGGCAAAAATAGATGTCCATCCTCCCGGGAGAAGGATAGAGGTTTCTAACTGGGGAAATGAGTGAGCTCCAACAGAATGGCCAGTTCCTGCAGGATCACCCTTAAGCTAAGTCCAGCCCCCCACTGCGCTCCCCACTGCCTCGGGCTCCTAATACCCTGTCAGTGCCATACTGTCAAATATGAGCAGTCACTCAATCACCCCTAGAAATTTGAGAAAAGCTTCCAAAATAAATAAAACAAATATTTAAAATATACTCTACTACATTTCCATGGGACAGTGATAGTTGTCTGCACCTAAATCTTTTCACACAACCTACAAAACTTATAAACATCAACAAGGAGAGCAACTTAATCATATATAATCCATCTCTACATAATAACTACAAAGCAGATATTCTACAACTTTAATTTACATTTAAAAGGAGAAAAAAAACATATAATACCAGCAAAGGTGGCTCCCGAGACCACTCCGAAACAGAGAGTCAGGTGAAGAATTCATGGAAAGGGGAGGGGGCAGCAGGATTCTGGCAGTGGAAGAACATGAATAAAAGTCACCACCTCAGAAAGAGAGGGTTCCATCTTGAGAGGAGAGATACTGAGAATACGTCTGCAATCTGGTGGGTTGGAGCACTAGCTGCTGAGGAACCCAGGGGAAGAGGCTTGAAAGGGCACAGGCCCAGAAGTAACAGTCTTGGAAAGGCACCACTCTATGGAAAGGAAGGCAATTTAGAAGGTGGACACACTATTTGGAGGCTGAGAGGGGAAGAAAAGAAAAGAACAAAATGATAGAAAGTAGGAGTCCCACAAAAACAAAAGAGAATCACACAATCAGAAGACTGACCAACCTCCCTCTCTCTCTCACACACACAAAAGCACAATCTGTTAAAGAAAATTTAACTTCACTGTGCCAATAGGAGAGGGCATTCTTGAATTAAGAATCTTAATAAGCTACTCAAACTCTTCACCCACAATGAAACACCTGCTATTGACAGGCCAGGAAAATTCAGCACGCTTTTAAATAAACAAAAGTGACAGGTAGCATTTATACAAAGTCACCATAAGAAGAAAACAAAGTAAGAATCTAGTATTTTCAGTTGATAAATTTACTTCCCTCCAAAATGACTGAGAAACAGAAATTTGTGGCCCAATATCTACCACAAATGAAGTATTATTGACACCCAAAGATATAAAAGAACACCAAAATTCAAAAAATTAGGATAGAAATGGACAACAAACAATTCATCTGAAGTGAGTTCATCAAACCCTGGAGAGCAGTAGAAGAAAAATTTAGGGCATTTCAAAAATAAAGATGATATCACAGGATTCCCAAATGTGAACATATTCAACTTCAACTGATAATATAAAGGATATAGCCAAGAAAATAAAAAGGTCAATACCATCAAAGAAAAAGGTGATAGCTAGAGAAAACAGGCAAACCCCTCCCCATACATATAATTGGAGTTGCTTAAAAAGCAACACAAAACAGTGGAACAGAACTAATATTTAAAACTATAATCTAGTAATGATTGTGTTGAAGATCATACAACTGTATATTATTTGTCAGTACTCATCGAATTGTACACTTAAAATTGCTGAAAGTTATGTATGCAAACTAAACCACTATAAAGTTGATTACAAATAAAATAAAACATAAAGTGTTTAAGCACCAAAATTGTAATCTAAGAAAACTTTCTGGAAATAAAAAAGGCCTAAATCTAGGTATTGAATGCACATACATACATATGAAAATTGACCAGAATGGTCACCTCTCAGACATATCTGAATGAAACTGTTATAAAGGTAAAGAAAAAATCCTCTTGGCAAAAATTCCAAATCACATACAAAGTAAAGAAAATCAAGTTGTCATTCTATGTGATGATCTCTAGCGTAAAACTGAAAGAATGAATAACTTTCAAGTTTAGAGAAAGAAAAAGGAATTATAAAAAAAAATTTATTACCTCAAAAGAAGCCAAGAAAGAAAGAAAAAGGAGCATAAAACAGGTGGATCAAGTAAAATACAAGTAGTTAGAGGATAGTTATAAACCCAACCCTATCTGGAATAACATTAAATGTAAATGGTCTAAATATTGCAAGTAAAAGACTAATATTGTCAAACTGGGTTTTTTAAATGCTGCTTACAAGAGACACATATGAAATATAAAAACATAGATGATTGAAAGTAAAAGGATAGAAAGATGATATTCCACATAAACACCAACCCCAAAGTAATTATACTGTTAGGCAAAGCAGACATTAAGTCATAAAGCATTAGTAGAGATAAATAGGTTTATTTCAGAATGATAAAGTGGCCAATTGAACAGGAATATATTGCAATACCAAATCTGTATACATCAAATAACATAGCTTTAAAATACATAAAAATAAACTTGGTAGAAGTAAAGAAGAAAAAGATAAATTCACAGTCATAAAGGGAAATTTTACCACATCCCTCTCAACATCTGACAGAATAAGTGTATACACACACACACACACACACACACACACACACACACACAAAATAAGGACTTAGTAATATGAGCAACACAATTAAAAACTTGATCTAATTGATATATATAGAACACTACATCCAACAATGACAGAATACATACTTTTCAAGTGAACATGCAACATTTATTAAAATTGAACATACACTAGGCATATGCTTCAGAAAATTTCAAAAGGTTTAAACCATTCAGAGTATGTTTTCTAACTATAGTGAAATTAAGCTAAAAAAAATCGATAACAAAATAATGATTAGAATATTTCCAGTTGCCTGGAAATTAAACAATATGCTTCTAAATAATCCATGGGCCAAAGAAGAAATTAATCAAAAATTATAAAATATTTCAAACTGAGTGATAATGAAAATCTAACATATCAAAAATTATATAATACAGCTAAAGCAGCATTTAGAGGGAGATGTAGAGCCTGTAATACTTACATTAAGAAAAAAGAAAGGCCAAAAACCACTAATCTAAGTTTCCAACTCAAAACTAGTAAAAGAACAGCTAAATAAGAGAGAAGATAGAAAATAAAAAAAAGAGCAGAAATCAATGAAATAGTAAAAGAGAGAAAATGAACAAAGCCAAGTGTTCAATGAAAAGATTAGTAAAGGCTTGGTGGCACTGACCGAGAAAAGAAGAGAAAAACACATATACACAAAGTATCCATGTCAGGAACAAAAAAAGGGAGATCACTGCAGACCTTACAAATATTAAGAGATAATAAGAGGATATTATAAACAACTTTAAAGTATAGTTTGCAGTTTGGATAAATTAGACAACTTCCTGAAAAAAATTTACCAAAGCCAACAGAAGAAATAAAAAATTTAAAAAGTATACTATCTCTTAAAAAAATTGTATTTGGCACTTAAAATTTTCCAACAGTCTTAGACATAATAGAGTGGCTAGTACTGGACTGTCCTTCTTGCCATAAATAACTATAAAACTAGATAAAATATAAAGAGAAACTTTTCAGTTGGTGAACAACAGATAGCACAGAACTGTGATTCCTAAGAGAAGAGAAATGATCACCTGGCTTTCTTCCTGGAAACACTTTGTAGACCACAGTACAGAGAGGTAGAGCCCAAGGAGAGCACAGCAAGCTCATTGAGCTCAGAAGACAGAAATTAGATTTTAGGGCTGCTGAGGCAGCTGAAACTTGTTGCCCAGTGTTCTGAAAAAGAGCTACACAGAGAAGGATCTCCAGAAATCTACATACGGGTCTCCTTAAGTCTTTGATTGAATACTCATCTGAGACTGGACAGATGAACATCTACAAAGCATGGGTGAGAACATTTTGGGGAGATGTGAGCTGTAAAGAGATTGCAGAGGTTTCACAGTACTGAGAGACATAGAAGTTCCAACCAGCCAGAGTGGCCGAACAATGTAGAATTCAATTGAGTCCTTGGAAAGGCCACATATTAGGAGTACTCATAAAGCTATTCTCCCCCAAGATTATCCCTAATAAAAGTAAAGAATAAACTAGACCAGCCCTATTAAAACTTAAAACAAGCCTCAAGGAAAAAAATCAAGCTGATCCACCAGTAAACTGATTGCTAAAATAAGCCTTAACAACTTTTAAAGGAAATCCACATAACCCCAACAACATAGCATCTACAATGTACCACATATAGTCAAAAATCACTAAACAGGTAAAGTAGCAGTAAAATGTAACTCATAATCTAGAAAAAAAAAAAAAAACAGTTAAGGGAAACAAACCCAGACATGACAGAAATCTTAGAATTAAAAGACACCAGACTTAAAATAGCCATTATCAACGTCTTTAAGGACTTTCAGGGGAAAACTAAACATAGTGAGTGAACAAATGGGGGAAATTCCGCAGATAAATGGACACTATGAAAAAGGACAAAACGGAAATTCTAGAATTGGAAAATACAATATTCAAAGTAAAAATTTTACTAAAGGAGTTTAAGAGTAGATTGGACATGGAAGTGGGAAAAAGATCAGTAAATTTGAAGGAAGGACAATAGAACTATACAACGTGAATCACAGAGAGAAAAAAATTGCAAAAAATAAAGAGATTTAGTGACCTGTGGGACAATAGCAAACAGTCTAATTAGTGTATAATCAAGCCCCACTAGGGAAGGTGAAATATTGTGGCAGGAAAAAAAATATATTTGAAGAAATAATTACATTTTCAAACATAATAAAGAATATCACCCTACAGATCAAAGAAGCTCAAATATTAAAAACTGAGGAAAATTAAAAAATCTTAAAAGCAAGATAGAAAAATGAAAACAAAATTAAAATGAGACAATCACAAAACACTGACTTCCTGATCTCTCATCCTAAATAATGCAAGCTAGGAAACAAAGGAATGACATCTTCAAAGTACCAAGAGAGAGGTGGGGGCCGCCAACCTATAACTAAACTCCAATATGCAGTGAAAGTATCCTCCAAAAATAAAGGCAATCACTAAAAAGAACCAGGGATACTTGGAGAAATGGCTGATACCAGGACTAAGATATGGAAAGCACAAGATGAACCTACAACATTTTGTAGAGCCAGAAAGTGCTATTAAAAGTGGAGGGAGTGGTTTAATTGGAAAAACACCATTTTACCACTAACAGAACAAGGCCTGGTTTTGGAAAATGGAGGCTAAATCTATGGGAGAAAGTTTAATGAAGAGACAGATGGCAGGAGTGCCCAGGGACCTTAGTAGGTAAGGACAGTCCCCACTGACAGATGGCAGGAGCACATAGAACCTCAGGAGTTGAGGGCAGCCCCTGCTGCTGCTATAGACACTGCTGCTGCCAGATGAGTTACCACAGCCACTGCCACTGCAAGTGCAGCTTGATGCCACACCAGCAGCCACTGCTAGTGCATGTGATAGTGTTAATTCCCCCTGTGGGTTGGCCACTGGGTTGCAGGTCCACTCAACTGCATTGACATAAGGAGTGTCACCAGAGGAGCCTGGGCAAAGAGGTGAGTGAGCATAGACCCGTGGGAGAGGGAGGTACATGCACAGCCCACACAACTGCCTTAATCCAGGAAGAGACACATGTGGAACCCCCAAGACTGCAGAGACCTGGGATGCCCGAATGAAGTAAGAAAGAAAATTCCCAATCACCAGCAACCCATCCCCCAAGTGGGGGAAGAAACGATCCAGGAGGAGACATGGCCTGTCAGAAAGAGGAAAGAGAAACCTTACCCAGGGTTACCCATTCAAACTGAGGTGCTCCAGTATACCCCAGCGCACCCATCAGGGTCAAAGGATGCTAGACAGTGTGCCAACAAGCCCTCCCAGGGTCACTCACCTCAACCAAAGAGTGATAGGGCACCCAGGCACTTATCTCAAGAACTCAAGATCTCACCCACATGCACAATGAACCGACACAGTGTCCTTAACCTCAGCAAGGAATCACTAAATGCTCCAGTGCCTGGGCTATGGAGGCACTTACACACAACTCCAACACTGAATACAGTGGAAGTACCCACATGGAGAGCACACTATTGCATCTACCCATAACCAGCACCAAAATGCCGTATTCAATGGTAAATATAAAACATTTTTTTGAGGAGAAAGTCTCTCCTCAAAGCCCACTCCAGAGTAATAGAAGAAGCAAGTGTTCTACTAGATGACCAAACATCAATGTACAGGTACTAGAAAACACACATACATAAAAACCAAGAATATATGACACCACCAAAGGAATACAATAATTCCCAAGTACCAGACCCCATAGAGCAGGAATCCTTGAATTGACTGAAAAGGAATTCCAAGCAGCAATCATAAGGAAACTCAATTAGGTACAAGAAGACTCAGAATGACACAATGAAATGAGAAAAAGTACCCAGTATATGAAGGAGGAAATTTACAAAAAGATTAATACCTTTAAAAAGAATGTAGCAAGGACTGAAGGATTCACTCAATGAAATAAATAACACAACCAAGAGCCTAAGTATCAGGTTAGAGCAAGCAGAAGAAAGAATTTCTCATCCCAAAGATGGTCTTTTCAAAATAACCCATGCACACGCACACACAAAAAATTTAAAATAAATGAAGAAAATCTAAGAGAGCTACCAGATAATATTAAGTACATAAATATCCAAATCATGGGTGTTCCAGAAGGGGAGGAGAAATAAAAAGGCATTGAAAACATATCCCAAAAAATAAAAGTGACAATCTCCCAGGTATAGGGAGAGTCAGGAACCTTCAGATCCAGGAGACTCAAAAATCCCCAAACAGATTCAGTTCAAAAGGTCCTATCTGAGACACATTATAGTCAAACTGGCAAAGTTCGAAGACAAAGAGAGAACTATAAACACAGAAAGAGAAAAGCATCAAGTCACCTATGAGGGCGTCCTATCATACTAACAATAGACTTCTCAACAGAAACTCTACAGGCCAGAGAGAATGGGATGATATATTCCTGAATCTGGAATCTAAAAATCACTAAAAATCACTACCATGAATACATAAGGAAAAACAAAACCCACTGTTAGAACTAAAATGCAAATGAGGAAGAGAAAGAAACTATATCTTACCACCTTGGAAAACCAGTAAACACCAAAGACAAACAATAAAAGGGGAAAAAAGGAACAAAAGATATTTAAAACATCCAAGCGAAAATTGATAAAATGCCAGTAGTAAGACAATACCTTTCAATAACAACCCTAAATTTAAATGGATTAAATTCCCCACTCAAAAGACACAGACTGACCGACTGGATTAAAAACCTAGACCCAACTATATGCTATCTTCAAGAGACTCACCTCACCTGTAAAGACACATGCAGACTAATAGTGAAGGGATGGAAAAAGATACACTATGCAAATGGAAACCAAAAACGAGCAAGATTAGCTATTCTTATATCAGATAAATAAACTATAAAGAAGTCCATTACATAATGGTAAAGGGATCTATCCAACAAGAAGTCATAACAATCATAAATATATATATATGCACCCAACATCAGAGCACCAGATATATAAAACAAATACTATTAGACCTAAAGAAGGAGATAGACCCCAATACAACAATAGTTGGGGACCTGAACACTCCTCTGTCAGCACTGGACGTATCATCTAGATAACAAATCAACAGAGAAACACAGAATTTAAACTACACTTAGACCAACTGGACCTGGCAGATATCTATAGAACATTTCATCCAACAACTACAGAATATACATTCTTCTCATCAGCACATGGAACATTTTCTAGGATAGACTGCATGTTAGGTCACAAATCAAGTCTCAACAAATTTTTAAAAACTGAAATGATTTCAAGTATCTTCTTAGACAACAATGGATTAAAACTAGAGATCAATAACAAGTGAAACACTGGAAACTACACAAATACATGAAAATTAAACAACATTCTCCTAAACAACCTATGAGTCCAAGAAGAAATTAAACAGGAAATCAAAAAATTTTGCGAAACAAATGAAAATAAAGACAGATCATACCAAAACAAGTGGGATACTGCAAAAGCAGCACTAAGAGGAAAGTTTATTGCAATAAACTCTTACATCAAAGAATAGAAATTTCAAATCAACAACCTTATACTACACATCGAAGAACTAGAAAAACAAGAACAATCCAATACTAAAATTAGTAGATGGAAAGAAATAATTAAGATCAGAGCAGAACTAAATGAAATAGACACCAAAAAAAAAAAAAAAAGATACAAAAGATCAATGAAACCAAAAGTTGGTTTTTTGAAAAGATAAACAAAAAAGACAAACCATTAGCTAGGCTAACTAAAAAAAGAAGAGAAGACCCAAATAACAAAAAAACAGAAATGAAAAAGAAGACATTACAACTGACACTACAGGAATACAAAGAATCATTAGAGACTATTATAAACAACTATACACCAACAAATTTGAAAATCTGGAGGAAATGGATAAGTTTCTGGACACATACAAACTACCAACACTGAACCAAGAAGAAACAGAAAACCTGAACTGACTAATAATAAGCAATGAGATTGAATCAGTAGTCAGCAGTCTCCCAACAAAGGAAAGTCCAGGACCAGATGGCTTTACTGCTGAATTCTACCAGACCTTTAAAGAGGAATTAATACCAATTCTCTTCAAACTATTACAAAAAATTGAAACAGAAGTCATTCTCCCAAACTTGTTCTGTGAGGCCAGTATCACGCTGATACCGAAATCAGACAAAGATACAACAAAAAAGACAAATATAGGCCAATATCTCTGATGAACATAGACATAAAAATCCTCAAGAAATTATTAGCAAACAGAATACATCAACATATCAAAAAAATTATACACCATGATCAAGTGGGATTCATCCCAGGGATGCAAGGATGGTTCAACGTATGCAAGTCAATCAATGTGATACATCACATCAACAAAATCAAGGACAAAAACTATATGATTATCTCAATAGATGCAGAAAAAGCATTTCACAAAATTTAACATCTCTTCGTGATAAAGACTCAACAAATTAGGTATAGAAGGAAAGTATCTCAACACAATAAAAGCCATATATGACTAACTGACTACCAAT
This sequence comes from Cynocephalus volans, assembly GCF_027409185.1. Classification (NCBI taxonomy): domain Eukaryota; kingdom Metazoa; phylum Chordata; class Mammalia; order Dermoptera; family Cynocephalidae; genus Cynocephalus; species Cynocephalus volans. The sequence goes on along the minus strand of NC_084460.1, from coordinate 101,418,899 downwards.
ATCATCCTAAGTGGGAAAAAGGTTTCAGCTTTTCTTTTAAGAACAGGAACAAGGCAAGGATGCCCACTCTCACCACTCCTATTTAACACAGTACTGGAAGTACTAGCTAGAGCAATCAGGCAAGAGAAAGAAATAGAGGGTATCCAAACTGGAAAAGAGGAAGCCAAATTGTCCTTGTTCACAGATGACATAATCTTATAAATAAAAAAATGTAAGAACTCTATCAAAAAATTCCAGGAGCTGATAAACAAATTCTATAAACTAGCAGTATGCAAAATCAAAACACAAAAATCAGTAGTGTTTTTATACACCAACAGTGAACAAGCAGAAAGAGAAATCAAGAAAGCAAGCTCATTTACAATAGCTATCAAAAGAATAAAATAACTAGGAATAAGTTTAACCAAAGAAGTGAAAGTTCTGTACAATGAGAACTACAGAACATTGCTGAAAGAAATTAAAGAAGACCCCAAAAGACAGAAAGAAATTCCATGTTTTCAGACTGGGAGAATTAACACTGTGAATATGTCCATACTACCCAAAGCGATCTACAGATTCAATGCAATCCCCATCAGAATACCAATGACATTCTTCACAAAAATAGAGAAAAAAAAATCCTAACATTCATATACAGCAACAAAAGACCCCAAATAGCAAAAGCAATCCTCAGCAAAAAAAAAAAAAAAAAGAAAAAAAAAATGCCAGAAGTGTTGCACTACCTTACTTCAAATTATACTACAAAGCTATAGTAACCAAAACACCATGGTACTGGCATAAAAACAGACATTGAGACCAATGGAACAGAACAGAGAACATAGAAATCAACCCAAGTACTTAACAGTCAACTGATCTTTGACAAAGTTCCCAAAAACATACACTGGGAAAAGGACAGCCTCTTTAGAAATTGGTGTTGGGAAAACTGGACATCCATATGTAGAAGAATGAAACTAGACCTATACATCTCACCACATACCAAAATCAGCTCAAAATAGATTAAAGTCTTTAAGACCCGAAACTGAAAAACTCCTAGAAGAAAACATAGGGGAAACACTTCAGGAAGTAGGACTGGGCAAAGACTTTATAGATAAGACCTCAAAAGCACAGGCAACAAAAGAAAAAACAAACTAATGGGATTATATCAAACTAAAAACCTCTGCACAGCAAAGGAAACAATCAATAGAGTGAAAAGACAACCTACAGAACAGGAAAAAATATTTGCAAACTATGCATCTGACAAGGGATTAATATCGAGAATATACAAAGAACTAAAACAACTTGACAGTGAAAAAAATCCCAAAAAACAAACAAGAAAATAATCCAATTTAAAAATGGGCAAAGGAGCTGAACAGGTATTTCTCAAAAGAAGACATACAAATGGCCAAAAAGTGTATGAAAAAATACTCAACATTACTAATCATCAGGAAATGCAAATCAAAACCACTTTGAGATATCATTTCACCCTGGTTAGACTGGCCATTATCAAAAAGACAGAGAATAACAAATGCTGGGGAAGATGCAGAGAAAGGGGAACCTTCCTACACTGTTAGTGGGACTGTAAATCAGTGCAGCCACTACGGAAAACAGTATGGAGGTTCCTCAAACAACTACAGATAGAACTACCATGTGATCCAGCAATCCCACTGCTGGGCACATACCCAAAGGAATTGAAATCATCATGTTGTAGAGATACCTGCACTCCCATGTTTATCGCAGCTCTATTTACAATAGCCAAGACATGGAATCACCCTAAATGTCCATCAACAGATGACTGGATAAGGAAAATGTGTTATATACACAGTGGAATACTACTCTGTTGTAAAAAAAGAATGAAATTCTTCCATTCACAGCAACATGGATGAGCTTGGAGAAAATTATGTTAAGTGAAACAAGCCAGGCACAGAAAGAGAAATACTATATGTCCTCACTTATAAGTGGGAGTGGAAGGAAGGAAGGAAGGAAGGAAGGAAGGAAGGAAGGAAGGAAGGAAGGAAGGAAGGAAGGAAGGAAGGAAAGATCGTAGTAATACCTTGAACTTTCAGAAGGAGAGAACAGAGCAGTGGTTACTAGAGATGGGAAAGGGGGAGGGGGATGGGGGTTAGTGAGAAATTGGTTAATGGACACAGGAATGATTACATTTTGTAATGGTGAACATGCTGATTTGATCATCACACATCGTACACAGGTATCGATATTCAACTCTACCCCACAAATATGTATAATCAGTTATTTTTCAATTAAAAACAAGAGGCAACCTACAGAATGGGAGAAAAAAATTGCAAATTATATACGAAATAGAGGGTAATTATCTAAAATATGTGTAAGGAACTCATACAACTCAAAAGCAAAAAACCAAATAACCTGATTGAAAAAATGGGCAAAGAACTTGAATAGATGTTTTTCTAAAAAATATACACAAATCACCAATAGGTATCTGGAAGGGTGCTCAGAATCTCTAATCAAGGAAATGCTTATCAAAATCACAATGTGATATTGCCTCGCACCTGTGGATGGTTATTATCAAAAAGACAAGACATAACAGCATTGGTGAGCATGTGAATAAAAGAGGGCTCTCTTGTCCACTGTTGGTGGGAATTAAATGGAACGGTCCTTATGGAAAACGATATGACGTTTCCTCAAAAAATTTAAGCTAGAACTACCATATAATCTGGCAATCCCACATCTGGGTATATATATCCAAAAAATATGAAATCAGTATTTCAAAAGATGTCTGCACTCCTATGTTCATTGCAACATTATTTATAATAGCCCAAGTATAAGAACACCTAAGTGTCCATCAACGGACAAATGAGTAAAGAAAATGTGATATATAAAAATAAAAAATAAAGAAATTTGGGGCACAAACGGGGAACTGAAACATGTACTGCATATTGGAAGATATTATGGAAGTGTTTGGGGTGTAGTAATGATCTTGTGGTTATGCAGAAGAATGTCCATACTCTTAAGGGAAACGTGTGATGAAGTACTTAGGAGTCAAATGTCATGATGTATGCAGTTACTCTCAAATGATTCAGAAAGAAAACTAGAACAAGAGAAAGGAAGTAAATTTGTCAAAATGTTAATTATCGTTGGTTAAGGCAAGTGTCCACTGCACTATTCTTTCAACTTATATGTGAGTTTGACCACTTTAAAAAAAAAAACCTGAGAGAAAAATAAAACAGGAAAAATGTTTCCTTGGAGAAAACAAGGATAACTCAGGGAACAAGAAAGAACTTAAAAATAAACATATAGTATCTTCAGAGAAATTTGAGAAGCTATTACAAGCATTAAAAAGAAAAGAATGATCTAAAATAAGAAAATTCAGTAAACAAGAGCAAGCTCTTGGAAATTAAAAATGTCATCACTGAAAAGTAATTTCAAGAGACGGGTTGGTAGATTAGAAAATAGGTTAGAAAGCCAACCAGGGTTTCCGGTCAAGATGGCAAAATAGATGGTTGCCAGCATCACTCTCTCCCACAAATCAACCAATTGACAACTATAAAAAAGCAACAACAGCCAAGCTGGGTCTGCTAGAGGTCAGGGGAAGAGGAGGAGAGACCTATAGAGTGCATGGAGGCGAGAGAAGACAAGGATGAGAGAAAGAAATAAACACTGTGACTGTTCTGAGACCCAGCCATGTCCAGGCTGGAGCTGCTGAGTGCATGGAGCAGGAGCTGACAAAAGCCACAGCTGTGCCCTTCAGATGGAATTGCTTGGAGGGGGCAGGGGAGAAGAGGGCCTTGGTGGCCTCCAGGCCAGCGAGACCACTAATAAGATTCCTGTGGACTCACATAGAAGCAAGGAGCCACAACAACTGAAAAAAAGGAGCCGCTCAGAGGCCAGTGAGTCATTGCAAGGGACCAGTGCATGGCCTGTCCCATGGGAAGTGTTTGCAGCAGGGGCAGTGGAGGAGATGGGCCCAATGGGAGAACACTGGGGCACAGGAAGGACAGCTGATCTGCACCCCAATCGGTGAAGGACCATTCAGAGGAGACTGGTCAGGAATATAGAATTGCATGGGGTGCAGTTTGCTGAAAAGACTCAGGCCCAGACCAGAGTTTCTATAAAACCCAGGAGCACTGGATCTCTTGAGAGCTGGAAGTACCTATAAAGTCAACCATTAAAACCTGAGCTACACAAAAAGCCTTCCCTAGGGAAATAGCAGCAAAGCAGCAATTTAGTTCAACCACAGAGCTCAAGTACTGGTCCCCACAGGAAGTTCCCCCATTTTGGAAGTATGCAAAAGACAGCAAATTAGTTCCAGAGCAGAGTTTAAGTGGTGGGAACAGCAAATAATCTGACACAGAAATGAGAGAATAAAACAAAGTACCTGCAAAAAGAGACAAAGTTTCATATTAACTAGTAAAGGTCTCATTTCACCAAAGAACACCTATAATACCTAGAAGGACCAGAAGTCCCCTGGGCTACCAAGCCAGAAAGGGGGAAGGGCCAGGGGCTTCAGCAATGTCCTCCAACATCTGCAACCAAACCCAAAGGTGGGGACCTCAGGCCTCAGTCATGCCCCCCAACACCCACAGCCAGCCCAGTGGCAACCACCAAGTCACAGCAAGAAGGGCCCCAGGTTTCTGAGATGGGACAGTGAGGGGTGAGGGCTTTTGCCACACCCCCCTGACATCTGCACCCAGCCTGGCAATGACCAATCTACTGCTGGAAGTCCCTGGTCTCCCCTGTGGGAATGAAGGGGGTCCCAAAGGCCTCAACCCCACCCCTCCTCCTTCCTCCTTCTTCCATCCCATTTCCTTCCCCTCTCCCCTCTCCCCATCTGTGAGGAGAATAGATTAGTTTAGTCAGGCCTCCTCACCTCAGGTCCAGCTGGGTATGATACGGCACATTCTCTGTAAACAAGCTGTGTGGGAGTAGAGTTAGTGCGCATGCGTGCCCGTGTATCTTTTGGCTTGTTGCTGCTTTTGGTGTGTTCTTCAGTGTGTGAAGCAGCGGCTCTGGACTGCTGGTCGGCTCCAAGACCCTTTCCTGTTACCTAGCTCGTAGACCTGTGTGTGAAGGGTTTGTGAACGGGCTCGAGGTGTCTGTGAGCTCCAGCCTTAGCTTCACAACATCCCTCCCAACTGCTCCTCAACATCCTAGAATGTAAAAATAATATTAATAAAATTACATTTTCTTTAAAATAAAAAAAAAAGCCAACCAAACAAAAAAATGTGACAGAAAGGATAATAGGGGAGGACTTGATCATCTAGGCAACAAACCAACACAGGAACAGTTAATCTTCCAAATGGAGAGAACAAATCAATGGATACTAGAGGTAGGAGGGGGAAGGGGAAGGGGAGAGAACGGATAAGGGGCATAAAGAATAAGTAAGATTTGTAACAATGAATATGCTAATAAAAATTTTTTAAAAGAAAAGAGGTTAAAAAGCCAACCAAACAAAAAAAGTGACAGAAAAGATAAGAGCTATAGAGCATCAGTCCAGGACTCCACCATCTGACCAGCAGTAGTCCTACAAACTGGGAACAGAAGTATATGGGGAGGGTGGGGGGCAGGTGTTTTTTCAAAATACAACACAGGAAAATTTCCTAGAGCTGAAGAACATTTGACTTCCATCCAAGATTCCAGAACAGTGAATGACAAATAACTCCATCAACGTCTACCTATGTTATCATCATGGAAGTTTAATATGCTGGGGATACAAGAGGTTGGTAAAGATTCCAGAAATGTAAACAAACACACTAACACGTCACCTACAAAGGAATAAGAGTCAAGTGGCGTTCTCAGTATTCTCATCAGACAGGCTCGATGCTAGGAGACCCTGAAGGCAAGTGTCTCATCAGAGAGAGGCCCTAGGTGGCCAGGAGGCTGCGCCTCGCTCCAGGAGGGCCCTTGTGCTTTGCCCAGTACCACAGTTTCTTGCATATTTCTCTTATTTACAAGAGAGTGAGTTACCTATGAGCAGGAATACCAGCTTCTTTATCTTAATAACTCCTCTCTTCTATATTTCTAGAGTCCTGCAAAGAAGAGACTCTCAAAGTCCCTTTGAATAAACAGTAGTCAGTCTCTGTCTCCCCTTCTCTGTGTCATCATTTCCTTTCTCCTGTGTTCTGACCCCTTCTTTCTCTGTCCTCTTATTCATTTTGAAAACACAAATTGGGATCCTCCATGTGCTAGGTCAAGGGGTAGGGAACGGACAAAGGCCAGTCCTGGGTTCCAGGAGGGGACAGACCACATGCCGGGACATGAACCTCAGGGGGCTGGCCAGTCTTTCTCTCCAAACTGACAGCACAGAAACTGGATGCGCCTACGTGATAGTTGAACGCTCCCTTTTCTTAAACCTGAGTTAAAGATGAATTAAACGGTATATGTTTCTAGTTTAAATATTTAGTTAATTTTCACTGATGGAATGTTCTGTAGGGCTAGTTCCCAAGGGGATAAAAGTTTCCTCCTCACTATAATGCAGGTAGAATCTATATGCTCCCTCCAACAGCCATACCCTGCTTTCCTTGTGAGTTGTTTTTTGAAAGGGGAGGCCGTAGGATGCAGATGAAACCTCACTGGCAACTTCTCTCTCCTCACAACAGGGCTGGGCCTGAGGATAACAGCGGGGAGTGGTCCTGGGACCGTGGGTGCCACAGAGAGCCGCTGGGAGGGTGAGGCTCCTCTGCAAACAGTTCCCTGGGAGCGCCTCCCCCTGGTGGCCACAAGAGGAAGCTGCGGTGCCCTCAGCCAGGGAAATGGCTAACAAGGAGTTAAGGTTTTACGCGCGCGCACGCACACACACACACACACACGCACGCACGCACGCACACGCACACGCACACACACCAGCACACCTTGTACCTTCTGGGTGTCAGAACCTTGATAATGAAGCTTAAACTTCAGGATCCCTCTCTTGCACAAGCCCCTTCTAAGGCCAGGAAGAGGCCCTAGCAAAATGTTCCCATGGACATATGTTTTTGCAAAATTTGCAAAAGTAAGGTTTTTGTTTTGTTTTGTTTTGTTTTAATAAGCTTTAGACCTCGCAAAGCCTATATCTAACCCTCATGGTCACACAGGGATCACTCGATCCAGACTCTCTGAATAGGTTCTTTAACTCAAATGTCCAGTGTACACCCCCACTCTACCCGCTGGAGGCTGCAGAGAGGACTTTGTGAAGAGCAGTCTGTGCAGGGGTGAGACCATGAGTTCATGGGTCAGATAGGTGTAAGTCTTCATTCCACCTCTGTCACTCACTAGCTGTGTGTCCCTAGGCGTGCTACTTACCCTCTCTGTGCCTATCTTTCTTCACCTGTAAGAGGGGTAACTGGTAATTGTAAGCACTCTCTGGGTTGCTGTGAGAATAGAATCAGGTAACGAACGGTAAGTGCTCTGTTTGGTGGCTGGCCTGTAGGAGGCTTTCAGGAATAGTGGCTATGGAAAAGGTCCTTAAATAGATATCCTAAACTGGGAACATACGTATACTCCTAACAAATTCAACTCTCTGTTTTAAGTTGAACCAGATAAAATTGCCAGTATTTCGCTGTTTTTCAACCTATAAAAATGTTAGTTTCACATGATTCCTCTTAATAGAACAAATGACCAAAATTACAATGGGCTGCTGAGATGCAGGTTATCGGTAGTGACACTCAGTTCCCCTCACTGGAAAAATGGTGAATCTGTGCTTGCTTGGGGAGGCTCAGGGAGGCAGTTGGTTCCTTGCTCTCTCCTCTCTCCTGGAACCCCTCTCTGATGAAATGGCCACTCCCTGCTTTTAGTCTTAATGGCAAAGTGTGCAGCAACAGTTTCAACAACTACAGGTCCCCCAGAACAAGGGAGGGACCCTCTGCCCCCAGCCCTGCTGACGGTCTCCCTGTGGCATGAGCTACTCTCCAGAACACAGCTCCTCTTTGGAGGTGCTGGTGCCCTGTGACCCCTTGCTATGCAAGTCCATGGTACTTAATCTAGAAGTCTCTCTTTCTTCATCTGGCCCTCAGGGAAGCAGGGGAGGATCTGGTGGAGAGAGATCCAGGCCCAGATGGAGTCCATACTGCAGAGGCCACACCTGGCAGCCAAAGTCTCCTGGCCTGAAGTTGTCCCTGGGAATCACAAACTCACAAACATACCTCTGGCTGCCAGTGCCTGGGCTTCTCCTGCTTAACTATTGCCCACCGGGTGGCCCGCAGGCCTCACACTCTGGAGAACATACACAGAATTCTGGAGCCCGATAACTGAGCTGGGCATTCAGGAGGTCAGTGGTCAGACCTCAAACACAAATGAAGCACCTGCTGTCAAGACAAGTACCCTCAGAGATGCCATCAGACTGTGCTGGTGGAGTTCTCTGAGAGGCATGAGGGTCATGGTGAGTAAGGCCTACGAAAGGAAAGGGGAGGAAGATGGGTGGGGGTGGAGAGCCAGCAGACCACACACAGACTGGCGGGACAAAGTTTCTGCCAGACTCACTGTCCAGGTCCTCCTTCAAGAAAAGACGTGCTGCCCAGCTGCAAGGAGTGTGGCTAGCAGACAGCCTCAAGCTGTTTGCTGCAGCAAGACCTGCCTCAATTTTGCAGCCAAGCTTACCCTGTTCTTGGAGTGAGCCCCAGCTGGTCATTGAGCAAGATGGCAGTCCAAAGGTACTTGTGCCAGTCTTTGCTTGGAGCTGTCCCATTGGGCTGGCAGAGATTTTATCATGTTTGCACTGCCATCTGATGCCTCCCCCTGCTCAATCCTGCTTCCCCTCTTCCTTTCACAGGTATTACTCCTCAATAAAACATTTGCATACCTAACTCTGTCTCACATCTGCTTTCTGGAAAGTCCATGCACAACACTTGGTACCAGGAGGGGTCCAAGAGAGCATCCACCGTGGAAGAGACACCACATAGACAAAATGACTCAGCTGGTTGGTAAGTAGCCTCTGTCAGTGGCCACCCCAATTCCAGCCCAATGGGCACATGAACAAAGTGGCCATGGTGACAGAGACCGAGGCCATGTATGGCCCAACACCATGGATTCATACTTAACAAGGTCAGTCTAGCTACTGATACCTCTGAATGCCCAATCTATCAGCACAGAGGCCAGTGCTAAGCCTGGCATGGCACTGTTCCTCGAAGAGACCAACCAGCCATGTGGTGGCAAGCTGTCTACATTGGGCCCCTTCTATCCTAGAAGGTCAGCAGATCATCCTCACAGAAACAGACATCTATTCTGGGTATAGATTTGAATTTCTTGTCCATAAGGTCTCAGGCAGCACCACTGTCCACAGGCTTATGGAATGCCTGATTCACAGGCATGAAATTCCATACAAATGTATGTGGGATTTGTTTTTCAGATTCTTAAGCATGGCACTAGGCTCTGCTTTTTCCCTCAAGATGTGATAGATACTGCTTTACATTCACTATTCCGGCTGGAGGTGGTTGAGAGTTTCAGAGGGTTGCTTTTGGACTTCACCACTCTAATATCTTACACTGCAGGCCAAGAGTCCAACATGGAGGTTACTCCAGCTACCAGCTATGTCAGTCTCAATTGCACAGGCCACCTGATGGGTCTATGAACACAGTAAACCCACTGTGAGCCAGGACTTTGGCCAGGATTCCATATGTCCCTACTCTAATAAGAGCACCATGACAATGCTTCAGATCTCTGGATATCAGCATCAACGCAGACCCTGTGTCCAGCAATCCTTGAAATGTCTTGAGTACAAGCCTTTCCCCATAGAAAATGTAGTTCCCTTTGGGAAAGGAGGGACGGAATCAGGTCCTGCAGGGTCCTTCTCCTGGGGTTCCAGTCTCCCCTTTAGTCAACAGCTCCGGGTCTGAAAACTGGCTCAGGTTCAAATCCCTAGGCAAGGGATCATGATTTTTTGTTGGGGTAACCACCGTCAGCCTCCTGCTTATTCGATTTTGGTCTTCTTTGAATACACATGTAACAGTACCCTTTGGCTGCCCGTCTATTTTTCCACTAGGAATGCTGTGTTCTGTTAACCATCTCCATAACTCTCTGAAGGTCAGACTCCCACGATTATCACTCTGACCCCATCAGTTATCACAGTCACTATGAGTCCTGTCTTCTGACCATTAAGTGTTGCCACCCGGCCTCCATCGCCCAGGCCCTATCATCCCCATTACTATCAGTGAACTAGCCTCAGTACCTGCCTCTTTTACCCTCAGTCCTCTGCAGCCTCTGGCACCATCGCTGCTCCTCTTGGACGGGATTCCCAGGAGCCAAGTACCAGCGGTGCCCCACCGGCTCCAGTGGTGGAGAGCTCAGAAAGCTCAGGAGAGAGGCCATGCTGCGGGATGGGGACATCTAATTTAAAGACTGTCCTTCTGTCCCCAGCTGTGCTGTCTTGTTCCTATCATGAGCTTTGTGAAGATGCCCACTGGGTGAGTGACACTAGTGCCCTGGTATCCAAGTGTGGCTTCCCATTTCTGGAGCCATATTCCATGTCCACAAATAAACCTCCCAGCTCCTAGGATGGGCTTTTCATGCTGTCAATCTATTGACCTTTTTGTCTCTTTGCTTCACTCCATGGATATGGTTTCCAGGTCTCTCTCAGGGGAATCCAGGAGGGGGTGTTGAATGGAGAAGTGGATGGTGGCCATGTTCTTCCAGCTCTATTCCACACTGACGACTGGTAGGAAGTTTCCCTTCCTTATCGTTCTTTTTGAAAATTAGATTGGCTATTCCCAAATTCTGGCATAAAGCTACTTTTTTATTTTTATTTTTTTAATAATACATGACTGGTAAGGGGATCTTAACCCTTGACTTGGTGTTGTCAGCACCACTCTCCCAAGTGAGCTAACCGGCCATCCCTATATAGGGACCCGAACCCGTCGCCTTGGTGTTGTCAGCACCACACTTTCCCAAGTGAGCCATGGGCCAGCCCAAAGCTACTTTTTTCAAGTAAGTCAATAATAACACAAATTCAGGAAGATGAACTCCTCAGGGGCAGGGAGGCAGCAGGATGGAAAAAGATTGGAGCACAGAGGTAGATGAGGTTACTGATCGTGGTTTAGTCTTAAAACTAGTGGTAGGGTCATAGGTATATAAATAGGTAAATTAAAGAGCATTCAAGGACCAATGATGGAAGCGTGTCATGAACCAGGCTCGTAATTACTCCAGTTCTGCACAATGAAGTCCGTTTAAAACAACGTGGCCTGGGAGTAGGCACAGGGCTGGGGCTCTCGTGGGAAAGTTTACACGGGTTTGTGCCCAAGGCTGGAGTGTTTCATGTCAGAGAAAGGGAGTCAGGAATCGTGGCCCACATCCACATTTGGATGGTTGTGAGAATTTCAGGTGCCTTAGGTTTTCTCTGTCCTTTGTTTTTGTTTTCTATGTTAATCATAGGAGAGTGAGGAACTTGTTTTAAAAAAAGAACTGACCCCATCCACTCCAGCTCTGAGGGGAGGTGGGGCAAGGTGGCATATGGCTTCACACAGTCTGGCGGCAGATTCTGGGGCAAGAGAAGGGACCAAGGCACTTATCAGAGGCCCGGGCCTGGGGCGAGCAGGACCCAGCAAGGAGTTCCCAGGAGTGGGGCAGTTAGAGCACTCTTAGAAGAAGGAATGGCTAAAAACTAATGCTAAAATTGTTTGCCTCGCTGGAATGTAAAAACATCCAGTCTTTTCAACAAAGCCTGCTTCTGAAACAAACGATGCATGTGAGTGACTCTGAGAGAAAACAAAGGAAAGGGCTGTCTCTAGGTTGGTGGTAGCAGAGGGGAAAGAATCACCATAAAATGTGGGAGGTGAATGACCACAGTGGCACTGAAGATGCAGGGACTCAGAGTCAGAGGGAACCTGAGAGTGCTGGCCCCAGAGTTCACAGAAATTTCCAGAAAGCCTTTGGACTTCTCCCAGAATGAGGAGAGGAGGTAGAAGTAAACTATGACGTCAGCTGACATATTAAGCAGATGAAATGAAATAGAGCTAAAGCAAACGTTACTGAGAGATGTATCCCTCAGTACACTTGGGGGGCCACCACTACCACTGGTACGAGCCTGCTTGTATTAGATGAAGAAACGCAACGTTTGGTGGTCTGGAGAGGCAGGAAGAAGGGAGGAGATGCCGGCCATAGATGTGGACAAAGAATAACAAAGCAAGATCCCCACTAGGGGCTGGCCAGTTAGCTCAGCTGGTTAGAGCGTGATGCTGCTAACACCAAGTCCAGGGTTCAATCCCTGTACCAGCCAGCTGCCAAAAAAAAAAAAAAAAAAAAATACAAAATCCCCACTTGTGAAGCTGTTTCGATTCCACAGTAGATGATGTGGTCAGAAATGCTGTGCTCAGAGCTCCAAAAGCTTCAAGGGGCACAGAGAAGTTTTCCAAAATGGCAGATGAGGTGAGCTGTAGTTTGAAGATATCCCTGAACTTCACCTAAAGAGATGGTGTTCCTGAGCCTAGAAAACAGGCCCTGGAAGCTGTATGGCAAGAGGTTAAGTTAGAAAAGGAGAGCGAGAGAAGGAATGAGGAGTAGGCATGGGTCCGGTGGACCCGGGGGCAGACTCCACATGTTGGAGGACAAATGATGCTTCATTTTCCCTCAGCAGCTGGATCCAGACCCCCATTTGTCCTCCCAACAGAGCAGTGGGTCAGCCAGGGGAAAGGCCCAGCACCCTTCTAACACCTCCCACCAGGTAACTTTCAGGAACCCTGTTAGCAAACACATCTCTGCACCTGCTAACCAAAGACCAAGAGGTGAACACACAGGACAAGAGAGAAAGACAGCATGAGGACTTCCCAGCCAGCCTTCTGCAGAGGCAGCTTTGCACAGCTCGCTGCTGTTTACCTTTGCTGGCTCTGTGGACAAATAGTGGCTGCAAAGATCTTTCTCTTACACATCTATGCTCCTACAAAGTCTTGCCACTTTCCAGCTGTGTGTCAGTAATTCTGGGTTGGCCAGCATAAGCAGATTTTTGAATCTGAATGCTTTTCAATCCAAGACACAGGTCACATACTCAGATGTCTTCAGGCCAGTCAGGTAATAAACAAGAGAAGCAGGGAGCGGTGGGAATTAGACAAACTGGAGCGCACAGACCACTTGCTCTCTGGTAGGGATGCAAGGCTTGAGTTCAGATCGTCTGTTTTTTCCCTCCTAAGGGAAACCATAAATCTGGATTTTTATGTGAAATGACCGGATTTTTAAAAAATGTGACATTAAGCTCCCTTTTTAAAAACCTGGTGTAGACAAAACCAGCGTGAAAAGCTTTGCAGGGGATGGTAGTTGGTGTACTGGAAGACGCCTATTTATAAAATGATGTGTAAGTGGAGAGTCAGGGTCTGCATGAGGGGAAGACAGGACGTATGGTCACAGAATGAGACAGTGGAGTTTGGAGCTTGGTGTCCAGGCTGTGGCCTCAGGAGTGGTGACCAAAGCAAGTCAACATCCTGGAGATGAGGAGCTTCAAAACAGGGAAGCCAGCACAGGGCTGGACAAGGAAAAGGGGAGGGCCTGAGCTGGCAGGAGAAACCGTGGCACAGATGCCAAAGTTTTCAGTGGGCAAGGGGGGTGACCTAGTGACAGCTATGAGGAGGGAGATCTGGGAAGCACAAGCTTCTGAGGGAAAGTGGGGGTTACGATGCTCAAAAAGGAGCTTTGTAATCTGTGCAGCATGATTGTGCAAAAGACTTAGCACTGAGTCTGGCAGACACAGATGCTCAATATATATCGGTTCAGGTGATTTGTTGATTTTCCTAATAAATACGTACTGGGGCACAGTATGTGCCAGACACTAGGGGTGAGTGAGATCGCAGGGTTGCTTCATTAAGGTGCTAGGCAAGTCAGCTAGCATTTGCAGGGCAGTCCAGCAAGGATTATGACAGGGCCACACACAGAGGAGCCAGACCTGCAGACAGGGAGAACTTTCTGGAACCCCACAAGGAAATAGTCCAGTGGAAAGGGAGGTGGTCAGTAATCCAGACAGGAGAAAAGGCTACATGGAAACTGGAGGCTAAGTAGTTAGCAGCACTGTCGAGGCTGAAGGAATTGGCAGAGCTGGCCCTCCGCAGACAGGGTCACATGCAGGGCCTTCCAAGGAGGGAGGCCTCCACCAGGGTCCCAGGGAAACTTCCATCCTAACAAGTACTTGTATCATCTAACTGTGTGCCAAGCACTCTCCAAAGAACTTATAAAAAGTCAAATTTAGTCTTCCTATCAGCCTTACGAAGAAGGTCCACTATTCTCTACCCTCAATTCCACAATCCAAAACTCTGCAAACCTAAGGATTTTTATAACTTGTTTGCCAGCAAAATTTGAGCTGAACTGACATGAGGATATTTCTATCTTTACCCCCATGTAATGTGAATATTCATGTTTTGTTGCAGAAATACTGTGCTTGATGACAGGATATTGCACTCGATCTCACTGGGGATGAGAAATATATGACATATTCAAAGTACTGTGTTTTATAAAATCCAAAATTTCTGAATTCTGAAACCTGTGTGGTCCCAGGGGTTTCGGTTAAGGGACTGCAAAAACTGTTACCATCCCCATTGTACAGATGAGGAAACCAAAGGATAAGTAGCCTCGCCAAGGGTACACAGGTAGCTAGTAAAAGAGCCAAAATACAGACCCAGACAGTCTGGCCCCAGAGTTCTTGCTACTCCGATATATTTTAGAAATAATGGAGGAAAGGAGACCAGTAAGAAAGCCATGGCAGTCAACCAGCCATAGGTAGGGATGGAAGGAGTGAAGAACCAAGAAATTGTTTAAAAGGAAAATCAACAGAGCCTGGTGGTCGTCGGTAGTTTGGGAGGAATTGGTGGTCATGGGAAGATAAGTCCAGGAGGACACCCAGGGATCCGGATTCAGCCGATGCTTCACTGACGCTCGACAGCAACATGTGGATGGACTGAGACTGGAAAGAAAGGGCCAGAGCACTGGGGATTTAAAAGATACTCTAAGAAGCTGGTTGTGGAGAAACCACCAAAGACTGAGGGGCCAAGAAATGGCCTCCTGAGGTGCTGTAGGGACATGACCACGGGGGAAGAGGAGGCAGCGTGGATGTGCAGGATGGGGGGACATCACCCCAGAGAAACGCGGGAGGCAGGAGGGCAGCAGACACCTGCTGGAAGATCAGACTGTGGTCTTGGGGGGGTGCTGACCTCTGCCACCCCTTTAGCAATGACCCACTGACAGTGTCCGTTCCTGTGCTGCAAAGTCAGAGCCAAGCCCTGCATGGAACAGGGGTGGGATGAGGAGAGTCATCTCATTAATAGGGGAAGCTGGAGTATTCCTGGTGCACTCAGACATGGCTGCCCTGGGGAGGGGACCGTGAGCATTCCTGTGGCAACTCTGTTCTGACACAGAGCCCTGCATCCTCAGGGATGGAAGGACAATGAGGGTTGTCTTCACTACTGAGGGCCGTAGGATGGGGCAGGATGGGGGTCCCACCTTCCCCACACCCACCTCGCCCTCCCCTCCTGGGGCCTGACTCCATTCCCCATCAATTCCTCCTTAAGTCCCCAAATCTGTCCTTACCTCCCCCTGACTCTCCCAGAGGAAGAGAGATCCCCTCTGCTCTACGGCTCACCCCTGGCACCCATGACGGTGACTTCAGCTGCTAGTTATAAAGCTCAGTCCACACTGCCTCACACAATACACAGGATTTAGCAGCGGTGTAACCAAAAAGTCCAGGGCAGGGAGCACTTCTACAGGATTTTGATCCACCGGCTCCCGCTCTGTTTTCAGCATTTCTCTAGACAATGCACGACAGACCCTGCCCCCTAATTTTAAGGAAGAAAATTGAAAGGAGAAAGAAAATAATATAATAATAATATAGGGAGGGTCCCTCTATCCCAGCACTGCACAGATCTGTCCAACAGCGTTAGCTGGAGCTAATGCACGCTTTTTCTGTTCACACTTCTGTCCTGTTTCCCCTCCTTAGCTTTTGTCAGATTCTCAAAAGAGTCCATGACCCAAAAGAAGTTACAAACCATTGCCCAGCAGAAAAGAAAATTAGTTCATGATCGTTGTTCTTAATTCTAAATGTTGAGTAAATGCTCAAGTTCTGTTACGGTTTTAAGAATCTGGATGCGGCACAGGTTTCATTCTGACTCCCATGTCCCACAGGGGATGGAGAAGATCTTGGGGCATAGAAGGGACAACACAGCGGGCACTGGAGAAGGGTAAGGACAAAAAAGCTGGAACTGAACAGAGGACCTGGCAGGTCTATTTCTCCTTGGCCTCATCTCGCTTCAGATGTGACCAAAGCCTCAAAGAGAAAGACTGAAAGTAGATGTCAGAGCTCATTTATTATTTGTGCCACTTAATGTTCATAATTATTTTTAACCATTTATTCTTAAGACAATTGTATGGGCAGAATAATTCTCAACTCATCTTTCTTGTAATGTTTATGAGATCCTAAGGTAAAAGAACTCCACCTAAATGCAAATTATAACCACAATGAGACACCAGTGTATATCAATGATATTGTGAAATATGTATTTGGTTTTCATCCCCGTCTCCTGGCGTACAACTCCTAAAATTCTTAGAATCTCCAAAGTGGTGTCTTTTTGTATGCTAATGAGCTGATTGACGGCTGGCAGCCCCTAGGTAGCTTCAGGATGGAGGCTGGTCATGGGAAAGACCAAGGTGGGACTTTCAGTTCCACCCCCTGACCTCTAGGATGGGAGAGAGACTGAAAGTTATGTTGATCACCAGTAGCTGATGATTTAATCAATCACGACTATGTAATGACACCTCCATTAAAAAGCCAAAAGGACAGGGCTAGGAGAGCTCCCGGATAGCACAACACATGAAGGTTCCTGGAGGGTGGCACACCTAGGAAGGGCATGGGTGCTCCTTGTCCCTTCTCCTACACCTTGCCCCATGCTTCTCTTCATCTGTATCTTTTGTAATATCCTTTATAATAAATGGGTAAACATAACTAAGTATTTCCCTGAGTTCTGTGAGTCTCTCAGCAAATTAATCAAACCCAGGGAGGGGATTATGGGAACCCCAATTTATAGCCAGTGGATCAGAAGCAAAGGTAAAACAACCTGTACTTTGTGGTTGGCATCAGAAGCTGCAGTGGGGCTGGGGGGGGGGGCTTGGGGACTGAGCCCTCAACCTGTGGGATATGATACTATCTCCATAAGATTGTGTCAGAATTGAATTGGAGGGCACCCAGCTGGTGTCCGCTGCAGAACTGGTTACTTGCTTGCTTGCTTCCTGGTGGGGGGAAATCCCCACACATTTGGTCACTGAAGTCAGTCTTTTGTGCTGATGATTGTTACTGGGTAACAGTAGAGGAAAAACACTTCTGTGTGTGTTTGTTCCCACTCAGTACTTATTAGAATATCTAAAAGTAAAGAGACAGACTATACCAAGTGGTAGTGAGGGTGTGGAAGAACTGGAACTCTCATACACTGCTGGCAAGGATGTACAATGAAACAACTACTTTGGAAAACAGCTTAGAAGTTCCAAAAGTTAAAATTCAACAACCATATGATCCAGCCATTCCACTTCTAGGTATTTACCCAAGATAAATGAAAGAATATGTCCATAGTGACTTATACACAAATGTTCATCACAGGTTTATTGTAATAGCCAAAAATTAGAAATAACCAAATGTCTAGCAACAGATGAAAAGATAAACTAAGTGTGGCATATCTATATAATGGAATATTATTCTGCAATGAAAAGGGATGAATTATTGATACACACAACAATGTAGGTGAATCTCAATAATGTTGAGTGAAATAAGTCAGATAGAAAAAGAGTACATACTGTATGATTTCATTTATGCAAAATTTTAGAAAATGCAAGCTTCTCTAGAGTGACAGAAAGCAGTTCCGTGATTGCCTAGGCACAGCAGGTAGGGGAGGGAGGAATTATCAAGGAATTACCAGGTGATGGATACATTCATTATCTTCATAGTGGTGATGGTATCACAGTTGTATACATATGTCAAAACTTACTAAATTATACACTTTATTAAATATGAAGTTTATTGTATATCAATTATATCTCAATAAGCTGTTAGAAAAAGAAACTCCTAATGCCCACTACACCTCTCCACCTTTTTGTTCTTGGGACCTTGTGTTTATGACTTTGTTTTAAATTTCCCCTTTTCCCGCCCTGCCTGTCTCTCCTTCAATTTCATAATCTGCCTAAATGAGGCATGATTCTCCTCTCTGGGCTGGACAATGTCAGACTTTCATAGAAACAAGATGAAAGTATCAGGACTCTACAAATAAGAGTCCAGTCACAGGGATAATACACCCCTTATTTTGTCTCACGGTACCAAGCTATTATCCCTGCTGCTTTTGGCCCTATGCCAAGGGTCCTATTTTTGTGCTGGTCTAGGCAGTTGTGGTTCTCAGAGCTGGGAAGACTCTCCTGGTGACAGAGTAAAGACAGAGGACTCTTTTCTGGGGAGTGTGGCCAAGCTCTGAGCAGCAGCCATCATCTGTTTCAAGGAGGAAGCTGTTTCTACACCTTTTATTACTTTCCCCAGGGCAAAATTTATGACACCTAATTGCATATTTCTTGCATCATTCACTAACAAAATGGAAAATGTCCCCAGGCCAGAATCTTCTCTCCAGTACCCTCAGGGCTGAAACTGCCAAAAATCAAACACAAGCCCTCATCATAAGATCAGCTGAGATCAGCTGACCTACAGCTGCAGTTGAATTATCAGCCTCGCAGGGTACTTACTGCTAAAGTGAGAGCATTAGTTGGGAAAGAATGGGATCCTGCAAGTTGGGATGGGGATGTGTGGAAAGACCCTGACGAAGCTGTGGACATGGAACCCCTAAATTGCATTGAGGCTTGTTCACCAGAAATGAATTCCCCACCCTCAACCCCAGAGAGAGCGGCTTTTCCACCTCTGCCTGAGGGGATTAACTCTGCATTGCCTAAGGAAACAGTAATGGCTTTCCCTGAGGCAGTGACTGAGCAAGACAATGCTGATTCTCCTTAGGACCCATCCCCACCTCCTGTCTTTGATTCTAGACCCATAACTAGACTCAAGGCCCAGCAGGCCCCTAAAGGTGAGGTACATAGTGTGACCCATGAGGAGGTGCATTACACTCCAAAGAACTAAATGAATTTTCTGCTTCATACAAGCAGAAACCGGGATAATATGTATGGGAATGGATATTAAGGGTGTGGGAGAATGGTGGAAGGAATATAAAATTGGATCAGGCTGAAGTTATTGATATGGACCCACTGAGCAGAGATTCTGCATTTAAGTGTTGTCAACCTTATTTCATAGTATTTGCAATTTTAAGTTATGGGATATTGGGAGAAGGGTAAATATCATTTAAGGACTTTACCATTTTCTTCTTGGAAAGGGATTAATGCGTTTCCAGTTGTACGCAGGATAATGTATCATGTTAGGCGAAACTATTATGTTATTGTACCATTTGAAAATTAAGTGTGATTTAAGGAGACAGTATGGACACCAAGCTGACAAGGGGTGGACTTGTGAAGGTTAAGTCTAGATGTCAAGGAAACCTGGTAAAGCAATCTTTTTAGGTGTGTCCATGACGGTGTTTCCAGCAGAGATTAGTATGAGTAGCCTGGGTGTGAAAGACCCACCCTCAGTGTGGGTGGGAACCATCCAATCTGCTGGGGGTCCAGAGAGAACAAAAGACAGAGGGAAGAGGTGAAGCTCTCTTTCGATCTGCTGGAGCTGAGACACACTCTTCTCTCCTGTTCGTGGACATCAGAGCTCGAGACTCTTCAGCTTTTGGGTTCCAGAACTTACACCGAGGACACCATCAGCTTCCCTGGTTTTGAGGCCTTTGGACTTGGCCTGAGCCATGCTACCGGCATCCAGTTTATAGACAGCCTATCGTGAGACTTTTCTTCACAGCCACATGAGCTAATTACCCTAATAAATTGCTCTAATATAATTATAACCTATCCTATTGATTCTGTATCTCTGGAGAACCCTGACTAATACACTCCCTATTCATAAAAAGAAAACTAAAAAGCAAACAAAGATGACTTCTAAACAAAGATGGATTTATAACAGGGAATTTCTTTTTTTCTTTCTTTCTTTCTTTTTTTTTTTTTAAAGATGACCAGTTAGGGGATCTTAACCACACTCTCCCAAGTAAGTAACCGGCCATCCCTATATAGGGATCTGAACCCGCGGCCATGGTGATACCAACATGACACTCTCCCAAGTGAGCCATGGGCTGGCCCAATATAACAGGGAATTTCACCTATTACAAGTATTCCCAATATAGCTCTTGCTATATATATATTACAAATATAATCAAATCTGGCTCATCACAGATAATAGCATCATACAAAGGGGCATCATAGAGGGCTGTTACAGAGATGAGCATCACAGGAAGGAGATATGATTGTTATCACATATCATCATAGAGAAGGACAACAGAGGGTCCTCCTAGAGAAGTCTGTCAGACAGGAACATCTTAGAGGCTTTCATGTTAGCCTCTCCTGTCTGGACATCCAAGAGCAGGGGTGGATCTTATCCATCTTCATGTTTCCAAAATCCAGCACATGTGTTGTCACATAACAGACTAAACTGGCCTAGTTCCTGGAAAAGTGTCCAATGTGCTGAATGCTCCTGACTTCTCCCACCCTAAGATGCCTCTGGATACCCATTTGTAGTAGGCAGAATTTTTAGGATGGCCCTCTAAAGATGTTCCACTTTAATCCCCAGAACCTGTGAATGTTCTAAGATACTACTCCCATGCTTATGTTATACAGCACAGTTGATCTCAACATAGGGAGATTATCTGGGTGGGTATGATCTGGTCTCAGGAACCCTTAAAAGTAGAGAATATTTTCTGGTTGGTGGCAGAAGAAGTCAGAGGGATTTGAAGCATGAGAAAGAAATGAGGCACCATTTCTGGCTTTGAAGATGGAAAAGGTCATGTGGATGGATGGCAGAGTAGGCTGCAGGAGCTCAGCAACCCTCCACTGACAGCAGCAAGAAAACAAGGACCTCAGTCCTACAGACTGAAGGAGTCAATCCAGCCAACAACCTGAGTGATCTTGGAAGTGGATTCTTCCCAGGGCCTCCAGATGAGAGTCCAGGCCAACCAAAACTTTAATTTCAGCCTTGTGAGACCCTGAGCATAGAACCCAGTTGAGCCTATCCAGACTTCAAACCTACAGAACTGTGAATTAATGACGTGTTGTTTTAATTCAAAAAACCAACAAATCTGTTAATTCTACCTGCTTCCTATAAAAAGGAAAATCCCTCACATGTGATCATAAGGAGGCCTCAAGACAACGGAGGGATTTTCCAAGAGTCTCCAGACCCCCTTCCCATCTGATTTTGTGCCTCCAGGTCCTCGCTCTACTTTGTCTCCCACCTCCCACTACCATGATAGAACAGCGCTCACTGCCTGCCTCAGCTTTCTCACAACTCACCCCTTAACTCTCCATCTGGCTTTGGCCTCACCCCTCCAATGAGGTAGCTCTCAAAGGCCACCAGCAGCCTCAGTTGTTGTCCTCATGACCTTTTCTTAGGGCTGGTCTATCACCTCTCTCTAATCTTTACCCTTGCTCTCTCTTCTGCCCTTTTCCGAGTCTCTCCAATCACTCCTTCCCATTGATTCCTCATTGTATCCCAATCCCTTAAGTATGGATAATTTGCTAAATTCTATCCTTGAATGGCTATTCTTCTCTCTGTGCACAGACTCTCTGAATATCTTTTATCCTTCCATGCTTCAAGTTTTAATTTATTATTCAAATGACTCTCAAATCTAAGTGTCTAGCCCTAAGCTTTCTCTCCAAGCTTGAGATTCACAGATGGTGGACTGTAAATAAGATACATTATTAACAAATGAAAGAAAAGATAATTTTAAAATCTGAAACTCAAAATCATAAAGGGACCAGAAACTCTGGAGAATTCCTAAAGATGAAATGTTGATGAAATGACAATGGGATTAAACTGAAGAAAGCACAATCCAAAATGTGGAAGGGAGAGCACTGTGCCCTGAGGAGGAAGGGCCTGAGAGCTGGAGGGACCCAGGGCAACCAAAGGGAGAATCATCAAGAAGAGCTGCCATGTGTCTATACTTTATAAACCAATCCCTGCCCACATATATCCAGACAACCCGAGGCAACTGGGTCTCTCTCTCCAATAGCACAGTGAATGTGGGCTTGGATCAGAGAGACAAGACAGTGCCGCATGCATACCGAAAGCTGGAGCACCCACGTCCACAGGACCAGCCTCTGCCATACCCTGTTCCAGCTGCCCACCACCCCCCTTCCCCACTCTCACTCCCATCTCACTCCTTCCCTAAGCTAACAGCACAAATATCAGAGTCTAACATGGCCTCTTAACTAAGACAATGAGCACAGTCAACAATCAGCATGCCTTTGAGTAAATCCAACATCATGAAAGAAATAGAAAACAATAAAAAAAGAATCTATACCATGTGTATATTAAAAGGCCTCAAGCTCTGCAATTACAGAGGGTACATTCATTTGCCGCTGTCCTTACAGACAAAGTCTCGCTGCCAATACTGGCTGATGCAAGCTACCTTTTGTCAGCATTTGTGAATGGTACACAGACAATGGGTTGTTACACAAATTTGTGCATGCAGAGTGATATGAGTACTCCTCTGAACATCAGCTGTCATGGTTTGATAATAACAACCCAGCCATTAGAGTGTTCTGCAAAAAATTATCATCAAGGTATACGGTGTGAAAAAGATACCTTTCTTGAAAAAATAATATTACCTCACAGAGATGCTTTAATAATTTACTGTTGGGCAAAAAGTGGCAGTTTTGCTACTGTTATAAACTTCAAAGGAATTTTGTCTTTAAACCAGATGTGATTTTTAAGTGAGGCAATGGGACAAGGTAACCACACCCAAATACATTCTGTGAAGGTGCTGTGCTTTCTTTTTCCAATATTTCTCTAGAATTTTCAATCTCATTGTATGTGATAATTCCTACCTGATTGTATTATACTAAACCATGTTCTTTTCTCACTTCCAGCTGTGGTAACAGGAAATAAACAAGGCTAATATTTACAACTAAAATAAAAAAAAGCTTACAGAAGCAAAGTGTAATTATATATAGCAAGACTTAAATATAATTCAATCCTCAGAGGTGTAAGGGAGGGCCTGGCATCCCAGAAACAAGAATAGTCAGGCTATGATGACAAAGAACCAAAGAGATCTTGAAAATTAATAAAAAACAATTATAGAAAAAATTAAGCAGATGAGCTGATAACAAAATAATTACAGTTTATGAGAATTACTGAGCTGGAAAGGGAGTAGGATGATATATTCAAAGTGCTGAAAGAAAAAAGCTGTCAAGAAAACCACACCTGGAGAAACCGTCCATCAAAAATAAAGGAGAGAGAAAGACTTTCTCAGACAAACAAAAACTGAAAGAGTTCATCACCACTAGACCTGCCGTACAAGAAATGCTTAAGTAAGTTCTTTGAGTTGAAATAAAAGGGTGCTAAACAGCAACACGATATTATAAGAAAGTATGAAACTCATTGCTAAAGGTAAATATATAGACAAATACAGAATACTGTATTACTGTAATGATGGTGAATAAATTACTTCTAATTCTAATACAAGAGTTAAAAAACAAGTATTAAAAATAAATATAACCAAAAAAAAATGTTAAAATATACACAGTATGAATTGTGACAATAATAGCATAAAGTGTGGTGGGGGGAGAGGTTAAAGTGTAGAATTTTTGTAGATGATTAATCTTAATTTTTTATCAGCTTAAAGTAGACTGTTACACCTATAAGGTATTTTCTGTAAACCTCAAGGTAATCACACACAAAAAACCCTATAGGAATTACACAAAAGAAAAAGAGAAAGGAATCAAAGCATATCAACACAAAAAATCAACAAAACACAAAGGAAGACAGCAAGAAAGGAAAAGACAGACAAAATAACTACAAGACCAACAGAAAACAACTAACAAAATGTCAATAGTAAATTCTTCCCTGTCAATAATTACTTTAAATGTAAATGGATTAAATTCCCCAATCGAAAAACATAGAGTGGCTGAATGGTTTTAAAAAAAAACAAGATTCAAATATGTGTCAAAGAACCTCAGTTTAGACTTAAGGACACACATAGGCTAAAAGTGAAGGAATGGAAAAAGATACTTCATTCAAATGTTAACCAAAAGAGAGCAGGGTGGTTATACTTATAACAGACAAAATAGATTATAAGTCAAAAACTGTCACAAGAAACAAAGAAGCACATTTTATAATCATAAAAGGGTCAATTCACCAGAAAGATATAATGATTATAAATATATATTCACCCAAGAAGAGAGTACCTCACTATATAAAGAAAACATTGACAGAACTAATGGGAGAAATAGACAGCAATACAATAATAATAGGAGACTCCAACATCTCACTTTCAATAATGGACAGAACATACAGACAGAAGACCAATTAGAAAACAGAGGACTTGAATGAAACTATAGATCAAATGGACCTAAGAGATATATTCAGAACATTCCACTCAACAGCAGCAGAATACACTGCTCTCAAACACACACAGATCTTTCTCCAGAATAGATTACATATTAGGTCACAAAACAAGTCTTAACAAATTTAAGAAGACTGAAATCATAACAAGTAT
This sequence comes from Cynocephalus volans, assembly GCF_027409185.1. NCBI lineage: Eukaryota > Metazoa > Chordata > Mammalia > Dermoptera > Cynocephalidae > Cynocephalus > Cynocephalus volans. Next base: position 101,394,396 of record NC_084460.1, on the reverse strand, counting down.
CTTTTCTGACCATAATAGAATAAAACAAGAAACAAACACCAGAAGGAAAACTGGAAAATTTGCTATTACATGGAAATTAAACAACACACTCTTGAGCAGCCATTGCCTCAAAAAATAAATCAGAAAGTAAATTAGAAAATAGCTTGAGACAAAAGAAAATGAAAATACAACACACCAAAATTTATGAGATGCAGCAAAAGCTGTCCTAAAGAGGGAAGTTCACAGCAATAATGTCTACATTAGAAAAGAAGAAAGATCTCAAATAAATAATCTAATTTTGCACCTTAAGTAACTAGAAAGAGAACAAGAAAGTAGGCTCAAAATAGCAGAATTAAGGAAACGACAAAGATTAGAATAGAAATAAACAGGATAGAAAATAGAAAAATAATATTTTAAAAAATCAATGAAACTAAGAATTGATTTTTTGAAAAGGTAGACAAAATTGACAAACCTTTAGCTAGAATAACTTGGAAGAAAAAGAGAGAAGACTCAAATGAATAAAATCAGAAAAGAAAAAAGAATTGTTACAAGTGATGCCACAGAAATAAAAGGGGTCTTAAGAGACTACTGTAAATAATTATGTTGACAAACAGGATAACCTAGAATGAATAAGTTCTTGGAAACATACACCTACCAAAACTAATTAAGAATAAAGAAAAAGCTAGTAGAGAGATTGAATCAGTAATTAAAAATCTCCCAAAAAAGAAAAGCATATGACTAAATGGCCTCACTGGTGAATTCTACCAAACATTTAAGGAATTAATGCAAATTCTTGTCAAAATACCCCCCAAAATTGAATAGGAAACAATTCCTAACTCATTTTACTAGGCCACAATTACCCTGACAGCAAAACCAGAAGACACCACAAGAAAAGAAAACTATAGACCAATACACCTTATGAACATTGATGCAAAAATCCTTAACAAAATATAAATAGACCAAATTCAGCAGTATATTAAAAGTGTCATACATCATGACCATGTGGGATTTATTCCTGGAATTTAAGGATGATTCAATACATGAAAATCTATCAATATGATATACCACTTTAACAAAATGAAGGGGAAAAAACACATGATTATCTCAATTGATGCAGAAAAAGTACTTAACTTCAACATCCTTTCATAGTAAAAATACCCACCAAACTAGGGATAGAAGGAAACTACCTCAACATAATAAAAGTCATATATGAAAAACCCACAGCAAACATCATACTCAGTGGTGAAAGACTGAAAGCTTTTCCTGTTAGATCAAAAACAAGGCAAGGATGCCCACTCTTACCATTTTATTCAGTATTGAAAGTTTTGCCCAGAGCAATTAGGCAAGAAAAAGAAACAAAATGCATCTAAATAGGAAAAGAAGAAGTTAAATTGTCCCTGTTTGCTAATGACACAATCTTGCATATAGAAAACCCTTTCACATCACACACCAAAAATTATAAGTATATGAGGTAATGAATATGTTACTTAGTTTGATTTAATTATTCCATAATGTATACATATATCAAAACATCTTATTGTACCCCATAAATATATAAAATTATTTGTCAATGAAAAGAATTTTAAGTAGGAAACCCTAAAGACTCCATAAGAAAAACAGTTAGAAGTAATAAATGAATTCAGTACAGTTGCAGGATACAAAATCAACATATAAAAATCAGTGTATTTCTATACACTAACAGAGAACTACCTGAAAAGAAATTTAGTAAAACAATCCCATCTATGTAGCACCAAAAAGAATAAAATACCTGTGAAGGTTAATTCTAGATGTCAACTTGGTTAGATGAAAGAATGCTGAGAAACCTGGTAAAGCTATCTTTCTAGGTGTGTCTGTGAAGGTGTTTCCAGCCGAGATTAGTATGAGAATCTGAGTGGCCTGGGTGGGAAAGATCCACCCTCAATGTCTGTGGGAACCATCCAATCTGCTGGGGGTCCAGAGAGAACAAAAGACAGAGGAAAGAGGTGAAGCTCTCTCTCGATCTGCTGGAGCTGAGACACACTCTTCTCTCCTGTCTGTGGACATCAGAGCTCGAGACTCTTTAGCTTTTGGGTTCCAGGACTTACACCAAGGACACTATCAGCTTCCCTGGTTTTGAGGCCTTTGGATTTGGATTGAGCCACGCTACTGGCAACCAGTTTATAGATGGCCTGTTGTGGGACTTTTCTTCATAGTCATGTGAGCTAATTCCCCTAATAAATCTCTCTCATATAATTATAACATATCCTATTGATTCTGTCTCTCTGGAGAACCCTGACTAATACAATACCTAAGAATAAACTTAACTAAGGAAGTGAAATACTTGTATATTAAAAACTATAAAACATTAATAAAATAAATTAAATAAGACAAATGGAAAAATATCCCATGTTCATGGATCGAAAGACTTAATATTGTTAAAATGTCCATACTGCCCAGAGTGATCTACAGATTCAGTGCAATTCCTATCAAAATTTCAATGGCATTCTTTATAGAAATAGAAAAAATATATAAAATTAAAATGGAACAACAAACGACCATGAATAGCCAAATCAACAGAGAATAAAGAACAAAGCTGGAGACATCACCCTTCCTGATTTTGAAATACATTCCAAAGTTACAATAATGAAAATGGTATAATACTGGCGTAAAGACATATAGACCAATGGAACATAATAGAGACCCCATAAATAAATCCTCACATATACTATCAATGGATCTTCAACAAGGGGGCTAAGAATATGTAATGGGGGAAAGGTAGTCTCTTCAATAAATGGTATTGGGAAAACTGGATATCCACATGCAAAAGAGTGAAATTGGGCCCTTATCTTACACCATACACAGAAATCAACACAAAATGGGTTAAAGCCTTAAACACTAGACTTGACACCATAAAATTTCTTGAAGAAAACATTGAGAAAAACCTTCATGACCCTGGTCTTGGCAATGATTTCATGGATATGACACCAAAAGCACAAGAAACAAAAACAAAAATAAATAAGTGGGACTACATCAAACTCAAAAGCTTCTGCACAGCAAAGGAAAGAATCAAGAATGAAAAGGCAACCTATGAAATGTGAAAAAATATTTGCAAACCATATACAATAATGCACTGCATAACAACATTTTGGTCAATGAAGTACCACATATATGATGGTGGTCACAGCAATAGGCTACACCATATAGCCTAGGTGTGAGGTAGGATATACCATCTAGGTTTGTATAAGGATAATCTGTGATGTTCACACAACAACAATATCAAACGCATTTCTCAGCATGTATCCCTGTCATTAAGAGATGTATGGCTGTATCTGATCAAGAGTTAATCTCCAAAATATATAAGAAACTTCTTCAACTCAGTAGTAAAAAAGTTGAAAAACTAATAACCTGATTTCAAAATGGGCTAGGGACTTGAAAAGACATTTCTCCAAAGATATCATTGTACAAATGGCCAACAGGTATATGAAAAAGTGTTTGTCACTAATCATCAGAGAAATGCAAATTAAAACCACAATGAGATATCACCTCACACCTGTCAGCATTGCTATTATGAAAAAATAAAAGATACACATTGGCAAGTATGTGGAAAAATTGGAATCCTTGCACACTGCTAGTGGGAATGCAAAATGGTGTAGCCACTATGGAAAAAAGGATGGAGATTCCTCAAAATACTAGAAATAGAGCTACCATATGATCCAGCAATCCCACTTCTGGGTATTTATCCAAAATAATTGAAATCAGGGTCTCAAAGAGATATTAGTACTCCTATGTTCATTGTAACTATTCACAATAGCCAAGAGGTGGAAACAACCCTTAATGTACATTGACATATGAATGGAAAAAGAAAATGTGGTCTATACATACAGTGGAATACTCTTCAGCCTTAAAAAGGAAGGAAGTTCTGCAATACACAACAACATGGATGAACCTTGACATTATGCTAAGTGAATAAGCCAATCACAGAAAGACAAATATTGCATGATTCCACTTATGCAAGGTATCTAAAATAGTCAAATTTCTGGAATCGAAGAGTAGAATGGTGGTTCCCAGAGGATGGGGGGAATTACTAATCAGTGGGCATCAAGGTTCAGCCAATCAGGATAAATAAGCTCTAGAGATCTGTGTACAATATGTACCTATGGTCAACCATTAAGTATTATACACTTAAAAATTTGTTAAGAGGGTAGATCTCAGGTTGAGTGTTCATACAACAATAAAATGATTTTTTTTTAAAAAGAGGTTAGAAAAAAAGTAAATACTGAGCTGGAAAATTGAACTGAGGGATTCTTCAGGAATGCAGCACAAGAGAAGGAAAATATGAATTAATATATTTAAGAGATATAGAAAATAGATTCTGAAGTTCCAATATCCCTCTAATAGGTGTTCCAGAAGAAGAAAATGTAATAGAATTTTAAAGAAATGTTAAAGCTACAAAATAGAACAGTAAATAACATGATAGTGTGTTACCACCAACCAATACTGACAATTTATAAAGTTTTACCAGATATGCTCTGAGTAATATTTTTTAAAAAATAAAACATTACAGATAAAGCTAATGATCCTACTGCCCTATCTCCTCCCTTTCTCTTAGGCTAGCAGCCTCCACCATAAATGTGTGTATATCTTTCCTATCCAATCCAATACATAGCATAGTAATGTATATTGTAAAATATATATCATGCTTTTGTATGGAGCTTTGAATTTTACTTAAGTAATAACATACTGTACATAGGGTTCTGCAACTAGCTCTTTTTACTCAATACCACAAGTTTTAGCTCTCTCCACATTTATGGAGAGTCAGTTAATTTCTTCAGACTGCTATGAAACATTTCTTTTTATGACCGACCATACCACATTTTTATATAGTACTTTATTTATTGATAGACTTATGCAGTAGTTCCAAATGTTTACCATCATGAAACCATGTAATAACTGTTCACATTGCCTTACACACATGGGTGAAGCTTTCTTCAAGGGTATGAGAGCACTTCAAAAAGTCTGTGGAAAAACAGAATTAACAGATAGTACAAATATTTTCATGAACTTTTTAGTACCTACATATATCTAAAAGTAGAATTGCAGGATGACAAAATATGCATATTTCCAATTTTACTAAATTCTGCCAATTTATACTCCAACAAACAGTACATGTCTGTCCTCATTCTCCCTCAACTCCACCAATACTTATTATTTTTAGACTTTTTAACTCTACCAGTCTGGTGGGTGAGAAATTATGCTTCATTATAATTTTAATTTGCATGTTCCTGATTGCTAGCAAGGCTGATCATCCTTTCGTGGTCTATTGGACATCTGGGATTCCTTTTCTGTGAATTGCCTCTTTGAAGCCTTCCTTTAATTGCATTTATAGTAAATTTTAAATTTTATGTAATTGAATGTATTAATGTGACAATGAGTATTTCTCAAACCCGAAGAAAAATGTGAGTCCTTAGAAGTGAGACGTCACGCTGAGTGCTAAGCAGGATGAACATAATAAATGCCCGTTTGACACACTGTAGGGAGATGTCAGAACATGACTGAGGGTTTTAGGTGTTTGTGGGGAGGGAGCGGGAGGAGGACTTATTGCTTGTGCTTGTTTTTGCGGTGAGACTCAGAAGAGAGACAGGGAGCGCTCTGGGTTCTGGGAGGAACCTGGCAAGAAACTGGGAAGGTCTTGAGCATTTTCTGGGCTTGAGCTGTCAGTCACGGCTGCCTCTCAGGGTCCTTGAGACACTCCTAAAGACAGAATTCTGGAGACTCATTAGAGAATGTGATGAAAGGATTTTGATGTTACTATTGTGTTGTTTTGTTTTGATTTACACAATAACCAAACAATTTAGAGTTCACAGAACATTGTTTATGTATAAGGATCAGCCATCTAAAATGGCCATTTTTGTAGGGTGAAAAATGGTTGAATGTTGGCAATTTCCTAGGGTTTAACCTAACAGGTGACTTCATTACATGCTCTAACCCTGTGAGATACACACTATTATTGTCAACTACTTTACAGAGGAGCAACCAGTGGGGCAGGGAGCTTCTGTCTGTCAATGGGGGCCATATGACCACTAAAAGGCAGAAGTTAGCCCACCTGGCTCTGTCTCCTGACCTGATTTTTTGGGCAGCATTGCCCCTGTCTGGGACATGGGAAAAACATGTCATGTACTTCTCTGCCCCGGGAAGATAGTGCCCGTCATGGAGGTCATCTGGCTTCCAGGGAGATTAGACTCAAGATAATCAGTGGCAACAAGTGACTTTTTGTAGAGAACTTGGCCTTGACATTCAGAAGACAGACTACATGCTTCTAGCGTAACTTATGAGCTGGAAAAAAAGTGTGTCAGGACAAGAGTGGACTGTGAACCAGAGACTATCAGGTGATTGGGGGAGACAGACAAGCAGCCATTGTCGTGTGTGTCCCTACCGCTAAGCACTGTGCGCAGAGCCTTAAGTAACCGCTGTGCTATTTCCTTGCTCCATCAGTATTCAGGAAGGGACACCCTCCCCAGCCAGGATGACAAGGTTTTTCTGCTCATGCTTTAATAGTCTGTAATCAATTTTAGATGCAAACACAGTCTCAATTCAGAAATTGGAATGTTAATGCAAGATATTCACCAAATTCAACTTACTTTTACCTTAAATGCTTCTCTCTTCCCCCGAAAAAGGCCTGGCCAGCTGGAGGCCTCCAGAGGAGACAGTGTGGAGGGGTTGGTCTTCTGTTTTTCCACTCTGCCTCTCCCAGGCAGTTGCCATGGCTACGACTACTGCTGCCCTGGGGCAGCAACAGCTGTAAGTTGGCATCAGTCTGTCTTTCCAGGCAGATGTTAAATTCTGCCTCTTCTCATGGAGTGCTTTTATGCCCCCTCCACAGGTTCCCAGCTCAGCTGCTTTCTCCCAATGTTCTCTCTAACCTGTGGATGGGTCTTGAGTTCAGTCTCATTTTGGGTGCTCATCTGAGACCCCATCCTCAGTCCATGGGCATTCTGCTCCAACCTTTTGCCACTGGAGTCCCTCTACACAGGACCCAAGACATGGAGTCCTTGCAGGCTCGCTTTACCATGGGGCCCACGTCTGCCCAGAGAGATCTCATGCTTCCCTTACCCAAAAAAACTCTGGCAGTGCAGGCTGGTCCTAAAGGAGGTAGAGGCCCTTTCAGCACAGCTAATAAGCTCTCCTCTCACCTTCCAGATTGCACGTGTGGGACCAGACCCCAGGCCACCACGCCCACAGCTGGAGGGGTCACACGTTAGGTTGTTGGAGTAGCCACCCCACAGACACTCACCCTCGCTAAATCTGAGCTGAGGAAGCAGCAGCTCACAGCACAGCTCTCTTCATGGACATCCTTCTCACCAGATTCTCCCATGTCCTCTCTGTCTGCTTTTTCAAAGTCTCAAAGTGGTGGGCCGACCCCATGGCGCACTCGGGAGAGTGCGGCGCTGGGAGCGCAGCAACGCTCCCGCCGCGGGTTCGGATCCTATATAGGAATGGCCGGTGCGCTCACTGGCTGAGTACCGGTCACGAAAAAGACAAAAAAAAAAAAAAAAAAAAAAAAAGTCTCAAAGTGGGCAAGAGGTTTCAAAAGTATAGGATCAGATTTTTAGCATTTCCTTAGAAAATTTCCATTAGGTGACTCGGCACCTCACTTTGGATTTTCACATCTGTGCAACACATTGGTGCCTGGTGGAAAATTTAGTTCAAGGCCCTGTTACACTTATATGCATTGACATTTTTAATCTTCCTAAGTACAGATAATATTTTCCATTTTAAAGGTGAGGAAAACTCATCTCCGAGGGTTCAGGGAGATGAGGCCAAGGTCACCCAACCAGTCAGTGATGGAACCAGGGCTCCAACCAGGTCTGTCTGCCATCTTCAGACGTGACTTGCCCCAAGACCAAGGGAGTAGTCTGGGGACACGTAGGAAAGTGTTTTCCTAACTTAGGTCCCAGGCCTCAGGTCACCACAAGAGGCTCTGTTCTACTTTAGAGCTCTATGTCCGCTCCTGTAGCTTGGCTCTGCCCACATCCTCACAGGACACTCTCCGGGACCTAGTTTCAGAGAGAAGGCTGGGAGGGCTTGGTTTGTGGGAGACACCGGTGGTTCTACTGATCTGGCAAAAGCCCCAGATCAGCTCAGCTCGAGGGACTGTGCCAGGACGGCTGACTCACCTGGACTAACATCCAAACCAAACACTGTGATGACAGGGCTCAGCTCAGCCAAGACTGTAACTGCACGAGGACGGGAGCCTGTGCCGGGATCCCAGCCATGGCTTGGCCTGGTGTTTTCTCAGGGTGTTTGGGCCTCCTTTTCTCCATAACTTCTATAAGCTTGGGAGCAAGGCATGCTGGGACTTCAACAGGTTGTCTAGAACCACACAGGAAGGTGTTGAGAGGTGAGAGATGGAGGAAGTGACTTAGCGGGTTCTTACAAGACAGGGAAGGATGTGGCACTGGCTAGCTCCCCAGACGGGCTGGGTGTGGCCTTCATTTACAATATATTATTAAGTGAATACAATATATTATTAAGTGAAGACTCTGTACAGCAGGATCCTATCTTCATAAAAGCAGCAATTCTTCACAACACTCAGCAATGAGACTTCGCCCCTCTGTGTCAAGAGGTGGCATCTATCCCCTACATACCATAAATCTGTGCTGGCCTTGGGACTTCCAAGTGAAATGGCTTTGGGACTTTCCAACAGAATGTGGCAGAAGTCACACTGTGTGACTTCAGAGGTTAGGTTCAAGAGAGCTTGCAGATTTCGTTCTTACTGTCTTAGAACCAAGCCCTCATTCAGGAAGCCCAGTTAACTGGCTGGCTCAGAGGAGGAGAATTGAGGGCCCCAGCAAAAAGCCTCACCGACTGCCACACACAGGAGTGAGGCCTTCCGTAGCCTGCCAAGCTCCAAGCAACCCTTCCCCAATCACAGACACATGAGGAAACCCAGATGGAGCAGAGTTGAGCCTCCCCAGCTGAGCCCCACTCATGTCATTGACCCTAAGAATGTGAGCAAATAAATGGTTGGTTTAAGCCAAAAATTTGGGGAGTGATTTGTTATGTAGCAACTGTTGATACAGGAGGATTTTTCAGGTTTTGCTCAGGATGGGAGTTTTCCACCTGACTCAAGCTAGAGGGTCTGTGAAATCTACCACTCCCGTGGCTTTATTGCAGACCCAGAAGGTAAAAGACATTCTTGGGTAAGTGAAAGCAGCTATAGGCTGTTTACAAAGAGCAAATCAAACTAAATTCTAGAACCACAGATCTGTCATATAGAGTTATAGAAAATAGTCGATGAAGAATCAATTTTTAAAGAAAATCATTATATTTATGAATCCACTCTGATTATGGAAGTGATACATACTAATTATGAAAAATTTAAAAAATCCGATAATTGTACAGAATAAAATTACCTAAAGATTCCAAAATATGAATGCTACTATTAATCATAAAGCATTACTACTACTACTACTATTAATGCTATGAGTTAGTGATGTGTCCCAGATCTTCCAAACTGCTGTAGGAACCTTTCCATTCAGAGGTAGAAGACTGGGCTGACTGGTTAGCTTAGTCAGTTAGAGTGTAGCCTTATAACACCAAGGTCATGGGTTCAGATCCCCCTAACAACCAGCCTCCAAAAAAAAAAAAAATGCTTTCAGAGGTAGGAGACTGTCTCATTTCTTATAGTCTTCTCTTGCATGTCTTATGATAATGTTTTACAGATGACTACATGTTAGACTAGCATATAGGCTTATGCTTATTAGCTTTAAACAGATTTTTATAGTTACTATGAGGTTTTTTTTTAAAGTTGGACATTACAGTTGGTGTATCAATAATCTATTGTGATGATAATGCTGGTTAACAGACAACAAAATCCAGTGGCTTAAAATAATACACACTTATTTTCTTAAGAGTTTGTGGGTCAGCTGGGGCATTCGTCTAGTCTTGGCTGTATTCACTTATGAGTCCGTGGTTAGCTGTGGGTTGGTTAGATGGCTAGGTTAGATGACTCTCACATGTTCAAAGGTCAGCTAGACATCAGCTGATTTGGGAAGGCCTTGGCTGGAATAACTAGGAAGATTTGACTCAGTTTCATGGATTTCATTTTTTCACTGGAGTAGCCTGGGCATGTGCTTATGACAAAGACAGAGATCTGCCAACTAATCACAGAGAAGAGGAAGCAAGAGGAGTACAGACATACGAACACTTTTTCAAGGCCCTGATTTGATCAGGTTTGCTAGAGACATATTGGCCAAAGCAAGTCACATAACAGAAAACCAAAGTCAGTGTTGACAGGTGCTATCAAAGGACTTGGAGATGAGAAATTTCACTGGTAAAAAGGAAGGTGATTAATTAATTTTTGTACATTTTTCTTAGTTTTTAATCATGGCAAAAAATATAACAAGAGTACTATTTTAACCATTTTTAAGTGTACGGTAATGTCAACTACATACTCATTATCATGCAACAGATAGCTAGAACTTTTCTGTCTTGCAAAACTTAAACTCTACACCCATTGATTGGCAAGTCCCCTTTCCCCCTGCCCCTGGCAACCACCATTCTAGTTCCTGTTTCAAGAATTTGACTACTTTAGATACCCCATATAAGTGGCTTCATACAGTATTTGTCATTTTGTGACCAGCTTCTTTCACTTAGCACAATATTCTCAAGATTCATCCATATTGCAGCATATGATAGGAAATGTCTGTTCAAGTCCTTCACATATTTTTTAATTGGGTTATTTGCTTTTTTGGTGTTTGTGACTTTTCCTGTTTTCTTCCTGTTGATGATTTCTAGTTCCATTCTATTGTCATCAAAAAAGATACTTGTTATGATTTTAATCTTAAATTTGTTAAGACTTGTTTTGTGGCCCAACATGTGAGTATATCCTTGAGAATGTTCCATGTGAGCTTGAGAAGAATGTGTATTCTGCTGTTGTTGTATAGAGTGTTCTGTATATGTCTGTTAGGTCCAATTGTACATTTCTTTTTAAAAAATTATTTTCCAATTTTTTCCAAGAGACATTTTAATAAATTCTTTTGTTACCCTCTTTTTTAGATGTTAAGGATATAGATAGCTGTTGTTTAAAATAAGTACTGTTTTTCAGGTTAAAAAGTATCACATTGTAACAGTTTACTAAAAATTTATATCAGCATTGTATTTTGGGTATTATTGAATGCCTTTTTCAAATCATTAATTTGGGTCATTATTTGGTGTTTCTTATTGGATCTATTAACATATTATGCTAATAGATTTCATAATATAGTGTCATCCTTGTTCTTATCAGAGAAAAATCTTACATTATCAGGTGGACATGTGCTGTTGGATTCAATAGAGTGGCATTTTATTTAAAATTTTTGTGTCTATATTTATAAATAAAATTCTCCTTTAAATGGGTATGTTTTTTCTTTGACAGCTTATAAAATCTGAGTTATGCTAGTGATGCTAGTTTTTTTTAAAAGAAATTGTGTAGCTATAACAGGTTTCTAAGGTTTTTGAAGGGTTTCAATAACATGGAAATTATCTTTTTGTTAAACATTGGGAAAAATCAATGGTAAACCTTTTGACACTGGAATCTTTTTTGGAGGTACCATGTTGGTAGAAATTTTGGTTTATTTCAAGGTTCTTCATTGAGTCAATATCTACTTAATTCTATTTGGATAATTTTCTAAAAATCATACACTTAACTTGAGATTTAATTTCTTCAAAATTATAAAACCCAAATTTTAAATTTCTTTCTGCTTTTGTGCTTATATACGCTTTCATATTAGTAGGCTGAATACTTTTTTCTTTCTCTGACATTAGACTTTTAAAAGAGAACTGTTTATCGAAATTGTTTTCAAAAGTATTGATTTCTGGATTTACTCATCAATTGTGATTTTGTTTTCCAAGTTCACTAAAATTACCTTAGTTTATTTTATCTTTGCTTTTATTATTAAGTTTGTATTTTTTAATTCTCAAGTTTGCTTAATCATGAAATTTAAATGATTTAATATAACTAAAAATGAAATAGATGTTATTGTAAAATATTTGAACATAAAAGTAAATTATTTGTTTATAAATTTATCATAGAATACAACTTTGGCAAAAGACCAGTAATTTTCATGTATTGAGTTCTCATGTGTATTATTTTTTAAACATAGTTTTATTTATTTATTTATTTTTATTTTTAAAAATTTTTATTGAATCATAATTGATTATACATATTTTTGTGGGTCAATGTTGACATATGTTGGTCAAATCAATATTACTTGCATATATATTGTTACAAATCATACTTATTCTTTATGCCCCTTGTCCAGTTTCTTCCCCTCCCCCTCTACTTCCCCCCCCCAATTTAATTACCCTACATTTCTTCTTTCCTTCTGATAGAATAATGGTTACTCTGTTGATTTGTTGCCTAAATGATCTGTCCGTTGCTGAGAGGTACGGTCAGGTCCCCCAATATTATCAGAAAGCAGATGCTTCTTCTGCCACTTTAGAATGGGCTTTGTGGAGAGAGACATCCTCTTCTTTTCTTTGGTCTCTGCTGGTGACTCTCCTTGTGTCAATGTACTCCAGTGGCTGGTGGACCATCTCCGTGGTGATTGTGGTGTCTACCACTTTCATGGCAGCTGTGGTTATTGTGGTGGCTGTGGTGGGCCACCCACATGGAGGTGATGCTTTTGGCATGCTCTGTGGCACTGGTGGTGTGCCTGGTTGTGGGGGAGGTCCAGTCCCTGGCTCCATACCTTAGGGAGGGGGGTCTGGTCCTCAGCTCCATGCCTCAGGTCCCCAGGGGGGCCCCAAGGAGCTGGTGCTGTGCCTGGTTGTGGGAGGGTTTCCCATCCCTGGCTCCCTCCCTCAGGGCCCTGGGGGTGGGGGCCCAAGGCACTGGTGGTGTTTACATAGTTTTCAAATTGCATTTTTGATATACACCTTGATCAAATAGTTTAGTCAAATGTTTTAAAATTTCTAAATATGTGAAATTTTATTACTAGTTATTATATTATTATTAATAATTTATTACAGTCAGAGAAAGTGAGTTACAATTTTTACTTCTTTTACCTTTTTCTGTTGTTTATTTTCTTTGTACATTGGTTCAGGATTAACTTTTGTATACATTCCACTGATTCATAAAAAGATAAATTCTTGGGGCCAGCCCGTGGCTCACTTGGGAGAGTGTGGTGCTGATAACACCAAGGCCACGGGTTCGGACCCCTATATAGGGATGGCTGGTTAGCTCACTTGGGAGAGTGTGGAGCTGACAATACCGAGTCAAGGGTTAAGATCCCCTTACTGGTCATCTTTCAAAAAAAAAAAAAAGATAAATTCTCTGTAAGGTACACAGTGTGATATTTTTATTCTAACTTGTTTATATCTTTTAATTCAAACCTATATTCTTTAAATCGTCTATGTATTTTTTTTCAACTTTATTGGTCAAAATCTTGCCTTGAAATTTTAGTGTCCGATGGAGTTTGAATGTATTGCCCTCCCAGAACTCATGTGGAAATCTGATTCCCAATGTGGCAGTGTTGGGAGCTATTCCATTCATAGGGTTGGATCCCTCATGAATGGATTAACGCTCTCCCTGTGGGCAGGAGGTAGTGAGTGAGTTCTCACTCTTTTAGTTCCTGTGAGAGTTGTTGTTTAAAAGACCCTGGCACCTCCTCTCTCTGCTCTCTCTGTTTCCACCATCTTGTAATGTGAGACCCCCGAATCACTGTTGCCACCACCAGATGCACTTTGGACTTCCTAGTTGCAGAAACTGTAAGCAATAAATGTTGTTTTTCTTTATGAATTACCCAGTCTCAGGTATTCTGTTACAGCAACACAAAATGGACTAATACAGTGTCCTACTGAAATTAGGAGATGTTGAAATTCTGATAAGTATGGATTCTGAATCAGACAGCTTGGGTCCTGTCATAGTCTGGGCTGCTATAATAAAATACCATAAACTGGGTGGCTTATAAACAACAAACATTTATTTCTCACAGTTTTGGAGTTTAAGAAGTCCAAGATCAAGACCAAGGTTGGTAGATGCAGTGTCTGGTGAAGGCCCGTTTCCTGGTTCATATATAGTGCCTTCTCATGGTGTCCTTACATGGTGGAATGGACTGATGAGCCAGTTCTCAGTCCTCTTAAAAAAGGGCACTAATCCCATCTCCCAAGGGCCTCACCTCCTAATACCATCACTTTGAGGGTGAATTTCAACATATGAATTTTGGGGGGACATAAACATTCAGACCATAGCAGGCCCATATCCCATGCAAATTCCTGCCCCTGTGGCTGTCCTAATTTTTTTTTAAAGCCCACTTAGTAATAGTATATGACCTTTCTCTCGTAACCAAAAGTGACTGTTTCTGAAGAAACACACAGCTCAATTCAATTGCTATGAGTATTAAATGATATAATCTATGTGACAATCTTGGCACAGTCTGATATATCGTGAGAACCTAATTAGTAAATGTTTGCTATTATATTTTTATTTTGTTCCATTTTTGTTCCTCACAGAACCAGCTTTGAATGCTGTGTTTTTCAGAGTATCTTGATTATGTACCTAGTGTTAACATGAAACTACTCTCTTCCTATTTAATCCTTTTTTGATTTAAATTTTTCTTTGTTTGAAATGAAAATTGCTGCATTTTTATTTGCCTGCTAAATCTGTTTGTTTGATTTTAGACTGGTAGTGCCAGTTTACTTTAGATCATCAACAGCATAAAGTCGAATTTTGTCTTACAATCTTTTCTGTTACTTATTAAAAGTTTTCTAAATTAAAAAACATTTCAAACATACAGAAAATTATAAAGATAATCTAGAGAACATGCATGCAGCCTCCATATAAACTTAAAAAGGTTACACACACACATGATTCCAAATACAGGTGAAGCCCTATTTGCTTATTTCTTATGGGTTCTTCTGATCTCATCCCCCTTAGATAATCACTGTCCTAAAGTTGGTATATATTATTGACATACAAGTTTTTATATATTAATATATTTATAACCATATAGAGTGTATTTATAACCATATAGAATTTATAACCATATAGAGTGTAGTACTTTTGTGTGTTTTAAACCTTAAACGAAGTCTTTTTCACTCAAGTATTATCCTACAACTTGTTCTTTTTATCCAGTTTTACTTTTACATTTTATATTGTTTATTTTTATTTTATATTCACTTATTTTAATTATTGCATAGAATATTGCTGGTTGAAAATACCACATATTATTTATCCATTCTCTAACTGATGGAAATTTAGGTTCTTTTCAAAATTTCACCAATACAAACAATATTCAAATGAATGTTCTCATGTATGTGAGGATCAATGCGTGAGAGTTTCTCTAAGACAGTAGATATCTAGAGGTGGAATTTTGGGATGATAGGAGCTGTACTTTTTCAACTACCCTCAAAATGGCAGAATCAATTTTCTTTCCAACTAGCAGTGCATGAAAGTCTCCATTTTATTTTATTAGTTGAATATGTGATTGTATTAGTCTGTTTCTGTTGCTCATAACACAATACGTGGAACTGGGTGCTTTATAAGAAAACAAAATTTATTGCATACAATTTCAGATGCTGGGAAATCCAAAGTCCAGGGAACGCATCTGGTGAGGGTCTTCTTTGGTGGTGGCTTTACAGCAATGCACGTGGTAGAAAATGGTAGAGAAGATAGAGAGAGGCTCTCACATGCTCTCCTCTTAAAGCCCTCAGAACCATGCCCCTGACCACTTTATTAATCCATTCACTATGGCATGGTCCTACAATCCAATCACCTCTTCAAGGCCCACATTTCAATAACTGTAATAGGATTTCCTGCACTCTCAACACTCACAATGAGAATTGGGCTTCTTTATATATTTTTAAAATTTTTATTGAATCAAAATTGATTATACATATTTTGGGGGCTCAATGTTGAGATATATTGATCAAATCATATTACTAACATGTATATTGTTACAAATCATACTTATTCTTTATGCCCCTTGTCCAATCTCACCCTATCCCTCACTCCCTCCCCTCTCCCCCCTTTAATTACCCTACATTTCTTCTCTCCTTCTGAAAGGGTATTGGATACTCTGTTGATTTGTTGCCTAGATGATCTGTCCAATGCTGAGAGGTGTGATCAGGTCCCCCAATATTATCATAGAGCAGATGCTTCTTCTGCCACTTTAGAATGGGCTTTTTGGAGATAAACAACCTCTTCTTTTCTTTGGTCTCTGCTAGTGACTCTCCTTGTGACAATGTACTCCAGTGGCTGGAGGACCATCTGTGTGGTAGTTGTGGTATCTAGCTGCTTTTGCAGCAGCTATGGTTATTGTGGTGGCTGTGGTGGGCCACCCACATGGAGGTGATGTTTTTGGCACGCTCTGTGGCACTGGCAGTATGCCTGGTTGTGGGCGGAGGGGGTCCCGTCCCTGGATCCGTGCCTCAAGTCCCCTGGCAGCTTCTGAAGTTCTGGCACAGTGTGCCTGGTTCTGGGAGGGGCCTCTAGTCCCTGACTCCATGCCTCACATCCCCAGGTGGCCTGAGGTGCTGGCAGTGTGTCTGAGCTGGAACTACTTTTTTTTATGTCTTTTGCTAGCTTCTAAAGTGGAGGAATTTTCTGTTGGGACCAGTACTTGAGCTCTGTGGTTTAGCTAAATTGCTTCTTTGCTGCTCCTTCCCTAGGGATGGCTTTTTGTGCAGAACAGGTTATAGTGGCTGACTTTATAGGTACTACCGGCTCTCCAGAGACTCAGTGCAGCTGGGTTGTGTAGTAAGTACGATCTGGGCCTGAATCTTTTCATTAAACTGCATCCCATGCAATTCTATATTCCTGAGCAGTCTCCACTGACTGCTCCTACACTGATTGGGGGGCAGATCAGCTGTCCTTGCTGTGCCCCAGTGTTACTCCAGTGGGACAGTCTCTCCCACTGCCATGCTGCAAACACTTCTTGTGGGATGGGCTGTGCACCATTCCTTGTGGTGACTCACCAGCCTCTGAGTGGCTCCTTTTTTTCAATTGTTGTGGCCCCTCACTCCTATGTGGGTCCATGGGAACCCTATTAGTGGTCTTGCTGTCCTGGGGGTCGCCAAGGCCCTCTTCTCCATTGCCACCTCCAAGTAACTCCATCTGAAGGGCACAGCTGTGGCTTTTGCTGATTCCTGCTCCATGCACTCAGCATCTCCAGCCTGGATGTGACCAGGGCTCAAAATAGTAGAAGGGGTTTTCCCTTTCTCTCATCATGGCTTCTCCTGCCTTTGTGAACTCCGTAGGTCTCTCCTCCTCTTCCCCTGAGCTCTAGTGGCCCCAGCTTGGCTGTTGTTGCTTTTTTTATATAGTTGTAAATTGGTTGATTTCTGGGAGAGAGTGATACTGGGGACTGTCTATTCTACCATCTTGACTGGAACTTGAATTAAGCTTCTAATATATGAACTTTGAGGAACACAATTCAATCAATCCACAGCATTGATATTCTCAGATTTCAAAATTTTGTCTATTAAACAAGTTTGAGGCATGATCTGAATATTGTAATTTACTAGTGGGATTGAGTATTTCTTGTATGTTTATAGGCTATTTGAACTTTTTTTTCATATTCCCTGCTCATTTTTCTATCAGGTTATCTTTTACTTAATGACTTACTACAAATCTTTTTAAATACCTTTCTGTTACCTTCACACATGAACAATAATTATGATTATATATAGTTTTCAAGTTACAATTTTCTCCCCTAAAATCCTGTGGATTTTAAAATATTATCAAGCAACATAATTTTTTAGATATGAAATCTGAGGCCACCATAATATTTCCCCTCTTATTGGTTTTATTGCTTACCATCTTTTTTTTTTTTTCCTAGAATGTATCTAGGACATGATTTCCTCTCAATAATTTACATAAGTTTTTCTTTGACATTGTTGATTACTTCTTTTGTCTATTTTGATCTTGCTTCTCTACTTTCTGTCCTCTGCAAGTTTTATATTTTCTCTTTTTATTTTTACTTATTATATTTGTTTTTATTTTAATGTCTTTGTCATCTACCTTTATATATTGGAATAACCTCCCCAGTTCTGGTGACATTGATTTCATTTTCTGCCACTGCTACCATAGCTCTTCCTAGCTCTTCTATTTCCAAGCTATATTTGCTGGGTGTTCTCTTTATAGGACACAATATGGCATCATATATTTAAATTATAATACATGTTGATTTCTGTTGATCTGAATTTTGCTGTCTGTATGGGTGTAGGAGGAGAGATACTAACTAAAGATGGGGAAGTCAGTATACTAGTTATATTGGCAGCAGTACCCATGGGATTTCTCCCAACTATTTTGGACCCTGGGGACTTGAGTCATGGGGCAGTTAGAGAGTGTCGGAGGGGAAGAATGTCTCCCCGTCTTTGTCAAGATTGTTCGATATGTTCTGGGTCATTATCAAATCTGGCATTTTTTTCCCATTGGCTTTGCTTCTGAATTTTACTCTAAAGTTCTTTTCAGATTAGCAATAAATTGACATTCTTAGATTTTCCATGTTAGGTATTTTTACTTTTTCTTTCATTTCACATGTATGTTATGAGAACTTGCACCAGGATGCCATTTAAAATCCAAATGTCATTTAAAAATTAAAGTCTGAAGACTCTAAGCTTTGGTAATTGTACTGTACCGATTTACGACAGACTAGTTTGGGATTTATAACAGCCTGGGACAAAGGAAGGTTTAGTGGAAAACACAGATATGTAACAACGAAAGCTGAAAGGATCTGGAAAGAACCAAGACAGAGATGTTTTCCTTTGTCACTCTCGGCCAAGTGTTTCGTCAATCTCTTAGAAGAAATTGGGAGTTAATGTCAGATCTACCCTGTAAATATACCAATTCAGATCAATTGATGGTTAATGAGTGTCTTAAGGAGAAGTGTGAGGTCATGTCTGGGCTTAGCCAGAGACTGAGAGCCAAGAGCAGTTAGGAATGGCTGCTATGATATAGGATGTGCTATGTATTTACAGCAACTGTAGTACTTTTATTAGTGGATTAAGTGCTGCATGTATATTGTTGTTGGGTCAATTCAAATCCTTTGAGAAGTAGATGTCAACATGAGATTATATATCAATGAGATTTTGGGGGGCAATGCCAGTGAAGTGTAAAAGAGAGGAATAGGAGTTGGTTGGTAAACCCTTTAGACAATGCTGCAGGTTTGGGACTTGTGAAAGGAGAGAGGAAAGGAAAGACTGGGTAGGAGGAGTCTCAGACTGCTGTGTGTTTCCAAGAAAGTTTTGACCAGGCTGACAGGAAGTACTTGAGCAAAGACTGCCCATTGGAAGAGTCCTGTTTTGAACAATAATGGGCCAGCTCTCATAGACCCCGTTAAGCTCAGCCATCGGCTGGGAGCAGCTGGGGAAGTATGGCTTTGGCAGGAAGACTGTGGTGGATCCAAACGGTGACAGCTGGAGGTGTCAGTCACATATAGATATTGGCCATTCACAGTGTGTACTATGAGCCATGAGTTTTAATACTGTATGAGGATAAATAATTTATGGTCACACAATCAGTAAGTGGCTGTGCCAGAGTCTGAACATAGGTCTATAGATACATATTAGAATTCTTTCAGTTGAAAGCAATAAAAAATATTTTTTTAAGAGGAGAGATTTATTTTTTGGATACAGTCACAGTTTTCACACAGAACACCAGGGCAGACATGTGCCCAGGATGTCTTTCTCTAGAACTGCTTTTCTTGTAAATGGCAGAAGAGTGGCTGCCCACAACTGTTGAGTTCAAGAGAGCATCAAAGACTAAAACAGGAAACACTTTCTCAGGGAGGGGGATTCTGCCTTAGTTAGGATCATGTCTGCCTCTAGACTAAGTAATTTGACTTGGGGGCTTGGATCTAATGAAGAGATACTGTTGGGGTGAGGTGGGATGTGTTCCCCTGCAATTATCATGTGAATGGCTGGGAAAGGGGAAAGAAGTTACCAAAAAAAGGAGGTGTTGGGCATCAAACTCAGTAGATGTTCATTACAAGATAAATTCTTCAGTGGGGTGAACCCCAAATGTAATTGTAGTGAAATTTCTGTGCATATATATTTTGGAAGACAAATACCAACATTCTTAGTAGACTGCCATTTAGCAAGACATATTTCTGACTGAATATGTACTTATTTCACATAAAGATAACTAAACTCATTTTCCCAACAATATGTTCCAAAAAATTTATTATTTTTAACATGAAAGAGCAATGTAAAATTTACTAATGCTATGGATTGAATTGTGTCCCTCAAAGTTTCATGTATTAGAAACTTAATCCCTACTGTGACAGTGTTAAGACGATAGAAAATCCTATCATGGTAATTGAAAGGTGGGGTCTTTGGTAAGTGATGAGATCATGAGGACTGTGCCCTGGTGAATAGATGGATCTGTTCATAGAGTAACAGGCATGGTTCTGATGGCTTTAAAAGGAGAGTGAGTGAGAAGTTAGCTCTCTTGTCAGCCATTCTCCATGGGATACTCTGTGTCGCTGTTGAGTCAACACCAAGAAAAAGGCCCTCACTAGATGTATTTCCTGGGCTTTGGACTTTCCAGCCCCTGAAACTATAAAAAATAAATTTTATTTCTTTATAAATTACCCAGTATCAGGTATTCTGTTATAAGATACAGAAGTGGACTGATACAACTAAAGATTGCATAGGGAAATAAAAGAATAAGTTTATATTATACTGCATCCCTGGGGAGGAAGAAGTTAAAACAGATGGCCCAGATCCATTCCTCTCCTGATTACTGGGGTGGGGGAGGGGGGCGGGGTGCTCCTGGGAAAAGGAATAAGGCAAGTGATGTGGTCTAATCTTGCAAACATGCTGATAGCTTAAAATTCTGGCAAATAAATTAATGATGTTTGCTAGCAAGAGAATCCTTACCTATGTTCCTGGTTTAAAATTCCTTATGGTGACTACATATAGGATATATGGATTTATGTGGCATGGCTCCCTGGAAAATGTTGCATAAACTATATATAAAATGGGGTATAAAATGGAGGTTTTTCATGCCCTAAATATTTCCTGCTGTAGAGGAGGTCCTATGTACTTCATTAGAAATCTCACTATTACTCTGGGCTGGACAGCACATGTCCAATATTAAAAGGAAGGACATAGGGAACCCCATAGAATATTCTACCTTTTGTGCCTTTTGATTGCATGTATCCTTAAAATTAATAGTTGTGGTGGGTTGAATGTCTCCCCAAAACTTAATTCCTACTGCAGCTGTTGAGGGTGGGAAATCCTATTATGGTAATTGAAACTTGGGGCCTCGAAGAGATGATTATATTGTAGGACCGTGCCATAGTGAACGGTGGTCATGGGCATGGTTTGGAGAACTTTAAAAAAAGAGTGAATGAGTTTAGTATCTCTCTGCTGCACCATTTTTTGCCATGTGAGACTCCTGCATTGCTGTTGCTACCACCCAAATCCTCACCAGATGTATTCCTTGGATTTTGGACTTCCCAGCCTCAGAAACTGTAAGCAATAAATTTCAGTTTCTTTATAAAACACCCAGTTCCATGGATTTTTTTATAATCAAAAGAAATGGACTAATACATTAGTAAACCTTGATGCTGGTGAGATCTCTGATTTAGGTGAATCTGATTGAAATCTGATTCTCTGAGTTAGCTCAATCCCACAGCAAACAACTGAAATCCTTATAAGACATATCTGTTCTCCAGAATTATCTTCCTCCCTGCACACTTGGAGGATGGCATTATGGGCTGAATTGTGTCCCCTCACCCCCATCCCCAAATTCACATGTTGAAGTCCTACCCACTGGTACCTCAGAATAAGACCATATTTGGAGATAGGGTCTTTAAAGAGGGAATTAAGCTAAAATGAGGTCATTACGGTGGGTCCTAATCCAATATGACTGGTGTCCTCATAAGAAGACAAGATTAGGACACAGACAGACACAGAGGGAAGACCGTGTGAGGACACAGTGAGAAGACAGCCATCTACAAGCCAAGGAGAGAGGCCTCAGAAGAATCCAGCTCTGCTGACTCTTTATCTTAAACTTCCAGCCTCCAGAATTTTGAGAAGATAAATTTCTGTGGTAAAAGCCACCCAATCTGTGGCATTTGTTATGGCAGTCCTAGCAAACTAATCAGATAGGAAGAGGACTGTGTCAGCTTTTCCTTTTCGTTCACTCATAGAGTCCATGCAGGATCCAGTCGAACTGTTTTGTGGGTCTTCCTTCTAGGATTTTCCTTGGGGTTCCAAGTTCGTTATCTCTTTAGTATGTAGGAGATATTTGTAACTTGAGCATTTCCTTGGGCCTTTCTCTGCATTCCCAATGAATTATCAGGGAATAGTTCATTTGGAGTAGAGAAATTCCTGTGAATAATTTTTCTCTTTATTGTCTCATCTTGTTTATGCTCCTAGAAACTATAGGTTAAGCCTTGTACCTGTGATGAATGGAGTACATTACTTTGATGACATTTTAGGAATATGATAAAAAAATAAGAAAAAAAGATATGTAATATGAACCTGGAAACTTAAAGGTATTTATTATTTTGCTATGTGACTGTTACTGGAGATTCTGAATGGTTTTACTTTATTCAATAACTTGCCTTTATTTTTTCTGGAAGTTTTGCAAATTGCCAGCTTTCTAGTATTCCCAGTAGACTCTACCCTGATTATTATATAGGCAAATGAAGATTCTACTATCATTTTAAGTGGAGAAGTTCCCTAGGGTAAATTCTAGGATTTTGAACTATCTCACTTAATGCCTTAGTTTGGAAAATTTCTATGACTTTTTCCCCAAATAGAGCAAAGGGGAGTCACTCCATTATAATGTTTAAAGGGCATGGGGGAATCTAAATATTGAATTTTTATCTCATTCTTTCCCTGCTTGCTAATCTGCACAACATTTGAGCTATTTCAAAGCATTCTTAGAAATGGATATTCTAATTTTTCAAGCAGCTTTGCAATAAAATTGTATCCAGCAGCATCTTTCCTTTATTGGTCCCCACCTTCATTTTCTGGGCCCAGGTAAGTGTACAATCAAGAAAACGAGCTTCAGAGCTCACATCAGATCTATTCATAAATAAAATAGCTACTCACTCCCTATCACTTATATTTTTAAGGGAATACTATGCGGTAGATTATGTTCAAAATTGTTTTAAAGCTGTGCAAAGATATTTTTTCATATTAACTCTGGGAAAAAGTTCAGAGCAAACAGATAGAACAAAAGCAAGAAGAAGTGATTGAGAAAGTGTTTTGTAGATTTACATTTTGTGTGATTAGTGTTGCTGAAAGAGATTAATCTATCTTTTTTTTTTTAAAAATTTTATTTTGTCGATATACATTGTGGTTGATTATTGTTGCCCCTTACCAAAACCTCCCTCCTCCCCAACAATGTCCTTTCTATTTGCTTGTCATATCAACTTCAAGTAATTGTAGTTGTTATATCTTCCTCCCCCCTCCCCCGGTTTTTTTTTTTTGTGTGTGTGTGTCTGTGTGAATTTATATATCAATTTTTAGCTCCCACCAATAAGTGAGAACATGTGGTATTTCTCTTTCTGTGCCTGACTCGTTTCACTTAATATAATTCTCTCAAGGTCCATCCATGTTGTTGCAAATGGCAGTATTTCATTCATTTTTATAGCTGAGTAGTATTCCATTGTGTAGATGTACCACACTTTCCGTATCCACTCATCTGATGATGGACATTTGGGCTGGTTCCAACTCTTGGCTATTGTAAAGAGTGCTGCAATGAACATTGGGGAACAGGTATACCTTCGACTTGATGATTTCCATTCCTCTGGGTATATTCCCAGCAGTGGGATAGCTGGGTCATATGGTAGATCTATTTGCAATTGTTTGAGGAACCTCCATACCATTTTCAATAGAGGCTGCATCATTTTGCAGTCCCACCAACAATGTATGAGAGTTCCTTTTTCTCTGCAACCTCGCCAGCATTTATCGTTCAGAGTCTTTTGGATTTTAGCCATTCTAACTGGGGTTAGATGGTATCTCAGTGTGGTTTTGATTTGCATTTCCCGGATGCTGAGTAATGTTGAGCATTTTTTCATATGTCTGTTGGCCATTTGTATATCTTCCTTAGAGAAATGCCTACTTAGCTCTTTTGCCCATTTTTTAATTGGGTTGCTTGTTTTTCTCTTGTAAAGTTGTTTGAGTTCCTTGTCAATTCTGGATATTAATACTTTGTCAAATGTATATTTTGCAAATATTTTCTCCCACTCTGTTGGTTGTCTTTTAACTCTGTTAATTGTTTCTTTTGCTGTGCAGAAGCTTTTTAGTTTGATATAATCCCATTTGTTTATTTTTCCTTTGGTTGCCTGTGCTTTTGGGGTCGTATTCATGAAGTCTGTGTCCAATCCTATTTCCTGAAGTGTTTCTCCTATGTTTTCTTTAAGAAGTTTTATTGTTTCAGGGTGTATATGTAAATCCTTAATCCATTTTGAGTTGATTTTAGTATGTGGTGAGAGGTATGGGTCTAGTTTCATTCTCCTGCATATGGATCTCCAGTTATCCCAGACCCATTTGCTGAAGAGGTAGTCCCTTCCCCAGTGAATAGGCTTGGTGCCTTTGTCAAAGATCAGATGGAAGTAAGTGTGTGGGTTGATTTCTGGATTCTCTATTCTATTCCATTGATCAGTGTGTCTGTTTTTATGCCAGTACCATACTGTTTTGATTATTATAACTTTGTAGTATAGCTTAAAGTCAGGTAGTGTTATGCCTCCAGCTTTATTTTTTTTTGCTCAGCATTGCTTTGGCTATGTGTGGTCTTTTATTATGCCATGTAAATGTCTGGATAGTTCTTTCCATTTCTGAGAAAAATGTCTTTGGAATTTTGATGGAGATTGCATTGAATTTGTATATCACCTTGGGTAGTATGGACATTTTCACTATGTTGATTCTTCCAATCCAAGAGCATGGGATATCTTTCCA
This sequence comes from Cynocephalus volans, assembly GCF_027409185.1. Lineage (NCBI taxonomy): Eukaryota > Metazoa > Chordata > Mammalia > Dermoptera > Cynocephalidae > Cynocephalus > Cynocephalus volans. The sequence continues at coordinate 101,369,538 of NC_084460.1, read as the reverse complement.
TCTTCTTGTGTCCTCTCTAATTTCTCTCAGCAGTGGTTTGTAGTTCTCATTATAGAGATTTTTCACCTCCTTGGTTAACTCAATTCCTAAGTATTTTATTTTTTTGGTGGCTATTGTAAATGGGCAGGCTTTCTTGATTTCTCATTCTGCATGTTCACTATTGGAGAAAAGAAATGCTACTGATTTTTGTGTGTTGATTTTGTATCCTGCTACTATGCTGAAATCATTTATCAATTCCAAGAGTTTTTTTGTAGAGGTTTTAGGCTGTTCGATATATAGGATCATGTCATCTGCAAACAGGGACAGTTTGACTTCATCTTTTCCAATCTGAATGCCCTTTATTTCCTTCTCTTCTCTGATTGCTCTGGCTAGTACTTCCAACAGTATGTTGAATAGGAGTGGTGAGAGTAGGCATCCTTGTCTAGTTCCTGTTCTTAAAGGAAAAGCTTTCAGCTTCTCCCCATTCAGGATGATATTGGCGGTGGGTTTGTCATATATGGCTTTAATTATGTTGAGATACTTTCCCTCTATACCCAACTTATAGAGGGTCTTTGTCATGAATGAGTGCTGAATTTTATCAAATGCTTTTCCAGCATCTATAGAGATGATCATATGGTCCTTGTGTTTGACTTTATTAATATGGTGTATCACATTTATTGATTTGCATATGTTGAACCAACCTTGCATCCCTGGGATGAATCCCACTTGACCGTGGTGAATAATTTTACGTATGTGTTGCTGTATTCTGTTTGCTAGTATTTTAGTGAGGATTTTTGCATCTATATTCATCAAGGATATTGGCCTGTAGTTTTCTTTTTTGGTTATATCTTTACCTGGTTTTGGTATCAGGATGATGTTTGCTTCATAGAATGAGTTTGGGAGATTTGCGTCTGTTTCAATCTTTTGGAATAGTTTGTAAAGAATCGGTGTCAATTCCTCTTTGAATGTTTGGTAAAATTCTGCTGTGAATCCATCTGGTCCTGGGCTTTTCTTTGTTGGGAGCCTTCTGATAACAGCTTCAATCTCCTTTATTGTTATTGGTCTGTTCAAATTTTCTACATCTTAAGCTATCTTTGAGTTAATGAAGACTAGTTTTAAGTACGAAACTCTGAACAGAAGATGACAGAGATGGAGGAAAGGGGCCATGTTTTTTGGCTTTCTTGAAGGCAGTATTCCTAGGATACTCTGGGCAATGTTACAGGAGTTTAAGGGATATTTCCTAAGGGAAACTGTAAAGGTCTTTATTCCCTGTAACAACGCAGAAGGTGTGCATTAGAGCAGAAGTGTGATTCTGAGCCTGCAAGATATTTGTCTTCTTGTCTGAGACCCTGAGCAATCATTGTGAGCTATCAATTCTCATCTCAGGTCACACCACTAGGTGTTTATTTGTCACTTATGAGCTGCCAGGCACCGTGCCAGTGTTAAGGGGGTCTGAAAAAGGGACTGTATCAAGATAAATACAGATTTTTCTTTCCCTTAAAAAGTTTATGCACTTGTAATGGAAAAAACATGAAGGTACAAGGCTCTCTAAATTCTAACTCGTTAGAAATAATGAGTGATTTATAGTCAGAATGGAAGAAATAATCAAAGAATAAAGAGAGAAGGAAAGGAAGTTTTGATGAAGAGTGAAGAGTAAATACTACTGGCAGGTGAAAGACTTTAGACACAAGAGAAAATGAGGAATGCTATGAGGTACACTATGTGCATGGGACCCTTCCTTAAAAAGGGGAATTTGGATCCTATGAAGAACAGTAGCATACCATGCTCCATATAATAATCAGTAAAATTACTAGGTTCTAGTTTATGCAGGTAAGGCTGTTTCAAGGTCAAGGAGGGACAGACGCCTGATGGTGGTTGGTGTCTTGTTCAGGCCACAGATACAATTGTACGGGGTAGTTGTACATAGAACTGACCTTGTAAATTGGACAGTGCTGTTCTCCTGGAGCAGGTATATGGGACGTGGCACAGAATTCTCACAGATATATCATATTCCACCAACTGTTATCTTATCTGTTGGTTCATGAGAGGTTGACTGTGTCTATCAGAGAAGACTTGTGGTAAGTAACAATGACGTAGATGTCCTATAAGAAATAGAGTAACTGGGTAAACTTGGATAAACTTTTTGTCTGAGCATGAAACCACAGACAAGTATTAAAATTATTATTACTTATTTGAACCCATCCATAAGAGAGTGTGGACAGTCTATCTTTCCACTATTATAACCCCAGTTATTATAAAAGCACATTGTATAAAGTGTTTTCTCAATAGATATCTGTTGAATAAATATATGAAAGAGGAAAACATTGATGTTTAATAGATGGCAAGGTAGATGGTGTGGCTGAAATAGAATTTAGATTTTTGAACCATAACTTAAGACACCAGAATGATGGGATTTTGGCTAGGGTGGGGCCACAGTTCAAAATTATATGAATGAAATGAAAAATGAATATCAAAGGGAAGAAGACAAATGATCAGAATACATTGGTGTAGATTATAATTTTCAAAATGCAGCTAGTTGCAGCTAGTAGTAGGAGATGCTTACTGATTTACATGAAAAATCAGCAATGGTGCTGAAAGCCAAAATTATGGCCTCCAACACTTACATTCCTCTATAGAACATGAGAAATAGACAAGATGTGGAGAGATTTTACTGCATGGCATGAGGTTTATATACTTTCGTAGTTATTGCTGAGATTGAGATGTGATTCAAAATTGGAAGATGGTGATAGTATATATATCCCTCTAAAAGGGACAGACAATCTGTGATGAGAGGTTAGAGAAACATAAACCGGTGTAGAAACTCATAATGTTAGACTACAGTTGAGAAAAATAGGGAAGGGAATCAGAAATTATATTCTTGATAGAGTGTTCTTGAAGCTTCCTCACCAGATAGAAGAAAGACATACTATAATTTTGACAGAGATCCAAAAGATGACCCTGTGCCAAGCCAAAGTCACGATTGGGGGATTTTAGTTAAGATACCTCCTAGAATCCAACTTGTTAAAAAGCTGCACTGGACAAGTTGCTGACAGTTTCCTGAAAGATAGGCCATTAGGGGAACAGTTCCTTTGGGTCTGACTCTGACACCGAGGAGGAATTTATTGGCAAAGTGAAAGGAACAGAAGCTTTGGGAAAGCCACCGTGACACCTGAGAAGCCTGGCATGGCTGGCTATGTGCTATAGATTTTAAGAGAGCAGACAGCAAAAACAAAACAAAACAAAACAAAATCAAGGAAAACATAGGCATAATTTCACGACATTCTATAGCAAAGGGAAGATGAAATCAGGTTTGGGAAGTTCTTAGAAACAGAGTTCTGATTTTGCATATTGTAAACCACTCATCTCATAAGAAATAGGGGGAATTGTGGAAAGAAATTAAGACTGTTACTTAGAGAGATCTCCAGCAAACTCAGATTTTTGAGAAATATAAATGACAGAAAAAGTACAACTCAATGAATAAAGTATACGAAGATGGTTCACATGTGTAAGAACCATGCCCATAAGGCCCAGGTATTCTCAGGTTTGCAGAAAGTGCCACTGACAATAAAATAGAATTTCTTCATTATATTCAGAGCAAGACAAAGATCAAAGAGGCAGAGTATCAACACTTGGGGAGAAGATACAGTATTGTAAATTACCCAATAGATTTCTTTGTATCATCTTTGTTAAAATTGATCTTCATATTAAAAAGAATGGGGCAAACATTGGAATGGGTAATGCAAGCTTAAGGCAAACAAGGCGATGAGAGAGCATTAGCTGTGCAGAGTTCAGGTCTTATGAAGCAAATGAATGACACTTCAGGGTATTCAGAATATTCAAGCAAATTAATTGAATTGCTATTTGTTATTGCAGAGAAATTGAGAGACTGGGCAAGATGTGGGGGACAAAAGTCAAGGAATTAACCTAAACTTTTGTGAAGGACAGATGATTTCCGTAAACACAATATTCACTTCTGTCAATATTTAACCATACTTACTGTTCATTTATGTCAACCTCCCCCTCCTTTTTTTTTTTTTGGCTGATAATTTTAACACAATCCCAAGTACGTAATTTTACCCCTAAATATGTCAGCATTCATTTTTTTAAAAAAGGATATTTTTACACATAACCACAAGACCAGCAAAAGCAGCGTATTAAATAAAGATTTGTGATCTACCAAAAGTTGAAAATGGTCATTGGGACATTGCATAGGTTGGCACAAAGTCATACTAGACTTGCCTCATTTCTTTCTTTGATGGAATCTCTTGAATTGTAAAGGAAATGCAGCCAAAATGGTACTGCATGTCTGAACTTAAGGAATTTGACAAGGTCTCCCTAATTTGTGGACAAGATGAGGACATACAAGTTAGATGACAATATTTGATTGAAATAATGAATTCCTGTATAATTGAAAGGCAGTTTCTATTTTTAACATTGTAAGTCTTGATATTTTTGCCAATTACTTAGAAGATGTTGAAGGTACACTCATCCAAGTTGTGGATTAACCAAAAAATCTTTACTAGCTGGATGATGGACTGCATCTAATATGCTGAAATTTAACAGGAATGAATGTATGTTCCTTTATTTGTTCCTAAAAATGCTGCTCTAAGAGACAGGAGGTTTCAGTGGCAATAAATATGTAATTGACCAATGGTGTGATGAGGCTATCAAAGAAAAAGGACTGTGATTCAAGGTTGTGTGAATGCACATAGGTGTCTAGACAGAGTGCGATAATCCTGTGCCTTCTCTGCCCAGAGGGCCACTTTAAAAGGAGTTAGACATACTGAGTGACCAAGAGATATAAAAGAGGAGTAACCAGTGTGTTTAAGCCATGTCATGTAAACGATCTGTCGAAAGAACTGGGAATAAACCTGGTAACCATCTACTGATATTTGAGATGTTGTCATGCGAATGTATAATTAGACCGTGAAGACTTCAGTGCTAGCATTTTAACCGGAAACAGAACTTCCAGAAAGATTGCGGCTCAAAATACGAAAGTACTTTCTAATGGTTAGAACCATCTAAAATGAAATGTGTGTGATTTTATTTTATTTTTTAAGTCATTGGAGGTGTCCCAGAATAGAAGCATCATTTTGGAGGATGTTATAGCAAGCATCAAAGCTTTGAATGAGTAGGTAACACTTAAAAGTCTTTTTTTCATGCTTGAATTGTTAGCATTCTATGAAGCTGTTTTCAACTTGCTTGACTTGTAAGAGGCCAATTTTCCAATAATCCCATCCAAAGATAATTATATTTTAACCCCAAAGGGCTTGTACAACTTAATAAGGATCTTGCCTATCTTCTTTTCTGTCTAGCTTTTTTCCTGATTCACATTCAGGTGGCTTCTGACTCCAAACTATCTTCTGGAAAATTCCTTTGTTGTTCAAACTCAAGCCCCCTTTCATGGCACAGATATCCAGATCACTTGTAGTTTTCTAAGTTCTAGTTCTGGTATGATGGACATGGTCTTTGACATTTGATTGGCAGGAGTTTGGTGACAGATCCTGAGTAAACTGCAGTGAATATTCCAATTCTTTGTCTTCCCGGTTATTATATCTGACTAGCTATAGAACTTACTGTGAAAACTCGTAGTCTTTATATATTTATAATCTTACAGTATAGTCATAAGTTAACTCTAGACATCATAACCTCCATAATTACATTGAAGTCCTTCTCTCACAAATACATTTATTTGGATTTTGGTTTGTAGAAGAGTTTGAGATAATGGTTGCAAATATAAGTAGATATGAGCAGAAAAGTGAGAAGACAAAGCTAGAGACAAAGATTCGGGAGAATTTATGTAATTAATGTGTTGTTTAAAGAATGTGTACAGAGAGGGTAATGGGAATTTCAGCTCTGGGGTGGGTCCTTTCCTGATATTACTCTAAATGTGCTCTGATACTAAACAGGAGACAAATTTATTCAACATTCAGACCAAACATTAGTATCAAGAGAAGAACAAAGGGAAAGTGCTTATATTCTTTTGTGCCATGGACTGTGCTCAGTACTTTATCCATATTATCTCGTTCAGTCCCCATAACAACCCTTGGAGGCAGGTGTATAAGGTGTAGGTAAGGAAATAGTTTAGGAGGTTGAATATTTGCCCAAGTTTACACAACTAGCAAGTTGTAGAGGAAAGATTCACATTTATATATGTTTGCCTTTTCTACCACATTATACTGCTTACTCTATTGTATGAATAGAGGTTGGGGGGGGAGTGTCTCAAAACATAACACAGAACAATAGGGTAATGATGCCATCACTATCTTTTCATCATTTTAAGCAACAGATGATTATTTGCTTTTAGTAGAAAATTCACAAGATCAAAACGTTGGATTTCTGGAACCCCTATAAGTTCAAAGCAAGCAGTTCATTTTAAGAAGTGATAAGGCACATGTAAATTTGTCAGCCATCAAAGCATCAAGCAGATAGCTCAAGCATTCTGTAACACCTGAAAAAGCAGAGGTTGTTCTTTATGATACCATAGTTGCCTCTGGGAACCAACATAGTGAATTTGCTCGACCTTGAGCATTTCAGGTGACAAGAATAAATCAATATGGGAAGAGGTTTCTCAACCTCCACGTACCTGGAGTTCAATGGGATTTGCTGGAGATGAACGCAAGACTCAGGGCTGCGGAAAGCCTTTGGCAGCTGGTGGCATGTTGGTGGAGGCCTGTGATAACACCTTCGCCATCAACCCCCTTATCTCCTGATTACACTGCTTTTTAGAAGCTATCCCTAGGGTAAATCTCTTCAATTGATTTTGCTGTCAAGAGTCAGTTCGAGTTCACATAGGAAAGGAAGATTAGTACCTCACTGGTTAAGTGCTTTAGCAATTTGCCCTACATGTTAAATTATGGGCTTTATCAGCTCAGAGCTGCTTAATTTCTGGAGCAGGGTGAAAATGATACCATTTGGGCCAACTGCTGATCTTCACATTTCAGTCACTGGGGAGTTTGGCAGTTTGAAATTCTCTATAAGTTTAGTAAAATCCTGCAAGTCCTGGGACTGATTTTTCAATATTGCTGGCAGTCCCTGGCTCTCTTGATAAATTGCTTGGTCATATTGCTGTGAATTGCTATAGTCTTCCTCCACCATCTGTTCCAGTTTCTGTAAATAACTACAACGATTTGCTAGAAATGATAATAATGTCGTTAGTGTTGGTTCTGAATTGGTATGGTTGTGTGATGTGACATGCAAATAAAGCAAACACAGTAGCATTGCAGAGATGAGCGACAGAAAAAGCCACAGTCCAGATGAATGTCAAAAAGTTGGAATAAACCACAGTGCTATGCCCAAAATTCCACTATATGCATTAGAAGGGAGGTGATATTTCATTCCCTCCACTGTCTTTGTTATCCTCAGATAATCTTCACTGATTCTTCTAAAAACAATCCCTTTCTTTTCTACTTGTAAATTATTTCACCCTCTCCGCAGTCTCCTGACAATTTCAGTTACATGACTAACTGGACTTCTATTTTGCAAATAAAATTTTTTGGAAGAAATGGGAAAGATTTCTAGTAAATCTTCTTGTTAAATGTTGGAAGAGAGTTGGTATTGGTCTCCCACTGTGTTGTACTTACACTTAAGTACTTTAAAAAATAGATGAGAATTATGTTCCCCAAATAATTTATCATCATTTTTCTGAGCAACAGAGTAATGGATTTCACTCCCTGACTTGTTCCTGGCCTTCTTGGCTTCTGGTCAATTTCTCTTCTCTTATTGGACCTCTGTTTGTCCCACAACCTCTCTAACATCCTCTTCCTTCCCCACAGGTGCCAGTTGAGTGACATCTGGGAGGGGACTTGGCATGCCTGCAGGTTGGAAACAAGCAATGTGTACAAGGACATCAGTAAGTATAGGGCATTAGTTTGTCTCAGTGTCCAGGATTCAGAAAAGAATCCCTGGAGGAAGTGTTTTCTAAACTGTGACCTGAAGGATGGATGCATAAGCGTTACCCGGGTAGAGAAGAAGGGCAGGGACAAAGATCCAAAGATGAGCGAGACTGATGAGAATGGGGAACTACAAGCGGTTCAGTATGGCTGCAGGGCGAGGTATAGATGGTAAGCGGCAAGAGGCGAGGTTGGAGTAGACAGAGCCAGGTTATGAAGGGTCTTTTCCAGTTATGATTTATTTTGATACAGAGTTTGCATTTATTCCAAAGGAAGGAAGGGCATAATTTCTCAGTCCTTTGGAGCTTTCATTGTTATAATACCAATGATTTATCTCCACATCTCAAACAGGTATTGTTCTTTGCCAAGCAAGGATCTATCCCCGGGGATGAATAGAAGGGCAGAGAACAATCATACTGTCTTTCATTGAGCAGGAGTGAATCCTGAGCACATTTAGCCTCAATCCTCCATCTCATGATGAATCATTCTTAGTGACTGGTCATTTTTGAAAATCATTTTCCCTATATTCATAGAGCCTCCCACATTTACCCACTAAACCGATTGACTGGATCATTTCAAAACACGAAATCTGATCACAGCCTCCTCCCTGCTTAAAACCATTTAATGGCCTCTTATCACCACGGTCCGCTGGCTGCCCCATGGTCTGGTTCCCTGCCACCTCCGCAGCTTCACATGCTTGCTCTTCCCTCAGGCTAGGAGCTCGTGCCTCACTGACCTTCTTTCAGGCCTTTGTCCCTCTTGCCGTGGAGAATTTGCACCTGCTGATCCTGTTTTGTAATATTGCTTCAATTCCCTCCCACCAGCTCACTTTCATTTCTCCATCGCTTCCCAGCTCCGTCATCACTTCCTCAGGGCATCTCTCCGAGCAGGCTGGGTTCCCTCTATTATAACTGTCTTAGTTCTTGTTGATAGCTCTGCTTCCCAGGAGTCAGTACAGAACTTGCGACCTGCTGGGGGATTCCAGCATTCCATTTTTCCCATTCGTATGTATTTATGAAAATTGCCTGGCAAAAAGAAATAATCAACATAGATAAGTGTTTTCCTTGCTGCTTCCTGGAGCAAGCTTTCCCTGCTTGCTTAGGTTTTGGTCTGCTCTGCTCTCTTCCATCTCTTGCCACAATGCATAGGTCTACACCAACATCTTCAACCACTTCTCTCATTCTCTTTTGCATACTCTCTTTCTTCTCTGCAGACTCCTTTTTCTTCCTTGTCCCTTTCACCTAGGTATTTCCCATGGCCCCATCATTATTCCTGCTCTTTTCTTCCTATCTGAACTTCCCCTAGGCTATGTCATCTGCCCTCATGACCTCTACTGCCACGTAGGCACCAGTGAGCCTCAGATTTGTCATCTCTCTAACATCTACCTCTCACCTGTACTCCACTTGCATTTTTCTAACACACAACTGAACTTTCCACTTTGATGCATTGAAGACACCTCACATCCTCTATGTCTAATGTTGATAACATTTCTTCTCCCTTTAGCACTGCTCCTTCAAGCCCATTCCCTAAGATGTGTTGGAATCAGTTCTGACTTTTTCTTCTTTCTAATTCCTCCACCTTCACCTCTACACTCATCTGATCACGTACTGTGGGGGTCCACCTCTTAAATGTCTCTAGAACCTGTCTTCTCTTTTTCTATCTTTCTCTGAGAGGATGTCTCCCTAGTTTCCCTGCTTTAAACCTCATCTCCAGTTTATCCATCTGCAATATTGTCTCCAGAGTTAGCATCCTGAAACAAACAAATTTGATCATGCAATAACTCTGGTTGAAACCTTTGTTCATAATACATTTTCTGTGGGATGGCATTTTAGATCCTTGGCCTGCATTCAGCATGCACATCATTCTTGCTGCCTTACTCATCAATCACCTTTGATGGTGCTGGTCTGTGTCATTCTCCACACACTTGCTGGCCTCTGTGGTTGAGCGTGTATTGATTCCTTTGCCGTCAGTTCTCTTTTCTTTCTTTTCTGCCTGGGTAACTTTTTCAATCTTCTAATGTCATCTTCCATGTGACATTGCCTTAGAACTTCTTAGAATAACTAGTGACTGTCCCCTCCTTGGTGTTGCCACAGTATTTTGTACATGCCTTTGTAGCACTATCATAATAAACAAATAAATAATATATATGTGTATACATATAATTTTAGTTTTTTTATGTGTATACTTCTCTCACTAAATAGAAACATTGTGAAAGTAGGGACAGTGTCTTAGTATTGTACTCATCTTTGGTCGGTACAGTGCTTGGATCTAGACCCCATGGTAGAGATTTGAAACATTTTTGTAAAATTGAATTCAACAAATGACACTGTGCTTTGGATAATAGTCTGCTATTTAGAACATGGGCAGAAATTGCCAAAAAAAGGTAAATATAAATAAGTAGTCAATGGGTATTTTTTTAGACAGTGTTGAGCAAATAGTTTGCTAAAATATTAAAAGGCAAAAACATGGTTAACATGTATTTGACTTAATATAAACAGCAGGTGTTAATAATCTCTCATTTGAATGAAAGAAATAGGGCCTTCGAGAGGTTAGGTACAGAAATTGAGTCCTCTGCTTTTGTTTTCCTTTCAGGTTGTCCACAGATAAGAGGGATGGGTGCAATGTCATTAGGCTGAAGCAGAGGAAGGGTGCCATGGCAGTTAGGACAGGTGCACTGGGAGTCAGTCATACTGGTATCAGAGAAAATAAATTAACCCACAATCAAGCGGTGGTGCCACAACCTGGAGAAATGTCAGGGCAAGTCAGTAAAAGAGTCATTTCAGAGGTTACTCTGCAGTTTGAAAAAAATGCATTTACTTATAGTTTCAGTTAATGGTGTTTTCTGTTGAATGACGAAATTTGTATTCAGTGATAAATGCATTTTTTGGGGGTAAACTTGGTACGTGCTTGGCTCATTGGCAATATGATGAGATATTTTACTGTACACTGTGTGAAAGGTTAGGCAATAAAAGCATTTCATTCTGAACTTAAAATCCATTACATCAAGTAGGTTGCAAATAATTATATTGTAGGACCAACTCACAATATTTCCATTTTAAAAAAATGCAGAATTGTAAATGAGATTTAGGTTAGAATAGGAGTTTAAAATAATAATGTACATGGAATGTTACAGTTGAAAAAAATTATATGTATCTAATTCTCCCAAAGAAAACCGGGGCTCTGAAAAATCAAGTGATTTGTTTAGAGTTAGGTGAGTCAATGGTCAAGCCACAGCCAAGCCTTGGCCAAACCCAGATGTACTGACTCTTGGTCCAATGTTCTTTCCCATCAGCCCAGTCCTGATTACTTCATAAGAATGAAAGTACACTTCTAATGTTTTCTTATCTCAGGCCCATGGCTTTGATTTTTCAGCAAGGTTGAAAGTTTTTTGGTAGTTTTTATTCACTTATCATCCTTGGATTTAAGAGCATTTATTTTAATAGAGAGCTACAGTTCTCCTTAATATTTAAGCACTCAAAATAATAAGTCAACTTGGAGAAGTGTTATCTTTTTCAGAAAAGTTATAGAAACATACCTCACCAATTTAAGAAACACTTTATAACAAAGAGGTTCTTGACTTTTATGAAAGTAGCTAGCATGAGATCATCCTTGCAACCTGCCAGAAAAAAGTATATCCCTGTTCAAGCAGCTTAATTGAGTATACATTTGTACTTTGTTCTTAACAAAGTCATGTCTGATGTGAGAAAGTCAGGTCTAACTCTCCTGTTGCAGCCTCTAGAAATTTCCTCAATAAAGTGCTGCCTATTTAAATATTAGCATGAACTCTCCTACTTTGAGTGAAAGGAAGCAGAAATGGAAGAAAAGGGAGAGGAAAAGGTAGGGGAGTGGGTGACTAGGAGTCAATCCTCAAAATCTTCTTCAACTCCCCTTACTTAATATATTCAGAGTGCTGAATTGATTACAAAGTCTTTCACATATTTAAGCCATTTTATTTTTACAACATCCCTTAGTTATTATTGTGGAATTTTATAATGAAACTGAGGCTCCAAGCTTCTAGGTGATTTTCCACATGAGACACACCAAGCATATTGCAGAGCTGGGGCCTGGCCAAGATCTGAAGACTCCTAGTCCAGAATTCTTTCCTCTCTTCCAGTTGTCTCATTTCTAGTATGGGGACCTTCCAAAAGTAAAAGCATTTCAACCTCTCATGGTGTTTCTCTGCAGCATTTAATCAGACACTTGGGCAACTGGGACTTATTGGGTCAATAATTTAGTCTTTCAAAGGAGATTTCATGTAACTCTTTCATTTGGGTTATTCTAGGATTCTGATAATCTTCCACAGAGAGTTTCAAAGATGTCTGTGGAAACAAAAATGATAATTTTTACAAAAACAATGTATCAGATTTTTCTAAGAATTCAAGCTTTGCAAGAGCAGGGGTTATGCTGTTTTGTTTCTCGGAGTCTATTTTATTTCTGTTCCCCAATATTTACTAGTATAATAGTCTACTCAAAGAGAGAGCTCTTTGGTTGTTAATTCTCTGGTGATACAAACTTTCAAACTTTCACTTAGCTCCAAGTTGTATAATTCTATGTGTTTACAGAATGCAGAAGAAATTTACAATGTTATCATGTTAATCCATTTCAGAAACTCAACTATAATTACATGCAAGAATATCATAGATACAATTACCTTTCCAAAATTCCCACATTGTTTTCCACACTAAATTCAATCTTCATGTTATAAATAATTGAATTGCAAATGTTCTATATGTATAAGACAGGTGCATGTGTGTGTGTGTGTGTGTGTGTGTGTGTGTGTGTGTGAATATGGTTTGTATGTGTTCATGGGTCCCAGTTGTACACACCAACTTCCCAACACACACAAAAAAGCAACCTGAGACACACAAACTACTGGTCCCTCATCTGATGCATGAATATGGGAGGGCAGCATGACATAACCTCCTTCTCTATTTTCTTCTTTTTTAAAAAATCTATTTTAAAAATATATATTTGAAAAATTTTAAATCCACAGGAAAGTTAAAAGGCCCATGAAAGTAAACTCCTTAACTGTTAACACATTGCAGCTTCCAATCTCTCTCTCTCTCTTTCTCCTCTCCCCACCCCAACTTTCCTCAAACTTTGAGACCATGTAAATATCTACATACCTTTCTTCATCTGTGGAAAAATCAGGCTCAAACTACTCTCCTCATCTGGTTTTATTTTACTGGTAATGCCATTTGCATACATTTTTCTTTTGATGAACTGTTGAAAATAGATCACAGACATTATGATATTTTAGCTGTAAATACTTCAGTATGACCTATATCTCTTCAAACAGTGATAGTCTCCACACTAAGAAAATCAAACTTCATTCAATAATATTATCCACCATATTTTTCATACTCAAATTGTCCCCTATCATGCCCCAAATGTCCTTAATAGTTTATTGTATCATATCATATTATGTTATGTTGTTCTTCTTGTTGTTGCTGTTTTAGCTCCAGTATCCAAAAGAGATACATTCATTACCTTCACGTTGTCCCTTTAATCTCTCCTAAACTAGAACAGTCTCATCATCTTCCTCATTTTTCATGATATTGAATCTTTTGAAGAGTCCAATAAAGTTGTCATGCAGAACATCTCATGGCCTGGATTTGTCTGTTTCTTGACTGGATACAGGTTGATGGAGTTTAGATGTGTTGTCCCCTCCAAAACTCATGTGGAAATTTGATCTCCAATGTGGCAGTGTTGGAAACTGATTGAGTCATGGGGGTGGATCACTCATGAATGGATTAATACTCTCCCTGGGGGAGGGGGGATTAATGAGTGAGTTCTCACTCTGTTAGTTCCCACGAGAGCTGGTTGTTTATAGACCCTGGCACCTCCTCTCTGTCTTTCTTGCATCCTCTCTTGCCATGTGATCTGCTTGTACCCACCAGCTGCCTGTCACTTTTCTGCCATGAGTAGAAGCAGCCTGAGGCCTGTGCCAGATGCAGCTGTCCCAGAATCATAAGCTAAATAAACCTCTTGTCCTTATAAATTACCCAGTCTCAGGTATTTCTGTTATAGCACAGGTCAAACATTTTCAGCAAGAACATCATGTAGGTGTTGTTAGGTATCTCTCACTGCTTTACATCTGGACTTCTCACTGTTGGTGATGCCAAGCTCAGTTGCTTGGTTAAGACAGTGACCAGCAGAGCACTTGATTTTAGATGCATATTATCCCCTTTGTAATAAATAAGTAATCTGTGGGTGATATTTTGAGGCCATGTTAATAACTAAATAATTTTCTTTTCCACGTGTGGAAAATGCTATTCTCCTTTCATGGTCTGTCTTTTGTTAACTCCACCCCATGCAATATCCTTTTAATACTTCTACCCTGTGCAATATCCTTCTCAAGTTTGCTGTATCGGGAGTCCCCAAGACCACTCTCAGTTTTATTCATTTACTAGGACTTACAGAACTTAGAGAAGCTATTATACTCATGGTTACATGGAATGGATGTAGATTAAAATTAGCAAATGGAATAGGTGCATAGGGTGGAGACCAGGAGAAACCAGCCTCAAGCCTCCAGTTGTTCTCTCCAAGTGGAGTCATATGAACAGCTGTTAATTTTCCCAGTAACAATGTGAGACAACATGTGTGATGTATTGTCTACCAGGGAAGCTCACTTGAGCCTTGGTGTTCAGGGCTTATATTGGAGGTCAGTGATGTAGGTGTGGAGCTCTTATAGTTTCTATCCCACCTGCCTTACTCCAGAGGTCAAACTAATACAGCTTGGCCCAGGGTCCTAAAAGAATAAAAATAGCCACTCACCATAAATCTCATTTCTAGCATAAACTATCTTGTGTGGTCCAAGTCCTCGTGTATAAAAAGACACTCTAATCAGGCAGCGTATTCCAAGGACTTATATTTTATCACCTAAGAACCAGTTAAGGGCTAGTCCTTTTTTTGGAATGTGCAGGATTTGAGTACCACAAGACTAATAAGTTAGCCCTTTATTGCACATTTGCTCAAATATCTTCACTCTCTTTTGAATTAACAGTTAACTCAGGAAAATTTCTTTCCTTACCTCTTTTGGTTCTCCCTCCTCTATTGTACTCATGAATTCTCAAAATGTTACTTAATTAGAACTGAAAAACTGTATATAAGATTAGTGGTGTATGCATTTTTTGGAAAAGGGATATCATAATTTTCTGAAGAAAAATTAGACACAAAAATGAATCAATACCATGACTTCCAATATTCTGTTCAGAAGCTCAATGATTATTTCTAAATTTTCTTCATCTAGTTAAACTCATTTGTTGCCTTAAAAACCAGCATTCATAGTAAATTGAATTTTTTCTTATTTAATTTGTTACTGTTTTGTATAATCACTAGTTTCATAATGTGATAGTTTTTTATTTCTTTTTTTTGTCATGGAAATTTTGTGATATTTCTGCTCCAGTAAAGCTTATGTAATGTTTTTGAGATGACTTAGGAACTCAGTCACCACTTAGAACACTGATGTTCTATATAAATACAATCAAGGTCACAACCACTCTGCTGAAAATTAACTTAAGGAATACAGTTTGCTTTTAATTTTAAGATAGCTTGTATTTTCTTGATGTTTAAAGCAAGGTCCTTCTCTTTCGTCTGACTTACAGATATTTTTAATAGCTATGTAAACCATTTGTTTAAGAAATGCTTAATTCTTAATCCACTTAATTTTCAAGGAGCTAATGGATTATTCCATTCAATGATTGTTTTCTGTTTAACTCTAGAATAGTTCATAGATTTGTGAGGTATATTCATAGTCAGAGTTCTCACATATGCACAACAGAATCTGCTATGGCTTTTTTAACCAGAAAAGGATTTATTGAGAAGAATAGAGAGCTCAAAGGTTCATTGAGAGGTTTGATGAGACATTCTCTAGTAGGCTAAACTACTGCCAGAGCCATAATACAGGACGAGGCGACCAATGGAGCTTCTGCTGTTGCCAGAAGGATAAAGTCACCACCATAGTTATTGACACCAGAATTCACCGAGTCTGCCAGGCTCAGTGCCAGGAAAATGTGTGTCCTGCATCTTGCCTCACTTGCTTCATGTGAATCCATCCCAAATCAAAGTCTGGAGTGAGTGTTTTTCTTTCCAAGTGACTCAGTTCTGAATCAAGGTCTTGCACAAGAATCCCTGACTGGTGGAAGCTGAATAATATGTAGAATGCTAGCTGTAAGAGAGTTTGGGAAATATAATTTTCCAGCTTACTTGCTTTGCATGTTAGAATGGGGTTGGAATAGGTACTGAATCAGCAAACCTCTCACCGGTTGCAGAAGAGAGGAATGCAAGGAGTGGCCAATGCGCTTATTTCTCTCAGTTTTCTCATCTGTCAAATCAGACGCTATGTTGAAAAGATTACATATGCCCAGCAGAGTGCTTTACATGTAATAGCAATGCTCTCTTTTTCTCTTATCTGTTGGGACCTGAACAGAGAATTGCTTCCAAAAAAGGATACAAGTCTTATTTTCAATTTCACATATACTGGTGTGGGATTTTATGTTCTCTCTGAACAATGACTGGAGATTTCTGGGATGGTCACTGATGCAGTCTCTTTAGAGGTGGGAGGTGGGGGCATAGATGAAAGAGATACTGAAAAATTACACTGGAGGCTATGTGATGTTTAAAAAAATTATTAGAGGAGAACGGAATGATTTATCCTGTACCAATAGGTCTTTGGAATTCTGAAGTCTTCAGTTCTCCCTGCTACAGTTTAGGTACGCCCATTAAATAGAAATGAATAAATGACTCAAATTTTTGTCTTTATATCTCTGCCTCCCCATAGGTGAAGGCAAGCTGGTGGTCTCTTAATTTATAGCTCACTAACTCTTGAATTATGTCCTTCCCTTACACGTGTGAAAACATTGGAAAGGAATTTCCTCTGTTTCCAAGGGTGGTTAAGTCTCGATCCCTTGAAAACAAGCCTTACTATGCCTTATTTGTCATCTTTAACATTGAAGAGTTTTGGCAGCTTATTTAAATCCCCTAGTTACCAATATCTACTCTGTAGCAGCTGAAATGCCCTGGAAGTAAGCTGGTCACTGGGGGACAGTTCAGAGAAATGCGTATAATTTTTGCACTACCAAGAGACCATTAGTAAATATATGTCTTAAGCATTATAATTTGTTCAATAAAATATCCAGGAAATTTTTGTGGCTAAAATAACCTGCTTTTCTTGGATTACATTTCTGGGCCTAAAAGTTTTACGTAACTAAAAATACAAATCAGCATGCCAGTTTTGGCAGATCTATCTCCCGCCGTTGTTTATATAAGAAAGATGTATCCCACTGAGTTTCACAAATAGACTTGAAGTAATTTAGTTTAGAGCACAACATTCCATTTAACCGAGAACTCTGCTGTGAAGGGAAGATGTTCCCCGTTTTCCAAGTGTTCTCCTGCTGACATTGACGCTCTCCTAGCTGCGAGCCCTGTAATGCCTTGACAGCCCAGCTGCAGACGTTAGAGCTGACTTCCCAAATGAGCTTGATCATTCAAGTAGAATTATGTGTTCAACTATAATTCCTTTTATTGTGTAATCTTGAGAAAAAAATGTGGCACATGAATGAATGGAGAGACATATTATTTGGAAAAAATGCCATAACAGAAAGACTGAGAAAGTGTGATGTGCATATAAGAGAAAACCAGAACCTTATTAAAGATTTTGTTATAAAAGAATATTCCACATATATTTCCATGTAAATGACATGGTCAAAAGGAATCACACATGATTACCTCTTTAGAAACTGGGTTTGTATGTGTGCTTGGGTAGTTTTTTTTTTTTTTAAATGAGATCATTTTTGAGATAAATCAGTTAGTTTTCAAAATTTTCTCACCATCTATTGAACTCATTTTTATAAAAAGGTAAATAAAGACTTTTTGTCTCTGAAGGGGGTATTTTTCATTCTAGCTTATAATCATGACCTGGATAGTGTTTCATGTAGGTGGCTGAGATGTACCTGGGTAATCTGGCATTTGTTTTTCTCTTTATATTATATGGATAGCAAAAGTGTTCTCAGAATATGAGGGCAGAATATGATGCGAGTTTATTTCTAGATATCCATAAATGATGGTAAGTTTAAATTAAGTCTAGGCATTTCTCAAAGGAAGATATACAAATGGCCAACAGACACATGAAAAAATGCTGAACGTCACTAATCATCAGGGAAATGCAAATCAAAACCACACTGAGATATCATCTCACCCCAGTTAGAACAGCTATTATCCAAAAGACAGAGAATAACAAATGCTGGCAAGTATGCAGAGAAAAGGGAACCTTTCCACACTGTTGTTGGGACTGTAAATTGGTGCAGCCATTATGGAAAATGGTATGGAGTTTCCTCAAACAACTACAGATAGAACAGCCATACAATACTGTAATCCCACTGCTGGATATGTACCCAAAGGAATGGAAATCATCACGTTGAAGGGATAGCTGCACTCCCATGTTTATTGCAGCTCTATTTACAATGGCCAAGAGTTGGAACCAACCTAAATGTCCATTATCAGACAACTGGATAAGGAAAATGTGGTATATATGCACAATGGAATACTATTCTGCCATAAGAAAGAATAAAATTCTGCCATTTGCATATATTGAAATATCCTTGACTCCCTAGGATGAATCCCACTTGATAATGATGTATAATCTTTTTGATGTGCTGTTGTATTCTGTTTGCTGATATTTTGTTGAGGATTTTTGTGTCTATGCTCATCAAGAATATTGGCATATAGTTTTCTTTTTGGTTGTTTCTTTGTCTGATTTTGGTATCAGGGTAATGCTAGCTTCATAAAATGAGTTTGGGAATATGGCCTTTGTTTCAATTTTTTGGGATAGTTTGAAAATGATTGGTATTAATTCTTCTTTAAAGGTATGTTAGAATTCAGCAGTAAAGCCATTTGGTCCAAGGGTTTGATTTGTTGAGAGACTGCTGATTACTGCTTCAGTCTTATTGGTTGTTATTGGTCTGTTTAGGTTTACTATTTCTTCTTGTTTCTGTCTTGGTAGTTTGTATGTATCCAGAAATTTATCCTTTTCCTCCAAGTTTTCAAACTTATTGGCATATAGTTTCTTGTAATAGTCTCTAATGATTCTTTGTATTTATGTGGTATTAGTTGTAATGTCTCCTCTTTCATTTCTGATTTTTGTTATTTGGGTCTTCTTTTTTTTAGTATACCTATCTAATGGTTTTTCTATTTTTTTAATCCTCTCAAAAAGCCAACTTTTTGTTTTGTTGATCTTTTATATCATTCTTTTGGTCTCTATTTCACTTAATTCTGCTCTGATCTTAATTACTTCTTTCTGTCTACTGCTTTTGGGGTTGTATTGTTCTTGTTTTTCTAGTTCTTTGAGGTGTAACATTAGGTTGTTTATTTGAAGTCTTTTTATTCTCTTGATGTAAGCCTTTATTGCAATAAAATTCTCTCAGTACTGTTTTCACAGCATCCCATAGGTTTTGGTATTACGTTCATTAGTTTCAAGCAATTTTTGATTATCTATTTAATTTCTTTTTTGACTCATAGGTCATTCAGGAGCATGTTGTTTAATTCCATACATTTGTATAGTTTCCAAAGTTTATTTTAGCAATTTCCTGTTTTAATCTGTTGTGGTCTGAAAAGATACTTGAAATGATTTCAGTTTTTAAAAATTTGTCAAGATGTTATTTGTGACCTAACATGTGGTCTATCCTGGAGAATGTTCCATGTGCTGATGAGAAAAATGTATGTTATGTAGTTGTTGGATGAATTCTTCTGTTGATGTCTGACAGTTACAGTTGGTCTAAAATGTAGTTTTAATCCTGTGTTTCTCTGTTTATTTGTTGCCTAGATGATCTGTCCAGTATGGAATGAGGAGTGTTGATGTCCCCAATTATTATTGTATTGGGGTCTATCTCTCTCCTATGTCTAATAGTGTTGGCTTTATACTTCTGGGTGCTCTGATGTTGGGTGTATATATATTTATAATTGTTATATCCTCTTGCTAGATTAATCCCTTTATCATTATATAATGACCTTCTTTGTCTTCATAGTTTTTGGTTTAAAATTTATTATATCTGATTTAAGAATAGCTATTTCTGCCTGTTTTTGGTTTCCATTTGCATGGTATATTTTTTCCATCCCTTCACTATTCACGCGTGAGTCTTTACAGGTGAAACGAATTTCTTATAGTTGAGTCTAGTTTTTAAATCCACTCAGCCAGTATATGTCTTTTGAATGGGGAATTCAATCCATTTATATTTAGGATTATTAAGGAAAGGTATTGTCTTACTCCTGGCTATTTATTAATTTTCATGTGGTCAATGTAAATACAAATTTTCTTTTCCTTTTATTGTCTTCAGTGTTTGTTGGTTTTTTTTGAAGTGGTAAGATATAGTTTCTTTCTCTTTCTTGTTTGCATATCTGCTGTACCAGTGGGTTTTGTTCTTTCCTGTATATTTGTGGTGGTGATTATCAGGACTTCCTTGAGGATTTCTTGTAGTGCTGGTTGTGTGGTTGTGAACTCCTACAGTTTTTGTTTGTCTGGGAAATACACTATTTCTCCATTTCTGAAGGATGACCTTGCTGGGTATAGAATTCTTGGCTGGCTGCCTTTTTCTTTTAGTACTTTGAATATATCATCTCATTCTCTCCTGGTCTGTAAGATTTCTGCTGAGAAATCTGCTGTTATACTGATGGGGAATCTCTTATAGGTGACTTGACACTTTTGCTGTTTCAGGATTCTTTGTCTTTGACTTTTGACAATTTGGCTACATTGTGTCTCAGAGAGGACCTTTTTGGATTGAATCTGATTGGGAATCTTTGAGCCTCTTGGATATGGAAATCCATATCTCTCTCAATACCTGTAAAGTTTTCTGTGATTATTTCATTGAAATAATACTGGAAAATAGGTTTTCAATGCCTTTTCTTTTCTCCTCCCCTTAAAAGAACACCCATAATTCAGACATTTGTATGCTTAAGATTGTCTGACAGCTGTCATAGGTTTTCTTCATTTTTTAAAATTCGAGGTCAGATATTTCTTCTGCTTGCTCTAGCCTGTTACTTAAGCTCTTAGTTTTATTTTTTATTTCAGTGAATAAATCATTCAGTTCAAAGAGTTCTGCCAAATTCTTTTTTAAGGTATTTATCTCTTATTTCATTGCGTTTCCTTAAGATTGTTGCTTTTAATTTCTTTTCAGTCATTCATAGGTTTTCTGTTATTTGGGGTCTGGTATGGGAGAATTATTGTAGTCCTTTAAGGGTATCACATTTTCTCGTTTTTTCATATTTCTAGTATCTCTACATTGATGTCCAGGTACGTGGTTGAGCAGTTGCTTCTTCTAATACTCAGGAGTGGCATTCGAGGAGAGAGACTTGTCGGAAGCCACGTGTCCATGGACTCCGGTGTGGGAATGTAAGGAGGGTGGTTCTCCGTTCAGCAGAGCTGCGGAGAATCTCCGTGTGTGTGGTAAGGGGCCCCGCAGAAGTTTTCCAGAAAATCCCTATGTCCCTCCCCAGGTCAATTCAGTCATGTGTGCTACCAGGAGCTTTCAGTACCAGGTGTGTGGTTGCAGAGGCAGCCCCTGAGAGAGGCATGTGGGTTCTCCTCCCCCTCTTCACAGCTATAAATATTTTACAGGTGTCCCACCAGCATAGGAGGGATCACTGGCTATGGGCACTGGACTTGAATAAGCTGCTTTCTGGGTCTGGAAGGTGCACGCACTGACACCCTCCATCCTAAGGGTGGCACCCACGCTGCACTGGACTGTCTGTTCCCCGGGCACAAGGCTGAAGCCAAATCAAGGGTGTTGGAACTAATCCCAATCCCAAGTTCACTGCAGCAGTCTGGGACTCGGGGGGGGGGGGGGCTCTACCTTTTTCCCTCCTCAGGCCAATGCAGCTGTGCATACCCACAGCAATTCCCAGCACTAAGTGCTTGGTCACAAGAGCATTGCAAACTCCCTTGTGGGTTGGGCCACTGGACCACTCACCATCCTGCAGTCAGAAACTTGTCCTGAATCCTTGCCACTCTGGGTTGGGGCATGGGGTGGTGGTGGCCGAGAATTTTTCCGTTCGCTTTGTGACTATCCTGAGTTTATGCACTCACCAACGTCTCCCTTGATGTATTCCAGCACCCTTCTTTCATTTTTCTTGTCCAAGTATAGCTGTGTACTTGATGAATTCCTGTATTTTTTGGAGAAATTAGCAATGTTTCCTTCTAGTTAGCCATCTTGCTCCACTCAATCCAGTGTGCATTTTAAACAACATTTAATGGAGCTTAATAATGTTGAGGGATTTGCCTGAGCAAATATTAAGACATTACAAAGCTACAATGATTAAAACAGTGTAGCATTGGTAGGTATGTAAATAACTAGAGCAATGGAGGACAGCAAACAGTGGTGAAACACATCCATGCAAATAGGGACATCTGTAAGATAGACATGATATTTCAGTCAGTGTTCTCCAAAGAAACACCACCAGTAAGACATATATAGATATTCATGCAAGAAAACATTATGTGAATTGGCTCATGTGATTATGGAGGCCAAGAAGTCCTGCAATATGTTGTCTGTAAGCTGGAGAACCAGGAAAGCCAGTGGTGTAATTCAATCTGAGCCTGAAGGCCTGAGAACCAGTGGAGCTGATGTTGTAATTCCCAGTCTGAGGGCAAATGTCTGAGAACCCAGGAGGTCACTGGTCTAAGTCTAGGAATCTGAAGGCCAGAGAACCAGGTGCTTCAATGTCTGAGGGCAAGAAAAGATGGATGTCCCACCTCAAGGAGTGAAAGAGAATTTGCCCTTCCTCTGCTTTTTTGATCTATTTAGGCCCTCAGTGGATTAGATGATACTTGCCCGCATTGATAGGGGCAGATGGCCTTTACATAATATACTGATTCAAATGCTAGTCCCCTCCAGAAACACCCTCACAGACAAACCCAGAAATAATATTTTACCAGCTCTCTGGGCACCCAGTTGAGTTGACACATAAAGTTAGTCATCATACATGGCTTTGCTGATGAATGGGTAAAAAATGGAGCATTCAAAAATTACGCAGGATAATTATCCATGTGGAAAAATTAACTTGGATACTTACCTCATACTAGAACAAACACACAAGAGTACTTCAAAAAGTTCATGAGAAAACAGAATTAAAAGATGATATGAATATTTCTATGAACTTTTTGAAAATCCCTTATACATCAGGTGGACTTAAATATTAAAGGTAAATTTTACTATTGTGAATAATAGTTCAATAAACATGGGAATGTAGATATCTCTTTGACATATTGGTTTTATTTCCTTTGTTTTTTTTTTTTTGACCAGTAAGGGGATTGTGACCCTTGGCATGGTGTCATCCACAACACGCTCAGCCAGTGAGCGCACCGGCCATCCCTATATAGGATCCAAACCCACAGCCTCGGCACTACCAGCGCTGCACTCTCCTGAGTGAGCCACAGGGACTGGCCCACTAGTGTGAATAATGGTGCAATAAACATGGGAATGTAGATATCTCTTTGACATACTGGTTTTATTTCCTTTGGATGTATATCCAGAAATAGGATTGCTGGATCATATGGTAGTTCTATTTTTAATTTTTTGAGGGACCACCATACTGTTTTCCATAATGACTGTGCTAATTTAGGTAATTCCTACGAACAGTGTACAAGGGTTTGCTTTTCTCTACATTCTTGCCAACACTTGTAATCTTCGGTCTTTTTGATAATAGCCATTCTAACAAGTGTGAATTAATATCTCATTGTGGCTTTGATTTTCATTTCCCTGATGATTAGTGATGTTGAATAGTTTTTCATACACCCATTAGCCATTTGTATATCTTCTTTTGAGAAATACCTATTCAGGTCCTTTGTTCATTTTTAAATCAAGTTATTTGTTTTCTTGAGTTTCTTATGTATTTTGGATATTAACCCCTTGTTGGATGTATAGTTTGCAAATATTTTCTCTGATCCTGAAGGTTTTATCTTCATTCTGTTGATTGTTTCCTTTGCTGTACAGAAGCTTTTTAGTTTGATATATTTCCATTAGTCTATTCTTGCTTTTGTTGCCTGTGCTTTTGGGGTCATATCCAAAAAGATCTTTACAAAGATCCATGTCAAGAAGCTTTTTCTCTCTGTTTTCTTCTAGTAGTTTTAGAATTCAAGGTCTTACATTTAAGTCTTTAATCCACTTTGGGTTTACTTTTGTATATGGTGTGAGATAAGGGTACAATTTCATTCTTTGGCATGTGAATATCCAGTTTTTCCAACACCATTTTTTGAGGAATGTTTATCACTTATTGAAGAGACTGTCCTTTCCCCATTGTGTGTTCTCTGCACCTTTGCCAAAGATCAGTTGACTGTAAATGTGTGGATTTACTTCTGGCCTCTCTATTGTGTTCCAATGGTCTATATGTCTGTTTTTATACTAGCACCATGCTGTTTTGGTTACTATAGCTTTGCAGCCAAGATGTGGAATCAACCTACCTGTCCATCAACAGATGAATGAATAAAGAAAATGTGGTATATATGAGTGTACACAATAGAATCCTATTAATCCTTAAAAAAAATCTTGTCATTTGTGACAAAATGAATGAACCTGGAGGACATTATGCTAAGTGATATAAACCAGGCATGGAAACACAAAGAGTCCATGATGTCACTTGTGGAATCTAAACAAGTCAAACTGATAGAAGCAGAGAGTAGAATGGTGATTACCAGAGGCTGGGGGGCTGAGGGAACAGGGAGTTGTTGGCCAAAGGCACAAAGTTTTATTTAGACAGGAGGGATAAGTTTTGGAGATCTATTATACAGCATAGTGACTACGGTTAATATACTGTGCACTTGAGAATTGCTTAGATATGCATCTTTAGTGTTCTCACCACACAAAAGGAACAAACAATGTTTGAGGTGCTGGATATGCTAATTACATGTATATGTCAGAATATCACATTTATGTACAGCAAAAATATATACTATTTTTTGTCAATTAAACCTTAATAAAAAAATTAAAACATCAAAATTCCCAAAACCTTAGTAATGTTGAAAGAAGAAAAAAAGGAAAATAATATTTAATGAATATTAATGACATTGAAAATGCTTTCAAAATAATATTAAATGAAAACAGCAGATTAAGTAACCAATTTTAATTTTACTAAAAACATGTAAGTATAGAAATAAACTGAAGGCAATATACTAAAAAGTTAATAGTTATTACCTCTTTGTTTTTTACAAAATTATTAAAAATAAGCATGTATATCTTTATACACAGAAACATATGTATATAAAATATATATTAAGAATAAAATGAAAGGTAAACTTTAAAATTTTTAGTAGAAAATACAGGAGAATACTTTTATGACTTTGGGGTAAGAAGGAATTACTTAAGAAAACAGAATGTGCAACTATAAAGAAAATTATTTATAAATTTAATTCCATTAAGATAACAAATGTCTTTTCATTATATGGCATCATAAAGGTGAAAATCCATAAATTGGGAGGAAACATTTATAAAAGAAAACATTGAAAATGATTTTGTATGCAGAATATATGAATATACTACAAATCAATCATAAAAAGACAACACAATGGAGAAATGGGCAAAAGACATGAACAGGCATTTCACAGAAGATTCAAGATGACCTACAAGTACACAAAATGATGCACAATCTCATTAGTGACCAGAGAAATTAAAGCCATAATGCAATTTCCTTTATACCCATCAGAGTTTTCAAATGAATATAGATGTTATTGTGAGCAATAGAATAGAAATATGTTTAAAGCATTGTAAATTTATAATACCTTTTAATTCCATGTTTCTCAAGTAATGTCTCCTGAAAAATTCAATTATAATTATCAAGTAAAATGAGTGAATTCAAGTAAAATGAATTAAAATAAAGTAAAATAAGATAAAATGTAAAAAAAAAAAAAATTGTGGTCTTCCTATTCAACAAGACTGGCAAACCTTGCCCTATCTAATATAGGCCAATATCTAGTCCAACATTTTCTTACTGTAGGTAAGGAAAGTGAATTTGTTCAGGTTCTACAACTAGTTAGTGAATGAACAGGGACTTGAACTCAGGTTTCTTTACTCCTAGTCTGTTGATAGTTTCATTGCTGCAGAACAGAAGAAAGTCCTAACTTTTCTGTACAGCTGGAGATACTCTTTATATTCTCTTCCCGACTAGTGCTTCCTGTCGTTCATTAATGTTATATACTCAATCCGTAGCTTTGGCCCAGCTAACCTCTCCTTCATCTGTTGTATGTAACTTTCATTTTTCTCCTGGGTTTCACTATTTAAATTCCACCTCCCCTTTAGGATTTAGTTTGGACTTTTCCTTCCTGGTATCACCTGCTTGAAACTCCCTAAGCAAGTAATTTCTCTTCTGAAATCTCATACACATTTCTAAGTAATTTATTTTAAAGGCAATTATTCATGTGACATTATGCATGGTGTACTACTTAATGAAAATTAACTTGAAAATTGTTTATTGAGTTCTTTATGTTTTAAGGACCGAGGATTCATTGGAACACAAGAAACTCATGGTCTTCTCTTTTGAATTTATTGGATATCCTAATAAATTTTATTTAATTTTCTGTGATTATCCTGTTTCCTCTAAGTGTCTACAAATGCCTCATGGGGAGAGACCTTGTCTCTGTCCTAGAATAGAGTCTGATGTTGAGTAGACTCAAGAAATACACGTTAAATTATCTACTCAAGAAGAGAAGCAGTTATTTTTCTTTTGCTCAGCACCTGCTCTATTTTTCCTGAAGACTTCTTGACTTTGTGAGATTTATGTGGCTTTCTTTGAATGAAAACTTTTGGGTGGTTCAGCTGAAAATGTAGCACTGATTTAGTTCCTTGAAGTTATTTTGAATTACCCAACAGTCCTAACCTTTGCTATTGCAAAGGAAGGAATGAGAAAAAACATAAAAAGATGAGCTATGATGGTGCTTCATGTTTAAAAAATGCAAAGTTCGATAGTAGAAAGAGCATAGTGGTATCTCCTTGCCATGCAATGACCCTAAAAATGAAACTTTTAGGAGCAGAGTAAACTTATTGGAATGGCTTTTTGATTTGCAGGCAATCATTTTAATGACCACTTGAATAATATGTTCTGTGGTATAGATAATTGTGTTCGTAATAAAAATAATGACTAGCTTTAGTTTAAACATTGTGATAATGCAGATAAAAGCTTTCTTTAGATTTCTGAATATTCGGAGGTTTCTTATATCTTTTGTAGCGCAACTATTTTTGAAGTTATTCCCGAGAGCTGTGTTTGTTCATTTGTGCCACAAAAGGTACTGGCACTTGCTTATTGGTGATGGTCTCTGGTACCTGATACTTGAATTACTGCAAAAGTAAGCAATTTGGCACAGAAGAGTTTCTTCTCTCTTATCATGGTACAGCCATATGTAGTCCAATGAAGGTGATTTCAGCTGAGGAAGCGAGAGGGATGGTGTCATTTTGTGGAACATTGAAAGTCTTTCTGTCACTGCATGTTTGCTCCTGACTTGTTTGCTGACAACTGGAGGATATATTTATTTGTTTATATGTTAAACAGAAATTCAAACGTGTCATTGAACAGTTCTATAGCAAAGGCTTAAAATGTGGGTACATCCAAGGCAGGCACCATATGTTTAACAGTGGGAGAGGCAATGGAACTTGCTTCTCCAGAATTTTGTCCTGTGTCTTAATCAGGGGTCAGTTGATCGCAAAGCACAGAAATTTCTCTAACCCATTTTATAAAAATAAATGAGAACATATTAAAAAGAGATGATGTCCTCCTATAGAACACAGGTGTGGTAGGTGAATTTGGTTTCATCTTGCTATGGCAGTTTCAGGGTGAGCATTCAAAATTGGTGCAGAGGTGAGATAACTGGGGTTGTTATGGCCCAGAAGCTGAAAGTTCATCTGAGACCCCAGTTTGCCTGGGACAGACCTGGCTTTTGTCTTTTATCTTTTAAGTACTACAAATTGGCCCCTCCATTTACTCTGGAAGGTATTCTAGTGTGGTTGGCAAGTTAGTGGTCCCCCAAAGAGATCAGGTTCTAATCCCTGGAACCTGTAGATGTTACCTTATAAGGAAGAAGCATTTTTGTAGATGTGATTGTTAGGGATCTTGATATGGAGAGGTTATCCTGAATTATCCTAGTGAGCCCTAAATGCAATCACAAGTCCACTTATAAGAGAGAGGCAGAGGTGGACTTGGCACAGAGAGATTGGAGTCATATAGCCACAGATAAGGAATGCTGGCCGTCACCAGAACTGGAAGAGGCAGGGAACTGATTATCCCCTAAAGCTTCCAGATGGAATGTAATCCTGTTGCCACCATGATTTTGGTCCAGTGATACTAATTTCAGACTTCGGACCTCCAGAAATATGGGGGAATTAATTTCTGTCATTTTAAGTCACCAAGTTTGTGTTATAGGAGCCCTAGGAAACTAATACACCAAGTTTAGAAGGCAAGTCCTTTATAAAGGACTAGTCCCTGAACCAGGAATGTTCTCTGATCCGATGCACACTCACTCTTTGCAGGCTGGCATGATTGTTTCTTCTCTCTGTGCAGCTTATTTCTTCTCTGACTTTGCAGACAGACTTTCCTCTGCTTAATTTGCCAGACCTCCCTGACAAGGCTACTTGGCTCCAAATTCATATTAATCTGGAAAGTTCAGCGTCTGAATCAAATTGACCCATTTCCTAATTATATCTATTCTAATTCCCTAAGGTAAAAAATGGTATTGGCTCAGAACTGTCTCTAGACTGGTTCCTTGTGTGTTAGTTGTGTTTTCTTTATAAGCCAGCTGTGATGTGTGGTAGGGTGCCTCACATACAAGAAACATGCTTGAGAAGTCCATTTCTTTGAGGGTGTGTATGAATTGTGCATAGTTCAAGAGAAGGAAAGACTGGGCTGAGAAGATCTCTCTGAAAGTATTCACTTGTTAAGAAAAAAAATAACCCAGTAAATATTAGGTTTTCCAATGCTCATGAGTATTTATTGCTGCAACCAAGAGTAATTTTTAAATCAAAAAGAAAGGTTTCAATTAGAAATTCCACGGTGGTATTTTTTCCTTACATATTTCATGTCTGAAGTGTTCGGAGTTGAAGTTTAGAAAATACTGATTTCCTTGATGTTTTTGAACATCAGATCAATCACATAACCTTCCTTTTGTAGAATTAAAAGGATTTCTTTGAAGTTTTTATTGGCGTGCTTGCTTTCCATTATGTCATCATCATTCACGCACTAAACATTATAATCTATTGAGAAATATATCGGGAAGAGTAGTAAAATTCAGAAGTTCCTAAACTATATTTCCTTTGGGACAACATTGATATTAACTTCTTTTCTAAGTAAGTGTTCAATAAGTAAAACTTATTCCTGTTCAGGGCTTCCTTGTGACTTTTTCAGAAAAGGCCCATGTGCTGAGTGACCATGTGTGTGTGTCTCTTCTCATCACAGTTGTGAAGTGTAGCCAGCATGAAAGCACACCTCATCCCTGTGCATCTCATCTTCCCTTGCCTTCCTTCCCTTTTTCCTCAGCTGTCACCATTTTGGGCTCATGCCTTCCAAATAAAGTGTTAGCATCTTAATCCTTGCCTCAGAGATCCCAGAATTTCTAGAGGACCCAGACCAAGGCAATACCCAATACCTATCTTGTGATTTGTAATTGAAGAGTAATTATTGCCTTAGGTTCTATTTTTTTACTTTAAGTTACACTTTCTTTGTGTATATCTTTCTGATGTGTAAGAATCCAGGGTGAATTTTTATGCTGTATATTAGTACTAAGAAAATCAAACACATAACCTAAATCACCTAGATATACTTGATTGGATTCTACACAATCGTTTCTAAGATAAAAGAAAGAAAAAGAAAAAGGAAAGAAAACAATAACAGCAAAAAGCTAGCCTAGAGTAATAGAGGTTTAAATTCTAATAGAGAAGGGGCCCATGAACCAAGAAAAAATATATCCAAAAAGTTGCCTAAGGTTATTTGTGAAAATAAGCTCGTTATATTTCCATCTCCTATTTTTTTTTTGTAGGATTCTTAGAGCCTTTATTTTCATTTGTATGGAACTACATGCACTTTTACACTTATATTATAAAATCTCTTGAGATATTTCAGAGTATTGCAATACCTAGGCACATTTATAAGTAGAATGAAATTTTGACTTTAAAGTCACAAGAGGTTAAACTGAATCTGGAAGCCTTACAATATTTGCAGAAAAGAGCTCTGGTCTCAGAATTTGAAGATCTGAATTATACTTCTGGTTCCACTGCTATCTCACTGTGTGACCCCGGGCAGGTCACAGAATTCTCTTTGAGCCTCTGTTTCCTTGTCTGCTAAATGAGGAAGTTTTAATAGATTTTCCATCTTTAGCATTACTTGTTCCCCTCAGACTCTTATGACTTTAGGGTTGATGTAAGCCTGAATAACCAGAAACCTTAACATTTATGGTTAAGATAGAATTGCTTCATCATTACAATTTTTGACGGTAATTGTGTCATAGCCAGAAAAGAAAAGGATACCAATGGAATGGCAGTGGCTAATCTGTTATCCAAACCCCACCTAACTAATAATCCAGTATTATAGGAGCATGAGCTCTGTGGGAAAGAATGAGTTTAATAGCATTAATACTTGTTAGGTCAACTAAGACCTAACAAATAAAGTTCATGGGAATCCTTTCATTGTGAGAACTGTGACAGTTTTTGTGATCTGATAATAAAATGGTGGTCTGATAACAAGCTGCAGGGCTCTGTGTGCTCAGTTAAAGATTTATTGCCTACAATGTTAGTGTGCATACTGAGAAAGTATAATGTTTTGAATGTTTGACTCAAACATTCAAGGAGGTTTGCTCAGAGATTCTATTTTCCTTAAGCATGAGCAGTCTTCTGTGCTTGAAACCCTTGCAGATTGTCTTGGGTATCAAGTTATTCCTACAGGAAATCATTGACATTGATCTTCTGGGGTGGGGAAGGTTAGAGTTTGAGGACAGACTGCAGCTTTGCTTATTGCTGAGTTTGCTTTCAGTGCCATATGAGGGTACTTCAAAAAGTTCATGGAAACATAAAACTAAAAGATGATATGAATTTTTCCAGGAACTTTTTGAAGACCCCTTCTACAAACCTGTGGAGAATGTGCTATATACCATTCCATAAGAAAATTTGTTAGCAATATATTATTGAATGTTTATTTACATACACTGCTCACTTTTAAAATGACTACTTTATTACTTTCTCTTTATATAGATATTTGCCATATTTAGTTCGTTCATATGCTTTCACTAGCTCTGGAAAATACTTCTGTAAAGTCTGTTAAATTGGAACACAGTAAACAAAACAAAGAGAAAGTAACATAATTGTTGATGTTGTAGAAAGGGCAGAAGAATAAAAATTTGAATATTTTACATCCACTGCTCATTCTGGCACTAATTTATAGCATGATTTTGGAAAAGTTTATTTAACTCTTTGGACAATAACTTTTTAATCAAAAAATAGTACCTGATTTATTTTATTCACAGATTACTGTGAAGATCAATGGGGTACTGGATGTGATGAACTTTGAAATTTAGAAAGTATTGGTCACTTGCAAGATAGTATATAGAACCATAGAAGCACAGAATACTGGAGATGAAAGAAACCTTAGAATTCACACATTTCAGTTGAATCCAAGTATAGAAGTATACCACTATGTTACAATCATGTGGGGTCAGTCAAAAGACTTTATTGCTGACAGTAACCAATAATTTTCATTATACCTGTGAAGGAGTAGCAGCTATGGGTCTTTCCCTTCCATTAAAAACAACTAGAAATTGGAGAAAGTATAGTAGTTTGATATGGCTAAAGCATAAATGTTTATGAGAGTGCATGGCATATTGGTAGGAAAGTAAAGACTATGACAGTAGACAGTGGCTTGTTTAGTTGCAATATGGCAGTAGTTGTGGGAGATAAAACTAGAAGTGTGGTTGATGTTGGGTCAAGAAGTATTGTAAATCCAAGGCTAACCACTAAAAATAACTCAAATAAAAGAGTTATAGCTCATAAGCTAATAGCGGAGACAAAATAATATCCTAAAATTACTCAATTAATTAATTCAAAAAAAGTCATAAAGAAAGAAAAAAATCAACGAACAGATGGGAAAAATAGGAAACAAATAGTAAGATAGTAAGTTTAAATTCAATCATATCAGTAATTACATTAAATGTAAATAGTCTAAACACTTCAATTAAAAAGCTGAGATTGGCAGACTACATAAAAAAGCAAGACCCAACTGTACACATTCTACAAGAACCCAACCTAAAATATAAATATTATATTTAATATATATAAATAGAACAATTTAAAGTAAATCATGTAAATCCTAATTATAAGAAATCTGAGGTGATAATATTAGTATCAAAGTAAAATTCTAAACACAAAATATCAGGAATAAAGAGTGACAGTTTATAGTGATAAAGAGTTCAATTCATGAAAAAGACAGAAATTCTAAATGTGTATTCACTTATTAACAGAACTGCAAAATATATGAAATAAAAATTTACAGAACTCAAAGAAAAAAGAAATACTCACCATTATAGTTGGAAATTTCAACACTTCTCTCTCAGTAATCGATAAAATATGAACACTTAAAATCAGTAAGAATATGTAAGAATTGGACCCCAGCCAACTTGACCTATTTGACATTTATAGAATATTCCACCCGACAACAGAAGAATACTTATGTTTTAAAGTGTATGTAGATATTCAGATATGCTAGGCCACTTAACAAGTTTCAATAAATTTCAAAGGATTGGAATCATGTAAAGTATGATCTCTTATTTCAATGGAATCATATTAGAAGTGAATACTAGTAATACAAATGTAAAATTCCCAAATATTTGGGAATTAAACAGCATACTTTTTTTTTTTTTTAAAGATGGCCGGTAAGGGAATCTTAACCCTTGACTTGGTGTTGTCAGCACCACGCTCTCCCAAGTGAGCTAACCGGCCATCCCTATATAGGGATCCGAACCCGTGGCCTTGGTGTTATCAGCACCACACTCTCCCAAGTGAGCCATGGGCCGGCCCCTAAACAGCATACTTTTAAATAACCCATAATAAAGTAAAAAACATTAGGAAAATTTTAGAATTGTTTTGAACTGAATAAAAATAAAACATAATATGGCAAAATTTGTAAAATGCAGTTAAAGCAGTGCTTATAGTGGTGTTTATGTCAGGAAAATTACTGGTTATACACTGAAAAATAAATCAGTGTAATTCACCACATTACCACATTAAAGGAGAAAATCCATATTATCAACTCCATAGATGTAGGAAAAAAGACATTTGAAAAAATTAAGCAACAATTCGTGATAAACACTCACGGCAAATTAAGAATTGAAGAGGATTTTCCCAATCTGATAAAGGGTTGACATCATATTTAATGATGAAAGAGTGAATGCTTTTCTTCTATGATCAAGAAAAAAACAAGAATGTCTATTCTGATCACTTCTTTTCAGCATTGTATTTAAGGTCCCAGTCAGTATAATAAGGTAAGATAAAGAAATAAAACATATTCAGATTAGAAGGGAAGAAGTAAATCTGCCTTTATTAAAGGGTGACATTGTGTACATAGAAAATCCTAAGTGATGTACAAAAAAGCAAGGTGGTAGAATATAAGGTCAATATACCAAAAAAAAAAAAAAAAAAAAGTATTTCTATATACTGGGCATGATCTGTTTGAAAATAAAAAACAAAATCAGTTGTAATAGCATCCAGAAACATGAAATTATTAGGGAAAAATGAACAAAATATGTAAAAACTTATACACTGTAGGCCATAAAACATTGTTAAAGTAATATAAAGAAAATATAAATAAATGGGGACATATCATGTTTATGGTTTAAAAGGCTCAATATTGCTAAGATGTTGATTCTTTCCAAAACAAGCTAAAGATTTAATACAATTCCCACTAGTATCTCAGCAAGTTTGTTTTTAGATTAATTTAGTCATTCTCCAATGCATACATATTTCAAAATAACATATTGTATAGGATAAGTATATATGATTTTTATTTGCCAAAATAAAAAATAAAAAAATGAACAGTGTTTAGAATTTGACAAGCTGATTCTAAAATTTATACAGCAAATCAAAGAATTCATAACAGCCAAAATAATTCTGAAAATGAACAAAGTTATAGAACTTCTGCTACCTGATTTCAAGGATTTCTATAATTCCACAATAATTACTGTAATCATTGTAGTATTGGCACAGGACAAGACATAACAAATTAGAGGGACAGAATAGAGTTGAGAAATAGACCACAGATACATGGTCAATTAATTTTCCACAAAGATGTCAAAGCAATCCAATGAGAAAGGAACGTATTTTCAATAAATGTTGCTGGAGCAGCAAGATATTTATATTACACAAAAATGAAACTCGATTTTTGTCTCACCCTATACATAAAATTAACTTGAAATGAATTATAGAAGTAAATGTCAAAGCTGAAACTCTAAAATTTCTGGAAGAAAATATAGGAAAAATCTTTGTGACCTTAGCATAGGTTACTTCTTAAATAGAATACAGAAAGCACAAATCATAAAAAAATTGTCAAATTGAAATTCATCAAAACTGAAAATGTCTATAAGGGTTAGGTAGCAAATATCTCAGACTTTGTGTACCTTATGGCCTCTGCTGCAATGCTCAACTCTGTCACTGCAGTGCAATAGAAATCAT
Source organism: Cynocephalus volans (assembly GCF_027409185.1). Taxonomy (NCBI): domain Eukaryota; kingdom Metazoa; phylum Chordata; class Mammalia; order Dermoptera; family Cynocephalidae; genus Cynocephalus; species Cynocephalus volans. Next base: position 101,334,989 of record NC_084460.1, on the reverse strand, counting down.
AGACAGTATGTCATGAGTGGATGTGTTGTGTTTCAACAAACCTTTATTAAGAACAACAGGCAGCGTACGGGGTTTGGCCCATGGGCCTAGTAGGCTGACACCTGTCCTAACTTGATGGAAGCTGTAGCTTCAGATTCAGCAAGATAATGATTTCTCCAAAAGAATGATGTGACTTAATGGCAGAAGCAGGACCAAATCCCAATTTCTTCCCAGTTTATCATGTCCTCCCTCTTTAATACTAAATTTGAAGACAAGATTCTCTTCAGAGTGTAACTATTTTGCTATGCAATTATAGATACTCAAGAATTGACTCATAGAGTTCTTTTTTCTTTTGTTTTATATTTTGATTAATGCCTTTCTCTTGTTAGAAGGAAATTAAAAGAAAGTAATTTTGTATTCATTTTCCCTGTGTACTATTTGAAAGCTTATCTTTATAGTAGCATCATTCACAAGAAGATATGAAAAGCGACTTTACATTTGTGTGACATTTTATTTAAATCTGTCAACAAACGGAATCATGGCAGTTATTCATTCATATTCGACTTGATTATTCTTGAGACAATCACCAATCTAAGTTACTACATGAGAGAGATTACACCAGGCATGAGCCACAGGATCTTTTCTCATAAAATAAAGATTTCAAAGAGAAAAAAAGGAAAGAGAATCAATATGCCTTTGCTTTCTGTTGCTTTATTTTAAAAACTTGCCATATTCAAATGAAGCAGAAATGCAATAACTATAGTTTTAGGTAAAGAAAATTCTATTTATTCAGAATAGAATATACCAGATACTGTACAAGGTATTTTACTTATATTATCTCATTTTGTATTCACAGCCTCACGTGCAGGTAAGTCCAGTTGTCCTCATTATATGACTGAAGAAACTGATATTCTAGAAGGTTTAGTAACTTTATAGACTTCAGTTGATCTGGGAAAAGTGTGGACTTATCAACTCAAACCCAGGTCTTTTAGCGTGTAAAATCTGTAGTTTGAAAATTGTGCATCTGGAAAAGAAAATGAAAACTCTAGGAAGTTTTTAGAGAGACCCAATTAGTAAATACAGTCACAACGTTAAACATTGAATCCAGACTATATAATTATACCAAAAAACACTTGCAATACTTTTTATTTCATATTAGAGAGAATGACAGAGAGACTGTACTCCATGAGTTCTTTTATGTCTGTATTCATGGAGAGGGGAGAAAAAGTAATTAAGAAACTAAATGTAATTCTAAGACATATGTACCCTGAACCTGAGATTGGATCAAACATAGATACAATCATTAGGACCCTGCAAAAGTTGAGAGAGATAATTTGAAGTAACACTTTTCCCCACTTGATTTTGTCATTTTAGCCTATACTGGGTAGCCACCTATCCTTGGCATATGGACTTCTAAGAGATTTGGGTGGTTTTATTATTAAGTTAGAAAAACCCATGAGATCTCTGCTGGTGCTGAGAAAGTAGAATTAAGTGATTATTAATATTAGGTAGACCCTGACTTACAGTCCCCATTGATGTCTCTGTGGAACTTGAAAAAAGCAGTTTCCTTTCTAGACCTCAACATCTCTTTGGAACTGTTATAGGATGGCATAACTCAAATTAAAAAAAGAAAAGGAAACACTTTTCCATTTTGAAAGTATGGTGTGTATGTTTGTAAGTAAAGAAGGTCTAGGAATGGAATTTTTAATTATGCTTCTGCAGGAAGTTTGACAGTAAGGCTTTTTGCTGGGAAGTCTAGGGCAAGGAGAAGATGAAATTAATAATGCCTTGCGCCTGACGATGGGTTTCCCTGGATGAAATAGTGCAAAGCTGTCAAATAAGTGGCAGCTTCTAAAGTCTGCAAAATCAACTCTCCCTGAGTCTGGACAGATGGTGTACTGCAGAGGCCACGTGGCATGGGAATTCCCAAATCTCCACTCTAATTTCATTTGCTGTTTAAAAACGTTGTCAGCTGAAGTTGCAGCAGCTGACCTCTAAGTGCTACCCTAGGGGAACATGAGTGCATATGTACAGCAGGCAGCGTAACAGGCTCCTTATGAACAAGGCCTGTACACGGCACTGGAGATCACAGGCTTAATTGGGGGACGTGAAGAAGGGCTACTGGCCTCTACTTTGTACCTTCAAGGAGGCAGCCCATGTAGAGAGACATCCCCGAATCTGAATCCTAGTGTTACCACCGACAGCTATGTGACTTTAGTCAGCTTTTCAAGTTTTTCAAGCTTTTTCCCTCATCTGTAAAAATCCTAATTAGTGGGGTTGTCATGAAGATTAAGGTTAATAGTGTCTAAGGTATTTAGTACAGTTTTCATTGCAGATTAGGCCCCAGTAACAACCTTAATTACTTACCTACATGAAATACTTGTCATATTTTTTTATTTCCAGAAATTCAGTTTCCCAGTTGTTTACCAAGAGGCATGTGTCATGGGGCTAGCACAGTGCTGGAAATTAGAAGACATGAAGGCAAATACAACCTCATCTCAGCTCTTAGGGCATAGTCTAGTAGGGGGAGAGATAGATATAAGACTTCAGATAAAGTAAAAAATTGACGGAATGAGGGGAACCTTTCAATATTTAAAATGGTTAAAGTTAATGGGTAGACAATTTAAGCTTGAGCTCAGAGAAATTCTGACTGTTTATGTGTATTAGGTGGGCAAGATATATTTTCTCCCTCCTCATTTGAACACCTCTCATAGTTTTTTGTTCCTTAAAATCCTATTAATTCATGAATTATGGTTACAACCCTCTTAAATCCTAAATGCTGAGAAGCAGCTATTAAGTTTGACACATCATTTTATCTTTCACTGTGCCTAGCTCAGTGCTTCTGTATACCTAAATCAAGGATGCATAATTAACAAATTTATAAATACTGATCTATTAAATTTCCTTTGGACAGGAATCATTTTTAATAAGAAAATCTTTATTTATTACAGTGAATACCATGAACCACGAAGCCAGAGAAAATGTTCTTGATCTAATAGATATCATGAACACATTAAGTTAAAACACAGGGCTCTCGGCTTAGTTGATACTTTGTGTTGAGTTGAAAAAACAAGGCAGATGATTTTACTTAGAGTAGAGGGACTAGCACAAAAATGGGCCAGATGCTGGGATAAGGCGGAGTGCGGCTGTAGGACCGTGAGGCTCCATCCCGGTGTGGGGAAGAAGGTTATGGAACAGCTGATGACAAGGTGAACTCAGCAGGTTCAGCCTGGATTTTGGAGGTTCCTGAGAGCTGGAAAGAGGAATCCAGACTTCTTTCATGGGTATCCAAAAGCTATTATGATTTTCTGAGCACAGAGCTGGCGGGATGAAAGCAGTTTTATTAAAATCGATTCAATAGCAATGAGCTCAACATATTGGCTCAAGAGAGACTCTGTCTGGAGCTGGGGACACCAGATCAGAAGCTGAAACTCATTACTGAAGGTCTTGATTTTAAAGAGCTATTTAGGAAATCAACTTTGATATTTTTTCTTAATTTAATCTTTATTTGAACTACAAATCTGGCACTAATAAAGAGAATTGAACATTTTTGCTCTCTCAGGGTGTTATATGGAATCCCAGCAATTGGAATTTAATTTCTAACTAACCTGCCACCTAATACCTTTTGAGACTCTGAAGTCATATTTTTGCTCCTTTCCACTTGATCTGACACAGTGACAACAATATTTTCAAAGCTGCTTTAGCTGCTCAGGGAAGAGAGTAATTGACCTGGCACTCAAATGCTCTCAAGTTTGAAAGATTGGGGAAGACAAAGGTCACCAGAATATCCATCTTGGTAAGCATGAAGAAAGAGTCTGCACCATTTAAAAATGCTCACTCCTCTGTCACGGTGTACGATTCTGTGCTTATTAGAACTGACTTAGATTATAAATTTGGAGAGTTCCCTTGAACTTCACAAACTCATAGAATTTGTAAGCTCTTAACTTTGTTTTTCTTGTTAAACTGATACTGCCAATCTAAGTGCCAGATTAGGCCACAGAGAAGTGTTTGATTCTTAGCACTTCAGGTTAGGGAATAATAGGTCCAGTTATAAATGTTCACAAAGCCTGGCTGGAGCCTGGCTGCGCCCTTTGTCTTCACTGCTGCTGGTTCGAAACTCATTCTCCTGAAGTAGTTCTAAGATTAGGGGCTCAGGCAGAGAAGGGCTCTACCAAAGGAAAAGCGGCTGAATTTTCACAAAAGATTTTCTAGTTTCCATAGGGAAAGAGTGAGCATAGAAAGTTCACGTGGAATTCATCCACAGAAGAGTTGTTGAGACAAGGAAGTCCATGTGGCGGCCCCAGTGTGCCTGTGAAGTGAGAAAACCTACCTGTGCATGAGACTTGGGGCAGGTGGCTGACTTGCTTTCAGACTTCCCTCTTTTCCTCAGCCTTCTCTTGACTCTCAACATCTCAGTACATTTTTCAGCAAATCTTCTCTGGGTTAACCACAGATAACTGTCACTGCTGGCAACTAGGGGAACTATAAAAAAGGACAGCAGGACTCCTGAACCAGCGCTTCCTAGTACACGGAACTAGGATCTTCCATGAACCATCTTCTTGGGACCCAAGTCTAACCTTTTAATAAACCCTTTAATGAACCTTTTAATCCTTTAATTTTATGATTATATAATAATATATTTTTTGATAAAAGAAATCTAGAAAATATAGAAAGGATATAAAGAAGAAACTAAAACTCATTATGATCCTGACATCCAGATATAGCTATTGTTGTATTGTTGTATTTTCAGTATATTGCATATTTGGGATTATGCTATATAAATTTAACACTCTGCCCTTTTACTGAACATTTTTTTGTGAGCGTTGCTGCATATCATTTTAACTTCTTTATTTTTATTTTATTTTCTTATTTTTTTCATTTTAACTTCTTTAAAAGCATGATTTTAATGGCTGCAAAGTATTTTGTTGAAATACTATAGAGTTATGTAACTCTCACTAGTCTTTAACCCACTATTTAATCTATGTTATTCTAGAGTCAGGACTTCTTCACTGTGTCTTGTTATTGAATATATCTGCATAGACCTGTGATCGCCATATCTAGTTAGGGTGACTGAAGCTCCCTCACTCATGGGAGAAGAACCTTTGGCATTCTGTTTTATTGCACAATGTAACAGGTAAGGAACTCCCAGAAAGGCTTCCTGCTGGAGGTATGATAACTACCTAAGGACAAATCTACTGCCCAGAACACTCTGTTCTTCTGCTTAGATTTCCTTTCTCCTCTTTCTGACTTATCCCCACTTCTTTGGTTACTTTAGGACAGCCATTTTGGACTATGTGACCTTATCCCCTGGCCACAGTTGATAGTTCCAGATTTGGGCACCTGGCCTAAACTGGGCTGATTCTCAAAACTGAGAAATATCTTCAATGACTGTCTGATGACTGATGCTCTGAGATGTGCTGCACTGGAGTTGCTGGTGGCTGAGTTTACTGCACTGTGGACAAGAGGAGCGAGAAGATGATTGCTGGTGAGTGAGGGAGAGTGAATGAACAAGCAGGACAGAGAAATGAAACAGACGTGCAGGCAGTTGCAGCGATGAGCTGCGAGAATTGGAGAGAGAACTGCCGGCATTTAAATAACTGATTTGACTTGCTCCGCAGACTGTGGATCTCATGAGAATACTTAGAATCCTTATTATAAAAAGTTCTTTCTCCTCCCTTCATTTGGTTCAAGTTGGTTTTCTGTCACTTGAAATCAAAGGCATCCTCATGCTTAACCTGACTGTGATGTTAAATCTCTACCCAGGCCCAAGGTACTGTTGCTGCCTGCCTTTTTCCTTGGAAAAACTCTCAACTGGATCTTTCTGTTATTTCTTGGTCTAATTTTTTAAAACTTCTTTTTAATTTTTCTGTCCTAGAGAAGCAGCTAAGGAGAAAAATGAAACAGAGATGTAGAGGGAAAGTAAAAACACCTTTAGAGAAGAGATGGTAGATTCGTAAAATTTTAAAATAAATGTTTTTATGGTGTTGACTATGAACTTGTCCACCTATCACAGGTGTACAGAACGCTGTGTTTGCCAGTTTAGCCCAGCAAATTCCCTGAGTCTATGAAGCATGCTGGGGCCTTGGAATCCTACCTCTTGGGAAATATGGTGCCATATTGTAACAAAGTCCTTTAACTATACTGCTTAGAGTGTAATAAACCAGATCCACAACGACTTCTGTTTATTAAAGAATGTTATGACGTTGTGAGTACCTACTGTGTGCAAATCACTGTCCTAGATGAGCTGAAGGATGCAAAGGGACTCAAAGAAGAAGTGTGCTGTGCTCAGGAAGGGTGTATTCTTCTGCTAATGACGTTTGCAGGCATGTGTGTACACCTGCTGGAGCTATGGGGACACACTACACAAGGTACTTTACATTCATTTCCTATTTTTTCCTCACAACACTCTGTCATGGCCTATTTATAGAAGAGAAAATTGGTTCTCATATAGGTTAAGAAATGAATGCAGTTGTGAGGTTGAGATTTGGACTGAGGTCTGTGTGTCTTCATAGCCCCTGCTCTTCTTACTGTCTTCAGCATCACTGCCTCATGCTATCTCCTGTGCCCAGTTAGGAAATAAAACATATGCACATGAAAGTGTAGCCAGCACAAGAAAACAAGGATCCCATGCTTGGAACCAAGGCAAGAGGTACAGAAAACAAATGTTCTAGAGATCCAGAGTAGAATACATCCTCCGATGTGGGGCAGTCACGGATGCCTTCAAGAGCAAGGTGGGGCTTTCCTTGGTCTATAAAGTAGGAAGTGGGCTTAAAAACTAGAGAAAAGTGTGTGAAGCCCTTTTAGGGAACAGAGGTTTCTGGAAATGTTGTGAAGAAATAGTGGCTCCTAGGAATTGTGTCAATCTCACAGTTGTTTATTTATTGGCTTAGCCAGGACAGGGCCACCGGTCACTTTTGTGGGGCCAACAAAGCTAACTGCTGATTGATTTACTCAATGATCTGCCTGAGCAGGCTTTCAGATTAGGGCAGGCTGGTAACCCACACAGACCTTTAGTTCTATGTGCAGAGCTAATTTGGCTCTTCACAGTGAATTAAATTTTCCATTTCCCTCTACATCTTATTTCAAATTGGGGAAATGAAGATATTTAAGTAATTTCAATTTCACTGTCTTGGGGTAGGTACTTCAGGACTAAAGCTCACCACATGTTTTCACTTCTTGCTTTGATCCTAAGGACATTGTACATTGTAAAGATTCAATTTTGTAAGACATTACTCATGTCAAATACGCGGCTTTGAATAAATGGTAGATTTGCATTGAAAATGATAGAAGAAAACATACGGAGGCTTTGCTGTTTTGATCATGGATTTCAATGGTTACATGTGGCATAAACTCTGTGATTATTGTTCTAGAATGAACTGTTAATAGATAGTTCAACGTGGATCTAAGCAGAGGAATTGTGCTTTTTTTCCCTTTTGAGATCCAGAAGCCTTTAAGAGAATATTTTTGATAAAATCTCCAACATGTTAATGAGCAATGACCTAAATTTTAGGTCCCTGGTAATTGACACACATGGGATTTATTTTATGAAGTGAGGCATTGAAGCTCTGCATAAAGTAGGTGGTAATCAAACATTAAACCATCGGTGTAAAAAAAACCACAGCATAAGGCTTCTTGGTTCTGAACTGCACAAAGCCTGACATGCAGCAGGGGCTCATCAAATGTTAGACTCTCCTCAAGTGTATGTGGTTTTCACTGCTCATTTGCTAATTGATCATGGGTTGCCTTGTGCCCTCGTTTATCCTGTTTTCTTGTATTGTATTGAGGCAGTCTAGTATAGTGGTTAATGTATGTCTGCTTATAATCCTGACTCTGACCCTATGTGCTATGTGGTTTGCCTAACTTCTCTATACCTTGTTTACCTTATACATAAAGTGGATTTCATAATAATATCTACCTTGTAGGGTTATTGTGTCAAGTAAATACCTCAATACATGTAAAAGCTGTGCAGCAGTGGCTGGTATCTAGTGAATAGTCAGTAAATGTTAGCTATTATTTTTATAGTACCTCATATAGAAAAGTATTCCTGTAATATTTTCTCTTTAACCAGCTTGTGAATCCCTTGACCGTGGGAATTGTGACTTATTTGAGTCAGTATCTTTCATAGTTTCTGGCATAATGATTAGAATGTATTTATAGAATATATATATATATTATACATAAAAATATATAATATATACACAATACATATATGTATATTATGTATTTTAAATTGTACATGGTAAATTGAGCACATGTGTTTGGAGATTTGTCATCTGCATGAGATATTCATCATTGAATATGAGCTCCTGTTTGTGGGGAATGTGATAGGTCTATTTCAAACTTATCCAGTCTAATTTCACGGCAAGTTGGCACCCCCAGCCAAAGGCTAACATAATGTAGTTAGACTCCAAGGTTCCTTAATATCTGTATTAGTGCTTTCTCATTTGGGGAATAACAGAGTGCCTTTGTAGTCTGTACATGGTTCAGTCCCATTGGGTTCACAGACAGCATAAATGTTTTAGAAATTTTAAACAAAAACACACTTTATTGCTTTTCTGAGTAATTGGGAATCTTCTCATACAGAAGACATCAGAGTGTAGTGATGTACCACTCTGGAGAATAAAATGAGACCTGCAGGTAACAGAGGGTAACTTTATGTGCTTAGTACTAAATGTAGCTGGGATTAATGGCCCAGATAAAGCAAAACAAAAGGAAATAATGCAGGTTTGATAAAAATCACTGTACACATGTCTCAGGAATACTACGTAGCATGACTCAAACTTCTGATTCCCCTCTTATTTAGAGATAAGACATCCACTTCTACAAGAAATTGCTGCATTCTTCTCCACTCCACCAAGCACATTTTGTCAGTGTAAGTTGGATTACAGGTTTGGGTCTTTGATAGTGAGATCAAGAATACATCATGGGGTTAAGAAAGCATAGCAAATTGCATGTTATAATTAAAATATTTATGTAGGTAAGATATGTCCACTCAAAAAATTAGAAGAAAAATTTTCTCCTTTCCCTCTTTCACCATTTTCCTCCTTTCTTTGTCTGCTTCCTCCTCTTCTCCTAGATTTTTTTTGACACTTCATTTGTATTGGGATTCTATTGAATTTCTAGAACTGAGAAGTTTCATCTTTTGTCTCCTCTTTCTTGTTTATTTTGGTAGTCAAGTGGCCCAGTGAATCAATTAAACATCACATAACTTTCAGAAAACTTTTTCAACTGGTTTGCCTGGTGTGTTTTCTTCCTGGTTTCTGTTCTTATGACTAATGCTGTGAGGATCCAGTGAGCCTGTGCTGGCATTTTCCTGGTTGATTCCTAACTCGATCTCTGACCTGCACTGTGTCCTTTGTGTAATAACCATGCCTGCTTGCAGGGCCTGTTTCATACGCTAAGAACTGCCATGGCTGCAGGAATGTAACAATCTCTTAGTTATTCCTGGTGCAGTTAAGAGGAAGCAAATAGTAAAAGCTGAGGTGAAAGAACCTTAGTTTTTATGTTTGTATGTTCACTTGCTTGCTGGTGCCACCACTTTCAAGTCCTCTGACTGCAAATGCTGTTTTTTTTTTTGGACCGGTAAGGGGATTGCAACCCTCGGCATGGTGTGGTCTGCACCACGCTCAGCCAGCAAGCGCACCGGCCATCCCTATATAGGATCTGAACCCGGGGCCTCGGTGCTACCAGCGCCACACTCTCCCAAGTGAGCCATGGGGCTGGCCCTGTAAATGCTATTCTGATGCTCTTGCTTCATTACAAAAATGCCCCAAACAGTGCTTTCACAGCAGCTTCAAGCCAACGAGTGGCTGACGGTTCTTGAGAAAAAGCAAGCTTCAATTAACAGATTGTTTATTGGCCACATTTCTACATCTGATTCCTGTAAATTCAGATGCTTTACTACATTCTCAAAGAAGCACCCAGAATGTTGGAATTTCATCTTTCTAATCTAATCTCCTTCCATAAAACTTCCTTGAACACATCACGTGAAAATGATTTCTTCCCTTTCTTCACCCTTTCAGAGCTCTTGGATACTCTTTATGAACTATATTAGGTTGGCAGAATTGCATCGTGATCACATATTTGTCCAAACTAGACTCCTTTAAGAATGGTGTCTGACTCAGCATTGTATCCTGCAAGCACCCAGCACAGTGCTTTGCACATAGTAAGTACTTGACATATATTTAAAGGGTATGGATTTTATAAGCCACTTACTCAAGCATATCAAAATACCTTCTTTCTTTATTTTCATATAACTGAAGTTAATTTCTGTGCTGAGGACCATTTGGCCTCATGGCAGAAACGTAATTGTGCACAACTCAAATTAATGTTAGCCACTTCTGGATTTTCTTAGTCAACTGAGTTTCCCCCACTCATCCTCCCCTCATATGATGAAAACTTAATGGAGCAGCCTAGTTAGTGTTACGCTGTTGATGGGAAGTAGACCTTGTCCCCTGTACTTTGCATTGTGATAAAAATTCAAGCGTATTTGTTTACTGAGATTGGCAAATGTTCCACAAGAGCTATAGTTTTAGCATCTGCTATGGTCTGAATGTTTGTGTCCCCCCAAAATCCATATGTTGCAACCTAATCCCTGATGTGATGGCATTAGGAGGTGGAGCTTTTGGGAAGTGATTAGGTCATGAGGATGGAGGTCTCATGAACGGACTATGCGGGGCTGAAGAGATTAGAGTTTCCCCTTCTACCATGTGAGGACACTGGGAGAAGGCAACATCTATGAACCAAAAAGTGAGCCTCACCAGATACCACATCTGTGGGCACCTTGATCTTGGACTTTCCAGCCTCCAAAACTGTGAGTAAGAAATTTCTGATATTTATAATCTATACCCAGTTTATGGTATTTTGTTATGACAGCCTGAATGGACTAAGACAATTGCCATATAGTAATTCTGCCCTATTGTGACCAAGTGTAATTGTCTAATATTTTCCCCAGAAGTACAATTAATGGAAAATCAATGAATATATTTTTTTAGAAAGAAATAAGAATCATTTAGTTATGTCAGATTGTAAATCACAGGCAGAATTCATTTAAACACTAAATTGAGTCACAACATTATACTTTTTACCTTAAAGTGTATCGATCAAGAATCATAAGCAGATTTATGTTTTCAGTTGTCACACAGATTTTGGCTGTTCATTTATCCATATGGATCACATCTCCTTCAACCCTGCTCTAACCTGTGCACAGTCCCAGCTCTGCCACCATTTTGACAAGGAATGCAGTTACACAAAACCAAATGTAATTTTTAGAAGTTTATTAGAGATTTTTGGAGTCAAGATCAAGGATAAAATTCACTGTTCACATTATTTTATTCCTTATCCCAAATCTGCTGATTGGCCGGGCTTTGGCTCATCAAGGCTGGAATCTGCTAGAGTTGGCTCTAAGCTACTGATCAGTGTAAGGTCAGCTCCATGTATTTCTCATCTTCTTTGGTCCAACAGGCAAGTTAAGGCAGGTTCTTCTCATGTTGATGACAGAAGTGGAGAAAGGGTAAGTAGAAATGTGGAATGTTCCTTAAAGCCTAGATTTAGAACAGGGACACTGTCACTTCTGCCCACATTCTCCTGGACAAAACAAGTCATTTGGCCAAGCCCAACATCAGTAAGTCAGGGAAATTTACTGTCTCTAGTGGGAGCACCTGCAAAATCATACTGTGAAAAAGTGAGGATAGAAAGAGGGGTGAGAATTTTGAGACGAAAATGCAATCTACCAGAGAGGAATTCATCAGATTAAGTGCAAAGCAAAGGCTTTAAAGAACCTGTTTAATCAAAATTCATACTTAATATTTGCATCTGCTCTGTATGATGCACCCTGCTAATGTCTATCTTAACGTTGTTAAGTCCTTATTTATTGCCTTAAATAAGAAGTTATAATAATCAGGTGGTATTTGGTAACTGGTGGATGGAAGTTTACACCCTCTCCTTGCACCCCCACCCACTAGTCATCTAGATCTTCATTTATTCTGTGTTGCTTAGATAGTCCCCACTTGGTTCTCAGTTGCTGCTTGCTCTGCATTTCTTTCTATTACAGAAATTCACATTTTTTTTTTAAACGAAAACTTCCTGTCTACTCCTTTCTGTTTGCTTAAGGAAAGAACTACTGGCACTGAACCCATGAAACAGCCAATCAGGCTGAGTAGAGATTCTGCTTTATTTTCTTATTTGATTTATGGCCTGAAAGAGTGAGGGAGAATTCTGAAATTATGGAACACTGACTATTAATATTGAACAAACTTTTGTTTCACTTATGAGACCAATAAGTCCTTGAGACCTCATGAACTATAGGATGTCTTTTACTCACATGTAATTGACACAGTATTTTAAAATATATATACACACATATATACATGTATGTTCACACACACGCACATCTTTTTGTATATTGTGAGTAAATGACAAAAGTCCTATGTGCTGAGTTGTAGGTAGATTGAGTTTTTCTATATTTAAAAAATTTAATAGAGAAAACTAACATTTATTTTTTCTTTATTTTTATAGCAATTTTAGTTTTACAGAGAAATTGAGTAGGAAGAACAGAGAGCTGCCATACCCTCCCCCCAGGTACATACAGTTTCTCCTATTGTTGACATGTTACATTAGTGTGATACATTTGTTATAATTATGAATCAATATTGTTATGTTATTATTAATTTCACATTAGGGTTCCCTCTTTGTATCATACAGTTCTAAGGGTTTTGCCAAATGTGTAATGTCATGTATTCACCATTACAGAGTCATACAGAATAGTTTTGCCACCCTAAAAGTCCTCCGTGCTCCATTTTTTTTTTTTTTTTTTTTTTCTTTTTCGTGACAGGCACTCAGCCAGTGAGTGCACCGGCCAATCCTATATAGGATCCGAACCCGCGGCGGGAGCGTCGCCGCGCTCCCAGCGCCACACTCTCCCAAGTGCGCCACGGGCTCGGCCCCGTGCTCCATTTATTAATCCCTCTTTCCTTCCCACATTCCCTCATCCCCTGAAACCCTGGCAACTATTGATTTTATTTTTTCCCCATTACGTCAAACATTTACCATTTCTTTGTGTAGGAAATATTCAAAATCCCCTCTTTTAGCTAGTTGAAACTATACAATAAATTGTTGTTAATTAAAGTCACCCTATCATGCTATATAGAACACAAGATATTTTTCCTCCTATCTAGCTGTAATTTTGTATCTGTTAACCAGCCTCTCACAATTCCCTCTTCTCTCTACTCTTTCCAGCCTCTAGTATCTGCTTTTCTACTTCTATGTAATCAATTTTTCTTAGCTTCCACATACGAGTGAGAACATGTGGTATTTCTCTTTCTGTTCCTGGCTTTCTTCACTTAATGTAATGTCGTCCTAGCTCACCCACATTGCTGTGAATGATAGGATTTCATTATTTTTTATATCTGAATAGTATTCCATTGTGTAGATATACCACATTTTCTTATCCATTCATCTGTTGATGGACACTTGGTTTGTTTCATATCCTGGCTATTGTAAATAGTGCTGCAATAAACATGACAGTACAAATATCTCCTTGATGTACTGATTTCCTTTCCTTTGTATATATACCCTTCAATGGAATTGTTGGATCATATGGTAGTTCTATTGTAGTTTTTAAAGGAATCTCCAGACTGTTTTCCATAATGGCTGTACTAGTTTACATTCCTATCCATAGTGTATAAGAATTCTCCTTTCTCATTTCTTCTATTAGTTTCATAGTTTGGGGTTTTACACTTAAGCCTTTAATTCATTTTGAGTTGATCTTTGTGATTGGTGAGAGATAGAAGTCTGATTTCATTCTCCTGAAAATGGCTATCCAGTTTTCCTGGCACCATTTATTGAAGAGATTGTCCTTTCTCCAGTGAGTGCTCTTGGTGCCTTTATTGAAAATCAGTTGGCTGTAAATACATGGCTTTATTTCTGGGTTCTTTATTCTGTTTCATTGGTCTGTGTGTCTTTTTTTATGCCAGTACCATTGCTATTTCAGTTACTACAGATTTGTAGTAATTTTGAAGTCAGGTAATATGATGCCTCCAGCTTTGTTCTTTTTGATCAAGATTGCTTTGGCTATTTTGGGTCTTTTGTGATTCCATATGAATTTAGGATTTTTTTTTTCTATTTCTGTGAGGAATGTCATGGGTATTTTCATAAGGATTTCATTGAAACTATAGATTGCTTTTGGTAGTATTGTTATTTTCACAATGTTAATTCTTCCAATCCATGAACATGGAATGTCTTTTTATTGTGTCATCTTTAATTTATTTTCATTTATGTTTTATAATTTTCCTTGCAGAAATCTTTCACTTACTTGGTTAAATTAATTCTCAGATATATATATATATATATATATATATATATATATATATATATATATATATATATATATATATTTGTAGTTATTGTAAATGGGATTGCTTTCTTGATTTCTTTTTCATCTTTCTCATTATTGATGTGTAGAAATATTACCAATCTTTGTATTTTGATTTTGTATCTTGCAACTTTACTGAATTTGTTTATCAATTCTAAGAGTTTTTTTCATGGAGCTTTTTGGGTTTTCTACATACAAGATTATGCAATCTGCAAATGGGGCAATTTTCTTCCTCTTTCCCAATTTGGATGCCTTTTATTTCTTTCTGTTGCCTAATTGTTCTGGATAGGACTTCCAATACTGTGTCAAATAAGAACGGAGAGAGTGGACATTCTTATTTTGTTCCAGTTCTTAGAGGAAGAGCTTTTAGCTTTTCCCTATTCAATATGATATTAGCTGTCTGTTTGTCGTAATGGCCTTTATTGTGTTGAGGTGTATTCCTTCTATGTCTAATTGGTTGAGAGGTTTTATCATGAAGCTATGTTGAATTTTGTCAAAGGCTTTTTCTGCATCAGTTGAGATGATCATATGTCTTTTCCCCTAATTCTGTTGATGTGATGTATCACATTTATTGATTTGCATATGTTGAATCAACTTGCATCCCTGGAATAAATTCTGCTTGATTATGGTGAATGAGATATTTTTAATGTGTTGCTGGATTTGGTTTGCTAGTATTTTTCTTTTTTTTTTTATTTTTTTTATTTATTTTTTTTATTTATTTTTTATTTTTTTTAATTTTTTTTTTTAATTTTTATTTTTTTAAATTTTATTTTGTCGATATACATTGTAGCTGATTAATGCTCCCCATCACCAAAACCTCCCTCCCTTCTCCCTCCCCCCCTCCCCCCCAACCATGTCCTTTCTGTTTGTTTGTTGTATCAACTTCAAATAATTGTGGTTGTTATATCTTCTTCCCCCCCCCCCCCGGTTTGTGTGTGTATGTGTGTATGTGTGTGTGTGAATTTATATATTAATTTTTAGCTCCCACCAATAAGTGAGAACATGTGGTATTTCTCTTTCTGTGCCTGACTTGTTTCACTTAATATAATTCTCTCGAGGTCCATCCATGTTGTTGCAAATGGCAGTATTTCATTCGTTTTTATAGCTGAGTAGTATTCCATTGTGTAGATGTACCACATTTTCCGTATCCACTCATCTGATGATGGGCATTTGGGCTGGTTCCAACTCTTGGCTATTGTAAAGAGTGCTGCGATGAACATTGGGGAACAGGTATACCTTCGACTTGATGATTTCCATTCCTCTGGGTATATTCCCAACAGTGGGATGGCTGGGTCGTATGGTAGATCTCTTTGCAATTGTTTAAGGAACCTCCATACCATTTTCCATAGAGGCTGCACCATTTTGCAGTCCCACCAACAATGTATGAGAGTTCCTTTTTCTCCGCAGCCTCGCCAGCATTTATCGTTCATAGTCTTTTGGATTTTAGCCATCCTAACTGGGGTTAGATGGTATCTCAATGTGGTTTTGATTTGCATTTCCCGGATGCTGAGTGATGTTGAGCATTTTTTCATATGTCTGTTGGCCATTTGGATATCTTCCTTAGAGAAATGCCTACTTAGCTCTTTTGCCCATTTTTTAATTGGGTTGCTTGTTTTCTTCTTGTAAAGTTGTTTGAGTTCCTTATATATTCTGGATATTAATCCTTTGTCAGATGTATATTTTGCAAATATTTTCTCCCACTCTGTTGGTTGTCTTTTAACTCTTTTAATTGTTTCTTTTGCTGTGCAGAAGCTTTTTAGTTTGATATAATCCCATTTGTTTATTTTTCCTTTGGTTGCCCGTGCTTTTGGGGTCGTATTCATGAAGTCTGTGCCCAGTCCTATTTCCTGAAGTGTTTCCCCTATGTTTTCTTTAAGAAGTTTTATTGTCTCAGGGTGTATATTTAAATCCTTAATCCATTTTGAGTTGATTTTAGTATATGGTGAGAGGTATGGATCTAGTTTCATTCTCCTGCATAACGATATCCAGTTATCCCAGCACCACTTGCTGAAGAGGCAGTCCCTTTCCCAGTGAATAGGCTTGGTGCCTTTGTCAAAGATCAGATGGCAGTAAGTGTGAGGGTTGATTTCTGGATTCTCTATTCTATTCCATTGGTCAGTGTGTCTGTTTTTATGCCAGTACCATACTGTTTTGGTTATTATAGCTTTGTAGTATAGCTTAAAGTCAGGTAGTGTTATGCCTCCAGCTTTATTTTTTTTGCTGAGCATTGCTTTGGCTATTCGTGGTCTTTTATTGTTCCATATAAATGTCTGGATAGTTTTTTCCATTTCTGAGAAAAATGTCTTTGGAATTTTGATGGGGATTGCATTGAATTTGTATATCACTTTGGGTAGTATGGACATTTTCACTATGTTGATTCTTCCAATCCAAGAGCATGGGATATCTTTCCATCTTCTTGTATCCTCTCTAATTTCTCGCAGCAGTGGTTTGTAGTTCTCATTATAGAGATTTTTCACCTCCTTGGTTAACTCAATTCCTAAGTATTTTATTTTTTTGGTGGCTATTGTAAATGGGCAGGCTTTCTTGATTTCTCCTTCTGCATGTTCACTATTGGAGAAAAGAAATGCTACTGATTTTTGTGTGTTGATTTTGTATCCTGCTACTGTGCTGAAATCATTTATCAATTCCAACAGTTTTTTTGTAGAGGTTTTAGGCTGTTCGATATATAGGATCATGTCATCTGCAAACAGGGACAGTTTGACTTCATCTTTTCCAATCTGGATGCCCTTTATTTCCTTCTCTTCTCTGATTGCTCTGGCTAGTACTTCCAACACTATGTTGAATAGGAGTGGTGAGAGTGGGCATCCTTGTCTAGTGCCTGTTCTTAAAGGAAAAGCTTTCAGCTTTTCCCCATTCAGGATGATATTGGCAGTGGGTTTGGCATATATGGCTTTAATTATGTTGAGATACTTTCCCTCTATACCTAACTTATAGAGGGTCTTTGTCATGAATGAGTGCTGAACTTTATCAAATGCTTTTTCAGCATCTATAGAGATGATCATATGGTCCTTGTGTTTGAGTTTATTAATATGGTGTATCACATTTATTGATTTGCGTATGTTGAACCAACCTTGCATCCCTGGGATGAATCCCACTTGATCGTGATGAATAATTTTTCGTATGTGTTGCTGTATTCTGTTTGCTAGTATTTTAGTGAGGATTTTTGCATCTATATTCATCAAGGATATCGGCCTGTAGTTTTCTTTTTTGGTTATATCTTTACCTGGTTTTGGTATCAGGATGATGTTTGCTTCATAGAATGAGTTTGGGAGATTTGCGTCCGTTTCAATCTTTTGGAATAGTTTGTAAAGAATCGGTGTCAATTCCTCTTTGAATGTTTGGTAAAATTCTGCTGTGAATCCATCTGGTCCTGGGCTTTTCTTTGTTGGGAGCCTTCTGATAACAGCTTCAATCTCCTTTATTGTTATTGGTCTGTTCAAATTTTCTACGTCTTCACGGTTCAGTTTTGGGAGCTTGTGTGTGTCCAGAAATTTATCCATTTCCTCCAGATTTTCAAATTTGTTGGCGTATAGTTGTTTATAGTAGTCTCGAATGATTCCTTGTATTTCAGATGAATCAGTTGTAATATCGCCTTTTTCATTTCTAATTTTTGTTATTTGAGTCTTCTCTCTTCTTTTTTTTGTTAGCCATGCTAATGGTTTGTCAATTTTATTTATCTTTTCAAAAAACCAACTTTTTGATTCGTTGATCTTTTGAATTGTTTTTTGGTTTTCAATTTCATTCAGTTCTGCTCTGATCTTAATGATTTCTTTCCGTCTGCTAACTTTAGGATTGGATTGTTCTTGTTTTTCTAGTTCTTTAAGGTGAAGTGTTAGGTTGTTCACTTGCCATCTTTCCATTCTTCTGAAGTGAGCATTTAATGCAATAAATTTTCCCCTCAATACTGCTTTTGCAGTATCCCACAGGTTTTGGTATGATGTATCATTGTTTTCATTAGTTTCAATAAACTTTTTGATTTCCTGCTTGATTTCTTCTTGGACCCATATGTCATTAAGTAGAATGCTGTTTAATTTCCATGTGTTTGTATAGTTTCCAGAGTTTTGTTTGTTATTAATTTCTAGTTTTAATCCATTGTGGTCTGAGAAGATACATGGGATAATTCCAATTTTTTTGAATTTATTGAGACTTGATTTGTGACCTAATATGTGATCTATCTTGGAGAATGATCCATGTGCTGATGAGAAGAATGAATATTCTGAGGTTGTTGGGTGGAATGTTCTGTAGATATCTGCCAATTCCAATTGGTCTAGAGTCTTGTTTAGATCTTGTGTTTCTCTACTGATTCTTTGCCTAGATGATCTGTCTAATATTGACAGTGGAGTGTTCAGGTCCCCTGCTATTATGGTATTAGTGTCTATTTCCTTCTTTAGGTCTAATAGAGTTTGTTTTATAAATCTGGCTGCTCCAACATTGGGTGCGTACATATTTATGATTGTTATGTCTTCTTGGTGGATCAGTCCTTTTATCATTAAGTAGTGTCCCTCATTGTCTCTTTTTATGGTTTTTAGTTTAAAGTCTATTTTGTCAGATATAAGAATAGCCACTCCAGCTCGTTTTTCTTTTCTGTTTGCATGGTAAATCTTTTTCCATCCTTTTACTCTTAGTCTGTGTGAATCTTTATGGGTGAGGTGGGTCTCTTGTAGGCAGCATATAGTTGGGTCCTGCTTTTTGATCCAATCAGCCAGTCTGTGTCTTTTAATTGGGGAATTTAAGCCTTTAACATTAAGAGTTGTTATTGAAAGGTGTTGATTTATTCTTAGCATTTTATTGGTTGTTTGGTTGTCTTAGGTGTCTTTTGTTCCTTGCTTTCTGATTTACTGTTTGGTTTCTGTGTTTGTTGGTTCCTTAGGTTGTAGATAGTGTTTTTGTTAGCTTGTTTTCTCTTCATGAATGCCATTTTTATTGTACTAGCGGGTTTAGATTTTTCTTAGGTTTTTATGGCAGTGGTAGTTATTTTTCAGGAACCAAACCCAGTACTCCCTTGAGGATTTCTTGTAAGGGTGGTCTTGTGGTAGTGAACTCCCGCAGTGTTTGTTTGTCTGAGAAATATACTATTTGCCCCTCATTTCGGAAGGATAGCCTTGCAGGGTAGAGTATTCTTGGCTGGCAATCTTTGTCTTTTAGTATTTTGAAAATATCATCCCATTCCTTTCTAGCTTTTAGGGTTTGTGATGAAAAGTCTGATGTTAACCTGATTGGGGCTCCCTTATAGGTGATTTGACGCTTCTCTCTTGCAGCTTTTAAGATTCTCTCTTTGTCTCTGAGTTTTGCCAATTTGACTATGACATGTCTTGGAGAAGGCCTTTTTGGGTTGAATACGTTTGGAGATCGTTGAGCTTCCTGGATCTGAAGATCTGTGATTTTTCCTATACCTGGGAAGTTTTCTGCCACTATTTTGTTGAATATGTTTTCAATGGAATCTCCATTTTCCTCCCCTTCTGGAATACCCATGACTCGGATATTTGAGCGCTTGAGGTTGTCTGATATCTCTCTCAGATTTTCTTCCATGTCCTTGATTCTTTTTTTCTTTCTTTTTGTCTGCTTGTGTTATTTCAAACAGCCCATCTTCAAGTTCAGAGGTTCTCTCTTCAACTTCGACAAGCCTGCTGGTTAAACTCTCCGTTGTGTTTTTTATTTCGCTGAATAACTTCTTCAGTTCAGCAAGTTCTGCTACATTTTTTTTCAGGACATTGATTTCCTTGTATATTTCCTCTTTCAGATCCTGTATACTTTTCCTCATTTCATCATGATGTCTAGCTGAGTTTTCTTGTATCTCATTCAGTTTCCTTAGAATTATCACTCGAAATTCCTTATCAGTTATTTCAAGGGCTTCTTGTTCTATAGGATCTAGAGTATGAGATTTATTAACTTTTGGTGGTGTACTTTCTTGATTTTTTGTATTTCTGGTGTCTTTTTTTTGGTGTTTATTCATTGTGGCAGGGGGTTTCACAGTCCACCGGTTTAAGACTAATGACTAACTAGGATGTTGCTGTGGTTGCCAATTTGGTATGGCTCCCGCCGTGACTGCTCAGTTGGCCTCTAGTGTCTTGTGTGTGTGGTTGCCTCGGGTCTTGGGCTTCTCCGGGGATCCACCTTTCTGGTCAGCTTGTACTCTGCTGGGCTGGTGGATCACGTACCACAGGGTGTGTGATCTCTGTTGAGCTTTCACTTTCTGTACAGGACTTCTCCCCGTTCAGTGTGCTCTGGCCCAGGCTGTTAGATCGTGCAGTGGCGACCCCACCGGGTGTGTGGTTTCTGTCGAGTCTCCGCCTCCCTGGCCGCACGTCTCCCCCCTCTGTGCACACTGTGCTGGGTTGGGGCGTGTCTTCTGCACCCCTCGTCTATCAGCTGGGCCTTCAAGACCCTGCTCAGCACCGCCTCGCCCAGGAAGTCTACCAGGTTTCTGCTAGGCACAGACGACCAGTCTCTCTGGGTGCCTTTGTAGCACTGTGTAGATCTTTCTCGGGTCTTGTTCACCTTTGTATCCCCCCGGTATAAACCGAGTCTAGTGCCCGCCTGCAGCCTGCTCTCCGGCAGGTTCAAGCAGACCTGGGAACTCTCCTACCACACTATTCCCAACCAGAAATTCGTTAGGCTTTTTTCCAAACTGGTGGTCGCAGAGATGGTATCTGCCTCCCAGTAACAGGAAGTTTACCGGGGCCGGAGTCCAGGGTGTGGTGGAGTGACAGTCGGCCCGCCCGTACTTCCTAGCCCTCCCAAAACTGGTCGGGACGCCCCACACCCCCAGCCCTGCCAGAGAACCGTGGAGGGAGTGGGAGAGGAGGTCGGCCCGCAGGGTCCGGAAAGCCCCGCGCCAGGCCAAGCAAATGGTCTCAGTGACGGCCGAGCAGGGCGGAGCCGCCCGCACAGTGCTGTGCCAGGTCGGGCGCTCGCTGTCTCTGGTTTGTTGCCCTCCGCGCTCTCGGCGCCGCCGCCTCGGGCCGTTCAGCCGCGGCGCCGCTCGGGCGCTCCCAGGAGTCTTCCCTAATGCCGGCCTGAAACCTCGAATCCTGGATAGGGCAGCTGGCCGCCTTCAGTGCGGCCCCAGCCTCCGGGATCCTGGCTGCATCCACAGCAGCCCTGGCGCCGTGTTCCCTGTTTCAAGACTCACTTTTGCAGCTAAGAATCAGTTCCTTTCCTGCTCCACACTTCAAAGCCGTTGCCTGTAAATGAGGCAGCCTCTCCCGCCGGGGGCAAAGTGGCGTTGAGCCCCCACGACCGGCCAGCAGCAGCAGTCCTCCCTCAAGAGATGGCCAGAGAAAGGTCCACAAGTTTCCCGGCTGCCTGAGGCCCAGTGGCCACCTTTTCCACCTCAGCTACTCCGCGCCAGCCGCCGCAGCCGCCGCCATCTTGAAACTCCTTGCTAGTATTTTTCTAAGGACTTTTGCATCATTGTTCATCAGGGATATTGGCCTAGAGTTTTCTTTTCTTGTTGTGTCTTTCTTTGGTTTTGGTATAAGGGTAATGGTGACCTCTTAAGATGAGTTTAGAAGAATTCCCTCCTCTTCAATGTTTTGAAATAATTTGAGAAGAATTGGTATTAATTCTTCTTTAAATGTTTGGTAGAATTCAGCAATGAAGCCATTGTTTCTAGGCTTTTCTTTAATTGGAGAATTTTTATTACTGATTTAATCTCATTACTCATAATTAGTCTGTTCAGGTTTTCTATTTTTTCCTTGGTTCAATTTTGGTAGATTGTTTGTATCCAGGAATTTATTCATTTTCTCTAGGTTTTTCAATTTGTTGGAATATAGTTGTTTATAATAATTTCTAATGATCCTTTGTATCTCTGTAGTATCAGTTATGATATCTCCTCTTTCATTTCTGATTTTATTTTTTTGTCTTTTCTCTTTTTATCTTGGTTAGTCTAGCTAATGGCTTGTCAATTTTGTTTATTTTCTCAAAAACCAGCATTTTGTTCTTTTGATATTTTATATATATTTTTCATCTCAATTTCATTTATTTCTACTCTGATCTTTATTATGTCTTTTCTTCTGCTAATTTTGGGTTTGGTTTGTTCTTGCTTTTCTAGTTCCTTAAGATGCATTTTTAGATTGTTTATTTGAGATCTTTCTTGTTTTTTGATGTAGGCATTTATTGCTATAAACTTTTCTCTTAGTACTGCTTTGGCTGTATACCATAGGCTTTGGTATGTTGTGTTTCTGTTTTCATCTGTTTCAAGACACTTTTTAATTTTTTTCTTAATCTCTTCCTTTACCCATTATTCATTCAGAAGCATATTGTTTAATAACTGCATATTACAATTTTGAGAGTTTTTCTTGGTATTGATTCCTAGTTTTATTCCATTATGATCAGAGAAGGTACTTGATATGATTTCAGTTTTTAAAAAGTGGTTGATTTTTGTTTTGTGGCCTAACACATGGTCCATCCTGGAGAATGTGTCATGTACTAATGAGAAAAATGTGTATTCTACAGCTGTTGGATAGAATGTTCTGTAAATGTCTGTAAGGTCCATTTGGTCTATAGTGCAGTTTAAATCCAATGTTTCTTTGTTGATTTTTTGTCTAAATGGAGTGTCTAATGCTGAGAGAGTGGTTTGAAGTCCCCAACTATTATCATATTGTAATCTGTCTCTTCCTTTAGATCTCATAATATTTGCTTTATATATCTGGGTACTCCAAAGTTAGATGCATGTATGTTTACAATTGTTATAGCCTCTTGCTGAATTGACTCCTTTAACATTATATAGTGACCTTCTTTGTCTCTTTACAGTTTTTGACTTAAAGTATGTTTTATCTGATATAAGTATTGCTACTCCTGACCACTTTTGGTTTCCATTTTCATGGTATAAGTTTTTACATTCCTTTACTTTCAGTCTGTGTATGTCTTTACAGGTGAACTGAGTTTCTTGAAGGCAACATATAGTTGGACTTAAAAGAAAAATCTACTCAGCTGGTCTATATCTTTTAATTGAGGAATTCAGTCCATTTATGTTCAAGGATATTATTGATAGGTGAGGACTTACTCCTGCCATTTTATTGATAGTTTTCTGATTGTTTTGTATATCTTTTGTTCTTTTCTTCCTCTCTTATTATTTATCATTGCAGTTTGGTGATTTTCAGTTGTGATAAGATTTGATTCCTTTTTCTTTCCAGTTTGTGTACCGTGAATTTTTCCTTTCACATATTTTCTTAATGGTGATTGTTTAGTCCATTTCCTATTACTTATAACAGAATACATGAAACTGGGTAATTCATAAAGAAACAAAATTTATTTCTCACAGTTTTGCAGGCTGGGAAGTCCAAGGTCCAGGGGGCACATCCGATGAGGGCTTTTTTCTGGGTGGGGACTTTCTACAGAGTTCCGTGGTGACTCAGACAATCACATGACAAGAATGGCATGAGCAACAGAGTTAATATGCTCGCTTGCTCTCCTTAAAAAGCCATCAGAACCACTCCCTGATAACCCATCAAACCATTAACCCACTAATAGATTAACCCGCATTTTAAGTCAGGGACCTCATGATCCAAACAGCTATTAAAGGCCCCACCTTTCAAGTACAAATCCCATATTGTGTTTACCACCCTCTTAACACTGTTATGATGGAGGTCAAATTTCCAAGACATGAACTTCTGGGGACACACTTGACCCATAGCAGTGGTTATCTTCTTTTTGCTCCTAGATGTGGGGCTCTTTTGAGCATTTCTTGTAAGGTCAGTTTAGTGGTGATGAAATCCCTCAGTTTTTGTTCATGATGAAAAACTATCTCTCTTTCATTCCTAAAGGAAAGCTTTGCTGGATATAGTATTCTTGGCTGGCATTGTTTTTCTTTCAGAACTTTCAATATAGCATTCTGTTGTCTCCTGGCCTATAAGGTTTCTGCTGAGAAATCTTCTGTTATTCTAATGGGTATTCTATTATATTTGAGCTGATGCTTTTGTCTTGCTGTTTTTGGAATTCTCTCTGTGTCTTTGACTTTTGATATTTTCACTGTTATGTGCCTTAGAGAGCACCTTTTGGGGTTGAGTCTGAAGGAGGACCTTTGAGCTTCCTGGATCTGGTAGAGAGATATGGATGTCCATATCTCTACCAAGACTTGGAATTTTTCAGCTATTATTTCATTAAATAGGTTTTCAATGCCTTTTTCCTTCTCATCTCCTTTGGGAGCACCCATAATATGAATATTTCTTTGCTTAACAGGGTCCCATAATTCCTGTAGGATTTCTTTACTCTTTACTCTTTTTTATTCTTATTTCTTTACTTTTTTCTCTGATTTGGTAATTTGAAATTACCTATCTTTGAGTTCAGAGATTTTTTTGCTTGCTCTAGTGTGCTGCTGAAGCTCTCAATTGTTTTTTTTTTATTTAATTCATTGAATTCTTCAGCTGTAGGATTTCTGTTTTTTTCTTTTTTATGATATCTATGTCTTTGTTAAATTTCTCATTCATATCATAAATTGTTTTCTTGATTTTAATGAATTATCTAAGTGTATTCTCTCATATCTTGTTAAGTTTTCTAGTATCATTGTTTTGAATTCCTTTTCTGACAGTTCATCAGCTTCCTTTTCTTCAGGATCTGTCACTGGTGTGTTATTGTAATCCTTTGGTGGTGTTACATCCCTTGCATTTTCATGTTTCTTGTGTCCCTTTGGTGATCTCTCTTCTTCCGGTGAAATGATTGCCTCTTCTAAACTTTACGGACTGGCTTTCACAGACAGAGTGTTTCACCTGCAGCTGGGTTTTACTGTGCTGGTTGAAAAGGGTGTGGTGATTCTGTTTCTGTATAGATGCAGTGGTTTAGTCTCTGGGCAGGTTCTTCAGCTGTGATCAATGTTACCAATATCTATGGATGCCTCAGTTTCTTAGGCTATAGAGGTTTGTGGCCATGGCAGTGGCGGCTTAATTTGTTAAGATCTTCACTGGCAAGGGTTCTTGGGGTCCTCCTATTCTCATTTTTCCCTTAATGGGGTAATTTTGCCAAGGTGATTCTTCTTGGTGTCATGTCTGACCTTATGTACAAACAGCTTCAGTGGCACTGGGTTCCAGGTGCAGGTGACTGAAGTGTCTGTAGAACCAGAACTTAAGCTCAGTGTCTCACAAACCTATTTTGGCACCTAAGTCTTCGGGTGCAAGTTTACTCTCTGTGGCAGGATCAGATGTCGATTGCCCACAGCTCCACAATCTGTGTCTCTGAGGTCTCCCTGGAAGCTCAGGCTCTGTAAGCTGAGTTATAGCTGTGACTCTGATCCTGGGAGTCAAGCACTGAACTATTTCAACTCTGGTGGAGAAAGGGTACTCTGGAGGTTTTGGCCTGGGGTGCAGAGTACAGCTGCAATTTGGGAACCAGAGCAAATGGGACTCAGGTGTCACTTGGCTCCCAGAGGGTGAGACATTATGTAGTGGTAACTCTAGCCCCTGGAACAATGAGACTTGGCAATATTTCAGTCCCTGTGAGGACAGGTACAGTGGCAGCAAGGACCGAGAATGGCAGGGCACAGCTGTTGTTTGGGACTTGGGGAACAGGAGAGTAGTACAGCACTGATTCCACTCCATGTGGAAAGAGGTGCCTCAGAATCTCAGTGTCTAGGGGAATAGTCTAGCTCCAGAGAAGCAGAGTACTAGAGTTGACTCCTAGAACAAGGTGTCTCAGCTCAGCCAGTGCTCTGTTTCTCTGGGATGCAAAGTACTATGTCAGGTCAGCTCTGGGTTGCACAGCTGCTCAGCTCAGCCAAGCAGCTTCTTGGCTAAGAAAGCAATTCCCCAGGGGTGGTGTTTCCCTTCAGCTTAGTCCCAGGGGAGTGGGGCACAGTCACGACTGGGAGGAGTAAAGATTCCCCCAGAAGGAGTGTTCAGATTTGCAGCTTCAGTTCCAGCCTGAGATGAGGGGCACTGCTGTAACTGGGAGAGATGAGTGGAGTAGTTCCACCACCACCTAGGCCCTCAGGGTAGGGTGTAAACCTGCTCCCAACTTGGCTTTGGGAAGTCAGTTTGATGGCTTAGGGATGAAAGGATGTCACTCACCCCTGAGGGAAGACATCCTCCAGCATCAGTTCCATTTCCAAGATGGTACAGTAGCTGCAGGAGCCACAGAACGTGGGGCACAGAATGTGGGGGACAATTCAGATAGGCTTAGTGCCTGTGAGGACTACCAGGATCTACAGGGTGAAGATCGTAGGTGTTTAAGGTGTTGATGAGGGTTGCTGGGGTTATCTCCTTACCTTTTCCCCACTGGGAGAAGTTCCTTCTGATTCCCTGCTGTTCCTGGCTGGGGGCTGGGGTGGTGGAGGTCAGACATTTCCTTCCTTTCTGTATGTGGCTATCCTGAGTTTCTGTGCTCACTAGAATTTCTGTTACTCCTTTGATATGCTCCAGCACTCTCCTTTAGCTATTTTCAAACAAGGGTAATTTTGTATTTATTGCTTTGTCTGTCTTTGTGAGAGAGAGGAGCAGTAGGGTCTTTTAGTTGGCCACTTTGCTCTGTCCTTTCTGAGAAAGCAAACATTTCTTAATGGTAGTATCATCAGCTTTCTGTTTATTTCCATCCGGAAAAATGACTGACATGCAAGGAAATCAAGCCTGAGTAATATTAGAAGCAATATAATAATTCTGGTTTTAAGTGTCAATTACCCTGAGACCACAGGTCTTGAAAATTTGCTCCCATGTGAATATAGTTTATTCATTCATTAGTTTTTTTCATCAAATACTTATTGAGCACTTCCTGTTCTTCCAAACAAAGTTGTGCAGAGTGTGTTACAAAATTGAACAAACATCCTGTTGACTCAAAAATAAACACATGAATAATTATAATGATATAATATGTTCTATTCCGTAGGTATAAATCAAATATTTTGAAGCAAAAACTCTGGAAGAGTTGCAAAGTCTTCCCTGCCTACATTTTTAGCACCCCACACTGCCTACCACAAGAAAATAAAAGAGACTTATTATAGCTGTGATTCCGTGAGGAGAGGCATCTGAAGGCTGATATTGGGGGATTTTCTTGTGGTGAGTTCTGAGGAGCAGTTTCACCTGGTCAGAATATATTGAGTATAAAAGTTAGGGCAATTTATTCATTCCAAAAATATTTACTGAGTGCCTACTATGAGCTGGCATCATTTTA
This sequence comes from Cynocephalus volans, assembly GCF_027409185.1. Classification (NCBI taxonomy): domain Eukaryota; kingdom Metazoa; phylum Chordata; class Mammalia; order Dermoptera; family Cynocephalidae; genus Cynocephalus; species Cynocephalus volans. Next base: position 101,307,520 of record NC_084460.1, on the reverse strand, counting down.
ATTCCTGAGATACCCCAGTGAATAGAACAAAAATCCCTGACATCACAGAATTGACATCATTGTGGGAGAAGACAGACAGTTAAGCAATAGACATAAATCAGTAAATAACAAAGTATGTTGGAAGGTATTCTTGAAGTAGTTACTCATCTCACACCCCTTTGGGATTGAATAATTTCTCAGGGGATCACATAAAAATTGGAATTGCTTTCAATTGTCTAGTTCTGTTAGACTTGCACTTTCTTTGAATTAAAGTGACACAGAGAATGGATCGCGTGGTGCTCCAGCTATATTCAAGTTACACATCTTATGATGCTTACTTCTTTACATGTTTTACATTTTTGCCCTAAATGTATTATAAGCTCCTTGATGGAAGAGATTATTTCAATTTTGTATTTTCAGAACCCTTTACAATGGATGCTGAGTAAAAGATTGGTGATATTTACAATGAGCCTTGAATGATGAGTGGGCTTACTGGTGCAGTAAAAGTAGAAGATGAGCCACTATGTGAAAGGGCAAGAAGAAAGAATCTGGAGTATTTGAGAGGCAGCAAGAAATTTAGTGAAAATTGACCTCTAACTTGAAAGCCTATAATATTCCTGTGATGTAGAAAGAAGAACAAATGATGTAAATATTTTTTTAAATGGGAGAAATTAAGAAGGAACTAAGAAGTTACCTACTAATGTCACAATGACCCGCATGACTCATAATTTATCCTGCTCTTTATGAACAGACCAGCCGCATCAGTTTATCTGTCATTGTGCAGAAACAATCATCTACAATCTATTGGCAAGGTTTGGAGTTTACTTAGAAGTTATGTCTTACAGGATAAGGTTTATGCAAAGAAACCTGTGCTTCGAAGCCCTTGAAACGAAGTCTAAGGTGTTGCTTGTAATCAGTGTCACACGTTTGGGTTTCGTAAAGCCCATCTCTGGGAAGTTAGTCTTGCTGACACAGTGGTCTCCTGAGGCTTTGATCAGATAAATTCTTCTCACTCTGGCTCTTCAATTGTTTAACTTTGCAAAGAATTACCAAGCATCAGGAACATTTAGCTAATTTCCGGGGAAGTAGGGAACAATCCCTGTTTTTCTCGAGCACTCTGGGGTCCTGCAGAATGAAGATGCTGTAGAAAGGGAATAGGACATTGTGATTATGATGAGCGAGGGTGCTGAAGTACACAAGTGGGACTGCATATCATTGTGATGAAAAGATAATTAGTGAAACATCTGTAGCCTGGGCAATTCATCTAGCAATGATTATACAGAGGCTGGCTGCAAGGCAATACGGTGTATTGTACAGCATCCTGGAGGACCACTAAACAGAGACTGTAGCACTTCTGTGGGAGAAGAAGAAGGAAGTGAGACAACTTGCTATGCAACAGAAATAATGACAGAGCCTAAGCGAATAGCACAACGAAAACATTGCTCTTCCCTTGAATGGAAGCATTAAAAATGCAAAGAGCTGGGACCGCATATTTTGCTTCCTTTTAGTTTCAGTTTGAATACATTTGGGACTTTCCCCCAAGCACCTGCTCCTTCCTGTCCTTCCCTCTGCCCTCTCTACTGGAAAGAAAAAAAAAAAAAAAAAAGAGGCCAAAACAAAACATGGAGTACATTGATTGGAAACAATTTCAACAATCAGATCAGAATAAACGAAGGCAGAGCAGAGTGAAGTCATCTCTAAACATGTAACTGAACAAAACTGGTAATTTAGAAACAGCAGGAATGATTGAGTTTGTGAGTAGCATAAGAATAAAGAGAAGGTGGAATTCATAAGGAGAGTACACAGAGCTTATTTCAATGTAAATGTTTTCTTGGTGAAATGATTTTGGGAGACAAATCAGGGACAAGCCAGGCATTCCGGAGGTCTCCTGCTTTTGTGGGGTGAGGGTGGAATGGGGTGGAAGACCAGGTTGCTTTCCCCTTAAGTACCAGCTAATACAGCCCAAGCCTTTATCTTGCATGATCGCAAGAGGGCTGGTTTTGCCTTGAGTATTTCTGAAAATCACTGACGGTTCCACAAATCTATCTAGCATGTTGTTGCTTCCCCGTCCAGGTACCTGTCCTGAGCTTCTCCACTGATCACTTCTTGCCCACTCTATTGCTACAGCTCTCTCCATCCATTTTGTGCTCCAAGAGGACCACTCTGTGTTTTTTGTTCATTTTGTTTTGTTTTGCTGGCCAATACAGGGATCAAACCCTGGACCTCGGTGTTATCCTCTCAAACCAGCTGAGCTAACCAGCCAGCTCCCACTCTGTATAATAATGCTTTATGGAAGGCCTGAGGACAGCATGAAGAGATTATAGCACCATGATGTTAGGCATCATTTTTCATAATCTCTTGGCTGTTCCCCTTCATAGGAGGTCTCCTGTTGGCCATCTCACTCTTTAGACCGGAGCCTGACACCATCATTTTTCATGTTTCCACTCCCCTGCATCTAGACTGGTTTCTTCTCTCTAACCCATCCAGAGGGAGCAGCAATTAATATCACAAAGCAATGTACTTTGCCCACAGTAAAGTCAAACATTTTCTCTCTTAAATAGAATATTTAACATCTCATTATAAATCTCCTATATTTGGAATAAATCCACTAGTTCCAGCCTTCCTCAAACTTCAGATAGTTTGTTATCTTTTCTTGGTTGACCAGAAAGACTTATCAGCTTTCTAGAATGTTGTCAAGCTTTCTAGAACAATATGTATTTCAGCATCCATCCCAGAATACAAAAAACTTTTCTTTTCTTACTCTGAAAACTCCTACAATGTTGAGATCCAGATACTATTTCCTGAGATTAGGAGAAGTGGTTGCATTTTAAAGCCAGTTTATTCAAACTACAATTTTAAGAGTTCTGTAATTATCTCCATTTTATACATTATATATTAGAGTTAGTGAAGTCAGGAAATTGTACCATGTTATATAGCTAATAAGAGAGGCAGAGCTATGTTTTGAATGCAGGTATAAAATCATATACAGTTGGCCCTCCATATCTGTAGGTTTCATGTCTGTAGATCCAACAAAACACAAGTCAAAAATATTCAGAAATATTTCCACAAAGAAATATTCCACAAAGTTCCAAAAAGCAAAACTTGAATTTGCTGTGCACAGAGTACTATGTCAAATCCATGTGAATGAGTGATCTGTTGGCATTGTACTAGGTATTATAAATAATCTAGAGATAATTTAAAATATAAAAGAGGATGTGTGTAGGTTGTATGCAAATACTATGCCATTTTATACCAGGGACTTGAGCATCTACTGATTTTGATATCCCTGGGGTGTTCTGGAACCAATCTGCCATGGATACCTAGAGATGACCATAGGTGGAATTTTTCAAGGTCAGGGACAGTCAAATTTTTTTCAGTTAATATATTCTTTCAGAGAAATGTGAGACACAGAATAATGAAGAGAAATGCCTAGGGAAGGCCTAATGCCATTTGGTGTCAACAAATGATATATAATGTCACCAAGATTCCTTTTAGAGTAGGAATTTATTTCACTACTTCTAATAGCTTAAGTGTTGGCATTAGAATATTTCTGTAGCTGGAGGATCTGAACTGTAGAGAAGCTGATTCATCTTTTAGCATTTTACCTTAAGCACATGTCAACTCCGAGGATTTATTAAACATCCGCGGCCTAGAGACCTTCAACATGATTGTAGTGAAAATATTTCCTAAATATTGCCCTTGTCTACTTCATTTGGTCTTTAGAATTAGCAATGACATGTTTCAGTCTTTAGAATTAGCAATGACATGTTTCAGTCCTGAAGAAACATATGCAAGACTGTCCTTTAAATTCACTTTATTCTATTCCAACATAGTAGCTCACAACAAATCTAAGACACAATAGAAATATAAGCTTACAGTAAAGAGAATTCCTTAAATAAGTAAATCAGTTAACTTTTAAAAATGTGTTCATTTGAATCAAACAAAAATAAGTCAAATGGATACACTTCCAATGACAGGCATAGAAATTGTGCTGTCAGAATTAAATTTGCCTCATCTCCCTGTTATTTGAGACAATTGGCCATTTGTGTGAAAATCAACTAATTTTATGCTCCAGTGCTTTTTGAAAAGAATGATGCAGAGAGAGAGAAAAACACAAGTGAGAGCCACCTGAAGATAACACAATTTGGGTCTGATCATTCAGAATGAACTGAAAATGTTGCTACCATCACACACGTCATGGGTGACTGGGTGACCTTTGAACCTACATTGGATTCTATATTATGAGCTTGAGAATTATTCACTTCTTGAGGATGGGAAATATCAGTTTAAATGCTTTTGAAGGGCCATCACTTAAGACCAGTGCTTTTCCCAGGAGGCTCATGATGGTCTTTGGTTACACAGAACATAAGTGGATGCTTCACTGCTCTGTTGTGGTTGGTTTGACATAATAGCTACAATACTTTACATGTTTTCACATATTATAGACTAAGGTGTTTACATTTGTTGGCTCCTTTCATTCTCATAAATGAAATAAGTAGAGCAGGTGCATTGTACCTGCTCACAGTTGCTTATGCTGTAAGCACAGTTCCCGAGATTACACAGCCACAGTACTTTGGAACTAGAACTGAAACTAGCTCTTAGACGTCTTCCCTCTTACGTAATATTATTGCTGTATGATTTTTCCAAGTGTAGTTTGTTATAGGATTAGCCAAATTTGCTGTTGGGGCCCTCTGAGGTAAGTGTGGCATATGAAGATTTTCTGAAAACTCCTATTTGCCATTAGATAGGATTGACCTGAAGCCAAATTGAGGTAGAATAATGTGCTATCATACTCCTTGCCTGTTTCCCTACTCCTTCCTCAGCGACAAACATTCTCATCCTGTCTGTTCTTTTATATCAAAAGGCCCTTTTTGCAAAACTCACTCAGAACCGTCTGTCTGAGAGAAAGCTCATGTTCCAAAATGATTCTCCTTCCAACAAAACTCCAGAACCCTCTCATTCAGGTGACCTAGGTAGAAACCAACCAACGAATTAATTCCCAGCCCTCCATAATGTCACCGTCAGGGGTATATACATTTGAAAAGAGGATACTTGGAGGCTAATAAAGAGAAATTAAACTTTTAGTCTTGTGTTTTCATTACAGTTTGTGCAGGAGAGAATTCATTTTTATTTAGTCTGCTTAGACTTGTGGTACTTGCCATAGGGCGGGCAGAGCACCAGTCCCTTGCGATGACTCACTGGTCTCTGTGGCTCTTTTTTTCAGTTGTTGTGGCTCCTTGCTCCTGTGTGAGTCCAGGGAACCCTGTTAGTGGTCTTGCTGGCCTGAGGACCACCAATGCCCTCTTCTCCCCTGCTGTCTCAATGCAACTTCATATAAAGGGCACAGCAGCGGCTTTTACCAGCCCTTGCTCCTGTGCTCACCAGGGCCAGCCTTGAAGCAGCCAGGGCTTGAAACAGTCAGAGCAGTTCTTTCTTTCTCTCATGTGTCTTCTCCTGCCTCCATGCACTCCGTAGGTCTCTCCTCCTCTTCCCCTGAGCTCTAGCTGCCCCAGCTTGGCTGTTGTTGATTTTTAATAGTTGTAAATTGGTTGATTTGTGGGAGAGAGTGATGCTGGAGACTCTATTCCACCATCTTGACCAGAAGTTTCTAAACTTATAGAATTTTAAATAACTTGGTATTTAGCAGGTTCTCAATAAACATTCATTTTCCTTCCTTTACTAAAATTGTTCTTAAAGTGTCAAATCATACTGGTTCCTAGGATGGAGAAATAACCATGGTTTGGTCTGATAAGGGTGCTTGGAGGGGATGAGTGAGGCTGTTTAAGAACACGCAGGATTCAGTTGGGGAATTTTATTTTATTTTTATTTATATATTTTTTATTTTAACTTCTCAATATACACTGTAGTTGATTTTCATGACCCTTTACCCTTTCCTCTTTCAGTTGGGGAATTTTAAATGTAGGTTATAGTAGAAACAAGATGTTGGGTAGGGAATGAGCAGACCTGTTTGACTGAAGGGAGGGTTACATAGATGTATAATGAGAGCTGTGATGAGAAAAGCCATGTGGGGCCAGGTTAAGGATCGCTTGCCTGTTTGGCCAGAAGGAGTTTTGAGGAGAAAACAAGAAGATCGAGTTCAAGAAAATCGACCTAATGACAGTTAGCAGAAGGCACTGGGGAAACAGAAAGAGAAGATAGCTATTGCCATAGTCTAGGAATAAGGTACAAAGGACTTGGACAAGTATATTGACAAAGGAATTAGAGAGGAGAAGATTAAGACCAAACATTGGGCAGAGTTGGAGGAGAAAATCTGGTGACTGAATGGAAGGGTAGGCAAAAGGGAAAATTAAAAGGGAACCCAAAGTATTGAGCCTGGGTGTAAATTCAAGAAGAATGGAAGGTTTGGGTTAAAGTGGGGCCATGAATGTAATTTTAAATATGTGGGCAATGTGATGGCAGGACAGCCGAATGGCTCTATGTAGCTTTGTTGGATATCCTGAAACATTTGTAGTTTCCCAAACATCACACTCTTCTCTGTGCCCTTGCCTGTGCCCTCTCCTCCACTTTTCGCTAGCTAATTTCTGCATGTCTGTCAAGACTCAATTTAGGAGCCATGAGAAAATGTTTTATGCTCCTGCTTCTCGGCCAGGACTTGATGTGTCTCCTATGGAATCTAGTGAAATTCTAATTAAACCTACACCAGAATATTCATCACCCTATGTTACAATAACTTGTTTATTTGCCTTTCTACTTCGAAGGACTAGGAACTCTCAAGTACCAAGAGGAGTGGCTGATACATAGGAGACAATTAACAAATTACCTATTGAATGATGAATGATTAACTAAAGTAGAAATATCTAGAAAACTGTTAAAAAGGTAAGCAGTAAGTGGGATTGTTTTTCCTTTTCCTTCTGAATTCATAGCAGATACAAATACAGGCCTCTGCATCTGAACATTTGGTCTTATGTGTCAATTTACCATGCTGCTTCCTGACTTAAAACTAGGCCTTTTATTTTAGCAATGCTTCTGAAAAGATTCTGTGCTTAATCATAACCCATTTGAACAATTCTCCGGATGAAGGGCATTTTAATTCTTATCCATTCTTTTCTACCTGCAGGAATCAATGGAGCAGCAAGAGAGCAGATTTTCTTGCATTCTCACTGCTCCTTGAGGTACAAACCAATTTTCTAGCTTCAATATATCGTAGCAAATAATTGTTTGGTTCTGAAATAAAACTCTTTATTACAGCAATAGTGATAGGATACCAGTAGGACAATAAAAAATGAAGTCTTAATGCATCTGATGTGAGTGTGTTAGGCTGGCAGGATTCCTGGAGGTGGAGAATGGAGCCTGTGCAGAACTGACCACCTGAAGGTCCAAGTGCAATCATAAATGATTTCCATAAATAGTGCTATAGAGTCTTTGCTGTCTTGTGTGCTGTGCTGAAAAAAGGAGAAGAGGCTGCAATCCTTGGAGGGAAATAGACTTCTTTTTATATCGTTAACAAAGAGGAGCCCACTGGCAGTGCACACTATGACATTTGCTTTGGGTTTTGAAAACACATAGCACCACCTTGTTGGAAAAATTTGAAATTCTATGCAGCAACTGCCTGGGATACATGCAGGGCAAGTTATCCTAGCTCATTAATATTGTGACCAAGAAAAAATAAAATCTCTTCATCATCACCTAGGCAAAACAATATAATGGCCAAAGGGCAATGTCACAAAAGTAATAACTGGATTGGGAAGCAGGAGATTGAGGTGAAATAGAGTATGGACATTGGAGATTGACCTAAATTGTTGCATGACCCTGGGGCATGCCTGGGGTCCTCCCGCAGACCCAGAAGGAGAAAGAGTACCCCCGGTGTTGGGACCAAGGGATCTCGGGGAAAAGTGAGCCTGCTGCCCGCCAACCCAGCCCCATGAAAGAGACACTCAGACGTGGCAGGGGTCCTGTCAGGGCAGTTCCACTTTATTGCCATTACACTGCAATTTATATAAGCAAGCAAGCAGGGGCTTTCCATGAACTAACCAATCAATTAAAGGATCACACGGGCATGCAGTTTGTACTAACATGTTGAGCATAGCGATCACGCAGGGTTCACGAGTGTGGAAATACTGGAGGACCAATAAAAACCTTCTGGAGCTATCTTGGTTTACACCTCCCCTACTTCCTGTGGGTGCCACCTTCATCCTCCACCCACAGGCACCATGTGGCTCAAAGATAATGTTTGCTCCTAAAAATGGGCCCAACAAGTTGTGACATTGTGTGTTCTGGTTTTCTTACTTTACAATAGGGACAATACAACTCTTTCCATGGGATTATAAAGATCAAACCAGAAAATATGCCCAATAGAGAATATATTTCTGGCCAAAACAGGGCACATTTCTTAACATTTATTGAGGGTCTGTTAAATAGGGTACTTGCTTGAATATGTTAAAAACAATTAAAGGCTTAAGAGAAGCCCCTTTGTTTCAATGGAAATAAGTGGTGTGACCAGTGCACCCAGACACAAATGCCCTAGGAAAGACAGTGGTGGGAAGATAATGGAAATGCGACTTTTCGTTACCTGCACCTTGCAGGGAGGAAAACAACTTTAAGCACTGCAGCTATGGCAGACTGAGTCTTTTTTCAATGTTGTCCATCCCCACTCTAAACTTTGTATGTATGTGTGGCTGTGTGTGCGTGTGGGCACGCATGCTCCAGCTCTATCCAGAGAGATTCTACTGGAGGAACGGAGGGTGATGGATTTAAAAGTTTGGAGACTCCGTCAACCTAAGAATGTTAGGAAATCAGAAAATTTCTCTATTATTTCTGTCTATACCCTGTTTCTCTAGATTTTAGGGAAGCTTTTGAAAGAGAGGGGATAAAACAATCTGACAATCACAAAGAATACCTAAGCATTTGCTAGGTGGCCTTGAAAATAGCTGTCATTTTCAGTTCACTTTTTGATTTTAGGTCAAATTGACTTTGTTACTCTGACTGAACTTACTGGTCAATTTAATGAGTGGAGGAAAAAAGAACTAGCTAGATTAATTGAGTATATAAGTCCAGACTTAGTGCTAAGAGTGGAAACTTTACTGAGGGCCGGGTATCCATGCGAATCTTCCTGGGCCTTGTAGAAGTGATTCAGCCATGGCAGGGAGACCCAGGTGGTGACAGTATTAGAGTATTATACAATGCACTGGAATGAGGAATGGCAAAGGGAAGCCATGGGGAGGGACACAGACAGGAGAAAAAGAGCATCAGGATATTAGGACCCCAAATCCACTTTTATATCATTTAAAGATGCCAGGACCAATAGGATGCAAATAAAACCACATCAGCAGTGCACAGAATGACAAGGAAAGGGCTTTCTAGGTACGGTAGGGAGGGAATGAGGGAAAAAAGAAATTTTGGAGATTAATAGAAGGTGGCTTTGTGGTAGTGGGCAGACATTAGTACTGAACAGACAGACAGATTTCAGTCCAGATGCAGCTTTGGCCCCTGCGTATTTGATGATTTATTCATCATATTTAAGCTTCATTTTTCTCATTTATAAAGTGGCATCTATGAACATTTACTTTGCAAGGCTTTTATAAAAATAAAATGTGTAAAAGAAGGCAAACCATCTATTACTGTCTATGGCACATAATAAGGCTTAAAATGGTAGCTACTATCATTGTATTTTACTAATTAAAAAGAATTTTGAGTCCTGGAATAAGACAGAAGGTACCTTGTGTTTAATTCTCCCTTGAGTTTAAAGTACCATTCCCTACAGAAGCCCTTTTGAACTGACAGGGTTAAAATTTCATCACGTGTCCCCTGAAAGGAGGCTTTACTGAAACAGGGGAAGGCTCTTCTGAAGCAGCTTCTATTCTCTGAGATGAAAGAAGCATCGAAGTCAGATAACGCAGCCGGACATGCCTGTTTTTGATTGTTGATAAATATTTCATTTTACATTTTAAATTTATAGGGGCCACAAAATCATTGAAGATGAAAAAGAATTCAATACTAGGCTGTCCCTTTGTAGGACTGTTTCTCAGAACACACTTGTTCCCGTTTTGTTCAAGTCAGACTGAAGCAACTTGGCAGCTGGCCACTGACAGCTATGTCGCAGCTGCAGAGAGCACGCCATGTGGAAGAGTTTCTTTTTCCCCTGTTGGTGAGTCTAAAACATCTTCCAGGATGAACTAAGAAGCAATCATTACTTACCCAGCTAAAGGCTTGATTTTTTATCTCAAAAAATTTCATGTTTGGGCTACTAATGCTACATGTCTACTTGTCAGGCTTTACAATGGAGAGATGTGCAGCTGTTTTGTTACCATTTACACTTTATGGCAAGGAACTGCAATGTCTTGGAGCTAATCACAGGGAAGTATTTTAATATATACACGAAAAGGACATTCAATTAGGAAAATTCTGAGAACAACCAAAAATGGAAAAAAGCACAGATGTTTACACGATTGTATTACTGTCCCGGATGTAGTCAGTTTCTGGAAGGCTGAGCCTTCCTCTCTCTAAATTTCAATTATATTACTAGCAGTAGGCCATCTTCATAGTAATTGGTACACTCACTTTATCTAATGGAGTATTTTCATCTAATTGACTCTGAATTTATCATACAAATGTCAAAGCCAAATTTTCCTATAATAACCTATTATCTTTGCAGTTCTGGCTCAGTGCACCCAGAAGAGATGGCATAATAATCATCTCTGGGCAAGTAAAAGACAGCAACTTAATTTCCCTACCTCTGATGAGAATGACAGCCACTTCTTAAAAGGAAGAAACTTTAAACTTCGCCACAGTTCTCATTCACAAGATCTGACTTTGTCCTACTTCAAATCTGGGAACGGACATTCCTATTGAAAGAGAGTAATAAGCAGGCAGTAGGGTAGATGCGAACAAAGAATAGAACTGGACACAGGAGGTCTGGACACAGCTCTCAGATTGGCTGATCGTGGGCAAATCACCTCATCTCCCCGGTTCTCATCTATCAAATGAGAGGATCAGCCTAGAATCATGTTTCACAAACATTGGTCATCTCTGTACTCCCTTCAAAGCCTTTACACATTTACATACCAACTGTCTACTCTTTTACCTACTATATTGCATTATCAAAACTGACTGGTAAAAAATATGTATTTGTTGAATGTTCCCAACACAAAGAGGTGAAAAGGTGAGAATGAAGAAAAATAAATTAAAAGGGAGAAAAAAATTTAGAGACAGAAGTAGATCAGAGGTTACCAGAAACAGGGAAGAAGGGAGGATGAGAAGTAATTGCTTAACTGGAGCAGAGTTTATGTTTAAGGTGATGAACAAGTTTTGGAAACACATGCAGGTAGCATTGTGAATTAGTTAATTCCATGCAAGTGTATGTTTACAAATGCTTAAAATGGCTGTGGGGGAGGGGCGTGAGAGGAGTCATGTACCTCGACCCCACACGCCCCCCTCTAAATGCTTAAAATGACAGTCCTTACGTTATATATGTTTTACCACACACTATATATATATATATATATATACACACACACACACACACACACACATACATTTGAAAACGAAACAACTAGCAAATACAAAAGCAACATCACTTGCAATAAATGTAACCCTAAAAATGAATAAATACAAAATTAAAGGAAGTACACTTGTGGACCACCAGTGAAAATCATTCGAGGAACTATATTTCCATGATTGTTTTACCACCATTTATGCAGTTTGCAATTTGTACCACTAGCAGAATTCATACCATACTTTGGGAAACTTTAGGATATGTGATTTTGGAGGTCTTTTCCTGCTCTAAAAGTCCATGATTAAGTTATTTATGGAAAGGCTTTTTTGGTGTACATTTCAGAAGTGCCATTTTGCCTCAGAACTCCTTCTGAATCATTCTTATGGAAAATGAAATATTTCCAGCTAAAGGGTGAGAGATGACATCCTGTCTTATTCTCCAGAGGAACCAAAGAAAGCATTGAAACTCATGGGAATGTAAGAGTGAGGAATTAAATAGAAAGTCATATTATTTTTCTCTAGGGAAAAGTAAATTCAAGAAAGTGAATATGACACTAACTAAGACAAAAATGTAGAGTATTATTTAGAGTATATTTTTAAAACTGGCAGTGCCTTTTTCCATCTCAGGTCTGTGTACCAAGTTATGTGACTATTCTCCTATACAGAATGCATTCTTGTGCATGGTCTGAAAGGATTTAGATGAATGTTGAATTAAAAAAAGGGATAGGGAGAGTCAGTGGAGAAAGGAATTCCAAATTTATAGACAGAGGCAGGAAACCAGGGCCTCTCATTTCACAATTTCTGGGTGATTTTGGTATAATTCCCTTATAATTTTTCCCTCTTGTCAATTTAATTGTAAGTGGAATTGCTGTGCAGCTAGTACTTGATTAGATCCTTGGCTTCTGGCTATTACTTTAATATTTTTAATAAAACATGGAGAAAAAAAAAAGCCCTTAAAACCTATTGCCCTCCACTACTGGAAATAAAGAAATTGGTGATTAAGATCAGAAGAATTATCTTCAGGGGCCAAGTGAGGAATTACCATTTCCTTCTTCTCTGCCTTCACCTGCAACCTCAGGACCTTTTCCCATTCCAAACCTTTGAATATAAAAATTATTTGATATGCATCACACTAAAAGAAAAGGAAATAGATTTTTTTTCCATTACAATTAGCTGCTTTGCAAATAATATTTTGAGTATACATTCCTTCAGGCCTTATAAAGTTCCTAAAGATCTGAACAACAAATGTGAAAGGAATTCTGGTAGACCAGATGCTGCTGTCATCGAAACTTGCAGTAGAGTGGACCTCTTTGGTACAGCTCAGAGTATAGATGAGATAGCACAGACCTCACATTAGATCTGATCTGAATCCCTCACAAGGCTGATCTGAGGAAAAAATTAAATAATGTGTACAGGACTCTAAAGCTGTGATGCACTACATAAATGTGACATTTTCATTAATTCAGAATCAAGGTGGATGGAAACAGCTTCCTTCTTCCTAGATCTCCTGCATGGCTATAAACAGACATGTTCTTAGTACTTTCTAGAAAAGATTCCCTTGGGAGATCAACAATAAGTCAAAGCAACTTTGGGTTTGCTCATTTTGGAATTGGAACTACCTTCCAGAATAATTGATCCGAGAAAACATTTAATAGACAATTAAATACTGAAAAATTCAACCTAGTGATTACTGCCAAGGGTGGAGGAACAATTTTGTTGAATTATAAATTTGAGATGAAGGATAGTAGGAAGGATGCATGTTACATAGATATAAAGTATGTGGACACCCATGCAGCATGATTTCTGTGTCAGTAGGAAGGTTGTCTGGTTCCCAAATCCCTCTCTTCCTTGTTCTTAGGGTACGACAGTCCTCAAACAGAACAAGACCTTGCATTCAACAATGAAAGCCTACATGAATAAGTTCATCTTCCCTGTACTCTCAGAGAATGTTACTGTTTAGTATTTGTATTTCATTTATGTCATTACTTATCCTTGACCTTTCTAGATTTTTAACAATTCAAAATCAGAGCATTATATTGTTTTCATCTTTTATTACTAATGTAATAGTTGTAGTAGTAGATGCTCAAGACTATTTGTTAAAAGAATGACTAAACGAATGATTAAAATGCAATTAGCTCCTGTAAATGGAGCAGTTAACATGCACTTATCCAGATTATGACACACACGAATAACATCACATTCTGAGCTGGGGACAGCTTTTTAAGTGGGTGGGAACTGATCAATTGGAAAGCCATAAAGCAAGGAGATTCTGAAGGGAGAAGAAAGGGTGTGTTACCAACAGAGCAAAGAACAAAGGAAAGAAACAAAGGAACAAAGAAAGGAAAGAGAGAAATTTGCCTATTTGCCGCTTATTCCACTGAAGTTCTTGGCCAAAGGCTTTTTGAAAACATACAGTGGAATTTACTAAGTAACAATGAAAGTGATACATTTATTATTAATGGATTTTTACAGAGAAGTAAAAAGATTGAAAGGCTTTCTCATTGTAAGAAATACATTTAAAATTGAAACAAGTGAGGAAGAACGCGAGTATGGTCAGGTTAGCAGTTTCTAGCAACTGTTACTGAAACCACATACTGTGACAAAGGAACACATACCTGTGTTGCTCGCTTAGTGTTTCATGCATAATTATTTTGTTTATCTCGCAAAATTTAGAGTTCCTTGAGGATACAGATTGGACGTAGAGCAAGATTGCATTATAAATTCAAGCTATGAAACCTCTCTGCTATAAACACATAGTGGTAACATCTAAAAATTTAAAAAGAAAAAAAACTAAAAAGACATAAATACATCTGCCTGGATGGTCCAGGTTAGGCTTCAGTAGGAAGCAACACCAAAATCTCAGTGGGTTAGAACAGAAAGGTTTATGTCTTGCTCACACTACATTCCCAATGTGAGCTGACGCGGGGCTTTGCTCCATGATATCCACACTGTGACATCCAGGTGGATGGTGGGACTACCACCTGGGGTATTGCTCGCTCCCATGGCAGAGGGAAAGAGAGCATGACGAATCATGCACTAGCTCTCTTTATAGCATCCATCTAGAGGGGACACATGACAGATCAATTCATATTTCATTCACCAAAACAGTTCACAAGGCCATGTCTCAGGTAGAGAAGTAAAATCCTACCAAGTGCCTGGAAGGAAAAGTGGAAATATTTGGCAGGTGCAAATAATCGTTATAACAATAGCCATATTGAAATCAACACAAACTTGGCCCCCAAATTGAACAGAAATGAAGAGTGGTGAGCAGAGAATAGTTCTGGACTCCAAAGCCAGAGCAGGCAGAGTTAGCTCAGTGCTCAGTTATGTTGAGGTAAAAATGTCCACAAAAGGATATAAATTTGTGTGCCTAGGGGAGTAAAATGTCCTTGACACAGCTTAGTAATCAGATCTGAGATAAGCCACTTACTAGCTCAGTGACCCTATCAGCGATGTCTCTCTTATCTTCATAAGTAAGTGTCCTGTGGGATCTGTTCAAAGGGACCTTAAAAAACTAGTAGAAGTGATAGCAAAACATCTACTCAGAGGCATGTAAACATACAGAGAGTGAGGAAAAATACCCATGTTCAAGATGAGTTTCCGAACCAAAATTTTAACTCACTCAAAGAAAACAAATGTTATGATAGCCAAGAAAATCGTTAATTAGAAGATAAATTCTCTCAACTTGTAAAAAAGAAATTGTCTGAAAAAAATTTGTTTATTTAAGAGTGCCAATGAGATAAAAGAAAGCATAAAATAAAAAATAAGAAGATAAATGATGAGCACAATTGGTTAGAAATAAAAGAAGTCCACATAGACATGAAAAAAAAGAACCCCTTTGAAATTTCGGAAATGAAAAAATTAATCATCGAAAAGAAAAAAACCCTAACATTTAGTATAAACTTAAGAGTGGATACAGTTGAAAAGATACTGGCTAATTAGAAGATTGTATTGAGGAATGTATGCAGAACATAGCACAGTGATATAGAAATATTTAAAAAGATGTGAAAGAGCAGGTAAGGAATATAAAAGCATGATTGAGAGGCTTTAATATATGTTTGATAGGTTTTTTAGAATAAGAGATGAGGGAATGGCAGAAAAAAATGTGAAAAAAGCTGAGAATTTACCCGTATGAAAAATGTCCTACATCCTCAGATAAAAGTGCATTTGAAGAACTCAGAAGAAAAAATAAAAGTTAAGCCGAATCTCTGGGCAGCATAATGAAACTGAAGATGTGGTTCAACTGAAAATCTTAACAGCTATCAATGAGAAAAACAGATTACCTCACAATATAAAAAATAGACTAATAAGCTACAACAATAGATGCCCGAGAACAGTGGAGTACTATGAGAACCTTCCCATGTGTGAGAGGAACGCGAATGTCAGTCTGGGATGCCATACCTGACTACGCTGTCGTTCAAGACGGCGGGGAGAAGTAAAGACACTTACAGACCGGTAGAGACTAAGAAGTGGCATTTGCTACCCATAAGCTATTACTGAAATTGTAAGTTATTCTTTCAATAAGAAGGAATTAATCTAAAAGGAAAGAGATTGATATTTTTAAAAAGCGAAGGAAAGAGTCAGAGTCCAGAAATACATGAAGGTCTTTGTCAGGAGGATGATATAATTTTAAAACTTAAGGGTAATAACTGAAAAACAAAAGTACAATTTAGAGATTCTGTATCAGTAGAGAAAAATGGAAAGGATAAGAAAACCTGTACCTTGGATTATTTTGATCTCTCTCTTCTCTTTATCCCAAAGCATTTAGTACAGGAGCTTAAAATATTTGCTAAATTAAATTGAATATGTATTCTGTTGAAATAAATGAAAAAACATTGTTTGGAGTTGGAAAATTGGGCAAAGTTTTGCATTATGTCAGAATTTGTCTTTATTATTTAAATCCCCCAAGATAAATTCAGAAAAGCCTCAATTATGTGAAACCATTGGCTAGTTCAAATTATTTTTGCCTTCAACCTTAGGAGAAAGAAGAATACTACAAGAAAACAATCGGTATGTATTTAAAACAGGAATTTGATATGGTCAGTACAGATTTCATCTAGTCACCTACAATTACTACATTTTCATCTGCCTCACTTTACTGTGATTACTCAGCTGCAAATGCCAACTTTTAGGGAGGTCAATCATCAAAGAAAAGTTCCATCATTGCCAATGCATATAACGTGCAAGGATAGAAATTGGATTCATATTTTGAAAAATGATTTTAGAAATAAGGTTTATAAAAGTCAGAAATAACAGGAAAAAAATATGGTTATTAGATTTAATAGAAACAAAGCATGTGTGGCATTATTGGGAGCATGCCAGAAAGCCAAGAGTTCTGGTTTCAAGTCTTTGCTGTGTGACCAAGTTGCTAGATGGGTACCTATAACTCATTTGTCTGGGTCTCGATATTCTTATGTATAATATAAAGGGCTCGATTAGATGAATTCTAGGGTCTCCTGATGCTTTTTAAATCTATGATTCTAGGATACACCATATCCTGGGCATCTGGTTAGCTGAGAATGTAAGCCATCTCAAAAATCTCTTTTGTAGCTGGTGTTGGGCGCCTCCTAGGCCTTGCTTTGTCACAGAGCTCTGGGCAGGGTGATGCAATCCCATGTTACGTGTCCTCTATCATGTGCTTTTCTTTCCTGAAGGGTGAAGTGCTATGGGATGGTGAGCACTGTGAGAGATGGCAAGTAGAATCACAGAATGAATACAAACAGGAAAGGCATACCAGCCAACTCACAATAGACATATTTATACAAATATAGGACAGAAAGTTTCTGAGATTGAAAGGGCAGTTTCTATGCTACCTATGTCCAAGAAAAAAAATGTGAGCAGAGAGAGGCATTGTTCAAGGAGATGGACCAGAGCTGTGATAATGACTTTGGCACTGGACCATTTTTTCATCTGTGACATTTATCATGTAGCAATATTCAGGATCTTGATTGGAGGCTCATGCTGTGAAATACAATGAATGTAATATGTAGAAAACAAGGGAGAACAGATGTAGCTGGCTTGTATAATCCAGTGTGGCACTCATTATCCTTATGAAAGGGATAACTATCAAGCTTGAAGGATGGAAAATAGATGCAGCCCAAATGTCCGGAATTCTACCTTCTTTTAAAAGAAGCCTGCAATTTCTGTACCTGGGAATAGTCATTATGAAGTAGGATGTCATTATGCCAGTTCTTGTAACACACAAGCATCCCTTAAAATAGACTGCGCAGCCTGACTTTCTCCTCTGCAGAGATGTTTAATTTTGCCCAAATAATATTTCATGGGCAACAAACAAGGAAATGTTAGGGCAGAATGAGATGGTCAGAAATGGTTTTTCACGATATAGATTCTGTTTTCATGATCTTACTTGAGAGGTGATGAAAATATAATATACAAATCCTTACAAGAAGGGGAGAATGGAAGACCTTTGCAGAAGAATGTGTCATTATTTTCGATGTATTTGTGCTGTTTGGAAACTTACCTTCTTTTTCCTGGTTTTTTTTTTTTTTGGCGTGTTGTTAGACTTGAACATTAGAAATAAGCTTTTGAATTTCATGTGACATAATGGTTCCATTTCTGAGTTCTCATGCCCTTTGGTATTTGAGTTTATGAAACCTTTTGTGGTATTTCAATATAAAAGAGTAATTTCATTTCTTTCTGCAAAATACTTTTATTATAAAAAATTATGAGTGTTTGGGGCTTCTTTTGGCCATTGCTACAGGAGTTGTTCCTGAGAGAGAGATTACAGAGCCTGACTGAAGAGAAAGCAGTCCCCCAATCACATATTTAGTTAAAACCTCAACTAACAAATGAATCTTTAATGCTTTATTCTCTGGAACAAACCTCGAATCTTCTGTAGATACTCCATATCAAATTTTATTTCTTCTACTGATAGAATATTGTGACTCCTCTTCATTACAAAGGTTTATCTGAATCTCCTTTTATATATGTAAAAATGTGTATTTTACCTTGTTTATAGAAATGCCCTTATTTTCAAAATGCATATTTGAATCTCTGTCAAAAATATATTTGACCTCATTTTCTGTTACTCTTATTTTCAATCTGAGTACTAGAATCATTTCTGAAATGAATATTGTAGCTTTTCGAAATTTGTTTACTTTCAAGTGTAGGAGACTCCCTCCTCTCTGGATCTAAAAACAATTCCTGGAAAGTGGCGGGGTAGAGGGAATCTTTAGATGGGCTTATGCATAAAATAAAACACACAAAATGAGGTGTTAAGGTTTGAGGTAAGACATTTGCTGGAAGACTGGTAACTCTCCCCGCATTCCTTCCTGCATGCAGACTTAATTCAGTGGAAAAGTCATATTTCAAAATATTCCAGGCCTGTAGTCTTATTTCCGAAACAGATTAGTTATCAATTCTTTAGTCCCAAACTGGGCTTCTGTCTTGAATCTGATCTACTTTCCCATCTGATGCTGGGCTAGACAGACACCTCAAAATTCTTTTTACCTTCTCCCTTAAACTCTAAAGTCTACCATGGATTGAAAACTAGTGACTCATAGACTAAATCCAGATGCCTTAACAGTTTAAAAAAGAAATAGTTGAATACCTTTAGATGGGCATGTATTATCTACTTTTCAAATCCCCTCATTCCTTACTGTCTTTCACCAGTACTACATTTAGATTCCTAGCCTGGCAGCTGCAGGATTTGAATTTATGATGTCTGCTGGAACTGTCCAGGACAACCATCTCTCTGCACTCTAAGCTTTTAATATAAGCTTCTTTTTCCTCTGTTAGGAAGCGTTCTCTGTCTCCCTTTCTCTGTTGTTCCATTGCCCCTTCGTATATGTTTCGTTAAGCAGCCTGTCCTACCATGATACAGCAGTTGTGTCCTCCTGCATAGTAGTGTTGGTTTGCCGTGTGGCTCTCCAGAGTTAAGACAACCCGAACAGAGGGTATGCTCCTCCCCAATCACACCTTCTCAATTAGTTGTCCTAGTTTAGATGTATCTAGAGGGGTAGAACAAATGACTGCTAATTAGACTCTCATACGCTACCAAACAATGAGAAATACAAAAACCTATAAATATGTTTTAAAGTCTTTATTTTAAAATATTTCTAGACTTACAGAAAAGTTGCAAAACAAGTTCTCCTGAATCCTTCACTGAGCTTTCCCTAATGTTTAACATTTTACATAGCCACAGTACAATTATTAAAATAAGGAAATTGACATTGGTAAGACTATTGTACCAGTGTCAATCTTCTTATTTTGATAATAAGCCATATTTGAATTTCACCAGTTTTTCCCCTAATGCCCTCTTTCTGCTTATAGGAGCCCATCTAGCATGCCGCATTGCATTTAGTTGTGTGTTACCTTAATTTCATTCAATCTGTTGAAGTTCCTCCTTTTTAAAAATTTTTCATGATCCTGATACTTTTGACAAATACTGGTAGTTATTTTTTAGGACATCTCTTAATTTGGATTTGCCTGTGTATTAGTCAGGATTCCACAGAAAAACAGAACCAATAGTGCGTGAGTGCGCGCGCGCGCACACACACACACACACACACACACACACACACACACACACACACACACACAGAGTTTTATTATAGGGAACGGGCTCATTCAATTATGACAGTTGGCGAATCAGAAATCTGCAGAGCCGAAGTATCACTTTGAGTCCAAAAGGTGGAATTTGCTGTAGAACCAGGAAGAGCTGATATCCCAGTTCAGAAAAGGAAGGCCATCAGGCAGGATAATTCTGTCTTACTCAGGGATGGTTACCCTTTATTCTATGTAGACCTCCAGCTGACTGAAGGAAGGCCACCAGCATCAAGGAGGGCATCTGCTTTATTCACTCTGCTAATTTAAATGTGAATTGTACCCAGAAATGCCCTCATAGAAACACCCAGAATAATGTTCAACTAAATATCTGGGCACCCTGTGACCCAGTAAGATTGGCACATAAAATTAATCATCCAGTTGATATTTTTTTTTATGATGAGCTGGGTTATGCCTTTTTGGCATCGATATCACAGAAGTGGAGTTTTATTCTATTCTCCGTACATATCAGGAGGTACATGGTGCTCAAATGCCCTATTACTAGAAATATTAACCTTGATTTCTTGGTTAAGGTGGTATTTGCGGTGTTTCTTTACTGTAAAATTACTCCCGACCCCATACTTGTAAATATCTTGAGGGAGATTCTTTGTGACTATGCTAATGTTCTGTTTCTCCTCAAACTTTCGCCTTCTTGGAGACTAAAATCTGAGTGCTAGCTCGGCTCCTTGCTACTGAGGTGGTGTCCTAAGGCATCTATACATTTTATTATGATAAAAAAGTATCCATCAATTCCTATTTTCTTGAGCATTTTTTTTTATCATAGTTTCTGAATTTTGTCTAAGGTTTTTTTCAACATCTATGGAGATAATAAATTTCCCCCTCAGATTTACTAATATGTTGTGTTAGTCCATTTCTATTGCTTATAACAAAATACCTAAAACTAGGTAATTTATAAAGAAATAAAATTTATTGCTTACAGTTTCAGAGGCTGGGAAGTCTCTGAGAACACATCTGGTGAGGGCCCTGTTAGTGGGTAGTGAATCTTTATAGTGATGCAGGGTGTCACATGGCAGAATGGCAAGAGCAAAAGAGCGGCTGACCTCTTCACTTGCTCTCCTTATAAAGTCCTCAGAACCACACCCATGACCGCTATTAAACCATCAACGGATGAATCGATTCATGGTTTGATCATGGTCCTCACAATCTAATCACCTCTTAAAGGTCCCACCTTTTAATTACCATAATAGGATTTCCCACTCTCTTAACACAGTCACAGTGGGGATTAAGTTTCTAATACATGGAATTTTGGGTGAGACATTTACCCATAACATATGTTATATGATATTAATGGATATCCTTACATTACACTAATCTGATATTTCTGGAATAAATCCCACTTGGTCGTGATGTATTTTTAATGTGGCTTTGAAATAGGTTTTTAATATATCATTTGGCATTTTTGCATTGATATTTATGAGTGATACCAGTTTATAGTTTCCCTTTTTATACTTTATTTGGTTTTTGGTATCAGTGTTATACTCACTTCATAAAAGGAGTTACAGAGTTTTTTTGTTTGTTTGTTTGTTTGTTTTTCTTTTGCAATGCTCTGGAATAAATGTATCAGGCATTAGTACTATCTGGCATTTGAAGGTTTAGAGATTTGGGCCTTTTTCTATTTTTGGAAAGTTTTCTTGGGTTATAGTTTTAAATATTAACTCTCTTCCATTGTTTTATTTTTTCCTCTTCAGGGTTTCTGATAATATGAATGGTATTCCTTCTTTGCCTATCTTCCATTTCTACTATTTTCTTTCTGATTTTTTTTTACCTCTTTATGTTATTTCCTACCTTTTTTCAATGTCTCTTATAAAAATCTAATTTTATTCTATTCTCCCTTGGGCATCTTGTAATGTATTCTTTATTATCTGAAATATTTTTGAATTTTTCTCAATTCTTTTCTGAGTTCAGTCAATTCTCATTTCATTTTGCCTTGTTTACCTGTTTATTTCTGTTATCACTTTTCAATATCTATTGTAAGATGGGCTTTCGTATTCTCACATGCTTGTTTGAACATATTTAATTATTTTTAGCATGCAGATTTACAGTTTTCTTCTGCTCTGTTTGTTTTTCGGAGGCAATTTTTCTTCTGTTGATATTTATGAATTTAAAAAATTTTATCTTCTGCAGTAATTCTATACGGACTTTATTTTCCTCTTGATCATTTTTTTTTTTTATGGTTTTGGGGCATTTTTACAAGATTCTTAGTTTAATGGTACCCTTTTCGTGTCAAGATAGCATAGTCTAGATACTTTCTCAGGGTTTTCTCTTCATAAATTTGCTTATTTCAATGGTGGGAAAAGTGTGTGAGTCCTTGTATCTTACAGTTCTGTCTTGCCTGCAAGACCCTACGCTCTCTCCCTTTTCTATTTTTTCTTCATCACCTGTATTAGTCAGGGTTCACCAGAGGAACAGACCAACAGGATGTAAATAGGTCAGTAGGTAGATAGATAGATAGATAGATAAATAGATAGATAGATAGATAGAGATAGATTTTAAGGAATTGGCTCATGCAACTGTGGAGACTTGGTGAGTCCAAAATCTGATGCAGGTGGCTGGCAGGCTGGAAACTCAGGGGAGAATTGGAGTTCAAGTCCAAAGGCATCTTCTGGCAGAATTCTTCTTGTTTGAGGGAGGTTAGTCTTTCTTCTATAAAAGCCTTCACTGACTGGATGAAGCCCACTCACAGTATGAAGGGGAAGCTGCTTTACTCAAAGTGCACAGATTTAAATGTTAATCTCATCCAAAAAACATCTTCATAGAAGCTCTAGAATAGTGTTTGATCAAATATCTGGGCATAGTGGCCCAACCAAGTTGACATATAAAATTAACCATCATACTACTCAACTACCAATGAGTGCTTCTTGCTTTTTGTCTTTTTTTTTCTGACCTCTACCTGCTAAGTTATGCATTTTTGAGTGACTCTTTAAGTTACTTCGATTATCTGCTTTTTAAAAATCACATCTGCTCCTTTCAATGGCACCTACACCTTTAAATCTCATATACTTTGAATCTCTTCCTTGTAGTTCATGCTCTGATCTTCCTAGAAACTTTTTCAGCATTTACAGATTTAGAGTGGATTTATTCTTTTTAACGGTTATGTTACTGGACACAAGTCCAGCTGCCTACACCATTTCGAAAGCACACCCACTCAAATGTCACATGTTGGTGAAAATGGAAGTCAGCTTTTATTCAGGAACACCAGTAACCTGAGGAGAGATGAGGCTGACCCATCTCTCTGGTAAACCTGAAGGTGAATGGCCAGACTAAAGCTACCTCAGTGACTCAGATCTACTGAGAGGTTTTTAAAGAGGAGGTTGAGGGAACGGAAGGCGGGAAATGAAAAGCAGGAGGGAGGGGGATGTGAGCGGCGGGGACTCCTGCAAGGAGCCAGGGGCAAGGTCTTGCCAGAACTCCGTCTGGTTTCTGCTCCCGTCTTTGGTGTTCTTAGGATCCTGCTGGAGGGGTGGAATCATCATATGTTTATTGATGCCTTCTTTGATTGCCAGGGTCTGGATAGTACGTTCAAGTCAGTAAGTTTGCAGCTTCGGGCTAGCTGAAAACAACTCAATGTCATCTTGTCCCATAGCTGAGGTTCAAAATATCAAATAACTATGGGAAAAGAGGGAAATCAGAGAAATCCATGCCAAGAAAAAACCGTTTCCTTTTAAAATCTTTTAGAGCCCCTGCAGTTTTAGGTTCCAACATGGTGTCAGTCTCGCTCACTCCAACAGTTACTCCAAATTATTCTTAGTCTTTTGGCTAGACCCCTTCTATCTCTTCTTCACTGAATTAGGGTTCTAATCTTTACTGTCAGGGTTCACGAGAGAAACAGAACCAACATATAAATATTATATAACATGTAATACAATAAATTATATATATATATACACATATATATGATTAGATTTATTATAGAATTGGCTCATGTGACTATAAAGGCCGAGAAGTCCCATTATCTGCAGATGAATCAGAAAGGATTGTTTTTAGATTCCACATAATAATCACTTAACAGGGATATATTACTTAAATTTAGTAGATATAAAAAGTTATATGCACAACAGTTTTTAAAAAATTAAATTAGAGCCCATTTTGAAATTGTAATGGGGGGCCTAGCCAGACAGAAATATGTTTTTTTAAAAAATAATTCCATGTGAAGTAGGGATATAGTTATGTAGGGTTTGTCCATTCTAGGCACATAAAAATGCATAGAAGAGGGTTCTTAGACTCTGTGCTTCATAAACTGATATCCAAATATTCCCCAGCTCCTCTCTCTCACACAACAGATCCACTCCCTCAGCAAATACTGTTCGCTCTTCTTACAGTGATATTCTCGATCTTTTCATCAGCTGCACCCTTCTCACTGTACTCCAAGCCATCTCATCTAGAATATTGCAACCACCTCCGAACAGATCAGGCTGCTTCTGCCCTAGACTATCAATTTTCCACACAGTGACCACAGTAATCCATTTAAAATGAAAGTAAGATTATGTCATTTCTCTGCTCAGAACTTGCCAATAGCTTTCTTTAGACAAAGAATAAAACTCAAAGCCTTCTCCTACCATGACCCAAAGAAGAACCATCATCTCTCCCCTGGCTACCTCCCGGTCCCCTTTATAGAACTCTCTCCTTGCCCACTCTGCTCCCACTCCCCCAGTCCTCTGCTGCTCTTAGAGCACACGTACTGCTCCAGCCGCTGGGCCTTTGCAATTGCTGTTCTCTTAGCCTGGAATGTTATTTTCCCCAATACCCACATGGCTGCTTCTCTCAATTCCTTCAGGTTTCTGCTTCAATGTCACTTCATCATAGAGGCCTTACCTGACCCCTCTCTCAAGCAGCACCTCCTGCCCCTTGCTCTCCCCCTACCCTGCATAAATTTATGTACTTAGTACCACCTAGACATACTTTGCTTACCTGTTTATTGTCTATCCTGCTCCTCCACGTTAGAATGTAAGTTCCGTAAGAGCAGGAGCACATATGCTCTGTTCATTGTGCTGTTCTAAGATCTATAATGGTGGGTCGCCTATAGCTAGGTACACAATAAATATTTGATGAATGAATAGACCATAAAAGGATTAACTAAGAATGATCATATGACCACACACAGGCTCTGTAAGGATCAAAAGGTAGAATTTACCATGAACAATGGGCCATTGTGTCTGTTGTAAGAAAATGATCTATGTGATTCATTTTCACAAATAATTCAGGCCCAGCCCAAAAGTTGTCTGACTGGTCCAGCACATTCCTGGGGGCGGGGTGTGTGTGTGCTGCTGAATAGATAAAGTTGTGAGTTGGTAATGAGTTAACAGCCCTTTGTTCTCTTCATTTTCTAATGTTTCTTCTTTCACAGGATTTTGGGTTGGCCTTTTTTACGGGCTTATCTTGAGCCCGCCCTCAGACAAAGAAATTTCCTACAAGGGGGTAGGAAATTTCTTTGGGGTACTCTTAGATGTCATCTGGGAAGATTGTGCACCCCGTAGTACTCTCAGCCAATCAGGAGGTGGGGACAGGGACTTGTGCACTAGGAAATCAATTGCTTGTTACAACCCTTTTTTCGAGTGCCTGCCCTTCAGACACCCGAAACTTGCAAGGCTGTAATTAAAGTCTCACTTCACTGGACCTCATGTCTCTGTGTCTATCCTTTGGTCTTGGACGCATGAGGGTATTTCTCACATCTGTAGAGTGTGTTCTCGTATCACTCTCTTGGCCCTTTTCACTGGGTGACATCTTCAATCAGTGGTTTGAGTGGATGAGGGAACTTCCTCTTCAGGGTCATTTTACTAAATCCTAGCCCTACCTTATGTTTCTGTACTAAGCTGTCTTTACTTCTAACTCTAGGATCACTGACATAATGTCAAATCTTGCTTTCTCTCTAATCTATGCTTACTTTAATTTGCATTAGAATTAATATTTTCTTTTTATGATGTCATCTTCTGTATTTGGCAAATAAATTTTTCTTTTTCTTCCTGCATGTTGTGATGATGTGTTTTTCTAAGAATAATATCTGTTGTAAGTTTTTCAGAGGCATTACAAAAAAGACATAATATTTTTAAAAATTTGGAAAAACCCAGAAATACATTTAAAAAATTAAATATTATCCTAGTGATTTAGGATTCATCTAGGATTTTTAGCCAGTTCTCCTGGGCATATGGTAGGAGAAGTTACCCTCTTTGAAGTTAGTTTGGCCGTATGATTTGCTTTTCCATTGAAATGTGAGTGGCAGTGACATGTCACTTTCAGGTGGAAGTTTCAGAGCTGTGTACAATTCACCACAGTCGTTTTGTTTCAGTGATCATTGAAGGATGTGTGGAGATGAAGCCTCTGTCAGTCTGGGCCCCTGACTGATGCCATGAGTAGAGCCTTTCTGTCCACCTGTGTAAACGAGAAAGGAGAGAAAGGAGAGAGGTAAAGCCACTGAGATCCTGGGATATGTGTTACCACTGCATAATGTAGTCTGTGCTACTGATATCAGGGAGATAAGAAAATACAGAATTATATAAAAATGAAAAAAACCCAACCCTACTTTTATCCCAGTATCTTGATACATAACCTCTGGAATTCTATAAACTTATGTATGTCTGTATAACTTGACAAAATAAGGTTTATGTTGTAAGACTGACCTGAAAGCACAAATCTTACTTGTTAGAAAGGCTCACCTTGCAAAGACCAGGAGACAGAGATCGCTGCAATCAAGCAAGAGGTTTTTTTATTCCAGCATGCTGGGGTCACTCCGTCTTCAGGACAGAAGCAGCCCTGAGCCCTTAACAAAGGCGCTTTTTATACAATTTTTAGACAGAATTTGGCAACAGGATAAGTTGTACATAGCTTATTGGTCATCTGAGGCGACCTTTAAATTCATTGGTAGCATTGGCGGGTTTGTATGCTAACAAGGAACAGTGTATTGCTTAATCGTCTTCCCCTCTAGGTCAGACCCGCTGGCCCCTAGATAAGGAACAGGTCAGTCCTTCCTGGAACTGGGTGTACTTTTGGTGGTTACTCCCTTCCTGGAATCTACCGTGCCTGGGCCCGCCTTGACTATGCTTATCTTCTACAAGACCCCTTAGAAGCTGCCTTATTTAAAATGGCTGATGTCTTTAATTATGTTCCCCGTCACAAGCAAGCAGTAGTACAGAAGCAAATTGCGTATGTTAGAGTAATAAAATTTCCTTTACAATGTCCCAAATATTCTTTTTTTTATCTGGTTTTCACTCACTGGTACTAAAAGATTTTCTGTGCCATTGAATGTTCTTCTACAACCTGAGTTTTATTTTTATTTTATTTTATTTTAATTTATCAATATACAATGTAGTTTGCTGGGCCTTAAAAACTAACGCCACCTTAAGTGACATTACAAGTGGGGCCATTATGGGCCCACAAGGGGGTATTAATGTGGCAGCCTAAGACGGCTCTGGGAGGAAGTAGGGTGGAGGTGTCTGCGGGAACCTTGCCTTAGCACTTATTGGCCAAATACGTGCTTCCGCGCTCGTGAAGACTGTGTGATTGCAATAGCTAGGCATTGAAACAGGATGCATGCTCTCATAACCTTTAAGCTGATTGGAGGATGTAAAAATCCTCCCTTCCCCATTTGCCTTTAAAAGCAAGTGCTTGTGTGATAATAAACAGAACTGCTCGACAGAACCCTCCCCCCGCCGTGTCTGAGTGTCCTTTAACCAGGCTGGTTGGGGCCGGCGGCTGTGCTTACCTCTATTCATGGCTCTCTTCCCCCATCTCCTTCCAAAGGGGACAGGAGGGAAAGAGGATCCTGGGCCATTTGCTCGCCCACCAAAAGGAACGAGGCTAGGGCTGTTCGGGTCGGCCAGTGGCGGACCTGACAGAGTGGTGCCCGGTGTGAGGCATTTTTTAAAACTCGTGGGTGAAAGACGAGCGAGTGAGGCCCCTGGCTGTTTGGTCCTGAAAGAAGGTTGACGAAGGGTGATCAACCAGCGGAGTGGCCCCCACAACCGCGGTAGTCACCATAAAGTAATCCGCCTGCGTGTCAGGGTGAGTACCATAACAGGGGGAAGTCCCTGCACTTCTCTGCCCTGTTGCTCCCTTTGTCCCTTCCCCACGGGGCAACATGGGAGGCGTGTGTTGAAGGAGTGACGAGACAGATTGCAAGGCTCTAAAGTACATGTTAAAAAGCAGAGGCCTAGAAATATCTGACTCCACAGCCACCAATGCCTGGCGTCATGTGGTGCAGGTAGCCCCTTGGGCACCTTCGTCCAACTTGTTCTCGTATGAGACTTGGGACCGGGTTCAGACCCTGGCCAGAAAGAATGAGATTAGTCACGGGCTAGACCCCCCCTTAGGGTTCTACTCAACCATCTCTGTCCTAAAGCTTTGCTTCTGTCCCGAGCATCAGGAAGGGGCAGAAAGGGATTGGGTGCGGTTCAATGAGGAGAGAGAAAAGGAAACAAAGCTGCCAAGGCAAGGCCCTGAGCAAAGTTTAGCCAAAAGAGAGAAAGTGGCACCTGAAGAAGTGGAGGAGGCTAGTCCACCTTTAAAAACATCCCCGGCAGAGCCACAGGCTTTTCCTGTCATGGCTCGCTGGGAACCCCCAGCCGTCTGCAGCCCGTGGGGGGAAGCGGCCCCTCAGGCCTATCCGGTCAACGTTGCCCCCGGTGGAAATAGGCCGGGAGCTTGGTACCCTTGGGAAGCTCATGACCTTAAAGAGCTGAAAAAGGCTGTCGCAGAGGATGGGCCCAATTCCCCATGGGCAGAAACCATCCTCCAGGGCTTAGCGCACCAACCCTGCACAAGCCAAGATTGGAAAAATGCTCTGTAAGGCTGTCCTCCCTCCAAATTTGTTTATCAAGTTCTGTGCCTTCTTTAAAGAAGAGTGCCATGTGCAGGCAGAGATAAATCAAGCAGTAGCGTTGCCCAATGCCACCAACCCTGGACTCACCTTCCCCCGGGTCCTTGGCAAACGTTCCTGCGTAGGTGCCAACAAGCCCTTTTGCAGCACTGTGGCAAATCTCACCACCCCCAAAACCCGAAATAAGCAGACCTGAAGCAAGCAGGCCACAGAGGCAGCTGCGGTGGCCATCAGCTCCCTCTTGGGAGTTATTGGAGCAGGTACTGGGACCGCCGGAATAGCCTTGGCACATCAACAGGTAGCTTCCCTTAGGGAGGCAGTGGACATAGATCTTGGCCACTTGGAGGTGTCTATATCACATTTAAAAAAATTGCTAACATTACTTTTTGAAGTTGTTTTACGAATCGATGTGGACTAGACCTGTTGTTCTTACAGCAAGGAGGATTATGCTCTGCCCTCAAAGAAAAGTGCTGCTTCTATGCCGACCTCTCTGGAGTGGTCAAAGATTCCCTAGCTAAGCTTAGAGAAGGGCTAGAAAAGTGCAAAAAAAGAACGTGAAGCCATAGTAATTGACTCTAAAGCTGGCTTTCAAGTTCCCCATGGCTCACTACCCTGCTGTCCTCCCTGGCGGGCCCCCTAGCCATTTTCCTTGTCTTAATTATCTTGGGGTCTTACGCCATTCGCCAGGTCGTGTCCCTTATAAGGTGCAACACCACTTCTCTTGTAATGCTCACCCAGGTGGTAGAGGAGGTGGCCCATAATGAAAGCCCTGACAGCCCTTGGGTCAATATGGCCCTTTAAAAAATCAACGCCAATCTCAAAGGCTCCGTCCCACCCCCGCTTGGCTGGATAGTCAATGACGGGTAAGATTTCCAGAGGGAAACAACCTAAGACAGGCACAGCCACCAGAGGGAATGGAGGCAAGGCTGGGAAGGTTAGCCGCCTCCAGCTGCCTTATTAAAACAAAAAGGGGGAATTGTCGGGCCTTAAAAACTAATGCCACCTTAAGTGACATTACAAGTGGCGCCATCATGGGCCCACAAGGGCGTATTAATGTGGCAGCCTAAGACGGCCGGGAGGAAGTGGGGTGGGAGTGTCTGCGGGAACTTTGCCTTAGCCCTTATTGGCCAAATACGTGCTTCCACACTCATGAACACTGCGTGGTTGCAATAGCTAGGCATTGAGACAGGATGCATGCTCTCGTAAATTTTAAGCTGATTGGAGGATGTAAAAAACCTCCCTTCCCCATTTGCCTTTAAAAGCAAGAGCTTGTGTGATAATAAACGGAACTGCTCGACAGAACCCCCCCGCCGTGTCTGAGTGTCCTTTAACCAGGCTGGTTGGGGCCGGCGGCTGTGCTCAACTCTCTTCATGGCTCTCTTCCCCCATCTCCTTCCAAAGGGGACCAGAGGGAAAGAGGAATCCAGGCCATTCGCTCGCCCACCAAAAGAAACAAGGCTAGGGCTATTTGGGTCGGCCAGCGGCGGACCCTACAGTAGATGAGTTTCGTGTCCCTTTACCAATTCCTCTTTCCCCCTCCCCCTCCTCCTCCCCCCATCAACATCATATCTGTTCACTTGTCTTAACAAGATCAAGGAATTTACAACCTGATTTTTTAATGGCTACATAATAGTATATCATTGTTTCTACCTTGTGAATCCACTCACTCTGTGCTATGAAGGCACTTCAAAAAGTTCATGGAAAGATTCAGTTTATCTTTTAATTCGATTTTTCCATAACTTTTTGAAGTACCCTCGTATGTTTTCAGGAAGATTTCTATAGCTATTCGGAAGGTGAAGGCTCTTCTGCCTGGGGACCTTACTAAAAAGGAATGTCCCATTTGTGCTGCACTGTGACACTTCTTAACCAACAGTATTAAACATTATCCAGGTTGCAATAACTCAGAGATCATTCAGTCATTTAATACTTAATATTAAATAGCAGAGTACAATCTAAAATACTCTGCAGTAAATCATTTCTGAAGGCAGATAATTCTTTAGTAATTTTAATAAACAGTCCTAATTCTTTATAAATAACATTTTTACATACTAGATTTTCTTACTGTGGGCCACAGCTCTTGTAACCAATATTCATACATTAATGTTTCTGTAGCTCAGTGCTATTATTAATAATAAGAATAATGCTTTGCCATTTAGAGCTCAAAGCAATAAACAGAAAATGCCAAGCTGAATGTAAGAATTATTCATTTCA
Source organism: Cynocephalus volans (assembly GCF_027409185.1). Lineage (NCBI taxonomy): Eukaryota > Metazoa > Chordata > Mammalia > Dermoptera > Cynocephalidae > Cynocephalus > Cynocephalus volans. The sequence goes on along the minus strand of NC_084460.1, from coordinate 101,276,484 downwards.
AGAGCTTTCACAGAATGTAGTAATTTCAGCCATGCAAAATCCCTTTCTGTATGGCTGAAAATTTAAAAAAATTATTATTTAAAAAAAGATAATACATAGTTACTTCTACAAAAGGATGATTGTTGATATTTAAGATTTTGTCCTAAATTCAGTTTGTTAAAATATTTAGAGGACAGTAGCTCCATTATTCATGTTATGATAACATAATTTCATCTGGTATTGATGGAGAGTTTTGTGGTCTACCGCAGTTTTCCTGGAGGTTACAGTGAGTGTGCTGAGAATGTACATAAATTCATGGCTTCTCTTATCTGGGCTGCAGCCTACCCTTAAAAAAGGGGGGATGTCCCAAGGGTGTTGTTATGCATGTCAATGCGTCTGTCAGTTCAGGTCCTCCCAGGAGTAAACCGGATGGAATTAGATCTGCCAGAGGTTTATTGGGTAAAACACCTGTGAAGGGGAAAGGGGAGGGATCAGGGCAAGGCAAGAGGAATCATCAGACTGCAGGACTGTTTGCCACCTGTGAAAAGTGAGAAAGAAGGAAGGATTGGGTAAGGGCCTCAGACCCCTGGGAAAGCTACAGCCAGAACGATGGGGAGTCCCTTGTCAGAGGTGCCCAGTAGAGGAATCCCCTCTTGGCAGGAACAGCCTGGTTCATGTACTGACATGCTCATTCATTGGCTGGGAGCAGCCTGGTTCATGTACTGACATGCTCATTCATTGGCTGGGAGCAGCCTGGAGGAGGTGTGGTGTGAAAGCTGCAGTGGAGGCAAAGGCGTTGCAGCTGGGGTCTGTCAATCAGCTGCTCTCCCTGCAGCAGGCTCTCTGCACAGGACAAGCAAGCACCTCCATGGCCCCCACTGTGACAGAAACATTTTGGTAGAACCTAGAGGTAGCGCCTAGAGTCAGGAGGCAGCTTGATGTGCAGCCACTGGAGGTTGAAATCTGGTTCTATCATTTGTAAGCTGTGAACAGGTCCCTATACCTCTTGAGCCTTAGTGATTTCATCTGGAAAATGAAGTTAATAATAGTCACAGAGCAGGATTGCTGTGCTGATTAAATGAGTTTGTGATACAAAAGTTCTTAGTAGGCAGTATTTGTTGGCCTGTCATTCTTCTTTTATTCCTCTCCCATTCTTTCAACCTCTCTGTTTCTTTCTTGCCTGTCTGCCCTGTCCCTCCCTTCCTCCCTCCTTTCCTTCTTTCCTTCCTTACGTCCTCCATCCTTTGCTTCCTTTCCACAGCAAAAGGTTGATTTAGGCCAATAGCTTAGCACAGGAAAAAATTCAGCATAGTCGCAAAATGTATTTTGTAGCTTTCTTGCAAATGTGTTATAAGACTGACTAAGCAGGTTGACAACATTTTCTTTACCACTAGAGTACCAATCAAAAACTTGTTTCATATGTCTGATATCTCAGTAATTATATATACATATATAGTACGCCATGTAATCAGACATAGGTATCATAGACTTCCTCATTACTTTTTAAAAATAATTTTTCCATATCAATAGTACTTTAAAATATAAGCTCAAAGGAAATATCTGATAACTTGCTAGATATTGGTTCCATGCATGTGTGAAGCTTCTGTGAACACGTTTTAAAAGTGATAGATGGCATTATATTCCATATTTCAACAGTTCCATTGACTTAGAATATTTTGAGTTATTGTTTTAAATGGGTGCCATTAACTGGCTTTAAAATTCTGTTTCCAAGTCTTTTCTTACAGAGTAGGTGTTTAAATATGATTCATTTAAAGCTCATTGTTTTTTTTTTTAACATAAGATTCAAGCTTCTCGCTGTGAGTTTCAGGATCACCTACAGATCCACCCCCACTGCCATTTTTCAAATGTTTTTCCACCCAACTTTATTTGTACTCATCAAGCAGATTATTTTAGAAATCGGTGCCTGTTTGCACTAAATTAGATATTCCATTACTTTCCAAATTCTGACACCCATCTACAAACAAAAGATTTCTCCCCGTACCTTTGGATCCTATTCAATGTTTATGTCACACTAAGTACCTGTCTAACTTTAAAGGCCAACGTGGGTAAAAAAAAAATCCCTCCTATTTTCCCTTCATCTATTCTCAGAATTATTTTTCAGCCAGCTATCCCCTTCACTGACAGGAAAAAAGATAACAGATGAAATAAAAGTCCTATTAACATGCATCTGGATTATGAAAGCTTGATATTAAAAGAGGGTAAATAAACTATGCTGGAATGAACTACTAAAAAAGAGGAAAAATTTTAGAATTTCTGCCTCACATTTTTAGAGAGAAATTTAAGGGATTTAAAAAAAATCTAATTATTATAGATGACTCATTATACTTTGTTTCATATATTTATGTATGTATACATATGCATGAGGGTATTTCAAAACATTCATAGAAAGATTCACATTATCTTTTAATTATATTTTTCCACAAATTTTTTGAAGTACCCTTGTGTGTGTGTGTGTGTGTGTGTGTGTGTGTGTGTGTGTGTGTGTGTGTGTGTATTTTTATCCAAAGCCACAATATGAAAGTTTAGAAGGAATAAGAGGCAGGAGACATCTTTACTTCTTGCTCTTGATCCTGGTGCTGTCCTGGTAAGGTATAGCCTGCATCCAACACAGATTTTTGAGAACCTCTCTATCTTAGGAGTTGTAGAACTAGCTGATGTCCAGGAAATTGTCCACATGGTACCATCAGGTGTTCCAGCAAGGCTGGTCTATAAATAAACAAAGTATGATGAAATCAATCCTCAATTGGTGTAGAGCAACTCTGGGTCTACTTGTGCATTAGGTGATAGGGGACTAGCTACCTCAGTTCTGTAAGCTTTAGTTCCTCATTCATAAAATGGTTACATTCACCCCCTCACCTGCCTTATTGGGAAGGAATTACTGTCACTTTTTTAACCAAGCAATCAATCACTCAATCAACAAATCAACCACACAACAGGCATTTACAGGGCATCTCTCGTGTATAATTTATAAACCATGTTCTCTGCTTATCTTGATGAGACTATGAGGACTTAACATGTGTAAAACAATGTATAAAATTTAAATCCTAAACAAATATAAACCATTGTTATGATTAATGATGATAACTCCCTTCCCTTGTTCATCCGGCCCCCATACCTAAAGCCAAAGTCTGTCCACTCTTTGTTGAATAGCTAGCACCTTGCACTTATTAGAGATGATCAGCCTACAGGTGGCCACAGTCTGCAACTTGACTCGCCATTTTGCTTTTCATAGTTCTTGCTAGTCTTGGCTCCTGGCCTCAAGCATGGGCTCTATGTTTCTGAATGCACTAGGGTAAACTCACTGCTCCTTGCTGCTCCTCAGCTAATATGTTTTGGAGTCATCCCTTACATACATCTATCGTCCATGCACTCTGGCCATCATGTGGTCTGATCTTTCATGGCCCCTTGGGTTGTACCTTAGCCCCAGCCTGAATGACAGAGAATCAAAACATTTTTCAGGTTATCTTCCTGATTTAAATTTTCTCGTTGCTCTGTGCCTCATTTAGAATGCAATGTTATCTGTAAGGCTGTGCCATGAAACCATTATTAGATTTTAATAGTTGAACTAGCATCATAGCCATATTAACCAGGCGTCCATCATGTTGGGAAGGAGGAAATTGGACATGGAGAAAATGTGATTTGAGAGGGTGTCAAGGAGTGACGGTGGGAGAAAGCCTGTCAGAAAAAGATCTGGCATATGGTAGATTTGGGTGGGGACCTGTGGGGAATTTCTTCAGAGAAATGAAATAAGAGCGAGAAAGGGCTACTGGAGAAGAGATGGAGGATAACAGAGAAATGAAAATTCAGAAGGACAACTTGGAGAGCCTTTGTCCAAGAGCTCCCATAACACTTTGTTTTCCCTCTGACATAGCATGTATCTCATTGAGTCAGGATTAGCTGTACATGTGACCATGTCCTTTATAGGATGATAGGTTCCTTGAAGTCAACAACAATGTCTTAATTACCTTTTATTCTCAGGACTTGGTAGAGTACCTGGCAATATTTTAAGTTCTCAATGCTGCATTAGAAAAAAACCATTAATTTTGCCTATGGCCAATTCTGTCTCAGAACTCTAATCAAAAACACTGAGTTCCTTGATTCATGCTAAATTAACCACTACATGTTCTATATGTGGTTTATGATTTTAGTTTTGCAAGAAAACAACTTTCTGCCTCACGATATGAGGGGGAATCATGAGAGATAAAACCATCAAGAGAGTCTGGGGCCATGCTGGGGAGAACATTGAGCTTTCTCATAGTTTCAAAGGGAATGAGGAGTTACAAAAGGATTTTACACAAGGCAGTGACAGTAACAGATTATAATTGAGAAATATTAGTGTGCCAGCACTTTGGAGGCTGAATGGAGTCATGTCAAATGATAAAAACAGCTTGAATTAGGGCAGAAGAAGTGAGGAATGTAAAGGAAGATAGCAATGTGAGATACTTTATGGATTAAAAATTATTTTAAAGGAGAAATGTTGGGAAAATAGAATAGTTTGGTCAGGGCTCTCACCTCAGGTCCCATTGGGTATGGTTTAGCACACCCAATGTAAGCAAATTGTGTGTGTGTGTGTGTGTGTGTGTGTGTGTGTGGAGTTAGTGAGCATGTGCACCAATGGGTCTTTTTAGTTTTGTTGCTATTATTGTGTTCTTCTTCAGAGAGAGAGAGAGAGAGAGAGAGGTAGAGAGAGAGAGTTTTAGTGAAGCAGGTGGGTGGACGTCTGCCTCAGGTGTCCACCCAGCACAGCCATGCTTTCCAACCTGTGGCTTCCAACGACCTTTTGGCTGGTTACCTAGCTCATAGACCTGCGTGAAGGGGTTTGGTGACACAGCCCGACATATGAAGGGTTTGTGACCCAGTCTGTGAATGGGTTTGAGGTGTCTGGAAGCTTCAGACCCTGTTGCTTTGCCACCCATGGATTTGTCATCCCACTTCCCCTGGGTGATGGAGCCGCAAAGGACTATTCAAAGCCCATCTCTTCTGAGCAATGAGAAGCCCCGAACTGGTTAACTTCCCCAGAACCCTCAAGCAAGAGGCATCCCTTCCTTGGTAAATTAACCCTGAATTGGGGTTCTCTTCCTGCATTTATTTTCCAGACCAGGAAATTACAGGAAGAGAACACAGGTGGGGTTATAGTTTAACAATATAGGCTGGTAACTTTCGGTGAAACAAGCCAGATGACATTCCAGTAAGGCAATTAAGTGATTCATTAACAAAAGCTTTATCTTAGCAAACATTCCTTTTTACAGCAATTTCTCAGTATCTTTACATATCAGTCAGTAACTTGTCTATCTTTTAACCAGCAACCTTGCTGTGTTAGAATTCTTTATTTTACACCAGAGACTTTATAGCCTGAGGAATATTTCCTGTCCTTTGCAAGGTCAATATTTGAAACTGCAAGGCTTTGGAAAACCAGGCCCCCTGAGGTACATTTGCTTTAAGAATCCTGTACAAGACCCAGCCCTAGCTCAACAATCAGCCCAGTTGGCAGGATTACCACCAGGTAAAAGAGCCTGACAACTGGAGTGTTTGCTTAGCTTTACAACTGGTGTCATGAACAGGATTAAGAGTGTTACGACTGGTGATGTCGACAGGATTCCAACAGTAACCCAGAGCTTTACAATTGGCATTGTGAATAGGATTCCACACATTAGCCATAGCTGTAGCCTTAGCAGACCACCACAATTGGCATAGTCTGCAACAGGATTCTGAGCAGGTACAGGAGCCAAAAGTCCTTGGAAGTAGGAAGAAATGTGGCAGTCCTTGAGCATGTGGTATCCGGTGGCCACTTTTCTGCTGACCAGAGCCTTCCTGCTGATTACTATGCTGCAAACTGATTGAGATTTGTGGCAGAAAGCAGAGTCCTTGGAAGCATGGATAAATATCCTGGAGGACGACCTGCAGCGACTGGCCACTCCTGCCTCTCACACCAGGGAAGATGACCAACCCAGTGGTCAGCTGGGGGAAACCATGTGTCTCCAGCCATGACCTGTTGTGCATGAGAAATTGAGATAGTAAAGCAGCAGAAACAGGGAGAGCCCCTGGTAGATGCAACTAGGGGTCGATGTGAAATGTGCTCTAGAGACTATGTAGTAAATGCATGTTGCATTTGTCTGAAGGCAAAAGGCTTGGAGGGTGCCACTTAAACATGATGGCTGGCCAGGTGCCATAAAACTGGAGAAAAGAGTTCCACATGCAGATGGGCAGATGACCCGAGGATGAGTGCCCCCGCAGAATTTCAAGTATGTTTTCACCTGGTGAAAAGGTGGAAAAGTTAGTCTTCATTACTACATGCCTGTCTCTGAGGCAGAGGCTGCAGAATGGCCATGGATGTGCACAGGGGCAGGGCAGCCACTCCTTGATGGACTGGGTGAATGCAGCTGTTTGAACAGTGGGCAAATGCTACAAAGAACTGCCTGAGACTGAGTGAATAGCTGGTGTAAGCCAAGCTGATTGAAGTAATTCAAAAGCCAGAATGTAAAAGCAGAGAGCAGAAGAAAAATGCAAGGGTGAAGCAGATAAACTGTTTGCTGAAGACATTAGCTTGGCAGTGAGGCAGCCAGATGCTAAGAGCCAAGACAAAGGGGAAATAAGCCCTAAAGGCATTTGAGAAGTCTGGACGGGTGCCCCACCCGTCACAGGCACTGAGGGCATTTGAGAAGTTTGGGAGAGCACCCCTCCCATCCTAGAAGGACTGAGTTGTCCTGGAGGACAGACCTGAGGTGTCATTGCCCTCAGCAAACTGCTCCCTGCATCCCAGCAGCTCTAGCTGGAGCAATCCTGCCTCAACACCTCCGAAGGAAAAAAAAAAATGCGGAATACCTTGGTGGCATTCATGTTGTGTTAAGTTTGCAGGCTGGCAGTATGTAAGAGCAGTGGAGGTGTGGCAGCCTTCACCTAGATTTCTGAAGATGTATGAATAAGCTGGGGGACTCAGGTGGAGACCTGCTGCAGGGGTGGAGCGACTGTGGAGGTCATCCATGGAGCAATGTGGAGCAGAAAAGTGGGGTCGGAGCCCCCACAGAGAACCCCCACTGAGGAAATGTCTAGTGGAGGCAGGATGGCAGAACTGCCACGAGGAGCTCAGAACCATGGGGCTACTGACAGCATGCAGTGCTGGCCTGGAAAAGCTGCAGGCACCAGGGCAGCTCAGTGGTCTGCACTTGGCGGAGCTGTAGGAGCGAGTTTGTCCAACGCTTTAGGGGTCCAGGTGCCCCAGTGTGCTTAACATTTGCCCTGTGTGGGTTTTGGATTTGTTTGGGGCCTGTTTTTCCTTTCTTTTCCTCCCTTCTGGAATGGGAATGTGTACTCAATGTCTGTCCCACTGTATCTTGGAAGTAGATAAACTTGTTTTGGACTCTTTACAGGTTCACAGCTGGAAGGACTTTTGCTTTTGGTCTCAGAGGTGACTTTGGACTTTGGACTTTTGAGTTGGTGCTGCCACAAGCTAAAGACTTTTGGGACTGGGATGGAAAGTGTAATGTGTGAATGTAAGGGTAGTTTATCCTTGCTAAAGGAACATCTGGGAAGGTTCTGAACATGTCGATTGTATGGCAGTGAGGACCCTGAAGAGGTGGATTGTTGGGAAAATAAAGTAGTTTGGTCAGGGCCCTAACCTCGGGTCCCGATGGGTGTGGTTTAGCACATCCATTTTAAGCAAATTGTGTGTGTATGTGTGTGGAGTTAGTGTGCATGTGTACCGATGTGTCTTTTTAGTTTTGTTGCTATTCTTGTGTTCTTCTTGAGAGAGAGAGAGAGAGAGAGAAGAAGAAGTGGGGGGAGAGAGGTAGAGAGAGAGAAGGAGAGGGAGAGAGAGAGTTTTAGTGAAGCAGGCAGGCATCTGCCTCGGGCCTCCACCCGGCACAGCCACGCTTTCCAACTTATGGCTTCCAAGGAACTTTTGGCTGGTTATCCAGCTCATAGACCTGTGTGTGAGGGGTCTGGTGACCTAGCCTGGTGTATGAGGGTCTGTGACCCAATCTGTGAATGGGCTTGAGCGGTCTGTGAGCTCCAGACCCAGCCCTAGCTCAACAATCGGCCCAGTCGGCATGATTACCGGCAGGTAAAAGAGCCCGACAACTTGCATGGTTGCCTAGCTTTACAATTGGTGTCATGAACAGGATTAAGAGTGCTACAATTGGCAACGTTGACAGGATTCTAACATCAGCCTTAGCCCTGGTGCCACAAGAAATACGACAAAGATAATTATTCAAAGTGTCATGAGGGACTAGTGATATTAATAGCAATAAACAAGTCAGTTGTAAGGACTTTTAGAGGAAGGTGTTTTCTTGGTATAGAAAAGAAGCGGAATGCAGGCAGAAAATGGTAGCTGTGTAATCCCACTTCTGGGTATATGCCCAAAGGAATGGAAATTATCATGTTGAAGGGATACCTGCACTCCCATGTCCATCGCAGCTCTGTTTACAATAGCCAAGATATGGAAACAACCTAAATGTCCATCGATGTATGATTGGAAAAGGAAAATGTAGTATATATACACTGCAGAATACTACTCTGCATAAAAAAGAATAAATTCTGCCATTCACAACAACATGATGTCCTCACTCATAAGTGGGAGCTAAGAGAGAAAGAAGGAAGGAAGGAAAGATCATAGTTGTGCCTTGGACATGCAGAGGGGGAGAGCAAATCTAGGGATACAAAATAGGGTGCGGAAAAGAGGAGGGGAGGGAGGTCTGGGATTAATTGTGTGGAGCACATGGGGTATAATCGCAATTTGTGGTCATGGGCAAGCTGCCAGTATTGATCTGGCCATCACATCTTAAGCATGAGTGGTGATGGTCCGCTTTGTACCCCATGAATATTCATAAACAATAAAAAAATAAAAAAAGAAAATGGTCACTGTGAAATGAGCATCCTGGGTTTAAATTCCTGCTTTGACCTTGGTCAAGTCACCTTTCAGGGTCTCAGTTTCTACAATCGTTAGAAAAGATGGGTTTGGAATAGTAGAGCTTTAAAGTCCCTCTCAGTTCATCACTGTAGATTCTAGACCATTCTGTTTGCTGCTCTATTGTTTGGGTCCTGGAAGGAAGCCAGATAGAACAGATATGAGATGACTTCTAAACTGAGTCCCAGGCACTGGCAATTAATGGCTGTTTCTAATCACTACAGAAAGAGGGCCGAGTACCTTGGTGTTTGGACTGCCTACGGTGAGAATCAATCTCATACTAACTCATCATTTTGTGCCCTGGGCCTCTTTCTTTATCAATAGACTTATTGACCTGTGTAGTTTTTTGCTTTATTCTGGCAGTGATCCCCAGTGTGATGTATAATGATGGGGATAGCTGTCCAGCTTGGCAATATTGACAGAGTACAGAGCCTCTGAAGTAGAGATGGATGCGGAGAGTCTGTCAGAACTTTGCTGGATGTAGTTTTTGTGTATTCAGACTTCAGAATAAGGAGAACCATGGCAACTAATGAGAGGAGAATGTGCTATGAAGAGGAAATACAGAGACAGGAACACAAGGGAGAACATAAATGAATTTTAGGGCAATGTTCTCTCTGGTGGCTGTCCATAAGAGAAAATGGAGGGCACAGTGAATTGATGAGAGGGCAGGAGCAGGACTGATTGGAGGCAGGACAGCAATGTATGCAATGCAGAAAGGCTGGCTTATTTACTGAGGAATACTGCAAAGAGGCACAGAGTACTGATGAGGTTGCAGAGATACTGCATCAGGGCTCCAGCCCTGGAGAGAGGGACATTATCTGGAGTAAGGGTCACAGTAGAGGCAATAAATAGAATTCCATCAATTTCAATCTAGTACTGACATTAACCTAATTTTTTAGAAAAGTCACATCTTCCAATTTCATGAAATTGTGCTGCAAGTGGGCAAGTGGGAGGCTTTGCTCTTACCTGTTCCTGGGAAGTGAGTTTCACTGTAATTGCTTTTTATTTTCATCACTGAGTAAAATACAGTGGGACCCCTACTTCCTATCAGTGTCCATAGGCTTTCATGTTGGCAACTGCTTTTAATTCTAATCAATAGGGGAATAAACCCAGAGGAGTGTATTTAAGGTTTTGAACTGATTACATCCCAAAATCAAGCAAAGAGTTTCCAGGTGCTGCAATGTGCTGTATAAATTCAATAAAAATTGCCATATGCTCATTAGCATCACAGCCTGTTGTTATGGCCACGAACGAATTCTATCTTTCATTGCCCATTTTGCTTCAGTTCTTTGACTTAATGATCCCCGTCCCAGAGAGAAACTCCATTAGCATTTGCAGATGTCAATGTGAACGGAGGAAGAAAATGCTTTAGGACATAAAATAATCAGGCAAGACCCTGGGTATCTTGCTGCTTGTAACAAAAACATTCAGAAGAAAAAAATAAGTTTCTATTGGAAGGATATAAAAGCCTAAAAAAAATGCCAATTAAGGCTTTAGTTACTCATTATATTTTACTGATTTATTTACTTGTTTGTTTATTTGCTTATTGATTCATTCTCTACCTCATTCTGCAAAGAATTTGTGAAGACACACGAATGCATATACAAAGAAATAGTGAAGTAGTAGGGATATAGAAAATTAGCAGCAGGGAAAATAGAATAATATATTTATGGTAACTACGACAAAGCTTCTGATTTGTCTCCGAGCTTCCTGGTAGACAGGAAAAGATGAGGAATATAATTGCTGACTGATCTCTTGTTATTAGAAAACTCTAGCATTTTAGTTTCTTAAGAGAAACAAAAACTTTCCCAGCACTGTGTTAAGAAAAAAAAAAAAAAAAAAAAGATAACTATGTATAGAACTTTGTAAAGGGTCATGGATTAATATAACGTGTGATGGCCTAATATTTTTTTACAGATTTAAATTACAAATGTCATATGTATGCTTCTGACAATGACCTTTGCAGAAGCCAAGGGAATATTAACAACTGTAATGTGGCATAAAAGCAGTTCTCAAGGGGCTCAACTTTGTGGAAATGAGCCCCAGACTTTTGGAAGTCCAAATTCATTCAGGCATATAGAACAAGTGTATTTCTAAAGTTTGGAGAATGTGTAAGTCCCTAAATTAAAAATAAGTTTTGTGGGGTATTCTGATTCTAGGCAAGATGGAGTAAGCACACTCCATGCTTTTTCTCTCACTGAATGCACAATTCATGGAGCAGCTATTTGAGGGCTGTGTAAAGTAAACAGCATTGAGGAAAATTAGGATTGGGACGAATACTAGAATTCAAAATACCACCAAAAGGATGGTGAGCTTACCAGTATCTCCTGACCTGAACTCGGGAAAGCCAGAAACCTGGGAGTGGTCATTAGCTCGGGCAGAGAGAGCTCCAGGAGAAGCCCGTTAGTTCTGGCTCAGGTAGTAGTAAAGAGGTTTTCTAAAGCTAATAAAGAGAGCAGAAAACCCCCTTTTTTCATTTACTTATTTATTTTCCTTTCTCCATTTCTTGCTTTCCAGGCCCTCAAGCCATCCTGTGAGTGTAGCAACAGCAAAGCCAGTAGGAGCCTGCAGGAGCCAAATCAGAGGAGCTGTGGTATCAGAGAAGTGGATCAACTACCATAGCTTCTCCTTCTCTTTCTGCTCTTTTACTGCTCGACCCTAGATGTGGGCATAGCTGTGAGGGGTATAAGGTAGAATGTGGTAGTGAAAGCCCCACTATTCTGGAGAACCACAGGAATCAGGAAGGACTAAGGAGAACTTGCTAAGGGAGAAACTTGAGGAAGTGACCCTTAAAGTTGTAAATGAGCTTCTGGGCTCATCCATGAGCTTCATAGGTGTAGATTTAATCCCCAAAGCATACATAGGCTTTGAGAACTGAACTATGAGATACACCAATGTCCAAGATCCAAACTGACCGCTGGGTGGCTCACATTCAGGACATATGTGAATAGCACTGCAAAGGCTTTGAAATCTTAGTTAACATAGCAACCACAACCCACAGAAAACTGGTCATCACTTGAAGCCTGGGTCCAAACAGGTCAATTGACCACTAAAATAAAAATATCAATATTCTCTGTAGAATTTAAGCAAGAACGAGAGTCATAAAACATAATATTCGGATTGTTCAGAACATAATCCAAAATTACTCAGCATATGAACAACTAGGTATATCTCAACTTACAAGGGAAAAAACAATCAACAGATGCAAACAAGATGGCACAGGTGCTGGCATAATTTGAGAAAGGCTTTAAAGGAGCTATTTTTAAAAATGCTCCAACAAGTTAGGGTGAGCACTCTTGAAATGGATATAAGAATAGTAAGCCTCAGCAGAGAAATGGGAGATAAAAAGGAAATTTTAGAGAGTTTAGAACTGAAAAATTCAGTAACTAAATGAGCTCAGTAACAACATGTAAATGACAAATGAAAGAGTGAACTTGAATATAGATCATAGAAATGAAGTAATCTAACAAAAGAACAATAAAGTTCAAAATAAATGACCAGAGCCTCAGGTCTAACTTTTATGGCATCAAAGTTCCAAATAAGAGGAGAGAAAGAGTGTGAAGAAAAATATTTGAAGTAATAATGTTGAAAACCTTCCCTACCCATAATTTTGAAAACAATAGAAAGCTGCAAGTTCATAAAGCTGGGAGGACCCATTTTTGGGATACACCCCTCTCCCCCCAAATTTATATTCAGACACATCATTATCAAACTGTTAGAAACTAAGCACAAAGAAAAAAAATCTTGAAAGCAATAAAAAAAGAGATTCATTACTTGTAGAAGCACAACAATTCAAATGAATATAGATTTCACATCAGAAACCATGAAAGCCAGAAATTGCTCAGCATTTTCCAAGTGCCAAAAAAGAAAAAGAAAGAACTGTAAATCTCTAATTCTGTATCCAGCAAAAGTATCCTTCAGGAATAAAGATGAAAAATGACATTCTTGAATCAAGAAAAACTAATAGATTTTGTTGCAGCAGATCTGCTCTAAAACCTGGAAACTTGGAGCATCTGAAATGAAAGAAGAAATGGTAAATATCCAAGTGAATACAGTAAACTATTCTCTTATTTAGTACTTTAAAATATGTTTAATGGCTTAAGAAAACTACAGCATTTTCTGATAGAGATTTCAGTGTATGTAAATGTAATATGTAAGACAACTACATCAATGGGGGGTACTATATGGTGCTAAGATTTCTCTATTCCTCTCAATGTGGTAAAATATCGATTCTAAATAGACCGTGTAAAGTTTGTATGCATTTTGTAATTGCATTTGGAGAAACACTCAGTTGAGGCATATGGGAGCTGGATAATGGATGGAGATAGTCATGCTCCACATCTTGAGGTTTTAAAGCAGTAACTATCCATTTAGTGAATACGAGAGTCCAGCCGAGGCCCTATCTGAAGCAGGGGTGTTTTCCTGCAGGACGTTTCCATGGCCTCCGCACTCGTCCCCTCCTGGCTCCTCCTTCACCTGTGTTCTCATGTCTCTCTGTGCCATCCCGGGGCTTGCTATTCCTCGCTAGGATTCCTCCCTGATCAGGCCTTTGTACAGAAGTTTTTTTTTCCTATTATCATTCATCTTCGCCTTTTTCCATTTTATTCTGCAAAGATTTCTGTTTTCTGGAGTTTCTATAAGTGAAATCATAGTTTTAGTCTTTTCTGTTTGCTTCTTTTGGTCAGCATAACATTGAGATTCATTTTTTTTTTTTTTTTTGCATGTCTCAGTAAGTTATTACTTTTTATTGCTAAGTAGTATTCCATTGAATGTTTTGAGTTGTTTCCAGTTTTTGACTGCTATGAGTAAAGCTGATTTGTACCCTTGTGTAAATTTACTTGCATGGACATAAGTTTTTGTTTTTCTTGTGTGAGTACCTGGGAGTATATGTTCTGGGTTGTATAGTAAGTTTATATTTATCTTTACAGGGTGTGGATGGACTGATTTCCACAATGGTATACTGCTCTACATTCTCATCTGTGATTTTCAGAGTTCCAGTTGTTCCATGTCCTTGCCGAAGCTATACATTGTCAGTCTTATTATTTTAGGCATCCCTGGTGCGTGTGTGCGTGTGTGCGTGCGTGCGTGTGTGTGTGTGTGTGTTTGAGCACTTCCTTACTTATTTTATGGAACCACAAGATGCTCCAGGCTCATCTTGTGTATCTTCTGCCCCAGTCTTAAAATCAGCCCTTTCTCCCAGGAGCCCTGGTCCTGTTTAATGGAGAATAGTATCAGAAACTAAGCTCTGGGTGTTAGGTAGCTCATCGCTACTGGATTGTTGTTTCTTCTAGGCCCTCTTAGATTGAGATGGGAGGTGCTCAGTTTCCCAGAGGCTGGGTCTGAGGCCACTCCCTTGAGTCTCAAACCACTCCCTGAAGTCTTAGCTCCCTCTGCTGGGCCCTGAGTTACTGTTGCATGTTGTACCTATTTTCAACACCAACAGGGAGAGATGGAGACCACGGAAGGCAAACTTGATCAATGTCAGTGGTCACGCATGCACACACTAGGAGTTACATAAGAGTTACATAACCAGGAACAACCCTCTTAGTTAAATATTCATAGATAGCATGAAAATATTAGGTAGCCAATTATAAAAGGTGGAAGCCAGTCAGGAGCGGCTGCTGCTTTCTCACTCTCGAGCTTGCCTGCACTTTGCCTATGAAGAGTGTGTTCCTTACTCTTACTATTAAACTTTCTTTCACTTTCTACTCTGACTCTGCTTTTGAATTCTTTCCTACAGAGGAGTCAAGAACCTGGTGGGGACAGGGTTGTAAGGTCAGTCACTCAGCCTATCCCAAACCCTCTCCTCTAGTATTGGGATGACAGAGCAAAAAAGTATCTATGTGTATACTAACCAGTGAATATATACATATCTATAAATATTTCCATATGCAACCATCTATATCTATATTAAGTTAACCACGAGTTCTTACCGATGTTTCCACCACTCATCCAGTGTTACATGTTGTTCTAGCCTGTTTCCCTTGCTTATCTGTAGCCAGATAAGCAAGGGAAACCCACCCCAACAGAGAGAACAATGTTAGGTTTTAATATTTATCTTTATTAATATGGATCCTGAATGCACACACAAAGTTTCTGGAGCAGAGAAGATTGATTATCATTTAATTCACCACAAATAATAACCATGTGGTTCCCCTGTGCCCCAATTCTTATCCACAGAGAAACACAATGGAAGCTGGATGAACAAACCTAATACACATGCAGGATCTGTATGCGGGTGAGGAATCCTAAAAAAATAAATCTGAGTGCTTAGGTAGATGTCCTACACCTTCCCTCCTGAAGGGAGGCAGAAAAACCTTCGCTCCTTGAGAATAATTCTGGGTTCTTACTCTAGCCCTTTGGAAGGTGAATCTATCTCTCTACGCTAAAGATAACTATTGTTTCCCTCTATAACCAGGGATGTCTTCCTGGTTCCGGGTCTCAGCCTCCCTTGAAATGTAAACACATAACCTCTGAGAGATAAATCTCTTTCACATTCTCTCTATCTGATATATCATAAATACCTTTCAGTGCTTGCTTTTAGCCCAGGGTCCAAGTTCAATAAAATTTGCTTAAAAATCTCTAAATGCAGAAAGAGAAAAATATTTTCTGTCTAGCCCTTCCTACAGATGAGGAAAGTGAGGCCCAGATAGGCTAAAACTTGCAAAGCTACGAGTCCTGACGGTGGGATTTAAACTGAAATATATCTGAATCCAAAGCTCAGGTTTCTTCCATCAGTGGCTTAGTTCCAGAAAAGATGTTCTTGTTACTCATCTTGTTTCAGATGTTTCAATAACATGTTTAACTTAGTCTTTTGAAATTGCTTTTGTTTATATTCATTTCTTAGTCTGAGCACCTCATATTTCATTAGTTAGCTCTGCAGAGATTTGTTTTCTATTTAATTCCAATATTTATTCAGAAGTGACTTTGCATTTTTAGTATTTTGGTGCATCTCTTGAAGTATTTTTCAAATATACCTTGCTTTCTAGAACTTGATAAGGTATGGAATGTTTTCTTAAGATCCTAGAGATCTTAGGAAAGATTAGATAATCCTGGAATGTCTCTCTCATTAGCAGAACCATTACTGGGGCCTCTGGGAACAGATTTACTCATCAATGTGAATAAATAGCTCACCTTCAATTTTGTCCACACCAGCAGTTTCCCATCTATCTTTCTTCATTGAGACTCCAGTGCATTTCATGCTTATTCTAACCCCAGTGTTTGTTATTCCTGTTTCCCTTAATGGTTTGTATTCATGCAACAGTAATGCTCAAGGTCAGGGTGTGTGGCTGTAAACAGTTACTCAGAAGAGTGTAAAAACCCCAATAGTATTTCTGTGTAATGAGGTGCAAGACAAACTCTACAGCTGACATTTTTACTATTGCAATCTCTTCAATCCTGCTGCCACATATGGGACTCAGGAAAACTGTGCAATGTCATGAAGTTTTTAACATGGCTTTAGAGGGTTTTGTGCTTTTCAATTATTACTTGTATTTGGCACCATCGTTTAATTCCTGACAATTGTGTGGGTTTTACAATTCCTGATTTAGCTGTTATCTACTTTACTATGCTTTCAAGAGTGGGATGATAACGCAGACTCTTTATAGAATATAAAAGGGCTCTGGACAGTTCTTGTAAATGCTCACCTGCATGCTTAATTTCCTGCAGTCACAGCATTAGAATAAAAGCCCAAGAGAAAATAGCTCACTAGTCCTGGTTTAGCTGGCTCCTGGAGTGTGGTTTGTCACAGGACAAGACTAGAGACCTGTAACTGGGGGAGTTTCTCTTTCTGCAGGTGAGACTGACTGACAGCCCATGGTGGAACAGGAAGTCTTTTCAAACACTACTTAGGCTTCCTGTGGTGACATAGCCCTCTGGTTAGCTGCAGTGGCCATGGTGCCTGTAGTTAACACGGTTTTGTTCTTTGGAGTTCAGATGTTTAGAGAGCTGCATGAAGCCTTTACCTCAGTCAATCTGCAGTCATCACTGAACACTGCACGATGGTGCGGCTGCTTTTGCTGCTGTTTGCAGCAGCTGCCATGCTGGTGGACATCTGCTTGTCCTACATTCACTGTGATGTCTCCAATACTGTTTTGATAGTAAGTGACTTCTTGGTTACTCGGTTAGTATTCGTGCCTCCTTTGTATTAAAGTTTGACTACACTTCATTGCTGACTAACTGCACGCCAGTAACCAAAGATAACTGCTTATTTCAGATGGTTCCACAAACCTACTTACCTACTGCTGCATTATTTGAAAGTCTTAACGGCTATTGAAGGTACATGATATGTATGAATGGTTTTCCCACTTTCAGATCATGCATGGAGATAAAGTTACAATTTTAAATGTATTCTTTGTACAGAAGAGGGGTTCCTTGGCTGAGAAAAGTCTGTACCTTCTCTTTGCAAGTTAAATACAGAGGCAGGAATAAAGACTATTTAGGAATTTTAAAAAATGGCTTAGCTTGTTCACGTAATTGATAATAACTCTCTGTTTTAATTCATCCTACCAGACTGGGAGGACTCTGCCAGTATATCCTTTTGGTTAGGGAAAGGATAAAACATTCTTCCTCATTGTTTGTTTAGTCATGTGTCCATTCATTCATTCATTCATTTATTGGTCAACAAGTTCTAAGAGGAAATGCTTTAGGCAGAAACTAGTCTCAGCCTACAAAGAAGATGAAGTATGCATTTAAGCATAACTCATTTTTCATGAAATAAATGGATGAATAAATGAATGAATGACTCCTTTCTCTTGTTCTTTGTGGTAATTGTTATTTTGCATATTGAGAGAGGAGAAATGTTGGTACACTACTTTAGGATGAGCAGATCAGAGTTTCCACATAGGATGGGAACAACTTTTACATTATATCCCCATCTAAGTTTATCCTTCCACCGCCTAAGAAATGACAAAAATAGTAGTAATAACAACAGCAATAATAAATTGTAGAAACAGTCTTAAGGCCAAAGTCTTGTAAAAGTAACACTTTATTTTTCAGAGCCGCAAACTCCTATGTTTACAAAGTTGAAGATTTCACTTGATCACCTGCTGCATATATCACAATTCTTCTTAGAATACATCCAAATAGCAAAGCATTGTTCTTGGTGTCTTTATCATTTTTATATCCCGATTTTGTTCTATTGTAAGTAGGAGAAAGACACAGTCTTTCAGCTGTCCTAGGCGTTTATTTTTATCAGGCAAGTTGATCACGTGCAATCTAATTCTCAAATATTTTTGGGGGAACCCTTGTGATCTAGGCACTTTGCTGTGTTCTCTGGGGGATACAAAGATGGACAAGACAGGGCAAATAAAGAATGTACATGGATAACCATAATGCAAGACAGTGTGAAAAGTGCTTTGAGAGAAGGACAAAAAAAGACCTGTTGCTGCACAGAAGAGAGTATATATATTCCTGTGCTTCTCAGAGAAAGATTTATGAGAGAAGTAATATTGACCTGCAAATTGAGAATCTTTAGGCTTTAGACAGAAATAAAACTGGAGGCAATTCAAGGCAGAACAAACCTTATTGTCCAAGATCATTTGTTTGCTTATTAATCAAACATTTATTGAGCATCTATGGCACATAGTTGCAGCCTGCAAGTAATTTGTAATCTATCTGAGAAGATAGACACTTACCTAACAAATACCATGGCATGTGATGAATTTGGTAAGAGTGATATGTACTAGTACATTGGGAGCACAGATAAAGAAGCAATTTATTCTGACTAGAAGGGGAAAGAGATTACATTTGACCTGCCCTGGGGAATAAATAGGAATTTTGTGGGTGACAAGAGAAGGAATGGCATTTCAGAGAGAGAAAAGATCATGTGCACATTGTCCAAGCCAGTGTTTCTCAAAGTGTGATTTTTGGCAACTGGTACGCTTATAAATAGTTTCCTTGCCCCATCCCAGATCTCCTGATAACAGTCTCTCAATAGAATCCAGCATCTGCCTTTTAAACATGTTTCTGAGCTTGATTAACATTGAAAATTGCTGATCCAAGTATGAAGTGATATGGCTCATTTGGGGAATGAAGAGAAGTCTGTCATAACTCAAGGTATGTATGAGGCTGAATGAGAGAGTGATAGGAAGGGGAAAAGCATTTTTATTAAAAACAGTGGTGCTGCTTATGTGCAGGGTAGCAGGAGTTATGAAAAATAAAGCTAGAAGAGTGGTTGGTGCCAAATCACAAAGGGACTTGAATGACTCATCAGCTTTGTTTCTCAGAAGTTTGATAAGTAGGTGAGTGAACCGTTCAAAATATCGCACAAGTGAAAACCCAAGAAGTTTCTAAGGTTACCGCCATGCCTTGCAAACCATAGATACTTTATACATAGTTATAGAACTGATTGCTTTTATTCTCCTACAAGAATGCAAGTTTTTATTGAAGACAATTCCAATTCAATGTCTTAGTATTTGTCAGTTGTGATTATGGATGTTACCAATAAACATGTTTGTAGATCCTCTTGTAATGTGTACACAGATTTAATGATTGTACTTTTGACTATTTATGGGACAGCCTGAATATGTATGAGTTGTATTAATTTGCAAATTTGAAGAGATCATTTTCAGTTGCTTGGGCCATCAGGTGGAGGTGGTGGAGCAAATTGGCCTGTAGGTCAGTAGAGGGACCCACCTGGCATCGCAGTGTAGCTCTGTGAGCCTATGACTACTCTACTCTGTAGTGTGGGAGAGCATATATGCTATACAGGTAGTCTTGAATTTGGGGACTTTCAGCTGGTTGTAGCTTTGAGGTTGGGAGGATATAAACCTTGACATGTCCTACAAACTTCATCTTCCTCTGTGACCTGGGCAGCATCTCCCTCTTGAAGGTCACTGAAAATGTGACCTAATGGCTCTCCTTGTTGTCTGAAAGTCTGGAGCCATTACCATGCACCTGTGCCCATGCCCCAGCCCACATTCCCATCTAGGATGACCCTTACCTTTGGCAGAGAAGGCCTGTTTCTCATATCAAATTTGCCAAAGAATGATCTTGCCTTGGGGGTGGGGGGTGGGAGCTGGGAGCTGGGGAGAACAGTAACTCAGTGGCCTGGAGACCGGGGTATCCATCCATGAGCCAACGCAGGTAGGCTTCTGTGCGTCTTTCTGTGCCTCACTCATATGAGGCTTAATCTCTGCACAGCCTGAAGAGTGACAGTGACTCTGCAGAACTGTTAAGTCTGTATTGGGGGCTGAGAAAGCAGCATAGGCCCATCTTGGAGCCTTATCCCAAGAAGTTAAAGTCTTCAGAATATGTGTTGGGACACTTTTATGGATTTTTTTTGTTGTTGTTCTATTATTGGCCTCCTGTCCGTCAATTCACCCTCATGTAGCACGGCTGATGGCCAGTTCAGTTCTCAGGGTTTTTTTTTCCCGAAGAGTTGGCTACATAAATATGTCCGTTTGGTCACGCAATGCCTGTTTGCTGAAGTGAAGTGGATACCCTGTGGACCTGAAGTATAATGAGTCTCTCTGAGCACCCATTACAGAAATCATTGCCTTCTAATGAGGGTTGGCTCCAGTAGACACAAAGAGTCTATCCCCTAAGCACACACCAAAAGAGAGCAGGAGAAAGCTGCCCAGAGCTTGCTGGGAGGCAGAGGCTTAAAAATCTTGCCAGGATAATCCACATGGATAATTGAGCTTTGACTGTAATTGCAAACATTATGGCCCCTGATGTGGCCATGAGAGGAGCAGTCCAATCAGCAGACCTCTGAGAAGATGTGGAAAGTTGGGCTGCAAGCATGGCCCAGAAGGAAGCACTCTGTTGAATCACTGTGGGGAAAAAAGGACTCATTTTATAATGCCTGGAACAGAAATATATCAACTTAAAAGCAAAGTACCAGGCATTTGGGGTGTATAAATCTGTAATGATATGGCTCAAACATCTCAATTTCTTCACATTTGTGAAGCTATTCATGTTCAGAGTTGCTCCCTATGATCTAAACTTTCCAAATGCCAAATAAATAAATGAGGAAATAGATGTTGGGATACTTTCTCTATTTATATATATATAAAATAAATCTGTGGCTTGTTCTAGTGCTATGTATCTTCTCTTCCCCATCTTAAGAAGACACCCGTCATCAATTGTGTTCCTTGGCAGGAGGAGCCTTTGTGTGGAGTAGCAGAATTTGCCGTCCCCTCCTGGCTATTGCTGATAAAACCCAGGCTTGTATTACGCTGGGTAACCTTCAAGGGTAGGGCATTGAAGGAAGAAAGAGGCTGAAGCAGGAAGTCATGTTGAGAGCAGGTAAATTCCCAGGGGTTTTTGTTGGATTTCTGTGGACAAAATCCACTCTGCATATGAAAACACATGTGAGAGGGGCATGCCTCCTGTAGTGGATTGAATTATATCCCCCAGAAGCTCATTGAAGCTTGAATTGTTTTCCCCAAGCTTTATATATTAGAAACTTAGCCCCCACTGTGATTGTTAATTGGGTGGGAAATCCTATTATGGTATTTGGAAGGTGGAGCCTTGAAGAGGTGATTGGCTTGTAGGACCGTGCAGTAGTGAATGGATTAAAACTGGTGGTCATGGGAGTGGTTCTGATGGCTTTAAAAGAAGAGGAGAGTCTGTCTTGCTCTCTCTGCTCTCTCTGCTCTCTCTGCTTCCACCATCTTGCTATGTGAAACCCCTGGGTCACTGTCACCACCACCAGATGGACTTTGGACTTCCCAGCCTCAGAAACTGTAAGCAATAAATTTCATTTTCTTTATAAACTACCCAGTTCCAAGTATTTTGTTATAGCAACACAAAATGGACTAATACACTCCCAAATGATGGTGGTGGGGAGGGGTTGGGGGGGAACTGCTAGAAGAGCACCTTATACCTGAACTGGCAAGGAGGTAAGGCACTCCCTGCCCTCTGGTGCCCATGCAGGCATGGGGGATGGTCATTTCAGTAGTAACTGGTGATGTCCAGATAGTGCTTCTGTGAATATTCCTAACTTTTTGTGACCCTTGATATCTTTGTAGGGCTCTGGAAGAAGTATGGAAGTGACAGAGTTACAGTAATGACTGGAATCATCAAATTTCCTCTCAACCTTGCAGGCTGGAGATTAGAGATTAGATGTGATTTAGGAAGCTAAAGGAATTGGGCATTAATAAAACTCAGATTTGTGGAATTCATGCACACTACAAATATATATAGTATAAAGCAATCTACTAAGAACATTCACATGTCTGATAATCCAACAATGACTCATGAAGAGCCAGGAAGGCAGACATTATCTCCATTTTAAGGTTGAGCAAAGAGAAACTCAAAGAAGTCAAGTGACTTTTCCAGGTAATAAGTGCAAATTAATGCACGGAACTCAGAAAGTCTGACGCTAAATCCATTTTTTTCTACTATGTGGGGCTGAAAATTAAAATAAAACACAATGCTTTTAAATTTAAATGAAAACAGTCTTATTGTTAGTCCTACTGGGCTTTATGAGGATTTAACCATATGTATGGCAGTTGAGAATCTGAGGACATCAGATTTGAAAGCAGCTGCAGAGGTAGATGGTCTGCAAGTTTCTCACGTTAGAGGTGAGGAAAGTGGAGCCCGACTGCATGAAGTGACTCGGCCAATGCTAGAAAGCTGGTTAGAGACAAAACCAGTGCTGGAACTCAAGCATCTTGTCTCCTAATTCAAGAGCCTCTCCATGTCACCTTGAGGTCTTCTACTGTTGATGAGGTAGCACAGGACACACTACAAAACCAAGTGTGTTGTTAAGCGATTTTAACGATAACAACAAATAACAAAACTGCTGGGTTGGGTCTGTGAGAAAGTCTGTCTTCCTCTTCAATAACCAGAGACCTTTTAGGATAAGATATTTCTTTCCAGAGGCTCATAATTACTATAAAAGAGACAACTATATACTAATTGTTTTGCAAATGATGACTGTGACATTAAGACGTCCTGAAGAGGAAGCACCGTCTCTTTAGATTGGCCGGCTAAACTGGTCAATTCTTGATTTAATATATTTATGGTAAAATGTAATATTGATTTGAGCTCTACGTGAACAAATGTCACATTGGCACACGTTAGAGAAATGAGCATTAAACTAGGAAAGAAAAGTTTAAATCCTGGTTGTGTCACTTACTCCTCTGCGGCTTTGGGCAAGTTGTTCACCATTTGGGTCATCCCTCCTTGTCTTACAAGTGGGGATGATGCCACGGCTGCTCTGTTCACCTTATAAGGTTGTTGTAAGGAGCATATACTATATGGTCTATTATCATGCATAGGAAAGGACTTGTGAACTCTACTTCTACTAGGTGATTATTCTGAAATTGAATGACATTGCTTATTAGCATAAATAGAAAGGAAATAAGGTAGGTCAGCTCCTGTTGCTGAGCTGCCCTTCCATGTTCAAGGTTCTGTGCTAAGATGCTTTACATACATTGCATGTGATACTTACAACAACCTTATGAAGTAAGTGTCCTTATTTCTATTTCACCTATTTAGAATTTGAGGACCAAATTATGCAATTGGTCACAAGGCTACCTAGTAAGAAAAAGACTTTGGACTTGAATCCAAGTTATTGTGACCCCTGGATCCCCATGTTTGAGCAGCCCATTGCCCTGCCTCTCAGAAGAACTGTGGATCCTCTGTCCATCAGCAGCTCTGTTGCATTGTTAGGTAGTGCACTGGTGAATGCTGACATGATGGCCAGGGCAGAGATGCCATGCAGTGGCCGCAGTGCCCTGGCCCAGCTGGGTCCACATTCTGGCCATTTCGAACCACCACTGCAGATAACACCTGTATTTTCCCATTGTTTTATCACAGAAGCATGGTGATAAAAGCCTCTTTTTTATAGCCCTTGTGAAATAAATTGAAGTGCAGTGTTTACAAAGACACTTCACTTGACCAGCCTGCTGCTGTAGCCTCTGAGTGCTCCAGCCCTGCAGATAGCACTTGTTTTAATGGCCTGAAAGAAGGAACCTTTTAAGAAGATCAAATGAGACACCTGAAAGGAAATTTGGCTTCTTACTCCCATGGGTAAGAAAAGTAGCTTTTACACTTCGATTTAAATTTTGAGAATTGTTTGCCTTTTTGGACTTCAGAGAGAAGAAATAGATTTATATTGGAGTCCTGCCTGGAGATAAAACTACACAGCTGAATTAACTGACTGCACTGTGGACAGTGAGGCTGCCCAGTGGTGTGAAATTTGGAGACTTGGACTCCTGTCCTGGCTGTGCCACTCACAAGCTGTGTGACCTTGGAAAAGTGAACTAACATTCCTGAACCTGTTTCCTCATCTGTAAAATAGATATTGCAATGTCTTCCTAGAAGCGTATGTTAAAAATTTAAAAAGAAAACAAATTCTCTAGTTCATCAATTTATTCATAATAGGCTGTTAACTCCCCTGCTCCTGTGGACAGGAGACCACAGTTTTAGTTCCATATGCTGGCATGTGACGTTGGGCAAGTCACCTTATTTCTCAGGGTCTTTGTTTCTTACTTGGGAGGAATAAAGAAACTGGATCAAAATTGCTCTGAAGTTTCTTTCAGCTCAGACATTCTATGTGTCTATAACTGATTACTTTTAGCCCTGTAATCACAAGAATTTTGGTGGTTATGACTCGAGATACTTTGAAAGAAATGCTTTTCAATGGCTCTGACAATGTTATATTGAGGAATAAGGATCTTTTGTAGACAAAACAAGAAAAGGAAACCTTCAATCTATCATCTGGATATTTCAGATAAGGCTGCATTTGGTCATGAACTTGTTTCATGTGTGTCTGACCCCCACCAGACTGTGCAACTTGAGGGCAGGTATCTGTGTTTCATTCATGACATTCAGTAGAATTCTTAACATCCAGCAGTTACTCAAAATGTAACCAATTGATTTTAACTGATTGATTTTTTCAGCATTTTTACATTGCTAGTTATCAGAGCTATAGACTTAAGCACTTTTTGGCATTTCCCTAAATGTTTATATTTCTATTAACTCTAATGTACATGTGTGTTTTGGACTGACTTACTAATTATTATGTGTTAGTACCAGTAAATGGGCCACACAGAACACAAACTCTGCGCATTCAGAATTTCTCATCAAGGGTCAACTTGAATCTATGCTTTGGCAGGTAAGACATGGGTATCATGTATATATGACTACCTTCCCTTCCATTTATCCTCCTTTTCTGCCTCCAAATCTTTCAATAGCTTCCTCTTTACAACTATATCAAATCTAAGCATTAGCTGGCTTTTCCAGCTCTCTATTTTGTATCAAACCAGCTTCAATCTTTATTGCAGAGGGCTCTTTCCAACAGTACATTTTCTCCTATAAATACAGCAGGAAAACACTGGCAAAGAGTTGAGAACTTGAGATTATTTTGAGAACGACCTGAAATTCTAGGGAGAGATAGAGAAATCACAGACATGCAATATCACTTCTGTTTTTTTTTTTTTTTTTGGAGAAAAGAGTAGCATTCAGGAAGCTTCCACTGAGCCACCTGGGACAACAGTTAGAGTGAAAAAGGTTTAGTATTTCATTGAAGTGGGCCCTGGTTATCTCTGAAAAATCCCCAAGCTGAGCACAGACAGTGGTATTTTAAGTCCATACAGACCATGTCATTACAAAGGATGACAAAGCACTTGACAACGTCTTTGTGGTCACCGTGCTACAGAGCATCCAATGGGAAGATAAAAGAGGTGCACAGACCATGAACACTTGAGAAATTGAGCAAATGTGTGGAGAAAAAAATGTTGACTAGTGACACTAAGAGGAACTCTACTTTTTTCTAAAGGAATCGAAGAGATCTAAGATCAAAGAATGGACTAGATTTTGATGTGAAATAATCTTGTTCTCAATCACTGAACCATTTTTTTTTGAGCGGTCACTATGTGCCTGACACTATTCTAGCACTGTGGGAACACTGAGATGCTTAAAACAGAGGGTCCACTTTTGCAGTTAGAAGAACAAAGAAAAACATCCTTTTATTCTCTTTTGATTTTTGGAACCAATCGAAAATAAAACACAAGTAATCTGTCAATTAAAATAGTGGCTTTCTTACTGATAAAGCTGACTGGAGAAAAAGGACAAATGGACTTGCTAATAGCACTAAGTCTACCCCTTTTTCCAAGTCTATGCCTTTGGGCAGCCTACTCTAAGACGAGCTTGGGTTGGTAGAGCAGAAACACTTAGAAACATTATTGTCCAAATAGTCTTGCCTTTTGGGCCCAAACTGGTAACTTTTTATAATTGATTGGCTCCACCTCATCAGATTCATGGCACCTACTCATCACATAATTTATTTTTCCTTTCACTGGGAAAAAGGAGAAAGGAGCAGTGTGAAGTTAGACCAGGAGTGTTACACCAGTGCAAACAGCTTTACAGAATTTTGAGGTCAGGGAATAAGGAATTATACCTAATGTTCTCCAGCTTTCTCCCCTACCCCGTGGACTTAATCTCTAAGCTTATGGTAGAATGACCGTGTATTTGTCCTTCTCAGTAGAAGAGATCATCAGTCAATCAGGGGCCCTCCAATTCTAGTTAGTATTTAATTTTGTGTATTTTCTTGGGACTATTGATGGGGAGTTTAATTTTGGTCCTTAAATGACCTTTGAAAAGAATGAAAATAGTACCCTAAACTAAAATGTACTTTCTATTTATATCCTTTCTTAAATTGCATTCTATCACATTGTCCAACACCAGAGGTTATGAAATAAACCCAAATAGCCAAAGTCAATATCACAGAGGTACTCCCAATGAGGATATAATGCCATTCTTTCTACAAGTTCCTAGAGAGAAATAGAAGTATGGAAGGCAAATTCCGTTGGCCTTTTAATAAAGTTCAAGTTCACTGAAGTCCAAAAATCTGCTTCAGGACACCACTATGTATGATTGGAAAGTTTTGAAATTGATACGGAGAGAGATGACCTCTAGACTTGCACTTGCTTGTAGAGATGTCTTTGCATATCACTAATTCATCTCCAGAACGTGCTTAACTTGTGATTTTTTTCCACCAGTGGAGTAGATGTCAATCTAGCTAACATTTATTGAATACTTTTTATGTACAAGGCACTATGGGTAATACAGAGATTACTGAAGATGTAGCACTTTTTCTCTAAGAGGTTTACAGTTGAGTAAACTGGGTTAAATGGAATAATAGGTTGACATACAAGGCCTTTCTATCTGGTTCAATCTAAATCACAAACACCATTTCTCATTTTTTCTTCTGTACCCTCAACTTCAGTCACACCAAGTCTTTACTGTTCCTGACCCAGTATGCTTAATCACATCCCTGTGCCATTACATGTGTATTTTCTTTCAGATATGACACCTTTCCTGCCTTCTCAGGCAACCTTTAAGGACTACTCGAATGTCACTTCTTTGGTTAAAAGTTTGTTGGTTTTGGTTTTCTGGAAAGAGGGATTCAGACTTTCACTGCATTCCCATAGTACTGTTTTCTATTTCAATTTTAGCACTTATCCCCTTGTTTTAGAACAACAGGATATATTCTTGTCTGTTTATTCTTCAGTGGTAGATTGTAATGATGGCATTGATTCTTTATCTGTCCCTATGTCTGTGCCATTTATCATGTGACTTTAAGGGTCCTCCCAACAAGGGGCAGAGTTTATTTCCCTGCTCTTTGATTCTGAGTTTGGCTGTGTGACTTGTTAGGCCAGTGAGATATCAGCAGTCATGATACAGAGTCTGGAAGAAGTACTTGTGTATTTCTGATTGTGTTCTGATGCTTCTTCTATTGCCTTAAGAATATGCCTGGGCTAGCCTCTTGGAGGATGAGAGATGTGTGGAGCACAGCTAATTGTACCAGCCAACAGCCAGCTGACCCCAAATGTGAGCAAGCCCAGCCAAGTACAGAATAACTGCTGTGTAAGTAGTCCAGACCATATTACTGGCCCACAGGCTTATTGCTTTATCAAACACATGCTTATGGCTTTATGCCACTGAATGTATGGTTAGACGTCTGATAGCTATTTTTTTGGAAATAAATGACTAATACCCCTTCAGTTTTCACCACTAGATTGTGAGTTTTCTGAGAGCAGGGATTACATAAGTCATCCTTTTTCTTCCTGACACCTAGCATATAGAAGTTATATTTGCTGAATGAAAAAAAAAAAAACCTAGACAAATAAATGATTATGTACTCTCAAATTAGAGATTATGCCAAAGTTGTTTAAATTTGGCTTTGAAATATAGAATATTTTTTTTATGGTTGTAGCCCATTTATTTTACTGATTTTTTGTTGGGGGGGGGAGTAAGTTTATGATGTTTGTATACCTTATATCAAAATTTGAAGAAGAGCAGACATCCAAGAAATAAGGAAGCAAGAGAAAACAAGTCAGGGATTGAATGAAAATGTCACTGTCAATCAGTAGCTGACTAACAAATAATCCATTGATCCTGGTTGTCCTGCCTTTGTGCTGCTATCACTTACGATCTGTAAAATAATATTACCAGCCACCATCTTCATCCTATCTAAATGGCGGTTGTCTGATGCTGAAATAGTTCAGGTCATTATTAGGGTGAACACGAATATTTTATTTCTGTTTGTGTACATTTAAGGAGCACAGAGTTGCCAGTTAAAGAAGCGGAATCAGGGGCCGGCCCGTGGCGCACTCGGGAGAGTGCGGCGGTTCGGAT
Source organism: Cynocephalus volans (assembly GCF_027409185.1). Classification (NCBI taxonomy): domain Eukaryota; kingdom Metazoa; phylum Chordata; class Mammalia; order Dermoptera; family Cynocephalidae; genus Cynocephalus; species Cynocephalus volans. The sequence continues at coordinate 101,247,986 of NC_084460.1, read as the reverse complement.
CCTATATAGGGATGGCCGGTTAGCTCTCTGGCTGAGCGTGGTGAGGGCGACACCAAGCCAAGGGTTGCGATCCCCTTACCGGTCACAAAAAGACAAAAAAAAAAAAAAAAAAAAAAAAAAAAAGAAGCAGAATCAAGTAATTTAATGTTTGCCCATTGACATCCTAGAGATGAGCTAGTCCTAATTGCTGAAAGTTGGGTTTCAAGAACAATTTCTCAGCTTTTGATAGAAGCTGAAATATAAGTCAGGTGTTAATTGGAAGATTGAGAGAGCACTGTGGGGCGGAGTCAGTTTTGAAGAACAGATGCAGACAGTAACCAGGAGTGTACCCAGGTCACAGCCCTGCTTGAGCTGTCACATGCTGCACTCCATGAGTGATGCGTTTATTCTGAACACACCGTAGAAACAGAGATACTACAGGTTTGGAGAAAATAATCAAGAAGGATCTGTCCCTGCAGGCAAATTCTTTTCCATTTCTATTTGGCAAACACTGAATAAACATTGTAAGGTAAAGACATTTCTAGAGTCCTTCAGAAGTAGAGAAAAAGAGAGAAAAGCTATTTTTGATAAAGTGTTAAGAAATATGAATTAGGAAATTTGCCTACTGATGGTTTTTTATCTACCAAAAGTTGTCATGCTAGCTTGAAATGTTCTGACAAGTATGAACTTTTCACTACAGTTGTTGTTTTAATATTAGCAGAAAGGAGAAGTGCTGGTCATTGAATTCTCCATGTAGGCCTGTGAGCGCATTCTTGATTCCTGTCCGGTACTCAGCACATCATCATGTTAACTGGCGTTTTCTCAGTTTCTCTTTTGCTCACTCCTAGGTCATTTTATTGTGAGACTGGCTCTATACCTTAACCCATTTGTTAGAGCCATAAAGTGAATTTTGTGATTCTAATGCAAAAGCTGTTTATTTCAAGGTTCTGGTGGAGGACATTGAAAGTGGTCATCACTTACATTGTGCTGAGAGCCAGTTAAAACTGCTGGCTTTATGTCTTAAGCTAGACAGCAGTCCAATACGAAGGCAGCCTCTGGGAAGAAACCTGGTGCCCTGAAGGGGCGTGGATTTTAGGTTAACATAGATCTGAATTCCAATCTTTGCTTTGCCATTTACTTATTATGCAATCCTGGCTGGTTATATAGCCTAGCTGGGCCTCAGTTTCTTATTTGTGAAACTGGTTTACCATAACTATTATGGATTAGCATAAAGAAAGTATATGTAGCAAGCATTCAAAGCACATTAGAGTTTTTCCCTTATTCCCTACCTCTTTTGGTTTCCACGTGTGTAGCTCATATAAGATGAAGTAAATCAAATAGGCCATGACTAGTCATGAATAAAGGAATGAAAGCCCAGAGCCCAGAATTAGTACAGATCTGGCAGTATAACTCTGTGCTGAGCTGGGGCCATCTATTTACCGTCATTACAGTTCCAGGCTCTGACTACGAGGATGCTGGGGTTGAATTTAAAGCCAGTTGGTGAGGATGGAACGCAGAGCTACTAACTCATTAGTAATCTCCTCAGTTAAGCCTCCCACATCCTGTTTTTGCCTATTTAGGCTCAAGAAGTTAATGACATTTTTTTAAAAAATGAGTTTTCAAGTGCTTGATGATTCCAACTGAGCTGGATATATAATCTCCTCCACTTCTGACCCAATGAAACTGTAAAATGCAGAAATGTAGCATAATGATTTATTCCCAACTCTCTCAGAGAAATTTGCTAAAATACACACCCCCACACCTCCACGCACATACTATTTACATTTGGAAAAACAATTCTAATTTCACTCCTAGATAAGTACTTTTAAATGCAAACTTTATTACCCATTCCATTTTTACTGAAGATTGGCCTCCAGAGAAATTGTTCAGGGATGTGGTAAAGTCTGCATGATTTGAAGGAGAAAATATGCCCATAGTGAAAGATATGAGAAGGAGTCCCCACAAATGGGAGAGGAAACTACTCTTTTTCTATCAAATTTTGTAGGATGAGATGTAGATCTAATTTTTAGCTACTGCAGATAATAAGACTAAAAATACATGGGAAGCTTTACTTTTTCCTCTTTCCCGTCCTCTCACCAATATGATGGCTGGATGTCTGGGATGCCGTCTCTGTGCTGACTGCCACCACCTGCTACCTGTGGAGTTACAAGTGGGTAACCTGGTCATCTTACTCCTCCCCTCTGATGAAGGAGGGCTGTTAGACCTGAGAGAGGAACTGTGGCAGCAGGACCTGAATAAAGACAGAAAAACTGTTTGTAGAGGATTGTTGGTTATATATCACCGTTTAAATTTCTTTTTTTTTTTTTTGGTAGCTATATTTTTTGTTTTGTTTTGTTTTTTAATTTATTGAAACATGATTGTGCATATCTGTGGAGTACAGCATTGAATATCAAAACTCAGATGCAATGTGTGATGCTCAAATCAGGATAATTAGTACATTCAAAATTACACAATGTAATCCTTTTTGTGGCCCTTTACCAATTTCTTGCTACCCACCTCTCACTCCTCCCTGCGCCTGGTGGCCTCAGTTCTGTTCTTTCCTTTTGAAAGTTCGATGAATTATTGTGATTGTTGTAGCTTGCTTTCTTTAAAAAATTTTTTTATGTTTTTTTTTTTAGTTCCTACTTATGAGTGAAGACGTGATATTTCTCTTTCTGTGCCAAGCTTATTTCACTCAAAATAATTTTCTCCAAGTTCATCCATGATGCTGCAAATGGCAGAATTTAATCCTTTTTTATGGCAGAGTAGTATTCCATTGTGTATATATATCACATTTTCCTTATCCAGTTGTTCAATGATTGACATCTATGTTGGTTCCAACTCTTATTTATTGTAAATAGAGCTGTGATAAATGTGGGAGTGCAGGTATCCCTTTGACATGATGATTTCCATTCCTTTGGGTATATACCCAGCAGTGTGATTGCTGGATCATATGGTAGTTGTATCTGCAGTTGTTTGAGAAACCTCCATACTGTTTTCCATAATGGCTGCGCTAATTTACAATCCCACCAACTGTGTAGGAGGGTTCCCCTTTCTCTGCATCCTCCCCAGCATTTGTTATTGTCAGTCTTTTTGATAATGGCCAGTCTGACTGGGGTGAGATGATCTGTCAGTGTGGTTTTGATTTGCATTTCCCTGATGCTTTGTGATGTTGGGCAATTTTTCATGTGTCTGTTGGCCATTTCTATAACTTCTTTTGAGAAATGCCTGTTTAGCTCCTTTGCCCATTTCTTAATTGGGTTACTTGGTTTTTTACCGTTAAGTTGTTTGAACTCCTTGTATATTCTGGATAATAATCCCTTATTGGATACATAGTTTGTAAATATTTTGTCCCATTTTGTAGGTTGTCTTTTCACTCTGTTAATTGTTTCTTTTGCTGTGCAGAAGCTTTTTAGTTTGATATAGTCCCGATTTGTTTATATTTTCTTTTGTTGCCTGTGCTTTTGGAGTCTTATTCATAAAGTCTTTGCCCAGATCTACTTCCTGAATTGTTTCCCTTATGTTTTTTAGGAGTGTTATAATTTCTGGTCTTATATTTAAACCTTTAATCCATTTTGAGTTGATTTTAGTATATAGCAAGAGGTACAGGTCTAGTTTCATTCATCTAAATATGGATATCAAATTTTCCTAGCACCATTTATTAAAGAGGCAGTCTTTCCCCCAATGTATGTTCTTGTTGCCTTTGTGAAAGATCAGTTGGTTTTAAATATGTGGGTTGATTTCTAGGTTCTCTATTCTGTTCTGTTGGTACAAGTGTCTGTTTTTATGCCAGTACCTTGCTGTTTCGGTTACTAGAGTTCCATAGCATAATTTGAAGTTAGGTAGAGTAATGCCTCTGGCTTTACTTTTTTTCACTCAGTATTGCTTTGGCTATTCAGGGTCTTTTATTGCTCCATAAGAATGTTAGGATTGTTTTTTCTATTTCTGTGAAGAATGTTATTGGTATTTTAATGGTGATTGCTTTTAAATTTCAAGAAAACCATAAGAGATCAGTAAAGAGCATTCAAAGAGAAAAGTGAGACATTTTGAAGGTATGATTCTTGTCTACAATGGCACAGGTAAGTCAGGGTAAATGAATTTTTAACTGCAGTATAAACCGATTCTTCCAGCAGAAATTCTCCTGGTGTAAAGTAAGAGAGCCTCAGGGAAAGGATTTAGGACTGCAAGAGAAGCCCTTACATGCCATTTTATTCTCTTTGTTTTTACAGTTATGTCACATTAACTTTAATGGGGCCAAATGTCTGTCAAGCTTTAGAACTATATGAAAAATTTTAAGGAGAATGATTATAGATTCAAGTCAGAAAAGATACTCTGGACAGTCAGTTAAATCTTTTTTTTCTTTTTATTAAGGCTGACTTTAAAAAAAAATAGGACCTTTTTACATTTTGTGCTATGCGACATAACCCAAGAAAAACTTAGAAAATTCTGTGATAAAATTTTAAAGTGAAGTGTTTTGAGAGGTAAAAAGAATATGATGTGAGAAATCTTTTGACAGAAAGATGACAAGCAGGTAGACAGAAAAGACTTATGCATGCTAGTTGAAGGAAAAGACTACACCCTCTCCCCAGGAAAAAAAAAAAAAAGATACATCATATAACAATGGCTTGGGATGAGTCATTTTCTTTTTATTTCTTGGGAAAAAACTGTTTAATTATATCAACATTTATCTATTTTTTTGGAGGGGGGTTTGGAGTATAATTCAGAACTCTATGTCAATCCTCTGAAGGTTAAGGCAGGTATTTATTTTAAAACGAAAAAGAATTATAGATTTTCAACCACACAAGTCATAATATAGAAGAGATATATAGTCAGAGACTTTCTGGGGAAATGTTTTTGTGCCACGAGTCCTCTTGATGAAGGCTTGTAATGATGACAAACCTCTGTTCCTACCAGGGAAGGAAAGCATTTCAGAACAAGTGTAAAAAAAGTTCTTTCCTACGTTCAAGCAACCAGTTTTTTAATTCTTTTCTAAGCCAATGTCTGGAATTTCAGGGGGAAGGTAGAAACAAATCTCCATGATGTTCAGTAAATTACTTTTAAAATTTGCCTGAAGGGGATAAACGGCACTTCCCCCAAGGAGAGCTTCAGGTTACCTTGTTTACTGCGTACATTTGACCAAGTTTGTGGTAATAGGGAATGGCGTATGAAGGAGCAAGATGGCTTCAATTGTTCATTGTCAGGTCTAACATGATGTCAGGATTGCACACGAAAGAAAATTCTCCACAGAGGAAATATTTCTTCAGCAACCATGATGTTGTTCATCAAATTATATTATTCTAAATTTCAAGTATCTGTTTGCAAAAATACTTAGCCTCATTCCACAGTCCCAGAGGATGGCTATTTAAATGTTACAAACAGATAGAGGTTTAAGACTCAGAGACTTTGATCTTTCAGTCTGCACTGGACCACAGCACTTCCCTCTGATTGTATGATTAGAGCTTGGAATATGGGTACCGGGATTTGTATTACAAAATAGGTTCAGGGGTCTCAGAGTCTTAAGCTGATTAAATATCCAATCCATTATGTAGTAATGTTTTGTATCTTGAGAGCTATGAATTATCCCAGAGCAATGACAAAACTGAATGATACCAGGTTCTTCTCAGAACAATTACTGTGTTATTGACACTCATAATAACCACTACCATTTATTGATCACTTACCAACTACTGGGTAATCTAATGGGCTCAATTTCTTTACAGTATCTAGAAATGAGAAAATAGAGGATCAGATATTTTTAGAAGTTTGACCAAAGTCATGCAGTAGAGTCAGGACTGAACCCAGTTCTATATTTATTCAAAATATCATGATGTTTCATTACATCACATTGCCTTCCAAACTAAAAGGGAATTTAACAGTTAAGTTCAGCTATTCCACAACACCCCAGACAATAGTGACTTAAAGTTTATTCCTCTCTCATGTGGTAGTCCAGATTTAAATGCTAGGATGAGGCTTTTTTTTTTTTTAATTGTGTTGTTCTGCTATCACTAGTGTTTGTTGTCTTTGCTCATATGGTTCAAAAGGGCTCATCACCATGTCTGCCTTCCAGCCTGTGAAAAGTGGGCAGGGAAATGGGAGAGGGAAGGGCATGCTTCTTCTCTGTAGGGGCACAGTCACTCTTACTCAAATGCCATTGACTTGGCGTTACCCACGTGGCGATGCCTAGTTGCAAAGGAAGATGGGGAATTAAGCTTTTTTCTGTATAGCCATGAGACTAGACAAAACTAGCAGGTTCTGTTGTTATGGAAAAAGGGAAGCAGAGTTACTGGAAGTAAATTAGGGACTGTCACAGGGAGTTTTCATACAATGAAGTCTACCTGCTTTATGTTAATGAAGATTCTAAAGTCTAGAGGGATGATGTAAATTAATCAAGGTTACACATAATTTGGTGGTAAAACAAGTTCTAGAAATCAGTTCTTCTGATTTCCAGGCCTCTGTTTTATCTACCACATTACATGGGCTGTACAGCTTCATTGCTGCTGGTGAAAAAAAAATACTCACCAAATTGGACAGGTGTCTCTGAATTGGGTTTCTTAACGTGAAAAACATTCCCAGTGAATCCCAAAGATGTACTGTGCTCTTCTTCCATGAGTTAATTTGAAAAATACGTAAATATTTGTATACATTTGTACTTCTTAGACTGATATGTTTTTGGGAAAAGAGATGTTTATAAACATTTCTATGTAGCTGTAGAAAGTAGTATGGGGGAATTTAATGCAATTTTTTAATGGACACCGAGAGAGAATAAGTTCAGGAATTTTATTATGCTACGCATTTCACTTGGATTGCCTGACAGATCATTGGAATTTAATTTTAATTAAAAAATATGGTGCATCATAACCTAATAATGTATGGCTTCATATTGTCATGCAATTTTTGGATAACAATAGAAAATTGAAATCATTCTTGGGTAGTGAAGATGTTTATGTTCTCAGCCTATAGGCCAATTCACAATTTACTTCTGATTCTTGAAAGACCCATACTTTGTGAGCACACTATTAAGAGAAAAAGAAAAAAAAATAGACTTTGTTGTGACACATCATCAGCTTTGTGCAAAAGAAAGTGATTGGGTAGACAGTAGAATTTGCAGGTATAGTGATAGAGTTTGGATGTGTTGAATCTGCCAAAACTCATGTGGAAATCTGATCCCCAATGTGGCAGTGCTGGAAGCTGAGTCATGGGGGCAGATCCCTCATGAATGGATTAATGCTATCCCTGGGGGAGAGGGGATTAATGAGTGAGTTCTTGCTCTATTAGTTCCTGTAAGAGCTGGTTGTCTAAAAGACCCTGGTGCCTCCTCTCTTGCTCTCTTGCTTCTTCTTGCCATGTGATCCGCTTGTACCCACCGGCTCCCTGCCACTTTCCTCCATGAGTAGAAGCAGCCTGAGGCTTGTGCCAGATGCAGCTGTCCCATAATCGTAAACCAAATAAACCTCTGTTCTTTATAAATTACTCAGTCTCAGGTATTTCTGTTATAGTAACACAAAATGGACTAAAACACATAGTATGCAAAAATCCAAACCAAAGTGAGACAGAGACTAACTGCTCCAACTACTACTGTCAGTCTGCACTATCACATGCTCCCATTCACAGAAGCATCACTTATTTGGTCTTGTCTCCATGTCTTGTATAAATGTTCATCAATACCAATGACAATACCTTCTATGACTATGGTGATTTATGCTTTATAAAGCGCTTTCCTATATGAGATGTAATTTCATCAGTAAAACAATCCAGTGAGATAGCAGGAAGAAGCAGTAATTCCCATTTTTGCAGGTAAGGAAATCAGTCATGAGACAAGTTATTATGAGATATGTTGATCATATTAAAAGAAGCAAAAAGAATAGTCTTGTTTGACTATGGATTTACTGTTTGCCTTTTGGGGATAAGGTGTTTTGCTTGCATAAATGTGTTTTCTTGGGATGAAAGGGCAAACAGCAAAGTTGTAGTCATACCATGACTAGGTCTATGGAAACTGAAACAATATCCAATCTAGTAAATGAATGCTTTACAGAGCTAGACTTTTGGTTGTCTATGTGAGGTCCATTTTTTCTTTTTTTTTTTTTATTAATGTGAGAGTTTTGAGAATTTTAGTTCTGGGAGGCTGGAGTATTCATACTATTTTACTCTTCTGCTCTTTCTTCTCATCAGCATCTTTTACCACACCCAGAGCCCCTGCTGTCCTGCTGCTTCCTGTCATAGAACCTTGTCTCTGCATTCTTCATCATTGCTCCATTTTCTGCATGGTTGAAGAATCCTGCTTTGTCATCCTGTCTTCTCTTAGAAAGCCTACTTGTGATCAGAAGATGTAGATGAGGATATAGATCTAGACAGAAATAGACATAGACACAGGTGCAGACATACACAGTTGGATGCTTGGATGACTACCCATCACTGAATAGCCACAGTCTGTGTGGTCATGTAGTCAGTGCAAGGTTTTCCCCTTGTGATGTGGTGAAGAAGAGGAAATTTGCCCCTTTCCCTTGAATCTATTTATTCTGACTTTTCAAGAAGTCAAACTTAGCCAGATCCATGGAATGAGGCAAATTCTATTTCTAACATTTTGAGGATTAATTTGCTAATACTTTGCCGTCTCAGTGACTGGTACTAACACTAACATTTTCTCTCCAACATTTTTGCAAGCTGAACACTTACATGAAGTTTGGCTTTGCTTTGAATCTTCTTGGTATTCTTGGCATGATATCTCAGGAGTCTTTAAGCTTGATTTGCTACCAGGCCAAAAGGCTCAAGAATTAAGAACTGTTTAATTTTTGGTTGTTGCCTTTGACTAAATTACTAGACTTCCATGCTCTCTATCCACCCTTTTCTCCATATCCACCCTTTTCTCCATAGTCACATTTTTTCAAACAACGATTAGAGGGAAAAAGCACCCCCCCCACTTTCTGTAGGCCAATAACTTCCATGGTACAGAATACAATAAGTCTTACCCTAGCTATGGGATTGTCAGCTGACTTCAAGGAGGGTCCTTAGTCTCTTCAAATTGAAAGGGTCTAACTGGTCATCTCCCCATTTACTAGTCAAGGTGCCTGGTGCCCTGAAACTATGCATGGATTTGCTGGTGAGTTCACTCATTCACCTTTGATATAGCAGTCTGTGTTTTGCTCTTTGCTTTTTCTAGTAGAAGCTTGAAGATCTGACCTTGGCTGCTGAGGAGGCTTGCCAGGCAACAAATGGGTATTTGGAATGGCCACTTCAGGTAAGATTTTCATGGTGAAAATTTCAAATGCCTGTGTAAATTCATAGAAGAAGGACCTCAGGGTAGCTGGAAATTTTTGTCATCTCTTTCAAACTACTCAATAGATAAGGCTGGCTATAGACTCAAGTCATAGTCTAGGAATGAGAGTTAGTAACATTTTAGAGTTACATTGTTAATTTTTTGTACATCTAAGTAACTATATCTGAATATTTGTAAACATACAGATTATTTTCTGAAGATTCAATTTGTTGGCTTTGTTTTGAATTTGCCAGAGAAGTGGTAACTCTTACTTCAGTGAAGGTAATTTGCTGATATTTTGTAAAATGAGAGAAAGAATTATAAATGGAAGTTTCTTTATAGTCAGCTATGTTAAGACTTTTTCCCCTTTATTGTGAATGAAAAGATTTCAAGGAATTTAGAATGGTAAAACCTAATATTTTATCACCAAAGGTGAAGTAAAAAGCATGATCTGAGCAGTAGCACACATTAAAGGCTACTTGTAATGAGATTTTCCTTAAAAATAGAAAAAAAAAATGAAAACAAAATATCAGCAAGAATTTTTATGTGCTATTATTAAAATAGAAAAAAACCTGAAAAAACTTGTGCCATCTCCATAATGCACCATAAAATTATAAATATAGGACTTTGCAGTAAAAGGCAACATAATTCTACCTTCCATTGTTTTAGTAAATTTATGGGTAGAGAGCGAAAAATCTCATAGAATGATTGCACATCACTTTAAATGTAGTTCAATGATTTTTGTTTTTTCCTTTATTTCTCAGGACCTGTCCTATTGATCAGCTAGTCTATTACACATTTCTCCAGACGCTTTGCAAAGTGCGACCTAACAGTGGTGCACTGTTTACTTCTAATGATTCTAATTAAGCCTGAGAAAACGCCAAGACTGAGAATCAGAAAACTTGCCCTCAAATCTTATTTTAGGAAAATCACTTAATTTATTTCAACTTTTGTTTCTTCATCTATTAAATAAGGGGCTTGAATATAAATGTAATAAGCCAAACTCTTTTCCCCAAAGCGTGCATGGGGAAAGCTGCATTGAAGATGTGATGCATATCTTACCACCCGCACTTCAAAGAAAGGGGCAGAATGACTTTGTGTACAAGAGAAAGCTTAGCTTCAAGGCCCTGAAACAGTAGTTCTGAAACTTTAGTGTGCCCGGAAATCTATTCCCTGGGGAATTTATTAGAAATCACATACTTCTGGGACCCACTGTAGAGATTTCAATTCATGAAGTCTGGTGTGAGGTTTAGTGTTCTGTATATTCAGCAAGTGCTCAGATAGGTCTGATACGAATGATCCTGGGACCACCCTTTGGAAATCATTGCCTTAAAAACTATGTGGCTATGGGTGGTACAGGATAAGCACTCACAAGCTACCAGTTGGTGAGACCTGATGTTTTCTTTCAAGTTTCCTGAAGCTCAGTAGATTCTCAGCTTAGTAATAATTGGCTGGGTGTGCTTTGGATGAAGTTTAGCTCCAGACAGAGGGTGCAGCCTGAGGGGCTATGTAATATCATCTAGGTTTGCTCAAGGGCTAGTGCTCTGGTAATTCCTTCTAAGAGAAGCCTGGCTCTGTCACTCCTTAGTATGTGATGTGAGACAAGCTATCTTCCTGTGGAACCTCTGTTTCTTCTCTCTAAAATGGGGGTGGTATCATACATTACTCATGGTTTCATTATGACTAATGCATACGATAATGCATGCAAAGCAGATAGCAGAGCACCTGGAATGTAGCAATGCTGAATAAATACTACTATTGTTTTTGAAAGCAATGGGTGAGACACAATTGACCTAGTGATCAATTTTTAGGACAATCTGTCTTTAAATTTTCAATATTCTTCAAGCATCTATTAATTACTTGCCATAACAGAGCACTCTGATATGGGGGGTACTGTAGATTGGATGTCCTCTCAGCTTCATTGAGGCTTAAATCCTCTCTAACTGTGGAGAGTAGGAAATCCTATTATGGTAATTAAAAGGTGGGTCCTTGAAGAGGTGATTAGATTGTAGGACCCTGCTGTAGTGAATAGATTAAAAATGGTGGTCAGGGGAGTGGTTCTGAGGGCTTTAAAGGGAGAGCACATGAGAAGTTAGTCTCCTTCTGCTCTGCCATTTCTAAATGCAATACCCTGAAGTGCTGTAGTCACCACCAGGACAGAGCCCTCACCAGATGTGTTCCCTGGACTTTGGCCTTCTCAGCCTTCAAAACTGTAAGCAATACATTTTGTTTTCTTAAAAATTACCCAGTTCCAAGTATTTTGCTATAAGCAACAGAAATGGACTAATACAGGAGGTTAAAAGAAGTGGTAAATACAAAGATGAGTAAGGTTTTCCCTGACCTCCAAGGGCTAGGCACATCGACTAAGATAAGCACGTGGAACCTATAGGAAGGAGAAAGGGATTCACAGCACGGCTTGACTGTGGGAGTGTCTATCCTTAGTTGTAAACTAAGGTTGATGAAGCCTCTTAGGTGTGAATAAACCTTGGTCCAGGGTTATAAGGAGGGGCTGCTGGGGAGCTTTCAGTAGCTCATATAAATTTTCAAGTTGTAGTATGGATCACAATCTGTTATAATTTTTGCTGTCAAATGGTTGGATAACCCAAAACATGTTTGTAAAACAAAATAAAATTGAGGAATGATCTTTCTTTTTCATTTATTTAAGAAATTGTTGACCAACATTTTGAATAATCAGTGGGAAAGAAAAAGCATAAAAAATTCCGAATGAAAGGAAGTAGTATTATATATTTTCCTAACAGGTATGGGGAAACAGGGTTTCTTGAATTTGGTGATGCTTTCTTATTGAATTTTCTCCAACAGGGCTTCCTAATGTATGGGACACTTCCTTTGACAGACTGTTCAATACCTTTTCAAAACATACAAGAATAGCACCTGGGTGACAGAGACTATAGATATTTGTTTCTGAAAAAAGTAAGTAATCTCTTCGTTTCTTTCAGAAATCACTGGTGGAGGAGGGAAAAACATTAAAATAAGGTTAACTAGATCTGGGTATTATGATGTCTGCAAGAATCTGCAATCCAGGGATAAAGAATTCACATTTTATTGTGAAGAGACACAGCACTGGCTGAAGAGTAGACACAATTACTTCAGTTAGGAACAGGGGTCCTCAGAGAGGAAAAGAGGGGAATTGGAACCATCACGATTTCCTGACAGCTCTGCAGCTCCTACCCAATTCATTAGCAATGGGCAACTAGTACTTCTAATTAAGAAGTCATTTAAAATAATTTGCAAAGAGCTGGACATGTCAAGTGTGGAAAGTTCCTCATAGAGAAGCACTTCAGGGCTAATGATGATGAGACTGACAACAGTTGGGGACCTCAGAATCTCACTCTGGAAGCTTGAAAGAACACCTGATTAGCACCTGCTTCTGGTAAAAGTAAAATAAAGGAACCAAAGTATGATCGTGAGCCAGGTAATTTTCAGTGGCAAAAAGCCATCATGTGCTCCAGGAATCCTGCTATTCTAAGTAAACTAATCAATAACAAAGGTAAATTCTGTTAACAGGGAAATGAATACCTCCACTGAAATTGCAAAGATAAGTACCTCCAGAAAGCAAAGGTAGCTGACAGCTTTCCATGTACTATACTCATTTAAAACAACAGCAGGTACTCTCTAAGGCCAGCTTGGATTTCTCCAGTTTGGCTTGTTAAAGAAGTTACACTGTAACACATAATATACTGTCTGTCGTGGATAGAGGAGGTGAAAGTGACCTATCCTTTGGTGTGGCCACATTGAAAGGACTTGTGAGTTACAGGGACCTATGTTCAAATTTTTAATTTGGCATTCACTAAATGAATGATACTGATTCTTCTTTAAACTTATCTAAGCCTCAGCTGCCTTATCTGTATGATGGAAATATTATTGGTCATTTCACAGAGCTCTTGTGAGAACTGGTTATGATATATGATAGGTATGGTAGCCATTATTATTTATATTTTCCAACACCGGGGATTCATTCACTCAAAAATATTTTTTGAGTGCTTGTCATATTCTAGCCCTGTGTAGATTCTGGATGGCCTTGTCATAAACATCTCTACTGTACCACTTTATTCTCTAGGTGACAATCACTGGGCATATGTGAAAATGAAGAAGGCTCTGTGAATTTTTAATATTTAGTCCAGATATTGTTTTATGAACCCAGCAGAATTGGTGAAAATTTTCAAAATATGACAAATATTACCATGTTGAATTATCCCAAATGACTCTTGGTAGGGTAGGAAATAACTTTCATCCTCAAAGAATAAACCTTTATTAACATCGAGGATATTCACTTGCCTGTGTCATGGTGGGATCCATGGAGTTCTCCAAGACGAATTCTCAAATTGAGTTAGTCATGACCCTCTTGTTGAAAAATTATAGTCTTCTACCTGCTATTTTCAGCAAAAGGTTTATCTGGATTTCTATAATTTGAATTGTTTACTTAAAACTCAGACTCAAAACACAGCGCACACTGTCAGCGAAATTATTATGGGCAGGGGTTCCACTCTGATTTTTATCTTAGTGGAAGGACTTGAGAAGCAGGATGACTGTGGACTAAATAGAAACAGGATTAATAATTAGTTCATTAAGACTTTTGCCAATTGTCCTAGCCAATTAGTAGACTAAGTTATATTCTGCTTTAATTTTCTCAGTGATAATTGGGAAATGAGTGTCTTGTACCTACTAGGATTCGTGTTACCTGTGTTTTGATCTTCTTATATAGATAAGACTCAACCGTAGCTCTCAAACTGCAGTTGCCTCAGAAGCACCTATAGGAGGGCTTAAGACACAGAGATCTGGGCCCAACCTCCAGAGTTTCGGATTCACTAAGTCTGGGGTGGGGCCTGGGAATATGCGTTCTGGACACATTTCCAGGTGATGCTGATGCTGCTGGTTTGGAGACCACACCGTGAGAACCACTGGAGAGGAGCAAGCCAGTCTAATTTGTCTCAGGTGCTGCAATTATGCTGGTACCAGCCAGCATTCGTATAATATTTGTTAGCACAAATCCTTTCCCATACAGTTGCATTTTTTCCTCCCACTAACCCTGGGAAGTATGCATTATTGGTACTGATTGATAGAAGAGAACTGTGCTGTAACCGTTTCTGCTTTTTTTCTCCTAATAGGCTGCAAGTTCTTTGAGGCCGGATTCCTTATCACATTCAGTTTTGTACCCTCAATGCATAGCGGGGTGTCCGGCAATACTTATTTGTAGAACGAATAGAGGAATTTGCTCTAAGTCACACATGGAGTTTGTGTTAGGGCCCAGGTTTGAACCCAGACTCCTTAAATCTTAGTCTAGTGCTTTTTCTACTCTTGGGTATAAAAATCAAAAAGCAAATTTACTCTCCTACTTGGGAAGAGGCAGAGTAGTTTTTCTGTTTTATCCTAAAATCCTGGGTTTAAAAAACTAGCTAATCAAGGTGCTTAAATTTTGTTTTGAACTATATTGTTATCCACTAAAATATGACACATCAGCCATGTCTTATACATTTATTTTTTTCTCTTTCATCATGACTGCTTTAACAAACACAGACAGTCCTCACTTTGCACGGAAGTTAAGGACAGTAAAAATGATTGTGCAAGATAAAACTGCAAAAAATGATCGTAATAATCAGTGGGAAAAGTTGCACAACTTTAAAATATTTTTGTCAAAACATTAAGGATTCTTTTATTATGGGTTATAAATGTATAGAAAAATGAAAAAAAACCCGATATTTATTTAGTGCATTGTAATTTAAAACATTAGAAGCATTGAGAATTAAAGGACTTTATTTCTTTGTAAATAACTTATTAAGCATGTTTGAACAGTGCTCATCTTGTGCATACTGTATAACTTATGATATGGAATGAGCACCTTCCCCATGCCTTAAAAAATTGTCTTACTCCTTTCTAGGTTTGGATCAGCTTCCAACATTTTATTCTCTGCACTTTCAATGTTGTAAAATATCTCTGATAGCTCTTTTAATGTGAAGATTTTTGCTGGCATCACTTCCTCTGGGACATCTTTATCCTTTTCATCTCAACCACTTTCCTCATTTATGTTGATAAATTCTCCCTCACTAAGTTTCTCTGGCTGCGTATTTAGAGACTGTTGAACGGCTGGCAGTGTCAAACATTCTCATGGTCAGCTCTTTCTTCTATCTCTCTTTGGAACCTGGGTGTAAATCTCATGGCAGAATCTTTATCTGAGCTCCAGCATCACCACATAGCTTACCATTAATCAATTCATGCTGAGTTATGAAATAATGAAAGCAGCAATGGCTGGAGGTAAAAGGTTCTTCTTCAGTCTTCTTGTAATTACAATATTCTTTTAATGTGGCAACTAACTTCATTGCTTGGCCTGAATGTTAGCCAGACCGATTGGGATTTTTGATTACCGTCTTCAATCCAAAATAGAAGTCAGTTCTTCATTTCAACCATAAGTGGCTTTCTATTTGTTGTGCAATTTAAACTAAAAGATGTTGAAGCAACTCGACTTTGTTTTTATATTCACTGGACTTTTAAAATATGGGTCATACCACACTTTCTTGCAGGCCTAGGTCTTGTCCTATCTTCACCAACATTTTCAGATCTTCTGGTCATCTTATTTTTACTTCACTTTCTGTTTCTTTGCTGCACTTTAATCTTTGTTAGTCAGTTTGCTCTTCTGATTATCCATTTTGTCCTTAGACAAGAAAAGGAGTTAACAAAACTACATGCTTTCCTGTCTGAGTGAGAACAGAATAAAAGATGGGGTTAGACGAATAATGACAGACTGTGAAAGAAGTGATGTAGTCACGTAGTGATTTGTGGACTGAAGAGTTAGCAGTGAAGACTGTATTTTATGTAATTACTGTACTCACAGTTAATACAGTGTGTTTGAAATTTAAACAGTGCCATTGAGAGATTGGTGGTGTTTAATTAAACCATGGTAAATAGATTTTGTACATATTGGAAACATGCAATGTGAGGACTACCTACAACTAGAAATAGTTTATCTCCATATCAGGATGAAAAATATTTGCATAATTTCAAAGCTATTCACTGTCAAAATAGTATCCAAAAATATCTTTTAAGTTGTTTAAAGAAACATCTTTCCTACAAAGAAAAAGAGAAAGAGAAAAGACACTTTTTTTTTTGCCTCCAGATGGACTGATTAAATTAAACCAGAGATACATATTCCGATATGGTTAAAAATATATTTATGTGTATATGTATGTATATACATATATATGTATACACATACAGAGAAAGAGAGAGAGATACACAAATCACTTTTTTAATCCAATGCAACTCAGTCAATTTGTAGAAATAAAAGTTTAAAAGTTGGATGAGATTTACAAGGACTATGTTGAGATTTGATTATTTAAGTTTTATGCTAGTGTAAACTCCTTCTTATGATGTTTCTTCCTCCTGAGTATTTCAGTGGTATAAATAAAAAGGACAAAGTGCTCAGCCATACTAGGTGAACTAGGCTCTCTGATGAAGGGAGAATTTGGACTGGTCTAAAGGATCATTTGTCTAAGTTCTTGATTTTTCCCTTTTTTCAATGCTAGGATTTTATTTACTGTGCTATGCACAGCTATGATGGAACAGCTGGAGAGCTTTTTAGGCATTTTTTTTTGTTCATTCACTGCCTAGAACAGTACCTGGCACATAGCTGGCACTCAATAAACACATATTTTATTGAACCCATACCAGGCCCTGGAAATGCAAAGATAAACATCCTTGTGGGCACAGACTAGGGCTCTCTGTACCATGACTTTCTGCTCAATCTCCAATATTCTACAATGACAATATTAATGCAGTTTTTTAGTTTATTCAGTGCTTGCAAAGTATCAGCAACTCTATTACCTTTTTGCTGTAGTCATCTGCAGCCAAAATTGGAGATGGAAGTTCCACTTTCAAGGTGGTTCACTCACAAGCCTGGCAAGTTTTGCTGGCTGTTGGATAGAGGTCTTCATTAATCTCCACCAGGCCTCTCAATGGGGCTATCTGAGTGTCTTTACAGTTGGTAAAGATTGATCCAAGAAGTCATGACAGAAGCTGCAATGCTCGTTATGTCTAGCCTTGAAAGCCATACATCATCACTTTCTCAATATTCTATTGCTCACACATTATTCCATGGGGCAGAGCACTTCACAAGTGTATGAATACTGGGAGGTATTTATATTGATGTGACATGGATTATTGTCAACCCATTTTGTAGATGAGTAACCTGAGGCATGACTATTAAGTGGCAGAGCTGAGATTTGTATGTAGGCATACTGGCTCCCGAGTTTATGCTCTTAACCATCATGCAATCCTGTAAATTATACTTTAATATTGGCTATCATTATTAGATGTCATCTCCATATGTGCTGTGGGTTTATGAACCCTTTACTCTATTTTATCATTTATTTGTCATCCCTGTAGCAGCAGTACCACACTGTTTTATTGCTATAGCTCTATAAGTTTTTATATCTGAAACAATTCTACCACTTCATTCTTCTTTATGAAATTCATACCTATTCTCATCATACTTCTGTAGACATTGTGGAATAGTCTGTAATATACCATGAAGTACCCTGTTAGTGTTTTGATTCGAATTGTACTGAACATGTAGATCAATTTGGGAAGAACTGATTTCTTTAAGATATTTTGTCTTCCTTTCGTCAATCACTGGATTCCTGAATATGGTGTATATGTCTATTGACGTGTCCTAACTTTTCACAGATCTGATGACTTTTCTATTTGTCATTCAGAACAGTACTCAGCTAGTTTTTCTTTCTTTCTGTGGCAGTCACTCAATCTTGGAAGAAATTTTTCACCACTTTAATTTTTTGCTTTTCCTAGTCTCCCAATTTGGAAAGAAATGTTGCACCATTTGTATTTTGGCTAGAAGTTTTTGGAAAATTCCTGTCCTTTTTGTTTTTCTATTTGTTGTAGCCCTTTATAATCCTAAAAAATACCCTGAGATAACTTCAACTTTCTGCTTATTGTATTACCAACTCCAAGATCCCTTCTCACTTCTCTAGATTATTAGGGGTTTTAAATGTGTTTCATCAGATCTGCCTGGACTAGAGGAATAGTTGGGCAGAGAGGACAGGGGAGAAGAGCGAGGTGTACTGAGATGGGTTGGGCATGTGGGTGAAGGGAAGCAAAACTGTTTGGTTGATGAGCTCTAAGCCAGAGAGTGCTGCCAGGAAGGTTCACTTGGGTGCAAAGCCTGAGTGTCTTTATCTTCAGGACTCATCTTTCCCTCTCCTCATCTCATGCCTCTTCAGTCTCCTGTGGTGCCTAGTGACCCATGGAGGAGCAAAGACTTAAAGACCACATATCTGTTTTGCAATATGCAAGCACATTTCTTTTGGGTTCACTCTATGTAAATGACCTAACATAGTTCCTTAATCTGATGACTAAATGTCCTCAGTATAATTTCTTATTTATTATAAGATCTAATAAATAAGAAACCCAGCTTTTGGAAAGAAGGGTAAGTCCTTAAGATGACAAATGGTGTAGGCTCTTAAGTGTCATATAGGTCCCTGTAGGGGGTTATTTAGTTAATGGCACCTCAGCAAATAGACGGAAGCTCCTTAGATCACAGCAAAAACTTTTGGAACCCTTAAATCTATCTCTATATTTATCATACAGAAGAAGTCCCCAGTGAAAGGGGGCTATGCACACATAAGTCTAGGATATTTTAATCTTAATTTCTCTATGGCTTTAATCTTAACAAGGTTTTTAAAAAATACATGTTAATAATGAAACCGAATAATCTAGAGAGAGTCTTATGGAGTTCCAGCAGCATAGTCATTCTGGGCAAATTGTCTTGTGAAACTTTAATGCTGATATTGGGAAAAGCAGTGAGTGTCATGCTGACTGAAGTGGAAAGTTCTCAAGGTGTGAAATGTACCCATTGCTGTTCAATATTTCCTGGCATAATAGAAGCACTAGGGAACAAGCATTCCCTTGTATGTGGTAAGCTTCATTTGGAGTCAAACTTTTCTTCCAGTACTCTATTTGTAGAGTATTTCTTCAAGTACTGAAATTTGTGGGTGGAAAGGCAACCATTCTCTGAAAGAGCAAATTTTATGTTTATGTTTGCGGTAGTAGCTGAGTTTCAATAGTTTTTTTCAAGAACAATTCTTTTTACTTCTTCAGTTCCCTTCCTCCCTGTTTAGTTCATGTCCTTAGGTGTAACTCTGTAGGGCAGAGAAGATGAAGCAAAGAAACGATTCCCAATGTAATGCTTCTGGTTGGATAATTGGCATCAAAAGGAACTGAGACTTTAGCAGGGGGAAAAAATGAATTGAGACTATAATGCAGCTTTTAAAGCACGGTGTCATAAATTTGTGTGATTGGGAGCACGGCTGAAGTTTGTTCAATGCAAATTGTACTCTTCCTCTTTTCCCTTTTGGAAAATAGCCCAAGGATTATCTTCAGTGTCATTTTTTTTTTTTTTTTTTTTTTTTTTTTTACTTGAAAGCCTTTTTCCCTCCTTGGATTTAGAGATTTTTCTTCTGAGAGCCCTAATGAGATGAGTGAGCAGGGTGTCTGATGCTTCAGTAAATGTGGCTCCCCTAGAAGTAATGCAGACTGAAATGGGGCTTAGCCTAGCCCACTGGTGCATGCACAGGCACCAGTGATCACCCTTAGAAACAAAGAACTCATTGCTTCAAGTTGATGGTCACTGTGAGACATTAAGTACTAGAATGTGGTTAGCTTTTTTCACTCTGGAAAATCATCTTCATTGCTTCCCTTATCTATCTCCTTTAGGTACGAGACTTCATGATTTATAGCTAAATTATATGCCATGTACCACAGTCATGTGATTCCTTCCCTCCCTCTCTCCCTGCTTCCAAAAGTATCAGAAGGAGAGATTGGAAAAGAAATGCAAGGACAAAAGGGCCAAGTGTGTGATAGACAGCCTGGTGGAGGTCCATGTTGTGGGCAGTGAAAGATCTGCTTTCTGGCTTCACTGTCCTCACATGCAGACTTAGAGTTTTGAATTAGGGTCTTTTCTATCCTAAAATTACATGATATCTTAAATCCTTCTTGGCTTCTCTCAAATGTCCTTCTACAGCTGAGCTACCTTAAGTTGTAGTTTGTGGACCAGCAAAACAGGCATCACCCTGGAGCTTGTCAGAAACATAGAATGTCAGGCCCCACCTTAGAACTAAAGAATCAGAATCTATATTTTAACGAGTTTCCTGGGTGATTCATATGCCTGTTTCAGTTCCAGAAGATGTTCTATGGGAAGTCTGTGCTGTAGTTCTAATGTGTCCCCCAAAGGCCCATGTATTAGAAAGTTAAGAAGGTGGAAAATCTATTGTGGTAATTGGAAGGTGGGACCTTAAAGAGGTGATTAGATGGTGAGGACTATGCCCTTGTGAATGGATTGATTCATTCATAGAGTCATGGATGTGGTTCTGATGTCCTTAAAAGGAGAGCAAGTGAGGAGGTCAGCTCTCCCTTGCTCAGCCCGTTCACGATGTGACACCCTGTGTCGCTGTGGAGAGCCACCACCAAGAAGGCCCTCACCAGATGTGTTCCCTGGACTTTGGACTTCCCAGCCTCCGACACTGTAAGAAATACCAGTTTCAGGTATTCTGCTATAAGCAACAGAAATGGACTAATATAGACAGTGATTACCTTGTTTTAGGTTGAAAACAAACACCAACCAACCATCCAATCAATCAAAGGAAAGATCTCAGTTAGATTCACCTATTCTGAGGTCTCTTCTGTATTGTAGGATCTTTGGACTGTGGAAAAAATGTCAAGTACCCATAAATATTCAGAATGTCCCACTACAGTTTGTTCTCCAAGCAGCTAGAGGCCATATTAGAAGGCTACTAGATTTAATATCTGTTTACACCTCAGTGAATGCCTGCAAAGACCGGTCTCTTGTTACTTGGTTTGTTTGTGCGCCTTAAAACACCAAGTACACAGGGCCAGGCTCACATTAATCATGTCTTTCCTTTATGGCACATCACATTTATAAAGAACTTTTATACCTTCTGTTTTTCACAGTAGCCAGAGCAGGCTTCAGAGCAGGTGTCTTTGCCCATACGTTAAGAGTGAAGTCTCCGAGGCTCAGAGAAGCTAAATAATAGACTGGCAGTCTCAAGGTCTCCACCTCCAAATCTGAGGCTCCTTCCACCTCAAGGCTGCAACACATTTTACAGAGAGCACAGACTTTCCATTAGGACTTGTTTTCCTTTCAAGGGCTTATAAGGCAGGTTTCTTGCCTATTTCACAGGATTTGAGGCACAGAGAATATGAAGACCAGTATTTGAACACACGGCGTCTGGAAATCCCAGGCCCTTGGGTAGCTCTGCTGGGCTCCATGTTTACATTTAATAATCACCAGGGGACAGTGACCTCTGTCTCAGCGAAGCGAGATAACTAGCAGGTGTGCCTCAGAGACTCCACACCCAGTCCCACTAAACTATGACACCTGACTTGTTCTGAGAAAGCTGCGGGCTTTTTCCCTCTCAACTTGCTTTTTTAGAAATCATCTTTCATCTTATGAGATATGATTCTCTCCCACATGTGGTTCTTCCCAGTTCCACATATTTTACTTAAGATGCTAAAATCAACATTTTGCTACTTCCTTGTCAGGCATCGTGAATATGTTTTGTTATTTCCAATTCTTCCCTCCATATAGGATTGTGTAGGGGGTCTAAATTTTTTTTTGCACCAAGAGGAGGAGCATGCAGAGCTGTCTCCTAATATTATGTATGCAGGACTGTGGCTGAGATTCAGTTCTGCTTTTTAAAACTGCATGCAGTGTTTGCTGGGCAGAACAGCTGGAAACTGGTCAATTAAAGTGTCTTGTTGGCAAGATGTTGAAACGTGATTCATTAGCAGGTTTGCTGATCTTTTGACCTGCGCTCCCTCTGAAAGCTGATTAGACGGTTATTTTTGGTCTGCTTTGCCTTCATTTAGGCATATATTTCATGCTTCCTACATTATGATAATTTGGCATGTCCAGCTAATGAATCTGTCAACATGTTGGAGAACGTTGAAGTCGGAAGGTTATGTCAAGTTTTTGTGGCCATAAAAAAACAACAGCAAGATTCTCTTTGACTTAGTATGAGAGCCAGTGGCTGCTGTGAGGGGTCCTCCCAAGGGAACACTCATGGAATTCCTACCACACATCAGGGAGGACTATTGTAATTAGAGCCACTGAATGATCTTGGGGACTTAACTTTGTGATGAAATATTTTTTGTGACCTATAGGGAGCTCCTCTGAATGAAAAGTAGACCCTGTATGGCACATCAGTTTTATTTTCCCCGAGGACAGGTATGGGCAAAGGCAGTTGTTATTCTCATTTCATGGATGGCCTTGACTTTTAGCAATTGTGAGTGATGTAGTTTATTTACTTGCTTTGAAGAGGCAGCTTCTGTGCTCTGTACACAGTGGCTATTCTGGAAATCTTACCTGACTAATGATGTATTTGTTTCTGGGGCCAAGTTTGGAGAGAAGTTTTGTTAGCAAGAGATGTGCTATCTAAAATTTATTGCAGATGTTAGCAAAAACTCCAGGAAGCTAGGCCGCTTTGGGACGTCATCTGAAAGGGTGGGCATAGAAAAGTGTTCTTTTGATGAATCCCTAGATAACAAGTTCTAAATAGGTGCTGGCAAGATATTGATATAGGATGAGCTGATAAAACAGTGAGGTCTGCCTGTCTTTTCCCAGGGCTGAGAACTGTTATGTTGAGTTAGGATGAAGGGAAATTTGCTATTCTTAAGCAGTGTTTTCTGGCAAAATTTCTCATCCCTTCCCTCCACTGTTTAGATATACGTTGGAGACAATAGGTATATTGAAGTTTGTGTTAACACTCTTTTGCAGTTAAAGTAAAATCCAAACTCTATAATATGGTCTACAAGGCTCAGGATGAGCTGGTGTCTTCTTGCTTTGCAACCTGCTCTTGTACATTCTTCCCACTCACTCATTCATTCACTTCTTTCTATACTGACCTCCTTTCAACTCCTCAAACAGCCTCAAAGCCTTTAAACGTGTTGAAGAAAGGCAGTTTCCGAACAAGTATCAGATCCAAGTGTACAGAGAAATCACCTTGAAATGTAAATTTGATTACAGGCATGTGTCATTACCCACAGGGATACATTCTGAGAAATGCAGCATTAGACAATTTCATTGTTGTGAGAACATCACAGAGTGTGCTTACACAAACCTAGGTGGTATAGCCTACTCCACACCTAGGCTATATGGTACTGCCTCTTGCTCCTAGGCTACAAACATGCACAGCAAGTCACTGTACTGAATACTATAGGAAACAGAAAAGGTACAGTAAAAATACAGTGTTATGCTCTTATGGGACCACCATCATACACAAGATTTGTCATTGACCAATTCATAGTTATGTGGTACATGACTCTATTTGATTATGCACTTCCCAGTGTGCTTAGGATAAAGAACAAAATTGTTGGTTCTGCAGGTCTTCTTGCACAGTCGGTCTCTCTGTTGTGTGCTCTAGTGTTCTCCCCCTTTCTCTCTCTGTCTGCTTCCTACAGCCTTCTCAGAACACGTACACCATCTTCTGTCTCACCCAATGAACCTGTGCCTGAGGTGTTTCTCTCCTGGAAAATGCTTCCTCACTCTTCCCTCAGAATTCAGCTCTGCAGCCACTTCCTCAGGGAAACCCAACCTAACTTTTCCCCTGAAAATATTTCTTCTATTACATTCCCTCAGTACCCCCCATCATAAGTCATCCCAGATGTATTTTGACATTGGTCCAATATAATGTGATTATTTTGTTGATATGAGTTCCTCCTGGTAGTTTATAAGCTCCATGAACGTAAAGATCATGCATGTTTTTGTTTACCATAATATACTTAGTTCAGCATATGGCCTGGGATCCATTAGACACTCAATACACATGTGTTGGATGAAGAAACAACTGTCTACCAGGCACTATATTAGATGCTGGTCATGAAGTCTGAATAAGACATGGTACCTGTTCCCACAAGCTAGCAGTCTAAGAGAAAGGCTTAAGTTACTGGGTTGTTCCAGTTGAATGCGATGACTGCTGTGACTGATGTGTGTGAACCAGCTGCTATAGGAGCTCTGAGCAGGTCCATCTCAGGAGCTCTGATGGTCAAGGAGAAGGTGCTTAAGATGAGTTTTGAAGAACAAGGGGGATTTAGTGAGGAAGATACCTGGGAAGGGGAGTAGCAGGAGTGGGTGAGGGGCAGACCCCATAGAAGGAACAGCACAGGGAAACCTGTGCACGTTGCCTCCCAGGGAGGGGATGATGTACGCATTCCTTATTGTTTAAGGGAAAATGCAAAGTAATTCTAACAACAAAAGGACTTTAATCTCAATCTTAGATCTAGCATTGGCCTATTAAATAATTCTTGAGGAGAATTCAGTATCTTTCTGGGAAAACTAACGTTTTCTGAGGACCAACAATTTTGGAGAGAGCTTAAATGTTAATTCAGCTGATTCTTGGATGTTAGGAAAGGGTCTTTACATTTTTCTTCTGTATAATTGATGTTATATTTTTATTAAAAAATAGACGTTGTTATTCAAGTAAACATGTCTGTGCCATTCTCATAATTATTTACCCCCTCAATCTCAAAAATAATCAGAAGTAATTGCAAGCTGAATCAACCTTTATCCATAAGCTTGGTCCGGGTATACTACAAAAAGCATGATCTACCACCTCTAGTCTTTACTCCCAGGTCCTGACCTCAACCTTGACATCATACAAAATTTCAAATAAACCAGTTTTTCCTATCTTGGTATTAGAGATCCAAGGAACTTGGCTCCTTCATCTGTGCATTCTGTGCAGTGGTTAAAAGCACAGACTCTGAGGCCAGATTGCCAAAGTTCACAGCCTAGCTTTATTACTTATGAATGGCGAGAACTTAGGCAAGTTACTCAAACTCTCTGTGCCTCAGTTTGCATTATCTTTAAAGTGGGAACAGTAATATTACCATTTAGCTTTGTTATGAGGATTAAATAAGTTAGTATATGTACATTTCTTTAAACAAACTATGTACTAGATAAACTTTATTTATAAATATGTAAGTAAGCAAAAGCTTTTGTCAAAGTTTAGAGGTTGTGGATATCCCCACAACCACAAATGAGAATAAATGTCATTTATATTTGTAATAATAGAATGGATTTTAGGTCAGGCAGTCCTCTAAAAGAAGTTACTGACAAAGCTTACATCATGGAGTTCAAGTGTCTCAAGGCTAGAAGAGTTAGCTATGGGGGAGGTCCTGGGGTGGGACTGAGGGAGTAGCAACCCTTCTTGGAAAAGGCAGAGGAGGAGTGGAGATTCACGAGTTAGTCTCACGTATGGGCTGGTCAAAGTTGCAAGGCTCCAGCTGTGTGCGGCCTGTGTTTGCACCCCAGTGCAACACATGCACACTTTGCACAGATAGTGTGCCCAGCACACTGGGATGTGAGATGATTAGGGCACATGTCCCACCTCACAGCTCATGATTTGGTGATGATGGTGGTGGGGAGGCGACTTAACATTTCCACAATAACCATCCTGAGCCACATCCATTGTGCTAAGTGCTAAACTATAGTTAAAAGCAATTTGCTGGAGAGATTAATTCCAAGTAGCAGAATATGAGAAAGCTCTTTGAGAAGACGGCACTTGAGTTGGGTTGTAAAGGAAGGATAAGGTTTCAGTAGGTTCTATCATGACAGGAGGATATTGTAGACACAAGAAACAGCGGAGACAAATGCCTGGTGGCAGGGAATTAATGGTACAAATTCAGGGAACACAGGGTAGATCAGATGACTAGACTGTAGGGGTAAATGAAGTTATAATCGTTTGTATATGAGGAGAGTCAGCGATCTTTGTTTACATTTATTTATTCCTGGCACAGAAGTGCAAATCTAACTTGCATAATGAAATCTTGACTCGTGTTTCTCTTTCTTCTTTTCATCTGTTTGTCCTTTCTTTCCTCTTAAGTTTTTGCTTTCCTGGTATAAAGACTGATTGTAATTCTCCTCTAATAGGAGGCAACTGGGAACTGACAAGGGACTAAAAGATTGTGTAATCAAAAGCAATAAAAAGATTCATTTGAATGGGTGTCTAGCTCAGAATTCCCAAAGTGTGCTCTTCTGCAAATACAAAATAATGTGTGCTCCTCTAGCATGCAGGGCAATGGCTGTTACCCTACCTGTCTTCCTTTATCACTTAGGTTCATTCTCTGGGTAACCACTATTTTAAATCCATCTTTCTTTCCTAGAACCATTTTCTCTTTAACTGGGACAAAGGAATCTAAGCTTATAGCTTCCTGAGAACAGCATGAAAACGTTTTAAATTACACGGCATTGATGGATTTTCACCTCTTCCTCTAAATACAATACATATGCTACCCCTGGGGTTTGCTTAATGCTTCCTTGCTGATGAAAAAACTGCTGCTTGGCTCAGATGAGGGCCAAACACACTGCACGGCTGCACACTCTTGTTCAGATCGCGGTCTAACCAGCGAAGCTGAAATGGAAAGTCTGAGTCCCTGATCCTTGCGGCACAGAGCATATTAAATGTTGCGCTTGCTAATGTTTCTCCTCTTGAATGTGAAATACATTTTCTCCTGCCTCCAGATCCCAGTGTCCTAAGTGGTCGGGTGATTCTGAGTTGTGTACCACGGACAAGCTGCAGAGGGCTCAGGGGAGAGGCTTTGGAAGGAGAAAATGATGTGAATGCTGAAATGTTCTACCTCCGGGAGAGTCCTTAACAAGAAAGCCTGCTTGCTTTTGGCTGGAATGAAGTTACTGTTCTTTCACTTGCCTCTTTCTGAAAATAATCCTAGCAGCCAGCCTGCAGTTCTTGTGCTGGTTGTATATAAAATGTTATGTATGAGAAATTTGACAAGAAATGTTATTAAATAAATATAAAGGACCGTACATTGGATTGCTGAGTACCAAGATAACAAAACAAAACAGACTGAGGAAAATAATGTATTCTTTGCCACAGACTTATTAGGTGTGCCTGACATGACCACCTCCAATAAGGTGTTCACATCCAATAGCAGAGTGATTTATAATTTGAAAAATGCTTTCACGCATTGTGTCTTGTTTGAGCCTTGCAAACATGTCAGGGACAGAGTCTAGGCAGGGATGTTATCCTCATGGGACCTGTGGGGAAACTGAGGTACAGGAATGTGAATGGTCCAAGGTTACATAGTTGGTAAGAGGCAACTCAAGGCCTAGAACTTAGGCTTTCTAGTGTAAGTTCAATAAGCATTGATCACATTGCCCCTGAGTTGAAACACTGCTGTTGCATAGGACCTTTGTGGGGAGAAGGCACCCTTCCCAGGTCTTCTGAGAAACCTTCCCCGCCCTTGGTGAGTTCCGTGCCTGGTTCATACAGCATTCATTATGCGAACTACCAAATTTGGCAAGTATTGTGGATTCTTCTGTCTCCTGTTTCTTAAATAAGTGTTTGTGTTGACTTAAAGCACAAGCAGTGCAAGAGTGGGTATGACATTGTTGGACACATAGCAAGCATTTAATGGACACTTAATGACTTCTTATGTGTATTTGTTATAGTGAAAAATGGGTACAAGTGTAGGAGGAAGGCAACTTTACATTGAGTAAAGTGGTACATCAACAGGATTCGTACATTTTTTTCCCTGTCTCTTTGGTTCCCTTGAATATCATCAACATAATGGAATACATCATGCTTTCTTGGCATGTCCAGATTAAAAAATAACATTTGGACAGTGGACTAAAATCTTGCTTGGGCTTTCAATATTTCTGAAAATATGATGAAAATTGTGGATTTGCATTACAATTCAGGATAGGAACAGAAGGAGATCTGTGGAAGCGCATTCCTGGGTAATAATTAGGGACTCCTACATTGGAAAAAATGTTTTGTTGCATGATACTAGCCACTTTCAAGCATAATCCGATTACAGCATAAGGAAGAAAAAAACCTCACCTTCCCTGACATTCTCATTGGTGTTAGGTCAGATGGATGTTCCTCCACCTTCATTTCCCTTCTTGTAAATCCCCAGTCTCCTACCCTGTTTTTGGTAAGAAAAGATAATAGTGGTCATCTAAAAATTCTTCATCTCACAATCCTTCATAGTGAACCTACCATATGACAGACACTGCACTGGGTAGAATGGAGATACAAATCTCTGGGACGTGTGCCCTGTCTGCAAGGGGCTCGCAGTCTAGAATGTGTATTAAAATGGCTGTGGATCCTGCTTGGGGGAGGGGAGAAGGGTAAGAGTTCAGAAACTAAATAATGTGGGTTCTCTCCAGGTGGATAAGAGAAGAATGTATGGTATTCCAGCACAGCGCTTACTAATTCATGCATAGGTTCAGATGCTGCAGAATGCAGTCCTCACAAGGGACAGTGACTCATGCAGCATGAGCGTGGGGTGGAGTGCTGGTTGAGGATGTCAGTTGTTGGAAAGGGAAGCAAAGCTCAGATTGTAAAGGGCCTTTGAGACATGGTAAGATGTCTGTTCTTTGTTGTACCATTGCAAATATCCAGATGGGGGAAGTTAAACGTGTTTGGATATCCTTTGTGATATGGCATGGTTAGAGTTACTGCCACTTGCTACCATTGGCTATGCTAAAGGAATTACTGGCTCTTGCCATAACCCAGATGCTGGAAACACAGCCACTTGAACAAAAAGACCCACCCATCCATTGCTAGATGTAGGAACTTTAAAAGCTCTTCAGTGTAATAAGAACATTTCCTTGGAATCTCACGATGTTAACACAGCTGTTTATAAATACTGTCAGTCCACAAGTAGCAGGGGGAAGCCACAGAGTGATTTATCTGGCTGCCTGAGCATTTTGAAAAAAAATACTGGTGATGTGGTAGATTGACATGCCTGCTGACATTTTAAGTAGCAGCCAGAATCTGTTTCTAGCTGAATGGACATGCAGTCTCTCTCTCTGATTACTTATGCATCATATAGCTCTGTGCTGAATCCTTGCCATTTGCCTGTTTAATTCAGTGGATGTAGTGGAACTATATTCTTCTGTTCATGTATTTGTTCTCCAACACTGGTGGCAGGTCCATAAGGCCAATGCCTGCACATCAGAGTCTTGTGGGTAAGTGTTCACGCTTCACTGGGCTCACCCTTGGCAGTGCCTGTCTCTGTAACCAGCTCCGGTATCAAGTTGCTACACGTATTCAGACAGTGAGTTTTTTTCTCTCCCTATTTAGCTGCCTTAGGATGTGGAGGATGTAAGCTACAACTGTGCCCTCTCAGCCTTAAGGATGCATGATTATTAAGTGGATTTACCATAGCTTACTGGAAACTGTGTAAAAATACCCTGCAGAAGGCAGGTCTCTTAGTCCTTTGGGCACCTTTTGGATGTCCTCTCTCCACCAACTGACTCTATTGAATGAGGGAAATGAAATAGAATTAATGGTCTAGGAAAGTTCAAGAGTGAGCCTCTTAAATTTGCTTTGCTAAAGGGTCTTAGAATTCTCAGTGTGACAGACCCTCAACTAAGGGGTCAGGGGCTGCTCTAGATTATGTTTTGGGTGAGTCTGTGCAGCCAAGGTGTCACAGATGGCAGAAGAGACAGTAGGCATAGTCCAGGCCAAAATGCCACTGTGATGCCTGTGCTATTCAAATTGCCCTAATTGTCAGTCTACAGGTGTCAGGACTTGTTTCAGCTTTGCGGGTACAGTATTGGGAAGGATTTTGTCCTGAGTATCCATTCCTAATTCATTTGTCAAACTTCATGTGTAAGATCATATAACTTAGCAAAACCTCTAAAATATTTTCTATTTCACTTTTTCCCCATCTTGCCTTTTTTTGAACTAATCTACATTAAACAAATGGGATGTTATTCTCTTCTGTAGCTCAGCAGAAGAAGGTCTACATTGGTAAACCATTCTAACATCTTCCTAGCTCATGAAATATGTATGTTTACTTAGATCGTCTGTGAAATCTCCACAATTTCCACTTGAAATCCCCTCTCCTCATATCTTGTTAAAGTTGACCAAAGACAAATTACTTTTAATTTTCCACTTATGTCTCGGTTTCATTTCTTTGGATAGATTTTTAAAAATTTAACATTTCTGAAGTATTTATTTTACACTTTGCATTGTAGTAAATACGTTAACATGCATGATCTCTCTACTCTTGCAATAGGTAGGTACTATTTTTCACCATTTTCAGTATGAGGACATTGAGCCTTAAGGAGGCTGAATAACTTGTTTAAGGTTACATAACCAATAATTGATAGAATTTAAGTTCAGATCTCTCTGATTGCAGATCCCGAATTCCAGTCTTTGTGCTTTATTTGCCTCCAGCTATGTGATTGTTCACTGAGCATGATTGTGCATGTTTTTGCTAATACTCCTACTTCGCAGGTCTTTTGAAGCAGTTTTTTTAAAACTGTGGGTTGTGGCTCATTAGTGGGTTATGATCAGCATTTTTTTTTTTTTAATGAAATGGACTAGAAGAGAATATCGAAATGCACTGATGTTATAATGGTAGGTTTATTTTTGTGAAACTTTTCTGACAGGTGTATGTGGGTGTATTGAGTTGTAATACAAAATGTATTTATCATTATAAAGTATTTATGACAATGCTATGCATGATATATAAACAGTATAAGGTAACTTTCTTGCTGTCAAGATATTTAGAGCTTAGTGAAAAGGGAAAATAAGTATATATTAATTAATGTTGGCAAAATACACAGTGGTGGATTATTCAAAGTCAAATATGCACATGTAGGTAATTCTAAGGTCATAATACGCTTTTGGTACTCACCATCTATTGTGATTATTTTTTCTAAAAATATGTGTGCCTGAACATTTTGAAGACAAGGACATTCCTTGCTGGTCAGAGTCCTCAGTGCCTTGAATGGGAGGTGTGTTCATGAGTGCGTATGAAATGAATGAAAGGAGGAATGGGGACATATAGCCTCCATGTAAAGAAACATTATTCTAAAACAGCTCCTCTTGTGTTTAGTGAAACTTATAACCAACTCTCTCATTTTATGCCTGTTTCTTCCTTTCAAAAATGAATCACTATCTACTGCATGTGAAATAATTTGAAAAAGCCACAGAAATTTCCTGAGGAAGCACATAAGCTGGGAATTGTCATGGTGGCTCCTCTTCTGTCTTGACTCAGCTGGAGGCCTTTTCAATCAGCTTTTCCAAGGATGTGACAGAAAATTTATTTTTAAATGAACTGGGCCATGTTTATCTAAAAGGAAATATGCTAGACACATATCTTTTGGTATCTTAGGACTTAACCTTACAGCTTTGTATCAGCCAAATCACTGGTATTAAGTTAAAAGTAGAGTTAACATATTACGAGTCAAAAGCCCTTTTAAAAAAAATTTCTGTTTCTTCTTTAACAGTATAAAGGTATTTTTGTAAAGTTCTTATGATCTCAGATAATGAGATCATATACAGTTTTTGCCTTAGTATTTGCTATTTAAGCTTGTGTCAAGTGGATTATTTAACCAAAGATGCATAAATGAAGAATTCATACTTCAGTTTTTCAGGGGCCAACAGGTTGCCATTTAAAAACTAGTGTAAAAATAAGCAAGGAGAAGAAGTGAAGTTTGACTCAGGATCCACCATGTCTGGATATACTGAGAAATAGTACTTGGAAATTTGATTTGAAATTCTTTAGTTTATTTCTTGCTACCTAAAAATGATCTTTATTGACTTTTCCCCCCAAATTAGACATATTCTATGAACAAATATCTGCATGTTGCCTGATATACAGCAGACATTGAGCTAGATGCTGAGCACAGCTCTGCCCTGGTGGTGGTGGTGAGGAAGCAGACATGTGGAAGGCAGTGCAGACGTGTCCCTGTGTTAACAGGGGTGATACAGAATGTCACAGAGTGCACATGGCCCCCTCAGACTGGGGCGTGCCAGGGCTGCTTCCCAGAGGGAGTGGCATTTAGGTTAAGAACTGAAGAATGAGTAGGAGTGTTTGCTGGGACAAGAGACGGGCAAGCAAGGTGCAAAGAAGAGAGAAATAGAATGTATGTTGCTTTCTGAGAGTTTCCAAGTAGTTCCGTCTCACCAAAACTCATGAAAGTTAAGAAAGAACGTGGTAAGATGTGGCTGGGAGAGAAGGATTGGGATAAAGAGACGTCTGAACCATGTTCTGGAGTTTTTACTCTGCCCCCAGGGGAATGGGAAGCTTTGAAGGGTTTTCATGAGAGGAATGAGGTGACAGCTCAGTGGAAAGCAGCCGTGCTTCACAGCAGCGCTGAAGCCACCTCTCCCCTTCTTCTCTGCAGAAAGAACAGAGTGGCAGCTTCCTTCAACCCTCTTCAGTGGCGTCCTCATGACAGACAGGGGGAGGATGGGGACTTCATGCCACTAGCCCTAGAGACTCTGCTGCTACAGGCAGAGAACCACAGTTACTACACCTCAAATTAGACCTTAGCATTTCCTGAATCTCTGTAACTCCCTAGAGAAGATAACTACTTTCACTTTGATCGAAGATGAGAAGGGAAATCGGGCAAGAATATTTACAGCCCGGCATGACAGAACAGGGAGCATTAAGCCCATCAGTCTTTACTTAAAAGATGGTGCTGTGATCAACAAATATTTTCTCCACCTTCATTGGAGGTTGAATAAAAAGAAATGAGCTTATTTGGCAAGATCTCTCTCTGTTCTCCACTCCTGCCTAGTGTTTCTACTTATTTCTGCCTATGGGTTCTGCATTCAGCATAGACTTCGTGCCCCAATGAGAAATACATAAAATATAGTCTCAGGTACAGACTTTCCAGCTTCTGGCATCCCTGATGTGGCCTCTTGTTTGCTTTATTCTGCCTCATCTACTCCTCCGGATTGCTTGGTTCTTAATTATTCTCATAGGCCTTTGCATTCCTGCCTTTGCCCATCTTTCTTTAAGAGTTTTAGGACCTTTCAGAAAATTATTTTGATGTGTATCTAAAGGGCGCTTGACAAATCATTAGAAGCCAACATTATCTCTTAGGAGTAAAATGCTCTTTTCTTTTTATCGTTCTGCACATGTTTTTGTGAATCTGCTTGAAATCTCAGGCACATACAGACCACTATGTGTAAGTCAATGGATGTTATTTCAATGACAAAACAAAAAAACAGTTCTCAACACTTAAGCCAAAAATACTGCAATGTGTTATCACTGCAGAACAGAGAGATCTAGGTATATCATTCCGGCAGATGCCATCATATACACGCAAATAGGGTATCTTAATTAAAAAGAAAAATGAAAAAACCCCAAATTTATGTTAAATGACTAAATTACTAAAAATTTCTGGTTTATCTGACCACTCAATGTCTCACCAGCTACTTACCATGTCTCCTGCTACTTCTATTTGTCCAAACATCAGCTGTCTACTTTCTTTTGACATTTTGACTGTGAAAGCTGAACGTTCTCCATAGAAGACTCTGTGATCACTGGATGCTGGTCCCTGCCTTAAATCCGGCCTGTGCTTGGGATTACTTTATGTTGTTCACCTTCCGCCTCTCCCAGATCTTCACGATATAGCTCCTAGCTCTCTACCAAAGGCTTACCAGTGTCTCTGGTTCTGGTGTTAATGTAGTAGCTGAGTCTTACCAAGGTCCTGAGTAAGAATTTTCCAGGCTCTTTCTGGCATGCTATTAATGCTCTTTCTGCTCCACTCTCACAAATTCACATGGCTGACTCCTTTCCAACATTCGGGTCTTATCTTCTAAATACCATATCCCACAGTCTTCCTACTTAATATTTCTACCCCAAGCCCCAGTTGCCTTACTAGGAGAAGGCTAAGCTGCTACTTTAAAAAGAAACTCTGATGATGTTTACCTATTTTTCACATAATAGTATTGATGTAATTGGTCCAGGTTATGGGAAAACTCTATGAGGGCTTTTCAAAAAGCTCATGGAAGGATTCATGTTATCTTTTAATTCTATTTTTCCATGAACTTTTTGAAGTACCCTCATATTCCCATGAGGTCATTCATGGATTCAGGACTCCCCTATTTTGTTGCTCTGTCATACCCTACAGTATTGTCATCATCTGGATAATTAACATTGCGTTGTAGCTACACACAGTTTCTAGCCAATGAGAAAGAGAAAGAGAGCTTGCAGAATGCATGCTCAGAACCAAGAGTGGTACAAATCATTTCCTTTCCTATTTCACTGGTGAGGGCATAATCACATGGCCACACTTGCTGCAAAAAAAGGCTGGGATATAATTAGCTGGGCAGCCATGTGCCCAATATAATTCTTCTTCTAAGAAGGGAAGAATGGGTTCTTTTGGACAACTGGCAGTCCCCTCAACACTTAGTTAACAGTCACTCTATCACATGACCTTGTTTTATTTTCCTTACAGCATCTGCCATTATCAGAAATCATTTTTAATTGAGTTGATTAATTTAGTCTACTTGTTTACTAAATCTTTCATTAGGATGTAAGATATATAGCAGCAGAACCATGTTCTATCTCATTTACCTCTGCATCTTTACTGCATAGAGCAGTGCTTGGCATATAGAAGGTGTCACGAATGTTTGAGGTCCCTGAGACTGGGTGAATCACTTGCTCTAGCTGTAAGCTACAAGATTCTCATAAGTACTGTCTCCTCTTTTACATCTGCTAATAGGCTCACACATCAGGGTAGTCAGGGAGCTGAACTGGAGATCATGTACTGGAGCTGCACTTAATTGAATTCTTGCCCTCTTAGAAAGGACAGACCTCCCTCTCGAATGTTTGATCACTGACTCCTTCCTTTAACAAACATCCAGAGAGATAGATGAATTACATCTAACTGGAATGCTTAAATCAGGGGAGTAACTAGTGGCCCAATGTACTGCAGAATACTCATGTCATGCTTTTGAAATATGGAGGCAAGATTTCAATTTCTACTGCGGTTCATTCTATTTTCTGGAAGCATCCACCTTCTTCAGCAGTCAGATCATGATTATGATGTTCCTGTTGGAGTTCAACCTGAATTGTATATATCCTGATAAAATGAGAGCCTTTTTCTAAGGGATGGAGGAAAGTTCTTGCCAGACACTCTCCATTATCAGCTCCCTTTGGATTCTCTACTGCTGTCTCTTCAGACCAGCAATTCTAGATCCTCACTTTATACTCATCTTCATGCTGTCTCCTGGCTTATACCAATTTTATCTGATGTTAACTCTTCATCATTCTCCACTGGTGATTATGATTCTGGTGTTGAAATTAAATTGCAAAAAAGGATAGTAATGTAGATTATAAATTCTATGTGAGTAGGGACAAGGTCTGTCTTATCCATCATTGTATACCTATTACCTAGCAGTACTTGTTACACAGTAGGTCTGCAAAAAGGTAAACAAACAACAGCAATGAAATGATGCATATTATACTTCCAGAAAAGTACGAAGAAGCACTAAGATGTTGTGATGAATTAGAAAGAGCGCTCAGAGAGCACACTGTCTAAATTAGAGCTCCTTTTCCCTACAGCAAGCAATGAAACCTAGAATGTCACATTGGCCTTCTTCCTCCTCCTCTGAAAACTCTCATGTGACAGGTGTCTTGCCCTGTGCCCAGAGGAAGAAATGTTACACAGAGAGGCCGAGAAGAATCTGAACAAACAGGTCTTGCTGGGTCCCTCCCCCCAGTTTATTACCATTAGATCATACACTTTTTGTCCAATTACACTTCTACATGGCTGTCCATTCTTCATCAAACCTAGGCATAAAAATACAGTTTTTCCTGGGTCTTTGGGTGTTTGAAGAATTTTTTTGTCATGTAAAACTTTGATCAGATAAAGTTATTATGTTTTCTCTTGTTAATCTGTCTTTTGTCATAAAGTTGTCAGTTGTGGACCTTGAAATGGATGAGGAATAGTGTTACACCTTTAGCCCCTACTGTGGTATAGTATAGTTGCTTAAAGTTCAGACTTGTTCTATTATGATCTCCATTATTTGCTGGGATTGCTATAATAAAATACTATAAACTGGGCGGCTTAAACAACAGACATTTATTTCTTACAGTTTCTGGAGATTGGGAATTCCAAGATCAAGGTGTCAGCTAATATGGCTCCTGGTGAGGACCCTCCTTCTGTCTTGCAGATGACTACCTTCTTGCTGTGTCCTCACGTAGTAAGGAGAGAGTGATCTATCTCTCTTCCTCTTTTTACAAAGGCACTAATACCATTATCTAACCCTAATAACCTACCTAGTGGTTTTATGCATCAACCTGACTGGCCCATGGGTTGCCCAGATACCTGATTAAACATTATTTCTGGGTGTGTCTGTGCATTGGATTGAGTTTCTCCCCCAAACTTAATCCACAGTGTAACTGTTGAAGGTTGGAAATCCTGTTACGGTAACTGAAAGGTGGGGCCTTGAAGAGATGATTGGATTGTAGGACCATGCCATAATAAATTGATTAGAAATGGAGGTCATAGGCATGGTTCTGAGGGTTTAAAAAGGAAGTTCATGAGGAGCTATCTTTTGTTCTCTCTCTTCAGCCATTTTCACAATGTGATACCCCACCATCACTGTCGCCACCACCAAAACCTTCACGCACTGTGTTCCCTGGACTTCTGACTTCCTAGCCTCAGAAAGTGTAAGCAGTAAATTTCATTTCCTTTTAAATCACCCCAGTTCCAGGTAATGTTGTTAAAAGCAACAGAAATGGACTAATACAGAAAATAAGGGTATTTTGGGAAAAGATTAGCATTTGAATTGGTGGACTGAATAAAACAGATCTCCCCCAACCTTTTCCCTCAGCAGCCCCCTGAACCGTAGGCCTGAATAGAAGAAAAAGGCAGAGTAAGGTTTGATTTGCTCCCCTCTGCCTGACTGAGCTGGGACATTAATTTTCTGCCCTCAGCATTCCTGGTTCTCAGACCTTCAGATTCGAACCAGAATCTACACCATCAGCCCTTCAGCTCTCAAGCCTTTGAACTACACCACCAGCCTTCCTGGGTCTCCAGCTTCCAGGTGGCAGATTGTGAGATTTCTCAGCCTCCATAGTCTCATGAGCCAATACTGTATAATAAATCTCTCTCTCTCACATGCACAGAGTCTCACACTCTCTCTCTCTATCCTATTGATTCTGTTTTTCTGGAGAACCCTTACTAATATACCTCCCAAAGTCTCCATCTTTACATACCATCACTCTGACGATTGAGGTTTAAAGATATGAATTGGGGGGGGGGTATGATTCAGCCCATAGTGTAATCTGTATAAAATTATTTAATTCTTGTCACTTTATTATGCTTCGTTTCCCTCATCTATAAAATGAGGATAATAACAGAGCTTACCTCATAGGACTGTCGTGAGTATTAAATGGGTCAGTACTTCTCAAGTTCTTTTAAAAAGAGCCCAGACACATAATAAATGCTATGGAGGACTTTTTAAATAAATAAAAATAAAGTACATGCAAGACATATAAAAGAGCATCAACAAAAATTATAAAGAGAGAATGGCTAAAAAATTTATGAGCACAGAAAAAAAACCTGATATGAGGGAACGAGTGAGTAGGGGTAGAGAGAAGTTTGAGATAAAGTAGGAGAGGAGTCCAGGGGCTAGACCAAGTCAGGACTGGAAGGTCCTGGTGAGGAGCACGGGTTTTGTTCTAAATGCAGTGGGAAGCCATTTTATTTTAAATGGGATTCAAAGGCTTGATTTATGTTTTTAAACTCCAGATGCATACATCTAGGTGGAATGTCAAATAGTTGAGTGGCTATATTATCTACACTGGAGTTTGGAGGTAAGATCTGAGGTAGAGATAATTTGGGTGAATTAACTGTATTTGGACTATATTTAAAGGTAAAGGATGGATGAGGTCACCTAGAAAGGGTGTGATAGAAAAATGTTGACTGGGGTAGGGGATTAGGGGCAGGGGTGGAGGTTAGAACTCCAAAAGATGGATAACTTTTGTTTTTTACTTAAAAAATTTTTTTTATTATAAGAATTTTTAAACATACAAAAGTTTGAGCAATGCTGCATGGTACAATGAACAGCCATATACCCACCACTTGGAGTCAACAATTGTTAACATTTCACTATAGTTTATTCATCTGATTACCTATCTCTATCTACATCTGCATCTATTTTTATGGCTATGTCTATCTACACATATTTCTCCAGACTATTTCAAATTAAGTTGCAGGTCTCATGACACTGGACCCTTAAATACTTCAGCAGACAGCTCCCAAAACTAAAGACATTGTTCCACATAACCACAAAACCATTTCATATTTAAGAAAGTTGACAATAATTCACTAAAATAATATAATACTAACTTGTACTCAGATTTACTCAGTGTTCCCCCAAATATCTTTTGTACATTTAATATTGCCAATATTTAATATGTGTGAATGAGAAGGAGCTATGAAGGGGGATGATGGAAGTTAAGGCAGGAAAATCTGGTATCAGGGAAACCAACAGAGAAGTGATTTCAAGGATGTTAAATCTGTAAATACTAATAGCCTTCAACAGTTAGCTCTTTGTCTTAGAAAACTGGAGTCTAGGGCTATTTGAAAGAGGTTGAACAATATGACTTCTGGATATCCCTTCAGACTAATGATTTGTGATAAACTAGGAATACTCATATTCAAATTTATTTGGTAAGGAATCAAAGATGAAAGGAGACAAAAATCCAACATTATTTCTTGAAGAACTGTAAATTAACCTTTGCCTATTGACGTGTACTTTATCATCATATTTGGTAGGTATGTAATGCTTTCTTTCTGCAACTGACCTAATTTCAGAGATTCCTCACCTCTTTAAATTTTCCACTCCCTGCATGTTCCATTAAATATGCCATTAATTTAATGTTATTTATAATCCCAGTTCTTTACTCCTCTCACCATTAGGATGACCATATAATTTATCTCTCAAAGTAGGAAACTTAAAAGAAAAAGAGCTAGAGGTATAAACTGCAGTATTCCAGGGAAACCAGTCTGATGGTCACATTAAGGATAAATTGCCTTCTCATTTTCTTTTTTTCCCTCCTCATTCACTACCTCCTTTATAACTTAATATATAAAGAATGGAATTGCTCTGGGATACCCTTTATGAAAAAGCGACTTCTGCACAGAGCTTTCAAGAGGCCATCGAATGAAATGCACATTACCACAACCTTTCAAAATTTTAAGCATTTTGAAGTGATTTCTTGTCATACCTTACTTTAAAAAATATTTCTGATTTCCAAGGTTTACCTCCCTCATATACTTCTATTTATTACATAATTTATGAAATTTCTTTATAATTATTTTACTTTGACTAACCTGCGCAGGTATCTCCTAGGCTTCTGTCTAAAAATATGCAAGCTAATGTGTGTTTTAAAAATTTTAAATAACTGTTACCCGGTTTCACGTAACTGATGGATCATATGCTTGTAGTAAAAAAAGAAGTTAATTTGGAAGCACAATCGTCAAACATATTTGAAAAAACCTTGTGCATGGTAAGCTACCAATAACTATTGTTGATTGAACAAATAAACGAATGAACCAAATTATACTGTTTTGGTTTGTTCCTAAGTTGGTAGAATAGTAGAATTACCTTTCCCCTTTTCTTATAGAAGAAGTATCAAAAGGAAAAGTTGAACACAAGGAGGTTTATTCTTTTCTTCATCCTTTGTGCAGTGAGTGCTCTTTTAATTTGAATCAAAGTAAGTGTATGGTAAGTATCTACTAAGAATGTCAAAAACAGTGGATTTTGGGGTTTCCCCCCAAAATGGAATTACAAAAGGATTGAAATATGATTTTGGTAAGTCAATATCACCTGGATTTTTTAGTGTCAGTAATGGGTCTTCTAAACTTATTTACTGAAAAACGATTTTGAAGGACTTCAGTTTTGGAAGTTGTTGATCGGTACGAGATGCGTTTCCATTATCTTCTGTGTTCTTTCCTGTATAGTGAAGACTGGTAAGTGAGATGCTACGTAACCCAGGCTCCCTTGCTGTAGGGCTCTGGATGTGATTTAGAGTCTACTAAAGAAATATAGTCATACGAAATTTAGAAGACAGGAAGGCAGAGGCCATCGTTTTGCTTCTTTGGTGGCCTGCAGCAAGTCAGATGGACGTGTTTACCGTAGCTAACCCCATGCTCCAGTGGGTAGTTACCAGCTTCGTGGATTTATAAGCAGCAGCAGCAGCAGTTTTCCCCTCCCTGGTTTCTAGCCAGGGTGGTGTGACGTTGGAGCTAGTTGTCCAGTGTTGGCCCTTTGGCTTCTCCACTCCTTCCAACAATTCTGTAGCTACCTAATTCCCATATTACATCCCTTTCTTATTAAGACACCCAGAGAAGTTTTGCTTTCCTAAACTGAATCTTGAGCGATACAGCTTTATAGTATTTGGTTTTGGTGTAAAGTAAGATTTACAGAAGCAATTCTCTATCTGAGCATTTAAATTGATTATAAGGTTTATAAAATTTTTAGTTTATACATTTACAAACTCTGCTGTGAGGATGATTTCTTGTGGCTAAACATTTTAGTTATGAGTAGAAATTTTATACTTGACTCTTAAG
Organism: Cynocephalus volans; assembly: GCF_027409185.1. Lineage (NCBI taxonomy): Eukaryota > Metazoa > Chordata > Mammalia > Dermoptera > Cynocephalidae > Cynocephalus > Cynocephalus volans. The sequence goes on along the minus strand of NC_084460.1, from coordinate 101,207,355 downwards.
ATACTTTTCTAGGTAAAAGGGTACGTACAATATATATACATATATATTCCTAATTTCCTGAATTACTCTTTAAGAAGGTTGTAGAAATGAATAATTGCAGTAACTTTATATGAGAGTTGAGACTTTTTTTTTAATGGTGGAAAAGAGTAAGGGAGGTAAGTGGGAGACTACAGGGAAGTGAGCTGCTAGATGACATTCTGTGTGAGGCCAATTGAAACCTTTGGCATACTGAGGCATTGAAAATAGGATGGTATCTCCTCTCTCTCTCTCTCCACACCTATATACATAAACAGAAAAGTAGATTGATCTCTCCACATCTCTCTCTCTCTCTTTCTCTCTCTCTCTCCCCCCCTCTCTAAAATGATAGATAGATGGATGGATGGATAGATAAATAGGTATCTCCAAACATTTTTGCTTTTCCCCCCGCATGTTGACTACTCTTATGCTTTGGAAAATATATGAAATATCAAATTCTTAACCTCTCTTTCTTCTGGGCCCCCGCTTTGCTGGTGCCCTGAGCAGGTGGGTTATTTTGAGAATCTTCGATGGCTCTATTCAGGCTCTAAAACTTGCATAGCTTGTGTGAGAGAAGAATAATAATGTATTGGAGAGAAATCCTTGCCATGTTCACTCTTTCTTGTGTCTAACCTCTGCCAACTGGGAGTGAGTGGATAAGGAAAGATGAGGAGGAATCCTTTTCAGATACCACAAATCATCTTTGTCAAATATCTCCTTTTATAAGTTCCGTCTGGAGCAGTAGTCTGATTGTCCCCTCCTTCTTGGGTAATTGTATGTATCATATTCTAACTTGTACTCCAGTGAGTTCTCTGTCTCTCTTGTGAGGCTCTGACAAGCTTCACCCCCAAGCACTTAGCAATGTGCTGATATCTGTCTCTCCAAACAGACTGAGTAAAGGAAGAAGTGAATGAATGAAGACATGGAGTTGCATGCCCCCCCACCCTGAAATTCCTCCTCTACCATCATATTCATATGCCTGTGATAAAATTTAGCTCAGTATATCCTGAGCCAGGTTTGAAGATGTGTGTTTTCTATTGTGAAAAATGTCCTCGTTAGAATTTTCATTGCGTTATTTCTCTTTTTATGTAGCTATAGCTGGGGATAGACAGAAATGTCTTTGGGAGGCAGAAAAGACCAAAATTATATAGACGTATCTACAGTCTCATTGTTTCAAAAGGTCAGAAATTGTTGTAGTTTCTTGGCATTCCTGATCATAGCAATTCTTCTGGGATAATTGAATGTTATCTTTCCAAGGCTTTTTCTTAGCCTATGGAATGATCATTTATCTCCATGATTGTCTACTTCATCTTTTTGTAAATTAAACTCAGCACATTGTTTTTCTTAACTCAAAGGTCAGACTTCCAATGTGATCATTTCACTAGAATTATCAGCCAATGACATCTCTATTTTCTACAATTATCGATTTCTCTAGTTTCCTTTTCTCTAAATACATCTCAAATCTAATAACTTTTAATGTAGTATTTCTTTTAATACCAGAATTGCATTTTCATGATTTTAAGGTATATTTGAAAGACTTAGCTGATTCTCTATTTGTCTGCTAATGTCTTATTTCACAAATGAAATGCTTTGAGGGCTCATAAAATAAGAAATATTTGTAAAATATACTCTCATAATATATTACAAGTGGTTATAAATTTCTTAAAGATTTTTAGGACTGAAGGGGACTCCGAGGTTATTTCTGCACGTATTCAAATATCTGGGTATGAAACAGTGCCTTTGCTTAGTAGGTTTTTAAAAAACGTTTGCCAATTTAATCTGAACAAAATCTGCAATTTTCACCAATTTACCATATAATTCCAAGGCTCCCTAATTAGTATGTTGTAGTTTGAGATTTTCCACAGTATGTTCTGAGGAACAGTGGCTACGAGGACTGTTGGTAGGTGCTACATAAAAAGATATCTTTGGTCAAACAAACTTTAGGCTAAACAAAATTAAATGGGCTTCCTTACTTAAGGAAGTCTCAGTAACTTTAACGTACTTCTGTGTTCTGTGTTTCTCCAGGAGGAGTGTAGAGTTCACAGTTTTTCTCTGACCTCAAAGAAACCCCTTTTATTTCACAGAGCAATTTTGTGGAATTGCAATCTATAAGACACATTTTAGAATTGGGATAGACCAAAAGGTTAAGATGGACATAATAACTTTTGGATTGACTTTTAAAAATATTTTTGCAAACTGGTGAAGATATGAACTGATATGTTTCTATTCTCCTTTTAACTCTTTTAAAGATCAGATGTGATCACTCGTACACACTCCTCACAGCCATGGACAGACAATGCACTTCCCTTAGCTTCACTGTGGTTCTAAATCTAACTTCCGGCAATTTGTTGCTGCTTTCATTTCTTAGTAGAGCCAATAGTGGGGAAGAAATTGATGTCCAACAACCTCAGACATTTTTAACAATATCAGCAGAACCTTTCTTACCGGACTGGCATTTAGCAGGTGGAATATGGAGTACAGAGGTCTTCGTAACATGAAGATTTCCCCAGATCAACTCTAAAATAATTAAGCATCTGTTAAGTGTGGAATGCTGTGGAAGTGCTGTATGAAGTGAGTAAAAGTGTGGATGGTGGGTCCTCTTTTTATCACCTGCTTTTTATGAGCTCTATTGTTCCATAAAGAAATTCTGATTACATTTTCCATTATACTGGGATAATTTTCCTAACCATAGAGTCCCTCTCTTGGTTTTAGTTGATTATAAATTGATTCAGTGAATAGGTACTGCATGGCTGAAGGACATTGTTTTCTGGGATGGGAAATCCTAAAAAGAAGCAAGTAAAGAAGTGTGGGAGAATGAAAAATTTCTGTTTGGAACATATCAAGCATGAGATGCTCCATTAGATATCAAATGGAGCTGTTGAATAGGCGTGGGACATAAGAGTCTGAAGTTGAGGTAAAATTTGGGGCTGGCATGTACATTTGGGAGTCATCAGCATAAAGATGATGGTTAAAGCTTGGGAAGGATGAAATCATCCAGATATTCAGTGTAGAAAGGGGAAAAGGAGGCTCTAGGACTGATCCCCAAGGGCACACGTGGCATTAAGAGATCAGAAAGAGGAAGAGAATGCAGCAAAAGAGGTAGAGAGAAGAGGCAAGGTCTTGGAAGGAAAAACTTAGAGTACGACATATTCTGAAAGCCAGCCGGAGACAATGTTTTAGGAAGGAGTGAAAAATATGCCATGTGCTCAGGATTCAAATTAAGATAAAGGCTGAGAACTGCCCATTGGATTTAGCAATGCTGGGCTCATTGGGGACCTGGAGGAAAGCAGTTTCCATAACTGGGGTGCCCTGTGTCTATTGCTGGCAACGGATGATGTCATGTAAATTGCTTTTCAATGGAAGTAACCATTCTGGCTTCCACCAAAGATTGTCCCCTTGTTTCACATACTTGCCTTTGGATCAAAAGCCACTTGTTTAGTCCACATAAACATTTTGTTCCTCTTTTGGTGACTGCATTTAGATGGACTATAGATAAAATGAGTTTGTTTTTGCAGCTACAGTTTTTTTTCTTTAATCTTTTGATTTAAACTTGGCTCATGTACCCAGAGGATATGCTGATATATGATGAAAAGCTGTAAAGTAAACATTGGAAATGAAACCCCAATACTGAATTCAAACTGTTGTCTCGTTTTAATGAGGCCTTTTCTTTGGCACCAAAGCACCATTTCTTCATAGGGTACTTTCCAGTTAGCAAGTAAACTTGACTTTATACAATTTTATATGATTGAGATGGCTTTAATTTACATTATTCCTGTTCTTTACTCTGCAAGATGATTTAAAAAATCCCAAGATGCTAGGGTGAGACCACTGCCATCATGTCTATCAGTTACTCCATAGATAAGCCACAATTAAGGAATTAGAGCAAGCTAATTATACATGCTAATATTAAATATCTCCAGGAAAGGAGATTAGAAATGTACTAGGAAGTTGTAATAGCTTTTCTTGAAATGCTCAAGATTTTTCTAATTAATATTGTAATTCCAATTTCAACTGGACTGAGGTCACACTGAAGAGTCAAAAATAGCTTCTTAATACCATTTGTATATTCTATCTTTTTTCCTAGCTCATATTTTAGTCTGTGTGTCAAAGTGAAGAAAATGAGTTATGTTGTGTCTCCCTTCCTCTCTCTCACTTTTGCTATTAATAAGACAGCCTGACAATGAACTAACCTTTTCAAGGTCAGTGACTAACTGGGCCTCTGTTTCTTCATTTGCAAAATGGGCTAAGAGTCTCTCCTTTGTCCTGCCATCTGAAGGTTGGAAAGGCTGATTAGATTATTAGATGCATTAAGTAACCTCAGGTGTCAGTTTCCTCCTTGTCATAGAAGACTATTTATTCTACTTGTTATTTGAAATCCCTGAAAGCAAAATGATTTGCTGCATTTGTTATTTAAACTCTGTGAGGAAGTTTAGGTAACACACATTCAGCTAACTTCAAGAGAATTTGATATCAGTTATAACCAACTACAAACCTAAACACTGTATTCTGATACTGGCTTTTCTTCCAGCTACTTCACATTTATCCTGCTACAGCCTTTGAGCAAACCCCTAATGCAGTTTCCAAAGACAAAGAAGCTGTGGCACTAGGCAGTTGACTTAATGTGTTCTTTCTTTTTTTTCCTCTTTTTTTGGTTAGCTGTGAGATTATGAGATAATTTGTAAAATACAGTACCTGACAGGATAATCAAATAGGACTGAATTTGGACACATACATGTTCAACCTCAGTGATTTCTAGATTTGATGGCAAACAGGCCTTTAAAGAAGTGATGGAATTTTGTCATTTCATATCCTGTAGATGGCAATGTTGTATTTGAAGAATAAATAGAAACATGCTTAAAGAAAGTGTAGGCTTCCTAGGTGCAGCATTGCTTAATAACCAGTGAACAGGAGCTTTAATGCCAATTCAAGGTATACCATTCAGAAGATATATTTCAGATGGAGAGTACGTATGGAACAGATAAATATCTATAAGTGTCAGCATTTACATTTAAGATTGTGCACGGTTTTAGAGAACGTTTTGTTTCACTGTGCACTCTCCTTTTAAGTGGTCTCATTTTTCTTTTAATAATGCTTTATTTCAGGTCTCATACTTAGAGTTGTTTTCACATTACTGAAAAATGGAGAATGGTCATTGCTGAAACCTACAGAATTTTGTTTTTTTTATTTACACCATTCGGTGAACCACCATAGATAGAACCAGGATGACAGAGAGCCCAGGGATAGACACACTGTGGCCTTCTCCTTGGCATCTGGGAGTATTTATCCTTGCTTTCTCTGGATCTGAGCCCTGAGGTGAGCCAGGCATTGAGGTAGGAGGGGCGTGCTTCCTCCAGCAACTCATTCTGTTATTCTTAATCAGTAAATGCAATTTCAAAAGCAGCCAGGGAGAGCCAGATGAGAAAATTTTAACTGAAATATAAACCCACAATAAGGCAGATATGCTAAATCACTTGCTTCTAAATTGAGATGAAAAATTCAAATGTATGTAAAGGCATACTACAAACCTCCAGCAAGAAAATGTAAACTGAAATGAATATCAGCTTTAGAAACCTAGTATTTTGTTATCTTGACCTAAAGGTTCCTCTTTTTCCATGACCAGAGACTGAAGGCACATGAAGAAAAAGAATCCTGACCTTTTTCTGGTCCATTTTCCTCTGTAAACATGAAATCCCTGGCATGATTGTTATTGCTCAGAATCAAAATATCTTGCCAAATTTAATTCAGATAAGGAAGCAATGATATGCTCTTTGGTAATAACAGGAGATTCAGAACAAAAATGAGCTAGGCATGTGGAAAAAATTTAAAAATGTAATTTAAAAACTTTAGTGTAGTATCAGATTGAATGAGAATGATCCTACTTAGGAATAGAATATATTCTAGCCCTGTTTTTTCCCCTAAAACATGCCTTGGTTGTTAAATATCAAGTTTAGCTGTTAGAAACTTCTAGTCATATTCCATTTTATTGTGTATTTATGCTCTGGCTTCCCTTCTTTTATGATTTCATTGACAGCACAAGAGAAAGGGTTGTTCAGAGTGTGGGTGTTGATATTGGAGAGCCCTGAGGTGACACCAGGCTGTGCCCAGTTCAGCGTGGTGACTTGGGGAAAGTAACTTGATTGTCGTGGACCTCAATTTTAATCTACAAAATAGTAAAAATAACTATATCTATCTTTTAGGTATTTTGGCTCATAAGAAGTATCCAGTAAATGATAGCTTTTATAAGTTTTTTCTCCTTTTGGCAAAAATAAAAATTACATAGTAACTATTCAATAAATATTTGTTGAAATAAGTAGTTGAAGGAGTGAATTAATTAATTGTTGAAGAAAGTTTTTCCAGTGACATTGATATAAGAAAATTTTCTTCAACTTCCTTCTGTAGGATCAAATATAAGACAAAGAGTAACCATGGTCACAGGTCTGTGATTAAATCATAAAAAAGAGAGGAAGCAAAGCAAAAGAAAGTCAGTATACTTAAAATGTATTATATCAAATAGAATCTTAGACTTGTTCCTATTGAAGAAGTTCATGCTGGACACTGAGCTCTTTCATTTACGAATGGGAATCTATTCCAGCCTTTGCAGTATGAATAGGAAAGTGAGATTTCAAGCTCAGTCTCAAAAGAAAAGTTAATAATTTACTTGTTTGTTTATTGTAAGTATGTATATTTTTCAATCTAAAGCAAAGGAACTACTGGCTGGAGTTCTGTTTTATATAGTAGGTTTATAGAGCTTTACAAAACACTAAAGAAACATTGCTGAAGTATCCCAAAGCTGAACATTTGGAATTCATTAGATTTCAGATGACACAAATCTTTGTAAATTAGTTTTTTTACTATGAAGTGAATGCATCAGCTAATGATCACAAATAAATCTAATCCTATAAAGCTTGTGGCCCAGCTGAAAGTCTGTGATTAAAAATTGGATTCCAGATATAAACTCCTTTTCCTAGGTTCAATGTAGTTTGCGAAACAGTCTTCCAATAAAGAATAATGCAGTTGGATGACTCACTCCTCAGGCAAAAATGAAAGTCAGGGCTTTTAACTTTTGAAATGAAATACTGTCTTATGTACATGCCTGATAACTAGAATACATTAATTTCTCTCAATAGAGAACATTGAGTATCTCAAACATTGAGAGAATACCTATCAGATATCTAGTATTGTGTTAAACAACTTACGTGGTTGATCTTTCCATGATTAACACCATCAACCATATTTTGAAGAGGATAGAATCCTGGAGATGTTAAATAACTAGTACAGTACTTCCAGCTAGAAAGTGGTATGCTTGGGCATTGAACCCAGGTAGTCTGGCTACAGTCATAGTCTGGAGACTGGGCTCTAACCACTGGACCATCTTATTTCTCTAGCAAATACCTTTGTGGGGAACTACTGTCAAAATTCTAGCTGAAAGAGAGGCTCTTCAACAAGGTAGTATAGTGTATGTTTCTTAGTCCAGGGTATTTTTGTTTCTCTCGTTGTTTTTAGTGTCTCTAGACCTATATTTCTATGATTCTATGTTTCTTTGTCTTAGTCTGGTACATGAATTTCTCCAGAATTTTCTTTATGACTTAGAATGACTATGATGTGCCTCTTGAATGATCCATTTTACTTTAATATAGTGGGGCAAAACATTATTACTATTGCATACTTGTGGCATGAAATTATTTTTAGTGGAAATAATTAAAAATACTTGTTATTAAAAAAGTTCTCATCTTATCCCCTATTTTAGTATAACTTGAAGACCAAAAAGTTACATAGCTTGGCTGTATTTCTCTGGTTTTCTTTAGAAGTTTTATCTTTGAACACTTTAAATATTGTATCCTAAACTTTCATCGTTGATCTGACATTGATGTAATAGGAAACTTTTCTGTTTCATTCAAAAACTGCTGTTGAAGTTTTCGTTCATTACTTTGCTCAAAGTCTTTGTAAAAAATTGTTAACAACAAACTTCTCTAAGAGCTCAGAACTCCCTGTATGTGTTCATAGTCTACCTGATGATGAGAGACATGTAATTCATTGTATTGTCTTTTGTCCTGGATTGCCAAAAACTTAGAACTAAGGTTTGAAATCACATGTTATATTTTTTCCCCAGTTAAGATTTTATATAATTTTTCTCCTTAGCTCTCCTGCTATAGTTCCTTTTAAATCTTTTATGATGAGTTAATAGTTTTGGGCTTATTTATATACTTTTATTCAAAAGCAACCCAAATCCTTTATGAAAATTGAAAGGGTAAGAAAGGGACGAGCAAGAATACATGTAGAAAGAGATATTGTAAAGTGTATATTTTTTTTAGGTACAGGTAGGATTAGTTTTATTCAATAGAATGCAATTTCAATGTGTGCTTGACGACTTCTTTTTTCTTACTTTTTATTTTTGATGCATGGATATATGGTTTTGAAAGGATATTCCACAAATCAAACTTTAGAATAAAAACAAGCATTTTTTAGGTTCTATTAAGATTTTGATTAATGTTTATTCATTTATAACCATGTAGGTGATACCGAATATTGAACAAAATAAGCATTAAGTAGACATTTTAGTCTTGAGAAATATTCCAAAATCACAATGAAGAGAGATTGCTTTGTATTCTTTATTGATAGTGAAGACTAGGTCTCATTCTATCAAATATCTCTCTCCTAAGAAGAAAATTTCCACAACTCATGGGGGTAACTGACCTTTCTATATGATTTCCTTAATTAAAATTTGTATTTTCTCATCCAAGTTATAAAAGATATAATATTTTACAATATTATGCAGAATCTTTTTTCCACATAATAGTGTGTGAGATAAAGGGTAATTCATTACATCCTGAACTCCTTATGATTCAGAGGTATAATTTTCTATTTACTTATATGTATATTTATTTAATTTATAAGTAAATCCCACCAATTTTTCAAAACCCTTGAAGATGGTGATTTCCCACCTGTTGTGTCAGTGTATATTTTTGAAGAAAAAGTTATAAATATGCAAAGTAAGATAATTTCAAAGTGTGCAACAGAAAACAATTCTGAAAGTATCATGACATTAGGGAATGTTTAAAATAAGTTGACATTTACCTGTGTCACCAATGCTTCATGAAACTGACTCATTTCATTAGTAGAAATATCTATCCAGAAAGTCAATAAAGAGTGCTGAGAGCATTTGTGAAATGCCATTGACTTTTGCAATTGCAAGAAATCCATCTCCCTAAACATGAATTGTGCTATGTCTATGTGTCTTCCAATAAACATCTCTCCATCAAATAATTTCAATGTCAGTAAGTAGAATGAAACACAAAAATCCCTTCTGCTTATTCTTCCTTTTAGAACAAAAACTCTGCTCTTGCCACATCTACAGAAAGTTAATATACCTGGAAAAATTCAATACAGTTCTTTTGGCTAGAACTGTAGCTTTAGTTTACATTTTGGAAAGTATTACAAAGGTAATTTGACATCTTTATTTAAAAAACACATTATATCAATAATTGCAGGAACACATGAGAATTAAGTAATCCTTTTCAATCAAATTCTGCTTTTACAGAATGTCTGTTTTGTCATTAGTGACTTGAAACTATTTTCCTCTTCCTGGAGAGGATGTTAGCTTTTGTTAGAAGGTGATTTTCCTCCTCAGTTGTCTCTTCCTCTCCTAAGTGCCAGAAATGTCCTGAAAAGAGAAAACAGAGCACACTGATGCCATTTTCTTAGAATATATTGTCTAGAATGTCTTTGTCATATGGGTTTTTGTTATTATCTTTACTTAGGACAATATTCTTTTATCTTTACTTTGTATTTATTTCTTTCAGTATACTTGGAAATTGGGTATTTTCTTTTATGGAGAGAGGATATAAAGTTACAGGAAAAAAGTATTTAGATCTGTCTCCTATTACCTCAAAGTGTAGAAGCAGGACAGATGAGTGAAAGCTTCAGGAGATCATTGGTTCATTGTAAGAAACGATTTTGGACTTGACTGTCTTGGACTTTCCAGCTCTTGAGGGAATAATGTAAAGGGAGTTCAAGTATCAGATTGGTATTGAACATTCTACTCTCAAGTTTAGAAGATCCCTGCACAAATTGATGTTAGAGATAATTCCTATTTTTCCTTCACAGGTGTATAAAGGATTGAATTTCATCACCAATGTGAAGTATTTTGGGATGACTCCTCTCCCACCCACGGTAATATCTCTGTGCTCCAACAGTAGCACCCCGTGCATGTTTCCATCACAACACGTGTGACTCTCCACTCTTATTGTTACTTGTTCATGCAACTAGTCTTAAATGGCTTGGGAGTAGAGACTGTAACTTATCTGACTGTGCATCTCTAGCATCCAGCACAGCTATTGGTAATAGCAAAGTTGAATGAATGAATAAATAAACGAATGAAAAATTTTGGACTCTTCCAAATATAGGATTTGAAAAGACATTTGAAGGAAGTCTATTTGTAGTGTTCTAGTTTCTTTGGTTTTATTTTCCATACCATATGCAAACTCATACAAAGTATTATGTTACATGTTGGAACATATGTTTGCAGTTGCTCTAAAAGACACAATTAATTTGATAATCCCTTATGAATTATAAATGCATCTCTTAAGATCACAGGAAAGATACTTTGAAAGTTTGTTATTGTTGAAAAGTCATTGAATATCAATTCGTATTTTCATTTTATTTTTTATGATACCAAATATTTTTGAGGTAGTAATATTTCTTTCTCTCACTTCACTGTTTCCATTGAGGTTTTAGGTAAGAGTTTAACAACCAATTGAGCTAAAATGAAAAAGACAGAAAATGCCAAGTGTTGTTGAAGATGTGGGACAGCTGGAACACACACACTGTTGATAGGAGTGGAAATTGTTAGGAAGTATTTTGGAAACCTGTTTGTCAGTATCCCTAAAGCTGAATATATGCACGCCCTATGACCCAGAAATGCCACTCTTAGGTATATGACACATAGAAATGAATACATGTATTCATTAAAATTTATACACAAGAATGTTTATCGAAGACTTTTTGTAATTGCTCTAAATTGGAAACAAACCAGATGTCCTTAACAGTTGAATGGATGATTCTTGTACGTAAGTGCAGTGAAATGCCTACATAGCAATGAGGATGAATGAAATGCAGCCACATGCCACAGCATGGATGAATCTCACACGCACAATAATAACAATGTCGAATGAAAGAATCTGGATCTGAAAGACTACATATTGTTTGATTCCATTTATGTGAATTTCAAACACTGATGAAACTAATCTATGTTGTTAGAAATCAGGAGAGTGGTTACTCTTGGTGGTGGGGGGAGAAAAGAGATAGGAAGAGGGCATGAGAGGGGCTTTTTGAGGTTGCCAATGTTCTGTTTCTCAACCTGGGTGGTGGCTATCTGGATGTATTAAATTCATGGAAAGGTTTTAAATTGTACAACTATAATCTGTGCACTTTTCTGTATGTTTATCATACTTTATTAAAAACTTAAAAATGAAATGAAGTCAGAATAAAAAGCCAGAATCATGATTTAACAATAAGCAGATACCCCAAAAGGATATTTTCAGTCTTGAATAAAAATCTCAGGATTCTACCATTATGTTATTAAACCTGTAGAATTTGGCTATGTTAATATAGTGAAGATTTCCTGCACCTTTAGGTTTCTGTTATTGCCATCCTATTGACAGACAAACATGAATATGAAAAGCCCCTTGGAGAGTAGTAATAAAGTTTTCTTTCTCCCCTCAAAAATATTAAATAAAAAAAGAGGTGGGCATGTATCTTATTGTGCTATCAAATAATTTCTGATCTTTTTGACGCTCTGCTTCTTCAGAAAGTTTTCAAGTTGCTGCTCGAGTGATCTGTCATTCACGCCATGTTAATAAAATGGCTTAAATAGTGATAATGCTTTAACAAGAAAAATCCCAGAGCCTTATGTACGTTATAATTGATTTTTTTTTGAGGCTTTACATATTATTTATAGGATTCTGCTTTTTAAAAATAAGAAATTATTCTTAGTTAAATAGAGCAAATACATGTTATTTCCCACCCCCCCAACTCAAATTTCTGTATTCATAATTTTTGGAAAGGTAGCAGATAAGAAAACAAAGCTGTAAACAACTGACCACCTGTAGAGAAAATTTATAACATTTGTACTCTTGAGTTACCAAAAAGAAAAGGTAATACATCTGTTATTTCCTTGTTTGTCAGGGTCCAAGGGGAAAGTGCTTTCATTAGCCTACTTGTCAGGCAGGTGTGAAATGAAGCAGAAAGCACTAATATAGAACAACATGGAGCAATCTGGAATATGAAGTTTTGACACAAACTTAGATGGCTTCTAACTATGTGAACGTTTTAACGGCAACTTCTGACAAAGAAAATAAGAAAGAGGCCAGGGAAAATTACAAAAATGGTAATATGAAAAATGACAATACAATCTTTGCAATGTAGATTGGCTTTTGAGATGTGCCATATTGCATAGTTTAATTTCCAATGGTCATTTAAACAGAGTTAATTCCCTCTGTTAAATTGGATAGGCAACAAGGTTTGTTCAAATGATTGGTGTACTTTGGGCTTCAGAATTAAAACAAAGCATTTGGTCCTTCTTTGAACTGACCTGATAGACAGGAGCCATAAATGCTTCCAAGTATTACATAGATGACACCGGACAGAATAAAAATCTAATAATATGACCTGGCCAGATAAAAATTGTCAAAGGATGTGATTTATAAATACCTAGCTTTATAGCGGTTTGTAAAGAGAGAAAGAGAAACAAAAATTTGAATTATGGATTTAGACTTCTACACAAAGTATTATGTTAGTTAAACATAACATTATAGTTTTTTTTTTTTTTTAAATTCTCTCTTCAACTTAAGTAAACTTCTTGGAACTATTATATCAATTAATATTGTTTCAATGACACAACCCTTGACTGAAAAGTACATGTTCAGTCCTGTCATTGGTTAGCAATGCAACAATTTATGTATTTGCTTCTATTAGGAGTAAGTAGGATGCCTCGTGTACATTAGTATGTATTCCTGTGTGCATAAAAATCGTGAGTGATGGCAGTATGGGAATTTCCAAAATTAGGTTTTACAAAAATGTGGGCTGAATAGAGCCCATTTTCCATTATCTGTGAGAATGAGAATTTCATATAACATGAAAATGAAATTCATGTTTTAGTCTACGGTTCCGTTCTCTTTACTAACATGTTTTTGCTACAGGCACTGTCAAGTGACAGATGTGGTTGATTCATCACCTTCTTCTTTTGACCCTTTAATGAGCCATTCAATAACCTGAAGCAAACAGCCAAAAGGTTTGGCAAATCCACACTCCAAGTGATCGGTGTTTGAAAAACTGAGAGTTAATGATACTTTGTGTTGTTAGTCAAGAACTCCGTGAGCGTCTTTCTCAGAATGGCTCTGAAGGAAGCGACACCAGGTAACAGTATAATTCTCAGTAGTAGTATCAGCAGTGCAGTCCATAATTTACCAAGATCTTTTCAAATACTATTTCCAATGAAGGTATGAAGAAAGCATACAGTCCTATATACTGTGCTGTTTGAGAGGATCTGGTGAAATTCTGATATTCCGATAGCTTTCCTACTCAGTTCTAATGGTTTACCACTATTAATGGGGTCTGTTTTCTGGTGCTAATCCTCCTTAGAAATTTCCTTACTATCTTTCTACCTCTTTCCTTTCCTTCTTTCCATTTTTCCTTGATTCCCTCCTTATCTCTATGTCGGGCCTTAAAAACTAACGCCACCTTAAGTGACATTACAAGCGGCGCCATTATAGGCCTACAAGGGCGTATTAATATGGCAGCCTAAGAGGGCACCTGGAGGAAGTAGGGTGGGGGTGTCTGTGGGAACCTTGCCTTAGCCCTTATTGGCCAAATACGTGCTTCCACGCTCATGAACACTGCGTGGTGGCAATAGCTAGGCACTGAGACAGGATGCATGCCCTTGACCTTTAAGCTGATAAGATTATGTAAAAAACCTCCGTTCCCCATTTGCCTTTAAAAGCAAGTGCTTGTGTGATAATAAACGGAACTGCTCAACAGAACCCCCACTGCGTCTGAGTGTCCTTTAAACCGGGCTGTTTGGGGCCGGAGGCTGTGCTCACCACTCTTCACAGCTCTCTTCCCCTGTCTCCTTCCAAAGGGGACAGGAGGGAAAGAGGAATCCGGGCCATTTGCTCGCCCACCAAAAGGAACGAGGCTAGGGCTGTTTGGGTCGGCCGGCGGCGGACCCGACAGAGTGGTGCCCCGTGTGAGGCATTTTTAAAAACTTGTGGGTGAAAGGCGAACAAGTGAGTTCCCTGGCTGCTCGGTCCTGAAAGAAGGTCAACGAAGGGTGATCAACCAGCGGAGTGGCCCCTGCAACCATGGTAGTTGCAGTGAAGTAATCCGCCTGCGTGTCAGGGTGAGTACCGTAACAGGGGGAAGTCCCTGCACTTCTCTGCCCTGTTGCTCCCTTTGTCCCTTCCTCACAGGGCAACATGGGAGGCATGTGTGGAAAGAGTGATGAGAGAGCTTGCAAGGCTCTAAAGTACATGTTAAAAAGCAAAGTCCTAGATATACCTGACTCCACGGCCACCAATGCCTGGTGTCATGTGGTGCAGGTAGCCCCTTGGGCACCTTCGTCCACCTTGTTCTCGTATGAGACTTGGGACCAGGTTCAGACCCTGGCCAGAAAGAATGAGATTAGTCACGGGCTAGACCCCCCCTTAGGGTTTTACTCAACCATCTCTGTCCTAAAGCTTTGCTTCTGTCCCGAGCATCAGGAAGGGGCAGAAAGGGATTGGGTGCAGTTCGATGAGGAGAGAAAAAAGGAAACAAAGCTGCCAATGCAAGGCCCTGAGCCATAGAGTGATACCTATGCCCCTACCCTGTACCCTCCTCTCCCGGCATACTCATCCCGCCAGAGCCTAGCCGAAGGAGAGAAAGCGGCACCTGAAGAAGTGGAGGAGGCTAGTTCACCTGTTGGGAATATACCCAGAGGAATGGAAATCATCAAGTCGAAGGTATACCAGTTCCCCAATGTTCATCGCAGCACTCTTTACAATAGCCAAGAGTTGGAACCAGCCCAAATGCCCATCATCAGATGAGTGGATACGGAAAATGTGGTACATCTACACAATGGAATACTACTCAGCTATAAAAACGAATGAAATACTGCCATTTGCAACAACATGGATGGACCTCAAGAGAATTATATTAAGTGAAACAAGTCAGGCACAGAAAGAGAAATACCACATGTTCTCACTTATTGGTGGGAGCTAAAAATTAATATATAAATTCACACACACACATACACACATACACACACAAACCGGGGGGGGGGGGGGAAGAAGATATAACAACCACAATTATTTGAAGTTGATACAACAAGCAAACAGAAAGGACATTGTTGGGGGGGAGGGGGGAGGGAGAAGGGAGGGAGGTTTTGGTGATGGGGAGCATTAATCAGCTACAATGTATATCGACAAAATAAAATTTAAAAAAAAAAATAAATAAAAATAAAAGACAAATCTTTCCATGAAAAAAAAAAATAATAAAAAAAAAATAAATAAATAAAAACATCCCCGGCAGAGCCGCAGGCTTTTCCTGTTATGGCTTGCTGGGAACCCCCAGCCGTCCTCAGCCAGTGGGGGGAAGCGTCCCCTCAGGCCTATCATGTTGTAAAAGAACTAAAAAAGGCTCTTGCCAAGGCCTGGACTTTATCCTCAGCCTTGCAGGCTCAGACACAAAACTTAACCGAAGCCTTCAATGCATTTACGGCCCTGATCCCCTCAGGAAACAATACTTCCCCACCCTTCAAGGGACAATGTCTTGGTTGCGGAAGACAAGGTCATTTTAAAAGCCAATGTCTCAAGGCTAAAGGCAAAAAAACCCCTACCACACCTTGCCCCGATGTGGAAAAGGATTACATTGGAAAAAGGACCCTTGGGAAGCTCATGACCTTAAAGAGCTGAAAAAGGCTGTCGCAGAGGATGGGCCCAATTCCTTATGGGCAGAAACCATCCTCCAGGGCTTAGCGCACAAACCCTGCACGACCCAAGATTGGAAAATGTTCTGTAAGGCTGTTCTCCCCTCAAACTTGTTTATCAAGGTCTGCGCCTTCTTTAAAGAAGAGTGCCATGTGCAGGCAGAGATAAATCAAGCAGTAGCGTTGCCCAATGCCACCAATCCCAGACTCACCTTCCCGCGGTCCTTGGCAAACGTTCCTGCGTAGGTGCCAACAAACCCTTTTGCAGCACTGTGGCACATCTCACCACCCCAAAACCCAAAATAAGCAGACCCGAAACAAGCGGACCACAGGGGCAGCTGCGGTGGCCATCAGCTCCCTCTTGGGAGTTACTGGAGCGGGTACCAGGACCGCTGGAATAGCCTTGGCACATCAACAGGTAGCTTCCCTTAGGGAGGCAATGGGCATAGATCTTGGCCGCTTGGAGGTGTCTGTATCACATTTTTAAAAAATCGCTATCATCACTTTTTGTAGTTGTTTTACAGAATCGATGTGGACTAGACCTGTTGTTATTACAGCAAGGAGGATTATGCGCTGGCCTCAAAGAAAAGTGCTGCTTCTATGCCAACCACTCTGGAGTGGTCAAGGATTCCCTAGCTAAGCTTAGAGAAGGGCTAGAAAAGCGCAAAAAAAGAGTGAGTAGCAAATAGTAATTGTTTCCAAGGCTGGCTTTCAGGTTCCCCATGGCTCACCACCCTCCTGTCCTCCCTGGTGGGCCCCCTAGCCATTTGCATTTTCTTAAGCATCTTGGGGCCTTATGCCACTCGCCAGGTTGTGTCCCTTATAAGGCGCAACACCACTTCTCTTGTAATGCTCACCCAGGTGGTAGAGGAGGTGGCCCACAATGAAAGCCCTGACAGCCCTTGGGTCAATATGGCCCTTCAAAAAATCAACACCAAGTTATGAGGCTCCGCCCTGCCCCCACTTGGCTGGATAGTCAATGACGGGTAAGATTCCCAGAGGGAAACAACCTAAGACAGGCACAGCCACCAGAGGGAATGGAGGCGAGGCTGGGAATGTTAGCCGCCTCCAGCTGCCTTATTAAAACAAAAAGGGGCAGATGTCGGGCCTTAAAAACTAACGCCACCTTAAGTGACATTACAAACGGTGCCATTATAGGCCTACAAGGGCGTATTAATGTGGCAGCCTAAGATGGCACCGGGAGGAAGTAGGGTGGGAGTGTCTGCGAGAACCTTATTGGCCAAATACGCACTTCCGCGCTCATGAACACTGCGTGGTTGCAATAGCTAGGCATTGAGACAGGATGCATGCTCTCTTGACCTTTAAGCTGATAAGATTATGTAAAAAACCTCCCTTCCCCATTTGCCTTTAAAAGCAAGTGCTTGTGTGATGATAAACGGAACTGCTCGACAGAACCCCACCACCGCGTCTGAGTGTCCTTTAACCAGGCTGGTTGGGGCTGGCGGTATGCTCACCTCTCTTCATGGCTCTCTTCCCCCATCTCCTTCCAAAGGGGACAGGAGGGAAAGAGGAATCTGGGCCATTTGCTCGCCCACCAAGGAACGAGGCTAGGGCTGTTCGGATCGGCTGGCAGTGGACCCGACATATATATACACAGTAATTGAGTGCTTATTGTGTGTCATGCACTGTGCTGGCATATGGAAATATGAAGAGAACTGAAGATAGTTCCATAAGTAACTCTCTTTATTAAGGTAAACATTGGTTCGTAATGATGGCTCCAACTCTAATTCATTACCATATGGATCATGCTAGCCTCCGCCCCTTGCTCATCTTTAACCTCCTACTCCATAATCCACTTGGCTCACACCATCCATTATCCATTTATATCATTGCTCAGTTCCAGTATAAGTGGATAGTGTTTTCAGAATTGTTAACCTATTGCTTTATAGGAAACAACTTGATAGAGTAGAGGACAGTGACAGCTACAGTCCCTCCTGTCTTTATTCTTCTCCAGATTACTTAGTTCAACACTTTATTCCCCCATCCCCTTCAGGGTAGTTAATTCCACCTGTGATCCCCCAACCTTTAAATGAATTTTTAAAAAGTTCCATACATTAAGGTTTACTTCTTGTGTTATAGAATTCTCTGGGTTTTAACAAATATTTAATGTCTTAATTCACCATTACAGTATCATACAGAATAGTTTTCCAATTCTGAAAAAATACCTGATGCTTTACCTATTTGACCCCGTCCTCCCTTCCATAGTTTTTCTCTTTACAGAATGTCATAAAAATGGAACTATACAGTATAGAGCTTTTTTAATACTAATTTCTTCTACTTAACACTGTGTTTAAGATTCATCCATGTCTTTTATGAATTAATAACTTATTTATTTTTATTGCTGAACAATGTTCTGTTTTATGGATGTACTACAGTCTATACATTCACATATTGAAGATCATCTTGGTTGTTTCTACCTTTTGGTGATTATCAGTGAAGCTTCTGTAATCATTCACATGCAGGTTTTTGTGGGAGTGTAAGATTTCAAATCAGCTGGATAAAAGCTAAGGAGTGCAATTGCTGGATCACATGGTCAGGCTATCTACAGTGTTGTAAGAAATTGCCAAATATTCACCCAAAGCAGCTGCACCATTTTGCATTTTGAAAAGCAATGATTGAGACTTTCTGTTGCTCTGCATCTTCACAATTGGTATTGTCAGTTCAGATTTTGGTTTTTCTAATAGACGTATAGTGGTATCTCATTTTTAAAAAAATACAATTTTCTAATGACAAATTATCTTTTCTTATGCTTACTTACTATCTGTATATCTTCTGTGGTGAAGTTTCTGTTCAGATCTTATGCCCATTTTTAAATTGGGTTGTTATCTTATTGTTTAAAGTTCTTCATACATTTTGAACAAAAGTCATATCAGATATGAGTTTTGCAAATATGTTTGCTCTCATTAATCCTTTAGAATTTAGGAACAATAGCTTTTTACTGAGGCTTTTTACTGTGACTGGCAATGTGTATATTTACATAGGATTAATAAGAATTTGTCCTTCCTTTTACTAGGGTAAAATTAGGCAAATTATGTGACCAAGGTCATATCTAGAGTGTCATATTTGAGAATAAATCTCATTTAATTGAGGTATGACAAGCCCATTATTAAGGAACAAAGGCTATACTTCATATGTAGAACCAGTGTCCACAAAGCCCTCCTGGAAACTTAATCTAGTACATAATTTATGGCATATACGATCCCAGTCTACAGGTAGTTAGGAAGGTCACTTCCTGAGGGACTTTACCGACATTCACAGGTGTAACACAGAAAAAACGGGTAGTAATAATTTGTTTTTGGTTTGCTTTCGTAACCTTGGAATTAGAAGCAAAAAAGAGTGATTTTTAAATCTCTGGGATAATAGAGACTACTGCAAATAAAACCCATAAGCAGAGGAGAGGGGACATTTTCTTCAAATCAGTTGTTTCTCTTTTCATTCTCCTTACAGTGTCCATCTTAGAGAAGTTTTTAATTTTAAACAAGGTCCAACTTACCAATTTTTCCTTTTATGCATTATGCTTAATGGTGTGGCAATTAAAATCTCATCACCAAACACAAGGTCATGTAGATTTTTCTGCTATTTTTTTTTTTCAAGAAATTTTAAAGCTTTGAATTTTACACTTAGGTCTATGATCCATTTTGAGTTAATTTTTGTGAAAGATGTAGGTCTGTGTCTGGATTTATTTTCTGGCATGTGAATGTTTAGTTGTTCCAGCAGCATTTTTTAGAAAAGACTATCCTTTCTGCACTGAATTGTCTTTGCTCCTTTGCCAAAAGTCAGTTGACTGTATTTGTGTGTGTCTATTTCTGGGCCTCTTTGCTGCTCCGTTGAACTATGGGTCTGTTCTTTTGCCAATATCACAGTTTTGATTACTGTGGCCTTATGTAAGACTTGAAATTTGATAATGTGAGTACTCTAGGTTTGTTTTTCTTCTTCAGTATTGTAATGGCTTTGCTGGACCTTTTGCTTTTCCATATAAACTTTAGAGTCAGTTTGTTGGTTTCTACAAAATAACGTCTTGGGATTTTAATTGGCATTGTACTGAATTATGGATCAAGTTGAGAAGAATTGACATCTTTACAATATTGGATCTTCTAATCCATAAACATGGAATATCTTTCCATTTATTTAGGTCTTTGATTTCTTTCATCAGAATTTTGTAGTTTTGCACATACAGTTTTTGTGACTTATTGTTAGATTCACACATATTTCATTGTTCAGGGTGCTAATAT
Organism: Cynocephalus volans; assembly: GCF_027409185.1. NCBI lineage: Eukaryota > Metazoa > Chordata > Mammalia > Dermoptera > Cynocephalidae > Cynocephalus > Cynocephalus volans. The sequence goes on along the minus strand of NC_084460.1, from coordinate 101,187,126 downwards.
AAATTACATTGCTTTTTAAATTTCAAATTCCCATTATTCATTTGGATAGTTGTGGTAGTCAGAGTAATGGCCCCCCAAAACGTCCACGTCCTAATGACCAGAACCTATGAATATTTGGCATTACATTGCAAAATGGACTTTGCAGATGTGATTAGGGATTTTGTGATGGGGAAATTATCATGGATTATTTGAGTCAGCCCGATGTAGTCATTAGGATCCTTATAAGAGGGAAGCAGAAGTCAGAGTCAGAAAAGGAAATGTGACAATGGAAGTAGGAACCACAGAATCAGAGAAAGGTTTGAAGATGCTGTAGGTGGCCTCTAGAAGCTAGAAAGGCAAAGAAATGGATTCTCCCCTAGAGCCTCCAGAAGGAATGCAGCCTTGCTGACACCTTGATTTTAGCTCACTAAAACTGTTACATACTTCTGACCTCCAGAACAGTATGAGAATATATTTGTGCTGTTTTAAGTCACTAAGTTTGTGGTAATTTGTCACAGCTGCAATAGGAAACAAATGCATTGTTTTATAGGAAAGCATTTGCTTTTTGTATATTAACCTTGTATCCTGTGTCCTCAGTAAACTCACTTATTAGTTCTAGGAGTTTTTTGGTTGATTCTTTGGATTTTCAATATAGACAATCATGTCATCTGTGAATAGAAATAATTTTATTTCTTTATCTCCCATCTATATATGTCTTAGTCCACTCGGGCTGCTGTAAAAAAATATGACAAACTGAGTGGTTTATAAACAACAGAAATTTATTTCTAACAGTTCTGGACGCTGGGAAGCTCAAGATCAAGGCCCTGGAAGATTTGTTGTCTGGTGAGGGCTCACATCCTCACAGACAGCTGTCTCACACTTACCTCACATGGCAGAAGGTTCTAGGGTGTCTTTTGAGCCCCTTTTATAATTAATCCCATAAATGAGGGTTCTGCCAGCATGACCTGATCACCTCCCAAAGGCCATGTGTTCTATTACCATCACCTTGGAGGTGCGAATTTCAACATGTGAATTTTTGAGGGATATAAACATTCAGTCCATGGCAGTATATCTTTTATTTCTGTTTCTTGTCTTACTGGACTAGCTAGGACTTCTAGTACAACATTGAATAGGAGTGTTAAGAAAAGATATCCTTGCCTTATTCCTGAGCTTAGGGAGAAAGTGCCCAGTTTCTCACCATTGAGTATTATGTTAGCTGTAGGTTTTTTGTAAATTTTTTAAAAATCAATTTGAGGAAGTTCACCTCTAATCCTAGTTTTCTGAGAGTTTTTATCATGAATCAGTGCTGAGTTTTGTCTGCTTTTCTGTGTCAATTTATATGATCATATATGATTTTTCATCAGTTTGTTAATGTGGTAGATTACACTGATAGATTTTTGAATTCTAATAAGCCTTTTATACTTGGAATAAATCCCACTTGGTCTTGGTATATAATTATCTTCATACAATGTTGGATTCAATTTGCCATTGAAGATTTTTGCATCCATGTTTGTGATAGGCATTGTTCTCAAGGTTTCTTTTCTTGTAATGTCTTCCTCTAGTTTTGGTGTTAGTGTAATACTGGTCTCATAGAATGAATTAGGAAATTGTCCCTCTGCTTCTATTTTCTGGAAGAGATTTTGGAAAATCGGTGTCATTTCTTCCTTTGATGTTTGGTAGAATTCACTGGTGAAATCATCTGGGCCTAGTGCTTTCTGTTTTGAAAGGTCATTACTTATTGTATTAGACTACTAGAGCTGCCTTGCAAAATACTGTATACTAAGCACTATTCACGATAGCCAAGAGATGATATCAACCTAAATGTCCATCAACAGATAAATAGATAAAAAAAACTGTGGTATACATGTACAATGGAATACCTCTCAGCTATTAAAAAAAAGATATCGTATCATTTACAGCAATGTGGATGGAACTGAAAACCATCATGTTAAGTGAAGTAAGTCAGGCAGAAGAATACAAATACTGCGTGGTATCACTCATATGTGGACTCTTTAAAGTGGTTCTCATAGAAGTAAAGAGTAGAATAATGGTTACCAAAGGTTGGGGTGGGGGGTGGTGGAAGTGGTGGACTAATGGGTACAAAATTATGCTGCCCTAAGGGAATCCTTGCGTAGTATATGCATGTATTGAAACAACACACTGTACCCCACAAATATGACTAGTAAATGTTAAAGTATTTTGAAAAAAATAAAATTAAAACAACAGAAATTTATTTTCTCACGATACTGGAGGCTGGAAGTCTGAGGTCAGCATGTAAGTTTTGCTGGTGAAGGCTCTCTTCCTGGCTTGCAAACAACTGCCTTCTCACTGTGTCCTCACAGGGTAGAGAGAGAGAGAGAGAGAGAGAGCGCATGCACAAGTTTTCTGGTGTTACTTCTTATAAGGCAGTAATCCAATCATGAAGTCCCCACCCTCATGACCTAACCCTAATTTCCTCCTAAAGGTGTCATCTCAAATACCATCACATTGGTGTTAAGGCTTTAACATATGAATTTGGTGGAGGGAGCATAAACATTCAGTATATAATGTTTATTGATTCAATTTCTTTAATAGATATAGGAATAATGTCTATTTCTCCTTGAGTGAATTTTAGTAATGTGTACCTTTTAAATTGCTCATTTCATCTAAATTATTAGTTTGTAGATCTAGAGCTGTTCATAATGTTTCTTTATTATCTTTTTAATGCCCATGGGAGCATAGTGATGACCCTTAATTCATTTCTGCTATTAATGGTTGTGTCTTCTTACTTTTTATCTCGGTCAGCTTGGCAAAAAGTTTATAAATTTTAAACTCCTTTTTCAAAAAATCAGCTTTTGTTTTCACCAATTTTCAGTATTGTTTTTCTATTTTTCAATTTCACTGAATTGCTCTAATTTTTATTATTTCTTCTCTCCTGCTTGCTTGGCTTAGTTGTTCTTCTTTCTCTAGTTTACTTAGGTAGAAGCTTAGGTTAGTGGTTTTAGATTTTTTTTTTTTCTCATATGTTCATTTAATGCTATCAATTTTATTCTAAGCACTGCTTTTCCTTAATCCTTTAAATTTTGATAGGTTGTGTTTTCATTTTCCTTTAGTTCAAATATTGTTTAATTTCTCTTGAGACTTCATTGACTCATGTTTTATTTAGAAGTGTGCTGTTTAATTTTCAAATATTTGACAATTTTCCAGATACCTTTCTTTTTTCGTCCGTTTCGTTTTGGCATTTTTAAAATTAAAACATAATTGATTGTTCATATAGTGGGGCACAGAGTTGAATATCAATACCCATGGACAGTGTGTTATTGGTTTCTAGTTTTAATACCATTGTGGTCTGAACAGATACTTTGTGTGATTTCTATACTTGTAAATTTGTTAAGATGTGTTTTATGGTCCAGAATGTTGTCTATCTTGTTGAATGTTTCATGTGAGCCTGAGAAGAATTTATATTCTACTGTTAGTGGATGGAATATTCCATAAATGTCAATGAGATAAAATTGATTGATATTGCTGTTCAAGTCAACTATATACTTCCTGATTTTCTACTTGCTTGATCCATCAATTACTGAAAGACAGGTGTTTAAGTCTCCAACTGCAATAGTGGGTTTGTCTATTTTGCCTTGAAATTCTATCAGTTTTCACCTTCACATATTTTGATGCTCTGTTGTGAGGTACATGCACATTTAGGATTGCTCTGTCAACTTGGAGAATTGACGCCTTTATCATTAAGGCATTCCCCTCTTTATCCATGATAATTTTTCTTATTTTGAAGTCGGCTTTGTCTCAAATTTAAAAAGCTATTCCAGTTTTCTTTTGATTAGTGCTAGAATGGTATATTTTTTTCCATCCCCTAACATTTAACCTATCAGAGTCTATATGTAAAGTGAATTTCTTGCATGCAACATATAGTTGTGTCCGATTTATTAATCCACTCTGACAATATCTGTCTTTTAATTGATATACATAAACCACTTATATTTAGAGTGATTATTGATATAATTGGATTAATATCAGCCATGTTTGTAACTATTTTTTATCTGTTGCCAGAAGTTTCTTTTTCTGTTTTATCTGATTTTAATTGAGCATTTACATAATTCCATTTATTTCTTCTCAGCATATTATCATACTTTTACAAACATTTTTCGTGGTTGTCCTAGACTTTACAATATACACTTTAAACTAATCTAAGTTCATGTTCAAATAACAGTATTCCATTTCACGTATAGTGTAAGTACCTTATAATGGAGTATTATCAATTTGTCCCTTGCATTTTTTTGTGACATTGCTGTTATTCTTTTTAGTTATCCAGAAGCTGTAATCACCGAAAACACTGTTACCATTATTGTTTTAAACAAATAGTTATCCTTTAGATCAATTAATGCTATGAAAAATAAAATATTTATTTTTCTTTATTTATTTGGTCTCCTTTTCTCTTCCTTTCTTTATGTAGACAAAAGTATCTGCTTTATGTAATTTTCCTTCTGCCTGAAGACAGTCTTTAAATAATTTTTCCATGATAGATCTTCTGGCATTGAGTTTCCTCAGTTTTTGTTTGTTTGAAAAAGTATCTCTCTTTTGTTTTTGAAGGATAATTTCTTGAGGTTTTATTTTCGAATTCTAGGTTTTTAAAAAACACTTTAAATACTTGAAGCATTTAAAATATTTCTTTCACAGTTTCTAATGAGAAGTCCCCCAAAGACGTCCACATACACCCTAATTTCTGGTACCAGTGAATTTGTTAAAAGCGACTTATGTGAGCAAAATCTAGTAGGAAAATGATGTACTGGAAATACAGAAGAATGACTTGTTGTGAATATGCTTCTCAGTTTGGAATGGATTGCATTGCGTTATATTCTAAATATCCCTTGCTAAGACTAACTCTGAAAACGTATGTTGTTGCTAAAGAAGCATCACTATGTATTCTTTGTGAGAATGCATTTTTTCAAAGCAATAATCAGAGGACCATGGGACTCTTTAAATACTGATTAGAATTAGGAAGTAGTAGAAATACAAACTATGAGGCTGCTGGAATACTGCAATATTCCTGACAGATAATACAAAGTTCCTAGGCATTTATGTGAAGTGATAATTCCTGAAAAACAAATCCTCGATTTTTTCTTGGAATATACTTTCTAATTAATTTTACCTCATCATCTTTCTTTTGTGTAGTTTGCCAAAAAGTACTGTGTCTTTTGTTCACAGCTTTTTGGTACCAGAATTGTTTGACTTAGCTCCAAAAAGGAAAAAATATTGCTTTTCTGAGTACTTGCTCCTAGAATTGGCAAGATAAGGCGAGAAAAGATGGCATGTCATTAAAATGACAGTTTGTCATCTTTTAATCAGTCCTTATTTAAAATTAAAATTTTATTCTTTCTACAATGGTCTAGGTAAAGATCTATTTCCTGAAGTACTTTACTGCTTCAGCCCTCTGCAGTTTGCTTCCTTCTCTGAAAATCACTAAATGTTTGGCATCCTTAAACATTAATTTGTGTCTCAAGCATTCATTCATTAATTCAACATTATTTGAGTATCTACTGTGTGTCAGTCATGGTGCTAAGTTCTGCAGATACAATGGTGAATGCACTCTGACCATGTTCCCAGTCTAACAGGGAGATGCATGTATAGATAAATAGTTACAGTACAGTATGCTCAGCATTGTAATTGTGTACTAGAATTTGGAAGATTTTTTCATATATTGACAATTATATAATTATGGAGGTGTGTCTTCTCTTTAGCTACTATTTAAGCCCTTAAAGTGCTTTATACATTGTCTCCTGCTATTTACCACACTGACCTGTACATAATGCCTGCTCTTAATTAAGTTTTCTTGATAAAATGTTGTTTCTCCTCTTTGCTTTTCTCTTGTTTTCCCTATTCTTCCAGCTCCTTTCTGTGCACAATGAGAAAGCATTTCTTTTCAGTCAGCCCAATACTATTAGTCTGAGTTAGTAGAGGGTGGTGGTTAAAAATAGAGGCTCAAGATTCAGAATATCTGCATTTGAATCCTGATCCAGCCACTGGAGAGCCTTTTAACACTGGACAAGTTATATAAACTCTGAGTCCAGATATCCTCATCTGCAGCATGGGGTTAATAATAGTACCCCCTCCTAGTGTTCTTGTTAGGATAAAGAGAGATAATGTGTGTAAAGGGACTGGCATGTAAGTGCTGCATAAATAGTAGCATTATTACTTGGCAACAGAACAGAGGCCAGCCATTTCTTCAGTATATTATTTATGGCTAAATAGAAATGCTATTCATAATAGATTTATTGTTTTTATCTTTGATTGGGCATGTCTCCCAGGAGCCTCTGTAGCACACAGTGAGAAGTCCCTTAACAAGGACCGAAAATGAAGGTACGGATTAGTCTCAGATCAACACCTGGGAGAGTGGAAGCAGTGTCTGAGTTGCCAGGGAGACCGGCCACTGTTCATCCCAGAAGAATCCCTGGGCTTTGACTTTTCAGCAGAACAGATGATAGATAATATCATCTGGAAAGATAAGTGGCAGATCTTCTAAGTGGTAGAATTGGTATTTGATGCTATGGCTTTCTGTCTTTGAAGCCCGTTTCCCCCCCACTCCCTTATATAAAGTGTGTTCTCAATGGGACAGGGATCCAGTGAGTACACAGGAAAGGGACTTGTACAAGAGATGCTATGGTCAAGTGTTCTTAGCAAGGATTGGGAGGAAAGGAGATGGGGATGTGGAGGTGTGGGGTGTCATCTGTTGTCTAGGGCAATCATGATGGAGAACAGGAAATACATTTCTTAGTGGTACTGCCATGTGCATAGACACACCCTAAGCATTGTTGATATGAAATAGTCTGTAAGATGATTGGCTGTTGGTGAAATCATTAATATTTGCCTTTAAATTATACTGTGCTGGTTTTCCACATTTACTCTGCAAGAGTATCACATGGGCTTGCTTTTTTTTTTCTCTCTCTCAGTGTTGTGGCACCACATTGTCCTAAATTCAAATATGTTTTTAGCATTTTAAAATATCATGCCATTTAGTATTCATACTAATGACATCCTGACTTTAAGGATCACACACAGGGGTGTCAAAATAAGGCAGAATTCTGTACAATGCACTTCCTACACTGATCTTGGCCAAAAGGCTCTCGCCACTGGCAGGACCTTGTGACAACAGTCTCACCTTGTTGAGTTCCCACAGTCTGGGCTCTGCAGGCTGCAGTAGAGCCAGGCTCCTGTATGGCCTGAATTTAGGGAAGAAGACAGCCAGCCAGCTAGTATTCTCAGCATGAGCAAAAATTGTGTGAAGGGTCATAAAAACTAGATATGGAATATATTGGTCTGTAGTTAAAAATGTGGTGGGGTTTTATTTTAACTATTTTAGCCCCCTGGAAGGATTTGGAAAATAAATTGAATGTTGGTTTATTAGTTTTTCCTCATAGTTTTTGCATGTTTTTTTAACAAGCACAACGCCTGTAGAAACCCTTTCTCTGGTGATGTTTACTTCTTTTGTATTTGGGAAATATTCTCAGTCTCACAGTGGTACTGTGGCATCCCATCACATTCCCCCACCTATTATCCCTCCCAGCCATCACAGTCTAAAAAGAAAGAAAAGACAAACTGTCTGCATTTGAAGCTTTGTCAAGACTCTGGCGCAATCCAGTACGTGCAAATGTTACAGAAGAGTGTGCAGATAGATGCAAAAGGGCATTTGTCAAATCAGGAGAATGCTATTCAACCGAGACTTTCCTTTCCAGCTCTCTGTTGTGTAGTTGCCTTGAGAATAATTATGTGCAAGCACTGTTTGGATCATATGGTGACCTGGCCAGGGAAAGAAGATTCTGGAAATAAACAACAGCTAAGTAGAACAAGAGCCTGCTGTCTGTTTAAATAATGCTCTGTAAATGTCTACAGGTAGCCTGTCTAAACCCCGGGATTTTATTTTGTTCAGGGCTGCTAACCACCTCTCTATACTACCGAGCTGTAGAGGAGAAGCTTTTGGGTTTTATTTCTAAAAATGTGCTCCTCAACCCTCCCAACCACAACCACCACCACAGTTTTTTATAATTATCTGTGGCTTTTTAAACATTTGCCATGTAACTTGTTTTCTTTCATTATTTGCTAGCCACAAATAAATCTGGAGTCTTTTATCTTTTTATAAATAATGTATAAAATGTACACAAATATATTACATTTGTTTTATAAATAAAGATGTTGTTTTTGTCTCTAGATATATAGTTCTTGCAGCACTCTAAATTTTAATCTCAATTTCCTATTTTTCTGATTGAAATAATCTCTTTAAAAAAAAACCCAAAAAAGCAAGAAAAGAGAGAAAGAAAACTTTTTTCTTCTTCAAGCGCTCCCAAGTTGATCTTCTACAGTAGGAGTGTGCAGGTGTTCATATATATTTGCCCAAACTAGAAAAATTTATGACATAATCTTGTTTTGAATAAACATACAGAATTATGATCTTTAACTTTCAGGAAGTGAGGACTAGAATAACAAATTTTATTTTCTAATGAAAGATCTTCATTATCCCATAATTTTGTCACCTCTTTGCCACTGCATGGTCCTTGAATCTGCTCTCTTTCTTGGCTTTGGAGATGTGGAGTTCTTTTCCTCCTGCTTTTCTTCTCAGTTATTCTCTGTCTTCTCATATGGCTTGCCCAGCCCTGCTCACTTTCTTATTTTATGTTCTCTGCAGTGTTCCTTTTCTTGTGCTTTCCTTGGCAATATGCTGTCAGTTATGAATGTACCCATTTATGTGGCTTTAGATCTCGATTTTGGGTCCAGGTCAACATATTCACACACCTGATGGCGTGTGCACCTCAGATCTCCCTAACCCTGAGCTCACTCCTTCCCCTCCATCCTTCCACAGACTCATGCCAAAGTTGTTTGTTATTCCATGTACTTGGAGGGTTTTGCTAAGTTTTCTATGGTTTATCTAGACTGTTTGTGATTTAAAAAATGATTTAAGTGGTAAGAAAATCTTGTTTTAATTCTTTGTCTTTCTGGGTGGGTTTGAATTCTAGGGTTTGTTTTGTTTTGTTTTTTCAAAATACACAGTCTAAAAATTTTTGTTGAAATGCTTTGAAGTTCTATGTAAAACTGAAAGTACTTCCAAATATACACTTTCCAAATGCCTGGCAGGGTCTTGGAAGTCATTCAGTAATTAAAATTACTCATTATATGAAGAATTTGATGTAGAACAGGGCTTCTAAGCTCCTGGTGGGGCTTTACTTCTGTTAAATGTAATGAGAAAAGTGTGGTTGTTATCTAAGCACACATTCACTTCTTTTTATGTACGTTCATCTTCATTTCTTAATACATTTCAAATCTTTAGACCTATCAGAGTAGCATCTTCTGGGAATTATATGCTTTGTATTTGCAAAAGTCCATTTCTAAAAGTCTGATCTTAGTTTTATCTGACTCGAGTATATTGATTTCACTCAGGGCCTCAAGTGTGTGTCTTTGGGTGTTGTCACACTTTGTCTCTTATGGGTAGAATCACCATCTCAGACCTGTCACATGGCCATTCTCAAATGATCAGCCAAATCCAATTTTGGCAATAACCAACCCAAGAATAATGATATGGCAGTGGGAATTTAGCAGCAACATAAATTATTTTAGTTTTAGCAGATCCCATGTTATAAGCATATTAAAGAAAGTTGTGTTGCTCCACTTTTAGAATGACTCTACTACGTGATTAAGGGAACTGAAAAGAATGGGGGCAGTATAACTTCTAGCAGTAAGAAAAGTACACTTAGATATGGGCATAACTTGTAGTGAGGTGAAATTCCTGTCAGCAAACTAATAAAATTTGATTCACTTCTCTAGATGAACATCTCTAAATACATCTATACAATAATAAGTACATACCTACTGGCTTATATGCCTGTAGTTCCTCATAGTTATTTGAAATAAGCCTGTGGTGATGGTTTGAGGCTAATATGATTATTTTTTTCCACGACAGGCAAGGCATAGTTCCTCCAGGACTTTTGAAATGCTCTTTTATACTTTTTTCAGGAAGGTAAAATGATTGCTTTATCAAATCCATGTCCATAGGAAATGTATTCTTTTATTAGATCAAATAGCATTTTCTATGGATCAACTTGTCTGAGTCTTAACTTCTCTTGTGAAGAAGGAGTTATAAAGTAAGGATTTTTCACTTGGTCTGTACACTATTGGTAAAGGATTAATGTTAAAAGAGGATATAATTGTGACTGTCATAGAAATACAAAATAAATACATGCCAACATTTTATTTAACTCACTAATTAGCAAAGGAACTAGAAAAGTTGTTAAAACTGGTTGGTACAAATGAGAATCTAAAGAGACAACTAATGTATAAGCTCATCAGAAAGGCTGATTTAAATTTGCTTAATAGATGCAAAACTGGCTTCTTCAACCGTGGGAGAGGGAAGTTAATTGAATTGCCAATGGACAGGGTTTATTTGCACGCCTCTAGCCAAGAATCATTTGCGTTACTGTCAGTTTTCTGCAGGTTAATGTCCATCTCCACAGGGTTATAAAATAACTAAAGACAATAAAAGGCACAAACTCCATAGAATAAAATAACCCTGAGTGTGTTCTAAATGATACATTGTTTTCTTTTGAAGACACACTATCATCTTTGGGTCTATTTAATTGGCTTTCACAATTTCTCTCTACAGAGTGCCCTCTTCTTTTGGTTTTAAGTCTTTTAATGATTTCGGGGGGAGGCAACATCCTATTTATGTTTCAGAATGATTTTTATTATCTTTGCCTAAGCCTAACCTTTTTCCAAGTTCAGCATAGGCAACTCAGTCATAAATGCATCCTGGAGAAGAGCATATCTCCAAACTAGGAAATGATTCTGAAGAGCATCTGAGAATCATAACATTTGGCTCAATGAGTGAAGCAGTTGTTTGAATGGAATAAGACTGGAATGGGAGGACGGGAGTGTTGAACATTTTTCAATGCATTTCAAGAAAAATGAATTTGGGGACTTTTTGCTCAGTATATTTATTTGCTGCGTGTTTTAGAGTAGTTAGTACAATTATGCTAAACTATAGCAGGAGGTTTATCAAGTCCAAGTTGTGAAACATTAACAAAAGTTAAAGTTCACAGGGGCCAAACTTCTAAACAGTTCTACTGTTATTTCATTAATAAATTAATTTTCTTATTTACTAGACCATAAGCTCTGAAAGGGCAAGAACTCCATCTATTTTATTCCCTATTGTTTCCCCAAAGCTTTGCACAGTGTCTGAGGTATAGTATATATGTGATAAATATTTATCCAGTGAAATTTTAAGAACAATTTTTAACCACATACTCTTTGTCTGACATTGTGCTAGGTGCTGGGGATTAAAAATAAATATATAAGCTACATTATAATCCATATTTTAGAGAAGTTCACCATTTTTTGTAGGGTACTTTCCCCAAGGGAATTAATCCTTGATGGGAGAATTTCAGACAATACGGCAGACTGACAGAATAGTTTAGATGATCACCAAATCACACCATATTGGTAAATCTCTCTTTCTTTTGAAAATGTGGTTAATATTATCTCTAGTGATATCTCCTCAAGCAGCATTTTTGATGTCACCAAGATAGGGACATTAAAGTTTGCTGAGATATATACCATTGGCTTCAATAGCTGCTATTTTGAGGTTTGTCTAGTAATCCTTCACCAAGCTTCTGAGTCTATCGGAGACTACTCCTCTTCTACAGCAGTCTAAGAAGAATAACCACCATGACCAATTAGTATGTGCCAGAATCTAGGCTAAGCACTTTGTAGATGTCATCTCATCTAATCCTTATAACCATCTTACTGACTAGGTTAGAGGTTAAGGATTATGATTGCAAAAAGTACAGCACGTAGCTGGCAGAATTAGGACAGGATTTGAGGTCTGCCTGAACTCAAAGGCATACTCGTTGCTGCTGAACTGTGTAGCCTCACTATCTAGAGCTGATGAGTTGAACGTAGAGTTGAGTCTGTGTTGAGTGTCCGTGGGTTGATAGGTCTGTGGATCTGTGTATGTGAGGAGCAGAGTGAGTTTTCCCTATATTCATGACACAATCAAGAAAAAATGCGCCTTACCCACTTTTGCTCTGCTTTATACTTTTCACCATCCAGGCTTCTGTACAATGAAAAATTTCATTGTGACTCTGACAATTGAATCAATACTTCTATTAGCTGCAACACACAATTTGAAAGTTCGGAGGTGATTGGATTATGTTCAGTAGAATTATTGTCCTCCATTGGTGGAGCATATGCTATCTTAGAGGGACCAAGGAGATTTTGAAATGTGTCTAAACTCCAGAGAGGTCATTTAGTATTTCACACAATGGCATTTTGGCCCTTTCATCCACCCTCAGACTGAAGAGTTCAGAAATAGGTTCTGTCTGCCTGTAAGTCATCCTTCAAACCTTTGTATTTGCAGGACAGCTTGGCATTTTTCTTCTCCTCATCTTTCAAAATTTCCAATACCGTTAACATTTGATTTTTTTCTCAGAGTTTTCTCCTCCTAAGATGTCTACATTTCTACTTTCTTTAGTTTTACTTCCAATTTTGAACTTAGTGTGCTCTTCTGAAATCATTTTCCTCCTTCTAATTAACCTGACTCCATTACACACATATTCCCTATTCTTAACTTCATTGTATCATCTACATAAATTGCTAGAGTTATTTCAGCTTTATCTCAGACCTCCTTTAACACCTACTCTTCAGAGTTCTTGGTTTCTTGCCATTACCCCTGATTAGTCTCACATCTCTTTTTATAGTAATGACCTGGCAAAAAAATAATTTTTTAATGTTACTTTCACTTAATTTAATTCTTTTCACCAAGCAGTCAATGTGCTCAGATCACAGCGCCACTCCAAATTCTTTTGATTGTCTATTTCTAATATCCCACTACTGTGAACTGATAGTAAAAAAAAAAGAGAGAGTAGGAAGCTAGAATAAATGCTATAAAGATTTATGTTTATTTAATTTTTTAAAATAGACTTTACCCAGCTTTGCTGCTATAAGTTCTAAAAGGTATCTTTGGGGTAAAAAAATAATAACCCAGCATATAACAGCAAAATAACTATTTTTTTGAATAAATTTTTAATTTGTATTTGATCTGTGATTATTTTATGACAATATTTTTTGTATGTTCATTTTATTTTCAACTTTTTACTGTGGAAAATTTCAAACATATGTGAAAGTAATACAGCATTAACTCCCATGCAGCTGTCACTCAGTGTCAACAATTTTGAAATCACGGCCAATCTTATTCTATTTACGCTTTCACTTACTTCCTTCTTCCCCCTGGAGTGTTTAGAAACAAATTCCAGACATCATATCATTTTATATAAGTACTTCAGTATGTATTTAAAAAGGAAAAGCACTCCTTTGGGAAAAAAAATAGTACCATAACCATAGCTAAAATTTTTCTTAAAAATTATCAGGTAATAGCCAATGTTCCAATTTCTTTGATTGTCTTATTTCTTTTATGGTTTCTTTGGTTCAGTCAAAATCAGGTCCACACATTGGGTTGTTTGCTTCAATCAAAATCAGGTCCAGGGCTGGCCCAGTGGCTCACTCGGGAGATTGCAGCGCTGGTAGCAATGAAGCTGCGGGTTCGGATCCTATATAGGGATGGCCCGTGCGCTCACTGGCTGAGCGTGGTGTGGACCACACCGAGCCAAGGGTTATGATCCCCTTACCAGTCAAAAAAAAAAAAAAAAATCAGGTCCGTATATTGGGTTGGTTGAGGTAGTGTTGTGTACTTCCATCAGGAGGTAACACAATGCTTGGTTGTCTGTCTTGTGATGTTAGTGGCCATTGGTTGTCACATCTTAGGTCCACAAAGGAATGAAATGAAAATGATTTAGTGAATGGCTAAGGCAATAAATATGTTCAATCTGTAGTCATCTCATGTCTTGCTTGATGTAAGCATAGAAATTAAGATTATGCAAGTTGATAATAAATTTTACCTCTTTCAAATTAATATTTTATTTAACTAACTTTCCGAGAACACAGATAATTTGGGATGGTTATATTGTCTAATGAGACCGTGGAATGCTTGTGTTTGGATGACTAGTTGAGGGTATATGTACATACTGTAGAAAGCTGATGAGCAAGCTGGCATTCTCTAGATAAAATTAAAGAGCATATCTAGATGTATAAATTGCCTTTTTTTGAGAGAGGAATAAGTTTGGATAAAAATACAATAAGCTATTAACAATGGTTACCATTTATGAGAGAGAGAGAGAAGGTAGAGAAATTTGTAATTTCATTTTATACCTTTTCTACCATTTGAATTTTCTCTATGGCTATCCAGATGGTGGGATCATGTTCATTTTTATTTTCTACTTTGTATCTATATAGTTAAAAACCAACAAAATGCTAAAATGAATGAATGAATGAATAATTAAATTAAATTAAATTAAATTAAGAAGCAATTCAAGACATCTGCCTGGATGGAGATGCTTTTTATTCTGTATAGTAGGCTTGCAAAATAGGCACTTACCTGGTGGGAAGAAAAAAAGCTAGGACACACATAGCACTTATGCTTATCAGCACACTTACTGCAGGTTTATTAGGCACTGGGGGATACAGGAGAATTCGTCATATTCCATGCTAAGATTTCCCCCCAGGACTTTCATTAACCCTACAGAGTAGAAGAAGGGATCTGTCACCAGGCCTCTGCTCATGCCCCAGCATGTGCACAGCAGCCCCAGGCTCTCACACCCCTGAGACCTCCACTGGCTTCCCAGAAGCCTCTGAGCCCGCTGCCTCTCATCCTAACCTAACGTGAGGGCATCCTGCTCGCTGCTGCTTCTCTCCCATTGCAGTTCTCTTTGCTCTGCACCTTCTCCAGACCCCCTGCAACTTTGAACATCTTTACCTCTTGCCTTAATGAAACCAATTCTCTCAATGTCATGGCTCTCCCTTTTTGCCTCCTTGACGGAGAGACTCATTTTACTTCTTTGACTAAATTGCCCTTCTGAGTACTGAGGCTCCTTCAAACTCTGAACTTATAGGCAATGATTTTTCTTCTCTTCTGGAGAAAAGATAAATGTATAATGGTTCTGTTAACTATTGCTGTTAATAAGCTATGCCAATATTTGTGTGAATCTTTCCCTGAAAGAAAAATTTTACATTGTGGCAAAGAATGGAATATATGTTTTCAAAATTCTTGTGTTCTGAATTCCAGAATTCTATGGACCCAAATTGTTCTAGCTGTCTGTTTAATGTGGGGCCTGACCAGCAAACCCATTTTAAATGAAGTAGGGAGTTATGACTCCCCTCACTGGACACAAGAACATATGCCCTGGGAGAGGGAAAGTGCAAGAACAGCTCTTAAAGTGGGCAGGACACATCTTCAGTGCTGCTTTCCATAAGGTATTGTAAAGGTAGGGAAAAGGTCTGGATCTGCGCAGACACTTGAAAATTAAGGAAAAAAAAAATAGGAAAACAATCTAACAAGCAGAGTACTGAAATTGATGTGCCCAGTGTGAGAAACTAATAAAAAGATCCATCAGTTGTGAATGTATTTAGCTTCAAATAACAGAAAATCCACCTAAAAGCCCTGTGTAAGAAGGTGTTTATTCTTCTTATAAAATAAAACATCCAGAAGATTTTTCTGGTATCTGTTCAGTTGCTCAAGTTATCATCAGAGACCAACCAGTATGCTTTCTTCTTTTCATTTCTGCCGTCTTACTGTGTTGAGCCTCTCTTTTTTATACTTGCTGTGTCTTTACCACAAGATGTACCACATTTGATGTTCACCTTGACAGAAGAAAGAGGGAGAGCTTCCAATCTTAACTAGCCCCTCTCGCCAGGCCTGCAAAACTTCCTTCCCAACTTCCTCAAGGAAACATTGTTTTATGCCCTGTTGGCTCAAGCTGCATTCTGTGGACACCCTCAAATGTAACTAAGAAAATCTGGGAGATCAGGGACCAGCTATTGTTTCACCTGGGACTGGACACATCGCACCAGACAGGAATCTGTTAGTAGGGCCAAGCTGTGGGGTGGGGGTGGCAGGTGGAATTAGAGGGAGAAACTGTGAAGACAGCAGAATCACCGTGCTACTGATCTCTAGGCCTCTTAGAGTCCTAAAGTGTACCCTCACTGGTTGTTTTGAAAGATTCTGAATCAAGCTCAGATTGGAGCATGGAGTCACCATTGATTTTTCACATGGGCCTAAGATTATTTGACAATGAAGTTTGGAAATACGTGGAAAGCAAATTCTAGATCCAAATAAACTCTCTTGTGTCTCCCTGTGAGGCTTCTTTTCCTGGGAACTGCAGAGAAAATCGATGTGAGGGGTCAGAGAGCTCATTTCTTTCTGGTTTTGGCACCTCCCAACCCCAATGCCTGTCTCTCCTTGACACGGGGGTATGATGGGAAAAGTAACTCACTCATATGTCATCAACCGTAACTATAAAATTTGTTTTCATATATATGAATTAATTCTTCTGTTTCCTTCTGTGATTCTGAAGAAAAATCGGTGACATTGGAATTCGTTACCTAATGCAAACATACAAGAAGCTTAAATATTTAGTTAAAACTTGTGTTTATAGCAATCAGGTAAAAATGGTTGTGTAGAAAAGACAACTCCTAAATATTACTTAAAATAATTGATACTATGAAGTATCTAAGGTTAAAACATAAAATTCTCTTTTAAAGATTCTGGTTGAAAGACGAATGCCCAGAAAAAGAGGAAGAAGCCTGTGTGAAAGGTGAGAAAGTTGTAGTTTTTATAGTTTCCAAGATGCATTTCCACTCAGTGAACTGAAATGCTATTATGAATCGATACTCAGTATCTGAATACTTTTGTGTGTGTGAATTCAATATTTATTTATAGAAAATTAGTGTCTCTCTTCCCTGAATAAATTTGAACTAATATTGCTTAAAGATTGTTTTGAAAGGGCAGCAAATTATTAGCTTGCTTCATTTAGGTCCTGAGTGAGGATCTAATAATTGACCCATGAAAAATGTATCTGAGCATGAGACCTCTTTGAGAATGCTTTCATTAGCTAAATTCACTATTTTCCAGATAGTAGAAATTGTCAGAAAGTTAATGTAATTGTGTACACACATATATATACACAGACAAACACATTATATAAACTTGGAGCAGAGGCTATGAACATTAGCCCATCTGCTTTTTGGGGAGATTTTTCATATATTTTGACACATCTTTAATATACCTTCCTCCTTTAGTTCACATCCAAATATTTATGTTATTTTCATCTATGTTTTTGAACAAGTTTTCATCTACCATAATATCTTATAATTCAGTCCTACCACTCACTCATATTTCATTTTTGCTTAAAGCTTTTCTTTTTTTCTTTTTTCTATCTCCATATCATACTTTCTTTTGGTCTTTTTTAGTTTTTTTTAAAAAACGGAATTGACACAGTAATTATGCATATTTATGGAGTACAATCTGGTGTTTTGAGTATCGGACTATTTTTAAGGAAACCAGCCAAGACCAGGGAAAATACCCTTGTATTTGCCGGAATCTAATTAATAAATTGAGTGCTTTGGAAAGGAGTGAAACATACATTCAGAACTTTAAGAGATAGTAATCAGTTAAAAGAGATATTTGTTTACCACTCAGATCCTTCATAAGTTTGGAGCTAATGCGATACACTCCAAATGTAGATGACTGATGGTGAGGACATCCAACCGCAGCTGTTGTTATTTGGGGCATTGCAATGTGTGGGAGTTTTTTATGAAATATGCTAAGCAGAGAGCATACATATATTTTTCTGATATAAAAAAGATATAAAACATTTTCAGAACATTACCTAAGTTCATTTCTGTCTCTTAGTCTAAGTTGAATAAATTATGTCTTGGGATGAAACAGGACCTTGTGCAGTCCATGTGTCAGAAACACTTTTTCAAGGCCAGCTGAGAGTTTCCAGGTTGGGAGGCAGGTTTGCCAATCTTTATCGCACATTGCTGGGTGCACCATTACTCCTCCACCCAAGTGAAGAACCCCTGCCCTGCAAGGCTCACGCCTCTGGCCAAACTCTCTCTCTTTGCTTTGGTGTCATCCATGAACACTAAGGGTCCATTCACTAAAGGCTTAAGCACTAGACTCACAGTTCTCATCTCCGTTTCACGTTCTATCATCATCCAGGTTACGACTCACTGGCCATTCTGTCCCAGAACATCAGTGACTTTGGTCTCTGCCTCATTTCTATAAATGTTCAGTCTACATTCAGTTCACAAGCACTTTAAAACTCACTTGGACTATTTGGGCTTCCCTCATTCTGGAATCCTCTCTTCTTGGTATCCATGACACTTCCTCATCTTCTCCTTGTCCCCTGGATGGTTCTTCCTGGGTTTTAAATCTCTTATTTCTCTATGCTGCCCATCGAATGCTGTTCATCAGGGTTCAATAAGCATGTATGTACTGATGAAAACAAAATCTACAGCTCCAGTTCAGAACTCATCCTTGAACTCTAGGTCCCTACAAAACTTCATACTGGGTCTGTCGATGTGGAAGCCTAACAGAGATCTCAGACTGGACACACTCCTCCCGCGCTCATTGCCTGCCACTCCGCCAGCTCCCCCTGCCCGTTCCACTGGTCAACCTTCCTCCTGTTTTTCCTATGTCAGTATTGGTATCTAGAAGTTATCTTTTACTCTTTCCTTTCCTCCTCATTTCTTCTCTATAGAATCAATCCAGTATTGTTGATTCTCCCTTTTAAATATCTCCACAACATCTCTCAAAAGTGCTTATTTTTTCTGTGCCTCTTGCTGTTACCCATTCATAGTTAACTACTATTTCAAAGCGGGACTTCTGCGTTAGGTCTTCTGCCTCCAGCCTCCCTCTCATCCAAGCCTCTCTACTCCAAAAAGCCATTATAATATAATTCTTTTACTCCCTTTAAATACTGTCCCATTCTTCTTAGCCTACATTCCTAACTTTTTAATTCATTTACAGCACCCGTCATAACCTGGCCCTTGTCTACTGACCTCACTTCCTGCCATTCCTGTCCTTGGCAACCTCTGAGCCCCAGCCCATGTTACTCTCTCTACTGGGAAAAATCTTCCATTATTCTGTCTTCCATGCAGCTGCTCCTTGTGCCTTCAAGTGGCTGACTTCTACTTACCTTTCACTTATTTTTAAAACATCATTTCCTCTGGAAAACATATCTTGACCACTGCCTGTCCCCGCACCCAGTCACCTGCCTCTCATGCACTTCCCTACTTTGTAAATGTTCATTTGTCTTTTATCCCCATTCCACTATAAGTCTAGGTTCTTTTTTCACCTTGTTTGCCATTGCTTTCTCACTGCTCAGAAGAGTGCTTAGAACATAGTAGGCATTCAGTAGAAAAGGAAAGATTGAACAAATTAATAGGCAGCATTGTTGGGGATTTAACAGCTCAGGTCTGAAGTCGTGTAAGTATTCTTTGGAATCTGCTTTCACTCTTGTTAGCTCTGTGATATTAGACACATTTACTAATTCACTTACAAAAATATATTTTTTATATATAGTGCATTTCTTTTTATCATGCTCCATCCTCGTGGAATGAGTTTGCTAAGGGGGAGATAGATCATGAATGAATGAGTAAGTAAATAAATAAATAAAGACAATAATACCATGTTGGGGAAGTTCTGTGAGGAAAATGGGATGGACTGTAATTCTGTGGGGCAGGGGTGGTCAGCAAAGGCCTCTGTGAAGTGATGACATTTAGGCTGGGATATGACAGAAGAGAAAGAGACAGCCATGTGAAGAGCTGGGGGACGAGCATTCCAGAAAAAAGGCACAGCAACTGTGAGTTCATCACAACTTTCCTTCACTGTAAATTAGGGCAGTAATAATACCTACCACAGAAGACATTTTCAGAGTTTGAATCAGATCTGCTATGTAAATCATCTATCCCACTGTCTCATTGACAGTAAGCACTAAGCAAATGTTGGTAGTAGTATTAAGACTAAAGTAGATCAAGTTGTCCTTTCCTAAAGGGAGTCTTTATTTATGGATATTTTACTTTTTACATGCCAACCTAAATTTACTTTACTTACACCCTGTCAAATCTGTTTGAACAAATTATTATTGAGCACTTACTATGTGTGAGGCAGTATGCTGCCTGCTATAGAATTCTAAAGATATATCTAGGATCTAAGGTCTATTTTTTAATATTCTACTTTGCACTTCTGTGATTTATTATTGCTTTGTCTCACTATCCATTCTAGAAGCTACTTCCCCAAACACACACACACACACACACACACACACACACACACACACACACACACACACACACACACACACTTCTCCTTATATTTTTCCCTCTGTTTGGCTGCTTGGAAATTCAGTATACATGGCTTTTCTTGGGTGATGACCTTATAAATCATTTGAATCACAGTTGGTATTTCTGAACATTTGAAATGCTCACAGCAAGGAAGCCTTCGCATTTCTGAAAGAAAGGCTGTCATAAATAGTGGACTTTATTGAAAAAGGAGCTACATGCTAATGGAAAATATAAATGTTATCCAAGAAAAGTTTTTCATTTGTGTATTAGAATATTTTTTGTACCTAACAGCTACATGTGGCTACATTTCTTTTCTTCACGTGGGTGTCTACTTCCAAGGAAATGATGACTGAAATGTTACAAATGCAAAATTAATTAACACCTTGTATAGTTCATTTGGTTCCTGCAGATTCAGTAATGGCTTTATTTGTACATAACTGTGTCTATTGCTTAGTTTTGACAAGTTTGGACAAAATATCTGCTCTGCACAATTTCTGGGTTTCTGATGCTGCTGAGAATAACTGCAAGGATAAGAGGTAATGAAAGGAGAATGAAAGACTGTAAAATGTTATTGTGAGGGATTATGCTTTTATTTGTACTGATTATGTGTCAATCTTGGATTTTTATTAAAAATGAGGGGATATTTTAAGGCTAATGGATTCTTTTATGGAAACAAAATAAAGAAAATGACTTATTTTAATTACAATTTTAAAAACATAAAAATTGTACCTTTAAACATGTTTTTGTAACTTGATTGCCAAAGACAATGTCCTTCAATAATAAAAGACTGATCTAAATATGACATCTGGAAAAAAGGGCCATGAAACCTTACCTACATTCTGTTATCTGTTATTCAATTGTTCTTTTGTTTTCATCTTGCTTATTTCTTTCTCTTCAGACAAAACAGTGCCTAAAGTATCCCAAACATTAAGGACCTTTTTCTTTGAACTTAAGTTTTTCCTGATAAAACATTTGTTTGTCGTGTGTATGAAATAAAAGATCATTTTTGGTATGTTGTTTGTAGGACAGATTGCAAAGCTAGTTTTATCAAGTTTATGGCTTGGATACTCTTTATTAAGATTTATTTCTCTGATATGAGAATGGCCTCTTTTTATGTATGTGTGTATGTGTGTGTATAAATATAAATATATACATTAATATGTAAGATTTATGTGTATGTGGTTAAACCTTGAGAAGGCTTCTCGATTATTTGTAGGATTTCTAAATTATTTTTAAAGAGGTGTCACTACTAGATTTCTAAAGTCATAAGTTGGGAATATTTGGGGAATAGGTAGTTCATGAAGTATCCGATTTTAATATCGTGAAATTTGAGGTGAATTACTGAGGGTAATTGTCTTTGGAAGCACAACATGTTGGTAAATCTGCTTATAGATCCTGAGAGTATTACTAGAACATAGGTGAACAGCTTTCACTGAGCACCTGTCAAGTACCAAGTACTGTGCAATGTTCCAGAGTAGTAAACTAGTTACTCTGGTTATCAGCTGCCTACTGTGTGGCCATCTCCCACCCTTTCTCTTGGTATTTGTACACTCTGTCCTTACATAGCTCTGCCTCTTACTTTTTGGGCCTGGTGGGGCAAAAATCATGAAGCCAATGTCTCCTGAGCTCATGGTGATAGGCATTTGATTTAGGCGGAGCTAATCATAGTACCTGACATAGTGATAAATTCATAGATAAGCCTGTGACTTATAGGAGAATTAATCTGTGGGTGTTTGGGGAAAAAGATTCACTGTCCTTTGGAGTTACTAATCTGAGATCACATTAATCCAGGAGGTATCAGTTAGTGAACCAGTAGTTTCCCTTTTGCCTAAATTAGAATTGGATTTCTATCTCTTGGAGCCAAATATTTTGATTAATAAAATTGTGAATGCAGAGATGTATAAAATAACGTTCTAGCCAATAAGTAATTCTGTCTAATTAGACTTATAAAACAATCGTTCCAATGTAGTATGAAAAGCATTATTTGTGATGTATACACGGTGAAACAGAACCACAGAGAAGAAAGAAACTTGGCTTAAGGGTGTAGGTAAAGGCTTCAGAGAGTGATATTTGAATTGAGTATTAAATTAGTGTGGGTAACTATCAAGGCAAGATGACAAAGGAAGGACGGCTATGACTAGAGAAAGAGCACGTCAAAGCTAGAGATCAGAAAATGCATGGTGTGTTCAGGAATTGTAGAAAGTACTGTATTTCCGCTGTTGCATAAACTGTGAAGAGAAGTGGATGGTAGATGAAGCAGTGATGGGTTGGGTGGGTTTTGGTACAGTATAAATAGCATTCATCTATAGAAAAATACACCCACTCCCAAACATGACAACACCAGGGGAATTAAAAAATGCTTATATAATGAAGATTTTTTTAAAAAAAAAGTTAATATGTGTGTGTTAAAAGCCTTCCACCACTTCTCCGCCTCTCCTGTATGTACCTGCTAGGCTCCCAGACCTTTCAGACACTAGCTTGAGTAATGGGTGAAGCAGGAAACTGGCAAAGGCAAAAGGACACATTATAAATAGTAGAGAGAAAATCGGTGGGGGGGGGGAAGATTAATTCTGAAAAAGTGAAAAAAAATGAAAAAAAAAAGAGTGAAAAAAAGAAGCAGTGAAAGCTGAATTTTCAGAGTTTTCAAGGACTTTAAACACATGGGCCTAGAAGCTAGAGACTACAAAATTAATTAAGTTAGCTACGATATTGTGTGAGATAATAAAAAAAGATTGGGAGACTCTACTTAAAACCATTGCTTTGTGTTTTGAATGTAATTTCCCTCTGTTGCCTCTTCCAGAGATATTAATAAAAATTCTTTTCAATGATTTCTTTTCATTGTAATTGAATAGATGTTTTTTGGATTGGATACCTGATAAGGTTGTCAAATTTTTATCAGCTTATGTAAAAATAAAGGACTTGTCTATGTTTCTTCAGTTTAGAAAAGGTTAAGTGTATGTATCAGTCCGTCTTGTGTTGCTTATAACAAAATACGTGGAGCTGGGTAATTTATAAAGAAAATGAAATTTATAGCTTATAGTTTCTGAGGCTGAGAAGTCCAAAGTCCATCTGGTGGTGGTGACAGTGATGCAGGAGTCTCACATTGCAAGATGGTGGAAACAGAGAGAGCAGAGAGAAAGACAGAGTCTCCTTTTTTTTTTTTAAAGCCCTCAGAACCATGTCCCTGACCACCATTTTTAATCCATTCGCTACTGCATGGTCCTACAATACAATCACCTCTTCAAGGCTCCACCTTTCAATTACCATAATAGGATTTCCCACCCTCTTAACAGTCACAGTGGGGGCTAAGTTTCTAATACATAAAACTTGGAAGACACAATTCAAGTTTCAGTGAGTTTTGGGGGGACATAATTCAATCCACTACACTATACATTTTAAATCTTTGCCTTAGTGAGGCTAATTAATATAGAAGGTTAATTGCAGATGGTAATTTTATATGTCAAGTTGGCTTAGGCCATAGAACTCAGATATTTGGTCAAACACTAGTCTAGCTGTTGCTGTGAAGGTATTTTTTAGATGAGATTAATACTTAAATCAAAAGGCTGTAAGTAAAGCAGATTACTGTCCGTGACAGGCGTGAGACTCATCTAATAAGTGGAAGGTTTTAAGAGAAGAAAATACAGAAGTCCCCAGAGGAAGAGGAAATTCTGCCTTCTGACTGGAGCAGAAATATCGACTCTTCTCTGCGTCATTAGCCTGCCAGCCCACCCTACAGATTTTGGTTTTATGAGCTCCCACAATCATGTGAGCCAATTCCTTAAAATATCTGTCTCTGTCTGTCTGTCTGTCTGTCCATCTGTCTCTCTCTCTCACACACACACACACACCCTATTGGTTCTGTTTCTCTGGGGAGCCCTGAATAATACAAAGTGCTGCCATCCAAAATGAACAAATTAAATCTATGTGACCTTATTCAGCAGTGTGTTAGTCATGCCCCTACAATGGAAAGGCTTGAGAGAGGTGTTCAAGACTCAAATGCTGGAATGCTCAGTCAGCCACAGACTGTGGCTGTACCACTTCTATTAAGTGACCAAATATACAAGAGTGCTTCAAAAAGTTCATGAAAAAATGGAATTGAAAGATAGGACAAATCCTTCCATGAACTTTTTGAAACCTCCCTTGTATCTATGTATAGAAGGCAAAGTCAAGCAAATCTCAATGAAAATGGTGATGTTGGAGATTTAGCACCTCCATTAGAAGACCGATGAGCTGTAAGGTTAAGATTATGTATAAACAGCAATGATTATAGTTCGTTCTTGTGGCCTAAGGCCTACAAGTGTCCCCTACTTGCACATTTCATCCAGAGCCTATACCCCAAGTTCAGTCCTCTTGATTTTACTACTCTGATGGTGAGAAACATCTAGGTCAAAATTCCAAGGAAATCTCATCAAGATTTCCTAGATTCTCCCTAGGTCCCAAGTACTGGTCTAACATATTCCAAAGAGGGAGCCTCTTCTGAGCAGAAAGTAGACCCAGGAGCATATAAACAAATTTGATAAGAGAGAATCAAAATAAGGTAGGTCCAAAATGAGGACAAGCCCCAGGGGAACAAGATACCTGAAATAAAATGATTTAAATGTCTTCTGTCCAAACAGGAAAAGTTTAAATTCTTGGCATCAGCACTTTGTTCTAAGTGTCATTATTTTTATGCTTGATCACTGTTAATGTTTCTCTAAGGTTCAGAGTTTATTGGTGGGGACTAGAAGGTGGGGGAAGGATGAAATTTTGAGTTTCTTCTAGAATTCAAGGTAAGTTCTAGGTACCTGGAAGACTCTGTATTTATCATCTGCTTTCCTAAAAATTCCATGATTCTGTAATATTGTTCTGTAATATTTTTAAAGTTTCCTTTGATATACGAATTTTTCTGCATTGCCTTTTACTATTATAATTCCCCTTAACAACATTAGCAATATAGAAAGGGTCAGAAAGAATGTCATTAATTTAGGCACAGGAAGAGGTATTGAATTATCAGACTGTGTCTCAGGTCTTCTGATAAACTCAAATCGATAAGCTAACATCACCAGATGTCTGAGATATTTTTGAGGCATACCCAAGACTATTTAAAGACTTTTAAAACATAGACGTAAAACAATATATGCAAACTCTGTGCCATTTATGGACAATCAAGTTGGACCCAGTATTGAACAAGGAGTAGAAACAGACAGGAAAAAGAGAGTTAGCTTTCCAGAAGTTTACATTGTTCATCCTTATGTTTTCCACTGCACTTACTATAATCTTATACACATAGTAAGCAGTCAGCTACTTTTGGAATTAAAAGTTTGAAATAAAATGGTTTGTAATTTCAAGATGATGCTGGTGGTTTTTACACTGGCAAGGAGAATTATCTTCTGAACAGGACTCTGTAAACACTCAGAATGTTATAATATACTTTTTAATGAAATAAAATAATGTTTTCTATATTCTTTAATGATATCAGCAATCAACACATATTTGCTGTGTCCTCCCATACACACTTTAGTAGCAGCCACTCTATGCCCAGTTGGGAATGAGTGGCTGTATTTAGTAAAGTTCCTGAAGCAATGCTGACCCTGTACGACCTCTTTGAGAGATGGAAACAGCAGATCTCTCTGGTGTCATTATTAGAGAATACTGGTGAACCAATGCAACAGACTTTCTTTTCAAAAGAAAAATAGACTCATAATTGGAAAAGTGTTTCGGGTGTTGCTGATCTTACAAAAGATTAAAATTAAACGCTGAAGTAAAAATGACTCAGATCAGATAATACTTGAAAACATTTTGCTCTTCCTTTTTGCAATCAATGTCTCAAAGACATGCTATAAATACCACAATATAATTGTGTGATTTATGACAGTAATACACATCATTTAAATATATAATATAATCAAAGCAGATATAATACTGTCATTTTTGAATGCAGACTATGTGTGGGGAAAGGTGTTAGGTTCTTTAAATATATCATTTTATTTATTGCCCTGAACAAGTATATAAAGTTAATTTTATCATCCACATTTTCAAAATGAGGAAATGAGGCATAGTAAAGTTAAATAGCTTGCTTAGAGCAGCAGAGCTAATAACTGTGTAGGTCTGGAAATTTGAACTAGGTCTGGAGTTTTGAAGACTGTTCTCCTTATTCAGTGGCTATTTATCATTGCACCATCTTTGATGACATGCAAAATAAATTTAAAAAAACCCAAAAGCTTATATGCAACATAATGGATGCATTTTTATTTATCAAGTAAAAAAGAGAGAGAGAGAATAAATTTTACTTAAATAAAAGTTTACTGGATGTGCCAGTATAAAAAAAAAAAAAAATGCAAGCTACATAAACCTGTTTTTGACTTTGGGTACATTGCTGGTAACCTTTGTTCACTGAGCCTTCACAGAACAAAAGAAAGATCAATAAACCTTATTTTTAGAGATTTGAAAACAATGGATACTAGTACTAAGATTATAATATGTATTCACTCTTTTCCATTTTTATTTGATTTTATATCTTCTAAACCAAAGAAGGAGTATTTTCTAGAATTATGAATCTACTTTTATTAATCCATACTTGTCTTCTTGGTGGGATCAGATGGTATATGCTGCTACTGCATTTGAAATTCATGCTGAATTCACTTCAGGCTAAGCCTGTTATGCAATTTGAACTATATACAGTTGGGTATGCTATATGATAATACTGTAGATGGGTATTATATATAGACTTCCCTCCATTCTGATGTATTTTAAATTCCACTGCAAATAGAAATCATGCCACAGCAGGAAGGATGCTGAGGAATAAATACTTCAGGCTTGCAGAGGCTACCATTCATTCTGTTTCATTCATTCATCTTATAAATATTTATTTGGCATCTACTAGGTACTGGGCACTGTCATAGGCACTTAGGATACACGGCTGAACAAAAATAGACTAAAATCCCTGCCCCGTGAAGTATATCTTCTGCTATTAAGATATGTCTTAAACATGCAAAACTCTTATTTAACATACCCTATTTTTCTGTAAAGGACCAGACAATAAATATTTTAGGCTTTGTGGGCCATACAGTTTCTGTTGCAACCACTCCAATCTGCCATTATAATGTGAAAGCAGCCATAGACAATGTGTAATCGAATGTGGCTATAGTCTAACAAAACTTTACAAAAATGGACAGTGGACCTAGACTATATATGATTAATCTAGTTGGAAAAAGCAGACATGAAAAGCTACACGATATAAGAAATTACTTTAGAGTTAATCCAGGAAACTTTATTTTGCATATGAATTAAATGAAGTCCTGAGAGGTTGAGAGATTAGCCCAAGATAACCGAGTAAACTAGTAGCTGAGACATCAGGGGTGTCCTGGGGGTAGGGGGCTCTGTGAATCAGAGCTGTTCATCCTTTATACTTAAGTCTGATAACCCAGGACACCTGGGTGTGAGTCAGACAACCAAAGAACACCTGGGCATACATGCACAATTACATCAGACAATAACCAAGGAACACCTGGGTGCACATGCATATTTACATCAAATGCTTGGCAAGATTCTGAACATCTGAGGGGCCCTGACCATTTATTTTCATTTTCCCTACAGTCCTTTATCCTTGATCCATTCAATTAGGAATAGCTATCAAGTTGCTACCAAAAGAAATAGCAACACGAGTATTAATATGTGAGGTGGCACTAGATATCTTGCAAACTTCATGTTGCAAGGCAAAATTAAAATTGGGGTAGATAATTGCAAAGTAAGACTTTTTTTTCTTTAAATTTTATTTTCTGCTACATTCTCGATTGAGATTGAGGAGTGACTTCTTTATTAATCTCATTCTTGCTTCCTACTAAACCTGGGTCAGCTTGGGCAATATACACTGGCTTGAAATTCCATCTATGTGTGCACTTTTCATTTCACTGTAATATCTTTTTGTCCAGTATAGTAAATATCAATGATCACTGTTAGGCTTTTGTACTAACAGTCGTAGCTATTTCTAAAAATTAAAATAATTTCATAAAAGTTTATACTTTAAAAAGATAATTTTACTTGACATTTATCAGTGTTCAGAAGTGAAACATATCCACTTATATCACACTTAGATTGTTTTCTCTATACTTTCTCTTGCTTTTTGAATTGTAGTTGATTTCTTTCACATAAAACTTGTTTAAACTGTAATGATCTGTTTTTAAAACAAATCATGATAATGGCTATAATTTGTATTCTTTACAAGTAGTTTAATTTTTAAAGTAGTATTGAATCATTCTCCAAAAATTTGGATTAAAAATAAAATATAAAATGCACTCAGCATATGAAATATTATTCTTTTGGTATGGTTTATTGTATCCACATTGTTCTAAAGTAATTTTGTATATTACATATTCATCAATTATAATGAAAGTGAATTTTAATATGTCTAGAAAATTATAATCATACATAACATGTATAAGCCTTATTCTTCTTTTCCACTATTATGATTTTTAAATTGCCACTTTATAACTTAAAGTGACAACCAAAATTATCATTGGCACCCTGAATTTTAAATATGCTAATACATTAATTGCATAGACTTTGTTGCTTTTATGTAACTTTCCAAGATACATATATATAGACTAGTACAAGTTCAAAGATCATAATGTGCATCATTACTGAGACAATTATGCACGGCATAAATTGTTTAATTTTGGTATTTATATTTTGCAAATGAAGTAATCTTTGTTATTCATTTTGGCTTAACAAATGCATATTGAATGACTACTCTGCATAAGACACTGAGAGAATGGCCTGTGCTTCCCATACTTTTGTTTCACAAAAGATTCATCTTTTGGCAAAATCTTTCTCTTTACACACTCACACACACACATGCATGCACACGTGAACACACACAGAGTTCAGTTTGCAAAAGTAAATGTATATAATCACTTTTTAAAGTTTTTCTTTAGCTTTAAATGTTTTTAATTTATAGTAAACTACTTTTTCTTTTTGGAGGGTTGGGCATAGTGCTGTATGCTTTGCAGATACATAGAGTCTAGTGTCCACCACCACAATCAAGATACTAAAGAGTTTCATCATCCAAAATATTTCTTTGTGCTGCCTCTCTGTAGTCGACCCCTCCTCTACTCCAGTCCCTGGCAACCATTGATCTGTTCTTTGCCTGATAGTTCTTGCCTTTTCTAGAATGTCATATAAATAAAATCATACAGTGTGTAGTCTTTGAATCTGGCTTCTTTCACTTAGCATAGTACATTTGAGATTCATTTATGTCGTTGCACATATCAATAGTTCCTTTATTTTTTGATAAAGACCAATTTAACTATTTTTTATTTTATTGTTCATGCTTTTGGTGTCATAAGTAACAACTCCTTGCCTAATCCAAGGTCTAGAATTTTTTTCCTATGTATTCTTATAGATGTTTTTTAGGATGACTTGATATTTAAGTTGTCCTAAACAGAACCTTGCTGGTTTTGTTAAGTTCTTGAACCCTGAAGCTAATATCTAGGTTTCTGTCTTGATTCTGAGACCACTCAGAATCAAAAAATGGAAGTGCTTTGTATATTCTAGAATGGTATAGACTTGTTAGCTGTGTTTCCTTATGTGTAAAAGCATGTAAGTAGAAACTGCCATACAAATATATGATGATAACAACCTTGTTTTCCATTCCCTGAGTTCCCTGTACCTCTGTCCTTTGTAGCATGATAGAATAAAGCACAATGCTTAAGAATTGTGGACCCAAGTAGGTCTGTCTTTGGATAAATATGGCTCTGGTACATACTAGCTGAGAGAATTTGAGAAGACTAGGTAATTCAAGTACCCATTTTTTTCATCTGTAAATGGGGGCTAGTACTTCACGAATAAGATGATTCTCAAAATTTGTTAGTACAAGACCTAACCCTCTTAGTCTTTCAGCAAATCTCTTATTGTTGGTGGTGGTTGGTAACGGTTGCATTTTTATTGAAACTTTGACTTGCTTCTCCGCTTTTCTTCAGTTGCTAAAATCACACAGCAGTCCAGGAGCTGAGGTACTTTCCTTGTTGCCAGTTTTGCCTGTTGTTGACCAGTGTCCCAGATACCTCGTTACAGTGCACCCTCTACCTGCAGGACCTAACCCTACTAATTAACCCTCTGATGACAATCCTTACCAGTTGTACCACAAGACACCACATTCTCTAGACCCTAAACTCTACCTGACCAATCTGTCCCTCTCTATACCCACTGTTTGCTAATGTTCACTCCCAGCTGGTACTAATGCTTTATACTTAGGTCCCAGCTTCTCCTGTGGTTGCCTGAATTCCACACTCCAGCTCTGCAACTCTCTCCAGTAGATCTGTTGTCTCTTTTGAAAGCTTTTTAAAAAGTTATCAACTCTTTTCTTTTTTTTAAGTTCTTAGTTTAAAAATAAATAAATAGAACTTGTATCATATATTCATCAGTGGTTTCTACTTGCCTGGAATATAAAATCTCTCCCTTAAGTCTCAGAAGTTCATAACAGACTGTATATGTGAACTTCAGACCCTCTTGATTTAAATTTTTAGCTGCTATGAAGGGAGTTTAGGTTGCTTAATATAGGTTACCTTCACCCTCCACTTTCAGTGGAATGGGATTGAGCACAATATGAGGTGGCAATAATTTTAACACAATGGGTATTGAAAAGTTTCCTGTTCCAGAACTGTGGGTGTGCGAAGGCAAAACTCGACAATTTTAGCTATAAAACAAACTGCTGAACTGTACAGAGGTTTATTGTCTCAGGTTACGAGATTTCTTTTGTGAAAGGTCTTGTGTTTGTTTGGGAGTTAGATATACTGCTTATATTGCTCTGTAGTGTTTTGAATGCCACCATTTTCTTCCTTTGTGAAGACAGGAATTTTCTGCCTGTTTTGAAGTCTGTTTTTATCTTCTTTCATCTCTTCTCACTCTCAAAAGTAAACTAAAGATGGGAAAGATGTGCCATCTTCCCTTGCCTCCCCACCTGAGAGCTGTGATTTTTCAGAGGAAGAGATAGAAGTGCCCTTTGATTACTATGAAGGGGCAATTGTGACATCTTCCTGGAAAGTTAAGCACAGGGAGAGATCAAATACTCTGGTTTGAAGTCCATTGTGTGTGTTCACAGCACACGTGAGAAAAAT
This sequence comes from Cynocephalus volans, assembly GCF_027409185.1. Taxonomy (NCBI): domain Eukaryota; kingdom Metazoa; phylum Chordata; class Mammalia; order Dermoptera; family Cynocephalidae; genus Cynocephalus; species Cynocephalus volans. The sequence goes on along the minus strand of NC_084460.1, from coordinate 101,155,843 downwards.
GTAAAATCAAAGAAAAATACCTGTACAGACATAAACTAAAATCCAAATGATAATGGAGTTAGAGCAAAATACTATAGAAATCTGAGTAAATGACATTCCCTAAACTGCTTAAAGATGAATACTAATCATTTATCATAGAGTATATTGATTTGTTAAAAAGCATCAGCTAGTATCCGCTTCTTGGGCTCTTGAATGACCATGAAGTTAGCTTCTGCCAGCAGTTCCATGGACAATCTCTTCTGGAACCATGTGCTACCTCATTGGTAGAGGCAGAATCAGAGTGGGTGACAGCTGCCACCTTATTGAATCAGTGCTGATGGAATGCCAGTGATAGAGAACAAGCCACATGGGCTTTTTATTTTGGAAGATGTCGACTGGCACACAGAGGGTAAAGTCCCAACTGCCTCTCTGATTGACTGAGGGCTAGGGTTAATGTAGATAAACGTATAGGGGAGACAGGATGTCTGCTTTTGATGCAATCTTAGGTAATTATTAAGGGCTAGCTATAAAGGGAAAACAAAGTTAGTTCTATAGTGTGTATACAAGTGTGGGGGGTTTCTATGCTTACACCAGGAAATCATGTTATCAGTCCAATTGCCTTGCTAAACTCAGTTATCTAATCTCCTACCCTGGGGAGGGTTAAAAACCGAGAAATTTTAAAATAAAAGTGTGCCCAACCCATTTGCCCTTCCATATATTCTACTGGGCAGGGCTCTTACTACTCTTTAACATTTAGTGTTTTCTCTTACTTTGAGCTGCTTTTGTGATTATGATATGATTTGAGCTGTGACTTTTCTGATTCATGTCATTTTGGTGTTGATCAAATCTGCAGTTGGGGAGGTAAGATCTTGGTGTCAGGACGAGCAAAACACCTAGCTCTTTCTCGGAGATTGAGCCACTTTCAATTCTATGTTACAAGGTACCAAGAACCCGGATGGAGGTAAGACACAGAGTGAGACTCGCCACACCACTGGATAAACATCTTAAAATTGAGGCAGAGGTCATAGATGTTAGTTCCTGCCCCTTTTGATAATGCCTAGACTTTTTAGGAGAAGTTGTCAGATGTGAAGGATTTAGGAAACACTCAGTGTGAATGGTGTGCTTTACATTTACTTATTTATTTATTTTAACTTCTCCTGAGTGCTTATTGTGTGCCACATACTGTCTGAGCGCTTTATACCTGCGAACCCATCTACTCTTCTTAAGTACTCCCTGGGGTTAACACTATCCCCATTTCACATATAAGTGACTTGAGATTTTGTATTTTTAGTTCAGAAGACAAGGAAAAGGTCATCATATCTCTTAAAGTTCTACAAGGTCACACAAGCTGTACTGTCTCTCCTTTAACTTGGCACTCCTGGGAGACCATGTCTCATGAGCTGGGTCTCAGTAGTAATAACACCTCCCCTTATTTGTCCCTTTTCTGAGTGAGTTAAGGTCTGAGCTGTCAGCTCTGATGCTAAGTGAGTATGGGCTCATAAGGACAGAATGGGGCAGGTAGTATCAAAGGTAGGAAGTATCAAAGTGACCTTGTTGCATCCCTGGAGTGAGTAGACCCCATTTGTTTTTGCACAATGATTAAAGAAGAGAAGATGTGCTGAAATGTGTTAGAACTGACTATTCCTTTTTCGTCTGCCTCCCCTTGCTACTACCCATACACTTAATTCATAACTACCAAATTTTGTTTCACCTCCTGACTCCCAGCCTTTCTTGGGGTCCACTCTTGTCTCTGCTCTAGGAGTGATTACTGACTTCTCTGGTTTTCAACTTGACTTGGACACTTCATTTTACAGTTCTGTCTCAACCGTGCCACGGCTTTGGCTCCTTGTCATGTGATTGCACTTGGCAGATCCTGCTGCCTTTCCATGAAGCTGCTCCTGAGATCTGAGTCAAGCCTGGCATGTGGCCCCTTGCTTCTAATACTAGTCTGGCATGGATGGTTGTGTTAAGTGGTTTTGCTAGGACCAAGCAATTTTTCACAAAACTTTGCCCATTGCTATTAAACTGGTTTCTTATCTTTTCCTTTTACATGTTATTTAATTTTTAATCTTTTTATATTTATTGAAATATAATTGATTTTACATGTCTGTGGGGTACAGCATTGAATATCAATACTTGGGTGCAATATGTGATGCTCAAATCAGGAAAATTAGTATATTCAACATGATACAATGTAATCAATTTTTTGTGGCTCTTTCTGATTTCTCACTACCCCCCCTCCCCTGCTCTTTTCCACCTCTGGTGGTCTCAGTTCTGTTCTTTCCTTTAGAAAGTTCATTAAACTATTGTGATCATTGAATCTTTCTTTCTTTTTAAAAATTTATTTGTTTTTTTTTTTAGCTCCCCCTTATGAGTGAGGACATGCAGTATTTATTTTTCTTTGCCAAGCTTATTTCACTCAACAAAATTTTATCTAAGTTTATCCATGTTGCTGAGAATGGCAGGATTTCATTCTTTTTTTAATGGCAGAGTAGTATTCCATTGTGTGTATGTGTATATATACACACATATATATACACACCATATTTTCTTTATTCAGTCATCTGATGATTGACATTTAGGTTGGTCCCACCTCTTGGCTGTTGTAAGTAGAGCTGCGATGAACATGGGAGTGCAGGTGTCCCTTCAACATGACGATTTCCATTCTTTTGGGTGTACACCTAGCAGTGGGATTGCTGGATTGTATGGTAGTTCTATCTGTAGTTGTTTGAGGAAAGTCCATACTGTTTTCCATAATGGCTGCACTAATTTACAGACTCACCAGCAGTATAGGAGGGTCCCCTTTCTCTGTATCCTTGCAAGCATTTGTTATTCTCTGTCTTTTTAATAAGGCCAGTCTAACAGGAATGAGATGATATCTCAATGTGGTTTTGATTTGCATTTCCCTGATTCTGAGTGATGTTGAGCATTTTTTCATGTGTCCTTTGGTCATTTATATGTCTTCCTTTGAGAAATGCCTATTCAGCTCCTCTGCTCATTTTTTAAAAATAAGGTTACTTGTTTTTTTTTACTGTTAAGTTATTTGAGTTCTTTGTATATTCCTTGTTAGATGCATAACTTGCAAATATTTTCTTCCTTCACCAGATGTGTTCCCTGGACTTTGGATTTCTCAGGCTCCTAAACTGCAAACAATAAATTTTGTTTTCTTACAAATTACCAAGTTCCAGCTATTTCTGTTATGAGTGACAGAAACAGACTAATACAGGGAATGCTTACATATTATTGAGAAGGAACTAGTATGGGGAGGGGGCGAGTTAGAAATTACAGGGCCAGTGTCACTGACTGCAGGTTGGAACTCATGGAGAGCAGGGCCAGCAGTTACACAGGTACCTGCCCTTCCACTAGCTGCACAGGTGTGTTATCAGCTGGGCACAGTTGGCTGCACAGTGGAGCAAGGAAGGAGCTCTAACTCTCCTATTGTTACTCCTTTGTACTAGATGGAGAGAGCAAGTGATATACAGCCTAGATTTCGGTATCCATTACTCAGGGGAGTCACAGACAGATACATTGCAACTGGTTGTCAGCTGCTATGGGTATCAAATTCCTGGTCTGATAGAACTTGGACACCTTATGGGAAGTTGAAAACAATAGAAGGCTCTCCCACTGGAGAATGAGGAGCTGTCAATCATGGCTAGCTTCTAGCCAAGCAATGTAAAGGGAGCCTCCAACATCAAGCAGAAACTCTTGTTTATTTGGATAAACTCCTGTTTATCAAAAATAATGCATGAAAAAGAATAATAGCGTGTCAGAACATATGTAAATTTCTATAATTATAGCAAGAGGGAAAAAGGATAGAATATGGATGTATATTCAGAAGCAGATACGTTTGTGGTTTTGCTGGAGGAATTGAGTTAATTCCACACTGAATGTTTCTGTTTTCCTTATGAACAGTAGGTCAGGGCATTTGCTGAGAGGGAAGTCAGCAGCATCTGGTTCAGAGGTTTGAGGAAGGTGGAAGTGTTTAAAAATATTTATTGTGGAGAATAAGAGAGATTTGCCTAAAAAAGAATTGTAGGATTGCTGGACAGTTAGAGTTCGAGGCCATAAATTTTTAATGGGATCAGACTCAGTGGTGTGATTCTTCTTTGGCAGTGGTGGATCCATGGTTCAGGTATAAATACAGAGAAGGCAGACTTTGGGGTGAAGAAGGGCTGGACTTTTATCATTCAGCATTGTGGTCAGGTGGCTGCACTTAATATCTGGAATAGAGGACGGTTGTGATGAGAAAAGTGTTTAGAGTGGGCCATAGGGCTTGAAGTTGGAAGTGGAATGGTGATAGAGGTAAGGGGAATGAGGCAGTGAAAAAGCTGAGAGCCTAAAAAATGTGGTTTAGACACCAAAAGTAGACTAAGATGTCAAGGAAACAGTGAAATATTTCTTTCTGGAGAATAAATCAACTATGTGTAGGATTTGGGACATATGAAGTAACTTCATGGCAAAGTGATATACTATTTCATGGTTATTTTTGTGGGTTCCTCCTTTCATTTGTATGCTGGAGGGGCATCTCTTCTTTCCTGCCACTTGAATGGTATCAGGACTAGATGACAGTCTGGAATTGTCCACAGAGGAACCATGATGGTTACAAATACTCAACTATTAGTTAAATTAAGTATGATAGAAAAGATTCAGAATCATACATACAGATGGTTTCCCGACTCAGAGGGATGACTTAAAAAGTAACCAGAAATTGGGGGAAGAGGGGTTGAGCTCCTCACCAACCCACACACTATCTACTGCTTAGCTTACCTGTGCCTGTGACTCTGCCAGGGCCTGGTACCTGCAGATCCATGCCACATAGACAGTGTTCCACATGGATGGGAAGGGCACTCCCACCCTGGTAATCTCCCCACCATTGAATGCAAAGTGGAATACCTAGCAAGGTTATGGTGGCACAAGAAAGCCTTGCTCTTCACTGAGGTGGGACTATACAAAATTAATTTTAAATCTGCATCTGAGTTGTGGAGAACAAAAACTTACAAGGCCCTGCAATCAGAATTATTTTTAAGTGTAGTTTTGAGAAGATCTTAAATTCCAAGATAAGAAATTTAGACTTTATTCTAAGATTCTAGAATAAGGCTCTCCCCTTTGGGGACAGAAAGGTAACATGTTGGCACTTTTAGAAGATTCATGAGGTGTTGTTAGGTGGATACTTGTAATGTCTCACATGAATGGGAAAACTGTCTTTTGTCCTTTATGGCTTTATGATCAACAGATCTTGTAGTTTCTTCCTAAATTATATGTTCTAAATGTACTTCCATTTTCTTTTATTTTTCTCTCAATTTCATATTCAGCCACTATCATTTTATGTTTTTCTCTTTATTTGCTTTCAGACCCCCAACTTCTCTTCTATTAGTTCTAAAATGCCAGAGTTATTTTTTCCTTCTCAGTAACTTTTGTTCATAAAGGTCACCCATTGAACTACTCAAAAGCCTCTCTTGGTGGTCTCGTTTGAATTAAACCGTAATCTCCAATTAATGAGTTCCACATTCTCCTGTTCCTGCCCTGTCTAACTTAATTTTTTAAATTTCCTACGATTGCCTCCTTTAATGTGTATTTTCCCATGAGATGAAGTTTTTGGTCACTCCCCTGTTCACATTTCTGCTTCCCAAATTCCTAAGTAACATAGGGAACTTCTGCAGAGACTTTCCCATCGTGACATCTCAGCTGTTTACTAGCAGCCATGCTCAGCAATCAGCCACAGCAATGCATAGAAACTGGTGAGTGCTAGCAGAACAAGAGCTGCAAATCTCTGACCAGTAATCCACCCATTCTTACAGTACACTGTTAAGTCTACTGTCATAGGTCTTCCAGTATAATTGTATAGAATCTGAGATTCTACCTGTGTCCTTCAACTTCACATGTTGTCTACTGAAGTAAGAATACATGACTATGTCAAAGGTTCAAGGGCTTACCAGTTGGTAGTAGACCTAGAAGTCTAAGACAGGATCTGGGCAGGACCGTGACCTCCATAAAATTGAATATGAAAATTTCTTTATGTATACTTATGGCATTATTTTTTTCATGAAGAAGTAATCTATAGTTTTCTTTTTAAAAAACTTTTAATTCATTTCTTGTCATGAACTGACTCAAGCTAATTTGGTAATACAGGTTCTTTTGGTTGGGAATGGTAGTAGCCAATGAAGTTTGATGTGGTGAGGGTTAGCAGTGCCCCACAATCTCACTACTAGATTATAATAAAAGAAATTTCAGACCAAATTCTTATACACATAAAGCCATTTACTAAAAAATCAAACATTAAGGAGCAGGTAGAAATCAGCTTTTAAACCTGGTCAGTCAGCTTGAAGAAGTCCCAGCTCTCTGTCCTTTTAAATGTTTCTTCCTCTACGGTAGATGAAAGGCTCCCTCAGGATGACATGACAGAGTTTCTGGAGGCTGGGTTTTGATACTCTCATAGTCACGTTGATTTACAGTCACGTTGTTGGCCGGACATAGGGTTGCTTATTAATCAAACTTTGATAACTTCCCTAAGAATACAGGCTACACACCTCTGTATTCTGATGTCTTTTTCAGGCAAGGGCTTACAGGGAAGATAGTTATCAAATCAATGATTTCACCCATAAAATCCTTTTACTGACATTTTTTATGTTCAGATGATAATTAAGGTATGGAAAACAGAAGCACCTGTAATGATCCCTTCTCATTTGTGAATTTCTGATAAACCTATATATAACCTCCACTGGAGTGTGGATTTATTGTGAGGGAAACTGACTGTTTTTAGAGTGGAATCATAAACTAACTTTATGCATAATGTTAAACCGTCCATGCTGAAGTATAAAGTTTGTTACAGGTATGACAGTTATGCATAGAACACATACATACAACATTTTATATAAATACAGAGATCCCATCATATTTGTTTTATTTTTAGTGCAATATTTTTTAAAATTTTATTTTATTGCTTGATTTTTCTTCCCTTCGGCCTCCCTCAATTATTTATTTTGCAACAAAAAGGGGGATTATGTTATGCTTATTTTTCTTCATGTTCCTTTCCTTTTTTAAAACATTTTATTTAAAATTATTAAACAACTCTATTCAAGACCATAAAATTCACCCATTTTAACTGCAGAATTTAATAATTTTTAATGACTTTACTGATTTATGCAACTGTCACCATAATCCATTTTAGAACATTTTTATCACCCCAATATGATCTCCCCTGTGATTTACAGTTAATCCCTGTTCCCACCGCCATCCCTAGATAACTGCTAATCTACTTTCTGTCTCTGTGGATTTGCCTATCTTGCTTTTCTTAATAGTTTGCAATGGAAATTCCTCCAAGTCAAATGATGAGTCTCTAATTCATTGTTTTGAACTTCTGCACATTTTCCCATGGTGTGGATATGAAATAGCTCATTAATTTTTCCCCCTATTGATGCTAATCAGTGAATTTGAGCATGCTTCCCATGTTTTTAGGCCTTTGAGGATAACTTTTCTGTGCAAGTTCATTCATATGCTTTACCATTTTTTTTTTCCTGTTGGGATTTCGTCTTTTGGACGTCAATTTATAAGAGCTTTTGTACATTACAGATACTCACCTTTTGTCTATTTCCTGTATTACAATTTTCTTCTAGACCTATTAATTTCTAATTGCATTGAATTATGCCCAGAGAATGTGGCCCGTAAAATCTTTACTTTAAAAGGTTGTCCTTGTGACCAAGATTACTAATTTTTGTAAATATTTTGTGGACATACATTTACTGAAACTCTCTTTTTATTTGAGGTATATATAGTTCTTTGTACATACAAACACATTTAATGAATTGTGCTATTCAACTTTATATGATCCAAACTATGTCCGCTGATCTGTTGAATTCCAAGAGGAACATATTGAAGATTCCCACAGTGATTGCCTTTTCAGTCTGTGCTATCCTGGCACTTTAAGAAGTTTTCGCTTTGTGAGTTATCAACTGTGTTGGTTGTTATATACAGGTTTATGACAGTTACATACCCATGCTTTTTTTCACTATCATATAGTAAGTTATTATATTTTACTATATTATATAGCATCTATTTTTATCTGACTAGTGTATCAGGAGCTTCAAAAAATTTGTGAAAAAGTAGAACTAAAAGATAATATAAATCTTTCCATGAACTTTTTGAAGCACCCCCCATTTAATGTTGAGTTGCATTTTACTTGATATTGTGCTCCCTGCCTCGCTTTCTGTTTGGTTTCCCTCACAAGATATCTCTTTACCAACCCTTTCATTAAACTTTTAAAAAGTCACTTACTTTAAAATAGTCTGTAGCTGGGCTTTTTCCTTTTCCCCTTAGACCAGTGCTAGAGTTGAGTCTCTTTTTAAATTTATTCTGTCTCATTTCTCTTCATTACTTAGATTCTATTTTTATTTCCATATTTTCTTTTTCTTTGTTGTTTCTGCTTTGCCCAAGTTTCTATTCAATCTTACCCACCCTTCCCCTTACTAATTTGGAAATACTTTTCCATCCTATTTATTTCTACATTTGGATTGGGCTTACTATACCCTCTCTTACCTAATTCCTTTGTTTTTGAAGAGATAGTTTAGAAATACTACTACTAATAACTAACATTTATTGATTTTTTTTCCTTGGTTAGAAATTTTCTAAAGTATTTTCCTCAGAAGGTGGTGTATTCTCTGAAGTTTTGTATATCCTAAAGCATTTTCTTTCACCTTAGCCAGTAATTGATATATTGTTTGAGTATAGGATTCTTGCATTAAAATTCTTTTCTTTCAGTGATTCTGTGGATTTTATCTAGTTACTCCAGATTGAAGTTGAGATGTCTGATACTAGTCTGACTTTACTTTGCATTTTAGCTAAGTCACTCTTTCAAATGGAAAGTCTTCAGAGTTCAAAACGTTTAGGCTTAGTTACATATTTTTTCTCATTAATCCAGCCCTTAGTTGTTCTTTGGATTTGCAGACTCAGGTCTCTCCCCATCATTAAGAAATTTTCCTTCTAATGTTTGTTTATTCCCTTTCCCCCATCTGTTTCTGTTCTTCCTCTGGAAATAATATTCTCATGTTAGGTTTTCTGAATCTTTCTTTTAATTCTCTTATTTTGTTTTCTCCTTGTGAAACTACATCTCTGTAATTTGCTCTGTACTTTAAGACAATGTGAGATTTCTCACACTTGATCTTCCAAGTCACTAATTTGGGTCTCAACAGTGTCTTATCCTTCAACTCATCTGTTGAATTTTTAACTTGGGACATTATATATTTTAGCTCTGGTAAGTCTTTTTGCTTGAAAAATTCTCAAGTGCATGTGTTTTTATTCAGATCTTAATTTATCTCCTCTAACAGTTCTATGTCACAGGATATCTGTTCTGATTGTTTTTCTCGTTTATCAGTTCTAACTTTTCAACCCCTTTAGTTGTGTTGACATTTTTCTTGAACTTGCTGGGCTCAGATCTGTCAACTATAGTATTTTAAATAGCAGAAATCTTACTTGAGTACCTGCACAATTGTGTAAGTTGTCAGGCCCTCTTGGATTGCTAGCATAACTTCCCCTGATCACTGGTCTCTCTGCTCTCTCCTCATTTCAGGGGTCAGCCTCTTTATCTCCTAACCTTCTGGAGTCAGAGAAACCAAGCACACTTCCTGGAGGTATCCAATCTCTGAGAGCCAGTCTCCTCCCAGGACTACAACTTCTTGTCCTTAGTTCTGAAGTCTGAAGCTCTTTTTTCAGGCACTTTTCTAGGCATACGGAATAAAGTTTCTCATTCATTCTTTGTGCTATGACCACAACAGAATCAAGATACTATTTAAGCAAAACTATCTCTAAGTCTCAACAGGCCAGAGAACAACTTAGGCATGATTTGGAATTTCTGAAGAACAGGTAAATATAGCATCATTATTTATGGAACATAAACTAATTGCTCCATATAATGTAAGACTTTTAAAGAACATCTCTAAATGATGCAGAATTGGGAAAGGACAAGAAAGGAGCCATTGTCACATTCTTTTGTACTCATCACCTTCTCTATTGCTTTGATTGGATTTTCAAAGCAGTCTGTGATAAAGTAACTGCTTTTCCAGACAATAACAAACTGCCAAAGTCATGCATTTTCATGTCTTTAATGCATTTATTTGGCAATGACTTTGTGTATGGATGACAATAACTATTAAGATTTATAGGACTTTTAGCTGTCTGTTTAATCTGCCAGACGGTGGGTTGTAGTTTCTACCTATTGCAACTGATTTTTTTTTTCCCCTGTAGGGCAAAACATCATAAATCTAGCTTACTATATGGACTCTGTCAGATACTTACTCCTTTTTCGGGAAAATCAAGTACATCTCAAACCCTCTATAGGTCATTGATCTTTAAAAGTGTCTGTACCCCAAATGGCTTAGTATTATAAAAAAAATTGACTTTATTTTTTTTTTAAAGAGGCTTTTACATCTGCTAGTGTATCTGATTGTTAGAAAGAGAATGATTTTTTAAAAAATCAGAAATTCTGACTGGGTCTTAACACCCCATACTTCAGGATTTGGAGGAACCTTAAAAATCCTTTAGCCCAATTTCTCATTAATGCCAAGTGGTTAGTTAGATTCCACCTTAATATTCCCAAGAAGCTAATTCAATACTCCATGGGCAGCCTATCAATTTATTGAAAACTCTGACTGTTGAAAAGGTCTAGATATATTGAGCTTGGATCTACCTTTTGCAAACTATGATCATCCATCTCTGTTCTACCTTTGGAACATCTATTTTGCAGATGAATACCACTGTGTAAAAACAACATTTTATTATCTAAAGAAAAGCATATGTGCTTACAAAGTTGTCTAAGGAGGTATATGTACTTAAATGCTACATTAAGTGGAATCTTAAATGCTATGTTGACCTTTCATGTAATAAAATTACCTTTCATGTAATTTTAACTTGGAACATTCTGAACCAGTTGGGCAAGATAGGCCTGTATACTGAATCTAGTCTTAGGATATCTTATTATAAAACTTAGGATTTTAGTGCTAGAAGGAACTTTACACATATGCCACCTAGCCCATGAAATCTATTTTACACAGGAGGATATTGAAGTCCACACAAGTGAAGTTTGTTTACAAGGTCAAGGCCATTGCTGCCTACAATTCAGGTCCCCTTATGTAACAGTTGAAGAGACCACTAAACAATAACTAGAGGTTAAAGAAAGATTCAATAGACGTTAAAAGGTAGATATTCAAGAGTAATAAAATGATGTATAAATGTCAGAGACTAAAAGGTTTTAGATGTTGAAGAAATAATAAATATAACATAATTATTTTTGGAAGACAAATTAGTTACCACTGGGTGCTATAGTACTTTAAAAATTAGTTCGTTCCTAATAAATTCTGTCTATAAGAAGCTTGCAAACTTCTTATAGAGATAAAACCTAACTAATTACCTAGTATTCAATGTCATGGAGACCCAGCCCAATATAAAAAATGAGAGAAAAAATAATCTTTTAAAGTTCATCATAGCTTGAAAATTAATAGTAGTGCTAAAATGACTGAGCTGCTGAGTTATTATTTTTTTGACAAGAAAGAAAATTTAATGCTAAAAGTTTAAAGTAACTAACAAAAAAGTTTCTGCTTTTGAAGAATAGTTAAGAGACATTTAAAAATGCACACGTATCTTAATTAATGACTCCAGATTATGTGTGCCCGTGTCATTAAGAGAATTTACCTGTTGAATTATTTATGGGTGAAAAACCAGGAAACACCAGAAGAGACTCCAAAGGAGAGTGGAGAGTATAGGAAAAAATAAAACTTCTTTTTTGCTTCTGGGAGTGCTAAGGGAAGATAGGTCAAAATCTAGTTTCCTTGGTGGAGATGTTACTTCTTTTAAGATGCTTAAGACACTACTTTCCTGCTGGTGGTTAGGTATGTGTGCTGTGGAACTCTCAGCGCTCCAACAACATTGTCCTTTATGATGGACTGAGAAATATGCCTGGTCTACCTGCCCGCACATGTCATGAGATAATACAAACTTAAAACTATTAAAATAGAAACACACAGCAGACTTTCACCAAAACAGTTCTTTATTTTGATATTTTATGCCACTTTTGTAGGATACAGCCACCTCTGGATTATGACTCCTTGGGGTTGGGTCAATGTTTTATTTGTCTTTGTGTTTCCACTCCAGCAGCAGGCTGAGGCCATACTTCATCTTCACTCTCTCTTTCTTGAAGTATTTGAAGAAACTGTGGCCAGGCAGTTCAATATTTACTGAACAAAACTAAAAGAAATCAAAATGAACACAATGGTTGTATATGGTATCACCCCTCACGGTACATAAACAACCTTCCTCCCTCAGTGAATGTAATATTTTAACTACAAAGAGGTAACCAATTGCAAGACTATTTGTCAGTTAGACTAGTGGGTATAAAATACCATGTGATTTCATTTCATCAATGCAGTGGACAAAGAAGAATTATTGTTTCTTTTACTCTGTGGCTCTGATGAGTCCTCAAGAAGTCTAGTTGAAAAATCAATTTTCCAGGCTGAAGCCTTTGCTGGTCACACAGTTCAGGGATTAGAGAAATCCAATTCGAGGAAAATATGGGTCTGCCTGAAGCCTCCGTTATAGCTTATCTCTTTCAAGTGCTCAGATGGCTTCCCCTCTGGGTGAAAATACTAGCCAAGATTTTCACCTGTTAATATAGAACTGTTCCTTTGCTCCTTATAGAATAGGTGTTCAAAACATCTGGATTTTTACCTCCATTCAGAAACAAAGTTTATCTGTTTTACCAGAGGCTTAAATGTGTGCCAGTTGGTATCTAGGTCCTGTTAAGACCTGCTGGTATGGGTGTTATTTGAGAAACCTGGTCTGAGAACATGTTCCCCATCTACTTGTCTAGGAAAACTAATTTCCATTCTTGTAGTATAATTTAAAATGTAGTGTGCTTGATTGTAAATAAGCCTTGGTAAGACCAAATTCAGTAGGGGGATCAAGGGTAAGGTTGACTTATTAGTTTTGATTTTTCTGGATATCTAAGTTTTTCATCTAATAGGCGGGGTCCACTTTATAGACAATTCTGTAGGTAACTGTGTCTGGAGGGTACCAGCTAACTCCAACAGAACCCACACTCGGCATGCAAATTATAAATAGCTCACTCTTCAAATAAGCTGTGCTATCTTCACTAAGCGACTAAAATTGTCCAGTTTCACTCCTAGATAAACAGAGCTTCTAGTGGCAGCATACCCAGGCCCGTATCAAGACAATACTGCCAGCACCTAGTGTCTGGTGAAAGAATTTGTTGAATAAATAAATAAATGAATAAATATATTGTATCATTAGTCCCATAAACACTTTGTACATAATTGATGAGAGAGTCTTGTGTTTTCTTTGCACATACTACATCTCTAAGGAGCAACTGCTTTATAGTCCTATCACTTACTTGAAACTAATGCAAGGACAACATTAGGAACCAGTGTATAGAAAAGACAATTTCATCTTAGCATAGGTTTTTTTCATAACTATGGGGTTTGTTGAACTGATCTGGGTGTTAGCATATATCATCATCCTTCTAATTCAAAATTGGTACTCCCTGAGGTGAATGGTGAAGTTATTAGCCACAAACGATCAAGGCAGTATCCTTTTCTTTTTGCACAACCTGAATCCTACATTTTTCTGTCTTTCCTGACTCACATTGTAACTGTTTTGAGGTCCTGAACAAACTGAACACTTGTTGGTTTTACTCACTCTGTGCCAATTGCTTTGATTTTTTTCTTCCTGCCTCCACAATGCTTGGCTTAGTCCTTAAAGAATTTGATATTTCCATTATACCATGCTCAATTTGAAGTCCCCTTCCATTTGGTACTGAAAGTATTTGGGTGAAGCAGGAATTATGGTTGTTGCTGTGTAGCAACATCAGGATGGCACCTCTGGGAACTGTCCACATGACTACATGCAGAAGCATGTTATGATTGGCCACAGTTTTAGGAGGGAACATAAATATCTCTTGGGCTAAGTGCTCTCTAGAAGGCTTTCTTCCACTGCTCACATGGTAAACCTTTTCTTCAAATGGTTCTTGCCTGTCTCTCACTACTGTATCTCTAAAGAAGAAAGGGGATGTTGTTCTTGGGACTGTGACTTAAACGAATATATGATAGATTGTTTTACTCTTTCATATCCACGTGTCCAGTTTGCATGTACGCATTCTTGTATGTATGTGTATGTGAGACATAAGCACACTGCCCGCAATCTAAAGTTTAACTAGGAGAATGAAATCAGTAAACATCATAAATATTCTGTAGAACTGGACATCACACCATGGCCCTCAGTTCCTCGGTGTTCCATAAAGTGTATTATTCAAGCGTAGTGGCAATCTCTCTAAGCTGTTCCAGGTGGGAATATCTGGAGCTTTGCCTTCTGAACTGTATCTGCTCTTTGCTTTTATTGCCCTTGGTCTCTCAGTTATGGGTTGGCCTCTCTTCCTGCCTCTGCTGCCCTCTGCTGGAAAAGCCTTAGAGCCCAATCTTGATCTCCCCAGCAGTTTTTTGTTTGTATTTTTGTTTTTCCTGCAGCAATGCTTACAGAAACTCTGACTTTGCACTCTAGGGCCAGGAATTCTTCTAAAAGCTCAGTTGCCCCGATTACATACAGATCACCTAGGAGTTTGTAGCCCCTTACACAGTGAGATGCCTCTTCTCTTTGGGAGCTTTAGAAATCTCTCCTGACCTGGCCAACATCTTGCTACTCAAAAGTAGGTTGGGACATTCTTTCTCCAAAGAAGCATTCTATATCCCTCTGAATCTAACAAAGCACACCGATATATTGTCGTGGACCACCGGGTAGAAAACATCAAATCACCTTGGTGCTCATTGACAAATACTGATATTTTTCCTGTTGCATGTGAGGCTATGTCCATAGGAGCCCATATAGTCTATATGTTTTCACCCTGATTCCAATTCTCTGGAATAATTTTTGCTTTACACCAGACTACCTGAGGAACACAGATGTCAATTAGCAAAGTTGGAACTAGAGCCCAGCTCTCTATCAGTTCACAGCTCTTTCCACAGCAAACATGGTGTTGGTGCTGGTAACAAAATCTATTTAATATATAGAAATAAATTGTACTCTCAAGATATGAGTCATAACACAGGAAAATGACAGAAAGCATCTGGTTTATTATGTTTCTTTATTGTTCAGTTTCACTGAGGGTTTTCAGTTTCTGAAAGAGAGAGGTGTTGCAGAGAATCCACAATGAAGAGATAATTTTGTTTTGTGTTTTGATCGAGCCGAAATATTCATCTACCTTGATTTTCAGCTCACAAGCTCCTAAGGTTATCAGCAGCTGTTCATTCAAAAGTGTACTACCTGTCTGGTTTCAGAACAAAATATATTTGTTTTTGAAATTTCACAAAGGCAATAGCAGAAATGATGGCTTCTTTGTGTTGAAACAAACACATCCTGGCATGAAAAATCGGATCAATGCAGCTTGTTGAATTGTCTTAACAATCAATATGCCCCATTGCATAAATGATATGGCTCTTGCAATCCATTTTGTAAGTTGTTCTCAATTCACCTTCTGGCCAACTTTATCATAATGCTTTGCAGGTACTAATATTGACTTTAAATTTGCCTTAAAAATACAGAAAAATCAAGTATGATATATGCAGAATAACACAGAGCAAATAAAAGAGGATTATTTTCTTCCCATGTCTAGGCCAGTAAAAAAATATTCTAAAAGGAAAAATTAATTTTGCTTAAATATTTGATGAGTAGAATAAGAATTGTTTAAAACTGCATTAATTCCTTAAAAAATGAGTATAGTTTTCTACACAATCACCAAGTTCCAAACCATTGAGTGTTCTAGACAGGAGTTGCCCAACTACAGCCAATGGGCCAAATCTAGTCCAATGCTTATTTTTGTAAATAAAATTTTATTGGAATACAGCCACACTCATGCATTTAGATGTTGTCTATGGCTGTTATCTTGCTACAGTGGCAGGGTTGAGTAGCTGCAACACAGACTGTATGGCACATGACTCTAACATATTTATCTGGCCCTTTATAGGTAAAGTTTTTTGATCGCTAATACAGAACAATGATTTTTATAAAACACTGTGATTTCATTGACCTTAGTATTATTCTACTTGTCATTCTCTTAATCATCATCTTTTCCTTAAACTGTTAAATTATTCCCTAAGTAGAAATGACTTCATAACCATTCTCAGCTGTAAATGTGCCTATTAACTGCTTTTTGGATTCTTTTGATCAAAAATATAGGTCTACATAATCACAATAAAGTACATTTTTTCTTTACTGATCAGAATAATTAAGAAAATGCATAGTAAAAGATTGATTTTACTAGATTGTGAACAAAAATCTTATAAATGACTAGAAAGAAGCTTATGGTGTATTTTGTGTTTCTTGAGGTCTAGTGAGGTTAGTAATTAGCCTAAAGTCATACAAACTGCAAAACTGATACAAGCACAATGTCTCTCTAGTTCATTTATTGGCTGAGTCACCAGGCAATTGTGGCTTCCTCCAGTTTGTGCTCTGCAGAGCTAGACATGGCATTTTCCATTATGACTGTGAGGCTGCTGTATGAAATGCAAGTCAGAAATCTCAGCAGGCTTATTTAAAATGTTACTGCAGATTTTTGGAACAGGCTCAGTGTTCACTCTGCAGCACCCTCTGCTATGCCAGCAGGACTCAGTGGACACTGTTGGAACAGTTGTTTGCCTAGGATGTTTATATTAGTGAATGGATATTTATGGTACATATTGAATATCCACTCACTTTCTCTTTGCCAATAAATTTTGAGTGTAGCCAATGTACTGGGTCTGCAGGTATTCTATTTTCCAGACAGCATCTAAGTATGTGTGGAAATAATAGCAATGTTGTTCCAACTTGAATGTGTCTTCCTGTGATTAATTTTATTAATCAGTCGATACTAATTTGTATTAAAATTTACAGTCTTGTGTAGTTATACAATTATCGTCTATGAACAGGAAGTACAGTTTAAAATCTGGAAACGAGTTCCTAGTTTACAGTTTTCAACCTCTAGATCTCATATATTGTGTTATATTTTGATGTGACGATTAAATATTTCAACTCTCTAAAAATAATTCTATGCATTTCATTGTTACTAAAACCAGCAATACCTTTTTTTAAATGTATGTGAGAAAAGAAAAACACATACTGATTTAGGTATGATTTTTGAATGCCCAGTACATATATTTTTGTGATCTAGGACTACTGA
This sequence comes from Cynocephalus volans, assembly GCF_027409185.1. Taxonomy (NCBI): domain Eukaryota; kingdom Metazoa; phylum Chordata; class Mammalia; order Dermoptera; family Cynocephalidae; genus Cynocephalus; species Cynocephalus volans. The sequence goes on along the minus strand of NC_084460.1, from coordinate 101,138,658 downwards.
AGACAGAAACGAAGTGGGAGAAGGCAGTAAAAAATGCTCAGGTGGGGAAAACATGAATAAAAGTTGATAGCAATACTACCAGCTCCAAGCCTTATTTTCTAATATGGTGAATCTTGAAAATTCCATGTGTACTTTACCCTTGCACCCTAATTCCGACTAGATTCATTTTGAATGTTCAATAGCCACATGTGGCTAGTATTGGACAGCATATCTTGAAACTATTCACTATATTATTCATCCTAATTACTATGTAACATTAATTCTATGAATATTCAATCTTTTTATTGTCAAGTAGCATGTTTCTAATTATTTCGCTATTATAAACACTGCTTCTCTACACTTTCTTGTACATAGCTTAAAAGCATTTGGAAGAATTCTGTATACTGCAGTTATGCTAGTTAAATTACTGGGTTAAGCTAATACTTAATTTCAGTTTTACTAGAGAGACATCATAGTGCTCTCCAAAGTAGTTGGAGCAATGTGCATATATTTGAGAGTTTCCATGGCTCAACATCTATGCCAAAATTTGGTATTATCACATTTTAAGAGTACTATCAAGCCGATGGATGTGAAATGTTATCTCACTGTGATTTTTAAAATTTATATAGCCATGATTACCAGTGAGGCCAAGCATGTTCGTACTGTATATGCTTTCTGGTTGTCCAGGTTTCCTCTTCTGTGAACTGTCTGTTCTTATATTTTGGCTAATTTTTATAGGCTTGCTTATCTTTTACTTTTTGATTTGTGTGAGTTCTTTAAATGTTCTGTATGCTAATCTTTTTGTCTCGAGAATTGCAAATACCTTCTTCCAATCTTAGCCTGTCCATTGTCTTCACATTTTTTTGTTAAATATAAGTTTTAAATGTAATAAAGCTAAATGTATTAGTAATTTCCCTTACGGGGGTGCATTTTTGCATCTTGTTTAATAAGTACTTTTTCACCTCAGGTTTCTACATTTTCTTCTGAGAGTTTTAAAGTTTTGCTTTGTCTGTATTTGCGTCTTTAATACACCTGGATTTAAAGTTCCTGTACACTGTGAGATAGAGATCTGATGTACTATTTTCCAACGGATCACCAATTGTCTTCATGACTTGTTGAAAATTCCATCTGACCTCCCCTGATCTATCATGTATCAAATTTCCATGTACGTATGGTCCCTTTCTGGACTCTTTATTCCTTTCTACTTGTGTCAGTGTCTAGTCATATCTAACGTAATTTGACAATAAATCTTGAGATCGGGTAGGTTAAAATCCTTCACTCTCTTCTTTAGTAAAGACTTGACTGGTGCTGTTATCCATGTAAATTTTTGAATCTGCTTATCAAGTTCTGTGGAAAACCTTATTAGAATTCTGACTGTAATTATATTGAATCAATATATTCATTTTGATACAACTAATATTTTAATTGTTTAATGACATCTTCATATCCTTGAATATGATGCATATCACTGTTTTAGATCATTGAAAATGTGTTACATTTAGTTTTCACAGTTTCTCTTAATAAGCATCTTAGAAATATTTTATTAGATTTATTTGTAGCTTCATAATATCTTGGTTATTATTATAAATATGTATACCTAAAATTACATTTTCTAAATTGGTGTAAAGAAATAAAGTTTGAATCTTTTATTTCCATCATAACAAACTTTCCTCAGTAATTGATAAATGAGGCAGACACAACATTAACATATCTGTACATGCTTTAACATAAAAAAGATTCAATTGAAGAACATATGTTGAACCCTGATTCTAATAATTAGGGATTATATTCTTCTTAAGCACATATAAGTAGTCCACAAAACTGATCTGTTTTCCATTTCACCAATTTTGTCTTTTTAATTCATGTTGTCTTTTAACCCATATATTACATTTTAATCGGGATGACTTTATTTTTCATTTTTAGAAATCTATTTCTTCTTTTAAAGACTTTCTGGTATTTTTGGATTCTGTTTTGTATCATTTCAATCTTTATGATTTCATCATTTATTACTTTGAATATTCTTATCTTATATCCTCTCCCTGATAATTCTGTGGACTATTGTTTCTGCTTATTCTTATTGGTGAATTTTACCTCATGTATTTTTACATTTCATTGTGATGTTGCATTTATCCGGTGGCTTTATCTGTGGAAATATTGTGAGGCCAGGGTTGAGGATTCATCTTTAAGAGAAGATTTGCATTGTTACTGCCGGACGTCCAAAGGTATTACCAGTTCAAAATCACTTTAAGCCAGTTTCTTCATTTGCGGTTTCCATAGACCATCCAGGTGGTATAAATTAATACCTAACGTCTTGAGAGAGGACTGTGACTATGAATTTCATGGGAGACTTTTCCCTCATCCAGAAGTTAGGTTTAGATGGGAAATTTCCCAGGTTATCTCCTTTTGGTGGCAGCAATTTATTTTTCAACAAAAGAGCTCTTCTGTAAAATATCTTGAATTTATGTACTTGTTGCACTTCCAACCTTAACCTTACAGGAACCTGTCCTTTGCGCTTTGCATGGTCATAAGTGCCCAAGTGTCTCTGTTGCTGAGGTTGTCGAATATTCCCACGCCAGTTATAGTTTCAGCCTCAGTTTATTACTCTAGTTTCAGCTCCTCTTTTATTTTTGGCATCTGGGGATTTCCCTGCAAATCTGTCTATGTGTTTAAATGGATATTTGTCATAATTTAACAGTTATATCAAGGTATCTAGCATCCTCAACCTTGTTTCTGAGAGTGGAGTCTTGAGATTCTTAAAGTGAAAATACCAGATCAAAGGACATGAGACCTGGACACTTTCAATCCTGTTTTCCCCCCAAAAAATGATGTACAAATTTGCAACCCTGTCAGCAATATAACTACCTAAGTTCTTTTGCCCTTGATAAATTTCGTTCTGATTAATTAAACAATCAGATCATTTGTATTTGTTTTAGTATGTGCTTTTACTATTTGTATGAAGACCATCTTTTTTGTATAGTTATGGGCCATTAGTTTTTATTTTTAATAAATTTCCTGTTCTTATATTTTGCCAACTCTGAAAAAGGTAATAAAGAGGAAAGGAGAAGAAAAAAAGAATTATTTAAATTTTATTTTATGGTCAAGATGGCGGAATAGTTGGTTCCTCGTGTTGCTCTCTCCCACAGAGCAACCAATTTGCTGCTTTTGAGGAGCAGAGGACACAAAATCTACACTTGAACGGACAGGAGCTGCCCGTTCCAGGACCCCAGTTCAAGTTGCTCCCCATTTCCTAAAGAGACTTTAGAGCTTTAGAGCTTAGAGGCCCACACGCCCTGAGCCTGCCCACCAGAGAAGGCAGGCAGGGCCGGGGCGGGACTTCCGGCGCAGGCCGTCCATCTCCGTGAGCATCTGCAAGGCACGGGTTCCCAAGCCCCGAGCCTGACAAGCCAGCGAAGGCGGTGGGGCGGGACTTCCGGCCCAGGCTGTCTGTCGTGAGTGACTTGAGAGGCTCTGGATTCCCACGCCACTCGTCCAGCCAGTGAAGGCAGGTGGGGTGGGACTTCTAGTCCAGGTTATTTTCTGCTGTCCAAAAGCAGCAGACCCTATAGAATCCAAGCCATACATCAGGGTGAAACAAGTGAACTGTAATACCCCCAGCCACAATGACAAAACACCAAAGGAAAGAAACCAGAAATATGAAAAATCAAGAAAATGCATCGCCACCAAAGGAAATAACATTTGTTTTAAAAAGGCAGTGATAATTAACAAATAATTATAAACAGCTTATCTGGTGTCAAATCTTTCAAATATTATTACTGTACGTAGACAGTAATTTTGGATGGGGGCAGAAAGAAGGAAGAATACATTTAGTGAGACTGTCAGCTCTGTAAGGACAAGGATCTTTGCATGTTTTATTGAATGATGTATCCCAACTACCTACGATAACACCTGATGTACCATAGATTATTATTTGCTACTGTTTTTAATCAGAGAACAGTATGGCATTTTTTATCTTGGTTTGACGTGAGGATTTTGTTTATGATAGCAAAGATTCAATACAGGGTGTCATACAATTTCAGGGCTGTGTAGGACATAATGGGAAAGAATTATTCACTTAAATATCTTCATTTTGTGTTTAAGGAAAACGAGGCCCAGAGTAGCTTGGAACAGATAAATTTAATCAGTTAAGTGCAGAACTGATTCTAGAATTTAAGACTGTAAATCCCCATCCAGTGCTCATTTCCACATGTCATGTAGTCATTTTTTCTTTGTTTCTTCAGAGAATAGAATTTCATCACAGATTCTAACTTGTTATTTATTTATTTGTTTGTTGATTTTTATGCAGATAGTCACATACCATACAATTTATACTTTTATAGTATATAATTTAGTGTTTTTTAGTATATTCAAAATGTTGCACAACAATCTCCACTATTTAATTCCAGAATACTTTCATTATCCTCAAATAACCCCATATCCATTAGCCATCACTCTCAACTTCCTTCAACTGCCAACCACTGACTACCACTAATCTACTTTCTGTCTCTATGTCTTTGCCAGTTGTGGACTCCTGGTATAAATGGAACCATACAGTATGTGGCATTTGGGTCTGGCTTCTATCACTCGACATAACGTTTCCAAGGTTCATCCATATTGCACCATGAATCAGTACTTTATTCCTTTGTAGGGCTGGATAATATTCTGTTACACAGATATGCAACATTTTGTTTATCTGTTCATTAACTGATGGACATTTTGGTTATTTCCACTTTCTGGCTGTTATGGACATTCACATACAAGTTTTTGTGTGAACCTGTGTTTTTTTAACTGTTTTTGGTGTATGTATAAGAATTGAATTGCTGGCCATTTGGTAACTCTATGTTTAACCATTTGAGGAACTGCCAAAATGTTTTCCAAAGTGGCTTTACCGTTTTAACCTCTGCAGGCAACATATGAGCGTTCCAATTTCTCCACATTCCTGCCACATTTTTTTCAGATTTTTCTTTTACGTTTTTTGATTAGCTTGCTGTTTGTCTTAACTGTTATTACCACCTCAGCAGATGTGATGTTAAACAATGCCACTGATTGTTTTTGACAAATGGCCCTGTGGAACAGGCTGTTTTCACTGTGTGAGCTTCTGGGGTCAAATGAAGATATTCCTTGAGAGTAGGGTTTCCCAGGGAACTGCCAGCCAGGTCAGATAATAACAATTATCTGAGAATGAGGCTTTGAAAGAGCTCTGACCCCCATTCTGCCCTTTCCAGTGGTTTGCTATGCTGCTGGTTTACACAGTAATTGTGGGCTGTTGGTTTTCAAGGCTGCCACAGAGCTAAGGAGAATGGGATGGTAATAGGGCAAGTTAAAATGCCACGAAGCTCACTGTTCTTACCAAGGTTCATCAGTTTTCTTGAATAAAGGCTCCCTGATTTGTTGCAAGGCTTTAGTTAATTTCTAGAGTTCTGAACATTTGATTTTGACATTTTTGTGCTCATGTTCTAATTGCTTTTATGAAGGAGAGGATTTTTGAAGGTCTGTTCTCTACCATTTCCACTGACATCCTTCTCTAACTTGTTTTCTAATGACCAAGAAGCTGAGTCCTGGGTGCAAGAAAATAAGGAAACGAGATAAAGAAAGTGATTACAGAAGAACAGGAAGACAGAAAGCGCTTATTTTAGAATCTGAAAGAAGCAAAAATGTGTGCATATTTTGTTTACAGAGGATACTGAGTACGTACTCTTTTGTGGATCTATGCCTGAAGGAATGCTAAAAAATACAAATGGCATATTTTATGACTCTTTAGCAGATTTATACTCACAGGGCAAGTCTTCCTATAAGAGCATGTGTTGAATGCGTGAAAAGAAAATGCTGCCCATCTTTTTCTTTCTCTTTTTTTCACAGTTTGGTTTTTAAGAAAGAATAAAAAATACAAATAAAAATATTGACCAAGTTTAAACTTTGCTTTATATATTAAAATCTAAGCAAATGGAACAAATTGAATTAAAAGCTAAGGCATAAGAGCAATTATTTTAGGGAAAGAAAATACCTTTAAAACCTGGATTTTACCAGAATTCATAATTTTCACCCTTTTTTTTATACCTGTAGTAAAAAGGTATAAATCTCCCAATGACAGCAATTTATAACTTAATTTCATCTTAGAGCTCAGCTTACTGCCACCTTAGAGATGATCTAATAAACTAATCCTACTAGGTTTTTAATTACTGGTAATTGTTTAATGTAGAACCATTAAAGGCATAGCCCCTCTGTCAGTATACCCTTCTGTGAATCATACAGGAAATTAATTTCAAGGAATGTTGCCTTTGATGACATGTCTACCCTCTCCCTACTCTGTCCTCCTGGAAGTACTTGAAATATGGAATCAGCACTTTTGATACTTGTTAGCATTTTTATCACAAAATTATCAAGCATGGCTAATGGGAAGAGGTGGCTTTGAATTTACAGAATCCTACATTTGAATCTCAGATCTAACACTTACCAGCTGTGTGACTTTCAGGACATTTCTTCACCTCTCTGAACCTGTTTCCTTTCGTTGGAATTGGAGATATCAGCATCTACTCATGTGGCTCTGGGGAAGACTAAATGGCACATTTTGTACAAAGTGCTAGAGCAGTAGGAAGTGAAGAAGGAGCTGTTGTTACTAGCATAGCCATGGTGATTGTGGTCATAGTCATTGTCTCAGTCACCATTCAGAGGTACATGCAGGCTGAACTTCCCTGTGGGCAAATGGCGTTAGAATGTTCTTCACCTCACTTGCTGAGTTAGGGAGGGAGACTGTCTTGAGGATTCCTCTGCCACAGGGGCCTTGGTTGCACGTGTGCTCCCCATGCCCAGGGCTCTCCAGCAGTCGCCAGAAATGCAAGCCAGGGAAACTCCCGTTCTCCCAGGTTAATCCATGAAGTCTGGGACCCTGAATCACGTTAAAATATACCATCATTACTCACCTCAGTCTCAATGAACAGGCAGAGGGAAGAAGCCATAATTGTTTTTATTTTATATATGTGTGTGTGTGTAGGTAGTTGGCAATGGAAGTCCACTGTCCTGAGATATAAATTTTGGGGCATCAGTGTACATATGTAGCTCCTGAAGCCATGAGAGTGGATAAAATATTGGGGAGACTCTACACAAGAAGAGGACAGCAGACAGAACCCAGCAGAACCTTAACCACAGGAGGGATGCTAGAAAGAGAAGACAAGCATGAAAGAGTCAAAATGGCAGTTGGAGATGGAGCAGGAGGAAAAAGAGGGAGTTGTGTGGTGGAAGCCAAGGGAGCAAGAAGGTTTCAGAAGAGAGAGGTTAATAGTGACAGCTACAATAGCTTCCTAGTTGGTCTCACTGCCTCTGGGCCTCTTTCCCATGCTCTTTAGCCTCACTCTGATTTACAAAAGATCTCTCCAATTTGTAAATCTATTCACATTCTCAGGCTTCCCATTCTTAGATGTCTATAACATTCAAAATTTCAAATATGTATAAGAATCACCTAAGCCCAACTCATTGCCTTACCCTGATGGGCTTATGGAAAGGCCTTGGGCACAGAGATACTAATTTAGGATGTCTGGACCCAAGAGTATGCTTTTTTAAAAAGGTGCCCACATTGTCAGGTGCAGATGTTTATGGACACTTTATGAAACAATGGCCTGACGGATGAAGTTCAAGTTCCCTAGTAAAGACCATGGCCTGTTGCTATGTGGCTCCAATCTTCATTTCCTACTTCACCACTCACTCCCCGCCACCCTCCACCACCTCCACCTCCACCATGGACTCTGCACTCCAGCCCCATCAGAATCACAGAGATGGACTGTGGAGGAGGAAAGTCCTTTCTGGAAAAGGCACCAGCCTATGCAAAGGGACCAAAGCAAGGCAACATGGAACTTGAGAAAATAGTAAACGGCCTAGTTTGAATGATTACAGTGGACATATGGAAATGGGTCTGGAAAGCAAAATAGGGCCAGACTGGAAAGCTCTGCATGTCAGGTTGGGGAACTTAGGACTGTTCCGCAGCAAACTGGGATGCCTGGCACTTTCATGCTGAATTTACTCATCTTTTCTTTTTCTATCCTGCCTTAGGTATCAGTCTCTTCTTATTATTATTGAAACTGTGTCTTTACTGCTGAGTCTGGACTCCATGAAGAGGTATCCAAAAATAAAGAAGGAAGTTTTAAAGAAGGACATTTAAAATTTCTAAAATAATTATAAGGTCCTGAATTATCCAGGCACAGTCAAAAGGCAATTAATCAACTTTCAATTTTCCCAAGCTTGGTTAAGAGGCAGGTAAGCCACTCTACTGTGCTCTTAACCATTGTGACTGGAAAAAAAAAAAAAAAAAGCAAGACCTAGCTCAAGTGGCTGGAGGTCTGACTCTTCATAAAGCTGAACACCATGTATTTCTCTCCTAGTGAAGATTTCAGTCCAGCCGGGTCTAAGAGAACATACAAGTACCTTATGCTGAACACACACTTAGAGAACTGGACGGTTTTTGCCATCTGCTAAGCCTCACATAGCCTCCAGTTTGAAAATGAAGTGATGTTAGAAGCTGATTTAAGCAGCTTACATATGCTGCACTGCAGGAAAAAGCATTGGACGTTGAGGACTCTGAAAAATAATGCTAGGCATTTGGGGTCCACAAATGCTTAGTGTTTGTGACAAATATGCCCAGTAGCCATAGGAGCACTTTTTCCCTCTTAGATTTAAGTGTAAGTTTTTCTCCTTTGCTTAGTAAAAACATTTTCACGTTATTTTGTGCGTAGCTGGAATCACATGATCATCATTCATTGCAGCAGGTAAGGTTATTTTAGTTAATCATAACCTTCTTTTGTTGCTTAAACTTTGACAGAAAATGCCAGTACTACGGCATACTTTGGAAAATTATTTTATGAATTTGCCGTTATTGATGATATTTTTGGAAAATGTAGATGCATAATACATGGTTAAATTTATAGTTGCTGACCTTTAAAATTCTTTAAGTGTTCCACATGCATACTGAGCATTCTACAAATCACTCAACTTGTTCTCCAAGGCCTTCTGTGATGCAACCATACCCACATCCTAGCCTTATTTTCTCCTCCTTTCTCATACTTTTCTATCCAATGAATTTGTACAATTACAATTCTTCAAACATGTTGGATTTTTTAAAAAGTCTCTAATTGTATTTTCTAATGCGGTTTCTTTGGTCTAAAATTTCTTTTCTTTCTTTATTTCTTTTCCTGCTTTTTGTCATCATCTTTCTCTGTTGACAGCTTACATATCATCAAGGAACCAGGTCAAGTGTCCTTCTTCCATGGAACCTTTTCTAATCACTTCTTGTAATTTTCTTATAGCATTTAGAATGGTCTGCCTTTTTCATACTTAAGCATGAGTATTTTCAAGATTCACCTTGAATGGATCATCCTTTCCTTTATTATTCAAATAACAATCATTGTCTCCATTATAGGCATTTCAGATCCTTGTCATGTGCATCTTGGGAAATTCTGAAAATTCGCAAGGCATGAGTACCAATAGTTGAAATAAAGAAGGATATTAATGTTTCCATTATTTCGCAGATTTTAAGAAATGAGTGATTTCCATTTAAACCCAAATTTTGGAATTTTCTTAGAAAAGTTGCAGATCTAGTCACTTTTGTACACAAGATATCAATTGGTTAGTGATGAGCATTGGCTGAACTTTTAGAAAGGCATGATGTCCCCAAGTTCCACTCAAAACTTCATAATTTATATGTTCCGCCCTAGCCCCCAGAGGCTTTGAGTGTGGCTTTTGGGCTTATAAATTTCCCTTGTCCATTTTTGTTCCTAGACAACTTTCACTCCATTTGATCTTGGATTTCTCTGCTGGTGATCTTTTGTCACCTCATTATTGCTACTCCCTGCTCCTGAAGATATTTACTCATCACTGTTATCCTGTAGGAGGACACAGATCCCTTCTGTAATTCTTCAAAGTTCAGCTAACATTAGGTTGTGGTGCTTTGATAAAACATTCTTGAAAAATGGAATGGGGAACTATAAAACCATATATCTGACACTACAGTTCTTGGAGCCCATTGTCTGTGTTCCTTACTAGCAATTTACCTTCTTAGGCCCAGACCTATCAGCTATAAGACCAGCTTATCACTCCTCTACCAGAGAAACTTCTTTCTCTGTTTTCTTTCTATATCTCATTCCAAAGAATGGCAGTAAAAAACAGTTGACAGAATAAACTCCATAGACTTTCATAATTCTCCCAGTGAAGTTAGCTTTTACATAGTGATTCCTGTTCTATCCTTCCATGTTCTCACTTGCTTTCTTAAAGAATAAACTGTGTCTCTTTAACTTTGAAAATGGAATTTTTTACTGATATGAATAATTTCTACCCTCTGGTAAAGGACATTTGTCATATAACTACATATTTTAGTAATGTATTGTTCGGTCTATATTAAGAGTTCCCAAGTGATACTAAGTCTTCAGACACTAGTTTTTCATGTTTGATCTGATAATGACTTTGTATTTCAAGAGCCCTGTGGACTGTTTATAAACAAACAAGCAAACACCCCATGCTTGGGCACAGTTAGTTGCATAAAGATAAATTAGACATTCCATATCTTGCAGGTAATTGCACAAGGGAGAGACAGAATGTGGTTCACAGTGTTTCATTATGGAGGAATAATACCCTGGCCAACCAAAGAAGGATGGATTAATAACAAATTCACTTCATTTGTATTTGGTGCTAGGCTCTGTGAATTATTTATGTTTCTGGACAAGGCCTGGAAAGTATTTCAATGAAACCTAATTTGTCAAGGTTACTTATACTTTACCATATTTTTTTCTAACTATATCTTTCTGGATAGTACCACACATAAATATTTTCATTGTGTTATGCATTTATTTGCAATATTGATGGCACTGTAAAATGTGGGGTATTAGCACCTCTTTAACCAATGTCAGACTAAGAATTAAGATCGGAAACACCAGTGTCTTCCTTTTAGAAATATTGAGGTTAACTTTGATTATTATTCAGCTTTCGTGGCTGATGAGCCAGCTATAAGTCATACTGTGGAAAATTTATTGTCTAGAAATCATGCTCCTGAATATTTTATCTTACTGGAAATGTGCTGTAAAGGGGCTGCATCTTTAATCAAATACATGATGATGTTGCAATCTCTCGGTTGCACTGTCACATTAAAAAGTTGAGGTTAAGCCAAACTAAAGGCATAGTTCCTGGGGACAGTGGTGATTGTGAGTGTGTGGATGTAATATTATTACTCACAGAGATTGTTTTACTTTACCTTTTATTTTAAACCTCTAAATATGTTTAAAAAAAAAAAAAAAAAAAGGAACGCAATGTCCGGATCCTTGTTACACCAGGCAGAGAGGCATGTGTGACCCTACAGTCAAGGAAGGAGTGAACAGTAGAACTCAGAGAAAGGCTGCTCGACTGTTTTCAGTTTCTGTCTTTGATATGTGCTAAACATCTCACAGAATAGCTGAAGAAATTTCCCGATCAAAGAAAAACCACTGATTTAACGGCAGAGATCAGATGCCTGCTTTGTACTTGGAGGTGCATCAAGTGTGCTCTGTGTTCTAAATGCCTGTTGCTGGGTGACTACACCTCTCCTACCTCCTCACACACAGATGCTGTCGGTTTTTGTTTTTGTTGTGTTGTCTTTTGTGTAGACATCGGAAAGAGGAAACGATTGTTCCACGTTGGATTTGACTTTCAACTCAAGGCTCTTTGACTACTGGACACACTCTGTCCTGATGCATTTGTTCCTCTTCAGTCACCAGAAAACATAGGAAAAGGATGTTAAAGAGGGTTTTAGAGCAGTAATCAAATTTGAAAAGACTCTAGCTGAGAAAAGATCTAGAGGGAGGTTGAAAACACCACTGAAATATTGTCAAAATAGCATCATGCTTTTCTTGACCTTGTTTAGCTATTTTTAGCATTAATTTCATTGTTCTTTCACAATTTTTTCCCCATAGCCTTGCTGTCCTTTAACACCTTTTGCTATACCCTGCATAACCTAGAATAGCCTAATTGCTTACTGTGTATGATTTAAAATCACTTTACTGAACCCTACAGCTGTGAGATCACTCCAAATAATGGATATACAAACCAATGCCGTTCAATAGAACATTTTCAGTGACTGAAATATTCTATTCCCATTTGAAACAGTAGCCACTAGTCACAAGTGGCAATTGGGCACTTGAAATATGGTTAGTGTGCCTGACAAACTAAATTTTTATTTAAATTTAAGTAACCACATATGACTAGTGGCTACCATATTGAAACAGTGTAGCTGTTTACATGTATGCTTATGTATACTGTTTACATATACGTACATGTATATATATATATGTAAATTGTACATGTGTTCAGGATTCTGTTGAAAAGGTCAATAATATTCCTTTAAAAATACTTTTCTAACTAAAATGCCATTTCTTATTTCATTAAAAATTAATCTAAATATGTTCAGTTTTGTGTTTTTGTATTTGTTAGTGTTGGGAGAGGTAGGTGAGATACTGACAACTATGTTTCTATGCTTCTATATATTGTAATTAAGAAAAACATGATAAGCTCTTTTGTGGGAAATATATTTTACCATTAAAAATGTGAGGATTTATTGTAAGTGGAGCCAGGTGGTGTGCTATTTCAGAACTAAGAGAAATTATAGCAACACTCCACTTATCTAGTGGTCAGTGTTCTTGTTAACTTTGCTTATGAGAAGGGAAGCTCAGAAGCCAGAAGTAAACGCGAGAGTCCTCTGAGTGGTCTCTGAGAAGTGCTGGATGGTCCAGATGCCGCTGAGTCCCTTCATTTCCTCTGCTCCCCACGCATGTGCGCCGTGCTCAGTCACACCAGACTCCCTCTTCCTATTACAGAATGTGCAGTGTTTCTTTCTGCCCTTTGACTAGATTGTCCTTCTTTAGGTTCCTCTTTCTGTCTGCAGAAATCCCATCTACTCTGGAAGGTGAAGCCCATGCTCTTTGCACCTGGGTCCTTAGGTTGCTTCTTCAGAACTGTACCTGAGTATTCTTTCCCCTCAGTTAACAACCTAATGGAACATGATCGGACACAAAAGGAATGCTGCTGGGCAAGTTTAAAATGCCCTAGAAAATTTACTTCTGCTCCCAAACTAATTTCAATTAGAAGCATCATTTTCTTTGACAGACAGGAGGCTAAGGTACTTGGAGACACAAGGAGGATCAGGCTTCCCATAAGCTGGCTCTTCTCAGCTCTCTGTACTCCCATTTCCAGTATTCAAACTGTCATATTGCAGTTTCACACCTGTAGGGTGTGATAAAGTATTTTCTTCTGTTATTCACAAAAGTAAAGATTATCTCATCTTCATTGATCTCAAAGATCTGGATAAAAATAATTTCCCTTAACAAATTTATATTCCTTCTGTTATTCTTGACGGCTTTCACGTGGACCAACTTGCAGTGGCTTTTTTTTCTTTCTTAGTACCATACTTAAGTTTATAAAAGTTACCCAACAGTCTCCAGTCTCCCTTAATTTGGGTCGCTTGTCCTCAGTTGCTCTGGATTTTATGAGCACAAAGTCTGCATCCAAAAGACAATCAGTGATACTTAAACCAACTGCTTCGCTGCTGTGTAACGAGCACGCCATCTGCTCAGTTCAGGATCTTGGGATTCTCACAGTTCTCCTATTTTACCAAGACTCCGATCTGTCACTTGAGACATCTCATGCCTGAGAGCGTATGTATTAGTTAGAATTGTTTGCATTTGAAGTGGCAACATCTCAAATGAACTTGGTTTAAGCAAAAGATGATATTTACTCAAAATATACAGAACAGAGAACAACAAAACTATGGGAAGCATCACAAAGCAAGGTAGGCTACATAAGCACATGAGTCCCTGCGCTTCACCAACTTCAAAACCCTCTCTCTCATCTTTGCTTTTCTCTGTATGTTGATATCATTCTTCATCCCAGACCTAGAAATACTCTTCATTGTGTGTAATATGGCCAACGACCACACAACGTGGCTTTCTGGGTCATATGTCCACAAATCTTGCGAAAGTCTCTGATTGGTCCAACTGGATCAATCCATCCCTAGATCAATTCACTGCTACTTACTACTCTATGACTTTGGCTTCATTCTTCTCACCAGTGAAAGTAAAGGGATAAAAGTTAAACTGGGGGCTGGCTGGTTAGCTCAGTTGGTTAGAGTGTAGCCTTATAAACACCAAGGTCATAGGTTTAGACCCCGTACTGGCCAGCCACCAAAAGAAAAAAAAGGAAAGTTAAATTGGGACTAGATTGTAGAACTTTAAGACTCATCTAGCAAAGGAAGGTTTTATATAATTTTTTGAACAAGAAATTATAAGTGGTATTTTAGGAATTACAATCTGGCAGCTAATGCTGATCAGGGACCTTACGGCCAAATCCAGTAATTATGGAGACATCAGGGGACGATCTAATCAGATAAGAAGTAGGAAGCCCTGAGGGGACACAGGAAGTCATCAGATTGTGACAATAGGCTGGTGGTTAGATGCTTGTTTTTTTGCTTCATTTCTTAGCTCTCACATCTTCTTCCTTCGTGCACTATATTTAATTTCTGCTCTTTGCTCGCCAAACCAGCCATTTCTTACTCTTACCTCCAGAGATTTGTACATGCTTTCCTTATCTAGTTACTCCAATTAATTTTTCAAATCTTAACAAAATTAGTATTTTCAGAAAGGTAAAGTGAATGAGATAAAACTGAAAAATATAAATAGAAAACATGAAAATATTTTAATGATGAATCATTGTGAAACTAAAACAGAAGACATAGATTTGAGTCAACACATTTTTTCATTATCTACTATTTTCAGGGTTGTTTTAGTCAAAAGGACTACAAAATTTCTGGATTTGGCAACTGAAATCAAGGAGAGGTACAGATTAAAGAATTAGGGCAGTAGCTCTCACTTTGTTTAGGTGGTAAAACATCTCAAATTCTTGGAGCTCTTTGGGCAATATGCAAAATAATAAAATATTGGTATACTAAATTCAAAGGAAATAAATATAAAATTTTGTGCTTAATCAGATATAATCATGCTAGATTTTAGCTCAGATAATCTCTAATATATCAAGGTTTTAGGAAATAATTATAGGGAGAAAAACTTTAAGTTGAGAACGTGCTATTCCATTGGCTTAATATTCTTTTCTGAATGGAGAAAAGAAATGGAGTATTTGATTTTAGTGATGGGGCATTTTGGTGGAGCTCAGTGAGGGCATGGTCTGAGATCCAGTTAATTAGGAGCCAGACTTTAAGTTTGCTCTCCAAGGAACAATGGAGTACACTTCATCACAATGTAGGTTCTTTCCTCTTACCTCCAGTTCCATGGATTTAAAGGTAAATAGCCCACAACTACATACAAAAAGAGACAGTGGATTCTCAGTTCTGGTTATACTGTATACTAGAATCACTTGAGCTCTAAAAAAAATGTAGATGACAGAGCCCACCCCAGGTCAATTCAACTAGAATCTCTAAGGTGACATGTGGGCAGGCTATTTTAAAAATACTCTCCGGTTGATCTTAATGTGCAGTTAATGTTGAGGATGACTGATGGAAGAAGAGATGAGAAAGATTCACAAATGACCTAGTCTAGGAATCAAAAGTCTTGGATTATTATTCACACTTCAGGCAGTGCAATGTAACTATCTTATATCTCAATTTCCTTATCTGGGAAATAAAAGAATGAGACTAAAAGACCTCATGTATTTTTCTAGCTCTAAGACTCTTTAGACATTCTCCTGGTAATTTGTACATAAATAAAATTTTATGTAAATAGACTCAATACAGTCAAACAAATTCTACAATGAGTCCTTCAGTAATGCAAATAATATATGTGTAATGTATTTTTGTACACAATTCAATAGAAATCACATTCAGAAGTTAAATCATTCAATGTTTCCCTGCTAGGGATACTTCAACAAATTAAAAAAAGGATTTCATCCAGAAGATAGACTCTCCCTGGTTCTCGTTAATTCCTCACTGCTTTCCTTGAGAATGTTGAAGATGTCATCAGACCAGTGTGCTCAGACACCTGAACAATGTTTCACTTGCTGACTAGCAGGGCACCCTAAAAATCATTTACCCATTCCTTTCACAGTTTTAACCAACATGCATCAAAGGTTCAACCTGGATTTCGTATTGCCTGGGTGCATAACTTCAAAGAGTAAAATAGGGACAGAATTATTGTATTACTTGGCACGGTTACTTCTCTCTCATTCTCTCACATTCTCTGTCATAGCTGGTTTCTAATTGAATGCGACTACATTTTATTGTTCCCATTTCTCAGATGAAGAAACTGAGAGTCTGAAAGCTTTGTTATTTGCCTGGGTTATGCAGCAAATATAACAAGAAATTGGTGTCAGGACTGTTTTATTCTAAACTCTGTAGCTTTGTGGCAGCTCCTAAGTGTTAAATGAAGTGTTTGTTCAATAAACATTTAAGGAAAATCATCTGTGTGCATGGAGTTTTGGGTGATAGAAGGATAATGAGATTAAACCTCATTAGGATTCCCCTTAAGAAGGGAGAATTTAAGAGTTTTTGGTAACAATTTGATTATTGCTCAGGATAGAAGCTGAGACCTGAGCACTAAGGGGCCTAGGTTTGGATGGAGTCGCACTGCTGGGTAAGAGGGAGGATTTAGCTTGTTGCTTCTGAGGAGGAGGGAGAACTTAGAAATGACAGAAAAAGAGGACATGAAATACCCTAGTCCAGTCTAATGAGTTCTGAATGCTTAATGTGAGTGAATTTCTTATGGAAACTAGTAAAGAATCTTGGTTCTTCATCTAGAGCGTCTCAGTACAATCAGAGACATACGTGGGAGACTACGTGGGAAGAAAGCAATCACGTACTCATAGCTCAAACCATGGAGTGGGGTTCAGGACAAGTTTAAAGAGATGTCAGCAGGGCAGCAATTGTGTGTGGGGGAAGGAGTCGTCATTGGCTGACATGTGTTACCCGGAAATGAAGAGGATATGCCCTGCTATCCTCAGCCATGAGGATATGGGACTGTGAATAATTTTAGAGACAACAGCAATGTGAAAATGATTTACTTATACTCTGTTAAAATATAATTGTCAATGACATAATGGTGCAGAATGTTTTGAGAATCCTATGCAAAGGATTATGTCAAAATAGAAGAGGCTAGAGGTATAATAATTAATAGTGATATCCTGCATTATTTTCTTAACTGAGTAACACAGGTGTGCAGAGGTAAAGGCTTGTTGTAGAGGACCAACATTTGTATAGAGGTAAAAGATTTAAAATTCAGGGTTTAATTAAATCATTTCTTTTTTTCCTCTTAGACACAATGTTTCATCATGGTAGGCTTATGAGATTGTGTTTTTTTTTTTTTAAATTGAATCCACCTAATTTTCTAACTTGGAATTAATTTTTCTCAGTGTAAAATGGCTGAAATGGGCTTTATTGCATTCACTGTGTTTGAAATAACTATCGTGGCCTGCTTCGTTATTTTTGGTGATGAAATATTGCTCAATTTCTCATAATGTACCAAGACAGTGATTTGGACAGGTGAGTTGCATATTTGCAAGATGTTGTTCTTCTGTTTTACTGTGAAGGGTAATCTTAAATTATTTTAACAGAGCATATGCCTCTGTAATAAGTCAGTCTCCAAAATTTAATTGTTTACAATGAATATGCCAGGTTCTTTAGAAGATATATTGTTCTACTGGTTAAAAATATTAAGCAATTCCCAGAACACTTAAATTCAATTTGGTTTGACTAGTTCATTACAGTTTTTCATTTAAGCACAGACAAGAGTCTTCAGAATAATGATACCAGCACCCAAACTTTCATTCTAAATTTAGGTCAGGTAATTAGTGTGTGTTCCCCACAAGAAACAGGTAATTACAATGGTAAATGCCCACTAGTTAAATCTACCTGGAAGAATAGATGTCTTATTTCTGTGCTTTAACAACATTAAAATAACACTTGAAACCAGGAATTTAACTGCAACTTGTGTACTTACAAAATCTGGCATTTACTACTTGTATAAATTTGTCATACCTGTTTCGTATCTTCCTACAGAAATGGCACTTGAGCTAAATACTACTTGTGTTCACCTTGGAGGAAAATCAAATGGATATGTAATCTGGCATGACAGTACAACACCATGCTAAATGACATTTTCTGACTAAGGAAGACCAGCAAATACATTTTAGCATCAGTCAATGAGAACCCTGCTTGAGGAACTTGTGTTCTGCTGTGTCTGCAGTTGTATATTCACTGGGGATCTGATTAGCTCTGTGTGTGTCTTTTCCTATTTATCATCTAACTTGGAGATCCGTATGCAAATGAGAGTTAATGGGAGTATGCTGTGGAAGTTGTCATTCTGCCTTAGAGACGTTGCCTCCCCAACACAGAAATGTAGTGGTGGATTACTTTTTTTCACGACAAGAGGAATATTTTCTTCATTTAGTTTTCTGGGTACGTTTTTAAAAACAAAACTTATGTATTATCTTACAGATCACTGAAAATGAATTGGTTAAATACGGTGTCCATTTTTAGCAAAACAAACAAAAATATCAGTCTTCTGGTTTGACATGTGTCGGAGAGCTCGCTTGTACAGAAAGCATGCATGAATTTCCGAGTTTACGGTGCTGTGGGCCAAACCCTGGACTTGAGTGAATTTCCAGAATAAATGCTTCCCAATAACTAATTCTCTGAAGATAACCATTTGGCCTATCCTGGTGACCCCTCTATGCTTCATCACACATAATTGCACCTTTTTCTGTCAAAATCTCTACACGATTCCTTCCTGCCTACCTTTATCAGTTATCTATATATGAACAGATGAATTATATTCACCTATTGCCATAGATCCCCAGCACCGTTTCTCTCCTGCATAGAGGAACACATTGCATTTCCACATTCTGCTAATTTGATTTGGTTAGACAATCTGCATTATGTCTGTCACCATAGAAATATTCTATATTGGCTACAACCCACATCCAAAATTGAAGGCAAGGATACCTTAAGGTATGAACTGATTCATTGCTCAAATGTTTCTATCCCCTTTTTTCACCCTAAAATGAAATCTGCAAATGAGTTTCTGCTGTTAAATCCAGAGATGGAAATTTCTCATAAACAGACAAAGTAAGCTGGAATTGAAGAGTCATGCCGAAACATTGAAGTTATTGATTTAGTTAGGGATTTCCCTCAAAGATCATGTACAATATGACCCCCCTTTTTTTTTCTTTAAATTTTTAACCCTTGTTTCTCTCCTTTACATCTGAACTATCTTCAGATGTTTTTCTCCAGGGTTCTACTTGTGATAGATCCTTGATGAGGCATACAAAAAACTGATGTAGGTAGACTGATAAGACAGATTCCATCAATAAATGCCTTCACAAAAATACTTGCCTGTCACAAGTTAATTTGATGCAGTATTTTCTGTCATGAGGGTGGATTAATTTTGTCCATTTTCTCCTCTTGTCGTAATTCTTGTCATGTGAATAAGAATGTATTATAAAGAAGAACATACTAGACATTATAATTCTGTGATAACTCATTTTTGTGACAAAGAATATAATGAGACCAGACAATAGTGCAAATTCATCATATTCTTACAGTGAACTTAATATTGACTTCCTGGCTTCTCTTCATGATTTTGAGGGCATGTCACTTACGGTTTTATACCAACCAAATGATTAAAGAAACCACCGTTGAAAGACTTGTACTGATTACAAAAACCTTTCAACAGGGAAATAATAGAACCATTTTGATTTTCTTTCTTTTGCTGCTTAAACACATATTTCATGTATATCTGTGATTTCATTTTGATGAAGAAAGACTCCTTGATTTGATAAAGTTACTCATAAAAAGTTATAAACTGGAAGATTGGACAGCATTTTTCATTGAGGAAATTTTCTCAATAAATCACTGTTATAAGTCATAAAGGAAAAACAAAGTTTTATAATAAAGAACCTTTCTGAAATACTCCCCATATTTTGTCACAGTAGCAGGAGCAAAGCAATAAATAGCTTTTAACATGTCTGTAGCTGCAGCCAGGAAGCTCTAATTCAGGGAACACCTCCCGAGCGAACAGTCAGGTTTCTTTAAATTGCCCTCCGTTGGTACCATCTTCACCCTAATGTTATGGACGATTCTTCCATTTCTTCTTTTCATGTTGGAGCAAAGAGAGAAGCAATTATCCATAAACAACCACTCATCTTGTATAACTTCAGGCAAACATTTAAACAAAAACATAGGAGATAGAATCTGTAGGGAATATTGGAGCTGGAGGAATAGTCCTGTAGTACAAATGCTGTCTAAATAACACATTTGTTACCGTTCTTATATTCATTATGGGCAGTGAAAAGCATATGTGATCACTCTTCCATTCTGAGTTCACACAGTTCCTCAGAACCTTTCTTAACACAAGCACTAGAAATGAGTGGCTGATAAATAGTTTTGTCTCAAAAGTTGAAGTCTGTTTATGACTCTTGCCATAAGATTCACTATCTGTATACCTGTCACATGGACAGTATTCAACAAATGCTCCTTGAATGGTTGATTAAATGTTCCTAATTTATAAAGAAAAATAATTCCATACCTACATAGCTGGGGTCTCATTTTCCCTGTGGTATAAAATAAGAGTGCTTCCATCAACATGGTATTTTTCCGTTGGACTCTTCTAACTACAGAAGGTGAGGATCACACTTAACAACTCATGTGAAGAGCTGTTTGGAGATCCGTGCTTATACACATGAAACCTATACGTATGCGTATGGACATAAATATAAATTCACTCAGAGTGTGTGTAGTGGAAAGGACTGTAGGCTTCGCATTTGCTGCTCTCTCTGTGTGACCTTTTGTCTCAATTTCCTCAGCTATAAAATTTGAGCACTGGGTTTTTTCTTTTAATTCTAGCCTTCTATATTTCTACACCCATGTACGAAACTAATTATGAAATAAACTGATAAATTTCTCTTGACCTGATTTCTTGAATTTATTTTTCTCTGAGAGAAAATTAGACATTTCCCTTGAACTTTTTGTCAAGGGCCTTTGATGAAGATGTCAAAACCCAATGTTTGATTTTTTTCTTTTTCTAATTACAATTACCTGTAGCAAAAATATGCAACAGTATTCTTTTCTTGTTAGAAATTGGGGATTCTACTCTGGTGTTGAAATTGGAATATCTCTAGCTTCTTGTGAAGCACAAGGAATGTATGCTCTGGCCGAGGCAGATTTCATCCAAATAGAGACCCACGCTTGAGTCTCCTGGTAGATCCGCTGCCTTCTGAGAACAAAAGACCCAAACTGATGTGGACCCTTGCAAACAGTGCTCACACAGGAAGCCCAAGTCACCCAATGGGGGAGCAGCTAATTGGCCAGCCAGTCTTGGAATGAATTTACCTGCTGGTTGGCAGGTGGGGTATATTGTAAAGCACCACATCCAGGCTGCAATGTAATTTCTTTTTAATTGCTGTGTTTGCTTGGGGAAGGCTGTAAGGTCTACTCATTGCTCATATTGGTATGCTAATTGACTGTTTGGAGATTTACAAACTGGGTTTAACACAGTGTCCTTTTCAATCGCCTGTGGTGATCTGAATAACACGTTATTTATTTCGTTCTTCTAAAACTTTAAGTTTTAATAGCTTGAATAAAGATAAAAGAGCAAACTTATCTTTTACTAAATCTCTCAATTTCAACTAGTAAAAACTGTAAGAATATGTTACCCTTTAAGCACGTCTTTGATTGCATTTTGTTTCCTGGCATAGAAAATGGAATATTTTTGTGTGAAATGTTCATGGGTATTGACAAGTAAATAGTGATTTATGTGCATACTCGTATAGCTCAGGGAGCTACATGTGGGAGGTGAGGTGGGGGTGAGAAGAGCAGCCAGGCTGCAAGAGAAGCCAAGCAAATGGTGAGCCAGGTGCCTGCCCAGCAGGAAGCATGCTCAGGAACAGAGCCTGGGAGCTCAAAGTGGGTCAGATGGGGTTCAGAGGAGCGCAGGTGCTGTGCAAAACCTGGGAGTGGTAGTGGATCAAGCTTGGCTGAATGAGAATAGGCATGGAGATGACCTGTGAAAATTATGAGGAGATAGAACTGGGTCAATCAAATGATGTGTTGATGAAGGTAAGTGAGTGAAAAGGCATGCATACAGGGAGAAAGGGCCATGTGAAAATTTCCAGTTGTTGAACTTGGAAACAAAGATTGTGTTGCTTATAATTGTGTCTCTAGGGCCTCAAACTGTTGGTGCGCTGGTAAGGGACTGATACAAACATTGAAAATCTAAGAAGGGGTCCAGTTGTGTTTGTTGCATTTGCAGTGATATAAATTTTTGATATAAAGCTTTATTTTATTTTATTTTTTTGATTTTTGAAATCTTTACTTAAAAATCCACAGTATCTAGATAAGACATGGAAACTTGCTAATTCTGCCTGCTTCTTTTTTTATAGCCAGTGCATAATGTTTCTACCTGTATATTTGCTTTTGCACATGGTTGGTGATAGAGCAGCTAGAGTCCTAATCATATCTTGGAAATTTCTTTTAGTACTTTTTGACTGAAGATCTCTAATGCTATTTCCATTCTTTTGCTTATTATCTTGTGTGCTATGTATTCTTTTTGATGTTTTTATTTATTTTTGTTTTTCTCCCAACTTCACAGTATTTTATTTTATGATCTTTCACTTTTATTATTATTATTATTTACATTATAAGATGTTGTGGAGCAGTTGGGGGGAGGGGGAGAGGGGAAGGGGAAGGAGGTTAGGGTGGGAGGAAAAAGGAGAGGGGTCCTGGTTGAGGCCGATGGCACCTCCCTCATTCTGGTAGGGAAGCCCAGGGGGCTTCTAGCAGCAGCTCTGTTGTAGCTTGGCTAGATGTGGACTTTGGGAAGTGTGGCTGAGGCCATTGGCACCCCCCAACCTGGGAGCCTGGGATGTTTCCTGTGGCACCTCAGTGGTCTCTGCTGGGCTGGATGTGGACGTCGGGGAGGTGTGGCTGAGGCCCTCAACACCCCACCACCCTGGCTTGGGAGCCTGGGACACTTTTGGTGGACACTCAGTGGCCATTGCTGGGCTGGACGTGGACATTGGGGAAGTGTGGCTCAGGCTGTCTGCCCCCTACTGCCCCAATTTGGGTGGCCGGGACACTTCCAGTAGTGGCCTGGTCATTGTGATATAAAATTTTAAATATAAAAATCTGTGATAAATATTTAGCCTGGTCTGTGCTTCCTAGGGTGGGGGTAGGGAATGTTTGTTTTTTTTTTTTTTTTAAACAGATGCATTCTAGTTTAATCCTTTAGATTCTAACAATAGCTCCTGGCATATAATTGGTGGCTAATGAGTTTCATCTAATATTAATTTTAAAAGGGAATGACTTTTCTTTCTGCAATGTTTTGTCCTTAGATTTTAAAGATGTGGCTTAAAGATCTTTAAATTATGGCTCTATGCCCACAAGAACTCAACACAACAGTATGAAGTTGAGTTTAGAACTTTTCTGTGGACTTCAGGTACCAACTTGTCTTGATTTTGTAATCTAAGTATTTTTGCTTTGCCCTATTTGGGAGATGTATATGGGTTATATTTTCTAAATAATTGTCTGAATTTTCGCATTTGTTTAGTTGTTGTCAATACTGTTAGAAGTTATTGTTGTATTGGTGTGCTAGCACTATAATATTATAAGGCCAAAGTCCTAAATTCCGACCCTGACCAAAAGTACCCATTCTAAAGAGAAAGATGAATATCTACACTCCATATGCTCAGTAATATTTATCTCCTTTGAAGATTTCATTCCTAAGAACATGGCTAATTCACTGCTTCTCAAACTGTGGTCATATCCACTTCACTGGTAGGGATTGGGTGGGTGGGGTTGATGTTGCATGGAGTTAAGAGCAGCAAGTCAGATTTTTCTGATTTTAGTTCACAGCTCTACCACTTACTAGTCTTATGACATGAGTCAAGTTATCTTGCCTGTAAGATGGGAACAGTAACAGTACTTACATCATACTGTTGGTGTGAAGGCCTAATATGTTAATATACGTAATGCACTCAGAACAAACTAGACCCACAGTAAGCACTATATAGTTTGTTATCTTCAATTAAATTCTGATTATAATAATAATTATTAATTATGATTGATACTTGAGAGTGGAAAGGTGAATGAAGGATAATGAGAAGAACTTTTTTCCTAAAGGTCAACAAATATAATGGTAGATAGGATGAAAATGAAACATTCCTTTTGAGCAATCTTCTCTTCACCCATACATTTAACAGAGATTTTAATTTCTGTCCAGGTGTTTGGTAACATGGTGAATGTGATCTACACATTTTTACAAATGAAGATGATACAATCATAGCATACTAGAAAAAGATTAACTTATACACAGATTGATTAATTCCCTGTGCTTTTTTAAATTGTGAGGATAGTAATTAGATTGTGCTTTGATGACAAGTTTAATTATGAAACAATATTGGCTGAAAATTCAAGATTTGGGCAATTAACACAAAATAGTAATAAACCAAGCATACTGTAATCTACTGACAACCATAAAGCAAATTTATTCCACTAAAACAAGAAGAGAAGTTTTATTTGAAAGTGTACATGGAGTACCTCAATGGTAAAGCAAAATTTGGATAGCCAAGTGATCAAAATTGATGATCCAAGAATAAGATGGCTCTAATAAACCTGCTATCAGTAGATCTTTGCTGAGAGAGATTAACCCAAAGCCGATCTGTGATCTGTGACATCATAATCAACATACCTACCCATATAATTTCTTCTTGGGATTGCCTTCTATTGTTTGAAATCACATTTAATCCTTCCACAATAGGAAGCTGATATGCAATTGTGAAAGCCTGAATCACACCCATTTTACTGCCTAATTTCATCTGAGAAAACCATTTTATAAAGTAACATTCTGATTCCATACAGAAAAGAGACAGAATACACAATAAAGTATCCACAGGGGGTTTCAAAATTTCATTTGGTGGGTCAGATCGAATA
The DNA here is from genome assembly GCF_027409185.1 of Cynocephalus volans. NCBI lineage: Eukaryota > Metazoa > Chordata > Mammalia > Dermoptera > Cynocephalidae > Cynocephalus > Cynocephalus volans. The sequence goes on along the minus strand of NC_084460.1, from coordinate 101,113,751 downwards.
TTAAAATGCAATATAATAAAAAGATGTGTAGAAGGGAAGAAATGATGATGTCCTGCTGAATGACTTAGGAAAAAAAAGACTGCTTCAGCTTAGAGTGTTCCATTTTATTTATAGCTTCAACTGACATCTTGGCTTCAATCACAGAACCTCCAGTTAGTTTGCAGAGATGGTTTTACAAGCCTCCTGGGTGAAAGGAAATAGTCTACTCTGATTGGTCCACCAGTAGGAGGCTAGCTCAGGCAAACACAGGAGGCAAGGTGAAGAAAACTACTCAGCTATGGGAGAGGTGGATCCGAAGCTTCCCAGGGGTATGTGCATGAGTGGAAGATCAGTTTCAAAAACTAAGAACTTGGAGGACAATGGAAGGGCAAGATAATAAGCAGAGCCTACAGAAGAAAAATAGAAAGAGAGGAAACTGCTACATTACAAGCAAGAAGCTACTTTAAAGGAGAAAAAATTCAAACTGGACACATGCTATTTTAATTTCATAAACCAAAGAGGGGAACATGACAGTATAACATAGCTATATTGTTAATAGCTGTATTAACAGAATACATGGTATTTATTAGAATACCATGGTTTAGAACAAAACAGACTGTTTAGTTAAATTTGAGAGAAGGTGCACCTAGCTCATAATGTGCTTGCACTAAGAACATGTGTAGACTATATATTTTGTTGTATATATGAATTATATTTCTTTTTGAATTTACATATTTTTATACTATATTTATATGATAAATATGTTGCATTATTTTACTGTAATACGTCTGTATTTTGTTTTGCTTCCTATTTTTGAGATTTCCATTTCCATGATAATAAAAGTTGTTAAAAAGGGTAGTTAAAAGTGTTTGTAGAACATACTTATTTCCATATGCATTGACCATGCTCAGTTACATTAACTTTGAGGACTGAATCCTGTCAGCTCTGTCTTTAAAGTATATCCAGAGGCTGATGCTTCTTGTCCCCCTCCTGCTGGTCCCCACCCTCTCTCACTTGGCTTATGATGATCAACTTCTAACTGGTCTCCCTGTTTCTACCTTATTCCAGCATCCAAGCAGAGAGGTGCTGTGAGCATGAAAGGCCCATCACACTGCTCCTCTGCTCACACTCTAGTAGCTCACCACGTCCCTGCATGACCAGTACCTACAGAAAGACCCAGACGCTCCGCAGAGCCTCACTTACATGACACAGCCTTTGTATCTGTGTGATATAAAAGCATTTTGTTTCACTTTAAAGAGGCTTGAAATCAGCCATTTTGCCTTCCAAGTTCTGCAAACCTGGACCTAATTTTAGGCACTGCATTCACTATAACCTAACTCTATTAGGATATAACTATTTGGTGGTTTCTTGGAGTTTGTCATAATTGGATTTTACTTGTACTTATAATTTGCACTATAAATTCATGATTTTTTTTAACATGGGCCTATTGCTGCCTTGGGGTTAAGAGTTTCAAACTGACTTTTAAGGAAGATAAAATAAATACTAAAATTATCATTTCAGGAGTGGAAAGTTTGAGATGGACACGTTTGGCTGTACAAATTTGAAAGTTGTTTTTTAAATTGTGAGGAGATGAAATTTCAACTTTGAGTGACCCAAGTAGCTTAAAATAGGGAGAAATGCTTTGACTGACTGATTCTTTTAAGATGCTTTCAAGTAAAGAGGAGCAGTAACATTCATAATTGATGAGAATGCAGCATTGTGTAAGTATTAAAAAACATTTAGACCAGATATAGTGGTTTCCAATAGTGTTCATTGTTAAAATATAGAATCAAGGGCTTGTCTTTAGAAATACTGATTTATAGCTACAGCAGTACTCAAAAATATGTTTATTTAAAAGTAGTCTCTGGACCTCACTTTGAGAAACTATGGTAGAAGCTAGAAGATAAGAATATGGAGGTATAGTCTTCATAAGGCACTAAATGGCTATGTGCCCTTGCACATGTAATGTTCTGTCTCTTCTATTTCTCCGTCTATGATATTTACAATTCACATTTGTATATAAATTTTACAAAATATAAATATTTTTCCCATGCATTGTCTAATATAATCCTTCTAGCATTTTGTAAGGTAGTTATTCTTATTACCATTTTATGCGAAAAATCTATAGTTCAGGAGGATTATCACAGATTGGTGACAGATGGCAGATCAATGACAAAACCAAGATGAGAAATCATGCTACTTTTGACCATATACTATGCCTGTGACTGTACTTCAGATGCAAAAGAGAGGGTGGATTCAGACTATATATAAGTTCACTTCTAGTTAAATTCTATGATTTATTCATCCAGCTTAGATAGATACGGGGTTATTTTCAGCCCACATTTCCATTACAGCAGGATTCAATTCCAAGCAGTTCTTATTCTGGTTGAACTGATGGCTGAGGTACATTAAAGATGGAGCTAATCTTCTTTCAGTCTAGACTATTCTGTTTTATTAATCACTGGGTTATATAGTGATTAGCTCAGGACTTTCGTGGGATAAGAGGCAATGGAAAGAGATGGAACCAACAGAAGTAAATCGACTCTCACACTGTGGAAGATTTCCCCTTGGAACACACATTGATATTATTTTTATGATTGGGGAGGAGCAAAATTATCTTCCTACTTCCATCTGCATTCTGACAAAATGTGAAGTAAGCAGAAGAGTAGGGAAGATGAGGGATCAGACAGCACCCACATTAACTGCACCTCTAAGTGTGGAGAGTGTGACACCTATGTGCCCACATCAGGCTTCCTGATGCTGAAGCACAGGGTCAGACAGCCTCCCTGTAGGGCAGGATCTTTTCAGCAGAAGCAGATGTCCTTTCTCTGCAGGAAGGCTGTTCCCAAAAGGACAGGAGGTGGAAGAAGCTGAACTGTGCATGGCCAATTCCTCTCCCGACTTCTTTAAATAGTTAAGTTGCTCCTCCTTGGAGATGAGTAAGGATAGGACAAGAGGCCAGGAGTTTTGAGGGGAAATCCCTCTTCATGCAAACCAGAGAAGTGGGGAATAAACATTCCCTCTGAAGATTGCATCCTTTCTAATGAGAAGTCACAGTGACTTGCAATGGAAACAGAAATCTTGAGTAGAATTTGGAGGGTCTTCCTTTTGGTGGAGGAAAGAGTAAGAAATGAGAGGACCTCTTCTCTGTTCTCATATACAAGCATCGGTATCTGGTTCTTTTACCTGCTCTGAGAGGAAAGATTCTTCTCTCTTCACACACTGTATTTCTCTGTTTAGAGGCTCCCTTGAGGAAACCTGCCTCCACTCTAACTTGAGATTCCAGCTCATTGCATTCAGCACATCCTCCCCCTCAGGCACCGTTACACACTCTGTTCCACAATAAGAAAAAATCCTCATGTTTTCACCAGACAGAAAAAGAAGGGCTATATTTTTGAGAGTTTACTAAGTTGAAGACTTGTCTAGTATCATTGTTGATGTTTTATTTTCAGGAATAGAAGAGCATCTAATTCAAAGAGATAGATAGTAAACAGCACTGCACAACATTGGCATCATATTAAGCCTGCACAGTCAAAACTCACTGAGTGACGTTGGCTAGAGAACTCTAAGGAAATGAGAATTTAGAGTGTCAGGCAATAGAGAAAATCAAATTATTGTCAACTTGCTATAGGAACTCTGTTCTACCAAATATGTCATGCCGTCAGTGGCAGACGTTTAAGAAGTCATGCCTCTAAGCAAGTACATTGCTTGGTTACTCCCCTAAAGCATTTTCATTTTTAATCTCAGCTCTAAGATTTTCTATCCCTATTTCTGCTCCTGTTCTTTCTTACCACAGAGCTCTCTTCTACCACCGCCAGAATAGATTCATGTTCAAGTATCATAGCATAGCAGAGATGAAAGCAACCGGAACATTTCTATTCCAAAGCCTCATTTTACAAAAGGAAACTGAGTCTGTGACATTAATTGATTGCACCAAGGTCCTTCCAACAAAGCAGCAGCATCGCCAGTGGTAGAACTCAGCTCTCCCCATCAGCCACTGAAACCAAAATGTCACAGAATTACCTTACAGCAGCTGACTGTTTTCTATTCATTTTCTTCTGTCATTTTAACCTTTGAAAAGCCTTCTCGTTTAAAAGTAATGCATAACCTTTTATAACAGCTCCTAGAGTTGCTATTCCTGGAGATTCTGGGAGCTGTCCTCACAGGAACTTCTTGTTATAATAACTGTGCTGTCATTGTTGATCACTATGAACTTGATACTATGCTAAGTGCTTCATGGATCTAATTTCGTCGAACCTCCACAAATACATTACAAGAATCTCAAAGAGGTTAAGTTCTTCAGGAGAGACAGCGTCAGACCTCGTCAAATTTAGTTATAGCTTTTGCCTTAGTATCCCAGTGAAGACAATGAAGGCACATAATTTCCCTTAATGCAGGGACCCTGACTAATCATAACTGAATCCACCAGGTAGTGTTAAAAACAGTGGTGCCAAGTGATATTAATCACGAGTTGCTGACAGGGAGGCGGGGAGGAATATATGGTTAAATGTAGCTGTCACAGAAGTTGTCTTGAATGCAGCAGGCATGGGCTCAAGTGAACTATTAACTGAGTCTATGACTCCGGGCAAGACACTTAATGAGCCGCAGGGCCCTGGGTGTCTGTTGAGGCCGTGATGCAGGTGGCTTACATTCTGGACCTGAACGCTGGAAACGTCATGGAACAGGCTTGCAGGCACTTCTTCAAGTATTACCTTGTCTTACTGAGCTACCTTACATAGGGTTCTCATCCAAGTTCCACACAGGGCTCTGTACTAGGTGCTTTTTTTTTTTTTTTTTTTTTTTTTGTCGTTTTTTCGTGACCGGCACTCAGCCAGTGAGTGCACCGGTCAGTCCTATATAGGATCCGAACCCGCGGCAGGAGCGTCGCCGCGCTGCCAGCACAGCACTCTACCAAGTGCGCCACGGGCTCGGCCCTGTACTAGGTGCTTTAAATACTTATTTTTAATTCTTACAACTGCATAATTAGCATTTTATTTGTTTGTTTTCATAGACTATTTAATGATGTAGGCAAATGCTTTACTACAATGTTGATCCATAAAAGACCACTGATAATATGTATGATGTGGTTGGTCCCAGCCCTTTTATTAAGCTGGCTTCTCCCCAGAGGATACATTCATGGCTCCTGGCTTGCTTTCTTATTCTCTGCTTCCTGCTTCTCCCCTTCTTTAAATGTCCCCAGAGCAAATCTTCATTTTCTTATAGGTCAGAGTTGCTTGACTTTGATACTCGTGACATTTTGGGCTGGATGATCCTTTGTTTCGGGGGAGAGGGAGCTGTCCTGTGCTTTACGATCCTATAACATATTGAATGGCATCCCTAACCTCTAACCACTAGATGCCCATAGCACCATCTCCCAGTTGAGACAATCGAAAATGTCTCCAGACATTGACATATGTCTCCTTTGGGGCTAAATCACCACTCCCCTCCCCACTTCAGTTTGGTGATCATCCAAGTCTGGTGATTATTACTTTTGCTGAGCTGGGGAAAATGAGGCTTCTTCCTGGCTTCTCACTCTCTCCTGCCACTACACCACTCAAACACGTCCTCATACACTCATATTCCATTTTATATAGAACACTGAGGCTCAGAGTAAGCCTGTTAACAAGATGCTAATAAATGATGGAGTTGGCATTTGTCCCCAGTGTGACTGGCTCCAAAGTCTCTTTTCTTTACCCAGGACCAACACTGTCTCTCCCTCCTTTTAGCTCTGCTCCTTCCCACTCTGCCCCTGTAACTCTGTCAATAAGTTTGTTTGGAATCTCCTGGACATGACTTACATTTTGAAAGATAAAAACCCAGGAATTCCATAGCTGCTGGTGAAATTGATTTCCTAAGATTTCCCACTTGACTGATCTGTGACTGACATTCCTAGTCATACCAGTTATTTGAGTACTTCATTGCAAGAACACTTAGCAATTGCTACCTGTAAAATGTATCAAGTGAGTGTTATTGCTGTGACAGCTCATGAGTTCTAAACTGCTCTTATAAACACAGGGTTTGATATAGAAAAGATGAATGTTAGCAGTTCAAATTGTTTCTCACCAGTCATTTCTGCAGTGACTAGTATTGTAACTTGGGTGCATTTAATGGGTACAAACAAGGATGGATGAGGCAAATGCAGTGCAGAGGGATCATTTTATAGTTTTACAGAAACTGGTTTGGTTTAAATCATCTAGCTAGTGTTTATTCAGTGCCTATTATGTGCTGAGCACTGTGCTAGGTTCTAAGGGAAATATAAACCATCATTAGACATTGTGCCATCTGTAAGTTTATATCCTAGATGGAGTAGAAGCACACACACATTTATTCAGAAAAATTTCTAAAAATTTCAAGGCACATTTACATATGTAATAACATTTAACCTTCCTAACAGCCCCATGAAACAGGTAGCATGAACCCTAAGTTTTAATAAAAATACTGAGACAGAGAAGTTAGAGAATACAGCAGGAAGGTTGACTTGAACCCAAGTTTATGCATTTTTCACTACTCTACTTCATCACACAATAAAATGATCTTCAAGTGAGGGCATAGAATTAGCACTGCAGAAGTTCAGAAAAGGGAGAAATCCTTGCAGAATAGGATCCTTTGTCTTGGTTGATGGGCAAGACCCAAACAGATGCAGAGGAGGATGAACAGCGCATTTCCAGAAGGAGATATGGGACGAATGTCTAGAAGAAATACGAATAAGATGTGTTCAGGGCACAACATAAGCCAAAGTGACAGAGGTAGAGAACTGTTCTCAGACAGGGGCCAAAGATGATTTAGAGAGACAGTAGGGGTCGGATTATGGTGAACCATGGATGCCCGCATCAGACTCACACCTTCACTGTGCCTGGGAGCCCCGAGGGGCAGGGCAGTGTGTCTTCTCTCTGCCTCTGCTCTGACTCCCCTCGGCTGAAACCAATAATTTTCTTCTTTTAAAGGTCAGTTTAAGTCTTCAGAAAGCTTTCACTGACTGTTACAATTTGGATATTCCCCCTCAAGGAACTCCTAGGGCATCAATATTTGTCCTGCAAAATTGATCAGTTTGTAAGATTCTGTACTTTGTTTTTCCCTAATAGTTTTAAGTGAGTTTGTCTCATCACTACAGCCAGATAATAAACTTTTGAAAAGCTGAGGCTATGTCTCATGTAGTAGAAGCTAATGAGACTACCTTCAAAAAATGCATATTATTTAACCATGATAAAATATATTTAAGAACCAAACATCAAGAGCAGGAAAAATATAAATGGGAGTGAGGGTGTTAACACAAACGTGCACGGTTCAAGAATGATGACGTGACTTGCTGTAGATGCCAGACTGAAAGAGAAGATGAGTAACTCATTGCTTACTGGAAACATTCTATGTCCTCAGACACGCTGAGCTTTTCTTAGCAATTACGTTTAAAAGATAAATTTTGACATAATAATGCATATTATTTAACAAGTTAAAAAAAAGTACCGTGCTGGTTATCAGTTTGTTTTTTTTCTCAGCTGCAAATCCACCCTTCATTGCCTGCTGGGTGAAAACAGAGATGGCCTCTGAATATTTCTCCTTTTCCAGCAAGGAAGTTCTGAGGTACCTCCTCGTGGTTATAGTCTCTGGCAGCCCAGACAGCAGTTTCCTGGTGAGTGTCACTTCTGTGGCACCTCTTTGAAGATAGCTTATTTGCTCTTTTCAGAAACGGTCTTCTCAGTGAGTGTCACTGATGAGGCACCTCAACCAACTTTTATGCTGTGCAGCAGGTCACAGCTGCTCTCTCTAAAACGAGGCCTGGAGTTCAGCCCTGAGGTGGAGGCATCTTCCAGATTTCTTCCTGCCTTGGGTGCTCTACCCCAGTCTTAGTGGTACTGGCTGCTCTTTATATCTACTAATCTTGTATTCTTAAGAGTCCTCTTTACCCTGTAGTAGCTAATTCCCCAGTAACTTAATCCCCTGTTATAGTTAATAATTCTTCTATAGTGAAGTTTCACTGTTCAAATCACTATGTGATTTCTTTCTCCTAATTGGATCCTGACTGCAACAAGTGCTGAAAGGCTTTAGAAAAACAATGGTCCCTACCCCAACTGTCTGTTACCACTCATCCCTGCTCCCCAGAGGCTGGACTTTAAAACAGTTCCATGCTCATCTCTACATTTTTACATGAGATTCTTATACTGTTATTTCTTGATTTCTCAATTTTAGACATTACCCATTCTTATATTTCTCCAGACACCCCAATGATGATAGTAATATCATCATTTTTGGTTAAATTAATAATTATTACCTACATTATTATGACAATATAAATATTGTTCACCATTCAGCCAATTTATGTTCTACAACTGTATTTCTTTTCTTGTCTAGTACTTCAAAGCATTTTGTTTTTGAACTAACAATTGCCTTGGTCATTTTTTTTTAGAACTCAGAACACTTATTTCCATTTTTAAAATTCTCTGACAGATCTGCCAAATATCTATCAATAATGTTTTCCACAGGCACAAATGAATGAGTACATCTTTTTCGTTTTCCCTACAGAGTCAGTATAGTATTACACAAATAGAAACCATTCAGAAATCTCTCAGTATGCTATCCGGCTTCTAATTCCAATGATGACCCTCATCAGGGACGTGACTACAAACATATTTTTTAAGTTTGTTGGTTTAATTTTTCTTCTACAAAATGAGGAGAATAAAGTTGTATATCTATGAGGAACATTTTAACTTTTGGTTTCGTGGATCGCTAACTTGTCTGTTCAGTTATAAAACTTGCTCTAGGGCTAAGTTAACTCCTCAGCATTGGCTGATCTTAAGTCAATTTTTCCTGGGAATATCTGCTACCTCTCAGAGACTTTGTAAAGGCATTCTAAGTTGTGTCCCAGAGCCACCTCCTCCAGGTAGGAGAACTGGTGTTCTTTGTCTCTGCTCTTAGCCTATTCACACTGATGAAAACTAGCCACTGTGAACCTTGCCCTGGGCTATGCATAACCATAATTCTGTCTATATAAATTTAATTCCATTTCTTAAATTTGCATTAAGCACTTTATTGTTTTATTATGCTAGGTTATATGGTAGTTCGTATTCTTAATGGAGGATAGCAGCATAACACTGCGTAGTAGAAGTTATATAATCAGAAATCCCTGAAAATATTCTTACCCCATCTGTTTGCATATTTAGCAAATACTTCTTGAGTGTCTATGTCTCAGGCACTTTTCTAGGTGTTGGAGAAACAAGAGTGAGCAACATATGCAGCCACGGAGCTTACCGTTAGTGGCAGAGATAAACAACATCAATAATCACATGAATAAATCTGTTTACAGCAATGATGAGTGATACAAGTGGGTGCATGGAGGTATGAACTTGTAAGTAAGGATTTCACTTAGGGAGGTCAGGGGAGGCATCAGTGAGGAAATGATCCTTGAGTTGAGAACTGCAGGATGAGGAGGAGTTGATGAGGCAATAGGGGAGAGAACAATCTTACATTCAGAGAAAACAGTGTGTGTAAAGACCCAATGGCAGGAGACTGTACAGCAAGGACAAGGAACTCAAAGGCTTGTGTAACTGAGGAGCAGGGAGCAAGGGGAAAGGTGATGTATGATGGGGCTGGATAGGAGGTGGGGGCAGGCATCGCAGAGCTGCATGTCCTTAGTGAGTGCTGTGTTTATCCCAAGGGGATGGGGAGCCATTGAAAGATTTTAGGCAGAAGGAAGGGAGCTGCAGCCCATTGTTGAGATTTCTGCCTTGGAGAACATCTCTCAGGCAGTCCTGGACAGAATGAACTGGAGGGGTCTAGAGTGGATTCAAGTGGGCCAGTTAGGAGGCTAAGATAGAATTCAACATTTTCACGATTAAATATTCAGACTTATTTTTAACAGACAATTGCTGGGTCTTTAAGGGAACAATTATTTCTCAAACTGAATTTTTGTTGCAAGCCTCTGCCCTAGTCATCTCCTAAATATTTGCTTTTCTTTATTGGCTGGATGTACTGCCAGTTCCTGGACGGTCTTGCTGTAAACAGCGGAAGCATCCTGATACAGGATAGTAATTACCGTGTAAAACCCAAATCCTTCCCTCCAGTCACAAACAGGACATGAATTCCTAACAGCTAGGCAACTACAGAAAGTGCATGGAGGCACAGTTGAGCTAGGATTTTATATCTCCTTGATGAACAAATTGGCTTACCACACAGTCTGTCTGATTGTTTGCCTCTCAGCCAATTACTAAGACAACAGAAAATCACAAATCTGCTTAGCCAGTGAATTTGGCCATGCTGTGTAGACTTGGTAATAAACTCTATTTCCAACTGTCTTCATAACAAGTAAACATATAACTAACATTTGAAAATTACCCTGAAAGATGTAGCAGGCATTTTTCAAATTTGTTCTGACATTGATGTTTCAATCTTAAAAACTTTAATTCTGTTTCTTAAATGAAAACTAATTTATTCAGAGTTGCCTTTTGCCTTTTTTGCCTCAATTAGAAGACTTGGGATTGACATTTTTTTCAGTGCTATGTGACAGGGAGAATGATCTCATCACTAGTTAAGATAAAGACAAATATTTTCTTTCTATTTAGGTCACTGTAATAAGGCCTCCTTTAAAATTTCAAGGTTGCATTGGTATATAAGCCTTAATAAGAATAGTGCTTCAGGTATGCTTGCTATAGGTAAACAAGGACGGTCACAGAAGTTAAAACTTGAAAAGAAGTTGCTATGTGCACTGCTTTATTCTAGATGGAAAACTCAAATAACAAGAAAATATTTTGTGTTTAATTCACTGATTACACAGGTTCTTTTTAAAGCATGGATTACCACACTATCCTGAAATCTAATTCACAAAAGTAATTTGTCTATTTTCCTGAAGATGTCCCAATACCAGTAGTTTACCAGAAAAGGGGTTTATTAGAAGTGTTTTCCTTAACAAGTTAAGAATCTGAACCATAGGTGCTCCCCATTTTAGGTTCCAGGAATTGTGGGACTTGGGAAATTGTTATTTGGAAAGGTATTATGTAGAAAAAGTTCTACATAGTTTCTCTCCTAGGTTTTCAACCCCCGGCTACATTCCCATGCTGCCCAGAGCATTAGCGCAGATCCAATGTCTCTCCTCGGTTCCAGGCCAGTGTTTTTGGCAGTTCATTGAATATGCTACAAGTGCCTAAATTCAACATGGTCAATCCTGAATTTAATCAAATAATCCACTGTTATCAGTAAAACTGAACTTAATTTTTGGTGTATGATTCTATGAGTTTTCACACATGTTTAAAACCCTGTAACAACCACCACAATCCAGATGCAGAGTAGTTCTTTTGTGCTTTTGCCTTGTACTGACATATGTCCATTCACCCATCTCTAACCCCTGGCAACCACTGATCTGTTCTCCATCACTACAGTTTTGTGTTTTCAAGAATGTCAAATAAATGGCAGCATACTAGCTTCTGTTACTTATCATAATGCCTCTGAGATTTTTCTGAGTTGTTGCATGTATCAATAGCTTGTTTCTTTGTAATGCTGCATAGTGTTCCATTGCATGGATATGCCACAGTTGCTTTGTCCATTCACCTGCTGAAGGACGTTTGGGCTGTTTCCAATTTTTTTTGTGCTTATGGACAGAGCTGCTATGAACACTGTGTCTTGGTTTTTTTGGAATATAAGTTTTCATTTCTCTAGGGTAAATACCTAGCCAAAAGTTCCTGATGGTTCCTTATTACTTATAGATCCAAGACTTTTAACACCCAAGACATCCAAATATCCAAGAAATTTCTTAAGCCCTTGTCATGATATATCATAATCTTTTGTTTAATGTAGCCATGAACACATCACTATATATTATTCTTCTATTGTTTACATAACAAATGACTACAAACTTGGTGGCTTAAAACAACACAATTTTATTATCTTATGTAGATGAGTCTCATTGGGCTAAAATCAAGGTGTTGGCAGACTGCATTCCTTTTTAGAAGCTCTGGGGAAGAATTCTCTTCCAGGTTTATTTGGGTGGTTGGCAGAATTCAGTTTCTTGCAGTTGTAGGACCAATGTTCCTGTTTTCTTGCTGGCTATAAACTGAGAGCTGTTGCAATCTTCCAGAGACCACCACATCTTTGGATCATGTGCCCCTTCCTCCACTGTTGAAACCAACAATGGAATTCAAGTCCTTTTCATGTGTCATCTCTCTGACACCCCTTCTGCCTCTTCCTCCATGTTTAAGGACTCATGTGATTAGATTGAAACCACCTGAATAATTCATAACTATCTCCCTATCTCAAAGTCAGTTGATTAGCAACCACAATTTCATCAACCACCTTTATATCCTTTTGCTATGCAATGTAACATAGTCACAGGATTATGATGTGACCATCTTTGGAAGGGGAGCATTACTCTACCTACCACACACTATAACTGATTTTTTTAATGGGTTTGCTTATTCCTTAGGGAGGAAACTATGAACAGTTTATGTATCTGTAGTGCTTAGTAGTATAGTGTCTGGCTGTCAGTTGTCACTCAAAACATGTTTAAAGAATGAAAAAAGAGTTAAGTTTTTAAATAATTAGCCCCAAATATAGAAGAATCTCAATTACTATATAGCAAGGAATCTTACTTCTGTTAATCAATATGGTAGATATGGTGATGCTTTGAAATATAATTGTTACATAATAATTACGCAGCATTATTCTTAATGTGTTTGCTTCAGTGGCAAATATAACATTCGTTCCTATTCCCTTCATCCTTGTTTGCTTCCACTGTGGATTTTAGGGCAGTTTCTCACTTCCTCAGCCTTCTAGCTTTGGGGGAAAAAATGACACATTTCTGGCCAATGGGTTTAATCTGCTAGGGAAGATTGTGGAAGGGATTTTGCTTTTTCTAATAAAAAGGATAGATGCAGTGAGCACCCAGGGCTATAATCCAAAGTGTGAAGAGCAACAGAGCAGGACCTGAATCTCTTGTGGCATTATTAATCAATTAAATCAATACTAGTGACTTCCCATATGCAAACATCTTCTCAAGTAAGAAAATACATCTGATTCATTTTTATTGCTTGCAGCCAATAGCATTCCACGTCTTTCTATCTCTCTTTACACACACACGCACACACACACACACACACACACACACACACACGTATTCAAAAAGTTCATGGGAAGATTTATAGTATCTTTTAATTCTATTTTCCATGAGCTTTTTGATGTACCCTTGTATATGCATACACATGCACACACACATGCAGACTTTCTGCACATGCTTATTTTTTATCAGTTTCTCTAAAACAAATTAATTCAAATTAAATAAAATGTGGATTATCATACTTAAACTTGTGAAGGCAAAAGGGCTTGGAATTTAGTTGAACTAACCAAGTGGAAAAATTCTTCAAAACTCTATGGTCTCCGAAGAAAAATCTCTGGAAGGGAATTATAAAGGAGAGAATAATGTTCAATTATTTCTTTTCCAATATTAAAAGCCAAGCAAGTCTTTTACTGCAAGGCTTTCTTCCTTATTCTCAAGGACTAAAACTGGAAAAACAGTTATCTGTTTATCTCTGATCAAAAAGCCAAAACAATGCATTCCGTAACTTTCTTCTATTCTATGTTGCTTTAATTCCTTGAGGAAATCAATCTACTTGGGGAATTCTAGTCCCACATATATAAAAAAAGTTTTGGTTTTGTTTTATTTGATAGCTGGCCAGTATAGAGATCTGAACTCGTGACCTTGGTGTTCCAAGGCTGAGCTAACCAACTGAGCTAACTGGCCAGGTAAAAAATGTTTTGGATACTTGGGTCAGCTAGATTTAAAGTAAGGCCAAATACAAGAATGTAATTTTTTGTTTTACTTCCATAAATCAAAGTACCTAGGGATCAAGAGCATGAATTTGGTATTTATTAAGTTAATTTTAACAATAATAAACATCTTAGGCTTCTCTGACATATACTTATCTGTACAATTTTGTGAAAGTTTTTTTTAGATAGAATGAAAGTATAGATGAATTTAACAACTTGATGCATCTCTTCTTCTGAAGTTTAAGCCTAGTATCTACCAATACGATAGACTCTACATAGAATATCAATCATGTTATACTACCAGCACCATCTGGAAAAGAAGCCTCTACAGAAATTATCACTCATAATCATGTTATCATTGTACTTGAAGACCACAATATTTTAAGTTTTTAGTGACTGTTAATAACTATTTGGTAAGTGTTAAGAACTGTGTCAAATGTTTCACATGCATTAAATCATTCTTGAATCCTCCAATAATCCTATACAATAGGTGTTCTTATTGCTGTTATTCCCATTTTACAGATGAGGAAGCAGCCTGAGGAGCAATTAGGTAATCTGCTTATGGTCACACAGGTAGGGGTAGAACAAGGTTTCCAATCCCAGAAATCTGACTGCAGACACAGTGCTTTTAGGTACTACTGTGTTACAGAAGGTTGAAACTGGCTACGGTCCTGGGATGAACTGGTCTAGCTCAGTCAGCCAGCAGACACAGTAGCTCATAATCTCCAAAGGGCAAATTGTCTAGGAGGATATAGCCAAGCTCTGTATGGTGTAAAACCAAACATGTTACAGTAAACATTGTATATTTTGGGCAGAGGAGCATTACTATGAAGCTGAGGATGCTTACACTTCAGGTTCTTTTGCTTGTTATGGAGCTTTTCAAGTCTCTGTTCTTAATTTTATATTCATCATTTTGTGTTCTTTACCCTAAAGGGATCCCTCAAATTGCACAAACTTCAGTTCCTTAAAACCCAGGTCCATTTCTGGTTATTGTAAATGCATTGTTTGCATTAAGGGATTTAGTATATCATTTGGTACTATCTTAGCAATTTGACAAAATTCAGGCCAGTAAATAAATACATCAAGTCTCCTCTAGTAACTATCAAATATTTCATGGTTTCTCCTCAATGACAGCAGGTAAAGTAACTGGACTCCATGTTATTAAACTGAAAAAGATACTGTCAATTCCAGTGTTAATCAGGCTTGGCAACATCTTGTTTATCCACTATGAGATATAAATTGCTATCAATTATCTTTATACTCACATGGCACTGGTGCTAGGTAGGGATATTATTCTTACCTCTCCACATTTATCCAAGTTCTTTAATTTTTCAACTTGAGGGGTAACAGCTATGTTTTAGTGGATTTTATGTCATACTTACTTCTCAAAGAATTCCTCCCCTTAAAACTCTAACTCTTCAAACTAAATTGTTTCATCCAATTTATCCTCCAAATATAAAATAGAGATTGAAACTTTAAAATTACAATGGAAAAGCAAAGCTACACTGAGAAATTCATTTGTCTCTAAATGCTACAAACTAAATTGCAAATTTGGAAATGAAAGAATGTCTTCAGGTGGCATCATCTAATATTAAAGGATCAAATGGCAAATAATAAGAACAATATGGGCTTCAGGCACACACTATAAAAAAGTAGTTAGTACTGCGCTGGACTCACCAAGATCACATCTAACACTTGAATATCAGTTGTTGCTTAAATCAAAATTATTATATTAGTAATCTTGATAGATGGACGGGTGAGTAAAAAATTACAATTTCAAGACAATAAAATTGTTTGGATTCTGAGATTTGGGTATGAACATTTCATTATATGCTTACGCATTATAGTTAAATATTAAAGATTTGTAAATAAAAAATGAGTCAACTAAAACATTAAAGTCAATGGGAATATTTGGTTACAAAGGATAGACGAGCTAGGACTATTGAAATTGGCTTGGATTTTCCAGGCATTTCTCTGAGTCTTTATGCACACTCAGTGAAGGATAGTTATGACTGATTTAATTTCTTCTCGTAACACTCTACCTGCACTTTTTCTGTAGCATTTATTAACAGTTTGTTAGTATTTATGTTTCAGCTTTTTCTCTAATTACATTTTAAGATCTTCCAGTTAGGGCTTGAGTCTGAATGCTCTTTTTATCCTTTATTTACACTTTAGTTGTTGGTGTTCAGATGATCGTTGTTAAATAAATACACCTCTGTTCAGTTTAGTGGGAGTAAAATTCAAGAGACCTGAATTTGTCCTGTAGAGAAGCATTGAGCTGAAGGCAAGACATTTACTGGCAAAGAGATAGATACTTCAGGAATCTCTGTTAAAATTTCCTAATAACCAAATAATATTTATCATGCTGAAGTCACAGGAAAGATAAAGTCTTAAAAAGAAAAGAGCACATAACTATTTGTTAAATGATGCAAAGTAAGCTGAGAGAAAAGGCATTTATTTACATTTATTTGTTCATTTATTCATTTAAGGCAAAGTTGTGGAACACGTCCTATGTGCAAATGCTCCGGTGGGCACCAGGAACAGCACGTTGAATAACATGTGCCTGGTGCTCTTGAGGAGCCCACAGCTTCAGTTTGGGAGTCAAATTTATGCCTGATATGCAAAGCTAAAAACTAAGCAATTCCATCCAGCTGTTTTGCTTACGTTATAACAAAAGTAAATGTAAATGTAGTTTTCGAACTCCCTGACTAAATTGATTAACTTGTGCAGATTTTTAGTCTCCATGCTGATGAAGGATTTATGCACAAAAATACCTCCTCAAGGCTGAGACTAACCAAAATGTAATGAAGATGATATTGGGTCACTTGACTCCAAGCAGTTCTCATAAATAATCACGAGAAATAGAGGGACACTTAGAATGTTACTCCAATACTTTTAATACCATTAGCCTTGATCTATAGGCACAAACCAATCAAAACAATCAACCAGTGTGGCCTAAGATGGCTTTAAATAAACTTGGTCAATCTAATATGAAGGCTCTATTTACTCAGGTCATAAAAGCCTCTTCTTACAACTGAGAGTAGTTTGCATCTTCAGAATTTTGTTTCCTTCTCAGACAGGTTTTCACATTTTGAAAGGAGAAATAAGAAGGAAATCAGGTTACATATGTTAAGGATTTCTTTTAATTTACTAATATATTTCCAATTAATAATTCCAGTCTTAGAGCCTCACTGAGTCAGAATTTAAGGATCCTTGAAGAGAATCTTGAAGAGCTTCTAGTCCATGAGTTCCATGCTGTGGGCTGTGGATCTCTGGGAATCTCAGGGCTGTGGTATTCCATCTGTAACCTCATATGGCACTGATCATTTTCTCTAGCTGAAGGAAAATGTCTCTTACATACGTACACCATGTCTCACTTGTTTTCAAACCAATTTAAATGTTATTTTGAATAATATCAAATGAAGTTATTTTAAAGTATTTCTGAAGTCATAATAATGTTTTGACAATAGTTTCCTAATTAGTGGATTTTAAAATCCATTGGCAATCATGTGGAGAAAGCAGATTGTGGAAGTTTTAAAATTTAAAAGCTTCACATTTAAAAAAGTAGTGGAAACTCTAACACCTGGCACATAATAGACACTCAATAAATATGTATTGAATGATGGACTAAATGACTGCACCATAGATCTAGCTAAACCTTTTCATTTTAGGAACATAGGTAAGTGCCTTTCCCAAGGCTACAGTCAAAGGTGATGACAAGTCCTATGTAGAAGTCCCTGCATTATTCTATGTCTATCTCATGTCAATGTAATTGAGTTATTTTCTGAAAGAATCAATATGCTCAGTTCAGCCTACTGAAACTGCATGACTATGCTTAGACTGTGGATAAGGCTTGGCTTTCCTTGTAGACCATTCCCAGGGACAATAATAACCAGAAAATGTTTGGAAAAGTCATAGCAAAGTCTCTAGTATGGAGTTTATCAATGTGTGGTCCAAGGAACTTGAATTAAAATCTCCTGGGGTATCTGTTAAAATACTGGTTCCTGGATACTACCCCAGTCCTACTCAGTCAAACCTTCTGGAAGAAGGGTCTGCAGATTCTCGTTTTTACTCATCTCTTTAGTGATTCTTATGGGCACTGAAGTTTGAGGACTGCTGTGCTGGTAGGTGGGAGAAACTCACTCTCTCAGCTTAGCCGTGAAGGCATCTGATGATCAGTGAAAGATAGAGTCTTTCTATATTTTCACCATTCTACAGGGAAGAGAGGGATTTAGATAAGACCCCCTTTTCTTAAGGTCATACAAGGACACATGTGGCCTGAGAACACACAGAGAAAGCTATGACTTACAGGTCATGTTATCTGGAGTCAATATTCTCCACATTGACTCTCCTTTGTTGCTCCCCAGCCTTCCATAAATCTGATTTAAGTGCTCCAGACCACCTCAGCAGTGCAAGAAGAGCAAGGTGTAGGGCACCATTAAGGGGAAACAGTGGGAATTAATGAGTCCCCAAGAGAAAAGGGAGTCTTGGAGACAGAGTAGAGCCATATAACCCAGGCACCCCCTCCACTAGTTTTCTTCCCCTCTACTGGCCATAAAGGATCTTTATTTATTTTCTTTTATTAAGGAGAATAGAATTTTAATAAGAGACAAGCCTAGAACAAAATATTCCCTGGTGCTCAGGTGGTAGAATTTCTCAGCTGTCCCTTGGAAAACCCTTATCTTGTATTATACAGTGTGAGGGGAATTGCTTTTCACGTGTTCACTCATGCAAACATTTTGAGTTGTTTCAATACTACAGGAAATGGAAAGTAGTTTCTTTGTGAATTATTACTAATGTTTATTTCTCAGAGATCAATGAGAAATTTAGTTCAAATGGAATATAATAGGAAGCAGTAGTTGCCAAATGCAACCAAGGATACTATAGTGGTTTGCATTAAATTGACTAAAATTGCTATTAAAGAAACAAGTCCTAATTGCCATTTTTTATCAAATTATTCATTTTTATAAACTAAAGCTTTTAGACAGCGCATTAATAAGAATCAGTCTATCTGGAGCACAGGAAGCAATTAAAGTTTAGTACGGAAAGGATGTAAGGAAATTACTGATAGTATAAAAGTTTTCTCTGACTTAAAGAGAAATGCTTTTAAATAATAGTAAGGCTGCTCAAGATAATAATCACCATCTTGCGCAAATATAGCTGCTGTAAAGATAACTTTCAAGCCATTTAGATCAATCATTGTCCTTTTGTTCACATCTTCAAAGCGCTAGCCTGACAAAACAACAGAAATAAATCATGTTCTTTCCTTTTTTAATGTTTATATGTTGCAAGCTAAGATTATGTCTGGAAAAAAAAAGTAGTGAACCACTTGCTGTTTTTATTCTATGCAATTGGTAAAGACCAGAGCATGAACAATTATCAACAATGAGTTCAGGTTTCACATGGCACAAAGTAGGTCCAAATGAAATGATAACACAAATGAAAACATCCACGAGTCTTTCCTCAATCTTCTTAATGCTACTTCTGCATTAACCCTTCTGTCTTTTTATAAATCATAAACATTCTTTGAAGCTTAACTCAAATGTAACTTCTGACTCAAATAATTTTCTATTTTTCTAATCATATGTCAAATCTGTTTCCCATAATCATTTATGCTTGCTTATTATACTTAGATTTAATGTAATATTCTATGCATTTGGATACATATCTTTCCCCCAACTATTCCCCAGGTTCCTTATGATGAATGCTGTGCCTTACCCACCTCTGTGCCTCATGTGCTGCCTAACACATACTGCCCAGCAAATGGTAAACTAATGATTAAGGGCTTTGAAAATGCCTCCAGCTTGAGTTCCAGCTCACATACAAGCTGTGTCCAAGTGGGATTAAGATGTAGCCGGTGACCTGGTGGGACAGATTTTCCAGAGGACTTTTTACATGAGGACTGAGCAGTCTTTTGGAAGAGACTTCTTCATAATGGAAGAAAGAATCTGGCATGATGAACTTGATCCAAGAAGAAGGACTGAGTGATTGGAGGAGTGTGCTGATGGTGAAGAGAGCATAGGAATAGACACTATCCCAGCTCCACTTCTCAATGGCCTCTAGTGTATGTCCTGTCATTTAATAAACATGAAAGGGCTCTTTTCCTGAAAACTCTCCAAGCACTGGGGCATCAGCATTACTGCTCAGATCTGCTGTAGTGTGAAGTACTGAAGATCAGAGGGGGAAAGTCATTAATCTTCATCACTGCACAATAGAGCAGAGCTATGCAAAATGTGGTCCATGGACTGATGCTGGTTTAAGAATTGGTCCATGATAAGATCAGGAGCTTGAGTCAGAACATAAGTCACCATGTTGCTATGGGTCAAACGTGACCCCAGAAGTTTGTATGATGGAAACTTGATCTCTAACAGTGAGTGTTAAGAGGATGGGAAATTCAATTATGATATTTGAAAGATGGAGCCTTTAAGAGGTGATAGAATCATCAGTACTGTGCCCTCATGAATGGAAGAAACCATTCATGGGATAATGAGTTGTCATAGGTGTGGAGTGGTGGCTTTATAAGGAGCACATGAGAGAACTCTTGCGATATTCTTGCCGTGTGATACCCTGCGTCACCACAGGACCCTGTGGATAGTTCCCACCAAGAAGAAGTCTCTCACCGGATACACCCACTGGACTGTGGACTTCTCAGCCTCCAAAACTGTAAGAAATAAATTTTATTTCTTTATACTTTACCCAGTTTCAAGTATTCTGCTATAACCAAAGGAAAACAGAAACAGAAATGCTATCAGTGAGCACACTTTAGTTCAGCTGACATTTTTCTTCTTATGGTAGTAAGACATTTTTGATGAAGCAGGAAGAGTGTCCATTTACATTCTGGAAGGACTTCCCTACTCTTGGTAATAGAGAGTTCATGGACTGGCTATTTTGAGAAACACTGTAATAGACAATCATGTTGGTTTGATGTCTCCTGGGTTCCAGAACACTACTTATGGTAGTAGAAGATAATAGTGCTAGTAGATGTACTAAACAGTGGATTTGCATTGTTGGAATGAATATGGCAGCTCCCAGTGAGAACTGTAGTACCCAGTATAGCAGGAGAGACATCAACTGAGTTTGGACTGGTTTGTGAGCATGTGTGAAGTATCTCCTGGTGACTCTCTAATGGATTTGAGGAGCAATTTGTAGCAATATGAAGTTGTACATGAAGAGACACAAGCAAGAATCAGTGGAATGTATGTTAGTACTGTGGCTTCTTGCCATTATAGGTGACAGAGTTCCTATGATTGACCCCTTATCCATATTTGGGCACCTCACCTTATTATGTCCTTATAGCACTAAGAGATGCCCAGAAGAGGCACTTGCAGAAATGGAGGGGATTTCTTATAACAGAGAGAGAATGGCAAATATGGGTGAAGAGAGGAACAGTAAATAGGAATAGCTAATAGAGGGGGCCGGCCCGTGGCTCACTCGGGAGAGTGTGGTGCTGAGGAATAGCTAATAGAGCAAATGAATGGGTGGGAAGCAAATTGAGAAAGAAAATTACAAGAAGAATTAGAAAAAAAGATGGATATTGCATATTTATCTTCCAAAGTCTGTCTATTTTTTAAAGGAGGCAAGCCCACATTTTCTGTATGTTTACATGTTTTCTGTTTTCATACGCATGTAATTCTTTAAGAAGCAACAGAGCTTGGAAGTTTCTTGAAAGTTTATAAGTGATAAGACTTTTACAGTAGAAATAAATTGCCATTATTGAAAAAATAGTTTTTGAAATCGATGGTCTCACCTCTCTCTAGGTGAAAGACAACTACCAAAAATGTAACTGAATTCCCCAAATCTCCAATTGTGGTCAACAGCATGCATATTCATTCAAGTGCCAACAAGACAGGAGAATTTCTAGGATAAAATACTTATTTATCATCATTGTCATCTCCATTAACACCATTAACATTAAAGGGTATTCATCTAGTGACTATGAAAATAATCATTTATGTGAATGTTCCATCCTCTAGAAATGCCCACAACCTATCACAAAAGTGGAAATGTGAGTAAAATCTTGCACATTTACATGAAAAAAGAAAAAGTAAATTAAATCTGTAATTACCAGCCATTAGATTTTCTGTGCACTTCTGCCTCTATGGAGTATCTGGCAAATAGTAAGTACCTAATACTTAATAAATTTAATTAAATGAAAAAACACATCAGTTTGGATAATTGAGCTGGGAGGACAGAAGGGATTAAGAATTCTGAGGCCAGGTAGGCCAGCCTTAGAATTTCCCCACTTTCTCTTCCTGGATCACCTAGTTTGGCTGTAATTGTACCTTTGCTGAGACCTAATATCCCTGCAGATGGCACGGTTGCTTCCCAAGCCCATTCAGTTAGAACTTAGCATTTTTGGTGTATCTGAATTAGAGCAACTGATTCCAGCTGTTTTAGTGACACAGAGGTAGTCAAATTCCGGTAGGACTTCAGAGACCCATTTAATTTAATCTCATTTTTCAGAGGAGGAAAATGAGGTCCAGAGTAGCAAACTGACTCACCCCAAATCATGTTATTTTTTCCCCCTTAGGCTATTTGTTTTCTCTGAACAGTTGCTGGTAAGAGATAATCTCTCCCAGACACTTTGCTGAACAACCATGTACAAAATGATCATCTGTGCTACATTCAAAACGGTTGGTTCCAATAAAATCACCATCTTCCTCTGCTTATTTACAAATCCACTATTCATTTATTTAGTGTATTCTAAAACAACTGACAGCAGACTACCTCTGTCCTGGCTCAGCACTGTTTTAGAGTTTGGAAATTTGCCAATTGACTCCTTCCAACCTCTTTTTACAAGCTGAATTTGCAAATGTTTTCTGACTCTCTTATTAAGCCTTAGGAGTCTTTTTGCAAACTCTTAACCATCTGGGAAACAACAACTGCCCTGCAAACTTCCATCAGTATTTAATTTCCATGCTGGTATTAGTTTCAGGAGCCGAGGCACAGTCAGTTCTAGGACTCAGTCCACCCTCCTTTTGCCAGGATGCCTGCAACCTATCTCACTTTTACACCTCTCTGCAATAGCGTTTAAAGGACCTGACTTCAGGGTGGGTTTATGTGCAAAGCACTGAGAGCAATTAACATCTGAATGAAAGCTACCTTTGGATTCCCCTATTTAATGGAATTGCTTGTCTGCTACAAACTCCAGGCGGGTGGGTTGTGTGTACCTAGGTGGGAATTATAGTGAACACACTCAAGTGGGGATTAAATGAATTGGATAGCATAAATCATATTGCAATTTGGAAATCCA
Source organism: Cynocephalus volans (assembly GCF_027409185.1). Classification (NCBI taxonomy): domain Eukaryota; kingdom Metazoa; phylum Chordata; class Mammalia; order Dermoptera; family Cynocephalidae; genus Cynocephalus; species Cynocephalus volans. The sequence goes on along the minus strand of NC_084460.1, from coordinate 101,090,773 downwards.
GGCAGTAATCCCAATGACCTCTGAGAAAAAGTCCATGAAGACAGATTAATATATCAGGAATATTCAAGGATATTTCAGTATTTAATGATCTCAGCTCTATTTTCCATACAAGGAATTGACTGAGGTCTTCTGGATCATCTAAACTAAAAAGAAGAGAAGCACTAACACTATTTTCTTGTAAGCTAATTAATTCACGTATTTCAAATTTGTTTTTCAATTAAGTGCTCTCTCAGATAGGTTACCTAATGTTAACTATCTTGGCAAAAACAGGGGTTTTGTCATGCACACAAGATTTTGTGCTTTGGTTTTATTCTTTATGGCTCTTATAAAGAACAGATCATTACAGCATGTTGTAGATGGCCAAAATGAAGAACAAATTGTTGTGTGCCGGGATGACTGAACCAAAAATAAAATATTTGGCAATTACTCATTGAATGTAAGCAAGTTAGAAACCAAGTTACTCATATCTCAAAGTGAAAATTTTTACTTCTAAAATTCTGCCTGTATTAACCTGTACCATACAGACATTGTCAAGTCATGCATTTGACCAGTGATATGAGTGTGCCTCCAAGACACTTTGGGATTTGAATTATCTGAAGATAATGATGCTCAAATAACTCACATTAAAATTAAAATATTTGGGATCATATTTTGGCTCTCTCCTAAATGCTTTAATGTTTTCTATCTTCTAATCTTTGTGGGTGTAATAACCTGAAAAATGCTGCTATTAATGAGCACATGTTTACTTGCAGAGGTTGAAGCACAGAGATGTTATATAACTTGCACAAGGTCACAGCTAAAAGGTTGGAAGAGCTAGTATTTATACAGGTATTTTGACTATCGAGCCTTAGTTCTCAACCTCTCTACCTTATATTATAGTTAAATTTTCTCTGTGTTTTTTTCTGGTAGACAAATCTTTATGAAGTAGACAGCTGGAAGGGAAAGGGAATATAAATACAGACTCCAATCATGGCTTACTGGCTATGTTTTGTGGTTTCATGTCAGTGGCCTATTGAAATTGTGGCAAGAGTTGTGGAAAGCCTGTCTTCACCTGAGCCCTCTGTTGTCTCACTGGGCTTTCCCTCCTCCTTTCAGGTCTTTTGTTCTGCATTGGTTTCCATCTCTGCTGATCCCTTTAATTGCTGTGCTTTGGCTAAGGACATTGTTTATTTCAAGCCTTCAATAACTGAGAATTAAAAACCTTTGGGAAAATCTTTCCTTTTTCTTTTTTTTCCTGTGAAAGTATCAAACAATGTCTACCCTCATCTGTACCACTTATGTAAATGCACAAGTTCTATTTAGCAAGATGTACATTATGCAGATCATCACGTATTTTATTTGCCATTAATATTTTTATTTGCTTGTTTTTTTAGAGTATTTTGTAAAAATATCAACTACCTATTCATCATTATCTGAACATTGAAAAATGCTAATGCATTCTTATTACAGTTACCAGTATATAAATTATAGATGAAAGAAATTTTTTAAAAATATTTTATTAGTATTGAAACTTGTTTTTGTTTTAATCTGGTGTGAAAAATACAGCATGAGTAACAACTTCTTTCATTTAATTAAAGCTACAATTTTGTACACAAAGCAATTCATAGTATAGCCACATTCTAGATGGTAACAAGCACCAAATCGTGTTGCTTTTAGAAGGTTTAATGCAGTGATATTAAGGGAATGTTTTTCCCACACTATTATTATTTAGAAAATTTTATTCCTGTCACAGCTAAGCTTTGGTTTAACTCTCATTAAATGAATCATAAATAATGGAAGTGAAAGATTTCTTTATTTAAAATGCAAAAAAACCTATTAATAAATAAAAACATAAAATTAGGTGTGAAGCAATAACACATTAAATTAAGTTATTAGCAATATGCTGCTGAATATTAATTTCAATAGCAACTAACCAGAAGCTGAATGATTTATCTTAGGAATAACATCACAGACTTCCTCTTGGCAAAGCCTGAAAATTTGTTCTTATTGGAGGTCTGCCAATGGCGTTAGCAGTCAGAGAAAGGCAAAAGAAATTGATGAGACAGAATTCTGCAATTCAACATGTTTGACAAGAGAAGAAAAAGAAAATGACTTCCCTTTAAGATGTGGTCAGATCATGAAGTTTTTGTAATAATTCTTAGAATATGTAGACTGACCCAACTTAATTTTTAATTAAATATAAACATATTTTAGTTGTAAAACAATTTAGAGATTCTAAGTGTTTACAGTTCTGTTAACTCACTGATTTGCAAAATAATCATTTGACGAAGGAAGGGTATATGTTAATTGTTCCATTTTACAGAATGGGAAATAGAAGCTCAGAGATGTTCACTGATTTTCTTACAGTGGCGTGGTTTAGAAGCGTTTGAGGTGGATTTTGATTGGTCTATTAGCACTTAGAGAGTTCAGTTATAATCTTGAGATGTAAATCTTAGCCGAATACTTTTTGGAAAGTGGAAAAGAAGAGTTATGTTTGGAACAGGAAGTGAAAGAAATGATCAGGGCTTATGGGGGTGAGCCACAGTTATTTAAAAGTTAAAAGGTGCTTGTGGATGGGAAGATTCGTGGTGGAGCAGTGTCAATATTGTTTCTACTGCTCATTAAACTCTTTAGTGAGAGAAAGAGTGGGAGAATCTGAATGCCCATCACCACTCCCAAAGGAAGAGATGGGGTGAACCTGCTCTGGGAGTGGGCTAACCCTTTCGGGGATGCTGAGTTTCCCGTCCTTGATCTTATAAGAGACAAAATTGATTGCTTTGCCTGTTTTGTATGAAAACATCAGGATGGTTTTATTCTCCTCTTAGTAAAACATACTCCTAAAGTAGATTGAATCATTGCACTTAATTTTCAGTGGTCTTTTGTATTATAAGTATGGACCCATGTCCTTTGCCATGTGACTTTTTGGTAATACCCATTGCAGAAGGTGGAATATATTTTCCCACCCGATTGATGTTGAGCTTGACCGTGTGACTTGCTGAGGCCAGTGGAATCTGGCAAAATGAAAATAGCCTTTGAGGGGGCCAGGCTGAGAGGCATCACGTCTTTCTTCTCATCCTCTGTCATCTTGCTGGTTGCTGTGAGAAAAACTAGTGGGTAGATAGGGGTCTAAAGAGAAGGAGAGACACATGGTGTTCACTTGAATCTAACCTGCTGCCTGGAGCTCAGCTCAGCCCAGGCAGAGCCAAATTCTTCGTAGCCAACTCATAAAACCACAGAAAAATAAATGCTCAATGTAGGCCACTGAGTTTCGGGTGGTTTATATAGTATTGCAGTAGCTAGCTAATGTAATCACCATACATCTAGTATTCCAAGCCAGAAACCTACCAACATTATAACTGTTGAGTTTTATTTTTAAGGAAAATCATGTTATGGTTTTTAAAAATACAGGATTATTATAAAGAATTTAGGCAATAAAGAGAACATAAAGCAAAGCAAAGCATAAAAGGTCAACTTCCTATCGTCCAAATAATCATCTTCAATATCATCATCACTGCTGACATACATTTTCTTTTCCATAAATGTTTTTGTTTTATAGTAGTTTTAAATTTACAGCAAAATTACAAAGATAATGCAAAGATTTCCTGTATAACCCTCACCCCGTTTCCTCTATAGTTAATATTTTAAGTAATTATGGTACTTGTGTCAAAACTAATGAACCAGTGTTGGTATATTACTAATAACCACACTAAACCATTTATTCAAATTTCACTAATTTTCCCTAATGTCCTTTTTCTGTTCCAGGATCCCATCCTGGATACTACATTATATTTAGTCATCAGGTGTCCTTAGACTCTTCTAGTTGATGACAGTTTCTTGGACTTTTCTTTTTTTTTTAACCTTAGATTTGAGGCTTACTGATCAGGGATTTTGTAGAATGTTCTTCAGTTGGGATTTGCTGACCTTTTTCTCAAGGTTAAACAGGGGTAATGGGTTTTGAAGAGGAAGAATACAGAGGTAATTATCGTCACAGGAGATCCAGATGCATGCAACCAACATGATTGATATTATTAAATTTTATCACTGGACCAAGTTTGTGTTTACCAGAATTATTCCACTGTAAAGTTATCCCTGCCCACTAAATTTCCAGACTCTAGTTTCTGAAACAGACATCCATTTTTACTTAGGTTTTATTTTATCAAAATAATACATGCATATCAATTTGAAAGTTAAATAGAACTACAAAGCTTTAAACAGCATTCAGCCATTAAGTTTCTTCATTCTCATCACTAGAAGCAACCTCTTGTGATGATCCCCTGTTCCCACCCCAAGATCCAGTCAGCCACTAATCTATTGTCTGTCTGTATAGATTGTTCTTTTCTCAAAATTTTGTGTAAGTGGAATCATATAACATGTGATTTTTGGGTCTGTCTTCTGTCAATTAGCATAATGCTTTTAAATTTTATCCATGTTATGACATATCCATAGTTTGTTTCTTTTTATTTTTGAATTGTATTTTGTTTAATGGATATACCACATTTTGTTTATTCATTTACAAGTTGATGAACATTTGATTGTTTCTGCTTTTGGGCTATTATGAATAATGCTGCTATGAACATTGGTGTGCAGGTCTTTCTATGGACATATCTTTTATTTCTATTGAGTAGTTATGTAGGAGAGAAATTACTGAGTCATGTAGTAAGTTTATGTTTAAGTTTTTAAGAAGCCAAACTATTTATCATTTGTAATGAAACTAATAAAGTGGGAAAGTACCATTCTTTATTCCCATCAGCAATATATGAGGTTTCTCCACATCCTTGAGAACTTTTATTACTGTATCTTTTGTTTATAGAAATTCAAGTGGATGTGACTTGATAGGCATCTTATTATAGTTTCAATGTGCACTTACCTAATAATGAATGATGTTGAATGTCTCAACATGTGCTTCTTAGCCATTTTTGATGTTATTTTAGTGCAATATAATCAATTTAATTTTATGTATAAACAATATATCTTTTATGACCCTCACATTAAGTTTACAAACTCAAGCTTCAATACTGAATTTTGGTAATGCCTTCAAATTTTGAGGATGAAATTATGATTCATTTTTTTCATGTATGTCATTTAGTGAGTTAGAACATCATGCAGAACTTTCAAATGTAAATAACGTAAAGATTACACCCTGTCAGCTAATGGTTGATTGTTTTTACTCAATTTATTTTTGTGACACTTTATGAAGAATATTAAATATGTTAAAAAACATTCCAAAGTTTTCTCTTACCCCATTATAGAAGACAAGCTGATCTTTAATTTTTTTAAATTTTTTATATTTTTATTTTATTTTGTCGATATACAATGTGGTTTATTATTGTGGCCCATTACTGAAAACTCCCTCCCTCCTCCTTCTCCCCCCTCCCCCCCAACAATGTCCTTTCTGTTTGCTTGTCATATCAACTTCAAGGAATTGCAATTGTTATGTCTTCTTGCCCTCCCCCCGGTTGTGTGTGTGTGTGTGTGTGTGTGTGTGTGTGTGTGTGTTTATTTATTTATTTTTGGCTCCTACCAATGAGTGAGAACATGTGATATTTCGTTTGTATGCCTGACTTGTTTCACTTAATATAATTCTATCTAGGTCCATCCACGTTTTTGTAAATGGCAGTATTTCATTCTTCTTTATACCTGAGTAGTATTCCATTTTGTACATATACCACAGTTTCCATATCCACTCATCTGATGATGGACATTTGGGCTGGTTCCAACTCTCAGCTACTGCAAAGAGTGCTCCAATGAACAATGAGGAACAGGTATACCTTTGACTTGATGATTTCCATTCTTCTGGGTATATTCCAAGGAGTGGGATAGCTGGGTCATATGGTAGATCTGTCTGCAATTGTTTGAGGAACCTCCATACCATTTTCCATAGAGGCTGCACCATTTTGCAGTCCCACCAACAATGTATGAGAGTTCCTTTTTCTCCGCAACCTCGCCAGCATTTATCGTTCAGAGTCTTTTGGATTTTAGCCATCCTAACTGGGGTTAGATGGTATCTCAGTGTAGTTTTGATTTACATTTCCCGGATGCTGAGTGATGTTGAGCATTTTTTCATATGTCTATTGGCCATTTGTATACCTTCCTTAGAGAAATGCCTACTTAGCTCTTTTGCCCATTTTTTAATAGGGTTGCTTGTTTTTTTCATGTAAAGTTGTTTGAGTTCCTTGTATATTCTGGATATTAATCTTTGTCAGATGTATATTTTGCAAATATTTTCTCCCACTCTGTTGGTTGTCTTTTAACTCTGTTAATTGTATCTTTTGCTGTGCAGAAGCTTTTTAGTTTGATATAATCCCATTTGTTTATTTTTCCTTTGGTTGCCCGTGCTTTTGGGGTCATATTCATGAAGTCTGTGTCCAGTCCTATTTCCTGAAGTGTCTATCCTATGTTTTCTTTAAGAAATTTTATTGTTTCAGGGTGTATATTTAATTCATTAATCCATTTTGAGTTGACTTTAGTATATGGTTTAAGGTATGGGTCTAGTTTCATTCTCCTGCATATTGATATCCAGTTCTCCCAGCACCATTTGCTAAAGAGGCAGTCTCTTTCCCAGTGTATAGGCTTGGTGCCTTTGTCAAAGATCAGATGGCTGTAGGTGTGGGGGTTGATTTCTGGATTCTCTATTCTATTCCATTGATCAGGGTGTCTGTTTTTATGCCAGTACCATACTGTTTTGTTTATTATAGCTTTGTAGTATAGTTTAAAGTCAGGTAGTGTTATGCCTCCAGCTTTATTTATTTTGCTCAGTGTTGCTTTGGCTATGCGTGGTCTTTTGTTATTCCATATAAATGTCTGGATAGTTCTTTCCATTTCTGAGAAAAATGCCATTGGAAATTTGATGAGGATTGCATTGAATTTGTGTTTCACTTAGGGTAGTATGGACATTTTCACTATGTTGATTCTTCCAATCCAAGAGCATGGGATATCTTTCCATCTTCTTGTATCCTCTCTAATTTCTCTCAGCAGTGGTTTGTAGTTCTCATTATAGAGATTTTTCACCTCCTTGGTTAACTCAATTCCTAAGTATTTTATTTTTTTGGTGGCTATTGTAAATGGGCAGGCTTTCTTGATTTCTCTTTCTGCCTGTTCACTATTGGAGAATAGAAATGCTAATGATTTTTGTGTGTTGATTTTGCATCCTGCTACTTTGCTGGAATCATTTATCAACTCCAAGATTTTTTTTGTAGAGGCTTTAGGCTGTTCAATATATAGGATCATGTCCTCTGCAAACAGGGACAGTTTGACTTCATCTTTTCCAGTCTGGATGCCCTTTATTTCTTTCTCTTCTCTGATTGCTCTGGCTAGTACTTCCAACACTATGTTGAATAGGAGTGGTGAGAGTGGGCATCCTTGTCTAGTTCCTGTCCTTAAAGAAAAAGCTTTCAGCTTTTCCCCATTCAGGATGATATTGGCAGTGGGTTTATCATATATGGCTTTAATTTTGTTGAGATACTTTCCATCTATACCTAACATATAGAGGGTGTTTGTCATGAATGAATGTTATCAAATGCTTTTTCAGCATCTATAGAGATGATCATATGGTCCTTGTGTTTGATTTTATTGTTATGGTGTATCACATTTATTGATTTGCATATGTTGAACCAACCTTTCATCCCTGGGATGAATCCCACTTGATCATGGTGAATAATTTTATGTACGTGTTGCTGTATTCTGTTTGCTAGTATTTTAGTGAGGATTTTTGCATCTATATTCATCAAGGATATTGGCCTGTAGTTTTCTTTTTTAGTTGTATCTTTACCTTGTTTTGGTATCAGGATGATGTTTGCTTCATAGAATGAGTTTGGGAGATTTGCGTCTGTTTCAATCTTTTGGAATAGTTTGTAAAGAATCGGTGTCAATTCCTGTTTGAATGTTTGGTAAAATTCTGCTGTGAATCCATCTGGTCCTGGCTTTTCTTTGTTGGGAGCCTTCTGATAACAGCTTCAAATTCCTTTATTGTTATTGGTCTGTTCAAATTTTCTACGTCTTCATGGCTCAGTTTTGGGAGCTTGTGTGTGTCCAGAAATTTATCCATTTCCTCCAGATTTTCAAATTTGTTGGTGTATAGTTTATAGTAGTCTCAAATGATTCCTTGTATTTCAGATGTATCAGTTGTAAAATCACCTTTTTTATTTCTAATTTTTGTTATTTGGATCTTCTCTCTTCTTTTTTTTTTGTTAGCCATGCTAATGGTTTGTCAATTTTATTTATCTTTTCAAAAAACCAACTTTTTGATTCGTTGATCTTTTGAATTGTTTTTTGGTTTTCAATTTCATTCAGTTCTGCTCTGATCTTAATGATTTCTTTCTGTCTGCTAACTTTTGGTTTGGATTGTTCTTGTTTATTTAGTTCATTAAGGTGAAGTGTTAGGTTGTTCACTTGCCATCTTTCCATTCTTCTGAAGGGAGCATTTAATGCAATAAATTTCCCCCTTAGTACTGCTTTTGCAGTATCCCACAGGTTTTGATATGATGTATCATTGTTTTGATTAGTTTCAATAAATTTTTTGATTTCCTGTTTGATTTCTTCTTGGACCCATATGTCATTAAGTAGAATGCTGTTTAATTTCCATGTGTTTGTATAGTTTCCAGAATTTCATTTGTTATTGATTTCTAATTTTAATCCATTGTGGTCTGAGAAAATACATCAGATAATTCCAATTCTTTTGAATTTGTTGAGATTTGACTTGTGACCTAATATGTGATCTATCCTGGAGAATGATCCATGTGCTGATGAGAAGAATGAATATTCTGAGGTTGTTGGAAGGAATGTTCTGCAGATATCTGCCAAGTCCAATTGGTCTAGAGTGTTGTTTAAATCTTGGGTTTCTCTGCTGATTCTTTGCCTAGATGATCTGTCTAATATTGACAGTGGGGTGTTCAGGTCCCCTGCTATTACGGTATTAGTGTCTATTTCCTTCTTTAGGTCTAATAGAGTTTGTTTTATAAATGTGGCTGCTCCGACATTGGGTGCGTATATATTTATGATTGTTATGTCTTCTTGATGGATCAATCCTTTTATCATTACGTAGTGTACCTCATTGTCTCTTTTTATGGTTTTAAGTTTAAAGTCTATTTTATCAGATATAAGAATAGCTACTCCAGCTCGTTTTTCTTTTCTTTTTGCATGGTAAATCTTTTTCCATCCTTTCACTCTTAGTCTATGTGAGTCTTTATGGGTGAGGTTGGTCTCTTGAAAGCAGCATATAGTTGGATCCTCCTTTTTAATCCAGTCACCCATTCTGTGTCTTTTGATTGGTGATTTTAAGTTGTTTACATTAAGAGTTGTTATTGAGAAGTGTTGATTTATTCCTAGCACTTTATTGATTATTGTTTTTTTGTCTTAGGTGTCTTTTGTTCCTTGCTTTCTTATTTGCTGTTTGTTTTCTGTATTTGTTGGTTCCTTGGGTTGTAGATAGCCTTTTTGTTTGTTTGTTTTCTCTTCATGAATGCCATTTTTATTATCCTAGTGGGTTTTGATTTTTCTTGGGTTTTTATGGCAGTGGTAGTTATTTTTCAGGTACCAAACCCAGTACTCCCTTGAGAATTTCTTGTAAGGGTTGTTGTGTGGTGGTGAACTCCCACAGTTTTTGTTTGTCTGCGAAATATACTATTTGCCCTTCATTTCGGAAGGATAGCCTTGCCAGGTAAAGTATTCTTGGCTGGCAATCTCTGTCTTTCAGTATTTTTAAAATATTATCCCATTCCTTTCTGGCTTTTAGGGTTTGTGATGAAAAGTCTGATGTTAGCCTGTTGGGGCTCCTTTATAGTTAATTTGATGCCTCTTTCTTGCAGCTTTTATGGTTCTCTCTTTGTCCTTGAGTTTTGCCAATTTGACTATAACATGTCTTGGAGAAGACCTTTTTGGGTTGAATACCTTTGGGGATCTTTGAGCTTCCTGGATCTGAAGATCTGTGTCTTTTCTTATATCTGGGAATTTTTCTGCCACTATTTTTTTGAATATTTTTTCAATGCAATCTCCATTTTCCTTCCCTTCTGGAATGCTCATGACTCAGATTTTGAGCACTTAAGGTTGTCTAATATCTCTCTCAGATTTTCTTCAATGACTTTGATTCTTTTTTCTTTTCTTTTTTGTCTGCCTGTGTTATTTCATACAGCCCATCTTCAGGTTCAGAGGTTCTCTCTTCAATTTCCGCAAGCCTGCTGGTTAAACTCTCTGTTCTGTTTTTTATTTCACTGAATACATTCTTAAGTTCAGCAAGGTCTGCTACATTTTTTTTTCAGGGTATTGATTTCCTTGTACATTTCTTCTTTCAGCTCCTGTATACTTTTTCTCATTTCATGATGTTGTCTAACTGAGTCTTCTTGTATCTCATTCAGTTTCCTTAGAATTATCACTCAAAATTCCTTGTCAGACATTTCAAGGGTTTCTTATTCTATAGGATCTAGAGCTTGAAAGTTATTACCCTTTGGTGGTGTACTTTCTTGTTTTTTCATATTTCTGGTATCTTTTCTTTAATGTTTATTCATTGTGGCAGGGGGTTTCACAGTCCACAGGTTTGACACTATTGTCTGACTAAGATGTTGCTGGGGTTGCCAATTTCATATGGCTACCTCAGTGACTGCTCAGTTGGCCACTAGTGCCTTGTTTGTGTGGTTGTCTCGAGTCCTGGGTCTCTCTGGGGAGCCACCTCTCTGGTCTGCTTGGACTCAGCTGGGCTGCTGGGTCATGGGGCAGTACTGTAGGGTGTGCAGTCTCTGCCAAGCTTCCACCTCCCCTGCTGGATGTCTCCCTGTTTCGAGTGCTCTGGGCTAGGCTGCTGGGATGCATGGAGGCACTGAAGAGCGTGTGTTCTCTGCGGAGTTTCCCCTTCCCCTGTTGGACATCTCCCTGCTCCGTGTGCGCTGGGCCAGGTTTGGGATGGAGCCGGGTGGTGGCGGTGAAGTCTACCTGCTGCTGGATTGTGCAGTGGCGGCCCCCCCACAGGGTTTGTGGTCTCTACGGAGCTTACGCTTCCCCTGCTGGATGTCTCTCTGCTCTGTAAGCACTGGGCCAGGCTGCTGGATCATGCTGCATCAGTATGGTCTGTGCCGAGCTTCTGCCTCCCCTGCTGAACATCTCCCCACTCTGCACGCACTGAGCTGGGCTGCTGTATTGTGCAGTGGTGGTGTTGTTCCCATGGAGCTCCTGCCTTCCCTGCCAGATGTCACCCTGTTCCGTGTACACTGGGCCAGGCTCGGAATGGAACCGGGTGGCGGCGGGGAACACTACCTGCTGGATCATGCAGTGGTGGCCTACAGGGTGTGTGTTTTCTGTGGAGCCTCCTCCTCCCCTGCTGGACATCTCCCCACTCTTTGCACACTGGGCTGGGCTGGGAAAGGAGCCGAGTGCCGGCGGTGAAGCCTATATGCTGGATCATGCGGCGGTGGCCCCTCAGCGCATGTGGTCTCCATGGAGCTTCTGCCTCCCCTGCTGGACATCTTTCCATTCTGTATGCAATTGATGTTATGTTCTTATAGTTGTAGATTAGTTGATTTGTGGGGGAGAGTGATGCTAGGGACCGTCTATTCTGCTATCTTGACTGGAAGTCACGTTTTGGAGGCTGGGAAGTTCAAGATCTATGGAACACATCTGGTGAGGGCCCTCTTCTTGGTGATGACTCTCTATAGCAATTCAGGGTGTCACATGGAGAGAAGAGCATAAACAAGAGAGTTAACGTGCTTACTTGCTCTTCTTATAAAGCCGACAAGCTGATCTTTAAATGAAAACCAAGCCATAATTTCTTGCTTAGCCTTTATATTTCTGTATTAATCTTTATTTTATTTTATTTTTATTTTTATTTACTTGTTTTGATTATACATATTAATGGAATACAGGGTTGACTATCAGTATTTGTGTACAGAATGCGATGATCAAATCAATACTATTAGTATGTTCATCATTACAAATTGTAATTACTCTTTGTGTCCATTCCTAACCACACCCCATCCCTCTTTCCCTCCTTTAGTAACTGTATAGGTCTGTTCTCTCCTCAAAGTTCAGTATTTCTCCCACTCTGTACGTTGCCTTTTCACTCTGTTGATTGTTTCCCTTGCTGTGCAGAAGCTTTTTGTTTGATATAATCCCGTTTTTCTTTCTTTGTTTCTTTCTTAGTTCCCACCTATGAATGAAGACATGTAGTATTTCTCTTTCTATGTCTGGCTTATTTTACTTAATTTTCTGCAAGCTCATCCATGTTGCTGTGAATTTCATTCTTCTTTATGGCTGAGTGGTATTCCACAAATGTGTATATATACCACATTTTCCTTATCCAGTCATACACTGATAGACATTTAGGTTGGTTCCTTATCTTGGCTATTGTAAATAGAACTGTGATGAACGTGGTAGTGCAGGTATCCATTTGACATGATGATTTCCATTTCCCTGGGTATATACCCAAGAGTGGGATTGCTGGATCATATGGTAGATCATATGCTGGAACTGCAGTTGTTTGAGAAACTTCCATACTGTTTTCCATAATAACTGTACTATTTTACAGTCCCACCAACAGTGTAGAAGAGTTCCATTTTCCCCACATCCTCACCAGCATTTGTTATTCTTAGTCTTTTTAATAATGGCCAGTCTAGATATTTCATCTAGAAATGAGATGGGGTGAGATGATATTTCAATGTGGTTTTGATTTGTTTTTCTCTGATGATTAGTGATGTTGAGCATTTTTCATGTACTGGTTGGCCATTTGTATGTCTTCCTTTGAAAAATGCCTATTCTGCTCCTTTGCCCATTTTTTAATTAGATTATTTGTTTTTTTTACAATGAAGCTGAATGAGTTCCTTGTATATTCTGGATATTATTCTCTTGTTGGATGTATAGTTTGCAAATATTTTCTCACCTTCTGTAGGTTGTCTTTTCACTCTGTTGATTATTTCCTTTGCTGTGCAGAAGCTTTTTAGTTTTAATCCAATTTGTTTATTTTTTCTATTGTTGCTTATGCTTTTGGGGTCTAACCCATAATGTCTTTGCCCAGTCCTACATCCTGAAGTGTTTAACGTATGTTTTCTTCTAGGAGTTTTATTGTTTCAGGTCTTATACTTAAGTCTTTAATACATTTTGAGTTGATTCTGATATGTGGTGAGAGGTATGGGTCTAATTTCATTTTTCTATACATGGATATCCAGTTTTCCCAGTGTCATTTACTGAAGAGGCTGTCTTTTCCCCAGTGTGTGTTCCTGGTGCCTTTGTTGAAGATCAGTTGACTGTAAGTACCTGGCTTGATTTCTGGGTTCTCTATTCCATTCCTTCTTTTTTTTCTTTTTGGTAAAATGTCTATTCAAATCTTTTCCCCAATTTTTTATTAGGTTATTTGTCTTATTATTATTTATTTCTTTATATATTCTGAATGCAAGCTCTTTATCAGATGTATGTATTGCAAATATTTTCTCTCAGTCTGTGGATTGTCTTTTCATTTTCTTGTTTCTTTAAAAGGGCCAGTATTTAAAATTTTGATGAAAAATTTGACTATATATATTTTAATGAATTGTATTCTTGGTGTTACACTAAGAAATCTTTGACTGGTCAAAGTAACAAAATTTTTCTCCTGTATATGTTTCTAAAAGTTTTACAGGTTTAGATCTTTCCTTTAGATCTTTGATCCATACTGAGTCAATTTTTGTACATGGTATGGGGTAAAGGTCTAAATTTATCGTTTTTGCATGTGTATATCCAACAGTCCTAAAACCATTTGTGGAAAAGACAGTTTTTTCTCATTGAATTGCCATGGCAACCTTGTTGAAAATAAATTGACCATAATTATAAGGGTTTATTTCTGGACTGTCAATTGTTACATTAGTTTATGTTACTTTTTATGTCCGTACCATGATGGGTTGATTTCTGTAGTTCCATAGTAATTTTGAAATTGAGAAGCTCTTTTAGTTTAGTGATTCAAATTTCTTTTATGACATTAATGGTAGAGCTTGAATGTTTTCTTCTTTGCATAATTTTTCTCATTCAGGTTTTCAGGTTTTTTGTTTGTTTGCCTGACATTTTTCTTTCATAAATGAAGCTTTCTTCAGCTATCTGTTAAAACTTGGTGATCTGCTCGTGTCTAAAGAAGATTAAAAAGCTGTTCAGAAGCTATAAACATGAAGTTCAGACTTGTGGACTTTGAGCTTCATTGTAGCGTGGTGTTTCATCTATAGTCACTATTTGGGGGTAGGTTCGGGGATAATTTAAAATATGGACATCATTAAACAAATTTCTCTACTTTGTATAGATAAATATGCCTGTAATCTTCTAAGTGAAGAAGCGGAGAGAGCAGGAGGGAAAGATATTGTGAGGAAAATAGAATAGTTTAGTCAGGCCCCCTCCCCTCAGATCTGGTTGGGTGTGGTGCCGCACATTCTATGTAAACAAGTTGTGTGTGGGTGGAGTTAGTGCACATGCACAACCATGTATGTTTTTAGTTTGTTGCTATTATTGTGTGTTCTTCAGAGTGTGTAGAGCAGTGGCCCTGACCTGCTGGTGGACAGAGAGCTCCTGTCCAAAAATAGAGCATGTTTACTTTGCTGGCAGCTGCTCAGTTTTTTCTTTGGACTTTGCCGGAAGCAGTTGAGTTTTTGAGTTTCTCTTTGAACTGCCTAACTCTTAGACATGTGTGTGTGTTGAATAAAGACTATTTTTTCTTCAACCAAGGCTCCAAGGACCTTTTTGCTGGTTACCTAGCTCATAGACCTGCATGTGAAGGGTTTGTGATCCCGTTTGGGCAACCAGCTTGAAGGGTCTGTGAGCTCCAAACCCAGCTGTAGTTCTACACATATCACACCATCTTGACACATTGGAGATCACAGACTATAGAAAATATATATTCCTAATTCAAGAGTCATTAGTATAATTCATACAACAATGATCATTAAACATTTTTTTGTGACTCATGTATTGAAATAATGATTCACTTATTTTTGTTTCCAAACTTCCTAGAATGGGTGTTATTTTGCTTTCTAATGTCAGACTACCCTAGTTGTAAATCCTGGCTCTGCTACTTTCTTTGTGACCTGGGGCAAGTCACTTATCTACCTCTGTCTCAGTTTCAGCATCTGAAAATGGGGATAATACTGGTATCTATTGCATACTGAGTTAGCATATATATAGCACCTAGAACAATGTTTCTTGTGTTACATTTTAAGATGTCTTTTCTGAACCATTTTTGGAATTTTCTATTCAGGGCTAGCAAAAATATCCATGTTGGATAATCTGTGTTCTTCAGGTTTATTAGTTTAGCTTTGATTGCTTTAAATATTGTCTTTCACATCTGTCTTTGCAGTGTTTACACCAAACCATTTCTCTAAGTCAGTTAACTGACTTTTCCATTCCTTGCTGTTTCTAATCTGTTTTTTCCTGTAAACAAGTAGTTTTGTCTCCTAAGGACTACAATCTCCCTATGCAAGTCATTCTGTTGTTATAATGTCTCTCCATTGAGCAGAGCTCTATATAAATGTTCTTATGAAATTATTCTATAGCTCCAAGTCCTTTCAGGGAATCATTTTCTTTTTCTGAGGGTTATATTTTCTAGGTTTATGATGAATTTTGGATGTGTTGTCCCCTCCAAAACTCATGTGGAAATTTGATACCGTGTGGCAGTGTTGGAAACTGATTGAGTCATGGAGGCAGATCCCTCATGAATGGATTAATGCTCTCCCTGGGGGAGGAGGGATAAATGAGTGAGTTCTTGCAGTATTAGTTCCCATGAGAGCTGGTAGTTTATAGACCCTGGCACCTCTTCTCTTTCTGTCTCTCTCTCTCTCTCTCTCGCTTCCTCTCACCATGTGATCTGCTTGTACCCACCAGCTCCCTGCCACTTTCTGCCATGAGTAGAAGCAGCCTGAGGCCCATGCAGATGCAGCTGTCCTAGAATCATAAGCCAAATAAACCTCTGTCCTTTATAAATTACCCAGTTTCAGGTAATTCTGTTATAGCAACACAAAATGGACTAAAACAGAAAATTGATACTGAGGAGTGGGGTGTTGCTAAACAGATACCTGAAAATGTGGAAGCAGCTTTGGAACTGGGTAATGGGCAGAGGTTGGAGAAGTTTGGAGGACTTAGAAGAAGACAAAAAGATGAGAGAATGTTTGAAACATTTTAGAGACTGGTTAATGATTGTGATCAGAATGTTGAAAGAAATGTGGAAAGTAAAGACTGTGCAGATGATGAGGTCTCATAGAAATGAAGAATTTATTGGCAATTGGACAAAAGATAACCCTTGCTACACCATAGCAAGGAACTTGGCTGCATTGTGTCCATACCCTTGGACTTTGTGGAAGGTGAGACTTAAGAGTTGTGAAACAGAATGTGTGGCCAAAGAAATTTCCAAGCAGCAAAGCATTAAGGAGGCTCCATGGTTACTTTTAACAGCCTACTCTAAGTTGTAGTGGCAAAAGCATGATGTGAAGCCAGAATTTGTATGGGAAACAGAGCATAAGGATTTGGAAAATTTGCAGTCTGGCCATGCAGTAGAGAAGTGGAGAGCTGGAGAAGAATGCAAGGGTGAAGCAGATAAATAGGTTGCTAAGGACATTACCTTGGTGGTGAAGCAACCAGATGCTAATAACCAGGACAATGGGGAAAAAGCCCTGCAGGCATTTGAGAAGTCTGGAAGTGTGCCCCACCCATCACAGACCCTGAGGCCTAGAAGGACTGACTTGTCCTAGAGGACAGACCTGGGGCACAGCTGCCTTTGGGAACCTGCTGGAGCAGCCCCAAGTGTGGTTCATGCAGCAGCCCTGGAGAATAGAAGCCTGAAACCCTGGTGACATCCACGTTGTGTTAAGTCTGCAGGCTGGCAGGATGTGAGAGCACAGGAGGCATGGCAGCCTCCACCCAGATTCTAGAGGATGTATGGAAAAGCCTGGAGGCCCAGGAAGAGAACTGCCACAGGGGCAGAGCCACTGCAGAGATCATCTACTAGAGCAATGCCAAGTAGGAAAGTGGGATTAGAGCCTTCACCTAGCAAATGTCTAGTAAAGCCAAGGCAGCCTCAGAACTGTAGGGTCACTGGTAGCATGCAACGCAGGCCTGGAAAAGCTGCAGGCACTCAGCTGAGCTGTGGAAGTGAGGCTTTGGGGGTCCCAGATGCCCAGGGTGCAGGACTTGGTATCATAGAAGATTATTTTGGAGCTTTAAGACTTAATATCTGCCCTGCTGAGTTTCAGATTTGTTTGGGGCCTGTTTCTCCTTTCTTCTGACTGAAGGAAAGTGAACTGAAATGCCAGGTACCAATCAAGCTTTATTAAACAAAAAGCATCTGCTGGGCTGCATTCAAAATGGAGGGCAGAAACCAGTGTTAGGATGGGAGGGCTTATATAAGGATTATGTCAGCCTTCCAAGGAAGGCTGACATAATCAGGAAGGGGTTTGGTGCTGGTGTGGAGGAGTTTCTATTTCTCAGAAACCATGAGGTCTCTCATAAGGGAAAGGCTGGTGGCCATTTTGTGCTGAGTGTGTGTAAAATGGTGCCAGTCACGTCCAGGATGGCGCGGGTCACGTCCAAGATGGCTCTGGTCACATCCAAGATCTGTCATTCCCACCTTTTAAGTATAGGGAGAAGGGAAAAGGGGCAAAGGTCTCATTCTGCTGAAGCTACTTCCTGCTGGAGATGGGTGAAGATATGAAAAAAATAAAACAATTAGGTAGCAGGGTATTGGTTTCTTGTGGGGAGGCTGTATTCTTCGTGGGGAGGCTGTATTCTTCTGGGGGAGGGTCGACAGTTCTCAGGGGCTGATAGCCTCCTCCTAGGAACAATTCAGCGACCTTTTGGTTGGTGAAAGCCTGCATCCACTCCTTTAAGAAATTAGAAAGACACTGAAAGAGGCAAGGACCAAAGAGAAGGACCAGTCCTTGAGGCATCTGGAAAGTGGGGCAAAAGGGGTTAATTTAAAAGGTACATTGCCACAATGAAATTGCTAAGAAGCATCCTATTGATAGGAGGTAAAAGAGTGCCAGGAGGAATCTCTCTATATTGTTACAATCCTTTGGTACAGCTACTGCCAATCCTGTAGCAAGTACTAGAACAAGTAGTAAAATAAAGGTTAGGGAAACAGGGTGGCATGTACTTATCATGTCCCACAATGGCAAACCCATGATAGCAGGTTGAGACTAGTCTTGGAGGAGTTCCTGTGTGCAGGACGTGAGGTGGGCCTGCAAGAATGAGAGGATAATCGCTGGAGGAAAGATCATCCTTCTTCTGGGATTGGGGGAAGAGTGGAGGTCCTGGAGATTTTCAATTTTGTGGGTCCTAAAATGGTTGAAGTGTAAAGAGATGTTGGGTTGGGGGTTGAGCAGAGGGACTCCTCTGGCTTGGTATTAACAGATTCTTTGGGTAAAGTCTCAGGTGCGAGTTTTACCAAGGATAAGTGATACCAAGGATAAGCCCCAGTGTGGCAGTGTTGGAAACTGACTGAGTCATGGGGGCATATCCCTCATGAGTGGATTAATGCTCTCCCTGGGGAGGGGGTATTAATGAGTGAGTTCTTGCTCTATTAGTTCCTGTGAGAACTGGTTGTTTATAGACACTGGCACCTCCTCTCTCTCTCTCTCGCTTCCTCTCACCATGTGATTTGCTTGTACCTGCTGGCTGGCTGCCTGCTGCTTTCTGCCATGAGTAGAAGCAGCCCGAGGCCCATGCTAGATGCAGCTGTCCCAGAATCATAAGCCAAATAAACCTCTGTTCTTTATAAATTACCCAGTCTCAGGTAATTCTTTTATAGCAACACAAAACAGACTAAAACAGCGTCTAAAAATCTTTTGAATAATGTATTTTGGTTTGTTTATTTGCCTCAGTCCATTTGCAAGTGTGTTGTACCATTTTCTGCAGACAGAGGCAGCTCTTTGCAAGACTTTCCTTTGCTGTGTTGTACTGTAGGGAGCTTCCTGACTAACATCTCACTATACAAAATGTGTGCCCAACACCACCTTCTCAAAAAACCAGAATTTGAGTGCTGTGTGTTTTACATTCTATCCATACCTTAAGGCATGACAATAGGCGTAGAGTCTTGGGGGATGCTGCAGAATTGCTTAGTTAAAATAACCAGTATCTATAATTATGCCTGAGCTTTTGTTAAATAAAGTCTTTCTGGGCTCCTAGATACTTTATTTACGAATATGCCCCACACCTGGGAATAACTTAGAGTTCATACGAGAGTGCTTCAAAAAGTTCATGAAAATATTATCTTTTAATTCTATTTTTCCATGAACTTTTCAAAGTACCCTCATATCATTCTTCAATTCAGGAAACTTTACCTCTGTAAAACAGCTAGCCATTTTCTATTTGGAAATGGAGATTCTGTGAGATAATTTGATGCAACCAATTAAACCAGAAGTCTTACAGACATTGTTTTTGACTCTCTTCTTTTTCTCAGCACCATCAAAGCAATTACTATTTTTTTTAAAATAATTTTTCCTCTTCATTATCTCTTAAATCCATTCACTTTTCTCCAATTTCACTGTCATTTTCTTGGTTGAGCTCTCACAATCTCTCTCTCAAATTACCAAAACAACCCTTTAATACTGCCCTTCTTCAGAATAGATTCTTTCCAATCCATTTCCCACAAATACCTCTCTCCAACCCATTCCACACAATAAATAATCTCTGTTAAAAAAAAAAAAAAAAAAAAAACCTGCTCATGCCTTTCTCCTATATATAGTGCTGCATTGGTTCTTGTTGCTTTCTCAGGAGAAATGACAAATTGCTTGACATGCTCTTTCTCCTCTTCTTGTCACCAGCTTTGCCACTTACAACCCCCCAACACCAACATTACCACCAGCATATCAACTGCACTCTGCTGTGTACTGAACTTCCCAAGACCCTTAGACCCTTTTCACTCCTGCCTTTTGCTTTTGTCTTTACTTCCCTCTGCCTCGGCCCCTCATCTCAACATCCTGCTCCTTTTGATGAGCTAACTCCTGCTCATCCTCAGGACTTGCTTCTTCCAGAAAGCCTTCATAACCAACCAAATGTGGATTAGAAACCCTCTGTGTGCTCCCATAGCGTTCTGTGCATCCATATAAAAACAGAGAGTGTATTATACCTGTCATGTAATTCTGTGTGATTTATCATTATGAAGGCATGTATGTATATGTGTATTAGTAGTGAGATACCTCTGGGAAGGATTATTAGTGTTTAAATTTTATTTTAATTTTTGTACTTTTAAATCACATACCCTAAATATATATTGCTTTGAATGATGAAGAAAAAAAATTGAAGTCGTTTTAAAGGGTTGCATACAGTGTAAGGACACATTAAGCTTGTATAAGAATGCTGGACCACAATGATGGTGAAAAAGGACCTTTCCCCTCATGACAAAGTAGCTATAAATAGTTTCTATCCAAAGAGACTGATCGAATTATAGTTGGGTTATTAATTGTGGTGAGAAACTGAATAATTAGAAGCAAAAATCTCTACATTAGAATATAGAAAAATTGACTTTATAGTGCAGAAAGTGCAAATAATAATAGGGTTTTCAAATGCAAGTTCTCTTTGTTCAGATGGATTTTCCCCTCTTAATTTTGAAGGAATAGAAGTGATCATTGTTTGTATGACCCAAATTAAATTGTATACCACTATGAATAAAATTTTCTATCAGTTTATACTAGTTTGAACTCAGTATGCAAGCTAATACAAGAGATCTTTGGTCCTTATTCATAACAGTTGTGGTTATGGAGAAAATAATAATAACTACAATAAAACCATCCAAGTGCTAGGTATTATGCGTATATTATCTATCTTTATTTATTTATAAATTTTATTTTATTTTGTCAATATAAATGTGGTTAATTATTGTGGCCCATTACCGAAGCCTACCTCACCCAGCCCTCCCAAGAACCTCATGTCTGTTTGCCTGTTGTATCAATATCAAGGAATTGTAACTGTTGTGTCTTCCTCCCTCCTGCCCCCAGCTTATTTGTGTATTTGTTTATTTATTTTCAGCTCCCACAAATAAGTGAGAACATGTGATATTTCTCTTTCTGTACCTGACTCATTTCACTTAGTATAATTCCTCTAGGTCCATCCATGTTATTGCAAATGGCAGTATTTCATTCTTTTTTACAGCAGAGTAGTATTCCATTGTGTAGATATTACACACTTTCCGTATCTACTCATCTGATGATGAACATTTGGGCTGGTTCCAACTCTTAGCTATTGTAAAGAGTGCTGCAATGGTATACAGCTATACCTTCAACTTGATGATTTCCATTCGTCTGGGTATATTCCCAGCAGTGGGATAGCGGTCATATGGGAGCTCTATCTGCAATTGTTTGAGGAACCTCCATACCATTTTCGATAGAGACTGCACCATTTTGCAGTCCCACCAACAATGTATAAGAGTTCCTTTTTTACTGCAACCTCACCAGCATTTATCGTTCACAGTCTTTTGGATATTAGTTATCCTAACTGGGATGAGATGGTATCTCAGTGTGGTTTTGATTACATTTCCCGAATGCTGAGTGATGTTGAGCATTTTTTCATGTGTCTGTTGTCCATTGGTATATCTTCCTTTGAGAAATGCCTATTTAGCTCTTTTGCCTATTTTTTAATTGGGTTACTTGTTTTTTTGTTGTTGCTGTAAAGTTGTTTGAGTTCCTTGTATATTCTGAATATTAATCCTTTGTCAGATGTGTATTTTGCAAATATTTTCTCCCACTCTGTTAGCTGTCTTTTAACTCTGTTAATTGTTTCTTTTGCTGTGCAGAATCTTTTAAGTTTGACATAATCCCATTTGTTTATTTTTCATTTGGTTGCCTGTGCTTCTGAGGTCACATTCATGAAGTCTGTGCCCAGTCCAACTTCCAGAAGTGTTTCTTCTATGTATTATTTATGCAGTTTCATTGTTTCAGGGTGTATATTTAATTCATTAATCCATTTTGAGATGATTTTAGTATATGGTGAGAGGTATGGGTCTAGTTTCATTCTCCTGCATATGGATATCCAGTTATCCCAGCACCATTTGCTGAAGAGACAGTCTCTTCCCCAGAGTATAGGCTTGGTGCCTTTGTCAAAGATCAGATGGCTGTCAGTGTGTGGGTTGATTTCTGGGTCCTCTATTCTATTCCATTGATCAGAGTGTCTGTTTTTATGCCAGTGCCATACTGTTTTGGTTACTATAGCTTTGTAGTATATATAGTGTAAAGTCAGGTAGTGTTATGCCTCCAGCTTTATTTTTTTTGCTCAGCGTTGCTTTGGCTATGCGTGGTCTTTTGTTATTCCATATAAATGTCTGGATAGATCTTTCCATTTCTGAGAAAAATGTCATTGGAATTTTGATGGGGAATGCATTGAAGTTGTATATTACTTTGGGTAGTGTGGACATTTTCACTATGTTGATTCTTCCAATCCAAGAGCATGGGATATCTTTCCATCTTCCTGTGTCCTCTTTAATTTCTCTCAGCAGTGGTTTGTAGTTCTCATTATAGAGATTTTTCACATCCTTGGTTAACTTTATTCCTAAGCATTTTATTTTTTTGATGGCTATTGTAAATGGGCAAGGTTTCTTGATTTCTCTTTCTGCATGTTCACTATTGGAGATTAGAAATGCTGCTGATTTTTGTGTGTTGATTTTGCATCCTGTTACTTTGCTGAAATCATTTATTAATTCCAAGAGTTTTTTTGTAGAGGCTTTAGGCTGTTCAATATATAGGATCATGTCATCTGCAGACAGGGACAGTTTGACTTCATCTTTTCCAATCTGAATGCTCTTTATTTCCTTCTCTTCTCCGATTGCTCTGACCAGTACTTCCAACATTATGTTGAATAGGTGTGGTGAGAGTGGGCACCCTTGTCCAGTTCCTGTTCTTAAAGGAAAAGCTTTCAGCTTTTTCCTATTCAGGATAATATTGGCAGTGGGTTTATCATATATGGCTTTAATTCTGTTGAGATACTTCCCATCTATACCTAACTTGTAGAGAGTCTTTATCATGAATGAGTGTTGAATTTTATCAAATGCTTTTTCAGCATCTATAGAGATGATTATATGGTCCTTGTGTTTGATTTTATTGATACGGTGTGTCACATTTATTGATTTGTGTATGTTGAACCAACCTTGCATCCCTGGGATGAATCCCACTTGATCATGGTGTATAATTTAGCGTATGTGTTGCTGTATTGTGTTAGCTAGTATTTTATTGAGAATTTTTGTGCCTATATTCATCAAGCAGATTGGCCTGTAGTTTTCCTTTTTAGTTGTATCTTTACCTGATTTTGGTACAAGGGCGATGTTTGCTTTATAGAATGAGTTTGGGAGAATTGCCTCTGTTTCAATCCTTGGAATAGTTTGTAGAGAATTGGTGTCAATTCCTCTTTGAAAGTTTGGTAGAATTCTGTGAATCCATCTGGTCCTGGGCTTTTCTTTGTTAGGAGACTTCTGATAACAGCTTCAATCTCTTTTATTGTTATTGGTCTGTTTAGATCTTCTACATCATCTTGGCTCAGTTTTGGTAGCTCGTGTGTGTCTAGAAATTTATACGTTTCCTCCAGATTTTCAAATTCGTTGGCATAGAGTTGTTTATAGTAGTCTCAAATGATTCCTTGTATTTCAGAGGTATCAGTTGTAATATCACCTTTTTCATTTCTATATTTTGTTATTTGGATCTTCCCTGTCTTTTTCTTTCTTTTTTTTTGTGCCATGCTAATGGTTTGTCATTTCATTTATCTTTTCAGAAAACCAACTTTTCGATTCATTGAACTTTTGTATCGTTTTTTTGAGTTTCAATTTCATTAAGTTCTGCTCTGATGGTAATGATTTCTTTCCATCTGCTAACTTTGGGTTTGGGTTGTTCTTGTTTTTCTAGTTCTTTCAGGTGAATTATTAGGTTGTTCACTTGCCATCTTTCCATTCTTCTGGAGTAAGCATTTAATGCAATAAATTTCCCGCTTAGTACTGCTTTTGCAGTATCCCACAGGTTTTGGTATGATGTATCATTGTTTTGATTAGTTTTAAAAATTTTTTTGATTTCCTCTTGGACCCATATGTCATTAAGTAGAATGCTGTTTAATTATCATGTGTTTGTGTAGTTTCCAGAATTTTGTTTGTTATTGATTTCTAATTTTATTCCATTGTGGTCTGAAAAAATACATGGGCTAATTCCAATTATTTTGAATTTGTTGAGACTTGATTTGTGACCTAATATGTGATCTATCCTGGAGAATGATCCATGTGCTGATGAGAAGAATGAATATTCTGAGGTTGTTGGATGGAATGTTCTGTAGATATCTGCCAAGAACAATTGGTCTTGAGTGTTTTTTAGGTCTTGTGTTTCTCTGCTGATTCTTTGCCTAGATGATCTGTCCAATATTGACAGTGGGGTGTTCAGTTCCCCTGCTATTATGGTATTAGTGTTTATTTCTTTCTTTAGGTCTAATATAGTTTATTTTATAAATCTGGCTGTTCTGACATTGGGTGCATATATATTTATGATTGTTATGTTTTCATGATGGATGAATCCTTTTGTCATTACGTAGTGGCCTTCATTATCTCTTTTTATGGTTTTTAGTTTAACGTCTGTTTTATCAGATACAAGAATACTACTCCAGATGTTTTTTCATTTCTGTTCGCATGGTAAATGTTTTTCCATCCTTTCACTCTTAGTCTATGTGAGTCTTTATAGGTGAGGTGGGCCTCTTGAAGGCAGCATATAGTTGGGTCCTCCTTTTTAATCCAGTCAGCCAGTCTGTGTCTTTTGATTGGAGAATTTAATCCTTTTACATTTAGAGTTGTTATTGAAAAGTGTTGATTTACTCCTAGCGTTTTACTGATTTTTGTTTGGATGTCATAAGTGTCTTTTGTTGCTTTCTTTCTGATTTACTGTTTGTCTTCTGTATTTGTTGGTTTCTTAGGTTGTAGATAAACTTTTTTTTTCTCCTCATTTTTGGCATTTTTATTTTACTAGTGGCTTTTGATTTTTCTTGAGTTTTTATGGCAGTGGTAGTTATTTTTCTGGTACCAAACCCAGTACTCTCTTGAAAATTTCTTGTAAGTGTGGTCATGTAGTAGTGTACTCCCTCAGTTTTTGTTTGTCTGAAAAATATACTATTTGCCCTTCATTTCAGAAGAATAGCCTTATGGGGTAGAGATTCTTGGCTGGCAATCTCTGTGTTTTAGTATTTTGAATATATCATCCCATTACTTTCTGGCTTTTAGGGTTTGTAATGAAAAGTCTAATGTTAGTGTGATTGCAGCTCCCTTATAGGAGATTTGATGCTTCTCTCTTGCAGCTTTTAAGATTCCTTCTTTGTCTTTGAATTTTGCCTATTTGACTATAACATGTCTTGGAGAAGACCTTTTTGGGTTGAATACCTTTGGGGATGTTTGAGCTCCTGAATCTGAAGATCTATGTCTTTTCCTATACCTGGGAAGTTTTCTGGCACTATTTTGTTGAATATGTTTTCAATTCAATCTCCTTTTCCCTCCTCTTCTGGAATACCCATCACTCAGATATTTGTGTGCTTAAGGTTGTCTGATATCTCTCTTAGATTTTCTTCAACATTTAAAAATTTTTTTTGTCTGTCTGTGTTATTTGAAAGAGCCCATCTTCAAGGTCATTAGTTCTGTCTTCTGCTTCTGCAAGCCTGCTGGTTATACTCTCTGTTGTGTTTTTTATTTCGTTGACTGAATTCTTTAGCTTGGCACATTCTGCTACATTCTTTTTCAAGGCATTGGTTTCCTTGTACATTTCTTCTTTCAGGTCCTTTATACATTTTCTCATTTCATTGTGTTGTCTAGCTGAGTTTTCTTGTATCTCCTTTAGTTTCCTTAGAATTATCACTTCAAATTCCTTGTCAGACATTTCAAGGGCTTCTTGTTCTATAGGATTTAGAGCTTGAGGGTAAGTACCCTTCAGTGGTATTCTTTCTTGATTTTTCATATTTCTGGTATCTTTCCTTTGATGGTTAGTCATTGTGGCAAGGGATCTCATGGTCCACTGGTTTGACACTATTGTCTGGCTGGGATTCTGCCAGGGCTGCCAATTTGGCATGGCTGCCTCAGTGTCTGCTCATTCACCCACTGGTGCCTTGGGCACATGGTTGCCTCGGGTCTCAGACCTCTCTGGGGAGGCACCTCTCTGGTCGGCATGCACTTGATCAGGCTGGGGATGGGTTCCAGTAGTGTGAGGCCTTCCTGCTGGGTCACATGCTGGTGCCATGGGGCACATGGTCTCCACAGGACTCGGGACTCTCTGGCCTGTATATATTATCTTTAATTCTCAAAACCCTATGTGATAGTTTTTTCATCAACAAATATGGAGAAGTGAGGCTTGGAATGCCAAGTGACTATCCCAAAGTTACAACTAGTAACAGGTGTAACACAGCTGATATTCAACTTATCCTTTCCTTATCTTTCTGCTACTGCAAACTGGAAACCTTTAATAATCTGCCAGACCCATGTTCTATCAAAACTAGTGGTTTTTTTGTTTTTTGTTTTTCATTTGGTAGTTGTTTATCCAAGGACTATGTCACTAGAAGTCCTGATTGTCAATTAATGTAAAAGTGAGTAAGTATAGGCCAGTACTTGACACACAGTATTCAGTCAATTAACACTTGAAAGAATTAATAAAGAAATGGTCCACATTTTCTTATAAACAGCATTCACTCTGTCATGCAAAATTTTGGTTTTAACTTTTTGAATCCATATTTATTTATTTTTTCATACCTCTAACCTCACTCTTTAGCCATTGGTTCTCAACAGGGGGAGATTTTGTCCCTCAGGGGATATATTTGGCAATGCCTGGAGACATTTCTCACAGCTGCAGGAGTGAGCGGTGCTATGACATCTAGTTGGTAGAATTGAGAGATTCTGCTCAACATCTGACATTGAACATGAAAGCCTCCACAGCAGAGAATGATCTAGTCTAATATGTCAATAGTGCTGAATTTGAGAGAGCCTATTCTTGACAAAGGTTCTTTGGTTGGTCAAACTTTTAATCAGGCTTCTGAACCTTCTCTCGGGCCTATTTGTGCACTGCCTTGTAAAATGCAGTTTTATCAATCCCTGATAAGTCAGTTTAGCAAGAACACTACACTCTTGGTATCTGATCATCCTCAATATCCGATCAGGTTCCTCATCTTCCACCATCCCCCAAGTGATGTCTGGTCACTCTGGCCTGTCTTCAGCAAGAATCCTGTTATCAGTTTAACCACAATCCCCCTTACCCTCATAATAATTTTCATCCTCTGACCCTCACCCTGATTCTTGGCTGTAAATTCCCACTTACCCATGCTGTATTTGGAGATGAGCCCAATCTCTCTCCTTCATTGCAAGAGCCCATTCTCATCTCAATACCTTTCATGATGGTCCTGAATAAAGTCTTCCTTACCATACCTTAATAAGTGCTATTAATTAATTTTTTCTTTTTTCTTTTTGGCAGCTGGCCAGTATGGGTATCCAAACCCTTGATCTTGGTGTTATAACACCACAGTCTAACCGATGGAGCTAACTGGCCAGCCCTAATTTTTTCCTTGATACTCTTAAGGTAAGATATTAAGATTCTCGAGAACAGAGAAAACAGCTCTTAGTGGTACAATAAAAATTTTCCAAAAGTTACTTGTGGTTTCTTTTTTATTATTTAAAAATTTTTTTTCTGCTTTGGTTGAGCTAAATTGAGCTCTCTGAAACTTAAAATAACCCAAGATTTTTCTATATTGCTATTTTTGTATCACCATGGATTCATTTGATTTTTTGCCAACTCTATAAGTCTTATCAAAATGTTTTTACATATTTCAATATAGAATCACTAAATTAGCCATAACAATAATATTTTGAGAATAGGCTTTGAAACAAAGGGTAATTTGAAGAGACCATAAAGATGTGCTAGTTGCACATGTGTGCCACCAATTGGGCCCTTCATTTAGAAACATTCATGACTACTCACTTGATTATTATACTCATTGCATTTTTCTTTGTCCTTGGCATCAAAGTCTGTGTAAGGGAATTTAGAGAATATGTTTTGGAGTCAGTCATAATGGCAAGAAGCCCAGAATTTGTGGTGGTGAAGTTGTGATAGCAGAGGCCACCTTACCTGGCAGTCAAGCATGATGACCGCTTGGGCCAGCTGGGCCAAGAGTCACTTTCATCTGTCCCTCTCTAGGGGTAGGATAGGGAATGCCTCATAAAGTCATAGAAATCATTAAAATTTTTTGTCTCCTTTTCACATGAAAAAATCTTAGCATTTCTTACATTTGGGGACAATGTGTGCATTCTTTCATTTTCTAGATCAGGCCTTCTTGGCCAGAGGAATGTTTCTTTTCTAAAGGATTTTAATTAAAATCATACAACTTTTAATTTCAAATGAGAAATATATCACTCTTGAATAATATGTAGTTTCTTACCTGATAAGGAGTTTTAAATGTCAATAATGTAGAGCTCATAGACTTGTTATGGACTGTGTGTTTGTGTTCTGCCCAAATTCATACATTGAAATCCTATTGATGTAATGTGATATTAGTTAGAGGAGGGAATTTGGGGAGGTTATTAGGTCATGAGGGTAGAGTCCTCATGAATATGATCAGTGCCCTTTTAAGAAGACTTGAGAAAGAGTTCTTCTCTCTGCTGTCTGCCATGTGAGGATACAAGAAGGCAGCCTTCTGACAATCAGGAAGAGGGCCTCACCAAACACCAGATCTGCTGGACCTTGATCTTGAATTTCCCAGCCTCTGTAACTATGAGAAATAAATTTCTCTTGCTTAAGCCACCCGTTCCATACTCTTCTATTACAGCCTGAATGGACTAAGACAAGACTATAGGAAGCAAACAAAAAAAGAAAATTAAAACTTTTATTAGATTCTAAGATATAAGTTACCCTATTCTTGACTGAGGGCAGAGAGTTAAATATACACTAGAAATCCCAACTTTTATGTGTGGGACAAAAAGATTTAGGATTAAATAGTGAAAAGATAGCCTAAGCTCATCTTTGAAAATCCAGCTCTGAGAGATGCTTTAAAAAAAGAGCTGGATAATTCTTTGTTTTACTTCTAAAAGGGATTTAACCTGGAAAAAGAGTATTTTTAAATTGGCAAAGAGTAATGGGGGAATAGAATAGATATGTAGTAAACAATTACGTGAATATCTGTTAAACGTACAGCTCCACCTATCATAGGTTAATGAGGCTCTAATGTGTGCACGTTACCATGCTGAGCAGCACAGAAGACATGAAGATGAGTAAGACACATGCTCTGCCTGATAAGAATTTGAGACCAAATAAAGGAGACATGTAAATGTGATAGTACATTAACAATTCAGAAGAAGTGATTGTAAATGAATTGCTTGTGGAAGCAATAAGTTTCAATTTTAGGTTAAAGTCACTGAGCATCAATAGGCTTCACTTATGGAGGGCACAAAACTTCCCCAGCCTTAGTTTTCAAGGTTTTAAAAATGCCTTTGCAATAACTTACAGGATATTTGGAAGAGCCAGGGAAAATAATACAGGTAAGCCAGTTTATATACTTCTGAGAACTAAAGATGTAAGTGGTATGAAGGACTAAATTCCTAACCAAGGAAAACTTGGGACTTGTTCTGCTCCTGTCTTTAAATGTCTCTTCTTGGTGAATTGAGACACCTTTATCCTCCAAAATTCTAATTTACATATTGCATTTCTTGATGTATTCTTTAACGATGTAAAAGCTGTAATTTAGGAAAATAGTTTGGGTTCAGAAGTTACCTTCTGAACAATTTGCTTCAATCGGCCAAATAAAAGTCAAAAGAAAAATTAGTCCTGGTTCAAGATTCACATATATTGTGTCAGATTTAGCCTTATTCTAAGTCAGGCAAAAGTGACCAAATTACTGATTTGCATATTTGTTAACCTAATCAACTCTCCCAAGCTAATCCTTCAAATTAAATGAACTGACCAGTGTATAAACACAGTTACCTGCAAAAAAACTCATTACAGTTGTCTCCAATTGAAAGATGGGGTGAAGTCAGACAATGGAAGTCCTGACTTCTGTTCCTGAAAGAAGTCATGGCCAGTGAAAACCAGGC
Organism: Cynocephalus volans; assembly: GCF_027409185.1. Taxonomy (NCBI): domain Eukaryota; kingdom Metazoa; phylum Chordata; class Mammalia; order Dermoptera; family Cynocephalidae; genus Cynocephalus; species Cynocephalus volans. The sequence goes on along the minus strand of NC_084460.1, from coordinate 101,060,808 downwards.
TATCTCCCATGCCTGTAGGAGTGAAAGTAAATTTACTTTTTAGTCGCTTTTGGAACTGGGACACCATCTTGTCAGGGACATGTTCTGAAGACCTAGAAAGTCCCATTCTCACTTGGGGGAGCCATTGGATCTGCAGAGATCATATGCTTCAGCTTGTTGCTGCAAAATCCTTCCTCTTAAGCAGTTTAGCTTTCCTGCATTTGTGATCCCAGCGCTTAAGATGTCATTTCCTTGGTTAGTCAAATGGGACAGGAATTATTTGTCGTAAAGACAATGATCATGTTTCATTTTGAGTCCCAAGAAAACCTGCCAAGACTGAAAGGCAGTACATTGCTTGAAGAAAAAATCTTAACCCAAGGGGAAAGTTATTCTTGGTTTTCAATGTCTCTATTCTGTGCTCACTGGAGAACCAATTGTGCCATTGTATTTCGTGCAAACCTGTTGAACTTTTACTGCCTTTTCCTCATTTTTGATCTTTATTGAGATCTATATCTATGTATATTCTTACACCTCTTTGAGGCATGATGCTCGAAAGATTAGCATGCGCATAAAGCTCAGTAAGCTGAAGAATATGGATTCAGACAAAGAATTGTTTGAATTCCTGGAAGCCTGTCCCTTAGAAGCAGGTGCACACCACATGATTAAGAGAAAATGTAACTGTGAGGAGCAGGATTGTAGTAGCAACACGCTAGCTTTTTACTCACCTGAGGTTGCACCTGTGTCTTTGTAACTTCACTAGGAGCTATTTCTTTTCATAGGAACTGGATGGGTTTTTAGGAGGGGTTGGTCAAAAAGGAAAAGTTGGGGCTGCAATAATAATATATGAGAAATAAAATGTACTTGAAGAGTTCTTGTAGGATATATCTCACATGAAGTCTCAACAATAACAACACAGCAAATGACATAACTGTAATAGAAAGCATGGATTTGAATGCTAGAAGACATTAGTCATTTGTATCATCTTGCAAATTGCCTGATTTCTCAGGACCTACCTCAGTTTTCTGAGGCTCATCAGATAGCATTAAGGTCCCCCCTTCCTTTTTTAAAATGGTATGAGTGTGAGTTTATGACAAAGTTTCTAAGAACAGGCCCTGTTTAGTAGTCAGAGAACTTGCAACTTGAAGACAACTAGAGAAAAAGCTGCAAATGCCAGCCAGTTTGTAGAAACAAGATTTTCTGTTTTGATTTTTAAAAAGGTAAAATAAATTTGAAATTGAGAGCCTAAAAACTTTGGAGATGTACTTGGGATTTAGATTTACATTTTAAGGAAAAGTACTGGTCTTTCCAAAGGTAGCAACTTGAAGTGAGGTCTGAGGGAGCATCAGATAAGGTCCTCAGATCCAAAATGTTTTTCCCATTATCTATCATTAAACTTTTATTTCTTTGAATCTTGGAAAGTTATTATTTTTCTTTAATTTCCCTTAAACTATTTAAATGAAAAAAAGCTAGCATAAGTGGTTATCAGCGAATACATTGATTATCATCTAACACATTGTGAGATGGATTCATGGTCAGCTGAGAATAAGGCTGGGTTAGAGCAGATGTTTGGAAGAGAGGGTACCCCTGAGGAGCGGCTTCCAGAAAGAAGGAGAGGGTGCTTATGGGGGAAGCCTCAGGAGAAGCTGAATTTATATCTGAGAGGGAGAAAGTACTGACCACTCATAACAAAATACAGAAACTTGAGGGCTTAAAGCTGGAAAGAAGTACAATGAAAAGTATAAAAATACTAAAAGTAATATAAATGAAAAGATATATGGAATTTTAAAAACATAGGAGGAACTGAAAAACGTTTGTACAAAAAGGTACAAACATTGAGGAATTTCTGCTTTGTATGTGCTAGATGTAATCAGATTGATGACGGTCACTGAGCATTGACATGTGCCTCTGCTTTCTGAGAAGCACTGAAATACCAGGCAATGAGTGGAGGAGATCTGGACAGAATCCTTCTGGTGAGTCCTAGATGGGACAGGTTAGGGCAGACTGTGGGGCTGGATATGTCACAGTACTTAGATTTTTTTCCTGTTGTAGGAAAGTAGCATTTAAGAGAGAGAGAGAGACAGAGTGAGAGAGAAAGAAAGAGAGATCATTGATCTCACTAGTAAAAATTCGAAATAGCAATATTTGGATATTTTTCAGATATCCTCTTGGGATATGTCTTCTATTGACAGGGTACAGCAAGACAGCTCCTCAGCCACAGCTTGTTAGAGAGTACCAGCTTTCTAGAAGTCAAGATGGCAAAATTTATCAGTATTCTAAAAATATCCATTGATCTTTGTCATAATAATTGTGATTCTAGAAGAAAATTACGGCAGTCAAATATGCATATAATGTCATATGAACAATACACTCTCCAAAATATTCTATTTAAAATTGGAAAAAATATACATGTACATCAATTTTGAATTGATTAATAACAGCACTATCTTATGATTGACAAGCATTTTAATACACTATTAAATGACATGGAAAATATATGAGGTGGAACAGATGTATACAGAAGCATATGGAATATAATGCTAAGTTTGTAAAACGAACAATAGATAAAAGGAGATAAGGAAATGTAACAAAATAATAGTAGTTAAATTTGTGTGGAGTGATCATGAGTAATGTTTATTTTCTTTCTAAAATATTTTTATATTTTAAATTTTTTATAATGAATGTCAAATAATGTTCTAAACAGAAACATAAAATAAACATAATTTTAGTGCACACTACACTTTGTAAAATTCCAGAGAAGGCTGCAGCCTTCTGAAATGTTTCACATTCTGAGCTTTTAGGTTTCAGCCAGATGCCAGACACTCTGAGTGACATTTGGTGAAATGGTTTCTTGGTTTAAAGTTCCCTTGGCCAAACTCTTAGATGTTTATGGAACAGATGGCTTTGATTTGAAGGACGTATCTGGTAATAGACAAAGGCAAAGCTGTCCCTTTATGCTGAAGGAAACAGGGCATTGACCAGGAGACATTTTGCGTTCTGGCATTTTTCACGCAAAGGTTTTTGTTGTTGAAATGTGGCTCATAGAAAGGGTAAAATCAATGTCACAGGAGTTACTGCAGATGATTTAAACACCTCTGTTGTTGCTCCCCTCATAGAGCATGGACCAGTGGACAAAAACAGAAGGGGTCTGGAAAGGAAGCTGGCATCTGTGTTATGCAGTGTAACCACAATGGTCCTCTTGAGATGTCCTTGTCAACTCTCCCCTTTCTAACTCTCTAAACCCTCTGAGTGTGCCTGGGGGCAACAGACACAAGGAAACATATTCAAGTAGCTGCTGGAGGGGGTGTTTGCAACCCACAGCAAACTCTTCAAGCTATCTAAACTTCTCCTGGTTCTGAAGTACCTCCCATCGACTGTCACGTAGAAGAGGTAGGAAGGACAGTGTGGATGCACAAAACACTGAGCTTATTTACAATAACTGACAGAGCTAATAGGAAATCCAGCTGACTTGTAGTATCCAAGAATTTAACGTCTGGCACTGAAAAAAAGAACTCTTTATTTATGGCTTTTGTGATGTCATCCTTTGTCTTTTGCAAAATTTCTCATTTATTTTTGCTCATTGTGGAACTAGCAAGGCCAGGTGTTGCTCTGCTATTTACTATTTACTTCACATCACGGCAACCCTGAGAGGAGTCTGTGTATTCCAGATTTCTGATGAGGCATATTCTTTCTCTCACTTAACCTAGCTCCACCTGTTTTCTCAGCTTACCTCACTCTTGTAAACATTTTATAACCTCCTTTCCCTTGTCATTCTACACAGAATAATTTCAGCACAGCTGTAAACATCTTCAAGTGTATTTAGGTCCGAATTATTAACTCCTTCTTCTAAATAAGGTTTCTTACCAAATTTAAAACATTTTCCTACTGATCTTCTTATTCTAATTCAATAAACAAAATTTCTTCTTCAATTTATCATCATTGCCTATCTGTCCAATACTTCTCCATCTTTCTACTACTCTCAAAGTGATTAGGACATTTTGGATTAGAAAACGGTAGAGTGTGGGAAATGGTATTGTTTATATATGGTTGTTTTCTGCATTAATCTAATTCTTGATTCTAAAAAGTATTTAACATTGAATAAAATTTTCAGAGAATTTGATATGCATCAAAGAAAAGTAAAAACAACTTTAGACTGATAATTTGCAACAGTTGCTTTGAAGCCTGACTTTCATAGTCTAATTGTATGACCTTGGTATGACCCTGAAAAAGTTACTTAATTTCCCCTGTTATCTCTCAAATGTCATTGGCTGCTGCTTTACCTACTATCCTTTGCCTGCTGTGATCAAAAGGGGCATTGTGTAAATCTCTGCACAAACATAGATATCATCAAAGTGAAATATTAGCCTTGGTATCTGCATGATTCTGGAAAACTGACAAATAATTTTGAGTTGGGGTAGTTCTAAAAAACAGTACAGCACAAAACAAGGAAACTTCCCTGAGAAGCATTATCTTCCTAGGTTTAGGGCCTGTTCATTTTGACCAATTGCTTTTTAACTCCTTGAGGGTAAGAGCCATGTATGATACATATTTATATTCTCATTAGTGAGGGAAGTATCTCAATCAAAATAGGTGTTCAGATAAAAGAAAACACAGGGAATATGTGTGGAAATGTACTGTTTTCCCATTATCACAGATTTTCACGAAAACAAGCTAAGACTTGAAGGATGGGCAAAGCATATTAAGTCATTTTCTTTAAGAGCCCTTTGAATTTTCTTTAGATCTGTTGCTTGACTGCTGTTATACCAATTTTTACTCCTTCAGACTGTCAGAAATTGCTGGTCTTCATGGACTGACAACCGACATGAATAATTTCCAACTGATTTGCCCCACCTTCTTTGGGACAGATGGTGATCTTCATTTTATCAGCACCGCACTCTACCAAGTGAGCCACGGGCCGGCCTGTGATCTTCATTTTAACAGTAGTCACCATGGATACTTTGCAAACCTTTTTTTTTTTTTTTTTGTCTTTTTTGTGACCAGCAAGGGGATTGCAACCCTTGGCTTGGTGACACCCGCACCCGCTCAGCCAGTGAGTGCATGGGCCATCCCTATATAGGATCCGAACCCGCGGCGGAAGCGCAGCTGCGCTCTCAGCTCTGCACTCTCCCGAGTGAGGCACGGGGTTGGCCCCTTTGCAAACCTTTTAAACAGAAGAGAAATCTCAAGCATTCTCATGTGTAGCAGTCTGTGTCTGTGGATCCATGTGGCTTGCACATGTGCACATTTTAAATTTTCATTGTGAAATGATAGCTTAAAAAAGACACACCATGTACACACCATGTAATATCTGATTTAATAAAGGAATAAAGAAGAAAAAAGTGTCTCTACTAGAGTAACCAAAGGAAAGGAGGTAACTCCTGGGATAGTGATAAGTGACCAAAGACTGAAGAACAAATAACAACAGAAGAACAAGATGGGAAAATGCATAGGAGCCACAAAGACTAAGATGCTTCTCAAAGCCACTTTTTTTTCTAGTGGTACCAAAACTCATATTTTCAATAGAAGTTCAGGAGGTAATTTTTTTTCCCCAGATTTTGTTTTTTTGGAAAAATCCACCTGAGGTGAAACAAAAGAAAAGGAATTCCTATGTGTTTCAATCCAGAAAAACATTCAGCTGTCCATAGGATCTGAAGGAAGACAAGTGCAAAGGAAATCTGTGCAAAGCAGGAGCTGCACCATTTACATGGAAATACATAATCAGTTACTAACATAACTGTAGTGTTTTAGAACCAGCTTCAAATGTTTTAGGCAGTGCTGCTCAAATACAAAATATTCCACCAAAATATATTTAATAACACAGACAAGCATTATATATTTTAGGAAGTGAGAGTTCAATATTTTGAAGTCTTCTGTTTTAAGGAGTAAAATCCATGAAAATATTGCATTTTATTTTATAATACATTAGTACTTGTCAAAGTAACAGTTCGACTAAATTTGAGTACATCAGACATTCCAGGAAGTGAAACCTGCCACCTTGATCCAATCTGTGGGTTTGTAACTGCCTCCCCCTACCACCGTTACCTGTATCTTTGGATATACAAATATCCCAGTTTGAGCATCAGAGTATTAGAGTAATTTATATAGTATATCTAGAATCATAGAACCTAAGGTATGTGGAAAATGGTTGTGGTATATTAAGTGCAAATACTGGTCATAAAAGATACATGCATTATGAACCTAAATTTGTCAAAGTTAAAGATATATGGTGCTATAATTTGGATATGTTGACCCCAAAGCTTATGTTGAAGTCTGATCCCCAATGTGGCAGTGCTGGGAGCTGTTTGGGTCATGGGGGGTGGATCCCTCATGAATGGATTAATGTTCTCCCTGGGAGAAGGGGGTGGTAAGTTCTTGATCTATTAGTTACCGTGAGAACTGGTTGTTTAACGGACCCTGGCTCCTCCCTCTCTCTCTTGCTTCATCTTGCCATGTGATCTCCTTGCATCTGCGCAGCCTGAGGCCCATGCCAGATGCAGCTGTCCCAGAATCATGCAGCTGTCCCTGAAGCGTGAGTCAAATAAGCCTCTTTTCTTTATAAATTACCCAGCCTCAGGTATTCCGTTATAGCAACACAATAATGGACTAGTACATGTGCGTACTTCGCAAAGTTCTTTTAATTCTATTTTTCCACAAACTTTTTGAAGTACCCCAGTATTGTCAATTATTATCCCTGTGTGTTAAAATCACAGATATTTACACTTTTGTAGTGTTCATTTTCCAAGACTTTTAATCAGTTATATTACTTTCATAAATAGATAAATGAATACCTGAAAATCAAGCAAACTGCTAATGTAGTTTAAATGATACTCTATTTTAGTTAATTTATTACACATATGCTAGAGTATGTTATAATCAAAATATGTATCAGAATCTCATGGATATGAGTTCACATTTTAACTTTATTGGTAACTGACCGTGCAACCAGGGACAAATTTGCACTCTCAAAGGCTCCATTTTTTAATTTGGAAAGTGCAATTAATAACTACCTTACAGATTTTTGGTGGCAATTGAGTGAGATCATGCATATAATGCATATAAAGTGCTTATCCGAGTAGAGACACATAGTTACCATTCAGTAAATGTTATCTCACTTCCTTTTATGAGTTCATAAATTTTCATTTAATAAAAACTACTTTAAAATTGCTATTTTCATTAGATAGCCACAAAACCTGAGTTTTAAAATTAATTGTACTGTTGCTGACACGCCTTTCTGCAGAGCAGAGTGGGGATTCCAAGGAGGTGAGCGTGAGTAACTGTTTGTGATCCTCATGTGAAAATGTAGAACAGAGAGAAGAGTGCACCTGTGGGGGTAAAAAGTGTCAGACTACTCTCTTTGCAGCAGGAGAACTTCCTCAATATATTGAATGCAAATCCACTTTCTGGTTCTACTCTATGATACTGGAAACTTAAACACCCTGAAAACTCTTCCCAGATCTTTGAGGTAATTTACCTAAATGCATGAGCCCATACATATAAGGTGTCAAGCAACCTTAACTCATTAGGCTAATGATTTTTCTATGTTTGAGAAACATCATGATCCAGATGTTGGATAATACTTACGTGAGCTAGTAACTCACTTTATTTTAGCAGTCTAGCAACTGGGTACCATTATTGCCTTGGCACTCAGTAAAAATTTCGTGTGGCTTTTAATCAGCTAGACTGCATTATTAACCAGTATCTGCACACATCTGTCACGCAATGTTAAGAGCCTTTTGGATCATCAAAGAAATGTTACATTGTACACAGTCTGGATTTAGAGGTTCGCCTATTTAAATGTGTTACAATCACATATGTGAGGATTCTCTAATTAGAACATCTGATTTTCCAGAATAGTTCTTTCTCTCACAGTATTAGAAAACAGAAAGATGTCTATATAGAAAAACCTTCTGTTTTTGTGCTCCTTTGAAAAGTATCAAATGTCAGAACACCTTCCAAAGAAGCCAAGGAAATGAGAAAGTCGGGATGATGTTAAAAAGAAAGAGCAGAAGTGAGAGGTTTCACGGGATGGAATTCATAATGTAAAGTGAGTGAAAGCACCTTTCAACTCTCTTGTTTCACAGCCACATGATATTTCTGTCACAAAAGAGTTTAGAGTACTGTGTGGTCCAAAGAATGTGTATCATGTCTGATGAAACACCAGGTCTTCTAACCTGGGCTGCTACTTTCAATCATGTGGCTGACTGTTTAGAATTCTGGATACATTGGCACACTTTTTTTCGTATAAAAGTTGCTGTTGCCTCTTGTTATTCATGGTGAAATACTTTGCTTGTTTCATCAATCTGCTGTCTACTGGGTAAATATGTGGTAGCAGTTATTGCTTAAACAGATGCTTTAGTCAAGCAGGGACAAGATACTGAAAATTTTTAACCTAGAACTAAATGGAAAACTGAAGTTGGCATTTTTTTTTTTCTTTTGATAATTTCCAGCACAGGTATTGAAGAGCATATTTGGATTGTCACAAACAAAAGCTTTTCTTTTCAAAAGTGGCTAAATTGCATTTTAATATATAGCATAATTTGTCCTATCGATCGACTTGATACCACAAAATGTAACTCTAGAAATGCATGTTGCTCTGCTCTGGCGAGATAGGCAAGCAAGCTCAGGGACTTGTCAAGAGAATGCATTGATATGGGAATGTTCCGAGAAAGCCAAGGTTTGCAGCCCACGTTTAGTTCCACTTAGTGGACAGAGTTCTGCCTGCTACAGTTATGTAGCCAGAAAATAATACATGGAACAGTGGATTGTCTCTGCTCAAGGGAAAATCCTTTTATTTTTATCCACTTCCATTTTTCCTCTTCATGCACAGACAGGCACAAGTTTGAGGCTTGCTGATAGCAGAAACACAGACCAAATACTGTGAGTGACATTCATTTCCCTCACAGATGACCCCAGATTTATACTTTAATTATAGTTTTGCATGATGTAGGAAAGGCCTAGAACTGAATATTATGCAGCGGAGACTGCGGGGCTCAGAGAAGTCTCCAGTCATTTTACTTTGAAATTAAGATGGAGTCTCTAAATCTTTGCTGCTCAAAGTGTGGTACATGGAGCAGCAGCATTGGCATTGATATTACCTGGGGTCTTGTCAGCAATGCAGAGTTCCAGGACCCACTTCCAACCTACTGAATCAGAATCTGCATTTAACAAGATATCCAGGAATGTGTATGCATGAAAATGTTTGAGAAACACTTGTCTAAATAACAGTGTGTGGGTCTTACTGTGTTATTACATTAGATAATCCAACCATTAGAAACATTAGTTGATTAGAAAACAATTATTAACTGTATTAGTCAGTGGTCTCCAGAGAAACAGAATCAACATGATGCATATATATATAAATATTTAGTATAAGAAAATGGATCATACAATTATGGAGACTGAGAAGTCCCAAGACCTGTAGTTGGCAACCTGGAGTCCCAGGAAAGCCAATGGTCTAACTCCAATCTGAGTTTGAAGGCCTAAGAACCAGGAGAGCTGATGGAATAAGTTTTAGTCTGAAGGTGGCAGGCTCAAGATCTAGGAAGAGCTGATGTTTCAGTTCAAAAGTCTGAAGGCAGGAAAAGAATGATGTCCCAGCTCAGGTGTCAGGCAAGAGAAGTTCCTTTTACTTATGAGATGGGTTAGTCTTTTTGTTCTATTCAGGCCTTCAGCTGATTGGATGAGGACTACCCCACATTAGAGAGGGCAATCTGCTTTACTCAGTCTAACAGTTTCAAATGTTAATTTGATCCCAAAAAACCATCACAGACACACCCAGAATAATGTTTGATGAAATATCTGTGCACCGCATAGCCTAGTCAAGTTGACTCATAAAATTAACCATTACAACCACTGTCGTGGATAAAGCATCTTGAAAGAAACATCTTCCTGACCAACTATGGATATTTTTCCTACACACATGACCCAGGCCACTGAGAGCACCATAACTGCAACAAAATATTACACTAAAAAATCCCAAAGACATTTTTCCTTTCTTTATTGCTGCCACCCTATCCCAACAACCTCTCACTACGTAGATAACAGCAGCACTAGTAGAGATAGCAAAACACTAAGGGAAAGTCTCACATGAAGGAAGTTGCTGTCTTTCATCACTGCCTGCTCTGGTCTTCAGGTGTCTCCTGTTTCAGCTTTTCTGCCCTTATAACCTATTCAGAGATATTTTAGTAATAGCTATAATTTTATTATGTTTTTATATTCATCATTAACTATGGTAATTCCATTTTCCAGTTGATTTATGGCATTTATAAAGTGCCATATTTATTACTCTTTATTGTGTTCTCTGGCTGATCTAATCAAACAATTGGTTATGTGTGTGAGTGAGTGCAAACTTCCATTATGAGTTTGCTGTGAACTGGAACATAATCAGAAGTGTGGTGGTCTGGTTGATTAAATTTACTTGTAACTTACTCAACAAGTGATGCACATCTACAAAAGTGCAAGCTGCAGTAACCTCTCTTGAAACGAATAATATTTTTTAATTTCTGTGTTTTGTAATAAAGTTAGGTAGTGTTAAAATGCAACAATATTGGTTTCAACAGATTCTACTAACAAAATCCCTAAAAGAAGATTTCTTTTCCTATCCATTTCTGGAAAAACATATACATTCCATGGTACCGGTTACATGAATTTCATGTTTATGAATAAAGGAAAAGCCTTCATGAAAATGAATGTTAAGTTCTACATTCTCCTTTTTATCAGTTTGTTCTAGCAAAAAGCCTGTTTTCCAGAAACAGAATCTTAAGCGCTATTGCCTTATGGTTGAATGAGCTCTAATTGATGAAGTCCTTTGAGTGGCAGGCTGGATTTTCTTTCAGTTCTCTACACAACTTATTTTTTCCTCGTTCTTGAAACCAGTCAATGATTTTGACTATTGGCAGATGTCAGTCAATGATTTTGATTGTACCCAATTACTTCCACTGTAAGAACAAGCCAAGGAGCCAAAAATGGTAGTCCATAATTTGTATGTGATATCACCTAGACATTTAAGGATACAACCAAATACCACAAGTCCTAGGCTTTGGGAGGATTTATTGATGGCATTCATCAGTGAGGCTACTGACCCTTGTCCCTTTAAGGAAAGTGAGAGGTTTCCTGAGTTATTTTAGAGATTGATACTAAAATGTAAGTTACTCTTCATATCTTTAGCTACAGATGCATGCAGAAACTCAAGGGCTATTGCCTTATTCAACTAGTCATAACTACAGTGAGTATTCAAAAGGTGGGATACATATAACTTTTTCTTAATCATGAGTTTGCTTATATGAGAAAAATTTCAAAAAAAATATAAAATTAAACCATCACCCATCAGGCATTTAAAAAGATATGTTTATCAAAAAGAAAAAAAAAAGCTGAAATGATACTAGCCTTGAAATTTCATGTGGACACAATATTTAGGGTTTGGCCGGTGTGGATTTAGTCACGAAGTACTTTTCTAACTGTTTTCATCTCTTAATGAAATACATCTGTATTGGGGGCTCACCAGTATTTCTTGTTCTTTGGTTTTGCTGGATTTTATTTTCAAGCACTTTTTCAAAGAAAGACTCATGAGTGCTCTGTTCTCTGGGTTCTTCCCTATTTGCTTTATATTTGTCCAGTAGCTTTGCTCAGTATATCTTTGGATAGTAGTATCTTTTACTCATGTTATTGTAGACATAGCCTGTTACTATATGTTGCAGGATACAAATCTGAGGCCAACCTGTTATTTTCTCCCTTTACATGTGACTTTATTTTTTCTCCCTAAATACATGGGGGATTCTTGTTTATCCTTGAAATTCTTAATCAGGATGTATCTTGATGTTGAGCATCCAAATTTCCCCGAAACCTTGTCTGTTCTTTTGGTTTCCAGATTCAGGTTTTATTATTGTTAATTGCAGGGAAACGTTTTTTGTATTATATATTTAACTTTTTACATTCTATTTGTTGAATTCTTGATTTCAAAGATACCAATCATGAGGCTGGATTGTCTTTTTCTGTCCTTTGTGTCTATTAGCTTCTTTCTATTAATTTAATTTCATTATGTTTTTATCTGCTTTCACTGAAATATTCTCAAGTCCTTCGTCTGTGACGTTAATTGATGTCTAGTCATGACTATTTTGTTCCATAATTTAAAAAATATATTTATTAATTCTTTTATAAGTATGATCCACAATATGTACCTATGGATTGGCAATCCCCCACTCCTTGCCACCTTTAAAAATCTCTCTGTTGTTTTATCACCTTATCTTTAAGTTACTTTTATTCAATTTTTATTCACAAACAGTTTTCTATAGCATGCTACTTTTCTTTTTTTGGAGGGGGAATGGGGTTGGAGGTTTATGTTTTCTTCTGTGATAGATTTTTGCAATGCAAAGATTTTTCTTTTCTTTCTATTGGAATACCATTGCCTAGTTTGGTGTGTGAATTCTGTCATCTTGTTTATGCTTGGGTGGCTCTGTCCAAGTCTTTGTTCAATCTGATATAGTGTCTCACTGAGTCTGAGAATTGTTTCTTTTCTTCAACAATAGTTTGAAGACTGAGCCTTTCATATATATATATATATATATATATATATATATATATATATATATATATATATATATATATATATATATTTTTTTTTTTTTGTAGCCTAGGGAGTTGTTAGGGGGAGAGGGAGAACTCAGCTAAGGAGGTTCACAGTATTTACATGGGCTATACTCCTCTGAAAATCTATAAAACATATTTTATGATGTTTTGCTTCTTTTGGTTGGGAAAGTAGAATTTACATTTCCATGAGGCAACACTCAGATTTCAGCCTGTTGTTCCAGTTCAGTGTGTAGTCCTGCAGGATTTATTTTTCTCAGTCAATCCTTTTGTTACTTTCCTCATTTATCTATTTTTCCTAACCGGAATTTACATTAGTCCTCAGTCAGAACTGCAGCAAAGATGCTACTCTTCAAAAGTTTGCCTTTCTTTGAATATAAGGTTATATACAGCGAGAGTTCTTAGGAATTTTGCCATATTGCATTGTACTGGGCTTCTTCGCTCTGTTCAAAATCTTATCTTCCTACGTTGACAATAAGTTTTGAAATTTTGGGATATAGATAATGTCCTTTTTTTTGGTTGCTGCCAGGTAATTATTTTCCTTTTTTAAAATATTCTTTTCTTTTCCTTTTTTTGTTTGCTTTCTTGTTAGTGATGGGAAAGAGAGATTCTTTATGTATGTTTATTCTGCTATTTCAACACAGATTTTTCCTCATATGTATATTTTATACTCCCATATATTGAGATACAGTTTTCAAGTTGTATGAAATCTCAAAAGGTATCCTAGAAATTATGCTGGAAAAATAGCACGAATCCAAGGATTTGTGTTGGAGTCTCGTCTCTATCACTTATTAGTTGTGGAAACTTAGGAAAGTGAAATGTGAAAATATAAGGTATGAAATAAATACACAATATTTATAGTTGAATGCCTTCCAACATGTCACTAGAACTGTACTAAAATATTGACATGTGCTTTAGAAGGTGTTAAAAGTAAGTTTTAAATAATTTTGCTACATAATATTAAGTTTTTAGATGTTCATTATAAAAAAAGATGAACCTACAGAATAAAATGAGATAAAGCAATTAACCAAAATCCCAGGCTCCATTTTCACAGAATATTGCAATCTGTTTCAAGTTTCGTTAGTAATGGCCTTGTTTTCTGTAGCCTGTTTGCTCTCTGAATTTAGAGCCTAGATTTTGTTCTTTATGGGAAATTTCAGCTTCTGGATTTAGCTTCTTTTTGTCTGCCTCACCCTCCCTAAATAAATAATGCAAGGCAGCAGAGTTTGTATGAGTGTGGAAGTCTCTGCTGACCTGGAAAGAAAGTCTGTCAGGTATATTTTCTGTGAGAAATATCAAGTTTGCAGTAGAGGAAAGTGAAAATAAACAAGATTTTGTCCAGTGTCATATTCCCTGGCTGAAATATTCAAGAAAGGACTTTTTTATGCTTCTGTATATGCAGGTCTGAGTAAGAGAGACAGGAACTGGTGGGCAGAACTTAGAGAATGGCCCAAGGACCAACCTGCCACCTTTTACCTGACCAAAATCTGACTTGCTCTGGGTTTTTGGTTTACATTTCCAGAGCCATGAAAATGTATCATGCTGCTTTGAATTAGCTTTAATATATAAGAGAGCTGCAGTTTTTAAAAATAATAATAAAATTAAAATGATAGCTGTCATTTACTGAGCAGCTATCAAGTGACTGTACTGGGAAATTTGCATCTATTTTCTCATTTAAACCTAACACCACCACTGCAAGGTGGGTATTACCTTTCACTGTAGTGATAAGGATAATGATCCCAGAATGACCAAAGAACTTGCCACTGTCAAGTCTCTCAGTTCCTAAGTGTCACTCAGCTGTCACTGGCTAGCAAGAATGTGTATCCTGGTTTCTCAGATTTTAAAGTTCTTGTTATCCGCTATTTTATATTTCTTTCCAGAAATCGCAGTAACAAGAGGTTATTTTCTTCATTCCATTTTGTAACAGTTTTATTAAGATATAATTTACATACTGAAAGTTTATTCATTTAAAGTGTACAATTCAATGGTTTTTAGTATATTTACAGAGTTGGGCAACCATCACGATGATCTTATTTTAGAATATTTTCATCACACCAGAAAGAAACCTTAGAGAAGAAAGATGCAAAATGCGCAAGCAAAAGTAAAGGAAAAGAAATCAAAGGCTAATTTTTATTCCATACTTAATGTACATTCAGCTAGGTTTTAGCTTCTATCATAGAATCCCTGATTTTGAAATGAAGACGCCAATTGTGTGCCATTCAGTGAGGTTTATGGTTTGTCTCTCGACACTATCTTTTCAAACTTAATTCCTGCTAGCTTCCTCCTCCTTCTACTCTACCCATGCACTCTGATAATACAAAATCATCTGTCATTTTTTTCATATATCCAGCACTTCTGTTGCTATTTTGCTGGAGGTTTCATCCACCTGAAATTTTCTTCCTAAGAATCTTCTCTCTGTTGCCTGTTGCCTTTCCACCAGGCTTTCCCAGTTTTACTACAGTTTGCTGATGATTATTTTAATAACTATTTATTTATTTACCAAGCACGTAGTGCATACTTTACAAATACTGCTATGGGTCAAATGTGTCCCCCATAACTTCATGTGTTGGGAAATTGATCCCCACCATAACATTGTTAAGAGGGTGGGAAATCTTATGATATTTGAAATGTGGGGCGTTTGAGATTCTGAGAACTGTGCCCTCATGAATGGATTAATCTATTTACGTAGTAATGAGTTATCATGGATGTGGGCTGGTGGCTTAATAAGGAACACATGAGAGAGCTCTTCCCATCTTCTAGCCATGTGATACCCTTCGTTGCCATGGGACCCTGTAGAGAATTCCCATCCAGAAAGTCCTCACCAGATGTACCCTGTGGACCTTGAACTTCCCAGTCTCCAAAACTGTAAAAAATAAATTTTGTTTCTTTATAAATTATCTAGTTCCAGATATTCTGTTATGAGCAACAGAAACGGACTATTATAAATATTTATTTCTTTTAGCCTTTATGACAACCCTCTTTGTGACTTTTTTTTAAAAACAAATGAGAAAACTTGATCATGAATATCCCAAGATCTCAGCAAATAAGGGTGAAAGCATGGGAATTCATGTATTTGACCACAAAGTGGGTAGATAGTATTAACTTCAGAACAATGAATTCTGCCAGACTAGCTGGCTACAATTAGCTACTTCTGTGCAAATCTGAATCTCCTATTAAGATACAGACCAAAAGCAGAAAATCTAGAAAAGATGTTGCAAGCTGGAATCACTTGTAAAGAAACCATTGCAGGGCTTGGTACATCGGTGGCTCCTCTCCTCACTAATCTACATACTTCCTTCTCCTTGGATTTGAGTCTGTCTTGACCAGGCTTCTCCAGGTTTCTGCCCAAGAGCTGCATAAGCCTTCTGCTGCTCAAAGACTCTTGGAAGGAAACAGCCATCATGTTTACTTGCCAATCCTGCAGCACGACTCTGAGCTAGCTGAGTGCCTGCTGCCAACTCAGGCCTACATGATTGGGCATCAGGCCCTGCCCTGTGAATTTCCTAAGTAACACAAGCCTGAGGGTCCACAGGTCCTTTCAGTAACACAGTAAGGAAATGTGACCTGGATCTACTTGTGAAGAGAAGTGCAGTTGTCAAGGCCAGGCACACAAGTCAGACTATTTCCCTGACACTTTACAGGATTTATCTCATTCGATCCTCACAACGGCCCAATTGTTTAAATACCCTTGTTACATCTAAGAGATGAGAAAACCAAGATCTGGAAAGTGACAGAACTAATGTGAATTCCCAAGACTGTCTGATATCACAAGCAGTGCTCTTAATCAGTTCAATGTGGTACAAAAATTGAGTCGTCATCCCTGTGTAAATAATGTATTTTATTTATAGTCTAATACAGAGAAAGTGGAGTGTATTAGAGTGTATTAAAGTCTAATGTGTATTAGAATATTTTATTATAGTCTAATACACATTCTGAGTATTACTTACAATATTGACACAAAATATGAAGACAATTTTAAAACACTTTATATTAATTTAACAAAAATAAATGTTTTAATACACTTTTAATAGAACTGTTTCATGAAGTAGATATGCAGGTGACAATGAAGGGCCATGTGAGGCTCTGCCTTTCCTGGAGTACTTAAACCTAATTTACTATCTAATTATATTAGTCAAACTAAAGCATCTACATATTTCAATCAAATGTGTATGACTTTCTTTGTGGAGACCATAAAACCTTCAGTAACTGCTTTTAAGCATTTAATTTTTATTTAATTGAAATCACTATGCAACTAAATGTCTTTTCTACTAGGTTAAATGTCTTTTCATAGTTGTAGAATATGGTACTCTTTCATATGAATTTCTATAGGGTTTCTAAATCTGTCTGTTGTGTGCAGAGACTAATCTGTATGTGCATTTATACATATATATATAAAGTTTAAGTTTAAAAAGTATATAAATGTCCATAATTGATCATCTCTTATCTTTCAGTTATGCTACTTTTCTCCTAAGTGTTTTAAGTGGAGGGTTTTAGGTATTTTACTGATTTTCTTTTTCATCAAAATTAGTAATAAGTAGTACTTTAATCATTTGATTGCATAAGTGGCCAAACTGCTGTTCTTAGAGTTATTTTGTGATAGAAGATGATCTTTGTGGAAATGCTTGCTCATGTCCTAAAACTTCAATCTTGAAATTTGAGAATGTGTGTAAATTCAAAAGAAAGTATCACCAAAAAAATGAACTTTCCTGAGATTGTTTTTGGTTTTTATGTTCATAAGTCTACCTTCATTTTTAGAAAATCAACCACTTGAGAGTAATTATTGTTTTTATTAATAATTACAATCCCAGAACTTGAGATATATAGGAGGTATCCAAAGATGTTTTCTGAATAAGTGAGTGAATGAATCAATAGCATATTGAGTAATCAGCAGGTGCCTATGATCTCAGAACTGTAAGCAGTGATTCCATGAATGGCAGAAAAATTTCTCCATAACTAAGAAGAATATTAAGAAATATCCTTGCCCCTGTTCCCAAGCCATTTTTTCCTTGGTGAATGGGATTGGGGTTGGAGTAAGAAGGTCTATTTCTAAGTGTATTTCTGGGTAGCTGGATACTAACAAATAGTGGTCCAAATTATAATAATGCATTAAGAAGAAAGCTTGGGTAATTTTCTTCTTATGCCCTTTCTATCAAAATTTGAGTTTGTTTGTTTATCCTCCTTTCATTACGTTTGTTTTCACTGCCTTATAGACCACTATAAACATGGAAATGCATAGGTCTATCTTGTGTTTTGGAAGCTTTCCTGAAACTATCACAGTTCCTTTATGGATTCTGAAAAGCTGATGCTTTTCATAATTGTATTATGCAAGTTCTCATACCTAGATGTGGCTTGAGCTAAGATGGTAGCAATGTTAGTGGCAAAAAGTCAATATCTCAGTAACATATTTTGCAGAAGACTTGGTAGAACTTGATCTACTGTGTTGTGTAAGTGAGGAAATGGGAAGAATCCAGGACAACACCATGTTTCTGGTGTCTGCATCTATATGGATGGTGTTGCCTTTTCCCGAGATAGGAAAAGTGGGAGGGTTTTTGGAGTGTGAAATTAAATACTATATACAAAGTCTAATTCTGGCTTGATCCAATATAAGGTGATAGAAACTGAATTTGCCCTCCTACTTGAAACAACTGAAAAACAAATTGTATGCAACAGTGGATTTGAAAACATTGTCCATCAGGCAATGAAAGATAGTGATGCCAAACAGGAAAAAAATGAAGCAAGCCCCGTGCTTGCCCCACCTTACTGTCTGGAGAGTCCCAGGTTTCTGCACAGGGAGGAAGAACCCAGGAAAAAATGATCTTCCTAAATTGGAGAAGCGGAACTAGGAATCTGGGGAAGCAAAGGATGCTAGAGATTGCAGGGTAGAGTACATGAGAGGAGAGAATTGCAGTGAGGAATTCTGGAGATATACAGAGAAACCAAAGAGAATTGTCTACAAACATACAGATGCAAAGATTCTTAGTAAAATTTTAGCAAATAGAATACAACAGTATGTAAAAAAGATAATACATGATGACAAATGTATTTTATCCTAGGAACATAATATTACTTTTAATAATATTATACTTACAAATCAATAAATGAATTTACCATGTTAACAGACTAAAAACAAAAAATCATGTGATCATCTTAATAGATGCTGAAGGAACATTTGGCATCCAACACACATTGCTGATACCTCTCAATGAACTACTTACAGAAGAAAGCTTCCTCAACATTATAAAGGGCTTTTAATATGAACCTCCAAATAGTAGTGTAATGAATGGTGAAAGACAAAGCATTCTCTCTGAGGTCAATAACAAGGCCACAATGTCTGGTTTCATTACTTCTATTCAACTTCTATTGTGCTGTAGAGTCTAGCCAGTGTAATAGAGAAAGAAAAAGAAATAAGGCGATCTTAAATTCAAAAGGAAGAATAAAATTCCTTGTATTCATAGATGGCATAAACATTCACAGAGAAAATACTGTGAAATGTATATTTCTTAGCTATAACATTAAAAGCATGATTCATAAAAGGAAAATTTTATAAGATGAACTTAATAAAAATAAGAGCCTTTGTAGTTTAAGAGACACTGTTAAGGTGAATGAAAAGAGAAACCATGACCTGGAAGAAAATAACTACAAATCACATATTTGATGAAATGCCTGTATCCAGAATATATGAAGAATGAAACACAAAAGAAAAAAAAAACTCAGTAAAAATAGGTACACATTTCCATACTACGAAAAACCACTTCACAAAGAAGATATACAAATGGTAGGAAAGCACCTGAATATACCTCTGTCATTAGTCATTAGGGAATTGTAAATTAAAACCACAATGAAACATAACCTCCAAACCTGTTAGAATGTTTAAAATTTTAAAAAACGCATGATCATGGCAAGTGTTTGCCAGGATGTGAAGCAACTGGAACTCTCGTATACTGCTGCTGGGAGTATAAACTGGTACAAAAACTATGAAAAAAATTTTGGCAATTTCTTAAACTTTTAGACATATGACTCCTAGATATTTAACCAAAATAAATAGAAGCTCTTGTTCATTCAAAGTCCCGTACATGAATGTCCGTAGAATCCCCAAACTGCAAACAACCTAACATATATATCAACATGTGAACAATTAAACACATTGAGGTGTATCCATAAAATAGAATATTGCTCAGAAATAAAAAGGAATAAACCATCAATGTGTGCAACAGCATGCATAACTCAAAATAATTATGCTGGGACTAGACAAAAAGCTTACATATTTTATGATTTCATTTGTATAAAGTCTTAGAAAATGCAAACTCATGCATAGACAGAAAGCAGATTAGAGGTTCATGGGAACAGCGAGAAATTTGGGGTGAAATTACAAAGAAGCAAGAGGAAACTTTTCAGGGTGATGTATATGTTCACTGTTTTGGTCATCATAATAATGGCTTTTTGGTTGTATACTCGTATTGAAATTGATCAAATTGTATATTTAAGCATGTGCATGTTAATTGTGTGTCAGTTAAATTCAAATAAAGATACCCTGAAAAAGCCTAGTACCTAGTTCATGTTTTATAAATACTAGTAATCTGTCAGTATAACCATATATAATTTTGTTTAATTTATATGTGTAACTTTCTACATGCATTTTTTGTATATTACAAAGATAGCGTTCAAAGCATGTACTTGCATACAGTTTGTCAAAGTTACTAAAGTAAGTTAAAGATGGAATACACTGTGTAATAAAAATACACCATTAGTTATCATCAATATCTATTTTGAAATTTTTTTTAAATTTTATTTTATTTTGTCAGTATACAATGTGATTGATTATTGTGGACTATTACCAAAACCTCCCTCCGTCCTCCCTCTCTCTCCCTCTCTCTCTCAAAAACTTCGTATCTGTTTGCTTGTCATATCAACTTCAAGGAATTGTAATTGTTGTGTCTTCTTCCCTCCCCCACCCCCAGTTTATTTGTGTATTTATTTATTTAGTTTTAGCTCCCACAAATAAGTGAGAACATGTGATACTTCTCTTTCCATGTCTGACTTGTTTCACTTAATATAATTCTCTCTAGGTCCATCCATGTCATTGCAATTGGCAATATTTTATTCTTTTTAATAGCAGAGTAGTATTCCATTGTGTAGATATACCACACTTTCCATATCCAATCATCTGATGATGGACATTTGGGCTGGTTCCAACTCTTAGCTATTGCAAATAGTGCTGCAATGAACACTGGAGAACAGGTATACCTTCAACTTGATGATTTCAATTCGTCTGGGTATATTCCCAGCAGTGGGATAGTTGGGTCATATGGTAGATCTATCTGCAATTGTTTGAGGAACCTCCATACCATTTTCCATAGAGGCTGCAACATTTGCAGTCCCACCAAAAATGTATGAGGGTTCCTTTTTCTCTGCAACCTAGCCAGCATTTATCATTCATAGTCTTTTGGATTTTAGCCATTCTAACTGGGGTGAGATGGTATCTCAGTGTGGTTTTGATTTGCATTTCCCGAATGCTGAGTGCTGTTGAACATTTTTTCATGTGTCTGTTGGCCATTGGTATATCTTCCTTAGAGAAATGCCTATTTAGCTCTTTTGCCTATTTTTTAATTGGGTTACTTGTTTTTTTGTTGTAAAGTTGTTTCGGTTCCTTGTATATTCTTGATATTAATCCTTTGTCAGATGTGTATTTTGCAAATATTTTCTCATACTCTGTCAGTTGTCTTTTTACTCTGTTAATTGTATCTTTTGCTGTGCAGAAGGTTTTTAGTTTGACATAATCCCATTTGTTTATTTTTCCTTTGGTTGCCCATGTTTTGGGGGTCGTATTTATGAAGTCTGTGCCCAGTCCTACTTCATGAAGTGTTTCTATGTTTTCTTTAAGAAGTTTTATTGTTTCAGGGTGTTTATTTAATTCTTTAGTCTATTTTGAGTTGATTTGAGTATATGGTGAAAGGTATGGGTCTAGTTTCATTCTCCTACATATGGATATCCAGTTATCCCAGTACCATTTGTGGAAGAGGCAATCTCTTCCACAGTGTATAGGCTTGGTACCTTTGTGAAAGATCAGATGGTTGTCGGTGTGTGGGTTGATTTATGGATTCTCTATTCTATTCCATTGATCAGAGTGTCCGTTTTTATGCCAGTGCCATGATGTTTTGGTTATTATAGCTTTGTAGTATAGTTTAAAGTCAGGTAGTGTTATGCCTCCAGCTTTATTTTTTTGCTCATGATTGCTTTGACTGTGTGTGGTCTTTTGTTATTCCATATAAATGTCTGGAGAGTTTTTCCCATTTCTGAGAAAAATGTCATTGGAATTTTGATGGGGATTGCATTGAATTTGCATATCACTTTGGGTAGAATGGACATTTTCACAATGTTGATTCTTCCAATCCAAGAGCATGGGATATCTTTTCATCTTCTTGTGTCCTCTTTAATTTCCCTCAGCAGTGGTTTGTAGTTCTCATTATAGAGATTTTTCACATCCTTGGTTAACTTTATTCCTAAGCATTTTATTTTTTTGGTGGTTATTGTAAATGGGCAAGGTTTCTTGATATCTCTTTCTGCCTGTTCACTATTGGAGAAACGAGAAGCTACTGATTTTTGTGTGCTGATTTTGTATACTGCTACTTTGCTGAAATCATTTATCAACTCCAAGAGTTTTTTTTTTTTTGTAGAGGCTTTCTTCTCTGATTGCTCTGGCTAATATTACCAACACTGTGTTGAATAGGAGTGGTGAGAGTGGGCATCCTTGTCCAGTTCCTGTTCTTAAAGGAAAAGCTTTCAGCTTTTCCCCATTCAGGATGATATTGGCAGTGGGTTTATCATATATGGCTTTAATTCTGTTGAGATACTTTCCATCTATATCTAACTTGTAGAGAGTCTTTATCATGAACGAGTGTTGAATTTTATCAAATACCTTTTCAGCATCTATAGAGATGATCATATGGTCCTTGTGTTTGATTTTATTGATATAGTGTATCACATTTATTGATTTGCATATGTTGAACCAACCTTGCATCCCTGGGATGAATCCCACTTGATCATGATGTATAATTTAGCGTATGTGTTGCTGTATTGTGTTAGCTAGTATTTTATTGAGAATTTTTGCGTCTATATTCATCAAGGATATTGGCCTGTAGTTTTCTTTTTTAGTTGTATCTTTACCGGGCTTTGGTACCAGGGTGATTTTTGCTTCATAAAATGAGTTTGGGAGAATTGCCTCTGTTTCAATCCTTGGAATAATTTGTAGAGAATCGATATCAATTCCTCTTTGAATGTTTGGTAGAATTCTGCTGGGAATCCATCTGGTCCTGAGCTTTTCTTTGTTGGGAGCCTTCTGATAACAGCTTCAATCTCCTTTATTGTTATTGGTCTGTTCAGATTTTCTGCATCATCGTGGCTCAGTTTTGGTAGTTTGTGTGTGTCCAGAAATTTATCCATTTCCTCCAGATTTTCAAATTTGTTGGCATATAGTTGTTTATAGTAGTCTCTAACTCTTCCTTGTATTTCATAGGTTTCAGTTGTAATACACCTTTTTCATCTAATATTTGTTATTTGGGTCTTGTCTTTTCTTTTTTTAGTTAGCCATGCTAAAGGTCTGTCAATTTTATTTATCTTTTCAAAAAACCAACATTTTGATTCATTGATCTTTTTTATTGTTTTTTGAGTTTTAATTTCATTAAGTTCTGCTCTAATCTTAATGATTTCTTTCTGTCTGCTAACTTGCGGTTTGGGTTGTTCTTGTTTTTCTAGTTCTTTCAGGTGAAGTATTAGGTTGTTCACATGCCATCTTTCCATTCTTCTGGAGTAAGCATTTAATGCAATAAATTTCCCCCTTAGTACTTCTTTTGCAGTATCCCACAGGTTTTTGGTATGATCTATCATTGTTTTGATTAGTTTCAATAAATTTTTTGATTTCCTGTTTGATTTCTTCTTGGACCCATATGTCATTAAGTAGAATGCTGTTTACATGTGTTTGTATAGTTTCCAGAATTTTGTTTGTTGTTGATTTCTAATTTTATTCCATTTTGGTCTGAAAAAATACATGTGATAATTTCAATTTTTTTTTAATTTGTTGAGACTTAATTTGTGACCTAACAAGTGATCTATCCTGGAGAATGATCCATGTGCTGATGAGAAGAATAAATATTCTGAGGTTGTTGGATGGAATGTTCTGTAGATATCTGCCAAGTCCAATTGGTCTAGAGTGTTGTGTAGATCTTGTGATTCTTTGCCTAGATGATCTGTCCATCATTGATAGGGGGCTGTTCAAGTCCCCTGCTATTATGGTATTAGTGTCTATTTCCTTCTTTAGGTCTAATAGAGTTTGCTTTATAAATCTGGCTGCTCTGACATTGGGTGCATATATATTTATGATTGTTATGTCTTCATGATGGATGAATCCTTTTATCATTATGTAGTGGCCCTCATTATCTCTTTTTGCGGTTTTTCGTTTAACATCTATTTTATCAGATAAAAGAATAGCTACGCCAGCTCTTTTTTCATGTCTGTTTGCATGGTAAATGTTTTTCCATACTTTCACTCTTAGTCTATGTGAGTCTTTATCGGTGAGGTGGGTCTCTTGAAGGCAGCATATAGTTGGGTCCTCCTTTCTAATCTAGTCACTCACTTTGTGTCTTTTGATTGGAGAATTTAATCCTTTTATATTAAGAGAAGTTATTGAAAAGTGTTGATTTACTCCTAGCATTTTATTGATTTTTGTTTGGATGTCTTAAGTGTCTTTTGTTGCTTTCTTTCTGACTTACTATTTGTCTTCTGTATTTTTTGGTTTCTTAGGTTGTAGATAAACTTTTTTTTTCCTCTTTATTGTTGGCATTTTTATTTTACTAGTGGCTTTTGATTTTTCTTGAGTTATTATGGCAGTGGTAGTAATTTTTCTGGTACCAAACCCAGTACTACCTTGAGAATTTCTTGTAAGGCTGGACGTGTGGTAGTGGGAAATATACTATTTGTGTTTGTCTGGGAAATATACTATTTGGCCTTCATTTCAGAAGAATAGCCTTGTGGGGTAGAGTATTCATGGCTGACAATCTCTGTGTTCTAGTATTTTGAATATATCATCCCATTCTTTCCTGGCTTTTAGGGTTTGTAATGAAAAGTCTGATGTTAGTGTGATTGCAGCTCCCTTATAGGTGATTTGATGCTTCTCTCTTGCAGCTTTTAAGATTCCTTCTTTGTCCTTGAGTTTTGCCAATTTGACTATAACATGTCTTAGAGAAAACCTTTTTGGGTTGAATACCTTTGGAGATCTTTGAGCTTCCTGAATCTGAAGATCTGTGTCTTTTCCTATACCTGGGAAGTTTTCTGCCACTATTTTGCTGAATATGTTTTCAATGCATTCTCTTTTTCCTCCCCTTCTGGAATACCCATGACTGAGATATTTGAGCGCTTAAGGTTGTCTGATATCTCTATTAGATTTTCTTCAATGTTTTTAATTTTTTTCTTCTTTTTGTCTGTCTGTGTTATTTGAAAGAGCCCATCTTCAAGGTCATTAGTTCTGTCTTCTGCTTCTGCAAGCCTGCTGGTTATACTCTGAAAGGATGGAAAAACATTTACCATGCAAACAGACATGAAAAAAGAGCTGGCGTAGCTATTCTTTTATCTGATAAAATAGATGTTAAACGAAAAACCGCAAAAAGAGATAATGAAGGCCACTACATAATGATAAAAGGATTCATCCATCATGAAGACATAACAATCATAAATATATATGATTTATTTCGTAGAATGAATTCTTCAGCTCAGCAAGCTCTGCTACATTCTTTTTCAGGGCATTGATTTCTTTGTACATTTCTTCTTTCATGTCCTGTATACTTTGCCTCATTTCATCATGTTGTCTAGGTGAGTTTTGTTGTATCTCTTTTAGTTTCCTTAGAATTATCACTTGAAATTCCTTGTCAGACATTTTAAGGGCTTCTCATTCTATAGGATCTAGAGCTTGAGAGTTATTACCCTTTGGTGGTATAGTTTCTTGATTTTTCATATTTCTGGTATCTTTCCTTTGATGTTTCATCATTGTGGCAAGGGATTTCATGGTCCACTGGTCGACACTATTGTCTGGTTAGGATACTGCTGGGGCTGCCAATTTGGCATGACTGCCTCAGTGTCTGCTCGGTTGCTCACTGGCACCTCACGTTCGTGGTCGCCTTGGGTCTTGGACCTCTCTGGGGAGGTGCCTCTCTGGTCATTGTGCACTCAGCCCAGCTGGGGATGGAGTCTGGTGGTGGCGAGGCCTACCTGCTGGGTCACACAGTGGCACCATGGGGCACATGGTCTCTGTGGATCTTGGGCCTCTCCAGTGGGGTTCCTCCCTGGTCCTATTTTGAAAAATTTTAGTAACCAATTGATTTAAAGTAAGCTTCATAATTATGTATACCATATAATGTTTCTGTTAGCTTCTATTTTATGAAATATAGTATAAAGTTCATGGTTCTTAATTATACAGCTCAATGAATTTTTATAAAGTGAATATATCTGTGTAATAAGCACATAAAGATACAGAAAATTACCAATATGCCAATTCTCACATGCCTCTTCCCTGTTGTTACCTCTTAAATATCCGCTGTTATGACTTCTATTGAGTAAACTAATTTTATATTTTTTGAATCTTATATAAATGTGATCATATAGTAGGGCCCATAGGTTAATTTTGTGTCTAGCTTCTTTCTCCTCCACATTATGTTGGTGAAATTTCAATTTAACCACGTATCAGAAGTTATTTTCTATTGAAGCATCATATAGTACTAAATACTTATTTATCCATCATCATGGGTTGAATTGTGTCCCTCAGAAAGATATGTCGAAGTCTTAACCCGCAGTACCTCAAAATGTGATCTTAATTGGAGTTAGGATTATTGCAGGTATAATTAATTAAGATGAGGTTATTAGGATGGGACTTAATACAATACAACTGGTGTACTTACACGAAGAAGAAGAAGAGATACAGAGAGACACACACACAAGGAAAATACAGTCCTGTATGATGGAGGCAGAGCTTGGAGTAATACTGCTGGTAAATACCAGAAGCTAGAAGAGGCAAGAAAGGATTCTACCCTACAGTTTCAGAGGGAGCCTGGTTTTGCTGACACCTTGAATTTGTACTTACAGCCCCCAGAACTGTGAGACAATACATTTCTATTGTTTTAAGCCACTCAGTTTGACGTTCATCATTATGGCATCCCTAGGAAACTATACATCCTTTCAATACAAATTGATGGACTAATACATAGTTTCCAGTTTCAAGCTCACAAATACTTCTTCTGTAACATTTCTACATAGGCCTCTGTATATCAGTCTTAGAAGACAATGCCCAAGAGTTTTCCAAGATGGTTTTAAAATTTATATTCTAATTTACAGGCTATGAGAGTTCCACTCATCCCACATTATTGTTATCTTCTAGAATTTTCAGATATCTAAAAAAATTCATTCTGTTTGGTGTATAGTGGCATTTCATGGTGGGTTTTAATTTGTATTTTCCTGATGACTAACAATATTAAGCCTATCAATATGATTATTGATACTTTCAATATTTTTTGTGAAATGTCTATTCAAGTCATTTGCTCATTTTCCTAATTGATGTTTGGTTCTATTTGTATTTTAAATATGTGTTCTTTGTCAGATACATGTATTGTAAACATTTTAAATCATTTTTTGCCTTGCCTTTTTACTATCTTAGTGGTATTTTTTGGTAAATAAAAGTTTTTAATTTTAATGAGGCCTAATTTATATAATTTTTCCTGAATGCTTTTTTATCCTATTTAAGAATTACTTGCTTGCATCAACATCAAGAAAATATCCTCCTCTGTTATTGAGAACATCATTAGGGTATTCTCCTCTAGAAGCTTTATTGTTTTTTATTTTGTTTTTAGGACTATGATCACTCTGGTATTGATTTTGGTGTATGGCATGAGGTAAGGATGTTGATCATTTTTCTCCTTTATATAGGTATTCATTTTATCTACACAATTTATTGTAAAGACAATCCTTTCCTCCACTGAATTTCAGTAGTACCTTCGTTGTAGTTCATATGACTATATATGTGGGTCTGTACCTGGTCTCGTTTAGTCTATTTGCCTATAGTTACACTAAAATTACTCTTTTAATTACTATATAATGCTTAGTCATCTGTTAGAAAGTCTTATAGGTATGGTTTTTCTCAAAATTCTTTTTGTGCATTAAGTTCTTTTATACTTCTATATAAGTTTTGGAGTTAATTTTTAAATTTTCCCAAAAATATTCACTGAAATTTTAAATGAGATTGAAATGAACCTGAAGATTGCTTGGAGCGGACTTGATATCTTTACAGCATTAAGCCTTCTAATTCATGACATAATTTTTTATTAATTTAGATTCTCTTTAATTGCTCTCAGAGGTATTTTGTACTAACAAATAATTCAATTTATTTCTAGGTATTTGGTATTTTTTGAAGATTACAAATAGTATAAATTTTAAAATATTTCCTAATTATTTGTTACTAGTATATGAAAATAAAATTGATCTTTAAATGTTGACCTTGTTTCTGTTACCTTGTTTAATTTACTTATTAATTCCAGTAGTTTATCTAAATATTCTGTTTGATTTTCTACTTACATAATCTTGTTACATATGTATAATTCAACATTATTGCTTCTGTTTAAATTCCTATACCTTCATTTTTTCCTCCTTAATATGCTGTCTAGGAGTTCAAATACAATGCTGAAGTAGTGATAGACTTCTGTCTGATTTCAAAAAATAGGAAAATATTTTATAATATTTTACATTAGGTTTAGTGTTTGCTATGGACGTTTTGTGGATAACTTAATAGAAAACAAGTTTCTCTCTATTACTAGCTTGGTAAAAGATTTTAAGTAGAATGAGTATTAACATTTATCATTATTTTGCATTTATTGAGATTATCATATATTTTATCATTCTGTTAATGTAGCAACATAGATTAATTTTCAATTATTAAATCAAGTTTGCATTCCTAGAATAAACTTAATTTGGCTTTTTTTAAAACATAAATTGGAACTTAATTTGTTATATTACATTTAGTAACTTTGCATCTTTATTTGTGAGTGATTGGGGACTATAATTTTCTTTTGTATTCTTGGCATACTTAAGTTTTCTGGTTTTAATCTCTATAGTGTTTTGTATAAAATTGCTCTTTTTTTTTTTAAACACATTGAAAAATTTTAAGTAACATTATGTGGACCTGTAGTTATGCTACAGGTAGTTGTGAGTTTCTAAAATACAGATTATATTTTATTATAAGATGCAGAACCAATCAGATTTTCTATTTCTTCTTGTGCCCAATTTGATCAGTTGTATTTTTAAAGAAATTTTGTTCATTATATTTCAAGTGTCATAATTTTTGGCATAAAGTTATTCATAATATATTTTCATTATCTTTTTAATGTTTGTAGTATCTGTAGCAATGTCTCTTCTTTAATTCTTGATAATGGTAATTTGGATTTTTTCTTTTTTTATCCATCAGTTTGTTAAGGACTTATGATTCATTTTGAGTAACCAACTTCTGCATTCGTTAATTTTCTCTATCGCATGTCTGTTTTTTTTATCGATTTTTTTCTTTTAAAAAACATTTTCTTCTGCAAAGAGAAGTTTAGATAATTGCTTTTCAGTCTTAATGCTTTTTAAAATTTGTGTAGTTAAGGCTATATTTTCTAAGTGCTGTATTCTATCAGCTGAGATATATTATGTTTTAAACTATTTTCTGATTGACAATTTAAATTTCTTTTTTGACCCACACAGAATTTATCTTTTATTCATTTAAAATTACCTAGTTTACCTTTTTGATATGCATTTCTTAATCAATTTCACTGTGATCAGAGAACATGCCTTGTATGATTTCAATCTTTTCACATTTTCTGAATATTGCTTTATGGCCCAGCATGTGATCAATGCTGATAAATTTTCTGTGTACTTGAAAAGAATGTGTATTCTACAATGTTTCAATGCAGTACTTTGTATATCTTAATGATGTAGATTTGGTTATTTTATAATTCATCACTTCTCCATCTTAACTATTCTCATACACATTTATATACACACACTTATATACATATACAACACACACACACACACACACACACACACACACACTTTTTTGCTTATTCTATCAATTACATAAGGAAGACTTGAAATATTCTACATTCAGTCAGGATTGCAGGATTGTACATTTTTTGTTTCACCTTTTTTTTTTTTTTTTTTTTAAATTTTATTTTGTCGATATACATTGTAGCTGATTAATGCTCCCCATCACCAAAACCTCCCTCCCTTCTCCCTCCCCCCTCCCCCCAA
The DNA here is from genome assembly GCF_027409185.1 of Cynocephalus volans. Classification (NCBI taxonomy): domain Eukaryota; kingdom Metazoa; phylum Chordata; class Mammalia; order Dermoptera; family Cynocephalidae; genus Cynocephalus; species Cynocephalus volans. Next base: position 101,030,931 of record NC_084460.1, on the reverse strand, counting down.
CAATGTCCTTTCTGTTTGTTTGTTGTATCAACTTCAAATAATTGTGGTTGTTATATCTTCTTCCCCCCCCCCCCCGGTTTGTGTGTGTGTGTGTGTATGTGTGTGTGTGACTTTATATATTAATTTTTAGCTCCCTCCAATAAGTGAGAACATGTGGTATTTCTCTTTCTGTGCCTGACTTGTTTCACTTAATATAATTCTCTCAAGGTCCATCCATGTTGTTGCAAATGGCAGTATTTCATTCGTTTTTATAGCTGAGTAGTATTCCATTGTGTAGATGTACCACAGTTTCCGTATCCACTCATCTGATGATGGGCATTTGGGCTGGTTCCAACTCTTGGCTATTGTAAAGAGTGCTGCGATGAACATTGGGGAACAGGTATACCTTCGACTTGATGATTTCCATTCCTCTGGGTATATTCCCAACAGTGGGATGGCTGGGTCGTATGGTAGATCTATTTGCAATTGTTTAAGGAACCTCCATACCATTTTCCATAGAGGCTGCACCATTTTGCAGTCCCACCAACAATGTATGAGAGTTCCTTTTTCTCCGCAGCCTCGCCAGCATTTATCATTCATAGTCTTTTGGATTTTAGCCATCCTAACTGGGGTTAGATGGTATCTCAATGTGGTTTTGATTTGCATTTCCCGGATGCTGAGTGATGTTGAGCATTTTTCATATGTCTGTTGGCCATTTGGATATCTTCCTTAGAGAAATGCCTACTTAGCTCTTTTGCCCATTTTTTAATTGGGTTGCTTGTTTTCTTCTTGTAAAGTTGTTTGAGTTCCTTATATATTCTGGATATTAATCCTTTGTCAGATGTATATTTTGCAAATATTTTCTCCCACTCTGTTGGTTGTCTTTTAACTCTTTTAATTGTTTCTTTTGCTGTGCAGAAGCTTTTTAGTTTGATGTAATCCCATTTGTTTATTTTTCCTTTGGTTGCCCGTGCTTTTGGGGTCGTATTCATGAAGTCTGTGCCCAGTCCTATTTCCTGAAGTGTTTCTCCTATGTTTTCTTTAAGAAGTTTTATTGTTTCAGGGTATATATTTAAATCCTTAATCCATTTTGAGTTGATTTTAGTATACGGCGAGAGGTATGGATCTAGTTTCATTCTCCTGCATATGGATATCCAGTTGTCCCAGCACCATTTGCTGAAGAGGCAGTCCCTTCGCCACTGAATAGGCTTGGTGCCTTTGTCAAAGATCAGCTGACAGTAAGTGTGTGGGTTGATTTCTGGATTCTCTATTCTACTCCATTGGTCAGTGTGTCTGTTTTTATGCCAGTACCATACTGTTTTGGTTATTATAGCTTTGTAGTATAGCTTAAAGTCAGGTAGTGTTATGCCTCCAGCTTTATTTTTTTTGCTCAGCATTGCTTTGGCTATGCGTGGTCTTTTATTGTTCCATATAAATGTCTGGATAGTTTTTTCCATTTCTGAGAAAAATGTCTTTGGAATTTTGATGGGGATTGCATTGAATTTGTATATCATTTTGGGTAGTATGGTCATTTTCACTATGTTGATTCTTCCAATCCAAGAGCATGGGATATCTTTCCATCTTCTTGTATCCTCTCTAATTTCTCTCAGCAGTGGTTTGTAGTTCTCATTATAGAGATTTTACACCTCCTTGGTTAACTCAATTCCTAAGTATTTTATTTTTTTAGTGACTGTTGTAAATGGGCAGGCTTTCTTGATTTCTCTCTCTGCATGTTCACTATTGGAGAAAAGAAATGCTACTGATTTTTGTGTGTTGATTTTGTATCCTGCTACTGTGCTGAAATCATTTATCAATTCCAGCAGTTTTTTTGTAGAGGTTTTAGGCTGTTCGATATATAGGATCATGTCATCTGCAAACAGGGACAATTTGACTTCATCTTTTCCAATCTGAATGCCCTTTATTTCCTTCTCTTCTCTGATTGCTCTGGCTAGTACTTCCAACACTATGTTGAATAGGAGTGGTGAGAGTGGGCATCCTTGTCTAGTTCCTGTTCTTAAAGGAAAAGCTTTCAGCTTTTCCCCATTCACGATGATATTGGCTCTGGGTTTGGCATATATGGCTTTAATTATGTTGAGATACTTTCCCTCTATACCTAACTTATAGAGGGTCTTTGTCATGAATGAGTGCTGAACTTTATCAAATGCTTTTTCAGCATCTATAGAGATGATCATATGGTCCTTGTGTTTGAGTTTATTAATATGGTGTATCACATTTATTGATTTGCGTATGTTGAACCAACCTTGCATCCCTGGGATGAATCCCACTTGATCGTGATGAATAATTTTACGTATGTGTTGCTGTATTCTGTTTGCTAGTATTTTAGTGAGGATTTTTGCATCTATATTCATCAAGGATATCGGCCTGTAGTTTTCTTTTTTGGTTATATCTTTACCTGGTTTTGGTATCAGGATGATGTTTGCTTCATAGAATGAGTTTGGGAGATTTGCATCCATTTCAATCTTTTGGAATAGTTTGTAAAGAATCGGTGTCAATTCCTCTTTGAATGTTTGGTAAAATTCTGCTGTGAATCCATCTGGTCCTGGCTTTTCTTTGTTGGGAGCCTTCTGATAACAGCTTCAATCTCCTTTATTGTTATTGGTCTGTTCAAATTTTCAACGTCTTCACGGTTCAGTTTTGGGAGCTTGTGCATGTCCAGAAATTTATCCATTTCCTCCAGATTTTCAAATTTGTTGGCATATAGTTGTTTATAGTAGTCTCGAATGATTCCTTGTATTTCAGATGAATCAGTTGTAATATCGCCTTTTTCATTTCTAATTTTTGTTATTTGAGTCTTCTCTCTTCTTTTTTTGTCAATTTTATTTATCTTTTCAAAAAACCAACTTTTTGATTCGTTGATCTTTTGAATTGTTTTTTGGTTTTCAATTTCATTCAGTTCTGCTCTGATCTTAATGATTTCTTTCCGTCTGCTAACTTTAGGTTTGGATTGTTCTTGTTTTTCTAGTTCTTTAAGGTGAAGTGTTAGTTTGTTCACTTGCCATCTTTCTATTCTTCTGAAGTGAGCGTTTAATGCAATACTGCTTTTGCAGTATCCCACAGGTTTTGGTATGATGTATCATTGTTTTCATTAGTTTCAATAAATTTTTTGATTTCCTGCTTGATTTCTTCTTGGACCCATATGTCATTAAGTAGAATGCTGTTTAATTTCCATGTGTTTGTATAGTTTCCAGAGGTTCGTTTGTTATTAATTTCTAGTTTTAATCCATTGTGGTCTGAGAAGATACATGGGATAATTCCAATTTTTTTGAATTTATTGAGACTTGATTTGTGACCTAATATGTGATCTATCCTGGAGAATGATCCATGTGCTGATGAGAAAAATGAATATTCTGAGGTTGTTGGGTGGAATGTTCTGTAGATATCTGCCAATTCCAATTGGTCTAGAGTCTTGTTTAGATCTTGTGTTTCTCTGCTGATTCTTTGCCTAGATGATCTGTCTAATATTGACAGTGGAGTGTTCAGGTCCCCTGCTATTATGGTATTAGTGTCTATTTCCTTCTTTAGGTCTAATAGAGTTTGTTTTATAAATCTGGCTGCTCCAACTTTGGGTGCATACATATTTATGATTGTTATGTCTTCTTGATGGATCAGTCCTTTTATCATTAAGTAGTGTCCCTCATTGTCTCTTTTTATGGTTTTTAGTTTAAAGTCTATTTTGTCAGATATAAGAATAGCTACTCCAGCTCGTTTTTCTTTTCTGTTTGCATGGTAAATCTTTTTCCATCCTTTCACTCTTAGTCTGTGTGAATCTTTATGGGTGAGGTGGGTCTCTTGTAGGCAGCATATAGTTGGGTCCTGCTTTTTGATCCAGTCAGCCAGTCTGTGTCTTTTAATTGGGGAATTTAAGCCTTTTACATTTAGAGTTGTTATTGAAAGGTGTTGATTTATTCCTAGCATTTTATTGGTTGTTTGGTTGTCTTAAGTGTCTTTTGTTCCTTGCTTTCTGATTTACTGTTTGTTTTCTGTGTTTGTTGGTTCCTTAGGTTGTAGATAGTGTTTTTGTTAGCTTGTTTTCTCTTGATGAATGCCATTTTTATTATACTAGCGGGTTTAGATTTTTCTTGGGTTTTTATGGCAGTGGTAGTTATTTTTCAGGAACCAAACCCAGTACTCCCTTGAGGATTTCTTGTAAGGGTGGTCTTGTGGTAGTGAACTCCCGCAGTTTTTGTTTGTCTGAGAAATATACTATTTGCCCCTCATTTCAGAAGGATAGCCTTGCAGGGTAGAGTATTCTTGGCTGGCAATCTTTGTCTTTTAGTATTTTGAAAATATCATCCCATTCCTTTCTAGCTTTTAGGGTTTGTGATGAAAAGTCTGATGTTAATCTGATTGGGGCTCCCTTATAGTTGATTTGACGCTTCTCTCTTGCAGCTTTTAAGATTCTCTCTTTATCTCTGAGTTTTGCCAATTTGACTATGACATGTCTTGGAGGAGGTCTTTTTGGGTTGAATACATTTGGAGATCGTTGAGCTTCCTGGATCTGAAGATCTGTGAATTTTCCTATACCTGGGAAGTTTTCTGCCACTATTTTGTTGAATATGTTTTCAATGGAATCTCCATTTTCCTCCCCTTCTGGAATACCCATGACTCGGATATTTGAGCGCTTGAGGTTGTCTGATATCTCTCTCAGATTTTCTTCCATGTCCTTGATTCTTTTTTCTTTCTTTTTGTCTGCTTGTGTTATTTCAAACAGCCCATCTTCAAGTTCAGAGGTTCTCTCTTCAACTTCGACAAGCCTGCTGGTTAAACTCTCCGTTGTGTTTTTTATTTCGTTGAATAACTTCTTCAGTTCAGCAAGTTCTGCTACATTTTTTTTCAGGACATTGATTTCCTTGTACATTTCCTCTTTCAGATCCTGTATACTTTTCCTCATTTCATCATGATGTCTAGCTGAGTTTTCTTGTATCTCATTCAGTTTCCTTAGAATTATCACTCGAAATTCCTTGTCAGTCATTTCAAGGGCTTCTTGTTCTATAGGATCTAGAGTTTGAGATCTATTAACTTTTGGTGGTGTACTTTCTTGATTTTTTGTATTTCTGGTATCTTTTTTTTGGTGTTTATTCATTGTGGCCGGGTGTTTCACAGTCCACCATTTTGAGACTAATGACTAACTAGGGTGTTGCTGTGGTTGCCAATTTCATATGGCTCCCTCTGTGACTGCTCAGTTGGCCTCTAGTGCCGTGTGTGTGTGGTTGCCTCGGGTCTTGGGCTTCTCCGGGGAGCCACCTTTCTGGTCAGCTTGGACTCTGCTGGGCTGGAGGATCACGTACCACAGGGTGTGTGATCTCTGTTGAGCTTTCACTTCCTGTGCAGGACTTCTCCCTGTTCCGTGTGCTCTGGCCCAGGCTGTTAGATCGTGCAGTAGCGATCCCACTGGGTGTGTGGTTTTGGTGGAGACTCCGCCTCCCTGGCCGCACGTCTCCCCACTCTGTGCGCACTGTGCTGAGCTGGGGCGTGTCTTCTGCACCCCTCGTCTATCAGCTGGGCCTTCAAGACCCTGCTCGGCACCGCCTCGCCCAGGAAGTCTACCAGGTTTCTGCTGGGCACAGACGACCGGTCTCTCTGGGTGCCTTTGTAGCACTATGTAGATCTTTCTCGGGTCTTGTTCACCTTTGTATCCCCCCAGTATAAACCAAGTCTAGCGCCCGCCTGCAGCCTGGTCTCCGGCAGGTTCAAGTGGACCTGGGAATTCTCCTACCACACTATTCCCAACCAGAAATTCGTTAGGCTTTTTTCCAAACTGGTGGCCGCAGAGATGGTATCTGCCTCCCAGTAACAGGGAGTTTACCTGGGGCCGGAGTCCAGGGTATGGTGGAGTGACAGTCGGCCCGCCCATACTTCCTTGCCCTCCCGACACTGGCCCAGGACGCCCCCCGCCCCCAGCCCCGCCAGAGAACCACCGAGGGAGTGGGAGCGAAGGCCGGTCCGCAGGCTCCAGAAAGCCTGGTGCCAGGCCAGCAAGTGGGAGGGCTCAGTGATGGCCGAGCAGGGCGGAGCTGCCCGCACCTGGGAAAATGGAGGCAGCACCTTGCGGTGAGTGGCCTGGTGGTGCAGGTTGGAGCCGCGTGGGCATCCATCCCCCGAACAGAGCTGTGCCAGGGGTCACTCACAGTGCTGTGCCAGGTCGGGTGCTCGCTCTCTGTCTCTGGTTTGCCGCCTTTCCCAGTTCTCGGCCACTGCCACCTCAGGCTGTTCAGTCGCGGCGCGGCTCGGGCGCTCCCAGGAATCTTCTTTAATGCCGGCCTGAAACCTGGAATCCTGAATAGGGCAGCTGGCCGCCTTCAGCGTGGCCCCGGCCTCCTGGATCCTGGCTGCACCCACAGCAGCCCTGGCACCGTGTTCCCTGTTTCGAGACTCGCTTTTGCAGCTAAGAAACAGTTCTTTTCCTGCTCCACACTTCAAAGCTGTTGCCTGTAAATGAGGCAGCCTCTCCTGCCGGGGGCAAAGTGGCGGTCACCCCCCACAACCGGTCAGCAGCAGCAGTCCTCCTTTAAGAGATGGCGAGAGGAAGGTCCACAAGTTTCCCGGCTACCTGAGGCCCAGTGGCCGCCTTTTCCACCTCAGCTACTCCGCGCCAGCCGCCGCAGCCGCCGCCATCTTGAAAAGCCCCTCAAGTTCTGCTCTAATCTTAATGATTTCTTTCTGTCTGCTAACTTGGGGTTTGGGTTGTTCTTGTTTTTCTAGTTCTTTCAGGTGAAGTATTAGGTTGTTCACTTGACATCTTTCCATTCTTCTGGAGTAAACATTTAATGCAATAAATTTCCCCCTTAGTACTGCTTTTCAAGTATCCCACAGGTTTTTGGTATGATGTATCATTGTTTTGATTAGTTTCAATAAATTTTTTGATTTCCTGTTTGATTTCTTCTTGGACCCATATGTCATTAAGTAGAATGCTGTTTACATGTGTTTGTATAGTTTCCAGAATTTTGTTTGTTGTTGATTTCTAATTTTGTTGCATTTTGGTCTGAAAAAATACATGTGATAATTTCGATTTTTTTTTTAATTTGTTGAGACTTAATTTGTGACCTAACAAGTGATCTATCCTGGAGAATGATCCATGTGCTGATGAGAAGAATAAATATTCTGAGGTTGTTGGATGGAATGTTCTGTAGATATCTGCCAAGTCCAATTGGTCTAGAGTGTTGTGTAGATCTTGTGATTCTTTGCCTAGATGATCTGTCCATCATTGATAGGGGGCTGTTCAAGTCCCCTGCTATTATGGTATTAGTGTCTATTTCCTTCTTTAGGTCTAATAGAGTTTGCTTTATAAATCTGGCTGCTCTGACATTGGGTGCATATATATTTATGATTGTTATGTCTTCATGATGGATGAATCCTTTTATCATTATGTAGTGGCCTTCATTATCTCTTTTTGTGGTTTTTCGTTTAACATCTATTTTATCAGATAAAAAAATAGCTACGCCAGCTCTTTTTTCATGTCTGTTTGCATGGTAAATGGTTTTCCATCCTTTCATTCTTAGTCTATGTGAGTCTTTATAGGTGAGGTGGGTCTCTTGAAGGCAGCATATAGTTGGGTCCCCCTTTCTAATCCAGTCAGTCACTTTGTGTCTTTTGATTGGAGAATTTAATCCTTTTATATTAAGGGTTATTATTGAAAAGTGTTGATTTACTCATAGCATTTTATTGATTTTTGTTTGGATGTCTTAAGTGTCTTGTGTTGCTTTCTTTCTGACTTACTATTTGTCTTCTGTATTTTTTGGTTTCTTAGGTTGTAGATAATCTTTTTCCTCCTTATTTTTGGCATTTTTATTTCACTAGTGGCTTTTGATTTTTCTTGAGTTATTATGGCAGTGGTAGTAATTTTTCTGGTACCAAACCCAGTACTACCTTGAGAATTTCTTGTAAGGCTGGACGTGTGGTAGTGGGAAATATACTATTTGTGTTTGTCTGGGAAATATACTATTTGGCCTTCATTTCAGAAGAATAGCCTTGTGGGGTAGAGTATTCATGGCTGACAATCTCTGTGTTCTAGTATTTTGAATATATCATCCCATTCTTTCCTGGCTTTTAGGGTTTGTAATGAAAAGTCTGATGTTAGTGTGATTGCAGCTCCCTTATAGGTGATTTGATGCTTCTCTCTTGCAGCTTTTAAGATTCCTTCTTTGTCCTTGAGTTTTGCCAATTTGACTATAACATGTCTTAGAGAAAACCTTTTTGGGTTGAATACCTTTGGAGATCTTTGAGCTTCCTGAATCTGAAGATCTGTGTCTTTTCCTATACCTGGGAAGTTTTCTGCCACTATTTTGCTGAATATGTTTTCAATGCATTCTCTTTTTCCTCCCCTTCTGGAATACCCATGACTGAGATATTTGAGCGCTTAAGGTTGTCTGATATCTCTATTAGATTTTCTTCAATGTTTTTAATTTTTTTCTTTTTTTTTTTGTCTGTCTGTGTTATTTGAAAGAGCCCATCTTCAAGGTCATTAGTTCTGTCTTCTGCTTCTGCAAGCCTGCTGGTTATACTCTCTGTTGTGTTTTTTCTTTCGTAGAATGAATTCTTCAGCTCAGCAAGCTCTGCTACATTCTTTTTCAGGGCATTGATTTCTTTGTACATTTCTTCTTTCATGTCCTGTATACTTTGCCTCATTTCATCATGTTGTCTAGGTGAGTTTTGTTGTATCTCTTTTAGTTTCCTTAGAATTATCACTCAAAATTCCTTGTCAGACATTTTAAGGGCTTCTTGTTCTATAGGATCTAGAGCTTGAGAGTTATTACCCTTTGGTGGTATAGTTTCTTGATTTTTCATATTTCTGGTATCTTTCCTTTGATGTTTCATCATTGTGGCAAGGGATTTCATGGTCCACTGGTCGACACTATTGTCTGGTTAAGATGCTGCTGGGGCTGCCAATTTGGCATGACTGCCTCAGTGTCTGTTCGGTTGCTCACTGGCACCTCACGTTCGTGGTCGCCTTGGGTCTTGGACCTCATTGGGGAGGTGCCTCTCTGGTCATTGTGCACTCAGCCCAGCTGGGGATGGAGTCTGGTGGTGGCGAGGCCTACCTGCTGGGTCACACAGTGGCACCATGGGGCACATGGTCTCTGTGGATCTTGGGCCTCTCCAGTGGGGTGCCTCCCTGGTTCTATTTTGAAAAATTTTAGTAACCAATTGATTTAAAGTAAGCTTCATAATTATGTATACCATATAATGTTTCTGTTAGCTTCTATTTTATGAAATATAGTATAAAGTTCATGGTTCTTAATTATACAGCTCAATGAATTTTTATAAAGTGAATATATCTGTGTAATAAGCACATAAAGATACAGAAAATTACCAATGTGCCAGTTCTCTCATGCCTCTTCCCTGTTGTTACCTCTTAAATATCTGCTGTTATGACTTCTATTGAGTAAACTAATTTTATATTTTTTGAATCTTTTATAAATGTGATCATATAGTAGGGCCCATAGGTTAATTTTGTGTCTAGCTTCTTTCTCCTCCACATTATGTTGGTGAAATTTCAATTTAACCACGTATCAGAAGTTATTTTCTATTGAAGCATCATATAGTACTAAATACTTATTTATCCATCATCATGGGTTGAATTGTGTCCCTCAGAAAGATATGTCGAAGTCTTAACCCGCAGTACCTCAAAATGTGATCTTAATTGGAGTTAGGATTATTGCAGGTATAATTAATTAAGATGAGGTTATTAGGATGGGACTTAATACAATACAACTGGTGTACTTACACGAAGAAGAAGAAGAGATACAGAGAGACACACACACAAGGAAAATACAGTCCTGTATGATGGAGGCAGAGCTTGGAGTAATACTGCTGGTAAATACCAGAAGCTAGAAGAGGCAAGAAAGGCTTCTACCCTACAGTTTCAGAGGCAGCCTGGTTTTGCTGACACCTTGAATTTGTACTTACAGCCCCCAGAACTGTGAGACAATACATTTCTATTGTTTTAAGCCACTCAGTTTGACGTTCATCATTATGGCATCCCTAGGAAACTATACATCCTTTCAATACAAATTGATGGACTAATACATAGTTTCCAGTTTCAAGCTCACAAATACTTCTTCTGTAACATTTCTACATAGGCCTCTGTATATCAGTCTTAGAAGACAATGCCCAAGAGTTTTCCAAGATGGTTTTAAAATTTATATTCTAATTTACAGGCTATGAGAGTTCCACTCATCCCACATTATTGTTATCTTCTAGAATTTTCAGATATCTAAAAAAATTCATTCTGTTTGGTGTATAGTGGCATTTCATGGTGGGTTTTAATTTGTATTTTCCTGATGACTAACAATATTAAGCCTATCAATATGATTATTGATACTTTCAATATTTTTTGTGAAATGTCTATTCAAGTCATTTGCTCATTTTCCTAATTGATGTTTGGTTCTATTTGTATTTTAAATATGTGTTCTTTGTCAGATACATGTATTGTAAACATTTTAAATCATTTTTTGCCTTGCCTTTTTACTATCTTAGTGGTATTTTTTGGTAAATAAAAGTTTTTAATTTTAATGAGGCCTAATTTATATAATTTTTCCTGAATGCTTTTTTATCCTATTTAAGAATTACTTGCTTGCATCAACATCAAGAAAATATCCTCCTCTGTTATTGAGAACATCATTAGGGTATTCTCCTCTAGAAGCTTTATTGTTTTTTATTTTGTTTTTAGGACTATGATCACTCTGGTATTGATTTTGGTGTATGGCATGAGGTAAGGATGTTGATCATTTTTCTCCTTTATATAGGTATTCATTTTATCTACACAATTTATTGTAAAGACAATCCTTTCCTCCACTGAATTTCAGTAGTACCTTCGTTGTAGTTCATATGACTATATATGTGGGTCTGTACCTGGTCTCGTTTAGTCTATTTGCCTATAGTTACACTAAAATTACTCTTTTAATTACTATATAATGCTTAGTCATCTGTTAGAAAGTCTTATAGGTATGGTTTTTCTCAAAATTCTTTTTGTGCATTAAGTTCTTTTATACTTCTATATAAGTTTTGGAGTTAATTTTTAAATTTTCCCAAAAATATTCACTGAAATTTTAAATGAGATTGAAATGAACCTGAAGATTGCTTGGAGCGGACTTGATATCTTTACAGCATTAAGCCTTCTAATTCATGACATAATTTTTTATTAATTTAGATTCTCTTTAATTGCTCTCAGAGGTATTTTGTACTAACAAATAATTCAATTTATTTCTAGGTATTTGGTATTTTTTGAAGATTACAAATAGTATAAATTTTAAAATATTTCCTAATTATTTGTTACTAGTATATGAAAATAAAATTGATCTTTAAATGTTGACCTTGTTTCTGTTACCTTGTTTAATTTACTTATTAATTCCAGTAGTTTATCTAAATATTCTGTTTGATTTTCTACTTACATAATCTTGTTACATATGTATAATTCAACATTATTGCTTCTGTTTAAATTCCTATACCTTCATTTTTTCCTCCTTAATATGCTGTCTAGGAGTTCAAATACAATGCTGAAGTAGTGATAGACTTCTGTCTGATTTCAAAAAATAGGAAAATATTTTATAATATTTTACATTAGGTTTAGTGTTTGCTATGGACGTTTTGTGGATAACTTAATAGAAAACAAGTTTCTCTCTATTACTAGCTTGGTAAAAGATTTTAAGTAGAATGAGTATTAACATTTATCATTATTTTGCATTTATTGAGATTATCATATATTTTATCATTCTGTTAATGTAGCAACATAGATTAATTTTCAATTATTAAATCAAGTTTGCATTCCTAGAATAAACTTAATTTGGCTTTTTTTAAAACATAAATTGGAACTTAATTTGTTATATTACATTTAGTAACTTTGCATCTTTATTTGTGAGTGATTGGGGACTATAATTTTCTTTTGTATTCTTGGCATACTTAAGTTTTCTGGTTTTAATCTCTATAGTGTTTTGTATAAAATTGCTCTTTTTTTTTTTAACACATTGAAAAATTTTAAGTAACATTATGTGGACCTGTAGTTATGCTACAGGTAGTTGTGAGTTTCTAAAATACAGATTATATTTTATTATAAGATGCAGAACCAATCAGATTTTCTATTTCTTCTTGTGCCCAATTTGATCAGTTGTATTTTTAAAGAAATTTTGTTCATTATATTTCAAGTGTCATAATTTTTGGCATAAAGTTATTCATAATATATTTTCATTATCTTTTTAATGTTTGTAGTATCTGTAGCAATGTCTCTTCTTTAATTCTTGATAATGGTAATTTGGATTTTTTCTTTTTTTATCCATCAGTTTGTTAAGGACTTATGATTCATTTTGAGTAACCAACTTCTGCATTCGTTAATTTTCTCTATCGCATGTCTGTTTTTTTTATCGATTTTTTTCTTTTAAAAAACATTTTCTTTCTTCTGCAAAGAGAAGTTTAGATAATTGCTTTTCAGTCTTAATGCTTTTTAAAATTTGTGTAGTTAAGGCTATATTTTCTAAGTGCTGTATTCTATCAGCTGAGATATATTATGTTTTAAACTATTTTCTGATTGACAATTTAAATTTCTTTTTTGACCCACACAGAATTTATCTTTTATTCATTTAAAATTACCTAGTTAACCTTTTTGATATGCATTTCTTAATCAATTTCACTGTGATCAGAGAACATGCCTTGTATGATTTCAATCTTTTCACATTTTCTGAATATTGCTTTATGGCCCAGCATGTGATCAATGCTGATAAATTTTCTGTGTACTTGAAAAGAATGTGTATTCTACAATGTTTCAATGCAGTACTTTGTATATCTTAATGATGTAGATTTGGTTATTTTATAATTCATCACTTCTCCATCTTAACTATTCTCATACACATTTATATACACACACTTATATACATATACAACACACACACACACACACACACACACACACACACACACACTTTTTTGCTTATTCTATCAATTACATAAGGAAGACTGTTGAAATATTCTACATTCAGTCAGGATTGCAGGATTGTACATTTTTTGTTTCACCTTTTAATGTATCAGTTGTTGTGAGGCTGTGTATTTTTGATCTTTCCTTACTTCTATGGCAGAGCATTTCAGGGGTCTTAACAGATAATCAGAGTTTTATTCAAGTCCCCTTTCCCTTGGTGAACCTTGAACTACAATACTTGTCTTCTAAGAACTGTGAAATTACAAGAATCTTCTTATTTTTATAGTCTCTTAGCAGCTACTTTCTGCTTGGTCTTGGCATTTTATAGTGCTTATGTATGGCTAGGAACTGGCAAATGTCTTGTAAGGGAAATTGCATGAAGAATCTTGGGGTCATTTTTTTTAAAGGAACTTGGGATCTCAGTTTGTTCAAATCCTGGGTGCCTTGATTGCTCTACAGTTTGTTCAAACTACAGTTTTTTAATCAAACCAACTCATAGAGTTGTTTTCAGTCAAAGGGTACATCTGGTACCCCACTGTGCCTTATTTATTTTAACTTGATTGTAAGCATTCTTGAGGGCAGATGAAATGGCATCTTAAAAATCTTCATAAATCTAGTACGCTGGTAAGAATATTATGTATTTTATCAAGGAAATACAATTCTTTTGTTTTTCATCTCAATCACTAAAACCCCAGTGCTGCAAATAGGATAAAAGAATGGAAAAAATTCCAGTTTTGTGGTTGGAAATAGCTGGATGCTTAGTCCAAGTTTTATACTACAAAGTGACATTATATACACGGCCAAATTATATTGTATAAAAAGGATGATAACATTTTACAATAAATAACAGTTTGCACTAAAGTTAAGTGACCTAGAACATCATAAATACTCTCAAATATTTAGTTTATTTCTGACTCTCCACCCTGCTTAGTTACACATAGTAACAGTTAACACTACAAAGGCCAAGTTAGCATGTATTTTTTTTCAACTATGAACAAGAATAACATTCTTAGGTATTTGTACCAAGTCTCAGTTTTACAGATTTGGTGATAGCAGCGACACAAGTAACAGGAAGATGATACACACATGGAACTGGCAAGGCTGCTTCGCTTCTACTGGTGTACTCCAGGGAATCTGCATAACTCTGAATGCACACCCCAGCAGAAGAGAAGTCTCCTTTTTGCCTCAGAGTTAGCAAGGAATTTAGCCTTGTGAGAAATAGAATTAAAGTTCAAAAAACTAACTTAAGACTGTGCACAGTACCATTTTCTTTCCTTGAATCAAATCACTTTATCTCAAAAAGGAGAAATGCTCAGGAGAGCTGCCCCGATATAGCTGAGTTCAGCTTCTTTTGATCCAGCAAGGCGACATTACAAGCTCAGAGAGACTAAGACTGGATGGAGAGTCCCCAAGACCTGAGTACAGGTCAAACCCGTCATTTAAATAGACAGTTCCTGCACATCAGCCTGTGCAGCACTCAGGTGCTGGCTCTGGAAGACAAAGCCCCACTATTTGTCTTATCTCTGGAATCACAGTTTTATTCCCTTTATATAATTTATCATTAACTTCTCCATATTTATACTTTTGAAAACTTGCTTCCCCCTGAGCTATTAAAGCAGAATCTTCAGGGCTTTAAAAATGGTTTTGTTCTTGAGAAAATCATCTTAGGAATTATGTAAATACAGCACTTGAAAAGAGTTAAGATCATGTATGTGAGAAATAAAGTATTATGGAGGCATTTATATCTCTCCCTTTGTGGATTATAGTTAAATCTGAGGCATGAATAGAAAAAATGTAAATAAGCCAAGTAAAGAGATAAAATGTTCAGTAGCACAGTCAAGATCCTCTCAATTTAGTTTAGTGCAGTGAGGATTAAAGTTTAATTGAAACGTTGATATTAAAATTTTCCCGAATAAAAAAGAAATGGTATTAGAGAAAATGATGAGAAAAACAACTATTGCCTGGAAAATATCGTTTGCTCTTTACGATCGTATACTGCAGACTAATGTCTCTCTAAGTTGAGTTTAATTTTCTTCTAGTCGTAAATCTAAATGACCCAAACACCCTGAGATATTCACAGCAGACTTTGAAATAATGTGGTCAGTTGTGTGGGTGCCTTCTCTCTGCTTCTGTAGGAGGCAGTTGGGGGTAGAGATACAGCCTGATTTTACTCTCTTCACCTTATCTAGCTTCTAAACTGTAAATTTTATCTTCTGGTTTTCTTGGAGCTTGCGACAAGGGGAGCCATGAATGGAAGGCCTCCTTTTATTTTTTGTCTCCATACCAAAAAAACAAAACAAAAACAAAAAAACCCCCTAAATTTCTTTGCACTGACCATGAAACATCTTTCATTCATCAAAAGATTCAGCAAGCAGTCTATCTTCGAAGTAAGCCCATGATATTGATTAAAGTGCCAAATAAATAAACATTAAAATGCACCATCAGAAAAGGATTCAGTGTGGGCCTTACTTTCTGGAGTAGAATCCATATGATCTGTGGTTGTTTAGTTTGCTTTATTGCTTCCGTGTATCTTAAATATCTTAAAAAGTTTGCCAAATCTTCGAGTTAGAAAAAATATATGATGGCTTGTATTTTATAATTACAAAGTATTTTATCTATACAGAAAAGTAAAGAAATAATTTAGTAAAACTACCAGAACCTATTACAAACTTTTGCTAAATCATATCAGTTTGCCAATTTATCTTAGTATTTCTTCTACATTTTAAAGCTATGTGCTATTACAGATACTGTTTAAAACCCTTTGTGTACTCATTCTGGAACACTTTTCCCTTCCTCCTTCTATTGAGATAGTCATTTCCTAAATGTGTTTATTTTATTTCTGTGTAAGTTTATACATACATTCAAATATATATGCATATTTCTGTGCATATACACATATACATGTATGTGAACAATATATATGTGTGTTACATGTTTCCAGACTTCTTAAAAAAGATGCATGCTGTATACTTTTTCAACTTTCAGTTCAGTCACTTTAGCTGCTATATAGGGTCGCCTAGTGTAAATAGATCACAATCTAGTTTTCTGGTTTTTATTGATGTTAGATTTTGGAAATTGACTCCTTTTATTTATTTTTTTTACTAATGTTGCAATAAACATCCTTGTGAATGACTCTTGAGCACACATGTGAATGTTTCTCTAGGACATAGACAAGTGCTTCAGAGTGGGATCAGAACGAAGGGCATATACATCTCAACTTTACTTTTAATGTAGCTGTACCAATTTACGCTCCCACCAGCAGCAACCTAGAGTTCCAGTTTGTTTTTGCCAACACTTAATATTGTATACCTTACATATTGTAGTGTATTGATTGGAAAGATCATAAAATTAAATAAAAAAGAGCTCCAGAAATGTTATAAATTGCTATGTTAGTCTCATAGCGCCAAGGAATGTTTATCCAACAAAATTAACAAAATTTACCAAATTAATAAAATTTCACAAAATTAACAAATATGTTTTGCTTACTTAGATATTAGTCCTACCTAAACAAAACCCCCAAACAAAAAACACATATTATTAAGAGCTTCCTTTCTGTCCTTTCTGTTGTTGGTGGTGGTTTGCTTTTGTGTTTTTGTGTGTGAAATCGTCAAGAGACTACCAAATCCTGCATAGATTATTTTTAAGTAAAAAACAATCATAAGGACATTCTCCAAGATGTCCTGCACAGGCTTCACTGTGGCACTGAGCCAGTGCCTGCAGTGTGCTGCTTATTTAGAGGGGACAGCATCTTGGATGTTCACCTTAACTGTTGACTAAGCCAGACTCCTCCATGAAGTTCTAAGACACTTGCTCTTATCTACTCATTCCCCAAGTGGGTGGAATGATCTGTTCTTCCCTGTGTTCATGTTGTCTGGCCCCACATCACACAATTCAAAACTAAGACTAATCTCAAAGCATGCTAGAGCCACACGAACCACATGACTGGTAGCCCGTTTCTCTCAATATGCATATTTGAGCAAAGAGGTGGTATGAGAATTTTACTCAAAGTAAAAAAAAATGGTTTGATTACCCAATTGGATTATTTTTTATCTCATTTTTGTCTTCATAAAGAGGCAATGTCCTTTGATTTCTTTCCCTCCCAATATTTTTTCTGATGATAACAGAAATACAATAAAAACTATTGGGACTGGTATCTAGTTGGATAACTGAAAAAGCTGGGTAAATCGGGGAATCATGACAAATAATACAAGCTCACTTTAAATATTACATTCTGGTTCAAAACATATAGATGTCCATTCATTTATAGTATTTTAAAGGAGAGTTGAGCTCTTTTCTTGGAGCATAGATCTTTTGACCAGTTTTCTGTTTGTTCTTTGCAGCACAGACCACACACACAGAATTTATGATTCCCGGGCTTCATACTCTAGAGTAAAACATGATTTTCAAGAAACTTACAAAGAAATATAGGATTTTATTACTTTTCTTGTTGGCTCACCCACATACAATTCGACAGCATTTCTACTTCGCACTTATGATAACCAAGCTTTTTAAAAACATTTAAGTAAATTTTTACCTTTAATTATAAACCACCTTTAGAAGTAAACCACTTTTTGGCACTTATATTTTATCAATGTACATACAATTTAATTAAGTAACACAATTATCATAACAAGTGTGTTTGCTGACATAGTGAGTTTGAGAATTATCACAACTAACTGGTGTAGAGCCCTGAATTCTACATACCTGTGAGGAGCCCACTTGCTGATGACATTTTGTATGTAGCAGAAATGGACAATGTTAATCAACGTTGGTAAAGCACAATTTTTCAAGAAAAAATATTTTCCTATTACTGCAGTCACACCAAGTAAGGCAATGTGGGAATTAGTTTCTTTGGTTTTAATTAGCTATTTCTGAGGAAAACAGAAAGAGGATAGTCTAGAAAGTGAGAAAAACTTTAAAAAGATAAAAATCAACACTGGTTCAAAGTGGTTTTGTGATTTGCAAACACAACAAAAACACAAGTCAGTATTTAGAGGCCTCAGACCTACTGGGCTCTAGGATCAGAAAGCTAGTGATTGGAGTTCAACATTGTGTGCATAAGGACCAGATTGGCTCTCACAGGAACTGGAGTCGGATTAACTTCACTACAGTGAGGCAAGATACAGTCATGATCAACAGTGACAAAAATTTTGAGGGCTGTCTCTGTTTGCAGCTAGTATTGAGCTGCCTAGAGAAAGGGAGGAAAGAGAAATGGAGACCTATCAGGACCGAGGCCAAAGTGCGCACTGATGCAGAAACTATATGTGTGGTCACCTCAGGAGACTAGGCCCTAAGCATTCTTTACACGACTTGCTTCTGAGGGACATACCTGTGAGCTGTTCAGAGACAAGTGTAAAACCACAGACTCAGAAGCCGGAACTCAGAAGCGAGAAGCAAATACACATATAAATAATTATACAAAAATGACAACAACATAAAATTCCTCAAGAAAACTTTCTATCAATATGAGCTTGAAGATTAAGATTCCAAAGCACAAGAGAAAATTAATTCCATGAAAGAAAGTTACAAATTCAACAAGTATGTTTCCTTCTTGAATTCAGAATAGCCAGCTGTTCTCTCATGTTTCATATTCTTCATCTATTTATATCCCCCTGAGGTGGTCTGGGTTAATTCCTCAGTACAGTCTTCCAATTCTCTGATTTTCTCTGTTGTTTTGTCCACATTAGCATACATTCCAATTATTAATTATATGTGGATATTTTTATTTCTAGAATTGATAATCAATATTTAAAAAAATATTCACGTGATTTTGATCCATACCTGTCTGCTTTTGTTACATAACTTTTGTTCTTACTTGATGGATACTTTTCCTTCTTCCATCTCTTTGAGGCTTTTCAAAATAACTTAGAGAATTTTTTTTCAGAAGACTTTTCAATTTTTTGCATTTATTCAGAAGGAAATTGTCCTGGCCAGCTAGACATTATTCAAGAGTGAGAAATAAATAAGATACTTTCAGAAATACAAAAGCTGGGAGTTTATAACACTGATTCCTGTCACCTCTTCCATTAAAAAAGGACCCTTGTATTACATTGGGCCTACTGGCATAATCCAGGATAATATCATCTCAAGGTCAGCTAGCAACTTAATGTGATGTGCAACCTTAATTCCTCTTTGTCACGGAAATTAATATAGTTACAGGTTTTGGGAAATTAAGATGTGGATATCCTGGGGGGTGTGGCGGTGGGGAACTATTCTATTGACCACACCATTCAACAAAACTAAAGTGACTGTTATTCTTCTATATCAACAATAGTCATTTAAAAAATATAGCAGTAATAGACACTTTATAAGAACAGAAGATATCGATATATGGGAAGAAATCTGACAGTATGGAGTTGTAGAGACAATTACAAAACATTAGCAAAGGACATTGAAGGACATGAAGTAGGGCCTGTATAAATGAAAAAATACAGTAGATAAGACAATATCATAAGTATGTCAGTCTTCTTCAAATAAACCCATAAATTCAATACTATTCTAAACTAAAAAACTAATTCTAAAGATCATACAAAGAACAGAAGATTCAAGAATGGCCACGACAATTATGAAAAAGAGGAGGGACCTTACTATACATCAATATTGACTACACTACAATTAAAACGACATGGTTTGGGTGCAGAAGAGAAAAGTATGTTACCAGAACAGAACGGGTAATCCAAAATAATGACCTAAGAATGCACAAGAACTTGGTGAATTAGCAGTACAAATCAGGGGGAAACTGTAGGAATCCATCTGATTATATCTTAAAACATGCAATGTTGAGTCAAAAAGCAGATTGCTGACTGATACTGACCATAAGAGGCCTACAATGTAATTTTGAAGACCTTCGTTTGTGGGTACAGATATGCAACAAAAGTCCAGAAATATGGAATGGAATGAGACATACTAAATTGTTGCCTTTGAGAAGTGGTGGAACAAACTGTTACACAGTCATGGGAAGAAAAGTCCCAGAAATTTCAGTTTCATGTGTTAATGTTTTAATTGTTCAGTAACAAAATATTTGAGGCAAACATGAAAAATACAAAAATTTATTTACTCTATCTAAATGGTAGTTAGGAGTCTGTTATACCCTGTAATTTTCCATATTTTAAACTATTTAACAGAAAAAGAGAAAACAAAAACTTCTTGAACCTCAGAAATACATTATTTACTCTGCTGAAGGCCTTCACAGTGTATGTCTTTGAAAGCACCCTGTTCACTAAACTTGAAAAAAATATCCACGGTAACCGTTTTGCCATGCTACAAAGACCCCATGGACATATTTTATCTGTAAGAAAACAAGGAGATTTGGGATTGTGGGTGGGGTATGGTACAGTGATTACAAGAAAATTGGCTTTCTCCTATTGTTGATAATTTTTTAATGTTTCCTATTTTCAGACTTTAAAACCAGTAGAGATAGAGCAAGATAGGGTCTTTTTCAAAGGCAAATAAATGTATTTAAATGAATATCTGTACACACAAGTGTTGAAAAGCAAGAGGTTTTTCAATATATCTCTCTGTCACAGAAGCAACTGCTAGATAATTCATGGAAGCTGTAGAAATACAGCAGCTCCCCTTTATCCGTGGGGGGATATGTTCCAAGACCCCCAGTGGATGTCTGAAACCGTGAACAGTACCAAATTCTATAAATACTATGTTTTTTTCCTATATATACATACCTATGATAAAGTGTAATTTATAAATTAGGAACAGTAAGATTAACAACTAATAATATAATAGAGCAATTATAAATAATATAGTGTAATAAAAGTTACGTGAATGTGATCTCTCTCTCTCTCTGCCTGTCTCAAAAAATCTTATTGTATTGTACTTACCTATTTTCAGACTGGGGTTGGCTGCAGGTAAACCATGGAAAAATCAAAGGAAAACCACAGATAAGGGGGCGACTACAATGTATGTGTTAAGGGGTGGAAAAGTGAAAAAGATGCTGGTGAGTTTTCTTACTTTTGAAGGTTTCTTTCAGTTTTTCTTTCTGTTCTCAAAATTCTATCTCCTCTTTAATTTCTTTCTCTAAAGAGATTCCTTGGTTCATTCTTTCATTCTTCAATAAATATTTTTGTGTACCAGCATGTCCCAAGTTCTGTGCTAGGGATTAAAACCAAAAAACAAAAACAATAAACCTATCCTAAGTTATTTATTGTTTTCTCATGCCTGGAGACATTGAAATAGTTAATGTTTAATGTCCACATAGAGACTTTAAATCACTTGGAAGTCTTCCTCTCAGGAATAAACAGTCAAGTAACTGAACAAACAAAACTCTGTATCATGTTAATATGTATCTGTCACAGAGCGCCCAGCTCCTTTGGTAACAGGTGCTCTGTGGATCCTTGCATTTCCTTAACACACTTAATTTACAGTTCATCACTTTTAATTGTGTGCTCAGGGTCACTTTCGCTTCCAGATGTTGAGATCCTCAAGTGCAGGATCATGGCCTAGATCTGATTACCCATTGCTATAAATCCAGCACTTTACACAATACTCAATGCATATTAAGCACCCAGTAAACAATGGTGGAATAATGAATTAATATAAAAGTAGTGTTGCATGTTCGATGTATTTGTGTTACTGTGTTTCTTACCTCCCCTGACAGTGTCAAGTAACTTGTTTTTAGAGCAAGATTCAGATGAATCATTGTGAAAGAGCATCTCTAAAATGACAGTTTATCAGAAGAGATGCTCACACTCTTAGTTTTATTTTTAATCAGTGCTTTTGAGGTTAATAAAATTCTTAAAATACATGATTTTTTTTTTTTACTTGCTCTTTAAAGTTAAGTAAAGGGAATGTTAGTCTTTAAAAAAATAGGCATGGTATATTTGGCAAATAAATATTTACAATTATTTCATATGTATTTATAATTTTATGTTTAGGTCAGCATGTGGCAAGAACAGTTCTGTGAAAAAAGAGGTTTAGATGGTCAGGCACCCTTTAGCCTCAAGGTTTCTATCAAGCCGCGGGCATATTAGGCTACGTAGCCATGTCTTCCAAAGGCCAGTCTCTAGCAAGGAATGCTCTCAGGCTGGTTCACTTTGCCATTCTTCATGGCGGGAGTGCTGTTGCTTTGATTTTCTAAAATCACCCCTATAATCTGTTTTTCTTTCTTTTTCTTCCACATCCTATCTTTCAGGTGTATCAGCACATCTTGTTGGCTCTAAATCCTGTTTTGAATATTTCCGCTTCTCCACTATTTCCACTGGCAACAACCTGGCCAGAGCCACCACCTTCCCTCCCAGGATTCACACAGTAGCCCCCCATTTGTTTTTCCTGTTTCCTCTGTTGCTCCCACTGTCTATTCTTCATCAAGAAGCCGCATTGAGACTCTTAAAATGTCACTCATGTCAACCTCTTGCTCCAAGCCCTTCACTAGCTTCCTGTCCCACTTTGACTAAAATGCAAAGACTTCTCCATGTCCTACAAGGACCTACACTACCTTGACCCTGGCCGTGTTTTTTACTTCATTTCTGACCTTTTCTGCCTCTGAATCTTTGTTGTCCCTGTTCTTTCTGCCTGAAAATCTTTAGCTGAAAAATTGTAACTGGCTTCTTACCACCATTATTTAAATTCCACCTTAAGAGTTATAACTTCAAAAGTCCTTTCTTTGCCCTTCCTACTAAAATAGATCACCTTGTCATGCTTATACCATATCTATCTATCTATTTGCCTCCTATCTCGAATGTTTGTAGGAGTTTTATTTTGACCTCATTTTAACCCTTATGGCACATATGGTGCCTGGTACATAGGAGTTGCTCAGTAAAGACATCTTAAGCACCTTGTACTTTTCTCCTCCATGAAGGCTTCCCTATGGTTGGTGGCTTCATTTTGCTCCTTGCTCATGCTATCTAGTACTGTTGGCACCATTTTTTAAATCTCTGCTTTGTCACCATAGTGGATTGCAGACTACTCAGAAGGAATGTGCCTCCTACCCCCTATGTTGCTCAGCATATTATTGCTCACAGTGGTGATAGCTGGATTTTCACTGTCTGCTATTCGAAGTAAAATAATAGTTAGAAAAGGAGGAAGAACCCAGAAAGAACCTGGCATTTTAACCTGATGTCATGTTACCCTGAAGTGTCCAAGTTGTTTTAGAATTTTGCCAGTGTTTAATGGCACTAGACTGTTGTCTATGAGCGAAATAGTTGCTATGTTAGGCAGCTTCTTAGCTCTTGATCCTTGATATTTCCCCTTTTAACAGAATTTTGCTAGAGTTTTTGCTAAATACTAGACACTTCCAAGTTTGCTTGTAGCTTATTCATTATTAGGAGAACTGGAGAGAGCTAAATCCTAATGTAAAGAACTATGAAATACAAAGTGAACAAAGGGTCAGTTTTGCAAAAGTAGTGATTAAGAATGATGTCTCTGGAGCTAGGCCTGCATGGTTCAGATCTCATTCTGTCGTACTGTGACTCTGTCAAATTGTTTAAATTATCTGAGTCTAAGTTTCCTCACCGGTAAATTGGAGATAACAGCTCTTATCCCATGGGATTGTTATAAAGATGAAATGTGTTAATTCATGCAAGACACTTTTAATAGTGCCAGAAACATCATATTAGTGAATAATTGTTAGCTGTTATTATTATCATACAGGCAGAGTTATTATTAAAGTCCCAAATTTGTGCAAAAAAGTTTTTTGTTAGCATTGACACTTGGCGTACTGTTGAAACTCATGCAGAATACCTGAGGGAAAAAACCCCAGCTTTGACTCTTTATTAAAGCATATTTGGCTAATATTGGTCAACTCTTTTGCAAATTATTATTGAACAGAGAGATAGGTAACAGGAGTCAATGGTTCATTGACTCCTTCAATGAAAAAGTAGTTTCATTTTGTTTTCCATGTTTAGGGGGTAATCACCCACTTTGCTCTAGTAAGAAATAATAATAATAATAATAATAATAATAATAATAATAATAATAATAATAATAATAATAAAACAATATTTGGAAACCACAAAATATAACTTGCTTTCCAAAGAATTTGGATTTATTTTTCCATCCTATATTTTAAATTTATTTTAAAAGATTGTAAAGCCTAACAAGATCTGTTGTACAATGTCAATAAGTTAGGAAGTTTTCCTGAGTTGCTTTTAGTCTATGAACTGCCAAATTTAATGTCAGGAAATAAAAACTTGCAAAATTAAAAATCAATGTCAGAAAATCAAAAGCAGAAAATAAAACCAACTGCCAGAAGAAATTTGAAATGACAAGTAAATTTTCTAATCTAAGTTAAGGGAAAAGCATAAATGTATTGAAAAGAAATTATATTAAAAACAAAAATTTTGCTTCAAATTACCTTGTTTCTACATTTTTGTGATGCCTCTTTAAAAGATTATTGGTGCTTATTTAAAAATTTAATTCAGTATGACTTTCTGTACTTAACACTTGTTAACAGTGAAAGATTTCTATGAAGAGTGTTTTAGTGGAAACACTTTGAAAGCTTCCAGGTAACTGTTTTCTCTAATTTACTTTAAATTTATTTTTCTTTTGAAATTTAAGTAAGTCTCTCCTACTGAATTATGGGTCTTTCATATTTTAGCAAAGGCAAACTGCTTTACGAGAGTTAATCCACAGCAACATTTGTGTAGGAATTTTAATTCAATATATATGGCATTTTAAATGGAAACATCAATACAAAATTAACAAGAGTGAAAGTGTCCACATTCTGTGGACATACTAATGCTATAAATTCACTTTCCTTAAATGAAGGTCTTTCCATTTCCATCTTCATACTACTTGAAATAAAAAATGTTCACATTTCTTCCCAAGAAACATCATTCAACATGCATTTGACTATAATTCCGAATGCCAATGCAGTGGTGAAGGCTTGTTTTGTTCATAGCCCCATTATCTCCAGGGCACGGGAAAACCGTACTGTAAATAATGATGCTCTCATCATGCAATCATTTCAAACAGTATCACCACCTGAACCTTTGATAAAAAATTCTAGTGGTGGTAAATACACCTACTGAAATTATTGTTACTACACAGCTGTATAAACTTTATCAGTACTGTTCTCTTTTTTATTATATAAAACAATTTTTAAAAGTGACATGTGGCTATATTCTATAGATGTTATTTCTCTTTTTAAAATGTCTTATAAATAAGTGACCTGAATAGTTACCTTTTGAAAATACTACCCAATGCCCAGTCTATTCAATAGTTTGAAGTACTCCATTGAGAAATTATTCAGTCTACATCAGTCATAGCTCTTGGCCACTGAAAAAGAGCTTAGCCACAAATCACACTACCTCTATCAACCTGCATGCCTCGTCAGGCTGTTAGTTTCTGGTGTCTCTGATTAAGAGCTAGTAGAGACTGAGGAGTAGGAGAGGCAAGCTTTGACCCAAGCAGAAAATCCTAAATAAACCATGTCTACATCAAGGCCACATATATTTAACTTCCTTCTGTAATTTGGGCAGAGAAGGGTGGAATTGAGGAAAGAGACTTGATTCATATTTGGGTGAATTTATACTATTGATTGCTTGCATCGTTCTGACTACTTATGCAGCAGAGGCAGCCCTCAAGTCCGGTGTTCCCATAGGCAGTTGACATATTTGATGGCATTTAAGCTAAGGCACAGCATAAATAAAAACATGTTGGCTTATACTATATTAAAACCATAGAGAGAAGAAAAATCAATGTTTTTCCAAATAGAAAAGTATGAAAATCATGAAGGAAGGAACTAATATTATCCAACCTTGGGTAAAGACAATACAAGTGCATGAAGGGTTTTAGACTACTTTCACAGCTATAGATGTAGATAAATAGATAATTTTATAAGTAGTGAGAGGTTAGACTGCAAATTCTATAAACCATCTAGTTACCTTGATTTCAGAGGACACCAGTTAAGACACACAGTGCGAATGTTGAATTAGTGAGTGCGTGGTACAGTAGTGTAAGGACACAAAGATCAATGTTAAAATGACTGTGGAATCTCTGAGGAGTACACATGGATCAATACTTGTGCAAGCCATAGACTTTCATCTTCTTGTAGGAGTCTTGTAAGAAAGTGAAGCCAATTCTTCTGAGATGTTTTTCCACTTTTCCAATGAACTGTAAGTTATCATAGCCAAAAAAAATACTAAAATGCTCCTTTATTGGAATTTAAAGGCCCTTGGAACATTAACTACCCTGAAAAATCGTTAAATGAATAAAGTTTTCTTTGACTCAGTGAAACAGGCTTGAGTGAAGATCTACTTGCTCAGGGCATGTTGATCGTGCTGATGCCTGGGTGTACAAAGTTGGGCTAACCAAGAGCCATCCAGCTAGTGAGTCTCAGTCACACCCACAGTTGGTGGGTAGGAATACAGAGCAAGTTACCAAGTTTCTCTCCAGCCCAGTAAGCTCCTACTCTCCTTAGGTGTGGCAGTAAGCAGGTCAGAAAATGGACTGAAATAGGTGTTTGGCTTCCCGACTGGAGTGCCCTCTCTCATTTGTTATGTCTCTGCTACGTCATGGTGAGTCGGGGGTGCCTGATGAAAACCTCCTTACATTACAGATACCTGGGTTCAGAATGGAAGCATTTGTACAAGCAGAGGCTCCTCTGCTTTGTCCTGTATGGCAGTTTTTCATACTCATTGACCACTGTATCCATGCTTGAGACTCTGTGTAAATATTAAAGTAAGTTCATCTTCAAGGGGAAAGATGTATCTCAGGAGATTCATTTCAGAGAGAGTGCTTGAATAACATTAAGTGAACCAAGCTAAGATGCTAATGAAATTAGTATAGTCAGATTTGAAACTTGATGAGTGTAAACAAATCCCCTCATAAAGTATTACTGAAATACCCAATATGTTTCTCATTACAGTATTTGGGAGAAATACAATTGTGTCTTGAAATAGTTCTACTTTTTAAATATATATTTAAAATTTTCTTTTTGTTGTTGTTTCTAAAATAAAAAGCCCATTGGGAAAAAATTTGATTGTCCCATATAACTCAATCATTAAGACTGTGCTGACTTCTTTATTCTTATTTTTTTCTAGTACTTCAAAGAAACCATCACAAACAGCATCTTTTTACTAAGCACCTCTAAAGATATACTAATAATATGCATAGTTAACTAATACATTTTGAAGAACTTTCCAAAGTATTTCATACAAAACATTTAATTTAATATTTGTAATAACCATATGAAATAAAGCATTTTTTTCTCTTTTTTACAGGTGAGGAAACTAAAGTTCAGAAGGGTTAGGTGACATCTCCAATGGCATACAGTTGTAAGGGACAGAGTAAGTTCTGATTTGAAAATAATTGTTCTGTAATTTTTTCAGATGCATTTTTTTGGCCATTTTTCAAGCTTTGTGCAAAATATAGAAACTGCAGAACAAATTACAATACAATATTTGCCTTGGTGGAGCTTATAACCCAGTGTGTGTGTTTGCAAGAGAGGGTGTGCTTGTGATGGAGCGATAGAAATATACAGAAATTATAATCAAATGTGATAAAAACTAGATACGATAATAAAAGTCCATTCAAAATGTAGAGTATTACAAAATAGTACTTTGGGGAAGTGTTGGGGAGCTTTCAGATGGGAGGTAATTTATGATTTAAGTTGGAAAGGAAAAGTGGGTTAGATATTAATCAAGCAGAAAAAGTAAAGTGGTCATTTCAGGCACAAGCAAAAACATGAAGCAAAAGGAACTAAGAAGAACTCTTGAGCTGGAATGTTTGCCCATAGTTCTGCAGCCTAGTGTAATCAGGAAGTGAGTGACACCATAAAACTAAAAACCATCAAGAGCCTCATAGGCTTTCCATGTCATGGTAAGGAATTTAGACTTTGCTTTTGATCAATAGGGAACCATTAAAAGTTTTGAAATTCATTCTAAGCCTGGACGACCTTCCCCTGCACAAAGTGCAGCAACCATTAATCTTGATGTAAACATTGTGTTTTGAGCCAGAAAAGGACATTTAAAAACAAACATACAAAGTCTACTGGAGATAGATAGATGAAAGTGACACAACTTCTGCTCTACTGGAGATTCCACCCCAAACAGACACAGAAATGATAACCCATAATCTCAATATATGATATGTAATCTGAAAAAGATTGATGCAAATTTGCAAAGAGGGATGATTACATAATGTTATTATTAGTGACATAATACTTCTACACTTCTTCATACCCATGTCTTTTATCAGGAGCCACTTGTGTAAGAACAATGGACTATGATATTTTGGAGAAAGAAAGAAATGTTTTTAAGTCTTAGGGTCCTCATCACACAAGCCCACAGCTACAGGCCCAGAAAACATTGTTAAGAACAGTTGGGGGTATGACATGCTTTTAAATTTGGTATCAACTCTTGAAATCCTGTCCCCTAAGGCTTTCTCCATAGGAACTTTTCCCTCCCGACCTCCTCATGGTGACTGACAATACTTCTGGCAGTCTCTTAAGAGGTTGTTAGAACTATGTAGAAGAAGAAATATCAATACAGCAGGTGTTCTTTGATTTTTGTAAACAAGAAAGAATTTCAAGGCTAGCCTTGAAGGGGATAATCTTAAAATGATAGCACTTAGGAATCAATAGAAAAAAAGGAAAATCGGCATGATTAAAGACATTGAATTTTACATATATGTGTGTGTGTATGTATGTGAGTGTATAACCGCAAACTATAGGTCAGCTGTAGGAGGGACCTCAAGGGAAAAACATCTGAGACAGTGAAAGCTTTTTATGTTTTTGAAAACTTCAACTCTAATTATCCATGAAGGGAAGGTGAAAAGCCAAATTTAAAAAGTTGAGAATATGGGTGATATGTAGCTTGAAATGCTGGATATATTCAGATCAGTAGGTTTGCAGGAATGATATTTGTATAATTTTTAAGGAATTACAAATGATTACAGATTTGCAGATCTGTGTCCACTATTTTTGAAAACTGTTAGAAAAAAAGAGAAAGGCTCAAATCATTATAAAGAGTAGATACAATCCCTTTTTCAAAAGGGGACGGGAAACAGAGGTGGAGGGGAGCAAGACCATGATAATCATATGCTCTTCAGGCCAATTGAACTCCATACACGGGTGATGAGGATTAGTACATGGAACCTCTTTCAGATGTACTTGAGCTTTCAATGGTTTGTCCAGCAGTAGAGCATAGTGGTTCAGAAGTGGGACTCTCAAGCCAGACAGACCTGGAGTTGAGTCCTACTTCCCCAGGGAGGATTTACCCTTCTGAAAGCAAGCATGATGCTGCCATGTGCTACAGATAGCTTCTCGAGAGGATGCAGATAAACTCCACCTTGGTTGTATAACGCTCAGGAACTCACATCATTCCATATATTTGAATAGACAACTAAAAAAATTTCTGGTGTCTTAGTTTAAGTGAATATCATTAAACTTCAGTTAAATTGTCATAAAAGGTCCATTTACATTGTTATAGCACTAGGACAGATTAGCACTATTAGGAACTGGGTCTCTCAGACAATGGGATAGAATGCTCTCATGCATCTGTATTCTCTTTCAGTGACCTGGAGTCAGTAAATCATTGGCTAAGTAATCATAAATCCAAATTACATAGTGCTGAAGAAGAAGACAAATGTTAAGAATATAAACAAAATCTTATTTGGTTGAAAAGAATTACCCTATCTAATTCAGACTGCTGAAGAATTCATCTCATGCTTGTGTAATGACACTAGAAATCATGGTAATATAGCATAGAATGACAGGGTGTGGTTATGCTATGTATAGCATAGTAAAAGGTGGCACACTGTAAAAGGTAAGATACCTTTTACATAGTAAAAGATAAGGTACCATACAGTATATAGATTGATATATGTCATACCAGTATTTCCACAGTGCCTCAGAAAGTGCTTTGATGTTTGTCAAGTTCTAAGTGTACAGATCAAAAAACCTTTGTCAGAATCAATCAAAACGAAGAGTTTTTTCCAAGCTCAGAGGTCAATGACCAGTTTGCAACCTGGCCACTTACAGAGTATGGAAGTCTCGTTCAAAACCTTACAACATACAAGAGTTCCCTTTTCTCCATATCCTCCTCATCATTTATCTCTTGTCTTTTTAATAATAGCCATCCTAAAAGGTGTGAGGTGATATCTCATATTTGTTTTAATTCACATTTCCCTGGTAATTAGTGATGTTGAGCATTTCTTCAAATTACCTACTGGCCATTTGTATGTCTTCTTTTGAGAAATTTCTATTCAGGTCCTTTGCTCATTTTTTAAGTTGGGTTATTTGTTTTCTTGCTCTTGAGTTATCTGAGTTCCTTGCATATTTTTGATACTAACCCCTTATCAGGCATATGGTTTACAAATACGTTCTCCATTCTGTAGGTTGTCTCTTCACTGTGTTGATTGTTTCCTTTGCAGTGCAGAAGTTTTTCAGTTTGGTGTAGTTTTATTTGTCTATTTTTGCTTTGGGGATCATATCCAGAAAATCTGCCAAGACCAATGTCAAGGAACTTTTCTCCTATGTTTTCTTCTAGTAGTTTTATATAGTTTCAGGTTTTACATTGAAGTCTTTAAACCAGTTCGAGTTGACTTTTGTATATAGGTTGAGATAAGGGTCCAATTTCATTCTTCTGCATGTGGATATGCAGATTTCCCAACAGCATTTATTGAGGAGACTGTCCTTTCCCCATTGTGTATCCTGAGCACCTTTGTTGAAAATCAGTTGACAGTAGGTGGGGATGTAAATTAGTATGGCAATTATGGAGAACATATGGAAGTTTCTCAAAAAGTTAAAAATGGAACTACCATATGATCCAGCAATTTTACTTCTATATATACAAAGGAAATGAAATCAGTATGTGAAAGAGATATCTATACTCCCACATTCATTGGAGCATTATTCACAATAGCCAAGATATGTTATCAACACAAGTGTCCATCAATGGATGAATGGATTTAAAACGTGGTAAACATACACAATGGAATACCATTCAGTCTTAAAAAAGATAGAAAGCTTGTCATTTGAGACAGCTTGGGTAAACAACCTGGAAAATATCATGCTAAGTGAAATAAGCCAGGCATTGAAAGATAAATACTGTATGTTCTCACTTATATGTGGAATCTAAAAAAAAAAAAAAAAAGTCATAGAAGCAGAGAGTGGAATGGTGGTTACCAGGGGGCAAAGGGTAGAGGGAGATTGGGGAGATGTTGGCCAAAGGATACAATATTTCCATTATAGGGTCCAGGAGATCTATTGTACAACATGGTGATTATAGTTAATAACAATGTATGTATACTTGAAAATTGCTAAAAGAATAGATTTTTAAATGTTTTCCTCACAAACAAATAACAAGTATATGAGGTAACAGATATGTTAATTAGCTTGATGTAGTCATTCCACAGTGTATACATATATCAAAACATCAGGTTTCACACCATAAATATATGTAATTTTTGTGAGTTAAATGAACAAAACAAAGCAAAACAAAAAATCCTACAAAGTAGACAAGAATGTGGACTTAATGGCATAATGAAAATTTGACTTATAATCAAACTAATTATTAGAAAAATCTAAAATTTAATTGAAGGAAAACTTTTTTTTTAATCAACACATATCAAGAGTAAGTACGAATGCCCTGGTTACATGCAGTCTTTTTAAGTGAGAAGTTACTCAATTTGTATGTGTGTACAATTGATATAGTAACCACCTATCTGTTTATAAGATTATCAATTGATAAATACAGTTGCACACTTCTATTCTTACTCCAACTCAATTAAAATGATAAAAATGCATTGCTCAAAAACTAACAAAAGTTTTTCTGTAAACCTAAAACTACTCTAAAAAATAAAGTTTCAGGCAAGATCATGGGAGCCTGTGAGCTGAAATCTCCCAATAGGGTAGTCCTGTTTTACCATAGGAATAGGCCTGCATTAATACCCCTGATGTGCTCAGTCACTGGTTGGGAGTACCCCAGGAAAAGTGTTACCTTGGTACGGATCTGGTAGTAGATACAGAAGAAAGATTGTTGAGTCTCTCAGCAAACTATGTCCCTGCAGCAGGAAATCTGCGCAGTGCATTTTCATGGCCGTCATATTCTGAAATTCAGTGAGGTGTGGCAGGAAGAATGTTGGATTTGGATTTACATCCTAGCTCTGCCACTTAGGAGTTCCTGGAACTTAGGCAGCTTTGGTTTACCCATTTGTAAAATGAGGAAACTATTTTACATAACCTATTTACTGTAATAGTTAAATATATCAAAGAGTGGGGGGAGAGAATTTGAGTATTCAAGATATAGGCATAGTATAAATACATTTAGGAGAGATAGAAGAACATAGTGGTTAAGAACCAGACCACCTGGGTTGGAATCTTGAGTCCACCCTGAGTGTTTCCAAGTCTCTCTGTTGTCTGTTTCCTTATCTGTTACATGGAGGTAACAGGATTGTTGTGCGAACTGAATGAGTTTATATATGTAAAATGATTAGTGCCATATCTGGTACACAGTAAGTGCTATATGTGTGAACTTTTAGGGCTATTATTGCTTTGAATATGTTTATTCAAATGCCTATCTGTTTGGATTTTCTCATTTTACAATTTCGACTTCTTATTTTTACTATAATCTTTATTTACTTTGACCTTCCATCCTCCTCTAAAAATCCTTTTGTTATTTCTGTGAGAGTTTTCTTCTCATAGATTTATCTGACATTCTCTCTAAAAGGGAAGGTTCCCTGAGCTAGTTAGTGGTTGGCTGCGATACAGAAACAGAGCATTTTTCGAGAGTCATTCTCTTTGATCTGCCCTGTGTACTTTGGCTTCATCAGGTGTTTTATGTCTAAGTACAGGAAATTATCCCCTCTTGTTGTTTTCCCAGGCTTGGCTCTTCAGGAAATTGGCTTAACTAGGGGTACAACAAGCAGGTAATGTGAAACTTCAGCAGAGGACCACCAGGACACTTAACAGGAGTGATTTCATGCTTCAAAGCTCAAGTCCAGGCTGGTTTCTCAAACGTTCATTGCTTTTTCACCTTAGTGTAAACTAAATGTGATCTTCAGTGAGTCAGTAGGGAATGGAATGGATTAGGTAAAACTTATGATAAAATGTAGCATAAGTAAAACAGCAGCAATAACAACAACTATGCATTTCCCTTCCTCCTCCAAGAAATGACTTCAGAAGAATTTTTTTTAAAGATGTCAGTAGTCTCGATGCTTTCAACCCACTTTGGGGAAGTTCATTATCATGTTCATTCTTGATAAAATGATTAGTTTGAGAAGGTGACATGTCAAACTTAAGAACTATGTGGAATGTGGCCTTTTGTTCTGGAGGGTGATGACTTGAAGCCATATCTTGTTCTCTTTTTTTCACACAGCAGCAGCAAGAATTTGGAATCTCTAGGACTGGACAGTACTCTGGAGTACAGCTTGCAGACTTGAGTGACACCTAGTTCATAAATGGCTCAGCTGGCATCTCAGGCAGGGGGTACATGAACCAGGCTCAGATGCAGCTGGTGATTTGATGTCCGGATGTGAGGAAGGGAGGGAAGTGGGTTCAATGCATCAACAACAGCAGATTGTAAAGGAGAACAAAAGCAAGGCAGAGAAATTAAAGAGAAACGCAGCAAGATGACAAGGCAAGTTGAGGGGGGTGTATATTCATCTCCTGTGAAAGCCCCTACTGCAGAAAGATGGATTAATGCTGTCAAAGCTGTTATCCATTCCATCAGCTTTATGATATGGTGGAAAGCTACCTGTCACTTTCTTGGCTGCATGCAGTGGTACAATCCTGGCTCCTTTTCTCCAACGCCTGGCAAAAATTTTCTAAGCTTTCCTTTTGAAGCAGCTCTAATATTTGTTTCAATCACAGGTAGATCCATCATATGCATTTAATTTAAAAAGTCATAACAAGCAGAATTTCTGTTCAACATAAAGAGCTCATGAAACAAATGCTACTATTTATCAACTCTAATGGATTTTTGTAAAGGTCTTATAGGAGTAAAGAATAAATATCCAATGATGGTCTTACAATAAATATTCAATACTTTATTGCCTAGTTATAGGGTAATCTTGCTTTCACACAATATATGGCTCTTCAAAAAGACTTAAATTGTAGTTATGTGGTTTACTTGCCAGGAGATGGCAATAGTGATCTATTTCCATGTTGAACTTTATAATGGAGCTCATTCCACCAAAATTAAACTAAGAATCAATATGATTGGGATTTCCAATTCTGTTTTCTAATGCAAAATTATCCATTTCAAACTCTTGAATTATTAAGTTGTTTCTAATCATTCACAGTCTGATTTTTACCAAAAGTGTTGTCATGACAGCTTTCTCAAGACCCAAAAATAATCCTAGAAGCAATAACATAATTTTGAAAAAAATCTACACATGCAATCAGAAATTTTACAAAAGCCATAGGCAATGAATTAAAATGAGAATTTTAGAAAATTATGATGATTACTACTCTGATAAGGATCACTGGATCTTTAAGTAAGAAATCAGATCAATATCCCTTGAATTTATTGCATGGGCCTTTAGCACATTGACTGCAATCAGAACAACATTTTTCTATCCGAGTTCAGGGTGATGATGTCACCATTCAACCTGAGTAAGGCTGGAACTGTGACTGAAACATAGAGCTTTTTCCATCCAGGGTACATATGTTTCCTTTTTGACTCTGAAAGCTGCCAAACCTAGCATTTTTCTTCTTTGTTTCGGCTTCTAGAAGTTCAGGCATAATTGTTTTTAGAAAGAATTTCATGATATACTTTTACTTTTTCTCCTTTTATTATTAACACGCTTTTAATTTTGGGTTAATGGTTCAGTTGTATTATATTGTACTTTCATTTTAATTCATCTGGAATCTCTTTTGGAAATACATGTGATTTAAGTCCATGAATGCAATGAAACAGTGTGTCCACAATGGATAATAATTAAAACCATTCTTCGCCTGTGACATTTTGCGGCTCTACCAATAAACTGCATAACAATTTTCTTAAAAAAAGAAACTACAACATGAAAGCCACCTTAATCGTTTATTGGTATATGCAAGATAGTCATCAGGTGGGGTATTTTTAATAAAATATCCACATCCAGGGTATTTTGGATAAGATTGTTTTCAATTTGTTGCTTGCATTTTTTTCAGTTGTTATTTATATTTGAGTCATTTTGCTCTAGCTCATGGTCTATTGCAAGCTCTTGTCTACTTCATGGTCTACCGCATATGGGTTCCCTCTGGTTCTTGAGAATTCCATGTGAAGCACTTTTACCCATCTTGAGTAAAGAGAAACGTATTTAATAAATTGTGTTACCATGATGATTGAAAGTAATACTATGTTACAGAAAGAAATTAGAATTTGTTAAAGTGATACCTGCCATGACAGTGTTAGTTGTGTTGTCATATGTGATTAAAACATAGTCTTATTAATGATTGTTTCTATATATACTTAATTTAATTGATTATATGTATTTGATTGCAAGGATATGCTGAAAAACTCATAACTAAGTACTAAAGTTAATAATATGACATTTGGGAGTGAGTTGCATTTAACTTGCTTTTCTTTTCATTGTTAGCTTCTGGTTACATTTGCCATCATAACTGAAAATCAAGGCAAGTGTTCATGTGTTGCTTATATTAAGTAAAATATGCAGCTGAGCCGGTCCTGGGACTATTTGCCTCTCCACACTCTCTCAGTTCTACTGTACATCACAGAGAAACTGACTCCTGCAGGCTGTGTTTCCTTGGCTCCCATGTCAGCGGATTTAGCTAGTGGGAGGTGCATGTAAGAGTTCGGTGAGGAAGCCAGAATATTCTCTCATCTCGTCCTTGGGCAGTGTCTCTGGCATTGGCTGAATCTCCTCTGCGGTGGTGCCTATTTCTGCCAGGCATCCCTGGCTCCTGGGCTCTGGGGTTTACCTCCTCCCAGACTCTCCAGTCCTCAGTGTCTCAGGGACTTCTCACTATCACTCATCTCTCGGATGGCTCAAGGTTTCTTGTTTAGCTTCTCAGCCTTTCCATCTCCTGTGTTACCAATTTTTTACACTAAATATTTGTTATAAAAACCCGAAATGGTTTGTTTTCCTGGTAGATTGTGACTATAAGATTTAGCACAAAATACACTTAGCATGGAACTATTCTGTTTTATTGTTGTTATGTTTACTATTTTACATATTTTTCAAATCAGCTCAACTTTGTTATCAATCTACAGCTTGGGTCCTGAGTTCCAGAGTCCATAATTCCTATGTAATGGACTATGGTATGCTAGAACCACACAGGCAAAGAGACATAAGGAACAGCATATGTAGAGCTAGAGCTGGGGTCTGGAGCTGCCAGACCCCTGCAGCCGGTTCACAAACCCTTCACACGCATGTCTACAAGCGAGGTAACTGTCAAAAGGGTCCCCGGAACCGTGGTTGAAGAAGAAATAGTCTCTTTTCAGCACAAGTGTCTAGGAGCTAGGCAGTACAAACAGAAACTCAGAAGCTCAACTGCTACTGGCAAGGTCCAAAGAGAAACCGAGCAGCTGCCAGCACAGTAAACATGCTCCTGGTTTAGACACAGGCCCTGCGGCCAGCTCTGCTAACTAACTGGCAACACACAGTAGCATTAACTAAAAATATTTATTGTCGCACATGCGCACTAACTCCACCCACACACAACTTGTTTGCAAAGAAACGAGAATGTGCTGCTACACCCCACCTGGACCTGAGTTGGGGGAGCCTGACCAAGTTCTCCTATTCTCCCCACAGCATAGCAAGAGGGAAGAGAAAAAAGGAGTAAAAAGGACTCAAAAGGCACAATAGTTTAAAACAATGAATTCTGGAATTTAATAGGATTTTAGAGCATCCCCTCTTTCCTAAAATGTTTTACACAGACTGTTGGTTCTTCTGTATTTTAGTGTTACATGGGAAAAAAGGTGTCACAGTCAACTCTCTTTGGAGAACAAGGAGTTCACCAAAACTCAGTAGCTTTTTAAAAACAGCATTGCCTCTTGAAGAATTTAATTTGCCCATGAGCATTCTGAATCTTGAGACTCCATCAATTTAAAAACTGCTTTGGTCACCCGAGGGGCGTGGAGACTGGGGAGAGGGAGACTCCAGCAGCATGGTGGCTGGGTACGAGCCGCTCAACCCTCCTGGTCCCCACTGTCACCACTGCCACCTCTCGGATCACTGGGACCCTTTGGTCTGCATGTGCTACTTGTAAGCCCACCATCCACCCCTCAGTCCACTATTCCAATGGCCCTCCTTCCTTTCTCTGCCACTGCCAGTCCTAGGGTAACTCACCTCCCCCTCAGCCACCAGCCCACGGGACCAGGACCAGGAGGTCATGAAGCTGGAATCCCCTGCCTCCCACAGTGCAGAGAAGACATCCAGCAGCGGACCTACCCTATGAGACCAGAGATGCAGGGAATTTCACCTGGATTGTTCTTAGGCCCATATTCTTCTGCTAGGACAAGCAAGCTATCTGTACTACAGAAACATGGAATAACCCACATAATATGCATAGGACAAAATATTGAAGCAAACCTTGTTAAACCAAACTTTCAACAATTATTCAGATATTTAGTCTTGGATATTGCAGATAATTCAGTTGATAATATAGTACTTTTTCCCCCTATGACTAAAGAACTGATTGATGGGAGCTTATAATGTTCCTATCCGTGGAAATGCAGACATCGGCAGAAGTGCTGCCTTTCTTATTGCATACGTTATGGAAACATTTGGAATGTACAGAGATGCATTTGCTTATGCTCAAGAAAGAACACTTTGTATTAATCCT
The DNA here is from genome assembly GCF_027409185.1 of Cynocephalus volans. NCBI lineage: Eukaryota > Metazoa > Chordata > Mammalia > Dermoptera > Cynocephalidae > Cynocephalus > Cynocephalus volans. The sequence goes on along the minus strand of NC_084460.1, from coordinate 100,993,345 downwards.
AATGCTGGATTTGTCCATCAACTTGGGGAATATGAAGTCACCTACCTAGCAAAATTAACAATACAGGTGATGTCACCACTCTGGAGAGAAAGGTCATTATCTGTTCATTCTGGTAGCACAGTTCGAAGAGAACACCTGAAGAAGAAGATTTGGGAAACATGCAAGTGGCGACTGCATGGAATGGCTGACTGAAGAGCCACATTATGGAGGGTGTGAGTTTCCATTCAGGAAGGAGAAAGTAGTAGAGACAATAATAAGGTGAAATGGCAAAAACAAGAGTAGTTTCTTTTCAGTTACAGCTTCCAGACATGTTTCTACGCAACTTTTTGAGCAATATTTTAAGATATTGGACTTTTGCAATAGATGGCCCTGATGGCTTTATTTCTTCTTCCTCCCCTCCGCCTTCCTCTCCCCCTCCCCTATCCCTCCCCCTTCCCCCCTCCCCTACCCCTCCCCTTCCCCTTCCCCTCCCCCATACAATTTTATTATTAAACCAAGAAATTTGGACTTGCAAAGAGGTATTACTGCAACGATGCACTTTTTATACTTGAAATTTATTTGTATGCTATAAGTTATTACTTTGAACAAACAAGAAAATCAAAACAGCTTTGGGAGCAAAGATTTAAAAGAAAAACCAACCAACAAACTCTGCTTCAATGTACACACGTTTTTAATCTAACTAAACTAACAATAATGTACAGTTCTCATTGCATGCCACGTTTTTTGTTGGTTTGCAGCTAAGGTTTTTTCACGCACAGCATCTCAAGTCTTTTTGGATCACTTATGGCTGGTACTTGTAACATCACGATGACATGCTGTTCTTTATTATTTTTGCTTGTGTTTGTGCCCTCCATAGAACTGGCAATATGATTTGGGTTCACATTAAAGAATTCTTGGATTTTGTTCTGCGTTTTTCATTCAGGTACACTTTTAGTTTCATTTTCCTCCTTAATTTAATTACATATTGCTGGAAGCTAAATAGCTTCTCTTCAAAGGCAGCTAGAAACTTTTGATATCTAACCTTACAGATACCCTTCAGAATTAGTGAATCAGTCACACTAATTCTTTCTAGCTTTGAACTGTTTATGATTGGTTCAGAGATGTTTGGTTACATTTGCCCAGTCAGTGATGGCTGCTTACTTAACAACCTACTCCACTATCTAACAGCTGAAAATTTTCCTTTGATTTTGATTGAGAGATGCATCCCCTTTTAGAGAAACTTGAAAATGTAAACAAAAAAATATATTTGATCTCAGAACCCATTTTTCATGAAGCATCTCAAAGAACTTGTTTTATGGAACACACTGGGAGAAATGGAAATGCTGATCAGATCAAGTCTTAATTTATTTTTTGAATTTAACAAAACATTTTTTATAAATAACACCTGAATATGTTGTTTTAGTATAAAATGTAAACAATGGAGAAGTGCACAGGACAAAACATAAAAGACTCCCATTGCTATTAATTCCACTCTGACTCCTTTTCCCAGGTAGCCTACGTGGGTACTGTGTATTCCTTGAAGTTTCCTTTTTAGGCATTTACATGTAAATATGTACAGTATATTCATACGTATATATGCATTTATGTATATTTAGTCTATATATGTTACACATACACACATACATAATTTATCAGACATATGTTTAAAAATATAATACAATAAAAGCCTTCTATGACAAGCCAATTGCCAGTATCATTCTGAATGGGGAAAAACTGAGGGCCTTTCCCTTAAGAACAGGAACAAGACAAGGATGCCCGTTCTTACCACTTCTATTTAACATAGTACTGGAGGTACTAGGTAGAGCAATCAGGCAAGAGAAAGCAAGAAAGGGAATCCAGATTGGAAAAGACGAAGTCAAACTGTCACTATTTGCAGATGACATGATACTATATATAGAAAAACCTAAAGACTCTATCAAAAAACTCATAGAGCTGGTTAATAACTTCAGTAACGTTGCAGGATATAAAATAAATGCCCCCAAATCAGTTGCATTTATATACTGAAATAATGAATTGATATAAAGTATAAATTAAAAACATAAAATATCTACATTACTTCTGATTAGTTTTGTTTATGTATGTTTCAGAAGTCTTTTTATGTCATTTCGTATTGATGTATCTAAACTTTTAGTATGCCATCATATGGATATACCACCGATTATTTAATCTTTCTTCCACTAAACAGTATGTTTGAGGGGGGAGTTGGTATTATAAGCAATGTTCCAGAGAATGTCTTGTAATTATATCTTTTCATAAATGTAGAAGTAGGTTGTATTTAAACATAATATATGCCTAGAAGCAGAATTGTTACTTAAAGTACATGTGCATTTTTTGGTTCTAATAAAAACTGCTAGCCTGTCTCTAGTTAGACCCCATGGGCTACATTCACACTAACAATAAATGACAAGACCAATTTCTCTGAATCTTTCCAGACATTTATTCTGTCTTTAATTTTTTTCCCCATAATCAGATAGGGAGGAAAATCTCAATTTTTATTCTTATTTGCATTTCTCTAATTACTTGAGTCCTTGAGTACATTTTCATTTCTTCTTCTGTAATTGTCCTGTTTGTATTTCTTTGCCCATTTTTCCATTGGGTAGTTTTCTTTTTTAAAAAATTGATTTGTAGGAGTGCTTTTCTTAGAAATTAATCTTTTAAATAGGATACACATATTTTCACGGAAGCCTTCACTTGTCTTTTAACTTTGTTAGTTATTTCTTTCCAAAGGAAGATTTTAATTTTATAAGGTAAAATAATTATCATTTTCCTTTGCTATTTTATGCGTTCGTCTCTGGCTTTATCTGTTTAACCACAATGAGATTAATTTTTATTCATTAGGTGAGAGAGATTGTATTAGTTAGGGAACATAACTGCTGAGGTAATTAGATTTAAAAAAATATGAGTCAAACGGAATGGAAGTGTTTCACTCAAGGAACAGCCCCTGGCAGTTCAGGTCAATGGTGACTATGTGGGAGGTAGACAGCTTCACTTCACAGGGTGATTTGGGGGATCCAGGCCAATTCTGGGTCTGCCATTTGCCATTTGCAGCTGGCAAGGCCTGTTTGAAGGTCATTTCCATACCTGTCAGTGTGAGGGGAAAAATGAGGTAGAAGCACATGTGTGAGTTTTTCTGAGCTATGTCTTAAAGTGGTACATATTAACTCTCATGTGATGCTCCCTAGAATCAGCCACAGGATCACACCACATTCCCCAGAAGAAGAAATGGATTTATGAACACGTGGCATCCTCTGCTACAAAATGTGAATTTATTTTTAAGCTTCTATAAATGGATAACCCATGTTTCTGTGATCTTTTATTGAGTAGGTCAATCTTTTACTTGAAATATCACCTTCACCATAAATTACACTGATGTAGACACACGATTTGTTAGGCACTCTCCTTCTGTCAACTGATTTGCTTATTCCTGCATGAATTCCATGGGATTTTATTTCATGTACTTTATAATAGTGACACTCCGTTATTATTCTTTTTCTAAATGTTTTTGACTATTTAGAAGCATTTTCTTTTACATAATCTTTTGAATTGTCAGGTTTCGTTAAAAAATCATCTTGTTTTGATTGAGAGGGCTTTGAATTTATAGACTAATTTGAGGAAAATACTTTTGAATTATTAAAATTCTCCATGCAGGAACATGAAATTTCTTTTATTATTTAGATTTTATTTTGTGTCTTTCACTAAAGTTTCATATTTTTCTCTTTATAGGGCTTTCACATTTCTGGTTAGTTTTTTCCCTAGATATTGTGTGGCTTTTATCCTATTGTATATGAAATCTTTTTTTCTATTTTTTTCTCATTATTTTCAAGCAAATTATTGATTTGTGTTTCTTTAATATCCAGCAACTTATGAAACTAAATTCATTCCAACGATTTTTTAATGGATTATTTTTTAGTGGAATAAATCACTATTAAGTACTGAACGGTTTTGTATCTTCCATCCTTCCATTTTGTTTGATTGGATAGGTCTTTTTTTTTTGTCTTTTTTGTGATTGGTAAGGGGATCGCAACCCTTGGCTTGGTGTCGCCTGCACCGCGCTCAGCCAGTGAGCGCACCGGCCATTCCTATATAGGATCCGAACCGCGACGGGAGTGTCGCTGCTCTCCCAGCGCAGCACTCTCCTGAGTGTGCCATGGGGTCAGCCCAGATAGGTCTTCTATAAAGCATATTTTGTGGTTGCTTGTGCCTCCTCATCTTGCCTTGAATTTAGTTGGCTGGCTCTATTGATTTTCCATGAAGAATAATGTTTGCAATGTATTTCTGAAAGAGATCCTTTCTTAGGTTGAGGAATTCTCTTCTACTACTTTTTCTATTTTTTAAATCAGGAAAGGCTGTTAAATTTTAAACAAAAAGTTTTGAGCATCTATTGAGATGCATCTGTTGCTAACCAGCCAGCCCTGTGTTTCCTGTCTGGTTTTAGTATAAGGCTAAGTTCAGTTGGTTAGAGCATGGTGCTGATAACTCCAACTCCAAGGTCCAGGATTTGATTCTTGTACTATCCAGCTGCAAAAAAAAAAAAAAAAGAATTATGAGTTTGGGAGTTTTCTGTTTTTCTATGCCCCAGAAAAATTTGTTTAAGTTAAAACTTTAAGGTTTAGTAGAACTTCCTCATGAAACTGTCTGGGCCAGGGGCCTTTTTGCAGCTAAGTAAATATTTAATGAACTTTACAATTCAATTTCTGCAAATATTAGTCTATTCAGTTTTTCTACTGATCTTTGAGTTGATATACTCCTAGGAAATGAAACTGTTCATATTAATTTACTCACTTTAGTATGCTTTTCTACCAAGAATTCTTTTGAAAAATGTTAAAATTATCCATATCTATAGTTCCTTTCTCATTTCTAATATTGTTTATGTGTCTTCTTCTTTTTTGGGGGGTATCATCTAGAATTTCACTAAATTTTTCAGTTGTGTTGGTATTTTCAAGATTTAGCATTGTGTTTTATTCATCAACCTACTACATTTTTCTCTGATTTAATATTTTTTACTTTTACCATCATTACTTCCCTTTTCCTACTTTTGTTAGATTTTTCTTGTAATATTTTGAATTAACTTTGGTATTTTCTACTGTCATTGAGTTATATTTCTAAATGGTTTGCTTGATGATTAATTCTCACACATTGTCATACATTTATACATATCAGGTTTTAAAAAAAATTTTGATTTACTCTTTAACCCAAGAGTTTACAAAGAAAAATCCCCTTGGATTATGTGAGCATACTTCAGAAAGTTCATGGGCAAATGAAATTAAAAGATACATGAATCTTTCCATTAACTTTCTGAAGACCCCTTATGTATTGCCTCTATCATGTTTTATCAGCAATATTGTTTGTGTTTTGAGAATTTGTTGAGATTTTCTTAGTGATCTGTTGTGTGGTCTTTTTTTCCTTAATGTTTGACAGGCCTTTTAAAAGAACAGGTATGTTTTGTTGGATATAAACTTCTTTATACATCAATTATGATTAAATTTAAATTATTCTACTTACCTATTTTCTTATTTTGGGCAATTTAATTTGCTACTTTCTGTTGGACCTTTGTTTAAATCTCTGACAATGATTGTAGAATTGTTTTTTTTTTTTTTTTTTGGCTGGCTCCTCCATGAGTATTTTGTTTACAAATTTAGCAGCTGGTTCGTTAGATGCTTGATGATTCATGACTATTAAATTTTCTTGGTTGACTGTATATTCTACCTGTGTGCAATATGATTTTTAATACCATCCATTTTGAATTATATTTTATTTGATAATATTAATTAATGAATATGGGTACATTTTCTACTTTGCTATTGTTTTTAAGATGTATGTGTGTGTATATATATGTAAATAGTTGCATTTTTTAGTTTCAGTCATTCAGTTTGTTTTATTGGGTCTCTGACAGCTTAGGACTGGAATTATTTTCTAACAATATTATTCTCTGTCTTTTCAAAGAGTACTTTAATCAATTTTATTTTCTATTATTGCATTTAGGCTTATTTCTACTCACTGTGCTTTCTTGTTGGTGGTGTTTCATCCTTTTCTTATCTTTTGTTGGATTTATCATGTTTTCTATTCTTTTTTCTTTTTCCTTCTGTAGAGTAGGCTGGGAGGTATAGATTTTAGTTCTCTTTTTCTGGTGGTCACCCTTGATATTTTAATTCATATATTTATACTTATAACCTTGCATTACAGATAAAAGGGCCAAAGGCAGAAAGCATAATGATTTTTTACTTGTTATTCAGGTGGTAGATGTTGATCAAAAAATTTAATTTCCTTAGGTTTTGAACTGTTTTTTTCTCCTAGGCCTCATCCTTTCCAAAACATTTGGCCCAATGTATCATGCTTTATTTATTATGCATGGTCCTTCCTTGATGTATCAGCAGACAAGTGGTTAGACAGTGTTCTTATTCCTCACCAGTGATTTTCACCAAGCTACAAACTTCATCAGTAATGGTACATTCCTTGTTAGAGCAATATCATTCTTTGGTCAAAGAAAATTAATAAAAAAGGAGAAACTATGATCATTTATTCAGCCATCTCTTATTACACAGGAGAGTAGGATTTATTCTTCACCTACAGGACCTCACACATATCCTAGCAGAGTAGACAAACTGTTATATACAAAAAGTAGTAGCCCAGAGGTGTTAAATGTGTTTAAAAGTAGCTCGTTGTTATTCAAACTGTTGTCCATGGAGCAGCAACATCGATATCTTCTAGAAGCTTGCTAGAAATGAAGAATCTCAAGCCCACCCCAGACCTACTAAATTAGAATCTTCTTACGATCCTAGGTGACTTGCATGCACACTAAAGTTTGAGAAGCATGGCTGTAATGAATCGTGTTGTCTTTGCTTCCTAATGCCCAAGAAGATCAGAGAAAACAATTGCAGCCATCTCTCAAAAAGGATACAGGACTCTGGGACATATAGATGGTCATTCTGGGCTTTATAAATTTTATCATACTTTTGTGTTTTTTCTTTTTTTCACTACTTTTAGCATATTCTGTAACTATATAAAACTGAATTACCTTTTGGTACAAGATAGAGTATAAATTCTTCAAAAAAATAGTTCTTTGTGATTAAATATTATCCACTTATAGTAGATCCATAATCAGTTTTCCTATAGATTTTACTTGTTTTTTCAATTTTAGAGGTGGCTGTGAAGAAATTTATTTAAGTGCCACCTTTCTGATGTCTTGAAAACTGAGTGATTTTACACACAAAAATTAGAACACTCAAGGTCCTCTCAGAAAAGATACCAATTTATCAAGCTACCATAGTTTTTCTCTAAATGCTGTTTTCTTAAGGAACATTTTCCTCATAGCTAAGAATATTTGGAATACAAAACTGAAGAGCCAGCTGAACTGGCTTTGTCCACCATCTTTAAGTGAGAGTGCAGTCTCAAAATTATCAAAATAACAAATACATTACTAAACACATTTTCTTGTTTTGTAGCACTCACTCCCTGATACTTGCAGATTTTAAAAATATTGAGTAAAATTTTATATAGTTTAATCAAAATGATAACCAGCATTAAGTATTTTTCCCCCCATTTTTGGATGGGGTAACAGAGGGAGTTTAGACTCTTTTACTGTGGGCTCCAGGCCTCCCACAGTCTTGCCTCAGCTCACAAAGTTTCAACCTTTAAACATCTTTGGCTATAGTCTACTGTATTAATTTCCTAAGGCTGCCTTAACCAAGTACTACAAATGAGGTGGCTTAGAACACCAAAATTTATTGTTTCACAGTTCTGGAAATTAGAAGTCCAAACTCAAATTGCTGGCAGGCTAGAGTCCCTCCAATCTGTAAGAGAAGGCTCCTAACTTGTCTCCTTCAGCTTCTGGTAGCCTCAGGCCTTCCTCGCCTTGTGACAACATCATTACAGTCTTTGCCCCTGTCTTCACATTGTCTTCCCTCCATGTGTGTCTGTCTCTGTGTCCAAGTTTCACCTTTTTATAAGGACATCAGTCATAGTGGATTGGGGCCCAACATAATGATCTCATTTTAACTTGATTACCTCTGTAAAACCCTATTTTCTAATAAGGGTACATTGTGAGATACCGGGGCTAGATTTCAACACATCTTTTTGGAGGGAAAAATTGAACTGTAACAGCAACTGATTCATTCTCTTTTCCCGGTATACCCCACATGATTTTTTTCCTTCAGATAGAGTTGCCAGATTTAACAAATAGAAATATGGAAGCCTCAGTTAAATTTGAATTTTGGATAAAGAACAAATAATTTTTAGCATAGGTATGTCCTCAATAATTCATGGTGAATTCTTATGTCAAATTTTTGTTGCTGTTTATTTGAAAATTGATTTTATCTTATAAACTTATTTCTAGGCCTTTGTCTTTAGTTTGGTTAAACTATCTTTCAGAAATCCTAACATGACTTTTTCTTCAAGGGTTGGCTCAAATGCTACCTACTCTAAGAAGATTTCTCTGATATCTTCATCTGAAAGTCATTTCTCTCTTCCTAACTTCAGAAAAACTTAATCTACACTTCGACTGTGACATTGGAAAGTTTCAACCTTGTATTAAAATTATTCATAAATGCATCTCACCTATCCTACTAAATAGAAATTGTTTGAAGGAAGAAGTTCTCTTTATGATTCAGTTTTCTATCCGATTCAGCAGCTAGCTCAGCTCCTTGGGACAGTAGGCATTCAGAAAAAACTTGTCCTTATTTGATTTGGCTTGCTGAAGTAAAATAACAGCACCACTTAATAACTAGAAGAGACACAAATACGTGCAAAAAATGTCTACCCTATAGTGGGACTCTGAGTCTTTAACAAATGCTCCCTGTTTCCTAATGTGCTCCGTCCTCAGCAAACTGCTGCTTTGACCTACACTAAAACTTCATCATCAAGCACAGGCTCCTCATTTCCCTGATTTATTATAAAGGATTAAAGTGCTCACTGGTATTTACTTTTGATGATTTATGCCTAGACTATATTTATAGTCAGTGTGGAAGAAATATTGAAAGGTGTATTCACACCAGCATTTTTCAGAAACAGCCCGTCTGAGTGGGTAGCCAGTGCACAACAGAAAGAAAGAGGAGAGCCAGACTCATTTTCAATAGTAATAATTCCACTCTGTACTAATTGCAGGATAGAGATGCTCTTTATTTATTCTTTAATTTATTCAGCCAACCAACAAGTCATTATTCATTGAGTTGGTAAAAAAACCTGCTTATGTGGGTAATGCCTTCAAGGCCTTTACAATTAAAATTCAGTAAAAGTACTTCATAGTATTCATGCTAAGAAACAGAACTAGTATCCTCCTTAAATTGCAATTAAAAATCTTAATTAAAAAAATACTATTTTTCCTAAACCGATTAATTGTGGATCACTGCTTTGTCCAATATAAATATGTATATGCCATTCTCACACTTGAAAAAGGGACGAGAGATAAGAAAACAGTTTGTGTGTACAAATAAGGTTGGAAAATACCAGGTAAAAGAGACTTCTTTGTGCCAGAGCTTCTTAGATCTTTTAATATATCAATGTGTTTATGTAATCACAGGTTTAATCTTTATGTGCTTTACTTATCAATATAGTTTGGAAACAAAATCATATTATATCATGATTTTATTGTACAAACGTATTTTGAGAATGAAGACTCAATCTATATGGTAATTTATGCTATAATATCTTCTTTTGTTGTAATTAATATCTTCTAAATGTTAGATTAGCAAACTTTTTTCCCCCAAGATATGATATATAAGACTTGGCTATTAATAACAAGTGTTAATTTGGTGTTATCAGTCCAAGTTCATTCAGGGAAGCAGAACCACTATGAGAATAAGGAATTTACTGTAGAAATACCAGTTCCCACAATTGTGGGAGTTTCTGGGGTTTGAGGATCTGAAAGAAGGAACTAGAGAATCAGAGAGAAGTTGTTAACAGTTCTGATAACCCCAGGGACAGCCAGTTGCTGGAGTGCGACTGCAAGGAAGAGCTGGTGGAGAGGTCTCCGGGTGTTCACTCTGCAGAACGGAGATGCAAAAGGACTACTTAAAGCAACATCAATGCGTTGAGAAGCCCAGAGCATCTGTATCCCACAGAAAATGGGAATAGCTCCCATTTAAAGTTAGCTTCTGTTTTTTATTGTAAAGACAAGGAAGTTTCACAAGAAAATTCAGTTGATTAAATCATTACAAAGGACGCAAGGACATGGTCAGTTTTCCAAAAGCTATCAAAAATCTAGCTACTACTGTGCTATAAAAAAGGATGAAATACTGCCATTTGCAACAACATGGTTGGACCTAGAGAGAATTATATTAAGTGAAACAAGTCAGGCACAGAAAGAGAAATACCACATGTTCTCACTTATTGGTGGGAGCTAAAAATAAATAAATAAATACACAAACAACCTGGGGTGGGGGTGAGGGAAGAAGACACAACAATTACAATTCCTTGAAGTTGATACGACAAGCAAACAGAAAGGACATTGTTGGGAGGGAGGGGGGAGAGGTAGGAGGGAGGGAGGTTTCTGTAATGGGCCACAATAATCAACCACATTGTATATGGACAAAATAAAATAAAATAAAATCTAGCTTAAGCAATGGAAACTGGTTACATCAGTAAAATTAACAATGTGACATTCCAAAGTACAATTAGTGAAAAGCTAAATTGTTCAAACTGGCTCATAACCTAAAGTATAACCTCTCCTTAAGCAAAAGTTACATTCTTATGATAAAATCTAAGTACAATTATCTCTAAAGTTTCTCCCAACAGACAGCTTGCCCCTAGCAAATATATTTTTTTACATCTTTTCCTTCAGCAATTCTTAAAATCTCCTAGCAGTATGGGTATAACAACCACCAAATCATGAAAGTATACAATCCCGTACCTAAGCAGTGATTAGAGTTGATTAGATGGGCTTTTGCCCTCTGGCTGTAGGCCGTTGCCCCCTACCCAAGGGCTTTTGACCCAATATGTATTTACCTTAAAAACTCTATTCTAAACATCAAATGAAAATGAACATTATCTAATTAGAATCGATTACATAGGCTTTTGCCCTCTATCTGTAGTGTTTGGTCTCTTGTCCGAGGGCTTTTGCCCTATATGTATTTACCCAAAAGCCCTATTCTAAAATCAAATGAGAATCAAGATTTCTAACCTACCACATTCAGGAGGCATTTTTTGCTGTGTCTGGGTTGACTGTTGGTCAGCAAGACCAGCAGAGGGCAAGGAGAGCTAGACATGAAGTGGGGGAGAATGAAAACAAGCTGGAATCTGCTGGCCCCTGCACATCTCTCTTTCACACACGCGATCATGGCAACTTTCAAAGAATAATGGCAGCTGCTTCGCTTCTGACTTCCAAATCGCACACATACTTCTCTTTTGGCCACCTCTAACAAGAAAATACACAGAAAAGGGGACTGTGGGGATGTAGTTCCAGTTTATGTAAGTTGACACACAATAAAACCACCACAATGGGATTAGGGATACATTCCTAAATTCCTATCAGGAAGGTACACTTTGCCTCTGGTGTCCTAGTTCCAGTCGTAGCTGTGCAGTTAGTGTTGTGTGACCTTGGGCTAGGGATTCAACATCTTTGGATTCAGTTTCCGTATTTGCTAAAGGAGGGTGTCCTCAGGTCTCTCCCAATTTTAACATATGAAGAGAATTGTGACATCCTCAGCCCACTTCTGCTAATACAATACATTAAAATAGATTTTGTAAAAGTGTAATAAAGCTTATTGTAGTGGATTGAATTATGTCCCCCCAAAATTCATTGAAGCTTGAATTGTGTCCCCCAAGTTTTATGTCTTAGAAACTCGGCTCCCACTGGAACTGTTAAGAGGGTGGGAAAATCTATTATGGTAATTGAAAGGTGGAGCCTTGAAGAGGTGATTGGATTGTAGGACCATGCAGTAGTGAATGGATAAAAAATGGTGGTCAGGGGCGTGTTTCTGAGGGCTTTAAAAGGACAGAGCATGAGGAAGTGTCTCTCTCTGCTCTCTTTGCATCCACCATCTTGCAATGTGAGGCCCCTGGGTCACTGTCACCACCACCAGATGGACTTTGGACTTTCCGGCCTCAGAAACTGTAACAATAAATTTTATTTGTTTTGTAAATCACCCGATGTTAGGTATTTTGTTATAAGCAACAGAAACAAACTAATATAATTATTCGGGAGTGTAATAAAAACTAGATACAACTCTGGAAAAATTTATTATTTCGTGCCAGGACCAAAATAACAGCTGTCTAAGGAGACACTGACAATATTCTGTAACCATGAGGGCAAACTCAAAATAGAAAAAATTATTCCATTTCATTCCAATCTGGAGTTTTTTTTTCTTTTCTTTTCTTTTTTAAATTACCATCCATTGTCATTTCTTCCAAAATTATATGTGGCATTTTTTTCTAAGAGGTTTTAAATGATTGGCTTTTCATGCTTTGCAGTTTCTTCAGTGTGTAATAAAAGATAAAACTTTCTTCACTGGTAAAGTTAATTTCTACACGAATTTAAATGATTAATAGAGAAAATAGTTTTGGTAATACTGAAATGGGATTGTTTTTTCTGTAATGTATGTTGTATATACATACTCTTTATATATAACATAATTACTTTTGTCAAACATTTATGAGGCAACTACTATGTGCCAGTCACTCCACTAACATTGGCAATACAGTTTTCAAAGAAACATAAGCAAGAGGCTAGCTCAATGCACAAACATCCACCCAGATAATTTCAGTATGAGGAGCTGAATTCTGTTAGATTTACTCATGCTGCTCTTGTAAGAGCACAGAAGAGAGCCGGGAAAGACATCTTTGAAGAAGCGGTGTCTGAATCGAGGTGACCCTTTTCCTCTTAGTCTCATTTGTATGCTACAGTTTAATGAAAAGCAGTGAACTTGATGAAGGGAAGAGAATACAAAAGGGAAATCTAGTCACAGGAAGATCAAATGAGAAGAGGCTGGAGAAATGTGGCTCATTGCTGGAGTGTGTGCCAGGTATCGGGTTAAGCACCTTATTTAATCCCAGTAAAATCCTATGGATTAGAACTATTATTAAGTTATTGTTAAGTGAATATCAGATGAAAGGCAAGGATTCAAGCTGGAAAGGTAGGGAGAGGCTGGTTTACAGAGGATCTTCATCTAGTTAATAAGCTTAGGCTTGTTTTCTGAAGGAAGAAATAAGAAAAGTATTTAGCACGAGTTTGCACAGGCAGATTTGTGTTTTTGAACTTTTCGACAGGTCTTTGGAGGATGTATTGGGTCAGAGTTGGAAAAGTGGGAACCAATTAAAAAGGAATAGTAATCATACAGACCTACTTTAGGAGTGATGGACAAAATGAAAAAGAAGAGATGAATTAAAAAAAAAAATTAGAAAGCATTTTATTACAGGGTGTTAACAAAAGACCATGAGATCTGCGGAGGAAGGAAAAGGAAATTTTACTTTCAGAGAAAGAGACAATCCACAGATTGGGGAACGCAACCTCCGGGGGGAAACAGAAAGTGCGCGCTCCCAAGGAGGGAGAAAGAAAACAGCACTTACGTCTTGCAGGGTCAGCTTTCATACATATTTAACAGTTTGGGGGGATTTTATGAATATATATGAGGGAAGTCATGCCTGTGTGCAATGGGTGCACACATTGCAATATATGTCCCATGTTCACTTCGGGGTGAAGATTTTGTATTAAAATGAGGTGGAATTTGGCTCCTGACATCAAAAGGTGATAACCATAGGGCACTAAAGATGGTTTGAGCATGGTCTTTATAAACTGGCCAAAACTGGTTTGTTGTTTGCAGCTGCTTATCAGGAAGGAATATTTGTGAAGCTGATTCTCTGTCCAATTGGAGCTGTAGTGGGTCTCAAAAATAAGAGGGGCCAGTGGGCTGGCACCAGGTGGCCTTGTCAAGATCAGTAGGGAAATTTCCAGCTGTAGCTGTTTCAACATTATTTTTCAGGAATTGGTTTCTTCTTAATTATAGGAAAGAAAAGACTTGTGACAGTAACATATATATATTTTGTAAGCAGGGGAATGTGTCTAATCCCTCGTTCTGCCATGGCCATTTGGTACTCTTTTGTAGTTTTAGCCTGTCTCTTTTTAGCTACAGGTGTTGAAAAAATGCCAAAATAACTTTCTCATAAGTCTGTTTTGTCTTTGAAGTAATATTTTGTCTTTGAAACAATATTTGCTCGTTACACTAGTCTGGCCTCTAATCACTACCTGCATTTTTGGCTTCTGTAACTGAGCTTTCTTATCTGCCTAGACCACATGAATTCCGAGAAATGAAACTTACTCCTATGCTACCCTTGTAAATGTGTCACCTATAAAATCTTTGTAAGACTGGAGTTCAGGATCCAGATTTCCAAGCATTAACTTGTCTGGGCCCGCCAGTATAATAAAATACCTGACAGTGCCCACTGCTTCTTGGTCCAGTCCATTTCCATAACACAGGGAGCCCATTTTGTTTATCAGTTGGGGCATATTTTAACAATAGTCTGATTAAAAACATTAGGTTGGGAGAAATCAAATTTAGTTGTTCTTTTCACCATTATAATAATTATGGATATGCATAACTTTTAACATAAATTATTACTGAACTCTGACTGCAGTTTCAGTCATTTTTTGGAGCTTGGTTGTTCAATTTCTATGCCATCAATCTTCAAAGTACTTGAGCAAATTTCATGCACAGACACTGTAAGCAGCCAACCCTATATCTTTGCCCTTTCTTCATTATTGAAAGAACCATAATGGGGCAGCAATTCAAATAACCAAAAGTAAAACATTCCATTCCGCAGTACTTCTTGTAGTCACAGGTGGCTATGTGACATAATTTCATCTTATGAGGTATAAGTGACAGTCTGCTGGAATTTCTGAAAAGATTTTTTTCTTGATAAATCTAACATATTTGTTTTCCTGCCTATAATCTAGCTGCAATGTCCATACGTGGCTTTGCCATTTTGTGACCACACATCAAGAATGTTAAGTAGAAAGACTGAGCGAGACTGGTTTGTTGAATATCTGTACCAGCTTTCAATTGCCAAGCCAGGCCTCTTGTTATTTGGGAAAATAAATGCCTTTCTTGGTTAATCACTGTTTTATGATTTTTATTAAATATAGCTGAATGCATTCTGACTTCCTGTTATAATTATATCAGCTTCCCCAAAAGGCAATCCCCAAAGGAGCAGATTCAGGGGGACATGGTAATATAAGTTATCTCTTAAGTTTATCCAGCCACATTATCCCTATGACCTCCAAACAACTAAGTCCTCTTTTGGGGAGAGAGGAGCATTCTGTAAAAAATACAAACATTTGTTTTTTTCAGTAGGTGAAATCCTTCAGTAAGTTTTCTTACTGGCAGATTATAAGAAGAAGATATGAAAAAATTTTAACTCACTTTGTAAATTTATTTTTAACGGAAGAAGAGTTGAGGTAGAAGCCTGAAATGAAAGGCCAGAAATGGCCTCGAACATCCACTGGGCAAGTCTGAATCCGACTACTATTCAGAATATTGTCAAGAGATGTGCCAATAGGTCGAATAGAGAATTACATCAAGCTAGCCTGTTCTTTTCTTGAGCTGGAAAGAGTACACTTCAAGCAAGTGTTTGACGAGCAATTACCTCACACAATTTTCTTGATAAACCTTGAGACATGCGCTTTCCTTGGAGATCATTTAAAATTTTTTATTCAATTTTTTTGCAGCATTTATAAGCAGACCCCAAAGGTAACCGAACAACAACAAAGAAAATTGCCAATGGCTTACATACAAAATGGAACCCACTCTTTGTTGTAGTTTAGAAAATGCTACCCCTCAGCAGTAAAAGTATGTGTGAATCTGCTAAAGGAAAAGCAATCAGGACAAACAATTTGAACTAAAACAAAGACAAAAAAGGTATTTAAAATACATGGGTAAATGGAGACTTTTCAACAAATGATATGAGAACAATTGAACATCTTCATGTAAAGAAATGAGTCTTGAGCATAAACCTTACACCTTTGACAAAATTAACTAAGTACAGATCATAGACCTAAATGTGAATTGTGAAGCTATAAAACTTCTAGAAGATAACATAGAAGAAAATCCAGTTCACCTTGAGTTTGGCAATGAGTTTTTAGATATAACACCAGAAGCATGATCCATGAAATAAAAAATTGATAAAGTAGATTTTATTATAATTTAAAATTCTGCTCTGCAGAAGACACTGTGAGTAGAAAGAAAAGATAAGCCACATACTGGGAGAAAATACTTACAAAATGCTTATCTAAAAAAGAGATTGTATCTAAAATATACAAAGAACTCTTAAAACACAAAACTTTAAGAAAACAACCCAATTAAAAATATGGGGAAAAAAAACATAAATAAATGTTGAAAAAATATAAACAGACACTTCACCAAAGAATATATACAGAAGGTAAATAAGCATATGAAAATATGTTCAGTAGTATATGTCATAAGGGAATTGCAAATTAAAAAAATAAGGTATCAATACACACCTATTAGAATAGTAAAAATTCATGCAACTCATGATCTCAAATGCTGTTGATGAGGTGGAGCATTAGGAATTCCCAATGATTGTTGTTTGGATGTAAAATGTTACAGCCACGTTGGAAGCCGGTTTGGAAGTTTCTTACAAAGCTAAACATAGTTTTTCCATATGATCCAGCAATTGTGCTCCTAGTTGTTTACCCATTTGATTAGAAAATTTATGTTCATACAAAAGCCTGCACATAAATGTTTATAGTAGCTTTGTTCATAAATTGCCCAAACTGCAAATAATCAAGATGCTCTTCAATAGGTGAATAGAAAACAAACTGTGATAATTAATGAAATGGAGTATTATTCAGTAATTAAAAAAAAAAAATGAATTGTCAAGCTAGGACATGACATGAAGGAAACTTAAATGTATGAAGTTAAAGAGGCCAATCTGAAAGGTAACATAATGTGAGATTCCAATTATATGACATTTCTGCAAAAGGAAAAACTATAGAATGAGTAAAAAGATCTGTGATAGGCAAAGGCTCAGGGGGCTGGAAAGGGATGAATAGGTAGAGCGCAGCGGATTTTTAAGGTGGCAAAACTATTCCATATACTATAGTGGTGGATAGATAACAATATGCATTTGTCAAAACCTGTACTTCAGAGAGTTCATGGAAAGATTCGTATTATTTTTTAATTCTATTTTTCCATGAAGTACTGTTGTAGAACTGTTTAACACAAAGAGTGAACCTTAATGTAAACTATGAGCTATAGTTAACAATGTATCAGTATCAGTTCATTGTAAATCTTGCATTACATATGAATGTATAACATTGATAATAGGGAAAATTGTGTATAGGGGAGGAGTGCATATGGGAACTCTGTACAATCTTCTCAATTTTTATAAACACTGAAAACTGTTCTATGTAATAGTCTATTAATTTAAAAATATCTTAATTTTAAATATTAGAGCAATAATTTGATGTAAGTAGCTCCAGCAATTGTCGAAGAAAGAATCTAATATTGACCAACTTAAGGCCACATTCCTTCATTATTCTTACAAATCTCACAAAAAAACCTTGAGAGGAAAGACATGTTATTCTAATTTCTTCAAATAAAGGCATTAAGTCTTAAAAGTTCTGCGAGTTGGGCAAGATCACACAGCTGGGAACTGCTGGATCTAGGCCCAAATCCAGTCCCTTTCTGATGATAAATTCCAAAGCTGTCCAAACCCACCATAGTTTGGTAGTAATATGCTTGGGCTCTGGGACTGAGCAGACCTCACTTCACATCCCAGGTCTGCCATTTCTCAGCTAGGTAGCCCTAGGCAATTACTTATCTCTGTAAATCTCAATCTTCTTCTTCTCAAATAACTTAATAATAGTTCTACTTCATTGGATTATTACTGACAATAAAGAAAGTTCTTAGCCTAAAGTCTGTAACATATTCAATGGTCAGTATAAAGTTCTCTGCTATCATCACCATCATCTGAATCAGTGGTATTGGGGGAATTTAATGAGCTAAGGTGACTTGAGCAGAAGACCAAATATGTGGAAGAGTCTAGAGTTACCAAAAGCAGAAAATGAATTTTTACAAGGGAACAGGAAGCAAGGCTAGCCATAGCCGGAACATGTCAGGGATCATGTCCATCATCCTTCTTCTTTCCCTCTGCATCTTTATGCAGATGACATAAGGAAAAACAAACAAACCAAAAAAGAGCTTACAGAGCTATTCATTTAAAGGGAAAGTCATAAAAAGACAGCTCCAGGGGGTAGATATGGAGCCAGAAAAGTCTCTTTTTCCAACTCAACCTTGGTGGCAAGTAAGTATGGTGGAAGGATTCATTAGTCATTTAAGAATTTTATCTTCTGGGCTTTTTTTAGCAGAAATCACCAGAAATGACTCTCCATTTTGCTGATTCTCAAAATCACAAGTATGATAGGCAGGTTAAAGTTTTCAGAATAATTTTTAAATTGACTTGAGTTTCAGGTGCTCAAAAGGGAATTCTTGCTATCTAAAGTGAAGTTTCTGGGGTAGTGGCGACCATTCCAATTACTTTGGTATGTGGACAAAGGCTATGTATACAATGCCCGGCAAATAGTAGGTATAGGTCTTAAATGAATGAATGAATGCATAAATGGTAACTCCCTTACCCTCATCCCAGTGGGGTTGCTTGTTCTGGTGCGCTTTAGAAATAAGTGTCATGTGCTCATCTTCCGAGGAGAGTCTAGGGATAACTGAGCCAAACTTTGGAAGAATCAGTGACCCAGTGAACTTTTCCATATATGTGTGGCCTTGAAACATAATCCCTAAAAGGGGGACAGGCAAAAGGTTAGTGATTGTCTTCTCTGGGCCAAAGAAAGGAGATTCTCTTCTCTAACTCCTATTGTTAAGATTGTTTTAAGTAGGGGTGGCACCCAGGAAGGAGCAGAAATTAAACCAGGATCTTTGTGTGACTTGGGCTCACTTTGGGTGTGGTGATAGTCATGATAGAACTAGTGAAGGTAAAGAAGAAACAGCACCTGGAGTATGGGGATCTTGCTTTAATTAACAACACAAAGTATATAACACTGCTGTGGCCCAAACTGAGCTAAATGGGACTGTAACAAATATCTAGAGAAAGAGAGCTCTCAGGGGTTTGTGCAATTAGTTATTTTGAGGTTTTAAAGTTCACTCATTTATTAGTTATTAGTATAAAGTGACATGATTTAACTTAGATAACATGTATCATATTTTATCAATTGTTAGACACATTTGTTTTTGTCCACATTTTCACATCTCTGAACTAGAATGTATCTTACATTCAAGGGCATCTTACAGTAATCAGTACTATTTTTTCCCTTGTATAATGGTTCATAAAATAATAATGTATCTTATAACTGAGCCTCATAGATTCAATGAAATATGATGTGAAGAACATAACTCAGTACTTTTAATTCCCTTCTCACATGATCATTTCTTCATGCATTCATTAAATATGCATTTACTTAACCAATAGCATGACAGGATCTGTCTGTACTTGGTTCGGGGATTAAAGACGAAGCAGGCCCCATCTTCAAAGAACTCACTGCTGAGCAAGGCAAGCTTGCACACAGATAAAATAGATAAAGATACTAAAGGCTTGAAATAAGGCAGTCACAGTGAAGATGAAGACAGTTTCATAGTTATGGAAACTAGTCAGGAGCTAAAATTGAGAAGGGGCTGATCAGTTTGCTTTGGCAAAGTTTCAGTGATAGCGTGAATTTCCAATACAGTGAACAAAAGAGCAAAGCAGGTTTTGCCAGAATCCTGCTAAGTTTTAGATACCTATCAAACATCTAGGAGTTGATGTGAGGCACTGGACCTAAGGAAGAATCCTGTGATGGTCATGTAGATCTGCAAGTCATGGGTATGTACTTGGCAGGTAAACCATGGGCATCAAATAAATTGTCCAGGATAAACATGCAGAATAAGAGAAAGTCAAGAATGAAGCTTTTCTTAGGTACAGTAGGACATGAGTGCTCGGAGAAGGAGGTAACCTAGAGAAAATGGTCTCTGAAGAAGCCTCAGAAGAGAGTTACAGAAGCAAAGATTGCTGCAGAAAGGCCGAGTGAGATGGGTCCACAGAGTCTGTTAGATGTGGAAATTCAAATGACACTTGATAATGTCATCAATTAATAGCATTCTCTGGGGTAATATTTAATAGTATATTTCTTTGGTTTTTATTAAACAATCAGGGAGAAATGACTATGTGAAGAATATATTTTCTTCTGCTGCAAATTGCTGAGGAAGTCTTTGTTTTATGTGTCACATACTGTGTCTTGTATAAGGTCCTGTGAAGTTGAATTCCTCCAAGTATTTAGTGCAAGGGAAGTTTTTGTCACCTGTAAAATGATTACATTTCCTTTATTCAGACAGTGAGAGCATGTGATCCATTATTTCACTTTGTCTCCGGGCTGCCAGGAAGGTCAGAGCTAAAGGCAATGCTCGGTCACCTTCTGACCCCAGATTCTGGGTAGAATGCTCTCTCTCTCTTTTGCTATCTCCTGATCTCTTTTCGCTTTTATCTTTTATTGTCTTGTGTGTTTATTAAAAGCAATTTCAAATATATTTCAGAAGGATGGAAAGTATAAATTATAAATGAATAAAAATAAATAAAAACACAGCCATCACCATGTATTTTAGGATTTATTTGATTTTTCTACTGCAATAAGGTCTGGGGCATGACTTAGTAGTTAATATTAATGTGTAGAAATGAAGGCTTGCATTGTTGATCTCCTTTTGCGTGATCTGTGACAGCAGCTCTTTATTCAAACTATTTTAGGAGTTGAGCTCATATCATTAATGATTCAGGTGCAGTAATCAAATAATAAACCCCAAATCCACATTGATTTCAATCTCTATTCAGGACACTAGGGAAAATAATCAGTGTTTGCTGAAGGAATGAGGAAAACTGGAGAGGAAATAAACGTTATTTTTAAAACCCCTTTGGAATATATTACACAGGGAGGAAAATTTGGTAGCTATTTTAAAGGTAATGGACAGATTCTCTAAAAAATATGATATTCTTCATTACTGATAACAATTATGCCATAACATATTTAGAGCTTTTAGTATAAAAATAGTATGTTTCTTAATTGTTTTAAGATTGTTACTTAAGTTTATCTTGCTGGTGATTAGCAAGAATTGGAAGTGCCTTAATTTCTTACAGAGCTCTTATGGAGTATGTCCTAGATGGCTGTGATCAGTTTTCAAAGGCACTGCTAATGACTTTAACAAACCTGATAGGAACAGAGGATGACCTAATAATGACAAAAGTCATAGCCACAATTTTCAAGAATTTACAAGATTCCAGGTACTGTACAAACAATTTTATATGCATTGTTGTATTAAATCCTTATAGCAGAATGATGATTATCCCTGTTTTTCAGAGGAGAAAACTGAGTCTTAGAAAGGCCACTCAGCCCAAAGTTAGGATTTGAACCTACAATTTTAATCATTATGTTTTATTGACTTGGAATTCATCCTGGTATCTCCTCTTTCATCACTTCCCAAATGTAATTATTCTTTAAATTTTGTCGATTTTACTTTTTAAACACTTATTATATTTAGTTTATAATCTTCATTGATATTCATCTCTAGTTCAGACTGTCATTGTCTTATTCCTGAACTTTTGCAAAAGCCTCATTATATCAGGGATTTCCAGCAACTTTGAGCGAGGAGCTTTAAAAAGGCCTCATATTCTAGCGTTAAAAGGCACCTATAAAACTGTAGAAACTTATCAAAAGCAACCATTTCAGAGCCCTGGACATTGGCCAATGATTGAAGACAAACTGAGAAGGACTAATTGGTGAAAAACTGCAAACATTTAGATAAGGAAAGTGGGAATACAATGCATTCTTACCAATAGCTATATCCATTTAGAAAACAAATAGCAAAATAGCAGTTGTAAGTCCAACCATACGATAATTACATAAAATGTGAATGGGTTAAGCTCCCAAATTAAATGCAGACATTGTCAGATGAAAACAGAAAGAGTAAGATCTGACTATATGCTGTCTACAAGAAATACCCATAGATTTGAAGACCGAACTAAATTGAAAGTAAAAGGATGTAAAAAGAAGCATACCATGCAAACAGTAACCATACGGATCTGGAATGACTGTATTAATGTCAGACAAAATTGACTTTAAGACAAGAAATATTACTAGAAACAAAGAAGAATATTTCATAACAATGAAGGGTCAATTTTTTAGGAAGACACGACAGCTTTACATACATACAAACACCTAACAACAGAACCTCCAAATAGGTAAAGCAAAAACTAACACGAAAACAAAAAATGGAAAACTGAACTATAATAGTTAGAGACTTTTATACCCCACTCTCAAAAATTGATACACAAACTAAACATAAAGTTAGCAAGGATATACAAGACTTGAACCGCATTATCCATCACCTTGACCTCACTGATAGTTGAAGATGCATTCTTTTCAGGTGCACATAGTGTATTCTCCAGGTCATTCAATATGTTATATGTCTTCCCAGAGAAAAAGCCTAGGAAAAAATACCAATCCAGTAGCAATGTGCACCCCAGAATCTACACTGTACCTTTTTAAATATAATTTGTCATTAAACGGTACCAGCTACTTTGGAGAAATGACCGATTCCAGGTTAGGTGGAAAATGTTCAAGAACAGCCTGAGGATATTATGTTATATCAGAAACTAAGGAACCTTTCAAAGACAACTGAAAGTACACCAAACAGAGAGAGGAGGCTTGATGGGACTTGCATCAGCTGACATGAAAAAATTTTAGCATCAGAGAAATAATGGTTGTTAGAGCAGATTGCCTATCCTGATTAATATAATTGTGTGTTATTATCTCCATTTTAAAATAAGGAACCAAGACAGGAAAATGCTGGATAACTTGCCCACAGAATAACAATTATTAAATGCACCCAAACCTGAACCTTGTTTCACTAATCCTTAAGAATATTCTGTTAATTACCACACTATGCCAGAACATTTCATGTGACTAACACTTTATGGCCTATACCTCAGCATCTTTATTACTCCTTACGTTGTATTTTAAGTCCTGGCTTCAAACTCTGGATCACTTTTCAAAATCCTCCTTAGCCTTGAAACTAATGCTAAAGCTTCCTTGACTGCTTTTTGTTTTAAAACTATGGCCTGACCTGTTCCCTCAAAATAAGTTGGCCATGAAAATTCCCCACCTTCAAGAACTTGAGCTTCTGGTCCAAGCAAAGACTTTTTCTCTGGAAATTTTTCCCAGGGCAAACACACTGCAATCAGCTAGGCATTTTACAAATATCTACTTAGACCAACAATTTTCAACATTGTTGAGACCAGTAGTTCTTAAAGACTGGTTTCCAGACCAGCAGCATAAGCTTTATCTGGGAACTTGTCAGAGAGGCAAATTCTCGGAATACTACACAGACCTTCTGATTCAGAAACTCTGGGGATGGGGCCCAGCACAATCTGTGCTTTAACAAGCCCTCCAGGTGATGGTGGTGCCCACTAAAATTTGAAAACTGTTAATTTACCCATCCACTTTAAAGCCCTGCTTGGAATTAAAAAAATACCTAATGAAATAAAACAAAACACAAAAATTCTCTCCTCTGTAACTTCTGCAAGTATGTTGTATCTTTTGATCAATCTTACAAAGCCACTCAGTGCCTTTATCAGTATATGGCATTGCCCACCCTTACCTGTGAGTCTTCTTACAACTATTTGAACTTTCTCTTACTTTCTTTTCTAAACATTTTTGTTTTTGCAAATTGCTTCTCATCTACTTTCTCCTTCTGCTGCTGTTTATATTATTGTTGTTTTTCCTCCCTGAACTTTTCGGCTTCACTCTCTTCTTGCACTCAATTTAGACTCTGTTATGCTGCATTTATTTCACATTCACTCTCTGCCCTTCTATCCTTACTTTTATTTGATTCTCTGTAAATGCTGCTCATTGTAGGGTCACCTACTTCCTAAGGACAGACCTCAAACAATGGTCATCAGTAAGTCATCCTAACTTCACCTCCTACCCACTTAGGTCTCGGATACCCTTTGTTACATTTCCATAATAACTACTTTTTCTTCTTTTTAAAATATGGGGCCATATAGGTATGGAGAGGGTAAATTCTAATCCTTGTATCATAGCACACTGTTATCTGGTTTTACAAAGCCCCTTTCATTTAATTACACATTTATTTGATTTTATTCCTATTTCTCATCCTTATTTTTCTCCCTTTCAAGAGCAATCACACCTCTTGGTTTTGATATTTTTGAATTATTATCTTTGTAAAATATGTAATTTTTATGTATATTTATTTTAAATTTACATAAATAGTATTGTTTAAAAAATACTTCACCCTGTTTATTATTTTTACTTAACACTGTTTTGAATAGTTCTCCATGCTGCTGGATATAGACTTACTCTGTGGTTTCTAGATACCGGATAGAGCTCCATGGTGTACACCCAACATATTTTACTTATCTTTTCCTCTACTCACTGGAAATCGCAGGGCTACTTATATTACTATGGAAATGTCATTTGTTTTCATAGAAAATAATGGCTCTTGGCAGAGTACAGCAGGAGGCCCATCATGCTTGTGGGAAAAACAAGACCTGGCTCTGTGGTACTTCTTGGTTTCCGCCTGTGTATATGTCAGAGTTCCAATTTGGAAAGATTTATCTGTGTTTTATTTTTAGCTCTATTTCTCATTAAACATGAGGTACCTCAGTATATATTTTTCTTTTATCCTCAAATGAGAAGTGCAGTGGATCATTCCTCTCTGTACTCATTTTAACAAAGTTCTGTAAATCTGCTTCTCCCTCCCAGTGGTGAATGGGTGCATTCTTCGTTTGTTCTATTAAATACTGGCTTTCGTAAGAGGTGTAATGCCAACACAATTTTTAATAGCAAATTCTAGGGAAATTGGAGTCACACTTGTGTGTTTCACAGGGAAAAGTTAAGAAATGTAATTTCATTGAAAAATAAAAGTTGGAATTCATCAAAATTTAAAAAATTTATGCATCAAAGAGCACTAACAGAGTGAGAAGGTAACCCATAGAGAGGGAGAAAATATCTGGTAAGGAATTGCTATCTAGAATATATAAATAAGTCCTACAACTTGACAACAACAAAAAAGAAACAACTGGTTAAAAAGTACTCAAAGGACCTGATTCTACAATGAGTTACCACTGCACACCCATTAGGCTGGCTGTTATTTAAACACATACACACATAACAGAAAAGAACAGGCGTTGGTGATAACATGGAGAAATTGGAACCCTTGTGCATTGCAGATGGGAATTTAAGATGATATAGCTGCTGTAGAAAATGATACTGTAATTCCTTAAAAAAATTAAACAATTATCATGTGATCAACAAATTTCATTTCTGAGTATATACCCAAAAAGGTGAAAGAAAGGTCTTGAAGTCTACTTGTATTTGTATCCCCATGTTTGCAATAGCATTATTCACAATAGTGAAAAGGTGAAAGCAACCTAAGTGTCCATTGGTGAATGAATGTATAAACAAAATGTGATGTAGATATAAAATGAAACATTATTTGGCCTTAAAAAGGAAATTCTGACACATTTTAAAACATGGATGAACCTCTAAGACATTATGCAAAGTGAAATAAACCAGTAATGAAAGGACAAACTTTGTATGATTTTACTTATATGTGGTATCTAGAAAGGTCAAACTCATAGAAGCAGAAAGTAAAATGGTGATTGCCAGGTGCTGTGGGGAGGAAAGAAAAGGGAGTTAGTGCTTAATGGGGGCAGAGTTTCAGTTGTGGGAGATGAAAAGTTCTGGAGATGGATAATGGTGATGGTTGTACAACAATATGAATGTAGTTAATTTAACAGAGCTGTACATTTAAAAATGGTTTATATTGTACCACAATTTTGAAAAAGTAATGCAATTTCATCTAAAAATTTGCTTTTATTAAAAAACCCTTTTGCTGTTTACTATTGCAGAGGAAGAGGTCTTGGAATAGGTCAGTGATACCACTCTCATCATTATTTTTTATTATCTTAAGATATAGAATATTGTGGTATCCAAATGGAAATAAACCTAATATGTTCATATTAACCTAAAATTCACATCAATGGACTCTGGCTTCAAAGAAGTTCTAGCCTCAAGATATTTTAAAAATTCTGTTTTTTAACAGTTTTGAATCTGCATATTAGAGAATCAAGATAAAAAACCCTTTACCTACATTATCTTATTAATTTTATAAATTAATCTTTCATACATTATTTAATATAATGATTTGTGTGGCCATTAAAATGTATTTCCATTTTGTTGCACTTATTGATACAGAGCAGACAATCAAAATTATAACTGACTGATAGATATTTTTGGCTTATTTTAGAAGCAAAGAACTAAATAAAGAATAATTGGTGACTTTTGCAAAATTATGTAGATAAGCAGTAGAACAAGACATCAATTCCAGGTTTTCTGACACAAAAGGAAATAAATCTTAATTTTAACTATATGGACATCCCAGATGAATTGTTTGAACGCTTTTTATCTGATTATTGCTCCACTACCCTACCTCATTGAATACATTGAATATTAAAACACTTTAGAAATAAAATTTTGAGGTAGTGTTGCCAAATGGTATTAATTCTCATACAATGGTGAATTTAGGATGATAGATGTTGGCTAATATATCCTTTGCCAGAAAAGTAAAATGGCGTTAAAGACTGAGATACACAAAATGGTGCCTGAGAAAGTTTCCTGGAAAACCCCCACCCAGAAAAATCCCCTAGCTGCCAGGTCACCTTCCTGTGCGTGCAATTTTGCCCACCTATGAGAAAGTCCCAGCTCAGCTTAAACCCCACTTGCTTCCCCCCCTTCCTTCCCCCCCTTCCTTCTTAGCCAATAGGAACAGTCCAGCTTAGCCTAACTGGATATAAAAGGCCCACCCGCCTCTCCCTGCTGCTGCTCCCACTTTAGAGAGGGCAGCCCGCTTGTTCATTTTGCCTGCCTAATGCACTTTGGTTGAGCCCTGTCTCCTGGTGTGTCTTATTTTGAGCTTGGGCCAGGGTTTTTCTGTTCAATAGAGAAGCTCTTTTATTTTGTCATTTTGTAGAGAGGTTTCTAGATGATTGATTATTGCTCTTTTCTCTCTGTTTTTACTTACCTTGATATTGGCACATTTAATGGGCTTGATAGCTATGAATGTACCTGTTGAGTGCCATCTCCTCAAAAGATCACCAAAAAATCAACTGATGAAGCAAAGATAGTTTATTAGTTCTACTGCAGTAAGGACAAACACCTCCCCAACAGAGTCTCAATTGTGTCTCAAAAAAAAAAAAAAAAAAGGAAGGAAAGATATTTATAAAGTTATGAGGTCTGATTCAAGTGGCTTAGGAACTTTCTAGGTGGAAAACTGATTAGAATTGAGCAAATTTTATGGCATAACAATTTAGGGTTGGTGTACACAGCAAGGTAAGAGTGTTAAAGTGAGTATTAGATAAACTGTTGTTCGATGTTGAGCAATATATCGTCTTGAAAGGAGAGTTGTTTGCTCACATGAGCAAACTATTTTTCCTGGACAAATTGGTTGCAGGAATTTTCCAAAGCAGTTACATTATTTGTTAGTCAACAGGCTTGTATTCCTAGGCAAAAATTTCATAGAAAATATAGTTAAGTCATAGGTAACATAGGTGGCCTCAGTTCTCTGTCCTGATTGTTAATCTAAGCAGATGTAGGTAGTCTCCATTTCCCCCACCATCGATCATTCTTCACTTTGAGCTGAGAAAGTGATCAAAACAGATCTGCACTGCTGGGTCAGGTATTGTGATCACGTACCAACTTTTCAGTGGTGGTGACTGCAGTCTCTAAAATAATCATCATGTTTTCCTATTCTTTTTGTTGAGTGATTATTTTTAGAATAATTTGATGGATCCAATGTGTCATAATGTCATTTAAACCTCTAGAGATTACTGATGAGGACTATATACAGGCAAATACTAACAGGGTATTTATTACCAGTTTGTAGTCTTCTTCTTATCCAGAAGCCAAGAGTGTCTAGATTAAGTCCAAAGAACAAAACTTATTCCCTATCTGAAGAGTTCACAGAAATAACTATTTGGGTATATTAGAGTTCTGCAGAGAAACAGAACAAATAGGATAGGCATATTATAGAAAGAGATTTATCTTAAGTAATTGGCTTATGCAATTATGGAAGCTGGTGAGTCTCAAAATCCACAGGGTGAGTCAGCAAGCGAGAGACTCAAGAGAACTGACAGTGTAGTTCCAGTCTAAAGGCCAGCAGACTCAAGATCCAGGAAGAGCCAACATTCCAGTTTAAGTCCAAAGTCAGTAAAAAGCTGATGTTCCAATTTGAAGTCAGTCAGGCAGAAGGAATTCTCTCTTACTTGGGGGAAGAGTCAGTCTTTTTGTTCTGTTCAGTCCTTCAATCGATTGAATAAGTCCCACCCACGTTAGGAAGGACAATATGCTTTACTCAGTCTACCAGATTTAAATGTTAATCTCATAATGTTTGACAAATATCTAGGCACCCTGTGGCCTAATCAGGTTAACACATAATATCAACCATCACAGATGGTATAAATCAAATTACCTCCTAATTTCATCACATTTCCCCCCCACCAGATCCTTTTTCATAATAGTTAAGATACCAGAGAAGTCTTTAGAAAGGTAAAGCTTAACATTCTTACCCTAAAACTGTACATATTCCTGCTTGAAAAAGTAGTAGTATATCTATAGTGGTTTACTTTGATTTGTAGTGGTCTATTTTGATTTGCCTAATTTTATAAAAATTGCAGGTGAGAAATTGATGAATGTATGAATTTTTGGACATTGTCTTATTTTCCTGGTATTCTTTGAATTATAGTGTAGGGACTGGCTTCATAGTTTGAGAGACCTGGTGCAAAATAAAAATGTGAGTCACCTTGTTCAAAAATCTGGGGAAAAAAGTGAAGTTAAAAATACTACAATATAAAGGCTTTTAAAAAAACATTTTATTACTAATAAAACATAATCAGGTTAATAGTAATATATGAATAACCACTCATATTGATGCCCAACATGTCAGAGCATGATGCCGATGTCAGAATGCTCTGTTTTAAAGTGAATTGAACTTTAAGAGGTGATTGCAACTTGTAGTTTGTGGCTGTCCAGAAAGGAAAGGAAATGGGTTATAAAGAGAGATAGGAGTAGAGGGTACTGAAGAAGCACAGGAGAAGTGAAGAGGAGAAGGGGGATAAAGGCTGTTAGATTTAAATTGTGATCTGGAGCATCTAAAATACATAAGTTTGAATTTTTTACATTTTTTATGAGTATTGACTAAGAACTCTTTTTAGAGAACAATTTTGGAATCTGAATTTATTTGGGGAGTTTCTTTACAGAAAATAAAATTCATCCAATGGGTATTTTCAATTTTGCTAACTCTTTGTTCTAAAGTGCCTGTTTGTAAGAACAAGATTATTAACGTTAAATATCCACTGGAGTTCTTAATTATCTTTGATGCAATTGTGCCATTGAGAAAGATAAGCACTGAAATTCAATTTATAGGGCAAAACCATGTAAGATACAGGAATCTGGCCCAAAGCAGGTATCAAGTTGTGCTGAGATGAACACATGAGCATCTGCAGTGGCTGAGAGAATAACCTGCTGTTGCACTTTGTGCCTTGGACCTCTAACTTAATAAGTCTGCTGGAGAGACCAACCGGAGACTGACAAATAGACATTTCTTTGTAGATGGAGTGTGTTAGAAGATATCTCTTTCAGAACTACACTCTCATGAACAAAACAAGACTGAGGAAACTTCTTATAAGATGTTGATAAGTGACTGAAAGCAACGTTTGTCCTCTAAGGACACCAGTGTGATGAGTCGTTCTGACTTTGTGCGCCCTTGGAGTCTGCTTGAGTGATGAACTTATCACCTGTCCTCTTCCCTGTGAAATTCCTCGGAGAGACTTACCACAAAAAATAATGACAACAGACAGAGATAAAACAATAGTGTTATCAATAGCTAAGCAGATTTCTTTTGAGGAAAACTATTTTAAAGTTTGAGAAGATAAAGAATTTCTAAAAAGAGTTCCTCATTTCTGAGAGATAAATTAACTCAGAATTTGGGGGCTCAAAGAAAAGAAATAAGAGCTCAGACCCAACACCAGGTTTACCTCTGTTTTGCAGCAGGAAGGAAGATCAAGGTGTTACACGGCACATAGGTCTGGCTGCTTGCCCCCTTTCAAAATTAAACAACTCAAAAGTCAAATATTGGTGAAAATGGAAGTCAGCTTTATTCAGGAATACCAGTGACCTGAGGAGAGATGTTAAGCAAACTCATCTCTCCTGTAAACCTGAAGGGGAATGGCCAGACTAAAGCCATCTCAAAGACACAGATTTACTGAGGGGTTTTTAAAGAGGAGGTTGAGGGAGTGGAATGTGGGAAATGAAAAGCAGGAGGGAGGGGGATGTCAGCTGCAGGAGCTCCATGTAAGGAGACACGTGCGAGGTCTCATCAAGACTCCTAGTTTCTGCTCCCGTCCTTGCTGTTATCTCAGGGTCCTGCTGGAGGGGTGGAATCAGCATAGCTTTAGTGATGTCTTCTTTGGTTTTCCAGGTTCTGGATAGTACTTGCAAGTCTACAAGTTTGCAGCTTCAGTCTAGCTGGAAAACAACTTTATATTTATGTAAATAATGACATCTTGCCACATAGAGAAGATTTAAAATATCAAATAACCATCGAAAAATAGGGAACTCAGAGAAATGCATGCCAAGAAAAAAACTATGTCCTTTTAAAATCATTTAGAGCCCATGTGGTTTAGGTCCCAGCATAGCTTCAGTCCTGGCCTCTCATTCCAATGCAGGAACTTGGGAGGAGTGTGCAATTTCTGAGCCAAAAGGCTTGAGCTATAGTGGTGGTACCGGTGTTAGTGTAAAGTTCTCAAGTGGATCTTAGTGGCATTTCCAACCGCTGACTCTCCAAATGACTACTAAAACATGTCAATCAAAGAAGGTTAATTTTGTTAGACATAATGCAGCAAGGGAAGGCACTACCTTGACAGAATCTTAGTAATTTCTCAGAAGAGAGACATCAATAAATAATGTTCACATAGCTTTCAGGGCTGTACTCAAAGAGTTTGTGATAGGATTTTCAAGAAATAGAAGTGACTGGGATTGGGCAAAATTTTTGACATAATTATTTAGGGTTGGTAGACAGAGTGAGGTGAGGGTCTTGAATCAAGTCTTGCTAAATAAACTTTTGTGTGATAAGTAAGCTGTTTGCCCAGGTGAACAATCCGTTGTCCTGAGAAGAGAGACTTTGCCCAGATGAGCAAATTTTTGTGTAGGCAAATTGTTTTTTTAGAAATTTCCTCAAGCAAAGAGTAAAGGTACTTGTTTCTTGTCTAATAATCTCATTTTCCCACTTATCTTTTCAAACAGGAGTTTGAGTATAGAACTGAGTCATATACGGAGTGTCTGTGAAATTGAGCAGGAATTTGAGTCATACACCGAGTGTCTGTGAAATTGAGCAGGAGATGCAGAAGTTATTAACAAATGATAGTTTAATAAATGACTATTCCCCATAATTAATATTTATCATAATTGAATGTCCTCTTTAGTTCCTTTGCATCAGTCAAGAGGTACCTTAAATATATTTAACACAATTATTAATTCTATAAACAGTAACTTTGTGATTCATCAGAAACAAATAAAATGAAAATAGAAAAGAGGTGGGACAAAGAAATGACCTGAGTAGAGGAGTTGAAAAAGTTTAAAAACATTGATTTGGATTTGAGCCAGAACAATCAGCAAGAAATCAGACTGTAACTTATATTTCCTCAGGCCCAGTGCCCCAGGGAAATCTAATCAATAGCACCGTTCTAGGTGTCAGTCTGGCTCGCTCTTATGGAATCTCCAGGGCTCCTAACATCTAACCCAGTAAGCTTTTTATGTTTGTCTGTAAGCCAAGTTCTCTTGGTTATTGTGCAGTGTATCTTCTGCCCTTATGGATCCCATTGGTGATGCCTGCTAATGAGGCTTCCTATTACCTCTGCTGTTGATCTCCAGCACGAGTGCTACCACCAGCGGTGTGCTCCCTGTCCTTTCCCAAAGATACCAGCCCTGTGTCTTGTCAGTGCCACTGCAGGTTGCAGCCCTGATGTGCAAAAGCCTTTTATATTCCTGATTTTATGTTCCTCTTAGTCTCATGGTGCCTGAGGATTATATTTATTACTTAAACATCATTATTTTAGCTTTTATTCTCTGTAGGTTTCAGATGTGTCTATCATGATCATGACTGGCAAATCTAAGTGTGATCATAATTTTCTCTTTTCTTTGATGACTGCAAGCTTGTGCTTGGCCCATATTTGCTGCTTCCTTTCCTTCTTAAGAAGTGTTGTTTTCCAAAATTATCTTCAGCCCCTCAAGCACATAGACACTTGGCGGTGTACCCCACCTGTCCTCAATCATGCTATAATATATCCAAATTCCAAGGAACAACCAATAGCTTAAGCAGGGACTGAAGTGTCCAGTTATGACTGTAAAATTCTTACCTGGGAGGGGTGCCTGGAAAAGAGGCTCATTTGTGAGATTTGAGGGAATGGGGTGGGGAGAGGGATATGAAGCATGATGCCATCAGGGGGTGCTGGCAAGAACAACTGTGATGGGATGTAATGCCAGCAAGCAGAGACATTTCCTGTCCTCGGAAACCAAGATCTATGGGAGATAAAGAAACACGGAGGCAGAGTGAGAGCATGTGGAAGGGAAAATGAACTCTCAGATATTAAAGGCTCCTATAATATGGCATCTAAAAGAAGCTGGTAGCTGTATGACTTTGGTCAAATGACAGTGTTTCCTCATACTTATTTATTTTCTCATTTAAAATGAAGAAGTTTGAATTAGATATCCTCCAGGTTTCTTTTCAGTTACAAATTTCAATTCCTAGGAGAGAAACCAAATTAATCTGTTAAACTGGGTAAAAGCAGACTCTAAC
This sequence comes from Cynocephalus volans, assembly GCF_027409185.1. Lineage (NCBI taxonomy): Eukaryota > Metazoa > Chordata > Mammalia > Dermoptera > Cynocephalidae > Cynocephalus > Cynocephalus volans. Next base: position 100,960,436 of record NC_084460.1, on the reverse strand, counting down.
TGCACCATAAATCTGACCTTTGAGTAATTTAAAATAGAAAAAAATCTACTTCAAAAAACCTGTTTTCTTTTGTGGTACTCTATTTGGTATATAGCCATTTGGATGATCCAAAAAGAAGTAGTATGCTAAGAATTAAGGACTATGTTTTATTTTCAAGGACTTAAGTCTTAAAGACTAAAATCTCTTTAATATCTTGGGCAGTACAGAAGAACACTAAATAAGGAGACGAGCTGACGTTTAGGGGTATGGCAGGCATTTCATCAAGGTAGTAGAAGAGTCAGGGATATTTTACATGAAAATAGTTTAGATTTCTACTAGTGGCATTTTGTAGAGATGAGGTTTATACATTTTGGGGAGGGAAAACTGTATCCAACATAGTTTTGTGTCTGTGTGCTAAAATTTCTGGGACCAAACACACATTCTAGTTTCTGTGCGAAATAATACTGGGGCTGGGAAAAAATAACTTAGGTACTTGCTCCAGGATACACTTTTTCCTAGAAGATAAGACTGAGCCAACAGAAAAGGTACATGGTTTGATCACCAAACCTTGTTTAAAGATCCTAGCTTTGTGGTACCCTCCCATCTAAGGTTCTTTTTGTCATGTTTTTGCCCAATTCCAACCATTTTCTACCTTGCAATATATGCCTTAAAATCTCCTAGGACAGGCCTGCTGGATATCCTATTTAATTTTCATATTTTGTGACACTGCTAAGACTACCAAGGTGATGGTCTCTCTATCTGCAGGAAGTCTGACAAACTCAGCTTTGTTAGATCAACTGATATTTCTGCTGCAATTTTGAAAGACCTCAGTTGACATCATAAACTTTATTAATTTGTAAACTAAAGGTTTAGTTTATGTTATAAACTTTATTATAACAAGTGTTTCTTAGTGTTTCCATCTCTGCCATCATTTAGATTTTTTTTAGGAAAAAAAATCTTTTTTTTTTTTTTTTTTTTTTTAACCTAAAAATCTCTCTATCTGCAATGTGAAATGCTTAAACTCTAGGACTTGGAAATACTATTTTAACATACAATAAAATAATAACATTTTTTATTTTCTTCTCTTTTTTAATGCTTCCAGCTTGGTTTATCTCACAAAACTAAGATTTTCTAGTTATTTGCCCATAAGTTAAATAGGAAAGAAACAAAAACAGAAAAAAAGTGTACCTTGTCAAATCCTCCTTATACATTTTGTCATTTCTCCTCCATTAACTCTGTCCTAGAGTTGAGAAGAAGTTGGCTTGCTGAACTTTCATTTACATACTGTGCTGAAGCTTGGACTCTGCAGTCTGTTAAATTTATTGATTAAAAGTCCCTTGAGCTATTGAAGACACTCTGACTCACTGTGTTTGCAAGATGCTACTTTTAGCCAACTGAAGCTTTTTGTTTTCTACCATTTTCCCCATGAACAATTTATTGTAGTTACTTTTTTCTTTCTTTCTTTCTTTCTTTAAAAAACAAAACAAAACAAACAAGCAAAAAATACCACTCCAAGTTAGTGGTTGTTTCATTTGTTTAAAATATGCGAACAAGGTAAAGGAAAAATGATCCAAGAAAAGCTCAGGACACACATCTACTACAAAGCCATTCTGGGGGAATTAACCAAAGGCTATAAATTTGGATGGATTTTTCTTTGGCTGCAGCAAGGTCTGTGCTTGTGCTAATGGACTCAGTACAAGATTTGTTTTCTAACCTTAAATTTTTTTTCTAAAAAGCCCTGGAATTTAGAAGGTCAATCTGTTTCTGAATCTGGATTTAAAATGAACAAAAAGCAAAGGACTATTAACAACAACAAACTTTCCCCAGACTCTTAATTTGTCTTTCACAATGTTTAGGAATATGGATTTGTTGTTGACTCTGCAAACATTAGCAGAGTCTCAAGAAGGAGACGGAAGAATTCGGGATGCTTCTCTCCTGAAAGGCTTGCCTCTCTGTACTCCGTGCTCTCAGGCATAAAGGAATGGTTGGGACAGCTTCCTCAGAACGATAGACGAAGTTTTAGGGATGATAAAGGAAAGTCAGTGGCTAAGATCAGTATACTTAGCTGCTTCTCTTAACATGTTTTTAAAGGTGGAACCAACAGAAAGAACTATAGAAAATGAATTAAGACCAGGTTTCACACGTGGAAAAACTAACATTACTGCATTGTATTTTTGTGCACTGCTCATGTTCTTCAGACAGAGATACTTAATATTTATTTTTTCTTTATCCCAGTTGTGTATTTTTTTCTTTTTTTATATTCTAGTTATCATTTATGTTCTTGCCATGTGTGTGCAGAAAAGATGCATCAAATCATGCCTTCACTGGCTAACTTGATGATTCTGCACCAAGTTCTAAAATTATTTTAATTAACACCTGATATTTTAAAACGAAAAGTTCTTATAGAATAATTTTGAGATCTGTTTAAAAAAAATCAGATGATCTCAAAATTCTGGGCACATGTTCCTACATGGTGACAGTTGCCTGGGCTGAGTAAGAACTGATCTCTTTAGACAGCCTGTGTTGTCTGTTCCACCAATATTCCATTAACTTCCTGTTTTCTTTCACATATCATCAGATTCATTCTTTGTATTACCAATCTGACTACTGCAATTATTTTAATTTATGTGCATTGATATAGATCAAGGATAGGATAGCATTTATTGAGTCAGACAAGATCATAGAGAGTCTTGGATTTGGGATTTTGGATCAATACATTTAAGTAGGGAAAGGCAATCACATGTAATCAACATAACAATCCCATGAAGTAGATAGTGTATCCTAATTTTATAGATGAGAAGACTGACATTCAAAGAGTTTCAGAATCATGTGACCCCAAAAGCACAGGCAACTGAAGGAAAAATAAACAAATGGGATTATATCAAACTAAAAGGCTTCTGCACAGCAAAAGAGACAATCAACAGAGTGAAAAGACAACCAACAGATTGGGAGAAAATGTTTGCAAAATATACATCTGACAAAGGATTCATATCCAGAATATATAAGGAACTCAAACAACTTTACAGCAAAAAGAAAAAAATAACCCAATTAAAAAATGGGCAAAGGAGCTGAACAGGCATTTCTCAAAGGAAGGTATACAAATGGCCAACAGACACTGAAAAACTGCACAACATCACTCAGAATTTGGGAAATGCAAATCAAAACCACTTTGAGATACCATCTTTCTCCAGTTAGGAAGGCTAATAGCCAAAAGACTGAGAATGATAAATGCTGGCAAGGTTGGGGAGAAAAAGGAACTCTCATACACTGTTGGTGGGACTGCAAAATGGTGCATCCTTTATGGAAAATTGTATGGAGGTTCCTCAAAAAATTACAGATAGATCTACCATATGACCCAGCTATTCCAGTGGTGGGAATATAACCAGAGGAATGGAAATCATCATGCTGAAGGGATAGCTGCACTCCCATGTTTATTGTAGCACTATTTACAATAGCCAAGAATTGGAACCAACCCAAATGTCCATCATCAGTGAGAGGATAAGGAAACTGTGGTATATCTACAAAATGGAATACTACTGTGCTATAAAAAAGAATGAAATACTACCCTTTGCAACAACGTGGATGGACTTAGATAAAATTATAAGTGAAATAAGTCAAGAACAGAAAGAGATATACCACATCTTCTCACTTATTTGTGGTAGCTAAAAATAAATAAATATACAAACAAATAATGGGTGGCAGGGAAGAAAACACAACAATCACAACAGTTCTTTGAACTCATTAAGACAAGTGAGCATAAATGATGTAGTGTGGGGAGAGGGGAGAGAGGGATGGGGGAAAGAGGAACAGGTAAAGGGACAAGAAAATCAACTATAGTGTATATTGAGAAGTTAAAATGAAAAACAAGAAAACAAACAAACAAACAAAAAACCCAAAGAGTTTCAGAATCTTTTCCAAGTTCATTGAGCTACTATGATTAGACCAGAGATAGGAGTTTCTGATTTCAAAACACATTGGCTTTTATGGTGCTATCCGTTCTAACACAGTTCTCTGGAATGGGTCTGAAGATAATTTATGAGGTTAACATCAAACTAGCAGTTGAAGTGAATAGTGAATAGATTGATGTTGATCATTATATGGTGCTATATCTGATTTTATTTATTTTGGGTTGGATTAGAATTAGAGTAGGAAACCACGGATCCAGCAGAACCTGCCTCTGAAGATCAAATATCCCTTGCATGGTGATAAAGGGGAAATGGAAGTGACTGGGAATTCAGCTAAATCTTATAAGAAAATGATCAAAACTCATGGAATTTAATCATAAAAACTAAATTCACAAGTCAGTGTGTCATTGTCTCCACTTATACTGATAAGTAGATCCATAAGAATGACTGAGCAACATTATGTTTAAGATGTCAACCAAAGTAAAATAACCACTTGGTTGAGGATAAATAAGGTTTATTTGAGAACTTGTAAACAATTCTAGAATTAGGCAGCACTCTGCATCAAAATGGTTCAGAATGTTCCCCCTCATCACATGTGCAGGTAATACTTATAGCCAGAGAAAAGGAAGTGACATCAGAAGCAACCTGATTGGCTACAGTTGACATTTGCCTTATATGGTCATGTTTTGGCACTATTCAGCTTCTGACTGGCTGGAAACTCAGTTGCTTGGTTACAAGGGTATATTCTTAGGTTAGGCTACCCTATGTTTTTACATCAAGTTAGATTATATTTCTTTATGTATGGAGAAACTTTCAGGTCAAACTGAAGACATATATGGGGGCAGCTTTAGGCCAAACTTGTTTCACAGTGTTCAAGTTGAAGCTTGCCTTCAGGCTTTAACTGATCCTTATGTCTGGTGCGATATAATCAATTAAAATAATTTAACTGATCCTTATGTGTGCTGCCTGAAGCTCAAGCAGGTGTCTTGAGCTCCATTTTAGGTGTCTTAACCAGACTGATGCTATTTTCTTTGTCAAAGGTCAGGTGTATTGGCCCCAAAAGGATAAATTCATTCAGGAAATTGAATTAAAGAAGAGGTTTGCATACAGCTGCATAGACTTAGAATAAAGGGATCACTTTAAATAGACTTTATTCCTTTCTTCCTTCTGCCTTTCATAAACACATACTGAGTCCCTACTATGTTCATGGCCTTCTGCTAGCATTGGGGATACAGTGGTAATCCAAATACTTAGGCCAATATAAATAAATATATGAACTATGATTGGAGAAAGAAGAAAAAAATAAGGTGTTATGATAATTTAATGATATTACCTCACTTGGATTGGCTTATTATGACACTGACAATGTAGCATTTAAGGTAAATCTGTAAAGAGTTGTAGCTTGTCAGGTAAACTTGAGTGTAGGAGCATTCCTGCTAATACGACTAGCATGTATTACAGCAGGAGAGGGTGTGGTGAGATGGAAATTTTATAATGGCTATTGGGGCAGGCATGTCATGAGCAAATCAGATATGACTAGGGTTGTCAGATAAAATATACAACACCCAGTTAAATGTGAATTTCAGATAAACAATGGATAATTTTTAAGCAATAAATGTGGACACACGGTTTATCTGATATCCTGGGCATGACATGAGACTGGAGAAGAAGACAGTAGCCAGATGAAGCAGAAGCATGGAGATTCTTTTAAACTTATTTCATTTTCAGTTCAAAGAGAATGAGTTTGAGCAAGTGAGGAATATGATTCAATTCATTCTTTTTTGTTCTGCCTCACTGTGGAGAGTAGATTAAAGGGGCAAGAATGGAAGTAGAGAGACAGTAATGAGATTGTTGAAAGAGGTCAGTTTAGAAGAGATAGTGTCTCATCCTGATATTGTGGCAGTGGTGATGCAGAAAAGTTATTCAAATGTAGACATTTTGTGGAAATCCAAGAGATGGTTATCAAAGAAAATTCAGGTGGGAGAACAGAAGGGCCACATACTAAGATGTAGACAAGCCAACCTTTAGAGAATGTTTGAAGGGGAATTTCAAAAGTTTATAATCATCCATGTTAAATTTGTGATGCTTTTAAGATGTTCACATATAGATGTCAAATTGGCAGAGGGATATGTAGGGACTGAGAAAGGCGATGGGCTTAAAATATAAATAAATCTTCAGTCAGGTTATAACATAATAAAAGTAACTGAATTTGTTGCTTTTTGTTTGGCTTCCTTTAAATCACTCTATTCTAGTTATTTCATTCTGAAATACACCTTGTGGATTTTTTGTTTGTTTTTACTATTGCCATCTTATTTTCCTTTTTTTTTTTTCTTATTTCAAAACATTTTAACATTTATTTGTACATTTTTGTGAGGTACAGTGTGTTGTTTCAATACATGCATATACTGTATACAATGATTCACTTAGGGTACTGATGAGTACAAAACTACCTTGTGTTTTTGACAGCCAATTGGGAAAATAATCTGGTTTAATATGCAAAATATTTCAAGAAATATTTCCTAGGGTGAGTTACTATAAAAATGGCCATCTTTATCTTTGATGTTTCTTCCTTTCTATTTCTATTTCTGATCACCTAAACTCGTCCACCTGTGTAGGAGAGAACTGTGTTCCACTTGCTGCCCTATTCTCCCCCACCCACAACTCCCCATGCACTGAACACGGTGCCAGGCTGTTAATTCTGGGGTCATGTACATGGCTGTTTGAAAGAGGGAGAGAATAGAGACAGGGGAATTACTGCTTTTGAACATTTCCATGTTATCAGGTCCTCAATTATGCCCGAGACAAAAACTTTCCAAGTACTAACATACTATTCATTCAATGACCACTTGTGAAAATTTTAAGTTCTCATTCCTTTAACTTGAAGAAAAGTGGTAGCAGAAAACACATTGTTCTTGAAATCAGTAGACCTGGGTCGAAGTTCTGACTGTAAGAGTCGTATTTGGTTTGTACTCACATCACCTCTCTGGGCCTCAGTTTCCTCATGCGCACCTTAAGGGGATTAGATTTCTTAAATGTCATGAATGTAAGAAAGAGACAAAAGAGGGAAGCAGAGAATCTCAGGTGTCACATTTATCTGAAAGAAACAAAGAATGCAGTTGGTTTTATGACTTTTTAAATATGTGACACTGGCTATATACTAAGGGAAAACAAAAACTAGCCTTCTGAGGATTTAGAGATGTCAGCAGATGATTGCTGCAGATTAAGAATTGGTAGAAAAGTCACATAACTATACACTCCATTAAAGCTTTAAATGGTGCGAGGAAGTCTGACTGAATAGATATCAACTAAGGGAGGATGAATGCAGTAGAACATATTTGTAGTTCTGCATATCATATTTCCACATTGCGTCTTCATGACTGGCTAAAAGGAATAGTTCTGATTTCTTTTCAATACTATTGCGTCTTAATTATGCTATTGTGAATTGAGAATTTAGTTATTACATTAAACTGCTTTGTCATAGTGTGGCAAAAGATGTGTTGATAAATTCCTTCCTATCTATTTTTCCCTCTGTTACAAAAATCTGTTTCAGATGAATTCTGTTGAAATCAGTTAGCATGATGAGATTGTGGAAGCTTAAACAAAAAGGCTGGCTGATAATTTTGTTGTGGTTATTTGTGGCTATACAATTCACGTTAGATTTCACATCCCGCACCCTTGAAAACTGGAAGGGTGAGAAACATGTTGGCAACTGATTTGGTGAGAAGAAATAATACCAGTTCCTGGGTACACTTTTTACTGAATTTAAGAATTTGAGCCTATTACTTTATATCTTCTAAACTAAGTTTGTTCATTTTAAGTGTGAAAATGATGATGATGATGATGATGATAAATTATAAACGAAATTCCCAGAACTTTTGAATGGTCAAAATAAGAAAATGGAGATGAGTGTGCTTTATTAAGGATGATATATATGTGAGGACTTTTCACCTCTATTGGTTAGCTTTTATCATACCCATTTGCTTGAGGTGGTATACCAATCTTAAATAATAATAGTAATACAAAAATCCCTTTTTCGTGAACAAATAATAAATAGCTCTCTTTGTTACAAATACTAAATATGGTAAGGGAAAAAATTGGGGGTACAAGAATTAATTATTTGATTTACTGAAAAGTTACTCTGTGCTATACTTCTGCTAAGCCCTTTGATTAAGTTATCTAAATACCAATGCTTTGAGAATCTAATTTATTGACTATCATACAACTAGTAAACGGCATGGTTAGGGTTTGAACACCTACAGGTCTGGTTCCCATGTTGTTGCTTTCACAACCTGCAATATGCTGCTTCCTGACTTCACCCTATCTTTACTGTCTTTACCCATTAGTTGCTATCTTAATAATGAATACTACTTACTCTGCTTTTCAAATATATTAACCCTGGCTTGATGAACTGGCAATCAAAAACAAAAAACAGATGCAGGAAAAACTGAAGCAAACTCAAACAGGTACATTTTAGGATGGCCTCATTTTAGGTGGTAGACAAGGATACATTTATACATGTGGTACAGGTGAGGATTATAGCATATGTGTACAGCAAAGAATATCAATAAAGGAGGATATGCTTGTGGCAAAAGATTAAGTTATGGGTGGTATTATAAGCACTGGAGGCAAAAGCCCTTATTTGAGTCCAGCTAGCTTTGTTCCTTTGCATAAGCCATTTAACCTCTCTGAACTGCTCATTTTCTTCATCGGTAAATTAGGAATTTAGAAATATTTTGTATGTTATAGTGATATTGTGAGATCCAAATGAGCTCATCTGCATATAAGGGGTCACAGTATCAATGAGTTTGAAATTTTAACATAATAGGGAAATTGAATTTCCATGTTGAAATATTCTCGTAAGCATTTTAAAATTCAATTTAGGTCTTGATTTAGATACTTTGCTTTTGTTTTGTGTTGGTAGTGATTGCCCCAATTAAATGCCAGCACTGGCATTTTTGTTTTTATGTGTGCAAAACATCTCCTATGGAAACAAAATTAAAATAATGGTTCAGCTCCACCTAGAACTGTCATGTTCCAGCCATTAGCAAGCTGTAGTAAAATGTTTGTAAGATATCAATAATGAATTACAATATAAATATTTATGGAGTGCTGTGAGGTAGTTAGTTTCCATCAAGTTAGGGACATGCAAAATTGAATAGATACTGACACCAAACAAGACTTTGATTAAGTGCTTGTGGCATAATCCTTTTCCAATATTAAACAAATCCCATCTTTAACATTGTTTGAGGCAAAGCGGGTTTTGGAATTTTGGTAGCAGCAAAAGTCTTTCTCATAAAATATGTTATTTTTTTAGATTATGAACATAGTCTGACATTATAAACATCTATATTTTTTCTAAGTTTACTCAGTGGGTAGAAAAAAATGGAAAAATATGCCTATTCTAATAGTGCCCAGATATTTTGGAAAGAAAAATGTAATGTACTTGTGATGGTTAATTTTAGGTGTCAGCTTGACTAGATTAAGAGATACCTAGGTAGCTGGTAAAGCATTATTTCTGAGTGTGTCTGTGAGGGTGTTTCCAGAGGAGACTGATGTGTGATTTGGGGGACTGAGTCGGGGAGATCGACCCTCAATATGGGCTGGTGCCATCCAGTAGGTGGGAGGCCCAGATAGAACAAAAAGGCAGAGAAAAGGCAAACTCTCTCCCTCTTCTGAAGCTGGGACAACCTTTCCTTCCTGCCCCTGGACATCAGAACTCCAAGTTCTGTGCCCTCTGGACTCCAAGTCTTGCACCAGTGGTCCCCCAGGTTCTCGGGCCTTTGGACTTGGACTGAGAGTTACACCATTGGCTTCCTTGCTTCTGAGGCTTTTGGAGTTGGGCTGAGCCTCACTGGTGGCATCCCTGGGTGTCTAGCTTGCAGACCGCCTATTGTGAGGTTTCTCAGCCTCCTTAGTCTTATGAGCCAAAGAAATCCTCTCTCATCTATTTACCTATCTACCTATATTTGTCTATATCATTTGATTCTGTCTTTCTGGAGAACCATGACTAATACAGTACTTAACACTTTTGTCCTCAAATACAAATGATTGTCATATTAAAGTATTTAAATGGATTTAAATAGTTCTCTCTTCTATTTCTCTTTTCTGTTTTCCTGTTGCTTGATTTTTTCCCTCTAGGAAGTTCTCTTAAGATAGGCTAGAACTTATAGACAAATGTAGAAATTTTGATTTAGTGACCTTTTAAGAAAGCTGCTATATAAAATTTTCAGAACATAAAAGATGTCACCTCTGAATCAAATGATTTTTATGGAGTGGAGTTCGTAATCAAATCATCCCTGGTATCCCTAAAAAATTATTACAGGCAAATAGTGTAAGCTCTTTTAGAATAACACAGATCTCATAAGCCACATCTTTTTACTACTGCCCAAGTCCTGGGTATTTTATTTAACACTGTACCAGGCACTTTTCTAAGTGTTTTAGAAATGTAAACTTTATGTAAAACTCATGGCAACTAACGTATTATTTATCCCAAACTTGGAGATGAGGTAAAATGATTATTGCTTGATTTTTAAAATTTCATGCTAGATCATTTTCCAGTAAGCTCACATGAGCATCATTTGACGCATGCTGAGGATGGAACATTGTTTGGCTAATAATCAGCAACTGATAAATGTGCAGATGGTTTATGGCCCTTTGAGGTTAGAGGTTGATGTGCAGAAATTAATAAGTTTCTATAATTTGATAGCCGTGGAGATATATTAACTCTAAAGGAGCTATGGTTTTAAAGCTCTGCTGAAAGTTAACCTAGCAAATACTACATCCAAATGGCAATCTTACTTCAACATTTCTTTCCAGCTTTTTTATCTTTCTGCTGATTTCTTCATAAATACGTTAGATAGCATTTTAATAAGCGCTAACTGGGACTTTTTGAGAATTGTGTCTCCTTAGCTACATCACTTCTGCTAGTATTATCCCTATTTTACAGATGATAAAATTATGGCACAGCAAGCTTAATTTTCCCAAAGTCATACAGCTAGTAAGGGGGTATAGTTGAAATTCAAACCTATGCATTCTGGCTTCAAATTTTGTGATCTTAACCATAAGTAATTTGGCTTTTCTCATTTGCCAAATGTTTTTAAATTATACTCTTTCCCCCTGAATGAACAACAAAAAATTTCTAGTCTCCTCATGCAATATACAAATCATTAAGCACAATTCTGTGTGCACAAATACTCCCAGGGCTTACAGCCTTTTGCCCCTGCAAAGCATCCTTGGATAGTCAGTCCAGTTAAACACATGGGCCTACACTGTGGTGCAAAGTGAGTCTCAAGCACTTTTTGCATAGGACCTTAATCAGGAGAACAATCATCTTATTAACCAGCAAAGGTTCTCTAACAGTACTTGAGATCATGTGTTTTGCTTAACAGAAATGAATTAGTGGCTACCCAGTATACCTTTGAATGATTAAGAAATTAGTTCCAAACAAAATCTAACCTGAAATGACAGTTAGAAAATGTAAGAACAAGGCTGCAGGTCCTTGATAAGCTTTGGCAGTTGGTATGGGACTGTGTCCTGAGCTTCTCTCTGGTAACTTAGGGGTGATCGGGACCACTGTACAACTGATTATCAATAATTATGATGTCGTAGCTAAATGAAATGTCCTGATTGTTTGCATGAACCTTAGGTGATTGTGACCAGTTCCTAGAAGTGCTTGGGAACATCAGAAGATAGGTTCCCTGCAGATGTGGGATTAAGGGCTTCCTGGAGCAGAGAATTGCCTTCTTCATAGAAAATGTCCCAGACATTTTGCTGCTGCTTCATGCTGCTGGAAAAAGAAGAGAATTAAAATAAGAGAAATGCATGATGTCACAGAATACTGTCCTTGGTCTTCCACACTGACCACCTTTAAGGATATTCACTGTAGGTGGTGACACTACAGACTCTTCAGAGTTGAGATATAGACAGAGTTGCCTCAAGTGGCTTAAGAAGTTTCACACATTGACAGAAGTCTTCCCTGGCACCCTTGTCCTGAAGCAGGGAAGACAATCTCTAGATGAAGGTTTTCACAATTCTCTGAAGGGCAAGGATTAACAGTCTGTCTTCTCGATCAAGGTTATGGAAAAATCTTATTAATGAAAAGAGTTTAGGATAGGTTTTGCTAAGGACAGAAACTGGAGAATGATGTGTTTGGAGAGCAGTTATGCCCAGGATTATTGTTATAATCAAGGTGACTTGGGTGAACTAAACAAAGCTCTGGGTAGACATATTAGAAAAAAGCACCTGCCCTGAGTCTGTTTTTCTTGCTATCATAACACTCAGTTTCTAAATTATATGAAATAAACTTCATTTTGGATGCTTCCTTGTGATTATCGCATTTGCCAAATACTAAGTACTTCTCATTTGAGTTTAAAAAGTTAGACTTTCCTGTCCTAAATGTTAGATTCAAAAGTTATACAACCTTCTTTTAAGATAAACGTTATTTAAGATGTTTAAAGAAATAGATCAAAAAACATTAATTTTTAAGTTCATGACCAGATAAGAGAATTTGATGAACACCACTTGGTTGGTGTTATTTGTATACTACTTTTTATTTTGTGGTAAATTATTGACAAAGTAATGCATCTTTTCTTCCATGTCATGGAGCTATAGACACTCTACCTCATCAAAAGCCTAGGGATTGCACCATGGAAGGTCTCATAATCAGCACTCTAGCTTTCTGAGTGTATTTCTGTACAGGAAAAAAGTATTCATGTTTCATTAACTACTAAGACTGTCATGTTTTTATGCATTTCAAAGAGACAATGCTATTGTGTTTTGTTCCCAGTGACTAAAGCATCAAAACTTTTGTATGTGTTATTGTGTAATGTGCCATTATCTCCCATGAAAGTTTCAGGCCTTGGGTGACACCTAGCTAAAACTGGGCATTTGTTTCTACTCTGCTTATTCTTTTATAATACATGTTCACAGAGTTGAGAGAGAAAGCAGTATCTGTTGAAATTATACACTGAAGAATTCTTAGTTTTCAATTAAACAAATAAAAAGAAAGAAAATACTCCAAACAGAATATCACATCCAAAATGAATTTAAAACATTTTTCATCTTTGAATACACCCAAATATCACTTAGCCTGAATCAGAGAACAAATGAAGTTCTCTTGGAAATCTCTTTACTTCCAGTTTATACATCTTTTCTCTTCCACTTTTAACCAACTGTGCAAATACAAAAAGGAAGAAATTTGGCTTAAGCAGAATATACTTAAGAAGATTTTAGCCTAGTTCATTATAAACCTGATATGAGTAAGTAATATGATGTAATTAATCCTAATCTTTTACTAATAATTTGTGCAAAACAAGGACAGAAAGAACTGCCTTTCTTGGCACTTATCAAAATTTGCTTGGACCCACATTTTAAGTGGGAGATAGATACATTTAGAGGAGATAAAGATAAAGATAAGGAGATATGTAATTCTCATATTAGGAGTAGTTGAGAGAACTGGATATAGATTAGAGAAGATATGATTGTTATCTTCGAATGTTTTAAGAGTTGTCATGGAGCACAGGGATTAAACTCATTATGTACAGCTCTCCAAAAGATTAAAACCAGAAAAAAAGAGTAGAAGCCATAGGGAGCTAAGCTTCAATTCAACATAGGAAAAATGTTCAGTCCAAATGATCTGAGGAAGGAACAGATTGCCTCTATAGGTTTGCATTGTGGATCAATGGAAACATATAAATCCTATTTGCATTCTCTTGCAGGGGTGCTCTACAAAGGCATCAAATAATGAATGAATAGTTTCAATGAATAAATTTTTTGATTCCATAAAAAATTGGGTTAATTAATTTGATCAAAGTTTAGGGTAGGGTTTTTTTTTTTTTTTTTTTTTTTTTTTTTTTTTTTTTAATGAAAACTATTCTATGAGTTTCTTGGATACTTTAGCTCATTTGCTGCCAAGAAATAAACCAGTAGCATAGTGTGGCAATACAGAAAACACATCTCCTTCTTTGTGCTAAGTATAGAATCATTGAATGTGGATGAAACTTTTAAAATCATTGAGTCCAACTCATTAATTTCACAAGTAAGGAAGTTGAGACTTAAGGAAATGATGTGACTGGCACAAATTCACAGAATTAGTGCCAGGACTGGGGTTGAAAGGCAGGATTTCTGATTAACAGTTAGATCTCTTCACTGCAAGAGTTAAAAAGGATGTGTTCTCTCTGCTGGAATGCTACCAGAAACTACAAGTATTAAGTCACGCTAAAGAGAGCTGTCTTGATTCAATTTTTTTTGTGTGTGTGCATATGTATATGTGTAAGCTTGCTCACCTATGACCTTAAGGTATTTGACCCCAGGATTCTTTCCTAATTGCTAGTACCGGTGCGTGAATCTTTGTCTCTTTATGTTTGGTTAGTTCTTCATTCTTGGAAGTTCCAAGTAAGGTTTTACAGGACCTCAACCTTAGCATTGAATATTAACTTTTTATAGCTTTTCTGGATTTAGGTATCCTTATAAATGAGGATAGTGTTCAAAATATGCCAGGAAATAAGATTTTCTGTCTAGTTATACTATGGATGTCGATATGGCTCTCCAGGTATCTGCCACAAATTCCCAAACACACATGCACACACATGTGCATGCATGCGCGTGAACACACACATATACCCTTTTACCAAGATAGATATTAAACTACTGCCTGGTAGCAATAAAGATGTTTGAATATTATTATCACTAAGGAAAGAAATGTTAAGGTTGTATTCTGTCAAAGGGCACACTGAGTTATGACTCCAACACAAGATTCTAAAGCCACTTTGTCAAATGGATTCTTTGTTACTGAGGAGACCAAATATTATATTCCTACTTTTTTCCTCACTGTTGTGAATTTGTTGGTAAAGTATATACGTAGTAAGAAGAGATGGTCACACTTATCAATAATATTAAAGAAAATAAAACTGTTCTGAAAACCATGATTTTATACAAAGATCTCTGTGAGAAGTCTGCTGTTTTTATTTCCTCTCTCAGCAGTTATGAGAGACCAAACCAATATCAAGGTGTCCTCTTCCTGTTTACTTCTTTGTGCATGTCATGGTTTTCTGATTAGGTTAGAGCCAATTTTTTTACATCTGCAACTTAATGCCTGCCAAAAATTGACCATTCAATGGGCTCATTCCCAGTTTAATTGGCCACTTGCTTCTTTTTTCTGAGAACACAAGAGACCAATTGCACCTGCACTGAGCTTGATGGAGATTAAGAAAAAGAATATTTTAACAATTCTATTTTGGTGTGTGACTCATCCTTTTTAACAGGAAGAAAAAAGTGACATTGTCACATTGCAAAGTGTAGCGATATATTTATGATTATTTTACTTGTATTTGTAATGTAAATTTTGTTGCAAAATACAAGGTGATTTGACTCTTCATTTACTCAGTGAATTTGTTCTTTGAATTTAAAAAGGCGTAATCAAAAGAGTTTTCTCTAGATTTGTAATGCAAACTCGTTGATATGCAAGTTTAACCTTGAATATTTAGAAAAATAATGAGAAAACAGCATAAAGCAATTAGTGTACTTATACCTATAAGAAAGAAGGAGCTGATCGAATGAAGAGCATGACTTTGATACTAGGGAAAATATTGCATATATAATTATATGATCTTATTTATATTATTACACAATTATTTTTCTGGCTATTCAGGATGGAGTTAACATAAAGCACCTGTTGGTCAGAACTGTGACAGGGTCCCATCTGCTGTATTCATTAATCAAAAAGAGTGTGGTTTGGATTGTACAACTGTGAGGAGCATACTTAGATTATGTAGAGATGAATGGAAATAAGCCAAGTTGGGATATGTAATGGTTAAAATCATGTTTGCAGAGTTTTTTTTTGTTGTTGTTAAATAGATCAGAATATGTCACATTCTTCTGCTTAAGATTGTTCTGTAACTCTCCATTATTTAAAAGAGAAAGTCCGTGCTGCTAATTTGATGTTCAAGGTCCTCCACTCTCTGGCTACTGCCTAACTCTTTAGTCATCATTAGTCTCATCAGACTCTCCCATAGGCTTTATGATCCAGAAATGCCAACTGTTTGTGCACTCCCAGCTATTTATCAACTTGGTGACTTGGAGAGATGCTGCTACAAGCCAAGGAATGCCAAGGATTGACAGGAGCCAATACGAGCTTGGAAAAGGCCAGCGAGGATTCTTCCCTTGAGACTTCAGAGTTGCAGATGTAAAAAATCGGCTCTAACCTACTAAGAAAACCATGACATGCACATAAAGGGATGCTCGGTCAAATTACAACACAAACCTTGGAGTCTTTCAGGGCTCCTCTTATGATCATATCTCATACCAGAGACTCCTATTGATTCTACATCCAAAATATATTTAGAGTGTGAATACTTCTTACCACTCACACAGCAACCTCACTAGTCAAACCCACCATTATCACTGGCCTGGATTATTGAAATAAGAAATTAACTGGAATTCCTTCCTCCATTCTTTTTCTGTGTGGCTATTTACCTCATAGTAGCAAGGATATTTTATCCTATGACTTCTCTACTGAAAACCTTTGAGAGTCCTAGCTAGGATAACAAGGAAAGAAAATATACTAGAAATATAGATTTGAAAGGAAAAAGTAAAACAGGCATTATTTGAAGATGACATAGTTGTATAAATAGAAAGGCCCAAAGAGTCTATAAAAAAAATTAAGGTTATTAAGTGAATTAGCAAGGTTGATATAAAAGAATCCAAAGTAGGACTTACAGTATGATGGCAGACCAGAGTGCCTGAAGTGCATTTCTCCCACAAAAAAAGGCAAGGATGGGCCCACTGTCACCACCACTGCAGTCACCAGCACCATTGTATGGTCCCAGAAACATCTCCTGTCTTCCCGCAGAGCAGTTCCCACAGATAGCTGCTGTGCGGGTGGCACCTGTTGCCTCCTTGGCCACTGCCATTGTGTGGGAATCCCACTGCCACTGCCACAGACACCACAGATGCTCAGGCAGCCTCTGCAACCACCACCATTGGTGGGCAGCCCATTGTAGCCACCACCGCTGCACGGGTGGCCTGCCACAGAAACTGAGGCCACACAGGTGGCATGCCTCCACTGCATCAATTACTACTGCAGCATGTGCATCCCAGCTGCAGCCACCACTATTGTGTGTAGCCACCACACCACTGCTGCCAGAAGTGTAGCCCACTGCCATTGCCACAGCATGGGCGGCCTGCCAACCACTTGACTGCACTGACACAAAGAGGGTCACTAGTACAGCCCTGGGAAAGAGGTGAGCAGGTGCAGACCCCGTACTCAGTGGCCCAACCCACAGGGAGAATTACATGGTCTCTGCAGTAGCTAACCTTGGTGTGGGTCCTACATGCACAGCCCACACAACTGCCTGATAAGGGGAGAGACACATGCAGAGACCACATAAAGTGCACAAATCCAGGATAGACAAATAGAGTAAGGAAGAATATTCTCAGCCATCACCAACTCATTCCCCAACCAGGGGAAGCAAGGCCCAGGAGGAGACTCTGCCTATAGGAAAGAGGAGAGAGAAACCCCCATCCAGGGTCGCCCATTCAAACTGAGGTGCTCCAGTAAACCTCAGTGCACCCCATCAGAGTCACTGGGAGCTATCCAGGTGCCAACAGGCCTGCCCAAGATCACCCACCCCAGCCAAAGAGCAATAGGGCACCCGGGAGCTTCTCCCAAGAACTTCAGAGATTACTCATTTTCTCAATGATACAACACAGTGGCACTGACCTCAGCAAGGAATCACTAAGTGCCCCAGTGCCTAGGCCACAGAGGCACTCACACACAACTCCAACGTTGAATACAACTGAAGTAACCACACAGAGACTACACTGCTATGTCTACCCAGAACCAATACTAAAATACCCTACCCAACAGTCAATATAAAACACAGCAATAGGAAGGAGTCTCTCTCCTTAAAAGTCACTCTAGAGTAATAGAAGAAGTAACCACTCTACCAGACAAGGCATCAGTGTAGGGATACTAGAAATATGAAAAATTAAATATAAGAAAACATGACACCTCCAAAGGAATACAATAATTCTCAAGTATCGGATCTCATAGAGCAGGAAACCTTGAAATGACTGAGAAGGAATTCTGAGCAACAAACTTAAGGAAACTCAGTGAGACACAAGAAGACTTAGAAGATGCAATGAAATGAGAAAAACTATTCAGGATATGAAGGAGGAAATTTACAATTAGATAGATATCATAAAAAAGAATGCAGCAAAACTAGAACTGAAGGATTCATTTAATGAAATAAAAAACACAACTGAGAGCTTCAGCAGCAGGTTAGAGCAAGCAGAAAAAAGAATTTCTGATCATGAAGACTTTTTCAAATGACCCAAGTGGGGAAAAAAAAAAGTAAAAGAATAAATGAAGAAAATGTAAATGTATGAGAGCTATCAGACAGCATTAAGCACACAAACATCTGAATCATCAGTGTTCCACAAGAGAAGGAGAAAGGAAAACGCATTGAAAATCTATTCAACAAAATAATAGCAGAAAACTTCCAAGATATTGGGAGAGACAGTAACTTTCAGATCCAAGAGGCTCAAAGATACACAAACAGATTTAATCCAAAAAGGTCCTCTCTAAGACACATTATAGTCAAACTGGAAATTGTCAAAGTCAAAGAGAGAATCCTAAAAACAGAAAGAGAAAAGCATCAGGTCACCTGTAAGGGAGTTCCCATCAGACTAACAGGACATTTGTTAGCAGAAACCATACAAACCAGAAGAAAATAGAATAATATATATATATACAAAGAACTAAGAGAAAAAACCTGCCAGCCAAGAATATTTTACATAGCAACAATATCCTTCAGGAATGAAGGAGAAATAGTGTATTTCCCAGACAAATGAAATGTCAGGAGTTTGCCACCATGTGGTCAGCTCTACAAGAAACGCTCAATGGAGTCCTGCATCTGGAATCTAAAAAATAATAATACCACCATGAATACATGAGAAAGAACAAAACCCACCAATAGAGCAGATATGCAAATGAGAAAGAGAAATAAACAATATTTTACCACCTCAAAAAACCGACACTGAAGACACAATAAATTAGAAAGAAAGGAACAAAAGATGTTAAAACGACCCTACAAAAACCAATAAAATTCCAGGAGTAAGACAGTGCCTTTCAATAACAACCCTAAATGTAAATGGATTGCATTCCCTGCTCAAAAGACATAAACTGGCCAATTGGATTAAAAAGGTAGACTCAATTATATGCAGCCTACAAGAAACTCACCTCACCTGTAAAGACTCATACTGACTAATAGTGAAGGGATGGAATATGATATGCCACACAAATGGAAACGAAAAACGAGCAGGAGTGGTTATTTTCATATAGGATAAAACAGACTTTAAACAAAAAAAACATTAAAAAAGGTAAAGAAGGCCATTATATAATGATAATAAGTACCCTACACTGGAGCACACAGATATATAAAGCAAATGCTACTAGAACTAAAGAGGGAGATAGACCCAATTACAATGATAGTTGGGGGGACCTGAACACCACTCTCTCAACATGGGACAGATCACCTCGGGAACAAATCAACTGAGAAACATAGGATTTAAACTACATTTTAGACTAACTGAATTTGGCAGATATATACAGAACGTTTTATACAACAACTACAGAATATACTTTCTTCTCTTCAGCACATGGAACATTCTCCATGATAGACCACATACTAGGTCACAAATTAGGTATCAACATATTAAAGAAATGGAAATCATTTAAAATAATTTTTCAGACCATAACAGATTAAAACAATGAATCAATAACAAGCAAAACCATGGAAACTATGTAAACACATCGAAATTAAATAACATGCTCTTAAATGACCTATGGGTCCAAGAAGAAATTAGACAGGAAATCAAAAACTTTCTTGAAATTAGTGAAAATAATGACACATCATACCAAAACCTGTGGGATATTGCAAAAGCAGGGCAGTTTATTGCAATAAACACTTCAAAAGTATAGAAAGACTTCAAATAAACAACCTAACATTACACCTCATAGATCTAAAAAACAAGAACAATCCAATCCCAAATTCAGTAGACGGAAAGAAATAATGAAGATCAGATCAGAACTCAATGAAATAGAGGCCCCAAAATGACAGAAAAGATCAATGAAACAAAAAGTTGGTTTTTGTGAGAAGATAAACAAAATAAATCATTAGTTAGGCTAACTAAAAATGAAGAGAGAATACCCAAATAACAAGAATTGGAAATGAAAACGGAGGCATTGCAACTGATACCACAGAAATACGAAGACTCATTAGAGACTATTCTGAACAACTAATTGGAAAACCTGGAGGAAATGGATAAATTTCTGGACACATACAAACTACCAAGACTGAACCAAGAAGAAAGACAAAACCTGAACAGACTAATAACAAGCAACGAGATTGAAGCAGTAATCACCAGTCTCCAAGAAAAGCAAAGCCTGGGATCAGATAGTTTCTGATTCTGAATTCTACCAAACTTTTAAAGAAGAATTAATACCAATCATTTTCAAACTATTTCAAAGAATTGATACAGAGGCTATTCTCCCAAACTCATTCTGCGAGGCCAGCATCACCCTGACACCAAAAACAAAGATACAACATAAAAAAGAGAACTGCAGGCCCATATCCTTGATGAACATAGATGCAAAAATTCTCAACGAGATATTAGCAAACAGAATACAGAAGTACATCAAAATGACTATAAAGTGAGATTCATTCCAGGGATACAAGGATGGTTCAGCATACTTAATAAATGTCAAATAAAATGTCAAAGTCAATAAATGTGATATACCACATCAACAAAATCAAGGAGAAAAACCATATGATTATATCAATAGATGGAGAAAAAAGCATTTGACAAAATTTGACCCCTTTTGTGAAAAAGATGCTCATCAAATAAGTTATAGAAGGAAAATATCTCAACACAATAAAAGCCATATATGAAAAACCCACGGCAAACATCATCCTAAATTGGGAAGCATTTCTCTTAAGAATAGGAACAAGACAAGGATGCCCACTCTCACCACTCCTATTTAACATAGTATAGGAAGTACTAGCCAGAATAATCAGGCATGAGAAAGAAATAAAAGGCATCCAAATAGGAAAAGGCAAAGTAGAATTGTCCCTGTTTGCAGATGACATAATCCCAATAAATAGAAAACTTAAAGACTACAACAAAACAAAACAAATCAAACCTCTTAGAGCTGATAATTTCAGTAAAGCTGCAGGATACAAAATCAACACTCAAAAATCAGTAGCATTTTTATACTCCAACAACAAACTAGCAGAAAAAGAAATCAAGAAAGCTAGCTCATTTGTAATAGTCACCCCCCAAAATAAAATATGTAGGAATAAATTTAAACAAGGAGGTGAAAGATCTCTTCAATGAGAACTATAAATCACTGCTGAAAGAAACTAAAGAAGACACAAAAAGCTGGAAAGACTTTCCATGCTCACAGACTGGAAAAATTAATTGTGGAAAAAATTCTGAAAATGTTCTTACTACCCAAAATGATCTACAGATTCAGTGTGATCCCCATCAAAATACCAATGACATTATTTACAGAAATAGAAAAAACAATCCTAATATTCATATGGAACAAGAAAGGACCCCAAATAGCCAAAGCAACCCTGGGCAAAAAATAAATAAATAAATAAATAAAGCTGGAGGCATTGCATTACCTGACTTAAAATTATACTACAAAACTATAATAAAAAACCCCAGCATGGTGCTGACATAAAAACAGACACATGGACCAATGAAACAGAATAGAGAACCCATAAATCAATCACCTACTTAAAACCAACTGATCTTCAACAAAGGCATCAAAAACATACATTGGGGAAAAGACTGCTTCTTCAATAAATGGTGGTGAGAAAATGGGACATCCATATGTAGAAGCATGAAACTAGACCTTCACCTCTCACCATCTATCAAAATCAAGTGAAAACGAATTAAAGACTTTATAAACCTCCTAGAAGAAAACATAGGGGAAACACTTCAGGAAGTAGGACTAGGCAAAGACTTTATGAATAAAACCTCAAAAACACAGGCAACAAAGGGAAAAATAAACAAAGGAGATTATTCTAAACTAAAAAGCTCCTGCACAGCAAAGAAAACAATCAACAGAGTGAAAAGACAACCTACAGAATGAGCTTAAATATTTTCAAACTAGGCATCTGACAAGGGATTAGCATCCAGAATATACAAGGAACTCAAACAATTTAACAGTGAAAAAAAAAAGTAACCCTTTAAAAATGGGCAAAGGAGCTGAATAGGCATTTAGGAAGAAACTTCCTTTCAAAGGAAGTTATACAAAAGGCCAAGCATACAAAAAAATGCTCAACATCATTAAACAATCAGGGAAATCCAAATCAAAACTGCGCTGAAATATCATTTCATCCCAGTTAGACTGGCTATTTTCAAAAAGTCAGAGAGTAACAAATGCTATCAAGGATGCACAGAAAGGAGAACCCTCCTACACTGTTGGTGGGACTGTAAATTAGTTCAGCCATTATGGAAAACAGTATGACCCATAATGGAATTTGGGTGTGTTGTCCCCTCTAAAACTCATGTGGAAATTTGATCTCCAATGTGGCAGTTTGGGTCATGGGGGCAGATCCCTCGTGAATGGATTAATGCTCTCCCTGGGGGAGGGTGGATTAATGAGTGAGGTCTCACTCTATTAGTTTCCATGAGAGCTGGTTGTTTAATAGACCCTGGCACCTCCTCTCTCTCTTGCTTCCTCTCTCTTGCTTCTTCTTGCCATGTGAGCTGCCTGTACCCGCCAGCTGCCTGCAACTTTCCACCATGAATAGAAGCAGCCTGCGGCCCATGCCAGATGCAGCTGTCCCAGAATCGTAAGCCAAATAAACCTCTTTTCTTTATATATTACCCAGTCTCAGGTAATTCTGTTATAGCAACACAAAATGGACTAATACAACCCAGCAATTCCACTTCTGGGTATATACCCAAAGGAATGGAAATCATCTGTGAAAGGTATACCTGCACTCCTATGTTTATCATAGCTCTATTTACAATAGCCAAGAGTTGGAATCAACCTAAATGTCCATCAAGAGACAAGTAGATAAAGAAAATTTGGGATATATGCACAATGGAATACCACTCAACCATAAAAAGATTGAAATTCTGCCATTTGCAGCAACATGGATGATCTCAGGGAAAATTGTGTTAAGTGAAATAAGCCTGGCAGAGAAAGAGAAATACCACATATCTTCACTCATAAATGGGAGCTAAAAAATAAACAAATAAATAAAAAAGAAAGATACAACAATCACGATAATATATCGAACTTTCAAAAGGAGAGAACAGAACTGTGGTTAGTAAAGGTGAGAAAGGGGGTTAGCAAGAAATTGGTTAATAGACACAAAAAATGATTACATTTTGTAATAATGAATATACTAATTATCTTTATTTGAGCATCATATATTGCATATAGATATTGATAATCTGCTCTTTACCCCACAAATATGTGTAATCAATTTTGTTTGAAAAAAAAAAAACCCAAGATGGAATACTCACTTATAAGTGGTCAATATCCAAAGGATACAACATCTATGCATAAAAGTCAATAATATTTCAATATG
The DNA here is from genome assembly GCF_027409185.1 of Cynocephalus volans. Classification (NCBI taxonomy): domain Eukaryota; kingdom Metazoa; phylum Chordata; class Mammalia; order Dermoptera; family Cynocephalidae; genus Cynocephalus; species Cynocephalus volans. The sequence goes on along the minus strand of NC_084460.1, from coordinate 100,936,939 downwards.
TGAGCAATAGATTATAAAATGAAATTAAAATATAGTGTTTCTAATAACATCAAAACCATTTTATGAAAAATATTCAAGAATTCACTAAAAACTGCAAAAATTGTTGAGATAAATTTTAATGATTCCGTACATAATGTAGAGATTTACTACACTTATAGATTGGATGACTCAATATTATACAGATATCAATGGTTCTCAAATTAAGTTGTTAACTTAGTACAATACCAGTAAAAATTCCAACAGGTTTTCTTTTTCTGAAAGAGTTTGTGTTAATATGTATGTGTATAAAAATTTACAAGTAGGTTCTAAAATTTACATGGAAATACAAAACATATGGTTAGGAAAGACAATCTTAAACTAGAACAGGATTTACAATGGTAAATTTTTAAGACTTACCAAATAATGAAATTAAGATGATATAATATTGATGCAAGGATGAACAAATAATGAAACAGAACAGAAATTGCATGTACATATTCACTTGATATGCAACAAAGTGCCACTGCTGTTCAGTTGGGAAAGAATGCCTTTTCAATAAATAATGCTGGATTAGTTGACATTCATATGGAAACAAATAAGTCTTGACCTCTGCTAAATCCATACACAAAACTCTTTCACAAATTAATTGCATATGTAAGTATGTTAAATAAATAATAAAACTTCTCTAAGAAAACATAGGAGAATTTCTTTGAAGTTCCAGAATAAGCATAACTTTCTTAAATAGGACACAAAAAACACTAATCAGAAAAAGAATAGATAAACTGGTCTTAATTATATGTAAAAATTTCTGTTTATTAAAAGACATTATTAAGAAAGCAAAAAAGCAAGCCACAAAGATATTGGCAATTCTCTCAAAGGAGAGAAATACTTCACAAAGGATTTGTATATAGGATATATAAAGAACTGCTAGAAGTCAATTTAAAAAGTGAAAAAAAAAAAAAAACCCAACCCTCTAGTAAACAAGAGGGAACAGAAATCCTTGAACAGTCCCTTCAAAAAAGAAGATATTCAAATGGTCAATTGGCATATAAAGTGCTCAACTTGTCAGTCATCAAGAAAATGCAAATTAAAACCACATTGCAATACTAATAGATGCTCAAAATAATGGCCAAAATTAAAGAACCTGATAATCAAGTGTTAGCAAGGATGAGGAGCAGCTGAAACTCAAAGATTTCTGGTTGAAGTATAAATTAGTAAAAATCACTTTGGAAAATCCTTTGGCAGTTTTTAGCAAATCTTCTACATCTAATTATATATCTAATAAAAATGAGTACATGCACACCAAAGGACATGTGCAAGAATATTCTAGGCAGCTTTATTCATAGTAGCCTCACATTAGAAGCCACTCAAATGCCAACAACTAAAGAATGGATACATTGTGATATATTTACATAACAGAATACTCTAGAAATCTGAAAGAAAAAAATACATGCCAAACATGGAAAAGCTCAAGATGTTATCTTGACAAAAGAAAATAAAAACAAAATTTACCCTGTGGTATATATACACAATAGAATAGTATTCAGCTGTAAAAAGAAACAATATTCTATCGTGTGCAGTAACACGGGTGGAACTGGAAACCATCATGCTAAATGAAGAAAGTCAGGCACGGAAAGACAAATACCACATGATCTCACTCACATGCAGAATCTAAAAAAAATGTAAAGAAGTGGTTGTCATAGAAGTAGAGAGTAGAATAATGGTTACCAGAGGCCAGGAAGGGTGGGGATGGTAGCGAGGAGAAGCGGTGGACTAACAGGTACGAAACTGTGCTGTCCACCCTAAGTGAATCATTGTGCGGTATAGTGCGGTATAAGCATGTATTAAAACAACACACTGTACCCCACAAATACGCACAAGTAAATGTTAAAAAAAAAATTACATACTGTGTCTTCCCTATGAAGGTCAAGAACATCTCCTAAATAGAAGTCAAATTAGTAGTTACCTTCGAGGGGAAAGAGCTGTTAAATTGGAAGAGAATTCTTTGGATTGCTAGAAATATTGTATACTTGCATAGAATGGTAGTTACATGGTGGTTGTGTGTGTGTGTGTGTGTAAAATTCACCAAGCAACAGGCATATTTTATTCACTTTTTGTGTGTTATATCACAAATAAAAAAAGAAATACTCCAGGGCCTTTCTGTTTTACTCAGAATAATCCAAAAGTTTTTACTAGGGCCCTCAAAGTCCTTCATAATCAAGTGTGTGGCCACCTGTCTAACTTCTTACCACTTTCTAATTTGCAGAGTACTCCAGTCAACTTACCTTGTTGAAGTGCCTCAAAGTGGTTTCTTCTTTCAGGACAGTTGCACTTTATACACTCTCTGCTCCAAACTTTCTCCTGGATGTTTAGCTGACTTCCAAAACTTCAGTCAACTCTTTTTTTTTTTTTTTCTTTCTTCCTTTTTTCTGTGACCGGTAAGGGTATCGCAACACTTGGCTTGGTGTCGCCCGCACCGCACTCAGCCAGTGAGCGCACTGGCCATCCGTATATAGGATCCGAACCCGCGGCGGGAGCGCCACTGCACTCCAGCGCCGCACTCACCCGAGTGAGCCACGGGCTGGCCCCCCACTCAACTCTTGATTAAAAGGTATCATCTTGCCATAGCTATCCTTCCTGACTACCTAGCATCTAAGCTAGTACCCCATCCCTGCACACTCTCTATTTCTACTTTGTGCCAATATGCTTATTTTTGTTCATAATATTTATGTGAACTGACATATTTCTTTGTTTATTGGGTGCTTTGCCACAATAGACTGTGAGCTTCATGAGAAAGATGGCATTGCAGTTCACTGCCATTATCTCTAGCTTCTAGAACAAAGCTCAGCACATAAGTAGGCACATTAAGTGAGTTATGCACTGTGAATTATCCCTTTTATCTATTGTACATCTAAACTTTATGTTGCATCAGTCTTCGAATACAAAAGCATAAAAAAAAAAAACCTGTCTCTATTTTTCAATCCTACTCTATCTACCTCTTTCCCACATCTAAAAATGCTGTAAAATTTGTTTATACTTAACATCCATTCACTATTCAACCCATGTTAATCTGTTCTGGCCCCAGTACTCCAACAAAATAACTCTTGCTAACATTACCAATAGTCTCCAAATTGTTAATATTGATCTTACACAGAAATTCTACAACAAAGCTTTTGCCTCAGGTGAGTAAAACACTTGATAAATTCAGCTGAGTTGATTTTGTTTTCTCATTATTATTACTGTTATCATCATCATCATCATCATCATCATCATCATCATCATCATCATCATCATCATCATCATCATTGGTTTGCCTATGTAATCTGCTTCAGCAATCATTTTGCATTTGGTAGATGTTGGCTATGTGTGCACTGCGCTTGACCAGCAGTACCTTCATTATAAGGAGCAAAACTCATTTAAAGTATCTATAGCACAAAAGAGAAATAGTGCATTGGAAGGATACAATGACATCGCACAAAATCCAAGTACCGGAATTGAGGTTGGGACTAGAACCAGCTTTGGAAAATTTGAGCAGCACTTTTACAATTTCTTTAGGGGACTGATTAGTCTTTCTGCCTTCCCCCCCCCCCCTTTTTATATCTTTCCTCAGGCCAATTTTTTTTAGCTTGTATACTTATTCACTAGTCCAGTGTCTACTTCACTTGTTCCAGTTCCGAACTCGTGGAATTGGAATTGGGATTAATTGGCCCAGCAGAGCCTCTGAAGATTTCCTTTCTTGGTTAGGTGTCTACTCCCTGCCCAATAAGCTGTGGCCATTCAGAATCATAGTGCAAACACTTCAGTGTCCTACCACTCAGGGAAAGGCAGTTATCATAGGAGAAGACAGAGAGAATAGGCAAATATATATAAACAGTAGATTAAAAAGTGATGGCTATGGGAGTATAGATTCTCTGTTCTGATCTTGTGTCAGTATACAGATTCTCTCATCCACTCTTGCCTTCATACCTGCTTCAGGTGTGCTGATGTGCCCTGAAGACCTCTTCCATTAGCACAGCTTGTTCATTTCAAGTGATAATGACCATTCCCATGCTTATCAGACTACTTAAAAATCCAAGAAAAAAACCTTTTTTCCCCCTAAACAATAGTTTAGTAAATGGCTACTTGGAGCAAGTTATAAACACCGGCTTTGCAAAGCTGAGTGAGACCAGGATCCTGCTCTTGAGGTATTCACAATGCAGTGGACAGACAAGGAAGTTCACAGTTACAATGCAGCGCATGAAGGGAATTGAATAGCTCTGTTCTTAGTTCCAAGCTCAAAGCAAAGGAGGCAAAACTTGAATCAAATCACTTATCCATCTCATAGACCAATATAACACAGTGGCTCAACACAAATAAGTTGTTTCTAGATTTTTATTTTATAGTGTTTGGTTTGCTTTTTATCTAAAGAGATAATAAAATTTAACTTCTGTCTAGAAGCATGATGTTAAACTGTGTAGAGAAACAGCACATGAAATAAGTAGTATTCATATTATAGTTTTTATTGCATGTATATGTAAAGGTTTTTGTGTATGTGTGACAGTGATTTATTTTAGGGTATTTTAATATTCTGTAAGTTAATAAATAGTATTCTTAGTAACTTGATAACAATTACAAACTTACAGAAAAGTTGGATGCACAGTACAAGAAACATTTATTTTTCTGGCCCATTTGAGATGAAATTGACAATTTTATGCCCTATAACACATTAATACTTTAGTTTTACAATGAATGACATAGTTTTTAATAGTGCTTAGTAGTATTTAGAGGTAGTAAATAGTATTTAGTCCTACAAATAAAGGCATTCTCCTGAATAACCAAAATACAACCATCACAACCAGAAAGTTAACAATGCATTCAGGTCTATTCCAATTTTGCTGATTTCCCTAATAATGTAATTTTCATATGACAAAGCGATCCAGTTCAGAATCACCCACTGCATTAAGTTGTTAGTCTTCAATTTGCAGCTGTTCCTCAATCTTACCTTGATCTCATGACGTTGACATTTTTTAGAATCACAGGCTAGTTATTTTGTGGAATGCCTCTCAATCTGGGATTGTCTAATGTTTCCTCATGTTTAGAATAAGGCTATCTGTCTTTGGCAGGAGTGTTACATAATACCGTGTTGCTTTCGTATCCTATCAGGTGGCACATGGTTTCAATTTGTCCCATTACTGATGATGTTCACTTAGATCACTTAAGGGGTGACTGTCAGGTGTCTCAACTTTAAGGTTACTCATTTTCCCTTTGAAATTCATAAGTATTACATAGGGAATTATTCTGAATCTACGAAAATATTCTTTCCTTTTAAAACTTTCAATTTTTCATACCATATACACTCATGATTTTCTCTTTCTTTTTCTTTTTTTTATTCAGTTGGTTTTAATTCATTGCTATCATCATTTACTTTGATGTGCAGATTGTCCATAGATTTGGTCAGTTTGTATTCATTCAAGTCAGCTACTCTGTGCTTTCAACATGTTCACATTGTTCTTTGAGTACTTCCATATTTTCTAAAAAAAAAAAATATGTTCTGGCTCATTTTGTATTCAACCTGACTCAAACCTGGAATAAGCCACTTCTCTAAGGAGATCTGGTTCTTTTATTCGATTGATCCCATTATATGTATTCGATCTCCCTTCTCTGCTTCCACTTCCTCCTCTGTGTGGATACTGTCCTCTCCCTGCACAGTCTCTGATTCTCCCTTCCTGGATACTCTCCTTCCCAATTGCCTGGGATCTTTCTCCACCCTACTTAGATTCCGATACTCCCTCTCACATTATTTGGACTCTGGCTCCTTGAGCCACGCTGTCCCTTCTGCAGTGAAATGATCCTCCTGCTTAGGCTCTGACCACTGAGCACCCTCTTTCCACCCCCACTATGGATATCTACCCTGCTTTGATTCACCTAAAAGCTCTAGGATTGAAATGCTCAGAAACAGAGGACACCTATACTATACTTTTAATTGTCGAATGCAATTTTGCAAACCTTTTATGAAAAAAAAATGTACTGCTTGCACAATGTAAAGGAAAAAGAAGCAGAAGACAGGATTCTCATTCTGAAAAACCTTTTCAAGGTAATTGGAGAGAAAAGACAACTCATTTTATCTTTAGAATAATTCTGTAAGGCCAAGATTAGTATCCTTATCTGAGCATAGCTATTAAGAATATGAACTTATTTTCTTTGAGGGGATAATTTCTCAGCAGTTTTGGAACACTGTAAATGGAACTGAAGAGAAAAGGCTAATGTACAAAATTGGGATGCTAAGCAAATTCTGGAAAGTCACAATGACAAATTACACTTCTTTTTCTCTGACTTTTTTCAGTTTAGAATGAATGAATAGCATAGATGCTAGCCTTTAGGGAAATAAAATCATATTAATTTACATTATTATAATGCTACTGGGAGCCCAACAAGCCAAGAAAATAACCACAACCTTCTAGCATAATAATTCCACAAAAAGGCCAACTGTTTTCAATTTACAAATAGTATGTCAGACCATGTTCATGCTTTTCTTTGGGTATTGCAGATTTTTTCTGATTTTGAATGTTTGAACACTGGATTTGGTGTCCAAAATAAATCTTATATATTTATAATTCAAAAGAGTATGAGGGTAGGTAGAAAGGAATATGAGTAGAAAGCTAACCTGTCTCTAACATGAAGGAGGCAGCAAGCTGTGACTGTTGTAGTCAGGTCTGTTCTTGCCGCTTGTGATAAAAATCCAATCTGAAACCTCCTAGGCAAACTGAGAGATATGTTGGCTTATATAACCAAGAATTGAAGAAATACAAATGGAAATGACTAGAAGCAGAATCATCATGTCACTAGGGCTTTCTTTCTCTTCTACCCATTTCTGATCTTTTCTGTGTATTACATTAAACCCTCCTACCACTGACAGCTTCTCATCACGTGACGGTGGATGAGCCATTAGAATCTCTAGGCTCAGTTTCTGCAAGCTTCTTTACCAGAGAAGAGACTTTTACCCTCAGCAATACTTTGAAACAAATGCACAGAAAAGATTCTGACTGGCAGGACATATAACACATGCTCACACCTGGCTTAGTCCAAATTTTGCAGCACAGGGTTGGGATGAAGGTACTATGTCTAAGCTCGGGACATGTGCTTATTACTAGGGTATGAGATAATTCAAAGTATCATTATTGGAAATCCCCCAGTAGAGCCATCAAAAGTGAAGTAGTTTCCCTAAAAAGGGAGAGTGGTATAGACCTGCGTGCTAGGGAAATGCTGTGTACCAGGATGCCATACCAATCCATATTTGTTATAAATTTTTTTTTTTTTTTAAGGAGAACCGGTAAGGGGATCTTAACCCTCGGCTTGGTGTTGTCAGCACCACGCTCAGCCCATGAGCGAACCGGCCATCCCTATATAGGATCTGAACCAACGGCCTTGGTGTTATTAGCACCGCACTCTCCTGAGTGAGCCATGGGCCGGCCCCTATTTGTTATAATTTCTAAGTGGGTGCCAGTGAAATCAATCTAAACAAAGATAATCCAATTTAGTGGGCAAGACATTGTAATTTGGGGCTCTACGTGGCAGAGAAACCCAGTTACATAGGGAGTAGATTCATAACACTTGTTGAATGATCTGTTTAGAATAGTTGTCCAAATAGCAGCTGTGGACATGGGTCAGCATATTGTATAGTCCCTTCATATATGTAAATATCATATATATGCTAAATTTTGGTAAGAAACTGTGAAAATGCAGACACTGGTCATCTCATATATACAGAATCTTAACTATATCAATATCAGCAGAGTAATTATAAGAATCACAACAATTCATCATCTCCAGGGATACTACAGTTTTTTACCAGCTTTGCTGATTATGTGAGGTGCCATCGAGCCACTGAAAGTTGGTGAAAATTCCTGGGGATACACAGACTTTGGGGAGTCTCTATTTACATTCCTGAGTCTTATGGTTTCTTCTGGTACAGGGATGCCATTTGAAGGAAACTATGTTTGCTGAACATAGATCAGCTTTCATCTCAGCCACCTACAATTTCAAGGAACCCAGAAATATTTCAGAGTTTTTCTAGAGGTTATATTGTATTCAACGAGTTGATCTGGTTTAGGTTGACATTTCTAATATCCAAATTGAAGTAATTTGTTCTCTAAATCTCTCTGCATTTTACTAAGTCCTTCCTCTAAGGATTTTTCCCTTCACTATCTTCTTCACCTCACAGTGCAAAAATAAAGTTTTGTTATTGCATGCAGGCCTCCAGAGTGCAGACCACCAAGAAGCTCGTGTCATCATGTATTGTAATTACCTGTCTTCCCCAACAATTAGGAGCCATCGAAGACCCAACAGTTCCCTAGTACATTGTAAGTAAATTAATATATGTTGAATGAGTGACAGGGAAGGGAATGTAGAAGAACAGGGGGTGTACTCTGGGGTCTGGAGGTTGAAACTTTTTCCGGGTACTTGCCACTTACTCCTAACTTATGCAGGAGTACATTTCTGATTTGTTGGCTGAATTAGTGATTTGTCTTATTTTATGAATATTTAAAAATTTTATTGTAAAATTAATACATACATTAACACATTTATTGTAATATTAATAAACTTGATTGTAAAATTAATACTTTCTTCTTACGAAAGTTGAATAATGATAATAATAATTGATCTCTGAATCCAAAGTAGCCTTTTTAATACCCCCCCTCCCGTCAAAATCCTCTTATCCTTTCTCTGGAAGTCTGTAAGTAGCTTTAACATGATTATTTGCTTTATATAAATCCTTTTAGAGGGTCTTTAAAAAACATATATTTGTAAACATTGAACCCCCCCCACACTCATGTATACACTATAGAACTTTGTTTTCCCTTTGTAGTTAGCCCTTAATGATTAACTGAGATGTATTGAAAGCAGCTGTCCATCACACTTGAAGACTCTACATCACGTCTCCCTGATACATCTACCTTACTACATAACTTGTTCGTTACCAAATTTAGAGATAGATGTGCAGAGAGTACAAAAAAGATAGCAAGCTTAAAATATATAACAGATAACCTTATTTATACACAGTAATGCTTTGAGTATTTTTGCTGTCATTATTTCTCTAGGATAATATTATTTCATATATTTTGCTGCAACTGACCATTTTCACTCAACAGTATATGGAAGATTCTCTCATTTATGGGTCTCCTGCTTTTTGTCTTTGACTGCCTCATTCTTGTAATCTCTCTAAATTTCCAGATAGAGCTCTTTTCTCAGACTTTACTTAGGGCCACAACCTTAGTCCCCAGTGACCTTGATTTACTTCCTGTCTACATTACCCATCAGTAGACTTCCCACGACCTTTTCAATAATACAAAATGTTTTGCAGTGTATATGTTGTACCTTCTTCTTTGGTATTATAAATAAATAATGAGAAAGTGGATACTCTTCTAAGGAAATAAATGTCAATACCTTTAGTGCATTCATGAACTAAAACAAGTGCTGAGCATTGCCTATACCATTTTTTTTCCTTAGATTATATCCAGCTGAAAGTTCCGTAAAATCTACTTTAGTAATTTTATAAGATATATGAAGTTTTCAAAGAAACTGATTTTCATATATATAACATTCATTTGGTTACTGAGAAAATGTCATAACAAGAATAGAGAGAATTTTTAGCTTAAATTGACGGTATTACCTTTCTACAGGAAGAGCTTAAGATAGAACCTCTCTTTTTTTTTTAGTTTTGATCACATTTTTAAGTAAGAAAGATTTTAAAAAGAGATATTTGCTATCCCAAATATAACTTATATTAGACATCCTTTAAGATATTAAACCACTCTAATCTATTATTTAAAACTGGGTTATTAATTTCAAAGGTCAGAACATTCCAATAAGCTTGACATTTGTAAACTGTATTAGAAAACAAAACTTGAAAAATAGGATCCAGTGGAATTAATTTTCAAATAATCAGCCTCTCAAAAGATATATTCTATAAAATTAGAAGAATATAGGTAAATTTTTGTGCTATGGGAAATTAAACCAAGGTGGTTAACATTTCACTGTCTAGTTAATTCTGGACAATTGTTATTCAGATTGGCTTACTTATTTTTAATAAACAAATATTTTAGCACTGTCTATTTTTGGGAAATATTCTGACCATCTTTAAAAAGAGGGTTTTGAGTACTGAAGTATTATCATATGAGAGTGGGCCACATAAGTTCTGCCAACGACTAGATACTTGTGTGAAAAGACTAGGAGGGCACTGAGAGTCCCTTTCTGCCCCCACAATCTCTTGGGAATATGCCATGGAGTCTAATGAGCCCATCACTAGCATTATACTTTGAAGTTAAGGCCTAGTCTCAAGGGGACTGTTGTGGGAGATGCATTTCCCTGGGAAGGGAGCAAGGTCTATTGTTCATTTGTATGATTATAGGTCAGGTTAATTTTAGCTGCCCCTTTGGAAAGTACACTTATTCCTGAAAGAATGGAATAAAAAATTGGTGTATTTTGTTGGCAGTAGAGCAGTAGGAATTAACATGGTTTTGAGCTCTTGGAAGACTGGCTCAGTGTGATTCCTCCATGGGCATGGGCCTGGAGGAATGGGATACCCGGTAGCGGATGCTGCGAGTGTGTGTGTGTGTGTAAGTATGTATGGAAGTATGTGGAAGTGTGGGGGCATCAAGAGGGCATGGATAAAATAGGAACCTTAGTGGTGCTGAAGACCCATCTCACTATGAAAGTTTGTCCTTGAATTGACCCTGAATTCAGTAAACATTTTCAAAAGAAAGTGAGATATTGACTTCGTGCTTGGACACAGAAAGTAGAGGTGGGAGAAAAGCACAGATAGATCCAAAGGTATTGTCTAAGATATGAGGTGAAAAAGAATAGGTAGTGATCCAAAAAGTGCACCGTGCTTTTAATTGAGGTATTTAGGTTTTAAATTTTCCATAGAGCCGCAAAATAGCTGAAACAGTAGTATTTGACTTTTTGTAGTAAAAATCACTTAAAGTTATTGGTAGATTTTGTTATACACTTTTCTCTTCCTACAGAATCATAGCCAGGTGGCAAGCATTTGTTACAAACTGTTTGCAAATTTGCTGATGGAATTGCACATGTGCAAAAACAATATTTAGTCAAACTACTCATTATATTAAGATGTAGAAAGTAAAATTAGGTTCATAAGCGATCTAGGTTTTAAATCAAAATTTGTTAATTAACTTTTTAAAATCCCTGTCTGTGAATTCATACTTATAATTTTTAATTGTTTTAGATCCCAGAGATTTTAAACACCATGCAGATGGTGGCTTTTCTTTTAAAATTATTTTTAGAATTTCTCTACTGAAATATAACATATGTATGTACAAATGCACATGCCAAACTCTTTATAGTTGGCAGGATTTTCACAAATTGAACACACCTGTGTAACTAATGCCCATATAAGAAAACATAATATTACTGTCACCCCAGAACCACTCTTTCCCCAACTCCTTGCCTCTTCAGTCATTACTTTTCACTTCTCACCTGCTTGTATATAATCACCACCCTGCTTCTAACACCATAGATTAGTATTGCTTATTTTTATATTTCATATAAACAAAATCATGCAATATGTACTCTTTTGTGTCTGGCCTCTTTGTCCTGATATTATAACGGTGAAATTCTTCCCTTGTGATGCTTATAGTTGTAGATTATTCACTCTCTTTGTTTTCAGGTATTCTGCTGTATGAATATAAAACAATTTATTTTGTTCATTGTACTATTGATAGATATTTGAGTAGTTTCAAGTTGTCAGAGGACAAAATTACAACAAATTTAGTTAAAGATCTCAGTTGGCTTTACAGCAGTTCTAGAATTGGGCAGCACATCATTACATAAAATAGAATAATTGTTCCAATGAGCAGAGAAGAGGAGGGTTGTATTATTTTTTGGGTTTTTTTTATTGACACATAGTTGATTGTAAATATCTGTGGGGTACAGAGTTAAATATTAATACCAGTGTGCAATATGTGATGTTCAAATCAAGGTAATTAGGATATTCAACATTTTACAACGTAATTGATTTTCATTGCCCTTTACCTATTCTTCCCTTACCCCATAGCCCCTCCCCCTTACACACCTGTGGTAACCTCAGTTCTGTTTTCTCCTTTTGAAACTTCAATGTGTTATTGTGATAGTTGTATACTTTCTTTCTTTTTTATTTATTTGTTTCTATTTTAGCACCCACTTATGAGTGAGGATACGTGGTGCTTCTTTTCTGTGCCTGGCTTATTTCACTTAATATAATTTTCTCTAAGTTCATCTGCGTTTCTGCAAATGGCAGTATTTCATTCTGTTTTTATGGCTGAGTAGTATTACATTGTGTAAATATATCACATTTTCCTTATGCAGTCATCTGACACTAACCATTCAGGTTGATTCCAACTCTTGGCTATTGTAATAGAGGTGTGATAAATGTGGGAGTTCAGGTATCCATTCAACATGATGATTTCCATTCCAGCAGTGGGATTGCTAGGTTGTATGATTCTATCTGTAGTTGTTTGAGGAACCTCCATACCCTTTTTCCATAATAGTTACACTAATTTACAGTCCCACCAACAGTGTAGAGGGCTCCTCTTTCTCCACATCCTCAGCAGCATTTGTTATTCTCTGTCTTTTTGATAATAGCCAGTCTAACTGGGGTGGATAATATCTCAATGTGCTTTTGATTTGCACTGATGCTGAGTGATGGTGAGCATTGTTTCATGTGTTTACTGGCCATTATATATCTTTCTTCAAGAAATGTCTATTCAGCTCCTTTGCCCATTTTTAAATCTGGTTATTTGTTTTTTTTTTTTACTGTTAAGTTGTTTGAGTTTCTTGTATATTCTGGATATTAATCCTTCATTGGATGCATTTTACAAATATTTTCTCCTATTCTGCAGGTTGTCTTTCCAGTCTGTTAATTGCTTTTTGCTGTTCAGGAGCTTTTTAGTTTGATATAAAGCCATTTGTTCATTTTTCTTTTTGTTGGCCTGTGCTTTGGGGGTTTTATTAATAAAATCTTTTCCCAGTTCTACTTCATGAAGTGTTTCCCCTATGTTTCTTTTAGGAGTTTTATTGTTTTAAGCCTTATCTTTAAGTCTTTAATGCATTTTGAGTTCATTTTGGTATACTGTGAGAGGTACAGGTCTAGTTTCATTCTTCTACGTACAGATATCCAGTTTCCCAGCACCATTTATTGAAAAACCAGTCTTTTCCCCAATGTATGTTCTTGTTGCCTTTGTCAAATATCTGTTGGCTGTTAGTATGTGGGTTGACTTCTGAGTTTTCTATTCTGTTCTATTTGTCCAAGTGTCTGTTTTTATGCCAGTACCATGCTGTTTTGCTTACTATAGCTTTGTACTGTAATTTTAAGTCAGGAATTTTATGCCTCTGGTTTTTGCTCAGGATTGCTTTGGCTATTTGGGGTCTTTGCTTGTTCCATATGAATGTCAGGATTGTTTTTTCTATTTCTGTGAAGAATGTCATTGGTATTTTGATGGGGGTTACACTGAATTTGTAGATTGCTTTGGGTAATGTAGACATTTTCACAATGTTAATTCTTCCAATCCAAGAGCATGGAATGTCTTTCCATCTTTTTGTGTCCTCTTTAATTTCTTGCAACAGTGATTTGTAGTTCTCATTGTAGAGATCTTTCACCTTCTTGGTTAACTTTATTCCTAGATTTTTTTGGGGGGGAGTGACTATTGCAAATGGGATAATTTTCTTGATTTCTTTTTCTGCTAGTTAGTTGTTGGAGTATAAAAATGCTACTGACTTCTCAGTGTTGATTTTGTACCCTGCAAGCTTAGTGAAATTGTTTATCAGTTCTAAAAGGTTTTTTTTTTTTATAGAGTCTTTAGGCTTTTCTATATATAGGATCATGTCATTTGCAAACTGGGACAATTTGACTTCATCTTTTCCTGTCTGGATGCACTTTATTTCTTTCTCTTGCTTGACTGCTCTGGTTTGTACTTCCTATACTATGTTAAATAGGAGAGGTGAGAGTGGGCATCCTTGTCTTGTTCTCATTCTTAAGGGAAAAGCTTTTCCCCATTCAGGATGATATAGGTGGTAGATTTGTCATATATGGCTTTTATTGTATTGAGATACTTTCCTTCTATACCTAATCTGCTGAGAGTCTTTATCATAACGGGATGCTGAATTTTGTCAAATGTTTATTCTGTATCTATTGATATAATCATATGGTTTTTGTCCTTGATCTTGTTGATGTGGTGTATCACTTTTACTGACTTGCATATGTTGAACCATCTTTGCATCCCTGGGATAAATCCTGCTTGATCATGGTGTATAATTATTTTGATGTATTGCTGTATTCCATTTGCTAATATGGTTTTATAGACAGAAAAAAGCTGAAGAAAGCAGAAACAAAGAACAAAAAGCACATTGGTCATTTCAATGTTATTTTCTTGTAAGGTCAGGGCAGGAAGACAGAACAATAGAATAATAAATGACTAGTTAACATCAGGTTACTTAACCCTATCTCTTTTGTGTAAGAATTAACACAGACAAACCTTATTATCTTATGTACTGAAGATTTAAATGACCTGTTCAGGAAATTCGCTGTTATTTCTTTCTTCTGATTTCTCAGAAGGCCATACCACAATCTAAGTGACATGAAACTTAGCAGAGTTAACCTCATTTTGATGTTTAGTCTAGTCTTTTGAGTCCTAGTACAGGAACTTGGTCCAAAACAATGTTTTTTTATAATTTTTATTTAATAATGTACTGGACTATTTTAATTTGTGCTGCTTAAACATTTTAGTACCTGTCTTTAGGGAATGATATGTGTGCATTTCTGTTGGTTATATGCCTATGAGTAGAATTGTTGTGTCATAGCTTATTCACATGTTCAGTTTTTTAAAAATTTATTTATATTATTTATTTATTTATCTATTTTTTTAAATTTTATTTTGTCGATATGCAATGTGGTTGATTATTGTGGCCCATTACCAAAACCTCCACATTTTCAGTTTTAATAGATACCACCAGAAATTTCCCTAAAGATATTACACTAATCTACAATCCTATGACTATCATATGAGAATTGTGGTTGCACCATATCTTTCCAACAGAATTTTGAAATTTTCTGTCCTTTTCATTTTAGCTATTTTGGCACATATATGATAGTTGCTAAAGTTTAATTTGCATTTGCCTGATAACTATTGTTGTTGACTTCAATAGTTGATAACTATCCTGTTTTCTGAAGTCTCTGTATGAGTATTTGCCATTTCTCATTTGCACCTTGTTCATATGTTTCTTTATATATTTCAGATAAAAGTCTTTTTATATAGACAAATATTTTTTCCCATTTTGTGGTTGGCCTTTCCAGTCTTTTAATGGTCTTAGTTTAAAAGAAGCTCTTAATGTTAATATAGCTTTTTTTTTCTTTTATGGTTAGTAAATTAAGTGTCCTACTTAAGAAATTTTTTCCTACTCAAGTTTTATGAAGATGCTATCCTAAGCTTTCCAATGAAAGCTTTACTTTTTTTTTTTTTTTTGTATGGTGTAATGTGAGGATAAAAACATATTGTTTGCCAGGTAGCAATTCAATTGACCCAGTACCATTTATTGAAAAGACCATACTTTCCTCCTTTGTACTTTGTTTTCCCATCACATTTATATTCTCTGTTCTGTTTCTTGGTAAGTTTCTCTATTTGTATGCAAATATCACAGTTTTAATTACTTTAGCTTTATAATAGATCTTGATATCAGATAAAGTCCTCTAGCTTTATTATTCTGTAGCTACTCTTTTCAGCTGTTCTTGACCCTTGTACATCCATTTTATTTTTTAATTGTCTAGCAGTTTTCTGCAAATATCCTGATAGAATTCTTAAAAATGGGGATTGTGTCAAGCTTACAGATTTGAAGAAATTTGTATCTCTAAATTACTAAATTTCATAAATTATAAACCTGGTCTATCTTCTAATTTCTTTAAGTTTTAAAAATCTTAATCTTGTTCTTAGTTGTTTGTTTTTAATAGCTTTATTCATGAGTATTTGTTATTTAAAAATATTACTGTAAATTGTATTTTTAAAATTTACAATTTCTATTTCAGGTAGGTAAAATTACAATGAATTTCTACATGTTGCCTTTATCTCTTCCTTATTATTGAACCAAACTAGGATCTGCTCACCCCAAGTGCAGCTGAACTAAAACAGTGACACTAGATTGCACTGAGAGAAATCAGGCATTTATTGTGAAGCTCAAGGCAATGGAGAATGGGCAGCTAACGCTAAAGAAGCCTGAACTCCTTGATAGCTTACAAACAAAGATTTTTAAAGACAAATTTGTGGATTGGGTCAGGACTTTGTGATTAGCTCATGGATGTTTCCGATTGGTTGAATCTCAAGGGACAAAGGTATAGCTCCAGGTCTCTGATCATCAAACTTCTGACTCCAGACAGTCTGGATGTCTATATGATTGCAGTCAGTATTTGGTCAACATTTACCATCTGGTAGTGGGGTCTCTATCTGATTGTAATCAGAATTTGATCAACATTTATCAGCCAGTGGGGTCTTAGTTCCTGTACAAGAGCTCAAGGATATATGTAAAGATGCTGTCTTTAATTCCTAAAGTCTGGTAACTCTGATTTATGTCTTACATTATTGTTTAAGTTACCATTCTCACTTGCTATGCTGCCTTTTTGTATTCACTTCCTTAACTGCTGGTTGTTGAGCTCAGTTCCCAGAATTTAAATCACTTCACACTTGAGGGACTAAGGCTACAGTTTCCTTTTACCAAAAGCCTGACGGGCTATATTGAGTAGGGGTACCTGCTTTATTCCAGTCCCACCTGTTCTTTGATACTCCCCAATCCTGAAGGGTACAGAGGCGCAGACCACTCTGACTACTTCCAGATGAACAGGAGCATTATTTGAGTTTCAGGATTGGAGGAGAGAAAGCTATATACATTAATTTCAAAATATTCCCAAGTCCCTGGCTTGGGTCCCTTATTCTGTACTAGCATAATATTAGTGCTAGCTTTAAGAACCGTCTCAACATTTCAGAACACATCTGACAATAACACAAACTATTAATAAAGCAGCTGAAATTACTAGGCCCATTTTTGCCAACTCAGAAAATATGAATCTTATCCCCTGTGGGATCCAAGAGAATAAAGAGGAAAATCAGTCTCCCAGGTCTGGGCCTATAGGGAAGACTTGCTGTAACCAAGTAGCCTATTCTCTAATTTTACCTAGGTGTGTTGACAGACTACAGTCTTCCTTCCCATGATATAAGTTAAGTTAATGAAAACTCAGGAAAAGAACAAGAGGTAATTGTCTTTTGCTTTGGTCGGTTCAGTCTTTAGGCTGATAAGGGAACAGTTTCCTTCTGTGATAGAGCCTTGAGAGATGGAAGAGGGGATCAGACAGATGTTGAGTCTGCTCTTTATTCCAGTATGTTAAAGCACCATACTTTAGGGTCACAGTTTTCTGCACCCAACATTCCCCCGTCTGAAATTTTTCCAGAAGCTGCACATATGAAAAGCTGAGCTGATGGCTGTGGAGAGGAAAAAATTGAGTTAATAGCTTAGTGATTAAGGATTTAATTTAGCCAGTCTCTCATTCTTGACAATAGATTAGCCCAATTAAACAGGACTGTGTCATTTTAGAAGATGGCTTTGCAGATGGGCTCCCATCAAGGTTGGGTCTCTATATGATGGCCAAGATCACTTCAGGTTTTAGGGTATTAGGAAAAAGGCAGGTCTAATTTCTATAATTCCAAGTCAGAAGTGTGGAAGAAAAAACTGAAAATGTTAATCTGAAGAGTCACAGCCAGATACTGGAGAGAGTTAAAATTGAGGATTCAGTTCAGAGAATAAAAACTAGAAACAAAATTATTTTGGATTTTTGAGATCATATTTACCACAAACAATTTTAATGACTTTTTCCTCTTGCCTCGTTGGATCCAACATTTCACTGTTGATTGTCATGTTTGCTGTTGGCTTTTTTTTTTTTTAGTAGATATTCCTTATCAAATTAAGAAAGTTTTCTTCTATTTCTATTTTCCTGAAGTGATTTTTTAAAAAATAATGACTGAGTATTTTGTCAATTATTTCTTTGCTATCTAATGGGATAGTCTTGTGATTTTTCTCATATTTATGTTAACATGGTTGAATAAATTAATTGATTTTAAAATATTAAAGCAATATTTTATACCTGTAATAAACTCTACCTGATTAAAATATGTTATCTTTGTGGTGTGTCACTAGATTCAATTTGCTAATATTTTGGAATTTTTGCATCTATTTTTATAAGTTGTTGGTTTGTTATTTTCCTTTCCTGCAGCATAATTGTCAGTTTTCTAAATATGCTAAAAATTCTTTCTTTCTTTTTTTATTTTTCTGTTCTCATGAAGAGTTTGAATAATATTGATAAAAGCTGTTTCTTATCCAAGTAAATTGAATCAGGGATTCTCGTACTAGGACCTGTGGGAGCCTCAGGAATGCTGGGGTGAGTATACTGTTTGGATAGACATGCTTCTACTTGGAAAGTATAATACTACGGCAGGAAGGACAGAATGAGAAAAGAAAAATGCTTAGGAGTTGTGATTCTGTTTGAATTCTCAGGCAGTTCTTTCATAGATAATTATAGGACTCTATAAGACGACATTGAAACCTATATCTTGATTTCAGGAAAAAGGAAAAAAGTTGCTAAGTGCAATTTTGGAATTAGCATCTACTGATTGCTACACTTTCCAGAATATTACTAAATGTTTGTACTTTTGTAAGTTATTTAAGTTCTCTGTCCTTCAGTTTTCTCTTCTGAAAAAGGGACAAAAGGGACAATAACAGTACTTTCTCACAGTAATTTCTCATGGTAATAATTAAATGAATTAGTACATGTGAGTACATGTGTCTGGCATGTAGACAGTGCTCAATAAGTGGTACATGTTACTATTAGCTATAATTATAAAGTCATGAGTTCCTCAAGGGTAGGGATTTATATTTAATAATTTTTTCTTCTATCAATGTCTATTTAAATATTTAGTACCTAATCAATGCTGCACTACATAATATTGAATAATGAATAAATGAGAATACCTGTATGGGAGATTCTGCATCTAAAAAATTGAGCTATCATCAGTATTGACTAGAGAAAATTTTTTAAAAAGCAGTTAATTATTTTCCCACTTGTAGATTATACTATCTGACTCAGGACAGATAAAAATTCCACACAACTGCATGAATCAAGTCACTTTAAATCCTCTGATCTCATTTTCCCTTTCAGAAGGATGGCACAATGATTGTATCAATCAAGAATTCTTATTATGAGAGATTAGATGTAGTGGATTTGAAATTAATATCAAAACTAGCAAGTACTATACAATCGTGGCTTATTTAATTTGCTATTATGAATCTCATGGTGTAAAAGAGACAAAGGAAGTATATGAATCTAAAGATAATTCTCTATAAATTATTTATTCCACTTCAACTTTCTATATACCATGTGAAAAAATGGTCGAAATAACTTGACACAATCAGAAATGCTTGTCTCATGAAGATTTGTCTCTGGTCAGTGGTATAAATGACAGAAGAGTTGAGATTTCTGAAAAAATGACTGAATTTTTTTAAAGACACTGTTTCTGCATCTTTCCTTAATCCAAATCTTACAGTGTTTGTTTTTAGGCAGAGTTAAATAATAAAGGAATAGACATTTTAATCTCTATTGCTCACCGTAGAAATTGTTATAATAAGTTATAATTATTATAATTCTTAATTGTTATAATAACTTAAGTTATTGTACCTTTGAGTTTTAGAAAAACACATTCAGTAGTGAAGCTTAAAGGACAATTAAGAAAGCCTTCTTATTCATAAAATATTTTGTGTTTATTATGTGATCCAAAGAAAGGATATCCATAGGAAAATATGTATTAACTTTAATAACAACAGGAGTTATCTAAATAATAGGGAGCACTTGAATAGCTAGACAAAGTAAGAATATATTCTTGTTGTCAAAATATTAAATGAGAGAACCGTTCTTTACTTAACTTGAAATTTTGATCATCCAAGCAAATTCTATAAAAATATGATATTTTGCAATTCAAGGACAAATTATTGTGTAACCAGAGAACAGAAGGCAAGAAAAAAATTACATAGGAGTTGTAAAAATTCCAGCCATCCATGACATAACTATTGTGCAATCTATTTGCCTTTTCCTTTTATGACCATTCTGGCTTATGCAGCTTCATAGTAGGTTTTATTTCTTTAACCAAATGTTTACTGTTTCATTCCAAAATCTTATGAAGAATGAATAAATTTAATAAAGTTGGAATTTTATTTAAAGAAACTAATATTGATAATATGGGAAAAATATTTAGTAACTTTCCCTTAGAAGTGTGCTCCTCTTAGTAACTGCAGATGCTGTTATTTGCTAAATGAAAAGTAGCACACAGAACCCATTCTCTTATTTACTATATTTTCTTTGTTTAAAAGGAAGAAATCCACAAAATTCACAATATAGGAGAATGCAATCTAAAGCTGTCTGTGCATTGGATGTAAATTAAGTTTAAATATCTTTTCAGTTCAAAAGTCATTAGCTTGAACTGTATTTTGGTGAAAACAGAACTTTTAGCACACGGAGAGTCAGAAGAAGTCTTGCTAAGTTATTAATTTTGAAAGGAAAGTGCTGTATGTTTATAGATGAATAGCAACAAACCTGGTGATGAAATAAATTCCACCAGAAAAACCAAAACTTCGAGAATGATGTTGTTTGCAGAGACTTTGGATTTAGCAAACTCAAAATTTTTTTTCACTTAGTATGATTCCCTGAAGATTTGTCAGGTTGTTTTTTTGTATTGACAGTATATTACTTTTTATTGCTAATTTATTGTGCAATTTTTCATGCTATAGATGTGCCAGAGTTTGTTCAACCATTTGACCACTGAAGGACATCTGGATTTTTTGCAGTTTTGACCATTATGAATAAAGTTGCTATGAACTTTCACCGATAGGCTTTTTGTTTCAACGTTTGTTTTGATTTTGCTGGGAAAATGCCCAACAATACAATATAGTTTTATTGTATGGTTAATGGCATGTTTGATTTTTTACATAGTGCCAAACTGCTTTCCAATGTGGCTATATATTTTATATTCCCAATGGCAAGGTATGACTGACCAAGTTGCTCTGCATTCATGTCAGCTTTTGGCATTGTCAATATTGCCAGCCACAAAAAAAAAAAAAAAAAAAAAAAATCTCACTAGAGTTTTAATTAGTATTTCCCAAATGACTGACAGTGCTACATGTTTTTTCATGTGTTTGGTTGCCATCTGTATGTCCTCTGGTGAAATATTCATTCATGTATTTTACCCATTTTCTAACTGGACTGTTTGTATTTTTACTATTTACTATTGAGTTTTGAGAGCTTATTATATATCATAGATCATAGTCTTTTGCCAGATATGTGCTTTGCAAATATTTTCTCTCAATCTGTAATTGCTTTTTCTCTTCCTCTAACAGAACCTTTCACAGAACAAAATTTTAAAATTTTGTTGAATTCCAATTTATCAGTTTTTCCTTTTATGAATCATGTTTTTGGTGTCAAGTCTACAATCCCTTTGCCTAGTCTTAGATTCCAAAAGTTTTCTCCTAAATTTTTTTCCTAAAAGTTTTACATTTTTATGTTTGGTATTTGTCTGTGATTTATTTTGAGTTATTTTTTGTATAGGTTTGAGACTTGGGTTGAATTTCTTCTTTTTTTTCTTTTCTTTTTAAAATTGGCTATCAATGTTTGGATGCTCCAGCACTATTTGTTGAAAAGGCAAACTTTCCTCAATTGAATTTCATTTGCTCCTTTCTCAAAAATCAGTTGGGTGTATTTATATGAGTCTATTTCAGAATTCTCTGCTCTGTGTGTCTATCTCTGCTAATACCATACAGCCTTGATTATTATAGCTAAATAATGTTTTGAAATTGGGTAAACTGAATCCTCTCACTTTATTCTTCTTTTCAACATTGTTTATCTATTTTAGTTCCTTTGATTTCCAAGCAAATATTCAAATAAGCTTTCCTATATCTACAAAACTCTTGCTGAAATTTTGATAGTAAATACATTAAACCTTAATAGCAATTTGGTAAGAATTGACATCCTAACCATATTGACTCTTCCTGTCCATGAATGTGCTGTATCTATTCATATGTTTTGGTTTGCTTTGATATTTTTTTATTAGTATTTTGTTTTTAGCCTATAAATCTTGTACATATTTTGTTAGATATACACCTAATTATTTCATTTTAGGCAGTTTCTGATGGTATCGCATTCTTAACTTCAGTGTTTGTGAGTTTATTAGGAGTATACAGAAATGTAGAAGTAGAGTTGATTTTTTTAAAATATGCATTTTATATCTTGCCAAAGTGCTTAACTCACTTATTAGTTTTAGATTTTTTTGTAGATTCCTTAGAATTTTCTACGTGGCCAGTTGTGTCATCTGCAAATAAAAACACTTTTATGTTTTTCTTCCTTAAGGGTAGGTCTTTATTTCCTTTATTGTCCTGTTGCAATGGCTAGAACTTCAGGCTTTATGTTGGATAAGAAAGGTAAGAGCAGAAATGCATGGAATTTTTCTAATCTTCAAAACATTCATTTTTTCCTACATTAAGTATAATGTTAGCTTTTTTTGGTTATTTTTTGTTTTTGTTTTTGGAGAGATGATTTTTGTTAAGTTGAGAAAGTCTCCCCAATTATTATCCTGAAGGGGTATTAAATTTTGCCAATTGAGGGCCGAACCTGTGGCTCACTTGGGAGAGTGTGGCGCTAGGAGTGCCGAGGCCGCAGGTTCGGATCCTATATAGGGATGGCCAGTGCGCTCACTGTCTCTATTTTTTGTTGAGACTTTCTGAGTTTTTTGTTGTTGTTGTTGTTATTGTTGTTGTTATTTCAAGCTAGTTTTTAATGTTTGTTGAAACATTTATTTTATTGCTGTCTTAAAATCTTTGTCAGAGAACTCTAAGACCTCTGTCATCTCAGTTTGACTTCCTTTTCCACTCAGTTTGGGATTTTCCTGGTTCTTAATATAAGTGATTTTTTAAGTTAAAAGCTGGATATTTAGGATATTATGTTATAAGATTCCAAATCTTATTTAAACTTTCTCTTTTCATTGACTTTTTTTTTTTTTTGGCACTGCTCTGGCAGAAGAAGAGGGGGTACTGTGCCTCATTACTGGTAGATGGGGGGTTACATACAAGCCCAGGTTCCCAATTTGGTCTCCACTGACACCTAAAATATGTGTGGGAGGTGCTTCTCATTAATGCTCTGTACATGGCCTCCAACTCTGCAGACAGGATGAAAGTGGAGGAAAAAGTCCTTGTTATTTATCAGTGTTGATGGAAGTCCTGACAATTAGGCCTCTCCTGACACCACTGCAGCAGGGAGGAGTAGCGGATCCTCTCTACTACTGGGAAGGGATAAAAGTCCCAGCTTTCTTACTCTTTCTGACATCACCTTTGGGGAGGAGGGCTTTGGGGTACCCCTCATTAGCCCAATGAAAATGCAAGTATAAATTCCCTCCTTGTATTAGTTTGTTTTGTGTTGTTGTAACAGAAATACCTGAGACTGGTAATTTATAAGGAAAAAAGATTTATTTGGCTTACGATTCTGGGACAGCTGCATTTGGCATGGCCCTCAGGCTGCTTCTACTCATGGTGGAAAGTGACAGGCAGCTGGAGGGTACAAGCAGATCACATGGTGAGAGAGGAAGCAAGAGAGAGAGAGGGGAGGTGCCAGGGTCCTATAAACAACGAGCTCTCACGGGAACTAATAGAGTGAGAACTCACTCATTAATCCCTCCCCCTCCCCCCAGGGAGAGCATTAATCCACTCATAAGGGATCCACCCCCATGACTCAAACAGTTTCCAACACTGCCACACTGGGGATCAAATTTCCACATGAGTTTTGGAGAGGACAACACATCCAAACTGCATCACTCCTTAACCAAAGTGAAAGAGCACAATAAGGGAAGTGGTTGGGGTATGGCCTTAATAGCTGCTCAAGACTGATCTGCTTTTAGCCTGGGCCTCAAAACTGGGGCATTTAAAAAACTCTACTACTAGGACCTACCTACTCCAGTAGCAGGGAATGATGTCTAGTAACTAGTCGTGGTTTCTTTTTGAAAAATACCATTGTGCACATGATAGCATTTGATAGAGTTGCCTAGTCTAGGATTACTATTCTAGGTCTAAAATAAGACTTTTAGGGCTTATTTATATACTTATAATTGTTTGGTCTTTTTATAATAATACATTTTTATAAACTGTTTAAAGGACTAATTTAATTTCTCCTCCTGCCCCCAAGATTAGCAGGAATATAACAGTCAAAGTTTCAAGAGAAAACTCAGTATAAGGAAAACTTGTGATGAAGTCAAATCTGCTTTGAAGGACATTAGAAATAAAAAAGTACAATTAAAATATTTTATTACCTGAATGTTTTCAATTGTCACAATTCTCCTTGACTCTCACTAATGATTCAATGAGATTCATTGAATAGCTTCCACTTGTAAAAAACCTCTTGAAATGCTGTTTGAATATTGACAAGACTTGCTTTTCTTATTTTATACAGAGAAATGGAAAATAAATTTAAATGAAAAGCCTTTAGAGTGTCGCTCTCCTATTTGTGTGATTAAAGTGGATATTTTTTAGAGAAGCTGAACTGGGCATTTAAATTGTCTTCATGCAAAAATCTGTTGATGACATAGTAACTTCAGGAGAATAACATATGGTTGACTAAAAAGTTGGCCAGAGAAAACAGATTGATTGTGCAGGTGCCCATGTTACTCGTGAATGCACATATGGCTTTTGATTATGTCTATGTAATTGCTGGGTTGACCTTGCATTTCAGGTACTCTATTTTCAATTGTTAAATCCATAAGCTTTAAATTGGCCACTCATTGTTCAATTGCCTTATACACAGATTTTGTGAAGGCCAGAACTATTGATGTGAACCAAAACTGTTGATAGCTGCCAGGATGAAGATTCTTTTGTGTACTTATATGGCATGTAAGAAGTGAAGAAAAGAGGCTTAAAAAAAGGATGCTAAGGAAATGTTAAGAATAGATGCTAGTACCGCTTTCTTTCTGCCTACCTCATTGCCCTTACTTTTTGCCTTCTTACAACCTATTTATTAATACGTGGTGATGATAGTAACAATAGTTGTAAATGCATTAGTATGAACTAGTGTGTAATCCTATCTAACTATATTTTAGTTATCGTGTGGATTAAATGTAAAATTTATAGGAAGATATTTTCTATCAACTTCAGGAGATGGGGATAAAATGAATTTCTTTAAAGAGCTAGAGAAATTTGATATGCTGGGAAAAAAGGTCTGTGCTGTACTATATAGCAAATGTTCTCCATTCCTTTGTCCAGGGAATTAGATTTTTCTGATGTAAAGCCTATTGCTAGAGAGAGCTAGGTTGGGGATCACTTCTGCTAAAGAAATAAGATGAGTTTATGAAAAATTTCGAAACAGAGGATTTGGATGCAGTGTGCAGTGTCAGCTATTGCAACACTTTATAGTCAAAATGCACATAATATATATTACTGTTATAAAATGTCTTGTTATGAATATTAAATAAAAACAGCCTAAAGTATAAATGTCACTAAACAAGATATGTGAATTTAAATAACATCATTTTTATTCCAAATATAATAAAAATATACAAACAAATCTTTATTCCTTTAAATAAATACTTTCTAAGCACCTACGTCTTTTATTTTTTTATTTTTAAACTATATTAATTTCCAGTGAGAACAGATATTGATTCCTTTCCTTTTCTGCAGGCCATGAATATTACCATGTGATTATGTGACCTTCTATGTAAGATTGTAATGCTATTGAATAGGGCTCTTTCTCTTTGGGTTATAAGTGTTCCTGGTTACCTTTGCACGCATCATTGCTCAGCATATTTACATATTGATTTAGATAAGACTCTGAACTGGATAGGCTTTTTCCACTTTGCCATTCAGATGGAGACCTTGAAGGAAAAAAAAAAAATCCCTTCATATCACTTCTTCCAAGACTGAGTTTAAGAACAAATTTCTTCAGATGTTTGCTACTAAATTTCTATAAAATTAGAAGAAGGATAGGCTTTGGATCAGAAACAAAAGGCATTTATATATCCTCTTTCAAGCCCTAATGAAACTTTAGCCAGGGAAAATCTTTGCTATTATACCTTCCCTTATCATTCTTAAAAAAGAGTTTAGGTAAGTAAGCCAGGTTTGCAGCTATAGTTTCTCTGCACTTATAGCTTCCTGACAGGTGCCATGGCTTCTTCGTCTATATCTGATTGAACATATGTGTTTTGTATATAATCCCTGGTATTTTAATAGTCATGTTGAGTGTGGGTGTTCATCTTTGATCAGATTTGTAATAAAATTTTTCTAAATTTTGCTAGATTTCAAATTCTCTAGGCCAGGAAGTCTGCCTTGCATTGAATTTTTGCATTATATCCACCACATAACATTTATTTCTCCCCTTGGAGAAGTATCCAATAATTATTTGTTAGTTGTTTTTCAGTGAAGATGGGTCACACCGAGCTTTGGTGATAAGTATCATAAACTGCAAATAACTAGCACTTGGATCTCTCAACCAAACTTCTTCTGGCGATACGTCAGTATTTTCAAGAATCAGGAAGTAAGGAATCCTAAAATACAAATCAAATTGCTCAAATCTATTGAAAAATTGATTTTGATGTTTCTATAGATTTTCAGTGAAGACTTAGAATGTTTTTAACTTGAGAGGCAATATAGTTAGGAGACAGACCATGGCTGAGGAATTTCTTTCAATATGCAATTAGGAAGGCTACTAAAACCACAGACATACTAGCTAGCTTTATGTTTTAGGCAAAAATAACTATAGTAGTCTCTGTGTTAGATTCAGAATCCTGAGTGAAATTTACTCTGACAAGAAAATTACTGAGCAAGGTTAAATGATTTGCCATCATTTTAGAAGTGGGAAGAGATCCTTACGTAATATGATATGATAAGTGTAAAGAAAATTCCAAAAATTTGGTACGTGCTTCTGCATATATAAGATATGGAGTGATACGGGCTTATCTAACTAAAAGGATATATAGACATGCCTTTGTGTGCTGGTGGAATGCTTAAAATATTACAGAAAGCTCATACATGTTAATGAACACGTCATTTAAATCTGCATCTACCCACACATTTACCCCTAATAGATAGAATGAAGAGGAGTCAGCAGTGTGAGTTGCCTACCTCCTTCATGGACATCCAAATATGTTGCATTGCTGTGTTCAACCTTGCCTGGTACCATAGGGACACATTTTGATTCAAGGCTCTAAAGATGTGAAAATATTACAAAATTAAATTTATTTGCTTTTATCTTTAGAATAAGCAAGAAGATGGTGATTCAATATTTGAAGTTTAATACTATGAAAAAATAGTATAAAACTTCTTCAAAATAAACTCTAGGTATAAAGGGGTTCATCCTTTGCCCTTACATTGATTTTTGATTATTATCAAGAAGCTACAGGGCTAAATTAGAGCTGCGTTTGTCTCTTGAAGATTTGTTGAGTCACTCTGGAATATGTGTTCTATCCAGTTTTCAGAATTATAAGGATTGCCATATTAGTCATTTTGAGTGTGGTATAAAGCCTGTATAATATAATGATTAAGATTAATGATCTTAAAAATTAAGAATTACTAAAAAATTCCCCTATATACCATGAATGAACAACATATTGATTTGCTTTTAATGTTAATCAGCATTTAAAATTCCATACCATCTTTTTGAATGTGAAAAAAATAAAGTACAATTTTGAGTCTGAACAAGAAACACACAGTTTCAAGCATAGCTAAATTATATTGGGGTGATGAAAGTAATGCATTACAATAGTGATTTTAAAAACTATCCAGGAACTATTTTGTTGTCTCAATCTAGAATTACTTTTGCAATTGAAAGAAAAATACAAAAATAAATAAAGAAAACTAGTCGTGCCTTTGTAATTTGGAGCCAGATGTTTCCAGGATGTAAGCTATGATTTATACTGTACTGTTTTCCAGTCTCCATGGGAATCAGTTAATGTAGCTTTTAGTAGTTCCATGCTTGCTGAAGTTTCACCTCAGTCTTGGCCTTTGATGAGTAACCAAAATCCTTGCTTAGGGAACAGTGGGGAGGGGATAGTTTTGCTTCCATGAAGTTGGCAATTTAAATCCATACTGTATTTGGCTCAACCTGATTTCTCAGATACTGTCACTATAAATTTCTTGCTTACATGATGCAAAGGAAAATGGAAAGGGATGGTGGTTACCGTGGGAGAGAATAGTTACTGAAAAATTCAGGTGCATAGGCACAAGGCACATGTACTGTCACCACCACAGTAAGTGTAACCTTTGTGCTCAAGGTTTACCAGAGTCTACAAATGTGAGAACCAACACATAGAAGCATGTCATGCAGCTTTTTTTTATATTAATGACCCTTTAAAAAAATATTATACACAAACCCTACTACATAATACTGTCCGATTAATTTTTCCTAATTACTGATTTCATCATGTTACCTCCTTAATCAGACATTTCTAATGGTTTTTCTCTCTTACTACTGGAAGACAGTGTAGCACCGCAGAAAGAACAGAGATTGTGTGATCTAATTAATCTGTTTTCTAGTTCCAGCTCTTAGCACTTACTAGGAATTTGACATTGCACAACTTATAAGGTCTGTACACTCAGTTTTCTTATTTATAAAATGGGGATGCTATACTACCTTACCCAGGTTATGGTGAAGGCTGAAGAAAAAAACCCTTATAAATTTCCTAGTAGTATGTTAATACATAGCATTCAAAAAAATTTAGTTTTACCTAACTTCAATCCATTTTACTCTTGGTTTAGCCAATATTTTTGTCCAATTGAAAAGGCCAAAAACTCTTACGTTACTTTGTTTTAATCTGAATGTATTTAACTTTGGTGGGTTTTTTCCTCCCCGTTTACTATTTTTATTTTTTCCTTAAATGTCTGTTCATGATTTTTCCCTATCCTTCTAACATAATTGTTTTCATTACAGATGTTATGTCCTCTACCCATTTTATCACGTCTCTTTCTTGGGATTTGGATTTATTTTACTCACAAACATCTTAAGATCTGAGATTGTCAGCTCTCTCAGGCATTTCTTTATTATATCTGCTTTAGCTTATCCTTAGAAAGGCATTTCCATCCCAAATTTATATATAAGATGGTATGTCAAAAAGATTGTGGAAAAACAGAATTAAAGCATAATACAAATCTTTCCACAAACTTTTTGAAGTACCGTGTGTGTGTGTGTGTGTGTGTGTGTGTGTGTGTGTGTGTGTGTGTGTGTGTGTGAGTGTCTATAATGTATATTGGTCAGTATATGCTTCTCCCTTCCTAGTAAGCTGCAATGTTGCTGTTGACTACCAGGATGAGAGAAGAATGTGATATCCCTCTTGCACACCTTCTGACTGCTATTTCCTCTACTTTTGAAGAATTATTTGGGTACAATAGGGAATGATTAAGTAGTTCTTTATAAAAGGAGTTAGAGTTTTATTGAAACTGTTCAGGGCCGAACCCATGGCTCACTCGGGAGAGTGCGGTGCTGGGAGCGCAGCGGCGCTGGGGAGCGCCGAGGCTACGGGTTCGGATCCTATATAGGGATGGCCAGGGCGCTCACTGGCTTAGCGCGGTGCGGACTACACCAAGCCAAGGGTTGTGATCCCCTTCCCGGTCACAAAATAAAAAAATAAAGAAACTGTTCAGAGCTGGGACTAGAGATTAGATGTGCTCTTATCTAAATGCTTTATTCCCTCCTGCTGCACAAGGGGTGAGGTTTCCAGCCTTGCCTCTTAAAGGAAATCCCACAAGTCACCCCACCCTCCCACCATGGTATCTCATTTATACAACTTTCTTATTTACTATACTTTTACTCTCTCTTTCTGTCTGTGCCTTCCTTTTATTTCTTCTCTGGACTTTCACCTTCTCAATTTACTTTAACAGATCACCCTTTCCTAAATGAATAATCAAATCTCTCAATATCTTGAGTCTCGCAGGTTTTACAGCCTCAAGTCATAAATTTCAGTGGTTTTCTCATTATCCCAGTTTGCAGTTGCTCTTCGGAGGAGACAGGCATTTGCAGGCGAGCTCTGAACCCTATTCTCCCTATTGAATCTACAATCAAAACCATATTATTAATGCAACCATTTATTTCCTGCAGGAACCAACCCTCAGAGAGACATGCCCAGACCCGGTGAGTTTGTGTTTCAGGGGCTTGTCATTGCCCATTCATCTCTCCTATCAGATGTTCTTCTCTTCTCAAGCTGCAGGTATAAGAGCAGCCTTGTCAGTGGGTGAAAAACTGATAACTGGAGCTTTTGGCAGCACTTCCCAATGGTGATACATTAATTTCTGCTGGCTCATTGCATGAAGCTCCTAAAATTCTAATTGGACAGTCTTGCTTTTTGCACTAAAATGACCTGCATGGTGAGTATGTATTATTAGTGTTGTATTTTGTCTTTTTTTTTGCAAATGAATGTTCTGGATTTATGTTAATAGTCATCCCTTTGTTGCCCCGAGTTCATTTCCCAAAGCCTCCTGCAATAACTTCTTAATTCCTAAATGTGCAGAGAGAAGTCTCAGTTCACCCCACCATTTTAAAGTACATATTTACATTTTTGGAAGGTTCTTGTTTTTGAACCTTCTTTTGTATTCAGTTAGTAAATCTCAGAGCATCTTAGTACCTCCACATTTTCTGTTCCAACATGACTCTCCAGTTTGACATCCCATTATCTTCATCCCAACTTGCTTATTCTGTTTTCTTATAATTATGCATTCTCCTACCTCCATGATTATTAATGTCATCTCAGTCTCGGATTATTTTATTAAATTTGTTTTAACCAAATCCTTCAAGACTTGTATTTTTATCTCTTCCCTAAAGCCATGGATATCTCTCTCCAAACTTCAGCCTGAAATAATCTTTCCAGTTTAAGAACAGTACCTCTAGCATTTACCCAGGAATTAATTATAACCACATCTTATATTATCTTGAAATCTTTTAAAAACTCTTACAGTTGTTTACATTTAAAATCTATACACTTATTTTCCTTAATAAGTGTGTGCCCCTTGAAGACATACTCACTGTTATGGGCTGAATTGTGTTTCCCAAAATTCATATGTTGAATTCCTAATCCCCAGTACCTCAGAATTTGACTGTGTTTGGAGACAGGGTCTTTCAAGAAGTTATTAAGTTAAAATAAGCTCATTAGGCTGGGCCCTAATTCAATATGACTATTGGAGTGTCATTATAAGAAGAGGGAATTAGGGGGCAGACATACAGAGGAAAAACCACGTGAAGACACAGGGAGAAGACATCTATGCACAAGCCAAGGAGATAAGCCTCGAAAAGAGTCAACCCCATTCACTTTAGTCTTGGACTTCTAGCCTCCAGAACTGTGAAAAAATAAATTTTTGTTAAGTCCTCCAGTCTGTGGTACTTTGTTTCTGCAGCACTAGCAAACTAACACACTTACTTTATGTCTATGTGCTCCCCAGCTAGTAGTACTCAGTAAAATTTAATTTTAATCAAGTTGGCAATTGCTGAAACATTTTAATATCCATTTGTAAATCTAAAATACACTTGTGATTTTATTACTGTGAATTTTTATTCTTAAAAAAATTGTAGAAGACTCTAACCATCCTGATATCATTGAGTTTCTTTTAAAATTTATTTTACAAAATTCCAGAGTTAATTTAATGTTTTTGTTTATTTTTCTCATTAATGATCCAGATGCTAGTCTTTATGGAATCCGTAAATAGGAAGTGTCTCAGAAATGTTATTAATGGCTAAGTGAGAAGTCTTCTCAGGAGTCCCTTAAATGATGAACACCTGTCTTATCATTAGATTAACAAGTTCTCATTATGATGAGTATCAGCAAAATGATAACTGGTGACATTCTTATCTTACCATTGAACTAGAGGGAATACTACAGTAACGGGTAATTGAGTAATTAACCTTTACCTTGCCCTAAGTTACTTGATCTTAATTGAGTAGATACATAGAATACATGAGAGTAACATTTATCCTTGATGTTGAAATTACTTGGGTGACAGTGACTTTGGTAACTAGTAAAAAAAATCACATCCAAATTATTATGTTAATACCTACATTTATAGCCACCAAACAAAAGGCAGAATGGAGAATATGTCTAAAAATATTAATCCAAAATGCCAGAGTAGTGTAAACAGATATGGATATGGCTACTTGCTGAAACACACAAACTTTGTTTTTTAATCTCAGTTGTGCTGTTCATGTATTTCACTTGTGTGCCTTCTCATTGCTAAACTGGGTTGATGTGTGGATTGTGAAATTTCTCCACTCTCACTTATGTTGATAATTTTTTTACAGTAGTACATTCTTTTAGATATTTACATCAATAGTTAAATTCCCTAATTTTTATTTATTCCTTCAACAAATATTTGCCAAGTGTAGAACGAGTATTTGGGGAAAAAATAATAAAACAACCATGGCAACTCTTTCAGTCTGCTTCTCCATACTAAAATAACCTCTGATGAAGACAAAGGGAAATCCAAGATAATTATAAAAACCTATGTTTGACATCCTCCTGTTCCCTGGTTAAGCATCTGTTCCATAGTTTGAATTTGAGAAGCCCAATGGTCTCAGCTGCCACATAGCTAGAGAACACCTCCCAATACCGATATCCCATTTGGATGTCTTCTGGGCATATTTTACTCTAGACCTGCATGTCACTGTGGGAGCTACTTGCCACATGTGATCATTTAAAGTCAGACTAATTAGCATTTAATAAAATTTGAAATGAACTTTCTCATTAACATTAGCTATACTTTAAGTGTTCAGTAGCCATAGGTGGCAAATTGTTTCCATATTTGATAGTTCAGATATGTGGCATTTGTAATACCACAAAAAAGTTCTATTGGGAAGCACTGATGTAGAACTGTCTCTATTCTTCCATCTTCGGTCAAAATTCAGCAGGCCTCAATATTTGCCTCTTGGTCCTTACTTCTATGCTTTACATGTTAACTGATGGAAAACTTGTGCTTTTAAAATTATTAATTTCTCAAAAGGTCTAATGTTAAACTTTCTGAAGAGCTTTGGCTCCATGTGAGGAAAAAGGAGACAGACACAGGTTAGGCTCCCTCACTTCATATCCAGCTCAGCCTGACTCAGCCTGTCTGATATAAATACATTAACTGCCCATGTGCGCCCATGTGTTCCTTGGTTATCTGACTCTAGTGTAAAAGACATCAGCTCTGATCTGCTGGCAGTCTGAGCTTGCACCTGAAGAAAGCATGTCAACCTTGCTAACCTCTCCCAGGATCTTTTTCCAACTACCTAACTCGTGACCTGCATATGAGAGGTCTGTGACCCAGTCGGCATATAAGGAATCTGTGACCCAGCCTGCATGGAATGAGTTTGAAGGGTCTGTGACCCAGTCTGACACACCACCCTGGTACATGAAAATTAAACAGTAATTGTGATTAACTATGTTTTATTGTAGAAAATTACTTACAAGCAATATAAAACTGTCAGGTAACACATGTTAACTTTGTTTTATTTACGTGCAAAAAAAGTACAAAAGTCTAAGTAAGTCATGAATCACCTCAAATGATTTATTGTTTATCCCAAAATGATAAAATAAAAACCAGAATAATTTATTATAAGAAATTAATCAGAAGGTAAGTGGTGAACACATGAAAAAGCAGAATTCCTTAAAAGCATTGTTTCTGATTCTGGAGAAGTGAAAAACAATAAAAATATAAATCAAATGTTTTAAAATGTTGGTAATGGTAATTGAATCTTCAAAATACAAAAACACAGAACTCTTCATTAATATGTCATGTACTCGGCTTTTTTTTTTCTAAATCTATTATGTATGGATTATTTTAATTAAAGCAGGTATGTTTGATGACAAGAATTCTCATAGGATTTTATAATTTTTCCTTTGACTTGAGATTCAGACATTTAAAACAACTATTTTAAATTCTTTTTTAGTCATTTTATTTCTGATTTCCTTAATTCCATTAACACAACTATTAATGACATTTATGAGTTATGGGTTGGTGTGGAGGGACATATACAATTAAGTAAGCTATGGTCTTGGGCACATAGGAACCTGCATTTCATCAGGGAATGTCATGTGTTCAATAATGATAAAAAGTGTCCTGTTAAAAAATGTTAAAAAGTGCAATTAGAAAGGTATGGATAAAGGATTTAGAACTTCTAAAAAAAAAAAAAAAGTGTTATATTGGAATTAGGGAAATTTTAGGAGTGGAATTTGCCTGAAAGATGTATAAAACACCACGGAAAAGGCTACATTTATGGGAAGGTGGTGCTAAAATATAGGGTGTGTGATTGAAAGTGAAGGGAGTTAACACTGAAAGGTTGATTGGGAGCAGATCATGGAGATTTTAAATATCAGAGTAGCGAATTCACACTTTATTCTGTGGGTAAAGAAGAAACACTGAATTCTAATGTGAGACTTGAAGATGAGAAATGACACAATCTTATAAGTATGGAGAGCATTTTTCAAATATGCCAAAAAGTTATTTCAAATATTTGACTCAGATTGGGAGGTGACAGTTTGGCTTCCAGATAGGATAAGATGTTAATATCAACCCAGATGATTCTTTGTCAAGAATATGATATAATTCAAACTTTTATCCAAGTTTTTCTCTAGTTTCCATAATAGTTTCACATAGATGTTCTGATGTTCCTGTGGTGTTAGAATGTGTGAATTTGATTTTGATCTCTTTTACCTTCTGGCTTGGTAATTGTGGGCTGGTTATTAAATCTCTCTGTGCTTGTAAATAATAAATGTAATGTAGACAATGTAGATGTTAAGATGTAGATAATATGTATATATAAAAGTAGATGTAGATAATCTACACATATTAGTAGGTGGCTAATAACTATCTGGTAGCTAATAGTAATAACTGGTTTCAAATGTTGTCACCTAATGTTATTATAATAATTATTAATGTAGTAGATAATGGCATGAGCTCTTCAAAATAGTGCTTTATGGATTGTTACCTTTTGAAAGTTCCATTAATCTCTAAAGCTTCTCCAAATCCATTTTCTACACCATTAAACATAATCATATTGACCTAATGATTAACTGATTTATTAGTTCATTCATTTGTTCTCCTAATAATACTTCCTTCCATTTATTCTCATTCCAGAATACATAAGATATTATGGGGAAAATTAATTCTGCCTAGAGTTTTAGAGTTGAATTCACAAAGAAGTGACATTGTAGGAATCATTTATTACTGCCATGAGTCCCATTTTCCTCATCCCTTGTTGGAAGGTAGGCAAGCATTTTGGGTGGAATTGACCCACCTCAAGCCTTGGCGGTAGGCTGGATTGGCCCAAGCCTCTCATTGTCCTCTCATCAGTTTTGTTACTGTGATTGGTTCAAGACTGGGTGCCTGCCTTAAACTGTTTTTATCTGAATGAGGTCCTATGCATGTTAAATGTCTGGGAGACAAAAGCTCTCTTTTCCCATTGGGTAAGAACAAGAGAGTGTGCAGGAACTTCTGGCTGCCATTCTTCTGGGCGAAGAGAGTAGAGCTGGCCTAAGAATCACACCAAAACCAAGAACGAAAAGTTGAAAACTGAGAAGAGACCTGGGTCTGATTACCTTGTTGAGCCATGGTAAAGCCACATTGAAATGGATTTATTTGACATCCTAAGTCCTGTGAGATAGTCGCTACGAGGTGAGATTCTGAATCCTGCCAGATAGTTATAGTAACTACCTTCCCTGCATCTTTCCTGTTCCAGATGTTGTAGCTGCTTTTCATTGTTTTTAATCCCTGGATTATCTCCCTGTCTTCTCTTTGACTTCTTAGATCTTCTAACACATATGGCACTGAAATATGTATTTAATTCTTTGTTTGTAATACCTACAGTGGTTTCAGTTTCTATAACTGCACCATGACTGTTTAAGAGCTCTCACAATAAAAAGATTATATTCTCTTTTTTTGAACAAAAAGGAAACAATAACTTTGTTTTGCACTTTGGCTTCCATGTTACTTAGATGCTGTTGTACACTGGATTGTGGACTGTGTTCCCCATGTCCCTCTCCCCTCTAAATTTATATGTTGAAGCCCTGACTCCCACTGTGACTATATTTGGATACGGGGCACTTAAGGAGGTTAATTAAGGTTCAGTGAGGTTATAGGAGTGGGGACCTAATCCAGTAGGACTGGTGTGCTTATGAGAAGTGAAAGAGAGAGACACCCAGGATATGGATGCACAGAGGAAAGGCCATGTGAAGACAGTGAGAAGGCAGCCAACTTCAAGCCAAGGCAAGAGGCCTCAGGAGAAATCAAACCAACACCTTGATCTTAAACTTCCAGCCTCCAGAACTGTGAGAAATAAATATCTGTTGTTTAAGCCACATAGAATGTGGTATATTTTTATGGCAGCCCTAGAAGACTAGTACAGATGCCATTTATATATTGATCAAGTATGAGTCTAAGATAGTGTCTACATAATCACCACACTCTTCCTGATTCATATGGAATTGGGTTTCTGGAGAAGATTGGCTTTGAGAGGTCAAATATAAAGAAAGCTATTCTTAGGGAAAATCAAGTCATTAATCACTGCTGGTGATGAGTGTTAAGGTCACAGTGGTGCCAAAGAAAACAAAAGTGCAGTAGCCTGCTAAGTGCTTCTTCCTCTAGGGGAGGGTGATTATACACCACTCATTAGGATTCTTTTTATGCATTTCCTTCAGAAAGTCAGCTCTACTTGTTTATTTCTAGGTTTTCATTTTCAAACACTGTTTCTAGAATAAAGCTTGTATAGAGGCGCTCAACTATATATTGTGATCATCCTTAGTGTATATTTTTATAGTGAAAGGAACAGAAAATAGAAATCAGAGCCCCAACCATAAAGTATGCAATAAAAAAGGAAAGGCATGCAGGAGATAAAAGGAGTTTTATGCCTCTTGTGTTTGATTCATTTGGATGAAATAATGCTTTATCTAGGGGAAAAATAATCTCTGACTCTTCTTTAGGCAGAGATGGAGATTTATGAATTGAACCAGCTCAATGGATGTCATTGGTAGTATTCTGACTTGAAGCTTGTGCTTATAGTAATTTGGCCTTTGTTGTAAGTAATTCCAGCTAGACTGGAAGGCTGCTATTGAGGTGACTTAGAAAAGTGAAGAAAGACTTGTCAGTGTGACTGATAATTAACCCTTCAGTACTCTATGAGTCTGGTCTCTGAATCAGATTAAGCTAAATTTTACAGACAGTGAAATAGATTGATTTGCATTTGGTCTAGTTTAAAGGTTTTCATTGCCCTTGCCATCAAAAGGTAAGTAAGAAGTTACATACTCTTGTTTATACTTAATTTAAGACAATGGGACATTTTATGTTTAATTGTAAGAAGGACATTCAAAGGAAAAAAAAAAAAAGCAGTGGGAGTGATCTACCAAGCCAATAAATACTCTTGAAACCATGATTATAATAAGGACTTGAAGACTGTCTATATTTAGCCTGGAGAACTAGGAGAGACAGAAAGAAAATAAATGCCTTCAGACATTTTCTATACTCTCATAAGAAAGAGATATAAGTTAGTCTGTGTAGTCTCAGAAGGAAGAGCTAGAATTAAAAGGCATCGGTGTCAGGGAGATAGATTTCCAATTAAAATAAAGGCAAATCTCCTAATAAGTTGAAATACCAGTGTTCATGAAAGAAAGGGTTTGTCTTGTAAGTAATTAAGCTCTGAACACTGTAAAATTTCAAGGGAAAACAAAACAAATTTCAGAAAGTTTTATTTTTTTAAGGTGAGGTATATTAAAGCATAATACATCCCACATACAACTTTTGATATTCTATTCCCCATGCCACATTGCTAGTCTCAAGTCTTCTTCATATCAGCACATGAGTACTCTGTCTCCATGAACCTAATTAAGTCATCAACATTTCTCATCTAGACGAAGGCTTGGCAAACTGCAGTCTGTGAGCACAATCCGGCACACTGCCTGCTTTTGAATGGCCCTCCAAGTAAGAATGGTTTTTGTATTTTTAAATAATTGGAAAAATAAAAGAACAATATTTTATGACAAGTGAAAATGATATGAAATTTAAATTTCCATGCCCATAAATATTTATTGGAACACAGCCAACTATATTCATTTATGTATTTTCTGTTGTAATGACAGAATTGAGTAGTTTTGACCAAGATTTGTATGGCTACAAAGCCTAAAATGTTTATCTTCTGGCCCTCTACAAGAAAAGTTTTCTGATTCCTCATGTAGACTATTCAAGCAGT
Source organism: Cynocephalus volans (assembly GCF_027409185.1). Lineage (NCBI taxonomy): Eukaryota > Metazoa > Chordata > Mammalia > Dermoptera > Cynocephalidae > Cynocephalus > Cynocephalus volans. The sequence continues at coordinate 100,898,682 of NC_084460.1, read as the reverse complement.
CTCCTCACTGGTTTCCTGGCTTCTATCTTTGAATACAGTTATCTATATTCCATATGACCAACAAAGTAATCTTTTAAAAATGTTAATCAAGTTATTTTTGCTCCCCTATAAAATTCTCTGTTAACTTTTTACTGAACTTAGAATAAATTGAATATTTTTTATCATGGTCTTTAAGGCCTTAAACAATCTGATTTTTCCTAACTGGAGGTTTTGCCTCTTATTTGTACCAGTCTCTCCCTCATCCACCAAAGTATAGCCACACTGATCTTTCACATTTCTAAGGCAAGCCAAAATACCAGGCTTATTCCCTCTGTAGTACATTTTCCCCTTCTTCCCTCTGACTAGAAAGTACTTATATTGGGATCATTGATCAACAGGTATCTACCTATTATTCAGGTCACAACATAAATGTAACTTTGTTCCACCAATCTAAATTCTACCACCCTCACCATATCTATCATGTTATCTTCTTTAATTGTAATTTTTCCTTTTATTATTATTTTGCCTCACCCACACACTGGATAGGTTTTCTTAAGCAGAAGTATTCTGTCGTATTCAGGGGAGTATGTATCTCTCTAGGGTCCACATCAGCTGTTTGTGTTCAGTAAATATTTGTTAAATAAATGATTTTATATTGCTAAGTGAAAGACTCTGTGTATTAGACACTGTGGTATTGCAAGGTGGAGAAGGAAGAAATTAAAGATGGATACCTTAAGGAATCTAAAATCAGTTTGAGAAGAAAGTCATGCTTGCTAACCTTTAAAATCAGTCAGACCAGTGATGAAGAGGCAGCAGAGACTGCAGGCTCAGAGCATGGGCTCTGGTGCAGATTGCAGGAGGTTGATGCCCAGTGGCATAGCTACGAGCTTTGTGACATAGGACAATTGATCTGATTTCTTTGTGCTCAGGTCTCAAATCCGTAAGATTGAGAAAAAAAGTATTTTCCTCATGGGTTGTTGGAGGATTAATTGTGTTAATATTTGTAAAAGATTAGGTCCTGGCACATAGGAAAATGTACATCAATGTTTGTTGCACAAGTTTAGAATTTGAGATCCTAGGAATATATTTCGCGTGCCTTGCCCAGGAAGGCTTGCCTGCACTAAAAGTGTGTCATTTATTTCAGGGTTCTGAGGGAGATTTCCAATGAAGACACATCATGATTGACCTTGTTTTTATGAAGATAAATGTGCGTAAAAGATCAGTCGGGGAGAGGGGCTACAGTTAGAGGCAGGGAGGTCTTGCTTTAGTTCAGAAAAGAGGTGATGAAGGACAGTCAGCCACTAGAAGTGGGAATGGAAAGGACGAGGCAGCAGAGCAGAGGGCTTCGGGCTGATATTGGCCACATCGGAGTTTGAATCATGGATCTGCCCTTTCCTAATTGTGTGGTCAAGAGCAAGTGTTCTCTGAGTCTCCTCGATTTTCTCACTTCAACTTCTTCACTATAATGCCACTGTGAAGATGGAATGATACAGTACGTGCAGAAAATGCTTACCATAGTTTTCATGTAAGGTAGACTTTCAATAATGGTGGTGGTATTGGTAGGAATACTTGATAGTGTGTTTATCATTATTATCTTTTTCTTATCATATAAAAGATATTGGGGAGGTTAGAAATGAAAAGATCTGGCAATTGATTAGATGGAGAGGATCATGATGAAAGGCACATAGAAGTTGGCTTTAAAATAACCAGGAGGACATTAATACTATAAATTAGGACAGGAACCCAGGAGGAGGCAACGGTTTAGGATTAAGACACCCACAAAGCCACATCTTGAAATCAAGCCTAGAAATGTGGCCAGTGGATAAAATTCTGGGACTTACTTGTATTTCTTGGGGGACAATTTATTGAAATAAATGGGCTGTGCCATCAAGAAAGAGGAGAGTAAGAGAAAAGGACAGAATTTCATGGGAAGTAATATTAAAGGATTATTAAAGGAGTAGTTTGGAAAAGAGGTAGGAACAGACACCACCAAGAACGAAAGGATAAAGAGGTGAAAGGGGATGAGGATGCAGTGTTATGAAAGCCAAGAAGCCACGGCTGGAAGGAGGGGGTGGGCAGCAAAGAAGTCACAGAGGATAAGCTCTGAGGACAGTCTGTGAGATCATAGAATTTAGCAGATCATTATACACATCTGAGAGTTTATTTAGTGAGTTGTAGATGTGGAAAGTCATGTCTAGACAGGAAAAAAGAGTTTGGATATAGCTGCCTAGTGAAAAAGAACTATGTAGACATTTATTACCATTTAATGTAATTACTATGAAAGAGTTGTCGTTTAACAATACAGCCAATAAACTACTATTTTTGAAAGAGTGGCTCTTCTAAGATTCTTTTGGAAGTAAGGTATGAGTAAAGAATCAATTAGCAAATTTGTGAGACTATCTGAACCCAAGAATTTTGAAAAGGAATTGGATTCTGCTAAGAAAGTGATACAGAACTGAATTTTGTCTTCATCGATGTTTATCCAGATAAATTTGGCTAAGCTGTCTGACATGTAAAAGAACTTTTCTTACTCTGTAAATTGGGATCATAACACTTCTCTCTTGGCAGGTAAGAAAATGAACTAGAATTGCATTTTTGAGTGCTGACATACAGGCGGTCAGCCTTGTCCTCTGCCTCTCTATGGTCTCAGCAGGCCCACTGCTTGGGTACATTCCTTACATATGAGGTCAAGTCAATTAGACTGAAACTAGGCCTGCACAGGCCAAGGTTTACTTAAAAGAAATAATATTGTCAACGTTCCACTATCTATTAATGGCATAGCTGTCTCTCCAGTCACCCAGATTCAGATCTCAGTCATTCTTGGTTTTTCTTCTTCTATGTTCCAGAACAATTGATTATCAGATTTGTAGTTATTAATAACATGGGTTTGGAGTCAGAAAGCTTGGACTTAAATCTTGGATCCTCTTATTACTGTATATGAGAACTTGGGCAAGTTATTTAACGTCTCAGAACCTCCATTTGTAAGATGTAGATAACATCACTGTATATGATTACAGTTTAGTGATGATTAAATAAAATCATCCATCTAGAATTCTTAGCCCAGGGTCTGATGTATAATAAAGATTCAATAAATATTCCTCTTTTAATATTAGTGTCAACATAATATTATGATTTTACATGATCTCTTCCTACTTATTCTCCTCTGTATTCAATAATAGCTTACATAGACTTTTATATTAACTTGCTAAACTTATGTCCTTCCTTAATGTCACCCCTTCCAACTGATCTTATAATTTGCTGATAAGTTATAGTCTCTAAAGCATAATTCTGTTGATACCATTATGCTACTTAATAACCCTTAGTTTCCTATAGAATACTGATATAGTTGGGATACGTTTATCCCCCAAAGCTCATGCTGAAATCTTATCCACAGTATGGCAGTGTTAGGAGAGGTTTGGGTTATGGGGGCTGATCCCTCATGAATAGGTTAATGCCCTGGGGAAATGGGTAGTGAGTGATTCTTACTCTATTAGTGCTCTATGAATTCCCGCAAGAGCTGGTTGTTTAAAAGACCCTGGCATCTCCCCTCCCTCTCTCTTCCTTCCTCTCACCATGTGATCTGCTTGCACCTACTGGCTACCTTGCTGCTTTTTGCCATGAGTAGAAGCAGCCTGAGGCCCACACAAGATGCAGCTGTCCCAGAATTGTGAGCCAAATAAACTTCTTTTCTTTATAAATTGACCAATCTCAGGCGCTCTGTTACAGCACCACAAAAACAGACTAATATAAATATGTACCAATATTACAGTAGCAATTGTTGCCCTCCTCTACAGTTCTCTATCCTAGTTTTACTTTCTCCTTCCCTTCTCTGCACCTGATGCTTAAACTTACTGAACTATTCATTCCTCTGAGAATTGTCAAGTCCTTATTATTGTTAAATGAGGTTTTCTTCACCTGAAATTCACCACTTCATGTTCAATATTAGCCACAGCAAACATCATTACCCCAGAGGACTCTCTATGACACCTGTGGAAGTAAACTTTCTTCCTGTTCACAACTTTATCTAACATTTTATATGAATTTCAAATGACACTTTCTGTTTTATGGGTTGTTTTTTTTTTCACACAAATTCCCTCCTTCCTAGATAATTATCTTCTTTTTACAAAGTATCAATGTTCTTTGTACTCCTCCTAATGTGTCTATCATGGAAGCCCCCAGGCAGCCATGAGATAAAAATTTTAGATATTTGGTTATAAAATCACCTTTAAGCTCTATCTATAAAATGGGTCCTCATAGCATTAAAAATAATTTATTGTGGGAAATATATAAGCCAATAAATTGTCTGCTATTAGGCAAGGGAAAAAACTTTACTCAAAATTTTCACTTTTGACAAGTCATTTCAACATCATAAAATCATTTTACTGGGTTTTAGAGACTAAACTCATCAGATATGTGAGTTTCCTGTATTAGTCTAAGGTAAAAAAGCACATGTGCCCCACATTATGATCCCATTCCCCAGTATAAACTAAAGTTTTTATTAAGCCACTGAAATTCATAGCTACTCCAATAAATTAACGTCTTTCTCCTTACTGATACTTCTGATGTTATTCTGCATGAGCTGACTACCCAAATAACTGCTTTATAAAAAGTATAGAGCATCATAGTATTGTCACTCTAGTAACCCTTAAAATGCACTATGCTTTGATTTTTCATATTTGTTATGGTAATATGCATGATATTGACATTCTGATTAAGACACACACCCTAGAAAACATAAGAGCAGAAAGTTAAAGGGAAAAGAAAAATGAGTGAGAGGGAGTGTCAGAATTTTACAATTTATGAAGACATGACTTATGACTCCTAGAAATAAGATAGAGAGGGTGGGAAAGAGAGAGAGAAGAAAAACTTTGTAGATTAGGATTAGGAAAAAAAAGTACATGCACACACACACTCCTGATCTTGCTGGTCTTAACTTTTGTATTAAAAGTAAAGTTTGAAACAGTGAAATGGCTACAGAAATGTAGTTTAGAATATGATCAGATCCTATTTATGACTACTAACATTTAACGTAATCAGAGGGAGGAAGAATGTGGGTATTGTAGAAGGCTCCACAGCACACTGTCAAGGTGTACATTGTACACTTTTCAAAATTCTTCTCGACTCTGTTTTCTACTATTCTAAGCAATGCCTTTGCAATGTGTTATTTTCCTACATAGTGGTGGATTTGGTCTGTTACTCACCTTTTTCACTTTCTGATGACAACAGTAGATCAAAGTAAAGGAGAGCCTGTTCTCCTGCGGAATTATTTTAGAAGAACATATGCAATGTGTTGATTTCATTCTCTTTTCTATCAAAGTTTGTAATTCTGAGGATAATAGTTACTTACAAGCATATCTTGTCCTTGTGACTGAAACTATATTAGGAAAATATTGAAAAAGAAATACAATCATTTCAGGACAATTCACATTTTAATGGCTCTATTAAATACTACATTAGTAGCTCATTTGAATTGATTTGCACACACAAAAAAACATTTTTAAAGTGAGAAAGAATTGTGTGCTTGCTTTTTGACATTGAGGAATGTTTTACATAAGAAGCAAATGACCTTTATGTTGATAAATTTGTATTAATTTTTAAAAATAACAAATTTTATCAATTTATGACAAATAAATAATTTATTTGATAATAAATTGTTATCAAAATTTCTAGATTGAGAATGCTACTTTTTTTTTTCATTTTGAGATACATTTTTATCTTTTAAAGAATTTTATTCTACTTGGACTCAATCAGCTACCTAAGAGTTTAGAAGAAATGATAAAATACAGTATTTGGATATTATTATTTTTATTGGCCAGTAAGAGAGTATTTTTGTTTTTTGTTTTAAGTAGATAGATATGTGAAAACTTGTATTTTGTTTTTTAAAGTTTAATTCTGTAAGGTTTTTTGTTAAAAATAGTTTGTTATTGTGTTTTGATGAAAAGGGAGAAACTTTACCTGATGTGCAGTTTACACTTGCATTTTCTATCTAATCAGGCAAACAATTTTAATTAATTCACAGTCACCTCTATGGTGTCTGTGCTCTTTAGGGACTTCTTCATTATGGATGCAAATGTGTTTCTAAAATAATCAGAATGTCATTATCCTGCTTCATTCATTGAGGTGGTCAGGAAGAGAACAAAAAAATCATTTGATGGTGAGGCAATTCTTTTAATATACAGTAATGGCATTAACTTTGGTATTTCTAGGCCACATGTTCTCGATCATGCTCAAACAAGGCTTCCTGAGCATGACAGTGAAGATGATGTGTGCAGGGATGTCAAGAAAAGATGAACTCAAAATTTTCATACTTCACATTGTCAAAACTTAGATTAGTCTCCTTTTTTTTATTACATTTGATAGAGAATATGAACCTATTAGTCTAAGAATGAGTTGCATAATGTGTGAATGAATAGTATAAAAGAAGTAGGAGGCATCTATGAAAGCATTTGATTTTTACATTTTTAAACAGGTTTGTAATTAGGAAATTTGGATCACCCTATGACCATTATGCTTGGAAAAGAGACCTGCACTGTACATGAGTAGTGTTCTAGTGTACCAACTCTACTCAGAAGCCTATTTCACTAACTTTGAGAATGCTTGGAACAAGTATTTCTCACAAGACAGACCGTCGTTGTGCAAAGTTGCATCAATCATCAATATAATGCTTTACACTTTATTAGTTCATTCATTTATTCACTAAAATTTTCTTGTGTGCCTATCATGCACCAGAGGGGGGAAAACAAATATAGAAACCAGTCTGATAGCGATTACATTATCACAATAATCTCAATAATGAGTGCAAGAAGGAGAAATACAGGTGTTTGGGCATAGGAAGCAGAGTGTGCAAAGGCATTGAGCCTAAAAACCACATCACCCATGTGGGGAGTAGGTGCTAGATTTTTGAAGTCTAAATAGCAATTGGAGATGGTGCTGCAGAAATAGATATATAGGGAGTTTCAAGATGGCGGCGGCTGCGGCTGGCGTGGAGTAGCTGAGGTGGAAAAGGTGGCCACTGGGCCTCAGGCAGCCTGGAAACTTGTGGACCTTCCTCTCGCCATCTCTTAAGGGAGGACTGCTGCTGCTGGCCGGTCGTGGGGGCTCAACGCCACTTTGCCCCCGGCAGGAGAGGCTGCCTCATTTACAGGCAACAGCTTTGAAGTGTGGAGCAGGAAAAGAACTGATTCTTAGCTGCAAAAGCGAGTCATGAAACAGGGAACACGGCGCCAGGGCTGCTGTGGATGCAGCCAGGATCCCGGAGGCTGGGGCCGCACTGAAGGCGGCCAGCTGCCCTATTCAGGATTCGAGGTTTCAGGCCGGCATTAAAGAAGATTCCTGGGAGCGCCCAAGCGGCGCTGCGACTGAACAGCCCGAGGCGGCAGCGCCGAGAACACGGAAGGCAACAAACCAGAGACAGAGCGAGCGCCCGACCTGGCACAGCACTGTGAGTGATCCCTGGCACAGCTCTGTTCGGGGGGTGGATGCCCATGCGGCTCCCGCCTGCACCACCAGGCCACTCACTGCCCCGGTGCTGCCTCCATTTTCCCAGGTGCGGGCAGCTCCGCCCTGCTCGGCCATCACTGAGCCCATTTGCTTGGCCTGGCGCGGGGCTTTCCGGACCCTGCGGGCCGGCCTCCTCTCCCACTCCCTCCGCGGTTCTCTGGCGGGGCTGGGGGTGTGGGGGGTCCCGACCAGTGTTGGGAGGGCAAGGAAGTACAGGCGGGCCGACTGTCACTCCACCACACCCTGGACTCCGGCCCCGGTAAATTTCCTGTTACTGGGAGGCAGATACCATCTCTGCGACTACCAGTTTGGAAAAAAGCCTAACGAATTTCTGGTTGGGAATAGTGTGGTAGGAGAGTTCCCAGGTCCGCTTGAACCTGCCGGAGAGCAGGCTGCAGGCGGGCACTAGACTCGGTTTATACCGGGGGGATACAAAGGTAAACAAGACCCGAGAAAGATCTACACAGTGCTACAAAGGCACCCAGAGAGACCAGTCGTCTGTGCCTAGCAGAAACCTGGTAGACTTCCTGGGCGAGGCGGTGCTGAGCAGGGTCTTGAAGGCCCAGCTGATAGACGAGGGGTGCAGAAGACACACCCCAGCCCAGCACAGTGTGCACAGAGGGGGGAGACATGCGGCCAGGGAGGCGGAGACTCGACAGAAACCACACACCCGGTGGGGTCGCCACTGCACGATCTAACAGCCTGGGCCAGAGCACACGGAACGGGGAGAAGTCCTGTACAGAAAGTGAAAGCTCAACAGAGATCACACACCCTGTGGTACGTGATCCACCAGCCCAGCAGAGTACAAGCTGACCAGAAAGGTGGATCCCCGGAGAAGCCCAAGACCCGAGGCAACCACACACACAAGACACTAGAGGCCAACTGAGCAGTCACGGCGGGAGCCATACCAAATTGGCAACCACAGCAACATACTAGTTAGTCATTAGTCTCAAACCGGTGGACTGTGAAACCCCCTGCCACAATGAATAAACACCAAAAAAAAGACACCAGAAATACAAAAAATCAAGAAAGTACACCACCAAAAGTTAATAAATCTCATACTCTAGATCCTATAGAACAAGAAGCCCTTGAAATAACTGACAAGGAATTTCGAGTGATAATTCTAAGGAAACTGAATGAGATACAAGAAAACTCAGCTAGACATCATGATGAAATGAGGAAAAGTATACAGGATCTGAAAGAGGAAATATACAAGGAAATCAATGTCCTGAAAAAAAATGTAGCAGAACTTGCTGAACTGAAGAAGTTATTCAGCGAAATAAAAAACACAACGGAGAGTTTAACCAGCAGGCTTGTCGAAGTTGAAGAGAGAACCTCTGAACTTGAAGATGGGCTGTTTGAAATAACACAAGCAGACAAAAAGAAAGAAAAAAGAATCAAGGACATGGAAGAAAATCTGAGAGAGATATCAGACAACCTCAAGCGCTCAAATATCCGAGTCATGGGTATTCCAGAAGGGGAGGAAAATGGAGATTCCATTGAAAACATATTCAACAAAATAGTGGCAGAAAACTTCCCAGGTATAGGAAAAATCACAGATCTTCAGATCCAGGAAGCTCAACGATCTCCAAACGTATTCAACCCATAAAGGCCTTCTCCAAGACATGTCATAGTCAAATTGGCAAAACTCAGAGACAAAGAGAGAATCTTAAAAGCTGCAAGAGAGAAGCGTCAAATCACCTATAAGGGAGCCCCAATCAGATCAACATCAGACTTTTCATCACAAACCCTAAAAGCTAGAAAGGAATGGGATGATATTTTCAAAATACTAAAAGACAAAGATTGCCAGCCAAGAATATGCTACCCTGCAAGGCTATCCTTCCGAAATGAGGGGCAAATAGTATATTTCTCAGACAAACAAAAACTGCGGCAGTTCACTACCACACGACCACCCTTAGAAGAAATCCTCAAGGGAGTACTGGGTTTGGTTCCTGAAAAATAACTACCACTGCCATAAAAACCCAAGAAAAATCTAAACCCGCTAGTACAATAAAAATGGCATTCATGAAGAGAAAACAAGCTAACAAAAACACTATCTACAACCTAAGGAACCAACAAACAAAGAAACCAAACACTAAATCAGAAAGCAAGGAACAAAAGACACCTAAGACAACCAAACAACCAATAAAATGCTAGGAATAAATTAACACCTTTCAATAACAACTCTTAATGTTAAAGGCTTAAATTCCCCAATTAAAAGACACAGACTGGCTGACTGGATCAAAAAGCAGGACCCAACTATATGCTGCCTACAAGAGACCCACCTCACCCATAAAGATTCACACAGACTAAGAGTGAAAGGATGGAAAAAGATTTACCATGCAAACAGAAAAGAAAAACGAGCTGGAGTGGCTATTCTTATATCTGACAAAATAGACTTTAAACTAAAAACCATAAAAAGAGACAATGAGGGACACTACTTAATGATAAAAGGACTGATCCATCAAGAAGACATAACAATCATAAATATGTATGCACCCAATGTTGGAGCAGCCAGATTTATAAAACAAACTCTATTAGACCTAAAGAAGGAAATAGACACTAATACCATAATAGCAGGGGACCTGAACACTCCACTGTCAATATTAGACAGATCATCTAGGCAAAGAATCAGTAGAGAAACACAAGATCTAAACAAGACTCTAGACCAATTGGAATTGGCAGATATCTACAGAACATTCCACCCAACAACCTCAGAATATTCATTCTTCTCATCAGCACATGGATCATTCTCCAGGATAGATCACATATTAGGTCACAAATCAAGTCTCAATAAATTCAAAAAAATTGGAATTATCCCATGTATCTTCTCAGACCACAATGGATTAAAACTAGAAATTAATAACAAACAAAACTCTGGAAACTATACAAACACATGGAAATTAAACAGCATTCTACTTAATGACATATGGGTCCGAGAAGAAATCAAGCAGGAAATCAAAAAGTTTATTGAAACTAATGAAAACAATGATACATCATACCAAAACCTGTGGGATACTGCAAAAGCAGTATTGAGGGGAAAATTTATTGCATTAAACGCTCACTTCAGAAGAATAGAAAGATGGCAAGTGAACAACCTAACACTTCACCTTAAAGAACTAGAAAAACAAGAACAATCCAAACCTAAAGTTAGCAGACGGAAAGAAATCATTAAGATCAGAGCAGAACTGAATGAAATTGAAAACCAAAAAACAATTCAAAAGATCAACGAATCAAAAAGTTGGTTTTTTGAAAAGATAAATAAAATTGACAAACCATTAGCATGGCTAACAAAAAAAAGAAGAGAGAAGACTCAAATAACAAAAATTAGCAATGAAAAAGGCGACATTACAACTGATTCATCTGAAATACAAGGAATCATTCGAGACTACTATAAACAACTATACGCCAACAAATTTGAAAATCTGGAGGAAATGGATAAATTTCTGGACAGACACAAGCTCCCAAAACAGAACCGTGAAGACGTAGAAAATTTGAACAGACCAATAACAATAAAGGAGATTGAAGCTGTTATCAGAAGGCTCCCAACAAAGAAAAGCCCAGGACCAGATGGATTCACAGCAGAATTTTACCAAACATTCAAAGAGGAATTAACACCGATTCTTTACAAACTATTCCAAAAGATTGAAACGGACGCAAATCTCCCAAACTCATTCTATGAAGCAAACATCATCCTGATACCAAAACCAGGTAAAGATATAACCAAAAAAGAAAACTACAGGCCGATATCCTTGATGAATATAGATGCAAAAATCCTCACTAAAATACTAGCAAACAGAATACAGCAACACATACGAAAAATTATTCATCACGATCAAGTGGGATTCATCCCAGGGATGCAAGGTTGGTTCAACATACGCAAATCAATAAATGTGATACACCATATTAATAAACTCAAACACAAGGACCATATGATCATCTCTATAGATGCTGAAAAAGCATTTGATAAAGTTCAGCACTCATTCATGACAAAGACCCTCTATAAGTTAGGTATGGAGGGAAAGCATCTCAACATAATTAAAGCCATATATGACAAACCCACTGCCAATATCATCCTGAATGGGGAAAAGCTGAAAGCTTTTCCTTTAAGAACAGGCACTAGACAAGGATGCCCACTCTCACCACTCCTATTCAACATAGTGTTGGAAGTACTAGCCAGAGCAATCAGAGAACAGAAGGAAATAAAGGGCATCCAGATTGGAAAAGATGAAGTCAAACTGTCCCTGTTTGCAGATGACATGATCCTATATATCGAACAGCCTAAAACCTCTACAAAAAAACTGTTGGAATTGATAAATGATTTCAGCACAGTAGCAGGATACAAAATCAACACACAAAAATCAGTAGCATTTCTTTTCTCCAATAGTTACATGCAGAAGGAGAAATCAAGAAAGCCTGCCCATTTACAATAGCCACCAAAAAAATAAAATACTTAGGAATTGAGTTAACCAAGGAGGTGAAAAATCTCTATAATGAGAACTACAAACCACTGCTGAGAGAAACTAGAGAGGATACAAGAAGATGGAAAGATATTCCATGCTCTTGGATTGGAAGAATCAACTTAGTGAAAATGTCCATACTACCCAAAGTGATATACAAATTCAATGCAATCCCCATCAAAATTCCAAAGACATTTTTCTCAGAAATGGAAAAAACTATTCAGACATTTATATGGAACAATAAAAGACCACGAATAGCGAAAGCAATGCTCAGCAAAAAAAATAAAGCTGGAGGCATAACACTACCTGACTTTAAGCTATACTACAAAGCTATAATAACCAAAACAGTATGGTACTGGCATAAAAACAGACACACTGACCAATGGAATAGAATAGAGAATCCAGAAATCAACCCACACACTTACTTCCATCTGATCTTTGACAAAGGCACCAAGCCTATTCTCTGGGGAAGGGACTGCCTCTTCAGCAAGTGGTGCTGGGATAACTGGATATCGATATGCAGGAGAATGAAACTAGATCCATACCTCTCACCGTATACTAAAATCAACTCAAAATGGATTAAGGATTTAAATATACACCCTGAGACAATAAAACTTCTTAAAGAAAACATAGGAGAAACACTTCAGGAAATAGGACTGGGCACAGACTTCATGAATATGACCCCAAAAGCACAGGCAACCAAAGGAAAAATAAACAAATGGGATTATATCAAACTAAAAAGCTTCTGCACAGCAAAAGAAACAATTAAAAGAGTTAAAAGACAACCAACAGAGTGGGAGAAAATATTTGCAAAATATACATCTGACAAAGGATTAATATCCAGAATATATAAGGAACTCAAACAACTTTACAAGAAGAAAACAAGCCACCCAATTAAAAAATGGGCAAAAGAGCTAAGTAGGCATTTCTCTAAGGAAGATATCCAAATGGCCAACAGACATATGAAAAAATGCTCAACATCACTCAGCATCCGGGAAATGCAAATCAAAACCACATTGAGATACCATCTAACCCCAGTTAGGATGGCTAAAATCCAAAAGACTATGAACGATAAATGCTGGCGAGGCTGCGGAGAAAAAGGGACTCTCATACATTGTTGGTGGGACTGCAAAATGGTGCAGCCTCTATGGAAAATGGTATGGAGGTTCCTTAAACAATTGCAAATAGATCTACCATACGACCCAGCCATCCCATTGTTGGGAATATACCCAGAGGAATGGAAATCATCAAGTCGAATGTATACCTGTTCCCCAATGTTCATCGCAGCACTCTTTACAATAGCCAAGAGTTGGAACCAGCCCAAATGCCCATCATCAGATGAGTGGATACGGAAAATGTGGTACATCTACACAATGGAATACTACTCAGCTATAAAAACGAATGAAATACTGCCATTTGCAACAACATGGATGGACCTTGAGAGAATTATATTAAGTGAAACAAGTCAGGCACAGAAAGAGAAATACCACATGTTCTCACTTATTGGAGGGAGCTAAAAATTAATATATAAATTCACACACACACATACACACACACTCACACACAAACCGGGGGTGGGGGAAGAAGATATAACAACCACAATTATTTGAAGTTGATATGACAAGCAAACAGAAAGGACATTGTTGGGGGGGAGGGGGGCAGGGAGAAGGGAGGGAGGTTTTGGTGATGGGGAGCAATAATCAGCTACAATGTATATCGGCAAAATAAAATTTTTTAAAAAAAATGAAAAAAAAAAGAAAATAAATAAATAAATAAATAAATAAATAAATAAATATTCCAAAGGAAGAAAAAAAAAAGAAAAAAAAAAAAAGAAATAGATATATCGGGTTTTGTATGCAGAGATTTGATTTTGTGCTACATCAACAGGAAGATGGTTGATAATTAAATGTTTAAAATTAATGTTGAGAAATTTTACTGTGAAATAAGTCTCAATGGAGCAAGCAGTTATTTCCCTAATTGATCTTTCCTCAGTTTAACTTATACAATGATTAAAATTAAATATGTCCCAAGCCAAACACATATCTAGTTCCAGACATTGGTCTCTGTCCTTTATCCCTGACCTCATCACCACACACCCAAATTGCTACAGTCGGTATTATTTGATCTCCATGACTAGTTCTGAGAACAGCAAACTATTCCTCATGCTACAGCCAGACTAGCTTTTCTGAAGCATCTCTTTCATTAAGAACCATAGCTCATTAGTATCCTTCCCATCAAATCTACAAGTCCTTGTGTTTCATGAACCTTTGCAATCTGTTCCTAATTGAGCCTTCAAGCCTCATCAGCTACCTCTCTCCCACAGACTCTGTTCTTCATCCACACAAGTCTCTCAAGTTTTCTTTAGCACTGTTGCCCCTCCATGCCCCTCCATGTACTTGCAGTGTTTATTCATTCCACTGTGAATCCTCTTACCAGGAAAACTTTTTTCTTTCAATGCTCAGCTCAGATGTTGATTCCTACATGAAATTTTCTCTGACATCCAAAGGCAAAGTTGGTCCCTCTCTACCTAAAGGCCCCACAGTATTTAGATTTTTCTCAATTTCATTGTCAACATATTATATTGATGTTTATTCATCTGTCTGTCCTAAACAGGGTACAGACTTCAAAGATATAGACTTCCGATGCTCCACTCCCCCTAGTTCCTAGTATAGCACCTGGCTCCTCTAGATGCTGAATAGATGTGAACAAAATATATAGCAAGTACAAATAAGATCTTATCTGTGTTCTCAACTCTCCTTTGAACTACTCCGTGAAGAGTTATTTTTACAGATGTGGAAACCGAGGCTCAGAGATAATATTTGATTTGCCCTCTGTTACACTGCTAACAATTGGCTAGGTTGGGAATTAAAACCAGGCCTTCTGATAAAAAAATCCTAAATTCTCTAAACTTTAACACATTTTTCTTTGTAAAAGAACAATACTCAGCAGGATGTTTAATGTACATAAGCACTGATATTTCAAGCTGATAATATCTTTCTTTTTTTTTTTTCGATAAACTAAGGTGTGTTTCCATGATCTGACACTGTGCCCTTAGTCTGATTGAGGAGCAAAGATGAAACTTAAGGTGATGCCCATTAAGACTGAGACTGAAGATCTTTTAGTGAATTTATGTAATGGGGCTTATTTTTTATTTTTTATTGTTTTAATTTATCAATATACAATGTATATTAATTTTCATGTCCCTTTATCAATTCCTCTCTCTTCCCTCCCTCTTCCCCTTCCCCCTCATCAAGATCATATCTGTTCACTTGTCTTAACAAGTTCAAGGAATTGCTATGATTGTTGTATCTTCTTCCCTGCCCCCCCCGTTAGTTTGTATATTTATTTATTTATTTATTTTTAGCTCCCACAAATAAGTGAGAACATGTGGTATTTCTCTTTCTGTTCCTGACTTATTTCACTTAATATAATTTTCTCTAAGTCCATCCATGTTGCTGTGAATGGTAGTATTTGATTCATGTTTACGGCAGAGTAGTATTCCATTGTGTAGATATACCACATTTTCTTATCCACTCATCTGATGAAGGACATTTGTGCTGGTTCCAACTCTTGGCTATTGTAAATAGTGGTGCAATAAACATGGGAGTACAGCTATCCTTTTGGCATGACGATTTTCATTCCTCTGGATATATTCCCAGTGGTGGAATAGCTGGGACATATGGTAGATCTATCTGTAATTGTTTTAGGACCCTCCATACCATTTTCCATAAAGGCTGCACCATTCTGCAGTCCCACCAACAGTGTAGGAAGATTCCTTTTTCTCCGTATCCTCACCAGCATTTGTCATTCTCAGTCTTTTGGATATTAGCCATCCTGACCGGAGTGAATTGGGGCTTATTTTTAATAGGCCGGATTTTAACTAAATTAAGAAACTTCTTGGGGTTGTCATATTTTGGTCAAATGGATGATCTCTGCTAATTGCTTTGAATTAGTGCACACCTTTTTATCAAATCTATTGAGGTACTGAGAGTGAAAAAGTGCTGTGAAAGTTAGAAGTTGATGCTTTTCTAAATGTATTTTTATTAGATAATTACAATATAATGAAAAGCAGCTTGCCATTGGATATTATCACTGCCCATCTTTCAGAGACAGATATGATATAAGAGGGATCAGAACTTGACTTCTCTTTGAAATAGCTACTCAGTTATGCCCATCGAGTTTTGCTTTTAGTGTGGGACAACATTTTGGCCTATTTCTTTGATTTGATGGGTTCCAAATTCCAGGAATAAGAAATGTTTGCCACACAAACAGAAAATCAGCATTGGCCATGTGTCTCTGTTGCTTAATGTTGCCTCATTTAGTGAGTAAATGGAACAGAAAAAATAACTTTTAACCCATAATCTCTATTATCTGGTATCCCGACACCTCTGTTTTTATGAAAGTCAATTAAGTCTTACAAACAAAAAGGAAAATTCCTTCATTTTGGCAACATAAAGCATACCGGTTAAGTTTGCAGTTTCTAAGACATCGACCTATAAAGACTTAAGATATAGCCCAGTCATTGTTGACCTTTATATGTGTCAAAGATTTAAACATAGATTTTAAAAAGTTTTCTCAAAGCAACCTTAATTTTTGATCTATAAATAAAGGGAGAAAAGGAAAACAACAACAAAAACCAGCAGAAGATGTACCAGGGAAGATAAATTGTCACAGCAGAACATGAGGAAAGTCAAATTCTTAGGTCAAAAGTGAGGGGGATATCAAAACAATAAAAAATATTACCATATGATCCAGTAATTCTACTTCTGGGTGTACACCCAACAGATGTGAAAGCAGGGTCTTGAGGAGATATTTCTACAGCCATGTTCATAGCAGCATTATTCACAATAACTTCACAATATTCACGGAAGTTCTCAAGTGTCCATGGACGAATGAATGGGTAAGCCAAATGTGATATATACCTAAAATAGAATGTAACCCAGCCTCAAAAAGGAAGACATTTCTGACATATGCTACAACATCAACGAGAGTTCATTATTCTAAGTAAAATAAGACAATCCCCAAAGGACAAATACCGTATGATTCCACTTATATGAGGTACTTAGGCGAGTCAAAATCATAGAGACATAAAGTAGAATGGTGGTTGCCAGGGGCGAAGGGCAAGGACGGAATCTTTTTTTTATGGGTACAGAGTTTCACTTTTACAAGATGAAAAGAGTTCGGGAGATGGATGGTGATGATGATGGTAACATCATGCATGTGTTTAATTCCACTGAACTGTGCACTTAAGAATGGTTGAGGTAGTACATTTTATGTTATATGTATTTTACCAGAATAAACAAAGAAGTAATGAGATCCGAGGTGAATGCATTAACTAAGATTATGAGACTTTTTTAAATTTGTTTTTTTATTATGAACATTCATGAGATATAAATTACCAGAAATTGCTTTTATACCCTGTGTCCCCACCCAATTGTCCCCCAACCACCCTTCCCCTCCCCCTCTCCTCCCCACTCCGCTTTGTAGCCCTAGGAATGTTCCCTCCCTCTGTTGGATCACGACACTACTGTGGTCTTTCCTTCCTGCCTTCCTTTCTCTTTTAGCTCCCACATGTGAGTGAGCACATGCGGTATTTATCCCTCTGTGTTTTGTTTATTTCACTCAGCGCAAGTTTCTCAAGGTTCATTCATGTTGTTGCAAATGGGAATATTTCATTCTCTTTTATGGCAGAGTAGTATTACATAGTGTGTATATACCACACTTTCTTTATCCAGTCATCCATCGATGGACATTTAGGCTGGTTACATATCTTGGCTACTGTAAACAGAGCTGCGATGAACATGGGAGTGCAGGTGTCCCTTCGACATGCTGATTTCCTGAAACTGTAAAATTACTAAGGGAAAATATAGGTAAAACACTTCAGCAACTAGATCTGGGCACAGGCTTTATGAACATGAGTCCGAAAGCACAAGCAGCAAAAGAAAAAATAGACAAATGTGACTATATCAAATTAAAAAGATTATGAGACTTTTGAAGATGACTTTGCATACGCTTGTCGTACTCTCTGTTTGGCTTATGCCATTACTATTAGTATTTGACTTTTTGGTCATAAAATTTTATATTAAAATTTGAAAACACAAAATTCTCCAACAGTGGTAAATTGTTGCTAAAAATATTTGATTCTTCAGAAACATTTTTATTGTGCTTAGGATTTATAAGCAAGGAAATAAAATCAAGGTGAAGTTGTCCTAATGTAATGTACTGATAAAAAGTATTGTAGTGATGATGGTCATGAGAAATAATATCTCACAGAAAAAAAACCCCACTAATTGAAATGCATGATTCAATAATTATGGGCATAGTACACGTGATAGTTACATTTATTTTTGTGATAAAAAGCTTTGTAAAGATTTCTATTAAAGCCAGTTTAACAAAAGAAGACAGGATTACAAAACCATACATTAAAAAAATCTTTTAATCAACCTTCATAAGAATATGATGAACTAAACAGCATGTATTTGCATTTTTTATCCTCAAAAAGAGCTTTGTAGTAATTTTCAGAAAGATTTCAACTAAAGAAAAAATATACGATGACAGAGAAATTTAATTCAAACAAAGAAGCACTTCAGTTTTACTTGCTGCTTCCCAACTTTTCTGTGATTTAAAAGCTTATTGATCTGGCATTTATCTGTATCAAATTTGAGTCATTTTAGGAATCTGACTTTGTTACTGAACCTGCCCAGTTGGTAAATGTCTAAAATACAGCTCTCCTAATGTAGTTCTCTTGATGAACCATTTTTGTTTCATCTGCTTTGGCTGCAGCATATTAGGATTCTGCTGAAATGAAATATGAGGGAAAATGCAAACAGAGAGCTGTATGGTATCAAAAATAGGTAATGTCTATGTGAATATTGGATAGACCTTTTCAGTCAATACATTTTTCTTTTCTTCGACAGTCTGAAGTAGCTGATTCAACTTTTAGAATTGACAATATAGTAATTGGAAGAAGCCAATTCTAATTTTAGCTCTATTAAAAGTATAGACTTATAATTAGTTATTTAGTTATCTGGAGTATTTTGCACAAATAAAATGTTAAACAAATTATAATAGCCAATATCATGGAAAACATTTCGGTTCCTTACAGAGTTATGGTATAATCAGTTAAAACAAAAAATTGGTTTAAGTTATCTGTGCTGGACTTAAAGCAGTTGGTCCTTAAATCCCCAGATACTTGGAGGAAAGAAGACAGCAAATCAAAAAGTAAATGACCAGGAGAAGGGATCCAATGTGCAGCATCTAAGTATATCACAACAGTCAGTTGCAAGAGCTTTCAGCTTAATTTTTAATATTATCTCCAAATACTCAGACCCCTGCTTCCTCAGTCACCTATGTCCTTGGACTTGATCCTTTAGCACTTTTTTTTCTTTTGTAATGGAGTGTGAGAAGAGGGTAGCACTGAACAATCCCTACTGGTAAGACTGAACCACAGCATTGACCTCTATTGGCATAACTTGTCTTTCATTTGTGTCTACCCAAGCTGTAAATCCGTTGCTCTTAATTTACAGATTTGAAATTCATGAGCTTTGCAACATCTTCACATCAAGACAAATAACCCCCCTGCTGTTGAAATCACTTGCATAATTTATATCTTTCAAAATTGGAATTGCATCATTGCCTCCTTTGCAATTACCCTGTAGTCAAGCCTTTCACCTCAATGAAAGGTCTTTAATTTTTCTTGATTCTTAAGCATTTCTAAACTTCTAATGGCTTATTTGAATGCCTTGGGATGCTACAGCAATCTAATCTTTCCTATATAATAGTTTAGAAGTATAACCATATCCGTATTATGGATCATAAGCTCATTGAAGCATTGGATACATCTCAATTACCTGTTTATTCCTACTGTATGGTATATTACCTAGAGTGTTATGTTTACTCAATAAATTTCTGTTGGTTAATTTAGCAAATTTTGGTATATGAAAGCAGATATCTTTTATCATGTAAAGAAAATAGCAAAGTAAATGTTATTTTAGAATCTAATTAAAGCTACGTAAGCACTTTTCACTTGTGTATAATACCCCTGAAAGATGAACATCTGATGTCTTCTTAAAGCTAATATTGAGTGGCAGCTCATTCAAGATTTACTCTACCCTGGTTAAAGTGTTACTTCTCTTACCAAGACCATTTTCCATCCTTTGGAACATTATAGAAGGAGTGCAAATTATCCTTCACTTGAGAGCACTTCAAATATCAGAAGACAGCTGTAATTCCTCCTTTATCTCAGTTTTTAGGCTAAATGTCCTTAGTTTTTTCCTATTATAAAGTGATTTCCAGACCCCTCACCCTCTTATTTGCATTCTATCTTCAGTAATTCTTTTAAATTTAATACTTATGTGTTTAATTAAAGTAGTTGACTAAAGAAAAAAATTAGAAAGTGGAAAAAGGCATGTAAAAATTTCCAATGGTGTCTCCACTTTTTCTCCACTTTTTTATATTTAAAAATATGTATAAATTAAAATGTAAAGTCCTCTTTTCTGCCTTCCAGTCTCACATAAGAGGTAACCATAGTGAACATTTGAGTTGGAATCTTCAGTAATGTGGTCTTTGCTTATCTAAACATACTCAAGCATGCATGTGCAGACAAGACAGACAGACAGACAGACGCACACACACAGATGTGCACTTTAGAGTTTTGTTCTATTTTTTAAAAAAGGTATCTTGTTATAATATTGCTATGTCACTTTTTTTCCAGGAAAACATCATTGGCCCTTGCATTCATTTGGTTACACTGTAATTCATCAGTTAATATCTTGAAATGTTACTCTTAGGACTAAATATAAATTGAGAGGCAATTAACTTTTATTAAGCATTTACTAGATGCCAGGCACTGCATTTGGTCCTTAAAATGTTAAATCATTCTAATTCTCAAAACAATGTATGAGGTAGTTAGTATTCCAATTTTACATATAAAGAAATATGTTTAGAAGGCTGAATTAAATTGCTCAAGATCACTCATAGGTAGTCAGTTGCAAAGCTGTGTATCTGTTGTTTATTTATTTCTCAACTTGATTCAGGAAGTACTTCAGACCATTTTCCAGGCTACACAAATACAACTGTAGTACTCAAATGATAAAGAAAAAAATTAGAAAACAGGAAAGAATATTCAAGACTGAGAATATGAAATGAAGTCAGGAATGCTACTAACAAAACAATTATGTACTTGCTAAAGATGATCTGATACGGTATGAAGATTCTTAGCCACCCATAAGATGATGGCCAGTTGTTAGGTTCATAAAGTCAATAACATAAAAAAAAATTTAAAAAAATACAGCTAGACCTGGCACTGAGTATAAAGAATTTCTACTATGTTCCCTTAGAAAAAGGACCTTATATGGAAATGCACATTTTTATTTATTTATTATTTTTTTAAAACATAATTGATTGTACACATCTGTGGGGTACAGTGTCAAATATCGATACCTGCGTGCAATATGTGGTGCTCAAATCAAGATAGCATATTCAACATTACACAGAGTAATCATTTTTTGTGGCCATTTACCAATTTCTTGCTAACCCCCATCTTCATCCCCCTTTCCCACCTCTGGTGGCCTCAGTTATGTTTTCTCCTTTTGAAAGTCCAATGTATTATTGCTGTCGTTGTACCTTTCTTTCTTTTTATTTATTTGTTTATTTTTTTAGCTCCCACTTGTGAGTGAGGACATGCAGTGGAAATGCACATTTTTATAAAATATATAATGACAAATTTTATAAGGTTTTTATTTATAATGTCTCTTGATATGGCCAATGTCCTGATACAAATTCTAGATCAGTAAAAGGAATTCTCTAGAAAACCAAGAATTTTATGTTACAGATACCTAAAGTTCTGTTTTGTTGTTTGTTTGTTTGTTTTCCCTATATGAATTGTAGAGTTTAGAACATCCAGAGGAATAAATGATTGCAAGTCTTTCCAGTAATCCTCCATAGGTACACACCGTAATTGAACCTAAGATAGTCATAGGGTAGTGGTTAAAAATCATATGTCATTATGAAGACAGCTATTCTTCTTGGGAGGTAAGTATAAACCAAAGACCTGGGACTGGAATTGTGATCAATCTGATTGCAATCCGTCTCCAGTGCTCTTTCTAGGCTGTGTATAAATGTAGACTTCCCAGTGCAGAGCATAAAGGGATAATTATTTGAATTGATCTGGCAATTAGGCCTCTATTAGTATTGACTAAGTTTATCATGGGTGGTTAAATATGCCCAACCTGAATTGCTTCTGTTCCATTATATTTCTGCTACTTCTCCCAAACCTTATTCCAAAAGGGAAAAAAGAAAATCTAACTGGCTGAGCGTGGTGCAGACCACACCGTGCCAAGGGTTGTGATCCCCTTACTGGTCAGAAAAAAAGAAAAAAGAAATTCTAATATTAACTCCCATTGTAATTCCACAGAGGCTAGGAAAAAAGTGATGGCAAAATATCGTAAAATATAGTAAGTGGATGTTCCTGGGACCATACAACTCCAAAAAGGGGCATATTTTGAGGGAGTAGTAAATGAACTGCTGCAGTCATTCTGCTGCCCAATGTGTGTTTACCAGAAATATCTTTGCTAGCCTTACTGCCAAGTCAAAATGTGTTACATTTCCTGCATTAAGGATCTCTGTAAGTAACAGCAGCAGCAGGAGATTGCTTGTAAAGCCGTCCTTCCATTACGTGACATGCTTACTATTGATGGCAGCCCCAAATGCTTCCAGTAGCTGCTGTTCTTGGGGAGAAATGGTGATAATAGTTTTCACTTGAATTCTTTCCCCCCTCTGCAGACAACAATTTAGCAGTCCTTCTCTATCCAGCTGATTGGGCATAAAGGTTGAAAAGGCAGGAGATCTGAATTGACAGAAGAGGCAGGTGTGTCCTGGAACATGCCTGAAATGGAAGGGCTCAGTGGTGGTTATGGGGACAGAGAAGGCTGGAGACTAGATTTTATCTCCCTACGTAGGCACTTGTAGGGATGGTATGGACAACAGACAAGTAAAGAGCAGAACATGTGCTACTAAGTCTGAACTGAGCAACTAAGCCAAATTCCAAAAACTATTTGTAGAATGTAGCTGCTCAGATCAGGAATTCCTACAAATCGGGCAGCCAAGATCAACCTTGTTCTATTTCTAGACAGCTAATTTTTTTTTTTAATGTCAATTAGCCTGCTCCATATTGAATAGAAATTTTAGAAACTACATTTTTGGTTTATGCATAGAGATATGCAGTTCAACTTTGTAGGCTGTAGGAACTTTGAGTATGAAAAAGACTAGTTGAAACTACTTGAAAATTTAAAGCTAAATCAAAACTTTCTCCTTTTGATTTCTGTTTATTTTAAAAGACTTTTGTAGTCAAAGAAGTTCCAATTGATGTAATCAGATGGAAATAAAAGAAAACAAATTGCCGTGTAGAAATGTTAACAGAAGACTTGGGTCTAATCCTGTCTAGAAGCAGTTTCTAAACCTTTTTCTGAGAATAGGCTTTATAACCATGGGCAGGTCACTGTACTTTCTGGACCTGAGCTTTCTCATTCTTCAAATGCAAGTTAGTGTTAGGCTGCCTCCAAGGGTTCTTTTAGGAGCACACATTTATCATTGTATCCTGTAGGGTGCCACCTTTTCTTAAAAAATATAGAAAACTTTATTTTTACTCATGTTCTCAATTTTATATCCCAAATACAGATTGATAATTTTCTTTAAATTTCTCAGTCAGTTGGGATTACTTATTCCCAGTAACATTTACTAACACAGAATAAGACTTCTTAAACCTTAAGAAATCAAGAGAATGCTGGGAATATTTTAATCTCCCCACTGTGAACCATCAAGCTAAAGCATCTTGACTTACTCTGGCTTTTCCCTAATAATGTTACTTTATATTTTAATCTGTAAAGATACAGAAAATCGGTTAAAATATATTACCTGTATAAATAAGAAAAATGAGAAACTAGACATAATTAATAATTTTTATTGAACATTTTGCTTTCAGTGCACATTTAACGCCCACAATGATGCTCATTTTTCTCTTTATTGTCCAGCTACTGAAAGATAGACGTTTTACAACTCTCTGCCTGCCTTATGATGTCTTTGATATTTACAATATAGGAAAGACTATAATTTTTATTTAATCAAACACCGCTGCTATTTTTCCCCATAGAGAACAATAATGATATCCAAGTTGTGCAATAAATGTTCTATATCTAAGCAGTCTAAATAAAGTTTGCAATGTGTCATCTACAAAATTAAGGTGTTCATAAAACTATTTTGCAAGTTGAGGGATGCTTATATTAACTTAATGAATTTCATTTTCTATTCATAAAACTATTTTGCAAGTTGAGGGATGCTTATATTAAATTAATGAATTTCCATCTTAAACTACTCTGATCTTGGGATATTGAAATGTAGAAATTATTCAAATTATCCCTGTGGCTTTGTGCAAAATGTTGCTTTATTTCAAAAGATGCAGTAGGAAAATTTCTCAGAAAAGATGATAAAAGTTCACTTTTAAAGGAAAAAATAAGCATGTTCTAGTAATTAAAAATGTGTATTATATATATTTTAAAAGTACATAATTGGCTATAAAGTCAGCTTCATGAAATGTTTATTTTAAGGTAATGAATCTTCACTATAAAATATTGGCGCTCTTTCCTACCAATGAACCATATTTATGCAGTAAAGAAACAATGGTCATATTTAGTCAAGAAATATTTTAATGCAAATTTCATACACGGTATGTAAGAAATGCAAACATGGTATGGTTTCCCTTCAAGGGGTTTCCCACTAACATAGGCAAGATCTAGAAACCACTGAGTATAAAGAAAAAGAGTAGGAAAAACTGCTCTAAGAAGAGATACAAGAAACGATTTGCATTTAAAGGAAGGTGAGTCTACTTCTGATTAGGGGAAGCCTCGATGGAGAAGAGGTTCTGTGAGTTAGTCCTTGAAAGAAAAGTAAGACTTTGATAGGCAGAGAAGTCGTCTGTTTTGTTCTACCCCAAACTAATACAGGGGTAAAGTTTCAGAGGTGTGTGACTATATAGGAGTATCTAAAGAATAAGTTAAATGTGAATGGTCAGTGATTCACTTGCATGGGTAGATGCAGTGAGAGATAGCCACAACAAAGTAATCAAGGCAAAATCATGGAAAACATTGAACACCATCAAAGGAATTGGAATTTTATTCTTTAAAACAACGAGACAAATTAAAGGTTTTCCTAAGAGAAGTGTTCTGATTTAACCTGCATTTTAGGAAACTAATATAGTGGCCATTTGTATAAGTCTGAAAGAAAAATAAATCCAATGACAAATTTCAAAAGGATGAATAAATATTGGAAAATCAGATAAACTTATATGTTAAGTATTTTGGATTTTTTTTTAAATTTAGAAATCTTTCTCAGTTTATAAATGTAATAGTTTGCTGAAATTTTAAAAATCTCTGTATTGTAACTTAGAAGGAGAATATATTAAAAGTTTTTCTTGGAAAACTGAATACTGACATAAATATACATAGAAGAAATTTCCAGTGCTAAAAAAGGAGTAGCAGGTCACTGCAGACCATGTCCTTCTTACAACTTAAAAGCTAGTTTAATTGTAAAACATGTTTCTAAAAGCATTGGAGATCTGTTAAAACAGAGAAGATTAAATGAATAGAAATTCAAGTCATTTCTTTCACTACGATCATTTACAGATTCCAGACGTGGACTGAGAATTGGGCAGAGAAGTGTTACTGGAGGAAAAGAAATGAGCGACACTTCTGCTGTTTGTTGGGCACAATGTGAACAAATTTAGATCCCTAAAGAAGGCTGAATTTTTCCACCATATATTTGCTGAAATCTGGGTTATGCAGGATGTAGGGAGCTTCTA
This sequence comes from Cynocephalus volans, assembly GCF_027409185.1. Lineage (NCBI taxonomy): Eukaryota > Metazoa > Chordata > Mammalia > Dermoptera > Cynocephalidae > Cynocephalus > Cynocephalus volans. The sequence goes on along the minus strand of NC_084460.1, from coordinate 100,872,891 downwards.
GAAGGTAGACTTGAAATTTGCCAGGCTCCCAATATTTAGAAAACTAAGTCCCACTTTGGAATCGTGCTTGCCTCGAACACGTGGATAGTCACCTCTTCAAAACAGTTACCAAATTTTAAAGCAGTATGGTAAGCCAAAGAGCAAAGCACAAAACTTCTGAAGGAAAGATTAAATCTCTCATATTCTGTGTAAGGAGTTTGAGATAGCCAGGCTGTTATCAAAAGCAGGGGAAGGAAATGCCCAAATACAGAGATGAACCAGCAGCCTGTTGTTTCTTATTCCCAGCTGCTTATCCAAACTGCATAAAAAAGGAAAAAAGAAGCCCTGGGTTGTTTCCTGTTTTGGGCAATTATGAATACAATTGCTATGAATATCTACAGGCAAGTCTTTGCACAGGCAGTATTTTGCACTTTTGGGTAAACATCTAGGAGTGAGATTGGTGGTTCATGTAGTAAATGTATATCTGACTTTACAAGAAGTTGAAGAATGTTTTCCAAAGTGCCTATTCTATTTTGCATTTGTATCTGTAATATATGAAGTTTCTAGCTGTTCTGCCTCTTTGCCACCACTTGGTATTGTCCATCTTTCTAATTTTAGCCACTCTCATAGGTATTTATTGGTAGCTCATTGTGGTTTAACTTGGCATTTCTCTGATAACTAATGAAGTTTGGCACCAAGTTATGCTGTTACATGCCAATTTAAGATTTCTTTTATGAAATGTCTTTACAAAATTATTGCCATTGTTTTTTGTTAAATCATTTGTCTTTTAATTATTGAGTTTTAGGAGTTTATATATTCTGAACATTTTTCCTTTATCTGATTTATGTACAGCAAATATTTGCCCTCCTCTCAATTTGTGGGTAGCTTTTTTTATTACCTTAGCAGTGTTTTGAAAAGCAGAGATTTTTTATTTTAATTATCTACAGGTTATCCACTTTTACTTTTATGGTTCATGCTTTTACTGACCGATCTAAGTAAGGTATCATTAGAAGTCTGAAAGGGCAATCGGAGTGGGAGAAAATATTTGCAATAAATCTTCCCAATACATGACTCATATTCAGAATATATTAAGGGCTCCTACTAGTCACTAAGAAAAAAGATAACACAATAGACAAATATTCAAAAATGTGAACAAATTCTTTTAGAAAGGTGATAGCCAAAGGGCCAGTACATATTTGAAGAGATGCTACCTTTATTAGTCATCAAAGAAATATAAATTAAAACCTCAATGGGATGCCATCACACACTTACTAGAATAGCTAAACTGAAAGTAAAATAAAACAAACAAAAAGCAAACAAACATAACTAGTGTTAGCAAGGATATGGAGCAACTGGAACACTTAAACACTGTTGTTGGTAGTGTAAATTGCTAAAACACCTTTAGAAAACATTTTGCCAGTTTATGCGCATGTATTAAAGCTGAACACATGCATACTCTATGATCCATCAATTCCTTTCTCATGTAAATACCCAACAGAAATGCAAACATATGTTCACCCAAAGATGAGTACAATGTTCATAGCAGCATTATTCAAAATAGCTCAAACTGAAAACTACCCAAATTTCCATCCATTATTCCAATATGGAAAAATAAAATGTACTACCATCGCTCAGTGGAGTATAACATAGTAAAGAGAATGAACAATTTATAACTACACACAGCAGTGTGCATAAATCTTTCAAATATAAGGGTGTGTGGAAGAGGCCAGAGAAGAGGCTTTATGATTCCATTTACACCAGAACAAAAACAGGAAAACTAATTTAAGCTGTTAGAGGTCATGATGGTGTTTAACCTTGATATGTAGGTGGGTGCTGGTTACCTGGCTGTGTTAAGTTTGCAATAATATAGCCAAATGTTCACGTATTATATGTGAATTTAATTATGTGTATATTTTTTCAATGAAAATTTAAAATAATGTATTTCTTTCTGTAAAAAACAACAACAAGAAAAAAGATAAAGATCCTGGAACTTTCATCCTACTATGTATTTGGCCACACTAATTTTAATCTTCTGTATTTAAATTTGATAACAATTCAATATTTAAATTATAGAAAGGATTAGCATTCAAATAAATAGTAAAAATGATTGCTTATTAAAAGATTCAAATATATAAATTCTTTAAAAAGCTTAACCTATGTTACTTTACAAAAATTCTACACCTTAATCACCCTTTCTCTTTTCTTAATCCTATTATTATTAGAAAAAATAAAAATAAGAAATTTTTTCACCATGATAAGAAAGAGACAAGAAGACCTGAAGATAGATCATATTCTATGCCTTCCTTTATCCTCTAATCTTATGTATGGCTTGGAGTAAAGGGGGCAATTGCAAAGGTGTATTACCATTTATTTATCATTCCATCTCCATTATTAACCTTACCTTACTAACCTTGCTTAATTTTACTTCATCATACTTACCACAGACTGAACTTATTCATTGTTTCCATTTGTTTCTTTGCTTCTTTGTTCATCGTCTGTCTACACAGTCTGCTATAAACATACTAACAGGTAATTTATGAGCCCGGAAGCTTTGTTTTGTTCAATATAGTATCTTGATCTCAAAAGAACAATGCCTTTCATGAATGAGCAAATAAATAAATATTTATTGAATGAAAGAATAAATATCATTTCAAATTAATGAATTGTGAAGTTGAAGTTTTCCCTCTCTTCTCTTTCAGTGTTGCCCTAGTGGTAACAATCACATTTAGTCTAACATCTTACCAAAAATGTAGGCAAAAGTTGTTCCCTAACTAAAACAAGGAAAATGCAATGAATTTTTTACATCAGGGGATATAAAATTTTTCATTGTTTGCATTTAAAAATATGTATACTTTTTTATTCTAACAATACATTCAGTAAATTTAACATTATAAAAATAACTAGCGTCAATTAAAATATAACTTCCAAGATGTGTTTGGCCTAAATAATTTGGGGAGAAGTTTTTGGAATGATTTTCTGTCTTATTCTGCTTGAAAAATGATTTTGCCTAAAGCTTATTTGCTTAATAAAGCTTTTCAAATTGGGTGCTTAATCCATAAAGTGACTGGGTGCTAGACATTGCCTTGCACTGCCTTCTTTGTGGCTCAAAGTAATTTGTATTTAATTGTTAGACTAAGGCAAAATAGCAGTAAGTCAAGGACATTTTGTATTGGAAAAAAAATCAATCCTGGAATTTCACAAAGGACGATGCTTTTTTATGAAGTTGATGTGATTAAGACAGATGATTGAATATGCCCTGGGGAATAAAGTAGGTTGTTGTGTTAAATATTCTTTGGAATGCCATTTAAGTGAAGAGGCACTGGTATATTTTTAAAAGATATGGTTTCAGGACAAGAATATAACTTGTAAGAAGACTGCTTAACCTTGTATTCAATGATTAGTTTTGAATATTTGTTATCCGTTTAAAGAGGTCAGTGTATTATACAACATATCAAAGAAGGAGAAGAATAAAAAGCATTTTGTGATTTGTTTGTGTGTATATACCACGATATAAATTGGTGCAACAAATTTAGCACAATATTTGGACCATAGTATATTACAGTAATAGAATATCAAAATCCATGTTCCTTAAAAAAAGATAAATTGATTTGCTCTAAGACTTCATTTTTTTTTTTTTTTTTTTAGCCAGGGAAATGTGTAATACAATCTAGAAACATTTAAACACTAGCTGGAAGGATAATGCATTAGTTATAAATAGTGACTTTTTCATATCTATACAACAGCATTTTCTAAGAATATCTGAGGAATACTGAGTATAGAAAGTTTTTATGAGCACCCAAATGGTAGGCTTCCCTAGCACTTTTATCTGGCATTATATTCAGTGCTCTCTCTTACTAAGTTATCGTATGATTGATGTCCATAAAGTCTGTGTAAAAATAGAAAGTCCTCTTTACAAAAAAACCTTATGATTAACCAAAGGTCAGGGATATGGGCTCCCTGTGGAGATATATGGTGATTTCAAGTCATTGCCTGTTCCTATGGATTTGGTGGCTAAATGTCATTGCTGTGGATAGTTAACTTCTCATCATAACTTATGAGTTGAGGATGTTAACCGAAAGAAGTTAAAAATGTTGACAATGTGCCATACACAGTTCGTGGTAATCACAGAGCAACAGCACTTCAACTTCTCTTCGAGAAAGAATTTGCTGTCTACCTGTCAAGAGTGCAGTTACCTTCCGCCTCCACCTCTTAGAACCGTCAAGATTCACTTCAGCTTTTCTGATGGGACCCAAATCTTCCTGGTTGGGCCCCAGCCAATAAGTGAACGTGCCAGTGGTAATAGGTCCAGGTTCATTCAACCCAGTGCAGGGCCCCCTAACTGGTAATCCTTATTACTCCCAAGCAGGTGAGCAAAGACTTTGTCAGATCTGCATCACAGGTGAGTGTTCCCCCAACTGAATCCTGCTTTCTGTTTGCATTCTTTTCACAGGTGCCAGAGCTACATCATGGTCTAAAGACTTTCCCTATCCAGTCCTACTTCCTCTCCGTTTTATCTTTCATAAGCATTACCTGTCCCAATATACCTGGCACTCTTAATTTCATCTCATCGTCTGTTTCTCACTGAAAAAATATGTTGGCATTTATATTATGTTCTTTGAGGCCATTGCAGATTGTGCTGGTTAATTATGTCAAAATTTTGATTCCCTGAAAGCTCTCACATTTTGCATTGCCTGCAAGGCTCCAAGCAGTCCCTGTATGTTAGTGGCTAGTATTTTGGTTTTAAACCTCTGTGCGCTAATGTAGTATTCAACCTGCGAGTTGTGCTAGATCATTCATACTCCATCTAGCCTAGAGCAGTACTTATCTCTCCTGGCATCACAGCAGAATCGCTTGGGTGCTATCACCCCACTCTGGAGATGCTTATCTAATTGTTTCAGGGTTGAGCCAGGCTTGAGGAGCAATTACTCTCAATGTTGAGATAGTAGACCCCTTGGCCCTCAAATCCAAAGTCCACATCTTGATCCCAGCCTCAGAATTTCACCATCCTTTAACAAGAAGAAGCATGAAAAGACAAACACGGAAGAAAGTATTTGCTTCAATTTCTGCCCGTTTATTCTTCCCCTAATAAAAGCTTTGCTCCTAGAACTGAGGTTCAATTTTGGTATTTCCAATTTGTACATTCTCGACCCATATCAGAAGTCCTAAAAAGGAGGGACCATGAACTCCTCCAAAGTTGTGATTATGCCGCTAATAATGCTGATCAGATGCCAGGAAACATAACAGAATGGAAAAATGGATCTCTCTGAATCAATGTGGACTTTTTTGTTAGTAAAGAACAAGAAGTTGTTCTTGTTTTTATATCATGCACGATGTTGTGCTTCATTCTCAGTCTTTCCGTTTATTTGGTTTTGTTTTTCTATTTGTACAGTTTGTACCTGTGCTTTCATAAGTAACCTCAAGCCACTTTTATTAAGCAATAATAAATTAAAAAGACAAGTTAAAACTGCCAACACAAATTAAGATGAACTAATCTTCAGAATCTCTGCTCAAGCCATCAGTTCCCGGGGAGGGCTCCCTTAGTTTGCTCACTCTGTGTACCCATCAATATTAGCACATTTACAGACCTGCCGACACCACAGTCCTCGTGGAGTTTAATGACAAGGAAGAAATCTGTGTCTTAATACGTAAAAGCTATTCATAATGATGGATGATAATGGGCTGTTTATTAGCATACCAACAATTAAAAATTATTTGCCACTTTCTCTTTCTTCAAGTTTATATCTTAATTTTATATTAGGAAGAAGAGTTGACAAATTGCTGTTAGGATACAGGGATTATAGTGATAGTTCTATTTTATTAATTCAATTTTATTAAACAGTAATTCACTAAAAAGAAATAATTTAAAGGGGATTAAAGCAAGCATTTCAACATAACATACTGTCACTGTAATTTTTGCACACTTTTAATATAATGATACATTGCATGAACATGTATATGAAAAATAAATTTCAGAGAAAACCAATATCTTCCTCCTGTTATTGAATTTTATTTGGAGGGATTAGTTGAGTATGGTATATAAACAGATACACAATTTCCTGTCTCTAGAGATTCAATATGGCTTTCCTACAATTTATATTTGATTAACAGCAATACCAACTGCAGAGATTTAATTGGCCTGTTATTGAGCCAAGATAAATAATTTTTTTTTTATAAAATGCTACAAGTAGTTTCTTTCACCTAATGAATACAAGCCAAAAAATACTGCTGACTTACTGATAGCTAAATTCATTCAGCTTAGTACACCATATGCTGTGTAAGCAATAACTTATACTGTGATGTCTAAGCTTAGGTGTAGGGTGGACCTTGAATGGGCTTAATTCAGAATGCAGCCATTCTACTTTTGGCCCTAACATTATTTGATTTTTAATAATTGTCCAATTTAAAAACTGGTAGATTTCATGTAAAATAACCCAGACTCTGGCATTTTTTATAAAAGCAAAATATTTTTAAGTGCTACTCCCACATTCACCCAAGGAAACAGAGAGGAGCCCTGCATGACTTTTTTTTCCCCCCCAAAATAATGAAACCAGTCATTCAACTTGCTTGTAAAAAGACTCAGAAAAAGTTTGTAATGAGACCAGGTGTTTGCTTTAGAAAAAAATCAGTCCTCATGGATATGGCAAAGAGGTGTGCTACTTCTAACAAAAAGATTTCATTTCCTTGAAGAATTTTTGTTTGGACTCTGGAAGTTATATATCTCACCATGTCTCCTTTTTTCTCTGGCAGCTAGGAAACTCAGTCAACATGAGTTTCTGAAATTTTGCCCAAATATGCTGTTCTTAAAATCTTCCCTAAACCAATAAATGAAATCTCTTTTCTTTTAGTTGCTTAAAGCAACAACCTTGGGGTCATTTTGAATCCTTTTTTTCTCTCATGATTAATTTTCAAACTGAAATGTCACCTTCTCATTGGCCTCTCTATTGTTAAAAAGAAAATAAAAACTAACAGACCGAAGTTCAAGTTAACTGGAAGTTTTTCACTCCTGGTAGGAAAAGTAATCCTGCATGGGAGAAGAAATTGTGGGGAGCGGACATGGGATAGGTCTTTTAGAGCTACAAAGGTCTCTGTTTCATTTTAGAAGTGCCTGTCACTGATTGTTGGTGATATCTAGGTTCATTAATCAGGCACTGTGGAAAGGCTGGCCTGGCTGACACTGGATTCTGCTGTGTCATGAATGACGTCCTTTGGAATTACAACTTTGTGCCTGCCTTGCTGCACTGATGAAGTGTCCACTTCAGCATTACTGTATCCATTTGTCATTTGAACCAATGTGAGGTCTATACCTCTGTCAACGGGCTAGATAGTCCTGTCAGGGCTACCTGGCCCTCATTCTAGAAGACCAATGGACTCTCCCCTCATCCCCACCCCATTATTTACAGACACACAGAGCACTTCCTGTATCCCTTCCAAAATTTACTATATTATGTGTTTTACTTATTTATGTTGTGTTGTTCATCTCTCCCATTAGAATATAAGCTCTATGGTAAAAATTTATATCTTATTTTTACTGCTATATCCTCAGCCTCTAAAACAGTGTCTGCTTAATGGTAAAGTCCTAATAAATACCTGATAAATCAATAAATGTAATAATTTACTAGCAAATATACCTTCAGATTGCATTGTATTAAAATAAAATGGCATATAAGTTATTAAATGAAAATAATAAGAATGAAAGAAACATTTTTTTAAATGCCTGTAGATTTTTACACACTAAAGACATAGCAGGATATGAAATTAGTTATTGTGGAAGGCTGAATAATGACTCTACAAAGATTTTCATGTCCAAATCCCTGGAATTAGTGAATGTATTACCTTACATTTCAAACGGGGAATTAAGCTTACAGATGGGGTAAAATTTGCTAATCAGCTGCCCTTAAAAAAGAGATACTATCTGGGATTTTCGGATGGCCCAGTGTAATCACAAGGACCATTAGAAATGAAACAGTGAGGCAGAAGAGGAGGTCAGAGTAATGTAACATGAGGGGAACTTGACTGCTGTCTCGAGCTTTGAAGATGGAGGAAGGAGCTGTGAATCAAAGAATGCAGGCAGCCTCCAAAAGCTAGAAAAAGCAAGGAGACGAATTCTTTCCCAATCTCCAGAGAGGAGCGTAGCTCTGCTGACACCTTGATTTTGGTCTGGTGAGACTTGTGTCAGACTTCTGACCTACAGAACTATAAGATAATGAATCTGTATTGTTTTCAGCCAAGTCTGGGGTAGTTTGCTACAGCAGCAATAGAGAACTAATATAGTTACTTTAAAAATTATTATGGTTCCTTTAAACATTTTAATTGTTGACCTCTTCCTGATCAAAGAACTATTGCTTATGAATTTTTCATTAAAAAGAAATACACATCCTTTGCTTTCCAGAAATTGGAGTACTCTTCTGAACCATGGGATTACAGAACAAAGAATTCACCATGAATTATTAGCCTTGACTTAGCTAGCACAGTGTGCAACTCTCTAAATGAATGCTCAAATTAAAATGTTCGGATGATAAAAAATGTTGTTAGTAGAAAACAACCACAATGTAGCTGTAACAGAAAAACATTATAAAATGAAAAGGAAATTTAAGAAACAAAAAGCAATGAACATTTTATTATCCTAATTTTTTTTCTTTTCTCAAAATTAGTAGAGTAAAGCAAATATTCCTAATGCATCTCTAACAACTGACTTTGAAACTGGCAAATTCCAGCTAATGTCTCATGTTGTTGCATTTATTTACATTTTCAAAGTAGTTTAAAGCTTTTGTTAGCATCATTCAGTATTTAATCTTTGCAATTATTAAAGGATTATTCACTTCAAATTACGAAAAAATGAAGCTGTTGAATATCCTTTGTTTGAAACTCCGCAGGTGAAAATCATGGCAATTATTCTGTTCCTCACATTTTTAAGACTTGTTCTTTTTTTTTTTTTTTTTTTTCCAACCAGAGATAATGTGGTCTGAAAATTATTTGGCCAACTTCCCTTCCCATTGGCAGGTCTTTGATTGCCATCGTATTTCTCTAGGAACACTGACAGTTGCTTTTTTGTCTCAGCAGCTATTTCATGGCTACTATGTTGGGACATATTTTTACATATATAGAACATGGCATGACATTTTAAAAACCTATATAGAATATCATTTCTCCAAGATAAAGTTTTTGTTTTTTTTTTTCTTTTTAAAAAATTTATTTATTTATTTATTTATTTATTTATTTATTTATTTATTTTTAAATTTTCTTTTGTCAATATACATTGTGGCTGATTATTGCTCCCCATCACCAAAACCTTCCTCCCTCCTCCCCCCTCCCCCAACAATGTCCTTTCTGTTTGCTTGTCGTATCAACTTCAAGTAATTGTGGTTGTTATATCTCCCCCCCCCCGGTTTGTGTGTGTGTGTGTGTGTGTGTGTGTGTGTGTGTGTGTGAATTTATATATTAATTTTTAGCTCCCACCAATAAGTGAGAACATGTGGTATTTCTCTTTCTGTGCCTGACTTGTTTCACTTAATATAATTCTCTCAAGGTCCATCCATGTTGTTGCAAATGGCAGTATTTCATTCGTTTTTATAGCTGAGTAGTATTCCATTGTGTAGATGTACCACATTTTCCATATCCACTCATCTGATGATGGACATTTGGGCTGGTTCCAACTCTTGGCTATTGTAAAGAGTGCTGCGAATAAAGTTTTTTTTTATTTTGACATGACTTCCTTTCCTTTTTAATGTCCATCTTTGATTACATTTTGCAAAATTTCCCTTTCTCTTAGTTTAGCTTTGCATCATTCTAAATTCATGGAAGAAATTAAAACAAAACAAAACACACACAAGCACATTTGTTGAGTTGAAGCTTCAGATATGTCAATGGCAGTAACTCTATCCTTATCCCTAAGAATGTTTGGTACCATGATATTAACTCTTGGACACAACAAGGATGAAATATGCTATCTAATAATTTGTAATGTGCTAAAACCAAAATGCCCCTGGAGACATCTTATACCAGCTTGTCTAAATTGTTTATTGTAAATGTATAGATTGACGATCTAAACCTGGTTTATCTGGTTACACAGCCTGGTTGGACTAAGTGGTTAGTGTGATATTGGTATCAATGACCTCTTAGTAAACATGTGTTTGGGGTTCCCTGAGACTGAGGACATCACATTTCTCTTGGCAGTTTGCGATTCAGTGATGAAGAGCTTATCCTGTGTGATAGAGAGGACTCTGGAGGCTATGCCTGGATGCCTCAGACCTGCCCTGTGTTTTCTATCTCTTGCTGGATTTTATCCCTTGTCTTTATTAAATCTTAATGTCTGTATGCGCTGTGGCATCTCATTAGTCTTTCAATTATCTGACCCTCTGTAATTGCTGCAATGTCTAACTTCATTAAATGTCTCCAGGAATCAACTGGTCTGGGAACTATGACCTTGGAGAAAAATGTTTGGCTTCTCTAAGTACCAAGTTTGCTTTTCTTAAATTGTTTTTAATATTTTGCTACTATTCTCGATGACTATATCAAACACTCTTAAAATCCTTCCAAGTAAGTATTCGTGTAATGGATATTTTCCCCCTAATTTTAAAAGCATCAAATTTAGAAACTATTGACTTTCTCTGTTTTCCTTCTTGGTGGGGTCAATATTCTAAAAATAGCCAAGGTTAAGAAGTACAGTCAAGGCAGTTACAAATGCTGCAACCTAAACTAATTCACAAACGTCAACAGAAGAGTAAGCACCGTAATGTTCCAGTATAGAATTTCAATTGATAGAACAGCTTGGAATTTGAAACTTTATTTATTCTCTGTGGTATTAGTCAGGGTTTTCTAGAAAGACAAAAGCAATAGGACAAATAGATAGATGAAAGGGGATATATTAGGGGAATTGGCTCATGTGATTATGGAGGCAGAGAAGTCCCTTATAGGCCATCTGTAAGCTGGAGACCAGTGAAGCTGGTAGCTTAGCTCATTCCAAGTCTGAAAGCCTCAGAACTAGAAAAGCTGATGGTATAACTCTCAGTCGAAGGCTGAAGACCTGAGAACCTGGGGGAGTTGGGTGGGAGGGGGTAAGCGAGGGGCTGGTGGTGCAAGTCCTGCAGTCCAAAGACTGGAGAACCTGGTGTTCTGATGTCAAAGAGCAGGAGAAGAAGGGTGTTTCAGCTCCAAGAGAGAGAAAATTGGCCTTTTCTCTGCTTTTTTTTCTATCTAGGCTCCCAGCCAATTGGACTGTTTCCACCATTGTGGATTAGATCTTCCCCACTCAGTCCAGCAAATCACTAGCCAATCTCCTCCAAAGCACCTTAACAGACACCCCCAGAAATAATGCTTTACTAGCTCTCTAGGTATCCCTTAATACAGTAAAGATGATACCTAAAATTAATCATTACACTGTGTAACCACACCACTGGGGAGAAACAACAGGCATGTATAGTGCCCACAAAGCTTTCCATCTTGCATGATCAAGGCATACACTAAAGACAAAAATTTCTCCCAGTGATCTCAGTCATTGTTCTCTATCTGAACATCTCTCACATTCTACTTCATTTCCTTCCTCTCTCTTATAGTCATAAGAATTTATACTTTATTGCCTCTGTTTCTCCAAGTTTCCTGCTGACTGGCATATTAATCTGATGATCTCTCATGGTTTCCTAATTTTATTGGTTCTGTACATTCTATTTATTTTTGTTTTAATAAAAAATAACACATGGACCTGGTAAGTCAGTCAAACAAGGTTAATAACTTTATAATGTAAAACAACAAGACCCTGACTTATCCTTCCCTAGTCCTAATTCCTACTACACTGAGACAATTACTTTGAACGATTTGTTGCTTTTCCTCCTGGCTTTTACTTTTATTCTAAGTGACACATTTATAGAAGTATTTCTTGATTTTTCAGTTTTAGATATTTATTACTGACTCCCAAGTGTAAAAGATAAGAAATTAGCTTTTATTGCCCTAACTCTCACACACTCCGAGGCACATTTTTTCTTCCACCATTCCCCCCCATCCTATCAATGTAAGGAGAACATAATCTTGCTTCATTCACTGTATAGTGCTTACTTTTGACTACATACACTTTTTCACAGCTGAGTTACTAAAGAACAATAATTGTTTGGAAGGGAGGCTGGGTGAAACAAAATAGAGATTATGGCAGAAACCAGCTAGGTGTTCTCCAATTCCGTTTCTCTTTTCTTCCTGAAAACTTGGTGAGACTCCCTTTCAGTTGGGTGAGTTGATATGACTGGATCGAAGCAAAAGGAATTAGGAAAAGTGGTACAAACCACTTTACAGCATCCCACATGCAACTCTTCCCGCTGTCTGCCTTCTACAAGCTTAGAAGACATAAGCATCGAAATCTTAGAACTGATGAGTTAAAGATGGCTAAATCTCAAGAAAGAAGGAGCTTGTGGCTCTAGGGCGTGAGCTAATCAAGAGCACTAATTTCAAGTTAATAAACTGAATTTCAGGTTCTATCTGTTACAGATGTTAGTTAACATCGTAATTTGTTAGTTAACAGTTCTCGAACATTTGCAGTATTCCAAGTACTTTTCTAAGCATTTTGCAATTATTATTTAATCATCAAACAAACATTAGTTAGATTATTATTTGTTTTTTTGAAGAGTAATCTCAGAAAGTTAAAGAACAAAACTAGTTTAACTGTATACATCTGGTAATTAGTGAAGCTAGAATTTTGCTTCATGCATTCTGCTTCCAAAATCCAGCAACTACTATTTGGAGCTGTTATAATGCTTTCTAAAGAAAGGTTTGAAGGGCAGACCTTTGGGTCTTCTTGCTGATTATAAGCTCTTCTTCATATTTGCAGACAATTCCTCTATTACTACTTGTCTCAGAATTTCATTTGTCCTGAGAGAGTGGAGCAACTGGAAATAGGTAACAATCCCAAAGATCACGGAATACTTAGCCTATTTTTCCTCTTGAAACTTTATATTGGAGAAGCAGAGTTACTTTCTTCTGATAGTGAATCTGGGGACAACATATAAATATGGCTTTCTTGGCATTTGTAAAGCTGGGACCAGGGTTTAGTGGGAATCAAGCTGTTCTCTAAACACAGCCAAGAAAGAAAATTTGAAAAGAGGTCAGGGAAATACAAGGTGATATTTTATTGGGTCAGAATTCATATTATAACTTCACCCGCTCAGAGATGGGTAATTACATTTTCTTTGCAACAACAGTAAATGTAGCTACAACTTTACAGACTACAAAATGCTTTCTCATGCATGATTTCATTTAATCAATCTAATAAAACTGTGAGACAAGCATGTTCTACTATCATTTTAAAGATAAACTTTTTATTGATGTATAATATACATACATAAAGTGCATAGTGAAAGTGCAGAACTCGATGGATTTTTGCAACATGAACATATTCGTATAAATAGCTCTCAGATTGAGAAAAGTAACATTGACAACACAGTGGAAGCCATCATCATCGTGTCATTCCTCGTCACTCTCCTTTCCGAAATATAACTACTCTTTTTCTGTCACAAGTTAGTTTTGTTTGGTTTCAACTTTTATATAGGTGAAGTCATAAAGCTGTCCTCTTTTGTTTCTTAATTTTTCACTCAAAACTCATTTATGTTCTTGCCTGTAGCTATAGTAACTCAAATTGTTGCACAGTAAACAGCTGTATAAATAAGTCAGGATATATTTATTCATTTTTCTTTTAGTGGAATTTATATTATTTCCAGTTTTGTCTATTATAAATAGTGCTTCTGAAAGCTACTTCTTTATGTATTTTGGTATATTGCGTATGTTTCTGTTAAGTTTTTAATGTATGAGTGCAATTGCCTGGTCTGGAATATGCATGCATTCAGACTTAGTAGACTGGGCCAACAAGGTTTCCAGAGTGCTTACATCAGTCTGTACTAACACCGGAAGTGTATGACAGTTCCAAATGCTACATGCACCAAACCTTGTTTTATTCATTTGGTGAGTGTATAATGGTGCCTTATTTTGTTATTAATTTAAATTTCTCTGATGACTAATGAGGTTTGCAGCTAAACAGATGTTTATTAACCTTTTTGATACCTTCTTTTTTGAAGTGCCTGTTGAATTCTTTTGCTCATAATAATTATTGTTATTTTCCCATATTGACTTTCATTATTGTAGCATTTTAGGAATTCTGTGTATAGAAGTCCTTTGTCGGATGTATATATGGTCTGTGGTATATACTCTTTTACTCACTTAATAATGTCTTTGTATAAACAGACTTCCTTAATTTCAATGTAGACATAGTTATCACATTTTTTCCCTTCAGTTAGAGCTTTCTGTGTTCAGTTTATGAAATCTTTGCCTTTTTCCAAGGCAATTAAACTCTTATATTTTTCTTCTGAAAATGCTGTTTTATATTTAGACCAACAATCAAACAGGAATTGCCTTTTAAGTGTGTGTGAAGTTGGAGTTAGGATTTGTTTTTATTTTATGCTTATCCAGTTAAACCAGTATCATTTGTTGGAAAACAGCATTTTTTCCCAATGCACTGCAATGTCTCCTTTGTTACAACTCAACTAACTGTGAATATGCAAATCTGTTTCTGGACTTGCTGTGCTATTCCATTGGCCACTATTCTTGGTTCCAGTATCATATTGCCTTTTACTTTTCTAGCTTTGTAATAAATCATAATGTCTAGTATTGAAATTCTTTTAACTTTGTTTCTTTTTCTTTGGTATTAACTTGGATATATGCATTTCCATTTACACTTTGTGATTAGCTTCCTAATTTCTTCTATGAAGTTGATGAGATTTTGATTATACTTATGTTTAATCACCAGATCAATTTAAGGAAAAATTGATGCCATTATAATATTGAGTTTTCTAATCTAAGAACAGAGCATATCCCTCTATTTGGTCTTTCATCTTAATGTTGGAAGGAAGTGGTAACAGTGAACATTTTTGTCCATTCCCAATCTCAGGGGTAACATTCTTAATATTTGACCTCTAAGTGTGATGTTTGCCATGCACTTCTTCTAGACTGTTTTTGTCAGATTGGGGATGTTTCTTCCTATTCCTGATTAGTTGTGTATTGGTTTTTTTAAAAAAAAGTTTTTCCAGATAGCTGAGATAATTATTTCATTTTTCTTCTTTTTTAGGGTCATCTGGTAAATTACATTGAATGCCAAATGGTAAAACACTCTGTGTATCTAAAAAATGTCACTAATCACAAATTATTATTTTTCCCAAATATTGCTAGATTTCACTTGCTAATGTTTAATTTGCTAATGTGATGTTAATGAGAGAAATCTGTCAGAAATTTATATTTTCACTAAAATTCTTATTACATTTGATGCTAACAAGGTTTGATGCTGGCCTAATAAAATGAGTTGGACTGGGAGTATTAACTCATTCTTTCTTTCAAAGAATTTGTGTACGATTTGGTGTTGTTTATGATTTATATGTTTGCTCTAAGTCATGGGTGATGCCACCTGGGCTTGTATGTGTCTTCCTGAAAAGTTTTGTTTTTGTTGTTTTAGATTTAAGGATTTAATTTTTTAAAATAGATATAGAAGTAACAGATTTTCACTTATTTTGTCTCAGTTTTGCTAAGTTGTTTTTCTCAAGGACTTTGTTCATCTAAATTTTCAAATACATTGCATAAAGTTTTAAAAATTATAACAACATACCTATTTAATAGCTAGAGAATCTTTAGGAATGGTTTTCACTTCCAATACTGTTTATTTGTATATCCTCTAATTTTTTTTTAATATGTCTGGAAGTGATTTATCAATTTTACTATTATTTTCTGAGAACAAACTCTTGAACTGATTTTTTCCTATCATCTATTTGTTTGCTTTTTTAAATTTCTGGTCTTATGTATATGATTTCCATCTTAATATTTCATTTATTTTTAACATACTGCTTGGTTACAAACTTCTTTATTCTTTGATTTTTCTTTTTCTAGTATATGAAATATCAAAATCTATTTTGGCATTATTATTGCTTTTCTAGTTATTCTAAGTAAGAGCATTGGTCTGCCACAGGTACTTCATAATATTTCAAAGCAGAAATCCATCTTTACCACATCTGATTATATATTTTTTCTGGGCAAAGGAATTGCATGTTAATTATTTATAATATATAGTTACAGATATGCTGGGAATTAAAAGCTAGTCTCTCTCAGATATGACATTCAAGCACAGTTCACTGAGCTATCCTCTATTTAATTGTTATAAGAAATAAAAATTCATCTACTAGAAACCTTGTATACATCAGAGTGAAAGTAAAATCTGAAAGAAAGACATCATGTGCAGTGATATGAAATTACTGATATTGGTTATGCTTTCAAGATTGCAGGGATAATATATTTCTAAAAGAGTCAGCTGCTCTATCTCCCATTTCACTTCCAGATTCTTTCAAATACATCAATATATTCCTGAACATATCAATATTATTTTAAAAAGTTAGACAGTGAACTTGAAATATCTGCACATGGCAAGTCATTTACTAAAACCAGAAAAAGTATGGATCCCGAGGGAAATCATGACCCACTAACAGTGGGATGCAGACCTACATTGAATAATAATTTAGAGCTATTACTAAGATAATTAGAAAGTCAATCTGCTTCCTGAAGGGTTAGACCTTAGCTTCTCCATTTATTAAAAAGAAGATTCTGATCTGTGAATGAAAAGAACTGAAAGTTCACAAATACCATAACCCCAACATCTGCCTGCCATAAAAAGAAAATGATTTAGTATAAATTAATTTCAACTCTTCGGGTAGTATAGATTTTATCAGACAATTACACAATGGGCATTCATTTTCAAATTTTACTACTTACAACTTTAAGTTTCCTGATAGTTGTTCATCAATGACTACTAGGGTAAGGGTACTTTAGGAAAATTATTTTTCTCTAACTTCTTATTAGAAAGTTATTATACACAATATTTCTTTCCTGTTTTTACTGTGCTCCATTTACAGAACTATGCGAAATTTTAAACAAAGCCAATATATTGGATTTAGAAAACCACCACCACAATCGTGACACCTTGTCAAAGAATTCATATGGGTCACTTTACTAAGACTTCCCCATTCTCTTTAAAGATCAATAAGGATAATTATTTTCTCTATATTTTCATCTATTTTCTCCCCCAAACTGATTTCTGCTTCTACAAGCAGAGCTTTTCTAACGAGCAACCACTGCTCGCCATTGGCTAACAACGTGGAGGAAAGAGTGAACCAATGATGATAGCCAGCAGTCTCTCCTCCGATCCATTCATCTACCCTCCTATGTGCACTTCATTGTAGATATGGGTATTTGGATTCCTCAGTTCTCTTTCTACTGCTGAGATGATATTAGCAAGACAGGGCTGAAATACTTGCCTGTTCCTTCTTTTCTGGATCGATGTTATCAAAACTAATATTTGAATAAATGCTCTTAATTCCTTTGAAAACAGTTCTATAGTTGATGGTATTGCTGTGTTTTTTTTGTTTTGTTTTGTTTTGTTTTTTTTAACCATATCATTCACACTTACAGTAGAAGAAACCATGAAGTTAGGTAGAAAAATATCAAGACTAGCAATCAAAACACCTAGTTCTACTTCAAGCTCTGCCACTGTGCTACCCAACCTTGGGCAAGAAGTTAATATATCGGGAAATTATTTTCCTCTTTTTACAAATGGAACATTTGAATTAGTGGATATCTAAATCTCCTTCCATCTCTAAAATTCTATGAATCCTTATGAATCCTTGGTAAAAGATACTGAACGTTTACAAAGTAGTTATACCTAACTGTATGAATCTCTACTCTAGTAAGTGTGGGCAGGAATTTTAAGACAGATATAACAATGCTTAGAATGCTGATGTTCTAAGCAATGACTATTGAGGTGATAATATTTCAAATGAAAATTAGGACATATTTGAAGAGTATATGAAATACAGTCATCATAACAACAAAAATGTGACAAGTTCCTGATTACTAAGTACAGTTAACCAACCCAGGAGTCTATGTTTTGTAAAATAAAGTTTTCAGTTAAGCTTTCCAAAGTAGTTAGTACAAGTAAATTAATATATTAGGAAAAAAATTTATTTCCTTTGTCATCTGCATATGACTATTCTTATAGAAACTATTCATAGCTAGTTCTAATTTAGAATGACTAAATGCTACAATTCAGCTACCAGGTTGTGAAAAATTATTGCTTATATGAATTTTGTGCAAATATAATCAATGGTTCAATTATATTTCATAAGTAAAAATGTAATAACTTTTATTCTTAGAGTAAAAACATTTAACACAGACTTTAGGAGCAATTTTACTCTTCTAAAAGAAAATAAATTCATAATGACTTCAAGCTGATAACTGAAATGCAGCTTAGGAAAGTATTCAAGAAAGTGCAGTATTCAAGAAAGTGCAGTTTAGGAAATTATTCAAAAAAGTGGTATATGTATACTAGAGAACCCTAGATACAGATATTTTCCTCCCATGTCCATAACTTTTCCTATTGCATATTATAATACTGATCATTAATGTATACTCTATAATATTTATTTATACCAGAGGCAGGAATAGCTCTCCAGTAGCTCACCTTTAGTAGCACTTTTATGTGAAAGGCAACAGATATGGTTATTTGTATTACAAATCTAGCTACAGATTAGTTTCCTAGTCCCAGTATGAACTTGGAGATAATTATTTCATTTTTAATATTTTCTTAAGTACTGTGCCCAGTCCTGAGACAAATGCAAGTTTTGCGTAGGTGATGCAAGATACCAATATGCTTACTTTAATCTTTGGAATAAAATATTGGAAATAAGGAGTTATTATAGCTAATGAAGGGGATAGGGAGGAGATAATAAAATTATTTTATGACAGGGCATCTTTGAGATGCCCTGAAACTTCATCTCAGAAATAATTTCATCTCTTTGGCAACTTTAAATCACACCTCAAATACAGAAGCAACTTCATTAGTGATTCTCTTGTGCTTAGTGATAGCATCATTCAGGGCAGAATGTCACAGACATTGGTTGACTAGTCTTTGGGTATTTCATATCCTAAAGGTCTCCTCCAGACAGTCTCATAACATAAATTATTTTCTTAGCTGAATTATAAAGCCAATCACTAAAATTCAATAAAAATTCAATAAAAAAGCAATAGTTAAAACGGTATTGCCTGTTGGCATCATAAAAATATTAATAGCGACACCTTCATTCTAAAACACTCTGTACAATGAATCATATTCTGAATTTTCTAAAGATAAGCTCTAATTCTCAGAAAAAACTCTTAAAAGACGTTCTGTTATCCCTTTTTACCAATTTGGAAATTGAGTTTCAGAAATTTTGAGTAACCGGCCTATGGCCAAATGGCTAATAAGAAAAAAATTTGTGTGATCCAAAAAATTTGTATAATCCAAAGCCTATGCCCAATCCAACAAACTGTATGGATAATATCTTCCTATCTCATTTAGGTTCTAACAGTAACTGTTACTCAGAGCTTCTGTGATAAGGCAAAGGCATATGGTAAGTATGCCTTATTGCATGTTCTGAATCATCTTGAAATTTATTCACAAGTACATTATAATAAAAACTCATAATAAAATTGTTTGCTATATTAAAGTGCGTTGAAACTTCTCTTTTATTATTATGTCCATGATATGTAATACCCATTGCCCTCCCTATCAACATATACATACATATATCACTAACGCAGAGGAACGAAACATAGTATATGTGAAATATTTGCTGAATGATACTGAAATCAACATTTCTGTTCAAAAATTATGGTAAGACTTCCCAATAGTCACAGCGTCTGGTTCTCCTCCATTTCTAGGTAACTGGAAAATTGCTTTTCTCTACCCCTTGGAGAATAGGTACAGATATATGACTAGTTCTGACCCCTAAAATGTGGGCAAAATTGGTGGCATCATTTTCTGCACAATGCATTCAGTTACCAGTGCTCAATTCACCATTGATCTCTGCCTCTGCCCCTGCAAAGCTGAGTCCTCGAAGTAAGACAGCAATATCACAAGATAGTGGCTACTCTATCACCCTGGATGCCTGAGTGACTACAATGAGCAGAGCCTTTCTACTGACATGTGGCATGAGCCAGAAACAAAAGATTGATATATAAAATTTTCATGTGCAATATAAGATTTCAAAGAAATATATAGCTTATATAAGGCCAGTGTAGGTGACTATCATCACCTTGTTACTATGTATTTACACTCCTCTGCTTGAATAATTCTGCGTGAAGAAAAAACTGATTATAGATTTATAATGTCCAATTCTGCACTCATGTCACCACATTCAAGTCTACAGAATACACTAAGAAAAACTTAAAGAATTTTTTTTTTCAAATAATATGTTCTATTCCTAAATGGAACTAGATGAAGAGGATGTCTTAAATAATGATCTAAATCAATCAAAAAATAAAAAATAAGAAAAACAGGGCTGGCCCATGGCTCACTTGGGAGAGTGTGGTGCTGATAACACTAAGGCCAAGGGTTCGGATCCCTACATAGGGATGGCCGGTTAGCTCACTTGGGAGAGTGTGGTGCCAACAACACCAAGTCAAGGGTTAAGATCCCCTTACCAGTCATCTTTTTAAAAAATAAATAAATAAATAACCAAAAATAAAAAAAACAGGGTTGATCCAGCATTTATTTATTAATCCATCAGATAATAAAAAGATTGTTTGTATAATTAGTTTTTACTGTTCATAAGATATATAAATATTCATATAATTGTTTATACTTTGTAATGTCACATATACTTTGTAATGTCACATATTTAGAACATTAAGCAATATCTAACTGCGATTGTATAAGGTGACTTCACTTTGCTTATCATTAAGCAATGACGCCAGTATATTTCTTTCAAAATGTAATAAAAAATCATTGCATTATTAGTAAGAACATTAAGTACTTTAATATACATACTGTATTTATACATATGTGAATATTTTCTGCATTACTCAACTAGGGTAAAAATATTTTTCAAAAATGATAATATAATAAAATAAGATGTGGAAGAGACATTTAAAGGGCTCATTTTAACCCTTGCTTCTCTTTTGCTATACAAAATCTCTCTTTGGTGCCACAGCAATGAAACCATTGCTTACTGACTGATGAACAGTGATCTGGACATTTCCTATTCTGGAAAATGGTAAAGAAAATGGTAGTGGAGTAGGTTTAAATAGGTTTTTACCAAGAATTAAAGAAGCCTTGGATGCCTTCAGTACATTCTTCCTTGTCAGTGTGTGACTTTACTTTAAACCTTCAAACTACTGATGGTCATCCCAACTCTGCTGAATATTATGTCTGCAATCTGTAAAAGCAAATTTTGAAAGGATATATTCCAAATGATATAAAAAGGTGTTTTTTTTTTTCTTCCTGGAGATTAGAACTACAAATGACTTTCATTTTCTGATTTACGTACTATTTTTTTCCTAATTTGATTTTTAATAAACATTTTTGTAATCATAGGAAACAATGAAGGTATTTTTTAAAAAGTTAGTTCTACTGAACAAAATAATATAACAAGGTGTTCCTAATGTGTTCAAAGTCATCATGACAAAATAGTGATTAGCTACTAAATTATCAACAAATTATTTGCATTTAAACTTTACACTGTTATCGTACCACTTGAAACTTATACACAGGTTAATATTCTTTTGCAAACATATGACCCTTTAATTGAATTTAATGGTTTAATTATACTATATATGCAATATTTTCAATTTATTAAACTTATTCTACTTTTACAAAAAAAAATATCATATATGTGAATGGTAAAGTTTGAAAAAACAAGCTTGAATTATATCACTTTTTTAATGGCTGAAGAGGGAGACTATTTTATTATTTTATAATATACCCAGAGTCCAATTGCCAAGATAGTTTTATGTGCTTTTTCACAGATGAAGACATTTCACATTAATCTATGTTCTAAAACATGGTAGGTGTCTCGAATGCTAAGGAAACATTCAATTTAACTATGAGGCTGAAACTTCAGACATACCAGAGGATTTTGTAATTTAAATATGAAAATTAATTCATAAATCTTTTTATATTTATAGCAGCATTGCCAGACTTTATCAAAAAGGCTGTCTTATGAAACTATCAATGGGTTTAAAAATATGATCTAATATTCATAACACCAGAGATAGATGTAAGTGGAGAGACAAACTTCATCTTTTTATTCTTAGAGATATGTTGTTTTTTTAATAACTTTTCCTTGTAGATTTTGTCTTTTCATCTCATAACTGCTCTAATAAAAGAATTATACCATCAATTTTAGTATATTTCATTTTTATGTAAAAACACAGTTAAATACGCAAAGAAGAAAGTTTAATATTACCCATATTCTCCTTTATGACAGGCATATTAAGGTTTACATTTTGATTGTGATCTTTGTCAAAACATTGTTTAGTATACATAGCAACGTATGAGGGTACTTCAGAAAGTTCATGGAAAAATAGAATTGAAAAGCACTACAGATCTTTCCATGAACTTTTTGAAGTAGCCTCACATACATGTAAAATAAAAAAGGTGTTAAAGATGCTAAATAAAGATAATTGTGATTAAAAGAGAATATAGTTCCCTTGTAAAAATTAATATAGTCAATAAAATCCTTAAAGAAACAATTGTACTGATTATTAAATGAACAAAACTTACTATAAATTTTTATGCTAAAATTCAAAATTATATAATGAGTCAGAAAATAAATTATGAAATTTTTGAAACTGAAAGGAAAATTTTAGGTGTTGCTGTTTCCCATCTCCATTTTATAGTTGTAAATAATAAATCACTAATAACGAACCAAAGGTGAACCACTTCACCAGACTAACACAAATTCTAGGGAGTCGAGCAGACCTAGATATTATGCTTAAAGTTAAATGTTTCCCTTAAATTCAGTGTTTATTTCTTGTTGTCTGTTCGAGGAACTCAGAATTTTATAGATATCACCCTTATACTTACAATAGTGGAATCATATTAGGGTATTTCAAAAAGTTCACAGAAAAATAGCATTAAAAGATAGTATAAATCTTTCCATGAACTTTTTGAAATATCCTCATTCATTATTTCTTCATTTTGCAAATACTTCTTGAGCACCTGTTATTTGCCAGGTAGTCTGATACGACTAAAAACACATTAGAGAAAAGGGCAGTCAAACTCCCTGCTCATGTGAGATGAATAATAAAATTATCAACAAACAAAAAGAATTTCCAAATTATAATTATGAAGAAAATAAGATGGTGACATGCTGGAGAGTGACTGAAGGGGAGTGCTACATTAATGTGGTTAGCTAGGGCCTTTGAGCCAAAACTTGAAAGATGAGGCAGAGCTAACCTTGGAAAGATATTGCACTAAAGGGTTTCAAGCAGAAAGAACAGGAAGTGCAGAAGCTCTAGAGGAAAGATAAGCTTGGGTGCTTGAGAAACATAAGCGAATCATAACTGAGAGTGGGAAAGTGGAATGAGAAGGTATCAGGATGGTAATCAGGAAAGTATTACAAAAAGTCTTTTAGAAATGGTAAAGAGTTTGGGTTTTATTTCAAGGGCAAAGGAAAGCCATTGGAACTTTAAATGTAGGAAACTTAATGCTCTGATTTCCATTTTGAGAGACTGCTCTGGTTGTTTGTAGGTAATAGATTGCAAGACAGTAAGAAAGCTAACATACAGGTTTGTATCAAACATAATCTTCCTGTTGAGAACAATTGGGTTCTTTGTTGAAAAACAAAGCTGGATAAAACAGCAAACAGCAACTACTACTGCCACAACTACTACTTGAAATCATCAGAGAGTGACTAAAGCCACCAGCACTTCCTAGAAAAAAGGGAAAAGCACTGAGATAAACCAATACTTCCCAGTACAGGTGAATACAGGCCAAGTGGAAGGCAATCATGCACAGAGCAGACAGAAAGATTCAAACAGTATAGATAATAGTTTTGATGGTGGTAGCATTAGTAATGTTATTGTATGAGACTGTAT
This sequence comes from Cynocephalus volans, assembly GCF_027409185.1. Classification (NCBI taxonomy): domain Eukaryota; kingdom Metazoa; phylum Chordata; class Mammalia; order Dermoptera; family Cynocephalidae; genus Cynocephalus; species Cynocephalus volans. Next base: position 100,848,990 of record NC_084460.1, on the reverse strand, counting down.
GGTGAGAGACAACACAAATACACATAATAAGAAATAGCAAGTAAAATATAACCACGAGAACAAAACTTGCAAAAAAGACATGAAACTACTCTGGTGAGTAGTTTCTTTGCCAATGAACTTGAAAACCTAGATGTAATGGGTAGCTTTAGGAAATTATAATGCACCAAGATAAATAGAGGAATAAATTTTAAAAAGACAATTCTATATTTGAGACATACAGAAATTTATTTTAAAAACTGCGTAACAAAATATACCAGGCCCACAGGAGCTTACACGTTAATAATACAAAATGTATAGATCAGAAAATTCCAATGCTGCTTAAACTATCCAGAGCAACCAAAATAAGAAAAACTTGCAAATTCTTTCAATGAAATGTATGTAAAAATAAACAAAAACACAGAGAGATTGCACATAGAAACACAAGAAAATTACTATCTCACCATCTCAGTACTGATACTAGTAAGTAAAATCCAATTGCATGTTAGGAAGTAATAATATCGTGCATATAGTGAGTTGGAGCAGAAATTCAAGGGTGGCTCAATATCAGAAAATCCTTTTATTATACCAGGGGGAAATCATGTGATAATCTTCACACATGGAGGTATTTGACAATATTGAATACCCATACTTGATTGTAAATTGGGTAAATAATATAGAAATTAATGTTTATTTTTAATGTGATTAGATATTAATTAATATATCAGCCCAAAGCCAGTGTTTGAATGGGAAAACACAAGAGACTCCTTGTTAAAGTCAGAAACATAATTAAGATAACTGCTGATTTGTAGCATTGATTTTAAGATATTAGACAATGTGATGGTACTACCAAAAATGATTAGAGACATGAGATTTGGGGGGAAAAAATGGCAAAACCATAATTGCAAATGGTAAGATTGCATAGCTGGAAAACACAAGTGTACCAATAAAAATTGAGTAAGAAAGAAAATTTAGGGAACTAACAGACACAAAATCAACACTGATAGATGAACAGTTTTCATATATAGATACAAAACCAGTTAGAATATATAATGAATCAGAATATCCAATTTATAATAGCAAAAATAAAAATGCACCTAGAATATACCTAGAAAGAATTGTAGAAAAAACATCTGTGAAGAAATAAATATGAGAAAAACTACTAAACAGTCTTGAAAAATACGAAAGTGTCCTTGAGATAATGAAAAAAAATACTATGTTCTTAGTTAGGAAGATAAAACATAATAAGTTGTCAATTCTCCTTAAGAATGTATTAATTTAACATGAGCCCAAAATAAATTTCATGAGTTATTTATTTATTTATTCATTTTTTATGGAGTTAGATCAGTTGACTATAAAATTCATAAGAAAGGGGAAAAAAGAATATTCTGGAAAAACCTGAAAAATAATAGCAATGTTTGGGTGGAGAGCTAGATATACCACATGCTAAAATATATTACAGAGCCTTTATATTAAAACAAAGTAGTGTTGAGATATGATTAAACTGAAAGACAAGTGAAAAAGAATAGTAAATCCAGGCAAAAATCCAAGTGCATGTAAGAATTCTGGACGTGATATTAGCAGCAATCCAAATTAGTAGAGTAAGACAAAATTTTGAATAAATGATTTTGCACAATAGGTTAGCCATGTGGAAAAAAATAAAAGATTAAATTGGATGCATTTTTCATATGATACACCAGAAAAAAGTCAAAATGGATCAAAAACTCTTTGTTGCATTAATCTTTTGTATCATTTTTCAGGTTTTTATTTCATTTAGTTCTGTTCTGATCTTAATTATTTCTTTCCACCTACTAACTTTGGGTTTGGATTGTTCTTGTTTTTCTAGTTCTTTAAGGTGAATTGCTAGGTTGATTATTTGCCATATTTTCATTCTTCTGAAGTAAGCAATTAATGTGAATGAAACAAAAAGTTGGTTTTTTGAAAAGATAAATAAAATTGACAGACCTTTATCAAGGATAACTAAGAAAAGAAGAGAGAAGATCCAAATAACAAAATTAGAATTGAAAAAGGTGATATTACAACTGATACCTCAGAAATATAAGGAATCATTAGAGACTACTATAAACAACTATATGCTAACAATTTTGAAAATCTGGAGGAAATGGATAAATTTCTGGGCACATGTAAACTACCAAAACTGAGCCAGGAAGATATAGAAAATCTGAACAGACCAATAACAATAAAAGAGATTGAAGCTGTCATCAGAAGGCTCCCAACAAAGAAAAGCCCAGGACTGGACAGGTTCACTGCAGGGTTCTACTAAACCTTTAAAGAGGAATTGATACCAATTCTCTACAAACCATTCCAAAAGATTGAAACAGAGGCCATTCTCCCAAACTCATTCTATGATGCAAACATCACCCCAATACCAAAACCAGAGAATGATACATCAAAAATAGAAAACTACAGGCCAGTATCCTTGATGAATATAGATGCAAAATTCCCCAATAAAATACTTGCTAACAGAATACAGCAACACATCCACTAAATTATACACCATGATCAAGTGGGATTCATCCCAGGGATGCAAGGTTGGTTCAAAACACGCAAATCAATAAATGTGATACACCGCATCAATAAAAGCAAAGACAAAAACCATATAATCATCTCTAAGATGCTGAAAAAGCGTTTGACAAAATTCCACATTCATTCATGATAAAGACTCTCTACAAGTTAGGTATAGACAGAAAGTATCTCAACAGAATTAAAGCCATATATGATAAGCCCACTGCCAATATCATCCTGAATGGAGAAAAGCTGAAAGCTTTTTCCTTAAGAAAAGGAAATAGACAAGGATGCCCTCTGTTCCCACTCCTATTCAACATAGTTTTGGAAGTATTAGCCAGAGCAATCAGAAAAAAAAAGGAAATAAATGGCATCCAGATTGGAAAAGATGAAATCAAATTGTAGCTGTTTGCGGATGATATGATCTTGTATATTGATCAGCCTAAGCCTCTCCAAAAACCTCTTAGAGTTGATAAATGATTTCAGCAAAGTTTCAGGATACAAATCAACACACACAAAAAAACACAAAGTAGCATTTCTATATTCCAACAGTGAATATGCAGAAAAAGAAATTTTTTAAAAACTTAGCCAATTTACAATAGCCACCAAAAAAATAAAATAATTAGGAATAAAGTTAAACAAGGATGTGAAAAATCTCTATGATGAGAACTACAAACCACTGCTGAGAGAAATTAAAAAGGACACAAGAAGATGGAAGAAAGATATCTCATGCTCTTGGATCAGAAGTATTAACATTGTGAAAATGTCCATATTACCCAAAGTGATTCAATGCAATCCCCATTCAAAATTCCAATGACATTTTTCTCAAAAATGCATAGCCAAAGCAATCCTGAGCAAAATAAATAAATAAAGCTGGAGGCATAACACTACCTGACTTGAAACTATATTACAAAGCTGTAATAACCAAAACAGCATAGTACTGTCATAAAAACAGACACACAGATCAATGGAATAGAATAAAGAACCCAGAAATCAACCCACACACCAACAGCCATCTGATCTTTGACAAAAGCAGCAAGCCTATACACTAGGGTAGAGACTGCCTCTTCAACAAATGGTGCTGGGAAAATTGGATATTCATAGGTAGGAGAATGTACCTTTCACCATATACCAAAATCAACTCAAAATGGATTAAAGAATTAAATATACATCCTGAAACAATAAAACTTAAAGAAAACATAGGGGAAACACTCCAGGAATTAGGATTGGGTACAGATTTCATGAATATGACCCTATAAGTACAGGCAACTAAAGGAAAAATTAAAAAGTGGAATTATATCAACTAAAAGGCTTCTGCACAGCAAAAGAAACAATAAACAGAGTGAAAAGACAATGAAAAGAGTGGGAGATAATATTTTCAAAACATGCATCCAACAAAGGATTAATATCCAGAATATACAAGGAACTCAAACTACTTTACAGCAAAAAAACAAATAACCATTTAAAAAATGGGCAAAAGAGCTGAATAGGCATTGCTCCAAGTAAGATATATGAATGGCCAACAGACACATGAAAAAATGCTCAGCATCACTCAGCATTTGGGAAATGCAAATCAAAGCCACTTTGAGATACCATCTCACTCCAGGTAGGATGGCTAATATCCAAAAGACTGAGAATGATAAATGCTGGTGAGGTTGGGGAGGAAAAGGAACTCTCATACATCGTTGGTGGGACTGCAAAATTGTGCGGCCTTTATGGAAAATGGGATGGAGTTCTCTCAAACAATTATAGATAGATCTGTCTTATGACCCAGCTATTCCACTGCTGGGAATATACACAGAAGAATGGAAACCATCATGCTGAAGGGATAGTTGTACTCCCATGTTTATTGTAGCACTATTTACAATAGCCAAGAGTTGGAACCAGCCCAAATGTCCATCATCAGATGAGTGGATAAGGAAATTGTGGTATATCTACACAATAGAATACTACTCTGCTATAAAAAAGAATGAAATACTACCATTTGCACCAACATGGATGGACTTAGAGAAAATTACAATAAGTGAAATGAGTCAGGCACAGAAAAATACCACATGTTCTCACTTATTTGTGGGAGCTAAAAATAAATAAATAAATATACAAACAAATAAGGCAGGGAGAGGAAGGCACAGCAGTCACAGCAGTTCTTTGAACTTGCTAAGACAACTGAACAGATATGATGTAGTGGGAGGGAGGGGAGAGGGAGCGGGGGAAGGGGAAATGTACACAAAATTCAACTACAATGTATATTGAGAAGTTAAAATTTAAAACAAAACAAAACAAAATGGATCAAATAGTTGCGTGTCAAAAATAATATAAAACACATCCAGGTAAAAGAAGAAACACTTCATAATCTGGGAGTGGGATAAACAATGACTCAAAATGCTGAAGCCATAAAAACAAAGTTTAGTCAATCATACCGCTGAATGGCAAAAATGGTAAATATGCATGTAAACCTAGAAATAATTGTTTTCAATTTATATCTATATATATTATAAAGGACAGTATTTTTAATGTTAATATATTTTCCCAAATAAAAAAAAAAGCAACAAACCAACTTAGTAGGAAAGGACAAAAATAAGTACAAGTGGCTCATAAGCCTATGAAAATATATTTGACTTTGTTCAGAATACTTGAAATACAAATTAAAATTGTACTCCTGAGATATTATTCCTCACATATCAGACAGTCAAAAACCCCAAATCTTGCCAACATAACCTCTTGGTAAAGATGTGAGAGAACAGGCATTCTCATATTTTGCTGGTGGGAATGCAAATTGGCATAAACTCTATCTAGATGAATTTGGCAATCCAACAAAATTGGCTATGAATTCACCATTAGTTGCAGGAAGATATATTGAGAAAAATAAAAAGTGTGGCACTAATTTGACAGGGAACTATATAAAGGAAGTAAGAAAAATAAATCCACCTTGATCCAACTGATCCAGTTTAGCATATGCTGGGATAGACAGACATGATGAACTTCATGATGTCAGGCAATAGAAGGTACACAGTCACACCTTTGAAGATTTTTGCCTACAAAATAGAGCTTGAATTTCATTCAGGCCCTGGATTTGACTAACTGCTTTTAGGAAGTGTAATAGCCATAGGAACAATTTAAGTACACATGGAGGAATAAATCAGTCAACACTGATTTTTGGAAATTTGGGAGAAGTATCCTGGTTTATACAATGAAACAATGAAATTAACAAAAGATTGGGAATAGTTATAGACTAAAAGAGACATAGGACATAACCAAACACAGTGTGTAGAACTTGTTTGTACCATGACTCAAAGAATTCAAAGAAGCCATCCATAAAAAGCCATTTCAGATAACCTAAGAAATTTAAATATAATCTGGGTATTAGGTGATATTTGTGGATTATTGTTAATGTAATAATGGCATGATCATTATGTGGAAAATGTATCTATTGTATATGCATATTGAAGTATTTATAGGTGAAATAATGGGAAGTCTGTGATTTGTTTATGAATACTTCATTAAAAAATTAAAAAGAGAGAATAGATTAGGCAAACAGATATATTTTGATAATTATTGAATATAGGTAATAGGCATAAAATCTTAGCCCAAATTGGGGCAGAAGTAGGACCATTGCATTGTGTCAGGGACTAGGATTAGAGTAGTAAAACAAAGATGGAGAAAAGTAGGTACATATGGGATATGATTTGGAAAATCTAACAAGACAGGTAACAACTTGAATAAGAGTATTAAAGAAAACAAAGGAATAAAATATAAGTGTTCTTCAAAAGGGTCATGGAAAGCTTTGTATTACTTTTTAATTCCATTTTTCTGTGAACTTTTTGAAGTACCCTTATATGTCATAGATATTTGGCTAAGCAAATATCTTTTTAGTAAGACCAGCTTTCAAAGAAGGAAAAATTTAGGTGCAGGTAAATGAAGGATTTTTGAATATAAGTTTAGTATTACTTTCATAAATCCAATGAAACACGATATGAAAAATATTTAAGTCTGTCCAAGTCAAGTCTACAGATGTGACTATGGGAATCACAGTGTGAGGACAGATTGTATATTCTTATGACTACATAAAGTCATTGGGAGAAAATGTTAACAAAAGATGAGAGAGAAACTGATCTTAACTATACATCAGTTTTATTTATTTATTTATTTATTTAATTTTTTAAACAAGGATATGCACATTAATTTGTTCAAATAACAAATACAGAAACTGAATAACAGACGAATAAAAAAGATACTCTGTAGAAAGTAGGGCTTCAAATTTTCACAAAAACTGGAGAAGTAAAATTTATTAAAATTTACACATTTCATTTTATAATCTCTACAACTATTTGTAATAGCTGTCTAAAGTCTTCCAAAAGCATGCAAATATGTAATTAATTTCAACAGAGGAAGATGAATAAACTTTTCAAAGGCATCTAAGCAAATCAAGTCCACTTAATAAAAAGAAATCAAGAGCAGAAATTAAATATCTAAGTTTAGCATCATAAATTGCATAAAAAATCAATAAAACATAGTATAAACACAAGGGTACTTGAAAAAGTTTAAGGAAAATAGAATTGAAAAATAATGCAAATCTTTCCATTAACTTTTCTGTTTGCTTAAATTTTTCTTTTTCTTTTTTTGTAAAAAATGATTAAGATCATACAAAATATATTCTCTGACTACAATAACAGAAGGAAATTTAGAAAATTCACAAACGTGTGAAAATTAAACAACACCCTCCTAAATAAACAATGGGCAAAAAGAAAAATCAAAGGAAAATTAGAGTACTTGGAGATAAAGATCAAACTGCAACATATCAAAATAGGATGCAGGTTTCATGCAGTGCTTAGATTAAAATTTATACTTGTAAATACCTAAATTTAGAGTAAGAAAAATCTCAAATCAGTAAACTTCTACCTTAAGAAAATAGAAAAAATAGAGCAAACTAAGCCAAAAGTGTATACAAGTGGGAAATAACAAAGACTACAGCATAAATATATGAAATAGGAAATCAAAAAACAATAGAGAAAATCAACAAAACCCAAAGTTGATTCTTTAAAAAGATCAACAAAATCTGCAAACCTTTTCCCAGACTGACCAAGAAAAAAGAGAGAAGACCAAAATTATTAAAGTCAGAAATAAGCAGGGGAATTATTACATTTTCACTATGGCATTTTTGGTGATAAGAGTTAGTTTCTTTCTCTTTCTCATTTGCATTTTTATTCTATCAGTGAGTTTCGTTCCTTCTTGTGTATTTGTGGTAGTTATTATCTTTTTTTTTTTTTGATTCCAGATGCAGGACTTCCTTGATGATCTCTTGTAGGGCTGGCCATTTGTGGTGAACTCCCACAGCTTTTGTTTATCTGAAAAATACACTATTTTTACCTCATTTACGAAGGATAGCCTTGCTGGGTATATTATTCTCAGCTGGCAGTTTTTTGTTTTAATATTTTGAATATATCATCTCATTTTCTTCTAGCCTGTTGTAGTTTCTTTTGAGAAGTCTGCTGTTAATTTGATAGGGCCTCCCATACAGGTGACTTGACACTTTTTCCTGTTTCTTTTAAGATTCTATGTCTTTTAATTTTGCCAGTTTGACTATAATGTGTTTTGGAGAAGACCTTTTTAGGTTGACCTTGTTTGGGAATCTTTGAGCCTCCTGGATCTGAAGGTCCATGTATCTTCTTACACATGAGAAGTTTTCCATTGTTACTTTGTTGAATAGGTTTTCCATGTCTTTTCCTCATTCTTCCCATTCTGGAATGCCCATGATTCGAATGTTTGTGTGTTTAAGGTTGTCTGCTAGCTTTTATATTTTCTTCACTTTTTAAAATTCTTTTTTTCTTTCTTTCTTTTTTTTTGTCTATCTGGGTATTTTGAAAAGACTGTCTTCAAGATCAGAAACTTTGTGGTCTGCTTGTTCTAGCCTGCTTCTTAAGCTATCAGTTGTGTTTTTTATTTCATTGAATGAATCTTTCAGTTCTATGAGTTCTGTTACATTCTTTTTTAAGGTATTAATCTCTTTGTAAATTTCCTCCTTCATATCCTGATTTTTTTTTTCTTTTTCATTGTGCTATCTGAGTCTTCTTATATGTCAGTGAGTTTCCTCAAGATTGTTGTTTTGAATTCCTTTTTGGTCTCAAGAGTTTCCTGCTCTATAGAGCCTGGTATTTGAGAATTATTGTATTCTTTTGATGGTGCCATATTTTCTTGGGTTTTCATATGTCTAGCATCTCTACACTGATGTCTGGTCATCTGGTGGAGTAGTTGCTTCTTCTATTACTCTGGAATGGTGAAGTGGGCTTTGAGGAGAGAGACATCCTTTCCTTTTTCTGGTCTCCACTGGTGACTCTGCTTGCAGTCAAGTGTCCAGCGGGCTGCCTTCATGGTAGCTGTGGCTACTGTTGTGGTGTCAAGTTGCTTTTTTGGCAGCTGTGACTGTGACCATGGATGTGGCGGGCCACCCACATGAAAGTGGTATTTTCAGTGTGCTCTCTTGCCTTCTTTTGGGTGGAGGGAGCTGTGGCTCTCAGCTCCTTGCCTGGGACCCCGGGTGTTCTCTCTTGACTGCTTCTGGGTGAAGGGGGCTGCAACCCACAGCTCCTTGCCTAGGACCCCATGCATGCTCTCTTGACACATCCATTTTAGAGGTGCCTAGAAACAGAGGGAGTAATGGGACTAAGTGCCCAATGACATAGGATTGCCTTGAGAGAAAAAAAGTGTTTGAAGAAGTAGTGTGTGATCAACATATTTGAAGATTGCTAATAAGTTAAGTAAAATGTGGCCAGAAAAATGACCTTTGGATTTTGACAACATGTAATGTCATTACTGTCCTCAAAAATAACTGTTTCACTGGAGCAGGATAGATGCAAGCTTGGTTAGACCAGCTTGAAAAAGTAACACTGGAAATAAGACAATGTTGCCAGAACCTGGTAGGCAGAGAGGCATGTGGAACCTGGAAAGATCGCTGAAAGCATCTATAATATATCCATACTCTATATCTTTAATGTTTAGAATAATATCTTTTGTGATAATTGTATTTCCCAGAATTAGTTTTGCCTTTGATCCTGATCCTAAGCCTCTCAAATTCTTAAATATTGTTCAAGTTACCTTGTCACGGAACAAAGACTAAGGGTCTTTCCAGACTGATATGAAGTTTTAACAAATCAGGAGGGAAAGAAATGGGGACTATTCATCATTTTCATTGAAAGAAACATCTTATTTTCTGACATTAAGAACATAATACAAAATAGGATAAATTAAAGGAAGTGCCCTAATTGTCATCCTTGTTTTTAAATTGTTTTAATGTACAGGAAGAATACACCTCTATGATTTATTTTTTCTTCAAAGTACCACACCTCTTGACTTATTTTCTCAACTTTTGTATTGGCATGTTGCAATCTAAATTGAGAATTTGCCATATATATATTTTTCATCATATTTTCAGTGGCTGCTAAGAGTTTATTAATTTATTAATCTTGGTAGTGCATTGATCTCTTTTAGAATTTTATTGGTACTCTGACCTACTGTGACTTTGGGGTGCTGGTTGTCTAAAATGCTATCACATCTAATGAAATTGACAATAATTTCTTAATATCATCTAATATCAAGTCTATGTTCAAATCTCTCTGTCTAAAAATGTTGAACATGTATTTTAACAATTTGAAATTAAGTAGTAAACATTGTGGAGCATTGCTAAGAAAAATAACTTTCTCTTCCATAACTATAGTGCTATCTTCATATCTGAGAAAATTAACAATAATTCCTTAACAACTAATATACTGTCCATTTTCAATTTTTTTTAGGTGTTCCCCAAAATGCAGGAATGTCTTTTATAGTTTTTCTTGTTTTTCTTTCTTTCTTTCTTTCTTTTTTTTTTTGACTGGGTATAATGAAAGCTTCTGCATTGAATTAGTTCATAAGACTCTAGTTTCCTTTAATCTTGTATAATCCCTTTGTCATTACAGAAGGACCTTTTCCTTATATTTTAAAAAATATTTTATGTACTCAACTATTTTTATAAACATATATTTTACAGTTTATCATTCAAGTAAGGATCTAATAAAATACACATATTCGTATTAGGGTCCTATATCTTTCAGAACTCTTTTGCTTTGCAGTCCTTTATCAGTTTTGTTTTTAATTTACTTTGTTTTTTATTCCATTGGTTTGTTGAAAAACCCAGGTTATTTTTACTCTAGAAAACTGTATATTGAGGATTTGACGGGTTACTTGTGGGATTAAACTTCTCCTCTACTTCCCTTATTTCCTGTAAATGGTAGTTAAATAGTTAGACCCAAAGGGTTTTTTTTATTTTTTTATTTTTTTTTAGTAAAGCTAATATTGATCATTAGGTTTAAGTGAATGCTAACCTTTTTTTTTCTCCTTTCCTTTGCAAATATTTTTTCCAAGGTTATATTTTTTCCTTTCTTAAATTTTTTATTTCAGAAGTTTACATGTAAAGGACATTCAGGTATTTATTTCAGATGTGTATAAAGTTCTTTTTCTTTCACTCATCTGCAGTTCTACCTCAGTTTCCAGAGTAATACTTAAGAGATGTGCATGTATTCTTCCAAAGCTTGTCTGTGCTTCTATAAATACAGATTAAAGATAAAGTAAGATTATGTCATATTTTTTGGCAACTTGGTTTATCAATTATTGGTCACAAAGTGAGATCTATTTAACTTTTCAAATGACTGCACAGAACATCACTGTATGGATATACCATAATTTATTTAACCATCTTTTTGAAGGAAATTTAGGTTGTTTCCAGTTTGTTCTAAAAAAAGCTGTAAAAAATATATGTTCTAGCATAACTTGTTGAGCATATTTGTGTACTAAATCACTAGTGTCAGAACTCCTGGGACAAACAGTGTACATATTTTTAATTGTAGTAGATACAAAATGCCTCATTTATACTTCTACCAAGGAGACGAAGTGACTCTTTTTCCTCAAATATATTAGTCTTAGTGGCTTGCTATTTGAAATATAGTAATGGAGTCAACATAAAACTTTGTGGATTTCTGTTGATTTGGCATTTGGAAGTAAAATGTCTCCTTTGGGCTCAGTAAACCCCATAGAGTCTAATACAGTTCAAGTACTTGGGGAAGAACCTTATAGAGAAACTGGATTACTGCTATATGGGGCAATTCTATCTTGGAGGTAATTAAAATAAATATATCAATAAAATAAAAAAATCAAATGTGATCTTATTTTCAGTTAATGTAATGAGGGCACAAGAGTGGATTAGTTATTTGGAGTCTCGATGTTATAGTAGTTTGGCTAATATAGTGCCTTAAATAAGATAGATATTAATTTATGCCTCATGTAATAATCAAGGAAGGAATGGATGAATGGCAGGTGGATCAGGGATGATGAAGCAGCTCTGTCATAGTCCTAGGTTGTTTCAGTTCTCACCATTTCCCATTCAGCAGGAATAGAGGCAGAAAAAAATCCATGGAAACCATCTTTAAGTAGGTAACTGGGAAGTGACACATATTTCTGTTAACATCCTGTGGCCATATCTGCCTCTATGGAAAGATGGAAATTGTAGGTGGGTGGCCATATCCACATCTAACACTTAATATGTTCTACGAAGGAATAAAGAGGAACAGACAGCAAGGGATATTCTTTAGCCTTTATATGCAGGATAAGTAGATAAAGGAAGAAAGAGAAACTGGACTGCAAAAAAGATCATATATTTTGTTGACCAAAAAATTCCATTTTCTGGTACCCCAAACTCATAATGAAATGAACTTGTTTATTTTACCCTCTTGGATAGTGAATATAGGAATTTAGAAATATTGAAAAATAAAGGACAATGATGTATGTTGGCATGTCTGTGGCTGTAGAAATCTTATGAATGAAATATAAGTTTTGTTGAATTTCTAGGTTGAATTGTCCACTTACTTTGATCTAAGAATTTTGCCACCACAAAGCCCCAAATCACTACAACTAAATCAAAACTGATAAGAATGATAATTTCTCAATCACCCTGCATTTGGTCACCTATAAGAAGTGATAAACAGCTGGAACTGCTTTCACTACATTCCTACTTTAGTGCCTTAGCACCCTAAGAGACTTATAATCCATGGCCGAATGGCTGCTACTGAACAACTCAGTGGGAAGTATGGCCCATGCACAATACATCTCCCTGATTTCATTTCTTTTACACCTCCACATTCTTCTCTAGTGCCTCCTTTTCTGTCCATATAGTCTTCATTATTCCCTATTGCTATCTTATTATAATTAGTATTTATTTCCCAGAGATGGTGAAGTAGGTTTGGCAGCAAAGTCCATCTCTTGAAATTCGGGCTAATTTATCATCCTGCAATGTCCATATATTTATGTGTGACTACATGAACAAATCAGTTCCTCCTAATCTTAGTGAAGATCCTTTTTTCCTTAAATTCATTTGCCTTACAATTCCCTGAATTCCTATTTATATAAAAAGATAAAAGTAAGTATATTTGTATCTATCTATATATATATATATTTGAAAGAAGATTGAAAATACCCTTATGTGTCTATATAGATTTTTATGTCATTACTTGGGTGCTATATTGAAGTTCTTATACAAGACCTAGAAATTAGAAAAATCAGGTTGTGCCCTGAAAATTGAATTATAAATGCAAGACATAATGGACCAGAGCTTATATAACTGAATTCCCTTGAGAGGAACACACGAGTTCCCAGGCCCTTGTGGCTTGAACGTGTGAATGCATTAGGAAAGCTGAGGAAAGTGCATATCAACTCAAAAACTGGCTCATAAAATAAAGGTGCAAAAAACAGAAAGAGAATTATAAAGCAAATATTGCCAATGCCCAAATAAACCCTCACTGGAGAGAAAGATGCATTAGCAAACAGACTTTGAATATTTCCAGTCCCAATAGCAAAGCTATCGTAAATGTGAGATGCAATGTATCTGACAATGTTAGTCTTTTAACAATAAAATTTAATTTACTAACTCTCCATTCTCCTGATTTTGCATTTACCTTGAACTGTCAAGTTTTGATTGGCTTCCCATATATTTTACAGTGGGAAATATGCCCATAGGCATAATACACATGATATTTATACCTCTTAATGACAGTTAATCTATTGGTCTTCTGATATCCTTTATATAATAAAAGATAGTCTTTTAGGTCCTGACCACTTTGCACCTAACAAGAATAACTCCCTGGACCTTCACGTTAGAGAGTAGATCTGGAATGTAACAAATCACTGAGGTTCAACCTGGTAAGGTTCTGCCCTGTTCCAATAACGCTTGTCTGTGTTTCACAAATCAGAGTGCACACCATAATTACCTGGAGAACTTTCAGAAAAAAATTTAAGAGGAACAGAGATTTGTGTAAGTCACCCAGACTTATGAAATCAGAATACCTGTCAGGAGAATCCAAGAATCTCCAGCTTATTACAGCACCATAAGTCATTCTGATATAACTAATCTGACAATAATTAAGTGACCCATGTTTGCAAAACCACTGTGACAATGCTATGATGCTACAGTTGTCATCTGTTCTTTCTCAAGTAATTTCTGTAAATCTTAGGTTAACTATGCACATGTGCCTTATTTTAAGAATAATATATATATATATAAAATACATATTCAGACATATAATATACACATGTACATTTTAGGCAGTTATTATCCATACAACAATCAGTATACATCCCCTGACTCTGTATATAGTCATTTCCCTCAGTGAATTTAAATGGAGATTGATTAACAAAACATAAAATTATTTCAACTATTGTTTAACATTTTAAACAATTATATTTACTGTGTTACTTTGGGAAATAATGCTATTTCATATTGGAGAATCAACTTTCTTTGGATTCTTTTTGTGGCTTGAAATTTGTTAAATCTTTCCCACCCTGGAAATTGAAGCCAGCATATTTAGTAAAAGCTATACCTATAGTACTCTGTTCAATAATTACATTGATGTCAGTCGTAATGATTTACTTAGTTCTACCTAATACTAAACCCAAATTTTTAAGATTACCTGCAAAAATATGAAAAAAGCAGTAAGAAAATGTGGCCAAAATGATGGATATGAAGAAATTTCAAAGACGGGAAAGCAAAGACACAGAAATTCATACATTAGGTGCATATACCAAATGAAAAAGTCATGCAATCCTGCACAATTATTGTGGTAAAGGTCACAAAGTAATGTAATGTAATGACTATTACATTTAGCAGCGAAGGTGACAGCCAACACTAAAAGGGAAACATTAATCCATTCAACAGATGTTCTTGAGACACTGTTCTAGCTACTGAGAACATAACAGTGGACAAGGCAATGTCCTCACAGAACTTACATGGAAAGGAGAGACTACAATCTAGTTATAAAGACTCACCACTGTAAAAAGAAAACCAAACTCAGGCTAGCTTCAACTACCACAAGTCTCCATGATATCGTAAAAATGTAGAATAAGTTGGTCAAGGCTAGATTGTCTTGAAGTGTGACTCTACTCCAGCCCCAAGATAGTCTTAGATATAGTGAAAGTCAGTGAGTAGATCTCAGAACATTGTTTCATTTGTCTGTGCAAGATGAACATAGTGCTGCATATTCCTCACTCTTCAGTCTTCTCCTTTGCCCATTGTACCTTCCCTATTGACTTCATATGTCTTTGTACAATCAATGACATCTTTTCTCTCTGACTTATCCAACAAACACAAGAAATAATTTAACAAAACTTCACATGCAGCATTTATTTTCAAGACTAAAAGGAGATAAGAAACAGACTAGAGTCTATAATTAAAAAATTAGAAATACAAATATATAATGTTTTTCTAGTGGTAATCATTAAAATAACTAAAATCAAAAGCTATTAACAAAGGCTCCCTGAAAATTAGGGTTTATTTGAGAGAGCACTTTATCATTTTTTCTGACCTTCTGGTACTATTTGAAAGAAAACCCTTATTCATGCACAACTTCTGTAATATTAAAAATAACTAAAACTGATTTTGAATTTTTAGATCTTATGCCCCAAAAACATACTGGGAAAGAAAAAGCTCACAGCATAACACAACGCCAAATATTTTAGTTTTTAAAATATTTGCCTCACCTAGATATGGAATTAATGCCCCTGTTGTAGACATAGAGGAACTTGGACAATATCTTTCAAAGTAGTTGACAGAATTTGTAAAGAAATCCAAGACCCCAGTTTACTGTAGCCACCATGTAATTCACAATTTCTGAAGGAAAAAGAAAATCTGTTCCACAGGAGAGATAAAACTGATGTTTAGACTTGTGAATACTTACAGCAGACAGAAATTTTACTTGTAGGTCATTATGTAAAGGACAGTATATACCAACACCAATGTAGTAAATAAAATGAGTTTCCTAGAGCTGTTTTCAATTTTTTTTTAGAAAATATTGTAAAGATGGAAACAAACAGAAATACATAGAAAGCAGATGTTTCTCTCCTTCTTCCTCCCTTCTCTCTCCTCCCACAATCCCTGCCATTTAAAGGTGATCACTTTCTCCACTCTGCACACTTGGCAGAGTGTCCTTCTAAATGTGCCTTCAGATTATTTGAACAACATGATATTTTCCCAAGATATACAGTAAAAGAAATTCTGTGAGTATCATCTAAGTATGTACTCTGATACAGTCTACCTTAACACAAAGGTAAATTCTGTTAAACTACAGCTAAAATGACTTAATTTCATATCTTTTGGACAATCCTCTAAAAATATTTAATCAATCAGTCAAATGTTTATGGAATACATATTAGGTGCTACATACTGTGATCACTAGGTTTAATTTATTTTTCATTGCTTTCATTGAAATATTCATGGATTAATTAGGCAGGATTTAAATAAAAATAGCACTGGTCAGGATTGATTAGTGCAAGAAAAGTGCAGTGGATAAGTGCCAAAAGAGTTCAAAAGTGGAGATTTCTTGTAGTTGGTGGGATCAGGGATTAACGGAGGAGATGGCAAAATAAGAACTGAGCTGCATTCATTTGGAGGAGAATGTAGTGCTGATAAAAAGAAAAAGAAAACAAATCAAAGGGAGTAGAGATGAAGGGAGGAAATGAAAAGAGGAAAAAGAAGACTAGTAGGGATTGATAAAGAATTTCTAGTAAGAACTTTAGATAATTCTTACACCCTTGCTAGGGCAGTGTTTTAAAATTATTTTTAGTGGAAGTATAGCAAGTATGTGGAGGTGCCGGAGAAGGCTGAGCAGGAAGCAGCATGGCCAAGTGGAAGGGGCTCTGAGCTACCATCACGCCTCAATCAGAGCAGCCAATTTTCATTTATTCACTTATGTTTAGATGGGGAGGGGAGCTTTTTGGTTTAAAGTAGTAAAGATCCTATCTCAACTTAAGGGGAAGAAAGGATAATTTATCAGTTTAAGAAAGTCTAAGATGGGTAGGACTGCAGCTGGACTTTAGGGAATGAAACTAGAATTGGAATATTCCTAGAAAATACTTATTTCTTTGGTTTCATGTGACTGCGTTTGATATCTGACACATAGCCGTGTCATACTTCTCAAGATGGTTCCCATCAGATGGACATGGTTGCCTGCACAAATCCTGTATTTTGCATATCACAGCATCCTAATTAGAAAAGGACCATAGTTTGAAAAATTCCAGGAAATTTGTTTCTGGGTCACATGTCTGCCCCTGGGCCAATTAAATGGAACAAGTGGAGAGTACAGTGTAAGAGAAGGTGACTCATCTGTTTCTATTCCCACCCTCATTCAATCCACCCTACTCACACTGAAATCCTTTCTGTTCCTTGAGCTTGCCAGGCATGCTCCTACTGTAGGGCTGGCACTAATTGTTCTCTTGGCCCATAACACTAGACACTGTGAAATGGGAGAGAATAGTACAGTTGAAGATTTGTGACACTCCATGGGTTTGAGCTACGTGTTTGAAAGCTAGGTCATGACTAAGTTAGAGACATTATGATGCTAACAGTCGACTAAAAGTAGTATATCTTATCCTCTTGGTTAGCATTCTTCTGGTTGCTGAATTGGCAGAATACCTTGGGGGGGGGGAGGTTGACCTATTAGAGCTTTGCATTGAATTCAGCCTTTAATATATAATTTGTATAATGCCTTTTAATTGGTGCACTAGCTTTGTGATATCTCTTCATGCAATAAATGTGTGCCTGATATGTGCCAGGCACTGTTCTAAGTCCTAGAGATTCAAGGTGAGTAAGTTTGGATGAGGCAGGGGAAGACAACAAATATAAACAAGACACAAATAAGAAAATTCTCAACAGTTATAAGAATTATGAAAATAAGGTGATGAGATGGTAAGTGACCGGTAATGCTTTCAGACTGTATTGTTAGGAAAGACCTCTTTGAGGTTTTGAGGATTGAATGACAAGAAGAAACAACTGTGTAACTGCTTCAGTCAGTTCCAGCTGCTATAACAAAATACCACAGACGAAGTGGCTTATAAGCAGAAATTTATTCCTGACAATGCTGGAGGCTGAAAGTCCAGGATCAGGATGTCAATAGGGTCAGGTTTTGGTAAGGACCCTCTTGCAGGCTGCAGACTGCCGACTTCTTATTGCATCCTCACAGAGTGGAAATAGGTCAAGAGAGCTCTCTGGGTCCCTTTTATAAGGGCATTAATCTCATTTTTGAGGACTCTAGTCTCATGACCTAATTACCTCCCAAAGGTCCCATCACTTTAAGGATTAGGATTTTAGCATATATATTTTGGGGGAACACAAATATTCAGGCTCTAACAGTGACAATGAGGAAAGGACATTCCAGACAAAGAGAACAGTTAATGAAAGGTCCTATAGAGGAGAGATCATTCATTTATTCATGGGTTCATTCTACAAATGCTGTCAACTCTTTTTATGCTAGACCCTGTTTTAGGCATTAGGTAACAGTGAAAACCACAAAAATCTCTGCCCTCATGGCACCTACATTCTTGAGCTGGAGTTGGATGATAAACAATAAGCATAATAAAGAAGTTTTGTTTCATGTCAGAGGTTAATAACTGCTATAAAAAATAATACATGGTAAGGGAGGATTAAAGAGCATGTGATAGGGTGTGGGGAAGGCCAAGGAAGATTACGATACTATGTAGGATAGTGAAGGTAGTCTTCATTGAGAAGAAATTTTGAACACAGACTTAGAAATGATAAAGATATTGTGTTTCTCATAGAATCTATGGGGAAACTGGGGGAGAAAACCCAGCTCAGAACAAAGGTAGGAACTCAGAATACCAGAGGACAGAAACACACAGTTCGGGTATGAAGGCAACTGATAGTGATGCCAATGTGGCTAAATTTTTGCTACCGTTCTATAATTGGACTCTTGATATTGTATATGTGAATGATTTATCAAGTCACCCTGTGTTTTCCCATCAGTCCCACTAGATCTGAAATTCCAGGGAGGAGAAAAATGTTCACTTACGTTAGTTCTCAAGCCTTTTCCTTACCTCTGATGGAGCAAGAGAAACACCTGAATTCTTTGGCTTTACTAGTGGGAGTCAGGAGCTTGCTTTCTACTGAGCCTAGTAAAATAAAGTATTTTCCCTAAAGAAATAACCTTCAGACCCTGGATAGCAAATAAAATGACAGATATCAAATAAACCCCTTTAATGTTATAGTTTGTCAACTACTTAAATACAGTAGGAAGAGCAAAAATTGAAATCAAGTTACAAACTGATTTATATATGAATTACCATACTAAATTAGGTCCTAACATTTATCCTAATATTTGCAATCTTTTGACTCATTTAGTTATGACATTTGCTAATAGTTAAATTATGTTACATCATAGTAACATTTATATGTTACCTATTTAACACTATTTTACAAAATATTTTAAGAGCTTCTCTATTAAAAGAAAAAAACTACCTGATTTTCAATTTTCAGCTTTAAAAAGTCCCTTCTGAAATATCTGCCCTCCAAAAGCATTTATAAGGAAAGTAAATCATGAAACACGTTGTTGTTATTTTCCCTGTGGTGAACTATCAAGTTTCCACTGGTCTTGAGGGATTTGTTAACTTCCCAAAGTTTATATCATTATGCTTTCCACTGCAGACTGTCAGATCATAGTAATCAGAGCTCATTGCCAACACTTTTCTGGTAACTTCCTGAAGAATATCTGAAAACTTATTAACATGCCGTGCATTGGGCTGCTTCAGGGTTTGCAACTGTACTGGATAAACAGAGAACAACTTATGCAATTCCTCTGAGGTATGTATAAATCCCTTCAAGTCCTGATATATATGCTGTATTAATAACCAAAACCATGAAGATGGAGCAATGATATAAGGGAATATTAAGCTTTTTCCCCCTAAACATCTCTCCTACTACCACAGTGTCCAAATCTCCATTTAACAATGGATGTGTTACCAATTTGCTTGATATTCCATAATTTGGCTGCTTCTCCTTTTTTCTGAGAGCTCTATCTTCTGAATTACTTAACAATTTATAATATTTTGACCTATGCCCTCCTTTCTTTAGTGCTGTTTGTGAGTGCATACCATCTCTAGTATTTATTCTGTCTTCTGCGTACAAGAATGCCAAGATGCAAGGGAGCCTCTTTTGCCGCTAAGATGCTTCAGAAAACAGGCAGATTGCCATGGACATGGACCTCAGTATTTATTGCTCCTTTTGCTGAGTTGCTTTTCCTATTCTCAAATTCTTTTTTTCCCTGCAATATTGTTCTTATTTCTTTTTATTTTTAATTGTCATGTAATAATTGTACATATTTAAGGGGTACTATGTAATGTTTTGATACATGTACACATTGATTAATAATCTAATTAGGGTAATTAAAATATTTATCACTTTGAACATTTATAATTTGTTTGTGTTGGGAATATACAAAGTTCTCTCTTCTAGCTATTTTGAGATATACAATGCCTTACTGTTGACAATATTTATCCTACTGTGTGGTAGGATGCCTTTTTTCTAGTTATAACTAATTATAACTTTATACCTGTTGACCCTTTTCTCCCCACTCTCCTCTCCCCCTACTGTCCCCAGTTTCTAGTAACCATTATTCTGAGGTCAACTTTTGCAGATTCTGCACATGAATGAGAATATGCAGTATTTGTCTTTCAGTATTTGTCTTTTTTAATGTTAAGTGAAATAAGCTTATTTTACTTAATGTTAATGTCCTCTAGGTTCATCCATGTTGTTACAAACGACAGGATTCTATTCTTGTTCTATGGCCAAATAGTACTCCATTATGCATTGATATTTCTCCTTTCATGTTGATTAACATTTGCTTTATGTATTTAGGTGCTTCAATGTTGGGTGCACATGTATTTATGATGGTTATGTCCACTTGATTAATTGATCCCTTTATTATTAAATAATAACCTTCTTTATCTCTTGTGACAGTTTTTGACTTGAAGTCTATTTTATCAGATGTAAGTATAGCCACCCCTTCTATCTTTTGGTTACCATTTCCATAGAATATCTTCTTCCATCATTTTACTTTCAGTTTACATGGTCCTAAATAATTAAGTGGGTCTCTTGCAGGTAGCATATAATTGGATCCTGTTTTTTTTGTTTTTATTCATTCAGCTACTCTATGTCTTTTTATTACAGAATTGAATCCATTTACATTTAAGATTATTATTAATAGGTAAAGACTTGCTACTGCCTTTTTGTTATTTGTTTTCTGGTTATTTTATATCTTCTTTTCTCTTTATATCTATCTTCTCTCTTAAGCTTTTCTTGTAAGGCAGGTCTAGTGGTAATGAATTCTCTCAGCTTTTGCTTGTTTGTAAATGACTTTATTTTTCTTTCAGTTTTGAAAGACAGCTTTTCTGGGTATAATATTTTTGGCAGGCAGTTTTTTTCTTTCAGCACTTTGAATATATCATCACATTCTTTCCTGGCCTGCAAAGTTTCTGCTGAGAAATCTGCTAATAGTCTAATATGAATTCCCTTATATATGACTTGATGCTTTTCTCTTACTGCTTTAAAAAATTACCTCTTTGTCTTTAGCTTTTGACAGCTTGAATATAATTTGCCTCTGAGAAGAACTCTTTGGGTTGAATCTATTTGGGGGCCTTTGAGCTTCCTGGATCTGGATAGCAATATCTCTCCCAAGACTTGGGAAGTTTGCAGCAATTATTTCATTAAGTAAGCTTTCTGTGTCTCTCTCCATCTTTTATCTCTCTTGTACTCCCATAATGTGAATATTTGTTCACTTAATAGCGTTCTGTAGGTCTCATAAGCTTTCTTTGCTCTTTTTCATTCTTTTTCAAAAAGAAAAAAAATAAGAGAAAAATAGGGAAAAATTTTTCTTCTGGTTGGGTGATTTCAAAGACCTGTCTTTAATTTAGAAATTCTTTCTTCTGCTTGATCTAGTCTGTTGTTGAAACTCTCAATTGTATTTTTTATTGTATTCATTGAATTCTTCAGCTCCAGTATTTCTGTTTGATTCTTTAATGGTATCTATCTTCTTGTTGCATTTCTCATTCAGATGAATATTTTCCTGATTTTGTTGAATTGTTTCTGTATCTTCTTTTATCTGGCTGAATTTCTTAAGATCCTTATTTTGATTTCTTTTTTAGAAATTCTGTAAGTGTTTTTTTCCTTTGTGGCCTGTTACAGGAAAATCATTTTGTTTCTTTGGAGGTGTCTTGTTTTCTTCCTTTTTCATAGTTCTTGTATCCCTATGTTTATATCTTCATATCTGGTGGAACAGTCACCTCTTTCAATTTATAGAGTAGCTTTCATAGGAAAAGACTTTATCCTGTAGGGTTCTAGGGTGTCAGCTGAATAGGGCTCATTGGCTTTGGTTCTGGATGGACACAGTAGTGTAGTCTCTGTGCAGTTCCTTCAGCTGTAATCCATGTAAGCAATATCTTTGAGTGCCTTACTGGCTTAGACTGTGGTACTTTGTGGCAGCAGTGGCATGGCTTTGCTGAGGTGGGGTGGTAGGCTGATTCTTAGGCTGAGGGAGTAATCACTGTGAGTCAGCTGGCTCATGAGAAAGCTCACTGAGGGTGAGGCAGATGTGCTGGTCTCAGGCTGAGGGCATACTTACATGGTGCTTCAGTTGGCCTGGGGTTGGCTTTCCCACCATGCAGGACTGCCTGTTTCTTGATGGGTAGGGCATCATATGGCCTCAGGAACTAGAGTCACAGTCAATCTGCTGTCCCCAGGATCTGAACTTCCAGGGTCACAGCACTGCAGCTACCCATATGAGTATGGTGAGGTGGAGCCTCAAGGATGGAGAGACACAGTGGCTACTGGCTTCCAGAGCATGATGCACTCCAACAGTGCCTCCAGTTTGAAGGTGACATTGTAGTTTAGCAGCTTGGGTCCACATTATGTGAGGGGTGCATAATGTGGGTTCCTGCTCTGGAGCAAGGCAGCCATGTGAATTCCAGGCAGTCCCCTAAACTGGGCTCATGGCCTGTGAGAACTGCAGGATTCTCCTGTAGTAAGGACTGCAGGCTTCTGCAGTGGTAATGGGGGCAGCTGGAGGTCTCATACTTACCTTTTCTCAACAAGGGGAAGTCCCTCCTGGCTCTGAGCTGATCCTGGTGGGGGAATGTGGTGGCAGAGGTAGGGTGCTTTGTTTCTACCTCTATGTTTTCATCTCAGATTCCTGTGCTCCGCAGGATCTAGCCACTCTCTTGCTGCACTTCAGCACTCTCCTTCAGATGCTCTAGTCAAATTTTAGTTGTTTATTCATTGTTTTAGTCCTTTTTAGTGCTGGGTGGGGTGGAGGTAAAGGGTTGTGAGTGCCAAGCACCACTCGTCAGCCATATTGCTGATAATTCAGTCAAGATTCTGATATTCTGATTCACGACTTTATTTAAAAAGTAGTTTTTTTGTGCCTCTCTTGTTTAACTTACAGGTATTCTCAGTGTCATTGCCTCTTTGTTCATGGACTGAAGATTTTCCATTAGGTTTAGAGTTTTCCACTCTACTCCCAGGTATCACTATCTGGCTATCTTGTGAACTTCAAGTGACATCACCAATGTTAATCCTAAATGATTGTCCTGTTTAGTCTTTCTGCAGAATATGTACAATATCTAATTCCAATGCTTATGAACAAACCTTACTATTATTAATTTACTGGAAGAACGAAGGCGAAATTTCCTTTTTCATATGTGTGATAGTTTCGTATTTTCATGAGTTGATTGTTATACTTTCATGATTAATACCTATTTTGAGGTTTATTTTTCCCTTTTGCTCCTTAGCAAAAAGAATACTTATACAAAATGTGAAATGATGCAAGAGAATATATTTAGGTAATTATAAATTCATGAAACTAAGAGTGTGGAACATAAAGAGAATAAAATTTTTTCCAACTACAGTCACATGCTCAATGAAGCAGAAATGACTGTACTTACAACTCCAATGTACTCTTTTTACTTTAATATATTTTTAAAATCTAGCTACATAACTTTTATCTACTGCATAATCTGATTTACACTGTCTCATTTTAACACATTTCCCTGAATTAAAATGAATTATTCTTATTCTTGCTATTCACAGATTTGTATTATGCTTAGAGCTTCTAATGCCAGACATTAAACCAATATTTTGTAGATGGATGACACATCTGAAGAAAACAAAAATAAATTTTCCTCCTCTGGAAAATTAACGCATTTCAGGAAAATTTCCTCTTTAATGAATCATTCAAAATTTAGTAACTTAAAATTACAACCACTTATTATTCTTCACAATCATGCAGATCAGCTGAGGATCACCAGCATGAGAGTCAGCTCTTCTAGACTTGGTTCCATTAGTGCAATCTTTGATCCTATTTATAATGCTGAAAAAATGTATATATAACTCTTTCTATAGGTATATCTATCCACCTTTCTATCAATTTATCAACTACGTGTTAACTATGTTTATGTTTTAAATATAAGGCTTTCATATATTGAAAAACTGTATTGTTTTCTGTGAAAGTAAGATAAATCATTGGTAATAGAAATTATCTTCTTATTAGTAATAAAGGTAAATCTAAAGGGGAAACACATCTGCTAAGCTACTCACCAAATGATCCCAAATACCAATCTTTTTGCAATACAACTAAATGCAAGTCTTTAGAGAACTATCCTGGAGGCAAACAGGAATTGGGACGCAAAACAAACAGGTGAACAGCAATAATCAAAGAAAGGGATCTGTTTTTCATTGGTGTTCAAATGACACTGTAACGTAGCTAGTGTTTTTTTAAATATATATAAACTGTGGATGTAATTGTAGTTTTTAACTTTTGAACTTTCTCCGTTCCCATTTTTCTTATCTATCAAGTAAGCATGCAAATGTAAGCACTATAGAAAATTAACTTTTGTGAAAATAGCTGATAATTCTTGTGCACTGCTATCATCTTACATTGTTTTTAATCCTTCTATAAAATTGCAGGATAGATGTTATTACTGGTGTTTTACAGAGATGATACTAAGGCATGAGAGTGTACATAACCTGCTCAGAGTCTTAGATAGAAAATACAGTTGTCCCTCAGGTACCAAAGGGGATTGGTTCCAGGTCCCTTTTGACTACCAAGATCTGTGGATACTCAAGTCCCACAGTCAGCCCAGCAGAACCTGCATACATTTATATGAAAAGTTAAGTTCCTCATCCAGTGAATACTGTATTTTAGGTCCATGACTGGTTGAATAAAAGCCGAGCATATGTGAACCTCACAGTTCCAAACCATGTTGTTCAAGGGTCATCTGTAATGAGAACAGAATTCAAACTTAAGGTCATCTAATTCAAATGTATGTGTTTTGGTACCATTGGTTTTATTTTTAATATAATGTGTATACCCATAACACACTGAACCAATTAGTGGAAATAAAATGAAGTCCAAGGCTGTCGCTACATAATGGGGCCAAGAGGAAATATATTTGTTGTCAAGGTAATCTACTTGGATGACTTTTGGGACTCTCTTGCCCAATTTTGATGGAAAGTGGACAAGGGTTGAAAGCACCCTGACCTGAGAGGTCCATGGGGACCAGGGGCTCAGAGACACAAGGTCAGGCCACCAGGTACTAGCAGAAGCACTAGGTGATATTGATGGGAGTCTAAAATGGGAAGTGGAGAGGAGACACAATGAGCATCCATTGGCAGTGACAGAGGCTATATTTGTCCCATTGACCTTCTTCTGCTAAGTTTCCCTCAGGAAGATAGGTCTACCGAGATGTATATGCAGAAGTGAATCTGAGTTATGCAAAAGGTGAAATGTGGTAGAAATTCAGATGTGCCACTTAGATAGCTTGTCAATGATGGACACGTTGCCCCAGCTGCTGGGATTGCTGTTGGCAGATAGCCTCCAGCTGTTAGCTCCTACAGGGGTTAGACAGCCACCTTGCTTAAAATCACTTTCCTTTCTGGGACAGTCCATATCTGGAGATGGATTGAATGAGGAGTACAAGGCCTGACCATTTCAGCCCAACTTAGGACAATTCTAAAGAGTTATTCTGGCTCCAGAGCTCACCATGGATTAAGCTGAGGCAGTTGTAGCAACTTGACTTCTTGTTCCTCACAATCCTCTTTCCTTTCTTCCTTCTGCATGTGTTGATCCCAAAGGCAGTCTCTACTAAACATTCTAAATGCTGAACTCCATCTCAGAGTTTGTTTTCTGAGAATACAATCTGTGACAAATACAGAAAATTCTGCAATAACAGTTCACAGCAATTTATTGCACTACTATCTCTAAATTTATTTAGGGTCAAGAAACAGCTGACCCAAAAGAGCGACAAGGGCTATTTGTACTCAGCTCTTTTAGAATATATAACTAAATTGCATTACAAAAAGACTTTCTCACAACACAAAACTTTGCTTTATATTTTTACCTCTGGAATAATGAGTGCAAACCCAAAAGGTCATTATGATTGTTTTCCATGAAAAAGAAATTGTCTTTCTCAAAGATGAGTTCACTTCCATTAATAACAATTAGCTGCTCAATGTTAATTTGAAAATTTAATTTGAAATGTTAATTTTTTGCCTTTACTTATTAATCTATTTTTAAAGTTAGGATTTGGGCATTGATCTAGCTGAGCAAATCCATGCCTAGAAACAGGAGAAGAATTTGTTAAACCTGAAAAGCACAAGAGATGCCCACCATCTGTCTCATATAATAAAATTATTGGGTTTTTCTTTCACAGTCTCTATTCATAAAATCATTGAGAAAAATGGTGTGCAACTAAGCACCTGGAAATGCATGTCTTATGCTATGATGAGAGCACAATTTCCTAAAATACTTTTTCTATTTTTTTTAGTAAAATACTTTACAATTTTTTTAGCCTGTCACAGCTCAACTAATACTATAGGGGAAGAGCTTTTTATTTCCGCCTTTTTATTTCTGAGCTTTTTATTCTGCCTTTCCCCCGTGACTAAACTTGTCAATGAAGGGATAACAATGTACGTCTGGGACTAAACCCTAATGGTAGTAGTGGAGACAGAAATGAAAGAACTCCAGGAGTGAGGGAGGAAGCATCTTAAGAGAAATTGAAATTTCTTACATAGAAGTATCTAATTACTGTACAGTATGATAAAAATGTTGGGGTTATTAATCATGAGGTATTCATCAAAATATATGGCCTTCGTAACAACTGAATATTAATAGGACTTTCTGTCTACCATAAAGTAGTAAGGTTATTAATATTTTACAGTTGTTGGTTGAATCATACATATGGTTAAATAAAAGGTCTTTTAAAATAAAACCAAATTTTGTTAAATAGTTTATATACATTCATATGATCTTTGAAAGAGAAAAAATCATGAGGAATAGAGTATCTTAATGTTATTTTGCTACCAAGCCATCACCTTAAAGGTTTATTTATCATGATGTCTATCAAAATGCCACTCATTTATATCATTTCTTCACAAAGAAGAAATATGTCTGTCATTGTCAGCTTTACTGAAAAGACAATCCATAATTTTGAGCAAAGTCAAATCATTTTTTTTACTCAATCCATGTATGTTGAACTCAAAGGAAAGGAATTTCTTCTATAGAAAGGAAAAGTCTTCATGGGATTGTTAAGCACATTTAACTATGTACATATTATTATTAAGATTAAATCAAGAATTGGAAGTTTATTAGTATATTATGGACATGAATATTTACTTTAAGTTTAAAATTGTCATGTTTATACATCATATTTGAATTCATTTATGTTTACATGTTAGCTAAGAAAAACTGGATAAAAAAGAGGGGCAGGCATGTACATAAAAGAACAGGAAATGAGGAAAGAACAGATAGAGTCCAGACAGTAACTATGACCAGAGGATTTTGCCTTGTGGCATGTAAACAGTCACGAAAAATGAAATACTTTCTTCATCACTTCTAGAAAGGGTCATCATCTGGTATATATGTTTAAAGAGTTTTAATGAATGAATGTGAGAAAATGTTTAATTATCTCTTCCTCTCCTGTCGGGATTTGTCTACTTTTTGATTAACAGAGAATATTAGTCTTTCAGATATTCATTTTTTTCCTAAAAAATGTCAACACCATGCCCTATAAGAAAAGGAAATTGAACACTTCTTCAAATAGATTATTTAGTACTAGCTTGATGAATGTAGAATATCTTTAAAATGTTCCAATTGGCTTAATTTAAAAATGAATTTTTCTATGTGGTTTTAGTAGAGTTGGTGGAGTTTTTGCAGTGACAGGGTTGTGTGAGCATTGTAATATCATTTAAAGTTGTTTTCAATTTGAGGAAGAAAGGATCATTAATTTGGAATTGTTCTCATTTGAGAAAACTCAAATTGTTCAAAACACTATTGTTGAATAGCAGATCTGAGAATCACTCTCCCAAACTTAAATCACAACATTCAGCATTAGCTTATTTGAAATGTATTTAAAAGGTCAGGAGGACACTAAAAACAAATTGGAAATATCTTGAAATTGGGAAGGAATTGTATACAAAGGAAGACTGAGATCAAATGACTTAGGTGATGTAATTGTGGAGGTAAGAGTTGTGGTTATTATTTCTTTGTTTCTATGATTTTCCCATGTCTTCTCTAAGCTCCTGTGTAACGCCTTCATTGATTTCTTTTTTTTAATTGCATCATATTGTAGAAGCTAAGAAATTTCATCCTTTCTGGCAGTAACTTACTTTTGAATATTCATTCTTTAGCATTTGTTTTTCTTTTCTTTTTTTCTCTTGTCTTATCTGAGAACTGATTCCACAAGAATTGCTGGATTGTTTGTCTTTCAGTTAGATGAGTTATACACTGTTGAGCCTTTATAATTATTTTTTTCTTTTACTTTGATGTGGAGAAAAGACTGGAATAATTGACAGACCATCAGGAATATTCCTGTGGTACAGGATTGTGTGCGAGTGAACTTTCTTAGCCCTCATTGGAAAAGTATTACAGAATGGCTTTGTACAGAAAAACCTGGGGAACTCTAAAAAATAAACAAACAAGCAAACAACAACAACAACAAAATGGTGCCTGTACCATATCCCAGAACAATTGTGGCTGCATCATTTGTTTGAGACCCTAGCAAATGTATTTTCAAAACTTTCCCAGGTGATTTTGAAGGAGTGAAGGCTGGAAATCACTGTTTTTTTGCTTTTTCCTTCTCACCATCTGACTGAGATTGTCAGATAAAGGGCTGCTCAAACTACAATCTTTGCACTGGTATGGTAAATACAGAAATTTTTATGAATATCTTATGGGTAAGTTAAATCAATTTTTTAAATTAGTAAACTTTCATACAAGAGTTTTAGGTTCACAGCAAAATTAAGCAGAAAGCTAAGAGTTCCTGTATACCCCACCCCTAATCACACAATCAACATTCCACACCAGAGTGGTAGGTACATTTATTACCATTGATGAACCTACATTAAATTACATCTCTTTGATGAGGAAAGATTGGCTGCTCTTCAGGATTTATCTTGATGTGTTGGTATTTCCTCTCGTCTGAAAACAATGAGAAAAGTCACATGATCATTTCTGAGCAAAATGTTTTAGAAAGGGCAATATTTAGAAGTTGAACTATTGACCAACTGGGTACATTTTTTTCTTTCTCAAGGCCTGCCAGTGCTTTTGTGTGAGGCCGCTGTCACAAACATTGCCACCACTTTCATAGATGCAACTAGGGCCAATAGGAAATGATGTTGAACCCTTGAAGAATTCTTACGAACTAATGTTACTCCAGAAGAAACTGATCATGAAGACATTATTTCCAAGATAACATTTTCCCAGGGTTTTGCCTTCCCTTATCCCACTGAAAGCCCAATTTCCTTAAGGGTGGCCATTCCTGTAGTCTAGAGATCCCCATCTTTCCATTGACAGAGCATCTCCTCTTTAAGGTTGGAATGGGGAAGAAGCCCTGAGTTTATTCTTAGAGATTAGAGAACACCATTGATATTTCTATATTTGTGAGTGAGGTAGAGCTATTATTGATAGTCTCAATTTGATTATATATTCTCTTAAGAAACACAAGTTACAAAGATTGAATCAACTTTCTTTAGTGTGGTTATTGGACCATTCAATTATAATTCATAGTATTAGACCAACATAGGTTGATAATAAATGTAAACCATTTACTGCTGGAATTTAAATATAGGATAGTATTTCAAACACTGTTGGAAACAGAAATACTCATTTCATGCTCCAATTTGGGCATAAACTTAGTAATAGGGACCATATAAAATTACATACAAATATAAAAGCCTGGTTGCATTTAACAGCATTTTAGAAATAGGACATTTAATTTAAAATAGTGATGTTTTAAAAACTTGAACAGTATTGCAAGTTAATATTTGAAAATATGTTGCCATGGCCTGCCAAGTTAAATAAAATAGACATTAATTTCGATTTTAGCCACAATTCACTGTGCCACAACTCTTTTATAACAATGCGTAGCATAGTATGGATGAAGTGCTATTGTGGGCTGTCCTAGTCTTCTAGGAATACAGGTAACCACACAAAAATAATGATAAAATACACAAATTTTTGAGGTAGGTGTTAGTCATATACTTAGTCCCAGACTACCATAATTAATTAATTGAAACATTGTGACTTTCAAAAAATGTATGAAGCCTGAAATATTAAAATGTACATGCTTTTTATTGAAAGTTCATAATGGTGTCTAATTGTCAACTCAAATGGATATTCAGAAGCACAAATTAATAACAGGCTAAGAAAATATTTATGACTTGGAAAAAGAGAATTGAATATATGCCATAGCTCTCAGCCCCAACTGCACATTGGAATACTAATACGTGGTGGATGTCTTCAGAGACTGGTTAACATAGAATGTCTCAGGACTGGGCTCAAGCACTGATACTTTGTTAATCCCCTTCAAGTGACTGATGTACATTCAGGCCTTATAACATCATACTCCACCAATATTTTGAATGGAATAGAGGATTTCCTTGTTGAAATGTTTTCTTTCTATGCTAAAGAAATTGAATTGATTTTGGTTGTAGATGAGCTGGGTTTCGGGGATGGCCTTTCTTCTTAGCAGCCAGAAAATTTAAGTCATCAATTAGTTTTTTTGTGCCTCCTATTTTTGATCTTTGAAATGAGGAACTTTTTCTAGGTAAAACTTAAGATATTTCCAGTTATGAATTTCTAGTTTTTTTTAGCAATTAATGGAAGAAGATATATTGTAACTTCAATATTGAACTGATTAATCTATCTAATCAATTGCCACATCAGTCAACTAAATTATTTGTGGTGGCATTATTAAATAATTCTATGTAATAAAGTTGAGTCTTCTGTTAACATATTTTTGTTTTGTTAAAAAATATAAATAGAAGACTGAATTAGAAACAGGTTATTATCTAGAAAGTTCCAATTAAAATCACTTATTTTCCAATAAAATACTAAATGTAAAACATTTCTTTTAAAGTATCTGTAATCTCTCTAAAATATTGAGTTATGTCACATATGTGAAGATTAACTGTAAAAAGTAAAATATCTATGGAGAAATTTTTTTGTATAAATTTGCTCTTCGAGGTGTAGTATATCAAAATTTAAAAATTTAAAATTGATTCTGCCCTTACTACATAAATATCTCCATCAATACACCTCCTATGGACCTTTAAAAATATATTCACAGGATTATTCATTTGTTAACAAATATCTGTGTTGGCACTCTGAAGGGCAATAATGAAGAGAAAAAAATATAGCATCACTTTTTAAAAAAATTGAACCATAATTGATTATAAATATATGTGGGTACAGAGTTGACTATCGGTATTTGTGTACAACATGTGATAATCAAATCAGGATAATTAGCATATTCATTATTGCAAAATGTAATCATTCTTTGTGTACATTAACCCATTTCTCTCTAACTCCCTCTCCTACCTCTTTCCACCTCTAGTAACTACAGTCTATTCTCTGCTGCTGAAAGTTCAACGTATTATTGTGATTCTCTTCCTTCTTTCCTTCCTTCTTTCCTTTCTTCCTTCTCTTTCTCCCTCCCCCTTTCTTCCCTTCACTCTTTTGCTCCCACTTATGAGTGAGGACGTGCGGTATCTTTCTGTGTCTGGCTTATTTTGCTTAACATAATTTTCTCCAAGCTCATCCATGTTGCTGCAAATGGCAAGATTTCATTCTTTTTTATGGCTGAGTAGCATTCTGCTGTGTAAATATATCCCATTTTCCTAATCCAATTGTCTGATGATGGACATTTAGGTTGGCTCCATATCTTGGTTATTGTAAATAAAGCTGTGATGAACATTAAAGTGCAGGTATCCTTTTGACATGACGATTTACATTCCTTTGGGTATATACCCAGTAGTGGGATTGCTGGATCGTATGGTAGTTCTATCTGTAGTTGTTTGAGAAAACTCCATACTGTTTTCCATGATGGCTGCACAAATTTACAGTCCCACCAACAGTGTAGGAAGCTTCCCCTTTCTCTGCATCCTCCCCAGCATTTTTTATCCTCTTTTTGATAATGGCCAGTCTAACTGGGGTGAGATGATATCTCAGTGTGATTTTGGTTTGCATTTCCCTGAACATCAGTGCTGGTGAGCATTTTTCCATGAACCTGTTGGCTGTTTGTATGTCTGCCTTTGAGAAATGTCTATTCAGCTCCTTTGCCCATTTTTAACCAGATTATTTGTTTTTTTACTGTTAAGTTGTTTGAGTTCCTTGTATATTTTGGATATTAATCCCTTGTTGGATGTATAATTTGCAAATATTTTCTCTCATTCTGTAGGCTGTCTTTTCACCCTGTTGATGATTTTCTTTGCTGTGCAGAAGCTTTTTAGTTTGATATGATCCCACTTATTTATTTTTTCTTTTGTTGCCTGTGATTTTGGGGTCTTATTCATAAAGTGGCTTGTTTTAGAATCTTTGTCAACAATCTATCTATCTATATGTATGTGTATACGACCTTTTTGATAGGCTCTGTATTTTTCATCTTTTTTATCAGTCCTTTGTCAGCACCACAATGTTCTAAATATCAAATCTAGTAAGTGTTTAATTCAGATACTCTAAGTTTCCAAAATTATTGTTATTTTTCAGTGTCACTTGAGATATCCTGGATGCTTTGCATCTTTATATTTAAATCAAATTTCTTGCAGAGAGCATGTAGTTCATTATTGCTTTATTATACAGTTGACAGTCTCTGCCTATTTTATCAGAGTGTTTAGACCAGTGATGAAAAAAAAAAGTAGACAAATTAAAAAAATTAAAAGAATCAAGTAATTGATAACAATTATATATTTTATTTAAATAAATATATCTATAATATGATTTCAGCAAGTAATCAATATAAAAATATTAGTGGGATTGTTATATTCTTTTTCACACTAAATCTTTGAAATTCAGTTTGCATGTTACACTTACAGAATATTTCAACTTGGACATGAAGTTTCTATTGAAAATACATCATTCTTATTTTGATTTCTTAAAATTTACAGTTGAAAATATAGATTCACATTCCCACTTGTTTCCAAACATACTCAAAAGCATCACATTAACTGAATTGTTTGTTTTCCAATTTCAATTTCAATTAATATTTAATAAAATTAGAAATTCAGTCACCGAGTCATACCAACCACACTTCAAGTGCTCAATAGCCACATGTAGCTGGTAGCTACCAGACTGAACAATACAGGTTTAAACCAATTCAGTTCAAATAAATGTAAACCAATTCAAATTTAATGTAATTATTGACATGGTTGAGTTTAAATCTACAATCTTGCTACTTTCTATTTGTTGCTTCCATTCTTCCTTTCTTTTTCCTACCTTCTTTTGAATTATTAATTTGTTCTTTAATATTTTATCTCCATTATTGGCTTACTTGCTTTTCCTATATATTTTACCTTTTAAAGGCTAGTCTATGCTTTAAAAATTCATGTTTAAATTATTAAAGTCTACATTTAAATGTTTTTATGCTTTTTTATATATATAACTGAACATTACACAGCATAATTACGAGAGTATGCTTTTTTTATGTTACACTGTTGATGTCATACATTCCAGTTCTGTGTATGTTGTACACCCTAGAATACATTGCTATTATTTTTTGATTTAAACATTAAATTATCTTCTTCCAAAGAAATTTTTAAAAGGAAGGGAAAGCTACTGTTACCACTTCTGGAGCTCTTCATTTTCTTCCATAAATCCAATTTTCCATCTGGTATCATTTTCCATCAGCCTGAAGAGATTTTTATAACACAGTTCTTCTATGCCCAGAGGAATGGAAATCATCAAGTCGAAGGTACACCTGTTCCCCAACGTCCATCGCAGCACTCTTTACAATAGCCAAGAGTTGGACAAATTCTCTTAGCTATTGTTTGTCTGAAAGTCTTCATTCATTTTTATTTATGAAATGTATTTTTGCTGGACAGATTTTTATTTCTCTCTTACCACTTTAAAAATAATGTTGCATTGTCTTCTGGCTTGTACAGTTTCTGATGGGAAGCTTGTAGTCATTTTATTCTTCTTATAACCATAATGTATCTTTTTTGTCTGGATGCTTTTATGATATTTTCATAACTGTGTTTGTATAGTTTGATTATGATGTGCTTTGGTTTTGTCTTCTTTTTGTTTATCCTGCTTGTGCTTTTACAATTTTTTTGAATCCATTAGTTTATGATTTTCATTAATGTTGGAAAATTTTAGTCAACATTTTTTCAGTTTTTTTCCTCCCCACTTTCAGGAAATCTACATGCTCATTTACTTGACCACTTGACACTATCCCATTGAGACTTTGTTCATTTTTCTCAGTCTTTTATTTCCCCTTATTTCTATTAATGTAGCTTCAGATTCACTGATCTTTTCTTCTGCAGTGTCTCATTTGCTGTTAATCACACATAGGCCTTGCTGGAATGAAACCCCGGGCAACGATTGGCTTCATCATTGTGTTTCCCCTAATCGCCGATGTCTTGGTCCTTTGCTGGCTTCCGTCCAATGTCTAAAAACAGTTACTTTGTCCATTTTTCTAATGTTTATAGCATGAGGATATATCCAATCACTGTTTAACATGTTCAGAAGTAGAAATCTACTCTTGTTTACATGGTCTGAATTAAACTCTGGCTTTCTTTTCTGAACCACATCAAATGCTTTGTAGAAGGAAAGGAGGATAAGGGTAATGAAAATAATTATTTAGCAATGGTATTGTCCCTGTGTATCCATAACTCACATATGGCTAAATGGAAACTTAGAGTAAGAACTTCTCAGATGAGAAAACGTTCTTACTCATTGTTCAAGAGAATGGGAGGATTCTTGAAGTTAACAACGGTAATAAGCATAAAAGTACTCTTTCATAAGACATAGCAGGAAAGAATACTAAACAAAAAATGAAGTGAATACATAAAATGGGATACATTTTTAATGATTGGCTGACTTAGAAGCAAGCCAAGGACGTTGATGGATCTGCAAAAGAACAAGTTTATGCAACAAATTCAAATAGCATAAATGTTAATAATCGACTTAGTCCACTTAACCGTAAACTAGGTGACTTATAAACAATAGGAAATTACTTCTGATAGTTCTGGAGCCTGGGAAGTCTAAGATCAAGGAGCTGGCAAATTTGCGGTCTGGTGAAAGCAAACAAACATTCAAACAATAATAATAATAATAAAGGATGCTTTATAGATATATAATACCTATACTTAGATATTGTTTACAGGTTACAAAAAGTTTGCACATACATTACATCATTTTATTCAGACAATAAGCTATGAGGAAGGCAAGGCAAAATTACCTCCAAAATTAGGCTTAAATTGGGGATAGTCTATGTCAGAGACATTAGCATAAAGGAGAAAAAGCATAATCCTGGTTGCCAGACCTGTATTCAAATTTAACTGCCATGGTGGTTACTGTGTGCATCTCAATATCATTATCTGAGAAAACTGAAATAAAAATAGTTATAAAGAAGGAAATTTTGATCCAACCATTTTAACTCTGATGACATTTTGAATAAACACAAGTGTACTTTATTATGGATGAAAAGCAAAATGAAGAAATACATCTTGCTGGCATAACAGAAACCTAAAAATATTGATCTGGGTAAAATTAGATTTCATAGAATAAATAAACCTAAACAACACAGAAGCTTAAAATACAGAGTGCAATGAAGGTTTATTAAAAAATTTAATTTTCTTAGAAACACTTAGATCAGCAAAATCTGATTAGAGAAAAAATAAACTTGAAAGAAAAAGTAGCCATCAGTAAACTCACAACAGAAGTTGTGGGCAAAATTAACAAGTACCAAAGCTTGATTTATAGTGCTAATCATTATTGTGATATTCCTAGTAAAGTAATAAAAATAAAAAATAAATTATGATTTATATTTATGCTTGAAGTCAAGTCAAATGATTAATTTAGTATATTAATGTTTGCTCTGGAAAATTGTTTCTCAATCAGAAATCATCAAAAGCATAATTGTCATTTAATTTTTTTCTATTCATTAAACATAAAGACAAAAAAAAATACCTTCTGCTTTATCACAGTAGGCCAAAATGTCTTCTACACTAAAAATTTCTATGCAGCATTATTATAAGTGAGGTGCCTACTGTGGTGCCTGGCATAGAAGGCACAGAATAAATGTGAGTTTTAGACACAGAATTATCTCAGTGTACACTTTGTTTCCACCTTTTAAATTTTGTTTCACTGTGAACAAATTGATTAACCTATTCATGTTTCCCCCACTATAAAATGGGAGCCATTTGAATAGAGGATTGAAGTAGATAATGCATGCATATTACTTAGTATAGTCTAGCCCTTTTATCATTATTATATTACTTTATTAATTGAGGAAGCACATCTCTGCAAGATCTTTATCATGATTCAAATACCCATGAGTCAGTTCCTGGGAACTGTAATTAAAATATTTGTATGTTTTCATACCAGTATGGCATTGTGTGTTAATTACTGTGTCTTTACTATGATCTTGATATATAGTAGAATAAATATTCCAATTCTGTTCTTCTCCAAGGGTGTCTTTCTTATTCTTGGTCAAATTTATAATCACAGAAATATTAAAATCACTTTGATAAGCTACAAATACCTGCATATACACACCCAAAACACAGACTCTCAGGGTTCTAAAACTGGAATTGCAGACTCTTTAAATCAACCAAAAAATTTGGTATCTTTAAAAAATTGTTTCTTTTATACTGTAAACATGGTATATTTAGGTGTTCTTTATTTTCTCTCCATAAAAATTTCTGGTTATCTGTTAAGAAGTCATGTGCTCTTTTATTGCGTTCATTCCAAGATATTTAATATTTTATGCTATTATAAATGGTATCCTTTAAAAGAGGGTTTCTTTTGATTGCTATTATATAGTGGAACAAGTGATACTGTATATTATTCTTGTATCAGGCAAACTTCCTAACTTATTCATTTCAATAATTTATGAGTAGATTCCTTTGCAGTTTCTTCATACAGAATTATATCATCAATGAAAAGTTAGAGTTTTGTTTCTTTTCTTTTTTTCAGTACTCAAATATATTATTTCTTTTTCTCTAGGTTTAGTTCACTGATAAGGACATCAGTGAATTGTTGAATAGAAGTGGAAGCAGTGCCAGTGTCTTGTGCCCAATCTAAAAGAGAACATCTTCAGTATTTTACCATTAAATATGACATTTGCTGTAAATTTTTAATAGAATCCTTTATCAGATTAAGAGAGTTTCTATCTTTTCCTAGATTGCTAATATCAAACTTTTTTTCCTTGTCATATTGATCACATGATTTGTCTCCTTTGTGGCGGACTAAAATAGTTGATATTCTAATTTTAACCTAATCTTGCATGGAATAAACTCATTTTTGTCTGGGTGTTGAATTCGCTGGATTTTTTCCCCCTAATATTTTGTATAGAATTTTTACATGTACTTTCGTTAAAGAGATTGGCTTGTAGGTTTTCTTTCTTATATTGTCTTATCTTGGTATCGAGGTGCTATTTGCCACATTAAGTGAGTTAGGAAATATATTATTATTTTGTAGTATACCAGAAATTAGTGTAAAAATGGCATTATTTTCCTATTTCTTTGGTAGAATTTGCTATCTAGACCTAGAATTTTCTTTATAAAATGGCTTTAAATTATTAGTTTAGTTTCTTTAATAGGTAACAGAATATTTAGTCTTACTAGTTTTTTAAAAAAATAAATTTTATTGTGTATGTTTAAGGTATACAACATAATGCTATGGGATACTTACAGAAAATAAAAAGGTTACTATAACGAAGCAAATTAACATATCCATCATCTCACATAGTTACTCATAGTTTTTGCGGCAAGATCATTCTCCAGGATAGATCATATATTAGGTCACAAATCAAGTCACAACAAATTCAAAAAAATTGGAATTATCCCATGTATTTTCTCAGACCACAATGGATTAAAATTAGAAATCAATAACAAACGAAATTCTGGAAACTATACAAGCACATGGAAATTAAACAGCATTCTACTTAATGACATATGGGTCCAAGAAGAAATCAAACAGGAAATCAAAATATTTATTGAAACTAATGAAAATAATGATACATCATACCAAAACCTGTGGGATACTGCAAAAGCAGTACTAAGGGGGAAATTTATCGCATTAAATGCTTACTTCAGAAGAATGGAAAGATGGCAAGTGAACAACTTAACACTTCACCTCGAAGAACTAGAAAAACAAGAACAGTCTAAACCCAAAGTTAGCAGACGGAAAGAAATCATTAAGATCAGAGCAGAACTTAATGAAATTGAAACCCAAAAAACAATACAAAAGATCAACGAATCAAAAAGTTGCTTTTTTGAAAAGATAAATAAAATTGAGAAACCATTAGCATTGTTAACTCAAAAAAGAAGAGAGAAGACCCAAATAATACAAATTAGAAATGAAAAAGGTGATATTACAACTGATTGATCTGAAATACAAGGAATCATTCGAGACTACTATAAATAACTATATGCCAACAAATTTGAAAATCTGGAGGAAATGGATAAATTTCCGGACACACACAAGCTCCCAAAACTGAGCCAAGAA
This sequence comes from Cynocephalus volans, assembly GCF_027409185.1. Lineage (NCBI taxonomy): Eukaryota > Metazoa > Chordata > Mammalia > Dermoptera > Cynocephalidae > Cynocephalus > Cynocephalus volans. Next base: position 100,810,132 of record NC_084460.1, on the reverse strand, counting down.
GATGTAGAAAATCTGAACAGACCAATAACAATAAAGGAGATTCATGGGTTGGCTTTAGCTCAAGTGGTTACTTCCTCAAGCCAGACTTCTCTCTGTCTATAAAGGAGATTGAAACTGTTATCATAAGGCTCCCAACAAAGAAAAGCCCAGGCTCATAAACTTTTCATAAAGCATGAATGATTTTACCATTCTTGCACCCAAGCTTCACCATAAATTTGATGTTTGTTCTTGCTTCAATTTTAGCAGAATCCATGTGGCTCAGATAGGGGCTCTTTTCAAATTAATGTCTTATACTTAGAGCCTCAAACTAGATCCTGCTCAGACATGTTATAACAAGTTAGTATGAGTTTATTGTGGTGCAAAAAAATTTGCAATTCATGCATAGTTTTTGCATAATACATATTTCCCATAAACTTTTTGAAGATCCCTCATATGTGTAGATTTATCTCTGGGCTCTCTATTCTGTCCCACTGGTCTGTGTGTCTGTTTTTATGTCAGTACCATACTGTTTGATTACTATAGCTTTCTAATATAATTTAAATTAGAAAGTATGATGCATCAAAATTTATTTTCTTCTCAGAATTGTTTTAGCTATTCAGGGTCTTTCATGGTTCCATACAAATTTTAAGATTTTTTTTTTCTATTTCTGTGAAGAATGCCATTGGAATTTTGATAGAGATTGCATTGAATTTGTATATTAATTTGAGATGTATGGGCATTTTAACAATATTAATTCTTCCAATCCATGAACATGGGATATCTTTCCATTCATTCATCTCTTCTTCAATTTACTTTATTAATTTTTTATAGTTATCAGTATAGAGATCTTTCATCTCCTCGTGAAATTTATTCCTAGATATTTATTTGATTGATTTTTTTGATACTGTCATAAATGGGGTTATTTTCTTGCTTTCTTTTTCAGTTAGGTAGCTATTTGCATATAAAAATACTGCTGATTTTTATATGTTGATTTTTGTATTTTGCAACTTCATTGAATTCATTTATTAGTTCTAACAGTCTTTTTGTGTGTGGAATCATTGAGGTTTTTTAGTTAGAGGATTATGTCACCAGCAAATAGAAGTAGTTTTACTTCTTCTTTTCTAACATGGATGCCTTTTATTTATTTATTTATTCTTATTGCTTTTGTTAATATTTCTAGTGCTATGTTGAATCCAAGTGGCAACAGTGGGCATCTTTGCCTTGTATTAGATTTTAGTCAAAAAACTTTCAGTTTTTCCCCACTGATTACAATATTAGCAGTGTGTTTTTATAAATTGTCTTTATTATATGGAGGAACTTTCTATACCCAAACTATTGAGAACTTTTGTTAATAAAAGACATTAGACTTTGTCAAATGCTTTTTCTGGGTCAATTGAGATATCATGTGGTTTATATCTTTCTTTCTGTTAATGTAATGTGTCACATTGATTGATTTGCATATGTTAAACCAGCCTTGCATGACAAGGATAAATCCCAAATGGACATAGTATATAATCTTTTTGATGTGTTGTTGGATTTGGTTTGTTAATATTTTATTGAGGATTTTTGCCTCAATGTTCACCACAGAAATTGGCCTGTAGTTTTCTTTTCTTGTGATGTCTGGCTTAAGGATCAAGGTGATGCCGGCCACATAACATGTGTTTAGAAGTGTTCTATCTAGCTTTATATTTTATAAAAGTTTACTAAGTATTGATATTAATTCTTTGAATGTTTGGTATAATTCATCTGTGAAGTCATCTGGTGTTGGGCCTTTCTTTGTTGGGAGGTTTTTGATTACTTCTTCAATCTCTTTGTTTTTGGTCTATCAGGCTTTCTATTTCTTCCTGACTCAATATTGGCAGGTTGTATTTTTCCTGAAGAAAATTATTCATTTCTTCTAGGTTATCTAACTTATTGGCATGTAATTGTTTGTAATAGTTCACTATGATCCTTTTTATTTTTGAGGCTTCTGTTGTAATGTCTCCACCTTCATTTCTGATTTTATTTATGAGTCTTCTCTCTCTTTTTAGTTAGTCTGTATAGGTGTTTGTTGATTTTGTCTATTTTTTCAAAGAACTAACTGTTGGTTTTATTGATTCCTTCTAATGTGTTTCTCTTCTCTATTTGACTTATTTTAGTTCTGATTTTTATTATTTTATTTTTTCTCATAAATTTGGGTTTAGTATTTTCTTCTCTTTTATAGTTTTTTTTTTCTGTGTACTGTTAGGTTATTTATCTATTTAACAAAGGCACTTACCGCTTTAAACTTTCCTTATAAAACTGCTTTTGCTACATCACCATAGGTTTGGTATGCTATGTTTCCATTTTGGTTTGTCTCAAGATATTTAAAAATTTTCTTTTGATTTCTTCTTGACTTATTGGTTGTTCAGGAGCATGTTAATTTGACACACAGTTATTACTCAGTATCCATGGGGCATTTGTTCCAGGACTCCCCTGTGGATACCTAAATCCTTAGATGTGCATGTGCCTTATATAAAATGGCATAATATTTGCATATAACCTATGCATATTTTCCTGTATACTTTACATTGTCTCTAGATTACTTATAATACCTAATAATATGAATGTTATGTAAATAGTTGTTACATTGTATTGTGTTTTATTCATATTCTTAGTTTTTAAAAAAAATTTTCTCAATTTTTAAATTTATTATTAGCATATTCATTCTTATAAATTGTGATATTTCTTTATGCCCTTTGCCTGATCTATCACTTTCCAAGTCCCCTTCCCTCCCTACTTGCCATCGCTAGTATCCTTAGGTTTGTTCTCTCCTTCTGAAATTCAACATGTTGTTGTGGTCTTTTCTTTCTTCCTTTCTTTCCTTCCTTCTTCCCTCCCTCCCTCCCTCTTTCCTTCCTAGCAGCCAGTTATGAATGAGAACATGCAGCATTTCCATTTCTTTTCTGCCTTATTTCACTTAGCATAATTTTCTCCAGACTCATCCATGTTGCAGCAAATTGAAGAATTTCTTTCTTTTTGATGGCTGAGTAGTATTCCACCTTGTATATATCCCTCATTTTCTTTGTCCAGTTGTCCGTTGATGGACACTTAGGTTGGTTCCATATTTTGGCTATTGTAAATAGGACATTATTAAAAAGACTGATAATAACAAATTCTGATGAGGATTCAGGGAAAGGGGAATTCTTTTACACTGCAGATGGGACTGTAAATTAGCACAGCTATTATGGAAAACAGTGTGGCAGTTTCTCAGACAACTACAGATAGAGCTACCATATGATCCAGCAATGGGTATATATCTGCTATGTATATATACCACAATGATCCACTACTGGGTATATATCCAAAGGAATGGAAATCTTTTAAAATATTTTTTATACACGGTTGAATCTTTGTATGTGAATCTAGAGATATGAAGGGCCAAGTGTATCTGTGAATTTTCCAAGACTCTTTTATTGATTTCTAGTTTCATACTGTTGTGGTATGAAACAATACTAGATATGATTTCAGTCTTAAATTCATTAAGACTTGTTTGTGGCCTAACATACTGTCTATTTTGGAGAATGTTCTTTGTGTATTGAAGAAAAATGTGTATTCTGCTGTTATTGTATGAAAAGTTCTGTGTATACGTGTTAGCTCCATTTGGTCAAAAGCGCAATTTTCTGTTTAGTTAATCTATTCATTGTTGAAAGTGGGGTACAAAATTCCCTACTATTATTGTATTGTGGTATATTTCTCCCTTCATGTCCATTAATATTTGCTTTATGTATTAAGGTGCTCCAATGTTGGGTGGATATTATGTATTTACAATGATTATTTCCTCTTGATGAGTTGGCCTTTTATCATTAAATAATGAACTTTACTCTCTCTGTGACAGTTTTTGATTTGAAGTCTATTTTATCAGATATAAGTTTAACCATCCCTGATCTGTTTTGGTTACCATTTGCAAGGAATATCTTCTTCCATCCTTTCACTTTCCACCTCTGTATATCCTTAAAGCTCAGGTAGGTCTCTTGTAGGTAGCATATACTTAGATCTTGTTTTTAAAGCCATTTCTGCCAGTTGTTTATTATTTGTTTTTGGCCTTCTAGAAGAATTAACACTTCAATTTGTTGATTACTATAATTTTTCAATTTATTATTTAGATAATGTCTATATTATATCTTTCCTTTTACTTATTAAAGTTGACTGTTATATCCATAACTTCTTTAGGTGAATACTTAGCTTCTTACATTTCTAGCCTTCCTTATTTCCTAGTACATAACTTTAGATCTATAAATTTTTCTCTATTACTTTTTCAGCTGTGTCTTCAGGTTTTTATATAACATATTTTTATTCTAATTCAATTTAAAGCATTTTAAAATCTCTGTTGTTTCTTGATTTAAGGTTTGAATAACATCTATTTCTTTTTTGGCAAACAAAGTTTAAATAACATTTATTTACTATTTGGCAAACATTAGAGTTTTTCTAGATGTCATTTGTTATAGTTGTCTAGTTAAATTATATTGTGGTCAGAGAACATATTCAATATTTTATCAATCCTTTGAAAATTGTAGAGTTTTTTTTATGGATGAGAATATAGTCAATTTTGTGAACATTTCCTTTTTGCTTGAAAGGAAAGAATGTCCTAAAGTTGTTGTATGCTATGTTTACATATAAAATTGTTTGTTCAATGTTAATTATATATGTAAATATGAAAACATATAATTATAAAAATAACTTTATTTTCCAAAATAAAAAAGTGAGAAAAGTAGCATTATTTTACATTTTTGTAAAATCATTTAATGTCTATTTGAATATAAATAGATTCTCGTATCTTTTTCTGCATTCAGTCTGTTATAATATATTGTTTTGGTTAAAGCATATAAAGTAAATCTGGCCTTATACAGATATGCAGTTGAAAAACAACACAAGTCATGGATCCACTGAAAAGATTTCAGGACCACTTGGGGTTGCTCACCTACATATGTATAATGAGACCAGTTTAAGATTGTGATGGGATCCTCTGCATGCAATGCTGATTTTCAGGCACTGGTAACTGAAATCCAGTACTGAATTCTGTAACTCATCACATTCTTTAATAGCAGCAGCATCTGAATTAGTGACTGTGTATTTTGGATATAGAAAACTCTTCATGGGATGATAACCTTTCAAAGTGAGTGGGAAATATTTATAAAATAAAATATGGGACAAAATGTAAAGTTAAATTGCAATTTAAATTGAAAGCTTGTTATCTAAGTTTTTTTTTTTTTTTTCCTGTTCAAATGGTAAAGACCTACTCTTACAAAGAGCCCTGTCTTCTCTTTCTGTGCTCAACTGTTCCTTATAACTCAGTACGGAAACACCACATATTATATTATTAGATGATCAATGAACATTTTCTTTCTGAAAGAAATATATTCTTCTCTTGAGAGACTGTGAGCCAGTCAAAATTGTCAATCCAAACAATTCGATGTTGTGAAAAGATCTTTATCTTATCCCTTTTCAAAAGTAATTTTTTTGAGCATCATTACTACTAGTACTATTATTACAACTACTGCTTCTATTAGTGTTATTTAAATATTTTTAAGTGAGGCAGGTAAAGCTTAGGGAATTTGAATATGTTGACCAATGTCATGAAACAAGATGTGGAAAAGCCAGAATTATGTTTTTAGTGCATAATCCATATGAGGATTAGGAGACTTCATTCTCTAAACCCTAATTGGACTGTATCTTGTCATATAGTTGAAGTCTGTTGATATATCACATGCCATAAATGACATTCAATTCTTTCAAATAGGCCAGTCATAAGAATTTGGTATACAAAATCCTATATTAGGATATATTTTGCATAATTAGGTCCTACTGTATCCACTGTTTTGTAACAATGTTTTTCCTCATAAAAATAACTTGTAGAAAAAAATAAAAATAAAAATAAATTGCAACATTTTCTCATGTTATTAGGTGGTTTCACAGCCATAATGACTGCATTGTCATACATTGTCATACAAAATGAGGATGCAGAACAATTATTCAGTCGATATGGTTGCTTCTGATTTTGATTTATTATTTTATATAATTACCTATGTCCAAATATTGATTACTTTAAATTGTATAAAAGTTTAATGTTTTTGAAGCATAGTTCTAATATTTGCAATGGTAATTTTGTACCAGTCTACCTTCCACAACATTGGCCAAGTAATATTTAAGAGCCTTGCTTCTGACTTTTGCAGAAGCTAGGTATTATCAATTAAAAAGGAAAATTCTTCAATGTAGTTGTTGTGGTTATCATTTATTTTGCTATTTCAGTGGTTGGAGTAATAGAGCTGTTCTCTATCTCAATTTTTGCTGTTCTAACAATTGCTAAAACTCATCAAACTATACATCTAAACAGGATGATATTTACTGTATGTTAACTGTAGCTCACTAAACTGACTTAAAAGTAAGTATGAAGTTTTATATCTCACTCAGGCAGTATATCCATCATGGATCAGCAGGGAGATTTACTCTAGGAGGTCCTCATTCTGGGACTTAGATTGAAGGGGAAGTTACCACCTCACATATTATAGAGAGAAAGTGAGTACAGTGAAAACTCTAAAAGTTTCATCTGGAAATAACATGCATCACTTCCATTACATTGCACTGGATGAAGGAAATCACGTGGTTACTCATACTTTCAAGGATACTGGAAAGTACAATTCTACTCAGAAGGCGAATCAGAAAATTTGTGAACATTTCTAATGACAACCATATTCTCTGATCTGCTCCAATAAGGCACTAAACATTTTTGTTCACCAATGATAATAAACTGAATTTATCTTACCTAAAAGTTAAAAACACATTTTTATCATAAAGTTTTACCTGATATATTAACACAGGATGTTCTGTAGATTGTCTACATAGTTTTAGAAAAATCAGTTTTCCTAACAATCTTCAGTTTTTCCAATGCAACTTACAACAAAAGCTCTGAATGAAAAATTGTTATGGCTATATCCTCAATATTAGAACAAATGACTGGCACATATTAGCCACCCCCAAAAATATTTGTTGAGTGAGTAGCATGAGTAACTCTAGTGAATAGAATGCTTTCAGAAGATAATTAAATATTTTTTGTTTTAGTCAAAAAGAAATGTTTCCGTAGACTGTGAGTCTCATTATAATATAAATTGACCTAGGAAACCAGAAGAAAACTTCAAACATAGAAATTAGAAGACTTACACATCCAGGGTTTAAGAAAAATCAGGCAATGAAAAAGTAATAAAAATGGAAAATAGCTTAATTTTTTCAATGTCAGGATGAGGAGGGGAATGTGGGACTAGCTAGTGGTCATTTGAAAGATGAACTCAGGTTTAGTACTTATTTGAGAACAAATCTAAGGTGTTGGAGATGATTATACACAGCTACAGACTTCGACACAGCAAAGATAATGCTTCAGACAGTGTGTATTTTAAACTTAGAAAATTCTGATTCTGGATTAGAGGATAGAATTAAACTGTTTTGTATACGTCACACATCTGATGTTCTTGGAAGCATTGGTGGAGGGTTAAATACTTACTGTCCGCTGCCTAGAAGTCTTTAAGATGAGGTCTTGACTATGGAGCACAGCACAGTTCTAGTATTTTACATTCTGTAAGCTGACTGAAAGACTAGTTTTATTGCAGAGTTTGTTTCCTTTTAAATGAAATTGCAAAGCCTACATCGAAACCTGAGGTGTGCAACCAAAGCATGATATGTTCTTTATAAAATGTCAGTTTTCCTATATGTCATCATGCCACAGTTAAATGTTTATATTTATTTCCCTTGAATAAATTGCTCACAAGCAACAAAAGATGTGTTGAATGTATAAGATTCTCTCTTACTCAACTGCAAAGTGAGTTTTCTGAAAGATTTATTATTTTATTTTTCACGTATGTCAGCCATTATATTTCAACATCTATAATATCTCCATTCCTTTCATTTTTATAATATAATTAAATATCTAATAAACATGGTTAAGACTTAATCCTAGCAAAAGCTTTAAAATTCAAAGCCTGCAAAAAAGAATAATACAATGTTAAAAATCAAAGGCAAGATCTTATGCTTTGAACCAACCATCCAGATAAAACGTAGGCCATTTTATTCAAGACAATAAATAACCCAAGCCTTCATTAACCTTTATTCTTTTTTATTAGCAGTCTTGGCACCATGGCTCTGAGCCAAGCCCAACAGGCTGTCCATAAAGTGACATTTTAGAGATTGGCAAAGCAATGCACTTTCTGTCACAGTACACTATCTTGAGTTTTTGTCCTTCACAGCAGGGAAAAGTCTCTCTGGATCCTTTTGTCCTTTTAAAAGGAGACTTGAGTGCATGTACACACAGATAAGTGTAAGAATTTTTCTTGTCAATATGAAAAATAAATTATTCATCCTTATTATTTTAAGATAGAAGACTAGGTATTTGAGTTGGTTGTAAAGTATCTTAAACCAAATTCAGCCAAAGAAATAACTTACAATAAACCCAATTGTTTGAGACTTCCTTAAATGATGCATTTTATTTCATGAAGATGCATTTGAGTAGAATGTTTTCTGGTTTTTTGATTTGCTCTAATAATGTAGATGATTATTTACAGAAAGTAGATAGGTAAGAACTGGTAGTTACAAAGACAAAAATAGTACTATGCAGTATTAGTAAGTGGCAAAGATGTGCATTAAGATATGAATGGTTTTGATAACATACAGCTGAATAAAAATGTGAGATATTTATATGTATAAAAATATGTTAACTAAAAAGCATCCATTCAAGATATCAATGCACATGTTTTAGAAAGACGTAGAACAAAGCCATGTACATTAAATACTTTAGGATTATTGCTTAGGTTGAGAGTGTGGAATGGGGGTACAAAATAGGGATAAAAGGGAATAGATAGATGATAGATAGATAGGTAGGCAGATAGATAAAACGAGAGACCTTGCGTGACCAGTGATGATAATGTGCCATAATGCCAAAATTATAATTAACTCAGACATCTTCCTGTGAGATTAAAAAAAAAAAAATTCTAGTGTGAATTGAACGTGAAAAACATTTGAAGCTCTTCTCCTTTCTTTCCTCTTCTGAAAAAAATAGAGAAACCACTTCAAATACATAGGTTTGTATGCATGGCTAAGACTAGGGAAAATTATAAAATGGGAAAATTATAAAATAGGAAAATATTACCACTAAGGTGTTCTAAGGTGACTTTCTCAAGCCTTTTCTCTACATCTATGACTTTAGGGCCAAGAACATGAGTCTGCCTCTCCTGCCAGATCCTATAATTCAGTAAATTCCTCACTTTAGGGTCATTGAGGTATAACCTATAACTTTTTTAGGAATAATTGTAAAGGGAAAGAAGAAAAGAGAAAAAACGTATCTACACGGTACCTAACACATACTAGAATATCAAAATGTATACTATAGATTATATATATATATATATTCAATATATACAAATCTAAATATATAGTGTGTGTATATGTATATATATTCTACACATTTTCATTCCACATATGGAGGCCTTTGCTGTACTAGAGTTTTCTCTAAGTTCTAGGAACACCACCATGAACAACACGGAGTCTGCATCCCCTGGGGTTTACTTCTGCAAAGGAGATCAACAACACACAAACAAATAAAGCTACAGCATTGGGTAGTAGTAATTGCTACCAAGAATAAAAATAAGTAGAGAAAAGATAGAGAGTGACAAGGAAGCTGTCTTTATAGAGAGACAAAGCAGAGACTCTCTGAGAAGGTGGCATTTGAGCAGAGCCCCGAATGATGCAAGACTCCTCAGGTCATCCAACAATTAATGGAGTTCAGATGCCAATATAGCTCTGTATCATAAAAGCTATACAGTATGCCTGCGTTTTCCAACCATAAACTCAGGCATACAGGTAATTATTTTTCTCTAGTTCATCATCAATTTTATTTGTTCTAACATTTTAAATAATGCCAGCAAACAACTTAGTAAATTCCAGTTAAACAGTGATTTCTGTTTTAAACTCACTCAATTCAGTCTTGTAATCATGCTATCCTTTCCTCCTCCACAGGATATATCTAAGCAGTGGTGGTGTGAAGACTGTGTATGTCTCTGGGGTGGGCAGGGGGACTTATATAGCATCACCGTCCCAAGTGAGTTCAATAAAAACATATGGTCCACAGTTGGCCCATGTTGGCATCCACTGAAGTGTGTAAATATGGGCCATTGCATTGTCATTCCTTTGCAATGGCATCCTCTGAGGTGTCTGTCTTCCTCCCTAGTCTCTGACCATATGGTTTAGAGTGCCTTCTGCTGCCATATCCCCTTGTCAAAGACACCGAACTCTTTTGGAGTTTTTTTCTCTCTCAGCTGTATTTTACGACCTTCTCAAGGGCAGGCAATGGTAGACTGGGCTTTCAGGCTGGTTCAGGTCCTTGATACCTGCATATCTATCTCTCCTCTAATCTTCCTCTAATATGAGGTGAAGGGAATTCCTTCAAGCTTTTCCCTTCTCAGGATTTGCTGTAGGAAAGGGGATTTCTTTCCTCTAGACTTGCATCCAAACAAGTTTTTACCGGTTTCTATCATCATTCCCTCCCCACTGAAGTAATAGGGAAGGCAGGATGTAGGAGAACTGCACAGTATATAACCTTTCTGTCTTTTTTATTATTATTTTTAACTTGGACGTGGACAATTTGTTGTCTTTACCCTTTTGCCACAGTGTCCTCTTGAGGGCAGAGCCCCTTAGCACTGAAGGAATGAACTTGTGAAACAAACTGAAGTGATTCAGTGAAGCTTGGAAAGGGGATAAATGGTTAAATATTTCACAGATTCTGCAAGATGCTAATTAAACATACTCAAATTCTCTTGCCACAAAACCTACAAAATTCCAGAGAAAACTTATGAAATATTAACCAAAACATGGCTGCTCCTACCAAAAGAAAGGCTGGGAAAAAGTGAGACCACATTAGAGTCTACACATACTCCAGAAAGATTCCGGGAGGTAATGGAGGGGAAGAGACTGTTGGAGAAGTCTTGGGTCTGTACAGGGAAAAGAGTCAGTTTAGAAACCACCCCACCTAAAGCTGCAACAGAAAAGAAGGCTCTAGGACAAAACCATTGAGCCCACAATGAAGGGATGTTGTTTATCTGAATATTGACTTGGTTGGGGATTAAAATGCAATAAATAAAAATGCTTATATGTTTTTGGTCCTGAGTTACATTATACACATTGTCTAAAAGTCATAATCACAATAATTTAAAGATAATTATATCTATAATTTCCTTGTGAATCTGGCCAAAGCAAACCTAAAAACTGCTAAAGATATCCTCAAACACCAAAGGAAGATATGAGATGAAAGAAAAAATGGTGAGTAAAGAAAGAAGATATGGGTAAATCGAATAAAATGTTGGCCATATAGAAAAAGTAATATTATAAATAACATCTAAAATGTAGAGATTTTTTAAAGGACACAATTAAAAGGCAGGATAATTATAGCATGGAAACTAGGAGAGGTTATAAAACATTTTAGGGTCTTTAAGTTGTTTAAAAGGAGGATAAAGAACTTGATCACATTTAATCTTTAAGTTAGGCACGTAAGTTAAAATTTCAAGGTTAACCAAGCACACATATACACAAATAGAATTATTTTTCTAAAGCAGAAGAGGATAAAAATAGAAATAGAAAAAATTACCAACTTTAAGTTAGCATGAAATAAGATATGAAGCAGAGGAAAAAATTTAACAGGAAAATCTTTAAAAATAGGAAGCAACAACATGGATGAGCTTGGAGAAACTTATGTCGAGTGAAATAAGCAAAGCACAGAGGGATAAATACCACATGTACTCACTTGTAAGTGGGAGCTAAGAGAGAAAGAAGAAAGGAAAGAAAGGCCACAGTGGTTCATTGAAATTGCAGAGGGAGAGAACATACCTAGGGATACAAAGTGGTGTGAGGGAAAAGGGTATGCGGAGGGAGGTTGGGGATAATTGGGTGGGGAACATAAGGTATAATCCCAGTTCGTGGTAATGGGTATGGATCTGACCATCACATTTGGGCACAAGTAGTGACAATCAGCTTTGTATGCCATGAATATTCATAACCAGTAAAAAAAGAAAAAGAATCTGCAATATTTAACAACGTGAATGAACCTGAGGACATGATGCTAAATTGATGAGTCAGTCAATGAAGGACAAATACTGCATGATTCTACTGGCATGAGGTACTTTAAATAGCTAAAATCATAGAAGCAGAGGGCAGAATTGTGATGGCCAGGGGCTAGGAGGTGAGAACAATGGGTTGTTGTTGTAGATGTGAACAAAGTTCCAGCCTTGTAAGATGACTGCGTGTTAGAGATTTGCCATACAACATTGTGCCTATAGTTAACAATACCATACTGTTCCCTGCTGTATACTTTTGTGTAGTATAAGTTTATTAAGAGAGTAGGTCTTATATTAAATGTTAGCACAATTTTTAAAATTCAGCCAATAAAGTTAGAAGAATCTTTTTTTGGTCATTGAAATCTCTAAAATTGGATTGTGATAGCTGCATAACTCTGTACACTGACAAAGTATCAAAAAGTTGTGTATTTAAAAGGGTGAACTTTAATACATGCAAATTATAGATCAATAAATTTGTTTCAAAAAGTAAAGAAAAATAGGAAGCAAAAGTGGTAGAAATAAATCCAAACATATCTATATATTTAGAAACTACCTAAAAATACCCACTACTTGTTCTTTAGTAGAATACACCTAAAATATAAAGACTGATAAAAATAAGGAGTTAAAATTTGAAAAAAGGAATTCAAGCAAACACTAACCACAAGAAAGCTGGTGTAGCTCCTTTGTTGAGGGATATGTGTTCTCATGAGGGTGGCTGACAGCAACAGTAGTGAGACATGAGTCACTCAAGTCACTTTGTAGTACTGGACATCAACGAGGAACAGCAAGTGGCAGGACATGATGGGAACTGTTTGTAAGCTCATGTGAAATACCTTAGAGGATTTTCAAGACATACTTGTCTCAAAGTGAGGAGAGTTTTGTATGGGATCAGAGTAATATGATATGCATGTATTTAGGAACAAATAATGTCACATTAACTATAAAATTTTCTGATTTGTACCAGCGGCAGGTAGGATTTGGAGAAATATGGATTCTACCCATTACTTTTGATTGCAACTTTCCAGGAGTCCCTGAATCCCACTGATAAGCAGTTATTGATCTATCAACTACAGATTATTTCTGCAAATAAGTAGACCTGACTAATACTAAAGATTAGGTAAATATCCAAGCTTAAGGCTCTTTTAGAATCAACTTATAAAGGAGGTTAGAGATGCCCAGTAAGTGTAAAATTAATTATATCTAAACTAGAATAAATTATAAGATATTCACTATGGTAGTAAAACAATATCAATTTTAATTTATCACTCATGTGTTAGGTACCAAGTACTAGCTGGGCTGTTCTTAACATATTCTCATTTAATCTTTTAAAGTCACAATTCCTTGAAGTTCATACAACAAGCATACAGGTATCAGGCTGTTGGGAGGGAGGGGGACAGGGAGGAGGGAGGGAGGTTTCGGTAATGGGCCACAATAATCAACTGCATTGTATATTGATAAAATAAAATTAAATTTAAAAAAAAGTAATTCTAGAATTAAATGAATTAAGTATTCAGTTTCCAATTTACCACTGTTTCATATTTAAGGGTGAAGGATTAAGGGATGGATATTTTGCAAGGGATCAAGAAGGTATACAGGCAGGAAGATAAAAATTCTGCATAAAACAAAGACCCTAAATGATTATAAACTGTATCCATTCCCATCTTCATTCAAAATTTTATGTTCAGAAGTTAGTTTTAATGAATGCAACATATACTGCTTTTAGTTTCAATGGAAACATAGAGAACATCAGTTACATGAACGGCCTAGACTGACATAACTTTAAAAAATGAAAAAAATAAAAAAATAAAGTCATCAATATGATGATTGTATTATCTCTGTTTTGGCTAGGAAAACTAAATTTTAATGAGATTATATAAGTAGTTTAAGACAACATAAGAGAAATTAATGCAACAATTTTCTAAAAATTCATATCCTGTTTTTCTGATTTATTTTTTCTCCTTTGCACTGATCTCTATATAACATATCACAGTATTTATTATACTGTTTATTTTTTTAAATTGTATAGCTGCCTAATTAGAAAGAGTGTAAAGATTTCTTATTATTTTGTTCACTGCTCTTTTTCTAGAACCTTAAAGAATTCCTGGCACGATAGGAAATTAGCAAAGATTTTTTAAATGAATGAACAAATAATAAATGATCTATGATTAAGATCTTCACTATGAGCAAATGAGATAGTGTTTGTAGGATATTCCACCTACTTGGGAAGCCCTTTTTTCAAAGTGGGAATAAACCATAATATTATATAAACTATTGAAAAGAAAGGATTTTAAAAGTTGGAAAATATATTGCCAAAGGGAAATCAGGAAAATAATCATTACTGAATAAGAAGGAAATAATACATGCACTTAAAATGAATGTGAATTAATGAGACCTTATCTGAAATGTAGACGCTGAGAAAAATGCACAAATTTGCACATTTACTGAAGGTATATAGTTGTGTATTTTGTGATTTAAGACCACTGATATCATATTTGGCCCCAAATCAAAGCCACTAGCTTTGTATTAAATTTTTAAAAATGGTTTACGTTAATAGAAATTGTGTTCCATTTCCATGTTTATTATAGTTGATAGGCATTACTGTATGTCTACTTCACCTCTTTCTCGCAATGTGATTTCTTAAAAAGGCAATAATAGCATTCAGTTCTTCAGATCAACAAGAGCAGTACTCTTGCCTCTAGCACTAATTAATTGGTGGCTTGTAGAGTTGAGAGGCACAATTTCATTTATGTAAATATTCTGTTTCAATTACTCTGGGTTATAGATGAATTGTGAATAGCTTAGCTTTAAGGAGAAACTGAGATGCATTTTAAATAATACATTCAGGCCTATGTATGTATAAGAAAAGGGACACAAAGAATCTGAAAGGTGTTCTATGTTTTGTACCCGTTTTGAATTTATAACTCATTTTTGAAAATGTTATTGCTATTGTGCCAAAGTTCATGAAGATATTTGTGGTTAAAAATCATTTATTCTATCAAAGTCCTAAAAATGCAATTGAATCTCTTATTTTATGTGCAAGTATTTTTCCTAATCCATTGTGAATGTGTTTTCTGTTCCTTTAGCCAACACATAAACTGGTGGTCTCAGGCATCTATTTCTATTAAACAAGTAACATTAATAACAATATGTAACATTTACTGAGGGCTTACTACGTCCTAGGCTCTTTTTTGTATTATGCACTTTATACGTACTAACTTATTCAAACTTGAATACAACTTTGTGCCATATTTACTACAATTATTACTTTCATTTAACAGAAGAGAAAACTTAGGCTAGGTCACATAACCAGTGAGCAGTGGGTCCAGGATTCAAACACAGGAACCCTGGTTCAGGAGCACACACTATAAAAACTATGGTGATATTAATTATGATTAGAATTACAGTAGCAATTGCACCTGTTTCTTATGTGACAAACACTGTGCTGAATGTTTTATACAGATTATCCTCTCTTCATTAATTTACTAAGTCAATTGACCATAGATGTGTGTGTCTATTTCTGGATTTTGTCATTTCTACAGATCTACATGTCATTATTTAGACCAATACCACACTCTAATGCTTACTGCAACTTCATAGAAAGTCTTAAAGTTAGGTAATGTAAGTCCTCCCACATTTCTCCTGTTTTTTTCAAATTTGTTTTGGCTATTCTAGATCCTTTACATTTCCATATAAATTCAAAAATGAGCTTTTTAACTTCAGAAATAAAAATATCACTAAGATTTTGAATAGAAGTTGACTGAATTTATTTCTGTTTCTGCTCTATCACACAAGCTAGCATTTCCATTACAAAATCAGACAGAAGTGAGGAGAATGGACATTTCACCCTAATTCTGCTCTTAGAAGAAGTTTATTTTGTATTTACCATTAAAATATGATGTTAACTACAGGTTTTTATTATACATGAACTTCACCAAGTAGTTGAAAGATCACTTTTGGTCCTAATTTTCCTAAGAGATATTTTTTAACCACAAAAAAAGCAATGAATTTCTTTAAATACTTTTTATGCATCTATACATATTGATCATACAATTTTTCTATTTCAGTTTGTTAATATGGTGAATTAGACTGGTTGCTTTGAATGTTAAACCAACCTTGCATTACATGGATAAATTCCACGTGATTATGAAATATTTTTTAATATGTTGCTTGATTAAATTTCCTAAAATTTATTAAGAATGTTTTATCTGTGTACATAAGGGATATTGTCCTATAGTTTGTTTCTCTTGTCTAGTTTTGAAATGAGGGCATTCTGGCCTCATAAAATAAATTGAGAAATTATCTGGTAACGTTGTGGAAGATCTTATATCAAATTTGTAACATTATCTCCTTATATTTGGTGGAATTAAGTAGTGGAACTATCAGGTCTTGTACTTTTATTTTTGTGGTTAGATTTTGACGGCTATACAATAATTTTGTTGTAATTTGGGTCTTTCTAGGAATTTGTCCATTTCATCTAAATTATCAAATGTACTGGCATAAGGTTTCTTATAATAGTCCCTTGTCATTTCAATATCTGTAGGCTCTTTAGTCATGTTTCCTCTTTCTTTCCTCATGTTGGTAATGTGTGTGCCCTCTCTTTTATCCTTTAAAACTTATAGCTAGAAATTTATCACTTTTATTTATCTTTTCAAAGAACGAACTTTTGGCTTCATTAGTTTTCTCTATTGTTTTCCTGTTAATTATTTCACTGATATTTGTCATTATCTTTTATTATTTGCTTTCTTCTCCTTTCTTTGGATTTGATTTGTTCTTTACTAGTTTTGGTTTTGTTTGTTTGTTTGTTTGTTTGTTTGTTTGATGTTGAAGCCTCGATAAAGGGTCTGCTGACTACAGCCCATGGGTCAGCTCCCTGTTCCTGTAAGTACATTTTTATTGGAATGCAGCCACAATCATTTGTTTGGATATTGTCTATGATTGGTTCTCACTACAACAATGGAGTTGAGTAATTGTGGTAGCGATCACATGGCCTGGAAGTCTAAAATATTACTGTCTGAGACTTTAAGAAAAAGTATACAATTATTGGCCAAGATAATTGTTTTGTGATTTTTCTTCATTTCTAGTATCAGAATTGAAAGCTATACATTTCCATCTAAGCACTGTTTTATCTGTCTTCCCCAAATTTCAATGTGCTCTGTTTTTGTCACTTGTTTTTTTCTTATTTGCCTTCTGATCCGTTCCTTGACTCATGGCTTGTTTAGAAATGTATGGTTTAATTTCTAAGTATTTAGAGGGTTATCTTATTCCTTTCTGTATTGATTTCTAGCATAATTTCCTAGTAGTTGATTATAATAGACATTTTGTATGATTTTAATTCCTTCCAATTTATTTAGGTTTGTGTTATAATGCAGATTGTAATCTAACTTGTTAAATGTTTCATGTACACACTGAAAAAAGAGTCACAAAATTACAGCCCATGGGCCCTATCTAGACTGCAGAGTGTTTTTTAAGTAAAGTTTTATTGGGATACAGCCACTTTCATTCCTTTATGTATTGTCTGTGGCTGTTTCTGTGCTTCATAGGCAGAGTTGAGTAATTGTAACAGAGGACATATGCTCTGAAAAGTCTAAAATATTTCATTTCTGGTCCTTTAAAGAAAAAAAGCTTGCCAGCCACTGCTTTAAAAGAACGTTTTCTGCTCGTCTAGTGAAGTGTTTCATAAATGTCAATTACAAAAGGTTGCTCAAGTCTCTTTTATCCATACTGATTTTCTGTCTACTTGTTCTATCAGTTGAGAGAAAGGTGATGAAATCTCCAACTGTAATTGCAGATTTGTCTACTTCTTGTAGTTTCTATAGTTTGCTTCATGGAGTTTAAAGCTCTATTTTTAGGTACATAAAATTTAGCTTTTTTATGTTGATAAACTGACCACTTTATTATCTTTGCTAATATTCTTTGCTTTGAAATGCACTTATATCTTTTTCCACACTTTTGCTTTTTTTCTTTTTACTTTGAGATAATTCTATTTAATTACATATTCACATTGAATTGTAAGAAATAATGCAGAGAAATACTGCATACCTCTCACTCAGTTTTTTTCCAAAGGTAACATCTTATATACCTATCATACAATATCATAGCCATGATATATACTTTGGTAGAAACGACCTACTTTATTTAGATTTCACCACTTTTACATGTACTCATTTGTGTGTGTGTGTGTGTTTAATTCTATGTAGTTTTATCAAATGTGTACATTTGCATGACTGTCCACACAGTCACAATATAGAAGAGTCCCATCACAAAGATCCCATGTGCTATCCTTTTATGGGCACAGCTACTTCTTTCCTTTCTTCTCTTCCAAATGCCTGGCAATTTTCTCTTTATATCTAAACATTTGTCATTTCATGAATATTGTATAAATTAAATTATATGATATGTAACCATTTTATTTTTTTCCCCTTGGCATAACTTTTTGTATATGTCAGAGTACATATCTGTTTTTTTGTATTGCTGATTAGTATTACACGGTATGCATGTACCACCATTCGTTTAGCCATTCATCCGTTGAAGGACATCTGGGTGGTTTCAGTTTAGGATTATTATGAATAAAGCTGCTATAAACACTCATGCACTGGTTTTTGTATGAACATACACACAGCTTCAATTCTCTGGAAGTATAATTACTGTATCATGTGGTTGTTGCATGTTTACTTTTTAAAGAAACTGCCAAAATGTTTTCTGGAGTGGCTGTACCAATTTACCATCCAACCAATAGTGTATAAGTGATACAAGGTCTCTGCAACCTCACCAGCTATTGATTGCTTTAGGGTTTATACTACATATGTTTAACATATCAAAGTCCACCTTCAAGTGATATACTACTGGATGTATAAGACCCTTAAAACAGTATACTTCCATTTATCCTCTACCTATGTGATAAACGTCGTAACACACAAAAAACCAGAAATGATTTTTAGTGTTTTTTCTTTTTTTTTATTGTTAAATAGTTGGTTATTCTTAAAAGGACATAAACAATAATTACTCATAGACTATCCAGTTTGATACTCTCCATTTCTTTGTTTAGAGCTAGGTTCCCATTTGGTATTATTTTCCTTGTGCTTAAAAGACTGTCTTTTAAATTTCTTGGAGTGTATGTCTGCTGGTGATGAATTTTTTCAACTTTTGAATGTCTGAAAAATCCCATATTTTGTCTTTATCTTTAACAGATATTTTTTGATGCACAAAGAATTCTAAGTTGAGAAAGTTTTTTGTTTTATTTCGGTTTTGGCTGTTGCTTTTAGTACTCAGGTATTAGCATTGATGATGCAGTGCAAGCAGCCTATTTTAACATGCGCAATTTTAATCCAATAATCAAACCCTCTTTAAGATAGAGTCTAGCATCATCTTTTTTTTTTAAATAAGTAGATCATTTTGTTTTAAAAATAAATTATTTCTTTTTACTATCATTGACTTGTAGTTGCATAAATTGGTTTTATTGTTCTTTAAAAGAAGAGAGAAAATGTACAATGGGAAAGTGTCTTAGTAAGCGACTGCGAGAAAGTATTTATAGATTTGAGCTTGTGTTAGGTGATTTTGTGGAAGATCCAAGAAAGCAGGGCTTTGCTCCAGATTAAATGTTGTCAGGAAGCAAGAACAATTCTACAACGGGGTTCTTAATAAACATTATTTACAAGGCAGAAGGAATAAATTGAGGCACAGATGTAATTGTTAAAGAAGCAGCAGTTAGTCAAATTAGTCAGGATTGAGATATTTGGTCTTATTTATGGCTTAGACAATGATTATATTACCTATGTTGAGTCACGACTGTGGAATAGTCTTGTTTCTGTCTTAATTCTTAGCAGTATCACAGAGTAGCTTTGTCAGACGGTAATGATTCTGTGAAATTGTTTACGTTCAACAGAGGAAAACCAAGGCCTAGCTGTCAGTGCCCAGTCACCTCCCTAATGCCAAGGGCTACTTTTCTTTCTCATTGTCATGACACAAATGAAGGGCAGCATGGTAAAGTGGCAAGAGCCTTGCACTAGTATTCGTAAGACCTGGATTACCACCATTCTTTCTCAGCTCTGGGTCATTGGATAAATAAACCAAAATTTCTGAGTCTTAATGTTTAATTTATCTTAGGTAAAATTTCTGAGTCTAACCCTTTGTAAAATGATATAGTTAAATATAATGATTTCTGAAGTTGTTCCTATTTCTTACATTCTGTGAAAGAATCCTGCTCTAAGCTAATGGGATTTCATCCTGAAATGTTGAATAAAATGAAACAGTCAGGGAGTTATATTTATTGCTTTAGAAATAAGCTTTATAGTAAAGATAAAAGGTCTCTATGCCCTGCTTACAACTTCCTGAATCTCTGGGAATAAGTCCATGAACAATGCTGTTTCCTATTTCACTCTTTCCAAGAATGCTGATAATAGTACTTCCATTTCATAAAGTAGCTTTGACAATAATAAAATTTTATTTTGTTTTCTTTTAATAGGAAGGATGACTCATTGCAAGTCATTATTTTCATTCCCTCTCTGTAAATCTCAAATCAACATGTTTTATGGGAATTTTTTTAATTTAATAAGTTTTATGGCTGAATTTGTAAATAAGAGAAAATTTTCAAAATTTTAGAATGATGTTCATTAGAATTCATAGTTTTGTTTCTGTCTTCTGTGTAACTGAGGTTGCTGGTAGTGCCTCACATTTTAGCAATGAATCCTTTCAAAATATTTCACAACTAGGTACTGGAAAGAATGTAGGCTTTGTTTGTTTCTGTTTGTTTGTTTGTTTGTTTGTTTGTTTTTGTCTAGGCTTTCCACAACCCTCCTGCTCCTTGTTAAAAGCTCATGGGGTATATCTATCTCTTTCCTAATCAATGCTTTGATATATTTAATATTTTTAATAGCCAACATGTCTTTACGTGTGTTTCAGACTTCTTTGCATAACCATGTAAATACACAGCCTGAGCTGCTAATTCAGATTATGTTTCCTTTACCATGTGTAAATCCCCTATAAATGGCTCAATCAGTGACTAGAGCAAAATTATACTTGTCTGTCTCTGGTGTGGGATCTTCTCCAAGTTGACAGATGGCCTTGCTTCACCTGTCTGCTCTCACCACAGTTCTTGGCAGAATCATTGGCTGGATGTACACAGATAAAGAGAGGGTTCAGCCTATTAAGTAACCAGTGAGAATCTGCTTAGATTTATCTTTTTCCTATTAACTTTTAAAGCCTATCAAAAAAGGGATAGAAGATTCACATAAAGTTCTTTGATGAAAGAGACACATGGGCATCTAAGAACTTGGTTATAGGTATATTGGGGCAGGAAATAAAATGTTTAGCCTGTGACTTTATTAAGTGCAAATATTTTTACTATTTTTTCACCACCTCTGATTTAGCTGGCCTCTTTTCTAGAAGAGGTTAGCAGACCAAGCCCATGACCACCATTAAACCATCAGTGAATTAATCCATTCACAAAGGTACAGTCCTCACAATCTAATCACTCCTTCAAGGCCCCACCTTTCAATTACCATAATAGGTTTTCCCACCCTCTTAACACTGTTAGTGGGGTTTAAGCTTCAATGAGCTTTGAGAGAACATTCAATCCACAGAATGGAGTTTTCAAGCCAGTGTGAGATGGAAGACAACATACATGTGAGTACTATTACATATTATGAAAAGTGGCTATTCGTAATCGAGAAAGGTGCACACTAATTGTCGTGAGAGCTCAGAGAGGACAGAGACATTTCATTCAGGGATAGCAAGGTGAGGAAAAGCTCAAAGAAATAATATAGAGAGATAGGCCTTTTCTCTCTTTTCTTCACCCTGGTTTGATCAGAATTTGTGTCACGCTATCAAACTGTTTTGTCTGGGACTTCCTTAAAGCAATGCGGTAGCTACTGAATAACTAGGCCAAATGAAAGTCATCTTTAGACACTAACCCAATTTCTATTTTGCCTTGTTCTGTCATTTGAAGGCTTTTTCTCAGAGGAGTGAAGAGTTTTAACCTGAAAAATCTGTCTCAGTTCAGTCCTGGAATCTGGTCTTTATGCTTCCAGATGGGTCATGACAGGTTTCTCTTCCTTGTGCCCTTCCTCCATGAAACAGAGCATGAAAATTAATATGCCAGATAATAACAACAACATTTAATAAGTGTGATTGTTGGAAAAGAATCTTGGACGGCATAATCAGAAAACAACAAAACTGTTCAGAGTTTTTATATCATCCGTGAATCTATATAACATCTCTTTATCCATCCATTCATTCATTCAACAAATATTCATTGAGCACCAGTATGTGACAGACAGTGTTATAAGCGCTTGGCAATATGGCTTCAAATAAGACATAAAAGATCTCTGCTTGTTATAAACTGTACAGTATTTTATATGTAAGTAATATATTAAAGTGAGTAAATGAATAACCCAGTAGCATTAACTATTATGAATGAAATAAAATAGTGCTGTTAGAAATGGCCTCAAGCAAAATGCACATTTGATGGAGTCAAGGAGAAATCATCTCTAAAGAGATCACATAGAGTTGAGACCCACAAAATGAGAAGAAACCTGCTCTGTGACAAGCTGGAGAGAGCTGTGGGAGTGTGGTCAAATTGAAGAGAGTAGCAAGTGTTAAATTAGTGAGGCAGAAATTAACTTGGTTCAGGAAACTCCCCCAAAAACTGTGTGGCTGGAATATAGTAAGGAGAAAAATTATGCAGAAGCCATGTGGTGCAGGGCCTGGTTGGGCAGGATAAAAGGCTGGATTGGTGTCTTTGCAATGCGAAGCCATCAGAGTGAGATCATGTACTTTTCATCTTTAAAAGTTTCTTCATTGGGCAATAAGTGTGCAATTAGGAGGAACAGATTCATTAGGAGCTATTATTGTCATATAGATCAGAGATGATGAGTTCTGTTAGAAGTGGATAGATTTGGGTCTAAATTTGGGCTGTGGGCAAATAATACTTGCTATTGTGTAGAATGGGTGGGACCATGAGTCAAAGGAAGGAATTATGATGGTTCTTAGATTTTTGTCTGAATAAGATGGTGGATAGAAATATAATTCACTGAGGCTGACAAAGGTGGAGGTATGGACAGATAAATGAGCTCTATGTCAAGTGTATCATTTTTGATATATCTATTAAACATGTAAGTGGCAATTTCAAGTAAGTAGTTGAATATGTGGAGTATGGAACTCAGAGAGGATAACTAGAAGAGTATTTAAAGCTGTGAGACCAAGGGTAAGATCAAATATCCAGAGGAAACAGAGAGCTCTAAAAGAGAAGAGGAATAAACCCTGGGGCTTTGCTTTGGAGAAACTCACGGGGTTCTGATGCAGATTTAATGGGGGATAATGCTTACATAAGTACTTAGTACATAATATATGCTTAATATTTTTAGTTTTTCTTAAAAGAATCTCAGTTCTGTGGTAGATACAGGGAAATATAAAAGTAAAATTAAAATTGTATGAGAAATAAGAAAGTAATTGGCTTGTATCAGCACTAAATATCTGTTAAATATGAAGTTAAATACTCATGTTCACTAATATTCACAAATTCATAAGGGTAAATCATAATCTCATTTTATGTTCAGCAAAATGAGGTTCAGAGTGATTTCCTACCTAACAGTAATTGACAGAGTTAAAATTCAAACCCCATACCTCAAAGTTCATTCTTTTAAAATCCCAGGCTCCATATCATTGAGGATATTATAGCCCACTTGAGAGGCCAAAACATACAAGAAAACTTAGTGAATTTCAATAAAGAACATAATTAACTGCATTTAGAATGAGGCAGTATGCTACACATAGAATCAGGCTTTCCAGCCAGGCAGACATAGGTTTGAAAATAAATTTGTTATTTAACGGCTTCGCGAAATTAGGCAAATCGCATACTCTTTCTGAAGCTCAGATGTTTTATTTTTAAGGTGTAAAATTATATGTACTTTCCAAAATTGTTCTGAGAAGACGAAAAACAGCTATGAGCACCTGGGCAACACCAGGTATACAGGTAGAGCATTTGCTCCCTTTTTCTACAATCAACTGTATTAGTGCTGATTAAATCCTCTAGCTTCTGTATGCAGTGAGTAGGGGCAATTAAGCTCCATAATGTTTAATATCATTTTATGTTTACTAAATGTGCTTTTAGAGAGTCAATAGTTGGCTTCCATAAAGTAAAAAATTGGAATTTCAGGTAAAGAACAGTACTGTATTCTATTTTAATAATGCTTTTTAAAAAGACAAATCTGGTATCTGTCTTTTTTTTTTTTTTGTCATGAATTAGAAAAGACAAACTTTTAATGTTAAATTCCATGAAGGTTTTTAAGCTTCAAACTATGTTCTATTAGTCATTTTTAATATTCATTAACCCAATATGTCCTTTAAGAAGTATTATTTGAAATATACATTTGCTATTTCAATTATTAGATTATGACTGCTAAAATCAAATATAAAATTATTCAAGTTGATATTTAATAAGTTTAATATTAAATACAATGCATAATTAATCTTAGAATAAGATGTTAAAATATTATATATATTTGACTAAATGTATATATTCTATTTTGCATGAAGATGAAGATACATTAACCAGACACTAAGTCTGTGTTTGATAAATAGCAGATTGCATTAGTAAATGAAACTATGAAAATGGAAGAGTATTAAGTTAAAAAGTATTAAAGAGTATTAAGATAGAGTATTAAGTTAAAATATTGTCAATGTTTTAGTTTATTAATTCATTTATTCATGATTTAATTAGGTTTCTTTTTTTGTTGTTGCTGTCTTTTCGTTTGGTAAAAATTAGTTACCTCCTAGTATCAATTCATATTAAAGTATATTTATAAAATTTTTAATTGAATTTTATTTGTAATTAGATATTTTTAAAACACTGAGGTCCACACTGTCTTAGAGGTACATTTTTAAAAGTTTGGGAAAAGAGTCACTAAATAAGAATAGGAGTTTTAGGTGCTGTGCTGTCTAATAAAGCTACAAATATGAATAAGCCATGCCTCCTCTTATCTTCAAGAAACTAACTTTCAACCTGATGATAGAAATTTATGCATTTTCTCCTTGGATACTTAGACAGCAGTTCTGTGAAGGCATATCCGATGTGGAAAAGATACAGAAGAAAGGAAGCTCCTATTGCGGAAGTGAGCACCATTCCCACAAGTTAAAATGCTGCCTATCCATTGTGTGCATATACTACATTTTCTTTGTCTAGTCGTCTTGAAGGACACTTAGGTTGTTCCATATTTTGGCTATTGTAAACAGAGCTGTGATGGACATGGAAGCTCAGGTATCCCTTTGACATGATGATTTCCATTCCTCTGGATATACACCCAGTAGTGGGATTGTTGGATCACATGGTAGCTCTATCTGTAGTTGTTTGAGAGTCCAGCATACTGTTTTCCATACTGGCTGTGCTTATTTGCAGTCCCAGCAACAGTATAGGAGAGTTCCCCTTTCCCCACATCCTCACCAGCATTTGTTATTCATGGTCTTTTTAATAATGGCCAGTCTAACTGGGGTGAGATGATATCTCAATGCAGTTTTGATTTGCGTTTCTCTGATTTCTAGTGATGCTGAGCATTTTTTCATGTACCTGTTGGCTATTTGTAAGTCTTCCTTTGAAAAATGTCTATTCATCTCCTTTGCCATTTTTTAAATTGGATTATTGGGGTTTTTTTACTTTATAGTTATTAGAGTTCTTTGTATATTCTGGATATTAAACTGTAGTCAGATGTATAGCTTGCAAATATTTTCTCCCGTTCTGTTGACTGTTTCCTTTGCTGTGCAGAAGCTTTTTAGTTTCACATAATCCCATGTGTTTATTTTTTATTTTGTTTGAATACTACTCAGCCATAAAAAAGAATGAAATTCTGCCAGTAGCAGCAACATAGATGAGTCTGGAGAAAATTATGTTAAGTGAAATAAGCCAGACAAGCAAAGAGAAATCCCGCATTTTCTCACTTATAACTGGGTGCTAAGAAAGAAGGAGAGAAAGAGAGAGAGAAAGAAAAGACCAAGGGTGGGGGAGAGAGAGAGAGAGAGAGAGAAGAAAGAACGGATCACAACAGTTCGTTGAACTCTCAGAAGGAGAGAATAGACCTCCGGTTACTAGAGATGGGGGGAAGGGAAGGGGTTTGGGAAGGGATAAGTTGGGTAAAGGGCATAAAGAAAAATCATGACTTATAATAATGAATATGCTAATAATAATGATAAATATTTTTAAAGTGCTTCCTGTCTACTCAGAGGAGCAAAGGGGGAGAAGGAAGGGTGAGACCTTCATTCCAATGGTGTGGCATGGTGTAGATTACAGTCATAGATGGGACATAGAGTTGCTTAAATGTTTGGGGGAGCTGGCAACACATAATCTGCCATGGTAAATTACACATCTCTTATCTTTGTCATTTCTGTCTAAACAACAACTATAAAATTCAGCTTTGATACTGCAGAAGAACAAAGAATATACACCGTATTTTAAAGAGTCTTCTCACATACTACAACAATTTATTTGATCATGTTTCTGAGAGTTACAAATATATTTTGTTTTATATTATATCTTTCCCTTCTGTGATCTGGAATATAATGTGTATTTGTGTGTATGTGGGGTGGAGGGTGATTATGTTATAAATTAGAAAGGGGGCACTTTCACCCTTCCCCTTTCATCTATATTTACTTTTGAGCAGAACAATAGTAGAAAATAAAAAGAGTTTTCTTGTCTTCTTGGCAGTAGTTGAAGGCAAGAGAAAAGAAGCATAGTTTGTGTGGATGACCCAGCAGGAAGAATGAACTCCTGTTTGGACCTTTTTTTTTTCTTTTATGCTGAGGCTCTGCTTCTTTCATCAGAGATTTCAGTGCAAATTGATAAAAACAACCACAACAGCATTAGCTACCCCAGTCATCTGAAATGCTATTATTTTTCAAGGAACACAGTGTTCAATTTAGAATTATATATGTACATATATACTCATATATATATACTCATATATGCGTGTGTGTGTGTGTGTGTGTGTGTATCTCACTAAGAAAAATGTAGCATATCAATGAAAAATAAGGTCTTCTGTTTTCTGAAGTATTATCAAAGCCCAAGACTAAATACACGCGAATTAGTAGAACTTAGGAACAGAGTGCATTTGAAAGAGTCATTAATTTCTTAAGCCTTTATAATTTCTTATTAGATTCATATCCTCTTAAGTGAAGTATCTGGTCCTCAGTAGATGAGTCATTTAATATTTTGGAGGCTAACTTTCTAGAGATGTCTAAAGTGAAAAAAGATAGAAAATAATTATTTTTCCATATTTCTAGAAATTCCTACCCCCTTGAATATGAATTTGGGAGGTGAAGAATTAGAGTTCTTTGTGCCCCTCTACCTTAAAAAACATTTTTGCAGATCTGTGAAATTATATATTGTTGTTGCATTTGGTTACTTGACCATTTACTCAAATCTTCAAAAACAACCAGTTTTCTTTGTGTTAACTCCAAGAAAACAGATTTTGATAATAAAACCTACTTGGCAAATTACTTACAACAGGTGTGTGCATTCTTTATCTTTCCATTTTAATTATTTAGCCATTTCTGGCATGGTAGACTGTTCCTTTGGGGGAAATTAACAATATTGCTTCTGTCACTCTTTCTCTTATTTCTGAGTTAGCACAAATTAAAAATGTATTTTGCATGGAAAAATTCTATTGTGGAAATTCCTGGTAGATGTACTATCAAATAAATATGAGGCAAATATACAATACCACTATGTAAAAATATTGGTGATGACATAAATGTATCTAAAATGTTGGAGAGAACGGGATTTTTTTTTAGAATTAAAAATGTTTTGAAATTTTTCATTTTAATTGAATTAGTCACCAAATGATTTAAATAATATATAGAATTTCAGATTTAATTATTTTGAATAAGTACTTATGACATCTGTCTCGTTTATGTGATTCCTTTGGTTGCTGAAACAGTACATTTTAGTACATATAATGCAACTTTCTTATTCCAGTCTAGGAAGTTATCTGAATATTGTAGGAAGAATAATAGCGCATTTTTGTCTTAGACTCTTTTGTAAATGTTAAGAATTTTCCAAAGTTTAAGCAAATTTTTTTTCTTAGAATGTTCTCATTAAGAATATCAGAATATTAATATCAAATATACAGATAGAAGAAATTCTCCTTTTTCTTCTACTCCTACTTCTGTAGACCAATGGCAGGACTCAAAAGCATATTCAGTGAGAATATGAGAATATGAGAATATTCAATTAAGAATCATTTGAGAAAGAGAGTAAGCTGTATACTGACCACGTGCAGCAAATTAACAAGATGTCCTGAACACAGGGGAATTTCATGTGTTGAGATAAATTTAGAATTAAATAAAACAGAAATCTGAAAGAAACAAACTTTTTAAAAAATTAGGGATTATTTGAAAACCTCACCTCTATCCTGTGAAATCCCCATAATCCAAATCTTATCTAAATTTAAAGCTCCAGAGGGGTATTGGAAAGAGTATAGGCTTTGCTTTTATTTTTTTTTTTTAAGGAAAACTAGATTTGAATTAAGGAACTAACACATACTGCTTGTGTGAAGAACTTGGGCCTATTATTTAATATTTTTGCCCCTCAGTTTTCTCATGTGTAAAATGGGGATAAACACAGCATTACTCCATCATGTCATAATACATCAACATAGTAAAGTATGTAAAAGAGTACATGCATATGTATTATTAGTAAGTCCTACTCTCCTTTTATCTTTAGTTGCATGATCTGATGCAAATTAGGCTGTTCCCTCAAAATATCAAAGAGCATAATGTCTTCCCAAATGAATGTGAGCTCCCCTCTTTCTACTCAGTGGCAGGCAGGATAAGTCAACTGCTTGCTCACAAATACAACTTTCTGACCAATAATCCTATGCCTTCTCCAAAGCTCTTTATTTTAATTCTAGTTGTTATTTCCATATCTTCAGATAAATTAGTTTTTTAAAATACCAATATCTTCATTTTTGACTTGTCTTTCATCTACCATAATCTAGATTAACAAACACAATAATCATAAAAATAATTCTAACACTTTTAATTTGTGCAGAGCTTTAGCATTTATAAAGCATTTCAACATGTATTGTCTTATTAAGTCCTCAGAAAACTCTTGTTACGATGGCAGATATCAATATCTCCTTTAAGGGTGGAAGAAATACACAGACCTTGAAAGTTTTTTCCAAATGTCAAAGCCAGAATGAAATCCAGGTTTTTTAAATCCCAGAACTCTGCTATGTCATATTTATTGCCTTTCTGCAACAAAAATTTTCATGTTTTTTAAAAATTTATTTTTGCTTATTTTATTTATTTTTATTGTAACAAAATTGATTGTACATATCTGTGGGGTACTGAGTTGAAAACTGATACTCATGTGCATATGTGATGCTCACATAAGAATAATATTATATTCAATAATATACACTATCGTTGCTATTCGTGGCCCTTTACCCATTCCTCCCTTTTCATTGACTTGATGTCACAGACTTTTTAGCTTATTGATTTTCTAGCGGTTCCTCAAAATTTTTAATGCCTCTGTATATTTCACATGCACCACATTTTTTCCATTATCGTTTTAAGCAATTATGGAAAGTAGTTTTTCATTTGGAGTGCTCACCATTTTCAGGGACATTATAGAAACTCTGGGGGCTGTCCAAGCT
Organism: Cynocephalus volans; assembly: GCF_027409185.1. NCBI lineage: Eukaryota > Metazoa > Chordata > Mammalia > Dermoptera > Cynocephalidae > Cynocephalus > Cynocephalus volans. The sequence continues at coordinate 100,780,407 of NC_084460.1, read as the reverse complement.
GGAAAAACTGCTTCTGAGACACTAACATGTTCCCTTAAGGGAGCAGGGCCTCTGTCAGTCGAGAATCACGACTTTTGACTTCATAGCATGAATCCTGACACTGAACCATTTCTGAGATCCTTATCCTTACCTGTTTTCTTTGTCCAAATTCTTCCTACTTTCGGCTTTTACTAAGAATTTAAATTGCTTTACCTTCCCACACGATACACATAACACAAACACTAATTAAATAAGCTCCCCTCCTTGCCACACAGATGTTCCCTTTCTCAGATTCCTGGGTCAGTGTTTCTCTACTTTAAGCCATTCTATTGTTATCCATTCCGTTTTCCTTGGATTTTTTTGTGGGTCTTTAATTATCAATCGTTTTCTACAATGAAACTTCTCTTTTCAAATGAAATCCTTCTAACCGTATAAAAAAGGTGTACATATAATCATCTTCCTTGAACTCTGTTACCTGACTTTGCTGACCACTTCCTTTTTTTAGAAATTTCTTTCTTTTGACATTGCAATTTTTATTTTGTTTTTGTTTTTCCTTTCTTGTCTACAATTTATTTTTCTTTCTCTTCCTTCAAAACCCGTGGTCAGCCCAGCCCACTGTGTTTTGCTGCAAGGTTAAGTAAGTATGGAATGAACTACAGATCAGCTTCACTTAGTGGCTCACTAGCAACTAACTTTCAATATGTCCAAAATGGAGAAATTTAATTCAAGATTGAATGGCTCCCTGATATTTACCATGCAAACTGACTCCCTCCCCTACAACAGTTTCTTTCATTAGTAGCATTATTCTTCTGGAAATCTAAACAGAAAAAGAGCTATTTGGATGCCTTCCCCCTACTCATGCCCTACAGTTACCAAGTCTTCCCATTACATCTAATGTCTCCCTAACCGGCAGCTAAAGAAAGTGGCATTGCTTTGGGCTGATGGGCTTCAACAGCTGCAGATCACTAAGCCAGTGTGCAACTGGGAGAAGCTGTACTTGAGCAAAACCATAGAAGAAGTGGAAAGAAGCTACATGTTAAACAACATGGAAAAGAAACATTTTTTCAGATATTTTTCAGACCCAAGCACTTTTGTGTGCGTCATCTCCACTGTGCAGGCCTGTATTACATCATACCAAGATTTTCACTGTTTTTAATTGAAAAGTAAATAACTAGTGTGGAATAAGTATCATTATAATCTTATGATGTATTTTAAGATGTCTTATTTTATTTGAATATCATATCATAGGAAGGTGGTTTTGTTCCTATTGCCCAGATTTCACAGAAGAGAAAATCAGACTTAAAGTGGTTAATAAATTTCTCATGACAACTTAAACTAAAATACTCAAATTCAAAATTTTGCCCTCTGTCTACTTTGCTATGCTGACTCCCAGCTTGAATATCTGAATTTGTACAGTCCACTTTTTGTCTGGGAGATGAATCTCATGGTAAAAATATTTTGATCTTGGACTAACAATGACGACAAAATATTTATTTTGTAAAATGGAAACTCAGGTGTGAAGGCCCTACAAACACCAACACCGTTTCACCTATCCAACTTATTTCTTGTTTTTTTCCCACATACACTTGCCCTTTCTAAGGCTAGCCTTCTCACCATCCTTCTTGTCCATATTCAGGACAAGGTCTTCCAACTCTGTGCATTCATTTATATAGTTTTTCTTTAAAAGGAGAGCCAGTGTAGAGATTAGTCTGTCTCTCTTGCTTCTGCCTTTCTTGCAATGTGTTACCCTGCTTTGCTGAAGTCACCACCAAAGATGGCCCTCACCAGATGTGTTCGCTGGACTTTGGACTTCCCAGCTTCTGAAACTGTAGGAAATAAATTATATTTCTTTCTACATTACCCAGTTCCAGGTATTCTGTTCTAAGCAACAGAAAGGGACTAGTACACTCCTCAAGGGAAGAATCTGAGCTGTATTCTTCCATTTCCCGTGGATGCTAATAATAGAACCTACCATTTGGGTTTCAAAGTTTGTTTTAAATGGTAACTAAGATTGCTATCTTTTTAGATGTTCATGAGATATTTGTTAAGTACTTTACATAAATTATCTGTTGGTAGAAAAAAAGAAAGAAAGAGGAAAGTAGGAAGGAAGGGAGGAAGAAGACAAAGGAGGCAGAAATAACTCGTATTTAGAGTTACTTTTTAGAATGGAAGGCTTTCATCTGAGGAGTTTAGCTAAGAATTTTGTTTTCTTTCTCATATTTTCAAGCCTTTAATTTATTTTAAGTCCATTGGCAGTAGGAATGCCAAGCATCCAGACACCAAATAACAGCTTTCATCAAGGTGACAGCTTGCTCCTAATGTCTAGGCAATTAGAAAATCTATTGGGAGGTGCTGCTTCAGCCAACATGAAAGTCTGCCTCGGTGACTCTGCCACACATTCCAACCCTCCAACATGTGTCCCATTGATCTCTTAAGAGAGCAGCAATTAATTCCAGGTGTCTCTTTGGGCAAAGGCGTATTCCTGGCTCATTTGTGAAATTGCATGTTTTCTAACAAGTCTCCTTGCTTTTCCACATTCAAAGCAGTGATTTACTTATTAATAATGCAGTATGTTATGAATCCAAGTGTTCTCTAGCAAATATTTGCTCCAACTCTTCATGGTCTCTCTGGGTTTACCTGTGTGACCTAGGAAAGTCTTTCAACCTCAATTTTCTCTCTTTTAATAATAACTTTAATAATAACTTAATAATAACTTTGCCCCTTATTGCCTTACCAGGATACAAGGGAGGAGAAGGAAGAAGGGAAATAAAATACTGTAAAAATCTTAAATAAGATCTTAGAAGGAAGTAGTGCCAGACAGATAGGCTCCCTCAGGGGTGCTGCATGTAAGTGCACATTTAAGTGACAAATCTTCAATAATAGAGCATGTGTAGAGTCAATTCTTTTGACTAAATTGTTTAAAAGAAAGACAAGAATAAAGCACCTGGGAGAGAATATAAGACAATAAACTAACAATAAATAAGTAAATAAATCAGAACATTTGCATTATTTTTTCCCCTCTCAAGATTAAAGGAAAAGAAAGAATTTTGCATATATTTAATATGGGCTATAGCAAAGCACAAAGGAATTAGAAGAAACTCAAGATTATTAATAAAAATAAAAAATTCTAAGTGCATTCTAGGGTTGATTTTATCTTCTTTGTTTTCCTATCATAATTTTTATATACTAATTGTTACCAAGAGTAATCATGTGGCTAAGGGCAAAGAAGCAAAGGAAGAAAATATTAACCCAGTTGTAAAATAACTTTGATGACAAAATGTACACTTCAAATGTGCATACTTTCTCCAGTGGATTTTCCATTGATTTTCTGACAATTGCCTTATATCACTCCTTGCTGAATTTGGATCCAGAGAAAAAAAATGTATCTTTTTGTAATATTTTTTGTAAGTAGTAAGAATTCTCAAAGAATTTGAAGATATCTCAATATATAAAGAATTTCCACAAGTAGGATCAGAAAGTCTTTGATTTTGGTTTAATGCCTGGAAAATGGCCTAAACCGCTCAATTTTCCTCATATTTAGCTGTTCCTCTTGTTAAATTTACTGGTTGGGCAGATATAGGAGCAACACAGTTTTAATAAGAACATTTCTGAATTTGTGACTTCTAAAGTACACATTATTTTAATATGAGAAAATATTTCATTTTCATCTTCAATAATTTGCTGCATTTCACATTTTTTAATGTTGTGATTTTAATTTTAGGAAAAAATAAATTACAAAAAATAGAAATTTATTACTTGGGTCTAAGATTTCTTAAAGTGATTTTTTTTTTTTTTCTACTGGAGGGCTACAGGAGAATTATGCCCTTTCAAAGGCAGTTTCTTCCAGTATGTCATAGCAAGTGTCTGTATGGCTTCAAGGGAAAAAATAGATCTCCAATTCAAAATAAAATTTATGGAACTAAAAAGTAATAGTTTTTTAGGACATTTTTGTAACCAATAGAACAAGTAATGGATTAACTATATGGATGTTCAGAAAGAATTTTTTAAAAGATCAATTACACATGTCTGTAATGGTAAAATTGAACTAAAGACCTGATTAGTCTTAATTCAACTGTCCTAAGCATATTTTCAGAGGAAAAATAAATCTCTACATTCTGCTCTCCTAGACAAAGCACTATATTCTGGGACTTCATAACTCCATTCTCCCAGGCCCTGGCTAAATGATCTGTTTCCTGTGCTCTCAGAAATCAAAATTCTGCTTAAGCCAAGAGATAAAAGGCTGATAGTTTGCCTTTTATTACCTTTCACATTTCAATTTATCTCTTTAAAGGAAAATGACACATTTTTTTGGTCTCAGGCTATATCAAAACTAACGACTTCCCACCTCAGGGTGGGGTGAGATCCATCTCAGAAGGCAAGTGGTATGACAGAAGGAAAGGTGACACCTGCGGCATGAATTTTAAAGCACTCTCTGGTTTAGAGGATGCTAATGGCATAAAAGATTGAAGAGCCCCTGAATTTAAGTACAGAAATAAGGAGCCAAAAAGATGCTCTTAAAATAAACACTTTCTTCGAGTAACAAAAAATGGGATATAACTTTCTGTTATAGCTTAGGATTGAAATGGTAAATACATGTTTCAATTTATTCATCTTTGCTGGGAAATAATGTATGGGAACAAGTATAGCATTAATGAAATTAAGTCTTGATGCATTATTACATGTTTTATTCTTCATTCATTTATTAATTTATTGATCGACAATTTATCGGGTGTTTACTGTAAGAAAAATAATAGCTAATATTTATTGTGTGCTTACTACGGTCCAGGCATTGTTCTAAGCATATTTTTTTTTTTTTGTATGAACTGATTCATTTAGTCCTCTTAAGAACCTGTGAGATTTGTACATTTTTATCACTTTTTTCAGATAAGTAAACTGAGGTAGAAGGAGTAATTAGTTTTACATCGCACATGAAGTGTGTGGACCCTCAGTTCCAGGCAACCTGGCTTCAAAGTCCTGCACACCTTTGCTTTAGGGTGAATAATAGATGATATATAGGGTTTGATTTCAAGGAATCAAAGCTCTAGAAAGTGGAAAAGGGATTTTCATATGTGTAATGCCTGGTAAAAAGCCTCGAAGGATGAAGAAGAGGAACATAGCAAGAAAATGCCAAAGACAATGTCGACTTCATGAAGCTCACTTTCTCCCCAAGGGTGTGGAAGGACATGTAAAAAAGACAGACATATAAACAATTAAGCCCAATGAAGTGTTAGGTATTATGTTAGCACTCAGTAGCAGTCGTAGTGGAGGCACTGAGGAGAATGTCACCAACCTTATGGCAGGTGCAGAGAAGAGTAGAAAAAGGTTTCTTGAATCGTGAAAGTAGATGATTCGGAGGTGACTGGCAGAGTAATGGCACATCAGACAAAGGGAAAAATCAAGAAAAGTGAGCACTAAGAAGACCTGAGCAAGAGTCTAATGGAGCATGATACCGCCTGGCATGTCTGAGAGCAGCAGGGACTTCAATTTTCTGGAGCATGGAAAGTGGGGTGGACATCTATTTCAGTACAGAACTTCAACGTGAAGAAAAGAATATCACTGAGGGAAAGGAATAGGGCAGACTGACATCACATTCAGTGATGTTGTTTGGTATCTTAAAATGACCATAGTAGAAATATCATATCATGGAAATTGGCAAATCTGTAAATCAGGACTTTATTCCTGGAGATGTGGTTGTTAAACCTTGACCAGCACACCACTTCTCACTCATAAAACAGCAATACAAAGTGTATGACCACGTGTTCTTCCCAGCCCCAAATTGGGTGTATTAGCACCCCAATTCATCCTCACAATTTAGAAGCTCAAGTTCCGCATCCTTCTACTAGCAACATTAGAAAGTCCAGAATAACCCGTATACAGCCCACCCTACCATTTATTCAGAGTTTGGGGGCATAGTGGTTCTCAGTCCTGGCTATACATTGAAATAACTTTAAACAGCCTCTAAAAAAATAAAATTCCAATGCCTGGGTCTATCTGACAATTTGAATTGGGATTATCTGCCAGTAAGAACAAGGCGTTCATACTTTTTAAAATGTGTGTTCCCGAGGTGATTGTAACTGTGCATCCAAGGCTTGAAACTGCACAAGAACGTACAAGCAATGTGGGTGTTGCTGGAGTCAGTCATTTTCTGTTGCTAGGAGAGGATATATTTTACTTCCCACAAAGTAAGCACTGGGGAGAAGCAGGTGGCTATTAGAAACTGGACCTGATGTTATGCTTAAAGAACAGTGGTAAAACAGGGCTTTCTGCTGACTATCCCATCACCCTCTTTCCCCAGCCAGGAATAATGTCCTTTCACAGCAGCTCTTTGTTCAGTTTGTGCCTGCTGCCAACTCCCTAGGCTGTAGACTAAGTAAGGGCAACCAGGTCAGAATTGGCTCTGGTGCCTATTTCCTCAAAGACTTGTTATTATCCTCTTTCTTTGCTTCTTTCCAGGGAATCTATTTTAAACCCTTGAAACATAAAAAATATCTAATTTTGTCCCATTTATCAGGACAATGGGTCCCCTACCCTGATCTTTCCTTTTCTAAGGAGAGCCACCTTTATTCATTCCAGGGTACTGTCCTTTTCTTCTTTTCGAAGAGGAAAATGTTTTTAGTGGATCCCAGGAAGCTTTATGGTATTTTTTCTTCTGTGGAAGAAAAATAATACAAACTACTCTCTATAAGGAAAGTTACTTTACAAGGTAGAAAATATAAAAGAGATAAATGTATGTGTTTCTATCTCTCTCCACCTTCAAGCCACCATTTACATTGCCACACTAGCTGCTCTCTTATACATAGGTATTATATGTCACGACTTTAAAAAACTCTCTCCCTGTGGTGGACAAACTTTAAGGTGACCCTCATGATCCCACCTCCTGGTGTTTACAATTTTGTATAATGCTTTCTCCTTGAGTCTCAGTGGGACTTGTGACTTGTTTCTAACAAACAGAATTTGGCAAAAGTGATGGGATGTCCTCCTCATAACTAAGGTATGTTATATAAAACTCTGTCTTTCTAGCAGTCTCGCCTTAGTCTCTCTCTCTTGTAGGCTTTGAAGAAGCAAGAAACTGAATGCTGCCACCAACCACCCAGTGAGGGAACAGATGCTTCCCTAGTCGGGCCTCGGGATAAGAACCCAGTCCCAGCTGACATGTTAATTGCTGTCTTTTGAGACCCTAAGCAGAAGATCCATCTAAGCCATGACTAGATTTCTGACCTGTGAAATAATACATGAATGTGACTGTATTAATCCATTTCTGTTGCTGATAACAGAATACCTGAAACTGGGTAATTTATAAAGAAATAGAATTTATTTCTTACAGTTTGGAGGCTGGGAAGTCCAAGGTCCAGGAACACATCTGGTGAGTACCACCTTCTTGGTGCAAAATCCCATAGAGATGCTGGGTATCACATGGCAAGAATGGGCTGAGCAAGAGAGAGCTAGCTTGCTCACTTGCTTGCATTATAAAGCCATCAGAACCATGTCCATTACTCCATGCATGGATCAATCCATTCACAAGGGCACAATCCTCACAATTTAATCATCTCTTAAAGGCCCCACGATTCAATTACCAAAATAGGATTTCTTGCCTTCACTGTTACAACAGTGATCAAGTTTCCAATACATGAACTTTTGGAGAACATATTTGACCCCAAACAGTTGTTTTATACTGCTAAATTTGTAGAAAATTGTTATGCAGCATAGAAAACAAATACAGTCACTTTTCAAATAATTTTCCAACACTTTAATGAGGCATCCATGGCCCTTAATGTTTGATCTTAACATTTCTTTCTATATCTTCCTCTGTTACCAGTCAACTGACCCAATCACTTACAAAAAGTCCCATGCACATTTCCATTTTTATTCCCTTGCTCATGTTATTCTCTCTGCTTAGAATTACCTTCTTTTCTTCTCCTTCTCCTTCTCCTTCTTCTTCTTCTTTTTATAATCATAGTCAGCAACCCTCTATCCTTGGAAGCCAAACGTAATAATAACCACCTCTATGTTATCTATAAAAGCACCTACCACCCAATGCCTTGTCAAGGTCAACTTGATTGATTCCTTTTTTGTGTTCTCCTAACTTTTACTGCATATGTCTCTTATAGTGCTCATCATGTTATATCAGGGTTAATTTTTGTGCATTTTTCCTGTTACATTCTGAGTTCCCTGAGAATGGTCACTCTGTATCTTTTATTATTATATCCCCAGGACCTGGGAGAGTGCTTTGACATACATCTGGCATCCAGTAAATGTTTGTTAAATTCAGTCAAACTGAATTGATATTCCCATTGGTAGACAGTTGTAGTGTTTGGCACATTGTAGGCACAATCAGTTTTTAAATCAGTATTCTGTGTATAATTGCGTATATTTTCTAACAACATTATCTAACTTGGCAAAGAGTCATTGGGCTGCTTTAATGAGATAGGGGCAATTCAGGTTACAAGAAATTACCTAATGGGTTTTGCTGATAAAATTAGGGGATAGCAATTCCATTTCATAATTATATAATGCTTAAAGGAAAGTTGAATAAATACATTAGGATGCAGAAGAAAATGAGTCAATGAAGAATCTGATAGAGGAATATATGTAATTATGTTTTTTAAAAGAATGCAGTACATTGAGAATTAAACCAAAGAAATGAAAAGTTCACTTCCAATTAGTAACACAGCTCAGTGTTCTGCAATAGACTAGCTACCAAAATACTTTGAGGTTAAGGGTAGATAACCCTTAGAATGACTTGGCAATATAAAAATGTAATATAAATTCATTGCAGGAAGTGAAAGCAGAATCTGAGGAAGAGAATGCAATCCTAACAGGATATTAAGATGTTAGATATAATACTCAAAATCATATAAAAACTAGATGTTAATGTATTTGAACTGTGGGTGTTGATCTCTCCAGGGTTTAAGAATCTTTTTATTGAAAGTGAAAGGAAAGAGTGGCATAAACAATAATACAGCTTGAATACCTGGGCCAATCCTAACTCAAGGACTGTAAATAATTTATAGCAAACAAGCTTAGGTAGGGCAAGAACCTCCCAGAATTTTTTTACTCTTCATTCTCTAAATTTTCAGTCATGTATCTCCCCAGAATTTGTTGGAAATCCAGTAGTTCCAATAAACCAACATAACCTTTGCTCAAGTGGAAAACTCTGAAATGCTTGCTACTTTTCCAGAGAGGATTGTGTGTCTGCTTTAATCCTAGAGTAAACACAGAGACTCCTACCTATTCTGAAGCTTTAACCAAAACATGCACTTCTGAGCCCTGTCACTTGCTGAATATATCATCCTGGGCAAGTTTTAAAATTCTCTAAACTTCGGAATCCTCATTCAAAAAAGAAAACAATAACTTGTATTATGCCTATTAATGGACATCTAATAACTTATTTTGAATATCAAATAACTCTAACATGTTCTAGTATATAATACCAGCTTCAGATTTATTTATTCTTTCTCCCTTCCTTGTATATTAGATTCATGAGGATAACTGCATTAGGATTGGGGTTTGTTATTAAAAATTCAAGATATATAAAAGGCCTAGCCTGAAATCTTCAAGGGTGACATTTTCTGCTCTCACATTTTTCATGAAAAGCCTAGGGTCTGAGCTGTGTTCTCATCTATCTCTGCCTGTATCTATCTTTTGGGACTACTGGAGTGAGCCTTGGGAAAATGCTCTTATTTTGCTTAAAATGTTTTTGAGTGATTTGAGAGTGCTTGTAAAACTTTAAACTGAATTGCGAGGTTGTCGGTATTGTAGCTCTCATAAGTGGCAGCTAAGTTAGAACAAGAAATTCTCTAGGTTCTATCTTCCTTTCATGCCAGGTCTGTATCTCTGTTCTATACTTGTGATGTTTTGTAGAAAACTGATTGCATTGGGAACATCAAAGAATGAGCAATTCTGCAGAATTTGACACTGGGAGTATGATTCTCTTTGAACTAGTGACCCAGTAGTGACAATGTAGTATGTGCCAAAACCTCTTTGTTTAACACCAAACACATAATAAAATAACACCAAAGGTGTGGATTCCCTTTTTTTTTTTATTCCTCAAAAAACAGGAAATACGGAAGATAATTATCAGTTTAATTCTAGTTCTTATTTTTAAAGACACACCACAAAGAATATTAAGTCGATTTATTTACCTTAAGAATAATTTTGGAACAGGGAAATGATTATGCCAGGTCCAGTTTTTTCCTAGCCTCATTCATGATGGTCAACTTATAACATAAGTCATTAATTTAGCTAATGCTAAATTGTTTTAGTTGAGGTATAGAACTTTTAAAACTTACAAAAATTTATTTAATTCAATTATGCCATTATGTTTAATCATGTTTTTGTTTTATAATAATTTTAATAGTACTTTAAATAAATTTTACATTAAAAATTTATTAATGATAGATTAATGAGAATTAATGACTCTCTTAGGTGAGGTTTCTGACACATTCCAGAGTAAAGAAAGAAAAGCATGAGATTTATCTCACTTAACAACATTAAAATTACAGAAAAAACATTCAATTCAGTTCTTCTGCCTCCACCATTACTATTTGTGTAATTTTGACCAAACCAGTTAAATTCTATAAAATTAAGATGTTAATTCCAGCCCTGTCTGTCTCACATAATTTTTGTAAATATCAACATAGGACATATACAAACACACTTTAAATAGCAGTGTGTATGAAATTTAAACGACTGTTTTTGTGATTGTTTCCAGTTATAGGCTCAAATTATATTTATTATGATGTATTTTAACACTTGAATTTTAATTTCATAGCTTACAAAGTACTTAAATTTGATCTTTACAATCACTCTAAATAAAGATATTGAGAATCAGAGAACTTATTTAAATTACCTAGGGTCAATCAGTTGATTATTTGATAGATACAGATTGATATTCATGTTTTTAATCCATCTTTGGATTAGTAAAATCTCACGTAGCTATTTATTCCTCTATCATACGAAGCAGATCTTGATTTAGTATTAATTTGGTTGAAAATCGGTCAATATATTATACTACTAATGTGAACGACATTCACTAAATCATGGGTTATTTGTAAACAATCTATGGCAACTTGACTTCTCAAGTCACATGTGGTACTCGGAGGCCCATTGAGTCTCTCAAAAAGAATGTATTGAGAACCTAGCAGTTTGCTAGTTTTGGGGAAAGATCTTCAAATAATATGTTAGGTGATTCAAAACAGGAAATATAATAAAACCTCTAACTAAAGGTGGTGTAAGCTAAGTACCAAATAACATGGTTCAGAAAAATGTTATCATAGGATGGTATAGATAAAAGCCTGCATCCTTTTTCTGTCAGGCAATTGAAAGAAGATATTCTCATTTCTGATCCTATCTATGAGTATGACTAGATTTTTAACATTTCATCAAATATAAAATTGCATATGAAAATTGTAGAAAGCCATCTGTAATTCATCTCTCTTTTTCTCTCTCCCATGATTCTCTATACACAAGTGTATCAAGATTTCATCATTGTAAACCACTGCTTTATGTGTTTAGTTGGGTAGAAAAAAATGTTTTAGAAGGTTTAACGTAGTGGGCAGACTTTATATTGTATAGGATTTAGGTGAATTGGAAACAACAGATGTGGCATTCTACATACGAGTTCAGATTTCTCAAAATTATATGAATAGTGAAAGTAAGTGCTAACTTGCCCTACATTGAATCCTTATAGCCTGGCCTTCCAGAGAGAGAGAGGGCCTCATAAACTGAAGAATCTTTTGTTAATTGAAAATACCTTAGGAAAACTATACGAACAATGTAAGGCAATCGACTTGGTAAACATTGAGGGATCAGAGAAACCACCATTAAGCCATGCCATGTAGCCATACCACAAAGCTTATACCACAGGCCTTAATTAAGTCAGAGAAGGGGTTGCAGTAAGAATGGTATATTTCAGAGATAAATGGGAAATCAATTTTGGAGCAGAGATTTCCTCTTTAATAAGACAAGGAGAAAAATTTGCATACAAAGCGGAGCAGTAAGTTGTGGTTTATCATGAGGTTGGGTTACAAATTCATGAAGAATCAGCTTGTTCTTATAAACTGTTGTGGTTAGACCTCCCTCACATACATTCTCCTTAACACCAAACTTCAAAACAGGTGACTTTCCTTTCAGTTATCAGGGTAGGGGTACAGGGGATTTATGACAGTATTCCAACATTATAAGTATTATCATTTTAAAGTTACTAAATAATGTGTGCTTTGGTCTTTTTCTTTCTTTATTCTACAACTGTTTAGTCCATTAAAACTGAAAATGCAGTTCACTAAATCTCTCTTTAGCTATATTCTAGTCTACAGCTTTGCTCCTCCTCCATTGTGTTATTAATTTATTATAGTTTACAGTTTAAAACTCCATTTGGTTAGTTTTAAAATATGCTCAATAAAATTTTGAAGTTTCTTGATTTCTCCCTACATTTTCAAGTTTGTCTTTTGTTTACTGAAATAGCACTAAACATAGATTTTTATAAACTATGTGTTTGTAGCGTCTGTAAGTCTGATTCTGCTGCCTTTTCTTTTGTGTGGGGGGGATATTCTCACTCATGTTGACTTGTTCTCTTGGTGCTAAAACATTTTAACTATTAGCTATTACATTATATTCAAACATTATTTGGCGAAATTCTTTTTGTCCTAGCATTCTGACGGATTTCCCCAGAAAGAATTTGTTTTCACCAGATATGTTGGGACACATCCAACTAGATTTGGGGGCACATCCAACCAGGGGTCATATTAAACTAAATTAGCACTTTGAGGTTTTCTGTATTACACAGATGATATAAATTTGGGTTGCAAAGCTACATAAGGGCTGGTTCTCAGGGGGGAGGTCTTTTCTACCTATGCTTTCCTAAATAATAAATCATATATATCTCAAATTCTGATTTACAACAATAAGTAATAATGACGACTCAGGTTTATGAACAAACACAACTGACTCATGAAAACTCTTCAACTCAATTGGAATAGGCATCAGTAATTAAAATTTACAGAGTTTATGGAGAATGTTGCTTAATCCAGTAGGTCTGGTGAGTTTAGGTAAAAGAAGTTGAAAGTACTCCAGGGGAATTGAGGTGAAATTACAGGACCTAAGAATGAATGGGGCGATTGGGAAATAAATTATAAAACATTTGCATTGTCAAGTTACAAATTATGGATGGTTTTGAGTTGGTTATGGAAAATCATTAAAGCTGATGTTGTTTTTGCTTTAGAAGTGGAATAAAATGAGAACTCTTCCTAAGATTATTCCACCAACAACCGATAGAAATATTTTAACTATATATGGAAACCTGGAGATAAGGAGATCAGTAGGATTATATTATGATAAATCAGGTGAGAAAGAAATTACGTAATGGTACTGAACTAAGATAGTACAGGATTTGAATAAAAGGTCCTTAACAAATGATAGTATCAAGGAGAGAGAAGAGTCAGAGATAAATAGCTTCTATCATCAGTAACAAGCCATGGCCTTAATCATTAGGTATCATGCGGTGAAATACTCTGCATTACCAACTCATTAAGATTAAAGGCAACTATAAGGGACTAAGGGATAACGGATTAACAATTGTTTTGAATGATTGATTTTTAAAAGCAATGAATGGTTTTTAAAAGTCCTGTCCTAAAAAACATCAACACAGAATCTGTTTTTTGTTTTCCCTCACAGTCGTGTGTTTGTATATATAAATGTGTGTGTGTGTATGCTAAATCAACATTTTGAGGTTTTCTGTAATACACAGATGATGTAAATTTACATATTCACTTTAAACTTATATATATAAATTTAAATATATATACACACATATATATTTCATCATGAAGACAAAATCATTTATATTTGAAGTTTATTCCTTTTACTTAATTAGTAATTCGTTAGCAACACTAAGTGTATATAAACACTGTAAAATACAGTGTAGGGAGCTGCATGTTGAAAAGTCTAATTAAAAGTAAACAGACTTCTTCAATTGAATTTATAAAATGTTAAATTATTACTACTGTTTCCTCTTCCACTCTATCTAAGAAGGTAAAATTTGGAAATATCTAAGATTAAAAGTTCTTATAGCTTAAAAAGGGAAGAAAAATAATCAAAAAAAACCCCCCAAACCGATAAAATTTCTCCCTACTTAGTAAAACAGCTGCTGCTCCTGACTGCTTCAGTTTATGGTTGAATAAAAATTAAATGCATGATACCCTGAAGAAAATTTTTCAATTACATAAAATGAATAAACCATGATGACAGAATGAACTGCCAACAACTTCACACCGATGCACGCACAAAATAATTTATATTATTTTATTTTCTTCCATCTTCATTTTAAGACAGAGCAATATAAGAAGTAGAACATTTTTATATACCAAGTATTAATTTTGTGACAATCAACCTAGTCATTTAAGTGGCAATGCAAATTTATCTTTAATATGACTGGAAGTAACAGATTGACTATACACCACCCTCTGTGCTGTTGTTTTCTCTTTTGTCCTTACCTACCATATGGCTTGTGACAACCTGGGAAAAGTGAAGTGATTGACTTTACTAGCCTTAAAGACAGTAATACTGAATGAACATGAATCAGATGTATTTAATGTTTTCACTTTATATGCAATCAAAAATATTTTCACATTATATGCAAACAAGATTTATTTTGGTCTTATAGCAGTAAGTACTTTTATTTGTTCTCCAACTCCAGCCTAACTACAACTTAGGCTGTCTTATTCCAAAATGAATTATTCTGTCTTATTTCAGTAAATTTAAGCTAGCAATTATATGTTCTAATCCTTTTAATAAAATCACAGTTACTGTCCAGTTTATAATCTTAATCTCAGAATTTTCTCCCCTAATAGTATTTTCTTTTTTACCCTGCACCCCTCTGTACCACATCACCTTCCTGGGTGCAGTAACCAGAAGTGGCTAAGTAAACGTCAAGGCAAACTAAAGGTTCCTTCAGTTAACCTCCACACTCTCTCTTGCATAGTCACAGGATCCAGCTGGGTGTTCCTGTGCACACCCAGTGAGGAGATGGAGTAGGGATGACTCCGTAGTCGTCTTTTTAAGCAAACTACCATGGCCATTGCATAGTTAACAAAAGGCAGTTTGGCAAGAGTCATGCTTTTAAAAAGTCCCTGGACGAGAAGTGAGGAAAAGTTCTACCAACTTTTTCTTTTTCAGGATTACCCAAATCATCAGGGGAAGTATATTTAGTATCCTCCATCCTATTGTATTGGGAGAGTGAAAAGTAGGTTAGAGAATGCATCCTAAAAAACTAAACTACTACGAAGACTAACCTGTTTTGTTGAACATTTTATACCATTTCACAGCAGAGGTTATTGACAACCGGATTTTTCAGGTTTGATCAAATGCTGCTGTTCTTGTTGGAAGTCTGAGATGATTAGCGTGGTAGACAGTATGAAGGAAGAAAAGCATTTGGTAACTTTAACATGTAGCATCATAGCATCATGTTACACATGCTTATGGGATCAGTGTATATATAGTTAGATTTTTCATTCATGTAATCTATAAATAAGTTAAAATTATATCCTATTTCCTTAATGTATCATCATTACATTCCTCTGGTATATATCATTGCTATGATTTTCACAAATCTGCATTTTACAGTAGTTAAAAAAGATAAAGCCATCAGTTGCCCAGCTTTCTAAGTATACATATTTTAAAGTTCACTCTCGGTTCCTACCAAGATTCTGATTATTAGTTCTTATTTGAATTTATATTTTCTTTTACCCTGACCTTTGTCATAAGAAGCAGTTCTGATTTGGAGATGTACAGCTTGTTAAATCCCATTTTTCCTTATTTGATATCTTAGAAGGATACTGCTTTCTACAAATTGGCACTTATTTTTGGAAAGAGATACAAAAGATTTAAGGTTACCTTGAGGACTCAAAAAAATTGATAATTTCCCTTGAGAAACTTAAAATACCCATGATTAAGTACATGACCTTTGCATTACTTTAGGCTCCTGTCAAATTCCTCATCTATAAATGGTATATACATATATACCATGGTAGATACATATACAATTTATAGTAATATTCTATCAAATCAGCAAATTAAAGGGATTTTAAAATAATTTTAAAATCCCAGAAAAGAATTTTTAGACCTGATTTTTCAGATAATTTATCATTTAAATCAATTTAAAAATAATGTTACAAGATTTGTCAGTGAAAGATATATTGTCATCCTATATAAGATGAATGGGCAGAAGTGGAATTAGCTATTTACGTACATACAACACAGGCATTTTCTCATTTCTGCCATGGTCTTGAAATCCCTGATTTTTATGCCTCCATAACTGCAATCCCAGAATCAACCATCTTGTGTGACACTCCTGATACCACCCATATCACATAACAAAATAAGAAATAAGGATTATTCTTATTTTGGCCTTCGGTAGTCATAGAAATTCCTAGTTTTTGTGTTTTCAACACTGACTGTAAGTCAGAATCCTGTGTACAGTATTTAGAAAATTATCTAAAACTGGAAAATAAGGTAAAAGGTGGATACCTTTTGGTGACATGTAAGGGCAAAGACTACTGAAAATTATTTAGGGGAATGTACTCAGCTTGAGTTACCATTTACCCTTAATTAAACTCTGACATAGTAAAGTTACAGTTAACGTGTAGATTTTTGTCCCATGGAGACATAAATAATTTCTGAGATTTAGTAAGAAAATAATTTTCAGTTATGTTAGTTTGAGTGTATGGAGAATAACATTTTCCAATTTAACTCCTAATATGAAATAAAACATGCATTTTTTTCACCTCTCTCAAGGGAATATTTCAGATTCCCTGAAGACCTACAAGATAAAAGAAATAGGCTAACTTTTTTGTAGAATTTTTTCAAAGAAAAATTTATTTTTGAAAGTATGAGGGGTTTTTTTTGCCAAGTTCATGTGAATTGCATTCCCTCTCTGTGTCAGAGTCCCGACCTGCTCCTGTGTTGTGCTTTGCTTTTATTTTCAGCCTTTTCTGCTTTTCTTTCATCTCTCTCCTTGTTAAGTTGAGTCTTCTGTGCGGGATTAAATGTGAAGTTTTATCTTTTTTTCAGTTTTTCTTAAATCAAGTGTGGTTGCAATCAGGTAACCATTTGAAGAGGTGAAGAGCCCAGAGAAAGGAGTACAAGGAAGGCCTTGCTGAAAAGAAAGACCAAAACAACAGCAGAGTGAAGAAGGAACAGTTCTGCCAGCTATTAATGCAGCGTATCTTCTTCTCTCCAGGATATGGAGAACTATTTGATGAATTAAAGGAAATGACTCATAAATCACCTCTGAACTCCTTTATGTTTATATATTTTTTGCATGAAAATGTCTCAGTTAATGAGATAACTACATTTAGAGATTTAAGCTCTGGTTTAAAAGTAATAATGACTTCACCCCAAATTTTTAGAAATAGCTGGAAAAGAACAGAAGTACCTCTGGAAAATTCTACAGTGAGTTCCAATTAGACAAATCTTCAAAAGTTCATTTCTGTAAACTATTACAACAATCAAATAACTAGATATTAGTGTTCTAGGTTGAATGTACATCTTCATTTCTAAGTTTTTCTTTTTAAATTTATATCCAGTAATCCTAAACTCTGATTTAATCCAAACTCCCCTCCCCCCTTTTTCTGTTTGTTCATTTAATAAGAAGCTAAAGTAATGCGCTCCAGCTTTGCTCTGTTTGCAAAATTCAGCTTCTGCCCATCAGCATCTGCTGTTTTCTTAAACTCTGGATGGTAGACTACATTGCAACAATTCGTCCCACTCTCCTTTTCAGAAGGTGGCAATTTAACTATCAATTAAAGATAAGGAATCTGATCTTGGTTTCACCTTGATAATCAGAAGCACTCTGGGAGGTCTACTACTAGAATTAGTTTTCAGTGGGCTCATTAGGATAATATTGAGACAGGAAATTTTAAAATGCTATTCTTAGAAATGGATCAGGAGATAGAAGAAAATATATTTCTGTATTGAAGGAAACAAAAGAACTCTAATCAAGAGTTGTTTCCCCTGCTCCTCCCTGAGTAATAACTTGGGATATTCATCAGTGATTAAATATATTTAATTATTTTTTTTTTTAAAAAACTTTTATATATGTTTTGGAAACATAATTCTGAAAAGTTACATGAAAACTATTATTATAGAAAAGCAACTTAACTAAATCATAAACTGTGATACTACAAAACAAACATGAAAAGAGAGGAGAGTCAGGATTGTTAGAAAGTTGGTATATTATATAGGACCTTCCTATACGATAGGAAGAGGGATGCCCCCCATTGTTAAAGTGAACTGCTTAGATAGCATTTGCCTTTCAATTTTCCTTGGTAGCTCTGTTTGTCATTTTTATAGATATAGTAGATCTTTTGACCAGGCTTATTAAAACATTTGGATCCTCAAGATGCATGCTGAACCTCCATGATACATGGTAGTTTGTGATGGTCCTGAGACAAGCTTAATGTTACCCATTATGGGCTGGTTCGTGAAAGTGAGTTTGTGGTGAGTAATCCTAGCTGACTTTCTACCATCTGCAGCTCAGCCTGGCTTTCGTTTATTCTGCTTGTTCTATGTACAGTAACATGTGCAGTGATAAAATCTTGTGGGTTTTGTAGGAATATGAACTCCCAAAGAAAGACGATCACTTTGTCTGTATTTACAAGTGAAGAAATTCTTAAGAAAAAGGAAAGATAGTTTTTATTTAGATGAGAGCAGTTTTGGGGAAATAAAAAGTAGAATATTGAATTTATTGTTGCTCTGACATAGAAATGACAAATCTTGCATGAATTTTATATACCATCGAAAGAGAGAGAGATGGAGGCAAAAAGAGAATGAGATTTGTAAAATGAATTCTACTTCAAAAACACAGTTTTTTTAAAGTGAAAAAAAAACCTACTGAAATTTGAAAAGAAGCAAGAATGGTTGCATGAGCTTTATAAACTATTTTAGTTTTATATTTATAAAGTATTTCACTATCTAAAGGGATCACTTAATATTTTTAGTCTCTATAACTCATATCATGTCAGAGGAAGTAATATAATTTTTAACAATGGTCTTCACAGATTTGGAGCTCTAATCAGGGATATAGTCTTTATGTATGCCAAGCATTTACTGTATGTATAAATACCTGCATTTTAATAGAAAATAATTATGTTAACTAAGATTAAAAGATTTTAAAATATGTATAGGTGACATTTCCCTGCTTTATTAGTTTCTTTAGAATCTCTGATTTTCACTTGTTTACTTTATTGTCTTAGAATTATTCTCTATTTTTTATTGTATGAGTCCCTACAGTTGATAACAGTAACAATACTCAAGTACCTTTTGAATAAGAATACCCAGTGAAAACTCCACAATGAATTCAGCAATTTTAAAATAAATTTATATTTTTATCATAATAGTAGACACATTGGCAAACAACAGCTTATTGTTTAGTTGTTTATTATCAAAGGCTAACTGTGATTTTTTTTTATTTTAACATTTACTTGTACTTCTTTGTGGGGTATAGTGTGTTCTTTCAATACCTGCATATACTGCACAATGATTCACTTAGGGTAGAAGGCATAGTTTTGTACCCATTAATTTACCTCTTCTCTCAAAGGCTATCTTCGATCAACTAACAAAACCCACGGGCTTCTTTCAATAGTTTTTTAGCTTCCCCAGACCTCCATTGGTTTGGAAAACAAGTAAATATACGAATATGTCATACCAGTACTGTCATTTGATTAATAGGATTCGTTGGCAATTTTATATTACTTTTCTTATATTCTGGTGGGGCAACTCTCCTCACTGACTAGGAGTTGTGACTTGGTATAAACCTATATTAAAGAGCTAATGCTTATTATACCATGAGCTGTAGGAAAGCTATGAGAGTAGCAGGCGGGAGTTGCTGATATAGCTTCGAGGCACATTCTGAAAGACATGCACAGTGGTCATGCCATTTACCAGGAAATTTGGTTGTGTTGCTTTAGTCATTTCTTCAAAGTCCTTGCTGCTTAGCCAGAAGTACTTGACCTGTGGACCCTCAACATCTGGAGCAAACTCTGCTCACATTCCCTCCAGGATTTTTGTGTTATAATGTTATTTTTTTCCCAAAAACCCTTGAGTACTTTTTCTGCCCCAAGAAATCTTCAGTTGAACAAATATCCTAAGGTTTTTCTCCATAGGTTTATGGCAAGATATTTATTTAGATTCATGAACAAAAGGGAAACATTTTAGACTGAATATACATTTTTTTCAAATACAGTTATAAAACCTTAGGATCACTAAAGAAAACCTTGGATATATAACAACTCCATGAATACACTTGGTACAAATTATTGTACTGCTAACCAATGAACATTTATGATATTGCTAATTAATTACCGCATTGTATTGCTAACACATACAGACTTGTTTTTCCACACCACATTTTTCCATACCACAAATAATACTGAAGTAGTTGCTGAAAAAAGGTCTCACAATTAAATTATGTACTTTTACATAACCAACAAAATTACAGGGACTTATTAGTGGTCCACTGGCCACCAGAATCTTTGAGTCTCCTTGCTGAGCCATTGATTTTGGTAAGAGTCCAGACTAAATTGAATCAATTTGTCTGTAACTGATTTTAAAAAACTCAAAAACGAGTTAAGCATAAGAATGAGAGTACTGATAAAACAAGAATGGCAAAATGTGTCAATTGCAGATATAGCTGAGGATACTTGGGAATTCATATGCTTCTGTTTATATTTTTTAATTTTCATAATAAAAATCAATTTTCCTCATCAACTAATTATATATTTAAAACATATAATTTTGGGGGGAAAGACATACAGTCAACAGGGAGAAAATATCTTCCCTATTGTTTCCACTGCTGGACAGGTCTATGAACTCTAAAAGTTTGGATATTCAAAAACTCTTATGCTTGAACAATGAGCAAAATTAAAGTGTTCTGGGAGTATGTAATGGAGGTGGTAGAAGACTAAATGACGAATAAATCAGAAAATAGTTGAATAAATTATAAACAGCATGTACAAATATTAACGTATCCTTTGATTACCCAGATGACTGATATGTTTGATCTCAACTGGTTTCTGTGGATGCCAACAAAATCTTATTTAAATTGGTCTTTTATACATGCATTAAATATATCTATTTTTAAGTATCGATTGTAGTACTCAAAGGGAAGTTTATACATAGAGAGTTAAAAGCAGGACAGGAAAAGACATTGGTATGAAAATAGTTAAAAATTATTCTTCTATGTCCCACAGAATAAAAAGTCAGTCAGGTTATTTATATAAAATATGCAAAGAAAAAATATAAAATCTTATATGAACAATATTCCATTTTGGGGGTATTTTAAACCAGATTTTCAATCTCGATTTCATATTTAAATTGACTAGGATACTTTTAAACATACTAATAGGTAAATGTCTTATTTTGATGCTTTTAAATATGCTAATGAATAAATGTCATATGATGTTGAACTCAATTTGCTGATTTTGTTTTTAAGAGTTGTAATAGTTTTTTATTGCTGCTGTTTATAAATGGCCACAAAACTACAACACAAATTACTATCTTACAGTTCTGTAGGTTGAAAGTCTGACATGGATCTCATAGGGTTAAAATCAAAGTGTCAGTAGATCTGTGTTTCTGGAGAAACACTCTACTCAGTTATATGCCAAAAAACAAAATGAAACAAAAAAACCAAACAATTGGACCATAAGAACAGTCCTCAGTAAATGTGTCACAGAACTCCTCCTTTACTCTCATCTTTTTCTTTTCTACTGTGGTCCCATCCACTTACCTACCAAGCCCTTGCTTCCACACTGCCGCTAGGAATGGGTTGATGAGAACGACTCCAAGTCAGTCCGTGCCTTGGAGGCCATCACTAAGAAGTCCTTGCCAAGAATTAGGAAGGCAGCCTCTAATTAGCACGCATCATCTATACCTATGTATCCCTGACCTTTACTGTGGAGTTCAATTCAGTTCATTCATTCACGGTAGGAATGATCAGTTCTGGGCTTCATGTCATAAACAGAGGAAGCCTGAATCATATTGCACTAAAAGGCTCTTTCTTGACTCAGGAAATACTGTTTCTTTACATGTATTGGCAAAGGCATTACTACATTTCTCACCTGGAACAGTCATCTATAGAACCACCCAGAAGTGTGGAACAAATCAATATGATTAAACACACACACACATAATCAGAGCATTTCTACTGTGATTTTATTGATATTCGATTCTCCTTAGTCTGAGGTTTAACTAGCCCCAGGACTGAAGGGATTTAGCTTAGAATAATGGACCTACAGGGCCAGAGTCCTTTTTATAAGAAAAATGTTCAAAATAAATCTAACAACAATAAATAATTAACCATCAATGTCTTATTTTTGTCCGGGTTTTTAATATGATGTAGAATGCTCTATTCAATTGTAATTAATTTTTCTGTTGACTCTCCAGACTTCGTCTTCACAATGGGAGCTTTGAAACGGAAAGGCACTTGCATGCCAGCGTATTTGCCCAGCTGTGCTGTAATTGTCTTAAACGTGAGCCACAGAAGAAAAACAAAGGGAGACTTTGTCCTCAACCCCAGACACTGAAAACGAGACCAGCCAAAGCAAAAATGACATCAAGAGTGAAAACATAACCCTGTTTAAACTGAATGAGTGGGCTGCTTGTGTATGAAATGAGATGTTCTATCATAAAATGTATCAAGGCTCTCTAGTAGCTCCAGATGAAGACTTACAGTAAAATTTACAGAGAATTTCAAAGGATCATAGCTTTAATTCCTTCTATGGTCTAGGTTGTTTTAATATTTACTATTTTTTATTTTTTTATTACTTAGGTGAAAAAATTTAGGGAGATGAAAAATGATTACAAAGTTTATATTAAATATAGTAATAAAAATAGCTGAGCTTTTTTTAGGTATACGTTTTCTAAAGGTGTGGTCATTTTGCTTAGGCCACAGAACTCAAATAACTACCCATCTGACACTTCCAAAATACCCTTTCAGTGTTTTAATGCAGCAGTTCTCAACCCTGACTGAATGTTAGAATCAACTTGGGAGTTTAAAACAAAAAAAAAAAAAAAAAAAAGAAAAGAAAAATATTAGGCCTGTCTCTAGCCCTAATGATTCTGATTTAATTAGTCTGACACGGGACCTAGACATTGGTATTTAAAATTCCCCCCTTCCACCTCGGGTGATTCTAATGTGTACCACGGATTGAGAATCACTGCTAATCTATTTTGAGAGCCTTTTTCTAAATCCATCATACCTCAACTGCTCTCAACATTGCTCTAAACTATTGGGCCTCTGCTTATTTAGTTGCTGGTTGTTGTCTTAAGTTTCAGAATTACCACTCGTAATTGCCACATTTTTCTCCACAGAATGTTGATGTATAGAAAGACCATTTTCCATGTTTTCTAATCCCCCAAAATGAGGTGGGATTATTTGGGATATGTAGTGGGAATTACACTGTAAA
The DNA here is from genome assembly GCF_027409185.1 of Cynocephalus volans. Taxonomy (NCBI): domain Eukaryota; kingdom Metazoa; phylum Chordata; class Mammalia; order Dermoptera; family Cynocephalidae; genus Cynocephalus; species Cynocephalus volans. The sequence continues at coordinate 100,756,972 of NC_084460.1, read as the reverse complement.
ATAAAGAAAGTATGGTCTGTTCCAGGAGGGAAAAATAATGTGTAAATTATTCAGACAGAATATCTTCATGGGCAAACCTGAGTTCTAAACCTTGCTTTCACATGGCAACTCCATCCTTTTTCTGTACCAGAGACATAGATAGCCCTTTTCAAACTTCTAGAGCATAAGTATCTGTTCCTCTTTTGAAATTTGCATCTCCATGATTAGATTGCTCCCAGAATCCATCCTCAGGCATTCCTTAGGGTACAGTATTCTGATAAGATATACTGCCTCCACTTAAATAATTCCCGAATATGACTTCAAGTGACTGTAGTAGGATTATCTGGGAGTAACAGAGATCTGAAATATAGCTTCTTAAATAGTTCATTGTTTATTTCTTTCTACTATAAACATATGGACAAATGTAGTCCTGGAATACAACAATTACTAGTCCTCTGAGATCCAAACTACTTCTAGCTTTCTATTTTCTATCGCTAGGGTACAGCCCTGAATGCATGGTCCATGACAAAACTCCAGTCATTATTTCCAGCAGAATAAAGGAAAAGGCAAACATTTTCTGAAAGCTGCCTAATAGCACTTCTACTTACATCTAATTTTCATGAGAGTAGGATTTGGTGCTGTGAAATCAATCTCTTTCGAGGTGTCTCCACCACAGAGGGCTGAAGGGCTAAAAATATATGTGGCAGGTGCTCTGGAATGCTGCTTATGTCCCCATTCAGGACTCAGGGGCTCATTTCCACAGCTAGACAGTGAGGTTGCCGATGACTTGCAACTGAGTCCTGGGGAAGTTTTTTTTGGCTAAAGGAAATTGTCTTATCCAGGGTTATGCCCCAGGCCCAGGGGGCAGCCCTGATAATTGTTCAATGCAGAGGTATCAAGACTGGCCACCCTGCTACAATTCTGGATAGTTCTGAAGCACTATCCCAGCTCCCGAGCTCCTGAGTCAGCCAAGGCCACTATTGCATCTCCATCTCAGTTCGAATTCTGCTTGTACAAAATCCTGATTTTCACACTTTTTCACAGGTATTTCCCCCAAATATACACCTTGTGCATGTAGCACTCTGTCACAGAGACTGTTTTCCCAAAAGCCAAACCAAGGGGAGCTGACACCAGAAGTGACCTTAAGAAGCAGACTTTTTTCACTTTTAATTTTTGTCTCAGATTTATTATTATTTTTTAATTCCACCACAAATTATCTGTAGATTGTTAGCGTAGAAGATGTGATGAAACTGTCTAGTTTCCTCATAGCAATGGGCATGTGCCCCTGAAAGTTCTTTTCAAAACAGCTCTATGCATCAACCAATATTATCCCATTTTTAATCTTTTCCTTACTATTTCTCTAATTCAATATTAGGCATTCATTAGTCATTGAAAGCCAAGTCATTCTCCCTGCTACTTTTTTTCTTGCTTAACATCCATTTCAAAGTCCACCTTATTCCCCTCAGTCATCAGTGCTACTCTGAAGTCAAAGAAGCAAACTCTGAAAAGAGAAGATGGAGCCTGGTCATCAGCAGTCTGATAGGCAATGAGTGCCTCATTATTGACAAGGTGGAGGACTACTAGTCCCTAGCATGCCACAGTAGTCCAATTATTAAGCTTTCATCTGTGGGGAAGTGGGATTGGATACTCCTTGAAAGGAATGCACTGGTGGATATAACATATCACACTTTTGAAAAGTTTGGGGAAAGTAGAAATTATAAGGACTATGGAATCATTGGAAATCTTTGGGTATTTTCAGTGTACTAGAGAAAGAAAATGAAAAGCTGAGGACAACTACTCTCCAATTTAAGATGGTGTTTGAATGTGAGAGTTTCTTCTTAGCATCATGTGAAAAGTTTATCATCTCCTGCAGCAGAAGGACAGAAAAATCTGAGGACCAGGCCCGAGACTTTATGAGAGTAGAGGAAACCCAAAGATCTTTGAATTATCAACCTATATCAAGACTTCTATCAAGTCTTCTATCAAGCCAAAACCAGAACCCTGATAGGGCTTGTGTCTTGGAATGAAGACATCTGGATAGATAAACTCAAGAATCTTGTAATCCCATGTATTTCTGAACTCTCTGGACCAGTAGATACAACTCAATACTCTGTTTGACTAGTGCCCGTTTTTGCTTGGAAGGACCCAAAGGACACTTTATTTGTCGAGATGATAAGAAATACACTGGTGAGCTGGGAACTGACATTGTTGAGATGTTCATGAGCAACTCTCCTATGTAGGATAGGGTTGCCTGTGGAAGATGTTGTTATAGGACTGGGTTCTCTGACAGCAGCAATAGTATCTAGAATTAATAGAAACAATGTTGTGGTACTTAATCACCAGAAGCAAAGTAGTCACAATAACTGTAATGATAGATGGAGAAGGGGCTCCAATTTGCAGAAAGCTAAGGGGATGATTAATAGAACATGGTATTTTTAAGAGCAAGATAGATGGACAGCCAACAAGGGTATTGGACAATCAGAATTGAGGGCAGGTACTCTAGTAGAAATTCACAATACCTTTCCTAGTTTCTTGACCTGATATGGTTCTGTGAATCAGAAACCACTATCTGAAGAAGAGGTAGAGTCCTGATGAGAAAGGACCCTAACGTACCACAAGAGTATAGAACAATAATTCTCCTAGGCCTTCTGCAAAAGGACCTATGACCATTACACAGGTAACCACACCGTAAGGGTCAGTAACTAATATACACAGGATTTATGTTGATGCTAACACCTGGGACTTGAGGCATCATTGTGACCCACCTCCTGCCCCTGCCATTAGCATGGGGGTGGGTGGGGCACAGGTAATAAATGGAATCCTGACCAGGCTTAGCCGTCAGTGAGTGCTCCGTGTCTGTGAACTTACATGCTGGTCATTTTCCTTGTCTTCAAATGTATAAGTCAGTAGATATACTTGGTAGTTGACAGAATGTCCCACATAGCTCATTAGCCTTTAAGAGCTGTCACCATATGGTAAGCCAAGAGGAAACCTATGAAACTGTTCCTTCCCTGACCAAGACAGTACAAAAGCAATATCAACTTCAAGAGGAAATAGCAAAGATTAGCTCTAAAATCTAAATATAGTCTAAAGAATGCAGGTGGTAGATAAGCATCATATCTCATTTAATTTATAATCTAGAACCTACAAAAGAAGACGGGTACTGGCGGATGACAGTGGACTATCTCAGACTCAACCAAGTAGCAGCCCTAATTGCAGCTGGTATGCCAAATATGGTGTCTTTGTGAGAACAGATTGACTCAGTCTCGGGCATGCTGCCATGATTAGGTGAAAGCATTTTTTTTTTTAACCCTTTCAAGACAAATGATCAAAAATAGTTCACATTTCTGTGGGACAAACAAGAGAATACATTTAACTTTGTGCTCCAAGGCTATTCATTTGCCTTCTGCCTTAGTAAACTCAGAAGGGGCCTGGACCATCTGGAAATTTCACAGAAGATAAAACTGGTCCACTATTTTGATGACATTAAGTTAATTAAACCAGATGAGCAAGTCTGGCAAGTATATTGGAGGCCTTGATAAGACACATATGCTCCAGAAGTGTGAGAGGAAACCTGTAAAGTTTCAGGGGACTGAATGTTTTAGGGATTTGGTGTTCCAGGACATGCCAGGAATACTTCTCCAAAATAAAAGACAAAACTTACATTTCACACCTTCCACCCCTCAGAAGGAAGTGAAACATGTGGAAGGCCTCTTTGGGTTCTAAAGGCAGCTTGCTCCATGCTTGGGAATATGAGAATACTCTTCTGACTCATTTACTAAGTGATAGGAAAGACTTCAAAGTTTAAGTTAACCTGATAACAGGAACGGGCTCTGTAGCTTGTCCAGGCTGTAGTGAAAATGATGCTGACACTTGGGCAAAATGGCCAATAGTCCTATGGTACTGCAGCAATGTTTCTCAACATGTCAGGCCAGATAATCCTTTGTTGTGGGGACTGTCCCCTGCATTGTAGGCTGTTTAGCAACATCCTTCATCTCTATCCACTAGATGCTGGTAACCGCCCCCTGCCCCCCAAGTCATGACAATCAAGCATGTCTCCAGGCATGGCCAAATATCTCCTGTGGGGGCAAAATCATTCCTAGTTGAAAACCATAGCAGTATCTACAGTGGGGAAAGACACTATGTAGGTTTAGAGCAAGCTGTGTAATCAAATCACAACATACACCTACGGGTCTGGGGCAAAGATGTACCATCCACAGCAGAGATATACACCATTTGAAAATAGGTCCTGGTATGTTACAGGCCCTGGTAAAGATAAAGAATCTAACCATAAAACATCAAGTCATCATTCAATCAAAGCTTCCTCTCATAAAATGGGTTCTTTCAGATCCGCAGTCATTAGCTACATCTGGGATTAGGCTCATGCAAGGTCAGACAGAACAAGCATGCTGCCCAATTATGTATTCAAAACCCTATGTAATACACCACTATTCTTTTGTACTTCTTCAATTCACACCACAAGGGGGATATCCTATGATCAGCGAAATAAAGAGGAAAAAAGCTGAGCTTGGTTCGTGGACAAGTTGGTTCTGTAAGTAAATGAACTGTTGATGCACTATAGCCCTACTTAGTGATAGAACCGAAAAGGGCTGTTGTGGTTAATTTATGTTTGACATAGATGTTAAAGTAACTTAACTGGGAAAAAGTTGTTTTTGCTCAACAGATACTTTTGGAGCAATAGCCATTTGTATAAAAATAAACCACAGCCATTTCTTCACAGTGCACACAAAAATCAACTCAAAATGAATCATAAATCTATTTATATTTATTTTTGTGGGTTACAGTGTGTTTTTTCAATACATTCATATAGTGCATAATGTGAATCATATATTTAAACATAATTACTAAACCTATAAAATTTCTAAAGAAAATATAATCTCTGTAACCTTGAGGGAAGTATAGGTTTCTTAAATAAGTTATACAAAATTGTAAAAGGAAATTAGGTTAATTGAACATTATAGAAATTAAGAACATATTTTTAAATAAAATACTTATTAATAAAATAGTCATGCCACAGATTGAGAGAAATATTTGCAATAAGTATATCAAACAAAAAAATGGTATCCACAATGAATAAAAAAAAATCTGCAATTCTAGAAGTAGAATTATAGAATAAAATCTATAATTTTAATCCGCAATAAAATGAGTAATAGATTTAAGCAGATCTTTTGGGAAAAAGATATTTGAATATCCATTAAGCATATAAAATACGCTTAGTGTCATTTTTCATCACAGAAATAAAAATTAAAATAATTTAAAATAAAATAGAGCAACACATGTTTAAGAATGTCTCAGATTAAAAGGTTGACCACATTAAGGCAAGGATATAAAGCATTTGGAATTCCCTGTATCACTGAAAGGAATGTAAAACAGTATAAGTGCTTTGATAAACACTTTGGCAATTTTTTATGCATATTGACAAAATGAGCCACCAATACTCTTCTACTTGTTTAAACAAGAGGAACAAACACAAATACTTATGCATGAATATCTATAGCATCTATATTCTCAAAAGCCAAAGCTGAGAACAACCCATATGTTTATCAAAAGTGAATATATAGAAGAGAGAATCAAGATGGCGGAATAGACGGTCCCCAGCGTCACTCTCTCCCACAATTGACCAATCTACAATGATTAAAAACAGAAATTAAAGCTTAAGTAAAATAAACAAGTATAGCATTTTACCATGGTAAAAGTCATAATATAAATTACAAGCTTCAAATGTTATCAAATTACTGCAAAATACTATTTAAATGACACTGTACAAGAAGTAGTTATAGGAAATATTCTCTTTACTTAAAGATCTCAAAATTTTGGCTTAGGTACATGAGTACTTGAAGGAAAGTGTAATAATTAAATAGATAAAAACAAATAAAGAATCCACCATGAGATTGTAATAAATAAATAAATAAATAAATAAATAAATAAATAAATAAATAAATAAGCAACAACAGCCAAGCTGGGGCCACCAGAGTTCAGGGGAAGAGGAGGAGAGACCTGCAGAGTTCATGAAAGTGAGAGAAGCCACCATGAGAGAGAGAAAGACTCACTCCAACCATTTTGAGCCCTGGCCATTTCAAGGATGGCCCTGGGGAGCTCACAGAGCAAGAGCTGGCAAACGCTGCAGCTGAGCCCTTTGTGTGAAGTTGCTTGGAGACCACACGGGAGAGGAGGGCCTTGAAGGACCCCAGGTCAGCAAGATCACTTACAGGGTTCCCATGGACCCACATAGGAACAAGGAGCCACAGACAACTGAAAAAAAGAGTCACTCAAAAAGTGAGTCATTGCAAGGGACCGGCATACAGCCTGCCCATGGGAAATGTTTGGAGTGCAGAGGGTGGGGGAGACCGGCCCACCAGGGTAACATTGGGGCACAGCATAGACAGCTGATCTGCCCTCCAATCAGTGTAGGACCACTCAGTATAGACTGGTGAGGAGTATATAACTTCAGGGGGTGAAGTTTGCTGAAAAGACTCAGGTTTAGACCAGAGTTTCCACACAACCCAGGTGTATCAAACCTCACAAGACCCAGAAGTATTTAAAAGGTAAACAATTAAAACCTGAGCTGCACAAAAAGCCTTCCCCAGAGAATCAGCAACAAAACAGCAATTTAGCCCAACCACAGGGCTCAAGTGTTGGTCCCCACAGGAAGTTCGCCCATTTTAGAAGTAGGCAAAGGACAACAAATTAGTTCCAGTGCAAAGCTGAAGTGGTCAGGGTAGCTAATAATCCAACACAGAAGTAAAAGAAAACACGAAACACCCATAGATCAGAGACAAAGTTATGATATTGACCAGTAAAAGTCTAACACCACCAAAGAACACCTAAAAATCCTAAAAGAGACGGAAGCCCCCCAGCCTTCCCAGACAGGGTGAAGGGAACCTGAGGGCATCAGCCATGCCCTCCCAAAGCCCATATCCAGCACAGCAATGACTGAATCGCCACTAGAAGACCCCAGGCTCCCAACCCGGCATGGGAATGGTATGAGGTCCTCAACCATGCCCCACCCCCCACCATGTCTGCATCCACTCCAGTGACAAGCAAGTTTCCTCAAAGGCACATGGGCTATCCAGCCTGGGTGGGGGACCAAGAGCTTCACCCCCCCACCCCCACCTCCCACGACATCCACATCCAGCCCAGTCACCACCGAGCCTCCACAGAAGCCCCCTGAGTCAGGGTAAAAGAGAGCTGTAGGCCTCAGCCACGGCCCCAAAATCTGCACGCAGCCTGGCAATGAACGTGCTGCTGCTGAAAGACCCCCACACCTCCGAGCCCGGGTAGTGGGAGCCAAGAGCCTCTGCAATGCTCTCCCTACGTCCGCCTCCTCCGAACATCCACAAACTCCAGGCAATGACCAGCCTGCTGCCAGAAGCCTCATGGGTCCACCAGGCCTCCACCATATCCCCTGATGACTGCATCCAGCCCAGTGATGACCTAATCTCCATAGAAACGCCCTGGGCTTCTGAATCAGAGTCAAGAGGGATGCTGTGGTCCCCAGTCACATCCCTCTGTCCTTCACAATCAGACCAGGAAGGAGCTGGCCATAGGCCATCCCTGCCCCCACCTCCACCTCCGTTTCCTTACCCTCTCCCACCTGCCCCTCCCACTGCTCCCAGCAACATTTTTGAGTGCAAAATAATAATAATAGTAAATTAATTTTAAAAAGTCAACATATAAAGAAATTACAACATATCGATACAATTAAATACTGCCCAGCATAAACAACAACTACTGTTGTGTACAGCAACACAGAGGATTCTCAAAACCATCACACTTAGTAAAAAGGGCCAGACACAAAAAAGAATATGTGGTTATTATTTCATTTATGTATGTGTGTGTGTGTGTGTGTGTGTGTGTGTGTGTGTATACATACGTATATAAAAGCTGGATAAGGTCTTAAAATATTTTTTTGTTTGAATTCTTCATTTTTGTATTTTCTTCTTCCCTTCTCTCTGTCCCTCCCTCCCTCCCTCTCCTTCCTTCCTTCCTTCCTTTCTTCCTTCCTTCCTTTCTTCCTTCCTTCTTTCCTTTCTTTCCTTCTTTCTCAGCATCCATTCATGAGTGAGGACATGCATTATTTCTCTTTCTGTGTCTGGCTTATTTCACTTAACGTAATTTTCCCCAAGCTCATCTTTGTTGCTTCAAATGTCAGAATTTCACTCTTTTTTATGGTTGTGTAGTATTCCATTGTGCATATATACCACATTTTTCTTATCCATTTGTCTGTAGATGGACATTTAGGTGGATTCCATATTTTGGCCATTGTAAGTAGAGCTGCAATAAAAGTGGGAGTGCAGGTATCCCTTTGACATGATGATTTCAATTCCTTTGGGCATATACTCAGTAGTGGGATTGTTAGATCATATGGTAGTTCTAACTGTAGTTGTTTGAGAAACCTCCATACTGTTTGCCATAACGGCTGTACTCATTTACAGTCCCACCAACAGTGTAAAAGAGTTCCCCTTTCTCCACTTCCTTGCCAACATTTGTTATTCTTGGTCTCTTTAATAATGGCCAGTCTACCTGGGGTGAGATGATACCACAATGTGGCTTTGATTTGCATTTCTCTGATGATTAGTGATGCTGTGCATTTATACAAAATCCTAGTGTAGGCAAATCTAATATATAGTGACAGAAAGCAGGGCAATGGTTGCTTAGGAGCAGGAGTGGAAGTGGGGTTATTGAGTATAAATTGACATAAAGGGACATTTTGGAGTGATAGAGATGTTTATCTCTTTACTGTTTCTGTGCTTACATGGAAGTATACATTTGTCAACACCTGACAAACTCTACAATTAAAATGAGTGCATTTAACTTTTTGGAAGCTATACCTCAGTAAAGTAACTTAATAAGAAAAAGAAGGAAAGGTAATATATTAAAAGAATTTAATGCCAAAGGGGGGAAAATAGAATAAAAAGTAGAAAATGAATCAGAGAACATGATAAGTAGAGAATATAAGCAAAAATAATTTTACACATATATATTTAGACTCTCTTTAAAAAGTAATAATAACTAAGAAGAAATAATATTAAAAATAATTTAAGATAATTCCCCAAATTCTGAAATAAAGATGATATATCATTCTAAAACAAATCAAAAGTAAGCGAGATAAGGTATGTTAAAATCAGAGAAAGTAGATCTCAGAGTAATGAATATTACTAGTAAAAATAGGATGATTTCATAATGATAATTCTAGAAAGTCATACCAACTCTAAACACGCAGTCATCTAACAACAGAGCTTCAAAGGGTATGAAGCAAAACAGAAAAGAATGGAGGAACAAATTCAAAATTAGAATTGGAGACTTCAATACAACTATGCCAATAATTTACAGAAAAAATTCTTAAGAATAAAGAAAATTTGAACATCATCAACCACATTGACCTAATCAACATTTTTAGTACACCCTACACAACGAAAGTAGACTACACATTGCTTTCCAGTGCACATAGAACATTCAACAAAGTAGACCAATTTCTGGGCTAAAAAGCCAACCTTAACCACTTGAAAAGAATCTAAATCATACTAAGCATACTTTTAAATTATGACAGGTTTAAACTAGAAAGCATTTGTAGAAAAGTATTTAGAAATTGTATAAATATGTGGAAATTGTACAGTATGCTTTTAAATAAATAATTAGTCAAAGTGGAAATTTCAAGGGAAATTTAAAAATTAAACATAATTTTCAATATATTGATATTTGCAAAATTCAGCTAAAGAAGTGCTTAGAGAAAATTTGTAACCTGAAATCTTATATTAGAAAATAAAAAGGAATTAAAGTAGGAATATAAACTTTGACATTAAGAAACAGACAAACAAACAAAGGAAATAAAACCCAAATAAGCAGAAGTAATGGAATAGAATGAATAAAAATCAATAGAATTCAAAGAGAAAAAAAATTCAGAGAAAATCAATCCAACCAAAACCTGGTTCTTTGAAAAACTAATAAAAATTATAAACCTCTCACCAGATTGATAAAAAAAAAAATAGAGATAAAATGTAATTTATAAATACCAGAAATAGCACTAAAGACTCCATAGATATTAAAAAAGATAGTATGGAAATCCCATGAAAAACACTATGCCCCCAAATTCAACAACTTAAAAGAAATGCAACAAATCCTTGAAAGACAAAAACTAACAAAGAATATTTATGAATAAATAGATAATATGAATAATGTTATATCTATTTATTATTATTTTTATTTATTTTAAGCATATTATTATTACAAATCATGATTTTTCTTCATGCCTTTTACCCAACCTATCCCTCCCCAACCCCCTCACCTCTGCCCCATCTTTAGTATCCTTATTGCTAAAACTTCCAATACAGAAAACTCCAGGTCCAAATTGTTTTAATAGCAAATTCTACAAAACAACTCAGGAAGAAATAATACTAATTCTGAAAAAACTCTTCAGAAAATAGTACAGGATAAACACTATTCTATGCATATTATGAAGCCAACATTAGCCTAATAACAAAACCAGGAAAAGACATTACAAGAAACAAGAACTACAAACCATAATTTCTTATAAACATAGACATAGTAAACAAAATCTATAATAAAATATTAGTAAATCAAATCTTTAAAAAGGATAATATATGTGTTAGTCCAGTTTTTTATTACTATCATAGAATACCTGAAAATGGGTAATTTATAAAGAAAAGAGATTTATTTGGCTCATGATTCTGAGACAGCTGCATTTGGTGCAGGCCTCAGGCTGTTTCTATTCATGGCAGAGAGCAGAAGGCAGCCAGCAGGTGCAAGATCATATGGCAAGAGGAAGCAAGAGAGAGAGAGAAGGGGAGGTGCCAGTGTCCTTTAAACAACTAGCTCTCATGGAAACTAATAGAGAGTACTCACTCACTACCCACCCCTCAAGGGGGAGTATTAATCTCTTCATGAAAGATCTGCCCTGCATGACCTAAACAGCTCCCAATACTGCCACATTGGTGATCAGATTTTGACATGAGCTTTGGGGAGACAACATATTCAAACTCTATCAATATATTCATATTTTGATCAAGTGAAGTTTATACCAGAAATGCAAGGTTGATTCAAGATTTGAAAACCAGCCAATGTAATTCACCATAGCAACAGACTAAAAAAAAGAAAAACCACTAAAAATAAAAGGAAAAGTATTTAACCTGATAAATTTAATCTACAGAAGCTCTATGACTAATATCATATTTAAGGATGTGACTGAATGCTTTTCTGCTAAGATCAGGAACAAGCCAAGGATTTTCTTGCTCAACACTCCTATTCAAAATCATATTGGAGGTTCTAGTCAGGGCAATAAGACAAGAAAAAAGAAAAAAAAGGCATTAAAATTGGAAAGAAAGAAAAAAAATGCTGTCTTTAGTCAGAGAAAACATGATTATTTATATAGATTATCCAAAAACTCTACATAAAAACTTCTGAAACCAATAGATAAATTTAACAAGATCACAAGAAAAATATTAATTGTGTTTATAAACATTAGTAATGTGGGATCCAAATAATTTAAAGTTGGAGGGGGAGGGGAAGGAGGGCAAGAGAGGAGGAAGGAGGGGGAGGGGGAAGAAGAGGGGGAAGGGCAGAGATTGGATAAGGGGCATAAAGAATAAGTATGATTTGTATCAATGGATGTGCTAATAAAAATAAATTTAAAAAACCAAATATTTTAAAGTAACACTTCCAATAGAACTAAAAAAATCAAATATTTATGAACACTACAAAATGCTGGTGAAAGAAATTAAGCAGGAGGAGTTTTGATTGTTTTAATTGAGACATAAACTATGTTCACGGTATGCAAGAATTAATATTGTTAAAATTTTGATTTTTTCAAAATTGAGCTATAGGTCAAACACAAACCCAACCAAAACCCAGCAGACATTTCTTTTGATACATCAGCAAGATGATTCTAAAATTTAAAGGGAAAGGCAAAGGAGTTAGAATAACTACAACAATTTTGAAAAATAAGAAACAAGTTGAGGACTCACACTACTTGATTCTGAGATGTGCTATAAGGCTAAAGTAATAAAACACTACATTATCGGTGAAAGGAATGGATAGACATACATAAGTAGAAGGTGTTTGGAAAGGATAGAGTTCAGAAAAATCCACACTACTCTGGTCAACCGAGTTATGACAAAGTTGCAAAGCCAATACAATAAAGAAAGAATAGTCTTTTATACTAATGGTACTAAAGCAATTGGTCATCTAGATGCAAAAAAAAAAAAAAAAAGAAAAAAAAAATACTCCTCAACACATAGTTTACGCATTATACAAAAATTAACTCAAAATGAGTAATCGACCTAAAATTAAATTGTAAAATTATAAAATTTCAAGAATGAAGGGAAAAGACACACAATAGCTTATAATATTATTTCCATACCTTTCCTTCCCTGAGTGTTTCAATATGTGTTTGCTAAGTCTATCTTATTAGTTTATGTGTTTCCTGAGGATAGAAAACCTTATTGCATGCTTCTCTCTTCTTCCATTGGACTTCCTTACGTAATCTCATTCTGATAATGATGATCAATAACTATGTGTTAGTTGGTAGAATCACTTGCCTTATATATTTATTATTCTCCTCCAAATATTCCAAATCTCTTTTTACAGATGTGAATTTTCTTTCAATTTAGGAATATTATAAAGTGTAAAGAAGGAGAGGTTAACTGTTACATTAGCAACCATTTAGCAAGTGAGCAGAAGGTAGAAGTGAGGTGTTAGTGAAGTACAATTTTAGCTCACAGTGTGAATGTTAATTGAATGTTATTGCTAATATTACAGCTATAACAGTATAGTCACTTGTTAAGTGTGGAAACAAAGTAATTATAGAAGTCAAAACAGTGAATTAAAACAGGCAGGTAATGAAGGATCTTGTTAGCACACCATATTTTCAAAGAACTAAATTGATTATAGTGAGTCCAAGACAACAAGGCAAAAGTTTTTTAGTTTTCAAGTTAACTGTTTTGAACTTTATACTCAAAGAGAACTTTGAAATCAAAAGAAAAACATAATATTCAAAACTGTAGGCATTTGACCTCTCAAAGGCAATTGCCAATCATATCTCCTGATTTGAGCGTTTTAGTATAAGATAAATTTTGCAATTTTTGACTCCAAGTTGTTTTTAAAATGTTTTCCCAGTGGATCATCTTAATAAAATAAGTTGAAAGTTCAAAATGTAGTTTTCATTTGTATTAAACTCATGCTTTTGATGGAAGTTAAAAAGGTAATGTATAATTTGAAATAATGCACTCTCCTAAAATAGAAAGTGAGGTAGATGTAGAGAATTTTACCAATAGTTAAGAATCAAGGAATATTTACACCTGCCATTTATCTGTGCTTCATTGAATTTCTTCAGTTTGACATTTAGATCACTAGGCAGAAATCACAACAGGTCAACACTAGTCTTGGGCCTTCATGATGCTTTGTTTTAAACACTGGGATTGCTTTGGTCTGCACCAGTTCTATGTCAGCTGATAGGCACCGGCCAACACCAGGGGAAGTGCTAAACCACAGGCCTGGTGAGGACAGATGAGTGGAGACTGGCTCTCCACTCACTCATACATGGGAGCTAATAAAAAAGTTGACCTTGTGGTAGTTGAGAGTAGAGTTGTGGTTATGAGAGGAAGAGATAGGTTAATGGATACAAAATTGCAGCTAGACAGGAAAAATAAGTTCTAGTGGTGTACAGTAGTGCTACACATCTATAATTAACAATAATCTATTGTATGTTCTCAAACGGCTAGAAGAGAGGAGCTCAAATGTTCTCATCAGAAAGAAATTATAAATTTTGTGATGATGAATTTGCTCTCTTGATTTGATCATCACATCTTGTATACATGTATTGAAATATAACTCTGTACCCCATAAATCTGTACAATCAATACATGTCAATTAAAAAAATAATTAATTTTTAAAAAGACAACTCAATTAAAAAATGGTCAAAGGAATTGAATAGATATTTCTCTATAGAAGATATATAACTGGCCAACAAGCCTGTGAAAAGATGTTCAACATCATCAGTCATTAAGGAAAGGCAAATCAAAACCTCTCTTTACACACACCAACTAGGATAGCTAGAACAAATGAAACAAAAATCAAAACAACAAAAACCAGAAAATAGCAAGTGTTGGAGAAGAGGCAGAGAAATAGGAACCTTTGTACATTGCTGGTAGAAATGTAAAATGGCGCAGCTGTTGTCGAAAACAGCTTGTCAGTTCCTCAAAGAGTTAAATGTATAGGTATCATATGACTCAACAATTCCAATCCTAGATATATACACTAAAGAATTAAAAACAGGTCCTTAAGTAGTACTTGTTCACAAATGTTCATAGGAGCACTGTTCACAATAGTGAAAACATGGAAACCCAAATGTCCATCAACTGATGAATGGGTGAACAAATTGTGGTATATCCATACAATGAAATATTATTCAGTCATAAAAACAAATGAAGTACTGACACATACTACAGCATGGATGAACCTCAAAAACATGCAATGTGAAAGAAGCCAGACACAAAAGGTCACCTATTGCATGATTCCATTGATATGAAATGTCCAGAACAGGCAAATCCATAGACACAGAAAGCAAATTTGTGGTTGTCAGGGAATTGGGCAGGGGGAAGGAAGAATAAGTGACTGCTTAATGTGTATGGAAAAATAAGTGTATGGAGTGTTCTTCTGGGGTAATGAAATGGTTTTGAAACTAGAGAGAGGTGGTGGTTGTACAACATTGTGAATGTACTAAATGTCACTGAATTGTTCACTTTAAAATGGTCAATTGTATGTTATGTGAATTTCATCTCAATAAAAAGAGAGAGAAAAAAGATTTAGAAAATAAAATACAGAAAGGTGTATTGTTTGTTTTACCAACTACATATGAAAACATGATGATTATGTAGATTATTTCTGATTACTATTTTGTTCACTCTTTTGCTGTGCATTCAAATATTTCCAGTGTCTTCATATGTCAGGTAGCAGTCATAGCCAGTAAATGTAGCAAGATTTACATTTATGCATGAGAAATTTGACTGCTCTGATCCATTTGGAAATTCAGTAGCCTTTCTTAAAAAAACAAGGATGTCAGTATAAAAAGCTCATTATTACTTGATATCAAGGGTAAAGTTCTCTGTATGTAAAAGTAAGATTTTATAAATGTATTATAAAAGATGGTGCAGGATAACCCTCTTTAATCTGTACTACAGTAACCAGAGATACTAACAGGATGCCTTTTCCATCAGTGCATTTAAGGCATGCGCATCTTCCGCATATCTACTCACAGTGATGCTGGCTGGCTTGCATGTAGGCATTTGTGTCACTCAATTAACTCAGAGACGAGGAAAGGTGTACATCAAGAGGGGTAAAGGCAGGTGGAAAAATTTATAATTTTATGTGTTTCAGACTCATAATTTTCCAAGAAACAAAATATTTATATCATTTTCAGGGCAGTCATTTGAAATCCTCTGAGGGCTACAACAGCTTATATGTATTTGAGGTTTTTTTTTTTTAAATGTCCCTTAAGTTTTAGATAAACAAAATTTAGATATCATTGTTTTAAGGTACATGAAAAAATGCTCAACATCATTAATCACCAAAGAAATGTAAATCAAACGTACACTGAGATATCATCTCACCCTGGTTAGACTGGTTTTTATCAAAAAGATAGAAAATAACAAATGCTGGTGATGATGCAGAGAAAGGGAAACTCATATACATTGCTGATGGGATTCTAAATTAGTACAGCCATATGGAAAACAGTGTGGAGTTTCCTCAAACAACTACAGATAGAACTGCCATACAATCCAGTAATTCCACTACTGGGTATATACTCAAAGGAGTGGAAATCATCTTGTTGAAGGGATATCTGCACTCCCACATTTATCGCAGCTCTGTTTACAATAACCGAGATATGGAACCAACCTAAACGTCCACCAACATATGACTGGATAAGGAAATTGTGGTATATACACACAATGCAACACTACTCAGCCATAAAAATGAATGAAATTCTGCCATTTGCGGCAACATGGATGAGCTTGAAGAAAATTATGTTAAGTGAAATGAGCCAGGCACAGAAAGAGAAACACTACATATTCTTACTCATACGTGGAAGTGAGAGACAGACAGACATAAAGAGAGAGAGAGGGAAGGAGGGAGAGAGGGAGGGAGAGAGGGAGGGAGAAAGGAAGGAAGGAAGGAAGGAAGGAAAGAAGGAAGGAAGGAAGGAAGGAAGGAAGGAAGGAAGGAAGGAAGGAAGGAAGGAAGGAAGGAAGGAAGAAAGGAAGGAAGGAAGGAAGGAACGAAGGAAGGAAGGAACGAAGGAAGGAAGGAAATAGTAGTAAGTTGAACTTTCAGAAAGAGAGAGCAGAACTGTGGTTACTAGAAGTGGGAAAAGAGGAGAGAGAGGAGAGATAATGAGAGGTTATTTAATCACCACACTTCTCTGGGTGTACAGTCACGCTAGGCATCCATAATTAACAATAATTTACTGCATGTTATCAAATGGCTAGAAGAGAGGAGATCAAATGTCCTCATCACATAGAAATGATTAAGTTTTGTAATGATGAATATGCTAATTACCCTGATTTGATCATCACACATTGAATACATGTATTGATATTCAACTTTGTACTCCACAAGTATGCATAATCAATACATTCCAGTAAAAAATAATCCTTTTAAATTACAAAACAAATCACTGTTTTAGAAATTGGAATTTTATAAAGATCACAAATGAAACAAATACTTTGAGTTTAATCCTATCTCTAGATTATGAACCACTAACAGGCATACAGATTGTGTAATTAATCTCATAATGTTCAGTCATCAGTTGCACAGTATTTTACTTGTGACAAGTGCCACAGAAATGTTAGTTTGATTAAAAGGAAACAAACTCTTTTGTTTAGTTTATTCTCTCAAAAATGCAAACAGTACTACATAAGCATATGTAAAAGTTATCAAATTTTTCTTGGTAGGGAGAAGTACTTTTTGTGATTTCAGTTATGGGGCTATCCATGAGGGGAAAAAAAGGAAAGTATGAAATTTAATAATTAAATACATATGTGTATGGGTCTGTATATATGTAAATGTATATTTTTACACTTTTTTGTTTTACCTATGATAGCAGACACTGCTATTGCCTACCCAATACCCATTCTCCCCAACTTCTACAACTAACCAAATACTGACTTTTTTAAGTCACAAGTTATCCAGGAAAAAATACTCACATTCCCAGAATGCCTTGCAAATCATGGTCACCATAAAAATCAATTTTACAAATAAGATAAAAACAGAAGCATTATGGATGAACTAGTAATTATTTAAAAAATGGAGTCAGCCAATACGTGCCTTTTGTCTTTACTCTACTAGAAGGCAAGAAACAGAGTAAGGACAAAAGGAACAATAGTTTAAAAGGTGGGAGAAAAATAACAGTAAGGGGAAAATGAGGAGGAATTGAATAAGGTTAGTTGAGAGGGAAAATTTGCAAGACTCTGTCAGAAGAGGGCCACAGGTTTGGCTTTGAGTTTTCTAGAAGTCGACATCAAAGTAGAAACACGAGCATAATCCTATGATCAAAGTAAATCAGTTGTTTAGGTGAAGCCCCCTTCTCCCTGATACTCTGGTCCTACTTCTAAAAGAAATCAATAGTCACAGTGAAAGCTGTCGCTGTATTGTGGTGAGGGTACAACTAAATCTGGTATAGCCATGGCCTCTCTAATTTTTTGAGTTCAAAATGATTTTTGAGCTTCTGAAAAATAGTAAACTCACAGAATTACTCTAGCTTTTACTAGAGTAACTGAGGGAATGTTTATCCTATTTAGGAAAATTTAATGATAGCGACCTGAAAAAATTGGGGTCAGAAACTTAAGAATAAATGAGAATGTATTGCTTTTCTTGAACCCTCTGACTCTGGAAACAACCATCAAGACAAACCTGGATCTAGAAACCCTTAGCTTTATTGTGTGGCTTATGGTTTATGTATGTGCAGGAGCTGGATTTACCAAAGATGGGGGACAGACACATATGGTTCTTAACTCTATCTTAGCAATCTTTAAATAATGAATAGATGTATCAGTGAGAAAAGGCTATATATCTCTAGAAGCCCCTCATTTCTAATTAGAGTATATTTCCACTAAAAAAAGTCCTTTGGTAGATTATAGTTAAGCATTAGCTGTTGCTATTCCTCTAAGATTTTTCTTGGGAAGACCTAGTTTCAAAGATGTATACAATTGCCTTGAAACGTTGGTATATTTATCTTTTGGTCCTGTGCCTAGATCCAGCAATTATTGTTTCTTCTTAGTGGACTATAATTTTTTTCCTTTCCCACCTCTCCCCTTCCTTTTCCTTTTCTTTCCTCCCCTCCCCATCTTTTTCATTTCCTCTCTTTTTCTTTCCTTTTCTTTCTATTTTTTTAAAATTTTATTTCCAGACAATGCCTGAGAATTTCCTAGGGTGTGTAAGTAGTGATGGTTTATTATTCCAAGTTCTGTTGGACCCATTGTCCTCCTAGAGTCTAATATATGAGCAGGTGGTCCCTCTTAGCAACCATTTGTTAACTGGAAAAGCTATTGTCAAAAGAGTTGATGATAGCAAATGAGATGAGACAGAAAAGCATATTTAAAAGAAAACTTGGGTGACCCCTTTATGAGCAATTTCATATATAGAGTTCTAAAGTGAAAATTCCCTGTTGTTCCTGCATTTCACTACATTCCTTACAGATAGACTTCTACAGTTAAATTAAGAAGCATATGTGTTCCCTTTTTTCCCCTAGTTTTACTCCTTTTTATAATTTATCATGATACATTGAACTAATTAAACTCACTTCAGGTCCAGTAGCCTGTTCAGATCAGAGAAATCTTTATCAAAAAAATATGTAAAACAATTTGTATTAGTCATGCCTTTTCTTATTTCTGAATTGAGTTCTAACTAAGACAAGTTCCTTTTGCTTTTCTCTCTGCCTTAATGAGTGCTCTACGCTGCTTGCAGTGCACAGGAGTGTACTGTTATCCAATTAGGAAAGTATACAGGATGCAAAGCTTATCATTATTCTGGACGTAATTGAGCGATGCATCTTATACCATCATCAGGGTTTTGTCTCCCTCAGAGATGCTCATTGTCATGTATAGCTTTTTCTTTTCAGCAGAATTAAGAATGTCCTTTGGGGGTTGAACCTCAAAGTAACCTGGCATCCTCATTAACTTTTATGGCAACTAAGATACTGAGCATCCTTAGACTGAGGAGTTGTCTCAAAATTCTTAGCATTCTTTTTTCCCTCCATTCATTACATAAATCTTATATTCCTGAGTCAGAAAAAAACATGAGAATAAAATAAAAATAAAATCATCCAGGTTTTTGAATTTTCTTTAGTGTATGTCTAAGTAGAAATGGCAATCATTTTTTTTTTTTTCTTCTAAACCAAGAGGCAGGTGTTCTATGAAAACATACGTCTAGTAGTTCACATAACCATTTAGTTTTGTTATTTCAGAGAATTTGAAGCCTGAAAGGTATTTTAGTGATTACTGAGATTACCCATCTTATTTTATAGGTGAAGCGATAAAGGCCTAGAGAGAGTAAAAGACTCACTGAAATTGGCAGAAGAAAATTAAAACCACAGTTTTTTCCTAAGCCAACTGTTTAATGAAATTAAACTATGCTGAAATGTTTTAAAATATGAGACTAATAATGGTTTGGTAGAGAAAATTGTACAAATTTCATTTCTTTCCAGACCATCCACCAGATCACTGTAATTTATCTTTCTGATATGTATATTTGAAAATGGCACTCCACTGTTCAAAGTGCTTTGCTAGCTCTTCATCACCGACGTTAGTGCTCCACGAACTTGAATAATCATCAGAATCCTCCAGCACCTACCATATCATACCCCTTATTCTGTAAAAAACGCGTATTGTCCTATACTCTTTCTTTTAAAATTATGTTTGCTCCCCTAACCCCCTTGAAAACCTTGATAACCATGTCTTACATATTGTTAAATTCCCTAAAACATGTAATTGTGCTATTTACATGCTAAAGTGCTTACTGACATGTAGTTTTGTTGCAAGACCATTGTGGATACCTTTTTTTTTCATCCTGGATTGTGTGTTGGAAAATCTGTGATTAGTCTTTTCTACCAAAATATATCAACCTTCCTTTGGGATGGAAGTGTGCTCTCATTAGTCCCTCTTTCTGAGAAGTCTAATGTTTACCCTCCCACCAGAGAGTGGGGTGGGCCATTTATAGGACCATAAGGGTACTTGGAGTATGGGGTAGGGAATTAGGAAATGGCTGTGGCTTTCAGGAGTGCCAAAGGTGGCCTTGAAATGAACTGCTCAACTTAGGAAAAGTCTTTGTAAGATAAGATATCTTCACCAACCACACAGTTAAAAAAACATATTTTATTATTGCAGAATAGAGAGATACGCAAGTATACACGTACATCCAAATCTCCATTACATCTGTGGAACTTGGAGATCCATGTGCTGCGGTTTCAGAAAAAGGTTACATTTATGAAAATAGAGGTCAGTCTTCAAAAGTAATATTAAAATCACTAAAATCCTTTGCTTTCATTCTTGAATAACATTAAAATGGGATCAAAAGACATAATCCACATTTTACAATTCCTTTATTACTTTTTTCCTTGATTATTTAGTTCCTTAAACTCTCTGGAGAGTCTCACTTCACAGACTGCAAAAACCTTCACATTCACGCTGTTGCTCATTTTTCTCAGGTAATTGCAATTTCTTCAGGACATTTGTCCTAACCAGAATTCCTAATCATGGCCACACCACACACTCACAGCAACCATAATGCTAACCTACGGAGTCCCAGCTGTTCCATTCTAGAATAAATGGGCTCTATCTTCCATGCTTACTGCCTTTCTCCCTAAAATTAACCCTATCACCCTTTGTTTCTTAGTCTAATTCTGAAGGAGGTGGGTGTATAAGATTGTTGATACTCACATATTAATACTTTTTATGAAATTTACATTTCTGTACATAGTTTACCAATTTTAAGTATAGTTTTACATGTTTAGTGTAGAAAATACAGGAAAATGAAATATATAAATAAAAGCTGCCTGCATTTTCACTACTCAATGATAAACACAATTAATAGATCATTGTGTTTTTTTTTCAGTTATAGATTCATATATATAATCCAGTAACAGAATTTGGATTATATTATATATACAATTTTCTATTCTCACTCATTCTATAATGATATTTCCTAAGGAAACTTTAAATGCTTTTATAAAAATGTTATTTTAAAAATATTTGCATTTTATTATATGAATATAACACTTTAAAAATTATTCTCAGATATATGAACATTTAGGTCAAGAATAAATATTGAAATGAACTTCAGAAGCTTCCATTTTATAGAAAGGAAAATCTGGTTTTAATACCTGAGGTGATTCACAATTACTTCTGAAAACTCTTTAGAATCTTCAAAGAACGAAAGATACTTTCAACTCCAAATGAAAATGTTTGCTGTAAAATGAAACTGGCTTGGCTTTCGTTAAACATTCTTTTTAAGTTACCTAGAAAGTAAGTCAAGGTGTCACTCCTTCTAGTCCAGTGGAGGAAATGAAAATTTATTACACTTCTAATTTTTTAAATTAAATTTTAAGTTCAGCACACAAAGTTCTTTCTCAAATTTCATTTTTATGATTAGCATAAGTGTATGCTCATCAGAGATATTTTAAGCTCACTGTAATCATTCAATTACTTCATCAATCTAATGCAGACAGTACTTATTTTTCATGGTAATTTTATTCAGTATTTTGCAGTCCAAACACACTAAAAATGCATTTTTAAAAACAAATGAAATTGGAACAGTCAGTAAAAAGAGGCTGAATCTGATGGAATTTTTAAGTAAATGCCGACTTCAGTATTCAATTTATTTATTCAGTAAGAGGGCAATTGACAGGTAAAGAGAAAAATGATATGTTTTAATCAGATTCTAAATTTATAACTTAGCCCTGTGACAGAGAGAACTAAACAGTGTGGAATAATACTTTTTCCTTCTCTGAGCCTCTTATCAAAGAAGCTTTAAAAGTTGCAAACATTAACCTTTCTAGTAACCTTGTAAAATTGGCACAATCCCTGCTTTTTTCAGTTAAAGAAACTGAGCAACCAAGATGTTAAAGTCATAGTGTAAAATACAGAACACAATTTAGCAAGCATAGTTAAGATAAATCTTGTGCTATGTTTTACTATTATACCTATCTGCTGCCCTCCTAGGCGAAAGTGAAAATACCACTATTATGACCATGATGACACTGACAGCAATGAGAACAATGACTATGACTTCTGGTACTACTACTAGTAACAATGATAATCCTAATGGTAATACGAATCAGAACAAAAATTTGTCATAATTGAGAAAGTTTGAGGAGATTCAAAAATAATCTTTAAAAAATTAAAATAAGTTTATTCCATTTAAAATAAAACCTTTGAATTTTTAAATTAGATTATGTTAAGATTATTATCCTTGGAGTTTAATAAATCACTCCTTAGAGTGATATAATCTTATATCTTACTCAGAGGATTTAATTTAATTTGCTCTTTAGAGAGCAATTTTAGTATTACTCTCTAAAGAGCAATCTCATTTGTTCTTTCTTTGTCTACTGATCAGTTATAAAAAGAATTAGCTCATTTTTTTCAGCGTTTTGGCAGAAATGTATAGATTTAACTATATGTAGGTCAAAAATGGTCAAATGTCAGAAATTTGATTTACTACTTAGTTTCTCTCCTCAAACAGTTTATTTAGGTCTTTTTCTCTTGATCTACTTGTCTTCCCCTACAGATCCCTCAGCCTATATAACTTCCCCCCGACTCTACTTCTGTCTTCTATGATACCCTTGCTTCATGTTTATAGTCAAGAGAGAAATATTTTTAATATTTTCTAGATTGTTTTTGTTGGAGTATGAGCTCTAGATTCCTGGTCTTCTTCCATTAAAACAGTGCACAGATGGAATTAGGGAAGAAAAAATTTTACCTCTACTCTTGCAGGGTCTTTCAGCTGGGCCTGAGAATTAAATTGACATAAGACAGATTAACAGGAGGAAATAATGCAAATTTATTTAATATAAGTTTTACATGGCAGGGGAGCCTCATAAGGAAATGAAGACCCAAAGACACAATTAGAGTTGAATGCCTATATATTAAATTGGACATAGAATAGTAAGTTGTGAAAAATAACTATATGGTGAGGCTAAAAAACGGTAAGTTATTTTAACAGACTACTGATCTGTACAGAATACTTTGTTTCACCTTTTTGTCCTTAGTGATAAGAACATTACTTTCCTTCTAATATAGCAAGGGCATCTTTCACATGGGAATTTCACCTCTTGCTTTTAAGAAACAGAAGGAAGGTCAGAGTGATCTTCTTGCACTTGCCGTTTTTCAAGTTGCCTTTAATGCAAAATTGTCAATATGCCAAAGTGGCATATATTGAGGTTGCATATTTTTCACTCTTTCAAAACCAAGTCCATCGACACATTAAAAAGGATTATATGTTATGACCAAGTAGGATTTACCCCAGGGATGCCAGGTTAGTTATTTATCACTAGATAAGTAAAATAAGGGATAAAAGAACACAATCGTATTATCAGATATATACAAAGCATGTGACAAATTTTTACAACTTTTATAATTAAAAAACAGAAAAACAGAAACCACCCAATAAATTAAGAATAAAAGAGAACTTCCTCAACCTGATAAAGGCCATTTACAAAAAAACCTCACAGCTAACATCACATAATCTAATGGTAAGAGATTGGATGCTTTCACACTGATCTTGTTTCACCTGATCTTGTTTCCAGATCAGGAACAAAACAAGGATTTTTGCTCTTGCCATTTTATGCCATATTGTACTACAGCTTCTAGCCTCAGCAATTAGGCAAGAAAAGTAAATAAAAGCCTTCCAGATTGAAAAAGAAGAAGTAAAATGATATCTCTTTATAGATGGTATGATGTTGTTTATAGAAAATCATAAGCAACTCACTAAAAAACTATTACAGCTAACAAATGTATTTAGCAAGATTTCTGCATGCAAAGTACATATAAAAATTTGTATTTCTATCCAGTGACAATAAACAATTTGAAAATAAAAATAAAGAAAATGATTATGCTTACAATAGCATAAAAACCTAAAATACGTAGAAATAAACTTAACAAAGAAGTGTAAGATTTATACACTGAGAACTATAAAACATTGTTGAAATAGATTAAATAATACCTAAATAAATAGAAAGACATTCTGTTGGATTAAGGTTGGAAGACAATTTTGTTAAAATGATAATACTTCCCAATCTATCTACAAATTTATTGTAATTCTTATCAAAATACCACATGGCTGATATGGATATATTGACCAGCTGATCCTAAAATTCATATGAAAATGCAAGAGACTCCAAATAGCCCAAATAATCTTGAAAAAAAAAATCTGAGGGACTCCCACTTTCCTATTTCAAAACTTAACACAACAATACAGTAATCAAGACACTGGCACTGGCATGAGGATGAACATATGGATCAATGAAATAGAATTGAGATTCCAGTAATAAACTCCTAAAAGGGTGCTTCAAAAAGTTCATGGAAAAATAAAATTTTAAAAATAATATGCATCTTCCCATGAACTTTTTGAAGTACACTTGTATGAGTATGATGAATTAGTTTTCAATAAAAGTGACAAGATAATTCAATGGGGAAAAAAATGTCTTTCAACAAATCGTGCTGGGACAAGTAGACATTCAAATGCAAAAGGATAAAGTTAGATTCTTATCTCACTTCGTGCATAAAAATTAACTCAGAATGAATCAAAGACCCAAATATAGTGCTTAAACTATAAAATTCTTAGATGAAAACATAGGAGAAAATTTTGCAGATTCTGGATTAGGCAATGATTTCTTAAATATGACACTAGAGGTAAAAACAACAAAAAAGAACCAGTAGTTAAGTCATACTTCATCAAAATTAAAATAAAAACATTTGTGCTTCAAAGAACATTTTTTAGAAAGTGCAAAAACACAACTCAGAATAGGAGAAAATATTTTAAAATTATCTCTCTGTAAGTGCGCAGTATCCAGAACATGTAAAGAACTCATAAGGCTCAACAATAAAAAGACAAATAACCCAATTTAAAAACTGGGCAAGGAATATGAGCAGACATTTTTCCAAAGAAGATATACAAATGGCCAATAAGTATATGAGACTATCAATATCATCACTTGTTACAGAAATTCAAATCAAGGACACAATGAGACACCACTTTCCACTTTTCTAGGGTACGTATAATCAAATTGACAGACAACATCAAGTGTTGGTAAAGATAGGGAAAAATCTGAACCCTCATACATTAGCTGTGGGAATGTAATATGTTGCAGCCATTTGGAAAAATGTGTGGTTGTTCTTCAAAATGTTATACATTGGGTTACCATATGCTCTGTTCTGAATGCTTGTGTCTGGCAAGATTCATATGCTGAAATCTAATCACCAGTGTGATGGTATTAGTAAGTGGGATGTTTGGGAAGTGATTAGGTCATGGTGGCACAGTTCTCATGAATGGAATTAGTGCCCTCATAAAAGAGGCCTCAGAGAGCTGCCTTGCAGGGAGAAGACACCATCTATGAACCAGAAAATGGGCCCTCACCAAACACCAGATCTTCTGGCACCTTTTATCTTGGACTTTGCAGCCTTAAGAACTGTGAGAAATAAATTTCTGTTCTTTGTAAGTTATACATTTTATGGTATTTTGTTATAGCAGCCTGAATGAACTAAGACACTATAGGATGCAGTGATCTCAGTTCTAGGTATATACCCAAGCAAAACAAAAACTTATTTCCACACACAAATTCTTACATAAATGTTCCTGGCAGCATTGCTCGCGTTAGGCAAAAAGTAAAGAAAACCCAAACGTCCAGCAAACTGATAAATGGAGGAATATAATGTGGAATCTCCACACACAGAATATTACTCATAAACAACAACAGTAAAGAACAAACCAACCCCCCCAAACAGAATTATGTTCTAATACATACTACAATGTAGGTGAACCTTGAAAACATTATTCTATGTTAAAGAAGATAGATACAAAAAGCACATTTCATATGTTGCCATTTCTATGAAATGGCCAAAATAGGCAAACCTATGGGGGCAGAATGTAGATTAGTGGTTGTATAGGGCTGGAGGGTCGGGGGAATGGTGAGTGACTGCTAATGAGTACCTGATTTATTTTAGGGTTAACTTAAGTATTCTATAATTAGTTTGTGATGATCATTGCACAACTCAGAATATACTAAAAAATGTTTAATAGTACAGTTTGGATGAATCACGTAGTATATGAGTTATATCTCAATAAAACTGCTTTAAAATAATTATCTAAGTTAAAAAGAGAGTTTAGTCGTTTTTCTCTTAAAGCTACTCTGCTCTTTATTAAGAGAAGCAAGCTTTGAAGGACAGGCTAACACTCTCATGAGTGTCAGGGAGCCAACAAAAGCCACAAACAGAAAGGATGGATTCTATAAACATAAAAGTCCTAAGGTGTTCCCAGACTGATAAAATACTACTTTTAATAATACATTCCACACCAGCTTTATGATATGTGACAGAACAGCAAAGCCAGATCCCTCATATACTATGACTCTACAAGATCAAATTTTGGCATGGCCATGCACCAATTTAAATGGCTGGTATAAAACCCCACCCTGTTTTAGTTATGTCCATTAGGCTTTACTGTGCTCCTGACCTAAGCCTCTAGGTCCTACTCCTTATTTTTCTGTCTTTGCATGACATTAAAAATGTCAGGGAGCCTCAGATTTGCCTGTTCTGCTTGCTTTATTATATTAACATGATTTCCTAAGCCTTTCTGCTGCTTAAGTACGTAGAGATGAAAATAATAATCCTTTTTCCATTTTATGGTTTTTCAATGTCTGTGACTAAGTAAATTCAGAAACTCAGTCAATTCAGTTCAAAATGTAGTCAAACCAGTTACTTCACCAATTAAAATGACCTAGTGTTTTAGGGATATATAAATAGAGCCTAAGTGTGTTGAAACACTAAACATAGCCACTATAAATCAGAATCCATTTTCCCCAAATGGTAGCTTAATGTTTTGTAACTCTCGTGTGATTTTTCTGACCACCAAATTTATTTTTTGTATAATGTTATTTAATGTTTAAGTAGTTATGCCAGTTGGATTTGCATTGAACTCCACACCATTAAATGTGGTAGATTTCTTAGCTACGGGTACAAAAAAACTGATATTTGCAATTACAAGGTCCAATTGCCAATATGTTTGCATCTGACCTCCTTGCAAATAACTTTTGTTTTTATTTCTATGTATCTGCAAAGATTGTGTGCTTATTTCACAGTCACTAAAACTTAATTAAGACCAATACAATTTTTAAGCAATTTAATTGTAATTATGAAAACATTTCTTAAAGGAAGGTCAACTGGTTAGCTTAATTTCAAATGCATCTTCTCTCATTAGATACATTTAATTACTTCTATTGTGACTTTTGTTAAACTATAGGAAGATTCTTGCCTATTGTTTTTAATTATGAAAATCACTGTTATTCATACTAAATTATTTGTGTTCACTGAATACTTAAGAAATGAAAAAAGGAAAAAGTCCAAGGGACACAATTAGAACTGCAATGTAACTCTTGCTGTCATTCTGTAGTTGCATTCTCACCTCGTTGCAGTCATCTGCAAATCTCCATCACTGATTCAAATTCCTTAAACGTTTAGCACCTTATTTATTATTTATTTAGCACTTATTTATTTAGCACTATTATTCTCTTAAATACCACTCTCGTAATTCTTGCTTATTTCAATATCCATGTAGATTATCTTCTTCCAATAGTTTTTGACCCCCTCCAGGTTTCTTGACCTCCTCTTTGGACAATCTCACTCTGCCACATTTCTTCAGTTCTGAGGCTATGGGCAAGCCACAGACATGTCAATGTCAACAGTGCACCTCTTCCATCACCCCCATTCAACCTCCCACCCTCTGAATACAGCTCCTTATCTTTCCAGTTTATTCCCTCTTCTCTAACTACTTCTATTCTTTGACCTCACAAGGACCTAAATTAAACTTCCTTTGATTCTACAAGCTTGTAGCTATTCCTCACTCCTCTATATCGTCTAATACCTTTCTGCGCAACTTAGTTTCTGTAGCCCATCCTTGGACTAATTCCCTTGCATGCACTATCAGCTCCCTTCACTCCTCTCTCCTCACATAGCATCCACGAGGTTAAAACATACGCCTGGTTAAATACAATTATCTGTCTATCCCATATATGCATTTTGGCAGCTGACTTGGGTGGAGAAAAACACGAAAATATACAGATCCTATGCTCTTAAAAAATGTGATCAATTAACTGGCACTTAACATTTCTTAGAAGTCCTTTTACATTTCATTTGTCTAAAAATTCTCCCACTCTCAGAGAAAACTATTTCACATCTTTTCCTCACATCTCTAACATTCCTCCTTTCTCCTCCCTGATGGCCCTATTTTCTAGCCCAGCAAGAAAATAAAAGCCATCAGGAGAAATCTTTCTCATGCTGCCACCACCACACACCACATCATATTAACCCACCTGCATTTATATCCATGTACTTGTTACTTGCAGGCATTTGTGCTTCTAACTATGGTCAAACCCTCTACTTATGGACCAGATCCCAACCCTCTTTGCCTACTCAAGACTTTGCCCCTGCAATTACCTTCTCTTTACTCCTGTCATCAAAAATTGCCTTCCTATTGGACCAGTAAATTCAACATGTAAATGTGCTATAACATCATCTATCCTTTAAAAATTGTATTTGGCATCTCCATACACATTCTTCCATTCATATCCTTTCTCTGTGCTCAGCGTGTGCTATAGTAAAAGCATAAAATCAGAACTCAGCTTATTTTTTGTTTTCTACCTATTAGCTATGTGATCTTAAACAATGCACTCAAATCTTTGAATGTCTATTTCTTAATCTATTATATAGACATTAACATTACCTCTAAAGATATAAACGTAATTTTAAAGCATTGTCTCAAAGCACTTTAAATATGGTTACATTTAATGTTCACCATAAAGCTATGACATAGGTTCTATTATTATCCCCAATTTATGAATGAGGATATCAAAGAAACAAGAGGTTAAGTTGCATAAAATATTACATTAAGTAAGGTGCAAAATTGGCACACTGGAAAAAATCAGGTTTTTCTCTGGCTGAAAAGGCTGTTGTATTTCCACCAAAAATTTATTGTGTTCTTTTCAACATTAATGGAATTGCAGCAGGCACCAATCTGCCAAGAACATTACATTTCCTAGCATTCATTGCAGCTAGATATGACTAAATTCTCACCAATGAAATATGAGCAGAAGTGATGTGTACTGCTCTTGGTAACAGTCCTTAAGATAGTGGACATTATTCTCTTTCATATTTTATCCTTTCTTCCAATCGGCCAGTACCTCAAAGTGGCAGCAATCCAGCTCCAGCTGTGTAACCATAATGCTGTAGGGTAGGGGTTGGTAAATTATGACCCATGGGCCAAATATGTTCATGACCTGTTTTTTATGAATAAAGTTTTATTGGGACACAAGGACATTAGTTTCTTTACCTGTCATCTATGTCTGCTTTTACACTAAGACAGCATAACTGTCATTATTAATATAATTACTGCAAAATCAGTATTTTTCTCTTTAATTTCTTAGTATATAAATTTATATTTTATAACTACTTATTTTAAAATTTATAATAGTTCATAATTGTTTAAGTCAATTTAGACTATGGGAATATGATAAATTATCCTTTTCATTGTGAGTGATCTCTCCTAACGTACTCATTTATTTTCTTCTTTAAAAACTCGTTTGCTTTATATAGATTTATGTTACACACAAATTTTCAGGATTTGATCCATGTCATAGTGCTAGTACCTATAATAGACCACTACTTAACTCACCCTAATTGTGAGTAAAATAAGTAGCTTTTTAGTGCTTGGTTTAAAAACCTACTTTTATAAAATGATAAACTTTGCAAGAGGTAATGAAATGATTCCGTGATATTTTAACAGTTATTTTAGTTATATATTTTTCTGTTGTGGTCTGGAATCTATAACAAAAAGGTTTATATTTGTACTAAATTAGGTAAATAAGTAAAATAAACCATTAGATTATTATTTATAGGATTTTTCTCATAATTCATAGACACTGAGGTAGTCAACATTTTCTGACTACTATAAAGAAAATTTTCCTTCAATACTGTGGTCTGATGATAAACTGTCCTTTATTATTACCTTAATTCTTTAAACAACCTGCTTCTGTAGCTCCATTTGTATATTCTTATCCTTGAGCAGGGACTTAGTTTTGGAATTAGTATTCCTTAGGAATGCTTAACTCCCAAGATACAACCTGCCATCAAGTTATTCAGCCTCTTTACTAAACATCAAAGTAAACACTACAGAAAAAGGAATGTATGTGAGGGTTTGACCTCATTATCATGAATAATCCCAATATTTCTTAATATTTACTCTAAATGGGTTTTTTTTACTATGCCTATTATTCTCACTAAAATATCATTGCTACCTGATTTTTGTTGAAGAAAATATTTCGCTATTTCCATCTGCTATTTTTTGCACTATGTTTTTTATTAAAATATAAACTACGTACAGAGAAGTACATAAACCATAGCTCAATGAATTTTCACATTGTGAACATATTCATGTAACCAGAACCTAGCTCAAGAAACAGAACAGTACCAGCACACATATATATACAGTAAGTTTCCTTTTGTGCCTGGCTTCTTTTACTCAATGCTATGTTTGTAAACTTCATCCCTATTTTATGCGTAGCAATAACTTTGCTCATGTTCATAACTGTATAGTATTTCATTGTTGGAATACATCATAATTTACCCATTTTACTCTTGACGAATATTTGAGTTGCTAGAAACTTTGGGCTATCATGAAGGGTACTGCTATATACATGATTGAATATCAGTTTTTGCATATATAAATACACATATCTTTTAGGCATATATACCTGTGTATAAAATCGCTGAATAATTTGGTAAGCTCTAGTGGAAACAGACCACTTCTCCAAAGTTTTATAGCAATTTACATTACCATCAGTATTGTATGTATTCCATTTAGTCACCATTATGTGGAATTGTCTGTCTTTCTGGGGATTATGTATGATACTGTGCTTTTTAATTTTAATTTCCCTGATAGCTAATAAGTATTTTTTCTTATGTTTATTGGCCACGTGGATACTCTCTTTAATGAAGTGCCTGTTCAAATCTTATGTCTGTTATTTTTAGTGTCATATTTTTTCTTCTTGACTTGAAGTAATCCTTTACATGCCCAAGTACAAGTACTTTGTTGTGTATTTATGTTACATATACTTTCTCCTATTCTATGGCTTCATTTTTCACATATTATTGGTGTCTTTTGATAAACAGATGTCTTTAACTTTAATATAGACTATTTTTTCTTTTTGTGTACTATTTTGTGTCTAGAAGACAAAACAAGTGACCCACATTTTAATTTTATCAATAAATACAATTTTGGAGGTGCCCTTGCAAAATATCTAACCTTAAAGATTCATCAATAAAAAATGTAGCTATAAAAAAGAACTTAAAAATATGTTATGTCATAGAA
The DNA here is from genome assembly GCF_027409185.1 of Cynocephalus volans. NCBI lineage: Eukaryota > Metazoa > Chordata > Mammalia > Dermoptera > Cynocephalidae > Cynocephalus > Cynocephalus volans. The sequence continues at coordinate 100,725,331 of NC_084460.1, read as the reverse complement.
ATATTGTTATTAATGCTCAACGCTTTTAAGATCCTTAATTAATTGCAAAATATCATTTAAAAATAGGTATACTAAAACTATAAATGAAAAAAAAGTAGATTATTGATCTACTTTAGGGAAAGAATGTCTCAGACTTGAGAACACAGTGCCATTTAAACTTCTCATCAGCAAAACTGGTGACATTTTCTTGATTTAACAGTTAATTACATCGGAGCTAATTCTTAAAGTCTCATAATAAGTGATGCAGCAAAAACTGAAGTATATGCCCTCTGAAAATGCAAATAAGAAATAAACATTTTATTCTAATTTACTTCTATTTTAAATTTTCATCTGATAGTTTGATTGTCAGAGCTCTGTCCATTATGCTTATTTATGTAGAAATGAAATCTCTCTCAAAGTACTGATTAACCATAAGGAACTGCTTAAAAAGAAAAGGTGAGATCATCATAAACTTCCTGAAAACTGCTTGACTTGGGTCAATCCATGATGAAAAGTAGCATCTCTGCTTTCAGAATATTCAGTTATTTTCAAAACATAAATTAGTTTTACAATTATGTTCGAAAAATTTGAAGTTGTTCCTAAAAAACACATTCAGAATTAGCAGTGACTACTACTCTAAGTATAGCCAGCATCCATCATACTCGTTGTGTTTAAGACACTGTATAATAGATTACATACAATTTGCTCAAGTAAATGAGGTTGAGTATAATCTTTTTTTAAAAAAGGAAATGACTGCACATTTTTGTATTCTTCTTTTTTGAGTCATAGACTGTGGTGTTTTAACCCTCAAAGTACAATATTCCAATGTGCTTTCATTCTGAATATAGTTGCCATATCATTTTCCTCCAAGATGATGTGGTCAATATTCAATTCAAATGTCAGCAAGAGGATAATATAGTGTTTTGTTGACATATGGTTAAAATTAACTTTCACTTTTGAGTTTATCATTTAATACTTTTTGAAGTAGATAAATTCTCTGTAGCCTTCAGGACAGTCAAGTGTAAATAAAAAGAACTTACAGTATTTACATTTGTTAAAAGATTTTTTTACAGAAGACACATAATATTTTTTTAAAGATTAAGGTCTCTTTTTATGATAATTTCTCTGATGACGTTGTGTCTGGTGCTGCTGCTGCTGCTATTTCAATATCGGTGTCCCTGTCAGTTCCAAGCATCAGAATTGGGAAGGAAATGTGATGCTGTGTCCACAGACATGGCTGACTCAGGATACAGTCATTTAAATCCCAGTTCACATTTGATGCCAGTGAGGAGGGAGGTATCCTGTTGGCAGTGAGCATGGGAGACAAATGAATGGAGAAGTCGATAGGGAAGTTTTAAAATGAAAAAGGTTCCCCAGAAGCAGGCATAAGAGGACTAAATGAGACCAATGCCAAGGTACCAGTAAGAGGACCGTAGAAACAGGTATGGAGTCCTTCTTAGGGCCACATTAAGACGCAATAGAATGGTTAAGAAAATGGCTATGAATCACCACTGTCTTAAGTTTAAATGCCCATCTTGCCATTGTCTGCGTTTGGGATTGTGGACACATTTTCACCCCCTGTGAGTACAATAATAACATCTATTGCTGTCTTGGAAGTTGGTTGAAAGGTTTAAGCACGATAATTGCTGGCTAATACGTAACAGTGCCTTGCACATAATGAGTCGTCAATAATACTTACTCTTGTTAATACAATTTAATATCTCTACATACTGCTGGTATTTACTCTAGTTCATTTCTTGTGGGAAGACTCCCTACATGCTTTAAAGCTTCCAAGTAGTTCTGACAATCCCCAAGTCAAATGGTACCAGCATTAAAGTTCTCATTATGAATGTTTCCTTTCATCTTCCTTCCTTTTTTCTCTCCTTTACTTTCTTATCCTTCTTCTGCAACCTCTCCCATTGCTCTCTATAAGACCTCTTATTTTCTTTTTAATGCTTATTGATTGCCTCTGGGTATATGCAGAGTGATATAATTCATATTATGGAACGGTCATAGTTTAGTTAGCAGAAAAAATACGTAAAGAAATGTTTATAACTCACTGAAATATTTTGTAAATATTACTGAGTCAAAATAAATTCCAGTTTACTCAGTTGGGTAAATTTAAGAAGAAAAAAAAAAAAAAAAGAAACCCGTAAATTTATATTTTTTAGATAAGTGGGTTATAATGGGTAATTTCCATAGTTTCTCAAACATAGCATTAGAAAGCTTGCAGGACACACTGTATTAGTTTCCTAAGTCTGCCATAACAAATATCACACACGTGGTGGTTTGAAACAAAAATTTATTCTCTCACACTTCTGGAGGCTATGAGTCTGAAATCAAGGTGTCAGGAGGCCCATTTTCCCTGTGAAGACTCTCCCTTGCCTGTTCCTATCTTCCAGTGACTCCTGGCCGTCTTTGCTGTTCCACAGCTTGTAACTGCATCAGTCTATTCTCTGCCTCTGTCTTCACATGGCTTTCTTTTCTCTGTGTCTTTTTCTCTTTCTATAGACTCTAGGCATTCAATGTTGGGCTCACCCTAATTCAGTGTGAACTCATTTAAATTTAGTTACATCTACAAAGACCCTTTTTCCAAATAAGGTAGCATTCTGAGGTTTTGGGTAGACATGAATTTGGGGGGACACTGTTCAAACCACTGCCACCTTTTGGCCCATCTCCCTGTGCACGTAAGGGGCATTGTGTCACATGCATGTGGATAACAGAAGAAGGGGTAGAAAAGACCTCTATAATCCAATGGGTCTGCTAGGATGTATACCAAAGACTTTTTAATTCAATTATTTTTTTTACTCCCTCTATTTTTTTCTAAAGGAAGGATGGGAGGTTAAGTGTCTCGAGACAGTAATAACCTTTTAAAGTCAAGATGCAAACATTTTAGATAATAAGTGGTTTTATGCCTTAGTTTTAGCTCCTGAGAAGAAAAGACTATTGTGTGTATCTAGGGCAATTGACCTTCAGAAGAAAATCACTGGAAAACACTATAAATACAAATAAAAACAAAATGTAATTAACTTGTTTAGTTTAGTTTAGTTTAGTTTAGGGTTTTTGAATGAAAGAAATACAACTATGGTTTTGGGATTGAAAGCCATTAAATGTGAAATTTTTCTCAATAAATACAACAAACATACATTTTGAGATTACATGTGGTTGAAGGAGAAATAGAAAAATAAAAAAGAGGTTAAAAAGATAGGAAGAGGAATGAGAAGAATGTCAAATAAGAAGAAAGTTGATAGAAAAGAATAGAGAGGCAACCAAAGAGAGCCAGATATGAAAGAGAGACACTAAGATGGAGAGACAGTAAAAGAGAGAGGTATTTTATCCTGAGATTTTCACAGTCACTTCTTCCCTACTCCCTAAAATTCTTAGCATTTGATTCCACTTTTCCCCACAACTCTCAGTACCCTAGACAAAATAGATGCTGATAGCGTAGCAAGTTTCAACATGTCTGACAAATGCAACTTCTGGATTTTACCCAGGCCACTCACTTAACACCAACTCTTATTTCTCTAAGAATTCCTGTACTGTATCCAGAACAACTTTGGGTAATTTATCAAGAGCTGGTTCTGTACAGCTCAAATTGCAATTGTCTAGGTTGTTCTTCACCAAAAGAAGTAGGGAATTCCAAGTGAAACATTTAGGAAATTTCCCTGGAGACAAATTGGATTTTCAGACTGTAGATTTTCCCTCCTCTTTTGTAAAGTAACAGTGATTTTTACCTCCAGTGAAGTACATATACCTTTCTTTTCCAAAATGAAGAATGGCACCTGTGCTATTAATTACTTAAGCCATCTTACTTACCTAAATATTCTGTCAATATTTATTGATCTATACTTAGTTTTACATATTCTTTTTCACCCAACCTTCACATAACATAAAAAGTATATATGTTGGCCAGTTTCTTAAAAAATTGTGTTGTGATACTTTGGTTGAAAACACACTATCTGCATTCATGATTGCTTGATATTAGCAAGAAACCAAGAAATTGTAGATTCCAATAAGATCCTTCATAGAGCTCAAGGGATAGGAATAAAACAGTCTTGTCATTTTTATCAAAATTTGTATCACCTCTGCATTGCAAAATAGATGAGACTCTCCTAACAGCTGACCTCAAGGTTAAACAATATGCTGATGCTAAAGAAATAGCAGAGACAGTTATGGACCACTGCTTGAAGAAAAATTATACTCCACATGGAATGAACTGTTGACCCATGTTCTCATTGAGAACTGATAGGGATCAATTGCCAACTGCTAATTATGCTTCTCTATGTATTTTTCCAAGAAAGGAGAAATGATTACTGGAGTGATTAAAGTTCAGAAGAACAAAATACTTTTAGTATTGGCAACTCATAAATTCAAAATTTTGGAGTTAAGATATTGTTAAATCTCAGAAGTTTGAGTGCTTGTCTAAACTTTACCATATTGTATCTTTAAAAAAATATCAGATGCCCCACTATTATTGCTGCTTAATTTCAAAAACACTTGAATCAAGATTACCAGAGTAATAATGTAGTATTCCTGGTATTAGTCACTGGAATACAAAGAAGCACCTTTGTGACTAATAAAAAAATGAAGTAAGATTAAATATAGAGTACTCTAAACTAGGACAAAACACTTTGAATAAAAAATTATTTGAAGATTTTATTGGTCATTGTGGTAGATAGCCTTTTAAAATGGCTCTCAGTGTTTTCCATCTCTGATATCCATGCCATGTGTAATCCTTTCCCCTTGAGTGTGGACTGGTTCTAGTAATCTGCAAACAGATTACAAACAGAATACAGCAAAAATAGGTGTAACTTTCAAGATTAGGTTATAAAAGACTGAGATTTTTGTATTAATATCTCTCTCTCTCTCTCTCATTGGATCTCCCCATGTGCCTGCTCTGATAAAGCAATCTGATGAAATCTAAATGATAAGAAACTGAGAGACCAATTTGCAGAGAGGAATTGAGGTCCTCAATTTAGTAGCCCATTAGGAAATGGATCATACCAAAAATGGTGCAAGTGAGCTTAGGCATGGGTCCTTCCTCAGTTGAGTCTGCAGATGAGACTGCAGTTTCAGCCTTAGACACTGAAGCAGAGGACTCATATAAGCCATGCCAAACTCTTGACCCACAGAAATTATGAGATAATAACTGTGTTCTTTTAAATTGCTAAGTTTTGTGGTAGTTTGTCATGCAGAAGTATATAACTAATTCAGCCATATGTCATACACTGTGCATAGATGTCAGATAATAAACAGAATAAAATCCAACTCAAAAGAGAGATTTTCACAAAACTTAGAAATTCCAAAATTGCATTAAGTTTCCATGGCCCTGCCCACAAATTTGGAATTCTTACCAATGTAAAATACACATAGGAAAGATTTTAGGCAGATAATTGCCCATTCAAAGTTATCTTGTCTTAAGTTGCTTCCTAAAAGCTAATAGGGGAATGAGTAGAATTTGAAAATTGTCTAGTAGCTCTGAGTTCACTGTTAATTTGAGTACTAGACTACTGTATAAGTATTAATATTATTACTCAAGTTTTTGTGGAAATTAGATTGTAATATAATATCTTAAGACTATTGAATATAAATCATGGCAATTTTACATTGAGGATTATCCTAAGGACTGAATGAGGCAGGATGTTCCAACAATTATCCCATTCTTCACCCACATCATCATTTTTAACTCTCTGCTGGACATTTCCTTCGCAAAAATGTATTCAATTACCTCTCTCATCTAAAAACACAACAAACAACACAAACTCAACTACTTTCCTACCTCCAGTTGGAGTCCCATCCCTCTTCTTTCTTTACAGCAAAACTCCTTGAAGTAGTGTAGTCCACTGTTCCAATTTCTCTGCATTCTTTCTTTCTTGAACCTGCTTCAATCTTGCAAAATTGTCCTTGTTGATGTTGCCTGATCTTCTAACCTACAATCTGCTTCTCTGTCAATGTTTCCCATCTCAGATGATGACAGCTCCACTCTTTCTTGATGTGTAGGCCAAAGAACTTGATGCTATTTTTGATTGCTTTATTTTGTACATGCTTCATGTCAAAGTATATCAGTGAAAATAAATAGTGCTTGCTCTATCTTTAAAATATCTACAAAATACAGTCACTTTTATTTTTTTTTCTTCCAAATTTAATTTTATTTTGCCAGTATACAATGTGGTTGATTATTGTGGCCCGTTACCGAAACCTTCCTCCCTCCTGCCTCTCCCCACTCCCTCCCAACAATGTCCTTTCTGTTCACTTGTCGTATCAACTTCAAGGAATTGTAATTGTTGTGTCTTCTTCCCTCCCCCCCCCCGTTATTTTGTGTGTATTTATTTATTTATTTTTAGCTCCCACCAATAAGTGAAAAGATGTGATATTTCTCTTTCTGTGCCTGACTTGTTTCACTTAATATAATTCTCTCTAGGTCCATCCATGTTGTTGCAAATGGCAGTATTTCATTCTTTTTTATAGCAGAGTAGTATTCCATTGTGTAGATATACCACATTTTCCATATGCACTCATCTGATGATGGACATTTGGGCTGGTTCTAACTCTTAGCTATTGTATAGAGGGCAGCAATGAACATTGGGTAAGACGTATATCTTCGACATGATGATTTCCATTCCTCTGGGTATATTCCCAGCAGTGGGATAGCTGGGTCATATGGTAGATCTATCTGCAATTGTTTGACGAACCTCCATACCATTTTCCATAGACGCGGCAATGTATGAGAGTTCCTTTTTCTCCACAACCTCGCCAGCATTTATTGTTCACAGTCTTTTGGATATTAGCCATCCTAACTGGAGTGAGATGGTATCTCAGTGTGGTTTTGATTTGCATTTCCCGAATGCTGAGTGATGTTGAGCATTTTTTCATATGTCTGTTGTCCATTGGTATATCTTCCTTTGAGAAATGCCTATTTAGCTCTTTGCCCATTTTTTAATTGTGTTGCTTGTTTTTTTCTTGTAAAGTTGTTTGAGTTCCTTGTATATTCTGGATATTAATCCTTTTTCACATGTATATTTTGCAAATATTTTCTCCCACTCTGTTGGTGGTCTTTTAACTCTGTTAATTGTTTCTTTTGCTGTGCAGAAGCTTTTTAATTTGATATAATCCCATTTGTGTATTTTTCCTTTGGTTGCCCATGCTTTTGGGGTCATATTTATGAAATCTGTGTCCAGTGCAACTTCCTGAAGTGTTTCTCCTATGATTTCTTTAAGAAGTTTTATTGTTTCAGGGTGTATATTTAATTCTTTAATCCATTTTGAGTTGATTTTAGCATATGGTGAGAGGTATGGGTCTAGTTTCATTCTTCTGCATATTGATATCCAGTTATCCTAGCACCATTTGCTGAAAAGGCAGTCTTTTCCCCAGTGTATAGGCTTTGTGCCTTTGTCAAAGATCAGATGGCTGTAGGTGTGTGGGTTGATTTCTGGATTCTCTATTCTATTCCATTGATCAGTTTGTCTGTTTTTATGCCAGTACCATACTGTTTTAGTTATTATAGCTTTGTAGTATAGTTTAAAGTCAGGTAGTGTTATGCCTCCAGCTTTATTTTTTTTGCTCAGCGCTGTTTTGGCTACGTGTAGCCTTTTGTTATTCCATATAAATGTCTGGATAGTTCTTTCCATTTCTGAGAAAAATGTCATTGGAATTTTGATGGGGATTGCATTGAATTTGTATACCACTTTGGGTAGTATGGACATTTTCACTATGTTGATTCTTCCAATCCAAGAGCATGGGATATCTTTCCATCTTCTTGTATCCTCTCTAATTTCTCTCAGCAGTGGTTTGTAGTTCTCATTATAGAGATTTTTCACATCCTTGGTTAACTCAATTCCTAAGTATTTTATTTTTTTGGTAGCTATTGTAAATGAGCAAGCTTTCTTGATTTCTCTTTCTGCATGTTCACTATTGGAGAATAGAGATGCTACTGATTTTTGTGTGTTGATTTTGTATCCTGCTACTTTGCTGAAATCATTTATCAACTCCAAGAGTTTTTCTGTAGAGGATTTAGGCTGTTTGATATATTGGATCATGTCATCTGCAAAGAGGGACAGTTTGTCTTCATCTTTTCCAATCTGGATGCCCTTTATTTCCTTCTCTTCTCTGATTTCCAGTCACTTTTATATTGCTTTCCATTATGCTAATTGAGTCCAAGCTATCCTTATCTCTTGCTTGAGTTTTGGCAATAGGCTCTTAACGGGTATCCCTGATCTTATCATGACTCCTACAGTCTATTTTCAGTTCAACAGCCAAAGTAACCTTTGTAAAAAATGAGCCCATGCTCAAAACCCTCCAATGGTTTCTTATGTTATTCACAGTGAATGTCATTCACAACGGCCTGTAAGACTCCATATAGTTGATGCCTTTTTATCTATCTCATATCATCTTCTGCTTCTCTTTCTCTTCTTTATTCTATTTTAGCCATTTTGGCCTCATGTGTGTTCCAAAAACACACCAGGTATCTTCCTACCTCTGGGTCTTTGTATTTTCTATTCTCTCTTCCTGGAGTGCTCTTTCCTGGTATCTACATGGCTTACTTCTTCATTAATTTTATTTATTTTTATAAAATGTCATCTTTTTAGTGAGACCTGATGTGTCCACCTTATCTAAATTTCAAACTTCCATTCCCTCATCAACATTTCTATTTGTCTTTCCAACTTTGTTTTTCTCCCTAACAATTATGATTATTCAAATTCTTATATATTTTTGTTATTCTTTTCATTAAATATCTATTTCCAAAAGTAGAATGTCAGCCCTATGAGTGCAGGGACTTTGTTTGTTTTTACTGCTATCTTCCTATCACCTAGAGGAATGCTTATTTGTTGAAAAAGTTAATAAAGGACTTTGCCCCTACCTACAAGGTATGGAGCAGTTAGTTATCTCTAAAGATGGCTGTGCATGCCTCTATCAGAAGGCTATTTTGTTTTGTTTGTGTTTATCCCTTTACCCCTAGAAATGTGGTTGAGATAGCTCCTTCTTCCAAAGCATCTGTTTATGAACTTAAGAAAAAGAGCTAGCATTTATTGCCCCAATCAGGGACAAACACTCTTCTTCTATCCCTCCCATTAGTTGTTTGCCAACTTAAGGAGCCATACTGAATGAAAATGCATGCTCAGTATAGATCTTCCTCATCATAAAATATGTGATTCAGATTTTCACAAAACCAAAGTTCACCAGGACAACCCATTCCTTCTCTGGTCTGTATTATTTAATATCGATGATGGACCATAGCACCAGTTTGGAATTTAGATGCATTAGTGGGCAATGTGCTGCCAAAATGCTGGTAGTTTAAATCTTACCCTTTCTCATTCTCTGTTCCTTTTTTCAGTGAATACGTTTTTAGTTACATTGGAATGTGAGACATTACACTAGCCTATATAGAAATAAAAGTGAACCATAATGATGGTTACTCTCAGATGATCCTTCATGTTGGAAATAACTATGCATGACAAAGGTCTTGCTAAGCTGTGTGATGTCTCGAGGTTATTTGGGGATCTTGGGTATGAAGTGGTGCTAGGGAATCCACAAGTAACTGAGGATGGAACTATTGCCGTGTGTATAATATTAACCATGGTAAGTTCTCATTGGGTGAAGCAGTTGTTCAGGATTATTCAGACATCACAGGGGCAACTTATGATAATTTTTTGCTGCATCATTTTCTTTTCCACTACATTTGTGTTACTTTTACACTACAAAATTCATTATGTAGAGATTTTATTATCCCTATTGCTCTGGACCCCAAGTAAAGAAAAGACTGTTAAGTAAATACCCTTGCTTAGATTTACTCGTAATGCAACATTTTTGCTATTTTCCACTAAGAAAATGATTAACCTGGGTAGGAAGTCTGTCCTTTTCGTAAAATAGCATCATAAAACTCTACCTTTATTTTCCCTTCTCATCAATTGGTGATATGTGTAGAAATAAGACATACTGAATAGGAATAAGGTGACAACCTCAGATTTAGGGTTTAAACATGTTGTTACCAGTATTAAGTACTTAACTGTCACATTGCAACTCTCCAGCCCAGTGACGACTATTTATGTGGAGATTTTTAGACCAGTCTCTAATCAAATAACTGCATTGCTATGTGATCCTAACTTAATAGTGTAGTGCATGATACACTTATGATTTTCTGAGGGCAAGGCAGGAGGGAAGGTGTGGATAAACAAACAAACAAAAAACCCCAAAAACAAACAAACAAAAAAGTCAAGAGGAAGCAGAAAATTTTACTTGGAGTTATGTACTCAGGAAAAAAAAAAAAAAGAAGGTATCAACTTGAGCCCATTTTCAGAGGTGGAAAGAGTAACGAACAAAGAGATTTCTGAATTTCCTCATTTAACAAATTGGTAAATTGCAACAGCCTGGGCTCAAACCTGTGATAATTAATAATTACATTGTTGTAGCTTTCAAAATGTAATTCTCAATATTAAAATATTCAACATCGAAAGCAAAGCCTTTGGTTCATCTCCTATGTTTTCTTTGCCTTCCCATTCAAGAAACTAACAAAAGGCCCGAGAACTATGGGTAGATGTAATTTGGACTGATTAAAACTCCTTGCATAAACTTTAATATTAAGGTATAAATTAAAATTCTTTGATAACAGAAAAGCAAAACCATGCCAGAAAACCTTGATCAATTTTGATTAATTTCAACCCCAAGGTCATTTCTTCTGACTCTGTTTGTGTTATAACTTCCAGCCTGGATCTCTCAAAACATAATTCATATGTTTATTACCCTTTCAAAATGTCTACTAATTTTATAGCCAATAAGAGCAATCCAACTACTGTTGTCAATCTTCCGGGTTCCTTAGCTATTTCTCATCAGTTTTCTTCTTATAACTCAGTATCATCGGGCCTTTCCTAAACTGTAAACTGTCAAAGCAATAGTAATCTTATTATTACTCCCCAAAAATCTCAAGTTGGACCTTGTCAGGAAGCTATTTGGCAAAATATATTTCCTTTTCATTTATGTTCTCTCTGCCCTTACAAGATTAATTACATTGAGTTTTATACTCACTCCAAGAAAACAAAGAAATATTCTTCAATGACTTCTAAGTTTTTCTTTTGCTCTCTATAATGTTTACTGATTGGCATATGTTCCTCCTCTCTATGTGTCTATACTAAAATAAATTTGTTATCGGTAAACTAAACCAGACATTAATGGTAAAATTATTTTGACTCAGATTATAATATTTCTCACATACTTCTGATTTGCTATCATCATAAAACTCATTTATGTGGATTATAAAAGTGGCTCTTCTGATGAATTATGTAATTCTCCACTTACCAGTCAAGAAAAAAGCCATTTATATTCATTTTATTTGCTCCCTTCAATTGAAATTATTCTTCTCAACATTGTTATCGAATCTTATAAAATGTTTGTTGAAAATCCATATTTGGTATATAATATATGCGCATTTAATAATTCTTATATTTTCTTTCAGCCCCTTAAGATTTGACCTTTGCTGTGTGTTTTAAAAATATTCTCTCAACTTTTTTTTCACCCCAAACAAAACACTTTGAAAAGATATCCACAACCTCACTCACAATCAGATTTTTGTAGTGGTTGTTATTTTGTTGTTGCTGCAATTTTCTGTCACCACTTTTGCTAAGAAGACATAGAGACATACTGTGTTGCTACACTAATAACTCAGTGTGAACATACAATAAACATATCCTCTTCACACTCTGTGGGGCTATTTTGCTGAATAATGTCTACCAAAGTCATGCTAAGGAATTCCAAATTGTTTCAATATGAATTTTCTGTTTTTTCAGCCAGAACTGCAGACTGGTCTCACATCAACCCATTTTTAGCAAGACTGAAAACAATTTGGCATCCTCCTGAATAAAAAGAGGCCTCTCATTAGATGACAATATAAGGCTCAATACATGGATTTGTCTCTGTCAGTTCACAGAAGCTCTCTCTCATGTGTTTTTCATAAAAACTTATGGAAAAATGTGTCAGTGGGTAGTGTGCCATTAACACACATTGTGAGGACAAAAAAGACATGACAATTTTCTTTCACATATCAAGGAGTATCCATTGAGGCACACAGATGAAAAACAAAAAGTTGCACAGAAGAAAACTATTGCTGAAATAGGTCATGAGTTTAAATAATTGGGGAAATCAGTTAAACAATGATTGATGTTAATATTCATAATAAATTTATAGTGACTTAGGGCTAAGTAAACAAATTGGATCCACTTGTTATGCTTTGGTAATTTTATTTAGATCACTATGTTAATGTCACACATCATATTAAGTTCTTAGATCTATGTTAAGCAAACAAAACAAACAACAACAAAAACTTTGACAAAACTTTAAAGCCTAGCAAAGATAGGTCACAATGGTAATTTATCTGGAAACTCTCTTATGAGTTTCATTTGAGAAAACAGGAAATACAATTTAATAAATGAAAACTTTGGGAACTTGACAACTGCCTTCAGGTATTAAAGTCCTATTATCTGAAAGAAGGTCTAGACATCTTGTCACTGTAGGCCAAACCTTGTACTACACAGTTTGTTCTTTAAACTCTCCTATTGACATCATTAGCCCCACAATATCCCCACCTTACTGCCTGAAGAGAGCTTACAGGCTTTGGTGCAAGGAGGGAGAATCCACAAAGACCCCAGTGGACACCGTGAGTTGAAGACACAGAGCTGAAAGTCCAGGAAGAACAAGGTCTAGATTTTGCAGAACAAGGCACCAATGAGGAGAGAGCTACAAGACAAGAAAACGTGGGCTCTGCACAGAGGACCCTCCTCAAGTATTCAGTAGAGTACTGATTATTGCATATGTGTGAGGAAACTACCAAAGGCCAGAAAAGAACCAGCTGAAAGGATTAGAAGAAATAGTACCCAGGTTCTGTGCCAAGAGCAATACCTGTTCCAATCAGCCAGACAGGAAAAACTCACAATTAATGGAAGATTGAGTAGAATACTCAGGAATGCTAGAGTCAGTAGTGGGAAATAATTACCTACTGCTTCTAATCTGCAAACAAAAATTAAAAACACTGCTTCTAGCCTGCCAAACAAAAAAAAAAATTAAAACAAGATCCTAAAGTATCAAACTGTATCCTAGGATCTTAACCACATGTCAGGCATCCAATTATAGATTACCAGGCATGCCAACAAACAATAAATCAGCTCAGAAGGAGAAAAATAATCAATATTTTAGTTGATAATTTGATTGAGAACTGATTGACAACTGACTCAGAGGTTAGAATAGCAGACAAGGACATTAGAAAGATTTTATGAACTGTATTCCATATATTTTAAAAGTTTAGTTAATAAATGGAAGCTATAAAAAGATCGAATTTGAACTCCTAGAAATAAAATTGCAATGTCTAAAATGACAAAATACAATGAGGGATTAACAGATTAGATATTGTGGAAAAAAGATTTACAAACTTGAAGACATAGCTACAAAAATATACAAAATGTTCCACAGATGGGAAAAAAAGAATTTAAAGAAAATGAAAAGAGCAAGAGTGAACTGTGGGAAAACTTCAACAGCCTAATATGAGTGGTCCTTATTAGGGAAAGATTCGTATTATCTTTTAGTTGTTTTTCCATAAACTTTTTTTTTTTTTTTTTGTCGTTTTTCGTGACCGGCACTCAGCCAGTGAGTGCACCGGTCAGTCCTATATAGGATCCGAACCCGCGGCGGGAGGGTCGCCGCGCTGCCAGCGCAGCACTCTACCAAGTGCGCCACGGGCTCGGCTCCATAAACTTTTTGAAGTACCCTAGTATATATGCAATCAGAGACTCTAAAAGTGGAAGGTGGTGCATAAAAAAGTATTAAAATAAATAATTACTGAAATTTTCCCAATTTGATGGAAAGCATAAAACCACAAATCCAAAAAGCTCAATGAACCCAAAGCACACTATACTCAGATTGTTCAAAACCAGTGATAAAGAGATAATCTTAAAAGCAGCCAGAGGGAAGAAAAGGGGAGGGAGCATTTTATCACAAATTTGTAGAACCAGTCAATAGAAATTCACTACAGATGGAGACTTGAACCCTTCACTCAAAAAAGGCAGACAAAAAATTATTTTCTAGCATACAAGGAACATTTACTAACATAAAATATATTTTTAGCTATGAAAGAAGTATCAATGAATTTAAAAGGTTTAAGTCATATGAAGTATTTTCTCTGATAAAAATGGGATTAAATTAGAAATTGATAACAGAGAAGATATCTCAAAAATTCTCAAATATTAGGTAACTAAATAGCACACATCTAAAGTAAAAATTAGAAAATTCACTGAAGTGAATGAAATTAAAATAAAGCATATGAAAATCTATGGATGTAGCTAATACAATATTAAAGGGCAATTTATAAAACTAAATGCCTATTTTAGAAAAGGAAAAAAATCTGAAATTAATTACTCAGCCTTAAGAGACTTGAAAAAGTATAGCAAATAAAATGCAAAATAAGCAGAAAAAAATTAATAATAAAGATGAAAGGAAAAGAGAAATAGAGAGGGAGAACAACAACAACAAAATAGAGAAAATAAAACAAAGGCTGATTCTTTCAGAAGATCAATGCAACTGATAAACTTCTAGCCAGACTAATGAAAAAAAAAAGACATGCAAAAGCAATATATAGAATGAGTGAGATAACATCACTACAGATTGCACAGATGTTAAAAGAAAAATATGATGATATTGTGAACAATTTTGTCTGAGTATATTCCACAACTTAGATTTAGATGGGCAAATTCCTTGTAAGATATGAGATACTAATGTTAACTTAAGAAGAAATAGTTAACCCAAATAACCCTATTATTTCTATTAAAAATATTGAACATCAAAGGTAAAAACCTTCCTCAAAGAAAAAAATCCAGGCCAAGAAGTCTTCACTGGGACATTCTACCAAATATTTGTGAAAAGAAAATAATATCAACTCTGTATATACTCTTCCAGATAGCTGATGAGGGAAATCTTAAATCATTTTTTGAGGCCATCATTATTTTGGTACACAAACCTGAAGACAACACTAGGAGAAAAGAAAACTATAGAGCAACATCCACATGAATATAGATGCAAAAAAGTTTTAACTAAATATTAACAAATTAAACACATAAATATATAGAAAAATAATACGTCATGAAAAAAAGTGGGATTTATTCTAGGAATGCAACGTTTAACATTCCAAAATCAATGAATGTAATTCACCAAATAATAGACTGAAAAAATAAAAGAGTTATGATCATCTCAATAGATGCAGAAAAAGCATTTGTCAAAGTTCCCTATCTATTCATGATAAAAGCTTTCAGCAAAGAGGAAATAAAAGGGAACTTCCTTATCTGGATAAAGGTCATCTAGGAAAGAAAACAATGGCTAACATCATACTTACTGGTAAAAAAAAAAAAAAAAAATTAATGCTTTACCGCTAAGATAAAAAAAAAAAATGCAGGGATTTCTGCTCTCACCAATACTATTCAACATGGCATTGGCAGGTCTAGCCACTGCAGTAGGCAAGAAACAGAATGAAAGGCATTTAGATTAGAAAGGAAGAAACAAAACTATTTACTCACAAATAATACAATTTACTAAATAAAAATACAATGGAATCTGCAAAAGAACAACTAGAATTAAATAATTGAGTTTAGCAAGGTTGTAAGACATAAAATCAACCTAAAAAAATAAATCATGTTTCTAAAACTAGCAAGGAATAATAGAAAATTTAAAATTTAAAATGATATCATGTATAATAATACCAAAAAATAAGAATTTTTTTTAGATATAAAACTGACCAAAGATTTTAAAAACCATTACACAGAGAACTACAAAATACTCTTGAGAGAATTTAAGAACAGAATAAATGGAGGATATAATGTATTTTTGAGCGCCAAAATTCAAACATTATTAATATGTCAGTTCTCTGTGAATTAATGTATAAATCCAACACAATATCACCGAAACTGCCAGCATGGAATTTTTGTTAAAATTGATGAGCTGATTCTAAAATTCAAATTCATATGGAAATGAAAAAGCAACTTTGAAAAAAAATAATAAAGTTGAAGGACACCCATTACTGACTTTAAGTCTTATTATAAAGCCACAGTAATTAAGTCTGTATGCTACTGGTATAGAAATGAACAAACAATCCAATGGAACAGAATAGAAAATACAAAAAAGAAAATACAAAAAATTATATGGTCAATTAATTTTTGTGCAAAAGCAATTTAGTGGAGAGCATATAACAAATAGTGTGGGAACAATTGGATATGCATATGCAAAAAACTGACCTCCATCTCACACTACATACAAAAATTAATTCAAAATGGAATCATAGATCTAAATGGAAAACATGAAGTTATAAAACTTCAAGAAAGTAAGATGGAAAAATTACTGTGACCTTGAATTAGGTAAAGAATTCTTAGATATAACACCAAAAGCACAGTCTATAAAATGCTGATGAATTGGACTACATCAAAATTAAGAATTTCTGCTCTTTTGAAAGATTCCCTGAAGCAAATGAAAAGACAAGCCCAGGGTTTAAGAAAATATTTTCTAATAATTTATCTGATAAAGCTTTTGTATGTAGGATATACAAAGTGCTCTTAAAACTCAATAATAATAAAATATACTAGCCATTAAAAAATGGGCAAAAAGCACATACCCAGAGCCTGCCAGCCAGAGAAGGCAAGCAGAGCCAGGGCGGGACTTCTGGTGCAGGCTGGTCCTGACACTCTGAGAGATGTAACAGCCTCAGGGCTGCTGTACTCCGAGCCAGATGAGCTGGTGATGGCAGGCAGGGCAGGACTTCTGGCCCAGGCCATTCCTCTCTCCAAGAGTGACTTGAGAGACTCCGGGCTCCCACGCCCAGAGCCAGACAAGCTGGTGAAGGCAGGGGGGGTGGGACTTTCTGTCTAGGCTAGTTTCTGCTGTCCAGAAGCAATAGTCCCTTCAGTATCCAAGCCAGACATCAGGGTGAAGTGAGTAGACTGTGATATCCCTGGCCACAATTACAAAACACCAAAGGAAAGAAACCGGAAATGTGAAAAGTCAAGAAAGTATATCACCACCAAAGGAAATTAATAACTTTCAAGCCCTAGATCCTATAGAATAGGAAGTCTTTGAAATGACAGACAAGGAATTTAGGGTAAATATTATAAGGAAACTAAATGAGATACAAGAAAACTCAGTGAAACAACACAATGAAATGAGACAAAATATACAGGATCTGAAAGAAAAAATGTACAAAGGAATCAATGCCTTGAAAAAGAATGTAGCTGAGCTTGTGGAGCTGACGGATTCATTCAATGAAATAAATAAATAAATAAATAAATAAATAAATAAATAAATAAATAAATAAATAAATAAATAAATAAATAAATAAATAAATAAATAAAACAGAGAGTTTAACCAGCAGACTTGAACAAGCAGAAGAGAGAATTTCTGACCTCAAAGACAGGTTGTTTGAATTATCACAGGCAGACCAGAAAAAAGAAAAAAGAATTTTAAAAAATTGAAGAAAATTTAAGAGAGACAACTGACAACCTTAAGCGCTCAAATATCTGAATTATGGGTATTCCAGAAGGGGAGGAAAAAGGAAATGGCTTTGAAAACATATTCCATGAGATAATAGCAGAAAACTTCCCAGGTATAGGGAAAGTCACAAATCTCCAGATTCAGGGATCCCAAAGATCACCAAACACTTTCAACCCCAAAATGTCCTCTCTAAGACATGTGATAATCAAACTGACAAAATTCAAAGACAGAGAGAATCTTAAAAGCTGCAAGAGAGAAGCGGCAAGTCACCTATAAGGAGCCCCAATCAGAATAACACCAGACTTCCCATCAGAAACCTTAAAAGCCAGAAAAGAATGGGATGATATATTCAAAATACTAAAGGACAAAAATTGCCAGCCAAGAATACTTTACCCAGCAAGGCTATCCTTCCAAAATGAAAGACAAATAGTATATTTCTCAGACAAACAGAAACTGCGGCGTTCACTACCACACGACCAGCCCTACAAGAAATTCTCAAGGAAGTACTGGGTTTGATACCACAAAAACAACCATCACTGCCATGAATACACAAGAAAGAATAATACCTACCAGCAAAACAAAAATGCTGACATAAGAGAAAGAAATAGTTTATCTATCACCTCAAGAAACCAACAAATACAGAAGACAAACACAAAATTTGAAAGAAAGGAACAAAAGATATTTAAGACATCTAAACAAAAATCACTATGAAGCTAGGAGTAAATCAACACCTTTCAACAATAACTCTAATGTAAAGGGACTAAATTCCTCATTCAAAAGACACAGACTGACTGACTGGATTAAAAAGATGGACCCAACAATATGCTGTCTCCAAGAGACTCACTTGACCTGTAAAGACTCACACAGACTAAGCGTGAAAGGATGGAAAAAGATTTATCGTGCAAGTAGAAATAAAAAATGAGCTGGAGTAGCTATTCTTATATCATATAAAAAAGACTTTAAACCAATAACCATTAAAAGACATCAAGATGACCAATATATAATGATAAAAGGATCTATCCACCAAGAAGACATAACAGTCATAAATATATATGCACCTAATGTTGGAGCAGCCAGATTTACAAAGCAAACACTATTAGACCTAAAGAAAGAAATAGATACTAACACCATAATAGTGGGGGCCCTGAACACCACACTCTCATCATTGGACAGATCATCTAGGCAAAAACTCAACAGAGACACACAAGGTCTAAACAATACTTTAAACCAGTTGGATTTGGCAGATATCAACAGAACATTCCACCCAACAACCTAAGAATATTCATTCTTCTCAACAGTACATGGAGCATTCTCCAGGACAGACCATATGTTAGGTCACAAAGCAAGTCTTAACAAATCCATAAAACTGGAATTATTCCATGTATTTTTTTCTCATCACAATAGATTAAAATTAGAAATCAATAATAAATGAAACTCTGAAAACTATACAAACTCATGGAAATTAAACAAAATTCTACTTAATGTATGTGGGTCCAAGAAGAAATTAAACAGGAAATCAAAAAAATTTCTTGAAACAAATGAAAATAATGACACATCATACCAAAACCTGTGGGATGCTGCAAAAGCAGTATTAAGAGGGAAATTTGTTGCATTAAATGCTTACTTCAGAAGAATGGAAAGATGGCAAATAAATAACCTAACACTTCACCTTAAAGATCTAGAAAAACAAGAACAATCCAAACCTAAAGTTAGTGGACAGAAAGAAATAATTAAGATCAGAGTAGAACTAAATGAAATAGAAACATGAAAAACAATACAAAAGATCAATGAAACAAAAAGTTGGGTTTTTGAAAAGATTAATAAAATCGAGAAACCTTTAGCAAGACTAACTAAAAAAAGAAGAGAGAAGACCCAAATAACAAAAATTAGAAATGAAAAAGGTGATATTACAACTGACACCTCAGAAATACAAGGAATTATTAGAGACTACTATAACCAAAAATATGCCAACAAATCTGAAAAATCTCTAGGGAATAGATAAATTTCTGAATGCATACAAATTACCAAAACTGAGCCAAGAAGATATAGAATATCTGAACAGACCAATAACAATAAGAGACTAAAGCTGTTATCAGAAGGCTCCCAACAAAGAAAAGCCCAGGACTGGATGGGTACACTGCAGAGTTCTACCAAATCTTCAAAGAGGAACTGATACCAATTCTCTACAAACTGTACCAAGAGATTGAAATGAGGCCATTCTCCCAAACTCATTCTATGAGACAAATATCACCCTGATACCAAAACCAGACAAAGATGCATCAAAAATAGAAAACTACAGGCCAATATCCTTGATGAATTTAAATGCAAAAATCCTCAATAAAACTCTAACTATCAGAATACAGCAACACATACAGAAAATTATATGCCATGATCAAGTGGGATTCATCCCAGGGATGCAGGGTTGGTTCAACATGTGCAAATCAATAATTGTGACACACCACATTAATAAAATCAAAGACAAAAACAGCACGATCATGTCTATTGGTGCTGAAAAAGCATTCAACAAAATTCAACATCCTTTCATGATAAAGACTCTCTACAAGTTAGGCATAGATGGAAAGTATCTCAATATTATTAAAGCCATATATGATAAGCCCACTGCCAATATCATCCTGAATGCAGAAAAGCTGAAAGCTTTTCCCTTAAAAACAGGAACTAGACAAGGATGCCCACTATCACCAATCCTATTCAAAATAGTGCTGGAAGTACTAACTAGAGCAATCAGAGAAGAGAAGGAAATAAAGGGCATCCAGATTGGAAAGGAAGAAATCCAGCTGTCCCTTTTTGCAGATGATATTATCCTATATATTGAACAGCCTAAAGCTTCTATAAAAAAACTCCTAGATTTGATAAAGGATTTCAGCAAAGTTGCAGGATACAAAATCAACACAGAAAAATCAGTAGCATTTCTATACTCCACCAGTGAACATGCAGAAAAAGAAATCAAGAAAGCTAGCCCATTTACAATAGCCATCAAAAAAATAAAATATTTAGAAATAAAGCTGACCAAGGATGTGAAAAACTCTAAAAAGAGAACTACAAACCACTGTTGAGAGAAATTAAAGAGGGCACAAGAATATGGAAAGATATCCCGTGCTCTTGGATTGGAAGAATTAATGTTGTGAAAATGTCCATATTACCCAAAGTGATCTACAGATTCAATGTAATCCTCATCAAAATTCCAATGACATTTTTCTCTGAGATGGAAAAAGCTATCCAGACATTTATATGGAACAACAAAAGACCACACATAGCCAAAGCAATCTTGAGGGAAAAAAAAAAAAAAAAAAGCTGGAGGCATAACACTACCTGACTTTAAACTATATTACAAAGCTATAATAACCAAAACAGCACGGTACTGGCATAAAAATAGACACACAGACCAATGGAATAGAACAGAGAACCCAGAAATCATTCCACACACCGACAGCCATCTGATCTTTGACAAAGACAGCAAAACTACATACTGGGGAAGAGACTGCCTTTTCAACAAGTGGTGCTGGGAAAACTGGATACTAATATGTAGGAGAATGAAACTAGACCCGTATCTTTCACCATATACCAAAATCAACTTAAAATGGATTAAAGATTAAATATACTTCCTGAAACAATAAAACTCCTTAAAGAAAACATAGGGGAAACACTCCAGGAAGTAGGAGTGGGTACAGAATTCATGAATAGGACCCAAAGCACAGGCAACTAAAGGTAAAATAAACAAATGGGATTATATCAAACTAAAAAGCTTCTTCACAGCAAAAGAAACAATCAACAGGGTAAAAAAAAAACAACCAACAGAGTGGGAGAAAATATTTGCAAAATATACATCTGACAAAGGATTAATATCCAGAATACACAAGGAACTCAAACAACTTTACAAGAAAAAAACAAGTAACCCAATTAAAAAATGGGCGAAGGAGCTGAACAGGCATATCTCAAAGGAAGATATACAAATAGCCAACAGACACATGAAAAAGTGCTCAATATCACTCAATATCCAAGAAATGCTAATCAAAACCACACTGAGATACCATCTCACTCCAGTTAGGATGGCTAATATCCAAAAAACTGAGAATGATAAGTGCTGGAGAGGTTGTGGAGAAAAAGGAACTCTCATCCATGGTTGGTGGGCTGCAAAATGGTGCAGCCTTTAAGGAAAATGATATGGAGTTTCCTCATACAATTGCAGATAGATCTACCATATGATCCAGTGATTCCACTGTTGGGAATATACCCAGAGGAATGGAAATCATCATGCCGAAGGGATACCTGTTCTCCAATGTTTATTACAGCTCTATAGGCAATAGCCAAGAACTGGAACCAGCCCAAATGTCCATCATCTGATGAGTAGATAAGGAAACTGTAGTATATCTATACAATGGAATACTACTCTGCTATAAAAAAGAATGAAATACTACCATTTGCAACAACATGGATGGACTTAGAGAAAATTATATTAAGTGAAGCAAGTCAGGCACAGAAAGAGAAATACCACATGTTCTCACTTCTTTGTGGGAGATAAAAATTCATCAATAAATGATCACACAAACAAATAAAGGGTGGGGGTGGGGGAAGAAGACAGAATAACCACAAAAATTCCTTGAACTATTTAAGTCAAGTGCACAGATATGATGGGGGTGGGGGGTGGATAGGAATGGGTAAAGGGGCATGAAAATCAAGTATAACGTATTTTGAGAGAAGGGAAATAAATAAAATTTTTTTTAAAATTGGCAAAAAGTTTGGAAGGCATTTCACCAAAGACATATGGAGGGAGAAATAAAAACCATGAAAAATGCTCAACATTATTATTCATTAGGGAAATACAAAAGAAAGCCACAATGAGATACCATTACTAATGTATTAGAATGCCTAAAAAAACAAACAAACAAAAACTAATCATAGGAAATTTTTGTATGGAGGCAACTTAAATTATCATACAGTGCTGGTGGGAATACAAAATAAAACAATTGCTTTTTAAAATAGTTCGGCAATTTCTTAAAAAGTTAAACATGCACTTATAATATGACCTAGCTATTCTCTACTTCAGTAGTTATGCAAAATAAATGAAAGCATGTATTTGTAACAAAGACCTGTACATGTCTGTTCATAACAGCTTTATGTGTAATAACCAGAAACTATGATTAATCCAAATGTTCATCAAAGATGAATAAAGAAATTGTTGTGTACCCATACTTCAGCAATAAAGAGGAATGAAGTATCGATAACATGTGACATTATGGACTTATGTCAAAATAATTAGGCTAATTTTAAAAAGCCTGATACCAAAAAACTACCACATAATCTATAAATACAATTAATACAAAATTATAGAGAATATAAATTAACTTGTATAGATCAATAAAAGATCGTTGGTTGCCTGAGGGCTATGGCAGGGAGAGGCAGAAATGAAAGATGTTAAAGACGCACAAGAAGACTTTGGGTTGGATCTGTTCAATATATCGACTGTATAGGTGGTTTCACAGGTCCATATGTGCATCACATCTTATCATATTGCACATTTTAAATGATGCAATTAGTTTAATTTCAATTATATTTCAATAAAGCAGTTAGAAAGAGTTCACAATCTGCTTTTTCTTAGTTCTCAACTTCAAAATTTTATCTTATAGAAAGATTTAGAATTTTATCAAAGCACATTTAATGAAACATGCAGGGAATTTGTTCTCTGATACAGAGTTCCTATACTTCAAACTAATTCCAGTTTCCTAAAGGTATGTTTGTGTGCATATGTTTGCATGTGTGTAGATATAAATATATACACACTTATATACAAATACACACACATTACTATTCAGATGTAATTTTCAAAAAAGGAATTAGAATTCTGACATTAGTTTTTATTTTGCTCAATGTCTTTGTTTACAAATATATTTCTTGGCAAATAGAAGTATTCAATCTTCCTTCTTAACACTCCAGTTTCCTCTCAAATATTTTTTGTCTTTATTTGACGTTAGTGGTTCTGACAGTAAGGAAATCTTCTAATGAAAGCTCCTGTTTGTATTGTGCTTCCTGAAAATGCTGTGCATTTGGGCCTCTCTAACACACTTCAGGGTTTGGATTTTCCTCTAAACACTTCACTAACAAAGCAGATTAGTTTTTATGACTGAAATATTGCTCGTGTTAAGTATCTCTTTAGTCTTCCTGCAACTCTGGCACGAAGGAAAAGATAATTTAATGTTTCATGTGTTTTATTTGAATTGAATTAGCTGTAAGAACGAAATACTTTTCTTTTTAGGTTGAGAAAGAATTGCTGCCCTGGTTCCAAGTCACTGCTTGGTAACCAAATAGCTCTTCTTGGCCTAGATTTATTATATGTCCACCTCCATGTAGAAAGAGTTTATTGTTTGGGACATTAGCTAGTGAACTCTTTCACCGTCTGACACCTTCCTCATTAGGCCACTGAGAAAATTAAACTGATTCTATCAGTCTCTTTCCTAATACACTGGTGATACTTTATGTGCTATAAACTGAGAGAGAAGAAATTTAACTGTGACTTCTAAAAACTAACTTCCCATTAGGGTAATGAAATATTTTATGTTTGCTGTCAGGGTGGATGTGGTGGAATGACCGAGAAGCATATTTTGTAATCTCCTTATCACCTACAAACCAGATTAAATCCCCAAACTTGCCCCTAGAGTTGTTCCTAGAACAATGTCTGGGACCTTTTTAAAATAAATAAAAAAGAGTCAAGTATCTGCTAATTAGTGTTCCCATGTTTTAGTCAGCAGTCACTCTGA
Organism: Cynocephalus volans; assembly: GCF_027409185.1. NCBI lineage: Eukaryota > Metazoa > Chordata > Mammalia > Dermoptera > Cynocephalidae > Cynocephalus > Cynocephalus volans. The sequence goes on along the minus strand of NC_084460.1, from coordinate 100,701,074 downwards.
GGCCATCCTCTGCAACTACATTCAAGAATTTCTGCTCTGGGTTAGACTTTCCCTTCCTGGGCGTCAGGTGTAAAGAGCCAAGCTTTGGAGTCAAAAACGTCACTCTGCACATCACTTTGCTACTTCCTATTTGATCATGGGCAAGGGCCTTAATTTCTCTCAATATCAGTTTACTTGTCCATAATACGTAAGTGTTAGCATTAATTATTTTAATTAGAAAACAAGCTAAAGTTGGCCTGCTATTACAAAGAGATGCAAAAACACACTACTTGAATAAGAAAGAAGTTTATTCTCTCTCATAAAAGCAGTCAGAGTTCATCAGTCCAGGGCTGACAAGGTGGCTTTGCAATCTTCAAGACATGGATTCTATCTCTGGGATCAAGACTGGGGATCATTATTTCCAGCCAATGGAAGGTGAAAGGAGGAAATGAAGGTAATTTGTTTCCATATTAAGAATGTCACACAGAGTGTACAATCAACATTCCTGCTTTCTTCCCATTGGCCAGGTCAAAGCCAACTTGGCTGCTTGGGACCCTGAGAGAGATACCATGTCCAGGAAGAGGCCATGTGCCCAGCTAAAACTTGAGGGATGTCTTTCTAAAAGGAAGAAGTAGAAAATGTATACTGAGGAACAATAAACACAGTCCAACATTAAAATATGCAGTCACTGAGAAGATTACAGGAAGTAATGTTCAACATGAGGTTGCATATTAGGCATAATTGTTACCAGATTCAAAGGGTCCCTCTCTTAGTGAGAGTAACTGAATAATTGCAACACAGATATGAAGTCTGGATAAGAGGGTTCATTACTTGTGACGTGTAATGGAATAAACTGGGGATAATTCCCAAAACAGTGTCTCCCTGAACAGAGAAAAGGAGGTGTCTTTATAGACAAAGTTCCTAGCCCACTTCCTGCCCAAGTCCTCATTTAGGTCTTCATACACAAATGGAGGACACAAAGTTGTTCAGCTTGGTTTGGTTGACTAAGGGACATAGCTCATTGGTCAGTTCTGAAGCTTAGTTTGCATCTGGGCCCAGAAAGGAGCCCCTGAAACTTGTTCCTGGTCAGGAGTTTCATTGTTACTTTTTGGAGCATGCTGTTTCCTGGATCCAGATCCGGCAGTTCTGAAACACCAGCCAAAGCACAAACATCTGTGAGCTATAGATAATGTCGGTTGCCTGGGTCTCAGCACAGTCTTCACACTCCCCTAGGTCAGATTCCCCTTCCCTATGTTGGTCACTCAGTGAGTCAATAAATGCCCAGACATGTTCACTAGTGAGATAATTATTTAATCGCTTATTGTAAAGAAAAGCTCCTATAAATAAAAGCAAGAAAGAAGACTTCTGTTTCTTCATTGAAGTTTTCAAAAAATACAGCTATGTGCTTGTTTCTATGGGCTAAAAACAGATGCCTAAACTGAAGCATTCAGAAAATGTCAGCTTTCACACTTAACATTAAGACCAAGGTAAAACTGAAAGAAACAGAGAGTAGGAGATACCCCACTGAAGATTTTAAAGTATTTTTGGTTGGAAAGTAGCAAAAATTCTCATTTGAGACAGAATTGCATAGTACGGCCATGGGTTTTAGAATCAGAAAAATCTTGTTTGGGATTCTAGCTGTACCGTTGCTATTAACAGTCTTGGGTTAAGTATGTTTTTCTTTTAAACACTGCTTTAATAAAAATAAAAATACGTAACCCACACAATAAGCACTCTCACACCCACCACTAATAGCAATGACAATATTCTTATCCTGTTCAAACTTGATCTTACCAATCCTTTTGAAAAAATACAAAAAAGATTAGAAATAAAATTGAAATTCCTTTTGTACACCTTCCTGCCACAAGATAACTGCTATTACAATTTGTATGCATCCTATATATGTGTTTTTATACTTATTCTATACATATGCCTATGTATTTTTGTTATTTTCATGTACATATATGTATATTAATATACATTTATATACATCCTCTGCAACTTCCTTTATCTATCTACATTATGTTGTGTTTTTGAGATTTCTCCACGTTACCCATAAGTCTAGCTCATTTATTTTCATTTTAAAAAGGACTCTGTTATAATGCATTTATTCATTATCCTATTAATAAATATTTAGATCATTTTAAAATTTTTATTATTAAAAAATACTCTATTAAATATCCTGTACGTGTGTACTTGCTCAAATACACATATGCAAGAATTTCGATGGGACCTAAGCCTGGAAGTGAAATTGTTATGTTATCAAGTGCATGTATTTTGAATAGCTTTACTAGATGACAGATTTTTCTCCAATAAATACTTCCCACATCAGTAGATGAGAGTTCGAGTTATTCTATATTCTTATTATATTAGATATGATCAGATTTCTTTTTTTTTTTTTTTCAAATTTGAGGGATGCGAAATAGTACTTCATTGTTCTCTTAATTGGCATTTTTCTGAGTATTGTTAATGTAGTCTATTTCTATCTTTATTTGCCATTCTTTTTTTTTTGTAACCTGTCTGCTTCCCTCAGTACACTTTTAAAGTTGTTTGTCTTTTTCATGTTGATGTTTAAGTATTAGAGCTAATCAGTGATCCAAATTTGCTGTCTATTACATATGTTGCTAGTATGTTTCCTCAGCCTGTCACTTGTATTTTCAATTTGCTTATGACATTTCATCACATAAAGATTATTATTTTTTATTTGACTTTTGCTGGAATAAGTTCCTTTTTTTGTGTTTCTTTTTTAAAGAAATTTTTCCTACCCCAAGGCTATAAAATATTCTTCTATAGGTGCTTTTAAAAGTCTGAAAGTTGCTTTTTCTTCATTTAGATTTTTAATCCATCTGGAATTTGTCTTTTTTATATGAGGTGTGGAAAAGCAGTCTAATTTTACTTTTCCATATGGAGAGCTAATTGTTATAACACCATTTATTGATTAGATCATCTTTTCCAATTCCCTCCTCTTTTCTTTTGTCTTTCATACATTCTTTTTCTTTTCTTTTTTTTACTCAACACACGCATACAGTTTAATGAATAATTATAAAGTAAATTCTCACCATTCAAATCAAGCCTATTCCCTTGTTTTTTTTTATATCATCTATTCTCTTCTCCTTTCAAATTTATTCCATCCCTGTACCCTCTTGTTTTTCTCTTTCCTCTTATCTGCCCTTTCACCTCCTCCTATTTCTTTTCTCCTTTTTCTCCTCTGTCTCCCTCTCTTCTTCCTCTTTTTCATAACCATATCATCATTAAATGAGTGCATGCACTAAGTTTAAAAAAATTCAAACAACAGATTTCCAGCTAAATTAATAAGCAAATTAATAATTCTTCCTTCCAAAGTCCTGCAGAGGAATCAATAGCTAGTCCACCTTTCATTCAATGGATATTTATTAGGCATTTATTATGTTGAAAGCACTGAGAATTCAGAGAAGAGCAAGGTAGAGAAGATCTCTAGCCTAATAGAGGTTTACAGAGAAGCATATCCAAAGATGGAAATATCTTGATTGTGACAGGTACAGTTTTTAGGAGTAAATGTGGTAGTTCCAGGGCATCCTCAAAAATTATACATAAATAGATATTGCATAAATATTTGTAATTATATGAACATATACTACATAAATATCTGTATATGATATACAAATATATATTATATAATAAATATATAAATATATAAATGTAGATAACTATATACATATATGAATACATATAACTCAACAATCTGGGAGGTGAGTGTATATATAATTGAGTAATCTGTGATGTAATTAAACATGTATATCAAAACAAATAAGACTTTGACATGTTCTTGTCCATTTCTAATGAGAATTTAAGATCAATCTGAATTCAAGTTCCTAAGCTTATAGGAAAGACTGATCACATTACTCTCTCATTCTGAGATGATGATAGAACATTGAGTTAATTTCAAATTTATAAAAATTGTAATTATTTTTAATGAATATGTATCTGACAGTTACAACTGCAGCTGAGATAGTTCTTTGGTGTCCATGATGTACCATTATGAATATTAAACAAATAAACTGAGACTTGATTTCCATTTGCTGAATATTAAGGAAGTCTTGACTTGATGGACACACCATCTTTCAGCAGTGCTCTTGGCAAACCCTGACAGCCTGTTTTATCTCCCAGTAGCTATAATACAAAGATTGTTTTTCTGTCTCGGAAATAGTTTGGCTTGTTTTCCTCGATGCTGTATGTACATACAATAATTATTTGGATTTTTTTAAAAGCCAAAAAGGGGGTGGGATAAAAGACTTTGGTTAAATTACCAAAGCATGACTTAATAAGATTAAGCAAATACAAGAGTAGACAAGCTACTTAAAACACGTAAGTGGCAAACTTTATTAAAAAGGTACCTGATTTTTGCTCTTTAGAGATTTCAATATTTTCATATCACTCTTAAGAAATGTTAAAATTATTCAATTAACATCAATCAAATTCTGAACCCCAGTGATATCGGATACATTCTGTAAAACAGTGTGTATTTCCGGTGGGTCTCACTTGATTTTTTTAGTTAAAAAAATAAAAAAGCTAAATACTTTTGCTAGACCATTCGTCTTTAAGGTCTGTCAACTTACTTAATATTAGCTCAAATTCATTTATATATTTTATTACTGTTTATTAACTGCTGACTGTATCACAGTTTTTAGTTGGTTAAACTAGATAAAAATTAGTTGATTTGGATGAGCAAAATATAATCGTAGACCAGCCTTTAACAATTTAAGCAAAAAAGGAAAATGTACTTATAAAAGGAACTGCAATTAATTACAAAAAGTGTTGTGATTATAGTTTATTTAAAAAGATGATCTCTTACTCAGCATAGTACTGGAAGTTCTAGCCAGAGCAACAAGGCAAGGGAAAGCAATAAAGGGCATCCAAATTGGAAAAGAGAAATTCAAACTATCCCTATTTGCAGATGACATTATCATATACATAGAAAACCCTAAGACTCCACACAAAAATTATTAGAACTAATGAATGAATTTTGTAAAATAGTAGGATATAAAATTAACATATAAAAATCAATAGCTTTCCTATAGACTCATAACAAAATATATGAAGAAGAAATCAAGAAAGTAATCCAGTTTACAAAAGCTACCAAAAAAGGAATACTTTGGAGTAAATTTAACCAAGGAGATGAAAGATCTCTACAATGAAAACTACAAAACATTGTTGAAAGAAACTGAAGACACAAATAAGTGAAAAGATATCATGTGTTCATGAGTTGGAAAAATTAATATCATCAAAATGTCCATTTTAACCAAAGCAATCTACACATTCAACACAATCCTATCAAAATACCAAAGACATTCTTTATGGAAATAGAAAAAGCAGTCTTAAAATTTGTATGGAACCACAAAAAACTCCATATAGCCAAAGCAATCTTGAACAAAAAGAACAAAGCTGGAGGCATCATACTTCCTGACTTTGAAATATACTGTAAAGCTACAGTAACCAAAACAACAGAGTACTGGCATAAAAATAGACAAATAGACCAATAGAAATAGATCCCAGAAATAAATTCGTGCATTTACAGCCGAGTGGTTTTTGATAAAGGTGCCAAGAATATACTTTCAGGAAAGAGAAGCTTCTTTAGTGGTTCTGGGGAAACTGGATATCCACATGCAGAAGATTGGAACTATACCTCTATCTCTCACCATAATGCAAAAAATTAACTCCAAATGGATTAAAGATTTAAATGTAAGACCCAGACCTATGAAACCATCAGAAGAAAACATACAAGAAATGCTGCATGACATAGTAGTGAGCAGCACTTTTTTGAACAAGGCTACAAAGGCACGGGCAATTAAAACAAAAGAGACAAATGTTACTACATCAAACTGAATACTTCTGCATAGCAAAGGACACAATCAACAAAGTGAAGATACAACCTACAGAATAAAAGAGTTTGAAAACTACACACCTGACAAGGGAATGATATTTAAAATATATAAAAAACTCAAACAACTCTATAGCCAAAAAGCAAACAACCTAATTAAAAGATGGGCAAAGGACTTGAGCAGATATTTCTCAAAAGAAGACATATGAATGGCCAACAAGCACATAAAAAAATGCTCGACATCACTAATGATCAGGGAAATGCAAATCATAACTACAATGAGGTATCATCTCACTTTGGTTAGAACAGCTATTATCAAAAAAATGGAAAATAATAAATGCTGTCAAGGATGTGGAGAAGAGGAAACACATACATTGTTGGTGGTAATGGAAATTATTATGGTAAACAGTATATGGGTTTCTCAAAAAACTAAACTAGATCTACCTTATAACTCAGTAATCCCACTACTGGGCATAAAACTAAAGAAAATGAAATCAATATATCAAAGAGACACTTGCACTCCCATGCTCATTGCAGCACTATTCACAATAGCCAAGAGATGGAATCAACCTAAATGCCCATTGATGGATGAATAGATTTAAAACATAATTGCTGTGATATAAATACACAATGGAATACTATTCAGATAACAAAAAAAAAAAGAAAGAAAAGAAACTTGTCATTTGCAGCAACATGGATGGAACTGGAGACCATCATTTTAAGTGAAGTATCCCAAGCACAGAAAGACAACGCATGATCTCACTCATATGTGGAATCTCAAAGAAAAAAAGTGATTCTCAGAGAAGTAGAAAGTAGAATAATGATTACCAGAGGCAAGGAAGGTAGAGGGTGATGGAGGGGAAGAGGAGGATTAACAGGTACAAAGTTACAGGTAGGTAGGAAAAATAAATTTTGGTGTTCTAGGCTGACAAAAACTAAAAATATTATATTTAATTATTTCTAAATAGCTAGAAAAGAGGATCTTGACTGTAATCACCACAAAGAAAATATGAATGTTTAGGTGATAAATGCACAATCTATCCTAAGTGAATCATTGTAGAATATATGCATGTGTTGAAACACACTGTACTCCACAAATATATACATTTTTTTTTAAACAAGGAAAAGAGTATGATTCGCATATATAAATCTACCTGAGGAAATTAGAGAAAGTGACTACTGAGCTACAGATTGAATCTTTGTGTCCCCCCAGAATTTATATGTTGAAACCTAATCCCCAATGTGATAATATTTGGAGGTGGGGCCTTTGGAAGGTGATTAGGTCATGAAAATGGAGCCCTTGTGAATGAGATCAGTGCCCTTATAAAAGAAACACCAGAGAGTTCCTGCAGGCTTTCAGCCATATGAGGACACAGCTAAAAGATGGCCATCTGTGAACCAGGATGTGGGCCCTCATCAGACACCAAATCTGCTATCACCTTGGTTTTAGACTTCCCAGATTCCAGAACTGTGAGAAAAAAATTTCTGTTGTTTATAAGCCAACCTGTCTATTATGGCACCCTGAACAGAATAAGACAGCTATGCTATGAAAAATGATTTGATCTTCATTGCAGGCCAATTTGGGATCAAGTAGAAAAAAAGATTGGTGGTAGGTATTATCCCCACACTCATGTACAAACTGCAGAACTAACTCTGTTTTCCTTTTGTAGCTAGCCCTTAATGATGAAGGTTATATCACAAGCAGAATCATATGCACCCCACTCAGCAGGAAATAAGATAGAGCCATCTGGAACTCAAAGATAGCACCACAGATAATGCGAGAAAGCAATAGACTATCATGCTTGAAGACCCTGTCTTTCCTGATACATCGACCTATATAAGCCCCAACCCTCAGTCAAGCAGGGAGGCATTTGGGACTTTATCCTCTGCCTCTCTGTCAACATCTTCTAAAATATGAAAGCCTTTCTTTTAAGTCCTGTGTGGAGGGTGTAAGTCCTGTGTGGAGGGTGTGACTGGCGATCTTATAAAGGTGAGCTCTTGGAATCACACGGTCAGGGATTCCCCTAACTAAGTTGGCCTCCCAGAGTGAGAAGCAGCACGCAGTTCCCCCTAGCTGACTCTCACATGTTGCGTGACAGTGGAGGGGAATTCCATGGGACTCGTTCGTTACCAAAGGTACAGAAGTATAAATCAGCCTAGGGTATACCAAGAACTGTACGTATTTTATTATTATTGTTATTTGAATTGCAAAAAGAATAAGGACACAAGAGAAATTCTGCCAAAAATCTATGAAGAATAAACCCCGCATTGTGGACAAAACACCTGATCTTGGAGAACCTTGAGTGCCTAGCAATGAAAGTGACTTTATCCTGAAACTTGAAAAGTGTAAACAAGATGAAAACATTCTCAGACAAATGCTTAAAACAATCACCAGTAAGGAAAGAAACTATTGTAAAAGTTCATTTGACAAATGTTAAAACAGGTGCAGTCTAAACGAACATGGAGAGGACGTTTCTAATGTAAACAGTAGTGAAGATGTTGAATTAGCAGGTATCGAAGAGAAACGGATACGAGAGGATGCAGAGTAAGGGGAGATCTATTCACTGACATAGAGCAAATAGTAATTACACAAGAGAAGGGTTTGTGAGAGATAATGAATTGTGTGTAGGGCAAATTGAATCTGAAGAGTCTAGGGTACTAGACATTTAGACGATTCTATAAAGTTGGGGCTTTATGAAGGTTGATAAACAAAAATAAAAATAGATTAAATAGTTTCCATATATATAGCTGACTGGCATTTCAATCAAATATGGAGTTAAATTAACCACACGTTATTATCAAAACATGATAAATTTGTATACATTAGGCTTACTATTGGCAAAAAAATCTTGGATATTATTGGTCTAAAGACTTATGATTTGCAATGGTTTTTGGTGATGGTATTATCCTAAGAAGGTATTTGCAAAATGCATTTGTGTTTGGTTATCAAAATGATTCAAAGCATACTCTTCACCCTCAGTGGCTGGTGGTCAGAGAAACGAGACAATCTATAGTATTTACAGTAGACATACATAATACAGAACTATCTCACATCCTGCACAAATTTTGAATGTCCCACCAGATTTTCATGTAATGAAAAGCCTGGTTAGTCTAAAGCAATTTTAGCTTAAGCCATTTTAGTCTAGAATCTTACTCCAGATTACAAATAAATTATTCTTATTCAAATAACTTATTCTTATTTTATGTTTACAATTTTCCATGGATGCTGTAAACTTGAAAAGAGAGAAGGATATATTTTCTTGATTCAAAAATTTACAAGAATGCTTCACCATTTTATAAAATCACATCAGTGCACGTAGAACTGCATTGTAATAGTCTATAAAATCTAGCTGGCAGTCTGCATTTGTAGCCATGATTTTTTCAGTAATCCTACATATTGCTGCCCTATATGGCTCATTTATTGTGTCTTCTAGAAATTTTGTGTCCTGACACTTGTATACTAAAATATGTATTATTTAATTATAAATTATTTTTATTTTATTTCATCTTCACTTGCATATTATAGTTAGGTAATTACAATGTTTTTTTTCAAAATTATGTATATAGGTAAGTTATTTGTTGTATGAATTTTACTAGGGATAGTAAAGGTGGTATAAAAGAAAGGGTTTATGCCTGGTAAGTTTGAAAATCACAGCTCTAAATATGTTACAGTTTACAATAGACTAATTGCAGTAATATATATGTGTAATTTTAAAATTTATTGTTCTCTCTCACCCACATTTTGCCATCCAATCTTTACAGCACTGTGTAAGAGCAATCTTTATTTTTAGTTCCCATTTTCAAGATGTGAAAACTGAGGCTGAAAGAGTTTTCATGATTTGTCAGTCATCATGTAAGTTTAGCAAGTGCCAGATCCAGAATGAGAATCCAGGTCTTCTTGCTTCCACTTTTGATTTTTTAAATTTTTAAAAATTTTTTTAAAGAAAATGTAATTTTATTAATATTATCTTCTACATCCTAGGATGTTGTTGTGGAGCAGTTGGAGGAAGCAGGAGAGGGGAAAGGGGAAGGAAATGGGATGTAGGAAGGAGGAAAGGGGAGAGGCAGGATTGGGGCCTGTGGCACCCCCCTCATTCCCACAGGGGAGACCAAGGGCTTCCAGCAGTGGCTTGGTCATTGCCGGGCTGGGTGCAGATGTCAGGGGGGTGTGACAAAAGCCCTTGCCCTGCACCTTCCCAGCTCGGGAACCCGGGGCCCTTCTTGCTGCGGCTTGGTGGTCATCCCTGGGTTTGTTGCACACGTGTCGGGGGGTGCACGGGCAGCAGCACAGCAGCTCAGTGGTCGCCGCTGGGCTGGCTGCATGCTTCAACTTTTTTTTTTTTTTTTTTTAAACATTTAAAATTTTAATAGATGCTGTTAGATTTCCATCTGAAAAGATATACACAATTTTCATCAACCCTGTATATTAATCTTTCAAAAACTTTTTAGGGAGAGGAGATAGGGAAAGCAGGTCAAAAGATACAAAGTAGCAAATATGTCAATGAACAAGTTGAAAGATATAATGTATAACATGAGGACTGTAGTTAACAATAGTATATTGTATTCAGTATCAAAATGAGTAGATTATAGCTGCTTTTGCCACTGGGGGAAAAAGGGTAACCATGTGAGATGATGGATATGTTAATTTGTTCCACTATAATAAGCTTTTTACTATATAGGTATTTTATAACATCATATTACATACCTTAGACACAATAAAATCTATTTTTTAAAAACTTTTTTAGTTTTGCCAGTATAACAGGCTAAAAGTACTTCATTTGTTTTCATTTTATTTCTTTAATTACGAATAAAGCTATGCTATTTTTGCATGTCTTTTCCTATTTATCCCCATATGTCAAATGTTGGGGGTCTGTTTTATATTTTTCTCATTGATTTTTTAGTACTTTATATATATATATATATACTCATATATATATATATGAGTATTAGGAATATGAACATTTTGTTACATATCTTGAAAATATTTCATCCCAACTTGCAAGCTTTTGCTTTAACTTTTTTTTTTTTTTTTTAATTTTATTTTGTCGATATACATTGTGGCTGATTATTGCTCCCCATCCCCAAAACTTCCCTCCCTTCTCCCTCCCCCCTCCCCCCCCCAACAATGTCCTTTCTGTTTGCTTGTTGTATCAACTTCAAATAATTGTGGTTGTTATATCTTCTTCCCCCCCCCCCGGTTTTTGTGTGTGTGTGTGAATTTATATATTAATTTTTAGCTCCCACCAATAAGTGAGAACATGTGGTATTTCTCTTTCTGTGCCTGACTTGTTTCACTTAATATAATTCTCTCAAGGTCCATCCATGTTGTTGCAAATGGCAGTATTTCATTTGTTTTTATAGCTGAGTAGTATTCCATTGTGTAGATGTACCACATTTTCCGTATCCACTCATCTGATGATGGGCATTTGGGCTGGTTCCAACTCTTGGCTATTGTAAAGAGTGCTGCGATGAACATTGGGGAACAGGTATACCTTCGACTTGTTGATTTCCATTCCTCTGGGTATATTCCCCACAGTGGGATAGCTGGGTCGTATGGTAGATCTATCTGCAATTGTTTGAGGAACCTCCATACCATTTTCCATAGAGGCTGCACCATTTTGCAGTCCCACCAACAATGTATGAGAGTTCCTTTTTCTCCGCAGCCTCGCCAGCATTTATCATTCACGGTCTTTTGGATTTTAGCCATCCTAACTGGGGTTAGATGGTATCTCAATGTGGTTTTGATTTGCATTTCCCAGATGCAGAGTGATGTTGAGCATATTTTCATATGTCTGTTAGCCATTTGGATATCTTCCTTAGAGAAATGCCTATTTAGCTCTTTTGCCCAATTTTTAATTGGGTTGCTTGTTTTCTTCTTGTAAAGTTGTTTGAGTTCCTTATATATTCTGGATATTAATCCTTTGTCAGATATATATTTTGCAAATATTTTCTCCCATTCTGATGGTTGTCTTTTAACTCTGTTAATTGTATCTTTTGCTTTGCAAAAGCTTTTTAGTTTGATATAATCCCATTTGTTTATTTTTCCTTTGGTTGCCTGAGCTTTTGGGGTCGTATTCATGAAGTCTGTTCCCAGTCCTATTTCCTGAAGTGTTTCTCCTATGTTTTCTTTAAGAAGTTTTATTGTTTCAGGGTGTATATTTAAATCCTTAATCCATTTTGAGTTGATTTTAGTATACGGCGAGAGGTATGGATCTAGTTTCATTCTCCTGCATATGGATATCCAGTTATCCCAGCACCATTTGCTGAAGAGGCAGTCCCTTCCCCAGTGAATAGGCTTGGTGCCTTTGTCAAAGATCAGCTGACAGTAAGTGTGTGGGTTGATTTCTGGATTCTCCATTCTATTCCATTGGTCAGTGTGTCTGTTTTTATGCCAGTACCATACTGTTTTGGTTATTCTAGCTTTGTAGTATAGCTTAAAGTCAGGTAGTGTTATGCCTCCAGCTTTATTTTTTTTGCTCAGCATTGCTTTGGCTATGCGTGGTCTTTTATTGTTCCATATAAATGTCTGGATAGTTTTCTCCATTTCTGAGAAAAATGTCTTTGGAATTTTGATGGGGATTGCATTGAATTTGTATATCACTTTGGGTAGTATGGACATTTTCACTATGTTGATTCTTCCAATCCAAGAGCATGGGATATCTTTCCATCTTCTTGTATCCTCTCTAATTTCTCTCAGCAATGGTTTGTAGTTCTCATTATAGAGATTTTTCACCTCCTTGGTTAACTCAATTCCTAAGTATTTTATTTTTTTGGTGGCTATTATAAATGGGCAGGCTTTCTTGATTTCTCTTTCTGCATGTTCACTATTGGAGAAAAGAAATGCTACTGATTTTTGTGTGTTGATTTTGTATCCTGCTACTGTGCTGAAATCATTTATCAATTCCAACAGTTTTTTTGTAGAGGTTTTAGGCTGTTCGATATATAGGATCATGTCATCTACAAACAGGGACAGTTTGTCTTCATCTTTTCCAATCTGGATGCCCTTTATTTCCTTCTCTTCTCTGATTGCTCTGGCTAGTACTTCCAACACTATGTTGAATAGGAGTGGTGAGAGTGGGTATCCTTGTCTAGTTCCTGTTCTTAAAGGAAAAGCTTTCAGCTTTTCCCCATTCAGGATGATATTGGCACTGGGTTTGGCATATATGGCTTTAATTATGTTGAGATACTTTCCCTCTATACCTAACTTATAGAGGGTCTTTGTCATGAATGAGTGCTGAACTTTATCAAATGCTTTTTCAGCATCTATAGATATGATCATATGGTCCTTGTGTTTGAGTTTATTAATATGGTGTATCACATTTATTGATTTGCGTATGTTGAACCAAACTTGCATCCCTGGGATGAATCCCACTTGATCGTGATGAATAATTTTACGTATGTGTTGCTGTATTCTGTTTGCTAGTACTTTAGTGAGGATTTTTGCATCTATATTCATCAAGGATATTGGCCTGTAGTTTTCTTTTTTGGTTTTATATTTACCTGGTTTTGGTATCAGGATGATGTTTGCTTAATAGAATGAGTTTGGGAGATTTGCGTCCGTTTCAATCTTTTGGAATAGTTTGTAAAGAATCGGTGTCAATTCCTCTTTGAATGTTTGGTAAAATTCTGCTGTGAATCCATCTGGTCCTGGGCTTTTCTTTGTTGGGAGCCTTCTTTTTTACTTTTTTTTTAACTGTGAATATTTTATTTATTTATTTAATTTTTTATTTTTAATTTTATTTTGTTGATATACATTGTAGCTGATTATTGCTCCCCATCACCAAAACCTCCCTCCCTTCTCCCTCCCCCCCTCTCCCCCAACAATGTCCTTTCTGTTTGCTTGTCGTATCAACTTCAAATAATTGCGGTTGTTATATCTTCTCCCCCCCCGTTTTTGTGTGCGTGTGTGTGTGTGTGTGTGAATTTATATATTAATTTTTAGCTCCCACCAATAAGTGAGAACATGTGGTATTTCTCTTTCTGTGCCTGACTTGTTTCACTTAATATAATTCTCTCAAGGTCCATCCATGTTGTTGCAAATGGCAGTATTTCATTTGTTTTTATAGCTGAGTAGTATTCCATTGTGTAGATGTACCACATTTTCCGTATCCACTCATCTGATGATGGGCATTTGGGCTGGTTCCAACTCTTGGCTATTGTAAAGAGTGCTGCGATGAACATTGGGGAACAGGTATACCTTCGACTTGATGATTTCCATTCCTCTGGGTATATTCCCAACAGTGGGATAGCTGGGTCGTATGGTAGATCTATCTGCAATTGTTTGAGGAACCTCCATACCATTTTCCATAGAGGCTGCACCATTTTGCAGTCCCACCAACAATGTATGAGAGTTCCTTTTTCTCCGCAGCCTCGCCAGCATTTATCGTTCAGAGTCTTTTGGATTTTAGCCATCCTAACTGGGGTTAGATGGTATCTCAATGTGGTTTTGATTTGCATTTCCCGGATGCTGAGTGATGTTGAGCACTGCTGAGAGAAATTAGAGAGGATACAGGAAGATGGAAAGATATCCCATGCTCTTGGATTGGAAGAATCAACATAGTGAAAATGTCCATACTACCCAAAAACAATAAAAATTCTTAAAGAAAACATAGGAGAAACACTTCAGGAAATAGGACTGGGAACAGACTTCATGAATACGACCCCAAAAGCACGGACAACCAAAGGAATAATAAACAAATGGGATTATATCAAACTAAAAAGCTTCTGCACAGCAAAAGAAACAATTAAAAGAGTTAAAAGACAACCAACAGAGTGGGAGAAAATATTTGCAAAATATACATCTGACAAAGGATTAATATCCAGAATATATAAGGAACTCAAACAACTTTACAAGAAGAAAACAAGCAACCCAATTAAAAAATGGGCAAAAGAGCTAAATAGGCATTTCTCTAAGGAAGATATCTAAATTGCCAACAGACATATGAAAAAATGCTCAAAATCACTCAGCATCCGGGAAATGCAAATCAAAACCACACTGAGATACTATCTAACCCCAGTTAGGATGGCTAAAATCCAAAAGACTATGAACGATAAATGCTGGCGAGGCTGCGGAGAAAAAGGAACTCTCATACATTGTTGGTGGGACTGCAAGATGGTGCAGCCTCTATGGAAAATGGTATGGAGGTTCCTCAAACAATTGCAGATAGATCTACCATACGACCCAGCTATCCCACTGTTGGGAATATACCCAGAGGAATGGAAATCATCAAGTCGAAGGTATACCTGTTCCCCAATGTTTATCGCAGCACTCTTTACAATAGCCAAGAGTTGGAACCAGCCCAAATGCCCATCATCAGATGAGTGGATACGGAAAATGTGGTACATCTACACAATGGAATACTACTCAGCTATAAAAACGAATGAAATACTGCCATTTGCAACAACATGGATGGACCTTGAGAGAATTATATTAAGTGAAACAAGTCAGGCACAGAAAGAGAAATACCACATGTTCTCACTTATTGGTGGGAGCTAAAAATTAATATATAAATTCACACACACAGACACAAAAACTGGGGGGGGGGAAGAAGGATATAGCAACCGCAATTATTTGAAGTTGATACGACAAGCAAACAGAAAGGACATTGTTGGGGGGGAGGCGGGGAGGGAGAAGGGAGGGAGGTTTTGGGGATGTGGAGCAATAATCAGCCACAATGTATATCGACAAAATAAAATTTAAAAAAAAAACAGTAAAAAAAATAAAAATAAAAATAAAAAAATAAAACCAATGTGTCCTCACTGCCTCCTGCACTTAGCCTTAATCACCTTGCACTATCCACAGGAACCCCATGGCTAAGCTTGTTTTTGCCCACCCTTTGATGAATGAAGATATCCTTTCCCCATCTCCCATTTCCTCCTCTCCTCTATACAGTATAGCTAACCCTTCCCTGACTGACTTTCTTGTGGTTGGCAAAAATATTGAGTTATCCAAATTCTTTTAATTGTAATATTTAATGTTACTGTCCTTTCCAGGAATGCTGGGTCTGTTCCATCTTTTTTTTTTTTTTTCTTTCTTGTCTGCTCTCCTTTATTCCAAACTGAGATTAAGCTCTGCCTCCATTATTAGACATATTCTTTTTATCTATTACCTTTATTCAAGGAAGCTTGAAGCATTACAAACAAGTAACGACTTATAAAATTCAGATCAAAGAGACTAGAAGCTGGGTGATAGACTAAAGACTTCGTTATATTATTAGGATCCTGGAGTGATTCTCATTCATTCATACTATGCTGTGTAAGCATGTTTTCTGGTTAATTGAAAAAACAGAATAATATATATTTCAAACTTTTATCTTCGTTATTCATGGTTTATATAATTTCCATTCAATGTAAATTGTATTAAAAAATCAAATATCCTGCACAAACTTAAATTTACATCACTTTTCTTTGTCTTCAATAATTCTGCAACTTAAAAGATAGTACAATCTGGAAAGAACACATTAATGGAACAGATAAAGAGAGCATTTTGTATTTGACATTGTTTTGCTTTGAAAAGATTGAAAATTTAGCTTGACCTTTCAAAACAGTTTTAATAGTTGCAAATTTTACATCCAAACAGAGGTGTGAGAATGAAATAAACATAAAACTACAAGTAGAGCAATTTGTCCAATTGGCAGTAATTGTTTCTCAAAATTAAACTGAAAACAAGAACTCAAGATCTCCAGTACTCAAGAGGTATTTTAAAATATATATTTTTACTAAGACTATCAAAAACTAACTGTATTTTAGAGCTGGTGAAAATATTAACATCTCATAGTTTTTATCCTCATATTTTGGAAATATATTTAAAGGAGATAACAGGAAAGACGGCTGACAAGTGAGATTTTAACTGATTTTTATATTTATGATGGTTAAAGTGATGTGACTGATGTGGGTGTCAGTTGTCTTGAGGAACAACTGTGACCACCCACAGAACCATCAGCATGTACAAGCCCATCACCCATCTGAGTAGATGTCCTATCTGTGTGGGTTGTAGGAGAATCTACTGCTATTTTGAAATAGTAACTAAAAGAAAAGGAACCAATATCATAGAAACATCCATATATCCGCTTCTTATTGAAGCATATGCTTAGGAGAGAAACAAGTCACTGTTTAAAAAATCTGGTTATTGAAACCAAACTGGATACTCAAAATTTGAAGTTCGTATCAGAAAATCTCAGTATGCTGATAAATGGGACCTATACTGCTGATGCAGCAGAAACTTCATTCCTTGGTCTGATGATAAAGAAATAAACAGGAATTAATTTTGTGTTTTTAAAAGCATGGATAAGCTATTATTTTAGTAGGAAGAAGCTAATTTTGTTGCTGCCATAACTGTTTGAATATTTCCAACCTATACAGCCGTGTTACAGCCTAAATAGTCATATCACCAAAATGATGTTTATCACTATAGTTTTTATAGATCTATTTGTAACCAGTGTTATATATTTCCTTTACCGTTATCAATTAGGACTCATATTCTAGTGTAACCAAAATATAAGTGAATTCAACAAGAATTAATTAACTTTTCTCTTATGCAAACTAAGTAACCATAAGAAAGAAATACCTATGCATGTGTAATGCAGCACTCTGAGACTCATTACTGGGTCACCAATGCTACACTTCAAACCCTAATTTTATGCCCCAGTTCTGATTCACTCATGCAGCTACTCAATAGCTAATTACAAAGGATCTGCTGTCATGTAGACTCTGGGCTTAGCACTTAACATAGAGTGTTGAGAAGAAAAGACGTGCTTTTTGTCCATATGATTTATAGTTTTATAGTCTAGTGTAGAGACAGATGGGTTTTGAAAACAGGCAAATACATATATAAATATAAACATTAGTGCTACGAAAAAAAATTCTAGGCTACTATGAGAGAGTGTTTGATAGATTGTAAAAAAATGACCACAAATACTTTCTCTTCCTGCATTAGTGTTCTTGTAGTATGACATTGTAGAAACTCCCATCAAAAGATGGAGTCTAATTTGTACCTAGATATGTCTTACTTGGCCAATAGGCCTTTAGAAAATGTGATGAAATAAAAGACATAAGAAGTATTTGCACGATAAGGTTTGCTCTTTTGCCATACTTTGAATTTGAGACACAGGAGACCACCAGGAGACTGCCAGGTCACCTTCTAGATAATGAGAGGCCATGAAAGAGAATTGAAAAGTCCCATTCCGCAGATACTCAACCTCTAAATATGTGGATGAGGCAGTTCAGGACCAGCCAGGTCCAAGCCAAACCACCAGCTAATTGTAGAACCAGAGACTGACTACAGAGATGTGAGCCCAGTTGAGACTAACACAAGAACCATGCATCTGAACCCAGCCTGAGATACTGACTCATAGAATTGTGAGTGAAATAAGTAGTTCTTATTTAAGAACTCCACTGAGCTTGGAATATATTGCTATGCATCAAAAGCTAACTGAAATATGTTAGTGGGACCTAATTTAACTTAGGGAGTCCCAGAATGCTTCTCTGAGAAAAGTATCCAAAAAATAAATGAAAGAGTCAACCAGAAATGGCAGGAGAATATATTCAGTTAGAGGAAAAAGCATATTTGAAAGCTTTGAGTGTAAAGAAGAGCTGAAACACTTTAGGAAATAGAAGAATGCAAATTTTCTTTGTTAGAGTTCTTCCTTGTTCCAGAATCATGATATCTCTCTTCACCACTCTGCCCTGTATATGACCTCTGATTCGAGTTTTGGTAATTAGTGTTCTATGCAATATTCTATGCTTAGTAAACAAAAACTTCAGATCCTTCACCACTGAGCTGCTCTTATTCTTAGCACACTCTCTCCAATGGACCACAATGTTCCCTTGATCCTGAGCTTGCTGGTTAGGGTCTTGCTCTCTGATGACAAACTTTCCTGATGCCAGTTTCTTGTCCTGGGCTTTGAGAATTGGCATTTCTATATTTCCTGCTCTACCATTTCTTATTACACTCCACTTTTGAAGTTTGGTTGGGAAGGGTGATTGTTAAAGGTGATATGCAAATAGGTAGATGACTGATAGATAGATTGTGTCTTAGTCTGTTTCTGTTTCTTATAATGGAATGCCTAAAACTGGGTAATGGATAAAGAAATAAAATTTATTTCTTACAGTTTTGGAGGTTAGGAAGTCCAAAGCCCAGAGAACACATTTGGTGAGGGCCTTGTTGTTGGTGGTGGCTCTACAGCAGTGTGGAGTATCACATGGTGAATGGGTTGAGCAAGAGAGAGCTAACCTTCTCACTAGTTCTCCTTTTAAAGGCATCAGAACCATGCCCATTACCACCCATTAAACCATCAATGGATTAAACCATTCATAAGAGTCCAGTCCTCACATTGCAATCACCTCTGAAAAGGCTCAACATTTCAAATACCTTAATTGGATTTCCCCTGTCTTATCATTGTTACAATGAGATTAACTTTCAATGAGTTTTGGGAGGACATTCAATCCACAGCAGATAGATAGGTGGATAGACAGATAGTTATGAGCAGTTAAATTTAAAAAAAAAGCAAGTTCCAGAGCAACATCTGTAGTATAATCCTATTTTTGTAAAAACAAAATAATACATTATTTTATTTATTATGTACTGCCCACAGATACATACAAACATTCATACATACATGCAAACATGCATGCATACACATAGCAAACTTAACAGTG
Source organism: Cynocephalus volans (assembly GCF_027409185.1). Lineage (NCBI taxonomy): Eukaryota > Metazoa > Chordata > Mammalia > Dermoptera > Cynocephalidae > Cynocephalus > Cynocephalus volans. The sequence continues at coordinate 100,681,582 of NC_084460.1, read as the reverse complement.
GTTGCTTTTGCACTAGTAGTCCCAGGATTATTCTCTTTGTTTTATATCATCCTAAATTGTTTGAAGACATTTATTTAAATTTTCTAAACAAGACCTACTCCGAAATTTACGTAAGTTAAGTTGGCTTGTGAGATATATACCAAAAAAGTTACATTTACCTTGTTTAGTTAATAAAGATACATTTCTGGCACATATATGAATGGTTAAGGGTGGTAGAGTAAACAGTATGTGGGAATGCTAATTTAGGTGAGTAAACTTCAAGAGAAATAAACTAGTTAAAATCTGAGTATAATATTTATACAGTTTGCAACATACCACCAATGAAATCACACTGGAATGTAATGTTTTATTACATAAATCCTTGTCTGCAAATTAACTGTTTGGCTTTTTTCGTTTGAAAAAGGTCAATAAAAATTATTCAAATGTATTTCTTTGTAAAATGTTGCTGTGATTGAAATTTTGCCCCTGAAGAGAGAGAGCAGGTAAAATTAGACACATAACTAATGGGTATTTTGCTTTTCCTAAGAGAGTTGAGGTAAAAAAAAAAAAAAAGAAAAGAAAAAGAAAAAAGGGAGAGCAATAGTTTTTCAACATCCTTATTCCTTATATATATATATGCAAGAAGTATGTTTAGCAAACACCCACATAGCTGATCACGCCACAATTACCCTGTAAGGTTTAAGGTAAGTATTATGATCCTCCTTGCTTTTATAGTTGTGGAATCTGAGGTGCAGAGCTAAAGGACTCATCTAGGGTCACACACGGGGTGAACTGACTGAAGGGTTTTTGCAAAGATCAATAAAATAATTCTTTGGATAAGTTTAAATTATTCCCCCAGGGACACCATTTCAACTGATACTTATATTTCTTTTCACGATTAGTTTCTTCAGAGAACAGTTTAGTTATGGGATAGTTTTATTACAAAGTATCTGGCCAAACTAAATTTGATTTTCTAGATGACTAAGTAGATATTTATTGTAGGTAAAGATTTTAGAAAATATGAAAAGGTCAGGTAAGAGCTGAAATATGTAAATTTTGTGTCACTATTCATTTCAAGTCAACTATTTCTTCATTACACAGCAAATTTGGATTTGATTTCTCTATCATAGCACTCAAGTAGTATGAGTGTTTCATTTTATGTTGTTGAAGTAAATAGAAATTCTGCCTTTCTTTACAGAAGCATAGTCATCATCAAGCATTTATGAAAGCACTTTATATTTCTAAACTGCTTTACAATTTTTATATTACTCCTATCTTTCAACAACCTTGTGAACATGTCAATAGTATTAACTCAAAATATAAATAGAAAAAAAGATATAGCAAGTTAAATGACTTTGACAGGTGTATAAGATTTTATATTTTTCATAGCCTCATTAAATTATTAAATTAAAATGATGTTAACCTTTTTCTAAATCTCCTGTCTGTTGTTAAGCAACTTACATACATTTAATAATAATTATAGTTCTAGAAAAAATTTAAGGGCAAAAGTTTCTTTTCAGATGGTAGCATAAATTACTTATATCAGGTATTTCATTTGTTAAGAAAATCTGGATGTGATGAAATCATCTTGTTGAAGGGATATTTGCACTCCCATGTTTACTGCAGCTCTATTTATAATAACCAAGAGTTCCATAAAAAAGAATGAAATTCTACCATTTGCAGCAACATGGATGAACTCAGAGAAAATTATGTTCAGTGAAATAAGTCAGGCACAGAAAGAGAAATACTGCATGTCCTAACTCATAAATGGAAGCTGAAAGAAAGAAAGAAAGAATCACAGTAGTATATTGAACTGCCAAAAAAAAAAAAAGAGAGAACAGAACTGTAGTTATTAGAGGTGAGAAAAGGGTAGGGTGCTAGCGAGAAATTAAAGGGTCACAAAGATTGATTATGTTTTGTAAACATGAGCATACTAATTATCCTGATTTGATTGTCACATATTGTGCACATGTATTGATATTCAATTCTATACTCCACAAATATATATAATCAATTATGTTTCAATAAAAAAGCTGTCAAATAAAACTGAATGTCTAATATAATAAAAATATATTTTGTTAATATCTGAGGATTAGTTTTAGTCAATTTCTATTTTATTTAATTCAAAAATAATGTTTATATGTGTGAGTTATTGCATAAATGTCTCGCCTTTATAAATTACAAGTTGAAATAAATCACCAAAGAGTTAAAAATTTCCACCAAATCAGATTCATCTAGATCTGAACATTATTAAGAAATATGCTTTTTAAAATAATAATAATAATAATAATAATTAGGCTCATTTACCATTCCTCTCTCTCCAATAACCTCTCTTAGTAGGCACTACTATAAGAGCAACAAAATGGAGAATTGTTGGAGAAAATAGGTGGATATATTCCAAATTCTAACAAAACTTTTTCAGTTGCCTTAAGAAACAGTGCATAGCAATGACTTCTTTCTGTCCACCATCACGTACTTAGACAAATGAGGCAGATACTTTTCTTTTTAGGTATCTTGATCAAATAAACCTTTTGATAAACTTTTATGAATCTAACCAAGAAACAGATGTTTTGGGCAAATGAGTTTCAAAATCTATGTTTGCATGATGATGTTCAAGGCAAAGATGGTACTGGAGAGAACAGGAGCTGAGAGTGAGAGCAAGAGACAGGAAGATGGAGGGAGAAGGGGAGAAAGAAATGGCCAAAAATATAATGTCTATCTGCTTCTTGATGATCCCTAAAAGTAGAGAGTGACGTTATAGTGTGTGGATTGAAGAAGGACCTTGAGAAGCAAAGGAAAGCAGGGCTGTTTCAGGAAGGAGAGGGGAGACGGGTCATTTTCCTTGTTCCACCCAGAGCTCAGGTCTGGACTGTGGAGATGCAGCAGAGATGGCCACAGCCCTCAAGAACCTTCAGAATGACCTCTTTAATGCTAAGAACAGCTCATTTATACCCAAGAGAGTTGTATAAGTTGTCTGTGACCCCGTACTTTCAACTTAAATTGGTGACTCAGGTTCCCCAAGAGATTGTTACGGTTAATCCTTTCATGGCTCACATTCCTGGTTACTTCATTTAATACCAAAACTCTAGCTCAAAGACTCTCCCCTGCAGTGCCCTACCTCTCTGTGCATACCTTCACCTGACCCAAGTTCAACCCCTTCCTCCTTTCCTTCTAATGGCTGTGATCACTATCAACAACAAAGACGGTTATGTATCTTTAACCATATCTCTGAAGCTTCCCCTCCTGCTCCAAATTAACCCACTCAGCCCTGATGAAGCCTTCTCAATTAAAGGCAATTCCTTTTGTTTTGTTTTTTTTCTCTCACAGTCTACATACCTCAGGTCCCAGCATTGGGATACAAGTCCTCCTTGCCCTTTTCCGCTTCTTTTAAACAATTTCTTGCCCTTTCTTTTCCAAAGCTCAGGGCTTTTGATGGCCATGCCTTTCAGCTTTATCACTTACTGCCTTCCCTTGTTCACTGTCTGCCCCACTGCTGTGGACTGAATGTCCCCACAATACTTAATCCCCACTGTAACCGTGTTAAGAGGATGGGCAATCCTATTATGGTACTTGAATGGTGGGGCCTTGAAGAAGTGATTAGATTGTGAGGACCATGCCTAAGTAAATGGATTAATCCATTCATGGTTCAATGGTAGTCATGGGCTTGGCTCTGAGGGCTTTAAAAGGAAGAATAAGGAGTAGGCTCTCTCTCTGCTCTGGTGTTCTTGCCATGTGACACACTGTGTTATAGTAAAGACACTGCCAAAGAAGACCCTCATCAGATGTGTTCCCTGGACTTTGGAGTTCCCAGATTCTGAAACTGTAAGCAATGAATTTCATTTTCTTACAAATTACCCAGTTCCAGGTATTTTGTTATAAGCAACAGAAATGGACTAATCTACTGTTGCATATAATCAACACTCTTGGCCACATGGATGATCCTTCTAGGACTTTGGTTTCTTGATTCCTTTATCTTTTCTCCTCCACATTATTTCAGCCTCACTATAATGAATATCTGTATTAATTGCATCAAATATAAAACCTTCAACTATCCTTCCTTCTTGCCATCTTCTAACCTTCTAGCTCATGTGCTTTAATACACTGTCTGTAACATATTTTAGACCAAATAGAGACCTCTAACGCATTAACCTATCACTTTCTTATGCTCAATAACCAAGTTTATAACCTCATGTCCATCCTTATAGGCCAAGAATCTATGCTTATTTAATTCCCTTTACAAAACCTTTTACTTCCCCTGCTTCTTCCTTTATTAAATCTGAATAGCAAAAGCCCAGCCTTGGTTAAACATTATGTTTACATCCTTTGTGCCTGAGTCTATGATGTTCAATTCCTTTACAAAGAAATACACCAATTTGCTGACTGCCTTACTTTAAATTCAGGGTCATGTATTTCGAATAAGCACTCACAACCCCTAAGCAATCTGATTGCATTTCCCTATTATATTCATTGTCCCACTACCCAAAAGAATCTTCAATTTTCCTCTTCCTTCTCTCTATTCACCCTCTGCATCCTTCACTCACACCTGATAACTAAGAAAATATATTAAATAAGATATGACTTTCCTAATTTTCTCATTCTGCAAAGAACCAGCCTACCCATATCCATTCACATGCTTTTTTTGTTGTTGTTATTGTTTTGTTTTTCTTTTGTTTTTACTCTACATGAGTTGACTGTGTTTCTATCATGGCCCAAATATTTCCCTTGATTACTTTGTCTGATCTCAAGATCTTTCCATTTGTACTTATTCCCTTTCTCTCAATTATTTCTCCTTTTCTGCTAGATTATTCCTCTTGGCACACAAAAATTCTCTACTGTAGCCAATCTATAACAACAACAAACAAATATCAAGAAAGAATCTTCAGTAGACCCAAAACCTTACACTAGTAATTCCTCACACTTCACCTCATTTACATAATTCTTGATCGAGAATTATAGGGTCTTTTTCTTCACACCCTCACCTAAATTTCTTTCCTCAATTCACTGCAACTTGGTTTCTTTTACAACTAATCTACTAACATTTTTCTTAGAAAAACTACAATGTGCATATTGCCAAATCTAGTCGTCACTAGACCATATAATTCTACTTGGGCCTCTAAATTCTTTCTCCACTCCCTTCCATCTGCTCTGTGCCCTGGGACACTGATCCATATGAATTATAATTGTATTTCTTGCCTTCTGGTCTCTAGTTGTCTTCAGCTAATGGAAAGCACCAGCAGAAGACAAAAGGCCAAGATGAGATTAGGTGGGGATATTTAATTCTTCAGCTTCTACTTTGCAAGGACCTGTAAGTTAATTGTGTTTCTTGACCAATGCCAGTTCTTCTTTTACAATGGTCTTCTCTATAGGAAACTCCTTCCATGTTCTATTAACCACTTTATCCTCTGATTGCTTTGTATCTAAGAACAGTAAAAACTTTGTTGTTACTATTTCTTGTGGTTCTCTTACACCTTGTGCTATGATTTAAATGTTTGAACCCTCCCAAACTTATGTTAAAATTTAATTGCCATTGTAATAGTATTAAGAGATAGGACTTTAAAGGGTGATTAGTCCATGAGGACTCTGTTCTCATTAATGGATTAACGCCAGTATTGCAAGACTGCTTCATTCTTGTTAAAGCAGGTTCCTCACAAAGGATGAGTTTGGCCCCCTTTTGCCTCTGTCTCTTGCCCTCTCTTTGCCCTTCTGTCATGGGATGACATAGCAAGAAGGCCCTCGGCAGATGCTAATGCCTTGATCTTGGACTTCCAAGCCTCCAGAACCATGAGTCAATACACTTCTCTTCATTATAAATTACCCAGTGTGTGGTAATCTGATGTAACAGCACACAGCAGCCTAAAACACCTGGCAAATATCTTTGTTAATGGTTCTTTTTTCAAAACTTCTTGATTACCCTAATTAATATAGGCCATCTATTTCTTACTGAGACTTTAACTGATACAGTCACTTTTTATTCTTTTCTCCCTTGCCACCTTGGCAGTGTTTGACATTTTTCCTTCTCAAAACTCTTTCTTCTCTTGGCAATCGTCACTTCATACTTTGCTTCTTTTCTTCCAAATTCACTGATTCTTCTAAAACTCTTTTACTAGGTCCTCCTCTTCTGTTCAACTTCTAAATACTTAAGTACACTATGGCTCATTCTTGGACCAGTTTTATTCTCTAAGCAAAACATTTGCCTTGGTGATCTCATTCTATCTTGTGATGCTTTGATAACACCTGTTTGTTAATGATACTTCATCTCTAGCCCTGACTCCTTCCTGAAAAGCAGATGTTGACTAACAAACTACAATGTAATTTTTCCACACATATTTCTGATAAGCATCTCAAAATAAACAGAATCTTGCCATAACTTCTTATTGCCCAGTTGTCTCTATCTCAGTAAACACTACTGCCATCTACCCCATTGCTGAATCAAAATAGCTGAGAGTTAATCTTGACTTTTTTCTTTCACTCATCTCCCATATCAGTTTTAACAGCAAATCTTGTGGACTCAACTTATCAAACATGTTCTGAAGCTGCACATTTCTCCCTGCTCCTACTCCTAGCCACTCAGGTCAAAGTCATGATCATCTCCCAGATTGCTCCTGTTCTTTTAAAACTGGTTTCCCAAATAGCAGCCTTAATTATCTTTTAAATATAGAAGTCAAATCAAGTCACTCCTCTGTTCGAATGTTCTCTCATCACACCTACAATAAAATGCAAACTCCTTATCCTGGTCTATAGAGCTCTACATGACAAGACATTCTCTTTGTCTCCTATCATGCCTTATTATACTCTTCCTCTCTCCCAATATGATCCAGCCATCCTGAACTTCTCCCTATTCTTTAAAATGCTAAGCTCATTTCTATCTCAAGGCCTTCACGCAAAGTGCCCTCTCTGCCTGCAATGCTTTTCCCATATTTCTTTACATGGCTCTCTTCTCTCAGGTCTCAATTTAAATATCCATTTCTCGTGAATCCTTCTGTAATCAGGAAATCAAAAGTAACTTCTCAGCCATACTCCAACACTTCAAACTATTTTGATTTTTATTGCAATACTCATCCCTTTACATTATTTCCTCGTTTATTGTATTGTTTTTTTCCTTAAATTTCTAGTCTTTTTCCTCCTCAAAAGTGTGATCCCTCTAAGATGAAAGATCTTTTCTGACATTTTCTTTATTATAGGACCTAAGGCCTTAATTGTACTTGGAACAGAGTAGCTGCTTAAAAATACTTATTCAATAGATAAACAAATTAATGAGGTTTTAAAGCATTTGAATTACATTGTAAGAAAATATTTATATTACCCTCTCCTTTAAGTATTCTAAAATATTATATTAGGACACTAATTAAAGACTGACAAGAACTGAGCAATGCCAGCTCCACCCTGGATGACAAACATCTCATCCAATAGGAAAATTGCACTGTTTACACTGTCCTTGTCCAATCTGCTTTTGAAAATTGCAAAACTGCATTCTTTCTTTATGCAACCATCATGTCCAAATCTTTTGCATTGCGGAAATTTCTATAAGCATTAGGTATACAGAAATGGAAGGTTTGTTCTTGCCCTCTAGGAGTCCTTGGCCTTACATAAATTACTTTTCTTAGGGGTCTCCTATATCTATTGCATCATTAGCAAACATGATAGGTAAAATGCGTACAAATCATTCAAATGTATAGAATACATACATTTGTACCAGACATGCATACAATGAGTATATTTAAGATGTGGGCTTGCGTCCCTGGTACAAAAAAATAATAATTTTTTTTTGGATAGCATTTACCTACTAAATTCTCTCTTCTTAATGTTACCATGGTAGCAATTAAGTTATTTAAAGTTTAAAAGCTACTACATTTGGAATGCAAGTTCAGAAGTGAGAAGTGGTAGATGGAAGCCTATTCGATCCAGATCATACATTCAAGCAGACTCTCACATTTTGAATTTTAATACATCCAAATGAGCTTACACAAGTCATTATTGTATTTGTGTGTATATTAAAAGTGTGCCTTTGTTAAATATAAACATTTAAAATATATTAGAGTGATGTCATCAAGATGGTAGAATAGATGATTACCAGTATCTCATCCTCCTGAAAGTAACAAATTTACAACTGTTAAAAAGCAAAGACTGCCAACCTGGAACTGCTCGAGCTAGGGGAGGAGGAGATCCCTGCACAATTTGTGAGAGAGTGTAAAGATGGCACCTATATTTCTGAACCAGCCTGATATGGAGGTGGGACTAACTGTTACACAAGCTGAACAAAGCTGCAGTGGCACCCTTCGCATAAACCTGCTTGGAGTTTGCAGGGTAAGGGAAGGCTTTGGAGTGTACCATACCAGCCCACAGGCTATAAAGTCTACTGGCAGGATTCGCCTGGGCCTGCATAGAAGCAAACAGCCACAACCAGCTGGAGAGGAGAGCTGCCCAGAGGTCTGTGAGTTATCACAAGGGACGTATATATGGCCTGCCCCACTGGAAGCAGTTGGAGTGCTAGAGAAATCCTGGCTCTTTGAGTAACATTGGGTGTAAAGTGGGCAGCTGTTCTCAGTGGAAATTGGTGAGGGCAATAGAACTGCAAGGGCTCAATCTACAGAAAAGACCCCGTCCCAGGCAAGAATTTCCAAAGAACTCAGACTCAGAAGTAATTAATGATCCTCACAAAAAGCCTTCCTCAGAGAATCAGCTGCAAATAGCAATCTCCTGAAATGCCTAGCCATCAATGTAAAGACACAAAGATCGAGAAAGAACAGAGAAATATCTCATCAACAAATGAAACATGCAAAGTACCAGCAATGGATGCTGAGGAACAGCAAATCTATGAAATGTCTGACAGAGAATTCAGAATAACCCTCTTAAGGATGTTCAGGGAGTCACAATAAAATATAGATAGACGATTAAATGATTTCTGGAAAATAATGCAGAACAAGAAACTTGACAAACAAATGCAATCAATTTTAAAAAATAGAAATTAAGGAAATAAAGAATACATTATCTGAATGGAAAAACTCAATAAAAAGCTCCAATAGCAGACTTAACCAAACAGAGGAAAGAATTAGTGAGCTAGAAGATAAAACATATGAAATTATCAAACCAGAGGAGCAAAAAGAAAAAAAGTATAAGAAAAAATGAAAAAGAAATACAGCAAATATGAGACTCCTTCAAGACAAATAACCTCTACATAACTGGCATGCCCAAAGTGGAGGTAAAAAGAAGAGATGTCTGGAAATAATAGCCAAAAACTTCCCAAGTAGGGAGAAAGATGACAGCACTCAGGTACAGGAAGCTCAGAAGTCACCAATGAAATTCAATCCAAGGAGGAACAACCCAAGGCACATCATAATCAAATTATCAAAAACAAAAACAAACAGAGAATGCTGAAAGCAACAAGAGAAAAGAAATACCTAACAATCAATGTAGCCCCAATATGTCTCTCAGCAGATTTCTCAGTAGAAACCCTACAGGATAGAAGAGAACCAGAGGATATATTCAGAGTGCTGAAGGGAAAAGACTGTCAGACAAAAATTCTGTATCCAGCAAAACTAAACCTCAAATATGAAGGAGAAACAAAGTCTTTCTTACACAAACAAAAGCTAAGGAAATTCACCAATACTAGACCCACCTGACAAGAAATGCTAAAGAGAATTCTTCAATCTGAAAGAAGATGACTCTAAGGAGTAGCAAGAAAACATCTGAAGGTACTTAACTCATTAGTAACGTAAGATCATAGACAACCTCAGAATATTCCAATGTCATAAGGATGGTTAATAAACTGTTTACATCTTTAGTATGAAAACTAAAGGACAGACAAAAAGATACTGATATATACAACAAGTGTGTAAAAGGAAGGCAGTATTAAAAGATGTATCTTGAAACAACAAATTGTCAAAAAGGTGGAAGGGGGGTGATGCAAAAGTATAGAGTTGGCTTTGGTTTTTTTCTATTTTTTTAGATATCAAAGTTCAAGTTGTTAGCAGTATAAAATAATTTGTTATAACTATATCTTGCTTTTTGTAAGCTTCATGGTAACCATAATACAAAAACTTAGGAGAGACATACTAAGAATAAATAGTGAGAAAGCAAAATATAAAGTCAGAGAAAATCACTCAACCACAGGGAAGATCATAAGACCAGAAAAAAAGGAAAAGATACACAAAACAACCAGAAAAAAAACATAGCAAAATGGCAGTAATGCATCTCTATATATCAATAATCATCTTAAATGTAAACAGATTAAATGCCTCAATTAAAAGACACATTATGGTTGAATGGATTACAGAACAGGAACCAACAATACGTTGCCTACCAGAAACTTACTTAACCAATAAACACACACACCAGCTGAGAGTGAAGGGATAGAAAAAAACATTGCATGCAAATGGAAACCAAAAGAGAGCAGGAGTAAGCTATACATATATCAGATAAAATAGACTTCAAGCCAAGGAAAGTTAAAAAAAAGATAAGGAAGGTCATTATGCAATGATAAAGAGACCAATTCAACAAGAGGATACAACAAATCTAAATATGTACACACCCAACCCTGGAACACCCAGTTACATAAAGCAATTACTATTGAACCTAATGGGAAAGATTGACTCCAACACAATAATAGTTGGACACTTGAGTACTCCATTCTCAGCAAAGGGCAGACCATCCAGACAGAAAATTTACCAAGAAACCTCAGAATTAATCTCTATTTTAAACCAACTTGACCTAACAAACATTTATAGAACATTACATCTAATACTGGCAAATTACACATTCTTCTGAGCAGCACATGGAACATTCTCTATAATAGATGATATGTTAGGCCACAAAATAAGGCTTAACAAATTTAAAAAAAATAGAAATCATATCAACTACCTTATTCAACCACAGTGGAATAAAACTAGAAATCAATAACAACAGGGACCCTAGAAACCATACTAACACATGGAAATTAAACAATATGCTCCTTAGCAATGAATGGGTCAAAGAGGAAATCAGGATGAAAATTATAAAATTACTGGAGACAAAAGAAAACAAAAACTGAACATACTACAATCTATGGGATACAGTGAAAGCAGTTCTAAGAGGGAAGTTTACAGCAATAAATGCCTACATCAAAAGAGAAGAACGATTCCAAATGAGCAACCTAACATTACACCTTAAGGAGCTGGAAAAGCAAGAACAAACCAAACCCCAAATCAGTAGAAGGAGAGAAATAACAAAGATCAGAGCAGAAATAAGTGAATTAGAGATTTAAAAAACACTGCAAAAGATCAGTAAAACAAAGACATGGTGTTTCAAAAAGATAAACAAAATTGATAAACCTTTAGCTAGACTAATGAAGAAAAAGAGAGAGAATGCTAAAATAAATAAGCTTAGTAATGAAAAAGGAGACATTGCAACTGATACCTCAGTAATACAAAGGAATATAGGAAACAGCCATGAGCAACTATATGCAAACAAGAAGTGGATAAACTCCTGGATACATAAAACTTACCAAAGTTGAATTGTGAAGGAATAGAAAGGCTAAACAGACCACAACAAGTACTGAGATTGGAGCAGTAATAAAAAGTCTTCCAACAAAGAAAACCCCAGGTTTAGATGGCTTCACTGCCAAATTCTACCAAGCATTCAAAGAAGACCTAACACCAAAACTTCTCAAACTCTTCCAAAAAATCAAAGAGAAAGGAACACTTTCGAACATATTCTACAAGGTCAGCATTATCCTTATAACAAAACTGGAAAAAGACACAACAAAAAAAGAAAACTACAGACCAATATCCCTAATGAACACAGATGTGAAGATCATCAACAAAATGATAGCAGTCAGAATCCAGCAACACATTAAAACTGTCATACACTGTGATAAAATGGGATCATGGTTTAACATATGAAAATCAATAAACATGTTGGATCACATCAACAGAATGGGGGGGCGGATATGATCATTTCAAAAGACACAGGAAAAGAATTTGATAAATTCCAACACCTCTTCATGATAAAAAACACTCACCAAATTGGGCATAGAAGAAATGTACCTCAACAAAATAAAGGCCATATACAACAAACTCAAGCTATTATCATACTGACACAAATTAGAGATTTTTACTCTAGGATCAGGAATCAGACGAGGATGCCAACTTTCCACTCTCTGATTCAACACAGTACTAGAAGTTCTAGCCAACACAAAAAGGCTAGAGAAAGCAATGAAGCTTATCTAAATCAGAAAGGAGGAAGTCAAACTCTCCCTATTGCAGATGACATGATCCTATACATAAAAAACCCTAAATACTCCACCAAAAAATTACTGGAACTAAGAAATGAATTCAGTAAAGTTGTAGGATACAAAATCAACACAAAAAAAATCAATAGCTTTCCTGTACACAAACAATGAAATAGCCAGAGAAGAAATCAAGAAAGCAATCCCATTCACAACAGCTACTAAAAAAATGAAATACCTGGGAGTGAATTTAATGAAGGAGGTGAAGACCTCTACAATGAAAACTATGAAACACTGGTGAAAAAAATTGAGGAGGACACAAATAAGTGGGAAGATATCCCATCTTCATGGATTGGAAGAATTAACATTATCAAAATGTTCATATTACCCAAAGCAATCCACGCATTCAGTGCAATCCCTAACAAAATACCACTGAAATTCTTCAAAAAGATAGAGAAAACAACCTTAAAATTTGTAAGGAACCACAAAAGACCCGATATAGTGAAAGCAATCTTGAACATAAAGAACAAAGTTAGAGGCATCACACTTCCTGACTTCAAAATATACTATACAGCAACTAAAATAGCATGGTACTGGCATAAAAACATACAAACTGACCAATGGAATAGAATGGAGCCCCCAAATAAACCCACTCATTTACATCCAACTGATTTTTGACTAAGGTGCTAAAAATATGCAATGGGAAAAGGACAGCTTCTTCAACAAATCATTCTGGGAAAACTGGATATCAACATGAAGATCAAAACTAGACCCCTATCTCTCACCATATACAAAAAACAACTCAAAAATAATTAAAGATCTAAATTTAAGACCCCAAACTGTGAAACAACTAGAAGAAAACATAGGAGAAATGCTGCACAAAATGGGAGTGGGAAGTAGTTTTTTGGCGTCTACAAAGGCACAGGCAACTAAAGTAAAAATACATAAATGGGATTACATCAAACTAAAAAGCTTCTGTACAGCAAGGGACACTATCAGCAAACCTACAGAATAGCAGAAAGTGTTTGCAAACTACATGCTGAAGACCAGCTCCAGTCGAGTGGTGGGTACCCGAAAAGGGAGAGGGAGGGTCGGCAAAAATAACAAACACAGATGGAGACCTCAGTGCGTCAATTTGCACGTTCTCTCTCTGCGGGCTGTCAGCGTGTTGCAGCTGGAGCCCAGTAGAGCATGAGACAATGCCTTTTATTTAGATTTTTCTCTGCAGGGGGTTTTGGGTACTATTTTATTGTATCAGCAAGCTTAAATCAATAGTCCAAAAAGCAGGGAGGAAACTTTTTTAGAGGTCAGCACGTCTTAGGTGATCAACTCGTGCTTCTTTTTCCCGGAATCAGGTTTATCAGATTCAAACCATCCCTTCATTGTCTTGAAGTTATCTTGTGACCTTTTTCTGTTAGCAAGCTGTGGTTAATACCCACCCTGTTAACAGGGTGGGAGCCAAATTCCAGTTACATTTACCTCTTAGGTCTAATTTTGCAGGTTTAATAATTTTACAGCATATATTTTTATCCCAATACCTGATTTTTAATGATTTGTTTAAAACTGGACATCACCAAGTAAAGGGAATTCTACAGTTTCATTTCCATATACTTAATTTATCCCAATCATATAATTTCCCCTTTAATACCAACCATTCTCTTGCCATTAATACACTCTCCAGTAAATGATGTTTGCCAACTTACATTAGGCTGCAGCTCATATTTAGTCATGAGTGGTGCTTTTGGAACATATGTTGGTGTGGTCAATTTATCATAAAGGGATAATTTTAAATTGTCCAATTTACTCAGATCCTCTGTGGGAATGTTTAGTTCAATGACTGCAAAGTCATTTGTGTTATTTTTATAATCTTTTGGGAATTCAGAGAACTGCCACAATAACCAAAATATCGAAAGAGAGAAGGCAAAAGCCACGAAGCTGAGGCAGGAACCCTTACAGTTGTAGCAAGTGCTCATAGCTGCAGCCTTGCCAGCAGCTCTCCCTCCAGCAGCCTTGCCAACTCGGAGAGGGCAGCCCAAGCTGACTCCTTTAGGATCCTGCCATGGCGTGGACCGCGCCAACTACACATCAGACAAGTGGCTAATATCCAGAATATATAAGGAACTTAAACAACTCAACAGGAAAGAAACAAATAACCCAGTTAAAAAAATTGGCAAAGGACCTGAACAGACATTTCTCAAAAGAAAACATGCAAATGGCCAACAGGCACATGAAGAAATGCTCAGAATCACTAATGATTAGAGAAATGTAAATTAAAACTAGAGTGAGACATCATCTCATTCCAGTTAGAATGGCTATTATCAACAAGACAAAAAGTAACAAATGCTGGCAAGGATACGAAGCAGAAGGAACTCTCCTGCATTGCTGGTTGGAATGCAAATTGGTACAGCCACTGTGAGAAAAAAGTATGGAATTTCCTCAGAGAGCTAAAAGTAGATCTACCTTATGAACCAGCTATCCCATTACTGGGTATATACCCAAAGAAAATGAAACCAATGTATCAAAAACACTTGCACTCACAGGTTTGTTACAGCACTATTCACAATAGCCAAGAGATGGATTCAACCTAAATGTCCATCAACAGATGAATGGCTAAAAAAACTGGTGTATATACGCAATGGAATACTCCTCACTATTATAAAAAAATGATATCCTACGTTTGAAGTAACATGGATGGAACTGGAAACCATCATGTTAAGCAAAGTAAGTCAGGCACAAAAAGACGAATACAGCATATGTGGAATCTAAAAAAAAAAAAAAACAGTAATGCTCACAGAAGTATTAGAGTAGAATAATGGTTACTAGAGGAGGAAGAGTGGTGGACTAATGGGTACAAAACTATGCTATATACCCTAAGTGAATCATTGTGCATTATATGCATGTATTGAAAGAACATACTGTACCCCAGGAATAGAAACAAATAAGTGTTAAAATTTGAAAAATGAAAAAAATATTAAAATTTTATAACTTTCAGAATTTTGGCATTTTTAATATACTAAGTATAAGAGATTGAACTATTGGTACTGAATCTTCACTCCCATATTGTAGTCTTATACTTTTGTATTCTTGGCATAACCTCATATTGAATCAGTTATATTTCCCACTCCCAGCCATTGGGCTTGACCATGTGTCTTTCTTTGACCAATGGAGTGTTATTATCTGTGAGCAGAGGCTTGAAATGTGCTCGTGCAGTGGAACTTGGCTGCTTAGTCATGTACATATAGAACCCTATCCTGGATAGGCACTGACCCTCTAGCCTAAGACCCAGAATGAGAGACAAGGAGCAGAGCCATCCTAACAGACACATACCTATAGCCTAAAGCAAAGTCGACTAACTTGAAGACCTGCAATATAAAGTAGAGCCAACCTAGCTGATCTACAAACATGGAATCAAAAAGTAAATACTTCTTGTATGCTCCTGAGTTTTCTTTCTGGCTGATGATTACATAACTAATTGATACATCAGGATTCTCAAATATGGAAGAGGCCCTGGTTCTTCTAACTCTTCGAGATGCCCTGTGCTCAGCAATATCCCAGACAGCAAGCCCAGCCCTGAATCCTGAGTCAAGATGGTCTTGGGTATCTAACATCCATGGGCCCAGCGTCCTAGGCCTTTAGAATTGAAATCTGGATGCAATTTTTCAGTCCTTTCACCTTCACTTCATATCCAAAGAGTCATATATTCCTGTTGATTCTTCTTTTGCAGTTCTTCCTAAAATTCTCTATATAAGATTTCAAATGTTAGTTAAGAGGTTCCACTTAGGAGTCTTTTGTATCCTGTGATTTTGTCTTTTCAAACCAGGTTTTGTTCTCTTAATGTAGTCTGATTGCATGTCCTGCCCACTAAATTGTAGCTCTTGCTTTTAATTTTTCTCTTCTCATCCCCCAACTATTTTAAACATCTTCTTTCTCTCCTTAAATAATTAGATTAAATCTTAGCTCTTTTAAAACCAAGCCATATTATTCTAATTATTTCTGTATCTCAGTCAATAAATTAATAAACATTTACTCCTTGCCTGCTCTATGCAAGGTGTTGTGCTGATTGCTTTGGGAACATCAAGATATATGAAACACAGTCCTTGTCCTTCAGGAGTATATGCTTAAGTTACAGAAAGAAACCACAGTTAATAACTATAGAGCAAGGTAGTATAAGATAGGTGTCTCATGAATGGGTGGCTAAGTGGTCCTATCACTGGGCTATGGCTGGTCCATATAAGTTACATTCTAGCCACTTTCAAAGATCATCTCTCCAGTAAAGTTTCTTTTGACTGGAGGAGAGGAAATCATTTAAATTTAGAATGTTGCTCACTTAAACTACCCGAAATTTTGGCAAAAATGAAAGTAAAGAAATACTGAAATACAAAAGGCACATTTGTTTATATTAATTCTGCCCCATGAAACACAGATTGACTAAAAAAATAAGGGAATCTTTGTCCTTCATCTACATGTAAGTAGCTGGTATTTCTAGGAACTTGAAAATTTTAATATCTAGTTTCTATTTAGTAAATGGGAATAACAAAATTTATTATCTTCATAGGATGAGTTTTGAAATCAATTTAATGTTTCTAAAGTAATTTTATAAAAATATAATTTCATTAGTGCTGTAAAGAATTACTAGTCAAATATTTTGGTTATGGATTTTTATTAAAACAGTCTTTAAAGCCAAAATAATCACTCTCTTAGTGAGCCTTATAATTAAAGAGAGGTTCTTTCACTTATGAATGCTATGCTCCATGGTGAGTAGGCAGAATTCCACATTATATCTCATCATTCTTTTTTTTTCTTGTTTTACTTAGTTATTTAACTTTCTCCAACATTTGTATGTATAAGAAGCCCAATGAGCCAGAACGGGTTTTAAGACCTTGCTGCCCCTTCAACTGAGAAATCAATGTTTGACGCTATTTCCTTAAGGAAATAATCAACAGATTTGCAAAACAATAGAAAACATCAAGTTTTACTGCTGGTCCCTGAATTACAATATTAAATTACATGTTAAAAAGGTATTAGGCACATAGTCTTCTGGAATAACCATCATCGTTACATCATATTGCTTTCAATTTGAATTAGCATATAAATGAACATGTCCTGCGCTACCGTCTCGCCAGCAAGAACGACGCGGCACACAAAGGATCCTTCTGCAGATCAGCTTTAATGCATCTTGAGAGGGAGAGCATAAGCTTGCCAAAAATGGAGACCCCGAGCGAGGGAACCCGCGCCCTTTATATAGAGACTGCTCCTCGCCTAGGACATGCTCCTACCTTATTGGTGGCTGCCTAATCGGCCCAGGCGTGTTACCGAGCAGCCCTGCCCTCCACCGGAAATCAGCGCCATCTTGTAATGGCGATTTCGGGCAGCTCCTCACATCTCCCCCTTTTTTATCATTTAAAGCGGCTGGTACAAGCTCGGCGGTCGCGGACAAATTAGCCAGCGTTCCTGTCCTAGGTCGTCCCTCCACAGACTTTGACCTTACCCGTCATAGGTTGACCCTATCGCCACCGGGCACCATGTCTTAGGTTGGTTCAAGTCTGGGGGAAGTTGCCCGTCTCTGGACACACTGGAGCCTGTTGTTACACATAGACCTGTTTGAGCAAGGGCGAACTCCTCTGAACAAGCTTCAGGGAGGCCAGCCAACAGGAAGGGGGAAGGGGAGTCAGAGCAGGCTAATCCTTAAGCATGGACAGCCAAACGTCAGGGTTGGCCCCCTGTTCCAGGGCTAGAAATGCCTGGGCGATGACTACCCTGTCTCTCTGGGTCTGGGCTTTTAATCTGCAGACCAACCATAGTAGGAGCACAGTTCCCCCACATAAGAACATGCCAACCCCAATCACTCCTGCCCACTCCTTGAAGTGGGACACGGCCGTTTTAATCCATGAGGACAGTCCGGCTGCGAAGGAGACATCCACTCTTGTTGAATTCACGGACACAATGGCCATGCGCAGCTGGTTTATCAGGTTGTCAAATTCTCTCGTCCAACCTGTTGAAAGATGCTGGGATAATTGTTTAGACAAATTTGCAGCTTTGGTATACTTTTTATATTGGATACTGGTGACACATAACCCTGAATATTTCCATTGACACCCCAATTGAGCAATTTGCCATAAAACGTCTATTTGTTCCTGCACAAGATCCACCCGCTGGTTAACCACCATTAATCCTCCCTTCAGCTGAGCGTTTAGCGCAGTCTGTGTTTCTAGGGCCTGTGTTACCGCGGAGGACAAATTATTCAACGTGGTGGCAGTCTGTACCGTGGTAGTCAAGGAGACGGCAGCAGCTGTGGCTGCACCCGCCGCCAGGGATACGGCGGCGACTATTGCCGCAGTGAGACCAAAATCCCTCTTTTGTCTGAACAAAGTCATAGTATTGGGAGCTTCTACTGGGACAGGAATCCATCTAGGCATTCGAGCAACTATGGCCAAATTGAACAGCGTAGCATTCCAGCACTGTGCATAAAAGCAAGTATAGTTATCACAAGCAATCTGACTCCTCTCATCACTAATATTAGTTAAAATAAACATGAAAGGAGGATAAAGGCAAACTGGTGTTGGCGGGACAGAGTAATTTGTTCCAAGCTGTTTTATGGACACAGTGGATTCAAAGGACTCAGTCACATTCCACTCAAAAGAGGCATTTCCCCAACCACCGCCCTTTAAAAAGGCGAACGGTGAAAGGTCCGTGCAGCTGCCATTCACCCCACATAACAGCCAAACATCAAAAGGGTTTGAACTGGTCGCCATCGTGGGGTTTTGATATGTCCAATTGTATCCTGCAAAAGAAACATTATACTGGGTTCCTATATAAGGCGAAAAGGTAAATTGATTTTTCACTGCCCACCCCGTCTTCTTGGACTGGCAGCCCGTCCAGGGCGGGGTTTCCCCTTTCTTAGGGAGTGTCTTCCAAGCCTTAATGGCAGTGTTAGAAACTTGAACATAAGCACCCCATGGGAAAGCCGTCTGATCAGCGGCAAATGGGCCCTGGCCTGTTAACATATCAAAGGTCCAATCTCGCTGCTCGGGGGTCAGTGCAGCAGCGTTTGCCCTGGCTTGAGCTTGTGCAGCCTCATGCCATAGCGCCTTCCATTCCATGTATTGACCCATGGTAGGGAGCGCTGCCTTAGCCAACATTTGCCAGTCAGCGGGTGTCATAGCCACACCAGCAAACCTTTCTAGCATTACTAGAGTAAAATTGGCATTTACACCATATTTTCTAACCGCCTCTGCTAGATCCTTAATTTGGGTGTACTCGACGGGGGCATGAACTCTCCCTCCGCCCTCAACCTCAAAAACTGGGAAGGCAGCTTGAACCTTTTTCCTCACTTTATCAGAGAGGAATGAGAAGGGATTAGAAGACTGCACGTAAGGAGGAGGCGTCGAAGGCACAGGCCGTGCGGGGGCCACTGGGGGCGGCCGGCATTTCCACTCCCCGAGTGGTCTCCGCCGCCTGTCGGGATGATATCTCTCCTCCTCGTACCTGGCAGCTTCCTCCTCCAAATCGGATTCCTCACTAGGGCTGAGGGGATCGGAGTCGGACTCATCCAGATTTAAATCTTCTAATTCTTGTTTTAAGGCCCCCAGCTCTTGTATAGGGTAGAGGCCTCCTTCTTTCCTTTCCAACTTTTGTCTGGGTTTTGAAATCCCTCCTTTACCGGCAGATGTGCCGGGAGTGTCACTTTGTTGTTTTAGAATCTCTCCCTCGTCCGTAGACTTACCGGGAGGGCCCTTTTTCTTATGGGAGACGTCTCTCCTCCTGCGGGTACCCATCCTCTCACTCCGTTCAGTTTCTGACATGCTGTCTTGGACCTCCTCTAATGTATTTTGCCCTACTATCACTACCGGTTTACAGCCCTCATCTTCTAAGCAATTTTTAATAAACTTCCAAATGGTCTTGGTGCCCTGACGGAGGTCTCCCTCCGCGTACTTGCGGTCAAGGTCTCTGCCTAGTTTGTTCCAAGAGCTCAAAGTCAAGGAGCCGGAACAAGCAAACCACGGCGCTACACGATCTACCTCTTTTACAAAATTTTTGAGCACACGGCCCCCTACCTTTATATCACGTTGTCTCAGCACGGCCTCTAACGCGGTAACCATGGACTGAGTGGAACCCATAACGCGCCCCACTCCGTGGGAGGCGCTGTGAGACGCGCCGTTCCCTTACGTACTAGAGGCTCACACAGGTCTCTGGTGCAGCTGCTTATCTACGTCAGTCTGACCACACCAACGGGCGATTTCAAAACCTTTTAAACCAACCGGATTAACCCCAGACCAAGAACAGGCATACCTCTCCGAACTTACCCTCCTGCAGTTCTGAATCCTCCCTGTCTCCAGGGGGTCTCCGAAGGTGCTGACGATGACACAAGTTCCCGGGTTTCGGCACCAAATGTCCCGCGCTACCGTCTCGCCAGCAAGAACGACGCGGCACACAAAGGATCCTTCTGCAGATCAGCTTTAATGCATCTTGAGAGGGAGAGCATAAGCTTGCCAAAAATGGAGACCCCGAGCGAGGGAACCCGCGCCCTTTATATAGAGACTGCTCCTCGCCTAGGACGTGCTCCTACCTTATTGGTGGCTGCCTAATCGGCCCAGGCGTGTTACCGAGCAGCCCTGCCCTCCACCAGAAATCAGCACCATCTTGTAATGGCGATTTCGGGCAGCTCCTCACATGAACAAAAATGGCCAACCACATAGCAGAGATGAGATTTTCCATCTTAAGCATTTAGTTGCCTTGGAAGCAGATTGCATAAAATGCAAACTGGTGTGCTTGGATGGTGATATTTGCTTATTTGGGAATTTAGAGGAGGAGTTAGTCTTAGGATATCAGGGATATGCAAAGCAATTACATATTTCTTCCCAATAGATCCCCTGAAAACATGTTCAAAAGATGCCAGAGAACTAAGCAGGTAGAAAGATTGGGCATTCTTAGTCTGGTGGACAGATGCAAAGAGGTAGGAAACAACATGGAACATTAGCGTAGCTATAATTCGTTACACTTGCTGCCATTTATAAGCATAAGAAGAGGAAAGGCATGGCAAAATATAAAGCAAGAATTATTGGTGGGATTTCTTTAGACAATGAGAATCGTTCTAAGTATTTAATCATGGCAGCCATGAGATCGGATCTGCGTTATCGAGAAGATCAGCAGCAGTGGCAGAGGGAGGATGGAAACATGGGGATGAGGTGTTAGGAGGTCAGAGCAATAGTCTCAGTGAGAGGTGATGCAAGTTTGAACCAAAACACCATTAGTGAAAATGCAGAGGTAAGATTCTTACATAAAACATGGTATAATTGGGCTTGTCAATGGATGACATGTGGGGGTAAAATAAGTAAAAGGGTAAATTCAAGACGGACATACAGATTCCTAGCTTCAAATTATCATAAGCCTGTGGTAGTAACTGAACTAAGGACTGAAAGACAGAAGCAGGCTAGTTTGAGTCACATTCTTTCTGACCTTCCTAGGGGACATTCAGATGGCACTATGCAGTGAGTGGCTCCTCACAAAGGCCCTGTCTGGACTCACTGATTTGGGCCTCATCAGCACATGGTGATCAAAGCCAAAAGTGTGGTTGCCATCCTCTAAGAGTATATAAAGTTAAAGCAAAATAGACCAAGAACAGGATCCTTTGACCCACTAACATTTAAGGAGCTGGAAGAATTGAATCCACTAAGGTGACTTAGAAAGAAGCATTAGAGAAGTAAGAGGAAGATGGGGGGAGACGATTAACTCAAAAGCTGAGGAAGGGGTTTCATAGGAAAAAAGGGGACATTTGCATCAAAGTCCGTCAATCCTAATAAAGTGAAGATGGAAGTAATCCACTGGATTAATTAAGAGGTCATTAACGAACTTTTTTAGAGGTGTTATAATCAGTAATCAGAGGGAGGAGCTTGATTTCAGTGGGTTAAAGCATAAGAGAGACAGAAAAAGAGGGGTAGTTTGTATTTTATTAACCTGTATGAGAAGAAGAAAAAAAGATATGAGATAGATTGTTAAAAGGCCATTTGGAACTGATGGATTTTCTTTTTCTTCTTTTCACTTGGGAAAATACCTGAATGTGTTTTTTAAGCTGAGGGAACGAAAAAAGAAGGGAAAGAAAAGTAAAAATAAAGGAGTGTGGGGACCTCAGGAGCAGAGGGCAGCACCCATCACAGACAACAGTAATGTGAGGCACTGTCATGTGGGCAGCCTGCCACTGTCACAGACAATGCAACAACTGTGTGGATGGCCTTCTGCCACTGTGGCTGCAAGGGCTGCCCATCACCACAGCAGCAGCCACTCCTGCCACAGCAGCCATTGCCACTGTGCAGACAACTTTCACTGACAACTTGATTGCATTGACAAAGAGGGTCACCAGAAAAGCCTGGGAAAAGAGGGGAGAATGTGCAGACCTGTGACCCAGTGGCCCAACTCACAGAGGGAATTATGCTGCTCCCCACAAGTAGCACATCTGGGGGTGGGAGGTACATGCACAGCCCGTGTGACTGCCTCTATTCAGGGAGAGACACAAGTGGAAACCCCAGAGAGTGCAGACACCCAAGATAGCCAAATACAGTAAGAAAGAAAATTCCTGACCACCAACAAACCATCTCCCAACTAAGGGGAGCAAAGATCCAGGAGAAGCCTCTGGCTGTAGAAGGAAGGAAAGAGAAACCCTGCTCAGTGTTACCCATTAAAACCGAGAGTTCCAGCATACCCCAGTGCACCCATGAGAGTCAAAAAATACTAGGTGGGATGCCAACAAGCCCACCCAGGGTCACCCACCCCACTGAAAGAGTGACAGGGCACCCAGGTGCTTCTCTCAAGAACTTGAGAACTCATCCACATCCTTCAGACTCAACACAGTGTCTCTCACTTCAGCAAGGAGTCAATGAGTGCCACAGTGCCTAGCCCATGGAAGCACTCACAGTCAACTCTGACACTGAATATGGCTGAAGTACCCACTCAAACACTACACTAGTGCATCTACCTGGAACCAATACTAAACCACCCTACTTGATAGTCAATATAAAACACATCTACAAGAGCAAGTCTCTCTCCTCAATGCCCACTCCAAAGTAATAGAAGAAGCAAATGCTTTATCATGACCAGGCATCAACAGAAATATACTAAAAATATAAAAAGACAAGAAAATCTGACACCATCAAGGGAATGCAATAATTCTGAAGTACCAGACCCCACAGAGCAAGAAATCCTTGACATGACTGAAAGGAAATTCTGAGCAACAATCATAAGGAGACTCAACGAGATCCAAGAAGACTCAGTTAGATGACACACCAAAAATGAGAAAATCTATTCAGAATATGAAGAAGGAAATTTACAAAGAGATTAATACATTCAAAAAGAATGTACCAGAACTCCTCGAACTGAAGGATTCACTCAATGAAATAAAAAATGCAACCAAGACCTTAAGCAGCAAGACTAGAGCAAGCAGAAGAAAGAATTTCTGATTTCTAAGATAACCTTCTTAAAATATCCTGGGCAGACAAAAAGAAAAAGAAAAACAGAATTTTAAAAATTGAAGAAAATCTAAGAGAGCTAACAGACAACCATAAGCACACAAACATCTGAACCATGGGTGTTCTGGAAGGGGAAGAAAAAGAAAAAGGCATTGAAAAGATATTCAATGAAATAATAGTGGAAAACATCCCAGATATAAGGAGAAATACAGACCTTCAGATTCAAGAGGCTCAAATATCCCCAAACAGACTCAATTCAAAAAGGTTCTCTCTGAGAAACATTATAGTCAAACTGGCAAAACTTAAAGACAAAGAGTCAATCTTAAAAACAGCATGAAAAAAGCATCAAATCATCTATAAGGAAATCCCTATCAGACTAACAGAAGATTTCTCAACAGAAACTCTATAGTCCAGGAGAGAATGGGATAATATACTCCAAATACTAAAAGGGAAACAAACAAACAAACAAACAAAACCCTGCCAGCCAAGGATACTATGTCCAACAAGGCTATCCTTCAGAAATGAAGGAAAAATATTGTATTTCCTGTACAAACAAAAGCTACAGGAGTTCACTGTCACATGACCAGCCCTACAAGAAATGCTCAAGGGAGTCCTGCATCTGGAATCCAAAAAATCCAAAACACTACCATTAATACACCAGAAAAAAACAAACTCACTAGTTGAACAAAAATGCAAATGAGAAAGAGAAAGTAACTATATCTTACCACCTCAGGAAATTAACAAACATTGAGGACAAACAATAAAAGAAGAAGAAAGGGACAAAAGATATTTTAAAAATCCAAACAACAGTTAATAAAATGCCAAGAGTAAGACAATACCTTTCAATAACAAATTTAAATGTAAACGGATTAAATTCCCCACTCAAAAGCACAGACTGACTGATTGGATTAAAAAGATAGACCCAACTATATGTTGTCTACAAGAGATGTACCTCATATGTAAAGACACACATGCTAATAGTGAAGGGATGGAAAAAGATATACCACACAAATGGAAACCAAAAATGAGCAGAAGTAGCTATTCTTACAGTGGACAAAATAGACTGTCAATGAGAAGCAATAAAAAGAGATAAAAAGGGTTATTATATAGTGATAAAAGGATATATCCAGCAAGAAGACATACTAGACATGTATATATATATATACACACACCTCAACATCAGAGCACCCAGATGTATAAAGCAAACATTTGACCTAAAGAAAGAGATAAACCCCAATGAGATATCCACAGAACATTTTATGCAGCAACTATAGAATATACATTCTTCTCATCAACACATGGAATGTTCTCCAGGATAGACCATAAGTTAAGTCACAAAACAAGTCTCAAGAAATATGAAAGAACTGAAATCATTTCAAGTATCTTTTCAGAGCACAACACAATAAAACTAGAAATCAATAACAAGCAATACTCAGGCAACTATATGAACACATAGAAATTAAACAACATGCTCCTGCAGAACCTATGAATCCAAGAAGAAATTAAACAGGAAAACAGAAATTTTCTTGAAACTAATGAACACACCATACCAAAACCTGTGGGATACACAAAAGCAATGCTAAGAGGAAGTTTTATTGCAATAAATGCTTACATCAAAAGGTTTGAAAAATTTCAAATAAACAACCTAATGCTACACCTCAAAGAACTAGAAAAAGAAGAACAATATAACTCCAAAGTTAGCAGACAAAAATAAGTAATTAAAATAAGAGTAGAACTAAATGAAATAACAACCCCAAAAAATGATACAAAAGACCAGCCAAACAAAAATTTGATTTTTTAAGAAGATAGACAACCATTAGCTAGGCTAATTGAAAAAGGAAGAGTCAAATAATAAAAATCAGAAATAAAAAAGGAGATGTTATGACTGATATCACAGAAATACAAAGATTCACTAGACACTACTATAAACAACTATATGCCAACAAATTTGAAAACCTGGAGGAAATGAAAAAATTTCTGGGCACATAAAACAACCAAGACCAAACCAAGAAGTAATAGAAAATCTGAACAGACCAATAACAAGCAATGAGATTGAAACAGTAATCAGCAGTTCCTAACAAAGAAAAGCCCAGAACTGATAGCTTTACTGCTGAATTCTACCAAACCTTTACAGAGGAAATCTTTTCAAACTATTCCAAAAACTTGAAACAGAGGCCATCCTGCTAAATTCATTCTATAGGGCCAGCTTACCCTGATAATAAAACCACAAAAGGACACAACAATAAAGAAAGCTACAGGCTGATATTTGTGATGAACATAGACACAAAAATCCTCAGCAAAATATTAGCAAACAGAATACAGCAACACATCAAAAAAATTTTACACCATGATCAAGTGGGATTCATCCCAAGGATGCAAAGATGGTTCAATGTACACAGGTCAGTAAATGTGATGCATCACATGAACGAAATCAAGGCCAAAAACCATATGATTATCTCAATAGATACAGAAAAAGCATTTGAGAAAGTGCAACATCCTTCATGAAAAAGACTCCCAACAAATTAAATATAGAAGGAAAGTATCTCAACACAACAAAAGCCATATATGACAAACCCACTGACAATATTATTCTGAATGGGGAAAAGGTGAAAGCCTTCCCCTTAACAACATGAATAAGACAAGGATGCCCATTCTCACCAGTCCTATTTAACATAGTATTGGAAGTAATAGCTAGAGCAATCAAGCAAGAAAAAGAAATAAAGGGCATCCATACTGGAAAAGACAAAGTCCAGCTGTTCCTGTTTGCAGATGACATGATCATATATATAGAAAACCTTAAAGGCTACAAAAAAAAAAACCCTTCAGAGCTGATAAACAATTCCAGTAAAGTTGCATAATAGAAAATTAACATGCAAAAATAAGTAGTAAAGTAGTATTTTTACATTCCAATAACAAACTAGCAGAAAAAGAAATTAAGAAAGCAAGCTATTTACAATAGTCACCAAATAAATAAATAAATAAATAAATTAAATAAAAACAAAAAGAAAAAACTTAACCAAGGAGGTGAAAGATCTCTACCAAGAGAACTACAAATCCCTGCTAAAAGAAATTGAAGAGAACACAAAAAGATAGAAAGGCATCCCATGTTCTTGGATTAGATGAATTCACATTGTGAAAATGTCCATACTCTCCTCAGCGATTTACAGATTCAGTGCAATCCCCATCAAAATATCAATGACATTCTTCACAGAAAAAGAAAAGACAATCCTAACATTCATATGAAACAACAAAAAACCCTGAATAGCAACAACAACTCTGAGCAAAAAAATAAAATAAAAATAAAATGAGAGGCCTTCCAATACCTGAATTCAATTTATACCACAAAGCTATCGTAACCCAAACAGTGTGGTACTGGCATAAACACTGACACACAGATCAATGGAACAGAATAGAGAACCCAGAAGTAAAACCCACATACTTACAGCCAATTGATCTTTGACAAAGGCACTGAGAACATACATTGGGGGAAAGACTGGCTCTTCAATAAATGGTGCCGGAAAACTGGACATCTATTTGTAGAAGAATAAAAGTAGACACTTAGTTCTTGACATATACTAAAATCAACTCAGAATGTATTGTGGACTTAAATATAAGGCCAGAAACTATAAAACTCCTACAAGAAAACATAGAGGAAACACTACAGGAAGTAGGACTGTGCAAAGACTTTATGAATAAGAACCCCCAAAGCTCAAGCAACAAAAGAAAAAATAAACAAATGGGATTATATCAAGTTGAAAAGCTTTTGCACAGCAAAGGAAGCAGTCAGCTGACGAAAAGACAACAAACAGAATGGGAGAAAATATTTGCAAACTCTATGTCCAGCAAGAGATTAATATTCACAATGTACAAGGAGCTCAGGCAACTTAATGAAAAAACAAGTAACCTGATTAAAATGGGCAAAGGAGTTGAACAGGCATTTCTCAAAGGAAGATATACAAATGACCAACAGACACACGAAAAAAGGCTCAGCATCACTAAGCATTAGTGAAATGCAAATCAAAACCACATGGAGATATAATTTCACCCCAGTTAAACGGTCCATTATCAAAAAGATGAAGAATAACAAATGCTGGCAAGGATGCAAAGAAAGGGGAGCACTTCTACACCATTGGCAAACTGTAAATTAGTGGAACCATTACGGAAATAATATGGAAGTTCCTCAAACAACTACAAATAGAACTGCCATACGATCCAGCAATCCCACTGCTCGTTATATACCCAAAGGAATGGAAATTACTGTCTTGAAGGGATACCTTCACTCCCATGTATATCACAGCTCTATTTCCAATAGTCAAGAGCTGGAACCAACCTAAATGTTCATTGGCAGACAACTGAAAATGGAAAATGTGGTATATATACACAATGGAATACCACTCTGCCATAAAAAAGGAAATTTTACCATTTGCAGCAACATGGATGAACTTAGAGAAAATTATGTGAAGTGAAATAAGTCAGGCATAGAAAGAGAAATACTGCATGTCCTCACTCATAAGTGGGAGCTAAAAAAATAAAATAAAATAAAAGAAAGAAAGAAAGAAAGGAAGAAAGGAAGAAAGAAAGAGAAAGAAAGAAAGAAAGAAAGAGAAAGAAAGAAAGGAGAGAGAGATACAGCAATCACAATAATTCATTGAACTTCCAAAAGAGGAGAACAGAACTGAGGCCACCAGATGTGGGGTAGCAGGAGGGGGAGGAGGATTAGTGAGAAATTGATAAAGGACTACAAAAAATGATTAGATTGTGTAATGTTGAATATAAAAAATAAATAAGTAAATGTTAGCTACTAAAATTTAAAATAAAAAAGTAAAATTATGGAAGTAGCAGAATAGGGAATATTAGAGAAAAATCCTTTAAAAAAATAAGAGATTATTAAAAAATCAAATATATATATTTTGTTTTGGAGAGCTTTTAAACTACTCAAAACACAAAAAAAGTAAAAGAAGTCAAAAATTTTAAAAAGGTTTTTAAAAAGAGTAAATTCCCATCTTTAGACTTTTAATCTCTCAAAATTAATACCCCAACTTCACCCCAAACCCCAAACCTGCCCTCTTCCACATATCACTAACAGTTTGGTATATATTCATTTGATTTATTTTCTATACTTTGACAGCACACTTATGCACATACGTGTATACAAATACACACATTTTGTTTTTACAGAACAAAATTATTGCATAATATTATTTTGTGATTCACTCAAAAAAATCATATCTTTCCAGATGAATATGCATTTGCATCATGTTCTTACTAATGGTTGCTTTCTCATTGCTATGTAGTATGGATGTATTTTATTGACCATTCCCACAATAATGAATATTTGGCTTGCTTCCAATTTTTGTAATTGAAAGCAGTACTTTCAGAAGGGATTATTTTTCTCTAAAAAAGGATGAGAAAAATAGGTGCAGATACAGATATCTTTTTAAGTATGAGGTTGGGAATGTAATGGAAGATACAGCTATTTACTGGCCGGTCAGAGGGGGAAGCAAGTCAAAATAAAATATCTACTAACCAATGTGTATAAGTTATGCATACTCACACTTTTTTCTTTGATAGTGCACTGTGACTTACAAAAAACAAAAGAAACCCCATCTTTTTATTGATAAATACTATATATACACAAGAGTGAACAGCTTGACACATTTTCTAAAGTTAAGTATGCCTTGTAATCAGCATCCAGATCAAGAAACAGAATACTACCAGAACTCCAGAAGCATGTGTACTACTTTCTAGGTACTACTTTCCCTAAAGGCAACCACTATCCTAATTTTTGTCATTATAGATTATTTTGCCTATTTTTGAACTCCACATAGAAATGGAATCATACAGGATATAGTCTTTTGTGTCTGATTTCTTCTGTTCAGCATTTTGAGTGTGATATTCACCTATATTGTTGTATATGGCTGTAGTTCATTCATTCTCATCATCGTACAGTATGCTATTGTGCAAATACACCAAAATTTATTTATCTACTTTACCATTGATGAAAATTTGGGTAAATTCTAGCTTTTGGCAAAATTGTGCTGTTGTGAACATACGTCTTTGTTGCGCATATAAGTTTGTGTTTCTCTTAAGTATATAACTAAAAGTGACATTGCTGGGTACGTTGTGTTTTTGAGTAATTTTTGTGTTGGTGTACAAATCTTTCAATCTGAGAAGATCTGTGAGGACCAATGTGATTAATCAAGAGCTCTGTCTAAGAGGCAATGCAGAGCTAGGAGAGAGGTGGTATTATAGGCTGGTTAAGCTCTTCGACCCTAGAATCAGACTAGTTGGGTTCAAACACTCTTTCTGATGTTTTATAGTTATTGAAAGAAATATTACACACCCTCACTCATCCTCAGATTTATCATTTGTAGAATAGATATTAAGCACATTTCTTATTTAATATACGTGAAATGCCTGACAGACATTTAATAATAAGTAAATGCTAGCTATTATTATTAGTTATTCTAACTTCGCTGTTTCAGTCTTTCTTTGCTATCTAATTACTTCACAGTCTGCTGCAGGCCATCTTTCTTAAAGTTAATTAGACACCTGAAGGCCAGGTATTAGGAGAATTTGGGAAATATAGTCCTCTGCTACCTGATGCTCATATAACAAACTGTCAAGAAAATTAGAGAACTCAAGGTGTGGGCAGCGGTCTCAGTTGCTCGATCTTCCTTCAGAATCAGTTGTTTTGAGCTGCCTATATCTTTTCAGTGCTGGGAGGGACCACTTCATTTCACCTGTAATTTCCTCCTACCCCGTTGTATTTTTCTCCTCTTAAACTCTGTTCATTTTCCCCTTTTGACTCAGCATGGCACTCACCCAAAAGTTGCATCTAATGCTATCCGTGGAGAATTCCTTCCACAAGGCCCTAAAAAAAAAAAAAAAAATCTAAATAAGTTGTTTACTTTTGCAAACATATTATTTTATTAATTTTGCATAGAAAGATTTGTATATAATAAGCATTTCAGTTTTTCCCCTTAGATTATCCTGTAGTGCAAAGGAGAGGAGCATCCTTTCTTGCCTCTGGGATTTTCCCCACTGAGCCCAGGTACAAGGAAAATACACATATCATTACAATATCCAGACTCTGTTTGCAGACTTCCTAAAAGACATGAGCAGGGCTGCAGTCCTACAGAATTCTTTGCAAGAATACCTCTTGAGATTCTCGAGGCTTTTATGTGCGAGGGTTTAACCTGCTTCTCTGCTGATGGTAGGTTTTTGAGCATATTTCTTTTCCTAGTGTTCTGCCCTAGCCCACTCTTAGGTTTATTCAAGCCCACCCATTCCTTTTCCTCCAGGGGAGAATTTTCAGTAATGATTTCTTTAGCCTTTGATCAGTTTTGCATTTTTAAGACATAGTTTCTTATGCTGCTTTTAAAGTAATCATGCTAGTGACATGACATTTGGAGAGTTCTGACAGAATGAAACCAAACTGTTTCTACTGCTTTTATTTTCCATTTACCTGATCTGATATTTAAGCTATCAGCCAAATACTGTCAGGCAACTGTGTAACAGAACACCAGTGAATGAGGTGATGATAAAATTCCAAGTACCATAATTTTCTAAATCTATTTTTTAATGAGAATTTTTTGAGAGAATATATTCATAATACAGAAAATCATTACTTAGAAAGTAAAGGACCTAGTTTAATGATTTCAAAGGCATCAGTAAAAGCCAGAATCTCTAAATATACTATTTTTAAGGACTGTATATTATTAGTAAAATCTTTTTATGCATCGATAAAATTAATTAAAATGTTAATGCTGAAAAGGAAGAGGTTTCTATTCTTCCAAGAGTGGCTGAAAGTTAATATCTGCAAAGTATAGTTTCATACTGTCTTTCTATCTAACCTTGGTAAACTTTTAAACCTATATACAACATTGCCAGCTTTGTATCTAGAAATCGCCATTTTGTGAAATTAACACTGTTTTTGGTCTGCTTCCCAGAAAAAAACTCAGACAATTTTTTATTCTTCAACAACGTGAACCAGAAATAATGAAATAATAATAAGAGATACAGTGTGAGGTAAAGGAACGAGCATTAAACTGAGAGACTGACTAAACAGAATCAGAGCACTTGTAATACTTTAACACTTCCTCCTCTCCGATGTAACTCGGTCACAGTGGGAAACTGGAGTTTTTGTTGAATAGAGAGGAACGGAATGAACAAATGATGAAATTGTGGGAAAGACATTTTGTCTGTATTTTTTACCTACAAAAATGAAGATTTTAGAAAATCTTTATTGTCTGAGAATTTATCATGTGAATTCTCTCAGATGGAGTCCTGAATAGAGAAGTAAAACTGGCTATGAAAACATTTCCTTAAAAAATTAGTTTCTTTTCTGGGAAAACCGGATATGCAAATGCAAAAGAATAAAGTTGGACCCTTTCCTAATACTACATATAAAAATTAACTCAAACTGGATCAAAGACCCAAATGTAAAAGATAAAACTACAAAACTCTCAGCAGAAAACATAAGAGGAAAGTTCATGATATAAGATTTGGCAGTGATATCTTGGTCAGTGATTTCTTGTTAGAGGAACCTAACAGCTGGATGTTAAGAATCCCAGGAAGAACCAAAAAGGTGAGAAAACCAATGGGAAAAAATGTCATCTATATGGGGAAGTCTTAAAAAATGAATACATTTACCACAAATAAATGCAAAAAAAGAAAAAGAATAAGAAAAGATAAAAGAAGATCATGATACATTGTTGTATAAATGATTAAGAGTCAAATTGGGAAAGAAGTGAGTGAATTTTTGCCAAAGTTATAAAGGAAAATAATTTTCGACCATTTTGATATACATTTGTGATTATTTTTCTGTTCACCTCCAATTTTTAGCCAATGACTTGTTTTCCTTTTTGATTTATTTTTAATTATGTAAAACATTAATATTGTTCTAAAGTAAAAACCATAAAGCAAGCTAAATTCATAGAAGTCTCACTTCCATCCCTGCTTATTAGTTTTTTCACTTATTCTATCATCTTTTCTCTTAAGAAATATGAACAAATTAACACATGCATGCATACCTAATACATGCACATACAAACACATACGTATATGTTCCTATTTTTAACAAAAATGATTTTTTATATAAAGTATACTCAAAGTATACATTGTTTTACATTTTGCTTTTCTTTCCACTTAAAAAACTACTCTAGAGATTATTTTATGGCAATATTTAAAAGACCTTCCTTCACCCTTTTAATAGATTCATAATAATCCATTTGCAGTTTACCAGATTTTATTTCATCATGCACTGTTGATAAAATTTGGGTTGTTTTCAGTCTTTAATTTTTATAGATAAAGCCACGATTAATATTTTGTGCATGTGTCATTATGTATTTTTGCTAGCATATCTTAAAGATATATTGCTAGAAGTAGAATGAGGTACATGTATATACAATTTTGATAAATAGTGCCAAGTTCATCTCCACAGAGATTGTAACATTTGCATTCCAATTAGTGATAGTTACTTAAAGTGGCTTTTTGTTCTATGTTTGGCATTTTTTAAATTATGAGCTTTATTTTATGGTAATACTGAGGCTATAAATCCTGTCTTCTTGTAGCAAGAATTTTGGTTTTTTTCTTGAGCCATAAGCTGCTATTTACTGCTTTCCACCTTTGAAGTTCCAAGTACAAAGTTGTTTGAGATTGTACCCCATCTCCTCTAAGGGCATGACATATATATAATTCCATTTTACTTCTGTTGTAGGCATTTGTCTAAAAGATAAACCCACCTTGTAAGTTGGCTTATCTCCTACTTCTTGCTTCATTTACAGCTTCATTTTTTCTTTGGGATGGGAAGGATTTCCATTACTTTCTAGAAAGTCAAAAAGAGTGTTAAAATTTATATTTGCTGTAATTTATCAAGGATCTAGATATATTTTGAATATATATTTATTCTAGGGAATTTTGGGGATATTATATTTGCTGTAATTTATCAAGGATCTAGATATGTCTAGAATATATATTTATTCTAGGGAATTTGGGGGATATCTGTCCTGCCCTAGTACCAGAAGTAGAAATTAATTATTTTAAATTTTAAAAAATTATTTTGTTATTTGAGGTTTAAACTCTTTCCCACTCTCAATGTTGTGTTTTTCTTTTAATCATTAATCTCACCAAGAGTTTTTTTGTTTGTGTTTTGAATTGGCCATTTCAAAGCTCTCAGATATATTTATTGGTTCTATCCTTTCTAATCCATCAAGATTTTGAATGTTGATTAATTCTATCCTTTATAATTCAAACATTTTTATTAATTTCTTCTTCAATATTATTTATGTTTATTATAATTATAAACTTTTTTCAGTTGAATACTTATTTCTTTCATGTTTAATAAGTGAGCTGTTTAGAGCTGGTTATTTATTCTGATTACAGAGTTAGCTATATGCTATGCATTATTTTATGTAATGCTTTTATTAAATTTCATAACCCTAAATAAGTTATCATTTACAAAAAATTTTAAGCTGAATTTTTTCTATACATATGAATTGCAATGTGTCATATCTTTATGCTATTAATTTCCAGTTTTATTGGGTTTTATTGCATTTTGGCCAAAATTGCGACTTGTAGGGTTAATTATTTATGTGTTTTGAGGTTTTGGGTATGTGAAAGTAATATAATCAACATTTGGTAATGTTTCAGGAGTAATTAAAATAATTATTCTCTGCTCTCTGTTTATATAGCCCATAATTTACTATGGATATAATAAACAAAACTTTCTCATTGTATCAGTTATCCCTTCCCCCTTTTCGTGGCCTTTCATCCTTGATATGTACAGCTAGTTGATTAGTTAATGTAAGGGTCTATTACCAGTCATGATCCAGCCACCAGTGAGGCTGAGAGGGTGGGCTTTGTAAGTCTGATGAGTGGAATTTCCCCATTTAATCTCTTCTCTAGATCTGGGGAAAGCACTGTGCCCATGGAGAGCTTTTATTATACCCTTAAGATAGCTTTTCTCTTTGGTCCAGCTTCCGTACTATGTACATTATGAAGCCATTTTCAGCTTCACTCAGTGCAAAGGCATTGAGGCAAATTCTTTGCAACAGGAACGTTTTCCATTAGAGATGGTCAGGTTTGCTTTTGAAAGGCCTGATGCAGCTGCTAGCATGCTGTCCCTGGAAAAATGGCCTATATTTTTCCTTTAGCCTGTCTTTAGTGTCAGCATCCAAACACATCCTGCCAAAATAAAAATGCTAGATGTAGAGCACCTTGGCCAAATTCTGCTCTGCTTCTATCTTGTAGTCAAGGCACCATCTTCTCAGGAAGGACACTTGTGAGTAGATGCTTCTGTTCCAATCCGCCCTAAGTATAGAAGCAATTCTCAAGGTCTGTCTTTTATGGATAATATCCTCCCTTATATGTTTTCCTTTAATATCCATTGACCTTTTAAGTCAAGATCTTAGAAACATTAGATATCACTTCTTGAGATGCTATTTGTCTCAGAATCTCTCTGTTGAGTTCATTTTTTAGAATTATTGAACAATGAGCTTTTTTTTTTTTTTTACTGTAAAACTAGGTAATATTTTAAAATCCCTCCCCATACTCAAAAAACTAAAAATAGATCTATCAACCTAGAGCTATGATTTGTTTTACTTTGTGAAGATTATAGCAGCAAAGATAACAGTATTGGACCACGAGGTACGGACGATAAAAATAATAAGACGCTTCTCATGAATGATTTACAGTGAGAGGATAAAGAAATCTGCCCCCAGCTTATCTTTAATTACCCATTTCCTTAGAGGTGAGCTGGGAATGTTCAAATTGATCGTAGTGTTAAATACTTAGTACCCCACAGCAATTGTAGTTTTTATTACTTTCTGTGTCACGTTTTGTAGTCTTTTGCTAATTGGGCTTCTTAATAGATACTCTAAGTAACATTTTAAAATCAGTCTTCCACCAAATTTCTATTTCATACTCTCAGAGAAAAATTACTAATGCAAAAGCAGGACTGTAATGCAGAGAATTTCCTTTATCAGAGATCAGCAGACAGTAAGGGGCAAAAGTCATAAGGTGGTCATGATACAGAGTGGTGTGGAAAGACATAACACTTTTATGACTATCTTAATCACCAAGCCAAAATTTGTACATAAAAGCTATCAGTAAATTCTTTCATATTTTAAACCAAAATTGGTACAGATAGGCCAGTAATTCTCAGTATGTGGAATTTAAGATATAATACATATGGCTTTAATTAACTAATTGATTGAATCCTAAGAACTGAACTGTGGTAACACATTGTGTTCCTTGAGTAATTTTCTGTGTTATGTATATAATCTTTTCATCTTTATGGCAAAGTTTGTCTGCTGCAATTAGTAATAAACCCAACCTGTTCAACTACAGATGTGGTTCTGGGGTTTTGACTGGAGGGTATTGAAAAAGGCTCTAGTTTAAATGCTCTTTAGACATTTTTAAGGTCTGTTTTTGTTTAAATTATTCACATAATTTTATAGCCAAGCCTGTTATTTTTTTTCCCCCTCTAGGGAAAAAAACCTTATTATAACATACTAGTCATTTAAACAGAAGCCGGATGATGACGGGAACTTAAGCTGAAGGAGCCAGTCTGGCTTCAGGAACCCCCATGACAGTCTAGCTTTCTTGTGCCCTGAGTAAGACACATGCCACATGCCTAGTGAAAGAGAATGCATCCTCCAGGTAGAACAGATGAGACTGGATCACAGGTCCATCATTGCCTCGCTGCACATCCACGGGAACTCACCAAATCTCACCTACACTCAGTTTCCTCATATGTAGATTTGGAAGGATAATAGACCTCCCTCCTAGGTCTGTTGTTACAATAATATTACTGACATTGGTAGAATGAATACTGATTTTCAGAAAAGTTTTTCATTCTTAATGACATTGACCCTCTGTTGAATTGTATTCTGAGAATTGTCCTGATTGCAAATTTCTGTTGTTAAAAAGGCATAGACGAGTACCCAAAACCATCAATTTTTCTTTTTTTTTAAATTTTAAATGAGGTTCAAAAGTTACTGGTCATTAAACATGAACTATTAGATAGATGGTCTATTAGAAAATGACGATATTTATATCAGATAAGTCAAAGGACTTAATAGGTATAGCTAGGATATACTTGACATATGAAGGTATGATCACTGTTGCAAAATATAGCTGTTAGAGAAAATATGTAGACGTTAAAAAGACCAATAGTTTTGGAAGAAATTGGGATTCTGTGCCATGGCTGAAAAAGAGTTCAAAGGCTTTTGACAAAATAGAGAAGCCACATGGGTAACAGCAGGACACAGCAATGTATCCGCATTCTCTCCTCAGAATGGCTGTGATCATGATATGGTGACAACAGAACTAAATGGATTTGCAATTGGTTTTTTAAATTTTTCACACAGGTTTTGCATCCTGAAGATATTTCAATTGCTTTTAAATCCTTCTTCATTACTAGAACAAACTGTCTATATCTCTCACATTTTACTTGGCTATTGAAAGAACATACAAAACACTATTTTTTCAAAGTTTCTCAAGCATGTATCATAATAAAATAATATATTCAGAGATTATCTCGCTGATAAATATAAACACTGTGCACAATAGGATAAAATAGTGAAAATATTGTAGACACGCTAATAAGAAACATTTTAAAAAGTCTCTACATCAAATAGGCTCATGAATTTTATCTGCAAACATATATATATATATATGTTTGCAGACAAAATATATATATATACTGTATATATATATGTATATATATATATATACATATATATATACTGTAAAAAAATGGTATGAAGATGTTCCTAACTTTATTAAAATTATTGAATTTGTCCTCAGGAAAATCATGGGTGAGACCATTAAAATACCTAGTGTATTCCTTAAAATAATATGGTTTATATCAGCATTTCTAAATCATACATCTTACTGATTTTAATACCGAGGTCATGGTATAGATAATAAATTATGATGCCCTCAATTTAAAATATTGTACTATCTCATTCATTTCTTCTTCCTGTCTTCCCCAAATATGTGTCAAGTAGGCATTGGAAAAGCTGCTGGAAAACCTGGGTAATACATGTTTATTTTTCTCCTGAGACACTTGACTGGGTTGACAGATGGATATACAGCAAATGCCCTGCCTCTTGCATTTTGGCAATCTCATATGGGCTGGAATATGGATATATCTTTATATTATTATGACAGTAAATATGCTGGGTTCCAACCTCATTCAGTGCAACTCTATGGAAGAATTCCCTCTGAGTACATAGGTTGAAGTTCAGGCGTGCTATTTTTATCACATCAATTACAGTAGTCAGCAAGAAGAAACACTAAATTTTCTGTGAAAATGTTATAGCTTTTTGGCACACAATAGCGCCATACTCTCTGAATGCTAAACAAGTAAATAAATCCATTTATGTGTAGTTACAAGAGCTGTTTCTTTTATGGCTATTGACATATGATTGCATAACCCTTGGAAGCTTAAAAATGTGGTCTAATTCTCAAAAAGATAAGATTAAGAATAAAAAGTAATCTGTTCCACATGCAAGCTCATCTCTTCTTTAATGATGTAGCTAATAAATCAGGAACTACAGTGTTCTCATTAAAAAAGCAAAAAAAAAAAAAAAAAAGAAAAATCAGCATGATCCCAAATTTGCAAGACGTAAGTTCCAGAATCTATACAACAGGTGATTTTTAAAAACAAAATTTGTAAGTTTGAATGAATTCTAGATTTTTAAATTGCATTCTATTTAAATAATTGGTTTATAAGTTTTTGGAGTTAGATTTTCAGTCACTTTACAGATTTAGATACATACAAATATGTTTTAAAATATATGCATAATATAGCACTTATCTTTTACAAATACAGAAAGTAGGAAAAAAATTATACACAAAATGAATACTGTAGAAATATAAAATACTTGTGGACCCCTAATATTTTTAAAACTGTGATTAAACTAAAAGATAATGTTACTATTTAATATATTTAAATATATATTTAATATTTAATACATGTTAAATACTATACTTAAATATAGTATAAACATAGTATATTTATACTATAATGTAGTATTCTTACTACCTGAAGTTAACATTCTAAGTTCTTCCAGAGGATAGAAGTCTAATGTTTATGAAAATAAACAAAGGAAAGTTAAAACCAAGCTAAAATTTCTTATAATCAAATTAATCAGGTGAGGATAAAATTAACAAAAGCTATGTCCGGTTATTGAACAATAGGATGGGCTACTTAAGAGTTCTCTTGTAACTCCATATACTATGGGAGACTTTAAAATGTCAAAATATCAAAGTGTGTTTACATAGAGCATATAGCCAAATACTGTATGCTTAATCAGCTCTCATATTCTATCAGCTATATCACTAATTGCTCAATAT
Organism: Cynocephalus volans; assembly: GCF_027409185.1. Lineage (NCBI taxonomy): Eukaryota > Metazoa > Chordata > Mammalia > Dermoptera > Cynocephalidae > Cynocephalus > Cynocephalus volans. The sequence goes on along the minus strand of NC_084460.1, from coordinate 100,642,576 downwards.
CAAATACGCTCAGGAAAAGAATCAAGTATGACTGAAGCTGATATGTAGTACATGCTCAGGTATTGTTTTTCAAGTGATTGATTTGAATTTCTAATTAGTGCATTTTATTATATAGAGTGAAAATATGCTGTGAATATCAGGGTGGTTTCTAAAGTATACCAAGCTTAGTGGTTCTAAACATAAGAAAAATGTATTTTGACTATCTGGGTTATATGACAATTTACATCATAGCAAATAAAGACAGACTTCATGATTCCATTCACAAATTATTATAAGTTTTACCAATGGAGACTATTCAAAAAGTCCCTAATATATTTTAATTAAAAATTATTCAGTTAGAAAATATTGGCCATAATATTATTTAACTTTTTCTTACCCACAGAATCTGAACACGTGATTTTTTTTAAAAAAAATCAGCCTAAATTGTAAGAATAATTTTACTAGACCAAATCTATTTGTCATGTCTAAATCAGATAATTCTCTAAATAATTAACCTAAACAATTGGGAAAACTGTCTTGTCTCCCACTACATTATTTCAAATAATGAACTTTCTCAATAAAAATATTCAAAATTAAATCAGAAAATATTTCTGACATTTATTTTACTTACTTGAACTTGCATCAAAATAAATAAACCAATACAGCAATAAATGGACATTAAGATTTCTAGAATTGCTTTTTCATTTATAAGAATTTTTTTATAGGCAGGAATTTAAAAAAATAATAAAATAACCTATTATGAATATCTTGCTCAAAAATGTGCAAAGTTCCACAGCTCAATAAAAGTCAATAACACTGTGAATTCCTATAAAAATCACATAAAAAATATGTGAAGACCATCAACCCATCTTTCCATAGAAATGGTTGCTAGATAAGTTAAAGAACACTATGACACTTTTATTTTATAATTGCTGTATCTTATTTATAAATTACTGAGTGGACAATGAAAAAAAAATCAATATCATCAAATATTTCCTGCAATTTGTGGTTGTGATCAGTTTTTCAGCTTCCTCTGAAGACTCCTTTTCGGCCTCTTTTCTCACACTGTCTCTACATATTAACATATTAACATGGAATTCTCTAAAAATTCCAGATTCAGGGATAAAATACATAATATATATAATGAAATATTCCATAATACATAATGTTAATGACATGCTTCTTAAACTCTTCTAGTTGTTTGATAAAAATCACCCACCTATTCCCTTTCTTAAAAAGCCCCTAAATGATCTGAACCCTGCCATCTACAATGAATTATCCCCTTAACCTCGGCCAACTTTCTGTTTACTGTGGCAACTCACACATATCAAACACTAATGTTTCACTTGGCCTGTCATTATATTCTCACAGTCTTCGTACAGCTATTTTCTTCTTATCATTCAGATTCCAGCTTAAATGTCACCACCTCGAAGAAGCCATCCTATTCTACAACACATGATCCTGATTTAGTTCTTTGCTTAGCTCTTAGCTATTTCTGACATAATCTCATGTATTTTTATTTTTTTCAGTGGGACAAGAAACATTTTTTGTTTTACCCTGTGCTTATCAAAGTAACTCCAGGACCAATGGGATCAGAGTCTCAATAAATATTTATTGATTGAATTAGTAACTATTATTAATAACTGTACTTAAAAGTTGTAATACTTAAGATCTCTTTAGACAGTGCCCCCCAAAATTTGTTTGTGTCCCCCCATATCATATTGAAGTCTAATCACCAATGTGATGGTATTAGAAAGTAGGATATTTGATAATTGTTTAGGTTATGAAAGTGCAGCCCTTCTGAAAGGGATTAGTGCCCTTATAAAAGAGGCCCCAGAGATCTGTCTTGCCCTTTCTATCACATGAGGACACAGCAAGAAGGAGCCATCTATGAACCAGAAAGTGGGACATCACCAGACACTGAATCTGCTAGCACCTTAGTCGTGGATTTCCCAGCCTCCAGAACTGTGAGAAATACATTTCTGTAATTTATAAGCTAAGCAATTTATAAAATTCTGTTACAGTAGCCCAAACAGACTCAGACAGTGTGTTTTTGATTTTTTTTTCAGTTGGTTTATTGCACACTTAGCTTTAAGCATATTCATTCATTCATTCACTCAGTTACTCATTCATTCATTCAACAGATATTCATTGAGGGTCTGCTCTTTGCAATGCATAAGACAGGTCATTCTAAATTTTTGGCTTGCTAGTTGGATCTGAGGATTTGAAATTAAAAACCAAACACTAAGAAAAAGAATTACCTTTATTGCTAGTTTGTTCCCTCTCTTGAAATGCTACATCATTCTTTTTTTTTTTTTTTTAATCTCTCTGATCACGCATGCTTTGGTTAACCTCCTGGAACCTGAAATTGCCCTCAAAGACAGTTTATTTTAAGGTCATGCCCGACCAGTTCCATTTACATAGCACGTGCCAGTTATGCTCTCTATAATTTTTTTCTTGAAGATTTGAAAAGCACAACTGATGTGAAAATTGTGTATTTAGCAGTGGAAATAAAACAATATGGATGAACATATTTGCTCTTTTTAAAGCAATTATGACACTTTTTTCAACCAGTTTCTCCATATTTTATTACCAGCAACTTTGCTGACATGTACATTTCTGTTAAAGCATTTGCTTATTTAATTCAGATCTTCTTTAATTCAATTATTCATTTCACAACTAGATAGAATATTTTAGAATATATTGGCATTATTTGACAAAATAGTTTTAGTAAGTTTGTCCTAGAAAATCTGTACTTGAAACAGACAAGTTCTACCCCAAGTACCAATTAGTAAGTTGGAAAATTTGTCCAACCATTTATGCATAATAGAAGAGCTTAGGTGAACAGAATTGAAAACTTATTCCTGGGAAAAATAAAATATAAAAAGAGTGAATTTTAATGATCACTGATTATACCACAGAAAATAAATGTTTCTAGGAAAAGTGATGCTTAGATAAATATGTATTTGCCATCTCACTAACTCATGGGAGCCTGCCTAGTTGGAACACTACACCATGTTTCAAACAGCACTTTCCTTTTTATGGAAACTTACCCACTGTTCACATATAATAATTTGAAGAAAGCAGAGGATTCATGACAGTAAACATTGCATAAAGCACAGTGTAACATGGATATTTAAAGTACTCATGATTGCAGGTAAAACAAATTATAAATTAAGAACTTTGTCATTAGTCATTCAGGTTGTGCCTACCCAACACCCAAACAAATCAACCAATTTATTATAAAATACCAAACAATTCAATTTCTGTTTGTTGATGTTTTGCTGGTTTTTGTTGTTGCTTTTATTTTATTAACTAAATTGACTCATTTATGTCGGAAGCGATTTATTCTTTTGCTGCTTTGTAGAAACATTCTTAATGTTGGCAACATGCATCCGACGGCAAAACAAACAACAAAACTGAGAAGAAAAATGACTGCTGCACAGATTTTAAGAAACATATTTTCCTGTTCACTGATCTCCTTTTATCTTCTACCCATATGTTTCTGTGTTGCAGTTTTATCTCTTCCACACTTATGGAATGCTTTGGCAGGGGAAATGAATTCTGATGAAACAGACTTGGTAAAATTCCAGAAAGTTTTTAAGAAGTTCAGATACCAAACACAGGACCTGCATTGCTATATGTTGCAAGGATTTAAGTTCATTTGCCAACTGACTCTGGCTTTTTGCTTGTTTGTTTGTTTGATATGTGTGATTTTATGGTGTGTGTTTGTAATGCTCAGTGATTCGATTGTATTTTTACAAATTGACAGACTTTTACCAAACCATGAGGTCATTTTTTACTGTTCACTGTATTTGGTTAAGTGAAATACTTCTCAATGTATGAACAAGCTAGGAAAGGTAAGTGTCATGGTAATAAATCCAAGGAGTATGTTTCAAGTACCCATAGGAATGGCCTAAAGAGCAGCCACGCAAATAGTCATGTCATGCCAGCAACTGAGATTGTACCATTAGCACATTTACCCCTCAATGGCCACAAGAGGGAACCTTGTTTCATTTATTCTCTCAACATAATGCCTAATGCAATAATTTGCATGCATTAATATGTCAGTAAGCTGCAACTTTTCAGACTCAATGCAAAATTTATCTCTCGCCTCAGAATGCAAATATTTGTATCCATAAATACACTTCTTAAACAGTCCTGAACAATGGAGAACATGTTACTATCATTCCCTTCTCTTAATCTCTCTCTCTCTTACTATCATGGGAATCTCTGTTTTGTTTACTTCCACTTTCACTCTTGCTCAGCCTAGAGTTGTTCTGGAAAAAATGATGGGAGAAGAGTTGGAAGAAGTGGCACTCATTCCAACAAACAATTATGAAGTAAGCACTAGGTGCTAGGCACTAAACTCTTCCGTTAATCTGTTCATGCTAGAAATATGAATGTCAATGGTAGACATTTATTCTTATAAAACCTCATTAATTATGCCACTACTATAGTCTTCTGTATAAAGCTAACTTGCATTTTGTGAAGCTACAAAGTTAATTTAATATGAAAAATATTTCCCTATGTTATAGGGACCTCTTTAGTCTTTTGTTCTTTTTCCGTTTGAGAGTTACAAGTATATGAGGAAATCTGTCTCATTAATAAAAATTTGGGGATTTAGGTTGAGCAAACGTTTGTTTAATTTAATCGCCTTTATTTATTCGTTTTGGTGGCTGGCTGGTCCCTTGACCGTGGTGTTATAATAATATTGTACTCTAACCAACTGAACTTTCCAGTCCTATTAATTCTTTTTATGACTTTTTTTTTTATCTTCTCAGATTTTTGTCTCTTCACCAATTTCTATGCTATAATATGTTCCTTTTTCAGGTCAGGGAAATTCCTGAGTAATGCTGAGTATTTTTAAAACATTATGGGTTGTAATAAATATTTTCCTTTTAAAGATAGTGGCCCATTTTGTTTAGAACTAGCATAGCTCTCTCTTTTTTTTTTATTACCAAAATTCTAAAATCATATTTTATTCCATGGTAAATATAGAGAATGGTACAAACTCTATATGATGAGTACCACTCTCTCAAGCACTCACAGTACACATTCCTTGGATATCATACTTTTTGTGAGAAATGATGTGCTTTTATTCCATAATTATGTAATGACTCATAGTTCTCTATTTTCCTTGGCCTCAGAAATTATTTTAAGTCAAACATTTAATTACTTCACTTTGTTTGCTAATTTCTCCCACAAAATATATTTTATTATCTTATATTTATCTTTTGTCCTGATTTTTAATATATTGCTTTTTACAGTATTCTGGTGCTTGTACCTATGTTAAACCTGAAAATAAAATCAATAACAAATTTGACAGTAAACTGAAGAGTGGGAGAACCAAAAAACTCATGCTAGCCCTTAGTTTATAAACTAGATATTTAATGGAGGTTAGGAAATTCTTGTTTTCTATGGATGCAATTAGTAGGCTCTAGTTCTCTCAGGAAATTTAGATTGAAGCAGTTGGGGAGTTTAGCACAGTTTGAGGGAGCACAGTTCATGCAGACCACCTTTACATCTGACACCAACTACAGAGTTCGAGGAAATCCCCAAAGCACCCTCAGGTTTGATAATTTACTAGGATACATTGAATTTACTGAAAGCTGTTATACTCATGGTTACCATTTATTACAGGGAAAGGATACGGATTAAAACCCTTTAATCTGTATAGTGCAGAATCTAGGAGAATCCCAAACAAGAACTTTCCAGTTGTCTTCTTGCTATGGGGTTATGACAGCATTATTCACTAGCATTGATGTGTGACAGTATGCACAGAGTATTGTCAACTGCAGAAGCTCACCCAAGCCTCAGTGTTCATAGATTTTATTGGGGATTCATCACCTGGGCATAATTGATTACCCACTTGGCTTATCTAAGTCTCCAATCACTCTGGTGGTCAACTGATACCAAGTAACCCAAAGCCCCAACTTGAGTCATATTGTTTATCTTTTCAGTGTGGCTAGTCTTCACCCTAACTCATATTGTTAAACTATCTGGTGATCCAAGACCACCAGGAAAATCAAGACACTCCTGTAAGGCATGGCATTCCAAAGGCTTAGAAATTATATCCCAGAAGTTAAGGACCTATTTTAGGGCAAGGTTAAATTATTTACTACACAGCAATAAATAAACAACACTGTCAGTAAAATTATTTGAAAATGGAAATTTCTGCATGCAGCCAAGATGAAGTAAAAGGTACCAGTTATACTCTATTGCTTGAAACATCTAAAATGCTGGACAAAATATATGAAAAAAATGGTCTTTAAGATAATGTACATTAGGAAACATAGGGCAGTGATCCCAGAGAGATGGGAAACAAATGAGGTGAGCCGTATGATTGGTGCACTTTAGTGCTTGGAGAATTTCTAGGCTGTGGCACAGTGAGAAAAAACACAGTCATAGTTGACATTCTCTTAGGTAGAAGGGACAGATCTGAGACCCTGGGGAACCTAAGATAACTAGAGTTCTCAGAATAGAGTATAGAAGAAGAGATAGCTATATAGGTCAGGAGCTCTGGAGATCTGTAGAGACCCCTTTGAGTCTCCAGCTGAGAACTGATCAGGGCATATGTCACTGATCCCACCAGCTAGAGTGGAAAAACCCCATAATTCATGCATAGAATACTCAAAAGGGCATTGCATCAGTAATAGAACAAAATAAGCCCTGCACTAAATTTTTCTTAAATAACACATCAAGTAAATTTAAATGCAAGACCTGAATCAAAATGTCTCCAAGTAACTTTTTTTGGACCCATAACAATTATCAATATTTATAGGAATAACAATTATTCAGCACTCAACAAGGTAAAATCTACACTGTCTAGCATTCAATGGAATCACCAGGAACACAAAGAAACAGAAAATTAGGACCCATAATTAAAAGAAATGTCAGATATTCAAAAATTGCCCAGAAATGACACATTTTGAAATTAGTACACAAGAACATTAAAATGGTCATGTTAACTTGCCATAAGTTCAAGGAGCCGGGAGAAATATTGAACATGGCAAGTAAAAAAAGATATTTTTAGAGGTGACATTATATGTCTATAAATGAAAACAGCAGTGACTGAGGTAAAACACACACACATGCATGCACACACAGAATATGATTAATGGTAGATTAGACACTGCAGAAGAAAAAAATAATGAGCTTGAAGACAAAGCAATAGGAATTGTCCAAAATCAAACACAAAGAGAAAAACGTCTAAAAAAAAAAATAGTAAATATTAGCATCAATGAACTGTAAGAAAGCTTCAAATGGCCAGATATGCAAATAGTTGGAGTACCAAAGGAGAGAAAATGGGGAGAGAATCAGAGAAAATGTTTGGAAAATAGCACTAAACATTTTCCAAAGTTGATGAAAATTATAAGCACACATGTAAAAGTTCAACCAACCCAAAGTGTAAGAATTGTGAAGAAAATTACAGTAATTCCCCCTTATTTGCATGACATACGTTCCAAGACCGCCAGTGAATACTTGGAATCCCAAATGGTTTTTTTTCACATATTTGTACATGCATACCTATGATAAAGTTAATTTATAAATTAGGCATGATGAGATTAATAACAATAACAAAAAATATATAACAATATACTGTAATAAAATTTATGTAAATTTGGTCTTTTTCTCTTCTCTCTCTCTCTCTAGATATCTAAACATGTTTTGGACCATGATTGTCATGGGTGACTGAAACCTAGAAAAGTGAAACCATGAAGGAAGGACTACTGTAAACCGAGACATATTGTAATCACATTTCTAAAGATTATTTATACAAAGAAAATTGTAAAAACACACAAGGGAAAAAAGACAAATTACATACAAAGGATGAAGTTAAGAATGACAGCAGACAACTGTATGGAAATAATATAGGTTAGAGGCAGTTGAATAAGAGTACTGAAAAAATTTTTTGGTCAAGCTAGAATTCTATACTCAGTGAAAAAATCTTTCATAAATAATAGCAAAGTACAGATTTGTTCAGTCATGCAAAAGCTAAAATATTTCATCACCAGTATATTTCCACTACCATAAATCTATACCTTACATCATACCAAAATGTTAACTCAAATTGGATCATAGACCACGCAAAATCAAAATTTACAACTAATGGAGAAAAACACAGATGAAAACCTCTGTGACTTGAATGAAAAAGTATTTCTTAGATAACACACTAAAACCACAATGCGTAAAATAAAAAAAAAAAAAGGATGATTTAGAGGTCATCAAAATTAAGTACTCCTCCTCTTCCAAAGACCCTGTTAAGAGAATGAAAAGACAGGCTTTAGTCTAGGAAAAATGTTGACAAGTAACATATCTGATAAATAATTTACATCTAGAATATATAAAGAGTTCTCAAAACCCAGTGAGAAATCAACCCAATTTTCTTTTTTTTTAAAAAAAGGAAAAGATTAGAACACACACATAAAAAGTACTCAACATCATTAGACAGTAGGGAAATGTAAATTAAAATGACAATGAGCTACCTCTACATACCTATTAAAATTTCTATAATTTTAAGATAGATTTTATCAGTTGTTAACTAAAATGCAGAGCTACTGGAACTCTTGTACACTGTTGGTGCAAAGGAAAAAATAATGGTACAAACCCCTTTGAAAAACCATTTAGCGGTTTCTAAAACGTAAATACCTGGCAGGCATTTCACCACTAAGCATTTAGCACAGAGAAAGGGAAATAAAAAGCAATACAAAGACTTGCACATAAATGTTCATATCGACTTTATTTTTAATTTAAAAAGTTGGAACCAAACCGAATGTCCACTAATAGGTGAATGGATTAAAAAATGTAGTTTTTCAATAAAATGGAATACTACTCAGTTATGAAAAGGAAAGAACTTCAACAGGTATAGGCAAACTATGACCCTGAGCTAAATCTGGTTGACAGTGTGTTTTTGTGTGGTCCATGTCTAAGAATGTTTTTTTACATTTTATGGGTTATTAATAAACAAACAAAGAATAATATGTAGTGGAAATGTTATACGGTCCACCAATCCTAATAGATTTACTATTTGAACTTTTGCAAAAACAAATAAAAAGTTTTCTGAACCCAACTCTACAACATGGAAGAATCTCAAAATAATTATGCTCAGTGAAAGAAGCCAAAGGTAAAAGAACACATATTATATGGTTGTATTTATGTAAAATTCTAGAAAATGCAAACTAAGCTCTGGTAATAGAAAGCAGATCACTGATTGCTGGGAAGGCAGGGCATGGGAAGGAGTGGGAAGAAGAGATTACAAAGGGGAATGAAGAAACACGTGGGATGATGAAAATGTTCATTATCTTGATGGTAGTGATAGTTCCACGTATATCTACATATGCAAAAAACTTATCAAATTGTCTACTTTAAACATGAAGCTTATTGTATGCCTATTATACCTCAAGAAACTCTTAAAATTACTTTAAAATGATGATTTGATGGCAATAATGGCAACAGCTACCAATAGGTTCTATTTTCATTTGTATTTTATTTATATACCAGGTGTATTCTTTTGGTATCAACTTGGTGTGATCAAGTTTACTTTAAAATAATTTTTTAAAATGAGAAAGAAGAAGGAGTGAATACTCCAAAAGCAAACTGTGCTTTTCCGATTCTTTTTTAAACACCCGAATTTACTGATGTTCATCCTTAAGATGCCTGATAAAGAGCATCCTCATAAGAAGAGTCACCCACGTTCTGTGAGTGCAATGCAGACTAAGCCCAAAACCTCTGCTGAAGATTGAGAATGTCTTTATTTGGCAAATCATTAAACAACTGACAAGGAAGAGGAGTAAAAATGAGAGAACTATGGGACAACTCCCTAACAGAACATTTTTGAGGTTCTAACATTCATTTGATATCATGTTGCACCCATTGAATATATTTAATGGTCAGATATTACTAAAATTAATTATATTATTATGAGTTTCTAATTTGAACAAGACAAAAATAGACATATTTTTTACACCAGAAGTCATGTTCACGACTCTAAAATGATTAAACGAGTCCTAAGGTTAAGTTTCTCAAATATTGTTAGCTGACATTCACACAATAACATATACCACATGTTCAATTTTGACTTCCTTATTATAAATAATTCGCAGTGTTCTAATAGGCATGGAACATGTTCCTTTATTTGTATAGTTAGATATAATTCTGGTGGTGTCAATGAGCATGTGGTGGAAAACTTCAAAATAATGATTTTTAAGTTTCAAAAGTAGCAGATAGACTGACTGACAGAGACAGAGCGAGATCTTGGAACATTAGAATTTAAATTTTAGTATTCATATATGTTTCAATCATAACACAGAAAATTGACCTGACTTTTTTTTAAAACATTTTTTATTTGTGACTATAAACCATTTATTCTCTGGAGTCAAAGCATGAGACATCATTTACTAACTTTTTTATCTGCCATGTTTACCAGTCTCAGAGATTTTGGACTTTTTTTTTTTTATTGACCTTGATTATATCCCTAAGACCATTGCCATGGTTCAGATTCTCACCATTTTCAACTGTTCGTAACTTGATTTTTACAAAAGACACAAAATTGATCTTTTGTGACGCCAGGATCTGCACTTCTCAGACCTATGCCACAAATGCTTGTCAACTTAATCTTCTGAATTCCCTTTTAAATTAAACTTTCAAGGACTTCTTATAATTTTGTCATATCTTATCAAATATAAATTGATTTATCTGTTTTACAAAACCTTTGAATTGTGGCCTTTCCTACTTAGTCATTCTTATTCTAATATTTCACAATTCCAATATTTATTTCAAATGAATGAATGGATGGATGGATTTTTCTCTTGTGTTTGTTTCTGTCCCTCTGGCCTCTACTCTGTCAGTCTGCCCAGCCTGGAGATGCCTTTCACTGGACCTCTGACTAGTCAGATTCTGCTTCCTACTTGGTCCCGCTCAAGTCCTATATTTCTATTATTCCCTTCCCAGACTATTCCAGCTCGATGTAATGCTTAATCATAGGTAGCCTTCTTTTTCTCTAATCAGTTATTGGAATTCTACGGGTATTAATCTTATTTACTCATGAATCTTATAAAATTATGGAGTATGACAACATTAGTTCTCAGTCTAGTAAAAATCAAATTGGTGACTTTAAACATCACAGTGTACTGGCAAAGATACCAGATCTGACTGAGAAAACCTGGCCTCTTATCTTAGCTGTACTCTAATTAATAAATTACTTTTTAAACTTGTTCATTATTTAATTCACCAATATTTATTGAGTTATATTTTGTGCTGAGCAGTGGAGCTTCAATATTGAACAAAATAGACTTGACTCTTGTTCTCATATATTTTACAATATAAGTAAAGTTATTTAAAAAAAGACGTTTGCATCAAACTTACCGGTGTTGAAATTCTAACTTGGGTGCTTATCTTGGGAAGTTTGCTAATCTCTAAGTTTTTCTTTCTTTTGTCATCACATAAGTTTACTGGCATCTTCTTCAAATGGTTGCTATGAAGATTATATACAATAGCATCATCCACTGATTCCAAGAAACACCCCTTTTTCTCACATTTCAACATCTTTTACACAGAATGTGATATGTAATCTGTGATGTCTTTTGATTATATTTGGTAATGCTTTCTGTATAAAATGAAGGTGTCATAGTATGTGAAATAAGGTAATACATGTTGACGAGTATCACAGAATCTGAAACATGGTGAAAACCAATAAATGATAGTTATTACTCATAGTAGGGAAAAACAAAGACTAGTAAACAGATTATTAATGTATATTAAATGAGAAAATTTCAGGAAATACAAAGACAAGAGAAGTGCTCGGTGTTATCAGAACACACTGGAAGAGCATGTAATCTATGCTTTCTAATGCATGCAACTTCAGAGATGATAAGAGATAGATGAACAAGATTTAGTGAGGGAAAAAGTAATAAGCAGACAAGAGGAGAAACATCATGTATACCCTGAGAAGGAAGTGTATCGTGTTCAAAGTTAAAAAAATAATAATTAGGTATTTCTGTAGTATACTGAGAATTGGCCAAAGATGAGACTAGAGAATTAAGTAAAGATCAGGTCGTAAAGGACATTTTAAGATATTTTGATGATTTCAAACTTTATATGAAGATGATTGGGAGACATTGAAGTCTTTTCAGAAGCAGTGAAATTATAAAAGATAAACTGTAGGGCTTAATTACTTAATTGTCTATTGCGCTAGATAATGGAATAAGACATTATCTAAATATGAGTATTATGAATTTCCAAACTTTTATAAGAAAAATAAAAGATCACAAAATTTTGGGGGAGATAATTTCTCTCCAGCCATGTTTCAATACCCCCCATCTTCACTGTGCTTTTTGTACTTTACAGAAGAGCTTCAACCTATACTTTTCAATATAAATATAAATATATATTTTTGTATGTGCATATTTATATGTATACTTACATATTTAGGCATATATTCATATGAATATATATATATATATATATATATATATATACACGCAGAAATTAACCTTATTTTATTTTATTAAATTGCAAGCCCTGGTGCAGTAGCAGAACATCAAAGAAAGAGAAAGCAGTCAGAAAGTCAACATGCCTACCTTGGCTTCTCTTTCAAAAAACTCCTTGAAAAACATTTGAAAATCATTACTTTTGATTTTCCTAGCCTCTTTCTAAATCAAACTTTAGTTGTGCCCTCATTTCATTCTCTGTTCCCTAAAGCGCTCATCCTGTGTCCGTTGATCTTGCAATATTTATTAAACTATTTGTATGTTTCTCTTACATTTATAGTGAACACGAAAAGTGTCCTAAATATGACCATATAAAATTATAATCACACTTTACAGAAAGTTATACAAATGCTAATGCACAAATATTCTGTTTTCATATTCTTTTTTTTTTTAATTTTATTTTGTCGATATACATTGTGGCTGATTATTGCTCCCCATCACCAAAACCTCCCTCCCTTCTCCCTCCCCCCCTCCCCCCCAACAATGTCCTTTCTGTTTGCTTGTCGTATCAACTTCAAATAATTGTGGTTGTTATGTCTTCTTCCCCCCCCCCCCCGGTTTGTGTGTGTGTGTGTGTGGGTGTGTGTGTGTGTGTGTGTGTGTGTGTGTGTGTGTGTGTGAATTTGTATATTAATTTTTAGCTCCCACCAATAAGTGAGAACATGTGGTATTTCTCTTTCTGTGCCTGACTTGTTTCACTTAATATAATTCTCTCAAGGTCCATCCATGTTGTTGCAAATGGCAGTATTTCATACTGTTTTCATATTCTATTTCCTATTTCTTCTTGTTTTCCTTTTTCAAAGAAGACCCCTAAGAAACATATAGATATAATCATGGCCATTTTATAAACAGCATTGAAGGAAGATGTTAATTGCATACCCAGCCTTTTGTACTATTTCTGATAGGATGTGTTTTCTGGCTCACAGGACATGATTTGACATTTTTTTCTTAATAGACAAGACGCTTTTCTGAAAGATTAAGGGAAATCATTTAAGATCAGATAGGATATTACAATGTCTGTGGACTATACCTACTTACAAGGTTTTAAAACTAGAATATTACATAGAATGAAATCATTCCTATATTGCATGGATGATTTGGTTTTTACAGGCAGTGCAATGCAGGAAAGGAACCTCAAATCTGAAAAGGTGTGAGAGGATTGAAGCTACCAGTAGCCTTTAGGCCATCTGGAAATCACTGGTAACATAAAGGTTTGGTTTTGATATTTTTATGATTCCCCACACAAGTTGGGGAATCTGAATAGAGACACCAAAACAAACAAGGCTTGTAGAAATCAGACCCTTAGTGAAAAGATAAAATAGGAAAAGGACTTTTCCTAAAGTTATGTCGGTAGCAAGAATTAACAAGGGTTTTTTCCCAGCAAGTCTGATCTTACATAAGTTTGTGATCCAAATCCCTATCATTCAAGTCTTCTGAAAACCCTTTAACTGGAAATATATTTATAGTGTTTCTGGATTGTTAGAGTCCTCACATACCTGGGAGAAACAAACATAAATCATACCAAAGATCTAAAAGAACTCCTCAGATAGTAATTTTTTTAAAAAAATAACAAAGTATGTGATGTGTGATTAAAAAACAAGCATTAACAATCGAGAAAGAAAACAAAAACAATAGACTGTGATATGCAAACATTTGAAATATTAGAATTATCAGATACAGAAAATAAAATAAATATTTAAGTATTAATAGAAGTGAAAGGGCACATCAATAGAGAGATTAAGAAACAGATTATATATGACTAAGCAGACTAACTAAAAATGAAAGATATAATTATCAAAAATATAAAAACTACGTTAATGTACTGAACAGAACATTAGGAAAAACTGAAAAGATTAGACTGAGAGATGTCTTTGAAAAATTACAAAATGTTATTTTGAAAAGAGTTCAGAAAACAAAATAGGAAATAAGAAAGAGGTTAGGAGACATAGACAATTACGTGAGAACACAGCATACATATATTTTGGAGTTCTAGAAGAAGGTAACACAAAAAATCATAAACTATCACTGAACAGGATATGGCTCTTAGGAAGCATAAAAATACAAAGGCAGAGCAAATAAAAAGATAACCACTTGTAGTAAGCAGAATAATGGCCTGCTTACTGAACCTTAGACCTGAAGGTTTTCATGCCTAATTTGTGGCAAATGTGAACATGTTATGTTATGTGGCAAAGGGGAATTAAGGTAGCAGATGGAATGAAGGTTTCTAATTAGCTGACACTGATATTGAAGAGTATCCTAGTTCTGTAGATAGGCCCAATATAATCACAAGGATCCTACAATGTGGAAGAAGGAGGTGGAGGTGTATCGGTGTCAGCACAATGTGATGAGAAAGACTTGACCAGCCATCACTGAATTTGCAAGAAATGCCACTAAAAGCTGGAAAAGTTAAGGAAGTAGACCTTCCTCTATTGCCTCCAGAAAGGAAGGCAACCATACCAACTCCATGATAGAAGCCCAAGGAGCACCATTTCAGATTTCTGGCCTTCAGAAAATGCAAAATAATATTTTATATTGAGTTAAGCCACAAAGTTTGTGGTAATTTTTTATAACAATAATAAGGAAAGAAATACACCATTGTTAGACTCAAAACAAAGAACTAGAAAGTACATAGAGTTTATTTACAAGGAAATCATATTTAGACTGTCAGCTGACTTTTCAACAGAAATAATGAGGAAACATCTAAAATATACTCCCAATTAATCTATCTTTTAAGAATAACGGCAAAATAAAAATATTTTCAGAAAAAGAGAAATTGAGATTAGTGCCAAAACACCCTACTGAAGAAATTCCTAAATGATATACTCAGGAGGAGGTAGTCTCAGAAAGAAGGTTTAAGATGTGACGAAAAGCAAAGAAGTAATATAGTATTCAAGTGGGTAACATTAACAATATTAACATACACAACAATAAAAAAATGTCTAATTTGGGAGTGATATAAAGATAAAACTAGAATGCTAAGTAGCAATAACATGTAAATCAATATGGGGTAATTGAATTTGAAGATATTAATGACTTTATGTTGTTCAGGGCATTATAAAGACATTGATAAAAGGAATATATGAGGAGAAATTTTGTATGTGTCCCCAGAAGACAAGTAGGATGTTCATAAAAATACAGTTTGAAATAGAAAACAAAACAAAAGACACCCTAAAAACGAACAACCAAACTGGAAACAACCCTATGAAAAATTCTCAACACCCTGTGTTAAGAATTTATGCAGTACAATGTGGGTTATTCAAACATGTAACTGTCTTTGTCAGGGTAAATAGTAGACGAACAAATGTTTATTTTCTTAAATAGAGGTTTCATGTATTCTTCTGCATACATAAAACATTAAGCAATAAAAAAGTAGAATAAATATGAATTTTGTTATTAAAAAGAAACTAAAAATGAAGGAAAGAGGAAGAAACAAAGAAAAGAAAGTCAATTTTACTTATGAATGATTTGCATCAAAATCCTCATGCTTACAGAAAAATCTTTCTTATTTTAATAATCTGAGACTTCTGTCCATGCCTGGCCCATGCCCACATATTTTAATAAGAATTATAATTGTTGAATCTAAAATTCTAAATCCAGAAAATCTATCATTTAATTAAATGTTAAAATAAATGAATCTTTTAATATGAACGTTTT
Source organism: Cynocephalus volans (assembly GCF_027409185.1). Lineage (NCBI taxonomy): Eukaryota > Metazoa > Chordata > Mammalia > Dermoptera > Cynocephalidae > Cynocephalus > Cynocephalus volans. Next base: position 100,626,452 of record NC_084460.1, on the reverse strand, counting down.
CAAATGTTCATTATTCTTGCACATTCTTGGGAAAAATACCTAAAGATGTTCTCAAGTTTAACAAAAATAAAAACAAGAGAGGAATATAAATTGAAAAAGGAGAGAAATTAAAGAGACTTTGTAAAGAGACTGGAAAAATTTATTATATTCTAAATAAATACTGCTTAAACTTACTATAAGTACTACTTCTTAAAAAAAAAAAAAAAGAGGATTAGCATAAAATGAACCAAAAAAACAGAAAGCATGTTGCAGACAATTATACATTAATTGAGACAAGATGTCGAGATTTATTGTGTGATAAGATGCTAAATTATTATCAGAAGAAATTGGTTACAGACACTGAAAAGTTCTTAATGTTTACAGAAAACTATAAACATATTTGTTAAATAACAATACTATTAGACATGTATAAATTGAATGTAGAAGTTCAAAACATTTAGGGCAAAAAAAATAAATAAAACAAGAGAACTTGATCACTCCAACAAAGGCAAGAGAGAGAGGATAATAACAATGGAAACTGGATAAATAATTAAATCAAAATAAATAAGAAAAATTAGTATAAATGTACAAATATTCACAAGAAATATATAGGGATCAACTCCCACTATTCAAGAGAAAACATCTTAAACTGCTTAGTTATAGGAAGAAAATCCAGCTATATGTTACTAACAAAAGACATGCTTAAAATAAAATATGAATTGGGCTGGCCGGCTAGCTCACCAGGTTAGAGCACAGTGCTTGATAACACCAAGGTCAAGGGTTCAGATGCCCATGCAGGCCATCCGCCAAAACAAAAAACAAACAAAAACAAAATAAAACATAAGTCAAAAGTAGAAAATAGATCTGGTTGAAACTAAACAAAATGCTGAAGCAAAAACTAAAGTAGTATTTATTTCTGATGAACTACGTTACATGGAAAAAGTTTATTATGAGATGAGATAAATTTCTACAGTGAAACAAACAAGCTCAAGAAATTGTATCTTTTATGATCCTTAAAACATAAACAAAATTGTATTAAGTAATATAAATTTAAAAAATGGTAATACACTAAAATGTCAAAATTAGTAACATTCTCTCAGAATGGGATATATTAAACAAATAAAAATTAGCAATGATATAGACCAAATCCTATATAACTTTAAAAAATTGATATATACTTTTATATGTATATATCAGGAAGAAAATATGATTGTTTATATATTTTAATATATAATCATAGTGAACAACTAATAATATTTTAATATATTCAAAAATTAGCAATAATATGTCACACGGTCTGACATCATAATCACAATATAGACAGTGTGCAATTTTAAAATTATGAAAAGACAGAATGTACAACTTTTCGCAAATATATTTTAGATTAATTAAAAATAGTCCAGTACTAGCCTACATGAAATATGCCCAATAGAGACTACGTCTCCCACTGTTTATAATTTAAAACATAGGGGCTTTTCAAGATGGAGGCGGCTGCGGCGGCTGGCGCGGAGTAGCTGAGGTGGAAAAGGTGGCCACTGGGCCTCAGGCAGCTGGGAAACTTGTGGACCTTCCTCTTGCCATCTCTTAAGGGAGGACTGCTGCTGCTGACCGGTCGTGGGGAGTGACCGCCACTTTGCCCCCGGCAGGAGAGGCTGCCTCATTTACAGGCAAGAGCTTTGAAGTGTGGAGCAGGAAAAGAACTGTTTCTTAGCTGCAAAAGCGAGTCTCGAAACAGGGAACACGGCGCCAGGGCTGCTGTGGATGCAGCCAGGATCCCGGAGGCCAGGGCCGCGCTGAAGGCGGCCAGCTGCCCTATTCAGGATTCGAGGTTTCAGGCCGGCATTAAAGAAGATTCCTGGGAGCGCCCGAGACACGCTGCGACTGAACAGCCCGAGGCGGCAGCGGCCGAGAACTGGGAAAGGTGGCAAACCAGAGACAGAGAGCGAGCACCCGACCTGGCACAGCACTGTGAGTGACCCCTGGCACAGCTCTGTTCGGGGGGTGGATGCCCACGCGGCTCCCGCCTGCACCATCAGGCCACTCACCGCCCGGTGCTGCCTCCATTTTCCCAGGTGCGGGCAGCTCTGCCCTGCTCGGCCATCACTGAGCCCTCCCACTTGCTGGCCTGGTGCCGGGCATTCCAGAGCCTGCGGACCGGCCTCCGCTCCCACTCCCTCCGCGGTTCTCTGGCCGGGCTGGTGGCGGGGGGCGTCCTGGGCCAGTGTCGGGAGGGCAAGGAAGTACGGGCGGGCCGACTGTCACTATACCATACCCTGGACTCCGGCCCCAGGTAAACTCCCTGTTACTGGGAGGCAGATACCATCTCTGCGGCCACCAGTTTGGAAAAAAGCCTAACGAATTTCTGGTTGGGAATAGTGTGGTAGGAGAGTTCCCAGGTCTGCTTGAACCTGCCAGAGACCAGGCTGCAGGTGGGCGCTAGACTCAGTTTATACTGGGGGGATACAAAGGTGAACAAGACCCGAGAAAGATCTACATAGTGCTACAAAGGCACCCAGAGAGACCGGTCGTCTGTGCCCAGCAGAAACCTGGTAGACTTCCTGGGCGAGGCGGTGCCGAGCAGGGTCTTGAAGGCCCAGCTGATAGACGAGGGGTGCAGAAGACACGCCCCAGCCCAGCACAGTGCGCACAGAGTGGGGAGACGTGCGGCCAGGGAGGCGGAGACTCGACAAAAACCACACACCCGGTGGGGTCACCACGGCACGATCTAACAGCCTGGGCCAGAGCACACGGAACAGGGAGAAGTCCTGCACAGGAAGTGAAAGCTCAACAGAGATCACACACCCTGGGGTACGTGACCCACCAGCGCAGCAGAGTCCAAGCTGACCAGAAAGGTGGCTCCCCGGAGAAGCCCAAGACCCAAGGCAACCACACACACAAGGCACTAGAGGCCAACTGAGCAGTCACGGAGGGAGCCATACGAAATTGGCAACCACAGCAACATCCTAGTTAGTCATTAGTCTCAAACCAGTGGACTGTGAAACCCCCTGCAACAATGAATAAACACTAAAAAAAAGATACCAGAAATACAAAAAATCAAGAAAGTACACCACCAAAAGTTAATAAATCTCAAACTCTAGATCCTATAGAACAAGAAGCCCTTGAAATGACTGACAAGGAATTTCGAGTGATAATTCTAAGGAAACTGAATGAGATACAAGAAAACTCAGCTAGACATCATGATGAAATGAGGAAAGGTATACAGGATCTGAAAGAGGAAATGTACAAGGAAATCAATGTCCTGAAAAAAAATGTAGCAGAACTTGCTGAACTGAAGAAGTTATTCAACGAAATAAAAAACACAACGGAGAGTTTAACCAGCAGGCTTGTCGAAGTTGAAGAGAGAACCTCTGAACTTGAAGATGGGCTGTTTGAAATAACACAAGCAGACAAAAAGAAAGAAAAAAGAATCAAGGACATTGAAGAAAATCTGAGAGAGATATCAGACAACCATAAGCGGTCAAATATCCGAGTCATGGGTATTCCAGAAGGGGAGGAAAATGGAGATTCCATTGAAAACATATTCAACAAAATAGTGGCAGAAAACTTCCCAGGTATAGGAAAAATCACAGATCTTCAGATCCAGGAAGCTCAACGATCTCCAAATGTATTCAACCCAAAAAGACCTTCTCCAAGACATGTCATAGTCAAATTGGCAAAACTCAGAGACAAAGAGAGAATCTTAAAAGCTGCAAGAGAGAAGCGTCAAATCACCTATAAGGGAGTCCCAATCAGGTTAACATCGGACTTTTCATCACAAACCCTAAAAGCTAGAAAGGAATGGGATGATATTTTCAAAATACTAAAAGACAAAGATTGCCAGCCAAGAATACTCTACCCTGCAAGGCTATCCTTCCGAAATGAGGGGCAAATAGTATATTTCTCAGACAAACAAAAACTGCAGGAGTTCACTACCACAAGACCACCCTTACAAGAAATCCTCAAGGGAGTACTGGGTTTGGTTCCTGAAAAATAACTACCACTGCCATAAAAACCCAAGAAAAATCTAAACCCGCTAGTATAATAAAAATGGCATTCATGAAGAGAAAACAAGCTAACAAAAACACTATCTACAACCTAAGGAACCAACAAACACAGAAAACAAACAGTAAATCAGAAAGCAAGGAACAAAAGACACCCAAGACAACCAAACAACCAATAAAATGATAGGAATAAATCAACAGCTTTCAATAACAACTCTTAATGTAAAAGGCTTAAATTCCCCAATTAAAAGACACAGACTGGCTGACTGGATCAAAAAGCAGGACCCAACTATATGCTGCCTACAAGAGACCCACCTCACCCATAAAGATTCACACAGACTAAGAGTGAAAGGATGGAAAAAGATTTACCATGCAAACAGAAAAGAAAAATGAGCTGGAGTAGCTATTCTTATATCCGACAAAATAGACTTTAAACTAAAAACCATAAGAAGAGACAATGAGGGACACTACTTAATGATAAAAGGACTTATCCATCAAGAAGACATAACAATCATAAATATGTATGCACCCAATGTTGGAGCAGCCAGATTTATAAAACAAACTCTATTAGACCTAAAGAAGGAAATAGACACTAATACCATAATAGCAGGGGACCTGAACACCCCACTGTCAATATTAGACAGATCATCTAGGCAAAGAATCAGTAGAGAAACACAAGATCTAAACAAGACTCTAGACCAATTGGAATTGGCAGATATCTACAGAACATTCCACCCAACAACCTCAGAATATTCATTCTTCTCATCAGCACATGGATCATTCTCCAGGATAGATCACATATTAGGTCACAAATCAAGTCTCAATAAATTCAAAAAAATTGCAATTATCCCATGTATCTTCTCAGACCACAATGGATTAAAACTAGAAATTAATGACAAACGAAACTCTGGAAACTATACAAACACATGGAAATTAAACAGCATTCTACTCAATGACATATGGGTCCAAGAAGAAATCAAGCAGGAAATCAAAAAATTTATTGAAACTAATGAAAACAATGATACATCATACCAAAACCTGTGGGATACTGCAAAAGCAGTATTGAGGGGAAAATTTATTGCATTAAACGCTCACTTCAGAAGAATAGAAAGATGGCAAGTGAACAAACTAACACTTCACCTTAAAGAACTAGAAAAACAAGAAAAATCCAAACCTAGAGTTAGCAGACGGAAAGAAATCATTAAGATCAGAGCAGAACTGAATGAAATTGAAAACCAAAAAACAATTCAAAAGATCAACGAATCAAAAAGTTGGTTTTTTGAAAAGATAAATAAAATTGACAAACCATTAGCATGGCTAACAAAAAAAAGAAGAGAGAAGACTCAAATAACAAAAATTAGAAATGAAAAAGGCAATATTACAACTGATTCATCTGAAATACAAGGAATCATTCGAGACTACTATAAACAACTATACGCCAACAAATTTGAAAATCTGGAGGAAATGGATAAATTTCTGGACACACACAAGCTCCCAAAACTGAACCGTGAAGACGTAGAAAATTTGAACAGGCCAATAACAATAAAGGAGATTGAAGCTGTTATCAGAAGGCTCCCAAAAAAGAAAAGCCCAGGACCAGATGGATTCACAGCAGAATTTTACCAAACATTCAAAGAGGAATTGACACCGATTCTTTACAAACTATTCCAAAAGATTGAAACGGACGCAAATCTCCCAAACTCATTCTATGAAGCAAACATCACCCTGATACCAAAACCAGGTAAAGATATAACCAAAAAAGAAAACTACAGGCCAATATCCTTGATGAATATAGATGCAAAAATCCTCACTAAATTACTAGCAAACAGAATACAGCAACACATAGGTAAAATTATTCATCACGATCAAGTGGGATTCATCCCAGCGATGCAAGGTTGGTTCAACATACGCAAATCAATAAATGTGATACACCATATTAATAAACTCAAGCACAAGGACCATATGATCATCTCTATAGATGCTGAAAAAGCATTTGATAAAGTTCAGCACTCATTCATGACAAAGACCCTCTATAAGTTAGGTATAGAGGGAAAGTATCTCAACATAATTAAAGCCATATATGCCAAACCCACTGCCAATATCATCCTGAATGGGGAAAAGCTGAAAGCTTTTCCTTTAAGAACAGGAACCAGACAAGGATGCCCACTCTCACCACTCCTATTCAACATAGTGTTGGAAGTACTAGCCAGAGCAATCAGAGAAGAGAAGGAAATAAAGGGCATTCAGATTGGAAAAGATGAAGTCAAACTGTCCCTGTTTGCAGATGACATGATCCTATATATCGAACAGCCTAAAACCTCTACAAAAAAACTCTTGGAATTGATAAATGATTTCAGCACAGTAGCAGGATACAAAATCAACACACAAAAATCAGTAGCATTTCTTTTCTCCAATAGTAAACATGCAGAAAGAGAAATCAAGAAAGCCTGCCCATTTACAATAGCCACCAAAAAAATAAAATACTTAGGAATTGAGTTAACCAAGGAGGTGAAAAATCTCTATAATGAGAACTACAAACCACTGCTGAGAGAAATTAGAGAGGATACCAGAAGATGGAAATTTATCCCATGCTCTTGGATTGGAAGAATCAACATAGTGAAAATGTCCATACTACCCAAAGTGATATACAAATTCAATGCAATCCCCATCAAAATTCCAAAGACATTTTTCTCAGAAATGGAAAAAACTATCCAGACATTTATATGGAACAATAAAAGACCACGCATAGCCAAAGCAATGCTGAGCAAAAAAAATAAAGCTGGAGGCATAACACTACCTGACTTTAAGCTATACTACAAAGCTATAATAACCAAAACAGTATGGTACTGGCATAAAAACAGACACACTGACCAATGGAATAGAATAGAGAATCCAGAAATCAACCCACACACTTACTGTCAGCTGATCTTTGACAAAGGCACCAAGCCTATCCAATGGCGAAGGGACTGCCTCTTCAGCAAATGGTGCTGGGACAACTGGATATCCATATGCAGGAGAATGAAACTAGATCCATACCTCTCGCCATATACTAAAATCAACTCAAAATGGATTAAGGATTTAAATATACACCCTGAAACAATAAAACTTCTTAAAGAAAACATAGGAGAAACACTTCAGGGAATAGGACTGGGCACAGACTTCATGAATACGACCCCAAAAGCACGGGCAACCAAAGGAAAAATAAACAAATGGGATTATATCAAACTAAAAAGCTTCTGCACAGCAAAAGAAACAATTAAAAGAGTTAAAAGACAACCAACAGAGTGGGAGAAAATATTTGCAAAATATATATCTGACAAAGGATTAACATCCAGAGTATATAAGGAACTCAAACAACTTTATAAGAAGAAAACAAGCAACCCAATTAAAAAATGGGCAAAAGAGCTAAGTAGGCATTTCTCTAAGGAAGATATACAAATGGCCAACAGACATATGAAAAAATGCTCAACATCACTCAGTATCTGGGAAATGCAAATCAAAACCACATTGAGATACCATCTAACCCCAGTTAGGATGGCTAAAATCCAAAAGACTATGAACGATAAATGCTGGCGAGGCTGCGGAGAAAAAGGAACTCTCATACATTGTTGGTGGGACTGCAAAATGGTGCAGCCTCTATGGAAAATGGTATGGAGGTTCCTCAAACAATTGCAGATAGATCTACCATACGACCCAGCTATCCCACTGTGGGGAATATACCCAGAGGAATGGAAATCATCAAGTCGAAGGTATATCTGTTTCCCAATGTTTATCGCAGCACTCTTTACAATAGCCAAGAGTTAGAACCAGCCCAAATGCCCATCATCGGATGAGTGGATACAGAAAATGTGGTACATCTACAGAATGGAGTAGTACTCAGCTATAAAAACGAATGAAATACTGCCATTTGCAACAACATGGATGGACCTTGAGAGAATTATATTAAGTGAAACAAGTCAGGCACAGAAAGAGAAATACCACATGTTCTCACTTATTGGTGGGAGCTAAAAATTAATATATAAATTCACACACACACACACACACACAGACACACACACACACACACACACACACACAAACTGGGGGGGGGGAGAAGATATAACAACCACAATTATTTGAAGTTGATACGACAAGCAAACAGAAAGGACATTGTTGGGGGGGAGGGGGGGAGGGAGAAGGGAGGGAGGTTTTGGTGATGGGGAGCAATAATCAGCCACAATGTATATTGACAAAATAAAATTTAAAAAAAAATAAATAAATAAATAAATAAAAAATAAAAAATAAAAAGCATCGCACCTAAAAAAAAAAAACAACAAAAAAAACACATAGGATAAAATATTGAAAGCAGCTCACCAAGGAATTGAAAAGTTATCAATATTAACCAAATTTGGGAGTAAAGACAAAGCAAAGAACAACCCATACAGTGATTAGTATCCCAGTGTTTCTTCCACTCTCATTTCCTGGCTTTAATCTCAGGATGGCTCCAGTGCAGAAATATGCAAGGAGCAAGGGATACAAAATTTCAAAAAAGAAAACCCTTATATTTCTGGCCAAAACACTGGGGGAAAAGGCCCTGTTAACTGAAAAAAATAAGTGTGTTACAAGCTGAATTGTATCCCTTCCAAATTCATGTTGAATCCCTACCCCCCAACGTGACCTTACTTAAAGAAAAGGCTGAGAAGGATGTAATTAAGGTTAAATGAGGTCATAAGGGTGGGTCCTAATCTGATAGAGCTGGTGTCCTTATAGGAAGAAGACACACCAGATCTCACTCTCTTTCTCTCCCATGTGCACACAGAGAAGAAGCCATGTGAGGAGATAGTGAGAAGGCAGCCATCTGCAAGCCAGAAAAGGAGACCTTAGCAGAAACCAACCCTACTGGCATCTTGATCTTAGCTTCCAGTTTCTAGAACTGTGAGCAAATAAACTTCTGTTGCTTAAGTCACCCAGTCCATGGTATTTTGGTATAGCAGACACAGCAGATTAATACCGGTTGGAATTCCTGTTCATGTATTTTTTTTTTCTTTTTCTCTCTTTTTATCTCTCCTGACCCTGCCAAGGGTGGCCCCAATCATGGAGCTGCACTGCAGTGGTGAAGTACAGACACCTACAACCCACGAAAGAAACATCTTTCTGGATGGAAGAATTGAAAAAAAGAGACTCTGTGATCTATGTGTTTGAAACCTAGATTGTTTTTTTCTATCACTTTTCTCTTAGTGTTTGTTCAGAAGAGGTCTTCAGTCATGTGGTACTGCACTGAAATGCAGGTTGCTAAAACTCAGAGAAACCTATCTTTCTAGATGAAGGACCAGGAAAAGCATCCTCTGGGAGTCAGAGAGTGTGAGCAAAGAGAATCCCCTAAATCAGTATATGAACTAACATAGCTCTTGGCTTACCCCGCTAACCTACACATATATGAGACAGACCCAAAACAGTTGAGTTTCTTTGATATTAGAACCACTGGCCAAGAAGGTAAGACAAAACTCTCAGTCTATAAACCTAACCAGGTAGATTGCCTGCTAAAAGACTCACCATCATCTAGAAAATTTTAATAGAATCCAAAGTCTACATAACATATGAAAAATGTCTAAGACACAATCCAAAATTAATCAACATATAAAAAACCAGGAAAATTCTTAAGGGAAAAATTATCAACCGGTACCAATCTTGGAATGTCCCAGTTGTTGGAATTGTCAAAAATTTTAAACAACTATTATAACTATGCTCCATCAAGTAAAATAAACACTCTTAAAATAAAAGGGAAGGTAGGAATTTTCAGCACAGAAATAGAAACTATAACAAAAGAACCAAATGGAAAATGGAAATATAACAGAATACCTGCAAGTGTTGGATACTAGAAACTATAAAACATAGCACAGGAATATTAAAGAAGACCTAAATACATACATGAGGAGGTATATGAAGATTCAAAATTGTTACGACATCAATTCTCCCAAAATTGAAAATGTAAATGATCTATAAGAGCCAACATGATTTTTAAAAGAACAAAGTTGGAGGACTTGAACTGAGTTCAAGAATCACCCTAAAGGTGCTGTAATCAATAGTGTGATATTGTCAAAAGATTAGATATTTAGGTCAACAGAAGAGATATGTCAGTCAGAAATAGACTCACATACTCAATGCTAGAAAAACTATATATTTATATGGAAATATAGTGTGACCCTTACCTCACATCAAAAAATGAAAATTAACTCACAATGGAAAATTGACCTAATGGTTAAAGCTAAAACAAATTTTTTTTTTTTTTTTTTTTTTTTTGGCAGCTGGCTGGTAAGTGGATCCCAACCCTTGGGATCTTGGTGTTATCAGCACCACATTCTCTAAAACAATATTTCTAGAAAGAATCAAAGAAGAAAATCTTTGCAACCTTGGGGTAGGCAAATAATTCATACATAAAATACTCACAAAACACACACGCACACACAATTTATGAATTTGACTTCATCAACATTAAAAACATTTGCTCTTTGAAAGATACTGTTAATAAAAGAAAAAGGCAACCAAGAATGGGAAAAAAAATGCTTGAAATACAAATATCTGTCAAATACTTGTACACACATACACACACAATTCATGAATTGGACTTAATCAAAATTAAACACAGTTGCTCTTTGAAAGATATCCTTAATAAGAGAAAAGGGTAAAAACACCCAACCAGTTGAAATACAAATATCTGTCAAATACTCGTATCCAGAATATATAAAGAACTCTTACAACTTAATAACAGAAATAACCAAATTTAACAGTAGACTATTTAAACAGACACATCATGAAAGAAGATATATGGGAAATACACACTTGAAAAGATGCTCAGAACCATTAGTCATCAGGAAAATGCAAATTTAAGTCATAATAAGTGTACCTACATACCCGTTAAAGGAGCTAAATTTTTAAAAACCTGACAATACCAAATTAAATGAAGTTGTGCAGCAACTGAAACTCTTATGCACACCAGTGAGAATATAAGATCATACAATCACTTTTGTAAAACTTCTTGATTAGAATACAAAGTTAAATACACTTCACCATACAGTCTAGCCTTCCATTTCTAGATATTTTCCCAAGAGAAACAACACCAGAAAGCCTTAATAAAGACTCATGCAAAAATATTTATAGGAACTTTATTCATAAAAGCCAAAAAAGGTGGAAACAACGCAGATGATCATCAAAGGGTGAATGGATAAACAAATGTAGTATAGGCATTCAATAGAATGAGCATACTGCCATCATGTGCATGAGTAACACGAACGTGCTGAGTGAGAGATACATGCTATGTCATTCTATTATTTATAAAATTCCAGAAAGAAGCCAAGTCTACCCAAATCAATCTATAAATTCATCTGATTCAGGGTTTCTTAGTACTGTTGAAATACCAAAAAAAAAAAAAAAAAAAGAGAGAGAGAGAGAAAGAGAATACTGAAGACCTTGTTTTGCTAGATATTAAAGTATGTTAAATACCTATAGATATTAAAATTGTACAATTATGGTCTATACAAAGGCAAAAAGATCAACAGATTTAATAAGGTCCCAAAGTACTTCCAAGTAAATATGAAAATTGATAAATTATGAAGGTGGCATTTCATATAAAAAGTGAAAGACTACACTATTTATTAAATCGCTTTAGAAACAATTTTTAAAGAGAATTAAAAATTGTACTTTGAAAAGGAAACAAAGTAATATTCCTGCCTCTCATATGATACAAAGTGAATTCTAAACAGCAAAACATGTATGTATATTAAATAATATAAATATATGTAAGTATATTAAATAATATAAATGATTGAATTTTAAATTTAGACAGTTTTTACAATTATTGAGGCTATAACTTTCCAACAGTGATATCCAACCTAAAATACAAAAGGAAAATCTGACTGTTTAGCTATATAATAATTAATATACTTTTATGATAAAAATGGCAAATGACAGGGTTAAAAAATGTTTTACAATATTTTATAAATTATATCTGGAACCTTTCAATAGTACCACAATCAATAATAAAAAGATAAAACACTAAAAAATTTTTAATTAAAAAGGCCTGAAAAGTAAAAAGTCATCTAGTTGTAAAGACAAAATATTTTATAATTGTCTATTGTGTCCATAATAGTTCATAAAATTAGTAGTTTCTAAAGGTTATCAGTAAAATCATGTATTCAAAAGCTGAGAAATTTTTGAACAACAAAAATAATGTAAGAAATTACCTTACACATAAATAAATGCCAAAATTACTAAAAAGAATAACCAAACTGTTAACGCTGGTTGAATTTAGTGGAGTGTTTGGGATTGGGAGGGGAAAAAAGGGGGGTCTTTCCTTTTTTTTTCTTCATAACACTGTCTGTACTTCAGGGAGGTAGCTCTCATGGCTGAAAAGTGTCAGCCGTTACAAATAACAAATATATGTCCTTTTTTTCTTTGTAAATTTGTCACTGGGTTGAGTGGTGACAATTAGCTTTGTACCTCATGAATATTCATAACCAATAAAAATAAATAAATACATAAATTTTGTCACTGTGTACCATATAAACCTTTTTCTATAATCTATTTTACATGATTATGAAGTAATCGAAGTTAGGACATGGCTGTGTGTGTGTGTGTGTGTGTGTGTGTGTGTGTGTGTGTGTGTGTGTGTGTGTGTGTGTGTGTGTGTGTCTGTATCCCCACAGTTTCAGCTGTTAGTTTTTGTTTGCTTGTTTTGTTTTTATTTTTCCTTGTCTAACTTTTCATATTCACAATTGTCTTCACATAATATATATCCCGTTCAAGACTGGCCACAGTTTTGTCTTATCTCTTCAACTTCCAGTTACTTCGCTATTCCTCAAAATAAGTTTCTAGGTCCTTCTTTGCTTTAAGCACTTACCGCATTCATGGCAGGCAAGCCTAGGAATTAAAATAATTCAAAATACATGTACATATTATATATGTGTGTGTCTGTATGTGTATGAATATACATGCCTATTTCGTATACATATGTGTGTTATTATATAGAGAGAAATATAGATATATGATACCAAACTATTAAACAATTTAAATGTTCTCAGCTATCCTCTCTTGTTTTTAATGACCTTTCATAGGTGGTACTGCAAAGCCTCAGCCAATGAATTCATTCTGTGACTTACAATGTCATTTTTTGCCATAGTTTCCCACTTTTCTTTAGGTTTATCAGAAAATTTCAGCACAAAGACACCTGTAGCTAAAGCAAGCCTCTTAATATATGATAAGAGATATGAGTAGACCAGTCATACTTATCAAGATAGACACAAAAATGTTTGTTCTGGGATGGTGAGGTCTTCATTTTCTTTTATTTTTATGTTAACCTAATATATTCAGGTTTAAAAGGGAAATTCCTTCATAATCATGAAAACAAAAAGCAGTATTCTGTGCAGGATTTCAGTCACACTTTGGATTTAGGTTTAAAATCCTATTCATAACAAATGCTGTTACCAAATGCAACTGTTGAGGGCAAATAGCAAATGAACTGAGACTGACTTAATAAATATAAGGTGTCTTCATTCCAAGAAAAGGGAAAAGGAGATTATGATTCAGTGTACCAGTGCAGGTTTTCACTAGTTCAATTAATGACGTGGAATGGGAAATTGAGTTTTGCATAATAATATATGGTTAGGCCAGGTGATTTTAAAAGAATCTAGTCCCCAGCAGTCAGCGCCACATTTGTAGTGAAATCCTCTATTTGGTTTCAGCAAAACAACATTATCTGCCACAGTAGATTAATATTATTAATTGTAATTCAATTCTGAGTGTTAGATTTTTGATATTTATTTTGTAATTTTGTTTTGTTTTTACAATTTTTTAAAACTATAAGTATAAGCTTATAGTTAGTTTTAGATTTATGTGTATTCAAAGAGAATTAATATAAAGAGATTTAAATTAAGTGTGGGAGTCTTTGAGAAGTGCTTTTCCAATGGATGATCTCTCATTCCTCAATTTAAGAAACATTGCTTAGGTGGCTCTTTAACATCTTAGTGTGTTCTCAATCTCATTATGTTCATCTACTTGCCATTTCTTCTCCCACTCCCAGAAGGGTAGTGGAGACCCAGGCAAAATATTGCAATATCTGGTAGTGGGAGGGATGACCCTAATGGCTCCTGTGAAGATTGAACGGCATTTTAAAAAGCCTTCCATTCAATAACATTGACCTTATTTTTTAACCACTTTAAGTAAGCATTGTAAGTATAGCAGTGTATATTTTTAAATGTAGGTTTATAAAAAGTGCCTTCCATAATATCTTTTCTTTATTGTGAAAAAAAATGGGCAAATTTACCATTACACACAATGTTTAGAAATGAATAAAGTAAGGATCAAGAATTGAGAAATGGGATATGTTTTGTTGAAAAATCAGTAAAATAGGCCACTATGAAATTGATTTATTAGAGATCTTTTAAATTAATAGATTGTATTTGCCTAAAATTGTTAGTTTGTTTCTGTGTAGAATTGGAAATAAATGTATTAATATTTAATTTTAGATATTTAAAATTTTATCTTATTTTAATATTATTTACTCATATATTCAGTTAAACTTTTAATTAAAATTCTAAAATTCTAAAGCTTCTCAATCCTATAGGACAGAAATTTTAAATCCATGGTTTTATGTTTTCTGGATTTCACAATTAGTTTAAATAGTATTGGCTATGCCAACTTTTACACTTGCCAGTTAAGGACATTAGAAAAGAAACTACCACCATCAACTATCACCACTTTTAACCCAAAAACATAGGGAAAAAAAAAAAAAAGTAAACAGCAGCATGGGCAATTCACTATATTGTTCCTATTTTTTCTTTTTTGGAGGGAATTGGTGAAAATTTGTACACCTGTGTACTAAAAGACTTTTGAGGAACTACTGGAGTAAATAGTCCTCAAGCAATCACACATTTGCTTTACAGATTCTGACTGCTTTCTTAAAGTTCTCAGAATGCCCAGCAAGCCTAGCTGTCTGTTGGCTACTTTCCCCCCCAGGGTTAAAGGCTTGTAATACCTTTGCTCAGATATAAGCTATTGAGTTTAGATCAAGTGTTATGAGACCATGTCAAACCTTTTGAGATTTTTTGTTTAAATATATTTTAACATAAAAATACAATATTTTGTAACATGTTTAATATAGGAATTTTCTTTTGATTTTAAAAATCTTGGAAAACATTTCACAGAGCAAATATTATATAGCAATACTATACAATGCAAGATCGTAGGAAACTTATTTTTACCTATGATTTTTACCCTTAAAATATACATTAATAGTTGTATTTCCATCGTATACTACAGTGTGGAACATTTTTAAATATAATATGAGACAAAATCATCAATAAAATAGAAGCCTTGATCATCTGTTAATATTTTAGAGCAAAATGTGAGATCATAAATACTTTTTCAATACTTTAATCTCCCATAAGTTAAATATTCTCTTACTATCTGAGGTACATTCTGTGCTACACTAGTTTAGCTTTTCTTTTTTTTAAGCACAGTTTTCATATGAACAATTTCTAATAGACCTTCCAGATATACAGCGTCTTGTTAAAAATTCATGCCGGCCAGAATACAAGAAGGTCAGAAAATGCCTTTGAATGTATGCCATGGTCTTTTCGATAATTCATTCAGGTTTTAAAAGGGAAATTCCTCATTAAGTAAAGGACCTAATGCTTATTAATTTATATTCTTAAGCAAGGGACTCCACTAATTCATTTATTAAATATCAAAGACCATATGTTTTCACCCCTTGTCCTTGACTATTGATTAATTGCCTTCAGCCAATATAGATGAAAGCAGGGGAGGAAATACCCAGTAACCCAGGTAAGTTTCTGATCTCATTTTGTAGCCTAATGAAAGATGGCACTCCTTTACATTCCTGTGCAAAAGCCTAGATGATACAATTTAAAATGAGTTTTCTTATGTGGGTGTAGATTTTTCAATAATTGAGAAATGTGATTCTATCACTTTGATGCAATGGGGATGGTATGCACAAATGGAGAAAATGAGTGTAATGGAAACAGTAATGGACTATGGAATGCCAGACTCAGTTCTCCAGATTTACCATATTCCTCATGGTTGCAGTTAATGCACCATAACATGCCACTCAAAGCATATTAATTGGAGTTAATAGATGTTCAGGGGCAAAAGGGTGAGGCAGGGGGGAGAATTTTTTGTTCAAATCAAGTTAAGAAATATTGTGTAAAATATAGTTAAACAAACAAAAACAAATTATTGATAAACAGAGATACAGATAGAGATAGAGAGATATAAAATAAATTTTAAAAATACATATATTTCCTTCCTGGCTGGTTGGCAGGTTGTATGAATATTTGGTTTTGTTTCGTGTTCATTTATGTTTGTTTATCAGTTGGGTTACTTGGATGAAAGCAAGGAAAAGACACTGCCTAAATTAAGCAGAGGAGGAATATTGAAGTACTGACAAGAAAGATGGAGAATAGATACGGAAGACACAGAAGTCAGGGTCTGAGCAGGAAGAACTCATCAAAAATCCTTTCAGGGAACTACCACGCAATGCATGAGTTCCAATTGCCTTTTGGTTCATCGTTTCAGCCCTTGGGTCACTCAGGTTAAGATTCAAACCCATAGGAAATACACTTCAACTGGCTGGTTTGAGCTACATATCCACCACTTTATATATAAAAGTTTCCTTTTATTTTCAGTTCCACCAGGACTGCACATAATAGAGAAGCAACTACAGGAAAGAGATCAAGGTGCTGTTTTCCAAAGAAAGGGAATTCTGCGTAACCTTAAATTTAATGAAACTCACTACAGTGCAGGATTCCCAAGATTATTTTCATATGTGCTGTTTTCTAAGTTTAGTTGACAGTGAAACTTTGTGAAGTTTTATTTGCTTGTTTGTATTTTTTTCAGAGCATTTATGTGACACGTATTGTTTTAAGACATTGCCTATGAGAACTGCTGCCTTAGGAGGATAGCTTGAACGATCAGGCTATGCGATCAGTAGAAGAAGCATTTAACTAGACGCTGTTTTTACAAAAAGTCTCATCCAGGCCTGTTAAATCTTTTGTATCCCTATTTTTTTGCATAGCTAAGTTCACGTGTAAGTGGGTAGTAAGATATTCTATATTTTAATGTAAAAAAACAAAGAGAAGCTCTTTTTCCAAATACTTTTTCATTTTATAGGCCCTACTACCAAATACGTATCTTCCAGACTTTTTAAATAAAGAGACATCAGTAGAAGACAGGACAGTATTAACAGCAATAACAGCAGCAGTAGCAACAGCAGCAACTAAGGTTTATTTTCTATGGGCCAGGCCTATTTAAGCACTTCACATTCGTTATTATGTTATTACAACAATCCAGTGCAGTATGTATTATTATTAATATTGTAATTTTACAGATGAGAAAATATAAACAGAAAAGCAGCATGCCCAATCACACAGCTAAGACAAAAGCCATAGAAGTTTATTTTTATGAATATATAAATGTATCTTATTTCAGCGTTTGTGCTTTCTCATTCATTTATTTAACCAATATATCTAGTGAACATCTACTGAGAGGTAGATAAATAATTTTAAATACTTAAATGTCACTATTCTTTTTAGGGTATTGGCAGAACTATAGTGTTTCACTAGCAGAAACTTTGGCTGAGTATCTATTAAAGTAACAGAAAACACAACTCATCTGAGTGAAAATTGTTATGGCTTTTGACATATATTTCTGTTCAGCTGATTTATTAGCCTTTAAAACATGCAAAATTAAATATGTGCAACTGACACCTCAGTAAAGATTATGGTTAATTCATTTTATAATCATATCTCAGGAATTTTATGGAGAGCTGGATGATTTAAAATCTGATGTGGGATATAGATCTTTCACTCATTCGATTCGATTATGGTCAGGAGGTCCTGAGCCAAGGAAAAAGCATTTATTTCCCACTTGGTTTACCAGGGCAATATTTATACATAGTTATCTACAATTTGAAGAATTTTTGAAGTGAAATGCCAAAGCTTATTTCTCTTTCACAGCATGTTTACAGATTTCAAAAATAAATGGAAGTGATTAAGAAGTTATCCTCAACAATCTTATATTTTATTCATTTAGTAAACTTGAATGTCACTCATCATTTTGGGATAGAGAGAAGGCATTTGAAAGTATCCTGGTTCTTTCTTAGCATATTGTCTCCTACCTTGGTTTCAATGCACTTAGCCATTTGTATTTTAGCTCAACAAACCAAACATTGTTTCTAGTTTTGTTCCAATTCAAAATACTTCTTAATCATGTTTTATTTAAAAATAAATAAATAAATCAGAGTAGAAATTGCATAATTCTATTGTCTCCTCTTTCATCTTTCTCCAATTGTAAGCTGTATTTTCTGTATTCACACCCGGAACTAAATGTAGAAGCTCTTTTCACCCTTTTTTTTAGAGTTATTTTCAATATTTACTATTTTTGGAATTTAGTACACCACAGGTTTATGTCACTATTTTGAAAAGAATCTTGTTGGTATATCACTTTTGTGTATTTTTCTTTCCTTTGCAATTTTAGTTGTTGCTTTTTCATAGGATTTAAGAAATGAAGTTTTAATTTTTAAATCTTATTTTGGAGATCACCATATCAAGTATCCTTAATTTACAGATGAAGAACATAAGAGCCTAACAAACGAATAGTGAAAAATAAAAGCTGTTATCTGTCCTACACTTACTATTACAAGCATTTAATGAAGTGTATTAATTTTATTATTGCATCTAATACCCATAAAAATACTATAATGTAGATATTGTTTTCATCCCTATTTGACAGGTAAAAAAATATGAAATGAGACTCATAAAAAGAACTTGCAAAGGTAATCAGCTAGTAGCTGTCGAATGCAGGATTTGAATCCTGTTCTGTTATTGTGTAAGTTTAGCTCATCACTACCAGAATTACTTCTGCCTCAATTTTATGAAAGGATGTCATTCAAACAGAGTCCCATACAAGGTCTGCTGAATCCCGTCTGGCTCTCCTTAAACAAAATGCTTCCCAAATTCAACAGAGAGCTTTGCATGTAGCCCCAATAGCTCGTTTTGATGTTTCCTCTTTTACCTCATTACAATAATTTGTAGTTTATTTATTTTTTATATAATCTCATATATTCATGGAACTATGTTACTATGGCAGGGTTTCCAAACCTCAACTCTATATACATTTTGTGTTAGATAATTGTTTGCTCTGGGGAGCAGTACTGTGCATTATAGGATGTTTAGCAGCATGTCTGGCCGCTACCCACTAGATGCCAGTAGTATCCTGAAGTTATGACGACCAAAAATTTCTTCAGACATTGCCAAATAGCCCCTGGCAACAAAATCATCCCTGGATGAGGACCACTGCTGTAAAGTTTTAGACTACAGGATCATACCTTCTCTTTCCCTGAAATGGGTTCCATGTTCCTAAATCCTTAGTTGTAGTGCCAACCACATTTTGTTCTTTGGCAATTATAGACTTATAGAAGGCATAAGATATTTTTTTTTTCTAAATGTTATCATCACTTATAATATTTGCTCATCTATATTTTTTCCCATATTGGGTAGCATTACATTTCTAGAAGACCCTCTAGTTTCTTTCTAGAATGTTTGAAAGAGAAATTATTATCAAGGCAAGACAATTCAAGCATTTATCATGTATTGATCTTTTCCGAAATGGAATTCTTAGATAAGCCATATTATGAAAACATCTTGACATTTTTCCTATTTTATAATCTTTAGTATGAAATCATTGTGCTTGGTCAGGCAGATGTAGTATCCAAATTGCTACCTAAAATAAAATACATAGGTATCTTTTTATTTCTAAATCAAGTGCTTTTCCTTTAATTGAATTTGCAAATAATTGTATATAATTATTACATAAAATTCTACTCTTCTCTTTTCACTAGGATTGTTACTCCTAAGCATGGTATAGCTTTCTTTAAGAGCGACTTGGATTTATGCCCCATCCATATTTGCCTTCTATATGTTAAGATTTTATATTAATCTTACTACCCTTAATCTCATTATTGCCATAGAAATATAAAGACATTAAAGGTTGAATTCTAAATGTACTTACTGGTTATTCCCTAGAAATAGTATGTAGCTGCACAACTCTTTTTTTTCTCTCTGCATTTTTACTTGATCCCCACCTCATTATTTATTATTGCCTTTTCCTTGTGGCATCCGGTGTTCCTCTTGAGATTTAAGAAATCTTGATTATGTCAGTAAATATCCTGAAGTATATGTTCTCTTTGGACCCATGAGATGCCCTTTGTCTCTGCGGGCGTTAGGGATTTTGTTAGCATAATGGTCCAAAAAAACCAAATCCTATTCTTTGATGCCATTTGAGCAACCAGCTGTTCATGTCTCATATCCTGTTTTCTCTTCCAAAGGTATGACCTTCAAATGGGGAAAAAAGATGAAAACACCACCTGGACTCCATGCCCTTGAGTTTCTACCTAATATTTGAAAAACATTAGTGACAGACTGTAGGTGTTTTCAAGCTCTAATATTAGTCTCGCATGTTTCAGCCCAACTGGTTAAAAGGTTTATAAGTTTTTTTTCCCCGTTCTGGGGGGAATATCTCTTACATCTCAGTTATTCTCTCCGAGAAGGTAACCCATTGCTTGATTAGCTATGAAGAAAACCATCACTCTCCATATTTCATCTCTTTGTACAAGTATTCTTCAAATCTAATAAAATTTCCAAACTTTTTATTATGTGAAAAGTGAAATATTATGTATTTAGAGAATCTGGATTTACTTTTGGTAGAAATACCTTCATGTGCTATACAGTTTGAGTAGTTAGAGAGAGAGGAATTCTCTGGTAGAATTTTTACTTTGCCAATATTTTGACTATTTAGTCTCTTTCCAACTACTGAATAGCTTTTTTCTCAATGACTTGATCCTTGGATTAGTTCCCCATCCTCTCTAAATAAGCTGACTTTAGTAATTGTTTAACAGCATCTCTGGCCTTTTTGTGTGTGTTCTTTTCAAGGAGTGTTCCTAACTTACATTTACAACCCTTAGCCTTCAGAGTTTCTAAAACAGTAAGAAAAAGTTAATGTATAGCTAAGAAGTCTCTGGAAATGATTCCTTACTGTTTTTCACTTCCATATATGTTTATCACAGTCATTCATTCTTTTATCCATTCATTCCACAAATATTTGTGGAGTTGTTACTATGTTTCCATCACTACTCTAAACTGAGGATTTGGTTGGGGACAACACTGACAAGGACCCTGCTCTCACCGTACTTACGTGCTAGGGGAGGCACACAGAGAGTGAAATATAATTCAGCACATACATTAATTTCATTCACATGGTGACAAGAGCTATGTAGAAAATACAGGGTGATGTGAGATAGAAAAGTGGCAGGGTTCCTGGACACTTAGCAATGCTACCTTAAGATAACTTGGCCAGTTCTGTCTTTCTGATGGCTTCTGAGATGAACTAGCATGTTAGCTAATAGCACTCCTTGCCCGAATTTGGTGAAAGTCATATCTCTTGAGTCACAGCAAATAACTACAGAACCCCACTGTGGAGTCAAATCTGTTATGCTTATTTCTTTACTATTCTTGAGAGATATTTCAGCTATTGGGATAGATATAAAATTCATACATACCTAGACAGGTAAATCTATCCTATACATACCTAGGGAGAAATAAATATCTCAGTCATTAAGAAAACAGACTTCAGTGTCAGAAAAAGAAAGAGTTTGAGCAAATTTCCTTACTTTTGGAGCGTACATGTTCTCATCTATAACATTAGATCTTCCCCCTCTATCTCACAGATTTGGAATGAGGATAAAATGGAATATCTAAGGATGGCTACTATCAGAAAAGAAAAGAAAAGTGTTCATGAGGGTGTGGAGAAACAGAAGCCCCTGTGCACTGTTGGTGGGGACATAAACGGGCATAGCCACTGTGGAAAAGAATATAGCAGTTCCTTGAAAAATTAAAGATAGAATTACCATATGATGCAAAAATTCCACTTCTAAGTATATATCCAAAATAATTGAAATCAGGATCTCAAAGAAATACGTGTACACCCATGTTCATATAAGCGTCACTCACAATAGCTAAAATGTGGAAGTGTTCATTAACAGATGAATGGGCAAGAAAAATGTGATATATACATACAATGAAATATTTTTCAGTCTTAAAAAGAATGAAATACTGACATTTGCTGCAACATGGATAAACCTTCAGGACATTATGCTAAGTAAAATAAGCCACTCACAATAAGACAAATAAGAAGGTACTTCCAAAAGTTTACGGAAAGATTCATATTATCTTTTAATTCCATTTTTCTACAAACTTTGTGAAGTTTCCTAATACGGTGTGATTCTACTTATATAAGGTAGAGGAGTCACAGTCACAAAGACAGAATGTAAAGTGGTGGTTTCCAGGGGTCCGGGGTGTGTGGGATGGGGAGTTACTGTTTAACGGGTATGGAATTTCAGTTTTACAAGATGAAAAGTTGTGAAGATGGATGGTTGTGATGGTTGCACAACATTACGAATGTATTCAAAACCTCTGAACTATACACTTAAAAATATTTGAGGCTAATTTTATGTTATGTGTATTTTACCACAATAAAAAAAATAATAAACTTTTAAAATGTGAAATCTAACCTAACACACATAACTGGGTACCTAGCATATGGTAAGCAAAAATATGGGTTAGTTCTGATTTTATACATTTTTGTTTATATACTACCTTGTTCTAGAAAATCTTTAAGACAGTAATATTTATTTGTGGTAACAATAGCACCTCAATTTTTTTAGCACAGTCTCAGATTCATAAATTTTATTTCATTTTTAAACTATGAAGCCTGGTTTAGTTTCCCTTGGTTTTCTGTTTGAAAAATATTATAAATTATAGATACCCCAAATACACTGTGCTCTGTGTATTGATAAATAGGCCTTGCCTTTCCTGCTTTTTTGGCTAGGCGTAACCACCTTCTGTACAAATGATTTAGAGGCCAGATGCAGAGTAATTTGAGATGTAGATACCCCTTACTGTGAAGCAATTATTGCCCTAGAGGCTCTTATCCTGCCTAGTTATAATTTTGTTATAAAGCAAACAAACTTTTCACTATGGAATATTCATCAAACTGTAGCAAAAGAATCATTAAGGATGCAAATTTACATGACCATATTGGTAGACATGTTGTAACGGTCTGCATCATAGCGTTAATGGCAATGAATAAAGTCTAAGATTTTCTCCAGTCTCATTCACTACAGATGAAAGCTTACTTGCCAGTCCCTTTTCTTTGTCCTGTTCACTCAAAATGCAGAAAAAAATATTTTCAAGAAAAGATTTTAAGACATAAGACTAGATAACTACAATTAAATATTAAACATCCTGAATAAGGAGTCTTAGAAACAAGGTGCTAAGAAAAAAGTGAAGTGGGTAGAGCCAAAGGTAAAAGAGAATTTAAATATTGAAAGAGGAAGTAGATGGTAGTGAGGTGAAAGATGAGTTGATGCTTTGGCCACATAGCATCTGTTCAAGTTCTATCCCAGAAAACACAATTTTGGGCTGAGAATATTCTGATTATCTTTTTTTCTTAACACCCATTAACTAACAAGGAAATGTGTGCAATATTTTGTAAATATACCATCAGTTGAATTACTGTTAAACAAACAAAAATATATACGTAAAAGGTAAAAAGGATTATGAATTTCCCTTCAACTTTTGGTTGAACAGAGAGAACACTGAGGGGAAAAATCCAATTAAATTTTAATTCAAAAAGAAAGCCCATATTTGCAAACTAGGAAGTCAAATTGAAGGTAGAAGGGAACTTTGAATTGTAAGTTATACTAGAGAGCACAGAAACTTATTTTTTAATACATTATCTGATTATATGTTTTTATTTTCTACTACCTATGAGAGCATCAACAGCTGTTATTGAAATAATAGGTTTTCTTCTGAAAGATTCATTCTCAATGAAAATGAGTATGTGCTCTGAATTCAAATTTCTAAGCTTCACATTTTATATAAATAGCAAAGCATTGTCTTTATGAGTGTATATTTAAAATTCCGAGAATAAGAAGTTTATGCTTTTAAATGAAAAACATTAGTCATTGTGAAATGAAAAAAACAGTATTTGCAAAGTCAAATTTTCTTACTATTAGCAAGACAGCAAAGAAGGACACTTAAACACGAGTTAACAACTTGCTTCTCTGGTGATTGTTATTATGAAGTATTGGAAAGGGGGTGGGATTAGTGAGGGAGTAATGAAGAAAATATGTGTAACCACTTTTACTTGTCAGCTGCAACATTTCCTGCTGATCAGGCTGCCTGTTATGAATGGCTAATGAGAAGAAAATGAAGATTGAAGTGCCAGAAAAGACCTAATAAGAGGTTTGTCTCCTTTTTCATTAGAATGTACTGTGGGAATATGAGAATAGAGGAGAAATGAGACTGATCATCTCTTTAGCTTCAAATGGTCTGTTTACTTCAAAAGGAAATAATACCAGTGCTCCTTTAAAACCTGGTAGATACGAATCCACGTCTTGTGTGCTGAGTTTATCTTCAAAGACCAGCCCTAAACTCTCTTGGATATGCCATTCTGTTTGGCAAGATTACTTAAACCCTTTTGATTTATTTTTGTTTGTTTGTTTAAGGAATCAGATCTAAAATGAGTGAATGACTTGCCTCTAAGAAAAGTCAGACATAGCACGTTTATTCTGGCTCAAGTGGTACCAAACTCTCATATTTCTTTCTTTTTTTTGTTCTTTTTCTTTCTTTCTTTTTTTGCTTTCTGTACGAGTTATGAGTTCTAAGAATCCCACTTACACTAAAAACTAAGAATTTCTGAAGAGAAAAACTATTCAGGGTTTCCGTTTAAAAATGCTACAGATCTCTTCAACATCAATGTTATAACAGGCCAGGAAAACTGCTTTTTCACCATGATGTAAAGAAGTAAAGGCCTGAAATTGACTTTATATTTTAATAACTATTGTCAAGAATTGTGATTCATTAGAGATTTTTACCCTACTTGCAAATTTACAGTTTACTGGAAGCTCAGAAATCTGTTTTAACAAGCCTCCAGGTGGTTCTATTATACACTAAAGATTGAGAATCATTAAATTAGAGTAAGACAACAACACAAAAAGCATGTTTCACAAACTCATGAAACATGGCTCTGTTATTGTTTTATGAAATATCGTCATTGCTAGAATAACTACCAGAACTACAGATTGGATATATGTGTGTTACATTCATTTATTCATTCATAGTTTTTCTTAATAAATATTAATTGAGCACTCATTATGTACAGATATTATATGTGCCAAGGAGACAGCAGTGAATGAAAGTACTAACTGCTGTGAAATGCAAGAATTTTCAAAGTTTTTGAAGTATCAAAGAATTTTAACTCACTCATAAGTAATAAAATATGTAATAGTTTTTCTCCACTCTGGCTGCACATGAGAATCACCTGTTAGGCTTTTGTAAAACTGTCTGTGGCTAAGTCATTCGCCTCCTGAGGCCAGTTATATTGAGAATTCTGGGGATGGTGAGTCTAAGTTCTCCAGGTGATTCTAATGCCCAAAGTGACGCATCACTGGTATTGAGTATCTTATTTAAATAGTGTGAAAGACCTTAAGTGATGAATTTGATTACTGGCATTCTCTGTAGTGAGACTTTAACCAATGCTAAACCTTTAATCACAATACAGTCATGTTGCTAACATCAGTGCCAGTACTTTCTCATACACCTGTATTTTTTTCTAATAAAATCCAAATATTCTATATAAAAACAGGTGCCCTGGGGATTCAAGGAAAAGTTTCTTGTGTTTTACATTAAACACAAGAAGTCACTAAATTTACAATACTGTTGGGAAAATAGAATAGTTTAACCAAGCCCCCTCACTTTGGGTCCAGTTGGGTGTGGTGCGACACATTCTTTGTAAACAAATTGTTTGTGGGGGTGGAGGTAGTGCACATGCACACCAATGTATCTTTTTAGTTTGTTGCAAGTGTGTATTCTAGAGAGTTTTGTGAAGCAGCGCTGGCTGGCAGAGCTCGCATCTTAAAAGAGAGCATGTTTACTTTGCTGGCAACTGCTCAGTTTTTCTATGGACTTTGCCGGAAGCAGTTGAGTTTTGAGTTTCTCTTTGGACTGCCTAGCTCCTAGACATGTGTGTGCAGAAATAAAGACTACTCTTTCTTCAACCAGGGCTCCACAGACCTTTCTTCTGGTTACCTAGCTTGTAGACCTGCATATGAAGCGTTTGTGACCCAGTCTGCACAATGGGCTTGAGGGGTCTGTGAGCTCCAGACCTAGCCCTGGCTCTACAGATACGTTGAAATATCTTTTTTTAGAACTTTTAAACATAAAATTGATTCATCACTTCTAAAGAGGAGTAGTAGATAATACCTCTATTGAATTTTCCCAGAGCTTTTCCTGTCTTATGTGGTGGTAGAAGATGAAATGCTGGGCTAGGCCTGCAGACCCTCCAAACCTGTTGTACAAACTGGGTCACTGACCCCTCACATGCAGGTTGCAAGCTAGGTAATAGGAAAAGATCCTGGGAGCCGTGGGTAAAAATTAATAAGCTTTGTTCAGATGCAAGCTCAGGTAGCTAGCAACAGCTGCCCTAGTGGCCTCCTGGGTGTCCTAAGGGACACCGTGGATCAGAGCTGTTTGTCCTTTATACTTTGTGAGTCAGGTAACCAAGGAACACCTAGGCACACATGCGCAATTACATCAAACAACAACCTAGGAACACCTGGGCAAAAGTGCACATATTTACATTAAACAGGCTAGGTCATGCTCAGCAAGATTCCAAACATCTGAGGGATCCTGACCATTTATATTTCAATTTTCCTTACATGAAATAAGAAGGCAAGAAAGAATGTGAAAATTAAATGAACTAAAAGGAAATTCACATTCATAAAGAAACTGATGCCATGCTTTTAAGTACTTCTAAAAAAATACCTTTATAATATCTAAGAAATAATTATTTTAACACCATTTCAGAAACAGAAAACATTTCAGGAGATTGCTTACATGTGTGGTGATAAAAGCACTACTCTAAGGGTAACAACAAGTGGACTTTATTCCTAGTTCTGCCTCCTACTAGTTAGACAAATTTGGAGACTTTTATACATGCTTCCTGTTCTGAAAAATTCTATCTGACATTCCTTATTTCAGTGTCAGTAATCTATGGCCACAATAAATAACAAACACCCACAAAACCTTACTATCATGGGACAACAATTTATTAAGCTTATGAGCTTGAAGGTCAGAGATTTAGGCTGAGTGGTTTCTTTCGGTCTTAACATGTCTGAGAGTCAGCTGGCTGGGGACTCCAGCATCTGTGGACCAGCTGGCTGTAGGCTGAGGTGATGAGCTCTGCTCCACATTCTTCTCACTTCCCTCCAGCAGGCTAGCTAAAGCATCTTCTCATGGTCAATGCAGATATTAAACAGCAAGAGGACATGCCAGTGTTTTCAAGCCTCTGCTTCTGTCATATTTGTTAATATCCTATTGGTCAAAACAACTATATGGCCAAGCATCGAAGATCACCAAAAAGTTACGTGACAGAGCTCATGAATACAGGGAGGGGTCAGGAAATGGGGAACATTTTGTAATATATCATAATCCACCCTTATCCACAATTATTCTCATTTCTTCCCCATGTAAAATACATTTATCCATTCTTTGACTTCCAAAAGTTTCATTTCATCATGGCATAAGGTGAAATGCAGGACAAGATTTCTTTTGATCTGGAGAATTGTGAATAAAAAAGAGTGAGTATGAGAGACACGTAGCAATAACTGGTCAAAAGTAATTCTGGAAATGTAACGGACAAGTATTGCCAGGTTCTTCCATGCTGAGTGTTTAGAATGTTTCTTTATTGGGCCTTATTTCTGTTTCCAAAAGTAGTTCCTCTGTCAATTGTTTGTAAGTACCCTTATTTCCAATCTCTGATATGTTCTTCCTTTACTCTCACTTTCCTTAGTCACTTCTCAGTAAATGACCCTTCCTTCTTGATAACAATGACTTTCTCTCTCTTTTTTTTAACTTATTTATTTTTATGGAAACATGATTTATTGTACATATCTGTGGGGTACAGCATTGAATATCAATACCTGTGTACAATATGTGGTGCTCAAATCAGGATAATCACTATATATATGTATTTATCATTACACAACGTAATCTTTTTTTGTGGTCCTTTACCAAGTACTTGCTAACCCACCCTCCCTTTCACCCTTTCCCTCCTCTGATGGGCTCAGTTCTGTTCTCTACTTTTGAAAGTACAACAAATAATTGTGATTGTTGCATCTTTCTTCCTTTCTTTATCTGTTTATTTTTTCTTAGTTCCCACTTATGAGTGAGGACATGCAGTATTTCTCTTTCTGTGCTTGTCTTATTTCACTTAACATAATTTTCTCTAAGTTCATTCAGGTTGGTATGAATGGCCAAATTTCATTCTCTTTTATGGCAGAGTGTATAGCTTTCTCAGTCTTGTTCCTGTACATAGGAAGTTGGAGGTCCAGAAGTCTTTTGAAATTTTGAATAGCCTCAGTTCCTTTTAGACTAACCTGGTAGAGCTTTTGTCAGTGTAGCTCTTTCAAACCTTTTTTGGATCTTACTTATATACATATATATGTATGTGTGTGTGTGTGAATTTATGCGTGTGTGTTTATATATAATTACAGTCCACTGTAATATGCTAAAAGCACACCCACATTTTTTGAGACATACTTCTTTCTCTCTAGACTAAGTTGCTGGCATTTTGAGTTTGTCAGACGGCTGAGTCAATTTCTGTATCTTAGTCCATTGGGAATGCTATAACAAAATACCATACACTGAATAACTTATAAACAGCATAAATTTATTTCTTCCAATTCTGGAGGCTGGGAAATCCAAGATCAAGGTGTTGACAGATTTGGTGTATGGTGAAGGCCCATTTCCTGGTGCCTTCATCCATGGTGCCTTCATACTGTGACTGCACATAATGCAAGAGGTGAGATAGCTTTCTGGGATTGTTTTTATAAGGGTATTACACTAATCATGAGGACAGAGCTCTTTTAACCTAATCAACTCCCCAAGGTTCCACCTTCTAATACCATTACCTTGGGTATTAGAATTTCAACACATGAATTTGGAGGGGACACATATATTTAGAGCATAGCATTCTGCCCCTGACTCTCCCCCTCCAATTCATGTCCTTCTTGCATATAAAATAGATTCATTCTATTCTAATATCCCCGAAAGTCTTAATTTTTCCTGCATCAACTCAAAAATCTAAAGTCCAGAGTCTCATCCAAATGTCATCTAAATGAGATATTGATGAGATTGAAGGAATCTTTCATTTTCAGGTGGATTTACCTCCAGCTGTAAGCCTATGAAATCAGACAATTTGTTTCCAAAATATAGTGGTGAGACAGGCACAGGACAAATATTTTCATCCCAACTGGAAGAAAAAGGAAAGAAAAAAAAGAGGGGGGGGGTAATGAGTCCTGAGCAAGTTCAGAACTTCAACTCAAGAATAATCTTTGGCTTGATTCACTGCCCACCAGGCCCACTGTGGCAGAGATCCCACCTTCTGGACCCATTGGGGCAGTGATCCTACCCCCATGGATTTCTAGGCACAGCCCACAGTGCAGCTCTCATGGTTGAAGTCACATTTCATCAGGTCTCCTGGGCCAGAATTGCACACAGTTTGGTCTACTGGTCTGAGGTTACAGGGACAGCCCTGTCCCCATGACTCTGACTGGCATTGCCCTAATGAAAGCTCTCTGAGATCAATGGGACTTTTGTACTCTGAGCCTCTGATGGCAGTGGCAGCCCTGATGTTTTCATAATTGCCTTCCAGATCACCCTTCCATTGTCTTAAACAATGGGTCCTGGCTTCTGTTTAGATGGCTGACTAATCTTCCAGTAGCATCTGGCTTCCATTGAGATGGCCTATCCAAATTAATGTCCTTATAAAACTGTCACTTGACCTCACCCTTGTTCTCTCCAGAATAAGTTTTCTCATTTTTTCCAGTGTGGATAAGCTGAGAATTTCCCCAATTTTTAAGTTCTGCTTACCTTTTGATTAACAATTCTAACATTAAATAATTTATTTTTTCTTATATTTTTCTAAAAACAGATGAGAAACCAGGCTATGCCTCAAAAACATTGCTTAGAAATTTCCTCAGACAAATGCCCTATGTCATGACTTAAAAGTTCTATCTTCCACAAAACACTAGAACATAAACATAATTCAGCCAAGTTCTTAGCTACTTTATAACAAGCATTACCTTTCTTCCAATGTCCAATAAATAACATGTTCTTCATTTCCATCCGAGACCTCATCTAAATGGACTTTACCATCCATATTTCTTTCTTTTATTATTCAAAATATTTTAACATTAACTTGTACATATTTCTGGGGTACAGTATATTGTTTCAATGCATGTGTATACTGCACAATGATTCACTCAGGGTAGATAGCATTGTTTTCTACCCATTACTCCACCATTTTTCCTCCTACCCTCTCCCCACCATCTCTGGTAACCATTATTCTACTCTCTACTTCTATGGGAACCACTTTTTTTTTTTAGATTCAACGTATGAGTGATATCTTGTGGTATTTGTCACTTTGTGTCTGACTTAATTCACTTAACATGATAGTTTCCAGTTCCATCCATGTTGCTGCAAATAATAGGATACCATTTTTTCAACAGCTCAGTATTATACCATAGTTCTTTTGTAATCTATTCATCCATTCATGGACATTTAGGTTGATTCTATCTCTGGGCTATTGTGAATCGTGCTGTGATGAACATGGAAAAACAGGTGTATTTTTGATGTATTGATTTCTTTTCCTTTGGCTATATATGGCAGTAGTGGGATAGCTGGTTCATAAGGTAGATCTACTTTTAGTTCTCTGAGGAACTGCCATACTGTTTTCCACAGTGGCTGTACCAATTTACACTCCCACCAGCAATTTAGGAGGATTCCTTTTTCTCTGTATCCTCGCCAGCATTTGTTATTTTTTGTCTTAAAAATAGCCATTCTAACTGTGATGAGATGATGTCTCATTGTGGTTTTAATTTGCATTTCTCTGATCATTATTGATGTTGAGCATTTTTTCATATGCCTTTTGGCCTTTTGTATGTTTTCTTTTGAGAAATGTCTGTTCAGGTCTTTGCCAATTTTTTTTTAACTGGGTTATTTGTTTTTTTCCTGTTGAGTTATTTAAGTTCTTTATATATTCTGGATATTAGCCACTTGTCTGATGTGTAGTTTGCACTTTTTCCCATTCTACAAGTTTGTTGATAGTGTCCCTTGCTGTGCAGAAGCTTTTTAGTTTGATGTAGTCCCATTTACATATTTTTGCCTTATTTTCTTGTGCCTATGTAGACTCACTCAAAAAACCACTGCCCACTCCCATTTCATGTAGAATTTCCCCTGTGTTTCCTTCTAGTAGTATATTAGTCTATTTCTGTTGCTTATAACAAAATACCTGGAACTGGGAGACTTATAAAAAAACAAATTTATTGCTTACAGTTTCAGAGGCTGGGAAGCCCAAAGTTCAGGGAACACATTTGGTGAAAGCCTTGGTAGTGGTGACAGTGACCCAGGGGTCTCACATGGCAGAAAATAGCAGAGCAGAGAGAGACTAACCTCCTCATTCTATCTTGTTTTAAAGCTACCAGAATCACACCATTATTCCAAGAATGGATCAACCCATTAATGAGGGTAGAGTCTTCACTATCCAATCATCTCTCCAAGGCCCCACCTTTCAACTACAATAGGATTTCTCACCCTCTTAATACTGTCACAATGGGGACCAAGCTTCCAACACATTAAACTTTGGGGGACACTGTTCAATCCATAAGTAGTTTCACAGTTTCAGGTCTTGAATTTTGGTCTTTGATCCATTTTGAGTTGGTTTTTGTGTCTGGTGAGAGATAGGTTTCTAGTTTCAATCTTACAGACATGGATAGCCAGTTTTCCTAACAATATTTCTTGAAGAGGGTGTCCTTTTCTCATTGTATATGTTTGTCACCTTTGTCAAAAATCAGTTGGCTGTAAATGTGTGGGTTTATTTCAGGGCTCTACATTCTATTCCATTGGTCAATTTTCTGTTTTTATGCCAGTACCATGCTGTTTTGGTTACTATAGTTTTATAGTATGCTTTGAAGTGGGGGAGTATGACACTTCCAACTTTGTTCTTTTTGTTCAAGATTGCTTTAGCTATATGAGGCCTTTTGTAGTTCCGCACAAATTTTAAGATCATTTTTTCTATGTCTGTGAAGAATTTCATTGGTATTTCAATAGGGATTACATTGAATGTGTAGATCACTTTGGGTAATATGGACATTTTGATGATTTTAAGTCTTCTGACTCATGAATATGGGATATCTTTCCATTTGTGCCCTCCTCAATTATTTTTTCAACAGTGTTTCATAGTTCTCACTGTAGAGGTCTTTACCATCTTGGTTAAATATACTCCTAATTATTTCATATTTTGGTAGCTATCATGAATGGGATTACTTTCTTGATTTCTTCTTTAGCTGTTGCTTTATTGTTGTATAGGGAGCGTACTGACTTTTGTGTTTTGATTTGGTATCACACCAATATACTGAATTAATTTATTAGTTCTAGTAATTTTTTGGTGGAGTCTTTAGGGTTTTCTATGTATAGTATCATGTCATCTACAAAAAGGGATGGTTTGACTTCCTCCTTTCTGATTTGAATGCCTTTTATTGCTATCTCTTGCATTATTGTGCTGGCTAGAATTTTTAATACTATGTTGAAAAAGAGAGGAGAAAGTGAGCATCCTTGCCTTGTTCCAGATCTTAGAGGAAAATATCACAATTTTTGTTGATTAAGTATGATATTGGCTCTGAGTTTGTCATATATGGCCTTTATTCTATTGTGGTACATTCCTTCTCTGCCTATTTTGTTTAGTGTTTATATCAGGAAAGTGGTGTTGGATTTTATCAAATGCTTTTTCTACTTCTATTGAAATGATCATATGTTTTTTTCCCCTTCATTCTGTTGATATGATGATGTATCACATTTATTGATTGGCATATGTTGAACCATCCTTGCTTCCCTAGATAAATCCCACTTGATTGTGATGTATGATCTTTTTAATTTGTTGTTGGATTCTGTTTGCTAGTATTTTGTTGAGGATCTTCACAGCTATGTTCATTAGGGATATTGGACTGTAGTTTTCCTTTTTGTTGTGTCTCTTTCCGGTTTTGGTATGAGGGTAATTCTGGACTCACAGAATGAGTTTGGAAGTATTTCCCCCTCTTCAATTGTTTGGAAGAGTTTGGGAATAATTGATATTATTTCTTTGAATGTTAGGTAGAATTTCGCAGTGAAGCCATCTGGTCCTGGGTTTTCTTTGTTTGAAGACTTTTTATTACTGCTTCAATCTCATTACTTGTTATCAGTCTGTTTATATTATCTATTTCTTCACTATTCAACTTGGATAAGTTGTATGTGTCCAGAATTTTATCCATTTCTTCTAGGCTTTTCAGTTTGTTTGCATAGAGTTTTTTGTAGTGGTCTCTTAACAATCCTTTGCATTTCTGTGGTATCAGTTGTAATGTCTCCTTAATTTATGATTTTATTTATTTGAGTATTCTCCCTTTTTTTCTTCACTAGTCTAGCTAAAGGTTTATCAATTTTGTTTCTTTTCAAAACATCAAGTCTTTGCTTCACAGATCTTTTGTAATATTTTTAAATCTCTAATTCATTTATTTCTGCTCTGATCTTTGTTATTTCTCTCCTTCTACTGATTTGGGGTTTGGTTTGTTCTTGTATTTCCACCTCCTTGAGGTGTAATGTCAGGTTGTTTATTTGGAGTCTTTCTTCTCTTTTGATGTAGGCATTTTTTGCTATAAATTTCCCTTTTAGAACTGCTTTCACTGTATCCCATAGGTTCTAGGATGTTTTGTTTTAATTTTGTTTTGTCTTTAGTAATTGTACAATTTTCTTCTTGATTTCTTCTCTGACTCATTTGTTGTTTGGGATCATACTATTTAATTCCTATGTATTTGTATGGCTTCTAGTGTCCCTTTTGTTGTTGATTTCTAGTTTTATTCCATTAATATCAGACAAGATAGTTAATACGATGTCAATTTTTAAAAATTTTTTGAGACTTGTTTTGTGTCTTAATATATAGTTTATTCTAGAGAATGTTCCATGTGTTGCCAAGAACCAACATTCTATTCACAACCACTCAAGGATTTTCTAAAAATATTGAGGTTTTGGCTGCAGTTACTCTCGTGTCCTTTTTTCATCCTCATCAGAATTGCCTTTAACAGTCAGTTCATTGCATTGTAGGCTTTTTCTAACATGCACCTCAAAACTCTTCCAGCCTCTACCCATTACTCAATTCCAAAGCTGCATCTACATTTTTAGGTGTTTGTTACAGCAGCAACCCTACTTCTTGGGTACCAATGTTCTGTCTTAGTGTATTTTAACTCCTATAACAAAATACTACAGTCTGAGTAGCCTGCAAACAACAGAAATTTATTTCTCACAGTTCTGGAGGCTGGGAGGTTTGAGATCAATGTGTCTGGTGAGGGTCTGTTTCCTGGTTTATACATTGTACCTTCTCTCTGTGTCTTTACATGGTGGAAGGATGCATTAGCTCTCTTGGATCCCTTTTATAAGACACTAATCTCAATCATGAGGGCTCTTCCTGCATGACCTAATCAATTCCCAAGGGCCTCACCTCCTAATACTGTCACCTTAGGTCTTAAGATTTAAACATGGATTTTTCAGGGAAACAAACGTTCAGATCATAACAGCCTATGAAAAACACTTTTGTCCAGCTTATAAAATCTAGTAGGCACCATTTCCATTCTTTCAGAAGTCTTACCAAGTGTTTCACAGCCCTACCCTTGATTTAGTTTTTTCTTTAGGCAATGTCTTAATTTTACTGGCCTGAGAGGCCAGAGATGTGAATAAGTTTTATTTTTCATTCTAGCAAGTTCTATTTTTTTAATACCATATTAATTCTGCTTGAATAGTGTTTAATGTTTTCTGAATTTTTTTCTTTCTTATATTAGCTTACAATAGACAATCAGTGCATTCTACATCCTGCCTAGAGTTTAACTCCACTGAAGAGATGCTAAGTTCATTCAGAACATCACCCATGTTTATCCATCATGATATTACTCTTCTTACTAGAGAGAAAGCATTGTGGTCATCACCTGCCTTTTTTTTTCTATTTTTTTTATTGTGCTCTGTCTGTAAAGGAATAATAACTAATGGTTATTTCTTGTTAATGTGATTGAATTAGTGCAATGTATCTATTGAATAACATTTCACAAGACATTTCTTTTTAGGTAACACACATAGGCTCAAACTCAGAATGTTTTTTAACTTTATGAAAAACTATCATCATATAATTTTATTAATCTGACATCACAATATTGTTTCTCACAAGAAACTAGTATTCCCTTTAAAAATTATTTTCTTTGTAAATATAACATAATGATTAATCTGACTCGACAAATAAGAAAATAATATAAGACCTGAAGTTAACCCTAATTTAAAAAAAAAAAATAAGCATGTGAGAATACGTAGGCTTAGGAGAAAAGCATCTCTCTCTTTAGAATGCATACTAAGGGGAAGAGATGGTTAGTGAGAAATTGATAATTAAAAAAAGAATGCATATTGACAAAAGGAAATTTCATATACATAAACAAAGCAGGAAGTCTTCTTACCTTAATTCTGCTAGAAGGAAAACCCAGGATCTGGTGTTACCTCAATCCTTGTGAGATTTGCTCTACCACAACTATTCAAACTCTGCCCCTATGATGAGAATTCATCCATACAAATGGCTTCATTTGCATAAACACTAATAGAATCAGACTAGGAAGAGAAAAGGAAGCAGGTCCCATGGATAATAACTTTTAACGTCTTGTATGCAGAGTTTTAACTATAATATTTGGAGAAATTTGACAGACTACCAGTGACAACCTGTCTCTGTTTTCCTCTTTTTTAAACACAAAGTAACTTAACACCTGTTTAAAAGAGATCATGCATTATGCTAGTTGACAAGAGACTATGGACAGATTAATCCATCCAGGATACCTGTGACAGCCATTTAGTTTACTAATGAGTTGAACCTTAGCTGTGGTCTATGAGATACACAAAACTGTAAGGCTGTTAGTTGGCAAGGTCAATAGAAAATGTTAAGTAGATATTAGTTAGATGTATACAAAATGTGTAGAAAATAGAGACTGAGTTTTCCCACAATAGAGTTTAGAGAGAATAGTCTCCATGTTCTTGCTACAATGTTTTTGTTATCTATTATATGTTGTAAATCTTAGACTAGTATTTAATAACTTAGCAATGCATTACAGTTTTTTTCAATAAACCCTTTTAGTAGCAACACCTTAAAAGAAATTGAAACCACATGTTCAGTGAAAATAAAGAACTGAATTTCATGACGAATGCATAACATAAACAAACTAGATGTCAGCATTTTCCATTTACAAGGTTGACTTCATGATATTAGTGACCACATGAAAATTAGAAAACACAACTTCGCTGAAAAAGCATATGAATATTCCATATAAAATAGTTGCTATCTTTAAGAAATGCTGTGATTAGAGGAGACAATGTAATACTTGTAGCTTCAAAAAATGTATTTACCTATTTCTTTATGAAGCAAAATTTTTCATTTAGATTAAACAATTGTTTTGTTTTTTGAAAATATGTTTGATCATTTTATCTTCTAAGCTTTCCTGTGCACCTAAAAAAGTGAAGCAATATTTGTTAGTGATTTAATTTGAGAAGAAAAACTTTCAAACAGTCAAACTATTAACAGTATTTTAAAAATTAGTGTTATTGGATGTTTGAAGTAGGATATCAGTAAAGTTAATTCTAATAAGCATTCAGTTTTTTTGTCTAATAAATAAAATCAAAACAAAGTTTTTGTAAAATATTTTTTCAAGTGTAACATCTGACAATATTGTGAATAATACTACAACTAAAGTTTAAATTCTCAATATTGAAGGTCAAATTACTTGCTATTGAGAAAAACTAATTTTCTGAAAAAGAGTGTCCACACTGAAGGAAATCAATTGTTCTTAATAATTAGAAACCAAATGACTGATAATGTACTTGCTGATATAAATCATTATTCCACCCATACAATCAATAACATACCAATAGAATCAGAAGCCATAGCTGTCAAAATTTAGAAATAACTATGTACAGTTATACATAAATATCTGCATATATGTATCTGTTCCTATAGTTGTATACATTTTTCCTTATATACTTGAATAGTAACATTCTAGACTTAAAGACAAACAAAAATGGAGAAAAGTTTTATCAACAGATTTGAATTAAAAGAAACAGCAAATTCTTTAGCAGGAAGAAAGCTCATTACAGATTAAGAGCAGGAAAATGCCCTTAAAAATGAAGAACAACAACAAAAAAATAGTTTATATAGGTAGATTTAAATAATGACTGTATAAAATGATATTAATAATGTTTTTTGTTTTAAACGTGTGTGTACATATATATGCATATGCATATATTTATGTAGCTCAGGACACACTACTACAAAATGTGACACCTCAGTATACTGAATATTTTAAGCTACAAGAAATTGAGGAAATAGCAGAAGCAGGATGTTACTCTGGCCTTACCCTTGCCCTTCTTCCCTGAAGCAGGTCATAAAGCCTGGGAAGGATGTTCTCAGCACCACGCTCTAACCAACTGAGCTAACCAACCAACCCTGGGATTTTCTGACTTTTCCCTGAAGCAGATCATAAGACCTTCATGTGAGAGGTGTTCTCCCTATGGCCAGAACATCCTATCTCTGAAGACACATGGACACAAGAGAAGAATCTGAACAGAGTTTGCTAAGCTTCCCCCAGTTTATTACCATTAAATTATACTATTTGTCCTATCATATTTCTCCATGACTCCCCATTTTTTATCAAGCCTAGATAAAAATACTTAGTTTAATGTTTCTTTGCATCTTTATTTCTTTATTTAGTCTCCCATGTCACATAAAACTTATATTAAATAAACTTGTATGCTTTTCTTTTGTTAATCTGTTCTTTGTTACAGGAGCCTCATCCATGAACCTAGGATGGATAGAAGGAAAGATTTTTTTCTCTCCTGTACTATCTATATCTATCTATTATCCATGATACAGGTCAACAATAACATAAAGGTGCGTGAGAACAATAGAAAGTAAGGTATTCTAAGGTTTTTATACTGTTGTACAATTGGTAAAATTAAAATTTTATTAGTCTTTAATAAATTTGCCTAGCATTCAGTAATATGTAGGGTTTGCACTATAAGAAATGTAAAATATTGTTTCACTAGGAAGATAATAAATTGGAAAAAACAAATAATTATACTAATAATTTTAATTGTTGAATTACTGACTCCAAAAGGAAAAAAAAGAATCAAAAAGAAATATTTAATATTAGGACAAACAGAAAACAAGTAGCAAATTTTTAGAGTTAAACCCAAATATATCAGTAATTACATTAATTGTAAACAGACTAAATATTCCAATTAAAAGATAGGTATTTTGTGTCTAAATGCAAAAACAAAACTGTATGCTGCTCAAAAGAGAAAATTATTAAATATTACAAAAACATGAAAGTTGAAAATAGAAAGATATATACCAGCCAACACTGAACAAAACATATCTAGTTAAGCTATAGTGATATTAAAGAAACTTTAAGGCAGAAAATATTAATAGAGACAAAAAAATGACAAAATCATCAATCCACCAGGGCTATTTAATTTTTTTTTATTTTACATCTCAAAATATATTGTACTTGATTTTCATGCCCCTTTACCTGTTCCTCTCCACTCCCTCCTCATCCCCCCATCTTATCTGTGCCCTTGACTTAAGTAGTTCAAGAAATTTTTGTGGTTATTCTGTCTTTTTCCCCCTACCCCCACCCTTTATTTGTTTGTGTGATCATTTATTGATGAATTTTTAGCTCCCACAAATAAGTGAGAACATGTGGTATTTCTCTTTCTGTGCCTGACTTTCTTCACTTAATATAATTTTCTCGAAGTCCATCCATGTTGTTGCAAAAAGTAGTATTTCATTCTTTTTTATAGCAGAGTAGTATTCCATTGTGTAGATATATCACAGTTTCCTTATCTGCTCATCAGATGATGGACATTTGGGCTGGTTCCAATTCTTGGCTATTGTATATAGAGCTGCAATAAACATTGGAGTACAGGTATCCCTTTGGCATGATGATTTCCATTCCTCTGGGTATATTCACAACAGTGGAATCACTAAGTCATACGGTAGACCTATCCATAATTGTTTGAGGAACCTCCATACCATTTTCCATAAAGGCTGAGCCATTTTGCAGCCCCGCCAACCATGGATGAGAGTTCCTTTTTCTCTGCAACCTCTCCAGCACTTATCATTCAGTGTTTTGGATATTAGCTATCCTAAATGGAATGAGATAGTATCTCAGTGTGGTTTTGATTTGCATTTCTTGGATGTTGAGTGATATTGAGCACTTTTTCATGTGTCTGTTGGCCATTTGTATATCTTCCTTTGAGATATGCCTGTTCAGCTCCTTTGCCCATTTTTTAATTGGATTATTATTTTTTTTGCTGTAAAGTTGTTTGAGTTCCCTGTATATTCTGAATGTTAATCCTTTGTCAGATGTATATTTTGCAAATATTTTCTCCCACTCTGTTGGTTGTTTTTCACTCTGTTGATTGCTTCTTTTGCTGTGCAGAAGATTTTTAGTTTGATATGATCCCATTTATTTATTCTACCTTTAGTTGCCTGTGCTTTTTGGGTCCTATTTCTGAATTCTGTACCCACTCCTACTTCCTAGAGTGTTTCCCCTATGTTTTCTTTAAGGAGTTTTATTGTTTCAGGATGTATATTTAATTCTTTTATCCATTTTGAGTTGATTTTGGTATACAGTGAAAGATATGGGTCTAGTTTCATTCTCCTACATATGAGTCTCCAGTTTTCCCAGCATTATGAAGCTAATAGCACAGCCCCAAAATATATAATGCAAAAATTAACAGAACCAAAAGAAGAAATAGACAAATGCACGTTGAATAAAGAGCTTTTAATATTCATCTCAGGAAATGTAATATAGGAAAAAATAAACAATACTTTACACACAGGCCTATTACATATTTTCCATTTTAGACTTGCTTTAGCTTTAAATTTATTAAAGTAAGAGCAATGATCCAGTCTAGTGATACAGAAAAGAATAACAACAGGCCTTTTCCTTAAACTCACAGAAGAATAGGGGAGCTGTAACATAGATAACTACATTACAGAATAACAGAGTTTATAGTTACAATGGAGGCTTGGGAAGGGATTCAGAAGTATTTAGCTTTATTTAACAGTATCTTGATATGTGAAGAAAGATTTCAAAAAATTACTGAACAGAGCCCTGAAAGAACAGTAAAGCCATTGGATGCAGGAATTGTGTCTCATACATTTTGAATTATCAGAGTCTAGCACACCAGGGAATAATTTCTCATCTGAAAAACTGAAATAAGACTATTCTAGACAGAGAAACATTGCTGTGAGAAAGCATGGTAGCTTCTGGGACCTGTTGGTCTTGCATAGGTTTTGTGGTGGGCCTGTAAAGAAAGAAGTTAGGCAGGAAAGATAAGCTGGAAACCAGGTATTGAAGGAATTCAGATAATTGTGGTTTGAAGATCTTCCGGAGAGTAACAAGAGGCAACAAAACATTCAGATAGCTCCTTTAGAAAAAAATATTCCATAGTTTAAGTGTTAAAAAAAAAAAAAAAGAAAAGAAAAGGATCGGCCACTTATACACCAAGTATCGATCCAAGTAGATCATGTGGAGATACTGAATATCAATTTTTAAAGCTTAGAAAGGTATTTTATAAGTATGTTTAAAATTTTCTGTGATTTGGAATTGTCAATAGTTTCCCTTTGTGTAATTATTTTAAATGATAAGAAACTATTCTGAAAAATGTACTAGGTATCCCATGTAAGCCGAATATTTTTAACTGAAGTTATTTTGTTGTTAAGGTTATTTGGAAAACTATTATGTTAAACATGGTCTGATTCAGAGCTTGTTTGCATTAGCCCCAAAGTTAAATGGCATTTTCTAAAATGACATTTTAGGAAAATCACCACACCTTAATTTCACTTTGACTAGTACAGGCTTTCTGGTAAACAAAATGGTTTTTAGTTAAATGACTGATTTTTGTTTAAATGAAAGAATTAGATCTGTTTTAATAGCAATAACTGCAGTTATCAATAAAAAAATAAAAGTCCAATGAGGGCAGAGTTAAAAGAAAGTTATGGGTACTATAAACAGGAAAACATGCTAAACTCTCAACCAATACAGAAGAGCAAAGACTCAAATCCTTTATTAACTTTAAAACATGAATTTTTTTTTTGAAGGAAAATTTAAAAGAAAATATTTTAGATTATTTTGTGCTAGAGGAATACGTCCAAAATTACTACCTAGATTATAATTAATAAAGTCCCAATGTAATGAAAAATTTTGACAGTCTTTATTTATTCAGTTTATCGGAAATTTGTATGAAGATTTGCAAAGGTCTATAGAGTTATTAGAGTCAAGCATATTTATACATGGAAGAAACATGGGTGAGAAAAGAAGAGGTACCAAAAAGAATATCAAAATCAACCAAGTATATTTGAAAGTGATATTACACTTAATTATGTTCATAAATTATGACTGCATTCTATAAGTGCATTTTTATGATAGGATATTTAATTGTCTGATACAGCTACTTTGCATCAATAATCAAGTTAATAATCTGTGATTTTTAAATTCTCTAAATATATGTTTACAGGATATACTATAACAGCTCTAAGACTTTTTGGTCTATTGGACCATTGCCCTGAAATTTACAAAGTCATTAAATGGGTATTTCCTTGATAGGCTGGAAAAGCTTTTGCACCAAGTCAATTATCTGTTTCTCCAAAATGCTTAAGAGCATACTTACATGAAAGACCATGTATTTTCTTCTTTTTTTTCCAACAGCTCTCAGTATGTATTTCCTTTATAGCAGAAGGATTATGCCCTATTTGCTCAGTAATATGTGAACCAAAGGTTGACACCTTAAGTTTCAATGGGTCCAGTGGAGATATTATCATATTAGTAAGATAATATTTCCATGTTTAAGTAAATACAAATTCAAATTTTTATCTAACAAACTATAGAACCCATATTTGGGTCTATCATTTTTTGTCCCATAGTATTTATTATAGGATATTATTCATGCACCCACATATTAAAAATATCCAACTAAGTTTGTATTCACAGAACTGTTGAAACATTCACATATATACCATTCATCTCCATCAAATTACATCCTGCTCAGAAAATCCTTTTGCCACGTTACTTGTATCTTTATTTATCTTCCAGGCCTCACCTTCTATACTAAAGATGCTAAATGAATATTTGCTATATTTTGTTACATCAAAAATACTTTCAAATAAATTAATTACCAACTGACAATAGCATTTTGTCACCATAATATTAATTTAATTTTCGCATATTAACTTATTCAAAATACCATATTCACCTGACATTTTTGTGATAGAAAATATAGAGCTACTTAAAATTTTTATTGTAAATACTGGTAAGTATGAAGAGGCAAATTATAGTGGGTTTGCTTTCTTTTATTTTAAAATGAGAATGTTAAATTAGTCAAACAGGGTAAAAGAACTGAACTATTCTCAACTTGAATTGGAATTTTGGTGACTCCATTTTTTCCTATGGTCTAAAAAACTTTAGAAAAGGACCAAAAAGTAAAAATAGTATATAATATAGTATGTTTTGTTGGCTAAAGTTATTTTAATCACAGTTTACCTGAAAATCGTTTTTGTTTTTAACATTTGTTGAAGATTTTTGAAAATGTCAGCAGTTCTCTTTATTGCTTTATTAGTTGGATTCACAATGAGACATGAAATAAAGCAAAGTGAGGCAAAAGGAAAAACATTTTTAAAAATTTTTATTAAAAAACTTTGTCTTTGAATACCTGTTATCATTATACTGTACATGTAGGGGATTTAATTTCTCTATTTCACATTGAAATTTTATTCTTTTTATTACTATTATCTAATATCAGCTAATGGAATTATTTTGACATTCAAACATTTAATGCAGAAAATGATCCAGGTCAATAGAGGATTTTTGCTTTTTTCTGGGCTATTGAAGTCTAACACCTGTAAAAATGAGGGAGGTTTGGGAATCAATTGCATAAGCTAGTTCTTAATAGTGCTTTAAAAATAAAAATGATTTTTAGAATCGGTAAATGAGTTTAATTAGGCCTCCGAATTTCTAAAGGCAGAACTACTGATCTTTTGAACTCTCTGTTGATAACCATCTTAAAACAGGTCAAAATGTATGACATAAGTATTTAGCAGTATTCCAGTGCATGCATTTTGGAAAAGTGTAGTAACTCTCCTCTGGGTGGCTACATTCCTTTCTGTCAGGACCCTGCTACCTCCTTTTTCATTTAAGCTGTGCTGAAGAAAATAAATATGGCCATTCCATTTTCGATTACATAAATTCTTCTATTGAGCATCATAGTTATGTGGTTTCTTTTTTCATTCTTACCACATAGTTCCATTTCCATTTTCCAATTTCTTTCTTTTTTTCCTATTCTAGTAGCCATGCCAGAAAACTAGTAATGGAAATAAAAGAAGGTGGCTTCATCCAAATTATAATCTTAAACACTAAAATTGAATTTTCCTCAATTCTCTCTATGGGTGCATTTTATGGATTCAATCTGTGGCAGGTCTGTCCTCAGATTTTCCCAGTATCACTAGCTTATCTTCCACATAGAAGCAGTTCACAAAGCCTTGAGTAGATTCAGCATAAAAGGAGACTTTACCTCAAGCCAGAAAAGGATTTTTTTTAAAGTACTTTGCTATCTGCTGATAAAGGAATTCTAAGACTTTAAATCTTGCATTATTTATGTACTACACAGCCCATGAAGAAAATGATCTGCCATAGTATTAAGGATGAGATAATAAATTCTTTAGCTTTAAGGTAACAAAATAAAAAGGCGGTGACCTTTAGCTAATAATCTCTTGCAAGAAAGGTCAATAACTGCCAGGAAAAAGGAAAGACAAGTTTTACGTCTATAACTGAA
The DNA here is from genome assembly GCF_027409185.1 of Cynocephalus volans. Taxonomy (NCBI): domain Eukaryota; kingdom Metazoa; phylum Chordata; class Mammalia; order Dermoptera; family Cynocephalidae; genus Cynocephalus; species Cynocephalus volans. The sequence continues at coordinate 100,582,366 of NC_084460.1, read as the reverse complement.
TAAAAACCTAACTTTGAAAAGGTTTTGTTCTATTTTATATTTTGTCAAATAGAAAATGGATCTGAATTCATAGTATTAATAAAGTATTTAGTCATGCATTATTTAATAATCAAATATAAGAATTAAGATGCAAAACTATGGATACTATTCAAATGTTTAAAATCATAGTCCTTAATACTCATCATTCTATTTTTTGTTACACATTAGTTAATTATTGATTACAGAACTTTCCACCCACACATGATATTTAAATAATGTAGCAAATGATATTGAATATTTTTTAAAAAACTAGAAGTAAAAAATACTTAAATTATAAGGTGAAAAGGAAAATACTTTAAAGATCATCTAAAACCATGTGCTTTTTCAGAAAAGAAAAAATAGATCAGATCAATATTAGGTAACAATTTAGGAATTTATAAACCTATATTAAGAAGTAAACATACTTATGTTAAATCAGAATTCTTCCACATCAATAGAAGCTTTTCATTTCTAAAATAGTTAGTATAAATACCACTATATATATATGTATATGTCACTATATGTGTGTGTGTAAAAGATGCATTTTTAGATGAATTTCATTTCAGTGAATTAAACTAAATTCTGAACCAGGATATAAATAAATATACAAATGTACTTTGAATTTTTGAAGGTTTGAAGAAATCTTTTCTTAATTTAAACACACACAACTTTCTATGGTCATTTGAAAGACTAGTTATGCCACGTGAACTCCTATCTAGTCTGAAAAAAGAAACAAAGTTAACCATCCAGAGCCATAAGAGTTAGGGACATTTTTTTCTGGAAGAATCATCAACCTTTTGAGTCAAGCTTACACATCTTTTGTAGCTCATATTAACATCCTTGTAATATCAGTCAAAATGACACAAACTGTTTTCTCGTGATAAACAAATAAGGAATATGGGCCTTATACAAATTTTAAGCTCTATCTACTACACATGAACTTATAATGTAACTCCACAGATTAAACACATTACCAGGAACAACATTTACAATAAACAATACACAAATACTTGAAAGACATAGAGCAATAAGCATTATCAGGCATCCAATCTGGGTTTTGAGTATAGATGAATAATAAATTCAGCAGTGAGCATCATGGCAGCTGCCATAAAAAGGGAAAACCTTTTGTGTTAATACATTCCTGGTTGTTTAGCATATGAAAGCAGTGTCTGTTCTGGCATGGAATTTACATGGGAACTTACTGAATGAGTTCATGTTTTAGAATTATCTAGAAACAGATTATATGATATTGTCAAGATATTTTTGCAAAGATGGAGATGTTCTCAAAATGGTAGGTTGCATATCTATCTGAAGCACTGCTCCATAGCATATTAGGGTCCTTACAAACTATCAGCATTGACACGGATAGCAGTGTTTAACAGGAAACAATAAGAGAGACTATAGTAATTAAGTGACCACTGAATTTATTTATTTGCCAGGCATGAGAACATGCACTACTGAAAAAAATTCAAGGTGCAAAAACAAAAACAAAATAAGGGTTTTTCAATGATGGAATGAAGATATTTGTTGTGTTATGATAATTAAGGTGTATCTTGTACCTTGGATAGAGATTAATGATGCTACAAGTCTGCACCTCAATATTTAAAACAATTATCATTGCTTATTATCAGCAAAGAGTTTTTTATTAGGATGGGCAAGAATCTCCTTATATTTGAGGTGCTCAAATTTCTTAGTGGTGTTGCTTAGAACTAGCATTCATTTTGATGTCTCTTAAGTAAGTGTTGCTGAAAATAAAAAGTTCTTTTACAGCAAGGGAGCTATAAAGCAAAGTCTCCAAAGACTGGTCTAGCATGAAAGCAGAGTTGAGTAAGGACAAACAACAGAACTAGAGTCCTCCCACCTAGGTTCACCCATTCAAATTGAGGAGCTCCCGTATACCACAATGTGTTCATCAGAATCACAGAACACTGACCAGGGTGACAACAAGTCTGCTGAGAGACACCCAGCCCAGCCAAAGTGCAATAGTCCACCCAGGAGCTTCTCCTAAGAACTCAAGAGCTCTGCCATGTCCTTGACAACCTCAAACAGTGTCACTAGCCTCAACAAGGAATTACTAAGTGCCCCAGTACCTAGGCCATGAGAGACTCACATGCAACTCCAACATTAAATATGGCCAAAGTACCCACACAGAGACTACACTAGTTCATCTACCTGGAACCAATACTAAAACACCCTACTCAATAGTCAATGTCAATGACATCTACAGGAAGACGTCTCTCTACTCAAAGCCCACTCCAGAGTAATATAAGAGGCAACCGTTCTAGCAGATGACCAGACACCTACATAGAGATACTAGAAATATGAGAAAATAAGAATATATGACACCACCAAAAGAACACAATTCTCAAGTGTAATACCCCTATTGAGCAACAAACAGTTGAAATGACTGAAAAGGAATTCTGAACAACAATAATAAGGAAACTCAATGAGATACAAGAAGACTCAGTTATATGATACAAGAAAATGAGAAAAACTGTCCAGGACATGAAGGAGGAAATTTACAAACATATTAATACCTTAAAAAAGAATATAGCAGAACTCTTGGAACTGAAGGGTTCATTCAACAAAATAAAAACACAACCAAGATGTTAAGCAGAAGCCTAGAGCAAGCAGAAGAAAGAATTTGTAATATTGAAGATGGTCTTTTTGAAATAACCCAGGTGGACTGAAGAAAGAAAAAAAAAGAAAAAGAATTTTAGAAAGTGAAGGAAATCTAATAGAGCTAACAGACAACCTCAACTGTACAAATATCCAAATCATTGGTGTTCTGAAAGGGGAGGAGAAAAGAAATGACATTGAAAATATATTCAATGACATAATAGTAGAAAATTTCCCAGGTGTAGGGAAAGACATAGCCTTCAGATCCAGGAGGATCAAACATTCCCAAATGGACTCAATTCAAAAAGTTTCTCTCTGAGATACATTATAGTCAAACTGGAAAATTCAAAGGCAAAGAGAAAATCCTAAAAGTAGTAAGAGAAAAGTGGCAAGTCACCTATAAGGGAGTCCCCATCAGACTAACAAAAGACTAACAAAAATGTAAACAAGAAAAAGATAGAAGTTATATCTTACTACCTCAAGAAACCAACATATATCAAAGACAAACAATAAAAGAAGAAAGGAACAAAAGATATTTAAAATATCCTAATGAAAATTGATAAAATGCTAGGAGTAAGACAATGCCTTTTGATGACAACTCCAAATGTACATGTATTAAATTCCCCACTCAAAAGACACAGACTGACTGATTGGATTAAAAAGCTAGACCCAACTAGATGCTGTCTACAAGAGAATCAACTCACCTTAAAGATCCAAACAAACTAATAGGGAAGAGATAGAAATAGATATACCACACAAATGGATATCAAAAAATGAGCAGGATTTGCTATTTTTACATTGGATAAAATAGGCTTTAAACCAAAAACCATAAAAAGAGATGCAGCATTTATTGAAAAAGGGATCTATTCAACAAGAAGATATAACAATCATAAATATATGTGCTCCCAACACTGGAGAACCCAGAAATATAAAGCAAACACTATTAGACCTAAAGAAAGAGGTAGATCCAATATGATGATTGCTGAGGACCTGAACACCCCTCTCGCAACATTGAGCAGATCATCTAGGCAACAAATCAACACAGAAAAACAGGATTTAAATTATAGTTTAGGCCAAGTGGACCTGGCAAATATCTACAGAACATTTCATTCAACAACTACAGAATATACATTCTTCTCATCACCACATGAAACATTCTCCAGAATAGACCCTGTTAGGTCACAAATCAAGTCTCAACAAATTTTAAAAAGTTGAAATCATTTTAAGTATCTTTTCAGACTATAATAGATTATAACTAGAAATCAGTAAGAAGTAAAACTGTGGAAACTGTACCAATACAGGGAAATTAAACAACCTGCTTCTGAATGAGCTGTGTGTCAAGAAAAAATTAAACAGGAAGTCAAAAGATTGCTTGAAACTAATGAAATAAAAACACATCATAACAAAACCTGTGGGATACCACAAAAGCAGTACTAAGAGGGAAGTTTATTGCAATAAATGCTTACATCAAAAGAATAGAAAGATTTCAAATAAACAACCTAACACTACACCTTAAAGAACTAGAAAAACAAGAACAGTCAAACCTAAAAATTAGTAGATGGATAGAAGTAATTAAGAACAGAGCAGAACTAAATAAAATAAAGACTCCAAAAATGATACAAATGATAAATGAAACAAAAGTTGTTTTTTAGAGGAAATAAACAAAATAGACAAACCATTAGTTAAGCTAACAACAACAACAAAAAGAATAGAGAAGACCCTAATAACAAAAATAATTATAATATTAATGTTCACTAAAGTGTCACTAGAAAACAGCTTGAAGTTTTGTACAATGGAAGTACATATATATAATACCTTATGACCTTGTAATACTATTCCTGGATTTCTACCAAAGAGAGATAAAAACATACATACATACAGAGACCTGTACATGAGTGTTCATAAGAACATCTTAAATAATGGTTAAAAAGTGAAAACTATCTAAATGTCCATCAGCGGCGAACAAAATGTAACATCCACACAATGGAATATTATTAATCAATTAAAAAGGATAAAATACTAATATGTAATAGAACATGGGTGAACTTCAAAAGATTTTGCTAATGAAAAAAGTCAGACACAAAATAACACTTACCATATGATTCCATTTACATGAAATGTCCACATATGAAATAGCCAAATCTATCATGACAGAAAACAGACTAGTGGTTGCCTGGTGTTGGGCGTGGTAAGAGAAAATAACTGCAAATTGGGATAAAGAAAATTTTCCAACTAGATTATGCTTATGGTTGCACAACTTTGAAGATTTATTAAAAACCGTTCAATTGTACACTCAAAATGAGTTAGTCAATATGGTACATAAATCATATTCCATGTGATAGGCTGAGTAAGACCTCCAAAGGTATCCAATTCCTTGGAACTATGAATGTTAACATAAATGGCAGGTGGGACTTTGTATACATCATTAATTAACAATACTGACATGGGAAGATTGTCCTGGATTATTCAGATGGTCACTAAATGTGAGCACAATTTTTTTAGTATTATATCATTGAAGCATAATTGATTGTACATATCTGTGGGCTACATTATACAATACAATCATTTTTTCTGGCCCTTTACCAATTTCTCTATAACCCTTTTATTTTTTAAAAAAATTGGCCTCCTGGAGCCACAAATTTTTGGTTTTTTCCTATGTCAAACTTTGGAATGCTCCAGAACTCAGTCCTTGGACCTCTATTTATGTTTTCTCTATTTATGTCACTTCATTGGTGATCTTATTCAGTTGCATGCTTTTAAATATCATCTATATGCTAATGACATCCCTACTCTGGTCCTCTCCCTTGAATTTCAGTCTAGTATATCTCTGACTACCTACTCAACATTTTGGATGTTAAAGATATTGGAAAGCTAGCTTGTTCATTTTTTTACCCCTCCAAATGTAATTTATCTTTTGTCTTCCTGATCCCAGTTAACAATTTCACCTTTCCAATAAGCATGTCAAAAAACTTAGAATAATCTTTGACTCTTCTATTTTTCTCCCATCCTGTGTTGTAAATGGGGGAGGAAGTCCACCTTGTAGGGTCTTTAAGGATCACTCCAATCTAGCTGCAGAAGTACCACTTGGCAAGGTGTGTTAAAGGATTTAATACTCAAAGGTTTTAGATACAGGAGACAGGATATGCAAGGGGTTCATATGGGGGAGCTCCCAGGGAACAGGCTCAACCAGGCAGGTTGGGAGCTGAGAGAGAGAGTGAGGACCCATGGCAATTGCTTTTATTGGGGGTGACAGTGAAGTACACAAGAAAAAGGCATGAGGGAATTCTACTGGAGCACTGGAATGTCACTAGGTCACAGTCAGGGAGGGAAGACAAAAAGGGGATCTTGTGGCAGGGACCAGCCTTATTACACTGGTGCATCTGGTCAGCTGGGTGGGATTCTCACAGCCTGTTTGGGGGATGCTGAGACATCTGGAAAATATGAACTTTGAAAGTTTTTATAGTACACATCCTAACTGCAATCAGCAATGAGACATCTGTGGCTTTACCATTTCTCACCACCTTCATTACTCCATGCTAATACAGACAAACTGGACCTAGGCTATGCCAACAGCCTCTTAATTTTCCTGATCCTATCTTTTCACACCTACCATCTATTTCTACACAGCAGAGAGAATGTTCTTTTAAAATCATAAATCAGATCTTGTCACTTTTATTTGAATCTTCTAATACTTTGTATTTCATTCAAGAAAAAAAAATGCCCAAATCTTCAAATAGCATAAAGGCCTTATGTATCTTGAAACTGTTCTCTCTTTGACTTCATCTACTACTAGCCTTCCTTTTGCTCTCACTGGCCTGTTTGCTATTCCTTGAGAGACCAGGCACAGGTCTTAGCACTGACTGTTCATTATCTTTAGAAAGCATTTTGCCGTAGATCTTCATGACTCACTTCCTCACCTCCCTCAAGTACTTCACAAAGATTTGACCATCTTATTTAAATTTGCAACCCTTCAAACACAGCACTTTTTGCTCCTTAACCTGGTTTGATATAATATATAATTGATTAAATTTCTTCTCTCTTATGTTTACTGAAAGTCCCTCTAATGCAATAGAATATAAGATTCACAAGGAAAAGAATGCCTGTTGTATCTCTACCACACAGAATAGTACACAGTAGGTGCTCAGTAAATATTTATGTAGTCAACAAATGCATGCTTCATCTTTATTACCAGTAAAATAAAGACAATTTTTGTCTCAGCTTTCTTTCCAAATAAAACAAATGACCTTTGGTAGATACAAAATGTTGTGCAAACAGAGTGATAGTAGTACATTCCTGAATAACTATTTTGTAATCGTCTGAAGTAACCTGTTGCTTTTTCTTTAGTCCAAAAATAGATAATGGGGGCCGAGCCGTGGTGCACTCGGGAGAGTGCAGCGCTGGGAGTGCAGCGACGCTCCCGCCGCAGGTTTGGATCCTATATAGGAATGGCCGGTGCGCTCGCTCACTGGCTGAGTGCTGGTCACGAAAAAGACAAAAAAAAAAAAACAAATAGATAATGGTTATGAATAATAAGATGCAAAAGGCTAAAATTAATAACTTCTCAAACATTTTCCAAACATTTATTTTCAGATATTGAAAATTATATTTTCAATGTGCTTACATATATTTTCAATGCGACTTTTCCTGGAAAGTCATCCTCCAAGAGAGTAATATGGCCTTATGCCTTGAATACTAAAAACAAACAAACAGATAAAAAAAGAATGCTTTAAATACTTCCTTTGTAACCAGTGTATTAATTTCCTGCAGCCACCATAGCAAATTGCACAAGTTTAGTGGTTTAAAACAATGGAATTTATTCTCTCAAGTTCTGGAGGTTAGAAGTCTAAACCCTGGTGTTCCCAGGGCCGTGCTTCCTCTGAAGCTCTAGAGAAGATCCGTCCTTTCTTCTTCCAGCTCCTGGTAGCTGTGGACATTCGATGGCTTCCTCAGCTGTGTCACTCTTCTCTTTTTTACATGGCCTTCTCCTCTGTGTGTCTCTGTCTTCCTCTCTTTTGTCTCATAAAAGTACTTGTCATTGGATTTAGGGCCCACAGGGTAAAAAAGAATGATCTCAAGGTCCATAACTTAATTACATCTGCAAAGACCTTTCTTCCAAATAAAGTCACATTCCCACGTTCTAGGGGTTGGGATGTGGACATAACCTTTGGGGAGGCCACAATTCAACCCAGTAAAACCAGTAACAATAAAATAAGAAATTCTTTTTTTTAAAAAAATTTATTGTTTTGCTCCTTCTTCCTCTCCTTGTACCTCCCTTGACTACTTTGTCAAGACCAAACAAATCTCACTATGATAATTTTTACCTACAAAATTCTTTAGGATGAATATCCTAAGCCAGGTAGTTTTCTGGTTAGGAAAAAAGAGAAAGCTTTTAAATCTTGATATGAAGATTTCCATTTTTCAGTAGTGTTGAAGGGCACTTTAGTATTGCTAGTAATAGCTTCAATTATTCTCCTAAAGTCTTTGAAGATTTCTCAGAGTACAGCAAATGCGCTTAGGCTAAAGACATCTCTAAATATACTAAACAGCCTGTTGCAGACTGCAGGCAAACCTCAATTTAGTATGCGAAGATGAGTATTTGGCAAAAAACGGTTGTGACAATGGATATACTGAAGAAGATAAAAGAGTAGTTGCTGAGGAGCAGTTTTAATGAACTGACCAGAGTATGAAAAGATAATTAGAGTCATAATTAGAAAGCAGTAATTCATACCTGAAATTATATATGAGTACCCTACAGTAAAATGCTGAAGTTATTGGTTGGATCAATGCAATACTTTAAATGTAATCTAATGTTCACTGTTTTTGTGAGTGAGGCAAGGTACTAAAACCCCTTATCTTCCCTTAATGGCAAGACTAACTGTGAGAAATGTCTTGTGTTATAGCACATTTTTTAAAACAATTTTTGCTCCCAGATATCAGCAACTGAGCTAACTGTGGAAATTGGCCTGTTTCCACCAACCTCCAAATACAATAATTCCTACAGAAAAATATCTTAAGCCCCAATGATACAGTTTTAAAGTTAGCCACAATTTTAAAATATCTGATTTCATAGGGCAAACTCATTTAGAAGATATGATATATAGTACCATGAATTAGAGAAATCCTGGTTGTTTCCACCAAAAGTCTTAAGCCTGCAATGATGTTCACCCTGACAATGAAACAATCCTATGAACTGAGAAGAGGATCCCAAAGAATGTGTTAGTAGTATGAGGCAGCACAAGCTACTACTAGCAATCACGGATAGAGACTATTCCATTTATCTCAATAAAAATATTGAAAGAAATAGATTTTATTTCTTAACTTGTCCTTCATACCCTGGTGTCTTCTGGTTTCTTCTTGTGTTAGTGAGCTTAGGTTGCTACAATAAAGTGCAACAGACGAGTGGCTTAAACAATAGACGTGTACTGCTCACAGTTCTGGTGGCTGGGAAGCCCAAGATCAAGGTGCTAGCATATTTGGTTCCTGGTGAGGGCTCTCTTTCTGGTTTGCAAACAGCCTCCTCATTACATCGTCAAATGCTGAAGAGAGAGAAAGCTCTGTTGTGTTTTCCTCTTCTTATAGGGACACTAATTGCATTGTGCTGTTCCCATCCCCATGACCTCATTGAAACCTAATCAGCTTCCAAAGCCCCCATCTTCAAATGCCATTGCATTGGGGGTTAGAGCTTCAACCTATGAATAAACATTCAGTCCATAACATTTCTCTCCTGCTTTCTTCTCTCTAATCCATTCTACCAAATACACGATTTCTTCATTAAGCCAAAATTTACTGATGTCTACTATGTGCCTACCGTATACCAGGTGCAAGATTAAGTAAAATACAACCACTCTGCTCTCACAGGGGTTCTTCATGAACTCTGTACAGCTACTGCTTATTCAGCACTTCGCACTGTGTTATTTTATGATGGTTAACTCATTTAATGCTCACAACAATCTCTGGGTATGAATACTAGTATCATCCAAATTTTATCAATAAGAAAGTCAAGGATTACTGGAGTCGATAACAATCCAAGGTGACAAACTCAAGAAGTGTGATGCTGGCTCTGAGCCCAGGCTGGCTGACTCTGAATCCGAGCCTCTCATTGACTGTGCTGTAACGTTCTAGCAACACATTGCTCACATTGGCTCTAAATATGACTAAACCCTGTGTTGTTTAGTTTCTCCAGAAAACTTTGCCCTTCTTAGTTTTTGAGCAGATGGTGATCATTCAGCAATAAGCTTGCCACCTCTCTAACATATTTTCTACTTGTTTCAACCACCCAGTTCTCCATCCACTGTTATAGAAAATTTTCATCTTTGTTAGTGAATACAGTAATTCCTAATAGGAAAGATAGTTAGGATTTTCTCAGAGAGGCAGAAGAAAAGGAGGGAAGAATGATATTTCAGTCAGGAAAAAAAGCTGAACTGGTAAAGATAGGGATAAGAAATATGATTCAAAGATTGGGACAGGATCTAAAAAGGCAGGTGGTTTGGAATTTTATTTTTAGTGGGATTTTATTTTTAATTTGGGGGTATTTCATTGGGTCTTAAGCAGTTCTTGCTTATAGAGGTGAAAGGAAGGAAGTTAACTTTGGTTTCTTAAAACAACTGCTACTTTGTATTAGTACTGGTGTCTTCAGAGTCTACCTCAGAGTGAACACAGAATGTTAACAAGCCAAGAGAGAAACAAAACATGAAATTGTGCATTTCAAGTATTATTCATAAAAAGCTAGATTCCCCAGAGTAGTGTATTTAATAAGACACTGACACGCTTTCTGAGGTATCAATAGGATTCTTGTGCCTGATGTCCTTAGTTCTTCTCTGAACAATTCTGTGTGAGGCAATGATCATGTCGATTGCTCAGGTTGTGCAGATGTTTTTGCCAGGCAAAGAGAATCAGGGAGAGGAAAGATTCTCCCTTTTATGTTCTGATAGAGCATGTTTTGGCGTGCAGAGAATAACCAAACAGTAAGCTTTAGGTGCTAAAGTTTAAGGGCCAGGCAATTCTTGAGCAGGCTTAGCTGTTCTGAATTTAGATTTTAATAAAATGAAAAACTAATTAAGGATACAAACTTTAGTCAGAAACCTGGGTTCGAATCTAGTCTCCACTGCTTACTAGCCGAGTGATCTCAAGTATATTTCTTCACCTCAGAAAGCCTTGCTGTACATCATCCATAAAATGAGCATAACAATATATCTCCTCCTGGAATAAATGAAACAGTGTACGTGAAACATCAAAAAGAGTCCCTAACTCACAGCAGGCACTCAATCAGTAGTAGCTCTTTTTGTTTATATTACACCATAACAACAGATGCTAATGTACTATTTCCCTTAGAGTTCTAAATAAAAGAAAGAGAACAGAAGAAAAGACCTCAGTATAGAACTTGAAACCTTTTTCAGAGTTTTTTCACTAAAAACTAGGTTTATTTTCCCAGGAGTCTGGTAGCCATGTGAGACCAGCAGTGGACTGGACCTCAGAAACACGATGTCAGGATGGGTTCAACTCTTTGACACACATCAGACCAATGCAGCTTCCCACAGGGCAGGCACCCACCACAGGGATATTCACGAGGCCTCTGGAATGTTTTTATGTCACAGAGCTGAGCTAGATACACACACACAACACTCCACAGGGAAAAAAGTAAAACTTTACTTTTTGACAAGAAAAGAGGAACGGTGTTAAATCTTTGCTATTTCCACTTAAATTAAGACACAGCCCCATGGCCCCCAGTTCTCCAAGCTATAAAACCTTCAACCCTCTGCCAGGAATGCTTATAAATTGTTACTCATCTTGCAGCTCCCATTAGCAATCTTCAGTGCTAAATTGGTCCTTTCAACATGATAAGTGCCTTCCAGCCTGTGAAAGAGCACCCACTTTCCTTTCCACTTAGAAGTGAGTTGGAGGAATTTTTTTGATGAGTTTTGCTATTTTATCTGGCAAAGACTCTACCAATAGCTGCTGCTTAGAAGTGCTTGATGAAACAAAGTCTTAACACTTTAATCTTCATTCTTCATTCCCTGCATCAATGCAAAAATAATTATTTCAACTCATATTTCAACTTCATCCAAAGAATCTAAAGGCTTGGCAGACTTCAATTTATTATATATATTGCTTCTGATAGACAATCATCTTCAGACCGAAAAATGGGACTATTGGGAACTGAAAATTTCCTGAAACTAATCTAAAAAAATAAAAAACAGTTGATTTTTCGAGGAGCATAGAAACTTGTTGCCAGTACTTCCAGTTTCATATCAGAATTTTATAAATAAAATTGCAAAGTATTTTCTTTTTAAATGATTCTATGCTATCATTGAATGTGTTTTTGGTAGCCATGTCCGTAAAATTTTAACAGGTAGGGAGGAAAGATAGTACAAGTGTAGTGGCAACTAAGATTTAAAGGGACACTTTTAAAAAATCAATAATTACAATAAGAGAGAAACAGAATGATGAGCAAGAGGTTCAGTAAAAATAGATTCATCTGAAAATTGTATGCTCTCAGGAGTGAGGCCCATAGAGACAGAAAATTATTTGCATGCCTAAGAACATCATTAAGCCTGAGAGGAAAAAGAATATACAGTTTATAAAAGCAAAAAAAAAATAAGATTAATTTTTTGGGGAAAACCTGAATAGACTGAAAATATATTTTATAACCAAAATTGGCAATGAAAGATGACAATCTAACATATACACAGCCATAGATAGATAGACAAAAGGGAAATAGGAGTGACAAGAAAAATGGGACACTAAAGATGGGATGAAGAGACAATGACAAAGGAATAATGCATCAGTGAGAAATAAAATTATTATTAAAGGTGAAAAAAAGTATTTTCTGTTCCATTGTCTACTTTGATAGACTAGTAGAAAACACAAAGTATATCCTTCATAAGTACTTTTTGTTTAATTCATTAATTATTTTAAATGATTAACCCTAGTCATTCTTATTCAATATCCAAAGCCCACCATATTCAGAAATAATAAAATCAATTCCCAGAGATGACAAAAATTAATAATAATACTCAGGCAGACAGAAGATTGCAGTCTAGTGAAAAATAATGATAAAATAAATATGCATGCTACATTAATAATAATGAGTAACATTTATTGACATTTCCTTTGTGTCAGGTATTGTTCTAAGAACACAGATTAGCCTCATTTAATTTGCATTGCAATCCTGTGAGGAATTAGACCATGATTAATAAATTAAATTCTTAAAAAATAAACTTTTTGTTTCAGAACAGTTTTAGATTTACAGAAAAATGGCAAAGCTAGTGGAGAGAGAATTCCCATATATCTCACACCATTAGTCCTATTATTAACATATTACATTAGTACGTGTATTAGTCAGCTTTCTCCAGAGAAACATAAACATATACAAATACATGTATGTGTACATACATGCATAAAAGATAATATAAATCATTCTATGAACTTTTTGAAGTACCCTCTCTATATGTATATCCATTAAAGCCCTCTCTCTCACTTTAGATAGATAGATAGATAAAGCAAGAGACACAGAGAGAGAGAGAGAGAGAGAAGTTATGAGGAATAGTGTAATGTGATTATGGAGTTTGAGAAGTCCCATGATTTGCACTCTACAAACTGGAGACCCAAGAGAGCCATGGTGGTGTTCTAGACGGAGTTCAAAGGCTTGAGAATCAGGAAAATCAGAAGAACCGATGGTGTAAATCCCATTCCAAGCCTGAAGTCCTGAGAAACAGAAAAGTCTATGGTGTAAATTTTAGTCCCAGTGCAAGACAAAATCAGGCATAGAGAGTGAGTTCTCCTGTACCTCAGCTTTTGTTCTATTCAAGCTTTAATGGATTAAACGAGGCCCCCCCACACCATGGAGGGCAATCTGCGTTACACACTTTCACTCAAATGTTGATCTTATCCAGAAATACACACCCAGAATAATGTTTAACCAAATATCTGGACACTGTATGTCCCATTCAAGTTGACATGAAATTAACCATTACATATAAAACATTTGTCACAATTAATGAACAAATATTGATACATTATTATAAGCATAACTCGTTCTATGGTGCTTCACAGATATTGCATTGTTTACAAATTGAAAGTGGCAACCCTGAGTTCAGCAAGTCTGTCCGCACAATTATTCCAACGGCATGTGTTCACTTCCTGTCTCTTTGACACATGTTGGTAATTCTCACTATATTTCAAACTTTTTTCTTGCTATTGTATGTTTTTTAAATTTATTTAATGTTTAGATAGAAAATTATTTTCTCAAAATACAAATGAAGGAAAATGTCACAAACTGAATTTAAAGTTAATTGATAAGGAACATCGAAGACTGCTGATCACAGATAATTATCTGTGATCAGCAATCTTTGACGTTACTATTGCAATTTCTCTGGGGCGTCATGAACCACACCATATAAGACAGGAACTTAACTGATAAATGTTGTGTGCTTTCTTACTGCTCCACTGACCAGCCATTTTCCCATCTCTCTCCATCTCCTCATGCTTCCCTATTCCCTGAGACACAAGAATATTAAAATTGGGCCAATGGCTTCTAAGTCTTCAGGTGAAAGAAAGAGTCCCACATCTCTCACTTTACATCAAAAGCTAGAAATGATTAAGCTTAGTAAGGAAGGCATGTCAAAAGTTGGTATAGACCAAAGGGTAGACCTCTTGCACCAAACAATTGTCCTACTTGTGAATGCAAAGAAAAAGTTCTTAAAGTAAATTGAAAGTGCTAGTCTAGTGAGCACACAAATAATAAGAAAGCAAAACAGCTTTATTGCTGATATAAAGAAAATTTTAGTGGTCTGGATAGAAGATCAAAGAAGCCACAACATTCCCTTAAGCCAAAGACTAATCCAGAGCAAACCCTTAACTCTCTTTAATTCTATGAAGGCTGAGAGACGTGAGGAGCTGGTAAAGATACTGTAAACATTGTTGAAATGTCAACAAAGGATTTAGAATATTACATAAATTTTGTTGATAAAGCAATGGCAGGGTTTAAGAAAATTGACTCCAATTTGGAAAGAAGCTCTGCTGTGGGGAAAATGCTATCAAACAGTTATTGCATGCTGCAGAGAAATCTTTTGTTAGAGTTCATTGAAATGGCAAACTTCAGTGTTGTCTTATTTTAAGAAATTGCCACAGCAACCCTAGTCTTCAGCATCCATCACCCTGATCAGTCAGCAGCCATCAACCTTGTGACAAGACCCTTCACCAGCAGAAAAGTAGTGACTTGCTGAAGACTCAGATGATTCTTAGCATTTTTCAGCAATAAAATATATTTTTTAATTATGGTATGTCCGTTGTTTTTTAGACATAATGCTCTTGCACACTTAATAGACTACAGTGTAATGTATACTACACACTTTATGTGCACTGGAATACCAAAATATTCCTGCAACTCTCTTTATCATGAAATTTGCTTTATTGTGATGCTCTGAAACATAACATGCAATATCTCTGTGGTATGCCTATATTAGCTAAAGTTTATATTTGGCTTAGATTTTCTTAGTTTTTATCTAATGATTTTTTTCATAATTCTGTCTATAATGTCACATTACATTTAGTCATCATATCTCCTTAGATTCCTCTTGGCTTTGACAGTGTATTAGTTTTCTGTTGCTTACAATGGAATACCTGAAATGAGATAACTTTTAAGGAAATGAAATTTATTTCTTGCAACTTTAGAGGCTGGGAAGTCCAAGGTCCAGAGGGTATATCTGGTGGTGAAGGCCTTCTTCTGGGTGGCAATGCAAGGTATCACATGGCAAGAATGGCAAGAGCAAGAGAACTAACATTCTCACTTAGTCTCCTTATAACGCCATCAGAACCATACCCATGACAAACCATCACCTCATTACTCCATGAATGGATCAGTCCATTCACTAGGACACAGTACTCATGACCCGATTGCCTCTTAAGCACTCCACCTTCTACCATCATATTGAGGGCTGAGTTCCAGCATGAGCCTGGGGGGCATTCAAATCACAGCAATTTCTGTATTTTCCTCATTTTAATGACCCTGACATTTTTCATGAATACTGGTCAGGTATTTTGTTTTATACCCTACTGTTGAAATTTGTCTGAAATTTTTCTCATGTTTAGACTAGGGTTATGAGTTGTTGAGAGGAACACAGAGGTAATGTGCCATTTTTATCATATCATATCAAAAGTACATAACATCAAAACGACTTATCACTCTTAATGGTAATATAGATCACTTCACCCAGATAGTCTTTTTCAGGCTTCTCCATTGTAAAGTTGCTTTTTCTTCTCTTTTTCATACTATACTCTTTTGAAGGAAACCATTAACATAGCCTACACTTAATTAATCTTATGCTCAGAGTGTCTACATAAACTCGTATTATTTGGAATTCTTCTGTATGTGAGAATTTTTTATTCTTCACCATTTATTTATTTATTCAGTTATTTATGTATGTCATTATGGACACAGGAATATTTATTTTATAATTTTGTTATAATCCAATACTACTGCATTTTGTTACTCAAATTGTTCCAGCTTTGGGCATTTTGAACTCTTTAAATTGGTTCCTTGTTCTTTTGACACACCCCAAATATTTGAGAGTTTTTAAAGCACTTCTTTACTTTCTAGCATTACAAGATACTCCAAGCTCATTTTGTATATTCACTTCCTCAGTCATAGAATTAATCATTTGTCCAAGGAGCTCTGGTTCCCTGTATTGGAGAATTGTATTAGAAACCAAGATCTGAGCAATAAGTGTGTTCCCTATTCCTGGAATATCATTGTTTCTTAGCTTTCAGCTGAGAAATCAGAAAATTTGTGTGTGTATCTACTAACCCCCAAATAACTTTATCAATCAGAACACACTCTTTAAATACGGTTCCTTTTGCCTTTAGTCTTACAGACTCCACTCATTTCCAGAGTTACTTAGGTCAGCACCTTTTCCTCATATTCTTCAGAAAGGTTATTTTACACATTTGTAATATAGATATATTATTTTGTCACCTCCTGAATTGCATCCTTGTATGCCCTGGCTTCCTAAATGATTTTTTAATTTTCATACATTAGCCGTAGGTCTTTTTTACTGTAAATTTCTATGGGTTTTAACAAATACATATTGTCACCTATGCACCATTATTATAGTATCATATGGAATATTTCCACAGCCTTAAAAAAAACTCTCCCATGCTTCACCTATTTAATACTTCCCCCCACAACTCCAGTCCTCTGACAACCACTTACCTATTTACTGTCTCTGTCTCTGATAATGAACTTTGCCACTGACCATTATTGCTTTTTCCAGGATGTCATATAATTGGAATCATACTGTATATGTATCCTTTTCATTCTGACTTCTTCCAGTTAATAATACGCATTCAAGATCTACCCGTGGTGTGTGCTTGATAGCTCATTCCTTTTTATTGTTTAATAGTATTCCCACTGTATGTATGTACCATATTTATTTATTAACATATTGAAAGACATATTTGTTACTTCCAGGTTTTGAAGATTATGAATAAAGCTGCCATAAACATTTGCAAGCTGGATTTTTGTGGACATGAGTTTTTAAATGAGTTGGCTACATACTTCAGAGCACCATTGTTCGGTCATATGGTATGACTACACATATAACTTTGTAACAAACTGCCAAAGTATTTTCTAAAGTGACTATGTAATTAGTCTTTCCACCAGCAATAAATTAGACTTTCTATTGCTCTGTATCCTCATTAGTAATGGGCATTGTCAGTTTCTTTTTTTCTTTTTTTTTTTGTCGTTTTTTCGTGACCGGCACTCAGCCAGTGAGTGCACCGATCATTCCTATATAGGATCCGAACCCGCGGCGGGAGCGTCGCTGCGCTCCCAGCGCAGCACTCTACCGAGTGCGCCACGGGCTCGGCCCATCAGTTTCTTTTATTGTAAATTGACAATTTATAATTGTATAAATTTATGGGTACAAAGTGATTACAAATACAATATGGAATAATTAAATCAAACTAGTGAACTTATACATCACTTCAGATACTTAAAATTTGGTGGTGGGAATATTTGAAATTTACTTTCTTAGCAATTTTGAAGTGTACAGTACTCTCTGTTATTAACTATATTCAATATACTGTGCAACAGAACTAAAAAAAAAAAATTCCTCCTGAGATTTTTGTACTTTTTGATCATCTCCCCTTTCTTTTCACGCCCCCAAGTCTCTGTAACCACCTTTTACTCTCTGTTTCTATGAGTTTGATTGTTTTAGATTCTACATAGAAGAAATTTGTCTTTCTGTTTCTGTCTTGTTTCACTTAGCATGATGTTCTCCAATTCCATCCATATTGTTGCAAATGACAGAATTTCTTTCTTTTTTAAAAAACCTGAATATAGCACTGTTAGTTTTTTGGATTTTAGCCATTCACATAGGTATGTAGTGGTATATCATTGTTGTTTTAATTTGCAATTCCCTAATGACTAATAATGTTGAGCATATTCTCTTATATTTATTTGCTTATCTTCTTTGGTTAGGTGTCTTTTCAGGTATTTTGCTTATTTTTAAGTAGATTTGTTTTCCTATTGCTAAATTTTAGGAGTTCTTTGTGTATATAGGACACTAGTTATTTATCAGATATGAATTTCACAAATATTCTCTTCCTATTTACGGCTTGTTTTTAATTCCCTTTAGAGTGCTTTTTACAGAAAAGAAGATTTTAATTTTAATAAAGCCTAACATCTTTTTTTTATAAGAAAAGATATCACGCTTTTGATGTTATATCTAAAATCTCATCACTAAATCCAAGGTCACACACATTTTTTTATACGCTACCTTCTAGAAGTTTAATAGTTTTGCATTTTACATTTAAATTTATGATCTATTTTGAGTTAATTTTTGTGAAAGATACATGGTCTATGTCTAGGTCCTTAAAGAAAAAAAAATATGGACATCTGATTGTTTTGGTAACATTTGTTGAAAAGACCATTGGTAGAGTTTGGATGTGTTGTCCCCGCAAAACTCATGTGGAAATCTGATCCCCAATGTGGCAGTGTTGGGAGCTGTTTGAGTCGTGGAGGCAGATCCCTCATGAATGGATGAATGCTCTCTTCCTGTTGAGTTGGGATAGTGAGTGAGTTCTCTCACTTTATTAGTTCCCATGAGAGCTGATTATTTAAAACACACTGGCACCTCCCCTCCCTCTCTGTCTTGCTTCCTCTCTTCTTGTGATCTGCTTGTACCCACCTACTGCCTGCGGCTTTCTGCCATGAATAGAAGCAGTCTGAGGTCCATGCCAGATGCAGCTGTCCCAGAATCATATGCAAAATAAACTTCTTTTCTTTATAAATTACCCAGTTTCAGGTATTGTGTTATAGCAACACAAAAATGGACTGATACAACCATCTTTTCTCCATTGCATTGCCCTTGATCCTTTGTCAAAGATTAGTCAAATATATATGTGCGGAACTATTTCTAGATTCTCCACTCTGTTCCATTGATATATTCATCTATTTTTTCTCTAATATCATGCCGTCTAATTACTACAGCTTTTGGGTAAATCTTGAAATTAGGTAACGTAAGTGCAAGGTTGCTTTGATTGTTCTAGTCTTTTCATCTTTCCATCTAAACAATAGAACCAGTTTGTCTATATATAGCTAACTTGCTCAGAGTTTTATTTGGAATGTGTCTAATCCATAGATAAAGTTGGAAAGAATGGACATCTTAACCAAATTGAGTCTTCAAATCCATTAACATGAAATATCTCACCCTTCATTTAGATTTTCTTTTATTTCTTTCATCAGTGTTTTGTATTTTATGCACACATATCTTGTACATATTCTGTTAGATTTATACGTAAGTATTTCTTTTTTTTTTTTTGGTGTTATTGTAAATGGCATTTATTTTTTTTAATTTCAGTTTTAATCGTTATTGCTGGTATATAGGAAAGCAATTAACTTTGGTATATTGACCTTGTATTTTGAAATCTTGCTATCCTCACTTATTATTTTCAGGAGTTTTTTGTAGACGCTTTGGAATTTTCTACATAGACAGAAATGTCACCTGTGAATGAAAACAGCTTTTTTCCTTCTTTTGCAATATGT
This sequence comes from Cynocephalus volans, assembly GCF_027409185.1. Taxonomy (NCBI): domain Eukaryota; kingdom Metazoa; phylum Chordata; class Mammalia; order Dermoptera; family Cynocephalidae; genus Cynocephalus; species Cynocephalus volans. Next base: position 100,562,685 of record NC_084460.1, on the reverse strand, counting down.
GTATCTTTATTTATTTTTGTTGTTTTATTGTACGAGCTACACTTTCAGTAACATGTTGAATAAGAGAAGTGAGAGAGAACAATCTTGTCTTGTTCCCAGTCTTAGGGAAGGGAGCTTCCAGGGTTTTAGCATGGAGTATGATGCTAACTATAGGTATTTTAGTAGATGTTTTTAAATCAAGTTGAGAAAGATTCCTTCTATTTCTAGTTTGCTAAGAGTTTTTATCATGAATAAATATTGGATGTTGTCAAGTTCCTTTTCTGCAATGATTAATGTAATCATGTGATTTTTCTTCTTTTTCAAATATTGAACCAGGTTTGCACACCTGGAACAAATCCCATGCAATTGCAGTTTTGTTATACATTGTTGAATCCCACTTGCTAACACTTTTGCATCTACATTCATAAAAGGTTAATTTTTTTAAAAAAAGTAAATAAAATTTAAAAATAATAAAATAAAATAAAAAATAAATTTGAAAAAAAAAAGATTAATTAGTCTTTTTTTCGTAGAGAAGTTTCTAGACATTTCACAATTATTATTCCATGAGCCATGAGGGAGTCTGTCTCACCTTTGCTGTGAGAACACAGTGGATTCGTGTAGGTAAAGCCCCAAAAAACATGCCCCCAGGGACTGCTGACCCCAGGAGTTCTTCAGTCTAACTCTCACACTAGTTTACACTCAGCCTCCCATAATTCATCCAAAGTACCTTTTAAGTGTTCCTACCAGCTTATTGCTTTGAGCCTTCTGCTCCAGGTAAATAGCTCTGGTCTCTGACACCTGGATGAACCTGTCTGTCCATATGTCAGGGTAACAGTTTTCACTGCAATTTCAGTTCTCTGTTAGGTCCAAGAAAAGTTATTAGTTTTCAGTTTATTTGGTTTTTTCTTGTTGTAAGGACAGGAGAGTGACTTATAAGCTCTTTACTTGTCACAGTTAAAGCAGGAAATATTCAACCACTTTCAACCTACTGGTATTACCTCTCTTTTGATGAAATGGATGTCCAAAGATCTCATATGACTTACCCAAGGTCATGTTCTGGGAATTGCTGAGTCATGGATTGACCTCAGATAGTCTTATTCTGGTATCCATGATCTTAACTACTATGGCATACTCCCTCCATGTTGTACAAAATAACACTGTTAAAAATATGAAAAAAAAATTATATTGGACCAATGAAAGACAGTGACAAACTTGGGAGAACGAACTATATAGGAAAGCCACATACAAAAGGTGACAAGTGAGCTGGTTGAGAGAATTAGGAGTTTACCAGGCAAGGGAGGGTGGTAACTTCTAAGGAAAGGAACAATAGGTATAAAGACAGAAATATGAAAATAGAATGTCAATTGTTTTCAGATTCAGCTGTTGAAGTAGAGGATATGTGCCAGGACACTGATAAATCTGGAGCAGGCTCTGTGCCTTGTGAAGGGCTGTTCTAGGTGCTGTCCATGGAATTTATACTGCAACCGACCATGAGCCGAAAAACTTTTTTAAAGTGAAGAAGAATGCGTTAGGAAGGTGACCCACAGTAGGTAACACATGGCTAACAATAACTTATCGAAAAGACTGTGACTGAGGCAAGAATAAAACATGAGAGGTATGTGTTTATGTATGTGAGTATATGTATATGTTTGATTCCCTTGGATAAAACCAAACCAGCAAAACACTATCTCTCAAAAGGCTAACTCAAATCTCTCCAAGCTCTCTCTGTTGCTACCTGAGGTTCTCATCGGTACACAGCACCTAGGGTAGATGACCTTCATGAGAACTTTTCTCTGTGTATTGAGTGCTGACACCACGGGGATTGGAACTGTCAATAAAGCTATTATTTATTACTTACATAATTATTATTATTTATAGGAAAACATGTCCTGTCACTAAAACTACGCTTACAGTTGACAAGCACCATACCCTCAAAATATTGCTGTAGAAAATGATTGAACATAGTCATAATTTCAGACAAAGGAATTTAAATAAACAACAGGCAATGCACTTCCAAGGTGCTTTATTTCACCCAAGCACACATGTTTAGAATGTGATTTAGGATAATCACCATCGTACATGTAAGGTGGAATTTATTCTTATACTTTCTCTAAATTCTAGAAACAACTTTGTCACTGTTTGTGCATCCTTCACCAGTGTTCTTCAAGACATCTCTGTAGATCAACTTATGGCAAATGGAATTTTATGTTCAACTTTTTACTAGCTGGCTACTATGTTGACACTCATTTCCCCCTGTAATTATCATACTCCTACCTATTGCTGTCAGCATTGTGGAACATATTGATGTATCCATGCTGACCTTAAATAAAAATTGAGATTCAATTACAATTGCTTGCTACCTCTAGGATTTGTATTTTTTCTCACCCTTATCAAGAAGCCTAATACTTAACAATACAGACAGGAAGCCTAATACCTAAGCAATTGAACAGGAAATGTAGGTGTTCCTACATCCTGATGTCCAAAATCTAGGATAGTGGAAAGAATGTAGACTAACTCATTTCCTCTCACTCAGTAGCCAGAAATTTGAACTGGGAAACAATCATCTACAAAAATTTTGAGCAGATTTTCATTACATTATTCTCTAAAACTATTACAGGAAGAGTTAGGAGAAAGAATTTTTCTGGTCTGGAAGTGGGCTGTCTCGTTATTATTCTATAGGACAGGAAATATCTGAGTGAAGAAATGTGACTACAAATTTTCAGAGGAAGGGTGAATAACCAAAACTAGGCAAGAATTCAAAGTCAGTAACTGACAAAAGAAAGCTGAAATAGAGTAAAAAGCATGGGCAGAAATATATATAAAAAATGGGAAGGCAGTATTTATGAGGATGGGGTAAAAAGAAAAAAGAGATACCTATTAAGTGACTATTCTTTAAAAACTGAGCATCAAATTCAAAATATGGCCAGTTAAGAAAAATTGCTACCTTCTCTGTGGACCTGTCTTTATCCCTCCCTCTCTCTGTTGTTACATATGGGAAAATGCTCATTTGTAGAAAGTGAAGCCATATGGCCAAACCAAAGCTCAGGGGAAAGCAGTATTTCAAGCTCCATCAGGCTAGCAAGACTAGATACACAGTCATTATTAAACAAGCAAATAATAATAATAACAGTTCCAGTAGCAATGTAAAATTTAATTAGTTTATGTTTTTGTAATTAGCAAGTTTAGATTTAGTAGAACAAAAAAAAATTATGAAGCAGAAAGAAACCTCAAATGATCATGGACAATGTTAGTGAAGTATGAACAATTTTAAATGAGAAAAAAGCTCTCAAATTAATATGTTATCTAGTGTGAAATAAGGTTGCTCAACTGTTGAATAGTGAAATGTCTTCAATGACTACTACATGAAATCTATAACTTAACATATAACATATTCAATGTACAAGTATATTTTTAAAATGTCATATATTAAATAGAGCACGAAGGGTGATTTCAGGCAATTCCATGATTACAAGGAAAAAAAAAATCCAAATAAAATAGACCTGCCTAGCAGTATCCTCATAAATACTACCCACAAGAAGCTGCACAGGTCACTTCACTGCAGCCCTGCCTAGTGGTCCCATTTGCTACCCAGGAATCATCTGGATAGACCCCCTCACTGCAGGCCTGCCTACTGGTATTACTGACAATCTGAGAAGCAGTTGGGCAGGTCCCCTTGCTCTAAAACTGCCTAGCAGCTTTGCCAACAGTCTAATAAGTGGCTAAATAGGCCTCATCACTGTGGTCCTGCCTAGTGGCCTCTACCACCACCCAAAAAGGAGCTAGATGGGTTCCCTTACTTGAGCACCACCTTTTGGCCTTGCCCACTTCCTGAGAAATGGCTCAGCAGCTCTTCCCTTGGCAGTCCAGCCCATGAACTCCAGAGGGAAGCACACAACCTCATATTTGGCCCCAAGAAGTGGTAGAACAGAAGGGCCACTGGCATACCCACACTCAGCTAGCCAAGCCAAAGCACACCCACACTTCTTGCTCAGAGAAATAGCTCAGCTGTCATGCCCCTGCAAGACCCACCTCCAAGAATTTGAGCCTTTACACACATGCATCTGAGTGAGAAACAGCTTGGCTGATGTGCCCTGGTAGGCCCACTCCACTCAGAGAAACAGCATGGTCACCCTGCCATTGGCAAATCAGTCCTGGAGACTTTGACATGCCATGCAACCACACCTCCAGCCTGATAGTCAATCCAGCAACTGCATCTCCAGCGAGCCAACTCCTGAGATGACTGACCTACAGGGTGCATGTGCACACATCCATCCTGTGAACTAACCCAGCGATACCTCTCCTGGGAAAGCTGTGCCACCACTGCCACCTCTTAAGAATGAGCCATTGAGTCACTCACAGATACAGTGAAATGGATATCAACTGAAGAAACTACACAGAGTCTATATTATTGCATCCATCCTGAACAAAGCCACTGCACTCTACCCAGTTGATATCCTATGACACATGTGCAGGTGAAAGTCTTTTCCCACATAAGCCACTCTAAAAAATTCAAAAAGGTGACTGTTCCACCAAATCCACAGATATAAACACAGAAAAAATTTCCGATCTTGAGGGATAGCAGTTTTCAAATTGCAGAGGAAGACAAAAAAGAAAAAAATAATAATTAAAAAGAATGAACAAAGCTTATAAGATTTATGGGATACTATTAAGTGAACAAATATTTGAATGATATGCATTCCAGAAGAAAAAAACAAGAAAGATATAAAAACCTATTTTAAAAAATAATAGCTGAAAACTTCCCTGGTCTTGGGAAAGACGCAAACATCCAAATCCGGGAAGCACAAAGGCCCCCAAATAGATTAAACCTAAACAGGTCATCTCCAACATCATCATCAAATTATCCAAAGTTAAAGAGAAAGAGAGAATTCTAAAACAGCAAGGGAAAAATGGCAAGTCACTTGTAAGGAAATCCTCATTAAACTAACAACAGACTTCTCAGCAGAAACCCTACAGGCCAGGAGAGAATAGAATGATATGTTCAACGTAATGAAGGAAAAACACTGCCAGCCAAAAATATTATACCCAGCTAAGCTATCTTTCAAAAATGAAGGAGAAATAGTCTTTCTCAGATGAGCAAAAATTAAGGAAATTTATCACCACCAGACCAGCCTTATAAGACATGGCTAGGGATTCCTTCATCTAAAAGAGAAAGAATGATAACAATCATCATGAAAATACCTAAACATATAAAACTAACTGGTAGAGAAATACACAAATTAGAAAGAGAAAGTAATCAAACCTTATCAGGACAGAAAACCACCAAAACACAAGGATAAACATTAAAAGAGGAAGAAAGAAACAAAGGATACACAAAACAATTAGAAAACAACCAATAAAAAGATAAGAATAAAACATCACATATCAGTAATAACTTGAATGTAAATGGATTAAATGCTCCAATTAAATGACATAGACTGGCTGAATGGATAAAAGAAAACATAACCCATCCATATGCTGCCTACAAGAAACACACCTTACCTACAAGTACACACACAAACTGAAAGTAAAGGGACAGAAAAATATATCTCATGGAAATGGAAAACCAAAGCAAGCAAGTATAGCTGTAGTGAATTGAATTATGTCCCCACAAACTCCCTGAAGCTTGAATTGTGTCCCCCAAGTTTATGTATTAGAATCTTAACCCCCCACTGTGACTGCTAAGAGTGGAAAATTCTATTTTGGTAATTGAAAGTTGGAGCATTAAATAGATGATTGGATTTTAGGACCACGCTATAGTGAATGGATTAAAAATGGTGGTCAAGGGCATGGTTCTGAGGGCCTTAAAAGAAGAGGAGAGTCTGTCTTGCTCTCTCTGCTCTCTCTGCTTCCACCATCTTGCAATGTGAGACCCCTGGGTTGCTGAAACCATCAGTGGATGGACTTTCTACTTCTCACCCTCAGAAACTGTAAGCAATAAATTTCATTTTCTTTATAAATCACCCAGTTCATTGTACTTTGTTATGAGCAACAAAAAAGGACTAATACAGTAGTTATGCTTAGATAACATAGACTTTAAATCAAAATTTGTACTAAGAGTAAAAAAAGGGCATTATATAATAATGGTGAAGGGATCACCACATCAAGAGGATATAGCAATCATTAATATATATGCACATAACACCAGAGCACTTAGATACATAAAGAAAATATTATCAGATCTAAAGGGAGAGATATAAACCAACACAATAATATTTAGGAATTTTAACACCCCACTCAGCATTGGACAGATCATCAAGACAGAAAATCAACAAAGAAACATTGCATTTAAATGGCCCAATAGACCAGATGGACCCAACAGACATGTACAGAGCATTTTATCCAACAGCTGCAGAATAAACATTCTTTTCATTACCATATAGAACATTCTCCAGAATTGACCATACCATAGAACACAAAGTAAGTCTCAACAAGTTAAAAATAAATCAAAATCATATCAAGTATTTGTTTGACCACAATGGAATACAACTAAATATCAATACCGAGAGGAACTGTGAAACTACACAAATACATGGAAATTAAACAACATGTTTTTGAATAACCAATGGGTCAAAGAAAAGATTAAGAAAGAAATAAAAACAGTTCTTGAAAGTATTTAAGACAGAAACAAGGCATACCAAAACCTATGGGATACAGCCAAAACAGAATTAAGAAGAAAGCTTATAGCAATAAATGCCTACATCAAAAAAAGGAAGATTTCAAATAAACAGTCTAACAATACACCTAAAGAAACTAGAAAAACAAGAGCAAACCACTCCCAAATAAGTAGAAGAAACAATATAATAAAAATCAGAGAAGAAATAAATAAAATTGAGGCTAAAAACACAATACAAAAAATCAATCAAGCACAAAGTTGGTTCTTTGAAAAGATAAACAAAACTTAGCAAACCATTAGCCAGAAAAAAAAAAGACCCAAATAAATAAAATCAAAAATGCGAGTGGAGACATTATAACAGATATCACCAAAATACAAAGGATCATCAGAGAGTATTAGGAACAGCTATATGCCAATAAATAAGAAAACAGAGGAAATGGATAAATTCCTGGACACATATGCCCTTCCTAGACTGAACCAAGAAGAAATAGAAAACCTAAATATACCAACAACAATTAATGAGATTGAATCAGTAATAAAAAGTCTCCCAGCAAAGAAAAGCCCAGGAACAGAAGGCTTTCCTGCTGAATCTTACCAAATATTTAAAGAACTAATACCAATACTCCTTAAAATAGTCCAAAAAATAGAAGTGGACAGCATCCTTCCAAACTCATACTATGAGTCTAGTATTACCCTGATACCAAAACCAGGCAAGGACACAACAAAGAAAGAAAAACTACAGGCTAATATCCCTAACGAACACAGATTCAAAAATCATCAATAAAATGCTAGCAAACAGAATACAACAGCACATCAAAAGGATATACACCATGATAAAGTGGGAATTTATCCCAGGGATGTAAGGGTGGTTCGACACATGCAAATCAATAAACATAATGCATCATACAAATAGGAGAGGAAAAAAGCATATGATCATCTCTAAAGACACAGAAAAAGAGTCTGACAAAATTCAACATCCCTTCATGATAAAGACTCTCAATAAAACAGGTATAGAAGAAAAGGATTTTAATATAATAAAGGCTATATATGACAAACCCATGGCTAAGGTCATCCTGAACAGTGAAAATCTGAAAGCTTTCAAGACAAGAATGCCCACTTTCATCACTTCTATTCAACATAGTACTGGAAGTCCTAGCCAGAGCAATTAGGTAAGATAAAGAAATAAAAGACATCCAAATTGGAGAGGAAAAACTCAAGCTGTCCCTGTTTGCAGATGATATGATTTTATACAGAGAGAAACTAAAAGACTCTACCAAAAAACTCCTAGTCCTAATAAACAAATTCAGTGAAGTTTTTTCAGGATACAAAATCAACATACAAAAATCAGAAGCATTTCTATACACCAACAACAAACTAGCAGAAAAAGAAATCAAGATAGTTATTCCATTTACAGTAGCAATGAAAAAAATAAAATACCTAGGAATAAAGTTGACCTAAGAGGTAAAAGATCTCCCCAATGAAAACTATAAAACACTGATTAAAGAAATTAAACACAAGAAAATGATGACTTCCTATGCTCATGACTGGAAGAATCAATATCATCAAATTACCATACTTCCCAAAGAGATCTAGATTCATTGCAATCCCAACCAAACTACCAATGACATACTTCACAAAAATAGAAAAAACAACTCAAAAACTTGTATGGAACTAGAGATCCCAAATAGCCAAAGCAAAAAGAGCAAAGAAGGGTGTGTCATATTCCCTGACTACAAAATATACTATATTGTAACTATTTGGTTACAATATAGTAACCAAAGCAGCATGGTACTGGCACAAAAATAGACACATAGACCAATGGAGCAGAATAGAGAATTCAGAAATAAATTAATGTACCTATAGCCAACTGATTTTTGACACAGGAGTCAAGAACATACATTGGAGAAAGGACAGTCTCTTCAATAAATGGTACTGGGAAAATTGGAGATCCATATGCAGAAGAATGAAACTAGACCCCAATTTCTAACCATATACCAAAATTAATTCAAAATGGATTAAAGACTTAAGTGTAAGACTTGAAACTATAAAACTACTAGAAGAAAACAAAGGGGAAACACTTCAGGACATAGGTGTGGGCAAAGACTTTATGAATAATAACTTCAGAATCATAAGGAACAAAAGAAAAAAAAACAAATGGGATTATATCAAACTAAAAAACTTCTGGACAGCATAGAAAACAATCAACAGAGGTAAAAGACAACCTGCTGAATTGGAGAAAATACTTATGAACTATGCAACTGATAAGGGGTTAATAACCAGAATATACAAAGAACTCAAACATAAATAGTAAAAAAAACAAATAATCCAATTAAAAAATGAGCAAGGGAACTGAACAGACATTTTTCAAAAGAAGACATACAAATAGCCAACAGGCATGTGAAAAAATGCTCAACATCACTAATAATCAGAGAAATGCAAATCAAAACCACAATGACGTATCATCTCATCCCAGTAAGAATGGATATTATCAAAAAGACAGAAAATAACAAATGCTGACAAGGATGCAAAGAAAGAGGAACTCTTATATACCATTGGTGAGAATGTAAATTAATGCAACCAGTATGGAGATTTCTCAATCTACAGATGGAACTACCATATGATCCAGCAATTCCTCTACGGGGGATACACCCAAAAGAATGGAAATCAGCAAGTTGAGGGGACACCCAGGTTCATTATGACTCGATTCACAATAGCCAAGGGTTGGAATCATCCTAAATGTCCTTCCACAGATGATTGGATAAAGAAATGTGGTATATACATGCAATGGAATACTACTCAGCCATAAAAAAGAATGGCATTCTGCCGTTTACAGCAACATGGGTGAGCGTGGAGAAAATTATGTTAAGTGAAATAAGGGAGGCACAGAGAGAGAAATACCTCATGTTCTTACTCACATGTGGAAGCCAGAAAAATTGATCTCATAGAAGTAGAAAGTAGAATGGCAGTTACTAGATTCTGGCAGGGGGAAGGGGAGGCAGAGATGGGGAGAGGGTCATCAGTGGATACAAAATATTAGAGATAGGAAGAATAGGATCTAGTGTTTTATAGTAATATAGGGATACTACAGTTAACAACAAAATAATGTGTTCTTTGAATATCTAGTCATGATGTTGAATTTTCCTAAAACAAAGGAGTGACAAATGTTTTAGGTGATGGATGTAATAAGCACCCCAATATGATTATCGTACACAGTATGAATGTACCCAAATATCATATTGTACTCCATAAATATAAACAATTATCATGGGTCAATTAAGAAAAATAAATTGAAAAGAGAGTAATAGTATAATAGTGGTTACCAGAGGGAGAGACAGGAAGGTGGGGGGGGGGCTAGTGAAAGTTTGGTAGACTGGTACAAATTTACAAAGTTACAATTAGAAGGAATGAGTGCTGGTGCCCTAGGGTAACAATAGCTAGTAATACTGTGTTGTATGTTTCACGATAGCCACAAAAGAGGATCTTGAATGTTATAACCACAAAGAAATGATAAAAGTTTAAGTGGTAGATAAGCTAAGTATGCTGATTAGATCATTATGCAATATATGTACATGTTGAAACAACAAACTGTACCCCATAAACACGTACAATGAAAAAAATAAAATAAAATAAAACAAATGGATACACAAAAAAGTTGTGAAAATGTAAAGAGATGTGAATCTGATGGGTCAAGAAGCCTTTATCTGTTCAGAGGATTTTGCAAGAATAAACCTATTAAAAGAATAAATTTACCACAAATCTAGCCCTACAGTTTCTGTAGTTTTAATGAAACTCATTTAAATGAATATTTGATAAATGCATAAATGAATAAAGATGAAATGAAAAAATGAATGGGAAAGTAACATTAATACTAAATGGTGAACATAAAATGAATAATTCTCTTGACTAAATGAGCACTCGAATTTGCTAGCTTTTGGTATAGAATACCATCTTTAATGGTAATTTTGAATATATCATGGTAAAGAATTTACACAAGAAATGTATGTTTATGGCTGTAATCAATATACTCTAAATACACTTCCTTAAATACTTTGTCCTTTAACCACTCTTAACACATTATATTTAAATAACATTTTTTTCACTGAGGTTGACATTTCTTTTGGTAATTCTTTAACACTGAGTCAACTTATTTTCCTGGGAATAGGAGAAATCCTCCTCCATGTGTTCTCTTCTCAGAACATTAAACATATTAGCCTAATTAACCTCCTCTTACAATCATTCTTATTCATCTGGAACATTTCCAATTGTCCTTTCTGTGGCTATTTTTGGATTAGGTTAAAAGAAATCATTTTGAATACCATTCAAGTAGGCTTATGGAACTTAGAATAAGGAAGTGTTTGGTATTCATCTTCCAATGTCCAGGAATTTCCTTTTTTTTTTTTTTTTAATTTCTAAACTAAATTTTTAAAGGGGGAATTGTGCATATAAAATTCTCATTTTTTTAACCATAAAGAAAAAAAAAGACTGAAATTATTGGAAAATAAGTCCCATGAATTGTTTATAAACAGTTGAGATTTCATATATTTAGGTTTCTGAAGAAAAATCATCTTTTGATGAACAGCGTTCTGAGATCCTGCACACATGAATAGATAAAACTCATATGTGAGTAGAAGAGTGATTCTTCAGAGTTAAATCAGTATTCATTATATCTTTGAAAAGTTTGAACAACTAAAAAGATAAACATCTTTTTAACACTTTCAGTCTTAACAAAATGAGTTTGTTTAAAGTACCAATTCATTTACAACAGCACAAAGGTAAATGTTAGCCTAGTTCACTCTGAATTGTTGCCAATTCCAAGTTACTGGGTTCTCAACTTTAATTTTTAACTCGAGTTTTTAAAAAATAAATCTTATAAAGTTCTAATTATTAATCCAGCAAATTGGAAAGTATGTACTTTTTGAAACTGTACCAAGGTAGTGAGGAACTTTGTCCCTGTGCCAGATCTGCAATTGTCTCACTATTCAATTGCAAAGGGATTTTACAGGTTTTGTCTGAATGTTCTAAGTGCAGAATTACCTATACATTTTTTAAAAGGTTTTCTTCATTTGTTTTATAATATATTTATTTTATAATTTTAATGTTATAATTAATACATACAAAGGAATATATAGCACACATAAATTAAGATGCATAATAATTATATTAATTTCCTTGAAGAACTCCCCATCTTAATTACTGGAGCATTTCCAGTACTCTTGCATTCACATACGTGTTCCTCATCTCTTTGCTCTGCCTCCCCCTTTTTTATTATTCTTTTGAAGTTTTAACAAAAAAGTTTTATGATATATGTTTATCTCCCTAAAAGATAAGTTATTTCTTCTTGGTTTTGAATTCCATGAAAGCAGCAACTATATGTAATTTTCTGGGACTTACTTTCACTTAAAGTTATTTTTTGAACACAGTTCTATTTAGCTATAGTTTACTAATTTTCGTTTTAATATTGATTCCATTTTCTGCATACACCATATTTTATCTATTCTTCTGAGAAGTGTTCTAGTGGTTTTTCGCATTATTTCATTTATCAAACATTTCTTAAACATCTCATAGGTGCCAGGCATTATTTCAATAGAAAATGAAAAAAGTCTAAAAAAATTCCCAGTTTTCATGGAACTTATATTACACTGAGTGTAAACATTCTTCTGTTTCACACATATTTCTCATAAGTACACAGATGTTCTAACTTATAACATCAAATGTTAATATTTTATTAATATTAAATATATTTTACCTGTGATTAAATCAATTTTCAAATCAACAGTATATGAGTCGGTCATCATCCTCTTCAATAGTTGATATTACCAGACTGTAAACATTAGTCAATGTTCTAGGTGAAAAAGAATATCTCATCTCATTTTGATTTTCATTTTCTGATAACAAGAGTCCTTTATGCACTTTGGGTAATAGTTCTTTATTAAAAATATATTCCCATTTTCTTTTCTAAGCAGAAATTCTTAATTTTTAAGTAGACAAATTTTTAAATTTTTATATGTTCCTTTGTAAGTCTTTTGGGACATCCTTTTTAATTCCAAAGTTATAAAGATATTTCTCTTATTTTTTCATTTTACATATTTCAAAGTTGTCTTGAGGTCCTTATTCTATCTAGCATCGGTTTTTGCACATGGAATAAAATAAGCACTCAATTTTGTTTCTTTTCCCCATATAGATAATGAATTATCTCAGCATTGGTCAATGCTATCATCAGGTACTTTCAGTAACACCCTTGTCAAATATCAGGACTCTAACAAGTTACTTTGGTTAATTCTCTTTAAATTTTTATACTTAATGAGAGTAAATCTTCACATCTGGTAAGGCAGGTCAATTTACTTTGCTCTTTTTCAATAGTGCCTTGGCTATTCATGGTCATTTGCTTTTCTATATATATTTTAGAAAAAAAAATATTTGGAGAAATTTCTTTTGAATTACATTGAATCTGTAGATTTGGGGAAACTTTGTCATTACTATGATGATAAGTGTATCAATTTCTCCCTGTACTTTTATCGGTTTCTCTGTATATATTCTTAACTATTTTATCAGATACATGTAAGTTTGAAATGCTTATATTCTCCTGAACCTTTATCAAAATGTAATGATTCTTTCAAGCCCTAATAATTTTTTTGTTCTCCATTGCTTTCATATGTATGCATTAAGTATTCAGTAGGTGCAAGGAACTTAGGATGCAATACAAAGTGATAGAGAACCACACATTTGGACCATGTAAAGTATTTCTTTATGGCTGTTTTCTTTGCTGGGTAGGTAGTGAGACATATTAGCATACGTAAAAATTATAAGGGCCCTGGAACCCTCGAAGCAATGTTAGGAAGATCAAATGTGTTTGAAAATTTTGTCTGTCTGGCTTGGCTGGGCCTATGTATGAATCACTGCATGTTTGATCAGGGCTCATGTCACTATTTACTCTCTGCTTACTCAGAAAAATCAGTATATATATATATATATATATATATATATATATATATATATATATATATATATATATATACACACACACACATACATGCATGTATACATATATACACACATATATAATCAATGTTATTTGTTGGCAATTCTGCACCTAAACTATTAACTAATTTTACTTCTTACTATGAATTTTCTTAATAAAAACCTGATTTTGATCAAGATCTGTTCTCTTCTATAGAGCCCCCTTCCATCTCCACGGATGGTTCTCATAGTCTTAAAGTTAATTTAGTGTCTTTTGAATGTAATTGATTCAGAAATCGGTATGTGATTCAACTCAGGTCAATAAAACTCACGGAGAGGTTTCCTGAGGCTTCTAGAAAAATCTTTTATGTTCTGTAAGTGCCTTGGGTAGGGGTGGTGGAGAACTTCACTCTTCCTGACATTGGCTTAACCAGACGTGGATCTTGGCACCACTCTAACTATCATAATACAGGCCTCAAGATGAAAGGACATGAACAGGAGCAGAGTGAAGAGAATTATACAGAAATGGAACAGGAATCAGTAGATTAAATTAGTATTTAAGCTAACCCCAAACCTGGACTTTCACTCATGGGTGCCTAGGGATTTCTAACATTTAAAGGCCAATTTGACTTCTGTTTTCTATAGGGTGACTATTCATCACTATTTGTCCAAATCAGACAGCTTTATGCTTTTTGTCCCAAGGAGGTGACTAAAGGTGCCCCTTTCGTTATCAAAATTGCCCTAGTTTGGATGATGAAGTATATAGTCACCAGGGTCTGCTTCATGGGTGTTCAGCAGTGTAGTAGCACAGTTTCTGATGCTCAAAAGCGTCCCCCTTTTGGGGTTTAATGCTCTGAGGTTGCCGTCTTAAAATTCTTAATAATTTTATCTTTGAATTTGTGGTTTTTAAGTTAAGCCTAGTGATGCAATGGAGCAGGGGTCGGGGACTTGGAGCCATGGCTCATGTACAGACTCACTTCTCACCACCTCCCCGTGAATGGGCTCTTGGCCACCTACAGCTGTTCCCCACCTGGCAGCTGCTGCCACCCTCCACGCCGGCGGGGGTCTGGGCCCAGAGACAGAAAGAGTTGAGGTCTGGCCCAACAAGTTTCAGGGTGGGGCCTCATGAACCAATGAGGGTCTGGATTCCTGTCATTTTTCCTGTGCCCAAGGGAATGTGACATTAAATAGAAAAGTATAAAACATTGTGACATGCGAGTAGAGAGATCATGGAAGAAAGAAAAAAAAATACTTTTTTTTTTTTTTCTGATTTTTGAACAATCACCAGAGGAGGGCCAGGTATAGACAGCAAGACCTCCATAATGCTTAACCGTGAAGTTACCATTCACATGGTACTTTGTGTGAATAGCACTTGAATGGCGCCCTCTAGCGTTGTGCAGCCTAACAGTACCAAGATCTGTTTACAGAAACATATCCTTATCAAGAAAAGCAGTTTAGAAATAATAATTCTAAACCTAAACAAACAAAAAAATTTGCTTTTCATATGTGTTCTTTTCAAGATTCCTTTAAAGAGTGAATAACACATTTACTATTATTCAGTTAACAAATTTCTTTCTGGCACTTAAGTATTAAGTTGTAAATAGAATTTATCCCAAATTCTTTAAAAGTTGGAACTATTAGGATTTATTAAAATGTATATTACTGAAACCAAAGTATACCTGAATTATTTTCAGGACTATAGAAGATAAACCCTTTGACATGGGTGACTGTTAGTCTGTTTCTGTTACTTATAACAGAATACCTGAAACTGGGTAATTTATGAAGGAAGGAAATTTAATTCTTACAATGTCAGAGGCTGGGAAACTTAAAGTTTATGTAAAACATACAGTGAGGGCTTTCTTTCTGGTGGTGACCCTCTCCAGTGATACAGGGTGTCACATGGTAAGAATGGGCTGAGCAAGATAGAACTGACCTTCTCTCTATTCGCCTTATAAAGGCATCAGAACCTCCCTCATTACCCATGCATGGATCAATCCATTCACAAGGGCACAGTCCTCACAACCGAATCACCTCTTAAGGGCTCCCCCTCTCAAATACCAGACTTGGATTTCCTTTAACTCTCTTGCAATGGGGGTCAAGTTTCCGATATTTGAACTTTGGAAGGACTCATTTACCCCATCACAGTGACTTTCCACCATAACCATTTCACTGCTGAGAAATGCAATGCCACCAGAAATGGATTTTTCAGTCTCTCCACGTCTATCTATCTTATTAAGATATATGTTTACTATTTATATTATTCTATTTTCATTGAGTCACCCATTGATTTCTAATATTTTATATTTGAGTATATTCAAAATTCAGCATTTTTACTTATATATAAAGGACTTTTACTTGGTCTAGTAATTTTCAAGAATTTTAAGATTAGGCTAGGAAAAAGTTTATTCAATTTTTTAAAAATCTATATATAACTTCCCAAATCTAGAAAGATTAAATAACAACAAAAAACTTCCTCTGTTTCTTTATGTCAAAGCAGTGTTTAGAAGTAAATTACTATAGTTTTGTAGCTTTGATTGCATGAGTAAAAAAATTGTAGCATTTTTGATAAAAGAAGATAAAAAGATAAATAGATCTCAGGAAAATACTTTTAAGACTTGCTGACTGCTCTGCTATGAATCAAATTGGAACAGGAGAATGTTATTGTTTGAAATATTTAAAGTGTTCTCCACATGATACATGTTAATTGAGTTAGAGTCTCACCTCACATGACTTAATTGGTGAATGATAAAGGTCATTAAATTTCAGGATGGTTATATGGATAACAGATAGAGTGACAGACAGGGCAACAGGAAAATGTGAAACAGTGATACCACTGGGACGAAGAAAGCAGGGTGAATTCTGTTTGGAGATTTTGCCAAAACGGACAGCAGTCAAGGGGACCACATGACAAATATGCCTCCATCCCATTCTTGAAGCCTCCACCCGTCCTGTATCATGACAAGCATCAGCCATACTCTTCTTTCTGAACAGAACAAATCAATCAACTTTTTCTATGAATAAAGTAAATTTTCTTAAACAGAATATCTGAAAGAGAAAATAGGAGTTTATTCTGAAACACCAAACAACTGAATTAAATTTAAATTTTAAAAAATGGGTATTTAAAAAAAAAGACCAACAGTTCAGAATAGAGCAATCTCGAATTATTGAAATTTACTCACAGCTCAAGTTTAGCTTGTCTATGTTTCTCCATTGTTTGGAATAATATGAATAGAGACATAACTCTAAGAAGTAAAGTACATGATTGACATCTTTTGTAAGTCCTAAAGACTTCTCTGAGCTCGTACTCTCAGTATGAGAATTCAGCATTTGTATGTGCATTTCATAAATCTCAATAAGTCTAAGGGATACTGGACTGAACTCAAATAAAGCCTCCTCCAAACATCTCTGTCTGTGTAGGCACCTTTGTATACAGATGCTTCATGTGAAAGGAAGTCAGAGTAGGAAATATTAAAAACCCTAATTCTCTGATCCAAAAAATAAATAAATAAATACAAGGAAATAAAAAGTCCTAATCATAGTCCCCTGTTCAGCATTTGGAAATGTAGTACAAAACTGACTTAGGAAAAGTTCTTTTAAAACCATTCGAAATATACCATTATGGTATATTCAATTGTTCTAAGTATTGATTTTTAAAATTATTACCATTTAGAGGAACCCTTCACAGTAGATTATAAACTTTATTGGGCAGGGATTATATTTCTCTTGTTCAGCTCTGTGGCCTAGAGCCTAACACAATTCCTGAATGAATAAATATATCTCTTTCGAAAGTAGTTTTATTTGCAAATAGCAGAATAATAGTAATAAGACTTGCCTGACAATTTAAATGGAATAACAAGAGTAAAGATGAACTAGAGATATTTTTTTGGTTTAAATGACAAGAAACTGATGAAAGTTGAGGTCTCAGTTTGATTTTTATGAAAACTAATACAGAAAGAATATGAGCATTGTCAGTTTTGACATCTTCAATATTTTGTTGTTTTAATTTAACAGAGGTTTGCTGGTATATAATAAGTTCCACTTGGAAAATATGATCAAGCACACTTTTATTTATAAAATAAGAAGAGACTTTCACCATACTGACATAACTAGAATTACTTTTAAAATGACTGTTTTTAATCTAGCTACCAAATTCCAATTTACATTCCTTCCACTAAGCATCCCAGTATTTGAGAAAACTTTTAAACAAGATAGAATTTTCATATTATTAATGTAGTATATAAAGGACATCAAAGGACATAGACCCCTTTCAGTTCATGATTTTTCTTACATGGAAAGTCAACAGAATTACCACAGCTCCACTGACACTGGGTCAGCTTTTTAAAGAAAAATGTTGATGTTTAAACTCCTTCAGGGATGCCAAGACTCACTGTTTAAATATTCAACTGTAAAACTGTTGCTAAAAAATGACATGGGTGTTATTTCTCTTCTCTTGAAATGTGTTTGATTTATAAAATTAACCTAAGTTAAAAGTGAGGCATTTTTTTTTTGCCAGGATTTCATTATACCAACAGATATATCACATAAAATTTGCATATTATTTTTTGAGCTTATCAATTTTTCCTCAAATAAAATTCCAGCATTATTTAGTTTATGCTCTTCCTGTAAAAACTTATTTTAAAATGGGCTATTGCCTGAAAAGAGGGAGCTATTTTATTGCCACTTCTATTAAAAAGTAGTAAGCTTACTTATTTTCCTGGCCTGTTTCTTTACACATTCATAAAGGCCCAGGACTCTAAAGAGAGAACCATATTTCTCTTGCTATCAGATCAACCAAGGATTAACCTTCTATTAATATGATTATATAAACAAATAATGATTACAACACAATATCAAGAATTCTATAAAAAGGACAGAACTTCATATTAAAAAACACTGTTCTTTATGTAATAACATCATAGGATTTAATAACTGGGTACTCATAATTATTTCAGCTACTGCTCCAGTAAGATGTTTCCTCTCTGATTCAGACGTAAGCCATACTCAAGCTCTTATTCCTTTGTTTTGTTTATTTTCCTCACCAGTTGGAATGACATAGCCTTTCTATTTATTGGTTTATCCTTTCTAAGAACGCTGTGTAACTTCCTGTTTCAGTGATCTGGCCCAAGTTTCAGTTTGCCAGTCCCCATACAGCTTTCATCATGTGCCACCTGTAACTTTGGGCGAGTTATTTGGGCTCTCTATCCCTCAATTTACTTATCTATAAAATAGAGATAATAAAAGTACGTACTTGTAAGACTATTGTGAGGATTAGGCAAGCTAGGTGCATAAAGCACTTAGAGTAATAGTCAACACATACGCAGCCTCAAATCCCTTATTATACTTATTGCAGGCTTTTAACGTAATTTTCTCCATAGAGGCTACTCAACTTTACAAGGCACTCTCCTTCTTTGGAATACTTACTGTATTTCTATGCAGTAGCATATAATTTGTTAATTAATCATAAATTAATTTTCCATATTTGACTCTTGTTTCATCAAGTCAATTGCAAACACGAAGACAGCCCATCTTGTTTTACTTGGTGCTTACATTCTACAATGTTTGGGTGCCCAGCACCTTTGAAAATTTATAATAATATTTCCACTACTAATAATAACAATAGTTGTTATCATAAAAAAAAATAGCTAGCATTTATTAAGCACTTACCATTGCCAGGCATTTTAGTATTTTACATGTATTGTCTCCTGGCAACAATACCCTTGAGCACTATAGAAACAATACCCTGAAGTAAATCCTGTTTTCACACCCATTTTAACCAATGAAGTAACTGGGATTTGGAAAGGTTGAACAAGTTCCCAAAGTCACATAATTACCAACAAATGTCACTCATTATCAGTGCACCTATATGGGTCATCTGGCCCATCACTTTTGATACTACGTTTATCTTCTTGATCATCACAGAACTTCTTGTTCCTGAATTACTGAATAAACTCTTCCTTCTCATTTCTGACATATTTCTCTCCAATCAGTTCTGCATAGCACCACATGTCAATTTCCTATAGCACTAGGGAGAAGGGTGGTGGTTAGTAATAATTTGAAGCCTAACTCCCTGTAGAATCTCTATAGGATTCAATTTTTAATCTTTAATTGAAAAAAAAATAATAATTTTTTTTTCAATTAAAGGAATGTAAATGGACTAAAGTCTATCACAACCATGTAAATGCTTATCTACATTGGATATTTAATTTGTTTTATTTTTTATTATATTTGTATAATAATTTCTTCATCAATGGAAATCTCTTCCAGGTTTTATTTTCCAGCTTCTTAACAACAACTTGTCATAGAATAAAATAATCTTTCATGGAGTATTAGGTTGGGAAGAGACTTTAGAGACCATGTAGTCCAATGCAGCTATTTTGTCAATGTGGAAACCAGGGTTTAAAGGGGGATCTTTCCCGTGTGCTTTAGTTAGGGTAACAGATAAACTGCAGCAGTAGTGATTCAAAAGTATAGGAACAACGAAAAAGTTGTAGTTTTTTCTCTTTTTTCTGTAGCAGCCCTGAACATGAAAGATCATCAGAGAAACTCTGCCCCAGTTTGTCAGAAAGCGAGGTTTTTGTCCTTTTTTGCTCCAGTTTCGCCTACTGTATTGTCATCTTCTGCATGGTAGAAGTTGAGACACTGCCTCAAACACGTATTTGGCAACAGGAAGGGGAAAGAGAACATGTGATATAGATGTATTCTGGCCTAAAGGCTCAGTCTAAAAGAGTACATGACATATCAGTCACATTCTCTCTGTGAGTTCAGTCACACAGTCACACCTAACTTCAAGTAAGATGACAGAATATATTCTAGATAGGCAGCCATGTACCCAGAGACAATTTGAGCACCATGAAAACACGGAAGCTGCACTTTGATGAGCACCTGGAAGTTCCACCATGCCACATAGAAAATGTAGATGGAGGACCAACAGTGCCCAAATCATTGTTTATACTGCCTTTTGTTGAATAAACATGTAATGCTAATGTTATAGTCAATATTAGTTCAATACTATTATTCTCTTGCTTATATTTTATGTAGCTGCTGTGTTGGTGCTATTTGTTTTCTGCTTAAGTTTTTGAGGATAAAAACATTGCATCTGTCAGAACTGTTCTACATCTTAAGGAAAGTTGATTTTGTAGAGAGTCACGTTGGGAGTGATTTATTTTCTTTTATGTAGTAAAGAAACACACATACAAAAACAAACATATGCTTAATATGTACTCAGTGCTTTTTGAAGATAAAGAAGATAAAGGCATTCGATGGATTGGGTCTATCAGGAATATCTAAGTCTTTGAGTCATGGACATAAATAGAGACTTTCCTACGTCTGTGGGTTGCATGAATAATTTCATTGGTAACCATGGTGAGTGAATTGTCCACACGTGGAATAAGATTATTGTGAACCAAAATCAGAAGTCTGCTTTATTTATGCTGTTTTTTTGTTTTAGTGATGGTTCTTTGTAATGCCTTGGTTTTTGTAGTCAAATCTAATCATAATTAAATTTAAGGAGTTCAAAATAAGATAATTATCTGAATTCTGCTTCTATAACTGTGACTAGTTGATCTAAAATTTCTAGCAAAACAGCTGAAAACATTTACACAATGACAGAGGGTAAGATGTGGTTAGATCCATTTGGACTCCTCCTTCATATGTATTCATTTGTTGGGTAAAACATCTTTGTATATAACTCAGAGGGAAGTCTCCAGAGTTTGTCACCTGGCCCTTCAGCTCCCTAAAATGCATTTATGTAAAATGACTGATTTTATTTGCTACAACTTTCAGTATCCATATGGTATGTAAGTAAAATGGGAATGCAGACAAAATGTATATCATAATCAGAGAATTACTTAGAACTCTGGGATTGCACATGGCTTGTACTGGAAGTATATCAATGAAATATAAACAAAAGCAACAATGCTGTCATAAAGCGATTGTATATTACCCACATTCTTCATAAGTTTCATAAATTAGAGAGCTGGGATGATGTATTTGATGAATTCTAACTGAATATCTGTAAAATGAACATTTACTCTTAAAGATGCATCCACATACAATTGTCTTCTCTACCAATAGATATTAACTCTCTGTTGCCAGTTCTGGAATCCGAGTGACTTGATTTCGAATCCTGCCATAACTACTTACCAGAAATCTAAGTTTCTTAATCTTGTTACATAAATTCCAGGTTCTCAGATTTCTGTTCTGAAATAACTGAAAACTAGAATAATAATACTTAACCAATAACGACTTTTAGGAGGGGGAAAAAAAACTAGTTTAAGAAGATAAAATGTATAAAAGCTGGCCAATATCGCTTCAGATGTCCAGTTTGTACTCAATGGACTGCAGCCATTTCTACTCCATCCCTACTCCCATCTTTTCCTGGGCAAAGACTGAATCTTATTTATCTCCACATCCTACACAGAGTCTAGTTAATGCTTTGTATAATATAAAGATATGGGAATTGACCAGACTTGAACTGGAAGATAAAAGAAAATACTAGGATAATTCAAGAGAAAACATTTCCTTTTGTCAATATTACCTGATATCTCAGGTGAAATTTCTATTTTTATTTTCTTTCTGGCATGGAATATCAGGTAATGACCTTAAATCCTCCAATTCAGTTTGCACACAAAGAATCAGTCTAAGATGAATATTTATGGCCTTCTTAGGAACTAAAGTATTTTGGCAGTTGTTCAACTCACTAGACATGCTATTAAAACAGCACAATTGATTCAGAAATTTCATTCAGGTGCAGGTTTGCCTAATGTCGTAGGCCTTCTGCAATAACCTGGAAAATAAGTAGGAAATGCAATAGTTACACCAGTTATATAGTCATTTGGAACAGGCTTCATTGTTACTTGAAGTGATTTCCTTAATTGTAATTTCTCCCTTTTTCATTATACTTGAGCCTTAAATTATAACTGACTGCCTTCCTTGAGTTCTTCACGACAGGCCTCACGCAGGCCTTTAAGCATACATAAAGAAGAAAACAGATGTTAAATCTCTTCCCCTCCTCAAATACAAATAAGGAGAACACAGGATTAGCACAGAAAGTAACGTCAGATACATTCACCAAAAACCTGTTTTTCCTCACACTTTTTGTAGATTTTCATTTCTAGCTTAAAATGTATTTCCACACATTAAAATAGTGTCCATCTTATAGTTTACGTATCATGTTATCTGACAAACTGTTATAATATAATACTATAAATACATACTTTGTCAATTTAGATTACATACATGCTCACATCTCTTTTTATATTTCTAATTGCTTGAGAATCCACAGGCATTAGTTGCTGGAAGTCTTGTATCTCTCTCTTCATCCACCCTCCCCACGCTATTATTTAAGAATGAGAGACTTAAGAACTGTTGCTAAAAGCCATCAAAACGTCTACTACTTATGTTGTTTTTCATGGTATGACCATAGAAAGTTGAAACTGCCTAGCCCTATGGGCATTTTTATAATGTGCCCTGGATGACCTATGTCAATACCTAGATTTAAGGGTTTCCTAAATTTAGGATTAAATTCACAATTCTCTCAGCTTATTATCTGCTTCTCACTGTTCCCCAAAGCAAAACACGGTACTAAGTAGGCTGATCTCTACAGGACTACCAGACTTAGATCCATGATGAGGCGGAACTAAGCCTCCTCCAACAAACAGTTAAGGTAATGCATTACCCTCACTATCACTATTTAGACTATCCTTTCTTCATGGGGTTATTTTAAGGGTTTTGTCAGGCTATGCTAGTTACCTCCAATAAGTTTTTACCTTTGAAATTCGGGAATCAGGGATTTGGCAACTTAGGTAGATAAATTGATCCAGTTCCTCTCTAGATTCACACTCCAGATATGTCATAGAGTGATGGCATCTTCTGTTCAAAATAAGTGTAGTTATATATTTTATGCATGCTAATGGGTACATTTTGTCACATTTTACGTGAATTTGATTTAGAAAATATTAAAATAATAAGTATTATTGTCTTTGAAAAAGTATAAATTCCCCCAATTTTAAAGGAATCAGGAATCTGACGATTTCAAACCTGGTAAGCTACGTGAATTATAGACTACATTTCTGCTATTTAACTTGTCATGAAAGCTGTAAATAGAAATATTGCCACAACTTTTGTCAGAATTAGTGAGAAATATCCTATTTCCTCCCTTTAAGAATGGGTTAGATTTAGTGACTGAATTCTAATCAATTTAATATGGCAGAAGTGATTGTGTGTGACTTCTGAGCTTAAGTCATAAAAAGCACTGTGGTTTCCTCCCTGCTTTTTCTCTTAGATTACTCCTTTTGGGAGAAGCAAACTGCCATGCCAGAAAGAAACTTAATCAGGTTTGTGGAGAGACCCACAGAGTAAACAATTGAGGTCTCCTGCCAGCAGCCAGCAAGAAAACGAGGCCTCTATTAAACAGATGAGTGAGACATTCCAGAAGTGGATTTTCCAGCCTCAGTCAAACCTTCAGATGACTGCAACCCAGCTGACATCTTAACTGCAACTTATGATGGACCTCTAGCTAAGAACCACTCAATTTCTTTTACCCACAGAAATTTTGAGATCATAAATGTTTATTATGTAAAACCACATCATTTATTATGTAGTAATAAATAACTAATACTATCTTCAGTAATTCTTCCCTTACATCGATTCTGACCACTCTTTAACTACTTATTCTGAATTTTAATAAATAAGTTAGCTGACCAATTACTTGTTCAAAATAATATTTTTTTTCAAAATTAATTTCTATGCTGTGTGTAATGATCTCTAGCAGAAGATTCACCTTGCATATACATACTGTACCTCAACCTTTCCTTGCTCTGCCCTCAAATTCATCTGCACTGCTCATAAACTAGAGAGCACAAGTTGCCATAGACTTTTGGCATCAGAATAAATATTAAAGGCAAGTGACTCCAACCTACCAATCAACCAACCAGCACATGAACTAGAACATCCATTTCAATATAAATTATTTGCCTTTGAACTTACAATATCCAAGGACCTGGCTTCTTTCTGCAGATAACTCTCACTTTCAGAATGTCTTCTTTTACATTAGGTGATAGTTTTGACACTTTGAAACCAGTTTAAATTTGAGGACAGTCAAGTCTAATTATTTATTTATTTATTCATTCACTTACTTAACAAAATCTTATCAAATCCCTACCAAAAGTAAGTCACCATGATAAATGTTGTTTAGGATTTCAAAATGCACTCAAAGAATTTAGTCAAGCAAGGTAAGTAATATATGTAATTCAAATGTAAATAATCATTGTAATAAAGAAATACAAAAACATGGTCATTTGCTACTTATCTCTGTAAAGAAAAATTGAACATAGCAGGCCTGAGACTGCTTTCTTTAGAAAGCCCTGATTATGTGGTCAGCTCTTAGCTGGCATCTGGAGCCTTCCCGGAAGTCTGTAGTAGCTTACTGTGCTTAAACTGCTTTGCTAACAATATGATTTATTCTGATCACCTGCTTTCCTTCTGGGACTCTAGAATTTTGGTACATGATAAACCAAGGATGCTTATGTGGCCAATCCCTAGTAAAAGCCCTGGGCGCTTAGTCTCTAATAAGCTTACCTGGCAGACAATATTTCTCACATGTTATTATATTAATTGCTTGAGGAATTAAGCATGTCTCATGTGAACTCTTTGAACCTGAGCCTGATTTCACCCAGAATTTGTCCTGCGTACATTTTATCTTTGTTAATTTTGCTTTGTATACTTTTGCTGTAATAAATAACAGCCATGAGTAAAACTATACGCTGAGTCCTATGAGTCCTTCTAGCAAATCATTGAACTTGGGGATGACTTGGGGGACATCCCCTCTATCCCTTGAAACAACTTTATAGATTCAAATGAAACATCCTAATAAGAAAAACCTCTAAGTCATCATGGTGTAAGTTGCTAAAACATGCACTGTCTTGTCCAGAATAATATCTTACATGTCATTATGATATATGAGTATGTAACTAAGTATAGTATTCTCTGTCTACCATATTTCTCTTTTAAAGCTCAGTTAGATCTCTATTGAAATTCAATAATATGTCTAGAATCTTGACGGGCTATGAGTTGAACAATAAACCTTCAATCTGTTTGTGATTTTTTTGAAAAGGCAGCGAGTTTAATATACAAAATACTGTTAGCCTCATGCAAATTGTTCTTGGTGAACCCATGCCAGTTCTAATGAATCACCACTTTTTTATATGTTTATTTCTCCTGGCTCCTTAATGTGTTTTAGAACTTGGCATGTCATTTGAATACCTCCTGTTTCTCTGAATCTCCATCAAATTAAATTTTCTCAGTTACTTATCAGCCACAAATAACAGGCAAGCTGCTTCCTTGTGCATTCACTTACTAAGCATTTGTTTAGAATGTCCTAGGTCTAAGAACTTTTCTAGTTACTATAACTGCAGAAATGTACAAGGCACGTGCTTGACCTCAAATGACCAAAAATAGTGTTTCCCGTCCTTGTACAAAAATAAGCACCGGGTGCTGTGAAAACATGTAGGAGAGCATCTGATTTACACCAGAACCATCATAGAAATCTTGTCAGGAAAAACAACACTATTCATTCATTCATTCATTCATTCATTCATTTATATTTATGTATTTGAAGCATCTTGATTTTACATATTTATGGGGTACATAGTTATATTTCAAAGCATGTATACAATGGGTAGTGATCAAATCAGGGTAATTTGCAAATTCATCATCAGAAAAATTTATCTTTTCTCTGTGATAAGAACATTCATTGTTTTCTCTTTTAGCCATTTGACAACACACAGTAAATTATTGTTTATTATAGATGCCTAGAACTACTGTACATCTGTAGAACTTATGTAATTTTGTGTCCATTAACCAATCTCTCACTACCCCTCTGCCCTTTTCTATCTCCAGTAACTACAGTTCTATTATCTACTTCAAAAAGTTCAACTTACTATTGTTTAGCTACCAAATATAAGTGAGAACATGCAATATTTCTCATTCTAAGTGGCTTATTTCACTTAACATAATTACTCCAAGATCATCTATGCTGCTGGGATTGGCAGAATTTTATTCTTTTTTATGGCTGAGTAGTATTCCATTGTGTTTCCACATTTTCTTTATCCAATCATCTGTCCATAGATATGTAGATTGGTTCCAAATCTTGGCTACTGTAAATACAGCTGTGATAAACATGGGAGTGCAGATATCCCTTCAACATGTTGATTTCCTTTGGATATATACCCAGGAGTGGGATTGCTGGATTGTTGTCTTTTTTTAAATGAGCTTTAAGCTATGAAAAGTAGTCAAAGAGTAGAAAGGAAAGAGGACACTATGCACAAAGATATGGAGGAAAAAGAGTGAGGCACACTTTGAAAGCTGAGTATTGTTTTACAAACTTATCATTTGGGATGACATACAGAGGCCAAATCATGAAGGACCTTGAATCTCATACTAAAAATCTTGTTGTTTCTAATGTATTGAAGAAAGTATTTATTGTGTTTTGAAAGTCCTACTTGTCAGCACCTTTTGAAGGGAAACACAGTGAGAATCTTCATGCACTTAGCCTACTCCAAGCTCAAACATGATGTGGCAGAATTCATCAAATTGGCATGACAAATGCTTGGCTTGTACCTACTTCAGTTTTATCCCCAGACACAGAACATGAGTCCTTACTGCCAGCTGTGGCTTCAGGCATCTGTCTCTGGATTTCCAGAATCTCCTTATGACCTCAGAACTCTAAAATCTTCACTACATTCTTTTTTCTGACATCCAGTGTGCTGATGAAAAATGTACTGCCAGTACAAGTGCTTGTATCTTTGTAGGTAGCCTGCTTTTTCCCACAAAACCCTTTGGGGTTGTTTTGGTTTTTTTGTTTGTTGTTCTGAACTTTCAAAAGGACCTTTCTTAGATGACCATCTGTTTCACACATAAATATATCCTCAGATCTTAGAAAAGCATCACATAGTTGTGCTGGGTACAGAAAACTGTTATCCCAAATTATGGTGCTTTGACATGTTGGAGTAAAAAAGCAGCCTCAAGGTTTCTCTGATGTTCTCCACCACCCTCTCCTGTCTCTCAATTCTCTGTCACTCTCCAAAGCACAGGATGAAGCTGTTCCCTTATCTGCAGAAAGTACAACCCCCAAAGAGGAAGACAATTACCTCTGGTCCCTTCCCTGAGTTTTCATTAA
Organism: Cynocephalus volans; assembly: GCF_027409185.1. NCBI lineage: Eukaryota > Metazoa > Chordata > Mammalia > Dermoptera > Cynocephalidae > Cynocephalus > Cynocephalus volans. The sequence continues at coordinate 100,534,960 of NC_084460.1, read as the reverse complement.
CTTAAGTCATATCACAGGAAGGAAGACTGGAGTCCGTCAGCACACCTGGACTAACTTTTGTCACAGACTATTGTCTTACATTTCAGTCACATTCAGCAATTTATTTTATTTTATTTTTATTTATTTATTTATTTATTTTTAAATTTTATTTTGTCGATATACATTGTAGCTGATCATTGCTCCCCATCAACAAAACCTCCCTCCCTTCTCCCTCCCCCCTCCCCCCCAACAATGTCCTTTCTGTTTGCTTGTCGTATCAACTTCAAATAATTGTGGTTGTTATATCTTCTTCCCCCCCCCCCGGTTTGTGTGTGTGTGTGTGTATGTGTGTGTGTGAATTTATATATTAATTTTTAGCTCCCTCCAATAAGTGAGAACATGTGGTATTTCTCTTTCTGTGCCTGACTTGTTTCACTTAATATAATTCTCTCAAGGTCCATCCATGTTGTTGCAAATGGAAGTATTTCATTCGTTTTTATAGCTGAGTAGTATTCCATTGTGTAGATGTACCACATTTTCCGTATCCACTCATCTGATGATGGGCATTTGGGCTGGTTCCAACTCTTGGCTATTGTAAAGAGTGCTGCGATGAACATTGGGGAACAGGTATACCTTCGACTTGATGATTTCCATTCCTCTGGGTATATTCCCAACAGTGGGATGGCTGGGTCGTATGGTAGATCTATTTGCAATTGTTTAAGGAACCTCCATACCATTTTCCATAGAGGCTGCACCATTTTGCAGTCCCACCAACAATGTATGAGAGTTCCTTTTTCTCCGCAGCCTCGCCAGCATTTATCGTTCATAGTCTTTTGGATTTTAGCCATCCTAACTGGGGTTAGATGGTATCTCAGTGTGGTTTTGATTTGCATTTCCCGGATGCTGAGTGATTTTGAGCATTTTTTCATATGTCTGTTGGCCATTTGGATATCTTCCTTAGAGAAATGCCTATTTAGCTCTTTTGCCCATTTTTTAATTGGGTTGCTTGTTTTCTTCTTGTAAAGTTGTTTGAGTTCCTTATATATTCTGGATATTAATCCTTTGTCAGATATATATTTTGCAAATATTTTCTCCCACTCTGTTGGTTGTCTTTTAACTCTTTTAATTGTTTCTTTTGCTGTGCAGAAGCTTTTTAGTTTGATATAATCCCATTTGTTTATTTTCCCTTTGGTTGTCTGTGCTTTTGGCGTCATATTCATGAAGTCTGTGCCCAGTCCTATTTCCTGAAGTGTTTCTCCTATGTTTTCTTTAAGAATTTTTATTGTTTCAGGATGTATATTTAAATCCTTAATCCATTTTGAGTTGATTTTAGTATACGGCGAGAGGTATGGATCTAGTTTCATTCTCCTGCATATGGATATCCAGTTATCCCAGCACCATTTGCTGAAGAGGCAGTCCCTTCGCCAGTGAATAGGCTTGGTGCCTTTGTCAAAGATCAGCTGGCAGTAAGTGTGTGGGTTGATTTCTGGATTCTCTATTCTATTCCCTTGGTCAGTGTGTCTGTTTTTATGCCAGTACCATCCTGTTTTGGTTATTATAGCTTTGTAGTATAGCTTAAAGTCAGGTAGTGTTATGCCTCCAGCTTTATTTTTTTTGCTGAGCATTGCTTTGGCTATTCGTGGTCTTTTATTGTTCCATATAAATGTCTGAATAGTTTTTTCCATTTCTGAGAAAAATGTCTTTGGAATTTTGATGGGGATTGCATTGAATTTGTATATCACTTTGGGTAGTATGGACATTTTCACTATGTTGATTCTTCCAATCCAAGAGCATGGAATATCTTTCCATCTTCTTGTATCCTCTCTAATTTCTCTAAGCAGTGGTTTGTAGTTCCCATTATAGAGATTTTTCAAAGAGAAGGAAATAAAGGGCATCCAGATTGGAAAAGATGAAGTCAAACTGTCCCTGTTTGCAGATGACATGATCCTATATATTGAACAGCCTAAAACCTCTACAAAAAAACTGCTGGAATTGATAAATGATTTCAGCACAGTAGCAGGATACAAAATCAACACACAAAAATCAGTAGCATTTCTTTTCTCCAATAGTGAACATGCAGAAGGAGAAATCAACAAAGCCTGCCCATTTACAATAGCCACCAAAAAAATAAAATACTTAGGAATTGAGTTAACCACATTCAGCATTTTAAAGAAAATCACTTGCCAGTCATTGTCTGTTCTGCGGAGACAAATTGACTTTGTCCCAGGCCAATGTATGTTCTCCAGGCTCATTACATCCCCCTAAAAATCACTTACTCCTACAACCTCAATCTCCCCTTTCAATCTCCCCTTTTCCCTTAGAGATGGGTATATAATCTCTGTATCCCAAAGGAAAATTGGTATATTACTCTTGTGATTTCTGTTTGCTTTGCCCCTTCCCAGCACATTAAAAATTAAAATTTGTTATGACTTTTCTTCATATTGATCTAAATTTGTCAGTATTTTTTTTTATTGCAACTTCAGAGGTGAAGAAGTTTTCTGTTGGCCCCTACAGTTGGTATATATTAATTTTGGTGAATAAATGTACAAATGAATCTTGCTAAGACGTTGAGGGTCCATGCAATTTGAATACTAGTCTTCTACTCAGCTCTCAGGAATTTTCTTTCGGTAAATCCTTCATTATTGCTAAACCTCAATTTTCTCTGTGGTCTTCTTTTGACACTCTTCTAGAAGATGCTGGGCCTTTTAAATTCATTCTCTATGTCTCTGAATTACCTCTCATAGTTTTGGTTTCTTTTCTCTTTATTCTAAAATCTGGTAGTGTAACAGGCTGAACAGAAGTGACTCTGTTTTGTTAAACTTCTAAATTAAAAAGGTTTTTTTTCTTACTCTTGTAATCTGAACAGCATAGCTTGCAGCTGAACGTTAGAATACAAAGATCTTGTTCACATGGTTGCTAGAGCATAATGACTTTTGCTGACACTGTACGCAGAATAATTATGGAAGAAATTATTAACCCAGATGGCCATTCTTTACTAGCTTATTAACAAGATCTTTTTGAGGTTAACAGGAACTGCATCCGTGACTTGACTTCATGGAGGACCATCACCATGAATCAGCTCCCACCGGAGAAGCTCTCTGATGTTTGTCTGCAATTTTATGATTATGTCTGCAGGTCCTTGCTTAGGTCACCAAGAATCAGCCCCCTACCACCTGTCCCTATAAAACCCTTTGGCAAGTCTGGGAAAAGCAGAGATGGTCTTTGAGACATGAGTCCACCATTTCCCTGGGCTGCTGGCTTCCTGATTAAAGGCTGCCTTACCTTACACCAACACTTGTCTCTCAATTATTGGCTATTGAGCAGCGAGCAAATGGACGTTTGGGGTTTAGGTAACAGTAGATTTTCTCAATTTCATCTTTTAGATCTTATTTTTGATTTTTTAGTTTTTCAATATTTTAATTTCTGAAAACTCTATCTTGCTGACAACATGAATTTAAATATTTTCTTTTAAATTTCCTTTCATCCGTGTCTTCACTCTTTCCTGTGGTGGTTCTTTTGGTCATTACAATCCTTCTCATTTGTATTGTGGGTTTTCTTCAAAGATTAAAACCTCGTCCATTCATTTTTTTAAAAAGAAAGTCCTAAGCTGATGAATATATTAGTTGCTACAGTGGATGTTTTATCCTGTTGTATGGGTGAGTTTGTTTTTTTGTTTTAATCAACACTACCGCTTTCTTAAGTAGGAGGTTTGACTTAGAATTCTTCTTCAATGGGAGGATTTATGAATTAACTTTGGGTGTTGCTTTGTGTAAGGAAGCAAGAAAGCTAGTTGAGCCACGTACCCAAATACCACATCAAATCCACATTTTTCCCCCCAAAACCTAGAGAATGGTTTTTCAGCTTTTCCTTGAGGCTAAACATAGGCTCAGTTGGCCTGGAACTAGAAGCTGCTCCAGACCTTATCAAAATTGGGTCCTGCAAGACTAGTTTTGACCTTACATACTCTTCAACATTCTGACTATAACAGCAGTTTTGAAATCTTAGCTATCTTTCTGGTGAACTTTTTGATATCCACCTTCTGAAAATTCAGGAAAATGCTTGAATTATTTTCTCAAGATTTTCTCACCAGCTATCTTTTACAAGCAAAGAGTCAAACCACAACAAAAACAGTATATGATTTCACTTTATATGAATAGAAATCCTTTCTCCTATCTTCCTCAAGAAGAGAAAGAAAATTAGTCTCTTTTCTATCTCTATACACACTTGACATTTATTTATGAGTATATTAATATTTTGAATACATTATATTTTTTGAATGTGTACTTTCTTTTAAAATAATACACATCCACTTTTAGAAGTATGGTAACTTAGAACACTTTCTCAGATTTAAAAATTCTCAATTTTGGTAAATTACACATATATCTAACAAATTTTTCAAAAAGATTAGTAGATGCATTGAAGAATAAAATATTAGCAGTTGGTTCATTTAACAAGCTTATTTTGAAACTCTCATGATTTATTATAATACTCTGTATTTTGAGATTAGTAGTACAGCTGTGAGATAAAATTATAAAAACATTCCTTAATCACACCAATTGTACACAATAATAAAACTTTAAAAAATATCAGTCTTTCTCTTGAGACATTTTTATAGGTTTCATTCATTTCTTTTATCCTTAGATTTTCCTATTTTTCTTCTTAGGAATTTATGAATTCCTCTTTCACAAAGAAGCCATTTGATGGACCTTTTTTCAGGTATATTTCTGTTTTCTTTGCATCAATAATAGAATCATCATTATTCTCATCACTAAGATCTAGTTCATTATCTGATAAGAACAAATACTCCTAACGTTCACTTTCCAATCGTTGATTTTTCTTATTTATGTTCTCAGTGGGTACATCCTCTTCACTTGCTAGTAATAAAAATTTACTCTTTTACATAAGAGAATTATCATTCATCTCATTAATCTACCTTGATTACAGTTTCTCCCTTCATCATTGCAACCTAAGATTCTTATTTGTCTGTTACTTTTATTATTTTAATTAGTTGGTACATATCCTAAGGTTTTCTGGCATTTTCTGACATTTAATATACATGTAGCACAAGACAAATGGACTCACGTGTAAACAGACTTCAGCCCTAAGAGCTTGAACTTAAAACAACAACTTTGTTGGATTTATCCCTTTCTATTTAAATGAGGCCATTATGCCAAGGACACAATATTTACCTAAGCTTTATCTTTCACCACATAACAATAACATAATGACTTGCCTGACATGTGAGAGATTTTATGAATGATGTACCTTTTGCAACTGGAACCAAAGTAGGATCAAGATCTAAAATGAAAATGGGGAGGAGAGTGGTAAGAAAACAGAAATTTTATGGATGTATAATTTGAAAACAGAGCATTCAACCAGGCAAATTGGTTCCAAAAATATCTTTCCCTCTGACATATGCTGATGTGCTAGTAACCTGGTTTGTTGATTGCTGAAACCAACTGAAAGATGCAGTTAACTACCCTAGAAGAGATATTGATAATGTAATAATGATTGAGTGAAGTGGCTGCATTTGCATTTAACTATAGCTCACTGCTTTTAGAGAGATCCTCTGTAAAAAATCAGCCATGTGCTCTGGACTATAGGGAGGCAGGCATGAAAAAGAAAAGTTTCTATGATTCAAAAGCATAAGACTCTAAAAATGTATGATGTCAATGGACAGCTAAAAAATAAAAATTAAAAAATGCAATTTTGAGTAAGCAAAATCAGAAAGAGAAAAAAATTGGAGAGTTATTAAACTTAAATACACACACACACATTTCAGTCAATAGAGGTCTCTGATGGAAAAAAATTCTTTTAATATGACAGGATCACAAAGTTTACTCAGAGTATGTTAAAAATGTAAAGAAAGTATAGTACTGTATATAGATCAGTCAATCAAAAACAGTTCCTTTTTATAAAAGATATTTTTTACAGCAATATAGATGGGGATATATACATAGGAAAAAAATCTGTTGAATAAAATATGTACATGAGGGGCTATGCAGACATAAGTACAAAAGTACTTATTATATTATACAGGTTTTTGACAGGAAAAGAGAATTAATGCTTTAACAAGAAATACTATCTGATACCATAATTACTGATTTGATACAAGATGATGCTTTGTACACCACTGTCATCAGTAGTTTCTCTAGTTATTTGACTAAAATATCTCAATAATTAGTTAATTAGGCTGCACTCTCCTACATAACTTTAGTAACTAGCCTACAAGATTCTGAATTTGAAATCTAGATATAGTTGTCAAATTATTACCTGAAATGCTTATGAATAACACGGGAAATATGGGTGAAATGAAAATACCATCAGGTAAATTTGAGTACACTATTAGGGACAGATGGTACTGTGGAGTGAATTGTGTCTCCCAAAGTCCATATATTAGAAACTTAACCTCCACTATGACAGTGTTAACAGGTTGGGAAACCAATTATGGTAATTGAAAGGTGGGCCTTGAAGAGGTGATTAGATTGTGAGGACCATGCCCTAGTAAATGGATTAATAAAGTGATGGTTTAATGGTGGTCATGGGCATGGTTCTGAGGGCTATAAAAGGAGGTGTGACAAGTTAGCTCTCTCTTCCTCCTGCCTTTCTTGAAATGTGATACCCTGTATTGCTGAAGTCAAACCCCAAGAAGAACCTCACCAGATATGTTCTCTGGACTTTGGACTTCCCAGCCTCCAAAACTGTAAGCAATAAATTTTGTGTTCTTTGCAAATTATGCAGGCATTTTGTTATAAGCAACCAAAATAGACTAATACAGATGGGTAAGTGGAAAGTGGCTTTTACTACACACTGTGGGATTTGCCTTCAGTTCTGACCTGTTCAACATATATTTTCAACTTGGATAATGACCTTGATAATAGGTGTTTCAGATATCACAAAGCTGAAAAGTTAATATTTTGAATAACAGTATTGAGTTCAAAATTGGTCTAGTATTATAATATTAAAAATATAATTTATTTTTATATGTTTTAATATGCACAAGGGTTCTAAGCAGAAAAATATGACTCAGTCTATGCAAAGAAAACAAAAAAATATGTACAGGTTTTGGTTGACTGCAGATTCAAGTTAGGATATATTACCTAACTATGTATTACATAAATATCTGAACTATTACATTAAGCACTAGAATCAAAATTCTATAGGAGTACTAGCAGATTGAAAGCATTTCCAGATGATGGCAAACAATATTAAGTAGTTAATTTATTAACTCAATGAAGATTTTATAAAGTACCAATTCTGTTCCTACACCAATCTGATAATAAACGACAGATATGGATGTCTGCATCTATCAGGGATAGGAATAGATATTAGATAATTAAATTTACTATGAAAGCAATCCAAAACAACTGCTGTATTTGATAATAGTATATTACAGAAAGCCCCAAATTAATTTAGTGTAAGAGATCATTTGGCATTCTCTCCAATATGCTAGAGGATCTATCTGGGAATTTCTGTGGTCATACTAACTCTATCCTCATAAGATATAAACCTTCCACTCTTTTAGTCATATGGTTATTTTAGTGGTTAAGTGATTTTGTCAGTTTTCATTATGGCAGTGACTACACACACAAACACCAGTTGTTTGACACATTGCTTATAACAAAGGCTGTCATCCAAGGTAGAACCCCACTTCAGAGACCAGAAGACTGAGACAAAAGGAAATGTGGATAATTAATGAAATTGAATCTAGAAGTGGTACCATGAAAACCCAGGGAATTATATCTTCAGGGATCCAAGGTATTTGTAGAATGAATCTTTTTGGGTAAGAAGTTACCGAGGAAGGTGTGCCCTGGAACCTGATCAACCTTCCAGCAACCTGGAATTGGCTTCAGGTTGAGGAAGAATAGCATACATTTTATGATATCAGGGATTTCACAGTCTAACTGTGTAATCATTTAATTTACTTTTTTACTGTTTCTACCCATCTTATTAAAGCTACCGTCTGTAATCATTTTTGAATGTTATATATTAGATTATGCTATTTAATATTTTTTTTCAAATGTTCAGGATAGGTGCAGTCTAAAATTCAGTGAGATGTAGTTCACATGTAGGTTTTAATTAAGGTTATATAGTATAACCTATAAAAGCATGTGAAGAGCATCATCCACGTAGAAATGTGTCATTTCACTATTTGCAGAAAATGACTGATGTGTTAGTGCAACACTGTGAGCTCTGTTGCACACCCTTCCCTCAGAATATCTTCATATGTGACCTTCTGAAATATGAGGGTGGAAAATCCTTACCCTGAATATTAGTACAGTTAAACATTTATCTAAATTTAGATTTTAAAAAAATCTATATGAGTATAAGTAGCATTATCCTTCTGTGCTTTCCTACCATCCCACACTGTGTAGACCAATGCCCTGCAGAACACCCTGGAGAAGTACACCATTTCTCTCTTTCTGTATCACAGCCACAGGTGCCCTGGGATTTCACTGTTAGGAATGGTTCTAGAAGAGCCACTCTTACAGTCTATCCTCTGCAGAGAAGCACAAAATAATTAAGTAGATGTCACATAAACTAAGAGTTATGAATATAATTTAATATGCTTTGAGCATATTGTAATAGCATCATTAGCCATTATTCTCTATTCTAAAAATCAGGGAAAATGTCTGCTTCTTCAGAAAATCTGAGATTCTCCAGAATCTGTGCTTTGTGGAAGTAGACACAGATTTTTGATCGAACTCTAGTTGATGTGCTAAGCATTACGAAAACATTTCTGCACATTTAACTTGGCCTAGGCTTACCTATGTTCCATTCCTTATTGATATTCCTGATTTATTTAGTTTATCCTTTAGTGCTGCACTTATGTTTTAACAATCTCAAATGTTTTATGGAAGATAGAGAACAGAGAGCAAGCAAAAGAGATGATTACCATGATTGCAAATAACCAATGAGAGAGTAATTACTATTGTAATAATTGAGGTATATAAAGAGCTCTAAGAAATTGCATACATACCTTATTTAATGTCACATGCCAGCTCTTATTATTTAAATGCTTTTTGTCTCAAAATTCTGTAGGAAAAAATATACAGCATATGATACAATATATACACATAATATAGAATATGGACTCGGTGACATAATGTGTAATATGCAATATATAATACCTTGTGTGAATATATTATATATTATGTAAATTATAGTATACAGTTATATATAATATATATAACTTAAGATAATTTATTATACTTACTTGTGGGGTACAGTGTTGATTTTCATTAATTGTTTAGAATGTGTGATAGTTAGATCAGGATAGTTAGCTTATTCAGCCTTACAATACACAATCATTCTTTGTGTCCCTTAACCAATTCCTCATTAGCCTCCCTCTTCCCCTCCCCTCCCTTTTTCCACCTCTAGTAACCACGTTTCTTTTCTCTCTTTCTGAAAGTTCAACACATTACTGTAATGGTTGTTTCTTTCTTTCTCTCTCTCTGTCTCTCTTTATTGTTTATTTGTTTATTTATGGATTCAGCTCCTGGTTATGAGTGAGAACATGCAGTATTTCTCTTACTGTACCTGGGTTGTTTCACTTAAGATAATTTCTCCAGGTTCATCAAATATATATCATAATACATGATGCATAATATATAGTACATAATGTATAATATACAGTATGTTAAATGCAGAATAAAATAGATCTCTCTATTAGAATTCTGTGTGTGTGTGTGTGTGGCACGCGTCTGTGTGGTGTGTTAATTTATCTTAATGGCTACTCAAAGTAAATGGTGGCACAAACAGAGGGCATGTAGGAATTAGGGGACTTCTTGGACGCTGTTGCAGCCTAGAATAATTGACCAACTATTGTATGAAATGGAAGTGGAAGAAACAATGGCTGAAGGTATGAATCAGTGCAACAATTTCTTTATGGTCCCGTTCTAAATGTTTTTCTAATTTTTATCACAATTTCTCCTTTGACTCCTAAATTTTCTAAAGGCCTTCCCCCTTCTTCCCCAAGGAATGTTTTTGCTCATATTTTTTGACCTAATTGTACTTTGATAAAAGAATATTTAAGTGATACCCAACTCCTTAAAATTTAATGAGAACTATTTTATAATTGTATATGTATATTATATATATAGTACATACAATAATTGTTATATATTTATATAATTGTACATATCACATATATCTGTGTTTGTGTGTGCATGTGTATATATTAAATCAAATCTGTTACTTGATGATAGATATCACAATTTTTTCCTTGTAGAGTTCTGAAATTTTTGTTACTCAGGCTACATCATAAAGCTCATGTAAATTTAGATAGTTACATCTTTATAATTATCTGGAGCTTTTATGATTATGTAATTGCACTCTTCATTCCTAACAATGCTTTAGCCATAAGTTCTATTTGCCTGACATTAATATGGCTACACCAAGGTTCAAATGATTAGTTGTATCTTGTATATTTTCCTATTCATGTCTATTATCCATTTTTTTCTTAAGTTTAAGTCCAGGTCTTATGAACAGTACATGGCAATCTTTTAAATTCTTTCTGTCAATTTTCATTTTTGCTGGGAATTTTAATCTCTTTGTACTTACTGTGATTTCTGGTATGTATTAATTCATTCCTACAAAACCTGATCATTCATTCATTCATCATCAGGTTTGGGGTATTTGTTTAACTTTTTATGTGTATGTTCCTACTTTCTTTCTACTAGATTGAGGTTTATTCATTTCACTAGTTTGGAGGTTAAATAGTCAACATATTTTTTGGTCTCCAGTTTCCTTGCTTTCCCCTCCTTCAGTGTGGTATTTCCTCCAGTTCATCTTGTACTAAGGCTATATCCCTTTGAGGTCCCAACTTTGGAAAGGGATCTCTTGTTTGCTTTTTATCTTTGTATTGAGCATAGGCTTTTTTTCTCTTTTTTTCGCAGCCTTGAGTGTCTGTCAAAACTGAATTTCAAGGTTACCACACTTCTGAGTCCTGTAGGAGGCCTAAAGCCATGTAAAGACTAAGCTTACCTATCTGGAGTTCACTTCCTCCTTACTTTACAGCTCCAGAAGATTCATTTCAGAGGATTTAGTAAAAGGGTTTTGTATTTTGTTTTTTAATCCAGGCTTCTTGGTTATTTTCAATGGGACATTTGTGCAGGATATCAAGCTTGTCATATCTCTAGAAAGGGAGGTCACTTAGGAGAGTTTAAGAAGATAAAAAAGTGTCTCAAGTATAGACCCCAGGGAAAGACACTTATGCTACAGTGGTTTGTATAAAGCATTCATTCCCTAGTGCTCCATCTCCTAGAGTTCCAGGAGTATCTTGTCTTTGAAACTTTTTAGCATTCCTTTTGAGAGAATTTGTATACATTTTAATTAACTAATTGTGTTTCAAAATCATTTTCTTTCTTCTTTAGAAGAGTGTGCGCCCTTTAAATCTGTAAGATTTGTATTACTGCGTCTCATCCTGATTCCTTTTCCTAGCTTAGATGCTCCCTGTATATTTGATATGAAAAATACCTGGTCTGAACATTGCAAGTGGTCTTTCAAAAATTAAATTAGCTTTCTTTAATGTATTTCACGCATTTATGGCATCAAAGAGCCACATTACTGCAAATTAGATTTGATGATGGTCTTCTTTACAGCTTTATTTCTAGGAAAGGAGGAAAAACCAATTTCAACTCAATTTGGTTTTTGTATGTTCCAGAGAATATATTATTTTTAAATTTAAAAAGTAATACATAACATGTTCATACTTTAAGGGATGACACCAGGTGAAATGGGTTTAGGACTCTTTAGAAATGTTTTGTTGCTGCTTAACAATGCAAACATAATACTTCCACTCCAGTTAGCATTATATAACAAAGAATGCTATAGATTTATTAATAGTTAAACTATTGACATATGTTGTCTGTCAAGATTTTATAAAAATTTGATGTTAAATATTTACTGTATCATTGAGAATATAGGAGCAAAAGAGGCCAAATTTTACCTATGACAACATATGATTGCATTCTGCAGTCCCAAATAAAACTGAGGGCTTATAACCATCTGTGAGATCCTCAAGTAAGAGAGGGACAGAGTAGAGGGTCTCATTTGTCATGCTGCTAGAAGAGAAAGTCACATTGGGGGACTTTTAAGAAGATAACAGAATAATTGAATACAGACTTCAGAACCTCAGTCCCCAATAATAATAATACTGTGCTATGATAATCGATGCAGAAAGACTCATGTCCTAGTTGTCACATGTCCTGGATTTGTTGATTTTTCTCAGAATTCTGAACAATCCCTATGAGGGGTGGAGTGGGTGGTGTTTCATAGAGCAGTCATAGAACAAGAGAATTCTTTGCTCTGCCTGCTCCAAGTTGTTTTATTAACTGAAACAGGAAGAGGAGGAAAAGTAGGGCTATACATAGGCCAATTCAGACTAGGACTTGGTGTCATAGTCAACTGGGTCTGGAGCAGACAATTCTCACTCAAAAATCTTTAGTACTAGACAGTTACAAATGCATGCCTTGTACAGAGCTAAGGGGCACACTGAAAATGGGCAGAATGAAATTTGAAGAGAGTAATGAACTTTATAGATGATTTATTATCCCATGTTCCTCTCACATCTCAATTTAGGACAGTGAGTCCTAAGAGCATGTTGGCCTTGCTAGGTGGAGAGCCAGGAATCTTGAAGGCAATGCCTGCAGTCTTGAGGGCAATTACTTAGCAGCTGGTGCAAGACTTTGTGGAATTTTTCTAATTTTCTTAGAGAAGAAGAGCTCACCTAAGAAATAGCACAATTAAACTATTGTGACAGAGTAATTTATATGACTTTGGTGTTCATAAACAAATATAAAAGCATCTTTATATTTTTAGTAGATATCCACAGAATGATTTTAATAAGATCCAATTTATAAAATATGACTTGTTTTGTTATAACTGTAAATTTTGTCTCTATTTGCCCTTCTACCCAATTATCCTGCTTAAAATAGAGTTGATTTCTATCCATTTATATGCCTGGGGAGGCAGTTTGCACGTATTTGTATATCTGCATGCATGGTCCATGCCTAATTCATCTCATATTACCAATTCTTTTCATAGCTTCTTAAGCTCCTGCTTAATAAAAGACTGGTAAATAAAAGTGCAAAACAAAACATTAGAGAAAGAGGAAGCCTGGAAATTGTGACAGAAATAAGCAAGAGAACTAAGAAAGAAAGAAAAAAAAATCACAGCCAGATTGGTAGTCAGGGGCTAACTCAACTACATGAAAGCAGAAGTATCTGTGAAATAAGCCACTGCAATCTAAAAGTGAACATACAGTGATTTAAAAAAAAAAAAAAATCAGGCTGTTTTGAAATTACCCACATTTTTTCTCTTCTTGCTTAGGGCAAATAACAAGGACAAGGGGTTTTCAAAAAGTTCATGGAAAGATTCGTATTATCTTTTATTTCTATTTTTCCATGAACTGTTTGAAGCACCCTTGTATAATCAGATATGTTTGTATTTCACAGATAACCTCTTTAATTGTAAACAAAATGTGTGATATCATTAGTATTAGCTCATCTGGCTGAATGTGTTAAGCAGAATAAATTTGTTTATTCTAAATGCATAATAGTCATGACTCTGTATGGCATACTCTAGGATCTTGATTAAAAATAGCATGTCTGCACAAAAAAGAAGAAAATCCCTAGCAATTGAGTGCATTCCAAGGTAGAGTATTGCCAGCAATTGAGACAGTGAACTGGGTTTTCAGCCGCATACATTGCTGTACAGCTATCGCCAGGAACATGCCCGCTGCTAGAGAAACTTTCCCAATTCCACCAGTTGGCCCTTGGACACCATTGTTGAAAGTAGTATCTCTTATAGAGAAAAGAATGGATATATATGAAATCTAGATAATTAAGAAAGAAACTCCTTTTTTCACTCTTCTTTTTAGATCTGATATACATTTATATTTTCAGTAAACACTTGGTCAAATTTTCTTATATTTCATGCTTGAATTTGGTAACTGTGCATCTAATGCAATCAAGCAATGTGAAATTGTCTCTATTCTACCTAAATCTTCTCCCTATTGCCTGAAATCTCCACCATAATCCTCCTTTTACAACACCAATTTTCAATTATGTTCTATATAAAGTTGTGAGATGTATTGGTAAGTCCTTAGTGATGAGGAGACACAAATCAGGAAGAAAGTTAAGAGGTCAAGCTTCAGGCTTCCTGTACCAGCTTCAGCCATGCCAAGCTTACTGTTAAACACTGAGGTTCCAGATAACATTTTGTTATGAAGCAAAAAACAAAACAAAACAAACAAACAAAAACATTCTACTACTAAAATTCAATAACTTAAGAAATACTGTTTTCAATAAATGCATTCATGATTTCTATTGAAACACAAATGTTAAGTAGGAAGGGCAGAATATCTATTAAGTACTACTTATGAACCCCTTGGTAGGAAATATTTAATCAGATTGGATGCCATCGACTAACAAACACCTGACACAAACTGTCAATTTTGATGTTAGGTAAGGGAAGGTTCAAACTTCTGATTCCCTTTATTTTGGGGAGTAGCCTCAGATTCAAAAGCCATCAGGAGATAAAATAGGAAAAAGAAAAAAGTATAAAAAAAGAACAAAATTTATAATTCACCAACATTATACACAACACCAGTTATACATTAGTACTTCAAAAAATTCATGGAAAAATAGAATTGAAGGATACTGGGAAACTTTCCATGAACTTTTTGCAGTACCCTCAAATTAGGTTCCTAGAGCTGTTGTAACAAAGTACCACAAACTGGGGGACTTGAAACAATACAACTTTATTGCCTCACATTTATGGAGACTAGAAGTTTGAAGTTAAAGTGTCAGCAAGGCCATACTTCAACGTCTGTAGGGGAATCCTTCCATAACTCTTCCTAGTTTCTGGTGGTTTGCTGGCAATTTTTTGGCATTCTTTGTCTACCAGCTACATTACTCCAAGTTCTGCTGTCACCACACAGTGTTCTCCTTTTCTCTCTGTGTCTTTATATGACCATCTTCTCATATTAACATCAGTCCTATTAGTATCCCACCCTATTTCAGTATGATCTCATTTTAACTAATTACGTCTACAACTACCCTATTTCCAAATAAGGTCACATTCTGAGGTACTGGGGGTATGGATTCTTTTTGTGGGGGGAGATATAATTCAATCCATAATACCAGGGTTCAGCATACTACCCATGGGCCAAATCCAACCAATGTTTCTATAAATAAAGTTTTACTATAACACAACCAACCAATTATTTTATGGTTTGTTGATGGCTGCTTTTATACTACAACAGAAAAGTTGAGTAGTTTTGTAAAAGAACTTAAGGCTCCTTTAAAGTCTCAATTATTTACTATCTGAACTTTTGCACAAAAAGTTTGTTGACCCCTGCATTAGACTAAAGTCAGATTTCCTTATAGTAACATGCAATAAAACTGAAAAAAGAGAGAGAGACAGAGGAAGAGAGAGATTTACTGTGGATTAAAACACATTGCCACAATATTTTGAAGCTCTTTCCATCAGGTGGAAACGGTTTACTTTCCCACCCTTTGAATCTGGACTAAATTTGTGACTTGTTTTGACTAATAAAATATGGCAGGTGACACTGTATGAGTTCTAAATTCTAGGCCTCAAAATGTTCCCCAGCTTTCCCCTTTGCTGTCGGGCCTTAAAAACTAACGCCACCTTAAGTGACATTACGAGCGGCACCATTATGGGCCCACAAGGGCGTAATAACATGGCAGCCTAAGACGGTGCCAGGAGGAAGTAGGGTGGGAGTGTCTGCGGGAACCTTGCCTTAGCCCTTATTGGCCAAATACGTGCTTCCGTGCTCGTGAACACTGCGTGGTTGCAATAGCTAGGCATTGAGACAGGATGCATGCCCTTGACCCTTAAGCTGATAGGATTATGTATAAAACCTCCCTTCCCCATTTGCCTTTAAAAGCAAGTGCTTGTGTGATAATAAACGGAACTGCTCGACAGAACCCCCACCATGTCTGAGTGTCCTTTAACCGGGCTGATTGGGGCCGGCGACTGTGCTCACCTCTCTTCATGGCTCTCTTCCCCCATGTCCTTCCAAAAGGGGACTGGAGGGAAAGAGGAATCCGGGCCATTCGCTTGCCCACCAAAAGGAACGAGGCTAGGGCTATTTGGGTCAGCCGGCGGTGGACCCGACAGAATGGTGCCCCATGTGAGGCGTTTTTTAAAACTCATGGGTGAAAGGTGAGCGAGTGAGGTCCCCAGCTGCTCGGTCCTTAAAGAAGGTCGACGAAGGGTGATCAACCAGCGGAGTGGCCCCCGCAACCACAGTAGTCACCGTGAAGTAATCCACCTGCGTGTCAGGTTGTTTTACAGAATCGACGTGGACTAGACCTGTTTTTCTTACAGCAAGGAGGATTATGCGCTGCCCTCAAAGAAGAGTGCTGATTCTATGCCGACCACTCTGGAGTGGTCAAGGATTCCCTAGCTAAGCTTAGAGAAGGGCTAGAAAAGCACAAAAAAAGAGTGAGAAGCCAATAGTAATTGGTTCCAAAGCTGGCTTTCAAGTTACCCGTGGCTCACCACCCTGCTGTCCTCCCTGCCGGGCCCCCTAGCCATTTTCCTTGTCTTAATCATCTTGGGGCCTTATGCCATTCACCAGGTTCTGTCCCTTATAAGGCGCAACACCACTTCTCTTGTAATGCTCACCCAGGTGGTAGAGGAGGTGGCCCATAAAAGCCCTGACAGCCCTTGGGTCAATATGGCCCTTCAAAAAATCAACACCAAGTTATAAGGCTCTGCCCCGCCCCCACTTGGCTGGATAGTCAATGACGGGTAAGATTTCCAGAGGGAAACAACCTAAGACAGGCACAGCCACCAGAGGGAATGGAGGCAAGGCTGGGAAGGTTAGCCGCCTCCAGCTGCCTTATTAAAACAAAAAGGGGGAGATGTCGGGCCTTAAAAACTAACGCCACCTTAAGTGACATTACAAGTGGCGCCATTATAGGCCTACAAGGGCGTATTAATGTGGCAGCCTAAGACGGCACCAGGAGGAAGTAGGGTGGGAGTGTCTGCGGGAACCTTGCCTTAGCCCTTATTGGCCAAATACGTGCTTCCGCGCTCGTGAATACTGCGTGGTTGCAATAGCTAGGCATTGAGACAGGATGCATGCCCTTGACCCTTAAGCTGATAGGATTATGTATAAAACCTCCCTTCCCCATTTGCCTTTAAAAGCAAGTGCTTGTGTGATAATAAACGGAACTGCTCGACAGAACCCCCGCCATGTCTGAATGTCCTTTAACCGGGCTGATTGGGGCCGGTGGCTGTGCTCACCTCTCTTCACGGCTCTCTTCCCCCGTCTCCTTCCAAAAGGGGACTGGAGGGAAAGAGGAATCCGGGCCATTCGCTCGCCCACCAAAAGGAACGAGGCTAGGGCTGTTCGGGTCGGCCAGAGGCGGACCCGACACTTTGCCATATTAAAATGATCCCTTCACATAGGACTTAGACTCCCCAGTGATGAGACCATGTAGAGAGAGAGAGAGGCCAGCCAACAGCTAGTAGCAAGGCCCCTGGATACGTGAATGGGGCTGTCTTAGATCCCCCAGCTCCAGCCCACTTTCCAGATGTCTTCAGATGAAGAGGTACCCCAGGTGAGACTATCAGAAGAACCACCCCACTGAGAACGCTCCCAACCCACAGACTTAAGAGAAATAATAAGTTGTCATCACGTGAAGTCACTAAGTTTTGGGTTAGTTTGTTACACTGTAGGTAACTGAGACAGAGGAATATCAATACTGTATGAACACATTTTTCTGTTTGTTTGTTTACAATCTTGTGTGAGTATGAAATGCATTAGTTAGCTGCTTTGTGGTTCTGAGGTGACCAGAGGTACCTCTTCAGGTCCCCACCAGAGAGTCCTATTCCTCGGGGAGATGATGCTTCAATTATCCTCTCTCCTCAATTTTAATTTGATATTTCCTTCTTTTTTTTCACCAGATCTTTAACATGGTACTGCATAATCCCAATATTTCTGGTTTATGAAATAGAAACTATTCTTGTTTATCAAAATTAGTTTATGTATAGTGTGATAGGTATAAAATAATAAAACTAACTTTCATTTTCACAGTAAGTGGTTTGTGATATAACCCAACAATTAATTTTCTTTTAACATAATTTTAGTAATCAGGAGTACAAAACAGTGTGAGTACCATAGCACTGCATGCACTTCTGTATACAAAACTGAAAAAAATCCTACCTACGTGCTGTCACAATAAGATAAGGAACAGATGAAATATGCTTAACTCAATGTGGAGGGAATTAGCTATGAATACTGCCACACCTCAAAAAATGAATCATTAAAAAGATTTAAAGCTGTGGTAATTTCTCAATAGAACCAAGAACATCACCTATATACTATCCCCCAAGATACAGATTTAACTATAAATATTTACAGAGATTTCAGCTATTTGTTATTCTTTCTGCCTTCAAGTGAAAGAATTTTATAGAAGAAATTTGTACAAATGAATGTTTTTTGTTTGTCCATGTTTTCTTTCCTTTTTCCCTTTTTTTTTTTTAAAGTAGATTGTTGCTTGGCCAGTTTTATTGAATATACCATAGGGAAAACTAACTACAAACATAAAATACATGTTCTTAAATTAGACATAGAAGATTTTCTCTGCTTTTACTGAAGCTACAATATATCATGGCAAAGGCCTTATTTTAGACAACTGGAATGTTATTTTGTGCTAATGAAGAAAAAAGATAGGGAAGATGTAAAACCTACCAGTACAGAAATAAGTCAGTGCTGTCCATTTTATTTTATTTTATTTTATTTATTTACTTTTAAAATTTTTTTAGTGCCATTCATTTCAGATGCATGAAAGTATCTTGTTTCAGTATTCACAAATGGCAGGAGGGAGTAAAGTGAATAACATCTATTCTAGCCCAGTCCTGATTGCACTTTTAAAGTCAACACTTGCTGAGTCTCACAAGTTATGAATGTTAGTATTGAGAATGAAAGGAGAACTGTAACCACAGTTTGCAACTGCCCATCTCAGGTAGCATACTCTGATATTCAACCATTTTCATGCCTGGCTTTGTATTTTTATTTCTCATTTTATGTACATGTTCCGTATTTTGCCCCTTGATTGTAAACTTGTTCTATTAGATAATAATAAAGAGACAAGGGGGGAAAGGACAATCTTTAATTGGGATAAAATTTGATTTCACTCTAAATCTTAGCAGCAGTCAACTATAGGAAGTTGAAGGACCATTCACCACCTAATAAAATGTTAACTAATTACTAATGAATTAAGAAAGAATAAAGCACTAACAGTAAACTATAGTGGTCCCTCGCATACATATCCACTCTATGGCTTCTTGGTTGGTATATTTTAACCAGCAAAAACAAATGTGTAACCACTCTATAATACAGCTAGAATAAAAGATTCCATTTTATCTATTGCTTTGTCATGGAAAATGGATGAATTTGTAGATGCTGTAGGTGAAAAGAGTCAATGCATACTCTAGATGTTTCTGCTACTCTTTTTTATCAAGTCACACCGGAAGTAACACACCCACTTTGAATCAAATAGTATGGACACAATAATCCATCTGTTCTCTGTATCTTGCCCAACATAGAATCTGAGATTTGGGATTTGGATTATTATACAAAATTCTTCTCTACATTTTGTATCAATAATTACTTATTTTTGACTCATTTCTGGGTTAGAGTTGGTCAAACGAGAGCTTTCACTGCATTCAGAAGGCAAAGGTAAAGCAGCAACGTTACTCTCAGAAGGTCACTATGGTCAAATATGATGTTGGACAGCCTCAGGTTCCAGTCAGTTCCAGTCGGTTCCGGTTTGTCCTTTTCCACTCTATCAGAAGCCATAAACACACCAGCAGATGCTTGGACGCAGACCTCAGAGGTGGTGGCTACCCAGAGATGACAGATTCTCCTAAAGCTCACCAGTGCTCCTTCAGGGTTCCACTGCGGTAGCTGGTCATGCTGGGCTTGTTAGCTTTTCCTAAAAGCTCTGATTTTTCCACCTATGCTCCTGCCTCAGGAAAACTAGTCAGGGGTTATTTCTCTGCTCCTTCTAATCTCTATTTCTGACCATCAATTCTCCATCTCTTCCCACATTTCTGTAAGGTTTAATTCTAAAATAAGTACCTTATTCCTATAAAACTCACAATGATGCTGCTTCCTTGACATATGCAGGTATCAAAAGTTGGCTCGGTTGTTTTCTTTAGGAGAACTGAGAGAAAGGAAATAATAAATTATGAATTTAGAGCTTTAAATATTCATTCCAAGGTCTGTATAAAAAATCAGAAAAGTTTTAAGACTTCCTTGAAAGCAATATTAGACTTAGACCAAAGCAATCGGGGCCCTTGACCCAGGCCATGCACCTCAGGGAGGCCCACATGTTGTCACATTGTCCTAAATTACTTGAAATTTTCTAGGTTCCCCCAGTCTGAAAATGTCCTATGTTGGTTGCAGATGCCAGATGTGCCTACCTCAAAGCTTTCTAAGTCTTCCTCCAGTGTTTAGGACTGCCTGGGACTGGCAGAGCTATCTAGGCAGGACATTCATGAGCCCTAGTTCTGGTTTCTACCTTTCAGGATGATTGCCAAACCTTTACCTCACGTGTGGGGTTGACAAGATGCCTTTGAGGTCATCCTGGAGTCCTGTGTCTGGGTTCTGTTCCAGAAAGGTAGTCTGCTGAGTAAGTTACTTTCACTGGCTTGAACATTCTATCACAATTCACTGTCCTGTGTAAAATTGCACCACCAGAATGATGTTAGCATGATGATTTTGTATGACATTCACTCACGCTGGACACAGGACAAATTCAGGGCTCTGGGCTATCTATGATGCTTTGCTGACCCTTGGAATTGAGCCACATTTATGGGCCCACACATCATCTCTTACCAGACATGAAAGGATGATTTGTCCCCAGTACTGTCCCTGGTCTAGTGTGTCTCCCTAAACCTTCCATAGGTTCCACACCACGTGTAAAGGGGTCTCCAGGTGTAGTCATACCTATCACCTCCACAGATAATCAAGACCATTATTCCACAATGCCAGTGGACCTTCATAATAGATAGCCTCCCTTGCTTCCCCAGTCAATGTGATTGCATCATGCTCTCCCAAGTCAGTCTTAAGCCCTAACAGACAAGGCACAGAAATTCTCTGTGTGAATGGAAACTTTCTTCTCCCTCCACCCACAAGGCCCTTGCCTACACAAGAAATTATACTGCAGGAAAGTAATGATGATGGCCCAAAGGGTTTATGAGAAGATATAGTAGAAAGATGAGATGCTCTATATTTTCACTATAAAATTACAGGTGGAAATTTTAACAAAATCAGATATTAAATTATCATTCACATTTTCCTGCAAACTCTACGTAAGACTTGCATTTGTGATCATCATCAACCAAGCATAGCAAACAGTTTTGGGAGAGTCACTGGAAGCAGTATTCGTGGGCAACAGCACAAGTGGTGCAGAGTCACGAGTTGTCCGGTCACGCTTGCTGTTGGGTGCAGACCTAATTTGGCATTCCAGGCTCAGTCTGCTAGTATTTCTAGGGAAAGGGAAATGTAAAGGTGGAAGCAGGTTTTTCTTTCCAGGGTTATGGATTCTGTTCCTTGTTCACTGTTTTAAGTTACCAAGGGACATGTTCTGTGTCTCTAATACTCATAGTCTGGGTAATGATGGGGTATGCTTATAGTCTGGGTAGTATAAGTATCATTAGTGGTGTTTTTCCCAATTTATACTCCATTTCCTCTTGGCTGTTGAGAATTTATGGGGGGGAAGGAAAAGAAAAAGCAAGCCCAATCAGTATTACCATTCTAATAACTGTCAGTCCATTGATTATCCTGACCATTGATCTATGTTGTTTCTTTTCTTTAGTCTGAGTGGATAATTTCACTGGAATTGCTCTAGTAACTCTGTCTCCTTGTGTGTTAGGCTTTTTGTAGTTGTTTCCTCCAGTCTTTTGTCAACTATTGATTTTGTTTTTCTTATTTATCTTATAAACAAGTCCTATGTATTTTTATCTCCAGCAATTTCTCAAATGGTAGCTTTCGTGGTTTTTTTTAAGGTGTTTTTTGGATATACATACACATTACACAGATAGATGATAGAAATAGGTAGATAGATATACAAGTACACACATATATGTATACACACGTACACACAGACTCTTACACATTTCTGTCATTCAAAGGCATTTGAGCTGAGAGGATAAATATAGTGATTGAGGATTGCAACTTGATCTAATTCCTTTAATCTGCTTTAATAATTGTCTACCATATGCAATACTTCATTTGGAAAGTTTTAATGTTATGAAAAATGATATAAAGCAAAATATCTATTTTATGGATATACTGCTTAACCTGTTGGGAAAACTTCAAGTGTTTTATGGAGAGCATTTTCTAGCAGAGCCTACACTAAAAAAGTTTTTAATGGCGTGTCACTATCCACAACCTTTCCCAGATTTTGGTTAGGTATAAAGGTCTTCCTGGAGAGCTTTATCATGAAAACTGCTTACAAAACTTACAATCTCAACAGATACAGTCAAGAGACACAATGAATTGCTGTGGTGTGGAAGCAGGAATGCTTTCATTGGACTGTAGATTCCAGTATGAAGTTTAGGTCTTTGAGTAAGTTCCCCAACACTTTAATTTTAGATGAAATAGGGGCTGTGGAAAACATTCTGAGCCTTTCGTGAACACTCTTGAACACAACATACTTCCATTTGGACCAGATTTCTTTATAACTTCAGGATTGAATGCTATTTTTCAATAATTTAGCCAGAAGATTAATATTAAGCTTTTTCAAAGTGCCTAGAAGCAGCTGAACTAAGCAGAAGTCTTGCTCACTTTTTAAGATGAGCTCTGCATTTAATCATTTTATCCTACTTCAACTGCTTCCGAGTTCTATTGTCGTAACCTCTGCCAGCTTCAGTTTCTTAATCTCTATAATGGGTTTTTAAATAAGGTTTATCATGTGATTGTTCTGGTGATTGATATAATGCATGTAAACTGATAGTGCATGTAAAGCAGAGATCACATTGCCTAGCACATGATAAATCCTTAATTAGTATTGTTTTTTAGTTACTGATAGTTTTTAAAGATGTGAAAGCACTGGTTGAACAGCTGTATCATTTACATGTACTATCTTATGATCTCATGCTTTTAACACCTGTATTTATAAATATGAATTTGGTGGATGGTAAGTAGCACAAATAATCAAAAAAGCACATGTTATAGACATGGTAGTGAACGTGATCTTTAATTTTCCTTATGAACTTGATATTCCATAAACATTTAATTTGAAATTCAGAATTATTGTCAGTCGCTGTATTCAGTTCACCAAGAACTTATATCCAAGAAGGGCAGGGTAAGAAACATAGATATTAACTATATATAGTCCAAAGTACAGTAAGTCAAAAGGTCAAATAAAGGTTGTCTGATCTACAGTGCAAACAGGATGTGTCCATATGAACACAAAAGGAAAAGATTAAAAAAACGATAAAAATAAAATAAAATAAGGGAAATATTTAGACAGTTTTCCCATATCAATCAAAATAATATGCATTCAAATTAGTGTGTATGAGAAAGAGGGGGGTAGGTAGAAAACAGAAGGAAGAGCTAGAGATAGGAGAAAGCACCTGCAGCCACAGTCTTGGTTACTTATTTTGTTATGGGTAGGCAGCTTTCCAACAAAGTTTCTAATAGCTATCACATCCTGTTTGTCTGTTTTATTCATGGAAACAAGGCATTCAGATTCTCTTTCAAAACTACTAACTCTACAAATATTATTATTTCTTTTCACTGCATAGGACACAAAGTTTTAAGAAGTAAATTGCCTAGTGACACATGAATAAAATATGGAACAACTGGAATTCATGCTTAAAACTGCTTGATTCCAAAGCCATAATCTTTACACAGACTTATGCTGCCTTTCCCAGAAAGTTAGCACCATCTGAGCAAATATCACACCTCGATTTGTGTTCTGTGTTTTATCGGCATCTAAGACAGTGCTTTAACAAATTACAGGTACTCATTTGGAATTTTATAGAAAGAACAAAATGAATGAAAGAAGAAATGAATGATAGAACAAAATGAATGAAAGAATGAAGGATTTCAATGGTGAAAAAGTCTCTGCCTTGAAAGGCAAATTCCACATGCACACAACTCTAAATGTTAAAAAAATTCTGTCATTGGATAATATAATAGAGTAAATCTCTACTATGAAGTTTCTCTTTCTCCCTGAGGATGGGAACCATGACTTCTTTTTTTTTTTTTTTTTTTTTTCCTTTTTTCCAATCACAGTGGCTGGAATTCCAGTGAATCTTTCTTAGGTTGATGAATAGGTTCATATCATGGGTCAACTATGAATCTAAGTATGCAAAGTGATGTATTTTACATTGGGGATAGTGTATAAATATTTGTTGGATGCAAATGTGTAACATGTTTCTACTTATAAGTCAAAAATTCTTTAATATAACTGTATATTAACAATAACTAATAAACATAGGCAAAAGTTACGAACTGTTTACTATCCATTAATAAAAATAAAATAATGTACCTTGTCTCTATACTTCTGTTCATCATATGATAATTTATTCAGATAGTTGCTACAACGAAGTAGCATTAAAATTTATAAAGAATTAAGAAAGAAATATAAGAATATAGGGACAATTTATCTCTTTATCAAAATTATTAAAATAACTATTTTATCACTTTAATCACTTAATCACTATTTAAGTATGTGACCTTAATGAGACTACTGACTTGCAGTTAAACAATGATACATTTAGGCTATAAGCAAAAACATAAGTATCAGGAAATTCGATATTGGTGATCGCCTCACTTTATTATTTAGGTGGAATCGTATACAATTTTGATACCTGGTCATTTTTGACCTGTAAGAACAGCAATTTTGCATGGTTGTCCAGAAAAGTGAAAGGCATTTATGCTGTTGCTCATGTTTGGGCTTAGAGATGTAAAAATGGGATCTCAGTTTTGTTGTGGGCATTAAAGGACTATTGGGGCATAATGAAAATTCAATAAATGTAGTTAATATTTTATTAATAATAAATTAGAACTTGAGCTATCACATTGTCAAAAGAATACTTTCATTTAAAAAAATCCTCCTAATATTGATCTTTTTCTAAAATATACCTTATGGCCATATTGCTCTTCAGTTGTTCAGAATATGAACTAATCCAGGTAAAGAAAAATGTAGACTTTACCAAAGGTTTAATGTTTGACTTTCATTTCTAAATGTCACATACACACACAAAAATATTTCCTTCCAGAAAACTCTTGAGAGGATGCCTCAAGAGATTACTTGCTCAGTTCTTTGCCAAACAAAACCTCCAGACCTTTCAAATTTCACTTCAGGTGTACTCCCGAGGAGTACAATTGTCTGGTCCTCACCTTGAATGGTTTATAAGACATACTGACCCATATTGCATATACTGAGTGTGGATCTTCATGATGTCAGCAGAATTTTTGCACATAACACTGGTTCAGAATGTACAAGAGAAATCTGCATAGTCAAAGAGTCAAGTGTATTTTTGATTTAAAATGATGTTGATTTCTCTAATTTTTCAAGTGTCAAGAAAATAAAATAATGAAGGTAGTATGGAGTACATTTTTGCAAATGCATTAATCTGAAAATCAGTTATGAAGTCCAATCACATAAGAAAAAATTTCAGGTTGGAAATAAGCAAAAATACCCTTGACCTAATTAGACCATCATCAGAATAAGGATTTAGAGTTAGTTTGCTACTTGCCCCTCTGTTTTCTCTCTGTTTGCCAAGAGTATCACTGAGCAGCATATTCTGGGCTTATTTTCGAAGCACTGATTTACATGTATCTTGTTTCAGGCATTTCCTTTTTCTTTTCCTTATAAACCATCTGCTTTTTCCTCATACTGGGTCCTATGAGGCATGTGGAAGGCACCAAACCCAAACTCCTCTGTTGGGATCTGGCAAGAAAAGTTCCTCAAAGTTGTCTGTCAAAGAAAGTTGTGCTGCAAATTATTTTGAAGTTCTCTTTTTTATGAGTCTTCAATTGTTCATTTCCAAAATGTCAGCATTTCCCCCCAAGCTTTTTTCTTATTGGCTGTCAGTTTCTGAAAGGAATGTGGGAAGGGAACTTAATACTTCAGTTACCTGCAAGATCCCCAAGGCCAGACAGGATCAGGCTTCAGTGCCATAAACTTTTAGCATGGAATGGCAGCTCTGTTGCCTGGGTCACTTGCTAAAGACAGAAAAGGGAAAAAAAGTACTTGAATAGTTTCATGGCATAAGGAAGCAGAGCTGTCAAGCACAAACAGGACAGAAAAAAGTATTTCACAGAATCAGAAATCACTGCTTGAAAATAAGACTCATAGCTCTAGGCAGGTGACACAGCTCAGTGGTGAGCTGTCGCCACCTGCAAACTAGAATTACTTGTACATCAGACAAGCAAAGGCCATGCCTTACTTAGTCAAGGGACCTGTGATATGGCCAGACCAGGAAGGAACACACAAGATGAAATTTTGGAAGAGTTAAGGCATAAAATACCTTAACAGTGAAAATAATTTTAGTTTTTCTGGAGATATCTACATATTAACCATGTTTATATGTATTATGTCAGCCTTAACCAAAGGAACTTTGTTGGGTTAATCCATTATAATACATTATCACTAGAACAGAAATCTGAGGAAGGAGTCTTAGGACTGTTAAATTAAGTAAAACTGGATTGTCAGTTCTGTGATGTACAAGTTTCATTTACTTGATTTATGAGAATGATTAAGTGTTAGAACAGATGGCAGCCAGAGGGATCACGGACTCCCATCTTACCACTTTTTTTTTTTTGATGAAGAAATTAAGAATTAGTCTTGAAGTGACAGGGCAAGAAACAAACTTAAATATCTACCTTAAGGACAGCATCCATTGTCACTTACATTCCTGCAGTGAAATTTTGAACTTCAGTCTTCCAATTTGCTATTCTGTTTGCTATTCTAACAATCAAGTGTAGAGTGGAATATTGCTTATGGTTTATACAACTATATCACATTATATCAATCTATTTTCTAAATTTTATAAATATATGTAGGTATGTAGTTTCATGTTATAATGATGTAATTATAAATCATATATAATTATTATATTAATAAAGCATGCATTGGAGGAATTTAAGATCTATTTTTATATATGCATAGATATTTTTATGTATACATAGGAATATACTCATACGCATATTATATAGGTATATATGTCATATAGATACATATGCTCTCTCTCTCTCTATATATATACACCATATAATAACTGTGTGCTATGGAAATCTTTAAGATCCATTTATCAGAATACAATTGTGCTGTGTGTTGTGGGCCTGACAAACTCTCAGAGTCATCAAAACAAAATTTTGTTTTTTGGTGAGTAACTTCTTTGGATTAAAGCATCTGGGGAAAGGACAGCCTCTTCAGCAAATAATGCTATGAAATCTGGATATCTTTGTGTGGAAGAATGAAACTAGACCCTCATTTCTCATCACATGAAAATCTGTGTGAATGTTTACAGCAACTTTATTTGTAATAGCTCCAGATTAGAAAAATGCAGATGTACTTCAACAGGTAAATAGTTAAACAAATTGTGGTACATCCATACCATGGACTACTACACAGTAATAAAAAGCAATGAGCTATTGATGCAAAGAACAACATGGGTAAATCTCCATAGAAATATGCTGAGTGAAAAAAAGCAGTCCAAATAGGTTAAATACTATCTGATTCAATTTATAAACATTCTTTTTAAATGGCAAAATTATAGAGATGAGGAAAACATTTGTAAGTTACAAAGTTTAAGAACAGGAGGGAGTATATAAATGGCAGCATGACAGATCCTTCTGTTGATGAAACCTTCATCCTGACAGTTTAATGTGAATATCCTGATTGTGATATTATTCTCTATAGTTTTAAAATGTTACTATTGGTGAGCTGGCTGGTTAAATCAGTTGGTTGGAGCTGTGGTGTTTGAACACCAAGGTCAAGGGTTTGGATTGCAGTACCTACCAGCCACACACACACACACACACACACACACACACACACACACGTACACACGTTACTAGTGGGAGAAAACGGGTATGGGATAAACGGGTTCTCTCCATATTATTTCTTATTGCTGCATGCAAATCTATAATTATCTCTAAATATCATTTTGTTTAAAGAAAAACCATACCGAGTTACTTCTTTCAGACACTGACAGACATTAAAGGTATCAAAAGAGTAATTAATTAAAGTAATATGAATTCTATGCCAGAATTTCAGATGAAATTCATTTGTTATTTCAGTAAAACAGATTTTCAGTGGTGTGAGTGATATTTTGATGATATTTTCTGTTATTCAGTTGGAGGACCCAGGAATACCCAAATTCAATTTAGACAATCACTCCTCATATCCATAGTGTCCCCAAAGGAACTATTCATACATAGCAAAACAGGGCAAAGTGATCATTTTACCCAGAAGCAAAGTGCTTAATATGTTCCAATTCAGAGATCAGGTAAAGCTAGAAAGCAGGATTTGGATTAGCAGGAAGCCTAAATGGGACCATTCTCCTCTGATCCTGAAATCAATTTTGATATTACATCATTTTTAGTAAGCCATGAAGCAATCATGTGCGTACTTAAAAATTCATGAACCCCTGGAAGAATAAACATCTAAAGCCTAATTGCTCATCCATTACCCAATTCACTGTAGTGGATACTTACACTTTTGGTCTCCTGTTCGTTCAAATGTCTTATCATCTGGGAATTATATAGCATCAGGATCAGTCAGATTACTTAAAATATCTGCACAGGAGAGCAGAGTACAATAGTGCAGTGGCAAGACCCATAGGTGGAGCAGCTCAGGAACTCAGGGAATGTCCAGTTATAGTGGGACCAGAGGCAGGTGGTGTCCTAATGAGACAAACCTGAGACATAATCTTGGCTGTGCCTGTCTCCTTTTGTCTCTGCCCACTCTGAAAGCCACTTCTCTGTACTTCCCACTGATATACAAAATACCTGAAACTGGGTGATTTATAAAGAAAAATGAAATTTATTCCTTACATTTGCTGAGGCTGGGAAGTGCAAAGTCCATCTCGTGGTAGTGACAGTGAGACCAGGGGTCTCACATTGCAAAATGGTGGAAACAGAGAGAGCAGAGAGAGAGAGAGAGAGAGCCTCTCTTCTCTCTTCTTTTAAAGTCCTCACAACCACTCCCCTGACCACTACTTTTAATCCACTCACTACTGCATGGTCCTACAATCCAATCACCTTTTTAAGGCTCCACCTTTCAGTTACCGTAACAGGATTTCCCACCCTCTCAGCAGTCAGAGTGGGGACCAAGTTTCTAATACATAAAACTTGGGGACACAATTCACTCTTCAGTGAGTTTGGGGGGGGAATAATTCAATCCACTACTGTTTCTAAATGTACGTTCTTTTTACTTAGGTTAACCAGAGATGTATTTTTGTTGTTCATAACCAAGAACATTGACAAATACATGACAGGCAGTAGACTCTCAAAAAATCTGGAATTGGTTATCTTGCTTTTTTGGACCTAAAGCTAAACAAAATCCTGTTGTTCAGGAATATGATTCCGGTGGACAATGATTTGCAATGATGAATTTTCTAATTGAATTATCAACTGTATTTCCCTGAATTAAGGTGTTCTTTGAAAGCAAAGCTTTATAAAACTGAGTTGCCTCTGCTTTAGAACAGTAGGAAAGAAAAGAGGAATTCCAGAACAATGGAGTTGGTTAGCTATTTTTAACAATAATGGATAGCTTAAAAGATGAGAATGTCAAGCTCAAAATGCTAAATTCTCAATGCACAGCCTAAAATCCTAAAATGTTCTATGATCATGCTACAGCTACATTTGTAGGCCCTCAGGAGCCAAAAATCAAATGCAGCATTTGAATCTATAGTCTACCAAGTTATAACACCATTTGAAATCAGTTAATCACTGGATCTCTTCTGGGAAAGTGAGAGCTTTGATTAGAATAGGATGTGAGTCCATGAACTAGTATTGGGCCTATATGGAAAGATTCAGAGGCCCCCAAAGCCACAGAGCCTCCTCCTTGCTATTTGAAGCAGTTCTTCCCGCCCTTGCCAGATGCAGCTCTTCTCTCTAATCTGAAGAAATTACTTCTCAAAAAAAGAAAAAGGAAGGCAATTGTCTTCTTTCCATATCTCTTATTTCATTATCCATATTTTTATTTTTTATCTATTGAATTTGTGGACATAATATTACATACAATATTCTGAAATAATTGTGTACATTCTTTTTTTTTTTTTTTTTTTTTTTGTCTTTTTCGTGACCGGCACTCAGCCATTGTGAGTGCACTGGCCATTCCTATATAGGATCCGAACCCGTGGGCGGGAGCGTCGCTGCGCTCCCAGTGCTGCACTCTCCCGAGTGCGCCACGGGCTGGGCCCTAATTGTGTACATTCTAATGCCTTAAACATCCTAATTATACAGCCTGCTGACAAGAACCTGAACTCAGTGGTAGTATGCACCAAATGAAGGTGAAATATATTTTTCCTAAAGTAATGGAATTCAAAGTTTAGTAGTTAGAAATACTAGAGAAAATCTGCCATTTGTGACCTACTCTTCTACTATGTTCTCCAAGATGGCCCCAAAAGACAATGAGGTGCATACCAGAACTTTTGAAAAGTGCTTTAATAGCTGCCTTTTGTTTTGTTTTTGCTTGTTTTATTTTTGGAAGCACTATATAATAGTGGGAGAAAACATAGTTGAAATGAGCTCCCTGATAGGAATCAGAAACAAAGTGGTCATGATTGCTATGAGATGAAGACCATAACTGTGATAATTGGAATGGTGGGAGAACTTTGGTGGTACCTAATTGGTCATGGAGTTTCTTGGAATGTCAGTACATCAGCAATATTCTCAGAGTAGGTCAAGATGTGGAAATATATACCAAATACACACAGACACATACCACAACTGTACCCAAATGTGTACCTAATGGCTCAACATTTTAAACATTTATTTTTCCCCCAAACAGCAATCTAAGGTGGTCTAGGCCGAAGTTGAAGCAAAGAGGTGAGGGTGCCAGAAAGCTGTTTGGCAATCCAGTCTGATGGTATCTTTGCCAGCTTCAACATGAAACTTCCATGCGGGGCCCTACCTGGGTTTCTCTGGATGGGAAAAAGGATATGAAAGAGTCCATATGAGAGGTTTCTATGGTCCAAGCCGGGAAGTGGCAAACATCACGTAAGATGCCATTCAGTTGGCTAGAATTCGGTCATGCGGCCACATGTAATTGAAGAAAAACCTAGAACTATAACCTTGCTGTGGTCCAAGGGAGAAAAGGAAATTTATTTTGGTGAATGGTTAACAGTTGGAAAAAATATATTTAATGAGAGAAGCCTGTCTTGAATCACAATGTTAGACTGTTAGAGCCATTCATCCCAATTCTCATATCCAAACGAGTTCTCAAACCAAAGTTCCTTACACTATGAGGAAGCCAGAACACTTTGGGAAACATTCTAAAATCACATCAAATATGTGCTTGGTTAATATTTCTCCTATTTTTCTTTAAAATCTGTAACTATTTACAAGGGAAATTCTGTACTGAGAAACAAAATATCCAGATCTTTTGGGAATTATTGATCAGTAGTTCTGAACTAAGAATTTCTCTGGGATATAGAATTACATTGTGATATTCTAGCAGAGTGGGGGCTCAAGAAATCACATGATGAATGATACATGGCTCAATGGGAACTCGAATGTTTCTTTTTCATATTTCCCCAGAGTACATAGTGAAAATAGATATCTTCAGGAGATGTCTTTAGGAGATTTAGGAGAGTCCCCACCTTGGCACCCTGAACTATGTAATAAGGGTGTATTAATTTGGTAGAAAAGATGACATGAGAGTATTTGGTAGAAATATCAAGTAGAGGGCCGACCCCGTGGCGCACTTGGGAGAGTGCGGCACTTGGCAGCGCAGCGGCGCTCCCACCGCGGGTTTGGATCCTATATAGGAATGGCCGGTGTGCTCGCTGGCTGAGCGCGGTGCGGGCAACACCAAGCCAAGGGTTGAGATCCCCTTACCAGTCACAAAAAGACCAAAAAAAAAAAAAAAAGAAATATCAAGTAGAGTTTCCCTCTCTACAAAAAAACCAAAACAAAACAGTAAATCAAAAGCAATTTTACATTCCTGTGGATTAGATTATATTAATTACATTAATGATTAACACCATCATTAATGACTTGAAGATACAAAATAGTGATTTTTATCACGGCTTCACTTTAGTTTGACTTTAGACTGAGTATAAAAGCTAGGTGTGTTATGAAAAATAATACTGGATTAATACAGGTACTTAATCAGAAAGTGACTCTGATTATGGCTGCTGTTCCAGAGTTTGTTTTCTAATTAATACAACTCCCGATAAATGTTGCCCAACTTTTAATTTCAAATTCATTTTTCACAATCCCATTGATTTAAAAATACTGTTGCTTTTTGAAGCATTGTTTTTTGACTTTGAAGAAGCTTTTCCATACCTTCAGTATCTTGCATCAATGTTATTTCAAATCCTCAGCTCAAGAGAAAACCAAATCATCTACTAATTTCATAGTAGAATATACTGCTCTCTACGTTAATGTCATAATCCTGATAGGAACAGATACTACTACCATAAAAGTGGTATCCTGGATGGCTTGATGTGACCTGATATGGCAGACAAAATTCCCTGCAAACACAGGGTTCTGCAGATCAGTAAAGTGATGGGAGAGATACAGAGACTATCAGAGTATCCCCAGCAAAACAGAAAGACAAATTCATGCACTTTGCATCTCTTTCACTGTGTTTTTTTTTTCCTTTTTTTTAATTTTGAAAGAAAATTGTGTTGCAATATTTTGAATACCAGCTTTGAATATCTGGTAATCTGTACCTAACTTGTGTTACTATATCTTGCAAAGCCATCTGTAAATTAGGTTCAATGTTTTGTTTCTTTCTTAATCACTTGAGTATAGATCTTCCCAGGAATATTTCTTTGGTGTGATTCTGAAAGAGAAGAAATAAGGTGAAATCTCACAGTGATTTTTGTTTGTTTTTCTTTTTCTTTTGGGTTTTTTTTTGTGTGTGTGTGGCCTGAATTAAGGATCCTTAACAGTTAACAAACAATGGCTGATGGTTAGGCTGAAGTCAAGGGACTTGGAAGAATTAAGGTAGGTGGATTATTTACAAAAATGTCTGGAGACAGATATATAACTTTAACTTTCAGAACAGACCCAGAGTGTAAGATTATTCAGGTTCCATGGAAATATCCTAATAAGAAATGCCTAAATTTCAGAAGAGCTTGTGTATAATCTGAATGAAATGATATATTGCTTGTATATGTCAATAGGCTTCCTTCCCCAGTATCCACCTTAGCCCCATCCTTATTCAATAAGCATGTTAACAAGTAGCCAGAGATACCAGGGACAACAAATTCAGAGATGATATTGTCACCAACAATGAGTGCTCAATTTGTCAACATTAGGAAACATCTCTGATACTCTAGGCAGTGCCACTCCCCATGGGGATAATCCTGGTAATGGTAATGTGATCATTTGATTCTAGTGGACTCTTGGTGCAGTAAAATATTTCTTTATTGAAATAGGCACTGGGTTTAGATGTACTTTCCCTGCCCATCAGGCTTCTGCCAGTCTTACAATATGTGGAATTACTGAATGTCTTAATGTGTCATCCAATATATTAAAAAATATTTCTTCTGAGAAATAAAATTTAACCATAAAATAAATAAGACATTGTTTTGGTGCTCATGGAAGTCACTGGTCTTCTCTTAAATTTTCTGGATTTCTCTTATATAATATTTCCTTGACTTGCAGAATCATAGCATAGCTTATTTCAGTCTGTCACCAGCTTTGAGACTCTTGTTTGAAATACTATCATGACTAATAAGACACATGTTAAGAAATAATCTAACGTTGTTTCTTCCAAAGCCATAATACCTGTGTCTAGAACCAAAAGACGTAAGTAGATGTGTTGCTTGTAATGGTTATGATTATAACTAATTACCTACTTGAGGAAATATTTTCTGTACCCACGACTAGGTTCTGCTGGTAATAGGTCTAAGTGCTGGTAGTGGTCAGCTTCTAGGATGGCTCACAGTGATCCCTGCCTCCTGGTACCGAACATCCTTGTTTAATACCTTTCCCTTGAGTGTGCTGAATCTATTTACTTGCTTCTAATGAACAGTATACAACAAAAGTGATGAGATGTCACTTACTAACTTAGGTTACAAAAAGACTCAGGCTTTAATCTTGATTACCCTTTTTGCTTACTTACTTCCTTCTGATGGAAGGCAGATGTCATGTTGTGAGTTGCCCTATTGAGAGACCAACATTGAAAGGAATTGAGGCTCTCAGTCCAGCAACCCATGAAGAACTAAATTCTGCCACCAGCCACATAAGTTAGCTTGAAAGGTGTCTTCTCCCACTAGAGCCTTCAGATGAGACCGCAACCTAGCTAAAACCTTGACTACAGTCTCAGTCAGAGGAAACAGCTAAGTTGCATCTGAATTCCTGTGAGATATGAGATAATAAATGTTACTGATGGAAGTTGCTAAGTTCTAGGGTAATTTTTTATGTAGTAATAAATAACTAATAGTACCCAAAAGAGATGCTTTCACCAAGACACATAACAATAGTTATTGAATACCATTTTGAGTTCATATGCTTTGGGACAAACAAAAGAAGATTAGGTTTTGGCTGGGATGATGTAAATATGAAATTGATAATATAGAAAGAAAATTATGAAAACTATAATCAATTGTACTAACCATGACATAAATAATCATAAAAATGAGACTATAGTATCTAACCATATTTTCTTTCTTACTAAAATATGCATATTTACATATTCTGTATAGCTAGTTGTACTTTTCTTTTTTCTTCCTATTACCATAAAAGGTTGATGGTGGTTAATTTTACAGTTCCCTCCACACCCAGGTTTCACAATATTTTTGTGGGAATTGCAACAGATCTAGGAAAGAAATGTTTATTAAACAAAGATGAATCACTAAGTGTTTCCCTTTGAGAAGAGCATAAGTGTGTATAAGATACAGTTGTCTTATGCTAGAGTGTAGAATTCTTTTTGAGCTCTCATGTAATAAGAAGGGTATTGTAGATATTAAGCAACTAAAGGAGTAATTAATTACAGTGGGCATTTTTTTTAGTCTTCCCAACATCTAACCATTCTTATTTGACTTGGATCCCAAGAAAGTTTAATGGCAGAGCTTGGCTACTCATAATGGAAGACAGAGAGGGCAGACAGTCCCTCTCTCAGTCTCTGGCAGCTGCAGTGAGGCTATGTGACCTAGACTCTGTCAACCAGATGTTCCTTCACAGGGCTTTGAATCTTGTCAGTTCAATATGATGCTCAGAGGACAGTTAAAAATTATTCATGAGCTCACATGGTAGAGTCAATAGCCCTTGAGTTTAACCAGTGTTATTGGAAATGTTTCTGATGTGATCTTGGTGTACATTTTTGACTTTATTTTCTGTTCCTTTTCTGATTTTGGTTTCCCAACACTTTTGTCAATTCAATATCCTCGAGATAATTTTTTTTTCTGTTTAAATTGGCCAGAGATAGTTTCTGTTTCTTAAAAACACAAAGTCTTGTTGATAAAGGAGGCTCCTCAACAACTACAGAAAGAACTACCATATGATCCAGCAATCCCACTACTGGGCATATACCCAAAGGAATGGAAATTATCATGTCAAAGGGACACCTGTCCTCCCATGTTCATTGCAGCTCTATTAACAGTAGCCAAAATGTGGAACGAACCTAAGTGTCCATTGACAGATAACTGAATAAGGAAAATGTGGTATATATACACAATGGAATACTACTCAGCCATAAAAAAGAAGGAAATTCTAATATTTGCAGCAACATGGATGAGTCTGGAGAAAATTATGGTAAATGAGATAAGCCAGACAAGGAAAGAGAAATACTGCTTGTTCTCTCTTATAACTGAGTGAAAAGGAAGGAAGGAAGGAAGGAAGGAAGGAAGGAAGGAAGGAAGGAAGGAAGGAAGGAAGGAAGGAGGGAGGGAGGGAGGGAGGGAGGGAGGGAGGGAGGGAGGGAGGGAGGGAGGGAGGGAGGAAGGAGGAAGGAAGGAAGGAAGGAAGGAAGGAAAAAAACAAAGCAATATGTTGAAATTTCAGAAGGGGAAAACAAACCTAAGGATACTAGAGATGGTGGAGAGTCGGGGGTGGTGGTTTGGGGAGGGATAGGTTGGGTAAAGGGCATAAAGAAAAATCATGATTTGTAATAATAATATGCATATAAATAATAATAATAATAAAAAGAACAAAGATATTCATCAGTCAGGATGAATAGATTGGTTAGAAAACTTACGTTTTAGAAGAGCAAATGTTACTGAAGAAGATCAAATAATTTTAATATCATGAAAAAACATAATGATGACATATGGAGGAAACTGAAGGAAAAAAAATTGAGACTCTAGTTAATAAATATTATAAGGAAACCAAATGGAAACAGTAATTCATTATTTTTACTTATATCAAATCTCAGATATGTGTGCATTTACCTTTTGCCAGGTACAATGCTAAATGCTTACTGATATGATATACTATATAATAGCTTAATAACTCTATGAGATTTATACTGTTATTATTTCAAAGATAATAAATGATTGTCTAAAAAGAAAACTTTTTGCAGCTTTCTTATAATCATCTGAGTGATAATTGAGTTGAGGCATAATTTTGACCTTAGCTCAGAATCTAACCTTTTTTTGTATAAAATTCCAAAAATCTCAAAATGTGAGATATTTTACCACAATGATTAATGTAGCAGATTTATTACATCGAAAATCCCAAATAATAGTTTCCCTGTATCCTTTGCAACACAACTTCTCATCAACTCCCATCAAAAGATGAAATCTGTTTCTCAGTCATAGGTCTGGGCTGTACTTGTAACTTGTTTTGACCCATAAAATATGGCAAAAAATGATGTATTTTTTCCAAACCTAGGTCAAAAGGCCTACATGTGTCTTTTCTCCCTCAGACTCCAATGACCACCATTTGAACAAACTAGGGATAACCTTCTATAGGATGAGACAAGACATCCCAGCTAAGAAAATACTAGAACAGCTATACTATTCCCAAGCAAACCTCCAGCTGACCACAAATGTGTGTGAGCCCAGATTGTCAGCCAAGTTCAGCCTGTCGAACCACCCAGACA
Source organism: Cynocephalus volans (assembly GCF_027409185.1). Classification (NCBI taxonomy): domain Eukaryota; kingdom Metazoa; phylum Chordata; class Mammalia; order Dermoptera; family Cynocephalidae; genus Cynocephalus; species Cynocephalus volans. Next base: position 100,497,749 of record NC_084460.1, on the reverse strand, counting down.
TATCACAGATTTTGTGAGAAATAATAAATGGTGGTTGTTTAAGCCATTCAGTTTTTGAGTGGTTTGTTACACAGTGATAGCTAACTAATACAAGCAGTAATATTTAGTATTCATTAAAATATTTTAGAGCATTAATTTGCCTACTTGTTCCTCAACACAATTTTATGGCCCCTGCAATTTTAGTGTTGTTAATTAAACATACTGAGTTTTGGCATTTTGTATAAAATACCTATACATCCATAATATTACAATTAATTAAAACTAATTTAAGTAGTCTAACTAGTTTATATAACTAGGGTATTTTCATATTTTCAAGAATTATGTTTAAAAGTTTATATAGTGTAGATTTTGGAGGGTTGAGATTCAGTGAAGAAGAATGTATGCAGTCTTTCCAGCAACAGAAATATCACTAACTGGTAATATTTATTGAGTATTTACTCTGTGCTAGGCTCTATGATAAGTCTTCATTCTCATTTTTAACCCTGGGTGAGACACCCAATCTGTACTTTCTACAGGGAATCCATACATCCTCAGAATGTAGTCTAATTAAGGATAAACTCACAGAGCATGAGCTGTCACATCTCATCAGGGGCAGTTTGTAAACTGCCAATACCTTGAGCTGTTTTAGGATTTAGCCACAGTCCTGCAGCAGCAGAGAAATTCAGAGAGCACCCAGGAGCAGAGTCAGCAGGGTGAAGCTTCTGCAGGGAATTGTGCAGGGAGAGAGTAGTATGGGGTAACGTGGGATCTATAGGAGAGATTTTTAATTTTTCTAAAAGCTCAAGGAAACAACTTCAGGAAGCTTATTTTAATAAGCATCCTAGTTAAGTTTTACGGTTAAGCAAGTTTGGAAAACATTGCTTAGGTGCTTAAGTGACAATGAGCATCAAGACCTCTTGCAACAGACAGCAAGTGGGATGTAACTAAGTAGCAAGTTTTCAAGGCTGAAGTAGCACAAACACAGGCAAAACTGAACAGACTAAGAAGGGATTGTGTGAAGAGACAAGTATTTCCAGGGCCTAGGAGTACTGATTTCACACTTCTCTGTGTGGCCTAAGTTAATGGTTTCCTTCTCCCTCCGCTCCCCTCTCACCTCTCCCTCTCCCCTCTCCCCTTCCTTCCTCCCTTCCTCCCTTCCTCCCTCTCTCTCTCTCTCTCTCTTCCTCTGTTTATATACTGTTACTGCATATCAGGCACAGATATAAGTTTTCCAAATTCAAAGTTTTTGTTAGAAATCACCCCTGCCTTCAAAGGAGTGTTAGTATAGTAGGAAAGATAGGCATATAACCAAGTAGTAGCAAAACTCATGGCTTGAGTATCGCAATAGAAGTATAAATTAAATGAGATAGAATTAGAGAAAGGAGTAATTAACTTAATGGGAGAAAGGAGATGCCAGGAATGACTTTAGTAGGATTTGGTCTTCAATGATGAATAAGGGTTTATCCCAATGCAGAGATAAGGGCATCTCAGACAGAAGAAACAATATGTGCAAAGTCATAGTAAGAATCAGACATTTTGGGTGAAGTAAAAAAAAAAAAAAAAAAAAAAAAAATTTGCAAGAATATGGAGTTGCAAGAATAAAGAAGAGAGGAATACAGAAAATAAGTAAATTGGGGTCAGGTAGTAAAATTTTTATTTTTATTTTAAGAAATTTGGGAATTATCCAGAATTCTGTAAAAAATCAATTTGGCCATTTAAATACTTTTTAATAGAAAAAATTATCAGGTATATTTACAGGAATATTTTTTCATTAATGAAATACATATGCCATGTGAATGGTGGTATGTAGTATGGATGAACTGTTTTCTTTCAAAATTCTTATGTTGAAGTCATAACTCCTCATGGGATGGTATTTGGAGATGGGATCTTTGGGAGATAATTAAGTTTAGGTGAGGTCAGATAGTTGACACATTCATGATGGGATTAGTGTCCTTATAAGAAGAAGAGAGAACAGAACTTCCACCCTGTGAAGACATAGCAAGAAGACAGTCATTTACAAATCAGGAAGAGGGCCCTCACTAGGAACCAAGACAAACAACATCTTGACCCTGGACTTCCCAGCCTCCAGAACTGTGAAAAATAAATGTCTGTTGTTTAAGTTACCTAATCTGTCATATTTTGTTGTAGCAACTTGAGCTAAGACAGCATACAATTTACTCTGTTTATATATGTGAGAGTTTGAAATCAGTGTGAAAGTTAGGTGGGGAACCAGAGGAAGAATTAAGAAACCCAAAGAGCCTTAACCCTGGCAGTCAGGGTTAGGCTCCTATTATTGCCATCTACCTGATTATAGTTTGTTGTGGTATTATATTTGATTTAAAATATGCTACCATTTCCCCACCCCTCACTTTGCCTAATTCATAGCTAAACATCATTACATTAATGAGATGAAGGTAAATGTGAAAAGTTAGGGTGTCAAGGGGAGTAGAGGGAGGTAAAGCTGCAAAAGCCAAGACTTAAAGCAGAAAAAAAATATTGAAAATAAATACTGATAAGAATAGGTAATTGCATGTTAGGTGAATCCGATTGTCCCATTGTAAGGACCAAGAAAGCTGTGACACACCCATTGCATTTTCATTATCCCTCCACTCTCCACTTTCACTCTTACACAGACATTTCTATTCTTACAGTACTCTCAGTATCAAGATTCATGAGGTCAGATGTGAAGATGAATTTGTTGGTTAAGCTGTTCTCTCCTACCGGCAAGAAGCTTAATCAATTATTTATTTATTTATTTATTTTTTGGTACTGACCTTGTCTAGAGATGAATCAATGAATCAAGCTAGAAATGGTAAATCATGAATAAATGATTTATGCTTCTCTTGATAAAAAAATAATAGATTGCTTGGGTTCCTGACTATTACTATATATAAAGATTTATATAATATGCAAGTAATTGTGGATTGGAGAATAAACTGAGAGTTTTCTCCAAGGATATAGTCCTGCATAACACTGTAAATGTAAACGTTCTTCCTAGCAAGCTAGTCCTTGAGAGAGTAATGATTAGATATGATCAACTTGATGCCAATTTTTTCAAGTAATTAATACATTCTTTCTCATTCCTTCCATTTCTTTTTTTTTCCTTTTTATCCTTTTTTTTTTCTTTTTAAGTGGCACACCAATATCATATAGGTAACCGATAATGCAAAATTCATTTAGTAATAGGTCTTTCTCACTGATCTTCTCACCCTAATTTCTGTAAAGTACTCTATGGTTGTTCTTAACCAGCAGTGAACTAAGGAGAAATTCACTGTAGTCACAGAGGCCAACAGAGACAAACTGAGAGCTAAATGATTGAATTTCCTCTGGATAAACTCTTACATGCCATTGTTTCTGGGATGGAAGAGAGAGAGATGAAAAGGAGATGGCCACCTAAACAACAAAGCTAAACCAAATTTTCCGCTTAATCCCTCCTAAGAAAGTTCTAACTGATGCTCCAATCTCTTTTTCATAGTTTTTCACGTGAGCCTTTTAAAAGACAAAATTGAGAGATCATTACAGAAATGATTATTTTACTCTGGAATTAGGAATGTGTGCCAAATATAATGTATTGGAAGCAGAGGTTTAGCATGAGAAATATTTTGCTTTTCCTAGACACTAGAAATTGAAATAACTATAGTTCCTCATAAACTTTATTATATAATGGAAAGCATTACATGCCATCAAAGTTGCTGTCATCAACAAGGTAGAAGTCATGGTGAAGGTTTGAATTAGATGCTCTGCAGTCTGAGTACCCTGTGAAATTTTCTCTTTCTCTCTCTGTCTCTGTCTTTAAAAATGTGAAACATGTTCATTGTGAGATAGAAATCCATATATTGCACAATCTCTTTTCACTCAATGTTATAAAGAATGAGAGAATAAATGTTTATTTTTAATGTGCTAGCAACACCTTTACATTTTAAAGGAGGATGAATTAATTTGACAGGACATGTTAAATGTAGTCTGTGCTATATACAATGGGGATGAAAAAAATCCAGGAAAAGGCAGATTCACAGGGACTGGAGAATAAGTCATCTTGATGAAACCCAGAGGCTTTATGAGAAAGAGTACTGGGATATTTCCAGACCAGTCCAAAGGAGAACATCTGGACTCCATAAAAAGTAACACTTTTTTTCTTTCATTCTTTTCTGAAATTTTATTTTCTTTCTGATATTTTCATATTTCAAGTTCCATTCTGGGATACTGTATGAATCTCTTAACTTTTGAAAGCCATCTCATTTTTGAAGCTCTCAGGCTTTCTAAACTTTTATTGTCAGTGAGTCTTCAAACAAGGAAGATGCAAAGGACATATCAGAGACAATCTAAAGCAATTAGGTGGGTTAAGTAAGCAAAAATCTGAGATGACCCCTCTGATGTACACATCTCTCCTCTTCAATGTAGGCACAACCTGTGAACATGAGAGAAGCCATTCCCATGATCAGGTTATGTGATATGGAAGTGAAGGGTTTTTGCAGATGTATTTAAGGTCTCTAATCAGTTTATTTTGAATTAATTAAAAAGGAGATTATCCTCAGTGGGCCTTACCAACTTAGATGAGCCCTTTCAAAAATCAGTTAGACTTTCCTTTAGGTGAGAAACATTTTCCTGTTGGCCTTGAAGAAGCAAGCCACTATGAGTCATAAAGCTACAAGAAAGTGAATTCTGCCAACAACCACACGAGCTTGGTAGGAGATCCCAATCTCAAATATTTGAGACTGCAGGCCTGGCTGATACCTTACTGTAGTCTTTTGACACCCTGAGCAGTGGGCCAAGCTAAGCTATGCCTGGACTCCTGACCTATAGAAACTGTGAGATAATAAATGACTGTTGTTTTAAGCTGCAAAGTTTGGGGTGGTTTGTTTACACTAATAGAAAATTCACAAACTGGGAATCATTGTGTGATTTCTATATCTAGTGTGTGAGGATACAAACACACACACACACACACACACACACACACACACACACAGTCATGCACTGCTTAATGAACAGGGACACATTCTGGGAAATGTGTCCTTAGGTGATTTTGTCATTGTGTGAACATCACAGAGTGTAGTTACATAAACCCAGCTGGTATGGCCCACTACATACCTTCAGCTCCATTATAACCTTATGAGAACTGTTGTCTATGTAGTCAGTTGTTGACCAAAACATTCTTAAGCAATGCATAAGTGTTTTATCTCCTATTTTATATGTATATTTATGTCTGTGTTTATCCTATTGGTTCTGTTTTTCTGGAGAACATAAAATATATATATAAATATATAATAAGAGAGATTTATTATAAGAAATTGGCTCACATTTTTATGGAAGCTGAGAAGTTCCCAAATCTGCAGTGAGCAAGATAGAAATCAAAACAGCCAATAGTGTAAGTTCCTGTCTGAGTCCAAGGCCAAAGGCAGGGGAAGACCGATGATCCAGCTCAAAGACAGTCAAGCAGAGAAAGAGTCTCTCTTAGTCTTTTTGATTTTATTCAGTCCTCCAACAGATTGGATAAGGCCTATCCACATTGAGCAGGGGAATATGCTTTACTCAGTTTACTGACTCCAATGTTTATCTCATGCAGAAACATCCTCACAGACATCCAGAAAAATGTTTAACTAAATATCTGGGCACCCCATGATCCAGTCAAGTTAACATACAAAATCAACCATCACAAGGCATAACAAACAGAATGACATCATGCAGGTGATAGGCATTACCTGTGAAGCTGCTTTAAGGTAATGTCCAATCCATGTTGTAGTATGATGGGAAGTTCCAGAGTTTGCCTATGGTCTACATAGTTTACTACATTTCTTTTTATATTAATATTTATACTGTGTCTCTATCCTTAATATTCTTTACCACTTAATACTCATTCATTGTTTCAGATGAATAAATTACTGAGCAACAACATGCATAAGACTCCCTGGGTTAATTCAGCCTTATTTTTCAGGACACTTAAAATATTGTATGTATAATTTAATTTAAACAAACTTGCATACTTATTTAGTGCAAAATAACGTACAATGTACTATGAGCCATATAAAGAATAACTAGACAGAGACTTTCTTCCTAAGAAGCTTACTACCTAGTGGGAATGAGCAGACACCAATACAATAATACAAGTAGGCTAGAACAAAAGTCTTAAGAAAATTCGGTGAGATTGTTGCAGAGGAAGCAATTCTGTGGGGGTAGGTAAGTTCTGACTGGGTGATTGTAGGTTTCAGGATAAGAGTAATATTTAAAATCAACATCGAAGTATGGAGAGGACTTTGAAATGTGAAGATATGGTAAAAGTTTATCACGTTAATAGGTAAAGGATGTGAATGAGCCATGTAGGTTGTAAATAATTTTCAAAGCACAGGGACAGTAAAATAGCTTGGCATTTGAGTTTGGAAAATCTCAGTTTGTATATCACCTAGTTCACTTATGATCAAGCTTAACTTTTCTGAGCCCAAAATTTCTCGACCATAAAATGGAGATAATATGAATACCTACCCTCGTGCTGTGAAAATCAAATGAGATCATGTGACTGGTTTGATTGAAGTAAAACATTTATTTCCCCAGTTGCTACTTCTTCCTCTATTTTCTCCCATGGTGTTGATCCTGAGACAAGGAAAATCGATGGATAGATTGATCGCTGCATACATAGAGAACATGGGTTGTTTTCTAGAAAATTTTTATAATCTGTTGGAAAGTTGTACTGTTTTTTTTTTTTTTTCTTATTTTTTTCTTTTTTAGTTGTCGTGTCTTTGCATGTATATACCTTTGCTCTCATAGGTACGAGTTGGAGTTTCTTCAGCTTTTTGGCCGACAGCTTCTGGAGAGAGACAGAGAGAGACCGGAGTAGTTTTTCAGGTCTCAGGCACAAGGGCCCTGCTCTCCTTCTGTATCAGGGAATTACTTCCTTCTAATAATATGGCGCCAATGCGTCTACACAATCTGATTCTCAGAACTTGTCTTGGTTCAGAAGGGCTTAACCCTCCAGTCCTTTTTGCCTCTGATTTTCTCACAGACTGCCGTAAACAAGTTACCGAGATTTTGTCACATTTTTCTAATGTTTTCTGAAATCTACTTCCTCTGGTCCCCTGAGCAATCTCCAAACCTCTTCTCTCTCTCCCAGTGCGGTGCTTAAACTGTTTCATCTCAGCTGAGCTCCCAGCACTTACCTCTCAAGAAGGACCTTCCTACTCTTTTCGGGTGTGAATATTTTCCAGAGGTTTCTGAGATATTCCCTCAGACTCCTTTGCAGTCCCATTTTCCTCGCAGTATAATTTGAACTTCTTGTGTTGGCTTCCTGCCAGCCTCTGACTTGGCTCATGACATGTAATGCGGAGCTTGTAAATTTTCTGGAAGTTTAACGAAACATGTAATCTTGGTGTGCTTTCTATTTTTCTCCCCTCCCCCTTTTTTTCAGAAGAAAATGTAGGAATATTCAAATCTAAGCTGCCGCCATGTTTCTACTGGAAGTACACGTCTGAATTTTATGACTGCAGAATCCCTATATTTTAAATATGTTTAATATAATACTCTAATGTGCTTCTTTTGGTAGTTGAGATTCTCTTTCCGCCCCTGCTGCCTGTAATATGTACAGACTGGGTGGCCAGGGTGGGCAAGAAGGTGAGTTTGTGAGAATAGCAAAATGCAGTGGTGTGGAGCTTGGTCTTTTGGATTGTCCCCATGTGTCTTTGCTACGGCTAGTCCTCCAGAGAATCTTCTGTGTTTCTGACAGAAGTTCCTTCCCCCATGGCTTAAACATGGAGGCAGATATCCCAGTCGGGCTATATGGAGAAAAGGCAGTTGTATGCAGATGCTGACCCCCCTGAGTACCATGCTATCGGTTTCCAATTTTCACCCTCTTAATTGCTCCTGGCTCTCCTCAAACTCTGGTTATCTTCAGTGGGGGCTATAGTGCACACCTTTTATTGACATTGTTCTTCTATGCACTCCTGGATTTCTGGAATTTCTCATGGTTTCTGATCCACTCAGGGATCCTCTTCCAGCCTAAGTAAATTTTTCTTTTACTTGTTTCATTATTCATTTCTTTCCTTTCATTTTTGAGGATACAAGATGGATCTGAAAGGCTATAATACGTCTTTAGATTTTTACCTTTAGCTGGAAACCAATGTTTTCTTCACTTTTTGACATTCTGGTCATGTTCTGTTGGATGAGGTCTGGTTTATCAGACTTCTTTTCGATTGGTATGTGGCACTAAATAAATATACTATTTGCTCTGTCATAAAAAAATAGGTGGGCCATCACCTCCCTTGACCTGCGTTATACATCTATGAATACAGTATAAAATTAAATTAACACATTTTGACAGTCATATCACGTTTGCTCTTATAGAAATTAAATCAACTAACGCCATTAGAACTTTTTTTTTTTGTAGATGTAATGATACTAAGATAGGTATTCTATATTTTTTACTCTCACAATTTGAAATTTTAACCCATTTCACTCTTTCATTAGTGAATTTTGGGATTTGGTTTGTTATCCAGCTTACTACCTATAACTTCCTGTTTTCACATAAATGATGACCCATATGGTAAAAGCTAAAAATAACTTTTTAAAGAACCACCGCATTTTTTGTTGTTGTTGTTGAATACAGCATTCACATATTGTATTAGTTAAACAATCATAAGGACATTTTCTTATTTTCAGTAATTTTCTAGAGAAACTAAAAGCCTAACTATTCCATCCATTTATTTATTCAACAAATACTTATTAAGAACCAAGCAAAGCTCTAGATCCTGGAGATACAGCAAGTCAAACAGTTTCTCGTGGAGGTTATTGGTGACAGGAGTGAGACAATTTACACACACACACACACACACACACACACATATCAAAGATTAATACCAGTGAGAGGTTATTGTTTTGCATAGAATTAAATAAGATGATTTGATAGACTATGCCTAGGTGGCCACTCTAGATTCACTATTCCTTATACACAATTATCTCTTTGTTTTTTAAGATAGTGCCATATACTTATAAGAAAGCTCTTTCAAACTCTTGGTTGATATTTTTAATTAGATTTATTGAATTAAATTTTACTTATAATAAAATTCACCAATTTTAAATATACAATTTAATGAGGTTTGACAAATTTATGCAATCACAAAGCCACTACCACAATCAATACATAGAATCAATACATATCTCCTCAAAATTGCCCCTTACCCATTTTACAATAAAACCTTTACCCCTACATCCAGCCCCTAGAAAACTCTGATAGGGTTCTGCCACTACAGTTTTTTCCTTTTCTAGAATTTCACATTAGGGCCATACTGCATGACATAGTTGTCAAGCAGTCAAGCAGTTCCTAAGCAGCATCAGCACAGTGGTTAAAACTGTTAGATTGACTTGCCGCATGCTCATAAATTTGGCCAGCAAGCAGAGAGTGCCCCGATTAGATTTTGAAAGTTTATTACACATGGCACAGAAGGCAGTGTAAGTTTCATGTTCTCATCCATTCACTTTGTCCCCCCAAGTCTCATGGGGGTGGTGTGAAGGCAGGCCCAGGAGGATACTGCCCACCATGGGCTCTGTGTACCGCTGAGGAACACTGAGCTTAGCACCCCTCCAATCTTTTAGATGGGCTGCTAGTAAACCCTGAACAGCCTTTGCCCCAAGTGGGAGACAATAGCTTCATCATACAGGTCAGTAAACAAATCGGTCCTCTGGCAGGAGGGGAGAATACACTCTCTCCCTTCTTAGGGCTTTCAGTAACAAGCATCCTTGAAAAGAGAGTCTTCAACAAAACCTGTTGCAAAATGTGTAGAAATGCCATTGTGAATTGTCTCTCAACACTAAACTTCTGAATATGGCTCATTTCATTTAGCACAATGCTTTCGAGATTTATTCTTGCTAATGTATATATTGGCAATTTGCTCCTTTTTATTCATAATAATCCATTGTATGTATTTACTGCAATATGTTGTATTATTTCAACAGTACATGTGCACTTGGTTTGTCTTCAGTTTATTAAAAAAAATCTTTAATGAAAATGTGCACATATGTCTGTTTAACAATGAGTATTTTTAGGGCGGGATTGCTGGTATGGTATGTATGTTTAAATTTTTAGGAGACTCAAATTATTCTATAAAGTGGCTCGAACATTTTGCTTTCCCACCTGAAATGTATGGGAGTTTCAGTTATTCATTAACCTTGCAGATTTGGTATTATCATTCTTTGTGCAGTGGTAAAACAGTATGGCCTGTTTGGATATATTTTTATTCATAACTCTTCTTTAGTAAATTATTTCATAAAATTTTTTGCCCAAAGTATCTCTTTAATTTTGGTTGCTGGATTTTATTTTTTTGGCCTTATTATTGAGATCTAAGAGTTCTTTCTGTATTCTGGATATAGTAATTTATCAGATATGCTTTGCAAATAATTTCTACCAATTTTTGCCTTGCTTTTTCTTTTTCTTAAAAACGCTTTTTGAAAAACAAAGTTTTAAATATTGGTATGTCCCAGTTATTGATTTTTAAGAAGTCTTATGATTTGTGCTTTCTGTTTCATGTCAAACAAATCATTGCCTAACCTATGGTCATTGAAGATTCTCTCATATCCTTTCTTCTATATGTTTTATAGTTGCTGCTCTTATATTTGAGTCTACAATCCATTTAAGTTAATTATTATATAAGACATATGTGTGAGATATAGGACAAGGTTCATTTTTTTTTCTGTAGGTATGATATTTTTCATTTCTGGTCTGTTAATATAATGAACTACATTGACTGATGTTTTAAAATGTTAAACAACTTTGGAAGGGATGTCAGCAATATGGTAAAACAGAAAGTCCCAGTTCTCATTTCCCTAAAGAAACACTGGTTTAACAAGGATATAAAGACAAAAATACCTTTATGATAATTCCAGAGTCCAGTTAAGAAGTTGTGATAACCCCAAAGAGCACAAAACTCAGAATAGCTGAATAGAAACAGGTAAGAAGAGTAATTTCACTTTACCCATGTCAACTCTTTCCCCAAGGAAGCACAGTTCTGTGCTGAGAGAAGTTTCTTCACTCCCTGACATTTTCCTCATGGGGGAAGGAGAAGAGACAGTGGAATGTGCATACAACATATTCATTCTCTCAGGATGCTGACCAAGGGACCAGTTTCTGTCTTACTTCACATGGAGTACAGATGGAACCAGCATGTCTAGGGACAGCCAAGAACAAGGAAAAGGGCAGGAGATTTGTTGCAGCTATACATCTCTGTGAGGTTGGGAGAAGGTGCAGAACCTAGAGCTTCCTCCCTGGAAAGCACGAAGAAGAGTGGAACATGCTCCAACAAGCCAGCCTTTCATGCACTGCCCAAGGTATGGGATTTTGTCATCAAGCCTGCTATTGAACCCTTCTAGTGAATTTTTTGGTTTATTATTATATTCTTCAGCCCCAGAATTTCTGTTTGTTTGTTTTTTTATCTTTTCTATCCATTTGTTTAAACTCCCACTTTGTTCATGTATCATTTTCCTGATTTTGTTTTGTTGTCTATTTGAGTCTGCTTGGAACTCACTGACCTTCTTTAAAACAGTCACTTTGAATAGATCTCCATTTCTTTAGGGTCAGTTACTAAAGATTTATTTTGTTCCTTTGATTGGGTTATGTTTCCCCGATTCTTCTTGTTCCTTGTAGCTTTGCATTGATATCTGCATAATTGAAGAAATGGTTACCTGTCTCAGTCTTTATGAATTGGATTCAACAAGGAAAGACCTTCACCAATTAACCAAGCTAGAGATTCTGGGAGCCTCTCCATCTTTTTCTATGAATGTGTCTTCTGTAAACTTGTGCTTTTAGATTTTTAATTAGTGAGATTTATGGGTTTCTTTTTTTGTTCTTGTTCAGTAGTCCAAAATTTCTTGTTCTCTCTTGTGTCTGACTGCTGTACTCAGGGTTATGAACTTCAAGACATACTCTACTCTTCTTCCTCCCTCCTTGGAGAGACATTTTGAGCATGGGTCTTTTCCTGATCTCATAAAGCCATGCATCCTTTTTCTTTCATCTTAGCTGCCTCCAGGTTTCCAAACTATACCAGTTCCATCACTCTAGATGAGAAAAACTAGGCCAGTGAATTCTGTTTCGTGGAAGCAGGGGAAAATATTATTCCAAGGAAGGAGATATGTCAAAAGACTTGAATCACTGGAGTCATGCAAGATAAGAATTAAAACATGTCTGTCTTAGTGCTTTGGAGATAAAAGGGTGACCACACTTTTTGAACCAGGGCTTCTGATTTCTCAGAAAATTTATTAATATACTTCCTTTTTAAGAAATGTCCTGATTTGGACAATAGTTTACCTTGCTTAGAGAGGTTAAAGTTGTGTTGGGTGAAGTATTGGGAACACAATCCAGATTGTCAAGGAATGAGGCATTAAGTGGAATGCAAAAGAAAAAGCATAGTGATATTTAGCAACTCTGAAAAAAAATTAATAATGAGGGGGAGACAAAGAATACATAAGTGCCTAAATTGGAATGTAGTTGAGAAAAGCTGTTGATTTTGTTGTTGTTGTTGTTGTTGTTGTTTTCTTTTCCTAAATAGGATTAAATATGCAAGACTCTTCTAACATTATAGGAAGGAAGTGGGATGCTTTATGTGAAAATACAGTTGTTTCTATGTTTGAAGGAGGAAGAAGTGAGATAATCTGCTGAAAGTAAGGGAAAAAGATGATTATCACATGTTTGAAGCAAACCAGTATGACTCAGTCAATGAATTTGAGTTTTAATGTTAAATAGGTAGACCCAAACTTAGTTTTCTAGATCATTCAGGCCAAACAATGTGAAGTGAATAATTTTTCCATAAAGTTTAGACAAGATGCTTGAATACAAAAAGATTTGGGGCTGAAGCCCCAGGTAGTAATACAGTGTTAATTTTCCTTGCTTTTTCTCTGAGTTTGTATCTGTCATTGGCAGATCCAACTGGAATCCAGCTGGCACAAGAGTCTGTGAAATGTGCATTCATGCTCCCAGCCTGGGAATTATGTGGGAGGATGTAAGAAGGTGGGCATGAGGCTGAGTTCACATAGACCATGCCTACCACAGTCTCCAAATGGGTCTTCTTTTTTCCATGAATAAATGAACATACCTACTCTAAAATACATATGTTAACCTTTTTGTTTTTAATTCCATTACGAATCTGGTGGGATTTCTTTTACTTTTTTTTCTCTTTTCTTTTTGTTTTTTGGAAAAAGAGAAACCAACCCTGAGTAGCATAATCAAATGGTGGCTCACAAAATCAACAAAGAATTAACTCATCAGATCCTAGGATATATAAGAACCCCATGTAATGAAATTATGTGCTGTGAGAGAGCTTTGAATAATTTTCCATGGAAAGGAAGTTTGAAATGTCTTCATTAATAAGATTTATTTTGGAAAAAAGAAACATGCTTGGTATATATGTAATGGGGTTGGTCCATTGAGAGAATGAAGAAAGTCAAAAAGATATTAAAACATGAGAAAGCATGGTACATATAGGAAAACTCACACCCTTCAATTTGGCTAAACATGAGTGGGCACTGAAAAGCATTGAAAAGGAGACGTAAAAGTGGGAAACAGCCATGAAAGTTCTTGGATATCATCCTGAGGCATTAACCACTAAAGCTATGACTTCTATTTTATGATAGAAATCTATTCAGTATGTTCTATCTGTAAGTTAGCCACCTTAAATATTTTATATCATCAAGTGGTTTCTAAACTAAAAGATAAGGAATCCAAAGGTTGTTCTTCCCAAAAAACCCATAATACAAAAAATCACAATCTTTGCTGAAGCTGAAAAAAAAAGGACAGAAGCTTTCAGGCAGAATACTATGGGAATGCCTTACCCTTCTCTCCCACGTGGCTTGCATATATGGCTCCCTTTTCCTGGAATGCCATTCTTCTCCTTTTCCACCTGAAGAAAATATTTCATTTACTCTTCAGACTCAACTCAAATATTTCTTCCTCTGAGAAGAAGGAATACTTACTTGGCTTTTTATAAGTGTTAATTATTTTTACTCTCTGCTCTCATATCACCTTCTATAGACCTCCTTTCTAAGACTTAAGGCTACGTGTTTACATGCCTTTTGCTTTTTTAGTTTTTTATTGGGGCTAATTATTCTTTTGGTTATGAAGTGGTGTGGGACTATCACACTGAAGCCATTTCAAGTTAATTAATTACATATTACATGGTTAAGTGACCTATATAGACTCAGAGGATAATATTCAAGAGATCTTGATACATGTGGATGTAAGAGTTAGGTATGTTCATTCATTTATTCATGGAAAAAAAGAAGACCCATTTGGAGACTGTGGCAGGCGTGGTCTGTGTGAACTCAGACTCGTGCTCATCCTCCTACATCCTCCCCCCACAATGGTCAGGCTGGGAGCACGAATGCACATTTCAAAGACTTTCCCACCAGCTGGATTCCAGTTGGATCTGCCAATGAGAGGCTCTTGCAAGAAAGCAAAAGGCAAAAAAGTGTGGAAGATGTTTTGTTTTGTTTTTCCTGTTTCTGGTAGGGTAGACCAAGGCAATGGAGATTCTCAGACTTCTAATCAATACTGTGGCAGTTCTTTGAGTCTTGTGTGCAGTGGTCTCAGCAGCAGCAGAAACAGTTTCCAAGAGTGTCAGTAGAATGGCAGCTCCTGGGCTATCACAGATTTCTTCCTTCATGCTTGTCAGATCTAAGGTGTCCTGCAACTGCTGTCTGTAAGAAATAGCATCTTTTACCTTTTTGTTCCTCCAGCCTTTTAAGTAATTTTGAGTAATTTTGTTCTATAATCCCCTTTTCTTGAAATACTTACAATGGCTAGTGTAACACAGGGGAGAGATGATGGCGGCATTGAGTAGGATGGCAGCAGTGGTGATGGAGAAATGTACAGACTTGAGCTATATTTAGCAGCAAACCAACATAACTTGCTGGTGGATTGGATGTAGGGAGTGAGAAAAGTAAAGGATCAAAGATGATTATTATTTTTTGGTTTGAGAATACAGTATATTTACTGAGATAAGAAAGAATTGAAGAGGAACAAATGAGGCAAGACACAACTGTACTAAAATTATATCTATGAGCACTTAGGATGTCAGAGAATGCCTTGTAGAAACTGCCTTTGTAAGATTAGTACAATTGGAGACAGGAAGAGAAAAGGGACTGTGCTCATAAAATTGTGTCATCTAGAAAGGCAGATTAGGTTAGTGGCTGTAAGTATGGGCTCCTGGATCAGACCATCTTGGGAAGATTTTACGTTACTTTGAGGTTTTTATTTTTAACTCAGAAAACAAGTAAGAATTATGTAACAAACACAAATGTACTCACCACCCAAATTGACAAGGAAGGATGCAAAGAAATGAGAACAATACCTAATCTACCACCCACTATTTTATTGTATTTGCTTCAATTCCTTTTTATGTACAAAATAAATAAATAAATAAAACATTACAGTTAAAGCTGTTCTCTGTACCCTATCCTCGGCACTTGTCCTCCTATCATGAATTAAATTATTTTTCAGTCTATATTTCAGTCATTTTCAGTCTATATTTTAACACTTTGAATACTATATGTATATACACACACATCCATGAATAATATATAATTCTGTAGATTGTTTTAATTTTATTTCCCGAGAAGAATTTTATATATACGTATCTTGTAATATACATCAGAAGATTTTTTTTAAGTTTTTTTTTTTAATCTCTGTATGTGTATAGAAGTATAATAACTTCCACAAGTTATTGGACTTCCCAACTCTCAGTTTTCTCATCCATGAAATGGGACAGAATGATAACGACTATCTCATAGGCTATTATGCTAAAGATTAAAAGGTATCATACAAGTGATGCCTGGCAACGAGAGTCTGACACAATGGAAGGCCCCAATAAATGCTAGCTATTGTGTAGCAGGGCTATTGGAGAAAGAATACTCTTTTTTAGTCTTAAAGAGCCGTATGGAAGGCCCAGTGGGTTAGGTATGTGGCTGAGTGTATGGTGCCTTTCAACTATCTCGGCTCTGTTCATACATTTGAAAGAAACTACACTATCTATGGATATCTCTGTACCTAATATTGCTATTAGTTATATCCTTTTTGACTGTGGAGGCCTAGAAGTTAAAATTGTGCTAAGTGTCTTTGTATCTCTAGCACTTAATGTAGTGTCTTGCCTAGAAAAGGCTCTTAGTAAATGTTTGCTGAATGAATAAATGGGTGAAATCTGCTATACCATGAATATAGAGATCCCTTTCTGTATGATAGATTACTGACAGCACTATTTAGAGCAAATTTGAGAAAACAAAATTCTTAAGCAGCACTGAACTTGATATAGATGCCGTTACTTCATGTTAGAATTTGTCACAAACTGCAAACCCAAATGGCCCAATATGAGAAATGAATGTGTAAGAAAAGAATCGAAGGCAAAGAAGAAAAAGATGATAAAACATTATAGAATGTTCCCTAAACAAGGGAACACCTATTTTGGTGTAATACACATTATGTAAAGATAATTCATTAATAAAACATACTAATAACTGCTTCATTTTGCATTTTTAAAATACCATATATCTCGTCCTAAAAAATAAACAAATAAAAACACAGTAGAGCAAATGATTTTCACCTGTATTTAATATTTTTGAAATGAGTGTTTTAAACATTACCATTTCACTGTACATATCCATTGTATTTATGAATCAGAACATGTTTTTTATAAGATGCCTTCATTTCATAGTACTATATTTTCAATTATGTGCAAATACTTAAGCAACTGAAATATAAAACATTCCCTCATATTCTTAATGGATGTGGTATCTCGATCCATTTTTTTGTCATTCCAACACAATACTTTCCTAAGTAGGCTGCATTTTGAGTCATGTAAGTTACACAATAACAATTATAAAATAAACCGAGATCACACTTGGGCTAAATACAGAAAGCACTGAATTTCTGATGGGCATCCACACATTGTAGAAATTAGACATTCAGTCCCATATAGTAATTAGAAAACTTCAAACACATGCCTCTAAATCAATGCCATTAATATCAATTACAACAAAGACAATGACAATGAAAATCTCTGTCCAATGAAAAGATTTCTGAATCAAAAATGATAACCAAATTTTCTTGAACAAAACAACACTAAAACAGTTCAGTGCAATTTAGTAATTGGGACACCTCTTGAGAGAGATTTGTTTTTAATCAAAGCAAATTTATTTGGAGATATTATCCTGCAAAATCTACCCCAAGTTAATTTATAACTGCTCATCCCCATTCTTCATTTTAGCACTACATTTTTTAATGTTATGCCACTGAGAAATTTTACTTATTATGAAATCTTATATATCTAAATTTGCTATACTGCAGACATGATTGAAATACTAAACATATGGGGTATATTAGCATTCCAAATACATATACAAAACTTTCATCAAAATGGTGTGTTAATTTTCTAGATGTCTATTAAAAAAAAAAAAAGAAACAAATTAGCCCTTCAAAGTGTTCTAGAAAGTTTTTTTCTTTCGGAATACAATTCTATTCATATTCTCCAAGCAGCAAGTTAGAATGTGTGGGATATATTTGCCACTAAACCTTTCTGTTTGAAATGTAAACAGTAAATCACCTAATAGAGTTCTATCTCAGCTGCTAAATAGAATTATTTATAACATCTTTGAAATATAATTATGTGAGCTTCACTTAACCATCTGGGTATATTGCTTCTTACAAACAACTTGCAATGGTGTAGTAAAATATTTTGTTTGTTTGTTTCTTATTAAACAGATATGCTAAAATTGTCTTTCTAGAGGCAATAGCATTTTATTCTAACTTTCGGAGTAAGGTTGTCCATTTGCAGCAGCTTGATATAAAAGTAAAGAAAAATTGTTATTAACATTGATAAAAACACTATTGCATATACTAAAAGTACGATTCAAAATGGCTAAGGAATTGAAAAGGTAAAACACACACCAAGTAGTGACCACCCACATGGTAATGTTGAATAAAGGTTCTTTGAAGAAATTGGAGAGTTATAATTACTGAGCAGGCTAGATAATTAAATAATTACATATTTTGATTGAAAAATATATGTACTTCATTAAATTCGGACTCTAACTCCACTTCTCTAGCTAAGCTTCCATTCAGATGCCAACTTTGTACTTTAATTAGAACAAAAGACCAACATTAACTTCAATGCAACATAATAATTCATAATAACGATTGTATATAAATCTCTTGAGCTTGCAGGAATATAGTACATGACATATGGCATAGTACAGGCACCTGTGTTGTCCTTTAGGGACTGAGGTGGTGCATATTAATTAGCCTCTGGAAAATAAAATATTTCCCTCTGAGAAAAGCTACCTCAGTGCTTAATGGCTTAAGACATCAAAAGAATTAGACAGAACACTGTTAGGCTCTGTCTACACTCATTAAAGCTTTGTCTAGATGTAGGCACTGAATCAACTGCTTCTGAGTTAATTCTTGATGAATCCTGCATAAGAAATTAGAGTAGCCATGCATTTCTTTGGCCATGGTGATTAAATTTTGGCTGTACTATTTTGGTTACAGAGAAGTATACAACAGTATAATTCAAACACAAAATAATCTAACCAGAAATATTAAAATTTGAAGCAGCTAGTTTTTCTTGAATGCTACCTGACACTGATTCAATTTAATCTTTTGCTTTGTAAATTCAGATCCAATCTGAATGTGAGATTATCAATGTCTTTAAGAAATATGTCATCTAGCAATAAGCAAGGTATCAAGATTCTTGGCAATCCCAGGTATGCTAAAGCCACGTTAGTGTACATTTTCAAAGAATAATAGAAAGGTATTATGGAACTAAAATGCTGGCTGATTAACAAACACATTTATATTGACACAGATCTTAAAATTAGTTCTCAGGGGGAAAAATGTCTAATCGCATTGCCAGAGTGTATCTAGAAAGAGAAAATAGAAAATTTAGTAGATATGGTGATGACCAGAGAAGGCCACATATTACAAATTTTCTTTTGCTACCCTTCTTCAAATTTATGTCACTTAAAATTCTGAACTGCATAAAACAAACCTACCTAACTGAAAAGTATTTTCACTTAACTGGGTGGTTAGAACTCTGTGAAACGTTTTAAGTCTTTCAGAATAGCAGAATCTAATGAGGCTTTTTAAAATTAACGATATAAACTTAGGTAAGAATTGTAAAATCACTAGTAAGGCTGGGCAGAATATTTCTTGTCCTAAATACCACATTGTTTGTCTTTCCCCTAGGCTGCATCCATGGTCCTGTGATGAAGTTGTCATGTTATGATGTACTTATTGGAATATGTGGACCCATTTCTCTTTCATTCAACATATGGATTGGCAGTTTAAAGTAATTCCTTTCTATTAAGCAAATGTGCAGCTAAGGCACATTTAAATAGCCTATTAAACCAATGAGATGACAATGTGTTACCCTCAGAGAAAGCTTAATTTTTGGAGTAATTAACTACACATACCACAGACTGCCTCAGGAGAACATTTCCGACTAGGTCTACCAGTTTATTGTGCAAATAATATTTTTTCATTTGAGGCAAAGGTGCTGATTCATCATTAGTAAGATGTTAACAAATCATCATTTATTTTATTTTTTAGCACCAATCTATGCAGTAGGGAAACCTACGATATGCTATGTACTTATTTAATTTATGGCTTACTTTTAGGGTTTTTTTTTGTCAATTAATTATTCTGAATTTTAACAATGATATAAAATTGTGGTTCTAAATCACAGCACCTGGTTTTTCTTTTCAGTGAAATTATATAGACACTTGGAGCTAGAAATTGTGAGACTTGTGGTTTCTTGTCTCTTTTTACTATTTGTAAATCTAGTTGTCATAGTATTCTACAATGGTGCACTTACTTTTAATGCTCTTAGAGATATCTTCAAATTTACCTTCATATGGACACCATTGTTGGGGTGGGCTACCATCATCAGGAATGATGTAATTTGTTTCTTCAAACTCCTTCATTATAGCAATGAAGTGACAGGCTGCACAGTCTGATCAGTTGTGGAGATATGACAATTTTCAATTACATCATTTTCTAGAATCAAAGAATCTAGATTCTTCTGATATTTTCTGTAGCACTCAGTGTGAGGAACATAGCACTGGATAAGGGCCTGGCAGAGAAACATGACACCATTCTTATTAGCTTTGGGACTTTGGACAAGTCACTCAGTCTAGTTTCTTCATTTTTAAAATGAGTTGTTGTGGGGTTCAATTAGGGAAAAAAAAGAAATATGTGGAAAATGTTTAAAACAGTGCCTAGTACATAGCAGGCACAGATATTAGCTGCAAACGAATACATTTTTTTAGAGATAAGTGGGTCCTCTTTTTCTTTTCTTTCATTCAATGGCGCCATAAATAGCAAAGCTTAGGTCCCCCTCATTATTTCGACTCTTCAGTTTCTTTAGATATGTTAACTAAAGTTTTCTCAGAACATAAGATTAATGTAGACTAGAAATTCTTAAACTTCAGTGTATATAAGTATCACCTGGAAATCTTGCTGAAGATGAAGATTTCTAGGTCTCTCTCCCCAAATTCTGTATATTGAGAAACAGTGCTTACGATTGCTGAGCTAACTTATACTCTTATAAAAATTTTCTGCTCCTTTTTCATGACTTCAGGTGTTATGTGGAGACTCTCCCTCCCTTCGTCCCAAGTCCCCAGTCTTTGTTTCCTTTGCCTGGATTCCCTGGGCCAGTTCTGTTGGTCATGTATAGTCAGATAATGAGCTAGCCTTGAATTGAAAGCAGTGTTCCCAGCCCAGCAACATCTGATGGAATGGCTGGTTACACAGAATGCACTGGAAAAGATCGTCTATAACCCTGTCTCTCAGGGAGAGAGCAGGATATATTGTAAGAGAAAGAAGAGAAGCTTAAAAATCCAATAGTGTCATGTTACTAACTAAATATGTGACTACGTCCAAGTCTCTTAGTCGCTTCGTCTTCAACTACTGTATCTGCTGGCAATGCCTTCTCTGGACGAAGGCAGGATCCTAGGGCTTAGACCAGAAGTCCGCTAGGCTTCCTTTTGATTTTAGGATCTGTGCTTTTTTTGCAAAAGGCAATATCCCATGTATACGCTGCCTGAACACAAATCATGGATACACATTTGCCACATTTTCTTGGCAGAATAATCATTTATGATTCATTATCTCCTGGCACAATTCTATGTATAAAGGATTGTGAAAAGTACCCTCAGCAATAATTTAAACTTACTATCAATTCATATAATGCATGTTATTAACTTATTAACTTGCTCAGTATTTTATTTACTTTGATCTATTGTGGGAAAAAATTAAAATGTTATAAATTTGGAAGAACCCTGAGGTAATCATATCACAGCAGAATGCTGCTAGTTATGAAGTTTGTTGCAGTCAAAGTCACAGTGCAGCATCTATAGAATTGTTGAACATCTGTTTTAAACATAATTTAGTTTCTCCAAATAATCTCTTAAATAGACTACTAAAACCATGTTAATCTATAGTTAACTGCAGTTTTCAAATATTTAGGCAGTGTTATTAACCTAGGCACACAGTCTTTAAATAAAAATGAAAAAGAAAAGTGTTTTCTGTTCTTAATGCTACTATAAGTTATAGGAGTGAATTTATTTAGGATTTTGTTCTAAAATGGTAGACTACCAAACTGATAATAGTTTGTCTTTCTTTGTTTTAGATTCAACTCCAAATGAAAAACTGGAATGAACACATTGACCTTTGATTAAATATTTGATATCCTCTGCTTTTTAAAAGAAAAATTAAATACGTATTGTATTATTACCTATAGTTCCTATGCTGAGCATTAGGTCTCTAGAACTTATTCATTCTTTTTAAAATTATTATTATACATATTTGTGAGATTCTTTTTTTTTTTTTTAACTTCGTGTTTTGTTTGTTTTTATTTATTTGGTGGCTGGCTGATACAGGGATTGAACCCTGGACTTTGGTGTTATCAGCACCACTCTCTAAGCATCTGAGCTAACCAGCCAGCCCCATATTTGTGGAATATTATCAGGCATTATATTATTTGGGCCCACATGTGCCTGTATGTGTATTCTGACTGCTTTTCTGCTGCTCTCTGCAAAGCAAGAAAGGGCACTGATGTCAAGGAATGCAGGAGTCTGGTGCTTTCAGTGATTTCCTAGATATACTCCTCAGCATGGCAAATATTTTCAAATGAGCACTTTGGTTAAAAAAAAAAACATTGTAAGATAGTTTCATTTCTCATGTAAAAATATATGCACATAGGCAATTTGGATAAAAATGGATTTCTGCTTGGATTATCTAGCTAACTGTCTCAGTTCTCTACTTTGCCTTGAGCATATAAACATTACTTATGACAGGAACAGCTGACCCTTATAAATCAATTAATCAATACTGATTAATTCTTGCTCTTCAACTTTAGGTATCTTTTAAACTAAGGTTAGGTTTATGTTCACCCATAAAAAGTGACGACTTAGACTGTCTGTGATGTTGGTGCAATGTTGCTCTGGCAATGTATAATGGGAACGTGTGCTTGAGTGTTGAGTTAGGTAGAGAAAATTTAAATGAAATATTTTAAGGAGATGTTTCCTAAGGGAAATTTCTTTATACAATACCAGAAGAACATTTTTCAAGTCCATTTCTAAAGATAAGCTAGAAGTTTAAGCTGTCATGCAATAAGCAGAATTTTAGGGTTTTGGGGAATAATGAATGCTAGGGTTATTCAGTGACAATGTCAACATGAAAAGCTTAATTCTCTACAATAGAGAAGAATTGAAGTGTGGTAGAGAGACACTTACAATAACACTGCTTAAAATTAGAAGCATGAATATTTTCTACATTTTCATCTTAATCACCACTAAGGATAAAGAAGGAAAAAATATTAAAAGTTTTTTTCATAGAATTAAGGAGATTTTACTGATAAAAACAACTATTTATTTCATAGTACGTCTTTTTAGTCAGTGGCAGAAATAGCAATTTGATGCTTTTTAAGATATTTTTGGATTTCAAAGAGAAACTGCTACTTTCCTGGATATTATACAGTATTCTGTGAAAATTGCCTTACAGCAAGGAGTTTTAGAAAAGATACAAGACAGAAAAGCGATGTGAGATGCTTTCATTTTAAAGTAGCTTCTGTTTCAGTGATTCCAGCAGAAACAACAGAAAAGGAATAAGAAGAAATATTTTCTCCCTCATAAGACATACATCACTCCTGAAATTGTTACCACATCAACTGAGGCAAATTAGGGGTTTCAAAGCTAGTCACCTTATAAGTCTGTCGTTAGGAAAAAATTTGCATTTAAATTGCTCTGTGCAAGCTACCTTGAGATTTTTCCCTGGAATGTTTATGGCTCTTTTTTTCACTAATACTTAAAAAATACAATTTCATAACCAGTGTATTACTACATCTAGTTGTGTTAAGAAGAGGAACTTCATTTCATAAAATAGAAACATTCAAAGTGGTTTTGGTCAACCAGTCTCTCAGCCAGAATATTTGAATTCTTCATATTGAACACTTAATAGTGAAGTTAATCTGAAATCAAATCAACTCTCCACTTCTATTACAGAAACTAGGTCATTAATAGCTCTGTTAGAGGGAATAACTTGTGTTCCTATGTGTTCTGTCCATGGGAGCAAAGATTGTCCAGAACTTCTTGGAACTATTTTCCCCAAATAGTTTATATATATAAAAATACAGCAGATTTCTTTTTAATAGATAAATTTTAAGTATTATTTCAATGACTTGCTTTTACATATTTAGAAATGCAGATATAAGAAAAATACTAATGTGCAAAATGCTGTTTTATATGTACATTAAAAAAATACGATGTAATAGTTTTAGCTTGTTGAAAAGCCATTGGGGGAAGAAGTCTTTAATGTCAGAAAATCTGGTTAGATTAGAGCTTTTGCTTGTGGAATTGTAAACAAACTTTTAAAATGCTGAGAGTTTTCTCAGTTCTTTCCAACCAAGACACTCTCGAAAACATCAAGTCCTGCTTTGAAGTAAACCTGAGCTGAATTAATGCTGTTCAGCACCTCTGACAAGGCTTCTTGAAGGGTCTCATTTGATGCAAGTGGCTTGCCGTGCTCCCAGGCCTCCACAATGATTGAAAATCGGCTTGTCTTCTCATCCAGGTGGTACAGGATATTTCTGAAAAAAAAAAAAAAAAAAAAAAAAAAAATATATATATATATATATATATGTATGGAATGTGTAAATGCCATTTTCATATCGAACACTGTAACAAATATTTAATGGAAACAATGCCATTTTTGTATCAAACACTGTAATGACTACTTCCAAGAAGCAGTGATGTTTGCTATAAATGAAAAAAAAATTATAAAAATGCAATATCTTCATTTTTCAGTCCCTAATGAATTAATGGATATAGACATTGATCACCAATAGTTTCCCATGTTGATGAAAGGGAGAGAATCATACATTATGTACCTCCTGATGGAAATGCTTACCATTTATGAAATAGAATAAAGTAGTCTTGCTCAAAACATTGAATCTGAATCTGATGAAGCTTCTAGATCTAATTGCTAATAAGTATGAAGACAAGGTCAAGGAACAGAGAAATATGTTAAATAATATCATGGTGTGTAATCAACAAAATATAGATTGTGAGAAACTCTATAGAACAAATCACCCAGTTTATTCAACAACAAAAAAAATGCAATAAAAAATAAGTAAGGGAAAAATGTAGAGACTGGGATTTCTTAACCTTGCCCTGTTGATATTTTGGGCCAGATAAATCTTTATTGTGGTGGCTGTCCTGTGCACTGTAAGATGTTCTGCAGTACCATGGCCTCCACAACCTTCCTTTAGTTGTAAAAATAAAACATGTCTCCAGACATTGACAAAATATCCCTTAAAGGAAAATTGCCCCCGATTGAGAAACACTGCTCTGGACTAAAAGAAACATATCAACCAGTCACAAAGTATAGATCTTGCTAGATCTTTATTCAAACTGTTTAAAATATGAGAAGTAGTGAAATGCTATTGATTTTTCTGTGTTGATTTTGTATCCTGCTACTTTACTGAATACATCTATTCTAGTAATTTTTTGGTGGAGTCTTTAGGGTTATCTATGTATATGATCATGTCCTCTGCAAATAAGGGCAGTTTTGCTTCCTCCTTTCAAATATGGATGCCCTTCATTGCTTTCTCTTGCCTTACTGTGCTGGCTAGAACTTCCAGTACTAAGCTGAGTAAAAGTGGGGAAAGTGGGCACCCTGTCTTGTTCCATATCTCAGAGGAAAAGCCTCCAATTTTTGTCCATTCGGTGTGGTGGTATCATTCTTTGAGTTTGTCGTGTATGACCTTTGTTGTTTTGAGGTTCGTTCCTTCTATACCTAGTTTGTTGAGTGGTATATTTGGAGGGAAGAAAGGAGAGTGGAGCTACAGACATTATAAATGGAACAAGATTGACCATTAGTTAATAATTATTGAAACCAGATAATAGGATTAATTATACTATTCTGTCTGCTTTTGTATATGCTTGACATCTAGAATACCATCTTCTTACAAGTGTGGAGTGTGAAACAAGATGGTGCCCTGTAATTTAGCCAAATTGCTGACAAGGAGGAATTTGGTCTGGAAAGTCTAATGCAGTCACCTTTATTCATTGATAGAAAGAGATGCATTTTTGGCAAAAATCTGATTTCTGTAGATTTCAAGATTGTGTCCTTGGCTTATTCCTAACCCAAACTGGCTGAAATACTTAAAGTCTCATGCTCTAATAAGAGAGGCAGATATTTAAATAATTGAAATGCATTTGTCTAATTGTCATAGTAGAGACGCAAGTTCTAATGATAACAGATGAAGCATCACTACTGGGAAAGGTCAGAAAAAGATTCATAATGGCAAATATTTGAACTGCATCTTGAAGGCTGATAGGAGTTACAAAAGTTCAGGAAAGGAAAGAAGCTAGAAGAGGTGAAGACCACATTCTATGCAGAAGGAACAGCATATGCAAAGACATGAAATTATAATACAGCATGGTGTTCTCATGCAATCAGTTCAGTGTCTCAGTATGGCCAGAGTGTAGTGCCAGAGTGTGGGAGAAGAGATGGGAGAGCAAGGCATAGTCATATCACTCAGGACCTGGCACACCAAGGTAAGGAGGTCAAACTTGTTCTTATGGGCAATAGGAAATCAATGAAAAGTTCTAAGTAAGAGAGAAAATGATTAGATTTTATTTTGGAATGATCACTTTCATTTTAATATAAAGCTTAAAGAACAGAAGAGCACTTAGTCTAGATGAAAAGTAACAATATGTTACACAATGATAGTTTGAGAAGATGGAGTGAGGGCCATAGCAAAAATGTTAATTAATTTGCAATTTTCCCTAGCGTTAACCTTAACTTTATAGAGTTCTAGATCACTGTTTCCTGTCTCACCACTTCTTCGCTGCCCCATCCTCTCTGGAATTTCCCACTCTGTAGCTGTCAATAGGCGTGAAATCTACCTAATCACTTACGCCAGAAACCTGCAAGTCATCTCTTTTCCTCATATATCCAACTGGCTTCTGATATTCACTTCTCCATCTTTTCAGTGTCTTTTCTTTCCTATGGTGGTACTCTGATCAATATTTTCAAACATATGTTATGAGCTCATTGTTTAACATTTCAAAGTAAAGAATATGTTACTTATTTAATAAGTCTAATTCAGTTCTGTGAACATAGGAGGTCTCAGTCACGATGATTTAATTTACTTAGACTTTTATCAGGCTTAATTCAGTTCTGGGAATTTAGTAAACCCTCAATAATGTTGGCATTTATATCAGTTCAGTTTATTTTGCCTTTTAAACCCTAACTAATTTAAGAACAACAGATTTTGTATATTTGGAGACAAATTTCAGTTGACAATGAGTACATGGTGGGTGGCAGTGAGGACAGAAGATTCTTAAACTCAGAGATTATTTTAATGATTTTTTTCAAAGCAGATCATTTGAGTGGGAATTATCCCTAATAATCCACAACCTTGATCTTTGTGCCTATGATTAAACTTGGCATTGTATTAATTAAATAGAGCAGTACAAGAAAGATACTCTTTACATTCTTAATATTCTTGAATTCTGGTTTAAACTTTCTATTAAGAAATATAATATTCCCTGGATATGAGGAGAAAATACCTCCAAAGTGCAGTGGCAACTGGGTCATGAGCAATGCTCTAGCATGAGCCCATGTAGGGCATAGCAGCTTTGTAGCCCGTAGTAGCACAGAAATGGCAGGTAAAACTGCCTGTGGCATCTAGGACAATTGCTTGCTTGGACCTTGTTTTGGTCAGCTGACCAGGAAAATTCACAGTCCATGCCTTATCACCACGTCTGCTTGCTTGGCCCTTGTCTGGTCACCTGGCCAGGGAAATGCACAGTCTATGTCCATACATACAACTGTTTCAGGTCTTTGTTCCAGATGAAAAACATGTCAATCTGGGAATAAAGTACATGTTTAATAAATATGAAATTGATTCATTATCCAGCACCAGGCAATGTCAGACTTGTTGTACTACCAGAAATAGAACACTCCTTAGAGATTTCTCTTCTGCTATTACCACAGTATTCATAAAATTAAAGAGATTTTCAGAAGAAGCCATACAACCATGCAAAAGTAATCATATAAGCAATCATATTTGTGTATACATATACATATATATACATGTATTTTTACAAATAGAAGTTTTAAAGATGTTTTGATGATATCAAAGTGACAAACAAAATAGTGAGCATTCGTGAAACACCTTTTGAAAGTTTCCTTAAATATTAGTTTTATTTCATAAAAATGAGATATCAGTAGATGGGGAAAATTAAAGAAATCAAATAATCAAGTGGAAACTTGAACCAACTATGGAATTTTCCAAAACTGCCTGAATAATCTCACTTATTTTCTGCATGAGAGAACCTAAACAAAAGTTAGTTTTTTCTTACTAACACAAGCTTTCTTAATTGCCATTTAAGAAAATGAGTGGGTCTTGAATGCTAGGATACCTATCAAACACATTTAAATCCATAGTCAACCACGTAAAAAAACAAGTAAATACTCATATATACAAACATACACATGTTTATATATATATAAGTATATACATATGATTAAGAAAAATATGGTTTAATATTCAATGTACCTTGAAGATAAGAACAGATTAAAATATATTTTAATTTTTCAATCATTTAAAAAGTACTCCTTTGCAGACAACTTATACTGCTTTACCATTAAGAACTAAATTAATAAAAAATATAATAATCTTTCATAATATTTTATAGTTTTGAATTCTCTCCCTTCACTTTATCAGTTTCATGTTTAATTATAAATCATTTCGTGTCAAATATATTTACAGAATCTAAGAAGGCAATAGATATCTTCAAAAGCTCTATCAAATACTTCCATTCCATAAGGACATATTGCTCAGCATGCTGACAAACAAAAATGTTATAATAATTGTTATCAGGAATTACCCTTTCAATGAGTTGTATCACTGCTATTATTATATTATGCAGAATGTGCTTAATGGTTCTCAGGCTGTGATAGCGACTTCCACATTTTTAAAACCCACTGGCACGAAGTACATTCCTACATACAGATTCTATGCTTATTAAATGTTAAATATTATTAATATTCAATTTAATGATAGGATGATATTAATAAAACATGCTCATAAAGGTTACAGGATTAATCCCTTGATGGCAATTCATTTAAACATGGCCATTCTCTAATATACTTATATAAAATTTCAGCCACAATTACTGTAAAATATTTAGAAGAGAGATAATGTGGAAGAATAAAAATACAAACTGAAAAGCATGACCAGGTCTAAAGCATAAAAAATACAATAATTATTATTACTTTTTTAAACTGGAAAGCAATATACATTTCTTTTTTTTTTTTTTTTTTTCGTGACTGGCACTCAGCCAGTGAGTGCACCGGTCAGTCCTATATAGGATCCGAACCCGCGGCGGGAGCGTCCCAGCGCAGCACTCTACCAAGTGCGCCACAGGCTCGGGCCTAATATACATTTCTTGAAGGCCAGTGCAGTGGAGTCTGGAGCACACCAACACTTGCTTTTCTTAACTGGTAAGCAATACAGTAACATGCTTTCATGGCTGTAAACAAGCCAGGTGAATAGAAATGTATCTTTTTTTGGTTAGCGAAATCCTACAAAGAGCTAAACACATTTTCCATATGCCACATGATTCAAGCAGTAGGCTTGTGGCCAGCTATTATGGAAGATAAACACTCTTTTCCACTTCTACCCAAGTTAGATACAAATCAGCATAAAACTGCAGATACTAAGATTCTAGTTGAATATAAGTGACTAGGATTCTTCATAATTGAAGAGAAAACCTTCATTTTCGACAGCTGCTGATATAGCTTAAGTTAGTTGATCTTTATTATAACAGTAAAAATACATTTTTCACCTTGATAGATTGTACTTTCTTTAAAAAAAAAAATTGGGGGTAACTGAAATATCTTCTTTAAATTTTCATTAGAATTATCATTTCTCCTACTGATTTTCAGAAGTAGCTCATATTTTCCAACTTCTCTTTTGTGTACTAAAAGCCATTTAGCTACCTGCTTACATGAAATAAATTCTGTATTTGGAGCATTTTCTGAGAAAGTAACATTGTATTATTTTACTTTTCATATTTGAGTGGAAGACTAAAACAAACCCCAGACTATGTTTTCTTATTTCATTACATGTATTCCCATATGTTTCATAGTTCTGAGAACTTTCGTACATATTCAACCATTAACTTTAAATACCCCAGAATCATCTCTGGGGAACAAAACTACTACTGTGCCATTTTAATATGCAAATGGTTCTTGCCTTTGAAATATTTTAATTAGATCACTGTTTCCGATGAAAGTTTCTTTTAAGCTAAGAGCTCTCTGTATTCCCGTGTAATGTCACCAGAATTGAACCTTAGTCAAATGGAGTTAAAAGATTTCCATATATACTATATATTAGAGTGCCCAAGTGTGTCTCTCCTTCCCAATTATGGACCATTATTTTTCAGATTAAGGCAGACTAGGGATTGACCAAAGGCACA
Organism: Cynocephalus volans; assembly: GCF_027409185.1. Taxonomy (NCBI): domain Eukaryota; kingdom Metazoa; phylum Chordata; class Mammalia; order Dermoptera; family Cynocephalidae; genus Cynocephalus; species Cynocephalus volans. Next base: position 100,467,761 of record NC_084460.1, on the reverse strand, counting down.
TGTCTGGCAGGAACACAGGGTGGAAAGAAAGTGAGAAAATACACTTAAGGAGTTTCCATGTCAAGAGACTGTCTTTTACAGCCACGAGGTCTTATATCCCTTAGAGTGTCATTCCTGTTCTTAGATACGCCTGCTTTAGTCCAATTCAGAAAAGTTTCTCTGCAGAAAGAATGGACTGTGTTAGCATAGCTCTAATTCAATAAATCACTAAACTATTTGCATACATACAACATGTATCTTAGTATGTCATGTAGAGACAGCAGACCTAATTAAAATATTATTTAATTGAAAACATTTTAGTAGTTATTATGTTTAAAATAACATTAATTCCACCCTCGTACCTATCTTCCCTCATCTGTAACAATTTGGATCTTATAAATTTAATTCATTCAGTCATCCTGACCCACACACAACACAAAGAGACTAGTAAAAGGAAAGTGTAATACATTATTGATGATGCTAATGAAATTACAACACACATCAGTCATTTTAATGGGTCTGTTTCAATGACACACCACGGTGACCAGGAAAGAGCAGTGCCAAACTCAGAAACCTAATTAATAACTCCCAGCAGCATCAGTGAAGGAGATGAAATATCTTTACTCAACTGACAAATCTTTCCCACTCAACTAAGGCAAAAGAAAAATGAAAAAAATGAATTTTGAAACAAAGGCACCTAAAATCTTCATGAGTCATTTCTGTGTGTGTGAATTAGCAAATTAATGATGGAAATGATGACTTTCTTTCAAATGTTCTTTTTATATTCATAAACGGGCACAAGTTGTCAGCCATTGTCTAAGTCTGAATTAACATATATTCTCAACCCCATGTGGAGAAACTCCTAAATGAAATCACACTAAATAATAAATCATATCTTTCAAAACTGACTGAGCATATGTGCTGAATGTGAAGAGAAAAGGCCGGCTCAATTGCTTACAATTGTTACTAATTCTTTTAGGGATTATACTAAATGTACTCCATAGTTAACAGTGAATTACTGTATTCATATCGACACTAGAAAAGATTATTTGACTTGCATACTATGTCCATGAGAATTCACAAAATACATGGATAAACTATTTATAGTACAAATATCCTTTCAGTTAAATTTGAATTTATTTAGCATGCTAGCAAAAGGAGAATGAGATTTAAGACCATTATTGATATTGTCAAGCCATAAACTCATTCTCCAGACAACTGAGGCAGAAAGACATGTGCAATAGATTGTTTGCAAAAATGACTGTAATCATTCCCCTCCCTGTATGCAGGGCCCTTTAAAATAGGACTTTGAAGCTCATACCATCAAGAGGTGGAATCTATTTCTCTACTTTTTGAATCTGATTTGGCCTTAATATTTGCTTTGACCAATAGATTGTGGCATATGTAGTGAGCCTGTGCCTCAAAAGATTCAGCACGCTGCTTCTCTCTCTGTCTCTGTCTCTGTCTCTCTCTCTCTCTGGAACTCTGCCAAACCACTATGTGAACAATACTTGGATTAGCCTGATGGAAGAAGGGAAACACATGGAGCAGAAGAGCTGGTTAGCTAAGGCCTACCTTTACTGGGCTAGCTCCCAGATAACTTGGCAGCAGAAGCATTGGCTGCAGACAGGAAAAAAAAAAAAGAGAGAGATACCCAGCTCAGCCCAGCCCAGATGAACCACCACTTAAGCTGGTAAAGCTTAAATGGCCATATAGAAAAATTATGAACAAAATAAATATTGTTTTAAACCACTAAGTCCACTAAATTTGGGGATGATTTTCAATGAAGCAATAGATAATTGATATAATTTGGTAGTGTTTTTCTTCCCTGTGAGAATGGCAGGACTTACATTGATATAAGCATCAGTTCTCTATTCTCTTTTAAGAGAATATAATGTGTGATGTAGATTTGACAGCTCTTTAAATGACTAGCTAAATTCGGAAGACACTGTTGGAATATCATGCCAGTCCTCACGAGGTATGCATTGCAAAGTTAGGATATCTGTGTTGATTCATCTGTTTACAGAGTGGCAGGTGGGATTTTTGCATTAAACAAAAAATGAACCATTGTTATGTACTGAATGCATTCCTCCTAAATTCATGTGTTGAAGCCCCAACTCCCCATTGAGATGGTACTAGAAAGTGGGGGCTTTGGAAGGTAATTAAGTTTAGATGAGGTCAGGAGGATGAAGCCCCCATGATGGAATTAGTGCCTTTATAAGAAGAGCAAGAGAAACCACAGCTTCCTCTTTCCCCCATGTGAGGATGCAGCAAGAAAGCCACCATCTGCAAGCCAAGAAAGGGTACTAACCAGAACCCAGCCATGCTGGCACACTGATCTTGGACTTTCCAGCCTCCAAAACTATGAGATATAAACGTTTGTTGTTTAAGCCACCTAGTCTACGGTATTTTCTCTTAGGCAGCCTTAGGTGACTAAGAAAATAATCATAACATAACTTTTTTTTTTTTTTAAATACAGATCATCTTGCTGAGGTATTGCCCAAGAAATGAACAAAAGTGATGGGTATGTTTCTACTATGATTGAATACAAAACACAGCAATGTAGAGCGTAAACACTGTTTACCGTGTTCTATGCAGTCACTGTCAAGACTTCTCAGTCCACCTAACTACATCGTTTTTCAAGAGAAGTTCCCTGAGTAACAGAGTATCTTTTTGGATATTCAGAAAAGACTCCCCTTCCACTGTACAGTGCTTGATGGTTTACAAAGAAAATTATATTTCTGCACTTAAAATTTTTCTGCTAATAATTCAAAAGGGAGACAGAAATCAGACAAGGGTTAACACAATCCTTAGTGTCTTACAGAATTTGGAGAAGATGGTGATGGAGTTGACTGCTTTTTTCACACTCATGTGATTGGTTTCTTGTTTTTACTTCTATTTCATCACTTTCTTGTCATCTTACCTCTAACTGTATGTATGACCTAAAACTCAATGTTTAGATAACTCTATTTTTCTTCCTTAACTCATTTGGAACTCATTATCTCTTAGTATTTCAGCTTCTACTCGGTAGGTAAGACCTGTCACCCTCCAAGGACAATTTTATTTCAATAACTTACAGGCCCTATACAATGAACATAAGGATGCATTTCCTTTAATCAGCACTCCAAATATTTGCATCTGCCCTTTTTCCATTGTTCTTTAGCTACCTTCATTACCTTTGGTAAACAGTAATGCTCAAGCCACAAAACCAAACAAAGGAGGTAATTCAGCTTTTACAAAGAAATTTATTTTCTGATTCCACTAAAAAGAAAGACATGAACTATTTACCTTGGAAGTTCACTCTAAAAGCAAAAATTTATAATTTAGGCTGTACCTATTTAAACAAAGTGAGTAATTGAGCCAATATTGATCCTTTTGCTTATTCTACTGAACAGACCTTATTAAACATCTAATATGAATAAGTCACTGTGTTAGATGCTCAGGGATAGAAAAGAGAAGTTTACAGTCTGTGTTGGAAGCCAGGCACATAATAAATAAATTAAAACATTATTTTTAACTTACTGTCCTTATAATACATTTATAATATCGTAGGGTATGAAATTATTAATTTTATATTTTATACATTTTTTCACTCTATGTATTAGACTAGTAGAAAGTACTTTGTTATAAATGTTTCTGTGTATCTTGTCTACCTATACTGTATGTTCTTTAATGTCATATGGCACAAAGCCTTATGGTTTGGCAGAAGACTCCAGGAGTAGTTCCTGTTAGTAGCAATTTCGCTTCAGTCATCTGATTCCAATTGCAATAACATTGATTCAGGTAACACAGTTCTAGTTAAATAAGCATAAGATAATTCTTTAACTGTATCAATTATTTCCAAAATAGGAATATGATCAGATATTGGCAATTAAATTTGAAAGGAGATTTTTCGGCCGGATTCTAAGAGCAGTAGTTCCTTAAATTTCTGAGAGAATCAACAAAAACTAATCCTTTCTCGCCTTTTGAATAGTATGAGTTAGGGATATAAAATCTGTAAACGCTACATCTTTTTCCCTATCAGGAAGAAAATCAGCCTTGTGATGAAGCTGATACCATGGAAGGTGTAGCTGAGAGACAGAAAGAAAATTGTTCCTTGATGATATGATTGAGATGCTGAATCAAACCAACATAAAATCTGCTCTTGCTTTTGAGTTTCAATTATATGAATCAGGCTACTTTACTCTTTATGCCAATTTGAATAGAGTTTTATGCTACTTTCAATCAAATGTATCCAAATATACAATACTTATTGATTAGTCTAGTTATTTAAAACACATGCATATCTTATTTAATAACTACAGATATGGTTTTATTTTGACCTAAAGAATTTAGATAATTCATTTAGTTGACATTTGAAAATGACTGAGTTAGGGTCAAAAATGCATGGTTTCTCTTGAATAGCTAGTATATTATTCAAGATGATTTGAACACTTCAAATCAACAGAACATTGTACTATTTGCTTAATTTTACCTAGAAGGAAAAGTAAGTACTAAGTAGGGCAATTGACCTATTGGAGCTATGAGAGTTATACAAAAGTTGAAGTTATTTAATGAAGGAAGTTTTAACGTAAAATTACTCATGAAAACTAGAAAGATTACATTATATATTTTAAGGATTGTTAAAATATAAAATAGTATACTAAATATTCACTTTGGAAGTGTGACATAAAATTAATATTTCAAAGGTACTTTCTGGTATTATTCCTTAGCTAAGTAAAAAATTTACTCACAATTTATTGGTGCATTACTATCTGTAACTATTTTTGCTAGCATAAAGAAACAAAAATGCAGTGGTTTTAATCTATAAACAAATGGATGCATAAGCAATTTACTATGCACACTTTTTAAAAAGTAAAATCATTTGATTTTGAAATACTATTAATTTTCTCAAAATGTAATTAATGGATAGGCAAATTTCTATTGATTATGTTGAATTTAATTGTAAAACAGAAATTCAGGATCATTCGTAAATAGTAGAAATGTCAATTTTTTTGCTTTACAAACTCTAACAAGAAACCCATTCATCCACACTCTTGGCCATGAGTGTCAGAGAAGAAAGTCCTCAAATACCCGACACAAATTAGGTGTGCATCTGGTTATTCCAGTCAGAAACTAATCATGTCTAACTTAAGAATATAATACATTTATTGCAAGTGTATGTATGTGCTACATATATATACTGCTTACGTAATTTCTGTAAACTCTGTTATAGTTCAAATCATCTTGAATAGTATACTTGCTATTCATTGAGAACCAGGCAGTAACCAAAGGAAGTGGGGTGTCAGGGAGTACTGCCAAGATCCTGCTATAGGAATAGCTGGGTCAGGACACTGATACCTGAGGCACCACCACTGCCACCACTGCACTGAGAACATTCTTCCACCATGGCAGTATTGCTGCCTTTCAACTTTTGTTCTGCCACTGCCAGAGTCCTGATCCACAATTAGAATGAATAATCTTGAACTGCCCCTGCATCTTTGCTTCACTATCTCATATTTAAAGACCTAGGAGGGTCATCCAATTAGCTGAGCTTAGGTCACATGCCTCTACCCTAGCTCAGGTACAAAATATTTGGACCTGTTCACCTTCTGTGGGGAGAAATAAGCCCTCCTTCCCACTAAACTCACAGGGGTCTCCCCCCATATTGGAAACAGGTCCCAATATCAGGCACTCAGAATTAAATTTAAAAACAGCAACACAGCAAATATCCACTACACTGGTAATGGGAAGGGAGAGTATATTTCAATAGGATTCTTTTAGAATTATCATCTAGATTTCTGCTCTACTGCAGAGCACTTTTCCCTCCTTATATTAAATGTTAGCAAGTGCTCTATAATATTCTAGGAGTGGTTATCAAATTTAATGTGCATAAGACTAACCTGAGACAATTTTAAAGCTGCTTAATAGAGTCACATGCAATGGATCTAAGATGCCTTATGTAAGTCTGCATTTTTTCCCTTCTCCCTAACTTACACCTAATGGGTGACACCCACATACAGTCAACAGTTCCTCCAAGAATTTATATTTACCAAGAGATCTTGTTTTGTTTCTAAACTAGCTTCCGCCAGTGACATATATAATTACATACAAAATTTAATGATTTAATTAACATTAGGAAAATAATGATATATTAAGTATAAAAAATAGTTATGAAAATGAACTTGAATTCTTTGGAAAGACTCACACAGATTAATTGATAAAATGAAAGTATTGTTGAGTTATCTGTGGAGAGATAACTGAAAAGATTATTAGCAAAGGGAGGGAAGAGTATAGTGACAATGTAGAAAAAAATCTGCATTCACATTGTTTTGTAAGTACCTATTTCTTGCTCCAAGGTGAGGAAATTGAAACTGGAAATCTCCAAAGATGCATCATTTATGCGATTTAAACAAGAAAGTATACCTAGAATTCCAATTCCCAGAGCAATACTCAAAGAAAAGTCCTTTGCCCTATGTCAAAAGATTGTTGATGAATGTTTCAGTTAAAATAAACTGCTTTTTCAGAAGAGAGCAGGAGAGCCAGAGAGGCTGAGCCACCCTGTGGAACAGCGGGGATTCCAGCTGGCAGGGGCTGTGGCCACAAGTCTCCAGGCCAGGCGAGGGAGGCAGGTGCAATGGACTGGGTCCAGTTCAGCAGCAAAGGGAGACCCAGAAAAATCTCAAGTCCTCTATGTGGGATGAGGTGGAGCCTGGAGACAGGGAGGCCACTGGGAGAGGCTTCTCAGAGGAGGTAAGGGATGCCTCACCCTGTGTTCAGGCCAATGCCAGTCACACAGAGACACCAAACCACTCCAGAGTCCCCCCAGGTCACTAAATTGAGCCAAGTGACCTCATTTTGAATGAACAGCTTATTTTACTGAGGCAGGAGCTATGGCCTGGAGGAGAAAGTGACATGCCCAGGGTCTTGCTGCAGTTTGGTGGCTGAATGAAGTCCAGAACACAGGTCAGCCACTATCTCCCAGTTCCCTTCCACAGGGAGCCTAGCAGGGTAGTGGGCGAGAAGCCAGGGCAGACAGGTGCCCAACAGAAATCCCTTCAGACTTAACTGTTTCTGACAGCCCCCAGACCCCGGTGGCAGTGGCTGTCTGAAATCTGAGCATTTCTTTTTTCCAAACCAGAGGCTTCCCATCACAGCCAGACCCCAGGCTGATTCCCTGGCTTCTCAGGACGTGTTCCTGTGCTAGGAGGCCTCTGGTTGTGTGTGGCCAAGAGACCAGATGACCATAACCAGCAATATGACGGCTCTGCGGACAGCAGGTCTGTGGCCAAGGTAGAAGGATGGAGAGTGGACACTCAGCAAGATGCTTGGCTGAGTATTCTGGTGGAGCTGGGCTGGGAAAATATGGTGCGGGAAGACTCCCCCCTGGTGAGGACAGGTGCATGTCATGGAGTTAGAGCCAGATCCAGAGAAATGAAGAAACATTGGGCAAAGACTGGTGGGGCTGGGAGAGCGTAGGCGCTGAGGACGAGCACAGCACAGCTGCAACCGGCACAGAGTGGCTGGAGTCAAGGGCCTGCCGGGGGGTGTCTAGGAAAATCCACTAGAGCCAAATCTTGAAGCACAGGAAGACACTGTGTGGGGATGGGGACTTGACTGCAGGGAACAAGTCTGCTGGTGAGGACTGGGGAGAGGACTTGACAGAAGTGACTGGGGGTCTATCAGAAGGTGGAGGGGGCTGGGCTGGGGTCTCAAGGGCTCCAGCTGGATGGAGTTACCCAGTGCCCACTGTTCCATGGACACCAGTTAAGAGACCAGGAGCAGGGAGAGTGTCCCAGCAGGAGCAAATTTGAATGTCCAGCTTTCTGATCTGATGTGGCCCTGCTCCAACCTGCATGAGGGGTCATGCACTGAGCATAGCAGTCCAGTCCACTTGGGACCCTGCAGAGTGTCACCCCTGGATGAGTACTCTGGCCTTGGGGCTGACCCTGACATCTGCTCAGCCTCAGTGCCCTAATGCAGCCATAACTCCATGCAGAGCTTTTGTGTTGGCTAAATGGCATTTTTGTGACAGCATGGGTCCCAGTGACACCTGGCCTTGTGCCCAGGTGAGGCCCTGTGTCGGGCCTTAAAAACTAACGCCACCTTAAGTGACATTACAAGCAGCACCATTATGGGCCCACAAGGGCGTATTAACGTGGCAGCCTAAGACGGCGCCGGGAGGAAGTAGGGTGGGAGTGTCTGCGGGAACCTTGCCTTAGCCCTTATTGGCCAAATACACGCTTCCACACTCGTGAACACTGCGTGATTGCAATAACTAGGCATTGAGACAGGATGCATGCCCTTGACCTTTAAGCTCATTGGATTATGTTAAAACCTCCCCTCCCCATCTGCCTATAAAAGCAAGTGCTTGTGTGATAATAATCAGAACTGCTCGACAGAACCCCCGCCACATCTGAGTGTCCTCTAACCGGGCAGGTTGGGGCCGGCGGCTGTACTCACCTCTCTTCACGGCTCTCTTCCCCCATCTCCTTCCAAAGGGGACCAGAGGGAAAGAGGAATCTGGGCCATTTGCTTGCCCCCGAAAAGGAACGAGGCTAGGGCTGTTCAGGTCGGCCGGCAGTGGACCCGACAGCCCTGCTGGCCCCAGAATCCCTTTTTCCACAGATTCTGTCATGTACACCCTGCCCCATCACTCCTTAGCATTGCCTCTCTGTGGTCAAGTCCTGCCCACCCCTCACAGCCACACAGCCAGTCTCCCAGCTGCTGCTGTCACTGTTGGCTGCCTCCCCTGGCACTCTCGCTCACACTCCTTTGGTCCAAGGGTAGGTTCAGGCCAGGATCTTGCACCTCCAAGCTCCCATGGATGAACTTGGAGCCCACGAGGGAAATAAACTCAGGAATTCTTGATGAGGACTCTCAGTGGACTGGCTGGGGGAAGCACATGGCTACAAGCCACTGGGCTGCTGCATTCTGGGACCGGCCTGGTCTCTTCCCCACCAAGGCTGGAGGCAGGGGCACTCTGAGTGCAGCCTCCAGCTGCTCTCACTGCCTGCCTCTCGCAACCAGCCAGCAGGGTCATCTGAGCACCTCCCGTGACCTTAGACTTCCCTGCTGCTTTGCAGTGAGGAGAAATACACACACACCCCTCTATCACCCTGAAGATCTGTCCCCACTTTGGAGACAAAGAAGAAGCTGTTTCCTGAATGACTGACAAAAATAATAAGCAAATAAACTGCTTTTTCAACCAGCTGAACATCTAGTCATTCTGCTTGTTTCAGATAAAAGGAAGTTTAGCCTTCAGGCACTATATAGTCAAAATTTTACTCCTAAAAACTAGCAAGGCAAATAGGTATCATCCTGAGTTCCAACTCTAACGGACTTGTGGCTGTGGCTTGACGTATTACTCAGCGGACAGTGGGTCTGGGGCTGTTTGGGGACCCAAAAGAGTTCTGTCATTACTTAGACTCTTGTTTATAAACCCTGCTTCATTTAAAATTGTTTAGCCCATTTTCTTGGTAAAAATGCATAGGTTTGTTGAAGAAATCAATGAATGTATAAATGAAGTTATCAAAATGAAGGAAGAAGTTATAATTATTTGGTTTTGCTAATTAAGGTAGAGTGAATCCCAACAATTCATCCTAAATTTTATATTCTAAATCCCTAGTTTTCCTGTTTATTGAATCCAAATTCGTTGAATAATTGCTAAGTTTCCACTTTACTATGTGCTCTACACTCTATAGTCACTGTTTAAGCAATGGCCCAATCTGCTATTAATCAATTAAATTATACTTAAATAAAAGAATTAAAATGTGTATATTTTTTATTAATAACTGTTTCATGGATGTTGACTTAACTCTTTTGCAACATATGTGCCATTATTTGGAATACAAACTAGTTTTTGAAGTAATTGACTTTATTCAGTTCTATTAATCTATATTCACTTTCCTTCTTGAAGTCCGATATTTAATATATGCAAAAATAATACATGTTATTCTTAACTGGATCCTTTGGAACTGTGGCCCTAAATAGAAAGGAAGAAAAGTAATGGGTTCTTTGCACTAGACATCTTTTTTTGTTTGTTTAAAGTTTATAGCACCCAGTTCCCACACAGTCTCCTATCCAAGTACTAACCAGGCCTGACCCTGCTTAGCTTCCAAGATCAGTTAAGACTGGGCGCATTCAGGATGGTATATCTGTAGACTGTACTTCTTGATACAAGTCACTTTGATGTTTTGATCCATGCTTAATGAATGCTCTGGCAGACATATTAATCCAGTAGGCTGAAAACACATCACTCAGTGAATTCTGAGCCATATAAAAAGCCAAGACCTCTAGCAGTAGAATTTGCTGTCATTCTAAATTATGTAAATGTTGGGTAATCTATGAGATGATTCTTTAATTTTATAAAATACATTAATATGATTAAGTCATATGTGATGATTAGATTATAGAATTTGGATATTTGTAACACAGAGAAGACATATCCAAAAGAGTCTACATTTTGATAGAAATAGAAGAAAGAAAGTGGTAGCAACCATACTATTCTGATCATATTTAAGAAAATTTAGAAAAAATTTTAAAGTAGAAGTTGATAGAAACCAAGAAAAGGTAATTACCTTGAGAGCTCATTCATTATTTATTAAGCACAATTACCATTACGTGAGATACAAAAGAATTACAAATGTGGTCTCAGTTTCAAAAGGATATTTGAATTTTGAGTTAATTTAAATGGGAGAGACTGAATAGTTTCAGAGCTACTGTATTCTGCATATTTGGCTAATATACTTACAATAACATGAAACAAAACCTGGAGTTAAAGACTTCTACTACTTTTTCTTGCTCACCAAGACTACAAAATGGAAACTGCATTTCTAAACATTTTGTATTTATCTTCCCTTCCTCAGAAAAAGATAATTTAGAGATGTTGGCAATCATTTGTCTACAATGTAAAGACACTAAAAAGTGATAGGCTGATAAAGATTTGAATAAACATCAAAGTCTATTATATAATTTTATATTGTTTTATTTTCCATAATTAATTACACTTGATAATCCTTTGTGTTCTATATCTTCACATAATTATTTAAGATATCAATATTTTTTCCAAAAAAAATATTTTTATGACCAATGATCAACGACTGCTAGTACTAATGGCTTCTAGCTTAAAATTGAGCTATAATAATAATATAGATTTAGTTTTTTTGTATTATTTTTGAAACACTCATAAAAATCGAATTAAAACTAAATGGAAATAATTTTTTAAAATATTTTTTCCAACAATTTGAGAAATAAATGTAAGAGGATGTAAATTGTAAACAAGCACATATTCAATTTTATTTAGGCTTTAATTTTTAGCCAAATTCTCTGATGTTTAATTCCTTAACAATCAGTGTTCACTACAGATTCAGATTACTTATTTCAAAATTTTTAAAAAAACTTATAAGAACAAAGCACGTTGGGTACTTACAGTTAATAATTAGCTACCGCATATTAATCTCTCATGCACCCATTAAAAATAATAAAGACTACTGAATAGTTGACCCCAAAGGCAAGGCAAATACGTGGCAAGGAGAAAGCAAGGATAATGATTTTTTAATCATTAAAGTAATCAAATAATTATTATTTAGATACATTTATTACAGAACATTTTTAATGACATCTACTCATTCTTAATCTGGTAAAATTATGACATTCTACATTTTCTTAAAAAAAGATTTCATTGAATCTCTCCACCCACCACCATACAGCCAGGCAAACTTTGCTTTACTTTTTCTAATGGAATTTGAAAATTGTTTGTCACTTTCCAAATGGAAATGAGGTACAGTGATAACAACTGTTATTGCTACTATTGAGCAACTGTGAGTACATAAAAACTTTGAGGATAAACCATACCAGGGTTGCCCTCCTGTGGTTTTATTAACACATAAAGCATCAGCTCAAAAAAATTATTTTGGAGCCATTTCTTTTTCATTCTTGCTATTTTAATGTTTATCATTTGTCTATACATATTTAAGATATGTGCTTGTACATGTATATGTGCATTTGTATACGTAAATACATGTGATATATATGTGATATATTTACATGTCTATGAACAGATATATATGTATAAATTCATAAATGTGTGTGTGTATATATTCTTTTTATATAGAAAGAAAGTGGTCACGGAGAGATTAGCTTGCCCAAAGTCACACAGCACTTGAGTAGTAGAGCCAAGATTTAGAAAAGTGCATTGTTGAAAGGGTTTTAATTTCAATATTTTTTCTGTCTTGGGACTTATGAAAAAACAATAATCCGCAAGTACTAAATTTGAAACTCATGGCTGACAGAAAAACAAGCTTGCAAAGTAAACAACAAAATAAACCTTCTGCCACAGTATAGCAAAGCCCAAACTTACTATATTCACAGCTTCATCAATAAGAAAACAGCAAACAAATTTTCCTCCTTACTGCATGATAACAGTTCCCTTTCAAAATCAAGTTAGTCACAGATAGTTGCCTGAAGATGTTTTCTAACAAAAAAAAGGCAGTTTATCACAGATATTAAGCACTTGTCGACCCACCCTAAACACTTAAAATTTGTGTCTCTTATCATAAACAAAATTGAAATATAAGTCCAATCTTTGGGATGTATACTTTGGGATAACTACTTCTTAATTTAAAGAAAATGCAACTGGTAAATTGAAGGAAAATTTGCTAAGATAAAAGTAAGCAGTTGAAGACAAAATAAGGAAACAGAGACAACCAAAATGTGTACACTTTACTGAGAATGATAACAGATAATTTCCAAAAGAGAAATGATCAACACCTATAGAGAGGTTCAAATAAATAGATTATAAAACCAGAAGATTGTGTTTTCTGAGCAGCAGTCATTTGTGATAAAGAGAAAATAACAGAATTTAAATGTTGCATGGGGCAGAGGAGCTAATGTTACAGGCTTAATAAATAAATGGGTGATGCAGAACAAAAGACAGCAAGTAAACAGGCCTTTGGGAAATTATGTCAATTAATGGAGGAGAGTGTGAGCGTGCACAAAAGTTGAAGGGAGAATGTTTGATTTGTTTTAAGATAGGCCTTGGGACTATGTTTTCAAAGCAGAAGGCAGAAATTACTGCACCAATCAAAACTAATTATACATGTGTAGAAATAAGGGCGGGAGGATCTGTGAAGGGATGGAAAAAGATATACCACACAAATGGAAACCAAAATGAGCAGGAGTGGCTATTCTAAGATAAAATAGACTTTAAACCAAACAAAATGAAGAGACAAAGAAGGTCATTACATAATGATAAAGGGATCTATGCAGCAAGAGGATATAACAACCATAAATATATATGCATCCAACATTGTTGAGCCCAGATACATAAAGCAAATAGCATTAGACCTGAAGAAAGACATAGACATCAATACAATAATAGTTAGGCACTTCAACACCGCTCTCTCAACATTGGACAGATCATCTAGGCAACAAATCAGCAAAGAAATGTAGGATTTAAACTACACTTTCCACCAATTAGACTTGGCAGACACCTATAGAACATTTCACCCAACAGCTATACAACAGCTACTTTCTTCTCATCAGCATATGGAACATTCTCCAGGATATACCACATGTTAGGTCACAAATCAAGTCTCAACCCTTTTTTAAAAATTAAAGTAATTTCAAGTATCTTTTTGGACTATAGTAAATTTAAAAAAATAGAAATCAATAACAAGCAAAACTCTGGAAACTATACAAACACATGGAAATTAAACAATATGCTCCCGAGTGACCTATAGGTCCAAGAAGAAATGAAACAGAAAATTAAAACATTCCTTGAAACTAATGAAAATAAAGACACATCATACCAAAACCTGTGTGATACTGCAGAAGCAGTACTAAACAGGATTTATTTCAATAAACACTTACATCAAAGGAATAGAAAGATTTTAAATAAACAACCTAATGTTACCCCTCAAAGAACTAGAAAAACAAGAGCAATCCAGTTCCAAAATTAGTAGACAGAAAGAAATAATTAAGATCAGAACAGAACTAAATGACATAGAGACCCCAAAAATAATACAAAAGATCAATGAAACAAAAAGTTTTTGAGAAGATAAAATAGATGAAACATTAGCTAGGCTAACTTAAAAAAAGAAGAAAGAAGACCCACATAACAAAAATCAGAAATGAAAAAGAGACATTACAAGCAATATCACAGAAATACAAAGAATTATTAGAGACTATTATGAATAACTATACACCAACAAATTTGAAAACCTGGAGATACATTTCTGGATACATACAAACTACCAAGACTGATCCAAGAAGAAATACAAAACCCAAACAGACCAATAATGAGCAGAAGCCAGGCATTTTTAAAAAATGATTATTTAAAAATTTTTTTCTAACCTTTTCTTTTAAAATGAATTTTTGTAATAAAACTGAAATCTAAAATAACTATCTTTCATATAAATCAAGCATTTTTGGCTGCAAAATATGTTTCCTGTATATACGTGCTGTTTGCGAGACTGCTGAAAACTAGCTTATCCTACATTTTATCGTTTAGTGTGTTAATAGTAAAGAAAGCAAATAAATGTTTTATAATCTTATAAAAAAGAACTAGAAGATGCCCTCCCAACAGCTGAGGACTTGAATTGCATAATTCAGGATAGAGTAAGGATAAATGACCATGTTATCAAATCTTGAAATAACAGTGTGTGTTAAAAATGTTGACAGATCTTTAATTGCAGCAGCACAAAGTGTACTGCTAAATGTACCATACATCATCAATAAATAGGAATTTAGGATGCAGTTTGCTGTCTTGACCTTCAAGCTCCAACTCTGTTTCGATCAAGAGTTCATAAATGATATAATTTACTATATCTGAAAAGAGATTATGTGGACACAATAAACCACATATGTTATATGGAGGACGGGGGATATACGAGTATAGTTAGGCTCAAGTCTCAAATTCAGTCAACCTTACTGACATAATTCACTTATGTTAACACATTGCTTTTCAATCAGTGGCAAACAGCTAATGTTTCTTGTCAGTTCTCTTATTTATGATCTTATAATGTGGGTTCATTTTAGAGAGCCTGAGATATAGACCTAGTAAGTCTAAAATATTAAGGTCTCAAAGGTCTCTCAGCAAACTTTTTTCTCATTATCATTCTAAGATGAATACCCCTGAACTACCTTAAAATTGCATTCTCCTGTACCAGAAAGAGAGCTGAGATAGGAAAGAGTTTATTTATGCATAATAACATTCCTATGTACTCTGAGGTCATGCTTCTGGGACATAGTAATCAAACTAAAAGAAGCCAAAACAGCATTTGGAAGGGCAAATAACTGTCACAAAGCCCAACAGTCCCTTAAGAGAGGTGGAATAACACCGAGTCACTGAGGCAACTTCTAGCAGATTCTAGTAGCTGGACACAATGACATCAGTTAGAAGTAACCAATAAAAACATAGGAATGAAAAAGGGAAACAACAAAACATTTAACTAGTCACTCATGTTTCTAGTTTCCAGCAGCAGACTAGAGTTATTTAGTCACGGAGCAAATGATTATTAGACTTTGAGGGCTTTATAGTATTGCAAGAGAATGCATAGTTCTGATGATCTTTAACTGATAAGAGAATGTTAAATATTATTTAGTAGGTTTTCAGAAACATAAAAACTGTAATACCTTTTAGGAAGGTTTTCTTGAGAAAAACCCTTCCATTCTCCCATTCCAATCTCTAAAAGACCAAAGTCACACCTCTCCTACGATGCCCACCTAGTTCCCATCCTAGCTTGAGAACAAAAACATCTCACTCCTTTGTCTCTCTGTAACTCTGTTTTTCCTCCTTAGCTTTGAAGATATCTTATATCTGTTTTAGATTATAAGGAACCGAGAAACCACTAAACTATCACAGAGGTTACAACAGCAGGAAGGAGGGGCATCTCTTTTTCCTCCCTCGGGCTTCTAGTTTTCCTTGATTGCTTCCTATTTGAGAGTCTAACATGGAGTCACCTGGAAAATCAGAAATGGAGCTTGTAAAGTCCCAGCCCTAGATTCCCACAATGTATTATACAATGATGGGATTGCAACTAAAACAATATACTGGCATATCTATGAAAATAAAGCTATTGCCTAATCCACATTCAAATCCCTTACATTATTTGGTGTAGTGGGCTGAATGGTAACCCCAAAGATATGTCCACATTCTAATCGCTGGGACTGGTAAATGTTACCTTATTTGGAAAAAGTATCTTCGCAGATGTGATTAAATTAAGAATTCTGATACAAAGAGATTATCCTGTATTATATGGCCCTAAATTCAACTACAAATCTCCTGATGAAAGAGAGGGGGAGACAGATTACATAGATGACACAAAGAAGAGAGGAAGGCGATGTGAAGACTAGTAGAGGTTGGAGTGCTGTGGCCACAGCAAGGGAATGCTGGCAGCCACAAGAAAAGAATTCTACCTCAAAGCCTGTGAAGAGAGTGTGGCCCTGCTGACACCTTGATTTCAGACTTCTGGCCTTCAGAACTGTGAGAGAATAGATTTCTGTGTGTTGAGCAGCAAAACTGATGGTAATTTCTTATGACAGCCAAAAGAAACTAACACACTTAGCTTATGCCTTATAAATAAGAATTACTAAGATTTTATAAAGTAAATAAGTAAAGTGGTAATAATACAACTTTTTATTTACTTAATTAGAGAAAGTTTAATTTATCTATAAAAATTGACAAATATAATCTAACACTAACGAGCCTAGATAAATAAAATTTGTGTAAACCTAATCTAAATTGTATGCAAAATTAATAATTTAAGTTTGGGAAATCTAATTTTATGAATTATCAAGCCTTTCAATTGTAACTTATAGTAATAAATATATAACAGAGAAAGGCAAACATTTTCTGAAATAAAGTGAAACAAAGATATACATCAACTTCCAGAAATTAATTCAGGATAATGTTTCACTACGTTTTTGCTTCCTAATTCTTAATGTCCAGAATGATTTTTCATTCATCCATTTGATATTCTATTTTAGAAAGAAAAACTGGCACTATGAGTCAGCTTTGAGAAAATGCCTATCCTTTACTTTTCAAAAACTATTTAATTTCATAGTTAAGAAAAGGAGAGAAGATTGGAAATAAGGGGAGTGTGTAACAACCTGCAGAGAGGTTAACATGTGGTGCATATATTATTTTCTTACCTCCAAAACTTTTGTATCTGACAAGGCTACATTTTACTGGCTTTTGAATGACATTGCATAAAATTAGATTGAGTTAGCATAACTTCCAAATTCCCTGGAGTAGCACATGTAAGCTTTGATTAGAAAATGAGACCTAATATGATTAGCAACAAAAAAAAATTGGAGATATTTTAACTGGCACATTTGAAGGCTATTCCTTCCAAAAATATTTGGCTATGTTTCTTCCCATTTCACATTATTGCATAAAGAGCTGATTACTATTTGCATGTAATTATTTCTGGATAAGAAAGAGAAGACAAAGTGAATTTTTAGTCTACATTAGGATTAGCCAAATATAACCAGACAGATACAAACAGAATTTCTTCCCTAGACTATTTAGTCACTTAAAGTGCTTAACAAAAGTAATCTTACCTTATCAAATGTATTATTTGAGCTGAAAGCAAGAGAATCCCTCTTAGACAGCAGACTCATTCTGTTTACTTCATCGCTGCAACACCAACTCTTCCCTGAGTTTCCAGACTGCTTACTCTGTGGGTTTCAGACTTGCCAGCCTCCACAATCACATGAGCCAATTCCTTAAAATAATCTCTTTATTTATGTATCTATCTATAGATAGATAAAGTACTTTGAGAATTTCATGGAAATATTTGTATTATCTTTAATTGTATCTTTCCATGAACTTCTTGAAGTACTCTCGTATTGTTCTGTTTCTCTGGAGAATCCAGCCTGATACATGTATATTATTAAAATAACACATTGTCTCTGTCTTTCCATTTCTTCCATTACCTCTATAATCCTTTCTCCACACAGCAGTCAGAGATATATACATACATGTTGACTGATAGCTGGATTAATAGATAGACAGACAAACTGATAAAATTATGGTACCCTCTGCTTATAATCAGATTTTAAAAGCACTGAAAATAACATCTAACCCTCTCTCTATGGCCTCTAGGCCCTTGCCTAATTCTCAATCTCAAACCAAGTTATTCCACCACATCAATTTGGTCACCTTAAAGAAAATAAACATTTCTTTAAGACAATTTTGTAATTTGTAATTACATATATATTTGGTCTTTTGCCTATTCTCGGTTTCCTCCCAATGGAAGATAGAGTCTGCAAAGGTAGGGCTGATATTTATATTTTGAGCATTGCATTCTTAGTGCCTGGGATAGTTCTGCATATGGCAGACACTAAGTATTTGCTGAATTAATAGGTATAATGGAATTAGTAGTAATCCTAGATAAGTGTTTTGAAGAAGTGGCACCAGTTTCTAACTCACAAATAAGAAAAATAAGATTAAAACAAGAATCAGAGAAAAATCAAGAAACAAAATGTCACCCAAGCCATAGGCATTAATCTTACAGTCTAGGTTGAAGTAGTTGCAAAGTATTAAATATCTATTTTTTGTGAGATAAAATATATTCTACTATTCTTTACTGACTCAAGATAGAGTCATTTTATTCACACTCACCTTTTTAAAAATTTCTTTTTATTCTACTGTCTGTGAAGCTACTACAAAAGTCATCACAAATTTGGTTAAAAATAAAACTCAGAATGTCTGCAACCAGGTTTTATTGCTTAATCAAGTTTTGCCATTTACTATCTCTGGTAACTCTAGCAAAAAGATTTAATTTTCTGAGCTTCAGAGCCCTTACCTGCATAATGGGGAAAACATCTACTTGGATGAGTGAACTGACAGATCAGAAAAAGTGCATATAGAGCACCTGGGGAAAATATTAGATCTTCCATAAATACCATTGGCGAGTATGGTAGAGTAAAAGAAGAGAGAAGGCTTTGACGCAAGAAAACTCTGGGTAAAACTACCAGCTCCAATGATTCTTACATACGCTGTTGTGGAGACCAGCGATATGCATCAAGTATATTATATGCCCAGCATGTGATCATTATTTCATAAAAACATTATTATAGGCAATATCTTTGATTTTCTAACCTCTGCTTGTCAGAGGAATGTATTATAAATTGAACAGCCCCCGTGAAACCTGGTATGGGCTATTCCTTCACCGCTGCAACCACCCATTGTGGCACAAGGCAGAGCCCCGTTCTTTTAAGATCTGGGGAAAACATCATCAAGCAACAAGGAAGTTTTTCTGGCAAAGTAGTCATCAAATATTTTTTTTTTCAAAGCACAGATAAGACTATACAACTTCTATCAGTCATCATGCAGGATTTGGAAGGCAGAAGAGGAAGCAAATCAGTATTCTTCAGTAGTGGTTGCAGGCAGACAGGTAGGCAGATGGCAGGAGATTCATGAAATTTCTCAGAGAGCTCCTGGAAATTGCCTGTTGAGAGTTGCAGGCAGCTGGTACTATCACTGAAAGTTTTCTTTCATTCTAGTAGTTCTTGATTCCATGAAACTTAGCCAAAGCTTCCTTAGCCTTTATATCTCCATCAATTTCAATGTACATACAAACTTCTAATTCTGTCTATTAAAACTATTCCTTCTTTGAATACCTAGATTGCCTTCTGGTTTTTCTCACTGAAACTTGTCTGATAAGCTTGTCAGGGAAATACTAGAACCCCACCATATGCAAAGGTTTGTTGGCATTTTTATTATTACATCAATTATATATTAAATTCTATATTATATTTAGTCCAAAGTATAGACTATGGGGTGAGTACTTTCCATTTCATCCTTTATTGCCCTTATAAGTTTCCAAGTTGACGTCATCTGAATATGGTTAAAAATTCACAGACCATTTTGTTTTTCATCAGTTGGAAATTTTGTAGTCTTGTGCCCTTAGTAAGCAGACTGGATAAACAGCATAACCAAGAGTAATGGTTGGTAAACCATGAAGGAAGGCCCTTGAGGTGAGCATGGAGAAGGGCGGGAGCGGGCACATTTGGGTTCTTTCTTCCTCACCTAGAGTAGCTCATGGAAGATTTAATTTGAACAAAGAATCCCACTGGAGATGGGATATGGTAATAAATACGTGCTTTACAGAATCATGCCTATTGGCTCTCGGTCCTTTCCATGTGTATCATTCCAATATGTCTTACCTGCTCCATAATTTTTTGTGTGGTACAAAGATCTACTTTCTTATTATGAAAAGAAAATGTTGCTATTAATAATCTGCCTATTGTCATGTGCAAAATGATTCCTGAGAATTTGATCTACTAAACATACTCATATGATCAATACAGCAATCAAGTATATCAGTTTCATTATGTAGCAAAATGAGGTGTTAGGTGTTTCAGTGGGTACAAAGAAGATATTAAGCATGATCCTTTCTCTTAATTCTCTTTGGATCATATTAATTCTGTGAGATAGTTATGCACACGAAAATGCTAAAATATATTGTACTGATGAGAGATAAAAATAGAAGGTAAAGGAGAGAGAAACAAATGCTAAAATGTTTAACATGGTTTCATGACAGATATGATTTTTCTTCCCTCATCGAAATCATTATTCCTCTGAAATGAATTTTTAAAAGAAATCAGAAGTCAATTCATATTAGTTCTAAATACTTCCTCAAGTAATATTTCTATCATCTTAGAGATCCACCAGTTTATCTTTTCTTACTTAATTGACTAAAATAATCAATGTCATGCAAGTTAAATGACTTTTTTTCAGATAACTTGACCAGTGGCTCTTTGGGTCTTAAGCATACATTTCTAAATTCCCAGTGTAGTGATTCCTCTTCTATACTACACTGTTATTTATGTAGAAAACTCTTTTAACTATAATATATGAGATTTAGCAGACAAATGCCACTCCCCTTTTAATTACATCTAAGATTTATGGAAACATG
The DNA here is from genome assembly GCF_027409185.1 of Cynocephalus volans. Lineage (NCBI taxonomy): Eukaryota > Metazoa > Chordata > Mammalia > Dermoptera > Cynocephalidae > Cynocephalus > Cynocephalus volans. Next base: position 100,446,876 of record NC_084460.1, on the reverse strand, counting down.
AAGGGATAGGCAATATTTTAGGACAAGAAAGTTTATAGATTCAGGACAATAGGGTGTATCTTCTTTTTCAGACATAAGGATAGATTTGGTACCTTGCAGATGCATTTTTGCAACCATCAGCATTAAGACATAATTCTGAAAATAGGAAAATTGAACCTATACAATATTTGGCTACATTAATACCAAAAGTAACCTAAATTTATTGGTGACTTCTGAGAAAACTAAAGATAATTTGGGTCGAATGTGTACAGCATTGTTTAGTAGAAAGAACAATGGTTTTATGGAAAGCAAAGCAGGTTCAAATCTCATTTCTGCCACAGATTAACTTTTTCTAAGCCTTAATTTTCTTTTCTTTATAAAGGAAATAATAAAACCAATCTGAAAAATGTACAGCTTAGTGCCTAAAACACAGTAAATACTCCTCTGTGACAAGTATTGTTATTATTATTAGTCATAACTGTTAAATGCACCATCAAATCACAACTCACCCTCAAACAGGTGAGGTGTCTTGACTTGAAAATATGACAAGAGTCATTTTTTCTCACTTTAAATGGAAAGAAACCTCAAACTTGAAAGACATATTTTTATAAAGTCCAAACAGTTGTACATACATAGATTTCTATTTTGATAGTAACAGACCAGATCTCAGCTTAATTAGCCTTATAAAGTAATGTTGGGAAAATGGAACAATTTGGTCAGGCTCCCCTCACCTTGGAGCCAGTTCAGGGTTGTTCGGTAAACATTTGTGCATGGAGGTGGAGTAAGTGCACCTGCATGGTAGTGCCGCTTTGGCTGGTGTTTTACTGACTTGAGTGCCCACCCTGCACAGCCATGTTTTTCCAGACCTGCAGCTTCCAAGGACAGTGTGGCCAGTTACCTAGCTTACAGACCTGAGTGAAGGGGTCTGGTGACCCAGCCTGGCATGGAGGGGCCTGGGGACCCAGCCTGGCATGTGAAGGGTTTGTGACCCAGTCTGTGAATGGGCTTAAGGGGTCTGAGAGCTCCAGACCCAGCCCTAGCTCGACAATCAGCCCAGTTGGTACAGGATTACCGGCAGGTAAAAGAACCGTGACAAATAGCATGGTCGCCTAGCCTTACAATGGGCGTCATGAACAAGATTAAGAGCTAGACAATTGGTGCTGTGAGTATTCCAGGCCTTAGCAGTAACCTATGTCATAGCCAGACAAGTAATCATTGTCAACTGAAATTTTTTAAACAAGTGTTTAAATGTCTAATCAAATTGCATGTGAATATTATCTGTCACATGGGCTACAATCTTTGTTTTAATATGAATAAAACGAATGATTGAAAAAAAAACGAGGCTCGAATTTCAGTATATTAATTTGGTTTCTCTAAAATTTGGGAGCTTTTATTTTCTCCTTTTAAAAGTCGAAACTTTTAAAATATGAAAGGAATATGTAATTATAAAGCTAATATATGTATTTACTCTTAAAAGGGTAAAAGGGAATGTATGTAATGATCAGTATTATAAAGATTTTGTATAATAGCCAGGTCTTCAACCCTCTTGGAAATTTTATATTGTGTAGATTATAAAATTCTGTATTCATACATAGATTCTTTTATGCAAGTAGTCACTATTAAAAATGTTTTAAAAGCATTATAGTAATTCTTAATCACTAGTTATTTTTTCATGGTCTAAAGAAATCAGAAGCACTGCTGATAGAATTAATGACAAGAGAAACAATGGTGGGATTTTAGTTCTATTCAGACCACCCACACCTCGCTAAAAGAAAAAGTACAACCCGAACAAAGTAGTTATTATCCCAATCAAACACTGAACATGAGGTTCTATTAGTACTTATATAACTAACTCTAATTAAAACACCATGAAAACTGTATAATGAGAATCACTGCTATTCGGAAATAACAGTTTTGGGGGGTTCTCTTTAGTTCTTAAAATCAAATGTATGTACTGAATATGTAACTGGAAACCAGATCATAGTGTATCTTAGAAATGTGTTTTTTAATAGATCTGTCTAATGTCATTGCTTGCTGAAATGTAAACTAGATCTAACATCTTTCAAAAGCAAATTTTGGAGAGCTTATGTATTTGAAAATTACTTAGAATGTATCGCTTGCTTTGTTTATTCTTGGTTCCAGGCCAAGTATCTTGACATTTACGTTGTTATTTTCCTGCATTCAAAGATGGTAACAAAAAATTGTCTTGGCTTGAATTAGCTTGAGGTGGTCCTCTGAACTTCCACAAGGTCATTCTGGCTATCATGAAAAGAACTTCCTTCATTATGAACCTGCCGCTGCCATCTTTCATAAGGACACAAAGCCAGAGACACATGCACGCATGTACAGGCGTATCCACATACATATGTAGCTGAAATATATATTTAGAAAGAACAATAAGACAATGTTGCAGTATAATCAGTAGTTTTCTTTTAAAGATAATAATGAGCCTTTAATTCATTGTTAATGGTGGTGCTCAAGGATGACCACTCTCCTGGAGAGTCCTGTTTCTACCTAGCAGCCGGTGTTAGACACTGGCTCATGTTTGCTTCCTCCTCAGTTTCCCAAACCCTTCAGATCAAACCATTGCAATACAAATGCAGTGGTGGATCTCTGATTATCTTCCCAAAACCACACCAAATTTTCTATCCTTTGGTAAAATTCCCTGTAATCCCACCTAACCACAGTTAGTAGCACAGCAAACTGTGTGTGTGCACATTATGTGCGTGCTGCATGTGTGCACATCAGAACAGGGAGAAAGAGAAACTCTTACTAGCTTTTGCTGTTTAACTACTGTCACTTTAAATGTGTAGAGAGACTAAAGATGGGATTTTATGCAGGTATTCTACCTCAATGTATGAATGTGAGGTCACTTAAAAATTTTTTCTATTGTAACATAGTTGATTGCAAATATATGTGGGGTAAAAAATTGAATATTAGTACCTGTGGGCAATATGTGATGCTCAAATCAGGATAATTAGTATATTTAACATTATACAATGTAATATTTCATGGCCCTTTACCAGTTCCTCTTTTACTTTCCCCTCCCCTTCTCTCTTTCCCACTTCTGGTAATCTCAGTTTTGTTCTCTCCTTTCGAAAGTTCAGCATATTGTTGTGATTGTTGTATCTTTCTTTCTTTCCTTCCTTCTTTCCTTCCTTCCTTCTTCCTTCCTTCCTTCCTTCCTTCCTTCCTTCCTTCCTTCCTTCCTTCCTTCCTTCCTTCCTTCCTTCCCTCCCTCCCTCCCTCCCTCTCTCCTTTCTTTCTTTCTTTCTTCTTTCTTTCTCTTTCTCTTTCTCTCTTTCTTTCTCTCTCTCTCTCTTTTTTCTCAGATCTCACTTATGAGTGAGGGCATGTAGTATTTCTCTGTCATGTTGATACAACTTGCACTCCTATATTAGAGTTGCATATTCATATTAATTAGAAAACCTTTGTTAATATTTTTGCTAAAAGTAGTTTTGAAATTCCATGGTTTTCTATTTGTATAATAAAAGTTAAAAATCAGAAATCTTTCTATGTCTCTGCAGTTTACTCCAGTCACTTTAAATTAAAGAGATGGTAATAATTAGTACTCTCCCATTTTTGTAGGCTGGTATTTGGGTGAGAGAAGAAAGGAGATAATAAAGACATAACAGCACCCTCAAAAACTCATGGCTTTAAACACTGAAGTAATTTGTGACAGGGCCAGGAGTCTCGCTGAAATCTGCTGAAATAAACGAGGCTGAATGCATATTCACAAGATATTAAATTTCAACCACAAAAATGGTTGGTGCCAAAATCTAAAAAGTGGTTCAAATTCTAAACCTTAAAACATGTGGAAGAATCTGCCCCAGAAGACCATGATGCTTACAACCATGTTTCCTGAACACCTAAAGAAAATGTTTTGAGAGAAAGCTTTTCTACTGAAAAAGGGTCTATCATTTAGAGTGCCCAGATTTATTTTGGAAGTTAATGCTATTTAGGTATTTTATTTATTCTTTTTTAAAAACTGCATATTTAATTTGATTCATCCCCCAAACTCTATTTTCTATGGGATGATGTAACCCCCCCAACTGGCAAGCAATTAACAGATGTTTATTAAAGGGAGAAACTATGTATTGAAAATTAAAAATGAAAGAAATACTTCACTGCAGTGATCCTTGGGAAAAGGAACTTGTTTTTAAATGTTTCTCCTTTGGTCAAGAGTGATATGGGGAAGAGGTTTTGGAAATGAGAACACTATTGGAGTCTAAAGTAGAAACAGCAGAATACATAAAAATTATTTCTATTTTGTAGCACCTGTACAGAACTCTATTGTATAAATTATCTTATCACATTTTATCCTAATTTTATTTATTTTTGTCCTAATATTAATAGACCTTTTAGATTTTCTATTTTAGATATGAGAAACTGATACTCAGATGCTAACTAGCTTTCTACAGGTCATCCAAGAAGTAAAGGACAAATTTTTGCACTCTAGCATCCTCCCACTTTTATAAATCTCAAGTCCAGTGCTCTTCCTACAATATTATCATTACATGGTGTTCTTAATTCTGAACACTATTCTACTGTGAACAAGTGAGATGCTGATAGCAAAAGGCAATATTAAAAGTATACTGTATGATAAAAGGACAAAGGCATTTTAACAAAGATTAGTATTTTAACAGCAATGCTGGAACAACAGGATGTCCAAACGCAAAAAAAAAAAAAAAAAAAATCTAGACACTCTCCTTATACCTTTCACAAACGTTAATTCAAAGTGGATCATAGACCTACATGCAGAACACAAAACTATAAAACTCTTGAGAGATAACAAAGAAAACCTAGGTATTTTGGACTTGACAATAACTTTTTAGATATAACACAAAAGCACAGTACATAAAAAAATTGGTAAGCTGAATTTTATTAAAATCAAAACTTCTGCTCTGTAAAGACATTCTTAAGAGTATGAAAAGACAAGCCACAGAAAATCTAGCAAAACACATATTTGGTAGAGGACGGGTATTCAAAATATAAAAAGAATGCTTAAACCTCTACAATAAAAAACCAAACAATTCAATTTTAAAAATGGGCAGAAGATTTGAACAGATACCTCACCAAAGAAAATATACACATGGAAAATAAGCATATGACAAGATGCTCAATGTCACATGTCATTAGGGAATTTCAAATTCAAACAATAATGACATATCAACATACACCTATTAGAACAGCTGAAATTCAAAACACTGACAGTAAAAAATGCTTGTAAGGATGTAGAGCAACAGAAAGTCTCATTCATTGTTGGTGGAAATGCTAAATGGCACAGCCACCTCGGAAGACAGTTTGGCAGTTTCTTACAAAGCCAGACAGGGCTGGATGGTTAGCTCAGTTGGTTAGAGCACTGCTTTGTAACAGGTCATGGGTTCAGATCCCTGTACCAGCCAACCACCAAAGCCAAACATAGACTTACTATATGATCCAGCAATTGTGCTCTTTGGTATTTATCCAAATGAACTGAAATGTACGTCCACACAAAAACCTGCACACAAATGCATATAGCAGCTTTATTCATAACTGCCAAAACTTGAATGCAACGAAAATGTCCTTCAATAGATGAACAGATAAACAAACTATGGTTCATCCATACAACATAATATCATTCAGTGATAAAAAGAAATGAACATGGAGGAAAGCATATTGCAAAGTGAAAAAAGCCAATCTGAACAGGCTGCATGCTGTACTATTCCAATTATATGATATTCTCAAAAAGGCGAAGGTACGGAGACAGTAAAAAGATCAGTGGTTGCTCAGTGCTGAGGAGAGAGGGATAAATAGGAGGAGCACAAGAGATTTTTAAGGTAGTAAAATTATTCTGTATGTATCGTTTTATTGTTTTATCTGTATGTATCGATTTCTGTATGTACCATTCTGTAATGGTGGATTCACATCATTAAACCTTTGTCAAAGTCTACAGAATGTAAAACCTAAAGAGTAAACCCTAATATAAACTAGGGACTTTACTTAATAATAATATGTCACTATTGGCTCATTCTAACAAATTTACCACACTAATGCAAGATGTTAATGAAAAGGGTAACTGTGTCGGGGGGGGAGTCGGGGAGGTAATGAGGGGTTACATGAGAACTCTCTATACTTTCTGCCAAATTTTTCTCTAACCCTAAACCTGCTCTAAAAATAAAGTCTATCAATTTTTCTTAAGAAAAATATATTGAAATGGGAAATGCACATGTTCACCAGGTCAGACTCCTAACCTTGCCTTCGCAGAATAACAACTAGGGAGTTGAAAGGAATCCTACAACAAAACATGGATGCTAAGAGAGCTCCTCTCCAGACACACCTGGTCTCCAAGAGTGGCACAGCAGAATCACAGTATCAGAATGAGTGACATGGAAGACTCAGAATCTTAACAAAATACATAATCCCCTGCCTACTCAGGGGTAATGAGTCAAATTTTACATTGCTGGATTTGATAATAGCAATACTTTTGTGATGCTTTGTAACTTTCAACATACTTTTGCTTACGTGGTCCCTGATCATGTATGTTGTTTCACCTGCTCCCCACTGCTGACCAAGCTCAGTACTTCTGGAGCTCTCTGCAGATTTTTTTATTTATGCCATCACAGTCTGTCACTGTGCTCTTTCCCTCTCCTCTTACTCAGGATTAGAAGAAGTCTCCTTGATGATAGAGGTTGTGAGGTTTAATAATGTTAAGTGTCCATTGAATTAAAGTCTTAGATCTAGAAAGGACTTTAGAAATTATCTTTATTAACAGATTTTCATATAATTACATGGAGACACTGAGTGCTTTACCTAACTGGCTGGAGAAATGGAACAGAGTAGGTTCTTTCTGCTCTTCAACCTTGCTTCACTCACCCAGCCCTAAATTATCCTAAAAACAACCTGAAATAAGATTCTCACAGCCACTCAATCCCTAAATTACTAAATTCTTCCTCAGCATCATCTCCCAGATCTGCTCTTTGCTCTGCCTTCCTGACACCAACATATCAATTCATGGTCTTATGGCCCCATGCCTTTCTTACCCCCGTAGTCTTCCTGAAGGTTCTGCTCTCTCTTGACTCCAATCCACCCTATCTAAAGCACCAGATAACTCTTGCCAATAACACAGATTTCTACATGGCTTTTTATGTGTGTGAATAATAAAGCCCAAACCTTCCCACAGAACATTTAAGGGACTCCACAATTTAATTCCTACCTACATTTTCATAACCATGAACCCAATTACCATTCAAACTATTCTACTTTCTGTTCTTCCTTCCCCAGCACATCACACACAACCTCTCCTTTGTGTTCTTCTTCAAACTATCCTCTTGGAAATGCTCCTTAATTTAATGGGCATACTATATTCCCTCAAACCCAGGTAATTTTTTCTTTATTCTTATAGTCATTCCTGACTGCCACATGATAATACTTTCTCTCTTCACTGAATCTCAAAAAGCTCTTCTTGCCTATCACATTCGTTAGGCACTTTGCATAAGTATTCTGCATCTTTACTTGATTTATGATTTATATATTTTACTTCTTGAATTAAATTATGCTTCTTGAAGGTAGGGATCTTATGTTGCCAGTTTCTAGCAGGATTGCACAGAGCAGTGTTCAATGAAGTTTTATTTATGAGAATTGCAGTCAGCTTTAGATGCAGCATCATAGGATTCAAAATCTGTGAATCTTTCAGGCCAAATTATGGGAATATTTCCTTTGCATATTCCAAAAATAATGTATGTCAATGTTTAGTGCCACTTTTGTTGAGGCAGTGTCCTTTGGGACATGATCCAAATACCAAATGCAATATTTAGCTTTATACAGTAAACTGTCAACAACTTACTTAAAAAGAAAATTGCTTTTGACTTCCTTCTTGTATATTTGATGAGAATTCTCATAACACCAACATTATGGAGAGTAAGATTCTTATGTGAATGACATCTCTAAAGGCTGTTTGACATTAAAAACATTGAACACTGTTTACCAAATATTCTTTTGTACAATGTAATTAACAATTTTATCTCTTCTCTATGTAATTATAGTTATAAATAGTCAATCCACCTTTTATCTTTTTAAACTTCATATCATCCTTTCACAGCTAAATTTTTACTTTGCACATCTCCCCCATAAAGGATGTACTCACAAGGATTGAGAGTAGAAATTCTATTGTGATTTTGAAATTTATGCATCAACAATTTTTAGAAATGTGAATTCTCTACCAAGAAAAGAATCACTCAATAGGATGATTTGTCATATATCTCATAAATGAAGTACAAATTGGTGACAATCCTGGAGAAAAGGTCATGTAAATACATCAAAACAAAGCTATTTAATCTATTTACACTGTTCCACAGTTTGGGGTGTGTGTGTGTGTGTGTGTGTGTGTGTGTGTGTCTATACACATAGAGAAAGAGAGAGAGAGTATGCTAAGGAAAATAATGGCAGACATGTATCCCTTCAATAACTACGGTAATGTTTTAGTACAATGCCAAACCATAAGCTTTTTGTAACATGAGTTAGAACACTATTGTAATCAACATTTTGAGGCTTGTACAACTGGAATACCAGGTATGCTGTAATCATATTATTAACAGGAAGAAAATCACTAGTTTAATCATTGTTAACTCGGAGAAGACAAATATTTACTGTTCTACTCAAAATGTATCATAAAGTAAACTGAGTTAAGAAGTATAATTGAAGGCGTAATAAAATGTTTACTAGGTGCATAACTCAGACCATAGAGGGGATTTCAATATCTAGTGCAAGTGCCAAAAATGCAAATGGGGAAAGTTTACTATATTATATGCAAAGTTATATTCTTAATATATGATTTATATTAATTTCTAAAATTTTGTTAAATTATAAGAAAAGGAAATGGAATAGTTTACTATTATATTTATTGCTAAATATACTCTAAAACATATTTTATGTATCTGATGAAGACTTTTTAATCTTGCTGGATTTAATAATATGGTTTGAATTTTCTCTTTAGTGATTACTACATCTACCATTACTATATTTTACTTTACTAGCTTGTTCATTCTGTTTCCCCATTTCCACCACCAGAATATACCTCATCAGGGCAAATGTTTTTAACTTGAGGTGACTGCTATGTCTCTAATGCCTAATAAAATACATGGAGCATAAAAAGTGCTTTTAAAAATATCCATTGTAATAACTGAATATTTTCCAAAGTCTTATGATATAGTCATAGAATTAGAAGAAATGATATAAAATATGGCTTTTAAGTGTGATTTGAATATAAAATCATAAAGGTAAATCACCAAATATCAGAAGTGGAAAAGATCTCATTATAAAAACGTCTCATTCCATCATCTCATTTTGTAGATGTAGAAATGAAGGTGTGGAGAGATTAAGTGACTTGTCAGATTATAGAACTTTTGTTCTAAAAAGCACCTTCAGTCTTATGTAATCCAAATATTCAGGTGCACAGGGCTACCCAGCCTATGCTTTAATATCTTCTATGATAGTGCCTTCACTGACTTATAAAAGCATCACATTTAGACTTTTTTTTTTTTTGGCATATGACTTGTATGGGGATCTAAACCCTTGTGTTACAACAACATGCTCTAACCAACTGAGCCAACTGTCCAGCCCACATTCAGTCTTTTAAGAACACTATTTGTAGAAACTTCTTTCTCATATTTAAGTAAGATTTCCATACCTATGCATCAATTCTGTAGCTTTAGTTATATCCTTTGTTCATACAGAGTATGTCCAGTCCAGGGTTTATCATGAGAAAGGCAGAAGACAAAGAGGTGTTGGAGGAAAAATGAGACAGGACGACTGTTTAGCCCAAAACTCTCATTCATAAGGGGCCACAAATTTAGACCTTCACACTACATTAAAATTTTACACACACACACACACACACACACACACACATAATATATATACACACACACAGATATATACATATATACATGTACATATATATTAAGTTGTCAAACATACACACACTATATACACACATATTATACAGAAGGGTGTGTGTATTTATATTTATGTCTTATAAAAGAATAAGTTAAATAAAAACTTTTAAAATATGCTGTAACTTTTAAGCTCCATTTTCCCTTTGTTTATATTCTACTATACCAGGAACTTCAAAACCAAAACCAAAACCATGCTGTACTCGTCTCATCCTGTAAGAGTCCAAATCTAATCCCTCTTTCATATGATGATTTTTAAAATGTTTTCAGAAAACATTCAGTTGTGACCCTCCAATCAAATATACCTAACTCTTTGATTGTTTCAAGATCCATCTAAATTTCACTCTCCCCTGACTATTAAACTTATTCAAATCCCTCATAAAATGTAATTTCTAGAATTAAACACAAAACTCTAGATATGTTCTTATTAGAACAGAATAGCAGGGGCCTATCTCTTGATCCACTCAAGAAAGCATATTTCTCTCAGTGCAAACTATAACTCCATTTTCTTTTTAAGAAATATCTCATTTGACTCACACTGAAATTAATGTAAAAAAATTCTTAGTCATTTTCTATATGCTACGGCTAAACAGAGTTTCCTTTATTCTATACTTATGCAATTGAAATTTGTTTTGGGGGAGGGGGATGGTTCTCAAATTGTAGACATAATAACTGCTTTAAAGTTTCTTTTTAAATAGTGTTATGTTCACAGAAGGTACCGTATTCTGAAAATTAAACACAAACATGTGATTAAGGGCAAAATAATATAAATTTAGAGACACATATCCCACCTGTAAAAACCTGGTGGCACTTGCTGCACCAGGAAGCTTTTCTCCATGTCTTGGAGAATGTCATTCAGCATTCGCACACGGATGGGGGCTCTCTCCTTGGGATCATTAGCGGGTCGCATCTCATCTGACTGAAATAGTTCTGCACTCTCCCGCAGGCGAGATGCCATGGCTAGCAGTTGACGAGTGTCGGGTTGATCACCTGGTGAAGATAAATGAGCTCATCTCAGAAGAGACACTCTCGAAGGAGCCAAAAAAGCATTTTACAATCATAAGTTATAAACCAGACGATTCACTGAAGACAGAGGAGATTGTCATCGACAGTTTTCTTCTTTCTGTCACATGACAAAAATAAGGGTATATGTATTTGAATCTTGCCTGTCACAGGAAAAAGATTCAACATCAATTAAACTTCGATAATGTATTCATCGTGCCAAAATTATTCTAATAAACTTTTTATATTCTACTAAATTAAGTTTATTACCACTACTAATAGTAACAGTAAATAGGTACTGATTGCTAAATTTCAGGCACTGTGTTGAGCATTTTACATATCTAACTCATTTAATATTTACCAAACCTTGTATTGTCATGTCCATTTCATAGAATCCGAGAATTAAGGTAAGCAAATTGTCATGGGTCAGCAAGGAAGTAAATAGTAGGCTAGAATTAGAAGGCTAATCTTTCTGACTCGAAAATTCATGCTCCCATGGAATAACCTTTACTTCAGAAGGAAAAAATGTAAAGGAACTATCTTATTTCTGAGAACATGAGATATGTTACTATATGTTGTTATGTGTCTATTGGGCTCTTTTTTCTTTACTAGAAATTTCCTGTAATTTGAAGTTGACATGCACATTCGACTAAAAAGTAAGTTGAAAACTCTCCTACACAGTGTTTGTATTGTTCTATTTTCCTTTCTAGATGATTAGTATTTTTGTTTCTTTTCCATTTTTTTAAATAACTTACTGAAAGTTATTCTGATATGAATGGTAACAAATGGTCCACTGGACATTCTTTTGACTAAGAGAAGGGCAATAATAGTACAGTGGACCCAGGGACCCTAGAGCCAGTTCACCTGTGTTCAAATCTGTGCTCTACCACTTAGTGTCTGTGTGATATTGGTAAAGTTACTGAGACTCAGTGTCCTTACCCATAAAATAAATGTAATAATAGAAACTACTTCATAGATATATTGTGAGGATCAAATGATTAGTACATATGAAGTATTTCCCTTCAGGTAAGCGGTTCCCAGCTGATATGATTTGAGACCTTGTTTAAAAACCATTCTTTTTTCATACCATGAGAAGAGCATTCCTTCAAAATCTTCTTCCAGATATCCCACCCTTAGATTCAGTCTTTGAAATAACAGTTACTGGTGTCATCCTCAGGAGACTAGGAACATCTAACTCAAACAAGGTCAGCACATCAATACAGAGACTTACTTCAAGTCAAGGTAATGAATGAATGTGAACCTGGAAAATCTAAGTTGGCAGTCCTGAGAGCATGACATCGAGCCAGGCAGATGGAGGGATGAAAGGAAGCCTTGCAGGCCTTCACTAGGGGGAGTTTTAGGCAAAAGGGAAAGATCACAAAAGGACTCTCTGCAAGTGAAGTCCAAGGGTTACCAGTTCCTAAAATACCCAGTCTTTGTGAGAATGCAGATTCCCAGACCTGCTGAATCTCTCTAGGGGCAGAGCCAAAAATTTTCCATTTCAACATGGTATTCAGACTATTCTATACTTCTTAAAATTTAAGAAATGCTGTAGAAAGGTAACATGCTAAGAAAAGAAAAACTAGGTTAGATGCATAGCTGCTGATGCATAAAATATGTCTGTCAATCACCAGCCTCTAATATAATGATCATTATTGCTTCTCACCTTTATTTGAAGACTGTTTTACATGTCAATTTATTTGGAGCCCAGCACAGTACTCATACTTAATTGTTTACTAAATAAACAAAGTAGGAAAAAGTATGCTTAGAAAAAAATTCAATAACAAAAGGAAATTTTGTAAAGGGATAAGTAGTTTTATAAGGGCTACAAAGAGATTCACAGTTTAGCCTACATGGAGTATTCTCAGAAAACATAATAAGTTTTGCTAATTTTATATTCCCACTAATCTAAAGACTGTGGTAGAAGGAGAAATCATACTTGAAGTTAATATGTAGCTCTCTGTTCATTCAAATTCACAATATGTATAAAATTAATTGTAGAAGTTCACAAGGTTTCAGAATTGGATGTTTTCAAAGTTCATTCCATATTCATCAATTATCTTGTTTGATTTCACAAAAAAAACTTGAGGTTGCAAGAGGAGGTATTTTTGTACATTTTGAAAATCTAGCCCCCAAATAACTTACTCAATGCCACTTTATGAAGATATGGCTTATCTTATTATGATAGTTGACCAAAGTTAATGTATAGAGAACTTAGAGGAAATATCTTTGCACAAAGAAAGAATAAGATGGATAAGGCACATTTAGATTATACTGGAATTGAAAGACTAAACAACAAAAAAAACAAGTTCAACATCCTTGAGAGTCTTCCATTTAAGAAAGAAAACTCTGTTCTGATCTAAGGTAGAGTACAGAATTGAAAACATTACTGCTGAATCAAGTGAGACAAATTGTACCATTCTACCTGTTTAGCTTTAAATGAATTTATCTTTCATGGTAGTGCATTTATAGGGAATTGACAGCTTTAGGAACTGGCTAGTTCCACAAAGAACCATGATAGTGGAAACCTGCCACCCACAATATACTGTGTATATTATTTCAAAGGTATGAGGTTACAAATTGAAAAGAAGCTCTATTTTCAATGTTCACTCAATAATTTTGATATATAAACGATGCTCTGAAGATTCCTAATAGGTTTTTCTCTGCCAATTAAAGCTTGTTTGTCCCTGTAAAAAAGACCCAGAAAGAAATGCTACCTTCTCTACTTAAGCTATTGTGACCCCAAATGATTGCTCCTCTGTGCTCCTTAGGATCCATGCTAGAATGTCAGCTCTGTGAGAGAGGAGATTTTTCTCTGTTTGTTTACTGCCGTTTCCCTAGCACCTAAAAGTGAGAGGAATATCATTTAATCAACAAATGATTGAATTATATATTTTTATTCTTACATCATAGCATCTAATATTTTCATCCTTATCTGCATTGTCTTTCCTTCTTGACTAAAAAGAACCCCACACAATCAGCAAATATGTTTTATCTGTCTTTGTATCCTTAAATTCTAGCATAATACTTGCTCTACAGTAGTCATTTATTAAAAATTTTGTTGAGTAATGATGAATTTTAAGATAATGTCATTTGAGATACATCATTATATTAAACAATGTCTATAAAATTATTCAGGGACATGTTTAGTGTGTAATAAGCATCAATAAATGCTATATCTTTTACTTTTCCTGCTAAAAGTCAATTATAGTTGCAAGAGAAAAGAAAAAATTAAAAAGAGAAGAGATTATTTTAGGATAATGATAAATTAAATTAAATTAAACAAAATTGAATTAAAATATGCCCTACAAATAATGCATAAAAACAGAATATATAAAATTTCACTCACAGCACAGTGAAATCAGAGAACAGAGAAATAATTGAAGTTGTTTATAGTTCATATTTAAAAACTAATGTGGCCATTTGACCAAAGAAAATTAACTGAAGACCAGAGATTTCTCTCAGAGAGGATTAATACAATTATCTCTGCTATGAACATGGAGTCTAAAGACCAAGGACTTAGTATCAAAATATAGATAAGAGCATGGCCTACTTAATTTCTATCAATGTGGTCTTAAATAAATTATTTAGTACTGCTATCCCTCAGGTTATTTCACAATCTAAGTGCGTAAATCACTATAAATACAAGTTACTATTACTAGAGTACACAAACTAAACACAACCCATTTTTCAAAGGCATGGAAAAAATACAATAGCTTTACTTACTGATGAGTTCCTTTGCAGAGATGTTGCACCTTACCACTTACCCAATCTGTGCCCCCACCCCAGCCCCAAGGATCACGCTTCTTTCCTTATGTATTTTAATAAGAATTCCCAATTTTAATTTGCAGTGCCTACGAATCTGGTGCCATTTTATTCTTTCCATGGGCTGGTATCTCAAACTTCTAAAGAGCAGGAAAGAAATAATATAAAGAGTAAAGGAATTAAGTAGCCAACTTTTAAAAATGATTCTTTTTTATCTTTGCTCCTGGTGAAAAGCCAACCATTAATTAATGGTATGGTAGAGATACTGATTTACCATAAATATTGAAAATCAAGCTTAATGTAATACAAAATAATTGAGACTTCCTATTGAAATTATCTTGATATTATTCAAGAGACAATTGCAATGTACTTTTAAATTTCAAACAGAAACAGTTTGCATTTGTTTTCTTTTTGCTCATCATTTCAAAGTAAAATACATGTATTAATTAAGTACTTATTGAGTCTTATTTTGTACATTATTCTGTACTTATTGGAAAAGAGGAAGACATGTAAGAATAAATCTCTAATCTTAAGTTCCTGATCTAGTTAGAAATGTATATAGTATATAACATGTCTAAAATACAATAAATGTCTCATAAAATAAATGCTGATGAGGGTGACCATATACGAATGTTCTCAGTAGAACTCAGGGAAGAAGTGAAATTAGAGACATCAGGAAGTTGTCTAAAAATCAAGGCATCTCACATGAGCTCTTGGAAGTTCTGGAACTTTACCTACAAAAAGCTGTTGAGAGAGGGTGTTTCATCTGTAAACAAGAATATTGATATTTTCCCTTCTTCTGACCTTCTAAAGGATAAATCTACCTCTAATCCAAGCCCTTCCATTTTTCTAGCTTGTTATGGAGAGGATAGAACTGTATATTGAAGAAGTAATGTTAATTGAAGAGGTGGAAGAAAGAAAGAAAGAAGGAAAGGAGGGTGGGAGAGATGCTAATCAATGGATATTGAGATTTAGGCAGGCCAATTCAGGAAAGACTAAGATATGCGAAAGGAAACGCATTTCTACTACTCAGGGAATCTTCTACCCTCTAGCCAACATCACCCTGCAGCATGCTCCCCTCAAGAAAGTTCATGAGGCAGTGTGTGTAGTGGAAAGGGCTGAGACTTTGGAATCTGACAACCTAAACCTATCACTTCTTAAATGTATGCATCTGGGCAAGACATAAAACTCCTTTAAGGTTCAGTTTCTTAAACTCTAAATTGAACTTCATTTGTAGCTCAGTTCATTGAGCTAGAGTACAGTAAAATATCACAAAAAAATGTAAGGCACTTAATACATACCTGGGGCTTTGTCATGTGACCTCTAAAGCACAGGGAGCTTCTCAGAAAACATATTCCTTCTGAAGTCCCTCAATACAGGATCCCCAAACACCTTCCAACAGTAGGTGAGAAGCTCGAAGGTACCTGGTATATGTCCTATCTTCCTAAGGCCTCTAAGACTTCAAGACCATTAACTACAGTGCTGACAGTACCCACTGAATCTATACATGTTCTAAGCTGCCAGGATCTGGGATCTGCACAAACTACATCTTTTCTTGATGCACTTCATAAATTTTTCAGTGCTATGGTTTGAATGCTTGTCCCTCCCAATACTCACATTGAAATTTAATTGCCAATGTAATGGTATCAGGAGGTGGAGCCTTTAAGAGGTGACTAGACCATGAGGACTCCACTCTCATGGGTGGCTTTAATGCTTTTAAAAAAGGGCTTTGGGAAGTGGTTTCTCTCTCTTTGCTCGTCCACTCTTCTGCCATTTGGGAAACAGTGTTCCTCCCCTCCAAAGGATACAGCCATCTTAGAAGTGGAGACTGAGCCCTCTCCAAACAACAAGCCTGCTGGTGCCTTGATCTGGGACTTCCCAGCCTCCAGAACTGTGAAAAATAAATTTCTGTTCTTTATAAATTAGTCAGTCTTAGGTGTTCTGCTATAGCAGCAGAAATGAACTAAGAAAATGAGTTTCAAGTTGGCATAAAACCCTGTGTATTAAGTGTGTTCTGCAACCTCCTGGGCAAATTTATAACTGTCCAATTTTAAAAAGTGATTTTACTGCCTACTATTGCGATCTCTTCAGAGTTTTATACTCTGAAAAGTTTTAAATTTCAGTTTATTTCCATTTTTCTATCTTTTGGTTCTATTTTGTGGCTGTATTTTTAAAGACCCACTCAATTTCATTTTAAATTAAGAGTGAAATGTGTTGGTCATACTCTAAAACTACATTTTTATATCAGACAAACAGGCTTTTTCGTTAATAGTATTTTACAGAACCTATTCTTCTATGGATGAGCTTATCACAGTTTTAAAGGTGCTAACAATTGCACAATCACAGCTTAGACTTCACTGATTTATAGTGACAAGTAAAAGTATGATTTATGTTCTGCATAATACGGTGGTTAAAAGCAGAATAGAAGATTATTTTCAGGGAAAAATGTATGTTACTTAATGTCATCTTAAAAATACCTTGTGGCATCACTAAAGAGAAGAAAAGAAATTGCCAATATGATTTCAGCCAGAGGAAACAGCAGTCCTTTATTATCCTACATTTTCTATTCTTTTGCTGCCTTCTATAGTATGAGTCACAATGAGTCATCTCAGCTGGTTATTTAAAGATGTTAAACAAACAAAACTCAGGTAAAGAGAGAAATTTGGGAACCAGTGCACTATTGATACTCAACTAATCTAACATCAATTTTAAAATGCATAGATAAAAAGATATTATTTAAAGATGAAATATGCCAGAAGACAATGGATAATTATGGCTAAACTGAATGCAATAGAAATCCTTTTTACAAAGATGCCAAAGTGGTATATTTAAAAGGATTATGTTGTCTACTTTTAAAAAAACAGGCAGCACATTCTTGCCTTCTAAAGATTATCCAATAATCCTGGTAGCCGAGGCAGAAGCGAATCTAGCAAGACTTTTGACACATTGTAAGGAAGGTTTCTCCCAACAGTGTCTGTCTGCCTGGTGCAGAAATTGAATCATGAGCCCTTTTTATGACCCACAGATGCTGTCACTGTGTTACTGTGATAATGACTGTGGCTACATGCTCTGGCTACTGGTTGCTTTGGAAGAGTGAGCAAAAGTTTTCTTGAATGAATTAAGTTTACATGTGGTTTATTCTTATCATTCTCCTCCTGTAATGGAAAGTTGAAATTTTAAACTTAATACATGTGAGTTTAACTACGTATTGGCTAAACCAGGAAACTAAAAAAAAAGGATTCAATAAAATTAATCACCATGAGGGCAAGGGTACTTTGTGCTCTATTACAAACCAAGATTAAAAGTATCTTTGGGGTGGGCTGACCCTGTGGCGCACTCGGGAGAGTATGGTGCTGGGAGCGCAGAGACGTTCCTGCTGCGGGTTCGGATCCTATATAGGAATGGCCGGTGCACTCACTGGCTGAGTGCCAGTCACGAAAAAGTCAAAAAAAAAAAAAAAACAACTTTAAAAATGCTGCCAGTGAGGCAAAACTCATAGAATAATAGATTGTGGTACAATCCTGTCACTGGCACAGAGTTTTATCTTAAAAATGCATTGGGGGGAGGGGAGAACTACAATATAATAGACCATTACTATGATGGAAGAGCAGAAAAAATGAAAAGTCACCAACAGATTTCAATCAAAATAGTGTCACATATAAAATGTAGGTAACTGAAAAAAACAACTTCAAATGAATTTGGATGAAGTACTCAGAATAGAGAAGGAAATGATGATCATAAAGGGAAGCTGTATGAATAGTAGCAAATTGTGAGACAGGAGATAAACAAAAGAAAAAGTACAATTCCGAGGAATGCAAAAGGGACAACATGCTTAGAATAAGAATTAATGGGCATTATGTGATAAAAATGTGTGTTCAAAGAGGACTGGTAGGAAAGAAAAACTAGTTTAGGGATGCAAACATTGGCAATGTGGAGACAGTCATTTTATTACAGACCCAGCTGCCTCAAATCCTTTTTTGAACTTAGATGCGGATTATCAATAAATAAAATACAACCTTTAATATAGTTACATAGTCAGAATCCATATAAAAATATAATGGGGATTGAGAGTAAACATATTTTTAGGAATTTGCACCCAACAGATGGCCAATGTCTTACCAAATTTCTCTATTAATTTGAGCAAGCAAGATAAGATACCTCTCAGAGAATGGTTTTGAGTTTTACGTCCTTGTCACAACAAAATGTAAGTTCCAGAAATGCCAGTTCGGGTCAAAATGCTAGATATCTAGCATGATTCAGAATTCCTATGATAACATTTCCTTGAAATGGTATGGATATTAGAAGACTGTCTAGGACTTCCTAGGAAGAGCACAGGACTGAATAACCAGTGCACCAATCTTCACTGTCTATAGGATAGGCAAGTCCAAAGCTGAACTTGGTGGTAATTAAAACCAAGATCAGAGACAGATGGGCTAAGAACTAGAACCCTGCAATTTATGCAGGACATAAGTTTGCCAATTGGGAAATTCATTTTCTGTTACTCAGAAAGAAAATGAATAAATAAAAAACAGATGGGTCTCACTCACTTGTAACTGTAAAAAGAACCAAGTGGATACTGAAAAATTGAAACTACAAATCTAACAGGTCACAGAACACTTGCCTTAGTGGCTTCATCATCTAAAATACTATCCCTCCTTCTAAAATGAAGTGATCGACACTAATGAATTATCAGAGGTAATAAAAAAGAAAAAATATTCAGTTCAAATCAGCATTGTCAATTATTCAAAGAATGGGAGGAAATGCTGCTGACTACTATTTTACATTTAGTGAGACAATCAGGAGGTGGCAACAAGCCACACAGTTCAAAATTATGCTTTCTGCTGAGTCTGGCCTGCACTAAATAAACGTGTACTTAGCCAGAGCAAATGAAAATTACTTTTACTTTATTTAGTCATTTGCAGATTTTACAATAATGCTAAATAATTAACATCAAGAATTCTGACCAAGAAAAATTGAAAATATTAAACAAAAATTATATAGTCAGAATTATATACCTGATTATTTTAAAGTGCTGTTTTAAACATTAAGAAATTTATAAAGTGAAAGACAGCGATCTGAGTACAATGATTAAGTGCCCACTCTTTAGTCTGCTTCCAGGTTAAAGGGTGTGGTGGTATTTTATTTATTCTTGATGACTCCCTCTGCACCTGCAAACTAGTACATTGCCTTCATTGTTTGTCGTTGTTGTTGTTGCTGGCTGGTGAGGGGATCCAAACCCTTGACCTTGGTGTTATTGACACCATGCTCTAACTAACTGGCATTGCCTTCTAAGTGCATTTTTTGAACATACGCTTCTTTGTCACAAGCGTATCTGAAGTGTATCAGTTATCTTATCATTCACTGTACATACCATATCTCCATACACCACATAAAAATATTCATTCTCTATTATGTGTTTGGCATTGACCAAATATTAAGAGCCAAGGTCACTTAGTCAAAATGAGCTTTCAAGAACCATCCAATAAATCAACTCAAACAAATTATTCACTGGTAAATTATCCTTCGTTCTGGTGGTTGTGAGAATGGTAGAGAATGGTCTGCTGTTGCTGTAAACTAGTGTAATAAATAAATAAGATGGCTGGTTGTCAAGGGGTAAAAATTACGCCGTTGAAAATGCAATTGGGTTTCCGAGTCCTTCATACTTATACTGTTTGCAGTAAGAAGAAACAGTACTTTATGGTTCAGCCTTGAAGGTCACTTTTTCTTTTCTTTTTTTTTAACTGTAATTGAGAACTTAAAACTAATCACTGCTAACTGTCATGACAAAATAAGAAAATATATCAACAATTTAAGCTTGTATTAAGCAGTAAAATTATATGTTTCATTTAACACAGTACAGGAACTCTGTTTAGCTAATGAAATCATCTAGCATTGTAGCTAAAACTGAAACCGAAATATTTATTTAGGTGGTGATAAGCAGTCTTCATTATTCACACATTAGTACTTTCTTTGTAATGTATTTTAGACATAAGGTTATAACTAAAGTAGTCAAAATAGAACAGGTGCCTATAATTTAGCAAAGTTTTGAATAATCTTTGAATGATAATTTTAACTCATGATGACTAAAATATAAAAATGTATAGTTTAAAGATAACTAAAGTACATATCACTTTGATCAAATATTTATACCCAGACCAAGGTAAACTAAGTTTTTTGGGGGGTTTTTTGCCTACTTTTTGTTACATTTTATTTTGCTTTGCTTTGCTTTGTTTTTTTTTTTTTTTTTTTTATATATATGTATGGGTACATGTCAAGTCTGGTCTCATCTTTCTCACTTATAGTAACAGGGAGACCCAAGGAATTTCACATCAAAAGAAAACAAATATAAAAAAAAAACAGCAACCGAAGAAAATGTTCTTCACCTATAGCAGAAGTAGTTTGATATAACAGCAAGAGGCCATAGTGCTCCTGACTCATCCAGCTAAGAACTTTGGATTTTATGGCAAGACCGAGCTAGGAATAGTGGAGTCTGGACTGGAATAGAAATCTTTGTAGAATGACTGAAGTTTTGTTTTGCTTTGCTTTGCTTTTTCCTCCTGTGATGACATGTTCTTAGATGCAACTATTGAAGAAAGAATTATTAACCTGGCCTGTTCTCAGAATATTTTCTTTACCTTCTTAACTGAAACCTGACTCTTCCCTCAAATATTGCTTCCATTGCAGCCCTTGCAGGCAGGGGTGCCTTCGTACCCTTGGCCCTAGAGGAATTACACAAAGCATTTCTAGGGTACTGCTCATTCTTTGAGGATTTTAGCTCCTGACTCATAGTCACTCCCTCTTACCTGACTCATCTTAATTTTTGGCAATTTCAATATCCACATAAACATATTCTGGCCTCTTTTTTTCTTAGCCTCTTTTCCTCTAGCAACCAACTACCACACTCCCATGGTCATATCTGCACTCTTCTATGATTTAATTTTCAGGAATCCTATCTCTTTAGTTCATGTGCTCTTAATTGTTTGATCTCACCAATTGTTTCTTCTCACCCAGACATAAAGTATATTGGTCCAACTTCCATTTTGCTCACCTTCATTCCCTTCATATCCTCGCTTTATTTCATCCCCAGTTGAGTTACTTTAGCCCATCATCACGTGGAGTTCTCCTTTGCATACACCCTGCTTTCTCAGAAAAGCCCTGGCCCTGATTAAAACCAACTCTGCCTGTTCTGTGCCTGTGATGGAGTTCAGGACACACTACTCTAAAATATGGCACCTTGGCATTTGCAGAAACAGCAGAAACAAGAAGATCTCTTTGACCTTCTCCCTCCCCTTCTCCCCTGAAGCAAGCCGTAAGAGAACTCTCCAACCTTCCTCTGAAGTAGGCCATAAAACATTCTAGCGGTGTCCTCCCTGGAGGAAAAGAACATCCTTATCCTCATTGGCACAGAGACAGAGAATCTGAACAAACGGGCCTTTCTGCATTCCCCCTGGTTCACTACCATTATGTCATATACTTTAGTCCTTCCATCCCATCATACTTCTGCTCCCTTCATCCAACATAACGTAAAAATATACCGATTTCCCTACTTCTTTGGATCTTCATTTCTGAAAGTCCCTATGTCACATAAAATTTATATTAGATACATTTGTGTACCTTTCTCTTGTTTATCTGTCTTTTGTTTCAGGGGTCTCAATCATCAACCTAGTGATGGGTAAGGAAAGAAATCTGTTCTCCCCTACACTTGCATCCCCAGCTGAAGGTTGAGAAAATACACAATTATGCTAAAGTATGTCTTAAAACGTGTATTTCTTCTGGGATCTTTATGCTGTCCAAAAAACATATTTTCATAGTTCTTCACTTTCTTATCCTTCTAAATGACTATTTTATTGCTTTTCCAACATGAAGAGACTTGCCAAGAGCTCTCACCACCACATATACAGATCTGCCATATGTTCTGCCTTCCTTCATATTTTTATGGATAGATTTTTGTGTTTCTCCATTGGTCTGAATGTTTGTGTCACCCAAAACTTCTTGTGTTAAAATTCGAACCCCCAAGGTGATGGTATTAGGAGGTAGGGTCCTTGAGATGTGATTAGGTCATAAGCCCAGAGCCTTCAAAAATAGGATTAGTGCCCTTATAAAAGAAGCCTGAGACAGCACCATCACCCCTTCTGTCATGTGAGGTTATAGCGAGAAGGTGGCCCTCTACAAGCAAGGAAGTGGGCCCTCAACGGACACTGAATATGCCAGCACCTTGATGTTGAATCTCCCAACCTCCAGAACTATGAGAAATAAATTTCTGTTGTTTAGAAACCACCCAGTTCATGTTAGTTTTGTTATGACAGCCTGAGTGGACTAAGTTGCTAGCCAAAGCTAAGTCCTCCACACCTGTGCTTCCCCTACTCAAGAAAATCACTCCAGTGATTTTCCCTCTACTCTCTTGTGTGATCATATTTTCTCTCTGCACTAGATTAATGTCATCAAAATAAGAACAAGCCAAACCTTCTTGATCCCATACTTCTTACCATCTACCACCATTTGTCCCTAATTTGTCACCTCCCATTCTTTTAAATCCCTCTAATCAATCAGGTTTTTGCTTACACCACTCCACTAAAACTGATTTTGTTGAGATCACCAAGGACCTCCAAATTGCTAAATCCAGCAGTCAGTTCCCAGTCCTCGTTTTTCTTGACATATCAGCAGCATTAGAATCATCCCTCCTCTTTGAAAGATTTTATTCACTCGGCTTCGGGCTATCACATTTACTTCTTTTTTCTCTTATTCTTTGGCTACTCCTTCTTGGTCTCCTTCTCTGATTCCATCTTTCCTCCCAATTTATAAACGTAGGAGTACCCCAGCAATCTTAGACCTTTTATGTCCTCTGTCTACACTCAACCCCTTAGTAATCTCATCTAGGACAACTCTCAAATTTATTTAACCAGGTAAGAACTCTCCTCTGTACTCTGGATACAACTGCCAAATTCTGCTACAACATTTATTTTGAGAATGTAAATGTGTTATGAAGTGATTGATATTAGGGCACAATTTCAGCATAATGCTAATTTTAAATTGGCTTTTATTTATGCCAAATTTGTTTTACCATGGTAACGTGTGTGTGTGTGTGTATATTTCTTAGCAGCAGGAATTTTAATTTTGTTTTATTCATTTAGCTGCTATTTTTGTTTTTGTTTTCGCTTGTTTATTTTGATAATGGAACTATACCAGGCACATAATGATGCTCAATAAGTATCTGTTAAATAAATGAATAAATGGATTCAGTAGATTCTATGAAGTCCATAAAAATTACATGCAAAATTTGTTGTTCGTATTTAACTTTCTGGGGAGCAAGACTATAGTTTTCTTCAACCTATCCCTCAAAAATCAGTTTAACAATATAATTCTAACAGTGACCCAATAGGTCCTTTTTGAGCTTCAATAGTAGCCTGAATTACTTAAAATGTTCATATAGTAGTTAAAATGCTGAAACATTGTGCCTATTTATGAATTTTTAAAAATGAACTTGATTGTTCAAAAAAAAAAATAATAGAACTTGGCATTTAAAATGACAGTATTATTAACACTTTTGGTTTTGCTGGCTTTATTTTAATATTTTAAAATATAACTCTTCATGTCTTTTTTACAAAGATGTTATACATTTATAATAGAAAATTTGAACTCAGAAAAGCAAATTGTTTATCATTTATAATTCTATTATACAGTGTTAGTATTTTGCATATACTTTCCAAGGCTCCTTTCCATGCATAATGGTTATTCCTCTACAGATGGACAACTATTTATGTCATGTAAACTCCTCCTTTTCTTCTCTGAATATGAACTATCACATTCAATACTAGTGAAATTTCCTAGAGCATGAGAATGAGAACTAAAAAAAAGCAAAAGTCTACAGAACAAACAAAATAGAAGTTTTTTTTAAAAAAAAAAACCTTGCAGAAAAGATATTTATTATTCATAGAACTATTTAGTGCTTTATTTATACCTGCTCTTTTCTTATTTTGCAAAATGTCATATGTTTGGTAACCAAGTTTTGAAGCTCCACATATTCTAGAAATAGCAAATTTGAAGTGGGGGACAGAGTGACTGCTACAGATGGCCACACTGACAACAGTGAGATGAAAGCCTAATGGAAATAGAAAAGAAGGAAATCATATACAGACGGACTTAAATATCCAAAAAGCAGAGCAATATGAGGCCATTTTGTGTGGGACCAAAGAGCCCTAAGTGACTCAATTGCTCACACGATCATGGTTTTACAGTCACTATCGTAAAAATCGTAAGAATCATTGAGGGAAAAAAAAAAAATTTATCACAGTATTCTCCAATTTAGGGAGTAAAAAGCAATCCAGGTAATTAAAGGGGGAAAAAAGTATTAATTTTTCAGCTATTGAAAATATTCACTCTTTAGAATGACCCATTTTTGAGGAATTTCTGCTTAAGCACTGTAGTTAAAATACTGACTTCTGTATTGAGAAGTAGTTGTCTACCAATGAGTCATTCAAGTTCTGATAAGAAGATGTGGAACTCAAAGAGGAGGAGGGTAAAATCTTTAATCACAATACTTTCCTTTGTATTTGATTAATGAAGACAAATTAGGAGCCTAATTGAAAGATTCGTATGTGGTTAAAAGGGAAAGGAAGGTAATTATTAGGGTGGGGTCAGGTTCTGCAGAGAGACATATTCAAATGTGAAGAAACTGAAATAGAGACTACAGAAATTCCTGCTTGGTTTCCTCCTTGTCATGTTTGATCTAGTACCTGCGCCAACATCTCAGTCAAATGGGATGGGGCCTGTACCCTATAGAAACTAATCCCAAAGGAGAAACTGCTGGGCCAGTCATGTTTGGACCAACTAGGTGTTAGGGACAATTTTAAAAGATAAATAAATACATAAATTAGATATCTACACTATATTATTTCACATAAAACCTGTAAATAATAACAGGAGTTTAGAATTATATTGACGAAAAAAAAAAAAAAAAGAAAAGTAGGTGGACCATCCTTTAAAATCTGATATTTTGTCTTACATTCACAGGTAAGTATATCTCATTTTTGTTGACACAGCAGCTAAAATTCTTCCAGGCCCTTCTGATGATCTCCTTCTACAGGAAGAGAGGCACAGCATTGCCATAGCTAGTAAGATAGCAAATGACTCCATCCATTGCTTGTTGAAAATTGATTGAACAATTTTTCATTTGCTTAAATTACCATAATTAAAAAAAATTACCTTTAAGGCTGCTTTGAACTTCTAAAGCTATATCGAGAGCATTAAAGGGAAGAACTGGATCATTGGCAATTTGCAAAATCACTTCTCCTGAGAGCTGAAAGAAAAAAGAAAAAGAAAACTGCTAGTACTCGATAATTAATAGTTTTTGTTTGTTTGTTTTTCATTATTTCATACAATATTGTGCATCGAGAGTAACATAAAACACAGAGTAAAATATATAATTTTATAATTTTATAAAATCTTTTACTTTCAAACAAATTTTTATTTTGTTTTTCTATAAAGAAAAAAAAGCCTCAGTATCTTTTTCATGTCTCAGAATAGTACCAAGAAATATAATATTTTGTTCCTTTTTTGAGTTAAATATTAAGACATGGCTTTCCTATTTGAAGGAGTTGTACTATTTCAGCTTTAAAACAATTCCTTACAGCTCAGAACTTCACATGATCAAAGAGTAGAGAGGAACAACTGAAAATCAATGTGTGGTTATTGCACTAAGACAGACTCCAGACAAAATTAATGAGCAATTTATTTCATTTAAAATATAGTTTAATCTAAAAAATTCCTTTAATATCTTAGGTACTATTTTTCTTAATGGTTTATTCTTAATCACTTTTCCAAAATGTATCAAAACTAATACTATTTGTATATCTTTGAGATCAATGCTTAAATTAAATTTTAAAAATAAATAAAAATTTAAGTGGCATCTCCAAAGCTCATACCTGACATTTTGATACATACATATACCCCCAACACCCCACTCTAAATCTGTGTTTGAAAACTAACATAAGCACTACAGCTAAACTAGCATCTGTTTAATAGGCTGAATAAGTCATATGCATTCCTAAATACCTGGAAGGACCTGAGGGCTGGCAGCAAATGCCATTGTTATCTCTCCCTCTCTCACAAGTGATATTTAAAATTTATCTGGGCTTAACACATGTCCCTATATCTCTTATAACCCTGAAGCCACCACACAGGGAAATGTCACCATGTTGATGATATTAGTTCATTACGCAATGTGATTAATGAATGAAAACATTGTCTTGCGAAACTACACAGGGAAATGAGCACACAATCTTGAGACGGTACAAAACAGGTAAAAATACAATTTAAAAAAATGATATTAAATATTCAAATCTCTATATTCGACAAGGGCCAAATTCCATTTATTTTATTTTATTTTATTTTTTTTGTCTTTTTCGTGACCGGCACTCAGCCAGTGAGTGCACCGGCCATTCCTATATAGGATCCGAACCCGCGGCGGGAGCGTCGCAGCGCTCCTAGCGCCGCACTCTACCAAGTGCGCCACGGGCTCGGCCCCCAAATTCCATTTAATATTTAAAAGTTTTATTCCCCAATTATTTGCACAATTCATGTTAAATACAATTTAACAATTCAATTTTATCTTTTTCTATATGATTGGGAAAATGCATTTCTTAGAAATAAAGAGAAGAAAGAACCACCTTTGATACCAGTTTATTCTTTTGAGGTATTTTTCTCCCCAGTGTAGCAGCCGCTTCTTCCCCAATGCCTAATGTATCTTTGCAGAGTTTTATCTCCAGCATAGAGATCACAAAAATCTGGAACTGCCTACTCTGATCCCATCATACTTGAGGAAAAGAGAATTGTCTGCAATAAGTTGACATGAATCCTCTTTCTATTCCACCCCACCCCATCTAAATCATGTGAGGAACACCGATATTTGGAAATAAATTATTTGTAAAAAGGAATTTTTAAAGAAGATTATAAAGCATTATGGTTTCTTTTTCCAATTTGCACTGGATAATAGAAACTACAGAACAGGCATGTTTTGTTTACACTTTTGGAATCTGGAAACCACACATTACAAAAGTTAAAATGAAAGAACTGGGAGGAAGAAAAAGGTGATTTCTCTGTGCGCTGCTGGAGAAAGTTGTTTTGTTCTGGTTTTTTTAAGAGTCATTTGGCAGCGTGAACAAGCCGAATATATGCCAACCACCTTGCTATTTCTTTCAAAAGGAACCTGGCAACAAAGATGGGGACTTCCAAGGCACTTGGCCCAGGATGGAATGGCCTAAATCGGCTTTATTTCCAGTTTCACAAGCAAGAGGGATATTTGTACACCCTTTGCCATGTAGCGAGAAGAGGTGAGGCGTACTGTACGCTCTTCTTACCCACTCTGGAGTGCAGTCGTCCTGAGGCACACCAGAGCAACTTTCCCTTCCATTTATAGGAGGCCTCATTCTTTTCAAAGTGCGTTACAAGTCTATATCTCATTTTACTGTTCTGACACCCTAAAGGCAGATAGTCAGGGATTAATATACTGTGTTAAAGACATTGAGAATCTGCCTCACTAAGAACACATAGTTAACAATCATAGTAAAGCAAAATACCAATAACTAAAATGTACTGAGCACCTTCTAAGTATCAGATGCTGTTTGGAAGTTTAAAACATTCTCTTTAATTCTCACATCAGCTCAGCAAGCCAAGTATCATTATGTTCACATTACAGATAAAGAAACTGAGGCTCACAGTCACATACCTGTGTCTGACTAGTTGGTTATTAGTAGAGAACTAAAGTTACATTCTAAATTTTTTACTTCTTTCCCACTATTCTTTCCACTATACAACTGTGTTTTCTGGTGAAAAACAAATCAAACAACAACAACAAAAATCCTGCTTCTTGTAATACTGGCCAGTACCTGTAATATTTATCTCAACCCCTGGATGGCTATGATATTTGAATCCCCATGGCATATAGCATCAGCAAGCAGCTATTCGACATCTGTGAAATTTTATCACTATAACTTTACAAGCACACAATCTGCCTAAAGACCCCTGTGCTGGGGGGTGGGGGAGGAGAAGGGGTGGACTAAGGGGTACAAGCCTACACTATCTACCTTATGTGAATCACTGTGCAGTATATGCATGTATTGACACCAAGTACTGTACCTCACAAAAATACATATAAATAAAATTGAAAAAAAAGACCCCTGTGTCTTTCCTTGTCCACTTATTTCAGATCATCATACCCCTGATCAGAAGATAAAGAAAGAATGAACTAGAAAAAAAGTTGTTGTACAAGATTTAAAATATTAAAATATATAAAATGGTTATATATTGATGAATGAGTTAACGAACACCACATTGCAAAGGGTTTCCTCTCTCACTAAGTACTATTGACGTCCCTGGACTTAGTGGTCTCACTGTTGTTAGGCAAGATCAGATTGTCAAAAAATAAAAAGGACGCATAGAATCTTCTAGATGTAAGGGCAATAAAGGCAAATTATAGTTATCCTATATAAAAGTTTGTCTTTCTTCAGCTTTAAATAATTTTAGTTGTATTTAAAGGTTCAAAAGAGTATTTTTAGAAAACTTAATAAAGGGAGATACATATGTACACATATATTTTTTCTTAAACTTAGTAATAATCTGTTGTCTTGTTGCTTTCTAAGGTGGCATTTATATTTTCTGGTTTTGTCACAAATCATTCTCTTACTCACTAGACCAGTCTGGAAAGGAAAAATAAATATACGTATTTATTTATTTATTAAACTGTTAATATATACATAATAGGGCTATTTTTCTCTCCTTAATTATTGTAGCCTATTGCCCAGTATGGTGACTATATATGCAATAAATGTTTTGAATTAATTTATCAGTTAATGCATGGACGATGCAGTTGGAAATAAATAGGTTTACTAAAGCAATACCAATACTGTGGGTCTATAATGTAACTTTTTTTCAGTTGCAGGTAAAGGCACTCAGTGAACATTGTGTGGTTTGTTTCACTTTTATAAATTCAGATTAAGGTAACCATAGTCAGTACCTTATACTTAAGCTGTAAGTTAAACTCTCATTGTGGGATTGTTTTTATGTCCTCAGACAAATTTAAAATGCAACAGAGCTCTGCTATAGAAGTTGATGCTGTGAGATAATCATAACACCTGTTTTATACGTTAGTGTGAAAAAGAAATTGAGAGAGACTGGATTGTTGTGGCATGGTGTGTCATAATACAACAATAGTAGATGAATCATGAACCGTCCTACTTGCATCTATTGAGCCTTTATTGTGTGATCATCACTGTGTTATGGGGGGAAAGAAGAGAGCTAATAGTTAGACAGTTTGTCCCCTTAAGACTTACTTTCCTGTTAGAGATAAGTCAATACCATTTTCTATTTCATTTTTAAAATGGTGTTAGCCAAGATTACTGCACACAATTTATGTACTCCTAGCATGATGACAATTTAGCATTAAGAATCTTATTATGCCTCATGTAGAATACTCCGCAAACTCCTCAATTAATTTCCATGTAATTACACCACATGTATATACTTTGGACTCAGGAATCTAGAGTGTAAAAGGGAAAGGTATTCCAGACTAGGGGAATAAAATAAGCAAAAATCTCTGGGGTAGAAAGAAGCAAAGACTTTTTAGAGAAATATGAAGAAATGAGTGTGATCGAAAGGGAGTTCTCAGTTAGTGGGAAGTCAGTTTGTATGGGAGGTGTGATGCAGGGAGTCGGAAAACCCTAAAACTCAACCAAGGCATATGGCCACGATTCAGTGATCTGTAGGGAGTCCTTTCTATCTCTCTTAACTTTCAGAGCAGAGGCACTGTCTGATAAATTACAGCCTGGCGAGAGTCTTCATGACAGAATTTCGTGGTGCTTGGTGCCCTTCAGGCTGTTATGTTCATCCTGAAGTGACCTGATTCTGATTTATGTCACGTTATAGTAGAAAACCCCTAATTTAACAATAAACACCCTGTGGATAACAGACCTCAGGGCGGACAACTATGGGTAAGGGGACTGGGGGGATCTCCCTAAAGATGAGCCGAACAAGAAGCAGTCTCCCAGTCCTCATGATCTCTTTTTAAGGTGTGGGATCAATACAGGACAGGGAGTGAGGCTGTATTCCTGACATACCCAACCTATTTTCCCAGCAAAATAGGAAATTAAATGGTGTTACACAAGATTAGTGCACAAAATTTATGTACCCCTAACATGACAACAATTTAGCATTATCATCATCTCTCATCTGGAATATTCCACAAACTCCCCAATTGATCTAAATGTCTGTCTCCAACCGGTTCTCCACATTATCACCAGAGTTATGATGTTACTTATTCAAAGTATGTGAACCCCCCCCAAAACAGGCCTGCTTGTTTCACTTCCTGTCTATTGCTCCCCTCGACCTATAGGAAAATTGATGGTTTCCAATACTAAACTCAAAAGCCTATGATCTGGCAAGTCTATCTAGGGAAAAAATAACTGGGAAGTAAAACTGTCTTAGAAAGTCAAGGACTTATATAACCTCCATAACTAACAAAAAGGATCCTCCAGATAAAACCCACATCACAGTAAACAGTGACCAAAATCTTTAATGTCACACCTGCTCCCTAAGCCCCAGGAAGGACTGCCACGTAAGAGCTGGGTGTGAGAGTGGAGACACCCAGTCACCTGGAAGAGAGTTCCTGTTCTTACCAATGGATGCCTTGAGGGTTTCTTTCTGTGGAAAGGTTTTGAGGGGAGGCTAGGAGACCTTGCAATGGGCTTGTTTTCACTGCTTACATGTCTGCCAATAGGAAGGGAAGAAAGAAATAGGAAAATTGTTATGGAACCCCTAAGCTTCTAACAAAGAAATGGCTCAAGACCCCCATTCATTCCTTCCTAAGGTTTCAAAGACATTAGAATACTTTTGATGAACTGAGGCAGTCTCAGATAAAGTAATCTGGTAGCAAAGGATTTCAAAAGTCATT
The DNA here is from genome assembly GCF_027409185.1 of Cynocephalus volans. NCBI lineage: Eukaryota > Metazoa > Chordata > Mammalia > Dermoptera > Cynocephalidae > Cynocephalus > Cynocephalus volans. The sequence continues at coordinate 100,415,256 of NC_084460.1, read as the reverse complement.
GCAAAGAATTTCAAAAGCCTCTGAGAAGGTAAATTGTTTTAAGAAAAAGTGTTTTAACCCAGGGAAATATATAGAATATCTGGCTGCCAAAACTCATGGCGATATTTAGGAACACTTTGTGACCTATGCTGTCTGGCCCATGGGCCTACCACAAGGAAAGTATGTGTAAACTTGAGGTCCTGTGTTTTAAACAGTGGTGACCTTGGAAACCAGCATCATTGGGCAATGGAACAGACATAGCTGTGGAGGAAAGAGAGAGCTTCTTTTCTTTCCAGCACCCTGAGAAACTGCTGTTTCAGTCACCCCAAGCTGCCTACCATTGCCAAGAGCTGAGCAAGGATTCTGCCCACCTGGTCTGGGGGCTGGCACGTGCTTTCACTGCAGAGTTGCTGCAGCTGACAGTCCTTGAAAAGGCTCTCTAGACTCCTTGGGCAGGATGTGGAGCAAAGAAGACTTCATCAGGGTATGTATCCCCATTAATTTAATTTGATTATGAAAGAGATGGTTCCTTACTTTGTCCTCTAAACTGATAAGGGTGGGGGGGGTGTTGTTTTTAAAAAAATATTCACTAATACCTGCCAATGCCAGGGCATTCAAGAAGAAGAAGACAACCCCTGCTACAAACTCCCAGATTCTCATCCTCTTGTCCAGTCTCTGCTCTTGGTGAAAGCCCCGTCTCCTCTCTATGTTCTCAGCCTAAACTCTGACTGCACAAGCTTGAGTTTACTGTGAGTATGAGTTTGGGTTCCCCTCAAAACAGACCTGGAGACAAAATTTGAGCTCAGGTAGTTCATTGAGAGGTAAAGAGGTGGAATGGGAAGGAGAAACAAGAAAGGGAAGACAGCAAATAGAAGGCATTTTATAAAGTCAGCTACCATTGTGGATGACTGGAGCTTAATCTTGTTGGAGAAAACCTGAGAGCCAGTATAAAATCGGTGCCTCAGAATTTTCCTGTACAAGGGGCAAGGGAGCTGGGTATTGATTCACTAGTTCCCATCAGGCACTGGAAGAGGGTTGCTCCATGGAGGTGTTGTATCTTTAATCCTCCTGGACTGTCCTGTGTACTGGCAGCTTTCTGCACTTGAAGAAAGACTCAGGCAAGGAAATAAAGTTTAGTATTTGGAAATCTACTACTAAAATAGAATGCTTACTTGCTATTCCTAGACCACAGGAAAGTAACAGGTGTGATTATTTTCAATGTTAAGATATCTTTCCTCTTTCGGCGACTATTATCACCCATCTGTTAGTAAATTTTAGCAGAGAAAATATATTTAAAGATTAACTTGGAGATAATCAGTCAATCACTTTCTAATGATTATGTTTTAGTGAAATAATCATGTTTTGACTTTGTAACACAGTTGTATCTTTTGCTAGTCATATTGTTCCTAGAGAGGAACCATGGTATGTTAGTATTTCTTAGCTCACTGGGAAAAGAAACTTCAAGATACCAACTTTATTTTTTTTTTACTATGTTTAGTAGTAATTTGCATGTGTTGATTGACAAATTAAAATTAAGTATACTCATTATATTTCCCTAGTAGCTAAGTTCAGCATGATATTATTATTAATAATAACAGCAGATAACATTTATTGAGCTTTGGCCATGTTCCAGGTATTATTCTAAATTCTTTACATGAATTAATTCATTTAATCCTTACAGTATCCTTATTCTATTTTGCAGATGTGAAAACAAAGGCATTGATCAATTAATTTAATTTTCTAAGGCCACTTAGCTAGTACATGGTATTTTGAGATTTGAGCCCAAGCATTTTGGCTGCAGAATCTGGACTCTTTATTATTAAACTAATTAGTATCTTTTTCTTTATCTTCAAATCTCTTTCCCAGTTTTAACAAATCAGGAAAACCAGCAGCCACTGAGACAACATTTACCAAACCTGAACATATGATTCTAAGGAATAATCCAGGGCTGATTATACCTATCAGGGATGTTTAAAATAAATACCTGAGCAAGTAATCCTATCAGGATTATAGCTTTTGATACTTGCCAATGTTAATTTTCATATTTGTAGATCCTGCTTTCCTGAGCTTGGAAAAATGGAAATAGCTATTTACAAAGTAAAACAATTCTCTAAGATACCCTAAATGTATAAAGTATTTTTCTCATTTTTCTTACAGTAAACAGCATTGAATAAATAGATATCAGATACACTGGAAGAGCGAGGACAATAAACAAAAGAGGTAAATTGATGTGCATAATGTTTGGTATTTATCTGCCTTAGTAGGTTATAAGTTATTATTTCAACCTTAGGTGCTTTGAAGAAGTTTCAGGAAAATACTTCTAAAAAATACCATGAACCCTTACCAAATGCTTATCAGTGATCACCAGTTCATCCTTATTCACACAGCTTGAAGGCATTTCTAGTATTAAATAAATATTTATTGAGAACCTGCTATATGTCAGGGACTATGTTAAGTGCTAGAGATTTTAAAGCTTTTCTCATAATAGGACACAAATATTGACTACAATTATAAAATAATTAAACTAGATGGTGATATGAAAAGGTATACAGGGGTCCTACTCATTTGAGGGCATCAGGAAAGGCTTTTTTGAAAAACATCTTTCTGTGGGGAGGGCACTGTGCTAGGCTCTGTATCATATAGGAAAGAATCAGAAGCAGATTTGGTGCAAAGCACATCATCTTACATCAATTCACATAAGGTTGTTTAGTTGGATTTTATGTCTTTTCACATAATAAAATTTAAAAGTTAAAAGGTACCATATTGTATTGTTTGTCTAACATACACATCTCGAAAGTTTCTTCTACAGGAAAATTCATGCTTTTTGTTAGACAAAACTAGCTATCCTCACCACCCCCCCATCACTACCACCAACAGAAATCAACTTTTGGAGTTGCAGATACTACCATAGTTGTGGTGTAACAAACAAAGTAGGATTGTTTATTTTTAAAGGCGCAATATGTTCATTAAATCATGTACTTAGTAAATTATCCAAATCAATTAATCATTGACAAAATGACTGGAGAATTGGCTTAGCAGAGTATGTAATGCTAAAGAAATATACATCAAGTATACATAATGCAGCAAGACAAAAGAGGCCAAGGATTTTCTACTTCTAGCTTACTTTTAGGTATTGCATTTTCAGAGCATAGTTCTGGGTATCTATGGTTTTAGTTTCCTCTTTAAGAATTTAATAAAACAGTGCTTCAGTAAATGATAAAGATTACCTTTCTTCCTAACATCCAACCATCAAACAAAGAACATTTTGTTAATAATGGATTAAATTACATACAGAGTCAATTATTTGGTTAAAAGATTAATACTATCATTTTCATATAAATTGCTAATATAATCATTTCTTTCTGTACGTCTTAGTTGAAAAATCAACAAAAAATAAACCTTTGTTCTATTATAGCTTTGGACATCTGGTAAAAAATATTTTCATAATATTGTTCCATTGTGTACAAAAATATTAACATTGAAAAACAATGGCATCATGTTATATATTACAGAGGCAATAAAGGTAACAGAGAGGGTAGAGATATGGGAATGAAAAAAGTAAACAGATTGTTCTTTTGGATTTGCTGCTTCTAGCTAGAGGAATTTGATTAACGGTCAAGATATATATGACCCTTACTCTATGCAATTACATTGTTAATGCAGTTTCTTTTCTAACTGTAAATACAATAAATGTTGTCGACCGCATCCTACAGAGTAAGACTTGACATTTTAAAATTAGTGAAAGAAAAACAGGGCTTTAGATCCTTTGATGTGTGATTACATTCATGACAAGTTTCTTATAGCTATGTTGAGTTGAATCCAAAATATGTGAATATAAATAAGGAATTGCACAGAGCACACTGGGAAGCTCTAGAATTTCCAGGATTTCTCTTTTCTTCTGCACATGTTGCTCAATGATAGATAGGACTCATATTTCCTTGCTTCTCAAACATCCCAGGATGTCCCACAGAACAACAAAAACCAACAATTAAAGAATTTTTTAAATCTTATTACAGTAAACCAGTTAACCTATATCATATGATCCTGTACTTTTATTGAGCACTTATTTTAGAGAAACTTATCTTGATGAAGTGCTTATAGAGCAACTAAAATTCAAGGGTTAAATGCTAAAAATGTGAAGCAGTTCCTGTAGTAAAGGGTAAATATTATCATTTTGATATTATTACAGGGAAGCTGAGATAGCAGCAAAAAAAAAAAAAACCAAAAAGCATATAAAATGGTGCATCGAAGGGGTTGAGTGAGTAGGAAAACAGTGGTTATTATAAACAGCAATAGCCCAAGAACGTTTCTTGGAGATTTCACTTTTGTTGGACCTTAAAGAAAGGATACAATTTAAAGAGGTGGGGAGAGCTGAGGGAAGCACTCGTAGTAGGAAGAACAGGCAAACCCAAATTGTGATTCCAGCCACTGAGTAAGTCAGTTTTGGTGGAAGGAGGATTCGTTTAAAGGAGAAAAGGAAAATAAAGTTAGAGAAGACAACTATATTGTAGGGGATCTCTCCTTTTCAACATGCTCCTTGTAAAGGAGCAAGACATTCCATTTATATTGGAATGTCTGAACTAGTCAAGAAAAAATTTTTAAGGCAACGCTATGTAATTACTAATAAATTAACCAGGAAAAAGGCTTAAGCCATTGCACATAACAGTCCAAAGGAAAGCCTGATCTGGAAAAGTAAAGATAGGAATGTTTTCATTTCATCTGGTGATTGTAATTCATGTTTCCATGTTACTGCAATCACCAAATATAATATCTAAATGTATGTTGTTAAAAATACAATGTCTTTCAATCTAGAATGAAAGTAGATTTAGTAACTGAACCTCTATGGGCCTCAGTTTCCTTATCCATAAGACCTTATTCTAAAATTCAGTTACAACATTCTCTTGAATTTTTAGCATGTGGTTGGCTAATGAAGGGTAATAAAAATATTGAGGGACTCAATATAATAACAAAACTTTGGGGCTATCTAAAGACCTTACTAATGTGACTATTTTCTAGAACCTGAAGTGGACTTAACCCATTACCAGAGCCCTGCCAAACTCCATGTTTCTTATGCAGCTCGCATCTACAGATTCTGTAAACTGAGCACTCTTTTACATCTAGGAGAGCTTGCCTGAAGGCCAGGACTTGGGAGAGCCTGTCACTAGGAGCTGAGTAAGAAGCAGAGGGAAAACACCTGTCCACAAGCTTCAAGAATCCTGCTTCTTTTGCTCTCTGAAGCTTGTGTGAGCTTTGCATTTCTAAATTCTCAGAGAGATGAGAAACAGTAAGCTATCCATCACTGTATCATATGGCTGCTCACTCTGCAAAGAAACTAGTCCACTGGGCTGTTAAAGAGGTGATAGGGTACATCCGTGTTTCTTGCATGTTCCGGAAGAGGGTAGAGGAAAGGAGAAGGTATTAATTAAATCTCTACTATTTTCCAGACTTTTCATTTGAACTGTAAATACTTGATTTCATTTAATCCCACTAACAAACCTGCCAGATTATATTAAGCAAAGCTGATAATACTATAAATTGAAGCCAGATTGTGAAGGGTTTGGAAGGTTATATAAAAGAGCTCTTTCCATTTTAAATATAATTTATTTGGTGGAAAACACCACCAAAAGAGGTTACTAGTAATGTGCACATTTTATTTTTCCTTTTATGTATAAGTTGCTAACAATATCTCTTTTTTGAAGGTGATAGGGAATCCTGTGCCCCTTTATTCAACTTATTTAGAAGATTAGGGACACACCTTGGGGTCATGTTCTAGTGAATTATCTCATTTGTTTAGGCAGATTAAGAAGTTCCTGGGTTTTACTATCTCAGATCTGTATTACACCACTCACAGAATAAATAAGATAACTTTATTTGTCCTCACTTCTTAATGGAAAAAAAATAATTGCTAGACAACATACCCTTGTGAAAGATATAATTTAAATGTGTACTGATAATTAACAAAACTAATTCCCAATAGATAAAACGTTTTACATACATTTATGGAGTAGCAAATAATAAAAGAAATCTTGCCTGTCTGATCTTATCACCTCAATTTGCAGGTAAGGAAACAGGGGTTGAAAATTGAAATGACTTGCAGAACATCACACAACTGTTTAGAGGCAAAACCAGACTGGAATTAAGGTCTTAAAGCTCTCAATACATTGTTTTTATACACAAGAAAATGCTAGAAGTAGAATTCAAATTGATCGTGTGTGTGTGTGTGTGTGTGTGTGTGTGTGTGTGTGTGTGTGTGTGAGAGAGAGATAATATGGAGTAAGAATGGGGAATTTGGTAAACAAACCATATACACAAAAAGTACACAAATGGTAGTGGGCTATGAAATTCACCCCTTGCATTACCATGAAACCCCCGTTATAATTCATTAAAAACAATCTCCTGAGTTCATTATCTTCTAACTATTCTAGAAGTCACTCACAATCCCTCTCTAGGATATCAACAGGTCTCATCTAGGTACATGCTCCCACTTTAGTCACTGCCCCGCCTCCCAGTCCTTGTCCTACACCAGTTCATCCTGTTTTTCCGTACCCTTAGATAGTTTTTGACATATCAATTTCTGAGAGAATTGTATTAAAAATCCTATGTTATGATTGTGGATGTATTGATTACTTCTTATAATTGTGTCAGTTTTTATTTTGTATTCATGTTGGTTGGTGCCTATACATACTTAGAATTGCTATATTTTCCTAATTACTTATTCCTTTTATTCTTATGATATAATCCTCTAATTAGCTAATAAGTCTCTAAGTTTGAATGTTGCCTTAAAATCTACTTTGTCTGATGTTGACATTGGTATTGATTGGTTAGTATTTGTGTAATACATCATTTTTTTTAGTCTCTTTACTATCAGGTTTTCTGTCTCATAATATTTTGGATAACTTGAAATTAGCACATAACTACATTCCTTAAAAGTCAAAAATTCAGTCTGAAAAAGTTTTCAACTGATTTACCTTATTTATAGTTATTATAATTACAGATATATTTGCATTTATTCTATTATTTTGTGTTTTGTAGACAATGAGCTCTCTGTTTCCTTTTCTCCTTTTTGAAGTCCATTAGCTTGACTGCATTTTTTTTTTCCTTGAGCTATCTTTTCTTTTTCTAGAGGTTTAGGAGTTGTATATCCTTTTTTTTTTTTTTTTTTTTTGGATGGGTATTTCCAATTTCAGATAAGCTCAGTTGACTAGAAAAGTCTAAAGTTGATCAGTATCTCTACCCATCCCCCGACTATGCAATACACAATGTTGTTAGAATGCAATAAAGGATTTCTTCATTTTCCCTCTTACATTACTGTTGTCTGTTATTTTTAAACTATCCCAAATTAGTCATGTTTGTTAGCATGGTTGTCTTTACAGTCAACAGTTATTCATATTTACTCACATGTTCATCATTTTTTTGTACACCATTGTTTCTTTTATCCTATACCTTCCTTTAGGATTCATTTTTTTTCTTACTGAACTATATCATTCAGTAGTTATTTCAGTGAAAGGCAAAAAGTGGCAAATTTGTCTCTGCCTCTTGTTAAAAATGTCTTCATTTCTTTTTCACTTTTAAATAATATCTTAGATGAGTACAGAAATCTGGATTGGCTGGCTGGTTACATCAGTTGGTTAGAGCGTGGTATTACAACACTGAGGTCAAGGGTTTGGATCTCTGTACCAGCCAGTTGCCCAAAATAAACAAATAAATAAATAAAATAGAATTCTAGGTTGAGAATTATTTTTCCTTAACATTTTGAAAGTATTCCTTTCTCTTCTGGTCTATTTTTTTACTAATCATGAGTTACTGGTTGCAGTCTAGTTGCTATAGGCAACTTTTTTCTCTTTAAGAGTAGCCCCACCCCAATTTATTTAGATGTGCATATATTTTTAATATATCCTACTTGTAACTTAACATTTGAAATAAAAAGTGATGCCTTTAACAAATCTTGGAAAATTCTCAAGTACTGCCTCTCACTCATTCCCTCTAATCTCTCATCCTGGAATTTAGAACAAGAAGTTCAAAAATATACCTTTTTCATTTTTTACTCTTTATTTTCCTTCCTTTGCTGTTACCTGGGTTATTTCTTCAAATTTATTTTCAGTTCAGTTATTGGCTCTTAAGATTATATATGTATTGCTTTTTAAATTCTCCATTGAGTTTTTAATTTCACTGATTCTTGTTTTTTTCTAGAGTTACTGTATGATTCTGTTTTTTCTCATAATGAACAATTCTTTTATTATATTTTTCTAATGTTTTTTTATTCTTTAATAATTTCTAAGAATTATTTTATCATAGTTTATTTCAGAGCTGATTGTTGTGTTCATAATGATTGTTGTGCATGCTTTTCATGGTAGATCTATTTCTATCATTATGTACAATTTTTTATTGTGTATATTTGTGTGCATATATGCTGTGCATTTTTCTAAGTAATGAAAATTACTAAGAAGATGCCATGGACTGAACATTTCCATCTCCCCAAAATGTGTATGTTGAAATCTTAACCCCCAAAGTTATGGTACTAGTGAGTGAGAACTTTGGGAATTGATTAGTGCCTTTATAAAAGGGACCACAAAGAGCTAGCTAGTCCCTTCCACCACATGAGGACACAGTGAGAGGCACCATCTGTGAAACAGGAAATAGCTCTCACCAGACATGGAATCTGCCAGTGCCTTGATCGTGGATTTGCCAACCTCCAGAACTGTGAGACATAAATTTCTGTTGTTTATAAGCTACCCACTTTACATTATTTTGTTACAGCAGCCCAAACAAACAAAGACTAGTTCAAAGTGAGATTGAAGATCAGATTGTCATGGATCTGATGCTGGCTGGTATTATAAGTACAGTGGAGAGCCAGAGTTTAAGAAAGAAGTGACATGATCAAATCTATGTTTAAAAACAATCATCTTGGAAATATTCAGAAATATTGCTATAAAGCAGTTTGCATTTGCTACTGCCAAGCACAACAGCTATTTCACTAATCTAGAGCAAGTTTTAATTTATGTTTCAACTCAGAGTTTCTCACATCATGTGAATAATATATACCTGGATGCCATATCCACATGTAGCACATGCTTAGGGTGTCAACTTATCATGGTACTTTCAATATGCACATGCTACTATATCTTGGATTGGGCAAATTTTCTTTTGGCCACACTAGGCAAGTAGTAGACAGAAACTTGTAGTGGCCCATTCAGTGAATTACCAGTCTTTCTTCTGTCTTTATGCAATTCTTATCATGCAAGACAAAGGCAATGTCTCTCTCCCTGAATGGGTATTAAAACTCCAGGGCCTGAACATAGGGCCTACAGCCAAATCCAATATTCTGGCAGCCACAGCATCAGATCAATAAATTATAGCTCTGATTTGGGATTGCCCATTCTTTTGAGACAATGAATATCTTTCTTTTTCCAGCTATGTTATTTATTTGTATGTTTACCTTTAAATATCTACAGCATTCTACAACTGTAGCAGAAAAGGAGTCTATAATAACTCAGTTTCCAAAGTTAGTGGAATAAGACTTCCCTAAAACATTTTTTATATAACAGCCAGGATGATTTTCCTTCCTTCCTTCCTTCCTTCCTTCCTTCCTTCCTTTTTGAAGCATATATTAGGTTATATCACTTTGCTCTTAAAACCTGACTTCCCATTGCACTCAAATACAAGCCAGAATTCTAAAGCCATATGACAATCTGGTTTTCATCCTCAATTTGAGATGCTTTCCTTCTCAGTCACTTTTAGTATCTCAGATATTCTAAGAAATTTCTTGTCTTTATAAATTTGCATGTGCTTTTCCTACTGATAGAAGTTCTTTGCTTCCAATTCTTTGCAGAGCTGATTTCTTCTCATCCTTTAAGCATTAGCTTAATTTTGAGCCTCTTAGTCAAGCTTTTATGTCAACCATAGGGAAGAAAGATTTCTACCTACTTTCCCCCAAATTTTTCTCTCTTAAAGTACTTTGTTACTTTCATAGAGCTTTTCTAAGAGTATGTATACACAAATTCACAGAAATTGAACAACATGCTTCTGAACGTCCAGTGGGTCAAAGAAGAAATAAAGCAGGAAATAAAAAATTCCTTGAAATGAATGAAAACACAAGCACAACTTACCAAAATCTATGGGATACTTCAAAAGCAGTTCTAAGAGGGAAGTTTATTGCAATAAGTGCTTATATCAAAAGAACAGAAAGACTTCAAAAAACAACCTAACATTAAATCTCAAAGAACTAGAATAGCAAGGACAATCTAATCCCAAAACTAGTAGATGGAATTAAATAATTAGAATCAGAGCAGAATTAAATGAAATAGAGATAAAAAGAATGAAACAAAAAGTTGGTTTTTTGAAAGGATAAACAAAATAGACAAGCCATTGGCCAGACTAAGTAAAGAAAAAGAAGAGAGAAGACCCAAATAAAAATCAGAAATGAAAAAGGAGATATTACAGCTGATACCACAGAAATGCAAAGGATCATTAGAGACTATCGTGAACAACTATATGCCAACAAATTTGAAAACGTGGAGGAAATGGATACATTTTTGGACACATACAAACTACCAAGACTGAATCAAGAAGAAATAGAAAACCTGAACAGACCAATAACAAGCAACAATAATGAAGCAGTAATCAGCAGTCTTCCAACAAAGAAAAGGCAAGGACCAAATAATCTCACTGCTGAATTCTACCAAACCTTTAAAGAAGAATTAACACCAGCCCTTTTCAAACTATCCCAAAAAACTGAAACAGGCCATTCTCCCAAATTCATTCTGTGAGGCCAGCATTACCCTGACACCAAAATCAGGCAAGGGCAGAACAAAAAAAAGAATACTACAGTCCAATATCCTTGATGAACATAGATGCAAAAATCCTGAACAAGATATTAGCAAACAGAATACAACAGCACATCAAAAAGATTAAGCACTGTGATCAAGTGGGTTTCATCCCAGGGATGCAAGGATGGTTCAACATACACAAATCAGTAAATGTGATACACCACAGCAACAAAAGCAAGAACAAAAGCCATATGATTATCTTAATAAATGCAGAAAAAGAATTTGACAAAATTCCACATCCCTTCATGATAAAGACCCTCAAAAAACTGGGTACAGAAGGAAAATATCTCAACAAAATAAAAGCTATATATCACAAACCCACCTCCAACATCATCCTGAGTGGGAAAAAAAACTGAAAGCTTTTCCTTTAAGAACAAGAGCAGGATGAAGGATGCCCACTCTCACCACTCCTATTCACCATAGTATTGGAGTATTAGAGTAATCAGGCAAGAGAAAGAAATAAAGGGCTTCCAAATAGGAAAAGATGAAGTCAAATTGTCCTTATTCACAGATGACATGACCCTATATATAGAAAAATCCATAAACTCTACCAAAAAACTCCTAGAGCTCATAAACAAAATTCAGTAAAGTTGCAGGATACAAAATCAATACGCAAAAATCAGCAGCATTTTTATATACCAACAACGAACAAGCAGAACAAGAAATGAAAAAAAGTAAGCCCATTTACAACAGTTACCAAAGGAATAAAACACCTAAGAATAAATTTAACCAAAGAGGTTAAAGATCTGTACTATGAGAAATACAAAACTGCTGAAGGAAATTAAAGAGGACACCAAAAGAAGGAAAGGCATTACTTGTTCATGGACTGGAAAAATTAACATTGTGAAAATGTCCATGCTACCCATAGCGATCTACAGATTCAGTGCAACCCCCATCAAAATACCAATAAAATTCTTCATCGATATAGAAAAAAAGCAATCCTAACATTTATATGGAATAACAAAAGACCCTGAATAGCCAAAGCAATTCTGAGCAAAAAGAAACAAAACCAGAGGCATTGTACTACCTGAATTCGAACTATACTACAAAGCTATTGTAGCCAAAACAGCATGGTACTGGCATAAAAACAGACACAGAAACATGGAACTGAATAGAGATCCCAGAAATCAAGCCAAGTACTTACAGCCAACTGATCTTCAACAAAGGCACTAAGAACATGCACTGGGGGAAATGACACCCTCTTCAGTAAATGGTGCTGGGAAAACTGGACATCCAGGTGTAGAAGAATGAAACTAGACTCATACCTCTCACCATATACCAAAATCAACTCAAAATGGAACAAAGACTTAAGTATAAGACATGAAACTATAAAACTCCCAGAAGAAAACATAGGGGAAACACTTCAGGACATAGGACTAGGTGAAGACTTTATGAGTAATACCCCAAAAGAACAAGCAACAAAATAAAAAAAATAAACAAAGGGGATTATAGCAAACAAAAAACTGCTGCACAGCAAAGGAAACAATTGAGTGAAAAGACAGCCTAAAGAATGACAGAAAATATTTGCAAATTATACATTCAACAACGGATTAATATCCAGAATATACAAGGAACTCAAACAATTTAACAGTAAAAAAACAAATAATCCAATTAAAAATGGGCAAAGGAATTGAACAGACATATTTCAAAGTAAGACATACAAATGGCTAACAGGTACATGAAAAAATGCTCAATATCACTAATCATTAGGGAAATGCAAATCAAAACCACATTGAAATATCATGTCACCCCAGTTAGACTAGCTATTATCAAAAAGACAGAATAACAAATGTTGATAAGGATGTGGAGAAAGGGGAGCCTTTCTACTCTGTTGGTGGGACTGTAATAGTTAGTACAGCCATTATGGAAAACAGTATGGAGATTTCTCAAGCAACTACAGATAGAACTACCATACGATCCAGCAATCTCACTTCTGGGTATATATCCAAAGGAAGGGAAATTATTATGTCAAAGAGAAACCTGCACCCCTGTGTTCACTGTAGCTCTATTTACACTAGCCGAGATATTGAACCAACCTAAATGTCCACTGACAGATGACTAGATAAGAAAAACATGGTATATACACAATGGAATACTCAGCCATAAAAAAGAATAAAATTCTGCCATTCACAGCAACATGGACAAGCTTGGAGAAAATTATGTTAAGCAAAATAAGCCAGGCATAGAAAGAGAAATACTGCATATCCTCATTCATAAGTGGGAGCTAAGAATGAAAGAAGGAAAAAAAGGAAGGAAAGAAGGAAGGAAAGAAGAAAGACCACAATAAAATGTTGAACTTTCAGAAGGAGAGAACTGATCTATAGTTACTAGAGGTGGGAAAGGAGAAGGGGGGTTCGGGAGTAATAGGGTAAGGCACACAAAGAATAATTATGATCTGTAATGGTGACCATGCTGATAATATTCATTTGATCATTACATACTGTACACAAATACTGACAGTCAACTCTGTAACCCATAAATTTGTATAATCAAAAATAATTTTAAAAAAGCGTATGCATATATGTACTGGTTTGTTTCTTGTCACTGTCTATTAAATATGAATTCTTTGAGGGTGGCTGTCTTGAGTATTTGTTTATGATTATATAACCAGCACCTACCACAGTTTATTCCTCACAATTTAAGTATTAAATAAACATCTAATGAATGAATGAATGAATAAAAGATTTGTAAAGCTAGTCATTTCTATATCTTCAAATATTTGAGTTCCTATCTTAGAGTAATTTGTTGAATTTTTTAATTCCCCAACATTCTTTGATCAACTATCACTAGATTACAAGCACTTTGGAAAAATAATAAAGGCATATATATAATAAGAATATTTGAAATTTCTATGCAAATAATACTTAAAGTATATTATGCTGATAATTGTGGTACTCACTGTACACCCATGTACCAATTAGAGAGAGATCATGAAAAGAATACAAGACTTTGAAGACACTACTAGTGTTTTAAGCATTTTAAACATCCACTAAAGAAAGTCCATACATGACTGAATACAATATAGTAGAATAAACACTGGAGTAGCAGCCAATGATTCTGAATTTTAACACTGGTTCTGTCACTGTCCATGTGGCCTCGGACACAAAACTACTTCTCTAGGTCTCAGTTTTTTACCTTCATGAGGGATGATGTGAGAGTAATTTGCATAATACCAACTAAATGTTCTCCATGTTTAAGACATTATGGCTGTTAACAATAATATAAAGAATATTAGAGAAAATCTGATCTTTCTTAAACATATACATTTATTTTAAATTTAAATATACAGTTTAGGTAAGAAAAATACTGATTTTTTTAAAGTCTGATTTGAATAGAATGTCAAAATTTTTCAGGAACTCTATCATCAATTATTAAATAACATTGTAAGGACTTGATATTCTAAAATTGTAAACTCTTCCTCAAACTGCTGTGTATTAGAAACCATAAAATTATTAAAAATATTTTTTAGCTGCCCATTCCACATACACACTATCATATTGTTTGTGTTTTCAGGACAGTATAAGGCATTATGAAGAATTAATGGTCTTAGCAGTTTCTAGATAACAAAAATGTATGAATCATCACATACTATTATGAATATTTTATTATTATTTCCTAAACAAAAACATACATACACTTAAAGTAAATTGAGTTCAAAACTGTTGAAAAATAAGTGTTGAGAGAGCAAGTAAAAACTGGCAGTCAGCTCACTTTAAATTGTTGTAGCCTTTAACTACTAAGCATTTTACCGATTCATTAGAACATTGTGATTATTTATCTGTGAATCTTAACCTTGTCATTGTACCACCTTGCAGGCAGATATACTAATTCAGAGTTTATGTATGAAAACGAAATCAATGTTTGACTTCCAATTTCAGGCTGTAGGAGAAATGAAATCATTACTAAGTTGCGTCTGGATTGTTTTCCTACTAAATCATAGCCACTGTTACAGCATTTAGATTAAGAGCACAGGTTTTGGGACTTTATTAATTAGGTCATGAGCTAGAGTTATGGACTCAGTTATGCTGCAATAATAAATTAACCCCCCAAATCTCAGTGGCTTAATACAATATTAGCTGATTAGGTTTTTTAACCCACGTGGTCATTTGGGGCCTCATGATACTTTAGAGTCCATGTCTTAGTCCATTCAAGTTGCCTATAACAAAAATACCATAAACTCAGTGGCTTATAGACAATGAACATTTATTTGTCACAGTTCTGTAGGCTGGAAGTCCAAGATCAAGGTACTGACAGATCCCGTGTCTAGTGAAGGTCCATTCCTCTAGATGGCAACTTCTCAATGAGTCTTCACATAGTGGAATAGGCAAACAAGCTCTCATGGGCTCTGCCCTCAGCTCTCATGACTTAGTCGCCTGCCAACAGACCCTCCTATTAATACCATCACACCGAGGATTAAATTCCAACTTGTAAATTTTGTGGGGACGCAAACATTCAGACCATTAACAGTCAACTGTTGAGAATGCTGTTGGTTTCTACGGCAGGTGAAGCAAAAGAGCTGGAGGATCATTCACTGAGTCTTAAGTGCTTTGGCTCAGAATTGATCCAAGTATAAGTAATAGGTAGAACTAGTCACATTTCTCCAATGAACTGCAAAAGGCCTGTGAAAAGTGGAGGAGCACGTGGATATCTGATCAGCAGTAAACGTTTCTACTACACAGCTATGTTTGAATCCCAGCCATGTTAATTATCAGCTATGCCAAAGTTAAATAACTTTCAACAAATTACATAACCCTCTCCAAGCTCCAACACTTTTGTGGACAACTAGGATGTATATATGTACTCTTAAAATGTATTTAAATGAGACAATACATACAATATACTTATCTTTACAGCTGGTATTATGTTAGCGTTTGGGGGAAATGCAATGTAATTTTTCCCTGCAATTATTAAAAGTAGAAAATAGGCTAGATAGATAGACAGACAGATATGGATAGGTGATAAAAAGAGTATTCAAGACACATTCTCGTGTGAGAAGCAGTGAAATATCTAGTATTTGCCTAGATTCTGAGCTCCTAAAGCTATAGGACTATGTCTTTTCATGTTATTTCCTCAGAAGTCAAAACAGTACTTGACATAGTGACTTTTCCACACATGTTTGTTAACTTAAAGCTTTGTACTTTATAGCATGATACGCAAATGCCAGTTATTATGAAAGGAAGTATAGTTGGCACTGATACACATATCTATAACACTGTATTAAAAAAATAATTACCATTTTTGGCCTGATATTTTCCTGCTGGGCCAGAGACCAGTGGTACTTTTTCCTTTATTACAGTTACTAGGCTTTCACATGGTCACCTGTACGGAAGTACAAAACGGTCCTTTCCTTGCCATCTGTTTCTAAACTTGACCTCCTTGCCTCACTCTGAGATTGTCTGCTTTCAAATCCTGACTTTACCACTACAAGGAAGAGATAGGAACTACAGTTTAATGTTTTACATATCTCCTTTATATAGATTACATGAAAGATTGAAAATGTATTTTATTTTAATATTGCCACGAAGATTGATGACACAAATGTAAGTTATTAATCTCACTGAACTGACAATCAACAGGGAAGGAAGGAAACAATTTAAGTCACACCTTTTAACTGGCTTTTACATACGTATAATATGATGATTTGATAGCATCGTGTAAATAACTTTTTATTTCTTAACTATACCTTCCATTCTAGGCATAATAGCAAAAAAATCAACATTTCTCTATAAATTCAAATCATGTCTCAATACAATATTCTATTTACTTTATCACTGACAAATAGATCATATCGTATTCTTCTCCTGAAAAAATATATACTTTTCAAGAACTAAACCTTTTGTGAATGTATATTTCTCTATAATGAAAGACACTCGGGTAAAGTTGAATAGTATATCTTAGATGCCTACAGATACACACATATTGAAATTGCATTTGCAATAGATTTAAAAATAAATGCTAACCCCAATTTTTTAAAACCTGAAAGCCTTGTGTTCTTGATGACAATAAGTATATAAAATTTTATCCTGTAGTACTTTGTATCTTCTCATAAGTAATCTTTCTGGTTTTGTTTAAAACAAGACCAGAAGCAACAATAATCTCCTTCAAATATTACTCAATTGAATGCCTTAAACTAAAAATAAATCTTGTAAGAAAAAGAAAAATCAAGGCCAACAGGTTATGGATGATTTAGGTAAGTTCTTCTCTACAAAACAGATACACGCTAACTTCTGAGGCTCTTTCTTCACTAATTATAAGGTTGACTGACAGAGATGGTTGTCTTTTGTGAATAAATGAAAATTCTTTAAATCCCACCAGTAACATTAAATCATAGACTGATTAAGACATATAATTTTATCACTCTTAAACTTCTTCCACTATTTTTTAGCCTGGTAGTCATTATCTAGTAAATCACATTGCGAAATTAAAAACAATAAATAGATTATTTGAATGATGACTCAAAGTACGATTCTGATAAAATTTCTCTAATCACTCACCATTATTGAAAAGAAGCTGATTTAACTGAACCTGTAAAAGAGACTGCATTTTCTAATCATACCTCAGCTGTAGATGCTTATTATTCAAAGGAAGCCATATGTATTTTCAAGCATCCTTAATTAAAATAATGCATATAATCTTAGGTGTCTTTCTCCCTTGGTGATTATTTTGGAGTTATTCTGATCTTTTATTATTTCTTATGCATAGAAAATATTTTCTTGTTAGCACTGAGCAAAGACAAATTTGAAAATAATTCATTAACACCTATACCAGAAATCTCTTGAATAATATCTTTGTGTTTTAGAGGTAAACACTAAAATTCAACATCAGGTTGGAATTTTATGAAGCAACATCAAGAATAATTCTGGGCTATATTCATTCTTCAACAACAAAAACCACAAAATTATGATATAATTTCCTTGATCAACTACATATAGATCAAGCCTTTGTTAGAGAGTACATAAGTACACAATAAATAACATACTTAAAAAGAATGGTGAGGGTAGGCAATAATATGTATGTATGTATTTCACAATTTTTCATATGTGTATGTGTAATATAGGTATACACGCATCCTTATATAGATGATACATATATAGAGAGAGAGGCATGTATATATATATATTTCTATATGTGTGTATATATACATGTTTATGTTTAGATATAGAGAGACATGCATATATACACATATATAGAAATGTGTATGTGTGTATATGTATATTTACACATATACATATATATGTATGTTTATATATGTATATTTACACATACATATATGAAAAATTGTGAAATATATACATATATATTCTTCCCTACCCTCACCATTCTTTTAAAGTATCTATATATGTCTATGCATAAACATATATACCTGCATACATATTTTCACATATACATATATGGATATATAGATATATAATAGTACAAACTATTTACTCATCCCATAGAAATATTTACAGAGACCATAATATTTGCCAGACATTTGTGCAAGGGGCTTCATTATCTTAGAAATCAGTAGACTTAGTGACAATATTCATTCATGATCACCAATGTCTTTCGGGCCTTTTTTTCTGTCCAACGTCCTATTCTCCAAAATGGTTATTTAAATACTAAAACTTTGGCCACCCTACTATTTTATCTTCACTTCTAGCTAATTCACAATAAAAATCTTCACAGGGAAATATCTCAACTGTCTCACATCTAGTCAACAAGTATATATACCGAGCATTCATCTTTCCTAATTCCCTGTTGTTTCAATGTAAGCAAGGGGCATCCTTTGGAAAATAGGCCCCGTATTTCTTTCCTACATTCCCTCCCCTCCTGCTTTACCAGGAACGAGGCGGCAGCCTGCGGGGCTCCAAAGGCCCAGGCTTCCGGCTTCTCCCACAGCCTGGCACACAGCGCCTCCCCACCTTGCCCGCCCCTCCCGGGTCAAATTTCATGAAAGAGATATTATACTCACAGTCTTGATTTTCTGACATCACACTTATTCCTGTACCTATTGCATTAGACTTCCAACCTCACTACTGACATCATTTTGGTCAAGACTACCACGGACTGTGGTTTGCCAAACCCAATAGCCTCTAATGGAGCCTTTGGCACAATGTACCTTCTTGAAACAGACTGTCTTTGTCTTCTGTCACTGCCAGCTCTGGATTTACTTTCAACCTTTTAGCTGTTCTTCCTCTATTTATTTTGTTGAAGTCTTATCACACCTCTGAAATGCTAATAGTTCTCCATACAATTTCACTAGGTAATTCGATCCACTGCTATAGTTTTAAATATCATGTGCAGAGAGAATGATTGACAAGTCTAGAATCCTCAGCCCAACACTCTTTAGGTTCAGATGGGTGTATAGAACTGCCTGGTGAACATGTCCTCTGAGGGCTGAGGGATTCATGGATACTTCCCACTTAATATGTCAAGAATTAAACTTATTATACTCTCTGTACACTTTTTTTAAACAAAGATCTCTATTTAATAAGTTTTTGTTCACCTAACTAGCATATTTTATAATGACCTCACCTCTACCTCTGGAGTATTCTGGAAATACCATTTATGAATATAATTTATTGTATATAAGGAACATAAAATATAAACCTATATGTGTCATTCTAACCACATATGCAGACATACAACATGATATGTTTATCTCTGGAAACCATATTGAAGGCAGAATAATCGTTAGCTAAAAATATTCTGAAGTTGAACTATATTGATGGGTAAAATATCATTCTGAGGAAAATTGTCTGTGTTATTAACCATTTTCAAGGAGTCCAAGGGTATAGAAAAAGAAGGTAGAGTGGCCCCTGTAAGATAGTAAAAATCTCGATATCTTGACAAAAATCATCTTCGATGAAGAGTGTAGTGACAAGAACACAAGTTTCTGACTCTCACTGATATACTCAAAACTATTTAAAAGCTCCAGATGAGCTATTTTAAAGTAGAGCAGCTTCTCAACGAGATTAAAGCAGTAATCAGAAATCTTCCAACAAAGAAAAGCCGAGGACCAAATGGCTTCACTGATGAATTCTACCAAAACTTTAAAAAGGAATTTAAGAATACCAATTCTTTCCAAACTATTCCCAAAACATTGAAACATAGGCCATTCTCCCAAATTCATTCTATGAGGCCAGCATCACCCTGATACCAATCCCAAAGATACAACAAAAAAACAAAAATAAAGCAAATATCCTTCGTGAACTTAGATGCAAATCCTCAGCAAAATACTAGTGAACAGAATACAGCAACATATCAAAAAGATTATACACCATGATCAAGTGGGATTCATCCCAGGGACACAAGGAAAATCAATAAATGTAATACACCATTCCAATAAAATCAAGAACAAAAACCATATGATCATCTCAAAAGATGCAGAAAAAGCATTTAACAAAATTCAACACACAAGACTCTCAACAAATTAGGCATAGATGGAAGTTATCTCAACACAATAAAAGCCATATATGACAAAGCCACTGCCAATATCATCCTGAATGGGGAAAAGCTGAAATCTTTCCCCTTAAGAACAGGAACAGGAAGTAGGATGCCTGCTCTCACCACTCCTATTTAACATAGTATTGGAAGTACTTGCAAGTGCAATTACACAAAAGAAAGAAATAAAGGGCATCCAAGAAGGAAAAGACAAAATCAAATTGTCTCTGTTTCCAGATGACATGATTCGATCTATAGAAAACCCAAGAGACTACAAAAACAACTCTTAGAGCTGGTACACGAATTCAGTAAGTTTGCAGGACACAAAATCAATATACAAAATCAGTGGCATTTTTATACCCCAACAACAAACTAGAAGAGGAAGAAATCAAGAAAGCAAGCCCATTTACAATAGTCAACAACAGCAAAAAATACCTAGGAATAAATCTAACCAAGGAGGTGAAAGATCTCTACAATGAGAACTATAAATTACTACTTAAAGAAATTAAAGAAGACACCAAAAGATGGAAAGACATTCCTTGCTCATGGATTAGAAGAATCAACACAGTGAAAATCCCTACTATCCAAAGTCACCTACAGATTCAATGTGTTCCCCATTAAAATACCAATGAAATTCTTCAGAGAAATAGAAAAAACAATCCTAATGCTCATATGGAACAACAAAAGACCCTGAGGGGCCTTCAAGCTATATTACAAATTTATAGCAACCAAAACAGCATGGTACTGGCATAAAAACAGACACATGGACCAATGGAACACAACAGAGAACCCAGAAATGAATCCACATATTTACAGCCAACTGATCTTTGACAAAGGCACCAAGAACATACTATGGGGAAAGGAGAACCTCTTCAATAAATGTTGCTGGGAAAACTGGATATACATATGAAGAAGAATAAAACTTGACCCATTCCTCTCAACATATACCAAAATCAACTCAAAATGGATTAAAGACTTAAATATAAGGCCTGAAACTTTAAAACTCCTAGAAGAAAACATAGGGGAACACTCCAACATATAGGACTGGGCAAAAACTTTATGAATAAGACTCCAAAAGCACAAACAAACAAACAAACAAAAATAAACAAACGGGATTATATAAAACTAAAAACCTTCTGCATAGCAAAGGAAACAATCAGCAGAGTGAAAAGACACTCTATAGAATGGAAAAAATATCTTCAAACTACAAAGCCAGCAAGGGATTAATAACGAGAATATATAAAGAGCTCAAACAGCTTTATAGCAAAAAACCAAATAATCCAATTAAAAAATGGGCAAAAAAGCTGAATAGACATTTCTCAAGGGAGGACATACAAATGACCAACAGGTATATGAAAAAATACTGAACTTCACTAATCAAGGAAATGCAAATCAAAACCACTTTGAGATTACCTCACCCCAGTCAGAATGGTTATTATAAAAAAGACAGAGAATAACAAATGCTAGCCCGGATGTGGAGAAAGAGGAACCCTCCTATACTGTTGGTGGGATGGAATATTAGTACAGCTATTATACAGAACAGTATGGAGTTTCCTCAAACAACTACAGATAGAACTACCTTATGATCCAGTAACCCCACTACTGGAGATATATCCAAAGGATTGGAAATCATCACGTCAAAGGGATACCTGCACTCCCATGTTTACTGCAGCTCTATTTACATTAGCCAGGTGATGGAACCAACTTAAATGTCCATCAATGGATGAGTGGATAAGGAAATTGTGGTATAACATACACAATGGAATACTATTCAGACATAAAAAAGAATGAAATTCTGCCATTTGCAGCAACACAGATGAGCCCAGAGAAAATTATCCAAAGTGAAACAACCAGGTGCAGAAAGAGAAATACTGCATGTTCTCATCATAAGTGGGAGCTGAGTCCATAAGCAAACAAACAAACAATGGAGAGAGAAAGAAAGAAACAATCACAATAATTCATTGAACTTTTAGAAGGAGAGAAAAGAATCGTGGTTATTAGAGGTGGAAAAGGGGAAAGGAGGGGAAGAGGGAGGAGGTTTAAGAAGAAAGTGGTTAAAGGACACAAAGAATGATTGCGTATTGTAGTGATGAATAAGCTATCTATCCTGATCTAACCGTCACACATGGTACACAACTACTGAAAATCAGCTTTGTACCCCACATATATGTATAATACATTATATTTTAAAAATTAATAAATAAACTAGAACAGCTTCTATCTTGGAGAAAACATGTGTTATAGAGAGTGGAGGGCAGGGGAGGTTCTGGTTGGGGAAGGCAAGTAGTACATGAGTAGTTTTCTTTTGAGATCTGTTCTTATCAGTGATGTTTTCACTTGTTCTGTGACTCCAGTCGTATATTCCTTCTCCTTTTTTTTTTTTTAATTCTCTGTGTGTAAAAGTTAGGAAAAAGCCAAAAGATTAGTAAAGCTGTTTTAGAGAGCCATAAACTTACTCTCTCTTTTTATTTTTGTTCAGGCCCTAAATGGCTTTAGGAGGGAAAATGTGCTAAGGGAGAACTATATGGAATTTTAGTCAGAGTTTTTAACCAACACACACCAGATCTATCTCTCATTGCCTTTTCCTCGTCTCGGTTCATGTTACCACCATTCATTCACCTAGTTAATAAAAACAAAAACTTGGAAATAATCTTTGACCTTATATTTTCCATTTTTCTGGACAGAATAGAGCAGAGATGTTGGCCTGTTTTGTTTATTATCATATCCCCAGAACAGTGAATGGTAAAGTAAACATGCAATAAATATTTTAAAATACTTAATAATTTAATATTTCTGGAGTCAGACTATTTCTTTTAATTCTTCTGCCACTGCTCTAATCCGAGCCACATCACTCATCTGCACCACTGCACCTGCTTTTGAACTGGTCTCCCTGGAATGATTCTTGCTACTCTCCAATCCATTTTTCATATTGTAGTAGAATGACCTTTTCAAAATGCTAGTCGAATAATATGTCCTCATGGTTCAGAACTCTAAAGTAACTTTCCTTTGTTCTTAAGGTAATTTCTAGACTTAGCCACATGTCTTTATATGTCTTCTTACTTCTCTAGCAGTATCCCTTGAACTGTTTTGTTTATATCTTGAATTCTATGTCCTATTCATATAGAACTTCTTTGAGTGTCTTAATGAGCCAAATCTTTCTCACTTCTGGGATTTACCCATAGCACCGCCTTTCTCTGGAGTAATTTTGTTCTACTTCTTCACTTTAATAAATCATTTTACAGCTCCATTTGACACCACTGCTGTCCAGGAGGCTTTTCTTGAACTTGTGAAATTCACCTGTGCTGAATTCTTCCTTATGCCCACTTCTTTTTTTTTTTTTAAATCAGAACTTGTATCACGTTTATTATAATTTCTTATTTACTGTATATCTTACGAACTTAATTGTAATCTTCATGTGGACAGGGTCAAGATTTGCCTCGCTCACTGGATACTTCCTGAACTTTAGTACTTCAGAGAAGAATCTGCTACTAGGAAGAACTTAACAGTATTTGAATAAATAAGTTATTTCATTTAATTCCCATTATATCTCTATAAAAGGGAGTATTTCTCCTTAGTTTACAGATAAAGAAACTGAGACTTAGGTCAAGAAAATTGTGAAATGTTTGCAACTGCTTGCTTTGTGACATTCAAGTCAGTTTAATGTCCCTGACATTCAGTTTCACCATCTATTCAAAAGGGATGATAAATCTTACCTTAAAATAGATGACAGAGATTATGATAAGAAAGGTAAATGTCTAGAACAGGGACTGGAAAACTATGTCCTGTAAGTAAATCCAGCCCACTGCCTATATTTGTAGGACCCATGAGTTAAAAATGGTTTTTAAATTTCTAAGTAGTTGAAAAAAATCAAAAGAACATAATTTTATAACAGGTTAAAAAATTATATTAAGTAGTTGAAAAAAATCAAAAGAACATAATTTTATAACAGGTTAAAAATTATATGAAATCTAAACTTTGCTGTTAATAAATAAAATCTTATTAAAATATAGCTATGTCCATTCACTGACATATTTTCTGATTGCTTTTGTGCTAGTAGAGTTGAGTAGTTACAACAGATAGCACAGGCCCGCAAAGCCAAAATATTTCTTCTCTGGCCCTGGTCTAGAGCAAAGCTTGTAGGCATTTAATAGTTATAATTTTTACTACTGTTTTTAACAAAAGTGATCACAAATAAATTGCTAGTCGAAGTAGCTTGTAACTCATCTAACCAGCAAAATTTCTGGCCAATGAAAACCTATAATGACAAGCTATTTTATTCTTTTTCTAATTAATACATTGTATACATATAGTCAAACAATTAAATGTTTGCCTTCAACAAGATAAACCACTTAGAAGTACAGAGAATTGTTTATGATCTTTATTATGAGTGCTTTAGGGATAAGGCTCACTTTTTTTTTTAACCTTACCTCACTTTCCAACTCTGTATAATAAAGCTACTTAAAAGAATCCACAAATATTTATCACTCAAAGATATTCCTCCAAGATCAGGATGCTAATGAAAGGTATCTGAACACTGAAGAGTTAACCTGAGTATCCAAGGTTTGTGGAGTTGACAAGATTAGGCTCAGACAAGTATTGAAGCCCTCTTCTCGTGATGGTGAGCAGTCTTTCAAATACTAATGTTTTCCAGCCTAGGACCATGAACTAATTGGCCTCCCTGCTAAAGTATCAATGTGTTCTGGAACTTAGCTTGGTCAACAATTGCCATTTAAAAATGTTTAGCTACTTGGGATTCTGGGACACAATGTAACCATATGGGACACTGATCCTTTGGTAAATATGCAGTCATTAAGGGTTTTGGGTACACTTATGTATTAGTTCGTTTCAGGTATTCTGTTGCTTTTAATAGAATACCTGAAACTGGGTAATTTCTAAAGAAACAAAATTTATTTTTCGTGGTTTAGGAGGCTGGAATGTCCATGGTCCAGGAGGCACATGTGGTGAGGGCCGCCTTCTGTGTGGGGACTCTCTACAGGGTTCTGTGGTGATGCAGGGTATCACATAGCGAGAATGGCAAGAGCAAGCAAGTTAACCTTCTCATTTGCTCTCCGTATGAAGCCATCAGAACCATGCACATGACACCTCATTAAACCATGAACCCATTACTCTATGAATAGATTAATCCATTCATGAGGGCAAAGTCCTCATGATTCAATCACCCCTCAAAGGCCCCACTGTGTAGTACACTAACGCTTATAAAGCAAATGTATTTCACAGGGCCTAGTTTCCAAAGCCCTGTAGTTTCAGGTTTAACCTAACTATTTAAAATTACATATAGAAATGTTAAGCTTGCAAAAGACAGGAAACTTTCCCCAGGCTAACGTCTCTGTTGTGGATATAGAATGGTAACACAGCAAAGTTGCTGGCTCTCAAGGACAGATGTCCTTGAGAGTAGGCTAACCTACTGATTGATATGTTAAGAAAGTTGCTTTATTGTTATGTAAAAATACTGAGGAAACTGCTGCAGGAAAACACAGTATTTGCTAAGAACAAGCTTTTGTTGGTGGACCAACTTAACCTTTTGCAAACTGCACTACGGAATGTCACTTTGTTATCTCCCTGATGTTACCAGCCTCTATTGTTAAATTATACTTAACCATAACTCCACCTACACTGATTTTCTGTAACTTTCTGGTTTGGAGAATAAATACCGAGACAGAACCCCAGTTCAGTGTTAATTTCCCAAAGGAGGAATGCCTCTCTCTTGAGGGTTCTGGGAAGCTATCCCCTTCGGGGTGTCTCACTGCTCATAAAAGATGGGCTTTGAGTAATCCTTTTTGCATCTCCATCACTGAGTTGAAGAGAGGTGACAAATCCATGTGAGACAAAGCAACACTCCACCTTTCAAATACCATAGACAGATTTCCCACCCTTTTAACACTTCTATAGTGGGGAACAGTTTCCAATACATGAACTTTTGGGGGATACACTTGACCTGTAATGACTTACAAACCAAACATAATTTAAGTAAGAAATTCAAGCTTTTGAGAACTAGAGATTCTGTATCCTCCCTCTTGTGCCGTATCTCTTTCCCCTCCCCGTTTCCTCTTTATAGTACCTCATGGCCTATTTTGTCATCCATAAATTCCCCTGACCTAATCATTCTTTCTGCAGATTTGGAGTCCAAAAGCTATTCAAAATACAAGATTATTCATATGATTAAATTGTAAATGTCCTGTTATGTCCTTTGCTAAGTTATGTCCTTTTTAAGAAAATTATTTTTTAATTCACATGTAATAATTGTACATATATATGGGTACAGAGTGATATTTTGGTACATACATACAATGTGCGATGATCAAACAAGGGTAATTAGCATATCCATCACCACAGATATTATTTCTTTGTGTTGAGAACATTTAAAGTCCTCTGTTCTAGTCATTTGAAAATTATAGACTGAATTATTAATTATGCTCACCTAACACTACTATAGAACACCAGAACTTATTCTTACTATATAGCTCTAAGTCTGTATCTGTTAACTAACCTCTCCCTATCCCCCATCCCCCACCTTTCCCAGCTTCTGGTAATTACAATTCTACTCTCTACTTCTAAAACTTCAAAAATTTTAGCTCTCACACAAGAGAGACAACATGTGGTATTTCTCTTTCCATGCCTGACTTATTTCACTTAACATAATGTCTTCCAGGCTCATCATGTTGCTGTGAATGACAGCATTTCATTCTTTTTTATGGCTGAGTAGTATTCCATTGTGTATATAAACTACATCTATATTAGTTTGTTTCTGTTGCTTATAACATAGATATCTTAAACCAGTGGTTTATAAGAAAATGAAATTTATTGCTTATAGTTTCAGAGGCTGACAAGTCCAAAGTCCAGGGAATGCATCTGGTGAGGGTCTTCTTTGGTGGTGGTTGTACAGCAATGCAGGGGTCTCATGTGGCAGAAAATGGCAGAGCAAAGAGAGGAAGACTTTCATGCTCTCCTTTTAAAGCCCTCAGAACTATGCCCATGACTTCGATTAAACCATCAACTTAATCACCTACTCAAGGCCCAATTGAATCACTTATTCAATTACCATAAAAGGATATCCCCCCTCTTAACACTGTCATAGAGGGGACCAAGTTCCTAATATCTGGAACTTTGGGGACACAGTTTAAGCCTCAATGAGTTTGGAAAGGGGGACATTCAATCCACATCAACATCTTCTTTATCCATTCATCTGTTGATAAGACACAGGTTGATTCCATATCTTGGCTATTGTGTATAATGCTACAGTAAACATGGGGGTGCAGATATCTTCTTGGTATACTGATTTCCTTTCTTTTGGATAAATACCCAGCTGTGAGATTGCTGGATCACATGGTAGCTCTATTTTTAGTTTTTTGAGGAATCTCCGTACAGTTTTCCATAATGGGTATACTAATTTATAGTCCCACCAACAGTGTGTACAAGTTCCTTTTCTCTGCTCCTTTGGCAAGTTATGTCCTTTCTTAAAGACATCCTAAAATATTTCCTTCATCAATGTTTTAGTTTATTGATTGGCCTTGTTTTGAACTTAATGTTGAACTTACTCATGAGGAGCATAGTTGAATAAGTTGATGAGATGATTTTGTTCTGGGTCAAACAGAACCAGATTTGAACTTGCCATTTGACTGGCTGCATGACTCTGTACTAGGGCAAGTTTTTTATATCTGAATCACAGAATCCTAAGGCAAGTTACTAGGGCATGTTTTTTATATCTGAATTGCAGAGTCCTCATCATTAAAATTGGGTAATACTATTTAACTCACAAAACCCATTGGGATTATTCAAATAATATAACATAGAAAATGTCTATAAGAATATAATCTATAAAATAATATAAAACCTGTGGCTCACAGTAGACACCAAATCAGTATTCATTTTTTTTTTCTTTCTTCCCTCTTTCCTCACCTCTAATTGTCTTAGGGTGGGAAAAGCACCAAGATACATATTCAAGAAATACTTCTTCGTGAGTAAATGGAATGTTGAATCACCTGTAAAAGGAGCTCTGTCTAAAAGATCTCTCCATTGTATGCCAGACTAACATATAATGCCATGTATCTATGTTAGGGATTTAATATTTTGACTAAAGAAATTCTGACTAAGCATATACTACAGCTGAATGAGTGCAAGATGGGATTTGGGAAAAGACCTAGTCCTGAAATTGGACTATGCTGTTTATTTCCTATGTTATTTATACTCAGTGGGCCTCAGATTCCTCTTCTGTGGCATTAGGGTAAAATCCACCTTACAGGCCTGCAGGTGGATGTGAAGTCTTTTCATGATCCCATTTTCTTCCTCCTTTCCAGCATCTCTCCTGCTGTTCCTTCTCTCCAGCCATACCAGACACAGTTCTCCACTGGTGTGGTCCTGAGCAAATGTTTCTGAAAATGTTGTTTCCTCCATCTGAGATGTCTTTCCACACGAGGCTCTGATTCATCTTTCACATATGGGAGTAAATGTTCCTCATCTGAAAGATGATTTTAGTACTAACCATGTGAGGTAGAGTTGCTCCTCCTTTCTTTGTTCCCATAGTCATCTGTGCATCATGCTTTCACATGTTTCATCACAGGTAAGTAAAATCACTAGTTACGCACCGATCCCAGACTTCAAGGATAGATTCAAGGCTCATTCAGCTTTGATACCTCAACATGTAGGAGAGTATTAACACACAAATAAGACAGAGGGAAATGGAAACATACTTGGTAATCTTTAAAGTCATCAAAATATCCAATTTTAAAGATTTGGTGGAACAAAAGTGTAGATCAGCACAAGGCAAGTCGTTGAATGAGGAAAAATTCTGT
This sequence comes from Cynocephalus volans, assembly GCF_027409185.1. Classification (NCBI taxonomy): domain Eukaryota; kingdom Metazoa; phylum Chordata; class Mammalia; order Dermoptera; family Cynocephalidae; genus Cynocephalus; species Cynocephalus volans. The sequence continues at coordinate 100,386,215 of NC_084460.1, read as the reverse complement.
ACTGAGAGTCTGTAAGTAGTAAGGATACACCTGGGATTTAGATGAAGAAAAGTGGCAGGACAAAGAAAAGAAATTTAGAGGGTCAAGGAAAGAAAGAAGAAGAAAAAAAAACTTTATCTACCTGCCTGGTTCATATTTTTATTGTGTTGGCAAAAGACCATCTGTGAAAAAAAAAATATTTTAAATTCTATTTTTATGTCATAAAGATAAATTAAATGGGTCTAAGAAAAGGGGTTTGGTCAGAAGTACTATTGTAAGTATGGCCTTGAAATAGCTGTTCCTGGAACTCATAGACTAGGAAAGAACTTAGATCATATCTTCCAGGGCCTTCCAAGCATTAATGACAAAGGACAGAGGAAACCTCCCACAGCAAGCAGCCCCACTTTCTAGTAATAGTAGCTAAAATGTGTACAGTATTTAGCGTATTGCAAGCATGGTACTAAGCATTTTACATATATTAATGATTTTAACCCTCAAATTGTATTGTGTAAAAGACCAGAAGAGTTCTGGAGAGTTTTTGAAAGGAGGCATTTGTAAAACGAATAGAATAAAGGTGGGTTTTCCTCATAAAGCCACTAGTCATCAAAATTACTTTTTTCCTTAAGTCGAGAATCCAAACCTGTTTTGTTTTATTTTTCAGTGATAATAGTATCATAATTTCATTCAGGCTTAGGCATGAACTTCCAAAGGGAATGCGGGAGTCCATCAAGTACTTAGATGAACGCATTGTACAGCTGGCCTTTCATATCCATGGGTTTCAACCAGTGGTGGATTGAAAATACTTGGGGAAAAAAAATGTGTCTGTAGTGAACATGTATAGCTTTTGTCTCTTGTCATTATTGCCTAAACAATACAGTATAAAAAACCATTTAGATAACATTTATATTCTATGAGGTTTATAAGTAATCTATAGATGATATAAAGTACATGGGAGGATGTGCATAGTTTATATGCAAATACGATGCCATTTTATGTCAGAGACTTGAGCATTCTCAAATTTTGGTATCCGTAGAAGGTCCTGGAACCAATCTTCCATGGATACAGAGGGACAACCGTATTCTAGACGAATGGATATGTTTTAAGAAAAGTAGTATGAAAGCAAAATGTATTCATCTCGTTGGAGAGATTAAAAAGAAGAAAGAGGAATATGCATGTAGGCTGATTTATTTAGCTCACAGTTAACAACTTAGGTTAAATAATAAGGAAAGAAAGGTACTTAAAGAAAACATTAATTATAGTACATGTACTGGGGACTGTCCGGTTTCTCCTCAGACTAGTAAAAAATGCCACATCTGTCAGACTTACAGCACCTTAAGGAATCTCTAGACAGTTTGATGGACCTCCTGAAGTATTTTATAATTACTCTGCTTGTTTCCAAGATTAATGATTCACCTGAAAAAGAAATTTCTCTCTACTTAAAAAAAAAAAAAATCTGTTCATGAGCTGGGAAAATAAAAGTCCAAGAATGCTTTATATTTAGGGCTATTTACAAGAGAAATGTTTTGGGTGATAATGCATTTTGACTGTTATTCTACCCTAGATTAGATCTCCAATTAAATGTTTTTCTAAGCTTTCAGAAGACATGTCAATGATGGGGCTAAATTTAATTAAAATAGTTTACACGGCAAGTAAAACATAGTAAGCAGTTCACATAGGATATTTTATAGCACATTGGTGGAATTCCCATCCTCTTCTGTTAAGAGAAACATCTCACATCCACTTCTAAATTGTTTTTTCTTTTCTTCAAATATGTTCTTTTTCAGATTTAAATACATATCTAAGGATCTACTTGTACTACTATTTTCTACTCATACTACTGACCCATACCACTATTTTCTTCCAAAGATGTCTTTTCTGACAATTTAATTTACTATATTTGTTTAGCAGGTAGAGGACATTCTTTAAGTACTTAAAATAGTACTTAAATAAAAGATCCTACTTTTCTTTTCTTAGATTTATTCTTGACCGATGAGAAAAGTTTTACTCTTACCTTTGGATTCTAAAATTTGGAACATTTTGATAACAAAATCAGGATCTTGCATGGGCTGGAAAATAAACTCTATTATGCCTCTTAAAATAGTCTATAACTAAGATGCAAAGGTCACATTTACTGGACATTTTTCATATAGGGATTTTTTTTTCTTTTTATTCAAGTATGTTTTGTTATTCTGTAGCTTTGTGGGAAGTTTTAAGTCTGTCTTCCATAAAGCCCAGTAAGTCTTCCACAGTAAGCTTTCTGAAAAGATGTTTTGGTTGTGTGAGTTGGTAACAAAAATAAAATTAACACTTTTAAGAGAAACTTCTTTAAGGAGACCCTAATGTCAATTTTGTCTTTCAGACTCATCAGTGATAATTCCTCTTAAAGATATATGGACAGATTTTCATTTTTGAATAACAGTGTCCTTAGTGCTTTGTGATCTGCATAGAGGGAACACCAAAATTTTGGCTCCACACCTTCATAAACTACTGTTAGAACAGAATTACAAGATTAACTTTGTATTACTTTTCTCGAGTGCCATTTTATAAGACCATTTGATATCTTGTTAAAAGTTATAACTAGAATGTTTGACATATTCATAATTTATTTTCTCCAGGAAAAGAACCTTAGAAACTGTAAACAAATATTGGAGATTGGAGAGTCTGATAAATTTAGCTGAATACATTAGCTCTCATGGCAGCTAAAGTTCATTATTCAGAAAATTGAAATTTGAATAAATTAGTGTGGTATTTATCTAGTTCCTAAAAATCGAAGCATATAATAAAATTGAAGAACATGTAATTTGAAACCAAAAGACAGAAAAATTGAATATGTTGTTAATAGTACCTAAGCAGAAAGGTGATTCAATTACAATAATGCCATCAAGTTAAATACATTTTGGAAATATGAAATAAAAATGGAGATATTTCAGGAAAAATTGGGCTTTGGAAATTTTTTTTTTAAGCAAACAAGCACCATCATGATATTAATAACATTGTTCCTTACAGAGGTGCTGGTGTTGACTTACACTGCTGCTTCATTCTGCCTGATACATCTAACGTGGTAGAACCATACCCAACTACCCAGCTGGGCCATTTTTCCTCCTATGTCCACAACTGCAATTTTTCAGTAGAAAGCATGACTTGCTAGGTAAATATATGTGTGAAATCAGCTGTTGATTATACACACACATGGGCACATAAGAGTCGTGTGTCTTTAGTAAGGTACCGAATATATAAATAGACAATAGCCAGATCCTATATAAAAGTAGAACTCTGACCCACAATCTGCAACAACCAGTCCAGTAAGCCAAACCAAAACTTCTGTAGCAATCAACAGAAAACAGTCAGACTTGATCAATAATTGACAGCTTCTCTAACTTTCACCCCCACTTCCAACATAAAACCAACCAGAAAAAGTCAAATATGCCCCTGTAACTTATAAAGGATGCCTCACTTCTAATTAGCACGCATCAAGCTTCTCCAAGTACAGCCTTCCATCAGGACATATCTAAAACTTTTCTTTTTTTCCACCATAAAACCATCGCACTTCTCTGCCTGCTTCTCAGTCTCTGCCAAATGCAAGTGATGGTGAGTGGCTCCCTAGCTATATCAACTTCTGAATAAATAGTCCTTGCTTGTTCTCACTGGGGTGGTCTTCACTTATTTCTACAGTTGTAACCTGTCATGACCACTGTTCATCATCCAGAAGCACCCTAAAATTATCATAATGGCTCCTCTGGTGCACCCTTTTTCATTTTTCTTGCCACCAGGTGAAACAGTATTGCTCCTTACACTGATGTAGCCAACACCACAATTTAAGATTCAATAAATATTCCACTGCTCTCACATACTTTTTCCAAGAAAAAATATGCATTTCGTGTAAAAATATACAAGAATATTAATGAACAATAATTGAATTAAATAACAAAATATATACAAGGATAAGTTTAGAAAAGACAGTGAAAAACAGATTGTGGCTTATTTTACATCATTTGTAATAATTTCCTCACCTAGGAAGACAAGGGAGCTGTGAGATTTTTAAGGCTACTCTAAAAACCAATGATCCTATACTGTCTTTTCATACATTCACATACCCTCCTGTATGCAACTTTAGATAGCAAAAGTTCTGAGTTTTAAAATGTCATATATATTTCAAATCACATATTAATTGAAAAGAGCAAGAAGATCTTTAATATTGAGATTCTTCCATGAGTTTCAGAACATTCAGTTATCTTTGTTAGAACAGCTTTGGGTAAATCTCTTTCTAGAGGAGCACCTCTATCTTTTAATTAAATTTGCTGTATCAGCCTTTTCCTCTGAACATGTAAAGTTTTACGATCTTACATCTCACTCATGGAAAAGAAGCTTCCTGAGCTTTTTCTGAACTCATATCCTATTGGCCTGATGACAATATTGATCCATTCAGTTTATTCGAATCAACTGCCTTAATTGAAGGTGGGGGGAAATGTAGCACTTAGCATTTTTTAAAAGCCAGTCTTATTTTTACAAACAACTAACATAAGTTTGAATAAACATAATCCAATATATAATATTTACAATCAAAGAGGCCTTCACACTTTTACTTCTGCTGTCAAAAGAGCACTGTAGTGCACAGTTGATTATAAATGTGAGGGAAGTAAATCCTTCTGGATGCAGAAAATTAGTATGAAAAATTTTATCTTCCCAAGCAAAACCCCAAAATACAACTTGGAAATCATAAAAGTTTACTATCTCTGGTATTCTAACTGGACTATAGAAAATGTTTTTAGACATTCTGCCAAGTCTTTGAATCTCCTGTCCTCTGACATTACAAGTATAACGTTGTTTAAAATGCCTTGAAACTAAGTATTAAAGGATTTGGCATTTATCAATTATTTAAAAGAACCTATTACAATAATGACTATGCTGAGGAAAAAATCCTATGATATGCATTACAGCATATAAAAATATCTTTCTAATTGTCACTCAGTGGCACTCAATAAATACACTGATTTGTGTGTGTATGTATGCATGTGAGCATTCTATCATAACCTTGTACTTAACTTGTCTAGTTCCATTAAGGGGAAACAGTAGGTGTGTAATAAATATTTGTGGCATAGGATTTATTTGTGGCAGACCACAGTTTAGGAGTATTAATCTTATGGCACATAACTGCAATAGAAGTAAATTTCTAGCTGCTCAAGTAGACTGGAAGGATAAAGGGCTAGTGGGGCAGGAGCACCTCATGGAAACTCAGGGAGAGGCCCCAGACATGTTCTTGAATGTAGAGATAATGTCCTACACTGCCCCTGGAGAAAGATTAAGATAAGAACTAGTGAGTATTTGGTGTATGTTGGCAAACTCAAGAGAGAGGACTACTAGAGAAAACAACATAATTCTTTATTCTTAATCTCTTGTGTCTATCATCTATGTGGGTAATAGGAAAAAACACAAAAACCTTGTAATAGTCCATTTCTGTTGCTTATAAAAGAAATTCCTGAAACAGGGTAATTTGCAGAGAAACAGAATATTTATTGCTTACAGTTTTGGAGTCTGGAAAGCCCAAAGTCCAGGAAACACGTCTGGTGAGGGCTTTGTTGGTGGATGGTGACAGCAATGCAGGGTGTCACATGGTGGATGGCTAAGCAAACAGAGAGCTTCTCATGTGCTCTCCTTTTAAAGTCATGAGAAACGTGCCCATGACACCATAAAAACCATCAAATGGACTAATCCATTGACTATGCCATGGTCCTCAAAATCTGATCACCACTTCAAGGATCCATCTTTCAATTACCATAATAGGATTTCCCACCCTCAACAGTTACAGTGGGGATTAAGCTTCAATGAGTTTGGGAACATTCAATCCACAGCAAGAATCCATTCAAAACAGTCATATGTGTTAGTGCTTTATGTTAACATTTATTGTCCTCAATACTGTTTTTGTGGATTTTCCTGAAAGTGTAAGCTGGCAAATTTACAGCAGAAATTTACAGTAAAAATTTGCACAGCTGGAGCCTGAGCACTTTGCCACAACATCCCTTCCTTTATATAACCCTATTTTTAATTGCATAGTTAAAGAATATATTTTTAAAAATTTAAAAATTAAAGAAAAAAATGTACATTGGGGGAAATTTTGGGGGGTGCTTCTCTACAGGATGGTGTTGGGCTCCAGAACCAGAAACTTTAGATGCAGAAAAAGCATTTGATAAAATTCAATATCCCCCTTTGTAAAAACTCCTAACAAATTAGGTATAGAAGGAAAGTATCCCAGCTCAATAAAGGTTATATATGACAAACCCACAGCTAACATCATACTGAAAGGGGAAAAGTTGAAAGCTTTTCTTTTAAGAACAGGAACAAGACAAGCATGCCCACTTTCATGACTCTTATTTAACATGGTACTGGAAATTCTAGCCACAGCAATTAGACAAGAGAAAGAAATAAAGGGCATCGAAATTAGAAAAAAAGAGGAAGTCAAATTGTCCCTGTTTACAGAAGACATGGTCTTATACACAGAAAACCTGAACACTCCACCAAAAAATTCTTAGTAAATTGGCAGGATAAAGAAATCAAAATACAAAAATCAATAGCATGTCTATGTACCAACAACGAACTAGCAAAAAGAGAAATATATATAATAACTACCAAAAAATAAAGTACCTTGGAATAAATTCAACTAAGGAAGGGAAAGATCTCTGCAATGAAAACTATAAAACACCCATGAAAGAGATTGAAGACACAAAAAAATGGAAAGACATTCTATGTTCATGGGTTGGAAGAATTAAATTGTCAAAATGACCATACCGCTCAAAACAATTTACAGATTCAATGCAATCCCTGTCAAAATGCCAATAACATTCTTCACTGAAATAGTAAAAACAATCCTAACATTCATATGGAGCCACAGAAGATGCTGAATAGCCAGAGCAATCCTGAGTAAGAAGCAGAAAGCTGGAGACATTACACTATACACTTCAAAATATACTAAAAATCTGTAATAAGCAAAACAGCATGGTATTGGCATAAAAACAGACACACAGACCAATGGAGAAGAACAGAGAACCCAGAAATAAATCCACATACCTACAGCCAACTGATCTTTAACAAAGGAGCCAAGAACATACATAGGGGAAGGACAACCTCTGCAATAAATGGTGCTAGAAAAACTGATATCAATACACAGAAGAAAGAAACTAGACCCCTATCTCTCACCATATACTCAAATCAACTCAAAATAAATTAAAAACTTAAATGTAAGACCTGAAACTATAAAACTACTACTGAAAGAAAACATCAGGGAAATACTTCAAGAAATTGGCCTGGGCAAAAATTTTAGGGAGAAGACATCTAAAGCACAGGCAACAAAGCAAAAATAGACAAATGGGATTACATCAAACTAAAAAGCTTCTGCACAGCAAAAGAACTATCAACAGAGTAAAAAGACAACCAACAGAATGGAGAAAATATTCACAAACTATTCATCTGACAAGGGATTAAGATCCAGAATATACAAGGAACAACTCAACAGCAAAAAAAACCCCATAAATAATTTGATTTAAAATTGACAAATGACCTAAATGGACATTTTTCAAAAGAAGACATACAAATGGCCAATGGGCACATGAAAAAATGCTCAACATCACTAATCATCAGGGAAACATAAATCAAAACCACAATATGATATCATCTCATCCCAGTTAGAATGGCTATTATCAAAAAATCAAATGCTAGTGAGGATGTGGAGAAAGGGAAATCGTCATACAGTGTTGGTGGGAATTTAAATTAGTGCAGCCATTATGGAAAACTGTATAGAGGTGCCTCAAAAAACTAAAAATAGAACTACTGTATGATCCAGCAATCCCCCTTCTGGGTATTTATCCAAAGGAAAGGAAATTAGCATACCATAGAGATATCTGCACCCCCATGTTTATTGCAGCAATACTCATAATAGCCAAAATATGGAATCAATCTAAGTGTCTATTGACATATGAAAGGATAAAGAAAATGTGGTATATACACACAATGGAGCACCACTCATCCATGAAAAAGAATGAAATCCTGTCACTTGTGGCAACAAGGATAAGCCTGGAAGACATTATGTAAGTGAAATATGTCAGGAACAGAAAGAGAAATACCACATGCTCTCACTCATATGTGGGAGCTAAAAAAATAATATAAAATAAAAAAGTAAGTTGAACTTTTAGTGGTAGAAAGTAAATTGTGGTTACTAGAGGCTGGGAAGGAGGCAGGGGTAGTGAGAGGTTGGCTAATAGACATAAAATTACATCTAGCTATGAAAAATAAGTTCTAGTGGTGTATATTAATGCTAGGCATCAATAATAAACAATAATTTATTGTATATTTTCAAATGGCTAGAAGAGAGGAGCTCAAATGTTCTCATCACAGAAAAAAATAATACATTTTTACAATAACAAATTTGCCAACTACTCTGATTTGACCCTTACACATCATATACATATATTGAAATATAACAGTATCCCATAAATACATACAATCAATATGTTTCATTAAAAAATAAATTCCTGGCCTGAGCCCGTTGCGCACTCGCGAGAGTGCGGCGCTGGGAGCATGGCGACGCTCCCGCCGCGAGTTCGGATCCTATATAGGACTGGCCAGTGCACTCACTGGCTGAGTACCAGTCACGAAAAAGACAAAAAAAGAAAAAAAAAAAAAGATAATAAATACATAAACAAATTCCTTAAAAAAAGAAACATCATTAAATATCATATGAACTGTTACAAAAAAAGTTTGAGCTGTATGCATTGTTATATATTTCTGAACTGATGCCAGATAATTTCATGTATGCTTAGTACTCTTCTCAGCATTTGGATTTCTATCTTGCTGCAGAATTGGATGTATGTGTTTGAAGTCGTATTCAAATCAATGGGATTCTAGTGCTTTATGGTCTTAGAGACCAAATATTATTTGACTGAATTCTCTGTTCTCATGAAGATGATATTCTCATGGAGATTCTCATATTTATGTGGATAAATGATTTTAATGTCTATATGTTAAGTAACTGTAATTTGTGGTCATGGTACAAATATTTCAAAATTCTATATATTTTAATGACTGAATGTATAATATTAGAAAGAGTATAAAAACCTTACTCCTTTTTCCAGATGCTCAGTCAGCGGAATCAATCTTTCTGCACTCTACTCAATCTTTCTGCACTCTACTTTCACAGGAGTTTGGTTGGAATAACACACACACACACACACACACACACACACACACACACACACACGTCTGTCTTGCCTTCCTGTCATATTCATCAGTAACAGTTTGTTGCTTTTTAACTCAGTTGAGTACTTGGTCTTGGGACAAATAGGATTTATGGGATTGTGAGATTAGAATAGGTTAGCTTTGGAATCAAATCATATTTTCAATTCCAGGGCTGGTTGGCTAGATCAGTTTGTTCGAGTGTGATGCCAATAACACCAAGGTTTGGAGTTTGATCCCTTAACTGGCCAGCAACAAAATAAAAACAAAAACCTTTAACTCCAGAATTACTCCATAATTCTAACTCAGTTTCTACATCTGAAAAACAAAAATAATAACACACCCTTACAGGTAGTTGTGGGTTTTGTAGTACAACTCTAGCACTAGCACACTGTAAGTAGTTCAAAAGAAAGGGGTTAGGAAGCCCTACCCATGGTAGGATGCTAATAGATGTGATTCCTCCCATGCCTTAGGGAAGGATATAGAGGATCCTGTTTTCACACAACACACAACATTTAAACATTGTGTGAAAAGAAGATCCTCTATATCCTTCCCTAAGGCATGGGAGGAATCACATCTATTAGCATTCTACTCCTACAGTCCAGCTGCAGGAGCTCAGGGCAGGGCAGGCAGAGTTATAAACCACAGAGACCCAGTTTGAACCTTACTATAAAATATAAATTCTGAGGCTTTCCTGGCTGATGTTGGCTTCAGATTGATTGATATATTCAAAATGCTCCCAGACAGGTTAAAACCCATTACTGACTGACCAGTAGGCCACCATCTTAAATGAATATCTCCAGCCAGTAATCTGAACTCAGCCAACACATCTTTTCAATATTATCCCCAATTCTTCCCCTGGACACCCCTTACAGTCCAGTGAAACAATCTATTTTCATGTCCCACAAACACACCCCATGTGTTCGCATCTCTGTGCTTTTCTTCGCTCTACTTCCTCTATCTACAATGCCAATTACCTCAATTTTTCCCTAAGTCTTTTCTCTCAAGGCCTGGCTAAATGGACTTCCAAATGATCCCCTAAGCTAAGGGGGAAGAGACTTCCTCCCCTGAAGTTTCGTTTATTTATCTTCCTTTCGTAACATGAATTCACGTCTCACTATATTATAGCTTGCTGTGTGTGCCTCATCTCCCTTCGTGGATACTAACCCTCTCAAGGCAAGGCCTATATCTGGCTCATTTTTATTTTCATAGCATCAAGCAGAATGCTTTGTATGTGCTGGATATTCACTAATACATATTAAATGAATGTTTTGGAGTAAGTAATGTTCCCTGAGAACACTGTGACTCAAACTAGTTTTCTGAGGGTGTTGGAATTAATCTGAATATTTGTCACCCTGCTACAAAAATTAATGACCAAACTAGAAAATGTTTCATCCCCCCCTTCTTTCAGAGACAGACTTGCAAAGATCAAGATCAGAGAAAAACAAGAGGAGCACAATGCCATTTGTTTTCTATTTTGCATACCCAGTTAGGTGGCCAGTTATTAGCTTCATCCTTTTTATTTTTTTAAGTAGGACATTGTATTACTATTTTAATTTCAATAGGGACAGCCAGGCTAATTATTACTAATATAAGTGCATCAGCACGTATGGAGTACTGGGTGCTAGATATTATTAAGTTTAATGATTACAAATTTGAGACTTATAATTGTTTATTCCTCAAAAGATATTCCCCCAAATGTCTCCTATACATTTGAATCTATTTTTAGAAGCATTATGCCATTCTATGGAAACATTTTTAAAAATTATTTTAACCATTTTTTTTTTAGTACTGTTGCTGGAAAAAAGATGGTTTCTGCTCACTACAGTAGCTGTGATACTAAAAGAACGAATAGCACTAATAGAACCTACACAGATAAACAGGGAGATAACTGTGCCTACGAAAGCTCAACATATGTCACTAGGCAAAGAATGTAGTACATTTTTTCAACAAGTGTTCTTTTAAACATCACTATGAAAATCACTACAACAGATGTTGCAAAGTAAACATCAACAACAAAATTGCAATGTGGAGTCTACAATTTGAGAGTATTTTGATGGAAAGAGTGGGAAAACAGAAAAGTCCCTATTCAAAGTCTGAAGGGATCTTGTTGGAAACCATGGTTTATGTATAATTGAAAAAAATCACTCTACATAAAATTGCAAGTGTGTATTGTACAAAAAGGCCCAATTATCCCAAGGATTGGATTTTTTTTCAGGCATCTATATGGGTCTCACTACAAGCACATCCAATTAGGTGATGCAAACACGGGAAGGCACAGAAAGTCTAACAGCCACGAAGCTGAAACTGCTCATTAACAAGTGTGTACTGAATGCAATTCTGTGTTTACCAATTACACCGGTGAAGGCCCCCAAAGGTTTCACTGCCACACTGCTGGGAAAGGCCTGTCAGTGGATTAAATAACTTATTTACCTGAATTTCTGTTTCTATATCCTTAAAAATCTGATTGGTGAAATGGGAGATTGAAGAGGACTACTTGTATTAAATATGGGCAAAGGGCAAAGGACTCAGAGATGACAGCAAAAGAGCATCCCTAAAGTCAGAATTTCACTTTTTGTTCTTAATATGGACATCTCATAGAGGTGTTGTAAAAGTTCCTTTCTTTCACTCTTCAATACTAATTTCCTTCCTTATCTCCAAGAAACCACCATAGCCTTCTAAATAGATACATTGAGACAAAGTGAATAGTATTTGAGTACCTGCATAATTCGTTGGCTATGAATGCCTACCAAAAATTAATTTTTCCAAGAGGATGACAAACTATGGACTGCATATTGTATTCTTTTTGCACTCTTAAGTCAGTATCTTCACACCAAGGATTCACTACTGCTCTCTAGCATATGACTTGTATATACTCAATGTGATTTATTTTTTGACTTCTCAGACATGCTTTCATTGCTAGAAATAAAATTATTTCTCTATTGGAAAAGGAACTGATTCTTTTAAAATAAAAATTAGATAAACTATGCAAGTGCATTAACCTATAACTTTATATTGGGTTATACATGATATGTCGGCTGGACAAGTTTTTGGAAATTTCACATATTTTGGGAAGCTATAATAATATCAATTATTTAATACCTATATTTTAACAATCAATATTCTAATCAGGTTCTTCTGATTATACGGAAAATATCTGATGCCATAAAAATAAATGAATGCAGCACAAAAACACTACTGGGAAGAAATATATTTTATGCGGGGATTTATAGGAATGAAAAAAATCAATGAGATGTATATATAGAAATTCTCTTGGCGATTAAAAAGAAAACTCAAATGAAATCTGCCACTTTGCTGAGAATCTTTTTGTTTCAGAGCTTAGTATTTCTATTCTAAATGGAACTGCCTACAATACAAGTAAAATCTGACAATGTATCTTTATCAGTCTCTAATATATACAAATGCTCCTTGACTTATGATGAGGTTATGTTCCTATAAACCCATAAGTTAAAAATATTGTGATTCAAAATGCATTTAATATGCCTAACCTACCAAACATCATAGCTAGTCTAGACTACCTTAAACATGCTCAGAACACTTACATTAGCTTACAGTTGGGCAAAATCATCTGGCAACACAGTACACTGTAGAATATCACTTGTTTACCCTCATGATCCTATGGATGATTGGGAGCTGCAGCTCACTGCCACTGCCCAGCATCCTAGAGGCTATCATACCACATATTACTAGCTCTGGAAAAGATAAAAAAAATTGAAGTATGATTTCTATGAATGCATATCACTTTCACACAATTGCAAAGTCAAAAAATTTTGTCAAACCATCTTAAGTCAGGGACCATTTGTATTTCGGTAAGGATAGTAAGTGTAACTTCTTATGCTTCAAGAACCAGAACCCCATCTCTGCCCATCATGTGATAAAGAATTTAGCTTTGCCTAAAAAAGTCTGCCTTTTGCCCTTGGGTCCTGGTAGGTGATATCTAAGCTTTGGAATGTCATGCCTGACTGCAATGTCTTTGTTTGCCAGAGTGCTTTGGGTTAAACCAGATTGTCTAAACGGTGCGATTTAGGGTGGGGTTTAGACATATCAGATAGTCTAACAACATTTTTAGGGTGGGGATTTAGGTCCATGGTATCAGCTCAACCTCTGGAGATGTAGTTTAACTACATGGACAGTCAAAGAGCCTATGTGATGGGGCCCCCATAAAATCTCCGAACACCAAGGCTTGAGTGAGCTTCCCTGGCTGGAAATACTCCACAAGTATTCTCACACATCATTGTTGAGAGAAATAGCACTGTCTGTGATTCCAGTGGAAGAGGAAAATTGGAAGCTCCAAACTTGAAATTTCCTGAACTCTGCTTCATATATCTAATCCCTTGGCTAATTTCAATCTGTATCCTTTTACAACTGTAATAAACTGTAACTGTGAGTACTACAGCTTCGAATGAGCTCTGTGAGTGAATTATTGAATATGAGATTGGTCTTGGGGACTCCCAGACTTGCAATTTGTATCAAAGAGAGGGTGGTCTTATAGGCAGATCCCTAACTTTATGCCCCCAGAGTGACAAATTAGCTAACACTGATGAAAAAAATCAGAAATAAGAGGAACTTCAGGTTTATTTTGTTCCCACAGTTCAATGATGGCACCAAAAACTTACTCTCTTTCCATATTTTCACTTTCCAAGTTCTCAGCTTCATCCTAAACTTGCCTTCTCCTAGTGGCTCTAAAGTGAATGAAAACTTTGCAATACAAATCCAGAAAGAGGAAAGGTCTCTCTTTCCTCACCACTGGATTTCTAATTACAAATAAAAATATGACTGTATCTACCTTGGTCACATACCTTTCTCTGGGAAAAAAATCACTATGGCCAATATAATGCCATGCCCTGACTAGTTTAGACAAATTAAATCTGTGGCAAAAACTAATTGTGGGATCAGTTCTGAAAACTTCAGGACTGACACACCATGGGTGAGTGTTAGAATGAATACTACAGAGGTGACCACAATGTCCACTGTAGAATCCCAGTGTTTATCTAAATATTGTTCATGCACAAATGTAGTCAGCATTTATTCTAGTAAACTTCTACCTCTATGTCCAAGCTCTGTATCATTCAGGATGTAATTAAGAATGACTCATAATTTAAAAAAAAAAAAAAAAAAAAATTTATATATATATATATATATATATAAAAGGAAATCATATGAGCATGGTAGTTAAGTCCCGGGAATAATAGAAATGTAACAATGAAGAAGAACAAACATCCTACACATTCCATTTTCAGAAAAATTCTGAGGACAGATAAAATTTCAGATTCTAAAAATTCATGTAAGAGGTACAAACCTGAGATCAGTAAAAGTTATACAAAAAGAAATGAAAAGAGAACTAGGAAGAGTAGTGCAAGATGCCAGCAGCATAATATCTCAGAAAGTAGCAGTAAAATATAATTCCTGAAGGTAAAGGGTTTACCTTAAAATGCAGAAGCTATATTGTTTAAATAGCAGAAAATTCCAAGATTGATAAACTGTTTCCATTATAAAGAAAGGACACTTCTAAATTATTTTTATAGTACAAGTTTAACATTTACCCTAGCCTTTAAAAATACTGCATTATAAAAACGCAAACCACTCTAATTCATAAATGTCATTGCAAAACATTTTGTAATATTAGTTCTAACTAGAATATTACAAACAGTACCATGTTTAATAGGAGGCATTCATAGTGAAGTCAGAAATAGGTCAAAATGCTTAATATCAGCACTATTATTTTTATATTTCCTATAGGTGTCAGTCTACACAATTAGGAAAGAGATATAGATTAGTAGTATAAAAATTGACAAAGAAGATGGAAATAGATGATAAAGTTTTAAACTTGGAAAACTCAATACCAATTGAAAAAATATTACAAACAATAAAAATTTTAGTAATACTTCTAGGTATCAAATTAATAGTTTCATTAGATATGAAACTCCATAGAGACAGAAATTTTACGTATGAGGTTAATTCAAAAAAAGCATGGAAAAATAGAATTAGAAGATAATACTAATATTTCTATGAACTTTTTGAAGTATACTTCTATATATAATATATATTAATGTATTATTAATTATATACATCATATATCAGATATATATAAACATGTATATATCAGGATATATAATGAATGAAAGGGATGACTATAAAAGCAAAAAAAAATACTTAGGGATAAAATTAATAAGAATGTGCAATATCTATATGCAGAAAACTTTAAAATAGTACAGAAGGACATAAAAGATGACTCGAACACAATGAAATACATACCGTGTTCTTGGAAAGGAAGATTAACATAATGAAAACACCCTCACTCTAAGGTAACTTAACAATTTTTCTTTGCTATCAATAAAACTAAAAAAAGTTTGGTTCTTGTTTTGCTTTTATGTAAGTAGATGTGCTGTATTTCAACTTTATTAAAAAAAAAAAACTAGCCAAGAAAACATTAAAACATTGAAAATCATATTTTTAGATATGCACATAACAAAAACAGCAATTTATAGAATGATAAAGATAGCATCTTAATCCATAAATAGCAAAGTAAGGAACTCATCTTTTTTCTACTCCCCAGTGTGGGTTTATACATCTGGTAGCATTTTAGAATACCCTGGAAATTAAAGAAAGAGAGAGAAATACGTCCAAGGCCTAGGAGCACGTCTGAGGTGTGACCCAGGAAGCTGCATTGAAAGTCTCTTCATAGAAAGTGCATTCTTCATGCAGGTGGGGAAAGATATACAGATACAGAACTGTGTGTCTGTAAGGAAATTGCTGAATAATTCAAATAAAAATAATACTTATTTTCTGAGTTTCATATCACTGATCCGATTTGTACTGTGGGTCAGATGACCTGAAAAGACTTAGCTTAAGCCTCACAGATCTCAGAGCTTCATGTGGTATTTTCTATTTCCAGCAAGTTGAAATATTCTGCTCCTGAATTTGTTGATCACTTCAAAGTTATTTAGATTATTTCCCCCAAGATTTGCCATTCGTATCTGCAACAACTGATATGCGGAAAGACAACATTTAAATATCCATCCTGCTAAAGAGAACTCAGAAGCACATTGAAAGCAAATAAGTCTTGGGATTCACTCACTGAAAGCTTTTCACAAGACAGTGATTTTCCAAATATATTGTATGATTTTAACCTAGAATATGTATTTCTACCCTCTTTATATTGCTTATTTATTTATTCCAAATTGTAATAAAGAGAGGGAAAGTGTACCATTGTGGTATAAGTGAATTTTGGAGTCAAGTTGGCTTGAGGGCCAACCCTGCCATGTAATCTACATGCACAACGTGGGCAAGTACCTGAATTCTTCTGACCCTCGATTTCCTCATTTGTTAAATGTGGATAAAAATATTCATTACAGAACTGTTTTAAAGATTAAATAAAATAATGTACTCAAAGTACCTAATTCATAACAGTAATTCAATAAATGTAATTACTACAAAGTGATTCAAGTGCAAGTATAAATATATATTTCATGGGCAACTTACAACAGGCCTTTCCTAAATAAGAGAGTTAGGATCTTTAAAATTACTAGCACAGAACTGACAGTGGAGGTATTTAAGATTTTGTGGAGATTTTGAGTTTGAAAACTATGGTAATGAACAAATGCATAAAAAGTTTTATCCCTATTTTTAAGCTAAAATAAAACAAAAAAGGACATCTTGTTAAATAAAATGCTGTGAATGACACTTATACACCTTCAATTATTAATGTAATTAATTTTCATTTATCATTCCTCAATTGCTGGAAAATTTTCTTAATCTCCACCCTCTGTCATTCCAAAGAGATTGTTAAACATCCATTTTCTGAAGATCCAGAGAATGTGCATATTAAGAGACTGGCCCTGAGTCCCCCATGCCCCGCATTTGGCTCTCTACTTGTTCAGTACTTTTCTCATTTTACGACTCAGGGTTCTTGAATCCTGTTTCCTAGGCCTTGTCATAATCAAGAAAGTGATGTCATTTAAAGAGTTAAAATGAAACAAAATAAAAAACCAGCAACAATAACAACTTGAGGTGATCTTTAATTAACCTGTTTGGCATAGTCAATGGATTTTTCTCATTTGCTTTATGTAGTAGTTTTATGCAGCTGTGCTACGAGGACCTTACAATATATTTTGTCTCCCTTAGCTCTTTAACAGATGTGGGAATATGGTACAAAGGCCCTGGATATTTTTCTTCCACTCGCTTTATCCCTGTAAAAGCACATTATTCCTGCTCTGTCTGTGTGTTACCATTGACATTCCCAACCACATATTTA
The DNA here is from genome assembly GCF_027409185.1 of Cynocephalus volans. Taxonomy (NCBI): domain Eukaryota; kingdom Metazoa; phylum Chordata; class Mammalia; order Dermoptera; family Cynocephalidae; genus Cynocephalus; species Cynocephalus volans. Next base: position 100,368,739 of record NC_084460.1, on the reverse strand, counting down.
ATTTGGCCCCATTTAAGTGACCCACAAGCCATAGGAGGAATTCTAGAACACAAATTTTCCCAGGTGCGATAAAGGACTACAGAATCAAACTTTCTATGTAGATTTATATAGTCAATATACCTATATTCGCTATATATTTTGTGTGCATACTAAAATTCCTCCTAAGCATAATTCTCAGTGCAGGAAGTATTATTAAAGCCCTAAGGTTTTTTGAAGAGCATTTCAATACATTTGCTTAATAATGTAATTAAATTCAGTTGGTAATAATTTCAAAGATGGAATTTAGAGTTGGGAAGAAAAAGGGAGTTAAAGGTGTTAGGAAAGAGGGTGATGTGAATACTTTGGGAATGTAGCTACTGAAGTCCATGGGATAAAAGGGCATTTCAAAGTTGCACATTCTTTTAGCCTGAAGCTTGCGGAGATTTTGAAGGTGGGAGTAAAGAATGTGAATGTTAGAATGACAGTTCTCTAAATATAAGGGACCAGGGAAAGTCTCACTATCACAAAGAAAGGACATATTTAAGTCAACTTATCCTGTAAATTGTATTATTTAAGTTGCAGCAGGATTCTTTAAGAATATTTACAGTAGCGGAAGAGAAATAACTCTTCATTTACCAGATAACCATGTGATAGGTGTGGTTTAACCAACCTCATTTTTGAAGTCATATGTAAGGAGTCAAGCTCTTGGTTAAAAACCAATGTTGTTTTATCTTTCCTCAGTTATAGAAATTATCATCAATTTTTTTGTCTTCTTCCCTTTTTACTGATATCCTGGAATTCCAATTACATATAGGTTGGAGCTTCCTAGTTTATCTATCCCATTTCTTAACTGTACTTTCTCATTTTTTTTTATATCTCTTTATCTTCCCGTGATACATTGTGTAGTTTTCTCAACTCTATCTTTCAAATTATAAATCATTTTTAATTGATTCCTGGCAAGACATTTTCTGTATGGGGAATTTTAAGTTTTCTATAATGATATATTTCGCACCTAATTCTCGTATTAATTCTTTTTTCATATTTGTCTGTGCTAGTTCATTATTTTATCTTCTAAGGAAAGCCATTTTTCACTTTTCTTTAAGTACCCAAGATACGCTTATATTAAAGCCTTTATCAGATATTACAATAAAAGTAACTTTATTTTAAAAAATGAAAGAAAACAAGGCCTGACCATAAGCAATTACAAAGGCTTTTACCTGGGGAAAACTGCCCACCCCATACGAGACTTGGTGCACAGCCAGCACAAGTCTGGGAAGGAAGCTGCAGTCAAGAACTCAGGCCCACGTGGCTGGTCATGCTCTTTGCATATTTGCATTCTTGGCCCAGAAGTCTTCATTCCTAGATCTCTTTATCTCAGGCCTTGGGCAGAGGTCCTCTTCAGGTGCCTCCACTGAGGCTGCCTTATGGGGGTTAGGGAAGAAGAGGGGGACCTTGAGGACACTATTCCCCACTCTGACTCAATGCCCTGCACTTTTGCTCTCCTTGCCTTTCCCCTTCACCCTCCTTTCCATCCTAGGGTCCATAAAACTGCCTGAGCCTCTTGCTCCAGGTTCCCTCAGCCCTGAGATAATCTCCATGTCTGTTTGACCATCAGATCCTGCACCACTACATGAGGAAAAAATGAATGAGGGGAGTTGATGTTTTCTCCAGGTTTATACTCTTATAACATCACAGTAAGTGATTAAAAGCTGAAGCTTTCATTTTTGGCTTGTTGCTTTAATTGGCTACTCTGACACATGACAGCCCAGCTCTTCCTCTTCCAGTTCACCTGAGCTCCTGACAATATGTTATCATAAGATTCTACAGTATTACTCAATAATTTTGCTTTTTTAGAAGACACAAATACAGTTAACCTTTCAAAATGATGTCTAATTCCTCATAGGAAATATAATAAATATTGAGAAAATCAATATGAAGAAAAACTGTTATTTGGGTCTCCCTTACACCACTAGCAAGAAGTCATTCATTAATTTCTCATCCTAAATAACCCACAGAGTCTTTGGAATGATCTTATTTCATTCTACTTCACAGAGCTTTCATACAGGATCTTCACATTAAGATTTTAACTTTGGGATTTCTAAACAAACAGGATACTAATTGGCATTTCGAGGATATCTGTTACTCTTCAGGGTTATATATAACTAATACTAAGGCAATGTGGTGTTGGAAAGAGCGCAAGCTCTGAACCCAGTGTTCTCATTTGGTCTCTTGACAGCTACATAACCCACAGTCGTTCACCACCACTGACTCCTCTACTTGAAAAGATTGTTTGGAAGATCAAGTGAGGCTACGGTATCAACTCATCAGCATTTCTTATACTCATAAAGCTTTGCATGAACAATAACATATTTAATGGGTATTAGCAATTAGTACATTCAGTCTCTCTGAACAACAATGGCATAATATCTATATTGATAATGCTGGAATTGTCAAAATACTTTTGGAACATACTACTTTGAAAATGCCTTCATAATCTACATATGAGAAAGTTATTTTTATTAATTTATAGTCATATCTTACTTTAAAATATTTAATTTGCAACCTCTACCTTTATCACCTGTTTTATTTACCAAAGTTTATTCCAGATTACTTGCTATTGTTTTCAAAGACAGATTCTCCATTTAAGGATACCAATTTGCCACTATTTAGGAGTTTATAACAGCTTTATTAAAGAAAGGTTTTCTCTGGCTTAGAGAAAATCATTGTCTAGAACAAGACTCAACCTCATAATTTTGTACCTTAGACAAGTTACTCAACATCTAAGATTTGATTTCCTTATCTGAAAATGGGAGTAATAATAGTGTAAATGCCATAAGGTGATTAAATAAGATATCATGGGCTTAAAACATAAACAAGAACTTCTTCATAGGAAACTCCATGTAATTGAATTGTAGCGGTTTTTACTACTTGTATTTTATTTTGACCCCTCTGTGACACTGGGCATTCTTAAAGTTAGTATATGTTTAAACAACATATTTTGCAAATAGTCATGGAAAAAACTGATATTTAATATTTATAAGAAGCAAACATGACCAGGGCGGCCATTTGAAACTATTTATATATAAATCTTCATGAAGGAAATAATCTAAACCTGAGAATGTAATTAACACTATTTAATCAAAGTTAGATTGTTAATACTTTACTTTAAATAGTATTTAATATGTATATATGTAAATATTAATGAATATTCACAACGTAGAAGTTTCCTAAAAATCACACATTAATTATAAATCTCTTTATTTGCTTATTGTTGGATTTAATTATTTGTTTGCTTTTAAATGTTTGAATATTTGGTATCCAATTAAAAATGGAAAATACTTTGAAGTCTTCAAGTAAATTCCATGAGAGCTTCTCTTGTATTTTATAACATGATCTATATCTACAAACCTGGAATTAAGACATAAAGTTCCTCTTCAAGCTAATCTATTAATATTCTTCATAATTAAGAAATGTACATAACCTCAAATATCGATTTTGCTCATTGATGCCTCTGTAGTAGTTTATATCATCTAATCTCCACATGCTGTTATTATAGCATTACAATGCCCAAATATTTTAAAATTATTCCTCAGTAGGGTTCATGAAGGAAGAACCATTAAACACCAAAAAAAAAAAAAAAAAAAAGGGTAGAATCTCATTGAGAAAAAGCAACTAAATCCAAGGAATACAGAAATGGTAGTTAGGACAATTATTTTTTTACACATTGTGATCGTTAATTGTTGTGTCAATTTGACTGGGTCACAGAATTCTCAGATATTTGGCCAAACATCATTCTGTGTGTTTTTATATGAGATTAACATTTAAGTAGGTGGACCAAATAAAGCGGACTGTCGTCCCTAATGTGGGTGGGTCTCATCCAATCAGTTGAAGGCCTTAATAGAAAAAAGGCAAACCTTCCCCAAGTAAGAGAGAATTCTTTCTTACCTAATTTCTTCACCCTGGGACTTTTTTCCTGCCTTTGGACTTGAACAGAAAAATCAGCTCTTCCTGCATCTTGAATCTGTCACCTTTCAGACAGAAACAACACCATCAACTCTCTGGGTTCTCAGGCCTTTGGACTCACATTGGAACTATGACATTGGCTGTCCTGGTTCTCCAGCTTGCTGACCTACTCTGCAGATCTTGGAACTTTCCTGCCTCCATAATCATGTGAGCCAATTCCTTATAATAAATCTCTTTACATGTACAACTACACACACACACACACACACACACACACACACACACACACACACACACACACACATCCTATTGGTTCTGTTTCTCTGGAGAACCCGAATTTACCATGTAGCGCCTCTATATAATGTAAACAAACCAAATTTATGAAACATTTCTCATTTACTTTACTCTCCACAAGTCTGAAAATCACAGACTATGACAAAACTGGAGATTCAAGCAGATTATGATTAAACTTGATTCTAGGAGCCAGAGGAAGCCTGACAAGCAAGGCTGAGGCCTGCATAGATTGAACCCTAAGGAGGATACCACTTGCCTCTCAGAATCCTGAGCCTCCAAAAATATGAGAGGAACCTGAATAACTAATATATAATTTCTCAACAAATGTGTCTCCTTGAATTCATATACATGAGTGAGGCAGCTAGAGATAATCATGCCAGGAGAACTTTGCATTGAATTTTAGAATTGAGCAACACTATATTGTAAAACTTCCCCCAAAATAATCCCTGACTGACCAAATTAATCATCCCACTGTTCATTTTACTTAAAAATTAAATTTTATTGACAGCACATTCAAATATCTAGAGTAGAGGAGAAAATGAGAAATATAAAATGTTCTCTAACTCATATTTAAAGATTTTTAAGCATCAACTTTAATATGTAATTTTAAACATATTTTTCCTATATATTTATTTATACTATTTTGACAGGTATTTGGGATTTCTAAAATAACATTATATAATGTACTTTTTGAGATTAGATTCCATACAGTAACTACCAAAATAACAATGACAGAAATAGGAACAGGGTTATGATTAGGCTTGTGTTGTGAAGGGTATCATTTAACTTAAGACTTAAGGACAGGTTTCTGTAACTAATCTGATGTGACTTGATACTAAAATTGTTCCATTTTGATATTTTTAAAAAATCTATTAAAAAGTAGAAACTAAATAATGTTTTTCCTTCACTAACAGCATGGCATTTCTTTTTTTTTCCTATTGTTCAATTTTTTTTTTTAGTAATCATTGTGTCTTAAAAGTCAGCTGACTCTTTAACTTTCAATGTAATGTATCTCCTTCACAAAAGAACTTTAAAGAACAGTTAAAAGACTTATCATAGAATTATTTCTAATATAAGAGAAGCCACCCTAATTACATAGCTTCTAATATTGCAATAAACAGTGACACATGTTAGTCCTATGATCCCTGGGCATGTGAAAAACTGTATTAAAGATATTACCCAGATCACATACTACTTCTTTATTTTTCACCACTTCGGTTTATTTGTAGGCTATATCTTACAGTATTTGTTAAATTTTGGAAAACCTGTGAGGGAACCAAAACTAACACTTTATACAGTCATGCACCACATCACAACATTTCAGTCAAAGACACATATACAATGGTGGTCTCATAAGAGCGTAATGGAGCTGAAAAATTCCTACCACCTAGTGAAGTCATAGCCATTGTACTGTTGTAGGACAATGCATTATTCATGTGTTTGCGGTGATGCTGGTGGAAACAAACCTACTGCAAAATATGTCGAGGAGGAGTGCCTAGCTTACCCATGTGGTGACCCTCCCAAAGGTAGTGTAGACTTTTAAAATAGAAAGACAAGCACTTGACACATTAGGTCTGACCCCAACTGACAGGGTTTCTGTCTAGTTTGGAATTCTTGTATTTTTAAATGAGTCCCATTCATCCCCATTGCAAAATAATACTTAATAACAGTTAGCTCACACTCACTGAGTGCTTGCTGGGAGCAAGGCACAGTCCCTATTTATAAATTGATTTTCATAACTTTGTGGGGGTGGTATTATTCTAATCCTAATTTAACTGATGAGGAAAGTGAATCAGGGAGAGAATTAGTAACACAATTAGAAGGCTAATGCTTATGCAACTAGTGGCCAGTGTAGATAACAGGAAAATTCATTGCTGTTCCCTTCCATAGTACACTTTCTAACAACCGTGAAATCCAGTGCATTTCTCAGGGCCTTTCCCCATTGTTAAATGATGCATGATTGTGTATATTTTAAAATTTATAGAATATTTCAGCATGACAAAATAACAGATATTCAAAAACCAAAAGAAGGTACCATTTGCAAAATCAAAATTTAATTCATTTATTCAAACAATATATATTATGGGTTTTCTAGGGACAAGGAATGGAGCTGATTATTTATATTCTTTATTGATTGATTGATAGGGTTTTTAATGAAAATATGTATAACTCAATTTAAAGACCCAACTATCTGCTAATTGTTCCTTCATACCCCTTATAATTTTTCTCCAAAAAGAAAAAAAATTATAGCCTGTGTCTTTAAGTTACAGGAAGGCTTTGAACAATTATTGTGCTGTTGTCCATTAATGATGTAAAAAAGGTTTAAAGCTTTATTAAGTTTTTAATATTTATTAATGCATTTTTAAAGTTTGATTTATAAATAGGAACCATAAAAGTCTATTAATTAGCATGACTGCAACATAAACCTGAGATTTGTAACTATCCTTTAAGATTTATATCACATTAAAAACCTTAAGAATATGAGTAGGGATTAGTTTTGCAGAGTAAGTTCTAATCTTAAAGAACCAAGAACATGGCTGTGTTCTACATCCTACAACCCCCTTTTTAAACTTCATATATAAGATAAAAAGCATCTTTATAGATGGGCCAAATTTGACCCAAGTCAGTCAATTTTCTGGAAAATACCATTGAACAGTAACCTGATACAAAAAACTAAGAATTAAATCAGAAATATTCATTCAATATGAACTTGTGATGTTATTGGATTATTTGCTTTGATAATATTTGATTATATAAACATAGTCATTTGTCTTTCTATCAACATTCTATCTAGCTGTATTCCAGCAAACACAAAGGTATTAGGCTCAGTTTGTTGGCTTTTACACTGATTTACTTTGAGATTTCTCCTTTTGATTTTAATATATGTTTTCCCAAGAGTATTACATATTCAGCTCATTTAGTAATATCAAATAAGATAATTAAACTATGAAATTTTTCTCATGAAACAATAATTAATGTATTCTGAAATTTTAAGAATAAGAGTTATAACAAGTAATTGAAAATTACAAAAATGTGAATCAGTGAATTTCTAATTCAGAGAAAGATGTAAATATGATATAAAATTTTTTTAAAAATTAACAAACCAGACATAATAATTTTTGACTTTAAAAGAAATTCGAGGGGTATGCATTGGTTCCAAAATGTCATCTTTCATTTATTTCATATATTTTCAAAGACTGTATTTCTGCCATTGTCTCTAATCTCTTTTTCTGAAATTTGTTTTGGGTAGATATTAGAGTTCCTTCACCAATTCTACAATCTTTTGTAATTGTTTTTTATATTTATATTTATTATGTCTTCATTTCTCAGTGCTAACCTCTAATTCATTAATTCTTTCTGCAACTGTGCCTAATCAAATGCAAAATTATTGCATTTAAAAAATTTCAATGTATATATTTTATTACCAAGTTTTATATATACTTTCTTTGCCTATGTCTACTTTTAATCCATTTTTTATTCCTTGAATTTAGGGTAAAAATAAATATTATGAAATTCCCTAACTTTTTTTTCTATAGAGAATTTATATTTTAAATGCTGTTAGTTGTCTTTCTCATAATGAAATTTCTTCTGATTTGGAATTTGTGCTTGCAGGTTGAGTTCATTTAAGTGAAAGGTTTATGTTTTATTTTTCTCTGTCTTTGTAGTGATTCCACCCCAGACTCATCCAGTTGTACTATGGTTGGTGCCACAAAGTCATAACCTGAAGTTATTATAGTGGAATTTTGGCACTCTTACCCCATGGAGTTATTGGAAAAAGGAATGTTGGAAAAATTTCAACTATAAGCAACAGATAATTTGGTTCAGTTACTAACTTCTTTAGGATTATAGCTTATAGAAAACCAGAAGGATACTTCAGAAAGTTCATGGAAAAATAGACTTGAAACATAATGTAAATCTTTTCATGAACTTTTGGAAGACCCCTCATATAGCTACAGGTGGAAATTGATAACAGGGCTTGATTTTTTTTTTTTTTTTTTTGGTCTAATTCACTTTTTGCAGAGCTCTACATAAGCAATGAGTCAGGTTTTGATCCCCTTTTTTGAGAACTGCATTTTTAGACATTTATATGCACAGGAGATAAACTCTCCATGGCCAATACCTGCATTGGTATGACTTCTTATTTTTTCTATTTTCATACTTTATTTGTTGTTGTATGTTTGGAATAAAGAAGGTTCTTCAAAAAATTAAAACAGCCATTTTGAATAAAAGTATAAAGTATTTGTAACACTTTAAAGAATATTCTAAGAAAGTACATAGATACACATGTATGGTTTTAAGGCTTTATAATAACTCATATGAGTTTTGAACAAAATATTGTAAATTACTTGTCAACTTACGATGGTGTTAAAACTATCACATTTAAATTCTAATATTTAGAAAGTATAATAGTGGTTTGAACTAAACCAATTATTCAGTTAAAATTAGAAGTGGTATGAAGAATGAAATAAAGAGATTTCTATGAGCCATGGCAAATATATAAGCATTCAGACTGTACGAATCTGACTGTGAATATTCAGAGTAAATTTTACTGTACTTATTTTGTAAATATTTGGTGTCTATTTAAAAAATCCTGCAAATAAACAATTTTTATATCTATTGTGACACAACATATTAATAAATTGTTGAAAGCAGATGATATGAAGTGAGAATGAAAAATAAATTTAGATAAGAATTATAAACGCTGTTTTTTATTGAACATTCACTGATACTAATATGCGATATGATATAACTTTTACATAAAGAAGACATTTAAGCTAATGATTAGGAACTCAAACTCTGGAACCCAACAGGCCTGGATATGAATCAAGGTAGGACATTCACCAGCTGCATGCATGGACTTGGCTCAGAAATTCAGCCATTTTTACCTTTAGTTTGCTTATCTGTAATATGGGGATACTAACTATATTTATCTCATAATAGTATTAAGAGGACTAAATGGGATCAAGTATGTAAAGCACTTAAGTAACACTGTGCATGGAGCTAGGTTAAGGCTCAAAAAATACTATTTTGAAAAACAGAGTATATTAATAAACAATTTGTTTCTCCTTTAACATGGCATTGGGCTCAGGGCATTGAGCCGGGGACTGGACCCCCTGCCCACAACCAGGCATACCACCAGTGCCTTGGGGTCCCCCCGGGGACCTGGGGCATGTAGCAGGAGACTGGACCACCTGCCCACAACCAGCCACATCACCAGCACCAGGGAGCATGCCAAAACATCACAGCCCACCACAGCCACCACAGTAACCATGGCTGCCACAAAAGTGGCTAGACATCACACCCTCCACTCAGGTAGTCTGCCAGCCACTGGAGTGCATTGACACAAAGAGAGTCACCACCAGCAGAGACCAAAGAAAAGAAGAGGATGTCTTTCTCTACAAAGCCCATTCTAGAGTGAGAGAAGAAGCATATGTTCTATGATAATATTGGGGGTCTCAACATACCTTTCAGCATTGGACAGATCATCTAGGCAACAAATCAACTGAATAACCATTACTCTTTCAGAGCGAGAGAAGAAATCTAGGGTTATCAGTGGTGGGAAGGGGGATGGAGAGGGGGATGGGGAGAGACTGGACAAGGGGCATAAAGAATAAGTACAATTTGTAACAATATACGTACTAGTAATATTGATTTGATCAACACATGTGAACACTGGATCCCCAAAATATGTATAATTATGATTCAATAAACAAAACAAAACAAAACAAAAACATGGTGTAAACCTCCACTAGCATTTACATTTCTGAGTTTTAATATGTATATACCCATCTCTCACTGGCACTAGACCACGAATTTCTCAAGAAAAGAACATTTTTGAATCTCAATGCCCAGCAGTGTCTAGAATAGATAAATAGATCAATGGAAAGCACATACACATTCCTTTAGAGAGTTCCCAAACAGGAAACAAAATCCATTCACTGAAACACTGGACATTTCCTATGCAGCCAAAATCACAATGGAACATTTTTATGAGTAACAATGAAAGGCATTTTAAAGATACTAAATAATCAAAAGAGCAAGGCTTTCCTAAAATAGGATGTTAGGGTTAAAATACCTGTGAGCATATAACATCTCAAAGCAATTGCTATAAACCTCGGGGCACTGCTGAGTTATTCAAAGCTCTCAAAGATTTGGTACCAGTAATGATAATTTCATCCAAAGGTAAGGATAATCTTTTTTCCTCACCATTTTTTTTTTCCTTTTTCAGGCAGGTGAAAATGTGTGTGAAGTCATCCTTTTTTTCTCACATTCTCTCTCCTATCAACTTGATTCTATACTGTACTATCTTGAGTTGTCTGAGCTCAAGTTCCAAATTCTATTTCTGCTTATTTGTTATACTCTTCACAGAGAAATGTTTGCTCAAATTGAGTGTCTGAAATGCATGACATAGGCAATTTTCATGGTAAGAAAATCACTAGCAAATATAGCCTTCTATCACTTTTCAGGCACAGCAGTTGCTGATGTTAATAAGAGCTATTTTCTTATCATGTGTAAAATAGATTTCATATTGATTGGTTTGACTCAGGACTAAGGTCTTCCAATTAAGATTCCTAAAAAGAACTGTAGAATTAAACCCCAAGTTAAACCAAGCAGAGATGCAAAGGCATACAGATATCCATACTCTGCTCCAATTCACAAGCAATTCCACACTATAGACAATGTTTCAATTTCATCCTCAGTAAGACTATGTGGAGAAATGAAAATGAACTTTACATTTTAAAAATCACATTTTACTGCTGTAATTTTCTTTCTTCCTTTAGAATCATTCATTTATCAACCATTAGCCTGTACCTTAAATCTCACTACTTTTTCTAAAAGCAATTTTGTTTTACAAGTGCATTCCTCCAAAAACAACTAAGACCCATGGTAGCAGAAACGCGGCACAAAAGTCACTAGTGCAGACTCTGAAGGCTTATTCCTACAGCTCCTGTTGTGTTTTTCACTATCAAATGATATCACAGAATCATAAGTACATAATATGACGTTTCTGAGTTCAGGATACAGGAGAGGGCAATGAACCACTATTTTTCACTTGAACTCATTTTTATTTTGTCAAATATCAAGTTTAGGCAGAATATTGTTTTCCCTGAAAGATGATTTTTTAAAAATATATTTCCAGTTATAAAATACACATTTTTAAGACACACAAAAACCCACACCCGCCCTAGATGGGAGCAAATATCTTAATAGAAAATGCAACCATATTGTCATTTCGTTCTTTAATGGCCCAACTACAAGGGTCTGTCTAACCACTTGAATCTTCCAAATTCCCCAAAATATCTCCGAGAGGCTTAGTTTTTCAGTCTAGTCTAATTCAACTATGAATATATAGAGACAGCTGAAGACCGCCTACTCAGGTAAAATGGAGACCTGAGCAATTATCAGAGTAATTCAAGCAAAAAATTTCCTACTGTGGAAGAGATAATGTTTGTGCAAACTATTCAGATCGGTCATCTATGATAATTAAATTCATTAACTTGCTCCTTCACTTCACTTTGCTTATGAAGACACAGCCTTGTTGCTATTCAAAATATACAAACAAGCATCTCAAATATTTATTTGTGAGTTTACAAAATACTCCACTGATTACTTGTAAAATAAGCTAATGGGTCTAACAAGGTATAGTTTCCAGAGAATTAGATGAGGGAGTCCCTGGAAGGGTACAGAAAATGGGGAAATGAAGGATAAATCCTCAGTAAGCTGTTTTCGACTCTCTAAAATTTGTCCTCCTATCTAAGTGACCTTGCTGTAGATGAATCATGTACACAAGCACATAGAAACACACACACACACACACACACACACGCACACGCACACACACACACGCACACACGCACACACGCACGCACACACGCACACACGCACACACGCACACGCACGCACACACGCACACACACACGCACACGCGCACACACGCACACGCGCACGCACACACACACGCGCACGCACACACACATACACACGCACACGCACACACACACACGCGCGCGCACACGCACACACACACACGCACACGCACACACACACACACACGCGCGCACACGCGCACACACACACGCGCACACGCGCACACACACACGCGCACGCACACGCACACACGCGCACACACACACACACACACACACAGTTATACTAATTATCAGCCACCAGAAATCCACATTCAAAATTTAATTAATTTCATAGTTTAATAATAATTATAATAAGAGGGACAGTTATCTTTTAAGGCAACAAGTAGATTCTTCAGGCAACAGATAGACTCTTTCAAACATTCAAGGATTTAGAGACAAAGGTACCTATAAATCCTTTCTAAAAAAAATACAATAACCTCCTTAATTCCCACCACTCTCTAATCACACAATTTCGGTTCTTGCCATGCTGTTCTTCAGCTGTCACCATCGCTCGAGGCTTCGCTCTTATTGAAGCCACTTCCAGGGACTGAACACACTTGTTTCTCTCCAGCTTTTTCCCTCACCAACCATAACTATTAATATCACATTTGCTTACTTGAGTGACTGATATTTTGGCAGGGACAGAGGTACTGACACACCCTGATTAGAAGGAAGTCAGGAAGGGCCCCTATCTGTATACAAGTCTAGAAACTCTAGAGAGAAACTAGTTAAAAAGAAGGAGAATCTTGATGAGATGCCTAAATTTGAGAATAATTGTTTTAAAAATCAAGAACATACTGTTGGCTAGACACGGCACAGGAGGTGGAAACACACGGAAGCAAGGAAGTTACTTCTGGTTAGAGGGTATGACTGCTTCAAGCCAGTTCTGAATTTCCCTGAGGTAAACCACTCTGTAAATGTCATGCGTATAACTGCAAAACAGAACTTCAGTGAACCCACTGCCATTCAAGCTCAGGGAAAGCCAGCTGCTCCAAATAGATTAGATATGATTGGACTAGTTCAGACTGGATCCAGGAAAATGTCTTATTTACTGTCTGCCATAGTTCACATCAATGATCAGCCATTTCCAGAGAGGGAGAATGGGTCTCTTTGCTTGATACTGATGCCAAATCAGGCTGGTCAACAGGTAAAGCAAGTAGCTGCTGAACAATGGAAAGCATGTTGCTTGTAGTTCCCCCGAGGGACAACAAATGTTACTTGGACAGAGGTGTAGAAATCTGTATTGCAACACCTAGAAGACGGATTTTCAGTGTGTGAGAAAATCATTCTGTGAAGAACTACCTACTTTGTCCTTAATGAAGCATATAGAACTTAATATGGGCTTTTAACCTATATAAGTTCTGTATCAGATAAGACTTGATAGGCAAACCCTAAGGTTAGTGCAACTTGGCCAAAAGAAGCAAGACAGCTTGCTGAAGACTTCCAGAAGACAATATATAAACAGTAGTGCACCAGAACTAATAAAAACCACACATTCTTCAGATTGTTGTGATATAGGAAAGAATGAAAAACATATTTGTCTAATGGAGGAGATCATAAATGAGAAGGAGAAAAAACGCATTGTTTTGGTTGAATCCCAAAGAAGATGTGATGAATTTATCAGAAAAATGATGAGGACGGGGGGGGGGGCCTTGCCATAGGTTTCCATGGTGACAAGAGCCAACCGGAACACAATGGATTTCTAAATTAATTCAAACATGGAAAAGTTCCTAGTCTGATTTCTATGGATGTGGCTTCCAGAGGGCTAGATGGTGAAGATGTAAAATTTGTTATGAATTATGACTACCTAACTCCTCAGAGGGTTATATTCATCTAATTGAAAGAACTGTTCATAGTATTGAAACCTACTAACGTAAAGCAAGTGAATAAACCTTATCTCTGCTTTATGAAGCCAGTCAAGCAATGAATCCCACATTGCTTCAGTTGGTCAAAGACAGAGGCTCAGGTCATTCCAGGGGTTAAGGATGCATGGAGAATGACCATTTGTACCATTGTCACACAAAAGTGGTGGATTTAATACCTTTAGAGACAGGGAAAATTGTAATGGAGTTTATTCATAAGAAAGATTTGGGGCAAAAACTCAAAACTGTGTTATGTGATGCTGCAAATTTATAACACTGAATACTTTGAAAGTCATTTTGTGTCTGTTGATATACACTCCAGTTTTAGTACTGGTAATTCAGAAGGGACTTACCAGAATAGTAATGATAGCACTTAGTAATATTATGGACTTAATGTCCCAAATATGCACATGGCATGACCAATAAGCATATGTATATCCTACTAACTGTGGCTGCACCCGTAATTGGTATCTAGTGCCAATAGGATATTCTCAATACGGCTTTAGAAGTATATATAGATGTCTATTTTTCATAATCGCTCTTTATATTTTTTGTTATCACACAACATAGCAATTTAGAAAGCATGGCACAACCAGAAATAGTGGCATGTAGCTATTATAGTTCACTTTTTGCTATTTAAATTGAATATTTCTCTACATTACTGAAACAATTTTTAATTTTTTTTGTACTAGAAAATACAAGTATTATTTTCACAGAAGTACATATACAGTGTTTGAACCATAATAATTCAATGAAATGTGGCCTTCCGGTGAAAAGTAGTTGAAGATTAAACTAAATGGAAATTGTATTTTATTTTCTAAATATGATGTCATGTAAAATTTAAGAATTCTGCATTTTAAAATATAAATACTAAATTGACTTTTAAAAAATAAAACAAAAATCCAGCCAAATAAGAGATTACTCCGAATGAAACACTCAGAAATAAAAATGTGCTAATAAAACTGATGACAAACGTTGAATCCATTTCAGTTTAAAAAGCAAATAATCAAACACTTGGAACTTACTGTTATAAAATAAAATATAAGGATTTTAATCCTTGATAACATAAATCAAAATAAGTAAATAAATATTAGCAATTAGGGTTTGGGACTCAGTGGAGGATATAGTAAGTATGCTATTTTTAACATCTTACAAAGCAGGGATTTAACGGATGTTATCTTAAATTGGACTAGATAGCAGAAAAAGCATAATTAATACAAGCTCTCAAATTTTTTCAGGATTTTTTTTTCATAGCATAATAGGGATCTTTGAAAACTAGTATGTCTCATAATGAAGTAAAATTAAATATAATGACTTTTCTTAATGTAACATGCAAATAATTATGTCATTAAAATATCTCTGTCTCTGTTTGTTTTCCAGCTGTATATATGCATTGAGAGATTATTAAAGTAATGTTCATTAAATATTAATAATTGTTACTGGTAGGGTATAATTTTGGCTAACTTTTAAAAATTTCAATCCTTATACTCCTTTGTGTTGATTGAAATTTTTATAGTATCAATCAGAAGGTATTGGGAATGATCGTTTCCATAAGGAGAGAAACTGTGTGACTAGGGACATTGATATGAGGAAACCGTTCAGTCTTTCCTGTTGGTAACTTTAGAATATCAAATCGTGTGAACATCTTAGTAACTGGAAACAGCAAATTAAGCTAACATAATTTTAGTGATTTTTATCAAGTTTATACACCAAAAAAAAGTCATTAATATTTAAAACCAGTTGAAATTTACAGTCCAATTCTACTCCAAAGACTCTATGGTTGTATTGATATGTATCAACATAAAGATTGTGACAAACTAATTAAAAAAATTCTTATGACTGATAAAGGGCAGAAACATTGTTTCTACATAAATAATATTATATAATTATCTATCTCCATTTAATTTGAAGATGATGCTATGACTTCTCATTTACTTAGCTGGCAAAGCAATGTCCAGTTTAAAAAACTGAGATGTCTCTGCAATGTAAAGATGCTGTAAATTGTTTAAAGACCTGTACAAAAGTTTTATTGCTAGAAGAGAGAATATAGATGAGTCTTCCTGCTAAAGGGATACTTGGTATGGGGTGATAAAGTTGGAAGATGATGACAGAAGAGAGTCAGCTGGACACAGAGTAGACAATAAAGAGGCGTTAACAGGAAAAAAATATTGTGAGATAATATCCATGCTCAGTACAAAAAATTACACGTATTCCTACAAAACTCATTAACATTCTTCATAAAATAACTACAGCTTGAAGTACCAACATGACATATAACTGAGGAGATCTAATGCAGGAGACTCACAAGTTTGAATCTGAGAATTTTAAGAAAATAATATACAAACAAAACAGCTTACAAACCTCAGAATAGTTTTATATAAACACTCTAAATAAATTTTCAAACGTTATGCTATATTTACAAGACCACCAGCAGATCTACAAAATCTAAGTCACTAATTATGCCAATAAATACTAAATTAAAATATTTTTAATTTACAAATTTTTCCTGTGCACTTTAAGAATAAAAATGACAGATTTTCAAATCAGTACTTTGGGACCCATGACATTTTGATTGAATTTATATGTCCTATTTCTTTTGTTTTAATTTAAACTTCTGATTTAGGAATCCTAACCAGCTCTTTCTTCTATTGCTAGTTCAGTCTTCTGAATTTCAGATTTTGTCATGAGCTTTATAAGAGGTTATGCAATTTACTTTCCCTGTCTTTTTCTAAGCTAAAACACAAAATAAAACACCCTAATCCAATTGCTCAGCTGCGAATTATAAGCAGTCCTGATCAGTCGTATTTTCATCTCATGGCACTAACAGGTTAGTTTTCTCCAGAACCCACAGGAAAAGAGGATCAACTTCCCATTATTAGAAAGATATCTCTGAAAAACGATCACATTGTATAATGTTGAATATACTAATTATCCCGATTTGAGCATCACATATTGCATACAGATATTGATATTCAACTCTTTACCCAACAGATATGTAAAATCATCTATGTTACAATAAAAAAAATTATTTAAAGAAGTTATCTCTGTTGAAAAATAGCAAAGGAAAGCCAGAATCGATATTTATGCATACTATTCAATATATGGCACTTATGATTTAGTTGTAAACCAATGTTCTTGGATGGGGTTAAGATGAAAATGTGCTTCTGGCAGTTTCAACCAAGCACCATTAAAAAGCCTGCACAATTTCTAAAACTGATTAACTCTTGACTCTAGTTCAAGTTCTAATTCAGCAACATTTGCCTCCCTCAGCAACTCCTGCTCCACCAGGCTTAGGTAATTAAAGTTATGGTTTAAATCCTGAAACAGCAGTGTTCCAAAGGTGGGGAAAAACAAGTTGTGAATAGTAAATAAATTGATGTAAAGTGAACAGTGCCTGTACACGGTAAGCTCTACATAAGTGTTTGCTGCTATTATTATATTTTTATATCACTGATTATAAAATGATTGTCAAGCATTGAAAAGAGTGTTTTATTTTTTCAAGTGGCTGGCTGGTGTGGGAATCCGAACCTTTGAGCTTGGTGTTACAAGGCTGCACTCTAAGCAACTGAGCTAACCAACCAGCCCCTAAAAAGGGTGTTTTAAACAACAGACAAGGCCTAATCATTCAAAGGAATAGGGCCTTTGATTGTCTCACTTGGGAAAGTATTCCTTTACCTCATACTCTTGCTAATCAAAAAATTTTGGATTTTTCTTCTTTGGAGCTGCCATTTTTTCTTCTTCTTTTTTTTTTTTTTTTTTTTTTTTTTTTTTTTTTTTGCAGCTGGCCAGCAAGGGGATTGGAACTCTTGACCTGGGTGTTGCAAGGCCACACTCTAACCAACTGAGCTAAGCACTGGAGCTGCCTTGAGAGTCATTCCAAAGCCAAATGAGGAAATCCATCTCATTATTTCCAATGCTGCAAATAGTATTTCCCAATTTGGTCATTCACTGTAGTTATGAGGCGTGGCTTTAATATATTAATATTAACAACAATAATAACAAAACTCAAACTTACTGAATATTTTATATGCCAGGTACAGCACTAAGTATTTCATGCTTATAATCACATTTGATTAACATTAACAATTTCAAAAAACGTTCTTATCCTTAGTGATCAAAAATATATATT
Organism: Cynocephalus volans; assembly: GCF_027409185.1. Taxonomy (NCBI): domain Eukaryota; kingdom Metazoa; phylum Chordata; class Mammalia; order Dermoptera; family Cynocephalidae; genus Cynocephalus; species Cynocephalus volans. The sequence goes on along the minus strand of NC_084460.1, from coordinate 100,350,602 downwards.
ACTGGGACATTCTAAAGAATGTGATGAAAGCTTTAAAGGTGATTCCAACATAAGAGACCACAAAAGTTTTGCGTCATGATACAACTCATGACCGCTGGGGATAAGGAAGGAGAACACATACCTGGATGATATATATTATAGTATTTTGATTAAAATAGATTGTCACAGAATTTCAAGATCAGAAGTTACTAGTACCTTGAATTCACATAAAAATCATGATAATGAATGAAAATCTGAAATAACTCATATTTTGTTTAGAGACTCTTTCTCCTTTTGGAGGGTTAGAAGAGCATTTGGGAATATATGTCAATAGATATGTTTTGGTATTGATGACTATCAGTGAACCATAATAGAATGATCTGTTCTCTAAAGCTTCGGTTAACCATCCCAAAGTAGAATCTTTTTTTTTTTTTTTTTTGTCGTTTTTTCGTGACCGGCACTCAGCCAGTGAGTGCACCCGTCAGTCCTATATAGGATCCGAACCCGCGGCGGGAGCGTCACCGCGCTGCCAGCGCAGCACTCTACCAAGTGCGCCACGGGCTCGGCCCCCAAAGTAGAATCTTGAAGCCTCTGTTCCCCACTGGTTAAATGGGGATAACACCCACCAAAAAATAATGACTATAAAACACATGATACAGTGCATGGCATGTAGTAAATGCTTAAGAAATAACAGCTGCAATTAAAAAGTTGATTATTAACAGTCAAAAAATTTACATCTTTCAGAATATCAAAGCACAAAGACATTAAACTATGTTTTACTGCATTAAGTCCTTCTTGGTTTTCAGCTATTCATTATACCAAATGGAAAACTGAGTCAATCTCATAGTTTTGTCAAAGGAAAAAAAATCTTTATGTACAAATACTACTGACTCTGCTATAAGGAAAAACCTAATGAGGAGAAATTAGTTGTTGCAAAGAAACAGAAATTTTATTAAGATTTGGATACGGAAACAAACTTAAGCTAATAAGAATGGCTAAAAGTATAATGTTCTTTTCTCTCATTAATGTTTCCTTGTACTATATGATTGCTGTTATTTATTCTGTGGTCACTTAAACAAGACCAAACTCATTCACGTGTAATATGGCTGCAGTTTTTAGACGGCCTCATTTTTGTGCTTGAAAAATGAAAATATCTGAAAATGCAGTAAAAGCCGTCTGCAATACTAAAGCTAAATTACAATGCTATTCTTAAGGTTATCAAAATAGAGCAAACAATAGCTCAAGAAAAGATCCATTGCCATGGCATAAAATGTCAAATGCCACGATGGTTCTCCTTCTGATAGCTACATAGGAAAAACGTAAGGGATATTATGGCATTTTAGTAACTCTAGCAGCTACAAAAGTTCATTGTAAAGAACAAAGGCACAAAAGAGACTAAGCTAATCAGTTTTCTCCATCTCTCTGAGTAATTATTAGAAGAATAGACTCCAAAAAGAGGTCATATATTGCCTAACTAAAGAGTTCCTCTGCAGAAGGGAGCCGGGTAATTCTTGCCAGTCAAAGGAGAACGTAGAATTAAACCAACATAATTGCTGCAACCTATTAGTGCTGTGCGGTGATGGCTGCACTTTCATGTTGCAGGCTGGACACTTCAGCATACAGTGAATGCCCAATGAATTAGTCAAAGGATAAGTGAGCTGATTACTATAAATTACCTTTTAAGAGAAACCATGGTAGATTTCAAGGATATCAAAACCAACAAATCCAACAACTCAGACATTCTGAATGTCACCGCATGATAGACTCATAGATAGAAGGAAAAACACATCCTTGAGTCTCACTTCATCATTTTGTATATGAAAAAAACAGAGTCTGAGGTTATGTGAATACCCAAAGACACCAAAGTATCTCCAGGACAAGTGAAAATTTAGGTGTACATTTCTTAACTTCCAGTTTAGTGTTCTCCTGGCTGCTAAATCTGATACATTTTCACAAAAGTTGGTATTTGATCTTTGTAGCCTACTATCTCTGTGCCAGCATTAGTAAAAGTAGTACTCTAAGGAACAAAGAGAACAGTACCACAGAAATGGAACATAACCCCACCATGGGATTTCAGCTACTTTCTCCATTCTTACTTCCAAACCCAGGCAGGCAATAAAACAGTTTTCAACAGATGAGGAGATTTATTCATATTTTTAATATATGACAATTTGGATATTTGCTCTGAAATATTTGAGCTGGGGTCAACGTTGGGGTATAAAACATCTGACCCAGAGAAATTAGTCAATTTAATCCCTTCAGATCCCTCTCTTCTTCCTTGCCAGCACAGACTTGTTTCACAAATTTTTGTATAAAAGGAAGCGTTTGAAAAACTAGAACTTAAGGTATTTACTACACTATGTCATATTCATTTGTCAGAAATGTACCCTGTACTAACTACTTATGTCCAAAATCTAAAGATGGCTATGGTAGAAATAAATACATCAATTAATTCGAGTTCCATTATTTGAGCTAAATGCTAATATATTTAAGATCTTGTCACTAGAATTATTTAAACTTTAATTTTCTAAGCCTACCTAAAAACAAAATTTGTTTTTTATCAACCCACTTATTTGTATTAAAATGTGATCTACACTACCAAGGTGCTAAAACTTCCAAATGTAAGCTGAAACCAAAATTTAAGGATTACATATTCACCCGAAGTAATATTTCTGTGATGCCAGAGTCATGCTCCAGGGACTAAATCTGCTATCTACAAAGCTACGATAAAAAGTAAAACAAATTTTGAACTCTTTCTGTGGGCCCGTGATGCATAATAATAATGCTTTTCATTTAAATTTCAAACCAGAAGTTTTTCATGTTAGCTTGGTGCCTGGATACGCACAAGTTTGGAGAACAGGCATTTTAAAATAAAAACATCTATAGTATCTTTGTTAGTAAAACAGTTCATTTGGAAAATGTTGCCTTTATATTATGAGTGATAAAATAGAGACAATGAATTCACATGCTCCAACTTGTGCAAGTATTAGACTGAGTATATGAGGAGAAGCTTGGTATTCTAGAAAGAGTATTTGGTTGATAAATCTAAGACCAAATCTAAGACCCTGAATTTTCATCTTAATTCTGTCCTCTGACTCTCAACTTCATTATTTTATCTATAAAATCAAATGGGTTATACCAGGTAGTCTCCAAAGTCCATTTCAGCCCTAAAGTGTGATGTATACACCAGTACTTTGTACAACATGTAAGTACCAGTGAAGTCAGTCTTGCATTGTGGAAGAAAGTCTTGGATTCAAGAGATATAGATTCTATTCTTGATACTTTCTGTAGCTATTTTTGTTACTCTGAACAAGTTTCTTAATCTCTCCAAATTTCAGTTTTCTCATCTGTAAAATAGGGGTATCATTATGTGTCTAATTCATGTGCTCATTCTAGAAAAAAGATTCTGAAAATAGAATAATATACTAAAATATCAAAAAAAAAGTTAAGACACTACCATAAAAAACTGAAAGATATCAATGTTTATTATGCTAGGGTTGAATAAAGTCAGAATTTATTCTAGCATTTGAATTCCTTGAGACCATAAAAATGTAATGGGAACACAGAAACAACACATAGATTTCTATTTGCAATTCACCTTTTTATGTATCTGGGACTTAAAAACACCTAGTCTATCATGCTACTAAGTTAAAGATTTTTAAATGTTTCTAATTTAATTCACATTTTTATGTTTGGAAATTATTATATCTAAAATTCATAAAAAGTTAGTTTGAAACCATAATGTGAAAAAATGTATTTAAAAGGATGTCCATTTTCAACCTAACTTGAATGTTTAGATGTTGACAAATAATCGTTTTAAAATATGGCCTTGTAACTCTTTGCTCTGTCACCTTGCATATAATCTTGATTACACCAATCTCATTTTCTTATTGTATTTTTCAAATTCCACTGAGCTTACATCATGAACTTTGATGGATGTGCTAGACTGTTGTGTCTGTCTGGGCAGGTGTGAGATAAATTTCTGGGCAGGCTATGATCTTTGGGCAAATTGCTCTCCTTGACTACAATATATATCGATGAGATGTGTCAGTGTTCATATACACACTTGTCAGTTGCATTACCCAGGTGATAAAAATACAAGTTAAGGGACCATCAAAATGAACAGGGAGAAATTCACTATGTCATAGGAAATTAGTAAAAGAACCATCACCTTAAACTGGAAATACGATAGGGTAAAACCTTCGGTAGGTTTTGATAGGGAAAAAAATTCAAACCACTTAGTCAAATATAAGTAGTTATATTTCTTCCTCTCCATCCAACATTAGTTTTACTTGATTTAAGTGAAAGTGAACATGACAATAATTTATGATTTTTAAGTGGGAAGGAGCAGGTAAAAGGCTTATAATTTCAATTCAACAAGATTTGACCACTCATTCAAATTAAGTTCTGTTTTGTTATTGTTTTTGCTTTAATTAAAAAAAAAAGAAAGAAATACTGCTCTATGAAAGGGATCTTTAGAATATATTAATATGTTAGTCAAAATCCTTTCAGCGGATGTCCAATCTATGTGCCCAGAAATCTGGCACTGTTCCAGGCACTAGAGACTAAGGAGATTAAATAAAAATCAGTCAAAAATGGCTTTCTTAATGATGCTTGCTTTTTATGAAACAGTCCTTGCGTGTTTCTTCTCCTTAATAAAAGCACGAATTAATCTTGACTTCACGAGATAGAGTATTAGACATGCATGCCATACCCCAAAAGTGTCTATACAAGAAAGCAGCAAATTTCAGGTGGAAGCCAGATGATTGCCAATAATTTTTTGTTTTACTAAACTAACTCCTAGCCAATATTGTTGCACTCCAAACAGCCTAAAAAGGTACTCTTATGCTGCCACTAGAATAGGTTTTCGAAGACTAGTGAACTGATGAAGACGCACAAAGACATAACTATTTATAAGCATGAGTGTCTAAGAGAAGGCACGTGAAGCCAGCAGAAAATACTATAACAGACTTTGGAGTGCAAAAATACTCTAAATTCTCTAAGAATTGCTCTTTGTTATTGCTCAACAAATTGTACACTGCTATATCTCCCATTTTGTTTCTCCTAGATAGGTTTTATTCTTTAACACTGGTGAACAATCTAGTCTCCATCGGATGCTCACTATCCCATAAAAATTCACCACACAAATATCACTTTACATATCTATGTACATTCTCTAGCCCCAAATATTCAGGTCCAAAAGTGAATGTATTTTGTTTTGTTTTGTTTTCTGAAAACTAGGTATTCTTTGATATTACAAATACCGCCACCTTAAATTACTAAATTTCATATTTAAATACACATTTAAAGGTCTGTATCTTGTGCTATTTTTAATTTAAAAAGATGAGTTAGACCTCATTTTAATTACGTCAAGTTTCTAATGCATTGGATCTTTCATAAAACTCTAAAAATATTTTTTATAAAGAAGAATTTTACTTTAATTCTATATTATCCTTTTTCATGACAAATGACAGAATAAGTTTATTTTTCCAATTATTATAAAAGTTCAGCAAAATACTTTAAAATTATGAGAAAATCTGATATACAATATAAATGTACAATATAAATACAATATAAACAAAGATTTTAACTGGTAATAGTAATTTATCTTAGAGAATGAAAAAAATTGATTCCAGCATTACACAAGGACTAGCCAGAGGTGCATATGCCCATTACTATCTCTGGTAATTCATGCCCCTATTAGATAGATAGATAGATAGATAGATAGATAGGTAGGTAGATAGATAGACAGACAGACAGATCTATTAGTAGGAAGGCAGAATGAAATACAGTCATGCTTCACTTAATGATGGGTATATGTTGTGAGAAATGTGTCTTGAGAACATCACAGAGCATACTTAGGTAAACCTAGATGGTGTAGCCTACTACAAACGTAGGTTATATGGTATAGCCTATTGCTCCTACTTGAATAATGCACTGTGTTATGATGTTATGACAGCGACAGTGTCGTTAGGTGATAGAAATTTTATAATCTATGGGGCCACCATTGTGTATGTGGCTCATCGTTGACTGAAATGTCATTATGTGGTGCATGACTGTATTCTCCATTTTAGTCTGATCCTTCTCACATCACAAAGGTTATAGAAGCCTATAACATTATTTGGTATTATTTGTATTGATGATAATCAAGAGTGATATAGCTGTAACTGTCATGGAAAGCACTCCAAAATGAAGGCACAACATCTTTTTGGAGTATTTTAAAAGGATCTGATATCATGGCAATTTTTTTCAGTCATTACAAGATTAATATTGTATGTCATCTTGATCCGAGGAGACCCTATGCATAGCCTAAATTTATCTTTGGCAAATTTACATCCCTCCAAAATTCATATGTTAAAACCTAATCTCCAATGTAATAGCATTAGGAGGTAAGGCCTTTAGGAGGTGATTAAGTCATGAGGGATCTTGTTTACTCCTTCTGCCATGTGAGAATATGGCAAAAAAGGTACCATCTTTGAAGCAGAGAACAAGCCCTCTGTAGACATGGAATCTGCTGATGTCTTGATCTTAGACTTGCCAGCATCCAGAACTGAGAGCAATAAATTTCTGTTGTTTATAAATTACTCAGTCTAAGATACTTTATTATAGAAGCCTGAATAGACTAAGACAGGCAGTACCCAGTTGAAAACTGAAAAGTTTCCTTGGAAACATTAAAAGACAAAGAACTCAAATGATACATATGGAAATCTAGGTAGCTGAGTGTGATACAGCAATATGAAGATGAAATTAAATTTTATAAAATGATGGATTCATTTAATTTATTTTTAAGGATGAGACTAAGCTTCTAAGACCTTACTAACTGAATATCTTAATTCAAATACTGAATTTAACCAATTCAATTGTACAAAGTTGAATGTTTGCTTTTCTTTATTTGCAAAATACTGAATTTATCAGCAAGACCTTACTGAGGTTTATACTATTTGCTCTATAGTGATCTAACATTCTAATAACAGAAAAGCAAGTAGTAGGATGTCATAGAAATCACAGAAATTTGAGGACATATAAGATGGACTTCAGTCTTGCTGTTATTTACCAAGGAATAATTAAAACTCTATAGAGTATACTGTAGTATACTCCAGGGATGAAATGACCTTGTTTTAAAAATCTGAAAAAGATTGTTTCTAAAATGATGAGATGACCCATTTAAAAAAATCGTGCTATAATCACTGGGAAGTATTAAAATTTCCATTTTGCTCTATATTCACAGTCAAACTTAGGGGAAGTAAAAATATTAAAGGCTCTAATAAATATCAATAAATATATAATACTAATATAATAGTAATATTTATTTATCTTTTATTATATGTGAGATAGATAATCTTCACAACATATGCATACACTAAATTGCAAATTATAAAATATTATTATTACCAATTTACAGATAAAGCAGCAAAGATTTTGATTGTTTAACTAAATTTCCCAAAGTGACCTGGTTAGTAAACAGACGACCTACAATTCAAGATCATGTCTGTGCTCAGTGCCTCAACATCCACGCTCTTCATCCTTAGTACTGTAAATCCAGAACACAGCAAACAAGTGTGTGTGTGTGTGTGTGTGTGTGTGTGTGTGTGTGTGTGTGTACCTAGTATCTTTGGGTAAGTAGAATAATAAAAATTATAAAACCCAATAAAAGCAATTATTTGTGACATACTATGGGAAACATTGTGAAGGAGTTTGGATGTATTGTCCTCCCAGAACTCATGGAAATCTGATCTCCAGTGTGGCAGTTTGGGTCATGGGGCAGATCCCTCATGAATGGATTAATGCTCTCCCTGGGGGACAGGGGATTAATGAGTGAGTTCTTACTCTGTTAGTTTCTGTGAGAGCTGGTTATTTAAAGATGCTGGCACCACCTCTCTCTCTCTCTTGCTTCCTCTTGCCATGTGATCTGCTTGTACCCACTGGCTGCTTGCCCTGCTTTCCACCACAAGTAGAAGCAGCCTGAGGCCTGTGCCAGATACAGCTGTCCCAGAATTGTAAGCCAAAAAAAAATAAATCTGTTCTTTATAAATTGCCCAGTCTCAGGTATTTCTGTTATAGCAACACAAATGGACTAATACAGAAATTGGTACCGAGGAGTGGGGTGTGGCTAAAGAGATACCTGAAAATGTGGATGTAGCTTTGGAACCAGGTAATGGGCAAAGGTTGGAGGAGTTTGGAGGACTTAGAAGAAGACAAAAAGATGAGAGAATGCAAGATTTTAGAGATTGGTTAAATAGTTGTGACCAGAATGCTGATAGAAATGGGGACAGTAAAGACCATGCAGATGATGAAGTCTCAGATAGAAATTAGGAACTTATCAGGAGCTGGACAAAAGATAACCCTTGCTACACCATACCAAGGAATTTGGCTACATATTGTCCATGCCCTTGGACTTTGTGGAAGGTGGGACTTAAGAGCTGTGAACCAGAATGTGTGGCCAAAGAAATTTCCAAGCAGCAAAGCATTAAGGAAGCTGCATGTTTACTTCTAACAGCCTACTCTGAGTTATGGTGGCAAAGGCATGATGTAAAGCCAGAATTTAAAAGGGAAGCCAAGTGTACTTTGGAAAATTTGCAGCCTGGTCATGAGGTAGAGAAGCAGAGAGCAGGAGAAAAATGCAAGGTTGAGGCAGATGAACTGATTGCTAAAGACATTATCTTGGCAATGAGGCAGCCAGATGCTAATAACTAGGATAACGGGAAAAATGCCCTAAAGGCATTTGAGAAGCCTGGAAGGGTGCCCCACCCATCACAGACCCTGAGGCCTAGAAGGACTGAGTTGTCCCAGAGGACAGACCTGGGGCACAGCTACCCTCGGGAACCTGCTCCCTGCCTCCCAGCTGCTCTGGCTAGAGTAGCCCAAGTGTGGTTTGTGCAGCAGCTCTGGAGAGTAGAAGCCTGAAACGCCAGTGGTGTCCACATTGTGTGGTCTGCAGGCCGGCAGAACATGAGAGAAGTGGAGGCATGGCAGCCTCCACCCAGATTCCAGAGGATATATGGAAAAGCCTGGGGGCACAGGAAGAGACCTGTCACAGGGGTGGAGCCACTGCAGAGGCCATCTACTAGAGCAATGCCGATCAGGAAAGCAGGGTCAGAGTCTCCACGAGGGAAATGTCTAGTACAGCCAATGCAGCGGGGCTGCCACCAGGACCCCAGAACTGCAGAGCCAGTGGTAATGTGCAACATGGGCCTGGAAAAGCCACAGGCACCAGCACAGCCCACTGGGCTACACCTGGCAGAGCTGTGAGAGTGAGGCTGCCTGATGCTTTGGGGGCCCAGATGCCCCATTGTGCCCAGGATGCAAGACTTGGAGTCAAAGAAGGTTATTTTGAAGCTTTAAGACTTAATGTCTGCCCAGCTGGGTTTCTGACTTATTTGGGGCCTGTTTCTCCTTTCTTCTGGCCTATTTCTCCCTTTTGGAATGGGAAACTGTACCCAATGTCTGTTCCACCATCTCGGAAGTAGATAAATTTGGTTTTGTTTTTACAGGTTCACAGCTCAAAGGAGTTCAGCCTTTGGTCTCAGATGAGACTTTGGACTTTGGACTTTTAAGTTGGTGCTGGAGCAAGCTAAGACTTTGGGACTGTTGGGATGGAATAATTGTCTTTTGTATGTGAGAGGTACATGAGTTTTGGGAGGCCAGGGGCAGAATGATGGAGTTTGGATGTATTGTCCTCCCAGAACTCATGGAAATCTGATCCCCAATGTGGCAGTTTGGGTCATGGGAGCAGATCCCTCATGAATGGATTAATGCTCTCCTTGGGGGAGTGGGGGAGTAATGAGTGAGTTCTCACTCTGTTAGTTCCTGTGAGAGATGGTTCTTTAAAAAGACCTTGGCACCTCCTCTCTCTCTCTTGCTTCCTCTCGCCATGTGATCTATTTGTACCCACTGGCTGCCTGTCCTGCTTTCCGCCATGAGTAGAAGCAGCCTGAGGCCCATGCCAGATGCAGCTGTCCCAGAATCATATGTCAAATAAACATCTGTTTTCTATAAATTACCCAGTCTCAGGTATTTCTGTTATAGCACACAATCGGATTAATACACATTGCTTTGCCAACTTTGAAGTTAAATAAAGGCAGATGTGCAACTTTACTTGAAAAAATAATAACAATCTGTTCAATTCAAGCTATAATGAACTTTCAAAATTAATTATTTGAATGCACCCATACATTTTCTAGTGGCTCCATGTTTTTTTTTAAATATCTGGAAATAATGTATACCTAAATAATTATAAAACCATAAAAAATCATTTCTGGGTTCTGAGAACTTCTGATTGTATGTTGTTCCTTGTTTTGTAAGGAAGAAGCAAAGGTACCATATTGAATTTCTACCGTGTTCCATATTTTACCCATTATACTACTAATCTTTCTATATTCCTCACTACCAGCTAACCACAGTCCCTATTTGAACAGAAGAAAGAAATGCAATCAAGGGAGCATCAGAATTTCAATCTAAAAAAATAATGTATCACTCTTAGTAACCAGTAAATAAATTTATAAGATTATATTCCCTGAAGCCAGACATTTTTCCTGTGGAATAATTAGCTACATTTGAGGAAGTCCTCTGAAAATCTGAAGAGACTGTACAGTGGGCCTTGTCATTTGGGTTGCATAACCCATAGCAATCATGGCATTTGGATTCCATAATCCATAGCAACTGCAGCAAGTGTGAAATGCACACATGAAAAATATTTCTAAGGTTACAGTAACATGATAAAATGTTAATTTTTTTCAATCTACCAGTACAACTATATAGAGTGATTTCAGGATCTAGAATTCTGAAATGTTTATGATCAGTGACTTTCCTCCAAAGATTCACAACTTTTGCTGTAAGGAATGAGTAAAAATATATATACAAAAATGTATACCTATTAGATTGAGTTCTTTCACAGAGATGTAACCTAGCAACACTGGTAAAAAGTAAATTCTAAGGGGCTAATTAAAACCAGAAGAATGAGTATTCCTTTCTGACTTCCTTGTCAGTTTTTCTTCTCGTCTAAGCCTCAGTTAGTTAGTAAACAGTAGAAACTTTATTCTGCTTAGATGAAATCCGGACATTTCATTTTAATATCTTCATTCTAAAAACTAGATGAAAATAATAACAAAAAACAGAAAAAATAATTCTATGATTTTTCAAAAGTGAAATGCTTTTTTTACCTTTAATTTCTCTGATACTTATATTTAGAGACCTACAGTGGATTTTAGTACACAATTTATAGTGATTAAACCTCTTAAATAGAAAGCTTTTTAGGATCCCATTATTATTTGTTCATTTAGGTAATTATAGAAATAGAGCATTCATACAGACAATGTCCTTAACAAGTACTTAAAATCCTGGAATTCCAATGGAACTTAGAATGAGAAAACAAGAGAGTACCTAACTCTCACAAGGAAAAAATAAATTCTAAAACGAATTTTCTGAAGTCACTTTGAAACCACAAAGATGACCTTGATTAAACTGTTTAATCTTTCTGAACCTTTAATTTTCTTATATATAAGATGAAACATCAACACTCCTTCTTCAAGGTTAGTAAGAGAGTTAAATAAAAATGATGCATGGAGTTTCCTGGTCCAATATCTGGCTCATAGTAGGTTCTCAGTTATGATGTCCACTATTATTGTGGCAAAAAGATGCATTCACTTAAAATATTAATTTTATTTATCAATATATATTTATCAAAGCAAGGTGATAAGCATGCCCCAGCAAAACATTTATTATTAGAACAATTTGATTAATTTAAGACTGATATTTGGTTACCACTGCTGCCAGACTACTAAGCTTTCAGCTTTCTTCCCCTGGAAGATTTTGAGTAAAGAGTTTACATTTCCATCTAGGCATGTTTCACTTAGTAATTCTCTAGAGAGATTTTTTTAAAAAATTACTTTCTATGTGTTTTGCTATGTGGATGTTAAAAATTAAATATCAGGCTAAATATTGCTGCTAGTGAAGTTTTACTTAAACATAAAAAAAAAAGAAAAAAAACTTTTTTAGACAGATTAGACAAAACTTCTGACAGTAAATTCTCAAGAGTCACACCCTTTTTTTCAGGACTATTTATCCTCAGAAGTTTCAAAGCACAAATGAATTATACCCTAGTTAAATAAAAGAAAAAAAAGTTCTATTTACCCAAAAATGTTCATTCATTTCAACTGAGAGATAATTGTATATGGAGTTAGAAATCAAAGAACTATGCAGTTTTTTTTTTTTTTTTTAATTTTAAATAATTCCGAGGTGAATGCTCTGAACTTCCACTAACATACATTTGATAGTGGGACCACGCTTGTCTCTATCAAACCTTCAGATGATTATTACCTCTAAAGAAAACTCTCTTATTTAGTGTTTACGCTCAGAGTTGTATAGCACACTGAACAGTTAATGGTATACTAGACTAAAAGTCAGCATTTTGGAAGTTGCAACTCGGCTATAGTATTAACTACAGTTGAGACTTTAGCCAAATGACTTTAGATAAGCCATTTTGAACCTCTATACCTCAACCACTTTGTATGTAAAATTAGAGGGTTGGAATGGACAATTTCTAAAGCCTCTTTCAGTGGACAAAAGAATGCTAGTAGCAAGCCATTTAAGACTCACAAAGGATATATTATTTGCTTTCCTTTAATTTTCCTTTCATAGGGAACCAACGTAAATTCTAGCATCTATAGCAGGCATTAACCAAACCTTGAAAATAGAATATAGGAAATAACGGTAGTCTAAGGCAATAAGGCAACTTGATCTGACATCTGTGAAGTACTTTAAGGGACCTTTTTTTTTTTTTTTTTAAAGTACAACTGCAGCGCCCTTTGTTTCATTGTACTTAACCCTGAAGTATAGCTACATATTGTTGGGGTAAGTGGAAATCTCTCTTGCTGATGAATGTTACTGTGATTTTCAAAAGTGATTTTCTGGTGATTTTCTAAAGCACTTTGAGCAATCAGAGTACATACCATGCAATCCAAGACTATAACAGCATGTGAGTTCTTCACTATTTAGGAAGAAACACACATAAACATTACAATAATTTTGCATTTTTTGCATTGTTTGGAAAACTCCAGGCAACAAAGATATTTGGAGATTATACATAGATACATAGATATACAGGTATTTAATGGATCCAAAGAAATACAGTAAAGTGACTTTTCTTCTTTTTTTTTTCCATTTCCCAGTAGCAATAACAGCAAGAGTCTGACTATGAACTTCTTCACCAGTTTTGATACTAATGATTACAGTACTTTATGTAAGACTATAATTCATTGTGTCCTTCTGAGCTAAGACTAAAACTCTAAAAGTTTATGGTTAAATATTTTTCACATATCTACTACTGACAGATATTCCAGGAATATAAAAGTTTGCATATTTAAGCATGTGACACCATGAAAAATGATATACGTGTATGTCTATATCGTATCTCTACAATTATATATAAAGTCATAGTCTAGAGATAATTTTTAAAAAAATTTTGAATGATAAAATATGTGAATAATGATGTATTATTACTCGGGGGCATTTTAACACTTCATTTCATCTGTGAAGCCCAAGGCTCCCATATGGAATGTGTGTTTGGGTGTGTGTTGGAGGGCAGGGTAAGAGTAGATTGCTGCCAACAAATCTTAAAAGTCCTCCTGAATTTAAGGTCATATGCAAAATGAAAAAAGTCTTGAACATTTTGTTCTTCCTGGCATCTACTTTTCCTTTCATTGCCTTCCCCATACAAATAATTAGAATTCATGTTACCTAAAAAAAAGGATATTAGAGAAACTAAGCTTTAGTGCTTGTGATAGTGGGAAATTATTGAAAATGCTTAACTCTTTCAAAAATGCTCTTTAGAACAAGAAAAATTATATAATTACCTTCACTTTATTACTGAACAATTAGAATTAAAAAAAAAAAAAGACAAGCTAGCACCATGTTTAACTTTGAGGTATGGTTTCTCTCTGCTCTGCTTCTGCTCATGAACCATGAACTTTGACAGAAATAAGGCTTTTATGTAATGAGCAAAAATGGTAGTCAAAATCCAGAAAAAAGTTCTGCTTCTCAAGAGCAAGCTTCTCTCTAGTTTTTGATTGTTTACTTTGCTTTGCATAAAGCATTTAAAAACCTATCAAATAGAAAATGAGTTGTACACATTGGTTGTGCAGTCATGTGACCCTTCACGTGCTTAAGGATTCTTATTTAATATTTGATAAAATGTTGTCTGTGATTTCAAAAAGAAAACTGCAAATATTACAAAGCCTAGGTAGAATGTTGAGAAATGGACTGGAAATATTTAAATATGTGCACAATGTCTAGGTTAGTCTACCTTACTGAAGAGATAAAAACAAATTCATACCTTAAAAAATCTAGTAGGCTGTGGTGAAGGACTTGTATAAACCCTTAACAATATTCAGATCCCTATTTCTGTTCTGTTGTTCCTATAAATCCCAAGTCACTCCTGCTGCCCTATCTTTAAATAATAGGAATTCTATGATCTCGCTTTTTCTTCGGATTAGCTGTGATAAGAACCTCTCTGAAATGAATTAGAGTGAAACCAACCAGTCACTTCCCACAAACGCTCATATTAGTAGATGTATCACTTAATCATTAAATGCTATATGTTCGTTCAAGCTCATAACATTCAGTAAAAAGACTTAAAACATACCACAAATACGTGACATGAGCTGCCTTCCTATACTGCCCTTGAAAAGTTAGTTTGATGTATGTTCATTATACTCAAAATAACAGTTTTGTTGTTGATTGTGTCACTATAAGTTGTCACTGATTTAATAATTTTCTTCAGTTATGAAGAAAAATCCCATTAAGCTAAATACAAGTAAATTTGAATTAATGAAACATATGAATTATATAATATATTAAAGAAATATTTTCCAGGACTGAAAGAAGAAAACACATTTAATACTTGTAGTCCATATAAACAATGCTATAGACATTGTAGTAAAAAAAAAAAAAAAAAAAAAAAAAAAACTAATAATTTATTTGTAATCCCAACAATCCTCCTGATGTCATCCATATTTTGTCTCTGAGGAGATAAGCTTAGAGAAGTTATGTAACTTAGCGTCACTCAGCATGAAGTAGGCCAATACCTAAATCCAGGACAACCATATGCACAATCCAGTTTTAGAATATTTCCATCACTCTCCCCCGCAAATTCCCTCAAGCCCCATTTGCAACCAATCCTGGGAGTCTCATAGGCTCCCAAACCCAGCCCTAGGCAACCTCTGATTTCTGTCTCTATGAATTGGTCTTTTCTGGACACTTCAAATAAATACAATTATACAATACGTAGCCTTTTGTATCTTGTTTCTTTCACTTAGAATGATGTTTTTGAGGTTCATCCATGTTGAAGTATGTATCAGTATTTCATTTTTTCATTACTGAATATTTATAGTCAGCCGACTGTATCCATGGGTTCTGCATCCGTGGATTCAACCAACCGCAAATCAAAAATATTCAAAAAATATTAAAAATAACTATACAAAAATAAAAATAACACAAATTTTAAAAACAATACAACTATTTATATAGCATTTGCATTGTATTAGGTATTATAAGTAATCTAGAGATGACAATGTATACGAAAGGATGTTCATAAGTTATATGCAAATAGTAGACCATTTTATATCAGGGATCTAAGCATGCACAGATTTTGGTATCCATGGGAGTTCTGGAGCCAGTAACCTCCAGATACTGAGAGGTATATGTACTTGTATGGATATACCACATTTCGTATATTCACTTACAAAATTGATGGAAATCTGGATTGTTTCAGTGTGGAGCTATTCTGAATAATGCTGCTATGAACATTTGTGTTCATGTATTTCTGTGGACATGGTTTTCACTTTTCCAGGGTTGATTCCTAGAAATGGAATTGTTGGGCCATAGGGTAAGCTTATGTTTAACTTTTTAAGAAACTGCCAAATTGTTTCCCAAAGTAGCTATATCCTTTTAGATTAAGAGGGCTTTAATCTTTATTTTGGAGTTAAATATATAAAACTCATGTGTTGATATGAATACTAAACATCCTTTGAAAATCTAAAATTTGGGTGCTAAGCACACTGTTATAAACTGAATGCATGTGTTCCCCAAAATTTATATGTTGAAACCCTAACAGCCAGGATGCCTATACTTGGGGACGGAGCCTCTGAGGAAGTAATTAAGCTTAAACGAGGTCATAAGGGTGGGTCTCTGATCTGACAAGGATCAGTGTCCTTATAAGAAGAGAAACCAGAGAGCTTGCTCTCTCAGTCCACGTGCACACACTGAGGAAAGGACATATAAGCATTTGGTGAGAAGGTGCCATTTGCAACCCAAGGGAGGAGCCCTCACCAGACACCATTCCACCTGGCAACTTGATCTTGTACTTCCCACTCTCTAGTGAGAAAATAAATTTCTGTTGTTTAAGCCACCTGGTCTGTGGTGTTTTGTTATCGTACCCCAATAAACATATACCAACAGTTTATTCAGAGACACTTAAGGGACAGTCGAGAGCTTGGCAGGTATCAGAGGGCCAGGAAAGAATCTTTCTTCACTGAAGGTCTGTGATAAAGTCAGAGAAGTTTTGGAGTCTAGAACTTCCTCTAAAAATGTAACTAGACTATTTCACATATTTCTTTCACAAAACTATCTTTGTTATAAAGAATTCCAAGCAGTTTTGGACTGAAGAGTTGATACTGAGGTTGGAGAAGAGAATACAGTGAGTTAAAATAGTGTGAAATAAGTTGCTGATGTAATATCTGTACTTGTGGTCCATCTGTATATATTTTTCTTTTATAAATTATCTTGTTCTCACAGGCATCCAACTCACTAATTATATGCAAACAATAAGAATTAAGCTTCTGCCAAAAGAATTAGCTCCGTAGCCAATAGCAACTTCCCTTGGCAGGACAGATGTATTCATCGCATTAAAAACACTTAATTTTATATTCCTGAATTAAATACTTGTAACTAGTTTCCAAAAGGGACAACTAAACCTATGAAGAGAGAAGACAAGTGACCCTAGGCAAAGTATTTGATTCTTCTTACTAGAAATATAAAGCGTAACCTTATTATTTTTGGAGTTGGAATTTATGAAGAGGAAAAGAATATCTTTTTTTAAAAAGCTGTACTGCTTTCAGGAGATGCAATAAGGCTTAATGATGAAGTTTTTGAAATAGAAATTGTTTGTATCTAAGGAAAGTTCTCTGGAGGACACATGAACTGGATATTTGAGAGTAAAACTAAACGAGCCAGTTGAAGCAAGTACTCTGGAAGCATTTTCTGGCAAAGTATAAAAGTCTAAAATGTATATGATATCGGCACATATTCAAAAGTAAAATATTTTTTATAGTTCAGTGATGATTAAAATATGGAGCAAAGCAAAGAAAAGAAAATTATCTGAATTTCAGAACGCTTCATTTGAATTGCTGATAACAAGAGTACTATTGTTTTAAATTCTCATTTAGCTTGTGTATTTTAAATGGGAATCATATCTAGTTTTTAAAAATAGTATCTATATATTGGGTGAAATCATGCCATGAACTTTCACATACCCTATCTTAATTAATTTAATTATCTAATAAATTCTCCCCAGAGAATGCTATGTCTGCATTTTATAACCATGTCTTACAGATAAGAAGACCAAGGGAAAACAGTGAAAACGAGAAACTGTCACCCATCCCCTACTTGTATCATAGTGAAAGTGAACATAAAGTGAAACTTATTATACATCTTTGTAGTTGGTCTCCTCACCCCTCTACCCAAGGATTCACTTGTGCTATCTTTCAGAAAAGTACCTAAAGCAAATATGCTAAAACTCCAGTCGTGTGAACTGGGATATAACAAGCTAGCAGGAGACAGATTGGAAAGACAAAACATGGCTGTAGTGCTCACCATGCTGTGCTGAATGTTATTACAAAACTCCATTGGGGGTACACCAGATCTAGACCAAATCAACGCTGTAAAGTAATTGCTTTGCCTCTGATTGCTCTAAGGGAAACCCATAGGCAATAAATACAGAGCTCTAACAAGCGTAAGAAATGAGAGCTGCTGGCTAGAGACTTTCTTTTTGCCAGGATGCCATAGAATCTGTCAGAGAAGTCCTCTGTGAGCACTAACCTAAGTGCTGCATAGGCTCCTCTTGCTCAGATGGTTCTTTTTTTTTTTTTTTTTTTTTTTTTTTGTCTTTTTCATGACCGGCACTCAGCCAGTGAGTGCACCGGCCATTCCTATATAGGATCCGAACCCGCGGCGGGAGCGACGCCGCGCTCCCAGCGCCGCACTCTCCCCAGTGCGCCACAGCTCGGCCCATGGTTCTTATATTTATACAGGGCTCCAGGTGCTGAGCATTTCACAAACATTACCTGGAATCATTGCAATTCCCAGTGAATTGTGCTTCCTTCTGAAATGTAAATAGCAAATATAACAACCAAAACCCACCTGCTAGGGTTTTTTTTTTGTGTGTGTGTGTGTGTGTTTTCTTTTTTGGTGGCTGGCCAGTACAGGGATCTGAACCTTTGACTTTAGTGTTATCAACACCACACTCTAACCAACTGAGCTAACCGGCCAGCCCATTTGTTTTGTTTGTTTTGTTTTGGCTGCTGGCTGGTGTGGTGCCTGTTAGATTTTAATTCTCACAAACCATTCATTCTTATACTTTCTAGTACTCTATCTAACATCTCTTGGAAATTATAACACATGAAATTCTATAATCAGATATTCAAAGTGAATCGAATTGCCATCAAGAAAAAATAATGGGAGAATAATTGAAATGTAATAGTTTTGATCTAAAAGAAAGTTATAGGCATCCATATCTTAATGAAGAAGAATTCTCAACTGGCAAATTAAATCAACATATATTCCTGCCTTTTTGCATAAAGTTTATTTTTGACAGCTTAAGTAACATTCTAAAGAAAGGTGCCTCCCTTCCCTTATATCACACCTGCCAGACATATAGACACAACGTTTAAGGTGCACATTTTGTATCATATTTAGTGATAACACATATATGGGTTTGCATTTTTGAATTTTCAATAATTCATATAAAAAATAAATACTCATAATCAAGATAATCTGAAGTGCCAATTGCCTTGAAAAACAAAACGTTATCACGATAATTTTGAAGATCATTAATGAACATTTTATAGAACTAAATGCTTATTATTTTATGAACTATTATAGAAAGTAATAATAAATACAATGTAATCATTAGACCTAAGGTTCATATTTCAAATGTATTACCAAAAATATGTATCACACTTCCTTTGTGGAGATTCTATGAGGAGATACAATTATTCATTTTATATGGATGTGTGTGTGTTTATGTGTACAACTATATCTCCTTCAGAAAATATTTCTTTAATAAGAGAACAGAATCACACACACAGAAAACTAAATTACTTCGTATAAGATTAATCCATACTTTAGATTAGAACTTTATTACACTGAAAGAAATGTTCTATACATGGAATTACAAATTATTTACTTTCAGCTATCTTTAAGAAAATCTGTTCAAAGATATAGAAAACAATATTAACAATTAAAAAGCCTTATGTTATATTAGTTCATTCAATCTAACAGAATTCTTATTGCTTTTTTTTCTAGAATAGAAAGAGTTACTGAAAATCATTAAGGTAGAGGATTTCATTTTTATGTGTTTATAAGACATCTGAAACTATGTACAATAATAGATCTTAACTCCAGTGTATGAACTGAATTTTGAAGGAGGGCCTTATCCTTAGATTTTACTTTATACTAGCATTTCCCAAAACATGTTCCATAAAAAGACTAGTTCCATTTGAGAAATACTGACCGCCTTGGATTAGCCCCCCCCCCCCAAAAAAAAAACCCAAAGACAAAAAAAAACAAAAAACTAATCCCCACTGTAACTGCTGAGGATGGGAAATCCTATTGTGGTAACTGAAAGGTGGGTCTTGAAGAGGTGATTAGATTGTGAGAACCCTGCCATAGTGAATGGTTTAATGGTGACCATGGGCCTGGTTCTGAGGGCTTTAAAAGGAAAGTTCATGAGGACCTCTCTCTCTCTGTTCCACCATTCTCTCCTGTGAGTTCCTTGTGTCACTGTCACTACCAACAAGGCCTTCACCAGATGTGTTCCCTGGACTTTGGACTTCCCAGCCTCTGAAACTGCAATAAATTTTGTTTTCTTATAAATCACCCAGTTCCAGGTATTTTGTTATAAGCAGCAGAAACAGACTAATATACTGGTCTAAACAAAGGTAAGGAGGCATCTTTAATTCACAGCTTTTCAAAGGCTCTTATTTAATAATGTGTTTTATGATTTATCCAGTAACATGCTATACAATATGCAGCTTTTTCAGAAATTATTTGACTCTAGATTCTCTTGTTTTTCTCCAGAAAATATGAAGTTATTACTGTGCTATAGGGTCCACTTTGGAAATGCAACTGTAGGCTTTCATGATTGAGAATTTTAGAAGTAATTATAGTAATGTTACTGTGAATCACAATTTTTAATGCAAAAGAAAAAAGATAATATTATTTTAAAAGTTAAATAAAACATTGTGATGTTGAAATTCGTCTGGCTATATAAATTTTGAAAATATATATTTTATAGGTCTGCCCACTTAAATTCTAAAAGTAATGTCACCCCATCAGCAATGAGCACTTTCAGTGGCCAGGTATTGCTCTCTAACTACCATTCTCCAAAGAAAGAAACCACAGATCATTAGAAAAATGACTGATTCTTTTGGAGCAGAGAAAGTACTAGGCAGGTCTAGAACACCATTTGTCAAAAAGCAAAGAAGCTGGTGAAGAGTAATGGGGACATGTCAGAAAATCTTAGGACAAGCTTGAAAGAATTCCCTCAACAAAGTAGTGGCAATCTGAGCATATAATACAGGTGATTTTAATTGATGGAGACATACTGATTGTATGAAAATTTAGAATGCAACTATAGGCTTTTATGACTGGGAATTTTAATATATATAAACACTAAAAGAAAGAAAATCAAAAAATATGTATTTGGGGCAGCTATTAAACCAATTCCATGAAAATTTTTTTTAGAAAAAAAGAATTAAACATTTAACCTGCCTTTCCATAGAACTTATATTTCAGGATAAAAATAGTTTGATTTTACAGAAGACTGTCAGCTAATAAAGATAGAATAAATGATAGAATTTGAAAATCATCATTTCAAAATATTTAGTAAAACTAGAGATTTTGGGGCCGGCCCCATGGCTCACTCGGGAATGCTGATCACCACTGTTTCTCCTTTTCCTCTGTCAGGAATGCACAGTGATAATCTATTTCCCTGTCCTTGAAGTTAGGCATAGCCATGTAACTTGTTTCAGTCAATGATATATGAATGGAGGCATGATGTGTCACTTATGGGCAAAAACATTTAAGAGGCATGCATACTCATCCATTTTGCTCTTTCCCTGCACTGGTGATTGTAAAGAGTGTGTTGATATGGAGATTTATTTTTGAGTCACAACAAGTGGAAAATCACAGACTTGGAATAAGTAATTTTTTGTCATTTTAAGCCACTAGGATTTTTGAATTCTTTATTACTGCAGCATGATCTAGTCTTTCATATCAGTTATAATGGAGAAATGAACATTGACTTGATTTTGATAAATTAACACCACAGATATGATTTTCTGGCAACAAGGGATATATAACTGTACAATAGAGAGATCATAATGTTATCACCATCATCAAATGGTCAATCTTGGAATTACTGATTTGGCAACCAGGTAAGATGTTTCTCTGATGGAATGCAATATGATGTATGCATCATCTATGTTGTATTCTAGCCAAAAATGCTTAATATTAATGTAATCAGATCTTTAACTCTAACTCGCTGTTTATAGAATATCTTAGGGATAGAGGAATATGATTAATGATACCACAGATCCAGAAAATCTAGAAGGGAAAACTAACGATAAGATAATTAGCCTAATATCTTCAACAGATTAATGTTTTTAAAAAAGGAAAAAAAAAAAAAAGACCATGTAAAGAGGCTTAGCCAAATGAAATGTGTTCTCCAAAATTGCACCTGGGTTTGGACAAACCAGCCACAGAAAGTATATGGAAGACAATTGGGAAAATTTGAATATGAAGTAGATATTAGATATTATTGAAGAATTGTTAGTAATTCTATTAGGTGTAGTAATATTTTGAGTACTTAGGAACATGTTCTTATTGTTTACATATTAATTCTGATATTTAGAAGTGAAATGTCACTTTTAAATACATCAATATACCAAAAATAAGTCTTTAACATGTCTAATATGAGTCCACACTTGGTGACAAATATCATTTTAAAGATTCTGAACATAAAAATGGAAAATGAACTTTTCACTAACAAAGTTGAAAAGACAAGAAAATGGAGATTTAAACAATTTCTATTTATGTTTATAATTACATATAAATTAATTTTAAGCTAGACTTCTAGCTCAGGGTTTTGCAAATTAACAAATATTAATTATTTTAAACTGGATTCTCTTGCTCCACGTCCTTCTTCTCCATTCTTTATTCAATCATTGTCAGACCATTGAACCAATTTACCACTCAGACAAGTCAGCTCCACTGTCTGCTGTTTACTGCCAAATGAAAATCAATGAAATCAGTCATCATTGCCTATCCTAAAGACTGTGAGTACTGACTTTGAAAACCCATTTCATTGTTTTCAGAATGCTTTTTATACTGTCTTGGGAACTTCCTTTTTTGATGAATCATGAGGTCCCATTTTATCAGTGATGAAGCCCAGCCTGCCTCTTCAGTCTGACTCACACCACCACTACTCTGGCGCTCTGGTGTTTGGTGACATGGCCTTTCATTTCCTAGAATAAGCTGTGTTCTCTCTTTTTTAAAGATTTTAGTTAACAAGTTTCTCTGCCTGGCTTTTTTCTTTTCTCTCTTTAACTAGATGATTCTTACATATACTTTAGAACAAAATGCAAAAATTGCTTTTCCAGGGAAAATTTCCCAAATACCCCATATTAGGCAGGACTCCATACAGTCCTACTTACATTCTGACAGTATTCTTTACTTTCTCTCAGAACCTTAGCAGAGTTTGTATTTATACATATATTTTTGTGACATGTATTTCCCACAGACTCTCAGCTCCATAAGGATAATTATCATTCGTCTTTTGTTTACTACTATAGATTCTGCAACTAACACAGTGTCCAGCACTCAGAATGTGTTTATTAAAGATTTGCCTAGTGGTTTTATTATTATTATTATTATTATTATTATTATTGTTATTATTATTTTGGTACGTGTGAGTATGATACAGTGAAACACTGGGCAAGTACAGTTTCTTATTTTCTTCATTGTTGTACTACTGTACATATACAGGTGCTGAGTAAATGCTGATTGTATGAATGAATGGATTGGGGAGAGAACAGTTTTATCTGAGTTTTGTTTCAGTTATATACCTTCTATACTCTTGATCTTCACTTCTGTGTGTAGAGTTAATTATCCATAAAATGAATTTTTTAAAGGATAATTTTTAAGGATAATTTCAACACTAAATATCTTTAAAAGTAGGATTTTCAATTATTTACCCTGCTTTTGCAATCATGGCATTTGAAGCTGGTAATGAGAACAATCAACAGCACTGGATCGAGCAAGTGTTTGTTAAACAATTACATATTGACTTGAATTCAAATCAATATCTCGGGAAGGCCTTTGTGAAATTTGACAAGCTAATTTTCACATTTATGTGAAAGTGCAAAGGACAAGAGTAATCAAGATGTTCTTAAAGAAGAATTAGTCAGGAAACCATAAACTATCAGATAGGACTATCAGTTAGGTTGAAAAATGGAAATTGTACCCCTAAGTGATAAAAGTCATCATCATCATCATAATCATGCTAGATTAAATATTTAAATGTGAAAAGAAAAATGATAAAGACTTAAAAACAAAGAATTTTTCTTAGAGTAGGTACAAATTTAATACCCTAAAAGCACTAAACATAAAGGAAACAAGATTATACTAAAATTAAGAACTGCTTATCAAGAAATACAATAAAAAAGAGAGAAAATAATAGTCAAAATCTAGGAGAAGGTATTTGCAACACATGTAACTGACAGAAAGCTCATAGCCAGAATATATAAATGTCTCCTACAAATCAATAAGAAAAACAAACTATTCAATTAAAAAAATGAAAGTAATTTTAACAGGTACTTAGAAACGTATTTGCAAACATCCAGAAAACTCAAATTGCCAATACACATATGTAAAGACACTCAACTTCATTAACAATCTGAGAAAGACATATAGAAGGTAGCCCCTTCCACCTGGAAGCAGAAAAGTGGCAGAACAGGCCTGAAGTCCTAAGGCAGGAGGCAAGAGCAGCAGCCTCAACCCAGAAGCAGGCAAGCAGCAGACTGTGCCCAAAACACCATTTCCACACAAGTGGCCCACCACAGCCACTGCCACAGCCACAGCTGCTGCAAAAGCAACTTGACACTGCAGCAGTGAACACAGACACCATGCAGACAGCCCACTAGACACTTGACTGCATTAACACAAGGCGTGTCACCAGTAGAGACCAGAAAAAGAAGAGGACGTCTCTCTCCTCAGAGCCCACTCCAGAGTAATACAAGAGGTGACTACTCTACCAGGTGACCAGACAACAACATAGAGATACTGGAAATATTAAAAACCTGAGAAAAAATGACAACACCAAAAGAATACAGTAATTCTCAAATACCAGACTCTACAGAGCAGGAAACTCTTGAAATGACTGAAAAGGAATTCTGAGCAACAATCATAAGGAAACTCACTGAGATACAAGAAGACTCAGACAACATAATGAAATGAGAAAAAAAAATCCAGGACATGATAATTTGCAAAGAGATTAAGATCTTTAAAAAGAATGTAGCAGAACTCACGGAACTGAAAGATTCACTCAGTGAAATAAAAAAAAACATAACCAAGAGCTTAAGCAACAGGCTAGAAAGAGCAGAAGAAAGAATTTCTGATCTTGAAGATAGTCTTTTTGAAATAACCCAGGTGGATGGACAAAAAAAAAGGAAAAAAGAATTTTTAAAAAATTAAGAAAATCTAAGAGAGCTACCAAACAACATCAAGCACACAAACATTCAAATCACTAGTCTGGATTAGCCAAGATTACTAATCACTATAAGCAGATAAAATGAACCATAATTACTTGATCTTCCTTAGTCTCATTCTTCCAAACTAGGGTGTTTAAAACATCCACTGGGAGCTTCAGAAAATGGTCATATTCAAGATCTTAAATGAAGAGGACTTACAAAATATCCCAGAAGTAAAATCATAAAAAATAAATAAATAAATAAAGGTGTGGAGAAAACAATTTAGTTTATCAACCACAAAAATGTTTGCTATTCTTTGCATATTTAAAAATAGATCACTCAACATCACTCAGCATCCGGGAAATGCAAATCAAAACCATCTAACCCCAGTTAGGATGGCTAAAATCCAAAAGACTATGAACAATAAATGCTGGCGAGGCTGCGGAGAAAAAGGAACTCTCATACATTGTTGGTGGGACTGCAAAATGGTGCAGCCTCTATGGAAAATGGTATGGAGGTTCCTCAAACAATTGCAGATAGATCTACCATATGACCCAGCTATCCCACTGTTGGGAATATACCCAGAGGAATGGAAATCATCAAGTCGAAGGTATACCTGTTCCCCAACGTTTATCGCAGCACTCTTTACAATAGCCAAGAGTTGGAACCAGCCCAAATGCCCAACATCAGATGAGTGGATATGGAAAATGTGGTACATCTACACAATGGAATACTACTCAGCTATAAAAACGAATGAAATACTGCCATTTGCAGCAACATGGATGGACCTTGAGAGAATTATATTAAGTGAAACAAGTCAGGCACAGAAAGAGAAATACCACATGTTCTCACTTATTGGAGGGAGCTAAAAATTAATATATAAATTCACACACACACACACACACTCACACACACACACACACACAAACCGGGGGGGGGGGGAAGAAGATATAACAACCACAATTATTTGAAGTTGATACGACAAGCAAACAGAAAGGACATTGTTGGGGGGGAGGGGGGAGGGAGAAGGGAGGGAGGTTTTAGTGATGGAGAGCAATAATCAGCTACAATGTATATCGACAAAATAAAATTTAAAAAAAAAAAACAAAAAAAATTAAAAAAAAATAAAAAAAATAAAAATAGATCACATTTAAGAGTAACACACTTAGAAAAACTGCTATGAGCAGAAGCCAGTTTGGTAGTTAAGCCAGTTTAAACAGGTGAAGTAGTTAGTCAACAGGTCCAACTGTTTGCTAGAGAAGCTCCATGTAGGTCTTAATTCCTGTTACTTAACTGTGACTACCAACCCCAGTGGCATTAGTGCAAACATGATGCTTTATGCTGCAGCTGAACTAGGGACTAAGTGACTGCTAATGAAGAGATCGTCAAAGAAAAAAAGATTCTAGTTACTTAGTAAAACATGTAACGTCATTAATACGACTAATCAGTGAAAGTCACTATTAGCTGTTATGGGACATACAAAGATGGGCAAGAAAGAAGAAATTTCACTACAGAAACTCTAATCTATTAGAGGAAATAGTGTACATACAAGAACAACTACAATTAGTTACAAAACTGACTAATTGTTAGAGACTGGCATAGTGAATATTTCATCATTACTAGCAGATTTGTTTTGACGGACTCTTTAGAAAAATAACTGAATGTGTAAATTTGCCCACATTCTTATGCTTGTTAAAATTCTCCAAATGATACAGTTTAATATGTTTAGATGTTTTGAAAACAGTTACATAATTTATTTTAAAAGTAAAATAATTTGAATCTAATTGTAAAAATAGCTGCAAAAAAGCTCATGGACTTGAATCCCAGTTACTAGCATGGAGAAAAACGGTACCTGTGTAATCCAGGTTGTCAATGGAGAGAATATGGCCGTTTTGAGGCAACCCTTAAAACTGAATACACAAGGTCTAGGCACAGTGACCACATTTCCCATACACAGCTTGGGGTCAAAGAGCTTAATTACGTAACTCACTGACATCAGGAAAATCCCCCAAATGTAGCGGGATTGTCACTAGGGTCCTCTGAAGGGTGTGAATTAAATGGATGGTAAATGATTTCAGTAAGCGTATCTGAGTCTTCCTTCTGGCCCTTTGCTAAGAAATAAGTGGGTAAGAAACGGTGAAAAGGATTCATAAAATTCATCTTTTCTTTCCATTGCCCTGGGAGATGTCAGTTACTTAGATCACATAAATGTCTCTATGGCATACAAATTGATTAGCATTCAGGAGTTGTGACTAATGTTTAGTTTATTGTATTAACATAAAATTTCTTACGATCTGAGTTACTGACTATGTACTAATTGTTCAAATGTTCTGTATTCATGTATTTTACAAACTTTTTTTTTCACGTTTGCCATGTATTCTTAAGTTGTCTGGTACCTACTGCCCTCTTCTCAATTATTCCAAATGTCATACACTTCTTTTATACCTTCCTCCATTCTTTATGTATTAAAGTTGATGTGAGCAGCCAAAACGAACAGCAACTAAAATACTATCTCTATAGGTTCCTAAATATGTATCTCTAATATTTCAATCTTGAAGTCTGTTATTACTAACATTTCAAGCACCTAACCAACAGCTATATTTAACAGCTAAATTGAATGGCAATATATTTTCTTTGGCCTGTGTATGACAAGGAGAAATGTTAGTCTTTTTAGATATTCTTATAAACTATGGCTGAAGCAGAAATTTGAGACTTTTACTTGGTAGACTAATCACTGATCGCTATGCCGTATATCAAATACTTACAAGTATCCCTCAAACTGGGACATGAGAAATCAAACAAAGGCATGAGTAAATACTGACAGCTAAGTTGAAGGATATTTCCATTGCACAGTGTTTCAATATCAATAAGCTTATTTCATTAAATTGGTAATTATAGGTCATTGGTTAAAATCTGGGTCAATGTTGAAATGGAGAAATAGTGATTTATTTACCTTTCTAAATAAATTAATTACCACTTGTTTAGTAAACAAGATCTTTTAAACATGAAGTCCTTGGGTGAACATGATATAGAACATTTAAATATGCTTCTATACACAGAGGCATGCATTTGAATTTTTTTAACAATGACAAGAATATTAGCCCTTTAATAGCAGGAAGGCACATATTCCTTCCAGCATATTCCTATATATTTTTCATTTTTAACAGTCCCTTATATTTTGAATATATGTTATCATCCAAAAAATTAGTTGTTTCTTAGATTCTTCAATTTGTACATAGGCTTACAGAGGTCCTCACAGTAGTGGGGCTTCTAAAACCAGTGATTCCTTGAAGTTTCTAAGGATCAGGTCCTCCTTATAGGTGGAGGGTTATAACTAATGAGCTTTTTGGATCCAGGTTGGAAAATACATTTTTCTCATGTGTCAAATCTAATCAATTTGTAGTGACAGTCTAAGGTGATATATTGAGAAGGACTTTGAATCTCAGGGTGAATATAGTGATTACATTCAAATGTCTACCAAGGGGGCAGGAAAAGAAATTTGCTTCATGAATACAGTGAGGTTTTTAACCCTTCTCAAGTCCATTGAATACTCCATAGGATGCAGTGAAACTCTGGAAATACGTGCAATGAACCAAACTAATTTTATGAAAACTTCCCACACTGTATTTTTCTCTTTTTTCCGTCTCCTATTTCATTACAGGTAGTTATAACAACTAGACATACAAGAGTATATAGCACCCCATTAGCAGAATCGTCTCCATTGTTTAGCACTGCTTTTGCATTTTCCAAAATACTGATTATTACTCCTTTGTGGACAACAGCATGGTTATAACTTATAGCAGATTTGTTGGTTGTCTCTGCAACATCATTGCTACTCTGCAACTCATATTATTTTGCAGCAGCCACACACTAAGAATGAGATTGACCCCAGTTCCAAAAAGAATGATTGTCCTAAATTAATCAGGGAAACCTTAATCTCTTTCCTACAGGGATTGGTTTATGTAAACCAGGCCTAATTCAATCAGCATAGTTATCTTCCTGGTCACAAGGAATGGTTCAAAGTAGAGTGTGAGACCAATTCAGACCACTAAGACAGAGGTCATTTTTGCTGGGTATTTCTAGAAATCAGCATCATCGCTTTTTCTAGAAATCAGCATCATCGCTTTTTTGAGAAAGTCACCAGAAAAGAGCCCTCTCATACTTTGACAGAATTATGTGAAGATATTTTTACACTGTGAAGGAATTTCTCTGGTACAATGTACCACACAAACAGCAGAACTGAGAGGATGAAAGAAGTGGATCTTCAGGTGTGTTTGAGCCATTCCTGAAGCATGCCTCTTCTAGACTTTTCAGTTACGAGTCAATAGAATTCCTTTGTTTTAATTAAACAAGACTGCATTTGGATTTTTATTAATAGCAAACAAAAACATTCTATCTGATATGTACTTTTTTTCATTTTTGAAGGAAATATCTCTAAAATGGATTATCCCATTCTTGTTTTCTTAAAAATCAGTAATTATAAGGACCATAGTTTTTCATTTTCTTAAAAACCTGGGAATATAACTATGATTGTTTATATTGTTGTATTTTAGAATGCAGAAATAATATTATTGAACTTAAGGCCACAGTAGTTTCAAATATAATGAAATCCTAAGCCTTAAATTTATAAAATGAAATGGACATAGTAAATAAATCCTAATTTGACCAAAATAAATATTGTTTCTCTATTACAATGCTTTTAAAACATAAATTTGCTTGATTTCTTTATATTGAATTCTTTCTCAGTCCCTAAAATTTGATTTAAATATCATAAAAACGCTCCTATTTTGGGAATACCTTCATTATATCCTAAAATAATTGTTGCAAACTCTTCAAGAGACATTACATCATTCAGATGATAACTACACTACATTTAAAAGAAATCTGCAAAAATCTGCAATGTTGAATATTTTCTATATTACACAAATAGTAGCAGACTATACGGGACCAAAGTTTAGCAACAAAACAAATATATATATATAAAGCAAGAGAAGAGTGTGTGCATATATATGTGTATATATATACACACATATGCACACACACACACTCACATGTAATTTAGGATTTTCCAAAGAATAAATCTGAGAGCGATTAGCACTGAAAATCTGTATCATTAGTTCATACCATACGATGAGTGTGTGTGTGTTTATGTACATGTATATAAGGAGATCTTTTATTACACTCACCCGTGAGGGCAGTGGGTGCCTCCAGGACACTTAAGTATCAAGATTAAAGTCCATTATAACAGTCTTTAAAAGCTTGCTCAGATTCTTCTAGTATATTAGTTTTTTTGTTCATTTGTTTGTTTTTAATAAGTGTATATTGCCTGCAGCTTTTATATCTTTTATTATACAGTAAGTTTGTTTTAACAGCATTTTTTGGAAGGACTTTGACCTACCTACCTAGAGCTAACTGTTTTGCCTTGACTACTCTGCACTTTCTCTCTGTACTTTTACTACAGCACTTTGAGAATGATATTATCAGAAAATAGTATAAAAAGACAATCTCTTCTTCAAAGAAAAGAAATAATGCAAAAATTAACATTAAAACTTACTTTCAACTTATTGACTGATGCCTAAAATAAAATGAAGCATTCATATTTAGAGCATTCAAAATTCAATTATCACCGAAAATGTTACTTTACAGAATGAGGCTAATACTTCCTGAAGTATATATGAAAACTTCCTGAAACAGGCATATTGTGTCTTTAAAAGTTCGTTGCATTGTTTACAGGTTATTATAGAACCCCCATTCTGATTTATATGTCTAGAGTATTTATATTATGTAACAAATACATATTAAATCAGCCTTCATATATTATAAAAGAAGAAAAGTATGCTCAGGGCATAACAGCCTTTCTACACTTTGCTATCTTAATATGTAGTGATAACTCTTTCAATATACTGTAGCATTTGTCAAAATATCTACTTTGATGATTAATTGATATTTAAAAAGGAGTCAAATTTTGACAACTTATTATGCAATAATTCACTTTTTAGTAATAAAAGCAAAAAGGAAAAAGAGAAACAGTATAAGCATGCCTTTAGAAACTATAATATTTGTGCAGTATAATGAAAAACAATAAACCAAACCTCTCTAGGCAATAGAAAATAGTCAGCACAATCTCCAATTTCAGTAAACGAAGATATTGAGTTTAATTATACATTATGAAGAAAATACACACCTATAATATTTCCTTTTCAACGCATAAGTGGTTGGTTTTAATATGCCATCATCTCCCTTGAGTAGCTCCAACCAACATTCTTTATTACAAAGTACAATCTCTGCATTGAAAATACATATCTGGGATATTTTCTGGTTTAGTTTGTGTCATGAAAACATAGCATGTAGACCTCTATGGAGACATTTTGCATATAGTAACAATAATTTGATATATCAGGGAAAACTGTAAATTTTTTTAAAAAACAAAAGCTGTAAATCCACAATTTTGGATAATCTCAAATGTACACATACACAGGATTAAAGAATATCCTTAAACTTGCATTTCTAAATAGAATACAATATTTTTATATTTTATGGAAACAATATATCGACTATATTAGAGATAGTTGGAAGACACTCAAATTTACTCATATGAATTAGAAATCATAGCCAAGTTTTCTCAGTATTAAAGACCGGTATTAGAAATTCTATTAGCCTCATGAATACACATACTTTGAAATTCGAAAAACTAAGTAATAGATATTTTGTCTCTTCCTTTTTCTCTTACTTTACTTAAGGCTACTGAGATATATTTTTCAAAGCCTTAGCTTAGAATGGCATCTCAAGAGAAATTAAATCATTCTGTATTTTAGCCTATCTCTCTATTCCACAGTTATAAAATGAATAGACTGTTTTAACTTTTCAGTTACTATGCTGTAAGAATCTTAACAATATTATAACTGGTATAAACATGTTTTCTAAATGACATTTTATGTTTATAAAATGACATTTTTAAATAATTTCAGATTCTTATTTCACAAGTCATGTATTTTAAAATAATGTTAGTGAATATCATGATTTTATTATTCAAAGTGATCATGGTTAATTAACCCTAAAGGATGATTGACAGACAAATGCAATGAATATTAACTAAAATAGTTAAAAATTACACTTATTTAAATGTTTTTCATCACCGAAGATACCATTAACCTTATTCACACCATTGCAAAATTGAGTAAAAATTTATATCTATAAAGTAAAGGTAAATATAACTATATTGGTAGAATACAAACTATATAAGAATTACTAACCTTGATTTCTAGGCTTTATGCAAATATTGTCTTATTCTGAAATTTAATCACTTTGTGCTAATTTCTCATATACAATGAGAATAAATATTTATTTATTATTTATTAAATAGATGTTTAATAATTAAATATTTATTTATTTATAATGGGAATAAATATGTATTCATTCCCATTATATATGAGTATTTCTGCTACTTTTTCTTTGTACTATTGTAAACTACCCAAATAAGTTTAATAACAGATCCTGCTTAAACATTATGTAAGAAAAAAAGAAACATATATGCATTTAAGAACAATACTTTTTGAAAGCCCTATGCTTATCAATATTGTATATCTTATACTAATTAAAAGTAAGGAATTTTTTTTCTTGAACAAGGTGGGGAAAACAATGGAAGGACTAAGAAACTGATCTTTCTTGAGGAAGCTTACAAGCAAAATCAGGTCATTTGCTGGTTTCCATGGTACCACATATATAAGGCATTTTTATTTCGCTGGATAGATGTACCATTCGTATTCAGAGATTTTTATATGTAATATAGAGCATTTAGGGTACCAGATGAAAAGTGCTATCAATCCAATAATATAATAGATAGTGCCTATCTTCTGACACCCCAAATACCCTATACTCACATTCAATTTTAAAGTTCTTTTCTTCTAAATATACCTGTAGTGTTTTATTTTGTTTTGTTTAAATACAAGTTACCAGTCATTATTAATTGGGTGTCTATTATAGACAGAATTTTAGCAAGAAAAGTCTAATGAAATATATTAAATCCAAAAACAAATATAAAATAAATATAGGATATACATCTGTTAAGCAGGCAAAGGATATGGGTAACAAGCCATATGAAACTCTTTACTGAAAATAGCAAAGATCCAAGAATCTGGCATAAATGAAGAGGAAAACAATTTTAAAAGTCCAAATAATTGGCTCAAAAGTTATACTGAGTGAGAAGTTGATTGGGAGAATATACTTTTGAACATTTCCTCCTTCTTATAATATTCTTTGCTTGTGGATTACATAAACCACTCTGTCCTGGATCTCTTCTCCTCTCTCTTTTGCTCTTCATTCCTCTGCATTAATGTTGCCAGGGTAACCATATGCATCACTAGAGATTGTGAAAATTTTCTATAATCTGTGCTGTCAAATACAGAAACCACTTGCATACATGGTCACTAGCATGTAAATTGTGACTAATGCCATTAAGAAACTGAAATTCTAATTTTACTTACTCTAAATTATTTTTTAATTTAAATCCTCATGTTGCTAGTGGTTACTATATTCAACAGTGCCTTTCTAAACCCTACTTCTTTCTGAACATCGACTTCATTTATCCAACTGCAGCCTTAATGTATGGGCCTAGATACTCTATAGCACCCCCAAACTCCACATGTCTAACGTCAAACCCATTATCACTTTCTCCAGCCCAGCCCCTCATCATAATTATTCAATAATATTAACTTTGGATAAGATAGAACTATTGAAATTATCCTTGACTCTTCACAGCATGTCTCATACGTCATATTACCTGTCATTTAATTCTAAAATTGTATCTCAAATCTGTCTTCTGTTTTCCAAAACACTCTCTCAGGGTCAATGCATTGACATTATGATAAAACAGAAATTTCTTAAATTCCTCAAATGTCACCTCTCTGGTGAATTCCTCAAATCTCCTAGTTGGAGGCAAAAGCTCCATCTTTATCCCTCCTGTACTTTGTTCACATTACTACCATCTCTTTCAGTTTACTATATTAAAATGATTTACCCACCTTTTCTATTCCCTTAGACCTACTCCTGTGTATTAATTGCTCTTTTATTTCAGGTGTTTTTCTGCATGCTTGGCTTACAGTAGACTAATAACAATTTATGAGCTAAATGTTGAAGATTTAGAAACATAACTAGAAAATTACTAGGTGTAGGAGAAGAAGTAAGCCTATTTCAGAACATGAATCCATGGTGATTTTTATTCACTTATTAAAGGATTAAGAAGCTAGGATTTGTATTGGTATTTTATTCATGTTTACTCTTCAAAGGAATTAGTTTGACTTTTTTGATAATTAAAAAATGCTATCTTTTTAAGGTAATTATAGAGGATAAGAAAAACATCTTCTAATAGGAACAGTGGTTATGGGGGTGGGTGGAGGAGGAGAAGTGGTGGATTAATGGGTACAAAACTGTGCTATCCACCCTAAGTGAATTATTGTGCAGTGTATGCATGTATTGAAACAACACACTGCACTGTACCCCATAAATACGTACAAGTAAATGTTAAAGAATTTTGAATAAAAAACAAAGAAAAACATCTTCAGCATCAATGCAGCATATGCTGCCCTTCGGCAATTTTATACTGTACCACCTGACTGTCATTGGAGCCATGATGAATTACACATTCTGACATCAATATTAAGCCCCATTCATTACTTTCTTAGGTTCCATGCTTTATATCAAAAATAAAAATGCCAAGACAAATTTAAACTTTGTAAAAAAAAAAAAAAAACATTACAGCACAACATTGAAAAACTACTTTCAAGGACTCACAGTTCACATCCCATGTATGAGTATGGTTTATTTATTTTAAAATATTGCTTAAATTTAGCAAAGCACTAGCTATAAATCATTCACTTTTTAGTATGTAGAAATTTTAATTTAATTTGACATAAAATTTTACTTGTGTATAGCAAAAGTATAAAATGCCAAGAGTTACTTACTTGAAAAGGATAATAGATTGTATCACATGTATATATTCATATTAAATGCATATATTTGTTTTATTTAATTAGTTAATATAAAATATGTGATTGTTAATGGTGCTATATCAAATACAAACTTTTATTGGGAGAAATAAGAAAAAGTATCTTCAATATTTTAATTCCTTCTAGTTTCTTAAAAATGCTTTAATATTGTTGTAACTCCAATAATAGTGCTTCATAATTTTACAAAGTGTTTTTCATATTTCATATCATTTTGTCATAATTGACAATTAAGAATTTACACCTAGAAGGAAATTTTTATTCAAAATCAAATGTTATTTCTATAATATCACATTATGTGGAATAGAAGTGTACTAAACATGTCATACGCTGTGATAATACCACTATTATCATTAGCAAAACAAAGTATTCTAAAGACCTCAACTCTTCACAAATTAAATTGTATACTCCATTTGTACACACTAAATGCATTCTCAGCATTTAATTATTTAATTTTGTTATATGTTTTCATATTTATGTTATTCATACACTCGTGTGTATATATTGCTTTAAAGTAAAATAAAATTCAGAAAATGCAGGCAAAAGCCTGCTTTAGATTTTAGCCCTAGTATTTTTTTAACGTGTTATTAAAATGACTTAATTACATACTACATTTCTCGAGACAATATATATATATCATCCCTTTCAACTTCATGGAATCCTAGTAAAAAAGGGCATTGTGAGTGTACTCCTTTTTGGTGTAAGAAACAAAATAAAGTGATACTAAATAATAATAACAATTTGGCAGCCAAGACAGAGCTAAAAACCATGCCCCCATTTTCTAGTCATATACTCTATTTAACTTCTCTATATTAATGGGTATTTAGATTTTGTTGTTGACCAAAGAAAATTTGACATTAAGATAATTTATCTATCAAATACTTCTTTTTACAGTTCCTCCGTTCTGCTATTGGTGAAATAAGACTGAAATTGTGAAGCACAATTTCTTCCCTTGGCCTATGTCTGTAACACGAGTGCAGGTAGACATGCTGGTGGGGAAACATGATCAACACTGGATAAGTATATGTGGTCCTAGATAACGTCACACAACTCTTTCTTCTGTACTTAAGCAGATTTTATTTTTTCATAGACATAGAATTCTCTCCAATATCCATTTAATGGGTAAACTAGATATATTTGAAAACACATGTAGAACATGTACCAATATCTTTGAATAAATTTGTGTCTTCTCCCTAACGGTCTTTTATTTTCTGTCTGTTTTTCACACACTCAGTACTGACCTTTTATATAGTTCAGGCGATGCTCTATGCTCCCTTATTAACTCACTGACCCATCCCTGCTTCCCAACATGCTCTCAGAAGTTACAGTTCTTAAGTGTACCGAGACCTCAGACATTAAAAATCAAGTGTGTGTTCATACCTCTAAAATCAAAAGCCTAACATTTTCTCTGACTGGGGACTTCATGTGAAAGACACTATCATCTCATTATATATCTGATGCCAACATAGTCTCAAATTGCCCCTTCCACAAAAATCTTTCATTTTCTTGATCCCCAGAAAAGCAAAAAAATTGAAAAAAATTACTATTTCATTGCCCTAAAATCCTCTAATGTTTTGCTTAAAAATAAATTCATGTAGACTCTAAAGATCTAGAATATTTGAATGAATATGTACGTATTCACACAAATATATATTTATCTACATATATTCACCCAAACACATATATATATATTCATCACACACACACACACACACACACACACATGCATGCACGCATAATCTCCAATTATTGAGAATACAGCTAAAATTTTGAATACTAAAGAGGTACTTTGGGGTTACTCCTATCTTGCTATATCTAAATAATAATGAACGATAGGCCCATCTAGGCCAGTGACATAAGCCAGCCTGACGCCCGGGGGACCTGGGAGACAGGCCATGGGCCTTAGCCCTGTCCCCACCGCCACCGCTGCTGCACGTCCAGGCCAGTAAGGGAAGCCAGCGCTACCCAAGGGATCCTGGGAGATGGGAGCTGTGACAGCCTCACCCCCTCTGCAACCAGATGTTAGAACATACTTATTACCCATGTGTATTTCTTTGGGTGTGTGTGTCTTATCTGCTCATGTCTTTCACCAAATTTCAGCTTAGATTTTTGCAATTCATTTTTAAGGGTTATTTTTGCAATAAGGATATTAATCTTAGTGTGTTAAAAAAAAATAAAAGTGAAGAATAGAATAATGTTTACCAGAGTTTGGGAGGTGTGGAGGTGGGGGGGAGACAAGGGGTAAACCAATGGGGACAAAACTGTGCTGCTATCTACCCTAAGTGAATCAATATGCAAAATATTCATATATTGAAACAACACCACTGTACCCCACAAAAATAAATATAAATAAAATTAAATTTAAAAAAATGAATGATCAAAGGATGAAAATACTGAAAATTAAATCAAGGAACTGGGATATTGGAAATAAAAATATTAAAAAATGTATGGTTAATATTCACATATTTTGAGCTTAGAAGAATCTTAAGTGAAATGTAATTCAAACTCCTCTTATTTTAAAGGTTTAGAAAATATAAATAAATTCATGCAGCTCTTAAATGTCAGAGACAGAGACTCTAGTCTTGATATTCTGAGCTCATTCTGTTGCCACTCATTGAGCTCAATTCATTTTTACCACACTTCTTATTTTAACAAAGTAAAATAGCCTTGTAAAACTTCACTAAGATTTCAGAATGATTCAATATTTCAAGTAATCATTATATAAATATGGATTATTTTAATGATACTGAAATGCAAATATTCTTTTTAAAATCTATCCCCAAAAGGCAGGTTATAACATGTTAAATAAATAATTGGTAAAATTCAATATGATGACATGTGATGCCAGGAACATTAAATATATTTACTCTGTATTGTAAAACTTAATTTTCTTTATATAACAAACTTACAGCTAGGAAAATACAGTAAAAATATAAGAATAACCACCATAGAGCAAAAACATTTCTTATTATGAATGCAGTCTAACTTTTCCATTTAAAAAAGGCTTTATTTTATTACTGCAACCAAAAAGTACCACAAACAAACAAGTACCTTAAATATTGAAAGAAACTTTGAAGAGTAATTCAAAGACCCATACTGTATTGTCCTTAATTTAAAGTGAAGTGGTACATTTCAGAATATACCAGAAACCTATTTTCAGATTAAGGGAAAAACTGTTTTATTAAGGATTGATTTTTAATACAAATAATTAGGATCTCTATGATCTTGAGCAAATTATCACCTTTCCTCCTTAGCAAAATAATAGAATGTACTAAAATCTTTTCTAGTACCTTCTACAAATGAAAATATATAAATTTCTTTCAATCAGTTACTTTTCTTTCTCCAATTTACCAAGAAAAAAAGAACAAAACATGCCCATCTTGTTCATGAATGCATTTCTCCCCTACCTTGGTAACGGTTTCATGAAGGTTGAAAAAAGGATCCATTTCTTCAATTTTTGATGCATGTTTAGGAAAAAGGGCCTCAGAGAGAAAACTTGGACCCTGTGGTAAATAAAAAAAGAAACATTTTAAACTCATAATTGATTTCATTTTTTAAGTGTTTATTGGATTTTCTTTAAAGATTCAAGAGGACTTCAAATTGCTTTAGTTTCTGTTTATTGTTGTACTTAATTCTGCTTACCTAATTACCCATCACAGAATATTTACAAATTAAAAGGAGTAGAATTCTATAATTCATGACATTATATGTATTTGCAAAAGAATGTTTCCTTGCCAAAAGAGATTTTTGACATTCCCACCACCTCCCCGACCCCCCCCCCCCAAAAAATGCAGGCTTTTATTGTAGACACCTTTTTAAAAAAATTTTATTTTATTATGACTATTTATTAGATTCAATGCTGATTGCCACACCTTGAGGCATGATGTGAGGGCCAGATTCATACTGGCAGCATATCCATTACCAGAAATTGCTTCAGTACCTGGTGTCCGTCACCCAATTATCCCCACCTCCCTCCCCCTCTACTTTCTCCCCCGACTCCACTTTGTAGCCCAAGGAATGTTCTCTCCCTCTGCAAGACCAACACACTACTGTGGTCTTTCTTTCCTTCCTTTTTTCTCGCTTAGCTCCCACTTATGAGTGAGATCATGTGGTATTTATCCCTCTGTGCTTTGCTTATTTTACTCAACATAAGTTTCTCCAGGCTCATCCATGTTGTTGCAAATGAGAGTATTTCATTCTATTTTATGGCAGAGTAGTATTCCATGGTGTATATATACCACAGCTTCCTTATCCAATCATCCATCGATGGACATTCAGGTTGGTTCCATGTCTTGGCTACTGTAAACAGAGCTGTGATGAACATGGGAGTGCAGGAATCCCTTTGACATGATGATTTCCACTCCTCTGGGTATACACCCAGAATGGGATTGCTGGATCATAAGGAAGATCTATCTGTAGTTGTTTGTGAAGCCTCCATACTGTTTTCCATAGCAGATATTCTAATTTACAGTCCCAGCAACAGTGTAGAAGTGTTTCCTTCTCTCCATACCCTCGCCAGCATTTGTTATTCACCATCTTTTTGATTATAGCCAGTCTAACTGGTGTGAGGTGGTATCTCAATCTAGTTTTAATTTGCATTTCCCTGATGACTAGTGACGTTGAGCATTTTTTCATGTACCTATTGGCCATTTGTATGTCTTCCTTTGAAAAATGTCTATTCAGCTCCTTTGCCCATTATTTAATTGGGTTATTTGGTTTTTTGCTGTATATTCTGGATATAAATCCCTTGTCGGATGCATAGTTAGCAAAAATTTTCTCCCTCTGTTTGTTTCCTTTGCTGTGCAGAAGATTTTTAGTTTGATATAGTCCATTTGTTTATATTTTCTTTTGCTGCTTGTGCTTTCAGGCTCATGTTCATAAAGCCTGTGCCCAGATCTAATTGCTGAAGTGTTCCACCTGTATTTTCCCTTAGTAATTTTACAGTTTCAGGTCTTACACTTAAGTCTTTAATCCATTTTGAGTTGATTTTAGTGTATGGTGAGAGATGCATTTCTAGTTTCATTCTTCTGCATATGGATATCCAGTTTTCCCAGCATCACTTGTTGAAGAGGCAGTCTTTTCCCCAGTGTAGATTTTTGTTGCCTTTTTCTAATATCAGGTGGCTAAAAACCTGAGGGGTGATTTCTGGGTTCTTAATTCTGCTCCACTGGTCTGCATGTCTATTTTTATACCAGTACCATGCTGTTTTGGTTACAATAGCTTTGTAGTATAATTTTAAGTAAGGTTTATTCATTTATTTATTTATTTTTGCTCAGGATTGCTTTGGCTATTGTAGACACCTTGACTAAAAAACTCATATCTGAAATTCCTTCTCTATTTTACATATTGCATGTTTTAAGGCTGGTAGAATAGAATGTTTTTGATAAATATGATTACCTAGAAAAGCCTAGACAGAGTATACATGATTCTTTAAATATTGCCAAGCCAACTTCAAAACAATATTAAAATATGTTTTGGGTAGAACTGCCCTATGACTTTTTAAGCTGCCAATAACGTGGTAACACATTATTATCAGAACCTTAGTGTTAAAATGGTTAAAATGAATCACACGCACTCTAATTCATTTCATACTTGCAGATGTAGCCATTGTAAGAAGCAAGACAACACGGGATGCTGTAATGTTACTGTCTAAAACAATGCTCTTGATGTTATCAATATTATCAGCATCCTATGAAATGATTATTGTTTACAATATAAATATAGCTTTCACTTGAAAATCTAAAGGAACTAGGTTATTTATCTAAAAAACAGAAGACATGGGAAAAGATATATGTGTGTGGATAGAAATATAAATAGGTAGATCAATAGACTTACAAACTGGTAGACAGATAATCTTTCTGAAAACTATCATGGGAAAGAGAAATACAACACAATATATACCAACAATGACTACAACAGGGTAACAAATTTAAGCTAAATTCTATTAGAACTATTTTTTAGAGATATCCAACAGCAGAACACACTACTTTGGGATATATCAACAGTGGAAGAGAAAGTTATAGTGATGTAGTTGACAGGCTTTGAATTTATACAGATGAGGACTGAAATCGACACAATTCCAATTCCGTATATATTAAACAATTGTGATAAGGTGTTTTAGTCCACTTCTATTGCTCATAACAGAATACCTGAAACTAGATATTTCATAAAGAAACAGAATTTATTTCTCACAGTTTGGAGGCTGGGAAGTCCACAGTCCAGGGTGTGAGTCTGGTGAGGGCCTTTTTCCACAATGACATAGGGCGACACGTGAACAGGATGAGCTGAGCAAGGAGAGTTAAGCTTCTTGCTCGCTCTCCTTATAAAGCCATCATAACCACACCCATGACTATCTATTAAACCATTAATTAATTATTTACTTAATTAAACCATCCATTAAATGGATTAATTAAATGGATTAATCCACTCAGGAGGCTAAAGTCCTAACAATCTAACCACCTCCTAAAGGTGTCACTTTTCAATTACCGTAAGACTTCCCACCCTCTTAACACTTTTACAGTGGGGATTGAGTTTCCAATAAATGAACTTCTGAGGGATACATTTGACCCATAACACAAGTTATACTCCCTATGTCATTTTGTTTTGTTTTTAATTGGTGAGAATTGCCAGCCTTTATTATTTTTTTCAAAACATAATTGGTTGGTTCCAACACTTGGCTACTATAAATAGAGCTGTGATAAACTTGGGACTTACTCCCTATTTTGAACAATGCTGAGATCAAGCAAAAGTAACTAAGCTTCTTGTTCCAGCATATACTCGATTTTGGAAAATAACACTATGAATCAACCAAACAGCATAGCTGTCAAAACGAACAGCTTTTTATCAAAACATATTTCATATTCATCTCCTCATTTTGCCCACAATCTAAAACTGACTTGTCAGAAACTGTGCCCAGTCCCAACCAATACTCGCCTTTGTAAGATCTGTCATAAAATTCTTATAATCCAGGCTTAAAATTTCATAAATACCCTTCCCTAATTTCCCCATTTTGAATGCCTGCAAAGACTCAGTGTTATGTGTTGAATTGTCTCTCTCTAGAACTTTTGTGTTGAAGTCCTAACCCCAAGTACTTCAGAATGTGACCTTATTTAGAAATAGGTCATTGCAGATGTAACTAGTTAAGTTACAATGAAGTCATACTGAAGTAGTGTGGGTTCCTAATCCAATATGACCAGTGTCCTTATGAAAAGGGGAAATTTGGGGATAAGTACATAGGGAGAACACCATGTGAATATGAAGTCAGAGATCACAGTCATGTATCTACAAGCTGAGGAACATCAAAGATTGCAAGGAAACACCAGAATCTAGGCAAAAGACATGGAACAAAATCTTTCTCCCAGCCCTTAGAAGGAATCAACCCTGAAAACACCTGTAATGTGAGACAATAAGTTGCTGTTGTTTAAATTATTCAGTTTGTGGTACTATATTATGGTAGCCCTAGCAAACTAATACACTCAGTTAAGGTGATATTTTCCCCTACTGCAATAGGCCTAATAAATCAAGTTTTTTTGGAGGTATTTTGGGCAGTCAGCATAGACATGTTAAAATTTTGGTTTTTCCAGTTCAATAATCAGAAGTAGCTTATTGCCCAAAGGATTTAGTTGCCTTATCTAAGAAACTTCGATAATAATATATGCTTCACAGAGAAGTTGTGAACTGTCCAATGCCTGGCATGTAGGAAACAGTATAATAGCATTGTTGATGTTTCTTAAAACAATAAATACCATAACGATGATATGGGGGTGATTGTGATGATGGTAATGTAAACAATATAGGCTTGTCAGGATATTATACAGAGGCATTTTGATTATGGTAGGATTCTGAGCAGAGGAAATCTATGATTCTACAAGAAACAGTAAGCAGTTTGCATTTAGATATGTTTATTTTTCCAAATAAACTGCGAACCTACTTTAGTGAAATATGACATGCATAATTTGTTGCATTCATTTTTATTTAATAACTAATCTTTGAAGTCCTTAAAAGTTTGCCTTACAGTAGTTTTTAAAAAGCTTCTTAAAGTAATTTCATCTTATTAGTTTACTTAAAAAAAACAAACTTAATAAATAGTGCAAAAGTAAAACATCAGCCAGCCCCAAATTGAGTGTTCCCATAGGATGCAAGTTGGTAGTTATAATTAACAAGATTTTTATTGACCCTTCAATTATTCAGTGGCAGAACATATTAATTTAAGTTATAAATATGTTCCTTATTCTCCAGTGTACTCCCCTTCTCTCTCTTACTCCTTCACCTATGTCTTGACATACCATTCTTTGTTTTTAGTGCCTCATTTATTTAGTCATTTAAAAAAATACTGAACTCTTCCCTACGTGCCAGGTACTGCACTAAATTCAGG
Source organism: Cynocephalus volans (assembly GCF_027409185.1). NCBI lineage: Eukaryota > Metazoa > Chordata > Mammalia > Dermoptera > Cynocephalidae > Cynocephalus > Cynocephalus volans. The sequence goes on along the minus strand of NC_084460.1, from coordinate 100,307,229 downwards.
ACACAGTCCTTTATCTCATGGAGTTTAGTCTAATGGGATTTGAACACATAAAAGATCAAACACCACCTTCTTTCAAAATATTAAGACACCATCACTCTTTTTCATATACATGTGAATATAATAATCATGTTTAATAAACATAAAAATAATGAAATGAGTAAAAAGATATGTACTTTGTGCAAGTTTTCTAGTGCTATTATATTAATAATAAATGGTATCTTTTTAATAATGTTTTACATCTGTAGATAAAGAGAGTGAAGTAAAGAAATATCAACCATTTAGAAAATGATTTTTTTAGAACAATTCATTTATTGATAGAGATGAAGCAATTCTTTAGTAAATCAAGACATGGAAAACTTAATAATGAATATCTGTCACTTGGAGACCATAATAATAATATTACAGAGGAAGGGATGTTGATGATAAGAATTTATCCAGGATCTGATGTAAAACTCATTTTGCCACCCACAGTCCCAAACTTACTTGTCCTTTCTGTAACATTTAACAATATTTACCACTCTTCTTTCAACTCTCTTTCCTGAAGTCCATGATTTGACTCTCCTGGTTCGTAATTTGCAAATTATTTTCTACCTGTAACTAGATTTTCTTTTCTCTTTTGAATCTTTATGTTTTGTCTAGGTGATTTGATCTCAATATTGTTCTTTTCAGGGGTTCCCTAAGTGTTTTTGCCTGCTTTTATGTCTTTAACTATCAATTTCAGATTGATAGCTCCCAGATTTTTATCTCTGGGCCTGATTCCTGCTTTCAGTTCATCATTTCTGTTCATCTACAAGACCTTTCAGACACAACTTGTCATGTTCCAAAACACGATTACGTGTTCCCCTATTACGGCCTTCATTTCTTGTCTTGAATACAGCATATCTACATTTTGCCCAAACATACTTGACTCCAACTTCTCTCACCCTCTGTACTCTGGAACTGCACTAGCCAATTTCTTCTAATCTAGATGTTTGGACAATCCTCTACAAGTTCTCATCTGTTGCTGTAGTCCAGTTACTCATTACTTTTACCCAAACTATGGTCTCTATTTTCTAGAGGTCAAAGCCTAAACTCATTAGTATAACATTTCACAACCAAGTCCCAACCTACCTTTCCTCTTTAGCTTTTAAATTATTCTTTCCTTCACATAAACTCATTTGCACCATTCCCATGCAGACTTCACTTATGGCACAGCAGAGCATTCACCATTCTTGAATCTACCTTTACTTTTAATATCTCTGTTCCTTTACTTATGCCATTTCTCCTTCCTTCTTGAATTTTTTCCCCCATCTATTCACCAGGCTGCTGCTGCTACTTCTTTTTAATAGAGAGACAGAGATATATCTCTTCTTTTGTTTATTCCAGACTTCAAACTGTACTTCAGGCACAATGATACTCCAGGCTCTTCTGAGAGCCCTGATGGACTTCGCGAGGGCTCACCCCTGCAGGGCATACCTGGGAATACCTGGGAAATTCTTCATTGGTCTCAGGTCCTAATGCTCTGCCTTTTCCACCAAGGGGCAGGGTATTCTGGAAAGCCCTACAGCCAGCCCCACCGCTCTTCTACAGTCCTCTGGCTATAAGAAGAGAGGCTCTTCCACAAGAGACCAGCTCTGCAGTGTCCCCCAAATCACCTGTTCTTCTGGCCTCAGAGCCCGGCAGGGCACCTTGCACTCCTGCAGAGCCTCAGCACCGCAGGCCCAGGCTGTGGGATGAGGTCCTGGAGAGCAAGGTAGGCCCAGCCTTATGCAGAAAAATAGCAGATGGGCTCAGCAAACCCCTGCTGACCACAACCACGGCTCACTCCTGGGGCTGTTCTGAACTCTATTGCACATCTTTTGTTTTCTTTGGTTTCTAGTTTCTCCCCCCACCGACCATTCCCCTTTTCAAATTAATACACACACACACACACACACACACACACACACGCATACAAACTAGAGAGGAAGATGAGGAAGAGCCAGGCATGGAATGCTGGAGCCCTTTTCCTCGCATTCTGCCAGCCCTCTGGCCCCTAGCAAAGCCATTAGCCATTCTTACAGCACCCCTTCCCTGCTGTCTATGCAGGTTCTTGATTACTGAAATGGTTGTACTGCCTGGGCCTCTAGTTGTTGCCTGTGGCAGAGGACACCCCTCCATTGCATGCAAGGTGCAATTCCCCAGGTCCTCCGGAGATGCTGGCTGGGGCCCTGCTACCTGAATCACTGTCCACTTTAATAGACCCCAACTCCAATTTGGGTCAGAGGACAGAGAGCTCCAGCTGATCAGTCTGCAGGTCTCCAGGGAGAGGCAGGAGGAGGGGTCCAGGGCACACAGTCCGGCCACAGACCAGAAGCCCTCAGCTCCCCATCTGTCCAGGCCATTAGTGCAGTGCAGAGCCTGTGTCCATGTGACATGAGCAGCCTCTTCTGCAGGCTCTGGCCGAGGCAGGTTCAGGATGCCGCTCACCTCTGGAAACTCTGCTCCATGTGCTCACTGTGGGGTGGCCCCTTTGTGGCCAGATGGCATTGTCTTTCCTAAGAGGTGGTTTGTGGTTGAAGGTGAAGGGCAGCACGAAGGAGTGCAGGTCTCACCCAGGTGTTCCCAGAACTGAAGCAGTCGAAGGGTTCAGGTCCCTGGATGCAGGGGCTACCTCAGTGGGGTTTGTATTGTGTGACCTCAGTCCCCATGATGGCAGAAGACGTGGCCACCACATAGGTTGGGTGGATCCAGGCAGTGGTAGCTGTGAGGCTGGGGCTCCAGGCCCAGCATTGCATGGCCACAGGCTTATCCAGCGGACCCAGAAATCCCCTTCTGGAAAAGACACTCTTTGGTATCCCATTCAGGGACAACTTCCAAACTCTGGAGCAGGCTGGACCAGCCTTCTTTATATAATTGTTTTCCCTTACCCTCCCCAACCCATCAGAGTTAATTGCTCTCTCATCAGTGTTTCCTTATCACTTTATATTTATTGTTACACTTTATTTATTACAGTCTTTGTTATTTATATTAATTTTACTCTTTGTGTATTATGTTTTTTTTTTCTCCTACAGTGTGAGCCTTCTAAGACCTAGGATCATTTTCTTATTAAAATAGTCTAAAATTGCCAAACAGCCTTGAGTGAGTCATCTAATCTCTCAATCTTAGTATCATGATCCATAAGGTGAAATGCAAATATACCTGTCCTTGCCACCTTAGAGTTCATATCAGGATCAAGCAAACAAAAAAGCATGCAAATATGTTCTGTAATGGGAAAAGCACTATTCTAATAGTGTATTTGTTTGATTTTTACCACACTTGTCAGGAATTACTTTTCTACATAGCAAAGAGTTACAGTTATGAAATTTAAATTATTAGAAATAAGTCTTTGTATATTGAACTCTATGTGAAATTTCACTTTTAAAATACACAACTGTTAACACAAAGTTTGAAAACCATTACTTTAGGTGGCAGGAATTTTTTGGAGGGTTTTGAGCAGAGCAAGTGATGTTTTCAAGTGTGCACTGAGGATAGCACATAGTAATGCGTATGTGGGGGATGAACTTCAGAGATGCGATGGGAAATGGGAAGTTTAGACAGAAGGCTATTGCAGTAATATAGTGAGAAAGAGCAAGAGACTAAACCAAGGAAGTGGTTTTAGAGATAAAGAGAAGATGGATTTGACAAATGTTTAAGAGATAAAATTAGCAGAACTTGGTAATTATTTGGATGTGGGAGTCTTAAAAAGGGTGTCAAGATTGAAAGTATTTCTAGAGTTAATAGAATGAGTGGATAAAAATTTTATTAACTTAGAAGCTGTAGAAACATGAAAATTTAGGGAAGAAAAGACCTCAAATATTAAACATTTGAGGTAAGGTGTCTGTGGGACATTTAAATGAACTCATATAGATAATAAGCATCTATATCGGTCTGAAGTTTAAGATCAAATTCTGGACTGGAGTCATAAAAATAACTTGAGAAACATGTACATAGTAATTAAAATGTGATGTATACCACATATAGACTTAGACGTATATTCAGTGTAGTGCAGATCTCCGAGTAACAACAAGATCTCTGAACAGAACCAATATTTAAGAGGTGAGAGGATAAAAACAAAATTCATGAACATGTCATAGATGGAGTCATCAAAGATATGTATGAAGAACCACGTAAGTGTGATTTCATGGGAATCAAAAAAGTAGAGAATGTCTAGGAATTAATAATCAGTATACCCAGGGAAGCAAAGAAATACAATAAGATTAAGATAAAAAATATCCATTGGAAATGCATTGCAAAGCTCCCTAGTGTCTTGTCAGAGATGTTTCTGTGGAGTTGTGAAAGCAGGAGACAGAATGCAATCAGTCGAGGAGCAAATGTGAGGAGAAGTGAGACATCAACTATAACTACATTATTCACTCTAGAAATTAAGACTAGCTTGAGAAGTTAGAAAAATAGACCATTCAACAAAGAGAGTTAAAGAATCAAGAAAAAGTTTATTCATGTGTTTTAGATAGGATTGACGTGAATATGTTTTTAATGTAAGAGAAAATAACCAAAGAAAAAGAGAATTGAAAAATACAGGAACATTTGGGGGAAATTAATGGATCATGGTCTTAAAGAAAAGGAATTCACAGCTCAGTAAAGTTACCCAGAAAACAGAATTGTAACTAGATGAGCCAATGGAAACAAAGACGTCAAAATAGGCGTAGGAAGTAAATATGGTGGAAGATAGTGTTAGTACTTACAAGGAGGTGAAGAAGAAACTCAAAGGTCATGTTTAATTAAGTTCTAGACTAGATTGAGTCAGTTCAACTTTGACTCACCACTATACCACAATATACCCTTTGCATGTTTTTCAGTAATGATCATCTAAAATATTTTGTTCATATAGGCTTAGTGGGGAGTGAACTAAATATTCTGGACATGTCTTCTCTATAGCTTCTCAATAAGTCTTGCCTGGACTAAATAGAATAGTAAGAGTGCTTTCCATATACCAGCCCTGGACTAAGTGCTGTACAGGTATTACCTCATTTAATCTACACACAGATCTATGAGGTAAAAACAATTAACACTCTTTCTTTACAAATGAGAGTTAATGAGTTTCAGGCATTAGCCAAAAATCATACCATACGTAAGGTGCAGAGCCATGATTCAAACCCAGGTTTATCTGAATGAACAGCCCACACTCATTCTTTACCACGCCACTTTCCTATTGCTAGAGCTCCTCATAGCCTAAGATTCTGTGTGTTTAACAAGGATAATTTCCCTCCTTTTGTTCCAATTTCCTCCAAGTCTTAGTCTACTCTGCATAAGCAGCATAAACATTATGCACAGTTTAAAGGATATAATCAAAGACTCCCTGCTTAGACTAAATAAAATTAAATGTAAAAAGTCCCATGTGCACTTCCTTTATTGCAATATTCTCCTTTCTGCAATCAGAGAACATACACATCAATACTTAAATTTAATATATGAAATTAAAACACTTGCAGGTTTAGAATGGCTGTGACATTCATTATGTGCTGGACTGAAGAAAAAAGTAATTAAAGCCATAATCTTAAAAACATAACATTCTCATCACATTCAAAGTAAAAAGACCTGAGATAATGTGGAGTTTAGGTAGAAGTATAACCATCCAGGATCAAAAGTGGAACAATATTATTAGCACATTATTTTCTGCATTTTTATATTTCAACAATTTTTTTCTCAGGTTCTAGGAAAGCCTATAGTATTGGCTTTTTATTGAAAATATTTAAGGCACCTTTACACTTTTAGCCATATTTATGTAGTATCCTGATTTTAGACCAGGAAAATACATTAGAAATTATAATTCAACCCAACTATACAAAGTGTAACATGAAAAATTCAAATGATTGAATGATTTTACAAAGTCGCAAAATAGTTGTTAGAAAATCAATACTAGAAAGCAGTTCTGTGTGTGTGTGTGCATGTGTGTGTGTTTCTTAAACATTTTGCCACTTCTTGTAAGGTTCTTTTGACATGAGGATAACAATTGTAATGCAAGCCTTAAAAATGTGAATCATTCTAATTAATCCAGGTGTATTTTCAGTCTTAAAATTCTTACATGCCAACAAAATACTTCCATAGGATCCAGTATATATATATATTAGACTGTCTTCAAGCTAATCTCCCTTACATATGCCTTCTTTCCTCTCTCAATCATTGAATGTGTGTTTGTCTTACCAGTTATACACACCATGTATCATTATTTAAATAGTCTGTATTTATGTTAATTTCTTTTCACATCACAATTTGTAGATGGACAAGGAGTTTGGGAAAGCTAAGGGACAACTACAAAGAAACCCTAAAAGATACTCGTAGCAGAGTATTTCATAAATTAAGGCATGTTCTAATAAGCACCTTTAGTTAATATTTGATGGTAAATGATTAAGACTAAGTTAACAAATGTTGCCAAACTATTAAGCTTTCTTAATAAGTATTAATTATTCCATATAGTAAAACAAGTAACTTGTATCTTAATATTTCCATATTTGTGCTGCCACTATAAGTAGGAGAATACATCCGGTAATGACTGCCATAAAGATTAACCAAAGTAGGAGGAGCTCTGGAAAATTTGGTTGTATTAGTATGTTAACTTAAGAAATGACTGAGGTCACATCACATCTAAAGTCACATTTATCAGCCAACAACTTCTAAGGTCTCACAACATTAACTTGATAAAGAGTTATTATTAACTCTACAAATGAGTCACAAAGAAATAAATCATCTTTTACATCCTATCCCTTAAACTTTCTTGAAAACTCTGTTTTGTTTTATGCTTGTCTGTTTCCAGCAAAAAAAAAAAAAAAAAAAAAAACAGGGCAAGGCAATCAACTTGCTGGTGCAAACACTGTGCATGTGACCAATGTAGCAGGTTTCTCATCAGGAAGAAAAAATATATATTAATATTAATTTTTATTTTTTTTATTTACTTCCGAAGAGAGTTCTCTGAAGCTGATACCAATTAGTTGATGCCTCAAAAAAACAAGAAACAAAAACACACATTAGCTTCTAAGAAAGAAAGATGTCTGAGAAATAAGCAGCCTTTTTCGGAAACCAACCATCAACTGACTGCAGGATCTTTGCTGTCCATATCTACCACCAATGGCTCTGCACCCCTGTATGCATTCCCTGAAGCTTTAGGAGGGACTCCTTCCTTGCCTGTTCCAGATTCTGGGGGCTTCGGGCATTCCTCAGTTGTGGCTGCATAACTCATATTTTTGCCTTGCTCTTCACCTGGCCTTCTTCTGTCTCTTAGACACTGGTCATTGAAATTAGGGCTTACCCAGGTAATCCAGGATGATTTTATCTCAAGATTCCTAATTTAATCTTATCTGCACAGACTCTTTTGCCAAACAAGATCACATTCACATGTTCCAGTTCATGTCTTTTTTGGGATCACCATTCAACACACTGCAATCCTCTTGCCTTAAATGGGCTTTCTATTCCAAAACTGGGAAGGCTGCCTCTAACAGCAGACCTCAAGATTAAAATTTCAATTCAGACTCTTTTTCATGTTTCTCCTCTTTTAGGAATAACTATAAAATGGAAAGATTATACATTTGTAAAAGAACCTTCAGGAAAGGCACAAATAAGAGCTATTCTAACAAAATAGTTATGGATTAGCTACAAATTGAAGAATTTTTATTGTTTTCAATGGTGGCTACATGGGTATACAATTGCAAATATAGATCTAACTTAACACAAGTTTTGTGCATTTTATTGTGCATAAATTATATCTCAAAGTAAAATAATCTTTCTATGGGACATTTCTATCATCCCAAAGAGATCCTTCTTGCCCTTCTTTTATAACAGCTTTGGTTAAGTTTTGTTTTTCAAAGAATTCATCTATTTCATCTAAATTATTAAATATATTGTTATATGCTGACATAAAATTGTTTATAAGAAGAGAAAAAAGAATAAAAAATGAAACAGAGATACAGTAAATCTGGTACTCCTCAAGTGGAATAACCTCCACATAAATGGCATACCCAAAGGAGAGGAAAAAAGAAAATATGTAGAAAGCATATTCAAGAAGATAATGGCTGAAAATTTCCCAAATATGGAGAAAGATGACTACATCCACGTGCAGGAAGCTCAGAGGTCACCAATCAGATTCAATCCAATGAGGAATACTCTAAGTCACATCATAATCAAATTATCAAAAAGCAAAAACAAAGAAAGAATACTGAAAGCAGCTGGAGAAAAGAAACACATAATATTCAACAGAGCCCCAATATGTCTCTCAGCGGATTTCTCAGTAGAAACCCTACAGGCCAGAAAAGAATGGGATGATATAGTCAGAGTGCTGAAGAAAAAAGACTGTCAGCCAAGAATTCTGTATCCAGCAAAACTAACCTTCAAATATGAAGGAGAAATAAAATCTTTCCTAGACAAACAAAAGCTAAGGCATTTCACCTACACAAGACCTTCCTTACAAGAAATGCTAAAAGGAGTTCATCAATCCAGAAGAAGATTATACTAAGGAGTAGCAAGAAAACATTTGAAGGTACATAACTCATTAGTAAAGTAAGTTCACAGACAACCTCAGAATACTCCAATATCATAATGCAGGGGAGGCAGTGAATAAATTGCTTACATTCTTAGCATGAAGACTAAAGGACAAACCTAACAAGACATTAACATATACAACGGCTATATAAGAGATAGGTAATATTAAAAGATGTAACTTGAAACAACAAACTGTCAAAAAGTGGGGGGAAAGGATGCCAAAGAATAGAGTTAGCTTTGGTTTTCTCTTTTTTCTTAGATATGAAAATTAAGTTGTTATTAGTATAAAATAATTTGCTATTACTATAACATGTTTTTTGTAATCCTTATGGTAACTATAACATAAAAACTTATGAGACATACTAAAAATAAACAGCAAGAAATCAAAATGTAAAGATAGAGAAAACCACTTAACCACAAAAGAAGACAGTAAGACTAGAAAAAAGATTTACAAAACAACCAGGAAAGAAACAGCAAAATGGCAGTAATGAGTTCTTAAATATCCATAGTAAACCTAAATGTGAATGGATTAAATGTGCCAATTAAAAGACACTGAGAAGCTCAATGGATTATAAAACAAGAACCAACAATATGCTCCCTACAAGAAACTCACTTAGCCAATAAAGACACACACTGACTGAAAGGGAAGGGATGGGAGAAACATATTTCATGCAAATTGATACCAAAAAAGAGCAAGAATAATCATTCTTATATCAGATAAAATAGTCTTCAAGCCAAGGAAAGTAGAAAAAGGTAAGGAAAGTCATTATATAATGAGAAAGAGATCAATTCAACAAGAGGATATAACAATTCTAAATATAAACACACCTGATTCCAGAACACGCAGTTATGTAAGTAAAGCAATTGCCTTGGAACTGAAGGGAGAGACAGACTCCAACACAGTATTTGTGGAGAACTTTAATACCTCACTTTCAGCAAAGGATAGACCATCCAGTCAGAAAATTAACCAGGAAATTTAAGAATTAATCTCTATTATAGGCTGACTTGACCTAACAGACATTTATAGAACATTTTATTTAATAGCTGAAGAATACTCATTCTTCTCAGCAGCACATGGAACATTCTCTAAAACAGACCATATGTTAGTACACAAAACGAGTCTCAACAAATTTAAAAAATTGAAGTCATATCAACTACCTTCTCTGACCACAGTGGAATAAAACTAGAAATCAACAACAAAAGGGGCACTAGAAACAATATGAGTACATGGAAATTAAACAATATGCTCCTAAACAATGAATGGGTCAAAGAAGAAATCAAGAAGGAAATTTAGAAAATTTCCGGAGACAAATGAAAATGAAAACATAACATATCAGAACCTGCGGGATACAGCAAAAGCCATTGTAAGAGGAAAGTTTATAGCAGTAAATGCTAACATAAAAAGAGAAGAAAGACTCCAAGTAAACTAATGTTACACCTAAAGGAACTGGAAAAAGAAGAACAAACCAAATTCCAAATCAGTAGAAGGAGAGAAATAACAAAGATCAGAGCGGAAATAAATAAATAAGAAATTTTTAAAAAAATACAAAAGATCAATGAAACAGAGTTGGTTTTTCGAAAAGATAAACAAAATCAATAAACCTTTAACATAGAAAAAAAAAGAGAGAAGACTCAAATAAATATAATCAGAAATGAAAAAGGGGACATTACAACTGATACCACAGAAATACAAAGGATCATAAGAGACTGCTATGAACAACTGTATGCAAACAAACTGGAAAACCTAGAAGAAATGGATAAATTCCTGCGCATATACAACCTACAAACATGGGATCATGAAGAACCAGTAAAGCTAAACACCATGATAGAGTCTAGTTATGTTGTTCCCCCAAACTCATGTTGAAATCTGATCCCCAATGTGACAGTGTTGGGAGCTGTTTGAATCACAGAGGATAGATCCCTCATGAATACATTAATAGTCATTCCCTGGGCAGGGAGTGGGAAGTGAGTGAGATCTTCTCTATTAGTTCCCATGAGAGCTGCTTGTTTAAAGGACCCTAGTACCTTCCCTCCTAGCACCTTCCCCCCCTCCCTCCCTCTCTTTCTCTCTCTCTCACTTCCTCTCACCATGTGATCTTGCACCTGCTGGCTGCCTGACACTCTCCACCCTGAGGCCTGCACCAGATGCAACTGTCTCAGACCCATGAGACAAATAAACCTCTTTTCTTTATGCATTACCCAGTTTCAAGTATTCTATTACAGCAACACAAAAACAGACTAATACAGACCAGTAACAAGTAATGAGATTGAAGTAGTGATAAAAAGTCTTCCAGTTGCACCAACAGTGTAGAAGGGTCCCACTTTTGCCGTATCTTCACCAGCACTTGTTATTCTGTCTTTTTGATAATAGCCGGTCTAAGTGGGGTGAAATGATACCTCAGTGTGGCTTTTATTTGTATTTCCCTGATGCTGAGTGATGTTGAGCATTTTTTCATGTATCTGATGGCCGTTTGTATTTCTTCTTTTGAGAAATATTAATTCAGCTCCTTTGCCAATTTTTTAACAGATTATTTGTTTTTTTAGTATTGTTGAGTTCCTTGTCTATTCGGGATATTAATCCCTTGTGGATGCATAATTTGCAAATATTTTCTCCCATTCTGTAGGTTGTCTTTTCACTCCGTTGATTGTTTCCTTTGCTATGCAGAAGCATTTTAGTTTGACATTGACGGAGTTTGGATGTGTTGTCCCCTCCAAAACGCATGGGGAAATTTGGTCTCCAATGTGGCAGTGTTGGAAACTGATTGAGTCATGGGGGCGGATCCCTCATGAATGGATTAATGCTCTCCCTGGAGGAGGAGAGGTAGTGAGTGAGTTCTTGCTCTATTAGTTCCCATGAAAGCTGATTGTTTAAAGGACCCTGGCACCTCCTCTCTTTCTCTCTGTTGCTTCCTCTCTCACCATGTGATCTGCTTGTACCCGCCAGCTGCCTGCCGCTTTTCCACCATGAGTAGAAGCAGCCTGAGGCCTGTGCCAGATGCATCTGTCCCGCAATTGTAAGCCAAATAAACCTCTTTCCTTTATAAATTACACAGTCTCGGGTATTTCTGTTAGAGCAACACAAAACGGACTAAAACAGAAAATTGGTACTGAGGAGTGGGTTGTTGCTATACAGATACCTGAAAATGTGGATGCATCTTTGGAGCTGGGTAATGGGCAAAGGTTGGAGGAGTCTGTAGGACAGAAAGAAGACAGAAAGACAAGAGAAAGTTGGAATGTCTTAGAGACTTACGTGGTGTTGAGCAGAATGCTGATAGAAATGTGGACAGTAAAGGCCATGTGGATGATGAGGTCTCGGATAGAAATGAGGAACTTACTGGGAATTGGTCAAAAGATCACCCTTGCTACACCATAGCAAAGAATTTGGCTGCATTGTATCCATACCCTTGGACTTTTTGGAATGTGGGACTTAAGAGTTGTGAACCAGAGTATCTGGCAGAAGAAATTTCCAAGCAGCAAAGCATTAAGGACACTGCTGGTTATTTCTAACAGCCTATGCTGAGTTATGGCAGAAAAGGCATGATGTGAAGCCAGAATTTAAAAGGGGAACGGAGCATAAAGATTTGGAAAATTTGCAGCATGGCCATGTGGTAGAAAAGCAGAGAGCATGCAATGGTGCAACCCAGCAACCATTAGCTAAAATCAGTACAAAGGAAAGGGATTATCAAGAGAAGGAGGAAAAGGCCCTGAAGGCATTTCAGAAGCCTCTGGGGCCAACCCTTCCATTTCAGGCCCAAAGGCCTAGGGAGACAGAATGGTCTTGGGGACCTGGGCTCGCTGTCCAGGGCCACCTTGAGAAGCTTATTCCAGCACCAGAACCCCAGCTGCTTTGGCTGCTCCAGCTGTGGCTAAATTGGCCCCAGGTGTGGCTGGACCCACAGCTTTGGAAAATACAAGCCATAAGTCTTGGCAGCGTCCATGTGGTGTTAGGTCGGCAGGCTCACAGAATGCCAGAGCTGGGGAGGCTTGGGAACCTCTACCCAGATTTCAAAGTATGTACGGAAAAGTCTGGGGGCCCTGGAAGAGATCTGTCACAGGGGTGGAGTCACCACAGACAACCTTTGCTAGAGCAATGCTGAGAAGAAATGTAGGGTCAGAGTTGCAGCAGAGAAACCCAAACAGCGCCATGCCTAGTGGAGCCACGAGAGTGGGACTGCCATGGAGGCCCCAGACCTGTGGAGCTACCAGAGTGGAACACCAGCCTGGGAGAGGTGAAGTGTGGCCGGAGACCAGGAAAGCCATAGGAGCAGAGCTGCCCAAGGACTTGGGGACCCAACCCCCACACCAGTGTGCACAGGCAGTCAAACATGGATTCAAGGTACCTGATTCACCAGCCTTGAGATTAAATGCCTGCCCTGCTGGGTTTCAGACTTGTTTAGGACCTGTTTTTCCTTTCTTTTGGCCTATTCCTCCCTTTTGGAATGGGAATGTATACCCAATGTCTATTCCACCATTGTATCTTGGTAATAGATAAATTTGGTTTTGTTTTTCAGGTTCACAGCTGGAAGGACTTTTGCTTTTGTTCTCAGATGAGACTTTGGACTTTTAAGTTGGTGCTGGAGCAAGCTAAGACTTTTGGGACTGTTGGGATAGAATGACTGTATTCTGTATGTGAGAGTGACATGAGTTTTGGGGGGCCAGGGGTGGGATGATGGAGTTTGGATGTGTTGTCCCCTCCAAAACGCATGGGGAAATTTGATCTTCAATGTGGCAGTGTTGGAAACTGATTGAGTCATGGGGGTGGATCCCTTATGAATGGATTAATGCTCTCCCTGGGAGAGGAGAGGTAGTGAGTGAGCTCTCGCTCTATTAGTTGCCACGAGAGCTGATTGTTTAAAGGACCCTGGCACCTTCTCTCTTTCTCTTGCTTCCTCTCTCGCCATGTGATCTGCTTGTACCCACCAGCTGCCTGCCACTTTTCTGCCATGAGTAGAAGCAGCCTGAGGCCTGTGACAGATGCAGCTGTCCCAGAATTGTAAGACAAATAAACCTTTTTCCTTTATAAATTACCCAGTCTTGGGTATTTCTGTTATAGCAACACAAAACGGACTAAAACAGACATATTCCCATTTGTTTATTTTTTTCTTTTGCTGCCTGTGCTTTTGGTGGGGCTGTAAATTAATACAGCCAACATAGAAAACAGTATGGAGGTTTCTCAAACATCTGCAAATAGAACTACCATACAATCCAATAACCTTACTACTGGGTATATACCCAAAGGAATGGAAATCATCATGTCAAAGGGATGGCCTGCACTCCTTTATTTATTGCAGCTCAATTTACAATATCCAAGAGCTTGAATAAACCTAAATGTCCATTGATGGAAGAATGAAAGAAAGAAATGAAATGTCAAAGGAATACGTGCACTCCTGTGTTTATCAGAGCTCAATTTATAATATCCAAGAGTCGGAACTAACCTAAATGTCCATCGATGGAAGACTGGAAGAGGAAAATGTGGTATATATACACAATGGAATACTACTTAGCCATTAAAAAAAAAAAAAGAATCAAATTTTGCCATTCACAACAACATGCATGAACTTAGAGAAAATTATGTTAAGTGATGTAAGCCAGGCACAGAAAGAGAAGTACTGCATGTCCTCACTCATAAGTGGAAGCTAAGAAAGAAAGAAAAAGAAAAAAACAAAGAAATGCAGAGAAAGAAAGATCATAATAACATGTTGAACTTTCAGAAGGAGAAAACAAAACTGGTTACTAGAGATGGGAAAGGGGAAGGGGGAGGAGGGTTAAGGAGAAATTATTTAATGGACATGAAGAATGATTACATTTTGCAATGATGAGTACACTAATTATCCTGATTTAATCATCACATACTGTACACAAATAGCTGATAGTCAACTCTGTACTCCACAAATAGGTCTAATTAATTATGTTTCAATTAAAAAAAATAGTCTTTCAACAAAGAAAATCCCAAGACCAGATGGCTTCCCTGCTGAATGATACCAAACATTTAAAGAAAAACTAATACCAATCCTTTTTGAACTCTTCCAAAAGATTGCTCATTCTACTCTATGAGGCCAGCATTACTCTCATAACAAAACCAGAAAAGGACACAACAAAAAAGGAAAACTAGGGATACAGATCAATATCCCTAGTAAACACAGATGTAAAGATCCTAAAAAAAAATACTAGTAAATAGAATCCTGCAACACATCAAAAAGATCATACACCATGATCAAGTGGGATTCATCCCAGGGATGGAAGGATGGTTCAACATGCACAAATCTAAGAACACGATACATCATGTCAAAAGAATGAAGGAAAAGAAAAAGCCATATCATTTCAATAGAAGCAGAAAAAGCGTTCAATAAAATCCAGCACCCTTCATGATAAAAACATTTAACAAATTAGGTATAGAAGGAACGTGCCTCAACACGATAAAGGCCATATATAACAAACCCACAGCTAATATCATACTGAATGGACAAAAATTGGATGCTTTTCCTCTAAAATCTGGAAGAAGACAAGTATGTCCACTTTCCCCACTCTTATATAACATACTACTAGAAGTTCTAGCCAGAGCAATAAGGGCATTCCAATCAGAAATGAGGAAGTCAAACTCTCCCTATTTGCAGAGGACATGATCCTATACATAGAAAACTGTACAGACTCCATGAAAATATTACTGGAACTAATAAATGAATTCAGTAAAGTGGCATGATACAAAATCAACACACAAAAATCAGTAGCCTTTCTATATGACAGCAATGAAATAGTCAAAGAAGACATCAAGAAAGTATTCCCATTCACAATAGTCACCAAAAACCCAAAATACCTAGGAATAAATTTAAAAATAGAGATGAAAGACCTCTACAATGAAAACTATAAAACATAGATGAAAAAAAATTGTAGAGGACACAAATAAATGGAAAGATATTCCATGTTCATGGGTGGGAAGAATTAACATCATCAAAATGTCCATATTGCCTGAAGCAATCTACACATTCAACACAATCTCTATCAAAATATCAATGAAATTCTTACAAAAATAAAAAAAATGATCCTAAAATTTGGATGAAACTACAAAAGACCCCAGACAGTGAAAGCAGTCATGAATGAAAAGAACAAAGATAGAGACATCACCCTTCCTGATTTCAAAATACACTGTAAAACTATAGTAACACAAACAGCATGGTACTGGCATAGAAACAGACAGACAGACCAATCAATGGAATAAAGAACCCCAAAACAGACCCATGCATTGACAGCCAAGTGATTTTCAACAATGGTGCCAAAAATATGCAATGTGGAAAGGACAGCCTCTTCAACAAATGTGCTAGGAAAACTGGATATCCACATGCAGAAGATTGAAAATAGACTGCTATCTCTCACCACGCACAAAAATCAACTTGAAATGGATCAAAGACCTAAATTTAAGACCCCAAATTATGAAACTACTAGAAGAAAACATAGGGGAAATGTTTCATGAAATGGTAGTGGGCAGCACTTTCTTGAGCAAGACTAAAAAGGCACAGACAACTAAAGCAAAAATACATAAATAGGACTTCACCAAACTAAAACGTTTCTGCATAGCAAGGGACACTGTCAACAAAACTTCAGAACTGGAGAAAGTGTTTGCAAACTACACATCAGACAAAGGGCTAATATCCAGAAAATATAAGGAACTTAACTTAGCAAAAAGAACCCAAATAACCCAACTAAAAACTGGGCAAAGGTCCTAAACAGATATTTCTCAAAAGAAGACATATAAACGGCCAACAGGCACATGAAAAAATGCTCAACATCACTAATCATCAAGGAAATGCAAATTAAAAACACAATGACATATCATCTCCTTCCAGTTAGAATGACTATTATTAACAAGATGAAAAATAACAAATGCTGATGAGGATGTGGAGAAAAAGGAACTTTCCTATATTGCTGATGGGAATGTAAATTGGTACAGTGGAAAACAGTGTGGCAGTTCCTCAGAGAACTAAAAATAGATCTACCTTATGACCCTGCTATCCCACTACTAGGCTATATACCCCCAAAAGATAAAATCACTATATCAAAAAGACACCTGCACTCCCATGTTCATAGCAACACTATTCACAATAGCCAAGAGATGGAATCAACCTAAATGTCCATCAACGGATGAAAGGATAAAAAAAATTGTGGTATGGAGACACAATGGAATACTACAAAGCTGTGTGTGTGTGTAAATGATATCCTATTATTTGCAGCAACATGGATGAAATTGGAAACCATCATGTTAAGTGAAGTAAGTCAGGCACAAAAAGACAAATACCACATGATATCGCACATATGTGGAATCTAAAAAAGAAAATAGTTCTCATGGAATAAGAGAGTGGAATGGTGGTTACTGTAGGCTGGGGCAGGGCAGGAGTAGTAGACTAATGGGTACAAAACTTTGCTACTATCATCCTAAGTGAATCATTGTGCAGTTGTACAGTATATACATGTATCGAAACAACATACTATATCCACATTTATATACAAATAAACGTTAAAATATGTTGAAAAAATTTTTAAAAATTGTTCATAACATTCCCTTACTACCATTTTAATATGATTTAGGTTATGTCTCTTTTTATTCCTGATATTGGCAATTTTTATCCTCTCATCTACACAGAAATTTAAGATCATTAAAATCTTGGTTGTGTCTTCTTAAACATATAATTTCTTACACATTTATTCAGTGTTTTTAAATTTTGTGTTGCTTTAATATAGATTATTTTTTGATAGTCACAATTATTTCAGATCAGGGTGGATGAATATGCTGAGATTGAAAGACATTATCTGACTAGATCCTGCTAGTAAGTGGGAGAATCTAAAATGGAAATCAGATGTTCATCTCCAATCTGAAGCTACTTACACTCCATCACCGTGCATCTCAAGTGCCCAGATAAAGCCAGATTGTTAGTCAATCTCAGATAATACGGAGCAAAATATAGAAATTGCAAGACAAAAATAAGAAGCGCTTAAGCCTGGGGAAACCAAACTGGAAAAAATAAAGTTTGTTTTAAGATTTAGACATCTGTGATAAAGTTCTACACATAAATCACTAAGTGATCGTTGAGGTTTTTTTTATGGCACTTGTCGAATGAACAGAGGCACAGTCAAATTCTTTGACTTCCCTTTCCAGTTTCTCTACACTTTCCAAGGCTTAACTAAATGAGTATTAAGTATAAATGGCTTTTTATTAAAGACACCAGTTAAGTCTTCTTAGTATCCAGAGGAAAGGTGGATAAAGGATATGTGTAGTCCAAAAGAATAATATTTCATTAATTCAATATATTAATTAATACATAATATCAGAAAATTTCAAAGACTTTTTTATATGTACTATCCTCATCCTTTAATTTTCCTGAGACTACAAATTAAAATAAAATCTTAAAGCTTTGGTATATAGGAGCAATATTAGGAGACTAAAACAAAGCTAAGAAGCTGCCATCTAGAAAACTATGAATTTGATGATAGTGACTTCTTGTAGCTATCATTTACTGAGTGCCTGCTGCATACTATACTGTCAGGCAGTGAATACTTATGTACATGGCTAGAATTTTCTGAAGAAATTTTATAGCAGCCTGGATTAAAGGACAAGGCTTGGAATTTAAATAATGACTGAATAGATAGTAAGAGAAACCTAAAGAGATTTACCTCCCTGAAAGTATGTGTTTACACTTCAAAGGGGATAAAACACAGAAACCTGGAAACATACCATTGCATTACATTCATAACAACAGATGACATACATAACATTACATTCCAAGAGTAAAAAACCCAGGCCTTTCCCTTCTTTTCCCAAGGAGAATATGTTTACCTTAGGGAAATTATTTCTCCCTCTTTCTAAGGAGGGGACATGGTGACATGTATATGAAATCCCAAATTCATATTTTCAGGGTTCTGGTACAGTGTCACAGGATACAGCCTTGTCGATCTTGCTCTTATTGCCTCATCCCAGAAGGGAAAAAGAATGAAATGTAGGAAACCAATGTAGTTATTGCTGTAAGTAATAATACCTCTGATCTTTGCTGCAGAAAACTCATGTTTATATTTGGGATAACATAAATGTATAGAGATTTAAAAAACATGTCAGTATTAGGTGATTTAATAACAATAGCAACAATAATAATGTTTTTGTTAATTAATATAAGATAATAAATGTGCAAATGCTAAATTAATAAATACAATAATTAACTTTAAAATACAAATATTTATTGAATGTTTTTATATGTTCAATATGTAATATTTGTTTATAATAAAATGTAGGCCTAATTTACATTTTATATAAATATATACTATTTATGTAATAAATATACAATATATCATATTTATTTATAAGTATATAATAATCCTATAATAAATAAATATTTATAAATAACAAATATATAATATTAATAAATATTACTAAATGCTTAGCAATATTTAATATATACTTAGTAAAAGGCCATTTATCTAAATTCTCTGTGCCTCAGCTTTCTCATCTGTAAAATGGGTACAGTAATTATATCCTTCATAAAATTATCAGAAGGATTTAATGAGTTAATATATGTAAAACTCTCAGAATAATGTCAGAAACTGTCAATTCATGTAACAACTCTGTAGGAAAGATATTATTTTCTCCAATTTGCAGATGAAGGAAACGGGCTTAGAACTAAAATCCGAACCTTGGTTATTTGAGTCTTATACGTACGCTTACACATAGAGCACTGTATCCAACTATACAGTTCTACTGCTTCAATAATACATAGCCTTGGAAGGTTAGTAGACACTTTCAAGACCACTTTCATGGCTTTAAAACAATAAAATTAAATAAAACACTTAATCAAAACTTTTCTAGGGAAGTAACCACCACACAGCAAAATGTCAAGATAATACAGATTTTCTGATTTGTAGGAAGTTATATATGCTAAATACTACTTAGCAGTAGGTCATAACAGTCCCAACACTTAAATATAATCTGATCATAAAAAATGTCTTGTAATTTAAGCCAGAGTTCTTAAACATTTTTAAGCAAAGTACATTTAAAAATAAATATTAAATATCTTAATTGTTTCAGAGATTTTGGCATGGCTACTTCCTGTGATTAAAGTATTTGGAGGGGGCTGAGCCCGTGGCGCACTCGGGAGAGGGCGGCACTGGGAGCGCAGCGACAGATCCTATATGGGAATGGCCGGTGCACTCACTGGCTGAGTGTACGTCACGAAAAAAGACAAAAAAAAAAAAAAAAAAAGTATTTGGAGGGATGTGGGGGTCTTGTACTCCCCTTGAGAATCACTGATATGCAGAAGGCGTATAACCATACACAGATATTCCCTAAAGCAAAGAAAATATCTGTAGATAGACATATCCTAAAATGTACAAGATCCTTCTGTTCTGTAATATGCATTGAAAGAATATTTTATGTGTTACAAATAATATCTACTGCTAATAAAAAACATTGCAAATATTAGCTCAATTAGTCCTCATAAAATCCCTATGAAGTAAAAACTTTTATCTCATTTTATAGGTGAAGAAACTGAGGCACAGTGCATTTAAATATCTTGCCCAAGCTGTAAAGGTAGGAAATGAATCCAGGCAGTATCTGTGCTCTTAACCATTATAAAATACATTGTCTATAATATATGGCATATAAATTATATTATCATATCGTATTTATTTGTACATTTTTGAGAGTCACTGCAGGTAAGCAAAAAAACCGAAATCCATGTTCTCCTCATATAAATTTCATATATGAATAAAATACACAACTGTGCATAATGTAATTTAAAATATTTGTTTGCTTGCCCTGATTTTCTCTTACCTTGGAAACTCATGTCTTTTTTACTGATTTTAAATCCATGCATCATTCTATCATACTTCAGTTTTTAAAAGAGTATATGAAACTAAAACTCCCCAAAATATTTTGGATCCTTGAACTAACTACTGAGTCAGGCAATAGAGATGCTAAATAAAGATACTATCTCCAATTTTCCATGAAGTTTAAATGACTATTAACTAGAAGAGGTAGTACCGTAATCTCAATCATTAAATGGTTAGCTGAGTACTCTCTTCTCCTCTACTTGCCTCCTTTCTTTTGGGAGACAGATGTCCTCTTATATATCAGATACACCAAAGGTGATTCTAAAATTATTTAACAACCAATCAGCTGGAGTCCTGGACAAGGGTCCTGGAGGAGCCACTATGGATAAAGAAAGGACACTCAGGGGGCTCAGAGCCACAGCTACTCACCAACTCCACTAACATATTTTGTTGCAACTGGTTCAGCTTTACTGGTGGATCCAGGCTACACCAGGACAGTGAGTGCCACACCCAAGGGCATGGTAACACAATTAACACTTTATGTATCACTAAGAATGCAGAACATACACAAATGAGTGGCAAGGTAGAAAAACAAAAACTAGTATTCTCAGATCTTGTGGGGGGGCAGATTTTTCTCAATAATGAAGAATCTAAACTTTAGTATGATCTTTAATAAAGCCTGGTCTCTTTGGTAAGGTCTCAAGTCAATTTAACAAAAGCATTTCTTTGAGGTCAGAGCCTGTCAGTTTCCTGAAAAGCTTTCTGTTGAACCAGTCAGTCAGTGCTTTTCTCAGGGCAGTATTTAATCAAGTGTGAAAGAAATGAGATTTAAAGGTCTTAAAGTTAAAGGCAAAAGAATCTAAACATCAGGTTAAGAAGAAACAAATACATTAGTCAAATCCTGGGAGAGATACTGTAGCCCTTCAAAGTGATTTTGTTAGAAATAGAAGAGATTACCATTACAGTCATGACCTCATGTCTCATAATATGTGTAAAAACACCCAGGGAAATTAAACCCAGAACATGGATATATCAGGAATTTTAGCATTAACTGTATTGCTCTTATTATTTTTTATTTGTTTGTTTGTTTGTTTGTTTGTTTGTTTATTTATTTGGTCAAATATTAAGACTAATGTAGGTAAACATGTGGAGAAATCAGAGAGACAGAATTCTGGAAATGACTGATTGCCTAAATTCCTCCCAACCAACCTGCCCCCTTCCCCTCTTCTATTTAACAACATATGAATGACTTCACATTTATACAGTTAGATATCCCTGAGCAAATTATATATTTCTACTCCTCCTACTACTTACTAAAGGCGAAATGAAAGTTTTATTTCCTATGTATCCTAGGGAGTACAAATAGCTTTAATTTTAAAGATTAAGAATGATTTCTGGAATATCTTTAATTTGGGGCAATGTTTCCTTTAGCTAAACGCTTTCATTTTAATCATTCTTTCCATTTATTCATCTGGAAGTCAGTAAAGACACCAAATTAATTCTGCAACTCACTAAAGCAAAAATCCTATTTAACTGAATAAATAGGTGTTAAAGAAAAGAGCCACTATTTTAGCCCCCTATGGATAAAACATGTACGGCTACATTGTCTCTTGACAAATGTCTCTAAAGACCATACTAAGCTCTGCATCAAAGAATTATCCAACCTCCAACATAGAAAAGACTATTTCCTTTGTGAATTAAGATATTTAAAAAGAAAATATGATTTTTGTTGATTTTGATAGTATCTTTCCTTAATTTTCATTTGGGAATAATCAGTTATCTCTATTTTCCCCAGTCCTATTTAATGACAATAAAATTAAAAAGATATTGATGCTCTGCTTTTCAAACAATGGGTCACTTCTGATTAAACTTCGATTGAACATTAAACTTTCAGACTTAAAACAAATTGCCTTCTTTTTCTTTTTCATTTGGACTCAATTCCCTGCTGCCGTCAGGTCTCTTGATGGTAATTAATTGATTTATGAATCAATTGAAGGGGGATTTCAAATTTAAAAAAAAAAGAAAAGAAAACTTTCTCTTTTTTTCACATTTACGACCAACATTTTACAAATGACTCTATCCTCTCTCAAGTTATGTATCTATGATTTAGCAAATTTCATATTTATAAGGCATTTTTAGGAAAGTGGAGTGTTCAATTTAATTTCATTTGAGGTTATTTATTATTTGCCTTTGGAGAAGAGTCTTAATCAAAGTACCACATCACACTATACAACTGCTAAGTTATCCCATTGTGATTTGACAGAATAACCAAATCTGAAAGGCAGTAATTCCCATCAACCTCTCAATACTGGTATCACAGTACACTAAGTTAAATAGGAATTTTGAACCTGGGTTTGGATTCTGGATTTGCTACATACCATTGGGGACTTTCATAAGGTACTTTAGCTTTCTGACACTAAGTTTTTGATGTGCAAAAGCAGACAGATGAAGAACATCTTTCTCTGAAGCTGGATACTCTGAGCTTGGTGCTAATTGGCTAAAATATTTGAGTTGGGCAGAATGGCAAGGACATGAGGTAATGGAAGTTCATTAAGGATCTTAATGCAATCCAAAGGATCTGGACTTTATTTTGAAGGTACTCAGGAAATATTATAGTTTTAAACAGAAAGTGAGAAAGCTTGATGAGATTATTTCAATGGTATTTCTATTCTAACATTTGATGATTTTAGGTATTGTATACTGGTATAGTACTTGAAAGATTTTTTTCAAAATATTTTGTGTACATAAATTCGCTCTAAAAAATAATAACAAAAACTCATAGCCTTATTTATTTATCACCTTTATAAATTATGTTTGGGCCACAGTGTGGTAATAAAATGAAAAATAAGTATTATTTTTTACAATATTTATGAGTGCATGCTAGAAAAGCTACTTGTTAAAGTGGTTACAGCCATGAAAGAAACCATACTTGATTTAAAATTTCTCAAAATGTTTTTTATCATTATCGTTCAATAATGTAAACTATCACTGACAGAATGTGGAGATAAAATCTATTTACTGCAAAAGTCATCATAGGTCATTTTTTATAAAACACTGCTCTTTTCCTCTGTTAGCCTGACTGCAGTAACAGAATTTTGTTTATACAGTTGTATTTAGAAATGCTCAAAACATGTAATACAGTTGAACAATGGTTATTTCAGTCTTTATCCATATAATTATCCCTCTTCTGTCATGACAGGCCATCAGACTGTGTACTGTTTACAGAGCAACTCTCACTTCCTAATTTACTATGAAAGCTGGTCAAAATCTGCTTACATAGAGTGATCTATGTTTCCTGTTTTTAAATTAAATGAGATAACGTATGCTTAAGTTCCTAACAGAGTAAATGGGTAATAGTAAAATATCAACAAATATGAGCTTATTAACAATTTTTAGAAACTATTTTTCAGCTCCCTGTCTTGAATTTAAAATTGGTATCTCAGGGCTGGAAAAGATATTAGGAATTAGGTGAATTCCTCTTTTCACAGCTCAAGAAACTAACATAAACTAGGTGACTGATTTACCCAGTATAAAGAGAACTAGTTACTAGAACAGCTAGGGATAGACTCTGAGGCCCCTGTTAAGAAAGTAGCCACCATACCACCATTTCATATCACTGGGTAACTTTCCTAAACTTGCCATCAAAGCTGCCAGTCCTTCACAACAAAAAATGACTAGTGACGAGCAGCTGGAAGGGACATGGGGGAGTGAAGAAATGTGTAAGTCAATTTCCCCTCAGCTATTCTGTACAGCATCTAGATTTTTGTCCATTATTTAGCTCGCACACTTTAATAAGACAACAAAGGATAAGAATAATACAAATATGAACTCTGGCAATGTATTTATTGCAACAATAGTCCCCCAAATGGAAGAAGCATATACACAGTCACAAATACCCATGCACATGTGTATGCAAAGTACAAAGATTAAAAAAAGGAAAGCAAATGAATGCACTCCATATGTTTAATAAAGTTAATGTCATATAATTTTAACTTTCTTAATGAAAATCTTTTCCACACTTTCTTTATTGGAATCATTCTAAGTTTTAAATAGAGGTCTTTAGTTTTATGAATATCCTTAGAAAGCCTTTTTTTTTTTTTTTTACACTTGTCATTGCTTCCAATGATTCATACTACACATGTATTTTTCCCCCCTACTGGCTAGTTCAGTTGAATTGCAACAATGAGGCCAAATTCAGGGTTCAATCCCCATGTGATCCAATATGATTGTCACTAAAAACATCTCCTATATGGGTGTCAATTTTCACTCTAGTAGTGATCTTGAAATTATACACTGCTATCCGAAAGAGACTCTAGCTCAACACAGAAAAATGGCTTAATACAAACAATCATCACTGCTAGAAAAACCAAGTCAGAAGAAGCCTTAGATCAGTAGGATTATCTTGGGTGAATTGTGGTGATGGCAGGGGATATTAACACATATCAGCACTTATTTTGTTTTGTAAATATTTTAGAAATAATAATAGTCGATGATATAAACAAAATCTAAGCTAGCCATAATGGCAAAATTGTAACATTTGCTATTTTTACTATGCTGCCACTCCTGGAAGCAATTTATACCTTACATAGAACAGAGATTCAGAAAACTTGTGATGGAAAGATAAAAGATTATAATTTCTAGGAATTTATCTATTATAAAATCTAGAATATTACTAAATCAACCTGTGTTTAAAAGACTTATTGTTTCCTAAATATCATACCCTTACACAACTGCTATAAAAATGTTAAAAAGATTGTCTCATTTTGCATTCAAGGCGTATGCCAAAATCTGTGGAAGCATGAAGGAGAAAGAAGCACTGGGAGAGAAGATAAAAAGAAAAGCAGAACAAAAATACTTCTTGTGTCTGCACTGCAGGCTCTCTGTCTCTTGATAGAATGGATTTCCCTTTCAAGAAATAAAGCACTGGGCATAGGACTCATTGTGCAGATGAACTACTTGTAATAAATTATATATTCTGGAATTTTAAAAAATAAAGGAAATGTGGATTTTGAAAAAAGGGAAACTAATCTTATTTAAAAGATTAAAACGGGGAAATTTTTTAATAAAAAGGACATTTTTAATAAATTAGCCCACAGTCCACAATCTGAAGTTGGAAAGCATATCTTCCATTAAATGAAAAATAAGTATAAAAACTAATAACATCGATGGAGGGGACATGTAAGTGTCCACACTTTCTGAGCAATGGGAAACAAAAGATAGGATCCTAATCCAGGCTTTGCTACTAATATGGTGATCTTAGGCCAAATCCTTAACATTATTGCACTTCAGTTTACATTAATTGATGTAGAGGAATTCTAAAATTCTCAATTTTAGATTTGATTCTTTTGTGTGTTTTATTTTTGCACGTCACCTGCTCTTCTGGTGCCAACCCATTGTTTACCAGTCGTGGCTATGCATTGGAATTACCTGAAGAGCTATCAAAACTCACTGATGCCTGGGCCTCATCCAGAACAATTATATTTGAATCATAACATTGACCTTAAAAGACACCTTTTAACAAAATCCCTTTTATTATGAGTGAACTTCTTTCCTTTTTGGTGGGTGTGATTGAGAAGAAAGCATAATCACAAATTTTTAGTAGATGCTAGTTTATAACCAGTTAGAACTATATGGTAGCTGTTATCTGACTTTATAACATTTTAAATAATGTTTTCCCACCTCGGAAGAAAATACATGACAAAAACTAGCAAATAATATGCTGAACCCCATTCCCCCTTTATTTCTGTAGACCCTATTGCCTTTGCCAACAAAATAAAGATTAGGTTCTCTTTATTGTGGATATGTGAATCTATCAAGGATTACACAAATGTCATTCTACTTCAAATTGTGAGTGGAAGAAGGTTTTCAACAACAATGACAAAAATGCATTAAGTTAGCAGAGTGTGGGGAAAAATGCAAAATTGTAAATTAAAATCATATGACTATCATTCGTGTAAAATACTGAGAAAATATCTGAGGAAAAAATAAAATTTAACAATGGATATGGAATTAGAAATTACTTTTATCATACTATTATTTGCTTTCCATTTTTCAGCCATGTGTATGTATTATATTTACAAATATAAAATATATTGAAAAAATACATAATCTAAGGTTAGTGGAACTCTCATCTGAAAAACATTTGGCTTAAAGCCAGAATTTTCCTCATGTTCAAAAATGAAGCCAAACTTCACGATACACTTGTTTCCTGTACTCTGTGCAATTTTTTTTTTTACATTCATTGAGTGGGCTGCAATTCAACAGCTTTTGTGGTCTTATCTTTTCTCCCCATTTGGTGTAGCATGAAAGACATTTCAAAAAGAAAAAGCAACATAAACAACTTAATTGCTTTGTTAAATTTTATGTTAAGGAGATGCACTGACCCAGCAAAGTCACCATAGACAGCCACACATGCTGCTGAAATGTAAGCCTCCCTGTCCATCTACTGGTTGTTTACAGAGAAAGCAAGTGGTGACCTGAAATTGCTTTGCTCTTCTCTGACATTTCGGCTAGAGAACTAGGAGAAAGGAATAGAAGGATGCTAGGTTATCCTTACCCTACTCTATTTGTCTCAAGCAGAGGCAAATTATAAGGATTCAAAACAAATTCCAAGTATCTGAATGCACAGCTGGGGGATTCAAAAAGAGTAGGAGACAGACCTGTTGTGCCTCAATGCCTTGTCCCACCAGAAAGGCTGCTAAGTGGACATCCAGTGGATTTAGCAGTAAGGGGTAATTCCCCAAATACTATGTATATTTTAGCTGAATTCACACTGAAAGAAAATATTTTTGCCCTTAAGGTGACAAAATGATTTCCTTCTTTTGTTATTTCCTTTCCCCTCAGTTCTTTTCTGACATCCCCAGCGGCAAAGAAGTTTTCATGTGAGAAAAAAAAGACATTTTCCAGATTGTCTGACCTAACTTGGGAACAGCAAAAAAGGGAACCCAGTACTTCCTTGTCCTCCAACTATTAGGATTAGGATTTCTCCTCGTATGAGCTTTGCTTCTCTATCAGGCATCCCTCACTAAACTCCTAGTTCTAGCACTTGTTTTTAACCAAGGTGCTGGGGCATGGTATCCTCATTTGTGTTTTAAATTCTTCCTTAAATTCTTTGGCCCTTTTAAAAGAAATAGCTCAGCATCCTATGGAGCCGCAAGGCTTTTTTCATTCTGTTCCTCTTTGGTCCTTTCCCTCTGTTCCTACAGAGTACCCAAAATGTGGTAGCAAGGTAAAGAACAGTTGAAAAACTTGCTGAGAGGTGCAGGTGGCTAAGCAGACTTCAAAAAT
Source organism: Cynocephalus volans (assembly GCF_027409185.1). Classification (NCBI taxonomy): domain Eukaryota; kingdom Metazoa; phylum Chordata; class Mammalia; order Dermoptera; family Cynocephalidae; genus Cynocephalus; species Cynocephalus volans. The sequence goes on along the minus strand of NC_084460.1, from coordinate 100,279,644 downwards.
GTGGTCCTGGGCTTAAGCACTATTCTCTGCCAGCCTTGTGAAGAAAATGTTTCCTTTGGGTTTTCTCTCACCAAAAGATACCTATGTACAGGGTACTCTCTGAAGAGAGTGATTCTTTTATTCACCCTGAGCATATTACTCTAGGAATATTCTTTGTAGTCCAATAATTTATCACAAAACCCAGAGGTAACATAAGGAGCAATTTAATTAGAAATGGGAGGCTATGTTGTAAAATTATAACGAAATGTTGTTTAAATATGGGTTAAAAAAAACCCCAAGCAATATACCTCAAGGTGTCTTCAGTCCGAGGAGCAAATGAAGGTCAGAGGAAGGAGCTTGGATAAAGCAGAGATCACACCTATGCTTCCTTTGGAAAAGAAGACACATGGGCCTGTCTTTGACCTTCCCCCAAATTTGAATCACCTTTTTTCTGACCAACCCAGTTATCCTAACAAGGTCTTTGATCTTCAATTTATATACATAATTTGATTTCCTCCAAAAAATTTCCCTACTGCCTATCGATGCAATCCAATTTCTTTTAAAATGGGAATAAAATCTTCCCCATTCACACTTAGAAATAAAGGCTTAGAAAATAAATTCAGATTTGACTGAGTATTAACTAAAAAATTGTTCCCACAGACTTTCTATCAAGTAGCACAAAAGAATCATGTCAGATTTCTGAACAGAACTCAGAAGGCAAGACACAGAAGAATCTTTACTAAGGGAGAAAGATGCAAACAACAAAAGACCTAGTGGCACTAAGGTCACGAGTAGATGACTGACATCAGATCCCTTCTGATTTTGATAAGGATGTGGGGACTAGCAAGCATGAAAGAAAGAGAGTTTCTCCTTAAGGGAGTAGCTAGAAGAAGAAACAATTTTATGACTTGAGATCCTATACTTAGCTCTAACTCGGTATGGATACACAGAACCTGTGAGACTGTCTATGGATTTTCCAGAAAGCTATACGACTCATGCTAACCAGTCTCAGCACCATATTCTCATTGTCACTACTTTATATCTACCTTCGTTCTCTCTCGCCTAGACTATTGCAGTAGCCCTCTAACTGGTCTTGATGATTCTGACCTTCTACTTCAACACAGAAGTCACCTTTCTAAAACTCAGACCTAAAGTCAAGGGTTTGGATCCCTGTACTGGCCAGCTGCCAAATAAAATAAAATATAATATAATATAAAAATAGAAAAATAAAATAAGATGCAGACATCATAAGGATGCTAAAAATGCATAAAGTCTTTTAATTTTTACCTCATCATATAAAAAATCAAACTTAAAGCATCATGTAGATAGTGCTTCATCCAGGAATCTATAACCTAAACCTAATCATGAGGAAAAATCAACCAAAATCAAAATGGGGAGGATTTTATTAAAACAGTGGGATGGAGGAAAAAGGATACTTTATGTTTAAAATTTTCAATGTCATAAGAGACAAAGAAGAAACCACATGAGATACCACTATCAAAAACCAAAGAGAAAACCAAAAAATAGCAAGTGTTGGCAAATAAGTGAAAAAACTGGGACCCTTGTGCATTGCAGGTGGGAATGTAAAATAGAACAGATACTATGGAAAACAATATGGTTTTTCTGCAAAAAATTAGAAATGGAATTGCCATATAATCCAGAAATTTCACTTCGGGGTCTATACACTAAAAGTAGGGTCTTGAAGATATATTTGTATACCTGTGGTCATAGCAGCATTATTTACAAGAGCTCAAATGTGGAAGCAACCCAAGTGTCCATCCACAGGTGACTGGATAAGCAAAATATGGTATTTACATACAGTGGAATATTATTCAGCCTTAAAAAGGAAGCAAATTCTGACATATGCTGTAACATAAACAAACCATGAGAACATTATACTAAGTAAAATATGCCAATCACAAAAAGACAAGCACTATATGATCCCACTTATTTGAGGTACCTAGAGTAGTCAAAATCACAAGACAGAAAGTAAAAGGGTGATTGCTAGGAACTGGGAGCAGAGGGGAGTGGGTACAGAATTTCAGTTTTGTAAGATGAAATGTGTTCTGGAAATGAATGGATGGTGGTGATGATTGTGCAACGACAGGAATCTACTTAATATCACTGAACTGTATACTGAAAATGGTTAAGACAGTAAATTTTATGTTTTGTGTAATTTATTACAATAAAAAAAAAGTTAGAAAAAAAAAAAGACGAAGGAACTGTGGAAATATTCCAGGTTAATTACACTAAAAAGCATGATAACTAAATGCAATACCTAATCCTAGATTTGATCTTGTACTGGAGAAAATATAGGCTATAAACAGTGTTTGGGGCCAATTGAAAAATCAAGAATGTGAATAATAGATAAAAAGCATTGTATTAATATTAAATTTACTAAAGTTGCTACTTTGCTTGACGTATGTAAGAGAATATTCCTATTAGGAAATACACAATGACATATTTAAGGTAAAGGACAAGATGCACATAAATTATGCTGAAATATTTCAGAAAAAACATCATATACGTACAGAGAGTGAAAGGGAGGGAGAACAAATGATTGTTAAATGGGGAAAAGTGTTAACAATAGGTAAATCTGGGTAAATAATTCATAGAACTATGAATTATTATTTGTATTATTCTATTCTTAGTCTTGCAACTTTTCTGTAAGCTTGAAAATGTTTCTAAATAAAATGTTCAAAAAAATAAAAGTAAAAGAATCAAATCCCACACCCCGCATATGAAATTTAAAGCCCTTCACAGTCTACTCTCCATGCTCTTTCCAGTTCCTATGATACTGTGCTGAAACTGATAATTTCTAAGTCAAAGCATGGCTTTTCATTCAAAACCTTTAACATTACTATTACCTATGCATAATAACTATCTACTGATGCTTTATAGGCCTGATCAATTATCATTTCCAGCTCTCCCAGTGAGAATTAAATGCTCATCTTTGACCTTATTGGGCCATGTTTATCTTTAGAAACGCTATGGTTTGGCTGTCCTCACAAAACTCATCAAAACTTGATCCCATTGCAACAGTGTTAAGCAGGTGGAAAACCAGAATATGGTATTTGAAAAGTGGGGACTTTGGGAGGTGATTGGACAAAGAAGTTTATGCTCTCATGAATAGAATGGGTTAATGAATGAGTGGGTTATCATAAGACTCTGGAACTTGTGGCTTCATAAGGAGAAGCAGCAGCATGTTAGTGCATTTTTGCTTCTACATTTTTCCTGCATTGCCACGTGACTCTGTAGAGTACCCACCAAGAAGGCCTTCACCAGATCTACCCCCTGGACCTTGGACTTCCCCTCCTCCAGAACCGTAAGAAATATATTGTTTCCTTATAAATTACCCAGTTTCAGGTATTCAGTTATAAGCAACAGAAAACAGACTAATACAAGAGAGAAATATATATATTACTTTTTTATGCATTACATATGTAGAAATATATATTACTTATCACTGTGTTTTAAAGTTTAGAATATGGCACAATGCCTACATTATGCATTCAACAAATTTTTTAATTGAACTAATTATTAATCATTAATTAATTAAAGATGACTAATACTCCATAAGGAATTCATATAGAAATGTATATAAATATATATGTGTGTACTAGGTCATATCATACCTCTCTGCCTTATTTTTTATTTTCCTGTGAACTATTTTCTCAGAAGTCTTTTAAATACATATTTTCCCATATTTTCCAAAGAGAAGTTTACAAGCTATTAAATTTTTAAAAAATTCCTATGTACATATTAACAAGGTTCAGGTCTACCTGAGTACACACTCACAAAAATATGTACTCATATATTTATCTAAACCTGGCTTATATAAATTCCACCTGTTTATTGTATTTTTCCAATTGATAGAAATCAAAATAAATGATGACAAATTCCAAGGAGCACAGAGCTTAACTTTGTTAAAGCAAAAATTCTACATCTTTAATTTACTTCTGGTAAGTCCTTCTATAATACAGCTATGGCCACATATCTTTACTGAAAGTATGGCTTATAGCTAAAGATATTACAAAACTGTAACCATAATCAATGATGTAATTTTTAGTTTTGGCTTGATGTTTCTGGAAAGTATTAAATTTATATGTTAAGGAATGAAACTCTCTGTTTATCTATGGGTCAGCTACTGTGGGTGTTTGCCTAGCCATTTTATCAACTGACTTCAATTTTTACCTAGAACAATAAATCTCTCCCTGGGTTATAGTATGATTCATTCACTCTGTTCAATCTATTTAAGTATTTTAAGAGTAAAAAGGTCTAAAATGCTAGATTCTGACACTCTTCACATCAGTATATTGCTGTGAACATATAACTTGCCCCAAATTACCAGATAGTCTGTGCTCCTGATATGCCTTATATTCAATCACTTTATTGAAATAAAGCAGGACTTTTCATATTGTATCTAACATCACAGGCTAAAAATAATAAAAACCATTTTACAGTTTGGTATAAGAAAGCTTTGGAGAAATTCATTCACTTTGCCAAGTATATAGATAAGACTTTAAAAATAACTTCTAAATATATACATTTATATATATCTTGATATTAAATAATATGATGCTATTATTTCAATTTTATTTATTTTAAGATATCATAAGTAAATGGCTATGTAAGCCTTTATAAGAATATTAAAATGTGTTTTAAACTTCAGGTACCTAAAAAATAAATAAATAGTAATTAGAAGGTATTTTAAGGTGTGAAATGAAAATGCTGTCCTTCATTTAGCCATATGCCTAAATTTGTCTTTCCTGAGAATAAAAAAAAACTCTTTGTTCAACACAGATTTTTCTGTATCATAATTAGAAATACAGATGGGAAGTTTAAATTAGGCGGTGGTTGACAGGAGGAAAGACATTTGCTCTAAAATTGTTGGGAGTGATTTCAAGTTCAAATCCTCTGAAATGAAACAAGGGCCATTTGTCACAGAATATAATTCAATGGCACATGGTCTGGTTAGTTGGCTCAAGCTTGGTTAAGACTAACACGCATTTGTGGGACAAAAGGCACATGAAGAGCTAACACTGGTAAAGGATGCCCAGAAAACATGAATTCATTTTAAGCTTCCAAAGCCTAACATATTAAGACTTTTCAAATCTATCCAAGAACTCATCTAATATTTTTCACTGATAGTTTTTACCTTAAAAGAGGAAACAACTACTATGCAATGAGATGTGATTCTTTCAGAAACTCAAGATATCTAAGATTTTGTATATGTACATACATTTAAAAATGAGCATCTTAAGATTTAGGGGATGGAGAAATCTCTCTCTCTACATATATATAAATAGATTTACATATATATTGATAATGGTGATAAAGAGACATATAATAATTTGAATATATATTTAACTTATATATTTGAAGATAATATAGAATCCAAATATGTATGGAATATATATTTAAATATATATATAGAATATATAAATATGTAATAATTTAAAATATATCAAATAATATATCTCAGACCTTTTTTTTCTAGCCAGGACATACAACTGAGAATCTTATAAATAATTCTTCAACATAATTAGAAAAATTGGTGTAAGTCCTTAAAATTATGTACAGCTTGATTTAAGTTTTCAAAATTTTAAGTTGCACATATGCAACTTAAACTGGTACTTACTTTTATTGAATTTAAATATTATGAACTATGGGGTATGACATTGTCCTGCTCTCACACAGATGATAAGGGCATAAGATTTGCATTCATAAAAAAAGTAGATGATAATATTTAATCTAAATATTACTTTCAAGTATTCATGTGGTATTAAATGATGGCAACTATCTTAAACAGTTTCTATAATAATATTGATTTGTACATATAGTAATGGGTGGTACCAACATAATAAAGATACCAGTTTGGTGAAATAAAGCCTAAACTACTACAGAAAACTTCATGTTACTAAATAATGCTACATATGTTCTACCTTTATTAAGTGAAAAAGGAGCGTATTCAAAATATACCTTTCTAGCTTATCTTTCTGATTTCCATGCTGGTGTTAACAGAGATTTTCTCAACTCCTAATTTTGCTCAATCATGACAAAATACAGCATACAGGAATCAGACGAATCCGGAACAGTAGCTTTGCTTAAAGTGAATTTTAAAGTTAAAATTATTCTCTGATTTCTAATTCTTGCTTTATGACTTGACTGAATTATTTCTCCCTTTAATTCTTTTTCCTCCCTTCCTCTTTCCCCCCTCCTTCCTTCCTTTCTTTTTTTCCTTCTTTCCTTCCTCCTTCCTTTTCTTTCTTCTGATTCTGATACTTTATTCTATTTATATCATTATAGTAGAAGTTTTATTTATTGCCCATAAGAGCTTCTCTTTTTAGTTATTCTGATGGTCTTATCCATTTTTCCAAATCATACACTAGTTCTAATACTACTGTGTTAATTTATAAATTTAAAAAATAATCTGTTGACTTTGTGCTCTAAAGATGGATTTAGTTCATAAACAATTATCAACTTCCTACTTCCTTAACCCAAACATAAACACTATTCATAGTTCCTGCACATCTTTCAAATTTTTAATGATATACTTGAATCTTTGTATTTAGCTCCATCAACTATTGGTTGTATCTCAATTTCTCCCCATGTAAGAATATTTTAGTGCCTGTACACTTCTTTCACCTTCACATGTATCATATTACTACTTTTACTTATATATTAACAAGATCCCTATTTACATTCTATTGTATAACCATAATTAAATAATTTCTATATAGGTTCATTCTAAAAGTTGAAACCCAATAAACAATATGTATGAGTATAACATTTTGACTATGTAACTATTGTTTACTGCAAAGCCAAACAGGCTGTCAGATTACATATGCTTCTTCCCAGTGAGAAATACAACCCTAGTCCACTCTAAGACGCCATTTCTACAGACGTTCCTTTCTTCCATATTGATCAAAATTGACACCTTTTAGTCAGCTTTGGATTTTGATCATGCTTTAGTTTTGTGTTTTGTTTTTGTTGTTTCTTTTCTCCCAGGAATTTCCGTGTGTTTTTTTCTCCCTTCTTATTAGAAGAAACATTTTCAGACTTCATCGTATCCCAAATATCTGCCAGCTTATTACTTGCTCTATCCACTGTTTGAAATCGATTACATTCTTCTTAAAGGCTACTGATTTCATACACTATCATAAATTAGAAGCTTGTATTTGAACTATAACTTTCTTATGCACGTTTTGGATTTTCCTAGTGGTTCCAGTTCTTTTGATTTTCCTTTGTACCCTACCAGACCTCTCATCTTTTGCTTCTAATTGGACCATTTGTTTTCTTTGATGGTATTAGAGGTTCACTCCTATTTCTTCCACTCACTGCTCTTCTGAGTCAGAGTCACTTTTGCTGGATTCCATATCACCCTTTTTCCTTCTTTTCTCTTCATTTGGTTAATTATCTTAAAGTAATTTTGTAAGAATGTACATGAAAGGTAAACTCTGTGAGCCTATGTGACAGAGAGGCCTTGATTCTGTTTGCACACTTTATTGATTGATAGATCGGCTGGGTTTGGAATGCTAGGTCAAAAATAATTTTCTCTAATGCCTTTAAAGACATTTTTCCATTTTCTGCTACCATCCTCAGTTGCTGACAAAAAGTCTCATGCCAGTCTTATTGTCATTCCTTGGTAGACAGTATGTTTTTTGTTACTTTATTTTTTGCTTGTTTTTAATCTTTGGAAGTTATGGTTTCTTTATGTTTCTTATGATGATAGTGAAACATTTAGGAATGCTTTATTAGGATAGGATTACTATAGAAGGGCCGGCCCTACATGTTTTTAAGATAAGACAACTGTCTATATTGTGAAATTTTAGATGTGCCTAAAGGCCTGTGTGTTCCTCTTCCCTTGCAAAGTTTTCCAGTACTGGGCTAACATGGTATACAAAATGCCCATAATTAAGTTATTTATTAGGACTAAGACAGATATTTTCAAAAGTTCCTGCAAATATATAAACTTGAAAGGATAATAAATTAATTCATTAGCATTTGTTGAGTACCTTAGCCAGTACCTTTAGCACTGTAGATATATAACTAAATAAAAATAAATCTTTCCCAGTGAGAAGCAACTTAGAACATTTATATGCACTAATTTATCATCCATCAAGGCTCTGAGGAATCAGGATGCAGTGGTCTAGAGCAACGAACAAAGGAAGAATGACATGGAAACTCTGATGAGGGTGCAGAAGGCCGAATGTTAACACAAATGGAATACAACTTAGAGGCAGAAGAAGAACTTGGAGGACTTGACTTAAGGTCCAACTCTATGAATGTACTACAGAGAGGAAGTGCAGGGTGGAAGTTCCGTGAAGACACTCTAAAATCAGATGACTGGCTTCAGAATCCTCCTTAATATTTATATGGCCATTAAAAAATACTCAAAATTTCTAAGAAATAAATGGGCTTACATATAACAAACTGTTTAACAAAATGCCCAGTATAAAAAAGTAGCCACTCTATAAATGATAGCTACTACTATTATTATTGTCATTTAATAATTGTGCAACCTTGGCCAAGAGACTGAAACTCTGATTATCAGCAATGTCATTGATACTGTGGAATTAATAGTGATTCCTACGTGATAGGACTTTGAATGGACATATCATACAATATGTAAGATTCTTCATAAATGCTTGTAATCACATAGTACCTATATACCGATGTAAATTTGTGATGTCAGTTTTATAGTCCACATTTCAGACACACAGTTGGAGTAGTACTAGGTTTGCTAATACATTGTCACTATTGACACCACACCATTAAGGGTGTAACAAAGATGTTCCTCCAAGGCAGTAAGTAACACCTGTACTCAAGGCCTTCACATTGTTGAATAAAATGATCCAAACAATCAATTTAACCTCAAATGTGTTTCAACTTGTAAAACAATGAGTCATTAACCTTAACAATGTCAGTGTGCTTTTACTACAAACTCAACTAAATGAATGTCCAGGGGAATATTTAAGAGCACAAATTATGTGGAGTAATGTACTAAAAGCATTACCAAAGCCTGTTAGAGAAAATAACCCTTAAGTGCATTGTGAAGGATTAAGTAACCTGCAACAGTGAGAAAGAAAGGTAAGTACAGTCGTGAGTTGCTTAACAATGAGAATACATTATGTAAAATGCATTGCCAGGCAATTTTGGCAATGTGTAAACATTATAGATCATATTTACACAAACCTAAATGGTGTACCCTACTGTACACCTACACTATATGGTATAGCCTCCACCGTGTATGGGGTCTATTGTTGACAGAAACGTTGTTGTGAGAAGCATCACTATATGGAAAAGAATCCGAGAGTGTGAACATCACATATGGTTCTCAGAACAGCAACTGGCTACAGCAGTTGGAGTTGTGCTTAAACATTAGAAGACCTCTGGAGTAGTGGGGAAACTTCTGTACTTTGAATCGTAATACTTATTCCAGATCTGTCACTTAATAAGATTCTCTTAGTCTCCTCATCAATAAACTAGTGACAATAATCCTACCTAAATAGCACAGCTCAGGTAATTATAGGAGACAGAGAATGAAGGTCTTGAAATATGTAGCAAACTAAACAAATCAAGCTATTGTTATCATTCACATTAAGAAAGTGGAATTACCTGAACCAGTTTTTACATTTTCACATGCTGCTTCCCATTTTAGGCTTTTAGGAATCAAGTAGCATTGAAAGAAAAAAATCTTAGGACTATTTTTTTAAGGTTCAACTGTGCTGTTGGAGGAAAAATCCTTACTGGTCACAATCCATGTAATAGGTAACAATCTTTTCAGTCTACTGTATGCCATTTCCTATCTACTAGAGTCACATAGAAGAGACAGATAAATTTAAGTTCATCTGTTTTACAAAGTTTCGGTGATTTATAATGTATTTAGTGACAGAGCACAGAACAAACAAGACTTGATGGTCATCTGAAGATTTTAATAATTTTTCTATTCTCCTCATTACTTTGGATAATAATTGGAAGACAGACAATGTAATGCATACATATATCTACATATATGCATAAACACTCAGAAATAAATGTGTATACACATGTACACATGTGGACATAGAACAAAGACAATCCTCACGTTCTTTCAAAGTATGGCTCTTCAGATAAGTATCATAAATACTTGTTTTTTTAAAATGTAAGATAATCATATGTAAAGTTTGCTAAGCATTTATTACATGCCAGGAACTGTGCAAAGCTCTCGCTCTACATAATCATACATATGGATATTCATGTAATCCAGTGATTCTCAACTGGCAGTGGTTTTGCCTTTAGGGTGTGGGATTGTCATGCTTGGGCCACTGTCAGAATCCTGCCGACATCGCCAATTGTCGGACTCTTTTACCTGCCTGTAATCCTCCATCAACTGGGCCAATTGTTGAGCTAGGGCTGGGTCTGGAGCTCACAGACCCCTCAAGCCCGTTCACACACTGGGTCACAAACCCTTCACATGCCAGGCTGGGTCCTCAGACCCCTCACATGCCACACTGTATCACCAGACCCCTCACATACCAGGCTGGGTCACCAGACCCCTTAACATGCAGGTCTATGAGCTAGGTAGCTGGCAAACAGGTCCTTGGAAGCCGCAGGTTGGAAAGCATGGCTGTGCAGAGTGGTGTCTGCAGGAAGCAGTCGGCAGCCAAGCTGTGGTGCTGTGCATGTGCACTAACTCCACCCACACACACAATTTGTTTACAGAGAATGTGCTGAACCACCCCCAACTGGCCCTGAGGCAAGGGGAGCCTGATTAAATTATTCTATTTTCCCAACAGGGATTTATCAATCTCTGGAGACAATTTTGGTTATCACAACTTGGAGGGAAGGGTCTATATACCAGCATTCAGTGGGAAGAGGCCAGGGATGTTACGAAACATCCTTCAAACTACAGAACAGCCCTCTACAATACACAATTATCTGGCACAAAACTGGCAAGAGTGCCAAGACTGAGAAACCATGATATACTTCTCAATGTAATCATGAGGCAGGGATAACTATAACTCTCATTTTAGAGGTGAGAAAATTATAGTTTAAAGAAATTAAATAACATATAGAAAGTTACAAGCCAGCAAGAAACAAGGCTGGAATTCAAATCCAAAAGCTACACATATTCACAAATTCATTCTCACTAAAAGAACAGCATCTCTCACTCTAGGTAAAATTAGACATATTTTTTCAATATTGATTATTGAGACTTAATGGGTGTGAAAGTTTAACTTCAACTTTTATGCCCATATTAGGGTTTTTTCCTTCATAATTAATGGATTGGAAGTACCAAACAAGGGGAAAAATGGCTGAATTGTCTGTTGATAAGTAAACATTCACTCCATTCAAAGTTGAGGTGTGTTGTATCCTTTTCTTCCTTAGAGAAGGGAAATTTTCTCCAAAAAGTACTAATGAGAGTTGAAAGTTACCTTCAAGGAGTTATGCATATTTCAAAAGAAATAAAAGTCATTATGCATTCTCTCTAAAGAGGATACAATCTCAAACTGTCAAAACTCTAAACCCTTCTACATATATTACACATAAATGCTATCTTTTAAAAACCTCTTTCCATTTTTTCTTCTAAATTAGCTTAGTGGGCCATGGTATTACAGTATCTTGGTCTGGCCTGTGAATAATGTGACAGGTAATTTTTCTACTTCTTCTTGCCTGTAGTTAAGTTTGACTGAAGATATGGAAAACAACTTTTATGACACAGGTGGTAAAAATAAATGTTCTGTAATCCATACAGAGGTAGATTCTGGACAGCCATAATAAAATATTGCATACTGAATTTATATCTAACAATAAATAATTTTAAAAACTGGGGAGATGTTATACTAATATACACTAAAATATTTTCTCCAAACAAATGGATAATGTTAGTAATAATCTCAACATACCTGCCATGCTACTGCAGAGCAGGATTTTCAACACTGAAAAAAATAACCTATCTGATGTGCTCAAAAGATGAATAGCCAATAAATAACATTCAATACTAGGGGACACTAATTTTAAAGATTAAATTCTTCCCATGGTAAAGAGAATGGCAACATTCAAAGAGTGTCATAGTGATAATAGCCTATTCCTATCTCTACAACAGATAAAGACATGCCTTCTGTGAGAGCCAGCCTATGGTTGCAAATAACATGAAAACTCTCTGTAAGATGGTAAAATTTAGCTTCGTTTAGTTTATAATGATCATGATTCAATCTAAACTATTATAAGCAAACCACCATCTGGAACAACAGCAAATCAAGATTCTATTTTCTATGATGACCAATCATGGAAAGCTTATGCAGACTTCTACTTTGCAATATTGTATAGTAATGTGATTAGATAATCATGCAGACCCATGAACCCAGCTAACTGGAACATAAACAAATGTACAGTGTGTCAGTTGGAAATACCTCAGTATTTTATCAGGGCCTCCTGGCTCAAACTGCTAAAGTTATTTGAAAAGAACAGGATTGAAATTCGAAAACAAGTATTATGAATCTATACTAAAAGATATTAAAAGGAGGTATTGAAGGAACAGAAAAGTTAGATATTTTACATGCAGTTTACAGAATTATACAAACACTTTTATGATGGGAAGAACAGAAATGTAATCAAGTAAAAAGCTACAAACCAATTTGCTAAAAAAAAAAATCTCTTTAGTCCATTTAAGGTGATATCTTATTGTTTGTTATGGGTTGAATATTGTCCCCTCAAAAGATGTCAAAGCTCTAAATCTCAAAACCTGTGAATATGGTCTTATTGGGAAATAGGTTCTTTGCAAATGACCAAGTTAAGATAAGGTTTTGAGGGTGGGCCCTTTTCCGATATGACTGTGTACTTATAAAGAGGGGAAATTTGAACACACAGTCAGACACAAAGGAGAATGCCATGTAAAGACTGGAATTACGCTGCCACAAGCCAAGAAATGCCGAAGATTTTCAGCAAACACCTAAAAGATGAGGAAGTGTAGAACAGACTCTCCTTCACAGCCCTCAGAAGGAATCGACCCTGCCCGCTGACATATCCATCTTGGACTTCTAGTCTCCAGAAATGTGAAGTGATAAATGTCTGTTGATTAAGTCACACAGTGTGTGGTACTTTGTTCTGGAAGCTCCAGAAATTAATACACTGTTTAATTAGGAATTAGTCTAGTTCAATGTACTTGTATTAGTCCATTTCTATTGCTTATAACAAAACACTCAAAACTGGGTGATTTGTAAAGAAAATGAAATTTATTGCTTACAGTTTTGAAGGCTGGGAAGTCCAAAGTCCAGGCAACAAATCTGATGAGAGTCTTCTTTGTGGTGGCTTTACAGCAATGCAGGGTCTCACATAGGAGAAAATGGAGGAGCAGAGAGAGACAGACTCTCATGTGCTCTCCTTTTAAAGCCCGCAGAACCACACCCCTGACCACCATTATTAATCCATTTATTATGGCATGGTCCTACAATCTAATCACCTCTTCAAGGCCCCACATTCAATTACCATAATAGTATTTCCCACTCTCAACAGTTGCAGTGGAAATTAAGCCTCTAATATATGAACTTTGGGGACACAATTCAATCAATCCACAGCAGTACTGTTTCATAGTTCTACATCCTAATCACAAATGCAGTATGCAAAATGGTTAGGAGAGACCTCTAGCCTCAATTAGCAAATTCATTCTTAGGAGAAAGAAGAGAACACGATTTCAAGGCATTATTCTCTTAAATGTGATGACAATAAAAAAGACAATAGTTGTACTGAAAGAAAAGATTATGTTATTTATGGTACCATTAGGAATTGTTCATGGAAAACACAGAAGGTTGTTAAGTGAAGGAAAGTAAGAGGAGGGGTGACATAATCGAAGCAGCTTTTTAGGAGGTTATTCTTCAAGCAGTTTATAGGATGAAGTGGCGGTGAAAAGCAACCAAAGTCTAGATGTGATGAGACCAAAAGTCTGGATGTGAGGGAATAATAAATAACCTGAGTGATGTGGCAATTATTGGAGATTAATTACAGCTATAAGATAGATTGCAAAAAAATAAACAGATAAACTTAGCAAACAGAGTGGCTGGAAAAAGTAGAAATTAGACAGTGTGAAGAAGAAAATAGTCAACAATATATAATTTCAAGAATTAGAGATTAGATAGGTGGGTTTATGACTATGGGTATGTGGTGTTACTAGAAGTTTAGATTCTGAATTAAAGACATTATAATTTAAAGGCACCTTTATAAGTGAACTTTGCCAGTAGCCAATCCATGGATGATTCCAGCATCTGACCCTGAATATTACTATGAAAGACTAATATTCACGGTACTGTCACTTCCACCTCCAGACAGGTCCAGTGGATTGCTGACTTGTAAGACCTGCTCTCTGCTGAAATTCTTCTCTCTGACTTATCATTTGAGAGGTACAACCTCAGATTTTATTTTTCCCCCATATTACCCTTGAGATTTACTTTATTTGCAGTGTATGTGTCTGCATTGCATGAAGTGTCTAAGAACGCATAGCAGTGCTAAAATACATTTTTTATATATGTGCATATGTATATATATTTATTTATTTAACTCTAGGAAAATAAAAATAATTAAAATTTTAAATAAATCACTCTGTTTGCTATGGCTCAGATACCCTTACTGTACACAGAAATCATTTAGCATCGAGGCTTTGCTTCCTTTTATTACCATTTATTTGCTTACATTTATGCCCAAATACTCTAAAGAGATTATAAATCCCTTGAGCATCATGGATTATATCATAGCTTTATCTGTTCTTAAGGCATAGTGTAGTGTCCTGCACATAGTTTGTGCTCAATTAAACTTAATTGATGATGATGGTCAATATTTTTAAGGAAGAGCATGATTAATTTTTTTTTTCTGTTACCAGAACATATTTGTTCCTTTCCATTTTTTTCTTCTCTGGAATATTTTTCTCAAATATAAACTAGTCTAACAAATGTTTTTAGGAGGCTGGTTGGTTAGCGCAGCTGGTTAGAGCACAGCCTTATAACACCAAGGTTACAAGGTCTTCAGATTCCTGTACTGGCCAGCCAGTATAGGAATCACAGTTGAATCTTCTGTTTAAAATAAGTTAGAGAAAAATACTTTATGTTATATATGAAAACATAGATAGAATCCAATAACAAAACAGAGAAAATAGAGATATAATGACTAACACTATAGCATTTAGATTCAGGAATATATGCCTCCCACCTTCACACTAACTCCATCCACCCACCTACCCAAGTTGAAGTGTCATTTTTTTCCTACAGCACTTCCTAAAAAATGATATCAGGAAATGATAGAGTGCAATGTGGTATGAGTCTATTTTTTTGTTGCCTTATAGGTTAATCATAGTGTAGTAACAGCAAAAGCTATTTTGAAGAGGTGGCATGCCCACTAGACAGAGACATTAATCATGCCCTGGGCCTCTCAACAACCTGCACCCCCCCATCCCTAAGCACACACATACACATTTGTTCAGCATTAAAAGCAAGTACCTTTAATTTTAAAATTATGTCCTTGGAATCATTAAACCCTGATTTATGTACACTTTTAACTCAATTCTTTTCACCCTCCCCTCTCTCCCACCCTCTTAGGAACTGCTATGACCTTGTTTAAGGAATTCTATATACTACTTCCTTGCAGTAGTTTGAAACAATATAGTGGTACTTTCGTAAGGCAATCTCTGACACCTGTCAGCCTGGTTGTCACACATTTTCTATCTTCCAGCTTCAACACTTCAAATGCTTCAAAGCTTCAGCCTTCAAAATGTTAATATGTTGATTTGTAGAAAGATTTGTGCCTTGGTAACCTTGAACATAGACTCTTTTGTGAATGCCATCCTGGTCCTGATTACTAAATTAGTTACAAATTCATAATTTCTTACGAAGGGTCCTCAAGTTAACGTCTAGGTCATATTATTTTTATTTTTATATACAGAATAAGACTTAACTATTTTGATCTATACCCACATATTCATTTTCAAATACAGACTGTATATTGAATATCCTTTACAAAACATTTCAACAAATCAGTAATTAATCTTGAATAAGCTAATCTAAAAGAAAATCAATTGAAACAAAAAGTTGGTAAATATTTTTTTTTAATGCACAGTGTTGGCAAGTGTGACTTTAAAGAGCACTTCAACGCTTTTCCATAAAGGTTTTAAAATGTACCACCATTCAGGAAGGTCTTTTTCCAATATGTCAAGGGGTTTAAATATTTATACTTTCACCCAAACTTTATGCATAGAAACTTATCCCAGAAGAACTAGAGAAAGAAACAAATATCAGCTCTGAAAATGTTCAACAAAAGATTACTTACAATAACAAAATAATGCAAGCAAACTTGATATTCAACAACAGGTGAAGAGTAACATCAATTGTGATTTAACTATATAATGGACTATTATCATGTTTTTAAATAATGTAAAAGGCTATATTAATATTATTTTAAATAAGTAAGAATAACATATATAACATGATAAAATTTGATTAAAGATTTAAAAAAAAAAGAAAAAGAGAGAAAGAAAGAAAAGGGGAGTTAAGATTTGTGAGCATGTAGTGGCTATTACCAAAATATTAACAAAAAATTGTAGCCATACATTCATTCATCCATTCATTTAACAAATGTAAAATTACCAGTAACTATGGTTCAAACAAAGAGTAGAATTATTTAGCTCTCTGGTATAATATTTTATTTATATTATGCGACATAGTAGATAGATTTCTCTTTGCCAGATCTAACCTAAAGTACTGTGGCTACCAATGAAATATAAGAAATATTTAGTCAGAATATAATTCTGACCAATATAATTCTGATCAGCATTCCCTACTTTCTTTCTACTGTTTTAGTTTAGAATTTATATTTTTTATAAAGATTCAAACACTTAAATTCTACTAATCCTCTGTCAAAAAAACATCCAAAGATGTTTCTTTGCTCAAAACATTTTGGTATGCATACACATTCCATTTGCGACTCATTAACATACACACCATTCTACAAACATTTCACAGTAGTCATAATCAGGGATAATAATCTCTAAAATGGAGCTCATGGCAGTGAGTTAGCACTTGAAGTTTGCAGGGTTTGTTCAAGGATCAATCATGCATTTCTTTGCTTAGAAAATCTCCAAAAATGAACTGTTGCTTAAAAATACACCTCCCAACACTGTGTCTCCATAACTGAACATTTGTCATTTTAAGACAATTTATTACTTCTTTTTATGGCCCTTTAAGCTTGTTATTTTAGAACGTATTTTCAACCATATCCTGGAAGTGATTGCCATATTGATTACCTCATATGGCAGCTTTAAGGTCACAACCACTGAATACCTTCTAAAACCTAGGTGAGGCCAACATCCTGCTGAGATTGCCAATTACCCTGTAGTTATTAGTTCAGGTAATAGGTTTAGGGACAAATCTTAGTTCTAACAAACTCAAGGCATTTGAACAGATTTATTCAAGAATACCTACCTTTCCTACACTAGTACATACTGTCATTTGGCATACCTAAAGTTCAGATTCTACAGTTCAGACATTTTTATTTTCAAGGTCTTTCAATCTTAAATCAACATAGACAGATGTGTCTACTCAGAGCCCTTGACTACCCTTCTAGCTCAAGTTTTTGTTGTCCTAACTTGTAGAATGTCAGAATTCCCTGTTTAAATGATCCTATATCTACTTCCAGCAATTGTGCAGCCTGCTTCTCCATGTCCATCATCTCCAGGGAAGACTATTCCTCCAAATGCACACCCCAAAGGCCAGGGAGCAGGTGAGGAACAGCTATTTGTGGGCGTTATGAACTGTGATTAAAAGTGCAGAACAGGGTGTCCAGATGCATGGTGTGGAACAGAGTCAAGGTGGGCAGTAAAAGAAGAGATGGTCAATGAACAAGGGTCAGGGGATTAGGGCCAGTTCTTCCTCCATCACCACATTTTGGTATGGGATTCTCAGGAGTCTGAGAACATTCAATTCCAACCTAGCCTTCCCAATAATATCAAATAGGTATTTGTCAAATCAGGAGGGGAGAACATATTTTATTTAACAGTGTTTTTGTTTTTTTTAGTTTCATTTATAACATTTAAATATGTAGTATTTAGCTATATGGTATATAGGCCTCCATTTGTACTCTTGCCTCAGACCCTGAAAAGTTAGGGGAAAGCCAGGCTATGGCTTTACCTGTGAGCAAATTAAAAACATTGAATTGCTTGAAACTGATTAAATTTGAGAGTCAGCTAAAAACTGAACATAGAATTGAGGGGAAAAGAGTGGGAGCAGAAAATTATACAGAGAAGGCAAGGGACAAATAAAGAGGGAAAGGTTTTATTATGACAAATAAGACCATATGTGCAGAAAAAGGTGAAGCCAAACTATAGAGGAGAAAGAGAGAAGAAAGGGGAGAAAAGAAGTAAAAGAAAGAACAGAATATGTAGTACAGGAGTTTAGAAGAGCGCAGCTATAGATAGAGGTACTGGGAATAAGGAACTACAACTGCTTTTGATCTCCTTCAATCAACATAATGAATCTCTCTAAGCTTCTATTTACATTTACTACAGAATAATGGATTAAAGTACCTGGGTTTAATTATCAATGTCACTCTAAAAGTCAATGAATCAATGAGTGGTTTTCTTTTTTTTTTTTTTTTCAATCAGTCCATCAGGACAGAGTCAGGGCAAGGCACATCTGTGGATCCCCCACCCTTAGGACCACTGTCTCACCAAATAAACCTCTGATCTTACTTTAACCAGGAATGTCCAAAATAACCCTTGTAATGGCAGGAGTCTTCATACCAATAATGGCTAACAGGCTTGCATTCCTAATCTGGGCATTGTGGTTGGTACAGAGAGACAAAGTGCCCTAAATTTAATCCCAATATTTTGCCATGAGCAATGACCTATTAAGATTTTATTATCTCTAAGGATATGTTTCAGCATCATTCATACAAACTTTCTTTTGAATTCAAACTCCATATATAAAAAGTTCATGGAAATATTAGCATTATCTTTTAACTGTATTTCTCCTCAAACTTTTTGAAGTACCCTCATATATACCTGTCATAAATTAGAAATTACCCATAAACATGCAGTATATGTAAAATTTCTAGTGCTCTGATAAGAATCATCGATGAATAAAAACATAAGCCACAAAGTACTGATTTAAAGAAGAATTGAAAATGACCTTGCACGTAAGGTACAATTTATTTTTTCCTGCCTTTCCCTACTTCTCAGTACTACATAAACACTACACTATTTATACTTAAAATGTTCTTCACTGATAAGAGAAAATTGAGTAAGAATTTCAAGGCTAAAGCTATTGACAAACGGCTATAGAAATCAAAATACTGATAAATACTTTGTTCTCTTTCAGCAGAATTATCTCCATTTATTTAATGTCACAGGGACAGAGGCATCATGAAAGGAGACGGAAGACAACTGCAGTCCTCTTGAGACTAATAAAAAATCCAGAATTCTTACAAGGAGGCAATAGCAATCTTTATAAGCCAAGTGGCCTTGGCTTCAATCCTTTTTTTTTAGTTTTTAACATTTATGAGACTCAAGGCCATTATTATGTCTTTCTTTATAGTTTATATAGAAACATTTCCTTATTTAAAAAAAAAAAAACACGAAGTTATAAGCTTCTTTGTATGTAAGCTTTAGAAACATATATAGAAGACCTGCAATTCCAGATGCAAATAAAATAGGATGAAGAAGTTGTGGCGATTAGATTGTTGGAAAGGACAAAGAAATTCATTCATGGCTGTAGCCACCATACACAGCTCCAGATATGCCATTTCCTTCTGGAGTTTATTGTTAGAGCATATGGGTGCCAAAATAACTCATAACATTTAATTACACATTTTGAAAAATCATCTAAATTAGTTCCCAAAATGTTGTTGGACCTAAAAATATTGTACTCAAAGAAATGTGGCATTATCATTGAAATTAGAAGAGATGAACTGACCATCTACTCATCTTCCAAAATTAGCTGGGAAATAACATGAGGAACAGGGTATAGAATAAATGCAACCCATGAAAGCTAGTAGCCTTCACATTACACAGAGAGATAAGCAAAACCATCACATCTTTATTTTTAAAATTTATTTCTTAAATTAAAACTAAATACTCATGTTTATAGTAGTTTGATTTTATCACATTTTTCCTATAGTGTTGTTAATCCATTCACTTATTCTAGTCTTTGTTTGAGATGTTAACTTTAGCAAGCTTAGAATCTAATTATAGACTGTTTTGTAAAAGAAAATGTAAATTACCATAAGGAAATATTAATGTAAGTTCTTGTCATTACATATAAATTATGGGCTTATTTTAAATTCAGTTAAGAAATATTATCCATTTATAGCTGTTGCTTGACTTTGAGAGTGGTCACAGCTAAAACATTTAGAACCTTTGTATAGGAAACTAGGAAAAATAAGAATTAAGTATCATAGCATTATGCTGCATTACGGATATAGTGGTAGAGAGAGAAAGCATTTTAAAACTACTTTATTTTATCTAGAAAACCTTGAGAAACAGCATAAGATAGGGAAAAGAGGTCAGACATCTGATGATAGAGTGCTGGGTTTGAATCTTGATTCTACCACTAAATAGATGTTTGACCTTGGCCAAGTTTCTTAACAGCTTTGTGCTTCAGTTTCCTTAACTTTAAAAAAAGTGGTAATACTAACACCTTCTTCACAGGTGCTAGTTGTAAGTAAAGTAATTAAGTTAAATGAGTTAACATGTTTATATGACTTAGAACAATGCCTAGCACACATATTATATGAATGTTTGTTAAATATGATTTTCCTTAATAGTACTCAGCCTTTATCACTTCAATTTACATTAGAAGCCCTCTTAGCCAATATAATTTGTCCCACTGGTTGGTAGCTTAATTAATTAGATGCTGGTTCAAATAAATAACCTGTTAAAAAAAAAAAAGACAGAGAAAGCTAACATATTTAAAATATTGCATTTTAATTAAAAAACTGTGAGTGCATATTTACTGGCCAATATTTTGACGTAAAGCCAAGGTCTTTACTCTGAACATCAGCCCGCGCCTTATGTATTATCTACATTTCAAGTCTCCCTTTGTGTAAAGAGGAACTTTAAAGATACTTGTGAAGAAAACTGTGAGTGCAAAATGAATCTAGATTCCAACAAATTTTCTCAAATCTTTGAAAGTTGCTTGATTCTCTACACATCAATTTTTTATTAGAAGCTCACCTTTTAGAGGGTAATCAATATAGATTTCTTAGAAATAACTTTTTTTCATATTCATCATTCACAAGTTTATGTAAAAATTTATTTTCCTAATCATGAATAATAAACACAAAGGGCATATACAGATCTGAGAATATAACTGACTCTAGGCAAGCATACCATGAACTTGAGAGAACTCAAGTGTGCAAAAATTCAGAAAGGATCTCACTATGATGAGCTTCAAGGATCCTTGACCATTGGTTATTATGTTTTAAAGGAATGAAATTGTCAGCTAATACTGCAAGTTGGTTAAGTGGAAGTCAGTTATATGAACTTCTACAGTACTTAATTTATTCGATTGCTTATATATCTGAGTCCCAATCTAGACTGTGACTACTTTGAGGGAAAAGGGCATGTTTTATTCATCGTTGTATTTCCCACATAGTGCCTAGATCACAGCAAGTGCTTAATAACTGCTGGCTAAATAAATGAATGAATTTGAATTTAAAAATATCTGAATAAGTCACACCAGAGTTGCCCTATATTTTTAACTTGAATATTGCCAAATTTATAACATGGTCTATCATTACACCCACCTGCAAATGTTATTATAGAACTTATCAAAAACTTTATTATAAAACTGGTTCCCTCCTAACAGAAATAATCACAAGATAATTCCTAAGAACAGCGTTAAAGTTAAAAGATAGTGTGTATGCAATATTTTGATCCAATGATGATGGTCATTCAGAATAAATGCTCTTATTTAGAATTCTAAGCAAGGACAACTGCTAGGGGAAACCTGTCCTCCTTGTGGCCATTTAAAAATATTAGGCAATTTGAAGTACGATCTTTCGAATTATCCATTGGAGTCTAAAGAGTTTCTCCATTCTTTTTCTTTCCCCAATATCTGTCTCATATTTCAATTTCCTGTGTTTACTCCTCAGGCTCTTGGCAGCATATAGCAACTTTAACAGCACTCCCTGTGTGACAGGCATTTCATACACTGTACAATCAAAGCTTTTCAAGTCTGCTCTATAACTGTTGATTTGTTGATTGGGGTTTAACCTTCTCATCTAAAGGAATGCCTCTAAGAAGCAGAATGCTTTGTACAGCCACAGTTTATGAGAATGTTATATTCTCTACTTCATGCTGTTTGTCAGGTGAATGGGATGGAAATACCTAAAGATGACCAGAAAAGACACACGCGGGTTTATATAACATCACAGCTCAAATCCTTGAATAAGGGGCAAGGTTGAGCACCTTGTTGGATATTATAAAAGATGAAGTAGACTGGTTTAACCAGGCCATTTCCCCAAATGACCATTTCTCCAAGTGTGATCCGGAGACTTTCAAGAGTCCCCAAGATCAAAACTATTTCCATAATAACAGTGACATTACCTGCCTTCCTCATTCTTGTTTTGCAAGAATGCAGGATTTGCATTTGTGCAAGTGTGCAGGATACAAAAGGTGCACTAATGTAGATTCAGATTCCACATTAAAACTACCCTTTAAGAAGCTAATACTTGTAAAGTTTCAGTGTAGTATCAAAGAAAAAATATCTGTCATTATATGAAAAGATATTAGACCAGGTTTTTTCATATATTTTCACCAAAACAACATATTACAAAACATTAAATGCAGAAACAGATATGAAAATCCAGCTGTCTCATATTAAGTCTTATTAAAGAGATTTGCAAAGACGCAAAACAATGCCACATTTCTCATTTATATATTTTGTTTTGCGAAATATAATTTACTTTTTATAAAAATAAGCTATTTTTATTAGTTTATATTGCATTCAATTTATTACTGATAATTATTTATAATAATTTAACAATAATTTAATTATTAATATTTTTAATACATTAATAAATAAATATTATACATTTTTATCACTTGGTAAAGATCTATACATATCTTACCCACATAACCAAAAGCTCTTTTTTTTTTTAGAGGGTGAATAGATTTTTTTAGACCAAAATGTTTGAATATCCCTACTCTAAATGAAACAAGTCTGATTTGAAAATGATAATACCATAAACTTTGATACCATACTATAAGTACTTTTCCTAAAATAAGTTACAAAGAAAGGTAATGAAGTAGAGAGAACACTAAAAAAAAACCTTTTCCATCCTGTGTCCGATTAGCACAGTGTGAAGCAGAAAATGTAAAACTCATACTTAAGTGACATTACATAAATTTTGTAGCTATCAGTATGAAACTTCTATCAAAGTCTTCAAAACATTAGTACAGCCTATGCATAATTAAATATAACTATTTTGGTACCTTAAATCAAAAGCTTTTAGTTGACTTTTGAATTATTACTAGCTGTTAACATAACAATGACTGAGTGTCAAACAGAAAATGTAATGAAAAAATCTTTTAAGTAACAAATTCTTCTACTTAGGATAAAACATGAAGAATCAACATGTAAAATATGAGTTACTTTGCTCCAAAATGGGTATTTCTGTATATGTGTATTGCAGCATTGTTATCTGTATTATATCTGCACAAATGAATTATTTTTATCCCAGAGAATTGCCTCAAAGTTAAGTATATTTGTGTATATGTATATACACACACACAAATTATATATACATACACAAATATATACACACACATACATACATGCTGCTGTATATAGGTTTAAGGATCAGAATCGGTATCAAAGTCATCTAGCCTTAAAAAAATTATGAAGAGTTTCATAACACCTAGGCTATTTGGATTTCTGTACCTGAGTTACTAAATGATATTGAAACAATTATGCCATGACTCCTGCTATATAAAAGCTATAATACCTTTTTATCTCATTATTATTTAAATGTTAAATGCTCCATTATAGAGGTAAATTGGGTTTAAAATAGAATGTTTCAAGCAGAAGAGCAAAAAATGTAAGGTTGAACAGAGTGAGGAACCAGAGCTTCAATTTGCGATATAAAGGTTGCTAGGGCATGGATGTACTAAGAAAGGCAGGCCCTCTGACATGCTCTACAGAGAATAAATATACTAATCTGGAACAAAAATATGAAACAGCTGTTAAATGACAGATGAAATGTGCACCGGACCACCAGCCTGTCATAAATATTGCCCTCTTAATCAGAAAGCACCTGTCTTTTCATTTCCTTTTCAGCAATCTCTTCATTGTATTTAACATGCACAGAATGCTTCTACTAACAGTGCAACATTGTTTACAAATGTAAAACCTTATTTAAATGAAGTTTACAACTAGAGATGTTTCAATTAACAGGGCAATATCTTATAAGGAGGAATAATTCTAACATTTGGCATATCCACAGATTACTTTGCATTTGTGAAATTTAATTATTGGAAAATGAGAATATAGATGTCAAGAAAAGCTAAAGATGAAAGGTACCATAAGAAATGTTATGCAATATATTTGCATTCAGAGAAAATATAGAGAAAAGTTACTGGTGGGAATATGGACAGCATGAAATATTGAGGAAAGATAATATAACATGTCATGTTTCATTAAAAAAAGTAATAGAACTAGTAATGTCCTACATGTCCATAAAAAGTAACCTCTGTGAAACTAGTTTATTTTCTTACAGTTCATAGTTTTTCGTATTATCATGATTCAGTTGTTGACGTTGAATATAATAGATCCATAATCAATCTTACTGGATTAAAAAAAATATTGACAGAAATCCTAAGGTTTGCATTATAATCACCCAAGTAAATTTTAAATAGATAATTTCTTCAAAAGCATGAAAATAATCACAAAATAGTCTCATTTACAAAATGTGCAATTTCTAAAGTGGAAGCAACAGAATTATTCACTTTAATTCGTTTACTCAAAATGAGTATAGAGATAGTGAGCTCAGTTCCTACAGGGGCCGGCAGGTAACATAAGTGACACATTCTGATAGAACATGAGTCTCCCTAGGTTGATCATACATTTCCCAATTTTTGATAGAACAGGTGTTCAAGAAAATATTCTTCTTAACTGTCTTCCTGGACAAACAACATGACAGACTCCACAACAAAGAACATGGCAGATGGGTGAGTAATGCCCATGTAGCTGATTGTTTCCATGTATACAAAGAACCGAATATTTCCAGAAATGCAATTTTTTAATAAAGTGCATGGCAAACAAAATATATCGGTGGACTGGATCTTGCCCTCAGGCTTCCAATTTGCAACTTTTAGTGTAATAGTTGAGAACATAGGCTTACTGTCAAATGGATCTGAGGTCAATTTCTGTCTTAGCCATTTATTATCTTTCTGGCCTTGGATAAGATACTTGACTTTAAATTCTATTTCATCTTCAGTGTAAAAGGAACCAATAATAAAAGCTAATTCATAGAGATGTCGTAAGTATTAAATGAGAAATGATTTATAAAATACCTAGCAAAGCAAGTATGCAATAAGTGGTAGATATTATTTATTTTGTTTTGTTTTGCTTTTAACTAGACACAGATAAGGAAACAGAGGCCCAGAAGCCATTGTAACATTGATGTGCAGGGATTTGAAAACTCAGGCCTCCTGATTCCCAATCCACCAAGCTATTTCCCTAAAGATTATATATATAAATTATATTTTTAAATCTAACTGCAAATTTATTTTAAAAAGCTCAAATTTTCTTACCTACTTTATTTACATAGGATAAATATTTTTTACATCATGGATAAAGCCATTTTCAATATTTATAATTCCTCTGAATAGCTGTATACGAATATTTATTACAGATTAACACAGAAAGTAAAGGTTAATATTTGTTCTTTAGAGTGTTCACACAAAATTATCTCATCTCAAGCATTCATATTTTTAAGGGATAAAACCATTAAAAAATTATTCTTACTAAAGCAATATAAGCAAGGTCATTTTTTTTAAAGCTTAGGGACTCTTATTTTTTTGGAAACATAATCACAAGTGATTTTGATGATGGGAGTTAAATATTCTGGGTATAATTTGAAAAAGTGATTAGTTCCTTCAGACTAATCCAGTTCTATTAGAGAGACCTTAGCTTAGAAGTTTCACAGTGATAATCGTACCATCTTAGAACTTCACTGGGCTCTGTGGCCAAATATTTTCCCTATTGACACCTCAGATTCTCCATCCTCCAGGTGGAATTTAATTGTCATCAAATTCTACCTCTTCAGCCTGAGAAGCTTGTTTTTCTTAACAATTAACAAGTCCCTCCCTTCCACTGATGTGTTCTTATCTAAAAAGTTTAGAAACTCTCCCACTAATATTTTGGACCTACCTTCAGATAATAATAATTGTAATGACAGCTATGGTTAATGGGGGAAGGCTTTTTATATGCTTGATGCTAGCTAAACTGTTTATGTGCATACTTTCAATCCTTATCACAACTCTATTAAGTAGATTCCATAAGAATACTCTTTTAGCACATTTCCTGGTGCTTGTAACAGAATACTTGAAACTGGGTAATTCATAAAGAAATGAATTTTTTTCTTATAGTTTTAGAGGTGGGGAAGTCCAAGGTCCAGGAAACACATCTGGTGAGGGCCTTCTTGGTGGTGGTGATTTATTTTTCTTTTTTTCTTTTTTTGGCAGCTTGTTAGTATAGGGATTAAACCCTGGACCTTGTTATCAGCACCACATTCTAACCAACTGAGCTAAGTGGCCAGCCCTGATGGTGACTCTCTACAGCAACATAGCGTATCACATGGTAAGAATGACAGGAGCAAGAGAGCTAAGCTTCTCACTTGCTCTCCTTAAAAAGCCATCAGAACCACATCCATGACAACCCATTAAACCATCTACCCATTACCCCATGAATGAATCAATCCATTCACAAGAGCACAGTCCTCACAATCCAATCGTCTCTTAAAAGCCCCACATTCCATCAGCATATTGTGGGTTAAGTTCCAACTTGAGCTTGAGGGGCCATTCAAACCACAGCATATACTAAGGTACCTCATTTGTAAAATAATTATGAAAGAGATTAAATAACTTGCCTAGTAAATATCAGAGTCGAGACTTTAGTCCCCTTCATAAGGCTACACTGTCTCTCTAAATCCTTGGCTTTAAACTCAGCCAAGATGAATTAGACACATGTTGAATAAGAGTTATAGTTCAACTTGCTAACATGACAGGAGCTGGATAAGCTGGGATGGGGGCATGATAAGATAGTAAAAGATATCAAGAAAGAAAATTAAAAATGAGTTAACTTCTTAATATACCAACTTCATTAAAGTCCATATATAGAGTTTGCATAAAAGAAAAGATACCTCTACACATGCACTCCATTTTTAAACAATGACATATGAAAATTCTAACTTAAAAAAAAGATATATTATTATGATTACTTTTGCATTACCCAGGAATTCATTTCATCACAATAGGATTCACCCAGGGTTTCTCCATTCATGAATTTAAGTTGTTAATGATCATTAGCTGTTTACAAAGAAACTAGAGGGAGTTGGGGAATGGCTGCAGAGAAGCATAAAGCTAGATATTGCTAAAAGCTATTATAAATTAAGATATTGCATATCTGAAGTTGAGCCTATACAAACATAATTTACACACTCCTTCTCTGGAATATCTATATTTGAAGAACAAAACAGGCTTTACTCTACTTTTCAGCCATTATTTTGTTAATGTAATAATTACCTCAAGCAGACCACATTAGAGGCTTTCAAACAGTTTCCAAAAATGCATGAACAGTTTTGAAAAGAAGGTAAAATATGCCAACAGGTTTAGATATACAGAGTTTCCTGTGATTAAAAGGATTGAAGTTTAATAGATGGATGGACACAGACTTTATTAAGGTGAATCACGCCTTTGTGATGTTCTTTGGGAAAACGCCTTCCATATTCATAAAAAGTAGTATCTTCTTGGGCAGGCAAACTATTGACGAATTTGGGGTATCTAATCCACAAGACTCTCATTAACATACAGCATGTGAAACGCATTTTCCCTTGGGCAAGGAGAGGAGAATCTACTGCACTTGTCATCTCTTTCTGTGACTACTGAAGATTACAGTTATGTTTTGATGTTAATCCAACTACTGCAAATTTCTTGTTGCAAAGCACACTGTAAAAATGTGACTGACAGTATAAATCTTTTTAAATTGAATTCAACATTATTGAAAATAGCTGATGCTTTCAAGTATGACTACAAAACTTCTGAACAACAAGAATAACTGTCTAAATGAAGTCGCTTTCTATGGTGACCTATTTGATATGAAAGACTAATAGCCAGGATAAAATCAAATTCTGCATGTAGGCTATATTGTATATGTGTGTGTGTGTTGCATTTTTAGGAACAATCACCTCTAATGCTTTGATGTCCTCATAAGCGAACTGCACGGTGGGAACTCCGAGATAGTTGATGAAATAATCAGCATCACCTTGTATCTGTACAGAACTGACATTGGTTTCTGGACAGTGAGCTCTTCTGGTACAGTTGAAGTTATTTTTCTGAAAAACATAATTTAAATGAACATATCAGTACTACTTAAAATGTGGTCCATAGATCAGCAATGTCAGTGTCACCCAGGAGCTTGTTGGAAATGCAAATGTTTAAGCTCCATCCAGTTATACCTAGTGGGAACATTTGGGATGGTGCCCAGGAACCTGGATTGGAACCCAGAAACCCAGGATTCCAATGCTCACTGAAGTGAGACTAGCACTCTCCAGAATCACACTTTGCTTATTGTCACTGTTTCAAAAGTATTTTTATTTTAAGTGGATTTAGAATTCTAGAGACTTTTTAATTTGAAATTTGTAAAAAAAAATGTTGAGTCCCTATAAAGGTTTAGGTCTTTGTTTTTCGGTTTTTAAGTTTTCCCACAAATTTAAAGAACGGCTTAGTAGGATATAATTCTGTTCTGTTCTTCTTAAAATTTTTATCAAAAACAACAGAAGAAAATTTCCCCATTTCTTCTTAAAAGCATATTCCTGGATGTCTTTCTTTTTTTTTTTTTTGGTGGCTGGGCAGATGTCTTAAGAGTATATGCCAACAACTACAGTGGGCCATAGAGAATCACACAGCTAAGTGCAACCTCTGGGGAAATACAAGATGTTAGACTATTATTTCTTAAATTTGGAGTTTAGCACACAAAACAAACGACAGTAGCTTCACAAAAATAAAACATAAAAAAATCAAAATCAAGCAAGCTAAGGGTTTTTATAATTAATATTGATTAAAAATATCTTCTTTAATAAATTTTTCCAAAAAGTCTAGAACCTTTCTGAGATGCAGTTGCTTCACCTGTGAAATGTGGAAGAATACCAGTCTCCTGGACAGTTAATTGAGAGGAAAATAAGGCCATAAGCATAAGAATATCGCATCTAACATCAGGCATAAAGCATGTTTGCCATTGAATCAAGACATCAACTTTTCAACCTCTCATGCTTCTTTGGCATGATAAAATTTCAAAAATACTTTTAAATATAACCTATCAAAAGACTTGAAAAATACTCACATGCACTTTAATATTAAGAAAATGAGTTATGCCAACTACAGTGTTAGATTTTTCAAACATATAATAATGTTTCAATACCTATCCAATTTTTTTGAGGATCTTATAGGAAGATCTTTGCAACAAAGTTAAAATCAATTAAAATGCAAAGCCAGTGTGTTTATAAACAAGGCACGGTTTCAGCCTCTTGTTATTTACAAATATCTCAGGTGATTAAACACTTCAGGAATAGAAAGAAAAAGAATGTTTCACCATACAGTCTAATCAGTAACAACCTAATGCATTTTATAGTGACCCACATCAACTTGCTTCTATTCAAAGGCCAGTTATCTGAAAAGGGAGGTAATGCACTTTCACTCTCATACATTCCTAGGGCTTAAGACTTATGGAGGTTTTATATCAACCTGGAACAGTTTAGGTAGGGTCTTGAAGATCCCCAAAGAAGAGCTACTCTTAAGTACTAGGTCCTAAAAATCAAACAAACTACTTTAGATCATGTTAAAAATTACAAGCATTTTTAAGAGATCCATGTGTTGAAACTGGCATCTCTGAAGATATTTGTTTAGTCAGAATAGATTTTTCTAGTTAAATTTGAATGTCTGGGACAGGTAAGACATTCACTAACATCCAGTCACTAATGTCTCAGAGCCAGCCTGTTCCATTCATTCAGACTTAGTCAATGGTGGCCAGAATTATTTGAATTTCTGAAACCTAGATTATGTCCCTTTATGTCATTAATGAGGATTCGACAGAATCTAGACTTTCTTTTCCCCAGATGCCTAGCCAAGAAAATTTAAAACCATTTTTAAAGTGGTCTACTTTTCTTTTACTGTGGCACGATCTATGTCCTTGCAAGACAGAATATGCATACTATAGAACATTGATGAAAATACAGGTTTGGCTTTGATTTTATTTTGCATGCATAACTCTCAGTACCCATCCCAACTCTCAGTCACACCCATTAGACAGAAATATTGTTCTTAGCAGAAAAATGGTATGGATCAAAAATTAACAATTCTAAATTCCATAATATGGGCTTGTTAAATAATTAACTTTTAAAATAAATGTGATATGTAAATATAATATTTGATATTATTTTCATTTAGTTATCATTTTTATATAATAGCTGCCCTCTGGCAAAAGGTGTTAGCTTCTCATATTTGCAAGTTCCTAAGATGGCACAAATAACCCCACTACAATCAGTCCCTGCAATCTTTATTTGCTCTAACAGCTACACAGAACACAGTTCTGGTTTAGCCTCAGCCTTGTATGGTTGCAGGACATTCTTTTCGAAGCCAGTGTGGATTCTTTTCTAGTCTCTATTCTTGCGATGGTTACTTCCGTAACATAACTTTAATATTTTCATTGCATTCCATGTCTGCAATTCCTTCCTGTTACATCATTATTTACATGTTTTGTATTTTTCAGGCAAATAAAGGGCAATATACTGCTTTCAGGATTACGTCCCCACAAACACATCTGCATTATTTCCTTACTCTGGTTTGCTCTACATGAACCATGTACTCGATAAGTCTGTCATTTCCCTAAAGGTTTGTACTGCCACCTCTGTCACATATAAACTCCTTCTGTCTACCAACTAAGATGGCAACAGAGTGAGCATTATCTAGAAATGTTATATTAAATATAATGTTTAAACTTATATTTTGAAGGTTAAGATCTATTAAACTACATCTCTAGTGCTAAATATGGACTATTTATGGAGAGGGGATAGAATATAGAGGAGGGTTCAGTGGTCGAAGGGATAGCTGGGGCCTGTATCTGGGAGCATTTGGTAATTGAGCCTCATGTCAGAGTCAAGCCCAAACAGAAGGTAAAAGCTTCAGGAAAGCCAAGCCAAGACTGGGGTTTTCAAGAACAACACAGAGTTCCCTGAGGAGTCCTCTTGAGGCCTGTTCCTCACCTCCTGGGCCTATAGTTTCCCTGAAAGTCTTGCATACAACTTATCTCACCAGCTCACAGCATCCCTCCCCACCCTGCCCCACCTCTCCACCTCATTCTCTGCTTCCTACTCTCCTGATCTAACCAGTGATGAGGAGAGGAAACATGTACCTTCAAGCTTGTGTTCATTTTGTTCTTTTGTGCTTTTGTTCCTAACTAGCCTCAGGGTAAAAAAGTGAGATAAAAAGGAGCCCAATTTGCAGATTGGGGTTTTTTTCCCAAAGTCATTTCATCTAGGAATTTCTCTTAAGAGAACATGGCTGGCATAGAAACTCTATTCTCTAAATCTTTATTATTCATTACCTTAAAGTAATGAATTTAAGGCCAAATTCACAAACACTTAAGTGATCCTAAATCTATACTTGATTCTAATGTGAATTGTTTTTCCACACAGCACTTCAGTGGATTATAATAGATCCGTTCCGGGTAATAGACATTGATCTACTCATCTCCCATAAGCATTAATACCTGAGAGGGAAGTAGGAAGAAATGTTAATTTTCTTCATTTTACTAAAAGTTAAGCACCATGGGAGAGGGAAGGTTGGCGAGAAATTTGTGCAGGTCAATTAATTTTTAAAATTTATTTACAAGGCTGAGTAAATTCATAATAAGAATTTCACCCAAGGAGTTCCAAATGCTCCATGTTTTATGTTTGATAACAAGCATTTTTATTCCAGTTCATAAAGTGAGCACGTTTAGGCAAAGACCATGGTTATATCACTCATTTAATTTCCCACTGCAAGTCTGTTGAGAACTCAAATGAAATCGCCATCTCAATACTAAATCTCTATACTCTTTGCAAGTATATCTTTAAGCTGAAAGGCATGATCTTATAGTAAATGATTACATAAGTGAAATGTAAAAATAATTAAATCAGCATTTGCATTAGTTGAATGGCAACACCGAGATACATTGACAAGTTTCTAAAGTATTTAAAAATCCGTTTAATAATTTAAATGTTTTATTTCTCTCATACTCTACTTTCCCCTGCAAACATATGCATTCACTCTACATGCATAGGAAATCTAAGTTGATTACTTATTCAAACAGCAAGAAAAGTCTAACATCAAAAATGTATACTACATTTTATACATTATAATATAATTAAATTTCTTTACATTTCAACATTATTCTTGTAACTTCAGTTGTGCAGAAACAATTTATCTCACTGGTTTTCTTGGTTTTTACACTAATGTTCCAATTGTGGTGATAATGGCTACAGTATTAAAAAAATGATTTCTCACAGTAGGCACCGTGATGGGTAATTTTGTGTGTCAACTTAGCTGGGCTATGGGGTATCCAGATATTTCATTTAAACATTATTCTGGGTGTATCTGTAAGGGTGAATTTTGGATGAAACTAACCCTTGAATTGGTAGACTGAGTAAATCCAATTGCCCTCCCTAATGTAGGTGGGCCTCATGCAATCAGTTGAAGGCTTAGTTAGAACAAAAAGGTTGACCCTTCCACAACAAAGCGGGGGGGACTCCTCCTGCCTGAACAGCTTGACCTAGGACATTGGTCTTTTTCTTTCTTTGGATCTGCACTGAAATATCACTTTTTTGGGATCTCGAGCCTATTGGCTTTTGTACTGGAACTTACACCACCAGTTTTCCTCGTGCTCAGACCTTCCAACTCAGACTAGCACTGCACCATCAGGTGTCCAGCTTGCTGACTAAAGATCTTGGGACTCATCAGCCTCCACAATCACATGAGCCAATTCCTTATAATAAATATCATTCTATATGAGAGTACTTCAAAAAATTAATGGAAAAATAGAATTTAAAAGATAATATGAATCTTTCCATGAACTTTTTTGAAGCCCCTTCATATATGTCTTCGTCAGTCTGGGCTGCTATAACAGAATATCATAGACTGGGTGTCTTAAACAACAGAAATTTATTTCTCACAGCTCTGGAGATGAGAAAGGCCATCAGAGTGTCATCATGGTAAGCTCTGGTGATGGCCCTCTTCCTGGTTTGCATATAGCAGTTTTCTTGTATTTTCACATGGTGGAGGTAGGAGAGAGATTCCTAGACTACTGTGTGTGCTCCTTTTTTTTAATAAGGGTATCAATCCCATTCTCTAGGCTTCACCCTCATGACCTAAATAAAAGCTACTCCTTTCATTCCTAAGTCTTTCTCCTTTCCACCCCTTAATTCAACAATGCTGACTGGGAGAGAAAGCAACTTTTTAACAGCAACTGAGGCCAATCAGTTAATTATTCCAAACTGTTCATTGTTGGCCAGATGTGGGAGTTTGCTTGCTAGCCTCAACTCTACCTACAATTTCACCTTTTGACAATACAGCACCAACCCCCCTTCATTTTAATCCTTAAATCTCCAAGAAAATAAGGGATGCCTGTAACACACATACCACCATAATGAGCATGGACACTGATCCCCACTTGAATATGCAAAAGAATAACCCAGCCCTTGTTGAATATGTATGAGTTTTTGTAGCTAGACCCTTAAAAGTTGTAACTCCTGTCTGCTTGGGGAGCTTGGTATAGGTCTTGAGATGGACCTCACTTCTGGCTTGCACAACCCCAAAAGAAAACTCCTTTCTGCTAAACACTCAGATTGCTGCATTTTGAGTTTCTATTGACATATGCAATAGACAAGGACCCTGAGGGTGTTGAACTGCAACAGGATAAATACCTCCCAAAGGCCCCACCTCCAAATACTACCATGTTAGGGATTTAGTATTCAACATATGAACTTGGGAGGGACACAAACATTTAGTCCATAGCCATCTATATATCCTTTTTGTTCTGTTTCTCTAGAGAACCCTGACTAGCATAAGCACTTTTAGATAGTAGGTCACTTTTTTGTTTTAAGAAATTTTCATAAGAACTTCTAATCAATGGTAGTGAGGAGAACTATGTTTTTGTTTGATTAAATGGAGATAATTTTGCAAAAATTTGTATAACAAAAAGGTTTAGTTTAGAACTTTAGAAACATGATCCTGGATAATGTGAACATGTAAACATGTGAGGAATTACAGAGAAATTATTACATTTTGAAACTGAAAGAACCTAAAAATCTTAAAGCCCAAGGATTCTTGTCCTGAAGTGCTCCCCAAAATATTGCATCTTTATTTTCACTTTCATCTAACTGAAATTTAACATTTTATTCAATCTTGAAGTAGGCCTCAACCCCAGTAGTATTAGCAGTACCTGTAACTTTGTAACCAAATGAAATCAGATGTTTTCATGTCACATTTCAGTTGTTGAGAATACCTTTAAATACCCATTAAACTTGTCGCTAATTTGAAAAGATAGCAATTATGAGACACCTTGCTGACTTTTGTTATTTAATGTGTTAATTTTTAAAAGCCCATAGATTATTGAAATGCAAAATTGTGTTTTAATACCTGGGTAACTGCAGTTTGATATAATCGATTTCCTTTGTTATTCTATGTATTATCTTTTCCCTCTGAAACCCAGGACCTATGTATTTTAATGTAAGCATTTAAAAATCTTATTTCTGAGGATGGGTCTATGTAGGACTTACCAGCCTACCAAAATGATCCACAAGGAGGGACTCTCCTAGCAAAAAAAACTTCATTTTACAAACTAGGAAATTGAAACCCCAAGTCAACAGAATTACAACTTAATCCCAGATCATTTCACTCCAACTACAATGTTCTTTGTTCTCTATCATGCTGATATATTCGCATACAGACCACATTAATGCAGACAAACAACCTAAACTTAAATGTGTTCTCTTTCAAGATTCTTTGGGTCTTTTTTTTTTTTTTTTTTAAGTCATTAGGTCACTGGATCTGGTTGTGACAAACTGTACACCTGTGGCATTTCAACATTTATTTAGTTGCTGTGTGTGCCAGGGAGTCTTCATTTATTTAACTTATATTTTTATGCCGCTATGTCAATCCAATACCCAATATTTAATCATGTATTGCAGATGTCCTCTAATAATCTTTGAAAGGAAACAATAAGCTGTGTTTACTGACATTCTTCAATATTTTTGTTGGGAAAACAGAACAATTTAATCAGGCCCTCTCACCTTGGGGCTGGTTGGGGGTGGTGCAGCATTCTTGGTAAACAAATTTGTGTGTGTGTGTGTGTGTGTGTGTGTGTGTGTGTGTGTGTGTGTGGAGTTAGTACGCATGCGCACCAATGTATCTTTTTAGTTTTGGTGTGTGTGTGTGTGTGTGTGTGTGTGTGTGTGTGTGTGTGTGTGTGTGTGTGTGTGTGTGTGGAGTTAGTACGCATGCGCACCAATGTATCTTTTTAGTTTTGGTGTGTGTGTGTGTGTGTGTGTGTGTGTGTGTGTGTGTGTGTGTGTGTGTGTGTGTGTGTGTGGAGTTAGTACGCATGCGCACCAATGTATCTTTTTAGTTTTGTTGCTATTCTTGTGTTCTTCAGAGAGTTTGTGAAGCAGGCTGTTTGGCAGATTTCTGCCTCAGGTGGCTGCCAAAGTATGGCTTCCAAGGACCTGTTTGCCAGTTACCTAGCTCATAGACCTGTGTGTAAGGGGTCTGGTGACCCAGCCTGGCAAGCAGCCATGCTTTCCAAACTACGGCTTCCAAGGACCTGTTTGCCAGTTACCTAACTCATAGACCTGTGGTAAGGGGTCTGGTGACCCAGCCTGGCATGTGAGGGGTCTGGGGATCCAGCCTGGCATGTGAAGGGTTTGTGACCCAGTCTGTGAATGGGCTTGATGGGTCTGTGAGCTCCAGACCCAGCTCTACCTCAACAATTGGTACCGTGAGCAAGATTATGGGCAGGCAAAAGAGCTTTACAATTAGCCCAGTCTGCAGGATTCCAACATTAGCCACAGCGCCACATTTGGTGTAGTCGGCAGGATGCTGACATTAGCCATAGCACCACAATTTTAAACAAAAACTTTAGTTAGATTATCCTAAACACCAGCATCTAATAATGAGTTTCTTACACACAAAATATCTTTTAAAATGCCAAAAATAAAAATAAATCAATATATATCTTGCAATGCCTTTATTAAAGATTAAATATGGTAGGGGGAGAAAACCAGCTTTCATCTTATTATAGAACGGAGATTTTCAACCAATAGCAAGAGGCATTCAAATCTCCAATTACACAGGGTTTCTGTGAAGGTTTAATAACTTACTCACTGTGGTTAACAAAGTATTTTCAGTTTTAAATAGTGAAAAATTTCTGTTTTAGTCTATATAAACAGAATTGCTGAATTGAAAAACATTCTAATTCTCATTTCATTCTGTTGTTGGTAGCAGTTTAATCTGGTTATCAGATATAGAAAATGTTACTTTAGATTTGGAATACTTCTAATTAGATTTAAAATATCTTTGCACTAATGAACACTTTAAAGTTCAATCTACATGGGTAAAAATGGAAAAGAATGAAGATATTTGCCCATGTTTTTATTCTAACTTCTAACTGGTATCTTCCTCCTGCTCCCTCCCAACAACTGTACTTTATGTCCCTTTCTCTTCCCTTACCAGCATAAGGTTCTAGACCAATAGTCACAGGATGGCAGAGGAACTATTTTTTTTTCTCTCCCCTTAAGGCTTTGTGTAACAATAAAAACAGGTATGTTATTTTAAAAATTTTAAAATATTCACCTTTCACCAACCCAAGTGGGTTTAAGTAAGAATCTCCACTAAAATAATAAAATAGTATCCACCCTATGGTATCTTTTACTACAAGACATTCCAGATGAATCCATCTCTTAAATGTAAAAATCTAAATCAGAAAAGTATAGAGAAAACAGTGGAAGATAATTTTAATAATCTCATAGTGGGAAAGACATTTTAGAGTATAACAACAAATGAAGAAGACAAAAAAGATTAATTAGTCCAGCTACCTAAAATTATAACTTCATTGCATGAAAAAATTACCATAAACAAAGATGACTGAAAAGCCAGGGAAGAATATTCACCACTCATTTCACAGACAAATGGCTAATTTCTGTAATATGTAAAGAAAAAAGACCAGCAAGTCAATTTTTTAAAAAAGTTAATAAATATAAACTGTCTTTTCACAGAAAAATAATAATAAGTGCCTTTTATACATAAAAGACATACAAGTATAAAGTGTCTTTTATATTTACTTTAAAAAAATCTTTAGCAAGTTTGATTTTGGACTATGTTTTAAAGGATGTAGAAAATCTGGTACCTCATATGTTACTGAAGAAAAAAATTGGTGCAAATTCTATGAAGGTTAAATAAGTTATAGTACATACACACAATGGAAAAGTAGGCAGTCTTTAAAAAGAAAAAAATGAAGCTGTTTATGCACTGATAATAAACAATCTCCAAGATACATTTTTACAAGAAAAAAAAATTTGTCCTGAAAGATTTTATAAGGTGTTATTATCATTTGTATTTTTAAAAGTTTTTTTTTTTTTAAGTCTATATGCTATGAGGGTACTTCAAAAAATTCATAGAAAGATTCATATTATCTTTCAATTCTATTTTTCCATGAACTTTTTGAAGTGCCATTGTGTAATATATACAAATGCTGTTTGCCTCTGGAGAGATAAACTGGTGTGAGGAACAGGTTGAGGAGAAAAATTTTTGCTTAATGCTTTTGAATGTTAAATCTGTGAATGAATCACCTCTCCAGAAATAAATAAGTTACTTTTTTCAAATCCTCTCTGAACTATATATTACATGTTCCCAACTCTAAGATTCCCTTGATTGTAAGATTAAAAAGGCTTTTGTTGGGTGGCAAGGAAGAAACAAACCACATAACAGATATCCCCCAGTTTCAGAAATGTTAACATTTAAAAAAAAATGTCTAAAAAGGTGCATTAGTCTGTTTTTGTTACTTATAACAAAAATACACAGAACAGAGAGATTTATAAGGAAAAGAAAATTTACTGCTTACAGTTTCTGCTACTGGCAAGTCCAAAGTCCAGGGAACACATCTGGTGGTGGCAACATTGACCCAGGGTCTCACATTGCAAGGTGGTGGAAGCAGAAAGAGACTAACCTCTCATGTGTTCTTTTTTTTTTTTTAAAGCCCTCAGAACCATCCCATGACCACCATTTTTAATCCATTCACCATGGTATGGTCCTATAACCTGATCACCTCTTTAAGGCCCCACTTTTCAATTACCATGATAGGATTTCCCACCTTCAACAGTTACAGTGGAATAAGGCAGAGGAGAAATGGAATATTTAGAGTTATAGAATCATGGACCACCATTTAATCTGGGGAGGTAGATTTAGTACCATCAAAAATGTATATACCATTGGGGAGGGAACAGATGAAAGTAACTGACACTTTAATTTATTAGGGAAGAATAGGTTTTCTTAAATAGAGGATTTGGGAATGGTACAACGGCATGAGGCCTCTGCTGGGTAAGGGTCACTAAAGTTGACACCCCAATAACCAGGAGGATACTCGTAGAGAAGAGAGAGCCAAAAGGTCATGGGGTAAGACTAAAAACAAAGCTCCATATCATGATCATAATTTCCTTCAGATCCATTCTTGATTACATGGTTTGCATGTATTTGTATTTTCTAGATAAGTATCAATTTATTATCAAAATATGCTAAATATAGACCACCTCACTTATTCCAAGGAGACAATTACATAAGGACTTACCATTTACAAACAGACATCATATTAGATCATAATGCAACTCTGTGAGTTGGGTAAGCAGGTATTAATTATTATTCCACTTTACAGACTAAAAGCTTTGTCATCCCTGAGAAACATAAGGACAGCAAATGCAGTGGCAGGCAAGGATTTCTAACTTAGATTGTTGCCCCTCCCCCACCCAACACCCCCAGCCCAGTGGTTTTTTTCCCCCCTTTTAACAAAAGAAAGGAGGGATGAGGTTATCAGTTTGTACAGAAAGAACAGTTAGGCTGCTGACTAATCAACTAAATTAAAATTATCTTTTCAGTTTAAGAGAAATGGTGACTTAAAAATAATGTACTAGATTAAAAGACTCCGTAGATCCCTCTGCCATTTTGGCACTTTTTAAATAGGTTTCATATGGGTCTCACCAATAGCTAAACCCATTTCTTCATGAATTGCAAACTATATATAGAATGACAAACCCAGAGCTCTTCCAAAATCCATACTCTGATTATATCTAAATGCAACTGTGAGCTTATTGAAAAGGTACAGCACTGCCATCTATATTGACCTTTGGCCAACACACTGGATAAAAACTCACTCCCCCTGGGTACAATTCCCATAGGACCTTTAATGACCAAAAGGATCAAGATATAGATTTTATGTCTCAGTGAAGGATAACAACTCTGGCCTCTCAATGCTGTTCCATGCTGAGGAATTGGCTGACATAACGTAACTTCAGCTATTATTTCACCAGCCTTCTTGAGGTTTGTCTTAAATAGCTTCTCCTAGCCTCACAGGCACTGCTATTTTAAATAACATGGTGTCAGCATTTCAGTGATGTATTCCAGCTGCCAGGCATTAAAAAAATTATCCGAGAAACCTAACTGGTTTTCAAATCAACATTAACTATCTCAGGCTGCAAATATTTTTAATGAAATATTTAAACAAATTCTTCTGAAGATGAAACACTTTAGTAACTTCATTTCAAAAAAATCAAACATTTCAAAGAAGAGTAAGGCCAGAAGCAAGGAAACAATTGGAATTACTTTGCATATACTTAGCATCATTCACTAGATACCAGAGAAAAGTTTGCTATTCTCTCTCTGACCAGGGTTACAGGGCAGTTGTAAATCAGGTGGGTGCGCTCAGGTTCTTTAGAAGTAATTCATTTAATTTTAGGAGGGCATGGGGAAAAAAGCTGAAAAATGCAGACTTGGCAAGCAGGAGGGCAAAAGGATGTGGATGGCAGGCACATCACCACACATTACCATTTCAAGCAACTTAAGTGCTGAGAGTGAGAAATCGGGCGGAGGAAATAACACCATCAGCAGTAATATGTCTAAGTCTGACAAACGACAGCATCATCGCATAACCTTAAAACTCTGGGCAAAAGTAACTGCCTAGCCTAGGGACGGCTCTGCTAGAATGAGCCCAACAGAGCTTTGTAGGCCACCATGGGATCTAAGGAGCAATGTGTACAGGGCATCCAGATCCCACCTACTGCTCACAGCCCAATGCCAATCTCCCCATGTTAGACTTCTCTGTACCAGATATAAGGATCATTATTTTGGTCAGAATGTACCGGAGAGACTTTCACTCATACTACTTGTTTCAACTTAATTCTCCATCATATTTGTTCTGCCTCTCTTTCATGTGTTTTGAGGGCAGAGAGTTTGTTTTGTCCATCTTTCTATTGCCACTCTATTGGTCAGCACAATAAAATAGGTACTATAAAGGTTTCTAAAACTGATGTCAATCCAATCATATCTACTTTCTCCAGTGAGAGGGAAATGTAAAGAAGAGAACTATACAAACACCATCTAGCTTAGCCTAGGTTTAGACTGGAAAATAATTGAACTCAGAGTGCCAAAGATGCGGTAGGAAGTTTGAAGTTGACTTCAGATAATTCCAAGAGTCATAACAAATCTGGACAATGTTCCCTTTCTTAATTCCGGCTGGGCAAAATCTTCTTTCAGGTAAACTATGTCACCCATTAGAAACCTATAGGGGGCCGAGCCGTGGCGCACTTGGGAGATCGGCGCTGGGAGCGAGGCGATGCTGCCGCCGTGGGTTTGGATCCTATATAGGAATGGCCGGTGCACTCACTGGCTGAGTGCCGGTCACGAAAAAGACAAACAAACAAACAAACAAAAAAACAAAAAGAAACCTATAGGAAGTCAATAAGTATGTACAGACATCACAAAGTATTCTGTGATAAGTAGGTGCTTGAGATAGACCCGCAAATAGACTACAGGTGAGACAGACAATTTTGCATTCTTCCTTAAAAAGCATGTATATCGTGGCTCACTCGGGAGAGTGCGGCACTGGGAGCGCCGCGGCCACGGGTTCGGATCCTATATAGGGATGGCCGGTGCGCTCACTGGCTGAGCGCGGTGCAGACCACACCGTGCCAAGGGTTGAGATACCCTTACCAGTCACAAAAAAAAAAAAAGAAAAAAAAAAAAAGCATGGATATCTTTTTTTCAGCAGTATGACCACAGGGCAGTTACTTAACTGCTTGAGGCCTCTTTTACACAAGGAATATGTCTGTAACACGAGAAGGTCGAGAGGAGCAAATTAAATAATACATGCCAAGCACTCAGCACCTAATACAGAAATACTTAATATATAACTGTAATTATTATAAATTATCATTAGTACTAAAGTAATCAAAACACACACACCCATCCTACATTTTTGGCAATGCCTTTCTACCAAATCAATGAACTTTGATTTTAAAGGAGGTTCTTTTTACTTTTTTTTTTTCCCTTCTCAAATTAATCTCTTTGGATTTTATGAGGTATTTCGTGTGATAGCATAGTAGCTTTCTTGTTTAAATACTCTTGCTAAATGTATTAAAAGAGAATACCTTTAAAATGTTTTATAAGTATTAAATTTTGTAAAATGTATCCCCCTTTTAATTCCCCACACAATATAAGAATAGAGAAGATATTTTTTTAATTGGGGTGAAGCTGTGTAAAAAGATAATTATCTATACCCGAGAAATCACAGAGTAATCACTATGTATTTTTTCATTCAGTATCAAAAAATTTTCTATTAAGCACTTTTAAAATGTCTTCCTAATTTCAATTACATTTTACCTTAATGAAATTGTTCTTTTCTTTAAAGAGCAATTCCTAACACTATGTAATTTCAGCAATTGATATTATCAATGTAATCTATGTAAGACCATTATATGTTTTAATAAAATATAGATTGGATCAAAATAAATCTGTGATGGTAAAACAAGAAAAAAATGCTATAAAAATAGTAATATAAATAAAAACAAAAAATAGTAACAAAAGAGCAACAGTAGTGATCTAATGTTTAAAAAAAGTAATATATTATAAAGAAATGTATAATATGAACATAATACATAAAATACATTGAGATTTAACAAGTATGTATTACATATCTACTATGTACCAGGTATTTTTATATACAATATCTTCATAACACTTTAGGGAAAAAATAATTACTCCTAACATGTCTTAAAGCTCTCATTGCCAAGAGACATTAAACAAACTATGTGTGGTCACACAGGTAGTGACAAGACCACAATTTTGACCTTAGTTTTTGTTTCCATGTCTAGTGTTCTTGATTGTTTAACCCCAATGCCTGGATTTCAAAGAAGTGAGCTTTCAAAATTTACCTAGGAAATCCTTTCTTCCCCATATCAGGAGCTCAGAGCACTTTGAAATGGAGACTAATTTGATATGAGACTTTGTGATGGATTTGCATTTTGCAGATAGACCCCAAATCACACAAATGACCTGCCCACCACCTGCCACCTTGACATCTCACTTGGATGTCAAATAGGTACTTCAAACTTAATACATCAAAGATTAAATTCCTCATTATGCTGAGTGAAATAAACTGGTAACAAAAAGACATATACTATATGATTACATTTGTAATGAGTGCTATGGACTGAATTGTGTCCCCCCAAAAATTATATGTTGAAGCACTAACCCCCAGCATGACTGTATTTGAAGGTGGGGCCTGTGAGGAAGTAATAAATGTTAAGTGAAGTCATAAGGGCAGGGCCCCAATCTAATAGGGCTGGTGCCTTTACAAAAAGAGGAAGAGGTATGGGTCTAGTTTCATTCTCCTGCATATGGATATCCAGTTATCCCAGCACCATTTGCTGAAGAGGCAGTCTCTTCCCCAGTGTATAGGCTTGGTGCCTTTGTCAAAGATCAGATGGCAGTAAGTGTGTGGGTTGATCAGTGTGTCTGTTTTTATGCCAGTACCATACTGTTTTGGTTATTATAGCTTTGTAGTATAGTTTAAAGTCAGGTAGTGTTATGCCTCCAGCTTTATTTTTTTTTTGCTCAGCGTTGCTTTGGCTATGTGTGGTCTTTTATTATTCCATATTTATATCAAACTAAAGAGCTTCTGCACAGCAAAAGAAACAATTAACAGAGTTAAAAGACAACCAACAGAGTGGGAGAAAATATTTGCAAAATATACATCTGATAAAGGATTAATATCCAGAATATACAAGGAACTCGAGCAACTTTACAAGAAAAAAACAAGCAACCCAATTAAAAAATGGGCAAAAGAGCTAAGCAGGCATTTCTCTAAGGAAGATACACAAATGACCAACAGACATATGAAAAAATGCTCAACATCACTCAGCATCTGGGAAATGCAAATCAAAACTACACTGAGATACCATCTCACCCCAGTTAGGATGGCTAAAATCCAAAAGACTATGAACGATAAATGCTGGCGAGGTTGCGGAGAAAAAGGAACTTTCATACATTGTTGGTGAGACTGCAAAATGGTGCAGCCTCTATGGAAAATGGTATGGAGGTTCCTCAAACAATTGCAGATAGATCTACCATATGACCCAGCCATCCCACTGCTGGGAATATACCCAGAGGAATGGAAATCATCAAGTCGAAGGTGTATCTGTTCCCCAATGTTCATCGCAGCACTCTTTACAATAGCCAAGAGTTGGAACCAGCCCAAATGTCCATCATCAGATGAATGGATATGGAAAATGTGGTATATCTACACAATGGAATACTACTCAGCTATAAAAACAAATGAAATACTGCCATTTGCAACAACATGGATGGACCTTGAGAGAATTATATTAAGTGAAACAAGTCAGGCACAGAAAGAGAAAACCACATGTTCTCACTTATTGGTGGGAGCTAAAAATAAATAAATAAATTCACACACACACACACACACACACACACACACACACAAAAAAAAAAAAAAAAAAAAAAAACGGGGGGGTGAGAGGAAGAAGACATAACAACTACAATTCCTTGAAGTTGATACAACAAGCAAACAGAAAGGACATTGTTGGGTGCGAGGGAGGAGAGGGAGGAGGGAGAGA
This sequence comes from Cynocephalus volans, assembly GCF_027409185.1. Lineage (NCBI taxonomy): Eukaryota > Metazoa > Chordata > Mammalia > Dermoptera > Cynocephalidae > Cynocephalus > Cynocephalus volans. Next base: position 100,235,214 of record NC_084460.1, on the reverse strand, counting down.
GGTTTCGGTAGTAGGCCACAATAATCAACCACATTGTATATCGACAAAATAAAATTAAAAAAAAAAAAAAAAAAAAAGAAGAGGAAGAAACACCACAGCTCCATCTCTCCACCCTGTGAAGATACAAGACAGTGGCCACGTGTGAGCCAGGAAGAGAGCCCATACCAGGAAATGGCATGTTGATCTAGGATTTCCAAACCTCCAGAACTGTGAGAAATAAATACTGGTTGTTTAAGCCTCCCAGTCTATGGTGTTTTGTTATAGCAGCCTGAGCTGACTAACAAATGAGGTATATGAATTAGCCAAATTCATAGAGAAGGAAATTAGAATGGCTGGGGGAAGAGAGAAATGGGGAATTTTTTAATGGATACAGAGTTTCAGTTTTGCAAGACAAAAAAGTTCTGGAGACTACACATAATGTGAATGTACTTAACACTACCGCACTGTATATGTAAAAATAAGATAGTAAATTTTACATTATGTGTATTTTGCTGCAATTAAAACATTTTTAAATAAAAATAAATTGAAGATTAAATTACTGATTTACCTTCTCAAATCAATTCTTTTCCTATTGTTGTCTATCTCCATAAATGTCCCCAACATTCACTAGTTGCTCAGGTCAAATCTTTGTATTCATCTTTTGCTTTCCACTTTCGTTTGCCCCTTATGTGTAATCTTACCATTCTCTCTGTCTGACATAACTTCCTCCACTTCTTCCCATGAGTCCCTCCTCATTTCCATCAGGTCTGAGTGTGAATATTCCCTGCTCAGAAAGACCTTGCCTGACTCATATAAAATAACATTTATTCTTTGACCAGCTCTTTCTCCTTTTCTGTCCTTCTTCACTCATGCCATATAGGTTTTTCCTGAAAAACACTCCCTCAAAATTCATATGCACTGGAACCTTTGTCTCAAGCTCTGCTTCTAGGGAACTGACCTAAGGCATTACTATTTTATTAGTAGGTACACTAGGAGAAAGAAAAGGGAGCTACTTCTAAAGAATTATTTGGCAGTATTCCCATTAGAAAATTTAGAAACTGTGTTAAACAGGGTAAATTGTGCTTTAGAAGTCCTAACAATCTACTGATCACCTCTATGGGCACACAGGGTGCTGTGGTTTCATGCAAGTTAATTTCACGTATGTTAATTTCTTAGATCCTATGATCCTCCTCTCACAGATAAGGAAACCAAAGCACAGAAAATATGCTCAAATGACACTATAGGATATAAACCTATGTCCCTCAGAGCCCCAAATTCAAAACTAATATTTTTAGTGAATTTAGGTTACAAAGTCTTCTACGTAGTAACTGTTTTTTTCTTTCTCATTTTTAAAATGATAGAAGAGGTATAACAATAACTTTTATAGGTAGTGTGTATATACACACACACATACTATCTATAAAATACTATATGCTATGTAAAATATATACTACAAATAATATATAAAGGTACACATACAAAAATATATACTACAAATAATATTTATAAAGGTAGACTTGCAATATTATACCAGTTTTAAAACTTGCTATAAATTTATAAACCAAAGTTATTTCCCAATAGTAACTGTTAGAGTTTTCCACATTTCAAGGTAAGACAGTAGTTGGGAGAATAAATCATTCAATTAATATAAGGTGAGCAAATAGATTGTGTCTTCTTACTTTCGTTTTAGATCTACTTCAAATAATGTTAGAAATATTTAGAAAAATGCAGTAGGTGAAACAGAAGTATAAAAGTAAATGGATTTTCCACAGGATATTTTATAAGGGTGATTTGAAGCAAAGTTTGAGTTGAGAAATATATTAAAGAGTAGTTTCTGCACTCAAGTCTTAAAGAATGCGTGTATAGATTTATTCGTATACACTTACATAATACATGTTTGGTTTTACTTGCTTCTAGAGGGAAAAATTCCTTGCTATGGTCTGAATGTTTGTATTTTCTCCAAAATTCATATGTTGAAATCCTAAACCCCGATATGACTGTATTAGGAAGTGGGGCCTTTTGGGAGATGATTCAGTCATGAAGGCGGAGCCCTCAAGCATGGGTTTACTGCCCTTATAAAATAGGCCCAAGGAGCTCTTTTGTCCCTTCTACCATGTGAGGACACAGCTAGAAGACACCATCTGCGAATGATGGAAGAAGCCCTCAGGAGACACTGAATCTGGGGACACCATGATCTTTGATTCCCCAGACACCAAAACTGTGAAATAAATTTCTGTTGTTTATAAGCTACCCAGTCTATAGTATCATGTATTACTCAGTTTTCTACTGCTAATCACAGAACACCTGAAACTGGGTAACTTATAAAGATACAAAATTTAATTTTTACACTTTTGGAGGCTGGGAAGTCCAAGGTCAAGGGGGCACATCTAAACAGGGCTTTCTTCCTGGTGAGGACTCTTAGCAGGGTCCCAAGGTGGTACAGGGCATCACAGTGTAAGAGAACTGAGCATCCTGATGTGTTCACTTGCTCTTCTTATAAAGTCACCAGTGCCACTCCCATGATAACTCACTTACCCATTAACCCATTAATCCATAAATGAATTAATCCATTTATGAGGGCAGAGCCCTCGTGGTCCAATCACCTCCCAAAGGTCCCACCTTTCAACACCGCCACATTGGGTATCAAGCTTCCACATGAGCTTTGGAGGAGACAGACATTCAGACCATCACATGGCCCAAATGGACTAAGTCTTTAAATACTTTTATGTACACTTCTGCCATAGCTTATTTTCAAAACTAACAATGAGCTGGTTTGGAACCTGAATTAAGACAGTTTTGGTCCCATTTATAGGCTTTGTCAGCACAAACGTTATACCATTTTCTTTGTGCTTCCTGCCCTGCAGAGAGCAGTATAACTTCTCCTGAACTATTTCTAAGAGTGAGACAGTTAAAGCCATCTGGAAATTACCCCACTAATATCAACACCAATAAATGTGGGTTACAAGATGGGAGAATTAAAAGAAATTGCTACTATTCTAAAAAGAAGATAAAAATATAGTATGAAGTTTATAAGATAGTTCTTAAAGTTCAGAGAAACAAGATGTTTTTCAGAAATAATAACTTTATTCCCCATAGTTCAAGTCTGCCTTCCTGAAATTTTTTTTCTTATATTTGGCATTCAGCAAAATAATGCCAATTTTAAATGGACTAACTGACAGTAACAATTTACTATAAAAATCTATATTAGCATTCTACCTAGAATACGATTTCTATCATCTGAAATCAAACGTGCATCTTTTACTTTTTGTTGTTGTTGTTTTTATTTTAAATTTTTATTTATTATTAGCACATTCATTCTTACAAATCATGATATTTCTTTATGCTCTTTGCCTGACCTATCACTTCCCAAACCCCCTCCCCCCCTCCCCCCCTCCCCTAGTCTCCTTAGGTTTGTTCTCTCCTTCTGAAAGTTCAACTTACTGTTGGGGTCTTTTCTTTCTTTCTTTCCTTCATTCCTTCCTTCTTCCCTTCATTCCTTCCTTCTTCCCTTCATTCCTTCCCTCTTCCTCTGTCCCTCCCTTCCTTTCTTCCTAGCAGCCAGTTATGAGTGAGAACATGCAGTATTTCTGTTTCTTTGTCTGGCTTATTTCACCTAACAATTTTCTCCAGACTCATCCATGTTGCTGCAAATGGCAGAATTTCATTCTTTTTTATGGCTGAGTAGTATTCCATTGTGTATATATACCATGTTTTCCTTATCCAATCATCCATTGATGGACACTTAGGTTGGTTCCATATCTTGGCTATTGTAAACAGAGCTGCAATGAACATGGGAGTGCAGGTGTCCCTTCGACATGATGATTTCCATTCCTCTGGATATAATACTCAGCAGTGAGATTGCTGGATCATAAGGTAGTTCTATCCGTAGTTGTTTGAGAAACCTCTGTATTGTTTTCCGTAATGGCTGTGTTAGTTTATAGTCCCACAAACATAGAAGAGTTTCCCTTTCCCCACATCTTTGCCCACATTTGTTATTCTTGGTCTTTTTAATAATGGCCAATCTAAGTGGGGTGAGATGATATCTCAATCTGGTTGTAATTTTTGAAACTATTGGTTCTGAAAGCTAGGTTTTTGAAAGTGTATTATTTCATTCTCTAAGTGCTTTACCACATAACTTTATATTTCCACAGCACTTTGAGGTAATTAGGGTACTACAGTCATCTGACAGATAAGAAAACTGAGATGTGAATAAGCGATTGCTAATGATACCATAAATAATAAGGAAGAGACTCCACTAGAACTTGACTCCTACTCCAGGCCTTTTTTTTTTTTTGGGGGCACTTTTCATGACCTTTCAAAGAATTTTTTCTTTTCATTGCTGCTTCAAAATCTTCTCCCCTGTTTGAAATTTATTTTCTTGGTGAATGTGTGCCAAGTAGGAAGTAGAAGATGGGCTGTTACCACCCCCTATCCTTAGGCCGCAGAATGCTGATCACATGAATAAAGGCAGAGGTGAGTCATCGGCTAACCTGAGACTGCACCCTGAGCTCCGGAGTCCATTGCTTTTCGGCTTGGTTGCATCAGGACAACAGTCCTTAAAGATGACTGCTTGAAAGTTAAAAGGAGTTTAAAAAGAAAATTACAAGGATCTTTGCTGTTGTTTTTGAAAAGTCAATTCAGTTCAGATCTCAAACACTCAAGAGAACGTAAAAGTTTTCACTAAGCATCCTAGAGCTCAGAAATCATAAACTTAGCATGACACTAATAATTAGGCAAGAAGGTATTCCTTTCTCAAATAATAAGAATTATTATTTTTAATCTCTTAGGGTTATCTACAATACATATTCTAGTAAGTAATCAGAGATGTTAGTGCTTTATATATATGTGTGTGTGTTTATACGTATATATACATATATATGCATAGTATCGTATTTTATAACCATGGCACAATCAACAACTATTTACTGAACACCTACAAAGTATGACATGCTCTAGAGAATACAAATTATGAATAAAATACATACTCAAGGAGCTTGTGATACAGTTGAGTAGGAAATGTTTACCCATACAAAATAATTAAATGATACAGAGAAAATATTGTTTAAAGAGTGCTTTAAAGGGTACAGTATATTGGTTTGAAAATTACTTTAGGAAGTTAACACAAATTCAATAGAGTTGAATACAGTTTACTGATAAGAAATCTTTGGAAACAGCAAGGAGGTTAGCAAATAATGTGATAAATTATATTTATTGCTGTTAGGAAGAGGTAGGAGTTTTCAACAATAAGAACTGCTAGCTAGAAGATTCTTTTCTGATAACTGAGCACTGTGGTGGATAAACAAACTACTAATGTGATCACTTTGTCAATTAAGTGTCTGTTTCTGTCTCAAATACATAGAACCAATAGTACTATATTACTTCCTCATTCTGACAAGGAACAATAACTTAAAGCAAGGCCAAGAAAGAAAAAAAAAAAAAAGAAGAAGAAGAAGAAGAAGAAGAAAAAAGAAAAGAAAAGAAAAAATGTTTGGGATTCACCAGTAGAGAGGTTCTTGGCTCATAGGAACTAGTGTTGAAACGTATTTGAAAGCTCCTGTCACTAAAGTGAGTAACCCTATGCCAAATTATACTGCTCCCCAAGGCTTTGAGAAAAATCTGCAAAAAGCTTTCTTACATGTGCCTTGCCAAGATTCAGGCTGCTTTCCAACATCAGAATGCAGCATAGTGTGTTCTAATTACACCAGGCCAGCAGAGTTAGAATAAGGTAAATAGCAACTGATAACAGATAAATTGTACACATTTAATCTGAGATACATTATAGATTATTTAGGGGTGTTTTCTATTTAATTTCTTACTGTTAAGTAGTATTTTATCTTATGCTAAATCTGTAATACATGTAATCATTTGAGGGTTTTGCTTACTAAATTAACGGGATATTTCTAAATAATTTTATTTTAAGAAGTCATTGAGCAGGATGTATTAAGTACCTAAGAAAAGTTATTCTTATCCTTTGATCCAATGATCCCATTTCTGACAAAGTACCCTGTGTAACTTATCTAACAGAAGAGAAATGCTATTTACATAAAGATATTCACCATGTCACTATTTATATTATAATATGTTATACTTTTTGAATATATTATATGCAGGGAATATTATAAATAGCCTAAATACCCCCAAACATAAGTGCTTAAATTACATCTCATGATATATTATATAGCTATTAAACATAAAGATTATAAAAGCTAGTAGCATGAAAAATGCTTTTGAAATAATTATGCTAGACTAATCTTTAAAAATATAAATCCTACCCCAATTCTCTCTCCTAGTTGAAACTTTCCAAAGCCTTCCCATTGCGCTCAGAATAAAATCCAAATACTGACCCTAGCTTACAAAGCCCATCCTGAGAAGACTCCCGCATTACTTTCCCACTCTCCTCTTGCACTCTCCCTTACCCGCTGATATCCCACCCTGAGGACTACTTGATTCCACCACTTGGAAAGCTTGTACTCTGATCCAGGTTTGGCCAGCTGTTTCTGTTCTTAATTTAAATGTCCCAAAAGACATAATTTAAATGTCTCAGAAAACACCTAGCAGAGAACTTCCTTGACCATCCAATATGAAGTAGTCAACCAGTCACTCTCATGTCACCTTGCTTTAATCTTCTGCACAGCACTCATCAGTTACTAATTTCCTGTTCACTTCTTTATTAACTTGTATATCATCCAGCTCCTCCCACCAAGATGCAAACTCCATAAAAGCCCATATCTTGTATAATATGGCTTGTACATGGGAGATGCTTGATAAGTATGTCTTAAATTGATAAATCAATTAATACTGATAATACTTTTAATTGAAACACCCTTTAAAAGAAAAATGAGATATATTTAAGAAGGATTTTGTGGAAATCTTTAAATTATTACATAAAAGACCTAGTTTTGAGGCTACAATACACAGCAGGTACCAATACCACCTGGGGACAGCTTCCAGAATTAAAACCAAAAGCATTCCCAAGGAAATAAATCATTTTGAGGAGTTTTTGTTGTTTTTTGTTTGTTTACTTTTTGGTGGCTGGCTGGTAAGGGGATCTGAACCCCTTGACCTTGGTATTATCAACACCATGCTCTAACCAACTGAGCCCAGGAACTGTGCTTTTTGAAGCAAACAGAATTTCACAATGTCAAACACTTGCAAAAACCCAAGGCAATATATAATTAAGAAAAAAACTATTTAATTCTACCCATAAGTACAAGAGCTATATAGAGAAAGAAAAGATTCATGAGGGATATAGCTGTTTGGGAAGGTTTCATGGAAAAGACACAACTTAATCCAAGGACAGATAGAAGGATTTGTACTCAACAGGGAAAATAGAAAGGATTCCAGAAACATTTGGGAGAAACTTTTTTCAGGGAATTTAAAAAATCTTCTCATTCCTTATAACTTTCTCTTTTAAGACATTCTAACCCTAAATTATCCTAATTTTAATCATTTGGCTTAGAGCCAAGATAACACACGGCAACTAGAAAATTCCAAGTTCCCAAATTCTCAGGTAATAAGTATGATATATTCATTCTAGAAGTTTGAAAGGTACAAGATGGACTGCAATTCGTCAGAAGATATCTAGAATTTATAGATTATTGTTAGCTTTTAAGCATATTTATTCAGTAGCTGCTCTGTGAAATAAATAATATAATGATTTAGATACAAGACACAAGTTATTTCTGTTTACTTTCTGGTGCTTTGACATGCTCAGCAAATACAAACTGAGCTATCAGCATAAACTGAAGATCATTATTCAGATTTAAGCATGGATATTTAACAAGCTACCTGTAACTCCTTTTTGTATATGGAGGGTATGGAAAGGCAAGAAAATAAAAAGAAAGCTTAAATCTTTAAGAATTAATTTAATATGGTGGCATTTGATTCAGTCCTTAAAATAAAAGAATGATAAAAAATGTATAACAATAACCAATTTGTCACTAGCAGTATCTCTTAAAGTGCACCCCCTTAAAATTAAATGAGATTATGTTGAACTTTCTCCCTATCTCCCACTGAATTAAGCAATTAATTTTAGGAATTTCTGACATACCATGGATGTATACTTGAATCTCCACCTGTGAAAAATGTTATAATGCATTTTGTTCATCAGTATATGTTCCTAAATCAATAAAATGCTATAAAAATGCAACATAAGCAAAAGAAATTTTAATATATTTTGTAATACATGCTTCACATCTTGTTATATTTTTATTAAATATTCAGCTGCTAACATTGCACTATAAGACCATGTGACAATAGCACACATATTAATAGAATATTACTTTAATAACTTATAAAGAAAAAACATGAAGATTTTGACAAGCACATAATATGGTAATCTCAGTAATATGAAAGTATAGCTGTATATTTCAACACAAACTGGATGTTCAACATTTTAAAATACCAGTAGTGGGAATAAAATAGTTTAATAGGCAGAATTGCCCCTAGTCATTTGCAAACTACTGAAAATTTGCATGTAAAATTTAATACTCTATTTTCTTTTTCACTGGAGGCCTTCTACAAAGGAAGAGAAAAGAGCAAATTGAAGAAATCATGTATTAATGAGTATATTGTTCTTCTAGAAACTTCAAATAAAGGAATAGCAGCATTTTACTTCATTGCACTTCCAATGGACTTCATATTTTTACTTAACAAACATATTTTTTTGCAATCATATTAATGCCTGCTAAAACATTTGGTTATAAACAGCTATTATCCCTATGTATAATAAACTGTATATACATAGTTTTACATATTTTACATATTTACATAGTTTATATATACATAGTTTTAAGCCAAGAAATGATACAATATAAATCAATAGTATACTGGTTCTATGGCTATAAAAATTCTACATTTATTACAACAAAGAATTATACCAGGGGATAACCAAGGAAAATAATTCCTTCTTGTTTGGATTTTGTCATCTATAAAGTGGTACAGCAGAGAATAATTCTCACTGTAAGAGGGGTGACACTTCCAAATTCTGAGGAACCCTTAATTTAATTGATGAGGGAAGATTTAAAGGCTGGGGATTGTTAAAATAAAATTGTGAAGCCAGATAATTTTGTCACTCAACAGCTCTTTTTTTAATAATATCCAATTGACCAAAAATAAGGGATCTGACTAAGAGATGACAGATGATATCATATTTCTGTTATTATTGTTTATTATAGTTGCTTAGGCTAAATTTTTCCCACCTTACAACACTGATGCTCCCTCATGAAAACCCTTGTTGCTGGGGCCTATTTCAAGTACAATCACCCCTAGGTCTTTCTCTTTCCCATCATTATTAGCTTTTCTTGATTGGCCAGTTCAGACCACTAAACTTTCAAGTTTTGCCTGCATCTTAGCCAAATTCACAACCACCTCACCAAATGCGCCACTCAGAGAACTCAGTGGCCAGGACACACACAACATACAGTTACACACACACACACACACCCCTCCAAATGGATTTTGGTCAAAAATATTTTTTTCAGACCTAATTCCTAATTATTCCAAATTCTACCTCCATAGAAAATCCATTCTAGGACAGCCTGAAGTCCCTTAATATCTCTCCTCTGCTTTGAAATACTGTTGCTACTAAACCAATCTGGTGCCTTTGTTAGTTTCTTCCAAACTTAAGTGGTGCCGCTCAAATATTTTAGAAATATGTGAACTTCCCCTCAAACAGAATATATAGAAAGATTCCGGATAAACAAATAGTTTTTGTATTTGCTGCCTTATCTGAAGTTCCCACTTCAGGAATATTGGTTCAGTAACCATTGTACAACTAGCATACTTACTTCTTTGACCCCCTCATTTATTCTAAGTGTCATTGAAGTCAGAGCAATTTATTTTGTCCCAGCAGATTAAGAACAATAATAAGACTCTTCCTAAACTGTCTCCTTATAGGGTTTCTAATCACATCTTTCCTGTAATAAGGAATCAAAATACCAATCAATAGCCTTACAATATCCTTGTTTTATCAGTAAAGAAACTAGGCTATAATTATTGACTATTTATAGGACCTATAAGAAATAAATTGTAGTATTTGCCTTTATGTTGGTTATACCTAATCAAATTGCTATTTTGTCTCAGAATCCTCCTGCCATATATCTCAGAGTAGTACATTTATGCTCCTCTTCCTTTTCAGTTCCTCTTTTTTCTGAAAGGCATTTTTTTTTTTTTTTTTTTTTGTCTTTTTTCGTGACCGGCACTCAGCCAGTGAGTGCACCGGCCAGTCCTACGTAGGATCCGAACCCGCAGCGGGAGCGTCACCATGCTCCCAGCGCCGCACTCTCCCGAGTGCGCCACTGGCTCGGCCCTGAAAGGCACTTTTTATTTGCCTTTTTTTTTTTTTTTTTTTTTTTTTTTTTTTTTTTTTGCTGGCCAGTACAGGGATTGAACCCTGGACCTTGGTGTTATCAACATCACGCTCTAACCAACTAAGTTAATCAGCCAGCCCTTATGTGTCTTTTCATATCCATATCTCTAGTGTAGTTGAAAGACTTACATTAGACTAAAGTTACACTAAAACTTTGTGTCTATTATCATTTCCAGAGCCTCCCAAATACTTTTAAAAGATCCTGTGGATAGTATGTTTTCTGATCACTCTACCCAAAATGTCAATGGCTATCTGTTTACTTCCCCTAATAAAAATTCACAGCATAATCAAAAAGATAGAAAATTTAGGAATTAAAACCATATAAGTAACCTTATACTTAAATAATAATACCAAAATAGAATGCAATTTAAGGAAAAAATATCCAAGGTTATAAAATACATAAAAATATTTTTAGCAGTATAAAATATTTCATCATGAGCTTCATAGTTCCATTATTATTGCTGTTATTATTAATATTCGAATGAAAGAAAAATTAATTCTATAAATACTTATTTAAAAGTACTTAAAAGGAGATCTTACCTCCATAGTTCAGAGTATGGCTTAGTCCCTAAAGTGCAGTATGACCCAATGTGAACAGGTAGTCCAGACCCATTCTAAACCTCCATTCAAATGGAACAGAAATCTCCAGAGACCCTTTAAGTACTTGGAACAGCTCTGTCAATGTGGAAAATTGCTCTTACAGAAACAATTTAGAGGAGTAGGACTAGATTTTCTAGGATCACAAATCCAAGAATATCTTGTATCTGTACGAATGGTTTTAAACTTACTTTTATACCCCAATCTATTCATTAGTAACAAGGACTCATTATGCAAGCAAAGGAAAAGCTTTTTGGAATTTTCAGGAGAGAGCAGGAAGAGTATAAGTAAATCCTGTTGCAGCCCTATACACCTTAAAGCTAGGACTCATGTCTCTTCCAATGGAACATCACTGGTCAAGACCGAGAGCTGGGAAATATAACAAGAAACAGGGTGCTGTGGCTAATGGAAAACTTTTATTTACTGAATTTAAACATTTATTGGTGTTGGATCCAACTGGAATAATAAACCCCATATCGGCAGAAGAGTGGAGACATAGAGTAATCAAGAGAAACACACTATTATGGAAATGGGAGGTTGGGCAATACTGTGATATACTTGGAAGATATAGACAGCAGCATTAATTTTTTGTCAAAGATTTAGATTTAATAATAATCAAGTGCATTCAACCATAAAACTTTCTTCACCTTAGACATGTTAGCTGTATAAAATAAATATTATCTAAAATTGAAATAAAAGATTGCTACAGTCTACCAAAAAGAAAGCTATACTCTAATTTTTATCAAATATGGATGTATAAACTAATATAATCATTTAATTCAGAAAATCCAAAACACTACAATAAAATTTTCTTTATAAATGACATCTCTAATATTTCAATAACTATTGGGAAAATATGATAAAAATTTCTTGATCTCATTTACCATATAAAAATTATATGAGGTTATGTTTCATTGGAACAAAAATCACCTATTTAATTTTGGAAAGAGGTTGTGTTTAGATCATTTGGGAGTGCTCTTACATGACTTTTCCAATTAAGTATTCTGCCTCCATCATTTGCCAGCTCTGTAAACTTTGGTGGAGTACTTAGACTATCTATGACTTGCCTAATTGCTAAAATGGGATTAATAATAGTACCTACGTCCTAAGGGGTTATTTTAGGATTGTAACGCATACAAATAAAATATTTTTGGATGCATATTAAATAAAAAATTTACTACCCATATTAGCCATTATAATTATTATTAATAAAAGTAAAATTAAATACCCAATACATAATTCCTTTCATGAACGGAATTCCATATTTCTTCCACAAAAGGGAAAACATGATTCAGAGTTTCAGATGGGTTACTGTAGCTCACAAAGCTCTGTATCAACATCCCATTGCATTCAACAATGTTTCCTAGAGAAATTATTGCACATCTTAAAAGAAGCTAGGGAAGGAAGAGATGGCTCATTGGGTAATAGCATGAATAGATTTCTTTAAATTATGTTATAAGGAATCAAGGGTAAAATAAAAATAAAAATAAAAATAAGGTTAAAGAACCAGTTAGTTTTCTGATATAATTCAGAAAAAGGACAGTAACTCATTTAACGTCTAATTTTTCAAAGTGCTCTCATATTTATTATCTCCATTGAGGGTAAAGGAGATCAGAACATGCCACCTCCAGATACCACTTTGCATCTTCGGCATATTTGTTATTTTGAGCTGAAGGCAATTAAGAAACAGCAGATGCAGAAAGGGCTCTCTAACCTCCCCCTTTCTACCATATATATCCCATGAGAAAGGTGCACTCTCTGTACCAGAAAAAGTTAAACTTTCTTATTAGGAAACAGGGAGTTGACGCTGAGATGAATCTATACAAACAAATCTTACTAAAATAACCCTTATCTTCCATTAGCTCCCCCCACATATTTCGTAATCACTTTCTAACAAGTTGTCACCCCCAGCTTAAAACTCTTTCCTTTATCTTGTCAAATCTCTACAACTTGGGCTGGCCAGTTAGCCCACTTGGTTAGAGCAGGGTACTGATAACACCAAAGTCCAGGGTTTTATCTCTGCACCAGCCAGCTGCCAAAGGAAAAATAAAAATAAAAAAATACTCTACTTATCACTATTTGTTAAAATGGTATATAAATCTCTGTGTCTTGCTGTTTCTTCGGAGTCTTCATTTCTTTTCTATGAAGGCCTCTATGAGCACATAAAAATTAAAATATTAACATCAAATAAAATTAATATGATATTCTCTTTTTAATGTTTGTTTTTCAGTTGAATTCATGGGTCCCAACCATAGAAACTAAGAGGATAGAAGAAAAGTCTTTCCTCTCCTACTAGTGTTACAATATCTTACAAAATTATCAGTCTTGAAGACTTAAATTATTTGAAGACTCTGTATTACCTACACTTAACATATAATGGGTATTCAATAAATGTGTGAAAATATATTAATTAGCTCTAATTATTAACATTGGTTTACAATAAGAAAAATGAGGAATAGACTATTCTATGTTTATGGTTAGTGGTGGGTCAGGAATTTCAAATTGACAGCTCTGATTCATTCCGAAAAACTGTATTGTCACTGGAGACATAAGTATTCACTACTATGACAACAAATAAGATAAACCGTCATAGTGAACACAATTATATTAATAAGTACAAATGTGTAATTAGATTCATATAGAGACAAATAACATACACATAGAATATTTACAATGCTAAAATATGAACGAGATTTTTTAGCATCAAAACAGCATGACAATAAATATTTAACATTACAGTAATGCAAGATGCTTTACATGCCAGATAACATGCTTTTAGCAGTTTAACTCTTATTAAACAACTGTAGAACCAACAATATTATTCAAGCTAGAAAGTATGCAGGAACACTACCAACACTGTGGAATAACTTAAAAGGAAAATACAATTAAAACAAGCAAACATAGAAACTGTGGAAGTCATTTATTCCTTGACAAAATGCAAAGTGGTTGTGTTCATAGGTCACTAGTTTAAGAAATTTACCATCAATATTACATTTAAAGACCTAGTTATAAATTTGATACTTTAAAACTAACTTCACTAATCAGGGCCGCTAATGCATAAATGAAAAGCTACTGTAAGGCTGTTTTGCTCATTAGACTTGGATTAGGGGATTTCCTTTTAATTCTGAATCCTTGCTACTTGCTAGCTGGGTGAGGTCTTACAAGACATATAAGCCCCCTTTCTACCAAGATAGTATAATAATATCTGCTTGGCCTCTCTCACAATGTTGCTGAAAGAATCGAAGTGGCTTTGGAAACTTCTTGAATATTGTTATTTGTCACACAGATGTTTAAAAATTTTATCACTATATACTATCACTGTTATTGTTATTCTGGAGTACTAGGAAGACCATCCTACCCAAAAGAAACTTCAGAGTTTGTATGACTTTCCTTGGGGATTAATTTATTTGGAGATAAAGTATTCCAGGGGTAACTTGGTTGAATGTTAAATCATGAATACAACTTGGGTGGGGGCCAAGAGAAGAACTAATTCCAGACAGCCCAGAGCATGGGCAGAAATGATTCAGCGAGGTGAGCACTGGATTTTCAGGCAGAGTGGAGCTGAGTAGGACATGATGGGAATGGAAGACACAAGGCCTTAAATGGTGTATAAAGGAGAAAGGCAATAAAAGAGGGAGGTCTAATGAAAAGAGAAGGGGAATTAAACAGGTGTACACCATAGGTGAACATGAAAGACAATTCTGATTAGTTCAAATTCCAATGTGGAGAATAATGGTAAGACAAGTTACACAAATGACTTTTATGTAAAGAAAGTAATAACACATCATGTAATTGTTATAGAGATCCAATAGTTTAGTGTCTCTAGGAAAGATGTCATAAAAAGGTATGGGAAAGTTACTTTTGTGAATAAAATCCACCCGCATTCATATATCTTACCTATCAGAACTCAGAACGGAGGCCATTTCAGTTATGTCAATGTGACTTAACTATTGGTTCCAGAAAATTCTTGCTGGGAAGGTAAGACTGTCAACCAATAAATTAACATTACTATTTATGTCAGGATTTTTCTGCAAATCAGTTTATCTAGAGAGATAATTTGCTCATTAGGGAAAAGAGCTTGTTTATCAAAAATAGTTTATTCATCAAGATTAACTTCAAGACTCACCTTGCTTTGTCTAACAGTACTAAAGTTAATCCAGTTTGTCCAAAACCAACCATTTCTCCACCTTGAAAGACCTGCCATCACCCACAGGAGCCTAGAACTCCAAGAATGTTGAACTTTATCTGAACACCGTTCTCCTACCCTTTGTTTTCTGGGAACAACCTCCCACCCCAACCCTCTGCTCTCCCCCCACACATAGTCTTTTATGTTCTGAGAAAGGACTAGCCACAAAGAACTGTCTGCTTTCAAGTATCCAAAGACCTCATTTCCTCCACCCTTCAGATAAAACCTCCTCTTGACTCCTTTCTGTATGTACCTCTATAAAGCCCCAGGTTTCCTCACTTTTCTTCCAGATGTTTCTCATTCATAAAAGTCCTCCCTATAGCCATAGCCTAAATAAAATCATCTCTTTAATTACCTGGCCTTTAACACCTATAAATATCATCCCTTGACCTATGCATTCTGAAACTCTACTAACAATGTCAAGGTGGTATTTTTTTTCTTACTGCAGTAATTCTAATAAACTTGTTTTTTAGACAAAGACCTTGTTTTTAGCAAAACAAGTTTTGCTTGGTCTACAGATCATTCTTGTGGTATTTTTGTGAGTCAGTTGTCAGTAATCTTGAGGTGAGCCGTAAAAGATAAGGAAGAGTCTGGGCCTAGAGTAACAGGCAGTAGGGGGAGAGGTGAGAGGCCAGAGCGAAAGGGAATGTGGATAAGCATTTGAAATAGGGAGTGGCTCCTCTTTAGAAATTAAATATTTTGGGGAAACTGGATGAAGTTAGATACATATAAGAAACTCTCTGGTGGTGGAGATGAAAGAGTAGATTGAAGCAATATCATGCAAGGCTTTAAATGATTCCAGGATAAAGAATCTTAAAGGGAGTAAGGGACTATCAAAAATTTTAATAGGAATTTTACCCATTTTCCTCAGGTTTGTCCATTTTCCAGTTCACTTCAAGAATAAAGCATCTGAAGGCATTTCAAGAGCACAGGTGAATTGAACTGGATTATCAAAATATTTCAGAGTTAACATATGTCAGATTCTGTGGGGTCTTCTTTAGAAGTGTTACACTTTGATTATATACATCAGGGAATATAGCTGAAATCTCATTTTCAGTGTGTGCTCATTTTCCACAAGACATATTAACTTATCTTCCTCTGTATAGGAACTCCCCTACAGTTCATTAGAACATTAGAATCATAAAAGTGCTTCTCTTATTCAAGAGACCACCTATAAGTTGTTGATGGTGTTTGATGGCCTTTAATTCAAAGCCACTGCATTAACAGTCACTTCATATCAAAAATCTTTTGCTGCTCCTCGACTGTGTCATAAAAGTTTTTCTTGGGATTAGAGATTGCTGACAATGGCTTCCTTTCAAGAGAAGATTAAAAACTAGGCCGAGGGCCGACCCCGTGGTACACTCGGGAGAGTGCGGCGCTGGGAGCGCAGCAGTGCTCCCGCTGCGGGTTCGGATCCTACATAAGGATGGCCGGTGCGCTCACTGGCTGAGCATGGTGCAGCCGGTCACAAAAAGACAAAACAAACAAACAAACAAACAAAAAAAAAAAACTAGGCCAAAATATTGGTCTTAGGGATCTGAAAGAACAAAAAATAAACATGTTGCCTGGCCTCCTTTGTATATTCTACTGTTTGGAGATTAGGAAGAGGTAAACTCAGTTAAAAATAGATTTGGCTATTGAGCTTGTTTTTGCAAGTTGACCGGTGAGTGAGAAGAACTGAAGGTGCAATATTTGCAAGATGTCTCAGGCCTTTGCCTGATTAGTCAGGTTGGTCTGGAGTGCTTCTCCCCCATCCTCACAAAACCTCATTCCTTCTTGAGGTCTTTCCACCTAAAGGCATCACAGCTAGTGATCATCTATTTCATTATTCTCTTATTTTCTTCACGGCATTTATGATTAAATTATCTATCTCTTGGTTTGTTCACCCGATCTACCTGCTCCCATTCCTGGCCTACTGCATTTGAAATAAGCTTTGAGGTACATCTTCTCTGTGAAGATACCTTTGGTTCTTTGATTTGGTCAAAGTGAAACAACTGAAGCTGACTGAACAGTTGCCCCTGTTTAGCAAATGCACTGCCTTCTATTCGTCCTGTCGCTCAGAACAAAACCTTGGACTCTTCCCTTCCTCCCACGTTTTGCACCACATTTATCAGCATGGCCTGTCAACTCCACTCTCAAAATGCATCTCACTAACCCAGAAGGAGCCCCCTCGTCCAAACAACCACCATTTCTCCTGCCCACTACATGGCCACCTACCTGGTCTCCCTGCTGCCAAGTACCCCCATTCTCACTCAGCCACAGCGATGTTTAAAAAAATAATAAGAAGTCAAACCATCTCAATCACCAGTGTAAAACCTTTCGATGATTTCTCATCCCCTTAGAATAAAATCCGAAGTCTCTGCCATGGGCCCTGCATGCTCTCTCTGACATCATCACCTCCCACTCTAGGCACTGAGGCGTTCTGCTCCAGGCTTCCTCTAACACAGTCCCACTTCAGGGCCTTTGCGTGTTGTTTTCTCTTCCCTCAGACATATCTGCAAGGATCAATGCTCACTTCATTCAAATTTCTGCTGAAATATCACTTTTTTAAAAAGGCCTTTCTTGATGACACACTGTCTAAAGTAAGACCCCTTACTCTATCCTCCTGGCCTACTTTATTTCTCTTCATAGTATTAATACATTCTTCATTACATTAATACATCTCTTTGATGTCTAAAACCTGAAACCAAAACAATCCCCTGTTCCCACGTTAAACATTACAGGGAACAGGTATATTTTCCTGTCCCTGTGTTAAATCATTTTGGGCTCACACTTATATTCCTGTCCCTGCACTAAATTAGATTTTTACAATAATTCTAGTAATTCTATGATGAAATGTCCTTTTCTCCTTTTTGCTTCACTGCAAGCAAGATAACCTAGCTTCTTACTCAAGGAAATACCTGCCCGTGGAAGATATGAGTAAATCATAAACAACTTACTTATCAAGTTTCTCTTGGAGACTCTCACCTCACTGTGCCCCCCGCCCAGTTCAAAGTAATTATGTCATAAAATTCTGCTCAATGCCAATCAGTTCCTCACCTTACAGGACTCACCTTAAATCTGTCCAGTCCAGGTCCTAGCTCCCTATAAATATCCTGCCCCAATTTCCCATTTAAAAGCCCTATTGTTTCTGTCAAAGTGGTGCTCAACCTTACCATAGAAATCTAATGAATTTAGCTTTGTTTGATCAAAAACTTTTTTTTCTGGTGGTATTTTGGGGAATTACTAGTTGATAATGCTGAAGGTTCCACCAAGATCATATCTAGACCTCCTCACTGCTGTGGGACTGAAGACTCTAGACTCAGAACAGAACACTTTCTTGAGGACCTGGAGGTTCTCACATAGGGATCTCCCCAACAGCCACGGTGAGGTAGGTACAATTTTTTTCATTGATCTTCCAAATGCTGTGCTTATTTTGTCTCCTAGGAGTACAGAACAATTACTCTGTTTGTCTAATCCAATTAGAAAACTACTATCCTTAGTAGAAAAATACAAACTACTTATTTTTCTGCCTGCTCTTGTCACTTCTGTTGTGATTCTATATAGCCTCATAAAGTCTGTCCTTAAGCCATGGAGTCAATGGTCAGCATGGTTTATTTTTTGTCTCCCTGAATGGAAAACTGTGAGCTCCTTTAAGGCTAGAAGCTGGACTGTGTTGTTCACTACATTAGCCCTGGTAGCCAAGATGTGCCTGTTACCTAATAGGTGCTCAGTAAGTTATCTGTTGACTAAACAAAGATCTTTTTAGATATAAAATATTTGAGACTTAAAAAGTAAAAAAAAAAATTATATAGGATGCACTTCCTTGGATTTCTCAAATCTAAATTTCTGACTGAGGAATTATTTGAAAAATATAAATGGAGAAAAATGAAAAATGGTTCATTTATATCTATCCATTTATCTATCTATTGCTATATCTCTATATTTCAGGGTTTGGATATAAGGCTTTAGTTAATGTTTGTTAGGGAAGCAAGTTTGAACAAAGCTAGGTCCTATTGGAGTGAGCAGGACTGAAGTCACGTTGGGACCTAAAACTACCTGCACTGCAGGGGGTGGAAGGATTTTAAAAAGGACAAGTTTTATTTTTCTCTACTCTTTCTTCCCACTCCTCTGACTTTCTTATCTTGCTTGCTAAATAGGAAAACAAGGCTGAGAAGGAATCAGTACTTTGCAAAGCTAACAGTTCTTTCTTTGAGACTTGTAGAGTTTTGAGAAGTGATCAAGGTCAAATGACTGGAAGCTGACCTTGGACACCAGCCAAGTCAACCAGAGCTCTTCAAAATGAAATTATGCAAGACTTCGCAGAAGAGTTGATTATTGGAGCAAATCAAAATCTTGCAGTTCCTGGTGATAACAGCGAAGATGAGAACAGAAGGCAGGCGAGGCCTTGGCGAGACCTTGTACCTGACGCATAGACACAGACCCCTCGTAGCTTACCTCTCCTGCTCTCCTGCTCTTCACCTCCCACATTCCGCTCCCTCAACCCCCTCTTTAAAACGCCTTCAGTAAACCTGAGTCTTTGAGATGGCTTCAGCCTGGCCATTCTCCTTCAGGTTTACCAGAGAGATGGGATAGCCTACCTCCTCTTTCAGCTGAATACATCTGCTTTTCTAAACACCAACCATTTGACTTCTGAGTCTTGTTTTTTTTTCTTTCTTGAGGGGGCATGCAGCTGGACCTGAGTTAAGGAGCGGTCCTGTCCTGTGGAGCTCACATTTTCGTGTGATGTAGACACCCTCATATTTCTTAATTTCCTTTGGCGTTGGCAAGGTTAGAGCTTTCTCTGCCTTATAGCTGGAGCAAAATTTTTCTACCTCCTACAATATCTATTTTATTTGAGGAGAAAAAAGAAAATGTTGATACTTTATACCCTATTTTAGATTTTCTTAAGTTCATGGGTGGAATATTATATTAAAATTAAAAGGTAAGCATTAGTTGAAGTTATGGCTTAAAGTTTCACACGTATCATCCTTGCCAGTTTAAATTTGTTAAAATTCTGTTTATATACATTTACCTATACAAAAGGCATCAACCTACCATATGGAACCCACCAGATAGATCAGTCAAAAATTTTAGACTTCCAATATTTAACTTTACCACTAGCATTTTTCTTTCAATTCTGTATATGCTGGACATATTTCTTCAAATTTCTTTAGACATCAGTAAATAGGAGGCTAAACTTGTTAACCTTTCATGGTCTTTCCTAACACCATCTTTTATGCTACGTCTTCTTTCAACAAATATGGTAAAATTAGCCAGTAAAATCCTGCTTACAGACTCTAAATGTTCACTCCGGGAAGCTAACAGCAGAGGGTTTTCTAACGTATGTTTCTTTTTCTGATTCTTTATAACATAAGTTAGTTGTAATTTAATTTTTTGACATAATTGTATAGTATTTTGAAACTTGTACTATTTTATGATTGCTAATTAATGTCATTTGTATGCTAAACACTGAAGTATAGTTGTAGACATCAAAATACATATTTAATTTATTATCAAATTGCCCTATGCTTTTTGTGAACATAGATGAAAATATGTTCTTCCTAAAATCAATCCCTGTTCTTGATGCTCCCACAAAACAAAACAAAAAAAAAACGAAACAATCTTTCTTTCAGTAGTGCGAGCTATAGTAATAAAATAAAATGAAAATGTATAGGTTATCTTTTCTATACTGCCAACAGTATTACTGATACATTTTAATATATAAAGCAATTTTGAGAAGCAGCGATATTCAAAGTATATGGACTTAGGATCAGGCAAATCTGGTCTTACTTTACCACCGAGCTTTATATCTTTGAACAACTTATGTAGTCTTTGAGCCTTAGTTTCTTAATCTTTAAAAGGATAATAATAGTGCCTATTTTTGCAAGATTTTTACAAAGGCACGAATGCAAATCACCTAACCTAGTGTCTGGATCATCAGAATAGCCCAAATCAATTTTATTTTTAACAAAATAAAATGAGTAAATAGGAGAGGTTTATTTTAAACATCTACTATACCGAGGCCCCTCAGTATATACCCTCAAAAAGTGTCCATTGTTCAAATCTATAAATTTTATATTTAAATAGTAACTATTAACTATATATTTACTATATGCAAGAATCCCAATTCCACCTCCTCACTAAAACTAGGCTGGGCATAAAAGACTTTCCATATATTATCCTACTCAATCTCCACAACCATCACAGACAAAATTAGTATGGCTTTGCTTTCATAGATGAGAAAACTGAGAGTCCTGTATCAGGTAACTTTCTTATGGTTAAAAGCTACTAAGTGGCAGCTACCAAATTTAAACCTATGTTTGTCTGCCCTTTAAATTCCAACATATTTTACCCAAAATATTATTCCCTCAATTAGATGGAAGAGAGAGTAACCAGTATGTGTTGAGAGCCTGTATTTGCCAGATACATGGTTATTTACATTTAATTTTTATTTTAAGCACTCTTCAAGTGTACCTTGCCATTCTCCGATTTTTACAGAAAATAAAGTGGCAGAGCCAGAATTCAAACTCAAATCTGCCTGGTTCAGAAGCCCAGTAGAGACAGTTGTGAGCAGTGCGAAAAGTTGGAGGTTTGATAGTATATCAGGTTTGCCATCTGTTAATGCTATTAAACTGCTTTGGGCCTCAGTCTGGCTCCTAGAAAATGGACTTAACATTTCATTTCTCATAAATTTGTTGAGAGAATGAAATTAAATATCATATACAAAGCACTTAACATACTGCTTGAGATCTACTCCATTTAAGGGTAGCTATTATACCATGCTACCTCAGGAAGAGGTAAAGCCTTCAAGACAGAGAAGAATAGAAAGTTATTCCCAGGTTTCCACCTTAAGAAATAGGTGGTTCCATTTTCCAAAATGTACATTATATGCCGCTATAATATACAAACATGTCATTTCCCTCCTGTTCATATACCTTTTTGACCCATGAAGAGGGAATCATATACATCATGTAACATTCCATTCTCTCCCACAAGTGATGGATGTACATCGACTGGCACTGAATTGGCTAGTCACTAGAAATTTGATACCGAGACACTGAAAGCATGGCTAGTCAAAGTTATGGGTACAGTAGGTGTAAGGTCTTATAAACTAGAGGCTTGTGGCTTTTTTTTGACTACACCTTCTGTTAAATAAACTGAAAAATACAACTGTCCTGGAGAGCAGCAGGAAAATAAAACAGAAATAAAGAGTTAAGCTAAGATGAGAAACTATGGTATTTTGATGGGGATTTCAATGAATCTGTAGATCGCTTTGGGTAGTATAGACATTTTCACAATGTTAATTCTTCCAATCCAAGAGCATGGAATGTCTTCCCATCTTTTTGTGTCCTCTCTAATTTCTTTCAGTAGTGATTTGTAGTTCTTGTTGTAGAGATCTTTTGTCTCCTTGGTTAAATTGATTCCTAGGCATTTCATTTTGGGCGCAATTATTGTAAATGGGCTTGCTTTCTTGATTTCTTTTCTGCTAGTTCATAATTGGAGTATAAAAATGATACTGATTTTTGCATGTTGATTTTATATCCTTCAATTTATTGTAATCATTTATCATCTCTAAGAGTTTTTTGGTAGTCTTAAGGTTTTTTTATGTATAGGATCATGTCATCTGCAAACAGGAACAGTTCCTAACAGAAACAGAAAAAAACAATCCTAACATTCATATGGAACAACAAAAGACCCTGAATAACCAAAGCAATCCTGAACATACATACATACATACATAAATAAATAAATAAATAAATAAATAAATAAATAAATAAAGCTGGAGCCATAACAATCCCTGACTTCAAACTATACTTCAAAGATATAGTAACCAAAACAATATGGTACTGGTATAAAAACAGACATTCAGAACAATGGAACAAAATTGAGAACCCAGACATCGACCGACATACTTACAGCCAACTGATCTTTGACAAAGGCAACAAGAACACACATTGGGGAAAAGACTGCTTTTTCAATAAATGGTGCTAAGAAAACTGGACATCCATACATAGAAGGATGAAACTAGATCCATACCTCTCACCATATAACAAAATCAACTCAAAATTAATTAAAGACTTAAATATAAGACATGAAACTATAAAACCACTAAACTAAAACATGGGGAAACACTTCAGGATGTAGAACTGGGGAAAGACTTTATGAATAAGACTCCAGATGTATAGGGGATTATATGAAACTAAAAAGCTTCTGCACAGCAAAAGAAACAATTAATAGAGCAAAAAGACAACCTACAGAATGGGAGAAAATATTTGCAAAAGGGATTAATATCCAGAATATACAAAGAACTCAAACAACTCTACAGTAAGAAAACAAGTAACCCAATTAAAAGATGGGCAAAGGAGCTGAAGAGGCATTTCTCAAAGGAAGATACACAAATCACCAACAGACACATGAAAAAATGCTCAACATCACAGCATCAGATAAATGCAAATCAAAACCACACTGCAATATCATCTCACCCCAGTTAGACAGGCTATCATCAAAAAGACAGAGAATGACAAATACTGGTGAGGATGTGGAGAAAGGGGAACCCGCCCACACTGTTGGTGGGACTGTAAATTAGTGCAGCCACTATGGAAAACAGTATGAGTTTCCTCAAACAACTACAGGTAGAATTGCCATATGATCCAGCAATCCCACTGCTGGGATACCCAAGGAATGGAAATCACCATGTTGAAGGGATACCTGCACTCCCATGTTTATTGCAGCTCTATATACAGTAGCCAAGACTTATAATCAACATAAATTTCCATTGACAGTTGACTGGATAGGAAAATGTGGTGTATATATATATATACTCAATGGAATACTACTCTGCCATACAAAAGAATGAAATTCTGCCATTCGCAAAAATATGGATAAACTTTGAGAAAATTATGTTAAGTGAAATAAGCCAAACACAGAAAGAGAAATACTGCATGTCCTCACTCATAAGTGAGAGCTGAAAGAAAGAAAGAAAGAAAGAATCACAAGTATACATTGGACTTTCAAAAAAAAGAGAGAACAGAACTGTGGTTATTAGAGGTGGGAAAGGGGAGAGGGAGGGGAGTTAGTGAGAAATTAGTTAAGGGTCACAAAGATTAAGTTTTGTAAACGTGAGTATACTAATTATCCTGATTTGATCACCACATATTGTAGACATGTATTGATATTAAAATCTGTACCCCACAAATATATAATCAATTATGTTTCACTAAAAAAAACTGTCAAAAAAAAAAAAGAGAGACTAAAGCAATAGAGTGACAGAGAGTACATGGTTGATACAATTTCAAGTTCTTGGCATGTCAGGCTGTATTTCCAAGGATGAGCTCCTTGATATTGTTCTTTATCTTTTTTTATCCAACAAATGCTTTCATTTATGCTAATTCAAGGTTTCCACTTTCATAACCAAGCAATCCTTACAACAGAAAAATATGCAATACTGGACATTTTGGATATCCCCAACACGTGATTTTTTATTCCTGTTACATGGCAGCCAAATGATTGGGTGTGTGTTTGCTTACCGGTAGTTCAAGGTCTGAGTTCCTTTTTGTTAATAACTTGCCACAGTGACTGGCTTAGGAAAGCAGGCTGAAGCCGAGCAGTGTAAGGCCTTCCTTGGCCAGTAGGCTTTTTGACCTTGAGGGCTTCTGAGAAAGTAGATCTCTTGCTCTATGAATAAGCCCTTAAAAGATTTGTTCTTTCTTTTTGAACAGTGTTAATGAAGAAATTAAGCCCAGAACTACTGCAACTATAATGTAACTTTGAGAGAAGCCAGTTTGGGAACAAACGTGACTCTCAGAGAACTAACCATAGAGACAAAAGTTCTGAAAAAATAGGGCCAGATCATGCTTTTACCAGGTCTATAGCTCAACTACTTCTGAGTCAATATATGTCCTTTATTTTTATTTTTAAAAATTTTTGGCTGCTGGCCAGTATGGGGACATGAACCCTTGACCTTGGTGTTATCAGCACCACACTCTACAGTGTGCTAAACAGCCAGCTGCTCCTTTATTATTTAAATAGCCAGTTGAGTTGGGTTTTCTGTTAGTTTTGTGAACAAAACAAAACAAAAGAAGAAGCTGGCAATATAAATTGGGGGGGGTCATTGTCATAAAGTTGGGAACTGAAGCCCTGGGTATAGTTGAAGTCATCTAGTGAAGCCATATTCAGGACTGACTGTGTGCTCCTTTTTCCTTTTAGTCATCAACATCATTTGGTTCAGACAAAATCTACTTTGATGTTATTTTTCTCATAGGTTTCACTTGTACTTGAAATGTTTCAGAACTACCTACAAATTAAAAATTTTGGAATTCACAAAAATCCTACTATACAGCAAGAAACAAGCAGTTGTTTGAACTGCTTTTAAGGACAATATGGTAAAATTTTAATCCTACTGGTTTTCTTATATGGGATATAAATTTAAGGATTTTAACAAAAGGAATGAGAGTTTGATTTTCTATTATGATATTCCAGAAGTACAATTTGCAGATATAACTTTTATCTGGCCTTTTTATTTTATTTTTTTAAACAATTCACCCAATTCTGATTTCTGAGCTAAATAAATAATGCATGTGAATTTATTAATCTCATTGAAAATTATGATATTGATATATATATATAATTCAAAGCAATAAAAAGAACTACAGATTTGATGTTAGTACAGTGCTGATTTTGGAAAACCTGATTTCTGGTTTTTTTGTTTTGTTTTGTTTTGTTTTTTTGGCAGCTGGCTGGTACAGACATTAAACCCGGGACCTTGGTGTTATCAGCATCACCTCTGCTTGCTTTTTATAATCCCCAAATGTGTATCAGGAAAGCATATTTGATTGAAAATACCCAAGTATTATTTAAAAAACAAAACACTATAAGAGAAAATGGAGAAGGGATTTATAAAAAAAAAAAACAGTGAAGGAAAAATAGTTTACAAGAAATATATTACTTTCTCATAACAAGAATTTCTGGCAATGTTTTATGATGAAAACAAAACCAAGGGCATTGTAAACAACAGAGAAAATCAATATAATCAACCCTAAAAATAACCTTCTACTTTACAAAGATCTTAACTTTGTTACGTAAAATAGACATTTAAGTCATCTAGTCAAATGTCCTCATTTGTCCTCAAGACCACGTGTCTTGCCATCAGCTTAAGTGGAACTTTTGCCCCACCTATATGGAAATTCTGAAAATTCTGTTACAGTCTCCCAAATAAATATATCTCAGCTTCTTAGATTGTTGTGTTTTTCTTCTTCTATCTCCTCCACTTGAAATTCTAGCCATGTGTTCCAGGCCCTTGGGAAAATAATTAAATCTTAGGGCCTCAATTTTCTCATGTCGTAAAAGAGGGAATTAGACTAGATCAATAAGTCTTATCCAAGAAGGCATTTCCCTTGAAAATCAGAACTCTAGAGGTGAATGGGTGGTTGGAGGTCTTTGAGAAATCTACACATAACATTAAAATATAATTTTATTTTTGGAAAAGAACTGATGTTGAGAAATCTACACATAATATTAAAATATAATTTTATTTTTGGAAAAGAACTGACATTTTCAGATTACAAACTACAGAAAACTTTCCCTCAACAAAATAAACTTTAAAAATAAACTCTTTTGCAATTAATGAGTACCAGATGGAGGATGTGAGAGAAATAGGGTTCCCAGGGGGAAGGTTTACCAGAATCCCTCCCTGGTTGGGCTCTAGAGGCCACTTCTAGAGGTACATTGTACTGTCTGCATGTCTCCCTCTCCTCTGCCTTCAATGCAATCTCACGCAGTTTGCAGGTGCACCATGCCTCCCTCCAGTCTTACCTGCTGAAGTCTCAAGAGTGGATCACTGCTTCTCTTATATGTTCTGCTGGGTCTCAACACAATCCTTTCTGAAGAACTTGCTCAGAATGTTTTTTTGCTCTCCTTTCTCCATACTCTCATCAACCAAAAATGCTTTGTTATGAAAATGTGAATACTACACATTCACCCCTATACAGAATGCCTTATCCTATCTCTTGAGAATCAACAAGATACTGAACCCATGGGCTTTCAACCCCTAAGAGACCATGAAATCATTGTAAGTAGTCCTAGACTATGAGCACAAAACATTCTCCGTAGAATAAGTCAATATATAATGTGTGTGTATTAGTCTGCTTGGTGTTGCTATAACAGAATTACCTGAGACTGGGTAATTTAAAAGGAAAAGAGGTTTATCTGGCTTATGATTCTGGGATAGCTGCATCTGGCACAGGCCTCAGGCTGCTACTACTCATGGCAGAAAGTGACAGGCAGCTGGCAGGTACAAGCAGATCACATGGCAAGAGGAAGCAAGCGAGAGAGAGAGAAGAGGGTCAGGGTCTTTTTAAACAGCCAGCTCTCACAGGAACTAACAGAGCGAGAACTCACTCATTAATCCCCCCTCCCCCAGGGAGAGCATTAGTCCATTCATGAGGGATCCACTCCCATGACTCAATCAGTTTCCAACACTGCCACACTGGAGATCAAATTTCCACATGAGTTTTGGAGGAGACAACACATCGAAACTCCATCAGTATGTATTACTATTTTTCAAATATGTGACACAATGTGTATATAATATATATATGCATGTATAATGCATGTAATGCATTATAGCAACTGAATATGTTATAAGCATAATATAAAATGCTATTGGGATGCACAAAATTTAAATTTATTTTTAAAATGTTACTGAATTCAGTATATATCATGTACCATGGCAGGGGGTATTAAAATACCTCTTCTAACTCAACAATTTGGAAGCACTTGATTAAATCACTCATTGAGTATTATTCATGTACTATCTTGAATCATCTTTTTATTGGTGGAGTCAGAATGTTAGAGGGAGGTAGAGTAGATGGGGCTTAGAGACAAGCTAATTCACAATATTCCTGATCTACAAGTACTATTTAATTTCTCAAGACTATTTTGGCTAGTTGTGTAACTAATACTATTTTATTACGAGAAAATTTTGGCAGACTGATGGAGTTTGGATGTGTTGTCCCCTCCAAAACTCATGTGGAAATTTGATTCCCAATATGGCAGTTTTGAAAACTGATTGAGTCATGGGGGCAGATCCCTCATGAATGGATTAATGCTCTCCCTGGGGGTGCGGGGAGTAATGAGTGACTTCTTGCTCTATTAGGTCCCATGAGTGCTGATTGTTTAAAAGACCCTGGCACCTCCTCTTTCTCTCTCTCTCTTGCTTCCTCTTGCCACCTGCTGGCTGCCTGCCATTTTCTGCCGTGAGTAGCAGCAGCCTGAGGCCCATGCCAGATGCAGCTGTCCCAGAATCATATGCCAAAAAAACCTTTGTTCTTTATATATTACCCAGTCTCAGGTAATTCTATTATAGCAGCACAAAACGGACTAATACACAGACTCATTAGCATCCAAGAAGGTATTACTAATCCATCATCAACCTAGATTATAATTATAGGTCATTTAGTCATCCATCTATACCTATAACACTGGTTGGCAGGCCTTATCAGCTACGAAGACAGGAAAACATTCCACGGTGAAAACAGGCTGATGCAGTCTTCAAGTCAATGGGACAGAAAAGCTCTAACCATGATTTCACTTGAGGGCAAACACCAAGCCCCACCCACCTAAATTAGCTGTCCGGTGTCCCTTTTCTTCCTTGTAGCATATTTCACAGGATCCTCCCTACCCCACTGCTCAGGTGACAAGGCCTCAGGCTCTTTTCATTTTAAAGCTTTTTTTTTTTGCTTTTTTTTTTTAAAGATGACTGGTAAGGGGATCTTAACCCTTGGCTTGGTGTTGTCAGCACCATGCTCTCCAAGTGAGCTAACCAGCCATCCCTATATAGGGATCCAAACCCGTGGCCTTGGTGTTATCAGCACCACACTCTCCCAAGTGAGCCACAGGCTGGCCCTTAAAGCTTTTACTATTAATCATTTCAAAGAAAAGGAAACCACATAAGGAAGGTGACAAACAATGGGGGAAAGAATCACACCTTTGGAAAAGTGCCTGATACCCTAGGACTAGAGAGTGTGACTCCCTATTATATGCTAGATTATTATAGATTATTATGTGCTAATAGAAAAGCAGTGTGTTCTAGGCTAAATGCTTTAATTTCTGAAAGTGGATTTACCTGAACACTACTTAAGAGTGAAAGTAAGTAATGCTTTCAGTTTTTCCTGGAAAAAAGTTTCTCACCTTTGCAGGTGGGCCCCCAAAACCAGTTAAGACAGAATAATAGCAGTGTTTTTTGCTTTTAGGTCTTTACTCAGAAGACCTCTATTTAGAGTTCCTATTTTCTTAGGCCTCTGAACAGTAGAGGAATGAGATTCTCTCCAGCCAATTCCTCATCAAACCTTCCATTTTGATACATTTTATATTTGCCCACTTAGATGATCTGAAATAATATTAAATACATAAACAACTTTGGTCTACAAAAGATTTAGGAAAAAAAAAATCCTTAACAGTGTAACAAGTTTTATTTAATTTAAATTTTAGCTCTAATTTTAAGCAAACACCTAAATGATTTAATCTGTGCAAATTTTTCAACTATTTTTGGAATGCCTAAAACTTTAGCTTAAAAAGCAAGCAGAGAATGTAATGACTGCCAATTCCTCCGTCCAGTTATTAAACTATAAAATAAGGGTCAGTTCTAGCCATCATCTATACACACATCCAAAGATATTGTAAAGCACAGCTGTATCAATTGCAAATGAATAAGGGTGGCATATACCTTTTTGATAAACTGAAACTTACTAAAAAATGCATGAATCATTTTTATGCTATTTTCCCCCTGTACTAACAGTAGTTGCTGCTGCAAAAACAGCAGTTAAGTAGTTCAAAGATTAGCATTTGACAAGAGTGTCCTCATTTTTAAAAAGGCTGATACTTTACATTTTAAAGATACTGGTTCTGAATTGGAGATTATTCTTTTTAAAGGCTCCAGGCATTCTGATTCTATATCACACAGTCCTAATAAATACTAAAATCTACTTGGATTCTTGGAAATACTTTCTTCACTCCCAGCAGAACCTGGATCAGGGTTAGCTTTGATATCCCTGAGAAAGGCTAATGCTAAAATGTAATTTTTTGGAACAGTTATCATGATTATAATGGTCAAGCCATTGCTTTAAGAGTACATGATAACATGTATATACATTTTAAATACTATATTATAAGAAAAACTTCTTTATGTATGACGTTTCAGATTAGGTGTTCTATAGCCAAATGTTATAGAATGGCCAGCCACCAAAAATAATGTTATAGGGAAACATTTATGTTATAATCGCATCCCTTGAGTACTGCTCATTAACATAATAAAGGCCCTAAGAAGACCATCAATTAAAAAAAAAACTCAATTAACTTTTACTAATTCAGCTTTTCTCAAACACATTTGACCAAATATTCTTTTGTTTTGTTTTGTTTTTTGGTGGCTGGCTGGTATGGGGATCTGAACTCTTGACCTTGGAGCTAACAACACCACACTCTAACCAACTGAGCTAACCAGTCAGCCCTTTATATTATATATATATATATAATTATTGAGGAATAAAGTTTGAGAAACACTAGGTTTGAGGAAGTCTAACACACTCTTTAGTGTTAGATGCTTTGATTGTTAAACGAGTACTTAATAAGTTATGCAACTGTATTTTAATTCACATTTACATTAGATGTGTCCACAGCAGGCTAGACTCAGAGAATGGATATTAAAGAATTGATTGTGGGTGAAGAAATGGAAAAATGGTGTGGAGGAAGTGAACAAAGGAATAATAAAATAGTTGGGTCTACCCAGTCTAATTCTGAGCTTTATCTTGCTTATCTTTATTAAAATGAACTGGATGAGTTTCCTTATTAAGTAGATAGATTACATATAACTAGAACTAAGGTGATTAACAGGAGCATTTAAAAGCCAGGGAAAATTGAATAACTTATTAAAAACAACCAGAATAGAGTTCAAAAGCAATTGAAAGCTCAGTGAATCTATCTATTAGCTAACTGTATCTATACACATCTCTCCATCTGTTCATATACTTACCTATTAAAAGAAACCAATAATATTTCAGCTCAAAATATACTTCTTCGACATATTTCAGGATGGCTAATCAGTGGGGCTGGGAACAGGAGAATGGATAAAAGCTGTCTTTTGTGGAGGAGATTCGCATCTATAGAGGAAAATCCACACTGGTGAAATAAACAGCTAGGCTTTCTCTGAGGCCTCTCTCCGTGGTCTACCATCTGTTCTTTCTGAGAGCTGCTACCTGTGGGCGTCCATCTGCATAATAAGACAGGCTGTTCCTGTTAGGCTTTCCTCCCTTCACGTGTGATGCCAGAGCTCAGAGAAACTTGGTCCCAGGACATTATTCTTTGCGCTCATTCGTCTCCCCTGAATTCATTTTCCCTCCACCCCCGCCAGTGTCCCTCTACCCTATGAAGAATTCATTCATTTCCCTTGGATTCATTCATTTTCCCTGAATTCATTGCCCCCGTCCCCTCCAATGTCCCTCTCCCCTATGAAGAAAGGTCTGTAAACTTCTGTACCCCATTGGGTTATTGGGCAATCTCTCTCCTGTGATTCCCCCATACTATGCGTATTAAAATAAAATTTGTTATGCCTTTCCTCCTATTAATGTAAATAAGAATAGCAATATGAAATAGTACTGATGTTAAAGAATTAGTTGGTAAAAAGAACAGAAATCATGTACTATTTATCTATTCCTTTTATTTTTATTCATTTAATTATTTATTTTTGGTGGCTGGCTGGTATGGGGATCAGAACCCTTGACCTTCTTGTTATACCACCCAACTCTAACCAGCTGAGCTAACCAGCCAGCCCAGAAATTATGTACTATTTAGATGTTAATTTTTGTGTTAAGTTCTGTGATCCATAGGATTTTACTTACATATTTATTCTGTACCTCATCCCCCCCCCTCAAAATGTAGATTTTATTATAAATTACTTATGACAAACCAAACAAAAGTTACAAAGTAAACAAAGGCTTGGGAAAAACAGATATTAGAAAATTAAAGTAAAACCAGAATCAGATGATTATCCAAAGTCGACAATAGAAGATGGTGCTCAAGTTGAGTTCACATCTTCCTAATGACCCAAACAAAAAAGAAACAAGATCAATCCGGCTTCAAATTATCCACTGAAGATATATCACCACTGATCTTCCTGAAACTGAGAACTGAAAAAAAATCTATTGGTATGTAAAACAAAGCCATTGTGGGATGCACCACTCACAGCACCACAGCACATAAAATCACCTTCCAGGGAAAGAATTTTATAACATGCCTTGAAAATTGGGTGACAGTATCATGCCAAGGAAGAAGAAATATAATAAATCACAGAGAAACTAAAAGAATGAAGTTAAAGTATTTTGCACTCTGTTTATTTGTCTTAATTTTGGTTGGGAAAGTGCAGAATATTAGATTATCTACAGCAAGGCTTCTAAAGAGTGGTGCTAGAAATGACATTTTAGACAAGATAATCATTTGTTGTTGGGGGCTGTCCTGTACATTGTAGAATGTCTAGCATCATTCCTGGCTTCTATCCATTAGAAGCCAGTGAAAAACTCCACTTCCCTATTTAACAACCAAAAAATTGCCAAATGTTTCCTAGGGGCAAACTCACCCCCATTTAAAAATCAATCAATTACTGCTCTAGAGCATTGGCTTTTACCATTTGATGGAACTACAAATTCCATTAACAATCTGTTGAGAGCTATGGATTCTTTCACCAGAAAAACACCCATCTGTACACAAGACAAAAAAATGCACATGTAATTTTGAGGGCTCATGGCCTCTCTGTTTACCCAAGTTAAGAACCTATCATTTAAAAAATGGTGGATTGCATGTCTTTCAGGCAAACTTTTATGAATGTTTATTTCTTGACATTGAACCCTATATACATTTGGGTGGTTTTAAGGGATATGTGGGAAAATAGAAGAAGATTGTTCATAGAAATATGATTGTTGATGAAATGAAAGAAAATACTGCTTAGCTAAAGCTCACCAAAAGCGATTTCCATAATCAAGATCAAAATATCTTGGATTATTACTTTTTTCTGGAAAAAGTAAGGCATATTTTAAATGTTAAAATCAGAAATTGTGTTCTCATTGTGTACTCAGAAGACAATATTAGAAGTGAGACAAAATCTGAGTAAAATTGTTTAATGAAAGTTGTTTTAGTTAAATGTGTTGTTTCTGCATAACTAGGAACCCCTTACCTTCATCTTAGTTAGATCATGCTACATTTTATTTGAGAGTTCATACCCCCCCTCCTACTCTCATCCTTGAGATTTGAGTGGACTGACCCACCTTGTGGTTTCACTGAAAAGCACATGTCCCATTATGCCCTTTCAGAGCATGCCATCTGCCTATTCCAGAGACTATTTCAGGTGTGGTATATGACCATGCTGAGCCTTCATAAGTCAACCCAGGCATTTGAGACAACTTTTCTCCTGCTGTATGTGCTAAGCCATG
Source organism: Cynocephalus volans (assembly GCF_027409185.1). NCBI lineage: Eukaryota > Metazoa > Chordata > Mammalia > Dermoptera > Cynocephalidae > Cynocephalus > Cynocephalus volans. The sequence goes on along the minus strand of NC_084460.1, from coordinate 100,201,628 downwards.
TCCATATTTGTCACTATATAACCATGTCCATATTTGTCACAAATGTTGTGTGCTGATGTCCATATTTGCCACTACATTGACAGCATTCAACAAATATTTTTTAGTATTTTCTATGTGCCAGCCATGATTAAAACAACTAATGAGCTTATACTATAGTGAGAGATAGTAAATACATATATAAATAAAATTAATATATTTTTTTAAATGATGAGTGCTTAGAAAAGAATAAGCCAAAGACATAGAGGTATATGTTCTCCAAATTCTTGAGATTTTGGTTTAAAACATTTGATTATTTAATTAGTGGTTTCACTTTTTTAAAGCCAGTATAAAAGTTTAATGCAACTTTGATAGCATACTCTAAAGATAAATAATATGCGAAAGATATTATTAACTAATGACCTAGTGTTAGAAAGTAGAAAAATGTTGATTATTGTTTTCATTGCTAACATTGTCCCGAGGACTTTCCTATTTAATAAAAATCTATTGCCAACTATTTTTCTCTGTATTCATTTCCTAGGTTTGCTATAACAAAGAACCACAAACTGGTGGCTTAACACAGCAGAAACTTTATTGTCTCAAGATGTGGAGGCTACAAGTCCAAAATTTCTCCCTGAAACCTCTAGGCAAGGATTTTTCCTTGCCTTTTCCTAGCTTCTGGTGGAGCCTGCAATCCTTCACATTCATTGCCTCACAATCTTTCCCTCTGTCTCTACACGGCCTTCTCCCTATATGTCTCTGTGTTCACATTCTCTCTACTTACAAGGCTATCTGTCATTTGGTCAGGATTATTGAACTTATCTTTCTGGGGGACACAAATCAATCCACATCACCTTCTATAGATGTTTAACCATTTAATACCAAAAATACAACATTGTGCTAACTTACTGAAAAAAGAAAGTAGAACTACAGCTAATTAAATTGTATATATTTTGAACAAAAAAAACCTATTTATTTTGAGAATTGTAAAAATATGTAAGTGAATATTAACCACATGATTTATTCCAAAGATGCAATGGCATTTTTTTTTGACTCAAGTTAAAATATTATTGTTATTTTATTTAGATAATAAAAAAAACAATTCAGAAAAGTATACAAAAGGGAAAAATTCATAATTCCTTGAGACAAATAAATCTACTGGAAATGTTTTATCATTCTCCCATTCTCCCATACATTTCTCTAGATGTATTAGCTTTTAATTTATAATGTTTCCAGATTTTTGCATTGTCAATATTATGAAATGGATATGTTTAGATCTTATTTGTTAGAAACATTCTGAATCTGTGTAATCTAGAGTTGACGGGAGACAGTATTAAACTTTCCTGTGATAGACAACAACCATCTCTCTCCCCCAAATCATAATCCTTGATTCTCATTTAACCTCCAATGGTAGACCCCTTTTTAAAGTGGGTCTTTCTTTTTGGGGACAGCTATAAATAGCAGAGTGTTCTTCACTCTTCTTGGCCAATCAATAAACACTTTCTTCTAATGTTCCCCATTCGTCCTAATGCCTTCTTAAGCTATAAGAACTCATCTAATCTCTTATTCACTCTAAGTCCTTTCTTCTCTAAACTTAACAGCCCAATTATTTCAATTATACTTCATACAATGCAATTTCAGATGCATTTACTATCTTGCTCAATTTTTTCACTTGTCTCAACAACCTTGGAGAATTTGTTTGAGTTCTAAAAAATGCAAGAACATATGTCCCTCTTAAATTGTTTTCTTTAGAACTCAAGCAAATTCTCCAGGGATGGTGTGACAAGTGTAGTGAAAAGCACAGTGATTACCACACCTATTCCTTTCTCTAAAGTTTATTAATGAAACTTAAGGTAACCTTAGCCTTTTAACAGTTATGTACCACCATTAACTTATATTTAGCTTGCTACCAAATGAAATCCCTAGAGTATTTCCACATGTGCTGTTACTAAGACATGTCGCCCTCCCCCCATCTTGTCTATTATAATGAGAACTAGCACTGGCAATGATAATTAAAATTCACAGATAATTCTCTAATTACTTCTTATCCATTAATCTAAGCTCTTTCTACCACTAAACCTCTACAGAATCACTAAAAAGTATAAAAACAGATTGATTTGGAATCTGGTGTCTTTAATTGCATACCCTAATGAAATGGTCAGAAGTAAGATTCAGAAATAATGTAAAAAAGCTCGGAGTGTGGCGTAGATAATCATACTGATAATAACCAACAGCACTGCATTTTAATGTTTTATAATTCTAGTATTTTAAAGTTCGTATAGTAGCTTTCCTTTTAAAGTACACTAGTAATACAAATCATCTTTCATTTTGGTGAACAGCAGTTCAGTGGATTTGATTTTACTTGACTTCTTAACCACTTAGATTTCATCATTATGATTGATATACAAGTCTGACAATGGACATTTTGATAGTTCCATAATGTATCTATTTATTTTAAAGTTTTACTTTTTTATTTTTATGGTTATTTTTATTATTATTATTTTTACATTCTATGATGTTGCTGCAGAGCAATTGGGAGGCAGAGGGGAGGGGGAAATGGAAAAGAAATGGGATGGAAGAAGGAGGAAGGAAGAGGGGTGGAATTGAGGCCTGTGGCAGCTCCCCCATTCCCACAGCAGAGACCAGGGGGCTTCCAATGGTGATTTGGTCATTGCCAGGCTGGGTGCAGATGTCAGGGGTGTGTGGCAAAAGCCCTCACCCCCCAACCACCCCAGCATGGGAACCTGAGGCCCTTCTTGCTGTGGCTTGGTGGTCATTGTTGGGCGTGTGGCAGGTGCTGGGAAGGCATGCTGCCTCCTGCAGCAGCTCGGTGGTAGCTGTTGGGCTGGTTGTGTGTGTCAGAGGGATGTGGCTGAGGTGCTTGGCCCCCCACTGCCCCTGTTTGGGAGAGCCTAGGGCACTTCCTGTGGCAGCTTAGTGGTCATCAGTGGGCTGGTTACAGGTGTCAGGGGGCACATGGCCAAAGTCTGAGGCCCCTCACCACCCTGGCTTGGGAGAGCCTGGGGTGCTTCCTGTGGTGGCTCTGTGTTTGTCGCTGGGCTGGTTGCATGTGTCAGGGGGGTGTGATGGAAGCCCTCAGCCCCCCACTGTCCCAGCTCTTGAGAGCCCAGGGTGCTTCCTGTGGCAGCTTGGTGGTCTTCACTGCAGTGGTTGTGCATGTTGGAGTGGTGGGGCTGAGGCTGTCAGCCCCCACCCTTGGGACTGGTTGAGAGTTTTGGGGGCCATGGCTGAGTCCCCTTTCTAGCTTGGTAGCTCAGGGGACTTCCGGTCCTTCTAGGTTTTATATGTATTCTTTGGTGTAGTGAGACCTTTACTAGTTAATATCAAACTTTGTCTCTGGTTGTGGGTACTTTGTTTTTTCTTCCAGTTCTGTGTTGTATTATTTGCTATACCTACCACTTAAACTCTGCACTGGAACTAATGTGCTGTCCTTTGCTTACTTCTAAAATGGGGGAACTTCCTGTGGGGACCAGTACTTGAGCTGTGTGGTTGAGCTAAATTGCTGCTTTGCTGCTGATTCCCAAGGGAAGGCTTTTTGTGCAGCTCAGGTTTTAATGGTTGACTTTATAGGAACTTCTGGGTCTAGTGAAACCTGGTGCACCTGGGTTGTCTAGAAACTCTGGTCTGGGCTTGAATCTTTTCATCAATCTGCACCCCATGCAATTCTATATTCCTGACCAGTCTCCTCTCAGTAGTCATATGCTGACTGGGAGGCAGATCAGCTGTCCTTGCTGTGCTCTATTTTTACCCCCGGCCACCACCCATACTCCAAACACTTCCCATGGTACAGGCCATGCTCTGGTCCCTTGTGATGACTCACTGGCCTCTGAGTGGCTCCTTTTTTCAGTTGTGGCTCCTTGCTCCTATGTGGATCCACGGGAACCCTATTAGTGGTCTTGCTGGCCTGGGGGCCACCAAGGCTCTCTTCTCCTCTGCTGCCTCCAAGCAACTTCATCTGAAGGGCACAGCTGTGGCTTCTGCTGGCTCCTGCTCCACAAGCTCAGCAGCTCCAGCCTTCAAGTGGCCAGGGCTCCAAATGGTTAGATAGGTTCTTTCTTTCTCTCGTCGTGGCTTCTCCCACCTTCATGCACTCCATAGGTCTCTTCTCCTCTTCCCCTGAGCTCTAGTGGCTCCAGCTTGGCTGCCATTGCTTTTTTATAGTTGTAAATTTGTTGATTTGTGAGAGAGAGTGATGCTGGTTACCATCTATTCCACCATCTTGACCAGAAGTCCCTGTATCTATTTATTAACTCAATAAATATATATCAAGTGCCTTACATGTGTCAGGTCTGTCTCTTATCTTGCAATCTGAAGGTCTTCTGTGTGCATTTCTGTGCACACATTTGTATGTATGTATACATATATATATTTGTGGGGCCATGCTAAATATCATTTTATAAGAATAAAAGAGAATATGAAGGATTAAGGGCAGTCTTTACTCTTATGATCTGCTTTACAGGTCTCATCACAAGGAAATCCATGTGGACTAATTGGTTGACAATTAAGGAAAGAGGATGGAGCTCCTGAATTTAGTCTTTAGCTATGTTATTGTAAAATCTAATTGTGGGAGGGCAACTCATTTTCTATATTAATGAAGTAAAATCACTGCAGTGATCTTGAAATTTAAGTTTAGAGAAAATAACATACATAGCAAATTTGTAATGAAAGGTATTTATATGAAGCATTGGTATGTGTCAAAGATTTTAGTTTTAATTCCACAATTTTTTTTTGTGACATCAGAAATATGTCAGAAAAATATTTTATAAATTCACACGAATAAGGAAAAAAGAAAAAAATATTTTGGATCTTCTTTATTTAGCCCCTGTTGCACACTAAGAACTGTTTAGATATAATTACTGTGTGTTGGGGTGCAAAGACCCGTTAACCCAAGATATTGTGCTTTGGTATGCTTGAATAAAGAAGCAGACTCAAAGCCCTGGGACTCTCTGACACCCTCCCCTCAATTTTCTGTCACTCTCCATAGCACAGGATAAAGCTGTTCTCTTATCTGACTAAAGTCCGAATCCGTCAAAGAAGATGACAATTAACTCTGATCCCTTCCCTGAGTTTTCAATAACTTAACTTACATCACAGGAAGGAATATGGGAGTCTGTCAACACACCTGGACTAATTTTTGTCACAGACTATTGTCTTATATTTCAGTCCCATTTGGTATTTTAAAGAAAATCATTTATCAGTCATTATCTGCTGTGTGGGCCAAATAGACTTTGTTCCAGGCCAGCGTATGTTTTTCAGGCCCATTACATCCCCCTAAGAATTATTTACTCCTACACCCCCCATCTCCCCTTTCCCCATAGAGATGGGTATACAAGCTCTGTACCCCAATGGTAAAGTGGGATATTACTCTCTTGTTATTCCCCTGAGCTTTGCACTCTTTCAACACATTAAATATTTTTTTATGCCTTTTCTCCATATTGATCTAAATTTGTCAATGATTTTTATTAGTGAACCTTCAGGGTGAATAAGTTTTCCCTTGACCCTTACACATATCATAAAAAATAATCATTTATTTAAAGTCATAGTTGGGCCTTATCTTTCTGTATTACTATAAAAGGCACTGTGGCATATTTGTCCACTTACTGATAAATTGTATTAGCAGATATAAGCCATCATAAATCTTATTAAGATTATGTATTTAGAAGGAGTAGAAACTTTAGAAAAAACATAAAAGACACAAGATTGTTTTGGGTTCAGTGTCATCAACCCATGTTAATATAGCTAAAGAGTAAATTGTTACAAGAAAATAAGTACAAATCGAAGAATATTCCATTGTACTCAAAAGTTGGTCTTGTAGAGTTTTTAGAAAGAGAAATTGCTGCAGATACATGAATATAAGGATTAGCTAAAATTTTTATCATCTCCCACAAAGTGGCATCCATATGGTGGGCAAGGCTACTATTTGAATGTTAAACTTACAGAGATGGTGAGAAAAATACTTAAAAACAATTTGGAGTTAACAGAAACAATACTAACAAGCAGGTGTCCAAATCTGGCGAAGAAGGTCAGCAAAAGGAAAATATTGAGTGCTCTTGTCATAGTACCTGAAACCATTAAAGTTGAATAAAATTTCACAATATACAGAGGATGAAATGACTAAAGCGATCATAACTTAGAGTCGCCCATAGTTCAGGCTTTTTGTATTTTCAAAATATAAAGCTACTCTTCAAGTTCTTTTTTCTTTCTTCTAACTGGTATCAAAATAATAATTAGCAAATAAATTGTTCAAATAACAGTTTTTCTTCATTATTCGAGAATTTTGAGGTTCATGGCTACAATCTCAGGAAGGGGATTTGATCATCTAAGCGCATACCTTTAAATTAGAATTCTTAACTAAAGAGTACATATTTGAATCTTGATGTTATCATGTAATGTTTTGCAAGTTTATCACAAATACTTATCTAACACATATCTATACATTTACACAAAAGCTTGATGTCAGCTGTTCTGTACTCTAAAGATGATACCTTCTCCTTTCCTATGTAATGAGGGAAACAGTCTTATTTCTTAGCCTGAAGAGATATGGGCCAACATTTAAACAAAATATAAATAACAGGGATATCTCATTATCCTGGAGAACTTTCTGTTTGCTGCTGTTTCTTTACTCTCAACATTTAAGCATGTTAGTGACAACAATCAATGCTACAAATGGCCTCAGCAAATACCACACATTCCATGATGCTTTAAGATTCAAAAGGAGCAAATGTATGCCTGCTAGATTCAGCCAGTGAACAAATAGCCAGCACACATCATGAGGGGCATCTGTCATGAACACCTTCCCCAAAGGCTGCATTTCTCCTAAACAGCCTTCTTATTTGAAAAGAAGTTTGAAGTGGAAGATGCTCATTAGAGCCTCTCCTTCTTTCCCAGTAAAAACCAAAGCTATCAGATACTCCCTCTTGCTCTCACACTGGGACACAAGGCCTGCAACTTAGGCTCAGTCATCAGAGGCTCCCACCTGGGATATGTGTCACAAGGGAAACAACAAAAATGCAGGATCAGTTGGGAAAGCATTCATAGAAGCAATGAGAATCCACCGCAGAGAGCCAGGGACACCAGTGCCAGCAACAGAAGATCAGCCAGGCTGTTTCAGTGGATTTGATTTGTCTATATATCTGTTGTCCAACTTTCTTGGTGTCTGCCCAGTTAAGAACTGGGTCCTCCAGCCTTTCAAGAGATTCTTTGGGCAACTGTATATTTATCTAATATGTTCTTTTTTGCTTAAATTGGCCAGAATTCTCTTTTGTTGCTTGCAACCATGACCATGTGCAATAGAGTACCCTCCTGCCAATTACAAATAACAAATAATATTGAGCTGATATAAATAAAGAATTGCTAGAACCAAGAACCAGAAGATTTACCATCAAAGCACCAGGCTCTGAATTGCCTTTCTTGGACGCATTCTAAAGGCAGGATACTAGCCTCTCAATGATCACAGAGAAATGGCAAGAAGTAAGGGAGTTAGCAAGACTAGCTCTTGAGGTCCCTACAAACAGCAACCCCAGTCTATTTGATACTAGCTATTCCTGTTGTGACAGAGGTTTACAATTTAATTTATAGCTTATTATGTATTTATTTATTTAACAGCCCAAACACTTTATTTAAACAGTCGACATCCCCATTGTTTAAACAGTCGACATCCAGGACACAGCAGCCAAGTTCAGCACAGCCTTGGAGCCTTTTGTTCTGACCCCAACAGGGTGAGCACGTCACCCTCGCACATGGGGCCTGTCACATCACAGGTGATGGACTGGTTTGTGTCATCCACAAATTGCACGCACACTTGCGTGCGCTGTCCCTGCGAGCTGGTCCTTGGCCAGCTTAACAGGTTGCACAGGGCTGGGGTCCATGAAACGGGGTGGAGAGCTGCTTTTTCTATTTTTTGGCAGTTGGTGGGTATGGGGATCCAAAGCCTTGATCTTGGTGTTATAACTCTGCTCTGTAACCAACTGAACTGACCGGCCAGCTCAATAAAATTTTTTTTTAATATGACAAATTGTTAGCAATGATATTTTTGAGCTTTCTGCAAATCCGCAATGAGTAAAAGTGAGCTCACATGATTTGAAGAAGAGAAAGTAGGTCAAATACTATAATAAAAATTGAATCCCTTGATAGTTCTGCTGGAGTTAAATGAAGAAGCTCATGCTTTTAAACAGAGACACCTCAACAGGCCTAAATGGGATACAAGCTACCATCTCAGAATTTCTAGGAGGTGGGGCTTAGGCATGTATATATTCTATAGCTCCACACATAATTCAGATATTTATCCCTAGCGAAGAACCACTGTTTTATAGAGACCAGGAATATTCAGGAATAACCTGCTTAGAAAATATCGAAATCCTAGCTAATGACGTCTGTCTATATAAATAGAACTAATACTGTATTTCCAACTTTTTTCACTCTTTTCAATACTAACTCTACGTCTCATTTTAATCTAATTTTCTCCTTTATTTCTATGCTTGCCTCTCAATAATTGCCACAGACTCTGTGTACTTTTGTGACCCATATTTCATTCATTTTCACCTTTCTCAAAGTCAACACAGCCCTACCTGCGTACAACAGAAGTCTGCTCCTGCACTTTTCTCTATCTACTCCCCCACCTGTACCCTCCATGTGTTCCCATCACAAGTCAGTACCACACAGAACCAACCAGGTAAAGGAGCAAGATCAAAAATCAAAATTCAATAACCTTATGAGACTGGGCAGAATACCACTGCAGTGTTTAATGCTAAAATAACCATGTATAATGTTCCCTGAAATGCCTTTTGTACTAATACGGAAGAGATAAAAATAAAAAGTATAATGAAAAACCTTACATTTTTAGAGTGAATATAATCATTTTCACTTTCATTATGTTATAGTTAATGGCTTATGAATGCTAATAAACCTGTACATTTTACAACATTAGTGATAATGTCGAGTCATTGTCTGAGCCACATAACTTAACACTTAAATCTTCAAGTAATGAATTTATAGGTGTGCAAACAGAAGAGTATGACAGGCAAATAACTATATGTGTTTATTAAGAAGTTAATTAATTGAATTACAAGTGTCATAGAAGCATTTAATTACTATGCTGCAGTTACTACATTAATCTTAACCATGACCTCACACAACCCAAAATTACCCATCTCTTTTCTGGAAAAGAGTGACATGGAGGTCACTTGTAAAACTGCATAATCAAAACATTTGGAAGAGATAGGAAGTTATCTGTTCAATGAAATCCTTGTGGTTGATTCAGTGTTTTCATCTGCTTCTTAAGCCTAGTTTTGTCTCCCCAGTTTGCATTTTTGATCCTCTCACCCTTTGGAAAGGCAGATCTCTGTGAGAGCACCAACTACAAATTTCTCTGCTAACCCTGACAGGACTCCTTGACCTTGAAAAAACCTTGATAACACTGTGTAATTCTGTGAATTCTGTAACTGTGTTGACCACTAATGTCCATCTCTCTGAAGCCCTGGGGACCCAGGATGCCACATTCTGCTGTCTATTGTAGCATGAGATCAACACCCTTCAGATGTCCACTGTACATCATATTTCCTATTGCCAAAAGAACAATATTAATAAAAGATCTTCTACATATAGTCTTTTACAATATATTTTACACATGCAAAAGCTTGTCTTTTACATATATTTATCAATTACTTTTCTCCCACTATGGCTAAAATAGTTTGGATTGCTCATAATATCTATCATGAACAGAATTAAACTATGCTTTATCAGAATAGGCAAATTAGTAGAATATGCTAATCTCTAGACCAAAAAGGAACTTTTGGCAATGATGAACATGTTCTTCTGCACTGTCCTATAGGGTAGTCACTGGCATATGGTTATTGAGCACTCAAAAAGTGGCTAGGATGACTGAAAAATTAAATCCTTTATTTAATTTAAATTTAAACTTAAAAATCCACATATGGCTAGTGGCTACACTATTGAACAGTTCAGGTCTAGACTGTGTTTTTTTTAGGGCTTTTATCTCCTTTTTATCTCCAGGATTGTGCCTGGCACATATAATAAACATGTGCCACTAATAATGTTTATTAAATTAGTGAGTGTATTGTGGTTGTGTACTATGAGATTTGTTTCTAACTCCCAGAAAAACTGAACTAATAAGCACACAGAAACTAGGACAGAGCATTGAGTTCAGAACAGTGTATTCAATAAGTAATAACAACATGTATATTTTAAAGTAGCTTCCTATAAAATTGTTTCTGAATATGTTCTTTCACTCTCCAATGCAAACAGGAAAATCTGAACAATAGATGATCTCTGGAAACCAGACAATAGGACTTCAACTTTGAATTTGAAAGAACGTTGAGTTCAGGGGCTGCTGATCCAAGAAAACAAAGGCTAATTGTTTGCCTACGCTGGCCAACCTTTCAGGCCTCACTCAGAAAAACTGTCCAGAGGAGAAGAAACATGCAGAAGCAGGTGCTATATTTTTCAGAGAAGTGACAACAGATAATATCTCATTTGGAATACTGCTGGTCCTCTCAAGAAAACTGTACAGTAGTTCAGCCCGTACTCGAGAGCATTTTTCACCACATTGACATCACCATCAATTCTTGCTTTATCTTCTGTCTTCTGTCTTTTATATGATAAAAATAATTGTGGAAAAGCAGATTTGTTATCACCTGAAGTTTTCATTTTTTTCTCTCTATAAAGTACTAGGAAAGTTGGATTCTACCCTAGTTCTCCAGAATTGTATTTTCCTCATAAAATCTTAAATAGGAGAAATGAAAGAGCTTTGGAGAAGTTAATGATGCTACATGAATGCAATGTATTAATAATTATAATTATTTAAAAGTTCAACTATTCCTTTATTTAAATTGGTGATATCACTGACACTAGTATAGCTTCCTCAGACTTATCCATGATCATTAACATTTACAAAGGGCTTAACTGCTCATGATAATCTTCCAAAAGTTTAAGGAAAACTCTTTCTTAAGCCAATTAGTAGACAGGAGACCATTGATTGAACCTTAATGCAGACGAAATTGAACATATCCTAGGTTAAAACATAATTGTAACCAAGACTAGCTCTTTGTACAGTAGGTTTCTGACATTTGTAATTTCCTACTGTATATGAATTTATTTAATGCAGAAGCTTATGACTTTGGCAGAATCTGTGTGACCTGAAGCAAGTCACTAAATCTCTTCATGCCTTACTTTCCACCTGATTAACTGTGGGAAGATAATGAGGGACAGCCATAACAAAACCATAGACTGGGTGGCTTACACAACAGACATTTATTTTCTCACAGTTCTGGAGGCTAGGAGTACAAGACCAACTTGCGGACAAGTTTGTTTTCTTTAGAGGCCTTTCTCCTTGGCTTGTAGGTGGATGCCTCCTTGCTATGTCCTCACATAGCCCTACCTTTGTGCATGCACATACCTGTTGCCTCTCTGTGTGTCCAAATTTCCTCTTCTTATAAGGACACCAATCACATTGGATTAGGATCCACCCTAACAACCCCGGCACTTTAACTTAATCATCTCTTTAAAGGTCCTGCCTTCAAATACAGTCACATTCTAAGTGACTGGGGGCTAGGGCTTCAACATATGAATTTTTTTTTGGTGAGGGGACACAATTCAGCCCATAACATCTGTTCTAGTCTCTCCCAAGACTTTCGTGAAACTAGATTATGATTGGTTTGGGTCAGGCCATCTAGGAACTATCAATGTAGGAGTAATTGGCATTCTAACCATGTGTCCACATGATTTTTATTATTTTATTATCATCTGTGATATTGCCTAAACTCACATACTTTAGTGATTTTAGCCTCTTAAATTAATTGTTGAAAGAGGGAAATTTTAGCTATGATACAAGTTCAGTACCTCTTTTTCAGAGAGGATCTATAACATTAAAACAATAACTAACATTTGTGAAGTACTAACTATTAAACAAGCAATCCATTCAGAGCTGCAGATATATTAAGTACATTTACCCTACACAAGGACCCTTGAGGTAGGTACCACTATTATCCTGATTTTAGGGATGAAGAAAGGGGATATAGGATTGCTAAGTGGGGGAATTGGGATTCAAACTCAGGCAGTCTGAATCCATAATGCAAATAATAAGATATAGTCTGAAATTCTTGGTGACGCTTAGTTCCATCAGTTTCTGGCTATATCCTCTTGAGCAAGTCTTTTAACTTCTGGGTGCCTCCTACAAACAGTGCCTATTTTATAGAATTGTTGCAAAAGTGAGTGAGTATATAGAGAAAGACTTAAAACTGTAAAACATATTAAGCATAGTAGTTATTTCTTAAAAAATCATTTCCAAATAGTTGGTACAACTAAACTAGCAGGTGGTGACAATCTTATTGGGAGACTTGCAGATCTACTCACGTCATCACTGCCAGATTGACGATGACAAAGACAACTGACATATCCCATGCATGTGTAAATGAACAAAACTGAGACACAGAAGAACTTCCCATTCTCATTCATTCACTCATCTACTTATTAATTCATTCATTTAATATTTAAGTGCTTATTCTATGGTACTAAAAGAACTAAGATTATAGCAGGAGTTTCAAATAGATAAAAACCTATAATTAATACAATGTGACTACTACTACAATAAAGCTCTTCAGAATACACAAAGAAAAAGAGCAATTCATTTTCTTCTGGCACTAGATGAATAGGTAGTAAAGACATTGGGAAAGATCTCACGGAACAGATGGCATTCATAGGATGAGCTGGGTATCCTCAAGTGGTAAAGAGTGAGACATTCTCTCTGGAATCACTTTGTGCAGTATTAAAGGGCAAAGTATGCTGTTGAGCCAGCAAACTACCCATGCAAGTTCAACCACAGGAGGCTTGAATATGACCAGGTCTGGTGGGGGACCTGGGGATAGCTAATCTTCAAGCTATGGCAGTCATCTAGAACTAGGACACAAATGCCATAATATTGAAAGGAAATATAACATTATAGGAAGAGGAAAATCAAAGGGGCTGTGTTCACAGCTCTGTATTCTTAAAGATGATCTAATGTCAATATTTAGAAACTCCTCAAAACTCAAGAGAGTAGACCCAAAAGCATGAATTAAGATATTATTGCAATAATGTAAATAAGCAAATAAGAGATTCTGAATTATGGCAGTGGAATTTGAAAACTGAAAAGAATGAATGGGTTTAGAGGCATTCTGAAGTAAAATTCATGGAACTTGTTGAATGGTTGAATAAAGAAGAGGAAAAGAAAAGGGAAACAACTAAGTTGAATCATATGAAAATTGCCATTTTTGTATATAAAAAATGGTAGGATGTTGGCAATAGGGTTCAACCTAATAAGATAATATCTATATTTTTATTGGGTTAAGTGAATAGATGACCCATTAACTGAAAGAGTATAAAGAGGAGTTTGAGGAGTGATGAGAGATGGACATTAATTCAATTGGAACTGAGGTGCCTGAAAGTTTTCAAGTGGACAAATAGGCACTAAGGAGACCTCTGAGATGTTGATGGTAGTTTACACCATAGGAGTTGTAGTGGATTGGATTATGTCCCCCCAAAACTATTGAAGCTTCAATTGTCTCCCAAGTTTTATATGTTAGAAACTTGACCCCCACTGTGACTATTAAGAGGGCGGTAGATCCTATTATGGTAATTGAAAGGTGGAGCCTTGAAGAGGTGATTAGATTGTAGGATCATGTAGTAATGAATGGATTAAAAATGGTGGTCAGGGGTGTGGTTCTGATGACTTTAAAAGAAGAGGAGAGTCTGTCTCTCTTTCTCTTTCTCTGCTCTCTCTGCTTCCACCATCTTGCAATGTGAGACCCCTGGGTCACTGTCACCACCACCAGATGGACTTTGGACTTCCCAGCCTCAGAAACTGTAAGCGATAAATTTTGCTTTCTTTATAAATCACCCAGTTGCAGGTATTTTGTTACAAGCAACAAAAACTGACTAATATAGGAGTTAATGAGATCACCTGGGTAGAGTGTAAAGAAAAGAAGGAAAGACCTGAGTATGAAACCATGTGTTTGGGCATGTGCATGAGTGTGGAGGGGAAACACTTAGATAAATATGGAGATGACAAGAGATGGGTGAATTAGGAAAAGAAGTCATGAATAATGCCTTATAATCCAAAGGATAAGAGAAATTTAGATCAGTCTGGATGATTTAAAACTTAAAAGGGACACCTGTATGTGGGAGCCAAAATGTGCCCATTGACCCTTTCCAATGCAGAAACAATTTCCATGCAGTAGTAAAAGTGCAAATGTGGGAGGAGGTGTGGATCAAAGACCTACAAATGGACACAATTAGTAAAATAATCCTTCAAGGTGTCTGGAGGAGAAAAGAGGATGAAACAGAGAAGTATCCACAAAGAGAGGCAGCAATGAAAGAAAGGTTTGTTTGACTTTTGTCTTGGGTGGTGGTGGTTTTTTTTCTGAAGATGGAAAAAATAATGCCTGTTTACAGGACAATAGGAAAGATTGAGTGATGAGAGAATGACTAAAGATGGGGGAAAGGGGGAGGGAGACACAACAACAACAACAAAATAAAGATATGTGAGAAGAAGGTGTGCAGATCTACTCACAGTGTCATCACTGCCAGACTAGTCATGGCAAAGCACACTGACATGTCCCCTGTTTGTCCCTCCTCCAAAACAGAAACACCTTATAGCTATGATCCAAAACACATGACACCAAAATATGGAGCATTTTTGTAAGACAAAAATACTTAACGCATGGTGGCTATACCTTAACATATACCTGTAAAGTGTATTTAAGCAGCCCAAGAGATCATACCTATCAAGCCTCTATACATCCTTTAAAGAGAGAATTAGATTTTAAGTTGGGTTAATTCTTTAACTTTTATACTCCTGGAAGTATTCTGGCTTTTTCTCTCACTATCTTAAGTCCAGTGAAGAGTGACTGAGATGAATTAAAATCTGTTAAGGAAAAATAAGTAGAAGAGTTTACATTTTTCAACCCATATTTGAATATGATTTTTCATAGCAAGGATATGTGCTCCTCAAAGGCTGATAACATATTTTATCTTTAAAATTATTAGATCAAACATTTAGAGAATGAAAGTTGATAGTTCCTAAATGTACAATATTATCTAAAATGAACATAAATTGCGTGAACCTTCAAGTTTTCATCCATTATAAGACGACCTTTGGAAATTACTTCTGCAGCAATAAAACTAAACGTTTAAGGATGATGCATGTGCAGTGCATTAAAGTTAGAAATGTTTACATGGCACACACTGCAAAAGATGAATTGGCAGATCGGCCAAAGCACCACTCTCTATCTATGCTTTTTTTCCTTTTCACCTGAGCAAAAAGCAATGAAATATCTGTTTCAAAGGTATCTTTAAGTGCTACAGCTCATAATTTTAGTGCCCTGAGGTAAGAGAAGAAGGTAATGATAGTGGTAGTCAGAATTCTTAGGTCAAAAAAGAGCCTGGTAGTAAATGGACTGAAGCCCGCTTAGGTCTGTTTAAGACCTTGGATTTCCATGTGTCCTGATTGGCCTTGGAGTGATTCCAATCACCAGAACCCAAGAGGAAAAAGCAGCCTTAGGGAGGACTTAAAACTTGAAAAGAAAAACCCAATCATGCAAGCCTTTAGGAATTGAGTCTAAAATGAATGGGGAAATTTTATTATTTTACATAGACCCTTCTCATAGTTCTTATTCTACACCTTTAACTTTGCACCCTCTCTTCCTATTCACCCTTTCTGAGAGGAAGAGGTATTTGTCCTGCTTGCCAAGACAAATTCCTCCCCCTGGGATGCATTTTCTGCTCTTTTTACCAGGCCCTTGCTACATTCACTATCTTAAGTCTTTCCTGTAACTTCAGTTTCTTTCCCTTCCTAATACAAATCCGGAGCCTACCTAAATTTTAGGTCTACTTTCTAAATAAATCAAACCAAAACACAACAAAAAATAAGCCAACATCATCATCCCTAGACCTCCTTGTCATTCCCACAAGCAATATCCGTTCTCCTTATCTTTTGTTATGAAACAAACCATATACTATTCAAACAATAATTTATTATTCTCTCTCATGGTTCTGTGGGTTGATTGGGTTCTGGTGAGAAATTTTCACTCAGGGTTTCTCAAATAGTTTTTGTCAGATGGTGGTTGGGGCTGGAGTCAGGAGAAGTCATCTTCACAGACGTGTCAGGTCTGACCTCTCTTCATCAGACTCTTCTTGTGGCTAGCTAGGGTTTTCCCACAGATGGCACTCTCAGTATAACTGGACTTTTTACATGGTGGCTGGCTTTTCCCAGGGCAACCATTTTGAGAGACGGGAAGTGGAAGCCACTTGGATCCACCTCTCAATGAGAGGAATGTCAAAGGATTTGCAGCCACCTTTAATCCTCCACATATGCCTCCTCACTTTTCTTCACTGCAAATGTTCTTGTGGTAATCCTAAAAGTATGCTGCTGTCATGTCTTTCCTACTACTTCTGTCATCCACACATATGGCTAACATTTATTGAGAGCTTATAAACTGCTAGGCACTATGTCAAGTACTTTTTTAACATTGCCCCAAGGTAAAATCTATAAGCTAGGTATTATTACTATCATTACCTCCATTTTGAACATGAGCAAACAGAGCCTTAAAGATTTTAAATTTCTTGCCCATAGTCACTGTCTTAGCGTGGGCTGACATAACAACAAACCACAAACTAGGTGGATTAAACAACAGAAAAGTATTTTCTTGCAGTTTTAGAGGCTGGAAGTCCAATATCAAGGTGCTAGTATGGTTGGATTCTGGTGAGGGGTCTCTTCCTTACTTGCAGACAGTTGCCTTCTCACTGTGTCATCACATGGTTGAAAGAGAGAGGTAGAGATCTCTTTCTTCCTCTTCTCATAAAGCCACATTCCTATCAAATTAGTACCCACACTCTTATGACCTCATTTCATCTTAGTTACCTCCTAACGATCCCACCTCCAGATATAGTTACACTGGGGGTTAGGGTTTCAACATATAAATTTTAGGGGAACACAATCCAGTCCATAGTATTCTATCTCCTACCCCCCCTCCCAATTCATGTCCTTATCACATGCAAAATGTATTTATTCTACCTAACGGCCCCCAAATTCTGAACTTATTCCAGCATCAGCTCTAAATTCTAAAGTCCAAAGTTTCATCTGAGCATTATCTAAATCATGTATGGGTGAGATTTGAGGTATAATTTATCCTGAAACAAGATTCTTCTCCAGCTATGACCCTGTTTCAAAATAGATTAATGAGAAAAGCATAGGATAGACATATCCAGATCTTACTGTCAGGGTTCTCAAGAGAAATAGAACCAATAGGAAACACACACACACACATGAGGGGCCTTCAAAAAGTTCATGGAAAACGTGTATTACGAAAAAAAACTATTCATGGATTTCAAAGTTTTTTGCACCAAAATAAACTCATACTAACTGGTTGTAACATGTCTGAACTGGGTCTAGTTTTAGGCACTAAGAAGTTTGATAAGACATTAGTTAGATAGTAGCCCCTATCAGAGCAAGATCAGTTCTGCTAAAATGGAAGCAAGAACAATCATCAAGTTTATAATGAAGCCTGGGAAAAGAATGATGAAATCATTGATGCTTTATGAAAAGTTTATGAGGACAATGCCACCAAGAAAGCAACAGTTTACAAATGAATAACTCATTTTTAAGAAGCGATGAGATGATGTTAAACATGAAGCCTGCAGTGGCAGACCATCCACAGCAATTTGGGAGGAAAAAAATAATCTTGTTCATGCCTTAATCAAAGACAACCAATGAATAATAGCAGACACAATAGCCAACACCACAGATATCTCAATTGGTTCAGCTTAAGCAACTTTGACTGAAAAATTAAAGTTGAGCAAACTTTCCAGTTGATAGGTGCCAAAACTGTAGTACTTAGATCAGCTGCAGACAAGGGCAGAGAGTTCAGTGGAAATTTTAAACAAGTGTGATCGAGATCCTAAGGCATTTCTTCAAATAATTGTAAAAGGAGGTAAAACATGGCTTTACCAGTGCAATCCTTTACCAAGAAAAAGCACAATCAAAGGAATGGCTACTGAGAGGTAGAATGGTCCAGGCAAAGCAACAGTGGACCAGTCAAGAGCAAAGGTCATGGCAACTGATTTTTGTGTTGCTCAAGGCAATTTGCTTGTTGGCTTTCTGGAGGGACAAAGAATGATAACATCTTATGAGAGTGTTTGGAGAAAGTTAGTCAAAGCTTTAGCAGAAAAACACACAGAAATCTTCACCAGAGTGTCCCTCTCTACCACAACAATGCTCTTGCTCATTTCTCTTCTCAAACAAGGGCAATTTTGTGTTTTGATGGGAAATCATTAGGTATCCACCTTACAGTCCTGATTTGGCACCTTCTGACTTTTTGTTTCCTAATCTTAAAAAATCTTTAAAGGGCACTCATATTTCTTCAGTTGATAGTATAAAAAAGGCTGCATTGACATAGTTAAGTTCCCAGGACATTCAGTTCTTTAGGGATGGACTAAATGTCTGTGGCTGGTATCATCACCTGCAAAGTGTCTTGAAATTGATGGAGCTTATATTGAGAAATAAAGTTTATATTTTTAATTTTTATCTTTTAATTCCCTTTTTCCACAAACTTTTTGAAGTTCCAGTGTGTCTGTGTGTGTGTGTGTGTGTGTGTGTGTGTGTGTGTGTGTATACAGAGAAAGAGAGATTTATTTATTATAAAAGATAGATTTGCATGATTTTGAAGGTTGCAAAGTCCCAAGATCTGCAGTAGAAACATAAAATCCCATGAGAACTGATATATAGTTTCAGGAGGAATCCAATCTCCTGGCCTGTGGACCAAGAGAGCTGATGGTGTAGGTTTCAGTCTGAAAACCAGCAGGCTTGAAACTCAAGAGCAGTCAATGTTCAGTTCAAGTCTGAAGACCAGAAAAGACCTATGTCCCAGCTTAAAGCAGTCAGGGAGGAGGAATTCCCTCTTACTTGAGGCAGAGAATCCCTTTCCTGTTATATTCAGGTCTTCAGGTCTTCAACTGATTGCATGAGGGCCACACACATTTGGAAGGGCAATCTACTTTATTTAGCCTACTAATTTAAGTGTAAATCTCATTGAAAAACACCCTCACTGACACACCCAGAATAATATTTGGCCAAATGTCTGGGTGATCTGAGCTCTAGTCAAGTTGAAACATAAAATTAACCATCACGGTCATATAGCTGGCTTTTTGATAGACTGACTAGGAATTTATGACAAACTTATTCTTGTTTACTCTTTAATTCTTCACAATATGCTTTTATTTTGCTTGACACTGTTATCTTCAAGGCCACCACTGATTTGCCATTTATCTCGACCAAATGTCTTTATAATCAGGTCTTTCTTTTCACTGTGGCCTTTGATCCTGGTGACCAATGTATCTTCCTGGAATGCTTATCTCTTGGTTTCTGTTTATATCTGTAACTATGATTTTTCTTAATTTCACTAAAGTTCATTGTTCCAGAAACAATCTCTCTGCATACTTGATTCCTGTTTTTTTGTATTTAGCATTCATCTTTCTCCTAGATATACATTTCATAATTTCAAATTCTTCACTAGTCATTTCTACTCAAATGTTCAAACTCAGCATGCCTCTGAATAAATATTAATTTTCATTCTCAAACTTGGTGTTGCCGTTTTCCCAAGATGATTTATTTCAGATAAAGAGCATTTGTCAGACTCTCAGTCACTAAGGCTCAAAACTTTTGTGAGGTGATTACCTATTAGTTGTCTGTGTTGTACCTCTTCCTTTTGGGAAACTGTTTTCCCCTGCCTCTCGGTCCTAGAGATTCAAAGAGGCTGACCCAACCTCCAACTCCAAGTGTAAACATCTGACTCAGGCTGAGCCATTAACAATCATATTCTGCTTCTTTGTCTGAAACATATGAAAAAGATGCTCCCTTTTGATAGAGATCTCCAAACCTCTAAAATAATGTAATTCTGGAGATGCCAGGACCCATCTTCTTCACCACATATATAGAACCTGCCTGAAGATGAAGCCAATAAAAGGAAAAAAGATCTAAAAAAAAAAATAGTAAATTACAGAATGTCTTGATTGAATATATGAACCAATAAATTTCCATTTTTGTTTAAGCGAGTTTGAGTGGCTTCCTGTCACTTGTAATCTATAGGGTCCTGACTGGTGCCCCTGCCATTATATTTGACTCTTGTTCTCTTAACCAATTCCTATTGAGTCTACCCCTAAAAAATCTTCTTCTGTGTATTATCACAGCCACCACCCTAACTCCAAATTTCATCATCTGTCATCTAGAGTAAAGCAGTAGCCACCCTCTTGTTGTAGAACTTCACTGTTCCAATCAATCTATTCACTGTTATAAGAAACTCTATTTCTGAATTAGTTTTGATTTCGTTGAACTTCTTGGCTTCTCATTCAAGGCCATTCACAGTCTGTCTGTATTTACCTGTGGAGACTTATTTCTCAATTCACTAGTTCCTATAGTAGAATTCAGTCCTAAAGGGTATAGACTCCGGAACCAGATTCTTTAATTTAAATCTGGTATTTGTCACTATATAAACTTATCAGGTTTCTTAACTTCTGTAAGCATCAGTTTCTCATCTGTAAAATGGAGTTAATAACAGTACCCACCTCATAATGTTTTTATGATGATTACAGCAATTAACATTAATAAAGCACATTGGGCATTCCTGGCACATGATAATTGTTAAAGAAAGTAAAATGCTGGAGTGTAGAAATATTTTATCTTGTCTTTTGTAGCCCATGTGCTTAACACATTCTGATACATGGCAGGTCCCCATTAGAAGTTTACTGAATGAATAAATTAATGAATAAATGAATAAAAGCAGCTTCTGTTCCTCTCTGCTCATCAAGCAAACAAACATCCCTATTTCCCAGGAAGGCCCACACCCGTGTTTCTACTTCTGTGCCTTTATGCATACTATATCTTTGGCCAAGCACATTCTTTTTCCCCACTTTGCATATGAAATACTGCCCATTCTTCAATACCTTACTCAAATGCTGCCTTCTTGAAGCAATTGCCATAGATCCAGTTTGCCAAAAATAAATGCAATCCTCCTACACCCCCAGAAAACATCATCTGAGTTACCTAGATTTCTCTAACGGCACCTATTTTTTCCCTGCCTTGTATTAGAAGTTATTTATGTATGTACATTATCTTCTTTTTAAAGGATAATGATTACAGGAGGTGGAAGAGGGATTCTGTTTGCATTATCCCATAGCACCTAGCAGAGGGTCTTGCGTGTGGTAGATATTTAGTATTTATTTTTGTGTTACTATAGATGACTCTCATGCATATGTAATAAGATTTACTGTTAGTAGGAATAAATAGGGATAGGTTAATATTGAAGCTTTAATTGGACTTTGAGAAGGAAATGGTACAATATTACTGAACAAAATAAGACAAAAGCTTTAGATTTAGCTGAACCTGATCAGACCCCACTCAGACCAGTAGCTGCAAATTTGGCTTTGTCTGTTTATAATGAAGAAAAGAGATAGCAGGCTTACTACAAATATCAGAAAATCAAACCAAGCATCACCTTGAGAAAATGACTAATATCATAATCTGAATATAGCTGATATGTGAGAGGCAATAACTTGGACAGTAACTGATGAAATGGGAAAAATTAAATAATAGGTGGGACCTGCCCATCTGGGAATAGACTCAAAAAGAATTATCTTGGAATGTCCATGTAAGGCTCATATCTCAAGTTCCAAATAATGGTCCTGTCACATCAACCCCACAACTCTGGGACTGTAACCCTAACTCTCTAGTTAGGTGCAAAAAATTACCAGACAGATCTAAACTAAAAAACAAGAATTTAAAAATAGGAATAAGAACAGAGCTCAGAAACAAATTTAAATCCATAGATTTAGCATTTTGTACCTAATTTTGATAAAAGAGTACTGTCCAGTTTGAAATTATTATATCTTATTTCTTTAATTTTTAGGGTGATTAAAGCATTAAGAGACTCTCTTATGTTAAAATTGTTAAGGCATTTTGAGATGAGATCAAAGATGGCAGAATTGGAGGTCCCCAGCTTCAGTCTCTCTCACAATTGATTGATTTACAACCATTAAAAAGCAAAGACTGCCAATCTGGGACTGCTGGGGCTTGGGGAAAAAGAAGAGACCTATGGAGCTCATGAAGGCAGGAGAAGCCACTGCAAGAGAAAGAAGGGGCTACTCTGACCATTTCAAGCTGCAGCAGCTTCAGGGCCAGCCCAGTAAGGGATGGGAAGAAGTTGTAGCACACGGAGCAGGAGCCAACAAAAGCCACAGCTGTTCCATTTGCATGAAGTTGCTTGGAGTCTGCAGGGGAGAAGGTGGCCCCAGAACACACCATACCAGCATCCAGGCCATTGAGACTTCTGACAGGGTTCCTGTGGACCCACATAGGATCAAGGGGCCACTGTTGACAGAAGAGAGGGAGCAACCCAGAGTCCCGTGAGTCATTGCAAGGGACCAACACAAGAGACTAGTGCACAGCCTGCCCCATGGGAAGCTTTTGGAGTTCGGGTGGAGGCTGGCCCACCAGCAAAACCTTGGAGCACAGCGTGGGAACTGGTCAGGGTGATAGAACTGCATGGGGTGCAGTTTGCTAGAAAGACTGTCAGAGCAGAATTACCACACAGCCCAGGTATATCTGACTTCACAAGACCCAGAAGTGATTAAGCAGCCAATTAAAACCTGAACCACACAAAAAGCCTTCCCTAGAGAATCAGCAGCAAAGTAGCAATTTAGCTAAACCACAAGGCTTAAGTGCTGGTCCCCATAGGAAGTTCCTGTAATTTTGGAATTGACCCAATGATAACAAATTAGCTGCAGTGCAGAGTTTAAGTGGTGGTGGTAAATAATAATCCAACACAGAATTGGAAAAAACAAACAAACAAACAAAAAACCTTGAAAAACACAGATCATAGACAAAGCTCTGATATTAACCAGTAAAGGTCTAACACCATCAGATAACACATATAAAACCTAGAATAGGTAGCAGTCTCCTGAAATACCAAGGAATCAGCATAAAGACATAAAAAACAAAAAAGAACAGAGAAATATGACACCATCAAAGGAAACAAACCAAGCACCAGCAATGGACCCAGGGGAATAGCAGATTTATGAAGTGTCTGACAGAGAATTCAGAATAACCCTCTTAGGGAGTCAAAAGAAAACACAGAAAGAAAATTAAATGATGTCTGGAAAACAATCCAGGAGCAGAATTAGAAACTTATCAAAGAACAGAATCAATTAAAAAAAAAAAATAGAAATGCTAGAGATAATGAATACATTATCTGAACTGAAAAACTTGATAGAAAGTTCTAACAACAGATTTAATCAAACTGAGGAAAGATCTGTGAGCTCAAAGATAAAACATAAAATTATCAAACCAGAGGAGCAAAAAGAGTAAGAAAATATCAAGCAGATATGAGACTCTCCCAAGCAAAATAAACTCCACATACTTAGCATACCTGAAGAAAAAGGAAGAGGTGCAGAAAGCATATTCAAGGAAATAATGACTGAAAGTTTCCTGAGTATGGAGAAAGATGACAGCAACCAGGTACAGGAAGCTCTGCAGTCGCCAGTCAAATTTAATCCAAGGAGGAACACTTCAAGGTGCATCATAATCAGATTATTGAAAGACAAAGACAAAGAGAGGATACTGAAAGCATCTGCAGAAAAGAAACACATAACATTCAATGGAGCCGAGATACGTCTCTCAGAGAATTTCTCAGTAGAAGCCCTACATGCCAGAAGAGAACGAGATGATGTATTCAGAGAGCTGAAGGAAATGACTGTCAGCCAAAAATTTTCTATCCAGCAAAACTAACCTTCTCATATGAAGGAGAAGTGAAGTCTTTCCCAGACAAACAAAAGCCAAGGAAATTCTCCAACCCTACACCTGCCTTACAAGAAATGCTAAAGGGAGTTCTTCAATCTGAAAGAAGGTGATGCTAAGGAACAGCAAAAAACATTCAAAGGTACATATCTCATTAGTAAAAGTAAGTTTACAGGCAACCTCAGAGTACTCCAATGTCATAAGGGAGGTGAATAAACTGCTTACATCCTTAGAATGAGGAGTAAAGGACAAACCTAACAAGACACAGAAATATGCAAGAACCATATAAGAGACAGGCAATATTAAAAGATGTAACTTGAAACAACAAACTGTCAAAAAGTGTGTGTGTGTGTGTGTGTGTGTGTGTGTGTGTGTGTGTGTGTGTGTGTGTGGTGGGGGGATGATGCCAAAGCGTACAGTTGGCTTTAGTTCTTTTTTCTTAGATATCAAAGTTAAGTTGTTATTAGTCTAAAATAATTTGTTATAACCATAGATAGCATAATTTTTGTAAGCTTCATGGTATCTATAACACAGAAACTTTTAAGAGACATACTAAAACAAATAGCAAGAAATTAAAATAAGTCAGGCACAGAATGACAAATATCACATGGTCCCTCATCGAAGTGGAGAGTAGAATAATGGTAACCAGAGGCTCAGAAGGGAGGGGTTGGGGGAAGAAGAAGGGATAGACTAATGGGTACAAAACTATGTTATCTACCCTAAGTGAATCACTCATTGTCCAGTATATGCATGTATTGAAACAACATACTATACCCCATAATAATAAATAAAATTGGAAAAAAAAATTGTTAAGGCATTTTGTTGCTTAAGTTTTTAAAGTTTAAATGTTTGGTAAAATTTTATTGGTTATGTGCATGTTTTATTAATTGTATTAATAGTATGTTAGTAATTAGAAAATGCCAAAACAGATTGCTAATTAAACAATGTACAAATAGTAGAATGTATTCCTGTCATTGCACTAAGGCCCCTTGAATATTAATGACTATATTACAGACTAAAGCATGGATTTTCCAATAATGAATCACAGCATAAATATCTAGTTTTAATCTGCATTAACCCTACAGTGAAATATGAAGAAAATATGTAACAACCATCTGGAGTAGTCTCTTTATACTGAAAACTTTATCAAAAATGGAAAGTGACTTAAAAATCTTAGAATGGTGAATTTAAGTTATATAATCACTGAAAAGAACATTCTTAAGTAAAATTAATAGTGAAAGAATACACACAGAGCCTCTGAGTTGTACTTAGCCATGACTATATTAGTTTGCAAGGGCTGCCACCCTAATGACCTCATTATAATTTAATTACTTTTTTAAAGACCCTATCTCCAAATACAGCCACATTCTGAGGTACTGTGGATTAGGACTTTAATATACAATTCTTTGGGGTAACACAATTTAGCCTTTATGGTGACATAAAGTTTTTGTCCTATTTTATTAGTGAAAATTTTCTTCTTTACAAAGCTCCCAAAATGTAAACCAGTGGAATAGACAAATTCATACATATTTCAAAAGATAAAGTCCAACCCTTAAATGTATCTATTCATAGTAGTCATGTAGAGATATGAAAGCAAAATGTATATGGATACTCAGATGAGCCTAACTCTGAATAGACCCTGAACTTTATATCCCACACTTACTACAAATGACCATCAAGATTTTCCATATGTCCCAAGGTAAAATGATTATTCTTGACAGAGTGTAACCTGGATCCGTCATAGGCAAAGTTGTAAAATAACAAAATGTACTCTCAATAATCTTTCACTTCCCATTCATAAAGCCTTCTTGGGCAGGGGATTAAGTCTCTTATATTTGATCATTCACCACCCTATCAAAACTTTTTCAGTTTCATTCATACATTACTCTTTGAGTACAGATTAGTACAGCTCCTCTAGAAAGATTCAACCATATTTATCAAAATTAAGTTGACGCAGAAATCCTACTCCTGGGAATTTATCCTACTAATATACTTATCCTTGAATGAAATGATGCAACTACAGAGCAATTCTTTGTGGCAGTGTTTACAGTAGCAAAATATTGAAGAGACTTAACAGTCCATGAATAGGTGACAAGTTAAATACATTTGTTACAGCCATGCACTAAAATACTACATAACAGAGAAAGAATGAAGAATTCACTTTTGTATTGATAAAGTTCTCAGAGGTGTAATGCTATAAAAGTAAGATGCAGAAGAGTTTATATCAGAGAATAAGAATATATACTTCCAATCATTTGTATCTGCATTTTAAAAAATTCTGGAAGAACCCAGAAGACACCAATAAAAGGATTAATTGTGGAAGAATGATGCAGGGTAGGAATGGAGACAGAATTTTTCACCAAAATATTTTATATTGTTTGACTTTGAATCATGTGAATGTATTACTTCCTGAAGGAAGAAGGACGTTTTTAAAAATAGGCTTCATTTGCTGTTATTAGAAAAAAATGATAATTTTCAGGTATTTTCAGTTACATCTAGTACATACAACTCATTTTTCCCAAAGATTTTTATATTTTGGATACTTGTGTCCTACATAATTTATCATTTGGCTCAGAAGACCTGTCCTAGTTTGTACAGCATATTATATAGCTATCCTACTTACTGAGAATCTTACTATGTGCTCAGCAGATCTGATTTTCTTTTTATTGTAGTAAAGTTCATGTAACATAACTTTATCATTTGAACCATTTTTAAAATGTACAATTCTGTGGCATTTTAGTACATTCACAATGTTGTGCAAACACATATTGATGGAGTTTGGATCAGCTGTCCCCTCCAAAACTCATGTGAAATTTTGATCCCCAATGTGGCAGTGTTGGAAACTGATTGAGTCATGGGGGCAGATCCCTCATGAATGGATTAATGAGTGAGTTCTTGCTCTATTAGTTCCCGCGAGAGCTGGCTGTTAAAAAGACCCAGGCACCTCATCTCTCTCTCTCTTGCTTCCTCTTGCCATGTGATCTGCTTGTACTCGCCGGCTCCCTGCCACTTTCTGCCATGAGTAGAAGCAGCCTGAGGCCCATGCCAGATGCACCTGTCCCAGAATTGTAAGCCAAATAAACTGCTTTTCTTTATAAATTACCCAGTCTCAGGTAATTCTTTTATAGCAACACAAAATGGACTAATACAAGTATCTAGTTCCAGATAATTTTCATCACCTCAATGATTTTGTTTTATGAAGCAACTTTCTTGCTATATCATATATCTAGAAAGAGAAACAACTAAATAGCAAGCTTCTTAGAGCTCCTTTTTTTTTTTTTCAGGGTGTAGCTGCCAGATATAGAGATCCATGCCCTTTACCATGCTCTCCCAAGTGAGTTCTTTATATGTGAAGTCCATAACTGAGGGACTAAAAATGACCTGACCGGAGCAGATTAAATGGATAAAAGGGTAGTATCATGTTGGCTATTTCACTGAATTTCATTATGAAGGTTAAATTTATGTCAGTGACTAAGAATCTTTTAAGAAATGGAACTCAAACTTTTGTAAGGAAATTAATCAAAGCCCATGTAAACAGAAAATGATTAAATTAAATAAATAATAGTTTTTATTATTGGTATTGAGATTCAACAGGGCAAAAGTAAAGGAAATTAAAGTTTTGAAAGCTGACTATGTTCCCAGTCTTTGTGGCAGGTTTTTCCCATATGTTGTCTATTTAAATCTTAACAATAAACATGTAATGTAGATATTATAAAAATGATTTTTTAGATGAAGAAACAGACTTTTATGAGACTAAGTGATTTGCCAAAGGTGATATAGTCAATAATGATGGAAGTGGAAGTCAAACCTGATTCATTATAAGTCCAAGGCTCTTTTCAGTTTGCGAGACATAAAATACAAGAGCAATCTGAGACTGAAGCTATTTTCAGATGAAAAACCTATACACGTATACTACATCTTACTCCAGAGCGATGAGGACGGGCTGATATGGTGCGGATTTAGATAGTTTCCTAAGAAGGAAATATTATATAAGTAAAACCAAGAAAGTCACATTAAATCTTCCTCCATTACTTTATAAAGTGCTCTGTTAGGAATAATGCTTAACCTTTTTTTTTTGTTTTGTTTTTTTGTTTTTAATATGATGCTCATGGCATAGGGGAAACTTTTGAAAACATATTATTTCTATTTATTTGTATTTATTCTTTAGACCTGTTAACACTTAGAAAAGAGGAGGAATACTTCTTATACACTGTATATCAACCTTAATCTTTCTTCCTGTATCTTAAAATGACTATATAAATTTACTATCTACACTTAAAATTACAGTAAAAATTGTTCTTAAGATTCTTAATATTTTCACGTTGAGTAAAGTTTTATAATTATTATAAAAAACATTCAAGTAGGATTTTAGATTAACTTTAATTCATTTCCATACAATGAAAAAAGATATTAAAAAACTCATTAATAGTTAATTCAGATAAACTCACTAGCAGTTGATTTAGAGTGATTTAAAATGATATTCTCCAAATTTTAGTATTTTTTTAGAAAGTAACCCCAATAACTCTAAGGAGATTAAGAAAAACACCTGTATTTAAATTAATCTGACATATATTTTTCCTTCATACAAGACACTGTGTTATTAAAGATTACATATTAGAAAATCATACTTTAAAGACTACTTCAAGTGCCGAGGTGCTATATATAGCAAAATCACACATATGTTTGACAGGACAAGACAGTTTAGATGGAAACAGCCTTGTTTCCCACCTAATAAAATAAGTGTACTTGTAAATTGAAATATAAAGTACTTATTTAGTGAGAAGATAAAAATTCTAGTTTGAAGTAGGATTGACAGAAAGAGAAACTACTTAGAAAAGTGAAGAAGGTAAAATACTGTCTTTCTTAAATATTATGTTATCTGGAAGTTCTAAATCTTATTTTTAGAACAGTGGGATTATGAAGCTCTGATGTTCAGAATCCTGATTTCAGAAATGAAATTTTTGAGGGAGGGCAGGATAAAGGAAGAATTGGCAAAAGGAGATTAAAAAAAAAAAAAAAAAAAAGAACTAAATTTTTTGCCCCTAGTAACAGGCTAAGCTACTTATTAAAAATAGACTTTAAAATAATGAATATTTTTCTACCTCAGGGAAGAAATGCCAATTTTAGAATATTTGAATGTTGTTCCTCCAGTAGGAACTTTCTGCTATTCCAATTAATATAAAAGGAAATTCATTATTGTGAATTCACCATAAGATCCACAGAATGTTCAAATTAGTGAAAGAGAATTTATTGAATTCAAAGCATTTCAAGTTTCTCAGATCATAGTTTTACCCTTTTTTCAAAATTTCTTTACAGTCCTGAAGATCTGGATAAATTTCAACATGATAGAGTTAAACTGAAAAAAAAAAAAAAAAAAGAGAGAGCTTACTTTTATACTTGGATGTCAATCTATCAGTTTTATTGAATTTTAGGAATTCATAAAAAGCTATTTTCACATATATCATAATGTTCCAGGAAACTCATTTAATTTTCTCACACACTCTTATGAAATTTAGATGTGAAAAAAAAGTAGCAGGTTCGTTTTTGTTCTTTCTTTTTTTAAGAAAATGTCATCTAATTTCAACCACAGACCAACTTGTTATGAATGATAAAATATTTATAGAAAAAACAAATGAAAGTTTTAGCTTCTTGATTTCTATACTGTAAATGTTCTTCTGCTGATCTAAAAAAAATGTTATACTACACACTACTATGAGAGCATATTTAGAGTTGCCAGTCATTAGTGCATAGAAATTGAAGAGTTTATGAAAATTATGTGAACTAAGACAAAAATGAGAAAGCAGGATTAGTACTGACAGAGGTTCGTTTATGAGGTACAAAATTTAAAACAGGAAATGTTCTTAGAAACCATCCGTCCCAGAGCTTCTCATGATAAAGGTTAAGAAACTAAATGCCAGAAAAATTACACTTACAATTAATATAGACAATTAATAACAATAGTCAGAAATATATCCCAAATCATTAAATACTCAGTCCATTTTTTTTCCTTCTAAAATGAAGAGTTCCAGAAGCTAAAGACCTTATATAGGATCCTGACATAAATTCGAGGAAATAAAGTCATGGTAAAAACTAATGTTTCCCTCCATTTCTGTCCTCGCTATATTATGCTCTTCAGCCTCTGTTGGTCATTATAATTCCACTAGACTTGAAGTAGAAAGGAGTGTACTGATTTTCATGTTCTTGTTACTTCCAGCCCCTAGCATCTGTTAAATGACTTGTCCATGATATGGAAAGAATTTCAAAAGAATTACATAATTATGTATGTGAGAGAGTGTAGATGTATAAATAATGCAAATTTCACGGGCTAGAATAGGTTGCCAGCTTATGGAAAACTTTCCCATCTAAGCAGCAGTCTCAAATAAATACTAGTGAAGGAATAATGGCAAATCAGTTGTTTGAAAAAATAAATGCCTCTTCTCATCTTTCTAAATATTGTATGCACATGGACATTAATTGAATGTTTTCTGTATGAGAGGCTCTATACCAAGTGCTTTCCAATCATTTGCAGTATTGCATGTAATAATAAAATAAAACTATCTCTGACTTATACAGGACTAAACCCAAGCTTAGTTATGATTTGTCCTCAGACTGTCTGACTCCAAAACCTGTGCTTTTAATACTGATCTATACTGCATATGCATTTAAAAAATATAAGATCATTCTTCCCATTTAAGATAGTATTTGAGCACCATCCTTGTAATATGGTAGGTATTTCCACAAAACTCACTTGAAGGTGAAAAAAAATACCGATTTTGATAATTTATTATTATTATTATTATTAATATTATTACTATTATTTTTGGCAACTAGCTGGCAGAGAATTTAGATTAAGCATTTGGATAAACTATCCCTTATCAGTCATTTGTTCTAACTATATGATTTAATGACCATTATCTATCCTGAAACTACTTCACAAACATTGACAACTTTCAAAAAACTCTAAAGAAGATATAAAATGAAATTTTATATGAATGACTACAAATTAATAGCAATGAAGAAAAAACTGTTGTAGAAGTTTTCACTCTGAGTAAACATCAAATTATTAACAAATTTTGTAGAAAATAATTCTGCAAATGTGTGAACTCCTTAAAGATGAAAAGGATTTGTAAAGTTTTCATCCACTTATTTACCAGATATTTATTATGTGTCTGCTTTGTACAAAGAAGTTTAACATATTTGTTGTGGGTAGGGCTTTAAAAACAGGCTGTCTGGCTTTGCACCCCATTTACATTGGCTGTGTGATCTTGAGCAAGTTACTTAAATATTTAGGTTTATATTTCTTATATGTAAAGCCAGGCTATAATAATATTTATGTGATAGCATTGAGGGGGGACTAAATAAGATAATCCATGTAAAGTGCTTAGTACTATATCTGGCATATATGAGTGTTCAGTAAATAGTCTTAGCTGTTAAAGACATTGTGGAGCACAAAATCCAAAGATGGAATTGGTATGCATTGGGTTTGCAAGGAGATTAAGTTAATTAGTTAATTAAAATAATACTTGAATGTAAATTATAATATAGAAAAGTATACAGGTAGAGAAAATAACAGGAAAAGTATAAATATAATAAATATTCTAACTTTTTTGATATAATAAAATCATATAAATTAAAAGACATGATAAATCGAAAGCAAATATAACAACTTAAAACCTCAGCCGGCTGTAGATACAAAAGACCTTTAACCTGTAGGCTCTGACAAACCCTGAATTCTGATGTGATTTATTGTCATCTACTTATTTTGGCCTCTAATTACATTACATTTTGTTTTTATTTTTTAAAGTTACCTAATACTTATTTGATTATCTCATATTAATAACTATAACACAGGCTTCCTAAGAGTAGAAATAGATGTCAAATATGTTTTGTCCCATCACAGTAGATACCACTTGAGTATATGGAGGGATAAATCAGGTTACTTTAAAGAAGTTGATGAGTCATAAATAAAATGTATAATTGGAAGATGTAAAATCTAATACCAACTATTAGTAAGTACACTGAATGACAAATTTAGATGACTAAAAGTAACATAAAAGTATTTTATGAAAAAAAGTTATGGAAAGTTAAACACATTTGTGTATCTCTTCTCCCTCCTGAGACATAATTAAAACGTAAAGAAAAGAATAAAAACTATTAAGGACAGCACAGCAGCACAGTGAAAGAGTGAGGCATGACTTGAAATATGGGAATATGTTGAAAGTCTGTTCATGAAAAGTCAACGCCCCTACTACTTTTTGTCTTTCATGAAGAGGCCCCCATCTTTTGGGCAGAAGGCTAGACGTTTCTTTTCTGAATGAACTGGACACAATGTAATGGCTTGGCACTCATAGACACTAGGCACAGAGCAGGATGAAGTGAGCTCTACCTTAAGTCTGAATGGATAATAAAAAGTACCAGACCTATGATGAAAAATTCCAACATGATGAGGAAGGACCAACATAAACAAACAGGAAAAAAAAAAAAATTGTAGAAAACACAAATAATGCACAAAAAAGAAACAACATCAAAAATCGTCAGTAAAAAGAAGAGAAAAGAGTATGTTATTAAAAAGAAACATTCGGAAAAAATCAACGTAAAAAAATAAAAGAAGCTCTTAACAATAAAAAAAGGGGCTGACAGGTTAGCTCAGTTGGTAGAGCACAGCACAGCCTTGTAACACCACGGTCAAGGGATTTGTTCCCTGTGCCAGCCAGATGCCAAAAAAGAAAAAAAAAAAAAAAAAAAATCAAACAACAAAACAATAAAGAGAGGTTATCTTCCAGAAATCAGATTTAAAAAAAAAAAAAAAAAAAAGAGGCAGAGATGAGAAATATGAAAAAAATATATATAGGGGACAACCCAAGTCTCTCAGAGCCAACTATGAGAAGTTTCAGACAAAAGGCAAAAAGAACAAAGGAAATAAAGAGTAGAAGAGTATTAAAGAAAAATTACAAGGAAATTCGTCAGAAATGAATGAGATGACTAAGAGAGCACACCAGCTGTCTAAACCAATGTGTGCAGGAGAATCCTCATGAGGGCACATTTAACTTGAGAACAACAGCCATAAACATGCTACAATAACCCAAAAGAAAAAGAAGTTTACTTTAAAAAGAAAAACAATCAGAATTACACTGTATTCTAAACAGTAATGTTAGAATCAAAAAAATAATGAAGAAATGTCTTCAGAATTCTGACAGAACATAATTTTCAACCTAGATTATATACCAGATCAAACTAACAACTGCAGGTAGGGGCAAAATTAAAAATGTTTAGACATTCAAGAATTCAATAAATTTATCACATATGCATCCTTTCTTTGGAATCTACTCTCAGCTATATGTGTTCAAGCATGATATAGAAATCAACTGAAATCACAAAAAGACGTGGGATTGCTTATGCAAAGAATCCAGAATGGAAGAGCAGCAATGAGAAATCTCAGCGTGACAACTATGCAGCAGGCTTAGTGAGCAATTGTTCCAGACTGAAGGAGGACAACAGAAGTCTTCAGGAGAGAAAATACTGCAAACCTTGACAAAATAAAGACTTTGGAAAAGTCAGTTATACTTGTACTTTCCCAGCAACAAAATGCATGGCACATCAAAAGCCTCCTGCCCTGGAAAAGGCAGACCAACTAAAAAGAATCTATTATACCTAAAGGCCTCAAAATTCTAAGGTGAGAAAAACCCCAGGCATGTATGAAGGCCTATGATATCCCATCGCTAGGGCTAGTAGATGATAGAGCCATGGTACTTAAAGAGGGACCCTATATACTGATGGGGTATGGCCTTGTGGCTATGGCTGAGTAGGCTTACCTCCACTCCCCCACTCTTGGTAAAATCAATGTGGAACATCAGAAGCATGTTTCCATAGTGAAAAAGCATGGATTTTGGGGAGTTGGAATATATAGAAAGTACCCTGTACTCTGAGGCAATGCTGATACCTAGAAATGAAGAAAATGACCTTTCATTCATCTCTGGCTTGTGAGTGATCACAGAGCTGTTGGAAGTTAGTAAGAGTCTAACTAGGAACCACAGTTATAGAGGGGATTTATAATCTTTTTGATATCTTAAAGCTATAGATTTATTTTAAAAGCTTACAATATATTACATTCCTAAAAATGAATAGGCACAGTAACTCTGCCATTCTAATTGCTAGAAATCATCTGAAGTATGCAAGAAAATACATATGCAAGGGTACTTCAAAAAGTACATGGAAAAATGGAATTAAAAGATAATATGAATCTTTCCATAAACTTTTTAAAGATCTTCTAATTAAAAGATTTATGAAAGGCAAAATATACATATAAATACATATATATTTGGATAAAATACTGGCAGAATAATTTCCAAAATAGTGGGATTATAAATAATTTTTTATAATTTTTGTGTGTTTCTCTTAATTTTTAAGTTTGCTTATAGGAAGTATTAGGTACTTTTAACATGCAAAATATTTTTAAAGCATTTCACGTTACATAAAATATAAGTGAGAGGAACAAATTATGTCAAGAAATCCAACCTAATCTCACTTATTGCTAAAACTTATGTCTGAGCTCCCTAGCTCCTAGGGAAATGAAGAAAACTCAATTGATTGTATGGCTTTCATTTTGTGTGTGTGTGTGCATCTCTTAATTCAAGAGTTGTGACAGTAATTTGCCATGGGACTTCTAAAAATGATGAAAAGCAATATAATGACAATATTTGTACTAGCAGATTACAAAACAATTGCATTTGTTATTCTGGTTATGAATATATTGGTCCTTGGGAAAAGATTCAGATATAATGTTTTGTAAGGGAAATGCCAAAGAGACCAAAGTTACATGCTTTATGCTGTCTCTTGGCTAAAATAAGCAGCTTTCATAGGAATAATATTAAATTAAAGTTTTGTAAAAGAAATGCTGTGAAGGGAAAAGTTAAATGGTTAAGGTATATTGCTTTCTGGTAAACTGGTGTAATGTGGGAATTCAGCTTTTATGATCTTTAGTAGTAAATGGTTAACATATCCCATAGATGAATGTTTTATCTATTATGTTTCTGCTTTAGATTGAATGTCCCCCCAGAACTTGACCCCCACTGTGACAGTGTTGAGAATGGGAAATCCTATTACGGTAATTGAAAGATGTGGCCTTGAAGAGGTGATTAGATTGCAGGATGGTGTAATGAATGGATTAAAAATAGTGGTCATGGGCATGGTTTTGAGAGATTTAAAAAGAGAGTGAATGAGGTTAGTCTCTCTTTTCCTCTCTGCTCTGCCATTTTCTGCCATGCGAGACCCCTGGATTTCTCTAAAGACACCACTAAAGAAGACCCTCACCGGATGTGTTCCCTGGACTTTGGACTTCCAGCCTCAGAAACTGTAAGTGAATAAATTTCATTTTCTTATAAATCATCCAGTTTCAAGTATTTTGTTATAAGCAACAGAAATGGACTAATACAGTTTCCCTAAGGGTGGAACACGTTTTGATAGCATTAGATGATCCCTATTTTGTGAGGGTTCTGACAATTTCGGACTTGTTTTTAAGAGAAGCTGAATCCAAATAATACAAATGTTGAGGTTCTTAGCAAGAGAAGCTATTTTCTTTTTGAAAATTAAAATAGATTTAATATGTTTTCCGATTATAAAATTAACAGGGTTATTACCAAAGTTCAGAGTATAGGAAAGTGTGAAATAGGAAGTAAACCACCGATAATCTCATGACCCTACTGTTATCATTTAAGTGCATACAACATTTAGTTAACATTTATATGTAAATATACATATAAACATTTACGTGAATATAAATATACAAAAAATATATATACGCATAAGTTATATGTGTTGTTATATGTGTTAAACACACAAATGATAACATGACATCTGCGATGAAACATGATTTTTAACTTTAATTTTCTGTTTTAGTCCATTTCTGTTACTTATAACAAAATACCTGGAACTGGATGACTTATAAAAAAAACTTATTGCTTATAAAATTTATTGCTTACAGTTTTGGAGGTTGGGAAGTCCAAAGTCCAGGGAACACATTTGGTGAAGGCCTTGGTGGTGGTGACAGTGATGGAAGGGTATCACATTGTGAAATGGCAGAGCAGAAAGAGCAGAGAGTAACCTCTTTCACTCTCTTTTTAAAGACCTCAGAACCACACCCCTGACCACCATTATTAATACATCACTACTGCACGGTCCTACAATCCAATCTTCTCTTCAAGGCTCCACCTTTCAATTACCATAATAGGATTTCCCACCCTATTAGCAGTCACAGTGGGGGCTAAATTTCTAATACATAAAGCTTGGGGAACACAATTCAAACTTCAGTGAGTTTTGGGGGGACATAATTCAAGCCACTACAATCCTGAACTTATTTTCCATGTAAACAAAAGCATATCTACAACTTGTTTAATGGTAAGAAGAGTTAGAATATGTTTTCAGTTGAAGAAAAATTCATATGCTCTAGGTACAAGTCATGCAGATGAAAAAAAAATGATGTTTAATTATGAAAAAACGGGGATTAAATGATCTTACCATAGAGTAATTATTTTTAAAGTAGTGGAATAACATTTTATTCAGCCATAGACACATATGAATATATCTGTACAGATGTTTAAGTATGGGTGAACGTATATAATTTACATCCATGCATGAATATGTGTACACATTCATATGTGTGCTTTTACAAATCACATATGTTTAAATTTATGTGAATATTCTTTTACTGCTGGGAATTATAATGAACAAATGGGTACAGGCTTCCCTCAGGGGACTTTTTCTCTGCCAAAGGCACTGTTATGTTGGCACAACTCTCAGACACTCACAAGCATCATCCATTATATGGGTTTCATCTCTCCCTTTGAATGGCATTTACCATCTTACCTCATTAGCATTTCATACTCTGTATGTCATAATGTCTTTCTTTTCTTTCTAAGACACTTTAAGGACAATGATGGAAAGTGAAATGCAGATGAAAAGTATCCTGTCTCTCAAAGCTGCAAGTTCAACTTCAAGGGCCTCATTTTAGCACTTTTCAGAGCCGCCTGATTGACTACTCTATACTCTAAAGAATGAGTGGCAATTGAGGCCAATCATGCTGAACCAAAAGGAGTTGTAGAAGGAAAAACGTTTGATGTAAAGTTCAACTGTAAGATATAAACAATATTATTCCACATTAAGAGGCAGCATTTTTTTCATCTCCAAACTCAAAAGAAAATTTTACCCTAGAAATTCTTATGAAAAATTCTTATGCTGCCAGCATTAAATGAGTTATGTAAGTCTGCACTTGATGTACTTTTGTAACTACTTCCTAGCTTTATTCAGAGGTCCGAATATGACCTTGTATGGTGGATCCATTCCAGGCAACAGATAATCTTGCTGAGGTCAGAATACATCAAAGACATTATTTCTGAGTTTTTGGATAGTGGATTCATTTACAAATTATTCTGATCGTAGTTTTTTGTAAAAGATGATTCCCAACCTTTTTCCATATCATAGCACACATAAAAAGTGATAACATTTGAATCATTGCCATAAATGATGATGCATACCTACAGCTGGAGACCAGATTGTGGATACTGACAGCCACGTGTTCTCCATGATCTCTCAGGTAACCCTCACGTGCAGGGCAGGATGGCACAGCCCACCAGACAGGAAATTTTGCTCTATAAGTACCTTCATATTGTAGTGAGTTTACAGAACCTCTTCCACAGCTGATCAGTGTAATGGCAATGTGGAAAACAATTCTGTTATTCAACAGAACAAGTTTCATATA
This sequence comes from Cynocephalus volans, assembly GCF_027409185.1. Classification (NCBI taxonomy): domain Eukaryota; kingdom Metazoa; phylum Chordata; class Mammalia; order Dermoptera; family Cynocephalidae; genus Cynocephalus; species Cynocephalus volans. The sequence goes on along the minus strand of NC_084460.1, from coordinate 100,164,042 downwards.
AATGAAATTATAAGATAACTAGAATCATATATTGGGAATAATGTTTAAATATTGGGCTGTGAAAAGCTTAATTCTCAAGCTAGACTCTTACAATGGCAAAAGTTAAAAAGCTCAACTATATAAAAATTTACAACATATGCTTCAACAGAAAAAAACATACAAAAGAGATAACATTTTAATAAGCTTTGTATATAAGCACAAAAGACAAACACACAGTAGAAAAACGGGAAAGCAAAGTTTACCAAAGATTAAATACAAATAAAATACAATAAAAACAAAACCACGTTCAAATTAATTAATAATCAAGGAAAAGCACACAGAACAATAAGGTGCTTCCCAATGAAAAAAAGAAAGAACTGTTGGAGCTCTGGATTATTGGAAGTAATAACTATAGAATGTTCTCAGGTTTTTGACAGATTGGTCTAAATACCACTGCTGGAAAAGAATTCAATTGTTTTCCAAAATTCTCTGTCCATTTTTGTGTTCAAACATGCTTTCAAAGTAACCTTCTCTATCATGTAAATTTTCTGAAGCTTATAAAGTATAGCCACCACATACCAACATACTGACTTTTTTTTCTATCAAGTCCTTCAACTGTATAGTCTTAGTGTGAATCCCTAAATACAAAGTGATAATTTACTAAGCTATTCAGCTATGATGTAACAACAATCACCTACCTCCCTGTCTGGTAGGACAGGAGGGATCTCCAGTGTCCTCCATCACATCTTTTCATCATCCACTACCACATTTAGGGTCTATTATTGTTACCATCCCCCTTTTGAAAGCATTTTCCATACAAAGAATTATTTATGTTTCAAATGAGAAAAAAATCCTACTAAAACAATAAAGAGAATGTAATACTTTCTTAATTCAAAGTCTAGGGCCGGCCCGTGGCTCACTCGGTAGAGTGCGGTGCTGACAAAGTCTAAATACAGGCATGAATTGATCCAGCAGCTTAAACCAAAGACCAAATTCTTGTCTGTCTCTCTGGCGTCTCTTCCATGCACTGGCCTCCCCCTTCGGCTCCACACTGTGGCCTTCTAACATTCCCAGGCTTCCCTTCCATGATAGTAAAATGACTGTCACAGTTTTACCACACACTATCAGGAGGAAAAGTGGTGATCTTTCCCAAAGGCTCCCAAAGGAAAGAGAAAAAGCTCCTGTTTTCTAAAAGACAGTCAACATCTCACTACCTCATTGGCTTTGTGTAATGTATCCATCCATTGTTGGGTAGTGGGCTGTGATGATTAGATAAAGTCAATTAGGACCTCCTCTAGAAGTGAGGGTGGGGACAATTCCACCCACACTATCTGTCTGAGAATGGGGGAAGGATGTCTGATCCCTGCAAAATCTGGGTGTTTTTTTCCTTAAAGAAGGGGAGTGGATGAAAAGCAAAACTGACAATTGTCTACTACATACTAATTTAGAGACTATCACTTCTTCTTACAGAAATTTAATAAAGAACAATGTTGAATATTTAAAATGAGAAGTATATTTGGGTTTGTAAAAGAATAGGAGACTGTTTTGTTGCATCTAACTCCATTATTTTGCCTCAACAAATTGCAAATTACTTCTATTAATTCATAGCAGGCATAGTCATTTCTACTTTTGGAAAAGGACTGTGAGAATTACCTTATTTCACACAAGACACTATGGTAATGAGTTTTGGTCCCCGATGACATGACATCTGCTGGATTCAGACCAGTGATCCAGAAATGAAAAGTTCTATCCAGTATTGTCCAGTTTTTAAAATTCATATGCCAACAAATTATTTAAGGCTTTCACTTTTAAATAAGAATTACTTGTGATAATTTCTCTCTTATTTGCACATCCTTGCTTTCTCCTCCCAGTTCCTCTAATGTTCTGGAAAATGGGTAATAAAAACAGGCTCTATATCTATACATGTCTGTGACAACCACATGCCAATTTAACTATTTTCATAATATTAATCCATGTAAGCAATTATAAATATGTGATTTAATTTCTATTATTCTGCACTAACTACAAACTATTCTTCCTTGAGATCATAGGTGTGAAATTATTTATGTAACAGTATTCCTTAACTTGTCAAAAAATTCCCATAATGCATTTTTCTAAATATTTGCATAATATCTTTTTATGCCACCCTTAGTCTTATTTAAATTTTTGAGTCAATTTAAAGATTTATATACAAAATCTAATTATTTATTAAATATAATTTTTCCTTCTTCCTCAATGATAATATCAGTTTTTATTTCACCTCTAAATGTTAGGATAAAATCTCGGTCTGCTAATGTCCATCAACTGCTGCCATGGAGAAATCCACAGGGAAATCCAATGATCATTTCATTCCCACACCAACAGCCATTGTCACCTACAATTCATATTGGTCCTTCATTACATATCCTGCTTATAGCCAATTTCAGTGTTATTCTACATGAGCAAGTATTTCAGGTCTTTCCAATCAAGCAAGAGATATCCTGGCAGGCAGTTTGGTCTAAGTACAAAAAAAGTTGTAAACTTTATGTCTATTGCACCTCTTTAAATATAATTCTGTGGAGCAGACATGCAGAGTGTAACCTTAGCACAATCACAAAGATAAACATTTAATTTTACAATGGGTCCAATTTCTCTGACCTGAGATCTCTTGGAAAGCAAAATTAGAAGATGTAAGGGGAAAGAAAACCCTTTATTACTCATTAATTTGCTGGTTTTGAGGGAAACTTTTAAAATTCAAATTCAAGGAAAATTATTTTATTTAATGAATGTTTTATTTACATATAGATGAAGGCATGTGTGCGTGCACATGCATGTGTACATGCATATGCACACACACACACCAGCCAAATGGTAAACATGGCATGAAAGCTATTTCTAAGTAATATATAGCATGTTCTACAAGTTTTGGTCAAATACTAGAATGCCTGTTGGTCCTCATATTGTCTTCATACTCTGGATTGCAGACAAATTCGACATTAGTATAATAAAAGTCTAGGACTTCAACTGATTCGCACTTATTCTCTAATTCACATTATTCCTGTCCACAATCTTTGTTCAATTTCATTTGAAAGAGTAACAAAAGAAATCACAAATTATGTCAAATGCTCAAAGAAACATCTTTGATGTATAATTAAACAAAAGTTGAAGTATTTCAGTGAAGAGCAATGTTTTTCTGACAAGTGAATATCTCAGCTATTCATGCTATTAAACATTACACTGTTTTCCATTTCAATAATGTCAGTTTTATCATGTCACTTTTCTTCTTGGCATTTTCATTTCGGTAGTGTTTGCTTTGGTATGGCCTATTAACACTCTTCCTTAAATTGGTGCCATTCTTTCCCAGACTACGGAGTTATTTGATATAATATCTTGATAAAGGATAAAAGAAATAAAGGAAATAATTAAAAAACATACATTTCTAACAGTCCTGAGAATGCCAGACGTCTTATATCTTGCAGAGAAACTATTTACCATGTCTGGATTTGACACGTTCTCTGCTACAGACACATAATCTCCCAAGTAAATTTTCTATTAAAATGCATCTTTAGATTGATAAAGTTGTTTAGATACTGCTTATGTTTATTTAAGAATATGTTATGTTAATAATTCTGAAAATTAGTAATGACATATCAGAAAGGGCCTTAATGTTAATGGTCTTTATAGGCTATTATGCATGGCAGAGAAGGCATCTACCAGGAATTTTCTTGATATAAGGGTTTTGTGGATAATTTAGGACTAATGATCAAACGGGAACTGAGACATACAGAGGAGGAAAGACAATATATGCCCTTAATTCCATGATTAGTGCCCTGATTGGGCAAAATTAAGCAATGCTTCATTCATTCATAGAACAACTATATCAGAACCTGCTAAGCATCAGGCACTGATTTTGGTTCCGGGGAATACATCACTGAACAAGTATCCTTCTGTGTCCTTGTGTTTCTTACATTCTAGATGAGAGAAACTGACAGTAAACACAGTCAATAAGTAGATTACACATATTATAAATTGTTGCTTTTTTTTCTTCTGATCTGTAGAGAATGTCCTCACATGGGGCACCATTTTGTTGCTTTGTGTTGCTTTGCCCCCCATGGATTTGTCACCCCAATTCCCCTGGGTGACGGAGACGCAAAGGATTACTCAAAGCCCATCTCTTCTGAGCAGTGAGAGGCCCCGAAGTGGTTAATTTCCCAAGGAAGGGTTGCCTCTCGTTTGAGGGTTCCCAGGGAAGTTAACCACTTCGGTGCCTCTCACTGCTCAGAAGAGATGGGCTTTGAGTAATGTTTTGCGTCTCGGTCACCCAGGGGAAGTGGGGTGACAAATCTGTGGTGGGCAAAGCAACACAAAGCAACAATAAGTGCTATGGTAGTACAGGGAAAGAGACTTGGTGGTGTTTGGGTGGGGTGGGGGTTGCATATTGAATAGGGTAGAAAGGGTGGGTTTCACTTTGAAAAACTGTGATTGCAGTGAAGTGAGCAAATGGGAGAGTAGTAAGAGATGGAGTTAGTCATGTAAGAAGGCCAGATTTCATAGGGCCTTTTAGACCATTATAAGGACTTTGGCTTTACCCAGAGTGAAATGAGAATCAGAGCACAATATGATCTGATTTAAGTGTTTAAGGATGACACTGGCTGGTATGTTGAGAATAGACTGGGGGCAGTGGGTAGGGTCAGGGACAGAAGCAGAGCGATTAGTTAGGAGGCTACTGAAATCACCTTAGATGGGACAAGAGTGCAGGCAGAGGAGGTGGTGAGATATGGTTGGATTCTGACTACATGTTGACAGTAGGGCCAACAGGATTTTCTAATGAGGTCTACAAGTGATGTGAGATCAAGAAGAGTAAAGGATGACTCCACAGTTTTTGACGTAAACAACTGGGTGAGAGTTAAGATAGCTGAGATTTTGGCCTAAACAATTGGGTGAGAATGAAGATGACTGAGGTCAGATAAGAGACATGCTGTGACTACTGACAAGAAAAAAAGTTTGGTGTAGGAAGCTGTGTTATGTCACTCACATCATTTCTAAACCAGCCTCCAAGGGAGATTTTGCCACATTTAAGAGTTTTTCATTGTAAAGAATTATAGAGAGCGAGTGAGGCCTCCCTTCTTGAGAAGCTACTTAAGTGTTGCAGCCCCAGAGGCTGGGTTCCACACACAGCCTGAGAACTGCTAAAAACAGAGGTCAGAAGCACTAACGTGGATTTAAAAGATGACGTAAAATGTACCATTCATGAAGCCAGGAGTGGTGAAAGAAGAGTGAAAGATGCCATCTAGGCAGCAAAAGTCCTCCAGGTCACTAGAATGCGTGCCTGAATGAAGAGTGGAAATAGAGAGTGTGTGGGGCAGATTATCAGCTTCATGATTCCTAAAGAAGAAACATCTTGCCTGCTTCCTTTAAGAAGAAAGGGATTTAGGAAAGCTAGGATTCTTGCACCCCATTCTGAGGAGCAGAGTAAAACTCATATGTTATTCCCTTTTGATCATACTTCAATCCGATATGATCTGTGCTTGCTATGGGAAAATAAGGTTTATGTTTCGTCATTTTTAAATTTGCTTTTGACCTAATCTCTTTTGATCCCCACAATAACTTTTTGAAGTAGATAAGACAGTTGTCTTAGTTTAGGGTGCTATAATGGAATACCATAGATTGACTGGACTGAGCAAAAAAACATTTATTTCTCACAGTTCTGGAGGCTGGAATCTGAGATCAGGTGCCAGCAAGGGTGGGTTCCTGTCAGGAGCCTTCTCGTGTTTCACAGACAGCTGGCTCCTCATTTCAGCTTCACATGGCAGAGAACAAAGAGCAAGCTCTCACCAGGCTCTTCTTCCAAGGGCTCCAATCCCATCACGAGAGCTGCACCCTCATGACCTAATTACCTCCCAAAGGCCCACCTTTAAATACCATAGGAGGATTAGGGTTTCAGCATATAAATTTTAGGGGGGTACAAACATTCAGTCATAGCAACAATATTAGTATTATTATCCCTGTTTTACAGATTGACAAAACTAAGGCTAAGAGAGGTTAAGCAATTGGCCAGATGTCATAAGGTCAATAAGTTGTCGAGCCAGGATCATTTTCTAGACATATACGTAAATCCTGTGGTCCCTGCAGTGCTTATTGTTCCCCATTCTTAAACAATGCAGTTGGAAAAGCCAGGAATTGAGAGCTGTCTGGTTAGCTCAGTTGGTTAGAGGGCAGTGCTGATAACACCAAGGTCTAGGGTTCGGATCCCATACTGGCCAGCAGCCAAAAAAAAAAAAAAAAAAAAAAAAAGCCAAGAATTAAGACAATTGGCAACTGTGTTTCTACTTAAAACTCATCTACACAGGCAAAGAACACACTGATAAGAACAGCAATTAGCAATTCTGTTATCTTAACAGAGAGCCACACAGTCAAGCTTTCTACCTCTTCTCTCCTTATGACAAAAAGGAAAGAAAAAAAGATCAACTCTCCATTATAATGGGTAAGGGTGGTAATTTAAACAATGTAATTTGCTGTTGATAATACAGCTGTTAGCTACAGCTTTTATCAACCCTTGGCCTCATTAGCCTCAGTTCTTATCAACGCAAAATCAATTTTATATACATATATGCATACATATATATAAAAGTCTGTGAAAATAGCCAATATCACTATACATTCTTGTTTTTATTTTGTGTGTAAAAATGCATCACTACTATATTTAAGAATGATTTTGACATTATCAAAACATAATTTAGTTTCTTTACTAAAGAAAGTGGGTTGACTTAAGTTCTTTTCTTAGAATAAATAGCAACAGTACTTGACTATATAGCATCTTTAATTTTTATTTATTTATTTATTTTAAATAGTTTTTCATGGCCCTTCAAGCGTCCTTAATTTGGAGCACACAATATCAATATAGTAGTATTTTCGCTTCAATGACAGCAGTTTTATAAATGATTTAAATACATTTTGAAAATATGACTTATGTAACTTGCATAGTATATGCAAATAACTATGTCTTTTAAGAGACACTTTCAAAAATATGTATTTTCAGTAATTTGAAAGTATTGAATATTACAATATTGCTTAAATAAACTGTGAATTGTTTTCACAAATACGTATTATTTTATAAATGTATCAATATTTTTCAGAATGTGTTTTTCTGATAGATGAACTTTTAAAATAACAGGAAACATTTTAATCTATGCACTTTGGTATGTTATTCATGGAAAAGTACATTTATCTGTATTGTACTTTCCTTTTAATTTCAGCCCTTTCCCAAATAAAGAGTCTGTCTTGGAAGGGTCCCTCTGCTGAACCGTCTTGCTGCTCAGTACATCATAGTTTTACCCACCTCCAAGATTAGCTGCTTTAAAAGTATGAGGCAAGCCTGACTGTAATTTACACTTCCAATTTCTCTCATTATCAGTAGCTCTTTGCTGAAAAACTGAGTAGATTCTGCCTCTTCTATCTGAAATTCTAAGCTTGTAAAGTTTAGAGGACATAATTAAATAATGAATAAAATGTAAGCATGTAGTTAGTACAGGACCCGATACACATAGACTCAATAAATACTTATTTTCCTTCCTACTCTTCTCAGCAAAAAAGTCTGCACTGCTTTCAGTACTCAATGCTCAGACTTCCAGTCACCCAAGCATGAACTCAATTATTTCTTCCCCAAACCAGTAACCCATTGCTCTCAACATAGGACACGTGTGTTAGAATCAATAATCCTCAGCAACCTAGTCTTGAAATACCAATGCATTCCTTTGAGATGATTGTAAAAACTGACCAGTACTGAAGTACTAGCCCTGAGATGGCTGAGTTGAGGTCAAAAGCCGTTATAAAATAAAATTGATAAAAGGGGGGGGGAATTTTAAATAACAGATGAGGAGACACATTAACCCCAAGCACTTGATTGTTAAATGCCTTGAGAGAAGGAAAAAAAGAAACAAAACAAAACAAAATTTATAAGCCTGGAAAGAAGAGGTTTAAAGGAACAAGAGAAGAATAAAAGGAAAGTTAAAGAAAAAGAGCCAAAAAGTAAAGTCAACTGCAATTAAATCTGTTCTATGCCTGGCATTATAGCTTACTGTGTGAACGCTTTCTAAAGATTGATTTACTATCTTTTTTCAACATTTCTCCATAAACTTCCTGCACATATCTTCAGTAGAAAAAAAAGGAATTGTTAGGATGCTGAGGTTGAAAATTTAGACTATATAGCACAGCAACTTGATCAATAAAAATTTTGCTCAACTGTTCCCTGGGTAGGTTTATTTCTCATTTAATGATTTGTGCGTTACTGAAATTCTGACTTCTTGGTCAGGTATGTTTATTTTAAGGATCAATACATAAACACAGCAGACTCCACCAATTTGTGTGTCCCTGTCCAAAAGATGTTATTAGAATAAGCAGATAAGAAGCCTACAAATAAAATTCAATTCTCTACATCTAGTAATATGCCTAAGGCAAAGGTCTAGAAAATAAGTGAAAGTGTCAATCTCAAAAGATTACATTAAATCTCTATCTTTTCTTTCCTCACGAAATTTCCTGACCAACATCAGAATGCTATCTACATAAATTATGAGTCTGACCTAAATTTACTGTTTATTTTGTAAGCTAAAGGGGATCAACAATATCAAATAAACTAATAGGTTAGTGAAAACATAAACATGAATAAATTACTTTTAATGAAGCAATGGTCTATAGGAACAACTATCTTTTAAAAACCTGCATCAATTTTATACATAATGAAAAGATTTTTTGAGAAGATATTTCTGAACACATCCTGATGACAACTTACACAGCATTCTGAAAGGTTTTTTCAAAGGGAACTGAAAGTTGTATTGCTATAATAAATGCTTTTAAAGACACTGACAGTCTAAAAGACCGTACCATAGACCATGGCCTTCTCAGCTAGCTGCACAGATTTCCTTAGTAACTTAAAGAGCTTTGGCTAAATAAACTCTTCACCTAAAGTCTATGGTTACATATTTGAAGCTAACAATTTTTATGATTTCATATTTTGAGATACATTTGGCGATTGGAAATATAATACCAAACAGCAGCCTCTTGAAAACTTCAGATTGAAGGAGGCTCCTGTGCAAACTGAAGAATTCACCAAATATAAAATTATAGTAATTTTAGCAGAATAAGAATCTAATGATTACTTTAACATTCATGCCAAGATTTTCTAGATGTTGGCTAATGTTGGCTAATATGTGTCTCTTAGATAAGTATATTTTAGTTCCTGTAACTTTTTCTTTTTGAAAAGTGAATAACTTTGAAGATTCTTTTCCCCAACAGTATTTTATACTTAATTTCAGATCTATTACATTAAAGGTTTTAGTCTCTATTTATGAGACAAAACATTCTGAAGGTGAAATTTTTTTTTAGGATTTACTTTGAGTATATATATATATTAAAGTTTATGTCTAATGATACTCTAATCCAGAGGTAACACTGATTTCTTTTACCATGGAATAGTTCTAGGACTTTGCATAAATGGAATGCTATAATATATATTCTTGTGTCTGGATTCTTTTGCAAATCACAGTGTTTTGCAATTCATCCATGATATTGTGTATGTCAATAGATTACTCCTTTTTATTGCTAGGTAGTATTCCATTTTATGGGTAAACCATGATACCTATCTGTTCTGTTGACAGACATTTGGGTTGTTTCCAGTTTGGACTATTATGAACAAAACTGTAATGAACATGCTTGTGCATGTCTTTGTATAGAAATATTTTCATTTCTCTTGGGTAAATTCCTAGACTTGAGATAGTTGGGTAATATGGTTAATATATGAGAGTACTTCAAAAAGGTAATGGAAAAATTGAATTAAAAGATAATGCAAATCTTTCCATGAACTTTTTGAAGCCCCCTTGCATGTTTATGTTTATAAGAAATTGCCAAGCCATTTTCTAGTGATGGTGCCATTTTACACTGGTGACAGTCATATATGGTGTTGACAGTCATTAATTTTAGACATTCTAGTGGATATACATAAAGATTTTTTTAAAAAATCCATTACATTTACCCATTAAATGCCCATTATATTTATCTTCTGGGTCTAGTATATTTACCTTTTGGGTGCTTTCTATTCCTCCCGCAGATCATTTCCTTTCAGCATGAAGAAATTATTTTAGCATTTCTGTGTAGGGAAGGGTTAACTCAACAGACCTGGATTCTTCAAACTCTGAACATTTCCAAGAACACCCTGCCGTTAGGACTGGCCCTTGGCTGCTCCTGAGAGATGAGCTCTGAGCCCTTGGAATATTCTGCGTGGTAAGTGTGTTTCTGTATGCCTGAGGTCTGAGGTTGTAAACTGTCAGACAGTTTATGCTAACAGTGTGATTTATGTTGGACTTTATGATGACATATGATTCCTGATGTGACTCCAGAAATATCTTTATGTCCATCTTTTCACTGTCCAAACCATGAGTGATCTCTCTGTTTTACAGCCTTAATACCAGTTTTGTTTTGTTTTATTTTTGGTCATTTGTAGTAACCTTTGTTCTCAGTCTTGTGTCTGCTATTCTGAGCTTCAGGAAGTATCTCTCGGCCCTGCTTCCTTTCCCTAACCTTCAACAGCTGTTGCCTTGCAGTTGTTGATAACTTGGAGTGCTTGGGATAGATTTTTCTCAGCTTACCCACCTTGACTCCTTGGCTCCAGCAACCACAGTCTTGTACTGAGCAAACTGCTGAGAGAGTCTCAGAGGGATTTTTCTCAACTATCCTCCCTTGCCCTCAGCCACTGGCCGTTGTTCTTTGTGCTCAGTACACATGTCTTTGCTAGATTCCTCCTCATCTTGTCACTTTGCTGTGAATGAAGAACTTCATTTCTCCTAGAAAGGGACTTATGTACCAGATAGTGGCATACAGCAATGAACAAAACAGTCCACATTCTCTCCTCTCAAGGAGCTTACATTTTACTGGGGGAAAGAGATAATGAACCAAATAATCTGTTATATAATATATACTTCATAATAATAGATGCTAAAGAGAAAAATATAAACCTCTAAAGCAAGATATACATTGTCAGGATGGTGTTTCAGATCTTAAATATTGGGGCCGGGAATTTCTCTCTCAGAAGGTGATTTGAGCAAAGATCTGAAGGAATGGATAATGCTTCAAATCTATGACACCTTCACTCAGAAATCTAGACATTGGATAGATCCCTCGATGTCTTAGAAATTGTTCTATGGTATACACCATTGTTCCCCTAGGCTTTTGGCAACACAAATCTGTCTTCATACAACCAAGCATATACAAATACAAATTAAGTAGCAAGGCAGATACTGTCATATTTGACTGCCATATTTGCAAATAATAAGAAAAATAATGTTAAAACACAAGGCTGTGAAACAGTGAGTATAAGAGTAGGCATTCCAACATACTAAAGTGAAATTATTAACTAATATTTTTTGACTCAGAAATTGCAAATTTTGGAATTTATTCTGAGAAAGTGTGAAACATTTACGTTGACTACTGCCTATTAGAGACTGGAAAGCTGATGACCACTTTACATTTGCTGAGACCTAAGCTTCTACCAAGTACATGCACCTTCAGGGAATGAGGAAGGGGAAAAGAAGGCAGTGTGTACACTTCTGCTGTTTCTGCTATGATAATGGTGTCATGGAGGTGCTCAGTGGCACTGTATCTGTGGTAACAGAGGTGTGGTCCCTGGCTTTGTGGGTCTCAAGGGGAAGATGTGGGTCACTCCACTTCCCTGTGTGTTATGGCTGAGGCAGTGTAGTCCTAAAGCCAATAACTGTGGCAATGGCTTTGAGCTCCCCAGATCTTAGCAGAGTGCTGTAGTTCTAGAGTCAGAATTTGGGGCAGTAGGTTCTTGATCCCCAAGCTGTCTAGTTGAAAAAGGGCAAGGGTATGTACAACTCTATATAGTAGAATTGTTAGCAACAACAATAATAATAATAATAATAAAACATTGCATATATAAATGTTAAAAGAAGAAATGAAACAATATATATTCATTAATTGAACTTTTTTATTTTCAAAAATATTTCAAACCTGCAGAAGAGCTGTAAGTATATTACAATGAAAGTCCACATATTTTTCACCTAGATTTACCTGTGCACCAGTGATAATACAACGTATGTTTTTTCTTTTTTCTTTTTTTTTTGAAATGGTAAGCTATAGTATACTGGAAGGAAAAAAAACTCCAAATCACATCTCCCTTTTGGTAACAATATATCTGCTTGCATTACACAAAGAAAAATGTTCTCAGTAGTTCTCACTGGATAGTAAAATCATGGCTGATAAGTTATATTTTTCATTTTGCCCATATATAGTTTATAATTTTTCTACAAAGAGCATGATATAATAATAAAAGGAGTAGTATTAGTTCTCAAGGAATCATTTGGTAACATACATACCTTTTTTATCTGTGATGACATGAAAATGTCAATCACATTTGTGGATCTTTACCAAACTATAGGAACATCCCACCTCATTTAGAGATTGTGCAAAACCTTATTATTTTCTGAACCTATGATTACCTACTGAGTATTACTGAAACCTGCCTAATATTTCAGAAGTCTATATACAGCTAGAAAAAATACTATTTTATTTCAAGGCTGACTGAACTTCATGTAAAACATAAATTAATACCCTTCATTTAGTTTCTGAAATTTTCAAAGCAAATAATCCTGGATTGCTATATTTGAAAAAGGGTGCTGTGGAATAGGGTACCACTTTTAATGCAGTGATTCTAAGATAGACTTTTCCCCATAAACCTCTCTAGATTCATATCTATTTCAATCTTGGCTACTGCCATGTTATACTTTTTTTGGAGTTACTATTGATTACCAGAGATAAATGAGTTACAGCAGCTTCAGGGTGAGATGGTTATCATAGATAAATGTCTACAGCTATCCACCAGGTTTATGTGGTTATGCAGCATCAGAAAAGAGTTGTAAACATCAACACAGGACCTAAAATTTTCATAGTCTCTTGTATTTCACCAGCTGTTATCATACATGGCTTATAGATACAGAGTCAGAATTTGTAAAGGCACAATCTAGATAAATAAACAATAAACATGAAAGCTGTTAGCTTAGAAATCAGAGGAGCCTAGAAACCAATTGCAGGCTCTCTTATACATTATAAAAGGTAAACAAATAAAAAAAACAGAAATAAAAAAAGGATAAATTCGTGAATAAATTAGTATATAAATACTGGCTAAAGTGTTTCCTGTGGTTTGAATGCATCTTCCAAAGTTTGTGTGTTAGAAACTAAACCCCCAGTGCAACAGTGTTGAGAGGTAGGACTTTTAAGAAATTATTAGCTCATGAATAGATTGATGCCACTATTGCAGGAGTGGGTTATTTATTGGAGGTGGTAGTCCCTGATAAAAGGATGAGCTTGGCCCCCTTCCCTTCTTTCTCTTGCACACTCTCTCATCATCGATGCCTTCTGCCATGTTATGATGCAGCAAGAAGGCCCTCACCAGATGCAGCCCCTTAATCTTGGACTTCCCAGTCTCCAGAGCTGTGAGCCAAATAAACTTCTATTCTTTATAAATTACCCAATCTGTGGTATTCTGTCATAGCAGCCCAAAACAGACTAAGACAGTATTCATCCATAAAAACATTTGGTCCCTCTTCACAACATCTGCACACTGTTTGAGCACCTGAAGGTGATTTTTCCTATTTGAGTATTCTTCCTTAGGCTGAAATGAGATTGTTTCTATGCACCTTGGAGACATACAGAAAATTGCTATAATGGCCCTCAGGAGGCTTGTTGTTTCTAGGTTAAAATCACTTAATGTTCTGCTGTTTAATTTTTTTTTTATCTTTCTCACCTTAAAATTATAATTTTGCAACTAAAAAATATAGTTAGCAATAGTAACTGTAGAGAAATTAGTGTTAAGTTGTAGGACACTTAAGGCTATAAAGTTGCAGGTGAAATTCTGGATCAAATGGAAGGAATAATCAGTTCCTTCAGTCTTATCAGCACTGACATGTACTGAGCTGTGTTTCTGGAAAAGTGTATTTGCACTGAAAAATGCAAATCGTGCATCTTGCCATTTGAAGAAATTCATTTTCAAAGTGAAGGTGCTGAACGCTTGTTTTAGTTTCTGTAAGAATTCCAACTTTTAGGTACAATAAGGTTTGTTTAAAGCAGCATTTCTGTGGCTATTTTCATACGATGCCTGAAAAAAAATGTTTCAGAATAAAAGTTTGGAAAACAGAACATGTTCTATTTACCTCTGGATCTGTATGATGCTGGGTAACACACTGAAGGTTCTATTTTGTATATCTTTCATAACACACACTGGAAAATACTAGCTTAAAGTAAGTTCATTTCCATATTTAACTATTTGACATTATTATTATTATATTGATTTCCTTTTGTTTCAGTGAACCAAATTAATTTGTTAAAGAACCAAGCAAACCATTCAAATACAAAATTGTTTGATCAAGATAACACTTAAAAAAGAGAAACAACAAAAACCAAGGAGCTGTGATTTATACAACTTATCAAAGATAAATACATTCCAGCAGATACTAAAATCACTTCGGTACTTATACTTGAAAAGATTATTACTTTTTTTTCATCTGCTCAAATTCATTTCATTACTCATAAAAATACTACAGAAAATGTCATATGTCATATGTCATAATGGCAAAGTATCACAATTAACTGATAACATTAGTGGTAGGTTTTTAACCAAAACATAAAAATAAAGAGACAGTTCATCAGAGTAAGTTTCATTTTTTTTAAATGAAAAAGTATATTGTACTGCATTAATGATGCTGTGTAAGTTAAAAATTTTTATCTAACAAGTTAACAGTTGTGATTCACTAATACCTCTCCTGAGTAAATAGCTATTCTTTCAAGTCCTGTACATGCCTGTGTCTAATATACCAATTATAGAGTCACAGACAAAAATGTAACTTGGCTAAAGCCATTTTAACAATGTGGTATCAGTTATGATTGTTTGAATGAGTTCAAACTAAATTTGTTAATATCTCAAGTTGTGTGTATTTGTCTCTGCCTACATCATCCAAATATTTAAGTCAGCTGCCTTCTGAAATTCAGGGTTTTAACCAGAATCTCACTGAGACCTTCCTTTGATGTCTAGATTTAAATAAAAAGGGATTTACATATTGTCGGTGTATACTGAACAGAAAACCTTGTAAAACAGTAGTAAACTGGAATGATGGCTTGGTTTTAACACAAAGCAAAACCTTGTAAAGCTAGGAGATAGATAAACCTGCCAATAGAATCACAATTTTAAATGCAAGACTTTACTGAAGTGGTAAATTAGTGTAAAGAAGGGTTTTAAATCAGTTTATTAGTCTTTACGGTTACTTTAGTTGACTAGTAGCAAGAAGCAGCAGAAAGAAAGATAATTTAAGGACTCTTCACTGATAAGTGTTGGAATTCATGGTGAACAAGAAAGCGAAGAGAATTTTTCTCATTAAAAAAATAAAATGAAAAATAAAAACAAAGAAAAACTTGTCATGTGTCACGAAAGACAAGTCAATAGAAGAATGTTTCAAAGCGTCATGAAAGACAAGTCAATAGAAGAATGTTTCAAAGCCAATTTTACTTTTACATTTTAAAGCAAGCAGAATAGAAATTAAGCTTTGTTTCAGTACCTTGCATTAAAATTATCAAGAGCAGAGAGAGAAAAAAAAGAGCTATTTTAATTTTACCATCACACCTTATATAATCTGCCACTCTGCCTTTTGGTCAACAATACTTGTGAAAAAAAATACAAGTAGCAAGTAACCCAAGGAAGAATACATGGGGAAAAAAAGTCTGAATTGTGTTACAAAAAAAACCAGTATAAAATGAAACAAAACATAACCCTGTAGTGGCTATACTGAAGCAAATTATAAGGCACATGGGCAATCATGACATTGAAACTCAGAATACCTGGAATTTGTTTACATGATCAAGGTATGGAGCTTTGAAAAGACAGACGGTTAAATTCCTCCAAGATTCTGAGCCCAATCAAACTTTTTGCCATTGTCATATAATGCATGTTCCTGAATGGAACCAATCACATTATTTCTTTCCTATGAATTCCAGTATAGCAGATATCACATCCACTCCTATATTTTAGCAATTGATGTATAGCTTAAGTTATGGTAAAATCACAAGCTCCTGGACAACAGATGCATTTCATTTGCTTATTACGTGCCCTACAACACCAAAAACAATGTCATGCACAGTTTGGGCTCTTTATAAATATTTATCAGAAAAATAAGCACTGCAACAACTGGGGGTATTCAAAATGAAGAATTAATACTTTAGTCCAGTTCTAGGCTCAATGCTCTAATGAATGCAGTTAATTTGAAATGTATGTATTGTATTTTATGGTGGATGGTTCATGGTATATAAAAAAGTAAAACGTGAAATTTAGAAAAATGGACACACCATAAAACTAAAAAGATCTTTGCTACTTTTTCAGAGACTTAAAAACAACCAAAAACCAAAAAACACTATCCATCTCCTGCACAGTTTTACAATATTGATGCAGTTGTTTAGCTTTGATCATTTGTCAGCTTCTGGCAGGTGCTTTAGAAGCAACATTTAAGTAGAATATGGCTAGATTGACTGCTTTCATATGAATAAATGCTGCAGGCTTTCCCAAAATAACCTCTTAGAAATTTCACTGCTACTTGAGATTTACAGAGCACTGCATAATATATGGATGATCAAATTCTGTTTTTCTAAAGGCAAAATCAATACCTTCTGTGATCTATGAAAGATGATTTCAAAAACTAAGGGTGAAACAGCAATATATGGATTGAGGTACATATGTGTTTGTGTGGCATCCTAATGTCCAAAACTATTATTTTGGGAAAAAAATCTTATCTGTAATTTCATAACTTATTTTCCATGAAGGCAGTTGTTTCATTAACTAAGAGTTCATTGACCTGTGTATCTTTTATTGTACATTTAAGGAGTCAATGAAAAAAGTTTTCAAGAAAGAGCTTTCTTCCAAGAAATTGCATCTTAGAAAGGATCTCTTATTCCCTACTCATTCAGGGGACCTGGGCACTCCATTAATATGTACAGAACTTCCAAAAGTCCCCAGTAGAGTAAAAAACATATAAGTATGTGTGTGTGTATATATATATATGTGTGTGTGTGTGTGTGTATATATATATATGTATATGAAAGAGAGAGAGAGAGAGGTACTTAAAGGTTTGTGAATAAGAGAGTAAAAATAAAAGTTTGTAATGCTTCTTAAATATCCATACTAGGTTAAATTAATTTCATCATGTTCTGTATAATAATGTGCTAAAACAATGCAATGTAAAAAAAAATTTCCAAAAAAATTTAATAATTAAATTGTGTTGCTACTATTAAGAGAATGAAAACTCAAGCCATAGACTGGCAGAAGAATTCACAATATATAACTAACATTCTATTGAGAATGCACAAAAAACTCTTACAAATCGATAAGAAAAAGACAAACACCACTTTTTTAAAGGTAGGCAAAAGGCTTAAACAAGCACTTTGCAAAGCAAGATATCGAAATGGCCAGTGAATACCTGAGTGAGAAGTTAGTCGACCTTATTCATCAGTGGGGAACTTCCAATTAAAAGCCCCACAGATGTCACCACACATTCATGAGAGTGATAATACTAAATGTTGGTGATGATACATAGCAAAGTCACTATTTGAATACTTTAGTAAATTTTGCCAAAAAATTTTTTTATACAATTGACATACTTTGATGTTTATGATACACATATTAACATTGCCATAATAACAAAGTAAATAAAAATTATTTCACTGCATTTTTGCACAGTACATGGATGGAGTTCATATTTTCATAAAGAAAAGAAAGAGGTCATTTATAACTTGAAAATATATATCCATTTTTTAATGTTTGGGAATTTTTTAAATATTAATATTTGTACTTTAGTTTTTTTGAATTAGTTTTTTATTCCAAAACTGATAATCTAATTTTAAGTGAAGTAATTATTTTTGTATTTGTAAAAATATTGGTAGCACAAATGGAGTAAAAAACATATTCAAAATATTAACAGAAGTACCAGAAAAATCAATTGTACAAAAGCCTTAGTTCTTGCCCTTTACATTGGTAGATTATTGTCACTTTGAGAAGACAAACTAATATATTAGTTACCAGTGTTATAACTTGGAAAGATAAACTATCCCCTTTCCACTTCCCCTCTCTCTCCTCTAGTAACCACAGTTCTGCTCCCTCCTTCTGAAAGTTCAACTTACAATTATTATTGTTTGTTTTCTTGTTTATTTTAGCTCCCATTTAAGAGTGAGAAACAATCAACAGAGAGAAAAGACAACGTACAGGATGGGAGAAAATTTTTGTAAACTATACATCCAGCAAGGGATTAATATCCAGAATATACAAGGAACTAAGACAACTCAATAGTAAAAAACCAAATAATCCTATTAAAAATTGGACAAAGGAGCTGAATAGACATTTCTCAGAAGAAGACATACAAATGGCCAACAGAGATATGAAAAAATGCTCAACATCACTAATCATCCAAGAAATGCAAATCAAACCACATTGAAATATTATCTTGTCTCAGTTAGACTGGCTATTATTGAAAAGACTTAGAACATAGCAAATGCAGGCAAAGATGCAGAGAAAGAGGAACTTTTACACCCTGTTGGTGGGTTTGTAAATTACTACGGCCATTATGGAAAACAATGTGGAGATTTCTCAGACTACTAGATAGAATACCATATGATCTAGCAATCCCACTTCTAGGTTAATATTCAAAGGAATGGAAATCTTGTCGAAGGGGTACTTGCACTCCCATGTTCATAGCAGCTCTGTCCACAATAGCCAACATATGGAACTAACCTCAATGCCCATTGATGGACAACTGGATAAAGAAATGTGGCATAAATATACACAGTGAGATACTATGGAGCCATAAAAAAGAATGAACTTCTACCATTCACAGCAGCTTGGATGAGCTTGGAGAAAATTATGTTAAGGGAAACAAGCCAGGCACAAAAAGAGAAACACCACAGACAATTTTTTAAAAAGCAATCTTTCATGAATGCTAGGAAAAACCTATAATCACCGCTATTAGATTCAGACTCAAACATTTCTGGATCTTCAAAAAGATTCTATTCTCTCCACTTAAGGTGATACATTTTAAATTTAGTGGATTACCTTCAGGGAAATGGCTACTTTTCTCAATTTCAATTATTTAAGTTCTATTCATTTCAAAATCAAAGTTAGAATATCAAACTGGAGGAACAGTTCCAAACATATTGCACTTGTCCCTGACCCAATTATTATCTCAGAGGTCTAGAAAATATCACAGAATGACCAACACATAACAACATGGGTAAATCTTAAACATTATTATTCTAAGTAAAAGAAGCCACACAAAGGACTACATGCTGTACATAATTTCATCTTTTACGAATTCTGAAAGGCAAAACTATAGGGGCAAAAATCAGATCAGTGGTTGCCAGGAACTGGGGATAAAGGGAGGAGACTGAATGAAAAGGCATATGATGAAACTTTTTGGGGTGATGGAAATGCTGCTTATCTTGATCAAAACTCATCAAACTGTATACTTCAGAATGGAGAATTTTACTGATCGTAAATTATCCTCAATACATGCAATAAATCAGACTTAAATAATAAGAATACCACACCAAGACATAGTCTGATGGGCCAATTACAGTGAGACTACAATCTCCTTTGATTGGAATAATAAACTATTATTGCAGTTAAAACTGGTATTTGATTTATGGCAACTGTTTCACATTTTTGTTTTAGGTCAAGCTTGAAATCCATTAAAATATCCAATACATACAATATGTGTTCAGTTTTTTAAAAATAAAGTGAAGCATTATATATTAATAATTTGAGGATTCCATCTCATTTATTGAAATCCACCACATGAACTTGGCAAGATCTTTTGGAATCTGCATATTGCTATATAAAGTTTCGGATAGATATTCCATACGGCTCTGTGTCATCCACAATTTAGTCAACATGCTTTCTTTTTTTATTTTTTAGAAAATATTGTTCTAAGTAGAAAAATCATTTTTAATTTTTTTGTTTGTTTTGTACTGGATTATATGGGACACATGATCTGTAGATGATAACAGAATCTAAATAAATGATGAAATATCTCTGTCCTTGATAATTGATAAAATATCTTTGGCATTGTCAGTAAGTTACATATGTTCTGATGTTATAATTTAAATTCCTTTTTTTCCAAAGAAACATTTTAAATCTTTTAAATTCCAGTAGTGTTAAATTAAATTATTTTAATCAATTGTATAAGTTACTATGAGGTTTTGTTATTTTCAGTTCTCTTAACCTTTATATTTTTAATAGTGTTTATATGTTTTAAAGAAAAATACTGATATTAAATTTTTATAAGCAAATATATCTTAAATTTTCATATACATTTTTTTCCATATAATTTAATATATATATATATATATAAATAATCTCTAATGCTATTCTTTGTTTGGACTTATAATATTCCTACTCTTCTAAATTGTACTATGTGACACACACACACACACACACACACACATCTCAACTGAAGAAATTTTCGTTCAATCTAGGTTCTAGTTCATATTTAGATTTAAGATTAGTATGTAAACATTTTCAATTGTAGAAAAAAGGTTTCCTCTCCCAAACAAATGAGGTACATCTTGCCATGTCATCATTCATTATTGAGAAACCATGCTATACTCTCACATAACTAGGTTTAGATACTAAAATATTTTACAATCCTCTGTTATTAGATGTGCAAGATGTTTTATTCTCAGGAGTGACATTTTATAGATTTGATACTCCTTAATAGTTTGCTATTTCTATTTACCTATGAATTTCAATGATTACATACAAGTATCATCCATTATGTATGTATCTTCCAAGATTCTCAAAATAGAAAAATTATAACACATGAGAAGGAAAAGAAACATTTTTAAACAAACCCTCCAGAATTTCTGGAAAGTTGAGCTCGTACTTTCTTCTTCCTGAATATTCAAATAATCTTATTCAGAAATTTGTTAACTTCACAAGGGAAATGTCTGCAGCTGATTTCCTCTTGTGAGTTTTTTCCAGGCAGGTAAGAGAGCCAGTAAATTTGAAACAATACATAGAACAGGAGAAATTAACTTATAGATCTGTATATAATTTAGGGCATGCACATTGGGGTTTGGTTGATCTTAAATGTATGGATTTATCCATTTCATCTTTTATAATGTCTACTTTGTTGTACTACATATGGAAATGTCGATGAAAACTATTAAACTAGAAAATACTTTATGAAAGTCATAAAATGTTAGTTTGCATTACACTTCAATCAAGAATTATGGCTAATCCAAAGCACTATTCACTATCTCTCTCTTTTTCTAGTTCAGTGCCTGTGATACTCACTGGAAATCCTGAAGGCATCTGAAAGGTCATTTCCAATACACACTAACAGTCATTGCGGCTGGGAGGAAACCACCCCCCAGTGGTGGCATGATTGTTTTCATACTGAGAAATAGCTCATATCATTTTATCTGTAGTGAAAATCATAAGAAGAATGCGGACACAAAAGTGCGAACTCTACTAGTAAACAGGAAAAATGTTCTGCTAAATTCTTTGAAATAGGCAAGAAATGACTAAAAAAAGAATGACTCTAATGAGACATCACAAACTACATGATTTTTTTTCAAGTTTATAAGAAAAGAATTGCTTTTCTTTTCCCATCAAGATTTTTTCAAACAATATTTTCTAAATATTTTAAATTTAGTTATCGCTATATTCTTCCTCTCAGGGGGCTTAAAATACAGTTGAAAAGATAGGACAGGTCCTGAATTCACTCAAAACATGAATGAGGGAGAAGAAATCCAAAAGCAACCAAGTTTACCACAAAATGTTGGATCGAAGAATTGGAAGCTTAAGAGCTAAATGCAATTTTTAAGAAAAAAATTTACATTTTTACATACCTCTTTATAACTGTATGATTCATACCTTCTAGAAATACAACCATAAGAGAGTAGCAAGTGAAGAATTACAGAACATAAGAAATTAGTTTAAGGGATGTTGATAAAAAATCAGCAATAGATCATTTCTTAAAAAACGTATAGATCATTTTAAGCATAATTAAAAAGAAATGAAAAAAATCACGAAATGCCAAATTATAGGGAAAAATGGAGTTAGTTGTACATAATCATTTCATACAAAAGTGGTTCATCTTACCTCTGCTACCAGTTGCTGAAGAGACGGTGATGCGACAGAATGTAGACTCAAGTTACCCCTTATGGGACTATGGAGGCTAACATAAGCCACGACATTTTTCTGCAGCACCGTCTTGAAATCCTAAAATCCAAAAAAAGAAAAAAGAAAAAGATTTATAGATTCTACTTTATTAGATAAATGTTAAATTATAAATATTTTGTACTTAAAATCATTACATTGCTTAAATACTTTTTTTAAAAAAACACCCCCATTCTATTTAATAGAATACACAATGGTTATAAAAGGATTCTTAATTAAGGTGGCAAGGAGTTAGATACAACGTACGATAAAATATTTTAGAGCATTTTCCAGACAAAAGTCAAATTTTAAGACAAAATGTTCTTAAAAGATTAACATAATATGGAATTCAACAACAGAATACAGAATGGAATATTTGTTCCTGTGATAGAACTTCATTTTACAGTCATTTAATTAGAGACCAGATATGAATAAACTACCTTAGTAATTAACGAAACTAGCCCTTTCCTTTGAAGCAATGAGCTACTTTTTGCACAAAATAACTCTTAGAGCAAAACAGGGCAGAATACAATTATGGCCCTGCAAATATTACCTGAGATAAAACCAGATGCTTTTCATGCACATGAATAGCATAAAATGATTCATTATGATAGTTTTCCACTTCTTTGCTGATCCCTACCTTGCAAAATTGAAGACCACTGATCTTATTAATAAGGCTCCACTAAGAAATCCTGTTACTTTCCTGTTTACTTTGCACAAATATTTAATGAATAATTATCATGGTGGCAGTTCTATAGAAATGTCCTACAAATTATATTACATCATGTCTTGGGAGAGTATCTTTTCTTCTTCTGGCACTATCAGATGAAAGACTACAAGGACTTGTATATCTAGCAAATCATGTTACCCCTATGTTATATTGAAAATTCAGCTATTTTTCTATAAGAGACATGAAAAGACAATCATTTAAAATTAATAAATATTGTAAATAAACATAAATGATGAGTTTTAAGCTTGAGTAATTTACCTATAATATTGTTTGAAGAAATGTCTATTGTTACTTAGGCACTATGAAAAAAACAGCTTCTATTTACACACTACCACATAGACACTGTCTATATGTTAGTTCATATAATTCTCATGAGAACTTTGATAATAGGCATTAGTGTACCCATTTTAGGAATAGTCTTAGAGAAGTTAATTTTGCCTAAGATCACATGTTTTATGGTAGGGAGGATTTGAACTCTGACTCTTTTGACTCTAAAATCTATAGTATTTCCACAATAGTCTGTGAATAATAAAGATTCTTCAGAGAGAAAAATTGTACTTTTTAAAGTAAAGAACCTATTTAGTAAAATGTTATAATTGTCCTCAAGGACCAAGACCAGTATTGAATCAATTCTTTAGTAATTCTATCATTTATAAATTCCATTTTTAAGATTATTGACCAATATCCCCTAATCCTCTTAACTACAAATGTGGGTTTTCAGGGGTTTCTATGCAAGCAAAACTAAATAGGGCAATGTGACATGTCAACAAAGGCTTTCCTGACTCACTTGCACTAGGGAATTTATCTAGAGCATAAATTAGTTTCAGTCTAAAAGAAAATGTTTCATTCTCAGGGGTAGATTCGATAAGAGTAGACAGAACAGGACACTAAGAGTTTCCTAAATTGCTCTTCAACTGAATGGTTATACAATGGCTTAATGAACTGCACTGAAGTAATATTCTAAGATATAGTAAATTACAAAAATATATTTTATAAGCCAATAACCAAATTTATATATTATTCACCATTTTCATTACTCATATGACTTTGCCCATCTTGTAATGCAAAATGCCAGAAAGTGACTGAATGTATAATCAGTTGTCAAATATAAACACAGAGATAAATATTCACAGGCATCGGTATCTAATCTTTTCAAATAGGAATAACCTTTTCTAACAAACATTATTTCCTTTGAACTCTCACATTGCAGCAGTTGTATTTTTAGTATTTGTTGATTAAGAAAATATAAAATTACCAGAAGCACAATGGATTCACTAAAACTTAAAAATAAATTTGTATTTTATTAACCACAAAAATATTTGCTTAATTTGAAAAAATAATTGTTTACCTACACGCAAGTCCACCTTGGTTAAATTTTCAGGTTGTAATGCTTGATACTCAAATTCAAAGACTTTTTGCAATAAAATTCTCTATGCATAGGAGTTCAGGATATTTAAATTAGGAACTACTAATGTTAGACAAGTCTACTTTGACAACATAGTTCAGAAATATACATAGAAATTTAGGGTTAGCATAAATTGATTGTGAAAGTTACTGGACAGTTACCTAGAAGACTGATATAGTGGAATAAATCTTTGGAATTTGAAAAGAATCTTTAAGATATTTTCTTAACATGTGCCTTATCGTTATAAGAAAACTGAAGCATTCTTTATTGTTTCATTGTTTCTAAATTACTAACAATAGTCCAGATCATGAATATATTTTCTAAATTATTTTTTAACTTGTTTACCAATCTTTAAAGTAATTCAGAATAGAAGTTTGAGAGGTTGGTTCAACTCTTACATTTTCTATTTTACTTACAAATTTGTCAATTTACAAAAGTTCTTTAAGCAATGAAATTTCTTTCTTTGCAGTAGTTCTTTTGAATATGGATCAAACGTTCACACTACTAATTTGCATATGGAAAAGCATTCCAATTTGCAATGTGTGATCTTGATGAATTTCACACTAAAAATTTCTCATCTTTAAGACTTTACCTCAAATTAAAAAAAAAACAACACTTGCTATTTTCTTTTCTACACCTTTTTGATATTTTCTTTGATATTAGATAGACATTTTATCTTTTTTGAGTGCTTAAATAAAAAATGTAGCAAGAGAAGTTCCCATTAGATAGAATCATTTTCCTTCAAAGCTGAGATAGTAAACAAATGAGAATATCAAATGGTTTTACTTCTCTAGCTAAAATATGTAGTGTTTTGGTCCGCATACTTCCATTGAAACTCTTCATGAAAAAAATCATAGAAGTAAATAGAATATCTAAGAGTTTTATAATATCTCATCAATCCAATTATCAGTTGTCATAGTCCATTAAAAATACAGGCAGAAGCATTTGAAACTTAAACAGTTGTGTTCTTACTGTTCTCCATCGCATCTGAGATTTCGTTTGGACACAGGCTTCCTAAAGTAGGTAGGTAGATAGACAGGTAGGAGGAGGGGTAGGTAGATTACAGGTAAAGGGGTGGAGAAGTAGAAGGAGGAAGGAACATTTGGAGGGGGAGAGAGGGAAGGTAAGTGCTATTTTGAATCCAATCTCCATATTTACGTTGTATAGATAAAATATAATGCTAAGGTAATAAATATTTAATTGAGGACATTATTTTCTGATTCCGGATAATTCCTACAAAGTTTAGAAAAAAGCAAGATATTGGTACGTATGACCTGACCCTTTCTTGTCCAGTGCCTTTCAACCTGTTTTCTAAGGAGAAATACAACAATGAGATACACTATTGTGGGTTATATCAGGGTTTATAGGTCTGGTAGCAATAGGAATAAGACAGCTGAAGATCACACACAGTTCACTGTGTGTAACTCTAATTTCTCCTCCTTCTTGTAAGTGATCTCCGCAAATTAGCAGAAATGACATCCCATCCCGCTTGAGAAGCATATTATTGTCCTTGACTTCAACAATTTTACTTTGCCTACTTTAGCAAAAAAAGAAAAGAAAACAAACCCCAAAAAAAGCATTATAATTTAATGTATATTTTATTTTACCTCTCCCCATTCATATGAGCCAATATTGCCAAAAGCTGTTCCTCCCCACGAACAGAAAACAATAGTGCGGTCCGGTCTCCACCCTTTCTTAACTCTTAACATCAAGGCCTGGATAAAAGCTGTGATTATTGCAGTACTACTGGCCCATTCTTGCCCATTATAACTGTATGCAGTATGATGGTGGCTGCCAACCATGATATACCGGTCTGGAAATAGAAGGAAATAAGAGCCATTAAAACAAAATGTAAACTTTGACAATAAATTTAATGACATTTACATAATCCTATTGTACAACTGAGCAACAATTAAGCAAAATTGTTCTAATAATTATGACTACTTTAACATTTTCACCCACTGTCTTGATTCACACATCTGTGTGTATCAAAGCAGAGGCAGGTGCTGAACCTAATTATGAATCCAAAGCATTAGATGCATATTACTGTCCTCTGCAACATGAATATTAATTAATGAAGTATACAAATATGCCACAATAAAACCTTTATCTAACATTTTTCCAGCATCATAGCGGGAAGTGCCCTGTAAACAATGCGTGTATGCTCAGTAAATCTTAATGAACTATTAATACATTTGAGGAAGCAGTTATTCAGTAGCTGTAAATATTATAAATGTGGTATTCATGTATGAATTTTAAACAAGTGAAGTATTTATATTTAGGGAATTAATTACAGCTTCCAACTCATAGTTTTAGCCCCTCTCCTTTCTCTGAGGAAAAAATAAAAGTTACCAACATTAAAAGCCATTCAACTACTGCAAAAGTTGCCTTTTCACACATTTTATTTCATATAATCATCCAAAATTCATTTGATACACTATTAGGAAGGTTTCCATGACACACAGACATGGCCTGTCACTATTTTCAGTAATAAGGTAGGCTAAAAATGTACCTCCAGAATTTCCTCTGATTTTATCATCAGTGAATGTTATTAATGATAATAACAGAGCTAAATTTACTTGACCTAGTAGCCCTACACATTTGTGTAAAAAGTTTTCTTCATTGAGTGTCATGTCTTTATGAGATGTCCCATAAATCAATGGTTAAGTGTGTAGACTCTGAAGTTACCCTGCTTGTGTTTGAACCAGGCTTTGCAACTCACCTTGTGTGACCTTGGACAGCTTATTTAAACTCTCTATGCCTTAGTTTCTTCAGCTGAGTAATATGGGAATGCAAACAGTACCTACATTATTCAGTTCTTTTAAGTGATTTGCTATATGTAAGGCACTTTGAGCAGCACCTTATACAAAGTAGTACTACACACGTATGGAACAGATGAATCACCCCCTGACTTCATGACAACAAAAAGCTACCTCACAGGTAATGTCACAGTGTCAAGCTATTTTAGTTTTTCACGCTAATTTTGGAACCAGCAATAGATTTGATCTGCCAACATTTTATTGAGATTTAATTGATGTTATACATAGAGTGTCTGCAAATGTTGAAAACTGGGCATTTATTCACTAATTTCCAAGAAATGTCTGAAAGTTCTGCTTGGGAATGTTCATATTCTAAATAAACCATAAATAAAACTTAATACTAATTGGTGATTGTTTCTAATTTTCAGTCATTACATAAGAAAATCATGTGAACAAACAACCAAAATTTTTGTGTAGAGTTCAAGTAAGCAAAATTTGAGAAGCTTTGCCTAATATACACTGAAGAATACTAATGTTAAAATTGCTTTTTAAAAAATTCTGTTTTGGGGTTTTTTTTTTTTTTTTAGATTGAATTTCCTTTACCCTAAAGCGAGTATGATTTTGTACAACTGGGAATCCCAATAATGACTTGCAAGTGCAGTAATAGTAATGAATATTCTACTGCTTCAATTTAGAGATCCTTATAGTGAAAATTTATTGAAATGGTTGAAATGTAATAGAAACAATTTTGAAATTCATTTATATCTTGTATTTAAAGACACTATCATCAGAGGTTGTTCAATATTGCTATTGTAAGGAATCAGAGAGAATAAGTGCCTTTCTTGAGTTTTGTAAGAGTTGGCTGGCAAGAAACTGGGAGGACAAAAAACTTGATTTCAGAATTCCCCAGGTTAGCAATTAAGTCAATTTGACTAAAGTCATAGAGAAGAATAATTCTCCAAGGAGAAGTTGAGTAAATGTCCCAACAAAATCAACATATGTAATAAAATAATTGTTTCACCCTATACTGTGTAACATGCACATCAGACAATAATATGTGATATAGCCTTATAGTGAATGAATTTGGAAGTGTTCATATTATTTTCTTAATTAATATATGTCAGTTATTTTCACTTTTTTAGCCTACATAATATCATCTGAATATTCCATCAGCAGCCCATAACAAGGTGTGAAATTATTTAAAATCTAGATTGGTAATCATTTTCATAAACACCTTCAAAAGCTAAAGTCATGCAAACATTGGGCAGAATTGTCAGTGAACCAAGAGTCAGAAATGAGACATAGATTAACATTTAAAAACTTATATTTGGAGACAAAAACTTTTATTTTAAAAAAATTCCATCATTAAAAACTAAAATTATTTTTAAAGAAATGTCTTTTCTTGATAAAAATAAAAATTTCAATAGTGTTATGGTATATAAAAGAAAAAAAGAAAACTTTCTTGTAGTACATGCCAGTTTAACAAATCTAAACTCTATTTCTTATTTCACTCCCCTCTCCCCCTACACTCTCTCTACTAAGATTTATTCTTGAAGAAATATGGTAGGAAAGACAATATAGACCTATTTTTTAGTTTCGTATTGATTCAACTCTTAGAGTGGTATAAACTTCTAGCTACATTTAAAGTAGGATATTTAATAATCATTAAATTATTATAGGGCATTTCTTTGTAAATATTATTTGTGAATATTATGAATATTTGTCCCCTCCAAAGCTCATATTGGGAGCTTGATTGCTAATGTGGCAGTGTAGAAAGGTGGGGCCTTTAAAAGGTGATTGGATCATGTGGACTATGCTCTCATGAATGGACTAATCCATTATGGAGTAATGGGATGATGGTCTAATGGATTGTCATGGGCATGGACTGGCGGCTTTATAAGGAGACCACATGAAAGTGCTCTTGCCATTCTTGCCATGTGATTGCCTGTGTCACCATGAGACACTGTAGAGTTCCCACCCACAAGAAGGCCCTCACCAGATGTACTCCCTGAACTGTCGACTTTCCAGTCTCCAAAACTGTGAGAAATAAATTTTGTTTCCTTATAAATTACTCAGTTTCAGGTATCATAAGCAACAGAAAATGGGCTAATACAGTGAAGTTTCATACAAAGTATAGAAATAAATATTTAACCCTACTTACCCGGAGATATCAAGCCCTTCACATATCCAACAACATTAGAAACTGTTTTGAAATTTGTGACTGTCTGAACTTGCATGTTGACAATTCTTATTTCTGAAAGTAAAAATCAAAGATGCTTGTTCCTCTATATTTTGTTGCATTTTTTCCCTAAAACATTAAAACTTATTTATCCAATATTATCAGCAAAAGAATTCCACACAATTAAATTTTTCCAGATAACCAAGGTTATACATTTTTGACAAATATTTATTCAATACTTTGTGCAGACTCTATTTTAAGTGCTTGTTATGCAATGATGACTAAGACACAATTGCTAGCCTCATAGAACTGCAGAGCCATAAATAAACAATTCTAAACCTCACATTCAGTTCTACAATGGAGGCTCAACATGAGAATATACACAAGACCTCTAGGAGACGTGGGCAACTCATACTTTAAAAAAAGGAAGACAAAACAGGAAAAAAAAAACAAAACCATATTTCCAAAGAATATCAAATTCTTTTTTATCTTCAGAAAAATAATATGTGGAAGATCATTTAACCTTTCCTGTCTGACTCATGGAGTTTGAAAGCTGTAAATAAAGCATTACACAAATGAAAAGGATAAAGATTTTTAAACTATACATATTTTCCTCTATAGGAGTCTTTATTCCTCCTTTTGTTTGTAGGCCCCTCATCTCTACTCTAAGTCCCCACTTAGAATTGTTCTGCATCTTTCGAGTTCTATTATTCTTTACATTCAAACATTTTGCAAACAAGGCAGATGCCAATCAGTTCTCCAGTCACAGCCCTGACGTGGTCTTTGAGGGCCTTTGGTGTGACATGCATTAATCCTGTGTTTGATGGATCCTGGGAAGTTTGGGGAGTTTCTAGAGGAGGTTTAAGCAGCCTTGTGGTAGCATCGGGACGGAGGGTAACAGTAAGAATGCAGCTAACGCAAAGTAGCCGCACTATACTGACAGGCCCGCAAATGTCACTTATTACTGCTGGATGAAAACTGTAATGATAAATATGTTGCTTCTTTCTTTGAAAGTACCCTTTCTAACAATTTAAATTGAAAATCTGTACACTGAATCTGTTAAAATTATAATGAAAACAAGAGTAAAGAAGCCTCGAGAGAATGCCTGAATGCTTTATCTATGGGTAAAGGAAATCTGCTTAGAGCCTAAGCATGGTGCTTTCATTAGTGTAGAACATTTATCTTGATTGATGCAATATTAATATATAATTATTAACCAAAGTTATAGTTTACATTAGGATTCACTCATTGTGTTGTATACTACGGGTTTTGACAAATACATAAGGACATGCTAGGCTCATATATCCCCCATTATGGTATCATACAAAATAGTCCCATTGCTCTAAAAATCCCCTGTGCTTCACCTTTTCATCTCTCCTTTCCTCCTTCTAGCCTCCAACACCCCTGGCAAAAACTGATCTTTTTACTATCTTCATAGTTTTGCCTTTTCTAGAATGTTGTATAGTTAAAATTATGTTTGTTTTTAATGTTTGCCTAATTCTGTTCTAGGTTTGTTCCAAATAGTCCAGATAAGTGAACTTTAGAAAGTCATTACCTTATAGTTTGTTTGTTTTTTTTTATCTTTCCAGCTTATTTTGGACTTAGATAAGAAGAATCTTTCCTGGTTTTCTAAAACTCAATATTAAATTTTTAATAATTCAGCAGTGAGAAAACCTCACAATATGTGCTACTTAGAATATTACCTTACTTTAACATAGTGCCTTACAATTTACAGTAGCCATATTTGTATGCATACACTAATACTCTTTGGATCTCTTTGATCCTTGAAATCACCAAGTGACATAGGTGCTATTATCCTTATTTATTGAATGAAGCACATAGAAGAAGAACTAGGGCTCTTACCTAGTTCTTGGATCACAGTTTTTACAGCAATGCTATTTATAATTGTTAAAATTGGAAACAATCATAAGAAAATAGTTATATCAATTACAGTATAATAAAAGATAAAATTATTGATCCCAAGTCTTTGCTTCTTTCCTGTACTATATCCCATCCATTTTCCTATGGCTTTCCTGGGAATCCTGTGAAATGAAGGTAGGTCCCCAACTTAGTAATTTTTGGCTTGACCACATGATATACTTCAGCCAATGGGATGACAGCAAACAACTTATTTGCCACCTCTGGATAGCCATACAGATAACATTTTTATCTGAACAATAAAGTGCTCTCACTCAAAGACTTCATTTTAGGTTGTTGTTGTTTTTTTTTTATGTTGAGGTATTTTTCAAATATATAAAAGAATTAAAAATAGAATATACAATGATGATCCACATATACATTTAACATTTGTTATTTTACTATATTTCTTTCATTAATACCCTTTTCCACTAATTTGATAAATATAACCTTACTGATCTGGTTCTTACCCTAAGTTTAATGTGAATCACTACCACACAAGTATTTTGTTATACAGAGGTACATATATAGATATATTGATAGATAGATAGATATAGTTATATATAGGCAGACATAGGCATTAACATCACCTATTATTTTGCAGGCTTTCAAATTTTACATAAATTATATCACTTTTTTCACTTAATGTATTTTTCACAATTTTCTGTGGAAGTGAGTTAATAGAGATGTGCATCATTCATTTTAACTGTTAAGTTGTATCTGGTTGTAGGTTCAACCGCAGTTTATTTTCCAGTTAAATTACCCAGGATTACTGAGGATGTTTTCACTTTTTCAACATGACAATGTGGCAAAGAACATTTTTACATTTCTTTTGCACATTTGACATGCTTCCTCCAAATAGATAATAGAAGTAGAATTTCTGGATTATAATGTATGTGTATCTTCAACTTTATTAGGTATGGGGAAATTGCTCCTCAGACTTTTAAAATTTTGATGATGGGTATAAGAATCTCATTATTGTTTTACTTTGCATTTCCCTAACTACTAGTGAGGTTCAATTTTTATATGTTTAGGCATTATTCAAGTTTCTTTTTTATTTATTTGTTAAAATTTTATTGGTTATGTATATTTATGGGGTACAAAGCTGACCATTACCACTTGTGCCTAAGATGTGTTGGTCAGATCATTACCTCAAATTGCAATTATTCCCCATGTCCCCCACCCAATTAATCCCCAACCTCCCTCCCTCTCTCCCACCCACCTACCCCACTCTGCAGCCCTAGGTATGCCCTCTTCCTCTGCAAGTCCAACACACCACTGTGGTTTTTCTTTCCTTCCTTCTTTCTCTCTTAGCTCCCACTTACGAGTGAGGACATGCAGTATTTTTCCCTCTGTACCTGGCTTATTTCACTCAACATAATTTTCTGCAAGCTCATCCATGTTGCTGCAAGTGCCAGAATTTCATTCTTTTTTATGGCAGAGTAGTATTCTATAGTGTATACATACCACATTTTCCTTATCCAGTTGTCCATTGATGGGCATTTATGTTGGTTGCATACCATGTCTACTGTAAATAGAGCTGTGATGAAAATGGGAGTGCAGGTATCACGTCAACATGATGATTTCCATTCCTTTGGGTATATACCCAGCAGTGGGATTGCTGGATCATATGGTAGATCTATCTGTAGTTGTTTGAGAAACCTCCATACTGTTTTCCATAGTGGTTGTACTAATTTACAGTCCCACTAACAGTGTAGGAGCATTCCCTTCTTTCCACATCCTCACCAGCTTTTGTTATTTTCCATTTTTTTTTTTTTTATTATAGCCGGTCTGACTGGGATGAGGTGTTATCTCAATGTGGTTTTATTTGCATTTCCCTGATGATTAGTGATGTTGAAGTACCTGTTGGCCATTTGTATGCCTTCTTTAGAAAAATGTCTATTCGGTTCCTTTGCCCATTTTTAATTGGGTTATTTGGTTTTTTTACTGTGTAATTGATTGAATTCCTTGTATATTCTGGATATAAATCCCTTGTTGGATGTACAGTTTGAAAATATTTTCTCCCACTCTGTAGGTTGTCATTTCACTGTGTTGATTATTTCCTTTGCTGTGCAGAAGCTTGTTAATTTATATAGTCCCATGTGTTTATTTTTTCTTTTGTTGCTTGCGCTATTCAAGTTTCTTATTCATATTCTTTGACTATTTTCCTTTGAATTGTTTATCACTTTATCGTGTTGTTTTGTTTTTGCAGGGGTTATTATGAATATTATTCTCTTACTAATTATATGTATCACAAATACCTTTTAGTCTGTGATTTACTTTTTTCCAATACTTATTATGTTTAAAAATTAAGTAGAATTTATTAATATTTTCCTTGAGAATTTGTGGAGTTTTTGTTTGTTTTGTTTAGTTTTGCTTAGGAAACACTTTCTTAATCTGATGTCATGAAGATGATCCCTAAGTGTTTTAAAAACGGATCTTCAAATTTGTGTCTTTAATCCAGCCAGAATATGTTGTGCAGCAATTAAGCACATCCAATTTTGCCTCTGCCTATGGATAGCCAATTGTTCTCACATAACTTATTAAATGATTAATTTTTTCCTCCATGGAGAATTAATGAAGCTGCTGCTATGTATGTTCTAATTTATATATGGATATGTTTTCAGCCTTGCTATTGCATTTCATTTTAACCAGTGCCATACTCTTTTGACTAATATGGCTTTATAATGTCTGAAATGGTGGATCCTCTGTCATTGTGATCATGATTATGACCATCACCATAGTCATGCAATTATTATTCAATTTTGGGGGTACATATGGACCATGACTCTCATATGAACTTTTATATTAACTTTTCCAGTATCATAAAAAGACATTTCAGGATTTTAGTAAGATTACATAAAATAGACCCATTTGAGGAGATTATATTGAGTCTTCCATATGTGGACATGGTATGCCTTTCAGTTTATTTTAGTTGCCTTTATGTCTTTTATTAAAATTTTATATTTTTCTTCATAACAGTTTCGCATAACTATTATTAAGTTCATTTTTATGGTGTTAATAGTTGACCTACAGGATTTTTGTTTTTGTTAGTTTTCAATGAAGACAATTATCAGCAGAAAAAGATAGTTTGTTTATTCCTTTGAAATCTTCATTGCTTTTTCTTACTGCTCTAAATCTACCATTTTGTCTAGGACTGCCAGTGCAGTGTGGAATGAGGGCAATTAGAGTAGCACTCCTTGGTCCTCGTCTTTTGTTCTTAACTTTAAAAGAGGGTTTTTAAGATTTTATCATTAAAAAATATGTTTGCTATAGGTTTCTGGGAAATTCTGTTTGTCAGATTAAGAAGATCACTTCTACTCTTACTTTGCTAACAGATTTTATTATAAACAGACATTGAATCATCTTTTGAAAAATTGGTAAGGCTTTTCACTTTACTAAGTTAAAAAAATGCATGTATCCTGGGATAAGCTCTACTTGGTCATGATACGTTTTCTGTATTTGGTTACTAATACTTTTAGGATATTTGCATAGATATCTATGTGATTGGTTGATAATTTTACTTCTCATTTCTTCTAGTCAGTTTTTTGTGGTTTTTCTGTGGGGGGGATTTTTTTGGCAGCTGGTTGGTACAGGGATCCAAACCCTTGACCTTAGTGTTATAACATGGCGCTTTGACTAACTGAGCTAACCGGCCAGCCCAATGCTCTGGTCTGGTTCTGATATCTGGACTATAAAACCTCACAAATATTTTAGGGGTCTTTGCTTCTTTATCCAGATTTTGTAAGACTTTATGTAGCATGGTGTTTAATTGTTTTACAAAACAATGATAGGACACAACTATAAAACTATCTAGTCCTGCTATTTTTCTGTGTGTGGGGGGAGGAAGAGAGTATACTTTCATTTCCAAACAAATCTTTGTAATGGTTATAAATACATTCAGATTTTTAACATAAGATTGCTTATTGTGAAATTTGTGTGGCTATAATCTTACTAATTGTTCTATATGTTTTCTCTGTTAATTATTGAAATATGCTAAAATTTCCCACCATAATATTAAATTTATCAATTTATTCTGGTGATACTATTAAAAAGATTGCTTATTTCGTTGTTCATTCTATTCTTGCACTTAAAAAAGATCACTGACATTTGTCTGTAATTTTTTCCCTTTTTCCATTTCTGTCATTAACTTATTTGTCTTTTTTTCTTCATCAGTTACTAGAAGTTGGCTAATTTATTAACATTTTCAAAGAAGCAGTTTCAAGGTTTGTGAGTCCTCATTATTTTTCATTTTTCACTCTAGTATTACGTTCTATGCTTATTATTTCCCTTCTCAAATTTTACCTGTTTACTTAATTTAAATGCTTGGGTCATTATCTTTCAATCTTCATATATACACATTCATTTACGGCTACATATTTTCTTTGTAAATGTGGTACTTTAATTTTTGTTATGGTCTTATCTTACAGATTCTAAATTTTTAAAATTTCAATTATAATTCCTTCTGTAATATATGTATTATTTCACATAAGTATTTATAGTTACATATAAGGTGTGAGTTACTATTTTGATATTGATGTTTAACATAATTAGGGACCGAGAACAAGGTCTGTATGCTACTAATTCTTCGATATTAAGTGAGATTTGTTTTGTTATCCTATCAGCTCTTGAATCTGATAAATAGAAAGTAGGCGTTTCTATAGACATTCCATAGAAAGACTGTGAATTCACTATTCGATGGTTGCAGCATTCCATAAATATGTCCAAGAGATCAATCTTGAAAATTGTGTGGCTCTAATCTTACTAATTCTTCTATATGTTTTCTCTGTTAATCGTTGAAACATGCGAAAGTTTCCCACAATGATAGTAAATTTGTCAATTTGTTCTGCTGGTACTTTTAATCTTTTAAATTTATTTTATTTATTTTTTGTTTGTTAGATTTATTCAAGTTTGGACTTGCTATATCTTTCTGATGAATTATTCTATATATCTCCTTTCTATCCCAGTTTTTTTCCTTAATGTCTTCTCCACCCCCACCCAACATTAACATAACTATTCTATATTTCTTTTGGTTAATATTTCTCTGATACATATTTTCCCAGCATTGCACTTGCTTTTGCCAGGCATCCCAGGGGCATCTCTGGTTTGGGGAAAATTTTTATGCTAATTGTTTGCCTTGGAGTTTGTATATTATAATGGTAGCAAAAATTCTAAGCTGGGTTTTTGATTTTTAAGGGCAGATTTTTTTATTTTATTTTATTTTTAATCATTCAGAGCTCAGGAAGAAGAAGGCTTTCTTCTACCAGTGCGTGGGTTTCTTTCTGTTCTTCCCACTTCCACTCCATGGCTCTGGTTTTATATAGAGGTCTTAGTTCTGACTCCCTGCCCCCATGGGCACATACCATGTCTTTGTCCCCAGGTGGGTGCTATACTCCCACTGTAATTCACCAGGGCCCACAACCTCTCAACATCAGGCAACCACAGCGGCAACTCTTTTGCTTACTTCTCTGATTTTCAATTCTGTCTTCATTTTTGCTTCTGGATATTTTATTATATTTGACTTTCTTTTTTGATAACTGTTTTTTAAAACATGTTTTCTTATATTTTCTCCAGGGTTCCTAGACATTTGTATGGAAGGATTTTAAGTCATTTCATTCTGCCTTCTTCTACATTCTGAAACGTGAGGTTTGAAAGTGAACACAACCTTTTGCTCTGAGGAGAATTCTATATTTACAACGATCCTTCCGACTGGCAGAAGAACTTCCTTATGTATCACTGTGCAGAGACTAGGTCCAAATAATGACATATTAACATAGAGATAAGCAGCTTTTTAAAAAAAGTTTATTTATTAATATATATTTTTTTACATTCTAAGATGTTGTGGAGCAGTTGAGGGGGAGGGGGATAGGGGAAGGGGTAAAGAAATAAGGTGGGAGAAGGAGGAAGGAGGAAGGGCATGGTTGAGGCCTGTGGCACCCCCCTCATTCCTGCAGGGGAGACCAGGTGTCTTCCAGCAGTGGCTTGGTCACTGCTGGGCTGGGTGCAGATGACGGGGAGGCATGGCCAGTGTCCTCGGCCCCCCACCTCCCTGGCTCAGGAGCCCAGGGTGCCTTTTGTGGCAGCTCAGTGGTCATAACTGGGTTGGTTGTGGGTGTCAGGGGGGCATGGCTGAGGCCCTCAGCCTGCCACTGCCCCAGCTCAGGAACCCAGGATGCTTCCTGAGGAAGCTCGGTGGTTGTCACTGGGCTGGTTGTGGGTGTTGGGGGACATGGCTGAGGCCTCCAACCCTCTCTCCTCCCTGGTTTGGGAGCCCAGGGAGGTTCTTCAGTGTTCTTCAGTGATGTGAGAACTTTACTAGTTGATATCAAACTTCGTCTCTGGTCTGTGGATATTTTGTTTTTTCTTTCAGTTCTGTGTTGGATTATTCACTGTTCCTACCTCTGAAACTCTGCACTGGAACTAATTTGTTGTCCTTTGCTTACTTCTAAAATGGGAGAACTTCCTGTGTGTACCAGCACTTGAGCCCTGTGGTTGAGCTAAATTGCTGCTTTGCTGCTGATTCCCTGGGGAAGGCTTTTTATGAAGCTCAGGTTTTAATGGTTGACTTTTTAGGTACTTCTGGGTCTTGTGAGGTCCAGGACACCTGGGTTGCATAGAAACTCTGGTCTGGACCTGAGTCTTTTCAGCAAACTGTTCCCCCTGCAGTTCCATATTCCTGACCAGTCTACACAGAGTGGGCCTGTGCTGACTGAAGGGCAGATCAGCTGTCCTTGCTGTGCCCCAATGTTCCTCTGGTGGGCCTGTCTCCCCCACTACCCACACTCCAAACACTTCCCATGGGGCAGGCCATGAGCCAGTTCCTTGCAATGACACTGGCCTCTGAGTGGCTCCTTTTCTGAGTTGTTGTGGCTCCTTGTTTCTGTGAGGGTCCACAGGAACCTTGTTAGTGGTCTTGCTGGTCTGGGGCCCACCAAGGCCCTCTTCTCACCTGC
The DNA here is from genome assembly GCF_027409185.1 of Cynocephalus volans. Classification (NCBI taxonomy): domain Eukaryota; kingdom Metazoa; phylum Chordata; class Mammalia; order Dermoptera; family Cynocephalidae; genus Cynocephalus; species Cynocephalus volans. Next base: position 100,125,883 of record NC_084460.1, on the reverse strand, counting down.
CACCTCCAAGATGCTCCATCCAAAGAGCACAGCTGCAGTTTTTGCCAACTCTGGCTCTGTGCACTCACCAGGGCCAGCCTTGAAGTGGCCGGGGCTCTATATGGTGGGAGCAATCCTTTCTTTCTGTCATCATGGCTTCTCCTGCCTTCATGAACTCCATAGGTCTCTCCTCCTCTTCCCCTGAGCTCTAGCAGCCCCAGCTTGGCTGTCATTGCTTTTTAATAGCTGTAAATTGGTTGATTTGTGGGAAAGAGTGATGCTGGGGACCATCTATTCTGCCATCTTGACTGGAAGCCAAGAAAAGCAGCTTTTAATCTATTTATTTTATATTATTCCATACCCTTGTCTGAAAACAAATGTGTATAGAGTCTGTTTTCCTTCACTAGAATCAGCACCATGCTCACACTTTAAATTTTAATAATGGATGTCAGTGAAATCTTGAATAAACTTACACTCCAATGACACATGTACCGCTGTTGGCATTAGTAATTTGAACAACCTATTGGTAAGGCAATATTACTCTTCATAGCAATAACAATAGCAATCTTGTATTTTGGAATTTATCCTACAGGAATAATTCAACTCTCTGTAGTATAATCTATAATAGCAATTACAGAATACAACATAAATATCCCAAACAGGGAAATAACTTAGAAAATTGTCATAAAATGTGTGGCTGTTAAAATGTAAAAAGGATATGTATAAACATGGATACACTGTAAGTAAAAAGAATAGGATAGAGAGGGGTAAACATAATCATTGAACTTAGGTAAAAATGTGTGTGTTTATGGACAAACGATGAAAACGGAGAGATTAATAAATGGAACAGAAATTGGGTTAGGCAGAACTTCCCATTTCTGCTGGGATGAAGCACTGTTGTGAAGAGGCTTGAGCAAACCTGCAATCTTGGGCATTTATTCCTCTCCTCCAAATCCACAGCAATGGTGGAATTAAAACCTAAGGAGATTATGTCATCCTTAGTGCTGAACCTCATACCCTGAAACCCAGAAAACTGAATCTGCCTGGTGAATTGGCAGAAAATGGTGGTTTAGAATAATTCCATAGTACCCAGGGACATATTGACTCTCTCATTATACTGACCCAGGAAGATATAAAGTCTTTAGTTCTGCCTTAAATAAATCACAAGAAAGGTAGCTAATACCTCCAGGGCAACATGAACTCCCAGGCTACCTAGATCCTGAGGTCCACAGCCACCGTAAAAGAAAGTTAACACAGTGAACACATATATCACCCAAAGTAATCACACTGGAACACAAAGCATCTAAATTTTAAAAAAGTATTATAATGAAACTCAAAAAGATAATAGAATATATTAGCAATATGAAACCAAAACTAGAAAACATCAGAAAATGAGAGGAAATAATAGATATGGAAGATAGAATAATTGAAAAAATACACCAGTAAATAGGATAGGTAGATAGATATGGTAATAAACAGATAGAACTGAAGAATGAATTCAGGGCTGGAAAATCAGATTGAGAAATTTTTCCAGAAAATCACAAAAAAGAATAAGGAGAGAAAATATGAAAGTACAACTGAACTATATACCGGCTAGATATAGCAGTTCTAGAAAGAATATTAGAAGGATTAAAAAAAAATATGGAAGTGAGCAAATAGTGGAAAAAATAATTTTTCAAAAAAAAGAAAGAAAGAAAAACATTCCTATATATTTTATACTTAAGCTTAAAAGCATGAAGAACAAAGAGAAAAATGCTAAAAGTTCCCAGAGTAAAAAAGCAGACCACTTATGAAAGAACAAGAATTAGACAGACATCAAGCTTGTCAAAAACAACACAATACAAAAAGTCCATAAACTAATGTTATTAAAGAAATAAAAAACAAAAGAAACTTTGAAACTAAAATGTTTGGCAACAAGGAAATGAAGGTAACCTAAGTATCCAGCACCAGAGTAATGGATATATCAAATGTAGTAAAGCTACTTAAATATTATATTGAACCTAGAAGCTACATAGTATGGTAAATATACACATGGCAGCATGGATTAACCACAGAGTGCTAAATGAAGGAAAAAAAGTAAGAAAGAGAATAAAACATATTGCTCAATAGTAATCATGTTAATTAAACATTCATGCACTCAAAACAATGTATGTCTTTTTTTCCTTCTCCTTTCCTTTCTTTTTCTTCTTGAACAATTCATTCCTAAAGCCATTAGGTGAGGTTGGCCAAGATTAGCTGCTCTGACACTGGCAGTAGAGGGCGATGCCACCATCGCCCAGAGCAAAGTGTTGAAGACCATGTGAGGTGAGGAAGGCATCCAAATGGGGTAGGGTTGCCCAGCACAGGATATCAGAGCCCAAGCACGGTGATGACAGCACGTGTGTGTGTGTGTCTCTGTGTGTGTGTGTGTGTGTGTGTGTGTGTGTGTGTGTGTCAGAGACAGAGAGAAACAGAGTCTTAACATGAGGAGGAAAGCAATTGCCAGAGTGAATAGTGCAATGAGAGCAGCCTCTGAAGCAGAGTGTGAAAGGCACCCCCACGTAAGAGTTGAACAACATGTAGTGTTGGAGCCTGCGTAGGGCGAGGAAGTAACTGCATTGGGGTAGAGGCATGGGGCGTTCGATGTATGGGGAATAGTTCATATGGGGCAGTGCCTAACATGGTTGTCAGAGCCACAGTGGAGAGAGAAGAACATCTTTGTGAAGGAGGGAGTAACGGCATCGCTGATTACACACAGGACAACTGATTACCTGAGTAAATATATTCAGCCTAATGAGGATCAGATTTCTGACTGTCAGAGAAGGGATTTACAAACATGGAATGAGAAAAGCACTAGGTATTGATGTGTCCTCATGGTTTTCAACATATAGATAGATAGATGGGTATAAAAATAAATACAGATGCCAATCTGTGTGCATAGATATAGATTTTTTATATACTAACATAAAAATATAATACTAAGCTATGTTTTCCTAGCTTCGTTCACTGAGAGAAGCACCACTCCAACAGCAATGAGCACATTTAGAATCCAGATCTTGTTTTCTGGACATCATTTCCTACTCAAAGAAATTAGACTCTGCAGAAATGGCTAATAATGGGGCTGGGGCAGGAAAAGTACACGATGATTTGGTACAGTTTATGGTACACTAAGGCAATACTTAAAGAATAATGAGAGTATGCTAAAAGACACAGAACCCAGGTTTGAAGTTGCAATTATTAGTGGTAACTTCTGACAAATTGAGTATTAAAATAAAAATAGTACTGTATTATAACCCATTAAATCAATTAGGACCATAAATCCTAATTAAGTGATAAATCAATACTGGTATGTATAAATATAGAAAGGTACAAACAAATAAGTAGGAAAAAGAGTAATCACTTTTTTACGTGGAATGCCAGCATATAAATGTAGATGGGATGATGAAATTGGAAGATCACCATTGGCATCATCATGGTAATGACTAATTGGACAAGAAGCATCAATAAATATTGAAGCTAGTGGGTAGAGGTAGCAGGGGGTGGGAGGGGCAGGATGTTTACATGATTTCAAATGTTTGTTGATTATAAAGTTACAATAACAAAGAACAACTTCAAAGAGGAGACTTGGCAGACAACACCTTAATCAAGGGACCAAAGGTAGCAGCATCAGCAGAGATGGGACAAATAGACACCATGTAGCAGCTGATCTCACTTCTGTAAGAGTACTGCCAAAGACACAGAGCCTGAATGTGTTCATGAGAAAACATCAGATAGACCCAGAGTGAGGGACATTCTGAAGATAATTGACATGTAATCTTCAAAGGTGGTAAAGCAATGGTAGTCAAGAAAAGACAGAAACGGTTGTTGGTTGAAGGAAATGGGAAACTTGACAACGTGGTGCAACACATGATCTTAATTTGGATCTTTTTTGCAGTTTAGGACATTATAGAGACAACTGGCAAAAGGTGAAGGGAGCCAGTGGCGTGCACGGTAGTAATGTGTCAATGACCAATTCCTGATTGTGATGGTTGTGTCATTTGTATAAAAGAATATCATTGTTGGTGGGATAATCCAAATGTGATGGTTCATCATGTCTGCAGCTTGCTCTTGAGTAGTTGAGAAAAAATATTCTTTTTATTCTTGCAACTTTTTACAAGTTTGAATTTATTTAAAATAAAAATTATTCATTGTTGAAATTTGAAATTAGAAAATCCTGGAGAACATTTAGTTGCAGTTTATTATTCAGAAAGTTAGTGCATGTGTATGTAGATATATATTGCTACTTAAAGATTACATTTCCAACTCACATTTACCAAATGGTTTCTGTCTTTCATGCTGCCAAGTTTGATGACAGCTTTAAATATTACATGCGAAGTTCCAAAGATTTCTAGATGACAAAAATGTGTTTCACTCAGAGAACATTTGTATTCAAATAGGATAAGGGGTGTCAGAGCTAAGAGACATGACAGTAACTGCCTGTCTCTAGTCCTTAATTTCATCATGTGCAGAGAAAAATATCTCCTACAGATATTATGTTTCAGAGACAATTCCGTCTTGTATTTTTGTTGCAATTATTAAGGCTCAACTGATTCTCAGGGTTCTTCTTCCCTAACAGCTAACAAAGCTTCTTCTCCACTTGCATTGTGAATACGAATGCCCAGTATCTAGGAAAAATCCAAACTTTATTCAGAGAGATTTGAAGAATAACATTTGCTGCTAACTCTAAGTCTCAATTCCAATAACTAAGCTCTTCTAGTCATAGTTTTTCATAGTGTCCTTAATTTTAATCAAACATTTATCCCATTCTGTGTACTTGAGTTTTTCTTTCTTGGCTATCTGGGTCTAAGATAGAACTTTTTCTAGGATTCTGGGCTGTAATTTTTTTTTTTTTTTTTTTTTTTAATTCTCCTGAAGCCTATGGGAACCGAAATTTGCTCTAGAATTACAGTTTTGATGATTGGGGTTCTGTAATCTGCTAACATCTTTACTAAATACCAACTGTTTGCCTAATAATTTGAGTATAAACTTCTTCTGGATTCTGTGCCATTATAATTTATATACTTTTAAGGCAACGGTAGTTCTCTCCTGAGTCTGCAATATACACACATCCACATTCGCATCCACATGTGATTGTACTCATGTGAGCTTGCATGCATTTGAAAAAAAATATATTTTGTTTTTAATTAGTAAAATTACCTAAATAGGAAGATATTTTAAATAATGTGAATCCCTGGGGGGGGGAGCACTTTTACTCTCTTTTTATCTCTTATAAGAGTGAAAATTGACTGACTGATTTCCCTTACCATTCTATCAAAGCCATCTACAAATCATAAATCATAAAATTCACAGACTAATCACCTGCAGCATATCTGTGCTGCATATTTTCCATCTGTCTGTCCAGATCTATTTTCCATCCTTCACTTACTTCTGTGCCTCAGGAGGATGACCTCTATGGACTACATGTACCTGGGCTCCCTTACAAAGATGGGTTCAGGTTGAGTTTAGCCAGTGGAAGGTTTCCACAAGTGATCAGCAGGTTGGGTAAGCGAATGATTGGAGTATTTATTTTTCCATCACCCTCCCTGGCTTGTCACTTGCTGACAGTGACTACATAGCTTGACTGAAAGCCACAGCTCCTCTCTTGCAGCTCAGATCTCTTTTTGCCCCTTTATGTTTAGAAGTAGTAGCAATTACTAGGCCTGGTTTAGAGATAGTAGCAATGACATCCCTTTTCTGTTTTTCTTGACCTGTCCACACCTTGTGCATAGGCCCTTGACTAAATTCCCTTGAATTGCACATTTTTAGTATATCATTGATTTCCTGATGGCGACCTGATTTATATGTCAATCATTCTAAATGTATTCACTGAATTGTCCATATTTGCTGCCAAAAAGTGAGCAAATGGAGAGAAGGAGATTTCCTTTACTAGTAATATGGTAGACTAGGATATCAGGCTAACACTCCCACAGAAAATAATTTACAGTGCCAAGTAAAATACAAAACAAATTTTTTTTAACAGCATCTAAGAATTAGGAAGAAATTAAGGTATAACTAGGTCAAAATTTAAGCTGTGATAGGAACCAAGACAGGTAAAACACAATGAGGCAGTTTTCAATCTCAGTGAATTTGCTAAACCTGGAAATCTTTTATTTTTGATGGCCTCATGGGATTGAACAGTCAGAAGACAAAGTCCCGGGCCAGCTCACATTGCAGACAAAAAGGTGGTTCTAAAAAGAGACTTTTCCTCTATAAAGCAGTAATCCTAAAGGACTACATTTCCCCATGCCATTGCAAGAGAATGCAGAGAAGGTTATAGGGCGCTGAGTAGAGCAGGAGCAAGGAATCCCTAAAAAGTTGCATTTCTGCAGTAACTCTAAAAGAATAAAAAGTATTTATAACTTCTAAAATAGTAGAAGGAAAATATAACCACAGATAATCTAAATCTGAAGAGAAAAGTAAAACGAAAGGAAAACATGTGTTACAAACAGGAAATCCAAGTTAAGATGAAAAGTGTAGCATAAATACACAGTACTCACATTAAATGTAATGGGCAAAATGCTCCAGTTAAAAAATGATCAGATTGTATTTAAGATGCAAATTACTTGCTATTAATGAGACAGATATGAGAGATCTTTAAAAAGTTCATGGAAAGATTCCTGTTATCTTTTAATTCTATTTTTGCATGAACTTTTTAAAGTACCCTCATATAAAAGAGAAAGATATAAAAAGGTTGAAAGCAAAAAAGATATGGTATAAAGATACTAATCAAGAAAAGCTAGTGTGGCTAAATTAATAACAAGCAAATCAAATTTAAGGTAAGCATTACTAGATATAAAGAATATCACTTCATCTGATAAGGGGTTCAACTATCCAGGAAGATATATTTGAATTTATGAACACTTAAGAAATGACCTCAAAATATATAAAGCAAAATTTACAGAACTACAAATTAAAATGGACAAAGCTATACTCACATTGGGAGATATTAACACTCATAAAATATAGAATATTTGAACTACCTGATCAAGAAACTTAGTCTCAATGATCATATTTAGAACATTACACGGAACAACCACATACTTACTACACATTCTTTTCATATACTCATGGGATACTGATCATATTCTGGACCATAAAAAATATCTCAAAGAGTTGAAATCATATAGAAATAAAGAGGAAACAACATATTCTAATGAAAATTCAAGTGGCTTATACTCTACTTTGGAAGAATATCATATTCCAATGCCAAGTAGGATATAAATGACAAAAGCATGGCAGAGAAAGTCAGAAGGAGAAGCTACTTCCAACTTGAGTGGAGCCCTAAAAGGCTTTTAATGGAGGAGATGACATTTGCACTGAACTTTAAGAATTTAGAAGTTACTGGGCCTTTACAACTTAGAGCACAAGCATGCAAGACATATTTGGATAATAATGAATAGAATAATAGGAAAAATAATGGACACATGAAGGGAATAGCATGATATAGAACCAGAAAGGCAGTGAAGAGTCTCTGGCAGTTTCTTAGTAAATGACAGTGTTGGCCCATTGTGAGCAATGGATTGTCAAACATATAAAGATAAGGTATGCTGCAATGAATTTTTTCACACATATAAACTCCAAAGTTTAGTTGGAGCTACTGTAATTTGTAAGGAGTGACAAGTACTTGAAAAATAATGTGATAAAAATGTAAGAAGCTATAAACTTACTAAGAAACACTGAAAAACTGGAAAACACTTGTTAAAGTAATTTTGCTTAGAAGTGTACATTTCTGGTTGCCTTCAGGTCTTTTAGGAAACAAACAAACAAGAATTCTAAATGGAATCAGGCTGAATCATTTTCTAAGTCAAAACTGTTGAGACAGACAGCTGGAAACTTGAGAAGTTCTGGGAGAATGACAAATCTGTGTCACCCTCAGTAAGCCCAACTTGCACTCCCCAGGAAACAGAGAATTGACTGTACTTTCTGTGGACTTTGGACAATAGGTTTCCCACCTATGCTTATTCTGTTTAAGACCCTTGATGAATAGTCCTTCAAAGTGATTTCTGAAGCTTTTTTCCTTTTGTCCGAGGACTTCAGACTGGCAGCTCATGAATGCTGATCTTCACTTCCACAGCTTACTCTGCTATCAGCTTCCAGCTCAGACTCCTAGGTTCACTGTGCAACTGGCTGCTTGAAGAGCCATAAAATTGAGGTGTCACTATTGTCCAGTTTAGTAACTCCTAACATCTAGCTTGTGTTTATCACTACACATATCAGTCCTTCCTAAAATGTTCTAGCTCACTGGATTTTTTTGGATAAAGAGTAGCCACAATATCCAGAGGCACGCTATATAGGAGTTATCTGTACCAATTAAAATTTTCCTTATTTTCTTCTGGATATTTTCCTCCATGTTGATGGCTGGAATTTAGTAAAGCCCACCTGCTCAAAAACAAGTTTGCAATTTTTCTACTTTTTTTGGCCTATAGAAGAATTCTTTCTTTTGCTATGGCCAAAAGCACTTATCACTTGTTATGTAGGAACTTAAAGGAGACACATCATATTGGATTCATACCATTCCATTGTCCACTGCCATAGACAGATCCATAGACAGATACATAGACAGATAAAATCTCAAGATGTTCTTTAACCAGAATAGCATAATGTGCTATTGGATCTTCTCACATGTAGCAACCTGGGAGCTACTCTGAGCAGATTCAGCGGTCTCATACGTAACAAAAAAATAATGTTGGATTTAACTGTACTAATATTTCTTATTAATGGATATGTCTTGAAGAACTAAAATGCATTATTATTCAATAAAGGTTAGTATAACCACAATTTGTAGACAATAATATGCTCATACATGTTTTAAAATCTTTACTCAAGAAATGCTAATAATGCATATGTTTAAGTAGCTGCTAACAAAGTAGAAAGATAGATTTTCAAAATACTTTTGAAATATGTAAAAATTTTAAACCAGATAATCAGGTAGTCATTAAATTATCCTAATAAACTATTTTTATCAAAGAGTATATCAATTGTGAATATAGAAAATAGCAAATATATATATGTAGACATTTGATGAGATATTCTCCAAATTTACTTATGTAAAAACTTGTTACCACTGATAATGTTAAATTTTACACATGAAAAGTCATTTTTTTCAAAATAAGTGCTTGATCAAACATATTAAAATGTTTTTTTTAACTTATTCATTTGTATTTTTCACCCTAAATTATGTTAATGGATTTTACAGTTTCCTTTTTTCTTTTTTCACTATTTTCATGGATTTTAACTACAAGTTCAGATTGATATTTGAAAATTAAGATTTCTGTGTTTTAACTGAACCTCAAAAAAAAGACTGACAATACATTAGATTGTGAGTAAGACCTGTGGAAGACCATGGGATTTGAAACAGAGTCAGTATTCAACCAATACAAGCAATCTGTATTTACTAGGCAAGAACTTTTCTCCCGATTCTTTTTCTATTCTTCATAGAATTTTCTTAGTACTCACAAGGCTCTCCATACAAATGCCTTGCCCTCCACTTTACTGAACCATTTCATGAATGCAGGCATTTAATTCCTTTGTTTAGTTTAAGTTCTATGGTTCTATCTATCAGTTAGATAGCTTTTGGTGGCAGGTAACTCAAAACTAAACATAAATTGGCTAAAACAAAAAGAAAAGGCATTGACATATATATGGGCATTTCAATAGATTTGGTTTCAGATAAGGCTTTATTTAGGGCTCAAATTAACGTGAACAAGAGTCTATCCCTATATATCTCTCCATCTCTGTCTTTCTGTCTCTCTTTTCATCTTTTGCTTTCTCTATCTATATCTCTCTCTCTCTCTCTCTCTCTCCTCCCACCCCCCCTTTTATTAATCTAACTCTTTCTATGCTGGCTCCATTTTCAGGTAGACTGTATTCTCATGATACCAAGACAGGTACCAAAAGATCCCAGAGCTACATGCTTTCTTGTTCACCTCTAATGTTAAAACAAGTCATTGCTCAAGCAAAATTCAGAAATTGAGTCTTGTTCTTTTTGGGCCAGACTTGGATCATCCTCGAACCAATCATCATACTACTGTTGATATGATATGCCAATAGTCTTGATCCAAGTAAAATCTATTTCTATACTTGGGATATGGACAAACCTACTCATAACACTCACATATTGCTGGGAAATGTTGGCAACAATTCAAAAAGAAAAAGGGGCAAATAGGTGCTGAGAAAGCAAACGCAGTAGACAAATGCCTCTACACTGTTGTCTGGATTTTAGAGCATTCTGATTCAGTGTACATATAGGGTTAAATGGGTAAGATAAATAATTAGTTGATTTGCACATGTGTGTTTAGTGTACTCATGTCTAAACGTGAAGAGTGAAGATTTTTCTACAGTAAATCTCAGTACTATACCTAGAAAATTCAGCAATAAGATATAATTATAATATGCTTTAAATTATTGTTTTAATCCATAAGCTATAAGTGTTGTTCTTATCACTTAATGCAGAGCACCTCATTCTGTATTCTTTTCATGTCCCATCCTGACATGTGTCATTGTGAGCAACTAATGCATTTTATGTGTTTATGAGAAAACTTAAAAGTTAATTATCTCAGATGAATCATGAGCATTATTGTCCAGAACACTGGGGTAAAGGGTTGTTATCCTACATTTAAGATTAGTTTAAATTTAACAACTCACTCAGACTGCTTAATCAGTATTTGGGAAATATAAATGTAATGTCATATATTTTAAAAAATAAAGAAGGACTTGTTATAACATGAAATGTCTTTTGAATGGTTTAAATATATATCTGTCTGAATTTTTCTAAAAAACAATAGTAATTACTATGTCCGTGAGAAAAACTTGATGTGGCATAATTCCTTAGAAAGCAGGCCTATCCTGTTACTTCTTTAACACTGAGGTTGTAAACAGGTTTCAGCATACAGCTCAACTTTTCTTCTAAGCTTCATACACGTCGTTAACTTATTACAGACATACCGCAGGAGAATGCCATTGTGTTTTGCTAAGACATTTTTCTGCAGACATTGAACATATTAGGAAGGAAACTGATATAGTTATTTGTTAAGGAAGATACTGGTTAATACTCACATAACATTTTACAGTATACAAAAGTACTGAGACATACATCATAATTTGATTCTCACAATAGCTTGAGGTTACAGAGGGCTAGCCATCCTTTTATAGATGCAAATACAGAGGCTTCCAGGGGGGAGGTGTCCTAGGAGCGGTTATGGAGCTAGTACGGGGATTGTTGGCTTGCTAACAGCAGGCCGGTGGCTGGAACACATTAGGGACTCTGAATATGTAATTAATTAATTAATTAAGTCTGGATTTTAACAAGTCCATTACTTTCCTTGTAACTAAACAACTATTACCATGTTATTTACACATTTTAACAAATAGAGCCCTTGATCGATTTGTGGGGCTCAGAATAGGTAAAAGAAAAAACAAAACAAAACACAAAACTCCTTGAGGGTGTCTTCATTCCCACTTTGAGGATTTTGGCTTAACAGTGTTTTTCTATATTTCTCACTTTGCTCAATCGATAATCAGTTTAGGAGGCTGTCAGTCTATAGGAGTTTGAAAGTGTGTCTCTAACAAAGAGAAACCCTGCATGTATTCAGATTTTTTAAAAAAGCTTCTTCAAACATTTTTTAAAAGTGCTTCTGTTGTCAAGAGAAAAACAGATGAGATAAAACATGGGTAGTTGAGCCTCCAGGTCTATACACAAAAACACAGAGCCCTCAAGCTGTAGTTCACAGCAACTGGATACAAATTAAATAATATGTAAAAAGATACTCTCCTTTAGAACTCTACTGCTGAGGCTGGAGGCAGAAATAAGATGCAGCCTGTGGCTTTCATCCCACCACAGGTAGTTTAACTACTTCAGTTTTATCCTACGTGGTCCAACAAGGCCTGACAAACTGCATTGCAGCCCAAGAAGCATCTCTCGGGCAACGATGCATATAGACAGAGGGATTTTTTAGTCAATTTCAGGAATTAGGAGTTAATACTTTATACTAAAAGACTTCAAACACCAGATAGCTGCCTGCTATCCACTGAATCTTGGCAGGCAACAAGACTGCTGAAGCTGAAACAGGGAAGCTATGTTAAGCAGATTTTCATGAGTGCACAAAACGCTTTATCTGTAAAGCTACTTTTCTTTGCAGCAGTTCAAAATGCTTTTTTTTTTCCTTTTTTTTTTAAATCTCTCAGTTTGGTCAACTCTCAGTTTTTATTAAAATTACTTTCCAAAAATGTCTCTAAAGAGCCACTGAAGAGAGTAAATGCTCACCTCATTAAAAATCAATGTTTTTGAACAGAATAATCCTAAAACATGTCAATTTAAGAGATTAAAAATGATCATGGTCCTTACAAAAACTACAGACACACGAAAAGACATTAAGTACTTTACCGTTATTTGGAAGTTCTAGAGGGCTACAGACATTGTTTCTGGCTCTAGCTTTTGCTGAGGAGACCAGTTTTGCAACGAGGGATGCGGAGATGGGCTGCACTAACAGAGAGGTGAGGTTTGATCGGCTTTGTCTAAAGCTTCCATCTGTATTCAAATGAGAAAAGGACAAATACTTAATAAACAGAAATTTAAAACACTCAAAGAGAAGTTCCTTATAATAAGTATTTCAATTATGAGCAGTAAATTTATAAACATCCTTTGTTTATTTACCTCTTAGTTTTACTCTGTCTACTTATTAAAAATGACTTGAGGTAATTCATAAAAATTTATTCCAAATACAATCATGTATTCTAGTTAAAGATAGCAGATTGTGCATATACGCTTACCTCCATTGTCTCATAAAACTCCACTAACATGACAACAAAAGACTAATAAAAAAAGCATAAATACACAGGGGCCAAGAGAATAGAAGAGATTCCAGAAGTTGGAAGGCAGATGAGTAAATGTCAGCTGATCAGACCTGAGGAGACCAAAACCTAAGCCTGCAATGGGAAAGCTGAGAAGCAGTGCAGTTTGTATCACAGAACCCAGAAAGGCTTAGGAGTTGGCAACGTAGCTACCTGTTGAAGTAGGGGAGAAACAGGGCCTGGAAACCTGTTTGATGAATTCCTGGTTGCACAGGGGTCTGTCCACACCTAGTTGATATGGTTGCCTGTTCCTCCCTCGCTCCAGCAGAAAACTGAGAGTGAGATGTGGAACTGAAAAACACCAGATACAGTGATGTGTACCACATTTAAAACAGGATGGCATCAAGATAGTCGAGATTCTTCAGACGTTTCACTTTCTTGGTGCCCGGAATCTTTCCCTCGAGCTAGGGCAATAGAAGATTCACTTATAGCTAATATAACCCAGTCAATAGAAAATATCTACAAATTCTGAAAATCAAAAAGACATCACCCAAGTGACCCTATGTTGGAACCCATTAGTCAATAAATCCCACCCATATGCAGAACTTCAAATCAACATAATTTTGGCATTCTTAAGTAGGAGCTCTCAACAAGGGCAGCCCCGGGATAGCACCTATACAGCAGACCAGTGAGGACGAGAGCAGGAGGTCGGGATGGTAAGGGAGAGAGATCTCCAGGAAGACAAAATTTTCTGGACATATCTGATATTTGCTAATGTGTTGAGAGAATATTTACAGTAAGATCAGAGAGTTAGGATTTGAAGAATTTCTAGATACACCAAAAAATAAGAAATCTATGAAGTGAGACAATTCTTAGCTTGCACAAGAAAGACATGTAATCATTGTATGATATGAATAGTATTTACATAATTTTAATAATATAAATAATGACTTTGGATTTAACACAAAAATTGGTATCATTTTTTAGAAAAAAAAGAGAAAATGGCAAAAGCTGGGTGGTGATATACATGGTGACTTGTGAAAATTAAATCTTTATCTTTCAAATTACTAAGTCCATGTAATAGATAAAACTAAAAAACAATGAAGTAAACTCAAACATGTTATTGAAAGTCAAGCAGGTAAATTTAGAAAGTGGTAACAACTAAAGATGTTAAAAGTAATTAAGTGCCCAGGGGAGATAAAGAGAGGGGCAAAGAGACACAGGAAAGAGTGGGAGAAGGGGACATTTTTATAAATTAACCCTCTTAGAAATACTTGATTATTTAAATAAACCACATTTACCTATAACTTTGAAAAAATAAAAATAAGGACAGAAAAGAATTATAATAACAGAAAAACATATAAATACTCACAATAAAGAGAATGAAGAGAATAAACTAAACTTTGCTTAAGGAAACAACTAAAAAATACTTTCTCAGTGTATATATTTTTACTTAGAAAAGAAAATACACAACAGAATGACTCTATCAGGCAGCCAATAATGTTTTCAAACTCAGTGCTATATTTTTCAGAGCTTTTATTAGAAAAAATAATTGCTAAAGTTTTTCTCAGAAATTTAATTTGATAGGACTGCAGGGGGTGCAGAGCTCAATGATACTGGTATCCAGGCTCCAGGAGGCAGATTATAAATGAGAAAATATGTTACAGAAGTGTTGCCTTAATTTATGATCTGGAAAATCCAAGACTATGAAATGACATTTGGCTTAGGCCTGCAGCAGCCGTGGCAGTCATGGCTTTAAAGAAAAAAATGAATAAGATTTAAGGTTAGAAGCGGTTTTGTTATATAAGCACAGTGCTGGTCTCACAATTTAATAACCCCTTTATCTGAATATACGACTGTGTGTTTGACCATGGTGTAGTTCATTGCTTCCCAAGTGTTGTCATGTCATGGTAACACAACTAGCTATGTAACTTGCAGGACCGAGAGAAAATGTGAGTCCTTTTGTTCAAAAAGTATGAAGAATTTCAATATGGCAATAGCAGAGCACCAAATTAAGTGTTGGTCCCTTCTGAGAGGGGGCTCTGTGAGACTGCCTAGGTCTGATGCTCATGAATCAGACCCTGCATGGTTCACACAGAACATGCTAGTAGTCATACAGCCTAGTGGGGTAAGCTGAAGGGGATTTGCAGACTACAAGGAGACTGTTCTCAGCCCAAAGTGACCAGACCTGAGTCTCCTTCTGCTTCAGGTTACACCTGGGGCCAAAAGTTATTCATGTCTCAAACCATAGACAGTGCCTGGACACAGTAGCTGAGGAACCTTGGCTCAGACATTTCACTCTGGTTCTCCCAGCATGTAATCCTGTCCCTCAGCCATAACCTTTGAGCTTTTAGTGTACATGGGACAATGAAATAGTATTTATGTGCAAGGTGAAGTCTGTTATTTTGAAGTTTTCATGGATTTCGGGTACTGATACACTTCCAACACAAAATGAAATTTTTTAAGATGCCACATGATTTCATCTCTCCTCCGTTCAAATATTTAACTCTTTAGCTTGCCATTTAAGGCTGTTCACAATCTCAAACCTTATATTTCCAACATTATTTCCTATCAATCTTCTACATAAATGTCATGCTAAAACTTAAACTGTTCCCGGACACACACTATGATTCACAGCCTTCATATTTTTGCTCCAGATTTTCCTTCCACTTTACTTGTTCTCCTCTCCTTTAGCACATATCTAAAGTACACACTCCCTTCAAAGCCCAACTCATAAGTGACCTTCTACATGAAGTTTCTCTGACACCTTCTGCTATGTGTAATACACCTCTACCTTTGGTAATGCATGCCATTTGCAATGACATTATCACTATGCAAAAACACTTTTGTTTTTCCCCTCAAAACTCTAAATTCCTGGAAGACAAGGGTCAAATCATCTATACCGTTGTATGATACACAACACCTAGCTCATTGTCAGGAACATAGCAGGAGCTCAACAATTAATGAAAAATAAAAGAAACAACAATTGTTTGAAAAATAGCATCACTGCCTATGTCTTAATGGTTTTCTGAATGCTTATAAAATGGATCAGGAGTACAACTGAAGAATAAATTATAATTTTATGCCTGCTGTACAATTATGCCTTCTCCCTAGCTAACTACTACCCTCCCCAATAGACATATTAAATAGATTTTCCAAACCCATCAATCCCCATCAACTCCCCCATTAACCTTGATCTAAAATTACCTTTTGTAGATAAAAAAGAGTATTTCAATAAATAAAATTATCTTTAAGATATATTTATCTGTTAGTAAAAAATAAATAGCTGCCTTCCATTTTTCTCTAGAATGCTCTATGAAGCATATGAAACAATGCATTTAAAAGTTAAATATGAGTGAACTCTAAACCATAATTGAACATCCCAAATCTTTGATTTTTTTTTCTGAGCTGCATGACTAATAGACTTGCATTAGTTTGAAATATCTAAAGTAAGTGGTTCATTAATTTTTCACCTTCAGCTTAATGGAAATTTGACAAACAGTTCCCTTTTGAGAGCAGATATTCAAAGCAGGACTTTGCAGGACACTAAGATCAAATTACAAACAAAAGTTATTTTTTTAAAAAAAGTCTATTGAAGAGCCGAGAGAGAAATTTCATTTTCTTATATTATTAAGAGGCTTTGAATAAGACCAAACACATGTATCATTTTTATTCAGTTATATTTTAAAGCATAGTTATGGACTATAAGAATCCATTAGATATGAGATGAAAATTAGGTGGATTATGTGCCTTGATGCAAAGTGTACCATACAGAAAAGACTGTGGCATTACATTTTAGCACTCTGACTTTTAGATCACAGCAGTTATTTCACACCCTGTATATTGTTTATGCTCAGTAAAGAATGATTGACAGCAACTTTTATTTTTGCAGACAGCTAATTTTCCCTTCACTTTATGCACTCTTTATAACCCAGATAAACTCATCCATTCCATCAATAATTCAATACCTGATACAATGCCACATGAATATAGTACAATGAGGAAATTGGATAAACAGAGTCCTAAGTCTGATTCCACTGACTCTGTTTGAAATGTAAGAAATTATTAATTTCATTATGATAATATTGTAAGCCCCTCTACTATACCTGAACTACTGCAGTCACACTGAAGGGTCTTCATTGTGCTGACTTTCTGATATATAGAGCACATTACCTCAAAGACCTAGACCTGAATCACAATGGGTGAAATTTAGAAGAAAAATAAGTAAAACGTTTTGTAATTGTACACATTTAACGGGCTTTACATTTATGCCTTTCCAAACTGTTTGTGCCAACTTCAATTACATCTGGCTATGTTGTCTTTAAAGCATAAATACTCTGTTAGTTGCCAGCATTTTTTTGTTTGTGTTACAAGATGGAATACCTTTAAACCCAATTGAAAAGTCAGTTTATACAAGTGCCAATTACCAAAATAGTATCAGGGAACAAAAGACTTTAGAGACTAAAAATCTCAGACACTGAGAGCCTCAGAATTAAGGCATCATGAGGTTGGGTAAAGTAAAGAATGTGCTGGCTAAGTGAAAGAGGGGCCTTGTGTGGATCAACAGTGACAATGTGCCACAGATGAGAATGGCACTACTTCTCAATTTAGGAGTATAACTCAGTCCTCTCTGCACCTGACTCTGTGTGGGTGTGTATGTGTAAACATGAGCTCCTTGCTACTCGATGTAAGCATAGATTCTTTCTTTTCAATGTGTGGTCCTTGGGCATGACCCAGGAACTTGTAAGAAATGCAGAATCTCAGGCCCCTCCCCAGACCTTCTGAATCAGAATCTGTCGTCTAACAAGATTTCCAAAAGATTCATATGCACATTAGATAAGCACTGGCCTAAATCATTATATATTTCTTCACAGCACAATTTACCTACTTTTCAAAGCAACAGAGATATAAAAAGTAGAACAAAAGGGATGAAAACTATTTGTTCACCTTACCCAAAATTAAAGGTGACAGAACCTTTAACTATATCAGTAAATGCCAAATCAACAGCTCTCAGTCTTCTTCAAATGTGGAGCATGTTTGTTCATAAGCTATTTCTCAATGAGTTTAAAATGACTGAGAGCATTTTTGCTTTGCTTTTATCCTTTCCTCAAAAATGAATTTGGTGATTCAAAGATAAAAATTACATTTATAACACTTTTTTTCAGCCACGAATCAATATTACAATAACTAACCGATTTGACTTATTTTTTTCTTTTCTTGGTTTTCAACTATTATTATTTATTAGTGTAAAAGACTGGCAAACTAAAAGTATAAGTACTGCCCACTTACCTGGGAACCAAACATCAGAAAGCTAAAAAAGAAGAGATTGTAAAACACATTTTGTGCTGCACTTTAATGAAAATACCCGAATATCAAATGAATAAGTTGGTATAAGTGATGTTATCCCAGAATATTTGATTTGCCTTTCCTCCAGAGGACTGCCACTTTGACAGAAATTAGACCATTAAATAACCGGCACAAATGTTTTTTTTTTAAATTTTCCTTTTAACTCACTAAATGTACAGTTATTTTCCTGAAATGACCAGTGCACTACATTGGGCTAGTTATTTCGCTGTCCTTATGCATATAGCTGATTCTTTATTATTTCAGTATCTTATAACCCACTGCTTATAATTATCACCATCTTCCATCAAGCCAGTCAAAGTCAACAGTGTGTTGTTTAAATTATCATTAAAAATTAAAACAACACTTAAAAATGGTTTGTGCTATGCACACTTCTTAGTGCCCCGCCCCCTCATACATGTCATGTATACACAGTCACCAATGTAAGATGGTTTGACTGAAGATTTTTCAACTTTACAATGATGCAAAAGTGATATAGATTCCATAGAAACTGTACTTGAAATTCTGAATTTTGATTTCTTCCCCTGCTAGCAATACTTTCTCACAATGCTGGCAGCGGCTATGAGAAGAGATCACGAGGGTAAACAGCTAGTGCTCTATAGTATACTGTGCTGCTAGATGATTTTGCTAATGTAAGTGTTTGAGCATGTTTAGGGTAAGCTAGGCGAATCTACGATGTTTGGTAGGTTAGGTGTATTAAATGCATTTTCAATATTATGTGCCCCTATGTAAGTCTTTGCTTACACATTTAGTAAACCTATTTCCTTTTCACTTTCCAGTCTCCTACAAGAGTGTAAGTTCCTTGGGGGATCATCCACTGTAATAGTCCCCTAGCTAAACAACAGTGTTTAGTAAAAAGTAGGAGCTCAGTGAATATTTTTTGTATGAATGAATATACCAAAGTTCAAATGAATAGTTTTGTTAATTCAAAATATTTTAACTTTTTTTTTTTCTTTTTTTTGGTAGCTGGCCAGCACAGGGAACTGAACCCTTGACCTTAGTATTACAAAGCTGTGCTCTAACCATCTAGGCTAACCAGCCAGCCAATTAGTTGTATATATGTATGGGGTACAGTGTGTTGTTTCAAAATATGTATATTATTAGCCTAAAACTCATGAATCATTAAAATTCTAAATCACAGTATCATAAAAATGAAGACACAGGTGGCCACATCATCTCATTCCATTGGTCCACTCTTAAGTAAGTAAAAGAATCCTGTCATGCTCTCTAATAAATATTTTAATGCTTAACTAATGTGATGTAAAAACAGTCATATTTACATTAAAGGAATAAGAAAGCAACATACTCATTTGTAAGCAAAATGACTGTGTAGTCTTATATTAAAAGAGAGTACAGATTGTGCAGAGTACCGTCTTACTTAAAAAAAGTAGCATACATGAAAAATCTTTATTAATATTAATTTGGGCTCTCTCTTTCCAATTAGCTTATTGATCATGAATATGACACAGGCTTAAAAAGAGCCAGACAACTTTTCCCATGATTGAAAATATTTTTCTTTTATGTTTAGACTTTCTTTCATGTTTAGCCAAGATTTATATTGGTAAAGTGAAATTATACAGAGGCAAAGGACCATCATATATAAATTACCATCATTCTCTTCCCTCAAGCAAATATGCTTTAATATGTGTAAAATTGTGGCTATGCAGACTTGGAATTTGTTTTGAACTTGACAAACATTTAATTAAAGAAAAGTTTTTATTACTATATCAAATCAGTTATGTCCTTTATAATGGCCAAAATCTAGGATAGCACTGTTAAGCAAGGTGCTATCCTAGATTTTGGCCATTATACAGGACATAATCATGTTCATTTATATGCTAGTTGAAATCTGGTGTATCCTATAATTGAACTGATTATTACTTATAGAGGTACAAGACTGTACTTTTATGCACATCTTAAATGTTTTCCATTGCTTAAACACACATTGATATAATTACTTCAAAGCCCAATCCTGTGTTTTCATGTAGAGATAATGGTCATAATTAACATATTTTCTAAAGATCTTTTACAGTCTGATCTTTCCTACTAATGAAACAGGACTTTCTTTTGTGTATGAGTTTATCTTGCTGAATTGATATTTATAAATTTGTAATTTTAAGTGAAAATTTAGATTTATAAGCGCAGTGGCAATATTCAGATATTGACAAATGTTTTCTTAATTCTATCTCAGAGAAATTTTTGGATATATGAGAACTGATTCCCTATTCCATGTAACTCTAAAAATTTCTATTCTTTTGTATTCATCATTTGTCTACTCCCAGACTATTTCATTCCCTAAAGCATTCCAAAAACATGAACATTTGGAAACAAACATAAACTATAACATAAGAAAAACAAACTTAGAGACAGATAAAATATCTAGTTTGTTCTTTATTTCAAGGAGAGTAGTCTAGATTCATAACTGGAATAATTGGCCATGTGTACATTACATGTAATATAAGCAAAGTAGTCCTCTTCAGAAGCATTCCCCTGAGGAGCTTCCCATCTCAAACTTGAAGGGTATAAACATTGGAATGATTTGCCAAGTTTCCAGTTTTAGAAAAAGTGTAGTTGCATTTTTTTAAAAGACAGCAAATAAACTGTGTGGATGTGTTTTGTTTGTTTTCATTGTTGGTGTTGTTGTAAAAGTTTGTGATCATTAATTTACAATAAAATTCTTCATACCAGACTGTAATGAGAACACATTATTTTATGAGACTGATTAAATGAACAGGCAGAAGACCAGTACATTATTTTTGGATTTACTTCTTTCTTTAGATGTTTTCTGATAATAGAAGTGGAAAATAACCAACCGTGTTGGTTGTTCGTAGAAGGAATGAGTTATCACATATGAAATATTTCTCAGATCTTTATGGTTTCTTGTGTAGGTACTTTCTATTTTTGACATGGTAACACCAACACAAAGAAAGGACTCTGGCCTAGAATCCAGCGACCAATAACTAACTGTCCCTTGCTCTGTGTCTAACTGGGAAGTGACTGGGAAAGTTTTCCAGTCCTTCTGGGGTCTTAAACTCATCATGTATACAATGTACTCTTGACATGAATTTAATACCGTGCCTTAAAAAGAGGCTGTTTGTATTTACATGCTTACATCTAAATTTGAGGTGAATGTCCTATGTTATTACAGAAATTTCCCTCATGCTTGGAATGGATAATATGAAAGATTTCAGTGAATTCCTCTCCTGGTTTGTAATTTTTCTTACAATATAATTAAATTATTTTTAATATTAATCACACATGGAATTATGACTCAAAAAATACCAGTCTAGTTCCTTGCTGTAATGATGGTATATACTGAGGGAAGATATATACTTGGGGGGAAAAAGTGGATATTTTTAAACACTTTCCATGGAAAAAATAATCTCCTGAGTTAATAAGCCACAGTTTGATCAGAAATATTCTATTACTAATTACTCCTTCAACTTTATTGATATGAAAATTTCTTACAAAAAAGCTCTATAATTTGGTGAATTTAGCAACTTGTTTTTGTATGTACATTTCCTCACAGTGTTTTTTAAAATGAGACACAAATTCACACTAAGGATAAAAGTATAAGGTATGCTTTGCCTATTTTCTTACTAAGATAATATTTTGCAGTGTACTGAAAGATTATTTCACTAAGTAATAATCTTCTTTGAAGTCACAGCAAAGGCTGTAATAGTACTGTGAGTGACATGAGTGTGCACAGTACAGTACTGATGGTCCTGCTAATAAGCAAGGGTGTTCTTAAAGGAAAGCAATGATGTCTGCGTTAGTGGCTGTGCATAGGACTTCAAACAGCACCATGCACAGTCATCTTTTAAAAGCTTTTCCATGATAATGGAGCTTGAGCAAAATTCAAGATTATTTACACTGGTCCAAATTTTCTTTTCAGCGCCTCCGTTTAATCTTCATAACAACCCGATGATGTTATATTACACCTGGTGCTACATTTAAAGAACCTTTTGTGTCACTCATAATCAACTGCAAATGTATCTTAGAAGAGATAGGAAATGAATGGGATCTTAAATAATTGGAAAAGAAAAAAGTCCAAGAAGTTATTCCAGAGCAAGGACACATCCCTGTCTGGCAACTCTATTTAATTGTATTTTTGTAGCAGTTGGGGAGTAGAGATGGGAACAGGGAGCAAAACAGAAGAGCTGGGAGAGAATAGGAAAATCCAAAACATCCAGCTTCGTGACTCAAGCAATTTAATGAATAAAAGAGGTACAGAGTGGCCAGAAAATCTGAGGTCTTTGATCAGGGAGTGTGAAATGAACTAGCAAGGCAAAGAGGCTTCAGCAGGCCTGAGAAGAATAGGAGTGTCATATAAAGAAGAAACAGGTATGAAAAGGACAGTGATAAAGTCAGAGAAAATGAAAAAATAAACCACTAATAAGTAAGTGTCACAGCCGTGTCCCATGAACGGTCAGTGGTCAGTGTGTCAGAGCCTGGCTCCATGAAGCAAGTGTTCTTATCCCCTCTAAAGTGTTTTTAAAGTAGTGGATAGAACCCTAAAAACCAATTACTAGGATCTCATTAGCTAAAGTGGTCTTCAACAATCCTGGCTTTGACAGGATTTTCCATATAACATGTTTCAAACTATAAAGAAAATGACTATAGGGGAGGTAATTCCAGGCAAAAGAATCGACATTATTAAATGAGTTATGGTAGGAAAATAAAGGTGTGAAAAGGGAATGGCAAGTAGCCAAGGTTAACTGGAAATTACCATGTATGTCATAGATTAAGACGAGAGTTATAGAGTCCTTATTGTGGTGGGTTTTACATGAGAGATTAACAGGTGTGGAGAATATTAAGTAGGTACTGGAGGACTTTTATAGTGTTTTGAGGAGAGAACTGATACCATGAAAGTGGATTTTAGAAATATTGATCTGAAAATGACAAGCAGAAGAGAACAGAACTGGAAAAGGAAGTCCAATGAAAATAATAAAAATTGATCTTGTTTGTGCCAGTAACAGAGCTTGATACTGGAGTATATTATCTCATTTAATTTCCGTACTGTATATATGATGATACAACTTTTCAAACTAGTTATTGTTGTCTCCATTTTATAGAAATGACTCTGAAGCTCAGAAACTTTGAGATTCTGAGTCATATGGCTGGTAAGTAACAAAAGTGGACTCAGAGTCTACTTTGTTTAGATTTCAAAATTAAGGGTCTGGTGTCAGTACTGTTAGAAGGTTTTGCAGTTTCTCAACAGAAAGTAATGTCTGCATGAACTAGAATGTCTCTGAAAACAGTAAGGTAAAGATCCATGTGAAATGCCTGGAAAAGGAGAATTGTCAAGACGTGAGAACCCATTGAACAGAGTCGTGACAATAAGGTAATAGCTTAAGAAATTAACATTTCAATCCTAGATAAGTAGAAGAATACAAGTCCTATTAATGACACAGATTTGGTAGGAAAACTGTCCTAGAGGTAAATAAGAGTCAGAATATTTTAAAGAACTGCATTTAGTATTTGCCTTTATTGCATGATTATTACTATAAATCTCTATAATTAAAACAAAAAATCCTTCTCTCCTGTCCACACAGAACACTTCTGCATATAAAGTTTTGACTTTTATTGCTTGGTCATAGTCCACACATTACAGTTAACCTCACTGGCTGTTTTTTGGACACTTTGCAAATGCCTGCACAATGATGTCCCTTAAACTGCAGTTTCTCAGGCCATAAAGTGACAAAAGCTGCCAAATACCTAGCTCATAGCCAGGCTTTGGGATTAATGAGAGTTCCCAGAAAGTGCTTTGAGCTCCACAGAAGATCAGGTACAATATAAATGAGCCACATTATTCCAGTGACAAATACTATCCATACACTGTCCAATAAAACAACAAAAAAAATCCAGCCTCTTGTTGCTCTTTCTGATAGTGCGTATTGTCCTGCTATCACATTTCATTCTTCTGAAGTTCCCATGAAAAAATAAAGTAAGAATTTCCGCTGTATGCCCACCTTGTGGAATGTACTGAGATACACAAATCAAACAGACAATAGGACAGTCTATGCTCACTTTCTCACAGTATCTTTGGTATAAAATGAACTAAAAAGAGTGACACACTTATAAGGCTGCTTCAAAGAAAATACAAATCATATGAAGGCAAGATGGCTATTTTTAGAATGTGCTATGTTAAAGTCAAATTCATTTTTCAGTACAAAAGAAGACAGAAACTACTTTCTGAAGGCATTCAGGATTTATTTGAACTTTTCAAAGATTTCAAAATTATTTCAACTTTCAATGAAAATATCAATGATATGCAAGACTTATAAAAGCCCACATTATATCCATACAGCCTACACTAATTTAGTTCTGATATTAAAATTGTATAGTTTTTCCTAAGCAATAAGAAATTCTGAAAGCACTAATGTCAAACTAATGTCATAGCATCATATAAAGATCAAGTATCAATTTCTACTTTAGTTATCAAAATTCAGTGCACATATTTTTTAAGTATAATTATTAATAAACTTTTATAAATTGACTGCTATGCTAATGTTATATGTTTAGCAATTTATGGAATATTAAGGTGGGAAAATTTTAGCAGAGAAATAATAATGTGTAGAGAAAAAAGTTCAATGAGCCTAACTGGATAACAGAGGAATAAGTAAGATGATAACATCTGACTTGTCATACAATTTTAGCTGGACGAAAAATTATAGTTATATATAATTTACTTAATAATATGAATGAGAATTAGAATAAAAATATGAAATATTCCCTTTAATAATGAGATTGAAATCCCAAAGTTCTGTACTGAATACTTTCAATTAGAACATATTTCAAAATAATGCCATAGAGACTTAAAAAATTTTCATTGCTTTCAAGTTTCCAAATTAACACACATATATATGTTAACATACACATATATGCATATGAAGGCACACACATACACCTATACAGATATAACTCAAAAGAGAAAACACTTCACAACTTTCCTGAAATATTCAAGTTACTGAAAAGTGATGTAATTTAGAATGGTGGGTCTCAAGGCATGATTCAAAGACCAAAGAATATAAAATCAGAATATAAAAGATGAAGGGACCCACAGAAAAATAATCTATACTTCTCTTTGGGAGGTGGCAGGGAATTTTATTAATTTTGAATTATCTAAGTAAAATATATGAAAGTATTCTTACTATAAAAACAGGAATGATGCACATAAAGCTAAAGGCCATTTTGACCACGCCCCACATATCAGTCCCCCACACTACTAGGAGGCACTCTTGCTATACAGTGTTTCCTAAAAGTCATATTCTTTTCATACACATAAAATTTCTAAATAAGACTACAATATTATCATTTTATTTGCTTTTACTTAAATGATACTTTAATGTACATTAACACTCTGTGGCATTTCTTTTTCACTTAACAGAGATGCCTTAAAGATCTTTTCATGTAAATTTGTAGAGACCTATGTTACTCTTTTTGGTTGTTGCATAATATTTCATAATTCTAATATTCTAATTTATTTGGCCAATTCTAAATTTTGCTATTATAATCCAAACATGAGTATCCTTGTATGTACATTCACTGGCACATGTATCAAGGTTTCTATAAGGTTCCTATGGAGAAATACATTTGGGGGTCACAGAATAAGCAAATTTTTAATTTTTATACATCCAAATAAATTTTGATACAAAGTGGCTGTATCTATTTTTGTTTTCATTAGCACTATAAGAAAGATGTTCCCTATCCTCCAAAAACCTTCTATGCAAAAGAAATTGCGTATGTGAAGGCCCTGGATTAAGAAAGGACATGGTACATCTGAGGGAACAAACGAAGTCAAGCATGTCTAGAATGGTGCAAAAGAAGGTCAGAGGACCACCACGGAGGGCCTTTTGGGACATGAAACGTATTTTGTCTTTAAGAGCAATATAATCAATTTCTGAAAAAATGAGAAAATTAAAAAATATGGAAATGGATAAAGAACATACATAAGAAATATTAATAATACATATTAAGAAGGAATGTGATGGAGTTTGGATGTATTGTCTTCCCAGAACTCATATGAAAACTTGATTCCCAGTGTGGCAGTGTTGGAAACTGATTAAGTCGTGGGGGCAGATCCCTCATGAATGGATTAATGCTCTCCCTAGGTGGGGGGATTAATGAGTGAGTTCTCGCTCTATTAGTTCCCATGAGAGCTGTTTAAAATACCCTGGCACCTCCTCTCTCTCTCTCTCTCTCTTGCTTACTCTCACCATGTGATCTGCTTGTACCCGCTGGCTGCCTGCCACTTTCTGCCATGAGTAGAAGCAGCCTGAGGGCCATGCCAGACGCAGCTGTCGCAGAGTCTTAAGCCAAATAAACCTCTTTTCTTTATAAATTACCCAGTCTCAGGTATTTCTGTTATAGTAACACAAACGGACTAATACAGAATGCATAAAGAAGGAATGTGTGTGTGTGTGTGTGTGTGTGTGTATATTAAAGAATATATATGTGTGTGTGTGTATATATATATATGTCGGGCCTTAAAAACTAACGCCACCTTAAGTGACATTACAAGCGGCACCATTATGGGCCCACAAGGGCGTATTAACGTGGCAGCCTAAGACGGCGCCAGGAGGAAGTAGGGTGGGGGTGTCTGCGGAAACCTTGCCTTAGCCCTTATTGGCCAAATATGCGCTTCCGCGCTCGAGGTTGCAATAGCTAGGCATTGAGACAGGATGCATGCTCTCTTGACCTTTAGGCTGATAAGATTATGTAAAAAACCTCCTCCTTTATGTAAAAAGCATTTGCCTTTAAAAGCAAGTGCTTGTGTGATAATAAACGGAACTGCTCGACAGAACCCCCACCGCGTCTGAGTGTCCTTTAACCAGGCTGTTTTTGGGGCCGGCGGTGTGCTCACCTCTCTTCACAGCTCTCTTCCCCCATCTCCTTCCAAAGGGGACAGGAGGGAAAGAGGAATCCTGGGCCATTTGCTCGCCCACCGAAAGGAACGAGGCTAGGGCTGTTTGGGTCAGCCAGTGGTGGACCCAACATATATATATATATATATATATATATATATATATATATATATATATATATATATTTATATTCCACAAACACATATTTCTATGGTCTAGAATTAACAACTTTTATGTTAATGTTAACATTTTAATATATGTACTTTTTTCCTTTTAAAATGACAGTACAAATAAAGTTAGCCTTGTTTAACCCCTGCAGTCCTATTGCCGTCTTTCCAAACCTCTCCAGAGGGATCCAGTATCATGAATTGGGTTTTCTTAAGCTCTTTTAATTTGTATTTTATATTTTAATATGTAACCATAAACAATCAAACCCATTAGATTCCAAAATATGAGTGGGGAAAAAGCCAGATGGAAATAGACATATATAGTGTGCTATTGTTCACGTAAATCTTATAAAACAACAACAGCAAACATTACAAGTTTCACATACAACAGCCATGTGGCATAATCGGATCTGAGTTTTGAAAGTTCATTCATAATATTTCAGAGAATGGATTGGAAGTTGTAAGAGAGCAGCAAGATCAGTTAGGAGGCACTACAATTGTCCAAGGGAGAACTGATGTTGGCTTTGGCCATGGTAAAGGCAGTCAAGATGGAGAAAAATAAAAGAAAATGAGACTTATTAGGAGGTAGAATCAACAACCCTGAAAAGACGCAGGAGGTGACAGAGACGTAGGAGTATAGGAAACTTCTGGATTGAGAGTTTTAGTCAGTTTCTCGTCATACTGTACATGTTTGGGTAACCCCACCCCACCCCAACTATCCACTGAGACACCTCTCCTGAACTAAGAGGTTTTCTGTTTTGCTGGACAACAAGCAGGAATAAGTGATCTAGTGACTGGGTATTTTGCTCTTCTGAAGCGAAATGAAGTCTAAAATCTTTGAGAAAACATATTGCAGTAACTAAATAATTCTTTAATTTCAGTATTAGGCAGCAGGGAATCCTTTTTGGTTTTTTTTCCAAAGCTTTTATTGAACACCTCCCATATTCTAGCTATATGCTAAAAGTACAGTAGAGAACACTGAAGTCAAGCTGTGTACTATCATGGAGCCCACAGTCAAGTAATGAGGTGGTTTTTGTAAGTATAAGATACAAAAAAGGGTCTGGAAATTTGGGGGTGCTGGAAATGTTCATTATCTAAAAACTGAGGGAGGATCACACAGGTATAAACATAAAAACTTTAGTGTCCAGATTAGCACCCTTTATGCTGTTCATTGTGTGCATAGTTTTTAAAAATAAAGTGAAAAAGATTAGGTCAGAAAAGAAATACCCCATGTTAACACAGAGAACAGTTAAATATGTCAATGAGAAAGGTATTACAAGTCTGTGTTTCTACAACTTCCAATCTACAAATCTAAGAATTTATACAATACTATATATGACTATGAACCCAATAGCATGAGAAAATTAAGCAATTCGGGTATGGATGAAAGTAAATTGAACTACTTTATTATTTTTCTACCTGAGAAGACAGGTGTAAAAATAGACAAAGTTAGAAAATATACCCACTGGAAAAGGCAAAAGAGGTGTCAGTCATTTAGTCTGAAAAACAAGAAATCTAATATTTTTGAGGGTATGAAATATACATCAAGTAGAATAATGAGCAATTCAAAGACAGAAACAGAACTATTTCAAGTTATGAATACCCAGCAAATTCTTACCTGCCCCTGTTATGAAATCTTATTTGTGTTACCCAGGAAATCTGGCAACATGTTTCATATTTTCTTGTTTGAAGTTAATTTTTTAACGTATATGTGAGGGATGTATCTGCCTTAGATCAGCAATTACAACAGCACATGGAGAAAGGTGGTGAATTGTTTCATAAGTGTATAATTGTTTCAGAAAGAATGTAAGAAAATAAATTCATTTACACTTGGAATTTTGTCATTTTCTATTTTGATAAATGCAAGGATTCAGGGTGTTTGTTTGAAACACAAATGCCTTATCAACATGTCATACAAGAAACAACCCCAGAAAACTGCTAGAAATATTCTCTTTATTTCATCTGCAATGTTAGTGTTTAAAAACAGGCTTTCAGAGTATTTTCAAGGTTGATTCAGTAGTTTGATATTTTCCAGGTCCTGAAATCGGTAGAGTAACTAGAGAGCAGCATATATTAAAAAAAATAACCTAACTAGTCACACTTTTTCTTGTCATAAGACTTAGACAACTACAAGTGAAGTTTTTTGACCTAAAATGTCTGAAAGAGTTCAGAACTAGTCTGGCAATTTTTCAAAAATAATTATCTATCAAAACTCATCACAGGTCTGAACTGTCATCATGAGGTTGCTCAGGTCACTTAGTCAGCACATTCTACTTCAACTCATCACAAAACCAAGGATGGACTTGTTTCTCCCACAGACATGTTAGTCTCCCTGACACCATAATTGTCAGCCGCCCAGCTGCCATTAAAAACATCCAGCTGTCTATCAGCTAATCCTTTATTTGTAAAGTGGCAAATGATATAAAGATATGAAGTTGAGTAAAAAAGAAAATGGTGTTAGAAATGATAAATGTATGTTTATTATACTAAAACTTTTATATACTTAGCCCTCTGTGTGGAAAAGGTTAAGGAAGGAATATGGCTTTATCATAGGAAGAGGTTGTTTACTTTGCAATTGCAACTGTAGATTTAAACATTAATTACCCTAACACTAATTACCATAAATATTGTAATACTACATACCAGTGTGCACTCTTGCAGAAACATGCAATCATACTTATTTACAGGCTGTGTATTTGAGTGTGCGGGGATGAATATACATGGAAATAGAGAGGACATGAAAAAAAGGAATTAATAAACAACACTGTCTTTAAGTGGGCCTAACCTTATAGATGTATAACAATGACAAATTATAAGTCATCACTGGTCCACAGTATTTTTCATTTGATCCCTGAATATCAGAAGTAGCATTTTAGTTCTCTATGACAGAGTCTATGCTTGCTCATATTCCATAAAATAAAAGTCTTAGGTTGCTAAAACCCAAATAATTTTTATCAATTATATTTGTCTAGAACTCATTATCACTTATTTCCTCCACTGCAAAACAAGGGAATAGGTTAGATGATTAATTAAAAGCATTTATATTCTAAAAAATGTAGTATTTTGAGTATCTCCACATATTTAGCCATAATACATATGATCCTAAGTCTTTGTTTCCAATGTGGGATAAAATCATCTTAAACACACTGAAAAATATTAGAATTCTTAATGAAATAGAAGTCATGCTTTGTTATATGATGCAATTTTACAAAGTTTTATCTAAACTCTTGTGATCTTTTATTCTAAAATCATAGTTGTAAGTAGAAATGGGAATCGGAGACTGTAGTGGATTGAATTGTGTCCTCTCAAAGTTTGATGTGTTGGAGGATGGATCCCCACTGTGACCACTGTGACCGCTAAGTGAGTGGGAAATCCTATTACGGTAATTGAAAGGGGGTGGGGGGCTTGAAGAGGTGATTCATCATAGGACCATGCCCTAGTGAATGGATTAATAATTGTGGACAGAGGTGTGGTTCTGAGGGCTTTAAAAGGAGAGCACATGAGAGCCTCTCTCTCTATGCTCTGCCATTTTCTGCTGTGTAAGACCCCTGCATTGCTGTAAAGCCACCACAAAGAGGACCCTCACCAGATGCGTTCTCTGGACTTTGGACATCTCAGCCTCTGAAACTGTGAGAGTTAAATTTTGTTTTCTTATAAAGTACCCAGTTCCAAGTATTTTGTTATAAGCAATAGAAATGGACTAATGCAGAGACCACATACTCAAATGCCCACGGGGCTAAGTAAAAATAAAAATGTGTAAATCAGGGCCCCTGTAGGACTATGAAAAATGGTGCGACCTGTGGCAACTCAAATCCAAAGATCCCAGTAAAATATTCAAATTCAATTTCAAAACAGTAACAACATATCGACAGCGAAGCAGAACACATTTTGTGAATTAGATTTGGCTTTAAACTGACAATTATGAGGTGATGTATATTTTTTCTAATGAATGTTTTTCTTTTTTTTGGCACTTTTTGAGTCTGCCTTCATTTGTTCAGCTTGCTTTTGAGATTTATTCATGCTGCTGTTTGAATAATTAGTTCTTTTTATTACAGTGCAATTTTTCACTGTAGGGATCTACCATAATTTGTTTATCCATTCACCTGTTGATGGACATTTTGGTTGTTTCCAGCTTTGCATTAGTGTAAATAAAACTGGTATGAACATTTTTGCATAAGTACTTGTGTTGACATGTTTTCATTTCT
Source organism: Cynocephalus volans (assembly GCF_027409185.1). Lineage (NCBI taxonomy): Eukaryota > Metazoa > Chordata > Mammalia > Dermoptera > Cynocephalidae > Cynocephalus > Cynocephalus volans. The sequence goes on along the minus strand of NC_084460.1, from coordinate 100,094,494 downwards.
CTTGGATAAATACCTGGGAATGAATTCTTGGGTCTTTCAAAAAAAATTTTTTTATTATTTATTATTAGCATATTCATTATTACAAATTGTGATTTTTCTTTATGCCTTTTACCCAACCAATCACTCCCCAAACCCATTCTCTCCCTTCTCCCCATCTCTAGTATCCGTAGGTTTGTTCTCTTCTTCTGAAAGTTCAACGTATTGTTGTGGTCCTTTCTTGACTTTTTCCTTCCTTCCTTCCTTCCTTCCTTCCTTCCTTCCTTCCTTCCTTCCTTCCTTCCTTCCTTCCTTCCTTCCTCCCTCCCTCCCTCCCTCCCTCCCTCCCTCCCTTCTTTCGTCTCTCTCTTTCTTTAGAATTTCATTCTTTTTTAGGGCTGAGTAATACTCCATTGTGTATATATACAACATTTTCATTATTCAGTCATCCATCAATGGACACTTAGGTTGGTTCCATATTTTGGCTATTGTAAATACAGCTGCAACAAACATGGGAATGCAAGGATCCCTTTGAGATGATGATTTCCATTTCTTTGGAAATCCAGTAATGGGACTGCTGTATCATATGGTAGTTCTATCTGTAGTTGCTTGAGGAAACTCCATACTGTCTTCCATAATGGTTGTGCTAATTTACAGTCCCACCAACAGTGTAGAAGAGTTCCCCTTTCCCCACATCTTCATCAGCATGTGTTATACTCAGTCTTTTCAATAAGGCCAGTCTAACTGGGGTGAGATGATATCTCAATGTGGTTTTGATTTGCATTTTTCTGATGACTAGTGACGCTGAGCATTTTTTCATGTACCCGTTTGGCCATTTATATGTCTTCATTTGAAAAATGTCTATTCATCTCCTTTGCCCAATTTTTAATTGGATTATTTGTATTTTTTACAGTATAATTGTTTGAGTTCTTTGTATATTCTCGATATTAATCCCTTGTCAGATGTATAGTTTGCAAATGTTTTGTCCCGTTCTATAGGGGTTTTTTTTGTCTCTGTTGATTGTTTCCTTTGCTTTGCAGAAGGTTTTTAGTTTGATATAATCCCATTTGTTTTTTTCTTTTATTGATTGTGCTTTTGGGGTCTTCTACATAAAGTCTTTGCTCAGTCCTACTTCTTCCTGGAGTGTTTCCCCTATGTTTTCATTTAGTAATTTTATGGTTTGGGGTCTTATATTTAAGTCTTTAATCCATTTTGAGTTGATTTTGGCATATAGCAAGAGGTACAGGTCCAGTTTCATTCTTCTACATACGAATGTCGAACTTTCTCAGCACCATTTATTGAAGAGGCAATCTTTTCCCTAATGCATGTTCTTGTTGCCTTTGTCAAAGATCACTTGGCTGCAAGTATGTGGGTTGATTCCTGGGTTTTCTATTCTGTTCCTTTGATCCAAGTGTCTGTTTTTATGCCAGTACCATGCTGTTCTGGTTACTATAGATTTGTAATATAGCTTGAAGCCTGGAAGTATAATGCCTCTGGCTTTACTTTTTTGGCTCAAGATTGCTTTGGCTATTCAGGGTCTTTTATTGTTTCATACAAACCCATAAGTGAAGAAAGATGGAATTATTACTATGTGCTGCCACCAGATATTTATGTGACAATGCCTGGTCTTTCTAAACTGTTCTGCAATTAAGAATATAAGGACAAATACAAATTAAAAATAAGAAAAACTAATTCTCCATTGTGCAAAAATAGAAAGGGACCTCTCCCCTTCCTTTTTTCAGAGCATTTATTTTAGAAAACTTGTAGTTGTGAAATTTTTCTCTGTCCCTTTGAAATGTATGTAAATTTTTTTAAAGGCAAAATAAGGCTTTGCCAGTTTTACAATCCAGAAATAGGAGTACTTTTCTTAAGGACCTGGGAGCCAACTCTTTGAAATGCAATCATCAAGGTAGATAGTGCCCTCCATCGCCAGGTGCTGGGACAAGGTAGAGGCCTAAACTTCAGCTTGTATTTGGCTTCAAGTCACAAATCTGCCTTCTATCATAAAGATATGAGACATGTATTTTTCCTTTGGATAAAGGCAATTAGCAAACACAGGTGGTCACCCCAATTGCCAGGTGAATTTAGAATGAACTATGTGTGACAAATGGTGCTGTCAAGTCCTCTTTCTCGAGGACTAGTTATTATCTTGACCAAATGTATGCAATGGGTTGTATCATTTTTAGCAATAAAATGCTAAAAATGTTTTCTGTCTTTGCAGTTTCTTTAGCAGATTGCCTATGATGTGCATGATATTCTAGTTTAATGCTTACTCAATAAATAAAATAATTTTCTTTCTCTTCTACCTTTGCGGAGAGGCCTTCCAGGTTGGCAAGGGATTTTGTTTTTAATTATATTTCCCCAACAAGAGACAGCCTCATATAAGGTTATTTTGCTACTTAAAAAAGATAATTAACCGAAGGGTAGGAGTATTACATAAAGAGTGGAAGGACAGTGTAGTTTAATGCAGCTGTATTGGATCTGATTTAAGATTATCCATTCCATGCAGCATATATTCCTGTGACATGAACAAGTTTTAAGGTTTGGTCTTCAATTAATAACCTTTTTCATTCTTCCTTCTTCCTACCACTAGTATATCTGAGTAAGAACTTGTTTAATTATTAAATATTTAATTTTTTTTTTATCCTCATCACTCTGTAAGGTCGGTACATGATTTGCTGCATTTTATTCGTTCCTACCTTGCTGACATACTCAACTTAGATTAAAATATTTTAGGGTTGGAAGGAATCTTAAAAATTATCTACATGAACACTTCAGAGTTCTAGAGAGATTAAAAGACATACAGTAAAATCCAAAAGTGTCGGGTCCGCCGCCGGCCGACCCGAACAGCTCTAGCCTCGTTCCTTTCGGTGGGCGAGCAAACGGCCCAGGATTCCTCTTTCCCTCCTGTCCCCTTTGGAAGAAGACGGGGGAAGAGAGCCGTGAAGAGAGGTGAGCACACCGCTGGCCCCCCAAAAACAGCCCGGTTAAAGGACACTCAGATGCGGTGGGGGTTCTGTCGAGCAGTTCCGTTTATTACCACACAAGCACTTGCTTTTATAGGCAGATAGGGAGGGGAGGTTTTAACATAATCCAATCAGCTTAAAGGTCAAGGGCATGCATCCTGTCTCAATGCCTAGCTATTGCAACCACACAATGTTCACAAGCGCAGAAGCACTTATTTGGCCAATAAGGGCTAAGGCAAGGTTCCCGCAGACACCCCCACCCTACTTCCTCCCAGCGCCGTCTTAGGCTGCCACTTTAATATGCCCTTGTGGGCCTATAATGGCGCTGCTTGCAATGTCACTTAAGGTGGCGTTAGTTTTTAAGGCCCGACACAAAAGTCCTTATCATAGCTTATGATGGGGTGTGATCTTCCCACTCCAACCTTATTTCCTACCACTTTCACACTTTCCTCTGGTCTTATTTGACTTTCTGCTATTTCTCAATCACAGCACACAAGCTCCTGCCCAATGGTATTTGCATTTGCTACCTACGCATAAAATACTTTCCTTCAGATATCTGTGGGTCACTTATTCATTTCCTTTGTTTGTCTTCCCTAATGTCTTCTCTATGAAGGCCTCCTCAATAATGCAATTAAAATAGCATATACAATATCCATGTACCCAAATACACACACACACTCTATTCCTGTACTCTGCTTTATTATTTTTTTTATAGTATTTGTCATGATTCTAACTTCCATTTATTTGCAATGAATGAATGAATGTATGAGACTGTAACATTGGGGTAAGGCTATCCTAAAGTTACTCTGCTTGCTTGCATTCTGTATTTTAATTCATTTTTGCTTTTGTGTATTCCTTCCTAACACACAAAATTTTAAATAAAATCAAACAGGAATCCAGGAGATAATTAAAAGTTGTATTCTCACATTACAGTTAAGGATATAAAAGGCAGAGAGATAAAACTACATAAGTGGTTCTCAAACTTTAGTGTACTTCACAAATACCTGGAGGACATATTAAAATACAGATTTTCAGGCCCCGCTCCCAGAGTTCTGATCTAATAGGTCTGGAGAGGGGCCTGAGAATTTACATTTTGAATAAGTTCCGGGTAATGCTGCTGTTGATAATTTTATGAACTATACCTTGAGAATCATTATAAAGGTAAAACACCCATTACTTGGTATTTGGTATTTATAAGCACTTTATCCACCCTGGAAGATGCGTCTTATGTGGAAGTGATGCCTGCGTATGAACTGCATATGAATTCAAGCAGTAGCAATATGCAGAACATGATTTAAGGAATCATTCTTGATATTTTGAAAATAAAATTAATTATTCAAAGAAAAGTAAAACAAGAACTAAATGCTGACATGAAGAAACAGAGCATAATCTATTCCATAAATAGCTGTTCCAGAAATATACTACTATATAGGTAACTTATTGTTAAATACTTATAACCTTTAAGTATGATCATAAAATTTCTATTCTTAAATTTTGTGAGAAAAAAAATTGAATCACCTTTTTATGTGATGAAGACAGGCAACGAAATATACCACATGTAAGGAATGGTAATATTTGATATGTTAACAAAGGTTTTTCAATGGTTTTATTTCCAACTAGATTCAACCCCTGATCCTTGTTTTTAAATTTCTTCATCAAAGAGATAATTGTAAAATATTAAAACCTAAAGGAATTTTAATAGATCGTATAGTCCAACCACTTAATGTGCTACTTGAGAAAAAGGAGGTGTTCCACTTTATAATACTTTTCCAATATGGGCATTAGAACTTGAATGAATAGGGAGTTAATTCTTGAAACAATAATCTTTTCAAGAAATGCTTTTTAAAAGTTTTTATTTATGGGCCGGCCCCGTGGCGCACTCGGGAGAGTGCAGCGCTTGGGAGCGCAGCCTGCCGCAGGTTCGGATCCTATATAGGAATGGCCGGTGCGCTCACTGGCTGAGCGCGGTGCGCGCGGTTGCGATCCTCTTACCAGTCACAAAAAAGGTCAAAAGAAAAAAAAAAGTTTTTATTTATTAACTTTGTCATACACTGCCTATTAATGGAAAGAATTTTTTAAAATTTGGAATTCATTGGTTGTATGTTCCAAAGAAATCTCCAAATTAAAAGAAATGACCCAAACTGTAGGTCTATCACCTTACCTTACCTTGTTCTAATGAAGATGATCAACTCTGAAACACTCAACAATTTTATAGGAAAATGATCACTCACTCATGATCGCAATCATTCAAAATGTGTTGTTTCTTGTCTGTGACCCTTCATGTGTAGAGGAATTTAAGCTCAGGTACACAAAGGATATCATCCAACCAAGTCTCTTCTCTGCAGAGGAAGAGGATGAAAGTGCTACACTTTATAAGCCTGTATAGCACTCAGGTTAGACCAAGCAGAAGAGATAAGAATGAGCAAGTATTTCAGAAGAGGAACATTTCTTTTCTTCATGATAGTAAAGCTACACAAGATTTTAGGAATCATCAAAATGTTGGCATCTGTATCTTTACAAGGCCCTACGGGTGATCCTAATGATCTGGCCTGGTTGATAAATACTCATTGGGTTAGATCAATGCCTGCATTTTGCACATGAGAAAATCGAGGTCTAGAGTGTCTAATTCATTCCTGATTTTCCATGTAAAAATTTGGAAAGTATTTTTTATTCTTCAAATATGCATAGACCTTGCCTGACCGATTGTGGTGGTCGTGTCCAGTTGGGTTTGGGAACTTTTACTCTAACTGCTTGATTTTTTAACTTTTCTTTTCTTTTCTTTTTTTTAATGAACATTGGAAATATTACTCCTCTCTGAGGCATACTGTGATCCTCCCTCATTTCCACATGCCTCATCTCTAAACACTCCCCCACAGCACTCTTCTCATATATTTATATCTATTACAGAACTGTAGAAATTTCTTTAAAATACTTATATCCAGGTCATCATGGAAAAAATAGGGCAGTAATAAAAATACCCGGAAAAGGCACAGGGGAACAAAAGGGGAATGTGATGGCATCATTTTGTTTCTTAATCTTTATCTGGCTTGTTCGAGAACACACTTAAATCAAATAGAGTGTTACCCGATAGTGGAGTTTTTGTTAAATTGTCAGCACTATACTGGAAGAAGAAAATGGCAGGATAATTGTCTCCAAGAGTCTTCCAATGCATGATTCCTAATAGATTGCTTCATAATTTAACCTGCTTATAGGCTACTGTGTTTTTGTTTTGCTGTGTTTTTTTGTTTTTGCTTTCTGGGAAATATGAAAGAGAGGATATATAACTAAACCATTGAAATACTTGTCATACTGACTTGTTTCCAGGATAAATCTAATTTAATTCATCTACCCCTGTCAGGACAAGAATTGTGACCTCGGTTCATATGGAATGGAGAAGAAGGTTGCTTGAACAGAGATGACCTCTCCCCCAGTAAATTTTTCCTGAGGCAGCGTAAGAAATGGTTATGAGGATCCACTCTGCAACTAGAATGCTCAGGTTTGGATTCATTTGTGACATTAATAGCTATATGAACTAGAGTAAGTTATTTAACCACTCTGTGCATCCAAAAAAAACCAAAAAAAAAACCAAAAAAAAACCCAAAATAAAAACAAATAAATGAAATATAAAAAATGGTAATCATTGAAGATATGAGTTAGCTCATTTGAGACAGCTGAGCTGCAACAGACAGGCTTGAGGTTACCCGGCATTGCTCTTGATTGTGCAAAAATTCAAGTGCCTTTGAGTCTTAACACAAGCTACAAAACTATAACAATTGAATCTGAGTGCCTGAAACTAAACTATTGCAGAATTTCTCCTTTTTCAAAGTGATAACATACCAAGTGGAAAAATAGCCTATGTTCCTCTTCCTTTCCAATGATCTGCCATCTCCACTTTGAACATCACTGTCATACCTCACTGTTTTTCATCAGCTAACACCAATTAGGTTATTATGTACCAATCATATCTATATTCAAAACGATGGCTTGCATGCCATCTTCCATGAGTAATGAGAAAGTGAATAACCTAGGCAACGTAACAGATTTTATACATATTTATTTTATGTGCTGCATTGCTCAGAGGGGAAAAAATTGTGCTTTCCATTCAATCTCATAAAGTTCCTGCTTCTGGGAACATTAGTGGAAGATGTAAACATTCAGTATACTTTAGAAATTCAATCCAACTACATGTTACTTGTAGGAAGCTTACACTGAATCCAACAACCATGCATTGAATAACAACCTGACAAAAGCCGAACACTCCTTTTTTATTTAGCTGAGTAATTCAGCAGATGCCCCAAATTAGAAAACATGTACGTGTTACCCAGTAAAGTGCTTCTTGCTCCTGCCTTGAGGTCCATATACTCGAAGTCTGGTATTCAGCAGACAAAAACAACTTCAATCTTTACTAAAGTCTTTTGAAAATACAAAAAGTAGATTTTAGTCTTAATCTCAAAAATACTTTGTAATAGCCTTTCTCTTTTGCACTTTTTTTATCTCATACACTTCAGTTCTTCCCTCTCCTGATTCCCCAAAACTCTTTCCAAACCCAAACAAGCAGAACTCCAGTTATTTTCCTCACCTCCCCTTTTACCCTCCCCATTTATTTCAGTTTCTTTCACAACCCCCCACCATTTCCAGTATAAATCAAGCAAGATTCTGAAGTTTTCTGAGTAGTTAGTCCATCTCCAAGCCTCATGCATTAAGCAGATCTGAATAAAACGGCTCAGGAGCCCATAAGGCAAGAGCTGTTTTTCCATAGCTGGCTTTTAATACTCAGATGTTACTTTATATTCTTGTCCAGTCACAGTGTTTACAGACTCTTATTACTAAACATCAGAATGTTTGATAACAGGAACACTAGCTATGTATTACACACCAAACATCTAATTTTTTCATGTCATACAGCTCTAAAGTGCCTTTAAAAAGAACTGATTATAATTTCATTTTACATATCCTCCTTCTTCCTTATTTCAGTATTCTATTTAGAATTTTTAAACTGCAGTGCCAATGAGATAGAGCTTATATGGGGGTGGGGAGAACTAACCAGTTTGTCTAAGAGAAATTGTAGAACTGAGATGATAACTGAATTGGCTTTCTTAAACTCATTATCCTACTCAGTACAAGTTAATGTATCCTAATAATATTAATTGAACCAAAATATTTTTAAAAATTATTTGAAGGCATCATATATTGCAGTTGACAGCATTATGATGATACATTTTAATGCAAAAGTGACTATAATACTAATTTTTCTTAGGATTATTATTGAGTTAAATAATTCATGGCTGATGATTAATGGTGCTAATTATGTCCACTTTCAGAGTTAGTTCAATAATAATTTACTTTCTTCCACTTCTGAGTAATTAATTAGATTAGATGCATCTTAGTTTACATTGCCTTGTCTCATAAAAAGGAGTTAGCATTATCTATTGAATATTTTAGGAATGATTATATTTCGAACATTTTAGTTTCTGGTTGGACTATTATCCTTTATTCTTTTTTTTTTTTTTCTGCAATGTGGCCTATAGTTTTCTAACTAAAACTTTTTAATCTGATCATAACAAATTTATGAAGGTTTTCCTTACTTAATGTATCCTGAAAAAATTGCTTAGTACCCTATTAAGTCCAACTTAACATTGATTTATCTCTCAGTTTTATATTTTCTCATCCTTTTAAATTTCAAAGATACTATTATACAACAAATTAACATAATTTAAATGGCTGTGGCTCATATCTCTATTTATTTCCATACATTATCATCTACATACATTCATGACTCAAAGAGCTGCAACCATAGTTTTCACACTTTTTTTCCAGTCATCTCATCTAATGTATCTTCTCTCCTGCATAACTAATGTCTTATATTATTAGAAAATTATGTAACACTAATTTTGTTTGAATGGGGAGAAGTGACTTAGGAGCTAGGAGTTTTCATGCTAAAAATAATAACTTTGTTTTTTTCTTGAATTTTATAGCTATCTGGGTGCAGTTATGAAACCTACATATGCAGTATTTTCTTATCACCAGTAATGACATTAGCACAATACTTCTTATATTCTATAACTTTTATCATCCACTGTTATGATAAATAAAACCCAAAGCTACTCAAACAAAGCTATCATGCTTTCATATACATTTCATTTCCAGTAAGAAACTGCTGATTCAATTTCAACAAATAGCAGTCTTCAGAACGCAAATTATGTTCCAAAATTAATTAATTTTGCTATATCTAATTATGAAAACCAGTGACTAGGGTTTTGAAAGTACATCTGCACCATTTTGTCTTTTCCTCTTAATCACAATACAGCACTGTACATATCACTCCATTGCTGAAGCATTAAACAGCTATTGTTCCAAGTTTTTGCCATTTAAAAAACCATTGGAAGAATAAATTTGGGCAAATTTTTGCATATAGTGATGTGTTTATTTAAAATTTCATTCAAAATATTTGTTTATAATATCAATAACAATGATTTAGCATAGACATTTTAAAACAATTTGACCATAATTTAGTGTTGGGGTGTTCCCCTTAGTTTTGTTTTGTATTACATTTTGCTATTGCAGTAGCTTTAAAAGGTTATTTAAAGGCTGGATATACTTGTATGAGTTAATGCCTTGTGCAGGTGTTTGTTTAGTCTTTGTATTTCATGTTTGTTTAGTCTTTGTATTTCTCTTTATGTTGATTACCTTTTCGCATTCTGTATTTTCCACATAAATTGTGGTTAAGCTGTTTCACTCTGCTAAAAATGTTATATGCTAAATCTTTCTGTCTTATTAAAACTACGTGTGCATGTAAATGTGGGTGCATAGACCTACCTTTACACAGACATAGAGAAAAGTCAATGAGAAAAAGTCAAGAAGGAAAAGTTTACTCTATAGTTTTAATCCCATAAGAAAACTTTTCTACTTAAAAGCATTTTCTTTTGATCAGCTGTAATGCTCATCATTTATTCCAAGTTTACTCTACTTAGTGTCCCAGAAGGAGAACTCGTCAATATTCAATCTGCTGAAACTTTTCCCACACCTTTTTTCTTGGCCAAGTGAACTGTAAGCTCTTTCTGCATAACTTTACACAGTTTTCTTATCTTGTAACTCCATAGATCCGTTACCTAAACTAATTTGAACTTGGATCTACACTAAAATCAAGACCACTTTAATGTTTGCTTTTTTGATATATTTGCCCCTATTGACTCTTAGTTACGAGAGTTAAAGGAACATTACTTTAACCCATTTCAAAGTCACTGTTTGAATAATGTACTTTTGACTAAGACCTGCACTAAAATGTTAGCCCTTTTTCCTAACATGTCATAACAAAGAGAAGAATTTTGGCTTTAAGTTTTGGAAAAGCACTTGCTTTTGAAAGTATCATTCTTATTGAAAAAGATGAATGCTTGTTGTTCAGAAAAATATAAGCAAAACATTTCAAGGTGTATTAAGTATAGATAAGTAGTCAGTAAGTAAGTACATCATCAATGTGTTAAACACAGACAGAAAAGGATGGAGGGACCAAAAGGTCCTCAATATTTAAGAGGAATTAAATATACTTAAGGCACCTGCACACTAACTACTCATATACTAAAAATACATGAGTACTTATTATTCATATGGCCTTAATTCTGCTTCCCATTTTCAACAAATATTCTGGCTCCGTTTGTCTCCTCTGCCCAAGAAACACAAATAAAATCTATGGCTGTTCAGCAGGCTAATTGGCAAGTTATTAGCCAGGCATATTGTCCCTGTGTCTTTCCCATACAACAAATGTATGTTACTGTGCTAGCGCAAATCCCTGTCTATGGGATCCTTGCTCGAAACCACAACTATGGACTTAATAACCACATCATCAACAGGGAAAACAGATGTGGTGAAAGATAGTACAGATGAACACTGCATAGCCCAGAATTCAGGTAGTGTGCTTTTTCCAACCTGCTTGCACCTTATCCTAAATATATTAACCTATTCCATCTCTCTCCCTCTTTCTTTTCCATGTGTGTTTTAAACTGATTTTAAAACTATGTAATTTGAGCAATTTAATTGATTCTATGAGCCTCTCTGTTCAATGACCTGTGGGATAAATTGCCTGGTAGTATAATTGGAGGATGCCTTTACATCAAGGTTATATTCCCCTGCTGTTTTTTTGTGGGGGTTTTTTTGTTTTTTTTTTTATTGGCTGGCAGTACCAGCATCTGTACCCCTTGACCTTGGTGTTATACCACCATGCTCTAACCAACTGAGCTGATCGGCCAGCCTAAGGTAATATTCTAAATGACTACTTTCTTTTCAGTTAGTGGTCATGTACTCAACATTACCACATATCATGTTTTAGATTTTTTATTAAAAATAAATCATCTGATTCCTGGGTACAGTAGGAATTATACCACCATCTTAATGATAACAAGCAAAACTACCACTCAGCTTGGCTGAATTGTTCTTTAGTGAAAAGCTATCCAAATATTAATAAGGTTTTTTTTCCTTCTGCATCATATACATTGAAAACATCCTTACAGTAAAGCACACATTAAAAAACAAAAAGCCCAGCATCCATTCATCCATTAGATCATCTGCTTATTTAGGACACTGTAAATTCCAACACAATAAAATTATGTGAACTATATGCGTACACAAACACACACACACACACACACACACACAATCTTTTGTATAATCCTTAGCATGAAAAGGGAGAAAAAGACTGTAAAGATTAGTAAAAGGTGTTCCAACACGTGTTCAGAAAGCAACATAAGTAAAAATACAAGTTGAATCTAATTTAAATACAAGGAAAATGTTGAGTTCAGACTGTCGTGTGACTTCTACCAGAATCAGGATTCTGACTCAGACAGAAGTTCTCCCTTTGGGCAGAACTTCGGGCGTTCAGAAGAAGCCTGCTATCTTACACCACTGTTAACAGAATTTATCTAGTCACTTAGAATTTCTGGCTATGTTAACTTAATTTGACTCTGATCTTTCTTGCCCTTGAGGTTTGTAGACCAAGTTCTGGCTTCATGCCAACAAACTTCTCAGAGCCAATGCATAGCTAATCTCCCAGTGGCAATGACAACTTGCTCTCCTACTGATGAGCAAAAACATCAGTGATTGTGACATAGTTGTTTGAGAAATAGTTCATTACCAAAGAAAATTGGACTACTTTTATTTCTGATTTTGGACATTTTCTTAGATTGTGACTGGCTTTCAAACGGACACAATCATATTTTGTCCCCCACTCTCCACCCTTTTTTTTGTTATCAAATTGCTTCACATGAATCATTCTCTCGATCATGAGCACTTCTTCTGGTTTGCTTATTCGTCTCCACCCCTATGCAACTTTATTACAGGCTGGAGATCCCCCAGTCTTGTCTTAAGCCTACATTACATTTCACTTCATTTCCCCCCTAAGATATCTCACATACACCCAGGCCTTTTATTTGAACATAGGGGGAGTTGACTCAAATTTTTACCTCTATCCCATACCCTCTTCTGAACTCCAGACCAGTATATCCAACAGACTACTTAATCTCTCTTCCTTAACATTTGCAGGTACCTCACTACTTGCCCAATTCAAGTGAATGAGGAGCATAATTCAGTGCTGCTCCTCTTCCTGTCATCCCTCTTAGTGCAATGTCCTTTCGATTTACCCACTCATGCATGCCAGAAACAAAGGAATGGAATTATAGGCCATCTCCTCTGTCCAGTAAAACCCACCTGCATCTTCCTGATATTTATCTGATGATTCTATCCACTTACTTAAATCTCTATTGCTACCCCTCTATTCTGGTAGGATCATAACTCTCCTGGGCTATTGACATAATCTTCTCTTGCCTTCACTGTATCTGGTCTTCGAATCAGTCTTCAACACTGCATCCAACACCGCATCCACAATGACCTTTTTGAACATAAATACGATCCTTACAACATTTCACTTTTTTTTTTTTTTTTTTTTTTTGGTGGCTGGCTTGTACAAGGATCCAAACCCTTGACCTTGGTGTTATAACACCTTGCTCAAATCAACCGAGCTAACCAGCCAGCCCTGATTCTTATAACATTTCAGTGGCTCTCATTGCATTATATTAAAGACTAGAATCCTAAACATGACCTGTGTATTAGTCAGGGTTCTCCAGAGAGACAGAACCAATAGGATATGTTATAAATATATGAGAAGGAATTCATTAGGGGAATTAGCTCATGCGATTGTGAAGAAAAGTCCCACAATAGGCCGTCTGCAAACTGGATGCCGGTAGCGTGGCTCAGTCCAAGTCTGCAGGCCTCAAAACCAAGGAAGCCAATGGTGTTCCAGGTGTAAGTCCTGGAACCCCAAAGCTGAAGAGTCTCCAAGGACAGGAGAGAAGAATTTATCCCAGCTCCAGCAGATAGAGATTCACCTTTTTCCTCTGTCTTTTGTTCTCTCCAGGCCCACAGTGGATTGGACGGTTTCCTTCCACATTGAGGGTGGGTCTTTCCCACCCAGTCCACTCAGGCTGTCATACTAATCTCTGCTGGAAACACCCTTATGGACACAACTAACACGATAGCTTTACCAGACTTCTCAGCATTCCTTCATCTAATCAAGCTGACACCTAGAATTAACCTTCACAATCTGTAAAGTGCGTCCCACTACCTTCTCTCCCAGTTCTAGCTTACATCATATTCTCCCTCACTCTCTGCATACAGAATACAGAGGGTTTCTTTAATTTCCTCCACTTTTCCATGTTTGTTCTGTCCATAGCATCATAACCTGTGCCACTCATTCTGCATCTGAAACATCTGCCATATTCTCTAAACTAGGGCCTACCTATGCTTCACATAATCTATTGTCAGTTACTCAGGAAAATCTTCCCTGACTTTGCCATTCCACCAAAGCCTAGGTTGAAGCCACCTGCTATATGTGCTTCTATACCTTGCAAGTATGTTAAAATGCAATATTTGTGAGATTACCTTACTACCATCTTTTCCTCTAGACTGAAATCTATGAGAGCAGGGATGCTGTGTAATTTTGCTCATATTTCCCAGTGCTTTAAAAGAATGCCTGGCATGAGTTGGTGCTCCATAAACACTTGTTGAATGTCAGTAAATGAGTGGCAGAGAAGAGGAGAAGACTCTGCAGTTTCCTGAATTTTCTTTTCAAAGTACGTGGTCCCAAATCAAGCAATGTCCATACAGGGTTCCTGGTGGCTTACAACTCAACAGTATGAAATCTTTTAAATGAAACTTAAGAGATAATTTCAAAAGATACCCAACTTTTAAGAAATATTCTTATTAAAATAGTGTATGTACATGGCAATAAATGAAAAGTACAGTTGAGCTTATGATGAAAAATAATGTTCTCCAGGCCTTTCCATTTGTACATCAGGCCCACCTCCCAGTGTCACTCTCTTCATGTATGTTTCCCTTCAGTGTTCCTAGAATTAGTTTCAGATCACTATTTCTAGATTTATGAAATACTTAGATAATATAAATTGATTCCTTGATATACAAAATATGAGAATTTAACTTATTCCATCCTTTCTTATTTCTTCAAAAGCTTAATACTTATACAGTTACATTCAGTTCTTCAATTGCTTGGCTTTCTACTTATAAATAATATCTGGCCCTTCTATATCATAAATTCACATTTCAGCAGTATCCCACATATCGTCCCTTTGTAAAATGAGTTTTACTTTTAAAATTTTGCAGTTTGTGGTTTTACTCTTATATTTTGAATTTTCTCAATGAAAGGCATATTAACAAAAGGATAATCTGATTATGTCATAGTGTTATTTCTGCAAGTTTATACATCATTAAAATATGAGTATAAACAAAAAAAATTGCTCTGAAAATAAATTGGTTAAAATGCATCCAATAACTTCATGCGTATTTAGTTGTTTTTTTAAAAACTGAAAAATGTTGAACTATGTAAATTAATAAATTTACAAGTAATCTGAAATAATTTAGTAGTTTTTTTGGCAGGAAGTTTGGGGGATAAAAGAAAAACTGTTCTTTTGTTTAAATAAAGTAATTATACCTAGGTTTGTTTAATCTTATATTTACCCATTATATTCAAAATAATTTATAACAAATTCCACTTGAATTTAAATTTAACATACACATAGAATTTTTCATATACAAGATGAGTCAATAATCTCTAGGTGAGAGTCACTCAACCTAAAAATTTATTGACACAAATTACTCAAATGATGATGGCAAATATTTTTAGAAGCAGAAATGAACAACTTTTGTGAGAAGTAGATAGGCACTTAGCTCAAGTGGCATATTTACTTTCTTTTTCTCTAGAGTAACAACGTGAAAAAGAGAATCTCTAATGACTTTTGCAAGTTTTTCCATTAATACTTTAGCAACTCTGGAGTTTAGGGTTCAATAAAATTTTTCATTTAAAGTTAAATATCTAAGGTTAATATTCAGAATACACAGAAGAGAAAACAACTTAGAGTTCATCTGGAAAAAATTCTTCATGTGTAACTTAGATATTTAAGAAAATAGAATATTAGGTATATACATTTTAAAATAGAAAATTCAATGCAACTAGATGAAAGGTTAAGTTTATTTATTTATCTATTTATTTTGGTGGCAGGCTGGTATGAGGAGCAAACCTTTGACCTTGGTGTTATAATACCGTACTCGAACCAACTGAGCTAACTGGGCAGCCCCAATTTGCCAAAAATGTATGGATATGGTGTTAATGCCTATAAACAAAATCTGAGAACTCAAATGAAGCTTGGTTCCAGTTTATGAATAAATCTACTAAGCTTCTATAAAACATCGACAATCCATTAACCTCGATTTTCTCAATTCTTTTCATTTATGTGACTACCTATTTTACCATATGATTATTTGTTGCTCAGCATAAAATGTTCATTAGCAGTATTCAAATAAGGGAAGAAAAAAAAAAAACCAGAGTAGAACACATAGTAGAATTTTGAAAAAGACAATACAAAGTCAATGAGAGATAACATTTTTTATGCCCAAATAAGTAAACCAAACAAATCCATTTATCTCTGATTACTCAAAAGGCATCATTGCCCTATTTATTCTGGAACGTTATGTGCCTTCTCAGTTTCTTTACTCTCTCAAAATTCTATCAGAAAAGGTTCCAAGGATAATCTGGATCCTTTATTATTTTAAAGGCAAGTGTTAAAGAAAATAATCATCCCAAAGCAATAAGAATGTCATCCTGGTTATAAGATTTAAAATACTTATTGGCTCTTATATTTCTTTTTTTAAAAAAATTTTTTTAGTTTATTTTTTAACACACAAATAATAATTGTATATATTTATGGGGTACAATGAGATCTTTGATCTATGTATACATGGTAGAAAGATTAAATCAAGCTAATTAACATATTTATCACCTCACCAACTTATCTTTTGCTGTGAGCATGTTAACAATTTATTCTTTTAGCAATTTTGAAATATATAATAAATTATTTTTAACAGTGGTTACCATGCAGTGTAATAGATCACTAGAACTTATTCCTCCAGTCTAACTAAAACTTTGTATCCTTTGATAAATATCTTCCCTTTACCCATCATTTTCCCACCCCCCAGACTCTGGTAACAAACTTCTTCTCTGTTTCTATGAGATCATTTATAGATTCTACATATAAATGAGATTATACAGTATTTTTCTTTGAGAAAAACATCATAAATTAGATATTATTATTATTATTTTGTTTGTTTGTTTGTTCGTTTTGTCTTTTTCGTGACCGGCACTCAGCCAGATTCCTATATAGGATCCAAACCCGCGGCGGGAGCGTCACTGCGCTCCCAGCGCGGCACTCTCCTGAGTGCGCCACGGGCTCGGCCCATAAATTAGATATTATTAAAATAATGTTCAATGATGAAATCATCACCAAGTAAATTAAAATTCTTGGTAGACCACCACAAAAAACCAGCATCTTATGATAAGATTCCCATGACAATACTACAAACTGGGACAGACAACCTGTTACTAGGCTGTAATGACAGGACCGATGTGTCTTAATTATGAAATCAATAAGAAGTTTACTACGATTCATTGGCAGAAAATAAAAAGAACCAATGGGGCCAATTTTATGCGTTCAGCTTTAGAAATAAAATCTATAGCATCCAGAAACCATTCCTCAATTGCATGTCTCTGACTAGTGCATTTTGAAGCAAGTAGAGTGTTTTTCTCACTTTCTCCCTCTTTCAAAGTATCTCTTCCTCTATATTTATTTGCAAAATAGATTTCCTAGAAAATGAGTGGTTGAAAAGGAAAGGTAAATCATATTGCATTATGGAAATATATTTTCCCATAGGTAGTAGTAGGGAAATATCATGGAAGCAGTAAATACTGAGGTTTGTAATGTAGAAGTATATGAGTAGAGTGCTTTTCTTGGGGTCAGATTACGTAAAAACTAAGCAAATCGAATATAAAAAAAAATCCTTCTTTAAAATGAATCCAGCCACACTGTATGAATGCCTGATAGATGATAAGAATTTGGATTGATGTGGGCATCAATCAGCTATCAACCGCATAATACAGCTTTGTTTCAGTGTAAGTAAACAAAAGGAAAAATTGATTTAACCTAGAAATCACAAGAAAATTTGAGAACTAGTTGACACTTTTCATAAAATGTAAAAATCTATTATTTTGATTTAAAAAAGAACAACAAACAGAAAGCTATAACAAAAGAATAGGGAAAAAATGCACAAAATGTGAAAGAGGTGGGTGGGATAATAAAAAGTGACAGATATTCTCACTAGGCAACAGGGAATTAATTTCAAAAAGAAAAGACAAGGAAGTTAAAGCAAGGCCAGGTTAGATGGTATAAATATATAAAGCATAAAAAATGGATAGGAGTCCCAATATTTATGTAACAAGTATTCAAGAGTTAGAACATTTTCAAATCGGGCAATAATAATCAGGACAAATTTACAATAATGATACTAATACTAACATTAATAAATTGTGCTAGAACAAATAGTAATGAGGAAATTTCACCCTACTCAGATCTACCAGAAGACTAAAGTTACTTAAGAAGCTATCTTGGTGGTCTCATCTTTTTACTGGACAGAGAAGAGAATTATTTGACTTTGTCAGTTTTCTTTAACTTAACCTCTGACTTTATAGAGTTGTAAAAATATTGTGCCTTGGTCAGGAATGACGGTAATCAAACCAGGATACTCTACCCTAGAGATCATGGAGCTGTATATAAATCCAAGTTGGGATAATTGTTCTTAACAAATTAAATCCAAACTTTAAAGCTCAAATTTACAAGCTGCTGAATAATTTGCTTCCCGACCCACTCTCTGACCTCATTTCATATCACTCTCTTTCTTATTCACTAAGTTCAAGCCACCATATCCAGTTTTTTTGTTGAAGTTCCTTGAAAATAGCAAGCTCATTCCTACTCAGGGTCTTCTCCCACGCTTTCCCCTCCAACACTCTTGCTGTGTCTGCTTAAATGCTACTTCCTCAGATAATCCATCTCTGACTACCCAAAAGGTAACTTTTACCCCATTTTCCCCACTGTCATTCTGTAGCCATTACCTTACTTCATTTTCTTCATTGTAGCAATCGTGACCTGAGATTATAATATTATTTGTTTATGTATTTAGTATCTGACCTGCAAGTCTAGGATACAAGTTCCATGACAGCAGGTACCATGTCTGTCCTACTTATTACTATATGTTCAGCACTTGCTATATCCCCAGCACTGAGAGCATTGCAAGTACTCAATACATAAATTAATGTGAATAAGCATAAAAAATGTGCAAATAATCTCTATAATCAAGAATTAACTATACAAGAATTTTCAGCATAATATTCATGTTAAAAGTCACTAAGAAAATATTAAAATAAGGTTAATTACAGCATAGTACTTAACCTCATAGGATTATTAGCAGATTAAATGAGACAATGCTTGCAAATGATTTAGTGCAAGGTCTGGCAGCCTGGCATATAGAAGATGCTCCACATAGGTTTTTATCATTGTTACTTGTTATTGCCTCAACGAAATGTGTGTAAAGAAATTATTAAGGCATCAGGATTGATAAATTTTAATGTATTCAAGATATATTAGAAAGAAAATATTAACTCATTCGGTTATGCATAAGAAATTATCAGAAAGAAAGTTCACAGAGTTTTTAAATAACATTAATAATTTATGGCAAAGTTTCATATTTGCAAAAAATATTATGGTCTAGAAACCTTAAGTTCATCTTGGTAACTTAAAAAGTTTGGGCATATTTACTAATGCTCAGGAGAGTTAGATTAGTTTTACACGCCCTACTCAAAATGAGCTTACTAAAGTGTGCATGGCCCTTTTTTTTTGCAGTTTAGAATTATGTATCTTCTTGAATAACATCACTAAATAATTATTTATTATATCAAATGTTAAAAGGCTCTTATAAAAATAACGTCATAAAGTTATAAATCAAACAGGGAATAATCACACAAAAGAAAGCTCTGTTACCTTTACTTTTAAAAGGTGCTTAAAGTTGCATTTTAAATCTTAAAGAACACTGCTTTATATCATTAATATAAACATATTTATACAAGCTTAAAATGAATCAAAATCTATATATGCATGAGTTATGGTAAAATTAAGCCCAACAGGATAAAGTTGGATTTAGGTGATTGTATAGATTGTAATCTAAAGTAATAAATTTTTTAAAAATCCATACCTATTTCGAGTCACTTAATTTGCCTAGTGAAATTATAAAAGGCAAAACAAAATTAAAATATATTCCTGGAAACACATTTTATTCAAATATAACATTAAGTGATTAATTGCTATTCTCAGTAAATATGATGTTCCCAGAAATGTGTGCTGTTGAAGTAATTTATCCTGCCATATGGATAGTACTGAAGTGTTGATGATCCTTGATTTATGAGGCCAATTTCCACTTGGTTCAGATGTAGCTTCAAAAAAATTCCATTTAAAAGTGTAACCTTAGATTTTCTCAGCAGTTTACAAAAGCAGGGGAAAATGACTTTGCATTATACATTTCTCTAACACATCATATCTACTGCTAGTACTTCTATATTGAAGTTTTCATGCCACTTGGTAAGAATTTAAATCAAGTTACTGGGTAACATGTACAGTCACTAACAGATTATGTGTACCGCCTGTCAAAGTATATCCTCTCTGTCTCTCTACATTACATTGCTTTGGGTATCCTCTTGTTTGGAAAAAGGCTTAGACTCGCATGGCTTTTGCAATTGATATTCCCTGGTATGTTGTGGCCATTACAGTTTGGGAATACAGATGGGATGACAGTTAATTTAGTGATTAAGAAGTACTTTTTAATAGCAAATTTTAGATTCTGCAAGCAGAGCATTATAGAAAGGAGGCACATTTTGAGAAAATCTAAATTTATTCCTTGAAGAGTTGGAAGGTCAAGCCAGTAATACAGTTTCTGGCAGGACTGGTGAAGACCAGAGCCCAGGCATTTGAGCTCCAAAGCCAATGCTTACTGTTTCCACTACAGATATTGCTAGAAAACAGCTCACAGATAACTGTGAGCAACTGTGGTTTTATATAAGACAAGCTGGGGCCCAGAAACTAAATCAAGATATTTTAATTTATGCCATCTACTCCCCCAAATTGTTTATGAACATATAATAAAGGCATGACTACACAGAAGTATCACCAATAAGGCTGAGGGAGTCTACTTTGTAAAACTATGGGCTCTTCTCCCACTACTACTAGTCACAGGGCCTGGAAGAATGCCAGACACATGTTTGACACTTTATAAATATTTGTTGCATAAACAAATACACAAAATTTAAAAATTAATGAATTCATTGGGTGTTGTGTAATTCTGGTTCAGTTCTAATATTGTATGAGTTTAGGAATTCTACATAACTAAATCTTTGTGGTAGCCAATTTTTCTTACGTATGTCAATAATGTCTGATGAATTTTTGAAAAACTATTCTTCTCTACTGAATTTAATAAAAGCTAAAGCAAACATAAACATATCCCTCACCACTGTGATTTGAGTAGACATTTCTTAGTTTATTGTTGTTAAAATAACTCAAATATTTCTTTGTTCTCTTCTTTTAATTATAAAAATGGCCTGGGAATTTTAGAGAGAGCCTACTGACTAGTAAAATGAAATGGAAAATATAGAAAAATTATATTTGATTGTTGATATGGATTGAATTGTGTCCCCCAAGTTTTATGTATTGAAGGTATATACCCATTGTAACTGTTGAGGGTGGGAAATCCTATTATGGTAATTGAAAGATGGGGTGTTGAATAGGTGATCAGATTCTGAGGACCATGCCCTAATGAATGGATTAACAATGGTGGTCATGGGCGTTGGCTGAGGGCTTTAAAAGGAGAACATGTGAAGGTTTCTTTCACTCTGCCATTTCTGCCATGTGAGACCCCTGCATTGCTATAAAGCCACCACCAGAGAAGACCCTCACCAGCTATGTTCCCTGGACTTTGGACTTCCCGGCCTCAGAAACTGAAAGCATTAAATTTCGTTTTCTTACAAATTTCCCAGTTCCAGGTGTAAGCAACAGAAATGGACTAATACAGTCATTACTACAATATTTATTTAGTGAGAAGATATCAATTTAGTATCAAAAGTTTTAATGTTGGTATTTGGGCTTTTTGTTAGTATATCTACCTGGTACCCACTCAAAGGACTAAATAGTTACCCACACACCAGCCTGACCTGACATTTAGTTGCAACCTAATAAAAGCTTCTCCTGGACTTCTACAAAAACAAACAGTTAATATTGCTCCAAGGGACAATTCACTTCTGTATGCCTCTACTGCACAGCTTCAAAAGAAATACCCAAACGGCAAAAGGTCTAACACAGGTCAGACAGGAGAGGGAGAGTTGGGGAGTATACAGAAGAGTAAGAGTGACAACAAAGCAAAAAAGAAAAAGAAGGCAAAGAAAATCTCACAGAAACCCCCTGAGGGAAGTAACTCACACCAAACCTTCTTTCATCCTGCTTCCTGCATTCAGTGTTATGAGAACACACACACACACACACACACACACACACACACACACACACACACACACACACACACACACACACACACACACACACACACACACACACACACCCCAAAATAAAGCAGAACAAAACAAGAAGTTAAAGCTCAAACCAGAAACTAGCACGTGAGGCAACTTTATTTGAGTGTGAGCTCATTCATTTATTCATTTCAAAAATACTCATAAAGGATGTACAAGTGTCAGGCGTTTTGTTGGATCATGGGGATGTGCATATGACCTTGTCCCTCTCTCAAAGAGCTCATAGGCAAGTAGAGTAAACCAACCATTTATAGCACAGAGCCGTAAGTCTGGTCAAAGAGGAATGTGTGGTTTGTTGTGACAGGCAGACAAAGGGAGCCAATTTATTCAGAGCTGGAGGAAAATAGGGAGCAGCACATTACAAAGGGGTTCCCAGAAGATGTTCAAATTAAGTCCTGAATGATGGTCATTAACTGATGTGAACTCAAGGGATGGTAGAAACAGCATGTTGGAAAGGCTCTTCAGAAACAGTATGACATCTTTGGAGACTGCAAACACTTAGTATAGCATAGGCTGGAACAAATTATATAGACTTGTTTATGTAGTTATAGACTATACTCATATTATATAGATGAGGCTAGAGGTAAGCAGGACTCAAATAAAAAAGACCCCGTTTACCAACTTGAGATGTTTGGGCCACTGGTGGCCAGGACCTATTCAAAGATCTAAAACAGATAATTTACAATGATCATTCCAAAAGTAGTTTGAGAAAGGATTGAAGGAGACCCAGTCAAGAGGCAAGAAGCGTGGACCTGCTCGGCTCAAAGAATCTCTCTGTAGCAATCAGCTCATTTTTATGAGGTAAGTGTGATTTGCTTTCTTAAAAATTAATTATCTGTCACATCAAATTAATTTTGACAATTTGCTTTTTGTTAGCTTCATAGTTTTGTTTGTATTTAATGTGTAAATTACATATGGTTTTATGTTTCCCAACTGGTTCCCATTCAGCACTTTATATTACACATACCTAGAGGTTAAAGATTAATTGCACCTGAAAACTTTAAATACATTAAGAAGATATGTTTTCCATCAACATATGATTAATTCAAATCAATCTAGCACTATAATTATAAATATCAAGAGATTATAGGATGTAAGTTAGGCAGATTTGAATGAGAAAGAGAAGATATGTGCCTTAAGAAGTCACCTCAGGAAAAGTTTATCTCAATTAGGGTTTATAACATCTCCTGCAACCAAAATAACCTAGATTATCAAATATTGCTGTTTAAATACTCATGATCGTGTACTAGACCTTTATGCTTAGAATGCTAGGAGCTACATCAAGCAATAGCTATGCCCTAGCAAAGTGCAGTACACAATAGATTCCTTCTCCAAGTGGAACCAGTTGAGTCTCAGAATGAAAAAGACGTTTACATATAGTAATTATATACATAAATATACATACATTTCATCTTAAAATATAAATCTTTTATGAAATTGATATCTTTATTGTGATGATTTCTAAAAATAACTCCAACATTTTGAGGCAAGATTTAAAAGAAAAGAAACCATCTATGCACTAATAAATGCCTCTGACTATGGCAGGATTGGTTGGTCCATAATTTGATGCAATTCCTTCCATCTTTCTCATAATATGTACAGAAAAGTATACTGGAGTAAATGCATGTGGCTTCTTATGGCTAAAAGTAACACTCTAGAATTTCTGGCATCTTTATCCCATCTGGTCCCCTGAAGGTTGGGAAATAAATAACTTCTGTATACATATACCCATTTTGACCTACTGGTGTGACTTAGCATTCCAATTGGGAAGCTCTGTGTTAAAGAAGACTCAAAACCTGAGAAAGGAGACCATGCCAGGAAGCTGTTTACTCTGGGGAAACGATTAACCTGATGCATACAAGCTTTTGACTTGTGTATTTCTAAGCTAATAAAATTGTACACGCCTCTAGCAGATGAGTCAAGCACTGAAAGGGCAATAATTTTCAGTTCAAATGCCAAGTGCTTGATTGATAACGGCTCCTTAGACAGTTTTGTTGAGAAACATTCTAAGGCTTTGTCTAGCCCTGGTCAGAAATAATGCTGGATTAATTAATGACATTTACTATGGATGCTGCAGGAGAGAGTGGCATGATTAACTGATCCAGACTGTAAGGTTGATTGCACAACATAAAATATACACTCTGTGATCCTTTCTTTGAAAATATTTTATGAATTGAACCTTGAGCTTTATATCCTATGCTTATTGTACTGTTTTTGGTTATAAATAATTTACCTTAATCCCTTGTCATTCTTTTTGTCTGGCTCTGTGCTTTCTACGTAGGTGCCTATTTTTATTGTCTTATCTCTTATTATTAAAGTAATCTCTAGCTTATTTTATTCCCATTTATCTTTTACTTTTAAGTAGAGATTAGCAAGTGCCCTCAAAAGAAGACACAGAAGAGCCCTGGTCCTAGAGGAAGCTGGAGGCATTTATTTTTCCTGTGAGCTCTGCACAGGAGTTTCTGCAACACAAAAGAGACCACAAGGCCAATGTTGATGGAACCTTTGATCCTATGCTTGTCAACTAAGAAACATGAACAGTAACACCTTAAAAATCACTGTCTCTGTGACTCTGGGGAAACAGGTCAAATTATTTTAGGATGAGATGAAAGATAGCTCAAGAATGTTGTGGGAATACTGCAGGTTAATCAGTTTTTCTTTTTTCCAAATTCACATATGTATCCCTCTTTCAAGTATTTATTTAATGCTCAGTCAGTCCCCTTTCATGTAAAGAAGGGGATAATATTTCATTATTCAATAATATGAAAAATCAGCATGTTTATCTTTCAAAATAAAAATCAATTTTGCTCCCAACATGTTTAGTATTTAAAACATATCAAATTGACATGTTCACTTTAGATATTCCTCACTTCACTTTAAGATTCATCATTTTTAATATTGAAATATCTGTTAGAGGGCCGAGCCCGTGGCACACTCGGGAGAGTGCGGCGCTGGGAGCGCGGTGACGCTCCCGCCGCAGGTTCGGATCCTATATAGGAATGGCCGGTGCACTCACTGACTGAGTACCGGTCATGAAAAAAGACAAAAAAAAAAAAAAAAAAGAAAGAAAGAAAGAAATATCTGTTAGAGCACTACTGTAAAGGGCTGGATAAAATAGCACAGAAGACGGATACACCAACAGAAAAATGGGCAAAGACATCAACAGTCTATTCACAGAACAAGAAATGGAAATTGCTAAGGAACTTAAATACTCCACCATCAAAGAAATGTCATCAAAGAAATGTAAATTAAAATGAAATGCCTTTGAAAATGTTTAAAATAAAATGGTGGTGTTTAAAATGTATAAAATAAAATTCAGGGAAAGAGGCCTCTCCAGCAGGGGTACAATCTTCCTGGAGGTAATTTGACATGTGTCAATATCTTTAACTGTCATATATTTCAAACCAGCAGTTCCTTTTTTGAAAAGGTATCCTAACAAACTACCTTGCTTACAATTTTCTTAGTGGTATCTCAACAACTAACTTAGCCTTAAAGCAAATGATAGATTCTGATAACAATACAATGCAACTGTGGAAATGATAGAAAATATAAAAGTATCAGAAGCATCAAGAATTAAGAATGAAAGTATTTTGGATGCCAGCTTTATGTCAGGTCTAGAGCTGTCTTTTTACTTTCTTCTGTGTTTTTAATTAACTAGTGTCCTTCTCTTGATCATCAGAAAATCTAACTGGCATGTATCTGCCACACAGAGAAGTCGTCCTTGGCTCTTTCAATGTCACTGCGAAATAAGCATCATAGATTACACACTTCTCTTCATCCCAATTGAACAAACTTTCTTACTGAAATATTTAATAAAACATAAAGTCATAGTTTTTGCTTGTTTGTTTCTTTGTTTGGGGGTGGGGCATGGTGCCTTTAAGAATATCCAATTCAACACTTCAATTTTGTATATGTCCAGTCCTGAAAAGGAAATGTACAATAAAAATATAAAACTTAAAAATAAAAAATGTATATATATATGAAGAAATAAGACTAGAGAGGCAAACTGCTTGACTGGATATACAGCTGGTAGTTAATAACATGGCAGAGATTATGGCCTGGGTGTTTAGGGAAATTCTTAGTCCAATCACTGCCATAAAGAACAAAAGCCCCCTAACCTTCGCTATAAAATTAATACCTTTTTGCATGGATGGTGAGACTGTAAATAGTAAATTGTGAACTGTTGTCCATTATAAGTCACATGCAGACATGTGTACACCTTACCCAGAAAGTTAAAGTGCACATATTCACAACAAATGGAACAAGGGGTGCCCATGGAATTCCCATGAGAATCTCTCCATCCAGAAATCATACTTGCTTCATGTTTTAATGTTGTTAGAGAATAAGGAGAAACTTGCCCTGCCCACTGACCCTGCTTTCAACAGGGTAACAGAATGATGCCTGGATGCCACTACAGGGCAGCCTTTCTATCCTCAGGCGAAATCAATGGGATCAGAAACACATACTCGCCCCATGAAGCTGTGATCCCATTGTGCTCTCCAGGTTTGACAATGGGTTGTCAGCAAATCCTTCAGTTGTATTGTGTCCTATCCTATCCCCACTACACACCCCCTACAAAAAGAGAGAATTTAGAACTGTTTAGAAATGGCAGGAGAGAGGAATGATAAAAGCATTTTGCCAGTAGAATACTGAAACTAAGATGAGCAATGACTATAGCTTAGTGCTGTCTTGGATAAAGAATGAGTAGTACAGAGAACTCATTTAACTAGGATCTACCCCTTTGTGTCCCAAAACTTACATCTCAGTGCTTATTTTAAAGAGTCAAAACTAGACCTATTCCCTGGGATATTTACAAGCTAAGCCAATGGGTTCAGAAAAATTCAAAGTACAGTTAATTCAGATGAAGCTTGGATACCACTTGGGAACATTTCTGAATTTTGAGGGGTCCACTATAATACTTCCACGTCCACGTTTAACCTCAGCACCATCACTGCTGTTCATCAAGTCTCCTGCATTCCATTTCCTTCTTGCAGTTCACAGGAGCTCTCATGTCAACATTTCAAAGGTTAAGGAGGTAGGGAAGGTCAGGGTTGCAAGTGAGAAGTGGCTCTGATACAATGAAATGCTCAAGTGGACTAAAACAGTTGGGGTTTTTCTTCATGAAGTGGTGACCATGCTGTTAATGACATAGTAATAGGAAAATGCCATTGGATGCCAAGGCATTATTTTATATATATATTTAATATTAAAAAATATTTTAAAAATATAAATAAATATATATATTTGTTTTTTTATAATAATATAAAAATATATAAATAAATATATATATTTATTTTTTAAGGTGAGAAAGTGAGACTGGTCTCAAAAGAAGCTCACAAATGTGATCTCAGGCCTGGATTTCTGGATCATCTAGTGCATGACAACAGTTGTTTTGGGATTTAGTGCAAGAAAAAAAAATCATTCGGTGTGTGTACTTCAATCTACCTGGTCTAATAATTGTAGGTCCCAGTGGATATTCATACTAGAGACATATTATCTGCAAGAATAGAAGGTAATAAAAGGTTAGTGATGCATTTCTCCATAACAAAAAGAAGACCTAGAATTTATGTGTAAGTGTCTTTGGGTGTGTTTTTTTATGCATTGCTTATCAAATATCAGTCATATTAAAATCTCGGCATTTTGCATTAAGATTGCAACACCCAAGATACATAAATCCATTAAGAAATTAAGAAATCAAGAAATCAGATAGTGAAGTGCTGGCTAAATCAAAGTTGTTCAAATGATATTATGAGGTATAATTTGGTATAGAGAAAGCAATTGTATCAAATCAATACTTTTAAAATCAAAGAATTTACTACAGACTCTTTAGTTGAGGTGTTCTTCTCTTAGTCACCTGTAGCCCAAAGGAATTAACTTCAAAAATGAAAGTCTGCCTTAACTCCCAAATAGGGGGTAAAACAGTGAACCTCATTCACCTAATTTTTGGGGGCATGGAATTTAGTGGGTTTTTTTTTTTTTTGCCCTTCTCAGAAGGGGATATTCCTGCAGGTGACAGAAAGAAAAGCATTTATCAAAAGAAAGCCAACTGTTCAATGAATGGTATAATCATTCTTAACTTAAAAATGTTGACCTTCAAAATAAGGATGCAACTGGCTGAAAGTCATAAATTTAAGTCAAATTAATATGATAAATACATGTTGACCTCCTACTGTGTATCAGGTAATGGGCTAATAAGCCCTGGTTGAAAAAAGGGTGGTCATAGGTTAAATAGTTAAATACTACTGATACATACATAGAACTCTTCATCTACCTGAAAATACATAGAACTCTTCATCTACCTGAGCTTTATCTGAGCCTCTTCAAGATATTAATATTGTCATGATAGAGGGGAAAACAAATGTTATAAAGATTTAAAAACAAGTGTAGGGCTGGCTGGTTAGCTCAGTTGGTTAGAGCGTGCTGTTATAACACCATGGTCAAGGGTTCAAATTCATATATCGGCCAGCTGCCAAAAGACAAAAAAAAAAAACAAAAAACCCAACAGAAAGCACAATAAAGCTTTGATAGATATCTATACTAATATCACACAAAACAGATACTAAAAATATATATATATATACACACATATATATATACTTAGAACATGCTTATCAAAACATAGAAAACCATGAAAAAATATGGTTGTCACCAAAATTATGCAATATAATAATAATTATATTGCCAACAGCTATTGAAAATTTACTATATAATGTGCTGGATACTTAGCTAAATGCTTTGTATAATATTTCTCATTTAATCCTCACATTAATCCTATGAGTAAAGTAATAAAAATATATTATTACACTTAAGAGATATATAACTAGAGAAGATTCTTCAATCAACAATGAATGGATGAATTATCTGCATTTAAAAATGAGAAAACTGTGACTCAGTTGTCTTTCTTGATCAAGTCACCCAGCCAGCAAGTGTTCAAGCCTTAATATAGTGTGGAAAACACCATGGTAGAAACATATACATATTTACATGGGAATACAGAGAAAGGGTCCCTAATGTAGACAAGGGAGGCAGAGGTGGGTATAAAGAGGATAAAACTTCTTATTACTTCTTCCTAAAGAAGGGTTAAGTTCTCCTTTCAGAGAGTAATTCCATAAAAATCTGCATTTATCACACTGTATTCTGATGGTCTGTTAGTATGCTTTCTTCCCTAATTAAACTGGGAGTCTCCGGAAGGCAGTAATATGTTTTAATACATCTTTATCTTGATCCAAGTGCCTTGGATCACATCTTGTGCAAGGGAGGCATTGAATAAAAGTTTGTTGACTGGATAAATGACCAAAGAGAGAATGCTCTTGATTAACTAATAGATCAAATCTTCACTGAAAGAAGGCCTAGTCTTGGGAGTATTTTCTAACTCTTTACTAAGAGTAAGCTATTCTGTATAAAGATCATGACTTACAACATCATTGTGTTTTACCCTGTACACATAAGGTCATAAGAAAAAATCATCTTTCATATTAGATATGATTACCTAGGAAGATGGTCATGAAATGAAAGATATTTGTCACTTATATGGGTTTTATTTTATGAGTCAACTGCAAGATTCCATTGCCATTTATCAACTAATAAAATTTACCCATCTATGCACAATGAGTTGTTTATTGAATACAGCAAGATTGATTTTAGCTGTTTTGGCAGGTGAAAATTAAAATCATGCTTTCTTTGTTCCATTGCTTGGTAAGTAACAAAGGAACTAGAAAAGAAGCAGTTCATATATTTCTTAGGAGTCAGAGGTCAAGGACTAGTTCATACTGCCATTTCATTGCCCATAAAATATAGTATAATACAGAGAAGTTCAGCATGAGACTGGAAGTTGCTATTATTGTAGCAACTTATGATATTGGAAACTGACCTTTTTCAGAGATGGGTTTAGTATCTGTGATTATTATCTTTTGTAAGCAAAGATTGAAAAGAAATCAGTAATTTCCACTTAACAAGATTAAATGTTTTGTTTGTTTGTTTGTTTTTGGCAGCTGGACACTACAGGGATTGTACCTGCACCTTGGTGTTACCAGCATCACACTCTAACCAACTGAGCTAATGGGCCAGCCCTTAAGATTAAATGGAAGTGGTAACTGGAGTTCTTCCTTATGTTTGTTGAATTTATGTTCCAGGCATGTGGTCATCTTGGATTTTTAACTAACAATGTTGGGTCAGTTTTCTAGAGACTGAGGGCTATTGTCAGGACCTGGGAATTCCTAAAGGAACACATCCTTAATGCATTACCCCCACATACCCCCTTTCCATTAGTCTCTTGTATTTAGCAAAGGATAGCTAATGAGAAATCTGACTGCACTTGTCCACAGTATGGCATTTTGTGGGAATGAACAAATCTTTAGGGCTTGATGAAAAACATGAATATAGTGAAATCTAGATCTCAAAGCTGTGGAAAATATTAGATGATACAACTACCAATTTATAGACTTGTGCCAAATCTAGTCTCTGTTTCTTAACATGTCGTGTAAAATAGTGTGACTCAAATTGGTATCATAGTTCATTGGTTTTTTCATTGGTTTTTTTTTTGTTGTTGTTGTTTTTGCAAAAATTTAACAGCTTTCAAAGAGAATCAAAGTGAAGTTGACTTATTAGAAATTCAAAGGAATATGTACTACTTTTCCTTTTCTGCAGAAATAGCAATGAGCATATTGGCTATCCACTTCTTGGACATCTTCAAAAATAGCTTAAGAAATTGTATCCTAATACATTTCCATGCAGATATATAAATTAAGGTAAAGTATAGATGAGAAAAACTGAGGGAAATTCTACAGAAGAATTAGATTGTATTCTTAAAAATCTGTCAAGATCATGAAAGACCAAAAGCATTTTTAAAATGCTGATGCTCCCCTCCAAAAAAGGGGATCTGTTGGGGTGGAAAGATAGCTATAAAAGAAAACATCTTTAGGACAATTACCAAAAAGTGAGCATAGACAGTGGGTTGGATGAAAGTATTAAATCAATATTAAATTTCCTGATTTTGATCATTGAACTGTGGTTATGTACAAGAATGACCCTGTTCTTAGGAAATGCACACTGAAGTCTTTAGAATGAAAAGCTGATGTCTGCAACTTATCAGGTTATTGAGATAATTTACTTTCAATTCAGAAAGCATGCTTAAGAAAGTGCATAGAGTGAGCACAACATGTTAACAACTGGTGAATCTAAGTAAAGGGTATGCATTTTTGTACTATTCTTGCAAACTCTTGTAAATAAAAAATTACATTTTAAAACGCTATAAAAAAGAAACAAATTTGTATAGCCGTAAAATTAAAAATAATATTATTACAAAGATAAGTGATAGGCTCTGAACATAACTGGTGCCATTTTAGGCAAGGCTTAGCACAAAATGGCCTCAACCCCTCACCCCTTCCCTTTACGAGAAACCTCATGATTTCTGAGAAACAGAAACCCTTTTGCTTCCGCAAGGGTGCAGTTCTCCAACCTGGTCACATAGTTTCTGCATTAGCATAATGCCCCTCCTTGACTGTATCAGCCAGCCCTTGGCCTCCTATATAAGTTCTCTCACCCCCACACCTGGTGCTGTCCTCCATCTTGAGGGCAGCTGCCCTCCACTTTGAGAGCAGCCCAGCAGATTCTTTTCCTTTAATAAAGCTTGATCAGTACCCAGCGTCTTGGCTCACTTTCTTTCAATAATCATAATGATTAAAGTAATACTTTGTATTTGCATATTAATTAACCACTGATAAAGCTTCCAGATATGCTCATTTATTTGATCTCATCCTTCAAACAATTCTTAAGTTGTGGATGTCTTTATTCTCATTTTAAAGATGGAGAAACTTGAAAACAGAACTACTCCAGTCCTGCAGATTTTGATTTGTAGTCCTTTTTGTGGTAACCCCACCACAAACTGTGCAAACTGCCCTCATTTAGATCATGAAGGCAAACCTGTGGTTTGTCCTGTGTGCACTAACCAGCTATCAAGCTCGAATAATTTGGGTGGTTGCAGATAAGTAAGCAGCTCTGTAATTTAGAATCAATCTTCTAAGCTGTCTTGTCTTTATTTTCATAGCATGTTATCGGTTTTCATTTCAAAGTTGTGCTAGCTCTTTTTGGCATGATCACCCGTGCAGGTGCATGGTTTCAGGAAAGAAACAATGGGAAACCCTATTGGTTTGTGCTGTATTGCAAATAGAATAGGGGGAAAAAATCAGTGTTAGAGGAGTAGAGTTGAGAAAATCATGAGGGAAATAAGTTTTATTTTCATGCTTTCAGGAATTACATCAAAGAGTATGTACTTTATTTGAAAAGGTATAGGTGTTCTTTGGGGAGAGAAGGCAAGAAAGGGAGAAGGGTCTAGAAGTTCATAGTTCCAGAATTCTTATTTCACTAGAATATGTCTTGGCTTTTGAATTTTGACTGATTTTCTTTATTTTAAAATGACTTGACTGATCTCTGATTCCATGTGTGTGGTGAAATATTTTTAGACAAATGGTGTGTTCGGAAAATAATTTGGAGACCACAGCTTAAATGCTCCTAAGCAGTGTTGGCTATATATCCAGGGAAAATAAAGGACATGATTTAAGTGTTAAATATATAAGTTTAAGTATTATATGTAATCAGGTGGTTCATTCTTTCATAGAGCAAGTATTTATCTATTCATACAGAAGCAGAAAAGCATGATGGCTGAGAGCATGGATTCTGGAGCCAGTTTATCTTGGTTCAGTTACATACTCTGTCACTTAGAAACTGTGTGATTTCAGGCAAGTTTCTTAATCTCTCCAGACCTGAATTTCCTCATTTGTAAAATGGGGATAATGACTGAACTTAACCTCATAGGGCTGTTGCAACAATAAAAGTTGTAAATATATGTGAAACACTTAAAACAATGCTTAGCACAGTTAGCATTTAATAGATTTTTATTGTTATTTTTCATAGGATTAATCTGGCAAATATTTGTTGAGCATCTAGCATGATGGAGGTAACGTATAGTAAGCATGGGATTAATTATGTGGTTGCCATGTGTATCAAGTTCTTCTGGGTATAAAGAGATGATTCAGAAAAAGACTCTGCCTTAGCATGTACATTAGTTATCTATTACCATATAACAAATCCACACCCCCACTCACAAACTCAGCAGCTTAACAATAAACATTTATTATCCTACAGTTTCTGTGGGTCAGGAATTCAGGGACTTTGATGGGTGTCTCTACCTCAAAGTCTCTCATAAGTTTACAAAACAGGTATCAGCTGTGGCTGAGGTGTCACCTGAAGGCTTGACTCTGGGAGTATCCACTTACAAGCTCCCTCATATTTTGCTGGCAATGTTCAGTTTCTCACAAACTATTGGACTGAGGGCCTCAGTTCCACATGGAGGGTATTGGCTTGAAGCCTCACTCAGTTCTTTCTACATGAGCTTCTCCAAAGGGCAGCTTAACAATATGGCAGCTGGCTTCTCTCAGAGTGAGCAAGCAAGAGATCCACAAGAAGGAAGCTACAATCTCTTGTAATCTAATTGTGGAAGTGACATCCCATGACCTTTATCCTATTTTACCCTTGACTTTAGCCGAAAGGCCAAGAAACAATTGTCCTCTTTTATTCATTGGAAATTAGTCACTAATTTAGCCTACAATCAAAAGGACATGAGTACATTAGGGGCCTTTTAGTATGGAAGAAATGATATAGCTAAGTAGCCCCAAAATGTGGTACATAGTAAAAAAAGAGAGAAGGAAAAAGTTATCCCAAACTAGGGATTCCTGATATGCTGAAGAGAGACACTAATAGTAGACCACTGTGTTCTTTTCGGTTTGCTTATGTCAGTGAGGAGAATCACAAAGCATTCTCTAATAATCTTTATGACTCTACTGGTGACTGTAGGTCTCATGCACCAGATGTTCTTAAAAGGTTAATATAACACAAAACACACTCAGACAGAAATAGGCCTCACTGAGACAATTTTAACAAGGGCATCACTTATCTGGTGTTTTCTACTGTGAGCAATAGATATCTGGTGTTTTCTACTGTGAGCAATAGAATTTTGCTGGTAAAGTTGTCACTTATTCCGGATGAATATTGAAGGGTACCAGAATATGCTACTGCAAAATTTGACATATGAATAATTTTGAGCTAAGGACAATTAAGAATCAGCAGATACAGGAAAAGCTCTTCAGCTCCCACTAACTACCTAAAATAGCATATAAATTCCACCTTTTGTAAAGAAAATTCAACAAGTTTCCATTTGTAAAGATGTCTCCTCACAAGGAAGAAAGCTACTTTAAGAGACTAATCATTGCAGAGACTTCATCTCCATAACAATACAGCACTTATTTACCGTACAGTTCCTCCCCTCCACTTGCCACAGCTTGCCTGCCACAACCAAAACTCCTCTACCCAAAACCCTTTTCCCCTTGTTTAGCCTAAGAAAATACATAAGCCTCAA
Organism: Cynocephalus volans; assembly: GCF_027409185.1. Taxonomy (NCBI): domain Eukaryota; kingdom Metazoa; phylum Chordata; class Mammalia; order Dermoptera; family Cynocephalidae; genus Cynocephalus; species Cynocephalus volans. Next base: position 100,060,128 of record NC_084460.1, on the reverse strand, counting down.
TCGTTTGGATGCCTACTTAAATTTTCATTTCTTTGTGAATTACATATGTAGTTGTTTCATCAGCACATACTTTCCTGAATTTGCTGGTTTTCTTGTTTTGAAAATTTAAACATTGGGTTTGTCTGTTATATTGAACATCGACTAACATTCCTTCTCACTGGAATAATTTCCTATAGAATAGTCAGAATTAATTTCAGAGAAATCTTCATATCTAAGGAGTCATATATAAGAAATATATTTAAAATAGTAAAATAACTAGAAAAGTTAAGCCCATTTCTTTTTAAGAACTGTCCCCCGGTGGTGAGGTATACTTTTTTTATTCAATGTTACTTACTTTTATACCTTGAATTAAAAGTTCTGGGCCGAGCCCGTGGCGCACTCGGGAGGGTGCGGCTGGGAGCGCGGTGACGCTCCCGCCACGGGTTCGGATCCTGTATAGGAATGGCCGGTGCACTCACTGGCTGAGTGCCGGTCACGAAAAAGACAAAAAAAAAAAAAGTTCTGATTTTTTGGGCCGACCCCGTGGTTCACTCAGGAGAGTGCGGCACTGGGAGCACAGTGGCGTGCCTGCCACGGGTTCGGATACTATATAGGGATGGCTGAGCGCTGTGCGGACGATACCAAGCCAAGGGTTGCGATCCCCTTACCGGTCACAAAAAGAACAACAACAAAAAAAGTTCTGATTTTTTTCCATATTTAATATATTATCATAAAAAAAAAATCTTTGGTTTAAATAAGTTTTATTTCTTATTTCCTGCTATCTTGAGAATTACTAAAGAATTATCCGTAACTACTTCTGTTCTGCTTTGTATATAGCCTGAGTTTACTGTGGAATATTTAAGATTTTATTCTGCTTTAGAATTTAATTAAAGCATTTTGACTTTAGCTTCAGACAAACATATTCTCTCTAGTGCTTTTTAAGAAACATTTTTCTCTCCCTGGAACCACCATTTGATGTCACAGAGTATGATCCTGACAAACAAAGCCTACACTTTGACCTGATCTCTGGAGCCAGGACTGCCCTTCTTCCACATTCCACATTTCCGGAGGGTTGACTTGACCTGGCTTAGTCCTTTTGGTTTCTGGCCTAAGGCTTAATACATTCTAGAATTGCATTCTCAAGGTAAAATAGAAAAGATTTATTCACAGTTATCTTGTTTACACAAATTTAAAGAGAGCATAATTCATTCATTTACTAATGTTTTCCTTCATTCTGGGCATTAGCAATGACCCCTCCATCGCAAAACTAAGTTGATTAATTCAAGCAGGAAAAAAAAAAAATCTTCACTTGAATTTAGGTGAAGGTTTGAACTTTGCTTATATTAAAGAGACAATATTTCAATTCACCACTTAACTTATATAGTCAGAACAAGAAAAAAAGAAAAAGGAAAAGAATGTGGATGAAGGTAGGGTACAGTGTTTACTCCTTCTTATATCTAAATATCAACTCTGCCAGGTGTGGTCTTTGCCGGTAATTAAAGAATTTTTTAAAAATAAAATTCCACTGAAACAAATTCAACCCAATATTACTTTGGCTTCAATGTACAAACATCGTATGTAGCCTGATAAAATTTCAACTAAACACTATGTTTATTCCCAGTAATTTATAATTTTATAGTTTCTGTAAAATGTTGCATACTCTAATTGGCTTATGGTCAACAGTATCTTTAATTAGAAATATTGGTAATCTATCCCCTGAAGCATTTCACTGAGTTTGTTTATGGTTCCAGGATGATTATCCTAATGAACAAGATGATAAAAAGTACCATTAAGCAGAAATGAAATAGAATACCCATCAGGGCAAAAAGGATTTTTTTTTTTTTCCGTAAGAGAAAGATCTGTGCTAAGAACACAGTATTTAGAATACAGTCTTTAAACTATTGATAAGTCAGTGGGTCTTTGAAATTTTATCAATAGTGAATACCTACTATTGTGATTTAGTTCTGACTCTGTACTTTTGTCAAGTGCATACATTAAAATGGGTGGTGGTTATTCGTAATATTTAATTTGGATGGCTGTGTTTTTATTACAAATTCCTACTTTCTAAAATATTTTAAAGAATTTTCTTTATAATTTATTTCAACATAGATTTTTGTATTTCTTGGTATTGACAAGTGTACACCTATTGAATCTTCAAGGCTCGAGTACATAATGTCTAGCAATGCCTATGACTAAGTCTTACATGGCCCCAGAAAATATTTCAACCAAGGTAGGAGATATATTTGAGACTCTACAAGTTTTTAGATATAAAGTCATGTATATTGGAAATATATATATCCAAAGGAAGGTGAGTAGCTAGTGTCTCTACTATCAGGTAGATTTATGGAATATGTGTGCAAATAAAAATGACCAGATTCTCAATTCTCAATGTCTTCACCATACTCTCATTGATCAACTCAGATATTGCATTGATATTTGATTTTCTTGGAGGGATCAGAGGTCATAATTTCCTTTCAAAATTTTGTTAAAACAATTAAGAAAATGTACATGCACCCCAGATAAGTTCAAAATGATGGTTGATTTCCTGGAGCCATTCACAGATCTTCTAAGGATTTCAGAGACCCAAGGTGAAACAGAGCATAACTATAATGTTAACTTTCGTCCAGATTTTCTAAGACTAGATATCCTCAAATGTAAAACAGTGATAATAATCCCTTCTTCATAGAATTGAGAATATTCTATAGGGTAAATCATGTACTATTTGGAATAGACATTGGCATATAGTAAGTAGACAATACATAGTAGAATTTTACAAAAAAAATTATTACTGGAATTTTATTCTACTTTATTTATTGCCAATTTTTTTGTATTATTAGCATTCTAAAAACTAGAGAACATTTGTTCTGAAACACAAATAAATATTTCAGTATATTGGGCAAATCTTCCTCTAGTATTTTTGTTCTTTCATTTTATACTATTTTTAAACTATAGGTATTGTCTTAGTTTAATATTTTGCTTCACCCAAGATAACTTAATTTGAATAATGTTCACATATTCAAAAGTGAAACAGGGGCTGGCCAGTTAGCTCATTCATTTAGAGTGTCATGTCAATAACACCAAGGTCAAGGGTTTGGATCCCAGTACTGGCCAGATGCCCCACCCCCCCAAAAATGGCAAAACAATCCCTGAGTTCATAGTGATACTAAAATATAAATCCATTGGGTACCTTTGTAGGTTGCTAGAGAACTGGTTCATCCATCTGAAAATGGATAAATAAGAAATAATCTAGCATCTAACCTGACTTTTCTATAAAAAATGGTACCACTGAGAAATTTTCTCCTTATTGAAATATTCTAGTTAATAAATGAAGAAGACATGTGATACAAATTGAATGTATCCCCCAAAGGTCTACATATGAGAAACTTACTCCTCACTGTAACAGTGTTGAGAGAGTGGGAAATCCTATTATGGTAACTGAAAGATGGGGCCTTAAAAAGCTGATTAGATTGTGAGGACCCATGCCATAGTGAATGGATTAACCCATTATGATTTAGTGGTCATGGGTGTGGTTATGATGGCTTTATAAGATGGCTCCTGCCATTCTTGCCATATGATACCCTATGTTGCTGTAGAGTTACCACCAGGAAAAGGCCCTCACTAGATGGATTCCCTGGACTTTGAACTTCCCAGCCCCTGAAACTGCAAGCAATATATATTATTTCTTCATAAATTACCCAGTTTCAGGTATTCTGTTATAAGCAACAGAAACAGACTAATACAGATAGAATTAACATACCACCATTTTGTAATTCCCCAGTGAAACAATGAATCTAGGCAATGAGCAAAAATGGACTCTAATGAGAGAGAGAGAAGAAGAGAAATTGGCAATGCATGCTTCTTGATGGAAGTTCACAATACACCAATGAAATGCTTTTGTCAAAAATTTGAATCTAATCAGATCAGGACTGTATTTAACTACCAGTTTATAGGAAATGCAGAGTCCAGATGAGGACCAATAATGATACCATGAGGATGGAAGCAGCAACGGCTGCACAGTAGTTGCCCTCTGCCTGAGGGAGATGCATTCCAAGACCCCCAGTGGATGCCTGAAAGTGTGAATGGTACTGAGCCCTATACATACTATGTTTTTTCCTACACATACATATCTATGATAAAGTGTGATTCATGAATTAGGCATAGTAAGAGATTTACAACAATAACTAATAATAACATAGAACAATTATAAAATACTGTAATAAAAGTTATGTCTCTTTTATTACATGTGATCTCTCTCTCTCAAAATATCTTGTACTATATTCACCCTTCTTTTTAGGATGATGAAGAGGGAACAAAGAGGGATGGCATGAGATTTCATCATGCTACTCTGAACATGTCAACTTAAAACTTATGAATTGTTTGTTTCTGGAATTTTCCATTCAAGCCATGGTTGGCCATGGCGAAATGGAACCAAAGAAAATAAAACTGCAGATAAGGGGAGACCAGTGTACTGTGAAAAATGCTACAAAACAAAAATAAATCTGAGGGAGGGGGAGGAAGAAGATGGACCTACAGAATAAAAGAGATAAATGATGATTAAGTAAATGCAATGAGTGATCCTACCTTGTTTTTATAATTCTGAATCAATCAAACTAAGTTAAACAGAAAAGAATATTTGATGATATTAAGAGATTACCTTAAATTTCTCATGATATAATGTAGAAAACAGTCATTATTTAAAGAGACATAAGAAAATATTTACAGCTGAAATAAAACTGTCTCTGGAATTTGCTTCAAAATAATAGTTAGGTAGATCATAGGTTAAAAAAAAAATAATTCCCACAAATTGGTGAGATTTTGAAGCTGGGTGATGGGTACCTGAGGATTTACTATTCTATTTTCTTTTCACCTACATATACATTTGAAAATTTCCATAATAAATTTTTTATAAAACTGAAATAACACTAAAATTTCACACCTGTCATAAGGTCAATAAAATTTTCTATGGCATATTAATGCTACACATTTATTTCCCATTAAGCTAAAATTTATTTAGAGAGGATAATCTAGACATAGAATTGCTTTACTTTGTGAATGATTACCAATTTTATTTTACTTAGAATACTATGTTAACCGGGTTTAGGGAGAAGCTGTTTCTGTGCCTTTTTTCCTCATTTAATAATGTAAATAACCTTAAGAAACTCTCTACTTTAAAAATTATATGGTAAGTAAGTCTGTATAATAAATAATCATGAATATACATGCATTATAGACACATATTATCTTGTAGCTTTTTGGCTAAAATCAGAGGTGACTATAGTATATAAATATGTACAGTCATATGTCCTTTAACAAGGGGACTTTGTTCTGAGAAATGCATCGTTACTCAATTTTGTCTTTGTGAGAACATCATAGATTGTACTTACACAAACCTTGATGGTATAACCTACTACACATCCATACTCTTATGGAACCACTGTCATTTATGTATTCCATTGTTAAGGGATGCCCCAACCCCTACTGACCTTAACATATGCATTCTGCTTCTGTACAAATCGCTTCTTGCTAAAATAAATGGGGGAATAAACAAAGTAGCATAACCAATGCCATTTTAGGCTGCTCCGCCATTTTAGGCTGGAAAGTCCCTATGGGGAAGCCAGGGTGGGGAGGGGCTACAGGGCTAACCACAAAATTAGCTTATGTACCGCTGGCTTGCTTGCATTGGCTAGATTGTGTCAGGCGTGAAAAATTCCCACCTAACTAAAAATAAAAGCTGCGAGAGGTTTCAACTCGGGGCTGTGCTTCTTGATTGGCCTGTGTAGCCCTGGCTGCCAGAAATAAACTCTTTTCCTTTTCCTATCACCTGGTTCTCGTTGGCAAATTTCTTCTACCTGTTGGACATTGGCCATAACACCATCATTGACTGAAGCTTCATTATGCAGCTCATGACTTTATAGGAATGTATATTCTTGCAATACCGAAAAACTAAGAGTAAGGTAAGACACAAGTAATACAGAATTCTAAAATGAAATCTATTATTAAAGGCTTTCTTTAAATTTCAAGGTAGATTAAACAAGAGTCAAATTTTCCAGCAAATTTGGGGTAATTTGGGAAATATTCATGATGATGATAAATTGCATGGTTTTATTGGTGTTGTTTGTTTGTTTGTTTTTTCCATTTTGTTTTCTTTTCCTCGTGCTTTGAGCAGAAGTTTATTCTTTGGGACTTCATTTAAACAAATGTGGTCTATTTATACACATCATAGTTTTCTTTTAATGTACTATTTAGTTAGATGATAAAATAGGAGCTTGAAGCTTGAATTATTAATCAGATAAGTGAACGGTAATTCAGTGATTACACTAAAAATGTCCTAATTATGTATAGATGTGAGTTGTACCCTATAGTTATTTACAATTATTATTTCTCAATTAAAAATAAAATAAAATGTGATCCAGAACATTTGAAATTTTAACTTAAATGTGATCTTTTGAATAAATTAATAATGTTATCATTTTTAACTTTAAGATGATTTACTTATAATAGCAATTCCTTAACTCAGATGTGTAAATGTATGAATAGCTACAAATATTGAAAGGTGATCATCAAATGTAGATTCTTCCATTTTAAAAATAAGAAAAAGAGTGTATTCCTTTAGAGTGCTCCCTCCCCCCCCCCAGGTTAAGATAATATGTATTTAATTAACTGTAGCTTCTTACAATATCTCTCCTTAGAGGACTATAATAAAAAAGACAGAAGATAACAAGTGATGGCAAGGATGTGGGGAAATCAGAACCTTCATATACTGCTAGTGGCAATGTATAATTGTGCAGTCACTTTGAGAAACAGTTTGGAAGTTTTTAAAAGGTTTAAACATAGTCCAGCAATTCTGCTACCAGTTATATACCCCAGAGAATTAAAAATCTATATACACACAAAAGATTGTACACAAATGTTTATATCAGCATTATTCATAATAGCCAAAAAGTGGAAAAAAATAAAAATACCCATCAACTAATGAATGGATAAACCTAATGTAATATGTTTGCATAATGGAACATTATTTGGCCATAAAAAGGAACAAAGTACTGATACGTGCTGCCACAGGAATGAACCTTGAAAACATTATGCTGAGTAAAAGAAGCCAGTCACCAAAAAGCCCATATTATATTCTGCAATTTATATAAAATGCCCATAACAGAGAAAGCTACAGAATCAGAAAGTAGATTAGCGGTTGGCAGAGGTTAGAGCAAGAGAAGAATGGAGAGTGACTGCTAAAAGCATGGGGTTTCTTTTGGGAGTGATGAAAATGTTCTAAAATTAAGAGATGGCTGTACAACTTTGTGAATATACTAAAACACACTTAATTGTATATTTTTAAATGGTGAATTTTATGATTTATAAATTATATATCAATAAGGGTGTTAAAAAATTAACCCTAGAATACTAACTTTTTTGTTGTTTTTTTTCTTTTAATGACAGCTTGAAATGGATGGAAAGACATCACTGGAAAGGATCTGCCCAGTCAGACAACATCAGCATCAGCAACTGTATATATGCTCTGATTTTTCTTTAGAGATGGTAAAACCAGTCAGTAAATGTCTTGGGAATACAAAGGAGGGAGTAATTGCTGAAGTAAGAGGGTACTTCAAGAAAAGTTCATGGAAAGATTCATATTATCTTCTAATTCTATTTTTTCACACTACGTCTTTACATGCATGTTCATAGCAGCTTTATTTGCAGTACTCCAAACTGGAAACAATCCAAATGTCTACAGCTCTCATCTGGGTTTTTGCACATGCTGTTCCCTCTGCCTCGAAAAGGGTTCAATCCTTCCTTTCAACTAAAAATCTAGGTTCTTCCTAAGTGGTCTTACGCCCCTATACTTATACCTTATACCTCCATTGTTTATTTTCTACACAGTGTTACAAATTCCTGTTTATCTGTAAGCAAATGAGAGCTGGGACCATTTGATGTTTTGCTGCTGAATCTCCAGTGTTTAGAAACATTCATTTGTTCGACATTTAGTTTTGAGTAGCCACATATGCCAGAATAGGGACACAGCAGTATACAAAACAAAATCCCCGCCTTGTGGAATTTACAGTACATTCCAACAGTAAGTTCTCAAGAAATACTTGTTTAATAGATGAATGGATGTGAAAAACATTTTTATAGTCAATTGACAGTTCATAAAGGAGTGGCTACATTTAAGATAAAACTATAGAAGGAATTGAATACAGTACTTTGTCTTTTTGAATTTACATTCATTGGGGTTTCTCAAATTTATTTACTTACCTATTTGCTTAATTGAAAAATATTGATTATATATATTTGTGTGGTACAGAATTATATTTCAATACATGTAAAATATGTGATGATCAAATCAGGGTAATTAGCATATTCATCATTACAAAACAATCATTTCTTTGTGATGAGGACATTCGATCTCCTCTCCTAGCCATTTGGGTTTATCAAATTTAATAATATTTTTGGCCAATACATTCATGTCAACCCCTTTACTAAGTTTATTCCATCACATAGTATTAAAAGCATTATTCTAAATTCAGTTAATCCTATTCACAAATAATGATAAGAAGCATTCAAGCCATTGAAATAAAAGTGATATCCTGGAGGTAAAATAAAAATCTTCTTGGATTATCTGCATAATTAAACTTATGTCACTTCCAAAATAACAAAACATGTAGAGAGTGCATTTGGTGCTTAGCTCTAAAGTAATCTGGAGGTAGTTAGGGATTCATAGATATCCTATTAAAATTAATTATAGCACTAACCAATATAATGCAATATGAAAAAAACACAATCATTTCAACATTTATTATGATATAATGAAGCCTCTCATCTTCAGAAATGAAACCAACAGACATACACAATCCATTAAGTGTATTTTGCTAAACTTTAAGGTGCTCATAATTAATCATCTCTTGTACAGTGAAATATGATTGCCATATTTGAATTATTAAATATATATTTTTGTAATTGCCTGTCAAGATTAGAAATTGGATTAAATAAACTCTGTGGTTCCTTTAAATCTACACGGTATGATTCTATGAATTCCATTTAGTGAGCTACTTTGTCTCATATGTTTTCACATTTTCTATGTGCATATTTTTTAGGAGAGCCACTTTTAATACTCTCTTCTGGAGAACACTAATATCCTGCAAATAAATTTTAAAATGTTGTATGGTGAGAGAAATGGAGGTCAAAGAAGTTTAGAAAGTATTAGATTAAATAAAATTAAAATGGTTAATTTATTGAATGAATTCTCAGATCTTTATTATCCTGACTCATTATTGATTCCCAGATAGGGAAAAAAAAGAATATCTAGTTTTCCATTCAATGGTAGAATCTTTTTTTAACATACCACAATTTTTTTTTTACAAAACTCAATGAGGTAACACTGCTTGTTTATCTGCAAAATTTCTAAGTAAAAAATATTGAACATAAATCTTTAATAATACTCCTTCATTTTAGAATGTAATACATTTGAGCTTCAGTAGATAAGGTTTTATGGTTTAGGCAGAAGTCAGAAAACCTTTTCTTTAAAGGGCAAGAGAGTAAATACCTTTGTGGGACATGAACTTTCTGTCATAGCTACTCAACTCAGTTGCTGTATCATTTTTTTGTTGTTGTTGTTGTTGTTGTTTTTTCGTGACCAGCACTCAGCACCAGTCATTCCTATATAGGATCCGAACCCGCAGCGGGAGCATCGCCTCGCTCCCAGCGCAGCACTCTACCGAGTGCGCCACGAGCTCGGCCTCAGTTGCTGTATCATAAAAGCAGCCATAGGCAATAAATAAATGATTGGGCATGGTTATGTTAGAATACAACTTATTTTCAAAAACAAGCAATGGGTCATATTTTGCCAATCTCTGTTTTAGACAATGGAAATAGGGAAATAGATTAAAATATATATATATATATATTTTATATATATATATAAAACATATATATATGTTAAATCTGCTGTGAGAAACTACATCAGGTTATATGTTGAAGTTTAAGAATAAATTAATTATAGTTCTATTCAATTCAGATTTCTGGCCTTAAAATACATTTTTTAAATCTGTCAATCTTAATATTGCAGTGTTTGTCTCAAAGAGTGATACTTTCTTACAAACATGTTTCATTTGTGTTGTTGGCTATTGGTCTTTTCTGAATCAGTAAAGAACAGATGGCATAGTTCTTTATTAAATGTTAATATATTCTAAGTTTGCTATGCAGCATTTACAAATTTTTATTATTTCCTCAAGACGTCATATTTATAAACACACACACACACACACACACACACACACACACACACACACACACAGATTCCTATTTACAAGTGTTCATTTCACAAAGCATGAGGATTTTTGCCTCAGATAACCAGCCATGTGTTTATCCTTCAAACTAATTTTTAAAGGAGTATGAAATAATGTCGTACTGTTTTATGAACCATTTAAAAAGATTTCTTCATATTTGACTTCATTTATTTGTCTATTTTTAGCTAGGACTCTTTCCTTGAACCATTTTCAGCGCTTATCCAAACAGCATGCTTTTATCCCGGAAGGTGGAAAAATACAAGAGTACTTCAGTTCTCTAAGGCGCTCCCCTCCTGTGGCACTGATATCCTAAATTAAGAGCTTCCACTGAAAGTATTTAAGATTCTGTATCAAAGATAGGACAAGACACAGCGGTTAGTCCAAGAGAAGGGCAGGTGAGCACTATGGTAGTAAGTGGGTTAACAGAAAAACTAGGGCACTGAGGACCATCCTTCAAAAGAGAGCAATCTCATCCCTCTGACAGGTGGCATCAAAATTCTGACAATTAGGACTGCTCATGCCACTGCCTGCAGCTGCTTTCACTGTCCCAAACCTGCAGTCATTTGCTCTTTACAAATGGGACACACGTCAAACAAAAACTCTCTGCTATTCTTCAAATCTTATTCACACATTTTACAAATCAATTACCTTCTAAGATATTTAACCATTTAAGCAGAACATTTACACACACACACACACACACACACACACACACACACACATTTTTGGCAGCTGGCCAGCAAGGGGATCTGAACCCTTGACCTTGGTGTTATCAGCACCATGTTCTAACCAAGTAAGCTAACCAGCCATCCCCATTTATATTTTTTGTGAACTCTTATTTAAAGGAACTAAAACACTCTATATACTCATTTTAGCTCATAATATTATCCTGATACATATTCAGTAAACAAAGATACTAAGAAATTAAAATATATTTCTTATTAAGAGGACTTAAACATATCAATTAAGTGTTATTAAAAAGTAGGCAAGTTCCTTTATTTTAGATTATTATAAATCATCTCTAATAAATATGGATTTTTTTCAAGACTTAAAACAAGTATAAAGACTCACATACTTCAGGAATTATTAAACGTAGAAAATACTTTTAGAAAATAAAAAATGCTAAATCTATTTATAACTTTCTTTATATGTGAGAAATTTATATTGTGTTTTTCTGTTTTTCCTCCTCCAACTAAAATTTGAATTGTCAAATAGAACTAAAATAATTGTTTTGCACAGAAGACAGCTATAAACATTAATGTTTTAAATCACTACCCGGGGAAAGAACTTCACAACCAAAATTACTTTGAGTGAATAAGAAAAAATTTATTCCACCCCTGTAATTATAGAACATTTATGAAAGTAGATACTAAATTATATTTTATTAATCTTATCTAAAGTATAAGATGATGGCAAAGTATTTATATTATTCAATAAAATATATTTCCAGGTTGTGTAAATCTTCCATTTTTTAGCATTTTACATCATGTTAAAAATGAGATCCATTTTTATAACTAATGCCTTATATAGTAAAGGGTAACTTTTATTAATTCTCCAGCATCCATTTCTTCTCATAAATAAGAAATATCTACATATCAGAAAGATGCTGAAATTTTTTTAAAAACGGTACTTAAAATGCCATAATTTAGTAATAATCATATTTCATTATATTCATTTCTCTGACACAGATTCCTATACTTTGTAAGATGAAAAATGTCACAGGTAAAGAAATGTTGCTTAATGGGGTCTATATAACCACAGACAACATGCCCTTAGTGGTTTCTTAAAACATGCAAAGCTTCATATAAAAGTCTACAGTACACTACTAAATACATGATTTCTGCACTATCTAGAAAGAAGGAATTAATTTCTAAAATACAGCATGACATGAGCTCACTACGAAAGAATTTAAGTGTACTTCTTAAAATTTTCATAAAGATACTCAGTTGATAGCTTGAAAGAATGCTGCAAATATTAGACAGAGGGGTTTCAGTAAGAACTCTGACTTTCTTTTGTCACGTGATATCTTTGCAGATAAAACGGAAAAAATTAGACCTAAGTGGTAAGACAGCAAAGTAAATTTATATATTATTGAATTCTGGTGCTGAAAAATGTCAAGCTGGAGAAAGATCTTTGCTGCTGTAGTTCTTTGTGGACAGAGAGGAAAATACATATCAGAAAAATAGTCATTCATTTCAAAATAATACACATTCTAGGGCCACCTTGTGGGGTAGACATACAAGATGGTAGTGTAGGAAGGAGAAGGGACAGGGACACAGGTATTTTGAAATACCTTTCTAGGTAAATATATACAAACCTCCACCAACCCCCTGCTAACTCAGTGTGACATTCTACAAAGTTTAATTCCTGGTACTATGTGATTACATATGTTAATCAATAATATGGGTGAGAAATATAAAGCTCTGTGGATCGCACAGCCTTGATGATCAGCCATACCCACTTGGACAAACCTCTGAGGAAAATTCACAAAAATGGAGGACTTGAGACGTGGGTTGTGGACAATTATTACTGGAAGCTATATAAAACAAATACATAAAAACAAACTAAGTCAAAATTAGATAGATAAAAGATCAAACGATGGGTAGTTTAGTTTGAATCAAAACAAACAATAATAATAACAATTAATTGTGTGTAGCAGAGACCGTTCTAAGCTCTTTGCAAGTATATTAACTGCTTTATTCTTCATAATAGACCTAAGAGCTAGCTGAAAAAAATTAAAGAACATTTTACAGATAAGAAAAGAGGGGTATGGACAGGATAAGTAATTTGCCCAAGGCCACAAGCTAATAAGTGGTGGGTCCAAAATGTGGGACCAGGCAATCTGTCTACAAAATCCACACAATCACAGAGTTGTGGCATTTACTTTTATGCTCAGCTTGGCCACTGTTCCCCCATGGGCCTGCTCTCAAGTGGCAGGAACAAGGTGGACACTTGAAAATATGTAGCTCTTAAAAACCTCGGCATAATAAAGAGTCAAATAATGTGGACTTGTTGAACAAACAAATTTCAACCTATAAGGTGAAAATTACTAAGATTAAATGTGAAGTCCTGAGTTTAAGTGCCTAAAGAATATCCACTTCCAGCCATGGTGAAGTAGCAGACACAGGGTTAGCCCTCCTATCATAAACAACTGGAAAACTGGACAGCTATTGCTCCCAGACAGTGAAATATTTTGAACTCTGAAGACAGACAATAAACAAGGTGAGTTGTCTTACAATTGTCCAAACTTTCTGCCTACGGACTTTCAATTGTTTCAATTCTTGCTGACCTGAAAAGACAGATGTCAGAGTTTGGGGAGGCTGAGACTGCTGATATTTGCAGGACAGAGCACAGGGAAGGAGGAGCTTCACATAGAATGGGCTCCAGAAGTCTGCATGAAGGTGCCCTTGAGACTTCAGATACATACTGAGCTGTGCATGCACAGGGTGACACAACAAGGCCAGGTAAAGAATCACTATCAAGGAAGACAAACTGAAAGACTACTGGTGTTCACAACTTAACAAACTACCTGCCAATACAAAGCACTACATACTTTATTGTAATTATTTATTGATTTATATTTTGCAGCTGGCCTGTACAGGGATCTGAACCCTTGACCTTGGTGTTATCAGCACCACGCTCTAATCAAGTGAGCTAACCAGCCAACCCGTAAGTACAACATACTTTAGAGAAATAAAACATAATCCATAAATGCAGTCATGTAACAGTCACAAGTTTCAGCATCCAGTCAAAAATAGCAGAATGTGAAGAAGCAGAAAAACGTAACATATAACCAGAAAAAAAAAAAAATAGGGCAACAGAAACAAGACCCAAAATGAAAGAGAGAGAATTAGTAGACAAAGACTTAAAAAACAACAACAAAAAATCTATTATAAACAAATTAAAGGACTTAAGAAAAAGGATAGAATAAGCAGAGAAATGAAAAACTACTTTAAAAAAATCAAACAACCCTCTTAAAACCAAAAAAGCAGAATATCTGAAATGAAAAACTTACTGGGAGGGCTTAACAGTAGGTTAGAAATTGGAAATCAGAAGGAAGGATTAGTAAATTTAAAGTCATAATAATAAAAACAATCTAAACTGGAGCATGGCGTGAAACGAAAGGCTAACGTAAAAGAACAGTAAACTGTGGGATGATGTCAAGCAATCTACCGCACGTAAATTGGAGTCCCAAACGTTCAAGGGGTGAGGGTATAAAAATGAGCATAAAAAAGACAGAAAAATTTTTAGGAAAATAACAGTTCACAAATCCAAAAAAGCTTAAGAAACACCAAATTGGATAAACACAAAGGTAACAATACTAAGCCATATCCACATCCTAATCAAATTGCTTTAAGGCCAATAGTAAATAAAAATTCTTAAAAGCTCCCTGAGTAAAAAAGATAGATTACACATACAGGAAAATAAAAGTAAGAATGACTTAGAAACAACGTGAGACATAAGTCAATTGAACAGTATCGTTAAAGTGCTGAATAAAATTTAAGAAAAAAAGAATTCTACAATAAAAATTTCTTTCAAATAAAGATAAAATAAAGCAATTTTCAGAAGGAAAAAAGGAAAGAACTAGCTACCAGCAGACTTATGCTACATGGAATGTTAAAGTAAGTCCTTTAGCCAGAAGGAAAAGTTCCCAGACTAAAACTCAGAGATGCGAAAAGGAATGAAGAGAGCCAGAAGTGGTAAATATGTTGGTATATAAAAAATACTTTTTCTTTTCCAGTTTCTGTAAAAGATAGTTGGCTGTATAAAATAAGAGAAATAATTTATTGTCTAGTCTATACCAATTGCTAGAATAAATATTCTATAATGGCACAAAAGATGGGAAGGGGAAATGGAAATATTGTAGAGTTGTCACATTATATATGAAGTGGCATGATTTTACTTGAACGTGGACTAAAATAAGTTAAAAATGCATATTGTAAACTGTAGGACAACAATTGAGGGTGGTTCAGAAAGGGAGATAAAGGATGTATAGTTAATATATCAATGGAGGTAAAACAGACAATCTAACAAAAAATATAAAAGAGAGAAAAAAGAATAAACAAATGGGAAAACAGAGACTAGGAATATGGTAAATATAAGCCAAATATATCAATATTTAGGTTAAATGTAAATGAGAACAACATACAAATTAAAATGCATAGTAGATAAAGAAGCAGGACCCACTATATATTTACCTACACAAAACCAACTTTAAATATAAAAACAGATCTGTTAAAAGTAAAACCATGAGAATGTCTGGAGTGACTGTACTGATATCAGACAAAGTAAGCTTCAGAACAAGAAATATTAATAGATAAAAATAACATTTCATAATGATAAAGAGGTTAATTTATCGAGAAGACATAACAATCTTAAATGTCTACACACATAATAACTGAACTTCAAATTACATTTCTGAAAAAAATTAAATACCTAAATAAATAAAGACATTTACCAGGTTGATGAATTGGCAGGCACATTTCAATTCTCCCCAAAGATTTCTGTACAGTCCATATAATCCCAATCAAAATTCTAATGGGCTAAGTTACAGAAATTGGCAAGTTTATTTTAAAATTTAGATTGAAAATCAAGGGGTACTAAAGAGCCAACATAATTTTGAAAGCAAAAAAGAAATTTGGAGTAATAATATTTCTTGAGTTCAACATGAATTACAAAGCTAGTGTAATTAATAAAGTTATATTGCTGTAAGGACAGACAAATAGATCACTGGAAGAGAATAGAAAGTCCAGTAGTGGACTCAAACTAACATGATCAACTGATTTTCAACATGGTGCCAAGGTGAATCAAAAAGGAAAGTAAAATCTTTTATCTTTTACCAAATTCTGTTGGTCAACTCGATATCCACATGGAAAAAATAAACTTTGCCTTATCCCTCACACTATACACAAAAATAAACTCTAAAGGTAAAAGATAAAACTATACAATTTTTAGAAGAAAATGCAGAGCAGCTTCATGACTGGAAAAGAAGATGTCTTAGACATTATATCAAAACCATAAACAATAACAGAAAAACTATAAGTTGATCTTTATCAAAACTAAAAACGTCCGCTTTTTAAAAGAAATAGTAAAGAAAATGAAAATTCAAGCCACAAATTTGGTAGAAAACATTTGCAAGGTGTGTATCTCCGAAATGACTTAAATCTGAGATATATAAAGAACAATTCAGTAATAAGATAAAATAGTGCTAGGCATCTGTAATTAATAATAATTTATTGTATGTTCTGAAATGGCTAGAAGAGAAGAGATCATATGGTCTCATCACAAAGAAGTGATAAAGTTTTGAGATGATGAATATGCTAATTACCCTGATTTTATCATCACACATTATGTACATGTATTGAAATATAACTCTGTACCCCATAAATATGTACAATCGGTATGTTTCAATTAAAGAAATATATGTCTTAAGAAACATAATTTTAAAAAAGACATGTATACTGAGCGAAATATATGAACCGATCACTCCATAAAAAGATATTTGGATCCCTGTACCAGCCAGCCTCCAAAAAAAAAGAAAAAAAGAAAAGACATACTATAGGCAATAAGCATGTAAAAAGATGCTCAAAATCATTGATTAACACGGAAATGAAAGTTAAAACTACAACCAGAGACAAGCAAACACATATTAGAATGTGAAATTGTAGACTGACAATATGAGTGTTTCAAGGACACAGAGCAAGGGGACTCATACACTTCTGGTGTAAGTGTAATATGGCACACCACTTTGGAAACAGATTGGCATTTTCTTATAAAGTTAAATGTATACTTACTATATGACCCAGCAGTTTCACTCTAGAATATTTGCTAAGAGAAATGAAAACCTATGTTTACAGAATGGCTTGTACGTAAACATTCCTATTAGGTTGTTTCATAATAGCCTCAAACTTGACACAGTCAAATGTCAATCAGCAAGAGAATGGATTAGCAAACTATGGTGCGTGTATACAATAGAGTATATTTAACAATAATCAGGAGCAAATCAATGATACAACAGCATGGATGAATTTAAAATGCTATTGAGCAAAAAGATGCCAGACATAGAAGAAGATATAACTATATGATTCCATTCACATGAAGTGCTAGAATAGATTAAATAAATCTATAGTTAATGGAAATTAAATAAGTGGTTAGATTAGATTAGGTGGCAGTGGATTGACAGGAAAGTAGCGTGAGAGAACTTTTTGGAGCGATAGAAATGTTCCTTATCTTGTTTGTGGTGGCTATACAATTGTTTACATTTGCCCAACTCAACAAATTTTACATTTAAAACGGATGCATTTTATTACTTTGTTATACATAAATTATTTCTCACAAAAGTTGATAAAAAATACATATAGGATAGAGTAATCCTAGCTTTGGTTCATTCCATGTGAAAAATTTCAGATGGCTTTGGTTGATGGCACATTCAGTTTGAACCAAGCAGTTACCAAAAATATTTCTCAATCTGAGGCTGCCTGAATAAAAACGCAGTAACTGCAAGACAAGAGCTAGTACTGCCACTGTTTGATCATAAGTGTAATATTACGTCCAGTTCTGTGTACCATATTTTAAGAAGGCATTTCACTTTGGAGGATGTTGATGCTCATAATGAGGGATCTCAATAAGAACATTAAGGTAACTGGAATTGCTTTCAGCCCAGAAAAGAGAAAACTTAGTTGGGATCTTATAGCTCTCCTAAAATACTTGAAGGTTAATGTGGCAGAGACTGCTCGATGCTACATTGATTTTCTCCTACTTCTCTATTAACAGAAGCTCAATTTTATTGGGTATGGCAATGTGCCCAGGTATAAAAATTCTTATGTCAAACCCCATTTTAGCTAAGGCCAATGAGACATAAGCAGAAATTGTTGGTCAGGACTTTAAGGAAAGACCCTAAAAAAATCAGGCAGATTTAGTAGGAATGCGCCTTTCTTCTCCCTCCCACTGGAGTACTGAAGTGACAGCTGTAGCTTCAGCCTCCATCAGTAACCATGAGGAAAAGGGACAGATCTTGGGTCTAATCTTTGAGACACTGAATTAGCACCAAGCCTTCCATTGGACTTCTCATTTTGTGAGAAAAACAATACCCTATTTGGACAAGTCCACTGTTGATGGATTTTTCTGTTCCATGCAGGAAAATACAAAACTCTAACTGATGCTAGGTAGATAGAAAGAATGCAGAGACATATTATTTATTTTGAGTCCAAAAGGCAGAGTGTGAGCAAGCTAAAGCTACATAGGGATTTGGTCAATATAATGAAAAATTTACTGATGGAGCTTTACAGAAACTGAATGGACTTGCTAAGAATGTAGTGACTTCTTCTGCACTATGGCAGTTTGCAGAGTATGCAGGGCAACATGTCAGCCATATTAAATGAGGTCTGCCTACAAAGCAGTGGGAAGAAATTATGTGAGCTAATCCCTAAGGGTTATTCCTTTAAAATATAGGATACTATGGCTGAATTTTTTTTAGACTAATTGTATTTGCCTATTTCATACTACTGCATGAATTTGGCCTTAGGGAGTAGACCTATTTTACCTCAGTATGTTAATATTTCTTCTAAAAATTATTAGGAAACTCTAAGGAACATTTTTGTGGATGTGGTTTTTCTAAAGGTCACACAAACCTTCCAGGTATTACATATTTTGAAAGATGAATGATAGCCATTTTAGTGGTCATCAAATCATTTTTCAAAGGACTGTGTAGCACACAGAATAGTTTCTAAATAATATTATCCAGGGCCGAGCCCGTGGCTCACTCGGGAGAGTGTGGCGCTGGGAGCGCCAAGGCCGCGGGTTTGGATCCCATATAGGGATGGCCGGTTTGCTCACTGGGTGAGCGTGGTGCTGACAACACCAAGTCAAGGGTTAAGATCCCCTTACCGGTCATCTTTTTTTTAAAAAAAAATAAAATAAATAAATAAATAATATTATCCATAATAGTAGTCAATAGTCCCTTCAGAATTCTAATTCACCATTCTATGAAGAATTACAGATAAGGGGGAATTTTCAAGAAAAACCTAAATACAGAAAAAAAGTATGAAATGAATTATACTGCAAATTATTGTACTTATTATAATTTGAAATTTTGTTAATATTGTCCAAGCCCCACTTTTCAAACTACCAAATATGGCCTAATGGTTCTCATTTTTAATCGACAGTCTTGTCAGACATTTCGATGACTCTCGACATAATATGACGTTCAGGGCCAGAGAGCAAGGGTTCTCTACTCGCTTTCAGTTGAAAGCAAAGAGTTTCTCAAAAGCTGTCAGCTTTTCTCCTCTGTGCTCTGAAAGCTTCCTGAACTTGTCAGTTTGCTTTCATCATACTTTTATTGAAATAATGCAAGAAAAAAGTTAGTAGAGTGTTAACAACTTTACATTGCTCTTGTTTTGTAATAGGGTAGAAATGTCACAGAACCATAGAATGTTGAAATTGGAAGAGTGTTTGGGATAATACTGAATCCAATACCCCAATTCTACCTATGAGGAAAGCTGGGGAGGCCAAAGGACCTCTCAAAGCCACACAAGTACTCTGTCACCGAACAGACCTGAAAGCAGCAAGTGACTTGTATGGTCACTAGTCATCCTGTTCTAACTTAACATGCAAATTAATACAGCTATTTTTTATGTAGTTCCCCCATTTATTGGCAGTAATTCTAAATTCCAGTCATTTTTTTAACCATTAGAGAATGAGATCAGAAGCAGAAATAGCTACTGATAATAATTTCAATTTTATATACGGTTTTATGGTTTACAAATACATTTTATAAAAGAAGTTTTCAATATTTCATTTTCTTATACTGGGGGCTTTAAAAAGAAATAAAACCAAAACCCCGTTTTATTAAAATTTTATATTTAAAATTGTAGGTAAGAATAATGGAAGATTTTTCCCATTATCTTTGTTTTCCTACATAGTAACCAGATAAATGACTTTCCAGAGAAATGGATAGAAACACAAAAAACTTTTTTTCCCATTTTGTTCAGGGTTTGACTATGACTGAATATTGGAATAATCATTCTTTCATCCTTCATAGTCAGGCTTACTTTTGTCCAGTGGCAACATGATCAGACAAGCAGCTCTCAGATGACATGTGACAATACTAAATTCAATCTTAGCAAGCAGCTCCTCAATTTCACACTTGGGGCAGCTGGATTAACCCAATTATTTTTTGGAGGTTAAGGGAAACTTACATTTGCTGGAGAACACCATCCTTCAGAAATCGGGAAGTAAGATTTTGTTATCTCAATGGAATCTTATGGAGCCAGAAAGATCAGTTAGTATTTATTAAATTTTAGAACATAATCAGATGGAGTGTTTAGAAAAAAGTAGATATGATTCGCTAATAATGCACTCTGAGTTCTTCACTTTGATCCTGATAAATGTGTAAAATTGGGGTAATACATTAACACACTTTCCAGGGAAAATATTTCCAATGTACCAGTTCCAGGCCTCTTGGTTCTTACACAGAAACAAGCAGGGATATATATGAATGAGAATATTTCAAAAAGTTCATGGAGCCTGTCTGGTTAGCTCAGTTGGTTAGAGCTCAGTGTTATTATACCAAGGTCAGGTGTTCAGATCCCTGTATTGGCCAGCCACCAAAAAAAAGTTCATGGAAAGATTTATGTTACCCCTTAATTGTATTTTTTTCCATGAATCTTTTGAAGTACCCTCATATATCACTGATATATATATACATGTACCTCATATTTCCCTGATATGTACATATGCATGAACACACACACACAAATGCATATACCTGTTATATATATATATATACTTGCTACATATTTTTATATATATCTGCTACATATATATATACCTACTTCATATATATCCACTATATTAATATATATATATACACACCTGCTATTTATATATTGGCTACATACAAATACCTACTACATATATATCTGCTACATATATATGTATATACAAGTGCTACATATGTGTATTTGAGATACATATATATATATATATGTATGTATGTACCTGCTTTGCACAAGGGTACTTCAAAAAGGTGTGGAAAAATGGAATTAAAAGATAATATGAATCTTTCCATGAACTTTTTGAAGACCTTTCGTATATATATATATATATCTCATATATATATGGATATTATATATATATATGCTATAGTCCTTCCAAAGTGTAGAAAAACTACAACAAAATCAGTTGGAGAGTCACATCTGTAAAATGAAATCATTTTCATTATAGTAAATTTCCAATTTATCAGACCATCTTTTATAAAATTATAAATTCCATCAAAACCTCATCCCTGATCTTAAACATATCCTTTGCCTTTCATATCTTGGACTTTTTTAGGCCATGTAATTCCAAATGTTCTATCTTATCACATTCAGAAGTACATACACTTATAGACCTGGTATTTTGATTTCCGGACTGAGAAGGATGACCAAACAATATGTTATTCTGATTTGATTGAATAAGAAAAATTCACAAAATCTAATTTTACATACTGATCAAAATATACACTAAATCATGAATGATTTAGTCTTTATGAAAATAGAATATGACTTAGAGTCAAGAGACTTCTATTCTGACTTTGCCATTTACTAGTGGTGTGCCCTAAGGCAATTTACTAAAACTCTGTAAGTCAGTATCAGTTGCCTATTCTGTAAAATGAGGGTAATAATACTATCTAACTGAGATTTTGCAAAAATTAAACAAAATAGTGAAATCATGTAATCTGTAAGAATACCATGTCAACATTAATTTTACATTAATAAAAAAAAATTATCACTGTAATGAGCCTACAAATATACCTTTCCCTACGTGTTCTGGACTAAAAACTGAGCAACTTATGCAACCATTTTTGCATAATTATCAGATATGCTTGTTTTACTTTTTTCCTTACAGTGTTGATGATATGTAATCACATATATTATCCATCCAATTGTCTCAGAATGTATTTCCAAATAATGACTGGATTAGATCATATGAAAAGCAGTGCTATATGATACATAATTCTCCTTTAGCAATTTTAGAGAAAGATTATTTCCGTGCACTGACAATATCAGATTTTTCCAACAGAAATGTACTTTCTCCATGTAACCAGATGGAATCATAGAGAATATAAGTCAAAAATACTTGCTAAAAATTGTCAGTTTGATTTTTCTCCTCACTAAAATACCTCTCCTTTTTCTGCAAAGACTAACTTGTGATCTATTCTTTGAATACATCCTTACTCTTATTTTATTGTAAGAAATACTTTAAGTATACTGATACAAATATAAATTAATGATCTACCCCAAATGTAAAGCACTACTCCCATCTGCCATTTTATGCTTGGATCAAAAGAAGGCTCGCTTTGCCCCCACAAATGGAGATTAGGACTCTATTCACATGGGCAAGAAGGAACTGGTGGGGGTAGGTATGCTTTGAGGACATTAAGGTTGTGTCCCAGCTGCTGCATACCAAAAATAATTTCCTTCACTGTAGGCTATGTATTATTTGACTCAGGGAGAATATTAAAATTGGGTAATTTAAACAAGAATTTAAAGGATAGTGGATAACTGGTGCTATCACTTCCAAATCTGTATCTCAAGGGAATTATAGCACTCTAAGATTTCTAACCAATTTCTCAGAACCTGAAATCTGCTACATTTCTCCCGCCTTCTTCTCTTTTGCCTTCCCTTCACCTGCCATCACATTCTGTTTCTTTGATTTTCAGTCTTCAACACCAATGGCCTTAAAACGAAACTGTTTTCTTGGTTTTGTTTTATGCATGGGATAAAGACTTATATTCCCTGATCTTAACAAAAAAGAGATGTTAGGTCCTTCATATTTTTCTAAGAAAAGCAAATGAGAGAGAAAGAGAAAGAGGGAGGGAGGAAGTGAGAGAACACACATACTTTAATTCCTCTCTTTGAATCACTAAATCTAATTTCTTGGGGTGGTCAGAGGGAAGTCTTCTCAGTGCTTGTCTAGCACAACTACTTTACCCCTGAAATACAGCTGACAAAAATGCATTTGTGTTAATCCTGAAAAGATTCAGGTCAAATGTCAAATCAGTCTTCAAAGTAGCTTCTTAACTAAGGAACTTATTTCTAATAGAAAGGATATTTCACAAATTAGATTTTCTTGGCAAAAATAGAAAATAACAAAAATAATGTAAAAGAAGGTAATTTCGTATTAAGGTGCATACATGTGCATGTGTATGTGTGCTCAGAAGAACAATGGAAAATTACTAGTATTTGACAATCTTGAAACTTAAGAGAGAGACAGACAGAAACAGAGAGACAGAAGCAGAGAAAGAGACAAAGAGAAACAGAGAGAATCCTATATCATGAAGGGGAAAAAAATCCACTTGACAAGCACCCTATGGCCATACATAGCCTCTAATCATATTTTTGGTATTTTATTTTTAAATATAAAGGCTAGCACAGTATCATTGGGTATTGAAAGAAAAGCCACAATACAAAAGAAACAAAGCAAATAAACAAGAAAAAAACAAAAACAAACAAACCAAAAAAAAAAAAAAAAAACATTGCATAGAAAGAAGACAACTGGAAAAAAAATTCTAGTAACTAATTTTGTAGGAAAAATTCCACATCCATTAAACAAGACATGGTGTTATTTTAAATGGATTTATCAGAGTTCAAGAAAGACCTCCTAGAAATTAAAGCTATGACAACAGAAACAGAAGTTAAAGAGAAAGTTGAGAGACAAAATTGAGGTACATTCTAGAGGTAGAACCAAGCAAGTAAACAAACGAAAAAACAGGTAATAAGAGAGAAAAGAAAAGAAACTTGGAGGTCAGCATCAGAAAATGGGAGAAAAGAAAATGAGGAGGGTTTTATCAAATAAATATTTAAGAACATTTTCTTGAAACTGAGGGACATATGTAACCATACCGAAAACATCCCTTGAGAGGTATGGGAAAATAAATGAAAAAGATCCATGCCCATGCACATCATCATACATAGAAAAAAGGTACTAGAAGATTCCTGGATTAAGAAGTGGCAAAACAGACCATCCTATACAAATGAACAATCGGGAATGACAACAACATCGGACTTTCAATTGTAACATTGTCATCTGAAAAGCATTAGAAAATTCTGAAGGAAAATTATTTCTAACCTAACATTTTATACCTAGCCAAAAAGTATGTGGCCGGATAAAGACATTTTCAAACATGCAACACCTCGACACTTTTATCTCCTTCCCACTCTCTCAGAAGTTACTGGAGAATGTGTTTCTCCAAAATGAAGAAGCAAACAAGAAGGCAGAAAACACCTACACGGGATGCAGGAAAAGAAGCAAGAGACGGCCAACGGGAATCATTAGGCTGTTTATAAAAAGGAAAGGAGAAAGGCCAACAGAGCAGGAGGGTAGCATACTCTAAAAGTATGTTTTCAGGATAAAAGAATAGGATGGAGAGATCATCTGATATACTTTTACATATTTAGAGATTTAACAGTAATGTTTAAGAATTTGAAAAAGATTTATGACAGATAACTGGAAAACAAAACAAATAGAGAAACAAAGCAATCATTAACTAGTGGTAAATTGGAAAGTCATAAAAGAAATTAATAGAATTAGATTATACCACATGGCTAATCTGTGAACCATACTTACACAGTCATAAAAATAAAAACAGTAAATTTTTGATTTGTTTAAAACTTAGGAAATACATAGAATTGGGAGGTAGGGAGAGTAGGATGGACTGCATTGAGGGAATGTGACGTGACGATGCCCCATCACCGCCTTTCTTAAGAAGACAATTCAACAGTCACAAAATAGCAGTATAAAAATAGTATTTGAAAACACAGCTAAATGACAAAAGATATAGTTAAAAGAATTTAAAGTGGCTCCCTTTAAGGAGTGGGCCAGGGAGTTCAGACGAGGTGGGACAGCAAATTGCTCACTCTCCCTCCCTTCCTCCCTTCCTTCCTGGCCTTATGCTTTATTGCACTAATTCATTTCTTAACTATGTCCATCTGTTAATTCAAAAAAGAAAAATTAAAGATAAGCCCATACATTTAATTTAATGATATATCTCAATTTCATATAATTAATGTTTAATTTTTCAAGGATTGTAGTGCCTGCTCATTAATTGCATTGTAATCATAGAAAGGAAACAGAACTGTTATTACTCATATATCAAGAACCAGTGGCTGGCCAGTTAGCTCACCTGGTTAGAACACAACCTTATAATCCCAAGGTCACAGATTCAGATCCCTATACTGGCCAGGTGTCCACCCCCCTCCAAAAAAAAAAAAAAATGGTGAATTTTTTCAGTGTTAAGTTTTAAACTACAGACATGTATTACGTGCAAATAAATAGTTCATGACTTGATCAAATTATATTAATAACTTCATTATTCCCCCTACCTTTATTAGGTAGTTAGTACAAGCAAGGCAGAGATTAAATTTTAGTTGTTATCACTCAGTGTTTTTCCCCCAGTTGCAGCTGGCACAATGGAGTGGTTAGTTGTTGTTATTGTTTTAATTAAAATGGATTATCACGGTATATTTTTCTAAGATGGTTTTGGAAAAATCGTTAATTCAAGTGGCTATTTGCCCTTGGCAAAAAAGTACGTAATGCTTTTTCGGGTGATTAGTCTTCTGAGAGGTCATTTTAGTAAGCTGGATAATTGTTAACTAATTATTTTAAATGATGGTTGTATATTAGCAAGAATTGATTTAAGGGGAATGAGTTTATCTGATAGGAGATTGCTACTTTGGAGATTATACAATGACTGCCAGTGTCCATTTACTGCTTGCAGTGAACACTGGTGGACAGGAATAAAATCTGCATTCTCGATATGCTAGAAATGATTGCTCCCTTTAATGGTAAGTGTTGAGATGGAATTTGGAACCCTAGAGCAGACCCTGAGTGTGGTTGTTTTATAGCTCATGGGTCGTCACTTTGACAGGCCTTTGCATTCCTCCTTTCACTTTATAGCTACACCAAAGGCATGGTCCTAAACCTTTTTAACCTACTGAGTCAAATTTGGGAGGGTAAGCATGTTTTGTGCTGTGCTCAAATCTTCGCTTATCCTTTAAAAGTGTGGAGTTTAGAGTAGTGGCAAAGCAAGGCTGCTGGACTATCACTTTGCGTTAACAGTGAACTGTTACTTCTCTGTGTTGGGAGCACTCAAGAGTAAGATAGCAGAGCATAATACAGAGGAAACTGAGCTTGCCTCCTACCTCTGTTAAAACATTAAAACACTGCTAGATCATAATTCATACCAGAGAGAAAAATATTCTGTCACTTTCATAGGTTAAAAGACAATAGCTCAAGCTCTAAGTCTCATTAATCCTGTTTGGGGTTGTCTTCTTTACTTTTAGGACATTTTAGCTGGTTGTTTTCAAAATAAAATAAATTGGCTTCCAAATCCAGCGATTTAATCATATTCCCTAAGGCAGTCATCATTTCTGTAAAAAAGAGAACAAAAATCCAAAATGCTGTCATAATTACATAACACATAAATTGGATATTCTGAGCCAATGTAATAAAGTTAGAAGATAAAGAAGAAAATGACGGCATGTCAATACTAGAGAAAACTGTATGTGTGTGCATGTATCTAGAGAGGGAGACAGAGTGAGCCCACAAACGCAAATCTTATAACAGACACAATCAATAATCCATTTTTTTCTTTTGCTTAGTTCTATGAACTTTATGAAAACCAATTATTTTTAAATTTACTTCACTTTGGAGTTTTGTGGTTTTCACCATCAATGACATGCATTTCAGTTCTTAAAGTTCTTCATTTGAAAATTCCAGAAACACCTCTGTTGGCCCTGGACCAGTTTGCCCTTAGTAACCTCCCCACATTTGCCAAGGTCTGCTCCAGGCTGTCTGCTGGTTTCTTACACTAATGGCTTCCCGTGGTTGCTAACTTTTGGGTTTCCTTACCATCCCTCTGCCGGCCCCTATAAAACCACTTCCCTTCAATATAGTCCCGTTTAAAAAAAAATACTTAAAGAACACTTAAAGTAGATCCTCCCTGGGCACCCCCACCCTTAGATCTTGATCGATAGAGCCACAAAGTTACCGATCTTTTATGCAAAGAGGACAGAAAATGCATCATCATTCATGTTGCTTTGCTATGAGCCATTCAGTATCTCTGTGTTTGTTGCAAATACTGTGTAATGAACTTGTTAGCATGAGTGATAGCTTATTTGTAGGGTGGCTGCTGACTACTAGCTTTAGAATTCACATGAAAATATGACAGCCAATAGGGAAAAGGGAAAAAATCTGTAGGACAATTATTTCTTACCTGTTAGAAATAATTTTCTTTTAAATTATCATTTCCAACCTGTCTCTGAATGATCCTTTAGTATCGAAGGGAAAAATAAAGCAATAAGAATTTTGGCAGAAGTTTGAGTGATTTTCCTATGAAAAAAAAATCCCTTTCTCCAATAATTTCTTAGTTTCCCATGATAAATGTAACCAACTTAAGATGAGTAGAGCCTAAATAATACAGTAGCATAGCCTGTCACTTTCCCTCAATTGATCTTTGTGACCTATTCCTTAGTGTAGGTTACTTTTCTCATTTTTCAAAGAGTAAGAAGAAAATGGATTCCATGTGGATGGAATATGTCTATTAAAGTAAGCCAAGTGGAATAAAAAAAATAGCAAGGAGAGGATATAAAAATGTTTAAAGTATGATTTTTCACTTTAAAAATAGAAGGTTCCATCGCTCACTGAGAGTAAAGAGAAATGATTGACTGGGAAAACAGCATGGTTTGAACATACTATAAGCAAAGACACTCCACAGTGAACATGAGGGATCTGAGCTATAGGGACCATCCTGTCCCTACACTTTCACATTCTTCCCTAAAAAGAGAATAACAGTTTTAATAAGAACAATAGGAACACTCTCAGAGCCCTTCCAGATGTCAACAGACCGTTTCATCAGCAAGGTCCCTGTTAAAAATGGATTTAGTGGTTTCAAAAACATGCCTAATGTATATCGACAAAATAAAATTTTTAAAAAAAACCTGCCTTACCAAGAACTTACACCTGTCTTCATCATGTGTCACCATGAGTCACTTTTTCTATTGTGGCTTCAGATTCTTCTGTATGAACCTACTTTCTCCTCATCTTCCTTCCACCTTGCACTCTGCTGTCCAGTTTTTCTTACCATACCACCAATTATAACTACTCAAGAACCTCTTCATGGCTTCCTATGTTTCTCTCCTCAGGATGAATGAAATGGTATTTTCTCTCTTTGGCGCAGAAGTCTATGTAAGCAATTGGCATTTCTCACACATCTCATAGCCATTATTCTAAGCATTTCTTTCATCTCAAAAGCCTTAAGGACTGCTCTTTTTTCTGTATTTTACTGCCTATTCCTCCATCTTCCAAGTTAGTGCAGTGATTAGAAGGCATTCAGTAAATACTGCTTATGTTCCTCTTCATTGGTTTCCAACGTCCTCTGTCAAACTCATCTTATCTCCTTATTTAAACTATTTGTTGCAACCCAAAATATGGACTTTTCACTCCAGTTAGTTCTAACTTCTCTCAAAATTCTCATGGTCTCCCTACTCTGCTAAAAATTCTCATTATAGAAACAATCTTTTAGTCATTTTCCTACACATTCATCAAGGTCCTGCTCAAATTTCACTTGAAACATTAGGTAACACTTCTAGTAACTACTGTATTGTTCATTATTCTCTATTTCATTTCTGGTAGTCAACAATAACTGCTAGCATTTACTGACACCACACTGGGGGCAAGACATTGCATTAAATTCTTTGTTTACTTAAATCCTTCAGGCACCTTCTGAGGTAGGCATTGCTGCTGCTGTTATGATAATTATCACCACTTTACAGATAAGGAAACCCAGGCAGCTTTCCGTGTTTAAATTAGGTTCCTAATTTCATAGTAACTAGCAAAACTGGATTACAAACCTATGTTTCTGATGTCCAAGCTGTGACTCTTAAGAATTTTGATGCGTAGCCTCAATTGACACTTCAATCAGGGTGAAGAGTCAGTAAAGGTAGTTACAAAGGCATTGTATTTGCTCTTTGTCTTCCACAGTGCCTAAAATATTGAAGCACGGGTACTTGCTGGTTGATTGCTTGAATGGACATCTCATTTCACAGTCAAAATTTTGTTGTGCCCTATAAGTCAATAAACACGAAAGTATCATATGCAAAGTTTATTTATTTATTTTTTTAAATTTATTTTATTTATTGAATCAAAATTGATTATACATATTTTGGGGGTATCGCTTCTCGGCCTTTTGGCTAAGATCAAGTGTATACATATTTTGGGGGTTGAACATTGAGATATGTTGATCAAATCAATATTACTAGCATATATATTATTACAAATCGTAATTATTCTTTATGCCCCTTGTCCAATCTCCCCCTATCCCCATTGTCTCCCCCTCCCACCTCTAATTGCCCTAGATTTCTTCTCTCCTTCTGAAAGAATAATGGTTACTCTGTTAATTTGTTGCCTAGATGATCTGTCCAATGCTGAGAGGTGTGATCAGGTCCCCCAATATTGTCATAGAGCAGATGCTTCTTCTGTTACTCTGAAATGGGTTTTATGGGATGAGACATCCTCTTCTTTTCTTTGCTTCTGCTGGTGACTCTTCTTGTGTGAATGCACTCCAGTGGTTGGCGGACCATCTGCGTGGTGGTTGTGGTGTCTAGCCGCTTTTGCAGCAGCCATGTTTATTGTTGTGGCTGTGGTGGGCCATCCACATGGTGGACAATCCATGTGGAGGTGCTATTTTTGGCATGCTCCTTGGCACTGGTGGTATGCCTGGTTGTAGGGTATGTTTGGTCCCCTTATCCACACCCCTGGTCCCTGGGCAGGCAACAAAGCGCTGGCGCCATGTGCCTAATTGTGGGAGAGGGGTCCAGTCCCCTTCTCCATGTCTCGGGTCCCTAGGTGGGCCCCAAGGCACTGGTACCATGTGCCTGGTTGTGGGAGGAGGGTCTGGTCTTCTTCTCCATGCCTCAGGTACTCAGGTGGGCCCCGAGATGCTGGCGTTTTGTGCCTGCTGTGGGAGGAGGGTCCAGTCCTTGGCTCCATACCTCAGGTCACTGGGTGGGACCTGAGGCACTGGGTGGGTGTACCTGGTTTTGGGAGAGAGGTCCAGTCCACTTCTTCTTGCCTCAGGTCCCTGGGTTGGCCCTGAGGTACTGTTGTGGTGTGCCTTGTTGTGGAAGGAGGGTCTGGTTCCTGGCTCCATGCCTCAGGTCACTGGGTGGGACCAAGGTGCTGGCTTGGTGTGCCTGGTTGTGGGAGAGAGATCCAGTCCCCTTCTCCATGCCTTGGGTTCCTGGGTGGGCCCTGATGCTCTGGCGCAGTATGCCTGGTTGTGGGAGAGAGAACCATTCCCCTTCTCCTTGCCCCAGGTCCCTGGGTGGGCTCCGAGGTGCTGGCATGTTGTGCCTGGTTGTGGGAGGGTTGTCTGGTCTCCAACTCCATACCCCAGGTCCCTGGGTGGGCCCCAAGGTGCTGGCTCAGTTTGCCTGGTTGTGGGAGAGATGTCCGGTCCCCTTCTCCCTGCCTCGGGTCCCTGGGCAGGCCCCAAGGTGCTGGCATGGTGTGCCTGGTTGTGGGAGGGGGGTCCAGTCCCCTTCTCCATGCTTCAGGTCCCCAGGCTGGCCCCAAGGCACTGGTGCAGTTTGCCTGGAAGTGGGAGTGGGGTCCAGGCCCCAGATCCGAGCCTCTGGTTCCCAAGCAGGCCCCAAGGTGCTGGTGCTGTGCCTGAGCCAGAATTAATTTTTTGTCCTTTGCTTCTAAAATGGGGAAACTTCCTGTGGGAACCAGTACTTGAACTGTGTGGTTGAGCTAAATTGCTACTTTGCTGCTGTTTCCCTAGGGAAGGTTTTTTGTGCAGCTCAGGGTTTAATGGTTGATCTTATAGGTACTTCCGGCTCTCCAGAGACCCGGTGGATCTGTGTTCTGTAGAATCTCTGATCTGGGCATGAGTTTTTCAACAAACTGCACCCCATGCAATTGTGCATTCCTCTGAGTGGTCCTGTGCTGATTTGGGGGCAGATCAGCTGTCCTTGCTGTGCCCCGGTGTTGTCCCAGTGGGCACGTCTATCCCACCACCCGTGCTCCAAACACTTCCCATGGGATGGGCCCTGCACTGGTCCCTTGCGATGACTCACTGGCCTCTGAATGGCTCCCCTTTTTCAGCTGTTCTGGCTCCTTGCTCCTGCGTGGGTCCATGGGAACCCTGTTAGTGGTCTTGCTGTCCTAGGGGCCGCTAAGGCCCTTTTCTCTCTTGCTGTCTCCAGGTAACTCCATCTGAAGGGCACAGCTGTGGCTTCTGCTGGCTCCTGCTCCATGCGCTCAGCAGCTCAAGCCTTAAAGCAGCTGCAGCCTGAAATGCTCAGAGCAGCTTTTTCTTTCTCTCATCGCAGTTTCTCCCGCCTTCATGAACTCCATAGGTCTCTCCTCCTCTTCCCCTGAGCTCCAGCTGCCCCAGCTTGGCTGATGTTACATTTTTATACTTGTAAATTTGGTTGATTTGTGGGAGAGAGTGACGCTGGGGACCATCTATTCTGCCATCTTGATTGGATCTCTCATATGCAAAGTTTAAATAATTCAAGTCAAATAAAAACAAAAACAAACAAAAAAACCCCAGTTTTTTGCTTTTATAAACTTAAGTCTTAAGATAGAATATTGAAATATATGTATGTGTGATAGAATCATCCCTGGACAGGAATTGTCAGCATTTTTCTAAACATGCTAGAAACTTCTTAATGTAACTAGAACCTGAAAATAAATATTTTCTTCTCTCTCCCTTACTATTTACTGAATATTACTAACAGTGTTCAGATTTTACCATCTTCCTACTATGATTTGTAAGTTTATAAATTGATCCTGTTTTTTACATTTAATGTTTCACCTGAATTTTGGACAATCTACAATGAATTACAGAATATCTTTTAGTCTGTTAAACAGTAATGATTTCAACATAATTTCTATTTAGGGTTGGGTTGAACTACACCTCTAATCCTTTTCTACCTCAAAGTGTCAGTCATTATCAAAGTTTCATTGATAAGATTCATTATTGTTGCTCCTTTTGTTGGACAATTTTCCTTAAAAATGATTTATTAGACTTTTAAACTAATGGAGACTGAATATGGGACATAGGCCTAGAAAGAGCTATAGTGGTTTGTAAAGTGTTGGGAAAATAGAATAGTTTGGTCAGTGCCCTTGCCTTGGGTCCAGTTGGGTGTGGTTCAGCATCCTCTGTAAGCAAATGTGTGTGTGCGTGTGTGTGTGTGTGTGTGTGTAGAGTTAGTGCACATGCACGCCAATGTATCTTTTTAGTTTTGTTGCTATTCTTCTGTCCTTCAGTGAGAGAGAGAGAGAGACAGAGAGAGAGAGAGTTTTAGTGAAGCAGTGAAGCAGGTGGGCGGACGTCTGCCTCCGGCATCTGCCCAATACAGCCATGCTTTCCAACCTATGGCTCCAAGGACCTGTTTGACTGGTTACCTACTTCATAGACTTGCATGTGTGGGGTCTGGTGATACAGCCTGGCATGTGAAGGGTTTGTGACCCAGTCTGTGAATGGACTTGAGGGGTCTGTGAGCTCCAGACGCAGCCCTAGCTCAACAATTGGCCCAGTCGGCAGGATTACAGGCAGGTAAAAGAGCCCGACAACTGGCGTGGTCACCTAGCTTTACAATTGGTGTCATGAACAGGATAAGTAGCCCTGCAATTGGCGATGTTGACGGGATTCCAGACATTAGCCACTGCAGGGCGCCACACGAAGTTATAAAAGTAAAATAGTTCCACAACTTTAATTATGGAAACAATTTATAAGCATGCAAACAACAAATGTTTTACATACATGATGTCAATTGCCCAGCTGTTGGGCAATTCCAAGTGATAGAATTTCTGTATGATTCTTGGTTAACATGAAGGCACATCTTCAGTAGTTTTAGTTTTCATTTGGCTATCTCATAGACACACAAGTTATTTTTATACACTAGCCAGTTTGACAAAATACATCGAGTGAAAAATCTGCTATATCTGGAAACTAAATTTGAGAGAATTAAATAATACATTTCAAAATAAGTGGTGGTTGGATTTCAAATCTTTTTTCTTTCAGGGCAGCTTGCATAGCAACAAAACCTAAATTTTCTCAGAAATACTTAAAGTGTCTGTGACACTCAAAATAACAGTAGAACAATGGACTGAAAAACAAGAAACCTGCTCTATTACTTGTTAGTCTTGTGACCTTGGGTAAATCACTTAAATTCAACATGCCTGTCTTCTCATCTTTGAAATTCTTTAAAGCAATAGCAATCTATGATAAGTTATTTATATAGGAAACTATGCCGTTTTATCTTTAGGATTTTAAAGAACTTTGAATAATTTAGCGATCAGTGAATACCCAAAATATGAAGTGAATATACTGAATGAGTACTAATAATCTTATTCAAACTTTCTAAAATTAAAAGAAAAAAGCATAGAATGAGATTATTTAATCTGGAAGTGAAATACATCAGGATTGCAAAGGAAGAACAGTATGGAACCAAACATACACACATATACTTAATGGTTTAAAAGAAGATAACAGAAGCTCCACAACATCATCCTTTTGAATTAGTGGGAATGCCCTATCTTTCTGAGTTCATTGATTTCAAGAAAACAATAGCTGGAGAAATAATGAATGTCTGCTCGCGTCCAAGTGTGCAGGAATAAGTGGCAGGTTGAACATTCAGTTACCTGCGAGAGCTCATATTAGACTGAATTTTCTCTTTGTCTTTTTGTTTTCTAACACGCTCGTGTGTACATGGGACTTAGCAAAATTGTGACACAAATAAAACTTATTTTTCTTTTGAATCTTCCTTTTATGTTTTTGTGTCCCTTCTTTTAAGCTGCTGCTCAATTCTCTCTGCTCCATCTTAGTCCAGAAATAAATTCTGAGCTTCACTTTAAAGAAAAAAACGATTCTCTCTCTATTACAGTATCCTTTATTGAGATTTCTGTGTATTTCCTTCTCTTAAGACTCTGATGGCACTAGGCATAGACCTTGAATGACAGCCCTTTATATCCTGTGACTGGCAGAGAGGAAAATATTTGAGGCTGTGATAGACCTCAACTAACAAGGTAAGAAATGCTTGAAGGAATGCTTTAAGCCTACTTTAATTCCAGACTAAATTATCTGCAATCAGAATTGTGGGGTAGTGAATTTGACAGATGTGGTCTCAGTATACATACATTCGGATCTCTGTGTGTAATAAACGGCCTGACTCCAATTTTTGATGATTGACTGTTGACAGCTTTTAAGCCTCACCCCTCCTTCTTCCCCTCAGCCTCACGAATGTTAAGCTGACAAGAAAGCCCAGATGCTCCCTCCTCTGGCAATGAAAGAAAGTTCAAACCACAAGCAGGAACCCATAGCTTGGCCCCATACCCTAGCCCATCATAAAAAACCCAAGCCAGTCTCCTTCCCTACCCTCTCTCATGCTGGTTTAGGACCTGATGTATTTCATTTCTAAATTAAATAATCCCATTCTATACTTTCCCCCAAAAGCCTCATTCTACGAGCAATAAACCTCTTCCCACCCTCTTGGAGCATGCATGTCATTGTGAATATTGACATCCAACCAGATTTTGAGTGGGGGTCCACACTGTTCCTGCAGAGGATCCACCACACCTTGCTAGTTCTGATAAACTGCATGGAGGTTTAGTGCAATGTCTTATTTATTTCTTTGAGGTGGTATCATTGAGATCATGTCAAGGCAATCACCACCCCCAAGTGACTAACTGGAAATTTTCTGGTTCCACTTTCCCCTCCCCTCCTGTTCATCTAGACCATTGCCATCATTCCTCAAATTTGGTTGTCTGTTTTGATAAACTATACCAGAATCATCAATGCTCTAAAGCTATCTCAGCTGTGGTTGTGACCTCCCTGATCTCTGCATGTATGCAAACTCACCAGCAGTCCTGCCAGTCCAGTGGGGGCAAACCTACCACAGCCAATATTTTCTATATCCTCCTTCCTCACACTTTACACTCAACTATCTCCCTGTTGCACAAAGTAAAAGATACAACTTTGGATTTATTCAATATTTTTAATCTACAGTACTAATTAATTGCATATGAGAGAAAAAATATTTACACATAGAAAATACCTGTTTTGATGTTGAGTATATATGTGTGTATATATGTATACAAGGGAGTCTTCAAAAAGTTCATGGAAAGATTTGTTTTATTGTTTAATTCTATTTTCTACAAACTTTTTGAAGTATCCTGGTATGTATTTATAATATAATTATATAATGCAATTTTATATAATATGTAATGTAGTTCATATATAAACTTGCAATTATACATATATTCATGAATCTCTGACTTTGCACTATACACACACGAGTGTACACCCACCCCGTCAGCTAATTTATTTCGTTATGAGTATTTATTATTTTACTGAGAAAATGTACTGCTGCTTTTAAACCATAAAAGATATTATAGATGACATTAATAAAATGAATGGAGTTTTGCCAAATTGAAGCCAACACTTATTACATTTCACCTATGTGGCCATGAACAGGGAGGCGAACTGAAATTATTCCATGAGGCACCCTGTACAGTTTACAGGTTTGCAGCACATTTACTGAACATATTAAATCACACTCCAAACCGTGTGCAACTCACATTTTATTGTTTTAAAGCTGCTTTTTTTTTTTTTTTTTTCTTCAGGAAAGCTATTTATATGCTGTTAGTAATCCTAAGGTCATCTCTTTCCATTTTTAAAGAAAAAGAGTATCAGGACTGCTTGTATCTATGTTAAAGTATTCATCTAGAGAGAAAAAAAGATTGGATTCATAGCAGAGATGATTCTGTTCACAATTCGCAAATTTAATTTTATTTTAAGATTTTAGAGTTTCAATAAAAGACAAGTGTTTTTAGGAAATAAGTCCCATCCCCGCACAGAGGCTGTTGAATTAGCAAGAGGAATAAAGGAGAGGGGTGGCAGCCTACTCTAATCCTTTTTGACTCTCCCACACAGTAGTTTTATATTGAGAGACTCTCCTCCCTATGAGAAATTCATGACATTATTTTTGTCTTCCTACCCCTCTTTTTTTTTTTTTTTTTTTTAAAGATGACCTTAACCCTTGACTTGGTGTTGTCAGCACCACACTCTCCCAAGTGAGACACGGGCCGGCCCTCCTATCCCTCTTTTTTTTTCTATTTATCAAGCATACCTCTCGGAGGTAAAGAGACTCATAAATGGGTATAATGCACAAAGAAAGGCATGGTAGCTTCAGCGCCATGATTCCAGAACATCCCACCCCCGACCCTCTGGAATTATAATTGTGACTGCTATTGAGCCCTTTGAAATATCCTTGCTCATCAGTTTCGAGGGTTTAAGTGAATTCCCAACACACCATCCAAACAAGCAGGATGTACCCACAGGAGAAGAGACCTCTCTCCATCTCCTCTTGTTTTTCCCCCTAGAAACAGACATGCGCTCTTCACTCCTCCTCTACTCCAAGGCAGGGACCGAAGTTGGATCTTAATTTTAATTGGTTTATTACAATAATTTGCTTCTGACAGGAGCATACTTTTATTGCCTTTACTACTTTATCTTGCCTAACATTTTAGTAAATGAGTAAACAAAATAAACAGAGAGCTAGGAGTAGCAAAAGAAAAAGGAAAAAGAAAAAAGTAAGCAAGCCTACTAAAACAAGGAAAAAAGGTATTGCTGAGAATATACTTTTCTGACTGAAAGAAAGACTTTATTATGGATAAAGATATCTTTTTTTGTTTTTTTAATCGAGTTTGGTTTGCAACTGGAAAGCATGAGAAATTACGTGTGCCTGAAGTGCTTCCTGGGAAGTCACAAACATAGAAAAGACCCAGGGATTAATGATAGTTATGTCTTTCTGACAGCAGAATAAAAAGCCCTGCATCTTTCCATGCAACCCGTAATCATGTGCCAGACACAGCGCCTTGCACTGGGAACACAAAGACAAAACACAAAATTCGGTCCACGTCCTCATTGCCTGGGAAGGTGAGCCAGGGGTTTCCCCCTCCAGTGGGCCCCCTGCACTTGCTCACCAGGCGCTTCCTCACGTGAGAGGAAAGGAAACAAGTACATACATAGTCCCCAGCCATTAACCTTGATTTCAGGACGCACCAGGTTCTTGATATAGTTTAAAAGAAAAGGGTATATTGATACAATGGTGCAAAAAGAGTGGAGTTTTGGATCTCTCTCTCTTCTCCCCTAACCAGAGAAATATTGGACCTCCATCTCCCCCAGATTTCTTTATTTCATATTTCTTTACACCCCACAAATGCACTTAAAGAGAAGGAACAAGATGAGAGGCTGTTGAAGCAAATGGTGTCTGTTCTCTCGCAAAAGCAGCAATATTTTCTAAAAGCAAACTTTGCATAGGTGAGTTCAGTGACCTCCTCTAGCTCTCGGGATGAAGACAGTACTCCTTCAGGTGACCTACAAGCCTCTTCTACTTACCTCTGAAATCAAAGCTCATGCCTCTTTTCCTCCTCTGCATGCTCCTGTCTCTGTGGACTTCTTTGACTTTATTCTCGCCAGGCTACCTCCTGCCCCAGGGCCTTGGTACATGCTCTTCCCCTGCCTAGTAGGCCTCACTCTTTCTTATTCACATAGACATTGCTAACATATTTCAGATCTGCGTTCAACTGCTTCCTTTGGTGTCTATAACAGACTACAAACATACTGCGCATCTTTTTTATAGCACTTGTGCAGTGGAATTATTGATTTGCGTGACTGGGATTCTCTCTGTTTCTCACTCTTACACTCCGAGGATGGGGGCAGGTTTGTTTTTAGCCATACCTATATATCCATAGCTCAACAGCTTGTCTGGCACAAAGGACTCATTAAAAAACAACCAACTAACTATGTATGTGTGGTTTCTTTATGTGTATGCATAGAAAAAACAAAAACATTAAGAACAATGATCTATTTGGTAAAATTAAGAGTGATGCTTTATTTTTTTTTGATGTGCTACTGTGTTTAATAAATTTTATACAGTTATTCTGTAATAACGCAAAAGAAGTCAATGAAAAATAAAGTTTATAATGGGTGGAATTATGTTCCCCCAAAAGATACGTTGAAATCTTGCCCCCAGTACCTGTGAGTGTCACCTTATTTAGAAATAGAATCTTTGCAGATGTAATTAAGAGGTAAGTTATACAGACTAGGGTAGCCCTAAATTCAACTACTGGTGTCCTTATAAGAAAAAACAGAAACAAAGCCACTCACAGAATAAAGACAGCCATGTGAAGATGGAGGCAGAAACTGAAGTGATACAGCAGCAAGTCAGGAAATACCAAGGACTGTTGACAACCACCAGAGGTCAGAAAGGTGCAAGAAAGGATCCTCCCCTAGAGCCCTCAGAGGAAGCATGGTCCTACTGAAACTTTTATTTTTGATTTCTAGCCTCCAGAACCGAGAGAACACATTTCTGTTGTTTAGAGCCATTAGGTTTGTGATACTTTGTTATGGCAACCCTAGAAAGCTAATAAAAAGGTCTGTGATAATCCTTCCCTAAATTAGAAACAATGCTGAATAAGGAAATGGATTTTGTAGATAGAACTGACTTTTTGAAATTTTCATTGGTCTCTGTAAGCCATAAAATCTTGCTGTGTGTGTTCTGTCTTATCTAAACTTATTCTGCCTCTTTAAGGAAATTTTGACATAAAACCATTATCAAGCAAACACATGGACTGAAACATCATCATTATCATTTCATCATCATTAGAATATCATTTCATCATCATTAATATAGTATGTGGGGGGGGGGTTAGTTTTATAGAAAACAATGCCTGTGTTCTTTCTTTTTCCACCTTAGCACAACTGTGTGGTTGTGTACTACATCCTTGTAAAAACTGAAAGTAGCTGATTCAATCACTATTTTACTTCTCTGAGCCTTATGAAGAGGACCTAGAATATTTAGTTTTAAATATTCTACTTAAGTGCATAGTCAGTTTTAGTTTACATTGTATCCATTCTGTTTATAAAATACAAAGCATATTCTGCTTAAACTGTGGAATTAAAAAAAAATAAAATAAAATACAAAGCATAAACTTGCTTTACCAGTTAGTGGATCCCGGGCCAGGCAACTGGAAAGAGATTAGACAATCAAAGGTCTCTTTGGCTCAATTCACTCTTTGACAAAAGGGAGAGATGTCAGTAGTACCAGCTGAAAGCTGAAAATTAATGCTGAGGGTAGCTTAACAATTCCTGAGTCACCAGCCTCCCAGTTCCGGGCACTGCTGCTGTTGGAAGGCAGCCCAGTGTAATAGCAGCAGCACATGCTTTGGAGTCAGGAGATGCTTGATGTGAGCAAATGGCCTGCCTTCTGTGCACCTTATTTTCCTCATCTGTAAAATGCTAACAATAATACCTTCCTTTCAAGGCTAAAACTGTATAAAGGCCCAACACAATTTCTGATATTTAATAGATGCTCAATAAAAGACAACTATTACTGTTATTGTTTTTATTTTGTTTTGAAAAGTAGTTGTGCAGCTCACAAAACATATTTAGTTTCTCATTTGGAGTCAAAGAAGGGTAACATGGTTTCTGCTTCAAACAGGCTGCTGTAGATTAGATGCCCCCCCCCCCCAACATCACTGAGACTTAATCCCCTCTGTAACTGTTGAGGGTGAGATATCCTATTATGGTAATGGAATGGGGCCTTGAGGAGGTGATTAGATTATAGGATCATGCTGTAGTGAATGGATTAAAAATGGTGGTCATGGGTATAGTTTTGTGGGCTTTAAAAAGAGAGTGCAGGAGGAACTGTCTCTCACAATCTCTCTCTCTCTCTCTTTCTCTCTCTCTCTCTCTGCCCCACCATTTTCTGCCATGTGAGACACCTGCATTGCTGTAAAGCCACCACCAGAGTCACCTCACCAGATGTGTTCCCTGGACTTTGGACTTCCCAGCTTCTGAATCTGTAAGTGATAAATTTCATTTTCTTTTAAGTCACCCAGTTCCAGATATTTTGTTAAGAGCAACAGAAATTGACTAATACACAGGCGACTTAAACTCAAGCAAGTCACTTTAACACTCGTGACCTCAGTTTCTTCATCTGTGAAATAAAAGATTTAGAGTAAGCTCTTAACAGCCCTAACACTGAGTGATTTTTCATCATAGCATGCAGGAACTGAAAAATGTCAGTTTTCTTTTTGTCATTCTGTCTTGGTGTCATTGAAGCATTTTGACAGACTTCAAAAAATATTTACATATATAATACATATAATGTTTACCCCACTAGGGTGGTATATTGAAAGAAAAAAAAAAGAAAGAAACCCTTCATTTTTACTAGTCACCATTTGTGAGGTGAATATACATTTTAATTAAAATGAAGAATAGAAAGAAAATTTCACTGTGTACAGTGGGGTGAAGGTGAAGAGTTTTGGGATGCTGACATGGGGGAAATGGACAGAAGAAACACAGCATATGAAATGTATATCATCCCATTTAGATAAAATGATACATATATGTGTATGTATGTGCGTATGTATATTTTTATGTGTGTGTGTACAAAGATGCACAAAAAAGTGGCCATTAAAATACTAGTGGAGTTTATCATACTGTGGTAGAATTTCAGAGACTTTTTCTTTATAATTTTATATACTGTTTGAATTTTTATAAGGAATATATTTTATTTATATATTCAGAAAATATAATACAATTACATCCTTGAAATAAGAAAAAGATGTACATATGCAAAAATTGGCAGCTTGAATTTTTTAATCTCTTTGCAGCTGATTTACACTATCTCATAAAACTTCTTTGTCTCTAGACAATTGAAAGAACAAATTTTGCCAATTAAAGGAATCTCAGTCTGTTTCCTTTAAATGCTTTTTTAGGTAAGGTAAATTTTCAAAGATGGTGTTTGGTTCGATAAGAAACTTTTTATTGTCCTTGCAAAAAAGTGGGTCTGGTATCCACATAGAGATCATGTTGGGTGTTGAGGTCTTCTAGCATTTTGCAAGTCTCAACAGCAATATCCTTTGTCTCATCTGGTTATTAAATGTCCTGTTGACAATGGCTATGGATGCCCCAAAATTCATATAAACTCTTCTCCACTTTACTCAAAGCTTGTACTTCGTTTAAGAATTGACCTCATCTCTGCCCTACTACTGCTCTCAGCCACATGACTTAGGCTGTCCCTTCAGTCTCTGCTATGGTGCCTATGCCAGGTCAACAGACTCAAAAGTCTCACATTTCACATGTCCCATGAATTCCATTCCATGCTACATAATGCTATGGGAGACTTCTCAATGCCACACTGGGACTTCTTTTTGTCCAAATACAGCACAGTCCCATTTCTCAACTGTGAAAACCATGTGGAATCAAACTGAAATGGTGCCTGCCAGGTGATTTTTTTTTTTTTTTTTTTTAGAACCCAGAACACCAACAACATCATTCTAGAAACTGCTCTCACTTTTACTTCTTCTTTTCCCTAAATGAGAAAGTTCCTTTTTGTCTGAAAGAAACTTCACTTAAATCACATGCTCATTCTCCAAGAAGTGGTATTTGACACCTTCATTCCCTGGGTCCAATGTGGTAGGGATGATTTGGGGAGAGAAATTGATCTCAAAAGGAAGATACATCAGAAGGTATTTACAAAATGTTATCCTTTCCATATCTCTCTTTAGTAGCATTTAATTCAACAAATATTTACTGAATATTTCCTAAGGATCAGCTATGGTATTAGTGATGATTCAGTGTAATACTAGAAGAATGGACTATATGAAGTTACTCAATTTACCTCAGCTTTAGAGCTGTTTTTTGCAAAATGGTGACAATAATACCTGGCTAGTTTACTTTGGCTGAACAGTGGTGAATAACAGCCTTGACTTTGAACTTGAAATACTTGAATTCAATCTCAATTCTTCTTATTGTTACCTGTACAATTTTGCGGTGACCTATTTGCCTCTTTTTGTTCCAATATCCTCATCTGTAAGGTGGGGATTGATAGCAATAATAATGAAAACACCTACCTCATATATTGCTGTGAGGTTCAAGAAGCAAATACTTGTACAACATTTATAAAAGCACTTGGAACATAATAAATATTTAATAAATGATTTCTTTTCAGAATTGCTTAAATATTAAATGACAAAAAGTTAATATGAAAGTTGTAATCCTGATGTGTTTCATAAACCAAGTTCATTTTTCTGTAAATATTAATAATATACTAACCATATCTACTTCTCCAATATTTCTGGACAATCCAGGAAAGGATGTTTTTATTTACTTTCACAATAAACACATGCATCAGTAGTCCATAATTATCAAGTAAATCATACACACACAAACACTTAAACATTATCAAAATTTTAAAGTTATGTCCAAATTATTTCCATAATTCCAATTAACTCATTAAATCAGGAGAAAAAAAGAAAAGGAAAAGACCTTGGCAGAAGACAGGTTTCTCATAACCCCACCTATAGAGTTACTTTGGGCAGGGTAAGCATACTTGACTAATGGACACCACATTGTGTGGGATGTCTAGGGAAACCAAAGTAGAAAACCAGAGAGCATGGCTCCCTGCTCTTTTCGCTATTGAATTCCAGGCATGCTACAAAGTTGGATGTAAGTAAGCTGCCAAAGTTGAAACAGATTAACTAAACCAAAAGAAGTGTTGTTGAAGAGAAGTGCTGATTTTTATGCACCTGGCAAAGCAACTGCTAAATACAGTGGGATCTACCTGGATGCCAAAACATAAACACTTTGACCACTTTCTTCAGTACTAGTAGAACTCTTCTGGATTTTATGAAAATAGATTATAATCATGGGTGATCCTGGCAGAGAAAATAACAGATAGCTTGTCAGTATTAAACGAGTGTTTTTGCAGAACTAGGTTTATGAGACAGAAATGGAGTTATTTCAGAGCTGAAATAAGCTCCAGAATCTTGCAGCACAGAAGGAATTTTTTTTTTAATCAAAACTGGTTCAATCACTTTCACTCTTCCTCTTACAGACAGAAATGTAAGTCACTCTGGGCTGGCCCCGTGACTCACTCGTGAGAGTGCGGCGCTGGTAGCACCGAGACCGCGGGTTCTGATACTATATAGGGATGGATGGTGCGCTCACTGGCTGAGTGTGGTGCAGACCACACCGTGCCAAGGGTTGCGATCCCCTAACCGGTCAGGAAAAGAAAAAAAAAAAAAAAGAAAGAAGAAAAAAAGAAAAAGAAATGTAGGTCACTCTAATAGTTTTCATTAATTATATCTCCTCATTCAATATGTTATTCCATCTCTCTCTTGCCCTTCTTTTGCCTTCTTTCACATTTAATACTTTTTAATAGGAATTTTATTTTTTAACTTTGTCCTGAATATACTGCATATTTTCATTGTCAATTCCTCTTTATCAAATTCTGCCCAC
The DNA here is from genome assembly GCF_027409185.1 of Cynocephalus volans. NCBI lineage: Eukaryota > Metazoa > Chordata > Mammalia > Dermoptera > Cynocephalidae > Cynocephalus > Cynocephalus volans. Next base: position 100,016,508 of record NC_084460.1, on the reverse strand, counting down.
TCCTTCTAGTTCAATCAGTAGAAAAGGAAGAAAAACATGATCAACACACACACAGACTCCAGGCAGGCATGTAGAAGATTTGCAGGTAATGGGTAAGAGACCAGGTGGCCCAGTGAATTAAACATCAGCATAGAAACTTAAGTTGGACATTAAAACATTTCAGGAAGTTACTTAAGCTATTATAATTTATAGCAAACTGCTTTAATAACTATATAGAATTTGTTAAGAAAAATTACAAAGAAATGGGTTATAGGTGGAGGGAGAAAAGTGTTCTAATTCATCCAACTTCATTTTTTCATGTGTACAATGGAAAAATTCTATACATCCCAGAGCATGTACTGCTTTCAAAGTTATTTGTCATCAGAGAATTGAGAGGAAGAATAGTAGATGCTGTTTATTATTAACACGATTCTACTACTCACAGTTTTTCATGCATATTAAAGAAAATGTGCTATTAAATTTGTAAAACTGTTGTTCAATCTGGGGCATTTAAAAATATTGCCCTAAATTTCACTACACTAAAAACACATGTAATTGGTTTTATATTGTATTGAACTTTTTCATAAGGATTAAAGTGCAAGGCACAGCCTCCCTTAGCCTGGGTGATGAAACTTTGGGCATGACGAAAAGCTGCATCTGAGGACAATACTAATTGTGAAGTTTTGATTAAGCAGCAGAGCAAAGCAAAACAAAAACCAAAGAAAAAAATATATAAGGGGAAGTTTGAAGACAGAAATAAAAATAATGGGAAACACTTTTAATTTATTATTATTTCTCTGATCTTTGTCAATGAGAATAATTTATAAAAGTCAGAGTCACTATTACAGTTTGTTTGAAAATCTACCTAGAAGAATTAACTATAAAATACCCAGAGTACCTTTGGAGACTTATTTTGTATAAACGCAGCTCTGTATTACTTGGGACAGTGAGGGTAGTGTACATATACCCCTCCCCCCATATATATATATATATATATATATTTTTTTTTTAATATATATATTTATTATTTTTTTTTAGACCTCTTTCTACAAGCACCCTCATCAATGAAATTTGGTATCTTGTCTGGCTGGCCATCTCCCACTTACCTTTCAAAACTTGGTAGAAGCTTCATATTGAAATGCAAGGGACCCAGAATCATCAAAACAAGAACAAAGCCAGAGCACTCAACACTTCTCAGTTTTGAAACTTACTACATTAATCAAGACAGTGTGTAACTGGAATAAGGATATACCTTTATATCAATATGAATAGAATTGAGAGTACAGAAATAAACTCATACATCTATGTTTAACTGATTTTCAACAAACAGGCCTAGACAGTCAATGTGAAAAAGACAGTCTTTTCAACAAGTGGTACTGAGACAACTGACTATTCCCATTCAAAAGAATAAAGTCAGACCCCTACAGCACACCATATACAAAATTAACTTAAAATGATTCAAAGTCCTAAATGTAAGTGCTCAAACTATAAAACTCTTAGAAGAAAACGTAGGTGTAATTCTTTATGACTGTGGCCTATGCAAGAGTTTCTTAGGGCACTAAAAGCATGATTAACCAAAGACAAAAAACAAAAAGATAAATTGGATTTTGTCAAAATTACAAACTTTTGTGCATCAAAAGACACTATCAAAACAGTGAACACTTATAGAATAGGAGAAAATATTTACAATTCAAATAATAATGAAGGACTCATAAGACTCAACAGTAAAAAGGCAAAAAAAACCCCCAAAACAATGAAAAGTGGGGAAAAGATCTGAGTAGACATTTCTCCAAAGAAGATATACTAAAGGCCAATAAGCACATGAAAAGTTGCTCAACATCATTGGTCAGTAGGTAAATGCAAATTCAAATCAAAACTACAATGAGTCACACCACTAGAATGACTATAATTTAAAAAACAGAAAAACAAACAAGCAAAAAAACCCCTCAAACCAACCTATGAACCCCTTATACATTGCTGTTCGGAATTTTAAATGGTGTAGCTGTTATAGAAAATAGTTTGGTAGTTCTTCAAAAAGTTAAATATAGAGTTACCATATGACCCAGCATTTCTACTTCTAGATATATACCCCAAAGAACTGAAAGCATAATAAGTTCACACAAAAACTTGCATGCTAATGTTCATAGCAACATTATTTGCAACAGCTAAAAAGTGTAGAATACCCAGTGTCTTTCAGCTAATAAATGGATAAACTCTATTTGGTATATCCATACAATGGAATACGATTCAGCCATAAAAAGGATGAATCTCGAAAATATTATGTTAAATGAATGAAGACAGTCACAAAAGACCACTTACTGTATGCTTGCATTTATATGAAATGTTCAGATTAGCGAAATCCATACAGACAGAAAGTAGATTACTGGTTGCCAGGAGTTGGAGGAAGGAGAAAATGGGGAGTGATTGCTGATGTGTACATGGTTTGTTGTTTGAGATGATGAAAATGTGTTGGAATTAGTGGTGATTTTTACATGACTCTGCTACTACATTAAAAAAATATAGTGAATGTTACACTTTAAAATGGTGAATTTTGTGGTATGTGGATTATATCTCAAGTTTTAGAAAAATTCAGTTGAAGCCACACTTCCTCTGTAATTGATTTTCTGGGCTGAGAAAAAAGTGTCCAACCTAGTGGAATTCCATTCCTGTGGCACCTTGTTCTTCTATTCTAAACTCACTGTTACTTTATTTTGTAATTAGTCTCCATACATCTCTGTCCCTTTTGAATCTCAGCTTCTAATGTACGGAGACTCTCTTTTGCCTCCTTGCCCTTCATTTATATAGCCAATTGAGAAATGCTTATTGTTTAAATAAAAAAGGGCACTCTTGGAGAGTATGAATACATCATGAAGACAGGAAGAAACTTTGATCATGTTTTTCTTTCGGAGTTTTGTGTGTGTGTGTGTGTGTGTGTGTGTGTGTGTGTTGATGGCTGGTACGGGGGTCTGAACCCATGACCTTGGTAATATAAGGCTGCATTGCCATGATCACAGTTATTGTTTCTTTTACTTTAGCAATACCAAAGGTTGCTAATGAGCATCTTGAATCGTGTGACAGGGGCTTGCTTTCACAACCACAGGGCCGCGTGAAGAAGCTATGCTGCACAATGTTCCTAAAACTCCCTGCTGAAAATTGCCTTCTCTTTATAGAACTCAGAAGGGGACAAAGAGTTTTCAGCTTCTCTAAGTCCCATAGGAATTTCTCCAGTAAAAGAGGTACCAATGAGCATTATACCACCGATTGAGGCTGCTGTCTTATCCAGGAGTAGTAAACAGCGTGCAAATTTTGACAGATTGTATAGCTCACTTATCTCTACCCTTGTTCACCCTACTGATATAAATCATCTGGCCAGCCCTGCACTGAAGAATATGGCCTACGGAAAGACAGTCATATTTCATTAACATCTACCCCATTGTATTCATATGTGATTATATAGCAGTCCCAATTATATCCTAGTTCCCTTCACATTTATAAAATTTGTAGTACTCCTCTTATGTTTGACAGGGAAAAAAATGCAGCATTTTTTCCATGTCGGAAGGTTATGTTATTACCTACTAAATAGTGATGTACGTTTTTGAGTTATATTTACCAAAATGGTTCCTTATCCTATGTTTTGTCCTTGCTTTAGAGAAGAGAAAGTAGAATGATTAGAGATTTAGCAGTGATTGTGAATATTATACGCCATGCACTTGAAACTCTCAAAAGGCTAAAAATAATTGTCAGTGTAACTTAATTATAGACTTTTAAATATAGATGTGTTGAGGTTACCTTTCTTTCAGAAAATGATAGTATTCTTTCCTGAAATATTATCTGTGTTCACATTTCAACACATTTCCTTATTAGTTTTGAACCTTCTCCCCTCAAGGGAAATTTATCCCCCAAATTATCTTCTCCTTCTTTTTCCTTTGAACATAGGATCTATCCAGCTAGGTAATGGATATGATCCTTAAGGGGTTTATCAAAAGATATTCTGTCTAGGGGATTCATGAGTCCTCTGAAATTATAGGTGACTTTTAAAAGTATGTTTTTATGTACGGTTCTCTGGGAAGAGAGTACATTTCTCGAAGCTGTCAGTGCCTTTGGTAATGGTCTCCACTTAAATTTTGGGCCCATTCTCATTACATAATAGTCATTCTTTTTTCAAGACTAGTATGCCCTCATTATCAGGCTAGATGGTATAAGGAATTAGACAAACACAAGCTATCATTCATGGACTCAGGTATTTAATCATTCAATTAAAGCGACAAGTCTTCTGTTTCTTCATTTTTACATGGAACAGAGTGCATTCATGACCTCCATGATCCCTTCCAGTGCTACAAATAAAAAATTGTGAATCATTATTCACACACAGCAGTGGAGTTAAAAAGACAGAACGAACAGATAATGCAGAGCCTTGGGACCTTTTCACATGGCAATCAGCCAATTGAACCTTACAATCCCAAGCTGGAAGACACCTAAAGTGGGACCATCCTGTCCAACCCCCTCATTTCACACAGGCTCCCTAACTTTTCATCAGTGATTGCAGCCAATGTGTGATGTGACTGTCACTGTTTGCAACACTGACTTTGAGTCTGACATTATCCTCCTCAAGTCTGAAGAATGGCTTTGAACTGCATGCCAGGCCGTGTGCCTGCCAAGGTTGTTCCCCGCTCCTCCAGGCTTCTGCTGTACTGCTAGAAGCGCTAGGAAGACTGTGTTCTAGTGACTCTTTCAAACTCCTCCTGCTCTGTTTCTAATTACCATGCTTCGACTCTGCACAACATCAGTGCAGGGCTTTGCCGCCTGCCCCCTTTCTGTGCAGCCTCGTGTGCGGTGCAGCTGGGGCAACGATTCCCCACTCTTTGAGCTCACCTCCCTTGAACTGCCAGGCCCCCTGAGAGGCGTAGCCCCAGCCAAGGGGTAGGACCAATCCTAACCTCATTTAAAGGGACCTCAAGGAAGTGTTGCGCTCCTGTCCACCTTCTAGTGAGTGGGATTTGCTTGGGACCTGAAGCTCTTCCCACCAGTGTGGAACTCAGTCCCTGTTTTTTTCTTCCTTTCTTTTCTTTTCTTTTTTTTCTTATTCTTGGTTCCTCCTACATTGGTAACCTGCCCAGTGCCTCTGTTACCATCCTCTGTTATACTTTTCATAATTTCCTCATGGGAACTGGACCTGCTGCAGAACCCCTATTCCCAGGTTCTCCCCATCTCCCTGCTCCTTACCTCCTGCAACTATTGTCCTTTTTCCTATACCATACACAGCTTCTTAATGTAGAGCCACTGTCTTCAGTAGGCTTGTTTTTTTTTTTTTTTTTTTTTTAATATTTACCTGTACATACTTATGGGGTATGGTGAATTGTTTTAATACATGCATATATTGCACATTCACTTAAGGTAGGTGGCATAGTTTTGTACCCGTTAGTCCACCACTTCTCCTCCTGCCCCCTGCTCTTCCCTCCCCTCCTGGCCTCTGGTAAGCATTATTCTACTCTCTACCTCTATGAGAACTGCTTTTTTTCCCCAGATTCTGCATATGAGTGAGATCATGTGGTATTTCTTTCTGTGCCTGACTTACTTCATTTAATGTGATGGTTTCCAGTTCCATCCGTGTTGCTGCAAATGATAGGATATCATTTCTTCTTATAGCTGAATAGTATTCCATTATGTATATATACTACAGATTTTTTAATCCATTCATCAGTTGATGGACATTTAGGTTGATTCTATCTCTTGTCTATTGTGAACAGTGCTGCAATGAACATGAGAGTGCAGGTGTCTCTTTGACATACTGATTTCTTTTCCTTCGGGTATATACCCAGTAGTGGGACAGCTGGGTCATAAGGTGTGATATCACACACACACAAAAGGTAACAATTTAATATTAATTATCAACCATCACTATGCTTAAAATGGATCAGATTTTTCCCACCTTAGGGATTTTCATTCAAGTCATATCCTCCCTGAGGGTCAACTAAACAGCAGATTTTCTCTTCTCTTTTCTTTTAAGAACTCTCTTCCTTCTCTGGCTTCACTTTCAGATTCCTATAACTTCCTAAGGCATAACAGTTTAGTCCTGCACACCAGACCCACACTTCTGACATAGCTTTGTGTATATGCTATACTTGTGCAGAAGCTATGAAAGTCCACTTTCACCTATGAAGCAGCAGGATTCAATTATTAGGCAGGAATCCACACCCTTCTCTCATCAGAGCTGATCCCAGGGGTGAGGTGCTAGGCTGTTCCTGATTATACTGACTTATGCAAATTATAAGGCAAAAGAAGTCACTTAGGCCTGATCAGGAACAGAGACTAGTGAAGTACCATAATAGATGTTGCATGGAGCACTTTTTGCTTTTTTCATTTTTTAAAAATTTTCTTTATTTATTTTAATGAAATGAAAACATTAATTAATTAATTAATTAATTAATTAATATATTTTTTGCCACTGACTGGTGGAGGGATTGCTTTTCTTCTTGAAGATGGTGAAAACAGATGCATGCTGAAAAACTGTATCTCATTCCTCTATACTTTTTATGATAATAAAGTTAAAGAAGCTGTTTTTAGAGTTTCCTCTTGTATTGGTTTGCAAGGGGTGCCGAAACAAAATACCACAGACTGGGTAGCTTAAACAACAAGAATTTGTGTCATCAAAATTATGGAGGTTAGAAGTCCAAGATCAAGGTATTGGCAAGGTTGGTTTCTTCTCTTTGGCTTGTAGATGGCCATCTTCTCCCCGTGTCTTCACATGGTTTTCTCTCTGTGTCCTAATCTCTTCTTATAAGGACACCAGTCATATTGGATTGGGGCACACCCTATTGACCTCGTCTTGACTTAATTACCTCTTTAAAGACTATCTCCAAATACAGTAACATTCTGAGGTACCAAAGATTAGTTCTTCAAAATATGAATTGGAGGAGACATAATTCAGCTCAGAACATCTCTTGACTGAATATCTCCTGGATTCTGTGGTCAAATACATTGGGAAATCTTAGTTTGAATCTAAATAGGGTCACCATACAACCCAGTAAATGCCTGTTGCCTTATGTAATTATTTGTAGTAAGCCCTTTTACTCTCAAAAGTGTTCTGGTTGGTCTGGATATTATTTAGTGTTGGGAAACTATAGGAAAATGGTCAGGGCCCCTCAGATGTTCAGAATCTTGCCAAACATTTGATGTAAATATGCACATGCACCCAGGTGTTCCTTGGTTTTTGTCTAATGTAATTGTGCATGTGCACCCAGGTGTCCTGGGTTATGGACTTGATTATAAAGGACGAGTGGCTCTGATCCATAGTGCCCCCCACCCCCGGGATGCCCCCTTCCCTTGGGAGGGGGCATGGGGAGGCTGCTGCTGCTGCTGGAGGCTGTTGCTGCCAGTGCCCCCAGGACCCTCCGAGAGGCCACAGCCACCACCAGACCTATAAGCTGCTGGACCTGTAAGCTGCTGCTGCCATTGCTGAGGACTGAGCTCATGTCCTCTGCTAACAGCTCCTGGGATCTTTCCCAATTACCTAGCATGGACCTGAGTGTGAGGGGTCTGGGGACCCAGCCTGGCATGTGAGGGGTCTGGTGACGCAGTCTGTACAATGGGTTTGAAGGGTCAGAGCCCTAGCTCTGACAATATAAATGGAAACTTAGTATAACTAAAATAATGAAACATTTTGGCTTTAGTTATGATTTGCCTTACTCGACAACTGGCGTAGTTGTGTAACTTTACATTTAGTTACTCTAAGTCTAATGCAAGTTCCTTGGTTTTGTCCAGTTTTCCCTAGTATACCAAAAGCCATCCCAGGAACATCAGACACCATTCTGAGTAAGGTTACTGAATATTAAATTGGGCTGTGCTTACCAGTTTAATATTTACTCTGGATTCCAAAGCTTTCTTGGAACATCGACATAGACTTTCAAGGAAATACCTTCGTAATAACTTAAGTGTGTTTATGAGGCAGGTGAGATGCATTCTGGAAATAATTGCCTAAAGGACATTATCTTTTTGGCCTATTGCTTGAAAATGTGCATACCTATATTACGTAAAGGCTGTCATTTTATCATTTTTCCCAGGATAAAATTGGATTTTCTATACTGTCACTGAAATAGGGAAAATCACCTGAGGGACTGGTTAGAGGAAGCTGTTTAAGAGTATCATTCAAATTTGTACTTTAAAAAAACAGATTATTGAGCATGGTTAGCAATGAACTGGAATAGATCATGCTGAGTAAAAGATCAGTTGGGATACACTGATTTTCGACACTCTAGACTATACCAAAAACTCAATTATAAATCTAATTACAACTTTAATTGTTAAACAATCAACCAGATTATTTTCTGTTGCTGGGTGTTTTGTTTCCTGCTGACTGATAAGCAGGTGCATCTGCAGGTGTTAACTTTACAATCACCATGAGACCTAATCAGCTCTACCCTTTCCTACTTTCTTTTCACATCATCTGAGGGCACTTCAAAAAGTTCATGGAAAGATTTGTGTGATCTTTCAATTCTATTTTTCCACAAACTTTTTGAAGTACCCTCATATATGAAGCCACAAAATCTGCAAAAAGCTGAGGTACAAACCATTCCTCTCAAGGTAGGCACATCAAACTGGGGAAGGATTTGTGGCAAGAAGGGGAAGGGGCAGGTGCTGCAGACCAGCAATCCCACAGTATATTTGACTGAATAATGGTCCTTCCAGACTCCCTCTAAAAATTAACTCCTTAGTCAAATAAATTTGGGAGATCTTCCAGACTATAGCGCTTTTGGAGACTTGAAAAACACATTACAATAATAATGGTCTAAAAGATCTATGATAAAGAAATCTCTGTAGGTTAGTTTGACCCTCCATTTCCTTAACAAATTTACCAAATTTACTTTTGTAAATGTTAGTTAGCAAGTCGCAAGCCTGAGGAATTAATGATGATGGGAGGGAGAAAAGAGAAGAAAGGCTTTCGGGAGCCCCTGTGTCTAGTAGAAAGCATTGAGAGTATTCAATAATCACATGGGGGTGTATGCCTGTATGTAAGTCACAATCTTTGTGAATATACAGGTGGTATCACGTTTTGTTGCTCAGGTGTCAAGGAAAGAAAGTTCATTACCTGTCCTGTTTCCAGTAGACAGAGCTAATTTCACATGCAAAAGAGCTACCAAAGCCTAGTTTCAACTTATTGCAAAAATGGTCTATGTTTATACTCCTCAAAAGTCTAATAACTTAGATGGTTTTCTCTCAAATGACATAATATCCCAAAGATTAAATTTTTCAATTCTCATTGAAAAATTTAGAACTGAGTGGCTATTGATAGGCAAAACAAAAACAGAACACATTTTTTTCATCCAGATGTATCTCTCAAATGAAATTGTATGAGATTGAAATTTACAATGCCAGCAGTTTGAAGCAAATGCAATAACACTTTAAAGTAGCATTACAAGATTTATATTTACATACTTAAAATTCAAGAACTCTTTGGAGAATTCTGGAGATGGAAAATGCTTACTTTAGGAGCACTCGATTATGTTTTGGTTCAACATTAAACCATAAAAGAATTCATGAAGCATACCTAACATGTGGTTCTTAAGAGTCTGCTTTGCAATTACAGTTTTCAAATAATTCAAGTGGTAAAAAAATACAAACAATCCTCTATCATCAAGATTATGTACAGAAACCATCTCATGGATGATCTAAAATAGTAGATAACCACCAAATTGTGTATATAATCACACTGTTTTAGACCTTTATTTTGTAGCACTAATAACTCCCACAGAACTTTTTTTAATGATGGAAATTCTCTGTAAAAGCCTTGAGGCTTCTTCAAGGCTATTAAGCATTTGAAATGTGGCTAGTATGACTCCATTTTTAATTTAATTTAATTTTAATTAATTTAAGTTTAAAGTTAAATAGCAACATATGGCTAGTAGCTACCATACTGGAAAGCATAGCTCTAGCCTTTCTATATCATAAGCAAGAATGGAGAGCTCTTCACATGCAAAGAATTTCTGTGGTAGACGTAGTAACATTCTGCTTAAGATGTTCCATTGTGATGCTCCATCCTGTTGAGGAAGAACTTTTTACCCCAGCTTCTGTGAGTGCTGTTCAGCAGACAGCCTTCAGTTGTTAAGATTTTTAGGGTTTGCCCTAGTCACAGATAATCACTTCACTCAGTGGCATGCCATTCTTGGGGAGGCACACCTCCAATGACTGATTGCAGACAGGGCATTAAAAACTAGGCTATTTGGACTACTAATGGAAAAGTCTGATAGGTCATATACTAATGTGTGGTTGGACTGTTTTGCAGTCCCATTCTCCCCCTGTCTATTCCTACTAGTGCTGCTTGTGTTCCACAGATGTTGATCTGTTATAAAAATCCTGCAAACCAAACTCTCAGTACCTGTTTCTGGAGAACCCTATCATCGTCAGTCTCTAAGAACTAATATGGAGTGGTTTTTAGAATAACTGGTAAGTGGGAACAAAACCCCAACAAAGTACAAATGAGTATTTAAAGTATGCTATATTATATAAAATCAAAGGGCAAATAAGAAGATATACATGTACTTGTTTATTTTCTATAAAAAGAAACACAGAAGAGACAAACCAGAAATGGTAAGTTTGATTTGGGAGTAGGTGAATTGGGGTGCAAGAATTGAAGGGGGGGGGATGGTTAGTGACACTTCTTCAAGTTATACGTTTTTTTATAACTTTGACTTTTGGAACCATATTATATTTTACAATAAAAGAAGGAAAGAAGGGGAAAAATAAAATGAAATACAAATAGAAACAAATGAATCTAAGTATATTTCAAATAAATATCAACTACACTAAAGGGGGGAAATAAAAAACAAATCCAAGTAATGTTTGACCACGGTATTTTTTTTTTTTTTAACATATCCTCAGTTCAAAGGTAAAAATAACCATACAAATATATACATAGCTTGTTTTTCACAGTGCTATGAGGCAGTAATTCTGTATTCTAGGTTTGGGTAAATGGATAAGTATATTAATGATAATGGGAGCCGTGTTTCTCACTGTTGATGAGGGAAGTTGCAAATATGGAAGAGGGAAAACTCGAATAAACTCCATACGTGTTAGGTTGAAATTGAAGATTTTTTTTTATCAATCTATATATACCTATCTCTACTCATATCCATCTATCTATTTACATATATTTTCTAGCTTTGTCCGTTAAATGGACTTAAAACAATGATATCCCAGCAACAGACAATAGATTCAGCACCCAGATATTTCCTGATACTGATATCTGTACTGTAGTTTTGTAAGTGAATGTTATTGTTTCTAGGAAATAAAGCACACTAAAGTATTCAGAAATAAAGGGGCAGGATGTCTGTCATTCACTGTCAATATGGTTCAGAAAAAAAATATATATATATGTACACATGCACACTTTCTATAAATATAGACATATTTACATATTTTATATATACTTAAATGTAAATGTATATATTCTATATAAAAATATAGCCACACATATATTTTGTTGGAGCAAAAGAGAATGATAAAGCAAAAGGGGCAAAGGTAAACAATTGGTAAATCTGGGTAAATGCTATTCAGAGATTTTTGTATTATTCTTGCAACTTGTCTTTAAGCTTGAATTATATTGAAATAAAATATTTTAAAAATAAAACAAGAAAATAAACTGATATCTATTTCCATCACTGCTTTTTGGAATTCAGAAAAAATATAACTTGTATTGTTCTATCCCCCCCATTGTTTCCCTATTACAAAGTATGTTGTCTTATGTAATGAGATCTTACAATTCACAGTTACATTGCACTTTGCCTTTTGCATATGAAGACTGACAAATAAGTGGTTTCATATCTTGGTTTATTTTTCTATCTAAAGTTTAGAGTTACAGAATGAATTTGAAGTGAAGCTCTGAAGAAACTACAAATATCTTTACCATAATAGGTTTGCAAAGAAGGTGAAAAGTAAACAAAAGTCAAATACAAAATACAAATATAAAACAAAGAGTAAACTTCCGTATGAATAAACACAGATGATAAAACATTTTAGCATTCTTATAGGTACATAAAGTAAAATAATTATAAGTGAATTGTTGAAAAAATATTTAAGAAACACAATTATTAATGAAATTCAATATTTTATTATCAGCTACTACTAAACTGGGGGTTTAAAAAGAGATTGCTATTATCTTTATGTTGCTTTTATCATTTGATAGTGAATGTAAAAATAATTTATTAGGACTTTTATAAGTTCATACCTAATATTAGTCATACTAATGATGTTTTCTCTAGACAGGAAAATCTCCTGCTACTATAGTTTATAGGTCCTGACCATGGCAGACAAATGCATGAAAACTGAATGGGGAAAGTGAAATTAAATGTGTTGATCAGCATGATTTATTATTCCACAGGCTCATTCCTGTTCTTTTACACTATTTTAACTGATATTTTCTGCTCAGTTACTGCCCAGTTTCTTGAAAAGGTGGGTTGTACTCAAGATTGTATCAACAATTTGAATCTTTGAGAAAGATAAGATTGCATTTTACATACAATTTGAAGCTATTAAATGAAAAGGTTAATAAAGTTGTGCAAATAACAGATTTTAAATATATTCACCAAAATAACCCATATAATTTTGGGGTTGAAAAAATAAAACTCAGGGTGTTTTGTTGGTTGTTGTTCCTCACATTCTTTGGTTAGTTGATTAATTGTTCCAGTTATTTATTTTATAATATGCAGTTACTGTTTTTGTAGGTTAAAAAAAATGGCAGAGTATTGATAACTACATATGGTTCAATCTAAATTTGTCCTGAGATTATATTGCTGCAGTCTAAACATGTAGGCAAGTTTATAATTTTACCACTGTATTTTATATTTCATTTTCAATATTACCTTCAAACATGTGTTGAACACAAAACTAAATCCCAACCATATTCAGCACTAAATTTGAATCATTTATTTATTTATTTTTTTTTTGGTGGCTGGCTAGCATGAGGATCCGAACGCATGACCTTGGTGTTACAAGGCTGCGCTCTAAACAACTGAGCTAACCAGCCAGCCTTTAAATTTGAATCATTTGAACGATATCATACCCAAACTGCATCTTTTATTTTCATAAATCTCATATGCCTAACTTGTATGGTGGATATAAAATAATATTAGTGGACTCTCCACTAGGTTAGAGGTTAGATAACAGGGGATTTAAGTGCTTGTTATGCCAATTACATCACTTTGATTAAGGTTCAGTTCACTTGTCTGCAAGGTGGGGTCAGTAAAATCTGCCCTGTTGAAGGGGCCAGATAAGGTAAAAAATAAGAAGTACTATAAAAATTTAAAACTAATTCAATTGTTTCAATAGCTTCTTACATTCATTGTGATAAAAATTTATCGGTATTTTTTTTTAAGGTGTGGATTTTATCATCCTCTTAGAATTCATCATAGATTATTGTAGGAGCTTTGATTCTTAAACAAAACGAACTGATTGTCTCAATTGATTGAATACTTGTTTAATTTAAAGTAGAGAGCTCCCAGTATGATAATAAGTAAAAACTATTCTGAATGGTACACTGATTTCTTATGAACAATAACTCCTTAGAAAATATTCTTGGTAGGCTATAATCTTAGACATTTCAACAATCGAGAATATGCCTGTACGGGGCCAAAAAACTTATGTTATCAAAATTATTTTTTAAAACAAAATAAAAATTTTTTTAAAGGAACAGTTTGAATTTAGTCTATCTTTTCAATATGAACATGTTGTGAATTAAGCTTTCTGAAAAAATTTAGACTATTAAACAGAGCCACTCTAAATGATACTAAGAATCAAGTTGAACAATATTTCATGTAGATCTAAAGCCTTCAGAATGCATACAAGTCACAGTGAAATAATATCAATACAGATACTCTTTATTTTTCCCCAACCAAGTGACAATGCCTTCCCTACTGTGAATATCTAACACTTTGCTTTGACAACTAGGCACATATTTGTATTTTCTACTATTCTAGTCAGGAAATAGTTCAACATTGTCTCAGTTGATTTAGTGCCAACTCAAGTCAGTCCTTTGACATTTGTCCAGGTAACTGGACCAAGAATACCTGGTGAAGACTTGTCACAGATTACAGTGATATTCTTTATTCTTTGAATAGTTTTGGTTGGCAGGAGTGATGTCGAACAGACAGTAGATAAAACAACACAGAGATCCACTGAATTGTAACACTGGGAATATTAAATAAACTGTGTCATTTGATACACTTCACTAGAGTAAAATCACTGAAAAGACTCTCCCCTCCAGAATTTAAAACAAAGAAAAAGGAAAAAAAAAGAAAGAAAGAAAGAAAGATTATAGCAAATAGAGGGGGACATAAATACAAAGCTTTAAATCAGGATAGATTTCAGGAAAATACGGCGTAAGGAAATTCAATTTTAAGTCAAGATGAAAGAAACAGCTTGGATTTCAATTAACTAGTAGTCAATGGATTAGCCAGGCAGTTATTTGGAGGTGGTACTAAAATTAAAATCAACACTGTAGCCAAAAGAGAATTCCAAAGATAAATTATTCAAGAAAGTCTATGGAAAGGAAAGGATTTCTGACTCCCAATACTATTTCTAGTTCTTCAGATTTCAGGCAACTTTAGTTCTTAGAAATTGGGAAAGGATTTTCTTTTACATGTTTGGGGCTCAGAAAATAATATCCCAAAATATGGTGCTTTGGTATGCTGAGTGCTTTGAATTAAAGGAAATTAAAAAGCCTCAGAAATAAGCCTCAGAACAGAGGTTTCTCTCTGACCTTCCCCCACTCCCCATCTCTCTGACCTTCTTTCTTGCCCAAAGCACTAGGAGGGACTCTCTGGAATTTCCTTATCTGACTAGAGAAATTTTTCCAAAGAAAAGCAATTGTCTTCAGACCTCCTCACTAGGAATCGCATCAAATAGCCAGAAAAGATTAATCACCAGAGAAAAAAAGAAGCTAAAAGTCATCACTATGCCCAGACAGAATTTTCCTCTATTCTTCAGAGGGCATCTCCAAGAGATTACCTAGGAACTTTATCTGCATAATAAGACAACTTTGTTCATAGTGAAGTTGTGCCTTTCACCTTCCTGCCACCTCTCCCAGAGCTCAGAGAAACTTCGTCCCAGGCCATTGTTCTTTGGGCTCATTCATTTTTCATAAAAATCACTTACCACCTCTGTTAACTTTTCTACAATCCCCCCTATGAAGAGGCTATATGTATAAGCCTCAAGCATCTGGCCTTTCTTTGAGTCTCATATTTGCAGGACTCCTGTGTACATATGCAAATTAATAAATTTGTCAGTCTATTTCTCCTATTAACCTGTCTATTGTCAGTCATTTCAGTGAAACTTCAGAGTGTGGAAGCTTTCCCTTCACCCTTATTCACTTCTCATTTTTCTATTTTTCTGCTTACCCCATAGCTTTCTGATTCTCTCTCTGTTTTGGCCCTTACACTAGTAGCTGACTAATGACTTTAGACCAAACACACTCCTATTATAATTGATCACCGGTGTGGTAACTATGACAAGTTACTGTAAGTATCAGTTCTTATGCCCCATTTACCTGAGTCTCTGGTTAAAATGATCAAGGTTCTTGTGCTTCAAGTTGATAATAGAATTTTGCAATATAAATCCTGAAGTCTCTTAGAATTCTAAAAGTATATGGCTCTCAGAAATGGTATTTGCTTGGACCATAGTTTAGTGTACTTGAAACACTTCCAGCAAGTTGGTGGAAACAGTTGTAGGGGATCAGAATATGCCACCCCAAAATATGCCACTTTAACATAAGGATTATTTTGAGCTTATGACAACTAAGAAACAGAAGATGCCAAAAAAAAAAAAAAAAAAAAAAAAAAAAGCCTCTCTGCCCCCCTTCCCTATTTGCTTAAAATCAGGTTTAGACTCTTAATCAACCCCAAGGTACGGAGAAGAAGAATCTACATAACAAATCTTACTAAAACAAAACTCATCTTTCATTAATCCCCTCCATATATTTTTCTTCCCACAGTTTGCCACTCCTGAAATCCTAAGCCCCATTTCCTTTGTTTTGTTACTTCTCTACACATTTATTATTTTTGTTAAGATACTATGTAAGCCTCAATTTCTTACTCATCACTGAATCCCTCCCACATGTCAGGTGCTGCATGTGTTAATAAACCATTTTTCTCTTGTTAGTCTGTCTTTTGTCAGTCTAATTTTCAGGGCTCCAGCCAGAGAACTAGACAGTAGAGAAAGAAGTTGCTGGTTTGTTTTTTTTTTTTTTTCCATTCCTTACACAATTATGATGAAGTCTTTGATATTTAGATGTAATCTTTGAAACATTTAATAAATTATCAAGAGAATTAAAGAAATAGATTAGATCTTTGATTTCCCAACATCTTAAATGCAATTTCCAAACTCTTTGAATCTAATGGAGCATTGCAAATGTTAGCTTAGCATAAGAACAGCCATGTTAGCATTTAATGATGAGGAAAGAACTCAGCTTGAACAATGAACGATCACTGCAGTTTGTAGAAGTCATAAAGCAAGGCCATAGCTTAGCAACTTGCAAAACTAACAGTCTCCTCTGAAGTTGCATGTATCCTGGGCAGGAGATAAAGCCAGAGCCAAGGAGTCTGAATCAAGGATTGACAGGACTAAGCCCAAGGACGAAAATTAAGACATACTGATCTGCACATAGTCACCAACCCTACCCCTGCTGTATTTTTCAACACACTTCTCCCTTTGTCCTTTTATCTTACATAACCCCCTCCCAAAACCCTAAGATGGGGATACAATTCCTCAGACATCTGATAATATACTTCCTGCCTCACATGAGCATTTGGCACTGACGAGTCTGAGTCTTTTGTTTCTGAGTGCAGAGCCGCTGGTAACGAATCCATTCAATTTCTGCTATTTTGAGGGACAGAAGAGATGTGAGAGAGTTGATAAATGCATTTAAGAAAAAAAAAACATGTATTTTGTTAACAAAACTGTGAGGAGTACGTGCTTACACACACTTTCTTAAAGCAGTTTTAATTAGGTTAACCAAAGCCAAAGTAGAACTCAGGATCAAAATCATCTAAGGCAAGCAGTCACATCAAGGGAATAAGTTATTCATTTGACAAATATTTATTGATATCATACTGAGTTCAAGAACTAGACTGAGATTTCAGAACACATATGTTAGAATCCTGGTTGACATAAAGGCAGCAAAACAAGACACTGCAAGAACAGTGACATAAAGTCACAAAGTTTAGGTCAGTAGCCACAGAGGTCCAATTTAGGGTCCCTAACTCTAACCCTATCCCTAATCAGATGTGGTAGATGAAGAATAAATAAAGCTTCTCTAGCTCAGTGGCTTTCAAACTTCAGTTGCTTCAGAATCACCTGACTGCTCCTGTTAGGTAGAATACAAATGGTTGGGCCCCTCCCTCAGGGTTCTTACTTAAGTCTGGGGTGGAGCTCAAGATTTTTCATTTCCTTACAAATAGTCTTGTAAGATACATGTTAGTATAATCCTCACTTTTATTGTGAAGAAAATATGACTCAGAGTAGTTAAAATGCTCAACGAATCCAAAGACTGGTTTGTTTGTTTTTTAAGAGAATGATCACAAGACATTCTTTCCTGAGTTATAGGAGCAAATGTAATTTAGAAACATTTAACTCTTTGCTCAGACTCTATAATAACCAAGAATTATCTGGATATGCAATGAGACTGACTGAGCAGAACTACCTTTTAAGGAGTTCCTGTGTCTTGTTTGGACAATCCATTTGGATTGTATTGTGGAAGAGTGTGTTGGGACTCACTAAATGATACCCCAAAGTGAAGGTATCAGAAACAACCTCAGAAGCAAAGTTTTTCTCTGACCTTCTTCTTCTCTCCTGTCTCTCGTCCTTCCTTCTCCCCCAAGGGAAGCCATAGGAACTAGGATCCCTCTTCCCTAAGTGGGTCATAGAAACCAGAACCCCTTTTCCCCCAAACCAGCCATAAAGTCAAAAAATATTGTTCTAATTTTCCTCCTGCCTTTCTGTGTAACTGCTAGTCATCAAGAAATTAAAATATTCATTCCAGAGAGGTCCTTCCCCATACCCAGGAGGAAAGAATGCTGCAGACAGAGGCCAAGAAGAATCAAACAGACAGGCTTTGCTGAGTTTTCCCACTCAGGTCTACTACCATTAGATCTTACTCTTTTTGTCTAATCACAGTTCTGCATGGCTTCAGTCTTCACTGAACCTAACTTCAGTTAGGTTCAGTCTTCACTGAACCTAACCATAAAAATGGGCACTCTTCCCTGTATCTTTGGGTCTCTATTTAGAAGGCTCTTGTGCCATGTAAAATTATGATCAAATAAATTCGTTATGCTTTTCTCTTGTTAACCTCTTTTGTGATAGGAGTATTGGCCAGGACCCTTATGCTAAGGAGAAAAGAGATCACCCCCTTTCCACCCCTACAAGTGCATTGGTGTTCTTGTTTAAAAAACACCTACTTAAATTAATACAGAAATTGTACTTCTCTGAAATAAAAAGGAATGAACTACTGAAACATGTAACCATGAATAAATATCACAGACATTATTCTGAGAAAAATAACCTGCATACAATAGATCACATACTGCATGTTTGCGTTTTTATGCAATTCTAAATTTTTTTACCATCAACAATTGAGACCAGTGGTTAGCTAGGGCTGGTAATGGGGAGTGACTCTGAATGGACTCAGAACTTTCTCAGGTGATGGAAGCTAAGTACACACAGGGGTTTCATGGGTGTATCCATTTGTCAGTTAAGATGTATGCATTTAAATTTATGTAAATTTTATCTGGAAAAACAGTGAGTAGTGCTGTGCATGAGGAGATGTACAGACAAAACAAAAATGGTAGAATGTGGATAGTTGATGAAATTGAGTGAGACCCATGAAATCTTCATTACACTATTCTATTTACTTTGTTAATATTAACAAACACACAAAATTAAAAAAGAAAAAAAAAACAGCTCCTTGGATTTTTGGTTGTCCTCAACTACTTCTTTAGCACTTATCCATCCTTAAATCACCTAAAAAAACAAAGTTTCTAAAATTTAAAAAAGGGATAGTTTTATATTAGTCCCTTCAATAATCATTTAACTGACAGTATTGTGAGATTACTAAGTCAGATATGGTGGTTCACTTTGGACAAAGTATTATTTGTAGTTTTTATTTACAATTTACAACCTGCCTTTTCCTACCCTTCCCAAGAAAAAGATCTGTAGAGAATTGCATTATTTAAAAAAAAAAATGTAAACAAAAACATAAGACACATAGATACTGAGAAAATTTCAGGAGGAAAGGATAAGTGAATCAGTAGCTAGGGATATAAATCACTGCAGTTAATCAGAGCTTCTCAGCAACCAGGGAAAAAGATAAATATATTTTGTTTTTTCTGTGCACTGTATAGAGGTTCATATGTAAAAAAGAGACATCCCCACCCTCGCCTCTGACATTATATTTGAAAAGGAATTTTTCATGAAGGACCTATTTAAATGACACTGAATAACATAGTAGATAATGTCATTTATTGTACTGATATTTCATCATTGGCACTAAGAGTTCTAACTTATAATTTTGCCCAAAATGTTTATATAGCAATTTCACCTTTGTTTGAGAATATAGGCAGCACACATGACTACTCATATTGTAAAAAGTTTCTTTAAAAAGTATTCTAAAGGAATGATGGAAATAGAAAATCGTCCTTTGGCAAACGCCACAGAAATAATTGCAAGAGACAAGAATCATTGATGGTTGCTAAAACTTGGGGGAAAAGTATAACAATAAAGAGGATATTTACAGTCTTAATTAATAAGATACTTATTAATTACAAAGAAAAAAAAACTCTACAGTGGAGAAAATAGGCAGACACCGTCATAACCTATGGATCAAGATTAGCATCATGAGAAATGAGACATATGAACAATATGTACATCCTGATACGCTCTAAGAAGGGCACAACATCTTTTCTGCAGTATTTCTGCCAAAAATGTATAACCACAATCTAATCATTACAAAATATTAGACAAGCTTGATGGAGAGATATTCTACAAAATAGCATGCCGGTATTCTGTAAAAATGTCAAGGTAATAAAAGAAAGATGAATGAACTTCCATCTTTCTTTTATTCCAGATTGGAGAAGATTAAGGAAACAAGGCAACTAAATGCAATATGGAATTCTAGATTGGATGCTGGACCAGAAAAAAAAAAAAATTGTGAGAGAATTGGAGAAATTTGAATAAAGTCCATAATTAGTTAAGAGCATTATATCAATCTTAATTTTATGGCTTTGATAATTGTTCATGATTATCTAAAATGTTAATATTAGAGGATGCTAGAATAAAGGTATAAAGATTCTGTATAGACCACATTTGCAAATTTTTTGTAAATTTAAATGAATTCTAAATAAAAGTAAAAAAAAAAAAACATTCTGAGATTGCTTAATACTCTGGCCAACATTTTGTAAGACATGATGGAATTTCTACATTTATGAAATGACCTGGGCCAAGAAAATGTTAAGGGTAAATGTTGCCAATTGGACAACTTACCAATGTAAACAGAACACTCATAAAATATCTGCTTTCAGTAGCATTGCAGCCCAATGACTTGCCACAAAGAGTGAGCTGCCAAATGCAGCATCCTGAAGCTGAGAGCAAAATCCAGGGCAGTGAAAGCTTTTACAAATGAGAGAGCTGGACTGTTGTTTTTGGTGATACCTGGAAGTTGTAAATGGACAGCTACTAATTCTTATTTCAAACTCAAAATGACAACACAATGGACTGTACCAAATACAGATAAGTGAGGTTCCAGAGAAAATTCTTACATGCATTATTAAGGGAGTACTTTTGTAATATATAGAAAACAAAGCAGTAATCAGTAGAGTAGACCCAAGGAAATTTATAAATTATAATTCATATTTGACTCAATTTACTTCCTTTTTGGAGAAAATTACTAATTGATTGATAAAGTTAATGTATAAAGAGAAAGAACAACTGGACTTGAGTAAGATAATTAGTAAAGGCTTTTGTGATATTTACAGGAAAAAAGGAAAAATATTGGCAGAACAGATGGAAAATTACATGATAATTTTGGTTAGTTTAATTACCGACTGCAGAGTACATGGTTAATGGACAAGTGTCATACTGGAAGAAATTTCAAAGAGCTTTTTCCTCAGCCAACTTGTATGAACAGAATATTTATCAATGACACACTGGACAGAAATTCAATGACACAGTGAGCACCTGCCAGAGTCACAGTTGTCTTCTCTCAGCCACATAACTCACACTACTATGAACACAGCCTACTGAGAAAAGAGAGGGTGTTTGATGCAAAGATGACCATCTCTATGCTGCCAGTGACTGGCCAAACCAATGCGGTCCCTTCTCTTAGGGAACCAGCGAATTTGATCACATTAACTCCATTCTTCTCTAGCTTCTTCTTCCTCCACTTTTATCACCTAATTTGACCATGTGTAACCCTAAACTCTGGACTTAAGAGTTATTACAGCTGCCCCAAAGCAGCAGACATTTCATGCTTCTGGGTATTTGTACATGCTTGTCACCTGCAAAGTGCCTACCCCTTATGGTGTTAATTTAGTATACCAGTCAACCAATAATAACACATAAAATAGGTTGGCCATCTGTTCATGATACTGCAATTTATTGAGACAGAAGTCTATTATAATTTTTTTTTAAAGTTTTATTCCAACAATTTGCCAGTCTGTAATTTTGAGAGGGTAAAAAAAAAAAAAAATCACTTTTTAAAATACGAGTATGGGGTGGTAGATTTGACTTTACTAAACCCTGATTAATTTAGGTAGCATGTACTTCTCAATTGCAACCTTGTAATGCTTACAGGAATAATAGAGATGAACAACAAACTTACCAACACTTGGGTAACCAGGCGTAGAAGGGTCTCCTCCTGGATTCAGTGACACCATGAAGGTTTCATAACTAAGATTTGCCGTCTTTGGTAAATCACAAGGATCAATATATAGAAGAACACCTCCAAATCCAGCCTTCTCCAATAAGGAAAGCTAAAAGAGGGAAATAAGCTATTAAAGATATTATCATACACATTAAAAGTTCATATACTATAATTTTACACATGTGGCTAAGATAGGATGATTCCTTTTTCTGTGTTTTTTTTTTCTTTTAAAATAAGCAGACACTTCAGATTTCCTAATTATCGAGCCCCATTAAAGGGTTTTTCTACCCACCTGTTCCCTGTCCTCTCTCTCTACAATATTTAAACAACATTCCTATAATGCCTATATTTGATTTCAGTTGTTTATTTATGGAATGTATCATTCTCTTTTTTAATCGTCTGAGTAGATCTGGACTTTCTACTTTTGTGAAATTAACAGAGGATCTACACACACAAGGTTCTAGTTTTAAAAGAGAGTTCTTATGTCCTTCCCTACAGCAGAAGTTTCCAACAGTATTGTGATATATTTCCTCCAGGGCTGAGACTGTCATGCCAGTTGTTAAAACGTTAAAATTCTTTCACACTGTTTGGCAAATAGCAGTGTCCTCAGCCTCCTGAGGGGCCTCACCATGCTAGTCAATCCTGGTCTCTGTCCTGGATGCCCCAGCCAGACCTGCCAGTTAGGGCAAGTAAGGGATTTTAACATAACCCAGTGAGGGGCCTCCTTCTGAATAATCAGCTCCTGCTCTGTCCCTGTCATTAAACATGTTGAAAGTAGCCCCTAGCTACCTCCTTTGCGACATATTTACGAAAACATTCCTCTCTGTTCTTTAGTAAGTAAACAATAGGTAAGTATAATAGGACAAATGAACTTGACCCCATCCTAAGTTCTCTGTTTTAATTTGTTAAATCGATTTCTTTGGTGATATGTTGTGACTCCTTTTATAATAAATATATAACATGCTATTTTTCTGTAGCTGATGGGCTATAAAGAAGCAATGAGGTTTAATCGAGTACTATTTTTGGCCAGTTTGTTGCTCTCCCACAGCCCTGAAGGGATAGCCCTATATGCGATGTGTCTCCCTCTTCCGTCCTCTACCTGCAGTGGTTGCACTTAAGGTGGACACCTCTTCAGTGCTGTCGCCTTTGGTTCCTGGTGCTGTCGCGTTTGGTTCTTGGTGCTGTCTCTCACTGGACTCACAGAGCTCTTAAATCAGTAGCTTTAATTCAGTAACTATTTATTTCAGAAATTATTGCTGGTTTCCAATGAAGCTGGCAATATAGGACTCTGCCTATATTGAATCAAATGAAAAATGTTCCTCTGTATTGTGAACATGCTGAGGTTGGTGTTGGTCAAAATGTTCAAGTGATCTACTACTTTGGTGGGATTATGTTTTTAAAAGCCCGTTTAAGGGCAAGCCAATGCAATAGGGATGAACCTGCTGTCACGGGGCTGTCTGTTTTGGCTGCTGGCAGACTGTCCCTAGGCATATGTGAGGGTGTTTAGCCCTGCCCAGCACCGCTCCCAGAGTTAGATAGCCTGAGACTTAGGATGATGATTATACTGGGGCCTAATTCCTGAGAAGAGGAGGCAAATGTTACCCCAAAATTTCCTGACAGGGAGCTTTGACTGTCCCTCACTTCCCCTCTTGAGTATGTATGTGATGGGTTTGGGGTTCTTCATCTTGTAACCCACCTTGCTCAGGGCATAGAAACTGTGAGCCTGTGAAGGAAACTGGTCACAAAAAAGGAGCCAGCAGTCAAAGACAGAGATCGGAGTTGGCAAGAGAAGACACACTGTGCACAGACTCCAGGTCCAGCTGTATTCCTTTCAATTGGACTGGGTGAGCTTCTCCTGCCTTTCTTTCAGAGGGCTTCCATCACTCGCAAATAAATTAATTGTAACCAAAACAAGTGAAAAAGCATTAGAATGGAAGATGATTCTGGATTTTGGTACCAGCCTTGACACTAAATAAGCTATGTGACAAGCTATGTAATCGCCTTAGGTCTTGGTTTCATCATCCATAAAACGTAATGATTGAAATATACTATGCTCAAAGATCCTTCCTGCTATAAATAAAAAAACCATGTAGCCTAATCTAATGACTTTTTAAAATGTTTAAGAAGACTTATTTACTTGTATTTTTAAATATATTGTCACATATGAAATTTGCTTTTAAACTATTGGTCAGGAATACACCCTCCAAAAATAACACTATTTTTATGGTTTAAAAAGATCCTTAAAACAGCCTTATGATGTAGTTTCTCAGAATGTACAGTATCAATATTTTAATTTTTCATTAAACTTCTATTAGGGACAAAATATATGGAAAACTAAAATGTTTAGAATCTATACATTAAAATTCTTCTGAGTAACTGAACTATTCCTTTCTTCCTTTTCAGATCTAATTTAATCTTGCACTGTAAAATGCTAATTTTATCTTTCAAAACTATTTCACAGTGTTTACTGTAGGGTACTGAATAAATAAGCTGACAAAGTCCTTGCTATTCTAGGGGAGCCAGCAAGGCTGGCTTCCCTTTTTCCTACTTCCCCCTTCCTCCTCCCTTTGAGGTCTGACCTTTGATTGGACCCAGGACCCTGGAAGCTTTGTAAATGAGAAACTTATGTTCTTATTTTGTTGATAAGCTATGAATCTTCAAGTGCCATGGCAGCTGAAAATATTCTGTAAATAGCTTAGTACCATATATAATTGATTTAATCAGTACAATTTGTTATTTTCTCTGGCTTATAAAAAAGAACCTAAAATAAACAGATGCCTTACTGGTCAGCAGCCTGCAAGGTACTCCTGATCCCATAAAATAAATCATGTCTTTCTTCATTTCCCCCCGTCTCCCCTCAGGGTACTGGATTGACAACCCTAAAATATGCTGCATATATATGACAATTGCATAATCACACAGGTTAAATAAATACTATTTTAATACAACTATCAGCATTCTGTTTATATTGGAAATATTTCTACTCTAATAAGTACTTTGACCAGTACTTTATTTCCAAGAGAGAAGTTAAATGTTGTGTAAATGTACTGAACATGTTTATTCACAATGTCCATCAGCAATAATTACTAGTCTTTCCGTAGCTAAGAAGTTCTCCCCCCAAAAATTTCACATTATGTTTTCCATGAAAAGAGAAATAATTAAATCAACTTCCCACTCATATGCTTCCCCCCTTTTAAAATTTAACTCAAAGAATCACTAAGTGTTGAGCCAACATGATCCTTGCCCAAGTTTTCATCGGTTCTAACATCTCAACCTGTCGGAGGTGCCTGACATAGCAACTGCTAAGCTAGAATCCAAGAAATGGTCCTTAGTCATCCTGAGAAGGTTTCCAGCTTCTATATCAGGGTCAGTCAACTCCCTTTCAGTTATATCTCAGGTCCAGCACCACCACCACCAACAAAAATACATCCTTTGAAGCACTTGTAGTGCCCCCAGGGCAAACAGATAAAATTTTGTTTCGTTTTGTTTTTCTTCCCAGGAATTAAAAAGGATTTGGTGGGTAACTGTAGTAGCACTAGATTGTGACCTGCTTGAAGCAGAAACAATATAGTTTCATCTTGTCTATGCAGTGCTTAGTAGAGTGCCTGGCACAAAATAATTTTTCTCTATTGTGAGGTGTTAAATAAATTAGTGTATGTATCAACTAATGAATGAATGAATGAACAAAAAACATAGTGTATATGATGCAAATGTATTACATGAAAGTTATTTTACTGTACTGTTCACAACCACTGGCAGGAAAGCTTACGCAATACATTTTGTTGTGGCATCTTCTATACATTCTTAGAATGTGAGTGTAAGTAGTAAGCCGGCTTGTTTTTGCAATTTGAGAAAAAAACACATTAAATTAAATGTGTTGTGTTCTCTCCTAATCCTTCTATAAAAATATGTAAGTAAAAAGTTTATTTCATTTTTATTTTTGTTTTGTTTCATTATCTAAGAGTAGTAGAGATAAGGAGAGTGGTGGAGACTTAGCCCAATGAACATGTGATTTTGTCTTGCTGACAGGATCTTACAGATAAAATGTCTTTGGCCAACTTTAAGGTGTCTGATCCCATATTTCTTGCTTTGAACTATATTAATACATTTCTCCTTGTGTATAGTATATAAAGCTAAGTTCTATTAATTTCCAAATAATAACCTCTGAAATAAATGGTACTACCAACCCTTGGGCATGACACAGTAGTCTTAATGAACAGACCTTACAAAACTCTAAACTTCCTGGGAATTATTCATTCAGGGATAGTAGTCTGGTACCTGCAAATAGGTTTACATTCTCATCGCCATGGACAGGCAGCATCTGGGCACTGAGTGGCTGCATGGTATTCAGATAATCAGGAATAAAATCATTAAAATAAAATCAAAGCCAGGGAAAACAAATGAGAAAGGACGCTATTTTGATTCCTGCTACTTAACTTCTTTTCTTACTGACTTCTGTTCTTACTTTTCAACTGATACATCTTTTCTATTCTAGGAGGATGGTGTTGTTGTCATTTAGACAACACACTTATTCACAGTGTCTAGCAAGGGAATATCAACTGAATGCCACATCTAGGCTTTAATCCATTCTCAGATGCTCCTAAACTGTCAGCTCACCTTTTTCAATCAATTGAATGTTATCCCTGCTCTTTTTATTTTCGATGGTCCGAATGCATGGCATCCTCAAATCACTACCTGGATATCAAGAACTAAAGGAAGAAGCTTGTGTGTTTTCCATCATTTAGCTTCTCCAAAACATTGGTTCAACATGGGGAACATTCATCTGGCCTCATGTGGAAAACAAGAATGAATATAACGTAACAAGACCTAAGTTTTACAGAATTCAGGCTCACTGTTATAAACTGATTTGTGTTCCCTCAAAATTCATATGTTGAAGGCCTAACCCCTAGTACACTTCAGAATGTGACTGTATTTGGAGACAGGACATTTAAAGAGTAACTAAGGTTAAATGAGGTCATATGGTAGGCCCTAATCTAATCTGACTGATGTCCTTTTAAGAAGAAGCAAAGACACCTGAGAAGCGTGGGCACAAAGCGAAGGCCATGTGAGGACACAGTGAGAAGTCTCCACCTCCAAGCCAAGGACATAGGCCTCCAAAGAAATCAACCTGTCAACACTTTGATCTTGAACTTCCAGCCTTCAGAACTGTAAGAAAATAAATTTCTGTTGTTTAAGCCATCCGGTCTGTGGAATTTGGTTATGGGAGACCCAGCAAACTAATACACCCACATAAAGTAATTACCTGCCAAGCTTTATACAAAAATTCAGGAACATAACTGTGATTAAAAGCTAGGTCTTCTGAGTCACCTTTAACCCAAATGATCAAGTACTTATTGTACATCTACTATGTGCCAGACACCGCATTTTAAGTTATCTGTTGATTTTTATTCGGACCATTTGATATGTCATTTCAATTCCCATTATATAGTTGTGATTCAGGAAGGTCAAGAGTTTGGCCCAGGGTCAGAGCTACTAAGTGGTAATGCTAGGGATCAAACTTTGAGTTTTCTGAATTCAAATCTGGTGATCTTTTCACCAAAGCACTAAAGTACACCTTTCCTTTCAATTATACATCCATCCTTCAGAAAGACAAATAGGCTGGCTAAAGGGTGAATTTATAAAACACATCAGAGGCTACTTGCTGTGAGCTGCTTTCTGAGAAAACACTAGAATCAATACTGTGAGAATTATATGCTTGTTTAGTTAGATTGTTAAAAAGACCTCGATTTTTACAAAGTACTGTCATAGGGATTAATAAGTATTAAAACGATAGATTGGGACATTTGGATTGAAGATTTATGGCTATAGTAACATAAAAATAAACTTTAAAAACATAAATCTAACATTTCATTATACATACTTATTTAAATTAAATAGCTCTGGATATATGAAAAATAAAAATATTGGACACATGATATACGATCCCGTCTTAAGCAGATATTTTTACTTCAGTGGTTCAAATTTTAAGTTGTCCTTTATTCTTAAGATTGTTTTTCCTATTAATAGATTTGCAGTTGGCCCTTTACTCATGCATTGTATTGTAAGGATGCCACTAAATAGGTTTGTAAGATTGCCATTTGCTTTGTTATGTTTCAGAAATAAACTCACCTTTCTTTGTTAGTTTAAAAAAAAAAAGCTATTTTGGTGAGGAAAATCCACTGTAATCAGACCTAGTATATCCAAGATATAATCATGTCATTCTTCTTTCAATTCACTGAACGCCTTTAATTAGGATTTCAAATTGCTTTACTTGATGTATCCAAAGTTATTTAAATAAATCTAGTGAGAGCAATGACCTCCTGCCTTTGTAAAGAAAAAAACTTGAAGTTACAAAGGCAAGCCTCTTGTAGAGTTCTGAAAAGAATCTTCAACTTTTATCATTACAATTCATAAGGAAAGAAGATAAGATGTCTTATTTCATAATGTGTCCTTATATACTTATTTTTTATTACACTCGAACTAATATCTCATTGCAGCTTCACAACAACCCTGTGGAGTTATTCTTATTTTACAAATAAAGTGATATAATGACAATCAGGATGACTAGATCAAGACCACATAGCAGATTTCAGACTGGAGAAATGTGTCGTCATAATTTGTTTTCCTATTTTTTCCCCATTAAGCCATATTATTTCCAAATAACGAAAAAATAACATGACTTTGCAAATTTCTTTCTTTTTTAAAATCATATTAAGTTACCTGACAATTTTTGCAATGGTTGTTGCATGGAAGAAGCCCAATCTTTACAAAAAAAAAAAAAAAAAAAAAAAAAAACCTTAAAAAATATGATGTTATTTTTTCATCTGTAGCTTCAGAATATTGAGGAGAATTCTACATTTTATTTCTCCACTCCTTATATCTCCTCTGCATGGTGGATCTACCTATGTAGTATGGATATATTACTCCAGTTTCTAGATTGAGTATACAATGCCAGAGTGGAGAACAGAGAGCATTTCCCTAAATCCTTTTATTTTCAGGGAGAAGGATTTGAGATTGCAATAGGAAACACAGTGGTACAGGGTTTTTTCCTCTGTTAAGGTGGTTCATGAAATAAAAAGACTAAAGGGCATTTATCTTTAACAATTTCTCTAATATGATTCCTTTCCTCACAGCCAATATTGGGGATACACATCCAATTATTATCAGTAAATATATTACTTATATTACCAACTGCATGTACTTTTCTATCTGTAGACATACTGCTGCTTTTAAACTAAACAAATCACGTTCAAAAGGAATAGAAAAGAATACTACTACTATATATTTAGAAATTAAGTCGTAAAGACAGTAAACTTCTGATTTACCAATTTACCATTTTTAATGATTAAATATGTAAACATAAGAGGCAGGCAGTGGGGAGATTGAACATGACCTCATATATCAACGTGCATTAATTCAACTCTAGGATTATGTAATTTTCGAAGTCAATAAGCAATATCAAAGAAAAAGTACAGAGTTCATCATTTAGGCTTTAAAAATTTACAGTATTTTTAATTTTTATTATATGCTACCCATATTCTTAACTAAGAGCATATTTAACTAAAGCCATAATGAACAAAAAGAAACCCATGGATAATAACTAATAAGAATGAAATATCTCTAGAGGTATCTCAGACATTAGCTATTGGTTTTGTAAACCTTTACATAAATAAATAATTTTCTGATTTATAAAAATTGATATTCAATATTTCTATTTCTACTGCCTATGAAATTGCTTCTATAACTTGAAAACTAAACAGAGCACCTAATTTTATTACATATGAAAGGAGAAAATCTTGGTTACTAGACGTATATTTGATGTTCAATGTCTTGATAATTTATAGTATTATGAATCATCCTATTAAGATAAAGAAATAATAAAGTCGATTTTTGGCATTTTTTTTTTAACTGTATAATTCTTCTCCAGGGTGGATAGATATGGACAGAAAAGAGAGAAAAATCAAACAAACATTAATATTAAAAGCATATGTCAAATTACTTTTGAAATTTCATCATAGAAAAACTTCAAATCTTGCACTGTTTGCTAGTGTCATATGATGTTACAAGTGGTTAGTAGTACATTTGAATTCATCTCATTGTTTTTCTGTAGGTTGGCTTACAAGCAACACAGTAGGTGAAAAAGCACTGGGCTAAGAGTGAGAGGTCTTGTCTTGGACCAGCCATTAGGTGAGGATGCTGGGCATGCCACTGAAAAGCTGTACAGTTCAATTTTTTTCATCCATAAAGGTGGATGGCATTGGCCCTTCCAGTCACACAAAATGGGAGAGATGCAACGGAGATAATACGTCTGCAGGATTTTGAGAAGTGTAAAATGCTACATGAATTATAAGATCTTTTTTTTTCTTTTTTCCCCTTTACTTTTATTATTATTATTATTATTATTATTATTATTATTATTATTATTATTATTATTATTTATTTTGGTGACAATTATAAGAAAAAGGAGGAGGAGAAATACCAGGTTGGAAATTGAAGGAAAATAAGTTTTTTGCATTTGTCTGGATGGGGAGTAATGTCAGACAAGAGAGAAAGAAAAAAAAAAAAAAGCCTTAGTTATACTAAAAAAAGTTTCTTAACATAAAATGACAAAATTTCATGGATTTATTTCCAAAAGTAAATATTCATATAACTTAAAGGTGTTTTTCCGTTGTCATTCATATATTACCAGGCTCGGTTTGTTTTTCCTTGTATATTAGACTAGAAGGACCATGAACCCTGAGGTCTTCCTAATCATCTATAAGTTTTTTTCCAAACTACATTATGCTTTTTAAATTTTTGTAATTCTGTTACTTACGATATGAGCCTATGTCTTTTAAAATTAAGATAATTTATTATATTTTTCTTACTAATCAGGGTAACACTATTTTTGTTACTTTACTATTTATTTTTCTCCATGGGGGGGGGCAATCTGCTTCACAGAGACATAATTTCTCAACCCCTCTTGAAATTAATTTCTTTAATTATGTAATTATACAGGATGAATAACCAAACATGAACAGCTAAGGGATATTCTCACTCCTGGGCATGCTTGAGGATTACACATACACAAACATGAATTATTTGTAGCCTCTTCTATTAGGGAGCAAACTTGACACATACTTCCTGTAGAGAATCCAATAAGAACAGAAAGAATTTTCATGTTATCATCTCTAATTTCACTAATTAGAAAGATTTACAGTTGTCAAGGAAGAGTCAGGGTGCATGTCTCTTGTTGTGCAGTTTTTAGATCACCAGGAGTTCCCTTTGTAATCTGTCTGGCAGCAAGTGACAAGGTCTTTTTACAGTAGGAACCCATCAGAAGTCAAAGTTAGTTTCCACTTCCCTGGCTGAAAAATGCTTTTGATTTTCGTGAGCATCACTATTCTCTTTGGGGTGAAGAAATAAATCAGCTATGTGTATATTTTCATTCAGATTTTAGATATTATTTAAAGAGATAAGGAAGCAAAGGCCCATTCTGCTTCTGACCTACCTTTTGAACACTACATTAACTGTTAAATCAACCTGCTACTTTTCTCATCACAAATGTCTAGGAGTGTAATTCAAAGTATTATTTCAATGAACTGTATCCTAGTTGACTACACACCCCCACTCCTTTCCCTCCCTCTAGTACTACATTAATACAGGATATGGGCAGAGAACATATTCAGTTTAATGTCCTAGTACACAGAAATGATGAAAAAAGATGTAGCCCCAATGTTATGACTGGCATTAGAGTAACATTGAACAAGCAAGACACAAAAATAGAAACAAACATTAAAAACCTGAAAGAGGAAAAAAATATTAGCACAACTGATTGTATGGTTCACAGCTTCTTTCCACGTGAGTTTATCACAATAGAAAATACACCCCTTTCAGAAGAGAATGGTTTCTATATAGAAATGTCTATCCCACATGAATACATCTGTACTTTATTAAAGCAACAATATTTAAGGAAAAATGATGTTTAAGCCAACATATTTATCCTTCCCAGGCATTTATAGAATCTTTAAAAGCTATTATGCACAGCAAATGAGAGTAAATAATTACTTTACTTCGTTTTTTCTTTTAATTGAATAAGTTTTGCTCATGTTGTGATAACAGGTTTATTTGAAAGTGAAAGTAATTTGTTATAGAACAGCAGCTTTTATAAATGGAAATTTCTATAACAGAACATTGTGAGATGTTTAAATATTAACTAGACATATTACTCGCTCTACACTAAATTTCAGAAACTTAACACAAATTAAGTTCATACTTTATTGCTAGATCTTGCTTACCAGTGCTAAGAAATCCCACAATGTTCAATTCTAATTAAAAATGAAATTGAACTGCAATTCCCTGGAAACAAGGGCTGATCACACTCAATAAGCTTTATTTAATTTATCTCAGAAACAAAATAATTGAATTGCTCATAGACAAAGACAAAAAATGCTTACACTGTTAAAGAAATACATACTTTTCATTTTTTATATTTTCAAATGTTCACAGCTGATTGCATATCCCATATATATGGTTCAAGATATTCAAGGGCCCAAGATTATTCCAGACACCTTTACCATTCACAATTTCTGTATGGGAATTACTGGGGCTGTACCACACAGCCCTATCTATGGTATAAGTATGTACGTAGTTGAACATTTTTTTTAATTTTAAGAGATATAAAAATACTATTATTATTTGTTATATTTTTTAAAATTAGGTTAGTACTTTTAGAAAAAACTTTTTCAAATGCTTGGCTTATATCACTGAATTGTCAAGACTACTCCAGAAGGTTTTTAAGATTACTTACTATTTAATTTGTATATATATTTTTTAATTTAAGAAAGCTGTCATCCAATGAGGCATTATGATTTTTCCATGGTTATATATATCTTAATAGTGAAAATGTGAACACTGGTTTTAAACTAATAGGAAAAATGGAAAAAAATAACCTGAATATGAATGAAGAGTATACTACTAGGAAAAGAGCAGAGCAAATGATTCTTTGCTTCTCTCCCTTTGTGTTTCCAATTCTTTTATACAAGTATTTTATATATATATATATATAGTTTGAAGTCACGACAGGCCTGCCACATGTCTGAGATCTGCAGGTTTAACACAGAATGGCTTCATCTTCAGAAAGAGTGTTCTTTGGATACAAGGTTGATTAAGGAGCAATAATTCTAGAATCGTCCTAGATTGTATCTCTAACTAAGTTGCTCTGGACCTTCACATAAGAACAGAGATTCAAATAATTAGAGTTGCCCAGTGATGACATGGACATGAACACTTTTTTAGAGGATAGATAGAGTTGATAAAGGAGAAATTTCCATCAGTCAAAGAATTCATAGAAGTCACCCTAGCAGTGGGCAGGTCTTATCTGAATTCACTCTTCTAATAGTACCTGCCTTAAACAGGTCAAATAAATATGATTAATAAGATATCATATGATAATACTCTGAAACAGGCATATGTTAAATAGTATCACTGTCATCATTAATACTGCAATGACGTTTTATTAGATCTCAAAAATGTTTCAGAAAATAAAAAAGTGTGTGCATAAAAAAGTTAGATGAACACATCAAATCAGAAAATAGAAAAATAAAACTAAGATAAATACTGAACATTAAATAGTGGGAAAATAAAGTATATACATTTTTACACTAAAAGAAAACAGATGATTTATTGTATTAAAATCAGAAATGTTTGAACTGAATCAGAGGGAGTGAAACCCTAGCAATATGTTTTTTATAATATACATTCTTGAAATAAAATAATAAATATTGAAAAATGTGTTAAAATCAGAAATGTTTGAAATGAATCAGAGGAAATGAAGCCCTAGCAATGTTTTTTACAATACACATTCTTGAAACAAAATAATAAATAAATATTGAAAAAAAAAGCAAATAAACACTGCCAGTTTATTGGAGCATGGTCCTGAGTTCAATTTCTGTATCAGCCAGCTGACAAAAAAAAAAAAAGCAACTGAAACAAACTTCAGTAGGAAATAAAAAAATAATTAAGTAGGAAGAGGGAATTATTTAACATAAAAGCAGAAAATAATGAAATAGAAAACAAAAAAGGAGAAAAGCATATGATTTTTCAATTTATGAACCTGAAGAAGTATTTGCACATTGTAATATCTGCAAACGTTAAGAATGGAACAAATTCATCACAGCTGACAGCAAGTTAAAGATTGTAGCATCTGGATAAATTAAATATTTCCAAAGTAGCCTGACCATGTCCCTAGACTCAAATCAGACAAAATATCCAGCAGTGGAGCATCTGGTCCAGCAGCTGCAGAGCATACCCTGCAAGTTGAAATGAGCACCGGCTTCACTTGGAAGCTAAAGAGGAGACTGCCAAGGGGAAGAGTCTTTAATAAAGCCAACAACGAGCAGAAACAAAGCCAAATTAATACAGAAATTAGTACAGGCATGTGTCATTTTGTCTCACATGTAAAAGTCAAATCTGCAAAGAGGAGAGTCATATCAGACTTCTATAGAGCTTTGCAATTGTTAAATATTTAGCTCATAAAAATTTGTTATGTACTTGTACAGTGGTAACCTCTTTAGACAGGAGATGATGAAAAACAAAGGAGGTGTTTCCTCTATATGTGGACAGTTGAAGACTAGAAGATTACCCACTAACAAGTTCATTTTTGCAAATCCCAAAATGCATGACTCCTGATTGTCTGAGTGACACTGACGTGAAAGGAAACAGACAGGAGTTGGTAACTCATATGGAGCAGCCTTTCTCTTTAACTTCCCTTCCCCTTAATTCTCTTCTTAAACAAATAATGGTACTTTTTTCATTATTGAACTTGTCATGAATATTCATGTTTAAAATTATTAAAAGTAAAATAAGACTACAAAAATTGCTATTTGCATTTGGTTGTATAGGTCTATCTCTAACCTTGCTCTCTTTCATTTTAATGTATAAAAAGAATCCTAATTCTATGAAGCTATCCACTTCCTTCAAGTTACTAACCTAAAATTTTACAAGTATTTCAGGCACAGGATGAAAAACCTAATACTATACAAATCCACAGCCTGCTGTGCACTACTCCCTATTGGCTTGATAACTAACATCTAGAAAGGAGTATATAGTAAAGCAATGCAACAGATAAATCACGAAACCAAATGAATGAGAAGCCACACCACTTCAGATCTACACAATTTTTTACAGAAACTGCTGTTATTTTCATATCTAATCTGTGAAAAATATCTATCAGAATCATTGATACTATCTAGCTTCTCTGCTAGCAGGCTCCCTAAGGAAAATCTTAAAATGACTAAATTTAATTTGAATGAGTTACCAGACCTACTGCTCCAGTGCTTATAAACCATCGTGCAAGAAACACTGTGTGGGGTACTTTGAAAGAAATTATGATAACCCAATTTCTATACAAAATCTTAATGAGAAATTAACAATATATAACTATGAAATTATCTCATGAGGAGACCATTTCAGATATTGGTATAAATTTTAGGAGTTAGAAAGCACAAAAAACAGGTTAAGATCTGAAATGGGAGGAATGGTTTTCTTGGTAATCCTCTTCTTGTTCACACTATGCAGAACTCAAAAACTCCTTAAAGTATGAAGCTAGTTCCAGAAGCATTAAAAATTACGTGATTGTTAAACAACCTTATTATTGGTGATTAGGTTTTATCCTTAGAAATAATCACCATTTATTGAATATTCGCCTATATTCTGACATATACTTTGCAGTTGGATCTACACAGCAATGCAAAATAATGGGTGTTATTAATTCCCTTTTATAAAGGGTTCTGGGACCAAAAGTGTAAGTAACTCGTCTAATCACTCAGCACAAAATAGTGGAGCTGAAAAAAGAAGTCTGTTTTTAAAGCTTATGTCTTTTCCATCATGCCATATGATATAGTGCCTCTATGTCATATGTGTTCCAAAGAATATAAAATTTCGACCAAAAGCTATGCCCATTGATTATTTGTGGTGCCTGTCAACATCTTTTATTCTCCTTAATTTTATTGCTTTTTATATTGTCTTTCAATTAATCTTTGAAATATAATTCTCTTCTCTTGCCCTCCTTTAATTTTCTCATATCTTTTTGTTCTTGAACTCTACTCACAAATATTTATGAAAGTACACACACACACACACACACACACACACACACACACACACACATTAACATTCATGACTAAATTTGAGTGCGTACTAGACCTACTGCTCCAGTGCTTATAAAACATCTCTCTGCTACATACTATTTTCTAACAAAGCATGCTAAAGTATAAAATATTTTTAGTAGTACAACATATTTAATATATTACAAAAATATCTTTATCTTTCCACAATATATGTTCTATCAACTCAGCCTATATATGGGAATGAATGTACATATTATTTGCGTTTCCTTAAAGGAGACACATATTAAATATTCCATATTTCAAATAGTACAAAAAGTTTACCAAAAAAGTACTACTCCAAAGAGTACTTAATGAATCATAATTACTATTCTAAAATCCCTGAAGCCCCGGGTGGGCTATCATTAATTAAGGTGGACAAATAATACTGGTATAAAAATTAATCCACTGAAATACATGTCAGTAAAACAAATGTTTGCCTTCGATTCGTTCTTACCCATCATTCATCTAAAAAAACCCCATAATTTACTTTCTTTTCTCTCAAGTATTATTTAATTCCTATGTTATTATATAGTCCAAGTGATAATTATTTGAATATTGTAATAACTTAGGCTCAGCAGAAAAATTCTTAAAGGTGAATTAATTATAGATTGGATAACTCAGAGTACTTAAATAATTACCCATGTTAAAAAATGAGAAATTATTTCTTGCTCCTCTTACCTTAAGATCGATGACTGCTTTCTGCATCCCCATGATCAAATTGATTCTATGCTTTATCTTCTTAAAGTAAATTAAACCATCCCTCATGCTACAGGCTAACAGTTGGCCAGTCACAAGAGTAGATTTAATCAGTTAACAGTGTCCCCAACTGGAAGGGCGACTGAGTTTATCGTACATGCACATCTTGTATTTTGTCTCAATTCAGATTCCATGCAAAGAGCTTCACAGCCTTAGACTGTAAAAGCATCAACATTATTGAGTAATCCACAATGAATACCCACTGCAATTGGTACTATAACTTAGAGCTAGATGCCATTCTTCACTTAACAAAAGGGGAGGATTATTTTGGTCCAGTAGAATTCCATCACTCGTATTCTTTCTGTTATACATCAGTAGTTATTAATCCTGCCAAAATTCTATATTTCAGTAATTATTTTCTTCCTATTTCTCTTCAACATCCATCCTCATTACGTAAATAGACTAAATCACAGCTAATTGAATGTGTTTCAGTATGAGTTTTTATATTCAGTGAATCAGAAATGTATAATAGAGAAATCAGAATTAACAGTGTTTTAAGAATGCAAAACAGAAACGACAGCTGCATGCATTTTTGTAGTCATATTTGAGTTGTTCCATGTACTCTGCTGATGCTTACACTATCATTACTTTGATAGAATCGACTTAAAACTTAATCTCAAAATAAATATAAAATAACATGCTAAATTTTACTTGCAATTAAAAATATTCCAAGATATATTCCCAAAGGTAGTTTAATAGAAACATAAAGATTTAACCAAAGGATCAAAATAAACAGAGATTTGTACCTCATTAAGATACAAGGTATTCCACAAAAGGGCATTTTCCATATAAATGAAAGTTGATCTTTTAAGCCTTAAAACTATTTTCCTGGTTTTATTTCAAATGATGTAGCTTTATCCTGATTTAAATGAACCTAGTATGGAAATGCACAAACACATAACTGAGAGAAAAGGACTCCGCTTTACTGAAAGCCAGGCCTCTGGAAATAAAATAAGAACGTTGGGGTGAGAAACAAGGTGTCCCAGCAGAACTGGGGGTGGGGTTTGAGCAAGCAGGGAGATTTGAAAATTCAGCAGCTTTTTACAATATGAACCCAAGGACTATAAGGTACAAGGGGAATGATAAAAACTTCTTTTTTTATTCTACTGTGAGATTCTTGCTTCAAAGTTATTATTACTTTTTAGAAGTCTTTCGATTGAGTTTTATCTGATTATGAAAAGCGATATTCATTCTTCACAAAGCCATACCTAAGATGCAACAATTTGAGATCAAAAGCAGTGAAATGAAAGTGATTATTCAGGAACATCATGTCTAAG
The DNA here is from genome assembly GCF_027409185.1 of Cynocephalus volans. Taxonomy (NCBI): domain Eukaryota; kingdom Metazoa; phylum Chordata; class Mammalia; order Dermoptera; family Cynocephalidae; genus Cynocephalus; species Cynocephalus volans. Next base: position 99,978,451 of record NC_084460.1, on the reverse strand, counting down.
AATTTATACTAATGAAATAACTAAACAAACTACCAAGTCCATCCAGTCTATTGCTTGTCAAGGTTACAATGCAGAAAAGTGCATTACCGCAAGTTGATTTTGAATGGGCAACTGTTTCATTAAAGACCTAAGTAAAGCCCAACAAAAGGATGTGGAAAATTCAGTGCCTAAATATGAGTATTTTTTTTGCTTTTCCCCCCAAGTCTTACTTTGAATATTATAAATGAAAGTGTGTTGTGCATTAATTCAACTATCATTCAACTTGTGCTTATGGGAGCTATGAATATGCTAGGCACTATTCTAGGGTCTGGGATACAGCAATTGGCAAATATTAACATGCAATTGTTTCCAGCCACTTTTTCAAGGGGAGACAATGTGTTTATAAGCATTAAATCTTCAAAATCCATCATATGTGGTAATACCAGATTTTTACATAGAAGAAATTAAAATAATATTTATCATGTAAGATGGGAAGTGCACACATTACTTCTCTGCAGATAAGTTACCCCAACCTACATTGTTACGGGTATGTGACACAGACAAAAATATAACAAAATCAAGTCTACAAGTGGATATGTGAACATCAACTATCAGGATTCAACAATTAGACCTTGGTAAGGGCTGATATGCAGTAAGAGCTGATATGCAGTTCATTGTTCATAAGCATCACAGAGCAATGAAAAAATGTGAACTACCAATGGTTGGTGGGTGATGCCACAATAATAAGGTTATATCTAATAATGTAGCAAAAAGTGCCTGAAAATTGGAGACAATGTGGTAAAGGCATACTATCTAACTTAGACAAATAGAAAAAGTCAATTTGCGGGGGCCAGCCTGTGGCTCACTCGGGAGAGTGCGGTGCTGATAACACCAAGGCCACGGGTTCGGATCCTATATAGGGATGGCCGGTTTGCTCACTGGGTGAGCGTGGTGCTGACAACACCAAGTCAAGGGTTAAGATCCCCTTACCGGTCATCTTTGTAAAAAAAAAAAAAAAGAAAAGAAAAAGAAAAAGTCAATTTGCCACATAATTCACTTTTCCTTAGGATCCGATAGCTGGTTCATAAATTCTATACTAAAAAATTGGTTCATGAACTATTCCCAGAACATGAAGAAGTTTTTAGTAATCCATGGTGAAAATTGCAGCTTACGGCTACAACACTTGGAAAAAAAAAAAACTAAACTTTATTTCGGGATTATATTCTGCTGATTGTAGCTGATAATTTGTTTTCATGTACTAACATAGGTAAATAAAAAGTTAGGAGTACTATGTTGAACTCTTATCTGTTGGCTTTTTGTGGAAACCATTGCTTTATATTAGAGAAGGAGTCAGCAAGCTTTTTCTGTAAAGGGCCAGATAGTAAACATTTTAGGCTTTGCAGGCCATATGGTTTCTGTTGCAACTATAGTACCCTGATTATATCTGCATCACTGTTTTGACTATGATATTAAATCCATCATAAGCTCTCTGAGGACACAGTTCTTAGCTAACTTCTCTTTGTATTCATTAGATCAATAGCCTATCATCAGCATCCCATTGAAAATATGTAGGAGAATTTTCAATTATTATAATTATAGGGGGTGCTATATGTATGAAATTAAACGACCAGGGGAAGGGATCCTACATCCTTCAGTCGATGGAACAATCCCACAGGTGGAAGGTCTGTCCTGCCCAAAATGCCAATAAGTGGGTCAACAGGCAAAAAGTTACAAGTAGATAGGAGAAATAAGTTCTGGTGTTTTATTAGACGATGATTAATAGTAAGGTAATTGACCGATTTTAAGCAAGAAAGCATCATTGTCAGCTTGTGTTTTTAGATAACACTGGCAGCAAGCCTTGGTATTTTTCTATACTAGAGCATGTCTGAAGAATCAAGGGTCACTTATTGATTTCTAACTTGTGAAAGGAGGTATACTGGAATACCACTCACTGAAGAAAAATATCCAAAAGTGGGGAGGGCACAGGGAAAGGAATTAGTTCAGTTTTGGCCATGTTGAGTTAAGGTGCCTCTGAAATGTCTAAATGGAACTGTCCAGCACTCAGTGGGTTGAACTCAGATGTACAAACCCACTTGACAGACTGCAATAAAGTCAACACTAGTCTTCTGTCTGATGAAGAATTTGAAACTACCTCTATACATGCAGGGACTGCACATGGTCAGAATATCTTCTTCATAGGATATTATCTCATTCCTGAATTTCTGGAAATATATACTAATGTTAAGATTCACTGAAACTTACTCTGCCAGACACTCTTTCATATGACTAAATATATTGACACATGCAATTCTCACTGTAACCCCACGAGGAAGATTCTTTTATTAACCATCCTCATTTTAAAGGTGGAAAAACTGAATCACAGAGGAGCCAAATACCTTCTAACTTCTACTCAGTCACACAGCTGTTAATGGGAAACCATGTTTTGACCGAGGTGGACTGCAGAGGGTCTACCACATTATAGTGACTCACATGCACGGTATACCCTCCCTCTACTAGTCCTAATATTTAAGTCTCTCCAAGTCATTTTTTTCTGCCAGCTAAAAAGCAAACAGCACTGAACATTTCTAATGCTATTGACACAGCTGTTCTTGCCCATGTCCTTATAGACACGGTCACTAGAAACTTGTTTATAGATTTCCCTTCATAAATTGTCTTTACTTCTAATTCCAGAAAATGAACAATGTTTTTGAAACCACAGATAATTTCCAAATTAAGACAGACTTGAGTTTGAATTTTGGCCTTGCGATCTCCAAGCTATGTGATCTTGGGCAAGCTGCCACAGCCCTTCAAAGCCATAGTTTATATCTTTAGGTGACTGCTAGTGTCTCCCTTGTAGGGTGTCTGTGAGAATTACAAGGAAAATTATGCATTTAGCACACTGTAAATTCTCAATATATGAAAAGGTTTACCAGAAAAGCTTTACAATAAGGTTGTTTTCCAGAACACCTGGGAACTATGCCCATTTGTCCCTTTTTTTTCCTGTACATGATGGTGAATGTGAAAACTATTTTAATGAGTAAATAGAGTTGATAAATGATTTCGGCAAAGTTGCAATATACAAAATCAACACACAAAAATCAGTAGCATTTCTATACTCCACCAGTGAACATGCAGAAAAAGAAATCAAGAAAGCTAGCCCATTTACAATAGCCACCAGGAAAATAAAATACTTAGGAATAAAGCTAACCAAGGATGTGAAAAATCTCTGTGAAGAGAACTACAAAACACTGTTCAGTTAAATTAAAGAGGACACAAGAAGATAGAAAGATAACCCATGCTCTTGGACTGGAAGAATTAACATCGTGAAAATGTCCATATTACCCAAAGGGACCTGCAGATTCAATGAAATCCCTATCAAAATTCCAATGACATTTTTCTCTGAGATGGAAAAAGCTATCCAGACATTCATGAGGAATAACAAAAGACCACGCATAGCCAAAGCAATCATGAGCAAAAAAAATAAACCTGGATGCATAACATTTCCTGACTTTAAACTATATTACAAAGCCATAATAACCAAAACAGCATGGTACTGGCATAAAAATAGACACACAGATCAATGGAATAGAATAGAGAACCCAGAAATCAATCCATATGCCTACAGCCATCTGATCTTTGACAGAGGCAGCAAATCTACATACTGGGGAAGAGACTGCCTTTTCAACAAGTGGTGCTGGGAAAACTGGATACTCATATGTAGGAGAATGAAACTAGACCCGTACCTTTCACCATATACCGAAATCAACTCAAAATGGATTAAAGAATTAAATATACATCCTGAAACAATAAAACTCCTTAAAGAAAGCTTAGGGGAAACACTCCAGGAAGTAGGAGTGGGTATAGAATTCATGAATAGGACCCAAATAGCACAGGCAACTAAAGGTAAAATAAACAAATGGGATTATATCAAACTAAAAAGCTTCTGCACAGCAAAAGAAACAATCAACAGAGTAAAAAAAAAAAAAACAACCAACAGAGTGGGAGAAAATATTTGCAAAATATACATCTGACAAAGGATTAACATCCGGAATATACAAGGAACTCAAACAGCTTTACAACATAAAAGCAAATAACCCAATTTAAAAATGGGCAAAGGAGCTGAATAGGCATTTCTCAAAGGAAGATATATGAATGGCCAATGGACACATGAAAAAATGCTCAACATCACTCAGCATCCTAGAAATGCAAATCAAAACCACACTGAGATACCATCTCACTCCAGTTAGGATAGCTAACATCCAAAACACTGAGAATGATAAGTGCTGGAGAGGTTGTGGAGAAAAATGAACTCTCACTCACTGTTGGTGGGGCTGCAAAATGGTGCAGCCTTTATGGAAAATGATATGGAGTTTCCTCAAACAATTACCGATAGATCTACCATATGACCCAGTGATTCCACTGCTGGGAATATACCCAGAGGAATGGAAATAATCCTGCTGAAGGGATACCTGTACTCCAATGTTTACTGAAGCTCTATTACAATAGTCAAGAGCTGGAACTAGCTCATGTCCATCATCTGATGAGTGGATAAGGAAACTGTGGTACAGCTACACAATGGAATACTACTGTGCTATAAAAAAGAATGAAATACTACCATTCGCAACAACATGGATGGACTTAGAGAAAATTATATTGAATAAAACAAGTCAGGCACAGAAAGAGAAATACAACATGTTCTCACTTATTTGTGGGAGCTAAAAATAAACAAATAAATAAACAAACAAGGGGGTGGGGAGAAGACAGAATAACCACACAAATTCCTTAAACTATTTAAGTCAAGTGAACAGATACGATGTGGGGGGGGGGGGGGGAAGGAGGTGGAGAGGAACAGGTAAAGGGGCATGAAAATCAAGTACAATGTATTTTGAGAAGTTAAAAATAAAAGAAGAAGAAGAAGAAATAAATATTCTTGATTTGAAAAAAAAAAAAATTATCATACTCCACAGCTGGCCAGGAAAGTTTAAGAGCAAAGAAGTAGGTACTAAATCTGCAAGGAACAAAACAACAATAAACTTGAATAGTATGTGTAGTAAACAAATAATTCACCATGTTTTTCCTTTTGTCTGGGCTGGCTTGGTGTCCTGCTCCACTGGCTATGTTCTAGACCTTTAGGGAACTTCTCCAGGATCCTATTCACACATTCCCTGTCAAATTAGCTGGCTAGAATTTTATGTCCCAGGGTCCTTTTCCTTTTGCCTCATACCTGCTGCAACCTCCCTGCTCAGAACTTCTGGGGTGAACTGTTATCAGTTCTCTACCTGGCATGGTCTGGCTTTGTCCTAGGAAATCTTTATGACCTCCTTTGGCCTTAAAGAATAAGACTAAGGCCAATAAAATATAGCTCTGTGTTCAGCTTGGGCTATCAGACCCAAGACAACCCATTAGATTGTCTTAGTTTGTTCAGGCTGCCATAACAGAATACCATAAACTGGGTAGCTTATAAACAACAGAAATTTATTTCTCATAGTCCGGAGCCTGGGAAGCCCAAGATCAAGGCACAAGCACATTTGGTGCCTGGTGAAGGCCTACTTTGTGGTTCATAGATGGTGTCTACTAGCTGCATCCTCCTCACATGGCAAAAGAGGTGAGGGAGGTCTCTGGGGTCTCTTTTGTTAAGGGCATTAATCCCATTCTTGAGGGCTCTGCACTCATAACTTAATTACCTCCCAAAGGTCTTGCCTCTTCATACCACCACCTTGGAAGTTAGGATGTCAACATATGAATTTGGAGGAGACACAAACATTCAGACCATAGCCGTTGTTCGAGAAAATGTTTTGTCCTGGAAACTTTATATATACTCAGGGGAAGAAAGTTAGTTTGCCATTTCTTTTTTTTTTTTTTTTTTTCTGTATGACTAGTGATAACTGTTTTCTATGTGACATGCAATGAGCTAGATATGTTAAATATAGTGTTATTTAAACCTCAAAATAAATCTGTAGCAATGTACATGAGTATTATGCCTGCCATTTAGAAGACATGACTAAAGCTCAGAGCTGTGGCTAGTCCAGAGCTGTACAATCAGTCAGTGTCAAACCTGAGTTTAATGTTATGTCCATCTGGTGTCTACTATGCAGCTGTGCCTCTGCTATGCCCCCTACTTATATAAACAAGCTTCACTCCAAGAGAACTAATTAGGATTAGGATCTTGACAGGACTATGTCTTCCCCCCTTACACTAAATTCATTCAGAGCAGTAACCAAGCTTTCCTCATTTTTTTATATCCCTAGACCCTTGCACATAGCCTACCACATTGGAGATCAATGAACATTTGCTGAACAGATGACTGAACTAACAGAATGACTCTATAATAAATCTGGTAAATCTAGAATCCCCTCAGATGTCAAAAATGATTAAGTCCCAACTCACAGTCAGATATCTGACCATGCACTTACAGAGGCTAAATTTATAATGTCATTGACAAGTAGTGACAATAGGTGAAAATATTATTCATGGACGAAACCAAAGAGTTAAGCATTTTGTAGCTAAAATATACCAAGATAAAAAATGGCAGCCCACAAAATCACTGTCTACCCAAATATACCAAGTTTCTATCATTCAAAGTGCAGGTATAGTTCAAAGGTGCCACAATGATAAATACTAGCATATATCTTGTGTTCTAAAACTGTAAATCAGGGTAGTCCTCAAAAACCTTAGGCAAGTGGGGCAGAATCCATCAAAATGCCTAAAAGTCATTTGCTGAGCTTTCCTTTTTATTTTTGTTTATTTGCATTTAAATTAATGTGGAAACTTGTGCATTGTGGCAAATTTAGTATATATAGCCAATAGGCCAATGCTTTTATTTAAATGATAAATGCATCGAAAGAAGGACATTTGATGGGGAAGAGAGAGGTAGCATATCCCAACATGTGTGAGTGAAGTAAATGCAAATTCTGTTCAAATGGCATTCTCTGAGTAATTTTATAAAACTATCTGCAAGGCTAACATATAAACTATTTTGGAGATTAACATGTGATGGACAATAATTCAGAAATTGTATTTGCTTTGTGTGTATGAGTAAATGAGCCATTATTAGTATATATTCTTAAAACATGGATAAATAATAATTATCCTCAGCCTTTTAATCATTTAATTCACATTTACTACACTGGGTAATTGCAGCTTTGGGACGCTGTCAGGTGTTTTAAATGTGATAGTTTTCAGCAGTCTTGGTTTGTGGTTTCTCTTTCCTCTCTTCACTATGTTATTGCATTCATATCATTACATTAATGGATATCCTAACCCATGAAATTCTATGAATACTCAGAATTCTTCATTCCTTGGGATGAAGTTCATATGTGTGACACTTCCAAAGCAGCTTAATATTATCATCATATTTCTCTGATATTTCATATGACACATTATTTTGTAAAACACTTAAACTTTGTTCTCTTTTAATTTTTTCCAGCTTGAATAACATGTAACTCCAGGCATAGTTAGGTATATGTGAGTTGAAGTAAATTAATCAGTCAATTAACATATTACATTTACTCACAAAATTAGACATGCAATGTTTAATTACTTGGTAAAGCTTATCTTTAAGTAAATAAATGTTGCAGGATAAACACATTTATCTTTACAATACACAAATAAATAATAAAATATAGTAAATGTGAAAAAGTCTAATTTAGATTAAATCAACTGTTGCTAGAAAACGCTATATTTGAAAGAAATTACAAAAAGCATTTATTGAACACAAAGTTCAGAAGACGACATACCTCAGAATTCAGATCAAATCAGCAATTTTGTTTGGCTCTGTAATTAATTCATTTAAAATTATTTTCTACTCAATTTTTGGTCAATAGACATTCAAGTTGGTAAATCAAATATACACACTCATATATTTACTTTTATTCTAAAGGAATGCAGGAGAGGAGTAATGGCAAAATAATTTATTATAATGCTTATATATATGTATGCTTATATGCTTATATGTAATATGTGTGTGTATATATATATATATATATATAATAAATATATATATAAAATAAATCACATTAGGAGTATTGTCCAAGGAAATTTATATTGTTATTTCCCCTCAAAATGTTATCATTTTGAGGAAATAGTCATAGTAGTAGAGAAAAAGCACAAGATCTCTCTCCATTTAAATTGAAGGCATGTATTGCCTTTTACACCAAGAAGACAAGTGGATGTTAAGATCTCAGAAGAGCCCATGTGATATAGCGTAAAATGGGGTTTGTAAAACATTATTTTATTTTATATTTCAAGTAAACTTTATTGAACTAAAATTTCCATACAATAAATTCACTAGTTTTTAAGTGTATTTTTCAATGAGTTTTGAAAAACATATATGCCCATGTAACCACCACCACCGTCAAAGTATAGAACATTTCCATCACCTCCCCCTCCAAAAAAATTTCCTTATACTCCTTGGCTGTCAATCCCCCAGCCACCAATCTTAGGCAACCACTGATCTATTTTTTGTCTCCACAGATTAGATGAACTCTTTCTAAATTTTCATATAAATGGAATCATACAGTACGTACCGTTTGGGATATATCTTTTCATTCATATTCCATTGCACAGTGTTAAAATTAAAATGGAGACTGGACCAAAAAAATTCCTGAGCAAACAAAACCAGGTAGGCCTTAAAAATATCCTTGATCTAACTTGAATTGAAAACATAAGCAAAACCTGACTTGCATCATAAGTGCAAACATAAGCAAAACTTAACTTGGATAACTTCTGCTTATGTTAGACAGAAATGAGACTTAACCTCAGCCAATCACAAGCAGCCAACTAAAATAATTATGTGACTAGGGACTTACCAACAACTTATCCCAAAAAAGATAACTTTGTAACTGTAAACCAATCAAGTTTCTTTAACTTTTGCATTATCCCAGTAAATGCTTGCCTCCAGCGTTTTGTCATTGGAACACCAAACCTCTGCTGGACTGGAATTTCCCAATTCTTGAATTGCTTCTGGCTCAAATAAACTCTTTAAATTTTTATTGTGCCTCAGATTTTTCTTTAATAATGGATATCCACAATTTGCTTATCCATTCACTTTTTGATGGATATTCAGATTGTTTCTAGTTTGAGGCTTTTATGATATGAATAAGCTGCTATGAACATTTGTTTATATGTACTTTTGTGGAGATGTTTTAATTTTTCTTGGATAATAACCTAGGACTGCAAATTATAGGTTATATGGTAAGTTCTGGTAAGAAATTGCCAAACTGTTTTCCAAAGAGCTTGTGTCATTTTACATTCTATCAGCAATGTCAAGAGCGTTCCAGTTGCCCTGCATTCTTATCAAGATTTGGTACCAACAGTCTTTTAATTTTAGTCATTCCATGAATTTGTAGTGGTGTCTCACTGTGGTTTTTATTTATATTTCCCTGATGATTAATAACATTGAGTATCTTTCATAGGCTTATTTATCATTCATATAACTTGTAAAATGTCTGTTCACTGGCTTTTTGTCTTGAGTTGTATTCTGAACGTGAGTCCTTTGTCAGGAATGCATACTGAGAGTATTTCCTCACAGTATGTGGCTTCTTTTCATTTTCAAATGTTGTCATTTGAAGAGCAGACATTTTAAATTCTGATAAAATTCAATTTTTTTTTCTTTTTTTTGGTGGGGGGATATTTGTGTCCCATCTAAGAAATCTTTGCTAAGGCAATGTTGTAAAGCTTTTTTTTTTTTTCTCTCCCCCATGTGCTTTCTGCTAGAATAGTTTAAGTATTCCCTTTTAAGTCTAAGATCCATTTTGTTCTAGTCTTCAAGTATGAGTGATTTCAGGGTCAAGGTTCTCTTTTTGGCACCTTTTTGAAAATAAACTGACCATATGAATGTGTGCTCATTTCTGTACTCTATCCACTGACCTATATTTATACCCTTATACTAATATCACACTTGATTACTGTAGCTTTATAAAAGTCATAAAATCGGGTGGTATAAATCCTCCAAATTTCAACTTCTATTTAATGTAATTACACCAATTTGAAACTTAAGAGTATATCTGCTTGTTTTTTAAAAATCTAAAACTTTTACAAAGCAATTTAAATTTTTAAAATAATTGATATTTAGAAAAAGAGACAAGTCCTAAGATGTTTATTTTCTTGCTTATTATTACATAGCATGAGACTACAAATAAATATTTAATATTTGAGATGAGAACTAAAATTTTTACATAAACCCTATAAAAGAATTATGTCCATCACATTTTTTAAAAAATCACAAATATATTAATCCCTAAACATATCAATTTTTACTAGGTTTTCCAGCTATCTTTATTTTGTTATGCTTGCTTTCAGAGACCTATAAATCAGCAGTTTTCTCCTTTCTGACCTCCTAAGTAGCCTGTTTTACCAAAATAAAATAGTAGTAAAAGTTTCTTGGAAGACATCTAGAGTTCAAATATTTGATGAGAACAGTCAGTAGCTGATTTAATTTGGCAAAATTATAGCTCAGCACCCCACAATAATGCAAGTATGCTACTAGACTATTATCTAAGTTATATTAGGTATAATATTAAAAATTTTTAACTCCAATGCACAGTGGGCACTGACAAATCAGAATGGATTCTAAGCAAGTGGTTCAGAAATGCAGGGGTATATTGGCTCAGTAATCACCTGGATATCATTCTATAGAAACACCGTTGACCAAAGAACAGCAAGGAAAACATGGATGGATGGATGGATGGATGGATGGATGGATGGATGGATGGCTAGATAGACAAACAGAGGAATCATGCAGCTTTTCCTCAAATATTTAATTGGAGGCATTACAATGATTAATTTTATGTGTCAACTTTACTGGACTACTGAGTACCCAGATATTTGGTCAAACATTATTCTGGGTGTTTCTATAGGATATTTTTAGATGAAATTAGCATTTAAATTGGCAGACTGAGTAAAGTAGATTGCTCTCCCTAATGTGGGTGGGCCTCATCCAATCACTTGAATGTCTGACTAAACAAAAAGTCAGAACATCCCATGAGTTAGATTGAATTTCTCCTGTTTCACTGCCTCCAAACTGGGACACTGACTTTTTTCTGTCTTTGTACATGAATAAAAAAATCAGCTTTTCCTGGGTTTCAAGTCTGTTGGCTTTTGGACTGGAACTACAACATTAGCTTGGTTCTCAGGCCTTTGGACTTGGACTGGAACAGCACCATTGGCTCTCCTCGGTCTCTACTTTGCCAATTCACTCTGCAGATCTTAGAATTTGTCAGTCTCCATAACCGCATGAACCAATTCTTTATAATGAGTCTCTATACACGTGTACCCACATGAATATCTTATTGGTTCTTTTTCTCTAGAAAACCCTGACTAATACAAGTATAGAGATTATTTCCTAGGAGAGAGAAAGAATGGAATCTAGGCAGATAATATAATTCTTACAGCTATTACGAAGATTTTGAGCTGATAATAACTATTGATTAAAAGTCTCACCCATTTTTTTCCCTAAAATTTGTGTAACTACAGAACTGGGTCATGTCTAACTCCTGGTGAATTAAATGTTAAAATTGGTTAATTCTGTCTGATGTAACATGAGATGCTTGTATGATAATATAAATATGCAATGTTAATATTGAAAAAAACAGAGTAGATTATATAATAACATCAGTAGAAGTTTCTGTGAAAATTTTAGGGAAATGGACCAAATTTATCTTCTTTCTTTTATTCATTTGCCATCACGGAAAAGCTTTATTAAGCCCACACTTATGGAGAATGTACTCTGTCCTAGGCACTGCGCTAGACACTGGGGATTCAAAGACAAATGTCTCCACTCCATTCCTCATGGATCTTTCACTTCTTCCCTCTCTATCTCAGAAGACGAGGACTTGCACTACCACATGTGGTAGGGCTTTGTGGATGTGGCTTTAGCTTTATCTGTAAGAATTCCCTTACTTAGAAAAACATAGCATCATAATAAGAGCACATCCTTTGAAACCAAACAGCTCGGGCTTGTTTGAATTCAAGCTCCTACAATCATCACCTATGCAACCTGGGCAAGTTATGTAACTTCTCTCTGTTTCAGTTCCCTCAACTATAAAGTAGGGATAATTGTACCCTCCTCAGAGGGTTATAATAAATAAGGGTTACTGAGGTAACAGATGCCAAAGTATGTATAACAGTGCATGGTATATAATAAGCACTTACAATATGGTGCAATTTTTATTGTTTGAAGTCTCTAAATGTCTTCTGCTGCTGGGTATATAGATGTTATTTCTGTCAGTTTTTTGCATTGCTGTATACTTAAATTATTTTTTCATTTTTTAAATAAAAAAGCAACAGAAAATTAAGTACTATTTACAATAATGATGAAAACATAAAGTATCTTTGAATTAATTCAAAAAATAATTTATAACACTTTTATGAGCACATAGTTAACACTCTATTTAAAGGACATGAAGAAAGATCTAAAGAAATGAAGAAACATAGGGTTCCAGGATGGAACAAAAGAACATTGTTAAAATGGCAATTTTCTGTGCAATAACTTTTAAATTAAAATTAATTTTTACATTTTTGTAAAAGGATAGCTGCAACAATTTGGAAGAATAAAACTGGCATTCTCAAATATAAAATAACTATTACAAAGCCATAAAAATAAAAGGTGTGTCATTGTTAAAGAAACAATCAAACAAACAAAACCAAAACGGAATAAAATAGAGCTCCAGGAGTTGACCCACAGACACTACAGAAGTAGCCCTACAAACACTACGGAAAGGATGAATTTAGTAAATGGTGCTAGAAAAGCACTATTTTGGATCTTGAAGGTTTGCAAGCCTTGAAAGCTACAGTTTTGCTGAGTCTCTATTGTAAAATCCTCTCTCACTACGAGGGTAAACATCAAGTCCTTAAATAGGGGCCTATGCTAACATCTCGGCTCACGAGACAACCTGGATGTTACTGCCTTCTGCCCGCGGTGGCCCATCAAGTCCCATGAAGGAGAGGCACAGTAAGTTTCCCCGCCAGCCTCCTCCTCTGGCTTTTCTGAATGCTAATCAGAGAAAGGTGAGATACAAGGCTTTATTTCCTCTCTGGTCTGAATAAATTTGTCCTACTGCCATTGCATTTTCTACCACTCAGGACTAATGTTTATGGCACTTAATATAGCAACCTGCTGTAGCTAAAATACTTATAAGAAAGTTATTCTTTCCTTCCAGTCTCAACAGATAATCTGCATTTTACAATTATCTTTAATAAATTTACTTGTTTGCACATAACCTCAGTTTGAATTCTTTTTCTGAATAAAAACTCAAAACTCTTTTGGACGAGTTTATACAACATATTTGGAAAAAAGTAAAATTACAATCAAAATATGCAGTTTTAATCTTCAGTTCACATTGATATAATGTATTTGGGATAATGGATTTTATGAATACATGGCACTTATTTTCTCAAATTTATTATTTTCAATGGTGGAAATCACTGGAGTGATGAATATATATTAGTAATTTAATACAGGAGATAAATATTATTTTTCATAATATGATACACATAAATAACATGTCAATGCTTTGCATTTTAATCACATAAAAATAAGTTATATTTAAAATATTGATATAGATAGCATGATTTATAAAATATGATATTTGACTGTAATTGCTTTAATTGCAATACTTAAAAGTTGAAAATACAAATACCAACCTCAAAAAAAAAAAGAAAAACTAAGTAAGTTGAGGACAAAGCACAAATAGGAAAAAAGCAAATTTCATTATTTATTTGCTTTTCTTATTTAATTTCCTCCCAACAAACAGCCACATGAGTAAGTCACACCATCAGTGCAATCACTAATATAAAATAGTGTATATTTCTTCTACATCTTCGAAGGTCACAACAAATTCCACTATAAGTTACCACTTAAATGTTTCACATTTAAAAGTAAAAAAAATAATAAACAATAATATCATGAGCTTTTTGTTTTTGAAAAAAAATTCAGAAAGACATAATATTTTAAAATAGACTAAGAAGGTGAGATTTTTCTATTGTAACATTTAGATGCATTGTGTTCAATGTACCTATTGTAACATGGGATACAGCAGGTACCATACTTTTTTAAAAAATTAAATAACCAATCTCTCTGGGAAAAATGCCCTTATTCACTAGTGAAAAACCAAAGTTTAATAAGATTTAAAAATATGAACCTTGACTCCTTGCAGAAACAGTGTTAATACATTTTGCATAATTTTTTTTTCCAAAAAGAATAAAGGGTCAAAAAGCTAAAAAGCAGAAATATCTCAAATAATGACAAGAATGTGGTGTTATCAGTAACTACCTGTAAACGTAGTCACACCATAGTCGGCAAAGTAGCCAATACAAATTAGAGTTAATGAAATTACCTTTACAACATGGTTTCAAGGATATACTTCCTTTTTTTATGAACTGCCTGCAAGGAACACTGAGGCTCTCTCAAACTTGAACAGGTTAAGCCTCTTGCCAAACGCTTGGAAAATGCCTGTGGCCTCAACTCAGAAAAAAGTCTTCCCCCTTCATAAAATGACAAGGCCACATGAGATTCTAGCTGTGCTTGAACTCTGATCTCACTCTCAAAAGGCCTTTTTCCAAGAAACTACTATTGACACCAACTTAGATATTCAATGCATAGTAACTGCATCAGTAATACTACCCTATGACATAGCAATTCCAGTCTTAAATTTATACCCAATGAACCAGTACATAAATTCACCAAAAGACATGTACAAGAAAGTTCATTAACAGCACTATTCATAATAATGCTCAAAGCTAAACAACCCAGATAGCAGTCAGCTGTAGAAGGTATAAGCAAATTGTGTTCTATACTCATACAATAAAAGACGATACAGCAATGAGAATGAGCAAAACTACAATGACACACAATGCAATGTGGGCAAACTTCTCTCAAAAATACAATATTGAGCAAATGAAAACAAGCACTAAGGTACATACTATTTGATTCCACTGAATATAGTCCAAAAACACACAAAACTAAGCTATGCTATAAGAAGTCACGATAGTTCTTATCTCAGGCCTTAGTGACTGGGAGAGGTTATACAAATGGTTTCCCAGTTGCTAGCAACACAGCTGCATAAACTTTGCAGAAGTCATTTAGATGTATGCTATCTTATTTGTGCATTTTTATCTGTGTGTGTCTGTACATACAAACAGTACATCAGTAAGTTTACTAAAAAAGTTTAACCATATAAGGATGAAAAATCTAAAATGTGATTTTCTTGAATAGTAGTGACTTGTTAGGACTTTTTATATAAACAATTAAATTTATGCCTTAGCTTAATATTTGGTAAACTAACGTAACAGATATTTCCAGGTATTTTGTCCATTAGCATAAAGGCAAGATGATCAGAATCATACATGAGACGCTTCAGAGTGAGCAGAGACTGAGGACAGGTTAGGCAACTCTTCTTTACACACAAATGTTTGTATTTGTGAATTAGGATATATGATGGAGTTTACCCAAACATACACTGTTTCTGATGATGCTGACATTTACCTAGCAAAAGTTTTCTAATGAAAACTTATGGATTTAGAAGATGTCAATATAACTAGTAAATTCAGTTTAAAAATCTGGAAAATTTGCCTCATAATTTTCTGAATTAATTTACTAGATATTTTGACACAAATATTTGCATCTTGTCTCTTCTAAAGTGTTCTTGACTTTACAGACAGATAAAGGGCTTAAGTTTTTTTTTGGAAGACAGACAAATATAAATCAGTATTTTCAGAAATTGTTTCAGACTTGGGGAAAAAGTCTCAAGACAACAGGCATTTCTAACTTTTATTCTGTATTCAGAGAACGAAGCTCTTTGTGTTACTCTTGGAATCTGACTGGCAGCCAGCAACGGAAGATGCCCCATCTCCAGCCTGGCTTTTGTTAGATTATTCACTCACCTGAGTCCAGAGACCAAACATATGAGAACACCCTTATTCTCAAATTGAAAGACAATTGAGTTAGTTCTCAGTCATACATTACAAAAACAGGTTTTGTATTGTTCTTATTTTAATTTAGGGGCTTTCTTTTCTTATCTGTTGAGAAACATTGTTTATTCCATCAGATGGAATAATCTGATTTTTAAGACCTTCCAAGAACAGAAACTGCCAAATGATTGTGAATTCTAAATCACTATAGAAATTTTAAGAGAAAAAGAAAATAATTTCTTGAGTTGGTAAGCTAAGTAAGAACTCAGCTTTCCTTATCAGGCCCCCACGCAAATAGTTCTGGCTTCTTTTAAGTCACACATTAAGTCACATATTTAAGAGATACCAGAATATTGTGTTTCCTTTCCAAATGGGAGACAAAATATAATAGTAAAAGAAAATAAAATATTTAGAGGTACCCCATTCCATCCCTGACAGTATTCAGTTTCCAGGTGCTTGATGTTTCATGACAGCATTCTCAGTCTGTATCAAACTTCTAGAAGCAGGACCACGAGAGTCAGTGTAAATCATCCTTACAGCCCACATACTCTGACACACATATGCACACCAGAACAAAAGCAAATTTAAAACAAACAAACAAAAACAAAAGACCCTAGTGGAAAGAAGAAAAATTATTCTTTACCAATTTTCTTTCCCATTTCCAAGGCATTCCACTTCCATTTACTCATAATTATGTTTCTTATTCAAATTAAACTAAAATGTTTGGGGAGAAATTCATTTCATCTTAGGATGAATGTGAGTTTTTTGATAAGTGCTGAGAGTGCAAGGATAAGTTTAAATGATTTTATTTTCCCGGTTTGTAAAGGGCAAATAGAACATTTAGCCCTTCCTCCACTGTTCAGTGTGCTTCCTCGAGACACAGTGACTCTGAGTTTTTCCTTGAGGAAGATTAGAACCTCTGGTATAGAGATAAATCTTCTAGTTATTAAGCCTAGTTTCCAGATTTTACAATGTAGAAGCATCTCCAGATAACCTGTAGATATGTAGAAACATACTTCCAGGAGTAGCCCAGGGGTCTCTTATGAGTTGTGTGGGAAACTGACACCAAGAGCAGACCCTTGTCCCTCAAGCACATAAGAGAAGTTACTGCTTTGCTGTGTGGAATGTAAGATCTTGTCCTAACTTTATAGTTAAGTTCATGCTACCGTACATGCAAGTAATTCTGTGAATGCTTGCAGAATGATAAATTATGTTCTCTTTGGCATTCGTGGAGAGGGCTCTTTTTGTTAGCAGGATTGTTTTATTTCTCCAACAGGAGGAAGCATACTAACATAAAATGAGTGCCAACTGCATGTCATACCTGTCTGACAGAACAAAAATTTCTGAAGTATTTCGAAGAAATAACTTTTGTTAACTTCACAAATTCTATTGTTTGCGGGAGTCTAAAGAATAGCAGCAAATACAATGGGTATCTTGCAGTTAGAACATGTAAACTGCAGTCACATTTCATTTGAAATTTATGTTCCTTTGTGCTTCCTGTCTGTCTACACATTCTGTAAATGTGAGGGAAGAGGAAAAAGTTAGTCATGCAGTTTTTAGTAATTCTAAACTTAATCTTAAAATATGCGTGCTCTTGGATGTTGAGTTCATCTGAATCCTTAGAAGAGTCTTATCAATAATTTTTTTAAAACTTGAGTCCATTTCACTTAGCTAATTATCAATTGTGGAAAAAATGTGTCTATGATGCCCTGTGTTTCTGATTTTTTCAGAATTAAAAAGTTTACTACTGATTATTGACATTGCTGCTTCTGCTACTTTTAACAGGGGACATTTCTTTTTTTATTTTATTTATTGATTATGCACATTCATGGGATACAAAGCTGACCTTCACCACCTGCACCCAGGATGTGATGGTCAGATCAATACTATCAGCATGCCCATTACCACAAATTGTGATTATTCCCCATGTCCCCCACCCAAATAATCCCCAACTTCCCTCTCCTTCTCCCACAAGGCACATTACGCTAGTGATCAAATCCCAAACAGTTGGAGGATGAAGAAAAGTAAGGCAGTCACCAGAACAAGTAAGGCTGTCACCTGTATACTTCATTCTTGAAAGCAGACCAAAAGAAAAAAAAAAAGTTGAGTTAGAAAACTCAAAAACATTTGAGAGAGAAACTGAAAGGAACCAAGACTGCAAAACTACAGCATTACCCTCCTCTCCTAAACCCTGTGAAGTTTCCCCTTAATTTAGAGCTGTAGAGTTGCTAAATAAATGTAATAAACATTATCCAAACTTTCCTTTATAAAAGCCATTCAGGTTTTTGGTCACTCCAAGGTGGCTAGGGCTTCCAGTGGAGTTTGGGATAGAGGGACAGGAGATTTGAAGAATTTAACTATTCAAACTTAATTCATTTTTATCCAGATGATTTTCCTCTTAATTCCTCTTTCTACCTCCTACCTGAGACATCAAGGAAAATTTAAAGGCTGTCATGATGGTTTTAAAATTGTAAAAGCAGCTGATATCACAGGCTTTTCCAATGATAGAAAACACCCATATAACCATAGTCTGTAAACTGTTCTTAAAAGCAGACAAAGAATAGAAAATTTTTTCTGACCAGCTCTATGAAATAATGAAACAGTAAATGACAATTTTCTAGCAACCCCACTCATGCCATATTCAGCACAGATTGATTTAGGTTAATTGTAGGAACATAGTCAGGGTTTATGGGCTTTCTAATTAGCAAAGCATAGAAAAATTGCTTTGGTCTTCTCAATTTGTTTATCATTTGTAAAACATTAAATTTCTACTAGGTGTTAATATTTATTTTTAATGTGAATTTTAAGTATGTAATTATTCCTTAATTTGGTGGAGGACCAGAGAGATTAGAAACAGAGGAATAAAAGATGTATAAAACATAACCCTTATGCTTAATATACCTTGTAACTATGCAAATAATGTGTGTGAAATAGCAACAAAAAAAGTGACTATAGTGGGATTTTAAATAAAGATCCAAATTGGCTTAAGTAGTTAGGGTAGGCTTCACAAGAGAAGTGGGACTTCAGATAACCCATAAAGTATTTTGAGTGAAAGAATAGGTTGACTATCACAGATGGAAAAATAAAATAGGAAATACTTGGGAAACAAGTAAAACCAGATTTTTGTCTAAACAAAATTGGAATATCCACAAGAATAAATGAAGCCTTCTTCACAGAATTTGCAAACCCAAATTCTAAAAAAAAAATAAAAAATAAAATAATTCAATCACATACATGATGTAGTATGTATCATGTGAAGTTGTAACAGCCTGAACAGAAGTGACTCCATTCTGTTAAACTTCTAAAATTAAAAGTTTTTTTTTCCTTACTCTTGTAACCCAAACCACGTAGCTTGTAGCTGGATATTAGAACACAATGACTCTTGTTCACATGATTTTTAGAACACAATGATTTCTGTTCACGTTGTACACAGAAAAATTATAGAAAAAATTAATAACCCAGATGGCCATTCTTTACTAACTTACTAACTATATCTTTTTTGAGGTTAACAGGAATTGAATCCATGTAGGACGATCACCATGAATCAGCTCCTAGCTGGGAAGTTCCTTGATGTTTATCTGCAATTTTGTGATTATGCCTGCACATCTCTGCTTAGGTCACCATGAATCAGCTCCCCACCACCCATCCCTATAAAACCCTTTGGCCAGTCTCAGCAAAACAAAGATGGCCTTTGAGAAGCAAGTCCACCATTTCCCCAGGAAGTCGGTTTCCTGATTAAAGGCTATCTTTCCTTACACCAACACTTGTCTCTTGATTATTGACTATTGAATGGTGAGCAAACGGACCTTTGGGGTCTCAGTAACAAAGTGTGGTAATGCTGGAAACTTGTAAATCATACAGGGTGTCCAACTCAAAGATGGCAATCACTTTCACAGATATACAAAGAGCTTGAGCATGTTTGTGTGTTGTCTTATTAAAGATCAGTTTCAAAATTCTTTCAAAATATGTCAGGTTTATCAAATCAATATTTAAATAAAGAGATTGGAACTTGAGAAAATATACAAATTACACAGGCTTTTTAACCTTTTATCAAAATAAATAAAATGTAAAAGTGAGACAGCTTTCAGCCTACTCTAAGGACCTTAAACACGGAAAGTGCTATTAAGAAGAAGCAATTAAACCTTAACTTGCAACGACAACTTTTAAGAATTTTCTAAGGAAAATGATGCAAAAATATATACCATGTAAGATCCTTTAAAATTGATTTATAAAGGTAAAACTATGGACTGAAGATGGCTTTACAAAAGAAGTTCTAAAATATCTAAATTGATTGAGCTAATTTAAACAAAATAAACAATAATCATCTATCCACTATGATATATATTTAATGCTTGTTAAAAATATTTTTCAAAATCTGAATTATTTTAGAATTATGTACTTCTAAGGGAGAACAAAACTCTGTTTCTCTGCATCTCAAACTTCAATGTGCATATGAACGACCTGGGGAACTTATTAAAATGCAGATTCTGATGGAAGAGGGAGGAGGTGGGCCCTGTGCATCAGCATTTCTCACGAGCTCACATAGGATGCTCATGTTGCTGGTCTATGGACAACACCTTGAGAAGCAGGGATCTATTCAACTATTTTTTCAACAAGGACATTGGCACTTACCGAGTACGTGTAAAGTATGTAATTGTTTTCAGGGTTTAATTAATATTTTAAATTAAGGTCATCTGCTTTTAGAATGGAAAAAGAATATTCATCTAGACAAGTCTGTAAAGATCACAAATTTCTCTGACCCTATTTTGGTTTTTATATGTTTTTCATTATAGCAGAAAGCAATTTTTCTTCACCAATTTAAAGAAAACAGATTAAAATGACTTTTTTTTTGTTTAAACATATACATGATGTGGCATCAGGATAAAAAGAATATTAAATGGTCAAAAGAGCCTATAAAAATTATTCAAAAGATCCCCTATGAATAAGCCTAAGGATAAATGATCCAAAATTATAAAATCATTAAATGCCTTAGCATTTATCTATAATGATGTTTACAGGTGAAATCAGATTTGGAAGAAGAATTATGAAACAGTTAATTAGGAAAACATATGCCTATTAGTACATGAAATTAATTTCCTTTAAAATGTTTCTGATATAATGGAATACTACTCAGCTATAAAAACGAATGAAATACTGCCATTTGCAACAACATGGATGGACCTCGAGAGAATTATATTAAGTGAAACAAGTCAGGCACAGAAAGAGAAATACCACATAATACCACATGTTCTCACTTATTGGTGGGAGCTAAAAATTAATATATAGATTCACACACACACACACACACACACACACACACACACACACAAAACCGGGGGGGGGGGAGAAGATATAACAACCACAATTACTTGAAGTTGATACGACAAGCAAACAGAAAGGACATTGTTGGGGGGGAGGGGGGGCGGGAGATGGGAGGGAGGTTTTGGTGATGGGGAGCAATAATCAGCCATAATGTATATCGAGAAAATAAAATTTTAAAAAAAAATGTTTCTGATATAGAATTATTTTTTGCTTGACCATTCAATTAATGCATAGAAAACTGTGTGTGGTCTGTAGCCAGAGAAATGCATGATGCAGTCCTTCCCGTCAGGAACTCCCTGTTTGATTGGGGACACACATCTATTCATGGTTTCAGCAAACATTTATGAAGGGCCTGCTATGTACTCTGCTAAGCTCAGAATGATATACAGTGTGTGTATGTGGCAGAATGTGTTTTAAGTGTATTAGGAAGAGGAAAGGCCAATTTGGTGGTCTCAAGCAGAAGTTATTGTTCTATTTTATAGAAAGATTTCTGAGCAAATTATCATAATTTTTCAGTTGGTAACAATTTATAGTTCAAGTAGCCTCTCCCATAGCTTTCACTGAGATGCAACACCTGCCTAATGTTATTCCCTCATCTCCTTGTAGGGTCCAATAGAATTTTTTCCCAAACACAGTTTACTATAAATGTATAATGCAAATGAGGAAGGTGATCACACACGAAGAACATTAGGCCTTTTTTCCCCTGAGTACATTAATATTTTCACAAAATCTTTAGCACTTTTGTGAATTCTGGTAAGGACAGTGACAGAGTGGGGCACTGGCTACACCTTGTTCTCTTCAAAGCAGATTTTTTTAAAAAGTAGAAACTATGTCCAAATCAAGGGTGTAAATGGAGACAACGGTTAGATGGAGTAAAAAGAAAAGTCAAGATAAAATTGAAGAACTAGAAAGTAATAGCAAGTTGGATATCTAGTATAATGGCAAAAATAAACAGATTCCTCATTTCTCCAGTGCCAGGAAGATCACAGGCCTGCCAAGAAATAAATGGATGAATGGGGATGTGGTTTCCCAGGATCCTCTCTAAACCAAAGGTAACATTTAAAAGTAGTTGTTTAAATGGAGAGAGAGAAAAAAAAAGGGACAACTCTCCAGTTTAGAGGAAAGAAAAATTCCTATCCCCACAATTTCATAACACAAATTTGCATGGCTTTTTGCTTCTAAAATTCTAGGAAAGTGCTTATCTATTCAATGATGAATTCCCACAACCATATGTTTGAGTGCAGCTGTGGTGTACATGCACATCTTTATTTATACTACATACATACACTAATATGTAGAGAATCTTATTCAGCAATTCTTGTAAAATTGAGAACCATTTTTTTTTATATTGTTGGCCTTCCTGACATTATTCTTCTAGATCATCTTTCCCTCACCAAATTTCAGGAAGTAATAAAATACTATGTAATATCTTCTGCCATTAAAAAAAAAAGCCCAGATGGTTTGAACTAGGAGTTAAAGTATGCAGTTTTGAAGATATATATATATATATATATAATTTTATGTCAATGATACATTCAAGCTACAGATTTACTATGTGTTCTAAAAAAAATTCAAAAAAAACTCTTATGTTTTTAATTAAAGGTATATTTTCAATCAAAAACATCAGCACTTTACATATGAATCTAAAATGAAAACCAACATTAAAATCCATATTAAGGAGGTTTAGATTTCAGGTAGAATTATGAGAGGTAAATTTGTTTAGAAAGTAGGATAGCCTTTCTTTTCCTAGAGCTGTTGCTCTAATATTTTAGTAATTTCAATGAGTACCTTGACAACGATAAGGATAAATCCCTTCCGTTAGCCTAGATTAAATATCCACTTGCTCTAGGGTTTCATATAAAATGAATCCAAGTTTGAGAGTTCCTTTTGCTTCTGACTTGACATTGTCAAGTGCATTACTTGTAGGGAGTATATTTGGTGATCTGTCTACTGCAAGCAAAATAAAGTTCTAATTGTACTAGTAGATTTATATATGGTTGACAAGTTTAACTATTCTGAAATGAAGGATACACAGTACGAAAATTTGCAAGAGAAAATATTCACTCTATCTGGACTGTAGAACTATTGCATAAAAAAAGCATAACAAAAACCAAAATCTTACCGCTAGAGAAGCTGTATTGCAAAATGATAGTTCCTACCTAATAGATAAATATTTCATGTTTCCCTGAACATATAGACGGAATTGCTGCAATGTGGAATAGGGAAAGAACATGAGTTTTCTAGTCCTGGATTCCAATCCTCCGGTCTAAGTTCTGCCACTTACTAAATGGTATAATTGCAAAATAAGTAATCCCCGAGGGCCTCAGTTTACCAATCTGTACAGTGAATATAATGATATCTCAAAAATAGGGTTGTGGAAAGGACTGAATTTAAATGATGTCATGTAAGTGTATCACCTAGTTCAGTGCAAAGTTACCTTCTCATCAAAACAGGGCTTTTCAAAAGGAACACTATTTAGGGAAAAAAAGGAAAGGTAAAGGGCTCCAAACCCATCCACAAAGTTAACACACCAAAGATGTTTCTACTTTCAAAATCACCATAGTTAGGGTTTGGCTAAACATACACTAACTAGCTAAGATTCCTCTTGGCCCTTTGAACTTTAACTGCGTAAGAGGGCTAGACCCAGCTACCCAAACATCAGTATCAGAATTGAAATAGAGTTAGGTTTAGCATTTCTCTCTGATATATTAACTAGATGCATTCATTAAGCTCATTCAACACATAATTTTTGAGAAATAATCAGTATGTATCAAGTATTAAGATGGTACCAAGAGCTGAAGATACAATAGTAGAGAAGAATAGACAACATCTTTTCCTTTAGGAACTTATCATCTAGTAGAGAAGTCACATACTAAATAATATTACAAAATAACTAAAATTATACACTGTAATACTTGTTAAGAAAACATTTATGCAACATTTATCCAGGAGGCTTGGTATAGTCTGTAAGATCAAGGAAGCATTCTCTAGGGAAGTAATAATGTGTGGCCTGAAGGTTGAATAGAATTTGAGTAGGAAAAAGAGTAGAGGGAACAAGATCCAAGCAGAGGAGACTGGAATGAATAAATGTCCTGAAATAGGAGGGCTAATGGTATATTTTAGAAACTAAAAAAAGGTGACAGTTAAGAAGTGAAATTGTACAAGATGAGTTATGCAGATGTCAGCCTATTAAGACATTTATATACAATACTAAGCATTTTGGTCTTTATGTTAATGGTAATGAAAACACATTGGAGGGTTTTAAATGTGTGTTGTTATGACCAGGTATATGTTACAGAAAGATCACTTTGGTTGTTGAATGAAGGATAAACTGAAAAGAGAAAAGACTGGATGAAGACACGTATCTCTGCAAGTATGGCCATTGCTCTAGATTAACATATTGGTTCTAATTCTTTACTCCCTTACATTGGTTTTTAAATTCACAGCCTTTTCATAACCTTATGGTTTTCAGAAAGTTTTCAGAAAACTTAAAACTTAAAGTTTTCAGAAAGAAGGGAATAAATTAGAAACTTGGTCTTGATGATAGCCTCATAATACAATTTGTTGTTTATATCAGATTTCTTAGTCAAAATATGGACACTTGTTGACACAGCAGAGCTAAAATCTTATTGAGGTCAAACAAAAATTTCAAAGGGTAGTACCATACATGGTAAATATATTAATATATATTGACTTCAGCTATCGACTCCAGTGGTTCTCTACTCTTGGTCTTTGAGCATATTGAAAGTCTTATTTTGCACAATTATCAATGTTTTTTGCTAGGAGTTACCATAAAGATGTTGACAACATCTCTTGACCAGAATTAGGTCTAGCCATTAGAAGTTAGCATACCTTTGTGTCTCCAGAATTGAGAATGGGGATTTGGTGGGACGGTAGGGTGAGCTGGTCAATAGAGGATTAGTCAAATTAGGTTGATTGCACTATTGAGGTTGAAAGATGAAAGAAGTGGATTTCATCTTAAGAAAAATTGAACTTTCTTGTTACTCTAAATGTACATATATCTTTATTTACAGAAGTTCTATTTTTATGCACTCCAATAATAAAAGTTCTGTTTGAAATTATTTTACATCTGATTAGTCATTTTTACATTACTTGAGAAAATTCAAGTAATGTAAAAAGATGCTGAAAGATATGGGGTTAAAGAATATATTTGTAAAGGGGTCCTCAAAAAGCCAGTGCAAGAATTATTTTTTAATTATACTACAAAAGGAAATGAGGACCTTGTTAGTTGAATAACTCAGCAATGAATTGGTTAATGCTGTTCAAATGGTAGATAAAAAGTACTTTATCATAAATCTTGTTCTTTATGTTCCTTATGTTTACTCACCTTCCAGAAATTTGTCTAATAAAAACTAACATTTATTAAGGTATTTTTTATACATAATACCAATTTTTTTCATATGGATGAATTTTTTAGAAATTTATTATTTATGATTGAAGAAAAAAATATTAAAATGGTTTTCATGCTAACTTATGGTGGTTACCAGAGTTGGACTCATAAATTCTAGAAAAGGAAATGGTCCTCAGAGTTTTCTTACTATCATAATTATAATTTAAAATTATTATTATAATTACTATTGTTAATAATAACACTGAGAAGAATACTAATAAGTTTTGTTGAAAGCCTAGGCACAGTACTTAGAATTTTCATATGTTACCCTATTTGATCTTTGTATTTTAGGGTTAGAAAATGTCATAATTTTATATTGGTTAAATTTTAAGCTCTTACTAATATGCATAAAGACACCATATGTGCTAGAGGTACATATAAGACAAGTGTCCTCAAGACACTTGACTTCCATCTGCTTAAAATTTGTCATAATATACTGATTTTGTTGGAAGCAGACAGTTTACTGCCGTCTGCTAGAAATGGTTGTGAAAAACACACAAATTCCGGATGTCTATATTGTGAATGTTGCCCCATAAGATGCAAACTGCATGACCTACACAACTGTATGAGTGGTGCTGGTAAAAGAACTCCAGTCTTGTGCATAGATGGAAAGGCCATGTGAGATTTTAGTTTTCTGGAAACACAGGAGAAAACAAATTTCTTTAATTTTTGAGCATCCTGGCTCTTCCTGTAAACATTAAGAAAGTAACCAACTTCTATATTAATATATATTTTTTATCAAGCTACTTGGATAAGCATTCTCAGAAATTATGTGGGTTTTTCCTTTGCACATGTTCAATCAAGCAAATATCTGTTTATCCATGATGAAGTTGGAACATGGCCTTTGATTTTCACATTTTATTTCTATCCCTGAGATAAAATGTATTATTTCAGCCTGGCTGCTTTCTTTCTAATACCAGAAAAACTTCTACAGTGCTAACAGATCTTTACTAACACCATTTCAAAATGTAGGAGTATCTTTAGTCAGTGAAAAATACATGAGCATTGAAGAACTATTTAGCTAATAAGGTGAAACAAAGGGTCAGAAATACAAGGTATTTCATGTTTTAGCTCTTACAATTCCATGAGCGTATATTTTGTATTATTCATCAACCTGACAAAGTTCTTCTCAATTAAGTGAATAACGTCTTTTTGTGACATATCTCCAAGAGCCTGGAAAGAATAATTATATCTAATAAAAAGAAAATAAAACTCTAAATACATGAAAATTAGGAGCCCAATTTACTTATTCTTAGTGGAGAAAAAGGGCTTGTATCATCTCACAGAGTTAGCTCACCTACAATTCACTCAGTGAACACTTTGTGGCAAATGTTATTATATTATTATATTAATTCTACAGATGAATAAATGAACTTGTAGGGAAAGTGATTCTCTTAAGGCCATAGATTGAGCCAGGAGTAAAGACCCAAAATGTCTGATTCCAGAGTCTATACTATTAAGTACTAAATTCCCTTGTCTCAGTAGTTAATTTTGTGATGCTAACTAGTCTAAATAGGAGAAGAAAAATGTGGCACGTTAAAACAAAATAAAGGAGTTTACATAGCTCACTAATATTTTAAAACTTGACTGCACAAGTATAATCTGTGAGTTGTAGAATAGCAATAGAAGTTTTAAATTCAAAATCCTTTCTATGTAATTTATGTTTATTTTATTTTTAGGTAGTCTTTTTTGTGATTATATGCTATTTTGCATATTTTGGGAAATATTTCTATTTATAATTAACAAAACTGCATTAATCAAAAGCAAGATTATTTAAAATATTCAAAGAATTTACATAAATGCCTATCATTTAAGACATTTACCTATTTTTATTTGTTGAAAAATTTAAAAACTATAACAGCAATACATGCTTGTTGTAAGTTATATACATAAGCCAAAATGCAAAAAGAAAAATTAATAAAAACCAGCTGAATATCCATTACAAATATATATCCAAAACAAAATGTGATGAAAATATCAATTCTTTAACACACATACCCACAAACTATGAAATAAACTTACATTAGGGTTAAAAAGGTGAATAAATGGTCTATTTTTTTTTATTGCCTTAAACTATTTTATCTATGCAAATTTCTTAGCTTCTTTAGATATCATTTTAAAATTAAGAATTTATTACAGATAAATATTATTGATAATCTTCCTTAAATGAATGAAAAATAGAAGATTCTAATATAGAAGATAATTCAGACTAGGAGTTGAAAAATTCTTGGCATTGGTTTGGAATAAGACATTTGTATTATAATAGAATACCTTAAAATTAAATACTAATAGAAAGATAAGTTACCTTGGTTACTTGCAAATATACTACTAAATTAAAATTTGGAAATAAAGAAGGTGAATTTTTCATGTCCATAGACGTATATATGGAAATAAACTGTAAGATAACGTAAATACACTAACTGCAGCATTCTATCAAACACTTATGTTCCAACCTACAATAAGCATTCCTGTTCATGTATAAGTTGTAAACAATGTTCCTCCCATGGAACAATGTTTTCAATTAAAATTTAAAATCTATTAAAATTATTATGGGGATCTAATATAAAATTACATAAACCATGATTTTAAATAGACTAAATGTTTAGTAGATCAATAAAAAATGAATATACTAGAAATGAAATATAAAATATAAATTATACCATTTCTTTTCTCATCCTGGTCTGTAATTTATTTTCATGTTAGTATTACTATACATTATTGCTACATTGCCATGATTATATTTACTTTTTCCATACCCTTTTTTATATCACTGATTTTTTTTCTCCTATTAGAAAAGGATATACATAAACATAAAATACTGGTGGCTTAACTTAAATCAGATAAATAACCCAAGAGAACTGATTAAATAACCTATAGCATCAGGCTTCTGTAGACCTAGAATTACAGATGGAATTATCCCACTTGCTATGAAAAATGGGATGCATATTATACAATTCGAAAATCGTCCCAGATACATTTTCTATGTTAAAAAAAAATAATTGAAATTGCTTTGTGGTATGGAGAGGGCAGTGCCATGGGTGACATATTATAGCAGAAATAAGCCTCTCAACCTTCAATATTTATCTGATGTCAAATGCAGCAGGTTCCATGCATCATACATTTATGTGATCAAGAAAATTGCTAGAAGTAGATTTTGCATTAAGATGATAAACACAGCTATTAACAGAAATCAGGGTCTGCCATAATCAGATCCACTAAACCAATTAATCTTAGCTGTTTCAGAAAGATTGCTTGAGACTAGAATGATAACATAAAGCATAAGAGGAACATTTCAGATGATTTGGCTTTCCATTTCCTATGTGGTAAATGTGAAATGGGCAGGGCCGTGGTGACTAGGATTAAACGCTCTCTCTTTTTTAGAGTCTATTCTGGGACTCTACATAGGAATGCATTGTTAGGCCAGTTCCCTCCAAGACAGTCAAAATCAGGAGATTATCAAAATAACTGATTGTCACCATAAAATAAAATATGATCAATTTTTATTCTGGTAAAGTTACAACTGACTTTAAGCAGGGGAAAAAAAAAAAAAAAAAAAAATTCAAGTCTGGGCCTCTGCAGATCATGCAGGATTACTGTGGTTCGGGTACAGCAGCATCCTTTCCACAACACTGACGTAGTCCAAATAGGGACTTTATTAGCCAGAGTAGCAGAGACAATGGTAAACTTCACAAATTAAAATAATTCATCCACCTACACAGCCTTCAATTTTACAGTAAAGATTAATACTTCACATAGTTTGATTTAAAAAACAATGTGATAAACTAATTTTTTTAACAAACTAAACAAAACTTGTCCTTTGATTTTTTCAAAGAAAGAGGCATGCTAAACTGATGCATTCTTGGTACAGCCTTTTTAAAAAGTACAGCATTTGCCATAAGTTGAATTAAAAAGGTCTAACATCTTATTTTTTACTGGAATGAATTGAATGAGTTCATCAATGCCAAGGCCTCTGCTTCCAAAAAGGACAAATTCCTTAGTCTCTTTGATCACAAAACCATCACTAATGTATGGTAATATTCTGGGCTTTCTTCTTTCTTTATTTGAAAGTTTTCTTAGCAAAGGCCAAAGTGGTGTAAAGAGAAGGGTAGATGGCTAACGTACGACACCTACTAAACATTTCCCCCATACCTAGTAGTGAATTGTCAAAGATAAAAAAACCCAGATACCAGGAAATATTATATGACATTAGGTGTTCTAGAAGTTCTAGAAGCAGACTAGGATAACCATCTTTAGGGCTTTTTTCATATTTAATCAGTCTCATTTTGTAAAATTATTTATGTGTAACCTAAATATACTTTGCTACAATTTAAGCCTATGTTTTATAGCTTTAATCTCTGCAACAATTAGAACAACTCCCAATTAATAACCCATGAAGATTCTTTCACATGCATGAAGACTATTTTTAACTTTCCCCTCAAACCTTCTTTTGTTCAGACTTAATAACTCCAATTTAAATAATTCACCACATTTTTCACCACATTTTCCTGATCCATTGATGATTTTTTTATCTATTCCTCAATTTCTTCTATACATTTTAAAATAGAGCAAACCACACGAAATCTGATAATCTACTAATTAACAATGCTTGGGAAAGATCATCTTTTCACTTTTGAATATCTTCCTAAGATAAATAAAGTAGGTTTTTTTTGTTTTTTTGTTTTTTTGCTTTTTGTTACTGTCCTGATATTTCATGGCCTTTGTCTGCTGCTCTTGTCCATACTACTCATATTCCCCTGTGACTATGAAATTTGGTGAAATTCTCCTGGGATTCTGAGACATCAATGCAGTAAGTGAATGCAATTACATAAAATCCCCATCTGGCGGGGGGGGGGGAAGAATGCCTGTTCATTAAGAACTACTTTGTTCATATATGTATTTTTAAAACATTTTTTAATAAAAAGAAGAAAAGAATAGATCAGAAACACTTAGTCCCAAACATATTTCTTATAGGCCTATTTAGTGCAATAAAATAATCCTGTCATTTTCAATTCATTAATTAGAATCTATTTCTTTCTGTGAGGATTTTGTTAACAGCCAACTAAAATCACTACAGCCTGGAAGATGTTCATAGCAGCCCAGCAGGCACTTTTTACTTTTCCATTAAACATTCCATATGCATCCATCAAGTCATTACAATATTCCACATATCTGTCAACCTCTGCCAGGCTATCACACACAGCATGCACCCTAAGAAGATTCTTATGAAATATTCATAACCATTTTCAAGTTACAAATTCTTCTCATTCAAGATAAGATTTAATGGCAACACTTTCCCGAAGAAGTTAATGAGAACTCTTCTCTAATAATAAACGAGCTCAGATATACAAGTGCCCTGTGGTTTCACCAGGCGCTCTGGATGCGAACAAATTCAACACCAAATCATGTTCAGCATTCTTTTGTTTAAGTGCGTAAGGCTACTATCTTTCTGGTTGTTAATAATTTGATAAATATATCAAAATTCAGTCAATTTGGGTAAAGAGTGATTTAACCACAAAGACCATATTTAACCCACTGGTGATTTTTACCATAATTTGCAGGGAGAATATCAAGTAATATTTTTCACTCCTTAAGTCATGTTGGATTTGGGACAGCTAAATCGGTAAATCTAAATCCTCTGATTCGTATGCCTTGTTGACTAAGGGGCTAAGGGCAGAGACTGACTGAAAGACTCTTCACATAAATGAGAAATCTTGTCCACATAGTAAGTATGTATTGTAACCAGTCAATCAGCTCCCATGGGAGAGGGATATGCTAAATTAATAATAAAACAGCGCCATTTTCAGGCACCTGTTGAGGATTTGGTTTTTTTCCCCCAATTTTTTTATTTTGAAAATTTCTATTTTAAATATTTCAATAGAAATGAAAATATAGTACAAGAAACACTCACATATTAATCACCTGACTTCACTAGTTATTACTTTTTTCACATTTCCTTTTTCTATGTAGCTTTCTCATTCTGAACCTTTTGAAAGTAATCTGAAAACATCTTCATTTAGTAGTAAAAAAATATGACTGACACCACGCTGGTGCTAATGTCAGAGAATCCATCTTAAAGCAAAGGTTTATTCATAAACACAAATAATTTACCAAACTGTGGAGATAGGAAAGAGGGTTGGGTTTGAAATAACAGCCCTAGCTATTCTGTGCAATAAATGTACTACAGTGGTTAAGACACTCAACTCTTCGAGACTTAGTTATTGTTGAGCAGTGACCAGCACTACTTACACAGGGATTATTGTGAGGATTGGGAGTGTTTACATGAGATAATGTATCTGAAAGAAAGTTATGGTGTTGCACATACATTATTCATGTAACTATGTTTTTAAGTCTCCACTAAAAGTAGGAACTGTTCCTTACCATGTTTACAACACAACATCGGTAATAATGAATGTTTATTGAGCATTTACTAAAGGCTGGTGATATGAAGACAACATTATCCTTATACCAGTTTTACAAGGAAGAATTTAAGTCTTAGAGAGGCTAAAAGGCTTGACTACTGACTCATAGTAATTAAGTGGTAGAGCTGGGACCCAAACCGCATATAACTGATCAGATTCTATACCCATAGGTTGTGAGGTAGGAAACTGATCTTTAGTACAAATAAACAATTGATGCAATGTACAAATGAAGACCACTCATGACAGAATTTAGTTACCTCTTCCTATCTCTAGTTCCTTTGCCCCAAGTATAATATTCTCAACCTTTTTTTCCTTTGCTAAGGATACTTAATTGGTATTATCTTGATATAAATTACCTTTATTAAAAGAAAAACTTCAGACAAAATAAATTGAACAGAGTTTGAGCATTAAACATTCATGAATAGGTCATCACTCAAAACCAGAAGAGGTTTGGAGATTTCCAATTTAGCAGCATGAGCAGCGGGCTTTTACAGGCTGAATCCAGAAGCAATTAGTTGATTAGCTACAGCTAGTCATTTGCTTTATTTGGGTATGATACTTATTTTTAAAAATGGATTGTATCTACTTGTATTGCAATCACTTTGAGTACACAATTTATGAAGCCAGGCAAAATAAAAGAAAAAAAATCTACATAACTTAGTAAGTCACATTAGGATTTTTTTTTGGATCCCAAGGAAAATATTTTTATATATGTTTTGCCAGGATCACATCAAATAAGACATTGGTGGCCATATTTCACTTCATTATCTCTAACACAAGTTACTTTTCTATTTTCTCCAAAACTCCTTGATTCTGATTTAACACAAAGCCCTTTCTGCTCTTTATCTTTGCTGTCTATGAACAACAGACAATAAAGAATCCAGAATATTGCAGGCAATCTTGAAAACTTTAGAAACTAAGTTATCTTATTAATGATTCTACCTTTTAATCCAATCAGAATCATGTGTGTCCTATAGTGACCCATATCTTTGGTTGACTTCAAAATAGGTTGGCGTCCATCAAAATATGCTGAAAGTAATAAACTATAAATATTAAAACAAACAGAATAGCCAAATAGGCTGCTTTGCTTCAGTTTGTTTACTGTTTTACATAAAAAAAAAAACCCAAAAATTTAACTCAGGCACATACACAAGTATGACCAAAATGTTTAAATAACCTCCTATAGAAGTCACATAAAACTCAGTAAGGAAAGACTTGAAATAGGAACAGTAATGTTTGCCTGGTTGTAATATAATTGGAAGAAGAGTAAGTTGCATTTTAATTGGCCAAATAGCACAAACATTTTTTTTTTACCAGTTTCAATCTAAAGTTAAGGAATCTTTGAGCTTGTAAATTATATAAAACAAAGTATAAAGTTCAAGATCACCCAAAATATAAGGCAAAGCAAAGTGTCAAAATTGTCCTCTCCTTAACAGAATAGAAATAAATTTTGGATTATATCACACATCTTTTAATATCCATATATGCCATCACCAACTTGAACTATTATTTAATTATAGATATGCTATTATTAAAGACAAAGAGATTATATTAGAATAGTCATTAATTTAAGTACTGTAAAAATGTCAAGTAAGCATGGCATGTTAGAACTCTAAGACTTCTCCTGCATTTCATTAAGTGACTCATTATGATAAAATTTACCCTACAACTGCTTGAAAATTGTCTTTCTGTGAGAATTATGAAAGAAGTTTGATATGGGTAATTTATGTACTTATGAATCACAAGCACATTAATTCTTTATTGAAAGGCAGGGATAGTAATTTCAATAATTTAATAAAAAGATTAAGACTAAAACTAAAAGAAAATTATAACTAAAAATTGAAGAATAAATATGACTTTTTAAAAGAATTTGCTGATAATTCTTTAATTGTGAGTATTAGTCCAAATGTAAGTCTGCTATCATACTACATATATTTACAGATTATAGAAATTACTTATTTTTTAAAAATTTTCCAATACAAAATTTATTTATAATGTAGGATTATTCCAATAAAAATTGGAATTATTAGCATTATGTTTTAAATTTACAATATGCAAATAATTGTTCATTATTCATTTCAAGAAATCCACAAAAACTTATTATATGAAATAATTTTGCTAGATGCAATCTAAAAATGCAATGTGAGAGAAAATATACAAAATAAAAGCATGTAAAGACTTAATGACATTTGGAAATGCAAATAGAGTCAATAAAAAGTAACTTTATTTTTACCTGTATTATAATGGCTTTTTATTCAAACTGTTCGCTATTAAAACCACAAAAGCTTTATTCTTAACTATAGTATATATGGGCCATAAAACTGTCCCAATAGCTTTTGCAGAAACATGGCAAATATATTTTTTCACTTAAAAAAGCAATTTAATGAATATTAATGAGGATAATAAACTAACTTATGTTAATAATTACTTATTAAAATAATATTTTATTGAGTATATATTGTTTTCAAAGTCCAAGTGGGAATATTTTACACTTGTATAGATAAAGTTTTTATAGCTCATTAAAGTTTAATTTGTTATAAAAATTGGACATCTATTGAATTCAAAACTAGACACAATATATAGTACAGTGTAATTATATAAATTTTAGGAAGAGATACTTTTTTCTCCACAAACATTAAATTTTTAATGATGTCTCCTTCTGAAACTAATTTAACTCTGTCCTCAAATATTTAATAGCAACAAATTAGTAAAATCCAAGCTGCTACCTAGTACTCCCTACCAATCTGTTTCAGAGCAAGGTAATAATAATCATTAACCCATTTTTATCATGAAACAGTGAGCAAAAAAGTTTTTTGAAAGAGAGAGAGAACTTGGGGTCACATATATAGTGACTAATAATTAGACATCAAGTGGATTCTTTTAAAACTTTGCTAGCATAGAACCAAGGGTTTATTCATTTATTTATTTAACACCCATATCCCCTATGAAATATCAGTGCAAAAATGAAAGAAACTATGCTAAATCTCAAGGTCAATTTTAGGATATTCTAAATTGAAATATTCAGGGAAATCTTAAACTAAAATTTGAACATCATAATCATTCCTGAAATAAATCTAAACCCTGAAGTACTGAGCTTTTACTTAAATGAACAACACAGGCATTATAACACTTACCAAATGATAAAATCTTAGATTTTGACCACATATAATAGTGATCGCTCAGAAAATGGAATTTAATTAGAAAATATAATACTTGATAAAACTTTTTGGTTTGATTAAATTAAACATTAGCTTACTTTTTTTTTAAAAAACATTAGCTTACTTTTAATGAGTGCTTAGTATGTAGTAGGCATTGTGTTGAGTACTTGTATTATTTCAATTAATTTCTACAAGTTTATGACATAGGCAATTTCATGATGTTCTTGGAACCATATGTGAAACCTCAACTTTCAAAATAATTTAATATTCTTATTAGAACTTATACTACTTTCTATAACTTTCAAAATAGTATTATTTTATTAATAGTATATAATTCCACCACCTCCATAAAAAGTCTATGCATAAAAATAAACATTGAAGAATGAAAACATCTAAAGCATGTACTATCCTATTAGGTCCCTGTTTATATTCACTCTTAATTAAAAGTGTAGCTATATTTATTTTTAACCATTTCTGCATTTATTTACATCCGTTTCAGTCCGCACAAAAAAAATGAGATACTTCAATTTTTTTGTTTATGTCAAATGTTTAAATTATGCTACTTAGTACCAACATAATCCTTACTGCTAAATAATGCAAAAGTGCAATCTTGAAAGACAAATACTTATCCTGTAATTGATTTATCAAATAAGTATATTATTGTCTTCAGTTCAGTTTTGCAAGTTTGAGCAAGCAGTCACATTTCCCCATTATTAAACTCATGCCCTTTCTCTTTGGAACTTCATATCGATTTTAAGAGCTTCATAATAACCACAATAACTAATATTTATTAGATTTATCATGTATGCATTTTCAGGCTTAGTCCCCACACAACCTTATGAGTTGAGATAATTTTTATCATCATTGTAGAGATTTTGAAAGAAGAAGAAGAAAAAAAAAAAACAACTCAAGACTTCAGAGGAGTTAGATAATATTCTAAGATCACACAACTATCAAGTACAAGAGTTTGGACTTGAGTCTGTCTCTCCCATTTTGCATCCTGCACTGCTGTGTTTCACTACTTAAAACAAGTTACCTGTTGAGCAGAGAGCAATTACAGAAGATTGGAAGGGCTGAGAAGCCTATCAGCAGCAGGAAAAAATGCAAATTGCTAGCCAAGCACAAGGCAAGAGGAAAA
Source organism: Cynocephalus volans (assembly GCF_027409185.1). Taxonomy (NCBI): domain Eukaryota; kingdom Metazoa; phylum Chordata; class Mammalia; order Dermoptera; family Cynocephalidae; genus Cynocephalus; species Cynocephalus volans. The sequence goes on along the minus strand of NC_084460.1, from coordinate 99,942,118 downwards.
AACTAAAATGTGAAAAGATAAGTCAGTATTACCAAAGTACCATAACAGATGTCTATATTGGTGAATCCAAATAATTACCAAAAAGTTAAAATATGTCAAAAGCTTACTGTGTAAGATTTTAGAGTAATATGTAATATATACAAAAATATTTTTGAAACGGGTAGTTTTAGAAATCAGCTACTATTTTTACTTCCTTTATTTCCTCCTTCTTTCCTTCCTTCCTCTCTCCCTTCCTTCCTTCTCTCCCCCCCCCCCCGCCCCTTGCTTTCTTAATTTATATTATAACATTTAGTCAGGAGAAACAAAATGCTCAGTACTCTTCCTTAATGGTGCAAAACATGTATGAATACATGGGGATCATTTATGCTAACTATGTTACAAAAGATATGCAAAAATCAACCCTTCTTAAACATGATGTTACTTGCTATGATTTGTTAATTTCGAATGGTATAAAAATATTAAATTATAACATCATGTAGGTAAAGCATAGTCATGACTTCTAAGTTATATGGTTAATTCATGACAGGCTTTGAAGATTTGTAGACACACTTTCATTTGGTTTTAAGCTATGAAAAATACTTTAATATTACGAATAGAATCTAAAAGATCCAATTAGATAACCTTCCTCAAAATTTACTTTACTAAAGCCTGATTGCTAAATGGAAGAATAATAACACAGCAGAGTATAAAGTCTTTTTATTGTAACTTATGATTGAACTAGTATTTCAACAAAAAATACTTACCTTTTTTGAGTACAGTAACATTTGGTCTAAATCATTTGGAAAAGTAACTTGTCAGTCAGTGGAAAAGGGAAAGTATTCTGATTAAAAAACAACAGATTTAGCTTTAAAATGCATTAAACCATTGTTTTCTGATTTTGTGTTATAGTCCTGGTGATGTTTTTCATGACAAATGGAACAGCTCTGGAGTCTTAGAATTGCAAAATATGGAGGCATTAGTCTTTTGTAATTACTTCTGAGAACTGGGTAAGAAGTGCCTCATTAAATTATTCAGTGAACAAGCATATCCTTTTTAAGTACAAAATAGTGTTTGCTTTGTATTTTTGTTCGCAAAATGCATTCAAAAATTGTCTTAAGAAAAAAGAGGCAAGTTTGCTTCCATACACAGAATCATAGCTAAAAACATCATCCAGTGACACTGAATTAAACATTTGTTTTAATCTGATTCGTAGAATGTGGCTTAAAGAGATTTGCTCAATTTATCCATACTAGAGAAAATTACAATGCATCAAAAGTTTCAATAGGAAAGGTGTCTTTCTCTTCTTTCCTATCTTCTCAGCCTCACTGCACATCACACACAAGCTATACCAGTGAGCTCATACATACATCACACACACACGCACACGCACACACACACACCATGAGTATTTTACCTTCAAACAATATTGATTTCCTTTTTATACACATTGTTGTACTAGGCAACACATATTTTTGATACTTATTAACTAAATGCATCAATATTTTAACTTTAGGAAATAAAAATAAAAATTAAATTTGAGTCCTATCATCTCTAATCTACTACCACATAAAGTAGAGTAAATGTTGTTCTCTATTAATTAGAATAAAGAAAACAATAATTCTTTTGAGGGGAGTTATCATAGGGATTGAACAAATGTCTTCAGGGGAAAAAAGAGACTAGAGTAAATGAAACAATGTATAGTTCAGCAAATATGAGAAGTATGCAAATTTGTCATGTGCAATTAGTTTCCAAAATCTAGCGTTTCTCAACATTACCTTTAGCTACCTAAACTAGAGGATTTCTTATTGACTTTTTAGTTGTCTATTCATTGATTATTGACTGTAAATCACCAATATCTATAGCTATTTCCTCACTAAACCCCCAACTTAATGTCTTAAATTTAATTATTTTATGGATTAACTTGGGTTTGGAATTCAAATAGTATGTAGTTTGCTTTTCCTTGAATTATACTCTTCCTCCCTATTTGTAGGAAGCAATCTACTTGAAAGTATAAACACATAACCTAACAGTTATTTCCTACCTCTCGTTTCCCTCCAAGCTCCTCCCAAAGGCTTGCCTGTCTAAGCACGCTTTATGGGCTTAAGTGCTGGTGAAGTTATATACCAGCCAAACATTGCACAACAACCCATGTGTGGATGTAAAGGCATATATCTAAAAGCCATTTGCCTTTTGTATTCCTATTTATACTAAAACATAAAACTTATCTGATGAATAGATAGAAATGTTTCATTCATAGGAAACTACAAAATCATTTGGATCCTGGGATCATTAAAATTGTCATTGTAAGGATAAAAAACTATATAAGAATAACAATAAAATTAGCTAATATTTGCCGATGTCTTACCATATTACGGAGAGTACTAGAAATATGATGTGCATTATAAAAAATAGCAATAGCATTTGTGGATTTTTACATATAATTTCATTATGCACAAATGGCATAATTAATCAAGATTTATATTCATTTGTTATTTTACTGCATATAAAATTGACTGCTACAGGATGTGGGGCTGTTTGGTATGGACCTAAACAATGGCCCTGACTCTTTGTTTCAGTGGGATTTACTCGATTTCTAGTTGTCATGAAGTAAACGGTATTTTTTCTTTTTTTTTTTTTTTGCTTTTTGTGAAAATGGCCCTAAAAAGAAAGTCAAATGCTTTATTGCATTTTATAAAATAAATTTCACACTAGAGTGCTATTCAGCAATTTGGGAATTTGGAAGGATCTCAAGGTCTGCTTTACTGTGTCTTGAATTGTCATTGAGAGAAATCTGAGTCCGTTCTGACAAATAAAAGAATATTTTGCCTTAGACTTTAAAGAATTAAAGCACTCTTCCATAAAATAAACTGTTATAAATACATAGCTAAAGTGAATACAAGCCTTTTATCTAAGGTTTAAGCTTAAGAAAACTAGCACAAGCTAGCTCTGGAGAGTTTGGATGACTTTTCTACAGCAACAACATATGACTGTCAAGGCATATTTCTAAAAACCATTTGCATTTCATAGTTCCTGTTGCACAATGTGGGGATTTTCTCATCAATCCCTTCCTAGAGACTAAATTAATGCATGCATAGTATGTAAGATAAAACTAATGAGATCTCCTCCTTCTTGGCTGAAGATAATTTTGCTACTCACTTTAGGAGATAATTTAATATCACAATTATGCTTCCCCTTTGCCCTCCCTATCTCAGATGCAGAGATTCCCACCCAAATTCATTTTGCACTATGATTTAGTAACTACTGCACAACTAAAATAAGATGAATTTTCTCTTTACTCATTCAGCTGCCTGTTCCCAGAGCAAATGCTCATTTAGGATCATGATTAACAGTTGTGATTCACAGATAAGTCAGTTGGTCCTCTGCCTTTTTCTTTTTCTTTTTTTTTTTTAAACCATCTAGTTTATTATTTTGTAGTAAGATGTAGAACTTTTACCATGCAGACTGAAATACCTATGTCAGCATGAACAACGCATTTTCTTCCTAGAGGCAGTTACATGAAAAACCAGATTGTTATCATGTTGTTTAGCAAGTGTGGAATCCAAACAAGGGGAGGCTAATATTAAGATCTATACTTTATCCGTGGAAGCTTGGGGCACACTTTCCCACCACAGGGACAGCCTAGCCTCCGGAAAGCTCCTTGAACGCTCTTTCCTTCCCTTCTTGCTCTGGCTGAACCACCAATGGTCACTCCCAACAGTCAGGTTGGCCTCTGCCTTTTTCAACTTAACTGTATCACTCTATTACTTTACTTTTGAATTTCAACCCCAGAATATATTTGATGGACAAGTGAAGCAAGCTCAGCTATCACCATGCTAAATAACAATGTCCATTCCGTGCTTCCTTTTTCTTTACCATGTGAATGTGTATTAATAAAATACAGCATCAATGAGTTTCTCAAAAATATCTGGGACAGTCCACAGAAAGCAGAAATGGCTAGCATGAAATTTAAAACATTAAAGAGAGGATGCCCTATCTCCTCTGCCTAGAAGACAAGGCCAAGTTTGTGGCAAGGCGCTGTCTGGAGGGGGATTCTGGATAAAACTCTGTTAAATCTAGTCTTATGCCTATAAGGAAAATGATCAGAGAAAATGAAACCAGGTTCTTTATAACTGTGTACTATTTCAGATAAACCTCTAATACACTGCTTTGTAAACATGGCCAAAGTGTTTCAAAATGTAAATATTCTCTGTAGCAACTACAAATAAACTTGCTTGGTTTTAACCCACTGTGTACTGATGAGGATTTTGAGTATTTGGGCTTTAAGCACCGTTGGAAAATTTTTAACTGCCTTATTTTATTTTAAATTTAAAGGTACTGTTTCTGCTTACAAAATATATACACAATCACTTAGAACATTGAGAAATGCAGGGAAATACAAAGAAGTACAAATAATCCATAATTCCATCTATCTGATTATTTAGTCAGCCCCTACCATGCACGACATTTTTAGTCACTGGTAGGTTGAACGGGCAAGATTCATGTTATGTACCCAAAACAATGTTACTTTGTCTTCCACTGTCCTTTTAAAAATACCAAGAGAGGAATATTCTTCTCAAACACCTAGATGAAAACTTGGTTTGTCCCATTATTTTTCTGATTATCGGTAATAAAAAGACGTATATTCAATTTAAGTCACCAGCCTTAAATAATTAGAATTCCTAGTCTCACATGGTGATCAAAACTCTACCTTCATTGAAAATTTCATCTTCTAGACCCTCCGTTGGCTCATATCTGCAGTTGGAGAAGGGGTGTGGAATGTTTTATTTCTTTCTCGATGTACTAACTGTAATCTTACCTCTCTGGTGCTGGAAAAGGTTTAGGAATTGAGGTTCAGTAGGTAGTATTTTTCTGACTTTACTGTGCCTGTCCTAAGAGAGCTTCACACCCTCTTGGGCTCATAGATGTTTAAAGCTGACATTGGATCTTGTGGGCACTTAGTCAGTTAACTGAAGCAGTCCCTAGTACAGCTTCCTTGGTCTGGACAAATGCAACTCTAATATGGCTGATCACTGATGCAGGCTTCACCGTTCCAAGTGGCGACCATACCAGCTCCCTGTCACATGTGTCCATGGGAAACACGTGTATTTTTCTGTTCCCAACTCTGGGGATGCAGACCAATTCCAATTTAGACATTCCTTTTGTGGTCATTAAATGCTTAGCAAACCCATCTCTTTCCTTTAGGTTTCTCAGGTAGTGTAGAACACCAGTCTACCATGTCCCCCACACTGCAGGGGACATACATTAAGCCTCTGTGTGGTTCCACAGAAGCCCCAGTCACTAGCCATTCAGTGGAACTCATCATAGATCTCTCCAAAATTCCTCTTCATAAAATCCTCTTCCCTCAATCTCCAAATCTTCTATACCCCAGATACGAGTGAGGGGCTTAAAAATAACCTAATCTATTTTCAATGATTTCCTTTGACATGTTGATGTTTGTTAGCTCATGTTGAAATGTCCGTTATTTTTTATCTTAGAATCTCAGCTAAAAGTTCCAATTTAGTATCCTGATTATCCATTTACTGATCTACTCTAGCTACACACACAAACACACACACACACACACACACACACACACACACACACACACACACAGAGAGAGAGACATTAAGGACTCAGGACGTGAGAAGAGGCTACCTGGATTAAAATCCTGATTGTTTCATGTAACTAGTTCTTTGAGCCAGTCCCTTATCCTTTTTCTGCCTTATCTATTTCGTCTGTAAATTGAGTATAATAATACTCAACATTGTGGTTCTCATGAAGATTAATGTGATAATATATAACAAATGATTAGAAAAATATCCAACCCATATCATAAACAATGTACCTTTAGATGTAACAATACAATATAATAATTATTAATATAATTATTATAAACATTCTCTTTATAACTTATTTGTTTCACTTATGTAGATTTTCATATCACTAAATATTCTTCTGTACCTTGTAATTGTTGTACAGTATTCAGCTGTATGAATGTAGCATAATTTTCAATACAAAACTGGATGCATGTATCATTTCTAATATTTTGTCAATGGTCATCACTGTGTTTATCATCTCTGTTTTCCCCTTAGAATATGTTTACTGAATGTGAATTGCTGGATCAAAATGTGATTATTTTAAGGCATTTAATACATATTGAAAAATTATCCAGCAAAAAGTTAATATCACATGTATATTATATTTTTAAGATTATCTTAAAATTCTTGCCAGTTTTCTACTATAAGACAGTGATGTAAGTATATGGGTATCCTTGGTAGATAATGAAAAACAGTCACAAGATGTTCTCTTGTCTCCTAATAGAGTGTGCCAACGGATTTCTGAACACTTTTTTTGGACCTAAGAATTAGCAAAGCTCATTTAAGGTTAGATGAGGAGAAATTCAATATACCTTCAGAAAGAGGCAGTTCCAGTGACATAACTACACTGCTCATTCTTTTTAAATGTAAAAGAAAATGAAGTAAGAATGAGCAGTAGTGGCTGTCTACTGTCGTTCATTAGCTGATACTTAGATTGAGTTGCTTTAATTATGTAAATGCATCTAGTAGACAGGTATTAATAAATTTCTATTTAAATAAAATAAATCAAAATTCTGCTTCTCCTTAGCATATTATATTTTAATTAAATTCCTGAGCACAATCAGTAACTGTGAAGTTATACAGTTGACAAAATCAATCACTGAGGAGTATAAGTCTGCTAGATACTAGTCTAATATAAAGCACCTGGTAATTAGTCAGTTTTAATAATAGATTGAAATTTTCAAATATTCTCTTTTCATGAGAAGAGGACACTGTGGTGCTCATTTTTAGTATTCCAGAAAGTATTATTATAAAAGTATGCCATTTTTATCAAAGTCTCACAAACTCACCAATACCTGGCTTAAGGTACTTCCTGTCTTAAGGAATAAGGATATCAATTTCTTTTTCTTAAAGATGTTAATTTAAAATATTCTATTTTGAAAAAGTCACCTTCCCATGACATTTTCTTTTTGTCTCTCTCTCCCCCCTTCATGTGCGTGCATGCGCGCGCCCGCGTGCGCACACACACACACACGCGCGCGCGCACACACACACACACACACACACACACACACACACACACACACACACACACACACACACACACAGAGTCCATAGTCACAAAGGCATATAATTCCAAAAAAACAAAGTAAATATTCACCCCACCACCAAATAACAGCCATTGGACCAACCTTATAAAGTAGTGGAAATTTCCCTAATTTCAGGAGTGCAATATGATTTGTTACATTTTTCATTTTTTTAATCCTTTTTAAATCATCTGTAGTTCCATAACTCACATCAATGACTTCAGCCTGAAAGAGGAAAAAAGACAAAAATAAAGCGTTGGAGGAGGAGTTATAGTCAATTGTCCATATAGTATGACAAAATTATTCATATTAATTTGAAATGTCCAAAAGAGAACTAATTCAATCCCTTACCCTGTCCCAATCACCATAAATATTACCTTTCTACTTTTATGATGGCACAACAATTCTTCTGGTCACCTGGGAAAAGGTGTTAGTTGTTTGTGTTTTGCCCTCTCTCTTCTAAGCCAAGTACATACCAAGTTTATTCCTCTAACAGACCATCAAGTTTTGTATATTCTACATGCACGTTTCCAGGATTTGAGTCATTTGTCAAGGTACTGCTAGATTAAATTCCTTAAGGTTCAACAACAATCATACCATTCTCAGGCTTGAAAAAAATCCAAGATTTCCTATTGTTATCCAAATTAAGTGCAAAGTCCTCTACTTGCATAGTCACCATGCACAGCTGCTCAGATTGCTGTGAGTGACAACCCTTGGGTTGTGTAGAATATAACCTGTACAAACACATGTGCCAGTCTGGCATTCTAGGAGTTTAGAATATGGTCTCAAATTACCATTTCTGTCATTTCCCACTACCTCCCTACAGTTACTTTATATTCTATATCAATATTACTCATTTTTTTAAAGTTCTCTCTTGTTAATGTAAAAATTTCATGCCTTTCTGGAGATTCTAATAGGAATCCTCTGGTGTAGTTGTCCCTTTCGTCCTCCTTGAAAAGTGCTAAACTGCAGGTTCTATCAAATACATATTTCTATGAGCCACAATGATTCCTTTCAGCTTTACTTTCCATAATTTCCTTTATTAAAATAATAGTTGTTATGCTTTCCATAACATAAGACATGCAGTTTCAAACTACAGCATAAAAGGAGTTAGTGGTAGCAAATAGTGAAAGAAATGAAGATATAGAATCCAGATTTATAACTTTCCACCTTTACCAGTTGAAACTAATGCATGTCAACCAATTTTATACAAAGGGCTTCCATAGAAGATTCATTTCAAGAAAGGATTCTGTTTCTAGAAGAACACGTGAAATACCGAGAGACTGGTAAATCTAAATCTGTTAGAGAAAACATCTCTAGCACGAAATATTTTTTTATCCATCTCATTCTTCCACATCTGTAAAAACTCTACAAATATGTTAAGGTCCATTTCAAACGTTACCTACCTGATGAATTGTATTTCTCTGCTGCCCATTTATACATGATCTCTCTCTACTTTGAATCCTGTAGTAATCTGTTTCTACCTTAACGCCCTCACTGAACTCATTCCTTTGTACATATATCTATTTATCAGTTTCAGTCTCCAATACAAGGAAATTCCTACATGGAGGGCCCATCATGCAACTCATATCCCCCAGGTGTCCGGCACACTCTGTTGGCTCATCGGCCTTGAATTAAAATGATTACAACTTATACAATACCTCTGAAAAGTTAAGCTGTACTTTCAAATGGATTTGCCCAGCAAATCTAATTGGTAACACTTCTGTCAGAATAGCTTTTCATTATAACTTTTCCTTTATTAAAATGTTATTAAGTCAGTGCCTTCAATGCAATTTTTGAGTTTGCTGATACCATTACCATATAAATAACTGTTGATCTATGATTTTAAAAGCCTGATTAAATAAATGATCACATAATATTAATTATTGCATTGCAAAAATGAGAGAATTCATATTTTTTATTTCAAAACTACCTACTAATTTGTATTTGTGGTTCAATGACAGCATCTTAAAACAGGTCTGTTACTCAATCGGTTATATTAATCAACATATTGTTTTTATATTTAGTTAGTAGAGGTTGAGAAAAAACCTTAATGGTTACAGAGGATAAAGGCCAAACTATGACTTTTTGTTCACGTAAATACCAGAAAGGTATGGTAGTTACAAAAATATCAATTTTGCAAAAGACATTTACATTATTGGAAAATATCAATAGCTTGAATCAACAATGGCAATTACAATTAAAGAGCTCTTCAACTCATCTCCTAGAAATAGCTTATGTCAATAGATTAAAGTGTTTTAGCATATGAGATTTTTTTTTCACAAAAATATTTCTCAACACAGGCATCATTATAACAATTTATTTTGGCTTACACACTTTGAGGCTACGCATTAAAAATCAATAATTACAGAAGTCTCAATGTTCTGATAGTTTGACAGGTGAGAATAAAAGTGTATCTTTTGCTTTCAAAGGATGCCTCTGAACCAGCTTCTTTCTGAAAGTCTTTCCTATTTACCTTCAAGCAAGCAAACTGAAAATCACAGCTGCAAGAAAGCACATTGAATTTTTCCAAGGCACAAATCAATATACAATGATATGATAAAATTCCAAGCCATTTCTTTCCACATATTCTTGTCACTACAATGAACCTCTTTTTACTGCATTTATTCTCACACCACAGTAGAAAATCGCCACTCAACCCATTGGGGTACTATGTTTAATTTATGTCCAAATACCAGGGACTAAGTCACATCTTACTGGTTTTCATGGGAAATGTCAAATGAGCAGGAACCTGGATACTTGAGCTATTCACTCTGAGTGCCCCGCAGTTTTTCCAATGAGGACTTCTTTGACAGGAGAGAGGGACTGAGAGATGCAGAGTGAAATGAAACTTAGTACCTTCTAGAACTAAGAAGTTCAGAACTAATTTCTGAACTAAGAACAAGGAACTTAAAAGAAGAGCAAACATTTTTTATCCCATGCTAAAAAAGAAATCAGAGTATTGGGACGACGACAGGGAGTGGTGGACCACACGGAAACGGCTGGGAGGAAGACTGTACAATAAAATTCAACATTAAAATACAATTATCTTCTGTCTCTGATCAAATATGTGATTAGGAGAAATCATAAACCAGACAGTTAGCAATGACTAAAAACCAAAACATTAAAAAGTGACATTCCATATATCAGTGGTTCTATGGTTCCTAATCTAAGTGCCGTAAATCACAAAAATTATTAAATAAAACCATAGGAACATCACTTCTTTCATTTTGCTCCTCCAAAACCAAATCAGGGAAGTTATCTCCTTTTTGTTTAATATGGGTGCTGTAAAATGTTAAAATAAATACATCATTTAGACAAAGATGTTGAACAATGGCATGCTAGTGAGGTTACAATTGTATGATGAAGAATGCAATGTTAAACAGATCAACCTTCAGACTCATAAAAGAGATGTCATACTTAAGAAGAAAACGTTAATGAGCCCCTATTATTTGCCAGGAACCATATGTACAATAAACCATTTTCTCAGATAGAAATCCTGTATTGTCACCATTTAATAGATAAGGCAACGGACAGAGGTGAAAGAATCTGTCCAAGCTCTCTGGTGTCTATGTGACACTAATCTTATCAGAACAGGGCCCCACACTTATGACCTCATTTAACCTTAATTACCTTCTTGTAGGCCTTGTCTCCAAACACAGTCATAATTTTGGCTTGGGCTCAACATTTGGGGCAGGGGGACAATTCAGTTCACAGCAAAACCTAGAATGTGGATTTCTTAGGTACCCTAAAGTTCTCACTCCCTCCAACATAAGACTTATATAATGAAAAGAATAAAGCTATTTAGAAGTTAATAGAAAATAACTTTTCATTTCCAAAAGAGTACTCTAGAGATTTTTCTCCTTGGTGTGAGGAAGAAATGTCATAATAAATAAGGTAATTTAAATGACAAATAAAAGTCAAAATTCTTACATGGCCTGTAAGGTGCTGCATGATCCTCTCTCCACACTGCTCTAAGATCTCATCTCTTCTACAAGGGTGGTTCCAGGGCTGGTGATCTGTGCACTTGCACAGGGACCTGTGCTTAGAGGAGCCCCCACTGTTTAAGTTCCCTGCTAATCTCTTGAAATTCTTTTTTTTCAATTGAAACATAATTGATTATACATACCTGTGGGGTACAAAGTTGAATATGTATACCAGTATACAATGTGTGATGATCCAGTCAAGATAATTAGCATGTTTTCCTTGTGTCCATTAACAAGTTTCTCCCTAACTCCTCTTTCCCTCCCCCTTTCCCACCTCTAGTCACCAGAGTTCTGTTCTCTCCTTCTGAAAGTTCAACACATTAGTATTTTTCCTTCCTTCCTTCCTTCCTTCCTTCCTTCCTTCCTTCCTTCCTTCCTTCCTTCCTTCCTTCCTTCCTTCCTTCCTTCCTTCCTTCCTTCCTTCCTTCCTTCCTTCCTTCCTTCCTTCCTTCCTTCCTTCCTTCCTTCCTTCCTTCCTTCCTTCCTTCCTTCTTTGCTCCCACTTGTGAGTGAGTGCATGTGAGTACATGTGGTACTTCTTTCTGTGCCTGGCTATTTAAAAATACATATCTATATATATTTTAAACATAATTGATTGTATGTAACTGTAGGTTACAGTGTCAAATATTGATACCCGTGTGCATTTCATGATGCTCAAATCAGGATAACTATTATATTCAACATTATACACTGTAATCACTTTTTGTGGCCCTTAACCAACTTCTGGCTAGCCCCCCTCCTCCCTCCCCCTTTCCCACCTCTGATAGCCTCAGTTCTGTTCTCTCCTTTTGAAAGTTCAATGAAGTGATGCAATCCCCATCAATATAACAATGACATTCTTCACAGAAATAGAGAAAAAAAAACAGTCCTAATATTCATACGAAACAACAAAAGACCTTGAACAGACAAAGCAATCCTGAGCAAATAAATAAATAAATAAATAAATAAATAAAGCCAGAGGCATCATACTACCTGGCTGCAAATTACACTACAAAGCTATAGTAAGCAAAACAGCATGGTACTGTCATAAAAACAGATACATGGACCAATAGAACAGAATAGAGAACCCAGAAATCAATCCACATACTTACAGCCAACTGATCTTTGACAAAGGCACTGAGAACATACATTGGAGAAAAGACTACCTCTTCAATAAATTGTGCTGGGAAAACTGGACATCCATAATTACAAGAATGAAACTAGACCCATACCTCTTGCCATAATACAAAAATCAATTCAAAATGGATTAAAGACTTAAATATAAGACCTGAAACTATAAAACTCCTAAAAGAAAACACAGGGGAATCACTTCAGGAAGTAAGACCAGGCAAAGACTTTATGAATAAGGCCCCAAAAGGACAGGCAACAAAAGAAAAAATAAACAAATGGGATTATATAAAACTAAAAAGCTTCAGCACAGCAAAACAAACATTTAACACAGAGAAAAGACAACCTAAAGAATGAAAGAAAATATTTGCAAACCATGAATACAACAAGGGATTAATATTCAGAATATACAAGGAACTCAAACAACTCAACAGTAAAAAAAATAAACTCGGTTACAAATTGGGCAAAGAAGCTGATCAGGCATTTCTCAAAGGAATATATGCAAATGACAAATGGACACATGAAAAAGTGCTCAATATCACAAAGCATCAGGGAAATGCAAATCAAAACCACACTGAGATATCATCTCACCCCGGTTAGACTAGCTGTTATCAAAAAGATAGAGAATAACAAATGCTGACAAGGATATGGAGAAAGGGGAACCTTCCTACACTGTTGGTGGAGTGTAAATTATTGCAGTCATTATGGAAAACAGTATGGAGTTTCCTCAGACAACTACAGATAGTACTGCCATACAATCTAGCAACCCCTCTGATGGTTATACACCCAAAGGAATGGAAATCATCATGCCAAAGGGCTATCTGCACTCCTTTGTTCATCCCAGCTCTATTGACAATAGGCAAGTGTTGGAACTTACCTAAATGTCCATTGACAGACGGCTCAATAAGGAAACTGTAGTATATGTACATAATGGAATACTACTCTGCCATAAAAAACAGTGAACTTCTACCATTTGCAGTAACATGAATGAGCTTGGAGAAAATTATGCTAAGTGAAATAAGCCAGGTACAGAAAGAGAAACACCGCATGTCCTCACTCATAAGTGGGAACTTAAAAATAAACAAACAAACAAAAAAGATACAACAATCACAATAATTCACTGCACTTTCAAAAGGAAATTCTTAATAATTTTTGAACAAGCAATTTCCATTTTGCATTGGGTCTCACCACTTAGGTAGCCAGTCCTGCCCACTACTGTCTACTACCCCCAGCTCAACCCCAGCAACTGGCCGTGCCACGCATACTGCCCACTAGAGTCTTGTCTTTAGCTGTTCCCTCTTATTAGAAATGCACTCCCTCCCCCAGATCCACTTGAATCATTCCTGCCATTTTCAAGTCTCCCCTCTCAAATTTCAGCTGTCCAATTCTGCCAATCATGACCTTCCTTTTCAATACTGCAATCATCCCCGCCCAAGACAGCACAAACCCCTTTCCTCTGATCTTATTTTTTCATAGCATGTTTCAACTTCTAACTTCTAACTAATTCTAACCAATTAACCTTATATGTAATTTTCTTCCTTGTTATGCTGTTGTCTGTCTTTACAATGTTTAGGATCCACTAGGGCTGAGGTCTTTGTTCTGTTCACTGATTTATCCCAAACACTTTTAACAGTGTGAAGTAAATAGTAAGCAAATATCTGTTAAATAATTAGTGTTAAAATAAAAATTTTAACAGCTTATATGAGGTTAAAAAATTTTTTCACCTGTTAAACTAACAGTTTATATAAGGGTGAAACATTATCTCCAAAAGAAATCAAATGGCTAATGCATAAAATGGTTAAAGCAAAGCAAAATTGTTTATACAGTTACCAGCTAGGGAATCCAGCACCCCAAAGCTCAGCACATTCCTCACTTCCTATGATTCTTGTGACAAGAAGGGTTATGGCAAAGGCCAAAAGATCACCTCTATATTCTTTGCAACTAGAAACCGAAAATGTGAGACTTAGGAAAGTTATACCTTTTCTCTTTCTTTCTCCTGATATCATCTGCAGAAAAGATCATAAAGACATCACCAAATGGGCTAGATTTTGCTTCAGGGACAAAAGATTTTGCAAAGTTGCATTCTACTTATAGAGGAATGAAGAAACCATCCTTAGCAGAAGTATTAGAAGAGTAACTAAAAGAAAAGGAGAATTGCCATTTCACATAGTCAGCTAAATTAAATACATGAAACAATCACTGGAAGTAAATAAGTCAAAGAAGTGTTGCTGGGGCAATCCATTTGGTGGTGGCCTGGGCTGCACTTCAGGAACACTCCAGTGCCATGTTTCTTCTCCACCTTGAGGCAGCCAAAATTATTCATGCTTATGAAATGATTAATGCTTTGAAATTCTTCAGACTTGACATTTTCAATCACTCCGAGCCCTCCTAGTTCTTCTCGAAGAGAAATTCAGAATGTACGGTATGTTTGAAAAGCCTGCTTTGAATAAAACAGTAATTTTCTACTCAAATTCAGAAATTCTAAACCTAAGCATTTCTGATAATAACAAAGTACAGTATTATCACAAATACTGTTCACCTAAAAACAAGTTTTTACTGAAGAAACTTACTACTATACAATCTACTTAGAAATTCACTTTTATAATCTAGCTTTTGAATCCTCTTCAAATTAAAGTGCTTTATATTTATCAAAAACCTATAAAATCAAAATGATCATCCATGTTTACCTTTTTCCTTTCTAAAAAGTTTCAGTATAAGGGGCCGGCCTGTGGGTCACTTGGGAGACCGTCGTGCTGACAACACCAAGTCAAGGGTCAAGATCCCATTAACCGGTCATCTTTTTTTTTTTTTTTAAAGCTTCAGTATATTAGTATTTATAAAGAGTTAAAAATTCAGAGTTTGTTAGAATTTTATTAGTACCTCTTTTTCAAGTTCACTTGAGGGTTTTCCGTCATGGACATTATGAAGACCACAATGCATTAAATCATGAAAACCAAAGTTGATTCCTGCCACTCCTGTGGCAGACATCACTAAGCAATCATTACCTTTTCAAACTCCTTCTCAAAACAGTATTCTAGCTAACCAAAACTAATTAGATAAAGCTTGGCATAAGCAGGAGAGATATTTAAAATATTTAATAACTAGTATAGCACAAGTACTAATCCATTAAAATGGACTCCCAACCAATCAGAAGAAACACTGGCTGGTGCCCTAGATTTGTACACCCCAGCTGAATTCAGTAGTAGGAGTGAGAGGCACAATCCATTTCACTGACTTGGTTGTAAAGAATCAGATAAAGAGGTGTCTTCTCAATTTTATTACTTCTTCATTATTGTAATATATACACTTGCTGAAAAAAATATTTGCTACAATGATAAACTAAATTCAATTCTTAATGGCACAGTGACCATGTTTCAATAGCAGAGATAACAAAGATAAGCCAGAGCTGCTATTTGTCTTGGCATATAGAAATTGTCTGATAAATTTGCATAATGTCTTCACTTTTACAATTTAAAACATAATGCACATCCATCTAAATGATGAAAAAATTAATTTAAAATTATCGTATTACAGAAATTTAACTAAAGTGAGACCGTTTTGCCAGAATTCTATTTCCATATTTAAAGTCTACAGTATCCAATGTCAATAGATACCATAATGCAAGTTTAGAATAAGACTGCACACTGGATTAAGAAAATACAGATTGTCAGAAAGAAAAAAAAATCTTTAAAGCTTCCCATAACTGAATAAATAGTTCCTTAGAGCTAAGTTAGCTATTCATTTGTATTATTTGTCCAACATTTTAAAAAATAACATAATCAGTCAGGATATGTTTCCTTTTAGCCATTTCTATGAAACAGTCACTTTAAAAGCTGAAAATATATCTTTTAAAAAAGAGATTATGAAAAACATGTAGAGAAGTAGGAGAAAGAAAAACAAGAGTAAACAGAATTATGGAAACCCAAAGAAGGTAGTATTACAGAGATAATTATTTCGTTTCTTACAATATGTGCCAAAATATATTCTAGTTTCTGAAGCTGTGAAGTGACATGAACTGAAACATGTCCCTTTCATACAGCTTACTCTCTCTCACTGGGAAGTCAACGAAAAAAGTAATCAAAGACATTAACAGTTTAGAAAACTTTCAATTGTGATATGTGCTAAAGACAATAAAGCAGGGGTCATGTAATAGAGTGTGAGGAGGAAACACTTTTTTGTGTGTGTCTGACCGGTAAGGGGATTGGAACCCTTGGCTTGGTGTCGCCCGCACCGCGCTCAGCCAGTGAGTGCACCGGCCATCCCTATATAGGATCCGAACCTGTGGACTCGGCACTCCCAGCACTGCACTCTCCCGAGTGAGCCACGGAGTCGGCCCGGAAACACTTTAATAAAGAAGTCAGGGAAGGCATTGCTAAGGAGATCACATCCAGATGATGAGAAGCCATGCACTAACCTAGGGAAGACCTTTTTAGGCAGCAAGAAGTACAAAGTCCATAACAGAATGAGGAACTCTACCAAATAAAACAAAGACATATTTCATGTTAAGGAGTAAAACGTGACTGTTGGATTTTGCAATAGGAAGTTATTGCTTTTTTTATAGGAGTGGGGATAGAATAAAGATAGAATTTCAGGAAATTTATCAATGAAGTAAAGAACAGCAGTTATGTGGTAAATTTGAGATGAAGTTCAGCTGAGAGATTTAAGATCTGACTATATTTGGTCGACAAGTCCTAGAATCAAAGAAGGTATAGAGAAACTAGATCTAGACTACTCTCAACATGAGAATTAATAAAATAAATTGGTGTAAAAGAGGTTAGTCTTACTCCATTTATATTTACATGAATGTCAGCAATAACTGGTCACAAGAGTTTCTGCAACTTTATCACTTTTTCCATGCTTAACCTCTTTATTATGTTTCCCTGAAGTAAACTTGGAATAAGACTCTGACAAAAAGCAAAACAAATAATAAACAACATATGCACTGGATGATTGCTTCTGAGAGAAGCACCCTGCAATGAAGCTGTGAAACCCAATCGCCTCTCCTAGGGTGAAGGCAGAGGGCAATGGGAAAACATGGTTTCTGCACTGAAGGTCCAGGTGGAGAACCGGTGGGCCGGCCAGACCTAGTTGTCTGAGGAGCAAGATGGTTTATATACATCAGGTAATTTTAGGAAATTCTTAAAAAGAACTTACCTCTCAATCTTCCATTAGCTCTGTTGAGAAGATAAATTTTATCTGCCTGTCTCAGACCTTGGGAAATCTGAAGGAAACTTCCTGCCCTTTCAATGCTATGATTGACTTTTGAGTGGCTTCTGTGGCCCTAGATGGAAGAGGTAGGGGGTTTGAAGGGGACTCTGAGTGCATTTTCACTTTTTGCCCCACAGCAGTGTTCTTGGTTCTGTTCATCCCACACTAGTATTATGGCCATGTTGTAATTGGCAATCTAGTCCGTTGCCTCTTACTGAGTGCTGGGAGGTTGTATGCTAGTAAAATGGCAATCTGGGGGCCGGCTGGTGGCGCACTCCGGAGAGTGCAGCGCTTGGGAGCGCAGCGGCGCTCCCGCCACGGGTTCGGATCCTATATAGGGATGGCCGATGCACTCACTGGCTGAGCGTGCTGTGGGCGACATCACGCCAAGGGTTGCGATCCCCTTACCGGTCACAAAAAGACAAAAAAAAAAAAAAAAAAAAATGGCAATCTGGGGTGAAAAAAGGATCCCTAATGTGTAGCATTTGCAATTTTCCTTGGTTTAAAGATCTACCCTATAGTTGATTTTAAACTACCAATAGGGCATTGCTTCATGAGGAATTGGGGGGAGATATCCAGAATTAGGAAAGATGCATAGAATCAATTCTCATTAGCAGGAATGAGCTGGCTTTAGCTGGCTCTTGCACACCAGTGGGAAACTTATGTGTGGCCTTCTGAAGTGGTGAGACCATTAAACATTTTGCTAGCTGGTTGAAATCAGAAAAGAGATATGCATTAGAGATAGGGGTTGAAGCTTGTGCCTAGGCTTTGGTAGGGTGGGAAGAGTCTATCTAAAGGTAGATGAGAAAGATGTGGGCAACAGCAAGAGAGAGACAAGAGCAAAAGGAGGTTCACAGGAAACCCCAGCTGTTAGGAAATTAAATATAGTGTATGTGCATTTGTGTGTGCACGTGTTTGTTGTGAGAAGAATTAAACTGTACAGTACTGTTATGACATAATGTGAAAGGAAAATAAAATTAATACTTAACCATTTTTGTCCCGTGCTAGACATTTTACTAAGCAGATTCTAGCAATTGTTTTCAGTCTATCTTCAAAACATTTATATTTGGTAGGTATTTATCACTATTTTATACATGAGGAAACTGGAGCATAGAATATTCAAATAACTTTCACAGCAGTATCAAGCCATACATTGCTTATCTACATACAGTTTCTCCTATTAGATTGCCAGCTGCATGTAGCAGGATCAAAAGCTTTCTTATATCAGTGTGTCCCTTGTGATTTGCATATAAAAGACACTCAGTATACATTTGCTGAACATTATGTTGAATGTTTCTTGTTATATTAGTGAGACCCAACTGGCTGAATTCTGTATTAGTCAGTTAATCTTTCCATATTAAATGAAAATAAAAGAAATAATAAATTAATAATCACAGAGCACTTTATTTAATAAATGATATTCAACTTATTAAGGTAAGAATATTGATTAAGCTACAAATTCACTTGAGAGAATTCATCCTGGAGGCCATGAAAGTAATATGACAGAATTTTTCTTCTTCTACAAACAGGAAAACCAAGGTCTATTGCAGACCCATGGAATTACCAAATGTGCAGTTAGCTCTGTTGGTTAAGATGTGCTGATGAGAACACCAAGGTCCAGGGTTTGATCCCTGTACCAGCCAGTCATCAAAATATAAATAAATAAACAAATAAATACAATAAAATTAAATCAGTTGGATTAATTTATTGAAATAGTGCATAAACCTAAGGACCAACTTTTCCACAGATCTGTCTAGTTCTGAAAAGACTAAATTTGCAGAACCTACTGAAATAAAGTAAATCTTATTTGTAAACTACATACTTAAATAGTAGCATTTTATAGAAATTAAAATAAAAGTTAAATCTGCTTGGAAAGTTACATTATCACTTAACTTTGTAAGTGGCGTGCTTTAAATCAAATCAGAAATAAAAATAAAAACACTAACACTAGAATTTTCCATCAAATAATAATTATGGGAATTCAGAATCTTTAGAAGTAACTTTGGTCAAATTAAAAGTCTGTATCCAATCACTTTCTCACTAAAAATGCCACATTCGCTCTGATAAAGTGGGGAAAATAGTCTGTTGTATTTTAACCACTTGGTTGAAATCAGCTAGCTCTGTTTTAAAACTTTTATTTCATAAAATAGGCTTTTGTTCTTTTTCCCAGGTAGAAAATGTAATAAATATTTAACTGTAAACAATACATTGTGTTAAATCACTACTGTATTTGTAAATGCTTCTGTCTAAATTTTAAATTCAGAGAAAAAATATACTTTAAATATGTGGAAACTAATCCCATGGTTATTATCCTCAAATAAGAAAGAAGCAATTATGGAATTGTTTTTGCTAACCTAGTTTGTTAGTGAACAGAGCTCATCAAACCAGAAACAGAAGACCATATTGGGCCAAGGGATTTTATGCAGATTTTTTAAAAAATAATAATAACAGCTATATAGAACTGTGTTCACAGTTATTTATCTCACACTTGTGCATTGTTGTCAAAAGATGGATCCCAGAAGAGAAAAAGGAGGGAGGCAGATAAAATGCAATCTCACCTTCACCACTGAAAAACTGTTTCTAGCTCACATTTTTTGTTTTATTAGACAGTAGCTGCACCTTCATACCTAGACAACAGAAGTTTAAATAATACAATTTCATCCTACTCTCGTAGCTTTCTGATATTTTTATCTATAACTGGAATCACTCAAAGTCAAGTGTATATAGTTCTACCTTTTGCCATAACACTGATAAACTTGCTTTTGTTTGAAAATATTAAAAATAAGAGAGAAAGACAAAGTTTTCCTAGCTATGAAAAACAGACAGCTGATTGTAAGTCATCTAAGAATTGCATGCAGTGCTTACATTTTTTTCTCTTTAAGACTTTCTGACAAAATATTTGATACAGTGTTTAGATTTCATGCGTGACACTACTGTCTTGATATTTTACAGATAAAGACAAACAATGCTTTTCAGGCCCAAGCTGACATGATTTATCATTCTGTATTCATGAATAAAACAATTCATTCCTCATTTTCTTTTTAGCTTTTAGTTTTAATTAAAGAATAGAATCAGAGTATTTTGTGTACTTTATTATTCATTCATACTTATCAAGGCATTTCCTTCCCTAACAATGAATATTTGTCATGTTAAACAGAAAATGGAAAGATTATATTCTGACAATATGATAAATATGATAAAAGTTTGTACTTCTAAATCTTGATATATAGTTCTGGTATTTTCTTAATTTCTGTCATTGAAATGTGTCTACTTTCTATCAAATAATAATAATGGCTAACATTTATTGAGTGCTCATTGCCAGGAACTTTACATGGTTTATATCAATGCTTTCCCACAACAATCACTTAAGGTATTATTATTATTCCCCATTTACAAAGGAGGACAATGAGTCTTAGAGAACGCAAGTGTTCAACTTACACTCGTGTAGCAAATAAGAAAGGGTGTTAGTCTGGGGTCCTGAACTCTGCTCTCTGCAGAATAGGGTGGTAACAAATATGTTAACAATAATATATCTTATAAATAGTTAATGAGTTGTTGAAAATAAATTTCTCCATAAAATTGCATTATTTGGTTTGATTTTCATACAAAAATAATTCTTTACAGAAGGAAAACATCCAAAATCCATAAAATATATAGGAATAATAACAAATCCCCTATTCAAAAAGAACATAGAAGAACCAATCTGACCAACGTATATTAAATATTAATTGTGTGCTTTGCTTTTCTGCATCTGCCTGGGTTTCACAAAGGACACACAAAAAAATCGCACAGGAATTACATAAAAGCCACATAAAATTGACTAGACATTGTCAGCATTCATTACCAATGTCTTTAACCTTATAATGATATTATGGTTGATAGTTACCATTTTATAAAAATATAAATCACTGTTTATTCCCTGAAGCTAACCTCACTCATACTAAATTATTTATGTATCCATTTTAATATGTATTTTGCACCCGACAGGACAACTCTCCTTAGGACCCTTTTACTGACCCACCTGTCATTATGATGGGGTAAACAATGTCACCTTTCTGGTGTACGATGAATTACAAAGAAGTTGTAAAGTACACCATCCATCATGCTGGCAGTAAGTAGATTTATGAAGCAGATCTCAGATATCACAAATGCTGTTTAGACTGTTACCAGAGAGCACAAATTGGAAGCTTATACAAAATGGTCATATGATGAATGGACATGACAGCTCTTCAAAGAAAAGGGGCACTCCTCTTCCACAAATAACCTTGTCAAAAGCAAAAGTTGTGCAGAGCTTTGCTGGCAGTCAAACTAGAATAATTTAAGAACTTGCTAATGGCTCTGCCTGATAGAAATTCATGCAAACACTATGTACTCAAAATCAAAAAGGAAGTATGCCCGAATCATCAGCAGCAACCACTCAAGCTTGACTTGAATTACGAATTGTTTGAACAGATACAGAAAAATCACCAGTGCCTTATTAATTAGAATATGTGAGTTCCAGTAATATATCTAAAACATGTGCATAAAATATATGCAGGTATTCTACATGCATATACAATAGTCACCCAGAAATTGCTTTTGAAATCATAATAATATTAATATAGTTCATTGAAAAAATCAATATTAATCACATATGCTTTTTTGATATAGATATTTAAATCATTATGTATTTAATATAATAGATTTTCATTATTAAAATGATTTTTAAAATAGTTATTGTCAGTGTCTTCATCTAATTTGCATGATTGATTTCTCAAATTATGTTCTTCAAATACAAGGTGTTTGTTTTATCCATATTGCATTTTAACTCCGTTAACAACGCTTTTGTTTAGGCGTAATATTTCAAATATGGAATGTATTTCTCTATCTTCAGTTAACTTTATTTTCTTGCTTTTAATAGCTGCATTTTTAAAGTCGTTCAACTGTTCTTTATTAAAATTGGCAGTTTTAATACATTTACAAATGGTGGGAGGGGCCCAAATAAAGACTTAGGACTTCATGGACATTCAGATAACTCCACGAGTCTGTAGTAGACCTTGGTTTTCTTTTATACGAAACAAAGGGAACGTGTAAAGTTTTATAACTGATCAGGTAAGCATGCAGAAAACTGAGATATGGTTACACAGGAATATAAAAAAAACCTCACTCAGTTTCATTAACAAAAAGATGAAAAATAATTAATTTTGTGAAAAATAACTGAACCCTCTTGATAGTGAATGCGTGGAACCTCTGGTTGGTTCTCTTAAGTTTTCATTTTTAAATTAGCTGTTTCAATACAGCATTAACACTTCAGAAGTAGGTGTGTGTTGACTTAGCTGTGAAGGAAAGAGACATAAGAGAAAGTGCTGCCTCGTCCCAAATGTCTTGGCTTTCAAGAAATTGTTGGCAAAACATGCCAAGAAAGACAAAATAAAAAGGCCATGCTTATAGAGACATACACACAAAAAGTTAAAATATATTATTTTCAAGTAAACTGGGTGCTTCATTTAACTCAAATGTTTTTTGTGTCCTCTATTGACAAGAGAAGAGAGAGGAAAAGGAAAGAAAAAAGAAGGGGGGAAAGAACCACGTTTTTATTTGAAAAGCAACTGTTTCATGTAAGGGATCTAAAAATAGGTCTAGTGAACACGTTGAACATGTAATAGGAATGCTGATAATATATAACTAATTATTGCCTGTAGCTTCTAATTCTAAGTGGTGGGGGGCAGGGGGACGGAGCAGCAGGGGCGGGGGTAGAGGAAAACACCAGCCATGCCCTTAGAACTCAGATTTCTAGTTTTTAAACTCTGAAGACATGAAAGTATTGAGGACACAAAAATGGTACTCAGGCACAATTCCTGGGTAACAATCTTAGCCTCCATAAACAATGACTGCTACACTTGAAAAATATATTCAGATAATTCAGGCCTGAATATATTTTAATTTTAATTAAATTATAATTATAAGGTTTCTATAAACTAATCAATCTACAGCTGCCTGGAATTTGGTGTAGTCTAAGAATATGTAGCAGAAAGGGAGTAGGCCCAGCCCTTAAAAGTAAGATGCATGAAACTATAGAATTTTAGTAATTCATATTTTACTTACTCCTTAAAAAAATCAAATTTCTGTACGTATTAGTAACATCACATATTTTTTAGAAAAATATTACATTCAGTTGTGTGAAAGAGTCTAACAATGGACACTAAATAGCCAAACACTTATTACTCCTATAAATTATCTGAACACAGAACACTTGAAGGTGAAGTTGTCTAATTACAGAAATGTAGGAGAATGAAGAAAATAAAGAGTGAATATTTATATGTCCATCCTAGAGCATCATTTATTAGGAGAGAGGGGATGACTAATATTTTTGTGATTCAGCAATGTCTTTTACAGAATATGGAAAGAAAACATACAATTACATATAATACTCTGTGTCTCAACATCTGCACAAACATTGTAGGAAAATGGGTTTGCCCAATATTGGAAAGCTAGGGACAAATAGATTCTTCCAAACTACCTTTTCTCTGATGTTGCTTTCCCCCATCCCCCCATCACCTCCATGAGGATGTGGATTTGCTGGTGGGGAGTATAATCAGAAACCAGGAACATACAATGTCTGTTAATATCCCTTTTAAACCAAAGCAAACAGAGTGTTATTGAGGGGTTCTTCTCTCATCTTATCCCCATTATTGTGTGGCAAGCCCTGAGTAAGAAGGAGTAGTCCTTGGTCTGTCTGGTAACTGGACAGCCTCAAGATCAAAGTGCAGGAGCATTAAAGAAGGTTTTTGTGATGGACTCGTATCTGTGGAATTTATTCATGCTTATTCTACCTCCAATCCAATAGGCCCAGTGAATTATTGCAGAGTGTCATGCTAAGGAAATAGTTATGCAAGGTGTAATTTCATGGCTCTTCCACATCATTCATTAGTCAAAGCCTAATGAATGTTTGCCAGAGACAACTAAAATGCAAGGAGATGGGGGAGATTCCAATTATTATTTTATTATTATTATTTTTTTATTACTTTTTTTTATTATTATTATTTTTCTTTTTTGACTGGTAAGGGGATCGCAACCCTCGGCGCGGTGTGGTCTGCACCACGCTCAGCCAGTGAGCGCACCGCACCGACCATCCCTATATAGGATCCGAACTGTGGCCTCTGTGCTACCAGCGCTGCGCTCTCCCGAGTGAGCCACAGGGCTGGCCCTTGTGGTTGTTCTGTGTTTCAGACATGCTTTTGTTTAGACGGGGAAATGACCTTGCTGGACTTGAGCCATTTAAGATAAAGAGAAGGCTAGAAATGTATGGGGTTCTTGCAGGGTTAGGATCATGAGAGAAAATATGAGGAGTAACTTTTAAAAGCTTGGCTTAAAGCCAAAGTTTCTGAACCAAGAAAAGAGTGCCACCTCTCTTTTAATAAAAGTATATTACTTTTATTAATATACAAGTGTGTTTCTTAGATAGGAAGAATGGGATCTGGACTTCTATAGTAATATAAGGAGATTACAGTTAACAACAAAGTACTATGTATCTTTGAATAACTCATCAAGATGATGTTGAATGTTCCTAACACAAAGAAGTGAATGTTCGAGATGATGGATATACTAAGCACCCCAATATGATCATTATGTACAGTATGAATGTATGCAATTATCATATTGTACTCTATAAATGTACTCAATTATCATGGATCAATAAAGAAAAATAAATTTGAGAGAGAAATAGAGAGTAGAATAATGGTTACCAGAGGCAGGAAAGGAGGTAGTAAAGGTTGGTGGACAAAGTTACAAAGTTATAGTTAGATAGGAAGAATAAGTTCTGGTGCCCTGGGGTGACAATAGCTAATAATATTGTCTTGCATATTTCGAGAAAGCCAGAAAAGAGGATCTTGAATGTTATAACCACAGTGAAATGATAAGTGTTTAGGAGATACATATGTTAACTATTCTGATTAGATCATTACACAATATATTCATGTATTGAAACAACAAACTATACCCCATAAACATACACAATGAAAAATTTTATATATATAGTTGTGTTTCCATTGTTGCCTACCAGAAATAGTGCACATTAATCAAATCAAATTATATGATCCCTACACTAGAAATACTGCAGAAATTTAATATTAAATAAAATTTTAATTAATGATAAGACTTTTCAAGGTGGTGTGTTATATGCAGATCTTCTCCTAAAAGTCAGAGTGTGATACAACACAGACAAAAAACAATGCTGAAGCACCAGTAAAGCTACCTCTCTCCACCCCCGCTCCCCTCAAAAGAAAAAATATATTAGAAATAAGCATTCACTATTATATTGAGTATTTCGGCAAAGTAACTTTAAATGATTTAAATATTCCATATATTAATCACAGTTAATAATAAATTATATTCTTAAAATTTCTGCCATTAACAAGTCAGAAACATTATATCATTATATTTATATTGATAAGGTAATCTACAGTTGTATAAAAAGCTTAATGTGTTTATTAAAATTATACTTTTACATTGAGACAGAAAACTTGACTATATAAGAGAAATAGTGACAAATTAGATGTATGTTGTCCTTGCTATGGGCTATGCTCTTGTTAATTTAATTCTAACAACAAACAACCTTATGAAGTAGTAACTATTATTATCCCATTAAAAAGATAAGGAAACTCAGCCAGAGATGGCTAAGTAACACTGCATAGTTGGGAAGCTGAGATTTAAAACCAGTCCATGTGGTTCTATGAAGGCTTGAACTTAACTACTATGAAAAAAACCCCAAAACAAACAACAATAACAAAAAAAACACTGCACCAAAAACCAGTTGACCCACAAATGATGAAGAAATAATCCACACCTGGCTTTCTACTGGAAGTGTTTTCCATGAGAGCAGAAGTGCTGTATTTCAAATCTTCAAAGCGTGAATACTCACATCAGTTTCCACTTCATTTCTTGTGTGCGTACACAATCTCAAAACAACCCCCCCCATTTCTATTCTTTCTCTCCATATCAATGTAAATTTTTTTAAAAATTGCCTCTTCGAGACCATAAAATGAAATAGACTTGCACAATATGGACTGGGCAAAAAGTGAATGACTCAGTCACACATTCAACACCTTTGAATTAAATTTCTCTAATATGTTTTCACTTTCAAAATATGACAAGAAAAGGGTCAGGCAATCCAAATCTTCCTTCCCTTTCCAGGCACCTCCACACTGAGAACATTTAATAGTTACTTTTGTATGGTGCATCTTGCCAGTTAGTACAATTTAGACGAAAGCTGTTGTTTTCTAATTTCATTTCACTGTAAATGACAGAGACAAATGGTCGTATTACCTCGAGAGATCCTTTGGCAGAATAGGCTGCGTATGAGTAGAGCAGATCTTGGCTGCTATCTTTTCTGGCTTCTTCACGACAAGGCTGGCCATTCGGATGAAAGCATTGGCCACTGCTGCTCAGAGTCACAGTGCTGGGAGAAGGGCCCGGCAGATTAAGCAGCACAGAGTAATTTACAAACTGTACATCTTCTAGGCCCAAAGAAGTCCAATGAGTCTTAATCTTCTCTGAAATTTCCATGTCATCTTCACTTTTATACAGTTGTACCAGATTTCTGAAAGAAATTTTAAAAGCACACTTTAAAAAAGGAAAAATCTTTAATCTTTTGAGACATGACTGTTCAACATATGAACAATTATTAATAGATGTCATGGGTATTTAAAGATGAATGAGACAGGACTCTACCATGAGAAATTTACAGTCTGGTAGAGGCGATGGGTTTGTGCAGAAATTACACTAAATCAAAGCAGAATGAATTAATTTCTTACATTAAGAACTAACAAAGCACTATGGGACTTCAGAGAAGAGTGATTAATGCCGATTAGTTATTTTATTAGTTCTGATCCTTCTATCAATATCAACACAATCTATTTAAAACTTGATTCCAGAACTAGGTGTCATGCTGGTTGTGAGTTCTGTAATTAACTATGTAAGTAATATATAGCTATTGCTATTTAAAGTAGTACGGAAGGAGCTCTTTAGATACAATTTACATGCCAAATTACATGATGCTATGAGCACAAATTTAATACAATTACTATATCATTGTAAAGCCAAAACACAGATTGCCCAACCAATAAGAAATTAATGTTTGTGTTGTGCTTTCTGTAGGTTATATACTTATTCCTATACCTATTCTATAATCAAGAGTGACTCTATGTTTGTTAATGACATCCTAGAAGCCAGGCAAATAATGTTAAAAATTTTTGAATAGTACCTAGAACAGAATCACACGTGGGAACTTAATAAAAATAATTTAATCCAGATAAGGTTTACTTATTTATTTTTTTCTTTTGTAGCTGAAATGAAAAGGAACCAAACAAGGACCACCTTCCTTTTTGGGCAAAAATATATCTTCTTACAAAATTTTACTTCTATCCAAGCTATTACCCAAGTGATTATTTTGATATTATTTTTATTTTTGCCCATGCTATTACTTTTCTCACACATACTTATTTCTTTCAGGATGCTGTGTATTCAAAAATCCTCAACCAGAACACATCTAGAAAGAAATAAGAAGTGGACACCATAGTACAGGAAAGCATTGCTGGAGACAATAGGTACACAGCTTAGAAGCGGCCCTATCCGGGAAGGTGCAATAATAAACAGCTTCCCAATTGTATTCTACCTCTTTGAAGCTACTCCTATTCATTCTTTCTTTCTTGTTTTTATAGTTTATATAAATGTATATTTCCTTATCAATGTGTTATTTAATTTTATGTTTTTACTTTTATATAACTGGTATCTTACATATTGATTGTTTTGTAAATTGCTTTCTTCACTCAATTTGGGGTGTTTGAGATTCCTCCTGGTTTTTTGTCAATTCTCCTGAGATAAATATTTTAAAGTTGTTTTCAGTTCTTTATTATTATAAACAATGTTGCAGTGAACATGCTTATTCATGTTTCCTGATAGACATATGCAAGCGAATATCTAAGCAAGGAATTATTAATCCACAGGGTATGTACCTGTGTAACATTTGTAAAAAATACCAAAATGCTTTAAAAAATACTTTGTTTACACTTCTGCCAACTCTTCGTAAGAGTTCTTATTCCTCTATTCCTCAGAAAAACTTGGTGTTGTCTACTATATTTATTTTATTTCATTTCATTTTATTTTATACTTTTGCCCACGTGGTGGGTGCAAAATTGTATTTCATTATGCGTTTAACTCAGAAGTACAATCACTGGATTGCAGGATATGCTAAATTACTTTTCAAAGCTTTTTCTACCCTTAGCATTACTTAAGATCTCCAAATATCAGGGTATGTAATTTTTTCTATCTGATGAGTGTAAAATTATATCCAATTGTGGTTTTAATTTGCAATTCCATGATTACTAATAAGGATCTTTCATGTATTATTGAGCTATCCATGTTCCCTTTTCCATGTAGTAACTGTTCTTGTCTTTTGCCCAAACGAGCAATCATATTTATAGAAGTTTTTGTATGTTCTCGATAATCCTTTTTAGGTCATATGTATGCAATATATCTTCTCCAAATGTGTGGCTTCTCTTCTCATTTTCAATGTGTTGCTGTCTTTTAATAAGCAAAACTTCATAATTTTAATGTACACAATTTTTAATGTAATATAATTCTTTGCATATCTTCTGATTTGCTTGAGAAATCCTTCTCAGATCTAGGTCATAAAGTGATTTTCATTTTTTTCTTCAAAGTTCTAAGAATTGGTTTTCACATTTCAGTGTTTTCCTGGAGAGAGAGAGAGAGACAGAGAGAGAGAGAGAGAGAGAGAGAGAGAGAGTGTGTGTGTATGTTATGTAGTGTAAGGTGGGAATCCACTTTCACTTTATTCCACATAAATAATTGTCCTAGCAACCCCTGTCAAGTAATTTCCACTAATGTACAAAGACAATTCTATCATATATGGGTTTCCATATGTATGTGGGTGCGTCTGAGCTCCCTAATCATTCCATTAGTCTTTTTGATCCATCTTCAGAATAATGTGCTGTTTTCCTTATTATTACTTTATAACGTATCTTAATATCCAGAATGGCAGGTCACCCCACTTGTTCTTCTTCAGGAATATCTTAACTATTTTTTCTCTTCCATATTAATATTGAAAAGAGTTTATTAATTTCCATGTCAAGGTTATAACTGGAATTACATTAATACAAAAGATCAATTTGGGAAGAAAAGCCATCCTTATAATAATAAGTTCTCAATATTATTACTACAAATCTGAATGTTTATGGATACTCCAAATTCATATATTGAAATTCTAACCCCCAAGATTATTACATTAAGAGATGGGGGTATCTTTGGGTGGTGATTAGATTATGAGGGCAGAGCCTTCATGAGTGGGATTAGTGCCCTTATAAAAGAGGCCAGGGGGGATTTTTTGCTTTTTCTATCATGTGAAGACCCAGCTAGAAGGGACTGTCTACAAGGAACAGGCCCTCACCGGATACCACAGGCACCTTGACCTTGGACTTTCCAGCCTCCAGAACTGCGATAAATAAAATTCTGTTGGTTACATGTTACCCAATCTAAGGTATTTTGTCAGAGCAGCCTAAACAGACTAAGACAATTATCAAATATCTTGTCAATAGTAACATAAAAATAAGCATTAAAATTAAAATATTTATCTGCTTATTGTTTGTGTAGAGGAATACTATTCAGGTGTTCTATTAAGTAATCCTGCTAAACTTTCTTGATAATTATAACATTTTTCTTCCATCTTTTCCTATGTAACAATCATAAGTGGATAATGAAGGTTTTATTACTTCCTCTCTAGTCATTTATAGTTTTATATATATCAATTCAGGCTATGACCTCCAGAAAATGTTTAATGAAATACTTAAAAAAGTGTGATAGTGGACATCCATTGTTGTACTGTAAATACCAAGTTAAAGATGTTCCTTTCATTGTTACGTTATTAAGAGATGTTTTATGAATGGGTATTGAATTTTATCAAAAATAATGATATGCTTTTATTAAGACAATCATATGGCCCTTCTCTTTAATGTGGTAGATTACATTAATAGATTTTTATTTTAGTGTTAAATCAAACTTGCATTCCTAAGATAAACTCTACTTAATAGGATGCATTATGATTTTTAACTATTATGTGATTTATTTTGCTAACATTTTGTTTATAAATTTTCATATCAATTTTTTATAAGTAAAGTTGGTATGAAATGTTCCTTTCAGGTATCATTTCTGTCTGATTTGGGTTTGTAATTATACAAATCTCATAAAATAAGATAGTGTTTCCTCTTGATCTGTTCTTTAGGAGAGATTTCATGTGTTTAGAATTTTTTTATATTAAATTATTTTTTTTCATTGTACATGTTTATGGGAATACAGCTTGTTGATTCAATGCATACATATATTGTGTAATGATCTAATCAGAATAGTTAGCATATGTATCACCTAAACATTTATCATTTCTTTGTAGTTATAACATTCAAGAGCCTCTTTCCTAGATATCTTGAAATATACAATACAAAATTATTAGCTATTGTCACCCTAGAGTTGATTAGAATTTTTTTTTTAAATTATTCTTAAACTAAAAATTGTTATTGATGTTCTTATTAGGGGAGAACTAAGAACTGCTGATTGAATGTCTTTAATACTATAAGAGTTTTTTAAGTTTTTCCTTTGAATCACAACTCTTTCATTGTTCTTTGTGCCACCTTTTATTAATCTTCAAATTTCTAGGTTTCTGGTTTCATCATACCACAGTATTCTTTCTTACATTTAGGTTCCCTTGGGAATTTCTCTTACTATTCTGCCATCTCAGGATAGTAGTCTTTTAAATTATACTTATTGTACACAGTATCTCTGTATTTTTCATAATATGTATTTCAAAAACTACTCAAAACAGAAATACTAACTTGAGCACCTAATTCCCATGTAAGAGGTGATTTCTTTTTAAGTATTGATTGCTATTCCCACAACATTTAAGAGGAAAATCTCTGGAAAAGCAGTTAGGAATTATGACCTAAGCTCTTTCTTCCACAGACTTATAATGCAGATATTAGTTCAAAATTGATTGTTGTGATATCATTTGGCACATTATCTTACCTACTATAGATTTTTCAGATCTCCTAAACTATGGTTGTTGACTGGATTCAAGGGAATATGAGAACACCCTTACAGTAACCTAAAAAAATACCTACTACATCAATATAAAAAATGCATTCTAAAAGATAATGACAAAGTATTTGGATACACAGGATTATTAAAATACTGGTCTCTAAAAAATGATAGTGGAAACAAACACCACTTCTTAAACAGTGCCTAACATTCTCAATAGTTACTCAGAAGTTAATAAACACCTATTCAATTTCAATATTCCTAAGATTTCTTTTTAATTTTGCTGCTTTTTTAAATTATATTTTAAATTTATCAAATTTATTTGTTTATATTTTGTTTTAAAAAATGATTTAAAGAGGCCATATGAGTTTACTGCTGTGAAATTATGTAATCTTTAAATCTAAATTGTTTTAAATAGATCACTGGCCATCAAGACAAAATCTTATTGATACAAATGGTTTGGTAAAGGATTCTGCATTTTAATCATTTCAAATCACTTAGAATGTTAAAATGGCTAGATTTTAATGACAATTTCCACCGTTTCTCACCTTTTTTTTTTTTCCTGCACAATACATGTTTAGAGATTTATGGTGAACAGCTCTGTTATAATTAGGCAGTTTAGTATATTAAATGAGAAATGTTATTAAAGAATTAACTGCAACGTAATCTCAATTTACTAATTTCAGAGAAAGCTGCAAAATAGGAGTGTGTCACCTAAAATCACAAGGTATTTATTTGACTGAAAGTTTTACTCTGCCCTGATTTTTAAAATAAGGGTTTCCATGGGCCAGTAGTTTTGGCAGGCAGCATAATAAATTGTCATGCTTGAGACTTGAATTTGGAAGTAACTTTGGCATTAGCACTCCACTGGCCAATGAAGACTGAAAATGGGAGGATTTTGGCTTCAGTAGGCAAAATTCTGTTTATATCAATGTTCAACACCTGCTACTGGATGAGCCACAGAGCAGCACTGATGTCAGAATTGAAGGAGGCGATGCATGTAGTATTCCTAGTAGCAGGGTGAGTGCCAAGAGTAGACTGTAAATGAATGGGGAAAGAAAAAATCTAAAAATACTAGTATTACACAGGGAGGAAAAATCAACATGTATACTGATGCCCACTGGGATTTTATGTGTATATACAATTACATATGTGCCCACATACTGTATCAGTTGATATTTCCCATATATTAATAAGTCAAAAGTTTCTTGTAGGTTGTTATTTGATTCAGTATCCAATGTAGTAAAATTCTGTGAATTCTGTACTAAATGTGGGTTATTGTGAATTTAAAGAGTCTAAAGCATGAACTGACCTTTCATCTCCTAATTCTGCTTTGAAACTAATATTAATACTAAAACTTATGATACTACCATAACACACATAATAGCAAGAAATTAAAGGATTAAAAGGGAAAGGCAGCATCCCATGACTTCCCTGTCCACACAGCCACTAATGCAATGGCA
The DNA here is from genome assembly GCF_027409185.1 of Cynocephalus volans. Lineage (NCBI taxonomy): Eukaryota > Metazoa > Chordata > Mammalia > Dermoptera > Cynocephalidae > Cynocephalus > Cynocephalus volans. The sequence goes on along the minus strand of NC_084460.1, from coordinate 99,909,173 downwards.
AAGGAAACTATGATTCCTTGCTCAACTACATCTTACCTTCTAAAATAATACACTAACTGTAAAACATGTGTTGAATATCTACTATATGCAATCAAAACATTTGCTTAATCATTACACAAAAAACCTTCATGCTATTGCTACTATTTTACAGATAAGTAAATTGAAGATTGGATGCTGTTTAGTAGAAGTAGATAGTTTCCTGATATTAGATGCTTTCCAAATGCAATCAGAATATTGCATGTTAAAAGCACAGTATCTAAATAAAATAATTAAAAACTTAATGGTATAAGGTTGGTGGAATGAGATCTTTATGCTCACAATAAAATGAGACTTAGGAAAATTAATATAACTATTTCGAGAATATTATAGAACAAATTTTAGAGTTTGAGAACTATCTGAACAAGAAAGAAGGAAACTGATTCTCTATATATTTATTTTTTAAAAATTAGTACAGAAGTAGATTATCTGCAAGAGATCTTAGTACCCCTCTTCTTGTGGTCAAAAAGAACATGCTACATAGCTATCTGCTTTGCAAGTAATAAAATGCATGCTGATGGGCTCAGTGTCCTCCAGCTAAGTTCCAGTCATAAAGCTGATACTCAATAAAAACGTGTTTAATTAATTTAATATTTATGTAAAATTTACATTCCACAAGACACTAAAATAAGTTTGATTAAAAAACCAGAGCATACAGATATAAAATAAACTGTCATCGCATCAATCACTACCTGTGCCAGAAAAAAAAAAAAATCAATTTTTATAACTCTACATCTTTCACTTTTTATACACACTTGTACAGAAGATCTTTTCCACTGTGTTTAACACTGAATGCATATTTGGATTCCAAGAAAAAATACAATAAAATATCTCATAATGAAGCATTTAAAAATACATTTTAGAGAGAAGAAATATGACTGAATAAATGAAGGCTATCCAAGGCATGAAGACTAATAAGATTCTACAGAATGTATTTGTCTTGCACAAGAATATTACACTTACTCGTAATAGTATTTGGTTTCTGAAACTCTCTCTCTGTTTTTCAGGAAGTATAGTTGTCCAAGGTTGCTTTTCAGATTAAATTACTTTATACAAAATAAATCTACAAGTAGACTTACAAAATGGACAAATTAATCCAGTCAGTAAGACATTACAAGTCTTTAATTTCATCTGTTTGCTTCTCTAATGCAGTGACATAAACTTGGATGGTGCTGAAAATTACAGAGAATTTGATTAAAAGACTCACTTTTTCAATGTTCCTTCAAGTTAAGTGAATACATTACTGGATACATAATTGGGAGAATCTTATTACATTTCAGTAAGGTTGTAACAGAAATGACTGACCTCCATCACACTTCAGAATAAGCATATTTACCGAAAATTTAAAAAAGCATTCAAACACTAACATGATTCCCTTTTCTTGTCATTAACAAAAGATTATTAAAGTATTTTACTAATATTAAAAATAAGCATTTTTAAAGTCTTACTCCTTTTCCATATCCTGAAACTTCAACTACAGTGGCTTGCACTTAGTAAAAGATAATTATAACCAATGTTCGGTAAATATTTTTTACTAAATAAATATACCTTTAAGACTATATTGAAAATAGGATTTTAACATGATATATTTATTTCAGTTTATTTTAAAATACAGCAAAAAATTCTTGAGTAGTACTGCAAGATTTTTAACACAGTGAAGGTAACTTCATGTGGAGAATGCATTTTAAAAATAATTTTTAGATGTCATCTTTCTGTGATACTACACATAGGTTAAGGCTGTGTCAATAAATTTTCATTTATGACAGAATAATAAGTGAAAATGCTCATGTCAGAACAATATTCAGTAAGAATTTAAACATTACTTGTCACTTATTAAACAAGAGTATCTTCCATCATTGGCAGACTCATTTCAGCACCTAGCACTGAAATCGTCTTTATTAAATCATACTCATTACATGACAAGTTGCATAATCATGAGACAACTAATTTTTATATATTTTCTTCTGGGTATATATTTAAAGGAAATTAGAACGGTATCTCAAAGAGTTATCTGCACTCCCATGCTCATTGCAACATTATTCACAATAGCCAAGACATGGAAACAACTTCAACCTAAGTGTTTACTGACAGATAAAGGATAAGGAAAATGGGACATTATGCTAAGTGAAATAAGCCAGACACAGAAAGACAAATACTGTATAATCTCACTTATATGTGGAATCTAAAAAAGTCAAAGGCATAGAAACAGAGATTAGAATAGTGTTTACCAGGGGACAAAGAGGGGGTTGGTGAGTAGTGGGAGAAATGGTTAGATGTTGATTAAAGAGTACAAACTTTCAGCTATAAGATGATTAAGTTCTGGGGATGTAAAGTACAGATTGGTGACTACAGTTAATATTGTATTGTCTAGCTGAAATTTGATAAGCGAGCAGATTTTAGGTATTCTCAAAACATACACACACACATACATACACACACAAATGGCAATTATAAATGGTGATGGAGGTGTTAATTATGTTGATTGTGGTAGTCATTATACATGTATACATAACCTAAATAATCAGGTTGTACATCAAGAATATACAGAATTTTTATTTTCAATTATATCTCAATAAAGCTGAGAGGAAAAAAAAATTACAACAGATTGAATGCAGTCACATTTTTTCTTTTTAAAATGTATTTTTTAATGCTTCATTATGAGATACTCTATTGTATTTTTTCTTGCAATCCAAACATGATGACATCACTATTATTTCTTTTACATGTTTAAAAAAGAAATGTTAGACTACATCTGAGAGTACATAAAAAAGAAATTGCCCAAAACTTTTTATGAGTCCAACAAAAGTTTGACACCAAAACATGTCAATGATATTATAAGAAAGGAAAATTACAGTCAAATCTCCTTTATGAACATAGCGTAAAACTTACAAATGAAATATTAGTAAATTGCACTTATATAAAAATATAAGTACATTATGATCAACTCAGGTTCATTCTAGTAATGCAAGGTTGATTTAAAATTGAAAAATCAATCAATCTAATTCACTACTTACGGAGGGAGGGAGGCAGGGAGAGAGAGAAAGAGATTATTTTCATAAATTTAGACAAAAGCAATACGATTCAACATTTTAGAATTAAAAACTCTTAAATATAGAAACATAAGTGAATTTCCTTAAACTCATAATTTTTTTTTTTTTTTAATGGCTAACATCACAAATAATGGTAAATTATTGAAAGCTTCCCCTTGGGATAAGGAGCAAGGCAAGGATGTCCACTATCTTTATTCTATCTATACTGGATAAGCTAGCCAGAGCAATAGGCAAGAAAAATAATGGGGGATGGAAAGAGGGGACTAAAATTGTTTGCAATGCTGTAATTGTGTATACACATTGTCTAAAATAATCTTTAGATTAAACTATTAGAATTAAGAAGTGAAGTTAGCATGGTCACTTAATAGAAGACAATATACTGAATAATTTGTATTTCTATTAGCAACAAACAATTAGAAAATTAAAATTTTAAAAAACATTATGAGGGCCTTCAAAAGGTTCATGAAAATAGAATTAAAAGACAAAAATTTAAAATATTAACTTTATTTCTCAACATAAGCTCTATCAACTTCAAGACATTTTTGTAAGCAATGATACTAGTCATATAGTCCATCCCTAAGGAACTGAGGGTCCTGCAAACTTAACTATGTCAATGCAGTCTTTTTTACATTACTAACTTAAAGAAATGGGTGCTCTTTAAATATTTTTTTTTAAGATTAGAAAAAAAAAGAAGTCAGAAGTGGACTAATGGGTACAAAACAATGCTATCTACCCTAAGTGAATCACTGTGCAATATATGCATGTATTGAAACAGTGCAATGTACCCCATAAATATGTACAAACAAATGTTAAAATATTTTGGAAAAAAAAAAAAGTCAGAAGGAACCAAATCAGGACTGTAAGGTGGATGCCCAATGATTTCCCATCAAAATTCTCACAAAATTCCCCTTGTTTGATGAGAGGAATGAGCAGAAGCATTGTTGTGGTGAAGGACTCTCTGGTGAAGGTTTCCTGGGCATTTATCCACTAAAGCTTTGCCTAACTTTCTCCAAATAATCTCATAATAAGCAGATGTAATCATTCCTTGGCCATTGGAGAAGTCAATAAGAAAAATGCCTTGAGAATCCCAAGAAACTGTTGTCATGACCTTTGCTCCTCACTTGTCTTCTTTTGCTTGGACTGGCCCACTTCCACCTCTTGGTAGCCATGGCTTTAACTGTGCTTTGTCTTCAGGATCACACTGGGATGGCCAGGTTTCACTTCCTGTTACAATTCTTTGAAGAAATGCTTGATCCCACTTGTTTAAACTTTTCATTTAAATTTAAATTTAACTTCTCCTGCTTGCAGCTGATCTGGGCACAAGAGTTTTGGTATCCATCAAGTGGAAACTTTGCTCAATTGTAATTTTTCAGTCAGATTTGTGTAAGCTGTACCAATTGAAATATGATAAATTTGATGTTCTTGCTTCAATTTGAGCAGAATTCATGCTACTCTGATAGGGGCTATTTCCAAACTGATGACTTATCCATCTTAGTGCCTCAGACTAGATCCTGTTCAGAAATGTTACAACAAGTTAGCAGGAGTTCATATTGGCACAAAAATCTTTTGAGATCCATGCATAGTTTTTCTTTTTTTTTTGTAATGTGCATTTTTCATTAACTTTTTGAAGACTCCTCATACTGTTTACAATAGCATCAAACATATTAAATACACCTATTGAAATATGTTTAAGGTTGCTGCAAAGAAAACCACTAACTATTATTGAGAGAAATTAAAGAAGACATAAATAATTGGAGGGATATACCATGTCCATGAACTGGAATTCTCAACATTGTAAAGATGTCATTCTTCCCCAGATCTGATTTGCACGGTGGTGCCAAATAGACAAGTAGAACCAAGGAACAGAATATGGAGCACAGACATGACTGAAACATATGTAATTACCAGATTTCAGTTGAGTCACAGAACTCAATATAAAAGGTAAACAATAAAGATAACAAAAGAGAACATCTTTATTATCTTGGATAGACCAAAAAAACCAAAAATACAAAAACAACAAATACTAACTATGAAGGAGAAAAAACCCAACAAACATTTCACTTAAATAACAAACCAATGATCATCAAAAGACACCATTACAAGATTGAAAATGCAGTCCAGAGAGGTGGAGAAGATATTTGTGTTACACATATGTAACAAAGGACTTGTATTCAGATGAAATAAATATCTCCAAAAAGAAGAAAGAAAGAAAAAAAAAAAAAAAAAGAAAAGAAAAGAAAAAGAAAACCCAATTTTAAAAATGGCCAAAAGATTTAGGGTGGTGGTCCAGAAAATAGAATATTGAAATAATATTCAATATCCATTTGGAAATGAGGCAATATAATTAGGTATCAAGAAGCAAATTAAAAACACAATGACATACTATTAACACACATTTGCATAGCTAAAATTTAAAAATTAACAATATTGATATAAAACAATATTGAAATAAAACAACTAATAATATTGACTGTTGATCAAAATATGGAATAACTGAACTTCTCATATTTTGCTGACAAGAATATACTGCACTTCTTAGTATAAACCCAAGAGAAATACATATATATGTACATAAAAAGACATTTACTAGAATAATATATAACATTTCACAAGTTGAAAACTGGAGATGATTCAATTGTCCATTAATAATTTAATGAATAAATAAAGTTCAAAATGTTTTTGTAAGAACAGAATTAAAAGATAATACAAATCATTCCATGAAGTTTTGGAAGTACCCTCACACAAATTTATACAATGGAGTACCATACAGCAATAAAATAAATGAACTAATATATGCAATAGCATGGATAAGTATCGTAGACATAATATTGAGTGAAAGAATTCAGAAATGGCAAAGCACATACTTTATGATTTCATTTATATAAAATTAAGAAATAGACAAAACAAATCTAAGATTATAAACATGAGACTCTTTGGGGGCAGCTAATGACTGAGAGAGCGCGTGAGGGAGCCCACTAGGTGGTTAAGCTCACTTTATAAAATTTCACTTAAGATTTGTGTACTTGAATAAAAAAGACTTTAAATCAAAGGCAAAAACAAATAAACCTCCCTTGAAACAATATCACCTATAAGAAAAATTCAAATTGCCTTACGATGACCCTCAAAGACTACACTTGATCAGTGGTGTTAAAGTTATTCATAACGTGACGGATATGCCAGTTAGGATCAATTTCAAATGTGAAATGCTTTGGACTCTCTGATACGCATTTTGGCCATTTCTTTTTTATATAACCCATGAGTATTTACTAAGTATACTTTAACTAATTACTAAGTATACTTTAACTAATTCTCCTTATATGGAGAATTTATATAATAATGAAGTGACTAAAACTTTCATGGTATTATTGTCTTTCTTAGAGATTATGGCCTATAAATGATAATAAGACAACTATCTTCATTACTTAAAGCAATACCTTTCATCCAGTGTGCTTCATTTTTTCCTAAAAACTTAGCCAGCAAAGAACTGAAACATACCAAAATAATTTCCAGAAATTTGGTCAGGCTACTCATTAAAGACAGTTAAATCAACAGAGACATTACTGATTTATGTCCCCCTGCCCTTTCCTTAGTCTCCACCATTTTTATGACTTCTATGTACACAAACTATGATCCAGTTCCTTTTATCAGCCAATATGTTTGAAATTTCCTAACAAATAAAAACCCCAAAGAAGACAAAAACCCAAAGACAATTTCAAAGGGAAATGAAATAATTTTTTAGATATCAGTTCCCCAAATCCTTGTTTCAGTTCCTGGAAATACAGCTACAAGCTTATTTTCATGGTTTGGTTCAATGGTTAGCTCAAGGCCACATAATGATTGAGTTGGTATATACGTATACGTATACACTAGATAGAAGAGCACCAAATCTAGTTGAAGGAAAGAAGTTTTCAACTTCTAGTTAAAACTAGAGCTTTGGTTTTTCTTATAGTCAGTTACTGCTCTTTTCACAGCTATAATAATTATATTGAACTCATTTAAGCTAACTGTGAGAAATAAGTACCAACCACACAACTTCTGTTAATTGCCACTTTTAGTGTTACTTTTCATGGATGGCCAGCAGACTATTTTTAGAGTTTTTAAAAATATATGCACACATTTCAAAATTAAATCATGCTGTTTAGGAATACTTGAACTAATTTTTGGTATGTGTAAAATTAACAGAACCAAAACATTTAATATAAGTCCTAAGAAAGAAAGTTGTGCAAAGCACAGTTGCTTCTTTTGCCTCTTATTTTTGGAAAAACAAAGCTTCTGTGAGAACTGCAAACTGGAAATGAGCACATGCTGCTGCTGGGCAAGCTCTCCTCAATGTTTCTCTCAAAGACCTGAAATGCCCTTACTTTTCTATGCTTCTCTGCCTCCCTCTGTAAGTTTTGAGCATATGTGCCTCATTGGGCTATGCTCAGCACATACATAACAAGAGATAAATGAAGGCAACAAAATTGTTCTTACTTTTATGAATTAAATTATGCTGTAAAACATCATCTGAAAACAAGAGTAAACAAAACATTTACAGCACATGTGAGTCAACATTTTAGATATATTCCAGAGGTTGAAAAGTTTCTTTCTTTCAAACTACATTTGGTGCTCTTATATCTTGTATTTTACAAACATTTATAATTGGAGGATTTTAAAGATTCAGAGTTCCTGGCTTCTCTTTTTTCCCCTTTCCTTTTTTTTTTTGAAGAGCTGATATCACTGGTCTGGAATTTTTACTTGTCAATCATCTGCTGAAATGAGAGAAAGATTAGCTAATATTTTGGGCTATTTTCGAATTTAGCACTGTCTAAATTCACTAAAGAACTCCATCCTCGATAGTCTAACACTTACCATTTTATTTATTTACATTATTTACTTGCCCTGAGTAGACTATTTAGCTTTATGACCTCTGACTTTAGAAAAGTAGCAATTGTAAAGAATTACCTACTTTTCCATGAATTTGTTGCAACAATCTGCATCCATTTTTAAATGAAGAGTATTTTTATGCCCTCTTAAAGCCTCATTAACCCTGAGGCAATTAACTTATTTCCTAAGAAATACTGAAATCAACAATAATGCTAATGAAATAGCCACAACACATTTTAATTTTGTTTTAATATTAATGACATTGATATATATGAAGAAATGAGGGAATGGGGAATCAGGGTACGCAATATTCAAAATTGGTCATTTTTTCCTATGATTCCATTTGTATTATTTATCGTCATACTAAAATTCAAAAAAGAATTTTACAAATCAAATAAGAATTCAGGCAGTGCTCTTGTGATAGATTATTGGCAGGCTAGAAAATGCATTTAAGTTATCTTTAGAAAGGATGATTACAAATTGCATCAAAATTATTCATGCATTAAGGATCTACTGACATATCATCATGTCCTAGTAATTAATAGAAAAGAAATCATTCTATTTAAAGATAATTCCATTCAGTCCCACATTTTTCTCCAGGAATATGTTTATTAGTGCCCAGCCTGTCTGTCTGACTAGACCAAGCCTCACAGTCTTACTTCCTGTACTATCCAGAAGAATGATTTTAATTATAAAAAGTCTGGCCTTGAACCGATAGACTGTTTTAAAAATTTTCAACAGAATGAGTGTAGACTGGACTGTTTGGCAAAAATTCAAGAGGTGAATTGAAGAATTAAGTGCATGGAGGTAAACATACCCCCTCCAAAAGTGAGGCAGGTAATCACCTAAAATGCATTACTTGCAGAATTCCTGAGGCCAGAATTCTCCTCAAAGGGATATTAAGGAAGCCGTGGTAATGGCCTGAGAGGTATACATAGCCTGGTGATAAGAAACTTAAGACTGGGCAACATGCAAAAATCCAGGTAAGCAGTCAATTGTCAGGTAATCTGAGAGCAGGTAGCAAGGTTCCTGTACAGGTTCATAATCCTGGAGCAGGTCTTCAGTTCTTGGGCATCAAAGAGCAAGAAATGCAACGCAAAGTGCCACGGCAGAAGGGGACAAGAAATGCATCAGAACTGTGATTCAAGTACTGGGATATCGTTAAAGAAAAACAGATAATATTAACGTGGGAGAAAAGCAAGATTTTCTTGATGATATCTCTCTGATTATTGATGAACTAGCACTAATAATAATGGTGATTTATAAGTGTTCACATCCAAGCTGAAAAGTAGTTGTACCAAAATTTTAGAGATAAGAAAACCGAAGTTTAGGAAGGTTGAGTTAATTAGAGATTCGTATCTTTCCTTTAGAGTGACTGATTTCAGAATCTGTGATGGTGATGTGACTACATGTAGATAACACGTGACTTCAGCTGGGTAAGAAGAGTGCCATTGTGGCTGGGAACCACTAAATGAGCTCATAATCAGGAAAACAATTTGTATTGTCTAAAGTAACTACCACAACAAAATCAAACATTTTTGTGTAAGAATCCAAACTAATATACAAGAATGTCTATACTGCTGAATTGAAGGTCCTAATGGTTAGGACTTGAATTAACAAGGAATGTGTGCAAATGAAATCATATCCTTATTCATTACATAGTGTTCTAACATCTACATAGTTTAAGTTGCTGGTTTAGTAAAAATGAACAAAATTAGCTCAAATTTCATTTTTAATATCTCTATCTTCATAGTTCTAACAGCTCAAGAATATGTTTGTTGTCTCTTGAAAACTCTATACAGAAAAAAATGGTTTTCTGATGACATCTGATATGTTATTTTTCAGGGGTCAGCCAAAGAAGACTGATGATAAGCAATACCTTAACTATCCTAAAGCTCAGACAGAATATGAATAGATCCATCAAAACTAAATCGGTAACTGACATTTGTACAAAACATGCAATTAATCCAAAGGTTTATAGCCTCTCAAGATAAATAACTGTCAGGAAGCCATTCTTTACAGAAAAAGTGTTTCATCTGAAAGACACAGAAGAATTTCTAGCTGCTCTATAAAAGCCAATACAGTGGCAATGACTGGTTTCCAAGAAATGTGTCTAATTTTATGTGATTTTTATGAAAATTATAAATTCAATACATTGATTTTATTAGACAAAAATGCTGTCAGATAAATGACAATAATAAACAATCTCTATGCTTAACAGCAATGTCAGTATTTCTTCCTGTAGTGTCTTGATATTTGTTTTGAAAAATAATTTCAGTTATTTATATAAAATAAGCACGTTGGATCATATTGAGTATACATTTCTTGTAAAATACAATAATGACATTCTACTTTCACAAAGGTTTTCTTCCCATTACTTTCACAAAACCTTACAGAGGATTGCATTTTGATTTACCCATAAGAGTTCCCTCTTACAGTCCATAGGTATAGAGTTGTAAAGCAAATAAGATATTCCACTTTATATGAGAAGGAGAAATTCAGGGTAGTGATGGTGATTGAAAATGTGGTTCTGGAGATAAAATATGTTCAAATCTCTACTCTTCCACTTACTAACCAAATGACCTTGGGCAACCTATTAAAGACATTTAAGCCTCGATTGCCTCATTGGAAAATAGAGATAATAATAGTACATATGTAACAAATGCATAGTTACCCATCTAGATTGTTCTTGCCCAGGTCAAGAGCCAATATATGTCATGGGGAGGACTCCATGCTTTCAAAAGTTGTGGGTATTCATTTGATTATAATATATCAATGACCCGATTACTTGTAAATATATAATTGTTGATTAGCAGATAGCAGTAGCTCTTAAGTGATTTGACATTGATGATTCTGTGGTCTAAGAAAAGACTCCATACATAGGAAGTGCAAATTTCATTTTGATTACATAACTTCTCTATGACTTAAAATCTCCCATATTGTCTATAAAACAAAGACCAAATCCTATTTTCAGTGTTTATGTTTGGTCACAGCCTGTCTTCGTTTTCATTTCTAATCTGATCTGCGACAGTACTCCCACCTGTTGGATGATTCAGAGACAGCCCATTATGGCATTTAAGAATAGGGACTGGGGATCAGCCTTGTACAGGTCCTCTTCCTATCTAGGTGGGAGACCTAGGGCAAGTTATTAAGGCTTTTGGAAACTTGAATGTCTTATGACTCATATTTCACTGAGCTGATGTTAAAGTCAGAAGAAATAATGTTTGTAAACTGCTTAGCACAGTACAGACATATCATAAGCACACAATAAGCCATTTCTATTTTAAGCTTGCACTTCTGCGAGGCCTGTCCATCACTTTAGGCTGCCATGCTCACTGCCACCACTACTTGTTCCCCTCACCCGCTCCAGGAAGTCACTTCTGCACAAGTCATCAACTCTAAGCTCTCTGTCCTTCAAATCTCTGGCATCTGGCTTGTAAAGTAGTATACAGTCTACCAACGTTATTCAAATATTTTACCTAAACTTTTTGTTTCAGCAGCTATTTTGCTGTTTCCGTAAGTGTAGAAATAAGTAGGCTTTTAAATTTATTTTACAGCAGCTCATTTCTTGGAAAGCTGGCTTAAAATTATGCTCATAGTAGGCAATCAATAATCAATGCTGAGTAAAGGGAAAGAAGAAAGAAGGGAAGAAAGGAAGAAAGGAAGAAAGGGAGGGAAAGATGAACGAAGGGATGGAGGACGAAGGGAAGGAAAGAAGGGAAGGATGGAAAGGGAGGAGGACGGGACAGAGAGAAGAAGAAAGAAAAAGAAAGGAAGGAAGGAATTAATTATGATACATGGTCTTTCCTGTTTCCTGATATATGTCATTATTTATGCCTGAAAAGATACACTGTTTTCCCCAATGACTTCTCCTGTATATCTTCAAGAAATTTGCTTTTACCCTATAATCAAACTGTAATGCAATTTGGATCCAATAGACCCTTTTAGGTTTGTTTTCGTTTATATGCTACACATTAATAGAATATAACTAATTTTTTCATCTTACTGTAGCTTGATCAACTCTTGTAGAGCAGCTTGACTGTTAGTTGGTAGTTAACTAGTGTATAGATGTTCTACAAAATATATTTGAAATAAATTAGCATTTATTTACTTTATTAACGGGCATAGACAGCACATGAGAATCTTATTACTAAAGGTAATAGGGACAATTCCAGATTGGTGTGTTTCATTTATTGCTCTTATTTTTCAAAGGAGAGTAATAAAATGTCCTTTAAATTATTCCCTTGAAAGCAAAAAAAAAAAAAAAAAAAAAAAAATTGAAACAGTGATCCACCAGATGTGTCCAAATGATGTCACCTATCCTGATAAAAATAAGATACTTCCAACATGTGGCTATTTTCTTGTGTTTAAGCAGAACCTTTTGGTGAGTGATTGAATTTCGCCTTAGAATTAGTACATCTGGCATTACAGGATGGGAGGACTGGCTATTCTTGGATTAGGCAAATCTTTTTGTAAATGGACACATTATTTTAAAAACAGAACTTGAGAACTCAAGAGTGTTTCCTTGTGAATACTTTTTCCATTAAGAAATATAGTTGCACATCACAATGTGTTACCTTATATTAACTCTTGGTTGTTAATCAAGCAACTCCCATAGATTTAAAGACAGTGGGTTGAATTGGCACCAGAAAGCATGAGACCATACATCCAAGATCTATTTAATGATGCTGCCGTTTCAGGGAATATATGACACTATATAAATATGAATGATAATGTAAGTGATGAACGTATAGGAATAACCAACATATTATTTTGTAATAGGTAAAATATATAAATGCTTTAAATACAGGAATACTTCGGTATAAAATAGAGGCATGTTTATAAAAGTTAGGCACAAATAGATGACCTCTAAGTAGAATATACTAGGTTCAATAGGCAATGTCAGCATTTGATCAAATGTAATCACTGAGCTACTTCTCCTTAGATTCCTCTTATCACTGATTTTTATCTGGAATGCCTTCCCCTTGAACTTGCACTATTCAAATTCTGCCCAATATTCAAGTTCCTCTTCCCCAAGAGCATTTTTGAGCATGTGCATAAAATGTAATAAAGCCTCTGGAGTATTCTTGTTTATTTGGTGTTTTTCCAAGGCAGTTTCACTAGATTAAAATGTGTATCACTTTAGATTGAAGCACTATTCACCCCACCCCCACCCGTGAAAGCTTTGCTGAAATAAACTGCTCTATTTCAAAGTTTTAATTCTTTTTCCTTATTAAGGGATTTCTATCCCATTTAGAGTTTAAAGAATGCTCAGAGCTAATGGGCCTTTTTGTTTAAAATGTTAGATTTAATTTCCTGTGAATAAAAGTTTACAACATGCACAACATTAGGTCTTACTGAAACATCAGTCAAATATAGAAATCATGGAAAATGCCAATTAATAAATAAATAATCTTGCTCAGCTTCTATAATTATAGTAATTTTAAAGGCATACTAATTTCAAAAATATTTCAACATTTGGAAATTTAAGATATTTTAAAAATGACATAGTCAGTGTGGAAAAATAGATAAAACATTGGATTAGAAACTATGGATGCAGGAGCTAATATTTTATTTTTTACCTTTATTACCTTTTACCTTTAACCTATATATATATATATTATATTAATCTATATTATATGAGATGGCCAATTTTACACGATTATATATATATAGATAGATTATATATATAGAGAGAGAGAGATTATATAGAGAGAGATAGATTATATATATATATATATAAATAATCGTGTAAAATTGGCCATCTCATATAATTCTGTAGGGTTTTTCATATTTTTTTTATCTTTCACTTTTGCTTGTTTTGCTTTTCTCTTGTCTACCCACATTACCCTATCCCATATTCCATGTTAACAATTTATATATTCTTCATCCATAATATGCATGTATAATTACATAATGTATATTACTGTGTATTCTTTAGTATTTTCTCCTACATACATACACATGCACATATAGATACACAATGAAAAGAAAACCAGTTAGAATTCTAACTAGAGCTGCATTAAATTTATATATTGATTTTAGGAAAATTTATATCCATCAGATATGAAATAGCCACAAAAATGAAGACAATATATCTTTCCTTTGACCAAATAAGTTATATTCAAAAGATTTTACAGCTATTTAAAAATAAATATGCCATTATTTTCTTATTACAATTAAGCATTTTAAATGGTTTTGTTACTATTGAGAATTAAATATTATCCTAATTCCTGATGTTGTTTGCTTGTTGGAGAAATGTGTTTTCTTCCATTTATCTTGTATTTAGCTACTTCATCTAGCTCTTGGTATTCCTTAAAATCTTTGTGTTGTTTTCTTTTTTTTTTCTTTTGTTTTCTTTGTGGCACACAGGTATAGGTGTCTGAACCCTTGACCTTGCTGTCATTAGCACCACACTCTGAGTGAGCTAACTGGCCAGCCCCTCCTTAGAATCTTTTGGGTCTTCTGAGTGTATATCATCAGCAGCAAAAAGAGTTGCATCTATTCTTTCTAATGTTTATAATGATTATTTCTCCTGTCACTAAATTTTTTTCGTATTTATTTAGTCTTAGAGTTTAGTTTTAAATAAAATTTTCTGTTTCTTATTTATTTATGGGGCAGCTCATTATATTTAAGTGGTTTCCTTCTTTTCTCAGTTACATTGAAATTTTTATCAAACTTGGCTACTACATTTTTATCAAATGCCTTTTCAGTGGCTTTTGATGTGACTGTCTAGATTTATCTTCTTCAACTACCTGATGTAATGAATCATGATGTTACTTGTCCTGATATGGAGTGAGCCATCTGATACAGTAGTTTAGACTTTTGATGTACTGCTGGTTGTCTTCTATAACATTTTATTTAGATATTCACAAGTAAGATTGAGTTATTGTTTTATTTTTTGTACTAAGTTTATCAGGTGTTGGTATTATATGCTGGATTCATAAAATGAATGGTAAAGTTTTTCAAGTTTTCTATGGTCTGGAATAATTTAAACAATATTGAAGTAATAACTTACTTAAATGTTGTTGGGAAAATAGAATAGTTTGGTCAGGGCCCTCACCTCCGTCCAGTTAGGTATCGTTTTAGCACATCCATTGTAAGCAAATTCTGTGTGTGTGTGGAGTTAGTGCGCATGCACACCAATGTGTCTTTTTAGTTTTGTTGCTATTCTTGTGTGTGTGTGTGAGAGAGAGAGAGAGAGACAGAGAGAGAGAGAGAGAGAGAGACAGACAGACAGACAGACAGAGAGAGAGAGAAGTTTGGTGAGGCAGGCAGGCAGGCGGGCGTCGGCCTCCGGTGTCTGCCCAGTGCGGCCATGCTTTTCCAAACCTCCAGCTTCTAAGGACCTTTTGGCCAGTTACCTAGCTCATAGACCTGGGTGAAGGGGTCTGGTGACCCAGCCTGGCACGTGAAGGGTTTGTGACCCAGTCTGCGAATGGGCTTGAGGGGTCTGGGAGCTCCAGACCCAGCCCTAGCTCAACAATTGGCCCAGTCGGTGCAGGATTACCAGCAGGTAAAAGAGCCCGACAACTAGCGTAGTCGCCTAGCTTTACAATTGGCATCGTGAACAGGATTAAGAGCTAGACAATTGGTGCAGTGAGGATTACAGGCCTCAGTCTAACCAGACAAATGTTTTATCTACTTCAGATATAAACATATCTGGCCAGGGATTTTTTTGTGGAAGATCTCAAAATATATCTCCAATTTTTTTTAGAAAAATTGGGCTTTTAAAAAAAATCTTTGGTAATTTTTATTATGGTAAGAAATTTTCTTGTTTTAATCTTTTTGTATCTGTGATTATATCTACTTTTATGTCTGTAATCTTGTTGGAGTGAGCAGGACTGAAGTCATATTGGGACCTAAAGCTGCCTGGGCTGTAGAGGGGGAGAGAATTTTTAAAAGGACAGTTTTTTTCTCTCCACTCTTTTCTTCCCATCCCCTAACTTTCTTATCTTGCTCGCTAAGTGGGAAAACAAGGCCTAGAAGCTAATTAATACTTTGCAAAGCTAACAGTTCTTTCTTTGAGACTTGTAGAGCTTTGAGAAATGATCAAAGCCAAATGCCTGGAAGCTGAGCTTGGGCACCAGCCAAGTACACCTGCGCAAATCAAAATCTTGCAAGGTATTGAGATAACAGCAAAGATGAGAACAGAAACCAGACAAAGCCTTGACGAGACCTTGTACCTGACCCATAGAAATGGACATCTTAACTAACATCTTCTCTCCTGCTTTTCACCTCCCACATTCCATTCCCTCAACCCCTCCTTTAAAAACCCCTCAGTAAATCTAAATCTTTGAGACGGGATAGCCTACCATCTCCTTCAGCTGAATACATCTGCTTTTCTAACACCATCCATTTGACTTCTGAGTTTCTTTTTTCCTTTCCTTCTCAAGGGGGCAGGCAGCCAGACCTGAGTTGGGTAACAATCCTAGCTTTCTTTGCTTTCTTTTTTCCTAAATTGGGTTTCTGAGAAGTTCAATCTAATTTACTGATCTTTTCAAAGAACAAGCATTTGAATTTAGTTATTTATTGACTATTTTTTCCCCTATTTCATTGGTTTCTTTTTTTCATTTTCATTTTTCTTTCTGACTAATTGTAGATAATTTGGGCATTTATTTTTTAATTACTTGAAATGAGTAGTGCACTATTTTATTTATCCTCTTTTGTGTTTAATAAGGAAGGCACACGAGACTCTGATTTTCCTCTGAATTAAACTTTTGCTATGTCCTATAGGTTTTGATAAGTTATTGTTTCCTTTTCTTTTTCACTGGATAATTGTAATTGTAGTGCCAGTTTCCAATTTGAATATATATATATATATATATATATATATATATATATATTATTTAAAGAGTATACAGTTGGGTAGGTCCAATTTTTAGTATCTGCTTGCAGTTTTTTAGGTGATTGACTATTATGATTGGATAATAAAGCTGATTAAAACATCTTAAAAAAAAAAACAACAACAGTAAGGTATCCTTGGTGGCCAAGTACATGAACTGATTTTTGTAAATAGACATTTTTGAAAGTATATTTTCTATTTAAGGATTGTAAAACTCTCTGTATATATTTTAAATAAAAACTCCCACTACAGTTATTACCATTTTATACTACATTAAAATATTTTATTGCTATGTCTATAGGTGCAGAGTTTATGCTGTAGTTAATCTGCAAATTTGAAAGCACAATCCCATTCCTTTGATGGCTATTTTCTCCTTCCTTTGTTAATGAATAAATTCTACTTTACTCTTCTATTTCCTGGACAATTACCTTTCCATTGCAGATGTATGTACAATTCTACCTCAATTTTTTTTTTTAATTTTACATGAACATTATTTTTACTATGATGTTATGTTTCATCAAAAGTTATATTCATATTATTGTCACAAATAAAATTTTCTGTAATATTCAACTTTTTTTCCCAGTCTTTTTAAATCTTTTTATTCCATCACTTTTTTTTTTTTTTTTTTCTGGTACAATGAAAGTAGCCTTCTGATAGCTTTCTGATTCTTTTCTAGAACTATAATCTCAGAACAATGAGGAGACTCCCCCACCAGGGCACTCCACAAAGCCATTGAAATGCCAGCATCTTGCTAGGTCATGTCAATTTATTTATTTATTTATTTATTGAATAATAATTGATTATACATATTTTGGGGATTCAGTGTTGACATATGTTGATCAAATCAATATTACTAGTATGTATATTGTTACAAATTGTACTAATCCTTTATGCCTGTTGTCCAATCTCTCCCTATCTCCCTCCCCCCCACCACTAATTACCCTAGATTTCTTCTCTCCCTCTGAAAGAGTAATAGTTACTCTCTTGATTTGTTGCCTAGATGATCTGTCCAATGCTGAGAGGTGTGTTCAGGTACCCAATGTTACCACAGAGCAGCTGCTTCTTCTGTCACTCTGGAATGGGCTTTGTGGAGAGAGACATCCCCTTCTTTTCTTTAGTCTCTGCTGATGACTCTCCTTGTGACACTGTATTCCAGTGGCTGGCAGACCATCTGTGTGATGGTTGTGATGTCTAGCCACTTTGGCGGCAGCCGTGGTTACTGTGGTGGATGTGGTGGGCCACACACATGGAGGTGATGTTTTTGGCATGCTCCTTGATGCTTGTGGTGTGCCTGGTTGTGGGCAGGGGGTCCAGTCCCCGGCTCCATACCCCAGGCCCCTGGGCAGGGCCCCCAGCATTGGTGGTGTGCCTAGTTGTGAGAGGGGGATCTGGTCCTCGGCTCCATACCCTGGGCCCCTGCTAATATTCAACTTTTTAACTGAATATGCAACAATACTTGCAATGTCTCAGGTTTCAAGCTGGCCAGAATTTAAGCTCCTAGAACTTGATTTTGACTTCATGAAGTGAAAGCAAAAAAGATAACCATTATTGGAATTAACAAACTTCCTCTTGAAACTTCAGATAGCACAAGTATCAAACAAACATCATTCAGTAAGTAACTTTTGAGGGTAAAAGACACAACAGTTAACAGCTATTGCTTCACTTATAAGTGCATGCAAAACACAAAATTTGGAACTGAAAATGAGCACCTTTAATTTAGAAAACCCATCATTTGATCCGTAACATGCATCATGATTTAAATAAAATGATCACAGAATGATAGGTAAACACACCTTAGTAGCTACATTAAATTCCAACAATTCTTCTTAAAATAACCACTAACTTATAAAGTAAATACTGAGGTTTCTTTAGCAGATTTGTGTCCTGTGGTTTTCAGTGGTTATCATATCACTAATGCTCTGTAGGAAATGGTAAATATTGGTAAATGTGTTGTGCAAGTTACAGAATCATCTCAACATTTTAAAATGGAAATTCCATGTTCAATTTTCCATTAAATGTGAATCTTAATTTTTTTTACTTATAGCATCTGAAAGTTTATTGCAAAAAAAACCCAAACATTACTGAACAATAAATTAATAGTTATAGGTTTATAAAATCACTGAAACAAAAGTGTCGATACTATTCTATGCACCCTAGAGATTAACTGCTCAGCCTCATTATCCCCACCTATTCCAGGTAAACATAATTTATAATCCCCCACATTTCCCTCCCCCTTATGCTGCTGATTGGCAGCCTACTGGCTTTGTGCATTTCACAAGCTATAGCCAACAGGGGCAGCAGCCTCAAATCTTTCTCCCATTACTGGGGGATCAGAGAGATCCATGTGCCCTGGGTGTCTCATTGCATAGCACACTTCATGTTACCTTGTGTCTAAATGGGCTCAAGAAAAAGAGAGATGTAATCACAACTTAACTATTTCACATGACCAAGTACAAACTTGGCAACGTATTTTAATGTAACTGCTAATAATAATATTTTGTGAAAGAAAGAAAAAGGGAAGGAAGGAAAGAAGGAAGCTAGAAAGAGAAAAAGAAAGAAAAAGCAGAAAGCTTCAGGATAATGCTAGACTTGGCAAGTCGCCAGGTCTACAGATGCACAACAGACCAATGAACATGTGTAGGTCAATGTATTACAGCACACAGCCTAAGTCTTCATGATCATACTTTTCACATGCTATTGCAAATAAATATCTTCCTGACTTTCTTATCAGTTACACAATGAGCTTGCAGAAGAGAGGGAGTGTATAGCTGTTTTCTATAATCCCATCATCTATTAGAGGTCTAGCAAAAATGATTGAGCAAATGAATTTAATCAGTGGGAAAGCTGTCTACATTAATTATATTTACAGGCACTCAAGGTCTTTAAATAAAAGGTAAAAAGTTTGCCTGCATTCCGTGACACAAATATGCATTACCATCAGGTATGAGGACCTTGTGTTATTCATGAATATCCACCAAATATGTATACCCCAAATAACTATCACTTGTGTAACATGTCACTGTAAATTGACAGCATATTTCTTTTCTTAGAATCTATTCACATGTGCTTAATCTTTGGTTGAGCGTGAGATATAGTGATATGCAAAAGACATCATCCAATTTTCCTGTGTTATAACCTTCTGAAGTTACAGAAGTTCTCCTAAAACACTGTTATTCCTTATTACATAAATGACACAATTACTACAAACATTTTAAAAGTGGCCATCATAAAGAACAAAATTTTATCTTTTTCAAGAATGTTTGTTAAAACCGTAATATAACCATGTATTAGTTCTGCTTCTGCTCTTTAAAGAAATGCTCTTCTCCCTGACTAGTCTGGCAGTAATTGGGTAGAAGGAATATAGCATCACTTCCAGTCTCTGCACTGAACTAAATTCTTTCTTGCTGCTTTTATCTTAAGCAATATCTTTTATAGCCACTGAACAAATGCAGTACATCCATGCACACTACCTTAAAAAGTCAGAAAGAAAGCCATTTTTTTTTACCCTTTTAACTTGATTTAGGAATAAACAACATGTTTTCTTTTATGTTCTTTTCCCTACTACACCTTCTATTTAAGACCCACTAAAAGAGAAAGGAGATCAAACATTCAACAAAATAAAGGCCTTTCTTTCAATTAAACTAAGCTTTTGCCTTTTAATGTCAAAACAGAAGTTCCATTGTAAACAATATAATTTTGTAGCTACTGAAAAGGCAATAGATTTAAAAACAAAGTAAAAACATTACAAGTTGTTTATAACTGAGAAGGCAAAACATTCTAAAATGCAACCTAGCTAGTTCTATCTATTCCTGGACTGACCCTTATAATCCTCAAAGAATAAAAATTTATTTCAAAAGCAAAAATGATTCATAGTTGTTCTTCATACAGTGTTATCTATTAAACTTGTTCTGGCCTTAAAATGCTTCCCTGTTTTCCATATTATTTATTTCCTCACTATCTAAATTGAGTTTTAAAGTTCAACAATATAGAGGCTGTGTGTGCTAGTGGAAAAACTCATCATTGGAATAATGTAATATAATGTTGTTTTTTTAGGCAGTGAAACAGAATCACATTCATCTACATTTCAACCAAGTCACTGGGAATGGCTGCCAGCATTCTACTTCATAAACAGAGTTGATTCACTAAGCACACACTGACAGACCAGCTAGTGCCAAGTGACCAGAGCAATGGTGGCCACCAAAGGCAGAGAGAACAAAAGCTTTTGTTAGAGATGCTCATGTTCTGAATGGAGGTACAAAATAAAGCACACACACGAAAAGGCAAGACAGAGCTTGTGCATGCCACTGTATCATAAACTTTAAGCTGCCCTGGCAGCTCCAACAGCAGAGATGCCAGCAAAACACAAAAGGTTCAGACAGAAGAGATGAGTCCTCACTTAGTCTTTTAACAAATTAACATATTCAAATTGGTGAGACAAGGGTGTGAACTGCAAACAGGTTAAAAGCAAGAATATAAGCAGGTTGGGACAGAAAGAAATGAGTACCTGTAGGAAAAGGAGATTAGGTTTACCAGAGCTGAAGATGGGTTGAATACTTGTGATTCCCTAAAGAACAGACAGATGGGAGGACCACAAGCAAACAAAAGTAGCAGTGGATATTTTGTTCCAAAGAGATATGTAGTGTTTTTGCTCCCTTTCTCTTTATCTAGTTTCTGGAGCACTTTATATTTCTTTCCAATAAGAGTTTATACTCCTTTAAATTAATCGTCTCCTGAAGTCATTGATTCTATGGTTTCAAATTCAGTGGCCCAGTCAGATTCCTTTTCCTCTGGAGCCAAGCTCATGCCTTTCATTTATCAAATGAAGGACAAGACATCACTGCTCTGTCAGTGCATTTAATTCTGGATCCCTTTAGAGCAGTGCCCCCTTTTCTGAGATATGTTTAAACACTTAAGTCTAAACATTAGATAAAGGGAAGATTTAATAAGCCATACTCAGCTTAATGTGTCTCCAACTCCCATAATTGAAGTATTAAATGAAGGAATAAGTAAAGGAATAATCAAACAAAGGAAAACAGGAGAGAGGAAATGTGTGGATAAGTAACTAGGAAATGCAGATGTTGAGGAATTACAATTAAGCCAAAAGATGCCCCCTAGTAACAAATGTGTTCTAATGTGCAGTCACCTGAATCGCTGACCAAAACATACAAATAGGCCACTTTGCTTTATGAATGATTAATCCTGAAAAACATGTATAAAGCAATTGTTGTATAGTACAGAGAAAATAAAGCACTCCAAAAATTCATTGTTAATTATATCTTTGGTAACTAAAGCCAGCTTATAATATGATGTTTGGCATTAACTTCCATGTGTGTTTTTTTTCTTTTACATCAAAAAGTCACTTAAGATTAAAATTCAAATGATCTGTTTTATATCTTTACCCACATGTGTGATTTACCTGCCTTCAATTCCAACCCTTTCAAAGTCTCCAGTAGTTTCTCAAATAGTGCTAATATTAAGGCTCAGCCTGACATAAATACTTGCATGTAATTAGACATCGAATTGACTTACTCAACTAGTTTGGTTAATCAACCATTAATTCAATAGATATTAATTGAACACATCAGTACTACATACTGTGTTCTCAGATGTAGCCCTTTTAATAATAGTTCCCTTCCAAATAATTGTTCTATTCTATTTCTCTGAACTTTTTTCTCTTATTTTTCACCTTGTTCTTTTTTTTTATCATTGTATTTCAATTTTATCTTCTCCATTTTGGGGGGTTTCCTCTTCTCTAACTCTGACTTTGTTTTCCTCTTTTTGTCTATATCTCCTCAGTCTTCTCTTCATACACTCATTCATTGCTTTTATTCCCATATATCTTCTCAGAAGTTTGTCCTTCTCCTCTCATGTAATAGTCTTATTTATTTATCTTCTATAAATGTTTACCATCCCCTCCTGCATACATCAAGGAGAATCTCCTATATTAGTCCGTTTTGTGTTGCTGTAACAGACTACCTGAGACTGGGTAATTTATAAAGAACAGAGGTTTATCTGGCTTATAATTCTGGGACAGCTGCTCTGGTGCGGGCCTCACTCTGCCTCTACTCATGGTGGAAAGTGGCAGGGAGCTGGCAGGTATAGGCAGGTGACATGGCAAGAGGAAGTGAGAGAGAGGGAGGTGCCAGGGTCTTTTAAATAACCAGCTCTTAAGCAAACTCACTCACAACCCCTACCTCCCAGGAGAGCATTAATCCATTCATGAAGGATCTGCCCCCATGACCCAAACAGCTCCCAACACTGCCAAATTGGGGAACAGATTTCCAGATGGGTTTTATGGGGGACAACACGTCCAAACTCTATCATCTCCTATCTGCTAATTTACTCACATACTCATTTGTTTTCTAATATTTTCTCTTCTGTTTCTATGTATATATTCCCTGATATGCTTTAAAATCCACACACACACACACACACACACACACACACACTGCATATATATATATATGAACACTCTGATGCTTCTGGAACAACTATCATTCAACCTATCTGTATCTACTGCTTTGAATATGTATATATGTTACAATTGTATGAATATGTGCAACTATACATACATATAATTGCAACGTGTGTGCGTTTGTGTGTGTATCTCCCTTGGGCAAGTGTGATTATCCAGATTTTTTGCTTTTCACTTACCATTTTCTCCTCATTTTCCCATTCTTTCCTCTTATTAATCATGAGCTAAATCTTTAAAGACCTGGGTAGGTTTCTGAGTGTTAAAAAGGAGGTAATTGAGCTGGTCACTTTATCTCTAACCAGGCTGGAAGGGTTAGGTGACCTAAGCTAGGAAAAGTGGCAGTGGCTCCAACTCTCTACTCTGCTGCCAGTGACTGCTGACATCATTCCCAAGCACTGGTTCTCTCTATACCCCCTGAGTCCAGTTAGCCACAAATGCTAACATCACTTATCCTTGGATCAATGGGAAAGCGACTGGCATCTTGGGTGGGGCATTTCTTCATCATCCCAATGCAGCATGTCAGGCATTCTTGAACCCACTCTCCCATCCAGCATTAAACATCCATAGCATACCCCACCTCACAGTTCAGAGCTGTCCTAAAACTGAAGGAAGAGGTGCAATGATCAGAGAGGATGAGGAGGAGATTCATCAAGGCTTATGTAACACAGAACTCTCCTTCCTGGGGGAGGTGGGCGGGGGATAGAACAAAGCCAAAATGGCTGCCTTGGATTGAGACCACCACTACCATTTGAAAATGAAGTCTGATGCTGAGTGGACAAAGGAAGATGGTTAGCTGCAAACCTCGCTTTCTTATGGAGCATTAAACTTCCCAAGTAGGCATCATAGCAAAGTGATTAAAAGATAGATTTGGAACCAGACTGACCATGCTCAATTCCTCAGCCTTGACACATTGGGCAAGCTACAATAACTTCCTGTGCCTCAGTTATCTTATCAAAAACAATGGTAATGAGGAAAAGCCTCCAATTTTTGCCCATTCAGTATATTAGTGGTGGGTTTGTCATATATGGCCTTTATTGAATTGAGGTACCTTCTTTCTATACCCAATTTGTTGAGTGTTCTTCTCATGAAACAATGTTGGATTTTATCAAATGTATTTTCCGCATATATTGAAATGATCATATGACTTGTGTCCTTCATTCTGTTGATGTGATTTATCATCTTTATAGATTTGCATATGTTAAACCATCCTTGCATCCCTGGCATGAATTCCACTTGATCATGGTGTATGATCTTTTTAATGTATTGCTGGATTCTGTTTGCTAGTATTTTGTTGAGAATCCTCATGTATGTGTTTATTAGGAATATTGGTCTGTAGTTTTCTTTCTTTGTTGTGTTTTTCTCCAGTTTTGGTATAAATGCAATGCCAGCATCATAAAATAAGTTTGAAAGTACTCCCTCCTCTTCAGCTTTCTGGAGAATTTGAGAAGAATTGGTATTCGTTCTTCTTTGAACGTTTGACAGAATTTGGCAATGAAGCCATCTGGCCCTGGGTTTTTTTCTTTTTTGGAAGATTTTTATTACTGCTTCAATCTCATTACTTGGACTGTTTGGGTTTTCTAGTTCTTCAGGATTCAACTTTGGTAAGTTTTATGTGTCCACTATTTTGTCCATTTTCTTTTAGATTTTCCAGTTTGTTCACATACACTTGTTCATAGTAGTCTCTTATGATCCTTTGTATTTCTGTGGCATCAGTTGTAATGTCCCCTTTTTATTTCTGATTTTACATATTTGAGTCCTCTCTTTTTGTTTTCTTTAATCTAGTTTTAGATTAATGAAGAGGTTTATCAATTTTGTTTATCTTTTTGAAAAACTAACTCTGTTTTACTGATTTTTTGTATTTTTTTTTAAATCTCCAATTCATTTATTTCTGCTCTGATCTTTGTTATTTCACTCCTTCTACTGATTTTGGGTTTGATTTGTTTTTGTTTTTCCAGCTCTTGGAGGTGCAACATTAGGTTGTTTATTTGAAATCTTTCTTCTTTTTTGATGTAGGCATTTATTGCTATAAACTTCCCTATTAGAACTGCTTTCACTCTATCCCATGGGTTCTGGTATATTGTGTTTTCATTTTCATTTTTCCACAGGACTTTTTAAATTTCCTTCTTAATTTCTTCTTTGACCCATTCATTGTTTTGGAGCATATTATTTACTTTCCCTGTATTGGTACAGTTTTTATTGTCCTTTTTATTGGTGATTTCTAGTTTTATTCCATTGTGGACAGATAAGTTAGTTGATATGATTCCAATTTTTTAAAATTTGTTGAGGCTTTTTATTATTTGCTCTAACATATGGTCTATTCTAGTGAATGTTCCATGTGCTACTGAGAAGAATGTGTATTCTGTAGCTGTTGAATTAAATGTTCTATAAAGTCCGATAGGTCAAATTGGTCTATAGTTGAGGTTAATTCTTTTTTTTTTTTTTTTTTTTTTTTTTAGTTGAGGTTAATTCTGATGTTTTGTGGTTAATTTTCTGTCTGGGTGATCTGTACCTTGCTGAAATTGGAGTATTAAAGTCTACAACTATTATTGTGTTGAAGTTACTCTCTCCCTTTAGATGCAATAGTAATTACTTTACATAACTGGGTGAAATAAGACAAGGACTCCCACATTCCCCACTCCTATTCCACATAGTACTAGAAGTTCTATCCTGTGAAATAAGGAAAGAGAAAGCAATAAAGGACAATCAAATCGGAAAGGAGTAAGCCAAATTATCCCTATTTGCAGATGACATGATCCTATACATAGAAAACCCTAAAGCCTCCATGAAAAAAATTACTGGAACTAATGTGGCAGGATACAAAATCAACACACAATTATCAATAGCCTTCCTATATACCAACAATGAAATAGCTGAAGAAGAAATCAAGAAAGTAATCCCATTCACAATAGCCACCAAAAAATGAAATGCCTAGGAGTAAACTTAAAGGAGATGAATGACATCTACAATGAAAACTATAAAACATAGGTGAAAAAAATTGAAGAGCACACAAATAAATGTGAAGATATCCCATGATCATGGTTTGGAAAAATTAACATCATCAAAATGCCCATATTACCCAAAACAATCTACACATTCAACACAATCCCTATCAATATACCAATGACATTCTTCACAGAAATAGAACAATCATTTGTATGAAACCATAAAAGACCCCATGTAGCGAAAGCAATCTTGAACAAAAAGAACAAAGCCAGAGGCATCACCCTTCCTGATTTCAAAATATACTAGAAAGCTATAGTAACCAAACTAGCATGGTACTGGCATAAAAACAGACAAGTAGACCAATGGAATAGAATAGAGAGCCCTGAAATAAACCCACACACTCACAGCCAATTGATTTTCAGCAAAGGTGCCAAAAATATACAATAGGGAAAGGACAGCCTTTTCAACATACGGTGCTGGGAAAACTGGATATTCACACACAGAAAATTGAATCTAGACCCCTATCTCTCATTATACACAAAAATCAACTCAAAATGAACCAAAGACCTAAACTGAAGACCAGAAACTATGAAACTACAAGAAGAAAATATACAGGAAATGCTACATGAAATGGGAGGAGGCAGCCAGCCCTTTCTTGAGCAAGACTACAAAGGCACAGACAACTAAAGCAAAAATGCTTAACTGGTACTACAACAAACTAAAAAGCTTCTGCATATCAAGGCACATAAAATACTACAGAATGGGAGAAAATGTTTCCAAACTACAAATCAGACAGGGGACTAATGTCCAGAATATATAAGGAAGGCAAATAATTCAACAGGGACAGGAAAAATAAAATTTAAAAAGAGCAAAGGGTGCCAGCCAGTGGAACCATGGCTCCATGCAGCTCCCTTACCCTGCTGCCTTGAACCCAGGCATGGGGGAGCTCCAGACCCCACTCTTGCACCCTGAACTGGCTCTGTGCAGGGGAGCTCACTGGAAGTGGCTGGCAGCAGGACCAGACAGCAGAACCAGACGGCTCCACATGGCTCCCTCACCCCACCACCTTGAACCTAGGCAGGGGGGGAGATCCAAGCCCTGCTCCTGCACCCTGAACCAGCTCTGTGCAGGTGAGCCCACCAGGGGTGGCTGGCAGCAACACCAGCCAGTAGAACCACATGGCTCCACACAGCTTCTCATCCTGCTTCACACCCAGGGGGGAGCACCAGCCTACAGTTCCAACCCACCAAGTTTGGCCTAGCAGAACTCCATGGGCTAGGGAATCATTCTATGACCACAGAGTCTAGAATGGGAACCAAGGGGGTTTAACATAACCACCACCACACCTACTGTCAAGCAAAGACAATTCACCTCCCATAGTAGCAACCAAGGCCACTCCATAGCCAACCTCAGTGTAATAGAAGAAGCAAACCCTCTAGAAAATGACCAAGAATCAGTGAAAAAAAAAAACTAGAAGCACAAACAATCAAGAAGAAATGATACCACCAAAAGGATACAGTAATGACCCAAAGTCAGACTCCATGGAACAGGGAATCCTTGAAATGTCTGAAAAAGAATTTTGAGCAATGATCTTAAGAAAACTTGAAGAAATAAAGGAAGACTCAATTAGAGAACATGAACAATAAAAAAACATCCAGAATATGAAGGAGGAAATCTACAGAGATTAATACCATAAAAAAGTGTGTAGTGGAACTTCTAGAAATGAAAGAATCACTCGATGAAATAAAAAACATGACTGAGAGCTTGAGCAGCAGGGTAGAACAAGTACAAGAAATAATTTCAGAGCTTGAAGATGGTCTTTTTGAAATAAGTCAGGCAGCCAAGAAAAGGAAAAAAGAATTAAAAATAACGAGTTGTGGGTATTCCTGAAGGGCAGGAAAAAGGAAAAGGTATCGAAAACCTACTCAAGGAAGTAGAAACCAAAAACTTCCCAGGTGTAGGGCAAGATACAGACCTTCAGATCCAGGAAGCTCAAAGGTCCCCAAACAGATTCAACCCAAAAAGATTCTCCCCAAGACATATTATAGTTAAATTTGCAAAGCTCAAATACAAAGAGAGAATTCTACAAGCAGCAAGAGAAAAGCGTCAGGTCACTTATAGGGGAATCTCCATCAAACTAATAGCAGACTTCTCAACTGAAACCCTACAGGCCAGAAGAAAGTGAAACGATATATTCAAAATACTGAAAGAAAAACTGCCAGCCAAGAATTCTTTACCCAGCAAGGCTACCCTTCAGAAATGAGTGAGAAATAGTATATTTCCCAGATAAACAAAAGTTGTGGGAGTTTACAATCACATGACCAGCCCTGCAAGAAATTCTCAAGGGAGTGATGCATCTGGAATCTGAATAATGGTGACCATCATCACAAATACAAAAGTGAGAGCAAAACCCACAGTTAAAACAAAAATTCCAGCAAGAAAGAGAAAGAAGCTAAATCATTCCACCTTAAATTCCCAAATCACATTGAAGAAAAGAAATAAAAGGGGAAACAATGATCAAAAGATATTTAAACCACCTAAACAAGTAGCAATTAAATGACAGGAATTAAACATCACTTCTCAATAACTGCTCTGAATGTGAATGGACTAAACTCCCCATTCAAAAGACACAGACTAACTGACTGGATTAAAAAGATAGACCTAAGTATACGCTGTCTTCAAGAGACCCACCACACCTGTTAAGACACTCACAGACTAAAAGTGAAGGGATGGAAAAAGGTATACCACACAAATGGAAACAAAAAATGAGCAGGAGTAGCTATTCTTATATCAGACAAAATAGACTTTAAACTGAAAAACATTAAAAAAGACAAGAAGGCCATTATATAATGGTAAAGGGAACTATCCAGCTAGAAGACATAACAAACATAAACATGTATGCACCCAATACCAGAGCACCCAGATATATTAACCATACACTCTTAGACCTAAAGAAGAAGAAAGAGCCTAATATGTTAATAGTGGGTGATCTGAACACCCCTCTCTCAGTATGGGACAGGATTTTCAGGCAACAAGTCAACAAAGAGAAACAGGATTTAATCTACAACCTAGACCAACTAGACTTGGCAGATATATACAGAACATTTCACCCAACAGCTAAAGGTAGACCACATATTAGGGCACAAATCTACTCTCAGCAAATTTTTAAAAATTGAAATCATTTCAACCATCTTTTTCAGACCACAATGGACTAAAACTGGAGATAAACAATAAGCAAATTGCTGGAAGCTATACAAATACATGGAAAATAAATAATAGACTCCTGAATGACCTATGGGTCCAAGAAGAAATTAAGCAGGAAATCAAAAAATTTTAAGAAACTAATGAAAATAAAGATACATCATACCAAAACTTGTGGGATACTGCAAAAGCAGTACTAAGAGGCAAATTTATTGCAATAAATGCTTATATCAAAAAAATGGAAAGACTCCAAATAAATGACCTAATGCTACACCACAAAGAACTTGAAAAACAACAACAATCCAAACCTAAAGGCAGTAGATGGAAAGAAATAATTAAGATCAGAGCAGAACTAAATGAAATAGAGACCTGAAAAACAATAAAAAAGATCAACAAAACTAAAAGTTGGTTTTTTGAGAAGATAAGCGAAATAGACACACCATTAGCTAGATTAACAAAAAAAAAAAAGGGGAGAGAAGACCCAAATAACAAAAATCAGAAATGAAAAGGGAGACATTATAACCAAAACCACAGAAATACAAAGAATCATTAGAGACTATTATAAACAACTGTATGGCAACAAATTTGAAAATCTGGAGGATATGGATAAGTTTTTAGACACATATAAATTACCAAGACTGAACCAAGAAGAGATAGAAAACCTGAAAAGACCAATAACAAGAAAGGACACTTAAGTGGTAATTAGCAATCTTCCAACAAAAAAAAGCCCAGGTCCAGATGGCTTTACAGCTGAATTCTATCAAATTTTTAAAGAGGAGTTAATACCAATTCTCATGAAACTGTTCCAAACTATTGAAACAGATGCTACTCTCCCAAACTCATTTTATGAGGCCAACATAACTCTGATACCAAAACCAGATAAAGACACAACAAAAAAAGAAAATTACAGGCCAATATCCTTGATGAACCTAGATGCTGAAATCCTCAACAAAATATTAACAATTACAATACAACAACATATTAAACAAATTTTACACTATGATCAAATGGGATTCATCTCAGAGATGCAAGGATGATTCAACATACGAAAGTCGATAAACGTGATACATCACATCAACAAGCTCAAGGACAAAGACCATATGATCATCTCAATAGATTCTGAAAAAGCATTTGACAAAATTCAACATTCCTTCATGATAAAGACTCTCAACAAATTAGGTATAGAAGGAAAGTATCTCAACACAATAAAAGCCATTTATGACAAGCCCACTGCCAGTATTATTGTGAATGGGGAAAAACTGAAGGCCTTCCTCTTAAGGACAGGAACAAGACAAGGATGTCCACTCTCACCACTTCTATTCAACATAGTACTGGAGGTACTAGGTAGAGCAATCAGGCAAGAGAAAGAAATAAAGGGAATCCAGATTGGAAAAGATGAAGTCAAACTTTCCCTATTTGCAGATGACATGATACTATATATAGAAAAACCTAAAGACTCTATCAAAAAACTCCTAGAGCTGGTTAATAACTTCAGTAATATTGCAGGATACAAAATAAATGCCCCCAAATCAGTAGCATTTATATACTCAAATAATGAATTAACAGAAAGAGAAATAAAGTAAGCCCATTTACAATTTTCATCAAAAAAATATGATACCTAGGGATCAATTTAACCAAGGAGGTGAAGAACCTCTACAATGAGAATTATAAACCACTTCTGAAAGAAATTAAAGAAGACACAAAAGATGAAAAGATATTCCGTGCTCTTGGATTGGAAGAATTAATAATGTGAAAATGTCTATACTATCCAAAGTGATCTACAGATTCAATGCAATCTCCATCAAAATATCAATGACATTCTTCATGGAAACGGAGAAAATAATCTTACCTTTCATATGGAAAAACAAAAGACCCCGAATAGCCAAAACAATCCTGAGCAAAAAAAAACAAAGCCGGAGGCATAACTTTGCCTGACTTCAAATTATACTACAAAGCTGTTATAATCAAAACAGAATGGTACTGGTATAAAAATAGGCATTCAGATCAGTGGAGTAGAATTGAGAACCCAGAAATCAATCCTCAGGCTTATAGGCATCTGATATTAGACAAAGGCAACAAAAATCTACATTGGGGAAAAGATTGCCTCTTCAACAAGTGGTGCTGGGAAAACTGGATATCAGAAGAATGAAACTAGATATGCATCTCTCACCATACACTAAAATCAACTCAAAATGGATTAAAGACCTAGGTATTAGACCCAAAACTGTAAAATTACTATGGGAAAATATAGGTGAAACACTTCAGCAGTTAGGTCTGGGCAAAGGCTTTATGAACATGAGCCTGAAAGCACAAGCAGCAAAAGAAAAAATAAACAAATGGAACTATATCAAAGTAAAAAGTTTCTGTACAGCAAAAGAAAGAATCAACAGAGTGAAAAGACAACCTACAGAGTGGGAGAAAATTTTTGCCAACTATGCATCTGACAAGAGACTAATACCCAGAATATACATAGAACTCCAGCAATTATACTATAAAAAAATAAATGACCCAGTTAAAAAATGGGCAAAGGAGCTGAATAAACATTTTTCAAAGGAAGACATACAAATGGCCAACAAATACATGAAAAAATGCTCAACATCACTAGTCATCAGGGAAATGCAAATTAAAACCACATTGAGATACCACCTCACTCCAGTTAGACAGGCTATAATCAAAAAGGCAGTGAATAACAAATGCTGGAGAGGGTGTGGAGAGAAGGGAACACCACTGCACTGTTGGTAGGACTGTAAATTGGTACAATCACTTTGGAAAACAATTTGGAGGTTTCTCAAACAACTACAGATAGATCTTGCATATGATCCAGCAATCCCTTTTCTGGGTATATATCCAGAGGAATGGAAATCATCATGTCAAAGAGATACCTGCACTCCCATGTTTACTGAAGCCCTGTTTACAATAGCCAAGATATGGAATCAACCTAAATGTCCATCAATAGATGATTGGATAAGGAAACTTTGGTATATATACACTATGGAATACTACTGTGCCATAAAAAAGAATGAAATACTCCCATTTGCAACAACATGGATGAACCTGGAGAAACTTATGTTGAATGAAACAAGCAAAGCACAGAGGGATAAATACTGCATGTACTCACTCATACGTGGGAGATAAGAGAGAAAGGACGGCAGGAAAGAAAGACCAGGTAGTGCTGTGATCCTACAGAGGGAGGTAACATTCCTAGGGCTACGAATTGGAGTTGAGGCGAGGGGGGAAGGGGAGGGAGGTTTGGGACAGTTGGGAGGAGACAAAGTTTACAAAAGTAATTTCTGGTAATGAATATGCCCCCAGTATGAATCTGGCCCCCACATCATGGACAGGAGGTTGGACAATCAGCTTTGTATCTCATGAATATTTGTAACCTTCAAATAAATAAATATATTAAAAGAAACAGGAAAAAATAAATAAAAATAAATAAATAAAATAAAATAAAAAAGAGCAAAGGACCTGAACAGATATTTCCCAAAAGAAGACAAACAAATGGCCAACAGGCACATGAAAAAATGCTCTATGGTACTAATCATCAACAAAATGCAAATTAAAATCACAATGAAATATCATCTCACTCTAGTCAGAACAATTATTATCAACAAGACAAAAAATAACAAATGCTGGTGAGGATGTGGAAAAAAAGGGACTTTCCTACATAGCTGCTGGGAGTGTAAATTGGTACAATCACTGTGGAAAACATTATGGAAGTTCCTCAGAGAACTAAAAACAGATCCAACCTACAACCCAGCTATCTCACTGTGGAGTATATATACCCAAAGGAAATGAAATGAATTTATCAAAAAGACACCTGCACTCCCACGTTCATCACAGGACTATTCACAATAGCCAAGAGATGGAATCAACCTAAATGTGTATCAACAAATGGATGGATAAAAAAAACTGTGGTATATATACACAATGGAATACTACTCAGCTTTAAAAAAAACCAATAATGATATCCTATCATTTACTG
Source organism: Cynocephalus volans (assembly GCF_027409185.1). Taxonomy (NCBI): domain Eukaryota; kingdom Metazoa; phylum Chordata; class Mammalia; order Dermoptera; family Cynocephalidae; genus Cynocephalus; species Cynocephalus volans. The sequence continues at coordinate 99,875,772 of NC_084460.1, read as the reverse complement.
TAATGGATGGAACTAGAAATGATTGTGTTAAGTGAAATAAGTTAGGCACAAAAAGACAAATACAAAAAAAAAAAAAAAAAAGCATGGTATCACTCATATGTAGAATCCAAAAAAAAAAAAAAAGTGGTTCTCATAGAGTAGAGAGTAGAATAACAGTTACGAGACGCTGGGGGTGGGTAACTGTGCTATCTACCATAACTGAATCATTGTGCAGTATATGCATGTGTTGAAACAACACACTGTACCCACAAATATGTACAAGTAGATGTTAAAATAAATAAATGGTAATGATAGCATCAGCACTGACATTATTAGGACTGTATTGTGAACTGAATGAGCTAATATTTTTAAAGTGTTTAAAACCTGTCAGTATCACATAAAAAATAAAGTTCAAAAATGCATTGGCAAAATAAGTACATGCTTTCTGAAAAAGAGCAGATGAACTGGTCTTTCTATGTATCATCTTACCTTCTCCAAATCTTCCATTCTGTCATTCCTTTTAGCAATAGTTTAACAAGAAAAAAATACATATATATATATATATATATATATGTAATTGAATTATGTATATATACATATACATACATAATTGAATAAGTACTTCAATTCAATAACTAACTAGACAGGCAAAGCAATGATGCTTAAGTGAGAAGGAGACATACAACAGATGGTAAGAAGCAAACAAAAGGAAATCAGAGTACAAAGTTGTCAGAACATGGTTATTTAAACAAGAATTGGGAAAAAACCAAATGAAGTTCTGTTTGTAGAGAACAGTGTAATGGCAGAGATGTAATGTCTGAAATGATCTGGATTTACTTTCAAACTTTGTTAAAATGTTTTATTGTTTTTCATATGTAGAATTAAAGCTGAAAAGAAAAGTTAAATTATTCCTTAGGACTCATGATATGTTGAATGATTATAAACATATTAGAACAAGAAACAATCTGGGGTATAACACAATTTGCCATAGGAAAAAACATTACTTAATAAACTTGTGAAAAATCATTAAACAATTGGAAAATATTTTAGCTACTGACAGGGGAAAGGACTTGAAATGTAAGCATATGTACACTAATATTTATTTTTTATCAACTGTGACGTGTTTTTACTCAATCGGATATCTATTTTTGTTGTTTTCAACAAATGTTAGGGAGCACACAGGACCTGCTAGTAGAGGGGGTGTGATGGGGGGAGAAGGCACTAGAGATCCACAGATGAAAGAAGTGGCCCCAGTCCTCAGGGAGTTTATATTCCAGAGGCACAGAGACATTCAAAAAGCAAAACCATTGTGTTGCTAGAGGGAAAAAGTGGAATGTTTTGGGAGCACAGGAAGAGTTTACCTAATTTTGACTCAAAGTAAATGAGAGGCTTAAGAACGATTTTCCTGGAGGAGGAGCTATCTGTACTGTTTTAAGACTTAGTAGAAGTTAGCCTGGGAAAGATCGTGGAGAAAGGTCAAGGGCAAAGTACTAGGATGATGTAAGTTGGGTGGAAGTGAGGGGATATGGTGAGAAATCAAGTTGAAGAGGTCATGCTAGTGTCTGGAATTTCAATTTTTGCTTTTCTAAGTAATGGGCACATTTGAAGGTCATATCCTGTTTTGTATTTCAGAAAAGAACTGTAATAGAGATAAGTTTGAAGGAAAGAGGCTCTCTTTAGTAACTTAGATAAGAAATGCTGAGGGCCTGAATTATGGCAATGACAAAGGAGACTGATAGGAGGAAAGACAGTGGAAAACATTAAGGCAATCAAAGTCATCAGCTTTCACGACTTACTAGATGTGTTTCAGGTGTAACACCTGGAGTTCTGGCCCCCATTACTGGGATGGTTATTGTTCTAGTCACCGTCAAAGGAAGTGGAGAAGGAAGAAGAGACTCAGTCCACCATTTAAGACATTGATTTTTGGGACAATCACAAAACATCTAGGATATTTTTGATATACATGTAATAAAAATATGCACAGTTTTAGACTGTGGGCTTCCTTTTATTCTCCTCTTATAATTTATGGAAATAACTTACCTCTTTTATAGATTATAGGAAAATAATCCTCCTGTTCTATATTTTATTGCTGCTGTACTAATTATATTTTCATTTTTTCACTTAAAGAAAGAATGGGGTTGCTTACAAAGTAAGTGAGAATTTGGTCAACCTAGTGAGAAAGGATTTCATTCTATCGGATTCATGAAATGTCAATCATCATGGTTCTGAAGTTGAACTGAGAACTGGTAACATTTCTCAGGCTAAAATCAAGATCACAGTTGTGGTCAGCTAGAGGCATAACCTTCTCAAACATTCAAAGCCCATTGAATCATTTAAATAATTAATGAAGAAGCTAAGCTTAAGCAAAAGTAAAACTGACTTAATGTAGCTAGTTTCAAACAAATTGATGATGACAGGATTTGGAGAGGGTGAGAGAAGAGAGGGTACTGAGACCCTTTGAGAAGGACAGAACCATGCCAGCTAAGCCAATGTGCAGCTGGACTTTAGGAAGCAGTGGCCTGAAAGTTTATTCACTTCCATGCTATGCATTCACTTTTGAGTTAACCTGTGTTATTTTTCCCACAATCTCCTGGGAATGCCAATCTTGCTTCAGATGGACTAAGGAGAAAAGAGATTTTTATTTCCCATACATAAAATGAGATTAAAAATCTATATTCTTAAAACAACAAGTTGATCAGTTGCCCTGACCAGAGAAGCAGGAAAGCATATAAGATACACAGAGCAACTGGGAGTAAAGCAAAAAGCCCAGGAGAGAGGCCAGGGACACCTGTAAATGCTGATCCATCGGTACATGCACAGCATATCTCTTACTGAACATTTATGCATTCATCCATCCATTCACTTAACAAATACTTATTGGATGCTTACAATGTGTTTGCAACTGTGCAAGCAGATGGAGTTAAAACAGCGAATAAGGCACACAGTCCCTCCCCTGGGAGCTTTCAACCATTATTTACATATTATATGTAAAGAGAACATTACGACCTAGCACAGTATGAAAATTTTAAATAGCAGTAAAATGTGGCATGAAGATGCATCAGCAGCATACTCTTCCCATCCCTACTCCCGGATTTGCTGAATTTAAAGTGTGAGAAAAATAAAGGGAAAAGATGGAGAATGAAAATAAGGATATGCCCCCAAAAGTCACTGTGTGGAATTCTCTTCCTAGTACATAAAATAACTCCACCAAAGATCAAAACAAAGCACAAGATGATAACCAGGAAGGACTACAGGTCATTGGAAGTTACAGCATAAATATACATTGTTTTGGAATATGAGAAAACAATATCAACTTTGCAAGACCTTTGTAAGAGTAAACTGAAAGTATTCAAAACCTGAGGGAAAATACAAATATTTCTTATAAAGTTATTTTTAAAAGAATTTGTGAAACTGAGAACCTCATACAGTACAGGTGACAGTATAATTTAATAGATTCGATCTTCATAGCAACTGGCTTCATTCAAGTGTAATAAAAATATGTATACTCTTTGACCCTGCTATAGCATTTCTACATCAAAAAATAAAAAAGGAAAGTAGGCACAAGTGTTTAGTATAGTGTTATGTTAACTAACATAGCAAATGAAATATCCAGTACTAGCGAGGTAGTTGAATAAACAATGGAATCACACATTAGGGAATTGTGATATTTATAAAAAGTTGTAATACAATAGGAAAACACAATGAAATGTTAAATGAAAAGTACCTAACTCTCTCTCACCTGTGTGTGTGTGTGTGTGTGTGTGTGTGTGTGTTGACAGAAAAAGAATAAATTTATAGAAAAAGAATAAATGGAAATGTTCCAAAGTGTTAATTTTGGTCTGGCTAATCTGAGTTGAAGAATCATGAGTTATTATTATGTGAGTTTCATTTTTTAATTTATAAATTTTTGGCAATGAGCACACACTAATATTATATTTGAAAATTTAATTACATATTGAATAATTTGAGTTTAAAATATTTTTAGCTAAGAATATCAGGCAATAGCAAAAGATAGAAAGCCTTGGAGAAAAATTAATTAAAATATATTTATACTATACACAAGCATACAGGATTTTGTAAGTATTTACATGAAATAGCAATATAGCCTTTCAATTAAAAAATATTTTAAAAGAAAAGGTTTTTGAACAATTTTATCACACAAAAACAGAAAGTTTATTCAAAATGCTTAATTTTGAAGGTGTTAGCCAATTAAGACATAATTGTTTTCTTAAGAGTTACTTTGTTAAAAGAGCAATTTATTTTTCTTCTCTGCAGACCCCCACAAACAACAAAATACTTGACTTGCACTTGTATTTAATATAAGGCTGATATCAGAATGTCCAACAAAAGTTATACATGACTCTTAAAGACAGCAAAGAAACAAGATGTTGAGACTATAACCTGCTTTTTCTCTCTTCAGACCTGTCTAACTACAGTTCAACTTGTCTCCTGCTAGATGAAGCATAAACCCAGAGAGAAAAGCCACATGAGCTGGGAACTATTCCACTTTCAATGTCATTCAAAAGAGGCCTCAGTGAAAGCTCTGTGCTCTTTTGGTAGCAGGTATCCCACTTTTATCTTTAGACTTATAAAAACACATATTATGTTGTCCTGCTGGCCCAACACAATCCCCTTTTCAAAGACAAAATGATTGCATACCATCTAACGCAATGTTTTATTTTAAAGTATTTGTTGAAAGAGTCCTTAATATGTAAGTCTCTAGAATATCCAGATGTAAATATAAACTGAATAAGTTAATCTCAGTTCTGAGCTTTCAATGATAAAACAAACAGATCCTATTTTTGAGTTGCATGAATCAGTTTGCCTAAGGTTTGCATCTGGATACTACCTAATTACTAACTCTCGCTGTATTTATTTTACATAAAAAATGACAGTGACCTTATGAAAATCCCTAGTGATCAGGGGGAAAATACTGCCCCCTAAAATGAAAAAATCTGGGAAACACTCTAGCTTGCAGGCATTTCTTCCTGTCAGTACAATCAAAAGTTTCAGCCTAGAGAGCTGTGATGTCCTTCTGTATAACTTTATTCCTCCTCATCATGTTTGTACATTTGTCATTGCAATCCTCCTCCAACACTGTCGCTTCAAGCCAAAGTGAATGAGAAGCTCAAGCATGATGGAGAAGGTACTGACCATATTATGTAACTACATGAGCTTGCAAATCCTGTAAGTATGCAGGTATACTTCATATACTTGTATATTTACATACACATATATATAAACTAATGTATCTAACTTTATGATATATTTGCAAATTTGGGGGAACTAACATTACATGAAATATTGTACACATGTACAACAGACTTTCATGACAAGTAAAAGTTATCAGGTATGAAGTGTTATATAGAAATAGAAAAGTATGCTTTTTAACACTGAAAATAACTTACTTTATTTTTTCCACTGATACATAATTAAAATTCTATAACTAGAAAGGCTATCAGATTCTTAGAGTTTAAAATTTACCTTGAGTATACATTTTCTCACAATCCTTGGTAGGGGTGAGGGCTGGGGGACCACTCTAAAGTATATTCTATGCCAGTGTTATTCAAAGTATGTTCACACGTGAGAACGGTTTTTCATTGATCTATGATTAAATAAATATAAAAATCGAAAGCAAATGATTGAAAGCTTTTATAGTAATTTTGCAGGGTAATTTTATTTGTGTTGGATCTAATTTTAAAATATTTTAGAATCTTTGACAGCAGATCAGAAATTTATATTGGGAAAAGAAGAAAAAAGTCCTTCCTCACAAACTCCTCATCGAGAGTGTAAAAAGCACCGTTCTACTGTCCCAGAGTTCCCCAGCAAGAATGAACTCCAGTTGCCCTCAGCAGTAATTTTCTCAATATAGCACCCTTGCTGTCTTCCTGCCTTAACTCTCACTTCCACACTTCTCTCAACTCTCCAAGAGCTTCCTGAGATCACTTCCCAAATAAACCATCTGAATTCATATTTTCATCTAAGGGTCTGCTACAGATGTCAGAGAGTTTATTTGATCTACTACTTTATCTCTAACAATGCCTGATATATAGCAGTATCTCAACAATCCTTAATTAATATCTGTTATCACTTCTCTGTTCCTTGGATTCCAAATTTATGTGTGTGTGTGTGTGTGTGTGTGCGTGTGTGTGTGTGTGTGTGTGTGTATGTATGTGTATATATATAAAAATTGTTCAGATTGGATAACCCTCCAAGAACCTTCTTGCTTCCAGTTCTATGGTTATATAAATTACTTCCCAAAACACAGTTGTAGGGAATGTTTTATAAATCCAAAGAAGGAATAAATTTCAGTGGACTGAGGTAGGTGGAAGTGATATTGACACAAAATGGAAAATCTGGAGGATGCTTAGAATTGGGATAGACAAAGAGGAGGGAAGAATCAGTTTGGAGACAAATTGACGTTCTGAGATGAGAACATAAAAGACAAGTTGAGAAGCCAGTGTGTAAACCAGGTTTGACCTGCAAAGTGAATTTTTTTAGGAGAAAGAGGGAAATAACTATTATTAGTTAGTATATATTATAATTATTATATATTTATTATTAATTAATATACAAGTATATATAGAAAACATTATGGGTCTATAATTAATACTGTCGAAAGACACCAGCAAATTTTTCAATCCACTTCTAGATGCAATTAGTCTCAGTAGAACATACTAAGCACTAAGCGTCCATACGAGTATTGACAAAAGTTAACATTTTGGGTATTGACTATGCCCTGGGCTCTGGCCTAAGTGCTTTAGATACATGGTCTCATTAAATCCTCACAACAACGGTATCACACAATCTGAACCAAGAAATGCTTACTCCAGGGCTAGGAGGCCATCATGTGCACCATACACCTAAGAAGTCACTGTGTGTCTTGAAGATTGAGGTGGATTTGTTCATTGGAGTGTAGAAGGTACACTATGAGCTATACAAAAACAAAAGTGGAAGCATTTAGGAGAGTGTTAGGGTCATGTTTAGGGGAGAGTGTGGGAAGTCTCTGACAATAATATATGAGAATTTATATCAGGAAGTAATAAAAAGGAAGGCTAAATACGGCATAAGGGCAACTCTAACACTCAGACCTAAACTAGCCCACCTTTAAGGAAAAGTGAGCATTGGTTCAACTGCTCATCTTGAAAATAGCTTGGAGAAGAAGTTAATATCTTTGTAGCCTATTTTTCATTCTAGATTTTGATCACTATATGAGATGCTCCTATCTTCATCTTATTTAATCTTAATATCATTCTATGAATTGGCATTATTATTCTCATTTCCAGATAAGGAGCTGCTGTGGATTGAATGTCCCCCCAAATCTTAATACCCACTGTGACAGTGTTTTGAGAGTAGTAAATCCTTTTATGGTAATTGAAAGGTGGGGCCTGGAAGAAGTGATTAGATTGTGAGGACCATGCCCTAGTAAATGGATTAATAAGTTGATGGTTTAAAGGTGGTTATGGGCATGGTTCTGGTGCCTTTAAAAGGAGAGTGAATGAAGAGGTTAGTTTTTCTCTCTGTTCTGCCATGTTCACCATGTGATACACTGAGTCACTGTAGTCATCACCAGGACAAAGTCCTCACTGGATATGTTCCCTGGATTTTGGACTTCCCAGCTTCTGAAACTGTAAGCAATAAATATTCTATTTATTTACAAATTACCCAGTTCCAGGTATTTTCTTATAAGCAACAGAAATGGATGAATACAGGAGTGTGTGAATAACTTTATATACATTTGTTGGCATTGCTAACAGATTCTCACCCATCTCTGACTCATACCCACAGTTTCTGTCACACTGTCTTGCAATAGTGAGTGCTTATTTGCTTCCACCAAGTAGAGTGTAAGCATTTTGAGGGGAGGGAACCTGTATTATCCATCTTTTTATCTCCAGTGTCTACTATGATTTAGGGAAGTCATAGGTATAAAATAAACTAAAAGTAAATTAAATAAAATAAATTTAATAAATGATATTCAGGGTTTACTATTTTAATCCCCCCAACACACACACAAATATGAAAATCTTATTTAGACTCTCCTCTTTAAAATGTAAAGCAAAACAAACAAAAACACAGACCATCGTAGCAGTCTCCATCTTCTTTGCAAGTTCCTTTTTATTTCTTCAACCTCTGAGTATTGGGGTGCACAATGGCTTCATCCTCAGGTCTTTTTTACTTCTGTTCCCTAAATTAAAATATTAAGGCTCATGGCTGGATATAGGCCAGGTATATGCTGATCATTCCCAGATTTATATCTTGAATTCAGACTTCTCTCCTTAACTCAAGATGCATATATCCAACTTCCTACTCAAAATCTCCAGTTGGATTTACAACAAGTGCCTGAAAAATCATCACGGTCAGAGCTCCTGAGCAAGCGCCCCTTATGCAAAAGTACTCTTTCTATAGTCTTTCCATTTCGGCTTTGTTGCCGTTCCAGTCTTCCAGTTACTCAGACCAAAAACTTTGGGTCATTGTTGGTGAATGTCTTCTTTCTTTCCCCACTTCCAATCCACCGGAAAATTCTGTTGGCTCTAATTTAAAAATTTATCCAGAATGTGATCATTTCTTCCCACCTCCAACACTAGTACTCTGATATGTTTCACTATCTCGGATCTTAGTCTGTACAACAACATTATAATTTGCCTCTCTGCTATTCTCATTGCCCAGCTGGTCTCTTCTCCAATAATCAGCCACAGTAAGCCTCTCAAAATACATCACATCATATAACTTCTCTGCCTCAAACTACGTAATACCTTCCCTTTTCCTTCAAAGTTAAAGCCTGAGTCCTTAAAATGCGTATGTAATCTGTCTTCCTCCTTTTTACCAGTTTGATTTCAACTCTATGCTCACATAGCACCAGCTACTCAGATCCCTTTACTTTTCTTTAAACACAACAACTATGCTCTCATCTCAGGGTATTGCCTGAGACACTCAAACATTTATTCCTATGGCTCATGCCGTCCCTTCTTTCAGGTCTTTAGGTCTTGCTCAGAGATTACCTATCAGCAGGGCCTTCACATACCATCTTATATGAAAAATTATCCCACACCCACTCCTCACCACCTGATCCATCTCAATATGCCTGTCTAACTTTTTCCAGAACAGATCATTTTTTCATAATTCTTTATCATCTGACATATATTAACTCATTTATTTGCTTATTTTCTGTCTTTTCTCACTAGAGTGTAAGTTCCATGAAATCAGGGAATTGTTTTATTCACTGCTCCTCTCCCCAGCACCTTGAACAATGCCTGGCACATATGAGATTCTCCGAAATATATTTGAATGAATAAATAAATGAGTGAACAGGAGACATTATCTGACTCTCTCTCTCTTTCAGTTATTATCCAAATAAACTATCATTATTGGCATAAAACAGTGATCCCTGTCATCATTAGCCTACACATATGTATATTTGTAAGAATTATATAGTTGGGGGTGGTGGGTAGGAGAGACAGAGAGAGAGAGAGAATTAGAAATGAAATCAAAGTTTCACTTAGTTCAAGCATTAATAAAAATAGTACATTGCTTAAACGATGGCTTCAGCCACACTTGACTTGAACAATGGCTGCTTCTTGAATTTTAAATTTCTTGCCCATATTAACATGGTTGAGGGAAAAACTTCATTATTAAATGATTTGATCCTCTAAATATTATGATTATTTTAAAGTTACAAGAATGTGGTCCCTTGAATAGAAAAGATATCTTGACAACTTGCACTAGACAAGATTCTTAAATGCATATCCTATAATAATATTGTGAATACACATCCACTAAATCATATTAATGCTATGACTTTAAAAAAAAGACCTCATCTAATTTGCATAACACATTTCTGATTATTAATGAACCCTCCTCTATAAAAGTCAATCCAATAACAACTCACTATTTATAAGTGCAAATATGTTATCAAATATTCAAAGAGAGATCTTCACTTGAATAATAATTTTCTTTCCACATCACATCTACATTTCTGTAGCCTGTCTTTCATTAAAAGTTGATGTGACAGATTGCTATAATTTTCACATTGCTAAATACCTCTGTCAAGCCCCTTAAGGCATTTTCAGAATTTAGTTCTTGGATTTGTTGAACAGGGATGATTTCCAGGCTTTCCTTCTTGGTAGAGATGAGGTGAGCAACAGCTTGAAACTATGATTCATCTCTGTTTCAGTTTCTGTCAAATACTTGCAGGAAAAAGAAAATGACTAATCACCTACTAAAAATGGCAACAGATGCCATAAGCAAAATTTCATTCAACCTGTTAACTTTGGTTCCAATGTAAAAATCATTTAATTAAAAGTCTTAGTTTTAAAATATCATTTTTTAAAAAAAAATAACATCTGTTTCTAAAATATGAGGCAATAAATGTCAGCTCAATATTTTAACAAAGTTCATTACAATTACCCTCTTCTGCACATTAGTTTACACATACACACACACACACACACACACACACACACACACACACACACACACAGAGGTATGTATAGACTATATTTTACAGTCACATGAGGATATACATGTATCATCTGTGCTCTGTGCTATTAGCATGTCACACACAAATTAAGCATCTTCATCTTTTAAAAGGCCTAAAGGTATCATGTTTACCACATTTAGTTCCACAAAATAGTAATTAACGTTTTCACTTGTTTTTCTTTTGTATTCTAAATAAATTCTTGCTCCATGTTCTATGCTTTTATATCTAAAACAAACAGAACCAAGAAACAGCAGATCAATTCTGAGATTCAAAGTAGCACATTGATAAAATAGCAAAAGAATTAAAAATTCCTCTATAACCAAACAGCGACCAATGGAGCGTTTTTTTCATGAAGTACCTTTGGAGACTACTTTCAACACGTGAAATAGGTAGAGTATTATGGAGTGGAAAAGAGAAGAGAGAGGGAGATAATGGCAAGACTGCATCTTCCCTCTGTGTGCAAGGGAGGAGGCTGTAGGAAGTACATGATGAATCAACGTCTATGTAGGATGTTCATAGAGGCTGTCACCCTTTTTGTCCTAAAAGTAAGGCTAATGCTACTTTTCCCCCTTTCTGACCATTGCACACATGTAAGGGCCCATAGAGAGTAATAGTTGTTGTGATATTGTGATGTATATATATTTGGTCTTCTTCCTCGTTCCTGTGCCTTTCCTGGCACGCAACTCCTAAAATCCTTAGAATCTCCAAAGTGATAAGAGTGTCCTTTTGTATGCTATTGAGTTGGCTGATTGCTAACAGCCTCAGGATGGGAGCTGGTTGACAGGGGGAATAACTTTGTAATTAGAAGGTGGGGACTTTCAGTCCACCTCCCAAAACGTCCAGGGAGGGGAGAAGGGCTGAAGGTTAAGTAGATCAAATAATGATTAAGTCAATCATGCTCATGTAATGAGCATCCATAAAAACCCAAAAGGACAGGGTTCAGAAAGCTTCCTGAACATGTGGGGTTTTCATGTCTACTTGCCGGGAGGGTGGCTCACCCCAACTCCATGGGGACAAAAGCTTCTGCACTTGGGACCTATGTATCTGCTCATCTGGCTGTTTATTTGTATCCTTTAAAATATGCTTTGTAATAAACTGGTAAACATAAGTATGAGTTTCCCAGAGTTTCCTAAGATGCTCTAGCAAATAAGTCTAACCTGAGGAAAGAGTTGTGGGAACCCCAATTTATACCTGGTGAGTCAGAAGTTCTAGGGGTCTGGATGTATGACCAGCATCTGAAATGAGGGGGGACAGTCTCTGGGACTGAGCCCCTAACTAGTGGGACTTGATGCTATCTCCAGGTAGACAGTGTTGATGTCTGCTGTAGAATTGGTTGGTTGCTTGCTGCTGGACAGAAATCACCACACAATTGGTCACAGAAATCTTCTGTGTTGATTGTGGTGTGATAGCAGAGGAAAAATAATTTTTTTTCCCACTCGATCTTGTGTTTTCCCCACTCGATCTTGTGTTTTCCCCACTTTCATGTTTTCCATGGAATAAATCCTCTAACGTTAATACTTTCACATCTGTCATTACATATGCTATCTAAAATAGTTCTTTGAGCTTAGGTGTCACTTTTCTCAGTAAAAAAAAACTAGAGAGGTTAAATAATTTGAGACGGGACATACAACTAATAAGTGGTAGAGCCAGAATCTACCCAGGGCTTCTGACATTTAATCCAATTGTTGTTCTGCTACATATGCTTAAACATGTTTCTCTGACATTTTGTAGATAAAAAAATATAAAGTTCACAAAAGTCAGGTGACTTTCAAAACATCAAAATCTAAATAGGTTGGTATTCTATTATTTCAAATCCTAGAAAATGACACAATACATAGAACTGTAGTGCTATTCAAATGTGAAAAGGTAAAAAACTGACCTGTTCATCTAATATGGTAAAATAGATTTTTGAATGAAATGGTGGAATATGTAATCCTATTCATAGCACAAGAATTTAAATTTTAATTATTTAAAAAATCACCCCTCTGAATCTTAAAAGTTTAAGACAGTAAGTTTAATTTTCTGATGGTACAGCTGTAGTTTTGTTTAATGAATCGCTATTTTGGAAACTAGTTTTATTTTTATTTCTAAATACATATATATTAGTTCAGAGATTTTTCTTTTGAAATTCATCTTGCCACAAGATGGAAGACCCCTTGCATCAATTTCTAGCAACACTGCAGTAAAGCCCAGTGTTAGCAGTATTTGTTTTACCTATTTTAGAAATAATGTAAGGAAATTTAAAATATGCAAAAGCTAAATGAGGTTTATTACCAAATAAATTAATCGATTATATAACGAATTGCCACTTTCAGTCTTTATTTTTTAAATGGACCTTAAAATTATTTCATTTTGATGGAAACAAATGTGTTTATTTGGGGGACCACTTATGACACAACACAATTACATAAAGTGTGAGCCACTGTTGGAGAAGATTTCCATGGGGATGATCTTAAACCCATTCTTTTCTTAGAAATGGATAAGAACTGTTTTATTTCAAGCAGATTCTAAGGACGATCAAAATAGCCTTGTGTTTTCCATCCACTTCTTCAAGAAATCAATGAGAATATTTGTTACATAAAAGGTTTAACCTTATACACTATCTTTCCAAAATAATGCTTACTATAAAGTAAAATCAAAATGCACACATTATCGCTGATATCTTTTTGAGTTCATTCAAACCTTACTGCTCAGCAAAGCATTTCCTGACGTTCCTGAGGGAGTTTGGCTTCTCTTTCCTCTGCTCCCATAGGATACTTCACCCTTACATACAAATATCCTTTAATTCAGGGCAGTTATTATTGCGGATGCCCCACGGAGATGAATTTTTGACATCATTTTTGAAAACTGCCCCTCTATTCTCTCCAGTACCTTCCCCCACTGGGCCCCAATTCAGAGCACTTCTATGACCGGCATATCCTAGGTTACCACTTACAATACTATTGATCAAAGTCTGAGCTGCAATGAATTTATGATGCCCTCCATAAAGGCAAAACACTTTTACCAATTCCTAATTATTTCACGATACTCACTCTTTTTTGCCTCACCTATTTGAGTGTGCCAGAAACTGCTATAAAATTTGGGGTTTTTTTACTTTAAATAAATTTACGTTATTGTGTATATTTAAGGTATACGACATGATGTTATGGGATACATATAGATAGGAAAATGGCTGCTATAGTGAAGCACATTAACATTTCATCATCTCACATAGTTACTCCTTTTCTGTGGCAAGCTAAAATCTACTCATTTAGCGGAAATCCCAAATACAGTATACCTTTATTGACTATGGCCCTTGTGTTATGTTAGATCTCTAGACTTGTTCATCTTATTTATCTGCTACTTTGTATCCTCTAACCTACATCTCCCTATTTTCTCCTGCTCCAACCCCACCCCTGGTAACCACTGTTTTATTCTCTTTCTCTATATATTTGACTTTTTTCTTTTAAGATTTCACATATAAGTGAGACCATGTCATATTTTCCTCTGCCTACTTTTTACTCAGCATAATGTCCTCCAGGTTCATCCATGTTGTAGCAAATGTCAAATCATTTTTAAGGCTGAATAATATTTATATTTATATGTATATGTTTGTCAAGTGATGAATGGATAAATGGATAAAGGTCCACAACAGGTTATTTCCATATTGTGGCTATTATGAGTAAAGCTGCAATGAAAATGGGACTGAAGATATCTTTATGAGGTGGTTATTTCATTTCCTTTGAGTATATACCCAGAAGAGTGACTGCTGGATCATCTGGTAGTTCCATTTCTAATTTCTTTAGGAATCTCCACCCTATTTTCCATAATTGTGGTACCAATCTGCATTCCCATCAATGAGAAATGGGACTTCCCTTTTCTCCACATCCTTGCCAACAATTGCAATCTCTTGACTTTTTGATAATAGCCATGTAACAGGTGTGAGGTGCTATCTTATAGTGCTTTTGATTTGCATTTTCCTGATAATGATGTTGAACACCTTTCATTTACCTATTGGCCATTTCTATGTCTTCCTTGGAGAAATGTCTATTTGGGTCCTTTGCCCATTTTTAATTGGGCTATTTGTTTTTTTCATATTGAGTTGCATGAGTTGTCCATACATTTTGAATATTAACCCTTTATCAGATATATGCTTTACTAACATTTTTTTTCCCCCAATCTGTAGGTTGCTGTTTCATTTTGTTAATTGTATCCTTTGCTGTTGGAGAAGGTTTTTACCTTGATGCAGTTCCATTTATTTACTTTTGCTTTTGCTGACTGAGCTTTTGATGTGATATCCAAAAAAATCATTGCCAAGGTCAATGTCAAGGTGCTTTTCCTCTATGCTCTCTTCTAAGAGTATCATGGCTTCAGGTCTTACATTTAGGTCTTTTATCCATTTTAAGTCGATTTTTATATATGGTATATGATAAGTATCCTAATTCTGCATGTAGAAATTGGGTTTTCCCAGTACCACTTATTGAAAAGACTGTCCTTTCTCCATTGTGTCTTCTTGATATCCTTGCCTAAAATTACTTTAATATATATATTTGAATTTATTTCTGGGCTCTCTATTATGTTTCCATGTCTCTATTTTTCTGTTCCATGTGTCTGTTTTTATGCCATTACCATACTGCTTTGATTACTTTAGTTTTGCAGCATAATTTTATATCAGGAAGTGTAATGCCTCCAATTTTATTTTTCTTTTTCAGAGTTACTTTGGCTATTTGGGGTCTTTTATGGTTCCATATAAATTTTAGGGTTTTTTTTTTTTTCTATTTCTGTGAAGAATGACGTTGCAATTTTGATAGGTATTGCATTGAAGAGGTATATTTCCTTGGGAAGTACTAAGAACATTTTAACAAAATTAATTCTTCTGATATATTAGCACAGGACACCTTTCTATTTATTTGTGTCTTCAATTTCTTTCATCAATGTTGTATAGTTTTTGGTGCATAGATTTTTCACCTTTTTGGTTAAATTGATTCCTTACTGTCTTATCTTATGTTTTTGATGTTATCGTGGGATTCTTTTCTTTTCTTTTTTCAAATTTTATCATTATGCAATGTAAACTTTTTTTATGGCCCTTTACCAATTTCTCCCTAAATCCCCCTTCCCCTCCCCCTTTCCCACCTCTGGTGGGTTTTTTTTCTTGATTTCTTTTTCTATTAGGTAATTATTTGTGTATAGAAATTTTATTAATTTTTGGATGTTGGTTTCACATCCCATAAGTTTACTGAATTCATTTATTAGTTTTAACAGTTTTTCTGTACAATCTTTGAGGTTTTCTATGTATAAGATCATATCATCTGCAAATAGAGCTAATTTTACTTTTTCCTTTACTACTTTGATGTCTTTTACTTATTTATTTTTTTCTTTTCTGATTGCTCTTGCATTTATTTCTGATACTATATTGAATAGAAGTAGCAAAGGTGGGCATCCTTGCTTTATACTGGATCTTAATGGAAAAGCTTCCAGTTTTCCTCCAATTATTATGATGACAGCTGTGAGCTTTTTATAAGTGCCCTGTATTATGTTGAGGAGCTTTCCTTCTATATATAAACTGCTGAGGGTTTTTTTTTAAACAAGAAATAATGTTGAACTTTATCAAGTGCTTTTCAGTGTCAATTGAAATTATCACGTTTTTTAATCTTTTATTTTGTCAATGTGATATTTACATTGATTGATTTGTGTATGTTAAACCAGTCTTTCATGACAGGGATAAATCCCACTTAGTCACAACGTATAATCTTTTTGATGAATTCTTTTTCCAGCTTTTTTTTTTGTCTGGAAAAGACTTTATTACTCCATCATTTCTGAAGGACAGCTTTTCTTCTGAGTATAGTATTCTTGGATGGTAGATTTTGGGTTTTGTTTTGTTTTCTTTTTTTTCTTTTAGCACTTCAAATATATCATCCCTCTCTCTCCTGGCCTAAAAGGTTTATGATGGGAAATCTGCTGATAGTCTAATGGAGATCCTCTTGCATGTGATATGTTGCTTTTCACATGCTGCTTTTAACATTCTCTCTTTGTCTTTGACTTTTGACAATTTTATTATAATGTGCCTTGTGACAACTTATTTGGGTTGAATGTGTTTGGGAATCTTTGAGCTTCACAGATCTGGAAGACCATATCTCTCCCAAGACTTGAGAAGTTTTCAGCTATTGTTTTATTAAATAAACTTTCTATCCCTTTCTCTGTCTCTTCTTCTACTAGAGCTTCCATAATGAGAATATTTATTTGCATAATGTTGTCCTGTTAGATGAATAGGTTTGTTTTACTCTTTTTCCTTTTTTTTTTTTTTTCCCTCCCTTTGACTGGGTAATTTCAAAAGACCAGATTCTTTCTTCTGCTTGATATCATCTAATGTTGAAACTTTCTATTGTATTTTTATTTCATTTATTGAATTCTTCAGCTTCAAGATTTTTGTTCAGGTTGTTTGTTTGTTTGTTTTTAATATCTATCTTCATTGAATTTCTCATTAAGATCATGAATTCTCCTGTTTTCCTGAATTGTCTTTCTGTCTTCTCTTATATCTCACTTAGATTCCCTAAGGTTATTATTTTGAGCTCCTTTTCAGGTAATTTGTCAATTTCCATTTCCTTGGAGCCAGTTACTGAAGAATTATTGTGTACCCTTGGAGACGTCATGTTTCCTTACTTTTCTTTATTTCTTGTGTCCCTACATTTATGTTTATGCATTTGGTGTAGCAGTAATTTCTTCAACATTACAGAGTGGCTTTCATAGGGAAAGACTTTCCTCTGCAGATGAGTCTGAAGGTGCTGGTTGGGCAGTGTGCAGTGGCTCTGGTTCGAAGTAGGTGCAAAGGCATAGTCACCATGGAGCTTCTTCAGTTGAGATCAATGTTAGCAATGACTGCCACAGCCTTAGTGGTCTAGGATGCAGGAGTTTGTGGCAGTAGTTGTGGTAGTGTAGGTTGTTAGGATCCTCAGATGCAAGAGCTTTAGGAGTACTCCTGTTCTTGTCTTCCTCACAATAAGGAGCCTTAACCAAGGATACCCTTCCCAGTGCTGGGTCTGACACAGCTCACATTCAGGTAAGCAGAGCTGGCCTCAGGAAACAGGTGTTTGAAGCATCTATGGAGCCAGGGTCCTGGGCTTAGTGTCTTGCAAAACTACTGTGGCACCTAGGACTTGAGGCATAGGTTCATTCTCTAAGGCACAAGTAGATACAGATTAACCATAAAGCTGGGGTCTGTGACTCTAAGGTACATCACAGCAGCTGAGGTCCAGAGGGCAGGGATAGAGTTGTGACACTGAACTCAGGAGCAAGGTGCAGCACCAGCATAGCTCTGGGGAAAAACTGTGGTTTGGAGGTTCAGGTGTTGGAGAGCAGGGCACAGCTGCAATTCTTGTCCCAGTGTTAATAGGCACAGTAGCAACTTGGGCTCCTGGCGATTAGGTGCCACACAGTGGTGACTCTGGAATGTGGTATGGTAGACACAGCAGTAGCCGAGGCTCTGTGAGGCTGGGTGTTGCAGAATCAAGGACCCAGGGATGGTGGGGTACAGCTGTGGCTTGGATAACAGTTGGCAGGGAGAGGATGCTATGGCACTGCTTAGCCAAGGTTCTAATTCCTTGGAATGTGGGACATTGTGTCACCTTAGCCCTAGAAGGTGTAGCTACACGGGTCAGCCAAAGCTTCAAGTCTCCAAGAGGTGGTGCATCATATCAGCTCAGGCACTGGGGGCTGTGACTGCTCTGTTTAGCCAAGGCTCTGGTCTTTGGAGGAGTGCAGCATTGTGTCATCTTATGTAGGGGAGGGTGAGAGGAGGAGCTGGGGCATAACTGTTCCACTTGGCCTAGGCACCATGTCCCTACAGAGACAGGTTCTGTGTCAGCTTAAGCACCATACAATTTGTATTTTAAGATTCTGCATATTTTTCTTTTGTTTGTTTGTGATAGGTCAAGCATCAACACTTGCATAACTGCTGCCAAGTATTATGGGTTAAAACTGACTACCAAAACTCTCTTTCTGTCAAAATTAATGACAGGAAAAGAGTTTATAACAGAGTCAACAACACATACTGCAGAATAAAAAACCTTTTCATATGTCAAGGATTAATCCTTGCTGACCTGGAATCATCGGTTCAGTTTGTTGCATTAACCCATATTGACTCAGATCACAGGAAAAATATGTATTGACCAAAGAAAATATTTAAAAGACAATGGGGAAGCAATGAGTTAGCACTACAAGAAGGAGGGTGCAATTAAAATACTTACACGTCACATGAATAGTGTGTTTTGCTCCTTGAGGGCCAAGACCTTGTTCACTCCTCTTTTTAGTATCCTCAATTCCACTTAGGGCACAGCATGGTGCTTGGCAGACAATATGGAAGGCAGTCAATGCTTTCTGAATGGGAGCATATCCTACTGTTCAGGTCATTTTCACATATCCTCATATGATAGTCATACCAAAATTAATTACTTATAGCTGTCTGGCATACTTAAAAAGAATTTTTTAAAAATTCAATAAGTAAAAATTTTTGGTCTTTATATGAGTATAATTGAGGTGATAAAACATAAATAATGAAATAATAATTTGGTATCATTTTACTCCACAATCTATAGTGTGCTGGCCCAAATCAAAGACTTACAGGAAAGAGAAAAAAATAGAAAAAACAGAGATTCAAACCCAAAACTTACAATATTTGGGGAGTAAAATAGAAGTTATAAAACATCATAAAATTAAAAGCAATATAAAAGAAATGCAAATGCTGGGATTCACAAAGACATGAAATAATTAACCTGAGTCTCTACACCATTTTACCAGTGCTTCTGTTACAGCACTTCCTATAGTCATAACATTGTTTGTATCTATGATTGTTCCTATCCCTGCTAGTTTCTTCAGGACAACAATTACAAGAAGCACAGTAAATGTTTTTAAAGTGTTTATGAAATGAATGAGTGATTTAATGTGTTTATGAATGAATGAATGAGTGAGTAAATGAGTAGCCATCAGCAAAATGAATAAAGACATTTCCTAGATGAGGGGTAATCCAGCGATCAGGGCCTTAACCATTGCAGCAGCCAGAGTATCTACCAGAAGCACCAGTTATTTGACATCACCTAGCTTTGTGAATTTAGATTTTATTTATTATAAAATAAACAGGTCAGGAAATAAAATAATGGACCAAAGTACTGTTAAGATGATCATTTTGTCATATTATTTGTTTTCCCTTCTTCATGAAAATTTCTGTTGTTGTTTTTCTATTGCATGAAAAACAAACAAACAAAATTTACCAGAGCTCTCAGTAGTAGAAATAAGCAAAGCTGGGATACACATTTAATTAGTTTAAACAGAATCTGTAATATACATAGTCTACTTGAGGTGGGAGAATGATGAAAAAGATCACCAGTTCTTCACAGATGTGCAGTTCCAGGAATTTTACTCCAAGGTAAGGAAAGGGTCAGAACATTTTGCCAGAAAGCTTTCCATACTTGATGCTAAAACTCAGAGGTAATAAAGGAAAAGCAAGTTACGTTTAACAAAGAAGCAGTTTAACATTTTATGTGTTAATCTCTTTATCTCGTTATATAAGGTAAAATTTCAAAATAATGAACAATATTTTATAATGTTTGTTGTTTTCAAAAAGATTTAAATAAAGTGGGCAGCTGGATGTTTTCATGTTTAAATTAGACAAAGAATCATTATTTTTAAGCAAAGAAAATAGAGGAGAAGATTGTAAGGAAGGGCTAGGGACATCTGATGAAAGTGTTGCAGTTAGTTCCTGACTATTTTGGGAAGCAAGCTCTGTGTGACAATGAGAAGGTCAAAGTTGCAGCTGGAATGCCACAAGAGAAAGATAATTCTCTCAGAACATAGAACAATTATATGCGAGATTACTATATAATGAAGACTGACACTAAAATTAAAGTCGGTTTCTTCATTTTAGTTCTCTAAGTTTATCTTGTCAACATTTATGATATATCACAGACATCACTCAAATGGTCAAATATTTAATCTTATGCCTTACTAAGTTATGTCATTCAATATTACAGGCTAACACTTTCAGTTGTTAAATAATTAGATTGAAAGAAGTACAAAGACAGGTTACTAGGAGTGAAAATTCGATGACTTTTCCAAAATTTGATATTGAAATCTCACCCAACAAGCACAAAATGGTAATTTATAATTTTTAAAAAAATTTTTAATTGACACATAATAATTGCAAATATTTACAGGGCAAAGAGGGTCAAAGAACTTCCTATGAACATGATGAGGAGACAGCATCAAGCACGGTATGGGAAACACTCACTTTTAATGAGTGACAATGGTAGAAAATTGGAAAGTGAGAGGTGTGTGATGGCAACATAGTATGAAGGCAGAAATGTGAAGGTCTTGACAAATGAGGGAAAGAATACATTCTCATTTTGAGTGTGGTCACATAGTGACCAAAGCGGCACTCTTAAAGTTTGCTTATTTCCGTATAATGGATAAAACATAATTGTTTGACAAATGTTGGGCCTCACCACTATCAACAAAGAAATAACAGGACTCAGAATTCTAACAAAGTAGAGGTTTCATTACTTGGAAAATGCAAAATTCAAGGAATATAGTTGATGAACATAAATGCAAAAATCTTCAACAAAATACTAGCAAACTGAACTCAATAGCAACTAAAAGGATAATTCACCATGATCAAGTTGAATTTATCCCAGGGATGTTAAGGATGATTCAACATTTGCAAATCTATAAATGTGATGCACCGCATTAACAGAATGAATGACAAGAACCATATGATCATCCCATTAGATGCAGAAAACACATTTAATAAAATTTAACATCCTTTCATGATAAACACTCTCAACAAATCAGGTATAGAAGCTACGTATGTCAACACAATAAAGGCCATATATGAGAAGCCCACAGCTAACATTATACTCAGTGGTGAAAAGTTGAAAGCTTTTCCTCTAAGATCAAGAACAAGACAAGGATGCCCATTCTTACTACTTCTGTTCAGTATGGTACAAGAAGTCCTTACCAGAGCAATTAGGCAAGAGAAAAAATAAAAGGCATTCAAGTAGGAAAGAAAGTATAGAAAATGTCACTGTTTGCTTATGACATGCTCTTATATATAGAAAATCCAAAAGACTCCACAAAAAACTGTTAGAACTAATAAATGAATATAGTAAAGGTGAAGGATACAAAATCTATATGCAAAAATCAGTAGCGTCCCTATACACCTACAATGAACCATCTGAAAAAGAAACCAAGAAAAGAATCCCATTTACAATAGCTACAAAAAAACCCCATAAAGCTTAGAAATAAATTCAACCAGGAAGTGATTGACCTGTACACCAAAAACCATAAAACACAGAGGAAAGAAATTGAAGAAGAAACAAATAAATGAAAAAAATATTTCATGTTCATGAATTGGAAGAATTAATATTGTTAAAATGTCCATACTACCCAAAGATATCTACTGATTCAATGCAATCCCTAGCAAAATTCCAATGATATATTTCACAGAAATAGAAAAAAAAATTCTAAAATTCATATGGAACAAAGAATCCTGCACAGCCAAGGCAATCTTGAGCAAAAAGAAAAACTGGAGGCATCACTCTACCTGACTTCCAACTATATTATGAAACTATAGTAATTGGAACACATTAGACACATTGACCAATGGATCAGATAGAGAGACCAGAAATGAACCCACACATTTACAGTCAATTAATTTTCAACAAAGATGTCCAGAACACATAATGGGAAAAGGACAGTCTTTTCAATAAAGGGAGTTGGGAAAACTGGATAACCATATGTGCACGAATGAAACTGGACTCTTATCTCACACCATAAAAAAAAATCAACTTGAAATGAATTAAAGACATAAACATAAGACCTGAAAATGTAAATATGCTAGATGAAAACATAGGGGGAAAAAACTACATGACTTTGGTCCGGGCAATGATTTTTCTGGATTTGACCCCAAAAGTTCAGGTAACAAAAGCAAAAATAGACAAATGGAATTACATCAACTAAAAAGCCTCTACACAACAAAGAAAACAATTAACAAAATGAAGAGACATCCTATGCACTGTAAAAAAATATTTTAAGCTGTACATTCTGATAAGCAGTTAATATCCAAAATATATAAGGAATTTAAAGAATGTAATAGGAAGAAAACAAATAACTCTATTGAAAAATGGACAGAGAACTTTAATAGACACTTCTCCAATGAAGACATACAAATGACCAGTATTTGTTGAAAAAATGCTCAACAACACTAATCATTAGGGAAATGCAAATCAAAACCACAATGAGATGTCTCTCTCACACTTGTCCGAATGGATATTATCAAAAAAGATGAAAGATAACCAGTGTTGGTGAAGATGTGGAGAAAAGGGAGTCCTTGTACACTGTTGGGAATGTAAATTAGTGCAGCCATTATGGAAAGTGTTTTGAGGTTCCTCAAAAAACTAAAAAAAGAATTACCAATTACCATATGATCCAGCAATCGACTTCCTGGTCTATATATCCTAAGGACTAGAAATTAGAATGCTGAAAAGATATCCGAAATCCCGTGTTCACTGCAGCATTAGTTATAATAGTCAAGTTGTGGAATCAACCTAAGTGTGCATCGATAGATAAATGTATGAAGAAAATGTGGTGTACAAGTATATATACAATGTAATAGTATTCAGCCTTTAAAAAGAAGGAAATTCTGTCATTTACAACAGCATGGATGAACCTGGAGGACATTATGCTTGAAATAAGCCAGGCACATGTTCTCATTTACATGTGGAATGTAAAACTCATAGAGCAGAGAGTAGAATGGTGATTACCAGAGGCTGGGGAGTTGGGGGGAATTAGGAGATGTGGGTGGAAGCATACAAAGTTCAGCTAGACTAGAGGAATAAATGATAAGCATTTAAGGTGATGGATATGTTAATTAGCTAGATTCAATTATTCCACTCTGTATACATATATCATAACATCACTTTGTATACCATAAATGCATATGAGTATAATTTGTCAATATAAATTTATTTTAATTTAAAAAAGAAAATGCAAGGGATGTAAAATTAGCTGTTTTCAAATATATGTTTATTTTTGTACTTCATCGTGTGGGAAAATTAGGATCAATAGATCTAGTTTACAGGGAGATATATATATTTTGTTCCGGTGTCTTCCCTCCGTCCCCCAACAAAATGTTAATAGACAAAGGTTTTAAAGATACATGGGTGCCTACAAATGTCATGGGAGGTGTGAAACACAGCAGAAATGCTCACTTGATCATGTACCAAGATTGAGCCATCTCAATTACACATAGCTACATAGCATAGTTGTTCACAAAGCTTTAGAGTTCAACGGCCTGGGCTCATATTCAGCTCGATCTCTTATTTATGTGATTTTGCACAGATTATTAAATCTCCTTACAACTCAGATTCCTCATCTGTAAAATGAGTATAATAACAGTATCTACCTGACAGATCCACTGTAAGGATTAAAGCATTTAGAGAAGTATATTCCACACAATAAAGAATACATTTCAGGAAGAATAATAATATTGATAATTATTACATTATAAATCATAATTAAAATAATAATGCTTATGATGAACTGTTTAACTAACAGTGGTTGCAATGAATGGTGTAAGTCTCCTTTCTCATTCCATGAATTAATGGTGTAAATTTAAAATTTCCATCTCCTTCCTACTTAATATCATTTACCAATAGATATATTACATGGGAACTTAACTGAGAACTTGTGCAGAGGGATCACTTACAGGCTTCGTTTTACTATCTCAGCAGCAATCATTAAGATCTGAAAGGTCTCTTATAAATTTTGTGCCCACTATTGGGATTCTCTAATGGTAACAGATTCCCAAATAATATATAGGCCAAGGAAAATGCAGTGTTGGGGATATAGCTATAATAAAGATAGTGTTATATTCCTCCAACTATGTTACAAGGTATTGAAATAGTCATTGTACAATTGTATTAGATATTTTCATATGTCAGGAGAAAGAACAATTGACATTCTTTTTGTTCTGCCTTTTTTATTTAAATAAATATAAATCACCAATTCCCAATACATACTCAGAGCATAATTATAATTGAGGAAAACTCAGTTACCTAAATCGATGTATTCTAATATATTCAGTGCATGTTAACTACAGGCTAAATATTTTCATTTTGTTGGTTCCAACTACCTTTTCCTAGTTCCCCATCACATCTATAAACAAACACCTTATGGCCTGCTAAATCAGCCTCAAAAACTGCTCTGAAAAATCAACACAATTGTAGAAATTGAAATGTGCTTAAAATCTGAGGTACTGCTGTCAGATAATGTGCTTAAATGCACACAAAAAAATCTATGCATATCCATACTGTGTGACATATTGATTGTCAGAAATAGTTTTTCAAGACACAGCCTCATCTAAAATGTGTTGCTGGAGATTCTGAACCTGTATAAATCAAACTAAAGCAGCTGATAAAGTAGCTGAAATTCTATAAAACAAACCATGATAAATAAAAAATTAAAATGTTATTGCTATACTTTAACATACCAACAATGCACTCAAAATCCTTATAATAGTGACAGTAGCTAAGACTGAGTTCACCCTGGGGGTAACCCAGGTCTATGGAACCTACAAATAGCTAAAAGTCTGACTTTTAAACTAAAGGTTTCCAGGCAACAAGGAGCACTAGAATGATATTCATGTTACAAAAGAAAAAAATAAGCAAGAATTTTGAAATTCCAAAGAAGCACCAGCTAAATTCCTTAGGCTACTGGTTCCATCAGTGAGAACCCCATTAATGTGAGATGATGTTTCTGGAGTAAATAATATTCAATAGTGGTCTTAATAAAGAGCACTCTTGATAACTATCATCTCTCGCTCTCTCTCACTCTTCCTCTCTGTCTCTAATAAAGGTCAGAAGTTATCATAACTCACTAGGTATCATTTATTTACTTAGATATTCATTTACCTAATATTTAGTAACTGTCATGTTCCTGCAGTGAGCTACTTTTTGGAATTACCAAGATGTCGGGTCCGCCGTCGGCCGACCCAAACAGCTCTAGCCTCGTTGCTTTCGGTGGGTGAGCGAATGGCCCAGGATTCCTCTTTCCTTCCTGTCCTCTTTTGGAAGGAGACGGGGGAAGAGAGCCAGTGAAGAGAGGTGAGCACACCGCCGGCCCCAAAAACAGCCCAGTTAGAGGACACTCAGCCGCGGCGGGGGTTCTGTCGAGCAGTTCCGTTTATTATCACACAAGCACTTGCTTTTAAAGGCAAATGGGGAAGGGAGGTTTTTACATCCTCCAATCACCTTAAAGGTTACGAGAGCATGCATCCTGTCTCAATGCCTAGCTATTGCAACCTCGAGCTCAGAAGCGCGTATTTGGCCAATAAGGGCTAAGGCAAGGTTCCTGCAGACACTCCCACCCTACTTCCTCCCGTCGCCATCTTAAGCTGCCACATTAATATGCCCTTGTGGGCCCATAATGGCGCAGCTTGTAATGTCACTTAATGTGGCGTTAGTTTTTAAGGCTCAACACCAAGACAAAGAGTTCACACACTATAGAGGGAAATAGATGTGCAAATTAACAAATGAAACAAATTAACAAATTAAACTACTTGATAGATGTATCAATGGAAGGATATTTTAGGAGATGTCCAAAAAATAAAACGACTTCTTGTGGCTCAGAGAAGCCTCCCACGAAAAATATAATATCAAAAATAATTCTTAAAGAGTGAGCTTGGTTAGCAAACAAGGGAAGGTAGACATTTTTAAGCAAGGGAATAGCTTGATAAACACCGGTGAAGAGCACCTGTAAAAATTCAAAATTCTTTGTATTTTTAATCAAACACTTAACCAATTGACATTTAAAAGCAGCCCTTTATCTATTACAATAGCAAATCTACTATTTGAATTTATAATCTTGAAATTCTTATAGGTGTTAATGTGTTTAAATCTAATCTCATTTAGACATATTAATATCTACTCTAACTCAAACTTAATTTAAAAATGGAAGCCAAGAAAAAACATTACAGAATTCTCTCTTCCAAAGAATTTGTTCTGTTATTGCTTAAAGATTTAAAGCAATGGTTCTCAAAGTATAACCCCTGGACCAAAAGCATCATTAGCTGGAACTTTTAGAAATGCAAATTCTCAGGCCTCTTTCTAGAACTACTGAATCAGTGCATCAGACACTATGGGGATGCAGACCAGTAATCCATGTTTTAACAAGCCCTCTAGACCATTCTGATGTACATAAAAGTTTGCAGATCACTAATTTAAAGCACTGTTTATTCCAGTATTGACATATTCAATTCTACTTTGAACCAGTCTCCATTTTGTTGCACATAAATACACAATTGACCAGACTAGTTTACCTAAGATTATTTTACTTGACATAGATTAAAGATAATGGGGACCAATATGTATACTTGGGACAAATGAAAAAAATGATTTTTAGAAGTATGTGTATGCAGTTTTTTCCTTATTAAATGCACATATATATTTGATAGCTTCAGTTCCATTAAAATAATAATTATAATAGCTAACACTGACACAGCACTTACCTTGTATCAAATAATGTTCCAAAATACTTTATATTGATTAACTCCACTAATTCTCCTAACAATCCATTGTGACGTGCAACTTCATCACCTCAAGCAACTGAGGCACAGAGTGGTTAAATGACTTGTTCAAGATATCAATGCTTTGTACCTGAGCAGTGAGAACTGGATTTAAATGTGGGCACTCTGGCTCCAAAGCCCACGCTCCAAATCTCCTTGTTATACAGCAAATAGTACAAGAGATATTTTTAATATTATTTAAAATTTATTATAGTCTATTATCAGACAAAACCTAACAGCACTAGTAAATAATGTTATTGGTTTTAAATCATTGTGTATGTACAGACAGTACACACACATACAAAAACACAAACTCTCACAGCTCTGCCACTTGCTTGTTGCCTGACCTTGGGCAAATCATCTCACGTCTTTGTGCTTCAGATTTCTCTTGTATTAAATGAGGACAGCGTGGTTGCAAAGATTAAACAAGTGCATGTATGAAAATTATTTAAGAACAGTGCTTGGGATATACTATGTCCTATTATTGTTGTCACTGTTGCTATCTGAAATAAAAGGTCAGAATACATTATATAACTACATGCCCCTTTATATTTTGTATTTTTATAGTTTGCAGCAATAATTTGTACATTTATTTCAACTGTTCCTTTAAAAATTTTAATCAGTTCCTTCCAACAGCCAACCACTGCTACTCTTCCCAACCCATTCTTCAAATCCATTCCAATAGTTTTGTATTAGTGGTAAAATGAGTGATAGAAGTAGGATCAGAAAGGTCTGCTTACTCTGAACTTCCTTTGTAGAAATAGGTTTGAATTAGAATCTTCTCTCTCTGTGTTTGAATTACATTAGTAGTAGGTTACAGAATAGGTGTGAAGAGCCTGATAGCAACAGAAAAAGTCTCATGGAGACATGGAGATCAAATAGCTGTTTTATAAGTTACATGCACAGAGATCAAACACAAATGAAGTGTATAGTGATGGGGGTAGGTATAAAGGAGATGGTGGGGAGTAGTAAGGTATTAGGGAAAAACAGACAGGGGAATCTGGAGCAGAAGCGGAGAGATTTGGACAAGACACTTGTGCTTGGACATGAAGGAATAAATGGTTCTTTCTCATTAGAGAATATCCAAGAGAAGAAGGGAGATACTTAGGGATAAGTTTGTCTACATTATAATTAAACTTTATTTGGCCTTTCTTTCCCAGAGTCTACAGTTCATCTTGCTATATATGAATGGTTGTGCATTAGTTTCCTATTGCTGCTATAACAAGTTACCACAAATTTAGTGCCTTAAAACAACATAAATTTATCTTACAGTTCTGGAGGTCAGAAATCTGAAATGGTTTTTGTGAGGCCAAAACCAAGGTGTCAGTAGGGCTGTGTTTCTTCTGGAGGATCTATGGGAAAATCCATTTCCTTGACTTCTCTGGCTTCTAGAAGCGATCTTGGCCTCTTACTCCATCTTCAAAGTCAGCGGTGTAGCATCTCCAGATTCCCTTTCTCTGACCTCTGCTTCCATCATCACATTTCCTTCTCTGACTCTTTGGCTCCCTTTTTCTCAAGGGAAAGAGGCAGGCAGAGTCCAGAAGGGCCCACCTAACTGATGCAGGATAACCTCCCCCTCTCAAAACCCTTAACTTAATCGCATCTACAAAATCTCATTTGACATATTCACAGGTTCCAGGGACTAGAAGGTGATCGTCTTTTGGGACTCCTTATTCTGTCTACTGGAATTGTGTTCCAATATCTTCTCTGACAATGCCTGATTTAAGCGCAAACCTACCAGAGGGCTAGGCCCTGAAATATGTCATCTTGTGAGACTACTCTAAGATTCACAGGATTAGCTGTCAAACTTATGCAAAATACTTCTATTCTATTTGGTAAACCCAAATGTTGCTATTATCACATAATAATAGATTACTATGCATCTGTCTGACATAAAACAATTCATTAAAATAAAGGGAAATCTAAGTTTAATAAAAATTGGTATTTTCCAAGGCAGTAGGAAATAAAGAGTTATAGCTCTACAGCCACAAAAGATATATTTACAAGTATTTTACCCATGCAAACATAAAAATCATTCAGTATGAAATGCACAGATTCAAATAAACCAGTTCCTGATGAAAATGGGCTTTATAAAAATTCTTTTATATCACCAAAATAGAATGTTGTCTTTTCAAAATAATTTCCAGATGAATAGCATATCATAATGTATATTTGCTGGCACATAAATAACTGCCTGAATACAAAAAGATGGCAAGCAAAGTTAAAATCTGAAGATATGTATTACAAATAAAGCAGATATTTTATGTTTCACTGGTACATCTAATTTTGTGCCCATATGCATCTCTACCCAAATATGACATCTGAATATTAAGATGATAATTCCTATATGTTTGGAACCTAATGTTAGATCCACTATTACAGATTAAGTGAGCCTATGAAAGAAACATAATATTGGCTAAAAATCAGAAAAGATAATGGACCTATTTAAACAAATAGAAAAACAAATGTCAGCTAAATTATTCTACACTACTTGATTAATTGTTGAAACAATAAGAAGGGCAGTGTGTACTCTGGATGAAAACTAAATAAATTTTTAAAACCCGCATACGTGCACCTGAAGTAAGTTTTGATGTGAAGAATATAACACTCTGCGAAATTTACAAAGACAAAAAGAAATAAAGAATGAAAATGATTAAAATGCTGCGAAAACAATTTAAAGAGCAAGTGTGTTAAAATGTCAAGTAACAAAGGATACTGTTAAGAAATATAAACAAATACAAAGACTGAAGTCATTAAAAAAAAAGCTATCTTCAAAGGTTAGGAAAGTAAGATATAGTCATCAACCTGACTGCATAGGACAATATAAAGCTGTTTACATGTTAGAAATATGTATTTAATTGTTAATGACCTTACATTTAACTTGGAGAATTAAAAAAAAAAATACTGCCTGAAAAAATGTGGCTCAAAAATGGAAAGCAAAATGATATGGACAAGATTTTTTCTTCCAGAAAGTAAATCATATTAAAGTATTTACAAAACATACATTTCTGAGAGAAAGGGTAATTGATTATTTTAGCTCTGCACATTTGTATGACATTGTAGCTTATCCAAAAATCAAGTCTTTTGGGGATGGAATTTGTATAAATTCATAAAACTGATTTCTGTAATCACTATTTATGAAATTTGAACTGATACAATGAAAAACAGAAAAGAAAAAATTGGACATGTAAAAAATTCAATACTGCTTTTAAAATTAAATGCATTGCATTTTCATGAATTTAACTCTACAATATATTCCTAATATTATGCAAGAAGGTTAATGGGCAAAAGTTGACCACTAGATTTAGCTCTCTGTTTGGTGTTCTATTCCTATATTTCTAAACATATATATATATATATATATATTTATTTATTTATTTATATAAATATATGTTTATATATTTAAACATGTATAACATATATATGTATATGTATATATATAAAAATTCTTGGATTATAGCTCAATTTTTAAACATAATCACTGTTGATTACTAGAATCTCATGTATGGCCTTTAATTTTTCTAATTTTCCTCCATAGTTAAAAATACCTATCATCCATGTAAGTACAAGAAGTATCCAATTGAGTCTAAAAACATGTCATCCTCAGCATACTTAATGATTTTCATTTTTGTTCTATTTTATTAAGTACAAGAAAATTACTTTTTATTTCTTGTGTCAGCAATATAATTTTTCCATTTTCATGTTCTTATATAAAATATTGAGGGAAATATAAAAAATGAAATTTAGATATTCAAATAATTGCACAAACATTGCTTTTCAAATAAGACGGAAATACTGTAAATACTTGTTTATCAAGAGGTGCTAATATGCAGTAGCTAAAAATGTTGGTTTGAAACAACAAATTTGGCATATGAAAAACTGTTTAGATGGCAGTTTTTAGCATATAGTAATGAGTACAAGTGCTGGATAAATGAAGGGGGAAAGCCTACTAACCACCAGTTCACTTTTGTTATATGAATTGGTCAATAATATGCAGCACAAAATAAATTAGTGCATGCAAATGTGTCTACAATTTATAGTATGTTTCTCTGTGTAATATATGGATGTGAGATTAGGAATGTGTTACTGCAATTCATAAATCTTCCTAAAATATGTGATGCTCTAAACAGTGTTTTAAAGATGACTGAGAACACAATGATATAATAATATCCCTTAGAAAATCATAACCACATCTGGAGGTCCAAAGGTAAAAAACATTTCAAATGAGGAATCATCCTCAAAAGTACAACATATTTGACAAGTCTGCTACTAAGATATTGATGATTATTCAGACATGGGTCAAAATCAAAGAAAACCTTTTATATCCATAGACAAAAAATACAGGAGTCCAATTCAATAAACATACTGAATGGCTACTATAGGAAACAACCTATGCTGAGAACATGAAAGAAAGATGGATATAACTTTCAATAATCAAGGTATTTGCAGCTAAGAAGCTTGAATGTAATGCAGAGGAGGAAAGTTAAACGGACCAATAGGGACCATAAAATGAAGCAGTGTTACTAATCACTTTTTTAAACTAACGTAGGAGATCAGTAAATGGCCCAGGAAGTTAGAAAATATGTATAACAAACATAATATGATAAATAAATAAAGATTCAGACGTAAGATAAAACCACTATGGTTTCCTTCAAATAAACCACCGGAAAAATCTCATTCAAATATTTTTAAAGGACACTAGTGTGGAATGGCGATATTTGACAGAATATTAAAACATTGGACTTCTGCTCCTTTGCTTGAAAACTTCTAATTAGTGCCACATACAACATCAAAAATTAAGTGGGACTCTCAAGCAACAGGGTCCTTAAATGAAAACAGAGTATCAAAGGTCCTTGAGAATTCCGGAGATGTTTTTTGTCTCCTCTTTCAGTAACCCAAGTACTGAATGCCATTTAGAAATTATTCCTTCAACTAAATTCCTTCACGATTCTGAATTTTCCATTTTCTGCATTCACTATTATAACAAGTATCTTAGCATCTAGTATTTATAAGTCATAAGCAACTTTGTATCTTATTCACATATGCTTTTCTGATTTTCCTGCAAGGTTGAACCTTCAAGGGTGAGGACTATTTTCAACTCCTCAAAATTCAATAGTTCTTCATAAAATGCTAGGCAAACAGCAACTGTGTAACTATTATATTATTCAGTTCAGATATTTATAATGCTTTTGAATACTGATACAGGACTTTTAAAAGAGCATTGAAGAACTAGAAGGATTAACACTTGGATAGTGATTGAGGGTTAGTAAAGTGATTACTTAACCAGGGATGCGTGTACATTTTATCTATGTGAGAAACTACTTTTTATTATTATTGACTGTGAAGATAATTCAATAGTCAAAGCAGTTGTTGGATCTAGACTAAATTTACTAATGGTTTGAGTAGTCGTAAATGGTGCAAATGACAAAGCTTATATATGCATATCTTCCATCGATAATCAGACTTTGGGATATTATTACATTAACAATAAGTCTTATCATCCTATTTCTTAATCTAATCAGTGACTTTGAGTTCTTCAAAGAGAACTGAGAAACAAGGAAGCATGCACATTTTCTTATTATTATTTCTGAATTCCATAATATTGAATTCCTTGCTGGACTTGGCACTTCTAAATATAGAGGATCTAAGTGTGAATCTATAATAAATTGAGTTCCTGTGAGAGGTTTTGTTTTGTTTCATTTCTTTTCAGAAAAGATACACTTAAAAGCCTTTCTTAATCTCTTAATTATACACAGAGGATTACAAAACAAGTGTGTTTTCCTATTCTAAGCTCATTCAAATCACTTGATTCTCTCAGAGTAGTTACCAAAATAATATAGTGAACATTTCCACTAGGATGCTATTGGATGTGCCATTCCCCCACCAAAGATGAAGAATTTTCACCAGACAATGTTTTGTGATTATTTCCAACATCTTGAGGTACGATGTCTACATTGTCTTTGACCAAGAATATTCACTATAGTGGTGATCATGGCTTCTTTATATTTTGTCTTCTGTTTAAAATTATAAATTTCATATATCTCCTTACTCAGGGTCCAAATATAGAACTTGCATATTTCAGTCAGTACATTATGTCCTGAAATATAATGGTCTTCCACAGGCAAATCTAATTCTTTTCTAGACATGTGATAGAATCGTTGTTTTTCTTTTGTCCTGGAAAATGCTAACAAGTTTTCTCTAAATCAAATACAAAATTTCTTTAAAAGTTATTTTCCAAAGAGAAACAAGTACAGCACAGATATTTTGCATTAACAAATAAATTTTCATTCTCTCGCTAGACTGTTAAGCCTCTTGAGCAGAGATATAACTTCTGTTTTACACATCATTCGGTCTCTGTGACAGTGCCAGACACATATCAGTTTCACAATAAATAAATTTTAAATGAAGGAATAAATAGAAATACAGTAAAATTAGTTAACCTCTTATGAAGATCACATTTTCCAGGTCACGTGGAGTCTCTCTTGAAAATACCTTTTAAAAAATTTAACAGTACAAAATTATTTATAAATTAAATAAATTTGGTTATCTATTTTCTCTTACTTGCTTTAAAAATGAAACTATGACATAACAACCATTCTCAAGTTACATATGGAGTAGGAAGAAAATAAAACAACAAAAAGGAATATTTTGATACATTAGTAAAATAATGACAAGGTCCAGTGTTGCCAGAAAAAATAAGGACTCTGCCTTTCAGCCTGCAACAAAGTAGGTAGAGCAGAGGGTTTTCAATACATATTTCCTAGAAGAATGAATAAATAAATGAACAAATATGCAACTGTTCATACTCTTAATGCCTTCTATACCTGTTGGTCTTTCTAAATATACGCGTTGTCTAAGATGACTAAAGTACAGTTAATGTACTGCATACACAACAGCATTTGGAAGACAACTGGATATAATGGAAATCATTCCCATTTGACTGTCAGGAGGCTTAAATCTGCCTCATTTGCTATGTATCATGGGACATCTCAACCGTTTTGGTAGCGAGGTGTGACTCTATAAGAAGTATCACGATAACTTGCTTAGTTTCTTATACTGCTTAGTTGCTACACTTCAGTTTCAACATTGCCTAATCTTGTTTTCAGTACACACTGCTTCTTTGTGATATATTTTATGACATAATAAGGGAGTATAACAGAAATGCAGAATAATAGCACCTGATTTAATTGTAACCCTGAGGTGCTGTAAGAGTTCTTACGGCTTTGAAAAAGTTGTATTGCACATGAGAGAAAGAGAGACAGAGAGAGAAAAAAACTATTCTGATCACATATTGTATTTTAACTAATCATATTTGTCCTATTTTAAACTCTCATATTTATTATAGAAATAGGGGAAATAAGGAAAAAATATAAACAAGAAAATATTTAAATCATCTGTATTATCTGCAGCCATTACTAGCATTTAATATAGCTCCTTCCAGTTTCTTATATACATTATATCTTTTAATACTTGGATTCTACCGAACATACAACTTTATATCCTTATAGCCTACATTCTAAACATGTATCAATGAATACATGTTTAAATGTCAATATCACACTAAGTTGTCATAATTTAATTCTTTCCAAATATGGGGTGTTTATTTTGTTTCAATTTTTCTCTATTTTAAATATTATTTCGATGATCATCCTTGTACATGAATCTCCATGTAAATCATTGGTAATTTTTTTTAGAATATATTTATTGAATAATAGTTATAGAGTCAAGGAATGTAGATAATATACTATTGAAGTGGCAAATAAAATATTGAAGGCATCTTTTATCTCTCTTCTAGGTAAATTCTATAAATAAATATAATATATGTTAGAATGAATTTTAACTCTATTTAGATTTTATACTGTATTGCTCTTTTTATCAAGTAACTGAGATGCAATTTCTGCTACATAAAGGACTCGAAATAAATTAATGTATACATATACTCACACTTGTATATATATATTAGACACAATTTATTTTATCTTAAAATTTTTAGTGCAAAATTATTTTGCAAATCTTTAATTTCTTGTCATGTGCCTAAGTAGACATAGAGAAAATTAACAGAAAAAAAACAGTATGATTTTGCAATTTTTATTCTATAATTCTTTTTTTCTGGTTCAAGAAGAAAATAAAAATATAGTTTTGGAATTAGGAATTCATTTTGATTACTTTATATAACAGAAATTGCCCATCAGTTACTTAACAAAAACAGAGCAATACAGTATGAAATCTAAATGGGGTAAAAGTTGTCAACAAGGTAGACTTATCAGCACACTTGTATTAAAGTGTAACCCAACCAGGTTGTAAAAAGTTGAACACAAGGGAATAAAATGTGAAGAACTCACTCATATCAAGGAAATGCTTTGAAATATTCTCAACCAGAGAGTTTAAAATGATGTTAAATTGTATAAACCCACCACCTGCAACTGTAAGCTATATCAGGAAGTTAACAAATATGTGTCTCCAGGTATCTATTCCTATGTAACATATAACAAATCAATGGAATAGCCCTCATCCAACAAAATAGCTATCATCAAAGTCTGGTACAACTTATATAATGATATACTCTGGGATATTTCCAAACTGGCAGTACAGAAAATGACAAGAGATACATCATGGACAGGATGCAAAAGGCAATAAAGAAAAAATAAAAAGAAATAGAAACCCAGAATTGGGAAAAATCACAGGACTACAAAATGAGAATATCACATTGAATCAGAAGCAACAAAAATTTTTAGCCATGTTTCTGGCATCTTACAAATAATTAGACATGATACTGTCATCAAAAATAGCAACATCATTTATATTTGTCTGAGGATTGTGTGTGTACTATCTTACTTGATTCTTACAACTAACTTCTTCGTTATGCAGCTGTGGACGTCTAGGGCTGTTCCACACATAAAACCGAGATTCACGGAAGCTAAATTGTCTGCCTATAGTAACAGCTAATAAGTAGAGAACCAAAACTCAAACCTAGCAGTCTGAACTCCAGAAATAATTCTTCCTCTCATACACAAATTTCCAAAACGAAGAAAAATGTAGACATAACTACTTCAAAAGTATTTAGTATATTGGTGGTGAAATCATTAAAAACCTTATGTTTGAAGCAAGCATTTGTAGAAAGCATATCCCCTTAGTTTTCCTAAAAACAAATTTTTGTATTTAAGAGTATATCATTCTAAAAATAGGCTTCAGTAGCAGATCTAATTTAATGGTTACCAGCTGAACTCTTTTTAATTAAAAGGGGACTGGATTTTGGTGGTAATAAATTTGAATAGTAAAATTAATCCGGATGATCCACAATTTTAAAAAATTCATAGAGCTACAAAAAAAATCAAAAAGTCCTGCTGTGCTCTTCCTCTTATAACTTCAGTTTTTTAGGAAAATACTAAAATGTTTGATCTTATGTCAGAACAACAAAATTCTAGCTCTTAAATGTTGATAGCAAAATAACAAAAGTTTTCTGAATCTGATACCCTAGCACATATTTTTAATTATTTAATAAGTAAAACAAAATATCTATAATGTAAGTTCATGTCAGAGAGAAAATTAATTGGCCTGAATCTATTTTCTAGATTGCTATTTTTAAGTCTTATGATAAGCTGAATCATTAAAACAAACAGGCTACAAGATAAAAAGTTGATCTCTGTATCTCCGCCTCTCATGGAAATTACATAAATGATTTAGAATTTAATATTATATATTCAGACTTCAGATCATTAAAATAAGAACAGTACATAGGAATAATAATTAAAGAAGTGTTTTAAAATTAAAACTAAAGATTCTGCTTTCTATATCATACCATATTGTTCAGGAAGTCACACTGTAGTGTATTAAAAGACTCCTGAAAATTTCTCATGCTAATGTTTCAAAAAAGTCTTCTTTGGAGGAATATATATTTTTTTGCTGTCAGAGAAATATTTGCATAACCTAGGTTATCTTTATGTAAAATTTTGCATTAATTATAAATGTCTTCATTTTAGTTCCTAAAAGCACAAACTTTCTTCTTTCTTAAGATGGCCTCTGTTTTGGGTTATCTTTAAAAACACTTGTTTTCATTTTAACATTGCCAAAGATCCTTTCAAGAATAATTAACATGAAAATAATTTATTAATTTAATTTACTTGTGTATGGTCTTTCATTATAGGGTACATCTAATTTATTTAGTTTCCTGGGCATCTAAACCCAAGAAAACAATGAAGTAGACATGGTTTGGAAAAGAAATCGTAGTAATCACTCAGCTATTTTCACTTGCTATATTAGCTAGTTTTATTTATAATCCATGCTTATTTGCTTGGGGTAATATGAGAGTCAGTGATTATTATCATGTAATTATAATTCACTTGTAGTTCAAATCAAAAGTATATATTTTTATATATAATTTTAAATATATAATTTATATATATATAATTTCCAATAATGACAATTGCTTTAAAAGAAATGAAAAGCATACTGTGATAGAAAATAAAGGAATAAGATATGGTTACAGATGGAGGTTCTACCTTAGGCAAAGTGGTTAAAAAGGCCTGCCTGAGGAAGTACTATTTTTAAAACTGAAACTTAAAAGATGAGAAAGAAAGAGCAACGTGGGCGTGAGGGAGAGGATAGGGATGGAGGAAATTGTTCAAGGCCAAAGAAAGTATGTTCTAAGATCTGAAGGTGGACATGCTGATTTGTAGGTGTGCAACCTTTGTAGTTGTACATGACCCCATGCTCAGAAGAATCCCATGCTTGGTTTAATGCTCCCTTGCCATATTGCAGTTCTTAATAATTTTTGAGGAGCCACACAATTTCCTTTTTTACTGGGTTTTGCAAATTATGTAGTGAGTTCTGAATACTGCCCAGGCTTAGGAAACTGAAAGGATTGAGGTGGATGTGAGCTCAGATAAGTGGGGGAAAAAAGAAAGGGCAAAGTCAAACTGCTTTGAAAGCAACAACAACAAAAAAATTGAATTTTCTTTTAAATGTATTAAGAAGTGATTAAGGATAGGTGTTAAGCATGGGAGTGACATTATAATATTTGCATTCAGAGAGCTCATTATAGCTGCAACATGGCAGAGGCTTACTACCTGTTTTGTTAATAAAGTTTTACTGGAACACAGCTACACTCATTATTTTATATATTGTCCACAACTGCTTTCATGCTACAATGGCATAGTTGAGTAGTTGCAACACAGAGACTGCATGGTTCACAAGCCTAAAATATTTACTATCTGTTCCTTTAGAGGAAAGTTTGCTGATTCCTGGATTAGAAGGATACAAGAATGGAGGCAGGAAGATCTGAAAGCTTTAGTACTAAGAGAGAGCTTACATGTCATGGATCAAAAAGTGGAAGAAAATATGGATACAAGGCAGCAGATTCAAGACATATTTAGAAGACTTAACCAAAGAATTATGTGAGTGATTAGATGTGAGTTAGGAGTTAAGCAGCTGGTTATAAAGTGGTGCCATTTATTAAAACAGGTAAAATTGGGTGAGGATTATGGCATTGTGAGGGGGAAATCAAGAGTTCTATCTCGTACACGTGAAGATTGAGATGCTGTGAAAGAGTTAGAGAGGTCAAGAGGTAGTTATATTTATGAAAATAGAAACTGAATTTTGAGAACAAGGGCAGATATACAAACATTGGTGTCATTAGCACCAAGGTGCAACTAAATCCATGGAAATGTATGAGATCATCTAGGGAGAGTAGAGAAGGTCCTTTAGGTACTAGTGGTGAAGGAGGGAGGGAACATGATGTCAACAAAAAGTCTGAGAAAAAATGGCCAGCAGTAATGGAAAAACTAAGAAAGGGTGGTGTCTAGGAAGTCAAAAAGAAGAGTTTCTTAATATGGAAGGAGTTGCTAAGAGTTTTAAATGCTGCTAAGATATGGAGCAGGATAAAGACAAAAACATGTTCACTAGATTTTCCAAAAAAAAAAAAAAATGCAGTTATTGGTAATTATGATTGTTTCATCATCGGAACAGAGGTAAAAGGCATCTTGAGGTGAGTGATGAATGAATGGGAAAAAAATGGAAGCAGAATAGGGTATTTGGGGAAGCAGAAAAGATTAGGTAAGAACTGGAAGCACAGTGAAAGTAAACAAAGTTTTGCTTGTGTGTTTGTAGCATAGGTTTATTTATGTGCAATTAAACTGGGAAAAGGAGAACAAGACTTAACAAGTTGTGCTCAAGGAGTTAAGATGTTCTAAGTCGTGGCTCTGAAGGCAATGATAATTAAAAATCCCAGCGTATGAATGCAAGTGTGTATCTGCAATAGATAACTCTTAAAAAATTGAACTTTAGAAGAGTTGGAGAAGGAAAAGCAGAGTCCACTGAATGCTAAAGATAGTGATATTGAAGGAACGAGAATATAGCAATGGGAAAAAGATTGTGAAGACAGTGCCTGATGTGTGTTAGTCTTACCACCATTATATCTTTCTTCAAATTCCAGGATCTTATACACAAATGTAAGTGCAGCTTCATATTTATAAACTTTTAATTATAACTCCTTTAAGTCTCAAATTTTAGAATAGGAATTTTTTATTTATTTATTTATTTATTTATTTTATTTATTTATTTTTTTTGTCTTTTTCGTGACCTGCACTCAGCCAGTGAGTGCACCGGCCATTCCCATATAGGATCCGAACCCGTGGCAGGAGCGTTGCGCGCTCCCAGCACCGCACTCTCCTGAGTGCGCCACGGGCTCGGCCCAGAATAGGAATTTTTAATGTTTTAGTTTGTTCTGTTGAAAATACTCTGGTGATTCACTTATTTATTCATTGATTGATTTACCCATTTACTGTATAAGCATCTATCAAGAATTTATTTGGGGCCATGTACTCTGTGAGGCACTGGAGATTCAAAGATTAATCCAGTAAACTTGCTGTCAAAGAGTTCATGGTCTAGTGAACAAAACTGATTTTAAAATATTGTACATCATAAGGGTGACAATTGATCATTCTTTGATGTACTATGGAAGGATAGGGAGAAATTATCAGTTTCAGCTTGGGTGTTGGAAAAGGCCTCACAGAGGAAATAACATGTGAATTGAGTAATAAAAGATTAGGAATCAAATGTAAGCTCCATGAAGACAGGGGTTTTGCCATTTGCACCATTTAATCCCAATGTCTACAGGACTGCAAGGCCCAGACCATTATGCAATAAATACTTGCAGCATACATACATGGCAAGGGGGTGTGGCAGAAAATAATTCTAATTAGACGGTACAACTTATTCAAAGATATAGCACATATGCTTGCCTTTTCCTACAACTTATCTGTTTCTAATATTTTGTTTTCTTTTACATTTGGTTGTAGTTCAGGGAGTCAGTCATACAGGAGTGGGTGCAGAACTTAGGATACACATTAGAAAGTGCTCATTGCAATTTTCAAGGTCCTTCCCGAGAGATGCCACCAAACTCTGTTAGTTCATATAGCTATCGCAGAATAATAGGTTGACATGACTTCTTTTATTCTATTAACAGATTTTTTTTTATAATCTCACCTTCACATCATGTGTACAACTCTTCCCAGTTAATGTTTTTTATCCAGAGTAACAGTTTAAATTATACAAGATAGTTTTCAATATATACTTTGTTATCTCATATGCATCCTTTTTACCCCTAAGAAAACTTTTGAAATGCTATAAATAGTAAAATAAATACTTTTCTTCTTTAAAAGAAATTAAATTGTATTTTAATCCAGTTTCCCAGTTTCTTCTCGTTTACTTCTTTATTGCTATTAGTTGAGAGAAAGAATGGGAAGAGAATGTTGAGGAATCAAAAACAGTATGTGATGGAGAGATGGCCACCCTATATTGTTGACTAAAAAGTTTACATGTAATATATACTGATTATTTGCCACATGTATACATACATATGCATACTTACATATTTATATTTTAATGTGGAATGGGAAATGGGACTGCTGGCTTTTTTCCTCTTTTTTTCTTTTATGGCTATATGATTAAGTTTTCCTTAATGCACATGCATTTATTTTGCTAATTAAAAAACAATAATAATGTCTTAGAACTGAACTTAATATTAGTTCTTAAAATTGATTAGACTGAAAAAGAAAATGCCGCCACACGTGGTGAGATGTGCAATCACATTTTTAAGTTCACATATAAGTGTGTGAATCTATGGTGTTTGCTTTATGGACATCAATAAAACTAGAGATTTCTGGCAAAATGCCAAGATCAGAACCTGCTTCACATTCAAATTTCTGCATCATTGACAGTGGAATCTTGCAGACTATCCTCGAGAACAAACACAGTCTTTGCTCTTTCTGTGTATGTTCATGAATCACTGAATTCCTTCCCCGGTGTGTGAGCAGCTGCCCCTCTGGTACTCACCCAAAGCTTGTACAAACCAAAAGGTGCAATGAAGCACAAAAAGAGAACTATGTAACTCTACCACATGGGGCCAAATAGATGAATTGAAAAATAAATCAATTTACAATATAATAGGAAGTGAAAAAATATCAGTGCAATAGACTCACCGATCTCTTTATACTAGTCTATTATAGATAGTTGTTATGGTAATGAGCAAATGAAGAAACACAAAGTAGAATATTATGGTTTGCACTCTTAGCCTTATTCTTGTTTCCCCTCCTTCTTCACATTTATTTGTTTTTGTTTGGCTATACCAATTTCAGTTGATGATAAATTTCCATATTTTACCTATCCATGTAAACTATGTAAAGCCTTAAGAGAGCTACCCCCCCTTTCCATTTAAAAGAAGGGATACCACACAAAAGAAAGTCTCTGGAGGAAAAATCAGCAACTACATTTGCAGACAACTACTTCATGACTCTTCACCTAAATGTCTTATAATAATGTGCCATTTATCATTTGAAAAATGTAGATGTTTTCCAATAAGTGTATACAATCTTGAGGTAGAAGGAGTACCTGTAGTCATTTTGAACTTTTTCTTTGCATCATGGACAAACTTTTTAAAATGGAAAACTGGTCAATTTTTTCAGTCACTCAATGCTACCCTGCTATATCCTCTAGTCTTACAATACCAGCTTCATTTCATATATACCTTAAGCATAACACAAAGCTTTGCCTGCCTCTTTGAACTAAGTACAGACCAACTCACTAACACACTCTTCAGAAACAATGTATATCATGATGATCAAATTACAGATTATCTGAGAAAGCCTGATTATTCCAAGCCCTGAGAAAAGAAAGAAGTGGTCAGTTCCAGGCTATATAACCTCATCTAGTTGACATCACTTGCATACTTGAAGAGTCAGAGCTTATATACTTAAATGTTCAGAAAATGCTCTAAAAAATGAAACACAGATATTTGATTTAAAATATTTAAGTATTATACAGGTATCTCAGTTTGCCTAAAGAGAAATGACAACAAAGGATTAAGCACACAAATTAATATGAACAAGTAAGTTTCAAGATATGCCTCTCCTATACCTTTACTTTGACAAAGCTTCCTTTGAAAATGAAATCAAATCAAGCTCTTTGCATATCCTGGAATATTAACTTTCTCCTTGAGTGCTGGTTCCTGGCAAGAATCAGTTAGAGAGTTTGCAAACAGTATGAGCATGTAGTGCAACTTTAGGATCATATTATATACTCAAGAGGCACAAATAATTTGAATTAGCTATGCATGAGAAAAAGATACAATCAAAGCTGAAGAAAATAAAAATCGCAGGTATTCCTTCATAAACATGACAAAAGATGCCCTGCCCCCCACTTGCAACACTGCCCATTGAACACCAAGATATGATTTCAAACTGCAGCTTGAATTTTTTTTGGATATTTATGCAAACACCACAACCCAGTGCAGTGTAAATTTTCAATATGCTAGAGTGGGAGAGGGGGCACAAAACATTGTTGATAAATAAAATGTGGGTTTTCATTGGAAAAAGGAAGGTCAGGGCATTTAATTTAAGGGGACAGATAACAGATAATGTGATACGAATCCCTGATTAAGAAACAGAGAAAATGGGAAATTTAATATCCCTTCCCCAAAACTCAGATTATACTTTATGCCAAACCTGTTTGAAAATAATGACCTTACAATTAATATGAGGCCTTCAATAACAGCAAAAGCTACCTAACAGTCTCAACTAGTAAAAGTTTAGAAAATTCCCATCTCACCAGGTGAAATTCTAATTGCTATAACTGGCAAAATAGGAGAAAGTTTTCTGAAAGAAACACATGAGACAGTGTAAAGATATTATTAGAAGTTAAGGGTATGAGAAGGATGCTGTAAAGTGGTTCAGTCATTAGACAGTACCAGCAAGTACACTCGACACCATCAGAATTATTGCAATAATTGATTGATAGAGTCACTAATTTTCTCTTTCCCCATGACAGAGCTACATAATACATGATTAGGTCATTTGAAGAATGCGAAATCAGTGCTCTACACTTGCTATAGAAGTGTGGACAAACCAAGAAAAAGTAATTGCTATATAATGCACATTTGTTATTGTCTCAGATTATCC
Organism: Cynocephalus volans; assembly: GCF_027409185.1. Lineage (NCBI taxonomy): Eukaryota > Metazoa > Chordata > Mammalia > Dermoptera > Cynocephalidae > Cynocephalus > Cynocephalus volans. The sequence continues at coordinate 99,832,277 of NC_084460.1, read as the reverse complement.
AGCATCCTAGCACCATTCTTTTAGGATGGGGGATTGGTTTCTAAATGAGTAAGTCTTGATGGAAGACAGACCCCACCTCTACTACTGAAACTGAAGAGGTCTGATAATTCCCTACCCACCCCGAACTCCCATCCTACCCTAGCCTGGGAATTCGAGTCTTGAAGTGATGCAACTGCATGGAGACATTTGGGTAATTATTTATGGCATTGCCCCGAGGAGTTTACATCATTCCTTGGCACTGTCTGCAGGGACAGCCTAATAAAATGGTTCATTTGGCCATTTGGCCTTCTTTTAACCCTTTGCCTAGATTTTTTCTTCTTTACCCATCTTTCAAGCCCTTTTTCCTAGTCGTCGCATTGATTTCGTGAACTACTTATTACCTGTCCAGTAAATGCTTTTTTCTTTTTCATTTAAGTTAGCCAGAGTTAGTTTCTGTGGCTTGCAGACAAGAACTTGAACTCTCACTAGCTCTTGATACCTAAATCATTACTCTAAAGATCATAGAGAACACACACAGGCAAAATTACTAAAATGAAATAATTAACAATAATAACTTTTGGTAATTGAGGTATAATTGAAGTTCTGTGCTTCCATTTGAGTTTTTTGCAAAAGTCTTATACACTTTTGATTCAATTAATTTAATGAGGAGCCCACCCAAATAGCAATTCTAAAATGTGTTTTACTTTACTGTAATCAGTGTCTCCAAAAATGCAAATATGAATTTACTGATAGAGGGCTAATCCTTGGAAATAAATATTAATGTCATGGACTACTTCTGAAGAAATTCAGGAAAAAATAACTTCCAAATTGGCATGAATTCTTTTCCAAAATCTTTCCTCTCCTGAAAAGGTAAAAGTTTTCCAACTTTGAAACCCTTAGAGATTATTCAAACTCATAATTCTTTCTCTTCACTATGAATATTTTAATACTAACCATTAGTTCTTGCAGATGATAAGCAATTAAATACTGCTCATACTTACGTAAACAACAAATACATATATATTTACAACATTTAAAAAAAATTTACTTGTAATCTTTTCATAAAGAATTAATGTAATAGCCTCAGGTAAAGCAAATTTAAACAGAAGATCAATTCAAATTTGGTAGCTAATATCAGTAACCACTTACTTTATGATCATATCTACCACTGTTCTAGTGACCTATGTGAAAGTGAATAGCACTTAATTTAAAGACATGATTTGCTACATCCTCCATTACTACAGTAGTCTCCAGAAACTACTTAGTTACTAATACTCATTCATGATTTCAAATATAGTTCCATGTAGTTTCAAAAAAAACTAGACTTTCCTTTATGCCATAGCTTTGAACTGCTTATACTGATTTTGAAAAATTGCCAGTATTATTCCACAGGCATTACATGAGTTGGGTTCTACAAATGATGGAAATATTACAGAGATTTAAAAATTCTTTAACTTCCTGTCAAAAATAACATCAAGGCTAAATTCAAAGATATATATATATATATATTATAGGGTGTGTGTGTGTGTGTGTGTGTGTGTGTGTGTGTGTGTGTGTGTGTGTGTGTGTGTAAAACAAACTCTTGACCCTTCTTTCTGAACCTTGACTACAATTCTGATACAATTTTGATTCCTGTTTGTGGCGTCTTTATAGGGCTAGATATACACAGTATTCAAATTAGCTACTTTTTGCTGAAAATGTACTTTTGTAACCCTGGTTAAGTTGGTCCTTGTATTCTCAATATTGATCAAATTCAACACTTTCCTTTAAGATTTCTTTTTACACTTTTGTGAGAATCTTATAGATGCCTGATTTTTTTAATTGCACTTGCAGCTAATTGCATATCTGCAAATAAATTGAGAGCATATTAATCTAAAATAATTTAGTTATTCATCTTTATTAAGCTAAAAATTTCAGTTTGGATTTATATGCTTTTGTTGGAATCCAAATTAAACCCCTAAACTAACATACTTTTTCTTTTGTCTCTTACTTCAATTCACAAAACAAAAAATTTTAAATATTCACAGATGACATAAATTTATATGTCATATAAATTAATATATTTTGAAAGTAGAATATGACAAAAAGTGAAATTTCAATAAATTTTCTTTTCACAATGTGTTTTAAATGAGCATGTTAATTTTTCAAGATAGTATCATTATGAGATGACTATTCACTATGAAATTGCAGTGATTTCAAACATTTAGCTTTATTCATATTTTCTAACCATTTCAATAACTTTATTTTTCCTGATTAGAAAGTCCCTTTTCTCCTTCTTCTTGGCAGAACATGCTTCACTATAAAACCCACTGTCATTTATACTTTAAGCACTGGAGTTAAAAAGGGAAAGTTTCTTAATGATAAAGTGACATTTATATTGGTGGCTGAATACAGGAAATATTGTGTTGTTGCTCCATACATACCATTAGTTTGGAAATATTTTGTCTTAGATTGTTTTTGGTAAAAAAGCAATAAATAATAATGATAAAATATATTATATATATATAATATATATATATATATATATATTATATATATATTTTAGTTGCCAAGAAAGAAGTCAAACTAGCAAATGGCTTAAAAAGGGCAAGCAACTTGTAAGCCAAGCAATAAACAACCAAACAAGTAAAGATATAATCATACAATTTCATGTGAGCCAAGAATGTGTACAAGGCAAATATAAATAATAAAATAGTAAAATCATTGCTAATTGAATCATAACAAAATGTATACTTTACCTTCTTTTGGATGAAAATATATGATTTTTATATTGCCATAGAAAAATTAGAATTGTGACTTGTTTTTAACAGTTTCAAAAAAATGAACATTTAACAATTTAAAAATATTATTCGTGTTGTACTAACTATATGTGTCAATTCTGAAAATGTGCATATAAGAAACCTTAAGATCATCTAGTCCAAGCTGTCAAGCCTGGCTAGAATAGCATCATTTGGAAATCTATATAAATGCTGATGCTGTTCCCATACTAGCCCAATTAAATGAGAATCTTTGGCTATGGGGCTCAGACATCAATATTCTTAAGTAGTTCCCCAGGTGATACGAATGGATTGAGAACAAGTGATCTAGCCCCAAAGCTTCATTTTTAGACAACAAAACAGATCCAAAAAGAAGGTAAACTTCCCTAAAATCAGAGCTACTAAGAGGGAATGCTAGGGAGCTTACTCAAGGTCTTTTAACTCAAAAGATAGTGTGCAGGAAAAATGAAAAGTAAATGGTGAGGGTCCCTCAGGGGGGTTCAAAATCTTGCTGAGCATTTGATGTAAATAACTGTGCACATGCACCCAGGTGTTCCTTGGCTATTGTCTGTGGATGTGTGTGGGCACCCAGGTGTCCCTGGGTTGTCTGACTCATGCCCAGGTGTTCCTGGGTTATTGAACTTAAGTCTAAAGGATGAATGGCTCTGATACACAGTGCCCTTGAGATGCCCAGGAGGCCACTAGAGTGGCTGCTGCTAGCTACCTGAGCTTGCATCTGAATAAAGCCTATTAATTTTTACCCACAGCTCTCAGGATCTTTTTCCTATTACATAGCTCGTGGACCTGCAGGTGAGGGGTTTGTGACTTGGTCTGTACAATGGGTTTGTAGGGTCTGTGGGCCCTAGCAATACAACTGGTTACGTTGGCAGGATTCTTACAATTGCCCTAGCAATACACAGTGTTAAACATGAAGATGGCCTTTAATTTTTCTTCCTACTTTTATTTGTAACATGACCCTCCCTCCAATATAATTGTTTATATCAATAAAGCCAAATACATATATCATCTCTATTTTTATTTCTTTTTTTTTTTTTTCTGATATGTCCTCCTCCAAGATTTTGGAACACACATAGAATCTAGAAGTTCTATCCTCCAGTTCTCAGATCCAACACATCTCCTTGCCCCTTGAATGCACTGCACCATGAAGCTCTGATTGTTTCACCTGTCTATCTGCTACTTCAGAATAATGCAATATTTGTGATGGATGGAGTATGATAAACCACAGTGTTCTTTGCTGCTTCTGTTTGAGTTAAAATTGCCCTTATTTTGAGACAGGTATGGTTTCCCTTCTCACCAGATGAGGCCACAAAAGCAGCAAACCTACTGATATGTATCTAAAGTACTGGGCTATGAACTATTAAAGATGATGATTCAGCTAGAAGCTGAATGTCCTTGCACATAATAGGCACATAACAAGTCTTTGGTGACTGAAGAAAATGATTCTATCTGAATTCTGGTACCATATCTTTATTAAACTACTCCAAAATTAAGAGATTTAAGTAAGGAAATTACATTTTTCTTCCACAAAGTACTATAGATTTAGATTATATAGATTTTTTGGATCTTGTCAGTGGGGTATTAGGCTGAACTGTCAATTTTAATTTTTCAAGAAAATTGGATTTTGATTAACTGAATGAACAGCACATTCTCAACCTGGGATGGAATGGGATCTGTATGTCGATCAACTTCAGTCCTGTGAGTTATTTAGGAAATTGTTAATGACCACTTGGAATTGCATCAAATTACATCTACCCCAAAGGATAGAAACTGCGATATTGAATAACCTTTCAGTTAAACGTGGGGAGATAACAGTCTATTTGAGTATCCAGTTAATGGCATGATTCCCTGTTCCTTTTTATTTTCAGCTAGCTTACTGTGGATATATGTAAACGCTAAGTGACAGCAAGCTGATCCTGTGACATTTCTATTCAAATATGGATGAAAAATAGATGTCCAGATCAAGCTTAGAGCCTTCCAGCCTTTCTTAACAAGGAGGCTAATTCAGACTTGTTTCCTTGTTAATTTTATACATATATACAATTAAAACATTAAAAACACCCATTTATTACTCAATACCTACTGTAGCCTGGTTATTTACAAATATTGTATTATTTAATCATAGCAGCTCTGATTGGTAAGTATTGTGCTTTCCACTTAACAAATGATAAAACTGATGTTTAGAGAATTGAAGGATATACAAGACATAAACACTTGAGCTAAGATTTGAACTCGGGTTTAACTCAAAACTCCAGCTTTTACAACTCACACAATGCTGCCTTCTGCATTTCATGCTATATTTTACCTAGATGCTTAGGATCTTTTATCATCTTGGTGACAGAACTCACTAATATCATGTAGCAACTGTGGAGGTAGGCAGTCCCATGGCTAATATGTCTGGTCATTTTTATGAATTTAAGTTTAAAGAATTATTTTAGTGATTTTCTCATTCAGTAGATACTAAATTTTTCCAAGTTTTCTAGAAGGCTGAAAGAAGACCAGTACTTTGACAACAATTTCTAGGTTGTTTTTCCTTAACAAAGAGAAACAGAGATAGAAAAAGAGAGACAGGACAGAAGCTGAATGTGACACTTAGTGGCAGTGGCTTTGTTAGGTAAAGAAACTTCATTATGGTATTAATAAAATGACTTGGACCCTTCTTGATTAATTCTTTTGTGTTAAACACCAGTAGGTGGAATATAATACGTTAACTAATTTAAAACATCTTTTTTTTTTTTAACTTGAACACAATAGTTCTGGAGGTATATATTCCCTGCTTTTCTTCAGGTCAGCTGTAGCAAGCAAAGTATGTGATACCTACAATCACATGAGAAGTTCTGAATTATTAATGCTAGGTGAGACTAGTTCCAGAGGTCCTCTGGGCAGCATTTTTGAAGAACAGACCATCTACTAATTTTTCTACCACAAACTTAGTAACTTAATAAAGAATAAGATTTAGTAATTTAGTCAATATCTCATCATTAAATGTCAATTTAAAATAACACAAAAAACATAGGATACATCAAACAATTCATTATACCAAATTCTAAAGTATCTTTTTTTATACCTTTCAAAACCAGTGAGTATGATTTCAAATAAAAAAGCAATGTAGACAATAATAAGCATGATCAATCACCGATCACATTATATGTAATTCAATATATACTAATTGCATATTTCATTTTCAAATAATGAACTTCACTCATGCAGAAAATTATTAAAACTTTCTTCAGTGAGATGATAGAACTATTTACCTAGATTTGTCTGTGACTAAAGAACATAGATTCTAACATGCATCAACAGGATTACACTTTAATTTTAAATCCATGGTTTACTTCAATATTTTACTCAGATTTTCAGATAGCTTCAATATGCTGAAGAATAAGTACTTCTGACAACCAAGTAGATCTAAAAACAAGAATATTTAGTCTAACGTTAACTCAAAAGATCATTTACTCAGCCTCCTTGAATTTGGACAGATTTGAATTTAATCCACGACTTTATAAATAATCATCTATAAAAAGACTCTAGACTTTTTCTGTGAGAATATATTCTACTTGTTTTCTCAAATTGTTTCCCATATTTTAATCTGCTTTGTTTTCTTTTTCTCTTAGCATCTCATGTTTTTGTTTTTCTCAATTAGTGTTTTATCTGCTTCTCTTAAACAAGTGGTTCTCAAACTTGGTTGCACATTATTGTTATGTGGAGAGCTTTTTTAAAAAAAAATAATAAAATATGTCAATGCCTTTGTTGTATTTCCCAAAGGTTCTGTTTCAATTGGTTCCAAGTGAGTCCCAAAGATGTGTATCTTTTAAAAGCTTCTCAGATGATTCTAATACACAGCCACTGGGCAACACTGCCTAGATCTTCTAACGGCAATACTCATAAATATCTACAGAAATATAAACTATTTATTAAAACATCAGAAAGAATAGTAATTACACATGACATAGCTATATTTAAAACATAGCATAAAGCAAATAGAGGGCCGAGCCCATGCGCACTCGGGAGAGTGCAGCGCTGGGAGCGCGGCGAAGTTCCCGCCGCGGGTTCGGATCCTATATAGGAATGGCCGGTGCACTCACTGGCTGAGTGCCGGTCACGAAAAAGACAAAAAAAAAACCAAAAAACAAATTTTAAATCATGTAAGGGTCTCATCCAACATGTTGAATTAGGTTTGGTCAAGGATAATAAAGGATCCCCTTATACATACATACATAAATAAATAAATAAATAAATAAATAAATAAATAAATAAATAAATAAATAAATAAATAAATAAAGCAAATAGAAAAGGATATTAAAAAGAAAAAGAAAAAAACTAAAAAAATCCCTGCTACACATTTAAAGTATCATAAATTAACTCAATATAAAGATTGTCATTAATCTTAATCTCCTATTCCCTTACTAGCAGAAGCTTCCTGAACTATTTCTACTGTGGTGAAAGAGTTGTAGCTTCTCTGTGATAGCCAAGTTTGTTTCTGTCATGTTGAGCCTGAGAGCATCAGGTGCCAAAGTTTAGGGAATGAGGTTATACCTGGTAAGGAAGAAAGTATCAAAGGGACAATAGCTGCAGCTGTCGCAGAAGCTAGGCACCCCCTGGCCAACGAGGCCCAGCAACTCTTTAGCAATCCTCAGCCCCACTGCACTTTATATTCTCCTGGGGAGCTTTGAAACCCAGGCCCCGCTGCCCCAGAGATCCGACAGGGGGCTCAGGCATTTCATGTTTTCAGCCTCTCCAGGGGTTTGTTAAGCACAGCCAGAGTGGAGAGCAACTGACTCGGATGGGTCTGAAAAATCCTGAAGGTCATATGAATGTAGTCAATTTGTAATATCTCCATGATAAAATATGATGGTCTCCTCCTCACTTCCTCACACACCTTCAACTCCCCTTTCTGACATATCTTCCCTTTATATTTAAAGTTTGCTCTTACTCATTTTGAACTTTTAATTCTTTAAAATAACTGGGGGTTGGAGATAAGAGAGTGTAAAGCTGCGCGACTACGCCAGTTGTTGGGTTGAGGCAATAGCTACGCTAATTGTATGGCTAGGCAATTCCATAACTAAAGCCAAAGCGTTTCATTATTTTAGTTATACTGTTTCCATTTGTATTGTCAGGGCTAGGGCTCAGACTCTTCAAACCCACTGTACAGACTGGGTCCCCAGACCCCTCACATGCAGGTCCATGCTAGGTGATTGGGAAAGATCCCAGGAGCCATTGGCAGATGACATGAGCTCAGTCCTCAGCAGCAGCAGCAGCTTACGGCAGATGCAGCAGCAGAAGCACAGCGGCAGCAGCCTCTCAGGGCATCCCGGGGGCACTGGCAGCAACAGCCTCCAGCAGCAGTAGCGGCAGCCTCCCTGTGGCCCTGGGGTGGGGGGGATGCCCTGTGGATCACAGCCACTCATCCTTTATTGTTAAGTCCATAACCCAGGACACCTGGGCACACGTGCATATTTACATCAAATGCTCGGCAAGATTCTGAACATCTGAGGGGCCCTGACCATTTTCCTATATTTTCCCTACAGAGTATTGTTATTTGTTACACATCCTCTAACTCACAAAGTAGCTTTCAGAGGTAAATAGATATTGAGACTTTGATCTTTCTGCTACATTTTGTTTAGCTTTATTCTCATTCTTCACAGTTTAGGTGTTGAACACATCCTACATTATTCCTGATAAGTAAAAAGAAAATGGCCAACATAATGACAAACTGTAAAGCATCTTCCCTTTCTTCTCTACTACCCAGTTGCAAAATGGGTTTTTTAAAATTTTTATGATATTAATAGTAATAAAAAAGTAAGCAAGCACACACACAATATTATTATAAAGACTATGTACCAGGACTGCTCTAAACACTTTGCAGTTAATAATTCACTTAATCCTAGTAACAACCCCAAAACGAAAACAATATTTTACCTCCATTTTACAGATGAGGAAAAAGAGGCACGGAGAGATTAAATACATTTCTCAAGGTCACCTAGCAAACATTTGACCTTTAAAACCTGTGCTGTTAACTACAAATGGTATGTTGCCTCTATGAAAATTAAGATTTATCTCCATAGAGTAGATAGATGATTTACTGCATTATTATGCTTTATAAAAGATAGGTTCAATCTTCATAATCCAGGAGGATAATGCAACAGAAATAAAGTTCGGTTTTTATACTTTTCTTTTTCTAGTGATAAAAGTATTAGGAAGGCACCTTGAAATCCCTAAAGGCAGTCTCAGGTTTTCAAAAAAAATAAAAATAGGTATATGCATGTTGAAATCATTTAGGAACAATCAGTTAGAAAATTAAGCTACATCAGAGGCTTCTTAAAGAAGGAATTGCTTTGAGTTAACTCCGGGCAAATCCCCCAGAAGAGCTGGTATAGATTGGGTGAGTAGTTCCATCAGCTGGGGAAAAAGATGAGAATTAAAGAGATCTCACATTTTTAGGAAAAATTGAATTGCTCTATAGTTTCAGAACAGTTTAGAGATGTGCATGCTTCTTAAGCTTGAAAGGACATTTATACTTGTGAGTGTATATTTTTTTCTTTTGGGGGGGGCTATAGATTTATTTTCAAAGGGCAAAACACTAAGACAATTTAAATATAAGTCCAACAGAACTACGCTGTCAAAGTCAGCAATAATGCCAAAATGCGTTCTTACCAGCAGACACTTGCCAGCATCATCTGGGTCTTCTCTCAGTGAAGAAAAGGGGTCTGAATTTTGTTCATATATACATCCTTCTTATAGGCAGTGTAATCTACAATTTCTTGTGAACACATTAACTTTTCCGCATCTATATCAGGAATTTCAAACCTAAATTCTTCTTCCATGGCCATGATTATGTCCACTGCGTCCAAACTGTCTAAGACCAGGTCTTTCAAAAAATGGGAATCTACCGAGAGCTTTTCTGGGTCACTTTTGTCAGTTTCAAGACGTAGAGAATAGGGTCTTTGATTCCCTTTAACGTCAAAAGGGAGCGTCGCTATACTGGCCACATAATTGTGTCACTCTACTTGGAATCAGAGCGAGCACGAGGACAGCTGAGGAGCCCTGGGCCTCGTCCAGGTCCCCACGGCACACAGAGCGGTGCTGAACATGGGGACCGGCGGCGGACCCAGGAGGAAAGGACACGAGCCACCACGGCTACGCTGACCCACGGCGCTGCGGCTTCCCTCATTTTTCTATTTTATAATAAAATCCTGTGGCTTCTCTGGGTACCTTCTATAATTTCTTCTCAAAGAGACCTGACTTGGGTACCTACTTATTTGTTTATTTATTACTGAAACATTGATTATACATATTTGTGGGGAACAGAGTTGAATGTCAATACATGTATACAATGCATACATGTAATCAGCATAGTCATTATTATAAAAGTTAATCATTTCTTTGTGATGAGGACATTCGATCTCCCCCCTTCTAGCCATTTGATAACGTGCAATAAATTGTTGTTAATAATAGATGCCTAGCTCCACTGTACACCCAGAACTCATTTTTCCTCTCCAGCTGTCACGTGTCCATTAACCAACCTCTCTCTATCCCTCTACCTTTCCCCCTCTCCCACCTCTAGTAACCACAGTTCTGCCCTATTTAGACGTTTTAGAATTTTACATAAAGCAGCAAGTGTTGAAAATCCGTCGTATTTTTCAGCACTAAATCCTTGTTACCTTCCTATGTGATATATTTGATGTATCAGTTTTCTTTAATCTTCCCTAGGAATTATGTACCACATACTGTGAACATTACGGTCCTAATTTCCAATGTCCCATTGCAGAAGAAAACCATCAAAAGCTTTCTAACTTTTTATTCACAATATTTGATGGTTCAAATCATAGAACAAATTTGTATTATGTTAATTAGCCATGAGATGACCTATCAGGAGCAAGAACAAATATCTAGATCTGCTATCTTAGAAACATGGCTGAAGGGCACTATTTTTTTTTTTTTTTTTTTTTTTTTTGTGACCAGCCGCACCGAGCGCACCGGCCATCCCTATGTAGGATCCGAACCCGGCGCTCCCAGCACCGCACTCTCCCGAGTGCGCCACGGGGTCGGCCCTGAAGGGCACTATTTATATAACATATCTAGATCACTTTATCATGTTATTTGCGCCAATTTTTTTGTTCAAAGTTTTGGAAATTACTGCTGATAATTTCCTACATTATAACCATATTTATAAACCCTTAATCAAAGAAAATAGAGCTTATGCTAGAAAATTGATACGGCATTACCCAATTGATACCAGCTATTAAAAATAAATATAAACTATAAGGAAGACATTACTTTTAATCTGTTAAACAATGAAAAAGAATGGCATTAATAGGGTAGACGTTAACAATTTTATTTTACAATAAAATAAGTTAGAAAATATATTTGCTAATTACTGTGCTCCATTTCTCTGAACTTAACTGTCTCTAGAAGGTAACAAGCACACAAATAAATGCTAGCATTTGTTATTTTATCGTTGTTGCTACTATTTATTATTATTTATTATTACTATTAGTTAATTTCTAGGCTTTGATATGTGGTATATGGATGGCCATATTTTAAAGTATGCAAAGAAAATATTAAGAGATTTCATTTTAAAATTTCTGTTTTTTACATAGGCTATATAATTTACACAACACAATTTGTGTTATTTGCCTTTTTTAAAATTTTGCTATGATGCACAATCAAAAAAGTTCGGAGACTTCTGGCCTAGACATAATGCCATATTAAAGTAATCTCATGACAGTTTGCCCTTTAAAAAACAATTAAACTACTTGTTATGAATTAAAAGATTATTCCCAGTTTATAGGATGATAAGTAGGATGTTAATGGCATAAAAGCCACTACCAATAAAGCATACCAGTATATATTAGCCAGAACTGCTGAATCTGACCCAAGCAGACACCTGTTCAGTCTGACCAATATGGGCACCAGTCAGTGGCAGGTCCTCAGTGCCTAGGGTGGCTGTCTATTCAGGCAGGTATAACGTGGTTGCTCTATGAACAGGATCATGAAAATTCACTCTGGCTCCCACAGCTGACTTCTCCAAGGCCCTTGCCTGCCCACTGCTGATCACATGATGTGTGGTAAGTTCAGGAACCAGCTTCTGAATGCAGACACAGTTCTCACGCTCTCTGTGGCATCCCTACCCTGATTCACTATCATAAGCTCAAACTCATGGGTGGAGAGCCAAATAAAGTACTCAGGCTGCAGGTGGGCCTTTTTCGTCTTTTTTAAAGGTATGATTCATCATCTAAACAAATTTTGAATTTTATTCCTATTTGATAGAACATTCATTCACTCTCCTTCAGCCACAGCCTCCATCACTAATTATAAGCTTACATTCACAGCTTCAGTCATCAGCTTTACCTGCTTGGCCCTGAAGGCATTTTTGAATGTGTAACGCTTGTGACTAACCTGTGAACTACAGGTGGGCAGGGATTATGTCCATTTTATTCACTGCTCTGTATTTGACACCTAACAGAATGCCTTACACATTGCAGGCTGCTATCATTAACATTTGATGAAGCAAAAAATATAAAAATCAATGAATAGCAGCCTTATATTCAGATTTTCAGAGTGAGCATCAGAGGGGAGATAAAATTTGTAGATGCCCACCCTGATAATCTTTATATCCCTTAAAAATGACCATTATTTATACCCATTAACTATGGCAAATGGATGCAAATTAAGGTAGGCTATCTCAACTGGTTACTATGCTACCAAATTATAAATGCTGTTTTCTGATTCCTGGAGGTAAACGGTTACCAAGACTCTAGACCTTCATTTCTGTGGGTGCACTCAATATACAAGATATTGCTCTAAAAGACAAACAACATATAGATGCTCTGGCACCTGTCATATCCTTTTTAATAATAATCTGTCTGAGAGAGAGAGAGAGGTGGGAAAAGCGAATTCTTAACAGCTGAGATAAACAAAGCAAAGACAATATCCTTTCATTGGTACAAAATCTGTCACTCTTATTTATGAGTGGCTCCAGGGTGGAGTGTGAAACCAAGAAAGGTTATTGTCATCAACATTTCTTTGTAATAGGCTAGCCCTTGAATTTTTGGCACCTAGCTCAACGGCTTTTGGACAGGCACTTGGAGACAAGAAAACATTTTCATCACATCCTTTATGCTTTTTTGAAACCTTTCTATTGCTTAAAAACACACAATGGTTCTTAATCTCAGTGTAGAACAGAAATTTCATCTCCAAAACTGAGAAAACATATGCTGGCAGGGAAGTACAAAATGATTGCCTCTTTCTAATACCTGAGGTAGTAGCATGATAATAACTGTGTAAGACAACTTCTCCCTTCTCTCAAAATAATTATGGCTCTCTAGAATTCAGCATCTGTGCTACCAGATGTTACTGTCATACACGTAAGCAATGGGTTTGAGCACTGCACAAAACTGGCCAGCTTCCAAGAATCTTTGTCTGAATACCTCAGCAGAAGCAGGTGGCTTTCTGGAGTCCAAGATTTTAAGTACCATACCACACTAATTCAGTTCCATAAAGAGAAAACGGTTCCCTCTAACAATGCATTGAATCTGTTCAGGTTCAAGCTACTACTTTGGTGCTACATCTAGACACTTTTTATAGCTATGTTTTAAATGAAAGGAATATAAACTCTAACATTTAATATCACTAATGAAAATAAAATAATTGCACACCAAAAATGTGTTATCATTTTTTTTTTTTCAAATATGTAACATCCTGCTATTATGGCAAATGGCTTTGTAAGAACAGGAAGAAAATATTATTTCTTAGAAAAAGATGTAAAATTAATGTTTTAGGTAGGCTGTCATGGTTTAGTTACCCAATGTAGTCAATGTTAAGAAGACATTAAAATGCTAATTAGGAGTGTATTGGTCCATTTCTGTTGATTATAACAAAATACACAGAATTGGGTATTTTATAAAGGAAACAAAATGTATTGCTTACAGTTTCAGAGGCTAGGACATACAAAGGCAAGGAAACCCATCTGTTGAAAGTTTTCTTTGGTGGTGACTTCAGTGATGGCAGGGTATCACATTGTGAAAATGACATAGCAGAAGAGTGAGAGACTAACCTCCTCATTCTCTCTCCTTTTAAAGCCCTCCAAACCACGCCTCTGACCACCATTTTTAATTCATTCATTACAGCACGGTCCTGCAATCTAATCACCTCTTCAAGGCCCCACCTTTCAATTACTATAATAGGATTTCCCACCCTCTTAACACTGTCACAGTGGAGGTCAAGTTTTGGTGGTACACTCAATCCAAGCAAGACATTATAGTGAGTTTTATTAAAGTATTTAATAATATTAGGTGTAATTCTTAAAATTTGAGATTGTTCTTTTTTGATGTTAAAATAGGCCTCAATTTATGAAATAGTGATAGTTGATCATGGTTTCATTTTTCTTGTCTTTAGTAATTAAAAGCTGACAATCACAAAAAATTTTTGAATAAATTAAATGTAAAATATTTGTGTTTCACTAACATTTAAAAACAGGGTTGCTTTCCTTAACTCCAAATTTACTTCAGAAGATGTTAGTTGACCTTTCCCTTTGTCACAGGCAAAAAACAGTGTTTTCACCCAGAAAGATGGACAAATGCAGATAACTACAGAACTGTATTAAAACGATGTCATTAATATCATGTGCATTTTTTTTGTTAAAATAAATGATCCATTTCAGATCTTGGAAGAAAAGTATGCATCTGCAGGATGTCAGTAAATCACAATTTAATTACATTTAGTTTTTAAAAAAAACACCTTTTCTTTTTCAAAAAGAAAAATCAAACCAGCAATTTTGCATATAAAAAGCAAAATAGTCAAGTAATTGGTTTTCCTTACTCCTATTTTGTCATCAAGTAGTTACAGGATAAAACACACACATGATGAAGGAAAACAGTAACTGTGAGTCTTTTTCATTATTTTTTTCCTATACAATTCATGTGATTGAAACCATTCATTCTTCAAATGACTTCATCCAGCACACTATTAGTAATACATGGTGTAGCCTTACTTTGCAAAGTGAGATAAGTAAGCCTCTCTGTGAATCTCATTTCATCTCTGATTTATCTGTATTTTTCTTCTGCATTCTCTCACTATTAATCACTTCAGTTTGTCAGTTACTTATTAGTAGTCCCACCAGAGGGCAGACAGGGGAAGGCTCAGACAACAAAACTCAAATATGCACACTGATGATATTTATTCATTTTGCTATCAAAGCTGGAGAACAGGGGTATGGTGCATGTTTGATGCTTATTTCAGACAATTTTACATTATTTTCATAGCTCTTCTCTTGTCTCTGGGTAAACCAAAAACTCGTTTCATGATTTAATAGTTACCTAAAACAACTTTTATTGGAACTGAATTTATTTTGTATGAAAAAAATTATCAGAGTCAACAGACACACATGGGCCAAATGTAAAATTCAAGACAATTTTCAATAATAAGCCAATAAGAAGACTTCAAATGGTGAAAGCTTTTTTTGTTTGTTTGTTTGTTTTTTGCTATCTTGTAGGAACTATGAATCATACTCATTACCAAATACAGTATGTGTCACATTTTCCACAATGAGAATTCTGACAAAGGTGAAAACAGAGAATTATGTTAGTCAAATCTGTATGCTATAAAAACATATAAAATAATTTCCAAATCCACAGGAGTCAGTCAGTACTTGATTCTAGCTATATGTCTGGAATGATAAAAAGGAAATTTATTAATATTTGTCAAAGGAGAGAATACACTTCAAATAACTTCAAAAGTTTTGAAATGGTAGGAATAATCATTCTAAAATATATTTTTAAAAAGCTTTAAATAGCATAATAACTATAAGGAACAATAAATCATTATTGATACATTAATTTTCTGCAAAATTAGTAGAAAGCATGGATTTCTGAAATAGTAATAATTAAGGTGAAAAACTACAGAGGTGTATAAAGACAGAAATACAAAATTTAATGCTTAGGTAATCACCAAATTAGCCAAGAACTAAGAAAATCCCTTCATTCAACACTATGTCTAAACAGCTTTATCTTTGAGCCTAAATTCATAAATACAAGCTCAAAAAAGGTCAAATGAAAGAAGAAAAAAAATTGTGTTTTTAAAGTGATTTTATCCATTATTGTCCAAGCTCACAGAAATATAGAGAACTTACTCTGTTATAATTCTGAAGGTAACCTGTTCAAAGTCCTTGACGATGAGATCTGTTTGTGGGCTTATACTTATTGGATGCCACTGCTACATAGGTGCACTGGGAAATAGAAATTTCTCTTAATCTAATTGGAGGTATAAGAGAAATCTACAAAATTAAAAATCCAGATAGCTAAAGGAAGTGTTACCAAATCATCAGGTACAGCAGGTATTGCTATAGAGGAGGTGAAGGAACATTGATTTATAGAAGTCATCAAAACATAGTATACTTTGGCTAGGGAAATTTTGCCACCACCTAAATTAAGACAAAGGGATCCAGGAAAATGACCCTGCCTGTTCGCAAATGTTAGCTCCCTGCAAATAACAAACAAACGAACAAACAAGCAAACAAATAATTCTTTCCCTATCCAAGGATGAATGAAAAGATTTACAATTTAATATGTATGAAAAAGTCATACAGCAAGTTAAGGAAAGAGGAGCATGGTTGTGAATAAAGAGGGGGGATATTTGGGGGAAAAAATCATACAAGTGTAGAAGAATTTTGCAACTTTTATTGAAAACATGCAAGATCACAAGGTCTCTTTGAAATCTTGTAATCTTGTATGAAATGACAAGGCAGCAGTTTGAGATTCAAAGAATGCTTGACAAAATCTGAAAACACAATGGCAAAGTTAAAATCAGCATCAGAGGCATTAAATACCAGAATTGGCACCAGAGGAAGATCAGATCAGGGATTTAGGGAATAAATCTGAGGAGCTCTCCAAAAACAGAAGAAAAAAATGAACAAAATAAGCAGCACACAAAATTCTATGTATAGCATGATCATGCATGTGGGGAATACATTTACTGAGAATAAACAGAGAAAATATTCAAAAGCAGCTATCTCTGGATTGTGCAATAATGAGAGAATTTCACTCTTACTCTTTATACTTTCTGAATATAAAGAGTCTTTGTAGCTAGTATATATTATTGTTATAATCAGAAGGAAAAAATAAACATACACAGACTCAACTTGACATATGTTTTTCAAGAATATTAATTAATGGATTGGCTTTTTCTATAACAACCAATTTCTATTGTCTGGCCAGGGTTAGACTGGAGGCTTTGTAAAGCTGCTATCTTTAAATTACAAGAATGAAACTTAATTAACCTAAGCACTCACGATGGGTCTATTTCTCCCTTTCAACTCTGCACTCTTTAAATTCTATGAAGCTGAAATCTAGAATTAACTCTAGCTTGTAATAGTATGGCGTGCTGTCTGATTTTTGGTTTATACCTTTCAAGAAGCATAGTGTTCTGTACCCTTTTTTAATAACCCAAAAGGGAATGAAATAGAATAATGTGAAAAAAAATAAGCCTCAATTCCTAATATTCATATTACTCTTTTAAATTATCGTAAGCTCTTTTTAAAAGTTTTTCTTCACGTTTTTGCTTAGTTTCTCCCAGTGAAAATTTAGGATGACTTTAATTCAAATTTTTCATGAAGACAAAAAAAAATCAGTATCGTTTCTACAATAATGCATTGCATACAGCAAAGTAATATGGTGTAATGCACGGAGCACTAACTAGCTTTAAGGTTAAACAAATTGTGGCCAAATCTCAGTTCCACTATTTACTGACTGCATGTTATCAGCAAGGAGATAATCATTCCGAGTGCAGCTTCCATATATTTAAAGAAAACAGAAACGTAACTGTTAATTAATTCCCCAGATTCTTGTGGAGTTCGTTCCATGTGCTAATTTTCTATTTACAGTGATATTAGGATTTAATGAATTCCTTTCTATAAGTGTATTTACCAATTTTTAAAAAGTGCCTTTCTTATTCTATAGTAGTTTCTCTACAAAACTGTTTTTTAAATGTGAATGCTGGATTAGTTTTCTCTTTCTTTTTCCTAACATTAACAATTAAATTAGTAAAACCTTCAATATTTAATTTATGAGATGTTGTTTTTGTGAATTGTTGATGGCTGGCACAGGGTAGAGTTAGCAGTTCTACAACTAGCCTATTTTTGAAGTTAAAAAAAAATGCCTATTTTTGGAAATGGCAATTTTTTTTTTATACCCTGCTAAAAAAATTTTCAGAGGAAAGAAGTGATTTTTCAGAGCCAAAGGGAATAACCACTGCTATTGTCTAGTATATACCATTACAATTTATTTTTGCATGAGTTAACGTAGCAGAATATTTAGGTGAACTAAAATGTGGAAACCACTTATTGAGCACCTACTGCAAGATGGACACTATTAGGTAGTACATATATGAGAGAGAGAGAATGAGAGAGAGAGGGAGTATGTGTATTCACATGTGTATAATTATTCAATTCTTGCTATGATCCTTCAAGGCAAGTGTTACACTTTTGTGGATGAAGAGACTGAGGCAAGTACCCTGCCCGAATAATATATTGTGGTGGTGTCAAGTGTCAGAGTTGTGTAGTCAAATGTTCCAGGCTCTAAGGCCTGCATTATTTCTTCTAGAAAGAAGAATAAAACTGTCTAATTTAAAGATATTTATTTAAAACAAAGGCTTTTCCATATATCCATGATCATGCATTATTAAAAGGTACAATGTGATGGAAAGTATGAAAATATTCTAGAACACAGATGAAAAGATATACTGATGACAGGTATTCATATCTCTCTTCAAATAGAGTTTGACAAATTAAAATACATTTCAAATAGACAAAATCACGTGAGGATCTAATATTATAGGACGATTTATCATCCTCATAGAATGAAGTGAAGACCCAACCGTAGAACCAACTTGTCTCCACAAAATACAGAATGAGATACAACTACAAATGTTACTTGACATAGGTTGCAGTTCAGCAAATCGATGAGAAATTATTTAAACTATGTTGAAAATAGCCTTGAGTCTATAGAGCATAGCAGGAAAAAGTATGGGTTCTGTATGCAGATTTCTGGGTTCAAACCTAAGTTGTGCTCCTTAGGAGCCTTAAGAAAATTACTTCATGGCCCTGTGCCTCAGTGTCCTCATTTGTAAAAGGAAGATAATGGTACTATTTCAAAAGGTAGGTGAGAGGATTAAAATAAAATAAATAGTAACATACATAGTGAGGTCTCAATAAATGTTAAAAGTTAAGAGTAGTATATCCATATGTAAGCAAAAGCAAATATTTAAAATGGAAAAGATGATTGATTCAAAAGTTACGCATCATCATAAATGTCCTTTTACAATAAAGCACCTTAGATTTAATAATGGCATTTGCTATGTTGTTTAATTCACTGTAGAAAATTTCTTAGACTTAAATGCACAGATGAGAAAGGATTGAATTTATTCAAGGAGGACTAGAATGGTCCTAGACTAAATACATTACTACAGCTACAAAACATTGATTTTTTAAACATATATTGACAGCTTAAAATGTGCCATCCATCATGCTAGGCACTGGAAGGGTCTAAGAATGAACAAGACTTTAGGAGCTCATGAACTAATATTGAAGACAAGAATGTAGACACCCAAGGTGGTTTTCATTGATGCCATACTTTTACATCTTCAGAGAAAACAGTGACATATAAATGTTCTATGAAGGATGATGAAGATTCTCTTGACCCCTGAATTACATCCTCATCTGCTTCTGCCAGTGCCTGGAATACCTTAGTCATTTGCATAAAAGGGCAAAGTCCCCTGTTATACAATAAACATTCTCTGAAAGCAGAGTACATTAAACCATTAAACACTTAGCTCAAAATTAGTGTATTTAATTGATTTGCTAGGCCCTGAGAATTCTGAGGGAAGAGAAAATAGGAGGAATAGCCACAACACTGTAGTGTCAGGTCAGTCTGTGTAAGCACACCTGCTACTCAGCCTGAGCACTGATGTCCTCTAAACACCACAGCAGCTTTGCTGTACTTTCCTATGAAATCGATAGTTTTCTATGTAATAATGCATATTATTTTTTAGCATAGTTCACGTTGGATACCTCGATCAAGCTTTGTTACTCTTGCTTTTACTTCTAGTGCATGGGATCATCTGTCCTGCGTTCTCTCTATTAGACACCTCCTGTCTTCCCTTTCTTCTCTGTGACTGTATATACCACTTATCCATCACTTGAATCTATCTCTTGCCTATATCCATAGTTGTTTTCCTGTCTTGCCTCCCTGATAGACCCTTCACTCTAGATTGCAACTGACTCTGGTCCAACTCTGTATCTGAAAATGGCTTGTTGAGAATTGCTACAAAAAGAGTAGCAAACATTCTCATATTTCTCAGGTTGATATCAAATATTTTGCAGTATGAGTTCTCCAGAAGTAAGAAGGAAGATGGTCATTAGAGGTGACTTTCTGCAACTAAAGCAGACTCTGACCATGTGTTGAACATACTCCACATAACTGGGCAGGGATTTTTCCTTAAAGAGAAAACTCAGGGGTATGCCTCCATGTCTACCATACCACATATTTATAAACTCTAATTTCAAATGTATTTTCTGTGATATTCTGAAATCCTTCTATAGTTCCATAGTCGATTCAAACCCCACTGTAGCTATTTAGGAAAATCATCCTTTGTGCTGAAATCTACCTGCCCCATGATTCCTTGCCCATGCTCTGCCCATCCTCAGCTAATGATTAACTGACAAGAGAAGATGTAACATATCACACAGAAACCTCCTCAACTTATGTCACCACATCTATATACTTACCTTATCATGAAACAGGAGGTGCTCGGTTTCCCTGAGGTTGGTTTCAGGCCACTCCCCTGAGTCACAAACCACTCCCCTAGGACTCAAGTCCCTCCTCTCAGTCCTGAGCTACTGCTGCTTGTTGCACATATTTTTGGCACCCACACAGGGAGATTGAGACCACAGGAAGCCAATTTATGTAATTCCAGTGGCTAAGCATGCTCAGTAAAAAGGAGTTTGTCCTTGAATGACCTTCCACTGGGGTCCTAGAGAGCACTGAATATATTTTAATGAATTTTTGGTGTATATGTTGGAATATGACCAATAAGCATGCTCCAAAGGGCACCAACTGAGCGTGTACAAGGCTAAGGTACATAACCTGTTACATAACTGGGAACCACCCTCTTAGTTGAATATTCATTAGATAGTATGAATATGTATAGATTAGCCAACTATAAAGGTAGAATCCAGGAAGAAGGCAGGGCTGCTGCTCACTCCCTCTGGAGCCAGCCTGCACTTTCCTGTGAAGTGTGTATTCCTTAATCTTTACATCAAACCTGTTTTCACTTTCTACTCTGACTCTGCTCTTTATTACTTTCCTGTGGTGAAGTCAAGAACTTGGTCAACTATCCGACCTCCCCAGACCCTCTCCTCCGGAATCACTCCTACATTTTCCCTGTTTCCTTCTGCTAAAACACATCACTGTCCATTAACTTTTTCATAAAGTCCAACCGTCTTAAAGTGTCTAGTATTATGCTTTGTGGCCAGGCCCCTGTCTACATCTCCATCCTTCCCTATATCACTCCCTTTTCACACTCCTACTCCAGCCAGCCTTAATACTTCAGTTCCCAGGAATTGTCGTGCTAGCACACATCTCTGCTTGGCATGTATTTTTCACGCTGTGCTGAACACTCTTCACTCACCCTCTTTGCTTAGTTAATTCCAAGTTATCTTTTGGCTCTGTCAATTTCTCAGACAGCTAAACCTGACCCTTCAAGATGGTGTTATGTGTCCCCTTTTTCTGCATCTATAGTACCTTATCTTGCCTCTGTCATTCACTTATCACAATATGATGTCATTACTTGTTTGCGTGATTGTTGTTCCCAGTAGATTATAAACTCTCTGAGGTCAGGGGCATGAGTTTATGTTTAGTTTATCTTCCAGTGCCACATGAACACCTGATACCTACCTAATAGGTACTCAATATTTATTTTAATGAATGAATGGTTATCATCATAACGTGTGCTTGATACTGAGGGCCAGAACTGAGTTAGGCACCTGGAATGCATCATCTCACTTAATCTTCACAAGTATCCTACCAGATGGTGACAATTATCACTCAGAAACTGACACAGAGGGTTTTAGTCAAGTGCCCAAAGTCCTAATGCAGATAAGAAATGGAACTAAGATTCAAACCCAGGTTTGTCTGACCTAGGTTTATCCATATTATCTATTCTTCTAGATTATAAGTTCTTCAGGGACAGGCTCATGTCCAATAAATTCATTTCATTTAATTCATTCATTTGTTTATTCATTACCACATTGTGCCTACCACCCAATTAGCCCTAGAAAAATACTAGTTGACTGAATGGTAAATTGTCACCATTTTTATCATTATTACTCCTTTATTAGATTTTTGTTTTGCTTTTGACCCAACCACAAAGGGCATGAAAGTAATTTTCAATGCATAATTCTTTAAAGAAATGCATTTTACTGTGGAGAAATGAAAGTTGAAGGCTAATGCAATCTTCAAATATGAGAACAGATATAATTTGGTGATAAGCACCTACTCTTTGTTTCAACGGAAGATAGGATTAGAGGTAATGAATTTAAATTACAGAAAGAATGAGTGAGGTTAGAAGTTGAATAAAATTCTCTGAATATGAATAACGAAATATAAGAAGATGATACCAAGGGAAGATATCACTATCTATGTAGCATTTGAGAATAATGTAGATAGAGAACTGTCTATTTAAATAGCAAAGACATAGGAAATAAATGACCTCTTCGAGGCTTATGATTGTATGTTCCCATCCTTCTTATCTGATAATGATGACTTTTGCATTTCTAAGAAAGATCAAGTTGTGTGTATAAAGAGTGGAAGAAGAACATTTTCACTACACAAATTACAAAGTAGAGAGGAATCCAAGCTCCTTTCTCCCAATGAGTCACTTTCTCAGTCATTACATGAATATACAATGCCACATTTTATTTTTTATGATTACTAGAACAAGGATAAATTTTAAACATGAAAAAGAATCAGTAATCATCAAGGAAATGAATAATTCTGAGAGTAAATTTATCTTCTTCCTAAATATCATAGTTTATGCCTTCCAAATATTTAATCAGAATGTTTGCTTGAAAAATCTAATTTTCACCAAGAGACTTTTCAGACAAAATACCCCTGATTGTCAGAGGGTAAGATTTGTATTTGCTTTTAATATATCATTGGATAGAAAAATTCACAGAAAGAAAAATATTTCACTACTTGCAACCAAATACACTTAAAATGTATTTTAAGTAATTTATATAACCTTTGAAAAACATTTGTTAAAAAAAAGGAAACAAATAAAATCTCCATTATTTTTTCTCTATAAAAAAAAACAAAACCTAAAAAATCTTTTCTAGACCTTTAATGCAATTTATCTATTCGTGCACCACAGCTCTAAAAGTAAACTGTCAATAGTAATACATATTCAGCATTTCTTATGTGCCTTTCTTAAATCCAAAATCAGAAAACTAAAGCCATTTTTTTTAAGTATGCAGCAAACTCATTTGCTCACAAAACTTCATTTTTACTGACATTAGGTTACTTAGAATCTTAAGGTATCCCATCTAGAGTCAAATGTATGGGAACAGAAATATTAGTATGTTTTATTACCTATACTACCACAAAGACTGTTATAAATACCCTGGGGTATTATGTATTATATTACCATAATATGTAAATCTAAAAAAAAATCTAAAAATCCAGAACATCTGGATTCAAATCACCTGTATCCAAAGGTTTAAGATAAGAAACTGTGGACCTTTACCTCTGGGTGATTGCCCATGACCTATATTAATTCTTCTCAGCATTGATTCACTATTTGGTAGATCTCTTAGTCTCTGTGTTAGTCCATTTCTGTTGCTTATAACAAAAATATCTGAAACTGGGTAATTTGTAAAGAAAAAATATTTATTGCTTACAGTTTCAGATGCTAGGAAGTTCAAAGTCCAGGGAACATGTCGGGTGAGGGCCTTCTTTGGTGGTCAGCCTACAGTGATGCAGGCTATCACAGGGCAAAACGGTAGAAGCAAAGAGAAAGAGCTTCTCATGCACTCTCTTTCCAAAGCCATCAGAACCACGCTCATGGCTGCTATGAAACTACCAATGGATTAATTCCTTCACTAGGGCCTGGTCCTCACAATCTAATCACTTCTTCAATGCCCCGCCTCTCAATTATCATAATAGGATTACCTATTCTCTTACCATTGCCACAATGGGGATGAAGTTTCTAATAAGTGGGACTTTTGGGGACACAATTCAGTCCAAAGCAGTCTCCATATCTCTGTTTCCAGTCTTCTAGAACAGGCACTATAACAACCTGCTCAATTCCCTTTTTGACTTTTTTTTTTTTTTTTAAATAATATCTTTTGGGGTTTTTTAAATTTTATTTATTTTATTTTTTTATTTTTTTATTTATTTGAGGTTTTTTTTTTTTTTTTTTTTAGTTTTATTTTATTTTGTCAATATAAAATATGGTTGATTATTGGGGCCCATTACCAAAACCTCCTTCCTTCCTCCCTCTCCCCGCTCCCTTCCAACAAACTTTTTTCTGTTCGCTTGTCATATCAACTTCAAGGAATTTTAATTGTTGCTTCTTCTTCCTTCCCCCTCCCCCAGGTTGTTTGTGTATTTATTTATTTTTAGCTCGCACAAATAAGTGAGAACATATGATATTTCTCTTTCTGTGCCTGACTAGTTTCACTTAATATAATTCTCTCTAGGTCCATCCATGTTGTTGCAAATGGCAGTATTTCATTCTTTTTTATAGCAGAGTAGTATTCCATTGTGTAGATGTACCACATTTTCCATATCCACTAATCTGATGATGGACATTTGGGCTGGTTCCAACTCTTAGCTATTGTAAAGAGTGCTGCAATGAACATTGAGAAACAAGTATACCTTCGACTTGATGATTTCCATTCCTCTGGGTATATTCCCAACAGTGGGATAGCTGGGTCATATGGTAGATCTACCTGCAATTGTTTGAGGCACCTCTACACCATTTTCCATAGAGGCTGCACCATGTTGCAGTCCCACCAACAATGTATGAGAATTCCTTTTTCTCCACAACCTCGCCAGCATTTATCATTCACCGTCTTTTGGATATTAGCCATCCTAATTGTGGTGAGATGGTATCTCAGTGTGTTTTTTTTTTTTTTTTTTTTGTCTGTCGCTTCAGTGTGGTTTTGATTTGCATTTCCCGAATGCTGAGTGATGTTGAGCATTTTTTCATATGTCTGTTGGCCATTCATACATCTTCCTTTAAGAAATGCCTATTTAGCTCTTTTGCCCATTTTTTAATTGGGTTACTTGTTTTTTTGTTGTAAAGTTGTTTCAGTTCCTTGTATATTCTTGATATTAATCCTTTGTCAGATGTATATTTTGCAAATATTTTTTTCCCACTCTGTTGGTTGTCTTTTAACTCTGTTAATTGTTTCTTTTGCTGTTCAGAAGCTTTTTAGTTTGATATAATCCCATTTGTTTATTTTTCCATTGGTTGCTCTGATCTTAATGATTTCTTTCCATCTGCTAACTTTGGGTTTGGATTGTTCTTGTTTTTCTAGTTCTTTACGGTAAAGTATTAGGTTGTTCACTTGCCATCTTTCCATTCTTCTGAAGTAAGCATTTAATGCGATAAATTTTCCCCTTAGTACTGCTTTTGCAGTATCCCGTAGGTTTTGGTATGATGTATCATTGTTTTCATTAGTTTCAATAAATTTTTTGATTTCCTGTTTGATTTCTTCTTGGATCCATATGTCATTAAGTAGAGTGCTGTTTAATTTCCATGTGTTTTTATAGTTTCCAGAATTTCATTTGTTATTGATTTCTAATTTTAATCCATTGTGGTCCGAGAAAATACATGGGATAATTCCAATTTTTTTGAATTTGTTGAGACTTGATTTGTGACCTAACATGTGATCTATCCTGGACAATGAGCCATGTGCTGATGAGACAAATTAATATTCTGAGGTTGTTGGATGGAATGTTCTGTAGATATCTGCCAAGTCCAATTGGTCTAGAGTATTGTTTAGATCTTGTGTTTCTCTGCTGATTCTTTTCCTAGATGATCTGTGCAATATTGATAGTAGGGTGTTCAGGTCCCCTGCTATTATGGTATTAGTGTCTATTTCCTTCTTTAGGTCTAATAGAGTTTGTTTTATAAATCTGGCTGCTCCGACATTGGGTGCATATATATTTATGATTGTTATGTCTTCTTGATGGATCAATCCTTTTATCATTATGTAGTGGCCCTCATTATCTCTTTTTATGGTTTTTAGTTTAAAGTCTATTTTAAACTATATAAAAATATAGTTTAAGATATAAGAATAGCTACTCCAGCTCATTTTTCATTTCTGTTAGCATGGTAAATCTTTTTTCATCCTTTCACTCTTAGTCTATATGAGTTTTTATAGGTGAGGTGGGTCTCTTGAAGGCAGCATATAGTTGGGATTTCCTTTTTAACCCAGTCAGCCAGTCTGTGTCTTTTGATTGGGGAATTTAATCCTTTTACATTAAGAGTTGTTATTGAAAAGTGTTGATTTAATCCTAGCATTTTATTGATTTTTCTTTGGATGTCTTAAGTTTCTTTTGTTCCTTTCTTTCTGATTTACTGCTTGTATTCTGTATTTGTTGGTTCCTTGGGTTATAGATCTACTTTTTTTTTTTTCTCTTCACTGTTGCCATTTTTATTTTACTAGTGGGTTTTGATTTTTCTTGAATTTTTATGGCAGTGGTAGTTATTTTTCAGGTACCAAACCCAGTACTCCCTTGAGAATTTCCTGTAAGGGTGGTCGTGTGGTAATGAACTCCCACAGTTTTTGTTTGTCTGAGAAATATACTACTTGCCCTTCATTTCAGAAGGATAGCCTTGTGGGGTAAAGTATGCTTGGCTGACAATCTCTGTCTTTCAGTATTTTGAATATATCATCCCATTCCTTTCTGACATTTAGGGTTTGTGATGAAAAGTCTGATGTTAGTCTGATTGCAGCTCCCTTATAGGTGATTTGACACTTCTCTCTTGCAGCTTTTAAGATTCTCTCTTTGTCTTTGAGTTGTGCCAATTTGACTATAACATGTCTTGGAGAAGACCTTTTTGGGTTGAATACATTTGGGGATCTTTGAGCTTCCTGAATCTGAAGATCTGTGTCTTTTCCTATACCCGGAAAGTTTTCTGCCACTATTTTGTTGAATATGTTTGCAATGCAATCTCCTTTTTCCTCCCCTTCTGGAATACCCACAACTCGGATATTTGAGTGCTTAAAATTGTCTGATATCTCTCTTAGATTTTCTTTAAATATTTTTAATTATTTTTTCTTGTTTTTTGTCTGCCTGTGTTATTTCAAACAGCCCATCTTCAAGGTCAGAAGTTCTCTCTTCTGCTTCTGCAAGTCTGCTGGTTAAACTCTCTGTTGTGTTTTTTTATTTGGTTGAATGAATTCTTCAGCTCAGCAAGCGCTGCTACATTCTTTTTCAGGACATTGATTTCCTTGTACATTTCTTCTTTCAGGTCCTGTATACTTTTCCTCATTTCATCGTGTTGCCTAGCTGAGTTTTCTTATATCTCATTTAGTTTCCTTAGAATTATCACTCGAAATTTCTTGTCAGACATTTCAAGGGCTTCTTGATCTATAGGATCTAGAGCTTGAGAGTTATTACACTTTGGTGGTATACTTTCTTGATTTTTCATATTTCTGGTATCTTTCCTTTGATGATTAGTCATTGTGGCAGGGGATTTCACAGTCTACTGGTTTGATGCTATTGTCTGGCTAGGAAGCTGCTGGGGCTGCCAATTTTGTATGGCTGCCTCAGTGTCTGCTCAGTTGCCCACTAGTGCCTCAGGTGTGTGGTCACGTCAGATCTTGGGCCTCTCAGGCAAGGTGCCCCTTTGGTCAGCATGCACTTGGCCAGGCTGGGGATGGAGTCGGGTGGTGGTGGCAAGGCCTATCTGCTGGGTTGCATGCTGGCACCGCAGGGCGGGTAGTCTCCGAGCATCATGGGCCTCTCTGGCTGGGTGCCTCTCTGATCAGCGCGCTCTCAGCGGGGCTGGGGATGGAGTCGGGTTGCGGCAGTGAGGCCTACCTCCTGGGTCGCACACTGGTACCGTAGGGCTCGTGGTCTCTGCAGATCTTGGGCTTCTCCAGCTGGGTGCCTCTCTGATCGGCTCACGCTCCGTGGGGCTGGGGATGGAGTCAGGTGGTGGCAGCAAGGCCTACCTGCTGGGTCACACGTTTGCACCACAGGGCACGTGGTCCCCACAGATCTTGGCTCCTCTCTGATCAGTGCGCACTCAGCGGAGCAAAGACTTATTCATTTTTTTGCTCTTGGAAATGCAAATAGCACTCTGGCTGCACAGCTGTTCTACCAAATGCTGGGACACCCTTTTGCTCCCCCTCCTTCATTCTCGCACCCACCTTCAACGATACAGCCCTTTTGGACTTCTTAAACCTCAGTATCCTAGCCTTCTCTCGGATTTACTTTCCTTTCTGTCACTCAATTCTCATTCCGTCCTCTGCCTTGAAACTCCTTCACTATCCCCAGCCAACTTAAAATCTTCTAGGTATGGTCCCTTACCCCTATGGGCAGACATTTGGAGAAGGGAGAAAAATTATTTTCTAATTGAGGAAAATTAATG
Source organism: Cynocephalus volans (assembly GCF_027409185.1). Classification (NCBI taxonomy): domain Eukaryota; kingdom Metazoa; phylum Chordata; class Mammalia; order Dermoptera; family Cynocephalidae; genus Cynocephalus; species Cynocephalus volans. The sequence continues at coordinate 99,803,865 of NC_084460.1, read as the reverse complement.
AAGTGGTGAAATACTCTTTTGGAAAGATGACATTTGACATTATTTTTATCAGGAAATTTAAAAATTGGGTCAATTTTTGTTATGTTAATCCCACTTGTGGGAATCTAGTCTAAAAAAATCATAAATATGGAACATATTTTATCCACAAGGTTTTTTTTTAAAAGTATTATTTATAAGGTTGAAAAAAGTGGTGATAATTTGCATGCACAATAATAAAGGGGTTAAATAAGTCATGACATATCACTTTATAGTATAGCAGGAAAGCATTGTAAATAATTACCAAAAATAACAAAAAACATATTTCAAAATTATGTTATAAAATTCTAATGATATAAGGTTAAATAAACTGGTTAAAATAAAATATATGGATGCATCTTTTTCAAAAAGTATGTATACTTGTGCAAAGGAAATGTATCAGTATGCTAATTGTGGTAGATGAATAAACATATCTCTTATTTTCTTTATGCATTTTTCATTTTTTCTATGATGGGAGATTATTTTTGTGTAATGGGAAATATTTTTCTTTGATTTAAGAGAAAGAGACATGCTTAAGACTACAAAAATTTATAATACAGATTTAGTACTACTTGTCATCTTATAAGAGATCAGTTTCAGTGAATTCTATCATTAAGTTCCCAGAGCAAAAGCTTAACTGAGAGTTTTATAAGGGGAATTCTATAACATGGACATTAATCTTTGCCCACAAATGATGTATCTGTCTTTTTTTATTTTTAAACAAAAAGAGAATATTAGCTTGCTAAGAATTACTTTTAAAACCAAAGCCTTATTTGATGAATCGTTTCAAATAAATATCGTAATTTTTATCGACTTATGCAAGCACAAGGTTATTGTGACCTTTTACCCACCAAAGCTGGTAGTCACACCAAGCTGTTCAGAAAATAGAAATCTGCTAAATAGTGTTGCCCTACATAAATCAAGCCTTTAATTGGTAGCAAATTTTAAAGTATGAGGTCACTTTTGAAAAACAGCCTCATTACTGAGAAAATTCCATTTAGCATTTCCAGAAAAAAAAAAAAAAATAGTTGGATGGTGATTTTTCTCTTCAGGCATGCTCATAAAAATGTGCATCACAATGTCTGTGATAAAAGATGTCTTAGAGAAGAGCAAACAGATATAGTTCTCTCTGACCCTCTCACTGGCCTGCCTAACTCTAGGTCCCCTAATAGGTCCTTCAACCTATACCTGGGACCACTTAACTTAAACCTGCAGCCTCAGTGCTACCCTAACCTATCCTTCATGGGGAAAGTTTAAAACACTAGAGTAGGTTGGCTTTATCTATCTTGTTGAGAGATGTCCAATGACTATTTAAGCCAGACACATTGACATCAAATACTCCCAGACTGCGGTACCTGCCTTAGAGCTCTCTGCCTCCTCCAAGTCAACTCCAAGCTCCCTGCTTTGCACCTGACTTACATCCTGCCTCAGCTTCTAGCGTCTGTGTTTTTTAGCTTTCCTGTCCTCTTGGATGGAAATGATGTAACTCTGGCTCCTTCAGAAGCCAGGAGCTCTGGGCTTTCAGATACTCTGGCTCCCCACCTCACCTTATCTTCCCTCTCTCTCCTCACCCTGAGGAGTTGGTTCACAATGGTTAGTAAACTAAAAGACATGCTTTACAGTCACCTTCCTTTTGCAAGCACTCGATTCCTTCTCCCCATAACACTCGAACTTTGGGTCTGCAAATAGTGTTTAGTCTTCTCCTATGTCAGTGCTCTGTTTCCAATGTTTAATAGGCTGCTACAATGAACTTCTTAGGGTTTATTCTTAACATTTTTCTCTAGGACTGATGTGCTGTATCATTCCTAAAATTGTGCTCTCAGACCAACAGCCGAATTTTCTGGTGTTTATTTCCTAAACACTTATTTTCTTGATCCCAGATTTCTTGTTATGACACCTGCCTTTCTCTAACATTAGCACTTTCTACCCTCCAGTTACTCTTCATAGGATCTTCCAGGGTTACCTGCTCTGCTCTGAGAGAAATTATTATCTTAAGGTTCTGGACTTTATTGCTCTGGGTCTCTTGTTACCAGCTGAATTTAGGTTTTGAGATCTATATCTTATTTTGACTATTTTTTTCCAGCAATTTTTAATCACATTATTTGACAAACTTGGTGTTTGTTTATTAAAAGTTATCATATGCCAGCAAAAATCCTACTATAAGGTTTATAGTGTTGCTTATTTACACATGCTTACTGTACGAATCTGTGTTTTCATGTTTATAGGTGTTTGTGTGCATATCATTCCCTGAGAGGAGCCTAGGGATATTACCAAAAGAAATTCAAGGATTTTTCTATTACTGTAAAAAGAAATATATGCCCTCAGTCATCTTCCCAAAACAATGAATTATCAATTTTCTTAGCAAGTGTGTTAAATTATTTTGAAATAAACCTCTCATGGGTAATGATGATGCTGTATTAGAATTCTTCACATTAACTAAGAATTAACTCATTCCTTCCAGTAGGGAAATCTCTCTGAAACACTTACGAGGATTGTAATCATAACTTTAAACTGTTGAAGGATATTATTTTTGAACAAACAATTATCCCAGAGCCAGGACTGAGAGGGTAGACAGGTGTTAATGGTCTCAATTAGGATGAAGGGGGTGGGGTAATGTTTAAGAACAGCAATGCATATTATTGAATTTCAAGTTATTCCCTGCTCAGCATCATATTTTATCTTTCTCAATTAATACTCCACCCTCACCCCAAGTCTTCAGAACAGCTTTATTAACTACTGAAAATTGATACTGCTTTTGTACTTGGCTATACTTCTTACTCAACATTTATTCTAATGCTATAAATTGGGAAAATAATATTTAGGTGTCAGGGTTATTTGAGGATTAGAGATAATGTATGCAAAATAACAGGCACATAGGATCAATACATTGCAGTTGTTGTCCACTGCTGAGCTACAAAACAGTCATGAAAGAGAACCAAAAGGAAGCTGGGCAATTGGTACACTCAGGGTGTAGTGAATGTATGGCTTATGCAGACTAGCATCACCGCTTTCAGTAGATACAGTAGAATTATAAGCACACATAACTCTGCAGTTGGAATACAAAAATGGCAAGTACAGGTTAAGTTTTGGTTACAAGTTACCCTGAAGTTATTTGTCCGAGATCATTCTCTGAGGGAGCTCAGTTTCTTGATTGATGTGCCATATGTCACTTGAGCACATATTAAAAGACATTAGGGGAAAGATACCAAATCAAAACAAAAGCAAGTGAAATGTGACTGTCGACAAATCATGCCCACCCAGAATACATATTCACTGCAAATATGTGTGTGCACATGCACATCCAAACTTCTATATAACTCTATAGAAACATCAAGAAAATCACTAATCAGATGCCAGATAGATTATCTTCTGGGGAATTAACAGCTTGCATTATGTACCTAAAGATGATGCCAACTAGTTTAACCTTGGGAAAATTATTTAATCTGACTTTTGGTTCCATCATTTAAAAGCAGAAATATTCAAAATCAATATACAAAAATCAGGTGCATGTCTATACACTAACAACAAACTATCCAAAAAGGAGATTAAGAAAAAAATCCCACTGCCAATAGCATCAAATGGAATAAGATACAAAAAGGTAAAACATCTGTATGATGAAAACTATAAGACACTGATGGAAGAAACTGAAGAAGACACAAATAAGTGGAAAGATATCACATGCATATGGATTGGAAGAATTAATATTATTAAAATGTCCATACTACCCAAAGTTATCTACAGATTTAAAGCAATCCCTATCAAACGTCCTATGGCATTTGTCACAGAAATAGAAAAACAATCCTTAAATTCACATGAAACCACAGAAGACCCCCAAATAGCCAAAGTAATCTTGAGAAAGAAGAACAAAGCTGGACATATCACACTCCTTGACTTCAAACCATATTACAAAACTATAGCAATAAAATAGTATGGCACTGGTATAAAAACAGACACATAGGACAATGAAACAGAGTAGAGAGGTCAGAAATAAACCCATGAATATATAGTCAACTAAATTGACAATGGCACCAAGAATACACAATAGAGAAAGAATAGTTTCTTCAGTAAATAGTGTTGGATAAACTAGGTATCCACAAGCAAATGAATGAAATTGGACTGTCAAACTATATGGAACAATTAACTCAAAATGGATTAAAGACTTAAAAGTAAGACCTGAACCTGTAAAACTCCTAGAAAAAGACACAAGGAAAAATCTGTGGCATTGGTCTTGGCAATGATTTTATTTTATTTTTTTTTTGCATATGACACCAAAAACAGAGACAACAAAAGAAAAAATAAACAAGTGGGACTACATCAAACTAAAAAGTTTCTGCATGGCAAAGAAAACAGTCAACAAAATGAAAAGACAAGCATGGAATGGGACAAAATATATTTGCAAACCATGTATCTGATAAGAAGTTAATATCTAAAATATATCAGGAACTCATAAAACTCAATATCAAAAAACTGAACAACCTGATTAAAAAATGAGCAAAGAACCTGAATAGACATTTTTCAAAGATATATACATGGCCAGCAGATATATGAAAAGTTTCAAAACATCAATAATCATCTGCAAATGTGAAGCCAAGCCATAATGAAATATCACCTCATACCTGACAGAACAGCTATTATCATAAAGACAAGAGATGACAGGTGTTGGCGAGAGCCTGTGGAGAAATGGGAGTCCTTAATACACTGTTGATGGGAATGTAGATCGGTCACACAGCCATTATGGAAAAGAGTACAGAGGTTCCTCAAAAAGTTAAAAATAAAAACACCACACGATGCAGCAATCCTAATTCTGGGTATATATTCAAAGGAAATAAAATCAGTTTCTCAAAGAGATATCTGCACTTCCACATTCATTGATGCATTATTCACAATAGCCAAGATATGAGAACAATCCAAATGTCCATCAATAGATGAATGGATAAAGGAAATATGATACATGAAATATGCTTTGGCCTTAAAAAAGAAGAAAATACTGTTATTTGCAACAACATGGATCAATCTAAAAGACACTTTGCTAAGTGAAATAAGCCAAACAAAGAAAGACAAACACTATATGATATCACTAATATGCAGAATCTTTACAAGTCAAACTCATAAAAGCAGAAGGTAGAACTGTGGTTCTGAGGGGCTGGGGGAAGGGCAGAATGGGAGATGTTGGTCAAAGGATACAAACTTTTCACTTCTGAATAATTTATGGGGATCAACTATACTGCATGGTGACTATAGTTAATAATTATTTACTTGGAATTTGATGAGAGCAGATTTTGAGCGTTCTCTACACAAACACACACACACGGGTAATTATGAGTGGTGATGGATATATTAATATGACTTTAGTAATCAGTATACAATGTAGATGTATATCAAATTTGTCAATTAAATATCTTAAATAAAATAAAATTTAAAAATAAATAAAAGTAAAAACGTTGGATCTGATGACATTTAATGTCTCTTCTAGTTCTGACATCATAGGATCTATGAATTTGTAGAAATCATAAAGAATCCAAAATGAAAATAATGCACTGAGCTTTATAAGTGGCAATCTACTGAAAATAAAGACACTCACAGAATGTGGTTTAATGGAGCTTCGCAACACCAATTGTACAAATGAAAGAAAGACTCTTCAAGAGTATCAAAAAGAAATTAATAGTTCACAGCAAGTAAGCAAAGAAAAGAATGCAGGTCCTCTCACACTTTCTGTGAAATTCAATCATATCTAAATCTTAATACTGAAACTGCATTTCTTGGGTATTCCCCTATGCCTGCTGTTCAATTTCCAAATGAACTGAAACAATAGAACAGGACATTTTTCCAATCTTCTGTGCAATGATAAGAATACAGAATAAAATCTGAGAGTGAAAATCTCGTCAGGCTCTAGTATTGTCCACTAAAAACCCAAAAGAGGAACAAAAAAGGTAAATTGGGGAAATGACACTAATCAAATGGTCCTATGATCCTTCAAAGTAGCCAATCTCTAACTATTGACAATTACTTAATTTATTCCAAAGGTGGAAAATTAGACAACTAGGATGTTAGTATATCTAAGAACTTAGAAACCTCAAGTTAACCTTATATATTCTTAAGTTACCGTATATATTTTTTTTCCTTCTAAATAAAGATTGAAATTAGTTTTCCTAGAAATCACTTTCTTCACAATTAAAATGTCAGTTCAATATAATTAACACATTAATTCTCTAAACTATTTTCCAAGATATTCTTGTGCTTATGTTTTACGTTCCAATAATACTGTAATTCTTCCTTTCAGGAGAAGAATCTTGACAGCCCCATATATTATCTAGCAGAGAGATGATAACATTCACAGATATGTGCACCCCACACAAAACCTATTTCTATTAATATGCTTTGTGATTACAAATACAAACTTCCTGCATAAAAATTAAAAATGTAAAAAAATGAAGAATTGAAATAAATGACCTATATACCATACCATTTCTGTTATTCATATTGTGTGGTTTTATTTCCACCTTTCTATATCACATATCTTTCATAATATTTATTTTATACTGAAAACATACTATACAAATTTTTAAATAATGATAACTCAAGTTATTCAAGTTAGTGAAGTCAGCAGAAATTTAACAATGTAAACAACACTTAATACTAATATTTCTTAGTGAGAGCCACTAAAAAGTCCAACTAAGAATATGGTTTATCTGAAGGAAATACAAATGACATTTCTTCCTCTTCAGGTTCTATTGATAATACCGTCAACAACGTAAAAGGAATAGGCCTGTTCTTGATGTGTGTGCTGGAGCCCACCTGTGAACCAAGTGAACATAGTTACTAATGTTCAAAGGTGTTCCATGTCAGTCTTGAGAGTAAATCTTTCTGCTATTCATGGATTTGCTATGTAAACTTCATGAATCTTTGGAAATTATCACAGGGATACTAACAGAAGGGTAAGATCCCACAGCAGTTCTAACTCATCCAAGATTCCACAGCCTAGGATGTAATCTATGTCCTAAGTCAAAATGCTTCTCTTTGGGGTGGGGGGTAAGAGATAAGGAGAGGTGATGAAATGAAAGGAAAATTATTCATTGTATTTACTTTTTTGGAATGACATGCTATGATATCCAGGAATGTATTCATAATGTGAGCACATTTGTGAACGGAGTTCCAGAGCAGTAGCCAATAGACCAACATTTCTGAAGATTTACTTCAAGAGAAGTAAACCAAGGTTAAAATGAGGCCCTGGGGTTCCTCGGGCTGCTTGAAGCAGATTCCTCTCAATAAGCTCTTTCTTTACCCCTCAGATCCATATTAAATAAGTAATTTTCAACATTAGATGCTCACCACATTAACCATGATATTTTAACAGGACCAGCAACTCTCATTCAATGTCAGGATGTTCTCTAAAACCAAAAAAAAAAGTGTTCTTTGAACAAGTTGAATGCCCTTGAACATGTTATTTAATCCCTTTGGGTTTTGATACTTCTAGATTATCTTGGAGATTTCTATTACAAACATGTATGTATTTATCTGCAAAATTTAGGAAACAATTAATTTATGTATTAATTAAATTTTCCTTGATGAATACCCTGCTTAACAGCTAAGGAAAAAAGTTGGGCTTTTTTTTCGTCGTTGTTGTTACAATAAAGCTTTCCATTGTAATGTATAATTCTTATAACTTTTCTCAGAAAACAAGCTATAATTCTTCGTTTGAAATGAAAATATTTGCCTTTAACATGTTTTTGAATTAAGGTAGAATTTAAAAAATGAAATTATTCAGTTACTTTTGAAATGCCAGTTTAATAGGCTGATAAAGTTAACAAGACAGCTCTAAATCAGTGAAATTGCCAATACTGTGTGCAGTGAGACAGCTCAGCTGATCCAAGACCAATGAAAGGAATTATGTCTGCTTTAAAATGTACTTTTCTGTCTTTACTTCTATCAAATTCAAGCCTATATCCTGAACAATTAAAATTTATTAGAACTTATATATTTCAAATCAATCACCGTTTTCATCTATTCTTACTATCGCCAGTTTCTCTCTTACAGTCTCTCCTGAATCCACTCCAGTCAAGCTGTTACCCTCCCTATGCCCCAGAAACAGAAACTATGCTTGTTGCAGTCACGAACTACTCCAGCCCCGATACACGCATACCCACACTGATAAATCCAGTAGTCAGTGGCCAGACCTCATTGTTTTATGTACATCAAGGGAATTTTGACAAAGTTGAACACTACATACTTCTTGACTTCCGAAACTTTCAGTGTCCTGGTTTTTCTCCTACCTCTCTAGTAGTTCCTTCCAACTCTCCTCTGCCAGTTCCTACTCATTAAATGCTGTTGGAATGTTTCAAGACTCAGACAGTCCTTACATCTCATCTCTCTCCTCTTTATACTCACTCCTTTGGCAATATCAACTAGTCCCAAGACTTTAAATGTCACTAACATGCTGATAACTCAAAAATTTTTCTCTGCAAAATAGACTGTGCTGAACTATACACTCAATATATGTTATCTAGTAGGCATCTCACACTTGTTTGGTTCCAGATACCAGTTTCTGCTCTTCCATAAAATCTGTGCCTTCTTTGACCTTTCTCATCTCAGTTAATAAAATTTACATTCTTCTAGCCACTTAGACCAAAAAATGTAGAATTATCTTCCATTATTCCTTTTCTCTCACATCCTACATTTAACCCATCAGAGAATCCTGTTGATTTGACCTTCAAAATATATACAGGACCCACTCTCTTCTCATCTTCTATATAACATCCTGGTATAAGCCACCATCATCTATCACCTGCATCAGTGCAGTAGGCTCCCTGCCCTCCCCTACCCTACGTTAATTTCAACAAAGTAGTAGAGTGATTCTGTCAAAACAGACCTCGGATCATGTAACTCCTTGGGTCAATATCCTCCGGTGGCTTCTCCAGGTTTCCCATAGGAGAAACCAAACTCAACTTACAATAACCCACAATGCTCTACCCTGTACTGTCCAGTATGATAACCACCAGCCATACGTGTCTTTTAAATTTAAACTGAAAGCGAGGAAAATAAAACATTAGTTCTTTCTTCACAATATCCATATTTCAAGTGCTCGATAGTCACATGTGGCTAATGGCTACCATATTGAACAATGCAGATATAGAACATTTCCGTCACCACAGGGAGTTCTATTGGACTGTGCTTCCCTGTACCATCTACTACTTCTGACTCACTTCACCCAAGTCTGCAGGGTGCCTGCTACATAGATTTTCTCTAAATACAAAGCTCTACTGCTCCTCCCTCTACTTCAATATATTGTCTATTCCAGTCTCTGCCTGTTGAAATTCTGTTCCCCTTCAAGTTCTGTTTCAGAAGACACCATCTTATGAGACTGCTCTGGAACACACCCCCTCTCTAATCAGTTATAATCTGTCATTCTTGGAACATATACTCTGCTCTGTTTGAATATATTTTTATTCTACCACATAGGATAATAATTCAAATACTTTTCTTAATCTCTGCTACTATGTGTCACACTCTCTTGTTTAACACTTCTCTCTTTCTTATCTAATTTTTCTCTTGCCACGTTCCATAACGAGGCTGGAAAAGCCTCTCCTGTGGTTATTAGAAGCCTTGTGACAGAAATCTGACAAAGGTGAAGTGAAAGCCTGGGAGAGATTCTGTAAAAGTTTTTCTCTCTCTGATAAAAGCAAATGATGTGGCTAGTGCTGCCTTTCCTCCCTTATCTCTGCCCAGACGCCTAGGTCTGCAGTGGCTTTCTTGTGACCATGAGGTGAAAAGCACAAAGAGGAAAGCCAAGATGTTGAGGCTGGCAAACAATATTACCATGTGCTTGGGCCCCTGATGTCATCACTGAGCAACTGAACCAACAGCAATCACCTGGCTCCAGGCATCTTGTTTTGTTTGCACAAGCCGATGTTAACTGAATTTTCTGTTACTTGAAGCTAAAAAACAGAACTAACTAATATATAGATTGTAAGATCTGATCATGCCCAATCACTCAGTACTCTTATTGAATATGGCAGAGAACCCTGAGAACAGAGGAAGTCAAATATTTAAACAGAGTGGAAGCAAGTTAGATAGTCCACTTCAACATACAGACACAAACACACTCCAGAGGAGAAACAGGCAAAAACAACACAGAAGCCTGCGATCTAACTTGGAAAGAATCTTACATGGTTACTCTGATGTTCTTTTCACTTTCTTTGAGAGGAAAAATCATTATTTCTCTCCTTGAGAGAAAAAAGATATTATACTGTTAGAGAAAAAGCACACACCAAAATATTGTATGATATACAGCCCTTGTTCTTAAGAAACCTACAATCTGGGAGAAAAAACCAAACAAAACCAATAATCAAGAATGTTTAAGTGTTTGGTACTACTATACTATCAGAGCACAAAATTCAATTTGATCAGCTTTGTTTGAAAGAAGTTTGGTAAGGGGCTGGAACAGGTTTCACAGTGGAGGAGATGCTTGAGCTAATTCTTGGAAGATCAATATTCACCAGACCTACAGACAAGGGAATATAAGGCACAGGCAGCAGTTTAGACCAAGAGCTGGGGACAGTAGGGTGCATCTGGACAACTTTAGGTAGCCCAGCTGAGAGGCACAGTAGAAAGAGAAAGTCAGAAAGAGAAAGAGGAGCCAGGTCATATCCTGAAGCCATGATTAAAAATTTGGGCATTTCTCTGGAATTAACAGAGAACAATGAGGTTATCAAAAACATTGTCAAATTTTTATTTGGGCAGATCACCCAAGCACTAGTGTGGACAGGCACTATGCCAAGCACTGGGAACCTAAATAGATTTCATGACAGAAATCATGACTTGGGACCATTGCCCTAATATCTATTAGCACCACCATCCACAAGCTTTAATATATGTCATGAACTGCATTAGTCGTTGGCACAGTTTGAAAGTCTGAGCATCTTATGATCAACAAATACCTCCATATTCTAATTTTCTATACGTTTAAGGGCCTTTCCAAATGATTTTCGTCCTTCCTATATTAAATATTTAAAATGTAACTTTTAAAGATGTCTGCTTTAGTTTGAATGTCCCCTCTAAAACTCATGTTGAAATTTAATTGCCATTGTAACGGCATTAAAAGATGAAACTTTAAAGTGGTGATTAGGCCATGAGGGTTCTGCTCTCATTAATGGATTAATGCTGTTATTGTGGGAGTGGGTCTGTTATCACAGCAGTGGGTTTGTTATCATGGGAGTACATTATAAAGGATGAGTTTGACTCCGCTTTGCCCCTCTCTTGTGCAAGTGCTCTCTTGCCCTTCCACCTTCTGCCATGAAATGAAACAGCAAGAAGGACCTCACAAGATGCCAGCCCTTTGATCTTAGACTTTCCAGCTTCCAGAAGCATAAAAATAAATTTTTATTCTTTACAAATTACTCAGTCTGTGGTATTCTGTTATAGCAACAAAAAGCAGACCAAGACAATGTCCACATATTTTTTTTACCTCTAACTGGATAATGCAAAAAGTGTGTGTGGTATGTGGGGGCTGGGGGAGGAGGAGCATGGAGAAGGAGATAATAAAGAGAAAGCCAGTCTGAACCAAACCTCGGATGGAAGCAAGCCAAATTAAACAGGAGACCTCCAATTTGTAACCTAAATTATTACTAGGTTATAATTTCTAGCAGTTCTCAGGCTGTGGTGCTCATGGTTCCCTTTCTTGCTTAATGACCTGCTGATCAGTTTTCTTCTTGAGGCCCTCCAGCTAACCTTTGCTGGTATGTATATTTGATGTCTCATCACACCTATTCATAAGCACTTAGAAGGGTATATTTAATACTTTTATGTCTCACCACACCTTTCAGGAGCATTTAAAAGAAAAATAAGACCTAGGTCAAAATCAATGCTTGATTCGCTATCAGGTGAAATTGGGGAGTCTCGTTCAATATCCATGCAATGACATTTTTCCACTGCATAAATCGATCCATCACAGATTATCACTGTTGATTGCAATTGCCCAGCAGCAATCAACCAGGATGCAAAATGGGCACCCATTTTCATCCTGGGGCAATCATGAACACAAGTTTACATCAATATAGGCAGGGGCTTAGGACAAAAATTTGTTGTATAAGTGCAACTCACAAGTGTGTTCTAGCTGTCCTAACAATACAAAGCTGAGTTTAATCAACTACCAATTTAGGACAGCAGAATTATTTTTTATTCTTATGTCCTTTCAACTATTGTGATGTGTCACCATTGTGTTGGTAAGAAAAGAACAGGAAAGAAAGAGTAATGCAGAGATCACAGATGAGAGAGTGAAACCAGTGAGAAGTAGCAGGAGCTTGTCCTGTCTGTCTTTATATACCCAAGAGTCTCTCACAAATACAGGTCTCTATTCTGAAGGATGGTAAGGAAAACAGTGCATTGTGGTTAAACGGAGTAGTCAAATCAACCTGTGGCCAGAGGGAAGGCACGGTTGGGCATGTTTGGGCTCAGTGCTCTGTGGAACAGACATCCTGCATATGAGCCTTTCCAGGTTACTAACTAAAATGGTCCTTTTACCCCAAAACTGTAAACAAAATCGTGATGTGGATGGAAATGTAGGTTTGGATTTTAATCAGACGTTGGAACTGCTTGTTCATAAAAGAAGCAATCATTTCCAACTAGCCTCATAAAAGAGGGTGTTCCTCAGCTCTCTTACACCAGGCAGCTTGAATCAGGAGGGACAGCTGCAACCATGGGAGGCCACTAATGAAAGTGTTGTCTCTTCCCTGTCTATAAGAGGTTCCCAAAATAAGTTTCCGCTTTTCTCCTTATCTATTAGCTTGCCACATGCTCTGGTTATGAAACTTCTCAACTTTCACTTTGCAGGCCACGATGTAGCCAGGAGTATCAGTAAAGTAAGCTTGAATGTTTAATCAGTTGCATTCATGTCCATTCTTTGTTAAAGCCTGGTGCTAAAGAACCTGACACACGCCAGGTGCCAAGAATGTAAACAGAGTAATGACCCAGGCATCTCTAACACACTCATCAGATCTGTATGGCCATTTAGCCAGATCTTCAAATCACTACAAAGTAAATCTCTGTTCCTTTGTGTTATACGAACAGGTTCAAGCTTATTACTTATCTTTAGTCAGGATCAGAGAAAATTAACCCCAACTAAAAGGAGTTAATTCTTAATAACCTTTCATGCAAGTGTAGGATACCACTTAAAAAGTAGAGGCAAAAAAAGGGGAATATCAGAGAAATAAGAAGGGCTGGCTATGACTTCATCAATAATCTTTTAGTAAATCAATTTATAGCTTTATAAAAGACTTAGGAATCAAGGCACCATTTGTTGGATGATTGATTTTTTTATTAGCTCTAATTAATCTTGCTCTATTTGAAGACTAACTTTCTAAGGCTGCAGCCATATAACAAAACAGGAGCTGTTTTGAACAGTTTTAACAATCAATTAACCAACTCAGGTTTGTTTGGATTTGCAAAGAAAAAAAAAAGTGGGTCAACAATAAAAGAGATTATAGCACACATGTTGAAAATGACTACACTTTTCAACCAGTTGTGCTACAGTCATTTAGACATTGCTTAAATGAACTGAATTGAAAATAACAGCTTTTTTATCGCAAGGCCATTGTAACACACAATTATTAAAATTGATTAATACTTGGGCCAATGCAATTTCATTATCTCTGATCGATTTCAAGCATTACTTTTTAACAGCCTTCACTCTTGTCATTTCAGTTAAAACTGCATGAACACTAGCTTAGAGAAACAACACACAGGCTTTTTTTTTTTTTATAACATTAAGCTCTCTGCGTTAGTAACAGGTCCCGAATGAATAAACTGCTAAATACAGAAGACCACATGCTTGTACAAAGACTATTGAGAAATCCATACCTTTTAGAGGATTAGTTTTAATAGATTTTTATGTTTTTAATGCCAGAAAAAAAAAAATAGCAAATTTACAAGGGTTTAATTACGTTATAGTCCATAGCATTGGGCTTTGCTTAAAGTAGGCACCTAGAAAAAGGTTGTTAAATGATTACATGGAAAAGATGGAAAACAAATGTTATCTAACTTAAAAGCATCTTTTCTTCAGTTTCAGGCAAATATAACCAGGAAGAACCAGTCTCCTTACTTTTCCTTTCTCTGCTAAAGCAGTAGATCCTGTTGATGCTACCTCTAAAATACCATCAAAATCCATTCTCTTCCTTCAGTTTCCATGGATTTTGCTTTGATTCAACCTTCAACAGCAATGAAAGCAATAACTTCAATCACTGCAAAAGTCTCCTTACCTCCTCAACCTGGTTTCACTTTTTCCCCCTATAATCCATCGTCAGTGCTGTTTCTTTCTATGTTTTAAAACACACATCTCATTAAGTGGCTCCTCACCCTTCAGGTTAAAAATAAAACAAAACAAATAAACCAAAAACATTTTAAGATGGCATAGAAGTCTCTTCATAGTCTGCCTTCGTTTGACCTATGTCTATTTCCTCCTCCTTTCCTCCCCTCCCCTTCTCTCTCTCTCCCTACCCCGACTCTCTCATTCTCTAATCACTTGCATCTATGTATCCTACAGTACAGCCACTGTACTGTAGAACTAAATGCCATTTCCAAATACTCCAAATAACTCTGTGCCTTCATAGCATATAACTGGAATACTCTTTGTATCTTTCTCTGCGTGGAAAATTCCTTCAATACTCATTCAACTTTTTCAAATTTTTATCTCCCCTCTGTGAATCCATCCCTGTTCTTCAAAACCTTGTTATTAGCTCCTACTCTGATGTTTTCATAATGCTTGGTCATATCGCACTTTATTAAAATTTTATCATTTCATCAAACATTCCCATCCCCTAACTCTTAATAGTTTCTGAGCTTTTTGAAACCAGGAAGCCTAATTTATGTATTTTAAAAATTTTCGTGCCCCAATATTTTTTGCATTATAAACATATGCTCGATAATGTCCACTGAATAAAGTGTGGGAATAGAATTTAGGAATTGGGGCTCATTACAAAATACATAAAATAAATATATTTTAATTGTGAAAATCCTCAAGTGTTATAAATAACCAATAATTTAATTTCTTGGTAGCTATCAACCAATACGTCTTAGCCAAAGAGATCAAATTTGTACCATATTAAGAACATACTTTATGAAACTGATTATATCTCCGTACGTGAGCTATAATCTTGACTCTAAGAAGCCACAGGAAGAATCAATATCATCAAAGCAGTAATCTTCAGAGATAAATGGGCGGCTGGTGTCATTCTCCATTCATCATGGTATTGTTACAGCAGAAATTGTGCAAAACTATAATCTATTCTGACAGTGCTCACTGATCCAGAACCCTATTGCAGATTTTTATAACTCGCATTCTTAGAAATGCATTAGAAAATTTGATTTAGACATTACAGAGTACTGAATAAAAGAGACAACCGAGTAAGTCATGGATCTCTCGTGTGTGGGACCACTATACCATTTGCTGACTGGTCTATTCACAATGTAATGGTTTGTTTACCACCTCCTGCCTGCTGTTCTCATTAAAGCACATCATTTGGTGATTACAAAGTGATAATTCAGTGTTGTTCCCAAGGCTAGTTCTGTTTTATTTATTTTTTATACTTTATTTATCTTTCGGATAATCCAAACTCCACCAGCACACTCATTATTGATACACATCATTGAGGTGATTCATTTTAGTTGTGTGATCTGTCTATAGCCACTGTCGATACTTGGGAGGACATTTTGAGATCATTGGAATGCTGAAATTTTTAAATCTGACTTGAGAGAAGAAAATTAAGCAAATATCTTATCTAAGCAGTAATATCATCCATTATTTCTCCCTCATCTAATGACCTGGAAAGTCTCACAACACATATTCCTAGCAAACACCTAAGAAGCTCTATTTTTAACCCATCAAAATATAGAAGAAAATTACATTTGCTGCCTAAAAGCACTGTCTTTCATGTTAACATTATACTTGCAGATTTAATATGAAAGTATTGTTAGGACAAGCATGTCATCTGTTATTTGCAAATCTTTAGAGCTGTATGTGTGACTTGTAAAATATGTTTTATTAGTGTCTTTTATTTAAAAAAAATAAAGCCAAGTTTTTATATATGCTAATTGCCACGCGCTTGGAAGAGATTTTGGTGCCAAGATGTCAAGAAACAATAGCTGACCTCTGTGACATCTATAATGAAGCTTGACTGAAAAAAATCAAGAGCATAAGAAATCAGTTGCAAATACTAATAAACAAGTTTTTGCTTGTCAGTTTCCTAGGGTTATGGGAGACCAGGCAAACTCTGCCCTCAAGAGCTTAAACTCTATCTCTAGGAGTAGGAGTTAATTTCAAGAACTAATGAAGAAATAGGTATTTATTTCTGAAAACATGATTCTAATATGTAACAGATATTATGACAGGCTCAGTATGTTGACAGAAGCAGATATATTTTACTGTTTAGTCAATGACATTTTAACATCTTTATTTTTTCACTTAAAACCAAGTGTATAAGTGCCTTAGTTTCAAAAATACATTTTTAGTAAACTATATAACCATAAAAACTTGAAAGAGAGCACAGATCAGTTAAACCAATAAACTAGTTGTTAAAGAGAAAGCAAAACTATGAAAAGTTTTCTTTTCTGAATTGCATTGGCTGGAATGAATTACTATGGCCAATACAGGTCACCTTAAATGTTTTTATTGTTTATGCAGTGTAATTGGTCTAAGCGTCCCACCCTATAAAACAAACACTGTATAATAAATAACATCTTCTTTTCAAATTTTAGCCATAATTTTTCACTCTAAGATTTTCTAAATCCCAATGTGTTATTGTGACATTCCAACCATGGCTAAAAGGTTTCCGTTTTAGAGAATATCCTAGAATGTCTATTTAGTTCTAACACATTGCCTTCCTATTTTTAATTTCCTCCTGGTGATTACTGATGCCTCATCAGAGTATCATAATCCATAGCTAGTTAGTTTTTCGATGCCTGAAGTAACTCTAAGAAAAGTAAGAGTATAATACTTACATGTTTAGTATACATTTAGAAAACAAATATGTATTTAGCACACTAAAAGATGAGTTAGATTCACTTTGGCCTAATAATATTGTATTGCCCATAGACTAAAGAGGGTGATCATATTTCCAACTATTAGTATTTCCTATACTGCCCCAGGTTTTTCCTCAGGTTGGGTTTGATTTATCAGAATTAATTTTGCTGTAAAGCTAAATCTAAGTGTTAAAAATCAATACTGCTACACCTATATGATTTAATATTCCTCCAATAAGAATCCTTCTCTTTCTCCTGATGAAACTTTGTCTATGTCTGTGTTACTACAATTATTATATTCAGCTTCCACTATTTGGACATATTTTTCTCTTTATCTTTCACTAAGACTTCAAACTCTTTGAAATCAGAAACTATGTGAGGGTATGTCAAAAAGTTTGTGGAAAAATAGAATTGAAAGATAATATGAGTCTTGCCCTGAACTTTTTGAAGTACCTTTGTATTATACTTCTCAGAGAACTTCACTCCTATTACCTAACAAATGACACTTGCATGAAGCAAGGGTTTATTATATTTAAGTAAATTACTAAGAACTGATGACTTTAAGCCAAAGGTAAAACTGTATTCTACATACGACTCTCACTTTTCTGCATGTCTTGTGAGCAGAGGCATTAGACTGCCTTTGTCCAGGACTACCATTCCAAGGATGTGTATATAGCAAACAGCCCTGGATGATAGAGATAGTATTTTCTCCAGAGAAAAAGTCAGATTTGTTTACAGCCCTGAAAAGATAAATACAGTGTCTCCCTTGAGAGCAATAGGCAGGCATGCTTATTGTTCAGTATAAAAAATGTGAGATTCCTAAACTCAAGTTTTCTCTTCTGCAATGTAACCACTGTTCAGGAGTCAACTAGTCTTCTTTTCATGATCTTGTGGGAAATAGGGCTCAAAGTACTCATGCAAACATGTTGCTTATGCTGTTTTCTGTTCTGTAATAAACTATTTTCATCTTTGACCCAGGAGTTTCATGTCTTCTGCAAATATCCATGAAATTATGGCAGGCTATCATGTTAGCTTGGTAGCTCATTAAAATCTTAGACCTTCCACAGTTCTTGACAGATTCTTGGCAAGAAGAACTGATATAGATGCTCTGATCCCAAAGCCTGAGAATTTTAGTTTTAATCAAAATTGGGCAGAAGATTTTGATTAAAATCGACAAGCAATTTTGTATATTATGCTTCTCATTTTAGCATTTATCTTTATGTGTAAAGATGCACCACCAGCACATATCTCACTGACCACATATTTGACAAACATTTATTAAGTGACTACTATAAAAGGAATGCCTGGAATCATCTCTGCAGAATCCCTCTTTTTTCCAGTCTCCCTCTGTCTTTAATCTATCCTTCAGAGAGTTACCTTCTGAAAAGCCGTGTCAGATCTCATAATTTCCCTACTCAAAATCCTTTGATAATTTCTCATTGTATTCAGAATCAAGTTCCAACCATCAACTTTGCTCCAAAACCATCCATGTAATTATCCTAACTTACTTCTCAAGACTTGTCTTTTGCAAACTAATCTTTTCTCCGCAATATATACTCACCAGCCAGCTTAATTTAGCTCTGTGGTTTCTTACTTCCATGCCTTTGTTCAAGCTTTCTGGAAGTCATGTCTCATATCCCTATATTAATTTATATAAGTGCTCTCCATCCTTCAGTGCCCACCTTTTCTGAAAAGCCCTAACAGACTCTACCCCACCAGAACTTATGCCCTCCTCTCCCACAATCTTTGCACTGTTTGCACTCACTTCATTGTGCTTTATATTACATTTATTTATACATTTATATAACTCCTTGTAAGAGTGTACATTCCTAGATAATCTATTCATTTTTATATCACTTATATTTTACAAATAAAAGAATACCATGTATGGAGTAAGTACTCAACACATTTTTTGTTAAACCAAATTGTTTATGATTCTATGACTAGAAATTGCCACTTCAAGATAAATTCTAGATGCATATGTGCCTTTATAGTATAAATCAAGAAGAATGGACTTCTTATCTGTCTAATGGCAGATAGGGGCTATCTAGCTAATGTCATGATAGAAGAACACGACTCACAGTAGGCAGGCTGAATTTCACCTAGGTATGTGTTGGGATCTCAGGCATTTAAACTTACTTATGAGGTGGAATAAAATTTACTTTACAAATATGATTGTGTACTTGGTAAAAAAAAAAAAAAAGTATTAGTTTGGCTGCCATCAAAATTCTTAGAAAACTCTGTAGGAAAATACTTGAAATATGGAAAGTAAGAATCTGATGACTTGGAAGAGACAAGAAAAAAATATTAACATGAATTTGGGAGGAGGACAGTAAAGTTGAGAGGACAGAGGAGAGGTAGAGAAGAGGCACAGGCTATCTGGCATTCCAAGGAGTCAGCCTACAAAGGACAGTGGCCGACGAAAGATTACCCAGGTAGAATGGCTGAAGACCCTTTACTACCAAAAATGAAACAATAGTAAACATCAGGAAGTATTAATTGTTTCCTATGTGCCAAGCCCTCATCTAAATAATTTCTATTTTGTATGCATTTATTTGAAGGTGGAACTGTTATTAGCTACATTTTATAAAAGAAAAACTGGCATTGTAAGTTTAAGGAAATTGCTCAAGATCATGCAGCTGGATCTAGTGGAGCTAAGATTTGACCCCAGGCAAGCTTATTCCAAGTCCATTTCTAACTTCCTTGTGTTGTTATGACATAAATTTCCCTGACTTCAAATCTACACAGAGTATGAAATGCTCATACAGAAATATAGTATTGGCGCTTCAGGGAATACTGATATATGTGGAATGACTCTAATCTACTCTTTCCTGACTGACTGGAGAAGACAGCAGCACTGGATCATGAGAAACAAGAATCTAAATGTTCTAGGAAGTTACCTGTGCTAAAGTTGTCTGTGGATCACAGCTGAGGTATGAGCAATAGCTGCAGGATGAAACTAATTCAGTAGTAAATGGGAACCAAAAATTTGTATTTTATTTTATTATTTTATTTTCCCAAATATACTATTAGAGACTACTTGAAAAGGATCACGTGTTGATATCTATGTAACTAGGGTAGCACCTGAGTTGATATTTCAATAATAACTCTAGGTGCATATTCCTATTTCCCAGCACTCTAGGGAATTTCATAAACACTGAATGACAGAGTTATATTAAGTAGTTTAATCCACAGAAAAATACTGCATGACCTCTATCAAACGTTGAGTGTACAGCTCAGGTAGAGATTCTGAAAAGTCCTGGGCAACTTTCCAAGGTCAAGGGAGATCTAGAAGTGTGTTTGGTTATCTGCTAAGTTTCACAGCTTTCTCTGAATTCCATTTCACATTATCACTTCACTTCCCAGACCCAGACTGAGGCTGGATAAACTATTCCCTATAGCAAAGTATCTCCTTCTTCCCAGCACCCTTACATAGTCCCACACAGGATATGGGAGGGGGACCTCTCAGATCTGAAAGCTGAGTTGCCTTTTCTCCACTGCCATATTAGCTTATATACAGGCTTTCTCCCATTAGCTTACACTTATTTTCTTTCTCCCATTAGCTTATTCTATAGCCTTTTTTCTTCCTTTCCTCTAAGAATTTTCTAGACTATATTCTCACCATAGCATTGCCTTCCTAGATTACTTTTTAACTCAAGTGTACTTTTTCCAGAAATCACCTCCAGAAAACGTAATTCATTTTGTTTCCCCTGTCATCTTCTTTTTCTCACCCCAAATTGTTGTCCAGATTTCCTAATTTTTTTTGTCATCATGTGTTGTTTTCATATCTTTTTTCTCTAACAAATCAATAAATTATTTTCCAAGTGACATTTCCCACATTACCCAAATTTCTTTTTCCTGCTTACAGATTATTGTAGCAACACCTAATATTAGTACTATTTGTTATTTAGTTAGCCCCCATTCCCAAATAGAAAAATAATTTTATTTCTGGAATAAAAATTGCTAGCATTGATTACTATCTTCTCTACCCTCATGATTTCCTCAGAGGTACTACTCTCTCAATCGATTCTGAGAACACATTCCTTGAGTCTTCTCAAATCCTCTGGTCCCAACTTTTTCCCTCTTTGGCCATGTCTTGCCAAAAGGGCAACTGAAAAAGGCTACAGCAGAACACCTTCCAAAACCCTGTCCCTATCCATATGGAGGACAGAAATTGCAGTTTAAGTAGATGTTAAGAAAATCCATGTCTGTAAGGAACTGTTCTGACTGATATTGCCTGCATTTTTAAAAAGTTGACATACATCACTGGGTTTCAGACTATAATTGCATAAAATTAGTAAAGTGCAACTCTTTTGAAAGGTTGCAGCTGATTAAACAACAACTAAGATCTCAAGAATCCAGGATTAATATATCATCCTTATAATGGCTCATTTAGAATAGGACCAAAGTATAAGAATTTTTTTCTTTTGCTACTTATATCAGTTCTGTATATATTGTGAAATTTATGGGGGAAAAATAAAAAACCAAATAACTGAAAGTAATAAAGCAATGTTAGAAGTAAGGCTATTTTGAGAAGAAAAGCAGAACTTTAAACAAATTACTCTATCTTTAATAATTTTTTCTTTTTTCTGTTTTTCTTTTTCTTCTTGGCAGCTGGCCAGTAGAGGGATCAAACCCTGGATCTTGGTGTTATCAGCACCATGCTCTAACCAACTGAGCTAACTTGGCCAGCCTCCTTAATAATTTTAAAGAGAGCTAGGAATGGAGCAGTGATTCTCACTTGGAAAAGTATCACCATAGTATCACCATCTTTCCCTGATCCTCCACACACTTGCCCCCCCATCTGTTCCTGTTGAACTAACTTTTTAGAAGTAGATGTATTTTGTTTTTGCTGTTGTCTGCAAATGTGACAGCAAAAAGTGAAAAAATTAATAGGGAAAGCACTCTATGGCAATGTGGAGTATACTAACATTTATAAAGCAAATGTATCTCACAGGGCATAGTTTCCAAAGCCCTGTAGTTTCAGGTATAACCTAACTTTTAAAATTACACATAGAAAAGTTAACCTTGCAAAAGACAGGAAACTTTCCCCAGGCTAACGTCTCTGTTGTGGATATAGAATGGTAACACAGCAAAATTGCTGGCTCTCAAGGACAGACGTCCTTGGAGCAGGTTAACCTACTGATTGATATGTTAAGAAAGATACTTTATTGTTATGTAAAAATACTGAGGAAACTTCTGTAGGAAAACACAGTATTTGCTAAGAACAAGCTTTTGTGAGTGGATCGACTTAACCTTTTGTAAACTGTATTATGGAATGTCACTTTGTTATCTCACTGATGTTACCAGCCTCTACTGTTAAACTATACTTAGCCATAACTCCACCTATGTTCCTTTTCAGTAACTTTCTAGTTGGAGAATAAATACTGAGACAGAACCCCAATTCAGGGTTAATTTTCCAAGAAGGAATGCCTCTCTCTTGAGGGTTCTGGGAAGTTAACCTCTTCAGGGTGTTTCACTGCTCAGAAGAAATGGGCTTTGAGTAATCCATTTTGCATGTCTGTCACCCCATGTGAGGCAAAGCAACATGACAGTCTCCAGAGCTAGGACATAGGGCAGGCTCTGCCAACCAGTCAGCTGCTGAGCAATCCTAGTTTCAGAGACAGCATGAAATTGAACTGACCACTTCATTAAAAATCATTACCTAGAGACCTTTGCAAGTTATGTTTGATCCCTTCCTTCCTTCCTTCCTTGTTACCACACCATGTAATTTTGTATCATTATACTTTGTTTATGTAAACAAATATGTTCTTATTGCCTAGGTCTAGCCAATGGGAACATAAACACTAGAAATGAAGGTATCTTATATATCTTATTTACCACTTTATCTCTAGTACCTAGCTCAGTGTCCAGCACTCAGTAAGCCCTCAGTAAATATTCTTTAACATGAATGAATGCACCGGTGTTAAAAGGCACCTTGAATAAGTCTTGTGATAATAGGCTATCAGGTGTTATTTTTAAATTAGAATATAAATTTGATCAAGAACAAGACAAATCCTTAAATTAGAAAGCTGAAGTGTCTCCTTTCCCTATAATAGTGTATAGATTTGACCTTTCTTCTAACTCCCTAGTGCTTTTCTATACAGATAGATAATTGGCTTATCTTTGTGTGATTTTAATTATTTGATCGAAATATAATTTTAAAAATACACCAGCAGAAACAGATTTTATAGATATTTAGTTTTACTACTTGAAATAAGAAAGGTGGAGGGAAATCTTAGTTCTAGACTATGCGTTATGCCAAGCAGCATGAGTAAGCATTAAGTAACTTAGATCCAATCAGGACGAGCAAGAATAAGGTGCAGAAAAAGTCTGCCACAGCCTCCCTCAAGAACCTTCAGGAAGCCACAGGAAGTAATAGCCTATGAAAACCTGATCCAATTTATCTTGGCTGCCCCACTGGACTAAAATAAATATTTGTCTACCTTTGCTCTTTGCCCATATGAACTAGCAAAACACATTTTGAAATATCAAGTTATATGAAAGTATGCCACCCAGACACGCTTAAGGCGGCTATAATAAGGGAATACCTGATGTGTTTCATCGAATTACAAAAATTATCAGGCTACTAAATTAGAGCTTTTAAGTCTGTGTAGCAGCTTGAACTACAATATTGGTACAAGCTGATCCTACAAGTTGTTCCCTACAGAATAGAGTTAATATGATGAAACCAAGTGAAGAAATAGAGAGTGAACGCCCACACTTATTTTATTTTTATTGAAGGTAAAAACCACCTGCACACATTTCTTTTCAAAGAAAAATGTTCAGTTTCATTTCTCTCTCACAGATAGAAATGTACTCCATAGAACTGGAACTGCTTCTTTTGTTTCTTGTTCTATCAGAATTTGATTTGCATATTTTGGGACATGTTAAGGTGCTCTCTATGATTTAGAGAGTTTATAAAAAGGTAATTTGATCTCAAATCATAGTGTTTTTTTCTTTATTTCTAATACCAAGAGCTGCATACCCTTCTGAGAAGTGAGCCATGAGAGGAAGACATTAGCTTGCCTTGTATTAGATAATAAAAAAGTTCCACAGGGGATGAGTTACATATTATGACATTGTGAATATAAGGCTCATTTGGATTTAATTCATTACTACATCATGTTGCACAGGAAAGCAATTTTTAAGCAATAGAAGTGTGCTTCATTTGTAAAGGACCCAGCTATAACACACAATCAGTTATTGAAGACAGAAACTGATTTCCCAAATCAGGCATATAAAATTTAATATATTTTCTCCAGTTATAATGAAAGGGAAAGGAACTTCAATACCATTTTTTTAAAGATAAGAATGACACTTTGTTAAATTTGGAAAGTACATTTTGGCTTGTGGAGTTGACTACATTTTGGTGCCACAAACTGAATAGGCTGAAGAAAATGTTTAAGCATCTTTAGTGAAATATTTAAAATACTTACTAACAAGTATCTATAGAATATAATTTCAAATTCTATGTTTCCATAAATTTAACATTGCTATGTTGAAAGTAAGATCTGGAATGTATTAATTAATGAAATAAAGGTAATAATGAGCATTGACAATTTTTTAAAATTTCAGTATCAATTTTCCACATTATCAGTTTAATTCTAAAGACTTACTAAATTATTCTAGAATTTTTAAAACTGCAGCCAAATTATATTGGTTTATTTGTTTGAGAAGTATGTGTGTTAATTAATCAGGGTTCCAGAAAAACACAACCTATAGGGTGTGTGTGTGTGTGTGTGTGTGTGTGTGTGTGTGTGTGTGTGTGTGTGTGTGTGTGTGTGTGTGTGTGTGTGTGTGTGTGTGTGTGTGTGTGTATACAGAGGGAGAGAGAGAGGAGAGATTGAGATTTATTTTAAGGAGTTGGCTCACACAATTATTAAAGCTTAAATCCAAAATCTACAGGGTAGGCTGGCAGGCTGGAGACCCAGGGAAGAGCACAATTTAAGTGCAAATGCATTCTGCTGGTAGAATTCCCTCTTCTTCTGGGGTGATCAGTCTTTTCTTATTAAGGCCTTTAATTTATTGGATGAGACCCACCCACATTACGGAAGTTAATCTGCTTTACTCAAAGTCTAGTCTACTGATTTAAATGTTAATCTTATCTTTAAAATAACTTCACAGAAACATCTGAAAAAATATTTGACCAAACATCTGGGTATCATGGCCTAGCCAAGTTGACACATAAAATTAACCATTACACTGTGGTTATATAAGCATCTACAACTAGGAAAATAAAATCACCTGTCCATTTTGCGACAGTTTCCTGGGATAGGGGCAGTGAAGTGGGTGGAGGTGAGGGAAGGGACTATCATCTATTTTTGGTACTTGAATTACCCACCAATTTTACTTTCTCTCCTATCAGCTAGAAACAGCCATGTGGAATTTTCTAAGTGACTACAATAAAGTACTTAATTTGATTTGGTAAACTTTGCATAAATAATATATCTTTAAATATATTTTAATTTAAATGCCCCTTGTAAACCATCCTTATGAGATTAAGGAATTAATATTTTTAGCTGAAATTTTCAAATGTCTTGCTTAATTTCTAAAACATGGATCAGGATTTTCAAACAGCAAATCTCAAAGGACTACATCTGCCATTTGAATCTTGATTTCATTGACATTAAAGACGAACATGAAAGAGAGAAGCCTGTAATCAGTTCTCAACCTTTCCATGTTTCACTTATACTTCATTCTACTAAATGTGATCATTACCAACTTTTCTACAGCAAGAGTGTAGGGAAGTCAAGTGAATCCACAGGAAACTGACATACCTGATCCTCAAAGGTAAAGATTTTTTATTCCCTTGTACTACTTCTGACTGATGTTGTTCCTTTTTTGGAATGAATAAGATCAAGAAGTGAATGGATGGAAAACCATATTATAGTCAATGCAGGAAAAAGATACAAGAAAAATGTGGCTAGCCTTAAGATTGATCAATTATCAGTACAGGCAGCCGGACAGCACAGATGATCTTGATATATCTAACGAAAATATGTCCTTGACCGTAGAACATAGTCACTGCAATTACATAAAATATATCTCTCAAACTAAGAATAAAACAAAGATCAAATTAGAAAAATGAAGGGTTTCTACATTTTGATCCTTCACAATCTAACTTCTTCCTGATGTTTTACATCAGATAGATTTGGTGGAAAAGATTAAGAAAAGAAAATTTGCCTACTTACTAAAAAAGCAAGTAATCTAATCTCAGTATGTAACCAAACAGATAAAATAATTTGTGCATGTGTACGTGCATGTGTGTGACAGAGAGAGTAGGGATGCAGGAGAGAGAGAGAGAACCTTTGAACTTGACCACTGAATAGGAAGAAAGCAAGCCTTTAGGCAAAAATGGCCCTAGACTGAGATACCCTCTTCCTGAACCTGAAACTGGCAGTACATCATAAAAAGACCTGTGAGGGGAACTACTTTGTATCTTATAACCTTTGACCATGGAAATACCTTTATGTTAAATTTTTACTCTCATTTCTACTGTATAGAAAACAAATACTCTCCAGATTAAACAGAATGTCATTAAAAACTGTAGAGTGATTAGCAGAGTGTCTGGAATATAGCAGACATTCAGCACATGTTTACATAAGAGAAAAGAAAATCTTCCTTCAAAATCAACTTTTTAGTACTATGAGAAAGAATGCAGATAAAATGTGCTAAAAAATTAGGGAGGTATATATATGTACATATACGGTATTTTAATTCAAAATTTCAATAAGATATAGGAATATCAGAAGTATATTCTTTTCTTTTTCAAAAAAAATAAAGATCACCTACATGGAAATGATGATTTATCAAGAAGGTCTGTACTCTGGGTTCATTCTCTCATGCAGTGAAGATTTACTCAGTGCCTGTGACAATGACTCAGGTACTGTGCCAGACACATAGTTCTTTCTCTACTGCAAAGCAGGAAAAACAAAAAGAGAGAAAATGAAGTATTGACAGCTTCAAGGAAAGAGAAAGATAGAGATAGAGATAGAGAACTGAACTGGTGGGAGATTAGGAAAACCATGAAGGAGCAGGCACCTGGGTCAGACCTCAAAGAACCACAGTATTTGAACAGGTCAAGATGGAGAAAGTCACCGCAGTCAGAGTTCCCTTTGTCAACAATCCTCATTCATCCCAGTGGTGGGTGGTGCTCTGGCCAAACACGTAAGGATGGTGAGGGGTATAAGCTTTCATCTGAGTCAAATCCAGTAAGTTAAGAAAATTAATGTCGTTCTGCATAACACTGAAAAACTCTGAGTTAAGCAGTTGCCTTATCTAAAGTTCACAGCAATGAAATACTATGCATAATTAAATAAATCTTATCCTGTGTATTCCTTTTGTGATTAAATTTAAGACAGTGCACATTTGTTATCTGGAGAGATCAATGATAGAAAAGCTAATTACTTCCTTTAGGAGCCATCACTCTATTACTGTTAAATTCATTCTGTTATCATTTGCATAAATTGAATTATGTGCACTTTTGTTATACATTAATATGTTTTTCTCCAATTAAAATATCAGTTGCTTTATTGCTTTCTTCATTTCTCCCAACCTTCCTGTTCTAATTTTTTCCAATAATGAAACTGGAGAGAAACAAAAAACATGAAGCAAAAAGAAAAGGGCCAAAAAAATAGTAATAAGATGGGAAGGAGCAGAAAGATGGTTGGAAAGTAAGGTTGGAGACTAGAGGAGACCAGTTGTTATGGGCATCACCATCGTAAAACAGAAAAAGCTTGCATTTGTACAAAAGCACAACAGCAAAAAATATATTCCGGTGGGGTGAAAGGAGAGACAAACTAATAATTTATAACAGCCTCTCTAGTGCTCTATAACCATGAAAACATTCTCTGGGTCTCCATGAACTTCACAGCCAGCTTATCTTTAGGCAAGGACTTGCCTCCTGCATTTAAGACTGGAGGGAATGTGTAGCTGTCACCTTTCTTGAACAGGAAACTACAGCAATCATCCATTCCTTGATACAGGAATTGTAGTGGTTCTTGACTAGAAGGAATTAAACACGGGTGGTAGGTGTGGAAAGGGAGGTATGAAAAGAACGAAGAGATTGAGTGAGAACAAGGAAGACAATAGGATAACAAGTAAACAAACCTAATGACTGCGTTAAAAGAGAGAACAGAAAAGCATCATAGCTGTTTATTTTCTCATGTCATGGAATGGTAAATTAGGGCAGGTGAGCAAAGATTTGGATGAAAAAGCAAATTATATATTTTGTTTCTAGATAGTTTGAACAGAGAGTTCCTCTTTTCAGGTCACCAACTTTGTATGGGAAAAATGATAAAAAATATTGTGCATGCTAAAAAGCAGGGTTCTAACATTTTGGACTACTTGGCATTACAGGGTGACCATAAATCTGTGGTTCTTGCTGCAGCTAGTTGTCCTGGTAAAAGTATGGAATTTACTGTTCCAGAAGGGAGACATTCATCCCCACAATTTAAATCAACCCAATTCTTCTCAGGTGACCCAGCATAGAGATAGTGTAGAGTAAGAATGGCAAATCGTCCCTTGTGTACCTCTGAGCAATTAGTAAGGGCTGCCAAAAGTGTTGGGTTGAGAAGGATTGTGAGGCAAGTACAATGACAATAGTGCCATGACTCATGGGCACGGAATGAGTATTAAAAAGGAAGTGGCAGTATGAATGCAGCAAATTTTCCATTCCTTTATTTTAATGTCACTAAATCTAGGTAATGTAACCAAACAGTGTCAATGGTAAGATTTAATTGGTACTACAAAATGTACCACCCAAGTTGTATGTAAGATAACTGAATACATGATTTAGCTGTCAAAAGGAAGTAAAGGAGGAAGAAAAGGAGAAAGAATAGAAAGAAGGAAGAGGAAGAAAGAAGATCATTTTTTAAAGTATATTTCAGAAGAAGAGAAAACGAACCAGATTTGGGAATCCATTTCAATTTACTATATTAAATTAAGTAATTACTAAAATATGAGGGTACTTCAAAAAGTTCATGGGAAGATTCACATTATCTTGTAATTCTGTTTTCTCATGAACTTTTTGAAGTACCTCGTATGTCTTTATCTGAAACAACATTGTTAGCGAGGTTTCCAGACAAGGTCTCATTCATCACGGTATTGTTGAAGATAATTTATAACATTTTCTAAGCTTTTTCTAGAGTCAATCCCTAGCTAAGAAAATATGGTGTTTTATTATGTTTATAAGGTTTATTTCACAGTATAACTTAACTCATGCTTAATTACCTGTACCAAGAAATATAATGATGAAAAAATATTCATACTGTCCCTGTCCAAATAATAAAAAATACTCATATTGTCCCTGTCCAAATAATGAAGACATTTAAAAAATAGATAAATCTCTACAGATTTTATTTTATTGTTCACTTTATTTTACAGATTTAGAGATTTTATTTTACTGTTCATTATGTCTACAAAATAAAATCCAGAAAGATAAGGTACCATACCCAAGGTGATCAGCTATTTTACTACTGCTATTACAGCATCTTACTTAGTTTCTGAACCTGTAAAAGCCATGGGAAAGAACCTATAAAAGCCATGGGGAAAATACTTTAAAAAGTAATTCATACAAGAAAAAGTAAATATGAATAGTCAATCAACATATGAAAAGTTTGCCAACATCATTTTTGGTCTACCAAAAACAAATCAAAAATAATGAAGAACTGGAAGGCTGGTGGCTCTGTAAGGCAAGCTGGTAACACAGAGCAAACAACTAAACAAATTTAAACTCCCTGAGACTGTGATTTGCTTCCAGGAATTTATCAGAAAGAAATAATTAAATAAGCACACAAAGACTGATGTACGAGAATGTGTGTAGAGAAAACCTAAATGTCCATTTAAAAGAAACAGTAAAATAAATTACATGACATCCACGTAATGGAATACTAAGGCCATACTTTAATGTAATGATTTAAGTCTATGTTCATTGGATGAAAAGTGGTTTTAAATATATTTTAAGTGAAAAAAAATTCTAAAACAGATGTCAAAAGAATACACATGGCATAATATAATTTTACTAATGGAAGGATAGAAAGAAAGAAAAACAAAACAATTTAAAAAGTTTTGGTAGGATTACGGGTGGTTTTTACTTTATTCTTTATAACTTTCTGTATATATTGCACTTATAATTAGGAAAAGAAATAATGTTCTTTTGATTAAAAAAAGAAACTATATTAGTCATAATTAGAATACAACACATTTTCTCTTTGTCTCATTATTTTACAGCATCTATAGCTGTCCAAGGCGAACACATTCCCACATTCAAAAAAATACTTAACCTCATGGGTTCATCCACTTCAAATATCTTATTATTACACAATTTTATTTGTTAATTAATTTTGAAGTTTTCAACATACTTTGTCCAGCAATGTACTTACAGTCTTTAGTATGCATGTACACACTCATGACGGTACTTCAAAAAGTTAGTGGAAAAATTGAATTAAAAGATAATACAAATCCTTCCGTGAACTTTTTGAACATCCCTCATGTATATATATATATGGACATAGATAATGTCATTCCTTAAAAATATATATGATAAAGGCTCAGAAACTTTATTATGTAATAGAAATAAAACATTGCGCCTGCCACATTTAAGCTTCTTCTAAGTTGAAGAGCTCCCTCCACGGTCCTAGGTAAGCATATTTTATATAAGGTGACCAGCATCCCCACTGGCTAAAGCTGACTAGACTATGAATAAGTGCTTGACACACAGTCACAAACATTTCTGTCCCCCAAAAGGATAATAACCTTATTTCATCCTGAGGAACAGGGATAGAGGAACGATGTGTTAGGGAACATAGCAGTTGGTTGGAGAAGATGTAAGATTAAACAAAAACTAGTAGAGCTGGAAAGAGAGTTAAGTCACTTTGGGGGACAACAATTCAGTGAAAATCAAGGAACTACAGCTACTGAGGTCTCTGGAGCAAACTGGATCCAGACTTCGTATCAATCAGTCCTGATCAAATAAATAACTCCTATTCATAGATTAGTGCGTGAGTCCAGACTCCTGTTTTGATGCTTACAATACACTTAGAATATCCAAGTAGTCATTGCTCCAAGCTACTGAAAGTATACAACTTTAAATTAACTATCTTGAGTCTGATGCATCTTAGGATATGCTATATGTCTGAATATACATCCACCTATACAGAAGAAGATATATGGAATAAATAAGCCAGCAACTTAAGAGTGGATGCATTTTTTTCAAACAGCAACAAATTAAGCAGGTATAAGTGATCAAGAGAAGAGAATCTTTTTAGATGATTAATTAATACACACACACACTCTCAACATATACTAACATGGTCTTCATATCTCTGTGTTAATTTTGACTATGTTGACATGACATCAAGTGTAACTAAACTTCTGACTTACTTTCTTTTATTTGATCAACATAATATCAAGTATTTAGCTTAAGTGAACGTATTATGTGGATTTTATTATTGGGTAACATGGATCTTAAATTAAGATATGCAGGGAATACATTTCCCAATGATTCTCTATGAATCAACATATTATTCAAGTGTGCTCTGTTCTAAAATATTACATAAAAATAACACATGTGCAACCTCTACATTGAGCAAGAACACCTAAGTTAATGCAATCATAAAAACCTTCAATTTCATTTACATTTATTCATTGGGACTAGTTTTTTTCCTGTTCCTGGATAAAATCTTCAGCAATTCTGCTCACTGATGAATGACTGAGTTCCTCCAGTGAGTGATTAAAATGTTCAGGATCACAAAAACTTTTCCCCAGTTTTTGGCTATCTCCTGATTGGGAGCCATGTAGACAAAGATTGGAGAGTGGTCACTTCTTCTTCCTTGCTTTGTCTCTACTCCTCCCTCAGAGATTCTGACACCTCCACGGTTGAAACAGAGCATGTGAGTAATGTAGAGAGGGAGCAAAGTTTGGGCTCACTTTAAGGATACTCTTATGAGCTGACAAGGTACTCTGAATCTAGTAGGAGTTTGCGGCTGAATTTTTCTCTTGTGTGTTCTTTGTGGGTTCCTTAGAGACCCACCCATCCCATGACTGGAACTTCTCACCTTCCTTTGACATGAGTAATACACTTTCCTCCAACTCCTGGCTTACTCTTTCCACAGTCCCCAGACATCTGACTACAACCCCAGCTTTTCCCCTCTCCAGTGCTCCTGTTCTCTTGCTCTCTCTCAGCCTAGAGTCCATAGAAACAAAATTTGCTATAGACCACCCCAAGCAACTGCCTCTTCTTCTGCACTTTTATCAGCAACTATACAGTCCATCTGTCATTACTTAGATTTCTCTGGTGAGAGTTAGACACTCTGTATGAGACAAATATCAACTTCTTCCAAGTAGTTCTGATAAACTTTTTCTTCCATGGGATCTGAAACATCCCCTTGAGAAGAGGTTGGGATTTACAGCACACCAGCAGCTCTCCTCAAACATCTCTTTTTCTCCATTGCCCTATGTCTCAACTTCTGCAACCTCTTATAGGCTACAAATGGGTGACCATCTCTGGGTCTAGGCTACCTTTTTTCTTTTTTTTTCAAGTTCTACATGCTTGTCTTAGAAAGAAATGTAGCATCAATTGTTTTCATGCCTCAGATGTAACTGAGACATCAAAAGAGACACTTTAACATTTTTGCAGTATCTAGTTTTGATATGAGTTGTCACTTATTTAAAATCAGAACATAGCATATCCTCTGGGTATAATTACATAATTTAAAATATTTTATTATAATTACATATCATAATATAAATAAATATTATGTTCATAATAATATTTTGAATATAATCATAATACAATATGAAAAATCTAGATGGTAAGATGACTTTCAAAATACATGATACAATTGATAAACTAAACACAGATCTGTTTCTCATTTGTTCATGCATTCATTCCATCCCTTAAAAAAATTATTATTCAACATCTACTAGATGATGGGGGTATCATGATGGGCAAACAAGTTTGGTTCATTCCCTTGTAGAGTCTGCAGTCTAATTTATTATAAAAAGAGCATATTTTATATTGCACAACTGTTAGGATATTTGAAAAGAACTGACATAGCCTTAGAGCATGGTCAGGAATAGACAACAAATAAGAGAGACAGTAATTGAACAAAAGAATGCACCAGTAAGAGCCCAAAATTGATCATAAATTGATAAAAACTAACAGTAGCAATCTGTGATGTACAGAGTTACAACTAAGATTACTTAGTAAACACAGGAAATCGTAATAAGGCATGTGGTTAGCAAGACTGTTAAGGGAAAAGTTGTCTTTGGACAGGATGTTCTTGTCAGAAAGTTACTGTAAACGTATTTGTACCAAAAATATTATTTTTTGAAGAAGAGTATCTTTCTCAATCAGGAAAAAAAATATGGCTATTTGATGGATCATAATTGTGAATCTGTGTCCAACTATGGAATAATACCTGGGAGTATGATTGCTCGTGGTGTTTTCATCACTAGCTTTAAAATATATCTCATTTTGTTAATTTTGGAGTTTAAGAGCAGAATATAAGCCTTACCATCATGCAATTTCCATTCTGAAGGAAATAATGAATATTTTAATTTATTTATATATTTTAAATTTTAGAATCAGTTGTCTATTTGCAAAGGGGACATAAATCATCCTTTAAAGATGTCTACAGTTCTGAAAAAATTAAAACAAGTAAGGCAAAGAAAACCAAAGGAATATAAGGAGAAACAATATATGTAGCCTAGTTAGTAAACAAAATGCATGCCATAAATTTCCTTACAAACTTACAAATGCATATTTGACTCTAAACTTACTAAGAACCAAAGTAAAGAGGGAAGCAGTCTAGGTTATGAGATTCATTGTGTCCATAAATTTAAACTAACTAGATGCTCAGAAAAAAAACATAATTATTCTTAATATTTAAAAGAGATTAATCCCATGGATCCTTTTCAAGAAAACTCTTTTGTAATAGAATGGATGCCCATAATGGCATTATAGTAAACACAGTTTTATAGGGTTCTTCTATTTTCTTTCTTTGTTTTTTAATAATATCCCTGAGCCAGTTAGACCTATTTGCAACAGACCTCTTGCCCTTCCCCTGCGCCAGCCTGTATTGCAGGGAGCTAGACCCTTCAGGATGAGTTTCCCAGTCTCTGAGTCAGCAGCTTCCTGCAGGGTTCAGTCAATGGAACAACTGCTAGAACACAGAGGTGAAGGTGGAAGACGGAAGCTGGAATACTTCTATCTTTCTGTCTTCAGTGATGTCTCCAGCTAAGTCTACGTTCCCCTCTGAACTTGTGTATGTGGAAAGTTCCAGCTTCCACCAGGTTACCACCATTCCCTTTGTCCCTCCAGTCTAGATTTAGCAATAGCTTTGTTTTGTTGTTAATCTCTTGGCTGCCTCTAATACCCTGATTGGCTTCTCAGTTCTTCATCACTAATGGAAGCATTTCCCCAGTTTAAATACCCTCTGTTTTAAATATTCAGGGAGTTTTCTGTTGTCTCGCTTGCACCCTGACTGATACAAACATTTATTGTAAGACAATGGCCTATCTTCCAAGCCAATTCAATAAAAACAATTTTACATTGGGAAATATCATAGAAAGTATTATTATCTGTATAGATGCTTATGCAACAGTGAACAGCTGATACAGAAAGGCATAGGAAACACATTCCCATTAGTCATTCAGGCACAATCTTCAGGAAGAGTATAAGAATTCACCAACACCAATACAAGCACATCTGATATCTCAGCATGTGAATTAAACAATGAATCTTCAGTGGACATGCTCTCTGGAAAGATCCCTAGAAATGCACCCCTGCCAACATTTCAGCTGTAATAAATCAGTGCAACCTAGAAAGAATATCCTGAGGAAGTAGTATCTCTATGCCATCTACCTACAAATAACATATAATTCACCTAGGACTATCCCTTTTCTGCAAATACGGAAAATAAATGTGGAAGGTAATATGTAGGCTTCCCCTTTCAATTCCTATCTTTACTAAATACATAAACTAGGAAACCCTATACAACTAAGCATTATATAACAATTATATAACAAGTAACAGCAAATTACATACAGTTAATTATGTAACAAATGACATTTTCAAGTAATCCACTAATTATATGACATCAGCAAAACTAAGTTTATTTTATTCTGATGTTATTAAAATTTTCAATCCTATGGATAATGCCCTAGTTCTTATTACATGTATATCTGGCAATCTTTGCATCCCAATTTGGCCTAACTGGGCTTCCTAAAAAGAAGAAAGTGCATTGGCTGGAATATTTTAGTCTCCATAATAGTTATGATTCCTACTGTGAATTAATAAAACAGCACCATGAATCTGTATTGCAGTACCATAAATCTGAAAATGTGCATCCCCTCTGTGAAGTTTCTATCTTTGTGTGCTGGCAAGTTATATTTCTCAGCTTGCAAAATTAACTTAAACAATTGCAAAATCACCAGTTCAATACCCCTTTGAGACATCTTTCCCAAGAAATACATTCCACCAACATCCATCTCTTCTACACTTACCTGAAAGATTTCTTAATATCTTCCGCTTGGATTGTCTTAAGAATC
Organism: Cynocephalus volans; assembly: GCF_027409185.1. Classification (NCBI taxonomy): domain Eukaryota; kingdom Metazoa; phylum Chordata; class Mammalia; order Dermoptera; family Cynocephalidae; genus Cynocephalus; species Cynocephalus volans. The sequence goes on along the minus strand of NC_084460.1, from coordinate 99,768,288 downwards.
TCTTGGTATAACTGAGGATCAGCTGTCCCTGAAGATGTAGCATCTGAAGGGCGATTTTTATGTGCATAATAACCTATCAAAATTCCAAAAATAAATAAAATGGTGGCTGTGCAAAATATTTTTAAAAGGTAGCAAAAGTTGCAGCGGTTGCTCTTTGGTGCAGATCTTTGATAATGTGCAACATAGTCAGACTCTTCTTGAAGTCGCTGGAACCTTCCTTTTGGTGAAGTTGCTCGTTGAATGGAATCAAGATTAAGGTCTGCAGTCTCTGAATGTCCCAGGTTCTGATTCTCAGTACTATCTAACTGGAACTGGTCAAAACCAGGTTCCTCCAGTTCCTTCTCCATGTCCCACTCTAAGTCAAGGGCAGTGGCTTGAAGGTCATCATTGTCTAAGTACTGTGAGTGTCCTGGAGCTCTCTGATCTGCACTGACCTTCTGGTAGGCCATCTTTTTACCTGTGGAAAAAAAAAGAGAGAAATACATTTTCTTAAAATAAACAAAAAACTTACAAGTAAAAACAAAAGAAAACAGTAAACCATACTGGTGACCATAAAATCTTAGTGATTATAATCAGGAGAAATATCATCTCCCTACAGAAAGTAATATTTTAGTTAATTATTTAGTCAGGTTTTGCTTGATGTTACTATAGAAAAGGAAGATTAAAAAATACAGTAGAGCCCCTTTTTCCTGGATGCAGGTGAGCAAAAGAGCACTCCCAGGGTCCTAGGCAAGAGATGAGGGCAGCACCCTCTGCCTGAAAGCAGACAAGCAACAGAGCACACTTGGGGTCCTGGGCAGGAGCTGAGGGCAGCATCCCTTGCCTGGAAGCAAGCAAGGAGCATGCTGAAAACACTGCTTCCACATGGGTGGCCCACCACAGCCACCTCCACAGCCACAGCTGCTGCAAAAGCAGCTCAACACCAAAGCAGTAGCCACAACCACTGTGTAGGCAGCCCACTAGACACTCGACTGTATTGACACAAGGAAAGTCACAAGTGGTGAGTGGAAAAAGAAGAGCATGTCTCTCTCCTCAAAGCTCACTCCAGAGTCACAGAAGAAGCAACTGCTTTACCAGATAACCAGACATCAGTGTAGAGATACTAGAGATATGAAAATACAAGAAAATATGACACCACCAAAAGAATACAGTAATTCTCAAATACCAGATCCTATAGAGCAGGAAACCCTTGAAATGACTGAAAAGGAATTAGGAGCAACAATCTTAATGGAAACTCACTGAGATATGAGAAGAATCAGTTAGACAACATAATGAAACAAGAAAAAATCTAGGATATGAAGGAGGAAATTTACGAAGAGATTAATACTTTTATAAAGAATATAGCAGAATTCATGGAACTGAAGGATTCACTCAATGAAATAAAAAACACAACTGAGAGCTTAAGCAGCAAGCTAGAACAACAGAAGAAAGAATTTCTGATCTTGAAGATAGTCTTTTTGAAATAATTGGTGGACCAAAAAAAGGAAAAAATGAATTTTTAAAAAATGAAGAAACTCTAAGAGGGCTAGCAGATGACCTTAAGTACACAAATATTCCAATCATGTGTATTCCAGAAGGGGAGGAGAAAGGAAAAGATATGGAAAACCTATTCATTGAAATAATAATGGAAAACTTCCCACATATAGGGAGAGACACAGACATTCAGATCCAGGAGGCTCAAAGATCCCCAAACAGAATCAACCCAAAAAGATCGTCTCCAAGACTCATTACACCCAAACTGGCAAAGCTCAAAAACAAAGAGAGAATCTTAAAAGAAGCAAGAGAAAACTGTCAAGTCACTTGTAAGGGAGCCCCTATCAGACTAACAGCAGACTTCTCAACAGAAAGTCTATAGGCCAAAAGAAAATGAATGACATATTCAAAGTACTAAACGAAAAAAAAACTGCCAGCCAAGAATACTATACCCAGCAAGGCTATCCTTCAGAAATGAGGGAGAAATAGTGTATTTTCCAGACAAAAAAAAAAGAACTGCAGGAGTTCACCACCATACAACCAGCCCTGCAAGAAATCCTCAAGGGAGTCCTATATCAGAAATCTGAGAAATGATAATCACTCGTCTCACTAGCTATAGTTTTGGTCAAACTCTGCTTTTTTCATAATTCATTCTTAGTAGGTGGTGTGTTTCTAGGAATTTATTCATTTCGTCTAGGCAATCTAATTTGTTGACCAACAATTATTCATAGTATTCACTTATAACCCTTGTGATTTCTGTAAATTTGGTTGTAATTACTCCTCTTTCATTTCTGATTTTAGTTTTTTGAGTCCTCTCTCTTTTTTCTTAGTCCGTCTAGGTAAAGGTTTGTCAACTTTATGGATCTTGGCAAAGTACCAACTTTTAGCTTCATTGATTTTCTCTATTGTCTTCTATTTTCTATTTCTTTTATCTATGTTCTAATTTTTATTATTTACTTCCTTTAGTAGGTCTGGGCCTAGTTTGCTCCTCATTTGCTAGTTTCTTAAGGTGGAACAGTAATTGTTGATTTGAGATCTTTCTTTTTTTTATTAATGTATGCATTTACATTAAATAAATTTCCGTTTTAGCATAAATAAATAAATAAATAGAAGTAGAAGGTATTTGGTGGAAAAGCTATGAGAAAACATAAAAAGATCACACACATACATAATCATGATTAATATCTGCAGCTCAGGTGAATAACAAAAGTCACAAATGCACAATTGCATTGGAGGAAAATGTATTACAATGAAGGCAAATTAAACTTACACATTTTCAAAATAACTTCTAAAAAAATTAAGGGAAAAAGCAATAAAGCTGTAATTTAGTAAGTTAAGAGAGAAAGAAAAAAAAAAAAAAGACACTGGGATTGTTACATTGCCAGAGCTAGTTTTAAAAACACAAATTCAGGATAAGAATAGACAAAACAACTAAATGAAGTACCAACTCTACAGAAATACAAGAAGCAAAATATGGTATATTACATCATCATAAGTTACCAAACATATTGGAAAATTTTAAGGCTATCAATTGCCCAAGATGTTCCAAGGACTTAGTGACATGAATTGGCCTGGCTCAGAAAACTTTAAATAAAAGTCTGGGATGGCATCAATCCAAAGAGGGAAACCTTTTGAAAGCCTAGGAGAGTTTGGTTTCATAACCTTGCTACAGGAGTGGCAGATGGAGGTTTTTCTCCCCTGCATAGCTTTGGATGACAGTTTGTTGTATCCTGCCGAGTGGTATTAGGATAACTGGGCTAATTAACTGTTAGTGGTCTTAAGTCTATATTCAGTAACTCACTGGTGTATTATGGTTGAATATTTACACTTAAACTTTCTGTGTATTAGATTTGTCACCCAGCTGGAATTGAAAATCCCTCACTATGTTTTATGATTTTTTTCTATGTCCCACTGTGGTTCATAAAGAACAGCTAAACTGATAACTGATTAACTAATTGCCTGAGGGCTGGTGGTTGACAAGTTAACTCTAATGAAAAAGATACAAACAAGGACTTCATGACAGGGAGTGGAATTATGCACATAATTATGGCTATACATAGCTCCAATCCTAGCTAGCAGAGGATTATATAATTTAAATATTCTGAATTTTTAAGAAAGTTTAAATATAATCAAATATTAAATCTTGCAAAATAAGAATTGTAATTCTGACTGGAATTTTCATATGCTACCCTATAATCTAGGATTCATTCTTACCCAGAATTGACTCAACAAAGATCAGTATCTATTGCATGTCAGGCACCTACATAGGCAATGAAGACAAAGATAAATGAGTCCCTATTCCTCAAGTAGAGAACAATCCAATCAGAGAGACAAACACATATACAAACAAGGAAGTCAAACAAAATATGCAAAGCTCCAGGGAAACTCAGGGGTGATCGATCATAGATAATATGAGAAAGGATTCTCCAAGAAAATAACCTCTGAGTTGCTTTTGGTAAGAGAGGCAGAACATGAGAGGAGGGAAACCAGGCAGGAGAAAATTTATACAAGCAGAGGGAATGAGAATGGCCCATTTGAAAAACCTAGTGTGGTACGCTTCGGCTGGGGATGGAGCATGTAGGCCAGAGATGCTCAGAAACAGTTAGGAAAGGGCGACACTGGGAAAAAGACATAACTTCTTTGCACCTCAATGTCTTCATCTGTGAAATGGGAATGATAATACCATAAACCTCATAGACCTCATAGTGTGTCATTAGGATTAGTTGAGACATTGAACCTAAAGCATCCATTGAGTGTTGGATAGAAGGAACATTTCTGAGATGAGAGGAGAGAGAACTGTCAAAGATTGTTGGAAGAAATAAAATGAGCTAAATATTGAAGAAGCAATTTCATAATTCTGCAAGACATTGTGGAGAAGGGGAGGAAGTTGCATAATATTCATGCATACACAAACACACACACACACTATAGTTGATTTTTTGTTGTTTTTTTTTCCCTATACATTTACTCTCTATATAAAGACAGACTAAAATATAAAATTACCACATAATAGTCTAACTGTTATCATGAAGGTGTTATTTGGCATGTATCCAGAACAATATCAGGAATGGTTCTGCATACTGTTACTTTTTCTCTCCCTCCTTTCCTTCCTCTCTCCCTCTCTCCCTTCTTGCTTGGCCTTGTTTCCAAAATGATTTAAGAAAGTGTAGCTTTTGAATTCTGCCTTTGGTCACAGCAGGACAAGCAGAGAAAGGGAGTAACATATGGAGTTAGTGATAATTAGATAGGTTAGGTGAAGGCTGATTAATTGATAGAGGAAGAAACTGAATCACATTTGTTTTAAAGAAAATGGTTAAGAGAAAATACTAGAGGATATAAAAAATCTAAAGGTAGTAGAATAAAGAAACTCTAAAACTCATGATTCTAATTCTGTGTTGTTACAGAAGAGGAAACTGAGGTCCAAAATTGAATAACCCTGTTAGGACTGAGAAAAGTGATGTTTGGGTACATACTCCCTAAGGTGACTTGTGATTTTATAAAAATACGACTAAGAAGTTGATAGTAAACTATTATTAAATACTTCACAAAACAACTTACTTTAATGTGTATTATATAAACTGCAATTTCCTAGCACTAGTCAATTTTTGTCTTCTTTGGCTTAAACAGCAATAAATTGCTGCTATTTTGACATGATATTATGTTTACTTATTTAACTATTCAGCTTATGCATTATTGGTCAATTTACTCAGACATTGTCCCAATGCAGTTCTCTAGATTTTTTTCTCCCATTTTAATGAATCAGAGTCTCTCTCAAGGTTTTTTAAAAAATCAATTGTAAAGCATGGTTTATGCTCAAGGAAGACTTCCCACATGGGAGTTACCACAGAAATGTGAGATCTCTAATTTTGACCTCTAATACAAACATTCAAAGTCATTTCTCTACAAATCATTTAAAAACCAACTGCAATGATGAGGCAGGGTTTTCATCTCCAGCCTGACAATAGGCATTCCATCACATGTACATCAGCAATTTTACGCTTTTCAAACATCAGACAGAGCCATCAATTAGAATGTAATGCAGATACAGATATTAACTCCTCACCATGATAGATATCTGCCTGACATGCTTAACACCACTTTTGGATTCATTACACATTAATACATTTTCACTAAATTCGATCTTCCAGGGGAGCAGTATCTGGGTCAAAGGTAGATGAAGTCACTTCATGTAACAAAATCCAAATTATTTCAGGAAAATTACTGAGAAAATGAGTATGTGATAACATATATAATGAAGCATTTTAATCATTTTTTTGGCGAAATCAATCATATATATGTTATATATTATATTTAAAATATATATATATTATAATTTAGTGTTCCATTTATTTAAAATTTCTTGCCTTAAAGAAAATAGTATATAGGGCCGAGCCCGTGGCGCACTCGGTAGCGTGCTGCGCTAGCAGCGCGGCGACGCTCCCGCCGCGGGTTCGGATCCTATATAGGAATGGCCGGTGCACTCACTGGCGGAGTGCCGGTCATGAAAAAGACAAAAAAAAAAAAAAAAAAAAAAATAGTATATAGACTTTTTGCAAAAATATAACATAAATCTCTGTCCTGACAGTTTTGTTTCACTTAAAAATATATATATAATGAACTCATCGAGAATAAAACTTAGTAATAGACTATCAAATAAATACAACTTTAATGACATATTCAATTTTGAGACAGCATAAATTATTCTGTTGGTCACACAAGAATGTACCTGCTTGTAAAATATCTATGCCTTGTAAGACAAGAATATATCACATTTCTTTTTACCAGAACTTTCAAATTCCCAAGTAAAATGAAAATTTTATATTATAAAGAGAAATCCTCAATAAAATCAGCATGTCTTGGATATAATCATATAATCACGCCATTAAACTTCATATATATTTTTACTGATGCACATGATTTACTTAATTTATATTGTCATATTATTTTAAGGCTACCCCAGGTGAGTAATTAAAAAAAAAAACATGTAGTAGATTTTAGAATCTACAACATGAATCATTCTCTTAAAAAGATGCACTTTGGTGTAGACAAGGTCATACAAACTTGTGACATTTCTTCAAATGAAAATGTCTGTAAATGAAAATATCCTTAATTCTATATTATGCCATTTGATCTTTTCTATAAAAATGCAATTTTTATGAAAATTATATTCTTCATGTTTTCAACAGATCTTGTTCACTTAGGTGAGATCCCTTCCCATCTGGCCCACAATCAAAGGCTAAATTGTTTTTAAAATTCCATACAGCTGCTCCTCCACTTACGATAGATTATGTTATTATAAACTCATAGTAAGCTGAAAATATTTTAACCTGAAAATGCATTTAATACACCTAACCTACTGAACATCATAGCTTAGTCTAGGCTACCTTAAACATGCTCAGAACACCAAGCCTACTGTTGGGCAAAATCACCCAAAACAAAGCCTACTTTATAGGTTAATAATGTGTTGAATATCTAATGTAATTTATTAAATACTGTACTGCAAGTGAAAACAGAATTGTTGTACGGATACTCGTAGTATGGTTTCTACTGAATTCATATAGATTTGGTACCATCATAAAGTTGAAAAATCCTTAATCAAACTATCATTAATTTGGGGACATCTATATACTAAAACATTTGCCTTTTATATACACTTATACCTCTATAACAATAATAAAGCAGATACAAGTTGAACTGAAAGGTATTTTGCTAGACTATGACAGAGTCAGATAAAAAAAACTGTATCTGTACTGGGCATATGATTAGCTTAAAAATTAGTTGATACTTCTGAATGCCATTTCACACATACTAGCTGAAACTAAGTAAATTAAACTGAAAAAAGAGACTCTACCAAAAAACTCTTAAAGCTGATAAATGAATTCAGTAAGTTTGCAAAATTAACATACAAAAATCAGTAGTGTTTTTATACTCCAGCAACAGACTAGAAGAAAAAGAGACCAAGAAAGCAAGCCCATTTACAATAGTCTCCAAAAAAATAAAATACCTTGAAATAAATCTAACTAAAGAGATGAAAGATCTCTACAATGAGAACTACAAACCACTTCTGAAAGAAATTAAAGAAGACACTAAGAGATGGAAAGACATTACTTGTTCATGGATTGGAAGAATCAATGTAGTAAAAATATCCATACCACCCAGAGCCATCTACAGATTCAATGTGATTCCCATCAAGATACCAATGACATTCTTCACAGAAACCGAAAAAGTAATCCTAACATTCATATGGAACAAAAAAAGACACCAAATAGCCAAAGCAATCCTGAGCAAAAAAAAGTAAAGCTGGAGGCATTACACTTCCTGACTTCAAACTATATTACAAATCTGTAGTAACAAACACACAAGGTACTTGCATAAAAACAAACACGTGGACCAATGGAACAGAATAGAGAACTCAGATTAACCCATGTATTTACAGCCAACTAATCTTTGACAAAGGCACTAAGAACATACATTGGGGAAAAGACTGCCTCTTCAATAAATGGTGCTGGGAAAAGTGGACATCTATATGTAGAAGAATGAAACTTGATCCATACCTTTCACCACATACCAAAATCAACTTGAAATGGATTAGAGACCTAAACTCCTAGAAACATTGAAACTCCTAGAAGACAACATAGGAGAAATGCTCCAGGATTTAGAACTGGGCAATGACTTTATGAATAACACCCCAAAAGCACAGGCAACAAAAGAAAAACTAAACAAATAGGATTATATCAAACTAAAAAGCTTCTGCACAGCAAAGGAAACAATAGAGTTAAAAAAAAAAAAAAAAAGACACGCTACAGAATGGGAGAAAATATTTGCAAACTGTGCATCTGACAAGGGATTAATATCCAGAATATACAAAGAGCTCAGACAACTTTACAGCAAAACAAACAAACAAACAAACAAAAAAAAACAAACCTAAATAATCCAATTTAAAAATGGGCAAAGGAGCTGAATAGACATTTCTCAAAGGAAGACATACAAATGTCCAACAAGTATATGAAAAAATGCTCAACATCACTAATTATCAGGGAAATTCAAATCAAAACCACTCTGAGATATCACCTCACCCCAGTCAGACTGGCTATTATAAAAAAGACAGAGAATGACAAATGCTGGTAAGGATGTGGAGAGAGAGCAACCGTCCTGCACTGTTGGTGGGACTGTAAATTAGTACAGCCATTATGGAGAACAGTATGGAGGTTCCTTAAACAACCACAGATAGAACTTCCATATGATCCAGCAATCCCACTCCTGAAGATATATCCAGAGCACTGGAAAACATCAGGTCGAGGGGATAACTTCACTCCCATGTTTATTGAAGCTCTATTTACAATAGCTAGGTGATGGAACCAACCTAAATGTGCATCAGTAGATGATTGGATAAGGAAATTGTGGTATATATGCACAGTCGAATACTATTCAGCCATAAAAAAGAATGAAATTCTACCATTTCCAACAACATGGACGAGTCTGGTGAAAATTACCCTAAGTGAAACAACACAGGTACAGAAAGAGCAATACTGCATGTATTCACTCATAACTGGGAGCTGAATCCATAAATAAACAAATGAACAATAAAGAGACACAGAGAGAAAGAAAGAAAGAAACAACAATCACAGTAATATGTTGAACTTTTAGAAAACTAGAAATGGAAAAGGGGAGAGGAGAGGGAGGGGGAGGGGAGGGAGAGGGAGGGGGAGGGGAGGGAAAGGGAGGGGGAGGGGAGGGAAAGGGAGGGGGAGGGAGAGGGAGGGGAGGGGAGGGAGAGGGAGGGGGAGGGGAGGGAGAGGGAGGGGGAAGGAGGGGGAGGGGAAGGGGGGAGGGGGTCTAATGAGGAATTGGTGGACGGACACAAAGAATGATTGTGTATTGTAATGATGAATAAGCTAACTATCCTGATCTAACCACCACACATTCTACACAACTATTGAAAAACCAACATTGTACCCCACATGTATGTACAATAAATAAATAAATAAAGGTAAATATAGAAATAGGCTGAAAATTTAATGCGTAAAACAATCTCTGGCTGCTGCAGATCTAGTCTAATAGTGACTGGCAAACATTTTAGATAATAAATACATGTTAAAAGTTTTATTTAATAGTTTTATTTAATAAGCTATACAAGAGAACTTCAAAACGTTCATGGAAAAAGGGAATTAAAAAATAATATGAATCTTTCCATTGACTTTTTCAAGACTCCTCACATATGTTACTAATGTAACTTAGGAATATGATTATAGCAGTATTTCTTTCTTGCTCAGCAATCACAATGAGAGAATTTATTATATGAATACCCTGACCTTATACATCTTCAAATTAGTGGACCTTATAGTGAGACTACCTTGTTCAAACTGTAGCTCTGCTATGCAATTTTCACCAGTTACTCAATATTTTTATGCTTAAATACCACATCTGTAAAATAGAAATAATACAGCACTGAATTTGTAGAGTTATTGTAAGGAGTAAATGAAATCAATTATTTAACATGCTCAGAACAGAGTCTAACACATTGCAAGTGATCCACTCACAGGGTCACTCCAGAGATTTTTTGTTTTGTTTTGTTTTGTTTTGTTTTGGTGGCTGGCCGGTAAGGGGATTTGAATGTTTGACCTTAGTGTTATAACATTACACACTAACTGACCTAACTGGCCAGCCCCAGAAATGCTACAGAGTCTAAGAAAATAGAAATATTTGGAGCTTACAACTTTAAAATATAGCTTTAATTAAAGTACGGCCAAAGACCTCAAGTTTTAATAACATGTACCTGGAGAAAATGAGAGATGGAGCTGTGTACCCAAGGGCTTTTGAGAACGAGAAGCATCCCATTCATCATTAGCTCTGGTTCAGGTAGATAAGAGAAGTTTGACTATGTAAGTCATTATTACATTGCCTTTCGACCACCAATTTATATCTTGTCATTACAGAGTTGAGTTTCTTTTTAGTCTCTTTAGAAAAAGAATAACAGAGCTGTTCCGTAATGCTAAATAGTTCCGTTTAATAGTTCCAGAATTTAGTGATAGGTAATTATGAATATGAGTTAAATATGTTTGTCATAAATGGTTGATTTGGTCTATTGACTATGATATTACTGATGGTATTTTAGGTCAAACAGTATAAAACATTGTGCATATCTTATTAGAACTAGGAACACATCTAAAGGCTTTCCTACTTGTAAAAGGTATTATTTACAAGTAAAATAAATAAATGACACTAGCAGATTAACTTCAAAACATAAGGCAGAATCTCAATTTCCTATGACAGTTCTATGATTTAATCTTTATTGTACAATGAGAAAAATATTCATATAGTGTTTCCTGAAGCTTTGAATGTCAAATCATTTGCTGATTTGAGTGGATTGATTTGAGGTAAAGGTATTTCTTAGAAATGTCAGTGCATCATCAAAAGGCATTCATTATACACTTTCATGTGGTATTACTTTAGTATTACTCTATGAGGGAATGATGTTTGTACCCAGAGGAATTTTTTAAATTAAGTTAGAAATATTCCTTATAGGCTAAAAACATTTGACATAATTCATTATGAACCTAGTTTGTACAAATAAAGTCCATGCTTATGGAATAAATTTTTGTTGTTAAAAGCATTAATGGTCTCAACTTGAGAGCAGGGCAAAAGATAAAACTATAAAAACAGTAATTCAAAAGAGGCTGTTCCCTGACTTAATTTTTCAGTATAATGTGATTTTTTTTTCCCATCGGTGGTTTTGTGAAATGGCCTTGGCAATTACTATCGTGTTTGTAAATGCATCAAGAATTCCTTATTTAATTGCAATTTTGTATGTCAACTGCATAGAAGAAATGACAATAATTATTTCTTGTTCATGCTTCACTAATTCAATAAACAGTATATATAAAGTAAGGGAAAATTATCCATGCTTTATTTTTAGAACAAAAAATTTAGTCAAAGTCCACTCTAAAATGACTAACAGTACAATGAATTTAGGCAGAGCAGATATTCAAGTTGGAGACTATAAAACTAAAATTTAACTCTGAAGTTTGAGTTACCTTGATCACTAAATGACATGTAAAAGGTATGCTTATAGGTTGCCAAATTAATGAGCTATAAATTGCAAAATGCAGTCAAAACCATTTGAAAGAAAATTACTTGATGAAATCCAGCCAGTTTGTATAAGTTCTTTTTAGATCACTTGCATATGTATGACCACATGCCAGTTCCCTGAGCAGGCCAGCCTTTTTTGGAGACCTGTGTATAACTGCAATTTGTGTATCCCACCATAACTGGATGGCCAGTTGGGCTTACCTGTGTTCCTGTATCTATAGTTAGGTTTTTCAATATCAGAATGATATAATTCTATTTAGGATGTGGCACAAAGAAAAATTAATTAAAGGGAACCAAAACAATACATAGTACACTCTATGAGTGTCCTGAACGAGTAGCTTAAACATGTAGTATTATTTAGAATATTTATCATATGAGTTTACGTCTGCCTAACATCACAAAACTCTGCTTAGAAATGTGTAATTCCTGTACCTGCCATGGGCTGCTTCTTTCTTGGTCCTTTTTTGGTGTCTGATGCCAGGTTTACTCCACCTAGATTGTATATATTTTTTTGCCTGGCCATTATTTCCATTTACAGTATAAGCCTCCAGAAGTATTTTACCTCCATGAATTTACATATTTTCTACCTTCAGAGTATTTGAAGAGGCTTACATTAGAAAATCACATATATGATCTAAATACTTGTATAAACATAAAACTACAAAATAAAGAAGAGTGGAGGAGAAAAATTTTAATATTCTGTCTAAAGGAAGCCAGTGTAATTGAGTTTTAATATAGTTGAGAGATGCACTGCAGTCAGGGCAAAGAGGGTGGTCAATGGGATCTTTTCAAGTTCACCAGCTTTCGGCCAATTTCACTTGTTAATGCATGAGGCTGTCAGTCTTAGCTGAATGGTTTGGTTTTCATCATATCTTTTCCAAGTTATCGCTTTTTTCAATTGCAAATTTCTATGTTGGGAAGATGCTTTATCTGTTAGATAAATCTATGAGTCTCCTTTTTATCTTTTACAATTAGATTTTGATACAAAGAAGTAATGATATCCCCATGTTACATTATCCAAAATAATATGCTAATAGATGCTTTATTGAACCCTTAAAATGAGCCAGGACTTAGAATAAGGTTAGGACTTTACATGCATTATGTCATTTAATCAAGCCATCTTATATGTTAAAGTACTATCATTATCATCCCCGTTTTACAAATGAGATTATCTGAAGTTTAGCACTTAAGTTCGTTTCCCCAAGTTCTCACAGCTAGTAAGTGGAAGAACTGGGATATCAAACCTGGTCTGTCAAATCCCAAAACCCTCTACTTTAAACATTGCAACACTTAGGCTTTCTAAGAATTCTCAGAGTTAGCACGATGTTAACAAATTCAGAGCTCATGTTGGCTTATTTATCCCTGGTTGTGTCGTCAACGTGACTATAAGCACCAGGAGTCTGCATGGCTATTCAATCTTAATCATGCTGCCTTGATCTTTGGATCTCTGGGGGCTACTCTGACTCCAGGCCCTAACAGATCAATGCTGTTCGCTCTCCACAGCACTCAGGCAGGCATCAATGTTTCAGGACACTGTGGTTTTGAATAAGGGAGAATTGCTTCCAAACACACTGCTAGAAGGTAAAAGACCACAACATCTACTTTATGGTCTCTTCTTAGCAACACTTTCAAAATTCCTCTTTTCTCCTGCTGCTGATGGACAAAGAGCAAAACAACTCTGCTTAGAACTTGAAAACTGCAGTTCACATTGAACCTACTGCTGACCTGTTTTCAGCCATTAAAACACTTTGGGTCCATCTTGATTCTCGTGCCACTCCCTACTGTGTATGGTTACACCGGTGAAGAGGCTTCTAGGGCATCAAGAGTTAACACAAGACAGTCACCACTCAGCGCCTTGAGAGCTGTCTGCCAGGAGGAGCCTCTTCACTTGATAGATACACCGCAATTTTTTATCCTTTCAGCCAGTGTGAATGATTTTAAATTGCTGCTTTTTGACTATTGCTTTTGGATTTCCAAGAACAGAAAGATGAGGCTTTTATCTACATGAGGCCACTAAGCACTCTATTTTTCACACTCTTCAAAGGTACTTTATTGGTTTACTTTTTAAATATTTTTACTTTTCAGAAAGTGCCAACAGGTTTCTACAAACTAGAAGTGCTTTATTCTAAAATATGTATTATTATCTTTCCTAAAATCATAACACATGAAGACTGTTCAAGGCCCTGAATGGTAATACAGTGTTCCCAGAGTCTGTGCTTTTTATTTTCTGAAAGGGCCTTTTTCACACTTGTTCCATTAGGAAGCAGTGTTAATACATCATGTTACTATGGTTAACTGGTAGGAAAGGAGGAGGCAGCCCAGAGAAACGTATTTGTCCTGTATGTTATGTTCATTTAAAATTCGGTTAGTGAGAAAGTATTCACCATATGAACCTTCCCAAATCTATACTGGGTAAATTCTGAAAATCTATTCTTTAGCTCAATGAGTAAGATTAAAATGTAAAATCAGCGTTCAGCTTTCAAATTGTAAGGGCCTTACAAGCTAAAGAAAATTAAAATTTGTGATCTAACACAAAATACTACAAAGGTAGAAATTAGTTCTAGATTAACTACATGGTATGCTCCTTATAAGACAAAGATCGTGTAGTATTATTAATTCATTTACTCTTAGGGCTAAAATTAGTTTAAGTGAAATATTATGTGTTTCTAAGTAGTACGAATACACTAATGGTAAGAAAACTGAGAACTGTGAAGGTCAGTAATTACTAAGAAAATATAAAACCTCACTTTCAATTGACAACTAAACACAGAATCCGATAGAAGTGTTTTTCAAGAATTATCTAAGCAACATAAGAAAGAGTAACAAATTGCTCAAGATTTTGCTAATCATTCTTTCTTACTTTAAACATGCCATATCCATAAATACGCATATATCTGAAGCTAAACAAGGATACATTTTTATAATATTTTCTTCTAGGCCTCTCATTGATATAAAAATGGAATTTTACCTGAATAAAGGTGACAAAATTATTATTTTAAATAGTACGAAATTCAAGTGCTTTCTACAAGTGACCTTTCCTTAAGTGTCATAATACTAATAACTGGTAACTTAAAAAAAAATCTGTTTGAATAAGAAGAAACAGGATGAGAAATACTATAGCAATATATTACATTTGTATGACAGTCTGACATTGAGAATTTAATTTCTATTATAAATTTACATACATGCATACTAATAGTTTGGGGTAAATTAAAGCAACTAAACGATTTACTAAAAACTATATTGAGCACTACTTATGTCATTTATATTTTATTTATGAACAGGAATATCATAAAAAATGAAAGACCTCCAATGGCACATAAAAGTAATGCTGATATGAAATTAAATGTCAAGCAAAAGGCATGAAAATGCAGTATTCACAAAGACATTAAATGTAAAACATTTAACAGAACTTTTATATAGTCAACACCATTGAAAGGTGCTTTATTATAACAATGCATGCAAAATTTTTAAAATTCACCTAGCACTTCAATTTAATATGTCAAATATCATTACTTTACCAACATGAATTTTAGCTTCTTTTCCCATTTATTTTCTTTGTTCCCATAATGCATCCTCTATCTTTTTATTTATATATTTTTTGCCACCCTTCAGCCTTTCTTATTATTTCATTTTTTTTTCCTTTCTATCCTTATCTATTTAACTACTGATGTGTCAGGGACCCATTTAAAAATAATAAAATAACTGACCATAAAAAGTGCATTTCATTCTTTCCTTTATACTGAGAATGATATATCTTAAACTACAAAGAACAGTGGATGTTTTATTTGAAATAATTACCAAAACCAAAGATTATGTCTTGCTCTACCATTTCAAACACACCAAAACTTGAGTCTTGAAAATAATGGTTCGACTTCATTCATCCTTAACCTCCTTAGGGCTGCAGTCTCTGACACTATGAAAAACTGAAGATCTTTGCCCTGACGCTTCTACACAACTCCCGTCAGCCATTGCGATTGGTGGGACTTCTCATCTCAAACATCCTTCATAACTATAACCTGTACTCATACATTACTCCCAAACAAAATACCTATATTTCAACCACATATCTTAGAAATCGAAGTACTAGAAGCGGGAAAGGGAGAGTGAAAAGGGAAGATAGTGAGAGGTTAACGGACACATAGCAGCTGGACAGGAAAAATAAGTTTTATGGGTGTGCAGTTGAACTAGGCATTTATAATTAACAATAATTTACTACAAGTTATCAAATAGCTAGAAGAGAGGAGATAAAAAGTCCTCATCACGAAAAAAGATTATGTTTTGTAATGATGACTATGCTAATGAACCTTATTTGATCAGCACACACTGTGCATGTATTGATATTCAACTCGGTACCTCACAGATATATATAATCAATGCATTCAATATAAAAAGAAAAGAAACCAAAGTACCATTTTTTTCTTTCTCGTAAAAATTTTTAATGCTATAAATGGTTGAGGTCTTTGTTTCTTGAGTAAATTAAAACACTTGAGAGCCCAAAAAGTGAAAATATTATGGTCGCTGCATAAAAAGGAGCATCATCTTTAATGATGTAGAAAAAAAAAAGTAAAATGATAAAATGGAAACATACTGTGTAACACAAGATGTACACAGTAGATGACCTTAACTAGTTTCACTGTGTCAGAATGTAGTATTCATAGGAAAAAACAGTACACGGTTATGTAGCACTATATATGCCTTCTACTTATTTAATTTAAGATCTGAACAACACCATGAAGTTACTATT
The DNA here is from genome assembly GCF_027409185.1 of Cynocephalus volans. NCBI lineage: Eukaryota > Metazoa > Chordata > Mammalia > Dermoptera > Cynocephalidae > Cynocephalus > Cynocephalus volans. The sequence continues at coordinate 99,751,979 of NC_084460.1, read as the reverse complement.
GTTAGCATTTCTATTTTACAGATAAGGCCTCGTAAGAAAGAGTTGAAGTAACTTGCCCTTAATCACATAGGATTTGAACCCAAAACAGTGTGGTTCCAGATTGTTTTTAACCACTTTGCTGTAATAACAGAAAGGAATTATGTGAAGGCATATTTTAAATTCCTCCAAAAATAAAACACATAGGAGAACATTATTCAATTTCCCCACAATCAAGCCCTAACAAAATTTTACAGTGAGATCTGTTCCCATAATCTCCATCACTATGTAGCCTCCTTACAGTCTTTCAGGAAAATAGTGGGGAGAAGAAATGAATTCATACATTCATAAACAGATGCATCCTCTGTACTCGGGCCTTACTAAACTGACTGTGGCTTCCCCCAAAACACTTCAGATCCATCGACATGGCTACTGGCAGCCTATGCTTGTGATTTTATTTTAATTAATTTTTAAATGTTTCTTGTCAATAGACTTTTCCTCTCTGGTTCTGCCTCCAAGAATTAGGTCTTATTCATGTTTTTTTGCAAATTGTTTTTATAAGAATTCTTTGACCATATAAATGCTTATTGGACTAAATCCATAACTTTGACAACCTCTGAATAATTCAACAATGTCCTCACGTTTATATCTATGCTCTTTCAGGAATAAGTATATACTTTAAGAGCAATCATTGAATTTGAATATAATAGCTCTTCAAGAGACAGATTGAATGATAGTGAGACATTTTTTGCTAAAGTGTCTTATGAGTACTGCAATTAAGGTATAAATAACTTTTGCATAGAAAGAATTTTTGGAGCCCCAAGTACCAAAAAGTCAAACTGCTTAGTTGGAGAGACCATGTGGAGAGGTCCTCCGGAGACTATAAAAAGAAGAAGCTGAGCCAGGCATTCAAACCAAAGTGCTACACATATGAGTGAGGCTATCTTGGCCCTCCAGATCACATCAGCCAGCAGCCACCAGCTGATTACCACTGAGCAACAAGCAGTCAATGCCACATGGAACAAAAGAATAGGCCAACTGAGATCTGACCATATTTCTGATCAAATAATGAAACAATAAAATGGTTGTTGGTCAAAGCCACAAAATTTGGGGGTAGTTTGTTACTCAGCAATAAATAACCAGGACAACATGCAAGTTATTTTTCCAAAGCACAAACCTGATCAACTTGCTTGACTGCTTAAAATCCTATGAGGTGCCTAATTCTGCACCAACAGGAAATTGTACAGACTCCTTTTCAATGCATGTAAGACCTACATGCCCTGCTCTACACTTCCATTGCGATCCCGCCCCCCACCCCCCACTTTCAAACCTCTTCTAGGCACTCACTGCACTGCTTTTCCTCAGCCGGATTTGCCCTTAGACCCAGTTCTTGATTACAGTTTATTTGTTTAGTTATCTTTTATCTTTGCAGTCTATCATAGTACCTGGAACCTGATCACTGCTCAATAAATAAATAATAGGTTTCAAACAGGCATGGCATCTTAAAGAGAATATGGAATTTAGGGTCAGATAATTGTCATTTTACCAGCAATGTATCTTGTAGTAAATACTTCAACTCAATTCAGCCTTCAAAAGAGGTAGTAATACCTAGTTCATGTGCTTCTAAGAGTTAACTGATGAATACAGTTAAATATTATAACTAAAAGCATTTTATAAACTGTAAAATCCTATGCAACTGTTACTGTTTTAATTGTAAAACAATGATAAACTATTAGGAATCAAGAGAGCAAGGTTTGAATTCTGGATGCACAATTACTAGCTATGAACTCCAGGGCAAGTCACTTTTCTTCATAGGTAAAACCAGATTTTTTTGTTGTTGTTGTTGAAAATCAAATGAGATAATTTTATAAATGTATGTTTTAAGTACACTTATCAATATTAAATAATTAATGAAAGATCACGAATAATGAATAAATATTGGTTAATACTAACTAAATGAATCTCTTTCACATGTATACACATACCCAACCACCCCAGCTCCTGAATATTGCAGATACAGGGAGGAGAAACCATGAGTAAATTTGTACCACGTGTACCTGAATTTCACCAATCCCTGGAATGAGGGCATAAAACAGGAGACTGTGTGTCAGTTGTGAAGACTGTTGCCAGGGTTATGGGGGAACATAAGAGCAGAAAAAAGAACAAAGCAGCCTCCAGAAAGGCGGCCCCTGGAAATCCATCCTAGACCTTATCAATTTCAAATACCCTGGACAAATTGTAAAGTTGTCATTTGCATATCTTTTAGAACTGGTGTTTGTTGTGTTTGCAACACGGAGTTAAAAACAAAATCAGGTCTGCATCTTCAGGGGGAAAATGTGAAGAGGTCTATGGGAGAAGATTAATCCAACTCCCCTCCTGCACATAATACATTTTGAAAGAAATCTATCCAGAAAAATCCATTTAGCTATGCCCAGAACAATCAAGACTGACTGTGTAGAGACTGAAGTGCCTCAGTCCATCTGCTGATGATATTTATTGCCTTTTTGGCACCTTCTACATATTTACCAAGCCTATGCAAAAGAAAGCTATGCTTCTTATTTCTAGGACAAAAACAGATGGTGCTCCAGCAGGTAATAATTTAATTAAATGGCTCCTAAAGCATGAACAAATTGTTCCAAAGAAAAGAAAATATTTTTATTTATTCTTCAAAAATAGGGAGGGGGAGAAAAAAACTAAATCATGTTTGACTGTTGTTAATAGAATAAAATTAGGGTTTACTAAATCTCCTGTTAGGAATCAAAATTGTCATAAGTAATAGTAATATTGTTCATCAAGTTTCATTTATCGTCTCTAAAAGTTAAATTCAGATATTCTTGGAATAGAACTAATTTTATGACATTCACATTAGGTTGAATAATGCACTTTATGGACAAAACAGAATAGAAATAATTATCTACATACCTAAAATACAGATTCTAACAATCAAAAGAGTCTTTTATTCCAGTTAAAGCCAGAAGGCACTTTTAATGCCCCTGTGATACATGGATTAAAGATGCCATTATTAGCTAGAGAACAGTAACAATTTTGCAGCCCAACATAGTAAAGATTGTGCACTTGGGTTTAAGACAGAAATGGGTATGAATCCCGATACTGCTACTTACTGACTCTGTGACTTTAGGGCAGGAGATGAGTCTTCCCATGATTCTGTTTTCTAGCCTATATACACACACACATATATACAGAGAATGACTGTACTTATAGGGTCACTGTGAGACTTCAATGGAAAAATTTCATGTACTTAGCACAACTCTTAAGACAGAGTAAGCATTCCACAAATGGCTTCCAATCATCATCACCTCTAAAATTTATTAAGCAATATGTGTACAGTGTTGGAGCTATGAAAATATAAACAAAAAATGAGAAATCGCTCCAAGCAAATTACAATCTATCAGCAAAGATAAAACTTATATGAGTATGTAGAATTTAAAGCATAATCAGGAAGTAAACTGTGGTATCTAAAATAAGAATTTGGGAATGATTAGATTAAGGAGGGCTTCAATGGGAACTAAAGCTGTGCCTTGAAAAATGGATAAGGCTTAAATAAGGAAGAATCACTTTAAGAAATAATGGAGATAATCTCAAGCTGGAAGTTGGGAATGAACATCTGCATGTAGGAGTCAGTGAAAAGACCTCCCCTAATTGAGAAAAAGGTATATACCAGGGGCCAGTAGGAAATGAGTTTAAGTTATTGAGACAGGAAGGGGTCTACATATGTAAAAGGTGGTCATTGCAGGTTCTTCCCAGATAAAGACCCCATGAGAGTTGGGTTTCACAAAATGAAGTTATAGAGCAAGGAGAAGGGGGCATCAAGGACATTATTACAGTGAAGTAGGATAACTGGATAAGCCCAGGGAGATATACAGTTAGATACCAATAAAGATTAAAACCATTTATACTAAACACTGGTGCCTTTACCACTGTTGAATTAATTAGAATTCAAAGTATATGCACTTGGCTTAACAATTTTATGATCATTTATAACTATACTATGTTATACTTATAATATATGCAATTATATTTAATAACAAACAATAGATACGATGATTTTATATAATTAATTTATTTATATTTATTTATAATTAAAATCATATCTGTAATATATATTCTTATACAAGTATATGAACTTTGCCTTGTTGTGCTTAGAGATAATGATGATAGAAATGTATTTTCCACATTCATATCCTCAACCATCCATCTGTTCCCAAAATGTTTATTGGCAAATTGGCTGGAGAGAAAGGTGACTATTGCTCTGACAGCTGGGGAAACCACTTGATGATGGCTGGTGTCCCACTTCCCACCTACAGCGGTGGACCCTGAGGAGAAGCTACAGGATATGAAATATGCCCAAGGCTCCTCCATTGTCTTAGTCACCTCATCTTCTCTCCTGAGTGGTTCAACACCACTGACACTAACTTCAAAGAGATCTTTCTGAAGGCAAAATTTATTCTTATGTTTTCTTTTGAAAATTATACAACATGGTTTTGTGATTTTATGAATCTTTATAATTTAAGTTCTAAAGACAGAAGTTAGCAGAATTTAATGTATAGAAGAGATTTACTAAGCAGTGGACCAAGTTAATTCTTGGTTAAAAAACACATAAACACAGGATCCCCAAGGTGTTGAATCCCATTTTAATTTGTTCTTTCCACACAGATAAGTAATAATCTCCACAAGTATGTGAAATGTTTAAGAAAACAACCATTCTCTCTTTCTATAATCAATAATACCTTAAATTTCAATGCCTTGTCTGCAAAAACCATAATCCAGGCAGCTGCAATTCTGCCTAGATAAGTTTATATTATGATATACATGCAAATACTATTAACTTTGGGAGAGTAGAAACCTTATGAAGACACATACTTCGTCTAATTAATACAGTAGACCCTCAGCAACTTGGAATATTAGGTTAGATTAGATAGAAAGTTGAAAACTAGTTTGATAGCATATCTTGTAGTTAAAAAATTTAAGACAGCAAAAATCAGGGTTACTTCAACTATAATATCGACAGAAATAACCTCTTAGTTATTATAAATGGAGTCTATATACTTCTGGAATATGTGAAACACTACCTTTGGAGTATAGCAATTCTTATATTCACTAAAAATCAGATGTTGAAGACAGTAAGCTAAATTAAGAGCATGTCAAGGGCATGCTACATGATTTAAATGAATATTAATGGTTAGTTTTTTGTGTGCGGTTGGCTCTCTTTTGCATTCTTTGCTTCTTTGGGAATCAGAAAGAAGCTTGCATATTCATTTTACTTTGATTCAGAAGATATTCATATAAAGAGTTGCTTTCCCTAGCCTATATTTTGTCCCAAAAGTTCAAAACCATTCTTTGATGTAGAGTTACTGACTTCAACATCCCATCTACCACTTTAGTTCCAGACATTTAGAGTAATCTGGATGTCTGCACCCAAAAATACTTTAGAAAACATTTTTTTAAAACAAAATACTTAAGGCTCAGTATATATTTTTTTCAATGTTTTTGTCTCTCAAAAATTCATTCCAAAAAGCACAAGCAACAGCAACAAAAAAGATGAATAAATTAGACTTCATCAAAAGTACATTTGTGCTTCAAAGGACATCATCAAGAAAGAAAAAAGGCAAACCACAGAATGGGAGGAAATATTTTCAAATCATACATCTGACAAAGGACTTGTATCCAGAATATAAAAAGTCTTACAACTTGATAATAGAAAGACAAATAATCCAATTAAAAAATGGACAAAGGCTCTGAATAGATATTTTCCTAAAGAAGATATACAAATGGATAATTTGCATGTGAAAAGATGTTATCATTAGTCATTAGGAAAACACAAGTCAAAACCACAAGGAAAGACCACTTCACACTCACTAGGTTAGCAATAATAGAAAGACAGATAATAAGTGTTGGCAAGGATGTAGAGAAATTGGAAGACTTGAACAGTGCTGGTGGGAATGTAAAATAGTGTGGTTGCTTTGGAAAATAGTCTAACATTTTCTCAAAAAGTTAAACATTAAATTACTACATGATCCAGCATTTCTATTTCTAGATATATGTACAGTATATCCAAGAGAAATGGAAACATATACCTACACAAAGACTTGTACATAAATGTTTCAGAGCAGCATTATAGTAGCCTAAAAGTAGAAATAACCCAAATATCCATCAACTGATGAAAAGGTAAATAAGACGTAGTATATTCATACAATGGAATATTATTCAGCAATAAAAATGAATTAAGTACTGATACAGAGTACAACATGAATGCATATTGAAAACATGTTAAGTAAAAAAAGTCCGTCACAAAAGACTACATATTGTGTAATTCTATTTATATGTAAGTACAGAATAGACAAATCTACAGAGACAGAAAGATTAATGGTTGTATAGCTTGAAGGGGAGGTGTGGAATTGGAGGCAACTGGGAGTGAATGTGTAATTCCTAATGAATGAGAACTTTATTTGGGGGGCAATGAAAATGTTCTAAAATTGATTTGATTATGGTGATAGTTTTACAATTCCGAATACATTAAAAACCTTTAAATTGTATACTTCATATGGGTGAATTGTATGGTATATAATTTATATCTCAATAAAACCATTTATAAAGAGAAAAAAATTATTACATACTCATATTACTCCTGCTCTGACTTTCTCTACAACTTCCTTTCTTAAACTCAAGACAATACTGCCTCATTGCATAATTACTCCCAGGAAGAGTGCAGGTAGTCTATACAGGTTAGAGCCATAAAGGTGTACAGAAGTAAAAAGACATATTCCAGAATTACATCAGGGAAACTTTCAAGTAGGGGACCGTCTTGCCTTCGAGATCTGTTGTCCATTGGTAAGGTTAATGATTCCTCCCTTACATATTCCCATACTTGTGTTTGCTCAGATAGGAACCACACACACCCATGCTGATTTTTTTTTTTTTTTTTAGAAAAGTAAAGCCTCTTTACATATAGGATGTCAGAATCACAGCAATTTTTTAAAAAGAGTAGTTACCTCTATTAGTAAATATTCATATGCTGCTGAAATTACATTTATAATATTACTATATACAGGGCATTGTCCTTATCCTTATGCTTAGTAATGCTATTGGAATGGTAAGTATAAGCTCAAATTCATTACATTTTTAATATTTTTAAATACATTTTTAATATTTTTAAATGCCTTCTTCACACCTTTAAGAATGATAATTAAAGTTAGAAATACTTTCCTATGTATAATTTTCTCTGACTCCTCATACATATTTGAAAGCACAACTCTTTTTTTTTTATATATATATAAGTTTAAATGCTGGCTAATAAAATGGAAAAAGTGCTGGGTTCTGCAGATCTGTTCAATTCCACTGCATACATTATTGTTGTGTTCCTTTCTGCTTTGCTTTTCCTTTCAGACACTAGAACATTAAACAAAACCACACGAAAGGTCACTTTGATGTAGAAACAGCCAAATTTCCAGTGCTCTTCCCAATTGTTTTACACATTTAAAGCTCAAAATGATAAATAAACTAAAAATAAATGCTTTTCTGTTTTTAAAAATTTCTTACAACAGTTCAAATACTTCAGGCTAGAGTTGTCACTTGAAAAAACACCAAAGAGCAGATCTTAATAAAATTAATTTAACTTCACAGTACATCTGCCATTTGAAAACATTTTTTTTTCCTTCTGAACACAGCTTAATGAACCTTTAATTTACCTTTCATTCAATATCCAGTGAGAGTCATTAAAAGACAAAATATTAAGTCAATGCACATAATTACAGTCATCATATGTTATTATGTACTATTCTATAACACCATATGACAATTATCATGGGACTTTAATAGATACTGAATAATTACACAACTACACAAACACGTCAGTTGTACTATAGACCTACATTTGAACAATGTCTTTGAAAATAAACAGTACTTTTGAAGTACTGCATTTGCATTTGGGACACTGACTAAATGCTTCAAATAAATATCGTATTTTATCATAAATAACAGTGTCAATCGTTCCCTTGCTATGTTTAGATACTAGAATATGTTCTAACATAATCGGAACCTATAAAATAAATAGACTTATCATTGCACTTAGATATCAAAACATGCTGAAACCAAGTCATTTTGTTAAATATTTGACTTTTAGAAAGGTAAGGTAAATAACAAGCCAGGATATGACCAGTATTTATGTATAAAATATTAGAGCTTTTTTTGGCCATTCAGATAGTTCAATGTCCCACTTTTGATGGGAAACCAAATTCACCCTGCTCTCGATGCCCTCTATGTTTGCCTTAGTTTTTAATGCTGCTTCCAGCCAGAATTAGCCTATATTACATAATGCTATCAGAGTTATCTTTTAAAACTGAGCATATTTGGTTTAGTCTCTGCCCTTTTTAAGAACTGTCTTTAGATACTAATTCTTCTCTAGAATAAAGTAAAAAATACAAGGTTTGGCAAAAGCAAGTCTCAACCTAGCTTTCATATCTCATCTAATCTTTTGTTATGACATATTTTATACACACACATAATGAACACCCATAATCAAACTTAGTAACTTACCTTATTTTATCTGTTCTGAGATTTTTACCAAATATTTTTACTTGTTCGTGTCTGTGCTAACTTGGTTATTATTCTGGACCTGACTAGACAACTGCAGTCCCTAAGTTATCGGACCATTTAAGGATCATTTTAGGAAGGACTAGAAGTTGTGGTTGTTGTTGAAAACCCTCCACTGATACCTTTCAGTAAGTTCAGAAAAATGCCAACATCAGAACTTGCAGAATGGGTGTCACTGCCTTGGAAGCAAGTCCCAGAGACAATAATGCAGCATTCTTTTAATGAATATTGCATCACTACTTCTCTTAATGACACAGAGGGTAATACTGCATGGAGAAAAACAGGCACCAATAACTCTGAGTCAAAAAGGTTTGAATGAGTCTCCTCTGAATGTGAAATATTTTAGGAAGAGCTTAACTTTATTTGTATTTTTCTTTTTATGTATAAACAAGAGTGATAAGCAACAGCAAATGCTTTGGCTAAATAAGCCTATAAATGTTCTTACAATATGTGTAAAGTAAAATTTCTGTTTTTCTTTCTTAAGATACAAAAAACAATACTGCATCTTACAATGTCATCTTAGATTCAGTAACACAAAGAGTTTGAGAGCTTCATCACGTATATTTTAGACAAGTTGCTCAGCCTCTCTGAATTTCAATTTCCTCATCTGAAAAAATAGTGATTATAACAGAATCCAGCTCATAGGGTTATTGAGAAGATTAAGGAGTTAGTGCTTGGCATTTAATAAGTGCTCGGTAATGTTAACTACCCCTGTCTTACCCACTGTTTTATACAGAATTGCATAAATATCTCTCCAACACATGCTCTATTCCTTCATAAATACTTTTGTCTTCTTCCACTCTTCCATCCTTCTCTTGCCTTTCTCCTTCTTCTCCTTCTATGCTGAAGATTATTTAATATACAAAGTAGAAAAAATTATGTATCAATTATCAACCCTGAGTAATCATCTCTAGCAACACTGGTCATCAACCTACCACCTACCCCATCCACATTCCCATCCATTCTCTCCTCATATTATTATTTTTTTTAAAAAAAAAAAAAACCTCTCGCACATAACATTTTGTGTGCAATTATTTTATATATAATTCTAAAAGGTAAGGATTATTTTTTAACATAGCTACAATACCATTATCCACCTAAAATAATTAACATTAATTCCCTAATACCGAATACCTATGGAGTATTCAAATTACAAATGATTTTGAATAAATTATACTTGATGTACTCCAGTTTCAAAGGAAAGTTGACGTATTTATTTCACAAAAACATTTTCAATAACAGAAATTCAAGTTATAGAGTGGAAGGAGGAAATAAAAAGCAGAAGTACCCAGAATGCTAGATGTACTTAACTTTAATGGATGGTATTTACCAGCTAGTGAAAATTTGGCTTTGGGAATATTTTTGCTGTATAAAGAAAATCTGGCTTAAAATACTTTGCATATCACCAGCTATGCTCTTGCATTTTAATAGCTTTAATTAGCATTGTGTTAGATTGTGAGATACCTTTGAGAAATGGTTAGCATTTATTCTCAAAAACCATTACATATGTTTCATATTGTTCTTCAATGCATTTCTAGAAATATAATTTTTGGTAAATTTATTTATTAATTTAATGTCGGGCCTTAAAAACTAATGCCATGTTAAGTGACATTACAAGCGGCGTCATTATGGGCCCACAAGGGCGTATTAATGTGGCAGCCTAAGATGGTGCCAGGAGGAAGTAGGGTGGGGGTGTCTGCAGGAACCTTGCCTTAGCCCTTATTGGCCAAATATGCACTTCCACGCTCGAGGTTGCAATAGGTAGGTATTGAGACAGGATGCATGCTCTCTTGACCTTTAAGCTGATAAGATTATGTAAAAAACCTCCCTTCCCCATTTGCCTTTAAAAGCAAGTGCTTGTGTGGTAATAAACGGAACTGCTCAACAGAACCCCTGCCGCATCTGAGTGTCCTTTAACCGGGCTGTTTTTGGGGCCGGCAGCTGTGCTCACCTCTCTTCACAGCTCTCTTCCCCCGTCTCCTTCCAAAGGGGGCAGGAGGGAAAGAGGAATCCCGGGCCATTTGCTCGCCCACCGAAAGGAACGAGGCTAGGGCTGTTTGGGTTGGCCGGCGGCAGATCCAACAATTTAACAAACAGTTATTGAACACCTACTGTGTGCTGGCAGTCACTCTTCTAGACACAAGTGGTAAAACAGTGAAAAAACAGCAAAAATCCCCACCCACATGGAAGTTACTTCTAGTGTGGTGAGAAAAGAAGCAATTAAAAAACAAACAAAAGAGTTAAATGAATATGGTGTGTGAGAGATGGCTCCTAAGAAGGAAAAAACCGTGAATTGAGATAGGAAGTGGGGGTGTAAATTTGGAGGGGTGAGCTTACAGTTTTGAATAGGTGGCCAAAGTAATTTTGAGTTTTTTGTGTGTGTAACTATTATTCATTCCAATCATTGTCTTATATAAGGAAGATATCAACTAATAGTAATATAATGAGTATTCAGCACCACGAAAACCTTTACTTTCCATTCAATTCTCCTCTTTAGTAACAGTGAACATAAACACTGAAATTTAGCTATAGGTCAAGAAAGCCACAAAGGATTTATTTGACATAAAACTGCAGAACCAACTCCAAATACATCCCTCACAATGATTTAGAATAAATAAAAATATAATTCATGGCACTAACAAGGTTAAAAAAAACACTGTAATATTTTCACTTCAATTCAAACGAGTAATTATATTAGTCCAATGAGCCTAGGAAGATGCCTCCAGTCTGATGTTCCAGGTAACCGTGGTAACCTGTCTTTAGAACTATTGAGTTACACTGTCTGTATGACTACTTTCCACATGAATTAGGATGATGATTTAGAAGAGAAATATAGAGCTGCTCTGTATTTCCACAACTGATCTCAAAGCTGTAAGATCACAGCTCTTGCAATCACTTCTTTGCTACAGGACCAAATAGAACTTTTTCAAGGCAACTTTAAGAACGAACAATATAAACTTTGATCCTGCTTAACTCTTTCAAATATAAAACAAACAAATCTGATTTTAGCTTTAGGGAAAAAAATTACTGACCAAATAGTGTACCATTAATAACTAAGGACAAAAGCCAATTGGGCTATTCAATTTATAAATTTGGCCTCAAAAAAGTCTTCAATGGTATTAAAAAAAATCATGGAGTGTCAATGAGGTTGTGAAAAGACTGGCACTCTCGAAACACTGAAGTATAGACAAAGACAACACTTTAGGAAAACAATTTAAAAACACGTATTAGAGGTCTTAAAATGTCTACACCTATTGTCCATTTCTATAATCTGGCCTAAGGAATTAAAAGGAAATGAAACAAAATCACATGCATAAAAATTGCCATTGTAATTGTTTATAAAGAGGTAGGATTTTGGGGGGGCCTCTTTAAACTTTAATTCACTTTTTCAATTTTCAATATTTAACCCATACTACAGTTATAATCAGTAGAAAGAAAAGCAATTGCAAATCTTTTAATAAAACGTGATAATAAGCCATCTAGTAGGAGTGTCTGTCCAAGATGGACAGGCTGTCCTCCATTTTAGGTTGGAGAGCTAATGTATACAATAATATAGAATCAAGAATAGGAACAGAATTCTTACTAAAGCTGCATAGTATGACCATTTTTTATTTAGACATGCCTAGATAATTTGACATGGCCTCAAATGTTGCTTTCCAATTATTTGGAGTTGAATCTAACAAAGATAACTGTAAAAATAACAAAAACTAGTATTTATTGAGAGTTTACACCATGCTTTCAGTCTAATTAAAACCCTTTGAAAGTGGTTCTTTAATGATCTCCATTTTCAGATGAAGAAACAGAGAGTTTGAAAGGTTAGTTCACTTACCTAGGGCCACAGTTACTAAATGGCAAAATAAGAATGTGAGTTCAGGACACATGACCCCTTCCCCACTCCCTCTGCCCACAGTTCCTAAACACAACACTGCACTGTCTTCCTTCACGTAAAGATTGTAGAACTCTTTCAGTGTTCTTGAATGGCAGCTGAGGTAAATTCTCCATGGCAAAGTCTACAGCCTATTTTGGTGTTGTGGCTTTTACACTGTAACCACATTTTCTAAACCACAAAGTGTGCTACATGGTCTGACAAGTTCAAGTATACTTACAGGGAAAAAAGATAGAATAAAGTGGAAATGGTCCTGAAAAACGACAGAATATTTGACTGCCACACCATATATTGCAAAAAAAAAAAAAAAAACCAGGAACTTATCGCTGAAACACTAGTGAGAACCAGCTTTAAGAAGTCACTTGGGACTTATATAACAGAATTACTTTATCTTTTTTCATATTTTGCATTGCTTAAACTTTCCAACCCTTTTCTTTACCACCCTTTGTTTCTGTTTCTCTCATTTTTCTTTCAACTGTTTTACAAATCTGATTTCCTTCAAACAAATGCCCTAACCAGTATGGCTAAATGGCATTGGTGGCTGTGTCCCTTTGGCCTAATGACATTTTGTAGTCAATTGTTTCAACCAATTAATTAGGCATAAGGTAGAGTTTAAGTATTTCACCATTTTATACAGGAGTGTTATAAATGTGTTAATCTCCCCTAGAGGTATGCAAGAGTACTATATGTAAATTCATAGAATATGAAAAACTGTGTACAAAGAACTGACATAAATACAAAATTACTTCCTTAACTAATTGATAACTAGACAGAAGCAGATGGAGACAACTAAGTAGTCTTTGAAAAGCAAATGATAAGCTTCTATTTCCAAAAGTAAGTGTAAAGGAATTCATGATACATAATGGCATGTGTTCAAAAGTCCATAGCCCAATCCACAGAATTAAAAATAGAGCTGGAAATATTACTTACACTAAAATAAGTCAGGCTCTCTTTGTGGCATTAATTAGTCTGTGGTATTGAATGGGAACTTTAGGAGACACTTGTACTTATTCAGAAAATGAAAGCGTGTGTGTTTATGTGTTTGCCCCTGCAGTGTACTAACTGGCATCCCGGTGGCCTAGGAAGAGGCTTCTTCCTAGTTCTATTGTGACACTAGGAGAAGCCAGTGAAGTCCTCAGCATTAGGCACGTTAGAGTTTTAAACACATCTCTGACCCACTGACAGAGCACCTTCTTGGATGGCATTTTTTCATGACTCTGATGTAATACATCTTCTTAAACAGAGGCTGGAGCAGGGGTTCCACAAAATTCACAAACCGTTAACAGGGCAGTGGAGCTACTGCACAAATTGTTCAACCATATACATAGTACATATTATAGTATTAGTGTATAAGCTATGTACTTTTCAAAATAAATATCAGTGCTATTTAGATTAATAAACACATATTTACTTTTTCTATTTTTTTTTTTTTTTTTTTTGGCAGCTGGCCACTATGAAGATCTGAACCCTCAATGACGGTGTTATCACCACCATGATCTAACCAACTCAGCTAACTAGCCAGCCCAATATTTACTTTCAACCAATACTGAATTCATAGTACCTTTTCAGCATGCGTTCTCAATCAACAAACATTAAAAGTCCAACGACAATAATATGAGGATATAACAAAATGGTTTATATGAAAAAAGGGTCTTTATACTTGGAATGTTTGGAATTCTCTGTAATTTAGCATAATTTTTCTTTGAGGGGTAGATACTCACATTAAACACCTTAGGCAAACTGAATGTGCTACATTTTAGTAATTATAACAGGATTATCAATTTAAAAAATCCAGTCACTTTACTCCATCAACGAACTAGAGCAATACTAGAAGATTAGGAAGGCTTATCAGTTCAAGACACTTTAAGACAAGTCTAGTGGTTATAAAATTAATTTTCAATGATTACTACACCATCTTGGTGATTCTCATTATATGAAATGAAAGCTAATAGTGTCTTAAAATTTCCTATTTCACCTAATCATCACAGAGTCCTAATAATTTTATGTTCATATTCTAATAATGAAAGATTATACATTTGTATAAAATTATACAAATGTTTAAGATAAAATTTTGAAAACTTAAACATTTAAGGATTTTTTTAAACAAAGTTTTTGGAGGGCTCTCCTCCCCCACCCCAAACCAACAATTAAAATATATGTGGCATATGGGGAACTTAGCCAACACAGAGTTGCTGGCAGTTTCTTAATAGCTGATCTATTTTAGTGGGACTCTTGCTTCCAAAGGAGTTTTCCAAAGTGCACACTTTTCCAAAGGTATTCTGATAGCAAATGTTCTATATTCCCTAGATGGTTATTCATCATCCTAAAATATAACAAGGCTAATGTTTACAAACCAAGGAATCATAATTTTAATCTCTAGTACTATTTTCTTCATAAGTTTTCACTCTAAGTTAAAGTATCAGAGTTGCCTGTATTTGATACTGAATTTTTCACTTCATTACCAGGTAGACTTGATTTTAAAAAAAAAAACAAAAAACTGGGTTCAACTTTGAGCTTCCCCTCAGTCACAGAGAACCCCCAAGAGCTCTCCTCATGAGTCTGGCAAAAATAACACTGACAGGAAGACTCTCCTAGTCTCTCCCAACCTTCACAAATGCCTTACTTATAAGGTGTTCTAGCTCTACCTTCAGTGTTTTCCTTTGTTTTGTTTTTAATTCCCTAAAGTCTTTGAATACTACTCACCTAAGAGAAAGTTCTAAGGTTACTTTTATCATATCTTTTATTTTTTATTTATATCTTTTATTTCTATAACTTTTTACATATTTCAAATAGTGTCCATCTAAAACTTTTAAGAATCATCCATTGCAAGGAGGTGTCAGGAGTGCATTCTGGAAGGTGAGGGAATGTCAGCACATTTCTATTAAGATCTGTTAGCACATTTCTTTCCAGATCTTTCTTTCTCCACCCAAAACAACAGGCGACAACCTCATTTTAGCAAACTGAGCATTCAATGTTGAATGCTCCTTATGTTATCAAAGATTAAAAACCAAAGGGAAAAGTATCAGATGTGCTTCGACATTCACGAAGATTTACAGGATCCCTGCAAAGTTCCTTTTAATTCTTTGATTCTTGGTTAAATGACAACACAGGTCACAGGAAAGCTTTTGGTTCTGATGTGGATAAAGACTAGGTTACCTACAGGTGTGTTCCTATGAGATCGCTCACCTGCTCTTGGAAGATTGACAGGTACTGAAAAGCCTGCCTAGATCTTTCTGAGGGGCAAGCATTGAAAATAAAGTGAATATACTTCCTTCCTGTCAGAATAGACTCTAAATGCAAGAGTTTTTTTTCTCTTTTATTTATTAATAAGCATTTATTAAATAGCAAGTATTTATTAATAATACCTTCCAGGAAGTGTGTCCAAAAACCAGTCAGGGTAAAAAGAGCAGTCTTATATCAACCACAAGTGGTTCTCCCTGGTTTCCAGTTACAAGCACTTTTGGTTATTCCTGTTGCTGAACAGATATGTACTGAGAATCTACTTTGTTCCAATTTCAGTGCAAGGAGCTACATAGAACACTGAAGACATACATAGTCCCTGTCCTCATGGAACTTCCAGTGTAGTGCATGGTTTAGTGCACTAGTGCACACAGCATAGCATGACAGTGATATGGTAATGCACGGAGTCCCAGGAGTCCTGAGTTAAGATGCTTAATCCAGGCTTGGAGGGTCAGGAAGGCTGACCTCCATCTCCTCATAGTGACTGTGATGTCGTTTTGTTTGTGAAAATTGTAACTTTGTGTCTTTCCTTGAAATGTGGATAGCCTCTCATCAACCTCTCCTCCCACACACCCATTCCTGGAGAGTGCTGGAATGGCCATCCTATTTCTATGACTGCAGGGCGGCTACATTTCAGGACTCCCACTTCTTCTCTGGAGTGCAGTGACTACAGACATGTAAGGGGCTAACTTGTGGCTGAGTATCAGAGTGCATTCTGTTACACTGTTCCCTACCGTACATGCCTTCGCGTGGGTACAGAGCCTGACAGCATATTGAGACCGTACACTGACATGTAGAGGGTTTCTGACCTTCTTCATTCAATTCTCTATTTCTCTGTTGCTCACAGCTACACAGAAACACACAACTAAATTCAGAATCAGCTTTTAACTCACTCTACATCATTGATAAAAGGGGTAGGTTTTTCTCTGGTTCAGCAAATACAGCTTATAACTGTGCAGTTTCCTGAATTGCTTTTGAAGCACATAGCCACCTCTGACTCTATGTCTTTTTGTCTCCATGACCTTTGACAAGGATTGCAGCCAGCTGCAGTGGAAGAAATTACAGTATGTTGAAAACTGTACTCTGACACCTTCTCTTAACGCTCCTTGTTTCAAACATGAACATGTTTCTAAAATGACTTGAACTACACAGGCTTGGCTCTCATCACTGGTGAGGGGGATAGGTCTGGTAGGGAATCATCCGTTTGAACTGAGATTACCAGACCTCCTATGTCCTTTTGCATGTTTTAACGAGAACAGTTCATCTGATCAGAAATATCTAATAAAGAATATCCCCTTGTAAATTCTACATAGAATTAACTCACTTTGTTTTTGACTCTGAAAGGAACCTAATAATAGGCATTAACAGTTGTAAAGCAAGATTACAAAGCTCGGTAATATACTAAAATGGATATTTGCATTCTCAGTAATTTATGGATATAAGAAGACTTCACCAAGGAAGTCCTGATAACAATAATAGCACTAGGATGTTAAGCACCTGATGCATGTGGTTCCCACCAGGCAGGAGAGTGCCCAGTGGTTAGGTAAATTACATAAGGTCTCAGTAGTAACACCCCAGTCGAGATTCAAACTCAGCTCTGACATCAAAGTCCCTTGAATTTCCAAGTCTCCTAGCTGCCTTCATAATAATGACTCTTCCTTCTTATTAAATATTGGTTAGAAGATTTCTAATTTTATTCCCACTTTTTACTCCAATATATATTGTGAACACATTTAACTGTTAATTAGAAATCTTTAAATCAATAAATGACTAGGTCAAGTACTTTTCAAACTATATATTATTAAATCATATTCTTAAAGTAACAAAAAGCTTCCTTCCACATAAAGCCAAGCCAATTTAGTTGGAGTTTTACAAACACAGTTTTCATCGGCCCCTCTAGCTCAACACTCCACCCTTCTCCAGACTGCTTTGTCTCCAGAGTAGATGACTATGTGAGCTACATCAACAAGATCCCTTCCCCTTGGCTTCTAGTTGGATTTGGCCAGTGGGAGGCAACAGTAGGAGATCCCTGGACAGGAGAAGAGCAAGGTCAGAGTATTTGTTTCCCAGTTTCCTGCCTGCCAGGTCATGGCAGATTGGCCCTTTTCTTTACTGAAGGCCCCATCTACTCCAGTACTGTCTCCTACACAATCCTCCTGCCAAAGGCTCTCTCGTTGCTAGCCGTGAGGCACATTCCCTAAACTTGCCTACATCTTTACCTTTACCTGAGTATGCCATCTTTTCTAATACAATTAAAAATAAATATAATAAATAACATATTCTGCACTTGGACTTCAGAAAAATAAATGTGGCTAGCATTATCACTTGATTTCTTGGTGTATTTGTGGACTAGAAACCGCATTGTTTGAACTTTTTGTTTTGTTTTGTTTTGTTTTGTTTCTTTTCCCCAATATTAAACTATTTCCAATTCGAATCTCAACCCTAACCCCAACAACACCATCTCCACAACACAACTTCATGATCTGATTTGTTGTTGACTACTGTTTCTAAAGAAAGTCCACGTGAGATTCAGACAACTTCAGGTTGAAGAGACCTGAGATGAATTCCTGGGGTAAGCCTGGTTTCTGCAGGATTCTGATCTTCACGCTGCTTTAACAGTCAAGGAACCTTGACTATTAAGTGACAACTGAACTGTTGAGATGTTGAGAAACTCAGCAGGATTTAGGATTATGAAAACATTTGGGTACCTCATTAGTTAAAAAATGCTTAAAAATAAAACTTACAGATTCGGACAAATTTGTATGTAGTTGCTAAACGTACATGATTTTATTTTAAAGTTGTTTTAAACTGCTGAGAAGCTTGAGGAACAAATTCTTCAAAAAATAGACTCGTTACCTGTGTATTATAATTCCTTTATCTCCTTTCCCTAAACTCTCACCTACTAGCTTGACTTTCTCAATACTGTATACTTACACTACTTAGACAAAAACCATACCCATCTCCATTTCACAAAAATATAAACAGAACAAAATAATTTTAAACTAAGAAATATATTTTTTCACAAAGTCTGCATATACAAAAATTCTTCAGTATATAGAAAGTTCTAGATTTTTAAAAAATATGACAGCTAAATAGATCTTGCCAAATGATTGGTTAAGATTGAACTTATGAAATTAAATGAAAAATTTAGCCCCATTATATCTAGAGACAAATAGTTCAATAGCATTTTCCTGCCCTAGATAATAAAAATATATTTATAGTTCTATGACAGTAGCAATTCCTAACTACCACTTTGGAAGAAATTGCTGGGCATTTCAAATGTCATTCACAGTTGGAAAAAAACCCACACACGTAGCCAAACTTCCTGCCCTCCAAACAGGAAGGAGAGGCACTGATAATAATCATTACTACAAGTTAAGTGGTGTCACAAGCCCAAGTTCAAATGTATCTTCCCAGCATCTAGCTAAGAACTAGCTGAGCCAATAATCTCCAAAAATAAGATTACCATAGAATGAGCACAACATCAAGGCCTATGACCTTGAGTTTTCTTCCTCTATCAATAATCCTGTCAGGATGGCAAAAGTACATTTTTTAACCAAAAGAAGCCCCTGCAGTTTTTCTTAAAGATGAAGTTGCTATCTCTGTTACCTCACCCAAATAGTAAGGCTCAATTAGAAAAGATTCAAAGCATTAGACATCTGTCTTCTCTTCATTCAAAGTTAATGTAACACTGTCTCTTTCCACTGCTCTAACAATATTTAAATGTTTCTTTAAAAATGTTAAATAGAAGAAAACAAAGATTCCTTTACCACTTTTCTTTCTTAAACTTACCAAGAAACTTCTGGACCTACCTTGCACCTGTGCTCCAACTCTCCTGCTCTGTGATGGGTGAGTACAAGTTGTGGTTAAATCCCATCTGTTTGAACCCAGCTGGATTCTACACTTACCTAAGTTTATCTATATAACTCCTTTAATGCAAGGCTTTCATTAGTACAACTTAGAAGTGGCAAAAACAGGCAAAATTACATTGGCACTAGCTCACGAATTTACTACGATATGTAATTTTGTGGTTTTTAAAAAAATGTTTTTGCACAATTGGCCAGATGAAATCAAATTACCAATTTTATCTCTTATCTTTATCTTTGGGAAATGAATGGAAGACAAGAGGAATCATCTAAATTTCCTGAGACTGAGAAAAGGTCTAAATATTAGATGCCTCTTGATTCAAATGTGGGCACTGCTAATATCCTTTCCACTCACATTTTCTCTCGCCATACGTGGAACAAGTCTGCAAGTGCTTCACTCCTTTGCCACCACTGTGAGCAGCCCTAAGAGAAGACCATAAGGCTGTGCATTTGAGGTATTTGTAAATGAAAACTCTAAGCAAGAAAACATATAGCATATATAACAGCAATGGACATCTGCAATACACAGAATATCTCCCCGTTTAAAATTCCAATTTAGATTTATTTTCTCATACTTTATTTTCACTGAATAATAAAACGAGCTGATCACAATCTTGCTCATAAAACACTTTCCCTGCTGCTTAAAATGATTATTGACTTATGAAAAGACCATTAGCTTTTTCATCTGCACATGAACTAATTCCAATTCATTTAGGCTTTTCCCTTTGGTAACATTTTCTGGCATTTTAATGAGTGTTATTCCCACGCTCTACTCTTTTCTTAAATACCTCACATTCCAATTTTTTTTTTTAAAGAAAGAGAAATGAATGATGACTGCATGACTATTTATAAAATTTCAGAAATATTATGACTTTTTAAAGAATTTCTTTATAAATTCACAGTTGGCTTATGGTTCACCCAGGCTCCTAGACCTTGTCTTATGACATACATCTTGTAGCTAATATAATGTAATAGCTAATGTAATATAGGTATTAACCATAATGCTCAGATTTTAAAGATGATTTTGAGTTACATTTATGTAATTTTTCAGTTATATTACCTGTATAAATATTAACAATATTAGATATGTTATTAAATACAGCATACTATTAATGCAAGACCAATTTTTAAAAAAAACTCCAAAGCAAAAGAATTAATTGAATATCTTTAAAGCAACATTTGTCAGATCTAGCATTTGCCATTTGTGGTATACTTGATAAATTGCTCACATTCTATAACCATTTTTGTAAGTTAAACCTACAAAACAGAAATTGTATCACAGCATTTCAGGAACATGCAGATTAAATTCTGTTTGTGCTCACAGAGTTTTCTTTCTTTTTTTTTTTTTTCTTTTCCCTACAGATATCTTTATAACTGAAATATTTGAAAGGAAGGGTAGTTTAATATATTGAACTTCAAGTATGATTTCTCTTGCAGCCTATGAGCTTCCACCTCTCTCTTGAAAAGAGAGTCTATGTGTGTTTGATCAACACAGTTGCGGTCATCTTTTTTTTTTTTTTCTTTAAACTAATGAGCTAAGTAAGCACAGCTCTGAGTCCATTATTGTCATCTATAACCACAAAGAAAAATATAACTATGTAGAGATAATAGAATATTTCCTCTGCAGAACTGGGAAATAAAGAGGGCTTAATAAAAGATGTTTGAAGAAAGAAAACAAATAAGTAAATATAGAAAACGGTAAAATAGTTCTAAAAATCTTTGTCTTCACACAAAATATTGTTCTTTTGTTTAAAGATTAATACCAGTAATTATTTCTTGGGTTAAGCATTTTGATACACCACCAGAAAGACCCGTTTTAAAGCAATACAACTGACAACTCCTTCTAAGTTCACTATAAAGATTATGAAGATTTATCATATTATTTCTTAGTCAAGACTGGTAGGTAGGAGGAAAAAGCAAAACTAAGCCTGCTAAACTATTCACTTCTTTTTCTTTTTGTCAAAGGCATGATTAGGTTTAGACAGCCTGAAGAAAACAACACAGGTCTTAATGTTAAATATACTTCTGGAAGGTGGTACTTTAACTGCAATCGATAAAATAGTTTAAGAATAATCTAGGTAGTCAGAAAGCCTTTGCTTAGATCTCATACATTGTAATCCCCCCTCCTCTCCGAAAACCAACTTTTCCAGCCTTCTTACAGATGTGCCTTGCTCCCCCAGACAAAGACCATCTGAATGTACTTTTCCTTTTTTCAGAAGGTTCTCTCTGTCTCCCTTCTCCAAATACTGTCTAGGTCCCCACCCCACCCCCGCCCCCCCAATTTACTGTTCCTCTTTCATTAGTTCAAACATCATACTCAGGGAATACCTCCCTGTTCACCAGATTAGGTCAGCCTTTTTAATTAAGAGATCTCATGGAAGTAGGTATGTTTACTTATCATTTTTGTGACATTTGTTCAATCCCTATTTTGAGTCACCATGATATGCATAGCATCTAGCACAAGTGAATGATCAATAAGTATTTGACAAATCAGTGAATCCAATGAATGAATCAGTGGATGGATGAATACTTAATTCATCTGAAAAGTACTAGAGTTGGTTGATAACCTACTTTTGATGGTTCTGTCTCCAGATTTGGAAAACTCTGAATTGACACATTTTGTATAATGACTTTTTTCCCTGTTCTTCAAACTAGAGATGGTTAGAAAATGTTCATTCAATATTAACCAAACCATTCAATTGAAAATTCAATATTTTTCTTACAATAGAGTTTCACCAATTTGGCATCAAAAAAGAGACTATTGTTCTACTTAAATATGTCTCGAGTGCTAACACTTTCAGCAATCTGTCCTCAGATAATTAAATTATTTGAATGCATTTAATTATGGCACATATAGTAATTTCAGTCAGTATTGGGATTGGACAGTACTCTACAAACACTATTAACTAGTTTTGACAAGAAAGTTAGCCTGAACGCCAGACATGATGGCCTAGGGGTTACAAGATTGTCAAACAACACAAAAGTGACAGCCGTGAATTCAGTGGGGGATAACTTAGTGTCTCAATTAACTATGGAAATTCCCCTTTAAGGTGAAGTCATTGATAACTCGGATTTTAGCAGCCAACGGTCTGGATTCCCTTTCTTATATTGAGTATAAGCCGGAATCTTAGTGACCTTGACATCTGAATGCATAGAGTCATGGATTTGTTACACAGCCACCTAAGGCTTTCACTGCCTGAATCCAGCCGACAGCCTAATTAAACAGCAAGAGTTCCTGGAGGGGAATGTTAATGAGTCTACTTGGCAGCCAACAGTCTGTTCCCCAGATGGTGCAGAGGTTATAAACTGTCAATAGGGTAGGAGTAGTGAAGGAAGTCAGAAAAAATACAGAAAGACTTCTACATCACTGGAACTTTCTGAGATACTAGCTCCATAATGAAGATACTTGGACATTTGGCGACAGGGATATGGATAGAAAGTAGTAGCATATTCTGTTTACTTTGCAATGTAAGAATACATCTAGAATTGCTTTGCCTTTTCAAATGGACACTGCTCTGTGTAAATTGAATGTTGCAGTGCTTATCAAAGGCAGTTTTGTCATGTTGATAATGACTGAAAAAAATGACAACATGATTAAAGCCTTACCGTGTTTGTGGTTGATATTTATTATTTTTTGCCTGCCCCCCCCCCCACAAAGGATGGAATCTAGAGTACAAAAGCTTTTGCATAATTAGGACAAGTAATGTCTTGACAAGAAACAATCTTTCATGACCTTCAAGTCATGTCTGTGCTCCCTATTTCAAAGTAGCCAGTGTCAAATCAACCTACCTTATTTACAGTTAGAAATAAAAATACCCGTTTTGCTTTCTTTAAGCTTCCTCTTTAAAAGTTCAGTTGGTCCTTAATTAAGCTTTGGAGTCAAATGGATATCAGAAAACTACAGTCAAGTTTTACCTTCACTGTACGTCAAAAGTCAATTCCAAGTACTATTTGTGATGAACAGACCCTAAGTTGACTCCAGTAATTTTCACTTCCAAGTTTCCCTACCATTGTGTAATCCCTTTCTCTGGGGAATAACTCTCTACAAGTATGATTAGTTTCTAAATAGTAGACTATGACAAAGGATGTCACTCCCATAATTAGGTTATACTACATGAGCTTCTGTCTTCGATGGCAGAAGTGAAAGATTCTCATGACGACCTTGAAGAAGCAAGCTGCCATGATATTAAATGCTGTGGAGAGCACTATGGGGCAGAGAACTGCAGGTGACCTCTAGGAGCTGAGGACCTCGGTCCTATAACCATAAGTGTGAAGGTTAATTCTAGGTGTCAACTTGATTGGATTAAGGAATGCCAAGAAACCTGGGAAAGCTGTCTTTTTAGGTGTGTCCATGAGGATATTTACAGAAGATATAGCATAAGAGCCTGAGTGGACTGGGTGGGAAAGATCTGTCCTCAGTATACGTGGGAACCATCCAATCCGCTGGGGGCCCAGAGAGAACAAAAAATGGAAAACAGGCAAAGCTTTCTCTCTATCTGCCAGAGCTGGGATGCACTCTTCTCTCCTGTCCATGGACATCAGAGCTCAAGACTTTTCAGCTTTTGGGTTCCAGGACTTACACCAAGAACACCATTGGCTTTACTGATTTTTGAGTCTTTTGAACTTGGACTGAGCCACACTACCTGCATCCATTTTGCAGATGACCTATCATGAGACTTCTCTTCACAAGTGCATAAGCTAATTCCCCTAATAAATCCCCTCTCATATATTTATAACGTATCCTATTGATTCTGTCTCTCTGGAGAAGCCTGACTAATACAAGAAGGAACTGAATTTTGCCAACACTCATCACCTCTAGAGGACTGTGAGCTCCATAGGGAAATGCAACCTGACCTACCTTGATTGCAGCCTTGTGAAACCCAGGACAGAGGACCCCATTGAGTTAGTCCGGACTCCTGAGCTATGTAAGCTGAGATAATAAGTGTGTGTTTTTTTAAGCCACTGAGTTTGTGGTAATTTGTTATGAAGCAATGGAAAACAAATACATTATTGAAGAATTATCCATATTTAGGCATAATGGTAAACGGAAAGAATCTTCAGATCTTGGAGTTGGGACCATAAACATCAACTATGTAAGAATTTCCCACCATAAATCGGCAGGACCCAATAAATTGTTATGCCATTCTAATTGAACATGAGTAGATGTTAAAAGCCTTTGTTTTTAGGAAATACTTTTATAGTGACCCAATGTCTACCTCCACACTGACGCTAGCTTTACTAATCCATGCTAAGTATATGTCTCCCTTCAAATATTTGGGTAGCAGTAATGTCTGTATAAAATTTTATCTTTTCTAAGTGAAACGGCCCTAACTTCTTCAGCTCTTTCTTACATGACATATTCTCAACACAACTCACATCCTCACAACATATTTTTGAAGGTACATTAAACTCTTATATGCACTCAACTAAAGGTAACACTCAATTAGATATGGCAATAATAAAATATAATGGCAATATTAACTCCTTTCAACTGAGTTAATACTATTTCTATAACCTCAGTATGTTAGATTAAAGAAACATATATAGTATTTCATTGTGGCTCATATAGATTAGTTTAATCAACACCCCTTGTCAATAACTTTCTCCCTTGTCTTCCTCTACCATAGAGTCCATAAAGCTAAATTTTTGATTTCCTAGACTCTCTTGTGGCTAGGAAATGTTATATGACCTAATTCTAG
Organism: Cynocephalus volans; assembly: GCF_027409185.1. Taxonomy (NCBI): domain Eukaryota; kingdom Metazoa; phylum Chordata; class Mammalia; order Dermoptera; family Cynocephalidae; genus Cynocephalus; species Cynocephalus volans. The sequence goes on along the minus strand of NC_084460.1, from coordinate 99,726,702 downwards.
CTAATAAGGTATAGAGAGAAGTCAGCTAGGGATGAATGCCCCTTTTCAATAAAAAGTTAAAAACTTGTCAGGAGAAAACTCTTATTATTCCTTTCTTCCTGTCTGGAATACAGGAATGACCCATAGAAGTTTAGCAATTATCTTGTGACAATGGTGCCACAATCACAAACAGAGAAGAAAGACAGGAAGAGTGGCATCCCTGATGACATCACTGGCCAGCTGGACCACCTGCCCAGCCACTTCCTGTCTTCTGCTTATATGAAAAAAAACAACCTCTATGTTTTAAACCACTATAGCCAGGTTTACTGTTACTTGAACTGAATGTATCCCTAATTTATACTATTATTTTTCTAATAGAGAAACTAAAGCTTAGGAAACTAAATGGTGTGTCAAAAGCCATATATCTAGTAGAAGAATTAAAAACTCCCTACTCAGCTTTCTTACCACAGTATGGTTCTGCCCTTTCACATAATACAACCACTCCCAGGGTGTGATATGAATGCTCCATTTCAAATATAATAAAAAGGGAACCTCAATGTTAAAATTGACAAAGATAAGATTAAGAAAACATGCTCTGGCACCTAACAGCATCTACATATTAAAATAGAAACAATACTTGGCTGTAAATATATTTCAAGATACTCAAGCGGAAAACTCAATTCCAATCATAAAATCCAATTCTATAAATAAACCAAATGACACATAAATGGTTCCTGAGAAATGCTCCTTTTGGCCTAACCAGAACAGTCATTTCCTTTCCTCTTTCCATTAAATTGCCTATTTGACTCTGTCATAAGAATGGTTTTAGAAAAAGTTAAATCTCTACTTTCAATGATGGTTCTGAATGAACAAACAATTTTAAGTTACCAAAACAAGCACACGGAAAAAAATATTATCTCACTGTTATCACAAAACAAGAAAAAAGGCTTTGGGGCCCTTTTCAACTTTTTTGAAAATGTAGCAGAAAAGAACAATTTTTGCTTTCTTCTACATGTCCATTTTCTCTCTTTTTTTCCTTTCCACAACAGGCATAAACTTGCCAATTTGATTTTAACTCAAAGAGACATTTTCCTGGCAGATAGTTCCTAGTTTGAACAAACATCCTTTACCTGACATTTTTTGCCATTTTAGGAAAAAAACAAACAAACAAAAAAACACACAATGTATAGCTGAAGTGAAATAAAGAATGTAGCCTTCAATTACTTTTTATTTCCAACTTATCAAAAAGCTACAGAAATTAAATCCCACTACCAAAGACATAGTAAAAGGTTGGAAGAATATTCTAAAGGTCACATTATCTTAATGAAGTGCCACTCCTGACAACATGGCTGTGATACTGGAGTAATACACTCCATTTAGTGGGGAAATGCTCTGTGAAATCCATGCCCTCTGCACTCTAAACAAAGACATTGGTAATTTTCTTAAAAGGTCACACACAAATGTGTTATTTAAAACCAGGCATTTGCCAGTTGTGAATATATGAAAGGTGAATATCAGACACAGGAACTGGGATAGACTGTTTGTAAAATGCCAGAGTTTTTCACCTGTGCTTCAATAATATAAAATTGTGTCAGCTAATTTCATTCTTTGATCTATATCACTTTATCAAACAAAATATTGAATGAAAAATTATGCTGAAGATTCTACTAAAATTTCATACATAACCTCCTGACTCAGTAAAACTTGAAAGTGAGCTTGGGTAAACTTACAAAGTTTATGTTACATTTGTTTTATTTTAGCTGAAAGGGGGAAGTTTTATGTTTATATATATATGTCACAATTAACTTTTAAAGTACATGGTATTATTAGAAAGTGATTTCTCAATCTCGGGAAATCTTCTAGGGTGATATATTTCTTATAAGTGCACTCTCAACAAATATTTGAAGAATAAAATTATCACAGACCTGTCAACCAGAGAAGAAAAACAGAAATTTTATTTACTAAAATCCCTGACTAAACAATAACTATTGCCACACTGCTGAGGAAAATATACATATTTTATCATTTTCACAAAGTTTATTTAGCCAGAAAGGTCAAATAATGACAATTCTATGAGAAGTTTTCTTTTGAGGAGCTCTGAAACAATTGTTTTCCCTCCAGTGACTGTGCTATAGACTGAATGTTTGTGTCCACCCCCCTTTGCAAATTCACATGCTGAAATTCTAGCCCCAGAAGTGATGGTATTAGGAGGTGGGGCCTGTGGGAGGTAATTAGGTCATGAGGGCTCATGAGTGCAATTAGTGCCCTTATAAAAGAGACCCTGGAGAGCTCCCTTATCCTTTCTGCCATGTGAGGGCACAGTGAGGAGAAGATGGCTGCCTCTGAACCAGGAAGCAGCTCTCACCAGACACTGACTTTACCAGCACCTTGATCTTGGACTTCCCAGCCTCCAGAACTGTGAAAGATAAATTTCTGTTCTTTAAAAGCCACCCAATCTATAATACTGGATTATAGCAGCCAGAACAGTATTGCATTATAGCAGCTGGACAGATTGCTAGGTTGCTGGCTTTCACCATGTTTCCAGGGATGATGGTTTTCAAGGCTACCACACAGCTGGGAAGAGAGGGATGAAAACAGGGCAAATTAAAAACGCCACAAAGCTGGCCGTTGTTACTGAAAATCAGCTGTTTTCTCTTAAATAAAATGTTCCTTGGATTGTTGCAAGCCTTTGAATATGTTCAGAGTTCTGTACAAGTTGAATTTTACAGTTTTTTGTCCATATTTTTATTACTCATATGGAGAAACAGATTTTTGGACATCCGTACTCCGTCATTACCCTCTGAGAAGCTTTTCCTTTCTCAGAAGGACTCCAAAGTCAGTTCTCCCATGGAGAGGGCTTTGGTGAAAAGACCTCCACTGGTGCTTAGATAAACCACACCACCCATATTATTTATCTAAGAACTCCATTCACAAATATGTATAGCACTAGATTTATGAAGGAAATTAAAAGTATGAAAAGCTAAACTAAGATACACAAATAGAATTGTTCTCAGAGGAAACAAAGATAATAAACCCCCTGATAGTCAAATTGCTGACCAAAGACTAACAGCATATCAGCATCAGGAACTTATTAGGAATTTAGATTCTCAAGTCCCACCCCAAACCCACTAAATCAGTATCTACATTTAAACAAATTCCCAAAGTGACATATGCGCAAAAAAGTTTGAGTCACTAATCTAAAAAATAGAAGATAATTCTTAAAAAACCACCTTAGAGATAATCACCATAGAGATAATATTCACTTTCCCACCCTCCCAAAAAGCAGGCTTGTAATAGTGAATCAGGCAGAAAACAAACAATGAATCCTGAAAACTAAAAGGTATTATTTCCAAAATTGAAAAAAGTTAAAGGCTGTACATAACCGTGGTTGGGAGATTCTTCTTGAGTTTCTCATATTTCTAAACATCTTATGAACTGGACTCTCTTTTAAAAGACATTTGAACAGGAAGAAGCCTTGGAAAATAGTGATAGTGTTTCCCTCCAGAGCAAAGGGCAGTTTTACTTATAGCCTTGGAAGATAGAGATGGTGTTTACTACTAGAGCAGAAGGCAGGCATGCTTTATGCCCATTTTAGAAGAGTTTAATCCAGTCACCAGCAAGTCGCCAAAAACAAACAAAACAATGAAAGAGTTTAGTTCTCTAAGCCTGGGATTTCTCTCTTGTAATGCTTGAGCATATACCTGAGTTCATCCATGCCACTCCATAAGACATAGGGGAAAGAGAACTGACACAAATAAATTGATTTGCATACTGCCTGCTAGACTGTGAGTAATAAATCCTTTTTTTCTTGCATGAGATACAAGAGTCCCATGTCTTCTACCAGTATCTATGAAACTGTGAAAGAAGGTTAAAGTCTCTGACCCCTCACAGTTTTTGACAATAATAAAAGGGACACAAGTAAATAACAAAATAGTAACCTAGAAGATAAATAATCAAGGAGATCTCTTATATGGTGAGAAAAATGACAACATAAAGATAATATTAAAGAAACTTCAAAGACCTGGGGGCTCCCGAAATATAATAGAAATTCCAGGGGATAACAAGGATGATGGAGAAGGAAAAACAAGAAAACTAACAGAAAGAAAATTTTTTGAAAGGAACATTCATGTCTTCAGATGAAGTGTACATGAAGAGTGTGATGCAGTAAGTTTCGCACTTAGTTATATCACTGTAAATTTTCAGAAATTCAAGGAAAAAAAGAAAATTCTAAAGCCCTTTGTGGAAAAAAACATTTTTACAAAAAAGCTTTTTTACAAAAAAACTTTTTACAAAAAAAATTTTTTTACAAAAGAACAAGAATCCAACAATTATTAGAGGTCTCATCAGCAAAGTTTTATGTTAGAAGTCAATATTTTTACGGCTGGAGTGAAATGAGGGAAATAAAATATAAAGAGAAATCTACAGAAATATCTAAAATATCAGCCTACTATGATGAGAAAATAAAATCCTCAAACATTAAAAAAATCAGAAAGTTTACCCCTTGACTCTATGTGACTAGAATTGTTCAAGGAGAGACTCCACCAAAATAAAAATAAAATATAATGTAGAGAAAGTTTTGTTGATAAGAAGCAATAACAACTAAGACTCAGAAGTGAAAAAAAAAAATTAAAACCTATCTGTTAGAATACTTTTAAGATTCTCTTGCTAGCAACATTTTCTATAGATTCGATCAGACTACCTAAAATTACACAAAATAATAATTATAATAATAATATAAAGTATGTTCATTAGTTTTTAATAGTCGAACACTCAGCCTATTCATTGCACCTATGAAACATATCTGAAATGGTAGAAGTATGACACATTCTAATTTTATATTAGGACATTCCTAAAAACCAAAAATATCTAAAGCTGTACCACAGAAAAGTTCATTTAAAACTTTCAACAACTTACTTTTCACTTTGAACACAGTCAGCAACTGAAACTAGAATTACATCTTTTCATACTGCTCAAGGATGGCTGATTTCATATCCTAAAAGGTACCTGTGACAACCACATGTAGCTCATTTTCTAGGCTTAAGATTACATGGATGCCCATGAGTGCTTTAATTGAGTTTTATGTGACATCTTGAAACTCTCATGATTAATGAGTTACTAGGAACATAATAGTTGCAGTGTCTCCCTGCAATTCATGAGATCAATAATGAGATTGAAAGATAATAAGTGCATTTATGGTCTAAATATTTCAACAAATATGAGGAGACAACAGAGGCAGCACAAACACAAAACAGCAGGATGGTCTCAGACTGGAAATGAGAGAAACCATTCAACTCATTCTTCTTGTCTCTAACATTTGATTCAGCTCAAGATCTGATATTGAGCCTAGAATAGACAGAAAATCCCTTTTTGGAGCAGCTCTAAAAATATAGTGCATTGCTTACAAAATTAACATAAAAAATCAGTTGTGTTTCTATACCCTAACAACAAACTACCAAGAAAGAATTAAGAAAACAATCTAAGTTAAAATAGCATCAAAAAGAATAAAATACTTTGGAATAAATTTAACCAAAGAGGTGAAATATCAGTACAATGAAAACTATAAAACATTGATGAAAGAAATTGAAGAAGACATAAATAAATGGAAAGATATCCTGTGTTCATAAATTGGAAGAATCAATATTGTCAAAATGTCCATACTACCCAAAACAATCTACAAATTCAATGCAATCCCCATCAAAACGCCAATGGCCTTTTTCACAGAAACAGAAAAAACAATCCTAAAATTTGTATGAAATCACAAAAAACTCTAAATAGCTAAAGCAATCTTGAGCAAGAAGAGCAACACTGGAGGCTTCACACTTTCTGATTTCAAAGTTTATTACAAAGCTACAGTAATCAAGCAGTATGGTACTGGCATAAAACAGACACATAAACCAATGGAACAGAATAGAGAGCCCAGAAATAAACCCACACATATATGGTCAACTACTTTGACAGGGGCACCAAGAATACACAATATGGAAGAGACAGCATCTTCAATAAATAGCATTGGGAAAACAGATATCCTCATGCAACAGAATGAAACTGGAATCTTATCTTACAGCAAAGAGAACAATCAACTTAAATTGTATTAAATACTTAAATGTAAGACTTGAAACAATAAAACTCCTACAAGAAACATAGAGGAAAAACTTCATAACATTGGTTTTGACAATGATTTTAATATGGCACCTAAAGCACCAACAAAAATATGCAAAAATAAACAAGTGGACTATATCAAACTAAAAATTTTTTCACAGCAAAGGAAATAATAAACAATGACAAAGTCACCAACAAAATAGGAAAAAATATTTATGAACCATATATCTGATAAAGGGTTAATATCTAAAATATACAAGGAATTCATACAACTCATTATCAAAAAAAAAAAACAACTCTATTAAAAAATAGGCAAAGGACCTGAAAAGATGTTTATCCAAAGAAGACATATAAATGGTCAACAGATATATGAAAAGTGCTCAATATGACTATTCATCAGAGAAGTGCAAATCAAAACCCAAAATGAGATATCAACTCATACCTGTTAGAGTGGCTATTATCAAAAAATCAAAAGAAGTGTTGGTAAGGATGTGGAGAAAAGGGAACTCATATATTGCTGGTGGGAATGTAAATTGGTACAGCCACTATGGAAAAGAGTATGGAGGTTCCTTTAAAAATTAAAAATAGAACTATCATATGGCCCAGCAAACCTAATTCTGAGTATATATTCTCATGAAATAATGTCTGTCTCAAAGAGATATCTGCACTCCCATGTTTAATGTAGTATTATTTGCAGTAGGCAAGATATGGAAATAGCCTAAGTGTCCATCAACAGATGAACTGGTAAAGAAAATGTGGTACATATATACAATGAAATATTACTCAGCCTTTAAAAAAACAGACATTGTGCCATTTGCAACAACATGGATGAACCTGAATGACATTATGCTAAATGAAATAGTCCAGACACAGAAAGACAAATACTGCAGGATCTTACATATGAGGAATCTAAAAATGTTGAACGTGTAGAAGTAGAGAGTAGAATGGTGGATGCCAAGGGCTGTGGTTGGCCAGGGGCATGGGGGGGTGGGTGGAGAGATATTGGTCAAAGGGTACAAACTTGCTGTTATAAGATAAATAAGTTCTGGCGACCTAACATACAGCATGACAACTTTAGTTAACAATAATGTTGTGTGTACTTGAAATTTCCCAAGACTGTAGATCTTAAGTATGTTTATCTCACACACACAGAAAAGGTAAGTAAATGAGGTGATAGATATATTAAGTAGCTTGTTTGTGGCAATCATTTTGCAATGTATATGTGTATCAAAACATCACTTTGTATACTTTGAATATTTATAATTTTTTTTGTCAGCTACACTGTCAATTATTCTTGTCAGTTATAGCTGAAATAGATACAGATATAGATATAAATAATGCATTTCTTATTATCAATTCATATTTACCTCTAAAGCCTACAAGTGTACATAAAGCTCAGAAGGAATGAGGGGAGCATCTAACAAGGCTACAATGTCATTGTGTAAACGTGTTAAGGAAATGTGTGGAAACCACACTTCTAAAGATGTTCGTCTCTTTTTATTTTTGCAGGATGCTTGCCTGAGTGTCATCCATGAGCAAAAGATTAGTAGGACCTACTAAACAAATGAGGTATAACTCTGGCCCTGACATCGGCTGCCAATGATCTTAACAAGATCCCAAAGACTTCAAAGCTTTGTGTAGTCAATTACTAAACAGAGAGTGTTTGGAGAAGGCAGAATCTGCTCTGAGCAAAACTTCAAGTCATTCTGAAAATATATATTCCTAAAAAAAGCACATTTTAAACATGGTTTCTTCCACCTCAGCATGTAAAATGTAGATTTTCGTGTATGCTAACATCTCAAAGGTGCCAAAAGCATTAATTATACTGGATATATTTTTAAGAACATTGAAAATAAGAAGTGCCAAATGAAGAACAATGTACTCCAAAATGTTGTTAATAATAATGTATTCCAGACACCAGACCTAAAAACATAGCATCAGCACGAAAAGTAAATTTTCAGACTAAAAAGTGCTATATCCATGATATGCAAAATATCAATAATAATATATTCCAAAAGGCAGTTGCAGAAAATAAGGCCATGGCATGAATAAAAAGCAACTTTTCTGGCTGACAGAAAAATTAAAGCAGGAAAGACAGAATGAATAAAAATATATTGTAAATATGCAGTGGCATGCAGGCACTATATCTACAGTTACCTGGTGTGCGCCCAGGCATGACCATTTTCTGGGCCCTGAGTTGATGCATGCTTTTTAATATGGGGCTCTGCATATCTTAGTGCAGAATTAATACTGCATATCTTGAAAAATAGAAGGATGAGCACCCTTCATGGATACTGAACATCATGCTATAGACTCGCCTATAAAAGTATGATAGAGGATTTTATAAATAAATGCCTTTATTTTTATATAGGACTTTATAGTTTACAAAACACCATCATATTTATTATCTCAATTGATACTTGAAGTAGTATACTATGGCGGATAGAAAAGAGATTATTAGTGTTATAAATTTATAAAATGATACTCAGAGAGATTCTCACTCATTGGGAAAGTGGGAGTTGAGATGTGGCAGAATAAAGATCAAAGCAAATCTTCTGACTACTAGAGCATTTGTCCCTACACCACATGACACTTTAGGAAAGTGGCACCTGTAAGTGTTCTACCACATGGCTTGAAGTATTTCAGGATGAGATAAATTACATGTCTAGTCCTTTCTTACACAAACATTGAGTGAAAATTTTGTGTCAGGCACTATGGTAAATACTGAAAATACAATGATGGAGGAAAAGGAAAAAAACATGAATCCTATTTTCATGAAGGTTATAGACTAGTTAGGAGAGAAACTGTAACGAAAGTATTTTGTTAATTATTGGATTTCTCAGGTTGGGTATTTAGATGCACAATGGTGCGTGCCAGTGTATGTAAAAATGGTACACTGGAAGAGAAGCAGTTTGAAAAGAAATCGCTAGTTTCAGGCCTGGACATGTTTATTCAGGAGCCTTTGACACATCAAAATGGGAATGTTAAGTAGCATATCAACACAGGTCTAGAGCTCATAAGAGACATCTACGCTGGGTTTGAGTGTGTGTGTGTGTGTGTGTGTGTGTGTGTGTGTGTGTGTCATGCACATAGACACATGTGCATGCATACATCTTTTTGTAAGTGTAAGATCTAAACAACTTTGTGCAACAAAAATAAACAGTGAGTACCGTCAGTACAGAATGTTAGGTATAATCTTACACAAATTTATATATTGAATTATAAAACTAGAGGAATGAAAGAACATATGAATAAATGAATGAAAGAACAAGAAGGTACATCTATTTCAAAGCCAATTTTTAAAAATGAAAATGGTATGGTAAAATGGAATATTGGTTTTCCTGCTCTATACTAAACTCTTGATTCTCAGTAAACACTTCACAGAAGAACATCCTAAACTGAGAGCACCGTTTTCTACTGCTTCACCTATCTAGTAAATTTAAAACTAGCAAAATAACAGTAAAGGGTCAAAATGCTCCAGAATAAAGAACACAAAGTAGAATAGCATATTATTTTTTTATGGCTTATGACATTCAACTACGAAAAATCCTACATAAAAAATATACTACATATAAAATGAAAAATGTAATGGCTCAAATGTCTACAACCTGAATTTGTTTATACTGCTACAGGTGTGATCGGACTGGTGGTACACTGGTCATAAAGCAGGTTCAAACAATGAGCTTATGCCTTCAGGTGAGTTCTATCTAAAATGTCAGTCAACTCACTTTTCCTTACTTTATTTACTCATAAAGAGCTGATCATTAAAACAATTCCATGTAAACCATTATTAAGGTTTTTTTTTACTCCTTAAAATGTTTTATAAGTTTTCCAAGAAAATCACTTAGCATCCTTCTCACTAACCCTAAAAAAAAAAAAAAAAAAGGTTAAATTTTCTACTTCATGTTTTTAGTTAAAAATTGTACCATAATTTTTACTGGCTTTTACTCTTAACCAAAATCTATGTTCAAGGCTTTGAACTGTTAAGACAATTAAAAAAACATTGCTGATATCTCCTCATCTCCTATGAGAATCTGTACTCAGTTAATCAATGGGCCACGGTTAGGAAGGGAGGCCAAGAAAGTCTTTGACATTTTTATCCTCTCTGCCTTCTTTACATTTTTCCTCCCAGGCGGCAGAAGCTTCATTCATCAGTACAATCTGATTCTGACTTAGTAGCTCTGTCTAGCACCCTGAGGGGCTTTGCAGTCGTGAATGTGGACACCCTGGCCTGTTCATCCAAGCTGTTTGTAGACTCACACAAACACCCCTTGGGACTAGAGTGTGCATACCAGCATACAGTCCATCTTTCAATGATGATCTAGGAAAGAGGCTCATACAGGATGCAGAAGCAGGGAGGAGGTCATTTGGGCAGGGAATTCCAGGTCTCGGTACCCACAGAGCTTGGTCTTGGGGTGAAAGAACTGCAACATCTAGATGGGCTCCACTGGAGGGAAATCGCTCTGCCATGGAGCTCTGGTAACCTTGCATATCTTCACGTAGACAATGTATGCAAGACTAAACCCCAGCTAATCTAAGTCTTGGCAGATGCTTGATGATTCTCTCAAAACAAGAGAACATGGGAAGCTCGTGAGGAGAAGCTACAAGGCCATTTTCTCCCATCTTCTTATCTTCCAGGGATGCTGTCATAAGAAATTTCTCATCTCCTGGGTTCTGCTGAGGTATGAAGCTTTCTCTTTCCCCTTGTACTCTAGCCACACCAAGGTACAGCTGCAGGCTACAAAACTGCTTAGTTGCAGCATGGAAGCACCATTTTAGCAACAGCATGTTCCAACACTCATGTTCCTCTGTCACATTGCCCAGCCCCTTTCGTTTCACTGTTGTCCTGGAGACAAGGCAAGTGAGGAGCTGGCACCTTTGCTCATCTTGTTTTTGCTCTCTATGTAAGTAACAGGCTGTCTGAATCTTTAAAAAGCTTGTTTCTCTACTGGCAGAATATTTCGGCCTTGTTTGACTCCATGGGTGTGGAGTATAGCTAATGGAGACCAGAGCAGGGTCCTAGGGCAGGACCCCTGTTGCCCAGTCATGTACTTAGAAATAGTAGCTCTGAGTGAATGAGAAAGAGCTGGGTACAGGTTGATCCCATTCAGAAAACGTAAGGAAATACCGCAGCTTTAGGCCAGGAGAAAATAGGAGTTATTTGAGGGTTGTTCCTGTTGAGTAGCATGTAAAGGAAAGCTGAAAAAGAACAGACTGAAAAATATAATATTGGCCAACAGGACCATAAGGAAATATTTACTATGACACCGGAGAATTTTTTTAAAAGTAGTAAGTGAAAAACTGCAGGTTACAAAACAATACATCCTGTGATCCTGATTTTGTAAAACAAAGCAAACAAACAAAAGCACAGATTGGAAGTCAGTATTATTTTGTTCCTTTTGAAAAAAATATCCTATACTGTCTAAAATGGCCATAATTACCTTTATAGTTAGAAAAGAGATAAATATAAAGAAAAAGTGGTCAGAGGATTCACAGAGTAAGAAAAAGATAAAATAATAGTTATACAAGCAAAATACTGAAAGTTAATTTAGTGGCATATTGATTCTAATTAAGATTTTTAATAATTACTTAAACGAGTTCATTTTACTATGAAGTGAAAAATAAATTAACACAATTTATATGCTTTCTGGAATAACTGACCTAGTGAAATTGTTGAGCATTCCTCCACCTTGAAGTATCTCCTTCTTTATGTAGGTCCACCTGCTTCACTTGCCCTATCTAAACAAGTTTAAGGCATCCATTCTGCATTTTAGTAGGCAAAGCACATGCAGAAAAACAGGAAGCAGTTTCTTTAAATGGAGACACTTCAGGAGCACCTTAGACATTCAGATTTGGTCTTGGGTGGGACCTAGAGATCTGCACTTTCAATAAGCTTCCTAAATGATTCTGATACTGGAGGTCTGGAGAGCATGCTATGAGTGATTGAATAAACAGAAAAACCCTAATTAAACATAAATATACATAATTCTAAACCTTTTGTTTAATCAAATGTCTGAACTTCTTAAAGTCATATACTTCTAAACAGAGTCTTTCCTAGTTTCTTTTCATTCTGATGTATTCACTGCTGTATCCATCTTAAAACACTCCCATTTCTAAATTTCTGTTTTCTTTCCAAAGGGAAACAGCATTAACCACATATGCCTCTTCTATTTCTGGCGTCTTCGTGTTTATTGAGCCACTTGAACGAACCTGAGAGTATTGTACCCTCAGGGGTACAGAGGCAGGAAAAAAGGTCACAGCCTAAAGTCAGACCCCCAACCCCCTGTCCCAAGGCCTCCACATTTGGTCTTGTCCTATGCTGTTCTACTGAAGGCAGCCTGACCTGCTGAATAACTGAACTTGGGAGTGGCCTTGCACATGACCATATCGTTTCTCTGATTTGAATTATCTTCATTCTTCTATTTTGCCCACAAACATCAATGTTTACCCTCCTTTAAAGCTATTTTAAGGTTCACTTTCTTATTAAAACTTGCCTATCTACCAATTCAAATGTATTTCTCCTACATCAGAACTGTACTGTGTTTAATAACCACTTTTGACATAGGCATAGGTCATGCAGAATTTATGTGCTCATGTAAACACTGATGGGTCCAATTGGGCCTGGGGGATTGTGGGGAAGGATTGGTCATGGGCAAGTTATGTATCCTTTATAACCCTCATTCATTTATTATGTCCACCTTTATTACTTATTCATTCATCTATTCAACATATATCTTTTGAGCACCTATAACATGCCAGGAATATTTCTGGTCACTGAGAATACAGCAGTAAACAAAGCACTCAAAGAGTTTATATTCTAATGAGAGAAGAAAGACATTAAACAAAAGAAAGTAATAATAATTCTTCTTATTAAAAATAACACTTATTGAATGGTTCCTGATATCAGGAACTGTTTTAAGTACTTTGTGCTAACTCACAAAAAATTATGGGGTAAGTACTATTATTATTACCTTTTACAGGTAAGGAACTAAGGCACAGAAAGTTGCAGTAACTTGCCCAAAGTCATAAAGCAAGAAATCGGAGACAAAGATGTAATTCTAGGAAACCTGGCTCTAGCATTCCCACTCTTAAGTAATCACCGTGACTTATTATCAATGATAAAAATATGTGCTATGAAGGAAAATAAAGCACAGTAAGTGGGACAGAGAGTAATGGAGAAAGGATGGACAGAGAATACCTTTATGCTAACATGTCATTTGAACAAAGACTTGAAATAAAGTGAGGGACATGGCCATGGTGATATGCAAGGGATCACAATTCTAATTATGGAGGATAACAAACGCAAAGTTTCTGACGTGGGGTTGTGTTTGGCATCGTGACCACTTTCCATAATATGGTTTATTTCAACTTGAGTACAAATTAATTGAGCTGCATTTGACTTCACTGAAGGATAGTCAGAACCTTATCTGACTTTGACATTGAATATGCACATATGCCGGACATTAAAAGGCTTGATGTGGCTAGAGTACAATGTGTGAAGGAGTGGAGAAGTAGAAGACGAAGGTGAAGAAGGAACAGAGGAATGATCTAACTTCAGTCTTGAAAGGAATATCCTAACCACTTTGCGGAGAACAGACTGTAGGGCAGTGAGGGTAAGAACAGGAGATAAATTAGGTCATCGTTTCAATAGTCAAGAAGAGTTTACTAGGGGTGGTAAAAGTAGAGGTGGTAAGATGGAATCAGATCCTAAATATACTTGAAAAGGAAAACCCAGTAGGGTTTACTTGTGAATTGGATGCTGTATGGAAGAAAGAAGATTAAGAATACTCCACAGTTTTTACCTAAGAACCAAGATGAATGAAATATTCTGGAATAGATAAGACCACAGGAGGAACAGGTTTGGCTGTATGCAGTGGGATGGTAAAGCATTTTAAGTTTCGTTTTGGAAATGTTTTTTCTGAGGTACTGTTAGACATCCAAGTGGTGATGTTAAATAGGCAGCTCTATGTAAAAGTCTTGAGTTCAGCAAACAGATGTGGACTTGGAATATAAATTCAGATGTTGTCAAACTCCAAATGGTCTTTAAAGCCATGGGACTGAATGAAACCACATAAGGAGAGAGGGTAATGGAAGAAGAAAGGAGTTTCAAGGTGTGATCTCTTTGATATTCTGGAGTTCAGAGGGCAGAAAGAAAAAAAGGAACAGCCTGTGAAAATGTGGTATCCAGGATGTTAGGCAAAGAAAGTGTTTCAAGAAAAAAGGAGAGATCAGCTATGTCAATTGCTGCTAATAAGTTGAATTACACGAAGACTGAGACATAAATATAGAATTTGGCAACCTGGAGTTGACTAATGACCTTGACAAAAAGAGTTTCACTGACACATACCAGGAATGAATTCCTCTAAGTTGCTTGACATGGGTAAGACTTAGATGTGTGCAGAGAAGGTGTGCTTTTCTAGGTGAGTGATGGTCTATGAGCAAAAACAAATAGCAAATATCAAGACTGGTCTGCTGGGGAGGAAGGAACAGTAAGTAGAGTGATTCTCAACAGAGTAATAGGATAAAGGACAAGTTAGGGAAGACTGAAAAGAGGTTTATACTGATGGGTAAAGAGAGCTTTCTAAATTTTCAAAAAACTCCCAATATACTATAAATACTAAACTGACAATGGTGTTCATGCATTGTGAATCAGAGAGTCAGTCCCAACACTACCAACCAACAGCCCACTCTACCCACTATCCCTCAGTGGATATAAAAAGATTATAGAGTGGGAAGACAATCTTGGAACATGGAGAGAGTGCAGTTATTGTAAGGAGAAGAATTGTACTTCCCTCTGAATTCCTTTCCTCCAAAGCGACTAAAGGGTCTTCAAAGAGACTCATTCACAAAGACTGAAGGTGTTGGCATAAAGGGAATGTTCACATCTTGTCTCCAGTTGGTAATCAATGCTTCATGAACTATGGTACCCACCAGCCTACCACCAGAGCAGAGCATGTTGACAGAGTTCTTAGGAGAATAATCCAGGAGCATAGACACATGACACACTGTCCTTTTCTGCTTATTTTTCCCAACTATGTCAAAGAAGAAGGGTAGTTACTGAAATATGGTGAACATGAACGTAGGCATTGCTGCCCATTTCTAGTCCAGAGATTTGTTAGGGCTTAAAAGAACTGACTTAAAGGGACCCAGGTCTGAGGTATATGCAATCCCACTTCTGTGGCCCTTCAAGAGTATAAAACTGGTTCCTGTGGCTTCATATTATGAAGCATGGGGTTGGTGATGGAGCTGTCCAGGTGACTGCTAGGTTAGTAAAGGAACTACCAAACGACAGAAAGGGTTGAGATCGTACATGACTGCTGAGATTAAAGATCTTTTAAAGTGATGGTAAGTGCCTCAGAAAAATGAGGGAGCTAGTGTGAAACCACTAACAACACATTTATGGAAACCATTATATCATCAGGGCCACTACCACCCAATGGAACCAGATCCAGGGACCCTTCCCCACCACTAACCTTGCTGCCTCATCTGTCCCTCTTCCCTGCGCTCAACCCTGGATGAATGAAGGACATGACATATGGCATGATCACGTTACTACTTCTTTTAAAGAAACTGTTGTCCATGAGGTACAAAGCTGATTGTCACTCCTCGTGCTCAAGATATGAAGGCCAGATCCATACTGGCAGCATGCCCATTACCATGAATTGTGTTTGTACCCAGTGTCCCCCACCCAATTATCCCCAACTTCCTCCCCCCCCACCCCACCCCCAACTCCACCTTGTAGCCCAAGGTATGTTTTCTCCCTCTGCAAGTTCAATGCACCACTGTGGTCTTTCTTTCCTTCCTTCTTTCTCTCTTAGTTCCCACTTATGAGTGAGGACATGTGGTATTTATCCCTCTGTGCTTTGCTTATTTCACTCAACATAAGTTTCTCCAGGTTCATCCATGTTGTTGCAAATGGGAGAATTTCATTCTTTTTTATGGCAGAGTAGCATTTCATGGTGTATATATACCACAGTTTCCTTATCTAATCATCCATCAATGGACATTTAGGTTGGTTCCATGTCTTGGCTATTGTGAACAGAGCTGCAATGAACATGGGAGTGCAGGTATCCCTTCGACATGATGATTTCCACTCCTCTGGGTATGTACCCAGAAGTGGGATTGCTGGATTGTATCGAAGATCTATCTGTTATTGTTTGAGAAACCTCCATACTGTTTCCATAGTGGTTGTACTAATTTACAGTCCCACCAACAGTACAGTCTTTTTCACTGTCTTTTTGATTATAACCAGTCTAAAACTGGGGTGAGGTGGTATCTCAATGCGGTTTTAATTTGTATTTCCCTGATGACTAGTGATGTTGAGCATTTTTTCATGTACCTGTTGGCCATTTATATGTTTTCCTTTGAAAAATGTGTATTCAGCTCTTTTGCCTATTTTTTAATTGGGTTATTTGTTTTTTCACTGTGTAATTGCTTGAGTTCCTTGTATGCTGTGGATATCCTTGTCTGATGCATAGTTAGCAAAAATTTTCTTCCATTCTGTAGGTTGTTGTTTCACTCTGTTGATTGTTTTCTTTGCTGTGCAGATGCTTTTTAGTTTGATATAGTCCCATTGTTTATTTTTTCTTTTGTTGGTTGTGCTTTCGGGCTCATGTTCATAAGGTATAATCAATAAAAAAAAAGTATACATGACTTACAAAATTAAAAAAAAGAAAATGACAAAATAGGGGAAAGTTTTTACAATATATATGAGGGACAATAATTTTTATTCTTAATATACAAACCAATAAAAAGATAATTTTTCCATTTAAATATGAGCAAAAACTATTAATATGAAATTCAGTAAAGGAAGAAATTGAAATTACCAATGAAGCTTTGAAAAATGTTTATTCTTCTCAGTAATAAAACATATAAAGGTAAATGCAATACTATTTCTTACCTACTGGACTTAACAAAAATTGTAATCGGCAATATCCAGTGTCAGAGAGAATACGGGGAAAAGGATACTTTCCTAATGGGAATTGTTGAGAGAATGTAAATAGTACAACATTTCCAGGTATGGGGGATAATTTGACAAAGGGCTACTAAAGCTTTAAAATTACATACACTTTGACCTAGCAACTCCTCTTTTAGATATTTATGCAAAAGTAACATTTGGAAGTGTGCAAAGATTTAGCAATGTTTATAATAAATAAAAATTTGAAATTGGAGATAGCATAAATGTTTAACAACAAGGAATTGGCTAAAAAAATTATTTTTGGTCCAGCAAGACAATGGAATGCTAAGTAGCCACTAAAAAGATATAGTATATTTATTAACACGGAAAGGTGTTTATATGTGAATGAGAAAAACAGATAATAGAACAACATGCATAATAATATGATCCCACTTTTGTACAAAAAGAATGTATATCATTATCACAGGGAAAATTCTGGGAGAATAAATAGCAAAATGTTAATGAAGTGAGAAAAAAAAAAAAAGGAGAGAGAAGAAACTGTTGGGCATAGGCTTAGCCTGTGCTAATTAAGAAGGAGCAGGAGAGTCTTAAACACTGAGATGGCATTAGCAAACAAAAGTGACAGGAGAGTTACAGAATCTCTTTTAAGGAATGATTAGAGGAAGCAGAGCAGTAAAACTTCTGGTAGTTAAAGTGCTATGATGAAAAATATGAGGTTGAAGAACAGATGAGTTGGGGGCACTATTTTTTTAATTTCATAGTCAGGAAAACCTCTAAGGAGGAGAACTTGAGCAAAACATTTGAATGTAGCAAAGGAGTAAAGTATACAAACATCTGGGAAAGAACATTCCAGGTAAAAGGGAAAGGAGCAGAATGAAAAAAAGTCTGGGTGTTGGATGGCTGACCAACTGATTGAATTATATTTGTTTCTGTGATATAAGATCTATATAGGTGATGCCTATGTATTGACACTATAATGTGGAAGTGAGGTTTGTTTGATGAACGCTTGGTCCATTGTAGACACTCATAAACAACTAACAATAGAATTTTTGATGTAAGAATAAAAAATCACTGAATTTACTCAAAATTTAGTAAAATGCTCAACATATGGGTATCACTAACATCTCTATTTGTCAGAAATTACAAATTTTTACAGAATAATATAATAAAGAACTAGAAATATATTAATATTCTCAATACAAAATATTTTATTTAAAGCTATAATTGATAAATATTTTGTTCCAATGTATTTAATAGTCTTATAAAAATGTAATGTATGATTTTTAATTATTTAAAATTATAATAGTATTTGATTAATATTTTTGAAGTCATTAATATCACATTTAAAGAATATTAATATGGAAAATACTGGTAATATATTTATTGAAAAATAAAGAAAAAATCTATAAGTGCAGGAAAAAGAATGGAAAAATATTAACCTTTAGAGCCTGGAACCTACAAAATTTTGTATTTTTTTTTTTAATACATTTTGGTCCTTTTCAAATTTGCTATAATGAATTTGTATTATTTTTATAATTAGAAAAATCACAATATATGTGTTCTGTATTGTCAGGGCTCAGAACACAATACCTCAAAACATGGCACCTTAGCAATTGAGAAAATCAGAGAAGCAAGAAGTTCACTCTGACCTCCTTCTACCCTCATTCCCTGATGCATGGTGATGAAGACCTACCTTACCTAAAAGTAAGCCATAAAACCCTTATTCCAGAGGTGTCCTGCCCTACACCCAGAGGCCAAAAAAAATCTGAACAAATATGCCTTGCTAAATCCCCCTCCCCCACCCCAGTTTATTACCACTACACTAGGTTATAGCCCCTTTTTGTCCAATCATACTTCTGTATGACTGTCCATTCTTCATTGAACCTAAACATAAAAACACAGTTTTCCCTGGGTCTTTGGGTCTTCATTTCTGAAGGCTCCTTCATTTCTGAAAGTATGTAAAAGTTTGGTAAAATAAATTTGTTATGTTTTTCTACTGTTAATTTGTCTTTTGTTACAGGGATGTCAGCTGTCAACCACGCAATGGGTGAGAAAAAAAATATTAGTTTTTCTATACACTATATAAATATATAGATATATATTTATGAAGAATATATAAACAGATATATTTATATAAACGTTTTATAAATATTCATATAATTTTATATGTATTTATATATATTCTCAATTCTATTAGCTATTCACACACATTTAATTCTTTGGTGAAACTAAATACATTCATACATTCAACAAACACAACAGCTTGCTAATAGTCAACTCTGCAGTCTTATGCTTTGTTACATTAAAGATTCGTACTACTACACTTAAGATTTCCCTTTAAGTTTCTTAAACCTAATTTGCAAAGAGTTATTCAGAATTTACAAACTAATTTTGCAAATTCTACACAGTGCTAATTGCAAATCCATAACTCTTATCTTAAGGGAAGTAGAAGCGGGGGTTGTTTTAACTCTTGGCTGTGCCTTAGGAATGTAGAAAAAAAAATCTCACGAAATTTACCCTGAAGACATTTAGATTTATTTTTATTTTTGGCCCCTGTTTTATCATTGCTAATCTACATGACAGATAACACAACTGTCAAAGCAAGTGCCTGTATTTCAGATAAGTCATTTGCCTCATTGTAAAATGCATTTATAGGAACTGAAATGTAAGATTGAAAACATAACATTAGGAATATGTTTTAATTTTCAGGAAAGTGACAAAACTTGTATAGAAGCAACTTGTATATAGAGGTAATGTCTATAACAGAAAACTTAATGGGACTGAAATTCCATTCTCTTTAAAGGTACGTTATTAAAACAGAAGAAAGTACAGCTAGCAGCAAACATCTTACTAAACAAGTGTGCAAATGGAAGAGGCAGAAGCCTCTAGGGCCATGTTAATTATCTCAGGGTCGGAGGCATTAAGAAGACTGTCTGGCAGTTTCTAAGGCAGTCAGATGGCAATGCCAACACGCAAGCATCCCCAAGGTCTTGCAGTTACAGCACTGTCATATTTCAAATGACATGTAATACTTATGAACATGCCAACACTAACCTCCTCAATTATAGTCAACGTCAGGGTTTTACAACTGGAGGAACTGCTAATTTCTAACATATATATTGCCTGACAAAAATTACTTTATAAAAAATAAGTGTCTAAAGCACCTATTTCACGATGCTAAAGAAATCTTTGGAATACTCACACATAGATAATGTCCTTTGAGCATTACGTCTTGGGGAACAAAACATACATTTTCTTTTATGATGATTATTTTTGTGGCATTATAACACAAAGGAACCTCAGAGGGGTTTAGTGGGTCTCAGCATCATTCTCCTTGCCTATTGTGACATTTTACCACAAGATATTTCAAGCTAGACTCACTTCATTTTTCAATATGATCATCATATTAAATTATAAACATACTTGTAAAGGTATAGTGTTATCAAATTACATTTTTCCTAATTTTTACCTAGATGCCATTTTTCCATCTTTCAGTTTGTTTGCAAATATTTGCAAACTGGTATGCTGGCTTTGTCACCATCCATCCTCTTAGTATTTCTTTCATTTGTGAGTCTCATGAAGGACCCACAGAGACTCTTTCAGATGTTAGCATATGTTTTCAGTAAACCTTGCATGGTGCAACCTTTGAGGAGAAACCAGAAGTCTCACTCAGGTTCAAGCTAGTGTCCCAAATTTTAAAACTAAAATCACATGTCCAAGAGATTACATTTTAATGGGAATTTTAGCTCTACCTGAAAGGAGATTGTTAACAGAAGCAGTTGGGTGAAAGAGAGACATGGGAGAATGAGAAAGATCCATGCTCTGGTCCAGGAAGGCTGAACTACACAAACAAGTTTTAAAGCTTTGGATTAGCAGCTCTTCTACTACACAGATTTTGTCCTTCATGAAAAGTTCTGTCTTGGGTTTGTGGACTATTAGTCGGCTTCGCAAAATTGGGCGGCTTAAAATTGCATGCAAATTTATATTTTATATACTGTACATATGTATAGTTTTCAGGGGAGAGAGTGTATAATATTCATCTAATTCTTAAAGGAATTTATAAGCCCAGAATTGAAACCACTAACATATACAATGTACGGAGTTTCTTATTCCCAAAAAATGTCCATTTACAAAGGAAAAACAAACACATTAGAGTGAAAGACTCATTTAAGACTCATCGAAGGCTTTTAGTTTAATTTGCAAATAGCAGAATTAAAACTTGATTTTTATTTTTCAAATTTCAGCTTTTGACAGTGTTGAGAGTTGAAATAGTTAAGTATTATACTCATTTAGATCCTTAATATATGTGTATATGTTTTTTGACGATTTATCCTGTAAATTTAACACTCTTTAGGGAATGTCATCAACATTCCTTTGGTCATTTAGAAGACATTCTTTTAAATGAATAAAAATCTTTTAAATCATAAGGAAAACATTGAGCTTCTGAGGGAAACTCTTCTTGAAAAACTTTAATAATATTTACTCACTATGTATTTAAAATTTCAGATACTTTGGTTTGAATTAAAATGTACACCATACAATTACTTCTGGCATGAGAAAAATAACCCCCAAATAGCTTTCGTATCCAGTTCTGCCAAAGACATGTTAGGAATATTAATCTTTATTTTGATTCTGTGTCAAATGTGTAACAATTATTCTCATGCATATATTTGAGATTTACATATTTTAAAGTGACTAAAAATATAACAAAAAGAGGAAAATTGTTAAATTATAACTGTGTATCTGTTATTTTTGTTTTCAGTGTTTCTACCATGTGATACATGTTTCAGAAAAACTTACCCCTCAGAGTAAAAGATGCTTTTAAAAATATTTTGGTTTGTTGAAGCAGAAAGAGTCAGTGACTCGAACACACCAAGAAAGTATATTAGGATCTCCTAGCCTTGTTTACTTTTGATTGGCATAGAAAACCTTTCACTCCTGTTAAGTGATAGCTGCTCCACTTGCTGATATGGAGCAGCTCACATCTGGATTGTAAAATTTCTGACGGTTAATTTCAGCTTCTAGCTAAAATGCCCTTGCTTGCATTGACTTCCCTTCTTACAGGTGAACAATTCCAGATACAGTTTTAGGTCAGTTCTATCTATATACAAGATAAAGGGTTTAAAAACAAACAAATAGAAGCCATTTTTCTTTAGCTAGATGCTCAAAATAAATGCCTGATCTGACCTGAAATCTTAAAAAGCAACCATTTGCCATTTCAAGGTATTGAATATGAGCCTGGGTCACTGACAAAACGTAAAAATTCTAAGTAAGGGCTAGCAAATTGTTCTCTACCAGTGTTTGTTATGCCTTATATTTTTTCTTTCTTTTGACCTAGAAAATACACCATGTTAAGATTATGATAACTTTGAATAGCATATATCTTCTATTGATGGGTTAAAGAGAGAATATTGTGAAACCAAAGAATTTGGGGAAGAGCATATTTAATGCTCAAGTCACTCTAATTTGGAATTGACATGCTATCATCAGGGTTATCAGAGATAATTTTTTGTCATTTAAATATTTGGTCACATAGACCTTTTCAATTGATTTGATTATATTACATAATAAAACTGTATATTGTTTTTTTCTGTAATGGTTCTCATTTGTATGGAATTTGTGGGGAGATGTGTTTTCCATTGAAACAGGGATGCAATTTGGGATTTCATACAATATTTCTCCACTTGTGCTGCTTCAGATATGGGAGAATTTAAGAAGTTACTGGTGTGCAACTTCATTGGCACTAATTCTAATTTTTTAGTAAATATCATATCTGCACCTGCTATCATCTGAGGCAATACACAACAAATGAACAAATGAAGGACTTCTTTAATGGAGGAGTGTGGGGTGTGTGTAGATGTGTGGGTAGGGAAAATGTTAACATTCTTTTCAAGGTGGCCCTTGAGGAAATAAAGAATACCCAAATCCAAACCCTCTAAATCCGTCCATTTATCCTTCATTTAAACAGGTGACAGAGATAATGCTGAAGTATGGAGATTGTTATAGTTGCCGTATTCCAAGGATTTCTATAAACGAGGACATAGGGATGACTGCAGGTCGAATTCAGCCTGCAAAAATGTCTGTTAGGCATGCTCATGACATTGGAATAAACATTTGAATCTCTTTAGATGTGCTCCCCAGCACAAATCAGTCACCTCCACTCCTAATGCCATACACCAAAGCCTCATTTGTTACTTGGGCAGCCTTTAACCTGAAGGCACTAGAGTTTGGGGTGTCTGAGAAGCAATCTTTTCCCCTTATTTTAAAACACAGATGCTTTTACATCTGTAACAGGAAGATACCGCTTTCCACTAGGTCAGCAATTTAAACTTTTTTTTTTTTTAAACCAATATCTTAATTTTATTCATTAAAATACTTGATTATATAAAAGTAACTAGGAAAATGGAAATCTCAGGGGCAAAGTCAGGCCTTTCTGAGGGAGAAGGCGGCCTGGAATGAAGGGCCAACAGCGGATAAGTGCTGCTTGAGGCAGTCATGGGGAAAGGAGGCTTTGGGATATACTTTCTGGCTTTCTGCCCACTTGTGGCCAAATATTTATCTCTTCTGCATTCTTCAAACAATTCATTGGCCTCCAAAGTACATGAGATTATACCGAAATATGCCTAGATATGTGTATTTTCTTGTCAATATTTCCTGTAACTTTTATAAACCCATTTAATCCACAGAACCAAGCCTTTTTCTGGTGCAGGAAAATTTTCTATTAATTTAGTAGTTCATTTATTAAAATGGCTAAACAGATGAAAACCAAGATGGAGAGATGGTGAATAGAGATTAGTATTTTTTTCACTTTTTCAGATTCTATATTTCCCCAATTAAAAAATACTCCTAGTGTTTTTATTAAAATAATTTTTGGAATCTTATGTTTATAACATAAGATTTATAACACTTTCTCTTATGCATTTGAGGATGTCCATGATAAAGTTTGTAATCAATTGTTACAAAGCTATTAAAAAATTTCATAATAGTGTCGCCAAAAGTTTGCACTTTTAATATACTTCTTTCATTTACTACAAACACTGGCCATATGTAGTACTTGTTATCTGTTTTTCACTGATAAGAAAATAGAATCAGAGAGTTCCTGTAACTTGATAAAGATCACATGGTTAGAAAACAGTAGAGCAAGTATTTCTACACATTTGCCTCTAAAGGTGATTCTCTCAACCACCATTATCCCATGTCATCATTTAAAAGCATTTCAGTGGGTAGTGCTGGCCAGTCTTACCCATCACTGACCCACATAAATTATATACACATGGAAACATTTTTTATATGTCTGCTGCTCAACTGTGGACATTAAAACTCTCGTCACAACCGAGCTTTCAGTTTACACATTCTTCTACCCTCCATTGGAGTTCTTCTGACAAAATTTTGAAAGAGAATCACCAGACTATAGTTCAAATATCTACATTCAAAAGCAATTGTTACTACCAATCAAAGTGAAAAGGTGGGAATTTGATTCAAATTTAGTTTTTGAAATGCAGCATTTTAGTTATCTAACTTAAATCATCTCAAAATGCAACAGATGCTTTCAGACACCCTCATTTTCTCTCCCTTTTATACCTAATAAACATTTTTATACATGAAATGCTATTTGTATGTCTGGCGTGGGTGGCAATAACAACCTCAGACTCATCTGCCTTATTGTTATGTATTACTTAGAAACTCAGCGATTCCATCAGATCAGTCGGTTCTCCAAGATGCACATGTTGCTCCGACAACTGAAAGCTGCTACCCTCTGCTAGAGTGTATGTAATTTTGTCAACTTGTCTTCAGCTTATTAAAAAGTAAAACTGCAAAAAATAAGGTTATTACTTCTCTTTCTCACTCTAATATCCTGTTCTCCCACACTACTAAAGAAAATGTCTTAGATTTTTTAAAAGTTTATGTTTTTCACTATAATGCACACAATATTCTGAGAATAGTGAATGTTTTTACCCACAAGCCAATTAATTTTTCTCATCCCTTCTTACTGATATATTCTAATAAAATTTACTCACTGTAAAAAAAAAAAACAATGATTTTGTATTTTCACCTTAAGATATCTCTCATCTACCAAATACCTGCTATCTCAGGTTAGGATACAAAAAATATTCACTTTGGCCTTTTTGCCTTTCAGTAGTCCACTCACTGCTGTTATATGTTGTCTCCTTTTCTTTCTTTTTCTTTCTTTTTTTGGCTACTTTTCTGTCACTTGAACTTTCAATGACTTTACAGAAAGCACAAACAGATATTTAGAATCACTGATGACATAGATACTAATTATAATGTACTTAGGCAGTAAGGATTTTAACACAGATTGGTTCATTTAAATGACAGTATTCGATATTATTGAATAGGTGTAATATAAATAATATTTGTAATTATAAATAATAAATGAATATTATAGTTTAAAGCAGTGTGTGGCTTATAAAATCGTACATATCTATTATTTATCTTCAACTTCATAAATTTATATGACAGAGAGTAACTGGTGTTATTATTCTCATTTTTTTAGGGGAAAAAATTAAAGGGTAGAAGGATGCACTAGTTTATATGAATATGACCAAAAATGTTGGAAACAATTGTTTTCTAATATTAAAGAATCTTTCCACTGCTATCCCATAGTCCCACAGAATTTTATAGCCCCCAAACCCTGTGCTACCTTTACAAGGTAAACCTTATATACCTAAAATTTTCTTACCAACCCCTATCAATGAACTAGCTGAGTAAGATAAATTATATTTAGAAGAAATAGAAAGGAATATGAAATCTTAACACACATCTCAGAAATCTGAGTTGTGTTTCTCAATAAATGTCGTAAATGCCATATTCTGATTGTGGTAGCATGGTCTTTTATTGAATCCTTATCTTGTATTCTAATATGGAACTTTACATTTTTATCCCTGATGTAAAGAAATATATTTGTTATAAACCCATTTTAGCAGACATGACTATTATGTCATTCAGTATGTCTATTAATGGAATTTTTTCGCAAAAAAACAAAAAAGCCCTTTAGCCAATGATGGTTCTTAATTTCTCACAGCTAACAGGAATCTACAATTCAGATTAGTTTCTCAATCACAAAAAAAAAAAATTACGTCTATAATAAACATATTTTTCTCCCTTTTTCTACTCGTTTATTTTCTCTTATTGAATGAATGCTATTTATAAGACATCTAAATAATTTTCAGAAACAATGAGGCATAAATTTACATATGAATAAATTACACTACAACCAAGGAAATTCTAATATGTTTAAAATTTTTAAAATCTCTTTTATTTTTGTTTACATATTATTTATCCCAAATGGATATACCTTTATGTCTTGAGTGCTGATTTGGATTATTCTATACTTGGGAGAATATACTTGTAATCTGTATCTCCCTAGTACCCAGACTGGTATCTTGTACACAGAAGGAGTTCAAAACAATACATCTGTTGATTACTTTATTCTTCTTTTCAGAAGATTCATTTGTAAGCATGTAGTAAAATATTCTACTTAGTTTTAAATAGTAGCAAATTTACCATATTTTTGTCATTCCTTTCAAAAGCTTCAGAAAGTTTACAAAGGTCATGATAAGATGTTTATCTAAAAAATTAAATGTTATTTATTTATTTAGACCTCAAAAATATTTTGACAGGGCAAAAGATCCTCCTGGGAAACTTTCAGATAAAAATAGTGCATTCGGTACACCTATCTTCTAACTAACCAACCAGAGAAAGAAAATACCACAATACTTCTAACAGTCAAAACAACTAAATCTAGGAAATTTGAGATCCTTAAAAGAAAAAAACCTGAGAGCTGTTCTAGAGCTGGGATAGTGTCAGGCATCTTTATATCCCCAAGTGTCTAGTAGAGTGTTAGACCCAGGCTAGGTGCTTCACAAATTTCAAATGGATGTACAGATGGATCATTTTAGATGACGCTAGTGGAATATGTGTTTTGAGTTGTTTTCCCCTGGTAAGGTTGATTTTTGTTGATATATCAATATATTCTCCATTTCTCTCAGTCAAAAGCATGCCTTTGAGAGTTGGCAGGCTACGCTTTGGTGTCTAGTCTTTGGCCAGGAAAAGAATAAAAGGTAACTGGACCACAAAGGGGATTAAACTCTCGACTCTGACCTTTATTAACTTTGTGCCCTAACTAACTGAGTTTAACCAGCCTTGGCTATAGGGGCAGCAACATTCATAACCTTTGATCACACCATTCTATCTAACTATCCAATATAGGCTTGGATGAAAGGCACAGTTGAGAAGACATTAATGCCATAACATATGCTACATTGTAGGTTTGTACTCTGAACTAAAATTGGAACCCATTTTTCAGATAATTGTTCAATGCTCTATTCTCAAATCAAGTGGACAATTAAAGCCCTTGTAATTTCTCTATTAGAACCTGTAGCCCCCAATCCAGGAACATTCCATGATAGTCGCAAAGTATTTATCAGCACCTTTATAAAATCCAGGTTCTTCAAATGCAACACTTAGAATTTTGCAATATATAGATTTTGCTGCATTTAATCTGTCAATTAGAAAACAATGGTCAAATACCTATGAGCAAGGTTCTCTTTCATGTGTCCCCAGAGATACAAACAAATTGTTGTT
Organism: Cynocephalus volans; assembly: GCF_027409185.1. Classification (NCBI taxonomy): domain Eukaryota; kingdom Metazoa; phylum Chordata; class Mammalia; order Dermoptera; family Cynocephalidae; genus Cynocephalus; species Cynocephalus volans. The sequence continues at coordinate 99,699,101 of NC_084460.1, read as the reverse complement.
GCTTTCAAGGAATTTACAACTTAATCTGAGATATGTATACAGAAATATAAATACTCCCCTCCCCACACCCCTGTTAAAGAGCAGCACAACATGCAAGAAGGTACAGAAGGCAGTTCTGCAGATAAGAAGGGCTGGACTCTGAAGATTGCAAATGAGGGTAAGATTGTGTGGAAGAGAGTTTATTTGTCCACAAGTTCGATATGAAATGCTTGAGGTGAGACCATTGAATTCTCTATACACCTCTATTATAGAACTTACATTGATTTGTAATTTTTCATACTGTGAGTTTGTTGTCCCTAATACCTTGTGAGCTATTTGAGGATCAGAGTTGTATCTTTTTTTATTTTTGTATCTTCAAGATATCGCATATAACTAGGCACTGTGTTAGTTCAAGAAATATTTGTTCGTTCAAATACTGAATACTTTGTGCCAGGTACTGGAAACACAGCAGTTAACAGAAGAGGCATGCATGATCCCTGCTTGCTCTTACAACATTTAAAATTGTGTGTGTGAAGGAACAAATGGGTGAAGGAATGAGTGAATGAATTGGGCATGTTAATTGAACAGAAATTAGACCTTTGAATCAGAAGAACGGTGTTTCACAACTCTTTTTCTCCTTGTGGAAATAAATGTATTTCACTTCCTGAAGATTCTGGTACACCTTTCTCTCACTGATAATTACAAAAATGCAGAAGACTCTGTCTTCTGCTCTTCTGTTTATTCCTACTAGCTAAGAAAATTTTGTCAGGTTTGATTTTCTATAGTCAGTATTCTGAAAATGATAGCATTTCCCCCTCAGAAAACAAAATGCATTATAATACCGAATATGCTACTGAAAACCAAACTGCCCAGAGGTGCTAATATCTTTGCTGGAGGCAGACAGCCCTGGCAAGGAACCCCAAAAGCAAATGAGGTGTGGAGAGAGAGTGTGCAAGACAGACAGGAAAGAGAAACCAGGGCCCATTACAATGAATTATAAATGCAAGTACCCTGAAGGTATTGAAGAGCCTTTAGAGGCATCTGAACTGGGAAATGGCAGAATCAAAGTAATACTTTGAGATAATAACCTGACAGTTAGACATGATCTATATTGTTATTGAGATAAACTTAAAACAGGAAAGGCCAGTTAGGATGATATTGCAAAAGTTCAAGCGAACTTCTACATGCCTAATCAATGATGGTACCAAAGGTACCAGAAATATAACTGAGGGTTCCAGTCTGGAAATGGGCAGAATGGTGGTGCCAGTAAGAGGATCAGGTCTATCAGGAAAAGGAATCAATTTAGAATTATGAGAGAATAAGTGAATATAGGTGATCGTATATTTTCAAGTGTACTACTGCAATTAGGTGGAGATCCACGATTAAAGCTTTGAAGAAAGATCAGTTTGAAACTTAAAGATGTAAAGTGTAATTATTCTTTTCATCTTTAGAAAATTCCTCACAAATCTCATCATAAATAGTAACATCAGTGTCATTTGCCAACTGTTGAATAACAGAGAAGTAAATTTCTGGTTTCTCCTTGAAACCAGCAAGAACCAAAACTTTCCGTTCCTTCATGTATTACTGTAATTATGTAGATCATAGCTTTGGGAGCCTGGTAATATTAGTGTCTGGCCCCATGGCAGAAAGAGGTCCCTGAATACTAAATACTATGCATGCCCCAATAGCATCTGTGAATTTTCAACACTCATTCATTCATCCATTCACTTATGTATGTTAATTCAGTGCTTATTATGTGTAATATACTGTGATGGGCTCAGGGATTCAGTTAAGAAACAGGAGAGATCCGGTCCCTGCTGTCATGGAGGTCACATATTGTTCCCAAACTAAAAAACAAGCTCCTTCTTTCCTGTGGCATACCCTTGACGCTTCTACCTACAGATATCTCAGGCTGACACTGAAGAATTTTAACAAGCACGTAAATTTTGAAGGCAACTAATTGAAGTCACATAAGAAAAAGACATTTATAAATATAAAGAGTAATATCTGATGCTGAAGAATGTATGCCAAGTACTTCCAATCATAGAACCAGGGAGCCCAGATTAATGTCACTCTTAAGTGGGATGTAGTTATGCTCAGCAACTGCTTCACATAGTTCCACAGGGGAAAGGGAAAGGGGAAAGGAACTGAAAACAGTAAATGAAGTGAAATTAGATCACTGATAAACTCATAACTTGGGCTCATACCATTTGGTCAGTTTTCTAATGGCTATAACTTAATGATTCAATTAGTTTCCTGGGAGCAAGAATAAGTGCATGTTCAATGTTCTGTATCATATTACTGATTAGAATCCGCCAAAGCCATGTCTAACTGAACCTTATGAAGCAATGAAACCAAAAATACTTTATATTTGTTATAGTCCCACTGTGAGTAGACAGACGAATACACAGTTGATGAAAATAAAAATAAGTAAATAAAACAAAATTAGAACATAGAATTATTTTCTCAAATATTATTTCCCCAGTTGACTGTAATTTTCTTAGTAATTTATTTAACACACTGAATGCCTGCCATGTGTAGGCAAAACATTGTGCTAAGCACTGTTGATGAAACAAAGATGAACTTTGGGGATGTTTTACATGAACACCCTCAAGAAGCAATGTGACCCAGGTCAACAAACAGCAGTGTAGACTACATAATTTATGAGAAAATTATTTTAAAGGCAAAAATCATGATGTAAATGCCAGTCAGCAGGAGTGGCATAACATTATACCATACAGTATGTATGCATCTCAGTAATGACTGAGAGTATAGTGGCGCACTAATTAAACTATGAGATTTCACTAAATTCAGAGGAAAGCAGGAGATCGCCTCTTTCAAGAAGATAAATCAGGAGAAAAATGTTCAATGCTTTGGTTAGAACATCTGTCAAAAGAGAGTAAACCTCTGTGAAGATTCTAAAGTTTCAGTGGCTAGCCTGTATGCTTTGTTTTTCTGTGTCATACTGAAGCTAACTATACCAATAGACATAAAACACTGATTACATTATTTGGAAGGGAGGAGCTGTGTAAATTTTTCATGTTCTTTTGCAGTGTTGTGGCTCTTAAATGTGAGGAATCCGTTTTCCATGTATAAGGAGGACCACATGGCAGTGTGATACCTGTCACTTTTAACAGGTTTAAGGCCATATATAATCTATGGTAGTAACAATATGCCATAGCTGATAAATTACTTTTATAATCATTAAGGTATTTGTGTACTTGGTGAGCTGGGGGTAGCCAGAATCAAGCTTGCTTAACTCTCCATTTTCGACTGGTCATCAACCAATAAGTATTTCACAACTGTTTGTGAACAGCCTGTTATGTTTGCCATGTCTGAAAACAAAATGAAAGTATTTCCGCCATTTATAAACATTTCTATATAATTTAAAGATTAACAAATTTCCGGACAGATGTACTAATGGAATTCTTATGCCATGTCCTGTTACTTTTTGTATTTTGCTTATGAAAAGTGGCCTGGCATGTGTTAATTTGTTTGCTTCCAGAGGTGTCTGAAAAAGCCTACTAAAATCTGAAATATACAGGACTTTGTAAAAGGCATGACCAATTCACCTTGTGCATCTATTTGATGGATATTTTATATACTAATTTTGACATTGATATAAGAGCCGTGAACATGGAGGAGTCCTCCCCGTACATCTTTACTACAAATGGAAATATTGTTACTAAAAGACATGCCTGAGTCAGTATTTAGAATGATTGATATTTTTGAATATAAACATGGAGACCTCTTATCTGAAAGGTGGCATGACTGCACTGGATGCTGATATCATTTTTTGACAGGTTTTATGAGACCCTAAACCAGTGAGGGATGGTGTTGCAGGACCACAATTCATATACTTGCCACACTGGTTTCCTGCAGTAATGAATTTCAGGGGTTCTGCTTACTAGCAAAAGCCATGAAATCTAAGGAATGCACATGTGTCTCAAATGCTGCCCAGAGTGGACAGAAGGGGCTGACCAATGCTCTGATTATTATTTTTTAATTCTGAAGAGAATAGAAAACTCCTTCAATGCCAAGAAAAAATAACACTTAGAAATATTATTTAGTGATAATCGGACATTACCAACGGAGGGGAAAAAAGAATTTACCAAATTCTGGAAAGAGACTGGTGTACTTCTGTTCTTAGTCTGAGTCTTCATTCAGGCTTTTAAATCATTTTATTTAAGGGAGAGTATTTTTAGGAAAACAGATTGCCAGTAACATGAAAATAGGACTGCTAATTCCTGAGAAAATTGGAAGATCAACTAGGACACGTTGTCATATGATAAGGTTCCAGGGAGGAGGATTCCCTGTATGTGTAGAATTGCACAACCTTTCCCCCATTCCTACTGACATCCAAGCACTGCCAGAATTCGCTGGACACATTCAAATCCCTGGTCTGCCACTTAGTGAGTAACCTTGGGCAAATTACTTGCACCCACCTTGCAATATGGTTGTGAAAATTAGCAACAGAATATATTAAGTATTTAGTCTGATGCTTACGACACAGCAGGTACTCGGGAAATATTGGCTGGCTTAAATGTTGTGGGTGTTAATTTATGAATGGCTTTCTCATAAATTTAGATCAATCCCACTATGGCACAAATCAGTTCTATAGGATATAAGGTATAAGTTAGGTGCCTATGTAAATTAATGTGAACAAATTATTTTAAATCATTCTATTAAGTTACTATTTCTGCCACACCCATTCTATGGGGTAAGTAGTTATGCTGCATCTTCAATTAAAATACTCCAAGCAAGAAACATAACTCTGTTGTGATTCACATGACCTTTCATAAAAAATAGCTATTTCCAGGATATCAATTTTAGCATCTAATTATTGAAAAACCATGATCTAATTAAACTAAAAATTCTACTTTTCTTATTTAATGGAGTTTCTTTAATTTCTATATATATATTTTAAAAAATAAAGCACATTTTAGAAAGACAAAAGAAACCTCAGAGATAACCACTTTTAGCAATACCTTAGTGAAAATCACTTTAGCATCGTGGTCTTAATTCTTCCAGATACACCTTTATACAATACTAGGGTCTTATAGTGTATATTATCTTATAACCTGATTTTTTTCCACTTAGCAATATATCCTGAGCATCTTTCCTTGTCAATAGATATGCTACTGCCACATTGTTTTAATGGGCCACATAATATTCCATTATAAGGATGTACTGTATTCTATTATTTAAAGTCCCTATTGTTAGATATGTAATATATCACTGAATGAAAGCTCCGTAAAGATGGGGTTTGTTTTATTCACCAGCGTATGTCTAGCTCCTAGCATCAAGCCTCCCACATAAAAGAAGCAGTTATTATTGGCTATACTGTATGCCAACAACTATGCTAAAACCTGGGAAAGCAATGCATGATGACTATTAGTTAAGTAGAATATACAGAATAGTCACTTAAATGTTGTAGGTGTTAATTTATGAGTGGCTTTCTAGTAAAATTTAAGAATACTTTTAATCTAAAATAAACAATTTATGTGCTCCTACTGTTAATATATCCCAGACACTATACTAGGCATTGAATATAAAGGGATAAACAAAACAGAAAAGGTCATTCTTCAGTGGGGAAGACAGATATGAAACAATAAATTATAAATGAGATCAGTATTTTTTTAAAAAGAATGGGGTGAGTATAGGGAGTTTACTGAACTAATAAAAATGACATGAACAAGGGCTCCCTAAGAATGCAACTCTTAAGCTGAGATTTAAAAAATGAGAAGAAATTGTCTAAGTAAAGAGGGTAGATGTGAATAATCCATAAGTTGGAAAAATGGGTACAAAGATGAAGATTTAAGAAACTCTTAGGTAACGAAGGAACTGGAAAAAACCTATCATGACAAGCATAGAGAACAGAATGAGGAGTGGCAGAACATGATGTGGGGTGGCAAGAAGCTCACACAAGACTTTGTAAGCCATGTTTAAAACTTGGACACCATCTTATGTAAAATGGGAATTTAAAAAGGGTAAAAATGCATTAAAAATCGCAAGAGTAGAAAGGCAGGAAGATGAATTAGGAGAAGGCAATTACAGTGTTCTAGGTGAAAGATGTTGTAGTCAATGGAGATTTAAAGAAGTATAAAGATCCCTGAGATACTTGGTTGATAGGACGGAGAGTTCTGGTTATGCGTAGCCCATTTCACTTTGTGACTTACTTTGATTTCAACTGCCATCTCATCAGGTTGTCAATTAAAGTTTGTGCTACAAAAGGATTTGCTTCAGTTCTGGATGTGTTGCATGTGGCAGAAATGGTTGTCCCCATATCCAGTCTCTACTCCTTATTAGTAATAGAACTTCTTATTTTTAGCAAGGCATAAATCCACTGGGAAAGAAGACTACAGTTCCCAGCCTACTTTGCAGCAAACTGTGGCCATGTGACTAACTTCTAAACTAAGGGATAAGAACAGAAGTGTAATCTGTGGCTTCTGAAAAGTATCCTCAAAGGGAGGGGATGTGACCTTCATCTCCTTTATTCCAACTGAAAAATGTAGATATGATGGCCAGAACTCAGACAGTGGTCTTGATGGAGAATGGAAGCCATCTGAGAAGGACAGTGAGACCACAAGACAGAGCATCACACTAGCCCTCATCGACCTACCTTCCTCTGGATTTCTTTCAGTGATAGCAAAATTTCTACTCTGTTGAAATTACTGTTATATTTTTCCTAAGTATTACTTTGGGATCACCTATTAATTTTATAAACTTATCATCTTGTGGCTAATTTTTCCCAAAATGAGAGAGGCTTATGTTTATGTCTTTTGCAATTTTCAGTATAAATTTGGTCAGATCCTTCTTTAATTGGCCACTAGGAGATTTCCTTTAATAGTTAGAGACCTGCTACATTCGTTTCCTAGGGTAGCCATAACTAATTACCACAGATTGGGTGAATAAACCAACAGAAATTTATTTTCTCACAGTTCTGAAGGTGGCAAAAAGTCTAAAATTGAGGTATTGGTAGCGCTGGATTCTTCTGGGGGCTCTGGGCTTCTGGTGGTGGCCAGCAATCCTTGACATTCCTCAGCTTGTAGATGCATCACTCCAACGTCTGTCTCCATTACCACATGGTGTTCTCCCTGCGTGTCTCTGTGTCTTCACCTGCCTTTCTCATAAGGACACCAGTCATTGGACTTAGGGTCCACCCTAATCCAGTATGACCTCATCTTAACTTGATTACACCTACAAAGACTCCATTTCCAAGTAAGGTCACATTCACAGGTACTGGGGATTAGGACTTCAATATAGCTTTTGGGGGACACAACTAAACCCACAACCCTTGCTACATTTAAAATATGTATATTGATGAAATCCTAATACTTAACCTTCTTTTTTTTAAATTTCCAAATGCATGTGATATATAGCTAAAGTCAGATTGTCTGGAAAATGTCTAACTAAATCTTCTTTTCATATTTTCCATGAAAAACATATTACAAGCTTAATATTTAAAAATGTCTGATATCTATCAATTTTTTCAATTGATTTTGATAGAAATTATAATGCCTTTACCAAGTCCTCTTGATAAGATTTAAAAAAAATCAAAGCAGAAGCAAATTTTTATTTTTTTCCTAAAAGTTCCTGAAATGACACAGAGATATTTCTAAATTAAACTTGTATATAGTAAGCATGCAATATATATTTAGTAAATAAAAGAATGAGTAGGAAATAGTGTAATTTGGTCTTTTTTATTTATTGAAATTACAATATATTATGTAATCATTTGCTTCTGCTTAATTGAGAAATATAAAACAGGTTTCAGGTTAATATTGTGCTGTTCAAAATACCAGTGTTTCCATACCCAAAATGTAGATGAGTTCCTAGAAAGGAGGAATTTACCACGTAAAGAACACCCCCCGCAAAAAAAAGAAAGAAAAATTGATTAGAGGATTATTAGGAATATCTTATCAACAAAACTGACAACTAAACTTGAGTATATAACTTATCATAAATTTTTTAAATGTTATAATATTCTATTATATTGGTATAATTTTTAAATGCCTTTAGCCCTTATAAATTACTTGTTTTTATAAATTTTGCAATCAAAATACCTTAAAAGGTATTAATTTCATAGCAGTAATATGAACAAGCTTTTCTTCAAAAGAAGTTAATTATTCTATTTAATTAGCAAACTTACAGCTTATCATGTTAACAAAAAAACTTGGAAATTAAGATCTAAATTGACTTTTAACTGCCATTGTGTAACAAAATGATTTATTTTATCATTTTTTTTTCTGTTTTCTGAAACACTTCGTACTTCATATGAATTCTACAAGGCAGGAAAAGGCACAGACATTTCTTACTGCCTGAGCTGTGTTGAATAGATATCAATATAAGTGTTTTGTAAAATTAAACACCTTTATACCTTATCAGGTCTCAAAGATGGTGATAAAAATCAGTCCTAAAGTGTGCCATGAGAGTGTCCACTCAAGCAGCAACTCTTTAATGCACTGCTCTAATGGCAGGACAGGTTTTTCCCTAATGTTCAAGTACTTTGATTTTGAATATGCTTCGTGTGTTCTTTTAAGAGCTTTTAAAAATGCATGCACACATGTATATTAATTGAAAAATCTGGAAAAATGCCTTCAAATGTTGTTGTCATGGTTTCACTTCTCATCGTAAACAGTAAAGCTGAACGTGATACTGAAGTGTTAAGATCACCACATGGTATGTTTCTAAGCCTAGTCTCAAAATATAACAGTACCATTTTAAAATTCAGTTTTCTTTGCGCCAAATTATGACCTTTGTAAGTCTGTGCTTCCATGAGACGATGTGCAACTGATGTTTGTAATCACATAGTATTCGCTGATTTGACACACTTTATTGAAAGAAATCTAATATGCACATAACTAATATAAAATAAATAAAAACATAGGAGTTAGTCTTTTAAATCTGAAGGTAGCATTCCTGACCTATATACGGAAAGTGAGAGGTCCAAACCCCTTACGAAAGTGAAGAAAGAAGGAGGGGATGAAGTAGACGGATGGAAGAAAGAGGGAGAGAGAGAAAATGTGAAAAGTCAGTTTTAAGCTTTTATTATTGTAAGTATTATGGATTTAAAATCTGATTGGATAGAATTTCCATGCCTTAGTCAGGATTTAAATCCTAAATCTGAAGAATGAAAGTTGTTGGCTACTTTTATTCAGGTAACCTACCCTAATAGTGTAGAAATGTTTTCTAATTCTGAGAAAACAAATAACTTTAAAACATTTGCAATAAACTGAGATAGAAATCTGCTATTTTATAATTTACACACATTTAATGCATAACCATCCACATCCTTTTTAAATGGTATGTGTCACTTATTTCCAAATGGTTTGCATCATTTATTCATTTGTTTAACCTACAATTTATGAGAAGAGTTTGTTCTAAAGTACTAGGGACAAAACGGTCAAAAAGGCAAAAATGTCTGAACTCAAGGAGGCCAATTTCTAGTAGACAGATAAGTAAAATGAAGCAGTACAACGTATCTTATGTCAGATAATGGTAAGTACTAAAGAAAAAATAAATAACTAAATAGGAAGAAGGACTAGGGACTGTGTGTAGGGACTGGGGGGCAGAAGGGGGGATGTACAGTCTTCAAAACAGTTGCCAGGGAAGGCATCAAGGATATGAGAGTAAACCACACAGATATCTAAAAGAATGCATCCCAGAAGGGACATCATAGGCAAAGACCTAGAGGTGACAGCATAACTGTCCTGTGTGAGGAGCGGTGAGAATGAGATGAAATCAGAAAGGTGGAGTATGGACAACACTCATTACACACGTGTGCATCTGTGTGTTTCTAATTGTGCGGAGCCTTGGAAGCCACTGTAAGACTTAAATGACTTGCCTAGTAGCACCCCTGGTACATGACAGAGGTGGGACTTTGAACGTGGATGCCAGTTTCTGATCCAACTTTCTTAGTGTGTGCCACCTAGAATTGATGTAATGCATGTACCTTTAGTATCATGAGGTCAGGGTTGAAATACTATGCCTCAAGTTTTCAGGAAACTCTTAATCTTAGGGTGATTTTGAGGATCAATCAAAACATAAGGAGTGCCAACAGTGTAGGTGAAAGGAGGGAATTTAAGAAAACTGCTCCTAGACCCAGAGAGCCAGAGCCTTAGGAAACCAGGAGAGTTGTATACAAGAGAGGCCACTTCCAGAAGGGACAAAATATTAGAAAACATTCAGGGATGCATTCAAATTCTCTGAGGATTTTCCTAAATGTCAGAGAGTAGTGAATTCTTAGTTTTGTATTGCCATGGCATCCATTTTCAATACCAGTTGGACTTTCTCATACCAAAAGCAGGGCTCAGTCACCCTTGGTAGTTTCCAGATGTCTCTGCTTTATACAACTGCCTCCCCTGACCACCTCCCTATAGGACAACTAGATACAGCCTCTTGACTGGCCCAGCTGACACTCACATCCCACACGGACTATGCAGATATGCCACAGTGACTGCCTCTCAGTCACAGTGTAACCTCCTGGAACTCATGTCTGCTTGCTTTAAACTTGCCAGTTAAAACTCACTGTGGGAAACACAGTGTGGATAAATTCCTGGCTCTGATAAAGACATTGGTCTAGCGGTCCCCGCACCCCATTCCCTGCCTGTGCTCCCTAACCTCTGTGGGTGTGGCCTCCAGGGGTGACGTGAGCCCTCCAGGACCTGTTATTCATAAAACCTATTCCCAGTGTCTCTCCTAATCATTGAAGGGGTGCTCTCCATCTTAAAGATTTTAAGTTAAAACAGATTTAATCAAGAGAGCTATCATAATAATTAAGCAATTTATTATCAATTTTGTACATCAGGCTGTACTGAACAAAAGGAATAAAAAAATGTTCACATCTGTTTCTACATTTACAAAGTGGTTTTATTTTTGAAAAATTGAGGATTACACAAATGTTTAAAGCAAAATCAATTTTCTCACATGTAACAGGAAAAGCATTTTTAGAATGGGGTGGGCAAACTTTCTTCTTTAAATAGCCAGGTACATATGCCTTGAGGCTTTGTAAGGCATATATTCTCTGCCACAACTACTCAACTCTGTCATTGTAATGTGAAAGCAGCCATAAACAATACTAAATAAATGGGCATGGCTGTGTTCCAAATAAACTTTATTTACAAAAACAGGCAGTGGGCCAGATTTGGCCTGAGGGTTGTGATTTTCCAACCTCATTCTAGAGGGATAAAGATAATTACCATAACACACTAATATGAAGAATAAAAAAAGTTTTACTGAAGATAGTGAGTATATAAAATGTCTATTCAGGAATAAATATTTTATTTCTCAATTAAGTCACAATTCCTTAAAGAATATTAGCCTACAACATTGGCCACATTCTCCCAATTGTCTCCTGAATAGGTATTTTGGCTTGTACACACTCAGTATGTTTCAGACTTAATACATTCATTAATTTTAGTGACGTTGCTGTACGTTCTTTATCCTGTATTTTTTCTAAGGAGTAGTCTTTTACAATGTTACTGATAACCTTCATGTTGACTGTAATGTTGATAGTTTTTTACTGTTCTTCCATGCTTTCAACATATTTTTCATTTATAATGCTATCTAATTTTATTAAAATAATAGTCCTTAATAAACACACAGATTCACAGGAGTAGTCTGCTGGGAGACTGCTAGGGGGACTCAACTAAGCATGATACTCTAAGTGGCACTGGACCAATTTCTGTTGGCACACATCACATCTTGGGACCTCTGCTGTCCCCATGTGTGCATTAGGACTTTCTCGTCTATAATTATCAGCAAACCATCTCAGACCTGATATATCAAAACATGAAAACTTTTAGAAGGATACTTTGGTATTTCAATGAACCACTAAGCTGAAGTATAGGCCAGAATGGAACAAGGCTTCAGATACAACTTGAACTCCAGCAAGATTCTCCGACTCTCTTCTCTGCTTATCTGAACAGTGGATGTACTTCTCTTTTGCTATATACTACATTTATCTATAGACGATGAAAAGCAGATTTGCTGAGACTCCCTCTCCACTGACCAATAAACTGAACCAATGAGACACTTCCTCAAACTGAATCTTGGGATAATCAGAATTACTCTTTCTCTTCATTGGCTGCATTTGTAAGATTATATTGAAAACCTTCTTGTTGGTCCCTCAGCTCTGTCCAAAAGAATAAGGCCTTGTAGAAATATGGCTGAACCAACTATGGATAGAGGGGTAAAAAAGTCATGTCATGGAGGAATCAGAGATCAGTATATTGTAAATCATGAAACAGTATACATCCCATGAGCCAAGACATTTTAGTAGAAGTCAAAATCTGGTAATTCTGAATATATTTAAAAGGTGGTAATATCTGTATTATTTCATACCAAATATTGTGTGATATAATTGTTCATAATTTTTAAAGTGGTGAATATGTAGGTTACATGTGGGAAACTATAAGCATGCACAATCTAGTAGAATCTGAGAGTCCTGAACTATCTAGTACTGAAAGAACACCCTCACTTTGTGATACTAGACTATACCAGTAGACAATATCCTGCTGAGACTAGAATAGACAGTTAGGATAAAGGCTGCCAAAAGAAGCACCAAATCACTCCACTAAAAGACATTAGGCAGCAAGATCTTACCAGCAAAACTTGTTACGCATTTCTTCTCAGTTTGATGAAAGCTGGTGAATTGATGACTTCATACAAACAGAGCCACTTTGTTTCTCTATTTTTATCCTTTCAAATGCACATTCTTTAAATTCAGACAGAAAATAGCACCACTTAAAAAAGCTATATTGAGAGAATTTTGCTGCCAAAACAAACATTTTGAAGCAATAATAGAGAAGCAAGATGACACCAGAACAAGTTATGGAAACAGACCGAAGATGCCAAATGAAGGTCAAGTACGTTAAAACTCTTAGAAAGTGAAGTTCTCTCAGCAAAATATTCCCCAGTGTGCACTCATTCCTTTGGAAGATGTGGCATAATTGACTTCGAGTAAATAAAAATAAAGCTAAATAGTTTTAGACCATATGGCTGTTATTTAATGTTTTACTTGATTTGGACTACAGATAGCCAACAAGATTCTTCCATCACTACCTTAGTTTATCTGCAGGAAATAAAGATTAAAAGCAATATTATTGGCCAGGTGAAAACTACGTGTTACAAAGGATTAGTTTACAATAATATTTGGTATGGGGTTAATCGAGATCCACCCTGCTGTTGTAAATGCACCAATTCTAATCACTGCCCTTTAACTTTGGTGGGAAAGGGTAGAGGGGGATGGGGTTTAAATTCCCATCAATTAAACATGCTCACCTTTCTGTGATGAAACTCAAACATTTTAGCAATCACTTTCTTAAGCACAATTTTATCACCATGCATTTATTTCTTCCTGTAACATGATATTTAATACATTATTTTGATATGACACCAATAAGTAGATTAGACATAAAGACAAAAATCAAGATACATTGCTTATGTTGTTAAAAAAAAAAAAAAAGAAAACCTAGATTTTGCATTTAGAAAAATTATTAGCTAATCAATATTGTGGTTGAATTATTGGCTACAATAGAATAAATAACTGAGAAAGTATTTTGTGACTCTCCAGTGATAGTCCAAACTCTTCATTTATCAGTGAGGAAAGTTAATCAAGATAACGTAAATCCACATTACTGATCATCAGTCCAAAGGTAAATAAGAGTTATTAATCTTTCATGTATGGTCTGCAGATATCACTTTAACTTCTTCCGAAGATAGTAAAGTATTTTTCTTCAGAAAGGTCACTGTAGCTCCATGGGTAATAACACCACATCTTTCAATCAGCACATACGCTTACTGCTCAGTGACTATATTACTTGGTCTCTGCTTTTACTTTTTTGCTACATTCTGATAAACACTCATGAAAATTGTTCCCTCCTCTGTTATCACTCTATTCTCTAGGACAGTGGTTCTCAAAGTACAGTCCATGTACCAGCAGTATCAGCAACACCTGTGAAGTTGTTAGAAATGTAAATTCTTATGCCTTGCCCTAATCTGAATCAGAAACTTGGGAGGGAGGCCCCCAAATCTGTGTTTTAATAAGTTCTCCAGGTGGTTCTGAAACAGGTAAAGTTTGAAACCTCTGCTCTAGAAAGACAAAATTTAACATTAGCATCTGGTCATCATCAGATTGATTTTATATATTAGATGGATATTATTCAAATGTTGCACTTGGGTTTGCCCTTTTTCAAAAAATTGTTTTTTGTGAAAAAACAATTATAAGCACATAGCATTTAACAAAAACAATCTTCCTTTACACCGTACTGAACTTAGAGTACTCAGTTTGCTCCTTATACAGAGTATAATTTTCTAGTGACATTTTACAAGTAATGATGGCTTGACTGGGCATGGAACTGGAAGGAACCCTAGAAGGTTGGGGAGCTTGAAATCCTAGCCTAGACTGGAGCTTCCCTTCCCCTACAGCATATAAAGCCCAAGCTCTTCAAAATGGAACACAAAGCTACCACCACTGCAAGGATCCGGTTTTGATTGGGCCAGTGGTAGATTGGGAGCCTACCTGATTATCTTTAGTAAGTCTTAGAAACTTTTGCCTAAATTCCTGGTTCCAAAATTGGCCTGGCACCAGGCCTCTTGAAGTCTGAGGAATCAGTACTTCTCATGCTTAGCCAATCATCTGAATCTCTTGAGGGAGTGTTTCTAAAACAGTTTCTCAAATCTCATCCCAGACCTCCTAAATCTATAGACCCTGAGATCTTCTTTCTGATGATCAGCCAGATAATATTTCTTGTCCCCAGCAAAAAATGAACTAGGGTATTCACCAGATACCTTTTTCTAAATATCCCCAGATGTGTTCACCTGCCTGAACCTAGCCTGTGTAATTTTTCTTCCTCCAAATTTTTCTAGTTGAGTCAGTCTCACATGCTCTCCCCCAGCCTAGTACATAAATTATTTTTAGCACAATTTCTTCCACTTCTCCCAGCTATTCTGGCTACAATAGCCTACCTTTTTCTAAACTCTCAATCTGATACTTGTCAACTTGTAAATTGTCCCAAAATTTACTAGCAGTGCAATAGGTTACATACATCACTCTTTTTCTGGCCCCTAAGGTAACGTTTTTTATCCTACAAAAGAAATTAATTAGGCATGTATAAGAACTGGGAGAGGGAAGAAGTATCACAGAATGTTTAATTTGCATTAATAGATTATGTACTTACCTTTAGAATCTAGCTTTTTATCAATTTAATGGGCTACGTATAAGGTTAATATTCTTTACAATAATTGCGATTAAATTGAAATAGAAATTTTACAATGACAAAATTAACTGTGCCAAAAATCAAACCAGTAATTATAAGGAACTTATATATTCTTCCTTACAAAGCTATACACATACAAGAACGCATAAGCCACACACTCACAGCATCTGAAAAAAGGCTTAATAAAAATATGTCCAAATATGTTTCTGCTTTTGTTGAACGTAAAATGCAAACAGTAATAACAATTTGACAAAAGAACTTTTCAATATTTCAGAAACTACATCCCATCTTTTAGTAAAAATATCTGTTCAATTGATTTAGAGGTGGCTGTTAAACCCCCAAGGGCTCTATACATTTAGCAGGAAGATGAAATGGTTTCTTTCTCTCAGCTTTCCTTCTCCCTCAGACTCCCAATCACAAGGAACTAGGTTCTATATAAAAACAAAAAAAAAGAAAAAAAGAAAAAAAAACTTTTTACACTAGCTGTAACTGGGTTTAGAAGCAGGTTTAATTTTTAAAAATCTTGCATAAACAACATTCTGCATAACTCTGACAAAAAAAGACATGTAGGTATGTGGCAGTCTGCTAATGTCTGGAATCCTGTTGACATCACCAACTGTAGCACTCTTAATCCTGTTCGTGACGCCAATTGTCTAGCTACACGACCATGCCAGTTGTCAGGCTCTTTTACCTGCTGGTGATCCTGCACCAACTGGGCTGATTGTCGAGCTAAGGCTGGGTCTGGAGCTCCCAGACCCCTTAAGCCCGTTGTCCAGACTTGGTCACAAACCCTTCACATGCCAGGCTGGATCACCAGACCCCACACACACAGGTCTATGAGCTAGGTAACTGGCTTACAATGGATGTGCTAAACCACACCCAATGGGACCCAAGGTGAGGGCCCTGACCAGACTTTTCTATTTTTCCCAACAAGGTAACCTTAGATAATCTTAAAAGCAAATGACTTATTCAACGTGTATTTACTACATATCTTCTATGTGTACAATTCGAGATATAATGAGACATAAAATACAGTCCCTGCATTCAGAAAAGTATGATCTAGTTATTAAACAAGAATTACTCATAAAAAACAATAAGGGAATAAGAGAAGACCTCTCCATTCCTCAAAATGAGGCACCAGAGGTTGAGACAGTGGTGAAAGTACCAGGGGACAGAGAAGGCCATCATCAGGGTGTCTGGAGTTCTGTTGGAAAGCTCCATAGTGCTGGGGGATTTCAGGTGGGCTTTAAGGATTTTCAAGGTCTCAAATGGTCCTAGTTAAAGGGAAAGGCACCCCAGGTGGGAACCATAATGAACAAGATAAAGAGGTGAAAATGAGCAGCAGCCTGGCAAGCTTGAAGATTTAGCTTCATAGCAGTAGGAAGGATTTAAGACTACTACCCTGTACATCTTAGCCACAGTAAATATTTCATACTCTATTGGAAACTCACTTTACTGCTTTTAGCCAAATGCTGTTGCAACAACTTACAAATTAAGTTAGGAAATCATGAGTTTTAAGTATTCTGAAGACGCCTTATAGCAGCAATATTATTTCCAAATAAGCCCAAAGACATCTTTAAAACCAAAGAGAAAAATGGCTATTTTGATTTCTAAAGCCTAAAATATATTGAAGTATATATATATACACCAGATAATATATTTGTAACTTCTTAAAAAACTTTTTTCAGTTTATTATTAACATGATGATTTGTAACTGGCTCAGATAGAGGTTTGATCAATAGATGCTATGAAAGTGTCAACCCCCAATATCCAAAGTCACAATATTTCACAACATAGAAATGTTCGGGGGGATACCAAACTCCCCCAGACTGACTTATTCTTGCTCTCTTCTTTACTCCCTTATACTTTGCAGGTATATAGGCTACAGACCTTCCAATATTTCGTTGTTTATTCATTCATTTAACAAGTATTTACTGAGCACCTAGCATATGTCAGGGACTTGGAATACAATAGGGAGCCAGACAAATGTGACCGCTTCTCACAAGGGGGTTCAATCTTGAGAAAAAGACAGAATGAAAGCGAAAATAAACATACATAATTATAAGTTATGGTCAGTGCTGTGAAGGAAATAAGCATGAGGATGGAATACAGTCAACATGTAAGTATGGTGCTTAAGAGCATTAGCACTGGACCTTAACTGCCGGGATTTATATTCCTGACTTGGCCACTTACTAGCTGTTCGACCTTGAACAAGTTATTAACCTTCATCTGCTCAGCTGCTTCATTTGAAAATTGGGGATAATAATAGTATCTACCTCATAGGGTCTTTATGAATATTAAATCATCTGAAATTAAATAAAACAATGCCTGGCATGTAGTGAAAACAGAAATAAAAACGGACAGTATAATTTCTACAACCTTTTCATTATACTCAAGCAATAGCTTAGCAAGAGGAAGCACCTATTCTAAATATATTTCATTTTATTTTTTTCTGGTGCCATATGGGAGTAATTTTGAGACAGTAATTTACTATTGTCACAATCTTCTATACTATATTCTGATGAAGTTTTACAGTTGAAAGTAAATTACTTTAATTCCTCTTTGATTCTGATCATCTGATTTTTTACGTAGATTTTTTTTTTTTTGGTATAATAATAGCCAAAGAAATGAACACCCAACATTGAGTTTAAATAATTGGGTTCAAGAATGTTACAGGGTATTAGAAAAATAAAGAATGGGCAGATAGGTAAATGTGCAAGAAAAGAGATGTCTGGACTTCCAGAAAGATGAAATTAGGCAGATTGGGGCAAGGAGTTGTTCAGCCTTATCTACATATCAGGAATGCTCACTTAAACCAAGAAAAATTCACACAGGTGAAGATTATTTTACTCCAATCAGATGCGGACTAGAACAGGACTCTTATCTTGAATGTGTGAATCACCTGGGGAATCTTATTAAAATATAGATTCTGATTCATTAGGTCTGGGGTGAGACCTGGGATTGGGCAAGAATACTTTGTTACCCAAAATGTAAACAGAATAGCATCATCAGCATCACCTAAGAGCTTGTTGGAAGTGCAGATCCTAACTCCCCATGCAGGCTTACTCAATCAGAACCTGAATCACAATCACACTTACAAGATGGCCAAGTAATTCCTATGAACATTCAAGTTTGAAAAGCACTGGAATTGAGGAGCTGGGGCTATTGACAGAGTGGCCAAATTGTTCTGGCTGGCCTGGAACTTTCCTCATGTCAGCAATGAATGTCTCCTTCCTGTCTGGGGAAATACTTCAGTCACAAACCAGGACAGGTTGGTTGGTCACCCTAGCTATTAATCCCATAAACAGGAATGGAGTTTTCTGTGCATGCTGCAGTGTTTTAAAGGTCATGACTGTGTTATAGGGCAATTAGCATATTACCACCTGTCTTCTGCCAGCTGCATAACCTTGAGCAAACCACTTCCCCTGGCCAAGGCCTAATTTCTTTATATGCAATATAAAAATATCTACCTCACATAGCAGTTTTAAGGATTAAATGAGTAATAATGTAATTGATCATGCTCTACATACAAAAGTTTTTAAATGGTAGCTATTATTATTGATAAATAGTTCTTATCATGAAATAAGCGAGTGAAATCTCTGTTTTCAGTGCTATAAGCATAACTGATTGTGATTATAGATTCCAGCTTCAGCTTGGCATAGAAAAGGAAAAAAGAATAATAAAAAAAATGGGACGTTAAAGAGGACAAATAAAGTGTGTGTGATGAGAAAGTTGAATAGGTTAAAGGTACTGTTCTAGCAGCAAGCACTGATTATTTATACCAGGGGCTGGGTAGGCCTACCACACTCCTGTCCTTATACATTATGCATGGCTGCTGTTGGGCTGCAGTGAGAGAGCAGAGCAGTCGTGAAAGAGATGGTGTGGCTGAGAAAGATGAGAGTGTTTACTATTTGGTCCTTCATAGGAAAACTTTTCAGCCCCTGATGTATAGAATCTTAGCAAGACTTCAAAAACGATCATGAGGCATATTCAGGCTGAGCACAGACTTGCAAATACTTCTATTGTAGCACTCCACTGTATCGACAATATGCACTTACTGACAGGTCTTTCCTTGATGAACTGAATGCTCCTCAAGGGCAGAAATCATGTCTTATTTATCTTTTTGTCTCCAGAGCCTAACAAAGAACCTGTTTCATAAAAGGTGGTCAATAAATGCATGTTGAATTGAACTGAGCTACAAGCTGAAGTTTATGTATATTTCATATTTTAGGTTTAGGGCAGATCAGTGAACTGGAGGACTAACTTATATTTCTTTTAATAGGTACTAGATCCTTCTGGGGAAAGCTGACTTTTTAGCTAAGAAATAATTTTCTATTTTTAGGCTTTTCAAATATACTTATCTGGCACACCAATGAAAGGTAATTAAGTCTAAAACAAGAAGTTCTCCATTTGGAGAGAGAAACTATCCTTGCATCCTCTTGCAAAATCGAATAAAGCCCACAATGTAAAAGTTATATATAAGAATAACAGTTTGATAATAAATATAATATTGAAAAATATCTGTGTCGAAAGTTGGCCAGCAACAGTTAATGTTACATATGCACTTCCAGTAGCTAATTGGCCAATGGTACTATGCTTATCAGGTACAGTTCAGGAGTCTATTTTCGAATGTATTTAACATTCCACAAATAAATCATATCCTCAATTAAATTCTTTGCTATTTTTATAAAGCTACTGTATTGTCTTAATATAAGAGAATAATATGGCCAGTAGTACTAATTAAGGGGTTACTCTATTAGTTAATGATGCATTTATGAGAATCATTGCAAATGATATGCTTTTTTCAGTAAACTGAAGCACACAAAATCTAATACATTTCAAATAAATGTAATACATTTCAAATAAATCTAATAAAAGTCAAGGGCAAGACTCGTTAAGAAAGCATGTATAGTGCAGAAATACAATTCTAAAAATAAATCTTTGTAGAGGAAATTTTAAAATATTCACCTTTTAAACATGTAATTTTATCCCTATTAGCTGCCGTCACTCATCTGCTTTTAAATGTTAATAAGGTAAATTTAATTTTGGAAAACTTTTATAATGATAGACCAATGAACTGGGGAAAAATATGTTATATTTATGTTAAATTCCTAAATACAAAATATAGTAGAGGCCTTATTAGCTATGTTATTTTGCTCCAGTTCTAAAGTAAAGGAAATATAGGCTGTGCACCCTAAATGCTGGAAAACGAGTGGTAAATTTATCAATAATATTTGTGTTTTAATTTAAAAATTAAATTGGACGTTTTGATCTTTGTAGTCATCATAAAGATATAGTCTTTAAAATTATAGTCTCAGGCAGAATAAACTCTAGAGATATTACATTTTCTTGTAAAAGTTCAATATTTCTACAAGTTGATAAATGGTTTTACTTCTAATAGATGATTATTTTTCACTGCTGGTAACGTAAGCAAGTACAATTTGATGATAGAACTGCAAACTGGGTTTTAGCCAAAAATACATATGCAGATGGTTTAAAAATATAGGTTTTGCCTAGAATGGAACAGATGATGCTTAATAAAAAATATCTGTGCTTTTTCAAACATGGGAAAAATTCTGGCAAAAGATGAGTTTCCCATGTGCTGAAAGGTTGGCTCACCTCTAGGTATTTTGGCAGAATCTTAACTGACAAGCAGATTATTTCTGAGATTCACTTGAAAATTGGAAAGCTGAAAATTTACAATGGTTATATCAATTTAAATATGAAGTCAAAAATGTATCTTAGTTTTGATTAAGGTTTTGTTGACCTGCCCCAAAATTCAGTGATGGAGGGCATTGGACTGAAGATCAGAAAATCTAAATTAAGCCCCAGGATTCGCTTACTGCCAGCCTGTCCACCTCAGGCTCTTGAGGAAGTCTTTTCCCTTCCTTGAACCTGAGTTTCCTCAGGTGTAAAATGAGGTGTTAGGCCCGGAAGACAAATAAAAGCTAACAGAGTATGTTCTCTGCAATTTGAAGTTTACAATAAAACCCAGTTTGTGTGTGTGTTCGGTGCAATGGGGATGTGGGTTTCCAGTAAACAGACTCCAGGGTTTGCTGCCTTAGTTTTCTCACCTGTCAAATGAGATTATAATAGGGCATCCTCATAGGTTGCTGTGAGGATCAAACAAATGTACATAAAATGCACAAGGCATAATGCCTGGCACAGAGTTAGTGCTAAGTATATGTTAGCTATTATTATTACAGTAAAAAAATAATTCCAATGCCCAGATGCCTATTGACTTTTGAAGAAAATTAGAAATAAAAATAAAAGGAGTTCTTGGATAACACAATTCACACTAACTAAAACTTAAATAATTTCAGAGCAAAAAAAAAAAACACAAAGGAAATCCTAACCTAAGTAAAAATCATTGAACACCCTGTCTCTGTTATCTTCACCAAACTTCACCATCTTTTTTGTTTTACTCTTTTCTTTCGTCTTTGATTTTTGTTTATATTTCTCTCTCTTGTCTTCTACCCTTCTTCATGATTTAACATTTTCTCTTTTTGCTATTTTTATACCCATCTTCTCTTTTCTTTAAGGATTAGTGGTCTTTACCTGTCTGCCATTACTGGAGATAATTGCTTGAGGGCGCACACACATACAAACAATGAATAAAACAGACCTTAAAATGAACGAATGAGCTGCTTTTTTTTGGCAGCTGGCTGGTACAGGGATGTAGCCCTGGCCTTTGGTGTCATCACCACCACTCTCTAACCTGTTGAACTAACCAGCCAGTTTACAATGAGCTTTCTTTTTTTTTTTTTTTTTTTTCGTGACCGGCACTCAGCCAGTGAGTGCACCGGTCAGTCCTATATAGGATCCGAACCCGCGGCGGGAGGGTCACCGCGCTCCCAGCGCAGCACCCTACCAAGTGCGCCACGGGCTCGGCCCTACAATGAGCTTTCTTAATTATCCAGGTTATACTGGTTTTCAATAATATGGGTACTTAGTAAGCATACAACTCAAAAGGCAGGAGCAGCAGTGCCCAGGTAGGCAACTCTGAAAGCATTCAATGTGACCCCACCTTATTCAGTATGTTTTAGAAAAATAACAGTGAGTATAGGTAAATCGAGCTAGCTGATTAAAGAAAAGTTGGCCAATAGAGCTTATATTGTATAAAAACAGTAATACAACACCTGGTTTTCTTAAAATTCAGTAGGCCTTAAGACAAAGAAAACTATTTCCTGTGTGCTCTAGTGTGATGAGCAACTGCATTGTCAGTGCCCTTCTTCCTTCCCAATTCTCCTGACTCCCCTTATTCCTGGAGACACAAGAGTCTGGAACTTCAATATTTTTTATATGTTACAATGATCATATAACACTGTCTCTTGTCTGGATTACTCTCGATTCAGATAGGGTTTAGTATTAGATTTTGAAATAAATAACTGCATTTCTATATTTTCACTTTTTTTTAAGTAAGAATGTATGAAAAATTTAAAGGTTAAGATTCAAAACATGGATATAAGAAATTCCAATCAATGTGCAACCTTGCTGAATACAAGATGTTGTGGCAGAAAATTCTATAATATATTTTTATCTCATTCTTTAAAAGCAACTTTAAAAGCCCTATGAACAATTCCGTTACTCAATACCTGTTGTATTCTGAGAAGTATAATTGAGGTCAGAAAATTATGTGATTAAAGTATGGGGTCTGAAAAACCTGCAATTCATCAACAAAAGAACAGAAAATCCAACCCAAACAACTTTCCCTAAGTGAATGATCTGACTGTTTATTAGGGAAAAAGGTTAGCCGGAGTTTTCCTATTTTGAGAGAAAAAACTGAATTCTTTAAAGCTATAAGCTTGATTTTCATGCCACAAGTTTCTAATTTTCTAGACTAATAAAATGAAGACACAACACCAAGAAAATTATTTCCATTACGGCATTGGAGAGAGAAATAATAATCTGCCTGATTTTTTACTTTTTAACCAATTGGTTTAGCTGTGTAAATTAGTCTACAATGAATTATCTGAGAAATACTAAAAATAAAATTATGTAGTCTCAGGTATCATATTTTTCATTTTGTTTTTTGCCATTATTTTTCTAATTGTTTTTTTCTCTCTCCTCTGCCTTTTCACTCTGTCTCTAAACTGCTAGAATCAGTAAATGTTATAGGATAATGTAAACATGGTCTTCTAAACCCTGAAGCACTAGTAAGCAAAAATCACCATTCAGTCTGATCTCCCCTTTGATGGGGTTACTACAAATGCGACTTTTACACATTACTTACCATCGACAAGTGATGAATGTTATGAAGAAACTATTAAAATGGTAGTTGAGTAGCTTAAGCAAATAATAAAACAAACATGTAAACAATATAAGTTGTGAATCTAATTCTTTGAAGAGTGAAGTATATTTAAAATAATATCTGTCCTTAAATCAAAGTAAAATTTTGATAATTTCTAAATTGAAATTGACCAAAGTTAATGAAATCATAGCCTGGTTAAGGAAATTCACATTGCATTATTTTGTATTAATTGTATATAGAACAACTTAGTGATCTCTACACAGACTCGATCCTGTAATTTTACATCATCGGATCCATATCTTGTGAGTTTTCCCATCCCTTTGTAAAGAAATTTTAGTTAATTTGGTCTCTATTATTCATTTTTGCTATACTTTTACATATTAGTCCATCATTTGAATTTTATTATACTCTGTTTTCTTGACCCATAAAAGAATGTGTTTAATTTGTGGAAACAATAAAACATACAATGTTTATAAAATCCAGAAATTTAAGTGTTAAGCAAAATGTTATATATGTGTACATGTGTATGAGGTTATTATTCCAAAACAATTACCGTTACTATTTTCTAAAAATAAATAGTGTATTTGTTTTATTGGTTGTTATACTTAAAGTGTTAAGAATGTTTAAAAATTTGAAATGCCATGGAGAGATGATTAGTAAGTGAACTGCTGCCTCTGATGGAAATGGGTCTTTGGAGATATAATCAAGTTCAGATGAGGTCATTTTGGAGGAGAGTGAGCCCTTAATCCAGCATGTTTGATATTCTATAAGAAGAGAGAAATCTGGACACAGACACACAGAGAGAACAGCATGGGATGATGGAGGCCAGAGACTGCAATGCTGAGTCTACAAACTAAGGAACACAAAGGGTTACTGGCAGCACCAGAAGCTAAGAGAAAGGCATGGAACAGTCTCCCCTGGAGTTTTCAGAGAGAGCAGGGATGTGCTGACACCTTTTTAGACTTCTAACCTTCAGAACTGTGATAGAATAAACTGCAGTTGTCTTAAGCCACCCAGTTTGTGGTACTTTCTTTCAACAGCCCAAGGAAACTAATGTACATTTTATTTTTTTAATTTCTTACTTTTTAAATCCCTTAATAGCAACAACTTACATATTTCCTATGCAAGCAATATCCTAATACTTATCTATACAGATAAATCTTCATAGCAGAAATGGAGATTATTCCATGAAGGCCACTTGAGTCACTGCCTCTGAGAAGACTCCTCTGATCTCCATGACTTGGACAATTCCCCTATTATGTATTCCTTTCATAACATTTGTTACAATTGCAGTTTTATACTTATTATTTATCTGGCTAAAGAATATCTCACTCACTTGAAGAGAAGCTCCATGAGAATAGAGCTTTTTTTAGATCTGCTTTTGCTCACCCTTGTGTCCCCAGCATCTAGCACACTTCTGGGTTCATCGTAGGAGGGGGGCAGGGGTAATGAAGGAATAAAGGTTAACATCTTTCTGATGTTACCAATCATAAGTCCTCATTTTCTCCTTTGAATTCTCATAACTCTTTCTTTGAACTTCTCTTAATTTATGTATTGTTTCCTTTCTACAGCTTTTAGTATTCCACATCACAGGGATTCTCACGAAGAAGAAGCATGCATGTTTTATCCAAAAAAAATAATAAAAATAAATAAATGTTTGAACTCTTCCCCAACAACGCCAGATTGATTCTCCTGGGGAAAAGGAACACAAATGTGTGTTTTGTTTTTTCTTTCTTTTTTTTTTTTTTAACCTCCTCCGTGTTCTAGATATGCCCTGTTCTCTTCTTCCTCTTAGAGGGTAGATGGGACTAGAAGAAAACAGAAGACCTGGTATAGAACCCCAGAACTCCAACACTTTCTTGTCAAACAAAATAAGGCAGAATGGTTCATTTACTGATTCTCTAAATGTCCATCTACAAGAACACTGTGATTCACAAAATTCCATGTTTAAAAAGATATTTCTCTGTAATAAGACACTTAGATACATGAACAACTAGATTTAATATATTTTTTAACTGTCATCCAAAGTTGACTAATATGCTCTTCAATCAGTATATTTTATTCAGTTTCTAAATAGCAAATTATCATAAACTTCATACTTTTAATATCATTTTTTCTAAGAAAAAAAACTTTAAAGAAGTTGATTATTATTTTAGGGTGGATAGAAAATTGATGAAGGTATTTTTAAATTTAAGGAAAAATGTGAAAGAAACGAAGCAGAAATGATAAAATCAGGTCTCTGAAATAAATTTCTATTTTTGTTAAAATAAGTGCAAAAATATGTTGAATTGTATAATGGAAGTGTAGTAAATAAAAATGCACAAAAAGTACATCTTAGCTCATAACAGATATTCTCTGTACCAAAAAAAAGTACACTACCTTATAAGTTTAAAATATTTAGTGTTTGTGGAAACATAAGAAAATGTTCTTGATTCATCGTTAGTAAACTCAAGAAATTACAATGCTTCAAATCAACAATG
Source organism: Cynocephalus volans (assembly GCF_027409185.1). Classification (NCBI taxonomy): domain Eukaryota; kingdom Metazoa; phylum Chordata; class Mammalia; order Dermoptera; family Cynocephalidae; genus Cynocephalus; species Cynocephalus volans. Next base: position 99,673,170 of record NC_084460.1, on the reverse strand, counting down.
ATCTTATCACAACTGATTGTTGCTTTCTCCCAGAACTTATTCCACAATAACAGAAAATTCAATCTTCAAGTCTGTCAATGAAGAGTTGTAGGTCAAACTCAATGAGTTTAAAGGTAGTTCTCAGAGCACTGAATAAAGAAAAAAATCCTAAGTCCTGATTGTTCTTTAAATTAACTTGCATCATATTCATTGCCCTATCTCAGAATCACAAGTATATTTTGTTAAACCTTAAACTAAATGTAAATGGGTCACTAGATTCCAAAAATAATTGTTCTAACAGATCATTCATAGAAAACTAAATATGCCATTCAAACCAGGGTATTATTGTTTAGTAAAATAAAATAGTAAGCTCTTATTTATTTTATAATTTGCATTTGTTAAGGTCAATTTTAGTATTAATAGCTTTCAGATGACGAAGATCAACTTCCAGGTGAGGATTTGCAAAAATCAAGCCTAGAAGCAGTGCATTCACACAGACATTACCTTTTTAAAAGATTTTATGTGGTCATGTGCAAACACACACAGTAATCTTAAACATGGCACTTAATCTGAATGCTAATGTTTCCACACATAATACTAACTCATAATAAAGATCATTATGTGTCTATGCTCTCAAGTGAACAATAAGGCTTATGCTCCACTGTTTCAAATCAACATATTCTCAAGGACATCCTTTATCACTTCTATCTCCATAAAGAAACATATTTTAATTGCTTATTCTCTTCTGGCTTCTTTCTCCTTCATCTGCCTTCCAGCTTTTTGTTGTTTTGCATATAGGGTGATGAGTTTCAGAACAGGACATATCTGATTGTACTGAATGGTAGCTAATGCTCTCATAAAAAGTTTCAATAAAACATATGCTGAATGAAAAAAAGTAAAATGCCTCTAAAGAACACACTTTCTTAAATGTAAATATAGCTCCCAACTCTATTTTCTCCCACATCTTTAGGCAACTGAGCTATTTCGGGGTCCACCTCTTGACATGGAATGTCATTCATGTAATAATTTCATAATCTTGACATAGGTTATTACCTGGATTATAAATTATTTTACATATTTTATAAAAATCTATTTTAAAATTTAAATGCTTATTTTTAAATGGAATTTTATATTATTACAGAAAATGGAAAAGCAGTAGGTAACCTAAAAATAAATACAAAGAAAATGAAATAATGCTATTAAATGTCAAATGAATTTTAAATACCCACAACCAGGATATAAACTCTATGAGAGCAAGGAATTTTGTTTCTTTTATTTACTGCTCTATCCCAAGCACTTATAATACTATATGGCACTTAGCTGTTACTCAATAAAATTGTATTGAATGAATGAAGAACAAATATATTGGAAGGTAAATTTAAAATATTAATTAGTTTGTGCTCCCAACTCCATAAAGCTAATTTCCTAAATATCAAGGTTTTTGGGTATTTTTTTCTTTTTTCCATTAGTCCCTTTTTATCTCAAGGAACAGGAGGTTCCTGTAAAATATTATAGAAATGGATATTTGTATACATTACACACAATGCTTATATTTTTATTCATTACAACATGAGGCATCTTCACAAAGTTCATGGAAAGATTCATATCCTCTTTTAATTCTACTTTTCCGCAAACTTTTTGATATGCATTGATTGCTGGTAGTGAACAGGATTCTGCAAAGGCTTCAACGATGCAATTTGCAAGTTGATAGCAGCTCTGGGGCAGTTCCTTTCACTTCTGACTACAAATGGAATCGCTTGCAGAGATTTAAGCAGTACTCATGCCTGGGTCCCATGTACCCCAGACCGAACAAACCAGAATCTACTGGGAATAAAGCCAGCTGGCAGTATTGTTTTTAAAAGCTCCCTAAGTGATTCAAATGTGCAGACAATGCTAAGAGCCACTAATCTAGCAGTGAAAATACATTTGTTTATGTAGAATATCATACCTATATCCATCTAAAGCTTTTAGAATTTTTCCTATCTGTATATACAACCCAGCTTTACTTGGAAAGTTTCTCTCAGCTTCCCACATATACAATTTTTAAAAGCTATGCTTATTTAAAACTATCTGCAAAAAAATCAATCCCTCACTTTAATTCGTTTTATAAAACTTCTACAAGTATAAAAACCCTCCAACTATATCTAATATTTTTGGAACTGAAGTCTTCTGAATTGATTTAGAAAACGATATTATTTCCTCTGAGACACAGGCTTCATTTTCTCATTCCTCTTCTTTGGCTCAGGGTTGATAATGGATACCATGTAAATTGCATACCGCATAACGTAACTGATAAAATATATTTCAGATGTGACAATGTGACAGCAAAGTAGCCCACAGTCATGCCAATATGATCAGATAAGACAGCAAAAATATCCTAGGTTTCCAATAACTCAAGAAACATTAAATCAATAGTTTCAATTTAGGACCAAAGTGGGTATGAGGATCTAATGGAGGTGTTTATCAAAGGAACATAGCGCTGCATTTGCAGAAAGTCAATTCTCTGACACTAACTCCAAGATCCATCATACGGATAATGCTCTGTTCTATCATCATGCAGATTGATTTACTTACATCTACCACCATATTTTTTCAACAGGATATGTGTTCTTATGGTTTCCGTAAGGAATTTATGACCAATGTTATTGAGGGACACCAAGTGAAACAGCAAAGAAATTTATTATATTAGGATAATCGGGGAAAATCCAGAAATATAATTAAAACCAAAAATGAAAACAAAATAATATCTTCTTACTATATTCAGAGATTGCCATTTTCCTTGATTGTCCAGGCATGAAACCCTATTGTTCCTGGTTCTTCTATTTCCATATGCAATTAACAGCTAAGTGTTATGAAATACATCTTTCCAAAGTAGTCTTGCTCATCCTAGATTCACATTTTCATTGCACCGTCTCTTTTGTGACTTATATCCTCAATCTGGATTGAGAGCCTCTAAACTCATCTTCTTATGATCACCTTTTCTTTCCTCTAATCCATCTTTCATACTACCGGCAGATTAATATTTTTTAAAACCCACTCTTATCACTTTGTCCTGCTAAAACTTTTTCCTACCCACCAACAGCATAAAAGCCACGATTTCTCACCGGACATTACAAATTTACATGATTTTTTTCCCAACAAATTGTTCATTACAACCTTTTCCTCCTTTTCTAATTTATTAAAAATTGAACCCCATATTAAATTCCCTTTTATGGAACAAAATGTAAATTTGCAAATTTATTTCTGCCACCAAATAACATAAAATGTGGAGCCAGAAAAATTTACAATTGTATGCTAAATGCACTGCCAACTTACTGGCCATGTCCCCTAAAAATTCATATGTTGAAATCCTAACCCCTAGTGCCTCAGAATGTGATCTTATTTGGAAATAGAGTCATTGCAAATGTAATTAGTTAAGATGAGGTCATATTGGCACAGGATGGGTTCCTAACGCAGCATGACTGATGTCCTTATAAAAACGGTACATTTGGACACACAGAGAGAACACCATGTGGAGATTAGACTTACGCTGACACGAACCAAGGAACTACCAGAAGCTAGGAGAGAGGACTGGACATGTCCTTCCCTAGACTCTTCAGAGAGCCTGTGGACACCTTGATCTTGAACTTTCAGCCTCCAGAACTGTAAGGCAATAAATTTCTCTTCTTTAAGCCACTCCGTATGTGGCACTTTGTTGCAAAGTGAAAAATGAATACATTGGCTAGAAAATAAATACATTGGCTGAATGATCGTTTTACATTTTGTAGTTCAATTTTCTCATTTCAAAAAATAGAAATTAAGACGTCTATATCAGGATTGCCATGAGGATTATTCAAATCTATTTGTTGAGTAATACAGAGCCTGAGTGTGGAAGTTATTTTTCTTCCTCTTCACTCTTTGCTGCTTCTAATTTATGTGAACTATAGGTATGTGAGCAAATTAAAGCTTCTCTGGATCTTAGTTACTGCAACTGTAGAATGGAAAAAATAGATAATTTACCTGACAGCAACCTCTACCAGATAGTTTTGTTGGCTCCTTCTAGCTCAGAATTCTATGATTCACTATGAGAATTCATATACTTGATCTTGTCTTAACTGCTTATCTCTATGGATATTTTATTGTTTAGGTTCTCAGAGATGACATAACTTGAAACATAGCTGATACAATTTTTGTTCTTCACGTGCTAACACAACTTAATTTTCTACATACCAAATAGAGTTTTATGGTCTAAAAAAACCTTAATAGTGCTCTCTAATGATTATTAATTTTTATGATAGGAAAAAAAGATATTTTATATGAATTATAAAAGTACAGATTTACCTTTCTTTTTTAAAGTTAAGCATGTACATATTTTTGATTATTTTACTTATTTTATCATGGCCAATAAAATTCTTTAAACCCTACATTTCTGCACTTATGTTGTTGGAATGAAGGACCATTAATGAATGAATTTATATTGATCAAAATACTCTAACAAGTATATACCACACATTGCCAAAGCAGTCAATTGGCAGTGCAATAATTTTGAAAATTTTATATCAAATGATCAAATGTTTGGTCTGATAGAGTGAATGAAGCTCTTTATTTCCACTTGGAGGGTTAAAAATTGCTAACTCCTGTAGTCAGAAAACACAATGTAGATGAATTATCTTCACTCTCTGAAGAACTTTACTTTAGTTCCATGTGTGCCTAGAGTGGCAGAATTTGTCCATGGAAAAATAAGCACTCTCCTTCTGACCCATGCCCACTGCTATTCAAAAAGAGGTTAGAATCCATTTAATTAGAGAGTAATTTACTACCCATTATTTATAAAGTTATAATTCCAAAATATGTTGAAGCACTGTAAAAGAAGCACAGTTTTAGGAATTATTCACCAATTAGAAAATATCCCTAGCTCAGATAATTTTAGAGAACCATCTATTACTATCTAAACTTTGAATGTCCATATTAATTAAATTGTGCTACCAAGCATTAGCAAATCAGCACTATTTTAATTTGAGCACAGAATTAGTCAGGTTCTAACTCTGGGCTAGCTTTCACTATGTAATGGTAGAGGTAATATGTTAATGATATATACACTTGAGAAATAAAAGAATATAGCTTTGCGAACTTTACAGCAATAAAGCAAATGGAAATATAATAATTTTTATTGAATGCATATATACACACATCTACATGTTTAACAGGGAATGCCAGGTATTTTCTTATAGTAATATATAATCAGAAATACATATATATATATATATATGTCTATATATGCATGCAGAAAGGTGGAATTTTTATTGCTAATAATGTTGATGTATATAACCTGCTAAGATTTCAAACATATGATTTTATTATCTAAAAAGGATTTAAATTAATTTCATATAGACAAAAAACAAATTTATAGATATCATAGTCACCAATCAATTATCGCTAATTCAATATGATCACCAATGTTTAGCATGCTACACCTTCTCAATAACACTGAGAGTATACCACATTTCAAATCTCATCCTCGATAATACCACTAATAGTGGCCTTCTGCTTTCATTGCAGTAGCATTTAAAAAGACAGCCTACTTTTATGGAGACACATCATCCAGAGTTTAATTATACAGCTAGTGATTTTAAGGTCCCATTTTTTGTCCACGATTCTAGAAAGATTGTGTCCATTTGATGATCATAGTTCACATTCACCTCAAAAAATTTTACTTGCAGCTGAGATGCCTAAATAGAGAAAACAACAATTCCGACATATTCTTATATTTGCACTCAAAGATAACCAGAGATATTTAAGGAATGATTCATATTCACCAACATATGTGAATCACTTCTAAAATCATTAAATCTTCATATCATTTCTACCAAAAAACTCAAATCTATGATTATGATAGATTCAGATATTATCAGCAATGAACACAGCCTCTACTTCTCATCATATTAATTAGCATTTTAGTTTGAGTATGAATGGCCAACAATGTCCTTGCTTTGTGTTTTGTTTTTCCCTAAGTCCCAAGTTCAGTATGTTCATATGTCACGACACATCAGTACCTAAGCATGATCCTGTGAACCACTGGTGTTAGGTAAGTTGGATTTCTTAAAACTCTTTTTCATTTCAAAAATTCCGTTACCCAGGGAAGAAGCTCAGTGTACATCTTCTGCAAGTTTCTAACATTTCACCAAATGGCAGAGTTAAAGTGAATTGTATCTTCAAATATTTCCCAAATATTCGCCAACTGTTGATGGCTAAGGATACAGTCTGTAAGATTTCTATTACATTATATCTTATAAATTCTCCAGAGAAATAATGTATGAAACCTGGGCATACCAGCCTTCACTTTGTTCTTGACCAAACTATCTTCTCCCTTCAATTGTAAGTGCTTGACCTATGGTAAGTCATTCAACCTTTCATGTTTACTTCAAATTTCTCAAATTACTTAAAAACGGGTATTTAGAAGTTTACAATTAATTTGTGATTGCTCATTATAAAAAAACTTCATATCAATCTGTATTTCTCTTTCTCTATTTCAGTGGCTTCCAAACTCTGGCATGTATCAGAATCAGTTGAAGACTTGTTAAAACATATTGCTAAGCCCCAGCCTTAAGCTTTTTGATTCATTGTGTCAGGAGGTAAGGCCTGAAAATTTGCCTTTCTAGTAAGTTTTCAGGTGATGCCAAGGCTGCTCTTCCTAGAACTACATTTGAGAACCACTGATATATTTATAACAAAAAAAATTTAAACAAGCCACATTCAAGAGTCAGTCCAAATATTGAGGACAACCCATTTTGGGTACAATGGAAAGACTGCCTACAAACATAGACACACGGGCAGTTTTTTGCCCATTTTCATCTCTTTTTGAAGAAATGAAGTGCTACAATTTTCCAATGTAAATTATCATAATTAAATCCAACAGATAGTAATATATGACAATTAGTTAATATAAGATATATGGTTTTTTACCAATCTACATTTTTATATTTTGACAATTTGTATTAAGTTTCCAAAGGAGCATTTGAAGTGAATTATTTTTAATATCAAACTCTTCTTCACAAATTGTTTTACTCATCATAATCATTATGGAGTATCTTATTTACAAGCAATTTGCCCAGAGTAACACAACTAGCTAAATGGTGGAGAACAGATTTGAATGTAGGCCTGTTTGACCCCAAAGACCACTGTCTTAAATAATGTTCTCTAATGATACATTACTGGCCAGGTATCATTAGCCTACTAGTAATTTATTTTCTTAAGTATGTGAGAGTCTACTCTTGGTAGAGTATTGTTGATGTTGGAAATACATAATGAAAAAGACAAGATCCTGCTCTTAAAGAATTTATAGCATAGCAGAGAAATTTTACACATAAGTAAAACTTTTCAAAACAAATTGGTAAGTGCTATAATATCAATATATAGCTGCAAACTAGTTTCAAAACACATTCCAAGAAACAATATAACCTGATCTTCAAAAAACAAGAGAATTAATTGACCAGATTTCTTTTACCATCTTATAGATGAACCAACTAAAGAACAAAGATTTTACATGAGTTTCCTTCCATTTTGTTCTCTAGATCAATGTTTCCCAAGGCATATTTAGCAGTACACTCAACCCAAGAAATGCTCAGAAGAAAAATAAAGGTTCTGTGGGCAATTCTGTACTCCTCTTTGGAGATCCATAACACATATCACCATTTTAATAGTTCCAAGAAGACCAGCAGTTAAAGAAATCTGTTAACTTTGCTTAACCCAGTTTTTCCCAAACTTACATTATCATAAAATTCTGTATTAAACTTTTGAAACATTGATCTGATACTACAGTTTTCTAAAGATGTTCTCCAGACACCTGAAGGTTTCCAGAAGAGTGTGGTGTTGGGGTGGGAGGTACACTGAACTGGCCTTTCCTGGCTTCTGTCCTCTTGCCCTACCAGTCTGGCTTCATACAGAACAGTTCTACTTTTATCTGTATTTTATACTAAAGGATATGATTATCTGAGGCAAATCAGTAATAAAAAATTATTACTTTAAGTGAATCACCAAAATGTATACTAAACACCCAGGAAAAGGGTTTGAGTATGATTTTACCTTGAAAATGCAACTTAAGTTTATTTTATGTTCAAGAAAGTATAATTTTTACAATGAACAAATAACTATTCAAGTTGTTATAAAGCGGATCAGTTCATTTTTGTGTTGTATAACAAAATACCTGAGACTGGGTAATTTATAAAGAAAAGAAGTTTATTTGGCTCACAATTCTGGAGAAGCTGCATTATGCATGAGCCTCAGGCTGCTTCCACTCACAGCAGAAGGTGACAGGGCAGCAGTCATGTGCAAGGAGATCACATGAAGAGAGTGGAAGAAAGAAACAGTGGAGAGGTGCCAGGCTCTTCTTAACAATCAGCTCTCTCGGCAACAAATCCACTCCCACAAGAGCTCACTCACTGCCCAGGGAAGGCATTAATCTATTCATGAGGGAACCCCCCTCCCCAGACCCAAACATCTTCCACTAGGCTGTATCTCCCAACACTGCCACAATGGGGATCAGATTTCAACATAAGCTTTGGGGAGGACAAACACATCCCAACTATATCACAAAGTTCTAAAAATTTTATTTGAAAAATCTTTGATAGCATGACATATGATCCTTTACTTAATGTTTGACTTTCACATCATGAACATAAAAAGCCTCTTCAATGATATTCAAAACATTCATTAATTTTTTCAGAGGCCTCTCTTAATTTTTTGACACACATACATAGCAGTCTTTGAAACTCCTACTCTACTATTACCTTGAATCCCTTCTATGGGTATAGTTTATAATCTCCACAGACAAAAACCAAACTTCAGAAAAATGTACATACAGACATGCATGAGAATCGAGAGACTAAATGTTGGGGTGGAGTGGAAAAAGAAGCTGTGAAGACTGTGTGATATGGGAGTATGTAATAATCATGATTTTATTTTCTATATTTCTTGATATTTTGACACCTTAGGGCTTTGCTAATCTTGGAAAGACTTATTAGTCCTTGGGGACTTGTCAGATAACTTGCCATCCAGCACCCCTTTCATATGCAAGTGAAATGCTATGGTTTGAATGTCTGTGTCCCCCCAGAATTTATATATTGAAACCTGATCACCAACGTGATGGTATTAGAAGGTGGGGCCTTTGGGAAGTGATTAGATCATGAGGGCCTAGCCCTCATGAATGAGATCAGCGACCCATTAAAGAGGGATTAAAACTAAAATGGGATTAGTGGCCCATAAAAGAGGCCCCAGAAAACCTCCATGTAAAGATGCAGTGAGATGGCATCATCCATAAAGCAGAGAGCAAGCCCTCACCAGACTCCAAACCTGTTAGCCCCTTGATCTTGAACTTCCCAACCTTCAGAACTGTGAGAAATAAATTTCCATTGTCTATAAGCTACCCAGTTTATGGTGTTTTGTTAAAGCAGCCTGAACAGACTAAGACACACCAATCCGAAGGTCATATCCCCAATGGTCATATCCCCAATTACCTCCTTTATCTAATTTTCACATAACAAGCCAATATTTCCCCTGCCATAAATCACCCCTGGGCCAGGTACAAGGCAAGTAGAGATCACCCCTATAGCCCAGAGACCTCCAAAATTCTTCAAACTAGCCAATCCTAAGCTGTTTATCCTGCCTGCCTTGCCTTTCCCTAGGAAACCACGATAAAGGCTCTGGACCATGCCCTCTGCTCACTTTTTCCTCCTCCGGACTGAGCCTGCTAACTTTACATGTGGCGTGGCATGGCATGCCTCGTTCTCCTGGAAACTGTGAGTAATAAGACTTCTTTCAGTGGTGGTGACCTTGCCATATCATCTCTTACTCATGTCGATAAATAAAATCCCAGGTACAATCAAACACAGTAGAAGTGCTCTCTGCAAAGTCATCCTTTGCCAATGACTTTGCATATAATCTGATTACTTCCCCAACAGCACCTACTTCAAACTCATGAAATCCTGCATCTATTGCATGGTTTACATTTTCAATTTACTTATTATATAGTCAGATGTAAATCATATTAGGGCAGCTTGGTCAATGCCTTGTTAAATGGAGATATAGAGATTAATGTTAAACTGAGAGGGATGTTTGAGTTGGGATTGAGTACAGAATCAGTTCACTGAAGAATATTTTTATGGCATAATAGTTGTTTCCCTGTATAACTCGTAGTGGCAAAATCTTCAATAATGAATCCTCAAATAACTAGGAGCCCCTGTCTAAATTCTACATATTAGGGTATTGAGTTTCTTGATTAGCTTCTTTTTTTCTTTTTTTAAATTTTTTAAGAAAAAGGTCTTCTGCTAAAAATTGACTATAAGTTCTATAGGGTCAGAAATCACGACTTCAACTCCCTGTTGTATCCCCCAGTATCTAGCACAAGTTATGTTCTCCGTAAATTTTTGTTGACCTGAAACTGCTGCTCTAGACATAGCTTTTATATCTGGATTCTACCAGGCTACACAAAAACTTCTTCTTTCAAACACATTGCATTTGACTTCCATGGTATTTTGGTTTTATGCTCTGTTGTAGAGATTGTCAGCCACTTCCCAAGCACATTCTCTCCTTCTCTAGTGATGAAAGTCCCACTAAAAATCTATACTTTCTAGCTTCCCTGAAAGCTAACTGTGACCATGTCCCTAAGTTTCAGCCAATGACATTAAATAAGAGTGCTCAAGTGACTCCAGAAAGTCTTCTTCAAGGAAGGAGGTACACCTTTCTTTCACCTTTCCTTCATCATGTTGCCTGGAAAACAAATCTGCTGGCTGGTGCTCCAGCAGTTGTGCCGGACTATGAGGATGAGGGCCATATCTTAGGCATAGTATAGATAGGAATAAAGAGCACGTGAGTGCTAGAAATATTTATGGTGTCATCACCAACACTAGACTGCCTAATTTCAGAATTTTTTACTGATGAGGAAAAAAAAATTTTTCTATTTTTTAAGCAATGGTCATTTTGGGTTTTTCTAAACTCAATCCTAATTGACACAGACCATCAGCTTTCATTTTTTTTTTTTTAAAAGATAGTATATTTATGTTTGATATATTGTAGAGGACATTACCTGTACATTATTTTTATACTTTGTTTAAATATTCTGCAAAATAATTTTTCAGAATTGAGTACCACGTTTTTTTGTTGTTTTCCCTTGTAAACTACTAGGAAACATAACACCAAATCTTTGTTACACATTTGATTTGTTACTATAAATTATATTAAACTAACTTTTCCACCATTCTTAAGCCACCTAAAGTACATTAGGAAATGTTGACATTTATACACATTATGCTCACATACTTTTCAATTATCCAGTTTGTCTCCTTTCATACTACTCAGTGACTAAGCATAGAGTTACCTTCTGATTCCAAAATTACCTGAGAAATAATGTGATTCATAAGCAAACTTAAATACAGCAGAATTTTAAAATAACAATGTGTTAATTTAGGGGAAAAGCAAGACTACTTTGTAGTCTCAATGAATATGGGGAAAACAAGAAGTTAACATTCTGTTACTATTTATCTGTTTGGGGTTTTTAAAAAGAAAATTAAGGTTTTTGTTGTCATAATTTAACATTTATTTACAGAATCCAAAATTTACCCTAGGGCTTTATTTTTATCTTTTATGAATTAATGAATACAAATTTCAAATAAATCTTCAGTTTTAAATACATATTAATATCAGTATATTTTACACAGTTATAACGGATGTGATAGAACTGTGCAAATAATTAATTGAAGAACATAAGCCACATAACATATCATATTAAATCAATAATCAAGTGAGGAGAAATTATGTGTACCATATAGACAAACTTAAAATACAGAAAAATGTGATCCTATAAACATAATGCAGTTTTGTTAGCTTTACCACATCATAATTAGAACATTTTTTCATTAAACAAGTATTCTAATTAACAAGAAATCATTAGATTTATTCTAAGTATTAATTATGTATTTATAAGAAGTCTAAAATAACACATTCATATTAAAATTACACTTATAATAATTTGATATTTCTTTTTTGATTTGGAAAACATTTCATGATCCCTGAATGCTTTGGGTTATCATTATAATGGTCATTTTTCAATTTATGCATCTAATCAACAAATACTTACCAAATGTCCCTAGTATGTCATGTATTAAAGTAGGTTCTAGAGACACAATCATGAATAAAATAGTCCCTGCCTTTGAAAATCTTACAGATCTGCTGAAGAGGCAGATAATTGAACAGGAATTGTAACATGCAGTGACAAGTGCTATGAAAAGGGCATGCTAGGATCACCTAGGGGTTCAGAAGTGGCTTCCAAAAGGAGGCGGCATCTAAACTGAGTAGGAGCTGAAATGGTAAGAAAGGCATCCTAGGCTGTGGGCTTAGAGGTCAGAGAAAGTAAGCCTGACCCAACAGAGGGGGACAATACATAAGGTCAACATGGTCAGAAGAAAAATCTGAAAGGGCTTCTTGGGCCATGAAGAGTTTAAGACATTATCATGGAGGAAACGGGGAAGCAAAGATTTTCATCAGCCATGTAAAGCGATCGATATTGTTGAATGTCAGAGGCAGAACATTGCTTAATTAAGATTTATAGAATCCCAAGTGCCAGAAATGTATCTATTAAATAGTAATACAAACATTTTCTCAACGACATGATGTACGTAATACTCTATAATATTCCTATTCATTAAATTTGCAGCACTTTGTTTTTTGGGTAATAAAAATATATTTAAATTGACTGAAATAGATTGCTATATCATCATGTATTTTATATATTTTTATCATATAATTGGAAAAGACAGAAACAAAATTTCAATCATAGTGCATATTGGTAAGTTATTTTTATTGCAATACTCTGATCAATTGAAGAATATATGTATAGATTTGAACAAAAAAAATTTAGAGAACTATAGAAGAGAACATAAAAAATTCTTGAAGAAAATAAGAACTATAAGAAAAGGTCAAGAGAGTCAAAACCAATTTACTAAGAAATTCTGAAGAATATCTTAGAAACTGTCTTAAGACATACATTTTCTTCACAGATTAAAATAGGCAACTTCTCTTCTGAGAAATCATACCCTCCTTTTCTGTCTCTTTTCACCCAGAAAGAAATAAAAGAAAAAAAAAGTTCCAATCACCTATGTGAATTACTTCCTGACTCATGAAGATGGAGAGTGAAATTATTTATCACTAGACATTTTCTGGTTAATATTTATTTTTAAAATAAATCAGACATTTGCCTACGTAAGATATATTAAATACAGGTACCTCCAGGGAAACTACTATATCCTTTCTTTGGGTCTTCTTAATTCTGTCTATTGCCAAATATACCAATAGAGAGGCAATCAGTAAATGACTTCCCATACTTTGGAGTAGCCATTCTGCTAGTTATTTCTAACAACAAACATTCCTTTGAAAAAAATTACATTATAGAGAAGAGGGAGTAAGCTTGAAACAAATTATTTTGCTTCTGCCGAGCTTCACCAACTAACATATAGGCCTTTCCTCGAGTCCTTCAATCACAAATAAATAACTTAAAACTGACATTAAAATTGACTACGTAACTTAAAATGATATATAAACTGAAGAGAGGAGAGAAATTTTCAACTCCACCATATTTTCTAAACAGATTGGCATGCGTGATGCTAAAACATAGCACAGCATAGTCATAAGAGCCCAAACTCTAGAGCAAACTTCCTGGTTTGGATCCTGACACCCCAATAACTAATGTGTCCTCATTTATTCTTATTCACTTCTCTGTGCATCGGTTTCCTCTACGGTTCAGTTTCCTCATGGTTGTGAAATACCTGTAAAGCATTTAGAACAGGGTTAGGCACACACTAAGACAATACAACTGTTAAAGAAGCTTTCTTGGTATCTCAATATCTCACAGAAATCTATCATTTTGACCACGCTTAATAAAATAATTTTAAAATTCCAAGAGTAAAATCTTTGATTTTAGGCAGGGCTAAATTTTACCCCATATACACCAGTACAGGCTTATGGGATGTTTAGAGCTGGCACATATTCTTAGTGGACAGTGCTCATTCTCTATTAGTGGTTACATATTTTGAAAATCATCCCTATTTATAGGTGATAACTATCTTCTGAGTAAAACTGGATTGTCATGAGCCAGTATTTTTCACCAAAGTTCCTTAGATCCTGTGGGATTTCATTCTGCTACAGAGTGAAAGTGGGGCAGAAAAAAAGCAGAGGCAGGCCAGAGGCCTTTATTTTATACATTAGAGTTAGATAAAAACATCACCTGATAAGGGGTCTCATAGCCTTAAATCAAGCTGAAATTCACTGCATGAGAGGTTACTTTAGAAACACAATTTTGTACAAAATTTGTCAACCACTCTGCAGCGGTTTCTTTACAATACCCCCATGGCTTTCCTGTTCTGATTAAAACCAAATTCTTACTCCTTGACTTCAGATCACAGATTTTTCTACCATAAGCCCACCACAATATTTACAGCTATAGCTATCTATCTATCTGTCTGTCTATCTATCTAGGAACAAAAAAACATTGTCAGCCTGAACAATGATTCAGACAAGCAACCATGTCTGGGATGCCCAGCAAGTTAGTAGTTAGGTGGTTCATAACTGATAGCTACTTTATTTTTATTACATCTTTTAATGCATTATTTCATTTACTTTTCCTAATGAACTTTTAGGTCATTGTCATTTCCATTCTATGTAGGAACCTGAGATTTTAGCTAAAGGTTGAATAAGTATTTCAAGGTCACATTGCTAGGATTTGAGGCCAGCAATCTTCTCACTATACTCCTACTGTGCTACTTTGTCTTCCAATCATAGGAATAGAAAAAGTTCTCAAAGATATTTAAAAGAGACATAATGAATAAGACATCATGATAACTTAAATGGGATACCCTATCTTCATAGCTGTGGATTCATAACTTATCTCTCCTCCATTGCGCAAAGTTTGCTAAAACCCCAAACTTGAATTTTTTAAAAAAACAAACATTATATTTTAATAATTTTACAAATATTTTCCCATGATTTCTCTTTTCACAGACAAGCCACATATTCACAAGGGAAGTTTCTGTTAAACCACCTCATTTAAAGGTGTCTTTAATACAAAGTTTTTGCATTTTGTCTCTTCATAGAACAAAATGATTTGGCTGTAAGATCCATCATTCCATTGTTATCAATAATTCAAAGAATAAGTAGCATTAAATTATTACATAAGACATGCCAGGCATTGAGCTGTGTACTTGGAACTTACCATTTCATGTAATTTTTACACCACACTAATTTATAGATGAAGAAATGGAAGCAAAAAAAAAAAAAAAAAAGATTAACTTGAAAAGGTCACAGATCTAGTAAGAGGTTCAGCTGGGATCCAAACCCAATTTGAGCTCTTATGTGCCATGTATTTCTCTTACTTCTACCTGTTACCAACTTTTCCCCTCAGATAAATTATAGTCAAAACTTTGAGCAGACACACGTACACACACACACACACACACACACACACACACACACACACACACAAATACAACGTGTAAATAGTGGGATAAGAAATATACATATATATAAAAATAAGTAAATATCACCCTCCTTCAAATCTACTGGAATGCTTTTAATAGGAGTAGATATAAAAATGCTTTTTAGGTAAAATTAAGGCACAATACACAAGAATGGTCACAACACAACCATTAGGCCAGCACCTTTACATTGTGTTTTATCGGCTATCTTATTTGAAGGAGAAGCCAGTATTATAATTCAGTTCTTTTCCCCAACAAATATTTATTGGCCACTTATATGTTCCAGAATTGTCCCAAGCCCTGGAAACAGAAAAATAAAAGCAATTGACATGATCCCTACCCAATTGGAACTCAGTTTCTACCTTTGTCTTTTTGGTCACAACTTTGTAATAGCCTTTAATTCAGGAAAAGCAATGAAGTTGCTTGTCTACTTAGAAGTTTGCCCTGGAACTGATTAAAACTTGTGTTTGGGGATTTTAAAATTTATTTATTTATCTTTAATTGACAAATAAAAATGTTATGTATTTATGGGGTAAAATATAATGTTTTGATATATGTACCCATTTTGTAATGATTAAATGAAGCTAATTAACATATATATCACCTCACATACTTATTATTTTTTGTGATGAGGACATTTAAAATCTACTCTCTTAGGAATTTTCAAGTATGCCATACATTATTATTAATTGTAGTCACTGTGCTATACAATGGATCTCCAGAACTTGTTCCTCCTGTCTAACTGAAACTTTTGTGCTCAGCATCTCCCCATTACCCTCACCCATGTCCCAGCCTGGTAAAGACCATTCTACGATTTACTTCTATGAATTCTACTCTATTAGATTCCACATATAGGTGAGATCCTGGGGAATTTGTCTTTCTGAGCCTGGTTTATTTCACCTAGCATAATGTCCTCCAAAACTTCAGTTTTTTACATTCTATTTGGCCATATATTTGGCAGGAAAGCCTCTCTCTCACTCCATATTCCCCTCCAGATAATAATACATAATACAATTACAGTGAGTAGCCCAACACCATTTGTTATATACAGTAAGCTAATCAAAGGAGTTACTACCCCATTTCATTCTCAGGTTCTGCCCACACTCGAGGGGAGGGTATTATACAAGGGATGTACAGCAAGAGGTGGAAATTTTAGACCAACTTAGAATTCTGCCTACAACAACAATGCTGCCTTATTTGCAATAGGATTGGAAATAGTGTAGCCAATATGCATGCCTTTTAGGACTTCTTCTCATGAACACTCTATAGAAGTTATTAGTTCTCCTAATGACATTATTACTGTCATAGTCCACAATCATTATTAAACCAATGTAGTGAAGAAAGTGACAGTAGCCAAAAGATGTCAAGTCAGCTTCAGAGAGCTGTTAAGTCACTCAGCGAAGACAGTGGAAACAGAACCCAGTATGCAGGTACACAGTCTGTTTCCCAGCTCTGTACTATGGCACGATTCCTATATTAAGTAAAGACAGATGGCAACCTGATGCTAGTGCATCAGTTCTGAAGGAAACTGGCAAATAGTTTTCTTTTAAAGGGCAATTAATTCATTAATACCAAATTGACTGTAAAGAAAGTTTCTATAATTTCTCAAATTAGCAAAATTTCAGAAATGAAGTCTATTTTGAAAATTGAAATGTCTTTTTTTTAACAAAAAGATAAAAATATCCCTGAAAACTGAATAATTAGACATCTGGCCACACCACAAAAGTCACAAGAAAAATAATGCAAATATACCTCAAATTTTTTGCCTCTCTCTTTCTCTCCTCCCCTCTTCCAAATTCTGCAAATTTAACTGGACAGTAAAAATCTTCAGTTATCTAAAGTTATTTCATAAATAACTCTGCAAAATACCAATAAGGGAAGTGTATGAAATTGGTTGACATGACATTTAACAGTTATTGCTGTACTCTTAAAGCAATGCTTCAACAAATAGATATTAATAAAAAAATAAGCTACATTTCCACATATCTAATTTTTTCCCTCGTGATTCAATCAGTTCGAGAAAACCTTTCTGTCAAAGTTAGTTAGATCAATGGCAAATTAAATGCATCTTGATCCATACAAATTTTAATACCTTTTGTTTTTTTATATATCACTTTAGAGAAATACACTGGGTGGTCCAATTTACTTGGATACAGGTTATACCATTCCTATTTTGGTTCCTGGAGTGCAAAATTAAACTTGAAATACGTTTTTAAGTAGGTAAAAGAGATATACCTTAACTTAATAACACTTTCTCTTATTAACATAATGAAATGAAAAAAGTTTTAAAATTTAGATGTCTTAATAACAAATGTCAGTTAGAACTATAACATTAATCTTATATAAAAATAATATAAAAATAAACTTGATATAAACACAAGTAACTCATTGGAATCAGATAGTAATCTCCATTTTAATAAGACTGACGAAACCATATAGTTTCTACTTCAATACTTTATACTAATTTAACAACAATTCTTTCTTCTAAAACAAAAGCAATTGTATAATTCATTCTTTCATGTTGAAGTGCAAGTAAAACGGACAAGTGAGTGTTAAGTTGAAATTAAGTAGTTTTTGTTTATTCGTTTCATCAAATAATTACTTTTTAAAAATGTATTCTGTAAAGGACACAGAGCTATAATTTTTGCCCTAAAAATACTTACAACTTTGTAATGAAGATAAAGCAAGTATGTAAATTAATGAACTATAAAACAATGCTATAAGGGAGGTTAAAAAAAATGCTATAGGCTTTCCAAGGAAAGGGCAGTCCCAATCAGTCTAAATAACACTCCCTTATTCATTCATCAAAAACTCTGTTATGGACTGAATTGTGTCCCCATTGATATTCTTATGCTGAAGTTTTAAGACTCACTACTTTAGAATATAATTATATTTGGTGATAGGGCCTTTGAAGAGGTAAGTAAGGCCAAATGAGATCATATAAGTGGGCTCTTATGTAATAGATTAGTGTCCTAATAATCTATAGAGGAAGAGACACCAAGAAGGCATGTGCAGAGAAAAGGCCATGTGCGAACTCAGAGAGAAAGCAAGCTATGGAAAGGCCTCCAGAGAAACAAAACCTGCTGATACCTTGACCTCAGACTTCCAGCCTCCAAAACTGTGAGAAAATCAATGTCTGTTATTTAAGCCACCCAATCTGTAGTATGTTGCTATGACAGCTCTATCAAACTAATAACCCTCTTCATCACAGGAAAAAATTAATGGTAGGTTTAACAGATAAAGACAATAAATCTTGAAAGACAATAAATCTTAGAGCTCAAATTCTATTGCCCCCTGTAGAATTAACTAATTTACAGTACTGAACAGTCTCTAGATTAGGTGTCATAAACAGAAGACCCTATGGGACTAGGCAGATTAAGTGAAAAGTGTCTGCCAGTAAGAAAATAAGGAGTGGAGGGACTCTAGCCAACCAGGGAGTTCTCAGCCAATATAAAGATGCTGACGCTACTCTAATATGTTCTGTAGGTGAGAGAAAACACACCTCTCTGGGTATGACCTAAGGGCTGCTGGTTGCAACTTTTGCCTAGATCTCAGTTTCTTCATATCCACCCTTTTACTTTGAAGATTAAGTAAATCTTTGGAGATTATGAATTAATCTCCAAAGTTCTTTCCAGCAATGACTTTTTAAAAGTCTATGATGATAATCTTTTCTCTATTGGAAACATTAAATAGAAGACAAGCCACGCATTCTCAAGAAAATTTTAACATGAATCTTATTAGTATTGCAAACCACTTGGTAGCCCACAGATTAATCAAATTCTTTTCTAGAAATTAATTAATATGGAATGGTATGAAAAATTAGGGGCTTTTCAATAATAATATTTCATCCTCATTTTCACACTTACATAGGCATTTAGGCAGTTATCATTAAGCACATTTCACAAATAAGAAAATCTGAATGTCCCACAGGTGCTTCAAACTCAAATGGTTTGAAATTGAGAGATGGAAGGCACAGGAAAGAGCATGGGCATCGGAGTCAGGTTGAATCCCCACTCTGACATTCATTAACTCCTTGACGTTTAGCACTGTGCTTCAGTTTACTCAGTATTCAGATGAACATTTATCTCATAGATTTATTGTGAAGACTGTAACAAAAACACACACAAAGCAACCTGTCTCAGTGCATGGCTGGGAACAGCCATCCAAAAGCGGGAGGATCAGAAGTAGCAGCAGCAGCAGTGACAGTGGTAGCAAACCACAACTGCAGTAACAGCAGAAAGATGCCTGTCTCACCCCAGGAAATACTCAGGGCCCTTTTGTATCTGTCCCCATACTGTGAAAAAGAAATAGAAACCTGAAAATTTTCTATTCCCTCAACCTGTTTCTTAGCCTATATTCCGTGAATAGCAACACTACGCACCCAGGCGACCAAGCCACAAACAGGAGATCTTATTTAACCCTACTCTTTCCCCCACCCGTTCCTCTCCTCAGTCCAATATCAGTTTGTCACCGAGACTTATTGTGTTTCTCCCTTCCAACATCTCTGGAATCCATCCCTTCTTCTTCCCCTACTGCTACTGCTTTATTACCTTTGGCCATGGAGAGCAATGGCTTCCTAACTGGTCTCTTGATATTCTTTCTCGTTCTCTCTCTCCCTGTCATCTTTTCCTCCCCCCAATTCATCCCTTGTTTTCTGGCCACTATAAACAAACAAAAAATGCTGATTATATGACTCCCATACTTAATCTATACTAGAACCTTAATGTTGCTACAATTGTTTTTAATGAAGCCCAAACTTTGAAATGGCCATGTGTGTTAGTGGAAGAAGCACAGACTT
Source organism: Cynocephalus volans (assembly GCF_027409185.1). NCBI lineage: Eukaryota > Metazoa > Chordata > Mammalia > Dermoptera > Cynocephalidae > Cynocephalus > Cynocephalus volans. The sequence continues at coordinate 99,652,896 of NC_084460.1, read as the reverse complement.
TGGTCCTTTAGGATAAGTTCAAATCCCAATTCTGCCACTGACTGGATGCATGCATACCTCTCATTACTGTTTGTTTACCTTAGTTTACTCATTATTTTAAAAAGACTGGGTTCTTTCTAAAAAGGGCCTTGCCATGCATGACATCCCCTGAGTCATTCTCAGTGCCCATGACAAAGAAGGCAGTACAAGTTTTGCAATGAATGTGAAGAAGTTAAGGATACACCACCACAAAATATGCCACTCTGGTTTATTGACTATTTTGAGTTAAAGGCACCTGGAAAACAGCAGATGCAAGAAAATCGCTCTGACCATTGTGCTGTTTCTTAAAAGCAAGAGATGAAATTCCCCTATGAGAGATATCCTCCCAATACCAGAAGGAAAGCATCATTCTTATCAAAGATGGGAAGTAGAGGCAGAAAATCTGTACAAACCAATTCTGTGGTGTTAACCTTATCTTCTTGGCCACTTCTCTACCCAGTTAACTACCCTTGCCCAAGCCCCTTTGTACTGTCACATTTTAATAATTTACTACTCTGTCCAATTCAGTATATACGTGTTCAACTTTAACTGCATTGTTGGATCTCCACTTTCTTATGAGAGCTCTGTGTATACTTTGTATACTTGTATACTTTCTCCTGTTGATATTTCTTATGTCAATTTAATCTCAGGCTCCGCCAAAAAACCCTACAAGGGTAAAGATAAAGGTAAAATTTTGCCTCTCCTGTAAATGAATGAGAACATGTCATTGCAAGTGCCCAGGTCTAGTAAAGTTGGAGTCAAGAAGTCCTCTAGTCAGGAGAGGTTTTCCTGGTTTTGGGGTTTGTTTTTTTTCCCAACTTGATGAGATTGCCCCTTTTAAAAACAGATTTGAAAAAAATAAATCCTTCTAATGAGGATGATTACATCTCTCAACTAAACAGAATAAACCTTCTAAGGCCTGACCTAAGACTTTCTTTTATGCAGAAGTACAATGTAGTCAGATTCTAGACTCTAAGATCAAGAAAGTTTCTTTATGATTTAATTTTTGCATAAGCATCATAAGTATAGTGGGTCATTTATTTATTCACCCATAAATATTATTTGATGATTAATTTGATTAATAAATATTAATACAATGTACCAATGTGATAGAACCTGGGAATACAATCATGGTTCCTTTCAATTTGCTCAATCTAGAGGATGAGAAAGTAAGTAAATAATCACAAAAATAAATATCAACTGTAAAGTTTAAGTGCTATGAAGAAAAAAATGAAAGCTGAAATGAAGACCATAAAAAGAGAACCTACTTTAGGCAGTGTTTCCCTTTCCAGGAATGTCTAAAAATATATAAAAGATGAAGAAGAAAATGAATTTTAGCATCCTTAGTGTATACCAAAATTTTAAGGACACCATGAAGAGAGTCATTTTTACTTTAAAATTGCTTTCACATTTTTAATAATATCAATCCTATCCACAATGTCTTCTGGACTATGGTCTCCTAGAAGGCAGGGGAGGCCTCTTATTTCCTCTGTATTCTGGTGATATACCTAAATCAAAATTGCATGAGTGACTACTCCATAAATGCTTATTTACTGAACACGTGAGAAAGGGTTAAAGGTAATGAGACAAGATAAGTATCATTTAGACCCCACCATAGCAGTCATTTAAATTAAGAGGTTAGTATGCTCATTAACCAATCTGAAGAGCCATTAGCAACGGAAAATAAAGAGAGTGAAAATAAGTATTGAGGAACAACATATTACAATTAAATTAATGGGGTTTAGGGAGGATCCATGAAAGTCCCTGCAGCTTCTGCCTTTTCTTTATAATGTCATGGTTCTAATTTACCTCATTTATATTAATGAACAGAGGATTGCACAACTATTAGCATGATTGAAAATTACATTAATGCTCAGTAAATCTACCCCTAATTATTATGATTAATGAGAAGTTGATCATCTTGGACCAGATTAACAAGCTCAAGCAACTGAAAAAGAGCAAAAGAGCTTTTTCTTGCTAACCCAGGTCTTTAGTCTTTTTTATTTAACGAAACCCTGAACAATCTACTCAGTAATGTTATATACTAATTCACTATAACCATCCATTTACATAGATTTACATAGATTATATTTTTCACATTTATGTATTTATTTGAAATGAGTATTTCCAAGTACATTAAAATGTGGTCCTCTAACTAGCTTTTTACATTGTTAATGTTCCAGTACGAAATGGAATAATAAAACCAATCATATTTTTTCTCTAGCTGGTTCTAAGTCATCTGTTTGACAGTTATCTCCTACAAAAAGAGAAATTATTCATCTTTGTAGTCATCAGAATTAACCATTAGAAAACATAAATCTCACCTGTTTATTTATTTAAATATTACTACCTTCCAAAAAGAGTTTGAATGGATAAAAAGAAATAACAGCAGAATTCAAAATTTATTTTAATCAGCCCAATATCTGACTTTCTTTTTTGATCTGAGACATGTGAAGTATTTTTTTTAGCCTCATGAGATTTTAATTATGTACTTTTCCTTAATTCTGTTTTTATTAAGGCTACAATATGATTTCAATGCCTTATGTTTTGGTCTAGGTTATTTTCGATCTTTTGCTACTGATAGGTGTCCATGGAAACAAAACTGTAGTCAATGCTAGACTCCTTGAGTGCAGTGGCCCAAGATGTGCACTTTGACAGTACAACAAGCAAAAATCTGTCAAGGATAATATTTCTATGGGCTCCATGACAGGCTTTTAATGAAGCAGAGAGAATTTCACATTTTCACGGCCTTTATGTCCTGAAAGTGTTGTCCCATCTCAAAGCTGGACTTATTCTGCTCTTATTATCAAGATTTTGTTACTGTATTATGAGATCTAAGTTATGATAAATTTAAAGATACAAATACCATTTCTTCAGGCTTGATCATAGACTAAAAGTTCATAAATTAATTCTCGAAATATTTAGTAAGGGATAGCTCTGTGCCAGGCTCGGAGCGAGGGCTGGGGTTTTAATAGTGCCCTGGACAAAATATCCTCATCATCACAGAACTTCTAGTTTAGTTGAGGAGTCAGAAAGGGAAAAAGTTATAAGCATGAGGAGTGTTACTAAAAGAAAAACAGATGCCTCAGTAGTGTGTAACAGGAAAGCAAGCTCATCTGGGAGATCTAGAAAGGCATCCCTGAGACAATGACATTTAAGACGAGAGCCTAAAGGACGAATACTTGCTAGCAGTTTATCCTGGGATGAAGAACTGGGACTCTGGGAAATAAAATGGAGTTTATCACAGAATATAAATGAAAAGAGGAAGGCCAGGTAGTATAATAGGAAGAATTTGAGGCTCAGAGCTCTACAGACCTATGTTCGGGTCTGAGCTTTAACAGTTTTACATTGTATAACCTTCGGGAAATTATTTAATCTCCCTGTTTTATGTGCTGGAAAAGTGGAGATGATATGTACCACGTAGGACGGCTGTGAGGATTATTTAGATTATATAGATGGAGCGTTTGGCACAATAGCAAGTCCTCAAAGAATGGTAATTTTCTTATTTTTAAAAAAAATGGCACAAAAATCTGTCTTTCAGCAAATTCACAGAACTAAATGACTTTTAAGACTAGTTTGAAAATAGGCTGAGGATTCAAGTCAAAAAAAAAAAATAAATAAAGCCTGTGTCAAGTCACTTTCCAGCCACTTACTAGTTGTGTGCCTTTGAACAAGTTACTTTATATTCTCGAAATCTTGGTTTGCTCATCTGTAAAATGAGAATATAATAGTACCCAGGTTATAGAATGGTAGAATAAAATAAGATACTGAAAGCCACGTTCATGGGAAGGTTTCTGGCAAATAGTAAGTGTTCAATAAAGGTTAATTATTTTATTGCAGTGGTAGTAGAGGTAGTGGTATAATAGTGATAACAGTAGTAACAAAACATCTCTGACTACCTTCTTTGAGTTACATTCACAAAGTGAGAGGTAGGAAATAAAACTGAGGGGATAAATCATTAGAAAATACTTAAAATGAAAGAATTAAAAGTGTTCTAAACAGTAGTCTACAGTATTCCAATATTTCAGATATTCGGGCTGTGCTAAAAATGGAGGTTCCTCTGCAGGTCTTGCCTGGGATCACTGATGTGTTTTTGGTCATCTGATGATTCAACTGGTGCTAGGTTGTCTGAGACGGCCTCATTCACATGTCTGGAGGACAGTGCTGGCTCTCGGCATGATCTCTCTCCAGGTGGTCTCACCATTAAGGAGAGTATGGTCTCAAGGAGACAAGAAATGAGAACAAAAGCTACAAGGTCTCTTTAGACCTGGGCTCAGAACTTCTGAAATAACATTACTACCACATTCTATTGGTCAAGCAAGTCACAGAGCCAGCCCAAATTATGAAGGCAGAGAAATAGACTGCTGCAAAGTCAAATTGCAAATGAGAATACAATCAGGAATAAGTGGAATTTCCTTTTTTTGTTGTTGTTGCTAACTCATGTGACCTACCCTTTCACAGTAAAGAGCACTCTATAAGTTTTATGGCCACATGAAACTTAATCTTACTCCATTTATGCTTCTTGCTTATCCTATTGCATATAATATATGAAACATACGACAGTCAAATCAATCTATCTCAGTAGATCTCTACACTTCACCTACATCAAAATCATCAGGCAGTTTCAAAAAGGGACCTCTGCCACCCATTGCCCAAGTATTTTGATTTAATTTATCAGGTAAATGATCCACACATTTTTTTTTTTTAAAGAAGTTCCCCATATGATGTTAACAAATAGTCATGGTTAAGAACCGCTGTGTCTAACTTGTCTCAGTTCTTTTTTTACATAGGTATTAGTGGGCTTAAAAAGCTCCTTCCTCTACCTTCTGTGGTACTACTTACTATCAATTTTCCTACCCCTCTGCCTGTCATTTCCTATTCTCCTTCCTGGGGAATCTCTTCCTCGATCCTTAAATAAACTTGTTTTCAGGGATTCATTTACTGCCTACTTCTCTAATCCTATATATACACTCTGTGTCAATGACGACACTCCAATCTATGATTGTAATGATAATGACTCCCAAATTTTGATCCCCAAATTTTGATTCAACTTTGCATTTATATATCCCAGGTACCTACTGGACATCTACATAAGCTTGTTACTGAGATGTCTCAAGTTTTGCATGTATTAAGCTGGACTACTCTTTCTCCTCATCCTGTTTCGCTCCTTTCTATTCTCTTTCTCAATGAATGTTACCACCATCTACACAGTCACGTAAGTAAAACATCTGTTTCTTATTCTAGATACTTCCCTATCACTTTCTCCTTATTTTCCTCATATCTCTCGTCCCTGCCAGCTCACCTCTCTTCCCACTGCTAATGCTTTAATTGAGGCCATCATCACATTTCAGTATGGAAATAGCATCTTTGCTGGTCTCCCTGAATCTGGCAATGCCCTATTTCAATAGGTTTCCATACAACTGGCAGAACAACCATTCCAAAATATAAACAGATCATGTTACTTCCTCGTGGAAATTATTTTTTGGTTTTCCATGTGTTTTAGTCCATTTTGTGTTGCTATAAGAGAACTACCTGAGACTGGGTAATTTATAAAGAAGAGAGGTTTATTTGGCTTATGATCCTGGGGCAGCTGCATCTGGTGCAGGCCTCAGGCTGCTTCTACTCATGGCAGAAAGTGGCAGGCAGCTGGCGGGTACAAGCAGATCACATGGTGAGAGGAAGCAATAGAGAGGGAGAGAGGAGGTGCCAGGGTGTTTTTAAGCAATGAGTTCTCACAGGAACTAATAGATCAAGAACTCACTCATTAATCCCCTCTCCCCCAGGGAGACCATTAATCCATTCATGAGGGATCCACCCCCATGACTCAATCAGTTTCCAACACTGCCACATTGGAGATCAAATTTCTACATGAGTTCTGGAGGGGACAACACATCCAAACTCCATTACCGTGGTTGGAGATACAGTCTAAGGCCATATTATGATGGGCCTATGGAGCAAAATCTAAGCATTTCGCTTTCAAGATCAAGAGGAAACAATAAAAGTTTTTGGCCTAAGTTTAATTTATGCAGAAAAGTGTTTTAAGAAGATGGATGTGGAAGTAGCCAGCAAAACCTGGGGGAAGTTTGGGTAACTATTGTAATAATTGAGGCACTTGGGAATAATGACTTAGCCTAAGAGTCATAATCCCACAAATGTGCTGACTGGACTCACTTATATTTATGATCATGAATCTCAAATGGGCACTCACAAAGCCAGACCATCCTACTATAACTTCCATAGTAAATTCATTTTCCTACTCTCCAACCTAACCCACATTTCTCACTTTCCCTCTCCTGAAATCCCCAGCATCCCCTTGTTCACCCCTCATTCTCCATTAATGTACTCACCTAATACGTCCTAGGAAAAACAGATTATATCAGAAAAAATCACCCCGTGTTTCCTCCATAAAATTTCCCATTCCACCTGTCCATGTGCCCACCATGTTCTACCTTCCCTCCGATTTCGTGAAAGTAGCATCCCCTGCTCCTTTCTTTTTATATTGATTCTTTCTCATACCAAACCTACTTAAACGTCTCAAGGAAATGGCCTCTTTCCTTTATATTGACTTTTCATTCCTATAAGCACAAAATATGCCTTAATATTATCCTTAAAAAGAAAAAAAAACTTTTCATTCCACATCTCATTTCAGTTAACTTCTTATCTCTCTGTTAACCTTCTCAGAAGAAAATTCTCAAACCAGTTGCATATATATTTTGAATCTTCACGCCTTCACCACTGAAGTAGTGGCTTAAATTATGTTCCCAAATTCTTTGACGCTCACTTCAAAAGGTGGAGCCGAATTTTAGGAATTCCCTTTGTGACACAGTTTTAATGAGCAAAATAGGACAGACACGACAGTATGTAACTCATGAGAATAGGTACAAAAGACATCATAGTCTCTCCTCACTTGCCCTTGATTTCTTGCTGCGTGGGAAAGTCTGCTGCCATGTAGGGCACAGCCCTGTGGAAACACTTGGGTGCGAGGAACTGTGGCCTTCTGCCAAGGGCCAGTGAGGAACTGAGATCTCCAGCCAAGAGATTTTGTGACTGAGCCTTGTGACTGAGCCATCCTACAATAGAATCTTTCAGGCCCATGCAAGTTCTCAGATGACTCCAGCCCCACCCAATGTCTTAACTGCCACCTCATGAGAGACCCTGAGCCAGAACCAACCAAGTAAACACTTTTGAATTCCTGTTCTACTGAAATAATGAGATAATGTTTGTTGTTTTTAAACCACTAAGTTTTGGGGTATTTCTTAGGCAATACCTACCTAATACAACCACCTCCCATTTTCTTTTCAGCCCAATCCAATTAATATTGCAATTATCTCTCCAATAAAATGGTTACATAAATTAAATTGCTTAATAACTGTTAAGCACATAGAAAAGCATCTGGCCCTAAGAAGTTCCACATAAGTGTTTCTTATTAAAATTGGTATTAACACTATTACAAATAGTGGAGGAATGCATGGGTCACTGAGGGTCGCCACCTTGTAAAACCGAATGGTTAATTCTCTGTGCTTGTCCTCTCTACCTCTCATAGCACCAGATATATGCAGCTACTCCCTTCTCATTGAAATATATTTTTCCTTTAGGTTTCTTGATATCATCCTACTTGACAGTCTTTTTCATGGATTAGTCTGCTCTGCCAGACCTCTAAATATTAAAGTGTCCATGGACCTATCCTCAGCTCTCCTCTCTGTTTTATTTACACAATATTCACAGGAGATTTTATCCAATACTAGGGCTTTATATGTCATTATTATTCTACATACCAAATCTTTATCTCCAGTTCTGAACTCTGCCCTACGCTCTAGACATATATATTTCCTTCTCAACATTTTCGTGAAGCTATCTATTAGGCATTTTAAATTTAACATGCCCAGACATGAACTCTTGATTCCTTGTATACTTTCATTTTACGAATCCTGCCACTAAAATGTAAGCTCTATCAGTATAGGAAGTTTTTCACACCAGGCACTAGATGTTGGGGATTATGTGCTTAAAACAGTGCCAGGCACATAAGTATGCTAGATATTTGTATAAATGAGTTAAATATTTCACTGTATGTGAAAAAATGGGTTGAATCATTTACAACATCCTGAAAAGTATAAATAACTATTTTTAAATATCTTTTAAGAGTCTTATAAGGGTACTTTTTTAAAAAAAGATTTAAGAACATGCAAAATAGTATAGAGAAATAAATTATATGGTATATTTCATGCTTAAGTTCCTTATGATAATTTTGACCTTTAAAATTCTTCATATTGTTAGAAGATGCAGTAAATGATTATCTTCTTTCTTCTTTTAAATAATGGAAATATTATCAAATAATACTTCCCTGCCATTGTAGATTTCTACAAAACTTAGCAGTCTCTAACAACATTTATCAATATTTGAAATAAAAATTTATGAACCACTATCTTTCTAAACACTATTTTAAAATACATTTTTTAATTGGCTAATGTCTTCTTGAGCTCCTAATATGTGCCAAGCACTATACACATAGCGTGATATAAAGCTAAATAATACTTAATTTTCACCAGCTCACAAGACCATGGGACAGACAGACATGAAACCAATAATCACAATGTCACATGAAATTTTAAAGATATACATGGGGATAAAGGTGACAAGTCAACTAATTGTGCTAAGAAAGTCTGGGAAGACTTCCCAGAGGTATAGCACATCTCACGCGGCACAGCTACTGTAAGGTCTTCCCCAACAGAATTAAAAATGCATCCAAACTGTCACAATTTTTCTAATTTCTCCCTTTTTCCTATATAAAGAAAAGAATCAGACAGGCTATAAAGTCCACATTTTTTCCCATGCCAATATCCTTGGTACAGAATCTTAAATACCTTTTTTAAACCACCACAGGTATAATGTCACTGAAATATCAATCCCATAAATGTTGGCCATGAGTCATTCCTCAAACTCATTCATTTTGAATCTTTTTTAATATCTAAGCCACATAAAACACACCAAGTTTTTCAATATCTTCAGTTGCTGAGTATCGGTGAAGCAAGCCGGATGTGTTAAGCTTGACATGACCAGAGCCGTATGAAGAGAAGTGTTAGTCCAAGGAAAACTGATACTTTCTCTTAGCCCACTCAGCAATAAAACAAACACTCTTCAAATCATTTTACTTTTGACTACTGAGCATCAAGTCTCCTGTAACCAAGGAAACAGTTTTAGCTCCAGTTCAATAGACAGAAGGCAATTATCTGCCTGAGGAGGGTCTGTCCTCCGCACCCTTCTCAGCTAATGCACCCCACCCCTCCTCCTCTCCTTCCCCTCTGTGCACCAGTGACATATCACAACGCTCTTCTACCTCATATTATTTCTGCTCTAATTGTGAGACTTCACTAACTTGAAATTAGATGCAATAGCAAACCTTCTTCCACAGCTGAGGCAGACTCTAAACTTCAGACTTTAAGAACATATGTCATAGAAACTAGAAACAATGAATGCCATTGAACAACAACAACATTTTGGTGATAATGTAGCTGGGAGGAGAGACTTAAATGCAATGTGTGAATCTCTGAGCAGCCTGGCTGGGCAGTTTGGGCTCAGGATAGCTGATGAAGTTTCAGTCAAACTATTGGCTGGGGCTGCTATTATCTGGAGGCTTGATAGTGGCCAGAGAATCTGCTTCTAAACTCAATCACACGGCTATTAGCAAGAGGCCTTACCTCCTCACTACATGGCCCTCTCCATACAGCTGCTCAGACATGGCAGTTTCCTTCCCCCAGAGTGAATGATCCTGGAGAGACACAGAGAAGGAGTGTAGGCATGCACCCAAGATGGAAGCTTCGGGGTCTGTCATAACGTCATTTCAGAAGTGACATACCATTACCCATATCAACCTCACTACAGTGCTGTAGGGGACCACACAGGATCTGAATACCAGAAGGCACTATCAGTGGGACCACAGTGGCGGCTCGCTACCCCAGGGTTGTTGTGAGAATGAGATGAGTTAGTACCTATAAAACCTGTAGAATCATGCCTGGCTTCTAACAAATGCTATGTAAGTTTTACACAGGTACCATAATCATCATCATGACATGTGGAGTGAGGATATAATTCTCTAACTGTGAGATGGGGATTGGGGAAAGCCAACCACATATCTTTTCACCTCCTCAAATGACCAATGATACACAGAAATATAATCCTAGGACTACCACTAATTATGAAAACTGAACATGTTATTTACTCTATTTTCTCTCAGTTTCCTCATTTTGAAGATAGTGTACTAGAATTAAAACAAAATCTACACTATCCCTTCTAGTTCAAGTATCCAGTGACTCCAACATTTTATTCCTTCCTCAATCTAATGTTTCAAGAATAAATTAAAACAGGAAAAATACATTTTCCCTCATCTTACTCAAAACTTACAACCAAATTGTTAACTTTTTAAAGCACAGTTGAAATTCCTGCATTTAAGATCGCTTTTTAAACAACATTATAAAGACTCTACAGGTTCTTTTCTGAATTCTGCATACAGAAATGTATTTTAAGTTAGATTTCCATCTAAGAGATCTTTCACTTTTCACAATATAAAACAATTTCCATTATAACTTCCTTACTTTTCCTGGATATTTATTTATTCTCATCTATAGGTTCATCCTAAGCATCATCTGCAAACATTACTTGCATATTTATTTTTCTAGTCTTCAAATTTCTTCTTCCCTTGGTAAATTAGTAAATAATTTTCGGCCTCTTTACCAATATCTACTGTAGATGCTACTGGCTTCAGCATTTTGTAAATACTTGTTCATCCTTTCAGTTAAACTGTGCTGCATACAGTAAATAAGATTTGCAACTAATTCATATTAAATTTTGCTCTGTAGTTTGCAGAAACAATGCACAGTTGAATTAATTAATTATTAATTAACTAATTAATTATTATTAACGTATACTGATGAGACTGAAACACATGGTAACCTAGAACATTTAATTTTATTATTTTAAAAGGCAAGTCCTTTCATGTAGGTTAGTTGGAAGTACACCCTGCTGTATGGGTGGTTTTTCGGGAATCTGTTAAATATTTTACAGAAGGTAGATCTTGGGGAAAAAATAGTATTTGATTCCTCAATACCATTAAAGACTTTTGTTTCCAAAAGCCCTGTCTCTTCACTAGCTGTAATGTTATCCCATAAATGTTACTGATATTTAGATGGACAGGTAAAACAGAGAAGACTCCTTATTGGCACATTCACTTATAATTAGATAATCCCTAACTATTAGTTAGGGTAATAATTTAACATAGAGAAACACTCAAATCTCAATTGCTTCTCATTCATATTAAGTCCAAACTGACTATTCTTGATCAAAGCGCAACTCTTCTCCCAAATGGTGATTAAGATTCCATTGCTAGAGCTTAGTCACATGGCCACATTTAATGCAAGGAAAACTGGCAATGATAGTCTCCCAGTGTTCCCAGAAAAAGGATGAATCATAGTTTTTCATCAACTATGGTACTATTTATGCTAATTCCAAATTATAGAAGAATAGAGCTAAAAGACCCATCAATGATCTTCCAAACACCTAATTTTATAGGTGAGGACCCTGATGATTGGAATAATTAAGTAGCTTACCAAAAGTCAATAATGTAGTTAATGTAGAATCTAGACTTTACCACATATTGCCTGACAGGACAGTTCATTCCATTAGTAACAGACCTTATGGACACACCTCCAACTATTCTAAATCAACTACAGAGTTTGTTTCATTTTTGTAGCCAACTCCACCCCTCAAGACTCTCATCATCATATGAACAGACATAAAGCCTATTGCCAGCTGACTAAGCAACTCAGAAATGAGCAGGCTCTTTGAGGGACAATTGACCTTAAAAATGTGATGCAAAAATAAGGACAAATCTTGTCAAAAGCGATGAATATCAACTCATAAGTAAAATAGCACAAGATACCTCCAACAAATCTAAGTGATTGATTTGCCTTTTAAAATGATACAATCTAACTAGAGGATGAATGCTGAAGCCTAAGTATTTAAGTCATTTGGACTAACGGCATTATTTTGGACATATAATCACTGAAATTTAGAACCTTCATTCTCAATATCTACGCAACTTCACCTTACCTGGAGATAACAAATTACCACTTACTGTGCAATAGATATGCTTCCAGAAGAAACACTCTAAACTTTTTCAATTTCTCTGTTTTACCCAGATCATCATTTAATGAACAAATTCACACTGCATACTTAGATATCTTTGCCAGGACCCCAATGAATCATCCAGCAGAGGGATTCTCCAATGTATCAAACCCAGCAATCTTGTTAAAGTTTGGGGAATTGCCACAGTAATGTCCCCTCTGTGATATAATTGCTCAGAACAATTGACAATCGTACATTTCTAGGGTCTCTGTGCAGCAGGCAGCACAATGGCACAAACAGAATCTGCTCTGCCTGCAAAATAATCTCCAAGATTAGAATATATTTTTACTTGATTTTAAGATACTTACAATACCTATTTTCAGGTAGTCTATGTTCCTACATGGCCCTGTGAATAGCTATCAAATAGCTTGCCAATAACATCGTGTCAGCTGAGTCCCTAAGAGTGCCGAACAAACACACATGCTACTGCAAAAGCAGTTTAAAATTGGCCTGGTTTCCACAAACTACAGCTTGCAGTATTCTAATGTCACTAAGTACACTATCGTGAAACAATTTTTAAGGAACCGTTTTGACAGTTACTCTCACAGATGTCCACCAAATTTATTTTGCAATTCCCTGAGCTAGACTTTTTTTTTTCACCCCCAGCCTCAAAACTCTGATAGAAAGAGACTGTGTTATACTTCATAATAACATACTGACACTTTGGAGATAATTACTTTTCAAAAGATAGTTATTACATAAACAATTGATTGCATTGCTAAGTGCTTGTAAATGCCTCATAAAACAAACTAATATAAGCAATCATATTATCTACAAGCAACAACTGATATAATTAAATTTACTATGACTGTACAAGACAGTCTTTACCAACTTCACACTGATTGAATGTAAGCAGTCTAAATATTGAAGGAACTCATCAAGAATTAAAATTTATCCCAGATTCAACAAATGCAATACCCTGTTTGCAAATCAAGAAGAAAAAAGGAAAACAATGAACAAAAGAAATATACAAATACAGCAGTTTTGTTATTTCAACTACACAACTCTACTTGTGCTAGCATTTGTTTCACATAAAAGGTTCAGTGAGGAAAAGAAAACCAAGAGATAAGTAGATTTGAACTGCACATGCAGTGAAATGACAAAAGAGAGTATTTAGACCAATCCAGTAAGATTGGTACCGACACCTGGAACACCTTGAATAAACATGTTCTCGAAGTGTGGTCTCTCAAAACATGTCAGTGGTATCACTGCAAACTTCTCTTAGAAATCCAAATTCATTGGTCCCTTCCCTGGCAGGCCCAGTGAATCCAACTCTATGGGTGGAGCCTGGAAATCTGTCCTGTAAAAAGTCCTCCAGGTGATTCTGATTCTCACTAAAGTTGTAGAGAAACTGGACAAAACAAAAGGGGCAACCTGCCTCAGAAGCTAGTTGCCTCAGGCTCTGTAACCCTTTTGTCTACACACCACCCTCTCTGTCAGACATGAGTCACCAGATGAGCACTGTTTGGCCAGAGTCTACTTGAGGAATATCATCATTTGCAGGAACTGAAGACAAAGAAAGAATCAGACCCATCAGCTGACCTTCAAGTACATTCCTTGTATTAGATTCTCAAAGCTTTCAGTGCTTTTCAAAATGTAAGGACAATCTTGAAGAGAATATCTAAACAAGCATTTGGTGTTTTAGAACATTGAGACAATCTAAGTCTCAGAAAATCAGTCTGGGAAATGTCTCTGAACTTGTTTTATTTGGCACTGAATGTGAAAAGGACTGTTTTTAAAATAACTGAGAGAATTGGTAGAATCTCCTGATATGGTACACTTGCCAACTTTTAAAATGTGCAGTGAATTATATTTGTAGTTTTATTTCAAGAAAAGGTTATGTATAAATAGAAGACAATGCCATAACTGATGGCCTATGGAGGCCATAATTTTTCATTGTACCATTTTCATTACTTAATATCCATTTCAATCTTTTCCAGGAGTAAGGAAAAATGTTTTCAATTACATTTCATAAAGGCAAATAATTTTACCCTTCGAATTACATTTAGATTCATGAAGCATTTTTATAAAGAGCCTTTTAAAAAAAGATAAATAGTATATTATTGTTAATGGATATAGATCTTTCAGAAATCTACACTAACCACAATTGAAACTGTAAATTCAATGAATTATCCAGAAGACACATGCCCAAGCTCTTAAGTTAGAGAACCTTTAATTACATGTATAAATGTTTTATAAACTTCTCTTACAATGGCATTTAAGCCAGCACAGATTGACGTGACAAGAGTAACACTCAGGCTACTCTCCATGTTCATATCATTTTAACAATCTCTATTGTGTTCTTGGATTATCATGTTCCTTAAATTCCATTCAGAGGATTATTTACTGAGTATACTAAATTATGTCCCATTGGATGAAAAGAACAAATACATCAGCAAATATACACAGAAAATATACTTCCCTCGCTAAACTTAGCCAAAAATTAGTAAAGGGCTTGACCTCCTCAACATTTTTTATTCTTTTTAATAGGGTCTCCTGATATTTATTTACCAGCATTTTCTAAATGTATCTAAGTCTTATTGTCAATCTACAAAATGAAATTTTAATCAATCACAACATAATGCACCCTCAATGCAGTACAGTTTTCATTTAATGAATTAATTTTTATGCAAATTTAACCTTTAATGGAGCTACAAACAGTTGCATCCAAGTTACATCTGCATAATATTTCTCAAATGGTTTAAAAGTAGAGGGGTAGAAAATAACTAATTTTTTGGTAATTAAAATTCCCCAAACACTACGTCAGGCTTAGTAAAATTCTCCAGTGTGCTTGTTTATTTGTTTTGTCAGTACTCAAGTTGCCTGATGAGGGCAGCAGGCTCGATCCCCACCAATACATGTGCCAGAGGGAACATTGCAAATAGGACTTCTGCTAAATGGACCATGGCTAATGGGGTCAAAACCCCTGGTAGAATATACCAAGGCCATATCGAAAGACTCCAAGGAACAATGACATAAAATGTACCTGAGAGCTTTTCTCTAAATAAGATTATGTAAGAGAGTAAAAGTCTTGTAAATAATTTAGCTTTAAGTACCTTAAATTCTCTGAAACCTAGCCATGGAAGACAGTGCATGTTTTTGTGTGTGTTTGGTGTTGGTCAAGAAAAAAAAAAAAAAGTTATTAGAAAGTGATTAATTCTACATAGAAATAACACAAATAGAGAGCAGAGATGCACCTCTCTTCTTCCTGTCCTGAGAGTGATGTGGTAGGTAGCCAGCTGTAGGCGAAATTGTGACAGAGCCTGGCACAGGGGTAGTGGGGAATGCTTGATAAATATTTTCTGAATTAAATGAATGTCCAGTGCCAAGGCCCAGGAGAATGGACACTGTTCACCAAAAACATGTAGTATATTCATGGCTGCATCTTCTCATCCTGCCTACCCAGCCAAACTTGCTTTTTTTGGAGGCAATACTGCCTTTTAACAAAATATCTGCAAGGCAGCACCATAAAAACAACCAACTCCTGAGATTTATGCAAACTTCATAAGAGCAGGGATTTGTTTTGTTTGTTTATGTATTCCTAGTGCCTAGGACCCGTGCCTGACATGTTCAGTCAGCCTTTTGTATCCATGGATTCCACAGCCATGGATTCAACCAACTGCAGATCGAAAATATTCAGAAAAATCTGTGACTGTACTGAACATGTACAGACTTTTGTGTCCTGACATTATTTCCTAAACAATATAGTATAACAACTACAAAATTTAGATAGCATTTACATTGTATTGAGTATTATACATAATCTAGAGATTATTTAAAGTATATCAGAACCCTGTCCCAGCCAGCTGCCAAAAAATTAAATAAATAAAAATAAAGCATACCAGAGAATGTGCACACGTTCTACGCAAACACTACACCATTTTATATGGGACTTAAGCATCCGAGGATTTTTGTTTCCACGGGAAGTCCTGGAAGCAATCCCCCACAGATACCAAGGGACGACTGTAGTAGATTTATTGAATAAAAGAAAGAAGGGTGGGGGAAGGAGGGTAGAAGGAAAGAAAAAAGGAAAGAAGGAAGATAAAGTAGATCTGGGTTCTAATGACCCACTTCTCTGCATACTTTTGGTACCTGGATAAAATGGCTTTAACCAAAGGTAGTGCAGTTTAACAGTTGAAGTTAGAAGTTTTGAAACCAGACCTTATTTGAATCTTGCCTCATATTTATTAAACATATGACTTGGGTACATTACTGGACCTTCCCGTGCCTCAATTTCCTCTTCTGTAAAACTGGGATCATTATAATTATGACAACTTCATACAGAGTTGTTGTAAAGATTAAATGTAAAAATATATTTAGCACCCTTAATGAACACTATCTCCTACCATTATGATTTCCTATTATTGATCTCCCTTAAGGAGAGAGCATATTTCTAATATAATGTATAATTTATCATCCTCACTGGAACACTTTTGAGAGTGAAAGGGGAGGGCAAAATCATCAATTGATCTACAGGTGTAAACTCAGACAGTAACAAGCAATCAGTGACATGTGGTTTCCCTACTCATTGCACAAACCTGATATCAGGCAGGCTTTCTTACATCCAGACAGAATTGTTTTGTGCAGACTGTGTTGTTGTTACCACTTTTAAAAGCAATACCACTGGCTCCAATTTAGAATGTTAAATTTGTGGGTTGCAAATGCAACCACCTCAGCAACCTCTTTAAGTGATTTCGCATTACCGTGGTGTTTCAGTCAAACATTCCCCTGTATTATCTGTGTGTGTCTGCCCTCCTCACTAGATTGAGGGCAGGGCTCATCATTTGTAGTAATATGTGGCTCAGAGAAAAAGCAATTGCAACGGATGGGCATACCACACTCAGTATTTAGGACCAAACACTACTGGCTTTATTCTATATTCAATTATCTCTGAGATGATAGGGAATTTGCTGTCACGTGCAATCTCTGTCTAAAATGGACTATTGTCTGAGAATTGTATAATTAGGTTAGAAGGCTTACTGTTAAGAGTTATAAAGTGGAATATTGATACATTCATGAGACAAACATTTATTGGGTGCTTACAAAGTGCTGAGTGTTGAAGATTCAAATATAAATAAGAACCTACTTCAAGTGTCCCAGAGAAAATGTGTGCAATATAATGTGGTTAAGTGCTGTTAGAAAGAGGAAGAAGTTACAATAGTGGTAGCAAAAATTGGGATCTGGAGGATCTGGAGAATTAATGGTACCAAAGTAATAGTATCTGGAGGATCTAGCAAAGTAAATTTTACAGAGGAAGTGTTTGATCTTTGGCCCTAGAAATGAATAGTAGTTGTCAAATGAATTAGATGGGGCAAGGACATTTAAGACAAGAGAAAAAGCATGTTCCAAGGCATACAATAGTAAAAAGTTATCTCAGACTAAAAAAACTGAAAATAGTTTGATAAAGGGTTTGATATAGGAGAAAAACAACAGACAGGGCCATCTTGGATGACGCAGGACATCACCAGTGGTTTTTAAGGAAAGAGAAGCTATGGTAGTAAGAATAGAGCATGATAATAGAAAAACAGCAATTAACCAACAAGATTTTATAAAATACTTTGAAGTGTTTTGCTGGACATGTTGAGGTAAGAATATTGTAACACAAATTTATATTGAGTATGGCATTTAAAGTTGAAGGTATCTTTATACCAATAAAAAGAAAATAAAAGCTACTTAAGTGCTTTTATTATTACTTAAGTGCTTTTTATTTATGTTTTTTACTACCTGAACTCTTTATATTAACTTTACTTAAGATATATTGTTTTGCCATCCACTATCAATTAAAAAAAAGGGTTTAGAAGGGAAAGAAAACACAAATACTTTATTAGTATCAGCATGAAATATCCTTTCAAGCACAACCTCTCTCCAAACCCTTGGAGGTAATAAATCCCATTGGCATTTTTTTTTTCTTTTTTCATCCCACTTGGGTCATACCTGTCAGCATATTGGTTCATAACGTGAGCGCACAGGTCAACTCTTACCGTATCATTTAGAAGGCTGTCTCTAGCTTGCTGTTCGACTTGGAAAAGCTAATAGTTTAGTCTTAAATCCTGAAAACCACATTCACACCTCAATTTAAGGTAATTCATGAAGGTTTTTCTACCCGTTTTAAATACTTTCTACCTAGAGTAGAGTTTTACAGGTCTTTAGTTCAGGAAATGATATAATTTGAGATTTTAAGCATTATTTTCTTTTTTTATATATCATTCTTTTTCTTTACAGAAGTAGAAAAAATGAAAAAAGTACAAATTGGCCAATTTACTACTAACACTTCGGTATATCCCTCTATCCTTTCTCTTAATATCCTTTTCTCTATCCTTCTATCTTTTATCTAAATAAATAGGTAGATAAATAGGTAGATGGATAGATACACAGATGGATAAAGATATAGATATAAGGATTCAGATCCCCGTACCAGCCAGCTGCCAAAAAAAGAAATAAGTATAGACATATAGATGTACATAGGTATTTGACACAAATGGAGTTATGCTACATATTGTTTTATAACCTACTTAAATTTAAATTTCAGTATGGCCATCCTTATATTTTATTAATTAATTCTCTACAACACCACTTAATGACTAAATATGTCATATTATTAATATGGTATGATTTGTTTAATCCTTTATAGTGGCATACTAAAATTGTTTCAAACTTTTGACAAATAAAAACAAAGTTGTGATAAAATTGTGTACAATCTTACCATTTTAGGAAATTACTTTTTTAAATTACTATTAACTTTAAAAGGACTTGGCAG
This sequence comes from Cynocephalus volans, assembly GCF_027409185.1. NCBI lineage: Eukaryota > Metazoa > Chordata > Mammalia > Dermoptera > Cynocephalidae > Cynocephalus > Cynocephalus volans. The sequence goes on along the minus strand of NC_084460.1, from coordinate 99,633,944 downwards.
TCTTCAAGAACACTACATATACCTCAAGAAAAGGTCAAAAATATTGAAGCCCAAATTTAAAAAAGATCTTTGCTTCCAGGAAGAGTGCTCACTAAATTATCAACTCATTTTTTTCCTGGCCATGACACAAAAATATCTACTGTGATGAACAGAATCACGCATATGTTTTACACAGCAACATATAATGAGAATCAGTTCACTGGTCAATTTAGTCAAACCAAGCATATTTCCAAGTATTTGTGGACAACCAAAATTTGTGATTCTCAAAATTTCCCAGACATAAAAAACCTTCTGGAAACTTCTCAGAGATGCAGCTTCTCAAAATCTACCCCCCATCTCAATTCAGATTCAGGAGGTGTGTGGTAAAATCTGCATTTTTATCAAGTATACAAGATCTGGGGGCTGCCAAACTTTGTAAAGAGCCAGATAGTAAATATTTTAAGCTTTTGTAGTCTCTGTCTCATATTTTTCTTTGCTTTTGTTTAGTTGTTGTTGTGCTCTTTTGTTTTTTACAAGCCTTTACAAATATAAAAACTATTCTTGGCAAACTGGACAATACAAAAACAGGCCCCAGGCTGGATTTCGCATACAGGCTATGATTTGCTGACCTCAGTCCCCAATGATTCTGATGCAAACAGTCAACAGATAACTATCTGAGAATTTCTGCTCAAGACCAGCACACAAGGAGGAGCACAGAAACCTGTGATTGGAATACTTTCTTAACATGCTATTATTTGACTCAAATTAGTATTACTGTTGCTCCACACTTGTCCTTCTGGATAGCAATGAAGACATACTCTTCTCCTGAATGCTTAGTTACTGTGACTAAGGGTGACTTTATTTGTTTTCTTTGGCCAAGTCCTAAAAGGACAGAACACTGATCATCTGTCTACTTTGAACTATAAGATTCTACTAACATTCCTTTGTAAAGGGCACAATGCAATTGTATTCATGTTATGGCTCATTTGAGATGTTGGTCCTGGTTCAAATTCTGAGGTGATAGACGGAACTAAAATCAATGCAGTGCAAAATACCTTGGAGTCAATAATGGTTGATTGTAGACTTTGTTCTTTTTTATACTGGTACAAAAGATTGTATTTACCAATGATAACTGCAACAGTATCCCTCATTGCACCTGTTCTTTTTACAATATGACTTTGACACTCCACCTATTAAGAGGTGGTATCAGCAACAATACTCCTTACCCCTGGAAATAGGCAGGCTTGTTACCATGGCAAAAGTGACGTTATGTGACTGCTGAGCTTAAGTCATAACAGGCGATAAAGCTTCCAACTGGCTCTCTGGGGACACTTGCATCTGGAAATCTGCTGCAACGCTGTAAGCCCACATGAAGAGCCACAGGTAAGTGCTGTGGTCTGAATGTTTATGTTCCCCAAGTTCATATATTGAAATCCTTACCCCCAAGGTGATGGTATTTGAAGGGGTAAGACCTTTGTGAGTTGATTAGGTCACGGGGGCAGAGCCCTCACAAATAGGATTACCACTCTTGCAAAAGTGGCCCCAGAGAGACCCCTCCCTCTTCCACCACGTGGTATTAAAGTGAGAAGTCAGCTGTCTATTAGGAAGTGGGCCTTCACTAGATACCAAGTCAACAGGCACCTTCATCTGGGACTTTTCAGCTTCCAGAATTACGAGAAATAAATTTCTGCTATTTATAAGTCACCCAGTCCATGGTATTTTTGTTATAGCAGCCTGAAAACACTGAGACAGCAAGTGTTCCAACAGACAGCTCAGGTGAGGACTCAGCCCAAAGCCAGCATGGATGCATGCAAGTGCCTATAGATGATTCCAGCCTGCAGCTGTTGAGTCACCACAGCCATCAAATCTTCCCAGCAGAGGCTCCTGACATCATAGAGAAAAGAAAAGCTATCTTCACTGCTCCCTGTCCAGATTCCTGACCCACAGAAACCATGAGAGATAAATATATATATATATATATATACATATATTTTTGTTGTTGTTGTTGTTGTTTTAAAGCACTTGGTTTTGTGATGATCTGTTAAGTATTTTTTTCTCAGTGACATTTGACAAATTTAATATTCATAAAAAATTTAGAATTCTGCATGGGCATCCATGAACATGGTTATGTGCAAGCATACTCCAGTGACATCTTAGGAAACCCCAAATAACCAATATTTTGTTTTTTAAGGAATTAAATTTAATTAAGGGTTTAACTGGCAAAAACAAACAATATGTCAAGTCCCAAGTCAAAGGTGTTAGATGTCTAATTAAATATAACTATATAAAATGTAAAAAGATAGCATTTCATAACTATGTTTACAACTATATAGATATTTAGGAAAATTAAAAATTAGTCACTAAAATGGCAGTTAGTTTACCAAAATAAAATATGTTCGTTATTAGAAAATAAATCTCAGCATATGTCTTTATAACTGATTTAGAGACAACTGACAGCAGAATATACACATGCACATAGCTGTATGTATGGGCACATGTGCATGTGTTTATCTATGTATCTATATATAAATCTTTATTCATTTGGAATGATAATATAAAAAAAAATCTAGAAACCAGAAGACCAAAGAAAATAAATATAACTTTTCTTAAAAGTTCTCTCTTTTTCCAAGAATAACGAAATTGTTGAGAAGAGCCATTAGCATCATTCCTAAATTTCATTTTCATTAGGAGTCCCACATTCTACTTATATCTGTCCTTGAAAAGAATAATACCTCCCAGAGAATTTTTAAAAATTCAAATTACAATACTACCATTCCTAACCATGGTCAGCATTTAAGAAAAGAACTGTTAATCTTAGAAAAAGGTCACATTCAGATTATGCCTATAAATTTGATCAAAATGAAACCATAAAATAGCAATCTTCAACTCTGCTTTTCCAGGTAGACTTATAAATTTTCCCTTGCAAGGGCTGAGCTAACTTAACATGTAATTGTGTGCAAAAAAAGCACTCACGTTGCTTTTGAAAGAAGACAATGTTCAGAGTTGCTTTTAACCTACAACCTGGCCAAAATAACTATAATATAGAAAAATCAGCATCGTGTGGCAGAGAAATTATACATTTGACCCTTCCGGAGATAAATGTACTGTAGATAAGTTACGATGCTCTAACTGAGCAAAAGGCAATTACCCTGTTTAAGCACAGTTATATATCAAGGATTTTATATGGCTGTGAGCTGGGGTGAAAGGTTAGGTAAGTGACGGTTCTAGCTTCACTACTTTTGAATGTTTATTTTTATTAGTAAGTAGCAGATTTCTTTATTAAGTCTGTAAACTGTAGTAGCAAAGCAACTTGCCTAAGAAATATCCATATATTCACTATGAATAAAATATTGCAAGAGAGTGTACAGAGTTTTAAATGCATGCCAAAACATGTTAGAACTGGAAGAGACCCAAGTGCACCCCTATTGACCTTCCTATTTCACATCTACCTCCTTTCCATCTTCTTTCTTCTTCCTTCCTCCCTCTCTCTTTTACTCCCTCTTTCTTCATACACTTTCTCTTCCCTCACTCTTTATTCTTTTGTTCAACAAAGGTGAAAAACCAGAATCACAAAAATGTTTTAAATTCACATAAATGAAAACGATTAATAAGAGCAAATACATTCTGATGTCATGTACTATGCACTATCCTAAGTGTTTTAAAAGTACTGCCTTAATTAATTTGCAAAAGTAACCCTATGAGACAGGTGCCATCATTATCCCCATTTAACAGATAAGAAAATAGAGGCACACAAATGTTAAGGATTGCCTACAGTTATATAGCTAGGTATCAGAAAAACAGGATTCAAGACTGGGCAGTGTTGGGTCCAAAATTTGCTCTCTCTACCATAGGTTCTATCATTGAATTTTTGTCATTTTATTGACACTAGGCCAAACGTACCATGATTGATTAATTTTTATAAAAAAATATTCAACTGAGAAACTTTAAGTAAAAAAGGAAGTACCCAGGAGCTCAAATTCTTGTTAGGCTTTAGAAACCTGGAAAAAATTAGAGAAATCCATGCAGAACTGAACCAGAGAGTATTTATGGAATTGCTACTCATTTTTCTCTCACTCTGAAGAATATTCTGAGAGAAAGAGGAAGTCCTCAAGGGGCCTCTTCAATTTCATTCTTCTCACTAATAAAAATTAAAATCCAAACTGTCCTTAAATTACAGAAGTTTTAAGGACATTTCTCTCAATTACTTATAGAACCAAGCCACATTCAATTCTCATTTATTCAGTCTTGAAGTTTACAGATACAAATGCTCCAAACGTTTGAGAATCCTATTAAAGAATATCTTTGGAAAACCTCAGTGAATACAGGGAATTTGGGCAGCTCAGGCTTTGCTTTCCAATGGTATTATAACTCATTTTGCTGTCAAATTTTTTTCTCGGAGATTCAGGATTAGAATTTTAAATATGGGCAAAACCTCAGATAATAGGTTGTGTAGTATTCAAAGAAAGGTTGGAAAATGTAGCATCAAACAGACTTGAATGAAAAACTTGCTTCTCCAGTTACCATCATTCATGCAAGATGGCCTTTGTAAGCCTCAGTTTCTTTATTTGTAAAGGGATCATTCCAGTACTAACCTTGTTAGTTATTTATAAGGATTAAATGGCATTATGCTGGAAAAAGTGCTAGGCTCAGAGCCTGGTATATAAATTCTCATTAAGTTTGTTTTACGTCACACTCAACAAATGCAGAAATACAGAAATCTGTCTACATCTATCGTTGGTAAGTGTGGTATGATCTTTTCAAATTCCTGTTTTGTGAATGTCTAAAAACTAGAGAATAAGGTTTCACTTTACACAATATATTGCCATGAAAATAGCAATGCTTAATACATACTTAGTAAACTTAACATAACAATTAACTGCTAAAGAAATACATGTACTTTTTAGAAATATTTTTCTATTTCAAAAAGAGTAGGGTACATCTATATAAAACAATTATTTGTTTGTGGCATACAGATAACCTGAAAACATAATATTCATATAAAGAGAAATTACCTTTGGATTTTGCAAATATTTCCTATAATACTAGTTTAGCTTTTTTTAATTAAATGACCCACATATAAGCAAATGTTTTAAATCCAGCCCTAAGATAGGAATCATATATCAGCAGGAGGTCAGCAATAGTCACTAACTACCATACTCTGGCAAGTTGCTTAGCAACTCTGGAATTGCAATTTTTTAGACTCTTTATTTTGGCTAACAAATACTTACTGAATATCTACTACATGCGTGTTGCTGAGAGATACAAACAGCTCCATAAAGAGAATATTATTTTTATCATTTACTCCTATGTTAAAACTGGTTCTAAGCAGTTTTATAACTTGCCTATTGTCTAACAGGAGGGAAATGAAAGAAATTGAGTTTGAATCACAGCCTGATATCTTCCAAAGGACTTGCTGTTTTTCATTCTACTGTCTTTTGGGAAGCCCTAAATCACTATCTTTGGAACCACACCATATCCATCTCACAGTGTTATGAAACTGCTTCATTGTTATCCAAATTGTAATATTCACGAAGAATAGGGAAACTACCTTAGCTTTCTTTTGTATTTCCTGGAGCAGTGCTATTTAGTGAGTGTTTCGTGGGATGCTAATTTTCAGTGAAAGGCTATCACTAGTCCCTGGTCAAATTTTACAGACATTAACAGTGTTAAAATTTTATGGCAATTTGACAAAATAATTTTATGTCTGTTGGACCTAATGATAAAATATTTGGGTATGTATTTTGCATGTTTTGTTTTTAAACATGATTCTTATCTCTTTAGCTCTTTTTAAAAATTGCAACTTTGGGGAGTATAAGTGAAGGACACTATATTCCACATATTTAAAAAAAGCAATTTGATCTGTTTTGGTATACGTGTTAACCCATGAAATCATTACCTTAATCAAGACAACAAACAATTCCACCACCCCCACAAGTTTCCTTGTGCACCTTTGCAAGCTATCCTTCACCATGGTCCCATAAATAATAAATGACAAATGGATCTGTGACTGTGTTCCAATAAAACTTTATTTACAAAAACAGGCACATCAGTACTGATTTGGTCCATGCGCCATAATTTGCTGACCCCTGCTGGAGAGTCATTCTACTAACTTTGAAAAGCACTTTTAAGTGAATTAAAAACAAAAAGAGAAACAAAATCTACCGGATTTTTGTTTCTAAAACTATGTGGAGTCTAACTGAAGTATTGTTGGAACAACCTTAGTAACAGCTTATCTTCTATTTTGAGATGTGCCTTCATTTCAGAACCTTGGTTTGGTTTTAACTTTATCAAGTGATCTTTAGTAATACAGCATATAAATAGCTCATAATGGCTGTTTTATTCTCAAATTCATTTATTTTTGACTTTCATTCAAAAATTAGCTACGTTAAACATAAGACGTTTTGTAGAGGAAGAAAGTCATGAACACTTTATAACCAAACATTCCATGTCGGGCTGGCCAGTTAGCTCAGTTGGTTAGAGCGCAGCCTTGTAACAAACATTCCATGTCAAGGGGTAGGCACTTTGGAATAGATAAACAGATTCAAGATCATTATATAAGGAATAATTCTTCTTCAATGTTCATGCAGAGTATGAAGTAAATAACCCCTTAGAATTCCCTGGAATGGAGAAAACACACATTTTAAACTAAAGTCAGTTCCAAAATACCATCTCTGTAGAAATGGAAAGCACACATAAAAGAATATCTCTTTCCCCTATCTCCTCACCAAATACTCTGAAATTATGAATGGTGAACACTCATCCTTAGGTTTCATGAAAACCTGAGTTACCAAGGTACTAATTAGCTTTTCAACTATCAGAGCACTGTTTTCCCCACAATATAATTCATTGATCACAACAACATTATGTTATGCAATGTTGCTTTTCTAGATATTGTTTTTGCAAAATGAACAATCACTGTCATGACATCATTGTGGAAAAAGAAATATAGCAAACAAAAAGCAGCAATAATATGGCAATGATCCAAAATATCCTATCTTTGGGGCCGGCCCGTGGCTCACTCGGGAGAGTGCGGTGCTGATAACACCAAGGCCCCGGGTTCGGATCCCATATAGGGATGGCCGGTTTGCTCACTGGCTGAGCGTGGTGCTGACAAAATATCCTATCTTTATTTTTTAAAGTTTGCTAGACTTATCATACTCTCTGCATTCCTATTAATCTTATACTCTAGGGGAAAATATATGCTACAAGAAGTGATTATAAAACATGAGATTCAACTAGAATGCCATTTCCTAACTCATATTACAACATTAGTTCCCTGATTAGCTAATTTGTATATCAGAACAAATTTATTTTATAGGTTATTCATTAGAGAAGAAAGCTTAAAAGAATGCAACATACCAAAGGTTTACAATTGGAAATCTTATATTTATTGCTTACTCAAAAGTTTTTCAGTCAGAAACTACATGTGTATGTGTGAGTCTGTAGGTGTATAAACTGTAAAAGTTTCATTTTTCCCAGGGCTATTACCCTATATCACCTCCACCACTACCAATCAATTGCAAATTTTGAAATAAGGGACTGAAAAGGCAAAAAGACAGATCAAACTATTCTATAGAAGATAATACAATAACCAAAATATCTCTGAGGTCTATTTTGTTTTTCTTTTTTAATTGGTCACAGTTTATGTCAAAGATACATGAACCAGAATTTTTATTTTGAACCACGTTTTCATTCCACATGAATGTAGAAAGTTTCATGCACCTGCCAATGGCTCTTAAGATCTTCAAAGAACACTCAGGCAACTACATGATAGTCTCTCGTTAATATTGCTTTATAGAGACACAGCATCGGAAGAATATTTGTCAGTCAGAACAACATTATACATAAAAATGAATATCTTCTGCAGTTGATTTTCAAACCTCTATATGAACAATCACATCAAATTAACATTATAGAAAGCTCTTTGAACATGTAGCTCTTTTCAACTTTTGAAATGTCTGAAGTTGAATAAGCTAATATGCTAGAAATAGAAAAGCAAGACCTTAATCTTACAGTAGGCAGGACGGTGCATTTGCAGTACTCATTTTAAAAAATATATTAGTATTCTCATATAGTGCACAGACCACCTGACTTGATGTAGGCAGGCTTCTTCATAAACCCTGTCAATGTTCCACTAAAAAGGATGGCAGGTAAAAGACAAGATCATAGACAATATCCTGCACTTCCTCTATTATAATATTATTCCGACTATTTTTTATTACTTTTTAGTTGTATTTTTCACTACATTGTGTATTCTTTGGGACAAGATTGGTGTTTTTCTGTTTGAGCACTATTTCCCTAGTGCCTAACACAACGCCTGTCACATAGTTGGTATTTAATAAAAATTTCTGAATGACTAAGTTTAATATATCATAAAACCAACAGAACAATATCTAAGCTTTGCATTATTGTTGTTATTAAATAAGAAAATGATAAACATTTATATTACTCTAGCATCAGAGCTTCCCGAAGTGAGATCTGAGGGTTACCAATGTAAAGTCATCCAGGTTAATAGTTAAAAACAGATACTCTTTACTTATTTCACACATTATCAGTCTGAAGCACTTGGTTAAGAAACTTAAATATAGTTTTTAAAAACAAACTCCCAAGACATTCTATTACACAGTGAATGCTGAAAAATTCTACTTTAGAGGCTAAAAATAGGAGATAGATTATTGTTGTCCGTAGTAGTAGCAGTACAAGTAATAGAAACAGTAGAACTAAAAAAATAATTGTGGAATGACTGGGTTAGATGAATCATTGATTATTGTGATCTTATGTGTCAGACACAAAGCTAAATAGTTTATAGACATTATAATGTCTTAATTTCTATTTCATCTCTAACATGCATACTTATCACAATTTCAGGATTAGAAAACTGAGATTCAGAATAGCTAAGAAACTTACCTAAGGTCACATACCATAGAAATGTAAGGAAGTTAAATATATGACCACAGCTACAAAATCTTCTACAAACAAGTATCCAGTTCTATCTAATTCCCAAGCCCAAATGTTGCCCACTAAGGTATAGATCATAATGGGCACTATATCTATCAATTCAGTGTATTTATCACTGAAAGCAAACATATTCATAGAATTTGGGAGTCATTTCCCTTTAAAAATAAAAAATTTCCTACAGTAAAGCAAATTATTTGAGTAACATCAGTTATTCTAGCTCATAGGACAAATTATTTTTATTTTTAATATTTATTATTAAAAATTATTATTATGATAAATTTTTATTATTATTAATTTTACCTATTTGGAGAAGATACACAACAAGCAATCAAATTTTAGTTGAACTATTTTAATGATAGTTTATTTATCTATTATTTATTTATTACTAAAGCTTAATTATACAGATTATTTTACCTGAAGAAAAAAACTTTGTGATGAAGCTTTGAAATGGAATGCCATAGTCGAATTAATATTTATGAAGATTAACTAAGTGTTGGAATCTACAACGAGGAGATATGATTCATCCTTTCAAAACCTGATGCAGTTTAATAATAGAATGTTTCCAAAGTCATAAAGAGATTTCCCACAAGAAACTGTAAAACCCATTTGTATCCATATCTCATGAAACAAAGCGTAGGTCAATGTGGAGGAAAAACATCTCAGTTATAAGGATATGAAAGGGAAAATATGTCTACACTATGGGAGGAAAAGGCTGATTTTAAAAATCAGAAGTTCCAAGTAATTCCCTTTTCAACGAAATACTACTTTATTATTCAACAGAAATACCCTTAATTAGAAGGGCACAAATAGATATCTTTCTGCAGCCAATAGTTCCCATACCTGGAAAGATACAGAGAAATTAAGCCAGGATGAATAAATAAAGTTAATCTAATGTTTGGAAATACAGGAAAATAGTCCAGGCTTTGGTGTTGTTGCTACTGTCTTGATTTTATATAGTGCCACTATGCCCATTATTAGAGTGAGAACATCTAATTCAGCTTCAGCAGTTTCTTTGTTTTGATGATCTGATAGTGCCTGGCTAATGATAGGCTGTTAGCTATATCCTAACTGGTAATGCAGCAACTCCTGGGGAGAAAGCAATGAAATGTTATACTCTGCAGCTCTGGTGAAAGAGACACTGTAAGTTGCACTGCATGCCTCCATCAGGGCTCAATATTACAAAAATAATTTTATGTCTTTAAAGTTTTCAATAAATTGTGAAACTTTGACACTGGTGAGCATGTTTAAAATACTACCAATAGAAAAAAAATCTCAACATAAAACTCTGCCATCACTGGATTGATTTCATCTATTAAAAACACATAAAAATGGTTGAAGTTATTTGAGTCTACTCAATCATTTCTACATGAGAAAAGAAATCTAAACTCTTGAATTACAAAATTCAAGGTGAAAACATGCAGTAGAAGTCACCTTATCTCACAGGCTGAGGATTTGTTCAGGCCTTAGTTCCTCACAACATAGGATCTAGTCAGGCTGGTTTTCATACCTCTTCTTTACTTAAATGCTTGCCAGAATTTTCCATTCTGTTCTAATCAACAGTTTCATAGTGTCCCAAACACTATCTAAATTTCTGCATCCACGTCTTTGTTCTTATAACCCAGCAAATCTGGATCTTATCTAGGATTGCAGAGGTAGTTAACATTCTGGTACTGCCACGAAGATGCCCCATGAAGATTTGTTTCATTCCCCTGAATTCTGATAATAAACCACTCTTTATAACTTTCTATTTGACAAAACCAACTAAGTCCTTAATAATGACAGTAAATGTTGCAGGACCTTCACCTTAGTACCAGAAACTATTGTAAATGCTTTACATAATTCAACTCATTTAATCTTCATAATAACCCTATGATATAGGCACTTTTAGTATCCTTCCCATTTTATGAATGAGAGTGAGACAGTGAAATGTTATGTGACATCCTGAGTCACAAAGCTCCCGAGGGGTTAGAAACAAGAATGAAATGCACCTAGAGAGCTCCAGAACTCATGATCTTAACCCCTATTCTATATTGCACTGTACATTGTTTTACACAAATACATAATTTTACCAAGTAGATATTTCTCAAACTGTGAGATGGGCACTGATTATTGGATGATCATTACATAGTTTTAGGTGGTATACAGACATGGACTTATAGTCAACAAATATATTTTGGTTGATTCAGTCTCAAAATACCTGTTTAGTGGAAAAAACATACCTCATTTGTGTAAAACCTATGTTCTCTTAAAAGTGTGAGGAAAGAACTATCTTTCATCAAGTGACCGATAGTATGTCAAGTATTTTATTAAGTCAAATGTGATTCTATTAAATTCAATCATAAATGTGATATATGCAAAGTGCATTGAAAATATTCATCTTATTTAAAGGAGACACTAAATAATTATTCTTTTTGGTATATAATGTAACTTTGTACTTTTTCAAAGTTATTCATTTAAATTTTGATTTTTCATTCTTGTTAAAAGTCTATAGAAAGCTTTGTTTAAGTCTATCTTCAAGACATACAATGAGTTTTGATGAATATTTAAGTAATGAAAACAATAGAAATAACAGTAATCACCCCTACCTTTCCTGGAAAGAATTACTCAGAATCACTCTAAGTTAGCTACATCCACATGTGTAGCACCAAAACAGCTACACTAGGTGTGTATGATACAAAGAATTATTTTTCAAAAAATTACAGGGAGTAAAACATAAAAAATAAACCTACCATATCTATTTTTTCCATTGTTTATAAACTGCCCCGTTTGACTTGGTCCTTGAACTTCTGCATTCCAATGTTTTTAAAATTAGTCACCATACATGTTATTTAGTCAGTTTCCTTTTACATTCTAAATAGACATGAGCTTTTCCTCCTTTACGTCCTTGCTGAACAGACTTCTCTCAGTAAGTCTATGGTCTATGCAAAGTGGACTAAGAGAGAAATAAAGATGGCTTTGACTGGAGCAAAGATACAGCAGAGGAGATTCAAGTTAAACAATTTCACTATTATTGAGTACATACTATGAGGGTACTTCAAAAAGTTAATGGAAATATTTGTATTATCTTTCAATTCTATTTTCCACGAACTTTTTAAAGTACCCTCGTACATGGTAGCATAATGTTTAATTATTTACATACAATATGTCATTTATTCTTTACAAAAATCCTATGAGATAGGTTCCATTGTAAGGAAAAGGCTGCGAAATCTTAAAGAAATGTTAATTAACTTGACCACAGTTACACAACTAGTAAGCAAACAGGGACAAGATTCTAGACTGGCCTGCTCATTTGTACATATATAAATCTTTTGTAAAGCAAGGAAACAAGTAAGATAAAAGACAGTGATTCCATACCCATACACAGTCCGATGCTGTTAACTGAAGGAATTATTGAAAGGGACCCTGAAATCCATACGGACAAAGGTCATTTTCTCAATCAAAAAGGTAGCAAAAATAGAATAACTTTATTTTAGAATAATACATATGATATATATCATAGCATATATTTATATAATCATATGTGCACATACACACAAGCATACTTACATATATTAATATGTATAATACTTAAAAAGATAACCTAAGGTCATGCAATTTCTTCAATCATAGATCTGCAATTTTAGAGGAGGATAATGAACATTGAATGAGGAAAAAGGTGAAGAAGCATCAGAACACTTTTGTTGGCTGTGTCTTTCATCATTATTTCCCTAGATACGGCAGTGAGAATCACTCTTTAAAACATAAATCAGATATTTCACTCCCCTCACTAAAATCCTTCCATGATTCCCCATTACACTTGGAATAAAATCCAAACTTCTGAACTTGGCCCACCACAAACACAGAGCCCCTCTCCTCTGCTCCCTATGATCCTACACATGGCCCACTTTTCCAGCCTTAGTGCTTCAGTACAAGCTGCGGCCCTCCTTGGAATGCTCTGCCTCTAGCTTTACATGACTGGCTCCTTTATTTTTTCAATTTCAACCTAAATGTCATCTCCTAAGAGATGCATGTCTTCCATATAGCTGCTTTTAATATCTGTTTCTTATGAGTTTTTCTTCACTTATCTATAAGTTTTGTGTGGTCAGGGGACCCTACAAGTTTCATTTTCCACTGTACATGTGAGCTACTCAATTAATCAACCATGAATAAAGGAATGTCCAAAGACAGTGATATTTGTATTTAAGCATTAATATTCCAATCTACTGCATTCACCAATGAAACATATATTTTTCCCTCAGCTACATATTTTTAACTCCTTCTTATTAAAGTTATAATTAAATTAAGCTATGAATATTGCAATTTAACTATGGTTTATAATTTGATGAGCTAAATATTAAAATTGGCTGTAATAAAATTATTATTACTTTGCTTGGCAATTTCTGTTTGTTAGTAACTGATTCGGAAAATAAAATCATGCATCTCTTCTAAACAAGTCAATTTTCTTTAATCATAATCATATTATAAACTTCACAAAAGGATAGCACAATAACAAATTTTGCAAGTTCCTTAATTTCTGTGCTACAGTTTTCACATCTATTAAAAGAACATATTGAACTGAATGACTTCTAGTATCCTTCAAGTCCTTACATTTTACAAACCAAATTTTTAACTTACATTTTCTGATTATTTAATTGCATTACATCATTTTAATTCTATAAAATACATAAAGAAAAAATACATGGAAAACTAAAATGGTAGCTATAGTTTTCTGTGTTTAATTTTTAGGATATTTCCACCTGTTCAATACAGAAAATATGGGACAGAGCATAGAATATTCTGGAACAAGTAAGATATCTTTATGTTTTTCTCCATTTTATACTACTGTTATGAATGTAGTCCTATGACTCAATTCTATGCACAGCTGGTTTGATTTATGAACTTCATTAAGACATGTCTTCTTCTAATAATCACTCTAACAGAGAATAGACATAAGTCTTTTTGAACTGAACTTCCAAAAATTGAGGGTTGTATTCTAACCCTGCAGTGCCAAGCTAACAAAACTATAGAAAATATTGTTAAAAGTACCACAGAACCTGATGTTTTTGTCCTATACCTCTGTGCCTAGCCAAAGACTATAAAAAAGAAAACAAATTAGCAGTTTAAATGATTTTCTCTCATTACTTGGTAATAGGATATTGAAAAATGGTGGCACCTAGATATGTGGTAATAAAACTACATGGCAAAGGAAACACTGGTATGTTTTTGAAAATTATTTTTACTTTTTTGAAAATCAAAGATCCTATGCAAATATTATTTCTCCAAAAATGATTTTTTGTCTAGATCCATCAGTGGACAAAAATCATTACTGTGTTGTTTGCTTAATGGTAATTCTCTATTTCCTTCTTTCTTTCTACTTTTATTAATTGGAATTCTACTGTAAAAGAATACATGTCTCTTCTCCAGCTTGAATAATATTTATTTATTTATTCGATTACTTATATCACTATGTAGTCGTGGTTGTGTATTTAATTCTATGGGTTAAAAACCCGAACCTGTCATTTATTTTGTTTTTCTACTTGTTATCAGGAGCTTCTCCTGGTCAGTTCCTGTGTTTTTTCCACAAGCCCCCTTTAAGAAAGTCTTTTTTGTTGACACTTCCTTAAACTCTGTCAGCACAATATGTTTGAGACTCATTTTGTATTCACCCTACCTCATCTGGAATCAACAACTTTTCCAAGAAGTCCTTGTTACTTTTATTGCAGAATGAGGGACCTTCTACAAATAAACTGATCAGTGCTCTTCGCAAGTGTCAAATTCATGAAGGACAAGGAAAGACAAAGGAGCTTTTACAAACTGGAGTGACTAAAGAGAAATAACAACTAAATGCAATGTGAGATCCTGAATAGGGTCCTGGAACAGAAAAACAGCATTAGAGAAAAAATTGATGAAGTTTGAAAAAGATCTATCATTTAGTTAGTAGTGTTGTACTAATGTTAATTTCCAGATTTTGAAAATTGCTCTTTGGCTGTATATGTTAATATTATGTGAAGAGGAGATTGGGGGATGTATGGGATCTGTGTCCTATTTTTGCAACTTTTCAGCAAGTCTCAAATTAATTCAAAATAATAAAAAAAAAATAGTGTATCTTATTAATAAGGTAAAACCATTTACATTTAGTTTATTATATACTTTCTTCCACCACAAAGGAAACAATGGAACAGATACTAATAAATGAACGGTACAATGGAGAGCTCTAATCCAATCCCAAACATTGAGTGATAGTATTTTCCTAACAAATGAATGTTTTGACCTTTAAAACTCTGAGAAGACGATTTCTAAAAGTAATATTCTATGTGAATTCTTAAAATAAAATTTTTTTTTGCCATATTTGAATATTTTAACATTAAATCTGGTTATTTTAAGCAGTTTTAGAAGTAGAACTGGCAAAAAATTAAATGGTTCATTGTATAATGGCCTTGTTTAAAAAAAATAACAAAAGAAGAAAAATATTGTAAGAATTTAAGTGGCTTGGTTGTAAAATTCAATTAAATTAATTAACTTTATTGAGCACATATTTTCTGTCCAATATTCTTCAAGACATAATACTAAATTGCTAGATAGGGACTGTGGTATATAGTAAAAATGGCTACAATTCTTTACTCCATCCTTGATCCACACATTTTGCAATGCAACTCTACAGCTACTTCCATCAAAAGGTAGAATCTATTGCACACTTCTTTAATCTGGCATGGTTTGGGGACTTGCTTTGACCAAAACACTACAGCAGAATTGATAGTGTGCCAGTTCCAAAATGTCTTTTCTGCTTTCACTCTCATGGACCCTGTCTCTGACGTGAGAACAAGGCTGGGTTAGCCTGTTGGAGGATGAGAGGTCACATGAAAGAGAGCTCAGTTGTCCCAGCTGAGGCCATATTAGACTAAACATCAGTCAGTCAACAACCAGACCCTTGGTCAGCAGAATCACCTACCTGATCCACACAACCGATTGCACAAATAAGCCCAGCTGAGCTGTAGACTAGAGAACAGTAATAAATTCTTTTCGTTTTAAGTCACTCTGTTTGGAGAGTTTCTTATACAACAATAGCTGACACAGGAATTTATTTTTTCCATTTTGCACAAAAGGAAACTGAGGAACAAAAAAGAAATTCCCCAAGCTTGCAACAGAAGTAAGCACAAAGTTGAAGTTCCACTGACTCCAAAAAAGTTGAAATCTGTCTGACTACAAAATCCAGGTTTTCTAATATGCAGCAATTTCTCCCCAAATTTAGTGCGTTCTTATTTTCGTTTCTGTAAGAATACCAAGTACCTTCCCTAGACTCAACTTATAAACTTATTAGATCCAATTATAAGTGAATAATCTATTCTGAATAACCACATGCTAAAAACTATTCTGATTAAAGATATATTGATTATATTTGATATGCTTTCATAATTATCCCCAAATCATCTCAATCATATGCTTTTATCTAACATGCAATCAAATGTTACACGTAAAAATTAAGTACTACAATAGGTGCTTTCAAAATACACCTGTTTATATTTATTTTTAATAGCATACTTTATTTTCATCACACATACCTGTATTTAATATGGATTTCTACAAATATAATTACATAAACATTCTTGAAGACATTTGACACAATTTTATTTTCAATTTTAAAATACAAAAAATAAAATTATAAATCAAGCAAAGAAAATTCTGATGAAAATTCTGGAGGTTCTTTATTTCAACTGTCTGTTATACACAAATACCTTTGGGGCCAGGTTGCAGCCAATGCTTTCCTTAATTTTTAATACCCTAACATTGATCATTCAAAAAAAACCAAAGAGTAATATAAATATCTAAAACAAATGAAAGTGAGACTTAAGTGCAACTTTCTTTTAATTAAACCATAAAGTACAGGTTCTAAATAGTTAATCTCAATTGATCTAGAAAAAACTTTCCAAGTAATTTATAAACAACTTTAAATGGGCAAGATAGTTAGTCTGTCTCTAACCAAGGTTATGTTGTGTCAGAGGTATTCCAGCAAACTGATAATAGTATTCTAGAGTACCTGAAATGAAACCCAGAGGATATTTTCTGAATCACAATTTCTACAATTAAAGGATATCTTAAATAATATCAAAGCTATCGTTGCACTGCATTTATATTCGGTTTCAGGTCTTTGTTCAATGTCATTGAAATGAAGTTGTGACCAAGCATTTTAAACATACATTTTTGCCTTGAAATGTAAATGCATTTTAACCACAGTAAGCATAATGCAAATGTGCTCTTTGATGTTATGTTTCTTTTCATCAACAAGTTTTTGATTAAATTCATGATCAGTTAAAAATTGGGAATGAAGAAACATTTGAAGAATATTGAAGTAACCTTTTATTTTTTTTTAATAGACCATGTGAAAATTCAATCCTCTTTGCTCCTTTTATGGATTGATATTAATTTAAATTTTCAAAATTGGAAGTAACTGCTGAAAAATTAAATCAAATTCTTAATTTTAAAAGAACTCCCAGCATGTAACAAATAAAGTTTCAAATAAGAACTATTGCCTGAAACACTTTATTGCCACAGGTGTACCAGGAATGATGAACAGGCAGAAATAGAGCTCAAAACAACACACATGAATTCTAACAGAGGTAAAGATACTAGATGCTATGTAATAGAAACTATGTAAAGATATACGAGGGTACTTCAAAAAGTTCATGGACATATAGAATTAAAACACAATACAAATCTTTCCATGAACTTTTTGAAGACCCCTTGTATTTTGCATTTCTAACCTCTCCAATTTATGAAATATAATACATAATATATAATATTAACTATAACCATAAGATTGTGAGGTTGGTTGGGTAGAAAGTTAGCTTACGTTTTTTTCCCTAAAATTATTATATTATTATATGACGCAATTCAAATCTTAATCAATTGAAATGATTGACTTATTTTATTTTACTTACTATTTACCTAATAAAATGATCTCAATGTAACCTTATTAAACAAAATACTCCTTGAACATCTGACATTTCAGTCAATAGCCTGAGTCCTGGAATCAGACAGCATGGGTTCAAAACCTGGCTCTACCACTCAAAACAACTCTATGAAGTTGTCTTTCTTTACTTTAAAGTGGGGAAAACTAGGCTTAGAAAGTTACCTAACATTCCAGTGTCAAACTCTTAATTAACAGAGTTGTGAGATAGTCACCTCAGTCTAATTCCAAAGCCTAGCTCTTAACCACTAAGCCATGATGCTTCAATGTGAGTAATATCAAACATTACCTGCATGAGCTTTATTACTGGGATAACACAGAAGATGATATGACACCTCCAAGACAATATGACAACATGCTGCCATCCTTTAAAATATACTACACACACGCACACACACACACACAAAATAATCCATCCAATTTACTGTTAAAAATTTTTCTAAGCTTTACAATTAGACTATTTGAGTTTACAAATATTTCTATTTTAATAGTTAGTAGACAATCAGATACCAGGTCTCCAAGATTGTCTTATTTTCTGGAACTCTTAGAACTTGTCCACAGCAAATAGTTTGTAGAATTAAGCTATAGCAGTTATTTTTTCTTATTCAAGTCTATCAAGTAGCAATTAACCTTTAACTCGCTTCATTTTCTCTCATCTCAAACATTTCAACAACCGAAATAAAACTCTGCTAAATCCCCGCCCTTTCATCAAAACTTGTACACAAAAACATCCAAAAGTGGAGAGAGGGAATTGTAGGGTTGCAGTATGTGTGTTATCTTTATTCCCTTACTGAATCTAAAGCCCTTGAAACTCAGCTACAAAGACTCTGGGCATCAGAATTCTTTTTTCTCTAAACTCCTTGCAGACTGGGGATGTTGATCCTGCAATAAATTCATCTTTAATAAAATGGAATTAAAAATGTCCTTTAAAGTTTATTATAACTGAATTTTACTTCTGTGAGAAAAATTTCCTTTCTAAAGAAATTTCTGTGGTATCGGAGGAACTTTCACTTAAAATCAATTTTAAGTCATCACTATGTCTAGCACTTTACATATATTATCGTCTTTTATTCTTCCTACAACATTATTATTATTCCAATTTTACCTACAGGAAACTGAGGCTCAACAAATTAAGTAACTTATTCAAAGTATCATGGCTATAGAGATTCAAAATTATATTACAAATTCAGATCTACCAACTTCCCAAGTCCATGCCAACACCATATGACATCAAACATTCATTATCTAATGTGATCTGTAATGCAATAAAATATAAAGACAGAAAAAGTGGACCATGCATATGAAATATGTAATCTCTTGCTTACAGGGATAATAAAATTCTTTTGAAAACTAATTCTAGACTTTTACTTTCCTTAGTCTGGACTTCATAAATCACCTGCTTTAATTCTTCAAACTTCCCAATTAGACAACACTAACATTCCCTACTCATATTTTTAATGATATTGGAAATATTATGAATAGTAATAATAATTTCAAAATGTGATTCATAAAACTATTTTTCATTAATTTGGTACAAAAGAAAAATTAACTCAATTGGCAGACATAGAGAAAGGAATGAAACAAAAAGAAAACACAATTTACTGAGTACCACTTATGATGCAATATATTATCTGATTTGGTTTAATCTTCAAACAACAATAAATCAGTGAAATAACTATTTATCCCTTTTTTCAAATGGGAATCCAAGTTTCAGAGCGGTGAACTGACTCACCAGGTGACACAGTTAGTGAATGGCTTCATTCGAAGGCAGCTGCCCCCAAAACCAACCAAAACCCAGAGCTTCTATACCAGGCCAGGTATCGTGTGAGTGCATGTTATTTGTTAATCAGGTGCCTAGGCTGGAGACTGAGGCAGTAGCAGTGCAAGACAAGTTAACAGTAAACTGGGTTTTTCTTCCATAGTGTATTCAGAGTAAACCATTTTGTTAACAGGTTTGTCTTCAAGCATTGTTTGCACAGACAGATAATGAGAGATGATCCTGTGACACCTGAATAAGCCACCAGAACACTTACAAGTGATATTAACATTTATGTCAACAATACTTCTATGATAGCTGGAACGTGGTTTCATTAAAGAAGAGTCTAGAAATTCAGTAATATACTGATTGGTATGAGAAGTTGAAAATATTTTATAGGGAAAGTTCTACCAAAACTCTTTTCATACTAATAAGTCATAGTACTACATTTCATCCAGTCTATGTTACCACTGATTATACTATGCACTAAAAGATACTTTAAAATTTGAAGAAGCGGCCAATGGCAATTGTAAGGTACGGTCAAATGGAAGGTGCATCCTAATTTCAGGTATATTAACATGGAAAAATGTGCATCTTAGAAACCATGAAATATCACAGAATTGTCAATGTGTTTTAATGTTAAAATACATTGGGATACTTTGAAAGCAAACACAACTGGTTTATAATGTTCAAACCATTAGTCTCTAAGTCCAAATATGTTTATAAATAATCTTGCCAGCAGAGAGATGAGAGATTAAGGCCACAGCACAAGGAAGCCCTGGGGAATTATAACAACAGGAAAATATCAACATATAATTCTAAATTGTGCTGATCATGAAGCAGACCATTGCCAACAATTAACTTTGTCCTATTTTGTTCTATCTAAAAATTTTCTTTTCTCAGCCTCACTGTTAGGAATAGCCCTTAAATTGTATAAAATTAACAAGCAGAAGAAAGTCTGCCAAGGGTAGAAAAGGAGGGGTGAATATGATTTTATCCATTCGCATTAAATTGCTCAGGAAACAAATCAGATTGACAGAAAAAACATCCTTTAGGTGCTTTGCCCCACACATTGGTTACCTAGGATTTCAATGAAACATTTAGCTATTGCAGCCTTAGGGCATCCATGTATTGACAGTTTATATAAGTTTTCTTCACCTAATTTGTTCTGCTATTTGTAAGGAGAGGAAAAAAAAATAGTTACCTTAGCAACTGCAAGGTTACATTTTATCTTGAAGCTGCAGAGCTTTCTCAAAGAAGGGGGGAAAAAAGGTGTATCCATGCTGACATTTCCTCCTCTTTAGGTGATGGCTTTAGTAGTCATGTTGAGAATTACATGCAAACGCCTATGTGTTCTTGCTGCACCACTCCCAAAGTATTTTGCACTGATTGTCTTCATTTTTTTAATGGAAAATGAGAGAATTATCAATATTAAATATGTGTATAAAGAAATTGTCAGACAGAGGCTACCACGTGGTTCATCACAGCTGACCTTCGTTATTTCTGTGAGAAGAAATTGGTGTAAAATTGGCAATTGTTATAACGGGAAAATAAACATCCTGTCAAGTGTCAGTGGCTAAAAAGTCAATTCCCAGCCCTAATGGAAGTAAGCCTGTCTGCAGGAGAATAGATTTTTCAGAGAGTACTAAGTTAAAAACACATTTTAACAATTTAATTCTAAAATCACTCTAACCGCTGTGGTTCTTGCAGCTTACATACTTGAGGCTACATAGTAAAAGGGCACTTGTCAGATGTTAGCACGTGACTTCGGCAACGTCTGAAGTATGACTGATTTTTAAAAGTTCAGGAGTAAGGGAGACAGACAGGAAAATGAAATATAAGGTATATTAGGTCTTTTATCCCTAAAAATAACTGAAACACAAATTGAAATAGTTTAATAAAAAGGAACGTAAACTCTAATGACATGGCTTCTCCAAACTCCAGGCTCCATTTCCTCAATGCTGTAAGACAGCCCTGCTCTACCTGGGTTCCCCGTCCCTGCACCCCAGCCTGGAATCTTTCTCCAGGCGTTGAGGAAGGGAAATCTTGCTAGTCACCTCTTTCCTTTCTGTCTCTCAGGGACCACTTCCATCATTCCCTGATGCCAGTGTCTTAGGGCCATTGTTTCTGTTCTATGCACAATTTTTGTTTCAGGCAGAAGGGTAAATCTAGTCCTTGCTATTTGATTTTAAGCAGAAGCACAAGTCTTTTCTCTTCCTCAACATTCTACTCCACAAATACCTCTGATTGATTGCCCCTGCTTGTGCTCTATTCTCACTTATAGATTAGTCACTATGTCTAAATGAAACGGTAGCCAAGAACTGAGTCACATACTCAAACCTGTGATCTACGTGTTCTACTGCCAACTTCAAGGAAAAAGTAGAAATATATGCCAGACCACGCAAACTAATAGCTATCAGAATCCACTTCAGAAAACATGTTCTCATTTCTAAAAATGACGTTTTGGGGCCTGCCAATTCCATTGTACTTATTCCTGATTTATTGTATCAAGCATTCCCTGAGCACATTCTGTGTGTCTGGTGATGTAGTAGTAGCCCCGGAGAACACTAAGACGAACACGACACAAGTGTGGTCCAGGCAGCTCATATTACAGCGTTTTCCTTGCATGCTACTCGCCAGTCTTGAGAAAGCATCCACAGACCCTACCTCCTCTGTTCCACACCACGGCTCTGAGATAGACTTGGCTTAGAATGGTACTGTATGGATTTTGGACCAACCTTTCAAAGGCCTCATTTTACAGATGAAGAAAAAAGGCAAGAGGAGGATCTAGGAACATGTCAAAGGTGAAGTGGCTATTAATTAGCAAACTTGATATTGCTGAATTGTTGAATACGCTGAAGTATTGAATATCATCAGTATGTTGTGAACAGATGTCCCTCACGCTCTGCTACCCTTTCTAACACACCACAGAGTGTCGTCCTGTCTGGACTGCAGGACTGGGTATTAATTCCCACCTTCATCTGTGAGGTTTTATTAACTGCTTTTTCAGAAAAGCAAATACAATACCTCATCCTTCACTGAATAAAACTCACTTGCTATTTTCTTATCTTTTTACTTCTCATCCCTCATTCTCCACCCCAAAGTCAAGGAATACTGTTCTTTTTTCTTTAGCTCACTCATAAAACCTGCATTTAATAAACTGAAACATTTTTATAAAGTAATATCGAGTGGAAAAAAATGATAACAAATCTCTGTATAAGAAGTGATAAAGTATTTGAAAAATATATAAAGTTATATACACACATAAAGACTGTAAGATAATATGCCAAAATATTAACATATTTTTTAAAAAAATATGGGTTCCTCATTTATGGGTAATGTTTAGTGTACATTAAAATCTACATAATTTTTTTGTTTTGCTTTATAAATGTTTGACAATTAGCATGTTTTATATATAAAGGAAGAAAAATAAAGTCATTCTTAAGACAAACCTCTAAAAAAAAATCATCTATGTCCTGATTGATTGATATCTTCCCTGATTAGCTCAATTTAAAAAATGTTATTACATGTACTTTATCTGCACTACGTTATTGCATAAAGTATTACAACTATTATGATACATTTTATATGTGATTATTTACTATCTCTACCTGTATGGTATGATACTTGAAGGTAGAAAATATGTGTTAGTTTAAAAAAATCTTCTAATACTTAACTTGCTCAGTTAAATACACTTACCAAATGTCTTCTAAAATTGTGCATTTCCTGCCTTTGAATCATGAAGGAGATTCCAAGTAATAAAGACAGCTAACATTTATTGTGTTCCTATTATGTGCTAGGTTCCATTCGAGGCAATTTTGTATGTTCTATCTCCTTTAATCCTCAAAACAATTCTTTTATAGTTTTCATTTTATACATGAGGAAGCACATGTAGAGAGAGATTAATTTATCTGAAGTTTCAGCTAAAAAGCGACAGAGCCAGTATTTGAAACCAAGTACGTGACCCCATAGTTTGTGCTCTGAATCACCCACAATAAATAGTTTGCATGCTTCCACAATATCAAAAATCTCTATGGGACAGGGATAAAGTGTTCAAGAAGGTATTTATTTATGCTGGTTGCTTAACATCATCTCCTCATAGGAATAATACTAGTACTTACCTCAAAAACTGTTTTAAAAATTAAATATATCATTATGACTTTGCACAGTTTCCAGGTAAACAGAGAGTGCTTGATAAATGTTAACTAATACTAATATTGTTGCATGTATGTTCTAGGTAGTGTGAATTCAGTTAGGATGGAATAGCTACAAGGCTAAACAGACTCTTTTTTTCATTCTTCTTTTAATTGAAACATATCTGTGGGGTACAGCATTGAATATCAATACCTGTGCAAAAAGGTAGGATGAACTAAGGACATGTCTGTGCTCTAAGGAAATCTGCTTACTATAGCCTTTTTTATAGAACTTTTTCTATACTGTCAAAGTTGCTGTAGCCATTTCTCTCTGGGATTCCTCTTTTCTTAAAAATCAGAGGCTTTGCTTCACATTTTTATTTTTAAGTGAGTAGATACTGCCATAGGATTATGAATTGGTTGTCATAATCAAAAGAGAAACATGTCAATTTTTAATCTTTAATTTTTAATCTTTTTTCAAACAAACAGACACATAAAAACATAAGAAAGCCAGGTAAAAATCTTGCCTGTTTTATTACATAGGTCAAATTTTGTTTAGGTTAACTTCAGATCCTACTATTTATGAAAACAATAGGTTACATTTCCAGTGACTACTAACATCTTACTAGAAATTCCTCCTCCATCTCTTTTTTTCTTCCTTAGATATACTTGCATAAGTGACCTCAAATTCAGCCCACTTTGAAAATAATTTTCGAAGGCTTAGAGAAAAAGGCTAATTTCCGTAGCCACCAGCCTGTTTCTGGAGCCACGGTTGATTGATGGCTTACAAAGCCTCTTTATACAGCACTGACATTTTAAAAATACTGGCCAGTCTGAACTTTCCATCTGGCATGCCTGATTTCCTTTGTCCCACTTTCCCATAGTGACTTATTCTGCCCTTGAGCTCTAAAACTACTTTGATTTAATTTAGGCCTAGGGGTGTGAAGGGATGGTGAAGTTTATTTAAACAAGAGATAAGAGTAATGCCTCCAATGGTGCACGGTTATGGGAAAGCAAATCCCTGACTCCCTGGCATTTATTTGTGTAATAACTCTACCCCACAGTGCAACCAGAGAGATATTCCAGAAACTTCTATGCACTTACATAAAACTAGCAAGAGAGGTGGTCATTGCTTGCAAAATAAAGAGGAAGATGGAAGAAATTACTTTATTTCAGGCCAAAACAAACCTATCTTTCATCTTTTGAAAAGTGATAATTGATGTAAGTAAGAAATATATTACTTAATGCTGGCAAGCAGTTGAAACTTTTAAAATATTCTATTACACATTATATCATCAAATCTTTATTCACAATAACACTGACCTAAAATAGTTTTTGAGTCTTACAGCTATTCAACTGTTAAAGATCTGGCTCTTTAGGCAGAGAACTTCAATGTCTCTGTCTCAATCTTCCTTCCATTTCATTTATTTAAAAATAAACATAAAGTACCTTCTATACAATAGATCTAAAGTGCAATTCTATTTATGGTATTAATTAGCACCATCAATGTTTTGCTTTTGAAGACTGATAGCCTTACACCTTTATAGATGACATCATAAAAAAGACAGACACTAGAGACTAGGTAAAATGTTGTTTAGTAGTGAGAAATATTCACAGGTAAGACCACATAGGAAAGTGGTTTTGGCCTATCTAGATCTCAATATTCTTGTAACATGCCTCCATAGTATATAGAGCCATGGCAAGCTATGGGAAATTTGAGAACAGTTTTGAAATATTAGCAAAATGTGCTATCCCACTTCAGAAGCTATACAGGACAATGTTCAAGCCCCAGGGTAGTTATCTCTCATCTTTCAGAATCCTTCTTAGCATCTTTCCACCACCCAGTAACTTTATAGTCAAAGAATCAAAGGAGCACTGAAAAAAGTCATTAGATCTTAGTTCAACAGTAGCTTCATCTTGGACAAGCTGCTTGGCTACTTCACCATTTTTTAAAAATTTTTTTAGACCTAAGATTACTCATCTATAAAGCAAAAGTGCTGATCTCCAGCATATTTAAGATATATTCCAGTGCTAGTATTCTATGACGCTATGATTTTGGTCTAAGTACTAGAAAGGTAATGCTGTTCAAAAATAATATGATAAATTCTCAGATCAAATATAAAGGAGTTTGCAATTATGATTCAGATTAAATGCTACAGATTGTCTAGATGAGAGTTGACTCACTAGGCACAAAAAGTTATGAGTTATCTGTGAATTTGTTTTACTCTTAATAACACTTATTGTTAAAAAATGATTTAAAGTTGTTTAAAATAAAAACTCACCTTTGATAAGTCAAAGTTATCTAAGAGGAAAGATTAGACATCACACAGAAAGCAAAGAAATTATGACGCTAGAATCTGGGGTGAGGTAATTAATCAAGCTCTTAGTTTCTGTATTATCTATTGCTGCCTGACTAATTCCTCTAAAACTTTACAACTTAAAACATCAAGCATATATTATCTTATAATTTCTGTAGCTCAAGAATCAGGGTTTTGCTTAACTAGAAACTTCTGGCTCAAGGTCTCTCATAAGGTTGCAGCAGGATATTGTTGGGGGCTGTGGCATGACTAAGCACGACAAAGATTGGTTTTGTTTCCAAGCTCACTCACATGTTTGTTGGCAATATTTAGTTCTTTGTGGGATGTTGAAGTGATGTTCTGTTTCTCACTAGCTGTTGAACAGCAGCCTTTCTCAATTATTTGCCATGTTGGCCTCTCCATGGGGCAGTTTACAACATTACACTTGACTTTTCTCAGAGCAAGTGAGAAAGAGCACCCAAGATGAAAGCCACAGTCTTTTTATAACCTAATCTCAGAAGTGACATTCTATTCCCACTCTGTATTTTATTAATTAGAGGTAAGTCAGTAAGTCCAGCCCACATTCAAGGGAGGGCTATTACAAAAGGGCACGAATATCAAGAGGCAGGGATCACAATACACTGTCTTAGAGTTTGCCTAACACAGCTCTGTACAGACAGAGCAAAAAGCGATAAAGACACTCATTGTACGAATCTAGTTCTTATTACATGAAAAAATGATAAATTCATTCTTTAAGGAAACACTTCCTGTTTCTATAATAATTCTATTTTTTTTCAAATGCATTTGTTTATAAAGATCATTGAGCAATTCAATGTAGTGTACTGAACAGTTATTTTATACAATATGTAGAAGTGTCCTTCATTGTCATATTATAGTATTAAATTATGAATGAGTGTATTTAAATGTGGGCAAATCTAATGCTGCTTTCTAAGTATTTGATATGATGAATTCAGGAAAAAAAATGGAGAATTAATATATCAGTGTTTTTCAAAACTTTAGCATTCTTAAGATTACCTATGGTGCATACAAAGTTAAATAATCCAAGGACACCTCAGTTGTACTAAATCAAATCTGAGTGATGGGCATAGATTTTTTTCACCTTATAATAAGAACCTCAGATAAACCTGATGTTCTGATCTATAAACCACATTTCCTTAGATGGTCTCTATCAAAAGTCAATTGCTCCTTCTGCATTTTTGGCAAATACTACAATAGAAACCCATACTGTTTCTGTCTTGAGCACTGCAGTCAATTTCTTATGCTCCACCACATTTCAGTATCAGTAAAACAAAAGATCAGGATGTGAAAGACTGACATAGAATGCTTTGCTTTTTTAAATGACAGAATTAAAGGAATTAAGCAGAAGTTAGAGAGTTACACAT
This sequence comes from Cynocephalus volans, assembly GCF_027409185.1. Taxonomy (NCBI): domain Eukaryota; kingdom Metazoa; phylum Chordata; class Mammalia; order Dermoptera; family Cynocephalidae; genus Cynocephalus; species Cynocephalus volans. The sequence continues at coordinate 99,606,474 of NC_084460.1, read as the reverse complement.
TTAAGTTTCATGTTTTTATTTTTAAAGTTTTACTTCTCGTAATGCTTACAGTACTTTGTGTCTTATGAAAAGGTTCATTCACACATACAGTCTTTAATACCTGTTACTATTTTACCATGCTGATGCCAAGTAACTTCAGAAATATGCCACTGAAAATACATGAATTGTAAAATTTATTCTCAAATGTATTAAAGTTCTTATTTAACTAAAACTTTTTTTTTAGTGGGTAGGGATATCCAGAAAAATGACACCCTTAAACAAATTCTATTCCAAGGTAGGCAATATATGATTGATTGATCATGCTGCAGCCCGTAGCAACTAGCGTTTAGATGCTAAGTTAAATGATATAGTATAAGGACAATCGTTGAATAGGTTTTAGCGTGGTCAGCCGTATAAATCTTTATGCTTTCAAAAACTTAACATGGCTTTGTTGAAGAACCTGAATTCATGATTTAGTAAACTTGGAACATTGATAATTATGATTTATACCTATTAGATACAGAAAAATTTTACCACTGGACTATTTCTTAATTCTGTCATTACAACATTTAAAAAATCTGCTACAGAATGACTAGTTATGACAGCTTTAAAAATATTCATACAACAATCTGATAAGGAACATGGACAAAAGTTGTAATGTTATGCTTATGACTTACCGTGAATTTAGATGATTTAAAACTAAAACTACCTGTATCCCATATAACACACAAAAAAATACTTAATAATTAGAACAACTTCACCAAACCCGATGAAAATATACAGAGCAGCAAAACTGGTGACACAACTATTTTGCATAAATTGAATGAATTATTGCCTTAAGCTGTAAAACTATGGAAACAACAAAATAAAACTAATGGCAGCTCCAGCTGTTAACACAAACGGAAATAGGAGGCTCTTTCGTTTGTAAAAGGAAGTAACACTTAATGGTTTCTGGTCTCTAACAGAGAAAGCGTGCAATATTTTCTCTATTAAATATTTACAACCTATTACTTTCACTATTATATATTAGATTATTAGAATATTCTTGATGTTTTTGGCATTAGTAGACATTCTCTGCAATTAGACAAACAATCTAGAATTTTAATGTGTGGGAACTTTTGCTTATGCAGGAAATGGGTGAATTTTGGCAATTACTTGCCCAGTAGACAGTGCCACGTCCTAGAATGCCAAACCACCAAGGCAGACTTTCCATCTGACAAAGGAAGGTAACTGTTTCACTGGCCCATACAAAGAATTTATAAACATGTAATTGATAGGAATAAACTCTTTTAGATTCTTAATGAGTTGGTACCATATCACTCAATATAGTATTCTGACTAACATTTCGATTATCATCTTCATTATTCAGTGTAAACCTTTACTGAGACCTTTTCATGCCTCAGATATGTTGGCTCCTGGCAACATTAAGATGAGTAAGACACAGGCTGGCCCCTTGAAGAGCCTGAAGATAAGTGGGATTGCCTATGTTACATTTCTCTAGAAGACTGGATTTAAATTAAGGATTTTTGAGTATATATTTTTTAAAAAATTTATACATTATACCCTGTGGAGGCCCATATAGGATTTTAGAACAGTCACAAAAAAATCTATTAAAAATATAATTATAGGTGATGATGATGATAATGATAATGATGAAAAATGACTCTAGCAAAGATAATTTCACCTTTCTTAATCAGTCACCACTTAATCCCATCCCTTGATTACCTGAAAATCTTCCTGTTAAATATATTCAACTGATGTCCAGGAAACATTGCACCCTCATAGCTAGTAGATTTTGGAATATACTCATGACTTTTGAACTTGCCAGTGAGTTGTATGCTTGTCAAAACCAATTGTATTTATTCTCAAAACATTCATATTTCAGTTATATTTAATATTGTAATTATGTAACAATTTTTACAAATATGAGTAAAAGATGAGTATGAAAATAAAAGGCTGTACCTATGAAAATTAGGTCAAAACCTTTAGAATGACTCAGTAAAGACAAGTGAGTAAAAGGTAGGATTGACAAATATCGTTGGTTCATTAACCAAACACCCGTTTCCAGGACCTTCTCTATTCTGAACCTTCACTATAAGGGTGGGGTCAGCTGAAGTACTAGCAAATGGATGTGGTCATCTAGCACAGTTCTGGCCAGTGAGACATAAACAGTTATTAATTAGCATTGTCTTAATCCATTTGGGCTGCTACAACAAAATACCATAAACATAGGTGCTTATAAACAACAGAAATTTATTTTTCACAGTTTGGAGGATAAGTCCAGTATCAAGGTATCAGCAGATTAGGTATCTGGTGAGGGTTCACTTCCTGGTTCCTAGACAGACAAACTTCTTCTCAGTGTCTTCACATACTGGAAGGAGTGAAGGAGATCTCTAGGGCCTCTTTTATAAGGGCACTAATCCCATTACTGAAGGCTCTATCTTCATGACCATTCAGTTTCCTAAGGCCTCATCTCCAAATACCATCACATTGGAAACGAGTTGTTAACATATGAATTTTGGGGAGACACAAACATTTAATCTACAGCAGGTGATAAACAGGAAAATTTTACTTTCCTCATAAAGAGAAGTGATGTCCCTAAAACATGGTTCTGATGTTCGAACGTGTGGCGGACAGTTTGACTATAAGGGAAAGGCCAAGAGAAGTGCAGAGGAAATGTTTGCATCCTAATGGCACTTGCCACTTACCTCCAGACTTCTTGTTTTATGAGGCAAAGGGAGAGAGGGAGGGAAGGCAGGGAGGCAGGCAGGAAGGAAGGCAGGCAGGCAGGAAGGAAGGAAGGAAGGAAGAAAGGAAGGAAGGAAGGAACGGGAGGAAGGGGAGGAAAGGGAGGAAGGAAGGAAGGAAGGAAGGAAGGAAGGAAGGAAGGAAGGAAGGAAGGAAGGAAGGAAGGAAGGAAGGAAGGAAGGAAGGAAGGAAGGAAGGAAGGAAGGAAGGGGAGGAAGGGGAGGAAAGGGAGGAAGGAAGGGAGGAAAGGGAGGAAGGAAGGAAGGAAGGAAGGGGAGGGAGGGAGGAGAGGGAAGGAGGAAAAAAATTTGCATAAGACACAGGACGATTCTTTTGGTTGTATGCAGTTGAAAACATAACTGATATCCGGTAGTGGTCATGGGAGCAGAAACCCAGAAACATTTTTCATTCAAATTGCTTCATGACTTTCTTGAGTTCTGTTCTACTATGACAGTTCAAAAACTGCAAATCGTATGAATTTGATTGATGTAAGGAAGATGAGATGTGTGGAAATTTAATCAATGGGCCTAAAACATTAGTGAATAAATGTGTATTGATTTATACAGATAGACTGATACATATAAAATTTAGGTACATGTGCATCATTTTTAAGATTTCTCACTTAAAATGATTCTGAACAAATCAACAAATGCCAGTCATGAAAAAAAATAATAATAATAAAAGGGCTTTCACTATATTCTAGTTAAAAAAAAATCAGTCAAAATGTAAGGAGACTCAAAAATCAATGCTAAAATGTAAACATTGTGTATTTTTTATCTCAAACTTTAAAGTTATAAATAGCTAAGTCCAAAGCAGTAAATAAAAAGTTTGGAAATAAAAATTAAAATGAATGAATTTCAAAAGATGATAAATGACATAATGTACATACAAGTATTTTAAAAACTTTAAAACACTACAAATTATTAGGTCTTTTAATTATTATAAGACACTTAAAGAAGTTCAAGAAAACAATCAACCATTTCTGTTAATGCCTAGAAAATCAATTAGGGAGTATTTCTTAAAGCAGGGCCTAGCCCATTTCCTCAGTTTTAATATAAGTCTGGTCTAAAACATTCCTGCAAAGATAGCATGAAGCATTTGCTTACACATTCTACAACATTTACTTTAAGAGTAAAGTGGCTTCTTTTTGGAGAACTTGAGCAATTGAAATAGCTTCTTTATATTAAGCATAAATCTGTCAATCTATAATTTCTATCAGTCTCAGTTTTGCCAGCAGGAGTAAGACAAAGGTAAGAGTATTGCTTCACCATCCTATCCCACTTACCTGCTCTTTCTAATCTTCTTGTTTCTGGAATAATATATGCTAGTTTTTTTCCAACATCTCAAATTTGAAATGCCTTTTGGATAAATTGCCACGAGTGCCATTCTCCTCTGGGCATGTACTATCTGTCAGCATAACAGAATAAGAACAAAAAACTTGGAATTGACCACAGTATTTCCAAGCCCAACCTGTTATCACCCAATAAATATCTTTTCAGTTCACACTATCTCCTTGAAAATTCCAGATATGTCTCTCTAGTATCTTTATTAATGTAGATATTTAATATCTGCTAATACAACCTAGATTATATTCACTTTTTTGATTCCCATACTCTTTCATGTATATTCTTGCTCATGGGATTCACTTTTTATTTTTTAGTTATATCTGACTCTGAATTCAAACGACCAATCACAACTTAAGTCAAATAATATTCTTTTTCTTCTATGCAATAACCACATTAGTAGTCACTACTGGGGAGAGAGGGGATTTACAATGAGCCAGGATCTGTTCTAGGGGTTTTACATACATTATCTCTAACCTACAACATAACAAGGTTAGAATCATCATCTGTTTTAAAGATAAGTAAATGGAGAGCCAGAGTTAAAGTATGTGTTCACAAAAGCTTAACTTATTTCTGGAGGATACTCTTAGAAATGGTAAACTGGCGTAGATTATTATACTTAAAATTCCAGAAAGTGCCAGAAGCTAAAGGAAACAGAATGGTTTGGAATAACAGCAAGTCACTAAAAAAAAAATTTTTTTTTTTTTCAAATAGTTCTTCCATATCCCTGACTCTTGTATATTTTAAGCCTGGGAACTCAATTAAAAATACATGCTGAAAACATATACAAAAATGGAACTGTCTTTTCTCATGAGAAAAAAGGAGTAATTTTAATATTGCTTTTTAGAACAAAATTAACACTCACAGACACCCTTCCTTTCTGCCTTCTTCAAACTATTGATCAGAGTGACATCTTGAATTCATTTAAGTAAGAAGTAAAACACTGTATTATTATATTCTCTTTCTTAGTTCTTTATTACGTTTATCTAAAAATTAAAATAAAACCAGATCCAAAAATTTTGGAAAAAACAAAAAAATTAGAAATTTTTCTTCAATCAAATTTTGTTTACATAGAAGTTATATTTTCTAATTTATTTCCTCTTAGTCTTTTCTTCACATGAATATATCATATAATTGTGAGCATGAAATACATACTGTATTTGAATCCTGATGTTTTCACTTAACCTACTCATGTGTGTATATATATACATGTTTATATATATGTGTGTGTGTATGTATAAATTTGTGTGTGTGTATGCATATACACATATAAGTATGGGTATGCATATATATGTACACGCACATATATATGTATGTATGTATGTATGTATAGGTGTGTGTGTGTATGTCTGCTTATGCATTGGCCAACTTAATAACTAAATATTCTAGCAAGTAAAAAGTGAATGAATTCTGACCTAATAATCAATTACCTTTTTAATTATTTCTTTCTAATAAATAACACAATAATGACCATATATGTATGAAGTTTCACAACACATTAGGAATATTGTATTAAAATTCCAAGAAAAGGAATTATTCAGTCAGGAAGTACAAGATATTTAAGTCATTAATATGATTTCCAAATGGCTAGCAGAAGATTGTCCTGGTCATACTTCATAAGCAATGCATGCCCACATAATATTGCCAGCACTGGGTTTTATTATTTTTTGCTCACTTAAAAAAACATGAAAAGGGACACTTTCTTGCTGCTATAATCGCATTATTTGATAGCCAGTTATGCTGAAGACATTCATAAGCTTTTTTACTCCCTGTATTTCCCCTTTTGTTAATTGTCTGCTCATGACATTTATGTATTTATTGACTGGGTCATTTACTGCGTTTCTCATTAATTTTTTGAGGAAAGGTTAATTTTTCATATATAGTAAACCTTTTGTCATAAATATTAAATTTAGTCATTTGGTTATCTTCTACTTTTTATATTCTCAGAATTTAAAATTTATTTTTAGTTGGTTTTTCATTTGCTTATGATTTCTTATATTGCTTCTAGCTTGAAAGGTATTTCTTCAGCTACCCTTACCCTTCCATAAATCCAAAGTCCATTGCCATTATATTTTAATTTTTCAATGTTTAATAAAAGTTTTCATGATTTTAAAAATAACATATGTCCATTGTAAAAAAATTTACATGCATACAAAAATATATTATGTGATAGAAAAAATAGCCAATTACTCCACCACATATGTAATTTCTGTTAAAATTTAGTGATTTTTATTTCAGTTTTTTTCTAGGATTTTTAACTTATATGAGAACATATGATATACAATATTTAGATTATATTACAGATAATTTTATGGCATAGAAATAATGCTATCCTGGACATTAATGTTTATTTCTGAATTAGGATCCTTTGTGAGATTATGAAAAGTTATTTTCTAATATTGACATACAATTTAAAGGTTTTTGATGTGTATTGAAAAACTGCCTTCCAAAATGATTAGATGAATTTACAGTCATGTAGAAACATGTGATGTATCATTTATCCTAAGTACACTGATGTATTCTATTGTTTTTATTTGCTAGTTTGGCAGGCAAATATGTTATTTTATTTTTATTTTAGATTCTATTTCCCGTAGATTAAAAATATACTTAACTCCTTAATGAATCTGAATTTATTTTGGTAAAAATATGAATTAAAATTGCATTTCCAAAATCTCTAAACAGTTTTGTGATTCTAATTTTGTTCATTCAATCTATAACAACATCTACTTCTGAGCAGCTTATAAAATTCTACAGGTTTGACTGTTCTTGTGCCAGTTACCTGATATTTCAATTGTTAGTGTTTTTGTAAATGCTTTAATCTCTGGTAGAACAAATTCTTTCCTCAATATTCTATTTTTCCCTTTAGTATTTTCTTTAAAAGTCCTATCTTTCATCCCACCCCCAAACTTCCAAGCAATTATCGACATTTTGGTTGAAATTAATATATATAAAAGATGAGTTTTTAAAATTTTATTTAAAGAACCTACACATTCTTGCTAAGTTTATTTCTAAATTGTTAGCTTTTCTGCTGTTTTTTTAAATACAACTTTTTTACCATCAAGATTCCAGGAATGTAAGAATGGTTTGAAATTTTGAACTTTGTTGATGTGCTGGAATTTGGGGATTTTTTTCTTGGGCCACATAAACATATGCCCTTGAACTTTCTAGGAAAAAATTCCTAGAATTTTAAAATTAATGTATGTCAATTGTAAAAAAAAAAATTCCTAGACATTTTTCCTAGGAAAAAATTACATTATATGCAAATAATCATAATTTTACCTCTTCTCTTCCAATGTATGTTACTTATTCTTCCTCCATGTCATATTTTCCCAATAAAACCTATAAAACTATTTTTATTATTAATAGTGATAAAGAGCATCCTAGTTTATTTCTTGCCCTTTGTATATAATGACTTTATATTTTAATATTGACTGAGGCCTTAGTGTATATTTTAATATACCAAAAATTATTTTACTATTCTCAATTTTATTAGGAATATTATTAACATTATTAAATTTAACATTTAACTAATATTTAACATTAGTAAATTGTTCCCAACCAGTGATACACTGCATTACTGATCCATTACTTAATAAGCTTTATTACCAATGAAGTTATCCTTCCATTCTGGGTAAAACTCTAGTTGGAGTTATCATGCAATTCATTTACAGTATTTCTAGTTTCTATTTACTAGTATTTCTCCAGCAGTCACATATCTGTATCTAGACAAGACGTTTTCCTATGGTAACAGAAAAATGATTTTCTTATTTATGTCTTAGTGTCTCCAAGAGATAGAAACAATTAAGTAATGGCCAGAAAATATCATTAGAATATCTAAATTCTACAAGTGGTTAATTTCTACACTTGAAGGTATCAATCTACATATGGTTCTTCTATTTTATATTTACTTAGTAATTATTGTTCACAGAATCAAGATAAAGTAGAAGTTAGTTAATATATAACCACATGTAACCTACCAAATGATATCCAAACAAACACTACCTGAGACCAGGTACACTCTAATAATGATTTGGTGGCATGTAAAGGTTTTCACAACTTTGTTTTGGCATTTTTCTTACCATTCCTTCCCAGGCAAATTAGCTTAAGCAATACCAGGCAATTTGTCTGTCATTTCCTCAGCCACTCTACCTTTCATATTTCTTTACCTTTATTCACACCATGTCTTTATGCTTAAATATTCTATTTTCCACATGGAATGCCACTTCTTTTTGTCTGTGAAGATCTACCTCAATAGTTACTTCTTCAGCTTTCCCAATGAAAATATCTCTTTCATACAGCCCCTTTTATGCTAATATTATTTATATGTCTTTGACACTAGATTTTGAACTCATCCAGGGTGATAAGTGTCACCGTTCACTTTGGTAACACCTGGGACACAGTTCTTTGTATTTAATAGGAGCTCATTAACTCCTACCACTCAGTGAATGAGTTGTATGAGATTCTCCATTTCAAATTTACATGGCTCCTCATAATTCTAAATATATTGTAATTTCAACTGAAGAATGTCAAATACAGAAGAAAAATTTTTTTTTCTCTGCTCCTATACATAGTCTGTTGCATTAGGAAACTATGATAGAATGTTAAAGTCACCATCATAGTGATTATAGGCAATGCTCCAGGGAGTGAGGATACTGACAACATCTCAAGGACATTCGTAACCTCCAGCTTACCTGCAATGTGGAACCGTGGCCTGGACTCATTATGGAGAGTGTTGCAGTGAGCCTCTCTATTCACTTCTTTTCAAAAACATTAAGAGGGAAAAATTCACACACCCACACCTGAGCTCCCAGTCCCCAGGGAGACTTGCTTTTCCAATTGCCAAAAACTGAAAAGAAACTTATTGCACAGTTGTTTTAGCATTAAGAAGAAAGTTCTTTTACTCAACTGACAGAGAGTGCTCTTATAATCACATGGATGTTGATCTTAACTAAATACAGATATCGAGGAAGAAGAGAATCATAAGATCAAAAAACAATTAAAAGAATCAGTTGAATTCCTAGATGCTTTCTTTTCTTCTTTCATGGAAATGCAAGGCAATTCAGTCATGTCTTGTCGATTATTAATGCTATGTTTTTTTAGTGCATGAACTATAAGATGAAATACTCTGTGTCTTCTGGCTTTCAATGTTGGACCTGATTTTAGATTTGCCCTTTTCATTCATTAGAAGCAGAGAAGTGAGGATGTAGAACTAGAGATATAAGGGCACACACAGGGCAGACAGTGTAGCTGGGAAGTAATAGCAATGACGGCCAGCAGGGAGGCAGGAAACTAAAGGCAGGTGGTAGAATCACATGGATAGAGGAAGCTAGGAGTAAATTCCACATCCTTTTGTTTGTCTTTATTTAAAACCCTGAAGAAGAAGAAAAGAGAAGCAGTTAAGAGAGATTATAAAATAGCAAGGGTTATAAACAATTTTATTGTCTAATAGACTAACCGCAGTTTAAAGCATAATTGGATTACCTAGTGAAAACTCAAAGTAAAGAAACATCATGAGGAATGATAACTTTTTAACAGAAATACCTTGAAATTTTCTAATGGTATATTTGGTTTTGTGTATGTTGGAAGAGTCAGAGGCTTAGGCAAAGGGAAAAAATACTTCAGAACTTAACAAGTTATCAACTACAAATAAGGCACAAGACACTATGGAATTATAAAGCTTGTTTAAATAGTTATATGTGGCTCTAGCGTGATGCTACTGAATATATCTACTGCCTTCTCCAAGAGTTGGGCCTAATATACTATAGGAAACAATTCAAAAGTTTTTGAGGTTCAAGTCTGAGCAAAGGGAATCAAATAGTTTTATTGTCACGCAACATTTTGAAACTGGCAATACTGTAATAACTTGTGGTTTGCAGTTAACCAAGCAAATAATTTGACTCAATTTATGTTTATGTTGATATAGTAAACACAATTCAAACAGCACCATAATAATAGAGGATTCTGAAATCTATTACCAACAAAACAAACCATATAATTACATATTTATGCTAGTTACTGCTAGACAATAGTACATCAGCACAGAATACAAATGCTCAGAGAGCAAGGTTGGGAAGTCTGATCAAATAAATGCCCCAAATGATAGGGGTCACTGCTTCAGATTCCTCTGATGTCAGGCTCTCTTAAAATCACATCCTAAGAGGAGCAAGTCCATCATGTTTTCATATGCAAATTAGACATAATGGCTGCAATATAAACTACAGAAGAGCAACTTTGGAAGAAGCCAATGGAAGGTATTTGATCAAATTCAAGTGAAGTCAAAGTCTGCTATTTGCACTGAAGACTGCTCTACTCACCAATAATAGTATCTACTTTTATGACAATAAGTGAAAAAGTTTCTATTTTATCTTTATACTTCTTTTGATTCTATCATTTTTTTAGTCCAGTATACAACTAGATCTTTAAATATCAATCTAATTGTCATTATTCCATAATATCATGCTTTTGAATTTAAATCCAGTGAGCTGATTTAACACAGACACAAAAAAAATCAATGAATACAAACTTAGTTCTGTGAAATATGAGCTAAAATATACTTTAGAATCATCATAGCTCATAAAAGGAAAAAGCCTCTACCTCAATTTTAATAATTTATCCAAAAGATACAGAGTCCTGATGGACAAAAGAAAATCAGCCAATGTCTTAGTTTGGGCTGATATAGAAAAGTACCATAGATGGGGTGGCTTATAAACAACAGAAATTGATTTTTCACAGTGCTGGAGGCTGGAAGTCTGAGATCAAGACATCAGCATGGTTGAATTCTGGTGAGGGCCCTCTTCAGGATTATAGACTGGCAGCTTCTCACTGTATTCTCGCGTGGCAGAAGGAGGGCCGGAGAGCTCTCTGGGGTTCTTTTTATAAGAGCACTGCCACGGTCTGAATGTTTGTTTCCCCCACAAAATTCATATGTTGAAACTTAATCCCCAAGGAAAGGGTATTAAGAGATGGGACCTTTGGGAGGTGATTAGGATTAGTTCCCTTATAAAAGAGGCCTGAGAGATCCTGATTGCCCTTTGTCCATGTGAGGGACACACAGAAGGTGCCATCTGTGAAGAACAGGCCCTTACTAGAGACACCAAATGCCAGTGCCTTGATCTTGGGCTTCCTAGCTTTCAGGACTGTGAGCCATAAATTTCTATTGTTTATAAATTACGCAGTCTAAGGTATTTTCTTACAGTAGTCTGAAAGGGCCAAGACAGGTACTAATCTCACTCATGAGGGCTGCACCATCGTGACCTAATTACCTCCCAAAGGCCTCACCTACTAATACCATCATATTGGGGATTAAAATTTCAACATGCAAATTTTTGGAGGACACAAACATTCAGTCCACTGAAGCCAGGTTCCTAAATGATTTATTTTAGATGCACTATCCACACCACCAAGCTCTGCAGATGTGCAACTGTCACTGACTATGCCTGAAACATCAGTTGTTACTCTTGCCTGAAATAACATTCTACAAAGAATGGGTTACAGATAATTAATATATTCTAAAACATTACTATTGTCTTCACATTTAGTATCAGTTAAATATTATATCACTGACAATTCAGAAGAGAAAGAAGCATGATGCTTCTAGGTGTCATGAAATTATTTCTGAACAGTAAGAAAGAATGTTTCTTACTTAGACTTTACCTTAATACTTCAATATATTAATTGGATTCTGTAATAGTTTTAATGCAAATATGTTATATTGGACAATTGTGCGCTTCCCAGATTTTTAACTTGAGAATGAGTGTTTATATTACTAAAATTAATTTAAATTGAGATGCCCAGATATTGATACACATGTACAGGTGTGTATTCTCCTCTGTTCCATATGTCCATTAAAAATGAAGGCTGGTAAATAAGAATAAAAGAAACTTGATATGTGTTTGAAACCAGAAAGTGGTTTTATTCCCATTCTAGAAGCTTCAAGATTTTTCACCAGTAGTGGGAGTAGGCTACAGAAGACATTGAAGGTCAATTTTCTGGGCCCCTCCTGAGTAAAGTTATTCTGCCTGAAAAATGAGTCGAATAGCCTATGGATCGTTCCCACAAAACTTCCTTCAAAGAGGCAGCAGTTTGGAGGTGAGAATAGATAAAGCCTGAATCAATTAGGTCACACACAAATAGACTCTTTTTCACTGTTGCTGATTGGCTGCATTTGGAAGCAGATATTCAGGAAAGTTCCAGAGATAATTTCAAATGCCAATGGCTCCTACAAACAGAAACTGGCACAGGGTTGGCAACACAAGCCACAATGTAGTAAAGTGCCACTGGCAATAAATACAGGCTGTGCTGCATCTTGTCTATAACATGGTGAACTTGAGCTTCACAAGAAATTTCTAAGGGTCCAAAGAAACAGTTTAGAAGAAAAACTTCTATTTCTGAGTTTGTCCAAGTTTGTTCTGTACCAATTTTACCAAGTTTTTACCAAGTTTGCCCACTTGCTCTGTACCAGTTCTCCACACTGTTAGAACTAAGAAATGCAATATAAGCATATTAACATTCCAATCTTTGACCAAGCTACTAACAAAAATCAGATATTTGAAAAAAGTCTGCAGTGTAAAAAACCGCAAGAGATAGTCTGGTGAACCAGGGCAACTGCAGGCATCTGAAGCATTTACATTGAGAAATAAGAGAAAAACTAATAAAATTTTAATTCACAATTAAAATAAGATTTAAGAGAATATTGTATCAAAGTAATTAAAGCAAGCAGCGATATAAATGGAAAAATACATGACTGGAAATAATTAATTACTTGGGGGTAAAAATATGCTTTTCAAACATAAAATTAGAAAGGAGGCAGTGAAAATAGCAGATTAGATAGATACCATAGAAAATTAAATACATGAACCAAAAAACAAACTCAAGTCAATCTCCAGAAATTTTCCCAGAACTCACAGGAAAAAAAAATAAAGAAAATTAATAATATAAAGAAATGATTAGAGCTCTGAAAGGAATCCAAAAATATCAAATCTACTTATAACAAAAATTTAGAAGAACAATGCAAAAGCAATCAGTGAAATCAACCATCTTTAAACTAAAGAAAGACCTGAATGTGGACATTTAAATGTCCAAGTTCCCAGAAAAATAAAACAATAGAGAATAACACCTAGAAATATCAAAGTGATTTTTTAAAATTTCAATATAAAAGAAAAATCCCTCCAATTATCTATCCTTGAAACAAAAAACAGGCTCACCTCAAATTTCATTTCTGTGTGACTAAATACCACAAAGCAATTGAGTTTGTTGTTAAAATTTTGAGGCAATAAAGTTTATTACCCAGTCAAAGTATTTGTGTGTGAAGGCAACAGAGTATATTTTTAATATATGCAAGGTATGTTAAACACATTTCTATTCAGGAAAATGACTTAAAAATACTCTCCAGCTACTGGAAAGATAAAATAATGAAACCAAGGAAATTATCACCATGATATAAAAGTATAAGTTGCTTGATACTGATTGAAATGACATAGAACAAAATGCAAATGATTATTGAAAGTTTAGCTATAAACCTTATTATGCAAATAACAAAAATAACTCGAGAATAGATGTAAGTATAAAAATAATAATTCAATAAATCAAAATGGATTTAACAATCAAAACTACATGAATAACACTGCAAGTAATATGACAAGTGAAGGGAAAGGACGTGAAAATTTTTACTTAAATAGGAGGTAACCAACACATTCCATTCTCCACACAATAGCCAGAGTGATCTTTTCAAACTATGAATCAGCTCATGACACTATCACACTTTATAGACCTTCTAATGACATCCCATTATACTTAAATTCAATCCAAATTCCTAAGGCTGCAAAGCCTGCCATTAGCTGGCCATTGCCTACTCTGTCACCTCATCATCTCATAGCTCTTTCATTCTTGTTCATAACATTCCAGACTCCCTGATATTTTTTTTCTTCCTCCAAAAGTTTCAGTTATTTCTTGCAATTTCTCAGCTAAGGATGCTTTATTCCCATGATCTTTACATTGCTGGTTGCTGTCCATCATTTAGGACTCAGGTCAAATATTGCATCCTCTAAGAGATGTACTTTGACAATCCTATCTAAAGAGATCATACCCCCCCCATTCCCTCCTTCTCTATCCCATTATCTTATAATATTTTCTTCACACCACTGATCACCAGCTGATATAATCTCACGCTTGTAAAGTTTTATTTGTTAATTGTCTGTCTCCCTGCCATTCCATTTCATTGAAATGCAAGCTCCATGAGAAGAGAGATATATGTATTTCTCACCACTGTCTCTACACCTAAAACAACAAATCGTACTCAAAAAATATTTAAATAGATGAATATGGAAGTCATACTGCTCTTTTAACTTAATCCCAGAAAATAAATGGCAAGGGTAAATTTGAGGGACATATATGGTAGCCTACTAAAAAATATATTAATCTCTTCAATTTATATATCAATAATCACACATGCTCAAGAAGCAAACTTTTAGTATTTAGTTAAGTGATAACACTGATCACAAGATTAACAAAGATCACCTAAATCACATTTAATTAATTAGACATTTATACTGTTCAGTGCTGTAGAGCAGTCAAACAGGAAGATGTCTGAAATAAACCTCTAGACTTAAAATTAATGACCTTTCCCAGGGCAGTATCAAAATATCAGTAGCAGTGGAAATCAGACTGCAGAGTGCAGAAATCAGGCTGTATAGGGTTTGGGCAAAAAGCAGGCAAGAAAAATAAAAGCTTTTATATAGGTCACTGGATCGGAGTTTTCGTACTAATTGAAGACAGAAGTACAGCTTGGTAATTAGAATGAAGGTACAGCTCTAAATGTACGTTTGGCTGTTGTTTATTTGGTTGTAGGGTTTATTTGTTTGCTTTACTTGTGACAGAAAGGGAGAGGAAATGGAATACTTTTTAAAGTCATGGACAAAGGATCCAATAGAAATTGAATAAAAATATAAAAGGTGGGAATTGCTCAGTATCAGCTGGAGTCCAACTGAGACTTAAATTTGAAATACAGGGCTGGCTAGTTAGCTCGGCTGGTTAGAGCACAGTATTATATACCGCCAAGGTCACAGGTTCAGATCTCCACACTGGCTGACCACCAAAAAAAAATAAATTTGAAATACAGTTAAATTTCCACACTCATTTTGACTATTATCAACATCACCTGGAAACATTCACCCTTTCTAAACAGTCTTCTCTATGCATGGGAAAAAACTGAATATGGCTTTCAAGTGTGTATTTGTATTTCAAATCATTAAGACAGAGTCTGGTATCAGGAAAATATGGCTATTCCACTAAAAATATTGATAAAATAAGTCATTCTCAACCGTTCTTCCCAAGGTCATTATCAAATATTTTCAGTATATAAAGACACCTTATAGCAAGTTAACTATGTTGTGCTTTTTAATAATGATTTCGTGGACATATTGCTACTCAATGCACCCCCCCCCCCGCCAAAAAAATCCTCTAATCTCCCTATAATTAGTGACTGAAACCTATTTTTTAAGTTCTCCACAGTACAGTATTTGCATAGTTTTGCATTTTTATAAAGGAAACCCCAAATAGACACAAGAAAAAAAAAGTGTGTTGATTATGAAAGTCAGGGGCAAATTATAAGGTTTGAAAATTTAGAAGTCTTAGTTAAATGCAGATGGAATATCATTGTTCTGTATCACCTTAAATACAGGTAGAAAACAGTTTCCTTTCTGAATTATTTTCAAAAGGTATTAAAGCTTTGCAAAAAAAGAACCAGATCCTGTTCTCATGCCTAAAATCTATCACTGCAAAGGCATTCTAGATAAATATAAATAATTATTTAGTTACTCAATTCACAAATGCTCATTTATCAAAGGCCTTTCCTCAAATCTGGCACATCTGAAATGAGAAATAATAGCAGAGCTACAAGATATATTAAACTTCATTTCTCTTTTCTATCATTTTTGAAATCTTCTTTTTCCATTGTTCTTTGCACATTTTTCTCGAACCCACATTTCCTGAGAACATTTCTGAGGTTAGCAGCATTATGAGTGCTCAAATATTTATTGAGCACCTACCATATGTCTATGACTATTCTGGGAGCTTGGGATACCTCAGGAAATAAAGATTGCTCTCATGGAGTGAAAGTTGGATAGAAAGAGATAAACAGTTAGGGTAAGCAGTTAGAAGACTAGTGAAATAGAGCAAACAAGAGATGTTGGTAATTGAGACCAGGGTGGTATTAGTGGAAGTGAAGAGGAAGTCAAATTCTGGTAGGCTGCCAGTATCTGCTGAAGGCAAAGATATTAGCATTTCCCAAAGGATTAAATGCAGGTCGTGAAAAAGAGAGGTTTTGTTTTTTTTTTTCCTTAATGTGTGGTTTGTTTTGTTTTGTTTGTTTCATTTTGTTTTTAGGCTGAGCAACTGGAAGATAGAATTACTTCCAACTGAGATGTGGAATGCCAGAGCAAGTTTGCAGGAGACTATCAGAAACAGCATAGTTTGAGATGTTTATTAAATATCTAGGTAGAGACATTGAGTATATAATTGAGTCTAGGGTTCCGAAGAATGGTCAGGAGTAAAGATGGAAAGTTAAGAGTCATTAATATAAAGTTGATAATTCATCACAGAGAAGAGGACCAAGGACTGAACCCAAGGGCACTTCTCCATTGAGGGAGCAGGCATAAGTGGATAATGCAGCAAAGGAGATTGATCAGGAGTGACTAGTAAAGGGGGGCGGGGGGCGGGAAACCAAGAAAGCACGATATACCCTAAGGCCAGGGGTGCAAGGAGGAAGGAGAGATCAAGACTGTCAAATATTGCTTGCAGGTCAAGGAGGATGAGGGTTGAGAATTTACTGATGAATTTAGTAACATGAAGGTAATTAGTGACCTTGATAAGAGTAGTTTTGGCACATGGCTGGGGCAAACACCTGATGAAAATGGGCTTAAAATAAAATAGGAGAAAAAAAAAAGACAATTATTTAAAAGAATTTTGCCACAAGAAGGAGTAAGAAAAATGGAGCAGTAGTTGGTGGTATAAGTGAGCCCAAGAAAATTATAAATAATCTCCTGTTCTCTTAAGTTTATAAACATAACTTTTAAATTCTTTTGAGAAAGCAATCATACAAAATACATATTTATATAAATAAATATTATATATAATTTATATATAATATATATTTATAAATACAGATTTATAAATACAGATTTATAAATACAGATTTATAAAAATCTGATACATCAAAATTCAAAAATCATATGGAAAAGAAAATAATTTATATTTCAAAATTATACATGAAGCATTTACTTCAAAGGGAAAAAATCAGAAATATTAGAAGTTTTTAAAATTTATGTTATAAAATCATAACCTGAAGCCACTTAAGAATATATGAGGGTACTTCAAAAAGTTTGGGGGAAAATAGAATTAAAAGGTAATACAAATATTTTCATGAACTTTTTGAAGTGCCCTCGTATATGTTAAAGACAAGGTCATTGAAAATAAGAATCTGAATCCTTCTGCTTTTAGATTTGAGACAGTATTGTGCTGATCTACAATGAAGGAGATTAGCTAAGAAATCTGGCTTTGACAAGATTAAGAGGGAGCAAAATTGGGTTTCATCTTTATCTTTGCAATTAAAACTGCCTATAGTCAAGGTATTTCTTAATAAAATAAACTTATCTCACTTATTATGTATGCCACATTAACAAAGATGAATAAAGTAAATATAGGCGGACATACATTTGAGTAAGAAGAAAATACCTAGAAAGCTGTTATTTGTGTGCTGGAAGGCTATTTATGCTTGTATAAACTTCAAAAAGCAATGACAGTTTGGCTCATCCTATGCTGGAAAAGCTATAAAATCTTTCTCGTGCATAGCTATATAAAAAAACCTTTAGCTAAATATGCTTACTGAGATTGGAGGAAGATAATAATACAGGATTTTATACAAGTATTGAAGGCCACAAAAGGTCTGCAAGAAAGCATGGCACTGGCACAATGGGTTCTCTTCTTCACTTTATGCATTATTATTTTTTTTTTTAAAAAAGGACAGATAGACACATGGCACCCCTTTAACCAAATGGGCCATTTTTTATCTCTGTGTCTTCTGAAGCACACTTATTATGAGAGAGTCAGAAATCAAATATAATGTCTCTAATAAACAGCAGAAGGGGAGGGAGGTAAAGAAAAATCAGAATTAACCTTTCCTTGCTGCAGTGTACAAGGGGCAAAAAGAAAAGAGCAGCAGAGCAGATATTGAGCTTACCACCAAAAAGAAAAATTTCAAGGGGTTAGAGAGTCATTTCATCCCCCAAAATGGATTAAACAACAATCACAGACACTAAGTGCGGAGTAACCTGAGATACTTAATCTCTGGAAGCAAAAACCTGTAAATTAAGGTGCATTTAAAAACTCAATCCAAAATGTGTAGTGCTTTTACAGCAACATGTTTTTCTCATGCAATTTTAAGTAGTTTTAGTTGGGTAGGCCATATGTTTTTTCAGAGGACAATAAGTCAACAAATTGGCCAAATCCTAGTGACTAGATCCACTGAGGTGGGGAAGAAAAGATTTACTTGGGAAAATAAATTGCATTAACTAATATACAGGAATCTTTCATCTGAGTTATCAGTTTGCCAATCAATAATTCATTACATGCTCAGTTCAAGCATTGTGTTGAATCATATAATAACTGTTTTTCCTCAAAGTAACTTATGAAATTTGTTTACTTTCGAAGATCCTGTTAGATTGTGCTTACACATTATCACTTTATTATATACTCAGAGTTAATTGCAAAGTCGTTTCAAAAGCAGACACTAAATAACCAAATTTGAGGGGTCCAGTATATCACTCTGTGCTCTTCCTTAAGTTCATTTCATGTCAAATGTCCACACAGAAAGCTAATATTTGAAAAGGACTCTCGATTTTGGAAGTACCCTAAAACATCACCATATCTAGACACAGGAGTCTCCTCCATGTCATTTCTAACTAATGGTTATTCAATCTATGCTACACTATATCTGCTTGTAAGGAATATACTGTCTTGTGATAATAAATTTCTATTTTTCTTAGAAAGAAAAATCGTGCCATTTTAAAACTGTACAGAAGTCCTTCAGCTAAAATCTCTTGACTTATAGCTGCTATCTATTGGTCTTAGTACGTCTCAATTCTACTTATCAATTCTAATCCATATTCTGCATTATATATCTTCAAACACTTTAACATAGCTATAGACACTAAAAGTTTTGGCTCCTCAACCTAAGGAAAATGTACTTATAATACTGAACAGTAATAAAACTCAAATGTATCCTAAAAATCAAAGCTGAAAGGTAATGAAATTTCTGGAACTAAATGGTTGCATTCAAAATAATGCAGCTCTTGTGTTTTTAGGTTTTTGGGGTTTTTAGGTTTTGGGGGGAGCCTCTTCTGGATGCCTGATAATGGCAGAGTTGAGAAATGAGCAAAGACTGTAACCTTCTTATAATACTTGGACATCCCTACCTCCCATGCTAATTTATGATAGGAGGCCTCTATTAAAGATAACTGAAGAGCTAATTTAATTAATGTCTAATACACTGACCAACTTCATAAGTTTGGTAACTGCTGTACTGAATTACAGAGATCTAAAGTTTGGTGGAAAAATGAAGAAAAGTCGTATCTACACAGATGCAATATACAAAAATAGAGCTGAAAGGTGAGAGCCTAAGTAGCTTCTTGGAACAGCACGTTATGGACTGAATGGGTCCCCTCAAAATTCATATTTTCAATTTTAAGCAGTTATAGCTGGCTAGGATAAATGGTATGGTATTTGGGGGTGAGGTCTTTGAGACATAATTAGGTTTAGATAAGGTCATATGAATGGGACCCCATGATGGGGTTAGTCTTTATAAGAAGAAAAGAAACCAGAGCTTTCTCTCTCTGCTATGTGAGGACACAGTGAGAAGGAGGCCTTCTGCAAGACAGGAAGAGAGCCGTCACAAGGAAGAGAGCCCTCAGCAGTCCAAGTACCCTGAACTTGGACTTTCTAGTCTCTAGAACTCTGAGAAACAACTGTTATTTAAACCACCCAATCTACAGTATTTTGTTTCAGTAGCCCGAGCTAACTATGACAGCACACAAGAAAGACCCCTGTCCACAATACCTCCCCTTCAGGTCATCTCACAAAAGATGGCTAAGAGGCAAAATAATAGAGGAAGATAACAAATAATTAACAATATCTATAGAATTAGTTTAGCTTTAAAGATCCTCAAGCTGTGGAATTTCAGGTATGACCACGGTGGATGAGGAAAAATTGAGGAGGGTGGAATAGTAGGATCTCATTAACCTCAAAATCTTGACAATTTTCATCTATGTAACAGTTTGAAGGACACAGAGCTGGTGAAATCACACAAAAACAAATATCCCACTTATGCTTGAAATCCAAACATTACAAATATCTTACAACACTTCATTGTGAGGAACTTTATTGAGTAATTTTATGTCAAAGTATTATAAGAAGGTTATGTGGTGGGAGGAACAGAGGAGAAAGGGGCTAGAGGGTAGTTAGCCATGGAAGAAAGGAAAGGTAGCAAACAAGCCAGAGTAAAACAAACTAACTACTCTGCAGGTTTTTCAGTGGGTCTTGCTTTTCAAGTTGTTTCACTTTGATGGACCCTTAGAATAAGAGTCCAAATCCTATTCAGTATCCTATCCCTAGTTTCTCACATACAGTAATGAAGAGACAAAATTTTTATTGTATTTTTGTGCAAAATGTATTATTTTGCTAAAATCCAAGATTATCTGTGCTATTGATTAACATCTTATTGCATAACATGAATATATACTATACATTATAATATATATAATGGAAATAAATCTGGTTGAAATATTAGGTCTTTGTACAATTCTCAAAATATACACTACATTTTTCCCTAAAGAACCCAGATTTCACATTTATCTATTTTTAAGTTTATTTGTTATAAGATATTTTTAAAATTAAAGTATTAATATAAGTGCTATTAAAGTATTTTTTATTTCTCCTAAGCATTTATCCCTATATTAGAAATATAGATATCACTTCCTCATTTAGTTTTAATGATGTCCGTAAAATGAAAATTAGGCAAATAATACTCCACCTTAATCCTTGCTGGCAACGTATTACTTTAATTTGAGATTGCTTTTAAATGCTGATCAAAAAATACCAAAAATTCTTTCCTATTACAATGTTTACAATGCAAATTATAGTTATTTTAGTCATAAGTTAAGGGATACAGGTTTTTTTCTTAGAATATACACCATACTTCTGTTTCTCTGGAGAACAGTATATCTCAACAGGAATATATTAAGATATCAAGTGAACTACACAATGTTAGATATAAATAGAACTTTAGAAATCATCCCGATACTGTCGGGATTATGAATCACATTGAAAATAGGATGAAATCTATAACCTGATCTCTTAAAAAATGTACATGATCACAAAAATCCTTCATCTCAGGTCTGTTGACTGCTGGTCCGTGGAAGGGTTTCTGGAATTCCATACCTCTCCTTAATTTCTATGTAAATCATTGTGTGTGTACATGGTGAACAACTATTTTATCTACCATCCAAAATCTACATTTTCACTCCTGTTTTTTGTTCATCTCTGAAAATTAGTGAGCAAGGCAATGACATTCACAGTTTATTTTGTTACATGTAAAGTAAGTCAGACATCCTAGAAGTGGAGAGGTCGATAGCTAAGGCTAAATGTGCTCTTAAAATGATTGGCTGGTGTTAGATTTTTTTCCAGTCATGAATTTTAACAAACCAGGCTCTCACTGTCCTCTTGGCAGCTGAATGAGTAGTTAAGCAGTCAAAAAAATCACATCATCCAAGACAGATGTTTATTGCATCTATTTATATCAATAGGATATTTGTAAAATATTTAATTAGCAAAAAATATTCCTTTGCATTGTAATGTACTTCATTTATGTAAAGACTCCAGTCAAGGTTATTTTTCTTTGAGCACTGACCTTTTCAATGTTGCCTTTATACATATATAGATTGCCCTCGCACCCCAAAGCCCTAGGTATAATCTCTTGAGGCCAATACTTTCCATGACATGTCATTCACATAAAATGCCTGCAGTCATATCACACATGTTTTGTCAGCTGGTACATTCTTAATCGCTTTGCTGTGCACCTGCTGCAATGCAACCTGTCAACTTGGCGGGAAAGAAGGCCAAGAAATTCCCATGCTGCTTTCTTGTCCACTATGCAAGTATTTTAACTTGACATATTAAGTATCAGTAGGGGAGACTGAAGTCTAGAGACACTGATATTCTGTTCTCATATAGGAGCAATTCATGAAGAGAATCTGGTACTTTCCATAAAAACAGCTCACCCAAAATGTGTTTAAAATCTATAACACGTGCATATGTGCATATGTGCAATCTGGTAAATGGACACAAAGTCTTAACAACATAGGCATGCATGTGCTCAGATCAAGTAAAAACAGCATACTGTTACAACATCATCCATTCTGTTTAAAATTTATCTAGTCACTCCAATTGGTGGGCTGGAAACATGTTTTACACCAGCCCAGTAAAACAAAGTAAGCACTCCAGTAACCTAATGTTTACTGGGCACGTTGTATGAACTAACGTTTGAAGTTATCCAAACATGCTAGTCATGCCAGCACAGCTTTGTACAACTGGTTTCTTCTACAACTGGTTTGTTATCCCTGAAATACCCTTTCCATTTATTTGACTGGAGAACTCTTCATTCTTTGAGAAGAAACTATATATCACCTACTCTGTTTAACTTCCCTCTTTCCGGTCGTTTACTTGAAAGTCTGGATGACTTGCACAAATATTGTAACTTATAAGCTAGTAATATCTTTAGATATTGTTGTGAAAATGAAATGAGGTGACTTAAATAAAATTCCCAGGATCAGTACCTTGCATATAATAAGCTTCCACTATCTCCTTTTAAAAATGTGAACTTTTATAAAATGCCTAAATCCCATCACTAATGTGTGTTCAAAAGCACTAAACCGGATAAGGCACATTATTTCATATAATCCTGAATATATATCCTTTGAGAAAGTTATGTGGAGGGGAGACAAACTGTATATATCATTTGATGTTCAAGATTAAAACAAAAAATAAATTTAGGTTGAAAAATTTTGCTTATATCCTGACATATCTATAAATTGAACTGCCTATAATCTATCTTTAACAGATTATATCACTAATACATGCAAAATTTCAATGGAAAACAGATGGCAGCCCCCAAATCAAATCATAGTTGGAGAAACTTACACTTTTCTGTAAAAATAAATAGAGTTGTATATTTTAAAAATTATTTGAGTTTCAGCTTAATTTATTATATAAAACTAAACTAAATTGATTAGTGATTAGAGCCACTAGTAAGGGTATTATATACATAAAATATATGTATGTATACATACATCTCTTTTCTCAACAGATCCTTTAGCCAATGAATTTAATTACATTGTAGGTTAGGAAGAAAAGGGTGGGGAAGAAATAGGTGAAAATTGCTACTCATTAGTTCCTACTGTGAAGAGGTAGAAGGTGCCCTATGGGAAGAAAAGTCAATGCAGACTTCCAGATGATTCTCTCAAAATAGCATCTGTAATGGCTTAGGTTATAAAGGCTACTGAATTCCCCAGACTCACCAAACAAGACATCACAGTACCAAAGTTAAATTGCCATACCTTCAAGTAGATTCTGAAAATTTAAGAGGGAACAATTACAGAATGTTTATCAGGTAAGTCTAAAGCTACATAAATTATATATTACATCACACACACACACGCAGAAATTTCCTTTTTCACATTACAGTTTAATGTCTCCCTTTGGTAGACTATGAGTAGCTGTGGTCCATGTCTCATTGAGTTTTAGCTTTAGTAGTTCCTAATACTATGCCTGATACATAATTTTATTTCAATAAATATTTATTGAATGAGCAAATGCATAATACTAGATTTGGTATGTTTAAACTTACATATGAGTCTACTTCAGTTAAATGCTCTAAACTTGAGTTCCCAGCTTGCCAAAAATGGTGACTGAAGGAGCCTATATCCGTTTGAGAAGACCATCATTATACAAATCAGACAGACTTCAGTTTGAATCCTAGCTCTGCCACTTAGTTCCTACATAATCCAAAGCAAGTTACTTAACCTCATGGAGCCTTCCGTAAAAGGGAAAAATGAAGGGCCATTCTCACATGGTGGATGTGACTCTTAAATCTGGACACATATGTAAAGTGTTTTAGTAATACCCATTCCCTAGTGAAAGTTCAGCAGATAGTAGTTGCTCTTATCATCCTAATCATCATCATCATAGATATTACATATCTGTTTAATCTTAACAGAATGAGGTTTTTACCCACATTATTGATTCACGGATAAAATTTGTAAAATGATCACTTCTAAAATGGTAATGACAATGTTCTCTGCTCTATATAAGCTTCGAAGAACCTTAAAGCAAGTGCATGTGATTAGAGAAAAACTTCCTCCTTATGTTATCTGACAGGTCAGGCTTGGCTTTCCCTCTTGCCTTAAACAAATGACCTGAAAGTGCAAAAGTTGATGCAAGGATTGGAAGGTTTAATCAGATTACCGGTACTCAACTAATGTCTAATTAAGCAAACAAACAAAGAGAAAAGAGGAGCAGTGGGGTCCAGTTTAGCTTAGTCCCAATTGGCGGGGCCAACCTACTCCATTAACAGTAATTGATAAAAGCAGTTCTCCCCACTGTTTTCAGCATAAAGAAGAAAAGTATCGACTAGATTTAAATCAGAAAAACAAAGCATAGCCAGGAGCCCTCCAGGGTGCACCTAGACAGAAGTGAATACAATCCAACCAAACAGAAGAGGGCTCAGAAAATCAGAGAAAGCTAAAGAGAATAAAGCATTGCCTTGTCAGAATTTAGGCCAGGGACTCCAGGAGAGACAGACTTACCAGCAGCAGAGACATGGGAGCAAAATAGTCCCAGGGGCCACTTGCCTCTTGCAGCTAGAGTCCTCTCCCGTGCCCAAAGGTTTCCAATTTTTGCCAGTGATTAAATTAGGCTCTCGGATTCCAAAGTCATAGAAATGAACAATGTACCCAAATAGTAAAGCAGGCAGTGCTTTATTAAAAACGGAGATAGACTTATGCATAAGGGCGGTAGCAACAGTAAGGCTGGCCCGGAGAGGAGCTGTTCAGGATCTTTTACAGGGAAAGGAGTTAAGGGGTGGCAGGCCAGCGTTGCTGGAGGTGGTCCATTCTGTTCTTCCTGGTTGCGTCATGACTGCATGTTCAGTAGGTCCAAAATGGCAGTGGTGTTCATTGTCACCCCAGGAGGGTCATGGTAGCAGTCACCTTGATGCTTTGTGCACAGGTGGGAATTCCTAAAGCAGTCTTAAGGTTAATCTGTAACTTTTACAATTATAGTAAACAAGCCTTGGGGAGGCGTTTTGCAACTCAGTAAATATCTGTTTCCTCTCTTATCTCAGTCTATTTTGTCAGGGCAGCCCATGGGGTAACCATTTGTCCTGGGGGGTCTCAAATGGAGGACTGGAAAAGTAACAAAGTGTCCTCTGCAGGGAAAATGCAGTCAATTTGGTTCACAGGCCTAGCCTTACTGTTTCACTCAGGCCCTCCTATTTCTGTATTAAAATATTAAAGATCATCAAGAGTATCACTGGGGAATATCTTTTTCTGAAAACAAGGTAGTATATTTCTTAACTCAAATATGTTTATAGCTTCCAGCAGAAAAATGATTAGAGGAGATGGTCTTTAAGTCTCCTAACATTTAATTACTCAAATACAAAAAAAAAGTCCTTTACTGTACATATGCTACCTTTGATTCCTGTGAAATTCTTGATTTTTAGCCTATATGGCTAACCTTCACTGGCTACCAAACAAGAAAGAAACAACTTTCTGACGCCAGATGCTGAAGATCAATAGCTATTTCCCAAAGTTTATAGCATAATTAAAATGTGTTACAGGAATAATTTTCTCCTCAAACCCTAAGGCTAAGCCTAGAATTACTGACTGAGTCAAAGTTATGTGGTGTAACATTTTTTATTATGTTTATGGATAATATAAAGGAGTTTATGGCTTTTACATGTAATTTGTTAAGTGAGAAACACTGAAGAGGAAATATCCTTTGCATCAGCAAAGCATCAATTGTTTAAAAATCTCTTTAAGTTGTATTTTGTAGAGGTAAATCTGTATTCCTTTATACTAGTTTGTGGTCACCTAAAACTTCAAACTGAAGGTTAATGGTCAAAACATTCTTGAATTTAGTAGAACCCATTTACTTCCAACTACTTCTTCAGAGCTTTATCACCTTCAATAAAAGTGTCAGGAATGTAGGTATGATGGAAATATAATAAGGATGTGAGTGTAGATAGGACAAGAGGACTCATAATGCACCAAAATAGAAAACACTATGTACATACACGAAGTTATATGAATTTTTGTAAAATACAGTACATATGAAAAAGTAGATACAACAGCTATAGAATGGACTATGAATCAAATGTTAATCATATTGGTAATAAGATTTTACAGTCAGTAATTTTTGCATGTGATATAAATGGTTAATATTTGAAATAGTTTTTTTGGACATTCTATTTTTTTTAAAGGGAGCTCTTTCAAAATGGTACATCTGATAGTGGTCAAGAAGCAATGGAGTCAGATTTTTTAAAATTTAAATCCTAGCTCTGCCCATGGCATTTAGTAAATGCCGAATTGTATCACTTGTTTTTATCATTATTATTAATGATGGTGATAATAACAGAATGATAAAAACCCTTATATGAATAATTAATTATGCAGGGATATAAAGATAATTATGAAATATTTTAGTGGATAAAGATTAATCCCAACCTTATTTTGCTTTCTTCAAACAGAATCAAATGAAAGTCTCCATCATCCCAAAGTATCATAAATCTGTCACATTCATGCTATATGGCCAGTAGTATACATGGATGCTTAATGTTACACAGATTAGAAGATACCACTATAAAAACTTACTGGTAATGAAGCTTGGGTATTCCATTACTTTTCAAAGGCTGGATGGATTTGTAATGAAATGTCCTTTCTCTTCTAATCTGCTCTAGTCCAGTGGCCTACAATCTAAAGAAAACCAGTTGCAGTAGGCTTTGGGGGATGGTACTGCAGGAGGAAGTCTAAATATTCCAGACTAACAATATCTAGCTAAAAATCCAGATAAGTCAATAACACACACAGACTCTCTCTCTCTCTCTCTCTCTCTCTCTCTCTCTCTCTCTCTCTCTCTCTCTCTCTCTCTCTCGCGCGCGCGAGCGCGCGCGCGGCGCGCGCATCTCTGTGAAAACTGGCTTAATAATTAGCCCACATTTTTTTTCTGTTGCTTTCCCATATTCACTGACACTGTCTCTTGTTTAACTTCCCTGCAGCTGCTGCTGGCCAGTCCTTCTGTTTGTCTTTCACGTATTCAACATTCCACACACAGCCCCACCTCAACTCCTGGCTGGATGAACCCGTCCTTTACTGCAGCAGGCCATTTATTTGGCATGAGCTCCATCACGCACTCTTCTCTGTAACTCAGTGAATCTGACAGTACACTCACTCTTCTATTTTTCCTTCTAGAAAGAGAAAGCTGCACTTCTGCTCTTTAAAGTCACTCTAGTGATCTTCACCTTCCTCAGACACAAACTTCTATTTCAGCACCTTCTTTCTCTCCCTCATAGAAGTTCAGTTTCCTCATTTGTGAAAAGGGCAAATTGTATTTGTCTCATAGAACTGTTGTGATGTAACTACCTCTTTTTTTCACTTTTCTTTCTTCCACACCCTAATTATGGTCATTTCCCAAGGCTTTATTAGAGAACTTCTACTATTTCAAGCTCCATGCAGCTTTACTCTTCAGTTGTCTTCTCCTTTCACCACATTCCTGGTGCTTCACAAATTCTATTCTTCCTTAGGTCTCACCTTAATTCCAGGTTTGAATCACCAAATCCTAGCTATGAGACTGTTCTGCCATTTGATATTTTTCACTCTTTTTATAAAGAAATTCCCACCATGCATTTGCCTGAAAACTCTGTCACCTGCATCTTTTTTTCTCTCTCATCTCAGTTTCTTTTATTTCCGCTCCACCTTTAGACTCCATCCTCACTCTTACTGTTTTACTTTTGCATCCATCTTTGTATAATCTCACCTATCCACAATGCCAACTACCAATTATGCCTTAATAATTTCCAAATCTTTAATTCCATCCTAGCTCGCTCTTCCAAGGTCTAGCCTTATTTTTACAGTTTAAATTCTGGACATTTTTATCAAAATATATCACTAACAGTTCAAAATAATTTTGTTTAAAGCAGTCACTATGCTTTCTCTTCCCTCAACTGTTCTCCATTCTATATTCTCTAGATCACTTAAGAATACTGTTCTGTCTATCATCCACGCCAGAAGCCTAGGTGTTTTCACAATCTCTTCCTCCTTCCTCATTGAATACAAGTAAACGCCAATTTAACCTCAAGTATATCTCAAACATATTTCTTTCCCTCAAATCCCACCATCATCTCATGAATTCAGCTCTTCATCACTATGAGATGATGGATGACGATGAGGATCAAGTTGAAAATTAAAATAATGATAATGATGGTGCTTGTGGTGATAGAGGAAAAACATTTAAATGTGAAGTATGTGCCACGGACTGCTCCAAGAGTTTGACATGTGTTATTTTTTTCATCTTCACAATTACCCAGTGAGGGATATATTCTCAGTATATATCCATATAATCACATGACTATATCTTCCAAAGACCTGAGAATTCACCAAAGGCAAGAGCTATATCTCCCAGTCTAAAACAATCATGTAAAATAAATCATAATAAAGTATTGAGATGCCTCACTGTTATCTCAAATGCAATATATCCAAAGATAAAGCCATCACATTTCTCCTCCTCCCAAAATTACTCTTTTCTACTCCTGACAGTTTATCTAAATATCATGTTAGAAGCACAGCCAACCATCAAACCCAGTGCCTTAGCATCATGTTTGAATCCTTTCTTTTAATAGCCTCCCGTTACCAACAAGTATCACGCCCAAGATTCTTTCATCGCTTTGTCTTTAAATTCTGCTCCTCTGTTTCATATGTTCCCTTACCTTTTCACACTTAGATTCTCTGGGAGCTCATCTAGGTAACTCCAACCAGAGTCACTGCAACTCAGAACTAGAGGAAACGAGGAGGGACAAATTTTCTAATTTCGAATAACAACGTACTGCTTCCAATCTCTTAGAAAAAAGTGACTCTCATGTCGCTATTATTCTTCTAAGAAAAGGTCTCTTTGAATTTTAAGACAACTTTATTTGCCAATGGTTTTTCTAGCTAAAGCTTTCTGTTTTATTTTATTTTGTATTGATCATGTTAAGCGCTGCTACTTTATGCTCAACTAATTTTCATGTCAGAATAAATGTAAATTGCATGGACACAGAGGAATATCACTATGCATTTTATGTTTGTTTTTTCTAAGCATATTAAACCTATTGTTGAGAACATAGTATATGTTAGCTATGGATCTAGGCACTAACGACACAGCCATAAACAAGCCAGCTATGGTCTTTCATCTCATGAACAGAACATTTTACTGCAGGGAAATAGGCAATAAACAAATATACAAAATAAACAAATATACAAAAAAGGAAAATGGCTCATGGTGAAATATTAAAAGAATTAAAATCACACATGGAGACAGAGACCGGCTGTTTTAGTTTGGGAGGCTAGACGAGGTATCACTGAGATGATATTTAATCTAATAACTGGATGACAAGAAAGAACATACCACAGGAAGTTCAGTAGGAAACCACTACACAGAGGTCTTTGTAGGGGATCAGCTTCATAGGTGTGTTTGTTGGAGGAATTGAGAAGGTCAAGATTGTTGTAAGCTTAGTAAATTTCTGTCTTAAATTAGCACCCAGCTTACTAGTTTGTTATTCTTTTTATTTATGTGATTACGAAGAAAGACTATTTACTAACTAATCAACTTACAATGCAAAGCTCACAGGAACACTACTTTTCCAGAACATCCTATTACCGACTTACTAATGTCATTGCAGATTATATTACTAAGTCACATAAGAGTATTTTGATAAATACAATTTAGTAACTACTAATTTCTAGAAATATATGCAACATTGTGAGCTTTCTCATCTAGGGGGAAAAAAGATACCCCAAAGAAATTTATATAAGTTAAATGGTAAACTGGAAAAAATCTAAAATATGATCCTAAAACTGATGGGAAATATCAGATTCAAGAATGAAAACATTAATATTTTCTTCTCTTTTTTCAGGTTCTTATTTACCTATATGGAAAATAAAAACTTTTAGGCATCATCATTACTTCACTGCAGCTGATATGGAAAATAAAAACTTTTAGGCATCATCATTACTTCACTGCAGCTGAAGGTCATAGATTAAAGTCTTTATTATCAATGCCAATGTGCTCTTCTTTATTTTTTTTATTTTTATTTATTTATTTTTTTGACCGGTAAGGTAAGGGGATCGCAACCTCAGCACGGTGTGGTCCACACCACGCTCAGCCAGTGAGTGCACCGGCCATCCCTATGTAGTATCCGAACCCGTGGCCACAGCACTACCAGCGCCGCACTCTCCGAAGTGCGCCACGGGGCTGGACCCTTTATTCTTACTCTCTATCCTCCCTTCCCCAAATTGGCCACAGTGACTGTACTAAACTTTATTAACCAAAATGAAGGCACATCACCTGTATAAAATTCAGTACAAACTCTAGGAGAAACACTTGTGTAATAGCATATGCTTATAAAATATATATAGCAGCCTAATTTTCAAAATGACCTATTTTTATATTCTGACATTTTAATAGTGTGAATATTTAAATCATGTGAATACTTAGATCTTATAAAGTCTATATTTCTTAATTGTCCTTTAGTTTTCTTTTCCTTTCTTTTTATTTTCAGATTTATTATATGTTCAATATTTTTTCTGCATATTTTTTTCTGATAAATATCTGGTAGGATGGTGCAGCAACTTAAGGAGCTCAAAAGAATATCAAGTGTCAAGATTCTCAGATGAGTTCAATAAGACTGCTTGCTTTCTTTCTATAACTCTTTTATTTCTAGCTATTTCTAAACCCTCTCTTCTAGTTAGGCCTGCCTCCTGTCATCCATAGAAATTATTCTTTCCCATTTCTATCAGCATGTGTAATCAAGCAATCTATGCATCTCTTGAATAACTAGGTACATTTTTTTTATCATTTGAATATCATAAATCTTAAAACCAATTTCTCTCTTTCTTTTGGCTGCTAGGAAGCTTTAAAGTGAATTTGTGACCTATTTGGTAGTTGTTTAGGATATTCTGGCATATATTTTGTGTATAAAACTTAACCATTACATTATTTTAACCTTACTTCCTATTATGTTTACTTATTTGTAGCCTATTGCAAAGTAGGAATCTTTGGAAAATCTTACTTGTTTTCAACAAGAGAGGACAGTAAAACAAAAATTTCTATTCCTTGTCTCTGCTAATCTTATGGGAAGAAAAGACTTTCTTTCTTCTGAACCACTTATTCTAATTTATCAAAACTGTCAGAGTCAGTTCAAATCATATCTCCTCTATGAAATTCTATAAATTCCTAGATTCCTCTATAATTTCTTAGATACCTGTCTGTGGTTATAATAATACCAAGAATTGGCAACAGTGGAAGCAACTTCTACCTTTTGTAGTAAAGTGTATTTCTCCATCTCTAAAACCCGCCACCAAGAAATGTGGATGTGATGAGAAATTTTTCAAGATTTATCAATAGGTAATGGAAGGTAAGACTTGTCTTATCACTTGTCTGTGATCGCTTAAGGGCCAATAAACAAAGAGGAAAATAAAGCACAGTGATGCTCCCATCCTTTCTGCTTCTCACATCCTGTTTTCAAAGGAACTCACTTTTGAGAACACAAAGGAATAAAAGATGGAATGGACTTCTAGAGTTTAAATAGTTCTCAAAATGAATCATTCACCAAGGTCCCAAGTCACACAACAAAGTTGATTGTGTTGTTTAACATATGCACATGCACACCTTTTGCATGTTTATTATGAATTGCATTAATTTTAGTAGTTGATGTTGCCAAGCATTTCTCTTTTGGACTTTTTTACTAGATAGGATTTTAACCTCTCCTATAAGTCACACTCATTTTTTTTTTAGTACCCAATATACAACCTGCATTACACTGATCAGGGGTTTAAAGAGGACAGGTAGATTGCTTTTCAATATGAATTACTAAAAGCATTTATGAAAGCACCCTTCGAAGTGTTCAACTGTGGAGATGGTCAGACATGTCTATCAACAGAGCAACAAAACAGAGCTGTCAAATAAAAATATTTACACATGCATTTCCTGGAGACATTAGAAGCTCAAGGGATCAGCTGAAGCTCAATGCCATTTTTTTGTGTTTTCATCCTAATGACATTTTCTTTGCAATCTTCTTGGTTGCCTGTTTTTGCTTCACTTATGTATCAAGTACAATAATACTTTCCAATAATAAGTCAAGTACACGCTTGGTTAATAATCTTCCCCCAGAAAACCATGATACAAAGAAGGTTGGCTTTCGGTCCTACTCAATTAACTAAATTTGTTTAAACCCTTTCCAAAATTCAAAAAATAGTGTACAATGCAATAATTATATGGTGTTTATACACATACAATCATCAGATTATTACTGCATCCTTTGTTCCATTTCTCTAAGAAAAAGGAAGCAGATTCAAAGACAGATCCAACCTTTTAAATAGATGAAAAAAATTTTAATTGCATTATTAATAATAATGTTTAAACAATCGAGTCATCCTGTAGGTATGTATCACCTTTTCTCCAAGAAGATTTTACAGTGACTTTAATTGAAACTTAAAATGTTTCCTTTGAAACAATTTCAGTACCATAAAATATCATTTAAATCAAAGGGGATTAAACTGTGCCTTTCAGACCATCTAAAAGTCCAGGAACAAACTATATATTTCAAAGTGCTTGAGAATGGCATTTCCCCAACAGCAGGTTTTAACTAAGTACCATGTTATTAACCACTTTTATCTCATGTTCCATTCAAGTACACTACTTGCTATTTTATTTCTAATGAGTCAAAGACCCTGTTTCCATTTAGAAAGACAAAGAAAAAAAAGAGCTCTGCAGCTCAGTTATGTGGAGTTCATCAACTATTTCATGTTATTTCACTTCAGATTTCATCTCCTAATCTTATTTGCCCAAGTTTCAAGTATTCTGTCTTGTACCTGGGAAAAGCCCCAAAGACGTCTTTACATGCACCTTTGTCTAACAATTTATTTAGGTAAGACTCACCTGGGATTTCACACCTTGACATTTGTGGCAATTTTACTTGTTCCAAATGTGCTCAGTTTTGTTCTTAGATTATGAGACCTCTCTAGCAAAGCTTCTGGAAGTTTCGACTGCAAAGCTTCTGGAAGTTTCAACTCCAAAATGCCCAGTTACCTCAATATCTAAATTTCAAATCCAAAATGCCTCAGGTCTGCAAGTGTTTGAACCTATCACTAAGGGCTAGAGAAAGTCTTCCTCATGGAATATGGGTTTAAACAAGAGCTCCTTGCACTTCTCCTAATCAAACTGCTGTTAAAGTTCTCCAGGCTCGGAAGGAAGAGTCACAAACTGGTTAGTCCTCTTTAGGGTTTTAGAAAGATTTCAAGGCACTCACAGGCATGGTTTACTGCGATGAATGCAGAGATATTTTTCCCACCACAGAAAGTAAACATGCACACCAAACCAGTATTACAGGTTTAGTATGCAGTACTGCTACCCTCAGGCTGCAACTTAAAAGCACAGACACAAAGGCACCTCCTGCCTAGAATTTTTTTTTTTCTTTTACTTATTCTAAATATAATAAATATGGTTTCTAAAAAAATGACCTTAAAATGAGAAACATTCCATGTATGTGCCTATGAACTTTCAAGCCAACTTTTGGTTATAATGAAAATTAACTACATGTCTTAGAGGCCAATGTAACTTTAATGAAGTCAAGGAAAGACCTAAGCCCGGATGGACCAGTCCCATAACAGCTGAACTGAATACTGGACAATGCTTTCAAGGCCATAAACTAAAAGATGTCAAAATGGAAATCATTTTATAAGACTGGTTTCCATTTCAAAACAAGAAAGTAAATGACTCTAGAAAATAATGTGCCAAATTCTTCCATAAAATTACAGGTTCCGGAAAGCTAGGGTGGAAACCTGAGTTCTGGCAACTGCTTCTGAGAAACCAAGGGCAGTTTTCTTACCTTTTGGGATCTCCATTTGCTGCTTTACAAAATAAAAACATTGGACTTGAGACCCTCTCAGCTCTCTTCTAGCTTAAAAATGTTCATATTCTATAGATTTTTTCCCTAACTCTGATAGCCCAATTTTCCATACATGGGTTGAAGAGTTTGCTGCTCCCCTGATTGCTATCTAGAGCTGGCCTTGCATTCTGCAAGGTCTAACCAACTCTTCTGTACTTAGAACATCCCTCCTCCCACCCCACCGAGCTCTAGTCTTTTGTAGCCTTTAAAGTACGGAGTTCCTAGAGCTAGAGAACTAAGAAGAACAGAGGTAGGAGGGAGAGCTGTTATTAGACGTACTCAAAAACATCCAAGCAGCTGGTAAGTAGGTAGCCTGAGTACCTAGGGTGTTTGGAACAGCCCAGGGGAGGCCCTCACTGCGAGACCTCCTCTCAAAAGGTTGTTCCAGCATTGAACTCAGAAATACTTTTTATTCAAATACTCCCAAAGGTGAATTAGTATTATTACAAAGAAGGTTACAAAGAGGTGGGTAGCCTTGACCATATTTTGACCAAAGATGACGAGGAGAAAAAAAAACAGAAAAAGCTAATGGGAACTGGGTCCCTGAGGTAGCAGGGACTCAGTGGTGAGGGCCACAGCTGGATGGTGATTGATTCTTTGCCTTTTTTTAGAATTCTGACTAGGACTTACCCTGCCTGTTAATAAGAGTCCTGGGAGAAGTAGAAAATGCATGTCCTCCCTCGCAGAGAAGAGGTTAGAAGCCCTTACGTGCCCAAGGGTGGCCTCTGGAGAAACCTTAGCCTAAGGCATGTTCCAGGTAGTAGCCTGCCAGGAAGGGAGCTGCCACCCTCCCATCATCCCAGCCATATCCCTCAACTCCTGTAACAGACTGATAGAGTTCCACTTGGTGATCTATGTGAATGTGCAGATATTATGCAAGGAAACAATTCTTCCTTTCCTCAGCAAATAACAATGCTTAGAAAGCATTTAGCCCTATTCCCTATGCCATTTTATAATTTTTATTTAAATTTTCAAAGATTAGGAAAAAAATTCTAGCATTTTTATTCTGCCCTAGATAATTCATTTTATGAATACTCAGAATATTCTAAACCTTCACATATGATATCTTTACATAATTCTCTGTGGGGTTATTTTGTCATTGGGACTGAAAGGGAGAGTTGACCTTTTATGTTTAAAGAGGTGATTGAGATCTACTCACATTAAACTAAAGATAATCTTGAATGATTTCACTTTCATTCAAGAATAAAATGGGTTCCTAATACTACTAGAAACATTAATAGGCATTAACCAGGGCACATGTAACCAGCTCTCCAGAGGTATAATCCAGTCAGTGACATACAGGAAATAGCACTAAAATAAATCGTCTTTGACAATGTCCATGCCTAGCCCTCCAAACTGTAACTAGAGATGGTCCAGTGAATCTAGACAATATGGCTAATATGGCTTTAGAAAATCATTATTCAAAGCACGTGATGGAGTTCCAATGATAATCTATATGATAATCTAATGATAATTTAATATCCCCATGGTTAAAACATTTAAGTCACCTATATGTTTAACGTACAAATCATAGTATTTGAACATAGTTATTTCTACTAGAGAAAATTCATTTGTAAGCAGAGCTGACAATAAATAGTATTATTTCAAAGAACTTTAGAATCTTCATAAATGCTGTTAAGTCAAAGGCAAAATTAAACAACATTTCAAAATAACTTTTTCATTTACTTTGATAATTTAGAAACACAATTTCAGATACAGGACAGAGTATTGCACAGAGAACAGAATAATATTAGGGCATTCCATAAATGAAGACTCCAGGATATATATATATGATTTGTTTTGTAACATATTAAACAAATTCATCAAAATCTCTTACCTTCACACATACAAATAAAGCTGTAAATTATCCCCACAGTGCTTGCCTTTATAATTTAAAGAAATCCAGATATAATTTAAAACCAACAACTGAAGTATCTTCATTTCTCATTAACTCTCACCTGATTAATAGGTTCTCTTAATAATCTTAGTGCAAATAAAACTGAAATGGAAGCATTTTTATGCTCCACGAAGATAGATCTGAAGTATTTGCAGACCCACCAAGAATACATTTCAACTCAGATAAGATCAGAAGAGAACAATGCATTCCTTATTGAAAAGTTTTCACACAGTGCACAAAGGAAAATACCTGAGGATAGAACTGATCGCGTGAGTGTTCCCCAACTACAAAACGTTTACAGATCTAGGCACATTGTTCTCTAACTTAAATCATGACGTTCAAATTATTCACTATAGCACTTGTTTTTAATTTTGTACATGTCTTTCTGATTGTTAATCAGAAAATATACTGATTATTAATGCTGAAAGTAATTGTATTTTTATACATCTATATGGCTAGGAGAAAGGGAAAGCTACCCTCACACGCTGATACATACATATTACCAGAAACAATAACATACATAAAAGTATGAGAGAAAAAGAAAAAGCAAAAACAAAATCTATACACATTCTAGTACTTTACAATGAAAAGTGAATACTACCTATGATCCTAACAGAAAGTAGGATGATAAAGAGGGAGAGACCTGTTTACTCCTCATTTTATTTCAATCCCTGAACACAGACAAGTAATACACCCACACAGCCTCGGATAGGTTATTCAGGTGGTTGCCAAATAGTCATATACTATACAAAATTACTATTATATGAACAACCCTAACAACCTAGATGCTTGCCATATAATTTTCTAAGAAAAAATATTAGAGACAATTAAAGAATATGCTATAATCATGTGCATAATACCATTTCATCTGTAAGACACATAAAAATAAATTATTCTCATAGAATTATGCTAAATGAGCCTCTTGCCTTGTTTTTCTTCAGTAGAATTCATTATGTATTAATAAACTTTATTAATCTTTTAAATTAAAAATGCTTTATAATAGCATTTTATACAGTATTTAAAATTTTCTTAGGAAACATACAGAGATGAAAAATAAGATTATAGGATTCTGAAGCAGGTTAAGTAGAAAAAAGATTAAAGAGCCTCCCCCTCCATACAACAATTTAGATATAAAATGTATAAGGTACTTCTATAACCAGGTATGTCTATGACCATCTTATGCTAGTCTCATGTGTTATATTTCATAGGTGTTATGCTATTCTCATATGTGTTATATTTCATAGGTGTATTTATATGTTTGATTATACATACTTAATGGAAAACTAGGTGGATTAGGGATTTTCTTGGTGGCACATTGTTGGTGGCTTCACAAGGACATAAACAAAAATGTAACTATCAAGATGATTTTTAAAATTATACCTTCATCAAAACTTGTAAAGGTGGTAAATAATTCATGAGAGGAGGCTCCTAGAAATTATTGCAACAAATAAGCACAAAGCCCATTTTCTTTTTTAAATAACTTTTCTCACACAAAAAATTGAAATGTGTGACCCACCTTGTATTTGTTTCTATCAACAAGCCTAACCATAGATGCCTAGTCAAGCCAATGTCAACAGAGCCAATCCCTTCAAAGGACAAAGGTATCTGATTAAGTAATACCTGTAAAATAAACCGCTCTCCAAACTGATAATGCTCTTCCCTGAGCCTCTGTTTTCTACCTTTAAAAAGTCTCTATATTAATTACAATGACACTTAGCTGGTAAACCCCAGAGATGGCAAAACTTGAATACAAATAAAAATTCCACAGGTAGAAACAAAAATCAATATTCTGTCAATGTTAGAAAAGGTCCAATGTGAAAATGCACTGTAAGTCAGTTGCACCATTTCTCCAACATACTCTGGGGGGGTTAAGAATAAGGCATTCCCTAACCTCCACAAATGTGTGATTCTATGTTGGTCAAGTTAGTGGACACAACAGAGACAACATGATTCTTCTGAACCAACAACAATACCAACTCTTTTCCTCATCCCCACAGAACACCTTGAAACGCGGTGGGGGTATGTGCACGCGCGCGCACACACACACACACACACACACACACACACACACACACACACACACACACACACACACACACACACACACACACACACACACACACACACACACACACACACACACACACACACACACACACACACGGTAATCAACACGGCTTAAGTTTCTGATTGCGAACATTTCAGAGGCTGTTGGCACTTACCTTGCAAAGACGTGTTAGATAAACTTGCTTCATTCTCTCCCATTTTATTATTTCTTTTTAAAGGGGGCCAAGCAGTTTCAGGTTGTGTCAGTTACTCTGCAAGCTTTGTGACCTTCTGACTTTCTACTGTAGTATTGTAACAGTATACTACCTGCTTTCTTCTGTGAATAATTACCATTCTGCTTCCTGAGTTACCTGGGCTTGCAGGACCTGTTTTACTGTGAAGTGAGATCACATTCTTTGATCCGATGTACTGCTACTAATGTGTGCTTCACAAAACATGGCTTTGTTTCGGTTTTGATATTAACTTTTAATTCCCTACTTTCACTTCAGTACAGAAACGTATTTACATTTTTCCCTGAAACAGTATCGATAGTACAGACACAGGTTTGATTCTGAGCCAGGTTTTTGTTTCTTTCTTTTTTAGTGTTCCCAGTCTGCTTCTCTTACAGAAATAGAATAAAATTTAAAGTGAATTATGTACCATCCATTTTTAAAATACATAGGGAAATAAGGAACAGCATGAGAGTCAGTTTTGTGCAGTATTGTAAAGACAGGTTTTGGAGTTTGTTTAAAACTTGCTGTGTGACTGTAAGCAAGGAGTATAACTTCTTTGAGACTCAGTTTTCTCAACTGTAAAATGGAATAATATCTATTTCAAAAGATTAGTATAAAGATCGAAAACAATAACGTATGACTGTGCTAAACACTGTGAATGGCAGATAATAAACATAAAACAAGGGACACTTTCCTCTCCTCCTCTTCCTTTTCCTCCTTTAGGAAAGAATGCCAAACTGGAGCACTGACTATGTTCTGACATCAGTTGTGCTACTTATTAACTGAGAGACCCTAAATAAATAATTTAGTCCCTTCTTGGAGTGTCTCAAGTTCCTCATTTAAAAAGGAGAATACTGATATTTGCATTGCCTTTTGAATAGGAACATGGTATTAATTTATATGAACTGTTGTGCCACAAACAGAAATAATCTCTTGCAAAGGTGAGCAATAAGTTGAAGATTTACCTTTAAATATTAATTTATAAGAGAGAGAAGATGATCACAAAATTAAGGTGATTTATTTAAGCTTTGTCTCCCAAAGACACCTAGAATAAAAAACAATCTCCACTTTCTCCTTCTATATTTCCTTATCTTTTGGCTTTGGTCAAACTCAGAAAAAGCAAACAAAAAAACCAAATCTGAGCCTCAAACTCTTTCTTCCCTTAATAGTTCTTTAGTTTTTGATTTGAAAATAATCTGTATACCATGTTTGCTTATTAATGCAAAAATTGATTACATAATTATGTAAATAACAGAAATGGCAAACAGCTAAAGCAGTTGCTCTCAAAAGTATTAGAAATAAAAACAAACATGACTTTAACAAATCCTCATCACAATTCAGAGTTTCCTCTTTCATTTATGATCACTCTGGGGCTCTACAGTTTCCTCATCTGTTATATGAGGGAGATGGACCATTTATTATTGAAGACCCATTCCATCATTGGAATATCAGGAGCCTCTGATTTAAAATCCAGGTTGTGGTTTGTTCCAGAATAGAGTAGTCCTTTGCCTAGTACAATTGAATGCTGTAACATATGTACCATGCTACATGTTTTATTAAAAATAAGCTGAAATTTGATGTTTGCCAATAAAACACTATAATCATCACACTGTGACTTCCCCATAAGAGGATCAACACACAAATCAATCCTCACTCATTGTTAAAGAGTTGGAAATGTATTTACATACTTGCCCCAGGCACCTAAAATTAGTCAATAACAGTTATAAAGCATCCATTATCTAAAAGCCGAATTATGGCATGTGGGAAGTTACAATGAAAGTAGAATAGAGAAGCCCTATTCTTGAGCCAAGAAAAAAACATAAAAATATAAACACCAGAAAGCTCAAAAGATTTTGTAGTTGCACAGAAAGCAACATAAATACACCTTCAGTTATACTGAATCAGCTACAATACCAAAAAAGTGCTAGGCACATGCACTTTTCTCTCTCCCTTCTGGGCCTTTGTACATGCCTGGAAAACTTCCGGGAATTTTTTTTTAACATACCTGGAAAGTTTTGTACATGCCTAGAAAACTTTTTCACCTCCTCTTTGCCTGATTAATTCAATACAGAAATCCTCTTGAACTGAGGCCCCTTCTATGAGTTCCCAGATGTCCTAAACTTTTCCTTTCACCATGGCTGTTATCACATTGCATTGTAGGCATTGCTTAATTATTTTTGTCACTGCAAGCTGTTATGTCAGAGACCCTTTCTATGTTCATCACCATATTACCTAGCACCAAGCAAAGTTCCAAGCACATACTATACCTTCAACAAACTTTGTAAAAATGAATAAAATTGCCATCATCAGAAAGGGTGAATTAAAGGGTCTCAAAGACAGGGAATAGCAAAGAAGATGATAGAAGATACTCCAGGAAGAATGACAAATTAAAGTTGAAAAGTGAAAAGATATGTGGAGATGTAACTTTACCTGAAAGAGCAAAAAATTAAGAGCTAGAAGGGCGTAAGAGATGAGGATACTTATGAAAATTTCCAAAAGAGTCAAAGGCAGGAGAATAAATGAAAGAGAAAAAAAGTTAATGCATTAGTTTAATGCATACCCCACACAAAACAAAAGGCATTTGTAGCATTAACCTGAACAGCTTCACTGAAAGATGGAAAAGAAACTGACATAATTTCAAAAATCTTTAAGAAGATTTTTATAATATTGTAAGGCTCTGAGACAACTTTTATTACATGAGAGACTTCATCGGCATAATAAGACAACCAACCTTTGTTAGCAGTGCATTTCTGACCCTCACCTTCTCATAACTTGTCATGGCCACCTCCCCCAGGGCCCAAAGGAACTTTGTCCCAGGCTATGGTCTGTTTTTCAGGCCCATTTATTTCCCATAAATATCACTTACTCTTCCACTAAAATTTCCTACATCCCCCATCTCCCTTTCACCTATGAAGAGGATATGTTAAACTTCAACAATCTAGCCCTTCTTCAAGTCTCGTATTTTGTGTGGCTCTCATGTACACTTGCACATTAACAAATAAATCTATGTGCCTTTTCTCCCATTAATCTGTCCATAGTCAGTTTATTTTTAGCAGACTCAATTATCACACCTTCAAAAGGAAAATTTGAACTTCCCTACATCAGTCAAAAAAGTTAAGGCCTACATAGTGCTTTGTATTAGGACTGACTACTATTAACTAAACTTTTAATTCTCTACCTTTTTTTTCTTCAATTCACATACAGAATCTTAAGAAAATTAATATTGATAGAGAACAAAGAAAGCAACTCAATTGTAAGAAGCATCCATTGACAAAGAAACAAGATAAGCCATAATTAATGGCAAAAAGAGTACTGTCATTTTAATGATTATTCCACTGTTGTTTTATTAAATCAAGATGGGGAGCATTAATCAGCTACAATGTATATCGACAAAATAAAATTTAAAAAAAAAAAAAAAAAAGAATCATGTCAAGAAAGTATCATCCACTATTATTTAGCTCAGAGTTCTTTTTAAGTAGGAATATAATTTGAATTTTATCAAAGGTCTTGTTTGGCATCATTTGAAGGAATGCTTAGAATTTTTTCTTGTCCTAATAGTACACTGTTTTAAATCAATAAAGTTCTTAATATCGAAAAAAAAAAAAAAAGAAGCCAAGAAGCTATATAAATTATATTCTCTCTCTCACTCTCTCTCGCTCTTTCTCTCTCTCTCTCTCACACACACACACACACACACCACACAGAGTTGTTTAACTATTACTGATAGTTTGCAGGTAAGTTCATGTAATTAAGACATAAAATGACTCATCTAATAATAACAGACACATAAAGGTGCCAAGTTGGAAGTCAGGTAGGACTGACACTACAAAGTGTTCTAATTTGCTGCTGGGAATAATGCTATTCTAGATTCCAGATTCTGTAAAAAGACACTAAATACAAGCTCGTAATCATAGTGCATCGTGATGTATACTTTTTGTGAGGATCTCATAAAATCTTTCCTTAAATGTCAGAAAATTTTAAAGTAATATACTCTTCTTAGACATCTCAGCCTCATCCATGTAAGTCCACTGACAGTGGGAAGATTAAATTTGTTCCAGTAGCACAAAATTATTCTTCAGACAAGAAAAATCATTTTCTCATACAACCCCCACAAAAGAATGAGGTGTGACAGCCAATCCAAGCATCATCTGAAAGAGGAAAATGTTTAAAAAAAAAAAAGCTTAAATACATATTTAGTCCTACCATGGAACTATAAAAGGAAGTACACACACTGTCACACACACACAGAGAGAGCTAATTACATATAACGATTAATTGTTCAACAAACTGGCAAAACTCCAAGAGGAACACTAATCAATGTATTAAAGGAAAGGAACATGCATGCTAACCACCTGTTATAATGGCAAATTTATCAGTTTGGAAATTTTAAGACAGTTAAAAATCTACAGATAACACCCTAGATCACCAAGGCTGAATAGAAACACTAAAATGATAGGATGATTTCTCTCTGTCATTATTAAAAATGCAATGAAAATGTTTAAATAGTATTGGCATGGAGATAAATTTACTGTCTCAAAACACCCTGAAATAAAATGATCAATCCTGAAAACAGCAGT
Organism: Cynocephalus volans; assembly: GCF_027409185.1. Classification (NCBI taxonomy): domain Eukaryota; kingdom Metazoa; phylum Chordata; class Mammalia; order Dermoptera; family Cynocephalidae; genus Cynocephalus; species Cynocephalus volans. The sequence continues at coordinate 99,563,350 of NC_084460.1, read as the reverse complement.
TACATCTCCATGACAAAAAATGAATGTTTTGCATTTAGAACCTAGTCATTCATGCTGAGAGGTAAAATATCTTCCAGACTTCAGTCTCTTCATGATAGCCATGAAACAAAACAGAACAAAACAAAAACCAATGAATCCCAACTGTGATGGAAGAATTTGGCAAATACTAACTAAATGAAAATAACCTTTAACAGCTGTTCAGGGGGTAACAGCTTTCTCTAACTATGACTGAGAGCCAAATGTACTAAGGTGAAGCTGAGGTAACAGGTGAGGTTTCTCATTATCTTTAGAAACACTGTTTCTCTCCCTTAACATCTTATTAATAACATATGAACATGCCCCCACCTCAAAACACAGAAACTATGAGTCACTTATTAAAATTAACATTAAGTGCCTTGGTATTCAATTCATGAACAAAAATAGGTGTCAACTATAACAAATTAATTATTGGAAATCAGAAAAAAAATAGCTTATCATTTTGTTGCATTAGATTTTCTTTAATTTTAAAATTTCTTTTTATTTTTTCTTTTATTCTTTTTTCTCTTCTTTTCTTCTTCTTTTTTTTTTTTTTTTTTTTTTTTTTGAGTAAAATAAAAGTGGTATAACATGCTTTCCTAGAAAATGATTCCAGGAGAACTACTTTTGTTCAACATCATAATGGGCCACTACTTTCTACTGAGAATGTTTTCTTTCTGAAAGCTTCATTTCTACTTTCCTGCTGACTACTTGCCAGCTAGCATTGTTAAAGAAAAGGAGATGAAGGAGTAAAGTCTCTTAACCTTTCTCCAAGCTGTAAGCACTTAAAATAGACTTTTCTCTAAAGTGAATGACTGCTGTCTTTCCTATGGTGTCCAGATTTACAAACTGAGAAAAAAAAGAGAGAGAGAACAAATGAAGAGAGAGAGAGAGAGATAAACATAGCTTCTCTGGATGGATTTTTCAGGATAATAGGCTGAATGGGGAGACATCTATGAAAGAAAAAAAAAAAAAAATCCCAGGATGACCCTGAAAAACACGGTATCTGATTAGCTCAGGCAATGAGGGACTCACACATGCGAGCAGTTTTAAGAATGAATAAATATAAAAAAAGACAGAAATGCCGGTGCTAAAGTTAGCTTTGAATACTTATTTCATCATGTCTCTCACATCTTTTCTAAGAGCTCTTAGTTTTCCTATATCCTAACTTATCAATTTTTATTTCTTTAACATTTAAAAAAATATACAGGGCAAACATGGCCCTGAGTTCTAATTCTCAAGGCATACCTTTATAGCATTTCTCAGTTACTGTTTTTAGATCTGCCAGATTCATGAGCATTTAATAAATACTTGATGATTGATTAATGAAGAACATAACACAATTATATATCCTCATTCCTTAAAAATGTTTAGAATAAAATTAAGAAAGAACAAAAGCAAGATTATTAACTCAAACTGTTTCTAGTATACCTGCTGCTTTCCACTTTGGCAGTCTCCTATTTATTACCAGATTTCCAGTTTGAGGAAGTTTTTCTAAGAACTAAAAATCTAATTATTAACTTCAGAATTGTTGATCAATCTAAAATGATAATCTTTTAAAATTCACAATGTGTTGAAGAAACTCACTAAGACTGAATTACTCCTATTAGCCCCAAATGATGTAAAAAATGTTAATGTTTCATCAAAGAAGAAAGTGTAAAAAAATCAAGAAACTTGGAAAGCAATTTACAGCACTGAAGTTAAATTTAAAGAGAACTTTCTATTTTCTATTTTAAGGGTGATTTTATGACACCATACATTCTATACTTATCTGCTCTTAACCACTTTTGTTTTTTCAAAAAATTATTATTTATAATGTACAATCTGAGATATTTTAGATGAATTTTTTACTTTGCAGGTCACCACTTGTGCAGGTCCAATTGTTCTTTGCAGAGTCCTGCTTGCTTTATGTTACTCGCCTAGCCTTGGCTTTTTTAAAATTGATACATAACTGATTATACATATTTGTGGGGTACATAGTTGAATATCAATACCTGTATACAATGTACTATGATCAAGTCAGTATAATTAGCATATTCATCATTATAAAACATAGTCATTTCTTTGTGTTGAGTACCCTTGATCTCCACTCTTCTAGCCATTTGATAACATGCAGTAGATTATTGTTAATTACAGGTGCCTAGCTCAATTGTACATCAATAGAACTTATTTTTCCTAACTAGCTATTTTGTATCCATTATTTCTTGGTATCCCTCCTACTCCTCCACATTTCCCAGCTCAAGAAAACATAGTTTCGTTTTCTCCTTCTGAAAGTTCAATACTTTATTATGATTGTTACCTTCCTTCCTTCTCTCCTTCAGTCCCACTTAGATGTGAGGAAATGCAGTATTTCACTCCCTGTGTCTGGCCTATTTCACTTAATATAATTTTCTACAAGCTCATCCATGCTGTTGCAAATGACAGAATTTCATTCTTTTTTATGGCTGAGTAGTATTCCATTGCATATACATACCACATTTTCCTTATCCAGTTGTCTATTGATGGACATTAAGATTGGTTCCATAACTTGGCTTTTGTAAATAAAAATGCAATAAACATGGCAGTGCAGGTATCATGTTGACATGATGATTTCCATTCCTTAGGGTATATACGCAGTAGTGGGATTACTGGATTGTATGGTAGTTCTATCTGTAGTTGTATCAATACCCTTGGCTTTTTAATAACCAAGTCACCCACGCTTTCCTCCCAATTTCCATGTCCAAATTTTACAATGAAAATATACAAAATACCTAAATATAACAGTAAATCCTTACCACCAAATTAACATATTAGGATGGTTTATTTGAATTTCAAATTATTAGTGAGCTAAAAATGATTCCATTAACTGACCAATCTCAACACTAAATTGAGAAATCTTTTGATATAAAGTGAAACTTACCTGTAAAAATATAATGAAATAATTACTTTAAATGTTTACCATACTCTCGATGTTGATGGAAATAAAAATGCTACATACTCCTATTTCTTTATTGAGGTAAAATTTATATGCAAAAAACGAACCTGTTTTAAGTACATTGTTAAATTAACTTTGATAAACATATTCACCCTTGTAACCCTTGTAACTACCATGACATTCAAGATGTAGAACATTTCCATCACTCTAAGAAATTCTCTTGTGGAATTTTGAATTCAATCCTTCCCCTCACCCCAACTTTAACCCCAGTCAACAACGATATCCCTTCTGTCACTGTTTGTCTTTTATTGAATTTCGTCTAAATGGAATCATACCATATGTACTCTTTTATCTCACACAGTTTTCTCAGAAATCTGAGAATGGCTTAGCTGGGTAATTCTGGTTGAGAGTCTCTCATGAGGTTGTAGTCAAGATATTGGCCAGGACTGCAGTTATCTGAAGGCTTTACTGGGGCTGAAAGATATACTTTCAGCACTGGCTGGAGGCTTCAGTTCCTTGTTGGCCATTGATAGGATGCCTCAGTTCCAAGTCACAGGGACCTCTCTAATGAGCTGCTTAAGTGTCCCTGTGACTTGGTAACAACCTTCCTCTAGAGTGCACTTCCTCTACAGTGCAAAGAGAAGCAGCAAGGAGGAATCCACAATGCCTTTTATGAGCTAATCTCCAAATCACACACCCACACTTTTGCTTTAATCTATTCATAAGAATCAGTCATGAAGTCCAACCTACACTCAAGGGGGAGGAGAGGATTTAGCTCCATCTGTTAAATAAAGTCACAGAAAAGAACTTGTGGATATATTTTAAAAATACCACACAAGTTATGGGCTATTATGAATAAAGCTGCTATGAACACTCATGTAAAAATGTTGTGGGATTTTTGTTTGTTTGTTTAAACATATATTTACATTTCTTTTGGGTAATACCTAGGAGTGGAATTGCTGGATCGTATGGTCACTGTATGTTTACATTTATAAGAAACTACAAAATTCTTGTCCAAGATGGTTGTGCCAGTTTAGAATTTCATCAGCAGTTGAGAGTTCCTGTTGTCCCACATCCTTACTAACTATTAGTACTGACATTGGATTTAGCAATGTTTTGGGGTATGACACCAAAACCACAGGCAATAAAAGTAAAAATAAATTGGACTACAACAAAATTAAAAACCTCTGTGCATCAAAGGACACAATGAAAGAAATGAAAATGCTTGTTGGTCTTCTCAATTTTAGTCGTTCTAGTCAGTATATAGCAGTATCTCCTTGTGATTTTAACTTGTATTTCTCTAAGGCCTAATGATGTTGAGCATCTTTTCATGTGTTTATTTGGCTATTCATATAATTTCTTTATTGGATTTTTTGTTTTCTTAATATTGAAATAAGAGTTCTTTCTATAGCTGAATACAAATCCTTTGTCAGACACAAATTTTGTGGATATTTTCTCCTAGTCTATATATTTCCTACTCAGTTTCTAGTGGTGTCTTTCAAAGAGCAGAAGTTTATAATTTGATGAAGTCAAATTTATCAATTGTTTTATTTTTCTTTTCTGTTATATCTAAAAAGTTATTTTCTAAACCCAAGGTCAAATGTTCCCTTATGTTTTCTTCTACAGGTTTTATAGTTTAAACTTTTTTTTTGGAAAATTGGTTATTTTATTTTTTGATATTTTCTTTAATGTTTTTATATTGTTATATATGCAGAATAAGCAAAATGGATGGGGGAAAAAAATGAAAGCTACTGACTAAAATGAAAATAAAAGGGCCGGCCCGTGGCTCACTCAGGAGAGTGCGGTGCTGATAACACCAAGGCCACAGGTTCGGATCCTATATAGGGATGGCCGGTTAGCTCACTGGCTGAGCGTGGTGCTGACAACACCAAGCCAAGGGCTGAGATCCCCTTACCGGTCATCTTTAAAAAATAAAAATTAAAAAAAATAAATAAAATGAAAATAAAACCTATGCCACTGGAGACTTAATTTAATCTTTTATTTACTTAAAATTTCCTAGAGGCCACATTAAATTATACATTTAACATCCACTTACATCATCCTATGTGCTATGTATATGAAAAGAGGTAAGGATTGAATTACTAAAAATTTATTTTTTCAATTTAAACATGTTTTAATTGTGGTAAAATACACTACTTGGTATGTACCCAAAGGTAACTTAAAATTTACCATCCTAACTATTTTTAAATGTACAATTCAATAGCACAGCCACACTGTTGTGCAACCAATCTCCAGAACTCTTTCATCTTGCAAAACTAAAACTAAAACTCTATATCCATTAAACAACTCACCATTTTCCCCTCCTCCGGGCCCATGGCATTCATCCTTTTATTTTTTTGTCTCTATGAATTTGACTAATCTCAGGGAGGATTTTATTTTGTACAAATTGGCAAGATGATTCTTAACGCCATATGGAAATGCAAAGCAACTAGAATAGTTGAAAATTTGAAAAGTTTTTCAAATTCAAAATGCAAAGATATTTGAAAACATGCTGCCTAATCTAATGACATACTATACAAGTAGAATAATCAAGACAGCAGATATTTGTAAGCATGATAGTTCCATGGAACCAAATACAAAGTTCCAAAATAGACCTACACATATATGGTTGTTTTTGTGAAAGTTTTTAAATAAGGGGCAGGATAGTGCTGAAATAATTAGATATTCATATGGAAAGAAATACTGTAAAATTCAATCCTTACTATTTTTGGGAGGAAAGGATAGTCTTTTCAATCAAAGGTACTAGGGAAACTGGGTATTTAAATGCAAAAAAATAAAGTTGGATCCTTACCTTACATGTAAGAGCTAAAACTATAAAACTCCTTAAAAGAAAACATAGTGAAAGTGCTTCCTGACTTGAATTTTATATCAATTTATTCAACAACTCAGATTAAAAAAGACAAATTCCTTGAAGGACACATGTTATCAAAACTGATTCAAGAAGAAAAAGAAAATCTTAATAGCCCTATTATGTTTAGGAAAATGAATTTGTGATTACAAACCATTCCACAAATGAAATTCCAAGCCCAGATGGTTTCACTGGCAAATTCTATCAGACAGTTAAGGAAGAAATAATACTAGTACTACAAAAATCTTTTTGAAAAATAGAGGAAGAAGGATAACTTATGCACTGATATTGTAAGGCCACTATTACACTGATGCCAAAAGTACACAAATAAAAGACTACTAGAAAAGAAAATCATAGGCTAATATCTCACAAACTCCGAGACAAATATTCTTAACAAAACATTATCAAATTTTATTCGGTAATATACAAGTATAAAAAGGATAATACAAAGATGGTGGAATAGACGGTCCCCAGCGACACTGTCTCTCACAAATCAACCAAATTTACAACTATAAAAATGTAACATCAGCCAAGCAGGGTCTGCTGGAGCTCAGGGGAAGAGGAGGAGAGACCTATGGAGTTCATGAAGGCAGGAGAAACTATGATGAGAGAAAGAAAAAGCTGCTCTGAGCATTTCGGGCCAAGGCTGCTTTAAGGCTCAAGGTGCTGAGCACATGGAGCAGGAGCCGGCAAAAGCCGCGGCTGTGCCCTTCGGATGGAGTTGCTTGGAGGAGGAAGGGGAGAAGAGGGCCTTGGCGGCCCTGAGGACAGCAAGATCACTAATAGGATTCCCATGGACCCACGCAGGACCGAGGAGCCAGAAGAACTGAAAAAGGGAGCCATTCAGAGGCCGGTGGTCATTGCAAGGGACCAGTGCAGGGCCCGTCCCATGGGAAGTGTTTGCAGCACAGGCGGTGGGGGAGATGGGACCACCAGGAAAACACTGGGACACAGCAAGGACAGCTGATCTGCCCCCAGTTAGCACAGGACCACTCAGAGGAGACTCATCAGGAATTTAGAATTGCATGGGGTGCAGTTTGATGAAAAAACTCAGGCCCAGATCAGAGATTCTACAGAACACAGATCCACCAGGTCTCTGGAGAGCAGGAAGTACCTATAAGATCAACCATTAAACCCTGAGCTGCACATAAAGCCTTCCCCAGGGAAACAGCAGCAAAGTAGCAATTTAAACAACCACACAGCTCAAGTACTGGTTCTCACAGGAAGTTCCCCTGTTTTAGAAATAAGCAAAGTACAAAAAATTAGTTCCGGCCCAGGCACACCACCAGCACCTTGGGGCCTGCCTGGGAACCGGAGGCTTGGATCCAGGGACGGACCCCACTCCCACTTCCAGGCAAACTGTGCCAGTGCCGTGGGGCCAGCCTGGGGACCTGAGGCATGAAGAAGGGGACTGGACCCCCCCCCCCCCCCCCCGCACAACCAGGCACACCACGCCAGCACCTTGGGGCCTGCCTGGAGACTCAGTGCAAGGAGAAGGGGAATGGACCTCTGAAGGAAATGGTTAATGGACTTCTGCGGTCAGCACCCAAGGACGTGTTCACTTGGTGAACTCGCAAACAAGTTAACCAAGAAATGTCAAGGATTGCAAACAATCCTTGAGAATGCTTGAAGTTGTGAGAACACTTTCTTGGGATGTTCCCAAGAGGCGCATTATAGATAACCAAGTGCTTGAGAAGGGAGGTAACAGCCTTCTGCTCTTGAGAAAAGTATAACAGAATTTATGCATTAATGCTTATCTTGCATGCACAAGCTTGCTAAATGTAATAAAAGCTGTAACAGCAGCTGGGTCAGTGCTACTTGCCTGAGAGAGCAGTGGTCCCCCGCTCTTCACCTGCATCTCATCTGCTGTGTCTTCCTTCGCGTCTCCGATCCTTTTAATCAGCAGACCTCTCTCCCACAACCAGGCACAACATGCCAGCACCTTGGAGCCCACCCAGGGACCTGGGGCAAGGATAAGGGGAATGGACCTCTCTCCCACAAACAGGCACACCGCACCAGCAACTTGGGGCCCACCTGGGAACCCAAGGCATGGATAAGGGGACTGGACCACCCTCCCACAACCAGGGCCCACTGAGCCTGTGCCTTGGGACCCACCCAGGGACCCGGGGTATGGAGTTGGGGACCAGACCACCCTCCCACAACCAGGCACAACATGCCAGCACCTCAGAGCCCACCCAGGGACCCAGGGCATGGAGAAGGGGACTGGACCTCTCTCCTACAACCAGGCACACCGCACCAGTGCCTCAGGGCCTGCCTGGGGACCTGAGGCATGGAGAAGGGGACCGGACCTCTCTTCCATAACCAAGCACACCACACCCATACCTCGGGGCCCACCTCGGGACCCAAAGCATGGAGGAGGGGACCAGACCTCTCTCCCACAACCAGGCACACCATGTCAGCACTTTGGGGCTCACCCAGAGACCCAAGGCATGGAGAAGGGGACCGGACCTCTCTCCCACGACCAGGTACACCAAGCCAGTGCCTCGGGTCCCACCCAGTGACTTGAGGTATAAAGCCACGGACTAGACCGTTTGCCCACACCAGGCACAAAATGCCAGCACCTTGGGGCACACCCAGAGACCTGGGGCATGGAGAAGGGGACCAGACCGCCCTCCCTCAACCAGGCACACCGTGCCAGCACCTTGCGGCCTGCCCAGGGACCAGAGGCATGGAGAAGGGGACCAAACACACCTTGCCAGTGCCAAGGAACATACCAAAAACAGCACCTCCATTGGGTGGCCCACCACAGCCACCACAATAACCATGGCTGCTGCAAAAGCAGCTAGACACCACAACCACCATGCAGATGGTCCTCCAACCACTGGAGTGCATTCACACAAGAAGAGTCACCAGCAGAGACAAAGAAAAGAGTAGGATGTCTCTTTCCACAAAACCCATTTCAGAGTGACAGAAGAAGCTTCTGCTCTATGATAATATTGGGGGACCTGATCACATCTCTCAGCATTGGACAGATCATCTAGGCAACAAATTAACAGAGTAAACATTATTCTTTCAGAAAGAGAGAAGAAATCTAGGGTAATTAGAGGTGGGGAGGGGGAGAGAATGAGAGAAGGAGAGAGACTGGACAAGGGGAATAAAGAACAATTATGATTTGTAACACTATATATGCTAGTAATATTGATTTAATCAACATATCTCTATGTTCAACCCCCAAAATGTGTATAATCGATTTTGATTCAATAAATAAAATAATTTTTTTTAAAAAGGATAATACATCGTGATAAGTAGGGTTTATTCCACAAATATATATTTAACACTTGAAAATCAATCAATGTTATTTACTATATTTAGAAATAAATGATTAAAAGTATGTAATCATCTAAATAGATTAAGGAAAAAACATTTGTCAAAATTTAATACCTATTCATCATATTAACACATACCAAAATAGAAATAGGTTACTTGTCAGTCTGAAAATGGGCATCTTTGCAAAACTTAGTGGTAGATAATCTATGCGCATCAAAAAAGAATATGTAATTTTCTGTTCTTGATTACAATGTTTTAAATAGCAATCTGGTCAAGTTGGTTGATAATGTTCTTCAGGTCTTTCATATCTTTACTGACGTTTTGTCTACATATAGTATCAATTACTAGAGAGAGGTGTTTGTATCTTCAATTATAATTGTGGATTATAATAATTTTTATTTTCTTATCAGTTCTACAAGTTTTGCGTTATGTAATTTGAAGTTTTATTATTAGGCAAAAACACACTTAGGAGTTTTATGTCTTCTGGTGAATTGGCCACTCAGTCATTATAAATTGTTCCTTTCTGTCCTTAATAAAATTTCTTGTTCTAAAGTCTACTTTATCTGATATTAATATAGTGTCTGCATGGTAAGTCTTCCCATTCTTTTATTTATGTGTCTTTCTGTTTAAAGTGCATATCTCTCAGACAGAATACAGTGGGGTCTTGCTTTTTTTTTTTTTTTTTTTTTAAACATACAGACTACCAGTCTTTTTTTCTAATTGTGGTATTTAGATTTCATTAATATAATTATGAACAAGGTTGGATTTAATTCTACCATTTTGCTATTTGCTTTCATCTGTACTGTTTGTCTTTTTCCCTCATTTTTCTGCCTTCTTTGGGATTTAGTATTTTTTAATATACAAATTCATCTTTACTATTTATTAGCCATTACTCTGTCTCTCAATCTCTTTATTTCACGCTCTCTTCTGACTCTCTTGTTATTGAGGTTTTATAACATTTAACTTTATTATCATAAACTACCTCCAAATAATATATCACTTCACATATAAGAAACTTAAACCAGCATACTACAATTTCCCCCTCCTGTCCTTTGTGGTACTGATACCATATATTTACTGCTATGTATGTAATAAACTCCACAATATAGTTATTATTGTTTGCTTTAAGGAGTCAATTATATTTTATAATACTGTTATATTATTTTTTACTTAGTCAATTATATTTCAAACACGTTAAAAATAAGAAAAACATTTTTATATATTTATCTAAGTATTTACAATTTTTACACTTACTCTCCCTTTGTGTAGATCCAAGTTTCATTTTCTTACTGCCTGAAAAGTGCCCTTGAATATTTCTTGTAGTTCTCATCTGCCAACCAAGAATCCTCTCAGCTTTTGTATGTCTAAAAAAATCTTGATTTAGCTTTCATTCTTGGAAGATATTTTTTCTGTATATAGAATTTCTTGGTTGGTATGTTTCTTTTTCTTTCAGCATTTTAAGTATGTTGTTCCCTTGTCATCTGGCATAGATAGCTTCTGACAAGAAGTCCATGGTATTTCTTCTTTTTAATCTTCTGTATGCCACATGCCTTTTGTCTCTTGCTATTTTTATTTATTTTCTTTGTCACTCATTTTTAGTCAATTTGATTATGATGTGACTTGGAATGATTTTCTTTGTGTTTCTCATACATGGAGTTTGTTTAGTTTCATGAATCTGTCAGTTTATTATATTCATCAAATTCCAAAAAAAATCTGCTATTAATTGCTATCTTCAAATATTTTCTTTCTCCCTCACTCTTCTTTTCTTCTGGTATTCTGATTACACATATGTTATAAATATATAAATAGAGAGAGAGAGAGACATCCAGCAGGTCACTGAAATTCTGTTAATTTTTTGTAGTTTTTTTTTTTTTTTCTGTATTTAAGTTTGGATAGTTTCTTTTGCTATATCTTTCAATTGACTGATGGTTTCTTCTGCAATGTCTATTCTCCTATAAATCTTATTCAGTGAAATTTTCATTTCTGATATTTTGTTTTTCATATCTAGAAGTTATACTTGTGTCATTCTTATATCTTCCATTTTCTCCTTATTAGGTTCATGTTTAGCATCATTGAGCATATTTGTAATAGCATCAATGAGCATATTTATAAGAGCAACTTTAAAGTCTTTATCTGGTAATGCCATCATTCTCGGTCAATTTCTATTGATCAGCTTTCTCCTGATTATGGATCTTAATTTTCTGCTTATTTGCATGTCTATCCGTTTTTTATTCAATGTAGAACATATGACTGTGACTTGTACAGTGTTGAGTGATAAATTTTATTGTATTTCCTTAAAGATTTTAGATTTTGTTTTGGTAGACTGTTAAGCTATTTGTGTATTGACCTGATCATTTTGAGAACTGATTTGTGGTTTTTTAGGTTAGGTAAGGCCTAAAGTAATCCTTATTCTAGGACTATTTTAGCTACACTGCTAAGGTGTGTCACACTTTTGGAGCTCTACTAGATGCCCAGAGCAGTCAACAAGATTTCTCCATCCTTGGTTGGAACATGCATGATTCCCAGCCCTGTGTGAGCTCTGGGAATTGTTCAATTTAGAGTTCTTTGGTAATTGTGCTTTCTCTAGCAGCTGTTCTTTGCCCAGTCATGGAGTTTCACCCTTTTTGATTGGTATTCAGTTATGATTTCAAAGAACTGCTCTGCAGATGTCTGGAGATTTCTCTTCTCCCAATATCATTACCACAGATACTGGTGCCTCACTCTCCCCAAAGTTTAATCTCTATCTTTTCAATTTAGGCTATATTTGAGTTCTTCTTCCCTTCATCACATTCTGGGAATTGCCTACAAAAAGCTAGGCAGATTATAAGGCTTACTTCATTAGATTATCTTTTCTCAGGGATCACAGCCCTTATATGCCTGTTGCCCAATATTTGGAAACAGTTGTTTTAGACATTTTGCTCATTGTCTAGTTTTATGGCAGGAGGCAAGTCAAATAGGATTTACTCTTTCATAGAAAGAAAAATGGTACAACTGTTCATAAGGGCAATTTGGAAAAATATATCTAAAGTATTAACTAAAAGTAATAGCATTTGAAATTTTACTCCTAGGAAGTTTTTCAAGACAATAATCAGAAAAGGGCAAATGAGTTTATGTAATGTTTATCAATGTTGTTTGCCATATAAAAAACAAACATTTAAATGAGAGATAATGAGATCATTTAAATAAATGACTATACAACTATACAATGGAATAATCTGCAACTGTGAATGCGTAACTATTCATTGACATGGAAAGATGTCCAACACATCGTTGTGTTATATGTTTGCTAAGATATAGGATATATGCTAAAAATATTGCAAAGATTATATTTATACTTTAGGATTATTGGTGATAGTTTAATATTTTTTGCATCCTTCTTGATTTTTAATATTTTAAAACAAGTTATGCATTACTTTCATAGTAAAAAAACATTTATTTACCATTTTGAAAAAAAATTAAGCTTTATTTATGATTCTTGACTGTTCTTTATATTAAGTTAGGAAACCAGAAGACAATGGGTTCTTAACAGTGTTTTCAAAAAATGCCAAAGATATCCATACAATTTATTTATAATTTACATCTCCAATGTTTCTAAAAGGAATCTGAGCTTGTTAGTGTTGTTAAATAAGTTGATGTAAAGAAAAATATTTATCTGTGTATAAATATTTGATCAGTTTAGTTGATAAGGATAGAAAGTTTTGTAAACTTTATAAAGAATTGACAAGAGGAACCTAGGAGGAAAAACTGATATAATTAAAAAACTGTAAAACTTAGATGTTCTATTTATGGGAGGTGTAAAAAAAGATAAATGTCACTCAGCAGATATGTCACAGCTTGTTTCTTATCAACCCATACTATTACAAAGAATAATGCAAGTGTCTTGGCCACCATGTTGATTTGGAGGATTTTAGTTAGAAGAGGAAAACAGCAGGACAATTCTGTTTGAGCTGTGGAAGAAGCAGACAAGAAGCCATCTAAAAAAAGCTATCACTCTCCACAGACCTAGCAGAATAATAAAATGAACTTGACATTTCTCATTCTTTATAAAACAAATAAAAATTATCTTTTTATAATACAGACAAGATACGATATTAAAATATAGGGCCGAGCCCGTGGCGCACTCGGGAGAGTGCGGCGCTGGGAGTGCAGTGATGCTCCCGCCGCGGGTTCGGATCCTATGTAGGAATGGCCGGTGCAAGACAAAAAAATAAATAAAATAAAATAAAATAAAATATAAAAACATAGAAATTACTGCCTTCTCAGTAGCCAGTATTAAATATTAAATATATATTCTAAGGAGAAAGTAAGAGAAATGGGAATGACATGGGCAGATACAGTTATAATATAGATGTAGAGAGATACAGATATAGATATAGTCACAGGTGCAGGCATGAATATATATATAAATGCTAACAATGTACAGAACATTTTGAAACTTTTTTTTCTATTAAAATTAGAGAATCATTCTATTAAAATTTTTTTGATGGGCTTTGGAGTCAGAAAAATGTGGATTTAGGTACTGGCCAATACTTACTCAGTGTGACCTTGAGTAAACCAGTTCATTTCTTTGAATCTTAATTTTTCTTCTTTAAAACAGAGATAACACCTAAATCTCTACGTGGGGTTGAGGTGATAGTTTGATATGATAATGCAGGGCCTGATCATAATAGGCTCTCAATAAACTTTGACTATTATAATGGTTATTGTTCATTGTTCAGTGGTTATTGTTCGATGTATATTTGTTCATTGTTACAAGATTTACAAACTATTGCGATACACAGTTTTTGGAGGTTTTTTTTCCCAAATCACAATTGTTGGGAAAAGAGAATAATTTAATCAGGCTCCACTCACCTCAGGGCCAGTTGGAGGTGGCTCAGTAAACATTGTGTGTGGGGGGATGGAGTTAGTGTGCCTGCACAGCGCCAGCCACCTTGGCTGGCATTTACTGCCTGGGGCAGCCGCCGTCAACACAGCCATGCTTTCCAACCTATGGCTCCAAGGACCTTTTCGCCGGTTACCTAGCTCATAAACCTGCGTATATGGGGTCTGGTGACCCAGCCTGGCGTGTGAGGGGTCTGGGGACCAAGCCTGGCATAGGAAGGGTTTGTGACCCAGTCTGTGAATGGGCTGGAGGGGTCTGGGAGCTCCAGACCCAGCCCTAGCTTTACAATTGGTGCCCTGAGCAGGATTAAGAGCTAGACAATTGGCGCTGTGAGGATTCCAGGCCTTAGCCTAGCCAGACGACAATGATCCTTCCTTATCTACAAATCCATAGAGGTGGAGCATTTTGTTTTATGTAATACAGCTCATTCCATAGGTTATTATTGATCAGACCCATATGTACATGCAGCTTTAGCTAGGGAAATCAGAATTTTTGCCCCCTAGAATTGTGATGTGGGGCTGAGAGAGAACTAAGGCTACAACATGTAAACTCAGGATCTATACACATAGCCACGTTCAGCCATGAGACCAGGGACCAGAGAACGGCTATTCACAGAAGACGGAGTAATAAAACCGATTTGTAAGAAGAAACTTAGACAAGATATGAAGACAGATTAGTTTGGACTATTCATGGCCTTTTCATTAGTTTCAGTCTTTCCAAAGACCTGTCCTTTGTATTCCATTGCTTTAGCCTTACGTATCAGAAACATAGACACTTTCTGCCTCAATGAATGTGAGAAAACTTTTTGACACTGTACCTATTCAATTCATAAGGAAAAGATTTTAGGAACCTGTTACTCTCAGACCCCTTAGCCTGAACAATGATATTGATCAAAGAGAAAGTAATAGAACATTTGGTAAAGAAATTGATAAATAGCTTTCTTTGTACAAAGCTACCATTGTACTGTGAAACTAATCCACATTTGGGGGGAAAGATTGGGAGAATGGTAACTTTGAGGCCCAAGCCTGGGGAGAGGACTTCAAGGGGACCAAAGGAAAAGCTTTGAAAATGTAAAATGTGTTTAACACCACTGGAAGACTAAAAGGAAGGCTCCTGGCTCATTTTTGAAAAACTCTTAATCTATAGAAAATCTTGAAGGCTGTACTTTTTCAATGTTAGCTTACGGATGGTAGGCAGTGTAATGGCACCCCAAAATGTCTACATCCCAATCCCTCAAAACTGTAATCATGTCACGTGAAAAAATGGAATAAAGATTGCAGACACAATTAAGGGTAATAATCAGGTTACCTTGATATGAAAAACTTTCCCTGGATTATCCTGATGGGTCCACCTAATGACCTGAGTCCTTAAAAGTGGAAGAGGAACAGACAGAAGAGAGAGGGGTCGGAAAGATGCAATATGAAAAACACTTCATCTGCTATTGTTTCTTTTGAAGATGGAGGAAGAAGCCATAAGCCAATGAGTGTAGGAAGCCTCTAGAAGCTGGAAAAGGCATGGAAACAGATTTTTCTCCCAAAATGAACAGTCCTGCTGACATCTCTGTCTTAGTCCCATGAGACCCATGTTGGAATTCTGACTTACAGAACTGTAAAACAATAATATGTGTGTGTGTGTGTGTGTGTGTGTGTGTTTTGCTTTAAACCACCAAGATTGTGGTAATTTGTTACAGCAGAAATCAAAAACTAATACATCAGTGCATTCTAATCAGTGAATTGAAGTTATGTTTATGACTTAAAGTTACTATAGGACTGGTCTATCTGTAAGAGAGAGAAGAAATGTCATGACATCTGTCAGGGTTTCATCCAGGAAAGAGAAAGATTGAACTCATGAAGCTTAATGGGGCACTGAAAAATAAATAAATGAATTTAGTTATGAACATATCATGAATGATTCTTGTTCAATATGCTAGTTATATTAAATGCACTTTCATTAATTTCTTAATTAATTTAGGCTGAAATTAGCTTGAATTGGTTTTGCTATTTATTATTAAAGAGTTTTAATGACTTGAATTGTTCAGGATAATTATCTCAACAACTATAACTGGACTCAAGCAGGACTATTTGAACATCATAGTCCTAGAATAAGAAAAATATCCAGGGCTTCTGACTCTAGGTACAGAATGATAGGATTTTTTTTCTTTAAAAAAAAAAACAAAAATAAACCATAAAACATGCATAAAGAGCACCTCATTTTATCCTCAGAAAGTCAACACTATTTTATACCCTGAGAAACTAAGATTCAAAAAAGTTAAATAATTTGACCAAAGTCATTAAGTGATGAAACTGGCATTCAAATCATAGTTTTTCTGACACCAAACCTCTATCATGTCATTCGTTCATTCAGCAAATGTTTATCGATTACTTATTATGTACCAGACACTGTGATATCTAGCTTGCCGACATTTAATGAGGCCGCACTATATTCTATACAATTTACATATATTAACTTGGGTAATCCTTGTTCTATTATTATAACCATTTTACAGATGATACACAAGAAGGATAAAAAAACTTGTCGGAGGTCTCGTAAATGACAGAGTCAGGATTCAAAGCAGGCAGTCTGGCTCTTAATGACTCTTAACCTCTCAACCCTACTGCTGTCTGTCCTAGCGCTGAACATATGGACAGTCTCTATTCTCATGGAGGTTACATTCTAGTTGGAGAGACAGATGAGAACAAAGCAATCAATCAAATAAATAACTACTAATTGTAATAGGATTATGTAAGAAAAGAACAGGATATGATAAGAAAGACTAACGAGATGTCAAAAGATGTTTAAGGAAGTAACAATTAAACAAAGAGATAAAATTTGAGGAGTCAGCCAAGGAATGTCTGAGGGATGGGGAGGGCAGCACAGGTGTGATAGTTAATTTTATGAGTCAACTCGACTGGATTAAGGGATGCCCAGATATCTGGCAAAACATTATTTCTGGGTATGTCTGTGAGGGTACTTCTAGAAAAGACTAGCATTTTAATCAATAGACTGGGTAAAGAAGATCCACTGTCACCAATGTGGGCAGTAATTAGCCAACACAGTAAGTGCCTGGATAGAAAAGGGTGGAGAAAAGGTGATTTCTCTCTCACTTTGAACTGAGACATTCATTTTCTCCTGTTCTGGACATCAGATCTTTGGACCCTAGGACTTAAACCAGCACCCTCCTCACCAGTTATCAGGCCTTAGGCCTCAGACTGGAAGTTACTCTACTGACTCCTCTGGCTCTCAGGCTTTCAGACTCAGACCGAATTACACCACTGGCTACCCTGGGTCTCCAGCCTACAGATAGCATATTGTGGAACTTCTTGGCCTCCATAATCATGTGGACCAATTCCCATAGAAAATATCCTCATAAATATTTATACATATCACCTTGGTTCTGTGTCTCTGGAGAACCCTGACTGAATAATATACTAACAACATGAGGGAAAGCCTAAAGGTAGAACAGAAGGCTTGGAGTTCTACCCTTGGCCCTTTCTTGGAGTTGAAAAAAGGCCTGTGTACATGAAGCAAAGGTTTAGTTAAACAGAATTAAACAATGAGAATTGCGGACTAAATGGACAGGTTTAAAATTTATTTTACTTTTCAATTATTGCTTTAAGTAAAATTTCTCCACAAAATTAATGACTTACTAATTAAAAAAAGTTATTTTCACAATTAATTATGTATGTCTTATAAAATAAATCATTGCCAATGTCCTCTATTTATCTATTTGCCATTTTGTCCCATAAGTGACCAAAGAATCAGCTACACTGAATGACAGCTGTTCCAGCTGCAGAACCAAAGGCCTCTACAGTATAAACAATCACTAGATGGTTCACTTAATAATTTGACTCCTAATTTACTGATTCATTTGGTCAGTTTTAGCTCATTGTAAATAAACTAACCAACCTTGCCATTTTAATTGTTGGTTCTAGGTAAAATCAATTATGTTGATGCATAATATATTAATTATTGTAAATTATCCATAGGTGGATGTGTACAACAAAAATATAGTTCACAAAGTAAGCATTAACAGCCTGTCACACATTTAGAATGTGATATTTATTGCACATTTTAGAAGCCTGCTTTAATCGATTATATTTAAAATAGTACTTACATTCATAGTCAAAATTGAATATCCCTCAGAATTTTTGTGAAAGAAAAAAAATTGTCAGTAACATTATATTAACAATCATGTGCACATTTACACTTAAAATGTAATCTTTCCATAAATTATTAAAAATAAAATAAAATAATTTAATGGACACAAAGAATGAGTACATTTTGTAATGACAAATATGCAATCTGTCCTGATTTGATCATCACATATTGTACACAAATTCTAATAGTCAACTTTGTATACCCCACAAACATATATAATTAGTTACGTTTCAATAAAAAAATTCCTTATATGTACAAATGTTTAATAAATTAATATAATAAATTCTATATGTCCAACTTTTTCACTTGTAATTTTAATGTAACAGATATTACAAATTACACATAAATAAAGTTATATGCAATTATAATTGTAATAAAGTGTAAGCAATAAATTAGTTTATGAAGCTTAATTTAACTTAGATAATAATTCCTTTAAATTAGTATGATGTTTACTCCCCTCTAACTTTGATTGCCAAGAATAATACGAGATGTTAAAAACGAAAGAATTAGTCCATCTTGCATATAGAAGATGTTAAGCTCTGGTAGATTTCTTAAAATTAAATAAGTAGACTTCAAATTTTACAGAAATCACTCAGATTTATGCTGGCGTCCTCTGAGATTAAACACACACACACAGACTAAAAGGCAGATTCTAAAGCAATATTACAAAAAGACTAATATATGTTACGGTTAATATTAATTTTTGTATAATAAAGTGGTGGAGGGGCATGTGAGAATAGAGTTGTTCTTATGTCTACTAGAAGAGGGTGCTCTTGGTGAAAGATGATGCTAAAATACTATTTTATTTCTCCAAAGTGATACATATAAAATCTATTGACCAATGAATTCCTAGTTATTAAAAATTTCTGTAACGATCCATATATTAAGATACTGGAATAATATATGTGGCTGTGTATTTGGATTCAGTGTTCTTTTGCAAATTTGCCCTCTAGGAATACTGCACTCTTATGCTACAGCAAGGAATATAAAACATTTTCTTAACAAGAATTTGGGTTGGCAAAAAAATCTTTCAATTGGAACATTTTAATTAGGATCTCACAATGAGAAAAACTACAAGGATTTTTTTTTTTAAGGAAAAGAAGGAGTTGTATTTTTTCTGTCTTCACCAAAAAACAAAACAAAACAAAAAACCCAAAAACAAAAATCACAAAAGGGAAAATCTTGACACTCAGGAGGAAAGGCAAACTATATCACTTTGATGGCAGTAAATTGTTCCAAAAGCATACATCTATAAAGATATAGACTGCTGTAATCTCTTACATGCACTTAACAGCTTTAGCAGAAATTACTTTCATAAAGTATTCCTAAATATTATAAAGTGGGAAGTTTCTGTGTGGTGTTTATTACTTTTTTTGGTTCTATTTATTTGTGAAAAATTATGTGTTTCTACTGCAAATAGATCAAGAAAAAATATTAAGTATTTTTGACAGGGGAACAGGATCAAAAATTGAATTACCAGCAGAAGGCAAAATAAAATAAGGGAGTCCACTTGTACATTCTCCAATCACCCAGGCCACCAATTCTCTCCCAGACCCTCGATGTTCCCATAATGGCACTTCGGATTGAGCATTTATCTGAGAATAACTCACATCTTCCACACCTCCCTACCTTTGCATATACATTTCTCTGTACTAAAGATGTACCTACATACACTACAGGTAAATATATTCACCTATACATAATATACCACATATCATTCAAGGCCCCGCTTAGCTCCTCCTGTGAGCCAGTTTTCTCTGGCATTCTCCCTCTTCCCTAATCCTAGTGTCTGTCTTGGGCTATGTGTCCCTCTTACATTTATGCAGCTCATTGTTGGCCAGAGGTTACAATGGTCTATGAGTAGGCCAGATCAAACTTTGTATTTGGCCTAAGGTGTTTTCTTTTTAAACTGGTTCAATATTTTTATATTTTATGATTTCCCATACAATTCCAGATTTCCAGCTTTGTTGGAGAAGAAAAAAAGATCTGGCATTTTCATATGTCAAAACCCCCCAAGAACAGAGCAGTTCCTAAGCAACAGTCAGAAGTTGTTGGGTTCAGCACCGTACTCCCTGTTTCTCCATTCTGGGTCTGTTTGCTGTCATGCAGTGTTACATTTGCATTCTGTGTGTGCATCTGTGTTTATCACAGAGAACTGTTTCTCTATACCTAGCCAAGTCATCTCACTTATTTTTGTCATCCTAGCCTGTATATTATTTGCCTTTAATACCCCTGGGTTGTGGGGACAAATCATTTAAATACATACATCATTTATCTTTATTATTTTAGCCAGTTTTAACCAAAACCTCTTCATTTCTTCAATTTAAGTTCATTTTAATGCTCTAAAAATACCTTTATATCCATACCAATCCCCCCTTTGGCTGTCCTTCTTCTGTTTCATGTGTTAAGCATGTAATGACCAAAAGAGAGGCTGTCAGAAATAAAGCTATTAATAATTCTCACTCTAGATAATTAATCCATAAATACGTGAATCTGTTTAAGCAGTGTCTCACATTCTTATCTTCCTTCCAGATAATTGGCTTCCTGCCCAGGATTGAACACAGAAGGCCCAGAGAAGCACCAGAAGTTCCGCCATAAGCTTCCGGAGTCAGCTGACAACCACAGGGTCCTCTGGGAAGTCAGAACTCTGTGTAATTGCCTGAAACTCCTCCAGGCCTAACTAGGCTTGATTTCACTAACTAGTGGTTCATTTGCTCAATCTGTCTGATAGCTCACCAGGGGAAAACAGGCTTTTCATCACTTGTAAGATGAGAAACATCACATTTTTAAAAAGTGTAATCAAACTTTCTCCAGTTTCAGTGAAAGGTGCAGAAGAGAGCATGCACTTCTGTTTAAACACTAATAAAAACAATAACAAACATTACCAAATCATCTACTATATGCCAAGTACTGAGCTAGATGACATACATATTTTTCATTAGACCATTCAAACTCCAGCCAGGTATTATCCCTCACATTTTTTTTAGATGAGGGAGCTGAATCTTAAACTAAAAGTGAAATATATTGCCTAATATAATAGGATGAATAACTGAAATTCTGAGATGCAAACCTATACAGGTCTGATGCAAAGCATGCACTGATTTTACTAACCTGTGCTGTGCCTTTGCCACAGTATTCAAGTCTGCTCATTCCCAGTCCCCATAGAGGTGTGGAGCCTTAGCTAACTTGCAAAAGGGTCATGAATCAGTAGTTGATGAGAAATCTGGAGAACATAGCCATACTGAAAAGCACCTACGTATGTTTACCTAAGCAAGAGAAGACAAAAGACCTAATTGCTGTTTCTGGAAATTAGGACAGTGGATCCAGTTGTTTGGGGACCTAAAGTTCATATAATTTTTGAGAGAGAGGATATCTATGAAAAATAACACAAAATTACAAATGAAAAATTAGCTATGAAAGTTAAGAAAAAATAATTGTCAAGTTTTTAAAAACCCAATGTATATTACATACATAAAAAAGACAGAACAATTTTATAATACTATTTTTTATTAATTAACTGCCTTGTGTACCTTTATAGCATTCTTTTTCCTGCATTTTATTTAATTGCCCCTTTAGTTATCTTGTGACAATGATCTTATAATATTTTCTACTGAGAGAATAGAGAGAGAACCAGTGTTTTTTGTCATGGTTGATTGAAATCTGTTTTTTATTAATAATATATTAGAAAAGTTTCTTTCAGTTTCACAACTTATCATTGCAAATGCTGTATTAGTCCATTCCTGTTGCTTATAACAAAATACTTGAAACTGGGTGATTCATAAAGAAAAACAAAATTTATTGCTTACAGTTTCTGAGTTTGGGAAGTCCAAAGTCCATCTGGGGGTGGTGACAGCAACCCAGGGGCCTCACATTGCAAGATGGTGGAAACAGGGAGAGAAGAGAGAGAGAGAGAGCGCAACAGACTCTCCTCTTCTTTTAAAGCTCTCAGAACCACGCCCCTGACCATCAGTTTTAATCCATTCACTACTGCATGGTCCTACAATGCCATCACTTCTTCAAGGCTCCACCTTTCAATTACCATAATAGGATTTCCCACCCTCTTAACAGTCACAGCGGGGGCCAAGTTTCTAATACATAAAACTTAGGGGACACAATTCAAGCTTCAGTGAGTTTTGGGGGGATATTATTCAATCCACTACAAATGCCATATAAAGTTTCAGGATTGTTAGCAAATTAGGGAAAACCTCTATCAAGTTTCTTTCATTTATGATCTCTCACGGTTGCACTCAGTGTTTATAGTACTGCTGTAGTCTTCTACACTACAAACACAGGAATTCTGATGATAATTCATGTGTTAAACATCAGCCAATTATCTGGAAGGAAGATAAGAACATGATTGCTAAACGAATTTATGTATTTATGGATTAATTATCTAGTGCGAGAGAGAATTATCAATAGTTTTATTTCTGACAGCCTCTCTTTTGGTCATTACATGTTTAACACATGAATGACACAATATATATGGTATATTTTTAATTGTAT
This sequence comes from Cynocephalus volans, assembly GCF_027409185.1. Classification (NCBI taxonomy): domain Eukaryota; kingdom Metazoa; phylum Chordata; class Mammalia; order Dermoptera; family Cynocephalidae; genus Cynocephalus; species Cynocephalus volans. The sequence goes on along the minus strand of NC_084460.1, from coordinate 99,540,721 downwards.
ATGCACCATTACCCAGTACATTCCTGAGAATAGAAAACATTGGCTAGAGAAGCTTCCACTTAACAATTTTACACATCTGATTATCAGACAAATGTTGATGAACTAGTTTCTAACTTCATACTTTAAAACCTCCCAACCCTCATACTTCTCATGTGACATATCTCAGGATGTGTTCATATTATGGTATGACCTCTGGCCACATATCTTTGTGTTGCAGCAGAGTGAGCAGATGCAATTTCCTGGAAGACATTTCTGTGTATCAGAATCGGTAGTAATAACTTAAAAATATGTGAAAATTACTGTGAGCCACAGAAATATACCCCACTATACCCAAACTAAATGTGTTTTCAACTGAAGCTCCCCATAACCAGATCTCCTCCTGGTCTCTCCACCACCACCTAGTATGAAGGTAAATGTAATGAAGAAGTGGAAGTGGGAAGAGAGAATTGTCCTAATTGATTACAGTCAAAATATCTTATTTTTGCTTATTTGAAAGAAAAAAAAAGAAAGAAATATGCTGGGGCCCCCCCTGGAGCGTTGGAAATGGCTCATACACATGAGCATCTTGAAGCTTAAGCTCTTTTATTTCACATTAAATCCACCACTTTTGGAGGGTTATTTTGTAAATGAGGAATACCTGTGTTCTATGCTTTTCCATATAACATGGAACTACACAGTTTGGTGCAAAAACTATAGGGAAAAGTTTTCTGGTTCAACTTTAGGAAGAACTTGCTAACAAGGAGAGGTGTCCAACAATATAACAAATGGGCTGCATCAAAAAGTTGTCGACTCCCATTACTGAAAGCAGTTGAACAGAAAAAGCTCTTTGACATCTGGTAAAGACATGATTGTGTATGAGAAGTCAGGCCTAGAATACAGGTATGACTCTTTTATACTTCTAAGTCACTGTGATATTTAGTTTTGATATAATAGTTCCTTTTTGCCGGTTGTTTATAAGAATTTTGGTTGACAGCCCAGCGACAACCACCAAGCCACTGCAGGAAGTGCCCTGGGCTCTCCTGAGCCAGGGTGGTAGAGGGCTGAGGGCCTTGGCCACACACCCCCAACACCCACATCTAGCCCAGTGATAACCACTGAACCACAGCAAGAAGAGCCCTGGGTTCCTGAGCTGGGGTTGTGGGGGGTGAAGGCTTTTGCCACATCCCCGTGACATTTGCACCCAGCCCAGCAATGACCAAGCCAACTCTGGAAGCCCCCAGTCTCCCCTGTGGGAAGGAGGGGGGTGCCACAGGCCTCAATCCCACACCTCCTCCTTCCTCCTTCTTCCATCACATTTCCTACCCCTTCCTCCTCTTCCCCTCCTTCCCAACTGCTCTGCAACAACATCATAGAATGTAAAAAATAATATTAATAAAAAAAAATTGGGGGGGTTAAAAAAAGAAAGTCATCATCAAGAATAAATGTCTAATAGAACAAAGAAATTTATTTATTCAAAGAGATTCAAAATCTTTGAATTTGCATTATTGCATTATTTCCTTTCTTTAACTTAGGAGCACTTTTTAAATAAAGAAATAAAAATAGAAGAAAATGTTTTTAAAAAATGTAATTTCAAAAGAAAAGCAGATAGAAATGGAGATAAGTTTGAAGCAAGGAGAACCAAGAGCCTGCCTAATCCCCTCCCCTTTCCTTTTACCCTGCAGTGACCCTCACAGACTTCACCAGGAATTTAGGGTCCCATGAAACTCACTGTTCTATCCCATAGACCGAGGGCTTCTTCTTGAGGTTGTACTACCTTTGTGAATTTCTGTATCCAAAGCCTTTTTACAGTCAATCGTAAAGCATAGAGACTTTTGTGAAAGATCTTATCAGGGCTTCTTAAACTGGGGCATTCAAATTCCAAGGTGTAGTCAATGTAACTGGTAGAGGAAGGGGACAACAGGGGCTGCAAGACAAAGGTGGAAAAGCTTCTGGTACATCTGTTTTACTTGATGTCAAGGATATGAAATGTTATTTTTATATTCAAATAAATATAACAACAAAAACAATGTAATATTTACAGATTTTTTTACATAAAATAAATGACTTCAAAGAAAATCCCAGGTGACCATAACACAGTTGCTGTTAGGAATCCAGGTCCCACACAGAGGTATGTGTTTCATTCATCTCTGCAGTTAGGGTATTTCAGGGAGAAGCCTTGCATTAAGTTAATAGCCCCAGAATAGGGCTTGGAAGCTGGAGATATGACTCTGAATCTCTGCTCCAGGAATGTTTGACAATCTTAAAGTCAGGGAAAATGGCACCTGCCTCCCCTCCCCACTTGGTTGCAAAGATGAAAATCAATACAAGTGATTTTTATTAAACAGCTTCAGAGTTCTTGGCATTTCAAAGGGACACTATGGGGTAAAGACGTGTAACAGAGTGCACAGTCTGAGTCCTTTAAGAACCTGCATCCTGGCACTGACAACAGAGACAAATCAATGACTAATCTGAAATGGTTATCTGATGAAGGAAGCCCAGGGAGTTACATTTTGAAGAGCAAAATGCAATCCTGAATTTTCTGTAGAATAAAGTTACTATAGAAATATATGGAGCTACTTTTATTATTGACAGTGAGCATGTAGCTATCCACAGTCTGAAAACAAACAAGTTTTCTGATAAGACTATTTTTAAAAGATAAACATTCATGACAGCTAGAAAATAATTCTGAAATGCTGATTGACAATGGAGGTAAACGGGTAAACTGAAGGTTTATAAGAAGCTAAAGCGATGCTTATAAAATTAAAAACCTAAATGCATTACTCTAAGGTGGGTGATAAAATATTTTTAATCCTCTTTCGGAAAGTATTTGTTTTTAATTTTATTACCATGTGCTCCTCTCAATTTTTACTTTAAAGAGCTTTTGATAAGAATCACATTATCATATTTTCATGTAAGGTGTTTGCAGGGATATTTTGCTTAGTACCCTATTAAAAAAAAAAACCTCAGTAATTCAAAGACATTAAGATTGTGGGTGATTTCGTCATTTTATTTGATTCCTATGAATTATCTAGTCACTCAATTTGTTTTCCTTTCTTTTGAATATCTGTTTGTCATATCCAAACACTAATTCTTATACCAAAGGAAAAAAAAATGAGCTAAAGTCAAATTTACCAGCTTTAAGTTGCTGCTTCTTGTAAAATGACTAGTGACTAAAGGCATAGAACAAAATAATACCACTACATTTTTACATTATCCATAATGGTTTTCTCTTCAAATATGAGGAACCTTGGGATATTCCAATATATGATTTGCTGCATGATCAGTTAACACTTTGAGGCCTGTGGCAGAGGCACACCAGGCTCCATATGCATTGTAAGTGTCCTGGATTATATTTTTATTTTTGGTTGTTAGAATACAGTAGCACACCTTCTATTAAAAGGAACCATGTTATATAAAAGTAACAGAAAAAAATATAGACAATGAAATTTCTGTACGGTGTCTAAATACTACTGGGGATACATTTGCAGGCAAATGGAGCCCGCATATATCTCTCCAGTACTGTTTCCATAACTGATTACATATTATATTGCCTATTTTGACGTCCTACTTTCTTCAGGTGTACAATAAAGATTTCACCAGTTTGTTTGCTTTTTTTTAGTTCATTTCTACACAAAATATTTATTCATTATTTATTCTGCTTTTCAAAATTACTCAGGCCCCATAATGTGAATGTGCAGATGAAAAAAATAAAATAGATTATATAACTGAGCAATATACATGAGAAAATGTTTAGGAAAAGTTGTGGTTTTGTAAATTATACTTTTAAATGTGATTTTTAAAACTTTTACACCACACAAGCTGAAGTTTTCAGAGTTTGGACGGATTAAACATAGATAAGTATATACACACATACACAAACACACAGCATCACCACCAGCACACACACACACGACAGTTTTTTATTTTTACTTTTTTTTTGGATAAATATAATTTTGGAAAGCTGATTGTAAAAGCTTTCTTTAAAGCAAATCCTACTGTTCCATTGTCTTTCGTTAAACAATGAGAGATGCTTCCTCTCTAGGAGAAAACAGTCGACCAAGTAAAAATATGTAATGATAATTAAAAGTAGTGGCCAGGATCCTGGAAGAATGGGAATTTCAGTTTATTTTGCCTGTTAAATATAGGTAGTTGCTTTTCTGACTTTCCTTTTGCAGTATTTTATCACTTATATATGATGCAATGTATATTAAATGCAACATCTAGCTCACATATTTTCATAAAAAGGAATATTCCAGAATTCTTTGAATCTTTTTTGCCTTTTTTCTCTTTACATCATTTGACCATTTGCATCTGGGCATATTGCACTACTACTGAACAGCCATGTAACACAAGGTGAAGAAGTGTTCAATCATACAAAGGGAGGACTTGTTTAATGATTTTTTTTAAACTCTAATTTTCATATTGTGAAGAATAAATTCATATTTTATGTTGTTATTTCATAACTATTACCTCTTCATAGTGAATTTGTTTATGGCAGATGATATCTGTATGAGGGAATTTTAACTTGTGTGTGTGTGTTTTTAAATATTTAAGAGATTCAAAATACCAAATTACTCATTTGCCATTGATAAATTTTCACAATTCTAAAAACACTGCAAATTTCAAGTAAATCATATTTTTTTAAGGATAATGCAACAATATAAAAATTCAAAAGCCAGGTATCTTTAGTGGACAAAATATAACTTCCTATGCTTTAGAGGAGACCACATAGCAACTTAATTTGGGCTTTATACTAGAGATACTTTCTGCTGCTGCCACTGCATATATATATGTAAAATACATAACATACACATATATATAACATTGGAAATAAAGTGACAAGTAAAGTATCATTTTTAACTTCAAGTCTATATAGAAATACAACTCTCTTTTTAGATTCATTTTAAATAGAAGGTATATTTAAGTGTAAGTTTCAAATATCACTAATTACCTATTTTCAACTGAAAGAAAAAATATAAGGCCCAATATTAAAAACAACATGCAAAAGGGAACAAGGAAAAGAAAGAAAAAAATATATTTATCATTCAAGTCTGTTCTGCTCATTTCTATTTCTAGTATTTGAACAATTTACATATACTCACAAAGTACAAATTCATGGAAGAAAGACTTGCTGAAGTTATTAGCATGGCCACACGTCAAACAAGCAAATTACAAAAGAAAAATATGTACAGGGAAAAAGCAAAACAGAAAAAGAATGTTTTAACACAAATTAAATTTAGCATCCAGTGAATGCCATATCTGATGAAATGGGGTGGCTATTATCCTTATGCTTCAACTCAGACACAGTTGAGTGCATTGTACGGACAAGAACCAGAACTTATTGCTAACAAATATAAGCCCTATTCAATGGAGTCATCAGTGTTATTTTCACTCTGCTGTACAAGTTCTGTATACATTTTTGTTAACTGGAAGAAGAAATGGAATATATCAAAGGCTGACTATTATGGTATTCACAAAGAAAAAAAATCGGGTACTAAAAATGCTGATGGTAAGAGATAGATTCTTATTCAATTAAAGTAGCACTTCATAAAGTGCTAGTACATGAGCTGATAAAATTTCAAATCCTCTAAAGGCTGAAACACTAAAATATACAACCACGTTTCTAATAAATGATTGCATCCATACTCTGGTTTAGAACACTTAAGCTCAATTTCAAGTTTTTTTTTACTTATTATCTTATGACTGTGTCAAGTCACCTAACCACTTTTGTGTCTGTTCCCTAATATTTAACTGGGAACAATGATGCTTATCCTGCCTTGTTTACCAGATGGCCATAAGAACCCAATAATCTTATCTGATCATATAGTATCTGAGAAAATACACTATAAACTGTAATACAGAATAAAAACACTATGCAAGTTACCTATAGTCAAATCACTAGGAAGATATGTGGACATATTTGAATAAACTAGCGTCTTTCTGAAAACTCTATCAACACACAGCCACCCGAGAGCAGAGAAGTACAGCAGGAAATACAGGGCTCAGACAATCCTACTTTTGAATCCCATTTTAGCTAACTATTATCTGTGCAACCGGAAAAATCTCAGTTTTGCTTTCTGTAAAATGGGGATAATAGTATTTTATATACAGAATTTGCAGAACTGTTAAATCTGTAGCACAATTCCCAGATCGCTTTACAAGAAAGACTTGCTGACCCAGCTTCTGGAAGTGCTGTCAGCACACAACTTTCAGCTGTCAGTCCCTTCAGGAATTAGGCTCAGGGGCAGAGAACTACCTAGCCCAAAGTAATGCTCTAGGTGTTCCACATCCATTGACTAACACACAGAAATAAAAAGGTCTACCCCCCTTGGCCCAACTCAGGACAACTCTCAAGGGCCATTCTAGTCCCAGATCTCCCTGTGACATTGGCTGAAGCTATCATTAGGACTGTGGAGAAGTATGACTTCTCCAGAAATTTTTCTCCCTTCTGTAAGTATCGATCCTAAGGGCAATTCTTAGAAAACACGTGTATGCTAAACTCCATGTTAGAACTGGCTTTGGGAGGAGCCCAACCTGTGACAAAGGATTAGTAATAATATATAGAAAGGGCCTAATAACTAATTTATCATCCAATAAATAAATGAACACTGCTATGTGATCCTTAAGCAATTAGTTTATACTATAAGCTTCTACAACAGTTAATAATTGTAGCTGCTACAGAAGCAGAAAAGATGCTAGCACGTAATCAAGAACAAAGCTAGTTTAATAACTTTAACCATTATAGGAAAATTCAGGCCCAATATAGATTAATAAAGAACTAGGGAAGCCACGTGAATAGATTAGGTTAAAATATATTTTCACATAAAATGCCTACATAATTGAAACAGAATTTTTTTCTTGTATAGTTTTGATATATCTCACATTTTCATTTGTTCTCAAATAGGAATGTAATCTAAGATGGCAAACTTTGATGAAATAATTCATTGGGTTCTCCAATGGTCTCCTCTAGGCAATAGTTTCTACTTCACAGTGAGCTGATTATGCTTTTGTAACAAAGTACCTAAGAAAAATTAGTGAGTAAGGATTTAAAAAATGGCACAATGGAGACTTCACAAAATAGACTCAAGCTAATATATATCAATTTCTGAAATGTTAACATGACATCTTACAAATGAAACAAGAAAAAACTTGATAAGTATCAGCAATTAATAAGATAGAATAAACTGTGCTAAAGGTTTATGTTTTTATGGCCAGCTGTTCCAGGCAATACTCCACATCAATCAACAAGTCATATTTAAATGTTTATACTAAAACCAACATACACAAAAAACAATTAATCACCATAATTTTAGAGCAACTAAGTGACCCAAAGATACATCCTTTTTTTTTTTTTTTTTTTTTTTACCGATATTCACGATAAAAAGGACACATAAAGGATATAAATCTAAGAGATACATGACATTCCTTATATCTCATTTTGGCCAATTCTAAATTCATTAATTAATAGGAAGCAACAACCACTTGGTTTTTCCTTTTCTATATTTTCCCATTTTGACAGCAAAAAGGATCCCCAAACTAATTAGTAGTAGAAGTAGCTAACATTTATTGAGTCCTAACATATGCCAGATGCTATACTAAATAATTATTTAGATTATGTCATTTTAAACCCAAGAGACACACTATAACACAAGAAGTCTATTTCCATTTTACAGGTGGAAAAGCTAAAAAACAGAAAGATTAACTACTTGCCCAAAGTCACAGATAAAATTTAAACATCTCTTATCAATAATTAGGGAATTTTTAAATTAAACCAAACTAGATAGGAATATCATCTTGTTTAATTTTCACAATATATAAATCTGTTAAATATATTAACATGAATTAGTATTAATATTCAATAAAAAATGGAAAATCCTTCAGGAAAGTAGGAATATTTTAGAATTCTCCATTCATACTCTTTTTACTGCATGTATTTCAGAGTTATTTCCTTAAAATGTTCTGACATTTGCATATGTATTTCCATCTTATTCCTTTATTCAGTGACTATGTCATAAGTTTTCTGGACAGCATTATATACAGAAGCCATGTGTTTCATATTTTACAGGCCAATGAAGAGATTTTCAAGGGTAATCATGAATGATAAACAATTTTAACTTCTCTTATATTTCATAAGATTTAATTCCACTGTTTCCTAGCCTGTATTTCATTTACAGTACTTATCAAAATCAGTAATTATACATTTATTTCTGTGCCATTTGTTTAATGTTTGTCTACACACTGTAGTGTAAATTTCATGAAACCAGAAATCCTGCTGTTTTTGTTTATACTGTATCCTCAACACCTGGCATGGGCTTTTATCAAGTAGAGACACAATAATTCTTTGTTGAGTGCAAGGGTAGAAGTCAAAGAGGAAGGAGACATTCACATTATAACTTGCATTAAAACTGGTTCCTAAACAAATGTGAATTCTCTTTGCGCATGATAAAGATCAATATATATTATCATGTATTTTAAAAGAATAAATTATATCTAATAGGTGTGGGTATAGTTTTTGATATTGAAAACGTATGAGAAAATTTCTAAGAAAAATCTTATCTCACCTTTTAAAGCAATCCCATTCACAATAAGCTACCAAAAACCCAAAAAGAAATACCTAGGAGCAAATTTAACCAAGGAGGTGAAAGACGTCTACAATGAAAACTGTAAAATATTGGTGAAAAAACTGAGCAGGACACAAATAAATGGAAAGATATCCCATGTTCATGGGTGGGAAGAATTAACATCATCAAAATGTCCAGGTTACCCAAATCAATCTACACATTCAATGCAATCCCTGTCAAAATACCAATGATATGCTTCACAGAAATAGAAAAAATGATCTTAAAATTTGTATGGAACCATAAAAGACCCTGCATAGTTGAAGCAATCTTGAGCAAAAAGAACAAAGCTAGAGGTATCACACTTCCTGACTTCAAAACATACTACAAAGCTACAGTAACCAAAAGAGTATGGTACTGATATAAAAATATACAAATAGACCACTGGAACAGAATACAGAGCCTAGAAACAACCCACACATTTATAGTCAACTGATTTTTGACAAAGGTGTCAAGAATATATAGTGGAGAAAGGTACTGGGAAAACTGGATATTAACACACAGCAGATTTAAACTAGAGCCCATCTCTCACCATAAACAAAAATCAACTCATAATGGATCAAAGACCTAAATTTAAGATACCAAACTATGAAACTAGTAGAAGAAAACATAGCGGAAATGCTACACGAAATGGGAGTAGGCAGCCCTTTTTTCAATACCACCACAAGGCACAGGCAACTAAAGCAAAACTACACAAATGAGGCTACATCAAACTAAAAAGCTCCTGCACAGCAAGGGACACTATTAACAAAGTGAAGAGACAACCTACAGAATGGGAGAAAATGTTTGCAAACTACACATCAGACAGAGAGGTAATATCCAGAATACAAAAGGAACTCAAACCACTCAACAGCAAATAAATAAATAAATAAATAAATAACTCAGTGAAAAAATGAGCAAAGGGCCTGAATAGATATTTCTCAAAAGAAGACATACAAATGGTCAAAAAGCACATGAAAAAATGCTCAAAATCACTAATCATCAGGGAAATGCAAATTAAAACCACAATGAGATATCACTTCACCCCGGTTACAATGGCTATTATCAACTAACTAGACAGAAAACAACAAATGCTGGTGAGGATGTGGAGAAAAGGGAATCCTCCTCCATTGTTGGTGGGAATGTAAATTGGTACAGCCACTGTGGAAAACAGTTTGGAAGTTCCTCAGAGAACTAAAAATAGATCTACTTTACAATTCAGCTATCCAACTACTGGGAAAATCAAAAAGACACCTGCACTCCCATGTTCACCACAAAACTATTCACAATAGTGAAGAGATGTAATCAACCTAAAAGCCTATCAATCAATCAATGAATAAAAATACTATGCTTTATATACACAATGGAATACTATTCAGCTAAAAAAAGAAATGATATCCTATCATTTGCAGCAACATGAATGGAACTGGAAACCGTCATGTTAATTAAGTCAGTCAGACACAGAAAGACAAACACTGCATGGTCTCACTCACATGTGGAATCTTAAAAAAAAAAAAAAGTCATTCTCATAGAAGTAAACAGTAGAATAATGGTTTAATGTTTACCAGGGGCTGGGAGAAGAGTGGAATGGGGTAGAAGGAAAAGGGATAGACTAACAGAAAACTATGCTATCTACCCTAAGTGGTTCACTGTGCAGTATAGCCACATATTAAAACAACACACTGTACCCCACCAAAATAAACATAAAATAGAAAAAAAAAGAAAATGCCAATTTAAATATTTTTTAATGTGGGAAAAATATTCACAGATTAAATTATTCACTGGTGGCAAAGATATGGGTTTACAGAAGTAATTTCAGCATTAATTTCTGAAACAACAGTAACAATCAAATTAGAGATGGCACAATGGAGGCACAACTTTTTTGGTGGCCCCTTAAACCATCTTGATAAGGAATTAATTCAATACACACTTCAAAAATTCTATCAATTTTAAAAATGAATTAATCTAATATATCATATTAATAGAATAAAAAAATTATATGATCATGTTAACAGACATAGAAAGGTTATTTGACAAAATCCAACACTCTTTCATGACAAAAATGCTCAAAACACTCGGCATAGAAGGAAGATTGCTCAAACCGATAAAGAGCATCAATGGATGAAAAATAGCTAATATCATACTTAATGATAAAAAAACTGAATGCAGTCCCATAAGACGGGGAACAAGACAAAGGTGTTCACTCTTTTCACTTCTATTCAACATTATTCTGAAGATTCTAGCCATATCAATTAGGTAAGAAAAACATGCATCCTGATAGGAAAGGAAGAAGTAAAATTATTTCTATTTTCAGATGGTGTGATCTTGCATAGAGAAAATCCATAGAAATTCACTAAAAAACTACTAGAACTAATAAATGAGTTCAGCAAGGTGGCAAAATGAAAAACTGAGTATAGAAAATCAATTATATTTATGACAATCTCTAATAATCAATGTGGAGAAAATGAATAAAGGAAACTATTCCATTTAAAATGCCTCAAAAAGAATAAAATACATAGGAATGAATTTTAAAAAAGAAGTGAAAGACTTGTATACTGAAACCTACAAAACATCATTGAAAGGACTTTAAAAATATATAAATAAATGGAAAGACATCCCATGTTCATTGATCATAAGTCTTAATATTGTTAAGACAGCAATATTCCCCAAGTTGATCTACAAAGTTATCCCTATCAATATTCTAGCTGCCTGTTCTTGCAGAAGTCAACAAGCTGATCCTAAAATTCATATGGAAATTCAAAAGACACAGAATAGCCAAAACAATCTTTAAAAGGATGAACAAGTTTGTAGGTCTCCCCAATTTCAAACTTTACAACTAAGCAACAATAAGTAAGACTATGTGGTTCTGGCATAAGGGTGGGTATATATAGATCAACAAAATGAAATTGAGAGTCTAGAATTAACTCCGTATGTTTTTTATGACCAGCTGTTTTTTGTTGAGGGAGTCAATATAATTAAATGAGAGAAAATAGTCTTTTCAACAAATTATGCTGGGACAACTGAATAGCCACATGTAAGAGGATGACTTCTACCTCACACAATATACAAAAACTAACTCATTATGGATCATAGATCTAACTGTAACAAAACTCTTAGAAGAAACATAGGAGTGAATCTTCATGATTTTGGTTTAGGCAATGGTTTCTTAGATACGACACCAAAAAGTACAAGTGATAAAGAAAGGAAGAAAGAAAACTGGACTATATCAAAATCAAAAAACTTTTGTGCTATAAACAATAGATGAAGAACACAAAAGATAAACTATGAAATAGGGCTGCAAATTATATGAAACATTTGCAAATTATATCTGATAAAGGATGTATCAGTCAGCTATGGTTGCCATAACAAAATAAGACAAACTAGGTGGCTTAAACAACAGGAATTTATTTCTCACAGTTCTGGAGGCTGAAAGTCCAAAATCAAGATGATGACAGGTTTGTTTTTTTCTGAGCCCTTTATCCTTGGTCTGCAGATGCCTGCTTCTCTCGTGTCCTCACACGGCCTTTTCTCTGTGTGCATGCAACCCTGGTATCTCTCCCTCTTCTTATATGGATACCAGACACCAGTCATACTGGATTATATCAATCCATATGACCTAATTTCACCTAAATTATTACCTCTTTAAAGGTCCTATGTTCAACAATTCACATTCTGACATGTAGTAGGGATTAGGACTTCAACATATGAAATTTGGGAAGAACACAATTGAGTCCATAACAAGGAAAGTGTATGCAGATATGTAAAGAACTCTTACAACTCAATAATAAAAATACAACCCAATTTTAAAAATAGGCAAAAGATCTGAGTAGGTATTTCTCCAAAAATTATATACAAATGACCAATAGGCATATTTTTAAATTCTCAGCATCAACTGTTATTGGGGAATGCAAGTCAAAATCATTATATCATTTCAAACTCAATAGGATGGCTATAATAAACAAGACATAAAATAGCAAGGGTTGATGAGGATGTAGAGAAATTGGAAACCTCACACAATGCTACTAGGAATGTAAAATAGTACAACCACTTTTGAAAACAGATGGGCAGCTTCTTATAACGTTAAACAAGGAATTACTATGAGACCCAACAGTTCCACTCCTAGGTATATACTTGAGAGAAATAAAAATACATGTCCACACAAAAATCTGTACATAAATCTTTATATCAGCATTATTCAGAATTGCCAAAAAGGAAAAACATTCCAAGTTATCTGTCTACTAATAAGTAGATGAATAAAATGTAGTATAATCATATATTTTTCATTAATAAAAAAATGAAGTGCTGATACATACCACAGAATGAATAAACTTTGAAAACATTGTTAAGTTACAAAAGCAAGTCACAAAAGACCACATATTGTATGATTTTATTTATATTAAATGTCTAGAATCGACATATCTATAGACATAGAAAGTAGATTAGTGGATGCTTAGGACTACAGATGGAAGGAGGAGGCACAGTGTGGGAAAGACAGGGAGTGACTGCTAACTGTTCTTGGATTTCTTTTGTGAAGAAAAATATGTTCTAAAATTAGGTTGTGGGGTTGGTTACACAACCCTGTGAGCTCACTAACAAACAGTGAATTGTAAACTTTACATCGTGAATTGTATGTATGTGAACTATATCTCAATGAAAGTGGATTTTTTAAAATTTATATTAAATCATTTCCTATATCACTTAGCTGATATTTTCAATAATTATTACTACTCTACTTATGAGAAAGTACCATATATTAAAAGATGTGTGGGAAAGCACTGAAGGAAAAATAACATTCCTTTCACTAAGGTAATTTAGTTGCTTTTTAAATGGTAAGTGCATATCTCTTATTTAATGCTATCTCTAAGCTCTTTACAACTTATTTGGATTTATATAACCAATAATACTATTTTGTAAAACCATAAGTTTGTCTAGTATCTCTAAAACCAAGGAAAGAATAAAGCAAAATAGTTATTTTAAAAGATTTATTGAGTAAATACCAGAGTAATCACATTGGGCAGAAGATTGTCACTCTCTGAACCTAACCTGTTTGTCATCAAACATTAAATATATTTAGAAGTCTCATAAAATCAAGTTTTCCATATACTTGACTTAGAAGAGAAATAAAATAAATCCACAGCTGCTAAAAACTGGGCTTCTAGCTACTCTGGGGCTAGGACTTTTCACATTCTCTCTAGTTGCTCAGCAACTATAATAGTCTTGCAATAATTTATAGTAGACATTAGACACTTCCAAGCTTTATTCTTCTTTATTATAAAAGGAAAGCTATTGTTAAACCAAATAATTTCTTTGAGGATAAAAATAACATCATTTTGAATCTGAATGGGCTCAAGTGTATGTTCCAACCTGCACAATTCAAATCACTTCTGTGCAGATATAAAAGCATCTAGATAGATTGTGTATTTTCATGTCTTATGTGATAAGATTTGAAAAGAAAACCTTAGTACTAATGTAAGTTATTTTTCAAAACAACTAAACAGTACTTAGTTGATATAATTATTTAAATGACACTTTCTTTATAAAAGAGCTAGTCACAGAAATAAACTCATTATAAGACAACCAATTTTCAATGATACTTAGATTTTTGTTTTATTTTGTTTTGTCTCATAATTGGAGGGAATTATTGGTAAAATGTTGTACAGAACAGCCAAGGATTTGGGGGTGGCTTCATTCAGGAATACCATATGACTTACTACTACTCAAAACTATGAATGAACAAGAGATTTGACCATAGGTTTGGTGGTCATTTGTGTCTTATGTACAGGGTTTCCCAAACCCCTATCCAGGTGCCCATCACATAGTGTTGCCCAATAAATAACTGTTTTCTGAATCAAAATGAACAAAATAACCAGTAGAATATACCTTAATAATATATTATTAAAAAATGCCAAGTAACCCAATTCTGGCTAGAGGTTTTCCACCATGACTGGTCTCTAGCTGACTTGTGTTGCTAAATAAAAAAAGCCATTCAGTATTATCAAGTCTGGGTTTATAAATTCTAAGGAACAGTAGCAAACACAGATGGAATGTCCATCATCTATATATGAAGATCAATAGAGAGAATTTAATAAAAAAGGAACACAAATTACCATATAAAATGTTTATTTTGATAAATCATTTTATCTCAATATTCAGATAACTCTATCTCATTAAAAAAAGAACAAAGCAAGACAAAAAAAGTGGGATATTGTTTATTTCTCTAAAAACTTATATCCCATCACAATGCACTATGTACTTATGTACTTAAGACATTGTTATCCTTGCGAACACCTTGTAAGTGCTGTGGTTCCACTGACTCAAAATGAACCTTCATATTTCAATGCTTATAACACATTTTGTATAAAAATAAAATGACTATTTTTATCTTACATAGATTAATCCAAAACTCGAAGTTAAAAAAAGTATATTTCCAAACCCTTTAAAACCTGCAATGAAGTACATTTATATTCTAGACCAAGAGGACTTATTTTAGAAAGGACAGCTCAAAATGGATATTCCATCTATGCTTGCTACTACTCCTTAGAAGTTATAAACCCAAACTTGATAATATCTTATTCTTAATACTGTCAGCTTCTGTTTTCAGCTTTGAAATTTTAGCTTTTATATCAAGAAGAATTTATTGCATATAAAGACAACCAATTTGATGTATCAAATAAAGCTATAATAGAATTCAATGCCAACATCATTAAAGATTTCAAATTTTTGGAAAACATAAAATTGTACAAGGGATGAAGCTAACTTTCTTTTTAAAAAAGATAAGAAGATGACAAAAAAAATTATGGAGGTATGATAAAAGTTAATCCACTATGTTGGACAATTACTTACCTCTTAGATGGATGACTGAAAATGGGACCAGAGCACTGTGTTGAGTAGGGGCTATACTATCTCCAATATACCACTCTGGATAAAAAGAGACTGAACAAATGGCAAGGGAATTACTACATAAGACTGGTGTTTCACCACCACTCTAAGCAGAACACAAGAGAATCATATCATGGAATAGGAAGGAATGACTCAGCAATCCATTGTATGCAGGGGACAAGATAAACACGAATAGAGAGCACTTTCATTCTAAGTTGGTGTTGAAATTAGACACTGGCAGAAAATGACTATGACAAACTTGGGTAGTAGCCAGCAAACAGTGAGGCCTTGCCTGGTTTTAAAGCAGTATCTGAATTCAAAAGAAAATTAAAAAATTAGTATGGTCTACCCCCAAAAATATAAATAGTAAAATAGTCACCACATATGTTTCATTCAACAAATACTTACTCAACACCTCCTATAGACCAGGCACTGAGTAGGCAAAAGATACTTCAATGAACAGAACAAAGATTCTTGCCCTCTATGGAGCCTGCATAAATCAAGCTTGCTGTTCAAAACTTCTCAAAAATTCTAAAGGATATGTATTACTGTCTTAGTTCATTTCCTGTTGCTTATAACAGAATAGGTAATTTATCAAAAAAAAAAGAAAAATAAGTATATTTCTTAAAGTCCTGGAGGCTGAGAAGTGCAAGGTTGAGATGCTATATCTAATGAGGGCCATCTTACTGGTGGGGACTCTCTGCACTGTCCTGAGACATTAGAGGGCATCACATGGTGGGTGAGGGGGCGGAATGTGCTAGTTCAGGTCTCTCTATTTCTTATAAAGCCAGTAGTCAGTCCCACTCCTATGATAACCCATTAATCCATTAACCCATTTATCCATGAATGGATTAATCCATTCATGAGGATACAGCCTTCATGACCCAATCATCTCTTAAATACCCCAATCTCTCAGTATAGCCACATTGGAGATTAAATTTCAACATGAGTTTTAGAGGGGACATTCAAACGATAGCTATTATATATCTAAGTGGACATCAAATGTTTGTAACTTTAAAAATCTAAGCAACAGAGAATAAAATTCTTAGCCCCAAGCTCTGATGTACATATATTACATAAGTCTTGAGAATTCTATATTAATGCAACAGGATGCTTAGAAGATTATTTTTAAATGTTACTGTCTTAGTCGTTTTGAGCTACTATAACAAAATACCATGAACTCAGTAGCTTATAAACAACAGAAATTTATTTCACATAGGTCTGGAGGCTGGGAATGGCAAGATCAAGGGACATGAAGATTCTGTGTCTGGTAAGAGCCTGTGTCCTGGTTCCACCTTCTTGCTGTGTCCTCACTTGGTGAAAGGGAGGAGGGTCTTTCTGGGGCTTCTTTTATAAGGGCATATTAATTCCATGTTTGAGGGATCTGACAAGCTCAATTACCTTCCAAAGGCCCCACTTCCTAATACTGTCACCTTGGGAGTGAAGATTTCAACATGTGACTTTTGAGAAAATACAAACATTTAGATAATAGCAGTTACAAAGGAAAAGGTCCAGAAAGAGGTCTGGAAAGAATGCAGCCTAAGGCAGGGTCCTGGTTGCCTTGGTCTGAGAGGGGTACTAGCTGTAATTTTTTTATGAAAAGAGTTAAAAATACTATATAAACCAACGGATGATAACACTTTGGAAACTTGTTAAGTATTTTATCTCATACAAAGAAATTTTCTGAGACGCAGTGATGTAGTAACTCTTGTTTCAAAATGCTTTTCTTTTGAAATTGCCCTTTCCTATACTCCAAGGCTAATAAAACCTAAAAACAAACTCCAAAACACAGATTAAATTATACTTCATATCTTCCTATACTGTAATTTTGTTTCTATGTAAATTGTATCTTACCAATATGTACAGGGAACTTATGTAAATAAACATAAGACCATAGTAAATAATAATAAAACTGACAATATGACTAAGGTTTTAAAATAAATTATCGATATTCTTTGGAGCATCTATTGGGTATACATTATTGTGATGAGATATTAATCATTTAAAAATTATTGTTTTTCCACACACTGATGTAATTATAGGAAAATATTTTTAGAAGATACACAATGATTGTTTCTTACTTATGCACATTTTTGACAGATTATTGTTTTTAACAAACCATATAGTGCAGAGGATGGAAAGAAATCGAATCAGATAAAGCATGCCACATAGGCTTCACCCAAATTATCAATTTTATAGTAGGTTACAGTATCAATATTAAGAATGAAGCGGGGAGATTTCCATGATCTTGTCTCTTTCCAAGGCTACATCATCCACTGAGGAACTAGAGACCAAATACCTGTGGCTGCCAGGAAACTCCAATTGGTAATTGGTTCACTGTAGGAATGTCTAAAATTGTCATACACCCTCCTCCCTTGCATCCACTGAAAGAGAGCAGCCTCTAGTTGTTAGAGCTGTCAAGGAGCCCCTCTTTCCTCCAGGCTTACTCATGCCATGAAAGAGACAAGTCAGAGGCTTCTCTCGGCACAGTAAGGTACTGTTGGCCTAGATACTCCATCCAACGCTTCAGAGTTTGACATGGTGGCCAGCATGTCACAGTTGTGACAGCTGAACTCAGAGGTTATACCTCTACCTTTGCCCAACTTCTGCACCCTTAGTGGTAGGGTTAAGCAACCGCTTCCATGGTTTACTTCTCTTAGCAGTTATTACTAAGCTGGGTAATCCTTATGGTTATTGCTATAATATTGGCTAATGGTAGAAAACAGTTCCCTAATGTCATCTCCGTGGTTCTTATCTACATTTGGCATTTCAGGTCTTGCTCACCTCCTTGGTACTGGTCTAAAAACATGTTTTAGTTGTGCTTGTTTGTCTGTTCGATTTTCAATCAACTGAAGATTTCCCTGCTAAATCCTCAGCACCATCTCTAAAAACATTTTACAACAGGGTTCCTGGTGAGAGCTACAGACATTAGGTTAGGATGTTCCACAGCTTTATAAAAAAATTGGTTTTTAAATAACTTACTTAAAAATTTTCTCAAGTCACAACAAGGCAGCAAGCCTCAGCAATACTTTGCAGGATCTGCTGATTCTCTCTTTTCTACCTACCTTACCCCCTTCTTGTGGCTTAACTTCTTCTGGTGGTCACAAAGTGCAGAGAACTGTCACAATAGGTAGCAACTCCATTTCCAGAATCTGCCACATCAGTATCATAAGCTATGGTCTCTCTCAGTCCTGGGATGTCTATCCATGTACTATTGACCAACAGGCAGAATCAATGAGGCAATAAGGAGTAATGAAAATATTTAGTTTTCTTAAAATGACAATGGCCTCAGCAGTAGAAGATACAATAGACCCCAAGCAGATCCCAATCACACGGGCTCATTACAATCCCTCTTTTGAAACCCTAGTTCACCCTTTTGTGA
The DNA here is from genome assembly GCF_027409185.1 of Cynocephalus volans. Lineage (NCBI taxonomy): Eukaryota > Metazoa > Chordata > Mammalia > Dermoptera > Cynocephalidae > Cynocephalus > Cynocephalus volans. Next base: position 99,521,884 of record NC_084460.1, on the reverse strand, counting down.
CATCTTCTGTTTCCTACCACACAGCTTCTCTCAAACTCCTCTCCAAGGCGGGCTTAACAAGAGGATGGTTACTTTTCTTTTATGATTATTTTATTTGCTTTCAGCTTTTCACATTACAATATCCTGACCATGAGGAGGGATAACCTGGGTAACCAATCTGTAATCTGGGTAACCAAGAGTGATGCCTGTGCAGGTTGGTCTCAATTGGGCCCTCTTTTCCACTTGGTAGTACTCTGTATTTCATTTACCTCAATTTGGTGAGCTTCAAAATGTAAGCACTGCACATCCTCATTTTCCCTATTTCCATCCTGTTATGAGCTGAGCTGTGTCCCCACAAGACTATTATGTTGAAGTCCTAACCCCAGTACCTCAGAAGGTGACTGTATTTGAAGACAGGGCCTTTAAAAGATAATGAAGATAAACTGGGGTGGTTAGGGCATTGCCTAGTCCAATGTGACTGGTGTCCTTATAAAGAGGAGACTAGGACACAGATGACACAAAGGGAAGACCATGGAAGACACAGCGAGAAAGCAGCCAAGGAGACAGGCCTCAGAAGAAACCAAACCTGATGACACCTTGATTTTGGACTTCTGGACTCCCCAATCGTGAGAAAATAAATTTCTGTCATTTAAGCTAGTCAGTGTGGTGTTTTGTTACGGCAGCCCTAGCAAACTAATACACATCCGTTTGTCTTTTTTCTAATAAAATAGGTTTCTCTTCTAACCAATACTACCTCAAAATGTTACAATTGATGATGCCCCATTGTTATATTTTGCCAAACCTAAGTGATTCCAAGTTCTGAGACTCCTCTGGCTCAAGGGAAAAATTCTTAGAATCTCTAACTGTCCCTCCACAGGATACTGAAGGAAAAGGCTGTCAGCCTCCCATGATAGGTCCTGAATTCATGTTCAAAGAACTTAGCAAAAGACCCCAATGCTTCTCTGTGAGTCTTCTCTAGAGAGCAACAAGGATATTTATCCATATGTACCTATCATTCATCCATCTAATTACCCATTTATCTATTATCTAACCTTCATATAACAACCACTCTACAAGTGATGCTGAACTTCTTATTTGGTTATTAACCAACTAAATCTACCTCTTCTTTTCCAATAGTGTTGGGGACAAATACTTAGGTAAAACGTATAAAAGTTACTAGAAAGCATACGGAGTTTCAGCTTACGTACAACATATTGACACTCAGGTTGATTACTGATTTTACGAAAACCCCAAAAGATTTATTCCCTATTCGACATTAATATTTCTCTCTCCCTTATTTCAGAAAGTCCAGGTTTGAAAAATACAGTTGATCCCTAATTCAAAGATGAAATGGAGATTCACAGCTATAGTCAGCCAATAATTTTTAGTCTGTAATTTTGTTCAGTGAGCTACTTCTGAATTACCTGAGCTGAGAAAGTGCAAACTTAAACTATTTAGTCTTTGCTAATTTTCTAATACAGGTTATCTGTTCATTTACAGTGATCACCTCAATACGGACAGTTCCAGATTGCTTCTAATTTCACACACTTGTGGCCATAGCAAACCTTTTCCTCTATTAATGTGTACATTGTCTTCCTTTGTATATTTTTTAGGCTGCCTGTCCAAGATAGTTTTGCTCATAGAAATCTATAATAATTCACTTTTTCTGTGGTGTTGCTTAAACTTTACCATTTAATGATTCCTAAATCTGCAAATGCAATATGCCTTGGTTGTGTTGTTAAATAACCCATTCTTCATTTATCTGCAGAAATAATACATATTACCCCAAATCAATTTAGTAGCTGAAGGAAATCAGAGTGATCACAGATAACCCTAGATAAGCGCAGTTCCTTCATATGAAAGGTACCTCAAAAAGTTTGCGGAAAAAGAGAATTGAAAGATAATACAAATCTTTCCATGAAATTTTTGAAGTACCCTCATACTAATAAATTCTAAGACTTTGAAAACTTCAGAATATAATGTGCTGTTATAGGGTCCTGCAAATTACTGAGTTAGCTTCAAGGACAAGAGAATAGCGCCAGCTGGCCCCCAGGGTGCATCTTACATGAGAGTCAGGAGAGATGTGGAATAGAAAGATGGCTTTGCCATTCAATGCCTACCCCCACGATTCATTAACATAAAGTTATTTCCAAGTCCATGCTGTCCCCTTCCTGTTTTCAATTCTTTTTTTGTAGGAGTCAACTCTTATCTGTTTATGTCCTTTCTCATAATTATACAACAGTAACTCTTTTATGCAGTGGACATTACACAGTCTTACCATATTTTACAGTACTAAGTCTTTTGGAATTCTTCAAAATACTATTAAATCTGCAATATTTATTTTAATGTTTACTGAGTTCAGAGAACACTATCACAGATACATACATACTTATACTAATATATATTTATACATATATTAATATATAATATATAAAATAAAAAATATAAATTAAGTGTGCTTGTGTATATATATATTTATATATATATGAGTGCCTATTCCCTGCCATAACAATTTGCTTGTGGATATGCTCTACATGGGGCCATAGATAATGGAAGAGTTAAATAACTACATGAGGCAACAACTCAAGAAACTGCAAGGAACTGAATGATTCATTGCTTATAAGGTTCATGGCAAACAAGATACTACTTAGAAATTCTGAGCTAAAGGATTATTACCCCAGTTGAAGAGAAACCTCTGCCTGGGCATAAAGAATTTATCACATTTATCTAATTGATAAAGAATATTCAGTGTGATATCTGTAATTATCTACTGAGACCTTCAATACATTGTACCCTCCACCATTTACTAAAATTGCTCCATAACTTCAATTTTGATGTTTTCTTCCCCTTGTAACCAATTTCCAGTATGACTTCTAAGTTTACTATCACATCTTTAATACCTTTTTTCAACAAAAGATTATTTTATTCCATCCAGCACTCGGCTAGCTATTGAGCAACAACATGTATATAGTAATCAGATCATGAATGACTCCGCTTAAGTAAATATGGTTTGTGGCTTATGAAACAAAAAAGTAAAAGCAGACATAGGCTCTTCAACCAAAAGCTGAGCTGTACTGCAGAGACTCATCTTCACATAATGTAATTAGAAGTTTTTAGACAAATACATCTCTGATAGCACCCTCAAAGCTGCATATTCATATGTATACTTTTTTTCTATACTAAATTTTTTAGAAGTTAACATCTGTATTCAAGGAAGAGAACTTTTTATTATAAAAGTGGGTAATATCATTTTACATAAATACAGATAAGTTAATAAAAAACAAACTAGCCAAGCAAAAAATTAACGTGCTGCAGAATGAGACAATCATTTGATGTTTAGTGATTTATCTATTTGTAAAGATGCAAATATTTATCTACATGTATATGGGGATATATTTTCTTCTTCTGTCAAACTACTTTAAAAGTTAAGGATAACAAATTAAATAATATGTAACAGATCTTGAGGTCAAGAGAGCAAAGTATTTTCTTCGCAAACCCTGTGTTGAGACATATTTCTAGCTCTCTAGTCTTTGCAGTTCCAGCTCTATTTACCAGCACTGTAAAAGAAGTATTAGGTTGTTTTTCAGCATGGTTCTGTCAAAACAATGAAGAAATCCAATAATTTAGCTTTGCAAAATCTAGAAATGTAAATAAAATGAGATACATTTATGCAGTCTTGGACATTGTGTTTTCATCACACTTTCAATGTTTCCCTTAACTTGTGAAATATTTTGTCATTCAGAAAGAAGGAATAAAAAAACAAAAAAATTCATCTTGTCTAAAGAATTCAAATCTAACTCTAACCCCGAAAGATGCTGTCAATGCATCTCTTCATGGGTCTTTAAAGCAATATAAAAATCAAACATTAACCAATTAGTTAAAATTAAACTTTATTTTGATTTCTAATTTGTAGAATTATTTTTACATATCATATAATAATCACAATGATGTGGTTGGCCAGATGTTCTACCTTCATATCAGAATATCTATAGTTATTTCATAAGATACTAGACAAGAAGCTAATGTAATTTTTGTATCATAGGGGTAAAAGGAGGAAAGCTGAGTGATATTCTCTTGGTCTTTATTACTACAGCAGGGCTTAACCCTTATCTAATCTTCAAACAAGGTTTGTGTTTTCTCTTCAACCCACCAAGAACCTATGACATTTATATAAATTTAAAATTCACTTATATACCTAGTCTTTCCTAATCAACATGTCTTATCTTTCCCTAAATTTCTTACCCATTATTAGCAAAAAACTTTCTTAGACAAAAGAGAAAACCAAAAAAACTCAGGGCTACCTGTCACTGAGGGAGAGAGTCTAAGAAGAAGATATAGAACAGATCATCCTCTCTATCCAAGAATAACAAGCATAATTTTACTTTTTCTTTAAAGTTTTTTGCTAAGCAAGGGATCATGCAAAAACAATCAGATGGCAGCTTGATGCTAATTTAAATAGAGTTCCTGGCTGTGGTCTGGCCTTTTGATACCAGTTAACTAACTAGCAGTTGGTATAAAGATACCACAGCTAATGATGTAATCCCTGTGCCTTTACACAATCACTGCTGTGTAATATGCATTAAATTAGGAGAAAAGAATCAATATCAACTGAGAATGGGCTGTTGCAATCCACTAAAAACAGCAGTAAAGAAGTAATGAAGAAGCAGACTTGAATAGGAAAATCGAGTACTCTAACAAGTTTTAGAGCCAAAATTCACATTTGGAACCCATTAAAAAATCATAAACATTTAGTTTTAATTTCAAAGACTTCAAACAGCGCAAGACAAAATAAATAAATATGGCAGGAAAGCAACATGACTGTTGCCTGTGTCTTGTTCTCTCAGAGCCTACATCTTAATATCCACTCAATGGAAAAGTAGCAATATAAAGTCATGTGTAATAGTCACAGGACCAAAGTAAAGAACCAAAACAGTAGCATCGACCAGCTACCTTCACTTTGTCGTAACAAAAAGCAAAGGGCTATAGAGTGTGTTTGTGTATAGAAGAAAAGAGTAGTAGGATAGGGTATGTGGTTGGGAAGGAAAAGTACAAAAACAGCAATTTATCTGAACATTCAATAAATAAGTAAATAACTCTAAACAGCAAATACAATTTGCCTTTTCACCTTTGAAATGCACTTTAAACAACAAAGAAAATGTGTTTTTCCCTTCATTCTGCCTGCTTTGTAAACATTAATTAGTTAATCCTAATAATACCCTTGTGAATGTGAATAGGTATTTTCTCTCTGTGTTCCCAAATGAGAAAATTATAATGCTAATTATGTACATTTTATGAACTCTTTTTCCCTGAGGGGTTCAGGGTACTTTACTACTTCGAAATTACAAATTAGATATTAATCATTACAATACCTCTGTGAGATATATAAAGCTACCATTTTAAGTATGATTGAAAGTTTTAAAACGAGGAAGGAATTTAATCATGCATTTTATTCTTTTTAAAATCAACCCTATATGCCAGAATCATTCAGGTTGGGTGATAGTAACTACAGTAATACAGAGATACTACTTCAGAAATATGAAGATGTTGTACAGTTTTGTTTTTTTTCTTTTAAAAGTACTAAAGAATTGGCCTCAAATTGGTTCTAAAATGTTCTAATCAAAAGGAAAGGGAGCAAAGAGGCAATAGGAAGTTAAGACAATGATAAATGAGTAGACATGCATTCATTCAACAAGTATCAACTAAGCTGTGTTGATGAAATGGTCATTACTCTAGGTCCATGGAATAGAAAAATGAACGAAAGAAAGACCCACCTTCATGGAGTTTACATTCCAGAGGAGTAGCACAACAAAAAAGTAAACAAATAAAATAATTTCAGTTGAAAAATAAATTTCCAGGAAGCAAATGCGTCAGAGTAAGGAGGTAAAGAGTGAGAGCTCTGTCAGGAGCAGATGACGGGAGAGGGATATATTACAGGGATCAAGGTCGAGAACCCAAGAAGGTGATAACAAGAACATGTTCTATTAGTGTGAAGACTAAATAACATAACATATATGAGGTGCTTAGCCTACAGTAATTATTAAGTATAGATTTTGAGGCTGTGTTTATTTATTTGAGAGTTTTTCTTTCTTTGAGAACTATTGTAACAGTACGCTTTGAATTATTGTATGCCATTCATTTAACATATCTAGTGAGGCAAACTGCTCCTCTTATCCAAGTAAGTACTATCACAGTGGTCCTCAATCCTGCCTGTAAATCAGTATCACCAGGGAATATTTTTAAAAGACTGATGTCCTGGAAGCCCTCCAAACCTTCTGATATTAGAATTCCATGGCCAGGATTGTGAATCAGTTGTCATTCCTACAGCCTTTTCCAACAGACCCCTCTAGCAATGGAGACTCAAGCACCAATGATTTCAAGGCCTGACAAATAATGTTGATGCTCCCACTAGGGCAGCTTAAGAAACAAACAGCAGAGTTGCAGTGCTCACTAAGGTATTCAAAATAAAAAAGAAATATTAAAGTCCTGTGCAGATTTCAAGAATTTGGTCCATGGGCTGAATTTGGCCTAGGGATGGGCAATTTTCCATGGTTGCAAAGTGCACACTATTTGATTGAACCAAGTACAAAGACTAATCCTACTGATGAAGATCTGCAAAGGGTTGGGATTGGCTAGGATTTAACCATAATTCTTCAGTGCAAAGTGAAATATCCCTCAACTCTGGGACAGAATCCATTCAGCTCTTCAAACCAAGAAATAATCTTCATCAGCACTGTGTATATACTTTTAGCAGAAATTCAGAGAAGGCTGAATGGAACAAACCAGGAAAGGAAACTGAATACAGCCATTTGATAAATTCTAACAAATATCTTCACCAGCTGAGGCCCTCAAGTGAGAAATCACACAAGTTATATTTTCCAGTCTATACTTAAATATGACAGTTTCAAAAGCTGTAAATGTTTAAAATAATGCAAATTATTTTTTTAAATATGGATAAAAACCAAATTGTTGCCTCCATTAGACAGCATTACAAAAGTTTTTGACCATTTGTATGTTCGGCCCATTTTTATATGAAAATGCAAAATGGATGTAATCTAGGAAATAGAGGAAAACCAGCCAAGAGACGCTACCAAATTATCTTCACCTTAAACTGATAGAATACATTGCATAATTTAGCTTCATTATTGCTCAATTTGATGAATGGTTCACAAGAATTACTACATATGCATTTAATACATTTATGTAAACATAGACACACTCGGAGATTTCTATAAAAATTTTCATCTTGTGTCATTTGTGTCAATGCAAATATTGGAATTATTTTTGCACATTAGACAACTGAGTACAAGCCAGCATTATAGTAAAAGTACCACCGAAAATCAGGAGAACTACTCTATTAAAACACACACACACACTACTTTCACATTAGTGCTTTCTCTATCTTCTATTTGAACCATGTTTCATTCAGAGAACACCCTTGATTGAAATGTAACCTTGTAATCAGTGAGGGGCAATGTTATTCTCCACATCATATATTTGCCACTTAAACTCTGTTTTTGATCTAGTACTTTAACAGCTTGAATAAGAGTAAACCTTCTCAGCAGTAAACCAAAAACAGCAGCTGACAGTCAAAAACAATAGATATCTATTTTCACACTTCCCTACAAGGAGAAAAGGCTCAAGTACATTTGAAGTTTTAATGATGCTAGAAGAAGGAAACAGTGACATTGTTCTGTCTCTTGGGGCTTAAAAATCCTGTATTAAGTAAAAGATGAACACATGGGGTATTCTTTTGTACTTCCATCAGTGAAGGAGAGCACATTCCCACACTCCCTCCCCACCTCGCAAAGACCTGCAAAGCTTCTTCGTACAGCCTGACACGCATCGCCCTCCACTGCACAAACCCTGCCTATTTCTCCAGCCTAAGTCCCTATTATTCTTCTATAAAAATCATGACTCTCACCAGGGTATTCAATATTTCCCATCCTAAACACAACAAATATTTGCCTCTTCGACTCTTTTATTCAATTTGTTCCCCCTTCCTACACCATTTATTTCTTTTTGCACTAAATCCTATCTATCCTTTTAAGTCCCATTTCGAATTCCCTCCTTATTACTACTCAGCCTTCTAAAATTGTCCTTAAAAAAAGGAACTGTTTCCCTATCCTATAACTCCTAGAGAACTTGTTTTCATACCTCACCTATGGCATTTATCATATACTGCCATGCTAACTAGTGTCTACATAATACAGTGTCACTGAAACTCAGAACTTTGAGAGACCACTGGTCCAAAAGCCTATCCAGTGCTTTCTCCACACCTCTGGCAGAGATGCTTATCTTGGTTTGCTTAGCTCCCCACCTCCTTTCTGCTTCCAAGGATGGGAAGTGCACATTTTCTTTATTAAATATTAGCATAAACATCCTGATCAGAATCCTGGTGTAGAGTAGCCCCAGTAATGCCTGTGGAGTAGATAATAATTCTTTATTTTAAAATTGAACAACTTTGTACTACTCCCTCACATTTAGCTGAAATGCGACTCTGTCATTTTAACTCATGATAATTACTCTAGGGTTCTGTTTGCTTCTATACAATAGTTACCATATGCCTCAAGACAGATCACATGATGACGGGTTTTATCTTGACCAAGCTGGATACTCCCCTTTAATCATCTAGAATAACTTCCAGGCCTTCTCTTCTCAGGACACTTAAAAACATAGAGTCCCTCCTAACCTACAGCACTGAGAACAGGGTTCAACATTCCTCTGAAATCCTGAGAGTGTGGAATGTCTCTCCACTTGAGACACTAGAAAAGTGCTATATGCATATAGTAAGTATTCACAAAATACAGGTTGAAAATCTGTGTGTGTGACTGTCACAGCATTGAAAGGCCAGTCCCATATTATCCCTAAAGTATATGTATATTCATTCCTAATAATGCTGTAGTCTACGTGCATTTTTGAGATTACTTTGACATTCTGAAGACTCGCTTGATTTTCCTCATAGGTGTCTGCCAACTTGTCACAGAAAATTGATGATAAGACTGCTGAACCATGAAGATAGAGGACAGTGTGCTTGTGCATGGACATGTGGAAGGAAGAGGTTCAAACTGCAGAAACAGTAGATGGACCAACCTCCATGTTGAAACAGAGAAGGTTCAAAGATGAGATATGCTTTGCTATATTTTTCACTCCTTTAACTTTCACCCAGGAAATCAAATCTCTCATCAAGACAAAAAGAACAGTGCAATTTAACAGCAAAGTTATTGTTTTTCCACAGTAGACATGCAGCATTACACAGGTTTACATGAGATTATTATTAAGTACATGTAACCTTCATCATTTTCAAGAAATGCTCTTTTGTTTTTCTACCTTTAACAGTTGATGACCTTTTAGGTAAAGACTGTAGCAAGGTCTTCTATAAAGACCAGATATTTTGATGATAGGTATACATAAACAGTTCAAAAGGATCTTAAAGCCAATAATGAGGTCCCAATTATAAATACATTTTTTTCCAATATTTTCAAATTCTAATCATTTTAGAAGCTTGAAATTTAGTTTTATTTATTATTTCTACCACTTCCTTGTGTCAGAACAGAGAAAGGAGAACACTTACTGGCAAAGGGTTGTATCATGATTTTTTTATATAACACCTATATTTTAGTTAACTATAAAATATATGCATATTTTGATCAAAATATTCTGCTCATTTAATGCATATTTCAGAGAGATAGGTTCCTTATAAGGAGGTAGGACAGTGATTTCTGGGCTAGTGTCTGGCTAGGCTAAGGCCTGGAATCCTCATAGCACCAATTGTCCAGCTCTTAATCCTGTTCGTGACGCCAATTGTAAAGCTAGGCAACCACGCTAGTCGTCGGGCTCTTTTACCTGCTGGTGATCCTGAACCAACTAGGCCGATGGTTGAGCTAGGGCTGGGTCTAGAGTCCCAGACTCCTCAAGCCCATTCACAGACTAGGTCACAAACCCTTCATATGCCAGGCTGGGTCACCAGACCCCACACACGCAGTTCTATGAGCTAGGTAACTGTCCAAAAGGTCCTTGGAGCCATAGGTGGGAAAGCATGGCTGTGCTGGGCAGACACCCAAGGCAGATGTCCACCCGCCTGCTTCACTAAAACTCCATTCTCTCTCTCTCTCTCTCTCTCTCTCTCGCTCGCTTGCTCTCTTTCTCTCTCTCTCTTTCTCTCTCTCTCTTTCTCTCTCTGAAGAACACAAGAATAGCAACAAAACTTAAAAGATACATTGGTGAACATACGCACTAACTCTACACACACACACACACACACACACACACAATTTGCTGAACCACACCCAACTGGACCCAAGGCAAGGGCCCTGACCAAACTATTCTATTTTCCCAACAGCTGGTATCCAAGGTATCAAAGAGGAGATTGCTATATTCTGCCTCTTGAAATGATTGTGAGATTTAACAAAAGCACAAAGTCATTTTACTTATTATTGTAATTGAAATTAAAGTGTATGAAACAATGAACTTTAGTTAATTAATTCCTCATAATGTATGGCTTTCCACTATTTTCCAAAGCTTTTTTTGTTGGTTTTATCCCAAAGAAATTTAAGAGAAAAAACTTAAAAAGTCTTTTTCCATGATCACAGAGTGTGCTGTGCACTCTGAAATGAATTACATCTCTCAGAATGTATATTATTTGCAAACAATGATGCAGGTTTATAGCACATGATGAGCAATGAAGTCATTCATAACTGAACCAGTGAAATTTCTTAATTTTATCACACTGACACCATGATCCATAAAACATATATAAAGATCCATCATAGAAATGAGAGAAATCTCTTCCGTCTTCAAAAAGTAAAACCAAAAGCAATATGTGCCCAGAAATTAGACCATTTGTCAGTTACAATGCAACATTACAGGTTCCCAAATTATGAATATGTAGTTTTTTGAGTGGCAAATTTCATGGCTGATGGAGTATGGATTAGTTTCTCAGTTCACCATGAGGTATGTGGAATTCAGGAAGGTTATGGGCACCCGGGGAATGAATGGAGCATATGGCTCAATGTTATCCAATGTATTCATAAAAAGATTTCAATAAGAAGTGGCTCTGGAGCTGTGGAGCTGTAGCGTTAACAGAGGTGTAAGTCTTTAAAGCCTATTAGCTAAACAAGAACAAGGTTTGTCAGCATGCTGTGAGTAGTAGCCATTGTAGAGAATCATGGTTTCGATTTCTAGTTTCATTAACCTGATCATGTACCCTTTGGGAAGTCACCCAACAGCCTCAGACCAATTTTCATATGCACTTTTTAATACTGAGGAACTTGGTACAATTTACAAATGAGGAAAACATGGAGCTCTTTTACTACGTGCCAAAAAAATAAATAAATAAATAAAGACTTCAGGTTAAAGACTTGTCCTGCTTGGCTAGGTCTGTCAATCAACATTTATTGAGTTCCCACTCTGTGTACAGATTCTCATTTGAAGAAAGTCGACAGAAAGGAAGGAGGTCAGAGCCTCTGCCTTCAAAGAATTGCTAAGGGAAAGAATACAACAAAGGAATATACAATGGTGGCATATTTTAAATTCAGCATTCTCAGTGCGTGTGTCCAGATAACTGAAGCTCTTTTTAGCAGGTGTTTGCCATGTTAGCTAGAGATACCACACTCAGATTGTCCTTTAAGGAAAGACATACTGCCCAGCTGCAAGGAGTGTGGTTGGTTATCATCTATTATCTTTATCTGGTTCTGCCTCAGCCTTCCAGCCCCTGGACAATGACCAAGCAAGGCAGTGATACAAGAACCTGGTCATCTCCCAATGGAGGACCCCAAAATGGGCCATCTTTGCTCTAGAGGTCCCTGTTGGGAGATCTGCTTTGTGGCCTGACAGCCGCCCTGTACAATCCTGCTTCCACTCTTTCTTTCACAGGTGTTTACCACAGGTTTACCAATAACCCTTTGGCATGCTTAACTCCAGCTCTACATTTTTTATGGAGAACCCAACTTGTAATAGAAAGCTTTTACAAATTATTCATAATTATTACTTGGCAATAAAATTAACGAAATACTGATGCATGTTACAACACAGATAAACCTTGAAAATATATTTTTTGTGAAACAAGCCGGTCACAAAAGACTGCATATTGCATTATTATTCCATTTTTATGAAGTGTCCAGAATAGGAAAATCTATAAAGATAGAAAGTAGATTAGTGGTTGCCAGAGGCTGGGTTATGGAGAGATGGGGAGTGACTGCTAATCGGGTTGGGATTTTTTGGGGGGAGAAAATGTTTTAAAATTAGATTGTGGTAATGGTGGCACAATTCCGTGAATATAATAAAATCAGTTGAACTGTATGCTTTAAATAGCTGGATTTTGCATTATATAAATTATCTCAATAAAGCTGTTATTAAAGCATTTTAAAAATATATTTCTGTTTTCTTAAACAAATTATACTCATAAGAGTGTCACTAGGGAGCTATGTGAAAGAAAATGTTTATACTTTGGTGATAGTTGTCATTTTTCAGTGTATAAGCAAAGAGCAGCCTAATGGTTTCATTTGGGAGAATTGAAGTGAAAATGAAACAACCAAGCTTATAAAATCATTAAATTAAATTTGTATATTTATAATTCTAAGGTTTTAACCTGAGGCTGGACAGAAAGGAAGGCCAAGACTCTCTGACAATGTGCTCCCTCATTACTTAGAGGTTTATGGTTCCATTACTTTTGTGATCAGAATAGCTAAGAGTATCTAGGAACCATTGAATATGTAGGTGTGTGTATAAGTTTGTGCCTGCAACAGGATGTTATGTGAGACTTTTCCTTTTGGTGCAGAATTGCTGAAGATGCTAAGTACTCCACATTTAAAGAGAACTGCCCATGAGCCACCTAAAGTAGGGAAGAGACAGGTGCTTACTAACAGGAGGTAAAACTGGCCCCGCAACCACCAACCATCACCTCACTCCTCTGTGGAATCTGTGAGGAACAGCGTTGTCAAAAGCCTTCTATCTTGCAGGGAGTACACGTTAGTGAAAAAAGGCTGCTGTTTCTCCTTAAGCCAAGAGTAGGATGTGAAGGTATTACTGAGAGACTATATGGGGTGCCTTCCATAAAGGGATTCAGGCACTTCATTCCCTGGTTAAATGTCTGTTTAGCAGCTAACCAGTAGATATGCGTCTAAGCCTATCTAAGAAGTGGGGAAAGAGGATTGGAGAGAGATGGTAAAACTAAGACAGAACAGGGCCGAGCCCGTGGTGCACTCGGGAGAGTGCGGCGCTTGGAGCGTGGCGACGCTCCCGCCGCGGGTTCGGATCCTATATAGGAATGGCCAGTGCACTCACTGGCTGAGTGCTGGTCACGAAAAAGACAAAAAAAAAAAAAAAAAAAAAAAAAGACAGAACATATTTCCACCATTTGGCATGGCAAGAGTATATATGAACACTGATGGGCCACATGGATGCCACATTGTATCTACTGGATGTAATTCCATATAAAAGGGACATATGCAGAGCAAAGGGATTTCAACAGCAGGGCGCTGTGGGTTAAATGAATAGCATTGGGAGCAGAGGATGTGGGTTTGTGAAGGGGTACAGTGGAGAGATGACAGAAGGGCCCCTGAAGAACTCATAAGTGCACAAAATAAAAAAGGTCTTATAAGGCAACCATGGAATTTAAGTGATAAAGGGGCAATACAAACTGATGAAGAGAGAATTTCAAAGTTACCAAGTTAAGAGACATTTACCCATTGCTCATCCCATCCCTTCTCAGTCTCCATCACTCCAGGAGGTATAGCCTAGTGAACGGGAGGAATAGAGGAACGATCATTGTTGAACTGTTAAAATAAATGCACATCCTGAATGTAAGGCTATTGAATGAAAGAACTTCAAAAATACTGTGCATAATTCAAAATATTTGGTACTCTAAAATGCTATATAAATGTTGACTAGAAAGCTCCGTCTTGGCCTATTCAGCCCTAGTTTCTCCTACTTATAACTACTGGAAATACTTGATATATGAGATAGGCACTTATGCTCCAGAATTCTCTAAATAGAAATTTAAGTAATATTTGGAAGGAACACACAACAAACATTAAATAGATATGCTGATACATCTGTCCAAACTACCAGTTCTACAAAACTCTCACCACCCTCAACTGGAGTCTTCCCCATCCTTAGCTAAAGGGGTGGGGAGTGTGTCTTCTGAGGTATCTTCCCCTGGGCCTCAGATGTGAAACTCAAGCCCAGCCCTTACACAATTCATAGGTAGATCATTCCATTGTCTGTCTTTGACTGTATACTTTGCTCCCACTGTTATGCTAAATTTAGAGTTCATACCTCCCAGTTATTGAATAAAAAAAAAAGGAGAGAAACTTCCTTTACTCTGTGGGATATCATCTTTATTCCAAGGGCATCTTCTTCCTTTCTGCTTCTACACTTTAACTGGCACAATGGTCACTCTGGTCTCTCCAACGGCCTTTATTCAGACTTCCAAGGGTCAATCTTTCTTTCCACTTAGTCTTTGTCCCCAGCCCTTCTCTCTTCTAACTTTCTGCCACATTAGGTCACACACATAGCTTTCACACTCCTCCAGTGCCTCAGCGTTATTTTTTGTTCATACAGTTCCCAGATTATATGACTATTCCTGACTATTCCATCAATCTGTGTATCTATATGGCTATTCTACCTTACATATTTCTTCATAAATATATACATTAACCGCCATACCATCCCCTTAATCTTAAACTCTTTTAACTCCTTTTAGAGTTATTCTCTATAGTGCATAATATCCTAATGTTTGATTTGCCCAGCTCTCTGTTAGATTACACTTTAGCATTTTATATCAGTAGATGATACTGATACAAAGAATGTCTTTCCATAATTATTTTCAAGTGTTTATTTCTTATTTTCCCACCTGAACTTTAACTTGCTATTGGAAAAATAGTTTAGTCAGGTCCCCTCACCTCAGGTCCAGCTCATTCTTTTTAAACAAATTGTGTGGGGGGGGAGGTCAGTTAGTATGCATGCACGCCAATGTATCTTTCTAGTTTTGTTGCTATTCTGCTGTGTTCTTGAGTTTTGTGGAGCAGCAGCCCTGAACTGCTGGCCAGCAGAGACCTTGCATCTAAAAGTAGAGCATGTTTACTTTGCTGGCAGCTGCTCAGTTTTTCTTTGGACTTTGCCAGTAGTCTTGCGTTTTGCATTTCTCTTTGGACTGCCTAGCTCCTAGACGTGTGTGTGTGTGTGTGTGTGTGTGTGTGTGTGTGTGTGTGTGTGTGTGTGTGTGTGTGTGTGTGTGTGTGTGTGCGTGCGCGCGCTTAGCTCTACAGTTGGCATAGTCAGCAGGATTATGGGCAGGTACAAGAGCCCAACACTTACTATACACTATTTTGTATCTGTCTGTGTTTACCAATATCCGAATGCAGAATCCAAGTCACACAAATTAACGCATTAATCTTTATAAAAGTATACCCAGAATTAGGTCAGAGTTATCATGTATTAAGTTTTATAATCATTGCCACCATTTAATTCCAGTTTCTCAGACTGTAGCCTGCAGTTAAACCATCAAAACTGCTTATTTTACTCAATCAATAGTCTGCTATTTAGATCAGTGCGATTAACAACACTACATTTTTCAAATCACATTTCCTTAAATTCATTCTTTAAGGAAAACACCAATTAGCTTCCTATTATAGACAATTAAAAAAATCTGCACACTAATTAACATCCTCTCTACTCCATTTGAATCTACAAATATTCAAAATAAAGCTGCAGTGAAAATCTGGGGGATAATACGTTTCTATTTCTCTCTAGTGCAGTAATAAATTATTCTCGAAAAACTCTGCACACACATTTTCATTCTCTGAGTCATTTAGGTAGAAACAGAGAGTAGCATCCCAGCCCAGTGACATCAAATATACTGAAGACAAAAGACTGAAGATTTCAAAGAAGCAATCAAAATTACCCCATTGACTTATTTCCATAAGTTGGGAAAGCTTATCCTATATATCAGAAAGGCATGCATCAATTACTATCATGATCATCAAAACTAAAATCTCCCTTGGAGAAGCACCAAGCAATACACTTTTTAAGGGGAAAAAAAAGTGTGTAATTTGAATCTGTATCTGCCCTACCTAGAGCAATGCCTGATCATGTGTGTTTAATAAAAATATGAATGAAGAGTTGGGTATGTGCATGAAGTGAATAATCTTTTCCTTATTTCTCCATCACATTTTAAAGCTACTCAGTCATGAAATGTTGTCAGTTCTACCCTAGAAATGTCTCTGGAATTTTCCACTTTTCCTACAACTCCCTTTGAAATTCTATCAGAGCTTTGTTCTCTCTTCATATTCTTACAATAATCACTCCAGTAGTTTCTTCCCTTGTATCACCATTTCAGGTACCTTTCTAAATAACAGGTCAGAGATAACACTCTCCTACTTGAAAAAGTTCACTGGCTCCAATCTGTGTGTAGGATACAATCTAAGCATCTTAGTAAAACACAGAAAGCCTTTATGATCAGTCTCCAATCTACTTTTTTATGTGCATTTCTGGGCATTCCTTTACCAAATTTCATATACCCTGCATATTAGCAACACCCAACATCTGTCTACACATTAAACAAGCCATGTTCATGTTCATGTATGCCTCTGTCAGCACATTACCCTCCCCATCTTTTATTCATTCAGTAACAACCATGTCCCTGGCACTGCACTGGGTGCTCAGTAGAACCTTCTATTGCACTCAGTAGAAACTAGTGCTATCTCTGTCTTCAAGCCTTACCCAACTCCTCAGACAGAGGTAGAGGTGTTCTTATTATACTTTGATTTTATTTTAATTTTGTGCATTTTAATTATGTGTGAATGTCTATACATACTTCACTAAAGATCAGGTGCTTTGCCTCTCATCTATATTCCTGACACCCACTAGAGTGCTGGGCTTGCGGAATGTATTTAAGCTACATAGCACAATACATGAATGATCAAAGTGATAGACATAGACCCCCAGATTTTTGAACAACAAAAGAAATTCAGTAATGCATAGTACATAATTTGTAAATTAATTCTGGTTTGAATTAATTTACAGGCTGAGACAGAAATTTATGAAGTTTATAATCTTTAACAAAAAAGTTTGATTACTAAGTATACCTTTGAAAAAAGTGGCAAAGAAATACTAAAATTATGTGAGATAACAATTTTAAGTACTTATACACTATTGAAATGAAAAATATTTATTTCTTAATATAATTTATGTATTCCTTAAAATAAATAACCTACTGAATTATATTAGCTAGTATTTTGAATTTTTTTTTACTAATACATACACAATCAATTAAACTATAAAATATTACCAATCCTACCTATTCACAGATGAGAAGTAACAGAATCATCCAAGTTCACAAAGAATTAAATTTCAGGCCTTCAGATCTCCAAGTCAATGCTGTTCTCACCAACTTAACATCTTAATTTTTGTTGACTGGGATCAAAATTAATGATTACACATCACCCTTTCGTCACATATTGTATCCTGTTCCAAATTGGCAGGCAGTATGAGTACACATAACATCTAATATCAAGTTTCTACTCCCTTTGTTTTAACTCACAGTGGTAACATTCCTCAGAGACATGCTTGTGTATTATTTGCACAGATCCTTTCATGCACACGCGCATGTGTGTGTATGATTGTGTATGAGGTATGATTTTGCTAAATGAGTGTCCAGATAAATAAGACATAACAGATTACTTCCTATTTTAAACATAAATTCATAGAAAATTTTATCATTGATATATAATTACTAAAGATTAGCATATAATATTTTACATTATAACATACAGAAAGTCATAAAACTATCTTATGCAAAAAATATGGGGGCCTCTGTAACTTAAATCTGGGTTATTGGAAAAACAAAAGATTCTTAACTTCCATAGTAAGAGACAATAGACAACAAGGTTTAGGTCTGGGATAAAGACTGTTAGCTATTTTAAAAATAATTTTTCAAGGAAAGAAATAAAATAAAATTAAAGAAAATACAAGAAAACAGAAAAATTATAATTATTGTCAAAAAGGTGAAATGAGAAATACAAGAAAATTGAAAAATATTATAATTATTTTCAAAAAGGTGAAATTATAATTCTTTTCTTCCTTTAGAAGAAAGAAAGACATTGCTAGACAAAACCGAGAACACAGAAATTTCCAAATTGCATTATCTGTGCTTTTCTGGTTGCATCGTCATGATGGAGTATGAATCGTATTATAAAATGTAAAAATGAAAAGTATAATAAAAGCAAAAGAATCTACCTTTGGTCCTTGATAAACTCAGTTTACTGACTTTAAATTTTTGGAATATTAAAGAAAATAGACTAATAGGTATGCCAATAATATACTTAATACATATTTTATAAAAAGTAGTTTACATATAATAATGACTCCTGGCCTCATTCAAGCAATGGAGTCAAGAAATTCTTTCACCAATATGCTAAAACATGTCTAAGATTTAGCCATTATCAAACCAAGCAGATGGAAAAAAAGACAACTATCCCTGACCAACAATGAAATAGGCTTCATTTTTTAAAAGCAGTATAATATAACTCCAATTTAAAAATTCATTTAAACAACAATTAACAACAGTAACAGTAAAACCATGGAAGCCCAAAAATAAGACCACTAAGGAAATAATATAGAACATTTAGAAAAACTACGAGCCAAAGTTAGATGTTATTTCATATCTTTAGTTGCTTTTATTTTAAAATAAACATAAAAATAAAACAATTTTAACCATTCAACCTCAAATTTAAAAAAGAAAGAAAACAACCCATGGGGATAAATTAATAAAATTAAAGGCAAACTATATTCATTTATTAAAAATATGATAGTATTAAATTGCAAACAAATTTTTTTTTGAAAAAATATACGGCAAAATTAAAAATGAAAATGGAGATGTAATTACCAAATACTCTTAAAAGTTTAATTATAGGATAATAAAGTAAAAAACTTCTATAAAATGTATTTTTGATATTAGCATAATGCAATAATTAAGAGAACTATTAAATACCTCTTTCCACCAAACAAACCAAGTCCGTTTTGATTTATTAGCAAACTTGTTCAAACTTTTAAACAAATTCAATAATCTGCTCGTGTCATAGACAAAGTGTGACAATCTGCCTCATTTGTTCTATGAGAAAAATAGTTTAATTTTTAAAAACTACTCAATGCATCTTCAAGTAATTAAATAATAGTAATAGCAATGGCTGACTAAGCACATTGTTTGAGTCAAAAACTTGAGAAGGTGCCTTACATTATCTGACTTAATCCATACAACATCTTTATGTTAGGTGTAAATATTTTTACTTTATAAATGAAAGGACTGGGCTTGGAGTTAATGTTACATGCCCAGGATCATAAGGAATAACCAGCAGAGCTAAAATATAAACACAGTTCTATTACCCACAATAGTTCCTTTCTTAATTAACCACTAAATTGTACTACTTTCCACCTAAAGACATTATTATATACTCATTATATTATCTAACTATGCTTACCTATAAGAGAATTCATGATATGATTTCTTCACTGAATGTATTGCCAGAAGAAACACTGTCTCTCCAAAACAATTTACCATCCTTTGACTCAAAGAAAGTAAAATGAAATTGCTAACACTAAAATAAATAACAACTTGCCAGAAAAGTTTTCTGTGTATTCTGAAACTTCTCTTTTCTCTATCTCCACCAACTTGTTTGGGTGACTTGCTTTCCCTAGGGCTGTTACTTAACCTATATCAAAATGTCCCAGACTAGAATTGAGGTAATAGTTTCTAACAGGCATCTTTACTTCCATATTTCTGTTCTATTGGCAGCTGCTTTATTTGCTAATCCAGATTATAACCACAAATTTTTCCATTTTGATGACAGCCAAAACCTTTATACTTCACTCCAATGGAACAACTTCCTCGGCATTCTTTGCTCATTCAGTCAACTCTATGTAAGAAACTTAACAGGAAAACAAAAATATAGGAAAGAATAGGAGAGTTGTTCTAACTGAGTTTAGATATTCCTGATAATCTACTTTCAGAGGACTGAGAAAATGAAAACAGAAAATAAAAACTCCAAGAGAAAGTCGACTCCTGGACATTTATGTGAACATGTCCCAGTGTCAAGCACTGTCGCTTGTAGGTACGTGGTAAGCTGTGGCCAAGACAGGCAGGTCAGTTCTCTTGTCAAGTATACCACAGAGAATAGCCTCCCACTAAGTGTCAAAGCATCAGTGGATAGTGACTGGCAAGAGCCTGTCTAGTAGACACTATGTTAACATTTGAGCACTCTAGTATGATCATGTTTGATGGGAAATAGGAAATTCTACTCAGAACTTAAATGTTAGATCTAAATGATATGACCTTAAAGAGGCAGTTTTTGTAATTTGTGGTAATTGTACTGAAGTTTCAAGTGATGTGTTTGGTGGTAAAAGGAGTTTGGTAAGGGTAAATAGAAGGCTCTCGAACTAGACAGAAAAACTAGCCTGGACACCAGCTTAACCATGTTTCCCAACAGGATGTGGAAAGATTTTAAAAGTTTGATGTTCTCAGATATCATTTGTTATTAAATCAATTCTCTGTGCTTCACTGCAGTTGTTACTATAAGTTGCAACCACTGAAGTGCTCATTTGTGCCAATTTTTACCAAGCTTTAAATCCAGTCCTTCAGAAAATTCAGACCTCTCCACTCTCAAGAGGCCACATGGGACTGAAAGAAAAGCTGCTGCTTCTGCCTAAACTTGGTCCAGTACAAGGGCTGCCCCCCAGGGATGCACTTCGCAATTCTAGCAAGCACCATTCACATGGACAGTAAGGTGAGTGGCACTTCCAGGGGTTGTGCAGTGCACAAAATGTACAGCTGTCCATGCCAGGCTCTGCCCAAGACCTACAGATACTGAAGAAATTTCAGCTTGCTCAGTGCTCAGTATATTATTTTATGTTATTTAACCCCTTGTCAGGTCTGCCGCCGGCCGACCCGAACAGCCCTAGCCTCCTTTCGTGGGCGAGCAAATGGCCCGGGATTCCTCTTTCCCTCCTGTCCCCTTTGGAAGGAGACGGGGGAAGAGAGCCATGAAGAGAGGTGAGCACACTGCCGGCCCCCCCAAAACAGCCCGGTTAAAGGACACTCAGACGCAGTGGGGGTTCTGTTGAGCAGTTCTGTTTATTACCACACAAGAACTTGCTTTTAAAGGCAAATGGGGAAGGGAGGTTTTTTACATAATCTTATCAGCTTAAAGGTCAAGAGAGCATGCATCCTGCCTCAATGCCTAGCTATTGCAACCTCCAGTGCGGAAGCACGTATTTGGCCAATAAGGGCTAAGGCAAGGTTCCCGCAGACACCCCCACCCTACTTCCTACTGGCGCCGTCTTAGGCTGCCACATTAATATGCCCTTGTGGGCCTATAATGGCGCCGCTTGTTATGTCACTTAAGGTGGCGTTAGTTTTTAAGGCCCGACAACCCCTGACAGAAAATTTCAACTCTCAAAAGGCTGGGATTTCTGTCAGTTTTGTTCCCTAATATGTGCCGAATACCTGGAACAACACCTGTTCCAAATTAGACACTCCATAAGTATTTATTAAATGAATGAGTCAAAAGGAGGACTCTAAATCTAGAGCAGGTAAGAAGATTCAGCTAATGCTTAAATTAAGGTAATGGTAGAAAGAAATCAAGACAGTAATAGATACCACAGTAGTGGCCTAAGTGGCACAAGCACTGGTTATGGTTCTTTTGAAGAATGAGCCCTTTGATGTTACCTGAAAAAGGAAACATTAAGTTCATAGTTTTGTTTCTTGACACATAAAGCACACACTAGACACCCTGATCCATCCCTTACCTTTATTTCATTTCTGACCCACGCCTCTGAGAGCCTAAGAGAAACTGTAGAAAGCAACGGCCCTCGAGAAGCCAGTGAGAGAGAAGTGAAGTTCAACAATACTGGTAGCTGTTGCGACACATTAAAATGACTGCCTGAAAATCCATTCCGAATGGGACAAGAGCCACATCAAAGAACCACACAGTGACTAATTTCTAGAAAGCAAAACTGACCCAAGAAGTTAACATGATATCAAAAGTGAATGCAACCACTTAATAATGGCATCTTGACAGGATATGAAAGAAGAGGGTGGTGTAAACAGGAATTCTTCAGGGAAAGCAGATATCTCTTTCTGTTAGAGTTGCCTCTTAAGTACATTAACAGTCTAACAATTTGTGGACAAAATGCCCAAACCTATAAAACCGTTGAGGAGTGTTTACCTGAAATGGTCCTGAGGTAGACTCAGCAGAAATTGTAGGCTGCTGTTCCCAAGGGTATTGTGTATAAGAATCATTAAAGGTGGCAACAGTAATTGACTCACAGAGTTTGGTGCTCACTACCAGGGGGGCTTTTCTCTCTCCTCTGATTACTTCTTTTACTGTCACACTGTTCGGTGAGGATATCCCATTCATTTTGGCAGGCAGATGTTGTACCATGTAAAAATTCAAGTGATAGAAAATAATACAAACAATGTCTCACGTTATCATTCTGTCAGTAAATGGCACTCTACTGAATAGTATAAAAACCTGTGTCATCTGTAAAGCTGCCCTAAATCCTGCAATCAAAACTAAAAAACAAGGATTAATCCTTAAGGATCTTCAACTTAAGCAACATTGTTGTCAATTAACCTAGAAAAGACACAAATATGACCAATGTTCACTCCTATCCTACCTCTTCAGCTCCTGTAATAAAAATGGCAAGTTTCTGAAAATTTTAGAACCAGGAAACTGCCCACCATCTAATAATATAAGGCCAAGTTCAGGAAGGCGAGGACAGTAGGGGAGAGGAGTATGACAGAAAGAAAAAGGTGCAATTATTTATTTAGAGTCTGAAAAGATAAACCTCAACATTTTCTCTTCAGGCTGGTAACGAAACCCGTTCTTATTAGATTTGAGATGACATCATAAGTTCAAGTATTTCACAAATATATGTGTATACCTCATCACAACTAATTAAATAACCTTCCTCAATTGGTATAGTATCTAATATCTTTAACTGGATTCTAGTACCAAGTGTGTGAATGACCAAGCAGTGAGTGTGCGTGTGTGCGTTTGTGTGTTTCATCCAGTCCAAATTAAATCACTTGGTTGGCTTTTAGATTCCTTGCCATTTAATGCTTCTTAGCATTATTTTCATGCTGTCACAGAAATAGAAAGTAACAAAGACAGGTGGGAAGTAATTTGCACACGTATAACTTCCACGTTTCCCATAACAAATTTTGTCTCTATTTGCTTCAGGTTATCTTTCATCATATGAATAAATTTCCCCTGGTTGTCCTTAGTTATAAGACTTACACGAAGAAGTCTAACACTTCTACTTCTGTCTAAACATTGGTCTAACTTCTCCCTTTCTGTCCATTCCCCCACCTACTCAGAGCACAGGTCCTTATCTTCGTCTAATCCAAAAGTCACTCATAATCAATTTTACTAGCAATCAATGTGTCTGCAAATTCCTCTTTAAGAACTGCCAACCTTGACCTTCTAATAATAGGTGTTTGCTTTTTATTTTTAAGTCTCAGGAAAAGGGAATTGCACATATGGTACACACAAATCATTGAGCTTAAAACTGTGAATTGAAGCAAAAGATTGTGAACAACATACCTAGGATCACCATAAATATCATTTGGTAATTCTACTTAGGATCCAACAGGTGAGTGAATAATGATGATATTAACTTTGATAAAAAGTAGTAGACAGGAGAAAGAACGTGGCCAGTGGAAGAGAAACCAAGAAGAGAAAACAAGAAAACTGATGTATAGACCTTTAAAGATCCAACTTGAAATTATTTTTATTCTACAACTTTCATCATTTTCATCAACTTGTCCACTTTTATGGGTATTTTTCATTTTCTACTCCATTAACACCAGATACATTGAAAATTCACTGAACTTCACTGCTGCAGTCAAAGAATGAGTTTGTGATAAATGCTACTTCAACACTTTTCTCTCTTAATAATCTGCATCAGTGTGTAAAATCCTAAGATTTCACTACATTGATTATTATATTCATATATCCCTCTGAACAGAATTGGAAATTCATGAATATTCTTAGGGTATAGTCAAATCTATAGACCAATGCTGAACATTCAGATTTAATAAAATAAGATCAATCTAACATTTTAGTGAATTAGTTCATATTAGGATCAACTGTGGTATCTTAAATATTAGAAACACAACTAGAAAGTAACTGTTTATCGCTTCATTGTCCCTGAAATTTTGCCTATGTCTTCTTTATTCACATTTATTATTTGGAACCTTCCTCTTACATCAAGGAGCTTCAAATATTACACTGTGAATAATACATGTTATATTGTAAATTATACATTATAATGATATATCTCAATGATTAAGTAACTTTTTTAAAAAACTCCTGATGATTTTACTCTTTAAAACTATGGCATTAAGATATTTTTCCATGAATGGCACTGTTTTTGCAAACATTAAAGTTATTACTTGGTATCTATCAGTATCCATCAATGTGATTTTCCAAACGATATTTCAGTATGCTAGGAGCTGATGCTGCAGAATTATCTCAGGATGACTCTGGGGCAGTGTATTAACACCCTAACGTATATCACCCATCATGGGGCCTCAAGTCTGACTTAGGACACTGCAATTCAAAGCATTTCAATAAGTTTCTTTCCAATCCTTCCTTTCCCTAAATAGCTGGAATTGACCTAACCTAGCCCAGGGAAAAGGAAAGGATCTAATTTAACAGAATGAATTGTCCAATGTCAAGTTCTGTTTTAGATGGCAACATAGTAACAGTTATATTTTAAGAATGCTGAGCTTTGGAGTTGGCCAAACTTAAATTAGAATCTGACTTCAACCATTTTGTCATCTCGGACAACTTAGGTAAACTTAAGCCTCAGTCTCCTAATCTGTAAATGGCAACAAAACTGTATCTTTTAAAAGTGTTACAGAGAGAATGAAAGTAATACAATGTATCTGAATTACTAGAGTACCTAGCATTCAGTAAATAACAGCTATTAATATGATTTTCTTATGGTTTATTTGACTTAACTTATTTAATTCTTACACTTACCAGGTAAACCTTCACTTTACAAGTAAGAAAATTTAAGGTTAAAAGGTTTATGTGGTTTTTAAGACTTAAGAGGCAGTATACTTTCCAGGGTCTGAGACAGGAAGACTGACAATAATGGAAAAAGAGCGGATGATCATACGTTTAGGTACTACCCTCAATACCTAAAATTATGCCTGAACTCTTATATTTGTCTGAAGATGTATTTATCCTTATCCTTATCCTAAGTGAAACTAACCACTAAGCCAGATTTTAGGCTGTCCTCACTTTGAACTGACACATTTTGTCTTTCCCCAAATTAGCTGTACATCCAGCTAATTGCATCAATAAGTGACTAATTGGTAGATAGCTGTGTCAGCAATTATCCGATTTGCGCATGTAAGTGATGTTTATTTCAAGTGTACTTATACCAAGCTTTAGAAATTTGGCTCAAAAGTTTAGGAAGAAAAACTAAATTGAGGTCATAGCATGCCTTATTTAAAAACCATAAATAAATAAAGCATAAATAAATTATTGATTGTGCTATGCCATCTGCAGTAATGTAAAGATCTCAAAATATCTTCAAATTGTCTACTTTCTTCTTAGCACTTTCCAGGTATTTGTGAAAAAGAAAAACAAAAACCAAGTGTCACATTTTTACAAATATGTAAGCTTAAGCTGAACTTTGTCAGATCACCTGGCCAACAAAGAAAAGTGAGAATAATCTATACATGACATTACAGAAGCCTGAATAATCATTTCAAGATTTAAATGAATGAAAATGACCCTGTATCCTGGAAGTATTATTATAATCACATAACAAGGATTCCCACAGCATTTAAATACTGGATAAGTATAAGAACAGACATTTGACTTAGCTCCTAATCTTTTTTAGCAAAGCATTTCATTTCAAATGGTTGCAATGGTGAATTTTAATTTTTTTTCAACTATGTGACTTTTTCTCTCTCCTCTCCCAGTTTACCTACCACCCTCTCTTTCTTTTACCACTTCCCACAAAACAGAAAAAAAAAAAAAGCATGAAGATTTCTTTTCACAACATACTGAATTATTGATTCATTTCTTTCAAAAATATGAAGTAGTTTCTCTTCCTCAATATTATTACAGAAGATTTACTTCCTAATGACTACATGTTAAATGTCAGAAGATTTTTAAATAAAAAATGCTTTTCATGTAATACGTGACCTTGAAGTCATTTTAAATTTTTCAACATGTGTATATGAGGATGTACCCAATAAATTAAAAGATATGTGATGAAAGATCATTTCCTCCAGACATATTGTTTTCTTTAATTGACAAAACAGGAAACTTCAATAGGGTTTTAAAAAATACATGATATATGTGACTGTCGATTTGGAAGGCAGGACATTGAACATCTAAGCTCAGAGATGTGAAGCTTTCTAAAATATAAAACATATTATTTGCTTGAAAAGAGCAACACAGAACAGAGAGTCCAAATATAATAGGATCCTTTATGCTCTGTTAGATAATCATAATATATATGACCATTTATACATGATAATCAGCAGATTTCCTGAAATTTGCTTCTAGAGCATTGTAAACAACGCATTTCTATGTGTCATGTAATGTAGTAAATTGTTATTTGCTGTATTTTCTACTATAAGACATTAAATATATTTTTTATTCCACATTTAGGACTTTCTATTAAAATAGGAGCCTACAGTTTTCCAGTTACCATTAAAACTTTGGAGGTGAGTTAGTTTTTCCAATTGCCATCCATATGAAAAAATATCAAACAACTTTAAAAAGATAATCCATAAACAGAGGTTTCACTAATTTTTTCAAATCAGAATAATCAAATTCAATTGTCATTATAAGATAAATACTGCTAAGCCCTTGAAAATGGATTCTGGTATAGCACCACTCACTTGGAACAATTAATTTCTTTAGAGGTAGAAGGGATTTAAGACAATATGTCATGTGAGACTAGGTGGTAGACTGCAGTGTGCACTACAGTGGAAAGGATTTAGGATATGAGATTGAAAAAGGAAAGTTACATTGAAAGGGCCCATGAAGAACTCTTGGACACTGTGTTAGCTATATGGAAATCATTACGAATTGAGATCACATACTAGGTTTGCCCCCAAATGAAATAATTTCTTTTCTTTTTGCTCCCAATTTACTATACTTGAACAATCACAAAGAGCAAAATTTGGAAGTAAAAGAAAAACAAAAACAAAAAAACGAAGACAATCTGTTTTAATCCGTTTTGTGTTGCTATGACAGAATTACCTGAGACTGGGTAATTTATAAAGAAGAGAGGTTTATTTGGCTTACGATTCTGGGACAGCTGTGTCTGGCATGGGCCTCGGGCTGCTTCTATTCATGGCGGAAAGTGGCAGGCAGCCGGTGAGTACAAGCAGATCACATGGCGAGAGGAAGCAAGAGAGAGAAGGTGCCAGGGTCTTTTTTAAGCAACGAGCTCTCACAGGAACTAACAGAGTGAGAACTCACTCATTAATCCCCCCTCCCCCAGGGACAGCATTAATCCATTCATGAGGGATTCACCCCCATGACTCAATTTCCAACACTGCCACATTGGGGATCAAATTTCCACATGAGTTTTGGAGGGGACATCACATCCAAACTCCATCACAATCGAATAGAATTCAAAACAAAAAGAGCTATGACAAAGGAAAATTTCTTCTCAAACAGGAATAAATTCTAATATTCATAACATTGCCAACTCCAAGTCATAGCCAAAAATCCATTATAAATGGCTGCATTATAAAGCTAACCAATGCACTAAGAAAGAAGCAACAAAGACAGCAAGAGCCTGGCAGTGGCCATTCATGTCCACCTACATGTTAAACATATAGATGTCTTCCCTACAAATCCCCGCTGCCTGTTCTCAGTGATGTTATCACAAATAAGTAATTAAATTCTCCACCACAAATAAATCTAAAAATAAATCCAAGAATCTCAGTAAATCTGGGGCTCACTTATCTGTCCTGTCCACAGTCTACATCGCAGTCTCCTATTGAATGAATTAATGATTTCTCCGTGTGATTGAATCCAGAAAATGTATTCGATATTGGCTGACCTGAGAAATATAGCACCAGATTACAAGTTCCCAGGTCTTTTTATATTTCACTGTAAAATCATTATCACAGCTCCATGATGGGAAGGTATATTTATAAACAAGAAGAGAAGTAATTGGCAAAATGGTGCTATGCATGAGCTTCGCCAACATGGAGACCTCAGAGCGACAAAGTGTATGGGTACCAACTGCAGCTCTTCCACTATTCTCTGCTACTTCATGCTTCAGAGAATTAGGTTCCTTTCATATAAAATGGAAAAACAAATTATTGCCTGCACTATTTACTTTACAGGGGATTGGGAAGTTTAAATAAGATGCACATGAAATGTTCTGTAGACTGTGAAGCCTTAGCTAAATAGAAGTTATTATTATTGTATTTCATAGCATAGGAGAAGAAACATGTTGCTGGATTTGGTCTGGCACTACTTCTAAACTTCTACCCACAGATCTATGCTTTGAAGATAAAAATTTATTTTAACTGAAAACTAATCTTTAATGAACCTCTAAGCCATCAAAGTGTGTAATACACAAAGTTCCTGCTTCTATCTTTTGTGTACTCCTCTTTTCCAAGAGCAAACAAAAACACTTAAAGAAGGAAACACAAACATCTTTAGAACTACATCTTTACCAATTAATAAGGCAACATACTGTGTTCAAATCAATCTGGGTGGGAAATGAGAATTTCATCTCTTAAAAAGCATGGGGAAAGTTTGCAAAGGCAAATAAATTTGCATCTAGATCTTTCATGTAAATTGTGAAAAAGACACATGATCTTCCTACCTAAAACACATATTATTCCTACCTAAAAACAAACCCATTTAAAACATTTGAATCATTCCAGATAAACCATCTGAATGTAAATTAACAACATAGCATTGAGTATAGCCATTATAAAATAATGCAAACAGTAGACTAATCCCTGCTGCCAAAATACACAAATAATTTTGGTAGCATAAATGTAAAACAGATTTTCTAGTTAATTCTAAATTTCTGGAGAAACAAATCTTCTGCTTTCTACCGACAAAAGAAAAAAAAAATATGTGGATGAAACTACTTCAATCATAACTAGATAATTTGCTGGCATAATTATTTGCACACACAAATTTTTCAAAATCTGTTATAAATTATAGACATAATCATGTTAACAATAAAGAAAGTAGTCTGGATAAGGTCCAGGAGCAAACAAGTAATTTATCTTATTGTAAAATATTGTTTAATTTTTTTAAAACCAGGAATGCAGCAGTATAAAAAGTACCTGATTCTGTATGATCCAAATAAAAATAAGTTTTTAGCCCCATCCTAGACATACTGAACATCCATACACATTACAAGACCATTAAGCCTTTCAACAATCTGGAAACGGCTCCACAGTTTAAGCATGGACTAGAGAAGTATAAAGCTCTATTCCTAGACAGGTTTTCTTCTGCTACAACATAGGCAAAAGGCTACTTCAAAGACAAGCCTAAGGGCAACACTGAGAAAGAAGGGAATGTTTGTCTTCTAAGCCTGAGGCTCCCCTTTTGCAAACATTCAACCTGCGTCAAACATTCCTGCTACACATATGAGTATTTCACCCACTCTGTCAACATTTATCCTTTGGAATATTGCTGATAACTTCTTGTTCCAAGGGTACAAAGACAAACAGTGGAGGAGAGAGAAAGATCATTGAGCATCTACTATATCTCTCTGGCTCTATGCTAACTTTATATGCTATTGTGCCATTAATTACTCTGAACATAATTAATGAAGGTGAGAACATGTTGGCACAGGGATCCTGTATATGATGTCTATTGGCTTTCACTAAATTATGCTGCCTCCTTGAAAAGAGAAAATACATTACATGTGAGGAGATTTGCACCTCAAGAGAGAAAAAGAAGATTCTAAAATATGGAACTGAGACACCATGATTTTCTCTTTTTGAGGACTGAAATGATCTAGGACAGGGGTCCTTGCAGGTTCCTACTGTGAGTTGCTGAGGGTCCTGAGGCAAATGTTGGCACCTAAGACCTGCAGTCCTCTGCTTCCTATGACTGTAAAGAATAACGGTAGTAAATCTCCAGGTTCTCATGTGCCTTTCCCCTCTCTTGTTAATTTTAAAGACCTTTCTATTTATGCAGATAACAGAAAAGTTAAAATCAAGTACTTTACTGACTCCTGCATTTTGTTAAGAATCCATCACTCATTCCTTTATTCATTCACTCATTGTTTACCATCATGTCCCAGATGTTCTACTAGTCCTCAAGTTTTCACTGTAAACAATGTCTGGCTATCACCACACATTTTATCTCTGTTTTCCTCCCAGGCCAGTCTTGAGGAAAACTATAGCATCTCTTTTTTGTTTCCCCAAAATATCCTCTAGCAGCAAAACCAGTGATAATCAATAGTTTATTTTATGGAATATTTTATTTTAGGATAAGATATTACGTAGAAAAGTTCGAGAAGAAGGAGAACGTCTCACAAGCCGTAGCCTCCTACTTCCCAAATGCTCTTAAACCATGTCTAGTTGCCAAAGTCTCTGGCTGAGCATCAAGCCAGTATACTCCTTCCCCTTGATGCCCCTCCATTCAACTTGCTCCAACTTTGCTCATTGGTTACTGTGGAGTACACTAACATTTATAAAGCAAATGTATTTCATAGGTGTAGAGGATTCATAAAGCAAATGTACCTCACAGGGCCTGGTTTTCCAAAGCCTTACAGTTTCAAATATTGACCTTGCAAAGGACAGGAAATTTCCCCAAGAGCATTGAGTCTCTGTTTCAAGATAAGAATCGTAACACAGCAAGGCTGCTGGTTCTAAGACAGACAACTTACTAATTGATATATAAAGTTACTAAAAAGCTGCTAGAGGGAAAAGAAATGTCAGCTAAATCAAGTCTTTCTTAGTGGATCACTTAATTGCCTAACAGAATGTCATTTGACTTGTTTTTACTGAATATTACCAGCTTCTATTGTAAAACCTGTTAAACTGTACTTAGCAAAACCCCACCTATGTCTCTTCCTGTAACTTTTTGGTCTGGAGAATAAATGCAGGAAGAGAACCCCAATTTGTGGTTAATTTCCCAAATGGAAGGATGCCTTACACTTGGGGGTCCTGGATATTAACCCCTTTCTGGGGCTTCTCACTGCTCAAAAGAGAGGGGCTTTGAATAATCTTTGGCAGCTCCATCACCCAGGGGAAATGGGGTGACAAATCTGTGGGAGGCAAAGCAACACACAGGGCCTAGTTTCTAAAGCTCTGTAGTTTCAGGTATAACCTAACTTTTTATAATTACATATAGAAATGTTAAACTTGTAAAAGACAGGAAACTTTCCCCAGGCTACAGTCTCTGTTGTGGATATAGAATTGTAACACAGCAAAATTGCTGGCTCTCAAGGACAGATGTCCTTGAGAGTAGGTTAACCTACTGATTGAAATGTTAAGAAAGTTACTTTATTATTATGTAAAAATAGTGAGGAAACTGCTGTAGGAAAACATAGTATTTGCTGAGAACAAGCTTTTGTTGGTGAATTGACTTAACCTTTTGCAAAATGCATTATGGAATGTCACTTTGTTATCTCACTGATGTTACCAACTTCTATTGTTAAACTATACTTAACCATACTCCACCTATGTTCCTTTTCTGTAACTTTCTGGCCTGGAGAATAAATACTGAGACAGAACCCCAGTTCAGTGTTAATTTCCCAAAGGAGGAATGCCTCTCTCTTGAGGGTTCCAGGAAGTTAACCCCTTCTGGGTGTCTCACTGCTCAGAAGAAATGGGCTGAATAATCCTTTTTGCATCTCTGTCACCCCATGTGAGGCAAAGCAACAGAATGGTGCCCCATGTGAGGCAAAGCAATAGGTTACCTCAACATGGTATCTCTGCTCTTGGCCTCACTGCCACCATCTATTCAAAATCTTTCACCTACTTTTAAGCAGACTAAAGGTGCTCTGCCTTAACTTCCCTGCACTTGAGTACCTAAATTCAAGCCCTTTGCAAGCAAAGTGATCTCCAAATACCGGGACTTCTCCTCCTTAGCAAAAGCAGCTGATCATAAGTAACAATAAAAACATCAACCAGAAATTTCGGTTGCCTTTAAGGAGCTGAGAGTCTAATAAGGAAAGGTAGATATGCACATAGACAATTATTTTGTGATAAATGCTACAACAGAAATAAACTGAAGGCATTATAGGGACACAGAAAAATCTTTTTTTCTGCCATGGTATGTCAGGAAACACATAAAAGGAACTGCCAGGAAACTTGAAAAAATGAAGAGGAGTATTCCTAGTAAGCACAGTTGAGAAGGGGGCTCTAAAAAGAAAAAAGAACATGTACAAAGTCAAGGAGACATGAGAGGTCAGGGTCTGTATGAAAACAATTAGCACACTGTGTCTGGGAGATCAGGAACCACTGCAAATAGAATAGCACAGATCTTCACTCTATGATACTTTATTTCAAAATTCGCCTATTTCTCTGCCCTAATGCATTACCTTTTCCCACAGTGCAAAGCAGTCCTTCTCTATCTCTCCCTGACAGAAGACTGTGCTGGCTACATATATTTGGGCAAACTAGATAGGATTAATTTAATATTTCATCTTAATTCTGCTCTGAATTTTCTTGATTTAACTAAATAACTTTAATGCTCTTTGGCACTATGCTTTGAAGAAACTTTTTTTAAAAGCCATTATAAAAATAATGATTTTGCTAAAGAGTGTGCATAGTAAAAATCATTATTCCAGTAGATGGAGCAGAGGTGACATCAGAACAGATGAACGTTGTCTGGCCCATAATATATAGCAGAAGTCCAGATACTCAGCAGAGCCACAAAATGGAAAAAGCACATTTGAGAGCAAAGACAGAACATTACTGAATACTACTTGGCTAATCACCTAATTTGGACTTAGAAAATTTCACATCCTGTTCAAACTGAAGGAGAAAACAACCTTAGGCAAATACCAAAATGATTTCTTAAAGAAACATTTATATTTTAGAACAAGAAAGCTGTAATTTTGATTTGTTTAAAAGTCTCACTGTGGTGCTTCACAATCATTCTATGTAACACAGGCAAAGCTAACATTCTTCATGGAGCCTCTAAATGCATGGCTACTTCAATCTCCTGCTGATGATAATATGTGTGTTTCTTCCCTCCCAGATCGTTCATGAATTGTGTGATTGCCTGATATGGAATTATTAAGAAATAGATCAATAAACACAGCAGGCTATGGACTTAAAATCTCTGCCTACATAATAGACATATGAACAAAGTTACTGCTTAGAAATTGCAACAGCAAAGACCTGGCCATGCAGATTCACATTTGGGAACATATTAGCAGGTAAAATTTTTTTTTTTTTTTTTTTTTGTCGTTTTTTCGTGACCGGCACTCAGCCAGTGAGTGCACCGGTCAGTCCTATATAGGATCCGAACCTGCGGCGGGAGCGTCGCCGCGCTGCCAGCGCAGCACTCTACCAAGTGCGCCACGGGCTCGGCCCCAGCAGGTAAAATTTTGATTAGAAATTGTAACTATTACATATCAGGTAGACATCTTAAATTTGATTAAATCCCTTAAGCATATAGAAGACAAGAATGAACTTTTCAATTTGTGGTTGTATACAATAAGTATTTTAAGAAAATAATTTCTATCATCACTGGAAATAAGAAATATGTCTTGTTTCTCTCAAGAAGCTACCATGCAGTTTGCTCTGTAAAGTTCTTTGGCAATATGCAGAGCTGGATTATTCAAAAGGCAGACTCCATGCATGTGTTTAGGACATGAACAAAGCAGAGACAGCTCAAAATTTTTTACTGAAGCATGAATTAGGAATTTCACAAAAATGTATTGAGTGATCATGAAAGGAAAAACAAAACCTCGTTTATTCGTAATTTGACCAGATTGCTGACCTAATGGAGAAGTTCATTAGTCACATGCTCATAAAATATAAATCCCATAGCTAAGGGTATAAATCAATTTAAACCTTAGCTCTGCCACAATCTAGTTACATACACTTGGAAGAGGCATGTACCCTTTCTTACTCTCAGTTTCCTCATTGCAAAATGAAGGTAATAAAATCTCTCACAAAAAGTGGTAGCAAGGACTAAGTGATATAAAGCATAAAAAGCATCTTTGGCTACATTATTAATAAATGTGTTATATTTGTTGAGTGGGACAGGACTGAAAGAAAGATTCAAAACCACAATTATAGGTGTTAACCCCAAAGTAAGCTCTTCTAATGATATTCTTATTCCAATCTGACCCATTCTGAACCATATCTCTATGTTAAGCAAGCAAATCAAAATTGCCAATCTTAAAAGCAATAGCTCTGTAATCTTGTATATGTGGAAATACGCTATTCTTATTTCATACTTTGTCAATCTTTATTCACACAGGAATCATGAATTTCTAAGAATTTACTTAAGCATATTAATTTCTGAATTGAAACAATAAAATATTTTCATTACATTTTATAAATTCACATACTTTCATTATCTCTTTGTATATCCTTCCTCGTATGCATTTTAAAAACATATGTGTACATAAAGTTAAAAAAATTTTTCCAAATATTTCCAATATCCCATTAATATCTTTACCATGGTAATAATCACAATCTTTTTACTACCTTGAAAAAGACACAATAGTTAGTAGAAGCTTCCATACATGAAATGGAATGTCACTGTCTTAGTGCAAGCTTCCATAACAAAATTCCATAGACTGGGTCGCTTAAACAAGAGGAATTTATTTCTCACAGTTCTGGAGGATGGAAATCTGAGATCAGAGTGCCACAACAGTTGGGTTCTAGTGAGGGCCCTCTTCCTGGTTTACAGACTGCTACCTTCTAGCTGTGTTCTCTCAAAGAATGAGTGCAAGCTCTCTGGTGTTCCTTCTTACAAGGGCATTAATGCCATCACGAGGTCCCTACCCTCCTGACCTCATCTAAACCAAACTACCTTTCAAGGTTCCATCTCCAGATGTTGCAAGCTGACATGACTGACTCCATCTTTTTCCCATTTTGAAAACCGCTAAATGCATTTCTGCACTCTGTAGCTCTGTGGTCACAAGCTTGTTCCTATGTTAGCAAGAAAACCACAGACTGCCAGCTCTTTGCTGTGTAGATGAGAAACAGAGTTGCTCTATAAAGCAGACCCTTCCTCAAGTAACCACACTTCCTGCCCTTACACCCAGGTGTGATAAAGACCCTTACCCAAAAAGCTTCTTTACCTAGGTTTAACTCACAACCACAGTAACCTAGTTAACCAATTGTTAGAAGACCCCCAATTTAGAAAACTCTGCCTAAAGACAGGTAGAGGAGCCAATAAAAATGGCTTAACCTGTTTATTTTGGCTTCTGTAAACCAGCTTGCTTGCTCTTGCAGAACATCCTGTATGCCAAACAGGATGTGGTTTTTGTTTTTATAAACCCTTCCCTAATGAGGCTGGAGGCTGTTCTCTGACAAGGCTTTCTGGGGAGACAGCTGGCCAAGAAGTAAAATCTCTAATTCCTGACTTTAACAGTGAGTGTCTGTCGTTATTCACTCGGGGTGTGCACCATAGAACACAAATATCATCGCATTGGAGGTTAGGGTTTCAACATATGGATTTTAGGGGGACACAATTCAGTCCACAGCAGTCACTTTGCTGGAAGAGACAAATGATGACCACTGGCTAGGAAAGGGGAGATGTAAGCAACTAAATTTTCTCACGCATATACCCTTCAATCTCGCCATCCTACCGTGCACTCCTTTTTAATGGCCAGAAGTTGCATAGCTATCTGGTCTCTCAGAGCACTCCTACTTATAAAAAGTGTGATCATGGGATGCAATACTGGCCTATTTCCACATAAATCAAAAGAATTAAAACCACCAATCTAAAATCTGAAAACAAATTTAAAGAATATAAAGAGGAGGAAAATTCACAACCACCATGGTCATTTATCCTACATGCTAATTTCACAATAAAATCCTTAGGGAAAAAGTGAATCAACAAGAAAGTAAATATGTTAGCAAATTATTAGAGATAGATATATACACAAAACACACATATACAACTACATAAATATTAGTTATAACTCAAGTCTTATATGCATGGAAGAAGTTAATATCAGAATATATACTATTAAATGTGTAAAGAAACCTTACAGAATTTGGCTCAGTTTAATCTACCCTTTGTTTCTCATTCAAATGCATGCTGTTTTACACCTCTACATGTAACTAAATTCTTTGTAAGAAATTTGTAACCCCCACTCTTGCAAAATGCAGTTCTTAAACACATTTCTCAGGAAAGAATTACTATTCTTAAGTATTTTATCCATTAAAAAAGATCACCAAAAATAAATTATGCAACTACAGTAGTTAGAAAAGGAAAAAAGCAGATAATAATAAAAAAGACTTTAAAAAGTAGAATTAACATATAAATTCAAAAGCTGGATATCTGAAAGAAAAAAAAAATCACTCATAAGCCTAATTTTTTAAAAAAGGAATAAAGCAGAAATATACAAAAATAAATGATAAGTGATAAGATAAAAATAATCACAGTCAGAGTTAATTTAAAAGAATAATAAGCCATTGTATTAAACACTATGTGAATAAATTTGAAAACTCAAAGTAAATAATTTTCTAAGAAAATATAATTTACTAAAACTGACATCAAAAGAGATAGAAAATCTAAAAACTAATTTACATAGAAGAAATGGAGAAATTTATCAATAGATAAGTTGAATAGCAGGAGTCCCAGATAGTCTCATGATAAGTTTTTTAAACCTTTAATGGTCAGTCAATTTCAATGCTTCTAAAATCTTTTCTAGAATATGGGTTGAAGAAAATTTCCTGGTATAACAAAGATTGTATACACACATACACATAAACAAACTCCTAAGTCAATATCACTCTCAGAAAATATCTCAGAAAAATACTATTTTATTCTCTCCATAAATGCTGAAAAGTCATTTGTCAAAATTCAATAACCATTTTGAATTATAATACTAAGTAAAATAGAACTAGTTGGCAATTCTCTTTATATGATATAATATATCTAGGTTTGCCCAAAAGCCACTATCATGCTTAATGGGGTAACACTAGAAGCATTACTAACACAAGCAGAAACAAGACAAAAGCCCACTACCAAGAGTATTATTTAACACTGTACTGGAGATCCCAGCCAAAAAATTAAATTCAAAAAAATTATAAATATATATTTTTGGAAAAAAATGTTACAGCTATTACTAATTGCAGACAACATAAAAATATAATTATATGCATAGAATATCCAAGAGAATCAACTGGCTTTGGCATATAGAGTTGAATGGAATCAAACACAGTGGGGGAAAAAACAGGTATCGTGACAGCTGTATTTGCACAGAGACTGTACTAGATGAACCATATAAAAGACCTCTAAGCTCCCAATCTTCTACTGGCAGGAAGCAGGCTGAGAAAGCTACTCAGCCACCAATGAGTGGTTACTCTCCAATGTTCTCTTTATATAACTAAGAAGGGTAATAGAAAGGTAAAGCTAAAATCCATGGTATTCAAAAACTGGGGAGCTATACCCAAAAAAGCAGAACCAGGACCTAATTCAAGGTAATTTTCTTACCTTCAGAATAGTAGGCAATATTTACTCAGTCAGATTTCAGAATTTCTAAAGACCTCTGACTGCTATATGATGCCCATTCTTCTCTTTTTTAAAGGGCAGTTAAGGAGGACAGAATAAAAAAACATATCTATAAAAAAGAATGAAATACTGCCATTTGCAACAACATGGATGGACCTTGAGAAAATTACATTAAGTGAAACAAGTCAGGCACAGAAAGAGAAATATCACATGTTCTCATTTATTGGTGGGAGCTATAAATAAATAAATAAATTCACACACACACACACATACACACACACACACACACACACACACACACACACACAAAAAAAAAACCGGGTGGGGGGGGAGAAGACATAACAACTACAATTCCTTGAAGTTGATACGAAAAGCAAACAGAAAGGACATTGTTGGGTGGGAGGGAGGAGAGGGAGGAGGGAGGGAGGTTTGGGTAATGGGCCACAATAATCAACCACATTGTATATCGACAAAATAAAATTTAAAAAAAAAACAAAAAAACCATATCTATATCTACATGTATATCCATAAAGATGTACATGATATTAATAACAATGATTACTGCTTTAGCCTGGGTGGAAACTGGAAAGACTGTGGACAGTGTGGAAAGAAAATACCCTTTTCTTTGTACACCTTTTCATATTTATAATTTTTGCAACAAGAGAAAGAAGTGCATGTTCAGAAAATAAAATAAAAAATGAAAAACAATTAAAAATATTTCATAGGACTTAGTAAATTACTAGAAAAAGGATTAAAGAAGATTGCATGTATGTTGAGTACCAATTATATCTAAAGCTATTCTCCAGTCTTAGGGTAAGGTTTGCCTGGCACAGTCCAGATTTTAACATTAAACTTCCTACATCCCAGGAAACCACTCCCCAGAATGCAAAATATCCGTTTTCAGCAATGGAGTGCAGAAGATTAGGGGAAAAGTACAAGACCTATATGGCAGCCCTCAAATTGAGGCTAAAAGCAGCACTCTATTTAGTTTCAAATGAATATGGCATAGATTATTCATTTTTGATAGTTACTGTCACTGTTTTTTCCCCCAACCCCTGACACCGGCAACCGTGATTTGCACTTAATAGTAACGGAACATCCACTGCTGCATCCTGCTGAGTGATGTGACCTATGTGTGCAACTAAGTGCCTTGTAATCACAGGCATTAACAGTCATTTTAGACTTAGTGGATTAATTATGTGCTTTGCATTGAGGTAATGCTAGCTTAATTTTAACATCGTGAATATTGCGCTATGTTTTCTGAATTAAGATAATGAAAATGAGAATGACTACAACACCAATGACAACATAACCCAGACAACTGTATTATTTTAATGACACATGGAAAGACTCATACAACTGGATAAGGGAGGTAAATAACTAAAACAGAGCATTCTACTCAATAGGCAGGAAAGATTTTGGGATTGGGCATGGTGGAAAAGAGGATGTGAAAGCACATAGGGAGACTAAATTTTATAAGTCCTGGATGAAATAAGCAAGTTTTCTAAATCAGCCAAATGTTTTTCATTACCCACAAAGATACCAATGCTGAGTCAAAAATAGCCACTGTATTAGTCTATGGGCACACTGTAAGAACAAACACATATCCCACCCTCCACTTGATTATTCTATGAAAATGAATAAAGTTACATCTCCTGAGTCAGAGAATGCAACCATGTAGGCAAACAAATGGAAAATTTTGATAATAAATATGATGGCCTATTGCAGTATAGACCTGATTTAGTCAGACCTTATTCATTATCATACTTTTTACACTATATCAAGTGATACAAAAAATCATGGCAAGAATGAAAAAAATGCCCCACTCTGGTTCTTAGGAGCTCTGATTTGAAAAATGGTGCTTCAAATCACCTTCTAGATTTTTATGAAAATTTTATGAAACCACAGAAAACATAAAAGAAAGAATGTTGGTATCTTGTCCAGATAAAAACTAGACTTTCCTTATTGTATTAGTTTCCTACAGCTGCTATAATAAATTACCACAAATTTGGTGGTTAAGAACAACATAAATTTATTATCTTACAGTTCTGGAGGTCAGAATTCTGATACAGGTCTCACTA
Organism: Cynocephalus volans; assembly: GCF_027409185.1. Taxonomy (NCBI): domain Eukaryota; kingdom Metazoa; phylum Chordata; class Mammalia; order Dermoptera; family Cynocephalidae; genus Cynocephalus; species Cynocephalus volans. The sequence continues at coordinate 99,482,151 of NC_084460.1, read as the reverse complement.
GGGTAAAATAAAGAAGTTATGGCTAAAAATCAAGGTAGCAGCAGGGCTGAGTTGCTTTCTGTAGGATCTAGGGAGAAAATCTGTTTTCTTGACTTTTCCAGCTTTTGGAAGCCACCTCATTGCTTGGCTAGGGACCCCCTTACATCTTCAAAGCAACCAATGAGTGGTTGAGTCTCAAACATCACATCATTCTGACACCGATTCTTCTGCCTCTCTCTTCCATATTTAAGGACCCTGTGATCATACTGGGCCTACCTGGATAATTCAGGGTATTCCACCTTATTTTATAACCAGCTGATTAGCAACCTTAATCCCATCTGCTACTTTAATCCCCTTTAGTTGTATAACATAACATATTCACACATCTATCTGTCAGACAGTGTGAATATAAAAATTTTGACAAATCCCGATCAGCGAATAAACTTCTGACCAAAAAAAAAGGAAAGGTATTTCCTGCTAAATGCCCTGCATATCATGTATACAGCACTGCTGAATGACGGTGCAATTTGCCCACCTGTGAAATTGAAGATTTCATAATAAAAGCTTTTATTCATTTTCAATTTCCTCAAAACATGCAGAAGTACTTAATGAGATTCTGAACTTTATAGAAATGGAAAACCATACCCTCCTCAGACATGTGCCTACAAAATGGCTATCATTGTTATTGGTTGTAGAAAAGGTGTTAAAAGGTTGGCTAGTCATAAATTCACTTTTAAAGTATGGGATAAGAATAAAATTCTACTCCAATTCGGAAATATATTGAAGATGATAATGAAGAAAAAGATTAAAATAAAGTAGGCATTATATGCTGTTTCTCTAAAACAGTTCAGTGAACTCTGAATACAGGAATCTAGAAAAAAATGAATCGATGGCACCTGAGTTGTTTGATGTTAAGGTTGCAGCAAGAATTCATATTCTGATTCAAAACTGCAAAATTTGTTGTCAGAAAAGAGTAGCCAAGTTAAAGGAGTTTTTTTATTTCTTTACTGGAACTGTAATCTTATTTGGAATCCAATTTTGATTTTACAAATTCAAATTACCTCTGTTCTTTAAAACCCTTTTCCCTGAGAAAGAGAGGTTTAACTTATGTTGGCATACACCATGCTGTAGAATTTTTTTAAATGATGGGTATTTAAGACAAGGATAGCCTATACAATAAATTTATAGAAGCAAAAGGCCTGGTTGACAAACAGCTGATCTACCAAAACAATCCTGTAGATAAAAAGTGGAAATATCTGGAATCTAAGTCCCACAAGTGTAAACATTTGCCACTGCTAGGAAGTAAAATACTAAGTAGACAAATGCTTTTGTTGACAGAATGATGTTTACTTTGATGTTATCACATCGGTCTGACAACAGGACCAAGTGAAATGTAGGCATGATAAGAGCAGAGCTACAAATCAAAGTGAATTTATGTTTGACTATATTTAGTTTTACCATTTCATAAAAGAAAAGAGGGATGACCTAAAGGCGGCAGGAAGTTCAGAGGAGAATTATTGGAAAAGGAAGTAGAAAGCGTAAAAACATACTATTACAGTGAGACAAAAAAGAAACACATCATTGTAATTTTGCATTAAATATTAGTCCCTTTGCATTTGCATTCTTTTTATAATTTCACATTTATCTATCTTAAATATTTATAACATAGAACCTACAAAATTTAAATGTCCAATAAAAAATGAAAAGTTTTAAAAATAGCATGAACAGAAGACGGAAAAAAATTATTAAAACATTCATATTATTCTCATACATATTTTTAAATTTGATCTCCTGTTAATTACTGCTAATTGCCACTTTTGTTTAGTCTTAGTGCTGTTTTGTTTAAATAGTAGCTATTATGTAGCAGATATGTAAATAATATGAAATAATATATAATTTCTAATAAATACCTATTTTTCATATTTAATGTTAAAGTAATATACATGTGTATAATTATTTATTATACATTCTGTTATGTTGTGTTATGTCATACTGGCTTTTTTTGGTAGGGCAAGATATGGCCATGTACCAGGTTGGCTTGCTAAAAAACTCATTACCCTAGTATGTTGACCTGAAGGCTGAGATCAATCAGGGCTGATAATAAATAATTAGGAGTTAAAAACTTATCCCACCTTTGTACTACTTTTTACATGATCACATTATTACAATATCATACTATATTGTAATTGTTTATATCTCCATTAAACAATAAATATCTTGAGGAAAAGTACTATAGCCTATTAATTTTTATTAATTAATAGGCTATATTAATTAACACTAGCCAACATAGTGTCTGGTATATAATAGGCTCACCATAAATATTTGTATAAAATTTTCTTTGAAAATTTTTAAAGAGCATTTTTAAAAATATTAATGTTACATATGGTTGAAATATTTTATTATAAAAGAGTAAGAGAAATAAGAGAATGAGTTTTGCAGCAGTAAAAACTTTTTATTAATAGGTGAACATTCATCTAGAAAAACATCATTTTAAAATCAGTTCTCTTAGAAAAGAAAATATAAAAAGATATTTCAAAGAAGGCATTTCATATACTCGCAGTATGGAATTCATACTATGTGAGCTAAAAAGAGACCATATGCCAAATTTGCAAGGAAATGTTACAGATTTATTCGAGTTATATAAGGAAATGGAAGTCATTTACATAAAGATAATTTTCAGCATCAAGTACTAAATGAATTGCTTCCAAACTGATTAATATAGTTAAAAGCTAATATCTTTGAAATTTATACCAATAACTATACGCAAAGAGCTTCAAAAAACTTTTGAAATTAGGCAAGAGACAGCTAACAATTTATCTATATAAAGCCAAAAATTTAATGAGTGGAGGTCTTCCCCTTTAAAATATTACTTAGCTTTTAATGGCTGATTTTTTATTCACTATATGTTGGGTTTTTTGTATTTGTAGAAAGAAAACTATTATAAGTTTGCCTTCTAAGAGGAACACAACATTCTTAATGAAAATATAAAATGTAATTTAATACAATTTCAGATTGAAGGATAGGTTCTTGTAATACAAAAGTTATCATTTCTATCAGAAATGGTACAATGAAAATTAAATACTTATATTATCTAAATAATTTTTATACTTATGACATCAGTTAAATGCACGAAATAGCTCAAACTAAAAATATTTCAATGATTGTATCAAAATGCATTTTAAACAAATAGACTGAGTCTTCCTAACTGTCAGGTCCACCACCGGCCAACCCAAACAGCCCTAGCCTCGTTCCTTTTGGTGGGCAAGCAAATGGCCCGGGATTCCTCTTTTCCTACTGTCCCCTTTGGAAGGAGACGGGGGAAGAGAGCCATGAAGAGAGGTGAGCACACCGCCGGCCCCCCAAAAACAGCCCGGTCAAAGGACACTCAGATGCGGCGGGTGTTCTGTCGAGCAGTTCCATTTATTACCACACAAGCACTTGCTTTTAAAGGCAGATAGGGAGGGGAGGTTTTTTACATAACCTTATCAGCTTAAAGGTCAAAAGAGCATGCATCCTGTCTCAATGCCTAGCTATTGCAACCTCGAGCGCAGAAGCGCGTATTTGGCCAATAAGGGCTAAGGCAAGGTTCCCGCAGACACCCCCACCCTACTTCCTCCTGGTGCCGTCTTAGGCTGCCACATTAATACACCCTTGTGGGCCCATAATGGCGCTGCTTGTAATGTCACTTAAGGTGGCATTAGTTTTTAAGGCCCGACACTAACGAAGCCAATCTCATGATAAGTAGATTAATTACAAAACCCTTGTTTAGATGCAATTACTTTGAGTGGGGGTGAATTTAAGAACAGATTATGAAAAATACCTCAAGACTTTTGCCATCATTCTTTTCTCCTATTTCTCCCTTGATAGAACTTAGACTATCAGAAAGACTCTATTCAAATCCATTAGGTCAGAAATGCACAGATCCTGAGTGTTACAAGTGTGTGATACTAGGTTGTATTTTCTCATTGAATTGCTAGTAGATCATTTAACAGCTCTAATTTGTTTTTATTGTTCGAACCCTAAGAAAAGTCTGCTTCATAAGAAAAATAGAATGGCAAAGAGTAAATTCTGAGATAAATTACATTTATTAAACAGTTTCATGAGAACTTTCTCAAGAAAAATAAAAATTGCAATAATTTCATCTATCCCGGTTTAAAGAGACCCAAGACTTTTGGTAGCAAATCTCAGGCAGCACAAAATGCCTTTGACTACCCCAACATCGAGCCACTCACTAATGTGTGATTTCTAATTAGTTTTGTAGTTTGTCACTGTTTAACACAATCAAATCTAATTGACCAGAAAATTTTGGTTAGATTGTACTAAGCCATGGCTAAATTTTTACTGTTATTATTCTGGTTTCTTTGTGAACATCTCAACTTTACTGCATCATTAAACATAAAATTAGATTTTGATACCAAGAATATTTTATAAAATTTTTCAAACAAGTGCAATATTCACACAGGAGCTATAATATTCTTCAAACCAGTGTCATATCTTTTTAAAAATTTAATTCATACCCATTCTTTCCAAGTTATTAAAAACAATGGTACTTTGATTTTAATTAAACACCTCATTTGGAAACCATGACTAATAAATGTCAAATGCTAAAGGTAAACTTATGTTAAGTGGATATCAGAACATCCTTCTTTGCATGAAAGGAATTCAAGTCCAAGGGTTCTTAGTTTCAGAAGCACTGATAAGGAGTACAGACAAGAAAGGTGGCAATTAACTACCTCAATTTAGATGCTTGTGTTACTTTATTTTCACGTTGGGAATCAATGAGCCAAACCATTGGTTAGACATTCTTAAGCCTAAGAAGATAATTTTTTTAAAAAACTAGGTTTGTTGTTTACATGTCTGCTTTGTCCATACACTCTATATGTTAGTAAAGCTTTGGAAATAAACATATATAAATTTATTCTTTAAAGAGAATAAAGAAAATGCTTAATCACACTGGTAAGTATTTTTTTCTTTTTTTAACAAGATGCTTCTATGAAACAACTAATAGAATACAAGATGTCATCACTAGAAAGCCTCTTTATGTAGCTTTACTTTAACTGCTAACATTTCACTTACACGTTTATTCTTATTTTCCGAAATATGTGGAGCCTTCAGAGGACATTATGGATATTTTAAAAGAAATATCTGATACTCTTTGCTAATACAAGATGTTGTGGGTCAGTCAAGGAACAGATCTAACCAGTTTTGGTCAGTTTGAGCTTTAAAATCCAATTCTTCAGTTTTGACTTAGCTATTAAAGAAATGGACAGCAAATATTCAAAATCATTACAACATGGCTGGACTGTAACATTTAATGCAAATGCCTCAACACATTATTTTGGTATTATAAATCATAAGGCAATAACAATTTCTAACATGGAAAAATCACCTGAGACACACAACATGCTTCATATAATATGCTCATTTTAAAAACAGATCATATCTGAAGAAATTTGAATTACTTCAGTGCACAAGTACATATGATCATGAAATGAAAAGCTATATGAAAATAAAGGTAAGGGAAAAAAAGATATTGGAAAGGCCCAATTAAAGGCATACAGACTGCCTTGCTATAAAAAGGAAATACAGGAAAATAAAGAAAAACAGAAGAGTGACAGCTAATGGAGCTAGAAAACTATGTTAGAAAATATATTTATTTAAACTACCAATTTTATTTTTCTATATGAAATAGCATTTTTATTAAAATATTGGTTAAAATATTAATGAAAAGGAACTAGAACTTTTAAGTACTTCTTAAAGAATCATAAAACTAGTCCAAACAGTTGGTATGACTTTTTCTTTAGTGGTTCACATTATTTTTTTAGTGAAAATACCAATTCAGAAAGACGCTTCTAACCAGTAATTTACAGGCCATGTATTATTCTTGCATTACAATACTAGATTCAAATTTCTCATTCCAAATCAATACATGAAAAAAAAAAAAAGCCTTAGAAAATAATATTAAACTGATGAATGTAAGTATGGAGTTTTATGGTCAAAATTCACTTTTCCTCTCAATTCTACTGCAAAATTCAGAGAAACTTAAAACCAAGAACTATTTATTTTTATTTTACTTATTTATTTTTAATTACTTAAAAAGAAACACATATAGAGTTCAACAGATGCTAGGCAATATTGTAAGTGTTTTACATAGTAACAAAATTTTATAGCCATCTGAGTTAAAAATGACTAATTAGAATTGATTCAATCCAAAGGCCAAATTCAACTCTCTTCCTGACTTTACCCCTTCCCAGCCTCCTCCCCAGTTTATTTCTTTGCCCATGTTAAAATGCTTGAGTTTGAATGGCTTTATAAGGTGCACAGCCTCTCAGCCTCTTTCCCCACAGGCGCACCAATCATCACTGTCTCACACCTAGACACTTCATTAATTTGCATTATCTGCCTGACCCTTCAAAGCACATGAATTTGTCACCTTAACCTGATTTAACCTAACCTTTTAAATTAGGAAGCAAGAGAATACTTTCAAAGTTTAAATGATTCATCCATGTTCTTAAAGTATACTGGTAGCCATGCTGAGTTTGCTCAGATTTCCTAGCTCTTGGTTCTATGCTATCCTTTGCATTATCCACACCATATAAAGTTTTATACATAGTAAGCCTGAACCAGCATTCGAACACTAATGACAGCTAATGCTCTACAGAAAAAAAATATTTCAACCACATACTAGCATTATCCCCACAAAACTGGAGTATACCAGGAAGAACTATAAACTCTCTTTAGGATATGTCTTCAAATTCTAATGCATAAATGGAAGTTCACAGTCTATGTGTGGCCATATACAGAGAAATGTTCCAAAAGGTCAACAAATCTGTATAAACTTGGAAGAAAGAAGTAAAGCATAATCACATTGTATCATGGAACAAACTGCATTGTTGCTGTCATTTTTGAGTAAAATCAGTGGGCCAATAAACTAAAAAATAAGATAAATTTGATTAGCAATAATAACATTTACAATTGCATGAAAAATAATTGATACACACAAAGGCAAAGAAGTTGTACCAATTTCAACAGCCACTTTTAACTAATATATTTATATAATGCTCAAAGAAAATAGGCTCAAGTCCATGAAATAAAAGAATAGAAACTGGAATACATAAAACTTTGCCACAGAATAATGCTTAAATTCTTTTCTTTTTTTTCAAAATTAGCAGCTATTGGCACACTATAGAAATATGCCAAGTCACTTTATTAAAATTGTAAAAGTCTTACATTTTAATTAAAGTAATTAAGTCTTACTTCAATTGAAGGATCCAGTGCAGCTGGAGGGTCTTTGCAGGTTACAGGAGACTGACAATCTGAACCCAGGGCTCTTCATCCAGGTGCCTAACAGTCAAAGGTCATTTCCTGTTTACAAATCAAAAATCAGAGGTGGTCAATTTAAACTGGAGGCTGTATCAGGTAATTTATCATTTGGCTCCTGAATTTTATTCTTTTTATTGTTAGCAGATGGAAATTCTTCACTGTTTGTTGGAAGTCAAGAATGTATAAATAGACATTTCTTTAAGGCTCAGCATTTTATCTGAAAAACAAATGTGCACACAAACACACAAATACTTTTCTCTCTTGCTCTCATTTTTACACATTTACATCTGTATCTTAATTTAGCCAACGTAAATGGCTTCTTTGTGCCATACACCACTAAACGTAACAAAAGATAAAGCAGAAGACACATAACTGGACAGGAAGTGACTAATTTTCTCTGTGGGGAGGAAGGATTAACCAAAGGAAGATTAGATGTGTATTAGAAAGAGTACATCTACAACTGAAACCGTGTCTCTTCTATTAAATCCCTGTGTGACCTTGGGTAATTTCCGCAACTGTTTAAATCTCAATTTTGTCACCTTAAAATTAGGATGAAAATAGGTAACTTGCAGAATAATTGTGAGATTTAGACACATTGTATACGATGTTCCTAGCACATTGCCCAACATTTACCAGGTGCTCAATAAATGACTGATAACACTTTATGGCATTTTAAGACATTGAGACTTTTTCTTTTAAATCTTGTAATGGCAACATTAGTTATTCTACATTTCATATTAAGGGGCCGTGACATTAAGTAATAATGCCATTAATTATAAGCTGCTTATTTTTACTCCTCTCTCTTTATTTTTATATTTTTTCTTAATTTTGAGATATTTGAAAGCTATAAAGTGCTCTTATCTTCCTTTTGAAATTACTCACCCCAAATAAGCTGGTATTATTTTCTTCTATTAGAGTCAACTTGCAGTACTGTACAAACTTGAGACTAGGAAAAATAATTGCCCTTTTGTTAGGCTAGTTTACTTTCTCTTTGCTCTCCTAGTTTTTTCTCTCTCATTACAAAATTTCACATATTACTTAATAGGAAATAATAACATGTTATAAAGTCCACAACTACAAAAATACAGAGTAAAATAATATTTCTGAATTTTTATCTTAAATTCCTTCTGCTTTCAGAGAAAAAATCCTTAAGACAGATTCTGTATTCATTAATTTGGAATTGCCATCCAATTCTTCTTTCTTTTTTCACAAATTTCAGAGCCACTTCATAAGAGTAACTTAACTTGGTTAATGCATGAATTTTAAGTGTACTGGACTCACTTATCCTCAAATGTTTTGAACTGTTTGAGTTCTCCCAAAATTCATATGTTGAAGTCCTAACCTCTAATCTTATGATATTTGAAGTGGGATCTTTTGGGAGGTATTTAGGTTTAGATAATGTCATGAGGGTGAGGTCCTTATGATGGGATTAGTGACCTGAAAAGAAGAAATCAGAGAGCTTGCACTCTCTTTCTGCCATGTGAAGACACAGCAAGGAGTCATCTGAAAGAGCCCACACCAGGAACCATATCAGGTGGCACCTTGAACTTAGACTTCCCAGCCTCCAGACTGTGTGGAAAAAATTTCTGTTGTTTAAGCAACCCAGTCTATGGATTTGTATAGCAGCCCAAGAAGACTAGTACATCAAGTAAACTCTTCAGTTCAAGAATCAGTGATCTTACTTCATCAGTATGGACATATGTACACACACACATACACACACACACACACACATACACACACGCACACACACACACAATTTAGGACATTTAAGAATATCACATTCATGAGGAATATAAAGGATATGGAATGAGGAGAATTGAAGCCCATTACTCTATTCTGAACTTTTATTTAAGTGTCTCAAGATTCCATTCTTTCAAAATGGTGTGCAAGAAATCAATTATCCTCAGTACAAATGTGGGCTACTGCTCTCTCTCCACACTGAAAATGAAGTAAAAGAACCATTAACAGAAAGGGTAGGCATGTTCACAAAGAGGCTTAAGTCTTCAAGCTACAAATCACAAATAATGCTAAGTCACATGAGACTTTCCTTCTAACCTTTCTCTTCGCATCTAACTATCTAAAAATGAAATGCTGCCATCTGCATCCCTGCCTTTGATTAAAAATCAAACTGTATATATTGGATCAGATAGCTGAAAAATCATATGACATCTTGTCTAATATAATTTCTTTGATGAATCCATGCTTTTTCTAACCCCATATTAATGAGATTATTTACTAAATGAAATAAACTCTAGTTTCTTATATTGAAATGCATTTTTCAAGTTGTGATTTTTCTCAGATTCTCAGGAAAATTTGCCTGAATTAGTTCCTTGTGGACCTTTCAAATATTATCAAAAGTCAGAATATTAGACCTAGAAGGAAGCTTAGCAATTACCTCGCTCAAATATCACACCAAGACATATCACTAGTTCCCACTAAATGTTTTATTTCATAATAGACTTCATCCAGATCCTATATCCAATGTTTTAATGATAAAATCATAGAAATGAAAAGCCCCACTTACCTATACAGAGGTTTTTTTTCTCTACAGTGTCTTTTGAATGGTACATCCTTGTATAAGAAGGACAAAACGGTACACCTCTTCGGTAATTGTCTTTAATTCTGATGACGGCTTGATATAAACACATTAATACTCTAATTTTGAATTTTCTAAGCAAAAATATGTAAAAGAAAAAAAAACTATAACACATGCTAGTTTCAACTTAGCATCGTTTCTTTGGAATTAATATAATATTATTAGCAACCATTTTTTTGTATGATTACCATTTCATTAGCTTATAGAGGATGGCTACCTACTTTTCCTAAAACAGTTTTCTTCAAGTCACTCTGTTGATGAAGAACTAATAAAAATTCCCTATTGTCAATCGCATAAATTTTATTTTCAATTTAACATCCATTGAAATCCCACAATAAGCTAAGCATGCCAACTCCAAATACTTGCATATGGCTTTGGGATACTTTAATATCTTGACGTATCTCTGAGCCTATTGAAGGCAAAGACTATGCTTTGGTTAGCTATGCACCCAAGGCCTATCACTGTGCTAATATATAGATTATGCAAAATAAATGTTAGTAAATAGCATTTCTGACTTAACATTTCTATGTATTTCCACAATTCTTTCCATATCACTTATATCTTCACTATCTTTTGGAAAAATACACTCTGTACTTTCTCCATGCCCTTTATCTTTCTGTACATCCTTACTGAAACATTCATTTTGTACTCTTGCCTAGTTTCTATTCATTCTTCAAGATTCACCTATCTCACGAAATCTATTCCAGCCAGGCATTTAATGTTTCTCTGTTTCAAGACTATATACTACACTAAACTCTAATTTCTTAAAGAACAATAAAAAAATCAGATAGACTTTTTAGAAAATTTTAACATTTATTCATACATATTTGTGGGGTACAATGTGTTGTTTCAATCCATACATATACTGTCTATGTTATGACCCAGCAATCTCACTATTGAGTATATAACCAAAGGAAATTAAATAAATATATATGAGACACTTGCACTCCCATGTTTATTCACAATGACCAAGAGATGGAATCAACCTAAATGCTCATCAACAAATAAATGGATAAAAAAACTATGGTATATATACACAACGAATACTATTCAGCTATAAAAGTATATGAAATCCTATCATTTGCAGCAACATGGATGAAACTGGACACCATTATGTTAAGTGAAGTAAGCCAGGCATGGAAAGACAAATACCTCGTGATCTCACTCACATTAAAAAAAAAAAAAAAAAAAAAGTGGTTTTCATAGAAGTAGAGGGTAGAATAATGGTTACTAGAGGCAGGAAGGGTAAGGAGGTTGGCAGGTCAGGAAGGGAAGTGGTAAATTAATGGGCACAAAGCTATGCTATCTCGTCTAAGATTTTACATTTTACATATCCCCTACAGATCATAGCTCAAAGTTGCACACATAGTTACTCACTACTATACAGGATACAGGTGGTTTGTGAGCTAGGAAAGATACAAGTCTCTTGTTGATTAATTAGATCAGCAATTGGCAAACTATAATCCGTGGGCCAAATTCAATCTGCTGTCTGTTTTTGTAAATAAATTTTAGGGGGACAAAGCTGTGCCCATTCATTTATGTATTGCCTATGGCTTTTTTCCTGCCATAACAGCAAGTTCAGTAGCTGCAACAGAGACCATCTGGCCCACAAGCTCAAAATATTTACTATTTTGTCCATTACGGAATAAGTTTACCAAAGCATAGATTAGATCAGTGGTCCTTCAGTGTGGGCCAGAGATGAGATCTTCTCAGACTAGTCACAGTCTTAAACTGGTTAGACAATTCTCTGTAATCCAGTGGTTAATAAAGGGTGGTCCCTAGACCAGCAGCATCAGCATCATCTGGGAAACTTGTTAGAAATGCAAAATATCAGACACCATCCCCAGACTACAGATTAGAAACTTTGGATATACGGTCCAGCAGTCTGTGTTTTTTCCAGCTCTCAATGTGATTCTAATGCACACTAAATTTATGAACCTCTGGATTAGATAAACAGGAGTATTTATTAACACCTGGCCATAATGAGGTGGTCTGGCTATGGCAGATCCAGTTCATTCAAAAATATTCTAAATGGTTAAAAGATTTAATTATGTTTCACCTCTCCTGAAATATGACACCTTGTGTTTACACTAAAAGAAAACTGAGTAGAATTACCTTGATGTGAGAATTGTTACAGCACTTTCTGTAAATGCTAAAATGCCACCAGCTGTATATCCAAAGGAAAGACAATATACCAAGTGCCAAAGTGTAAAACCTGTCCAAAAATAGATTGAAATATCAAAGCAATACAGCAGATAAGCTCTAGTTTTTATATGACTGCCTGTCAAGACAAACCTTTGCACAATGATTCTCAGCAGGAACACAGGAGAAGCGGCACTGCAGCTCAGTGTGGGACTCTGATAATCAAGGATTTGTTCCAGCATGCATATCCCCAGCTCAAAGTCACGAATGTGACCAGATAGCACTTTCCATGACAGTGTGTGTGCAGAAATAAGAATAATCACCACCGAGCCTTGTAGAAGGTAGTAACTAGATAGCACTCCCTATGAAAAAAATGTATAATAATTACATGGTAAAATATATACAATTTCACTTTATAATAAATTCCCCTTCACTGTTTTTCTCTAAAACACAGACTAACACCAGAAGCTTTGGTTGTGATATGAAAGGGTTGTAATATACCAAAAATGATGGTAAGATATTGATAAGACACAGGCATGATAAAGCTATTTCTTCTTGAAGGACCGTTGCCTCAGTGTATTATATTTTTAATGGTGTAAGCTTGGCAGATATATCAGGAAATAAAACAGTAAAATTATTTAACCTATTGAAGAGTCTCCACATAAAGGTTAAAAGAAACACATCAGTCAATAAGAAGAAGCTATTAACTGGTGGCCTCTAGAAAGTTCACATTATTTCCTAGTCACAAAAAAACGTTGTTTCCACACAATAATATAACCATTATTTATCTTTTGAAAAGTAGCACATAAAATGCATATGCCTAAAATGTATATAAAAATTTTATTCAATACTAATGTAAGAGTTCTTCTATTTTGACATATACCTCTGGAAAATAAAAAAAGTGTTCAGACTTGCTGTGTAATAGACTAATTGGGAAATACAGGCCTGGATTTTACATTTATGAATTTAGCAAATGGTTGACCACTTTTCAGATGATCTGTTAGAATTCTAATTCAAAGACTTAAAATTTACGAATTTAAATCACAGAGTAATGAAAGTAAAATTTGGCACACGTACGCATGACACAGACCAAGTTCAAAGAGGAAGAATACACAATTATTTCTCTATATGGTAACCACCAGTCCACGTGAAGAAAAAAACTTTGCTTCACTCACAAATAATTCATAGTAGAGAGACATAATACCTATCCAGAAGGGCAGTGAATCACAAATGGCATAAAACAAGGAGGCAGCAGAGGCCAAATAGGTTACAGAAAGTAATTAAGAGTAATGTTCTGAAATTTTGAGTGGAAAATTAGGCTAACTGTTAGAAATCTTTCATAGGAAGTTCATTAGCCTCTAGAATCAACCTCCAGCAAAACCTTTTTCAATTGAGTCATTTAAAATTATATAAGAGCCTATCTTTGCCAAAATACAATAGGGAATTATTCAATACTAGTGAGATGTACTAAATGAACTATTTTTTTCTTGCACTCGACTCTTGCATATCTAACTGTTAAGATTTCACAAACATTAAAAAAGAGTGAGCAGGTGAAAATGCTTCGGAGGTTAGTCTTACTATTATTATATCACATAAATTCATATTCTTTTTATTTTTTTCAAAACAAGAGGACTATGATGGGGTAAAAGAAATAATTAAGAGGTGAAATCTACTCTTGAATAGTCTACTCAAAATATTAATTCTAAAGAAAAGGTATATTAAAAGACAGTATGTACATGTGTAAAACCTGTACAGCTAAAACCATATTTAATTGGCCAACAACATCCTAGCACTAAGTAAAACACAGAGTAGGTTATCAATAAATGTTAAATAAATGAACAAGTGAACACCTCCCTTCTAGAGAATCTCTTCTAGAGTTTATGTCCTTGAGATGTAGCCTTGTTGTATTCGTTAATTATCTAGATGCAACCCAGTCAGCCTGTGTTCAAAGGCTGGCTTTGCTACTTATGAACTGTGTGTCTTTGACAAGTTACTTAGTCTTCCCATGCCTTAGTTCTCACACCTGAAAAATGGGGAGAGATAAAAATAGTGCCTGCCTCCTAGAGTTTTTCTTAGTACCAATAAGTTAATACTAGTAAAGCACAAAGCCTGTAAAATAGTAAGATTTCATTCTTTTCTTTTATTCAAAATATTTTAACATTTACTTGTACATATTTGTGGTGTACAGTGTGTTGTTTCAATACATACATATTACTGTACAATGATTTACTTAGGGTAGATTGGATATTTTTCTATCCATTATTCTACCACTTTTCCTAATCCCTTCCCCATCCCGGCCTTTAATAACCATTATTCTACTCTCTACTTCTATGAGAACCACTTTTTTTTTTTCTTAGATTCCACATATGAGTAACATCATGCAGTATTTGTCTTTTAGTGCCTGACTTACTTCACTTAACGTGATGGTTTCTAGTCCCATTTATGTTGCTGCAAATGATAGGATATCATTTTTTTAAATAGCTGAGTAGAATTCCACTGTGTATATATACCATAGTTTTTTACCCATTCATCCATTGATGGACATTTAGTTTGATTCCATCTCCTGGTTATTGTGAATAGTGCTGCAATGAACATGGGAGTACAGGTGTCTTTTTGATATATTGATTTCATTTCCTTTGGATATATTTCCAGTAGTGGGTTAGCTGAGTTGTAAGGTAAATCTGTTTTTAGTTCTCTGAGGAAGCTAAATACTATTTTCCACAGTGGCTGGCCCAATTTACACTCCTATCAGCAATGTAGGAGAGTTTCTTTTTCTCTGCATCCTCACCAGCATTTGTTATTTTTTGTATTGTTGATAATAGCCATTTTAACTGGAGTAGGATGATATCTCATGTGGTTTTAATTTGTATTTTCCCAATGATTAGTGAAGTTAAGCATTTTTTCCCTGCCTGTTGGCCATTTGTATGTCTTCATTTCAGAAATGTCTTTTCAGGTCCTTTGCCTATTTTTTGGGTTATTTGGCTATATTTTGGAGTGGGAAAAGGATATCTGGGAATTCTCTATGCTTTCTGCTCAATTCTGCTGTGAACCTAAAACTGCTATAAAAAATAAAGCCTATTTTTTTTTTAAACTGAATAAAATTAAAACACACACTCTGTGAGCATAATAAAACTTGTCACCAGGCTGGATTCAGCCTTTTGGCCATTAGCTTACAGTTCTTTTAAAGACTATGGCAATGCACATGCTCTAAGACTTGGGATAGAACTAGGAATATGGGTAAAAACATACTCAGAAATGAAGAAGAAAAAGGGTGATCATTACATGATCTCTACCTCTGGAATGGGAAGGAAATACTAAGTGCTAACAAGTCAGTGGGTAATCATATCCATATCCTTAATGAAAAATGACTTTTTTTAGAAAGCAGAATCCAGGCTGCCATGACTTCATATAAGCTGATTGAAAATGTCTATAGTCAGTATGAGAAAAAGAGGAAACAACCTTCTTTTCACGTAAATCTATCATGTAAACATATATTTAGATAAAAATTATGTACAACTCCTAGAATAAAGCCATAGCAATATTCAAATAAAAATTAAGATATAAGTTTCAGGAGAGTATGAATTTTCTCCATTTTTTTGTTTATCTCTAGAATCTAAAAGTGTATGATAGAAAAAAATAAATATTTGGTTAATAAATAAATGAATCATACATTCACTGAGGAAGAAATCCTTCTGCCTCCATTGTGGCCAGCATGAAGATAATAGGGACTTATTAGCAGCATTTTGCAACTATCTAACCATGAAATAATAAGGGTGTAACATAAAGCAATAGCAGTGGAAATGAGTGAACACAGCCAGGAAGTGTAAAAACAGCATGCTTAGAGCAATGAGGATGAGTCACTGAGAGCACTAAGTCCTGAGGGGCAGGAAGAAAAAAAGAGCTTAAGAAAAATATTGAGAAGAAATATTTGGTGATGAAGGGAAGCAAACATAAGACGATAGTGTCACAGAAGCTCAGAGAAGACAGATTTAAGAGACGGGAAGTATCGTACCAAGTGCTGCAAAGAGCCCAAATACTGTGAGCAGGGCTGAGATTAGGGGTGAGATGAAGAAAGCATCCACTTTGGGCAAAAAAAAAAACTTAAAGAGATATCAAAAAATTCAGTAATCAAAACTAATAATATTTAAATACATTATTTTAAAAAGCAAATTTAGTGCAAAAGAATCCATGGTGAACAAAATATCAAAATTTTAAATAAAGACCTGTTGTTGTTCATTTTATGACCTAGCATTATCGCATAAGTGACAGGTAAATAAAAGTACGAAGGTTTCTAATTAAAACAAAATTAAATACTTCAAGAAAAAAACATGTCTTTAATTGTTTTGTGGTACTAATCTCAAAAGGCCAAAGTCTAATGAGTTAGATTCTACTTTTGCCGAGACTTTTTATGAGTTAACACAGTATGTGTTCCTTGGGAGAAAAAAATATTACAGTTTCTCTTCAAATATTGGAGAGCAGTGCTTCTCAGTGTATGCTAAAACTGCCCCCATGAATTAACTCTGGGTTTTTTGAAAAGTCAGGTTCCTGGTCCCACCAGAATGAGAATCTGAATGAGTGAGTTTTCTATTTTTAAGAAATTGCCCCAAGTGATTCTCAAAAGTGGCAAAATTTAAGAAGCACTGAAAATGATATAATATATACTCTTCTATTTATATAGTATATACTTTACCATTTACACATGATGGATTTAATAGTGAAAATTTAGTGCTAAAAAGGTCTACCATTCCATCAAAAATATCTCATAAGTGCTGTGTAATTATTTAAAACAAAGTGCATTAGATCCATAAAGGTAGTAAATAAAATATATAATAAGGAAGTATTTGTTGAATATTTACTATACGCAATAAATAAATCTAATATAAAAAATACTCTCTATTATGCTTACAATATATGCAAAAAATATGATTTTAAATCCCTTCTAATACTTCAAAACTCAAATGTTTTCCAGTCTCTTGTTTGCCTATTCCTAAAATAGCAATATTCTCCTAAAAAAGCAAAATACCATATGAACATGGGATTGCCATATTAATATATCAATATTGGTTTACTGAAATATTAAAAAGGGCTTACAGAGTTTTTGGAGAGGGTCTCAGAATTACCCAATTGCTTATCATAAGTCTATTTCAAAATATACCAGCACATAAGCTGTAGGTAGCATACAGCACATCTTTAGATACACCATCGTCCATGAATACACTGTGAGAAATTCAACCTTGCCCTGCAGCTATAAGTGAAATGAATTTCCAAAACACTAATTCTTAATTAATATCTCTTAATGGAAACTTTACATCTCATGTCTTTTATCTGACAAGACTTTCATATTTTACTTCAATATGTAACAGTCAACTCCCTCAGAATCAGTGTTAGTGTCACAAGGTACACAGCCAGTTTCAGAGAAGAGGACGTAGGGAAAGGAATCGTCATAAGGAAACAGTCATCTCCAAATAGGATTCTCATTGTTTTAAGGGAATTTCTTCCAAAACAACTCAAAACAACTTATGAACAAACATATATTTGCTCAAACACCTCATCAAGTAATTGCATCTTTAAGCAATGGGCATGTATATGATTAGTGGCCAACTCTTTAATTTATTTAAGACCAACTTATAAAAACAAATATTTCTCCAATTGATTTTTCCATAATTCCTAAAAACCGCTAGTATAGTAAAAGTTATACTTCTACCTAAGTGTTTCTCTTCCCTTTATTATCTTCTGATTTGTTGGACCACATCAGTAATAACAGCAACCATTCAGTAAATATCAAGTAAGTCAGGTGTTAGGCGCTTGACACAAACCACAACTAATCCTCAAATATTATTATTACAATGCTATAAAGTATTTGCTGTTTATTATCCCAGTTTTACAAATTAGGAAATAGGCTCAGAAAGGTGAAATAACTTAACCAAGGGCATACAATTATTAGGAGGCAAAACCCAAATATGCTCATTCAACTTCTCTCAGTCTACTTAAGATAACAAGTCTCTCTCTCTCTCCTCCTCTCTCCAGTTCACTCTCTCTTTCTCTGGATATCATATGGAATTTATTTTCCATTTTCTTCTCTGTGAAAAAAGTACCAAGTATACATATATGTAGAATGAAGAAAAAACTTTCTTGTTTAGAAAGACTTTTCAACAAGGCATGAACTTTCCACAGAACACACCCATGAATTAATGAGGCAAAAAGATAACATCTACTAGCCATCAAACCAGCCAAATTTGTCTTTAGAATAACACAGATGACCCCAGACCAAGGACCCTTCCACTTGATTTACTGAATTAGTTTTCTTTGCTCTTTGATTTGAAAAGCAAGTTATATGTTGTATTAAATTTAAAGCCAAAAGTAACAATTTTAACTAAATATAGTCACATAATATTTGCATGTGCCATATGATTCTATTAATAACATTGGATAGAAAGTAACTGTTGGAAAAGGCCTTTGCTAATAAATAAAATTTATATTTCTATTCTACCTTGTTAATCATTCCTTAAATAAGCAAAATCTGGGAGGGTTAAAGTCTGAGAAAACTTTTTAAAAATTTGATTTCTTTGTAAAGAAGGGAAGTGAAATGATACAGTGGGTTTTAGTGATATACTGGACCCCTCAGGAAATGTTAAGGATTCCTCAAACCAATCCATACCTCTATGTCTTCAAAGAGAAAGAGCACACATATAAGTTAAGGACCACAGCATTCTTGGAAGAATGGAGGATTTGGAATTTTTGCCTTTCTGGAGGATGTGATTGAAATGAGTGATGGAGCAGATATTGTTACAGGTAAAAAATGGGAGGGAGCGAGCACTAGATAACTAAAGGAGGTGAAAGGTATGGGGAAGCAGTCCACCACAGGCCTCTGGTGCATATACCATCTTTCTGCACCATTGGCCTTGGCTATTCTTTCAGTCAGGCCATTTTCAGCATTGTTTATGAAATTGGAGCTCTGGAAAGTAGGTAACACATGATTGGAATGCATCAGGTGGTCTTGAGATACACTTTTTCTCCCTCTGGTCAAAAAAGTCTTGCTTACTGATTGCTATAAAAGCAGTGGATCTCCTAAGCTCAGATTTCTTCTCCAGGGTGTATCTCCACTACTCATGCAGGCTCCTGCTGGTGATCCACGTGACCTTGGGTATTTTGGGCTTGGAGAACCAGTGCAACTACTCTGGCTTCTACTTTTCCTGTGAGCAAACACAGGAGTCTGTGTCTTCTGTCAGCATCCATGGAACTGTGGTAGATTCCCTCAGTAGCTTCAAAAAGTTCATGGAAAGATTCGTATTATCTTTCAATTTTATTTTTCCACAAACCTTTGAAGTACCCTCATATAGTCATTTCAGGTAGAGTTCTGCTTCTTCAAGCTCTCCTCCACACGATCAAACTTATTTTATCCAGACACAAAGATTATTTTATTTAGGGAAACGAAGTGCCAATGAGGAGTCAAATCTTTCTTTCAGGCTAATTTCCTGTTCAAAATTATAGAATTCCGCATCTTTGTCCACAATGCTTTTGCCTCACTGCCTCAGTCTACACCTCACTGGCAGTAAACACTGAATTTTCAAGGCAGTGGGCTGTTCACTAGCATGAATTTTAAACAGTCATTTTCATCCCTTTATTAGATGAAAAAATATTTAGTAGAATAATGCTAACTGTAGAAATATTCAATGTCATATTCCAAATGCTTTGATTTTTAAAAATGTGTATTTTTTATCACCTCTTAAAAATCATTTGACAAAATATTCCACATAGCTCTTCTTAACTATACTATGCTTTATTATAACTCAGATCTAAAAATATAGCCTGTTTCATATAAATATTATAGGATTCATAATTATTAGCATAACGTGTTAACATAGTGCACACATTTTATTATTAAAAACACTACCGAGAAATTGAAAGAAAACTTTATTCAAAAATTACATGTTATCTCTCTGTGTCTGGTTAAATATTTAATAATTATTTAAATTCAACAACAGTCTGCTTAAGATGAAAACATTGAAATTAGTCATGTAAAAAATCATTTTAAAGTCAAGCATCAGAAACACACATTTTGTGCACTTCATTTCATTTTATAGTCTCCAAGAACCATTACAATTTTTAATAAACTTGTTTCTGGGATTTGAAGCCAAATACTTACACTCAAAAAGCAAGAATTTATTAACCAAAGGATACCCAAAGTGGTAATAAAACGTATTCCTTAGTGATGTTTTAAATAGGTTGTAAAAAAACGTATTTTATTAATCTAGTCACAGTTAAGGAACAACAACTGTCCCATCTGCATCTCCAACGCTCACTTTTGTAATGATGATGATTTTTTTTATTTACACATTGCTGATTAACAAACACCTCATGGTTGAGTTCCCAAACCTTAGTTTATTTGCTTTCATTGCCAAATGTTTTAGTTTCAAGCTTTAAAGTGTATGATGTTATATAAATTTAAATTAATGATGGTCTAGATTATAACAAAGTACTTTCCCATCTAATATCTTTATCTTTATTTATATCCATTTTGTTATCTACATGTATCCATATGTACACATAGTGTATCTATCTATATGAATATATGTATGTGTATCTATATCAAATATAATGTACATATATTTAGATTACTTGTCATTATGCAAAATAAATTAGTTGTAATTTTTGCAACTAAGAAGTTTTATTAATTGCCATGTCAATCTTTTCCTTTTAAAAATTCAAAGATATATTGAAATCCACTTTTTTAAAACAATAAATAAACAAATACCATGCCTAAGAAAAGTAACAATAAATTACATTTCAAATTACTTTAATGAAAATTTGGATCCTCTGGAATCTTTTGTTTAAAGTAAAATGAAAACCTCATTGTCTTTCATAAAGCAAGTTGTTTCTTGATATTTGTAATAAGGTTACTGTCAAATCCAGTCATCTTTCCTAACAGAATGTATTAGCATACCACTTCCTTGTCTAAACGTAACATTGCTTCAAACATCTCAAATTCAGGAGGATATTGTGGCTTCTCTCTCACTTTATCTCTCAACTATGTGTAGGGTTAAAATTAAAAGTGAAAAACTAATCAAAAGATTTAGCAGTCAGAATATATATTAACAACACCTGAAGCTAATATTAGGGAGTAGAATTGAGTTTATCTTGTGAAGTCTTCATTAGTCACTGTACCTCCTTGGTTGCTAAGTTCTTAATTTACAAACTACAGGTAACATAAAGAACTCATGTCATTTGAGAACATACAATAAATTACTGTTAATTATAGATACCTAGCACTGTTATAGATACCTAGAACTTATTTTTCCTATTTAGATTCAATTTTGTGCCCATTAACCAACCAACAAATGGCTAGAAGAGAGGAACTCAAAAGCTCTCATCACAAAGAAATAATAAATTTTTTTGATGATGAATATCCTAATTATCTGATTTGATTATCACACAATTTTTTTTCTTTCTGTTTCTGTCTTCCTTTCTTTATTCAAAATATTTTAACATTTACTTATACATATAAGTAATGTACTTATACATATTTGTGAGGTTCAGTGTGTTATTTCAATACTTGCATATACTGCACAATGATTCACTTAAGGTAGATAGCATAGTTTTGTACCCATTAGTCCACCTCTTTTCCTCCATCACCCTGCCCCCACCCTCTAGCCTCTTGTAACCATTATTCTACTTTCTACTTCAATGAGAACTTTTTTTTTTAGATTCCACATGAATGATATCATGTGTTATTTGTCTTTCTGTGCCTGACTTCACTTAACATGATGATTCTAGTTCATCCATGTTGCTGCAAATGATAGGATATCATTTTTTTATAGCTTAGTAATATTCCATTACATACATATACCACAGTTTTTTTAATCCATTCATCCATTGATGGACTTTCAGGTTGGCTATTGTTAATCGTGCTGTGATGAACACGGGAGTGCAAATATCTTTTTGATATACTGATTTCATTTCCTTTGTGTAATGCCCAGCAGTCAGAAGCACGAATATTTTTTTTAAAAAGAAAAGAAAAGAAAAAGACTCCATTTTTTCAATTATTTTCCCTCCTATCGCTTCTTACTGCTCTCATTGAATCTTATCACTATAATCTGCTGATTTATTTAAATACTATTGCCTAAAAGAATATTACTTGTTTTCGGTCACTGATATTATATTTGTGCTGACTGCAGGGACCTGTAAGTACTGTGATTGGAAGAGAATTAGTATTCCACAGGCTTTGAGAAGAGACAGACCTGTATTTAGACAGAGGATCTAATCCAAATTCTGAATTCATCATCCTGGGAACCTTAGCTAAATTGCTTAATCTCTCTGGACCTCAGTATCCTTATCTTGTTAAGTAGGGATAATAACGTCATTCTCTCAGGGCAAAAATTGGACACTATAAGTCAGGTCCCTTTCTTCTACTTTTTGGAAGACAATTTCTCATCCCAGTTTTGGTATTAGGTACTTTGTTACCATCATTTCATCTCTCTGATTCTCAATTTCTGTGTCAAAATAATGACGGTATAAACTCTTGGCTCTAACTTTCTATGAGTTCATTTTCAATGCACAAATCAGGGCTGTAACTTTTTATTTCTGCTAGTCATCCTTTGCAAATAACATCAGATAAATTACTGTCAGAATGGTCTTGAATCAGGAATAAAGATATAAATTATTAAAATAATTGTAAACATTTAAACAATATGTGACCTCAAAACCAGATAGGAAATGGGAAAGAGAAACACCAAAAGTAGAATGCTTCATTGCAGAATTTTCAATGACATGTCTTTTAATTTATAATTAAAGGAGAGTTCTTGTAAAAAGACTTTTTAAAAGTGAATTGCATGCATATCAATGGACTCAGAAAAAAATTCTGTAAAATTTCTTAATTTCTAAAGAAATTCTCTAAAGCATCATTTCTTACTACATATTTAATACTCTAGAAGGAAGCCATGAGCATTTGGAACCAGTCAGAAGGGGCAATTGCTAATGATACATGAAATGTAGATCCTTAAAATATAATTACTACACTGAGAATATATTTTAGAATAGTGGGAAACAATCTCAGGCTTCTTTTATCTTGGGTCTCTGAAAGCACACATTTGGCCTACTAAACTGAAAGATTAAATGGTAGATCTTTTTCCAATCTTCTAATTAAGATCAGTTTTCTTACAAATGGAAGGTATTTTAAAATTTGTATATCATTAGATGTGTACAAAAGGTATGGCATGTCATGTCTCTCTTCTATCTTATAATCCACAGCATTATTTTCATACTTCAGTGGACAAACAGAAAGTCTCTGGTGCAGCAAAACCAGTATCAACCTTCCTGAATTAATTACTTCCTTCAATCTCAGCTTTATAATGAGTCTCTTTGGGAACTGGCACAATTAGGAAAAAAAAAAAGAGTCACCACGAAGACAGGGGTATACGATGCTTTACGGCCTGTTCTCTCTCCTCCCTTTTCTACCATTAAACTCTTCAGATTAGTATTCAGGAAGTAAAATATCACTTCTAAAGATGATCTCTATTTTAAACAGTGTAGGTTTTCAGACCACTGAGGAAGAAAAGTCATTTTCAACTCCCTTGTTACAAAACCAAATGTACCACAGTTTTCTCTGTTTTTATACAAAACAAAGTCTTGTAAAAAAAACAATTCTAAAATCTCACACTCATTTTCTTTATCTGTGTCTTAGGGAATATTATTGTGTCTCAAATATGTACAGAACTACTAACATTTCTTCTTCAACAATTCAGAAATGGACTGTCTTCTGGACCTATGTTTTCAATAACATTTTTATTCTATGACTTGATAATACATTATTAACGGTAATACTCCAAACTAGCTGCATATCAGAATCATCACTGGAGATTTTAAATATATGTATATATATATTTTAAACATACAAACATATGCTTTACATACTTATATATATTTTACATACATACATAATTTACATACATACACACACACACACACACACACATATATATACTCATACCAGGCTATACTCACAGAGATTCTGATGAGATGGACCTGGGCCAGCATTTATTTTTCCTATTAGATGAGCCTTGGCCTAGCATCTTTTTTTTTTTTTTTTTTTTAAATCTCCAGGTTGGAGAATCACTCTATTAATGTTTTACTCATTATTGAAATATAATGAAAAAGATATATACCTATATTGTGATTTAATTACTATATATTTATATTATATGTATCTATAGATAAAATACAAATGTGGGTTTCGCTTTTACTCATATAGACTGTATTAATTTAGAACACTAGACTTGCTATATCATCATATTTGGAACTCTGTATAAAGTCCTCATTATTTAAAAGATGTTAGACAATCCTCCCTTCATTGAAAAAAACCCAGGCAAACAAACAAATGTAATGAACAATAGGTGTGATAGCAGTCTGCCATAGATATCTGCTTATCTGGTTAGTTGGCTGATCTGGTGGCTGAACAGGTATGCCTTTCTAGCTCACCTGTCAATGTGTAGTCTTCCTAGTGCTCTCCACCACGGAAGATGACCTTTTCAAATACAGAAGTACTATTTATTAATTAAGACTATTCTATATGATGAGATAGAAAAGTGAGTGAGGAAACAGGGTTAAAGGGACAGTAAAGGTAGAAAACGTCAAATGCTAGGACTAAGACTGGTTAAATATTTTGTTTAATATTTGGTATAAGACGCATCTAAATGAAAAAAAATCTGAAAATCACACTCTCAGTATTTTAGCAATCAAAAGAAAGATAGAAACATGATAAACTATGCCATTCATAGTCTCCAAAAAATAAAATAAACCAGTTGCTTAGGAAAACTGCAGAACTTCCTGGAACTGAAATCTAGAGAAATATGTTCAGTAGGTCCTCATAAAGAAGCCACTGTGGTGTGAAAAGCTTTATCCACAACACCCATAGCCCACCCCCAATATCAGCTCAAAAATAGCTATAGTGACATGTTTTTTCAGTCTCTTTATACCTTTTAACACACATCATTAAAGCACTGGGGAGGAGCCAAAACAATACAATGCAAGAATGCCTTCTGTAACCATCTGAATTAATCCTGATTTATATGCTGCATTTCTTGAAACTGTGCTTTTGCTGATTATTTGGTATAAATGATAGACAGATTGAATATGTCCAGTGTCAGCCAGACTGAGAGGAGAAAGTATACCTCCGTATTAAATTTGAGAATACCTACCCACACTTAAGTATCAGGCTTCTCAACCTCAACACAGGGATAAGTTAAGAAAATATGTGAGAACATAACTGAAGTAATGCCCTCTTTCTAAGAGCAGGACCGACGCCACTAAAGATGGCCCCTCTATTGTAAAAGTTAGGTGGGAAAGTGGGGGTGGGACAGGAGGAGCTCTGCTAACTGCAAAATTATCTCATGTACTGTTGGCTTGCTTGCATTGGCTAATAACTCTTGGCGCGGTGATCG
Organism: Cynocephalus volans; assembly: GCF_027409185.1. Classification (NCBI taxonomy): domain Eukaryota; kingdom Metazoa; phylum Chordata; class Mammalia; order Dermoptera; family Cynocephalidae; genus Cynocephalus; species Cynocephalus volans. The sequence goes on along the minus strand of NC_084460.1, from coordinate 99,456,672 downwards.
GGCAACCGAGTTACCACGCTTGCAGCTTTAAAAAACTGAGAACAAAGATGGTTTGGGGCCGCACCTTGAATTGGCTGGTGCGGTTCAGACTGCTGGAAATAAAAATCTTTTTTCTCTTTTTCTATATCGGTCTCTGAGGTTGTTTTTTTCTCCTGATGCCTATAACAATAACCAGTATTTTTTTTAATAATAAAATTCAACAAGCTCTCTCTTTTTGAATTTACAACAGAGCACACTGACAATCACAGACCAGTTTCATGATTGCCTCAAATTGCACATTATGGCAATTATATGAAAGTATCACATGTTAAAAAATCCATATAGTAACATTATTATATTTCCCAGAGGCTGTCACATTGTCTAAATATTTCTACCAAAAGATATGTTAGGTTCCTCTGCTGTGTATCACCAACAGTAGAACTTATGGTCTAAGCTGACTGGTTCCCTTTACTGATTCTGGTGCTTTATGTTATTTTATATTGTGCAGGAAAAAATGAGGTTCAATACCCAAAAGACAGCGATTCAATGAATACCAGTATTTTCTTAAAGAAAGAATCCTTGGCTTGTTCCATCAATGGATAAGCAGTACTGATAATTTTAATCTGTCCTGGAAAATAGTGAAAGGACATATAATTAAAAAATATATAAAATATTTTGTACTCATAATAATTTTCAAATTTATGCAATGTAACTTCTGATGAATCCTTCACGATAAACTGCTTGTAAAATGCATGCCCAGGTATCCAAAAGAACTGGCGTGCTGCAAATATTTTGCAGGTACGACTCAGTGAAACACTGAAGAACAGTCTCCAAAATTGATTTGGATTTGGAATAGATTACGTTAAGTCATTTTTTTCTGGATGGTAATCAGACAGCAAAGTCAATTGACTAATAAGGGCCATTTCCAGCTTTTGACTTTAAAAAATTGTCACCATTATAAAGGCAAATGCTTATCTTTTTCTTTAATGTGAAATGCTGCTAGGTTTGGGGTAGCAGTGTTACTATTAATAGGATAGACCTCATTTGAAAGTATTATCATACCATAATGATCTATTAAAAAGAGGGGCCAGATACACCCTTGTTATTCCATTAGAAATTATTAAACAATCCATCAAGAGACCATTCTGACCAATCTAGGTTCTGAAAGTAGTTTTAAGGTTATATTGAGAATCAATACCTCATACCACCCAGCTAATAATGAGTTTATGTGTGGGGATAAGGGTGAGAAAAAAGTCAATCAGATCTGTAAAAAATTCTTATGTTTATCCTTAAATGTTCTATACACTGTAATAGAATAGAATGATACAACAGCCTCATGCAATACATTAGCCTGAGAAGCCCAGACTTATGATTTACCAAGAAAGAAACAAATATATAGTCTGGACAGAGTATCTAGTAAGCTAAAGGATCTATAATTTAGAGAGAATGAAGGTTGCCATTGAAAAACAGAATGGACTAAGTCTGATTTTAATCTTAAATAAGCATACTTTTGAAGTTTATTCTTAATGGGTAAACAAACCAGGAAAGACGAGAGCCAAGTACTGGAAATATTGCCACGTTATCCCGGAAGTAGAAAAACTGGGTATTCTACTTAATTAACACGATATATTCTTGTTATAAAAAATCACACTCCTCTCATAAGAACTGTTTTTACCTGCATGGAGGTGGGTGAGGAAATGGGAAACTTTATATAAAATCTGATAAAATTTCACTCATGAGTCCTTTTCAAAATTTGGTTTCCAATACTGCCTCACTAATCCAAGTGCCAGGTTTCTCATTGATTGAACTAATGTGAATCATCAAGGTGGCTTGGGGAATGATAAATGCTGAATATGTGAAGAGGCTGTCTTTTTACTTCTGGATGGTTCAGTATACGAATTTGAACCTGGAGTTGTTACAGCCAGTTTTCCCCTAGAAGTAAAACACGGGGACAGAGCTGTGAGAATTCCAGAGGAATGGAGCCAGAATTCTTATAAATTACATCTGAAGATCACCCTACCACTATCAGCGATATGGCAGTGTTAGATTTATACTACTGCATAACAAATTTCCACAAACAATGGCTTAAAACAACATGCATTTATTAGCTCGCAGTTCTGTAGGTCAGAAGTTCAGCACAGACATCACACTCAGGATATAACAAGTCTGAAAGCTAGGTTCTGGCTAAGCTGAATTATTCCCTGGAAACTCCAAGGGAAAAAAAATCCGTTTCATCAACAAGAAGCTCATTTTTGCTGTTGACAGGATTCACTTCCTTGTGGTTATAGAAACAAGGTCCCTGTTTCTTTGCTGACTATCAGCCAGGAATTTCTCTCAGCATTAGAGGCTGCCTGCATTCTTTGCCAGATGGCCCCCTCCATCTTCAAGAGGGCAATGGTGTGTCAAATCTTTCTTGTGCCTCAAATCACTGACTTCCTCATCTGCAATCAGCCAGATAAAATTATCTACTTTTAAAAGGCTCATGTGACTAGCTCAGTACCACCCACATAATCTATCAACTGATTTGATATATCTGCAAAATCCCTAAACAGCAGTACCTAGATTCGTGTTTGACCAATTAACTGAGAGAAAGTGTATGCCAGGAAGTGGGAATCTTAGGGTATCTTCTTAGAATCTTGACTGCTACATGAACCAATAAATTCACTTTAATATTTAAACCAGTCTGAATCACATTTTCAAATATTTATAAACACAAGTATTATAAATGACATATATCTTCAATGGAGGAACACACATATTGAGATTAATCACATTCAATTTGTGAGAACACTGATTCATAGTGAAAAGGAATAAATTCCCAGCATACAACCCTCCTACATTTGAGACACAATAGTAGCCAGTCCATCTCAACATCTCCCAATCTTTACATTCTTCTTCCACAGCTAGCTACTGAAAAGTTCCAGGATATAAATATGGTTGCTAATATCTAGGACTCTCTGCAAACAAACAAACAAACAAACAAATAAATAAATAAAGCTTACCAGAATAGTCAATACATTAAGATTTTTATGTATGGCATCTTATCTGGCACCTAATCTAAAAAAGTAATCTTGATCCCTCTGATAAATTAGGTTTATGAAAGATGATTTAAAGAAATTAAAATCTAGCTGCTCTTCTATATATTCTATATTTTCTTTGGATCAAGCCAGATCACCAGAAGACTACAAATTTGGATTATATTAACTTTAGAAACCCAGAATTATCTTGGATTCATATTTCAGTGTTAGGTCTTCTTCAATTAAATAAATTTGTCACTACAAAAAAATTCATTGCTATATTATTTCCTAGTCCCTATGCAAAGTTCTTTATAAGAAATTTCTTTGAGAATTAAGAGCCACAAATGTATATTTTTTTACATTATAACAATGAATATAATGGAAGAGAATAGGTCTCCTTTCTTCCTTTGACTGCAAGAAAGTTTACAGCCAAATTCAACTACCAAATATAATGAATATGTATGACCTCGAGACAGCAAGTTTGTATTTTTCTTTCATCTTTTTTTTTACTTTCTACTCTAATGTTCCTTGCTCTTGACATTCTGTCCAACGTATAGCAAATCTTGTGGTAAATGAGGCTGTATTTAATGAATTAATTAATCATTTACATATATCAAGCACACATATTTTTATGGCTATATTATGAATGCCTGAATTTTGTGTGGAGTACATAAGATAGTTAATACCATGTTGGGTTGAGAAGTTAAGGAATAGGTCTTCCCAACTATGAGAAAAATATCCGAAAAGATATGATTCAAATAATAAACTTTATTTGAAAAAAAAAATCATTCCTATGCAAAACAAAGCAAAAACAAAAACCATTGGATTAAAAATTTAAACATGGAAAATGCCTTTCCACTTTAATATTTCTAAGATGCCCCCTTTGAAGTTCAAATTCTAAATCCTTTAAATTCATAGGCCTAAACACAAAAAAACTGCATAAAATGCTACTAAGTCAAGCAAACCTGAAAAGATCACTTGAAAAAAAGGATTTATAGGTGACGTAAGTCAAACCCTGTTTCTCCTGTGTAACACAGATATATCTGAAGAACAATTCTGCAATCAGAAGATGTCTTTTCAGTGTTTGATTCATAAAGTTTATAAACTTAGGTTTCACTATTTACAAAATGGCATTCATTTATAATTATGTGTTACAAACATAATGGTCACTAAGGAACTGTTGCCAAGGTCAGGGAAATAGGAGGGTTAAAATTTCTCAGAAAATCAACTTTATAGATTTAAATTCAGTATATCTTGCATAAAATTTTGAATTTAAAAAATGGAATAGATGATGATAGAGTTTGGATGTATTGTTCCCCCAAAACTCATGTGGAAATCTGGTCTACAATGTAGCAGTGTTGGCAACTGTTTGAGTCATGGGGGCGGATCCTTCAAGAATAGATTAATGCTCTCCCTGGGGGGTGGGGGTAGTGAGTGAGTTCTTGCTCTATCAGTTCCTGTGAGAGCTGGCTATTTAAAAGACTCTGGCACCTCCCCCTCTGTCCCTCTGTCCCTCTCTCCCTCTTGCTTCCTCGTGCATGTGCATGTGATCTGCTTGTAGCTACCAGCTACCTCTTGCTTTCTGCCATGAGTAGAAGCAGCCTGAGGCCCACACCAGATGCAGCTGTCCCAGAATAGTAAGCTAAATAAACCTCTGGTCTTTATAAATTACCCAGTCTCAGGTATTCTGTTATAGCAACACAAAATGGACTAATACAGATATGTTACTCATTAATTCTTTATTTCTCCAATGGATCAAGCATGTAAACTTCAAAGAAACAAACATATTGGCAAGTAAAACACTGTATGGGTGGCAATAGCTTCAATAATATTCTGTTTGGCTAAGGGGGTTTCCCAAAAGAAAGTGTCCTACTTTGCTAAAATGAGCCAAATTTCCATTTTGTCTCTTCTATTTATTATAGCCATAGCCTCCCATAGACAGAAAAGGGGAGGTAAAGAGATGGGTTGAAAAGAGACAGCAAATAACATGAATCAAATCATACAAAGTACTGGTAATCTCTGATTTATCTATACCCTCCCAAATGCCAATTGCTGGCAAATTGCCTATGGCTCCTTAGATCATAGATAACTTTAAATTCTTAGAAGGTTAAGCTAGAGAATTTTTTTTATTGATCAGAAAAGGAAGTAATAAAATGAAATAGCTAAAACTATAAAACACTTAAAAGAAAAAATAAGTGTAATTCTTTATGACTTTGGGCTCTGCAATGGTTTCTTAGACATATCAAAACCACAAGTAACAAAAAAAGAATAGACAAATTGGACTACACCAAAATTTTGTTTTACTAAATATCTATATACAGATATAGATATATTCATATATAAGTATAAAACTATTTACATACAAAATATTTTTTCATATTTCCTTATCAGATATATCATTTGCAAATATTTTCTCTCACTCACTAGGTTGTTCTTTTCACTTTCATAATAGTATTCTTTATAAAAGAAAACTTTGATATAGTCCAATTTATCTATTCTTTCTTTTGTTGTTTGTGCTTTTGGTGTTATATCTAAGAAACCGTTGCAGAGTCCAAAGTCACGAAGAGTTACTCTTATGTTTTCTTTTAAGTGTTTTATAGTTTTAGCTATTACATTTAGGCCTATAAATCCTGAGTAAATTTTTGTATATGGTATGAGGTGGGGATCAAACTTTATTCTTCTGCATGTCAATATCCTGTGATCCCAGCACTATTTGTTGAGAAGACTGTTCTTTTCCCATTGATATTATTGACATTCTTGTCAAAAATAAATGACCATAAATATTAGGGTTTTATAACAAAATTTCTATTGCTGTTTTATATGTGTTTACATTAACAGGTCTTTTACTAATACCAATTATTCTAACAAGCACTTCTTTTGGCTAAATTTTACACTGTACTGAATTCATTTGTTGGACAAGGAGGGAGAAATTATAAAAGTGGATGTGGAGGATAAGTAAACGTTGGGAAGAAGATTATTTTAATGGAGAGAACACCAAATTAGAAATCATAAGACCTAAATTCTAGATGTTTTTGCCAGTAGCTATATGCATGACCCTGGGAAATTACTTCACCTATCTGAAAGAAAAAATGACCTTTCAAGCTGGATTCCATATTCACCTCTCACCTTATCCTACCCTGTAACAAGTTCATGGATCTAGAACTGGAATTTTTAAAGGAATCCTCTTTCCATGGAAAGTGATAATAGGACTCTATAATAATCAGTTATATAAATAGATTTAGGTATGTCATAGAACAAATTATGCTCTTCAGAAGATAACTATGAAATGAATGGGCTCGATACTGTATTAGTCTGTTTCTGTTGTTTATAACAGAATTACCTGAAACTGAGTAATTTGTAAAGAAACAAATTTCTTTCAAATTTCTATCACTTAAAGTTTCAGAGGCTAGGAAGTCCAGAGAACACATCTGGTGAGGGCCTTGTTCTTGGGGGTGGTGACTACAGCAATGCAAGGTGTTATATGGTGAGAATGGCAGAAGCAAGAGAGAGAGTGTGCTTCTCACATGCTCTCCTTTTAAAGCCATCAGAACAATGCCATGACCACCATCAAACCATCAATGGATTAACCCATTCACTAGGACTTGGTACTCATAATCTAATCATCTCAACCTCATCTATTCTAAGCCCAACCTTATTAAAAGCATTTCAATCCATAACAGGGTTTGTCATCCTCTTAACACTGTCCCAGTGGGTATTAAATTTCAAATACATGAAAATTTAGGGGACACAATTCAACCCATATCAAATATCCAGTTAATCATAGGGCATGAATTGATTATTTTTCCCTTATATTTTGAAGTTTTTATTCGTTTTCCGTCACTGTGTGTGTGTGTGTGTGTGTGTGTGTGTGTGTGTGTGTGTGTGTATTTTTAACCTCCTGGATATCTCATTTATTCTTCTGCATGGTTGTTTGTTTTTATAAACAAATCCATTTCCATTAATTTATAATTAATAATTCTAAATATGTCAATACTAATTAAAAACATTAAAATAAATATATCACTTCTAGTAAACCCTGTTCTTTTGCTTAAAGTGAATATTCTTCATTCAATTATAGTAGAATCCCCTTTTCATATTAATACACTGTACGAAACTCTGATTATAATCTGTTTTTAAGTCCATATTTATATCTGAAATTGCAGAAAACAGGAAGCTATAAAGAATTATTTCTTTCTATAGTTTGTTTTGCCAAGGTCCCACTTTTGTGGTGAGTTGATTGCAATGGAGCACTTCACCATAAAGCCAAAAAAAAAAAAAAAAGAGGTAGATTAAGACACAACAATCACAATTCCTTGAACTTAAGACATGTAAACAGATATGATGATGATGGGGGGCGGTGAGGGGAGAGGGCTGTAGGAAAAGGAGGAATTGGTAGAGGGACATGAAAATCAACTACATTGTATACTGACAAATTATAATTTTAAAAAATGTACATTAGTGAGTGAATTACATTCAGCCGGAAGCTTTCTTATCTCCTAGCGCATGCCATTAGAATAAGTATTATCAGTATCTTATAACCCATGTCCTGTGACTTTCTGAACTGACAGGTAAATAAAGCAGACTCTCCTTTTCCAGTAGGTTTCTAATTTAAAACACTTAGCATTCAATCCAGCATAAAGCATGCACATACTTAAAAAAATTCTCCTGCTCTGAGAGGCCAGAGATCATACTTCCCCAGGATTTCAGAATGTTGTTTTAGCTGTTATGGAATGAAGCAAAAGAAAAAAGTAAAATTCCCAGAGCAGAATGAAGTGTAAAGATGTCTGTAAGGTTAAAAATAAATCAACTTTTTAGAAGAAAACTCAGTCCTCTGTCTTCTTTACTCTCTATGCTGAGCACTGCACCTTAACTGAGGTTAGAAAATCTATAAGAAAATCTTGTGTAACTAAAAATCACATTAAGCTACTAAAAATTTTTCAGGCCATGTATTTATAAGTGATGATGATTTCTGAGAAGATTAAGACCCTCTAATTACAAACTACACTAATAAGTCTTTCATAGGCACCTATGATCTGAAACGAGACAACTGCTCACTTATTATCAAATGCCTGTGGCCAGGATAACACTGCGTATACTAAAATCCCCTAATTCTCAGGAAACTCGTCAGCCCAATAGGGCCAGCATTTTCTTGCTCTCAAAAACTTACTATTGCTGCCCCTTGCCTCACTAATGACATCTCTTTGCATTATTCACTTATTGAAACCTTATCAATTACTGAAAGTGAAAAATCCCACTGCTTCCAGGAAACCCTCTCTGACTATTTACAAGAACATTTATTTTCAGTACTTTTTATTTGGAAATTGCTTTCTGCTACCATACTTTTCAACTCTCTGTCTGCTTTCCCAGGACTACTTTAAACTCTTTGAAAGCTGAAGCAGCATCTGATTTAACTTAGTATCATACTTATCTCTCAATCTTGTCCCTTACATAAAGCATCCACTTAAATAAATCATAAACTACAAACTACTAGGCAAGGGTAATACTTTACAATTATATTAGATTTTAATTTACAATTTTTGTATCTGCTGATTGAGAGCAGGTACAGAATCTCACTCTTCATTGTATCCCCAGTGCTTAGAACTTGGTAGATGCTTATTTAACTCATGTTGCATGGATGGATGGATTAGTAAATAAATGATGTTAAAGGAGAAGAAAAAATAAAAATAAAATTAAATATTCTTTTTCTACAATATCTACTGCTAGAACAACATTGCGTACTCATTAAAACAACAACAACAAAAAAATGATTTGAACAGATATTTAACCAGAAAAGATATATGGACAGCAAATGAACACATGAAAAGATGATCAAAATCATTAGCCAATAGAGAAATGAAAATTAAGTGACAGTAAGATACCACTACACAGCTACTAGATTAACCAGAACAAAAACAATGATCATACCAAGTGCTGTTGGGAATACAGAGGAACTAGAACTCTCATACACTGCTGGTGGGAATAAAAATGACTCAACTACTTTGGAAATATTTTGGCAGTTTCTTAAAAAGTTTTGATCCAGCCATTCTACTCCTATGTATTTACCCAAGAGAAATGACACAAATATCCATACAAAGACTTGTACAGAAATGTTAAAAGTACCTTTATTTGTAATAGCCAAAATCTGAAAACTGTCCAAACGTTCAACAAGGGAATGGATAAACAAATTGTGGTGTACCCATTCAATGGAATATTACTCAACAATAAAAAGGAACAATCTATGATTCTTGCTACAACATGTATGACTCTGAAAATAATTATGCTAGGCAAAAGAAGTCAGACTAAAGAGTACATACTGAGTGATTTCATTTATACAAAATTCTAATCTAATCACAGAACTAATTAATAGTGAAAGTAAAAAGATCAGTAGTTGACTGAAATTGGGGAGGGGAGTGGGAATTAAAAAGGGTCATGAGGAAACTTTTGTGGATATCTAATTACTTTAACTGTGATGACAGATTCATAGATGTACACATATGTCAAAACCTCTTAACTCGTACACTTTAAATATGTATGGTTTATTGTATATTAATTTTACCTCCATAAAGCTGTTCAAAAAGATAGGTTAATGGGATTCTTGGAATGATATATCTGTACATTTTGTTTGATGAAGATGATCAGTAAAGAGATATCATTTCAGGTTTCTAACTAGCATACAACCTCCCTTACCTTTTCTGGCATCTGTTCAACAATTTGCAGTAGTAGTTCTTAAGCGCACTTGAGATATAATTTTTTAAAATATTTATAAAAATATTTTTATGAGTATTTTATATAACTTTGAAATAATACAATTATGATAAAATATATAGTATATGAATAACATAAACATATAAATATTCACTCCTATTATTGAAACTCTCTAAGGTGTTTTCACTGCACTTAAAATATAATACAAATACTTTACCATGGTTTTGAAATCTCCCCTCCTATCTCTTTAATGTTGTAACACTCTAACAGTAGATCTCCATCAGCCATACTGAAATTCTTTTTGTTCCTCTAACATGCTAAACTCCATTCTCCCTCAGGGCATTGCAGTTGCTAAAGCCTTTGTTAGAAACCTTCTCCATGAGGCCACCATTTCAACTTCTACCTCCTCAGGGAAGCCATCACTCATAATACAATCCAAATAGTCAATTAGACTCCTAGTACAATAGTACAATGTGGCCATGAAATTTTTTTTGTTGAACTTTGTGACCACAGAGCTTAGAGTATGCCTGGCACACAGGAAGGCATTCAAAAATACCTTTTTTTTTTTTTCAATGACTGAAAGGTCAAATACTACAGCATGTTTTTAGTGTGGTAATCAAGCCTGGTTGCCAGTAGGTAGGTTGCTTTCTCATGGCTGCCCCATAGAGAGCAATAAATTTATTTTAAATGGTTAGTTTTGAAAGAATATTTCCATGATAGATTTGTTCATTTAATTAGATTGACTCTAAGATTACAATGACTAGATGTCAACATATTAGAAATGGAATATAAAGTTGAATAAACTGAATTTTAGACAAGTTATTTTCAAAATAGTGCGGGTTTTATAACTTGAAATCCTTACTAATTTACTTCTATAGTCTTATAGTCAGTTGTTTGCTAAAAATAGAAATCTTGTGGCAAAAAGTCTATAACCTATGGAAATTCCACTATCAGCCAGTCAGTGGATTAAATAATCCTTGGGTGCTTCCACAGCAGAAAAATTAGATCTTGCATCAAATATACTTTTTGTCACATCAGTGGTTTCAGAAAAAGAGAAGCCCTCGAATGGCCAAATAAATCAACAACTGAGTAAACAAACACAGTAAGCAGTCTGGGAAGACAATAGGGACTCCCAGCAATGCTTGTGCAAGGGAAGAACTAAATGTGACACTCCCAGATCCTACTTGGGACCCTAAAGGGTGACTAAGTTTTCTCAAAGTCAGTAATTCCCCGAAAGCCTCAGCAGAAACAAATGCAGTCTTCACCAAAGAAAAGCATCTTCAAATTAGGGCCCCAAATTTTTTACCAATTAAGATTTACTACATATGAACTCATAAATAAAGCTCACAAACATACCAGAAACAAGACCCCATGAGTGATATTTGACAGAAATAACAAAAAATAAATAAAAATATACCAGAAAGAAAATTATATATTAGAATTTAGAGCTAGACATAATTATGCATGATATGTTAACAGAAATATGGCATCTTAAAAAAAATAACTAGCAACATTTTATTATCAAAAATCACCAGAAGAACTGAAACAAATCAAATTAAAAATCAACTTTAGGAATGAAATATAATTGTTCAAGTTAGAAATGTATAGCCAAACACCAGCTTAGACTCAACTGAATTCAGAATAAAGGAAATAGATGATAAAGCTAAAGAAATTACCCATAAGGCATCAACGAAAGTAAATGTAATGAAGAATTTACAGAGTTTCAGATATTTGCAGGGTCAAATGTAAAGGACTATCATTCATCTAAGTGGAGTCACAGGAGAAAAGAATGAAGAAAAGGTGATACTTAAATATCTATTCAGCTTTAATTTTTCATAACTGATGAAAAGGAATGAATTTATATATAAATACAAAGCACAGTGGACTCTAAACAGGATAATAAGTGAATAGAAGTCTAGAGACAAAATAAGAAAACTACATAATCTTAAAAAAGAGAAAATATTTACAAAACATCAAAGGGAAAAAGAAAGATCTATAGGTAGAAGACTTCTCAATGGCAACTAAGAAAGTCAGCAGACAGTAGAATATTTTCAAGATTCTGAGAGAAAAAGACTTTCTACTTAGAATCATAAAGCCAGTAAAATTATCTTTCAAGAATGAAGGTAAAACCAACTGAGCGACCCGGTCAACCCCAGAGATAAAATTCTTTTTTTGTGGTGGGTGACTGGTATGGGGATCCGAACCCTTGAACTTGGTGTGATAAGGCTGTGCTCTAACCAACTGAGCTAAGCCATAGCACAGAAAGAGAAATACTGCATGTACTCACTCATAAGTAGGAGCTAAAAATAAGTAAATAAATAAGAAAGAAAGAAAGAAAGAAACAAACAAACAAACAACAATCACAATTATACCTTGAACTGTCAAAAGGAGAAGAACAGAACTGTGGTTATTACAGGTGAGAGAGGGAGAGGAGGGTTAGCTAGAAGTAGGTTAAGGGTCACAAAGAATGATTAGGTTTTGTAAAGATTAGTTTACAATTATCCTGATTTTAATCATCACATATTGTACACAGATATTGACTACTCAACTCTGTATTCCACCAATATGTATAATCAATTACGTTTCAATAAATAAAAATAAAAATAAATAAATATAAACTTTATCTCAATAAATGTTAAAAAAAAAAAACGAAGGCAAAATTAAAATCTTATTAGATTAAAAAAATCTATGATAGTTTACCATCAGCATGTAATTACAAATAACACTGTTTCAGGTAAAAATATAGAAACAGATTAAAAAAGGAATCCTACCTAAAACTACATTTTTCTAATATTAAATTCAATATTAATGATTTCTTTCCAGAAAAATAACATTATGCATTACATAATAAATTTAATTTTAATGTTACTGGTTTTATGTTTATTGAAATTTTTGTTTATTTTATGGTTATATAAAAGTTATAAGCTTAGGAAATGTATATTTAGTTTGAAGTTTATACATATTGAAGTTATTTTGTAAGAAAAATGTAAGTGAAACACAGAGGCCATGATAAATTGTGTTTAAAGGAATCACTGAAATCATTTAAATACGATAAACGCTGAATTAGATAATCCCTAATATCTTCTTGAGCTCTAAAATTATATGATTTCTTTTCTGTATCAATCATATTATGTGTCACTACCTTGTCAGCTTCAACTCACTCTTGTATCTCGCTGTCATTAAGACTTTACTGGGTGTGAAAAAAGAAGCATCCTTCAACCTTTTAAGAATATGAGCTAATGTGACTTATTGGAAGCCTTCAAATTCACCTCCATTAGATCTTCTAATGGATATTACACTTCTGCAAGCATAATATTTTACTTTTAACAGAATTACAGGCACAGGAAACATTTAAGTAATTGCACCTTTTATGTTGTACACAAAGTTGAAAACTCTATATAAGTGCTTACTCGTTTGATCATCTTTCTACGAAAATATTACATTCTAACTTTTCTCTCTGTCTTATTGGCTTCCTACAAGATGCAATGACTGCTCAATAAGGAAAAACTCTTTAAGTATAGAGTAAAATGATGGCTTTGTTATCATCAAAAAGCTTCCTGTTTCTGTATGTATTTTTTCACCACAATGTCAAAAAAATGCAAAATATTTTACAGGTTTGTTCAATTATACATTTGGTACACAACTGGCAAATGAGCAATGCTTTTACATTTTAAAATATTTTATATTTTACAATATTTAATTTTGCAAGACCCTACTTGCTTAGAAGACTTGCCTTGTTCTTTTTCTGTTTAAAACCAGCTGCTATGAATTTTCTTGCACCTGCTGAAGCAGAATTAAGCAAGACTTGCTAAGGCTATTTTTATTACCCTCAAAAAATCACAAGATAAACCATGTCAAACAGTTAAATTTTAAAACACATACACAATATTGTTCTATAATTTCATGGCATGCTTATATTTTTTCCTTATTCAGGTCTACATTTCAAATGAAGTCAATTACAAAATACACAATTATTTTCCAAAAAAAAAAAAAAAAAAAGGAGGGATAAAACCCCACACACCATAATTTAATAACTCAATTAATAATAGAGAAAAATGTATCTATACGTCAAGAATGTCATTAAATAACTCATTAACTTTTTCTCAGGTAACTATACCTGGCTAAGCCTTAATTTTAAAAAATAAATAAAATAAAGGGGTTGGAGGTGAGAAGAAGGTTGTGTAATTACTAAGTGATAGCTGTATCAGTCAAGAATGTTTTCAATGTGATACACCATATTAATAAAGTCAAACACAAGGAACATATGATCATCTCTATAGATGCTGAAAAAGCATTTGATAAAATTCAGCACTCATTCATGACAAAGACCCTCTATAAGTTAGGTATAGAAGGAAAGTATCTCAACATAATTAAAGCCATATATGACAAACCCACTGCCAATATCATCCTGATACCACTCCTATTCAACATAGTGTTGGAAGTACTAGCCAGAGCAATCAGAGAAGAGAAGGAAATAAAGGGCATCCAGATTGGAAAAGAGGAAGTCAAACTGTCCCTGTTTGCAGATGACATGATCCTATATATCGAACAGCCTAAAACCTCTACAAAAAAACTCTTGGAATTGATAAATGATTTCAGCACAGTAGCAGGATACAAAATCAACACACAAAAATCAGTAGCATTTCTTTTCTCCAATAGTGAACATGCAGAACGAGAAATCAAGAAAGCCTGCCCATTTACAATAGCCACCAAAAAAATAATATACTTAGGAATTGAGTTAACCAAGGAGGTGAAAAATCTCTATAATGAGAACTACAAACCACTGCTGAGAGAAATTAGAGAGGATACAAGGAGATGGAAAGATATCCCATGTTCTTGGATTGGAAGAATCAACATAGTGAAAATGTCCATACTACCCAAAGTGATATACAAATTCAATGCAATCCCCATCAAAATTCCAGACATTTTTCTCAGAAATGGAAAGAACTATCCAGACATTTATATGGAATAATAAAAGACCACGCATAGCCAAAGCAATGCTGAGCAAAAAAAATAAAGCTGGAGGCATAATACTACCCGACTTTAAGCTATACTACAAAGCTATAATAACCAAAACAGTATGGTACTGGCATAAAAACAGACACACTGATCAATGGAATAGAATAGAGAATCCAGAAATCAACCCACACACTTACTTCCATCTGATCTTTGACAAAGGCACCAAGGCTATTCACTGGGGAAGGGACTGCCTCTTCAGCAAATGGTGCTGGGATAACTGGATATCCATATGTAGGAGAATGAAACTAGACCCATACCTCTCACCATATGCTAAAATCAACTCAAAATGGATTAAGGATTTAAATATACACCCTGAAACAATAAAACTTCTTAAAGAAAATATAGGAGAAACACTTCAGGAAATAGGACTGGACACAGACTTCATGAATATGACCCCAAAAGCACGGGCAACCAAAGGAAAAATAAACAAATGGGATTATATCAAACTCAAAAGCTTCTGAACAGCAAAAGAAACAATTTACAGAGTTAAAAGACAACCAACAGAGTGAAAGAAAATATTTGCAAAATATACATCTGACAAAGGATTAATATCCAGAATATATAAGGAACTCAAACAACTTTACAAGAAGAAAACAAGCAACCCAATTAAAAAATGGGCAAAAGAGCTAAGTAGGCATTTCTCTAAGGAAGATAAACAAATGGCCAACAGACATATGAAAAAATGATCAACATCACTCAGCCTCCGGGAAATGCAAATCAAAACCACGCTGAGATACCATCTCACCCCAGTTAGGATGGCTAAAATCCAAAAGACTCTGAACGATAAATGCTGGCGAGGTTGCGGAGAAAAAGGAACTCTTATACATTGTTGGTGGGACTGCAAAATGGTGTAGCCTCTATGGAAAATGGTATGGAGGTTCCTCAAACAATTGCAGATAGATCTACCATATGACCCAACTATCCTACTGCTGGGAATATACCCAAAGGAATGGAAATCATCAAGACGAAGGTATACATGTTCCCCAATGTTCATTGCAGCACTCTTTACAATGGCCAAGAGTTGGAACCAGCCCAAATGTCCATCATCAGATGAGTGGATATGGAAAATGTTGTACATCTACACAATGGAATACTACTCAGCTATAAAAACGAATGAAATACTGCCATTTGCAACAACATGGATGGACCTTGAGAGAATTATATTAAGTGAAACGAGTCAGGCACAGAAAGAGAAATACCATATGTTCTCACTTATTGGTGGGAGCTAAAAATTAATATATAAATTCACACACACACACACACACAAAAAAAAAAACAACTGGGGGTGGGGGGAAAGAAGATATAACAACCACAATTACTTGAAGTTGATACTACAAGCAAACAGAAAGGATATTGTTGGGGGGGAGGGAGGAGGGGGAGGAGGGAGGGAGGTTCTGGTAAGGGGCAACAATAATCAACCACAATGTATATCGACAAAATAAAATTTAAAAAAAGAATGTTTTCAGCCATGGGTATGAGAAAATCCAACCAATAATGGCTTAAACAAACATGTAAAATTTTCTATCACACAACAAAAAATCTAACACTCACACAACAAGAAATTTTACTTATTCTAATCAGTAGACACCCACCTTGCTGGTAGCTTTTGGTCTTTCATGTTGCAAGATGGCCACCAGAACTCCACGTATTATACATGCACTTGAGTAAAAACAAGTCATTTCTGTCTACTGCATCCCAGAAATAAACGTTATTTTGTCTTGAAGCCTCTCACCACACATCCTATAGAACATTTCCCCTTACATATCACTATCCAGAATTAGGTAATACATTCACGCTAATTAAAAAGTAAGCTGGAAAAAGTGGGCAAAAATGATTGTTAGGATTGGGTTAAGCCAGTGTTTCTTATTGGGAGTGCTAGGAGCTTTTAGCCGGAAAATTCTTTGATATGTAGGACAGTTCTGTATATTCTAGGATATTTATCATCCACAGCCCAAGGTCACTGAATGTCAATATTATCTCTTAGTCCTTTTGACACTCCAAAAGTTGCTCAAATATTTCTAAATGCCCATTAGAGAGATGGTACTTAACGCTAGCTAAGATCCATTAGCTGATGTTGGGCACATTTCCACCCTGAACAGAACTGGAATTGTTACAAATTAAGAAGTTGTTAATGGTAAGCTTTCAATGAATTTTAAGTTCCTTTTCAGTTTTAATGTCCACAGTTCTATGATGATTCATTAGGCTTAGAAAATCTCATTTGCTTATAAAAATATTTTGATATGCCAACATTGTATTCTCACAATTGAAGAACCCTGTAACATAATTTTTCAATACAGGCATAAATATTTATATTGTTTCATTTTAGTACAACACTGTTACATTAATCTATTGATGCAAATTGTAAAAGTTTCAGACATTTTGGCATTTTTGTTGGGAAATCAATGTTTCATGGCATATTAGGGAATGTGAGAGACATCAAAAGCACAACAGAAACCAGAAGAGTTAATGGTTATACCAACAATGGTCTCGCATCTGTGGTTCAGGAGAAAAATAAGAGTAGACTAATGTCAACTCCTGACCTTACCCTGTATACTAAAATATCTGCTAGTTCCTTTCCATTGATGGTCCTAAGTGTGCTGCCTATCTTGTAGTAAGTGTTAGGAAATCAAAATGTTCTCATTACATACAATTCTTTTTTTTTTTTTTTTGTCTTTTTGTGACCGGTAAGGGGATTGCAACCCTTGGCTTGGTGTTGCCCGAACCGCACTCAGCCAGTGAGTGCACCGGCCATTCCTATGTAGGATCTGAACCCGCAGCGGGAGCGCCACTGCGCTCCCAAGCGCTGCACTCTCCCGAGTGCGCCACGGGCCGGCCCTCATTACATACAATTCTTTTTTTTTTTTTTTTTTTTTTTAATTTTATTTTGTCGATATACATTGTAGCTGATTAATGCTCCCCATCACCAAAACCTCCCTCCCTTCTCCCTCCCCCCTCCCCCCCAACAATGTCCTTTCTGTTTGTTTGTTATATCAACTTCAAATAATTGTGGTTGTTATATCTTCTTCCCCCCCCCCCCCGGTTTGTGTGTGTGTGTGTGTGTGTGTGTGTGTGTGTGTGAATTTATATATTAATTTTTAGCTCCCTCCAATAAGTGAGAACATGTGGTATTTCTCTTTCTGTGCCTGACTTCATTACATACAATTCTAATTAAACTCTGGACCCATAATGACAGAGGTCCTGTCATTCATTTTTATGCCAAGTATAGAATGTAGCAAACCATGCTCAGTTAATGTATTTCTGTTTTTGAATCTTGTACCTAAGCAACTCGCAGCAATGGGAAGACAATAAAACCCCTTTCTATGTCTTAACAATATCATTTGCATAATTCTTACATACTTAAAGGTATAAATATATTCAAACATTAAGCAAGTTAGACAACATACTCCTTGCTTCTAATTTAAAAACAATGGTTTAAAAATCATGGTCTCTAGTACTCTATACAGGTGCCTCAAGGGTTGGAGTGAGCCTATAGGAGGATGCATGGGAGAAAGAAGGTTGATAAGTAGTACTTGGCCTTTTATACCTGCAATGAACATGTGCTCCATTTTATATACTTTATTTGTGTTCTGTGTAAAATTTAGCATAAAGGTACTACTAAAAATAGTTTGAGAGTCCCTAGTCTATAAAAATGGATAGGCAGTAGTATCATTATTGCTTCATTCCCAGGTATGGAAAATATCTTCAAAGTCTGCTCAAAGAAGTCCACTTTACAAAAAAAAGAATAACCATTGTTCCAAAGCAAAAGTTACCTGGATGATATCCACCAAAAAAAAAAAAAAAAAAAAAAAGGCTCTGAAATCTTTTTGTCGTTTATGTCAATAACAATGACCCCTGGAGGTAAAAATTCAAACTGCTTTCAAAGTGAAGAATATTTTATTCAGTATTCATTTTATAACTGTTAAGGTGCTGGGAAAAGAAATTACTAAGATGTGATCTCTTCCGTCAAGGAGTTTACTAGACAGTCCATAACAGATATGCAAATATTTCTTTTCTCTTAGAGAACAAGTTCCCTTATGACCGTCATAGGAAAAGCCCATCAGAACACAGACTTCATTCTTTCAGCCATAGTAATTAAACTAAGAACAGACAATTTATACAAATTCAGCCAATTATATTCTCTCTACCTGGAATTTGGAATTAGGTCACTGATTCTGAATCAATGAGCTATGGAGAAAAGATGGGAACACGTGCAGCTAAAGAGGCGCCTGAGTTGACTCTTGGGCAAGAAAAAGCCAAATGTAGATTGAAATTATAAAGGGGCAGGGTCTAAGGGCCTTTGCAAAGATAACCAATTTGCAGACAGGAATGGCAGAAATGTGCAGAGAAATGCACAAACAGAAAAGCATATCAGACCCCAAAGGCAGAGAGAAGTAACTACAGCTTTCCAGTACTCATGAGGCCCAATGATAATTCTGACAAATGGATTCTATGATAGTCCCCAGAATCCTTATACTAAGCCCTTTTCATTGTAGTTAGTTTTAGTGGATGTAGGTTCCTGTTTCTTCAACTAAATGATCCATGTCTAGGAGAGGGAGACTGACAAGCAAACTATATACATGTTCCCTGTAAACCATGCAAACATTATTATTATTATCCATGCCATAATGACTTTTAAACTTTCCTCTTTATCTTTCATTGTTTACTTGCTATATCCTCTGCCTTCTATTCCTCTGTCTCCATACTAGTAAATGTTAGTTTTATTACTTTTCTTACTTCTTCAATTCCAGCCCCCAATTTCAAATAGTAATTATTTTTATAGCACTTAAATGCAATTCAGAGATATCATATCACATCAACCTTTCCAATATAATCTCAATTGCATTGTTTAGCCATATTTTTGTCAGTAAAAAACCAAATAAAAGTTGTATTAGCTTTCTGGTCATAGATCCTGAATACTAGAGTTGGAAAATGTCTCGGTAATGAAATAAGGACTAAAAAGTAAACAATTTATTTTCCTAACAGAATTTAAGAAAATATTCCTTTTTGGTGCTTCTGGATAAAGTGTGTTTTAAAAAACACCCAGCACCCTACAGTCTACTTCTACCAAGTAAAAAAAAATTTTAATTTAATTTAATTTAGCCTAATTTTTCTATTGGTTATGAATACTCATGGAATACAAAGCCAGTTATTAACTACTCTTGCCCAAGATGTGATGGCCAGATCCAAGTAAAATTTTTGAAACTTTGACGTGAATTAAGAAAATGAAATGCAAAGCTCTCCATGTCATAAAAACAGAAAGCTTTCAAATAGTCGAGCAGCATTGTCAGAAGCCGTGCATCCGCGGGAAACGGCGTGGGAATGTAAGGAAGACGGTTCTCCATTCAGCAGGGCTGCGGAGAACCTCCGTGTGTGGCAGGGCCCAATGGAAGCCTTCCCGAAAATCCCTATTCCTGTATTCTCTGGATTGCATGTACTTGTCGACCCCCCCGGGAATGATTGGATGTTTTATGGGAATGCTCATGCTCTTGTGCGTCTGGTGTGAGGTGGCAGTTTCAGTACCCCCATTTTTGGAAATACCCTTTAATAATGATATAAATGAAATTACATTTTTCTTGGTTAACGAAACCGGCCTTTTGGGAAACTTCTCAGTTAATAAAAACAAGTTTGATCTGATTAACGTAACCTAGGTAAAAATGTTGAAAAGTACACCTGGGTCCATGATCTGTTTTAACCATTGTTCAGAAAAGAACATACAAAGAAACTGAGAGGTCTTCCTGTACAGATAGATGGATAAGGTGATGGGGCAAAATAAATGGTCCCAAGTAACAATAAGTTTTCCTGTAAATTTACCTGTGGCACAAGTTGCCCGGGTCACTATTCTACCATACAGGGGTTTGGTTCTCATTGTCAGAGACTACAATTATGTTGGTTAAATATTAAAGAAAAACAAAATCTGGTGGGCCCCTGGAAGAAGAAATAGCATACAACATGTAGGAGCTCATAGACCCCCTCTTTCTTATACAGGGCCATATATAGAGGACAAATATATGGTATGGTAAGATTAAATATGAGTAAAAAATTTAAAGTTTTGTTTATGGAAAAATCAATTAGGTTTGGGCTTTTAAATTGTTCAAAAATTTTTAAACAAAGAATCATTTTACACAAATAGCTAAATTCATGTTATAAAAGGATGTGCTTTTTAATAATTGTTACCTTTAGTCGATTAAGATAAAAAATTGAAATCAAAATAGGTGATGGATATGTAAATCATGTGTTGTAAGGGTTAAATGTTTTACTTAAAAACTGCATGTGCTGCCAACCGTGAGAACTCTGGCCACTGGCCACAGACCTCGGTTTAAAACTCTTGCTTGCGTGTTGTTTGTTTCACTTTGAAGAATGATATGTACTTTTCAGGGAGATTATGATCTGTGACTGACTGGGAACAATTGGTTGAGATAACTCACTACTTTCGTCACTTTGAAGAATGATATGTACTTTCCTAAAAGATTATGATCTGCAAAAAACGATATGTAATTCCTTAGAAAGTTATGATTCAGTATAATCAAGAAGAGGGTTAACATGGTATAAATAAAGGAGAACGGCTTTTGTCCATGGTCCACCAATGCACTAGACATCATTGTTTCATCTTTTCTTTCTTTTATTCGCCAACTCCACGCGTCCTTCTCTGGCTCCAAGAACCAGCTGGAGCTGGACTCCGGCACAGCATGAATTTTGGCATTCAGTTTTAGATGGACCCAAATCAGGCAGTAATAATTAAAACCAAGAATATTGTGGTGAGTGAAGACCTGATGGTGCCAAAGGCAGTGCTGGGCCATTAGTGCCTTCTGGGTCTTAATCCCCAAGAGATATCACAAACCACAGCTTCTACTTTGTTCATAGACTGAAAGGGATGCAGAAGCATTGATTTTTATTTGTTCTTTTACTAGTCTGTAATTATGTTCTATATGGTGAATTTCAAGAAAGGCATGAATTCCTGTGTTTCTACAAATAGGACAATCCATACTAGAAACTCTATCATCAAATTGAATTAAGGAACAAAATGGAGTAAAATATGAAAGTCACTTAAAAGCACTTACACTACTTGACACACCCTTTTTACATGTACTGTACACATCCTCATAACAAACATATAAAATATAAATAAAACATAGTCACATTTTTTATTAGCTTCTTATGTGTCAGGATGTATTTTCTTTAATCTTAAAACCATCATATGAGGTGTATATAATTAACTCTATTTTCTCTATTTTAAAGATGTAAGTTCTGAAACACAAATAGGTTTAGTAACTTGTCCTAAAATACAGGCTTCCAAACATTCTTTGCTTTTGGTACCCTTAGTATTTCATTAATCTTGCATAGTTCCCCTAAGCCAAAAGACATGATTAACAGGCAACTTTCAGAATGGTAGCATAAGGAGCTCTTTAGACTGTCACTCCAATGAAACAATATAACAGGTAAAATAAATTAGCAAAAAATCCACTTAAAGTTATGGAAATTGTCCTAAGTACATATAGCAAATAAAAAATATTTATTTTTAAAAAATTAAATATCAGTAAGAACAGCAATGGTCTATTCTTGAGTCATGACCTGCTCCCTCTCTTCCCTGTCCCCAGGTCAGTATGCTCAATCTTAAAATTCATATGGAACCTCAAAAGACCCCAAATAGCTAAAGTAACCTTGAATAAGAACAAAGCTAGAGGTATCACACTACCTTACTGCAAAATATATTACAAAGCTATAGTAATCAAAACAGTATGGTACTGGCATAAAAACAGACATATAGACCAATGAAACAGAATAGAGAGCCCAGAAATAAATCCATGTATTTACAATCAATTGATCATTGACAATGGTGCAAGAACACACCATGGCAAATGACAATCTCTTCAATAAATGTTACTGGGAAAATTGAATATCCACATTTAGAAGAATAAAATTGAACACTTATCTCACACCACATACAAAAATCCACTCACAATGGAAAGATTTAAATATAAGACCTAAAACTATAAAACTACAAGAAGAAAACAGAAAAAAAAAGCCTAGTTACACTAGTCCGGGCAATGATTTCTTGAATATGACCCCAAAAGCAAAGGCGACAAAAGCAAAAATAGACAAATGGGATTGCATTATACTAAAAAGCTTCTGCACATTAAAGGAAACAATCAACAGAATAAAGAGACAACCTACAGAATGAGGAAAAAATACTGTAAACCATACACCTGATAAAGGCATTGATATCCAAATTACATAAGAAACTCAAACAACTCAATGGGAAGAAAACAAATAACCCAATAACAAAAATGGGCTTAGGACCTGAATGTAGATATTTTCAAAGGACGACATCATTTAAAATAGCTAAAAGGTAAATGAAAAAATGCTCAACATCTCTCATCATCAGGGAAATACAAATCAAAACCACAATGTGATATCACCTTACACCTATTAGAATGGGTATTATCAAAAAATAAAACATAATAAAACAAGTGTTAGCAAGAGTGTGGAGAAAAGGGAACCCTTCTACACCTTTGGTGAGAATGTAAATTGATAGAGTCATTATAAAAAACAGTATGGAGGTTCCTAAATAAATTAAAATAAATTACCATATGATCCAGCAATCCCACTTTTGGGTACACACATAAGGAAATGAAACTAGTGTTTTTAGAAGATATCTGCACTCCCATGTTCATTGCAGCATTGTTCGTAATAGCCAAGATATGGAATCAACCTAAGTGTCTATTGACACATAAATGGATAAAGAAAATGTTATACACACATATATACACACACATACATGCACACACACATGCACACGCACACACAGAAATATTATTTAGCCTTTAAAAACAAGGAAATACTGTCATTTGTGGCAATGTGGATGCACCTGGAAGACATTATACTATATGAAATCAGCCAGACACAGAAAGACAAATACTGTATTATCTCACTTATATGCGGAATCTAAAAAAGTCAAACTCATAAAAGCAGAGAGAGTAGAATGATGGTTGACAGGAGGTGGGGGGGCGGGAATGGTGAGATGCTGGTCAAAAGGTTCAAAGTTTCAGTTAGGCAGTAAATAATTTCTGGAGATCTAATGCACAGTATGGTGACTATAGCTCATAATATTGTATACTTGAAATTTGCTAAGAAAGTAAATCTTAAATGTTCTCACCACACACAAAAGAATGGAAAGCATGTGAGATGATGGATGTGTTAATTAATTTGATTGTAGTAATCATTTCACAATGTATACATACACCAAAGCATCATCGCATTGTATATTTTAAATATATACAATTTTTGTCAATTCTGTCTCAATAAAGCTGGGGGGAAAATACGACCACACCAAATCAAGTGAGTTGTATCTCAGAAATGCAAAATTGGTTTCACATCCAAAAGACATTTAATGTAATATCATATAGTAGAATAAAGGACAAAAACCAAATGATCATCTCAATCAACACAGAAAAAACATTTGTACAAATCTAACACCCTTTCATGATGTGAACACTAAACGAACTACAAATAGAAGGGAATTTCCACAAATTGATAAAGGGCATCTCTATGAAACCCACAGCTAACATCATGTTTAATGATAAAAGACTAATGGCTATTCCTCTAAGATCAGGAACAAGACAAGGCTGTCTATTCTCAACGTTGTATTGGAGTTCTAGCCTGGGAAATTAGGCAACAAAATGAAGTTAAAGATATCCAGATTTGAAAAGGAGAGGTAAAATTACATGATGTTGTAAATATAAAATTCTAAGTAATCCAATAAAAAATATTAGAAATAATAAATGAGTTCAGCAAGGGTGTAGCATAGAAGGCTAATATAAAAAACTCAGTTGTATTTTTAAACATTCTCAGTGAACAATCTGAAAATAGAATTAAGATGACAATAACATTTACAGGAGCATCAAAAGTAATAAAACACTTAGGAATAAATTTAACAAAACAAGCACAAATTTATACTGTGAAAACTGTAAAATGCTGTTGAAAAAAATTAAGGAAGACCTAAATAAACAGAAATGCATCTGCATTCATAAATTGGAACTCAATATTGCTAAGATGGCAATACCACCAAAATCAATTTACAGATTCAACGCAGATCCTATCAAAATTCCAGCTGCTTCTTTGCAAAAATTGACAAACTGATCCTAAAATTCATATGAAAATTCAAGGGACCCAAAACAGCCAAAACAATCTTGAAAAAGAAGAACAAAGATAAAGGATTCACATGCCTGATTTTAAAATTTATTACAAAGCTACAGTAATCAAAACTGCATAGTACTAGTATAAGATTAAATATAGAGAGCAATAGAATAGAACTGAGAACACAGAAATAAACCTTCACAGTTTTGTGCAATTGATTTTACCAATGTGCCAAGACAGTTAAATGTGAAACTAAATATGTTTCAACAAATGGTGTTGGTAAAACTGAATAGTCATATATAAAAGAATAAAGTCGAGCTTCTTCCTCACACCATGCACAAAAATGAATTCAAAAGTTATCACAGACCTGAATGTAAGAGCTTAAACAATAAAACTCTTAGAAGAAAATATAGGAGTAAATTTCCATGACCTTGGATTAGGCAAACACTTCTTAAATATGACACCAAAAGCACAACTGACAAAAGACAAAAGTAGATAAATTGAATTGTATTACAATTAAAAACTTTTGTGTTTCAATGGACACCATCACTAAAGTGAATAGATATCCCACAAAATAGGAGAAAATATTTGTAAATCATATATCTGATAAGGGATTTGTATCTAAATTATATACAAGTATCCCAAACTCTTACAACTCAATAATAAAAAGACAAATAACTCAACAAATGGGTAAAATATCCAAATAGATATTTCTCCAAAGAAGACATGCAAATGGCCAATTAGTATAATAAAAGATCATTAATCATTAAGAAAATGAAAATTAAAACCACAGTGACATACAACTGCACAACCATTAGGACGGATATAACAACAAAAACATAATATCAAGTGTTGGCTAGGGTTTAGAGAAGTTGGAACCCTGATACATTGCTGGTAAACATACAAAATGATGAAACATTTTCGACAAAAGTCTGACAGTTCCTCAGATGACTAATCACAGACTTATTTTATGACCTAGAAATTCTACTCCTAGCTATACACACTCAAGAGAAATGAAAAATATATGTCCATATGAAAACTGGTACACACGTTCATAGAAGTTTTATTCATAATAGCCAGAAAGTTGAAACAGTCCTAATGCCCATCAAATGATGAATAAATTAAACATACTAACAACAATAACATATTATTCAGCAATAAAAAATAAAGAAATAGTGACATGCTACAGCATGGAAGGTCCTTGAAAACATTATGCTGTGTAAAAGAAGCTAGTCACAAAAGACCACATATTGAATGATTCCATTTAGTTGAAATGTCCAGAACAGACAAATCTGTAGAGAGAAAGTAGGTCAGTAATTGCCTAAGGCTGGTGGCTGGGTGGGAAATGGAGAACGAGTACTAATAGGTATGGACTGTCTTTGTGGGAACAAGGTGATGAGAATCATAAAATTGATTTTGGTGATAGTTGCACAAATTCGTGAATGTACTAAACACTACTAAATTGTTTACTTATATTTTAAATGAAAAAGTAATATGGCCTGTGAATTATATTACATCATAGCTTATTTAAAGTATATATGAAATAGGTAACAGTTCCATATTTTAAATAGTTAGATCCAAATTACTCTATAAGTATTTATATCCTAATAACCTTACTAGCTGTTTGAAAAAAAAAATACAAATAACTTTAAAGAAATATTTATTTTATTTTATTCTTAAATAACCATAATTACTCACTAATAGGATTTGTGCTCCTGTAGGGCACCACACAACTTGTCAAACCTTGAAATCATACTGGACAGCATCATCCTAGTTTTCTTTTCCACAATGCAATTTGTGTGATACTTGCAAACTTAAACTTTAAAAACCCAGCTTTGTAAATATATGGTATCATCAAAGGGAATGTAGCACAATCTAATGTTTAAATTGAACTACTTAGAGCTAATAGATCATACAGTGTCCAACAAACATCCTATAGATGTCAAGTATTTTTGTGTTTTTCTTGAAAACCTAAAATACACTGTGATGCTTCTCTTTAACCCTCTTATGAGTTTTTCTGTGGCACCTCATTGTTTGGAAACAGTCTGCCTTGGTAAGTGGCAGAACATGGAGTCACAAGCCTAATCTTGTAAATACTAATTCGCCACTTAGTTCATGAAACCAAAATGCTAAGTGCTTTAACCAAAATGATTTAATCTCCAAAATATGTTGTGACATTATCAAGACTGAGAATATTATAACTTTTCTCATATTCAAATTAAAGTCAGAATATAAAGTTAGCCTGAGCTGACATAATGAAGAAACTGGTTAAATTTAGAAAGGTAAATCATTTCAGAAAAACTTAAGTTTTGGCAAAAAATTGAGTAAAGCATTTCCTTTCTTAGGACCATTTATTTAGACAATTACCTGTTCTTACCTAAACACAAGTCAGTAAGTGAAAAGCACACTTATGTTTCGTATATTTCACAGATGGCTTTGAACATTCATATAATTCTAGATTTCAAGTAGGTATTTCAAACTTAAATCACATTGTTGTGATATCAAAATTAAAGTCCAAAATTCATCTTCGTACACAACTCTAAAGAAAAATGTTGACATGTGTACCTGTTACTCTGGCAATGTGGTTTCTAGAATACAACTAAGAAACAGATATTTTTAGTAAGGCACTGTAGCCTACTGGTTAAGAATACCAGAATTGGTTCTAGGCTGATAGGGGATCAAATCCCAACTGGTTCATTCACTACTTGTCTCTTAACTTTCCTGAGCAGAAGTCTCATAATTTATAAAATGGGGATAAGAGTATCATTTTCACACAGTTGTTATAGAATCAGATTAAAAAAAAAAAAACCTAAAACATTTAATATAGTTCCTGGCATAAACTAAAAACTCATGAATTGTGGTAGTAATAATAGTCATCATTTTTAATGGAATTATTAATCCCTTTAATTGTCCTTAGTACCCAAATCCTACATTCAGAATATCTATTCTTAAAAGAAAAGGAAATGAAAGGCATGTCACACGTATAAAGTCAATTTCGATTATCCACATTAATGAAAAGGGGCAGTGATGAGAAATGAGATAATCCCCAAAGCCCTCCTATTTATGGTTGTCATGCCACACACGTACACACACACACACACACACACACACACACACACACACACACACACACACACACACACACACACACACTCCATTTAGAGGGTCGATTAGGGCCTAGGTTTGTTATTTTTAAAAAATTAAGTAAAAGTGAATGTTTACAATAATAATTTCACTTTAAAAATCTATCCCATATCCAAAATGGTAGGAGTAAAGTGCTCCCATTATGTTCTTTTAAAACAAATTAGAGAACACACAAAATTAAATCAAAGGCTCACGGGAATCATTCAAGTCTTTGTCACCTGCATTTCATAAAAATGCTATTTCTATTAAAATGGCATTACATAAAAAAGGGTTTTTGCTGGGGGTATTTTTCAGCAGATTAGTCTTCCTAACTACATTTTGCTTAGGTTAATGTTAAATTAGTTTCTGTTCCCTAAGCATATATCAGCTGATAGCAGGGGGAAGCAGACTTGCAACTTTCTAAAAAATGGAAAGAAACCATCTACAATTAAAGATGTGCTTAATTTAGTCCACACCAACAGTGTACATAGACAGGTAAATATTAATTAATGGTACTCATAACCCTTTTAAATTTTTGATGGAATTCTAGAGAAACATCTTGTAAATTAAGTATGTAAGGAAAAAATATCACAGTTGATTTAAAAATCATACATTGGAAAAGAAAATACAGTATGTAATCATCATACTTTAACAATAAATAAGAAGTTTTTGCTTATGATTTTGCTCACCCCTTTCTAAAAAATCAAAACAAATAATGAATTGATTCGTTTAAATAATTTAATGACATCACACCTTGATATTTACCAGTCATTTTTGGATGCACAATGCCTTAAAGTTGTCATGACTTCTAATAGCATATATTAAATATTCACAAGAATGACAAAGCAACCGCATTTTGATTCAGTTATCTAAATGAATTCCTTGAAGGTGAAGGTTAGACTCAACTTTTTTTTTCAGTAGATCAAGGATCTATACTAATATTTTATGCATGAAAAAGTACAGTAGTAGTTGATGACCAAGAAATATTGATTAGTTGATGTGACTAGCATCAATAATGAATAGCTTTCTTCTTGCTCTGACTTTAGAACATCCTTTACAAACATCTGAGTTTTCTTAAGGAGGATTTTCCTGGCTTCAAAAATATCAAAAGTAAAATTCAATTCAATTCAACACCAATTAACAGAACACCTACACTGTGCAAAGCATTGGATGAGGTGGGGTCTTGTAGAGGGTACTAAGAAAAGATGAAACAGCTTTCCCCTCACCATGTCCTCCCACCCTCAAGGTGTTCACAACGAATTAGAGCAGAGTATCTCAAACTGTAATATAAATAGGAAACACCTGCAGATCTTGGTTTGGAGTGTGGCCTGGGATTCTGCATTTTTAACATGCTCCCTGGCGATATCCATTCTGCTGATTCACACACTACTCTGGAGAGGCAAAGGAATCAGAGGCTGAATAGGATAATTAATAAGAAAATGCGAGAGGCTCCATGACAGGCAGAAAAAGGAAAGATAACTCCAACTGCTAAAAAAGTTGGGAATGGGGAATTTAAACACTAGTTCATAGAACAATTGGTATTTTTGTGGATCTTGAGGGCTGAGGATTATTTAAATTAAAAGAAATCAGGCACAGGGAAAAGAGTAACAAAAATATCAAGACAGAATGGGCATAAAATGCATCATGTTTGGAGAGAATATTAAGTACTCAAAATATGGATGAGTAGAATGTACAGTTCATGAGAGGGAAATAAAATAGGTTCGTAATTAACAAAAATAAATTAAACATTACACATACTGTTTTCATTGTTCATGTTAATCACACTAAGACTATTGTTGCCTTGCCACTCATGAAGTGTTTTCCCGTCTGTTATTGTCAGGGTGTTTTTGTTACAACTCTATGACACAGATTTTTGTTGTTGTTGATGATGTAACCCATTACAGATGAAGAGTCTGAGGATAACATGTTAACTGTCTTGAGCAAGGTCAAACAGCCTGTCAGGGCTGTATCCGAACTCCAAAATTAACTTTTTTGGCCCCACAAAACACTGTCTCCAGTGGCCATGTATACAATAAGAAAAAATATATTTTAATATCTACCAAGGCAAGTCTCTCCTCATCATTGCTCTTTATAATAAAAGACTATTTCTATACCAAGTTTATTCATCTAGTCTCTTTAAAAATTATACCATTATTGTTTTTATTTAACTGCATTAAATTCATAAATTAATTTGTCAAGTTGCAGCAATTCAATATATAGTCTTCCCATATAGAAACATGAAATGCCTTTTTATTATTTAAATATTTATTGTAAGAAAAATACTTATTGTAATTTCTCAGTTTATTCAGTTTTCTGCGTTTATTATTATTGGGAATAATAATAATAGCCAATACAAAGATATTGCTTTCTTGTTCCAGATACTGTTGTAAGAACTTTGTGTATATTAACTCATTTAATGCTTACAAAAACTACATGAGGTAGGTTTAACCACTCTTTACAAACTGTCACATTTGCTTTGGCTTATGTAACGTAGTATGTTTATTATATTTTTCTATATAACGTTAATGACATAATAATTTTAATAATCATAGTTAAAACTTACAAACTGCTTACTTACATAACAGGTCTAGGTGCTTTACATGAATATTTAACTAATTTGTACAATCATCCATTGAGGTAGTGACTATTATTAGGCCTGTTCTACAGGTGAAAAACTGAAGCTAAGCAGCTTACCCAAAGCCACAGAGTTCATAAATGGTGGATCTGGGATTCAGTGGCTGGGGCTGGCTCATACCAGCTAATGAAAACCAAAAGTTAAATTTTCAGGAATTTTGCAAACCAGCTGTTAAACATATCCATTATTAAAATTATATAAACTCATATGAAAGTATATGAGTACTAATGTATATAACATTTTAAAAATTATATTAAAAACAGAGCTAATAAATACTCAAAACTCTTTACAGTACTTCCTAATTATTCTATTGCACTTTTCCATCTGTGTTTGCCTACTCCTCAGCAGAAAGCCAGTTGTTAACATTTACCAGGACACCACTGTGTACGGCTACCTAATTCTACTTTATTAGTTATATACATTTCTCAGTAGATCCTCTAGTATTTTGTAGTTACATAACCTGTAAATCCAATAGAGTAAAACCCACATTACAAATAAACAAGTGAATATTTGATATGCCAATGTGTTGAGTGCTATGGAGAAAAATAGATTAGGGTAAGAGGGATAGGATGGGGATGAGTAGGGGTATGGGTTGCTTTTTAATGCAAGGTATCAAGAGAAGCATGGATACTTGAAGAGGGTGAGAACACAATCCATAAAGGTATAAGGGGGAGTACATTGCAGGCAGAAGGATTAGCAATTACAAAAAGCTCTGAGAGGAAAGGGTGCTGGTGAGTTGTAGGATCAGCAAAACTGATCAAGTGAACAATAAAGAAGTGAGAGATATCAGTGGAGAGGATTAGGAGACAAAGTCAGAGGAATAGCAGGTACTCCATTAGTGGAGGCATTGTACACCACTGTGAGGAATGTTGCTTTTATTCAGTGTGGGATGGGAAGCCATTAGACAGATTGTAGCAGAAGAATGACATGATCTGACTCTCTAAAAAATGTCTCCAGCTGCTCTTTGTAAATTAACTGAAAAAGTACAAAGACAGAAGATGGGAAGAAAATTTGGAATCAATTGTGGTTTAAACATGGTGATAGCTGTTAGTGGTAAGATTTGATAGAATTTTGGATATATTTGGGGAAAATGTGTCAGGATGTAACAAGAATTGGTTGAGGGTTGTGAGAGAAAGAGAAGAATCTAGATGTTGAAGAGATTTTTGGCCTGAGCAAATGGAGGATGCAGTTGGCATTAACTGAGAAGCAAAGAACAGAAGGAAGATCAGGTTTGGTGGGTGGGAAAATCATTTTTTCGGTTTTGGACCTGTTATATATGACATACCTGTTAGGTATCCAAGTCAATTGATATTTAAGTTCAGTGAAGGTTAGGGGAGAGATCTGGACTTGGGATATATGTTTGGGATAATTCAGCGTATAGCTGTTTTTTAAAACCATAATACTGGGTGGGCTCATCTTTAATCAACAAATGCCTATCACTTGCCCAGCTACCCTCTGTAGATTACAGAACACAATCATGAAGGACAGCTTCTCTTCTACAAACTATCATATTATTCCTAGAAAAGTATATAGAAAAGGAAACACTGATTAACTTGACTATAGTTTACTTAAATAAGTATATAAAATACTAATCTAAGCAAAGATGTTGGATTAACTGAAAAGTCTAACATTTTAAAGAAATTCAGTTGTGTTCATAATGACTGCATTCAGTTACTCAAACTAGCTTACAAAACTTAAATTCAATTTTGTAAAAAGGTTAATAGACACCTGTAGGGATAATTTCAATGAATAAATGAGCTTAACTTATAAATGATATTAATATATCTGTAAACTCATTTTACAAGAGTTTATGGCTACTTATTCTTTTAATAATCTTGAATATTCATTCATTTGTGTTTAAACAGTTAATATATACTTTCTGTTGATCAAGTAAAGATAGTATTTACTAGTTACCACACCTAAATCTCCACAAATTCTAAAAGCATGAAATATATGGGTTCTATAATTGTGTATGTAATATCATTTTTAATTTCAAGATCTTACTATTAGAGAGAAAAATGTGACTCCAGTGCATTCAAAGAAGTAAGGAGGGTGTGTAATTTTAACATATAAAAAAATTATTAGCTGAAATGCCAAACCTCTTTTAATAAGGACCTTCCAAAAGAGAGAATAAGAAAAAATTAAAGCCTGTATATTGTCTAAATGTAATGCACTGAAACCTAATAAATATTAAATTAAAAATGAAATGAATCTAAATGTTTCTTTTGGAACTCTCCCTAATACAATCTTAAAAACCTAAGCTATTTTAACCAGCCTGAGTATTTTAGACTCTACAGGCCTGAAAAAAATGGATTCTCATTTTCACTTTAAATTGCATGCAGTGTTATGAACAGAGCTCTCTAGCATTAAAGCAAGATTTAAAATTGTCAAGTTAAACTAACACTTTCTTTCATAATGATTATTTATGTTTTTCTCATTCTTCTATTTTATATTACTAGAGCAAAGTTCAGGAAATCCCAAATAGTTTTATTTATATATATATAAAACTATTTATAAAACTATATATAATACTATTTGGGATTTCCTGAACTTTGCCCTAGTAATATAAAGGAGGGTGTATGATTTTAACATGTAAAAATATTAGCTGAAATGTCAAACCTCTTTTAATAAGGACCATCAAAGGAGAGAATAAGAAAAAATTAAATCCTATATATTCCCTAAATGTAATGCATTGAAACCTAATAAAAACATATATAAATATAAATAAATATAGTTTCACATATGTATATATAAAACTATTTGGGATTTCCTGAACTTTGCCCTATAATATAAAAAACTATTTGGGATTTATATATACATATATATATATATTATATAACACAAAAATACACCAGAAGTTCTATTAATCTACTAATCAATATATATATATAAAACATAACTATATTAGGGAACTAAAGTTTGTATAGTATTTGGTACTTTGTTGTATTTTTAATTCATTTTATTTTCTTCCTAAATTATCCTGATATTTTACTCATATACAATTTTGAAATAAAGCATATTAAAACTAGAGAAAATAATGTGGTCATAATAGGTTCAATTTTGGCACTCTTACCTCTACTACAATTCCCATTTATCTTAAAATTTTTATTTAACTGGACTTTTGGGCTTCTTTCTGAAACACTTCTTTCCAACACTAAGTAGGCCTTCCAGAATAAATCGAACATGTGAAATAATTAAAATTTAACATTTTTATTTTACAATAATAAAATACAAAATTTAAAATATAAAATAATTTCTCATGCCTGCACATTACAAAGAAAACAAATAATATGATTAAGATTTTTAAATACAATAAGTATACTAGTTAAATCTGCTTTAATAGCACCATAAGTATTTATTATCCTATTAACTGAGCTTTCCCCTTGACATTGTAAGATTCAACTCAGTGAATAAATATTTTGTACCATGCACAGGATTATGTCATATTGAGATTATTGACGGTGCTTCTAATTTTGACACAGAACAAAATCAACAAATTGATGCTGAGAGAATTAAATAGTATACATCCTCATATAGGAGTGTACCCAATTATCAAGATAATAATTGTGATTACTTTTAGAACTGAAACGTTCTACACATAGGCTCCATCTAACAATAAAGAGAAGAACAATAGGGAGGAGCTATTTTTAGAAGAAACTGAGGAATCATTGCATGAAGATGGAAAGCATTCTGATGCCCAACCCCCTGATAACTCCTGCTTCTTATATGCATGGAATTCTGTGTTCAGTAATGGAAGAATTCATTCAAATGCAAGTTTGTGAGATGTCCAGCATTTCTTTATGGGCTATAAAAATTAATTATAGGAAACATCTAAAAATTTAAATTAATCGCCAGTTTAAAAAAGAGAGAAATTAATTTAATATTCTACCATGATGCCTAAAGTATAATTACATCATTGACAATATGGAGAGATGGTTAAATTTTAAAATAAAAAGTGAGGTTTGGGTTCATCTTGAACTGGCTTGCTAAAATTCTTGTTATGTTTCCTTTTCATATATAGCCGCATGTGTATGAATGTGTGTGTTTAACTGATTATGGCTTGATGTTATTGACCAAAAAAAGGAATCTAAGTCATTTAGTTCTCTATCACAAGTATTGGCTCTCCTTCACAGCAATGCCCAGGGTCCTAGGCAGGAGCCATGGGTGGCTACCACCTCCAACTGGAAGCAGGCAAGAAAGCAATGCCCAGAGTCCAAGACAGCACTGCAAAAACACCACTTTTGAGTGGCTGGCACATCACAGCCACCACCACAGCTATGGCTTCTGAAAAAGCAGCTGGATGCCACAGCCACTATACAGGAGGCCTGCCAGACACTTAACTGCACTGACACAGGAGAGTCACCAGAGGAGACTAGAAAAGAAGAGGACATCTCTCTCCTCAAAGCCCACTCCAGAGTAGTAGAAAAAGCATATGCTCTATCAGATGACCATATACCAATGTAGAGATACTAGAAGTATGAGATCCAAAGAAAACATTACACCACCAAAAGAATACAGTAATTCTCAAATGCCAGATCCTATACAGCAGGAAACCCTTGAAATGACTGAAAACTCCAAGCAACAATATTAAAGAAGCTCACTGAGATATGAGAAGACTCAGTTAGACGACATAATGAAACAAGAAAAAAAAATCCAGGATATGAAAAAGAAAATTTACAAAGAGATTAATACCTTAAAAAAGAATGTATCAGAACTCACGGAGCTGAAAGATTCACTCAATGAAATAAAAAACACAACTGATAACTTAAGCAGCAGGCTAGACCAAGCAGAAGAAAGAATTTCTGATCTTGAAGATAGTTTTTTTGAAATAACTGAGGCAGACAAACAAAATGGAAAAAAAGATTTTTAAAAAATGAAGAAAATCTAAAGAGATAGCAGACAACCTTACCACACAAATACTTGAATCATGGGTGTTCCAGAAGGGGAGGAGAAAAGAAAAGGCAAGGAAAACCCATTCAACAAAGTAAGAACAAAAAACTTCCCAGGTATAGGGAGAGATGAGGGCCTTCAGAACCAGGAAGCACAGAGATCCTCAAACAGATTCAACCCAAAAAGATCCTCTACAAGACACATTATAGTCAGACTGGCAAAGCTCAAAGACAAAGAGAGAATCTTAAAAGAAGCAAGAGAAAAGTTTCAAGTCACCTCTAAGGGAAACTCTATCAGACTAACAGACTTGTTAATAGAAACTCTACAGACCAGAAGAAAATGGGATGATATATTCAAAATACTAAAAGAAAAAAAAATTGCCAGGAAAGAACACTATACCCAGAAAGGCTATCCTTTAGAAATGATGAAAAAATAGTGTATTTTCCAGACAAACAAAAAGTGCAGTTCACCACCACACAACCAGCCCTACAAGAAACCCTCAAGGAAGTCCTGCATCTGGAATATGAAACAATCATTACTACCATGAATACACAAGAAAGAACAAAACCCAATGGTATAAAAAGAATGTAAATGAGCAAGAGAAAGAAACTAAATCTTACCACCACAAAAACCATAACAACAATGTATTAATGCCTCTGCTTTATTTCTGCTTTTGATAATTTCAGCCTTCTCTCTTTTTTTCTTGGTCAGTCTAGATAAAGGTTTGCAAATTTTGTTGATATTTTTAAAGAATCAACTTTTGGTTTTGTTGATATTTTCTATTGTTTTTTAATTCCCTATTTCATATATTTTTGTTGTAATATTTGTTATTGCTTACTTATATTAGCTTTTGGTTTATTTTGTTCTTTTTCTGTTTTCTTAAGGTAGAAGTTTCCATTACTGATTTAAGATTTTTCTTATTTCTAACACAGGTGTTCACCAATATAAATACTCCTCTAAGCACTGTACAAGCCCTGCATCCTATAAATTTTGATATGCTGCACTTTTATTTTTATTTCAAAGTACTCTCTAATTTCCCTGTGATTTTTCTTTTTACCTATTGTTTATTTAGGAGAGTATTGTTTAATTTACACATGTGTGAATTTTCTAAATTTCCTTCTGTTATTGTGGTCAGAGAACATGTTTTCTATTATTTTATATCATCTTAGTCTTTTTAAATGTATTAAGACTTGTTTTGTGGCCAAAAATAAAATTTAAATTAAATCAAAATTAAAGTCAAGAAAGAAAAAAAAGCATATTGGTTTTCCTTTAATCATTGTTTTATCTGCAAGATGGTCTAGCCCCTGCTTACCTCTCTCAACTCTCTCCTTGCTTCCCCCCCTTATCATTCCCTCAGTCTCTCATTACCTCCTACTTTCTCTGTTCCCTTTCACCACAACTTTTGAACATTTTGTTCCCTTTGCCTGGAATACACTTTCCTCTTCTCCTCATTTGGTTAAGTCCTACCCATTCTTTGGCTTATAGGTAACCTCTCCCTCCCCTATATTTTTTTGTATGACGATCTGATCCATATTTGTATTCCCATTAGAAATCTATATCCACAAAGGTGGATATATGGGTTCCATGTCTGTTTTTCCCCACTAATATAATTAAACCACTTAGTCTTGGCATTTAAAAAATATTTTTTCAATGAAAGAATAATCTATTTACAAAGTTTAGCACATACTTTCTTTTGATCTCACGACCAAAATTTATGTAACATCATTGTATCATTTTCCTAAATAGCATGTCACTATATAATTCTAATTCTTTAGAGCAGCAATTTTGAACATGGCATAAAATATCCAAAAGCAGAGATTACCATTTGAGTTTGGACTTCCAAATTTAATATAAAATAAAGAAAATAGGATAAACTATTAAAATGATGCATTTCTTCATAGGATGGTGGTAAAGTGTAAAACTATAATTCTTTGGCCAAAATAAAGTGTTCTTTCTGGAATCTTGGTTTTCAGACAACTGTCAAAAGAAACAAAAAAATAGCAATAAAAACCAAAAACAAATATTGTATATTTAAAGTAGTACCCTTCTGAACAGAGTGAGCTTCACTGTAACAAGAGACACTGCAACAGGCCTGAAGGAATAAAACAAGAATAAGGCATAAGACAAAAGATCCTCAGAAGTGGTAGCTATCATAGAGCACTAGACATCCATGTGTTCACCTAGCATTTGGGAACTTAAATTTAAAAAAGAAACATTTCTTTTGAAATGTTGAGGTGCTTTCAAACGTGGAAATTAACTTCAAGAATAAACATATATTGCAAATGATGTAATCAAAGGCATATTTAAATCTACTGAGAAAAAACAAACAAGTTTCAACAACACTTTGAGAAATTGTAAAACAAATTACTAAAAAGTTGTTTTTAATCATTTTATTTTATTTTTTTAGAAAATACCTGGTTATCTTTCAAGTTTTTAGTTTGCTCCAAGAATGAGACATTTTGAAAAGAATAAAAACATTCTGTAAGTTGATGAAGTTAAATGATACATCTGAAGCCAAATTCCATGCTCTGAAGATTGGGTACCTTCAATTTTTATGCTTTTCAAAGATGAAAACCATGATTCTAAGTACATGTTTCAACAAATCATTTTGGATAACCAGGAGGTAAAAGAGATTGTATCTTCTCCCTAAAGAAATTCCTAGTCATAAGCCAGGAATATAATACATTTTGGATAAATTCACAAAACATAGGACCCTGTACAAGTCAAGAATTAGTAGCATTTCAACACTGAAACCTTGACTATTTTAATAATTATTTTATAAGTAGTCACAGTTGTATATTTGTCAGGCTGTCTATAATAAAATTTTCTGAAAATCAAATAACAGCTTGGTCATCAACCATTTAAAAAAAAAAAAACATTATTTATGCAGCATTATGCCAATTCTCAAACCTCTCAAGTTCACTGTTACATGCATTTCAGACCCAATGTTCTTTCCCCTACTGCTTGGATTGAATATTCCCCCAAAACTCAGTCCCCACCGTGACAGTGTAAGAGGGTGGGAAATCCTATTATGGTAATTGCAAGGTGAAGCCTTAAAACAGGTGTTCAGATTGTAGGACCATGCTGTAGTGAATGGGTTAAAAATGGTGGCCATGGGTGTGGTTCAGAGGGCTTTAAAAGGAGAGTGAATGAAAAGGTTAGTCTCTCTCTCTCTGCTATGCCATTTTCGCCGTGAGATCCCTGGATCACTTTCACCACCACCAGATGTGTTCCTTGGACTTTGGACTTCCACCTCAGAAACTGTAAGCAATAGATTTTGTTTCCTTTATACAATACCCAGTTCTGTGTATTTTGTTATAAGGAACAGAAATGGACTAATACACTCACCATCCCTGCCTGGGAGAAAACTTAAATAGACAAAAGCAGCTTGGACAAGTAGAACTATCAGAATATGACCCATTTGACCCAAGATGGACTGGTTTCCATTGATTAAGAGTGTACACTCAGTTAAACTATTTACACTCTTAGCTTTTCATGTAGTTTATTTAATCCTCTCATCAACCATATGGAAGTAATAACTATCATTATCCCCCCTTTAAAGATGAGGAATTGAGGCTTAGCTAGGTAAAGTGACTTTCCCAAGGAAATTTAGCTAGTAAATAACAGCATAAGCATTGGCAAGTATGGAATCTGCCTCTAAAGCATACAAATACTGAATAAAACAAATTTCTACTGTATTTTGATGAAAGTAGAAAGCTTGTTAAAACAATTCAAATAATCGATGTATAAAGCATAATTAGCATTCCCCTATCCCTTCTAAATACCTTTAACTATTTAATGAGAACAGTCTGCTATATCCTCCCATACCTTTCTTAAGCTCCAAAAATGTGATCACATATCACTATAATAATTTGGGAATAATTATACTTTTAGTGTTAAATCACTTCATCTAAAAACACAAAATACCTTCATGCCAATTCGGCATCAATAATTATTCAAATAATTTTCTTCCTGTTAATAATATTTTAAAGTAAAATTTGTGATTCTGGGCCATTTGCGTTAAATTTGTTTTTAAGTGTTTTATAACATTTTTCATTATTAAAAAAAGAAGAGGTATGGAATACTTAATACATTTCCCTGAAACTATTTACCTTACTTGGTTACTAGTTCTAACAGATTTTTAGTTTTCCAGTCATGCAGTTGAATCATCTGTAAATAATTCTATTTCTTTTTCTATCTATTAATATCACATATTTTGTTTGTATATGTGGTGATTGCATTAGCAACAACCTAAAAACCAATGTTGAATAAAATTGTGATGATGGCTGACCTTCATGCCTCAGTCCTTCCCATTATAATGGCAATGCTTTAATATCTAGGTAGTATAATGAAGTTAATGTTGATTTTTATAAAAAGTATCATATTTAGATAATTTCTCTTTACTTATATTGCTCTTAGATTTCCAAATTCCGAAGTGTTCATACATTTTATGAAATGCCTCCCAACTTCTTTACACAAATTCATATGTGCTCTGTATGTTAATTTGATGTTGTAATAGTGCTATGGAATGAACTAGACAAAGAAGCAGTCAGCACTCAGAGCGTTGGAGAGTCAAGTATTTCTTTAGGCTGGCGGGCCCAGACAAGCTGGTGCTCCAAGCTCTGAGCCCCGAGTTTAGGTCTTACAGGGTTTATATAGGCAAACTCTTCCAGGTTTTAGGTTTCCCTTTCTCAGCATTCATGTAGCTAATATAGTAATATGTTTTGTTTGTCAGCATTCATGTAGCTATTGTGATAAGCAAGCACAGTTTACAGAAGAGGGAGTGCAGAGCAGTTGATTATCAGTAAAGCTGATACAATAAGCAGGTTCTGTTTTGAAGACAAAACAAGCTATTGAAAGAATTAATTTTGAATTTTTCCAACAATAGATTATACTAATACTTTTGTAATTTGCCAGATTTTCAATATAAACTTATCCTTCCATTACTGGAACATATCCTAGTATACCTGTTATCAGTTTAATATATTTTGACTTGCTAACATGTTATTTATTTAGAATTTGGAATCTTTATAATTTCTCTAAATTTCAAACTTAACTATTATAAAAATATCTAGTATAAAAACACAATTATTTTAAAATATTGTTATTTTTTTGCTCCTTTCATATCCTGACTTTATATTTTGATTTTGTGCCTTATTTTTTAAATAAATCTTATTAGATATTTTCTGACTTTATATTTTCCAGTTTGGTTTTATCTATCCTTTCTATACATTTAGTTCTCTATTTTGTAAATTTTAGTTTTATCTTTATGAATTATTTCTACTTCATTTGTCTACATTTTTTATAGTACTTATTCTGGTCTATTATTAATTAGAATGCCTAGATTACTCATTTTCAGTCTTTTTAAAAAGAAATATATATTAAAATAAATTACAAATTTTTTATAGGCTATAGATTTTCTTTCAGTACAGCTACAGCTGTATTCATTGCAAACTATTATTTTGCAGTAAAATATTTTGTTTTCATTATTCCAAATCCCTCTTTAATCCAGGGGCTATTAAATAAGACAAAAAACATTTTGTTTCTTTGTTTCTACAAAAGTAAGAAAGATTTTGTTTTTGGTGGTGTTAGTAGGTTTTGCTTTTTGGAGTGATTTTAAATATATTAAATTCCAATATGTAATTGTGAACTACCAAGTGTCTTATTTTTAGAATTATTTTTTCTTTATGGCCAAAGACTGTATTTTGTAAAGATTAAGAAATAATAGAAGAGTGTTGATATGTGTGTGTGTGTGTGTTATGTAGTATACACAATTTTACAAAGCTGAATAAATGTGAATATGTCATGTGAGTCTGTAATGTGTTATATTTTCTTTTTTGTTTTTACTTTGTTCTTCTCACTACCAGTGGTTCATGTCAACAAGCCGATATATAAATTTCATTTTTTTCTCTGTAGTGATAAAATTAGACATATATATACTTTAAAATTTATACACTTATTCATTTCTAGGCATTCATTATATGTATGTCTTTAAAAAAAAATAGAATTGTACCATATACAGTTTTCTACATCTTAATTGTTTTAGTCAAAAATGCCACATGGAAATTTTCTATATCAACAATTATGGCTTAATTTCATGTTTTTGTGTCTGCATATTATACGGTGTAGTATATTAATTTATTCTGCCACCTACTTCTATTAACAGACAATTTACTTTGTTTCCAAACTTTTGCCATTAAAAACACTGCCATGATAATCTAATCATCAGTATACATATATAACATATATTAATGTACTTAATGCCTTTTCGCTATGTAATAGAGCCCCTGAGGTAGGGTTGCAGGGCAAAAGTTTATCTATTTTTAATTTTAATAATTTCAGTCAGAATGAATGCTTTCTCAAGAACTGTTACAATTCATACTTCTAGCACAGCTAGCTGTGTGAGAGTTCACTTTTTCCCACTTTTTCATTGCACGTTATTCTGTCTTCTCACAATAACCTCCCCTAATACAGTCACGTGACATTAACTTCACTATATTCCGATTTCTACTGAAATTTCCCCTTACCAGAGAGACCTTCCCTTAGCAATTTCTCATAAATA
The DNA here is from genome assembly GCF_027409185.1 of Cynocephalus volans. NCBI lineage: Eukaryota > Metazoa > Chordata > Mammalia > Dermoptera > Cynocephalidae > Cynocephalus > Cynocephalus volans. The sequence goes on along the minus strand of NC_084460.1, from coordinate 99,414,608 downwards.
TCCATCATCACTCTAAATTATTCTTTATCACCTCACCTTGCTTTATTACTTTTTATAGCATTAACCAATAACCTGATAGTACATTAGTTGGATATGTGTTTACAAATTTATTATCTGTGTCCCCTGCTATACTTGCTCATTCCGTACATGAGAGAGGATACTATCTCAAATAAAATTCCAGGGGAGTTAATTCAAAGCAAGAATTAATCCCAGAATCCTGTCTTCTTTATTTACCTCATGGTCCATGATGGTTGTTCAATTGCTAGAGTAGCATTGTTTAACAGAAATATAACATGAGCCACAAATATGAGCCACATATGTAATTTAACATTAGAATCAGACAGAATATAAATTATGTTTAATATGTTTATAGAAATTAATATGAGAAGAGATTAAAAATCTATTATGAACCAGCATATCTGCAAAACAACCAAATGGAAATTCTGCAATTAAAGATATTATCTATAATTCAATTTTAAACTTGTAATTTTCAATAGCAGTTTAGACAAAGTTAAAGAGGGAACTACTGAACTAGAAAATGTATTTGAAGAAATTATCCACAATGGAACACAGAGAAACAAAGAAATGGAATATGCAGAATAGAAGTTAAGACATAAAGAATGGAGAAGGAAAGTCAAATAAAGTTCTTTTGTAGGTACAGAGGAGAAGTGAGAGAGAGTGGGAGACAGGCAATGTGAGAAGAGATAAGGAACGAGAATTATTCAGAACTGATCAAAGATACCAATACAATGATTTTGGAAGCTCAATGAAGTCTAAGCATTATAAATAAACAGAAGTTCATACATAGAGTACAGTAAAAGTGAAGAACAAAGAGAAAGAAATTATCTTAAAAGCCACCAAAAAGAAAAGTAGATAAACTTCAAATAAATTGCAGCTACAGTGAATGATAGCTGACTTTGCAAGAGCAACAAAATTTGATCCATGCCTGCAATTTGCTAACAGAAAATAACTGTCAACCTAAAATATATGAAAAGCAAAATTTACTAGAGATAAAGAGAGTAAATATGTAATAACAAAAGATACAATCAACCAAGGAGATACAATGATTCTTAATTTAATAGTATGCACTTACCAACATAACTTAGCTCACCAATAACAGCCCAATGGCAAATGGGCAAAAGATTTGCACAGGCACATTGCACAAGAGAAAAGTGTTAGGCAAATAAACAGAATGGGAAGGTGCTCAACCTTTTTAGTGATTAGTAAAATGCAAATAAAAATCAAATGACTGACTTAAATGAAGAAGTCTGATTACAGCAAATACAGGTAATGACACGGAATAATAATAACATTCCTGATGTGGAATATAAGTTTGTTCAATCACTTTGGAAAACAATTTACCATCCTACATGTAAAGTTGAAGGTAAACATGAAGTATGACCTGGTAATTTAGTACAGTCTTTAAGAAGGTAATTCCAGGGAAGATATATACCTTAGAGAATTGTTATACCTGTTTACTACAAAAGAGCTCTGCAAAATGCCACAAATTGACATTATCAGCATCACGCAAAACGTGGTTAGAAATGCAAATTCTCAGGACCCACTCCAGAACTTCTATATCAATATCTCTGGGAGTGGGGCTCCGACTTTTACCAAGTTCTCTAAATAATTCTTATGCTAGCTAGTGTTCAAAGATCACCATGCTAAGAGATACAATTGATCTCGTTATTCATGGTCCATCTTTGTGAATTCACCTACTCACTAAATTTATTTGTAACTCCGAAATTGACACTTGCTGTGATTTTACAATCATTCATAGACGTGTGCGTGTGCACAGTGGCAAAAAAATTAAGTCACTACACATTCCCAGTTGGGGTTGAACAAAAGAAATGCTCTGCCTTCTTGGTCCAATTCTTATATTGTAAACAAGTACTCTTTTTGTGGTCTATTTAGTGCTGTGTTTTTTGCATTTTTTGTGCCTTTTTTTTTTTTTTGTGGTGACTTTACTGTCTAATGTAGCCCCCAAGTGTAGTGCTGAAGCACTTTCTATTGTTCCCAAGCATAAGACAGCTATGATGTGCTTTATGAAGAAAATACATGTACTACATAAGCTTCAATTAGGATGAGTTATAGTGTTGTTGGCCATGAGTTCAATGTTAATGAATCAACAATATATTTTAAATAAGGTGTCTGCTATAGTTTGGATGTTATTTGTCCCCACCAAAACTCATGTTGAAATTTGATCCCCAATGTAGCAGTATTAGGAGGTGGGACATAGTGGGAGATATTTGTGTCATGGAGGCAGATCCCTCATAAATAGATTAATGCCCTCTGGGGAGTAAATGAGTTCTTGCTCATGAAATGGATTCGTTCCTGTGAGAGTGGTTGTTAAAAAGAGTCTGGTTTCCTGTTTCTCTTTCTCTCTCTTGCTGCTTCTCTTGGCATATGATCTCTCTGCACATGTCCACTGCCCTTCCATTTTCCATTATGAATGGAAGCAGTCTGAAGCCCTCACCAGATGCACCTGCCCAATCTTGGACATTCCAGCCAACAGAATCATGAGCCAAATAAACCTCTTTTCTTTATAAATTACCCAGTGCCAAGAATTCTGTTAAACCAACACAGAACCTATTAAGACAGTGTGTTTAAACAGAAACACACACAAAACAAATGTATGTATTGATTGGTTGATGAAAATATTGTGACCCAAGGTTCACAGGAATTGAACCCTGCATTTCCTTTAGGGGCTATGTTTTAGTATTCTCTAATTCAGTGTTCTTGTCAACTTTATAGAATAAAACTACTATAAATAATAAAAATCAAAAACTATATAAAAAAATGTTCAGAAAAGTACCGCCCATATTAGAAACCCAAAATGGGAAACAAACAAACAAAAAACCCCAAATGCCATTGACAGGAGAAAAAGTAAATGAATAATGGTATAATCACATGATGAAATATAATACAAGTGTGGAAAGTAACTACAGCTACACAAAATGATATGAATGACATAGGAATATAGTGTTAAATGAAAAAAACACAAGTCCTAGGACGGGAAATTCAATATGATTATAGTTCAAAAGCATGCAAAACTATACAACATATTGTTTAAGGATACAAACATATGTGTCAAATCATGAGGATTAAAAGTAAGGAAATGATAAGTGCCATATTCAGGATAGAGTCACTGCAGGATTGGGGGAAAGCAGAGAGATGTGATAGAGGAGAAACATTTACATAGATACAAGATGAATAGTGGGTACAAAAGTATTCAGGATATTATTAAAATGTACCCCATAGATATGTACAATCTACTATGTTAAAATAAAAAAGAATTATTTAAAAAAGTAACAGATAAAAATAAATAAAATATAGGAACAAAAGAATGGTGAATAGTTAGTGAGCTAGATAAAGGTTATGCATGACAAATGACGTCTATATCATTAATCAAAAATTTTGATGAATCTAATTAAATATACCAGTTTTAAAAACATAACAGCAATGTTATACTTATTAAATTCAGCCCCTTGTTAGTTTCATAATTCTTTTTTTCTTATTGATTTACTATGTGATAAAAATCCTAAAACTAAGACACAAAAATTTCAAAACATTTTGTTTAGAAATCAAATGTAAGAATGATTAACTTGAAGTAAATGTTAGTTTATAGAGACCTTTGCTGAAAGATAAAGATCATGAATATAAATTAATATCATTAAAGAATAATAATATATTTATCCTGTGATTTAAAGTTTATAAAACTCTTCTACATAGATTGTCTCACTTAAATCTATTCTCAGGTGTTGTCATTTACAGATGAAGACAAGATCTTTAAGAGGTTAAAAAAAAATCAAAGTACAAATATGTAGGACTTCAGATTCCAAATCTAGTGCTCTTTTGGTTCTACAGTCACAGCTATTATAATCCCTAATATTTGTATATATATGTGTGATGGTTTAAAAAGTATTTTGGGGTACATTTAAAAGACATTTGATTTTATATGACCTAATGATACAAAGCTCACTTAAAGTGAACATTGGCTTTGACAAGACCAAAAATAATATACACACATTGTTAATATAAAATGGATAAACTAATTCAAGATCATTTTCCTGACTGACTGAAGCCTTACACAATGAAGCACCAATTTTCCCACTCTTATACTTTCTGCTTTAAATATGTTTAAATCATCAAAAATTTCATTAGCCATGGAACTTTAATCCAGTGAAGAGCACTTTAAGTGATCTTCACAACTGGTCAATTACCAAGAGTGAACCTTCAACTGTAATTGTTTTATATGTGGTATAAATCTAAGATTAACTTCAAAACCAAAGTGGCTATCAACTTGATCAAATAATTAGATCACAGTTCTCTAGTCTGTCATGAATCAGAATACAAATACATTGCTTTAAAGACATTCAACATAACCAGACCACTATACTTGAATAACAATAGAGATTTTTATTTCTGCCTGAATTAAAACAAACATAACATAAAGAGCTATTCAATATTTCCAGTTCCTTCCTTTTCTAGGAAGTTATCTGTGGACATTGGAATTCACTGTGCTAAACAGTACTGTCTAAGCAAAAGCCTTAGTAAAATTGCTGAAAACATTGGAACATAAAATGAAACTCAGTAGATTTACCGAAAATATTTTTTTCCTTCACTTAACATGGTTATACAATGTGTCAATTATCTAATCACTTAGAATTCTCAGGAAGAATGAAACAACTTTCTCTATAGAGAATCAGTTGACTTTCATAATACTCAGAGAATATTTGCATAATAACACCACTACAGCTGCAAGGTTAAATCCATTAATTTATTGGGAGCAGAACAGGCTGTTCTGGTTGGCTGTTGCAAAAATTGCTTTTTGCACTTGTCTTCCCCACCATCAAGTATTTGCTGTGAGCACACAATTACTGCAGCAAAGCCTATGTTGCCAAGCAAGGAAGCTTATTTAACATAGAAAGTGGTGAACACTTCACTTTCTGAAAAAGAAAAAAATTAATCTTGAAAAGCTTTCTAATTAACATTTTCTCCTTCACCAGTTGTTTCATAGGATAAAGCAGAGGATGGCAATTTGAATGAGGGTTAACTAAATGAACCCATTTCTGCAGCAGCTCTTAAGTGCAGATATCATCCCTAAACAGTCTCTCTTGATAACTAGGAATAATCTCATAGTTTCCTTAGGTGTTTTTTAAAAATAGAATACTTATTTCCAAAAGTTGCAAAATGAACAAACCTCTCTTGAGGTTCATGTTATATATTGAAGAACTGCAGTTTAATACAGGAAAGGAAAATTTATAGCATTTTGATGAATTTATAGCAGAAATAATTATAATATGAACAGGTTAGACAAACAGTTAAATCACATCTTGAAAACCAACTGCATTCAGCCAAATATCAATAATGCAGATAATCTACATTATAACTAATCCAGGATTACTGAACCACAGGAAACAAAAATTAATGAGAACACTCACAAAATTTTTAAAAATAGGGAATTTATATAATGTTTACCTTATTAAAAAAGGAATAAATAAAGTCAGTTATAAACATAAATAATAGCATATATTTAAATATTATATTCAGGTCATAGAGTGAATTCTGGAGTGAGAGAAGAAAGAATCAAACAAAATAGCAGATGCAAAAAAACAATAAGAGGGAAAAGGAAGTAGAAAGAGAATGAAAATAACGTAAGAAAATAAACCCTCTTCCTTCATCAACCCCATCTTCCTACATCCACTCTGGGCCCAACAGAAAGGTAGATGAGTTATTAAAAGGAAATGTTTTGTGTTTTTCCACAAAAAAACTAACATTCAACAAATAATTTCAGTATGTGGGAAACATTTTTAAATGTATAAAGGGTGCATAAAGATATGGGGGAGGAAAAAAAGGGAGTGCGGTTGGGTAAAAATGAGACATTGTCTCTTGAAACAAAGAAGCTCAATATCACAGTATTTGTAGGTTTTCAGTACATACAATAACAAAGCATTTTGGTGCCTTGGTTTGAAATGCCTGTCTCACCTCCTTTTAAACATGCCAATTTTTTATAATTCCTTCAAGGCACAAGTCAAAAATACTCCCATCTATGAAGCTTTCCAGATTCACATAGTCTAAAATAAATGTTTCTTCTTCTGAGTTTCCATATAATCTATTCTTACTTCCACTATGAAACTGAATGTGTATCATAGCTACATTGTGGTTCCTTGAAAGGAGATACCATTTACCTATTAGCCCCAGCACCTTGTACAACGTCCTGCATAAAGTGGGCTTGTAAAAGATATTTAGTGAGTACCTTTTGAGTATGTTGAAAGTACTACAGCAGAAAATATTCTGTTGGCCTAATTCTCATACTTGAACGTATGTTTCTTTTTCTTTTTGTTTTTTAGATAGTCCACATATCATTAACTTAGACTAAACCTCCCTTAGAGTGGTTCTAATCAACATGGCAGCCAGAGTGATTTGTGAAAATATACATGAGTGTGTCACTCCTCTGCTCACAACCCCACAAGAGTTTCCCGTTTCACTTAGACTACAAGCCAGAATCTTAAAACGCCCTATGATCTTGATGAGCTCTCCGGCTTTCTTTGTTATTGTGCTCTTCCTCACCCCTCCATTTGAGCAACAGTGACCTCACAATTCCTTAAACACACTAGCCTCCTCTCACTTCAGGGCCCTTGCACTTGCTGTTCTCACTGCCTGTAAATGCTCTTCTCTTTAATAACCTCATAGTTCACTCCTTGAACTCCTTCAGATCTTTACTCAAAAGTTCCCTTAGTTAGACCTTCTTTAGCTATTGTGCACCTGACACTTGTGCCCCTGACACTTCCTATCCTATTTCTCATTAGCAAGTATTTCTACCTAACATATAATACACGCACCCCCATCATCATCACCATATATACATACACATTATATTATATTATATATGTATAATATATATTTATTTATCTCATTGGAACATAATCTCTAGAAGGGCAGGAATTTTTATCTGATTTGCTCACTGTTCTTTTCCCAAAAAATAGGATAGAGCATGAATCATTGTAGGGCCTCAATAAACATGTACTGAATGTTAATTGAATCAATAAAATTGTCCACACATCTTTGGCAAAGTGAGTGTCATTGAGTAGATAAATAGTTTTTGTTAGTATCTGTAGCCCTGTTCCACTTTTAAACCTTTTACAGAAATAAATAGCTATATTCCAAGGCAGGATATGACATCAGAAGCACAGGAAACAAAAACAAAAATAGACAAACGGGACTACGTAAAACTTAAAAACTTCTAGGCATCAAAACACACAATCTACACTGTAAAAAGGCAACCTATGGAATAGAAGAAAATATCTGCAAATCATATATCTGATAAGGGGTAACATCCAGAATATAGAATAAACTCCTACAACTCAACAACAACAACAAAAAAACAAATAGCCCAGTTTAAAAATGGGCAAAAGTATTGAATAAACAAGAGAAGACATGCAACAAGAAATGGCCAACAAGCATATGAAAAAGATGCTCAAAATCACTAATCATTACAAAAATGCAAATCAAGATCACAATGAGATATTATTTCATGTTCATCAGGATAGGCACTATAAAAAACAAACAAACAACCAGAAATAACAAGTGTTGGTGAGGATGTGAAGAAACTGGAACCCTTGTGCACTGTTGGTGAAAACGTAAAATGGTGCAGCTGTTATGGTAAACAGTATGAAGAATCCTCAAAAAATTAAAATTAGAATTACCATGATCCAGTAGGCCTACTTCTGGGTATACATCCAAAAGAATCGAAAGCAGGATCTTGAAGAGATATTTGCACCTCCATGTTCACTGTAGCATTATTTGCAATAGCCAAGAGGTGAAAGCAACACAAATGTACATTAATGGACGAATGAATAAAGAAAATATGGTATACACACACACACACACACACACACACACACACACACACACACACACACACACACATACACACACACACACACACAATGAAATATTATTCAACTTTGAAAAAGAAGGAAATCCTGTCATATGGTACAACATGAATAAACCTTGAGGACATTATGATAAGTAAAATAAGCCAGTCACAAAAAGACAAATACTATATGATTCTACTTATATGAAGTATCTAAAGTAGTCAAACTCATAGAGGTAGAAAGTAGAATGGTAGTTTCCAGGGGCTGGAAAGAGTGGGAAATGGAAGTTGTTCAATGGGTGCAGTTTCACTTTGAAAAATGGAAAAGTTCTAGAACTCTGTTGCACAACAATGTGACTATACTTGACACTACTGAAATGTACACTTAAAAATGTTTGATATGGTAAATTTTATGTTATGTGTATTTTACCACAATTAAAAGTTAAAGAAAAAAAGAAAAAAGGATGGCTGTAACTATGTAGTGGCAGAAAAATCAATTTTATATCCACAAATGCATATTTGTTCTTTCAGTGACTGGTTCCATGTATTGTTTTCATGTTGGTTTATTTAAACAGAGCAAAAACTACACTCACATAAAATCATTTAATGACAATTGGAAGCCATGAATTTTAAGCCCCTTCAAGGACAATCTTTTATAAAGAAATTGACTTTTTAAGAATTATAATGAATTTTATGCTGAAATATAGCTATTTTTAAATTATTGTATTTGTTTCAGAATTAATAACTCAATAATCCTAAGTAGTTAATAAATACTTACTCACTCTTGGTGCTTACAACAGCTGAGAAAACAATTTTCTCTTATCTTTAGCAATTTCAACACATCTGTGATTACTGCATAGACAGTTAAATGAGAACATTAATTATCAAAATTTATTTTTGACGTAATAGAAACCTGTGGTACTTATATGCTATTTTGTTGTTCCATGATAACTATATCTGAATACAAGTAAGTGTGTACTATGTATTTTCCTGTACATACAAACATGTTGTGGATTAAATAGTGTCCCCCAAAAGTTATGATGAAGTTCTAACCCTAAATACCTATGAATGAGACCTTATTTGGAAATAGAGTCTTTGCAGATTAGGGTGGACCATAAATACAATATCTTGTGCCCTTATAAGAAAAGGGAAATAAGACACACAGTGAGAAGAATGGCATATGAAGACTGAGAAAGAGATTAGAGTAGGGTATCTACAAGTCATGAACATCAAGGATTGCTGGCAACCATCAGAAACAAGGAGAGAGGCATCAAGGAGATTCTGTCAGAGCCTCCCATAGGAACCAACCCTGCCAACACTTTTCAGACTTCTAGCTTCCTACTTGAAGAAATGTAAACTTTCATAGAACATAATACTGTAAATCATAATACTGTAAATCCATTGATAAAATGTGGCTTCTCTGACTTGAAAGTTAAATTTCAAAAGATACACAATAAACATATGCAAAGTTGATCAACATTATTAGTTATCAAGCAAAAAAGAAACCACTTCCGATCTACTAGAATGGCTAAACTTAAAAATTTTGAGAACACCAAGCGTTGATAAAGAAGTGTTATAAGGAAGTGCACCATATATTGTTGCTGTGTATGTAAACTGGGGCACCTATTTTAGAAAACTCCCTGGTATATACTAAAGCTGAAAATATGCATATCATACAGCCCAGCAATTCCACCCTAGGTATTTATCCCCCAAAATACATACGATGCTCACTAGAACACATGCACACAAATATTCATAGCAACAGTATTTGTAGAAACAATCAAATGGTTGTCAGCACGACAAATAAACTGGTATATTTTTTAACAGAATAATATATAACTATGAAAATAAATTGACTACCACCCCAGCAGAAACACAGATGAAACTCAGACATAATTTTGAATGAAAAAAGCCAGATACAGTAAGCATATAATGTATGATTCTATTTTTACAAAGTTCAATTAAAGGCAAAACTAATCAACGGTATTAGCAGTCATGATAACGGCTACCTTTGGGGAGGAAGATGTTCCTGGAATGATGATAATATACCATTTTCTGATAGGTGGAGGACACATGAGTGCAATTTTTACTCTGAAGAAAAAGATCAAGTTGAGTACTTGTTGGCACACTTTCTGTATATGTTACATTTCACTAAAATGTTTAATTTTTTTAAAAGTTAATTTGCTGTTTGTGAGATCAGAATAGTATGTGCAGAAATGCTGAAAATTATTTCTGTATCTTCTCATCTAATCCCCAAGAGAGTTTAGCAAAGGCATTTCAATTCCTTGTGAAGTACTGCTTATAGACATACAAAACATTACAGCTTGAAGATGCCATAGAAATCACCTGCCCAAATCCAGGAGTGGGGGCTAGGAGAAGAGATAAAGAGAAGAAACTAAAGCCCAAATGAGCTAAAGTCAATCAAAAGCCAGATGCAAAGCCAGGCCCAGAACCCAGGTACTTGACTCCATGTCTTATGAGTTCCCACTACCTTGGAAATCCAGGATTTTCCTTCCATAGTGACAGGGCTCTTTGTTTTTCTCCCTTACCATTAGCAGAACATCTCTACATAATGTTCATAATAACTCCAAAGAAAATGCATTTCCCTTAAATCATATTTGGTTTTTTGTGAGGTTTTTTTTTTTTTTTTTTTTTTTTGGCAGCCGGCTGGTATGGGGATCCAAACCTGTGACCTCAGTGTTACCAGCACCATGCCCTCCTGAGTGAGCTAACTGGCCACCTCACCTTTCCCCTAATTTGTGGATCAACCAGGTATAATTTCCTCTTTCTTCTGAAGACTGCTGAGAAGTACTGCATAAATGGTCAAGACATGGACACAATTTCCACAAGACTGAGTTTAGAGACTGCCTTGAATGAAAAATGGGGCTGATATTTAGAAAATGAAAAACAGCAAGCTACCTCTGTGGCTGAGCAACTGAATGTTCCACTATGGCACAAGTTGCTCGGTATGCTATAAATTCTTCCATCTTAAGCTCTAAAAGACAGCATGAAGACCTGGGGGACTTTGTTGCTTCCAGTGATCTATCAAGTAACTTCAAGAAAGTTGAAAAATTTGCATCATTTCGCATGTGTAACACCAGGCACATTCAAACCAGTGAGATAGTAAATCAATATTCCCCTTAAATTATGAGACAAAACAGCAAGCATAGGAGCACAGCACCTGCCAGAGATAAGAGCACCAACCAGAATTATCATTCAAACAGAATATCAGAAACTAAATGTTCAGATCATTAAACCGCCCACTGTGACACACGGAATGGGTAACCTGTAAAACATTTGTAGGCATATACAATTAAAAACATACAGGGTATTTAACTGATGCCACCAATAAGAGCACTCTATTTTAATATGAAATCTGAGAATGAGATATTTATGACATCAATTGATGCTAGTATTTGAAATTAGCTGTTAAAAAATCATTAACAACTAATTGGTAGGAGACTCAATGTTTCTAAAAACCCCATAAAAAGATCCTTATAGTTCATGATTTATGTATCAATAAAGTATTACAGTCAATGTGAAACTATTTGCTTAACCACAATCTGGCTATCTTACATCTAATACATCAGATGGCTATAAGAATATGCAATGGAAGGTTATGAATTTTGTGCTAATAAAATATTTTAGACTGATGAAGAAGCAATGCCATTTACTAATTGTTTTAAAGTTAAATTTTACATGTATTTTTCCATTTAATTACAACTACTTGTTTTTACTTTAGGATATTTTCTCAGCAGTGGTACATTTCCCGCTTGTCACATTGCAAGTGGGTGGGCTAAATTGCAGTTGACCAAGAAATACAGTGAATATGGCAAACAAAAGTCTCTATTACTATTTAGTATTATTTTCACAACTGGTACATATTATATTTGAACACCCATATCTATAAAGATTTAAGTTCATTTCATCTTACTTTTAACATCACCCACTTTTCAAAATTAACTGTCAATGAAAAACATGGATTTCTCCAGTGACTAACTACTACATTTAGATAAACTTTAATTTTCATTTTTTCAAAGTAAATTTGTTAGTTTCTTTTTAATGACAATGGAATATACTTTTAAACAAAACATTTTTGTAAAAATAATACTTTGTAAACAATTATTTTAGTATTACCTAATACCAAAATTTCCAACGGAAAAGCAGCTATATAATACCAATATGGCTTTACATCAAAACTACTCTTGCTTTGTTAGATGAGTGTCAATCTATTTAAAACACATGGATGTCAGTCAGTACATACTTAACACAAAGCCACTTAAAGGTCATAAAGACTCTGTCCTGTGGAATTTCAAGGGGTGCCACTTCCTGGCTTCTATCAATGGCCCAAATGTGGTTGACCAGAGTATAACCAACATGGCCATATACAGTGGTCCTAAATAAGCACCACAGAAAATAATTCAAATATGTGAAGAATAACACAACCAAGCTAAATTTTCCATGGAAGGAATTTCTGAACACATCATTAAATCAGGATTTTTAACTGTTTTCCTACAGACCATCTCATCACATTAAAGTTTTTATTTATCTATTCCTAACTTTACTCTCAACAGGAATGCCTTTACTAACTCTGGTCAAATTATCCTGCCTCACTTATCTCCTTGTTGTGGCAAATATTCCTTTGCATCTCAAAGGAATATTTGAGATGCTCGTCAGGCTTTCAGAACACAACCAAACCACATTTCAGCAAAATAACTGATATTGTTAATAACCATGAGTCAGCTAGAAAAGGTTAAATTATGTTCTAAGTTTTCTGAATAATTAGGAAAGCAAGTTTTTAATTAAGTTGTTCAAAGTTTCTCCTATCAGTTCTCATAAAGGGGAAAACTATAATTCTGATGATATCCTTAATAACTTTTTCTATAATAAATATAGAAGCAAATTTCATTCTGCTTATACTCTTCATTTCAAGCTGAGATAATGAGACCGAGTTCAGTAAAAGTGTTCCTAAAATAAAATAGCTTTATCTGAGCTAAACTTTAAAATAACATTAACTATAAAAATAATAATGATAATTGATAGCTTATATGAATATTGTTTCCTAAATACAAGGTATTATGCTAGGAGATTTAGATAAGTTAACTTCTTTCATCTTCATCATAACCGTAATTTTGTTTTATTTTTATCCCCACAGTAGAAATGAGGCAACTGAGGCTTTCTCTGAGGTGGAGCCATAGACTATGTCCTCCTATGTAAAAACAGAAATATGTTCTACTGTGCTTATTTAGGGCCACTACATATGGCCATGTTGGGTATCCTCTAGGCTACCATATTTCATTACTTCTAGACTTGGGGAGAAGTGCAAATACCACAAGAGGCACAGGACCACTAGCAGGAACTACACATGATCCCACTGTTTAGATATGCCATATCCAGGTGGGGTTCCTCCTGGTTCTAAGTCACTACACTAAAGAGTTACTAATTGGAGAATGTTCTAACCCTCAGGTGTGTCAGGTAAAAAAATATTCAAATCACCACCAGAAGCCTAGAAGAATTAACAAATTTCATATCCTTCAAACAATTCTCCTTTAATATTAATTATGAAGGGCCGAGCCTGTGGCGCACTCGGGAGAGTGCAGCGCTGGGAGTGTGGTGACGCTCCCGCCGTCGGTTCGGATCCTATATAGGAATGGCCGGTGCACTCACTGGCTGAGTGCTGGTCACGAAAAAGACAAAAATATATATATATATATTAATTATGAAAACTAACCTATTCAGAAAAGTTGGGCAGTTATGAATGAATTGAGTAATAATATCTTTCAAGAATAAAATGTAATAATCTATGTTATTGATGAAAAATCAAGTAGTGGACTCTGAAGTGGATATTAAAAACTTTTAATCAATACCCACAGAGAATAGATGCCACCTGAGGAAAGAACTGTGAACAAGGCTAAGATTTTCTTCAGAAAATAATTACAGGTATGTTCCAACCACAAACGAATGAGCAATTTATTTGCCAAAGACCTTAATGAAGCTGAATCTTTTAATTTAAGCATACTTTATTGAGAGTGAGACCTCTATACCTGTAACAACTACACTTTTCCCTATCATATAACCATCAATAATGATACACTATTTTTATTCTATACATAAGTGTTCCAATATTGATTTTCCTGACAATTCTAAATAATGTTTTCCTATTAATAATCTTGAAAGAAATTGCAGGCTCAAACATAATGTTACTTTTAAGATAAACTAATTATATTTATAAAAGAGCCTCTGGGTCAATGGCCTCTTATGTAACACAATATTATTGCCCTTGCTCCAAAAATTGATGCACTTTCTTAGCTATAATAATAAGGCAAAAATTATGTTTCTCTTGTTTAGTAAAAAAGTACAATGCATTTTCTTTTTAAACAGAACTGTTCAGAAGGAAATTACTATTCATTTCAAATAAATTTCTCATGATACAAGCAGAAAGAATAAGAAGTGTCCAATAATTGACTTTTAAAATTGTATATGACACTTTTGATAAATCATCCTTTCACATCCTCAGAGATGCAGCATATTGGTATTATACTAAAATAGGAATCAAGATCTTTAAAGGCTAAGATTGAAAACCAGCCTATAAACTTTTAACAAATATTATGATTTTGAACAAATGACTTTATATCTTGTTGACTTAAGTTTCTATGTCTAATGAATAAAAATAATGAGGACTTTACCATGTAAAGATGACCCATCATGCAGTATCTGAAAATTGTATAAGAAAAAAAAAAGAGTTAAACATATTCAATGAAGACTGCATTTTGATAGGCAAAAAAAATAGCAAAAAAAATTGGGGAAGTTCAGACAACTGATTAGTTTAATTAAATTCACAAATGTAATCATTACAATAAACTTCCCTTCCATTAATATCTTTAACAAAAACATGTTTTCATATTTTAAACATTTATTTGTAAATATAAAATTAGAAAATATTCTACAACAGTAGCTATATATTAAACTCCCGATGGCTTATAATACATCGCATACATTCTTCTATAATCTATTTTTTTGGTAACAATAGTGTTCATTGTATTGCATATATTCAGATTCTTGCATTCATTTCAAAATTTTGTCTACAAGAACATAAAATGAATACCAACTGTTTCAAGCAGGGTCCCAGAAGTAAACAGAGGACACACTCAAAGAGAGATGAGGACAAGTTTAAGGGAACTAACAGTGAAACACACAGGGTCTCACCACAAGGTCATAAAGGTGGCAAGGAGAGAGGGAAGTGTTACTGAAACCTAAGAAGAGTAGGAGCTTCTGAAAAAAGACCACGTAACAGGAGAGGTAGCCATGGAAAGATGAGTTTGTATCCTTCCTTCTCTCTCCCACCCTCTAAACACTGGCCTATGCCTCCCACTGGCTGAACCTAGAAGAGAGGCAGAAGGCTAGTGAGTTTGGAAGATGCATGCCATTGAGATCAATTTACTGGGCCATAAAGCATGGTACGAGGAGGAGAATTGATCTAATGATGCAAGCAGAGAGGAACTTGCACATTTGCTCTGTGATAACCACTACACTGAATCTGGGAATAAAAAAATGAGTCTGCTATTGCCACTACCCTTTAAGGGTTCAATCTTGTAAGTTCTTTTCATAACTATATTTTAAATATATATAGTAAAGAATATGAACTAGATCTCAAGTTGAAAACAAAATTTAGGAATATACATTAATATTGGAAAATTCTGAAAACAGAATCATACTTCTCTGTTTCTACGTTAAATTAACAAAAATAATACAGACTTAAAAGCAATCCAAATTAATGATAGTATATAGTTTTGATTTCATATTGTAATAGCACTTGTCCCAATATGAGTTTAATTTATCAGCAATAAAAAAGTCATTTATTTGGATGAATGACTTTTTATTACTACATTATAGCTATTTAGAAAATATCATCTTTCGAAAATTATTGCATCAAAAGTCTTACCCTAAAAGACTCATAATAAAAAATAGATAGGGTTGGCTGGTTATCTCAGTTGGTTAGAGTGTGGTGTTGATAACATGAAGGTCCATGGGTTTGATCCCTGTTCCATCCAGCCACCAAAATAAATAAATAAATAAATGAAAGCAAAAGATAAATCTGAAAAATTATAGTATATATTTTCACTAAAATGAAATCATCTACACAAAAAGAAAGAGACTCCTAGCCACCATTCTTTTCAATGCTTTTCTGCCAGCTTTATTTATTTTAAAATTATTAGATCTATGTCTACAATCTAAAGAGTAGATCAATGTCAGATTTAAAATTTAAATATACAAATCAAAGTTTTAAAAAGGATTTAAGTTAAAGATAATATTTTTCTCCATATGTTACTCTAAAAATAGATCTTATTCTTTTTTAGATAAATTCCTTTGAGAGTATGATTAAAACTGTCGATACTGCCTCCACAACAGTAAACACACACATAAAATTTGGCATGTATTATACATGGACCAGTTAAAGACATAAAGAAGCAATAGATTAGAATTATTAAATACCTTTAACTACAATTTTTGGGAAATCTACACAAACAATCTAAAGTTTTTTTCTAAAGTTTGATGGAAAAGGGAGATCATTGATTATTGCAACTTCAACACAAGGGCAGAAAATTGAAATATTAGTATAATGAGTAATGATAGTGGAGTCTTATAACAGGCTACTGTTTATCCTAAAACTGCATTTATATGCTTTTTTTGTTATTTTTACTACTATATTTCATCAACTGCAAGATGCCATCAGTTGTAGATGAGCTGTTTCTTAGGTACCAGTACAAGAATAAGAAATGATTGTCAATTAAACTATTACACAAAGCTGTTGCATCACTTAGAATTCTTATTTTATACTTATTGAAAAAAACTACTTCTTAGGCATAATTTTATAACATATTAGTCTGTCCAAACACAGAAAGTAAAATATAAACTAAGTAAATTTAAGGTATTATTAAAACTTCTCTTTCAGAATCCAAATCTTCTGAATCTCTTTTGACTCAGTTATAAACATCTCTAATTTTCTGCACAATGTTCTGTGCTATCAAATGTAACAGTGATTGCAAAAAGACATACATAGGACTGTTATGTAAAATGTACAAGGACTCCTAAAACTCAACAATAAAAAAACAACCCAGTTGAAAAATGGGCTACAGACCTTAACAGACACCTCACAAATGATGACATACAGATAGAAAATAAGCATTAAAAAAGATTCCGCACATCAAATGTCATCCGGTATATGCAAATTAAAACAGGAAAGATATACTACTACACACCTATTAGAATGGCAAAAATCCAGAACACTAGCATCACCAAATGTTGGTAAGGATGTGTAGCAACAACTCTCATTCATTGCTGGTGGGACTGTAAAATGGTACAGCCACTATGGAAGACAGTTTGGTGATTTCTTACCAAACTAAACATACTGTTACCATACAATCCAGCAATCATTCTCCTCGGTATTTATCCAATGGAGTTGAAAACATGGTCACACAAAAACCTGCACACAGATGTTTATAGCAGCTTTATTCATAACTGTCTAAACTTGGAAGCAACCAAGATGTCCTTCAGTAGGTGAACGGATAAATAAACTGTGGTACATCCATATAATGGAATATTACTCAGCCCTAAAAAACAAAAGGAGCTATCAAGCTATGTGAAGACATGGTGGAAATTTAAATGCATATTACTAAGTGAAAGAAGCCAATCTGAAAAGGTGACATAGTGTATGACTCCAACCTCCAACTATGTGACTTTCTGAAATTTATTTTATCTACTCTGAGGGACCAGCAATTTCTCTCTCCTTTAGTTCTGTTTCTCTGTGCATGATGGTCCATTCTTTTTCACAAGTCTTAGTAACAAAATGTAACTGAGCTTAACCTACCCCAGGGTATTTTCCTTTCCTAGGCCATGTAAAATACTTGATTGCTATAGGTTAAATGCATCCCCAAGTTCATGTATTGGAAACTTGACCCTCACTGCAACAGTGCTGAGAGGGTGGGAAATCTAATTATGGTATATGAAAGGTATTAACAGGTGATTAAATTCTGAGGACTGTGCCCTCATGAATAGATTGATCCAGTCATGGAGTAATGGGCATGATTCAGAGCATTTTAAAAGGAGAGTAAGTGAGAAGGTTAGCTGTCTTGCTCAACTCATTCTCACCATGTAACTATCTGGTTGCCACAAGACTCTGTAGGGAGTCACCAACAAGAAAAAGGCCCTTACCAGATGTGTTCCCTGGACTCTGGACTTCCTAGACTACAAATTCTAAGAAATAAATTTTGTTTCTTTATAAATTACCCAGTTGCAAGTATTCTGTTACAAGCAACAGAAACAAACTAATTCAGTTGCTTTGCAAGAAAATACGAAGTTGCGGTTATTCCTACAATGACAGATATTTGCTTTGTTAATATAAAATGCATGCTCAGTTACTCTTTTGCCATGCTGTATATAGAATAACTTTTCTTTTCAATACCAAATATTAGTGTAATATTTCAGAAGATATTTTAGGCAACAATTAAACTTAACATGTGTAAAGCACCATAAATACCTATAACTCAATTAAAGTGATGATAATATGAATAGCTATGACAAGTTTATGCATGCATTAGCGATGACAACTACATTACCGCCCCTGCCTGGATGCTTGTAATTTTAAGATACTCTTGATAGTAGGACATTCCTGATTTCAGAGACGTCAAAATGTGTTTTAAATATTTGTATTTTAAAAATGATAGAATAGTGTCTGGCTAATGTCTGAATCCTGCTCACAGCGCCAATTGTCTAGCTAGTTGTAGGGCTGTTTTTTACCTGCCAGTAATCCTGCACCAACTGGGCTGATTGTTGAGCTAGGGCTGAGTCTGGAGCTCCCAGACTCCGCAAGCCCATTCACAGACTGGGTCACAAACCCTTCATATGCCAGGCTGGGTCACCAGACCCCACACATGCAGGTCTATGAGCTAGGTAATCAGCCAAAAGCTCCTTGGAGCCGTAGGTTGGAAAGCATGGCTGCACTGGGTGGATGGCGAAGGCCAACTCCTGCCCACCTGCTTCACTAAACTCTCTCTCTAACTCTCCGAAGAACACAAGAATAGCAACAAAACTAAAAAGATACACTGGCGCACATGCACACTAACTACACACACACACACACACACATAATTTGCTTATAAAGGATGTTGAACCACACCCAACGGGACCGAGGTGAGGGCCCTGACCAAACTATTCTATTTTCCCAACAATCCACCCCTTCAGCGTCCTCACCGTACAATCTACGTGTTCAGAATCTTCCCCGATGTTCCCTTAGCGAGGATAAATACCCTTACATTCACACATTACGCATTCTATCCCAGTCCCAAAAGTCTTTAGCTTGTTGCAGTAACAACTCAAAAGTCCAAAGTCCAAAGCTTCCTCTGAGACCAAAAGCAAAAGTTCTTCCAGCCGTGAACCTGTAAAGAGTCAAAAACAAGTTTATCTACTTCCAAGATACAGTCGGACAGACATTACGTACACATTCCCATTCCAGAAGGGAGGACTAGAAAGGAAAAACTGTCCCCAAACAAATCCAAAACCCAAACAGGGCAAACGTTAAGCACACTGGGGCATCTGGACCCCTAAAGCGTTGGGCAAACTTGCTCCTACGGCTCTGCAAGGTGCAGACCATTGAGCTGCCTGGTGCCTGCAGCTTTTCCAGACTGGGGCTGCACACTGCCAGCAGCCCCATGGTTCTGGGCTCCTGGTGGCAGTCCTGCCATCCTGGCTCCACTAGACATTTCCTCGGTGGGGGTTCTCTGTGGGGGCTCCGACCCCACTTTTCTTCTCCACATTGCTCTGTAGATGACCTCCGCAGTGGCTCCACCCCTGCAGCAGGTCTCCATCTGAGTCACCCAGCTTATTCATACATCTTCTGAAATCTAGTGTAGGCTGCCATGCCTCCACTGCTCTCACATACTGCTGGCCTGCAAACTTAACACAACGTGAACGGCACCAGGGTTTTCAGCATTTTTTCTTTGGAGGTGCTGAGGCAGGATTGCTCCAGCCAGAGCGGTTGGGATACAGGGTGCAGTTTGCCGAGGACAATGACATCTCAGGTCTGCCCTCCAAGACAACTCAGTTCCTCTAAGATGGGAGGGGTGCTCTCCCAAACTTCTCAAACGCTCTCAGGGCCTGTGATGGGTGGAGCACCCATCCAGACTTCTCAAATGGCTTTAGGGCATTTTCCTATTATCCTGGTATTTTGCATCTGGCTGCCTCACTGACAAGATGATGTCTTTAGCAAACAGTTTATCTGTCACCCTTGCATTTTTCTCCCACTCTCTGCTTTTACATTCTGGCTTTTGAATTACTTCAATCATCTTGGCTTACACCCACTTCTCACTCAGTCTCGGGCAATTCTTTGCAGCATTCACCCACACAGCTCAAACAGATGCATTTTCCCAGTCCATCAAGGAGTGGCTGCCCTGCCCCTGTGCATATCTGCTGCTCTTTTTTACAGCTGCTGCCTCAGAGACAGGCGTGTAGTAACGGAGACTAACTTTTTCACCTTTTCACCAGGTGAAAACATACTTGAAATTCTGCAGTGGCACCCATCCTCGGGTCATCTGCCCATCTGCATGTGACACTCTTTTCTCTGGTTTTATGGCACCCAGCTGGCCATCGGGTTCAAGTGGCACCCTCCGAGCCTTTTGCCTTCAGACAAACACAACATGCATTTACTACAGTCTCAAGAGCATGTTACACCATCCACCCCTAGGTCTGATAGCTGGAGTAGCCAGGGGCTCTCCCTGCACCAACTGAGCTGCTTTACTGTCTCAATTTCTCATACACAACAGGTCATGCCTGGAGACGCACGGTTTTCCCAACTCACCACTGGGTTAGTCGTCTTCCCTAGTGTGAAAGGCAGGAGTGGCCAGTTGCTGCACGTCATCCTCAGGACATTTATCCATGCTTCCAATGACTCTGCTTTCTGCCTCAAATCTTGAACAGTTTGCAGCATAGTGAGTAATAGCCAGGTTCCGGTCAGCAGAAAAGTGGCCACTGGGAACCACATGCTCAAGGACAGCCACATTTCCTCCCCTTCCCAAGGGGTTTTGCAT
The DNA here is from genome assembly GCF_027409185.1 of Cynocephalus volans. Classification (NCBI taxonomy): domain Eukaryota; kingdom Metazoa; phylum Chordata; class Mammalia; order Dermoptera; family Cynocephalidae; genus Cynocephalus; species Cynocephalus volans. The sequence goes on along the minus strand of NC_084460.1, from coordinate 99,393,647 downwards.
TGTAGTACCTGGTCTGTGCTGCCTTTCAGTACAGTGTGCAGCAACCAGATCCCAGTCAACAGGAAGGTAGCCATAGGGCACAGCATATTCACAAGAAGCCATATTTCCTCCTTCTTCCAAGGGCTTTTGGCTCCTGTACCTGCTCAGAATCCTGTCACAGACAACACCAATTTGGTGTAGTACTGCTGATGACACCAATTGTGGTGGTCTGCTAAGGCTGATGTCCAGAATCCTATCAACATAGCCAATTTGTCTGGCTAGGCTAAGGCCTGGAATCCTCACAGCGTCAACTGTCTAGCTCTTAATACTGTTCATGACACCAATTGTAAAGCTAGGTGACCACGCCAGTTGTCGGGCTCTTTTACCTGCCAGTAATCCTGCACTAACTGGGCCGATTGTTGAGCTAGGGCTGGATCTGGAGCTCCCAGACTCCTCAAGCCCATTCACAGACTGGGTCACAAACCCTTCATATGCCAGGCTGGGTCATCAGACCCCACGCTAGGTAACCAGCCAAAAGGTCCTTGGAGCCATAGGTTAGAAAGCATGGCTGGGCAGGGCAGATGGCTGAAGCTGACGTCTGCCCTCCTGCTTCACTAAACTCACTCTCTCTCTCTCTCCCCTCTCTCTCTCTCTCTCTCTACCACTCTCTACCTCTCCGCTCTCTCTCTGAAGAACACAAGAATAGCAACAAAACTAAGAAGATACACTGGCGCACATGTGCACTAACTACACACACACACACACAATTTGCTTATAAAGGATGTTGAACCACACGCAACTTGACCCGAGTTGAGGGCCCTGACCAAACTATTCTATTTTTCCAACAAATAGGTAGTTCAAATCCTCTTTATTAGTTAATGATACAAGTTCAGTAGCTAAACATATAAAGTATGTTTTGAATATAAAGCAAGTCTCATTAACATCTGAATTTTCCTATTTTTCATTTTAAATCCAGGTTACGTTACAGTTATTTTTTATTAAAAGTTATTGAAAAATATTCAAAGGGACGTATAACTTAACAGCTCACCCCAATTGATTATTTAGATTTATCAAAGTGCTTCATTATTAACTTTTACCATGTAATATTTACAGAATCTTCTTTTTATCATATGAGAAAACTTCTAAATCATTTTTGAGACGATATCTATTGAGGTTTATCTAGCCTAAGGTGGCAATCTAAAGCAAACATTATACTGATTCTCTAACAAGAAATGACTTAAATGACTGCTGTTACTATTCTAAATAGTTATCCAGGAATCTAAGAACATACCTTTTGTTAGTTTCTACTATTTTACAATGTCTTCACAAATAACAATGAATTCCCTTTAAATTTCATTGATTTTTCATTTAAAATGATATGTATGCAATCAATCAAGGAAATATTAGTTTTGGAAAAAAAGATAAAAATCATAAAATAACTTTATTACAAGGTTCATAACCTGGCCCTGGAACCAATTCAAAAGTAAGGCATTCCCATAAAGAACTGAGCCACAGGAACAAAAGCAGAGCACAGGAGCAGCTCCTCAATTTGAGTTTTTTGAAAGACAACTCTTGCTTAGATGTACATTTCTGACATTCTTACTAAAATATCAGGATCAAGTTTTTTATCCAGATCTCATGTAACTGACAAGTTTCTGGTAGTTATTTCTATGAAATAACTATGGCACTTGGGATAAAGAAACTTGCTAGTAGCACAAGTTAGGCCTTTCCAATTCACTACCAGACAACAAGAGTCTTAATTTTAGGATAGTCATTGATTTCACTTTCATAAATTCTGATTAATCTTGATTTTTAAAATCAGGAAATAACAAACAGCTTTGAAAAGTTAAAAGTTCTTCATAATTTTCTACTTCTGCTAGTAAGTCTAACTCTTATTGTAATAATATTTATTGGGCACCCGAGTGTACTTCACTAATTTTATCAAAACTGCGGCACACACTGAGACCTTGACAGCATTTCATGATTTATCAAAAGCATAGCAGAGTATAATGCAAATAAAAGGATTTGACCACTTTTTCCTTTTCTGTATGCCAAAAGGAATTTAGCCAAGGACATAAATGATGTAAAGCACATTTCTAACACACAAAAATAAAATCATCCTATTACTAAATATTATGACACACCAAGAGAGGAGGGTTAGATAAAATAAATCCTGAGATAAACTACAGCCGCTTTCCTGGAAATAAGTAACTGGAAAGTGTTTGTGTATATTCAATACATTTAGACTCACAGAAGCTCAGAACTCTAAAGCATCAATCAGATTAGGTAGAAGAACTGAGAAGGAAAAGTAAATGACTTTATTTATAGGATTTAAAGTTATAAATCAATACTTTCTCAAATTAATACCACAATTTACATAAGTTACTGAGTTTTTGACGAATGACATTAAAAGCCTTCACAAAATGCTTGTCAAGCCTTTGGTTGAACCCTTCCCTAAGCTCTCACCACTCTGCTATCATCCATACGTATAAATGCTATTATTAATTCAATAATCAGCTCATATGCTACCTCCTCTATTAAACCATACCTAGTGCTACCATCAAGAAAGTTACCTCCTATGTTGAAATCACAGAGCACAAGTTTCAGCCTCTCTCTCAGCACTTAACACATTACACTCGATATTCAAGTATTTCTTTTGCATGTTTTCTTTTCTGCTAAATTATAAACTCCCAAACGCAGCAATCCTTGCATTTATTCCACCCCAATGCCGGCTCTACCGACTTAAAAAAAAAAAAAAAAGACAAAAACATGAATATGGGGAACAATAACCCAAAGATAATAAACACACACACAAAAGTAATAGAAGCACTTGTTTACTTTCATTACTTATAGCATCCTATTGTATGAATTACCATGATTTCTCCATTCTACTGTGGGTGGACATATAGGTTTTTTTCCAGTTTGGGGCTATTACAAATAATGGTGCTGTGAATTTTCTAGTATATGAATTTTGGGAAAAACATGTGTGTTGGAGCTTAGAGTATGTGTATATTCATCTATAGTAAATATTGCCAGTTTTACAAAATGGCTTTAATTATTTAAATTTCCATCAGGAGTGTGTGAGAGTTTCAGTTGCACTACATCCATGCCAATTTATTGTCAAGTGTTTTCATGTAATCATTATGGTGGGAGTGTGGTGGCATTTTAATATGGTTTTATTTGCATTCCCTTTGATAATTAATGTGAATGAGCAATTTTTTATATGGTTACTGGTTATTCAGATATTCTAGTCTATAAATTGCCTGTTATATCTTTTGCCTGTTTTTTAATTGAGTTGTTCTTTTTCTTTTTGATTTGTAGAAATTTGTTATATTTGATATATGTATCCTTTGTGGAATCTGTATTACAAATATCTTCTCTTATTCAGTGATTTTCCTTCTCAATCTCTTAATGATGTCTTTTGATTTATAGAAGGTCGTAATTGAATATAGCATGGTCTTTTTTCATTTATGGTTGGTATTTTGTGTGTCTTAGTTAAGAAATCTTTGTCAGTCACAAAGTCATGAAGATATCCCTAGATGGCATTGTCATGACCACAGGTCTCCCACTTTGTAGAGCATAATTAACTGATGACCCCAGATGCTGCACTCTGAAATATGTCATCATATTCAGAGGGGCACAGTTCCCATAGTGTACTCCCAGCCAATGTCTGAGTATGGAAGGAATACTACGGAGAGCCTACTCCCAGGAGATGTGAGATTCCTCTAATGGATAAGTTTGGCTGGAGACTCCACCAAATTTGCTGAACTTTCATGGAACTACACTGCAGTCTAATTCTTTTCCACTCAACTTTTCTTCCTTCCTGTCCCCTGACTGGGACAGATATGAGACAGGCTTCTGGGGTGCTGGTAATACACTTTATCTTGATTTGGGTGGTGAATTACATGATTGTGCTCAATTTGTGAAATTTAATTGAGTTGTAAACATACAATCGTTTTTGCTTTTCTGTATATGTTTGTGTTATATTTCAATAAATAAGTTTAAATTTTCATTTAAAAATAAAGAAGGGGGCATAAGAAACCACTAATTCAATCTTTGAGTACGCAGTTATCAGACAATAGAATATACTCTTTACATATAATTTGAAGAACATGAAAGTCTAACTTTAGAAAAAAGCACAAACGTGAGGTTAGAAAAATGTTCCAGTATGACTCGGTCCCTTTACTTACCATATGATATTTGGTAAATCACTCAACATTTATTTTCAGTGTCCCAGTTTTTTCCACTCAAACAATGAAAGTAATAAGACCTTATTTATTACCTTAATTTTTTTTATTACTTTAATTTTTTTAAAAAAATCACTTACATAACCAAGTTTTAAAGAGATCTATATAACTGAAAAGAGCTATTAGTATAAGATGCTCAAAAACTATTTTTTGGCTTTCTCTTAATGCCTTTCCTTTATTTTATTTAGTTTAGTTTAGTTTAGTTTATATTTTGTTTTATTTTATTTATTTCACTTTATTTCATTTATTTTAATCAATATACAATGTGGTTGATTATTAAGACCCATTACCAAAACCTCCCTCCCCCCTCTCTCTCCCCCCTCCCTCCCAACAATTTCCTTTCTGGTCATTTGTCGTATCAACTTCAAGGAATTGTAATTGTTGTGTTTTCTTCCCTCCCTCCCCGTTTGTTTGTATATTTACTATTTATTTATTTTTTGTCTCCCACAAATAAGTGAGAACATGTGATATTTCTCTTTCTGTGCCTGACTAGTTTCACTTAATATAATTCTCTCAAGGTCCATCCATGTTGTTGAAAATGGTAGTATTTCATTCTTTTTTATAGCAGAGTAGTATTCCATTGTGTAGATATACCACATTTTCCGTATCCACTCATCTGATGATAGACATCTGGGCTGGTTCCAACTCTTAGCTATTGTAAACAGTGCTGCAATAATGAACATTAGAAAACAGATATATCTTCGACTTCATGATTTCCATTCCTCTGGGTAAATTCCCAGCAGTGGGATAGCTGGGTCACATGGTAGATCTATCTGTAATTGTTTGAGGAACCTCCATACCATTTTCCATAGAGGCTGCACCATTTTGCAGTCACACCAACAATGTATGAGAGCTCCTTTTTCTCCGCAACCTTGTCAGCATTTATCTTTCACAGTCTTTTGGATATTAGCCATCCTAACTGGGGTGAGATGGTATCTTAGTGTGGTTTTGATTTGCATTTCCCAAATGCTGAGTGATGTTGAGACTTTTTTTATGTGTCTGTTGTCCATTGGCATATCTTCCTTTGAGAAATGCCTATTTAACTCTTTTACCCAATTTTTAATTGGGTTACTTGTTTTTTTCTTGTAAAGTTGTTTCAGTTCCTTGTATATTCTGGATATTAATCCTTTGTCAGATGTATATTTTGCAAATATTTTCTCCCACTCTGTTGGCTGTCTTTTAACTCTGCTAATTGTTCCTTTGCTGTGCAGAAGCTTTTTAGTTTGATATAATCCCATTTGTTTATTTTTCCTTTGGTTGCCCGTGCTTTTGGGGTCGTATTCATGAAGTCTGTGTCAAGTCCTATTTCCTGAAGTGTTTCTCCTATGTTTTCTTTAAGAAGTTTTATTGTTTCAGGGTGTATATTTAAATCCTTAATCCATTTTGAGTTGATTTCAGTATATGGTGAGAGGTATGGGTCTAGTTTCATTCTCCTGCATATGGATATCCAGTTATCCCAGAACCATTTGCTGAAGAGGCCGTCCCTTCCCCAGTGAATAGGCTTGGTGCCTTTATCAAAGATCAGACGGCAGTAAGTGTGTGGGTTGATTTCTGGATTCTCTATTCTATTTCATTGATCAGTGTGTCTGTTTTTATGCCAGTACCATACTGTTTTGGTTATTATAGCTTTGTAGTATAGCTTAAAGTCAGGTAGTGTTATGCCTCCAGCTTTATTTTTTTTGCTCAGCATTGCTTTGGCTATGCATGGTCTTTTATTATTCCATATAAATGTCTGGATAGTTCTTTCCATTTCTGAGAAAAATGTCATTGGAATTTTGATGGGGATTGCATTGAATTTGTATATCACCTTGGGTAGTATGGACATTTTCACAGTGTTGATTCTTCCAATCCAAGAGCATGGAATATCTTTCCATCATCTTGTGTCCTCTTTAATTTCTCTCAGCAGTGGTTTGTAGTTCTCATTATAGAGATTTTTCACATCCTTGGTTAACTCAATTCCTAATTATTTTATTTTTTAGGTGACTATTGTAAATGGGCAAGCTTTCTTGATTTCTCTTTCTGAATGTTCACTATTGCAGAATAGAAATGCTACTGATTTTTGTGTGTTGATTTCGTATCCTGCTATTTTGCGAAAATCATTTACCAACTCCAAGAGTTTTTTTGTAGAGACTTTAGGCTGTTCGATATATAGGATCATGTCATCTGCAAAGAGGGACCGTTTGATTTCCTCTTTTCCAATCTGGATGCCCTGTATTTCCTTCTCTTCTCTGATTGCTCTGGCTAGTACTTCCAACACTATGTTGAATAGGAGTGGTGAGAGTGGACATCCCTGTCTAGTTCTTGTTCTTAAAGGAAAAGCTTTCAGCCTTTCCCCATTCAAGATGATTCTGGCAGTGGGTTTATCATATATGGCTTTAATTATGTTGAGATACTTTCCATCTATAGCTAACTTATAGAGTGTCTTCATCATGAACGAGTGTTGAATTTTATCAAATGCTTTTTCAGTATCTATAAAGATGATCATATTGTTCTTGTGTTTGATTTTATTGATATGGTTATCACATGTATTGATTTGCATATGTTGAACCAACCTTGCATCCCTGGGATGAATCCTACTTGATCATGGTATATAATTTTGCATATGTGCTGCTGTATTCTGTTAGCTATTATTTTATTAAGGACTTTTGTATCTATATTCATCAAGGATATTGGCCTGTAGTTTTCTTTTTTAGTTATATCTTTACCTGGTTTTGGTATTAGGGTGATGTTTGCATCATAGAATGAGTCTGGGAGAACTGCCTCTGTTTCAATCTTTTGGAATGGTTTGTAGGGAATTGGTGTCAATTCCTCTTTGAATATCTGGTAAAATTCTGCTGTGAATCTGTCTTTTCCTGGGCTTTTCTTTGTTGGGAGCCTTCTGATAACAACTTCAATCTCTTTTATTGTTATTGGTCTGTTCAGATTTTCTACATCTTCTTGGCTCAGTTTTGGTAGCTTGTGTGTGTCCAGAAATTTAGCCATTTCCTCCAGATTTTCAAATTTGTTGGCATATAGTTTTCTATAGTAGTCACAAATGATTCCTTGTATTTCAGATGTATCAGTTGTAATATTGCCTTTATAATTTCTAATTTTTGTTATTTGGATCTTCTCTCTTCTTTTTCTAGTTAGCCATGCTAATGGTTTGTCAATTTCATTTATCTTTTCAAAAAAACAGCTTTTTGATTCACTGATCTTTTGTATTGTTTTTAGGGTTTCAATTTCATTAAGTTCTGCTCTGATCTTAATGATTTCTTTCCATCTGCTAACGTTGGGTTTGGATTGTTCTTGTTTTTCTAGTTCTTTATGGTGAAGTATTCGGTTGTTCACTTGCCATCTTTCCATTCTTCTGAAGTAAGTATTCAATGCAATACATTTCCCCCTTAGTACTACTTTTGCAGTATCCCACATGTTTTGGTATGATGTATCATTGTTTTCATTAGTTTCAATAAATTTTTTGATTTCTTGTTTGGTTTCTTCTTGGACCCATATGTCTTTAAGTAGAATGCTGTTTAATTTCCATGTGTTTGTATAGTTTCCAGTTTTTCATTTGTTATTGATTTCTAACTTTAATCCATTGTGGTCTGAAAAAATACATAGGATAATTCCAATTTTTTAAAATTTGTTGAGACTTGATTTGTGACCTAACATGTGATCTTTCCTGGAGAATGAGCCATGCACTGATGAGAAGAATGAATATTCTGAGGTTGTTGGATGGAATGTTCTGTAGATATCTGCCAAGTCCAATTGGTCTAGAGTGTTGTTTAGATCTTGTGTTTCTCTGCTGATACTTTTCCTAGATGATCTGTCCAATATTGATAGTGGGGTTTTCAGGTCCCTTGCTATTATGGTATTAGTGTCTATTTCCTTCTTTAGGTCTAATAGAGTTTGCTTTATAAATCTCGCTGCTCTGACATTGGGTGCATATATATTTATGATTGTTATGTCTTCGTGATGGATCGATCTTTTTATCATTATGTAGTGACCCTCATTATCTCTTTTTATGGTTTTTAGTTTCCATTTTATCAGATATAAGAATAGCTACCCCAGCTCATGTTTCATTTCTGATAGCATGGTAAATCTTTTTTCATCCTTTCACTCTTAGTCTATGTGAGTTTTTATAGGTGAGGTGGGTCTCTTGAAGGCAGCATATAGTTGGGTCCTCCTTTTTAATCCAGTCAGCCAGTCTGTGTCTTTTGATTGGGGAATCTAATCCTTTTACATTAAGAGTTGTTATTGAAAAGTTTTGATTTACTCCTAGCATTTGATTAATTTTTGTTTGGATGTCTTAAGTGTCTTTTGTTCCTTTCTTTCTGATTTATTGTTTGTTTTCTGTATTTGTTGGTTCCTTCAGTTGTAGATAAACTTTTTTTTTCTCTTCATTGTTGGCATTTTTATTTTACTGATGGGTTTTGATTTTTCTTGAATTTTTATGGCAGTGGTAGTTATTTTTCAGGTACCAAACCCAGTACATCCTTGAGAATTTCCTGTAAGGGTGGTCATGTGGTAGTGAACTCCCACAGTTTTTGTTTGTCTGAGAAATATACTATTTGCCCTTCATTTCAGAAGGATAGCCTTGCAGGGTAGAGTATTCTTGGCTGACAATCTCTGTCTTTTAGTATTTTGAATATATCATCCCATTCCTTTCTGGCTTTTAGGGTTTGTGAAGAAAAGTCTGATGTTAGTCTGATTGGGGCTCCCTTATAGGTGATTTGACACTTCTCTCTTGCAGCTTTTAAGATTCTCTCTTTGTCTTTGAGTTTTGCCAATTTGACTATAACATGCCTTGGAGAAGACCTTTTTGGGTTGAATACATTTGGGGATCTATGAGCTTCCTAAATCTGAAGATCTGTGTCTTTTCCTATACCTGGGAAGTTTTCTGCCACTATTTTGTTGAATATGTTTTCAATGCAATCTCCTTTTTCCTCCCCTTCTGGAATACCTGTTACTTGGATATTTGAGCGCTTAAGGTTGTCTGATATCTCCCTTAGATTTTCTTCAATGTTTTTAATTCTTTTTACTTTTTTTTTTTGTCTGCCTGTGTTATTCCAAACAGCCCATCTTCAAGGTCAGAAGTTCTCTCTTCTGTTTCTGCAAGCCTGCTGATTAAACTCTCTGTTGTGTTTTTTATTTGGTTTAATGAATTCTTCAGCTCAGCAAGCTCTGCTACATTCTTTTTCAGGGCATTGATTTCCTTATACATTTAATCTTTCAGGTACTGTATACTTTTCCTCATCTCATCATGTTCTCTAGCTGAGTTTTCTTGTATCTCATTTTTTCCCTTAGAATTATCACTTGAAATTCCTTGTCAGACATTTCAAGGCTTCTTGTTCTACTGGATCTAAATCTTGAGAGTCATTGCCCTTTAGTGGTGTACTTTCTTGATTTTTCATATTTCTGGTATCTTTCCTTTGATGTTTAGTCATTGTGGCAGGGGATTTCACAGTCCACTGGTTTGACACTATTGTCTGGCTCGGATGCTACTGGGACTGCCAATTTGGTACGGCTGCCTTGGTTGCCCACTAATGCCTTGGGTGAGTGGTTGCCTCAGATCTTGGGCCTCTCAGGGGAGGTGCCTCTCTGGCCAGCATGCACTTGGCCGGGCTGGGGATGGAGTTGGGCAGTGGTGGCAAGGCCTACCTGCTGGGTCGTGTGCTGGCACCACAGGATGTGTGGTCTCCACAGTCTTGGGCTTCTCCTGCTGGGCACCTCTCTGATCGGCGTGCACTCAGTGGGGCTCGGGATGTAGTCAGGTGGCGGCAGTGAGGTCTACCTGCTGAGTTGTGCACTGGCACCACAGGGTGTGTACTCTCCAAGGTTCTTGGGCCTCTCTGGCTGGGCACCTCTCTGTTCAGCATGCACTCAGCAGGGCTGAAGATGGAGTCAGGTGGCAGCGGCAAGGCCTACCTGCTGTGTCACATGCTAGCACCACAGGGCACATTGTCTCTGCCGATCTTGCTTAATGCCTTTTCTTATCATTGTTTGTCCATATGCAGTACCAGCTTTACTACAGTTCATCCAAAGGTTTGGTTTGCCTCTCGGATAGACTATGTAATAAACTGATTTTTCCCCTCAGTTGTTAACTTTCTAAAGCCCAGATGAAGCTAAAATAGGCATTAAGTAGCAACTGTTGTGTTGGTTACCAAGGAACTTAATTCCAAGTAGTGATAACAATGGAGCAGAAAATTTGGTGGTTAATGATACCACACGAATATATTATCAAATTTTCATAAACATTAGCTCTTAAATCACGTTCTAAATGATAGCACAATAAAAATCTAAAAAAAATTAGATTAGGACATATTAAGAAAAGTTACATGAAGTAGGAATGTATTTTTTTTTTCCCCTGAAGAAGGTAAAGGAACACCAAAGACATTATTAAAGAAACTGGTTAGTTCTTCTAGACCACGGGTAACTAAAATTTTAGAAAGCAAAACTGAAGATAAGGGTGAACTACTGAACATACATGCGTATGATGAAATTTAATTTATGATTAGGCACAGTAAGAAATTACAACAACTAATAATAAAATAGAACAATTACAACAATATACTGTAATGAAAGTTATGTGAATGTGGTCACTGTCTCTCTCTCAAAATATCTTATTGTAATTGTACTGAACTTTCTTGTTGACCACAGGTAACTGAAACCATGGAAAGTGAAACCACTGATAAGGGGGATATACTGTACTTATGTGTGTGGATGTACACACCCACACAGCACCCTTTAACCTTTGTGTAAAGGAGTTTTGGTTTACATAGAAAACATGTATCTTCAACTGTCATCATCACTGTGAAGCTTTGCATTTTATTGCCAGCACCTCCTGTTTATAGAAGTGTACAGAATCCTACAATGTTTGGGGATGAGACTTGAAAGTAAACACTATATAATATTCTTCTTTTCATCACAGTGCCAAGTACATGGTCGGCATGCAATGCATTTGTGTTGAACAGATGAAAGAATAAACAGTCTATCAAGAAATTCAAGTGACAAAGATTGTCACTAAACACCTCCTTAGGCCATTGATGCTGAGTCAATCCTAGAGAACAGAATTTAGATCTCTGCTACTTCACATGAGTCAGGTTCTCCATAAATATTCCATTGACCATGGCATCAGCCCTCAGATGTGTCTTGCTTAGACCATATTTTTTTCAACTTTTCAATTAGTTGCTAACATTTAAATAACAGGCACATCACAAAAAAATTTGGATTTAGAGCTTCTCTCAAAAAATCAAAAGTCTGGCAACCCTATCCCGAGAGCTGCTCAAGGCAACTTCTAGTCACACCAGAATCTTGTTGCTGCCTTAAGACAGGCATATGTCTTCCAGTTTACCATGTCACTTCTCAATGTCTTTCTTGTACTTAGTCTGCTTCACCCCTATACACTCCTGGGCCACTGCAGGTATCTGATTTTATAACTTCTGTTATGCACAAACTTCATAACTTATGTTGTCGTACTGAAACCAGGTCACAATTTTGATAATTACTAGCAATGCAAACTTGAGCAAGTAATTTACCCTCATGGAGTCTAATTTCACCAACTATAAAACTGAAGTAATACCCTATCACATCACAGGGTGGCTGTAAGAAATAAATGAAATTATATATGAAAGGCTTTGTAAACTCTTAAGGCCATATATATAAATTAGTATTATTTTTGTTATTAAAGCTTCAATAAGTAACAAAGTAATCACCTGTAAATATATTCATAAACTAAATGTAGAGTTCTTAAATCAATAGGTAGGAAAAGAAACTGCAAGTGCTAACAGTGACTTAGATGTACTATCAAAAAGTGGTGAATATTAGAATACAAGCAGAGAATATGTCATCACTTGGGGTTACTTTTGTCCAATATTCTTATGCTAAAAACAATTTAATCAAGTTTAATGTTATTTAAAGAAAAATAAGATCAAATTAATTTATTAAAATAAAAGATACAGAGCAGCAGGGTATATAAGTATTCTTATTCAGTAGTTATTCCTGGCTCGTCTATAAAATAAATATTTGCTTTCAGCACAAAGTAGTAACAATAAATTTTAAATACATTTAATAGTAAAGTGTCATTCTGAAACCATAAAATTACTTAAGGAAAATATAGGGGAAACACTCTAAGGTAATGGGACTGGGAAAAGACTTTATGAATAAGACCCCAAAAACATAGGCGACAAAAGAAAAAATAAATAAATGGTATTATATCAAACTAAAAAGCTTCTGCACAGCAAAGGAAACAATCAATAGAGTGGAAAGACAACTTATGGAATGGGAGAAAATATTTGCAAACTATACATCTGACAAGGGATTAACATCCAGAATATACAAGGAACTCAAACAACTATACAGTAAAAAACCAAATAATCCAATTAAAAAATGAGCAAAGGAGATGAATAGTCATTTTTCAAAGGAAGAAATACAAATGGCCGACAAGTACATGAAAAAATTCTCAGCATCACTAGTCATCAGAGAAATGCAAATCAAAACCACACTGAGATATCATCTCACCCCAGTTAGACTGGCCATTATTAAAAAGACAGAGAATAACAAATGCGAGGATGTGGGGAAAAAGGAACTCTTCTACACTGTTGGTGGGACTGTAAATTAGCTCAGCCATTATGGAAAACAGTATGGAGGTTTCTCAGACAACTACAGATAGAAGCTACCATATGATCCAGCAATCCCACTACTGGGTAAATACCCAAAGGAATGGAATCCATCAGGCTGAAGGGATACCTGCACTCCTATGTGCACTGCAGCTCTATTTACAATAGCTAAGATATGGAACCAACCTAAGTGTCCATCAACGAATGACTGGATAAAGAAAATGTGGTACATATACACAACAGAATACCACTCAGCCATAAAAAAGAATGAAATTTTGCCATTTGCAGCAACATGGATAAGTGGAGAAAATTATGTTAAGTGAAATAATCCAGACAAAGAAACAGAAATACTGCATGTTCTCACTCATAACTGGCTGCTAGGAAGGAAGGAAGGGAGGGAGTGAGGGAGGGAAGAGGTGGGGAGGGAAGGAGGTAAGAAAGAAAGAATGAAGGAAAGAAAGAAAGACAAGACCACAACAATATGTTGAACTTTCAGAAGGAGAGAACAAACCTAAGAATGCTAGAGATCGGGGGAGGGTGAGAGGGGATTTGGGAAGTGATAGGTCGGGCAAAGGGCACAAAGAAATATCATGATTTGTAAGAATGAATATGCTAATAATAAACTTTTAACTTTTTTTTAAATTTAGAAGACAAACAATAAAATAACTTTTGTGGCATAAAATAAAAACCTGTATCCAGGTAAAAAAAATAATGCAACATATATGGTAGAGAAAGAAATAATATTCTGATATCCGAAGAGCACAAATGCAAAAGGAAAAAACTACCTGAAAGAAAAATGTGCAAAGGGTATAAGCAGCTAAGTCACAGAGAGGGCAAAAAATACAAAACAACCATAAACATTTGAAAAAAAAAAAGCAAAGTGTCATAAAGAAAAGCAACTATACTTAAAGTAACTCTGTTATAAAGAGCTGTAAAATTAAAATCTAAGTATCACTATTACTTAAAATTTTATCTCGAAAGAAGTCTTAATTTTAAAAGCATTTTTTTACTCTTTATTGATATTGTTTTTGTTTCAGCCAAATTCTTCCTTGAATCAATACATATATATACATTATGTAATATATACATAATATATATATAATCTTAAAACTGGACCCCTCTATTTCTGAATAAATTTTCAAAAAAAATCCTATTCATAGCATATGGTAAATTTTGTTATGTATATTTTACCACAATTTAAAAGAATAAAATAAAATAAAAAATAGTTGGTTTGTTCTTATAATGTATATTCTTTTTTTGCTTATATTAATTTTCATCCATCATTCACTCACTTTGAAAATATCACTTAGTTTTTTCATGTGTTCCCTCAGCCAAACTAGAAAGTAAAATGAACAGGAAAGTTCCTGTTTCTACATTCTATTCTAATTCTACTTCTATTGCATGCTACCCCATGATCTAATATAGCAGTAGTTCTCAAACCTGGTTTTATTTTTAAAAAAACATGGACTTCTAGGCCACATCAGAACTATAGGATCAGAATTTTTTAATGGTCTTACTGAAGACTTTTTTTTTTTTTTAACAGCTCACTAATTCTGATTATAAACCTTGTTGGGAACCACTGTAGTATTTTATTTGGTGTGTGGTCTCAGTTGAATGCTGATAGATTAACTGATTTTTCAGGGTTGTTGAAATACTACATTCTAACTTTCCCATTAAGAAATAAATACATTTAGGAATAACGAAAGATTCTCAAATTCCTTTCCACACTAAGTAATATAACATGAAAGTTTGCATTGTCTGTCATCCACTATGTAGACCCTTGTGGTTAGCAAAAGGAAATAATATATTCTTTCTGTACCTAAGGCCCTTATAAGAACAGCATGGTTCCAAAAAGTCTAATAATCTCCATAGATCTATAAAATTTGATGGCAATATAATTATAAATCCATCTTAAACTGTAATTCTCTTTAATACATGCATGAATTATATATTCCAGGCTAGTATATAAGGCTGAAATTCTCTTAGTAAGGCTGATATTGGAAAATATACCTACTTAACTTATGAGGGCCTAACCAGAAACATGTATTTAAATTGACCCAAGATCTTATAATGTATCTGTGAAAAAACTTATAAAAAAAACAAGTTATCTTTAAAAGTTATAGAGCATTTAAAAAACTGTGTTTCTATAAGGAAAATATCATCTCTTCGGAAGGGGAAAGTATTACCAATTACGTGGGCACAGACCCTGAATTTTCTTCTCCTCCAAACACATTTTCACATAAACATCAAATACATTTTCTTAATATACAACTCTAATGCAAGTCATCTTGTAATTAAAACAACAGCATGAACAAAAAGTGCCAATTCCTGTGGCCTTTTGTCTGTTAAAACAAAGCCCAAACTCCTTAATCTAACATTTAAATTCAATAAAATCTAACCCCAACTATTTTAGAGGCTTGTGCGACCACACTATTTCAGTTGCTTATTACAACAAAGTCAAAATTATCAGACACCAAGAAACTGAGCTGTGTTCCACTCTCCATTTATTCCTTCCTTAATGTGGTATCTAGTGATGCCCAGATTCTCCCAGGGCCTTTCCTACCTGCTACATGAAGGCAGGGTTCTTCATCTGTGTGAAACTGGCCCCAGAGCTGGGGCAGCAGCTCTCTGCAATCAGGGAATGGCCCAGGGCTCTGTGAGCCTGGCAGAGTGAGAGAGAAAGCATTCCCATCTTTTCATCACTTTCCTGATGTCAGAGAAAGTGGTCCCATCATAGTCTCCAGTCACAACTCTTATTCCAGATCTCTCGTTGTGCTTTTTCAGAAATGTAATTTTTAAACATAATTTTTAAAGTAAGCATCATTTTAAACCAAGAAATACTTTCCGTTGGGGGTTTACAAATGGCATTTGTTCTACTATCTTTTTGCAGATGTTCAGCTTATCTTTGAAAAGAGGCACAAATAGTAGCTTTAAAAACCTTTCTTAAAAACAACAGATAATATTCATAGTTTTTAAAATCCTATCTGCAATCCACAAGAAAGAAAAATCATTATATAGGTGGCTCCACTTAGGAGTTATTCCTGAGTCCTCCCATAGTATCAGCTGATCCTCCCCCCAGTTTTTCATACCGTGCCTCTTAACCTCCAGTCATTGTGGAATAGCATATGCTTCTTAAACAGTCTTACTCCTTCTTAACTGCATACTTACAGTCACGTAACATTTTGTACCTAGACATCCTTCATTGCTATCTCTACCTAATCCCCTCCTTGGTCTCTTCCCCTTGGCCCTTTTTCCTACAGGAAGTGAGCTTCCTATGCCCACCCCCATATCTGAATTCTCATCCACTTTTATTTGTGCCCCACTTTGTGCCCCAACTTGTGCCACATAAACATAAACTCCACTTTGTGGTTCCTTGCACCAAAGAAGTTTAAATACAGATTGCATAGCCTTTGTCAGATTATATGCTAACTGAAAGCAGAAATTTTGTATCATTTATCTTTGTCTAACCTGTAACTAATATCAATAATTTATAGCTAATATAATAAGATAAGTAATATCTTATCAATAATTTTTAGTGAATAAATGAATAAATATTAGAAAATGACTTGCCACCTAAAAAGCTAACCTTAGTAAGATCATTTTTTAATATGAATGGATCTCTTTGGTTAAAAACAGAACAAAATTTTATTATGAACTACTATGGCGGTAAACTTAACTTTGACACATTTTCATAAACTGAGCTAAAAGGAAGTCTGCTGTCTGTAACAAAATAAAAGAAATAGAGAATCCCTTCAACTCCTGCCTTTTTCTTTTCCATGTATTTTTTATTATGTATTCTTCTTGCTCTAACTGCTGTTAGGTTCACGGTCTATAATGATTAGGCCTCTAGGTCACTGTTGTATCTAAATAGCAATATGATATTGCAACTCTTAGATACCAAGAACTTGCAATTAGCTTCTTATTCTAATTATGCATGCTCAGTAATGGTATTTCCAAAAGCAATGCACACCAATGAAACTAAATCATCATACAGAAAATTTCTTATATTCTGAAGTCAAAATATTATGGCCATTCTCTGTCTTCCCTTCTTCAAACCACTTCAGTACCTATTATTTTATTCACCTATTTGCTTATATTTATATTGTCTCTCTTCAACAATATTCACCCAGCCACCCATACTGCCACTAGCATGTAAGCTCTATGAGAGCAGGGACACTCCCTGGTCTGAAAGCAGTGTCTAGCATTACAAGAACCACTGTATAAATCTTGAATGTGTGCACTGTGTTACTAACTAAGCTTTTCCTTTCTTAAAATTATATTTTTACGTCACTGAAATGATATTTTTATTCTAGAGTCAATATATATATATTTTTAATTGAAACAAGCAATTCAGACAGCAACAGGTCTCTGACGTGGTTCTTGGAAGAGGAGGAGGAAACACAAGGAACTTGTAGCATACACTGTGCAGTTGCTCCTGATTTAGGGAGTCCAGACTGTAGGCTGGATGTGGTATGTGTCAGCATGCATTTTTTAATACTTTCCCCTCAGATGACTTTTTTTTCTTGGCAGAGTCAGAATTTGAATCCAGAGTCCATGCTCTCAACAGTTGAATGTCTTCTCTTATACATTGAATCATTTCAAGTGTTTAGTTTCCAACTAGAAGAAAGCAATGCCAGGACCAGTAACTGACTTTACTATGCCTCAGGCACACATGCAAAATCCAGCACATTCTGACTTAAAGGCCTGAACTCCACATCAGGAAAACTAAAGGCAAGAGGATACCTGAAGGCCAGACAACCTGGCCAGGTTGGCTCCTGAATGAAGCCCTGGGGCAAGCATCCCTTCCGGTTTGGCCTGGCCTGTCTTGCGGGGGCCCCCATTGTCAAGGCTAAGGGAGGAGGGGAGGGCAGAAGTCCAACCTATAAGGTTCCTTTGTATTTCGGTAGGCTCTCCTCCTCTTTCCCCTCCCAAACACTGGTCAATCTTATATAAAAATGATTTGGGGCTTGCCCGTCTAGAGATATCATAGACAGCTGGTGACTAGTTCTCTAGATGCATTCTAACAGAACTCCCTAGGACCACACAGCCTCTGAGGGGTGGACATCCCTTAAACCCCTTCTCTGAAGCAGTGCCTAACATGAGTTTCAGGAAAAAAAAGAAATATGCAAATTTTCCAATTGCTAAAGAACTTGATCATTATTTTTACATGGTAGGTGTCAAACTATTATTTTTAGATTCCATTGGATATAGTCAATGACAGTATTAACAAAACTTAGCAGAAATTGCATTCTTTGGAACAGAAAAACATGATGAAAAACTTAGGTGTGAATTTTAAAATATGCAAGAAGGGACATAATTTTTCAAAATTCTTTTAAGGAGTATATGAGCAAAAGCAGTTTGAAGATCACTAGACTTCAATACGCAATGCTCATTTTCTCGCTGCAGGCTAGGCCAAAGAATCAGTTAAAAAAAAAAAAAAAATCTGCAGAAAGGCTATTCCAGTGGTGTGTGCTGGCAAAGGTTTAACCACAAGTTCTTGGGGAAGGGGAAGGGGAAGGAGAGGAAGGTAGGATCCCTGATTTGTAGCTTTTGTAGTGGTGTAATTACTACAAAGCTGGTTTCAAACTGCCAATATGATGCCACTGAACACAAAGTCACTCCATGCGAAGCTGGGAAAAGAGTCACAAAATGAAGTTTAGCCTCCTGGTGCCAAACGTCTTCTGTACACCCCTGGGTCCTAGTTTGATCTCCATTTTTAATTCAGGATATGGAAAGTTCCATCATATGAAATAACTCCATCATATATAAACTTGTAATATTATGCAGGTGAATGAAGTTTTTAAAGATAATTAAAATTTCTAGAATTAGTATATACCATGATACCACACAACCTTAATTAAGCTAACCAGAAATAAGTGACAAAGATTTTTAACTAGCCAATGGAGTTGTCAAAAATTCCATTCATCAAGTTACAGATGCTATATGAGAGAAAGACTACTTGAAACAGGTACTGGGCTCCTTACCAGCAGGGAGACAAGAAAAGGCAAAAAGAGAATCTCAAGAACCACAAAAATCAGATCAATCCATTAAAAGAAAGGGCAAAGAGTTCTAGCTATCTAAATAGTTCAGGAAGACATGACTATGTTATTGCAGAAGGCAAAACAGACATTTAATAATTACACCAACTCCAAAACCTCTAGAAGAAGCAAAATAAAGGGGAAAAACATGTTCCTTACACGGCTTAATGAAGCAGAAAAAAAAAAAAATTTTTTTTTATCAAGAATGAATAAATTAAAGTTTCCCTAAGCATTTATTGGAAAATCCATTCATGTGGAAAAATTCCTTCACCAATATTTCTGAATACTAGTAATATGCAATATGCAAAAGCATATTTTATATTTATCTTTATTATTTCTATAATCTGATATTCTTATAGTCTTCTTAATTGATTATGCTCATAGTGTTAACATAATATTATCAGTTTTTTAGAAAGTCTAACCATCCTTCTGTAATATCTTCTACTGCCATAGCTATACTTCTGTTCATGCCATTTTCTGTGCAGAAAATGCCTTTACCCTCTCCTTCATCCTTCACTTGTATTTCCAACCTCAGCTTAGATGCACCACTCTGTTTAGCCTTTTTTGACAACCCCAGCCTGAGTTAGGGTCCTTTGTCCCACAGCTTCTTATATGTACTTCTACTATATTAATAATAAAATACCATATTGTAAAATTGTTCTTCACTAAATTCTGTTTTTTAACAACAGATAAAGAAATTTATTATTTTTTTTTTACTATTTCCATGGCCTACCAAAGAGACTGATATAAACCAGACACTCCATAAGTATCTACTGAATGAAGGCCACGCATAAAATCCTTAAAATCTTGTCATTGTGATTAAAATAATGCAATAAGCTCACACTGTACATTTTAATAAGCAAGAACACAGCAAATACTTTTTATTTAAATTTCATTTCCATGGCAATAAAAGGCAGCCTGTTTGCAAGTGTGAAATTCAGTCATGACCCCGTTACTATGATTTTATTTGAAAATGCAACTATTAATGTATTTTACTGATACTTATTTATTTTAAATAAATATGAGCACTTTAAATATTTAGTAATTTAAGAATAGACTACCCATTTAAATTATTTCTGACACACTAATAAAAGATTCACCAAGACATTGCAACAAATATGTATTATTTGTAAACATGATTTGAAATAAGAATTAGTAGCAGAGGAAATCACATAAAATTTGGATTTATTAAATCCTGAAATATGCACACATACATACATATGCATTTATGTATATGTGTGTGTGTGTATTTCTATAAGTGAAAACAGATCAAAGTGAATATATAGCTCTTTTTATTTTTAACATAGCATTATATGGTAAATATTTCCTTTGTCATAAACTAATCTGATAAAATATCCTTAAAACTGTGTAATATTCAATATATGGATATCCTATAAATTATTTAACTGTTCTCTTATACTTGGACACTTCACAAATATAAAAAGTTTTCAATTAACATTACATATAATTTTTGTCTTCCGTTCTAATTACTTAGGCTAAAGGAAACTATTTTTCTTGCTTTTTTATCTCTTTTTCTACCCACTTGGGTATTTTTTTTTTCAGATGAGTATTTTTTAAAAATAAAAACAAGATGCCTTCAACAAGTAAAAACTAACACTTGCATTTTGATATTTTGTTGGCTGTATTTTAGTCATGATATAAATATTATGGACAGTAAAAGGAATGATTTGAATTTTTTGCCATTAAAACAAATGGCAAACTCTATTGCCTACGTTATAGGGTGATAGAGTTTGGAGCATATTATCTGGATCCTTCTATCTACGACTATCTCTCTCAGATCCCACATGAAAATGTCATCAACAGGTAAAGATGTCCTGAAGAGATTGAAAAAAAAATAGTATCCCTTGGTAAACAAAAGCAATGTGGACATCAAGATGTAACAGTGTGTCAAATAAACTACTTACTTTCAAATAACCTAGTTAATTTCAATAATGCTACCTAAAGGCTAATACCTGTAAAAGTAAAAAGTAGATAGCACTCAAAAATGTTTGAGTGACTACTGACAAGGCACTTTCAAAGCTATAGAAAAGAAACGAATATGATTCTCACCTTTTAGAGCTTGCAATCCAGTTAACTACCAATTACTCTGAAATTAACCATTTAGGTTTATGACATAGGATCAGTACAGTCCAATCTCCACATGGATGCCAGTGATTTTACAACTGACGTTCAAAATGGAGATGACTGTCATGGAATGAAACATAAGCTGGACTTAAAATCAGAAGACCACTGCACATAAAAGAATTAGAAACAAACTTTTAAATGTTTACAGGTTCAAAAGATTAATAATGTTTGGGAATGTATACTATAAAACAATTTGCAGCAAGATTACATTTTCATCGATATCACATAAAATATCAAAATAGTAACTTCATAAAATCTTGCTAATTAAAAACTTGAAAAGTGATTAAATCCCAAATAAACACATAAAATAACAGTTTACTTCTTTAACATCTTGAAACACTGTTTTAAATACTGTCATATTTAAGTTCACATTAAATAAACAAGAAAAATGACAAAATTATTTTAATAAAAAGTAAAAAGCAGAAAAAATAAAAATCAATCACCTATGAAATTTATCTATATACAATAAAGAAATTAAAAAGTGAAGAAGTGCAACAACTAATTTCAACTTCTATTCGAGGGCCCACCTTGGCCTATTATCCTAGAGACCAAAGAAATAACCACTTCTATAAAGAAAAGAAAGACTTACATTCTGAAGTTATGATGGGGAAGTTTTGGAACTGCCATCCAAAAGGTAGTAAATCAGCAATAATAAATAAGTATATTTGAGAGTAGGGCATATTCAACAGTGGACTTTTTACACACAAAAGCACAGATATTCTGTTGAATAGAAGTCATATTTTAAACATAGTGGCACTCAAAGAGGCTCAAACTCTATTACTGTCCACAATAGCTTTATCTACAACTCTGCTCTCATATTTACCAGATGGTTTTTAAAAATTGAACAGATATCTGACACACAAGATTTGTAGAGGTGGAGGCTTAATTCAGTCTTTAAGTAAAACATGATATTCTGGGACTACAAACTACTTATTCAAAGGAAAGGAGGGAACAAGAAAGGGTACTAATATTTTCCAGCTGCCTCCTGTAACAGGTATAGGAATTGTAACACTTACTCTTTAAACTCAACAGCTAAACACCAGTTATTCATCTGTAAGTAATAAATATTTATCTCTTGATACCAAAAAATAAGGTCCAGATCTTTACATACATTATTTAATTTAATCCCCTTAGCAAATCAAATTAGTATAACCATGTCTATTTTACAGGTAAAGAAACTGCACAATTCTAGGACATAAGGTAATTTATCCAGATCCATACATCTAGTAAGTAGTAGAGTCAAATACAGATCATTCTAGCTCCAAGCCTATGCTCTTTATAATTCACCCCACTGCCTCCCATATGAAAAAGCACGCACTTGGCAATACTCTTTATTTAATGATGAATGATGGCCAGAAGCTTCAAAGGAAACTCTTCTGGTGTGTAAAGCATTTGTATTCGGTAGCCAATCACATCACATCAGGTCTCACAACTCTAGTCTTTCACTAAGGAGGCCCTGGCTTCTGAGGGCACGGCAGCAGATCCCTAAGTAATTTGCCTCTAAAAGAAAGTAGTCTATTACCTTGCCTTAAATAATGCAGCATTCAGTTATTACTTCCTGCCAGAGTGACAGTTTAAGCACAAGGCATTAAAAAACTGTTTTCTCCTGTTCTAGCTGTCTGTTATTTATTGTCTCATACACTACTTGTCTGGAAGTGATGGATAAATATTTGAAGGGAAAGATGCATCATTCTGGATGCTCCATGAAATTCAAGTTGGATAAAAGTCAATGTTTCAGGTTCATCTATTTTTAGCTTTCTTCCTATATAATAAGGTAAAAACAAGCTTTAAGTGTTTTAAAAGACTCCTGTAGCAAAAACAAAACCTGGCCTTTTCAGTTTCTGGATCAATTTTGAAAGAATAGTTTCTATTCCAATTGTATAAGGAATTTATTTTTATTTGGGGGAAAAAATAAATGTATGTGAAAGAATTAGGTTGTCTTTCTGAGCACAAGATTTTGAGACTATGTTTTATTCTTGGGATTATGTTTTTACATGACAAATGACCAAAAGAGAAGCAACCAAATACTGAATCCCATGGTATTCCTACAAGCACAAAGTGAAACCACAAATTTCACATAAAACTCTTCTTAAAACCAAAGTTAATTTATTTATAACAATAAATACTCCTTAAGCACTTACTGTAGCTTGAGCCAGCATGAATCATCATATTTAATATGATAACGCTTCCTCCTAAAATCTAGTGCTGCTCCTCACCTCCTGTAGGTCTTTCCTCAAAATTACCACCTCAATAAAGCTTTTCCTTATCACCTTACTTAAAATTACAGCCTCCCCTTCCCAGCATTCTCTACTGTACTTCCTTTATTTTCTGTTTGTAGCATTTATCACCATCAAGCACAGTATATATTTTACAGATGTATTTGCTGATTGCCTGTCTCCCCAAACTTGAATGTAATCACCATGAGAGCATGGATAGTTTAATTATTTTTTATTTATTTATACCTGCTTTCTTCCGTATTACAGCCCCAATTCCTAAATTTCTGGTCCATAGTTTGTACCCAAAAATATTAGTTTAACCATCTTGTTTAGTTTTTGCAAACAACCCTTTGAAATAGTATTAACCCATTTTGTTGAAAAAACAAAGACTGAAAAGATAAAGTGACTTACTAAAGTTAAGAAGAAAGTAACTACTCGGGCAGGTTTGTGGACTCCCAAGATAGAAGATTCTCTATTCACTATACTGTTTCTAGAAAAAGGAATCACCACAACCAAAGTCTATTTGTTCTACAGATTTATATATCTTTGAAGAAACTATGAACATGTCTAAAAATTATAGCAAGGGAATATATCTTTAAAATACCCTTAATGACTGGTCCTCTTTCAGAAGGTCATTCATTTTGGATGAGCACATAGCTCTGGAAGGGACACAAATGGGGTGGTAAGGGACACTATGGATCAGCTCAGACCATCTGTATCAACCCTGGAAATCATGTGTTGAAAGATGTCATAGACAATTTTCCCTTAGATCCAGTAAACTGAATGTCATGAAACATATGCTGAGACAAGAAAATAAGTTATACACAATATTTAAGTTTACATAAGGACTTTATTTGAAAAAAAATATGAAAATCTACAGATATTTGAAGTCTTCACACCCCATACAACACATACTTAATAATATACACCTTCACTCTGTAATATATATTTAGGTCTTGTTTATTTTATGTTTCTTTTTTCCTCTAACCAATTTTGAAAATAAAATCAAGTAATTCCATTTCCTACTGCATACTTTTTTTTTTCTGCTTTCAAACAACAATCAGAGCCACAATCAAAGATTATTCTGCTTTTGAGGTACTTGATGAGGAAATTGTATTTTGCCATTGCCAGACAGAAAGATATGGTTAAATTCAGAAAGCAGCTAGTTCAAAGAAAACATCTTAGGCATAGGGAATGGGTGAAAAAATCAATAATCATCCAGTTGCTCTTACTTTTCCAACTGTTTTCTTCCCACCACTCCTGTGAACTACAGTGATGTGGTTATAAAAACATTGGTGGGGATTTTAAGACTGGAATTTTATAGTTAACGTAGCTGCAATAACTTTTTAGAAGGACAGATTGCCTAAACTATTTTGTCTATTCTTTTGTATGTAAATGCTATTTTACTCTTTAAGATCTGTGGAATAAATCAGAAGTAAGATTTGGCCATATACAGTACATAATATGTAACCATGAGAAACAGAATCTGACCAATAAAGAATGTTAGCAATATGTAAAGAAATATAGAAAGTGAAAATGGTTACTCAGTAGACTTTATTAGTCACACAAAAGAATATCATGCCATGACAGGCTCTTCTGGAGTGGTGAGTAAAAGGTAGAGCCAAAAATAAACGTAAACTCCCTTCTGAAGGTGAAAAGAAGTTGAATGACTGGACTCTTTACCCAGGGAAACCGGAAATTACACAACCGGCCCCACAGAGGTTCTAATAGGAAGACTCTCATTTAGCTTTATAAGCTGGCAGATCCCACCTGAAGTGCAACATACCTGATGTAAAACATAATGTAAGGATGCACGACATACTAGAGATAGGCTACACCTTTCAATATCCGATATAATCACCTACACATTTCCGCTTGACAAACTCTGTAGTAAACACAGACAGAGCTACTAAAGTAATAAATGTAATCATTTCTGCCCTTACCCGCTCTGCCAACTGACTTGTTTGACTAAATTTGAAGTAAGTCAAAACCTCAACAAGGACGGTAGTTGAGAATATCAAAGACGCATACAGGCTGAAAAAGGAACAATGAACCATGACACAAATGTTTGAATATTTTCTTCCACTCCAGTCCTTTGAACAGGGAAAATATCAGGACAAGTGAGAATACATTTTGTAAACATATATGTTTCACAAATGTATGCAGAATCATATTAGCTTTGAAATTGTTTTCTAAAATTTACTTTTACATTATGATATGAGTGACAGTAAAAATGCATGACCCATGTTTTCTCCAAAAAGGAAATCCGAAGAGCTCTTACATACTCCAATTAAAGAGCCATCATTTATACCTTTTCAAAAAGACAAAATACTTACTAAATATCTAAGTATTGACTTCAGGGCAAGTTACTAAATGATAAAATAGTGTTTTAAATGCTATTTTATTTTAACCAACAAAAAGAAAAATTACAATAATACTCCTGTTTCAGAAATACGTAGTTTGGTTTTTAAATGAGCAAATGTTATAGATATAATGCATTACTATTCATTTATACTATGGGAAAAGCTAATTAAAAAGTAACCACTATATCATAATATACATAAAAGCTGCCCCAAATGGTATATTATGCTGACAGTTTTAGAGTGACATCCACTACATTCCTTATGCACAACATTATGCTAATAACTATCCTTTCAACTTCAGAATTCCACAGCTAATCAAGTCACTTGGTCCAGGCTGAAATTGCTCATTTTCTTACCCACTTATCAAGAACTACATGCTTATTTGAACATAGGCTTTGCATGCATAGAACACCCATAGTCTCAGTAATATATTCATAAATGGGTAAGAATGGGTGAAGGAAGGGAACACTAAGCCCTTCAACAAAAGCTGACACCAGAGATGAGGGACAGCCCCTGCAGAAAGGAGCTACCTATTGAATACAAAAAGATAAAATATTGTCAGTTTCAGGATCTTAGAGCACATACCTTCCTGAAAAATTATATTATATCATTATAATTTTATATACAAAATTATATTTTAAATATACTACAGTATAAAACTATAAGTTCAAAGTATTATGATTATAGAATTCACTTTCACACTCTTCATATCTTTGTGCAAATTAAGAGTGTTTCTGTCAATGTTCCTAAAGAATTACTGAGGAGAAATAAACAGAATAAACCCCCAAAGGTAAAGAAAATGCTAAAGCCAGTGATCAAGCTATTTATTTTTCTCTATTCTGAAATACTGGTGCTGTCTTCGGAAGATAAACTGCTTTTAGCATTTGTTCAGCCATCATCTTAAGGGCATGGCAACTAAAGGTCATACACCTCTGATCAACTACAGACTCATTTAGAATCCTAAAAACAACTCTTCTATATTTCTAGTCTTTCTTTCCACAGCAAGGAAGACCAACTTGTTAAATATAAATATAACTGCCCCTAAGTAATATTTTTGCCTCATCTGTATGTTCATTTATTTATATGATAGTAAAACAATAGTGTGCAGTGCATCAGTGATCTCCAGTGATTCACTAGAGAAGGTTGCCCTTTGAGGAATTTTTTTTTTTAAGCAGGATTTTTATTTAGTACAGTTAAACATAGTGCAACAACAATTAGGTTTGTAATCCTGTCTCTGCTTTTCTCTTTTTCTTCATCATCAACCATGCACATATTTTAAGACCCAAGTATCAGAAATCTTATAAACGCCCATGGGAAGAAAAGGAAAAATGAGTCATCTCTTCCTACACTTATCCCTAAAAAATTCCATGATCGGGGTACACATAAGGCAGAAGAATTGATCTGACGGTGAAGAGAACCATACGCTTAGAGAAAATCACTGAAAGGTAACAGAGGGAGACGGGCACTAAAAGTCTGATGTACGGAATGTACAAAAACAAAAACAAAACCACAGTTAACTCTCAGAAATAATGCAATAGTGCTACTAAAGGTTAGAAGAGAAGGAAACAATAATAGCTCTGTTACTATGAATCTTTTTTCTTCATACTGCAGGAATACCTTGATAAATCAATGCAAGGACCATTCGGAAATCCAGAAAGAAAGGTTTTAATTCCACATCTGCAATTAACTCAAAATATGATCCTGATTAAGTCATTTAATCTCCTTGGGTCACAATTTTCTTATATGTAAAATAAGGGGGTAGAAATAGATAATCTTTACCATTTTCAACTCTGTGACTTGTATCTTCAAATACTTGAGGGATTATTTTTTTTTAATGAGAACATTTTTCTAAGAAGAAAACTTTTCTCTTTACAAACTTTCTGGAAATAATTTATCCATTACTCCATCATTCCAAAATTCTATCACAATACAGATATTTGATAGACTCATACTTATTAATTTGCACATGAAAGTAAATGTCCTCAGTTTTGAAGTCCCTGAGGTAAGGGATCATGAACCATGAGCATCTATTACTGAGTAGGTTCTAACTAAATTGGTACTGCACGAATGAAAGAATGAGAGTAAAAGAAGATGGGCACTAATAGTTCTGTGAATGGATCACCTTGCTAACTATTTGCATTTTAATAACCCAGGTTATTTTTTCATTATCAAGTATACAGGGAAATTACAAATGATAAAAATTGTGTTTCAAATCATCTGGGTTAAGATCATTATTCAAAAAATGGTTTTAAGAGCCCTGGATGTCCAGTGGAAGTTTTAAGTAGAAAGTAGCACTTTCCAGTTCTTGTTCTATTCATTTCAGCCAAATAAATTCCAGAGAAATCAAAAATTTCAGTGGCCAAAATTTTTTAAAAAATACTAGAATAAGTTAGTAAATATTTTGCATGCTCTTCGGTGATAAAGGCCCCTCAAAACCTATTCCACAACCATGAAAAAAGTTAACACATTTAATTATTTAAAAGTTATAATATCTATATGAAAAAATGTTACTATAAAGTAGACTTTAAAAATAAAGAGAAAATGAAAACACTTGATAGAAAAGGTTATTATCTCTAAGACAAAAGGAACTATTGTAAACCAATAAATAAAAACCCAACATACTAATAGAAACTTAGGCAAAGGCATAAATAGGTAAGTCATCAAAAGATACTGGTCAATTAATTAATTAAGACCACCATTTAAAGATATTGACATTGTGCAGGCTAGTCTCGCAGTCTTTTTCAAATAAAGTGTGTAAGTGCACAGGTCTGAGTATTTCTAAACCATAATTGCAATTAAATGTATATATAGTTCTGCATCATATTCCAACATAACATATTGTGAACATTTTTTGTTATGAAATATTCATTGAAAACATTATTTTTGAAAGTTGGATAATATTCATCATATGTATTTATGTTAATTATTCTCTTATCCTCGTGCTTGGACATTTTTCACAAGCATAAATATACTTCGATGAACAATTAGTAAGCAACTCTGTATACATTTCTAATTTATGTAGGATAAAAAATTAAATTCCAACATTTAAAATATTTTCTTTCAAATATTACTACAATTTTATGTACCACTTGGAATTTTTTTCAGGTTAGTTTTGTTTTATAAAAAGAAAATGCCCTCAAAAGGAAAAATATAATGGCAATTTTTCAATACTTTATTGGTTTTTGTTTTTCTCATGGTATGAATATCATGGACAATAAAGAGTAATGACTTGAATTTTTCAATTTATGGCAACTAAATCAAAGAAACATATAGCAATAAAATTCTGAGGATCTTACCTAGATCATTCTATCTATGAATATTCACTCACACCCTATATAATAAAGTCATCAACAGAGAAAGACTTTCTAAAGATAATGCAGAATATAGTGTACCTAGGTAAACTATATCAATGTGAATATCAAGATTTAACAGTGTTTTAAATAAGCCACTTAATTTCAAATAACTCTACTTATTGGCTAGTAGCCTGAAAAAATAAATAAATAGCATTAAAAAATGAGTGACTACTACAGCAAGGCAATTTCAAAGTTATGTATGAGAATCATAATCCTACCTTTCATGGCTTGCAATCTGGGTAACTTTAATTATTCTGAAATTAACAGTTTAGGTTTATGATATAGGGTCAGAGGTGTCCGATCTCCACATGATGCTAACATTTTTATATGCGATATTTAAAATAGAGATAACTGTCACGGAATAAAATGTGAACTAGACTTAGGAGACCAGAATTAATATAATAATTCTAAAATGACCTGTGGCTCCTTGAGCAGTTCTTTTCACTCTCTTCTATTTTTTTTTTAATTTATAAACTTAAGGCATTATCATTAGTAGTAGTAATAGTATGAGGAAATGAATTATGATGTATATGTGGAAGTGTTTAATCAATTGTACAATTTTAAAACGTAAAACATTTTAATACATATTGAAATAAGATAGCTAAGTGTTTTGTGAATAATATTTCAAACTATGCTCAGTAAAATATTAGTGTAAGTGAATTTTATTCTAATTTTTATTGTTTTCTGTTAAACAGAACGCTAATCCAAATTCACAACTAAATGTAAACGTGTTTTCCAAAGTAACTGTGGATGTGCTGCACTCATAAAGCTTTATATAAAGTAATTTGGCTCTTACTTACGTGGTAGAAGGAGATTCTGAATCACTTTCTATAAAAATCTATTAAGATCTCTGAATCAGTCAGAAAACTGATATAAAAATATTAAAAATGAAAATACTAAGTTTCTGATACCAAAAGCATCAAAAATATTCAAGAAGTTCAGTACAGATTTAGAAATCAGAGCAATTTAAGAAGACACTTGGGCTCGCCAATTAGCTCAGTTAGTTAGAGCACAGTGGTCATGGATTTGGATCTCTGTACCAGCCAGCCACCAGAAACAAATAAATAAAAAACAGAGACACTTAGTAGATACTGAGCAATACCTTAGAATCTAAAGGGTCACAGACAGCTGTCACATGCTTTCTTTGTCTTTCCCCCCTTCCTCCTGCTTCCTGTCTCCAATCTGAGTGTGATGGTGAGAGCCTGAATCAGGATGAGGTTTTAAGAATCCTATAAGGATGGTGAAGCAGAAAGCTGAGATATAATGAAATTATGAAGCCACCTTACCAGATGAGGACTGCAACTTTTTTTTTTACAACAACAACAATGAAATTAAATAAATAAATAATGTATCTGCCTTAAGTATTTTGCCTATATTGTCTTATTTACTTCTTCCGACAATGTTCCTTTCTAGTGTGGAAACAGAGACTCAATGAGGTTAAGTAACAATTTACGCTCATCTCTCTAAATAAATGGCAGAAACAAGGATTGAGTCCAAACCCTATTCTTTTTTTTTCTTTTCTCTTTGCTTCCCTCCTTTCTCCCAAACCCTCTTCCCTTAATCAAAGTGATCTTTTCTGTAATGCCACCACACCCATCACACATGCATATACAGACCTAAATGCCATCATTTATTTTGTGAATATTATTTTCTCCTACATATAAATCCTTGATGGATCTTTCACATTTTCTCATCCTCCACTCCTTCACTTAGTGATATAAAAAGTATAGTTAAGTCTTAGCTCTGATATAATGGGAGCAATTCCCCGTGGTAATCTCTGTAATCTTCCAGAAAATGATCCAACTGCTATTTTCCATTGATTCTTTCGTTTTTGGTGTTTTTCTTTTCTTTTTTTTTTTTCCTTGAAAACAGACTTGTGCAATAAAAATTCTCCCTCTTGTCAATGAATCCTCTTAGCACCACATAATCATCTTTTCATGAAAAAGTAGCTAGAGGAACATTGCTAACAATTTTAGTGTGCTCCAGGACTCAAATTACTAAAGAAGCTTACAGCAATTCTGAACTAGTGGAAACTACAAGTGTGCAGACATTGGACTGTCAAATACATTTTTCCATCAGATTTACAGTTATTTTTCTATTGAGAAGTCTACCCATCCATTAAAGTGCTATAATTATATATTCTTAAGGTGACATTATAATATGCTCTTCCTACTCAGTACATTCAGTTTACCCAAGGTTAAAAGCAATAGAAGCATCAAAAAAATGCCATCTTCAAATTAATAAGATTGATAGCCCATTATGTTTTTATTCTTTAGACATATGTCAAATCATGTAATTAGCTCACTAAAAGAAAAGCTTTTGACCCATTTCCTTAAAACCTTTTATAATTTAAATTCAAATTAACTATGATCCTGAGGTCACTCAGGCTCATTTAAATGAGATTTACTTAAATATCATTGTGAGTAAAACACACAAGTATTTCTGTGTACCCAACTGGATATCACTTTCATAATCAATTTCTCAGTCCCATTTTCTTCTTCTGAAGCCTGAGTTCCTACAAGAGTTCCTTAGTTCAGTTTTGTTTTTGAGTTCTTTAAATTGCTCTGATAAAAGTACCAAACAGCCTTCCTTAGGCCAGAGATTTCCAAACTTTCTCTGCTATTGATGTCCTTAGCAATTTTTTCATAGTATCCTAGGCCAAAAGAAATATGTGACAGTTCTATTTATTAAGTGGTGAGATCTGAACAACTCAGTAAGTATTTACGTCCTCTTAATTTAGTAGCCATTTAAAAAAAAATAATGCACATAAGTTAAAAGTAGTTTATCCAGCAGATGTTGCTTTATTCCCCATAAAATTTTTAAATATTTTGTAGCATCCCTGTGTATTTGCTTCATTACCTGGATGACTTGATGCCCATTTTTGTTTCCATGGTCTTAGGTATTGTTAATATTTTATTTAGTTCATCTATAAGCATCTCAAGGGCAAGGTCTGGACTTTTTCATGTTTGTACTCCTAGAGCCTTGCATAATGTCTCGTACATATTAAGTGTTAATTACTATTTGCCAAATGAAAGAGGATAGATATGGATGAATAACCCAGGGGATTAATGTTGACATAAGTAAAATGGTTACCTGTGGATGGGGTACTTTGTAATGTAGGGTGGTAATACAGCACAGCAATGGAGAATGTAGGCTCTAACACTTTTAGATATATGTTTGTGCTTCCCTCATTTATAAAATGGGGATTAATAACAGTATCTACTTCATAGGACTGACAAGAGAATTAAATGAAAAGTACATGTAATTCACCAAGTATAATGCACAGTTCATAATAAATATTTGGTAAATACTAGCGTTATTATTATTTTACTACTTTATGCTTTATATCATAGATGGGAAGACACTGAACTCTGGGAATGGTGAGAATAAAACTTGAACACGTTAAGAAGGAAAACAGGAAAATAAATATTTTTAAAAAGCAAGCTGTAGTTACAAACAGAATAAAAAAGCACAGTTACCATGCTTGGAAAACACATTAGAACAACAGGCTCTTTTTGGGCAGACTCCGGAACCTGCAGTGTGACTGAAATTTGCCTTCTGCCAAAAGTGAGACCAACTCAAATCCCTTCATTTTATGGCTTGAAATTGAAGACCAAAAGCATCTCTTATTTCTAATCACATTCCTAATTACAGAAACACAGGCCAGCACCTCTGTTGTATAAGGGGCTGCCAGTATTTCCATTATCAGTTCCCATTTTCAGGGCTTATTACTAAAGCACACACTCCAGGGAGATTGTTGACAGAGAGGATCTCAGCATGGAAGAGAACATGTTTTACAAAATTTGGCATCAACTTTTCATCTGTAAATACAAAGAGATAGAAAGGCAACAGTGAAAAGTCAAGAAAACCCAGGGTGCTGGGATTGGAAAGATTGTTCAAGCTAATTTCAAATGTAATGTATAAATGAAAACCCTGCTCAGAGCATTTAAAGAGAAAATACATATTTGAATTTAAACAATTTCACCAAACACCTGTAACAAGACAGTAGAAGCAATATGATCTACCCATCTGTCCCCCATTAGTAAAAACTCGCATAAATTTCAATATCTGTAAGGCATTGCTTCGGCTACAACTTTGGCCAGAGTGTTGAAAAAAATAACTTTTGTTGTTGTTTGAACTATCTCTGCATTAAATTTTTTAAAGAATCAGACTCTCAGACACCATTATTTATATGTATGCTTTCTGTCATACTCATTGAATGGTTAATGTACCTAGTTCAGTTTCTTAAATATGCTTTGCTTTGACTTTGGTTTCACTAAAAATTGTTAGCTTTTGAAACTGTTGTTAGTACAAGAGGTTGTTTTAACTATGTAGGCCAGTGTGCGCTTTCATTTTAACAGTTGTTCTTATAACCAAAATAACACTTATACAAATTAAGTCTTAATGTAGATGGCAGGAGAAAAGATATTTTTAAAGAATTCTTTTGAGCCATTCAACTTTTATATAAATGCTTTTGAACATATATTTGGTTGTGATCAAATAAAGTAGAAGCTATAAAGAAAACTTCAACAGTTTTGACTCAGAAAAAAATAGAAAAATAACACTCTTCCTTAGCCAATAACACAGTAGAAACTTCCATGTGCTTCTTGATACCTTTCAGTGGATCAACCCAAGGTTGAGTCCTAAGCTTTATAGTCCTTAAGACAGGAAATACATTTATTAAGACAAAATCTTATTTATGTCTGGAACACCAAACTAAGTAGAGTGAGTGAAAAAATTTTAAAGCTGCCGTGAATGGAGATCACGGAGAGTTGACAGAATTTAATACTTTGATACTTTACTCATACTGTTTTGCCACAGTACCGCATCACTGAATTTATGAGAATCTTTATTCAACCTTCTCTCTAGGAAACACAGCAATTTACTAAAAGTGGACAAGCAATTTATAGAACAAATTTTAA
Organism: Cynocephalus volans; assembly: GCF_027409185.1. Taxonomy (NCBI): domain Eukaryota; kingdom Metazoa; phylum Chordata; class Mammalia; order Dermoptera; family Cynocephalidae; genus Cynocephalus; species Cynocephalus volans. The sequence goes on along the minus strand of NC_084460.1, from coordinate 99,359,790 downwards.
AATGGGTAACGAAAGCACGGAATTATGGAACAGTACTGACCTTTGGACATCATTTTGTATACACCCTTCTAGAAATAATTATACCTAAGCTATTTATGTTGAGTTACTATCTACCACATTCTTAAAAGCTGTCCAGAAAGAAAAATTTAAAACCTCTTTAGATGGCTAGTTCTGGATTTAATCCTGTCAAGAATTTCTTCATTGCATCTAACTAGTTTCTTCCTACTACAATTTAAGATGCTTTCCTCTTCTTTTAACCTCAGTGAAGATAGATATTAGCTAGTCATGATCCTTTCTAGAGGACAAGTCCACATATCATACATTCCTGTCTTATAGGTTGTGTAATATAAGCTAATCAGAATTAAAGTGTATAAACGCAGTTATACCAATTGATTTTTAAAATTATATTGAAAAAAAAAGAAAATAGGTCTATTCTTCCCCAATTTAAAAATTACCCTTGGCAAATCAGCCATGATTCTTGCACCTGCTAAATTAGCAGCATTTTTACGCAGCACCAGAGTTGCCTGTTTCATTTAACCCTTCAATGAACAAAAGGCTTTATTACTATCTACCATAGAAGGAAAACTACTATGTAAATATGGGTCTAATTAATAATGTCAAGATGATCTCTTTTGAACTCTGATCAGGTCCATTATTTACATACAGTTTGTTTTTATTACTTCTTAAAATTGAACGGACAGATCAAATTGATCTCATACTATATTAAAATCCTTTCCAGTAAAGAAACATATTTTACCACCATACACTTTCTTACATTAAATTGTACATTTTGATTGCAAATGTTCAAGTTTTTCCTATTCCCGACAAAACCTTAATTGGAAAGAGATTTGTAATGAGAGTCCTATGACTAAATTTATGATTTATTTTCTTTTTCGGTGTTCTTTTTAAGGTACCCAGGTAGCACAGAGCTTAACATCTAGCATGCAAATTTTTCTTAAATGCTAAGTGAATTATTTCTATAAGTATGCAAAAATATTTTGAATTATATAAGAAAGTTTGGACTACATTCTGTCAATCAAATTTCCCTACTCAACAAGCTAACATAGTTGACAAAAAGCCTTTCCCACTAGATTTACTACTTTAAATAGAAACTATGTTTATTTATCTTTGTATTACTGGGTCCTAGCAGAATATCTGATATCAAAAAAAAAGTTGACTAGTAAAATGAATTAAGAATTCCAAATTATATTATTTTAGTCACTTCCTTAACTTTGATATTAAGACCAATCACGCTTACTATTTTCATACTTAGTATTAAATTTTAGTGAGTACTAAAACTGTAACACAGATATATAAGTATATATAATTAAACATACAAAAAAGTAAATGTATGCATACTGAAGTTTTAGCTTTCTGTACATGTAATCAAGAATACCGAGTTACCAAGAATAGAAATCAGATATATTTCCATTATGGAGAATATCTAATTGTTCTATTACACTCAAACTTTTGGAATTCATTTTTCCATGCTAGGAGCAGCTAGTTCTTACTGTACAGGCTTTGCTAGTAGGAGACTTACTAGTTATCTACCTTTCTGGCAATCCCCAAACAGCAATATAATCGATAAGGAAACATGTGATTTTGGCATCAGATTTAATACCCAACCAATGTGTACTCTAGAGATTAACACAAAGCAGGAAATAGCTTCCTATTTCATTCTGTGAGGAAGTATGCACTATCCTCTTAGTACCAGAAATTGCAACTAAGCTTAATTCAAAGTGGCTCTGAATGAATCTAATTCGATGTATAAACACTCATCCATTCAGGGCCTGTGCCAAAAATGTACCTTGCTTTTCCTTGAAATTTCTAATTAAATAACACACACTAAATTACAATATGATATAACATTACAAAATTTTTCAATCTACTACCAACTTCACTTTATCCTATATTTATATATGTTTTGTTTCTTAAGTATAATATAAAGTATTTGGATAAATCCCTTAGTAAAAAGCAATGTTAAAATTAATGATCATTTTATATTTCCCATCTGATTTATTGTGCCTTTAACGAAACACGGTCTCCCATACATTTGCAACATCAACTACTGTGATATATACCCTCTGGGCACTCCATGAACTCTCTGAGACTGACATCTGAGCACAGGAGAACAAATTAGTTACCCTTTGAGTAGAAAATAATACTCAAATTCACATGTAATTTCTGTTATATTAAACAACTGATACAAGTGCAACATAAATTGTTGTGTTTACTTCTGTGCTTTTGGGTTAACCTTTTAAAGAACATTTTCAACGTACCGTATAAGATTTTTGTTCCATGTGTTCTACATCCTTTTTATAAGGCACAGAGTTATAATTTGACTTGAAATAAAAACTATGAATTTGTTTACTCAGTTATTCAGTAAATTTCAAGTGCTTCTTACATATTATTTCTCACACTTCAAAATGTATATTTAAACTCCTATCACTGACCCCAGATGTGATTAATAGTAAGAGAGAAGGAAAAAGAGAAAGAAAAAAAGATGGAAAAGAAAAGGAAATAGATACAGATAGAGACAGAGCAAGAGCAAGAGAGAGATGGAGAGAGGAAAAGGACAGGGAGAGGGAGAGAGAGACAAAGATCATATACAAAGGTCAATTTCAGGTGACAAAAGCTTTGTAAACTAATCAATGTTATAGATCCCTAAGAAATGCAAACCAGGTTCTTCTGCAATTTTTTTTCTTGGGCTCATAAGTAGTTAAAAAATCTTCCTTAAACCCCAAAAGATACTCTTCTAAATCTTCTCAGTGATGGTCCTATTGTTTCTGTGACTCTTTCCTGCATTCCCTCACTCTTCCAATCTATTTTTGTTAACAGAAAGAGCAAAGGGAAAAAAACCATCTCTATCAATTTCTGGCATAAGTAACATTTCAAAGTGAACCATCGGCAGAAAAGCTTGGGGCAGAAAGATTTGTGGAACACTGTCTAAGCCATCACTAGAAGATGGCTTTCTAGCCCTAAAAGAAGAATAGACAGACCTAGTTCCCAGTCTCTCTTAAAAGTAAGGGTACACATTTCATTCTTTAAGTGATCTAATAGCTGCTTCCACAACTAAAGTGCAGCTGGACCTGTGGGCCAGCCTTTTCTGGGTCCGCTTTCCAATTCATCAAAACCTTCTTTCCTCCTACAATAATAAAGATATTTTTCCTTGCCCTAAGGAAACCCCGCTTGAAAAATGGCCCACAGCTGGAAAATAGTCACCTGTATGAGATAAATGCACTATTATAAGCACTAACCTATTTGTAAAATTATTGCTTTTAGGTTTCTAATTGTCGGCTACGTAGTTTTAAGAGTTAATGAACTTCATACTGGAGAACAGCTTATTATAGCATAAAACTTTGCCAATCCAGTTGAATAAAATTCTTCCTAATTTTTAGAAGATTAAAGAGTTTATATACTCTCGGACAAAGATAACAATACACTAATGATTCCTCATATGCAAACAAAAATGTACTAAATCCCTATGCTAAAGATTGAAAAGCTTTGGGGACTAGAGCACAACTTAATTTCCAAATCTACAGAATCAATAATAACATCTGCAGAAAATGTGCTCAGAAACCATATTGAAACTTTCGTATTTCACTGAGGTATGGTTAGGTATAAGATATTCAATGAGTCATTATAAGGTGTTTTTATATAATATATAAATTATTTTTTTGGAAAAACAATACTATAAAGTACATAGAATACTATAAATAATGCTATTCCTACAATGCAGTTTCTTTAAGCTAGCACTGAACTCTTAAAACTTCTATGAAGATTAATGTTCTACCTTGTAAACACTTCTGTCCTTATTTGTCCTCTTCAAAGGCTTACTTCGTCATTGATAATGCCCAGTGATGACAGATAGAATCTAAAAGCTGTCTACAAACAGAGCACTAAGGCTTTCACTGGCTTTTCAATTCAAATTCAATGTATATGTTGACAAAAGTGGTCTTTGTAACACCTAGAAGAAGATTATCACACTTAAATCTTTCTATTTAGGGGCAGGGGAAAGAAGATAATAAAGAAGCACAGGAGTTTAATACAATGCATAAATGTAATAAATAGCCTAAAGGAATTATCATCCATTTAAAGGAAAAAACAATTAAAAGTTATATTACCTCATGTATTTGAAAACAATCAGGTATTGTATTTCCAATGACCTAGTTTAGCTCAAGAAATTGAAGAATACTCATTTACTTTATTTTAAATGTACTTCCACATATTAAGGAACATGTAGATTTCATTGGTGTGCACACACTAGACATTAGAGACACACCATTCTCATGTTTATGTTTTTTGTAGCAAGAGCCTGTGAATAATCATGTGTTGGGAAAGAACCATCAACTATTTCACCATCCAGAAAGTCAGTTTTTTCCTAGTTAGTGACATATTTGCAGCCTAATTCAGAGTAAATAGCTGCTAAAAAAAAATCTGTTTTGAAACAAATTATTCCTGCCTATCATAGCTATCAACTTTGTAGCCACTGTACTAAAACTATGAGATCTACTACCTGTCGATGAGTGAAAGCACTCAGTCGAGCAATCCACTACTGGAGAGGATTAGCTTACAACTGCTGCCACTATCAGCAAAACAGCAAGAAGCAGACAGTTCATTTTATAGAAACTTAATGGAGTGTATGGCTCTGGCTGTTTAATACAAGCACTGTCAAGGCATCTAAGCAAAAAGTCTCAGCTGTCATCACTGACAAGCTGAGTAGAATTATTTTTCACAGTGGACTAGATAAGGCACCATTAGAATGGTGCATGATGCTGCTACCATCTATCTCTGTACTGTAGTGAGAGACAACAGGCTTATGGTTGCCACGGATTTAGACAATGGCATGTCCCCAAAAGACTTTTCATCATGTAATAGATATGAGAATTTAATATTCCACCCTTACAGAACTGAGGCCCCCAGAGGTGGGAAAGGGGTACAGAAGGGGGAGTTAACAAGAAATTGGTAAAGGGCCACAAAAATGATTACATTGTGTAGTGATAAACATAGTTAATTATCCTGATTTGAGTTATCACATATTGCACACAGGTATTGATAGTCAACACTACCTCACAGAAATGTGCAATCAATCATGCTTCAATTAAAAAAATACATATATTAGAAAAATGACTCAACAATTCTGAAATTTCCCTAACTTGATGGACAAAATTTTTTACTGTTGCATTTCCTTGATTGTTACTGATACAGAACATTTTTCCATAAATTTACTGGCCACATATTTTGTGTGTGTGAAATATCTATTCATGTATTTCCCATTTTGCTACTGGAATGCTCACCTTTGCCTCATTGGTTCCTTGCCAATTAAAGTAACAGTTTCTTACTATTGAAGATATTAAACAATAGTCTACAGAAAAAAAAATTCCACCCTTAGCATTTCAAAAATGTCAGCAACATATGCCTAAGTACATCCATTTGCAAAACAACCAATATATTTATTATATACAAGGCTACCTCAAAGAGTTCATGGAAGGATTTGTATTATCTTTTAATTCCATTTTTCCATGAACTTTCTAAAGTATTCTCATATACAGAGAGATTACAAATGCATATGTACACACTCACATACATATTCACACACATAACCTAACAAGGTCTGTAAGTCAACTTCTCTGGTTAACTTTTGCTATCCAAACCTAAAAGTCCTTGATTTTAATAGTATTAAGAAAATTTACACATGTTACTACTGAAGACCTGATAAACATTAAAAACTGTTTATCATGAACAAATTATACATTCTCATAGTCCTCTTTATGAGGATACCAAGAGTATATATCTTTGCTTAGCAGATTAAAAAATATATCAAAATACCTCCTCAAAGAACTAATTAAACAATATTAAGTTTCTGATACCAAGAAATAACACAGTTTTTTCGGCTGAGCAGAAATCCACCATTTTCATTTAATTTTAAAACTAAGTTCTGTGTATGTAATTTAGCACAGCCCTAATTAAGCAACAATTTCCACTGAAATGTGGTTTTAGAGGAACAAAATAAAAATAAAAGCCTCTACTTAAAAATTGATGCAAAGAGTAAAAACAAATGCACTTAATGCTAGTTTTACTAACTCAATGTATATGACTAGACTTTTTAGAAATAGGAACTTGTAATTAATTTCTATTTACATTTCTAAGTTCCTTTAGTTCATGAGGGTTTTTATTCTGAATGATATTTACAAATAGCTACTCATAAAATTAGATAAGTAACTTTTTCAGGATGAAGTACAGACCATCATTTTTTACTTTTAGTCACACTCATTCACTCGACATATTTATTGAAAGCTAACGTGGTAAGTATTGAGCTGTCCCGCGCAACCGTCTCGCCAGCAAGAACGACGCGGCACACACAGGATCCTTCTGCAGTAAAGCTTTAATGCATCTTGAGAGGGAGAGCATAAGCTTGCCAAAAATGGAGACCCCGAGCGAGGGAACCCGCGCCCTTTATATAGAGACTGCTCCTCGCCTAGGACGTGCTCCTACCTTATTGGTGGCTGCCTAATCGGCCCAGGCGTGTTACCGAGCAGCCCTGCCCTCCACCGGAAATCAGCGCCATCTTGTAATGGCGATTTCGGGCAGCTCCTCACATTGAGCCATTGGGGATTAATTTGAACATGACTGTTTCCTCAAAGAGCTTACATGGAGAGAGATGACACATGCACACAAAAAAACTATAATACAAGAGACAAAGTAGTAAGTGCTATAAGAAGAAAACTTATATTGTTAAGGTAGTCCATAGTCAAGAGAGATCAACTTTGACTGGAATGTGAGCAGTAGTGGAAAGGGTTATTCCCAACTACATCATTTAAAAAGAAATTCCTATGCTAAAATAAGTGAGTGGATATCTCGCATTATGAATTCAGAGCACATTAATTGTAATAACAATTATGATTCCAAAGACTTCTCCCAGTGAACTCCTATTATCCCATTTATCAAGAACTAGAAAAAATGCACTGCAAAGGGTTTTAAGCTAAGGAAGGATAAGACCAGATTTGCATTTTAAATGGCTCACTCAGCTGCAGTGCAGAGTTGGAAATGAGAAAGGAAAAGACTGTATATAGAAAGGCTTATTAGAAGTTATACAGCAAGAGTTAAGATAACAGGTCTGAGACTGCTATCCTTGCAATGGCCTGCTTACAAGGTTGGCCCTTGGCTGGCAACTGGAAACTTAGATTTCAGGAGGGTTCTCAGAATTCCCTGATAAGAATAGTTCACTGTGCTTAAACTGTGCAAATATTATAGTTTATGCTGAATACCTAGTTGCTTTCTGGGAGGTTAGAATTTTGGTATGTGTTAGGCTAAGGGTGCCTATGTGATCAGCCTCCAATGACTACCCTGAGCACTAGTCTCTAATGAGCTTCCCTGGTGGATAACATTTCACCCATGTTGTTACAACTCATTGCTGAAAGAATTAAGCATGTGCTATGTGAATCCAGTGGAAGTGAACTCTTTGGATCTTTTGCCTGGACTCTAACAGATTCTGCTCAATGCACCTTTCGCCTTTATTGATTTTGTTTGGTATCCTTTCACTGTCATAAATCATGGCTATAAATACAACTATATGTAGAGTACTGTGAATTATCGTAAAGAAATATTGGACCTGGGGATAGTCTTGGCGGCCCCTGACACGAAAGATTTCATCTTCTCAGAGATGAAAAAGATGCAAACTATAGCAACCATAAAAGGGATGAGAGGACAGTAACAGGTAATGGCTAAAAGAAGGGACATTTGAATCAAAACAGCCAGGATTAAAATTTTAGCTCCGTCACTGACTGGTCATGGAGAAGGCACTCCCATGGAACATTTAACAGGAGATATCTAGTTGTATATCCTAATCTAAAGCTGGTCATGAGGTTGCAAGAAATAAACATTTTTAAAGTCAGACAGCATAAGCCATTGAAATCATGAAAAGACCTACAGAATCAGAAAATCTGAGACTCCACAATCTGTGTTTTAACAAACCCTCCAGGTGGTTCTCATGTGTGCTAAAGTTTGGAAACCACAGAAACAGAATATTAAAATTCAGTGAATAAGTCATAGTCTACATATTTAGTCAGAAGGCTGAAGGGAACCAGGCCAGTAATGTACACAGAAGCGGGTGAGAGAAGATAGTCAAGGAGGTATGGATTAGCAGTGTCAATGGCAGCAGGAATTTAAAGACTTTGATGTGCTCATTACCTTTGACAGCTTGACTTTACTGAAAACAATTTCACTAAAGTGTTAGGGGCAGAAGTCAAATGGAAAAGGATAAAGATAAAGGAATAAAAATGAAGAAATAAAGACAGAGAGCCAACTACTCTTTCAAAAATTATAATCGCAAAGGAATAACATTTGATAGTAATTTGAGGACGTCATGGCAGTTTTGTTGTTGATATGTTTTTGTTTTTTTGATGGGAGAGACTAGAACCATACATTAGGCTAGAATAACACAGAGAAAGAAGCTGACAATATGTAGAGAAAAGAAAGGGGATAGCCAGTAGTGCAAAGTACAGGACAAAAAGAGAGAGAGTATGCAGAAAGATGAGATGGAGAGAAGGACTGACAAGAAGTGCTGTGAGTTGAACTTAAAGTGTAAACCATTTGAAAGATGGCCATTTTTTTTTCCAAGTTACATGATTTTCCTTCCATGTTGCTCATCTGGCCAGATATAAAGCATAGAGATTGAATTGTAAAAATCCATTATGCGTTCCTGGAACCTGACCCAGAAGAAACTCAGTAAATGTTTCATAAAAGAATAAATGAAGAAATGATGTAATAAATTAGTCTACTTTCTCTAGAAAGTGGCCCTACAGATAAGATAGGGAGAAAGGGAGAGAAAGAGAGGACAGAGAAAAGAAAAGGGGACAAGAGAGGAGAGGAAAATGGAGACGAAAGAGAAAACTGGCAGATGTGAGGTGTGGCAGGAAGGAGTGGCTCCCTCTAGTTCATGAAAGCTGAGTATGTGCATCTCTTCTCAACTGTGCATCAGTGACAGAATATTGGTTGCTTGAAAATGGCCAAAATAGGTGTATATACACCAGAAAAATAAGCAAACACAGGGAATGCTGCTCTGGAGAGCTGGTTATTAAATATTACCAGCACACCACCAGAAAGTGCTAAGAGGTGGCAAAGCAATAAACAAGGAACTGGCCATTTCATGTTCACTTACTCTGAACTCCATCCGCAAAACTATAAAAAAAGAAACTGATATCTGTGTTAGGCACCTATAAACTAGGACTCCGAAAGTTGAATAATTACATAGCTGATAAGTGGCACTGAGATTTAAACTCTGACTTATCAATTCTAAAACTGACTTCTATGTTTCCTGTGCTTGCCTTAGCATCAAAATCATCTGGATCTCTGGTTCCTATGCTCTACTCCGGCCATCTAAATCAGAATCTCTAATTATTAGTTAATTAATAATCTAATTTATTAGCAGGCAAATCTGGAAAATATTGCACTACATCACACTGTCTCTCCAGGTCCTTCTTTGGTTTATTAGTCTGGGTCACTAGAGTAAGAGGACTCAGAGTCACAGACCAATTCAGGAATAAAAACTGGGTACTGGGTAGTAGGTTATGTTGTAGTCTTCTGTAAAATAACATACGTAAAGTAAGAGGAGGAAGAACAGCCTATAAAAGTAAAAGAGAAATTGCCTAAACAAGGGATCATCATCAACATCATCTTTTGGCTATAGGTATCAGGCCTTTCAAATCCTCCCAACAGTGTCCATGAAACAATTCCTATTTTATGATTGAGAAAAAGAAAGCTTGGGGCAAGGGGTGGTGAGGGTGGTAAGTAATGAAGTCAGAATTTAAACTGCATAGTTCCATGTTCCAACCACTTCAGCAGGTTGCTTTCGCATCCTTTTATGGATTAAAGTTTTAAAAAACAAATTTGAATAATTATGTCAAAGTACCATCAATAGAAAGTAAAACTGGATACTTTTTCTGCTTTAAGCTACACTCTAAAGCATTGAATAAATAAAAAAATTAAATAAATAAATAAATAAATAAATAATCCTGTCAATCTTGTTAGCTATTTGCAATCTAAAAGAAGTGAACCATTAAATTTAGACATCCATATTCTGGAACAATGTAAATAACACTGGAAAGTCAAGAAATCAGTAAACTACTTCATAAACCACAACAGCAATGACCATTTAACATGCTAGGGCTCTCAGAACTCTGCCGGCATCTGGTGGCAATTTTCATTAAGCATCAGTGTTAGTAGTCTCAATTATTGCTCACCCATCATTACTCTTCAGAGTGCTAACATGCTACACATGATGAGTGTCTTACAACAATTGCAGATTGGCTCTCCATCAAGCCAGAAACATAAGCGTCAGGTGAGGAGGCAGAATTAGTTCACAGGCATAAAAGTCCACAAACAAGAAAATGAACCTAGTCCATGACAGGCCATATGCCAAGGATTCATGAGTTTGGTATAATTAAACAACGATCTGAAAATAAAACCTGTGGTCACTTTAACCTCCATCTCTAAATTAGAAGCCAGCATCATTTAATATATAAAAATAAGTTTTCTTCCTTTTTTCAGGAAATCAATGTAGCTATGTGCTTAAGAGTGTGGGCTCTGGAACCAGACTGTTTGGCTTTGAATTCCCGCCCTGTCATTTAACAGCTGTGATATCTTAGGCAAATACACAACAATCTCTTTGTGATTCAATTTCCCCATCTGCAAAGTAAAGATATTAATAGCAGTACCTTCCTCAAAAGTGAAGATTGAACTAGCTAAAACTCATAAAACACTTGGAACAGTATCTGATAGGTACTAACCATAAAGAAAATGTTTGCTAATAGTTACTCTGTTACACTTCCAAGCAAACTCTGTCCTTGAACCTAATTATACTGTATATGAATTAGAAAGTTTATGGTGATAGTAAGAATAATTTATTTAGCAATTTACAACTAAAATAATTCATAAGGAAGGTTAATATGGGAAGAAGTTCTCTGGAATATAGTAAGCTATCTTCCACGATCTAGGGAATACATTTGACTAGTCATATTATTCTACTGGAGAATTTTTGAAAACTTTGATTATAGTAAGTCTAAACATTCTATAACTGGCTTACTCATCATCTCATTGGTTGGTTGGAGCTAGGGGGACTGATAGCTAGGAAAGCTGAAAAATCTCTCTCTCTCTCTCTCTCACACATATACACTTACATACATACACTTACACACATATACACACACCCCTCACACAACAAGTAGTCACATTTAAACACATTAAATTCAAATCTTTTGCTGGACAATTCATCCCTGAAGAAAAAGAAGAGGTCATAAATAGATCCTACAGAGAGGGTTTAAACTTAGCTCTCAGAGCTTAGGAAAACTATTATTTTAAGGGCATTGATATCCAGATAAATAATGGAAACAAATTTATTGGAAGCAAAGATCTCTGTTAGCAAGGAGCCAAATTAGACAACTTTGCAGTTCTAAGATGATTTCTCCATAAGCTGCAATTTCAAATGTTCTCTCTAGATGGAATCAAGCAAATGTGTTCACTTGAAGTATCTATCTAATCACCTAAAGATGAAAAAGGCTCTAAGGGAAAATCTCATGGTATCGGAATTATATAGTTCATTCCTGAGCACAGGTCCCAATCCTAAGACAGTTACTGATTCTAATTACATTCTTAGGTATTGCTCCTTCAGGATAGCCTAAAATATAGCCCACTACCCCATCTTTAAAAAATAAATCCTCCATTCCAAAATTAAAATTCAATCATTCTTTAAGACAAAATTCTATGTCATCTTTCTTCATAATAAATTGCTGAATAACATCTCTCAATCAGTTAATTTACATAATGAAGATTTGGGCATGAGTCACTATTATACCCATTTTATGCCAAAATCTTATTTTTTAAAAATAACTGACACAGATGTGACTCTTCCTTACGAGTATTACCAAGAAACAATAAAATGTTTAAAAATATTTAAAAATAATTTCAGCTGAGAGAACAAAAATTGTAATAACTGGTGGAAAGAACACAGACTTATGTCCGATGAGATATTATGGTCAAGAAAAGCTAAAAAAAAACTTTAACAAAAAATAAAAATCTAAAATACCAAAACTCATAAGCCAACTAACCAACCAAACAAAAAACTAAAGAGAAGTACTCTTTGAAAATGTCTGTATATTCCATGCTAACATCTCATTCTGACATGAAAATTGGAAACTCATGATATCAAAAGAATGAAGTTTTTGAAAGGGAGAAAAAAAACCCACAACACATATTATATTACAGCAAGGCTTTAAATAGTATCCAAAATTCTTTCAATGGACTTAAAGTGTGCAAGGTGAACTTTGTACTTGTGTCTTGGTCCATTTAGTTCATCCAAGCATCGGGTACCCTTGTAAGAAAGGTGATGGGAAGTTTTCATTTCCATGTTCCATTCATTAGGTGTGTTACCAACTTCAAATGATAAATTTTCCTTCACCTGAGTCAATAGAGATGACCTCTGAACTCATTACACTGTTGCAGACAGTTATATTGAATGCTCATACTAATATATTACTTAGAACGATGAATTAGGAAATCTTTTTGTAGTCTTTTGTGATTTTATCTATCATAAGCTGATCTTTTCTATTTATCCAGCCAATCCAAACATAATTTCCCTATTAGTTTTTCTCTCTCTTAGGGACCTAGGAAATACGCACAGAAGGCCAGGTCGAAAAGGAATATAATTCAAGGTGCTATTGTCAGAAGACTATGGAAGGCTCATGGAGCCTTGTTCATCTCAAGATTAATGAGTAAAATTACTGTTGAGTATCTTTCAGTTTGTCTATCTCCAGAGGATCAGCCAAGGTTCTTAGTCAATCATTCTCCCTCCTAGCCTTCAGATAATGAATAATGCCTGTTGAATCAGGCGACCCCTCTTGAAGAGCTGTTAGTTCTGTTTTCTCCTCAGTCACAGTTGCTGTTTCTGTGGTTGTATTATTAGGAAGGTTGTATTATTAGTAATATTTCGATTAATCCTCACACCAAGCTAAAGAACTGTGAAATGAGTACTGTTACTGTGCCTGTTTCACTAATGAAGAAATTGAGGTTTAGAGAGGTTATATACCTTGTCCAAGGAAATAGTGCTGTTGAAATGTCAACGCAGAAGTCTAAAACCAGAACTTAAGAACTTAACCTACATGTTAAGGAAAGGAGTATAGTTCATACTCTATTCACTTATGTAATTGTGGGTTTTGTTTTGTTGACAATAAGCCACAACTCCTAGTTGTTTTTTGTTTTTTGTTTTTTTTAAATTTAATACTGATGAGATGGACACAATGAGTAAAATATATAACTTAATCCTCTTTTCAAGGTAACTTTTAAAACATTTGGATAATTTATACTTATACTTGGTTTCATAATTTTGCTATAAGTCAAAAAATTCCAATCAAGAAAATCCTTTATTAAATCTTTTTAAATCTTAACTATCAGATAGATGCTAAATGCTACATTCTTTTAAATAGCAGGTCAAAAGGTGGAGTTGTAACTATATGCTTCTTCTTGGCCCAAATAATAAATTAACTGCCTTGTCTTTTCATGTTTAATATTGAACACGAAGGATCTAGTTGTGCTGATTATCAAGATAGGCCTTTAAAACTTTGCATATATCCACGGGAAAAAAATCTGTGGTTCTGATTCATCAATTGAGAAAGACCACAAGAGAGAGATGAACAGGATCAGTCTTTTAGACAGTAGGGAGCTTTAGAAAATAAGCCTCTTTTCCAAGAAAAGAACTTTGCTTTTCCTCTTTATGTTTTCTAAATGCCACTCTCAGGTATAGTGGGAAAATCTAGCACAACCCTAAAACAAGATGTTTTGGCCCTAGATAATTAATATGAAAAGATACAAGTAAGCCTATAACCTCTACATAAAAGAAGTAACAGGATTTTTCTTTTGTGACATTTTCAAATATGTAGATAATTGCTTACCAAAATAAAAACAAAAACATAAAACAAATCCTAATAAGCAATACTAACAAGGGTTAAAAAACCATTGAAGGCCCTAGGTTATAGTTAATAACCTAGCATTTCTTGCTGCAAGTTTACCAAAAATGATTAACTCAGTAACAAAAACTTTTAAAAACATATTGATTTACTAACTGCTTTTCATTGGTTCTTTCTAGCTTTCTAATGCCACATCATGGTTTGAACTGCTCAAGTTATCCTGAAACTACTTATAGCTCAGTCAACTACAGTTGCTTAAGATCTCTGCTTTTCCTTCTCATCCACTCTTGGTGTAGCCATAAATAGCACAATCTCCCTGAATGGTAATTTATCACTAAATGACATAAGCCTTTTACATCTGAACACTCTCTTATCCAAGAATTTCCAGAAATTTGTTATGTATTTATGTATACACATAATTAGATGCAAGGATATTCACTGTGGTCTTAATTCTATTATTTAAAACATTTTTAAAAGTGTCTATCACTAGGGAGTAGGTTACATAGAATGCAGTACAATCTGTACAACAGAACACTCTACTATCTTTAAAGAAGTTAATTTAGGGCTGGCCCCATGGCTCACTCAGGAGAGTGTGGTGCTGGTAGCACTGAGGCCACGGGTTCGGATCCTATATAGGGATGGCTGGTACACTCACTGGCTGAGCGTGGTGCAGACAACACCAAGCCAAGGGTTGCAATCCCCTTACCGCTCAAAAAAAAAAAAAAAAAAAAAAGTTAATTTAGATATATAGTGCTTGGCACATAGTCACTGCTAAGTAAATAATTGCTTAATCCATAGTTGTTTATTGTATATTTGTTTACACATATAATAATATAGCTAACTCCTAAAGACAGCTTGCTATTCACATGCCACTATTCTAAAATGTTTACACATATTAGTACATTTAATCCTCACCAGCAGTCCTATGGGGGACATAGTATTATTAGATCCATTCCACAGGCTAGAAAAGAGAATCATAGCGAGGACAGATAACTTGCTCAAGGTTACAGAGCTAGTCAGTGGCAAGGCCAGGATTCAAAACTAGGCAACCTATCTGGACAGTTTGTGCTCTTAACCAGAAAATATAATTGTCTGGAAGCCTATTCAATATGAGAATAGTGTGGTTGAGAATAGTGTGGTTATTTCTGGTTGTCAAATCATTATTATTAATATTATTTTTGCTTATCAGTATTTTCTCATTTTTCTACAATAAATGGGAATTATTGCCATTCTTTTTTAAAATGAAAAAATGGTATTTTAATTGTACAATGAGCCAGAAACACGAACACTATGAGGCTTATGACTGAGAACTACTAACATAGATCTAGGGTAGGGGTTCTGATATCCCACAGCTTCCCATCTTTCAATGTCTCCAAATTAACAATGAATCTGGGCAATGACTACTTCTGAAACTTCACATCTCACAGGGTAAAAATACTATATTGTTTTATCCCATCCACTTTGTTCTCTTGTTCTCGGCCAGTTGAAGTCATATCACTGATGTCTATTTTCTCCTCTAAAATTAGCACAAAGTTTTTTATGCTTCTATCCTGCCTTTCACTTGCAGAACATTGGAATCAATCTTTTAGGAGATTTCTATGAAATAGTGAGCTCAGCTGGTACCCCTACCATACAGCCTAATGCAGAGGTTCTCAACTGTAGCTACTAAATGTTTAAAAAACCCCACAAGTGATTCTGACACATAGCCTAGGTTGAGGGTTTCTGCAGCATATGTATTACAGTATAGTTTGTCACCCTACTTGTGGTACTGCAGTGGTCAGAATCACAGTTTTAGTAAATGAAACTAACAGTCAATTCCAGAATATGCTATGTATATGGTTTTGTATAAAACTAAAAAACTTTGTAATTTCATTTAAAATGGGAAAATAAATATGAAAAATAAGAATGGATTATTAAATAAAAATCAATATATCTGACTGAAATATTAGATTTATAGAGAAGCATGAAGGTAAGTATAAGTGAGAAAACTGAAAAACAGAGAGTTTCTCAAGTTGACCAGACAATGCATTCCCAGTGAATAATCACAGTCTCATTGATCAAACTGAAACTGTGTACTAAGTGAAATCATATGGGCTTGATAAATAATAGAGCTTCAATTTGCACACACAGAATCCAGAATCTAGTGAAAAGTCAAAAAGTAAGAACCAAAAAAATTCATAGTAGCAAATAAAAACAAATACCTAAGATGGCACAAAATAAAAATTTATGATATCCTTTCCCAGGATAATTAATTATCATGCAAGATGTAAATCTGCACTTAAAGTTAGGCTAGGGCATTTGGCCATCATTCATTGAACCACTAAAGATAAAAATAAAAATAGATTTAAAATTTTAAGTACTAACAACAACATTTTAAAATAACTTTCTGGAGTATGACTGTAGGAAGTTGAAGCACATACCAAATCTTTAAAACATACACTGTATCTACAAGCATTTGTTCTTCACCCTATACCCTTATAAGTGACCTTATACCTTTGTGTACATGTGCCTGAGTGTGTCTTTACCTGATTTGGTTTCACTCTGCACATGTTCCTAGTTAAAGCAAATTTTTCTGAATGCTTCCTTCTTGAACATAGCCATCTCTTGCATGTGCAAACCCAAACATGCCTGGTTCTTCAACTCCTTCATCAGCTCTTCTTTCTCAAGTTCCTGTTAAGAATTATACTGTATATCTTAGCCTGTAAGCAGCCGGCCCTCAGTCAACATGCCTATGAGTTTATGTGATAAAAGACAATCACCTTATTAAAATATGCTCTTTTAAAAATAATGATAACAAATCAACATACAAAATAGTGTAACAAACAATTGAGTTGAGGTTTTCCTATGGGAAATATAAAACATTTTGCTGTTCATTAATTTTGAAGACGGGACTCAGAAAATGTACATGGGGTCGTGATGATGAGTCCCTTGTGTCCAAAGACCTAAAGCATATGAAAAATTATTCTCCTTTCTGTAATATCCTTTTCTTTTTCTCTCAGACTATGTTCATTTCAACTTTTGAAACTAAGTTCCAAAAATAGAGGGATATAAATTCTTGCTTTTCCAAGCAATGTGTGGATTATAGACAAAAACTTTAAAAAAGAGGAAAAAGAAAAACATAATAGCATTCAAACTCTATGTGTACCCAAGAGGCTGAGACATTATTATAATGCCTATATTATGGCAATTGCTGAAATTAAATGCCCGTAGATTTGATCCTAAGGAGTATAGTGCAGTGTTTCCTATTATAAAACATTTACTGCAGATATTCAACCTTGAATAGGTTCTATATTAATACAATTCTGCAATAGCTCTTTTGACAATTGTCACTCACATTTAATAAATAAGCCAGATTGAACCATCCCATGTTACCTTTTGAGTTATCTGAAATATATTGCTTCCCCCTTGCAAGTATGTATTGCCTTCCATAATTTTTATTAAAGACTCCAAATATACTACAAAATAGAACGGCATGGTACTTTAGTATTATTCAAGATTTAAAGAACTAAATGGAAAAATTATTCATGGAGCAACATGTTTAAAACTGCATACAGGTACAGTTTGATGGGTTATATGAATCAGAATGAACAAATATAATTGGAAACACTTATCATATTATGGATTTATGCTGAACTTTGCCATCACTTTGCATTAGAATTATCTCAGCTGCTTGCTATTTAATAAGATTGTATTAAGTCATTATATTTCATTTACAGGTGGCAACCAAAAAGATGCAAATATGGCTTTCCTTGCCTTTACAGTATAACTATAATGACCAATGTGTCTGTCTTGCAGTTTGAATTATATTTGTCCCATTAGCTAAATAAAACTTAGATATTGCCTGCTTCAACCCTTGAAATACCAAATTTAGAAAACTAGAAATGTATTAAAAAGTAATCAAATAAGAAATGAGGTCTAGAAATAAATGATAAACTTTTTTTCCTTTTGCAACTTCCTCTCTATTTTTGTGGGATACAGTGTGTTGTTTCAACGCATGCATATACTGCACAATGATTCACTTAGGGTAGACAGCATTGTTTTGTATACATTGATCCACCCCTTCTCCTCCTCCCCACCCTCTTCCGCTCCCAGCCTCTAGTAAACATTATTCTACTCTACTTCTATGAGAACCATTTTTTGTTTGGTTTAGATTCCATATATGACTGAGACCATGCAGTATTTGTCTTTCCATGCCTGACTTAGTTCACTTAACAAAATGGGTTTCAGTTCTATCCATGTTGCTGCAAATGACATGATTTCACTTCTTTTTATACCTGAATACTATTCCATTGTGTGTGTATACATACATACATACATATATATATATATATACGCACACATATATATGTATACCACAGATTATTAATCCATATATCTGTTAAGCTTTAGGTTGATTCCATTTCTTGGCTGTTCTGTTGGTCTATTTGTCTATTTTTATACCATTACCATGCTTTTTTGGTTACTATAGCTTTACAGTATATTTTGAAGTCAGGAAGTGTGATGCCTTCAACTCTGTTCATTTTATTCAAGATTGCTTTAGCTATATGGAATCTTTTGTGGTTCTGTACAAATTTTAAGATCTTTTTTACTATTTCTGTGAGGAATGTCATAGATATTTTCATAGGGATTGTGCTGAATGTGTAGATTGCTCTGGATAATATGGAAATTTTAATTATGTTAATTCTTCCAAACCATGAACATGAGATATCTTTCCATTTATTTGTGTCCTTCTCAATTTTTTTCGCCAATATTTTATAGTTTTCAATATAAAGGTCTTTGACCTCTTTGCTTAGATTTACTCCTAGGTATTTCGTTATTTTGGTTGCTATTGAGAATGGGATTACTTTCTTGATTTCTTCTTTGGCTATTTCATTATTGGCATATAGAAAGGCTATTAATTTTTGCCTGTTGATTTTCTATCCTGTCACTGTACTGAATTTGTTTATTAGTTCTGGTTATTTTTTGGTGAAGTCTTTGGGTTTTCTATATACAGAATCATGTAATCTGCAAATAGGGATAGTTTGACTTTCTCCTTTCCAATTTGGATGCCCTTTATTGTTTTCTCTTGCCTTATTGCACTGGCTAGAACTTCTAGTAGTATGCTGGATAAGAATGGGGAAAGCAGGCATCCTTGTCTTGTTCCAGATCTTACAGGAAAAGCCTCCAATGATTGTCCATTCAGTATATTAGCTGTGGGTTTGTCCTATATGGTCTTTATTGTGTTGAGGTACTTTCCTTCTTTACCTTGTTTGTTAAGTATTTTCATCATAAGCAGTGTTGGATTTTATCAAATGCTTTTTCCGCATCTATTGAAATGATCATTTGTTTTTCTTCCTTCATTCTGTTGACGTGATGTATCATGTTTATTGATTTGTGTATGTTGAACTATCCTTGCATCCTTGGGATGAATCCCAATTGATCAAGGTGAATGATCTTTTTCATAAGTTACTGGATTCTTTTTGCTAGTATTGTGTTGAGGATTTTCCCATCTGCATTCATTTGGGATAATGGTCTGTAGTTTTCTTTTTTGTTGTATCTTTTTTCCAGATTTGATATAAGGTTAATGTTGGCCTCACAGAATAAGTTTGGAAGTATTCCCTCCTTATAAATTTTTTGGAAGAGTTTGAGAAGAATTGGTATTAGTTCTTCATTAAATGTTCGGTAGAATTTGGCAGTGAAGCCATCTGGTCCTGGAGTATTCTTTGTTGTGAGACTTTTTATCACTGCTTCAATCTCTTGTTAGTATTCTTTATAGGATTTCTAGTTCTTCATGATTTAACCTTGGTAAGTTGTATGTATCCAGGCATTTATTTATTTATTCTATGTTTTCCAATTTGTTCACACATACTTGTTCATAATAGTCTCTTATAATCCTTTGTATTTCTGTGGTATCAGTTGTAATGTCTCCATTCTCAGTTGGTAAGAGTGCAGCCTTATGACAACAAGGTCAAATGTTCAGATCTCCCTTTACTGGCCAACTGACAAAATAAAGAAAAAAAAGGAAAAAAAAGCCAACTCTTCTTTTCTTTGATCTTTTATAGTTTTTAAAAAATTTCTAATTCACTTATATATGCTATGATCTTTGTTATTTTTCACCTCCTACTGATTTTGGGTTTTGTTTGTTCTTGTTTTTCTAGTTCCTTGAGGTGTAATGTTACATTGTTTATTTGCAGTCATTCTTTTTTGATGTACGCATTTATTGCTATATACTTCCCTCTTAAAACTGATTTTGCTATATCCCATAGATTCACTTATACTGTGTTTTTATTTTCATTTGTATCTAGGAATGTTTTAATTTCCTTCTTGATTTCTTCTTTGACTGATTCATCATTTAGAAGCACGTTGTTTAATTTCCATGCATTTGTATGTTTTCTAGTGTCACTTTTGTTGTTGATTTCTAGTTTTATTCCATTGTGGTAAGACAAGGTAGTTGATACAATTTCAATTTTTTTTTCATTTGTTGAGGCTTAGTATGTGCCTTAATATATGATCTATTCTACAGAACGTTCCATGTGCTGCTGCGAAAATGTATTCTGCAGCTGTTGGGTGAAATGTTCTATAAATATCTGTTAGGTCCAGTTGGCCTATGGTATATATTAATTCTGATGTTTACTGGTTAATCATTTGTCTTGATGATCTGTCCTTTGCTGAAAGTTGGGTATTAAAGTCCCCAACTATTATTGTGTTAGAATCTATTTCTCCTGTTAGATCTAATAGTAATTGCTTTATATAACTGGATGCTTCAGAGTTGGGTGCATATATATTTAGAATTGTTATATCTTCTTGTTGTAATTCCTTTATCATTAGAAAATGGTCTTCTTTATTGCTTTTTTTTTTTTTTTTTTCCTTTTCTTGGCTTGAAGTCTCTTTTGGTTTCTATTTGCATGAAATATCTTTTCCATACTTTCACTTTGTCAGTAGGTGAAGTGAGTTTCTAACTGGAAGCATATCATTGGTTCTTATTTTACAGTCCATTGAGCCACTCTATGTCTTTTAATTGGGGCATTTTATCCATTTACCTTTAGAATTATTATTGATATATATGGGCTTGTTACTGCTATTTTGTTACTTTTTTCCGGTTGTTTGTTGATCCTTTTCTTTTTTCTGACTTTACTGTCTTCCTTTGGGATTGAGTGGTTTCCTCTAGCAGTATGTTTTGATTTCTCCCTATTTATTTTTGTATGTCCCTTATAAGTTTTTGTGTTATGGTTACCATGAGGCTTACAAAAAAACACATTATAGGTATAACAAATTATTTTAGGCTAATAACAACTTAACTTTGATATCTAAGAAAAAAACAGAGCCAAATCCACTTTGGCATCATTTCCTCCAACTTTTTGGGGTTTTTTGTTTTGTTTTGTTTGTTTTGTTTTGTTTTTTCTTTTTTTTGTGACTGGCAAGGGGATCGCAACCCTTGGCTTGGTGTCGCCCTCACCGTGCTCAGCCAGTGAGCACACCGGCCATCCCTATATAGGATCTGAACCCGTGGCGGGAGCGCCGCTGTGCTCCCAGCACTGCACTCTCCTGAGTGAGCCAACTTTTTGACATTTGCTGTTTCAAGTTAAATCTTTTAATATTGCCTATCTCTTATATGGTTGTTGTTTTTGTGGTTGTCTTGTTGGGTTTGTTCTTTAGTCTTCACATTAAGGATGTAAGCAGCTTATTCACCCCACCTTGTGACACTGGGGTATTCAGAGGTCTGTGAACTAACTTTACTAATGAGTTATGTACCTGTAAATGTTTTCTTGCTGCTCCTTGGTGTCATCTTCTTTCAGACTGAAGAACTACCTTTAGCATTCTTTTAAGGAAGGTCTAGTGTTGGTGAATTCTCTTAGCTTGGGTTTGTCTGGGAAAGACTTTATTTTCTCCTTCATATTTGAAGGTTAGTTTTGGTAGTAGAAAATTCCTGGCTGACAGTCTTTTTCCTTCAGTAATGTGAATATATCCTATTATCTTCTGGCCTGTAGGGTTTCTACTAAGAAATCTGCTGAGAGATGTACCAGGGATCTGTTCAATGTTATGTGTGTCTTTTCACTAGCTGCTTTCAGTATAATTTCTTTGTCTTTGGTTTTTGATAATTTGATTATGATGTGCCTTGGGGTGTTCCTCCTTGGATTGAATTCGATTGGCAACCTCTGAGCTTCCTGTACTGGATGCTGTCATCTTTCTCCATACTTGGCAATTTTCAACCATTATTTCCTTGAATATGCTTTCTAGGTCTCTTCCTTTACTACTTCTTCAGGTATGCCAATTATGTGGAAGCTATTTCACTTGAGGGAGTCCCACATTTGCTGTATTTCTGTTTCATTTTTTCTTAGTCTTTTTTCCTCTGATTTGCTAATTTCATGTGTTCTATCTTTGAGTTCACTGATTCTTTCCTCAGTTTGGTTAAGTCTGCTGTTGAAGCTTTCTATCAAGTTTTTCAGTTCAAATAATATATTCTTTATTTCTAGAATTTCTATTTAGTTTTTTTAATTGATTCGATTACTTTGTCAAGTTTCTCATTCTGCTCCTAGATTTTTTTTCATTTATCATTTAATCTTTTACCTGTATTTTCTTGTGACTCCCTGAACATCCTTTAGAGAGTTATTCTTAATTCTCTGTTAGACATTTCATAAATCTGTGGTTTCCTCTGGGTCCATTGCTGGTGACTGGTTTGTTTCTTTTGATCATGTCATATTTCTCTGTTTTTTCTTGATCTTTATATCTTTACCTTGATGCCTTGGCATTTGAGGAGACTGCTACTACTTCTGATTTTGTAGGTGCTTGTTGTTGTTAGACCTTTACTGGTTAATATCAGAGCTCTGTCTGATCTGTGTGTGTGTGTGCGTTTTCAGTTCTGTGTTGGATTATTATCTACTACTACCACTTAAACTCTGCATGGGAACTAATTTGTTGTCCTCTGGTTAATTTCAAAATTGTGAGAACTTTTTCTGGAGACCAGCACTTGAGACACATGGTTGAGCGAAATTGCTGCTTTGCTACTGATTCTCTGGAGAAGGCTTATTGTGCAGTTCATATTTTAACTGTTGGCCTTTTAATCACTTCTGGGTCTTGTGAGGTCAGATACACCTGGGCTGTGTGAAAACTCTGGTCTGGGACTGAGTCTTTCCAGGAAATGGCCCTCTGCAATTCTGCTTCCCTGAGTGAGCCTGTGCCTATCAGATGGAAGATCAGCTGCCCAGACTGCACCCCAAATGCTTCCCATAGGATGGGCCATGCACTGGTCCTTATGATGGCTCACTGGCCTCTGGGTGGCTCCTTTCTTTGGTCAGCAGTGGCCCCTCACTCTTATGCGGGTCTACAGGAACCATGTCAGTGGTCTCACTGGCCTAGGAATTGGTATGATGCACTCCAAGGCCCTCTCCTCCCCTGCAGACTCCAAGCTATTTCATGCAAAGGGCATAGCTGTGGCTTTTGTTGAGTTGTGCTCTGTGTGCTACAACTTATTCCCATCCCTCACTGGGGCCATCCCTGAAGTGACCAGGGCTTAAAAATGTCAGAGCAGTCTGTTCTTTCTCTCACCATGGCTTCTCCTGGCTTTACAAACTCTGTGGGTCTCTCTTCTTCTTCCCCTGAGCTCCAGCAGTCCCTGGTTGGCAGTCTTTGCTTTTTAACAGTTGTACATTGATTGGTTGTGGGAGAATATAATTCTGGAGACAATCTACTCTGCCATCTTGATGACATCTCAATAAATGATAAACTTTTATCAAATGAATTAAAGATAGAATTTGTAAAGAAAATCATAAATGACTGCAGTCTCTATTGTCCAATGAGAGCCCTTAATTTCCTAAGGCTGTTTGTGTGTTCTAACTATTAAATGCAGCCATAGGTTTTCTGTTTGCATATTTCTTATACTACATTAATTTCACTTTCTGGTAATATAGTATGCAAAATCTCTTACAATATAAGCAAATATATTTACATTTGCAGCATCAAATATTCCATAGTCACGCAGTGTACTAATTCATGCTATCAATTTCAGCACTAGTTGTCTCCATTTGTTTATTCCCCATTTATTTTGTAGTCCATCAATGTACTTTCCTTCCCCATAATTCCACCGAAAACTTCAAGCCATTTGAAGATCACAAATGGCAACCTAACTTTAAAATCCAATGGATAATCTTTTATACAACTCATTAGCCTAGAGTTCTTACTCTGTCTTGCACGGTGCTGTTAGTAAATCACAATAACCTATTGATTCTCGTTTATGCATCAATTCTTTTCTTTCTCTGATCTATTCTCCTCCAATTCTCTTCACCCCTATCTCGCAGAATTTGTGTTCCAGTGATGCTAAATTACTTGTAGTTTTTTTTACATGTTCTTGAATGCATGCATGATTTTTACATATTATTCCATCTGCTCCTCTGGTGCTAGAAAACTATTTATTCTTCCAGTTTTATCTCAAAATATACCTTTCCTCTGAAGTCATCCCTGACCACACCCACATCTAGTTTTACACTTTGTACATCCTTTTCCTTCATTAAAATAAAGATGTTTTGAAACATTTACACTTGTCTCCCCACTAGACTGTAAAAAATAAAGAGAATAAATACGTCATTTCAAATTTAGGTTCCTAGCACCTGAAATAAAAAATAAACCCCAAAACATGTATAACTAAATAGTTTCTGACTTCTCTATCATTTAACCTATTTGATGACTGTTTTTGAAATTATTTCCATCTTGGTTTTATGACACCATTCTAATTATATTTACTTCCCATCCCCCTCACAGCCAGCTTCTAGAGAAAGTTCCCTGTTTCTTTTCAAGAAATGAAATAATTCATTCCGTAAATGTTGATGTGGTGGTGGTAGGGATGCAGAGGCCTAACCTCATGTTTTCTGGTAATTTGGTCAATACTGTCACCTCTCTCACAGGGTGACAGAGATGCAAAGGATTACTCAGAGGCCCGGAAATGGTTACTCCCAGGAATAATTCTTTCAAGAGAAGAAAGATCCTAGGAATCGTCCCAAATCTGATTTTCTCCCTGTTTTTATTCTCCAGGAAAGAAAGTTATAGAAAAGGAACATAGGTGGTTACAAAGAACAATAAGATATTTGTCATGGCAATAATCATTAGGTTTAACTGAACCAAGGATATCTGCCCTTAGAGCCAGCATTTTTGCTATGTTACAATTCTTTATCTACAACAGAGACTTTAGCCTGGAGAAAGTTTTCTGTCTTTCCCAAGCTTAACATTTCTATGTGCAATTCTAAAAGAGTTAGGCCCTGTGAAATACATTTGCTTATAAATGTTAGTATACTCAACAAATACTAATGACGTCAACTATCACTATGGATGATAATGATATAAATGAATTAATTTCACATCTAAATCTCCAGTCCGGTTCTCCCTCCTGAGCTACACAAAACTTATAGGCAACAAACCACTTGCCATTTCCGTTTAGTCACCCAATAATTCAAACTCGTCATCTTATCCTTGAATTAACTTCCATGTCTTCTCTTTCTCAGTTAATTGACATAACTGTTAACACAGTGACTTAAGCCAGGACCTAGAAATAATTCTATGTTCCACCTTCTCTCTCTAATCCCCATACTCAATCAGTGAACAAATAATGCTGATTTTACCTGTCAAGTATCTTTTCTGCAACAGGTCTGCTACCACTTCTTACTTTCAGGTCTCCATCATTTCTTGCCTTACCTCTTTGCATATTTATAGATTGCTTTACTTCCAGTTTTGTCATGTTTATATCCATCGTTCCCTCTGCAATCAGATTTTTCTAAAATGCCAGCCTAATTATGTCACTCATCTATGTGCAATCCATCAATAACTCCTTGTGGCTTTAGACAGACACCTAAGACTGTACCTATCCAGATTCCAACACCCCATAATTTGTCCAGTCCAAATGATTTATGGGCCAATGAAGCTATATCTTTTTAATCTTCTGCTCTTTATAACATGCAATATTTCCCACCCTTCTTCTGTGCCTGGGAAATTCATACTTATCCTTCAAAACTCAGCTCAGAAGTTCCTTATTCAGTAATACTTCTCCAGAGAACTTAGTTCACATACTTCTATATCCCTAGACAAAAAACTCCTCAAGAGAGGAACAGAATGACTCCTCAATACCTACCTAGCACAATGTCTAACAGAAAATTTTCCATATTTAAGTACATTTTAGAAAGGGCAAAGAGGGTTCTAAGATAATATAGGTATATATATAAGAAAATAATGTCCTAAATTAAAATTAAGAAAGTATTTTTTTAAAAAAATAGAACAATGGAATATGCATGATCACTCAACAGGAAAAGAAACAAAGAAGTTAGAACAGATATTGTTTCACGCGCCATTTTCTTGATTCTGATTGATTAACCCAAGGATAGGTAGGTGAGTAGAACAAGTCAGGAGGAAGATGGAAAGAGAAGATCAACGTAGTGATCTTGGTTAATTCACAATGGAAGTAAACTATATAATTACATTTTACTTTATGCTGTTAAGCAAAAATGTGGAAAAAAATATCTAATGTATTTCAAATCTATATCTGCACATAAAACTTGGTGGTAGCAGGGAGCCATAGTGAAATTTTCCCTTTCCTGCCAATACCTTAGATTTAAAGAAAATAAATTTGTTTTCTAAAAGTTAAAACTAGTGAATTTCAGACATAATAGTGAGATTAGCTATGAGAAATTTAGAAACAAAAATCAATCAAGACATTGGGATATAATATCCTGGTTTTAATTTAGAAAAGTAGAAATGTTCTACTGCCCCCATGAGAGAAAATTAAGTGTGAACATAAAAATGTGGGGTCAACTTCCCTACAATAAAGGTGAAAAGTCCAAAGAACCAAAAGTGAAAATGTATATCAAAAATTGTTCACTTAGGATAAAAATATTAGTCCTTGTAAAAATACATGTACATTACTAAGACATCTGCTCAATTGTCAGCAGGGATAATTCTTCAGACCGCACTCAACCTGTATGAAATATTCATAAAACTAGCTATAAAGGAATTAGCAGGAAAATCACTCTAAAATATATTAAAAGGTTGCATAAAAAATGTGTGCGATCTCACTTAGAAAGGTGCAGTTGAAATTTATACCAATGTATTGTTTTCACATCTACTGATTGGCAAAAACACAAAGTTTAGCAATACACTTTAATGGTTTGACTGTGAGGAAACAGGCAGGCACATGCTTTCCTTGGAACAGTCTAAGTTATTACCACCACAGATAGGCAATTTGGCAATGTCTATTAAAACCACAATATAATTTGACCCAACTATCCTATCTCTAGGAATTTATCTTGCTGGCATACTTAATGTGTACAAAATGATGTATGAACTGCAAAATTGCTTGCAACAGCAAAAGATTGGAAATAACCCAAACTTCTGGAAATAAGTACTTATCAAATTAACTATGACGGAGAGATACATACATAATAGAATATTATGCTGCTATAAAAAAATAAGAAAACATTCCATTTAGTAATACAAAAATATCTTCGAGATTTATTGTGAAAAGAAAAATACAAGGAACAAAATATAATCTCTAGTATACTATCTTTTGTATACAATGAGGTAGAGATAAGAATATACATTTATATTTTCTTGTATATGCATAGAGAAACAAGGGGGAATATCTAATAAAAGTGTTAACATGGCAATTTCAGAGGGATTGGATGGATGAATGATGGGTGGAAGCAGACATTTCATTCTACACCTCTTTGTATTGTTTGATTTTTGAACCATTTAAACATTTTACTTATTTTAAAAGTTAAATAGAAAACAAAATTAAAATAAGACAAAAAAAATTGCACACCTTTGCCCAGAATCTTCACTTCCCAAGCAGCCTTATAAGTACTCATGGAGCTTTCTGGAAAAACTAATACCAAGAAAGTAGGTTCCCAGAGAAGATTATAGCCCTCATTTTAACACAATAAATAAACTGGAAGTTTGCTTTGTATACTTTTCTAACTTAGGCATTTGAATATCTTGAGTATGAGTATCTGATACCAATCAATTCAGAGACACTAACATGATTTCATGGGCCACAGCAATAAATATGGTATATTCATCAAGATAAAGCTGAGCCTATGAGTCTTTTGAGTAAATAGCTATTTAGACTTAACCTGTAATAACTCAGAACACATATGGTTGCCTTTGTAGGTACAAGTAAGTGCTTAATAATTGTTAGGTTGAGTTGAACAAGAACATTTTTGCATTTTAAATACTGATATATTTGCAATGTAAAAGACTGAACTATAAACTCAAATGGATTGTGCATTTAAAACTGCTTCCACTTCAATGCAGAAGACACTGAAGAGTGAAAACATAGGCTTTACTTACTTAAATTTAACCAAGTCTGACTTGCTTTCTTTTAAACTATTTTTTATTCTGGTCTCCACAACCTCCTTCCCTCTTTCTTTGCCCTTTAGATGAAATCTAAACTCCATTTTCATTATTATTAAGGTCTGTCTTCCTTTAATCCTTATTTAGAGCAAGTTATAGAAATCTGTCTTCTCATTTTTATAGAAAATGGCAAAAATAAACCTCCTCATGGTAAATGATTAAATACAAAGTACTCATATAATTGCAACTAGTTATTAATAACTAATTATTATAACTTGTATGCCTAATTATTACTCAGCTCAGTTGTGTATAATAACCTCAAATTTACAGCAAATTAAACCCCTACAATTATAAAACTTGAATAAATATTATTAAGATGATCTTTGAGTCAAAATGCCTATTCTTTATAAAATAGGTTTTGGGGTGTGGGAGAAAAAGATGCTTCTTGTCTGATGCTAAAAAATTCTTTTAAGATGCTTGGGGGACAAGAACCCTAATACCTATGGACATACCAAACAAAACCCTGCATGAGACAAGAAGTTTGTCAGCACAGCACAACATCTAATTTCATCTGCTGACTTTGAATTTCATGAGGATACCCCTATAGTTTACTGATGGACAAAAGGGCCACAAGGCTACTCAGACCCATTCTTTCTCCCACAGTGAGGTTTTCATTCTTTGTTGATATTAAGCATGGTAAGAGACAAGAAAAAAGACTGTTTTCTTCTTTCCTACCTCTTCCATAAACCTTCAGCAATAACTAAAAATGCTGCCTTTGCTATATACAATTCAAATAAAAATATTTGACTATGGAAAAGCCATGCAAATTCTGATTTTAGCTAAGATGACTAATCCTTTTATCCTTTAAAAAAAAAAAAAAAAAAAACCTTTCCTTTTTTTTTTTTTTGCTTTGGTTTTTTTTTTTAACTACTCCTGCTTTAGTGCCTTAATATGTGTCTAGTTCACCTACTGGGAAAATTCAAAATTGCTTAATTCTTCCTTTTCCCATCTCTCTCTGCCCCTCTCTTTTTTAATCCAATAAGACAGACATGAGAAGGGAAAAATAGAAACAAACAGCATAATTTTTAAAAGCCCAAGCTTCCATAATAGGTCAGCATTCCTTCTGAAAAAGCACTGGGGTAAAACTGTCTTTACTCGATGAAAGTTAAGAAAATTAATTAGGCTTTTGTAATTCTAATATAAGGTGGAACTGAATGAAAATGATTAAAGTTTTCCAATTATAACACTTCAAAAATTCACTTTTCCGGCCGGCCCATAGCTCACTTGGGAGAGTGCAGCATTCATAGCGTGGAGACCATGGGTTGGGATGCTATATAGGGAGGGCCAGTGCGCTCACTGGCTGACCATGGTGCAGACCACACTGTGCCGAGGGTTGCGATCCCCTTCCCCGTCAAAAAAAAAAAAACAACAACTTCACTTTTCATTTTAATAAACTTCACGTATACTATATTTAAACTATTATAATTGCCAAATTAATGAGGCTAAAATAATGAAATTATTTATTTAGTAACATTAATTGGCAGGGAAATTATATAAATATTCAACATCTCATAATAGAAAAATTATCTGTTCTTTCCAAAGCCCATGCTAACTTGCTTACATCAAATGCCAAAGGCACTAAGACCCATATTTATGATTATCACAATTGCCCCAAACTGTGTCTTAACTTGAGATTTTCCAAAAAGAATTAGCAAATTATCACTAAAAAGTTAACACACACAATTAATTTAATGAGTTTAAAAAGTATTCTTAAACATAATGAAACATAAATTTCTGGTTATTCCAAATTCCATAGGGTCATAATTTTTACTTATATTATCTAAAAATTTTTACTCACATTATTCTGCTGTGCCACTACTCATTTCATTAATTCGTAAGTATCTTCACAGTGATATAAAAAGAAGTATGATATAGAGGTACAACTAACGGCAATCTATTTAGTGACTATAGTAAGTACTTGTCTTAGTCCATTCAGGCTGCTCTAAATAAAATACCATAATTGAGTAGCTTATAAACAACAAAAGCTTATTTCTGACAGTTCTAGAGGCTGGGAAGTCCAAGGTCAAGGCACCAGCAGATTTGATATCTGACAAGGGCTTGCTCTCTGCTTCACAGATGGTGACTTCTCACTGGGTCTTCACATGGTAGAAGGGGCAAACAAGCTCTCCAGGGTCTCTTCCATAACGGCACTAATCCTATTCCTGACGGTAAAGCCCTCATGACCAAATCACCTCCCAAAGGCCTCACCTTCTAATATTATAAGTTTGGAGACTAGGTTTCAATTTCTGAATTTTGCGGGGGACACAAACATTCAGACCACAGCAACGCCATTTCAAAATTCCTCCCGACTGATCAGTCCTTCCCTCAGATCTCTAAAATGAGAGGAAAACAGTCAACAAACATACAAACCAAAAAAAAAAAAAGAAAAAAAATAGGAATAAATAAGAAGCACTATAATTTGTCATATTGTTTTTTAAGAAATCTAACTTTTGTTTAATATTTTAAAATATTTTCTGCATAGTTTCCTCAATATTCATTAGCATTCTAATTGTGACCAGTATTATAGCTTTAATAAGGGTCTAACCCAGGTCAATAATAAACAAGTAAATGAGCATGAAAACAGTCAGAACAACCATTGGTATATGCTCATGTTTCATACACACACACACAAAAATATTTATCAAGCTTACCGTTAAACTCCATGTTCAGTTTTTCCTTACAACTTAACACTGGATACAGAAAACTCAAGAAGTCAAAAACAAAGACCAAAACAAAGTCCTCTTTTCTTGCCAAAGTGTGCATATAATTGCAGTACATTTAAGTTGGATATAAACATACATTACATACATGTCTCTATTCATACAAAATCGCAGTAAATATTTTCCCATTAGTTCAGGGGGAAGTTATTCTTTCAAATTGAAACTTGTTCCCATTTAAAGTTTTAAATAGCCCTAGTTACATGTACTTCTTTATATGTAGCTTTTACTTATAAATAGTTCTATCAACATCAATACATTATAGGATATTTTAATTCTTGATTTTTTCATTAAAATAGTTCCAACCTAACAATATTTATTCCTTTGACTTTGTTAAAGTCCTTTATTTTCTTACTAGGAAAAAAATGCAATTTGAAAACATTGCTACTCAAGTTGAAAACAATTTCATTTTCCCTTTAAAATATAGAGTTCAGTTTTTTCAAAAATACTAAAACAAAGATATAAATTGTATCTGCAATCTCTTTTTAAAATACAATAATATTTTTAAAATTCTTTGAATAAATTGTGTGAAAAACAAGTAAAACATACTGCAAAAGAGCAATTTTTTAAAAAAGAATTATAAAATCTGTTTATCTTCTAAATAATGGAATAAGCTAAAGCAAATTATATTTTAATTTACTTATATCACACTAAAATGCAACATTAAATAACCCACTTTCTCAAATTGTGAGAAAAACATAAATAACTATGAAAAAAAAAGTGTTGACATAATTAGGTGAAAGTCTCGACTAATTGCAGCAAACAGTCTCCCCACTCCCCTCAAAAAATTTTCTGATCTATCAGGCAAACTTACAATTTCATTTTTACTTAATGGTTATAGTTAAATGTGAACAAAACTTCAAAACTTTGCTTAGGAGACCCAGATACCAGATCCTACAATACTATGTGAGACATTATCTCAGATTACATTTTGATTGGAAGTTAGAGGCTGAAATAGCACCAGGAATTACCTTTAACATATATATAATGCCACAGTTATCTAAACACTACAAACTATGTCATCTAATTTAATCATCAGAACAACCCTATAATTCAATTTGACCAATTTGAAAAAAGAATAAACAAATGTGACACATGCCCCAGTTCGTGAAATAATTAAGTGGCAAGGTGTGAATTTAGGAGCTAGAACCTAAAGTTTCGGCCTTTATATCTCATGACCTTTTATTGCATGCTCATGTTCTATTCCTTGAAGGCTATTCCCAGACTGCTTCTGAATGGTACCATAGTTTCTTAAATACATCTGATCCACTAGAATTTAGAGTTGTGAAGTTTATGAAGAAATACTTTGTAATAGTTTATCTGTAAATCTCCTTAGCAGTTCTAATCAGTGTAAACTCTGAGACCATACAGGCTTCCAGGCTACTCTTAGATGTGACCATCTGGAAACTACCCAATTTCAATGTTACTATCTGTATTAGACCATTTTCTGTCACTTACAACAGAATACCTGAAATTGGGTAATTTTTTTCTTTATAGAAAAGAAATTTATTTCTTACAGTTTGGGAGACTAGGAAATCCAAGGTTGAGGGGCTGTATCTGGTAAAGTCCTTTTTCTTGTAAGGATTCTCTGCAGAGTCCCAAGGCAGTGTAGAGTTTCATATTGCAAAAGGTCTAAAGGCATGTTAACATGATCACTTGCTCTCCTTATAAAGCCACCAGTGCCACTCAAATGGATCTCAAAAGCCCCAACTCTCAACACTGCCACATTGAGGATCAACATTTCACATGAGCTTTGGAGGAGACAAACACTCAGACCATAGCACTGTCTAACTGTAACACTGCATGTTCAGGTAATCAATGAGGATGTCTTAAACCTTTTGGTTTCAGGACCACTATGTATTTATAAAAAGTATTGAGATTCCCAAAGAGTTTTGTTTATGTAGTTATATCTATTAATATCCACTCTGTTGGAAATTGAAGCTGAGAAAGTTTTAAAGTATTTTAGGTCACTTTAAAATAACAGTAAAAATCCATTGTATATTAAGATAAATAATAGATTTTTATAAAATTATTTAGTAAGAATAGTGGCACTGATTTCCAATTTTGCAAATCTCTATAGTAACTGCTTAATAGAAGAAAAGAAAGCTAAATTCTCATATATGATTTAGAAGTCAATCTACTGCATTACATTAAAGTATGTATTGAAAATGTATTACATATGCTGAAAAGTTAAGGAAACATGGAAGATAGATAAAAAGACCCAAATCAAACTTCTAGAGATGAAAACTGCAATGTGTGAGGTGAAAAATATAACTGATAATTAATAGCAGATTAGATATTGCCAAAGAAAAGATTTTTAAACTTAAAGACACAGCAATAGAAAACTCCAAAATTAAACACAAAGAGAAAAGTGGATTTCCAAAAGTAACAAATAGAGCATCAGTAAGCTGTGGGATAACTACAAGTGGCCTAATACACAATTCCCCAAATGAGAGGAGAAAGAGAGAGAGAGAACGATTTGACAATTTGAAAAAAGATTTGAAGAAATAATGGCCAAATGTCTCCAATTTTTTTATGAAACATATAAAACCACAGATCTAAGAAGTTCAAGCAGTCCAAACACAGAAAACATGTGGGAAAAAAGTAAACCTATTAAAATGCTACAAGAATACTGACAGCAAGATGCTGAGCATGTATGGAGGAAGGGGGTAAATGGAAACTCACACTGTAATTTCTGTTCAATTTTGTTGTGAAACTAAAACTGCTCTAAAAACTAAAATCTATTTTAAAAATCTATGGTAAGCAATATTTCAGCAAGGTTGCAGGATATAAGATCAATATAAAATTGTTTTTCTATATACAAGCAATGAACAATCAAAAATTGAAATAAAAATACTATTGAAAACATCAAAAATAGGTAATACTTAGGGGTAAATCTGAGAAAAATGTAAAATATCAGTATTCTGAAAACTAGAAAACACTATAAAAAGTAATTAAAGATGATCTAAATAAGTAAAGAGACATACTATGTTCACATGTCAGAAAAATCAATACTGTTAAGATGCCAATTCTCTCAAATTGGTATATAGATTAGATATAATCCCAATAAAAATCCCATGTGATATTTTGTAGAAATTGACAAACTGATTCTAAAATTCATATAAAATTCAAATGACATAGAATAGCCAAAACAACTTTGAAACAGAATAAAGTTGGAAGACTAAAATTGCATAATTTCAAGACTTGTTATAAAGCTATAGTATTCAAGACTCTGTATATTGGCATCAAAATTGAAAAATAGTGCAGTGGAAGAAAGTAGAGTCAGAAATTAACCCAAAAATATATGAATTAATTATTTTCACAAAGGTGTAAGGGCAATTTAGGAAAGAAATGTTTGTTATCATATGGATATACAATTCTATATCATTTGTGAAAATAAAGCTTTCTTCTATAACTTACACAATATATAAAAATTAATTCAAGGTGGATCATATGTTTAAATTTAATATAAAAGAAAAACTTTGGTTATTTTGTAAAAGGCGAAAGATTTATGCGATCTGAAGAGAAACCAGAGTATGAAACTTTTGTTATTTTGGTTTAGGCAAATACATCCTAGATATGACACCAAAAGAATGATCCAGAGGGGAAAAAATACAAATTAACTTCCTCAAAATAAAAGACTTCTACTTTTACAAAGACATTATTAAAAGAATGAAAAGAAAAGCCATACACTAGGATAAAATACTCACAAAGCATATATCTGATAAAGGACTCATACCCAGAATATAGAATCCTAAAGGTCAATAATAAAAAAACAAACACCACAATATAAAATGGGAGAAATTATTTACACACTCTACCAAAGATATAGAGGTGACAAATAAATGCATGAACAGATGTTCAGCTTCTTTATCATTAGGGAAATACAAATTAAAGCCACAATTAGGTACCACTGAAAACACTAGAATAGCCAAAATTAAAAACAGCAATCATAACAAGCATTGGTGATGATGTGGAGGAAATAAAACTCACATACATTGCTGGTGGGAATGTAAAATGGTACAACCACTTTTTTTTGACAGTTCCTTAAACAGTCAAAATACATCTACCGTATGATCCATCTATTCCTCTGTTAGGCATTTCTCTGATTAGATACTTGTGTTTTATATCCTTACACATTTCTCTTTATTTTTTTCAGAAAGAAACAATGTCAGAGACCCACCAAATTATTAATTTTTATGTCCATACAAAAATTCTGTACTCAAATGTTCAGACTCCAAATCTGAAAACAACCCAAATATCTTTCAACAGATAAATAGATAAACAAATTTTGTGATCATGGTATCTCACCTGCCAGGTAAGTATTGGATAAACAAATTTTGGTGCACATACAACATAATATTACTCATGAAAAAAGGAATGAAGTATTACATACTACAACACACGACAGAGGGAAGGAGGCAGAAAGAGAGCATACTATATGATTTATATCAAATTCTAGAAAATGTCTACAGTGACACAAAGCAGATCAGTGGTTGCCTAAGGACCAAATGGTGGGACAGGGAATGATGGGAGAAAGAGATTAAAAGGAGGGATGGGTATGCTCATCTTCACTGTAGTGATGATATCACAGGAGTATACATGATTCAAAACTGTACAAACGTTATACTTTAAATATGTGCGGTTTATTATATGTCAAGTATTCCTCAACAAATATGTTTTTAAAAAATGGATTTCCTAACATAAACCATCAAACTTGACTATACATTTGTTTCCATCTTAATAGGCCCAAGCCCCAGCAAGGCTTGCTCACTGCATGAGCAAGAGCCAAGGTGACAGTGCCCTGTGCACACCACCGGCCCAGACCCAAGCACCAGAAGGTGGTGTGCACAGCCCACCCACCACCCAAGCAGGAACCAACATGAGCGGTGTCCCACACACACCTCCAGGGGACCAGGCCCTACTCCCAGAAAGGCCCGCCCACTACCCAAGCAGAAGCCAACATAGTCTACCAAAGTCACTGCCACACCTACTGCCACTGCAAGAATGGCTCACCACCACAATAGCAGCCAGGGCCACCCTACAGGCAGCCCACCACACACTTGATTACATTGCTACAAGAAGAATAACCAGTGGAGCCGAAAAATAGAGGAGGAAGTCTTTCTCCTCATAGTCCTCTCCAGAGTAACAGAAGAAACAAGTGCTCTACCAGATAATCAAACATCAGTGAAAAAATAATATAACTACAAATAAAAAAGAAGATATGACACCACCAAAGGAATACACTAATTCTCAAGTACCATACCCCATAGAGCAAGAAACACTTGAGATGGCTGAAAAGGGATTCTGAGCAACAATCTTAAGAAAAATAAAGAGATAAGAGAACACTCAATTAGAGAACTCAATTAAACAAGCAAAAATATCCAGGATATGAAGGAGAAAATTTACAAAGAGATTAATACATTAAAAAAGAATGTAACTGAATTCCTAGAACTGAAGGATTCACTCAGTGAAATAGAAAACATAACAGAGAGCTGGAGCAGCAGGCTACAGGAAGCAGAAGAAAGAATTTCAGATCTCAAAGAGAAGGAAGTGTTTGGAGCATGGGCGGTAGGGGAGACAGGCCCACTGAGAGAAGACTGGGGCACAGCAAGGACAGCTGATCTGTCCCCCAGTCAGGGCAGAACCACTCAGTGGAGACTGGTCAGGAATACAGGACAGCAGGGGGTGCAGTTTGATGAAAAGACTCAGGCCCAGACCAGAGTTTCTACACAACCCAGGTATACCAGATCTCACAAGACTCAGAAGTACCTACAAAGTCAACCATTAATACCTGAGCTGCACAAAAAGCCTTCCCCAGGGAATCAGCAGCAAAGCAACAATTTAGCTCAACCACAGAGCTCAAGTGCTGGTCCCCAAAGGAAGTATCCCTATATTAGAAGTAAGCAAAGGACAACAAATTAGTTCTAGTGCAGAGCTTAAGTGGTAGAAACAACAAATAATCCAACACAGAACTGACAAAAATGCAAAATACCCACAGACCAGAGACATTTGATATTAACTAGTAAAGGTCTCACATCACCGAAGAACATCTATAAAACCTAGAAGGACTGGAAGTGTCCTGGGCTACCAAGCAATGGAGCGGGGTGGGCTGGGGGGCCCAGCCATGCCCCCTGACACAGGCAAGCAGCCCAGTGACGATCACCAAGACACTGCAGGAAGAGCCCTAGGTTCTCCTAGGCAAGGGTGGTGGGGGGCCAAGGGCCTCAGCCACACACCCATGACACCCACAACCAGCCCAGTGACAACCACTGAGTCGCCACATGAAACGCCACAGGCTCCCAAGCTGGGACAGTGGGGGGGCGAGGGCTTCTGCTACAACCCCCAGACATCTGCACCCAGCCCAGCAATGACCAAGCCACCATTGGAAACACTCTGGTCTTCCCTGCAGGAATGAGGGGGTGCAACAGGCCTCAATCCCAGCCCTCATCCTTCCTCCTACTCCCACCCTATTTCCTTTTTCCTTCCTCTCTCCCCTTCCCCACAACTGCTCTGCAACAACATCATAGAGTGTAAAAAATATATTAATAAATAAACTTTAAAAAAAAAGAAAGAAAACATACAGGCCAGAAGAAAAAGGGATGACAATTTGAAAATTCTAAAAGAAAAAAATTTACAGCCAAAAATTATCTATCCAGCAAGTCCATCCCTCAGTAATGAGGGAAAAATATTTGCCAGACAAACAGAAATTATGGGAATTCACACCCACACAACCAACACTGCAATAAATTCTCAAGGGAGTCTTGAATTCAGAATCTGAAAAATGATAATCAGTATCATGGATACACAAGAAAAATCAAAACCTGACAATAAAAGAAAAATTCAAATGAGAAAGAGAAAGAAGATAAATCATGTCACCTCAAAAACCCAACTAACATTGAAGATGAAAAATAAAAGGGGAAGAAAGGAACAAAAGATATTTAAAACATCTAAACAAAAAACAATAAAATAACAGGAATAAAGCAATACCAGTCAATAACAACCCTAACTATAAATGGATTAAACTCCCTATTCAAAAGACACAGACTGACTGATTGGATAAAAAAGCTCAACCCAACTATATGCTATCTTCAAGACACTCATCTCACCTGTAAAGATGCAAAGAGACTAAAAGTGAAGGGATGGGAAAAGATACATCATGCAAATGGAAACCCAAAATGAGCAGGAGTAGCTACTGTTATATCAGATAAAAGAGACTTTAAACCAAAAAACAAAAAAGGAAACAGAGAAGGCCACTATATAATGATAAAAGGATCTATCCAGCTAGAAGACATAACAATCATAAATATGTATGCATCCAACACTGGAGCACCCAGATATAAAAAGCAAACACTCTTAAAACTAAAAAAAGAGAGACTCTAACACAATAATAGTGGGTAACCTGAACACCCCTCTTTCAGCACTGGACAGATCTTCCAGGCAACAAATCAAGAAACACAGGATTTAAACCACACCTTAGACCAACTGGACCTGGCAGATAACTACAGAACATTTCATCGAAAAACTACAGAATATATATTCTTCTCATCAGCATATGGAACATTCTCCAGGATAGAAAACATAGTAGAGGTCACAAATCAAGTCTCAGCAAATTTTTAAAAAGTCAAAATCATCCCGAGTATCTTTTCAAACCACAATGGATTAAAACTGGACATAGATAACAAACAAAACTCTGGAAAGTAGATAAATGCATGGAAATGAAACGACAGCTTCCTGAATGACAATGGGTCCAAGAAGAAATTAAAGAGGAAATCAAAAAATTTCTTGAAACAAAAATAGAGATACATCATACCAAAACCTGTGCAATAGTGCAAAAGCAGTACTAAGAGGGAAGTTTATTGCAATAACGGCTTACATCTAAAGAACAGAAAGACTTCAAATAAATGATATAACATGACCTAGAAAAACAACAGTCTAATCCTAACAGTAGTAGACAGAAAGAAATAATTAGGATCAGAGCAGAACTAAATGAAACAGAGAACCCAAAAATGACACAAAAGATCAAAGAAACAAAAAGTTGTTTTTTAAAGATAAATAAAATAGAGAAAATATTAGCTAGGTTAACACAAAAAAGAAAAAAAAAGAAGAAAGAAGACCAAATAACAAAATTAGAAATGAAAAGGGAGAATTGTAACTGACACCACAGAAATATTTAGAAACTTTAGAGATTATTATAAACAACTGAATGACAACAAATATGAAAACCTGGAGGAAATTAATAAATTTCTGGACACATACAGACACCCAAGACTAAACCAAGAATAAATTGAAACCTGAACAGACCAATAACAAGCAATGTGATTGAAGCAATAATCAGCAGACTCCCAACAAAAAAAAGCCGAGAACCAGATGGTTTTACAGATGAACTCTATCTAATCTTTAAAGAGGAATTAATACCAATACTCTTCAAACTGTTCCAAAAACTTGAAATGGAAGCCATTCTCACAACCTCATTCTATGAGGCTAAAATCACCTGATAACAAAAACAGACAAAGATGCAACAAGGAAAGAAAATTACAGGTCAATATCCCTGATGAATATAGATGCAAAAATCCTCAACAAAATATTAGCAATCAGAATATAGCAACACATCAAAAAAATTATATATCATGATCAAAGTGGAATCCATCCCAGGGATGCAAGGATGGTTCAACATACAGAAGTCAATAAATTTGATATATCACATCAATAAGATCAAGGACAAAAACATGATTATCTCAATAGATGCAGAAAAAGCATTTGACAAAATTCAACATCCCTTCATGATAAAGACTGAGCAATTAGGTAAAGAAGAAAAGTATCTCAACACAATAAAAGCCATATATGACAAACCAATTGCCAATATTATCATATTTCAGGTTTTCCTTTAAGGACAGGAAACAGACAAGGATGCCCACTCTCACTACTCCTACTTAACACAGTAACGGAAGTACCAACCACAGCAATCAGGCAAAAGAAAGAAATAAAGTGCATTCAGACTGGAAAGGATGAAGTCAAACTGTCCCTCTTTGCAGATGATATGATCTTCTATATACAGAAAAACCTAAAGACTCAACCAAAAAACTCTTAGAGCTGGTTAACAACTTCAGTAATGTTGCAGGATACAAAAACAACACCCCAAAATCAGTAAGGTTTTTATACTCCAATAAAAAACTAGCAGAAAAATAAATCAAGAAAGCAAGCCAATTTACAAAAGTCACCAAAAAAATATAATACCTAGGAATAAATTTAACAAAGGAGGTGAAAGATCTCTACAATGCAAATTACAAAACACTCCTGAAAGAAATTAAAGAGGACACAAAAATGTGGAAAGACATACCGCGCTCTTGGATTGGAAGAATTAACATTGTGAAAATGGCCATACTACCCAAAACAATCTACAGATTCAATGCAGTCCCCATCAAAACACCAATGACATTCTTCACAGAAATAGAAAAAGCAATCCTAACTTTCATATGGAAAAAGACCTCAAATAGCTAAAGCAGTCCCAAGCAAAAACTCTAAAGCCAGAGGCATAACACTACCCAACTTCACATGATATTACAAAGCTATTGGAACCAAAACACCATGGTACTGGCATAAAAACAGAAACTTGGATCAATGGAACAGAACAGAAAAACTGGGAATCAACCCACATACTTACAGCCAACTTATCATTAACAAAGGCACCAAGAACATATATTGGGGAAAAGATGGCTGGGAAAATTGGACATTCATATGCTGAAGAATGAAATTGGACCTGTACCTCTTGCTGTATACCAAAATCAATTCAAAATGGATTAAAAACTTAAATATAAGACTCAAAACCATAAAATTACTCAAAGAAAGCATAGGAGAAATACTCCAGGAAGCAGGACTGGACAAAGACTTTATGAATAAGACCCCCAAAGCACAAGCAACATTAGAAAAAATAAGCAAATGTGATTATATCAACTAAAAAGCTTCTGTACAGCAAAGGAAACAATCAACAGAGCAGACAGACAACCTAAAGAATGGAAGAAAGTATTTACACACTGTGCATCCAACAAAGGATTAACATCTAGAATATATAGGGAACTCAGACAACTATACAGTAAAAAAACAAATAATCCAATTTAAAAAATGGGCAAAGGGGATGAACAGACATTTTTTTCAAAGGAAGACATACAAATGGCCAACAGGAACATGAAAAAAATGCTGCTAATTAATCATCAGGGAAATGCCAATCAAAACCATGATGAGATATCATCTCACCCCAGCTAGACTGGCCAGTATTAAAAAGACAAATGCTGGTGAGAATGTGGGGAAAGGGAAATTCTTCTACAATATTGGTGGGACTCAAAATTAGTATGCCCATTACAGAAAACAGTATGGAGATTTCTCAAACCACTACAGATAGAACTACCATATGAAACAGCAATCCCAGTACTGGGTAAATATCCAAAGGAATGGAACTCATCATGTCAAAGGGATACCTGCACTCTAATGTTCATCACAGCTCTATTTACCAATGTAAGTATCCACCAATGGATGACTGGATAAGGAAAATGTGGTGTATATATATATATATATATATATATATACACACAATGAAATACTACTCAGACATAAAAAAGAATGAAATTCTGCCATTTGTAGCAACATGGATGAGCCTGGAGAAAGTTATGTTATATGAAATAACTCAGACACAGAAAGATAAATACTGCATGTCCTCACTCATAACTGGGTGCTACGAAAAAGGAAAGAAAGGAAGGAAGGAAGGATGGAATACAATAATAATTTGAACTTTCAGAAGGAGAGAACAAACTTAAGTATACTAGAGATGGAGGGGAGAAAGGGAGGGATGTTGGGGAGTGACAGGTCAGGTAAGGGGCACAAAGAAAAATTACTAGTAGCAATAATGAATATGCTAACTAAAAAGTAATTAATTAAGTAGGAAAGACAACTAAGTTATAATTTGGTATGTAAGTTTGTGTGTTTTCAAATGAACTACCTTTAAAATATTTAGGAATATTACATAATCATCTTTAATGAAAAAAATAGCAATTTCTTATTTTCTCCTTAGCAGATATGTTATCACAAAATAGAATGAGGTACATGGATTCTCCATCCTCCACACAAAGTAAATACTATGCCTACTTAAGAACAGTTCATACAGCCCTCTAAGGATCTGAGCAATGACTATCACCCAATATTCAAACAAGTTGAAAAATATTCTGTGTATACGCAATCACTGTGACAATTGTTTGTAGCAATCAGCTTCACAATACTATGTCTAAAAGGTGGTTTAACATTCTTTTTATTTGTTTCCATGTCCTTAATGTAAAATGTAGAATGAAACCAAAAAATCACAAGTGTACAATTC
This sequence comes from Cynocephalus volans, assembly GCF_027409185.1. Taxonomy (NCBI): domain Eukaryota; kingdom Metazoa; phylum Chordata; class Mammalia; order Dermoptera; family Cynocephalidae; genus Cynocephalus; species Cynocephalus volans. The sequence goes on along the minus strand of NC_084460.1, from coordinate 99,317,383 downwards.
AAGGAGTTTTGACAAACATCTGTATCTGCGTATCAACAAACCTATCAAGATAGGACATTCCTCACCTCAAAAGCTTCCCTCAAGCCCACTCTTAGGTGTTCTTCACTCCCATTCCTCTGTATAACCATTTATTTGTACTCTTCACCAGAGATTAGTTTGCAAGTTCTGGAACTTCATATAAATAGAATAATATAGTGTACATTCTTGAAGGTCTGGTCTCCTTTTTTCTGTTTAATTGGATGACAAAGCCTTTGTCAGATATGTATTTTGTGAATATTTTAGCCCAGTTTGTGGCTTACTTATTCACTTTTTAAATGGGGTCTTTATATCTAGTTTTAATGAAGTCTAATTCATATAATCTACATTGATGGCATTTGGTATCTTGACTAAATCCAAGTTATAAAGAGAGTCTCATGTTTTTATCACTGTTAAAGAAGTTTAAAAGAACATATTTTATAATATTTACTTGCATAGTTACCATTTCTGCTCCTCTTCACTTCTTCCTATACATTCAAGTTACCATCTGTTGTCAATTCCCCTGAGCCTGAAAATTTTCCTTTAACATTTCTTGTAGTGCAGATCTGCCCTCCACAAATTCACTCAGTATTTTTAAGTAAAAATATCTTTCTTTAATCTTCAAGTTGAAGAGTATTTTTACCGGATATAGAATTTGAAGTTGACAGATTTTTATTTTCTTTCAACATTTTAAATATGTTGTTCCATTGTTTGCTGCACTCCTTTGTTTCTGATGAAAAATCAGCAGTAACTTATAGCATCTTTTCCCTGTATATATTATGCTATTTTTCTCTAGCTTCTTTCAATATTTTTCCTGCATATTTGGTTTTCAGGAATTAGCCTATGATGCACCTAGTGTAGTATTCTTTGTATTTATCCAGTTGAAGTTCCTTGAACTTTTTGGATAAGAAAATCAATTGTTTTCATGAAAATTGAGAGTATTTTGGCTAGTATGTCTTAAAGAACTTTTTCTGCTCTATTTTTTCTCACTTCTTTTTCTGAGATGGCAAATACACATATGTAAGACCTCTAATATTATTCCACAGGTCACTGAGAATCTGTTCATTTTTTTAACATTTTATTCTCTTTGTTCTTCAGATTGAGTAATTCCTATTGATTTCTCTTCATGTTAATCATTTTTTCTGCCATTCCTAACCTGTTTTTAAGCCCATTCAATTGATTTTTTATTTTAGGTTTTGTACTTCCTAGTTCTAAAATTTCCATTTCTAAAATACACTTTCTATTTCTCTGCTATGATTCCCCATCTTTTCACTAATTTATACAGTCCTATATACTTGAAAGCCCTACATCAACATTCTTGTCAGCTAATTCCAAGATCTGGTTCATCTCATAATGAATTTCTACTTCTAATGAAGTTTTTTTCTTCATTATGGCTAATATTTTTCTGTTTCTCCACATATCTAGTAAATTTTGATTGTGTGATGTAAATCATGGAGGATTCTTTATAGAGACTCCAGATTCTATTATCATCCCCTGAAGAGGCTGATGTGCATTCTATGAGATAGTTAACTTGGCTAGATTAAAACTCTTGTCTTTCTTACTTTGGGCAGTATCTGAAATCCCTGCAACAGTCCTTTTAATCCTCCACCTGTTGCTTTCCACCAGACCTTCTAGAGGATAGAATACTGTGTATAGTACAGAGGTCAACCAAGAATTTGGCAGAATTTACACACAACTTTCTCCTAGATTTCAGATATCCGGCATATGCATCCTTGGGTGCCAAACCATATAAATCCAAGTATCCCCCCTAGTTTCTGAAAAACTTTCTGTCTACTCTTTGTCACTATCCAGTCTTTCCAATACTTTCTTTTATTTATATTTGACATCTGCTGACAGGTTAATCAATACAGTCTTCTATATTACTATATCTACTATTAGTAAAAGTCTAACATTTCTTTATAACATTTTAACATTTCCCAAATAAATATCCCTCTAAAATTGTGTTATTTAATCATAAATTTGTTTTTATATTTTTAAAAAAGAACATAATAGCAAAGGAGAAAATTATTATTAAATGTCCCATTCTGATTTTTCTAAACCAATGTGTTATATTAAATATACTTAAGGTTTTTCAAGATGGCGGTGGCTGCAGCGGTTGGCGTGGAGTAGCTGAGGTGGAAAAGGTGGCCACTGGGCCTCAGGCAGCCGGGAAACTTGTGGACCTTCCTCTTGCCATCTCTTAAGGGAGGACCGCTGCTGGTGGCCGGTCGTGGGGGGTGACCGCCACTTTGCCCTCGGCAGGAGAGGCTGCCTCATCTACAGGCAACAGCTTTGAAGTGTGGAGCAGGAAAAGAACTGTTTCTTAGCTGCAAAAGCGAGTCTCGAAACAGGGAACACGGCGCCAGGGCTGCTGTGGATGCAGACAGGATCCCGGAGGCCGGGGCCGCGCTGAAGGCGGCCAGCTGCCCTATTCAGGATTCGAGGTTTCAGGCCGGCATTAAAGAAGATTCCTGGGAGCGCCCGAGCCGCGCCGTGACTGAAGAGCCCGAGGCAGCAGCAGCCGAGAACAGGGAAGGCGGCAAACCAGAGGCAGAGAGTGAGCGCCCGACCTGGCACAACCCTGTGAGTGACCCCTGGACCAGCCCTGTTTAAGGGGCTGACACCCACCCGGCTCCCGCCTGCATCACCAGGCCACTCACCACCCCAGGGCTGCCTCCGCCCGGCTCGGCCGTCGCAGAGCCTTCCCACTTGCCGGGCCCAGCGCGGGGCTTTCCGGAGCCTGCGGGCCGGCCTCCCCTCCCACTCCCTCCGCGGTTCTCTGGCGGGTTGGTGGCATGGGGCGTCCCCGGCCAGTGTCGGGAGGGCAAGGAAGTACGGGCGCGCCGACTGTCACTCCACCACACCCTGGACTCCGGCCCCGGTAAACTTCCTGTTACTGGGAGGCAGATACCATTTCTGCGGCCACCAGTTCGGAAAAAAGCCTAACCAATTTCTGGTTGGGAATAGTGTGGTAGGAGAGTTCCCAGGTCCGCTTGAACCTGCTGGAGAGCTGGCTGCAGGCGGGCGCTAGACTTGGTTTATACTGGGGGGATACAAAGGTAAACAAGTCCCGAGAAAGATCTACACAGTGCTACGAAGGCACCCAGAGCGACCGGTCGTCTGTGCCTAGCAGAAACCTGGTAGACTTCCTGGGCGAGGCGGTGCGAGCAGGGTCTTGAAGGCCCAGCTGATAGACGAGGGTTGCAGAAGACCAATAACAATAAAGGAGATTGAAGCTGTTATCAGAAGGCTCCCAACAAAGAAAAGCCCAGGACCAGATGGATTCACAGCAGAATTTTACCAAACATTCAAAGAGGAATTGACACCGATTCTTTACAAACTATTCCAAAAGATTGAAACGGACGCAAATCTCCCAAACTCATTCTATGAAGCAAACATCATCCTGATACCAAAACCAGGTAAAGATATAACCAAAAAAGAAAACTACAGGCCGATATCCTTGATGAATATAGATGCAAAAATCCTCACTAAAATACTGGCAAACAGAATACAGCAACACATACGAAAAATTATTCATCACGATCAAGTGGGATTCATCCCAGGGATGCAAGGTTGGTTCAACATACGCAAATCAATAAATGTGACACACCATATTTATAAACTCAAACACAAGGACCATATGATCATCTCTATAGATGCTGAAAAAGCATTTGATAAAGTTCAGCACTCATTCATGACAAAGACCCTCTATAAGTTAGGTATAGAAGGAAAGTATCTCAACATAATTAAAGCCATATATGCCAGACCCACTGCCAATATCATCCTGAATGGGCAAAAGCTGAAAGCTTTTCCTTTAAGAACAGGAACTAGACAAGGATGCCCACTCTCACCACTCCTATTTAACATAGTGTTGGAAGTACTAGCCAGAGCAATCAGAGAAGAGAAGGAAATAAAGGGCATCCAGATTGGAAAAGATGAAGTCAAACTGTCCCTGTTTGCAGATGACATGATCCTATATATCGAACAGCCTAAAACCTCTACAAAATGCTGGAATTGATAAATGATTTCAGCACAGTAGCAGGATACAAAATCAACACACAAAAATCAGTAGCATTTCTTTTCTCCAATAGTGAACATGCAGAACAAGAAATCAAGAAAGCCTGCCCATTTACAATAGCCACCAAAAAAATGAAATACTTAGGAATTGAGTTAACCTAGGAGGTGAAAAATCTCTATAATGAGAACTACAAACCACTGCTGAGAGAAATTAGAGAGGATACAAGAAGATGGAAAGATATCCCATGCTCTTGGATTGGAAGAATCAACATAGTGAAAATGTCCATACTACCCAAAGTGATATACAAATTCAATGCAATCTCCATCAAAATTCCAAAGACATTTTTCTCAGAAATGGAAAAAACTATCCAGTCATTTATATGGAACAATAAAAGACCACGCATAGCCAAAGCAATGCTGAGCAAAAGACATAAACCTGGAGGCATAACACTACCTGACTTTAAGCTATACTACAAAGCTATAATAACCAAAACAGTATGGTACTGGCATAAAAACAGACACACTGACCAATGGAATAGAATAGAGAATCCAGAAATCAACCCACACTCTTACTGCCATCTGATCTTTGACAAAGGCACCAAGCCTATTCACTGGGGAAGGGACTGCCTCTTCAGCAAATGGTGCTGGGGTAACTGGATATCCATATGCAGGAGAATGAAACTAGATCCATACCTCTCACCGTGTACTAAAATCAACTCAAAATGGATTAAGGATTTAAATATACACCCTGAAACAATAAAACTTCTTAAAGAAAACATAGGAGAAACACTTCAGGAAATAGGACTGGACACAGACTTCATGAATACGACCCCAAAAGCACGGGCAACCAAAGGAAAAATAAACAAATGGGATTATATCAAACGAAAAAGCTTCTGAACAGCAAAAGAAACAATTAACAGAGTTAAAAGACAACCAACAGAGTGGGAGAAAATATTTGCAAAATATACATCTGACAAAGGATTAATATACAGAATATATAAGGAACTCAAACAACTTTACAAGAAGAAAACAAGCAACCCAATTAAAAATTGGGCAAAAGAGCTAAGTAGGCATTTCTCTAAGGAAGATATACAAATGGCCAACAAACATATGAAAAAATGCTCAACATCACTCAGCATCCGGGAAATGCAAATCAAAACCACACTGAGATACCATCTAACCCCAGTTAGGATGGCTAAAATCCAAAAGACTCTGAACGATAAATGCTGGCGAGGTTGCGGAGAAAAAGGAACTCTCATACATTGTTGGTGGGACTGCAAAATGGTGCAGCCTCTATGGAAAATGGTATGGAGGTTCCTAAAACAATTGCTGATAGATCTACCATACGACCCAGCTTCCCACTGTTGGGAATATACCCAGAGGAATGGAAATCATCAAGACGAAGGTATACATGTTCCCCAATGTTCATTGCAGCACTCTTTACAATAGCCAAGAGTTGGAACCAGCCCAAATGTCCATCATCAGATGAGTGGATACGGAAAATGTGGTACATCTACACAATGGAATACTACTCAGCTATAAAAACGAATGAAATACTGCCATTTGCAACAACATGGATGGACCTTGAGAGAATTATATTAAGTGAAACAAGTCAGGCACAGAAAGAGAAATACCACATGTTCTCACTTATTGGTGGGAGCTAAACATTAATATATAAATTCACACACACACACACACACACACACACACACACACACACAAAACCGGGGGGGGGGAAGAATATATAACATCCACAATTACTTGAAGTTGATACGACAAGCAAACAGAAAGGACATTGTTGGGGGGGGTAGGGAGAAGGGAGGGAGGTTTTGGTGATGGGGAGCAATAATCAGCCACAATGTATATCGACAAAATAAAATTTTTTAAAAAAAAGGCATAAATACATCAAAAAAATAAATAAATAAATAAATATACTTAAGCATCTGAACACTTGTTTTTTTATTTTTTATCCAGACAGATTGATTAGATTGATTGTCTAATCATGGGCTAACTTATGCGGGAGTTACCGAGAAACTTACACATTCATCCTGAAGCTCTCTGTAACATTTTATATCAGCCCAAATGTTTTTACAGTATTTTTATGACAGTCATTTCAGATATCTCCAACTGAAAAAAATAAATCTGTCTCTCCAGTTTAAGAAGCACTATATTTTACTCTACCATATTGCAGAATGCAATTTACTGCCACAGTAAAGAAATGGCATACCAATGAAATGAGAACATAATTATTTTTACTTTTCTTAGAATATGAAGCAAGCTATCATTTAAACCTTACCTCAGAGGTATACATTTAACAAGTTCTCTTAAGAGGGCAGCAGCAAAGTTATCAACCCAAACACAGAATGGCTATATTCCCTGAGGGTTTGTTGAAATTTATAAGTAAGATAAGAACAGTAAAGAAATATTATGCAATCAAGTAAAGAATGCTCAGCATAACCATTATGCATTTAGCAGTAAATACATTTGAATAAAAAACTATTTGAAACTGTGTGTATAGTATACATAGTTAATGTCTACAAATATTAAATATTTCTCCCATTTCACAGAGCATATTTTAATTCTCATACAACTCAAAACAATTCTGTTATTTAGAAGAGCACAGACTATACACAATTGTGAAGAAAATACCTCCATACTCCCCTAGCAGTGATCTAACCCCAAAGTATATCTACAATATATACTATACAAATAAAAAATATCTCCTGCCCACAGTTCTCTCACATAATTTTCCGTCATAGCACTTACTCCAAGTTTTTATAATATGTTTGTTTGTATGTTGGCTTCTCTGGCTTCCATTTATTCTATTTCTCACTTAGCTCCTAGAGTTTAGGGGCCGTATTTATTTCATGAAACACCGCATACCCAATGCTCGGCTCAGTTTCTGGCACATAATAGACATCTAATAAATATGTGTTGAATGAATAAATAACTAAATGTATGAATACGTGGCTGAAATACATACCTGCTCATTTCTTACACATCCCTCTTCCAAATAAACTTACTACGTAACTTTGATCATACAAAATATATGTGAATTTAGTGAGTGTCACTAAACTTAAAACTTTCATAATATAGAATATTCTTTAAGAGTTACAACTATATTTTTTCCTGTAATTTCTGACCATTGTTGTACAAAATAACCAATTTACATAACTGTTTAAAATATTCATGAATGTTTCAAAATTAGACCAAGGAATCACATATTTCTAATAATTACAATCAGTGATGACATAATTAGTTTTAGGCAAACTTATCCCTAATTGGAAAGCCTTCACCTTTAAACTTAATAGTCATATAGGCAAATAGTCAAGAATTGACCACAAAGTCCCAACTCCACTGAAGAAGCTGAACAACTAAAGAGAAAGTCAGCAATGTATATTTTATGTAGAAATCATTAAGTGCTACTTTCATAATTTTGCCAGTGACATAATTTTGTTGTCCTCTTTATATAAAAATACCTAATTATCCATAAAAATACTACTTGATTCTCATTTATCATTATGTTTCAAAATTTGGGGGTTAATTAAGAGAAATATGAGTATTTCTAATACTAACTTGCTCAAATAATATTTTTTTAATTAGCCAAAACAAAAAAACCACTCTGGAAAACTATCAGTTTCTTAAAAAGTTAAATATATGTATAACCTATCACCCAGCAATTATATTCCTAATTAATTATCCCAAAGAAACAAAAATATGTGTCTACAAAAAGCCTTATATAAAAAGTTTTATAGCAGCTTCATTCATAATAGCCAAAAACTGCAAATAATCCAGATATTCATCAAGAGAAGAATGGAAAAATAAATATGTTTTGCTTTTATAAATATTATTGGGAGATAAAATGTAACAATGTACTGATAAAAGCAACATCATAAACAGATCTCAAAAAGAAATTATGCTGAGTGAAAGTAGCCAAACTGTACATAATGTGTGATTCTATTTACTTGAAATTCTGGAACAGACTAGAATATTATGATAGATATTTGCTTCTGTGGGGAAGATTAACTAAACAAGGACCCAAGGAAACATAATGACATGATGGAAATGTTCATTCTTGATATGCATTAATCAAATCTGATTGATGAGTAAACATAATATCCGAGTATTTCACTGTATACAGATTATAGCTCAATTAAGAAATTGTTAACCAGATTACTATATAACAGAGCATTATTATTTTGTGATTAGAAATTTTTAATCATAACATTAAATATAAAATATAAAAATTAAAAATAATACTTATAACATACTTTTTCTCTACATTATGCTGAGAAAACAAAAAGCATTCATTACTACTCACTCCACTTTAAAGAAACAAAACTATGTATTCATCATTTTGTAGAAAGGACAGCAGGAGCAATGTTGAAATGCTGTACAGTCTCAAAAATATAATATATATAAAAAAACTATATAAGTTGTAAAGTTTTAAGCAACATTATGGATATAACTAAAACCTTATCAAAATTCATATAAAATTATTTAAGAATTTCCTCTTCTTGGATTTTCTTTTAAAAGCCTTTTTATAAGGCATTTAGTGCAACTCAGAAAATTATATAAATTGACTCAACTTAGTTTGAAGAAAAATAGAAGTTATGTAGCAGGAACTACGAAACCAACACAGAAAACCATTCAAAATTTAAAATTCGTGGGTGAATGAATACATTCTTTGAAAGGATACTTTGGTTCACAAAGGAATTAACTTTTAAATTCTAAGCCTAATGGTATATTGGGACCAGTCTGAACTGATTCACAAAAACTGATTGTGCTAATCTCTCTCCAACTCCAAATTCAGTGAATTTGCATTGGTAGTGTGAAATCAACTATGGTGGCAAAAACCATACACTAGGGAAAAGAATTCCTGTTCAATAATTGGTGCTGGGAAAATTGGATATCCATATGCAAAAGAATGAAACTAGACATGCACTTCTCACCATATACTAAAATCAATGTAAAATGGATTAAAGACTTAAGTATAAGACATGAAACTGTAAAACTACTAAAGGAAAATATAGAGAAAACACTTCAGGAACCAGGTCTGGGAACAGACTTTATGAACAAAAGCCCAAAATTGCAACAAAAAAAAAGGAAACAAATGGGACTATAACAAATGAAAAAGCTTCTGTGCAGCAAAGGAAACAGTCAATGGAATGAAAAGACAACCTACAAAATGGGAGAAAATTTTTGCAAACTATACATCTGACAATAGATTAATAAACAGAATATACAAGGAACTCAAGCAATTACACAGTAAAAAAAACCAAATAACCCAATTAAAAAATGAGCAAAGGAGCTGAATAGACATTTTTCTAAGGAAGACATACAAATGACCAACAGGTATGTGAAAAAATGCTCAGCATCACTAATCATCAGGGAAATGCAAATTAAAACAACACTGAGATATCACCTGACCCCAGTTAGACTGGCTATAATCAAAAAGACGGAGAATAACAAATGTCAGTGAGGATGTGCGGACAAGGAAACCCTATTGGTGGGACTGTAAATTAGAACAACCACTATGGAAAACAGTATAGAGGTTTCTCAAACAACTACAGATAGATCTACCATGCAATCCAGTAATCCCACTTCTAGGTATATACCCAAAGGAACTGAAATCATCATGTCAAAGGGATACCTGCACTCCCATGTTCATCACAGCTCTGTTTACAATAGCCAAGACATGGAACCAACCTAAATGTCCATTGATGGATAATTGGATAAGGAGAATGTGTTATATATACACCACAGAACACTACTCTGCCATAAAAAAGCATGAAATTCTGCCATTCACAGCAACATGGATGAGCCTGGAGAAACTTATGTTAAGTGAGATAAGCAAAACACAGAGGGAAAAATACCACATGTCCTCACTCATAATTAGGAGCTAAGAGAGAAAGAAGGAAGGAAAGAAAGACCACAGTGGTGCATTGGATCTGCAGAGGGAGAGAGCATACCTATGGTTGCAAAGTAGGATGGGGGAAAGGGGGAAGAGAAGGGAGCTCGGGTATTAATTGGGTGGGGACACAGGGTATAATTGCAATTTATGGTAATGGGCATGCTGTCAGTATTGACCTGGCCATCACATCTTGGGCACAAGTGGTGACGGTCAACTTTGTACCCCATGAATATCCATAATCATTAAAAAAGAAAAATCATCCATGGTAAGAATATTTACACCATAGAAACCAGCAAATGTCACAGTTCACAACTTTTTCCCCAGAGTGACAGTTTTTAGATATTTTCCAGAATACCACTTCCTCAGCTACTTTAAGGAAAGTTAAAATAATACAAATTCAAATAATTGAATGCAATTTTTCAAGAGGTAATGTGGTATAAACAAAAGGAAGAGATGCAGTGGTAATCTGTGATGAGCTATTGGTTAAGAGAGTAAATTATGGAGCCGTAATACCTGAATTTGAATCCTCTCTCTGTCCTAACTAGATACATAGCCTTGATCAAGTTACTTAACCTATCTAGGCCTCTTTTTCTTATAAGAAAAATTAAGATTATAATATTACCTAATTTACAGAGTTGCTGTAAAGATTTAAATAATACACAATAAAGTAATCAAAAAAGTTCCTTGTACCCCCCCAAATTTCAGTAATCATTGTTATAATTTGCATCACATGGTCTCACACTATTATAGATTTAATCCTACACATTAAAATCTGTATGCTATCATGAATAGAATTTTTAAACTTACATTTTGTAATTGGTTATTCTGCTATAGACAAATTCTATTGATTTTTGCATATTAATCTTGAATCCTTCAACATCGCTGAACTTTCATTGAATACAATGGGTATATCCTTTTGAATTATTTGTGCAAACAATCATGTCATTTTTAAATAACAATAGTTTATTTCTCCCAACTGTTATACCTTATTTCTTTCTCTTTTATTGCTTTGGCTGCAAGAAAACAGGACAGCATTCTTGCCTTGTTTCTAACATTAAAAGACATCTTCTGAAACTTCATCATTAGTGATGCTTACTGTAGGATTTTAGCAAGTACACTTTACAAAATTAACGAAGTTGACTTCTATCATAGTTTCCTAAGAATTTGTACTATGACGCATTATTTAATAATATCAAAATTTTTTTCGACTTCCATTGAAATTGCAATATTTTGCTCTCTCTTTGAGTATATTTATTTTTAAAAAAGTATTAATACATTTGAAAATGATAAAACCATTGGTTCCCAGAAATAATGGAATGCTAGAATGTTGAGCAATTGAAAAAATAATATTTAGAATTCATCTATGTTCATTAGTGAATTTGTCTTTTTAATCTTTTCCTTGGCCAGTTTTGCTATCAATTCCATATTAGAAACATAAAAAGAACTGGGCAGTTTTTTCTGTTTACTTTCTAGAAAGTTTGCATGAAGTGGAGTTATTTGTTCTTTGTTTGGTTAAACAAAGCCATGAAACTAATAGGACTTGATACTTTATATAATTTTTGATTATCAATTCAATTTCTTTAATGTTTCTAGGTCAATTCAGACTTGTTTTTTCTTGAGTCATTTTCCATCCACCCAGCACCACCCCATATAAAGTGTTTTATTTGTGCTTTGCTATGGCCTTGTCTTTGCTGTTCTGTAGCTAAGTAAATAGATCTATGGTTCACTGTCCAGTTTAATAAAGGCTATAGCCTTAGAAAAAGGTCCTAAGAAATCATTCCTACCTATTCTTATCTTCCAGGGAAGATTCTGAGAATATGATAAATATTGATAAAACAATGTGTACTTATCTATAATTTTAAAATAATGTTATTCATCTATGTTCATCAGTGAATTTGGTCTATATTCTTATTAATACTACTATCCTTCCCAGTTTTGCTATAAAGGTTACAATAGTCTCATAAAAGGGATGGAGAAGCTTTTTCTATTTGTACTTTAACCTAATTGTCAGCCTGGAATCAGATATTAACGAACTGTTCCTCTTCTTCCAAATGTATTTTGTGCCATGTACAAAAGGATTCACCAATATTTTCCAAAAGTATTGTACAGATACTTGTTATTCAAAGAGAGGTCTACAGATTAGCAGCATCAACATCACTGGGAAGCTTCTTAGAAATGGAAAATCGAAGGTCCCACCCCAGACCTACTGAATCAGAATTTGCATTTAACAAGATCACCAAGTAGTTTACATACTAATTAAATTTTAAGAAACACTGTTATAGATCCATTGGATGTAGCAGGTTATGAATAAACATTGAATAAATAAGGAATCATGGCCAAATACATTAGAGAAATGCTGAATTAAATGAATTTAAACAATTCTCTTTACTGTGGGACTTTCCAGGCCCATCTAATGTTTCTCAATAATGAGTTGTCTGCTCAATAATGAGCTATTCACATATAGGGTACAACTCCATAAGGCTGAGCAAAAACAAGTAAGGGGAGCTGAAAGCTGAACAATTCCCAAAGCTCTAACTAGCCAGAATGCAGAGACATCCTTGAACAACAAAGACATTCAGTTGAGAACCCAAAAGTGTCACATCATAGCAATAGAGATAAACTAGCCTAGAATAAACTATACTCTCAACCTAACACAGCTGATCATAACTTAACTGCCTGCCTAAACAAAACTCAACCAGCTTTAAAACAAAAAACTCAAGTATGCAGCAATATAAAACTCACATACATACCTGATCAAAGTTATCAGACACACAAAGAAGCAGGAAAATGAGACCTATAACCAGGAGAAAAATCAGACAATAGAAAGAGATCCTGAAATGAGATGATGTCATTACTAGACAAAGATTGTAAACAACTGTCAATTTAATCTTATAAATAATTAAGATACAATTTAATCTTATAAATAATTGAGAACACCTAGCAGGCATTAAACAACTTATGTTCTGTACAGGCAAATTGTTAGGCACATTTAGATATCTGGATATCTAAAGCATGATTTCCTGCATGGCTCATTTGGCAATTAATCAAGCACTGCCTTGTTACAGCCTTTTCCAAGTTGTCTTCTCTTTTATTGAACTGTTCTAAAGCACTGATTTCAACTGAATTTTTCATATATGTATGTGATATGCCTTTTCCTTCAGGACAAGGACCATATTTTATGTCAAGCAATATGGTGTGGTGAAAAAAATTTTTGAAACTGCTTCAGAAAACTGAATTCTAATTCTAAACTGAGTTGCTGTTTCACTAACAAAACTTCCTTACACTTCCAAAAATGACATCCTGGAAAAATTCACAGAACCTGGGATGATGATCTTTACAGAGATGTATTCAATCAATATATGTATGATCAATTAAATTATTAACTTGTTGTGACAACAAGCAGAAAATGTTATAGAGGACAGAAAATGTAGAGATTATTGTGTTTGTGAATACTAGAATCAAATAAATCTGTTTTTCCAAAAGAGGAAACAAACTATAGCTCATAAATGACATGAGCCCTTAAAATACACTCACAGGTAGATACCCCCTACATCTTAATTCCAATATCATATGGATTTATACCTGAATAATAGCTATAAATACTTCCAACACATATGAGTGTACTTCAAAAGGTTCGTGGAAAACAGAATTAAAAGATAATGCACATTTTCCCATGAACTTTTTGAAGTGCCCTTGTAGAAATAATATTGCACAAACATAGCACTGGTAATTTTCATTTTAGGTTTGCTTTGTGCAGAAGAGTTTATGTGACCTTCATAGTAAAATACTCAAAGGATGCAAAAATCTTGCAAGTATATTTTTGTTAATAATAATGGTAATAATAATTATCACAATTCCATTTTTGGAAGAATACTGGGTACAAGGTAATATGTAAAATTCTATCTTTTTTTCCATTTAATATTTACATTATTAATAGTATTATCCTCATATTAATGACAAAACTGATTGATATTCGGAGACAAAGCAGCTAACATATGATCATATGTTTTTATTTATTTTTGAGAAGTACAATTTCTAGTCCTGAGTCATTGGACCATAGCAGACAGCCACTTGATATTATTACCAAAATGCTAACTCATTTGGTATTACTGAATCAAATACAGAACATTCTCATAATAAATATAAATGTGGCGATACTCGAACTGTATCAGAAATAAAACACGTAGTAAAACTTGCAAGTCAGTTAATCATAAATAAGACCAGTTAGGGAAAATGCCCTAATCAGAAGTTCACTGACTAATGTCTTAATATAATTGAAAAATGGATATCACGCACTTCACAAGCAATAAGCACATAACTATATTCTTTTTAAAAAATTTTTATTGAATCAAAATTGATTATAAATAATTTGGGGGTTCAATATTGAGACATATTGATCAATCAATATTACTAGCACATATATCGTCACAAATTGTAATTATTCTTTATTCCCTTTATTCAATCTCTCCCCATCCCCCTCTCCTTCCCCCCTCTCCCCTCTAATTACCCTAGATTTCTTCTCTCCTTCTGAAAGAGTAATGGTTACTCTGATGATCTGTTGCCTAGATGATCTTTCCAGTGCTGAGAGGTGTGATCATGTCCCCCCAATATTATCATAGAGCAGATGCTTCTTCTGTCACTCTGAAATGGGCTTTGTAGAGAAGACATCCTCTTCTTTTCTTTATCTCTGATCGTGACTCTCCTTGGGTCAATGCATTCCAGTGGCTGGCAGACCATCTGTGTGGTGGTTGTTGCATATAGCTGCTTTCGCAGCGGCCATGGTTATTTTGGTAGCTGTAGTGGGCCACCCACATGGAGGTGATGTTTTTGGCATGCTCCTTGGTGCTGGTGGTGTGCCTGGCTTTGGGGAGTGTCTGGTCCCTGGCTCCATGCCTTGGGTCCCTGAGCAGGCCCCAGGGTGATGGCACGGTGTGCCTGGTTGTGGGAGGGGGGGTCCAGTCCTTGGCTCCATGCCTCGTGTCCCCTGGTGGGCCCCAATGCACTGGTTCTGTGCCAGGGCTGGAACTAATTTTTTGTCCTTTGCTTACTTCTAAAACGGGGAACTCCCCATGGGAACCAGTACTTGAGCTGTGTTGTTGAGCTAAATTGCTGCTCTTCCCTAGGGGAGACTTTTTGTGTAGCTCAGGGTTTAATGGTTGACCTTATAGGTACTTCCGGCTCTCCACAGACCTGGTGCACCTGGGTTGTGTAAAAACTCTGATCTGGGCCCGAGTCTTTTCATCAAACTGTACCCCATGCAATTCTGCATTCCTGACCAGTCTCCTCTGAGTGGTCTTGCACTGATTGGGGGGAAGATTGGCTGTCCTTGTTGTGTCCCAGTGTTCTCCCGGTGGGCCTGTCTCCCCAACTGCCTGTGCTGCAAACACTTCCCAACTTCCCATGAGATGGGCCCTGTGCTGTTCCTTTGCGATGACTCACCAGCCTCTGAGTGGCTCCCCTTTTACAGCTGTTCTGGCTCCTTGCTCCTGCGTGGGTCCACTGGAACACTATTAGTGGTCTTGCTGTCCTGAGCGCCACCAAAGCTCTCTTCTCCCCTGCTGTCCCCAAGTAACTCCATCTGAAGTTCACAGCTGCAGCTTCTGCCGGCTCCTGCTCCATGCACTCAGCAGCTGGAGCCTTAAAGTGGCCGCGGCCAAAATGCTCAGAGCAGTTTTTTCTTCCTCTCATCGTGGTTTCTCCTGCCTTCATGAACTCCGTAGGTCGCTCCTCCTCTTCCCCTGAACTCCAGTGGCCCTAGCCTGGCTGATGTTACATTTTTATAGTTGTAAATTGGTTGACCTGTGGGAGAGAATGACGCTGGGGACCGTCTATTCTGCCATCTTGATAGGAATCTACATAACTATATTCTAATTGATAAAAATGAGTACTTAAAACACAACAATGTCATGGAGGAAAATCCAATGTTAATTTTATTTTTTGACAATTTTTTATTGGAACATAATTGATTATATATATTTGTGGGGTACAGAATTGAATATCAATACATGTGCACTATATGTGACAATGAAATTAGGATTAGTATACTCATGTTTACAAAATATAATCAGTCTTTGTGACCCTTAACTAATTCTCACTAATCTTCCTCCCACTCCCTCTTTCCCACCTCTAATAACTGCAATTCTGTTTTTATTTTTTGAAGGTTCAATGTATTACTGTGATTCTTTCTTTTCTTTATTTTGTAGCTCCCACTTATGATTGAGGACATGTGGTATTTCTCTTTCTGTGCCTGCCTTGTATCACTTAACATGATTTTCTCTAAGTTCATCCATGTTGCTGCAAATGGCAATAATTCATTCTTTTTTTATGGCCGAGTAGTATTCCATTGAGTATGTACACCACATTTTCCTTATCCAGTCATCTGTCAATAGACATTTAGATTGATTCCAACTCTTGGCTACTGTAAATAGACCTGCAATAAACATGGGAGTGCAGGTATCCCTTCAACATGATGATTTTTATTCCTTTGGGTATATACCCAGAAGTGGGATTGCTGGATTGTATGGCAGTTTTATCTGTAGTTCTTTGAGGAAGCTCCATACTGTTTTCCATAATGGCTGCACTACTTTACATTCCCACCAACAGTGTAGGAGGGTTCCCCTTTCTCCACATCCTCACCAGCATTTTTTACTCTCTGTCTTTTTGATAATAGCCAGTCTAACTGGGATGAGATGATATCTCATATGGTTTTGAATTGCATTTCCCTGATACTGAGTGATGTTGAGCATTTTTTCAGGTGTCTGTTGGCCATTTGTATGTCTTCCTTTGGGAAATGCCTATTCAGCTCCTTTGCCCATTTTTTAATGGATTATTTTTTTTTATTGTATAGTTGTTTGAGTTCCTTGTATATTCTGGATGTTAATCCTTTGTCAGATGCATACTTTGCAAATATTTTCTCCCATTCTGTATGTTGTCTTTTTGCTCTGTTAATTGTTTTTCTGTGCAGAAGCTTTTTAGTTTGAAATCCCATTTGTTTATTTCTTTCATCACCTGTGCTTTTTGGGGTCCTATTAATAAAGTCTTTGCTCAGTCCTATATCCTGAACTGTTTCCCCTGTGTTTTCTTTTAAGGATTTTATAGCTTCAGGTCTTATATATAAGTCCTTAATCCATTTTGAGTTGATTTTGGTATATGGCAAGAGGTATGGTCTAGTTTCATTTTTCTACATATGGATTTCCAGTTTTCCCAGCAACATTTATTGAAGAGGCATCTTTTCCCTAGTGTATGTTCTTTTTGCCTTTGTCAAAGATCAGTTGGCTGTAAGTATGTGGGTTGATTTCTGGGTTCTCTATTCTGTTCCATGGTCTTTCTGTTTTTATACCAGTACCATGCTGTTTTGGTTAATACAGCTTTGTAATATGGTTTGAAGTCAGGGAGTGTTACGCCTCCAGCTTTATTTTCTTTGCATAGGATTGCTTTGGCTATTTGGGGTCTTTTATTGTTCTATATGCATGATAGGTTTTTTTTTTTTCTATTTCTGTGAAGAATGTCACTGGTATTTTGATGGGGATTACATTGAACCTGTAGATCACTTTGAGCAGTGTGGACATTTTCACAATGTTAATTCTTCCAATCCAAGAGCATGGAGTGTCTTTGCATCTCTTGGTGTCCTCTTTAATTTCTTTCAGTGGTGATTTTTAGTTCTCATTGTAGTGATCTTTCATCTCTTTGGTTAAATTGATTCTTAAGTATTTCATTTTTTGGTGACTATTGCAAATGGGCTTGCTTTCTTGATTTCTTTTCCTGCAAGTTTGATAGTGGAGTATAAAAACAGTACTGATTTTTGGGTGTTGGTTTTCTATCCTGCAACACTACTGAAATTGTTAATCAGCTCTAAGAATTTCTTGGTAGAGTCTTTAGGTTTTTCTGTATATAGGATCAGGGTCATCTGCAAATAGGGACAGTTTGACTTTCTCTTTTCTGATGTGGATGCCCTTTATTTCTTTCTCTTGACTGATTGCCCTGGCTAGTACTTACAATACTATGTTAAATAGGAGGGGTGAGAGTGGGCATCCTTGTCTTGTTCCTCTCCTTCCCCATTCAGGATGATATTGGAAGTGGGTTTGTCATATATGGCTTTTATTGTGCTGAGATAATTTCCTTCTATACCTAATTTGCTAAGAGTCTTTATCAAGAAGTGATGTTGAATTTTGTCAAATGCTTTTTCTGCATCTATTGAGAAAATCATATGGTTTTTCCTTGATTCTGTTGATGTGATGTATGACATCTATTGACTTGCATATGCTAAACCGTCCTTGCATCCCTAGGATGAATCTCACTTGATAACTGTGTATAATTTTCTTGATGTGTTGCTGTATTCTGATTGTTAATATTTTGTTGAGGATTTGCATCTATGTTCATCAAAGATACTGGCCTGTAGTTTTCTTTACTTTGTTGTATCTTTGTCTGGTTTTGGAATCAGGGTGATGCTGGCCTCATAGAATGAGTTTGGGAGAATCACCTCTGTTTCAATTTTTTGGAATAGTTTGAAGAGAATTGGTATTAGTTCCTCTTTAAATGTTTAGTGGAATTTGGCGGTAAATCTATCCAGTCCTGGGCTTTTCTTTGTTGAGTACTGCTTTAATCTGGTTGCTTGGTATTGCTCTTTTCAGGTTTTCTACATCTTATGGATCAGTCTTGGTAATTTGTATTTTTCCAGAAATTAGTACATTTCCTTCAGGTTTTCAGATTTGTTGGCATATAGTTATTTATAATAGTTTCTAATGAGTCTTTGTATTTCTGTGTTATCAGCTGTAATGTCTCCTCTTTCATTTCTATTTTTTGGGGTCTTCTCTCTTTTTTTTTTTAGTTAGCATTGCAATGGCTTATCTATTTTGTTTATCATCTCAAAAAACCAACTTTTTTGTGTGTCATTTTTTAGGGTCATTCTTTCATTTATTTATGCTGTCATCTTAATTATTTCTTTCTATCTACTAATTTTGTGGTTAGATTGTTCTTGTTTTTCTAGTTCTTTGAGATGTAGCATTAGGATGTTTATTTGAAAACTTTCTATTCTGTTGGTACAAGCATTTATTCCAATAAACTTTCCTCTTACTACTGCTTTTGCTCTATCCCACAAGTTTTGGTATGATGTGTCTTTATTTTCATTAGTGTCAAGAAATTTGTTGATTTCCTGTTTAATTTCCTCTTGGACTCATGGGTCATTCAGGAGCATGTTGTTTAATTTCCATGTATTTGCATAGCTTCCAGAGTTTAATTTGTTTTAGTTTTCATTTGTTCTAGTTTTAATCCATTTTGGTCTGAAAAGATACTTGAAATGATTTCTTTTTTTTTTTTTTTTTTAATTTGTTGTGGCTTGATTTGTGACCTAACATGTGGTCTATCCTGGAGCATGTTCCATGTGCCGATGAGAAAAATGTATATTCTGTAGTTGATGGATGAAATTTCTGTAGGTATCCACCATGTCTAATTGGTCTAAAGTGTACTTTAAATCCTGTGTTTCTCTGTTGATTTGTCACCAAGATGATCTGTCCAATGCTGAAGAGGTGTTCATGTCCCCAGCTATTATCGCAATGGGGTCTATTTTTTCTTTAGGTCTAATTGTGTTTGCTTTATATATCTTAGTGCTCTGGCCAATGTTAATTTTAATGTTATAAATATTTTTTTAATTACTTAAGATTATACATAACATATTGTGTAAAGTATTTTTATCATATCGAGTACAAATACAATACAAATATTAGTAACGGGAACTGTCATAGTTCATGTCAAACCAGAATAGCTCTTTATAATCTCAAAAAAGTATCAAATTGATTGTATCATAATCTATCCTTGATACATGTATTTATGCCATGCCTCTCTTTCATTCTGGAATGACAGCCTAAGTAATTATGGTGCATACTAGTATGACATGCTCAATTTTCAAAACATTGGAAAATCAGATGACTACTGAAAGTAACCACAACAGTGTCAGCATCTTTGTGTGTACCAATCTGACTGGGATTCAAGGACGGAGAAAATCTATCCTCAATAAAACATACTCTTTGTTTTGTTGGTTTTTGTAGATAAACTAATCATGTGGTAGAACCACTCAGGTGTTATAACTGACCCCCAAAATACCAGCAATTTGAAAGAAAACCAAACATATTTTAGAAGTAAAAATACAGTAGTTGAAAATAAAACAAGAGGGAAGTATTAAACAACAGGTTAGACCAAACTGAAGAAAGTATCAATGAAAAGACAGAGTTGAAGAAATTAGCAGTTGGAGAACAGACAGTAAACAAGACAAAAAGAAGGGGTGGAAAAAAAGACACAGAAGATAGAATGGAAAGACCTGAGATAATTTTAAACAGAGAACTAGAAGTGGAGTGTGAAGAATGAAAAGTCTATATTTGAAGATATAATGACTAAAATATGTCCAGCTGATGAAAGCAATTACAAGAATCTACACTTAGGCACATCATGATAAAACTGTTGATAACCAGGCAAAAAAAGGAAGTGAAAAGCAGGTACAGAGAAAGTCAGATCCTTTAAATAGTAGCAGACTCTTCAATATTAATAATAGAAGCCAGAAAACTATAAAATAATATCTTCAAAGTGTTGAATGAAAGTAACAATCAAAATAGAATTGTGCTTGAATAAACTTTCTGGAATGAAAGAAAAATAACCCTATACAAAGATCTAATAATTTCTAAATTGAGGGAATTTTTTTTAATTTAAAAGAAAAATTAAAGTATCAAGTAAGTCAGAGAAGTAATCAGATCCAAGTTTTCTAAAATCTCAGTCCTAAATTACCATTTAACTTTTGAGTTTAAGTATATATGGCAAAATTCATGAATTAGCACTAAAATAATAATTTAGAGGGTTTAAGTTCCAAAATAGAGGAGGAAGAAAATGAAATAAAAAACAAACAAGAAAAAATCCACAAAATTTGGTCAATTCAAAGTGAAGCACAAAAGAAGAAAAAAAGACTCTGAAAAAGTAGGGCATATGGACAGATAAAAAAGACACAGTAAAATAAATAATAAAAATCTAAATAAAAATACATGTAATAATTCTTTAGTTATACAAAAGAAAATATCTAATTGGACATTTTAAAGACTCCAGTTATACTAAAATTCAAATCACTGACATCATCAAATTCTCACGAGGATGTGGAGCAACAAACAATCTCACTCAGTGCTGATAGAAATGCAAAATGCTACAGTCACTCTGGAAGACTGTTTGGCAGTTTCTTACAACACTAAACAGACCCTTAGCAGATCCAGCAATCTCATTGCTTGGTATTCATTCACCCAAATGAACAGAAAACTCATATTCACACAAAAACCTTCACACAAATGTTTTTGGCAACTTTATTAATAATTACCAAAACTTGAAAGTAACCAAGATGTCCTTCAATAGGTGAGTAGATAAACAAATTGGAACACCCATAAAATGGAATATTATTCAGCAAAAGAGACAGATGAGCTATCAAACCGTGAAAAGACAAGGAGAAAACTGAAATGTATATTTCTAAGTAAAAGAAACCTGTTTCAAAAGATTACATACTGTGTGATTCTAATGACATTCTAGAAAAGGAAAAACTATGGAGACTAAAAAAGATCATTGGTTGCCAAGGATTCCAGGGAAGGGAGGGAGGGATGAATAAGTAGAGCACAGGGGATTTTTAGGGCAGCGAAACTATTTTGTATGATACTATAATAGATACATGTTGTTATACATTTGTCAAAACCCACTGAATGTACAACACAAAGAGTAAATCCTAATGTAAAATATGGACATGAGTTAATAATAATGTATCAATATTGGCTTATCAATTGTAACAAAGGTAGCACACTAATGCAAGATGTTAATAATAGGGGAAACTGGAGGGGGAGGAGATGGTGAGGGAATATATGCAAACTGTACTTTGCATTTTCCTGTAAACCTAAAACTGCTCAAAATATTGTCTGTTAATTAAAAAAAATAAAAATAAATAAGTATGGCATTTTTTAATACCAAAAAAAAAAAAAAATTCAGCAGTAAGGACTCAAGGCAAATGTAAAAAGTGTAGATTTTGAAAGTGTGGAAGGAAATGGGTGGAAAAAGATATAGAAAGCAAATACAAACGAAATGAAATACGGAATACTCAAATACATTTCAGACAAAATATAAATTGTTACCAGAGATTAGGAGGGTAATTTCATTATAATAAAATAAAAATTGATTCACTAGAAATAAATAAAATTTTATTTTATTTTATTTTATAATAAAATTTATTTTATAATAAAATTTATAATAAAATAAAATTGAAATACATATAAATTCTAAATTCCATGCACAGAACTAAAAAGTCCCTAAATACACAAAGCACAGGCTGAGAAAAATAAAAGGAAAAATTAACAAATCAAAACCATTAGGAGAGACTGACATGTTTCTTTCAAATATTAATAGGTTAATTACACAAAATTAATACTTATAGAAATTTATAACAATAAACTTAACAAAATTAATTCAATGCATATCACTAAACTATGCAATCAGTTAGAGAATACACATTCTTCTCAAGCACTGAAGGGTCTTCCAGCTCCCCACTCCCCTCCCCTCCCTCTTCTATCCCTCTTTTCTTTCCATGTCCTGACCAAGAAACAATATCTTGACCACTCCGTGATCATGCCAGCTGCATGTTCTCCCCTGAAAACTGGAACCCAGACACAGACCTTTGAACATTCCCAGGCACACATAAAACTGTTTAGGATGGAGCTGGAAAACACTGATTAACCCTGTTGCTAAACATATACAAATTATCCCCCGTCCTGAGCCAAATTCCTTAAACTCTCATGTAAATTCCATAACCCAGTCCCCTCCTGTCAGAGGTACCTAAGTAGAACTTCTCTTTCTCCCGCTGTCTGTCTCAAGGATCGCTGTGGCACCCTGTAAGTTCCCCTAATAAATGCTTTTGACTGACTACCCTGGTGTTTAGTGCTTCTTCCTTTGTAATCCCAGCCGGCCTCCATCACCTCACGGTTTAGGCAGTTTATTGCGGGAACTCCCCTTCAGCTGTTTTTTGGGGCGATTCCAGCTGCGGATTTAGCCAAACAGAATAAGGATACATCTGATGTTAAAAAATATTGACCATATTCCAGGCCAAAAAGTAAGTCTCTAGAAATTTCAAAACATACGAAGACAGATCACCTCCTCTGACCACAATGTAATTAAGTTACAAGTTTCTAAAAACAATCAAACCTATAAACATACATTTTAAAAACACACAGTTAACAACTCATGGATCAGAAGATAAGTCATAATGGAAATCTAGAAATACAAGTAAATAATAATGAGAATACTACCTATAATAACTTGTAGAACATAGCTAACTTAGTATCTAGAATGTTATTTATAACTTCAAATGCTTGTATTAGTCTTAAAGTTTGGTTAGGTACTACTGCATCAATTAATCCAAATAAATCTTTCTAGTCTTCACAAGAAAACCTCCCACACTCTTTGGAAATATGATTTGGGTTTTATAAGTAATGATGGTTTATGAAATAATATTAGTATATTTTAATTTTTATCTAACATGAAATTTCTAAGAGTATGTCCTAAACATCATTGTTACTGAAATTTTTCTTTTAAAATCCGTGTGATACTGCCAAAAAGTATATTCCATATACTTATAAATATCTGGGAAAGTAATAAGCATGCTCAAGACATGTTTAATAGATAGCACCAGAAAAAATTATTGCAGGTTAAGCATTTATAAACAAGAAATTAACATTCAAATAGATAAAATAAAAAAATTTAATATTATAAATGCCCTTCCATGTGGAAAATCCAGCGGAAAACCAAAAAATTTAACAGAATCATTTCAGCCAAAACAGCATATTTGCATTGTGTCTAGTTAAATCTGCTTTAAAAACTAAGTCATTATAAAAACTAAATTGTCATTATATCTTAAAGTATTTATTGCTATGTTATCCAGAAACTTTGTGTTTGTGTGTGAGCTTTAACTAGGTCTGAAGAAAGAACACTTTGAGTCACTTTTTAATTCCCAACTAGTTTCAAAAATGTCAAATTATAAATCTGCAGGGAGAACAATAATACTACTTCCATACTACTATTGCTAAATATTTATGATTTTTCCATATATCAACTTTTACAGAATGTCTACTTTTATCTTTGATATTCTACCACCAGATGCCAAACAAAACCGCATGTTCTTGCCATCATTGCTGCTCTTTGCCTAGTGTTAACAGAATATTTATATAAACTACAATGAGAATGGGATCTATTGAGGTGTGAGATATTGTGGACCTGCTGATAGACAACTATGTAAAAACAATGCAAATCCATCACTGATTAGAAATTATTAATAAAATTAAAGCACACAGATCATAAACAAAGATTTAAAATGATAGTTCCACCAAAGCCTAGACAAGTTATATCACCACTGTGTCATTTCTATAGCTCCACTGGAAAATATTTCTTATATTTCACGTGTTATCCTTTTTCTATCCCTTTCACTTCAAATTAATATTTCAAAATCTCTTGAAGTGATCCAAAAATATTACCATATCAATAGCACAACTTTAAGCCTACTGATACTTTAAATTACAAACTAATTAACATTTTCTTTCATAATCTCAAATCATCAAATTTGCATGAATAGTTTTAATCATAAAACTCCAAAGTACTTGGTACCTAAAAATATCTCCTTCATATAATGCCTAATATTTGAGTTAAGTAGAGAATTATAAATGTAATTTGTTAAATCCAGTATTGAAATTACAAAGATATAATTTCTAATGATTGAGTCTTGCTGTTAACAGACAATATTTTTAAGTATGGAACAATTTTTCTATATTCAACTAAATGCATCTTTAAAATAATTTAGTCAGTACTTTTTAATATCAATAATTTATTTACAATTATTATTTTCCACATAGCTATTGAAAAATATTTTGAAAATAGAATTATTAAAAAAGAATTTTCCAAAATTACCAAAAATTTTTGGATAAAAATAAAATCCCCTATATGCACATGAAGAGCTATATTATAAGTACAACTTACTAAAAGGAAAATGTCAGCAAAGGATATAAAAAGCATTGTAAGAAATAATACAATACTGCCCATAATTTTCTTTGATTTATAAGAACAATTAAACATATTTTCTACCAGAGGTCACTGATCTTCACTGAAAATGGTGACAAAGATTCTTTGTTTTGCCAAACTTTAGCCAAGCTTCTAAATTTTCTGCTAGACCCATCTGTGCACTTCTTGTAAAATACAGTTTTAGCAAAGAACCCTGCTAAGTCAGTTTAGCAAGGAGCTCCCATCCTCAATATCTGATAACCCTCAATATCTGTTTAGGTTCCTCATCTTCTACCTTCCCCAAGGTAATGTCTGATCATTCTGGCCTGTCTTCAGCAAGAATCCTGTTAGGTCAGTTTAGCCAGAATCCTCAAAACCCCTGAAGTTTCCTCTTAGCAATCTTCCATTCACTGACCCCCACACTGTTCCTTGGCTATAAATACCCACTTGCTCATGATGGATTTGGAGTGGAGCCCAATCTCCCACTCTGCAAGACCCTGTTGCAGTGGTCCCTATACCTACTGTGATGATCCTGAATAAAGTCTGCCTTACTATGCTTTAAGTGTAATTGAATTATTTTTTTCTTTAGCAATGACAAATTGCTTTGTCTTAGTCCATCTCAGGATCTTCCTTGAAATGGTGCTGTTTGAGAGCTTCCATCTCAATGATGGGTTGAGAAGGGACAGAGATGTTGCTATGCTCTAGACCAGAATGGCACTTAAAGCCAAACAATAGATCAAATAAAAATCACAATTTGTCAGGTGGTTTTCAGTACAGAGAGAGGAGAGAAGTTGCTAGAAAATAGGTAGAAACTTAAATCTAAAAAGAAGAGATAGTCTCCAACAGCCAAAGGCAGATCCCA
This sequence comes from Cynocephalus volans, assembly GCF_027409185.1. NCBI lineage: Eukaryota > Metazoa > Chordata > Mammalia > Dermoptera > Cynocephalidae > Cynocephalus > Cynocephalus volans. Next base: position 99,291,524 of record NC_084460.1, on the reverse strand, counting down.
GGTGAACTGGAAATACTAAAGGGAATAATAAAAACCACCAATCAAAACAAGAGCAGACTATCAAAATGAAGAGTTTTTGACAGCTAGGTTCTCAAAAAGGTTTGTAGAAAGAAAATGAGGGAATTGCTATGAGTTTATAAAACTATTATCCATCTAACATTTATTAAATCACTCCTTTGTTCCAGTCACTGAAGATGCAACATTAAAAACAAAAAAGTCATTATCTACCCTCAAAGAACTTCCTGTTGACTGATTATAAGAACTACATTCTATTTAAGCTCTACTTTGGATTAGATGTATAGACATTTACAAATTACTTATTCTGTCTAAATTATCTTTCCCTCATCTGTTAAATGGGGATTAAGTACTTGCCCTGTCGCCTTTTGTATCTACTGTTATTAAAGCTATGTAATACACAATTTCACTTCTCCCTTCGGATTTTTAACAAATAATATACAACTTTACATTTGGATGTGAAAATTATAAAACCAGGAAAAATCCAAACAGAAGTAACCTAAGGGCAATTCTTAGAAGACTCTAAGCCTTATCTACAATAAATCACCAATGGAGGCTGGATAAAAAAAGTAACTGAAAAGGATCCCATTGATCCGCATAGACCAGAAAAAAGAAATCCATATGAAATGTAGATTCCAATAACTAGAGAACTGGGAAGTATTTCTGAAACTACCTAGCATATCTTGCTATTTAAGATTTAAGAGACAAAAAAACCTCAAATTTGCAAAGGGAAAAATGGAAAAGCTCAGACACAACATATTAGTGGTAGAGTTGGAACTAATTCAATGTATAATGTATTACAGTGTAATACAATACACTGAATGTTTGTGTCCCCCTCAAAATTCATACATTAAAATTCATATCCCCAGTGTGAAGGTATTAGGAGACAAGGCCTTTGGGAAGTAATTAGGTCATGAGGGCAGAGCTCTCATGAATGGAAGTAGTATCCTCATAAAAGAACTCTGTAGAGCTCTCTTGTCCTTGACCCATCATACAAGAAGGATACAATATGAAGTACAGTCTATAAGCCAGAAGATGGCCCTCACAAGACCCCAACAACCCTGGCACCATTCTCTTGGACTTCCAGCCTCCAGAACTGTGACAAATAAATTTCTGTTGTTGATAAATCACCCAGTCTACAGTACTTTGTTATGTCAGCCCAAACTGACTAAGACATAGTATCTCTTGATATCTTGTTCAGCACCCTTTCCAAAGATAACAAGCAAATGATCTGTCATAGCTCCTTTCAATCCAAGGTGAAAGTCCCTAATGTTTCCCACTGAACCCAAGCACTATCTAACAATCTTTCTCAACTGAACGTCCCAGGGAGCCACTTCTAACTGATCAGATTTTAAAGATAACTGTTTTATTTCAAATTCACATGTGTACAGAACTGTAGCAAGTATAGGGGAAGTGACTGCTTCTCTGAGCACATTCTCCAAAAAAGACCCTTTTTCAAGAATTTGGAAGGTAAATGTTGACAAAATGTTTCATAAGACTGACAGAAAGATGTTAGGAGAAGCAAGCACAGTATAAACAATATTGGAGACTGTGCAGAAAAGAGTTAACCTAGCCAGCTTGACTGCTATCCTTTGAAAGGCCTGCTTCCAAGGTTGGCCCTTGACTGACATCTGGAAACCTGGACATCAGGAGTATTCCCACCATTCCAAGAACAGAAAAGAGTAGGCTCACTGTGCCTAAACTGTTTGTTTAAATAATATAGTTTATGCTTTTCTTCTGGGAGTCAGAACTTTTGGTACATGCCAGGTAGAGGGTGCCTACATGACCATCGCCCAATAAAAACCCTGGGTGCTGAGCCTCTAAAATGCTCCATTGGTTGGTAACATTTCACACTTGTCATAATTCATTGCTGGAGGAAGTAAGAGTCTCTTTTGTGACTCCCTGGGAGAGGACTCTGGAAACTTGCACCTAGTTTTCCCTAGAGCTCACCTAATGCACCTTATCCTTTGGTTATAAGTCACAGCCATGAGTATCACTATACTCTGAGTTTTGTGAGTCCTCCTAGCAAATCATCACACTTAGGGGTGATAATGGGGTCCTCTCAATAAAGAGACATTTAAAGAAAGAACACAAAAAATGTTTTCAGTGGCACAGGCACCTCCAGACTACTATCCTATAATGTTAAAAGTCAGCTAGTGACTGAATGAAAATATTTCTCCATGTGCAAATGTGACCAATAAGAAAAACCAATGGTATATTCACTGAAGACCTAATGAAAACATAGCTATTAAAGGATTCTACTATATAAAAAAATCTACATTGTGGAAAAATATCAAGGAAGTATTCCCAGAATTTAAAAAGATATCTAAAAGTTTACATAGACACCTTATTTATGATGTTAATCAAACACATCAAAAGTGTATTAGACCCTTGATATATGAAAGAAATTTCAAGAGATATTACACGAGATGAAACTCCTGAAAAAAGCTGCTAATTTTTTTATATTCACAGTGGTAATATTCACAGTTGTTTAAAAATAAAGGTGTATTTTTCAGAAGTCAGTATACAAGGTTTGTGTTGCCTATTGGTCAATGATTTCATGTAGGCCAATGACTAAGAAAATCAAGTTTCTGTTATTAGGATAAAAAGGGCAAAACAGAATGTGTAACATGTACTTTCTTTTAAACATTATTAATATTTTAATAAATACAGAAATATGTTTTGAAAGTTGTTTTATATTGCAATTACAGGTTATATAATTAAAATATATTTCTGTAAAAATGCATTATAAATTTTAAAATCTATGAAGATTATCCAGTTTATATATCTTTATATTTCCAAAACACATATTCTTAAAAAGTGAGCTTCACAGATACCATGTCTCCTTAATATTATTTCCTGATGAAAAAATTACACAATTACACAGTGATTTGCTTTCTATTAAGAAAGATAGCCACCAGATTTAAAAGTTAGATCATTATTTTATGAAATTGCTTTTCTTAATGAAGAAAATGTATTTTTTTCTACCTAAGAAATAGGTGAAAATATTTTTTCACAATGAAAAGTAGCAAGCAAAAGAATTTTTTTAATTGCCTATTTTTCTAATGATATTAAACATTCAAATAGGAGATATTAATACTGAAATCTACAGGAAAAAAGAATATAATTGCCATATTTACTTGCTAAATATGTGAGAAAATTCAGCATCAGGCACCCAAATACTCAGAATCATTATTTATATAAGGATAAAAAACAAGAGTAGATAGAAACTCATTTAGGTGGTGAATCATTCCACTTTCTACCATGGGCTCAATTCTCACAGATTCCTTTCCCTGACACCTAAACTGAAACTGCTCACAATTTCAGATGAAACATAATCACCTATCATCTTGAATATGTTTTATATTAAGAAAACTCTTTATTTACTAGAGTTACCTGATGCCAGAGAAATTAGACTACAAGTATATACATACACATATATTCTTTCTTCTAGTACTGTAATGGTTAGATTTCATATATAGATATATATGCATAAAACCCTTTTGTCCAAATAGAATTTTGTCTATGCTATTCATTAATACTATAATTACTACTATTATGAAAATGTTATCACCTAACTATAGAAGCAAAGTTTACTAGGTTCCAGCTAAGTAATTTGCAAACATTACCTTATTTAATCACCTATGATACAGAAACTACAATTAGTACCTAATTTTACAGATAAAGAAACTGATGCCTTTGTCAAAGATCAGTTGGCTGTAACTATGCCAAGAGTCATTATCATAAAGGGATGTTGAATTTTGTCCAATGCTTTTTCTGCATCTACGGAGATAATCGTATGGTTTTTGTCCTTGATTTTGTTGATGTGGTGTATCACATTTATTGACTTGTGTATGTTGAACCATCCTTGCATGCCTCTTCAATAAATGGTGCTGGGAAAACTGGACTTCCATATGTGAAAGAATGAAACTAGACCTGTACGTCTGGCCATATACCAAAATCAACTCAAAATGGATTAAAGATTTAAATATAAGATGTGAAACTATAAAATTCCTAAAAGAAAACATAGGGGAAACATTTCAGGAAGTGGGATGTGGCAAAGACTTTGTGAATATGACTCCCAAAGCACAGGCAACAAAAGGGAAAATAAACAGATAGGATTATATCAAGTTAAAAAGCTTCTGCACAGCAAAAGAAACAAGTAACAGAGCAAAAAGACAATCTACAGAGTGTGAGAAAATATTTGCAAACTATGCATCCAACAAATTAATATCCAGACTATATAAGGAACTCAAACAACTTACAAGTAAAAATACAAACAACCCAATTTAAAAATGGGCAAAGGAGCTGAATAGGCATTTCCCAAAGGAAGATACACAAATGGCCAACAGACATCTGAAAAAATGCTCAACATCAGTCAGCATGCAGAGAAATGCAAATCAAAACCTCACTGAGATATCATCTTGCCTCAGTTAGAATAGCTATTATGAAAAAGACAGGGAATAACAAATGCTCACAAGGATGTGGAGAAAAAGGAACCTTCCTATACTATTGGTGTGACTGCAAATTGGTGTAGCCATAATGGAAAATGGTATGGAGCTTCCTCAAACAACTACGGATAGAACTGCCAGACAATCCAGCAATTCTACTGCTTGGTATACACCCAATGGAATAGAAATCATAATGTCGAAGGGATACCTGTACTCTCATGTTTATTGCTTTTCTATTTACAGTAGCCACAAGTTGGAACCAACCTAAATGTCCATCATAACATTATAAGGAAAATGAGGTATATTTACACAGTGGAATACTACTCTGCCATAAAAAAAGAATGAATCATTGCCATTTGCAGCAACATGGATGAACTTGGAAAAAATCATGTTAAGTGAAATAAGCTAGGCACAGAAAGAGAAATACCTCATATCTTCACTTACAAGTGGGAGCTAAAAAAATTAGACAAATGCATGAAAAAAGAAAGAAAAAATGATACAACAAGCACATTAATACACTGAACTTTCAAAAGGAGAAGAGAACTGAGGTTACCAGAGGTGGTAAAAGGGGAAGGGGTTAAGGGAGGAATTGGTAAAGGGCCATGAAAAAGGATTACATTGTATAATGTTAAATATACTAATTATCCTGATTTGAGCATCACATATTACACACAGGTAATGATATTCAATTCTGTACCCCAAAGATATGTACGATCAACTATGTTTCAATAAACAAAGGAAAGGAGAGAAACTGAGACTTAGAGACAGGATTTAAAGCTAGATATCTCTAGCTTTAAAGCTTATTATCTTTACTAGTAGGTATATTGCCTTTCTTTAAAAAAGAAAATAGAGTAACACTGTGATTGAATAATATAATTAGTATGGTTAAATAGATTTCTTGAGGCGTGCTGACTGTGATGATTGGTGAACAAGCTCAGGAGGCAAAAAAGGAACCAGAGAGAGTCCTTGGTTTATCTTATTTAAGCCCCAGCCACTACAGGTTCCTAGACTCTTTACATAACTTTTTACTCTGTCTCTCTTATATCATATTTTCATTATAATACACAGGTCTTCAAAAATTCATAAAAAAAAACATATTATGAAAAAACTATGTATTAACTTAAAACATTTTTGCACCAAAGTAAACTGATACTAACTTGTCACTCTCTCCTCTCTCTCTCTCTCTCTCTCTCTCTCTCACACACACACACACACACACACAGAGTGAAGTGAGGCTTCTCTAAGCATGATACCAAAAGCAAATAACACTGATGGAGTACAGGAAAATGCTACCCCAAAATATGGCACCCCAGAAATTAAGAAAACAGAAGCAGGAAGATCATTCTCTGACCTCCCACCTTTCTCCCCTGAGAGCTCCATAAGAGAATACTCTCACCTACCTCTCCTGAAAGTAGATCATAAGATGCTCATTCCAAAAGAATACTGCCCTAAACCAGGAGGGAAGGAATGTCACACTTAGAGACCAAAAAGAATCTGAACAAAAAGGTTTTGCTAAGTTTTCCTAGTTTATTACCATTAGATTATACCCTTTTGTCTCCCGATCTTAATTTTCAACAACTGTCCACAAAAATAGTTCTCCCTGGATCTTTCAATCTTCATTTCTGAAGGCTCCAATGTCACATAAAACTTACATTAAATATATTTGTTATATTTTTCTCTTGTTAATCTCTCTTTTGTTATAGGGGTCTTGGCCATGATTTTTGTGATGATACTACTTTATCTTTCTGCTATGGTCTGAAATTTTGTGTCCCCCCCCCAAAATTAATATATAGAAAGTGATAGTATCAAGATATTGGGAATTTAAGAGGGGATTATATCATGAGGATAGAGGCCTAATGAATGGGAATAATACCCTTCCATTATGTGAGGAAACAAGAAGATACCATCTGTGAGGAACAGTCCCTTACCAAACAGGAATCTGCTGGCACCTTGATCTTGGACTTCCCAGCCTCTAGAATTGTGAGCAATCATTTTCTATCATTTATAAATTACCTATTCTGAGGTATTTTATTATAGCAGCCTGAATGAACAAAGATATTTCCTCACATTGAAAAAAAAAGGTAAATATGACTACACAAAAATAAATTTTTGAATTACAGAAAGCACCATAAATACAGGAGTATGAATTGGTACAATCTTTTTGGAGGAAAATGCAACAATACTTTAAGACATCCTTAAAAATGTACATGTCTTTTAATTTCTTAATAACAAATCTATGATATTCTAAATGAATAATAAAAAAAATGCTTATAGATTTTGCTGAAGTTTTTTCATATTTTAGTGGTGGAAAGAAGGAAGGAAGGAGCTCAATATTCAATAATTGACAATTAGAGAAATTACACAATTTATTCCACAGTATATCTATTAAATTGTAGCCATTAAGGTATGCTATGGAAGAATATTTAATAATATTGAAAGATATTCACAATATATTGTTAACTAAAAAAGTCAGGTTACGAAATTACAAAAGATATGATAATATGTTATTTACAGAGAGAATGGCTAAATAAACATAATGGGTTTTAAAATAATGGGTGACTTTTGTTTCCTACACAAAATATAAATATTTTCAACAGATATTTGTAAAATATAACGTGAGCTTTATCTAAAGACAAAATGTTGCTAGCCACATACAACTGTATAATTTTATAAATTATTTCAGTTCTGATTTTTTTTAACACAGAAATTTCTATTCCAAGTGTAAAGTATGGCATGGAGAGCATTATTAGCTAAGTTTAAATGACCAAATTTAGCAAACAGTTTATATTATATTTAAGGACAGAGAATTACCTATCATTCATCTGACAGCACCACCTTTTAGTATAAAACAAACAAACAAAAAAATCACCCATTACTGAAAAGAATGTACATGGAAATCCCAGGTTGCTCATTTCCTGAATTAATCAAAAGAAATGGAAAATGACTCTAACTCCAAAGCACATATGTTCAATTTTTCCAGGAACAGATGAAAGCAAGGGAAGAACTTATCTTCTTCTTAATGTGCTGCTTAAAGTAGTATGGAGCTAAGTGTCCTAGATGAAGATAAATACATCAAATGTTAAAGAATATTATTAAAACCCATTAATTGTAATTAAGACAGAACTAAGTTTTCCATTTTCTAAACTTAATGAATACATAAGCATTTACATTAAGTATTAATAGGTACTTACTTTATCTTAATTAGTTTTTCTTATGATAAATTTTGGCACATTGTAGAGTATACTCATTATAATTCACAATTCCTTTAAGAACAAAAAAGCAGTTTTTTATAACTTTGGATTGTAAGAAAACTATGGTCACTTCCACTTTTCTTCTACATAAATCATAAAACCTTTTAGGAGTTTCATTAATCAAATACGTAACTTAGATTTGTTTTGTTTTCTTCTATGTCCCATCACACTTATGTTTTGAATAATTATGACACTTAGCATATTGCACCTTCTGTTATAATCATGTAAATGCATTTTTGTCTCCCCACCTTGCAAGTTTAAAATCTATAAAAGCAAGGAATTTGTCTTGTTCATTTTGCATTTCTAACAGTATCTACTCAAGCATAAAATTTTCTCAGTAAACACTGAATGAAAGGGAATTTAGATTTGTAAATTATGCATCTCACAAGGGATTAATATCCAAAACATATGAGAAACTCAAACAACTTAACAGTTAAAAAAAAACAAGTAACCCAATTAAAAAATGGGCAAAGGAGTTGAATAGGCATTTCTCAAAGGAAGACATACAAATGACCAACAGACACATGACAAAATGCTCAACATCACTAAGCATCAGGGAAATGTAAGTCAAAACCACACTGAGATATCTCACCCCAGTTAGACTAGCTATTATCAAAAAGGCAGAGAATAATAAGTGCTAGCGAGGATGCGGAGAAAGGGGAACCCTCCTACACTGTTAGTAGGACTGTAATTAGTGCAGCCCTTACAGAAAACAGTACGGAGTTTCCTCAAAGAACTAAAAACAGATCTATCCTACAACCCAGCTATCCCGTTATTGGGTATATGTCCAAAGGAAATGAAATCAATAAATCAAAAGGACACCTGCATTCCCATGTTCAATGTAGCACTATTCACAATAGCCAAGATATGGAATCAATCTAAATGCCCATCAGTGGATGAATGGATAAAGAAAAACTGTGGTATATATAAACAACGGAATACTACTCAGCTAAAAAATAAGATATTCTATCATTTGCAGCAACATGGATGGCCCTGGAAACCACCATGCTAAGTCAAGTAAGAAAAATACGACATGATCTCACTCATATGTGGAATCTTAAAAAAAAAGGAGGGAGTTTCCTCATAGAAGTAGAGAGTAGAATAATGGTTACCAGAGGACGGGGCAGGGTGGGAGGAGCAAGGGGGGAGGGGAAAAAAGTGGTGGACTAATGGGTACGAAACTATGCTATCTTGTTATCTTACCCTAAGTGAATCATTGCACAGTATATGCATGCATTGAAACAACATACTGTACCCACAAATACAAGTAAATGTTAAAATATTTTGAATTAAAAAAAAGTTGGCATTCAGGCATCTTCCACTGAATGTCAGTAATACAGCTCCTAAAACTCAGACATGAAAAAGCTAACTGGTGGTCTATTTCTAGATGCATTAAATGGAAAATATTAGTATGTGCTACACATTAACCCCAATATGCAATAGATTTCACAAAACACATTAAAATTCTAAGTGGCAAACATATTAGGATATAAACTGCTTAAAATGTTGCTTCATGATCACCAAACAATTAACATGGTAGTTAACCAAGAGTTAATTTGGATGCAGTAGCATGGGATCTCTTAGCTTTGGCTATACTCAAGAAGCACATAACTTTTGTCCATATGAATCATGCTTTTTGGAGAGGTTGCATCTAATTCTGATATTCTAACAACTATATACAGTCCTTTCCATACATCTTTTTATTAAAAATTATATTACTTTAGATAAATTTTTTTTCAGTATAAACATTGGTTGAAATGTATGTGAGAAATATATACAAAGTCCACAACATCTGGTAATTTATTAACCACACACTAACCAAATATTTACCTGGGAGATTTTTTTATAGGGAGCACTTTATATATCACACATCAGTACAAAAAGTTGGTGTCATTGAATTATAGATCAATATGAAACTGAATGAAGTTATTTCCATTAAAAGTCAAGGGCAGAATAAAAACATTCAAATGGATGTTTTGCCAAAAATTAAGAATGCATATAATGTTTAAAACACACATACGCTATGGAAGCCTTTACTACTCAAGTCATGGTTTTTAGAGTCAACCCACAGTTAATAAATTAAAATATAGAAAACATACAATGTTAATTTTATCACATACATTTTATGATTATTTAAAATGCTGTAAAGTTTGTACTAGTGGATTCTGTTCTTATTTTAGGGAAAAAATGAAGTAAATATCTGTCCCAGGAAGAGAAACACCATGATAAAATTTCCTTTTTGAAACAGATGCTCAATTGGACACATTGTAAGCATACCTAAACACTTCCTATACCTCATTACAGTTAAAGACTTAGTTGAATCTCTGCCTTTATCCTGGATAACACAGATAAATGGTCTAAAGATACAGACAGTGTTTTCAATTGTCTTCTCTACATAAACTAAATTTCATTTAAATTACCCTTTCCCTTTACAATCAAAAAAAGAAAAAATGAAGAATAAAAATTCCCTACTTAAATGGGAAGAAATATTTTAGCTAACAAATAATAAGTCACTGGCTTTAATTTAATCCTTTCTTTTACTATGTTCCAGGATGAGACCATTTGAAAACTTTTTTTTTTTGGCTTTGATAATGTAAACAAACTAATCCTGAAGAAAGATTTAGAGCTTTGAGAGGATCACCAAATGGGAAAATAGGATTATATATAGGATTTGGGTCCAGGAGTACCTAAAGTGTGTGACAATATTGAGGCAGATCGGGAGAGCAATTAAGAAAAGAAAGCCATACCCCAAGGCCAGGAGGCCACTTATTTGCTTCTAATAATTTCAGTGGATGAAAATACAAAGTTGTCTAAGTCAAAGCTAAAATATTAAAGTTAAAAGCACCCTTACAAAATTGTAAACTCACACATATGATAATTAATTATGAATTCGATTAGACTAAAAAAAGATTCTTTAATCTATTGGAGGGCGTCAACATTGAAAACATTTGTCCGTGTCCTCTAATTTACCATATTTCATAACTGAAGCTGTTCCAAAGGTGATCCTTGCCTTTGACATTAAGCACTAATTTATCATGGCTGTTTAATGATAGCAGTCTTCCAAAATTGCATTATAACCATATACAATACCAGCCAATATGTTTTATAATTCCATTTTTAATAGTGAGCAAGGCTCTGGATCTTGGATGCTTAATAAATGTTTGCACAGGAATTGTAGAAAAAAATATATATAGTTTCATCTCTCTCAAATATTTAAGAATATAGTATTGTTTGCCCCCCCTTACAAGAATTATTTCATTTGACCAAATTATCTGTGCTTTGAATTTTAAAATACATGTGTTTTAAAGTATTTATTCAAGAATATTCTGTCATTGAAATTGTGTCCACAGAACTGGCAAGTGCTGCTTATATAATTTCTATTCTAAAAAAATTCAATGTAGCTGAGATTCATAAAAGTGTAAGTAATATCTAGATCCCACCCATTTCACTCCATTTCAACATTATGCATGCATTAATTCCTATTTTCTAAAGATTTTTATAGATAGTTCAAAGGGAGCCCAAGTGTTTAAAATCTCTGTAATTTTTAATTAAATTACATAAAAATGACTGTTTACCTAGAAAAATGTCTAAAAGCTACACCAATATTAATTACAGGTAATCAGGATGATTTTTCCCCTAATTTTTATTCATAAAACCCAGTTAAACACCTTAAACTTTTCTCATTTGTAACATTTGTCACTACAAAACTTTTAATAGATTTGTATAAATTATTTCAGAAATATTCAGTTCCAATTTGTATATGAATCATATTTAAAGTTACACTGTAAATAAAAATACACAATAAGTTTAAAATGTATATTAGCAACTTAAAATAATCATATGTACGGCAACCCAATGGTGAGTGTTTAAAGTACAGAAGATGGAAGAAAGGAGTCAGGAAACAAAAAAAAAAGGAGGCAATAAAAATGACAGGAGTCAGTACCTGTTCCTAGATCAAGAAATTGCCAATAACAATCCAGTGCAGTAAAGAGCCCAATTCTATCCCATTAAAACTAACCAGAGAACCCTTAGCCTTACCTACTTCCACCAGCAAAGAGACTAGAATTTTTTCTCTTTTCAAGTGTTTTTCAAGACTATATACTTTTGTATTATAATTAAGGTAATATATAGATATTTTAGGAAATCTGGAAATTATAGAAAAGCATCAATGATAACACTGAAATTGCCTATAATTCAGGAATCCAGAGACAAATATATGTTGAGAATTATTAATCCGAAAACCGGAAATCCAAAATGCTCCAAAATACAAAACTTTTTGAGTGCCAACGTGACTCCACAAGTGGAAAATTCCACACCTGACCTCTTGTGACAGGTAGCAGTTAAAAATGCAGAAGTCCAAGACACAGTTTATTCAGCATCTCCAAGGAGAAAAAGACCTTCCAGCCTCCTTCTGCAGAGATATCCTCTTTTCTGGGTATGCCCAGATTCCCCTACGCAAGCTCACCCACAAAGGGTAATAAAATGCCATGTGCACAGGCTGGATGCACCAATGTCAAGCTCCCCATGATCCCTACATGGGGCCAAGACCTATGTGCATTACTTGCCATGGTCTTTTACTTATTCTCTGTTCCGTGGTGTAACGACAATATGGGAAATATCAAAAAGGCCTGCAGATACTCCTATGGGTAACACTGATAAGAAAAAGGAAACATTTATGTTTACTGTACAGTGTACAATAAGTAACCTTTTGATTAAAACACAGCATCATAGTTGGAAACTGAAAGCTTGCTGTTTTGTTGTTGATGTTGTTTAACAGCTGACACAGGTATTCTGATGATGCTACTGTGATGTCTTTTTACTCTAAACACATTATTTTTTCACTGTATTAATGGTATGTCATATCTTTTACTGTAAAGAACTTATGTGTGAATAAGTGTAATAAAGTGATTGTTTATTGGTAGCACATAAATTCAGAGTCAGGAATGACAGTGATGCCAAACAACCACAGATTGTCCACGTGGGTAGCTAAGATAGTGACAGCTTGGCTTTCTGATGGCTAAATGTATACAAACTTTGTTTCATGCATAAAGTTATTAAAAACTATTGTATAAATTACCTTTAGGCAATCTGTAGAATTGTATATGAAACATAAATAAATTTTGTGTTTAGACTTGGATCCCATCCCCATGATCTCTCATCAGTATATGCAAATATCCCAAAGTCCAAAACACTTTTGGTCCCAAGCATTTTGGATAAGGGATATTCAACCTATACTACCTCCGTTTTTTAATATTTTCTTCCAGTCTTTTTGTGATGCACATATATATTTTTTTTTTTTTTTCTGTGACCGGTAAGGGAATCGTAACCCTTGGCTTGGTGTCACCCGCACCGCGCTCAGCCAGTGAGCGCACCGGCCATCCCTATATAGGATCCGAACCCGCGGCTCGGCGCTCCCAGCGCCACTCTCTCCTGAGTGAGCCACAGGGTCGGCCCCATATACATAAATTTTAATCTACTTTGTATTTTACTGTGAATGCAATTTTGTATTCTTTTTTTTCACTTAACACATTAAACATTCTTCATAGTATTTTAAGCACCCTTTAAAAACATCATGTTTAAGAGCTGTATAATACTGCATCATATAGCTTCACCAAAATTTATTTAAAAGTACTCCCATTGTAGGAATTTAGGTCACTTCTAATTTTATGTTTGCATAATGGGTATTTAACGATTATTGGATATGTGAGAAATGCCACCAACATAAAAGAGTCTAAAACAAACAGACAAAAAAGGAATCAAGCAGGAGGAAAGAGACAATACACAGAGTGAGAAAGATGGCAACAAAATATAATTAATACAGTGTACCATAATACAAGAACAGGATACCATAAAATAGGAACAATCACAGAAGAAAGTGCTCTTAAAAATTACAAAAATGGTAATAAAAGATAAAATCAAGAGCTCACCAGAAACAAAAGGGAGTGGAAATTAACCAGGAAATAAAGAGAAAAAAATCAGAGAATTAATCTAATATAGTCAGCATTTTCCAATAGAAATTTCAGAAGAGATAAATCAGAGTAAAGAAAATCACAATAATAATTATAACAATAACAATAAGAAAATTATCAAACCAAAGGATCAGTTTGAAAAGGCACCCACATGTCCAGCAAAAAGATCATAAAATTTTCTGAGAAAAGAAGCACCAGGGGAAAGGGAAGGAGGGAAGAATGAAGGAAAGAAACAAAGAAATACTACAACAATAAGTTGAACTTTCAGAAGAAGAGAACAAGGGCCGAGCCCGTGGCGCACTCGGGAGAGTGTGGCGCTGGGAGCGCAGCGACGCTCCCGCCGCAGGTTTGGCCTGGCGAGTGCCGGTCACGAAAAAGATGACAAAAAAAAAAAAAAAGAAGAAGAAGAGAACAAATCTAAGGATGGTAGAGATGGGGGAGGGAGGGGGTTTGGGAAGTGACAGGTCAGGCAAAGGGCATAAAGAAATATCATATCATCTCTAAAATGCCTCCTCTGAAGATTATGCAGATTTGTAAGAATGAATATACTAATAATAAAGAAAAAATTTAAATTTAAAAAAAAAGAAGCACCAACCATCGGAATGGCCTCTGACTTTTCAACAGAAATACTACAAGATAATAGAGAGTTCGAAATTCTCAGAGGAAGCTGCTTAAAGTTCAACCAAATTATCAAGTGATATGAGAGTAGAGTAAAGAAATTTCAAGAATATAAGGAGTCAAACAACTTTCCCAGGCACCCTTTCCTAGGAAGCTACTGGATGCGGGTAACACAGAATCCTAATGCATAAAAGCAGGAGAAAAAAAGTTCTAGGATGACAGTTATACCTTGCCTAGTAATCACAGTTAAAATTGACACAGGAGAATGAAGGGCTACAACAGGAACATCTCCAGGCCAAAAACAACAGCAACAAAAGTTTAAAGTAGCTAATCGAGTATGAATTTGATCATTTAATAAGTTTATTGATAACCATTTAATAGATCTGTTATAAAATACTTAGAAACAAATAGCAACAAATAAACTAAAAACTAAGCGAACAAAAAAAAGCATTAATTTCAGGACTTTTTTTTAAAGTATGAGAAAACAATGATCATGATACATATCTTGGTTCAAACAATATTCATATAGTTATTATAATGTACCACTAATTTAATAAACTGCAATATACTTTCATAATTAAAATGAAGGGAGTATATTTGGGACTGCTGGGTGTGAGATCTCAGAACAAATTCTGAGACAACAAAACAAGAAGTCAGTGGATAATATAAACAATTTAAAAATCAAGAAATAACTATACAAGCATAGTGCTCTAAGAAGAAAAAATTAGAACAGTTGAAAACTCTTACTAGCAGGACTGAACTGGGATGGAGAGAATGAGAGATATTAGAGTACTGTTGGATTTTTTTTTCATTTTAAGCCTATAAAAATTTTAAACTATGTTTATATAATATTTCTATAAAATGACTAATTTTAAAAAATAATTTAATAAAATCTACTGTAAAATTTTGTTGTTTTGGAAGCAAAAGTAGGAAAGAGAGAAGTATAGAGAAAAAGAGCTGAGGGAAGGAGAGGGAAAGAATGAAGGAAAAGCAACAGAAAAACCGTATAGAGAGTAGTCTATAAAACATCTTAGAAAGCAGCTTCCTTAAAATGTTTTTAATTAAACATAAAAGAGGTAATCAAAGTAATTTAACCTGATTGCTAATTACTGTCTCTGGAATGAGTTAATCGTTGTACTATATTTGTAAATAAGTAATAAGTATCAGTAAAATGTAGCTTAATTACTTAGACTGTATTTCTTCATTCATACCCCCATCACCACAACAAATTCAGCCTGCTTCATCATGTGCATAATGTCCGCAACTCCCTCCTAGCCAACCAACCTGTCTCTAATCCTAGCTCAAGTTAACTTCTCAGAAGACTGTATTATCATATTGACACCCTCAGCTCAAGAACAGTCCACTGCCTGGGTTAAAGTACTCCACGTGGCTTTAAGGGCTCTGACTCTACCTACTTATCCTCACATCCAATCACTTCCCAGGACAAAACCTCTTCTACTTACTAATGTCTCCTTCTTGCACTGTCTATCTCCCTGACATTACCAGTTAAAGGATTATGGATCTATGGATTATGCTATTTGGTCATCCCAAAAAGTTTTCTATTTGCCTTTCTCATCTACTCAAATCTCCTCATCTGTCATAGTCCAGCTCAAGCCATATCATCTCTAAAATGCCTTCTCTGATGATTACACTGCACACATATTTAACTTTTCTCTAATTACTCTCACACTGTCTTCAACTCCTAGTTAACATCTATTTAAATATGCTCCTATTCTCTAATGTTGCATTATTTTTTCACTGACTTTGTTTTCCTATAATTGTAAACAATTGTGTAGCAGGAAATATACTGAACTCTTCTACATCCCACAATGATTAGAATAATAAATGGAGCCTAGTTAATGCTTTTCGATTAACTGCTTTGAAAAGAATGTTTCATAGCATCCGGTACATTTTTGTGCACATGCCATACACTAACAGTATGATGAATGATTGATTAACCCATTTTAATTTACTAAATAAACATATTGTACTTATAAAGCAGTCAAATCCCTTGACTATTAACCATCATGTTATTTATCCATCTTTCATCTTTCTATTGTGAATCTGTGCTTTAGCACATATCAAACTATGTTGCTGCACATTCTAATTTTCTAATTTAGAATAAAATAAATCAATATGTAAAAAATTTTTTAAAGATCATTCAGATAGATGGTAATAAAAATAGTCTGTTCACACACACACACACACACAAACCGGGGGGGGGGGGGAAGAAGATATAACAATCACAATTATTTGAAGTTGATACGACAAGCAAACAGAAAGGACACTGTTGTGGGGGAGGGGGGGAGGGAGAAGGGAGGGAGGTTTTGGTGATGGGGAGCAATAATCAGCCACAATGTATATTGACAAAATAAAATTAAAAAAAAAATAAAAATAAAAATAGTCTGTTAAACACAACTCAATTCTCTTCATAATTTATATCTCACTTCATTCCCAATTAAAGTTAAATGAAATTAAAATTAAATGGAATGTGGAGTGCAGCATAATAGGTATCGAGAGGAAGGGGCTTCAGAAAGGTTTCTTTGAAATTCACAGTACCTGAATTTTAATATTTTAGGAATAAATATTCAGTAAGTATTTGGAGTTAAAGAAGACCAGTATGGTAAGAGAAAAAAAATATGAGAAAAGCTTTGGTTCTACTAGGTGAAAAGGCTTACTTCCAGCAGAACAAATTTGTATCCCAAACAGAAATTGTATTATTCCAGTTTTGAGGGATGTTTTATTTTATTCCAGGCAAAAGGTTGTCAAAAACCACACTGTATCACTGGGAAAAGGCTTTGTCGTACTGCACAAAAAAACTGCTTTTGTCTCAGTTCCTGGAAATGTGCATAGCCAAACTGGGCATGTTCACATGAATGAAGTAGAGAAGATTTAAACCACTTTGTAGAGACAATTGAAAAGAATTAAAATTTTCCTTGTCAGCAAGCCAGCTTCTAATGTTGTGTGTAAAATCCACAAGTCTTCCTGCTACTAGTATACTTGACTATTGTAGCTTTCATAGAAGTTTTTTGCTCTATTTGCTCTGCAATTTTTTAAACAATTACCTTTAGTAACTTAAAGAGAAAACTTGGCACAAAGAATTTGTTAAAATGTACATAAAGGCTACCTGCCAAGGTAATGTTATAGAACAGCTGCTGTCAGAGTCAGGAGTGGAAGCAAAAGAAGGAAACCAATGGACAGAATAAGCTTAGGAAATGACCCCAAAACATGGAAGCCTGTGCCTCATACTGTTACCAAGACCTGACCCAGCCAGAAGCCAGGCCTTGACCAACCGCCCAGCTTGCAAGTGTTGACACATCCATCCTACTGCACGGCTGGCCACATCTTTTGGGGTTTTTTGTTTGCTTGTTTTGGGGTATTTTTTTTAACATTTCTTTCTCTTACTAAAAGAAATTCTATTTTATGAACTTTTGGTTCAATTCCTTACACCAAATATATAAGGAAATAGTGGTTTTACTAATTCGTTTGAGCTCTTTTTTTTACAGTACATAATCCTTACTGCCTTATTTATTAGAAATTCCTATTTACTATTAAAGGTGTCATATCTGATAAGGTGTTACAGATTTTCATATGATTTGTTTTGGATCTTTTTTACATTAAAGGAAATAATCAAATTTTTATTTCACTTATTACAAATTCAAACTTGCTGTTAAAGGCAAAGGATATATTTTTACTAAAAACACATTTCTGGGGGATTATGAAGATGTTTAGAATGTCTTTGTGGTTCAAACTTGATCTCCTCATTTGTCAGAATATTTTATCTGCACTCATCTGTAGATCAGAGGCAGGGCTGCTAAACTGAGATCAGATTACCAAGAATTTGTTCAGACCAAGTATTTACCTGGGAGGTGTGCGGTGGCAAGTTCCTACACTAATCTCCCTAAAGTGAAGTTCTCAGTACTAATGTGACTATGTTTTATGGAACGTTAGGCAGTCAACACTCCCAGTTCTATTGTTCTTGTTTCTGCCACTTTTCTACTCTTCATTACCTTTTTTTTTAAACTTGACATTCTTAAACTATATTTTGACTGAGAACAAGCCAGATAAATGTCCACTACTCCAAAACACCATGCAGCATTTCTTTGAAAACTGTCCCCTCCTCACTTGGCAAAACATTAAGACTACCCCATGGACAGGGCAATGATCACTTACTTTGAGGTTGACAAATGCTCTATTCTTCTTGGCATCTTTGTTCATATTTTCTTTATTTCTTTAATATTCTATATAGCTAAGTTTTATGTTTTTAAAAGTTATTTTCACTATGGGAAAAAAATACTTTAAATGGCCTACCAAAATTATTGGCCTATTGAAACTACCAGTTTGTGACACTTTATCCTTAGGCCAATAAGAAAAACATAAGAACTGATATCTTTCTCTGTGCAGCCTTGGTTGGGTGTCCACAGTCCTTCCAGAATTTGATATGGCACCAGAAAAAAAAAAAAAAAAACTCACAGAAATGCTCCACCAGCCTCAAAGACAATCTGGCAGTAAGGTAGCCATAAATAGCACATTTTAAAGAAAAAATCCCAGAAAAGTGGGTCATAGGAAAATCTCTAGAATAGAAAAATTTACAATGGTAAGGAAGATAGAACCCGTATTAGGTTTAACTAAACCTAAAGTGTCCACATTATATAATAATACACACTTACAATAATTTTGTGATTTGTGAATTATAGTAGCATATTTTTAAAGGCTCCTTATTAAATGATTCTTTTTCTTATAAAACAAGCCAAATTTATCTCCTTGGTACATTACCTTACAATATCTGGTTAAGTTAATGATAGTTATCATTTAATCTCTCTGTATAGAAGAAAGCTTTTTTTATATATATTCTGACAATATCGTTTATTTTTTTAAATAAATAAAAATTGGATATATTGGTTATTTCTTCTTTTGCTGAAATATTTTTCCTTCACTTAGTTTCCTCCAAACCTTTTTTAGTTTTAGAGAGATTCTATTGACACATAATTGTTTATTTCAAAATTATCACATTTCATATTGTTTTTCTTTGATGGAGTCTCTCATTGTGAATCTAAAAGTAAACAGGAGGGCCGACCCCATGGCGCATTCAGGAGAGTGCGACGCTGGGAGCGCGGCACCGCGGGTTCGGATCCTATATAAGGATGGCTGGTGCGCTCACTGGCTGAGCGTGGTGCAACCGGTCACAAAAAGACAAAAAAAAAAAAAAAAAGTAAACAGGAGATGTGGAAAAAGTTTTGCCATTTGTGACAACTGATTAGGTAAAGAAGAGTATATGGTTACAGTCAACCTTTGAGGGAGCCTCTGCTGGGCCAGCCTATTTTCTAGATCTTTATATTCAATTTTATTGTTTCACACTATAAATATCGACAGCCTGTCATATGCAAAGTACTTCAATAGATCATGGGGAATTAACGTAAATTAACCATGCCGTTGCTCACAAAGACCTTATATTCCAGGAAATATATACTATTTATACAGGTGTGAAGGAGGAAGAATGGCCTGTTTCCCCAGTTATTAAGAATAATAAACTGGCCCTGTGAAAATTTCACCAGTCTGACTCGAAAAGAATATCCAATATCATATGAAGTCCTTTTAGTTTACCTGTCACTGTTCACAATTTTATATAAATTCTTAAATATAGCTCTAGAAGACATTCATGTACTGTCCCTTTCTTAATTCTTTAAATTTAGCTCCCTATCTTAAACACTAGACTTCAGATATCATAAACTGCTTTGTAAACAGAAGTTAATATTCTTTCACCTTCTACTGCCACATCTCTGCCTGAGAAGGCATCCCTCACCAGGCTTAGGTGCCTACCTCATTTCTCATTTTGTACCCCATGCTATCCCTATTGTTTCACTCATTGTACCATGTTGTACTTGCTTGTTTTCTTGACTGACTCCAACCAGACTGTAAACTCCTGAGAAGCAAATACACATTCTTCACTACCGCATCCTCTATGTAAAGTACCTGGCACTTAAAAATGATCAATAAATACTTGTTGAATGAGTAAATTGCTTAAACTTCTATTTTTTCTAGAGAAACAGAATATTAATTGGTCCATTCCCTGGTCTTTAAAGTCAACAGTAGTAAGCTAAATAATATCAAATGATAGCATGATCTATAACTGATTATACTGATTAAAATCTCTTATAGTTATATGAAGGTTTACTTTCCTTTAATTTAAAATTCATAATAAAAAATTGCTAGCAATTTAGTTGTCTTTTTTCAAAATCCATATTGACTTAGGATTCAAGTACCATTGTGATACATTTATATAAGCTAATTCATATCATTGCTTAGCACAGTATATGGCTCAGAGTAAGTTGTCAGTAATGTTAGTATGAAGGCAGTAGTGCTGGTGGACTGGTTTACAGTGATGGCAATAATTAATGTATATTAATGATGTTATATATAAATTATTTTAAGGACATATGTATCCAAGATAAATTTAGACATTTTTGAGGCTTTTCAAAATGCAGGAAAAGCATATCCAGATGTCCTTTCTACAAGTAATATTGTTATTTTGATTATTAATTTGATTAAGCATAATATCACACCATTGGATTGGGGAAGAGAATTTGAAATATAATTATATAATTTTACAGTACTTTTTAATACATGGAATAATTGACCAAATGGCCAAATATATAAGTAAATGATTGACATCTGAATGTTTTTTGACAAAAAAAGCAGCTACAGAGAGAAAGATGGAAGGGTTTTTATTTTCTGTAACTATTTGAACAGCTTTACAAATATTTATAAAAGGTCACCAATAGAGGGCTTACTTGGGGTCAAATGAAAGAGGCCCTACACCATCAAAAGCTATTTCCAATGTCCAGCTGGGAGATCTAAAACAGAGAGTAACAAAGACTGTTTCTGACAAAGCTGACACACAGTATTCTGGAAGCTATAAAATCAATTGTGGCATTTTTCATTTATTTGTAAATGCCTCTTTGGCAGTTCATTCACTCAAAACGACAGTTGCTTCTTATGGAATAGGTGAGGTGATGGTAAAATAGAGGAATCCTGACAGTTGCTTTAATGAGATTCTGTATTAGGGCTATTCTAACACTTTCACCCAACAAGGAGCTTGCCCTTCATTTTCAATATCATAATTCAGTAATTTGAAAAACATTATCTCTATGAAAACTAAACCAGCCAGTCCTTAATAGTCATTGCCCAGTTTACTTTCCCCTTATCTTTCAATTAGAAGAAAACATTCTAAAGCAAGTATCTAAATAAATGTCACCCATACAGACCAATTGCCTCTTCTTGTTAAAAGTCTATTTTTATTAAAAACAGCAATATGAAGTGTGACTGAACAATTAAAGACATACTTTACTAGTAACTCAATATTTGCTTGGAAATATCTGGGACTATAATTTAAGCTAAATTTTAAAGGCTTTAATTTCTATATTTTATGTTTCTAAGGAAAAGGAAATTATCGGTAAGGTAAAATGTCATTAGTCTTTGTAATTTGAGCAACTCCAAATTAAGGCAATCTAAAGATTCCACTTTATTTATTCATTCAATTGTTCTTTGATCACATGCTAAGTGCTTTTGGCAGTTGTAGTAAACCTACTTCTTTAAAAAAAAAGCAAGTTATAATGTGCAAGGAAAATGCAATTCAATCCAGAGCCTAGTCCAGTACCTATCACCTATTAGTCAACCAATAGATATTTGTTGAACTGGTTAACTCAACAGATTATACACGGCAATCCAATCCATGACATGATGGGTTCATAGCCTAGATCCCAGAGAAATGATCTAATTAAGAGACCTGGGAGAAGTAACAAATCCTCTAGGCTTCAATTTCTTTGTCTATCAAATAGAGTTAATAATATTTACTGCATAAGATTGTTGTGATAATTAAATAAAAGTTGGAGCAGGAATAAAGACTAAGTACAGTTCCTTCTGATAGTAAATTCTCAATAAATGAGAGCTATTATAATTATCAAACTTTATTTTGACCCAAATGACATCTTTCTCAAATGCAAGAACAAAAGAAGCAACAATAGCAGAATTATCGGTTAGGATACTATTATGAGCTTTAGTTCCATCTCTTCCACTAACAGCCTCTTTGCAACTCAATTCTGTTATCACAAAAATGGGACTAATATTCCTACCTTTACATAAAACTCCAACTCAGCTTGACTATGAAAGTTGTCTGGGTACTCTAAGTACCCTAATATCACATATTCTTGGAATATGTCCAGTGAATATAGTAGTTAGCACCATTTCAGTTTGGCAGAGTAACTGTGATCTAAGATATTGTGCTGGTAATTTTGCCATGCTATTCAATGGTTAATTTTCAGGTAATGTTCAGTACAGCTTGTGTGCAGACTCATGAAGGTTTTTGTCATTTTATTACTCTATCTTCAATTTACCTAGAGCAGTGGTTCTCAAACTTAGCTATACATTAAAATCACCACAGGGATTTTTAAAAAATGCCAATATATGTGCAATTCTAGACCAATTAAATCAATATATTTTTAAAAAGTTCCTCATTCTAATGTGATGCTAAGGTTAAGAACCACTGGCCTAGAGTCTGATGCTGTTTCTCCAATAAACACTGTTGGCTTCCCACTAAATCATTTTTTCCTTTTTTATGCTAGGCAGAATCCTAATTCATCTTTGGTGTCTTTTTCTTCTCAAGCACCTCTGGAAAGGATAATTGTATGCCCAGATTCAGGACAGTACTGATTAGGCTCAGCCAATCATGGTGGGCCAATCATCTTTGCCAGGGACTGATTTCAGGGTATATATGTTATCCATATCTAGCCAATGAGATGGCAGGAAAGGTGTTCAGGGGGCTTCTAAGCAAAGTTTTCCACCCTCCTAACAAAATCCTTTTTCTGTTGCTGTTGTATGTGAATGAGATGGATGGAACTGCTCTAGCCATCTTTTGAGCATGGAGGAAGTTGGTCTGAGGGCAAAGTGAGGATGGCAGAGCTGAAGTTTAGAAAGAAATAGTCTTTTATGGCATTCAGCTGCTGAATTAATTTAACCCACTTCTGGAATTGTTACGTGAAATAAACTCAAATAGCATCAAAACACATTGAACTTACATAGAATCTCAAACATTAAACAAACAAAAAAAGCACTATATTCCCAAGCCTAGGTCAAACATTTCTTTTATTGCCTCTCCTCTACCCCCAACCCCCACTCCCTGCTGAAGAAGACTTTCCACTAGGTAAAGATGATAAATGTCTGGCACACTGAACTAAATTATAAATTAACTACCTATTGTTTGTTCTGTTCTATTTATACTAAAACTGCCCTTATAATGCTTTCATCTACCTCTGGAGCATCGAAGTACAATTGTTAGGGTTAGATATTTTAATTCAGAAGTATAAAATCAACACTGGATTTAAAAGTTATAGGAATTTTTAAGAGGAATTTAATATTTTGAAAAATATTTCTGGAGGCAAGCCCTTCTTTCTTGTGAATCCCATTTTCACTTATAGAAACATATGAGATGTCTTAAGAACCACTGGTATTTCAGTTGTAAATATTAAGGGATGCTGCATTACCATGCAGACAGGTAATCAGAGGCCCAGCAGAGCAATAATGATTAACAACATTCTACAGGGAGCATAAATTTTAATGGTATCAGTCATAAAATCCATGTTTCAAAGGTTACAAAACAGAATCAAGTTTACTAAAAAGCAAATAAATCATCTTACTCTGGAGCTTCTTCTTTCATCTCTGATTTTTCAATAATCAGCATCATCTCCCCAGAGCAAGTAAACTAGTTACCTACAAATGAACTACAGGGAGTTCGGAAATCTTTACAAAAGGACTAACTCTCAATGAATTCTGCTATAAATTCCAACCTCAATGTTTATTCAAATTTACTCCTAAAAAGAGAAAGTATACTTTAGGGAGGTGGCCTTTAAAGGGATTTTATTTGCTGATGATAACGATGATGCACAGTGCATAGATTTTATGAGTTAGAAGGTAATCCCACTATCACTCATGAGAGCTCTATTTGAGTGATCTCAAGTCTAAACTCAGCTAACAGATAACTAAAAGAATACAAAAAATATGCAGAAAGCCAAGGGAATAATGACTAAAAAGACTAGAACTAAAAGAACAAAAGTGAAAGAAAATGTAATGAAAATTGGTAAAGAATACTGAGAAGAAACATACACTGCACACACAAACACAGGGCCAAAAAATGCAAACACCATTACTGGTGTTATAGGTTTTTTTAATGACACTAATAGGAGCTCTAGGTGATGTTCATGATAGCTTATTTGTTTTAGTGCTTTTTGATACCCATAATTTTGTCTTCTTCTCAAGTTATATGAACTACATAAGTCAGTGTGCTTTAACTCAATAAATTGCTTCAACAAATTTTTTCACAGTTTCACAAAATAATGTGATTATACAAGAGATGAACCAGTTGTCCCATTCCTTATTTTAAGTCATTTCCTATCTATGATTTTAATATTTTACATTTTATATAAGAACACTCCTTCAATGCTAGGCACACTGTGGAAATTTATAATCTAAAACAAATAGAAAAGACTAACATACATGTAAGAGTAGCCATTTTTAATCAGCATTATTAATGTTCTTAGTAAAATCTAGTGGGGAAAAGAAAATCTTCCCTGCAGAAAAGGTATAAAATATCAAGTTGAAGAAAGCACTCATGTGTGAATTTAAATCTGTCTATTCAGGAAGTGGCAAATTTTTCTATAAAGGTTTTGACAGTAAATATTTTCGTCTTTCTAGACATATGGCTTCCGTTGCAACTTTTCAGCTCTGCCAAGTGCAATGTGAAGCAGCCATAGACAATATGTAAATGAGTAAGCATTTCTGTGTCCCAACAAACTCTATTTATAAAAACAGGTGGCAGGCCAAATTTGGCCTGGGGGACATAATTGCCAACCCTAGGTCTAGTTCATCAGTTTAAGAAGCCATGCATCCCTTTTTCAATATGATATAGTAGGAAAGGGAATGAAGCCAGGTAGAATTTTTATAGATACACACTGAAATTCCAGAACATCAGAAACACTTATATTTAAACATAATTTCAAGCAAATATGACAGATGTTTTTAATGCCTTTTGTTTTATACTATCCATGCAAATTCCTCCTTCCGTTAAACACATCCACCAACTAGGTAAGGCTCTACTAAGTTTCCAGTCATTAAATTTTCTTAGCAATTAAGATAGCTTTAACAAAAGAGTCTACACATCAAATTTTGGTAATTAAAAGCTTAATTACATTTTAAGAAAAATAAAAGACCTTTTTCTGTCATGCATATGTGCCCCAGTTCTCTTACCTCTTTACTAGAAATATGAATATTTTACCACATCAGAAAGCAGAGCAGAACAAAATTATATTAAATAAGCACATCATGACAACTTCAATATCAAGACAACTTCTTTTCATTCCATCTCTGTCATTAATATACCACAGCACATGCAAAATTGTAAACAGAAAATGTTAGTAATTGCAGTATGACTGTTATCTCAGTGATAATCAACTAATAAAAATTTCAGTGTTACAGAATGCAATTGTTCAGCATTAGCTAGCCCTTTTATAATCAATTTACTAAGACTTCCTACTTCTTTAATATTCTTCACCACAGAAAAATCATAACAGTGATTTAGTTATCATGATTCAGTTATCATGAATAATAATAAGTCAATATATATTGATTATTATATGCCAGGCAATATGTCAAGTGTTATAGATTTATTTAATCATTTAATAGTCAAAGCAATCCTATATAACGTAGGTAATATTATTACTCTCATCATATCATACAATGATGAGGAAACTAAGCCACAGAAAGGTTATATAGCATGTCCAAAGTCACACAGCTAGAAAGTAGCAGAGATAAAACTTGAAAGCTGGTGCTCTAGGCTCCAAATGCTAATTAGAACAAAGCCATAACTCAGTGTTTGCTTACAAATGCTAGTTCATACAGACAAAGCCAGTATGCCCTACACTATGCCTAAAAAATGTCACCACTGCCAAAGAGAACGATGACACTAGAGCTGGAGGTGAATGCAGACAAGTATAAACCACAATTGGCAGGTGGTGAGGGAAGGGGAAACTGCCTAAAACATACACCTACGGATCCAAAAGTCATTTATTCAACAAATGTGACAGGTTAGTAAGTTCCCCTTACAGATGTGGCAAACATTTATTTCAGGCATTGCAATCAAATTACCTTATCTTTAAATACTAGCCCCACTACTTACTAGCTAGTTTGTTGACCACTTACTTAAAACCTATGAAACTCAGACTCTTGTATAAAACGAGGATAATAATCCAAAGTTCAGGTTTATTATGAGAATTAAAAGAGTTATGAAAGCCTTGGACATAGTGGGTGCCCCCAAAATGGTAGCTGCTATTATTATTCAGGGTTTTGTTTATTTATTTTTTTAAATTACAAAAGTGAGAAATATTGGCTATGTTAACAAGCTGAAGAGATTCCAGTCATCTGAGTATGAAATTGAAAATCTATCCAACCTTCTGACTGACTTGTCTATATGACCTTGGGCTTCTTAAAACTCACCGATTATCTACAATGTGCTAGAAACCTCATTTGAAAAAAAAAAAGTTGTGATTAGTCATAAAGACAAACTCTGTAGAAGACTGAATTTTTCACTTTCATTTGAAGCCATTACAGGTACACAACTACTCATTTCAGTTCACAGAGATTCTTACCTTGTCTGTGACTACAGTGTGCTATGAATATCCCTTCACTCCCAGGCAAGACGTACAAGGCCTAGGACAGTCTAAACATCCTTCTCCCCAACCCTACCTTCTCACTTTCAGTTTTCTTGTTTTCTATTCAAAATATTTTAACATTTACTTGTATATATTTGTGGGATACAGTGTGTTGCTTCAATACATGCCTACGCTACACAATGATTCACTTAGCACCCATTAGTCCACTACTTCTCCTCCTCCCTGCCCCCACCCCTGCATCACCCCACTCCCCAGCTTTTGGTAACCATTATTCTACTCTCTACTTCTATGAGGATCATTTTTTTCTTTTTTTTTTTTTTTGTTTTTTTTTTTAGATTCCACATGAGTGATATCACACAGTATATGTCTTTCTGTGCCTGACTTACCTCACTTAACATGATGGTTTCCAGTTCCATCCATGTTGCTCTAAATGATAGGATATTGTTTTTTCTTTATAGCTGAATAGTATTCCATTGTATACATACAACAGTTTTTCAATCCATTCATCCATTGGTGGACATTTAGGTTGATGCCATCTCTTTGGTATTGTGATTAGTCCTGCAATGAACATGGGAGTGCAGGTATCCTTTTGATATGTTGATTTCATTTCCTTTGGGTATACACCCTGTAGTGGGATAGCTAGGTCACAAGGTAGGTATATTTTTACATCTCTGAAGAACCTCTACACTGTTTTCCACAATGGCTGTACCAATTTACATTCTCACCAACAATGTAGTAACATCCTTTTTCTCCACATCCTCACCAGCATTTGTTATTGTCTTATTGATAACAGCCATTCTATCTGGAGTGAGATGATATCTCACAGTGGTTTTAATTTGCATTTCCCTGACCATTTGTAATATTGAGCATTTTTCACGTGCCTGCTGGCCATTTGTATGTCTTCTTTTGAGAAATGTCCATTCAGGTCCTTTGCCCTTTTTTTATTTGGGTTGTTTTTTGCTGTTGAGCTATTTGAGTTCCTTATATATTCTGGATATTAGCCCCATGTCTGATGTATAAACATTTTCTGTAGGTTGTCTCTCCACTTTGTTGACAGTGTCCCTTGTTGTGCAGAAGCTTTTTAGTTTGATGTAGTCCCAGTTGTGTATTTTTGCTTTAGTTACCTGTGCCTTTGTAGTCTCAGTCAAAAAAAGGGCTACCCAATCCCCTTTGTGTAGTGTTTAACCTATGTTTTCTTCTCATAGTTTCATAGTTTCAGATCTTAAATTCAGGTCTTCAATCCATTTTGAGTTGATTTTTGTGTATGGTGAGAGATAAGAGTCTAGTTTTAATCTTCTGCATGTGGATATCCAGTTTTCCCAGCACCATTTATTGAAGAGGCTGTCCTTTCCCCATTGTATATTTTTGGTACTTTTGTCAAAAATCATTTGGCTGTGAATGTGTGGGTTTATTTCTGGGCTCTCTATTCTATTACACTAGTCAATCAGTCTGTTTTAATGCTAGTATCATGCTGTTTGGGTTACTATAGCTTTATAGTATATTTTGAAGTCAGGGAGTGTGATGAATCCCATTTGACAATGGTGTATGATCATTCTAATTTACTGCTGGATTCCGTTTGCTAGTATTTTGTTGAGGAACTTTACATCTGTGTGCATTAGGGATATTGGTCTGCAGGAGGGGGGGGTTGTTGTGTTTTTCCAGTTTTGATATGAGGGTCATGCTGACCTCATCAAATAAGTTTGGAAGCATTCTCTCAATGTTTTGGAAGAGTTTGATTAGTTCTTTAAGTGTTTGGTAGAATTTTGCAGTGATGCCATCTGGTCCCGGGGTTTTCTTTGTTAGAAAACTTTTATTACTGCTTAAATCTCATTACTATCATTGGTCTGTTTAGGTTCTCTAGATTTTTATGATTCATGATTCTCTGATAAGATGTATGTGTCCAGGAATTTATTCATTTCTTCTCAGTTTTCCAGTTTATTCACATATAGTTGTTCATAGTAGTCTCATGATCCTCTGTATTTCTGTGGCATTAGTTGGAATGTCTCCTTTTTCATTTCTGATTTGAGTCTTCTTTTCCTCTCTCTTTTTTTTTTTCTAGCTAATGGTTTATTGATTTTGTTTATCTTACAGAAAAACCAAAGCCCATTCTATGCTTTGTTGAAAAATCAACTTTGTTTCATCAATCTTTTGTATAATTTTTTAAATCTCTAATTCATTTATTTCTGCTCTGATCTTTGTTATTTCTCTCCTTCTACTAATTTTGGGTTTGGGTGTTCTTGTTTTTATAGCTCCTTGAAGTGTAATGTTAGGCTGTTTATTTGACATCTTTCTTATTTTTTGATATAATCATTTATTGCTATAAAATTCTCTCTTAGAACTGCTTTCACTGTATGATATAGGTTATGATATGTTGTTTTCATCTTCATTGGTCTCTAGAAATTTTTTAATTTCCTTTTTGATTTCTTCTTTGACTCATTTGTTATTTAGGAGAATATTGTTTAATTTCCATAGTTTTGTATAGTTTCTAGTCTTCTGTCCCTTTTGTTGTTGATTTCCAGGTTTATTCCACTATAGTCAAATTGATATGATTACAATATTTTTTTAACTTGTTGAGGCTTGTTTTGTGTCCTAACATATGGCCTATGCTAGAGAATGTTCCATATGCTGCTAAGAAGAATGTGTATTCTACAGCTGTTGGGTGAAATGTTCTATAAATATATGTTAGGTCCAGTTGGCCTATGGTAGATATTAATTCCAATGTTTCTTGGTTAATTTTCTGTCTGAATAATCTGTCCTTTGCTGAAAATGGGGTGTAAAGTCCTCAACTATTATTGTGTTGGAGACTCTCTCTTCCATTAAGTCTAAAAGTAACTGCTTATATACCTTGATGCTCCAGAGTTGGGTGTGAACATATTTAAAATTGTCATATCCTCTTGTTGAAATAATCCCTTTATCATTATATAATGACCTCTCTCTTTTTTTTTTTTATTTTACTTTCCTTGGCATGAAGTCTATTTTATCTAAGTATAGCTGTTTCTGCTCTTTTTTGGCTTCCATTTGCATGAAATATCTTTTTTCTATCCCTCCACTTTCAGTTGGTGTGTGAAGTAAGTTTGTTATAGGCAACATATTTTTGGTTCTTATTTTATAGTTCATTCAGCCACTCTGCTGTCTTTTATTTGGGGCATTTAATCCGTTTACATTTAGGGTTATTATTGATATATAGGGACTCACTGCCATTTCGCTATTTTTTTTTCTGATTGTTTTGTAGATCCTTTTTTCCCGTTTTTCTGGTTTTACTGTCTTCCTCTGTTATTGAGTGGTTTTCTCTAGTAGTGTATTTTGATTTCTCACTATTTATTTTTAATATGTCTTTTATAAGTTTTTGTGTTATAGTTACTATGAGGCTTACCAAAAAAACATGCTATAACAAATTATTTTAGACATAACAACTTAACTTTGATATCTATGAAAAAGAAAAAAAAAAAAGCCAACTCTATGCTTTGGCATCATCCCTAACCCACCACTCCCCACTTTTTGACATTTTGTTGTTCCAAGTTACATCTTTTAATATTGCCTATCTCTTATATGGTTGTTGCACGTTATTGTCCTGTTAGGTTTGCCCTTCATTCTTCACACTAAGGTTGTAGGTGGTTTATTCACCACGCTTACAACATTGGAGTATTCTGAGATTGTCTGAGTACTTACTTTACTAAGTAGTTATATACCTTCAAATGTTTTCTTGCTACTCTGTAGTGTGCTCTCATTTCAGATTGAAGAACTCCCTTTAGCATTTCTTGTAAGGGAGATCTAATGTTCACAAATTCCCTCAGCTTTTGTCTGTCTGGGAAAGACTTTATTTCTCCTTCATATTTGAAGGTTAGTTTTGGTGGTTAGAGAATTCTTGGCTGACAGCATTTTTCCTTCAGCACTTTGAATATATCATTCCATTCTCTTATGACCTGTAGGGTTTCTACAGAGAAATCTGCTGAGAGATGTATTGGAGTTCCATTGAATGTTATGTGTTTCTTTTCCCTTGCTGCTTTCAGTATTCTTTGTATTTAGTTTTTAATAATTTGATAATGATGTGTCTTGCAGTGTTTCTTTTTGTATTATATTTGACAATCTCTGAGCTTCCTGTATCTGGGTACTGTCATCTTTCTCTATTCTTGAGAAATTTTCAATCATTATTTCCTTGAATATCCTTTCTAGGTCTCTTCCTTTTTCTTCTCATTGGGCATGCCAATTATGCAGAGGTTATTTTAATTCAGGGAGTCCCATATTTGCTGTGTTTCTGTTTCATTTTTTCTTAATCTTTTTTTTCTTTTTGCTCCTCTGATTGGATATTTTATATTTTCTAACCTTTGAGCTCACTGATTCTTTCCTTTGTTTGATTAATTCTGCTGTGGGAGTTTTCTATCAAGTTTTTCAATTCAGATAATATATTATTTATTTCTAGAATTTATATTTGACTTTCACAATTGATTTTATTCCTTCATTTCTTTTATTCCTTTATTCCAAGTTACTCATTCTGCTCCTGAACTGATTTCCAGATAGTATTTAATCTTCTCTCTGTATTTTCTCATGACTCCCTAACATCCTTATAAGGGTCATTCTGAATTTTCTGTCATACATTGCGTAGATCTGCCGTTCTTCTGGTTCCATTCCTGGTCGTTTTCTGGTTTACTCTTGTGATATATTTCTCTATTTTTTCACAATCTTTGTGTCTTTACGCTGATGCCTGGGTATCTGAGGAGACTGCTACCTTTTCTATGTTTTAAAGGTGTTCTTTGGTGGTATTAGACCTTATGTGGTTAATATCTGAGCTTTGTCTCTGGTCTGTAGTTTTTTCCATTCTGTGGTAGATTAATAGCTACCACCACTATTTAGACTATGCATTAGAACTAACGTGTTGTCCCGTTGTTAATTGTCAAATTCCTCTGGGAACTTCCTCTGGGGATCAGAACTTGAGCTCTATGCTTGAGCTAAATTGCTGCTTTGCTGCTGATTCTCAGGGGAAGGCTTTTTGTGCAGATGGGATTTAATTGCTGGTGTTTTAATCACTTCTATGTGTGGGCTATGTGGAAATTCAGGCCTGGGCCTGAGTCTTCTCAGCACATGGAGCCCCTTACAGTTCTATTGCCCTGATGATTCCCACTGAGACCAGTGCCCGTGCTGTGCCCCAATGTTCCCCCAGCAGGCCAGCCTTTCTCCTGAACTCCAGCTGCTGGCCTCTGGGCAGATTCTTTCTCTATTCAGCTGCAGCCCCTCACTTCTATGTGGGCTCAGGGGAACTTCGCTAGTGGTCTTTCAGGCCTGTGGCCTGGTATGGTGTGCTGTAAAACTCTCTTCTCCCCTACAGACTCTAAGCAAGTTCATATGAAGGTGTCGCTATGGCATTGCTGGCTTCTGGAAGCTAATCCATGTGCTGCAGCTACTCCTTGCCCTATACCAGGTTGGCTCAGAAATGGCCAGGTATCAGAATGATTGCAGCCATCCTACTTTCTCTTGTCATGGCCTCTCGCACCTTCATGAACTCAGCATGTTTCTCCTCCTTTTCCCCAGCTTCAGTGATCCCAGGTTGTCAGTCTTTTTGTTTGCTGGTTCCGTTTTGTTTTTTGGCAGCTGGTCAGTATGGGGATCTAAACTGTTAACCTTGTTATGCCACTGCTATCTAAGCAACTAAGCTAACCGGTCAGCCCTTTGCTTTTTAATAGTTGTAAATTGATTGCCTTTGGGAGGAAGTGATGCTGAGAGTCATCTATCATGCCATCTTGATGATGTCACTCTCCTCACTTCGTTTAAAGCAACTTCATCCATTTTCCCCAATGTGCTCATAAATAATATCATTTTATCATTTTCTGTATATGCCTTGATACACCAAAGATAAAAATAATTGTATTACTGGATGACATCTGATATACTAGTCATTAAATGAGGAGGTGGTGGCAATCATTTTTTAATGTAGCTAAATCATACTCCAGTAAATTTCTTAACATATGGTGATACTAATTATAAAATATGCACAATCATTATAAGTAGATCAGATTTTAAGTAGCTTTTGTTAATTCAAAAGGGCAGAAAAAGAGATAGAAAAACATAGATATGGACAAAAAAAGAAGAAATAAGGAGACAAACCATATTCATAGAATTCTTTTAATTTTCTAATTTTCTCTTAAAAGAGATAATGAGGCACACATCATACTTACTCTACCCCTAAATTTGAAAAAGAGAAGGAAACAAAATAATGTTTCCATAAGAACGTTATGGAACTAATTCCAGAAGGCAGCAAAATTCCATGAGGCAGAGCTTATATTTCATGTGTTTTAATTCATCCAGCTAGCACTGAGCAGTTATCCTTCATGTCTTTCCATTGCTTTAGGTTCTGTTCTCAAACTTAAACCAACCTATTACATACCTTCATTACATGAACAAAGTGCATTTGTATGAGATGTAGACAATATTTTCAAAATGCTTCCTTTGTCAACCATGATTGATCTCTACTTTTATGGAGGTTATTTTTTATGTGAATTAAGCCAAAATTATACTGAAATTATGGAAATAAAAGTTGTGAACATAAATGTCGGGCCTTAAAAACTAATGCCACCTTAAGTGACATTACAAGCGGCGCCATTATGGGCCCACAAGGGCGTATTAACATGGCAGCCTAAGACGGCGCTGGGAGAAAGTAGGGTGGGAGTTTCTGCGGGAACCTTGCCTTAGCCCTTATTGGCCAAATACGTGCTTCCGCACTCATGAACACTGCGTGATTGCAATAGCTAGGCATTGAGACAGGATGCATGCCCTTGACCTTTAAGCTGATAGGATTATGTAAAAAACCTCCCTTCCCCATTTGCCTTTAAAAGCAAGTGCTTGTGTGATAATAAATGGAACTGCTTGACAGAACCCTTGCAGCATCTGAGTGTCCTTTAACCGGACTGGTTGGGGCCAATGGCTGTGCTCACTTCTCTTCATGGCTCTCTTCCCGTCTCCTCCTAATGGGGACCGGAGGGAAAGAGGAATCCGGGCCATTTGCTCACCCACCAAAAGGAACGAGGCTAGGGCTGTTCGGGTTGGCCAGCGGCGGACCAGACACATAAACATTTAAATTTATTAAGTACATCCAGAATTTATGTATACAAATGATGTGTTTTCCTTATACAAGACTCTACACTGATTCCAATAGTACTGCCGTTTTTCAGCATTTTTAGTAAAACAAATGAGTTTGTTAAACAGCAGTCTCATCACCTAACATTAGTTTTCTCCAACTTAATGATCAGTATGATATGACTACCAAAACAGCTGGTTTAGTCCATTCAGGCTGCTATAGCAAAATACTGTAGAATAGGTGGCCTATAAACAATAAATTTATTTCTCACAGTTCTGGAGGCTGTCCAAGACTAAGGTGCGAGCAGAATCAGTGTCTGGGGAGGGTGCACATTCTGGTTCATAGGCAGTGCCATCTCACAGTGTCCTCACATAGTGGAAGAAGGAAAAGATCTCTCTGAGGTCTATTAAGGCACTAATCCCATTCCTGAAGTCTCCACAGTCATGTTCTAATCACCTCTCCTGATACCATCACCTTGAGTGTTAGGGTTTCAAAATATTAATTTTGGGGAGACATAAAACATTCATTCAATACACTGCAATAGTCAATTCAATTTTGGGCTGTATTAATACCAGAACAAAGCAGAGGACACATAATATGAATGCCCCAATATACTCTGTGGGACCTATAGAACGCCATTGTACATGGCATTTTTTGAGAGAGATTGAAAATAAGAGGGTAAGAGAAGAGCAATGAAAGACAGTAAGCATTCCAAAAAAAAAAAAACCTTAATTCATTTACTTATTTCAGCAACTTTGCTGAGGGCTAACCTTGATCTTAATGTTGAAGCTTTTGAACTATTTTGTGTTTCAAAGACCTATGAGAAAATTATCTCATTTGACAATGTCATCCCCATGTTTAAGAATATAAAATCTATATATTGAACACATTCACCAAATGTTGGTTTGAATGATTATTGCTTCTAATAAAATTCTCATTAATATATTTTATTTGTTTGATGTGTATGTCTTGCAGGTAGTGGGCAAGAGAGAAAAAGAAACAAAGATGGGAAGGAAGAGACAGAGGGATACTTTGCTGACTCAGAAAAACTATGTTATACTTTTATGATGTCATCAGATTTTTCCACTCTGGATAATTCTAATCCCTGAGCCTTTGCCTTGAAAAACACATAGAATACAAAGAGAATTATCATGTGAGGGTGGCTGCTCCTTTTTCTAAAAGTTGACCAGACTTCTGGTCTTTAAAAGGGCAACTAGCATAACCATGTGCTCAATGCAATTAGAATAGATCTAAACTATTTTATGGTTTACCTACCCTCTCCTTCACATATCAGCTTGATTCAGAACGGGTAGAGGAAGAGGCCTGGGATGAAGGACCACATTTATAAAGGCCCATAAGAAAGAGAAAACCTAACTGTTAAAGGAATTCAATCTAGCTAAAGCATGGAATATGAAAAAGAATGGCAAGAGATAAAGTTAGACGTGCAACCAAAGGCCAGATAATAAGGGGCCTCAGAGTTCATGTTAAGGTGATTAGATTTCATTCTGAGGTTAATGGAAAATGCTTAAAATATCTGAAGCAGGGCTGTGATTTACTTTATATTGAGATCATTTCTGCCTCTGAAGTGGGAAGGATGGACTTGTAAAGACTACAAGCAAAGAGACCAGTTAGGAAAAAGCGGCATCAATCAGGTGGGTTAAAAAGATGGGTTGTAAAAGTTTGGAATCAAAAATGAATTTAAAAATAATTCTTCATAAACAAACTATGCCTAAACCATTACTAGTTAAAAAGTCTTATTTTAAAGACAAACTTTTAAATGAGAGATCCTAAAGCAATTTACTCATAGGTAGCTGATATGCCAAACAGTGTTGGTCCATACAGTTTTTAAAAATTTATTTGCCAAACTTTAAAAATGAGGAAATAACACACACACACACACACAAATTTCTAGCTTCTCTAGATAACTGAAAGATCTGGCAACCCTGGGCCATCATTCCCACATAGTTAAAAATTGACTAAAGCTGGCTAGTAACTACTCCTATTAAAAATATCATATATTCCCTAATTATCTAAAGTTCCCATAACTCCCTACTTTCTCACCATCATGGAGGCCATGTATTATTAGCTATCAGTAGTCACCTTTAGATTTTATTAATCTATTTTACCTACATGGTCTCTACAGGCATTTGAGTTTGAGACTTCTGTGTAAAAGGATATGTCAGTATTTTACTTAAGTTTTGAAATTATATTTTGGTTTCTGGAGGAAATCAGTGAATGACAGAAACACAATACACTATGAAGAGTTCTGAAGGAAACACATGCAAGGATAGGTGAAAGTTAATAGAATAATAAACCGTTGTACCATCAGTGAAGGAGTAATCACAAGGTCTTTATTTAGCTTGATGCCACGTATCACTTGGTGCTACTTCAGGCTTATAACCAAAGCAAACATCTTCTCTCAAAAAAAAAAAAAAAAAAGTAATAATAATTTTTAAAAGTTCATCTTGGATTTAAATCTTCTCAAAACTAATCAAATACACAATCAACTATTCATTAAGCTAACTACCTCATCTAAATTTTCTTCAAATATAATTTTTTAAAAACTGATTAAGAAAAAGAAAGGATATAATATCCAAGGTAAACACAGAAACACTCTGCCATTTTATATTACCTTACCAGAAAAGCATCCTAATATATGTATCAACACTATTTTCAATTAAATCTAACAAGCAAACATAATTCCAAGAATATGAAAAGGAACAGCTAGGATAATTGTTTTGGAAGTGCTGCAATTAAAGATGAAAATACATAATGCTTTCTTTTGGCAAAAGAATGTTTCACTGGCATGAACAAGCTGTCCCTTACATAACATTTAGCAATCAGTAGATGATATGTAAATAGCAACAACCAAAAACATATATAAATTTCAAATCATAATCAGAGTATGAAACTTTCTTCATTTTTTCTAATGAGAATATGGAAAATAAAACAAAAAAATCTTCACATCACAAGCTACATTGAAAACATGCATTTCACTATTTTTTTAAATGAACCTCATTCATTTAAAACTCAATTTTAAAAGTAATTATAGCACGGGAGATTTTCACAATTACTTCCCAGCAAATATTTACATTTCAAAATGTTTTTAAAATCTAAGGAATAATTTTAAAGATGAAATAAATATTATCAAATATTAGACTTTCAAATTACTTTCTTTTTTTTTTTTAAATTTCAAAAAGTAGTCACTATTCTTTGGGTATATAACACCATTCACAGAAATGATTTAAGTCTGAATTTTGTTCTTATTAAGCATAAAAAACATGTCTTTTATATTTTTTTTTCTAACTTTCCAGTGACAAATAGAAATTTAGCAAAAACAGTACTGTATACCATATTATTCCAAAATTATACATACCCATGGTTTTAAGCAAAGATGATAAAAAAATAAACCACTTTTATTAGACAACAGTATACAGAACAATTTTTATTGTCTCTGTTCAATGAATAATTTTATAGGAAGCCTTTCCAGTTAATCCAAATGAATTCTACTAATATATATATTCAATGAGGTGATCTTCCTAAGGGCTGTGAGGAATGAGTTATCAGTTCCAGTCAATTCCTTAAAGGCTCTTGAGCTCTTCCAGAAAGAACTCCAGGTTAGTAAAGCAGAATTATCAAGTAGAATTGAAATGTCTATAAACAGAAGGTTAGTTACTGTGTACTGATGTCAAAGTAGTAAGCTCCTATCTCCACCAAGGAAGGGAAAATATAGTCTCATTAGGTAAGAATTATTTTCTTTCATATATATTCGTATAGTGGCGGGTCAAACAGGTAGATGCATAACTGATATCTGAAAACATAAGATTTTAAAAACACAATGACTAAATGTCGTTAACAAATAAGATTGCTAACACTAAAAGGATTCCATCGGGAAAAAGCATGCTGTCAGTACTTAGAGACACTTACTTCTGAAATATAAAATTTACAGCTCAAATATGAGAAAACAAAGGGAGACAGTATGGAAAGCATGAAACACTAAAAAATATTTTTGTTTGCCAGTGTAGTTGCAGATTAGTATGAAAAGTGATAACATAGTTGTTCCTCAGTATCTGGGGAGGATTGGCTACAGGATTCCCCATGGATACCAAAATCCATGAATGCTTAAGACCATTATATAAAATGGCGAAATATTTGCATATAACCCACACACATCCT
Organism: Cynocephalus volans; assembly: GCF_027409185.1. Taxonomy (NCBI): domain Eukaryota; kingdom Metazoa; phylum Chordata; class Mammalia; order Dermoptera; family Cynocephalidae; genus Cynocephalus; species Cynocephalus volans. Next base: position 99,253,256 of record NC_084460.1, on the reverse strand, counting down.
CCCATATACTTGAAATCATCTCTAGATTACTTACAACACACAATACAACATAAATGCTAGGTAAATAGTTGTTATTACTGTATTGTTTTTTACTTGCATTTTTTGTTTTAACATTTGCTTGTACATTTTTGTGGGGTACAGTGTGTTGTTTCAATATATGCATATACTTTACGATGATCCGCTTAGGGTAAATACCACAGTTTTGGTTTTTTGTTTGTTTGGGTTTTTTTTATTTTTGTTTTTTATTTTTTATTATACAGACATGTGGGTACAACGTTCATTTTCAATAATCGTGTGAAATGTGTGGTAGTTAGATCAGTATAGTTAGCTTATTCATCATTACAACACACAATCATTCTTTGTGTCTGTTGACCAATTCCTCATTAGCCCCCTTACCCTTACCCTCCCCTTTTCCACCTCTAGTTTTCTACCAGTTCAATGTTTTACTGTGATTGTTGTTTCGCTCTCTCTCTCTCTCTCTCTCTGTCTCTCTTTACTGTTCATTTGTTTATTTATGAATTCAGCTTCTAGTTATGAGTGAGAACATGTGGTACTTCTCTTTCTGTACCTGGATTGTTTCACTTAGAATAATTTTCTCCAGGCTCATCCATGTTGTTGCAAATGGTAGACTTTCATTATTTTTTAGGGCTGAGTAGTATTCCATTGTGCATATATGCCACAATTCCCTTATCCAGTCATCCACTGATGGTCATTTGGGTTGGTTCCATCGCCTAGCTATTGTACATATAGCTGCAATAAACACAGGAGTGCAGGTATGTTTTCCAATCCTGTGGATATATCCTGGGGAATGGGATTGCTGGATCATATGGAAGTTCTATCTGTGGTTGTTTAAGGGACCTCCATACTGTCCTCCATAATGGCTGTACTAATTTACAGTCCCACCAACAGTGCAGGAGGGTTGCTCTCTCTCCACATCCTTGCCAGCATTTGTTATTCTCTGTCTTTTTTTATAATAGCCAGTCTGACTGGGGTGAGAGATATCAAGTTTTGAACTCGTCACTTCTCTACCACAACCCTCACCCCTCCTGGCCGATGATAATCATTACTCTACTTTCTACTTCTATGGGAAACACTTTTTTAAAAAAAATTTCCACATATGAGTGAGATCATAGGGTATTCGTCTTTCTGTGTCTGACTTACTTCACTTAACATGATGGTTTCCAGTTCCATCTACATTGCTGCAAGTGATAGGATATCATTTCTTTTTATAGCTAAATAGTATTCCGTGTATATACCACAGTTTTTCAATCCATTCATCCATTGATGGGATTTAGGTTGATTATATCTCTTGGCTATTTTGACTAACACTGTGATGAGCTTGCGTGTGCAGGCTGTATTGTTTTGCAGGTTGTATTATTGTGCTGCTGTTGTTTTTTCTGAGTATTTTCAGTCTGTGGTGGTTAAATGCACAGATGTGAAACCCATGGATACAAAGGACTGACTGTAAATGTTCTATGACATTCTGGTAGCAAAACAGGCACTTGGTTTGACCTGCCATTTTTATCTCTATTCACATTTTAAGTTACTTGTTTTGCTCTCTTATCTTACTCTACAACTTCTTAATATTCTCATCTCTTTTACACATACTTAATGTCTATGGTTACTTGATACTCAAGTTATCTTAACACTCAACTAGAGGGTTCTTCCCTCTTTCTAGACATTGTATTGAGACAATTTTCTAAGTAGCCTGCGATAACCTTGAACCACTATGGTCAGTGATATTCTTCAAACATAATTCCATTCCTCAATCCAATTTCTAACAGTCCCCAATTTAACAATGGTTCAACTTAAGATTTTTCAACTTTACAATGGTGTGAAAGCCATACAAATTCAGTATACTCCTTGACTTAGTATGGGTTTATTTGGAGGTAACCCATCCTAAGTCAAGGAGCATCTGTATATCCAATCTAAATTCTACTCAGCCTTTAAGATTTACCCCCCTAATTGTCATTTCTCTGATTTCAATAAGTCTCTCTACTCTGACCAAGCAATTATTGTTTCTGTAAAAATTGATTGCCTACTTATATTTATCAATATAGTGCCTGATATAAAAGCTGCCCTTTCAAAGGGTTATGGCCTAGCCAGAGTGACAAGTAAGTACTGTAAAATGTGTCAAGTACGGTTTATAATGGAAACACATACTAAGAGCTGTGATGTAATAAACTTAGTAGTTACTATTTGCCCAACTCCATGTTAAAGATTTTAGAAGCAACATTTCATTTTATCTTCAAAGTAGGTGATTTTATGCCCATTTTTTAAAAATGAGAAAAAATGAAGCTTGCTCAAGGCCACACAGCCAGTATGTGGTAGAGCATAATTTGAAGCAAGATTTGTTTGATTCCAAACCTAGGTTTTTAATCATTATGAGTCTTAAGAATGGGTATGAGCCCTAGAGAAAAAGCCTATCCTTTACTTATACTGTGCTTATATCTTCCTATATGCATTCATTCTCCCCACCTGAAATTTCTAAAATACTGTTATTCTCTTATTTAGAACTTTCTTGAAACTCACCTTATGATGCCATCCTGATTAATACTGCTTCACTTTGATTCCTCCCTTACAACGTTGACTTCATTTCTGAAATCTTAGAGTATTACTTTTGAACTTACTTGTAAACATTCTTTATAAGTAATTTCACAGGTGACTCTTCTATGAACTCAAGTACATATTCACAACCTTGGAAGCAGTTAGCAGGCCAACATCTCTTTTGACTAGCATCAGGTACCTACTGTGGTAATTTACAAATGGAGACATACAAGTAATTATATTGGGAGCACAAATCAATGAAAGAGTACTAATGAGTAAAAACCAGCACTGTTATTTTTCAGATTGTCTTTATTAATTCTTTCCGGAGATGGATAATAAAACACTCTAAATAGAAATGATAAAATATAAGAACATTTGTAAAATTTTGAAGAAAGAATAAGCAATGACATGAAAGCAAATATACTTTTATGAAAAAGAGCCCAAATTTAAAACAGGATCAATGATATATAGATAACTAAATATATTCATGTGTACAACTAATTTTCATTTCCCTAGAAAAAGGGCCACTTAATAACTATTTAGTGACTAGTCAATTCTATTGATAGTCAAACAAATAAAAATGTACATGACCTTAAATTAGCTTCATGAGCATATCTAAATACAAAACAGTTCATATTATATGTCTTGAATTGGAAATTGTAGATAGCAGCTGATTTTATACTGCAGATATTTTTCTGTGACTCTTTAGATGATTATTTTTTGTTATGAAACTTATACATTGGAACTTCATTGTTGCTTTTGCTCAAGACTATGTTTAAGGCAGCAGCTATCAAGTTTCCTAGTAATGGTATACATCCTCATTTTTTTAAAAAAGTAAAATGGCAAATTAAAAGGGAAAATACAAAACATCATATTACAAAGGTAGTAGGGTTAAAAATTCATTATCTTAACAGTGGGCAGGGCCGACTCCGTGGCTCACTAGGGAGAGTGTGGCACTGGGAGTGCCGAGGCCGCAGGTTCGGATCCCATACAGGGGTGGCCGGTGCGCTCACTGGCTGAGCGCAGTGCGGGCGACACCAAGGCAAGGGTTACTATCCCCTTACCGGACACACACACACACACACACGTACACACACACAAAAAAAAAACAGTGGGCAACAGAATAATTCTTAAAAAGTTATTACTTTAAAAAAAATCATTGATAATTCACTTGGAGTGAAAGCAGGACCAGAGGACATGGGTTCCAGTATAACCAAAGAGATAGCTAAACTGCTCTGCATCAGTTATGATAAAAAATTTAAAGGTGGGCAGGTGGAGAGAACAGAACTTCAAAGGCGAAGAGAGAGTCAGAGGAAAAAGACATCCACAATACTGAATTAAGCAAAGGCAGTATATGGAACTGAAAATAGTGGTAAAGTAAAAATCTGGTGTTGGGATAACAGAAGAACTTTTACAATCAGTGACGTCTCATGTTTCATGTGAAATTGTTTGTATTACTATACTGTAGTGCTGTCCCTCCAAACCCAGATGTTTAATAAAGTATAATTTCACATGATTGTTTTCAGTGGATTTTGTAAACAGAAATGAGTTTCAAATCTGGGACAATACAATGGAGAAAAAACTCAACAAGCACAAAACGATGACAAGATCTCTAACCTGAACTTGTTCAGCAACTTCAAGAGCTCACAGAAAGGAACAATATTGACAGTATGAAACATCTCTTTCATCTCACCTTTACAAGGGATTTTGGAATTCCAAAGGACATGATTTGGGGCTCTAGTTGATCTTACCAATATTTCAAAAAAAATCAGCCACACCCTAAGGAATATTTGAAATTTACAGAAAATTAGAAAAATGACAATCATACCATTAAAAATCTATCTACAATTAAAATATTGATATTCATTTAAAAACAGACAAAGTAATTTAAATAGTTTGGTATTGGTGAACAGTAAATAAATGACTAAGATAGGTAGATACTTAGAATAAATTATCCAAAAAGATGGAAGTATATAAGACATCAGCATATTATCGGACTTCATGCTTATTTTTTTATGGCATTGAACATCTTTGTTTGTAAGAACTTGTAGGCTTTCACTTTAATAAAAGCAAAGTAACAGATATCAGACTTATGTTCCCACCTTAAACAACATGAAAACCAGAATAACAATATAAAAACACTATTTTCAGACACTGAACAACAGGTAGCACTGGACTATGACTTCTGAGAGATGGAAGGCAAGAAAGATAAATCCACTATGATTTCCCCAATTTGTTGCTGGAGGCATTTTCCAAGAGGTAGAGTGAGAAAGAAGTCAACAGAGCTTGACTGTTGAAGAACTACAGATCACAGTTTGCAGAGGCCAAGGTCACTATAACTTGTGGAAAACAATACCAAGGATACCAAGGCTGCACAAATAGAAATATCTCTGAAAATCTGCAGGCAGTTTCATTCCAGGCATTAACTGATGATTGATCTGCCCATGTGTGAGTAGAAATCACTTGAGACCAGGGAAAGAATCACTGGAAAACAATAGGGCAAACAATTTTCAGAGCACACAGTAGTTTAGGAGACAGAACTTCACCACTTAGAATGGAGAGAAATCAGATAACATAGGACATTCAGAAGAGATCCCAGAGGGTCACACCTTAGCGAAAGCAACCAGCGGAAAAATACGCATCACCTACAAAAGAAACCACAGGTGAGAATTACAGCCAACTTCTCATCAGAAACTATAAAAGACAGAAGAAAATGGATCATACTTGAAAGTACTGAAAAAAACAAACAAACAATAAAATCATCAATTTAGAAATCCAGCACCAACAAAAATATCTTTTAATTGAAACAAATAAAAACTGAGAAAATACTTGTCAATACATAAGAAATGTTAAAGTAAATTCTGGAGGTACAAGTAAAATGATCTAAATAGAAATTTGGATCTATACAAAAGTATGGAGTTATGAAAATGGCAAATACATGGGTCAATATAGAATACAATGTTTCTCATTTTGGTCACTTTAAAAAATAATTGTTTAAGGCAAAAATAACGGTGCATTATTGTAGAGTTTATTATGTATGTAGAGGTAAACTTATAAAACAGGGAAGGGACACACAAATGGAAATATACTTTCATAAGATTCTTACACTTTTACATGAACTGGCATAGTATTATTTGGTGGTGATCTTTGATAATCTTAAATATTATGTTTTCAACTTTGAAGTAACCACAAAACAAATAAAACAAAAAGTTTCAGATGCTAAGACAAAACTGAAGATAAAACAGAATAATAAAATATATTCTCTTTATCTAAAAGAAAGGAAACAAGAGGGTGAAAGTAATAAAGAACAGATCAATGAGAGAAATAAAAAACTAATACCAATACAGTAGATTTAAACCCAGACATAGGTATAATCACATCAAATATAAATAATCTTAAGACTAATTAAAATGTAGAGATTCTCAAATTGAATTTGAAAACTATATACTATCCAACAATAAAAACTACTTTGCAAATGAAAGCAAACATTAAAAGTAAAGAATGGAAAAAAGAAATAACATACAAACATGTTATTCAAAAAACAGAAAAAAAAAAAAAAAAGCTGGAATGGCTACATTAATTTCAAAAAAGAAGACCTGAGAGCAATAAAAAATATTAGTACAATGAGGATAGTTACATAGTTATAAAGGGGTCAGTTCATCAATAGGACATAATAATCCTAAAGGTTTATGCATTTAATAAAAATCATTAAAATACATGAAACAAAAACTGATAGAAATTAAACAGAACTAGAAAAATACACAAATATAGTTGAAGATTTCAACAATTCTTTCTCAGCAATTGGTAAAACAAGTAGACAGGAGGAAAAAAGCGATAAGTATACAGTAGACTTAAACAATACTATCAACTGACCTGATCTAGTTAACATTTGTAGAACATTCTAATTTTTTTTTTTGATTGCATGTGGAACAATCACCAAGACAGATCACATTCTGAGTCATAAAACAAATCTCAAGAAATTTGAAAGATTAAAATTATAGTGTGTCTTCTTACCACAGTGGAATTAAATGAGAAATCAATATCTGGAAATATATCTGGAAAATCCCAAATGTTAGAATCCTGACACTCTTCTAACTGACACCTTAATCAAAGAAAAAATCATAATAGAAATTGGGAAATATTTTGTTTGTTTTTGGGAACTGGTGAAATTAAGAAATATTTCGACTGAAAGAAAATGAAAAATACCTCATTCAATTTTACGGAAAGCAATTAAAACAGTGCTTAGAAGAAAATTTATCACATTAAATACTGATACTAGGAAGAAGGAAAAAACTCTCAATTAATCTTCCTTAAACTTCTACTTTAAGGAATTAAAAAAAAAAAAAGAAGGAAGTAAAGGAGACATTGAACCCAAAATAAACAGAGGGAAGAAAACAATAAAGGTAAAAGCAGAAATCTATAAAGAAGAAAATGGACAAACAATAGAGAAATTGAATAAAAGCAAAAGCTGGTTCTTCGAAAGAAAATAAAATTAATAACCCTCTAGCCAGGTTGATTAATAAAAAGAGAGAAAAGACACAAATTACCATTATCAGAAATGAGAAAGACAATATCACTCAGATTACAGACACATTAAAAGTACAAGAAGAAAATATGAACAAATTTATGCCAATAAATTCATTATCTTAGATAAAACAGAAAAAATTCCTTGAAAGATGTGACTCAACATGAAATAATATAAATAGTCCTTATCAAAGAAAGGTGTTAAACTCATGTTTAAAAACACTTCTAAAAGAAAATTTCAAGTCAAGATAGCATCACTGATCACTTCTATCAGATATTTCGATATATATATATATCTACATAAACTCTTTCAGAAAACAGAAGTGGAGAGAACATTTCTCAACTCATATGATAAAGCCAACATTATCCTGATACAAAACCAAAGACATTACAAGAAAGGGAAACTAAAGATCAATATCTTTTATGATCACAGACATGAAAATAAGTCCCTAACAAAATTTTAGCAAATTTAATATATAAAGTACATAATATATAAATTATACATATATGTTTGTGGGTGTATAAATATACACACAAATATTTTAAAAATAATATATAGGAGGTAAAATAAACATGACCAAATGGATACAGGTGGGTTTAACATTCCAAAAATGAATTATGTACTTCTCCATATTAACATACTAAAAGAGAAAAGAAAAAACATATGTCCATCAATAAGCATTTCCATCAATAAGCATTTCACAAAATTCTTCTATTGATGCTAAATATTTTAAGCAAATTACAAGTAGAAAGGAACTTCTCAACCTTATACAGAGCATCTGTTATGAACTGAATTATGTCCCCCCAAAATTCTTGTTGAATCTCTAATTTCCAATCTAAGTGTAGATGGAGATAGGGCCTTTAAGGAGATAATTAAAGTTAAATAAGGTCATAAGGGTGAGCCCTAATCCAATAGGATTGGTGTCCTTATAAGAAAAGGAAAAGACACCAGAGAGCTCACTTCCTCTTTCCTCCCACAATATGTACCAAGAGAAGAGGCCATGTGAGGACACAGTAAATATGTGACTGTCTGCTAGGCAGGAAGAGAGGCCTCACCAGAAACCAACACTGATGGCACCTTTATCTTGGACTTCCAAATCTCTAGACCTTTGAGAAAATAAATTTCTGTTACTTAAGCCACTCAGTCTGTAGTATTCCGTTACACCAGCCCAAGAAGACTAATACAGCATCTCTGAAAAACCTACAGCTAACATCATTTTTAAAGGGTGAAATACTGAAAACACTGAACGCTTTCTCTTTAAGAAACAAAAATGGATGTCTGCTAATACCACTTCTATATACAATACTGTACTGAACATCTAAGCCAGTAAAATAAGAAAAAGAAGTAAAGGCATATAATTTGGAAAGAAAAAAGAAAAAGTTTATTCTCAGGAAGAAAAGGTATCCATGTAGAAAACCCTGAGAAATCTATGCAAAGCTATTAGAACTAATAAATGAGTTTCACAAGTATACAGAATACAAAGCTAATACACAAAAATCAAAAATTATATTTCTATATACTAGCAACAAAAACTAGAAAGTAAAAATTTTAAAAGTGCCAAGTCAAATGACATCACAATATGAAATATTTAGGAATAATATTTTTAAATATATGCAAGACTTCTAACCTGCCAACTAGAAAATTTTGCTGAAAAAGTTAAAGACCTAAATAAACGAAAAGACATACCACATTCATAAACTGAAAGACTCAATATTTTTACAATCTCAACTCTCCCACATTGTTCTGTTGATTCAACAAAATCAAAACTATGATTTCAGCAGGCTTTTCTGTGGAAGTTAGAACACTGCTTCTATAATTTATATGGAAATGCAAAGAACATTAGTCATTAAGGAAATACAAACTGAAACCACAATGAGAAACCACTACACACCTACTACAGTGGCTAAAATTAAAGGCACTGACTATACTAAGTGTTGACAAGCATGTGTAACAACTGGAATTCTCATACATTGGTGGTGGGAATGCAAACTGATCCAAACACTTAAGAAAAACATTAGACAGTTTCTTAAAATGTTATACGTGCATACATACACTTACCATTCTACCACGTAATCCTACTCCTTGGTATTTATCCTAGAGAAATTAAAACATATATCCATACATAGACCTGTATGAGAATGTTCAGAGTAGCTATGTTCATCATATTCAAAAACTCAGCTAAATTCATGGTGCCAAAATGTCCACGTGTGAATAAACAAATTGTACTGTATCCATATAACTGAATACTATTCAACAGCAGAAAACTAGTTTGAACATCAACAGCGTGGATGAATCTCACAAGCATTATGCTGAGTGAAATAAGCCATATATAAAAGAGTACCTACTGTATTATTTCATTTATGTGAAGTTCTAGAAAAGTCTGAACTATAGGGCAGAAAGCAGATCAGTAACTGCCAGAGTCTCACAATAGAGAAAGAGGACTGACTGCAAAGGCACACAGAGAGGTGATTATGATCAAGCACATGTTCTCTGTTTTGAATGTAGTTGCTATATAACTGTTGATGCATATAAACTGTATTTTAATAAAGTTGATTTTAAAATTATAAATAAGTTCTTTGAGGTGTAGCATTAGGTTGTTTATTTGATGTAAGCATTTATTGCAATAAATTTTCCTCTTAGTATTGCTTTTGCGATATCCCACAGGTTTTGATATGATGTGTCTTATTTTTATCAGTGTCAAACTTTTTTTGGTTTCCTGTTTAATTTCTTCTTGGACCCATATTGGTCATTCAAGAGGCTATTGTTTAGTTTCCGTGTATTTATATAGTTTACAAGTTTTGTTTGTTATTGATATTCAGTTTTAATCCATTCTGTTCTGAAAAGATACTTGGAATGATTTTGATCTTTTTAAATTTGTTGAGACTTAATTTGTGACCTAACATGTGGTCTATCCTGGAGAATTTTCCATGTTTTTATGAGAAGAATGTATATTTTGTAGTTGTTAGATAAAATGCAGATATTTGTCAAGTCCACTTGGTCTAAAGTGTAGCTAAAGTCCTGAGTTCACTGTTGATTTGCTGCTTAGATGAACTGTCTGATGCTGAGAGAGGTGTGTTCAGGTCTCCAACTACTATCATATTGGGGTCTATCTCTTTTTTTAAGTCTAATAGTATTTGCTTTATATATATTGGTGCTCCAGTGTTGGGTGCATATGTATTAATGACTTATGTCTTCTTGATGAATAGATCCCTGTATCATTATAAAATGGCCTATTTACAGTTTTTGAGTTAAAGTCTATTTTACCAAATATAAGAATAGCTACTCCTGCTCATATCCAACCCCAAAGTTAGGACACAGAAAGAAATAATTATGATAAGAGCAAAACTAAATGAAATAGAGACCTCAAAAATGATACTGAAGATCAATGAAACAAAAAGTTGGGTTTTTGAGGAGATAAAAAAAAAATAGACAAACCATTACCAAAACTAACTAAAAAAAGAAGAGAAAAGACAGAATAAAAATAATCAGAACTGAAAAAAGAGAAATTACAACTGATACCACAGAAATGCACAGAATCATTAGAGACTATTACAAACAACTGTACACCAACAAATTTGAAAACTTGGAGGAAATGGACAAGTTTCCGGAAACATACAAACTACAAAGACTGAACCAAGAAGACATAGAAAACCTGAACAGACCAATAACAAGCAATGAGACTGAAGCAGTATTGAGCAGTCTCCCAACAAAGAAAAGCACGGGACTGGATGGCTTTACTCCTTAATTCTACCAAAAGTTTAAAGAGGAATTAATACCAATTCTCTTCAAACTATTCCAAAAAATTGAAATGGAGGCCATTCTCCCAAACTCATTCTATGAGACCAGCATCACCCTGATACCAAAACCAAACAAAGATACAACAACAACAAAGAACTATAGGCAAATATCTCTGATGAGCATAGATGCAAAAATCCTCAACAAAATATTAGAAATCAGAACCCAGAAACACATTTAAAAAATTATATACTGTGATCAAGTGGGATTCACCCCAGAGATGCAAGGATAATTCAACATACACAAGTCAATAAATGTCATACACCACAACAATCAAATCAAGGACAAAAAATATATGATTATCTCAATAAATGCAGAAAAAGCATTTGATAAAAATTAACATCCCTTCCTGATAAAGGTTCTTAGCAAATTAGGTATAGAAGAAAAGTATCTCAACACAATAAAAACCATATATGATAAGCCCACTGCCAATATCATTGTGATATTAAGGACAGGAACAAGACAAGGATGCCCACATTCACCATTCACCATATTTAACACAGTATTGGAAGAACTAGCCAGAGAAATCAGGCAAGAGAAAGAAATAAAACTCATCCAGATTGGAAAAGAAGTTGTCAAACTGTCTCTGTTTGCAGATGACATGGTCCTATATACAGACAAGCCTAAAGCCTCTACAAAAAACTCATAAATGATTTCAATAAAGTTGGAGGATACCAAATCAACACACAAAAATCAGCAGCATTTTAATACTCCATTAACTAGCAGAAAAAGAAATCAAGAAAGCAAGCCTATTTAAAATAGTCACCATAAAAATTAAATACCTAAGAGTCAATTTTAAAAGGACATTAAAGATCTCTACAACAAGAACTAGAAATCACTGCTGAAAGAAATTAAAGATGACACAAAAAGATGCAAAGACATTCCATGCTCTTGGATTGGAAGAATTAACATTATGAAAATATCCACACTATGCAAAGCGATCTACAGGTTCAATGCAATCCCCATCAAAATACCTATGACACTCTTTGCAGAAATATAAAATACAATCCTAATATTCATATGGAACAACAAAAGACCCCAAATAGCCAATGCAATCCTGTGCAAAATAAATAAATAAATAAAGTTGGAGGCATGACACTCCCTGACTTCTAACAATATTACAAAGTTATAATAACTAAAACAGCATGGTGCTGGCATAAAAAAGACACTCAGACCAATGGAACAGAACAGAGAACCCAGAAATAAACCACATACTTATAGCCAACTGATATTTGACAAAGGCAACAGGAACATACACTGGGCAAAAGAATGCCTCTTCAATAAATGGTGCTGGGAAAACTGGAAATCCATATGTAGAAAAATGAAACTTGACCCATACCTCCCACCATATACCAAAATCAACTCCACATGGATTAAGGACTTAAATATAAGACCTGAAACTATAAAACTCCTAAAAGAAAACATAGGGGAAACACTTCAGGATATAGGACTTGGGAAAGACTTTATGAATAAGACCCCAAAAGAACAGGCAACAAAGGAAAAAATAAGCAAATGGGATTATATCAAAATAAAAAGCTTCTGCACAGCAAAAGAAACAATTAACAGAACAAAAAGATAACCTACAGAATGGGAGAAAATATTTGCAAAACTTTGCATTGACAAAGGATTAATATCCAGAATATACAAAGAACTCAAACAACTCAACAGTAAGAAAACACGTAACCCTATTAAAAAATGGAAAAAAGAGCTGAACAGACATTACTCACATGCAGATATACAAATGGCCAAGAGACACATGAAAACATGCTCAACATTGCTCAGCATCAGGGAAATGTAAATCAAAACCACAGTGAAATATCCTCTCACCCCAGTTAGACTGGCTATTATCAAAAAGACAGAGAATAACAAATACTGGTGATGATGTGAAGAAAGGGGAAACTTCCTACACTGCTGATGAGACTGTAAACTAGTGCCACCATTATGGAAAATAGTATGAAGCTTCCTCAAACAACTACAAATAGAACTGTCATAAGATCCAGCAATCCCATTTCTGGGTATATTCCCAAAGGAATGGAAATCATCATGTGAAAGGGATACCTGCTGTCCCATGTTTACTGCAGCTCTGTTTCCAATAGCCAAGAGTTGGAATCAACCAAATGTCCATTGACAGGAAATCGATAAGGAAAATGTGGTACATATACTCAGTGGAATACTACTCTGCCATAAAAAAGAATGAAATTTTGCCATTTGCAGCAATTTGCATGAACTTAGAAAAAATTACATTAAGGGAAATAAGCCAGGCACAGAAACAGAAATACCAAATTTCCTCACTCATAAGTGGGAGCTAAAATATGGAAAGAAATAAAAGAAAGAAAGAAACAGACAAACATAATAATACATTGAACTTTCAAAAAAAAAAAAGAGAACAGAACTGTGGTAATTAGAGGTGGGAAAGCGGGAGTGGGGGGGGGTTAGCAAGAAATTAGTTCAGTATAACAAAGTTTGATTAAGTTTTGTAAACACTAGTACACTAATTATCCTGATTTGATCACCATATATTATACACATGTACTGGTATTCAATTCTGTACCATACAAATACACATAATTATCTTTCAATAAAAAAACATCTTAAAAATAAAAGTAAAATTTTTAAAAATTGCTGTTTAAATTTTTTTAAATAAAATTATAAAGGAATTGTATTAAAATGTAAAAAAAAAAATTAAAAATTACGAAGATTTCAATGTAGATAAAAGGAAGGTAGAAAGAAAACCCCAATTATTTTGTTTCCAGCTCTTGAACAACATCACCTGAGGGCATATCATAGAATGCCTAAAACTCCTCAGAACACAGTTTAAAAACATTACGATAATTTAAGCATTTCAAACCAATAAGGAAGGCTGGGCTACTTATTTAATGGTACTAGCCATCGGTAATAATATGCTAGACTTTTGCCTTAAGTCATACATAAGAATAAATAATTAGTCATATAACTTTGTTTTGGGAAAACTTTTGTTAAGCATGGCTTCACAGACAGAAACCAGAAATAAGAAAAGATTAACAGATATTGAGGGGAAATATTAACAAAATCAGAATTGACAACCTAGGGGAAAAATTAACACAGGTGAGACAAGTGATTAATATCCTTAATAAATATAAAGAGTGATTAAATAGCAATAAGAAAAAAAGGGCCACAATAATAGAAAAAAAATGGTCAAAAGACATGAAAAAGATACAAAGACAGTGCAACGGCTACTATATATTTGAAAATGTATTCATCATCACTAATAAATAAAACAATGCTGAGATATAAAATTTCACCTACGTAATTAAAGAATACCATTGTGTAAGAATGTGATGAAGATGCACTTTCAAATACTGCAGGTGGTTAGTATAAACTTACATCTCTCCAGAGAGTGTTTTGTAATAAGTATCAAATGTCTAAGTTTCCATCAGTTTTACTTTTGAAATTTATTCTATAATATGATATACATATAGAAAGCTGTATTTATTTCAGAATGTTTCTATGGTGAAAAACTGTTAAGTAGTCTAAGTGTTCATCAATATAAGATCCTACAGACACATTCTGAAGCCATTAAAAATGAAGATGTAAACCAATAATTATTGACACAGAATTATGTTCATGGAAGTTGCTTGATAAAATATGACTATGTCTTCAGTGTAAACTTAAAAAATCTGTCTTCCTAGTCATCTCCCTCTCTTCTCTAAATACACACACACACACACACACACACACACACACACACACACACACACACACACACACACACACAGATTCACACATGGGTGTATATGCTAAAAAATCAATACAAGTTATCCATGAGTTGTAAGTATACACTAAAAGATCAATACAAGCTATCGGTGAGTGGTAAAATTAAGGGAGAGTTTTATTTTCTTCTTTATATTTGTCTACGTTATCTAAATTACTTATGTGTAAGACAGGAAGACCAGCAAAAAAAAAAAGAAAAAAGAATTTTAACGGACTATTTACAAAATAATTTCAAATTAGGCAAGACAGTAAAGTTAGAAGTTTTCTAGAAGTAAAAAATGAGCTATAGCTGGAAACTGTAATCAATGTTTACATGAAATACAATCTACAGTGATTTTTTTTAAAGCTTCAGAATAAAATATTAGGAAAACACCTACAGGATTTCTTTCCCACATGAGATGCTACTTAAGGACCTACTAAAGAGTGTCCTTCCGCTACCCTTACCCCTGATGTTTTACATTACAATGATTTTATATCTCCAATAAAAGACAGCACAGGCTTTAAGTTCCATTTCTTTAAAAATTATTTCTCTGATAGGTCTTAAGAAAATAAAGTGGTTTGTGTCTTATTTGAGAAAGACAGATAACCTTGAGTTTTAAACCTTCTCTGTTATTTTCTTGATCTTCACTAACCATGGCCGAGGTAGAACGGTCTCATCTGCAAATTACTAAAAATAATCAGCTCTGAGAAGTGACCTTGGATGAAGCAATGTTAAATTGGCCAGGAAATTTTTTTCAGGCATCACTAATATTAACTCGCAATTTTTTCATTTCACTCTGCCACTGATGCTTGGCAGGTTATAATTTTTCATTTTCGCAGTTGGATGGAACTCAGTGAAGTAGAGATTATGGAGGTGGTGGTGGAGAATTTTTACAAAGGGATTTCTCCCCTCACTCCATAATCTTAGATTACAAAATGGATCCCTATTTGAGACAACTTAGCTGAAGATACATAATCAGGTTGTTAAGATAACAATAATGACCCACACTGTATTTTAAGGTTTTTTAAAGGGCTGTTTTCTTTATACAGAGTCGATGTTATGACCAATTTATGTACTTCCAAACATTTCCACTAGTGGAAATGGTTTGGGCTGATTCTCCTTTTGACAACTTTATGCCTTCATGAAATAGTTTGCAAGGGTTAAAGGAAAGGTCTGTGAAAACAGAAAATACTTCTCTATACAGAGAGGTCCAGTGACACAGATTAGACATAAACTTGCACTACTACTAAAAAATGAAGAGCTAGTCTTAGGTAAGTATCAATTTAGGAGTTTTCAGTGCATCCTCCCTCCTTATTTACTTCTATAAGACTATTTCCAGTGTCAGTAGTACAGTCTGGTGATGTTCGTCTGTATCCATATTCTTTCAGAATCTCCTCTCAGCATGATACTTATTGATCAGCTTATAAAAGGCACTAAATTAAGTGTAAATTGTCATTCTTTTAAACAAGAGAAGATAGAAAACATTTAAAAAATAAAGAAGGGAGGGTAGTACAGTAAATCAGGGAAGGGAGCAAGAAATGTGAGCTCAGAAATGATTCTCTGGAACAGAAGACAAAATTTAAATAGGTAGTTAGGATGGAGGCCTAGAGACCAGTCTTCTCTCATCTGAAGAAACGAAGAAATGTCCACTCAAGTCTCCAACTCCCTTAACTATCTTGATTCCACCAATAGCATCCAATTGGATGTAGGATAATGTTGGATTTGAATACCAAACTAGGGACAAATACTTGCTAGGAAAAAACACTAAGTATCCCCAATACATATTCCTTAAAAGGAAAATTAAATTGCTACTCTCCCCCTTAACGTTTACAATTGGGGTCTTGGATCTAATTGTGGAATAAAATATTTTGTTACCCTAATAAAAATTGAGTTATATGTTATTTCACCATAGAACACTATGATTACCTAGCAATACAGTTTCGATATAAATGGAACTTTTAACTAATATTTATTTGTCCAACCACTGGGAAAAATGTAAACTGACAGAACAGCTGCATAGTTGAGAGCTCTTCTTTAATTGGCTACAGTAAACTGTAAATTAACTTGATCATGTGCTGGCACGGCAACAGCTTAGAGTAATATTTTAACCAAAATTCTAGAATAATATGCAAAAAAAAGAAATTAACCATTACATTGAGGTAGAGAGGAACCCTCTAATCTAAACTTTTTTAAAAAGGACTGCTAAAAATCTAACATCAAATATACATCTTCTCTATAAATCTGAATACTTTACTAGAAGAATCATAGCAAGAAGGGTTCATTATATCCTAATAAAAGGAAAATTCTGAGCCAAAACTTGAAAATTTTTTTATTTTTGCAAAACTATTAAATTTTAAAGAAAGCCTATTTTGCTGTTCTTTTATTAAAAGACAATCTAGTGAAATGTTTACCACTTTCAGATACTTTCATTTGTTCTAAATTGCATTCTTTGTAAAACAGCATTTCTAGTGTTAAGTAAAATAAGCACAAACCTCAGCCAGGCATTTTAGTGTTAAGTAGTCAAGTCATTTTGAAGGTTCATAAATACTATCATAAAAAATAGAGTTTAGACATTTACATATTTTTATCTTTAAATTGAATTAAATCTACAAAAACAAATATTATCTGTACTTTAAGATAAATGCTGATTTCGATAAACTCCTGTTTCTTTTTAGTTTTTATTACTGACTAGGGTAATAGAATGAAAAACAAATAATTAAGTTAAGGTTAGGTTTTCTTAAGAAAAACAAAGGACTCTGGAGCATCTGAAAAATCCTTATGTAAATGCAGAAATATGGCAAACATCTTCTATAATATTACAGGACTGACTCAAACTACCTGGGAGGTGCAAGGCATTTTCTCATGTCCTACATGTTCTCACTTCCCTACAACTTTTATCTTCAACTTTCAGAAATCTCTGCATAGTCAAATAGCTCCTTCTTATTTGCTTTGTTTCTGAGTTGACTACCCAACCCTCCTGCCTTGTTAAAGTTTTCTGAACACAATAATATGAAAGAGGCCAAGAGTATTTGTTATTCATATAAAGCCTATGATGTGTGCCTCAGAAACATAACACTTAGAAAAGTATAATATCAGTAAAAGATTGGAAAAAATTATTCTCCCTTAGTAACAGGCTCCCTTATCCAAAATAGTGAAGCTTAATATACATACCTGCCAATAACAAACATTTAGAATGAAAATAATTGACTAATGAAAAACACGCTTTAAAAAAGAAAAGATCTGGAGTAATTTAGTGACCATAAATAATGTGTATCAAAAATGCTATATCAGCATTTATTAGGTTATCACAAAATATTTATTAACTGACTAGCATGCCATTCAGGAATTAGAAGTACTCCAGGTAGTAAGGATAGCAGATATTTTGTACAGTCAAAAAAAAAAAAAAAAAAAATTGAAAAGAATCACAAGAATGTAAACTTGATATCAACTCTAACTATTACATGTTATAACAACACCTACTAAATATTCATTTAGACCAATGCTCTTTAAGCATAGTTAACTTGAAATTAAGAAAATGTATACTTTGCAAATCAGACAGTGTATCTTATTTAAACAGATGGCTGCTTTCAGGCTAGCATGAAAAAGCAATAGAAGGAAAAACACTGATCTTCAAGCACACATTAAAGTCACCTGTTCTGCCCCAGAAGAGAAAAGAGTAACCTTCTCTTAAGCATCTCTATTTTTCTTCTTAACCTACAAAATATAACACTATCACCCCCAAATAAATTGATTAAACTCAACATGATCACAAAAGATCTGTCTTACATGAGCAATCTTTAATTCAAAAGTACAATAAACTCTTGTAAAAAAAACAACAAAACAAGAAAAAGAACAGGAAATTAAAACCAAATTAAGTAAAAGAAAAGAGAGAATAAAGAATATAGCAGAAATTAATAAAGCAAAATAGAAAACAATAGAAAGTTTTTGAAAAGATTAGGGAAAAAAGATAAACTTTTAGCTAGACTGATTAGAGAAAAAAGAGAGAAAACACACATTAACAATATTAAAAATCACAGATAAGGCATCACTCTAAATGCTAGTTAGTATTATGATATGAAGAAAATATTACAAAAAATGCTATGCCAATAAATTTGACAACTTAAGATATGACAAAAAAAAAAAAAATCTTCAAAGACACAAACTGCCAAAGTGTATTCAGGAAGAAATAGCCATTTATACCCCTATACCTTCTAGAGAAATTGAATTTGTAGCTAAAACCTTTCCCACAAATAAAAACCCAGACCCAGATGGTTTCACTGGAAAATTCTCCTATACACATAAGGAAGAAATAATCCCAAATCCCAAATCTCAAAAATCTTCCAAAAAACTGAAAAAAAGGGAGTATTTCTCAACTCATTCTATGAGGCCAGGATTACCCTACTACCATTACAATACAGGAAAAAAAAAAAAAAATAGCTGAGGACTAAGTCCCTCACGTACAATATAGGACAAGGGAGCAAAAGCTTTCTAAAGGAAGAAATTTCTAAGCTAGAGTGTAAAGGAAGTAGTAACATTACAGTAACATGATAACTCAAGTTGCAAAGAAAAATGTCTTCCTTTCAGATCCCACTGACAGAAGTTCCAGGACTGCACAAATTTTAACATAAGTATAAAGGTGAATATATGGTAATGGTAGCCGTTTATAACTAAAGAAAGCAGATGATTCTGAAAAGTATTACCTGTTTAAATATCATCTATACTTTCAAGATATTAAAATATTGTGGCAAAATAATTGATAAGCAAATGTAAAATGACTCTAGATAAAAATGTGAAGGTATAGGTTTTGTAAACAACTTGCTTAAATATGTAATCACATTTTTTAAATTGATGAGCAAGTAATGGAATGAGTAAATAATGGGGCTAGGTCAGAGAACATATCCAAATGTTGGCTATGTCATTATTTTTATCACTTATGATGAATTAATTAATGCATGTATTAGTCCATTTCTGTTGCTCATAACAAAGTACACTGAACTGGGTGATTTATAAAGAAAATGAAATTTATTGCTTACAGTTTCTGAAACTGAGAAGTCCAAAGTCCATCTGGTGGTAGTGACAGTGACCCAGGAGTCTCACATTGAAAGATGGTGTAAGCAGAGAGAGCAGAGAGAAAGCTTCTTCTCTCTCCTCTTTTAAAGCCCTCAGAACCACACCCCTGACCACCATTTTTAATCCACTCACTACTGCATGGTCCTACAGTCCAATCACCTCTTTAAGGCTCCACTTTTCAATTACCATAATAGGATTTCCCACCCTCTTAAGAGTCACAACGGGGCTAACTTTCTAATACACACAACTTGGGAGACAATTAAAGCTTCAATAGTTTTAGGGGGACATAATTCAATCCACTACAATGCATTAAGAAATGCATTCAGCCTAGATCTCATTGCTGATAACCTTGTGATTAACTTGGAGTGTTATAACCCTGGTTATGAAGGTGGAGAGAAATAGTAATGGAAGTGTTCTAACACAATTTGGGTTCTGTGTTATTTAATTATTCTATTACTACAGTATCTATCAGGATAATAAAACTGTGGGTGATCTCATCAAGGTCAAAGAGAGCAATAAGCTAAGACGAAAACTTTAGAATTAATACTGTTTTAACTCAGGAAACTTAAAAGATTAATAATTCCAACCTTGAGTATTAAAAAGATCATTAAATAGATAGATGGCCAAATAATCCTTTCCTTTACCCAACTCTTTTATATACATACTTGTATAAAAGATATATAAATACATACACACATATATACACACATGCACACAATATAACCTGGCATCAATGAATACATATTTTTAACATTGGAAAGAATTCACCGTCCTATAATCTAGGTAAAGGAAAAATGAACCCCTAGAGTTATGATCATGAAAATATCCAAGAAATGAGCCAAATACATTAGCAACATCTAATTTCAACACAGAGAGAGCCAAAGCACTAACAGAAGTTACATTTTACATTTTCTGCTTGGCATATTCAGCACTTTTCATAGTACATCAAATGAGAAAATTTCAGGGTAGTAGAGACAGTATGTGCATAAACTGAGCTGGGAAATACAGAAGGATGCTTAATGAGGTCATGGAACAAATCAATGCAGCTGGCCCTGCTGACTGTTCATTAGCCACCTCAGAAAAACCAAAGGTACCCCACCTAGAGCAGCTGCCAAACCAAAAGAAAGCATCACCGGAGTTCAAGAGCACAAACACCATACTAATCAGAAAATTTTAGAGCTGGAAAGGCCCTACGTAGGTCACATGGTTCAGTGTGTACAAATCCTTAGGTTGCTGCTGCATTTCAGTGGCTGTATGAACTTCCTGAAATTATATGCAAAGTTTTGTGTATGCATGCATGACAACCACTTATCTAGTTCAATCACTCAGTTAATGAATGGGGAAACAGTTCCATTGAAACTGAATAACTGAATCACAGCCCACTAGTACTAAATTGGAGGTAGGTTTTCTTGAGTCTCACCATTGATTTTTTTTTTTTTTTTTTTTTTTTGCTATCACACCAAGCTGTCTCTTATTAAGTATAAATCTCAACTGCAGCAGAAAAAGATAGACATTTTGGATCTCTAATCCCTGATTCTCTAAAAGATTCAGTATCTCCTGTGTAACCACTCAATAAGCTCTCGATGGGTCCACTTATATTGCCCTTTGTTGTCAAAGTGCCAAATGTAACCTGTGTGGTATCTGTGTTCTGGCAGCCCTTGCAATTGAAACAATATCTGACACAAGTAGCTCCTGTCCAGTTGGTATCTCAGAAAACAAAAATAATCTGCCAGAATACTCAAGAGAGAAATTAGTGGACATAAAAGTGTTTTGAGAATATAACTGCTCAAGGACAGAGCTGTGTAGTTATTTACAGTGCCTAATATATAGTTGATACTCATCAAGTACTGTTAAACTGAATTGGCATGTAAATCATCTACCAAACCATCACTGGACCATTCCCAAATGAGAGAGAATTCTTGCCCAAGAATTGCCTCCCTAAGACTGTCTCTTAATACTAGCTTTCCTTAAGCAACTCCGTATATATTGATCAATTTTAGTTATTCCAAAATGTCTCGGAATTTACAAATAGATGACAGGCCTTTTATATGTTCAATGTTCAATAAATTAATGCAAAACTTTTCTATCAGTGTTGCAGATATAAAAAAAATTAATATCTCTCAAGTAAGATATTTTGACTATTGAATATAAGAATCTCTCATCAAATTAATAACATCATTAGGTGCACTTTCAGATGGCTTAACAGTGGTCTTTGGGATCGAATAACATATTGCTGACTTGGGCAAGCTGTCACTAGACTGAATATAAATTTGTACAAAGCAAATTCTCCACCTGAAAATTCTATAACTACCTCAAACTCATCATGCCCAAATCTAAATGCGTTTCCCCCTGCAAAACCTGTTTATTTCCCTGTATTGCCTGTTGTGATTAGAAGCATTATAATCTATTTCCCCAATCTAAAAAGCTTATTAAACTTTCCTCTCCTTCACCTAAAATATACAATGAACAAGGATATCCAATAAAATATATCTCATAAACAAGTATCAAATTCATGTCTTCCTCCTTTTCCTATGGGCATTACCTTGTTATAGGCCCTCACATTGTGCCCGAACTCGCAACTCTCTCTACTTCTATTTGCTGTCCATTGCAGTCCTTCTTATGACATCAAAATTAATGTTCTAAAAAGTAAATCTGATTATTTCTCACTTCTGCTTAAAACCTATGAGTGACTCCTAATGCATTCAAACATACTCAGATTTTTACCTTAAAATACAAGTCTTTCGGTTCTCATCTCCAGCAACCCCTAACATCTCTGACAGGCTCCTTACACTTCCTGCGTTAGAGATCTTCTCAAGGTTTCCCAAGTGCAGCCTGTTTTTTATTCCCTTAACTTTTAGCATATACCCGCTTCACGAAATACTCTCCCTGACACTTTCTCCATCTGGCATGGAAGCTACTACCTTTCTTTCAAGGCTTAATCAAAGGCTGCCAAAAAATTTTTTTCCTGCCCCATATGATAATTGTTTGCTCTCCAATCTGGCATACCTTGCCCATAATTATATCATACTACTTTTCAAACAACAGTTTAATAACTTGCTCAGTTGTTCATCTCTACCATTAGAATCTGATCTCTTCAAGGGCATAGACTTTACCAAATTTACTTTTGTGCCCACAGCACATAGCAAAATGCTTAACACGTAATAAGCATGGATGTTGGTTGATGAAATAAGTGAATGAATGAATGAAAAAATATGGAAGAACTAAGTTCCCTCTTCTGTTGTATATGTAATTGATTCAATCACATGAATTTTTTTTTTCCTTTTTCCTTTCTAAGCCTTTCAGAATGTATTTGTTCCTACATGCCCTAGATACAATTAAATAAAATTCATTATATTAGTTTGCTGGAGCTTCCATAACAAAGTACCACTGACTGGGTGGCTTAAACAACAGAAATTCATTTTCTCATGGTTCTGGAAGCTAAAAGTCCAAGATTAGGGTTGGTTCCTTCCGAGGACCATTTTTCCGAGGGAAAAATCTGTTGTAGCCCTCTTCCTCATCTTATAGATGGCTGTCTGTATCTTTACAACATCTTCCCTCTGTCTGTGTCTATGTCCAAATTTTTTCTTTTTACAAGGATAACAGTCATATCGAATTAGAAACCACTCTAATGGCCCTATTTTAACCTAATAACCTTTGTAAAGACCCTCTCTCCAGATAAGGTTACATTCCAAGGTACTGGAGGTTCGGATTTCAACATTAATTTGGGGGAGGGGGATGTAATTCAGCCCATAGCACCTAACCTCATTCAAATAAAAAAGCTGTTTTATGGTTATGTTTTCTAACTTTTCAGAATGTTTCTAAATAATGAGCCAGATTTTTCAGAATACTTTCTATTACCTTTAAAACACTGTCTAAGAAATAATCCCTAAGGTCTCTAACAGTAGTTTTGAATCCCAATCTTTTCATCAAAGTCAGCACTATAACAAGCGCTAAAGGAAGAATAAGTGGACTGATTTTAGTCCTGGCTCAGACAGTAACCACTAAATTTGCCCTGGGCACAGTAGTTAAATATCTGTGCTTCAATTCTTCACTTGGAAAAGGAGGTTGGTTGGACTGACTCCTTCTGCAATTCCCACAAGATCAAAGACTCTGATTCTACTTTGTCTCATTTTGCCATAACAATTGGCACTGTTGAAAGTGACCTAGAAATAACATGAGCATTTATTTAAATGAAGAGATTACTATAAATTCAGTCGAGTTTGGAAATGTTTACACAGCTGAAGACCATGAACCTTCCGATTGCGCCACTGGAGCTCCTAGACTTCTTAGATAAATTTCACACACTCTCTGAGGTCATACTGCTTTTGGAATTATAAATGCACATGGATGTTGCTTTCAGCACAAAAAAAATACCTACAGTAGGTATCCCTCTTGGCAGTACCTTATGCCACTCCAAAATTATATTATCAACATTCAATAGCAGTCTTTGTCTTCTCAAAAATTAGTCATAGAAAAAAACAACCTATTACAACAGGTTATAGGATTTAAATTATATATTAATTTATTAAAATTCTCATTGGATTCTATGATAAAATGCAAAGCATCTAATTGTTCATCTACTAAATTATGTCCAAGTACTCTGAACTAGTAAATTTTTAAAAGTTACAAATCACTGTTTTTATTTTTTAAATACAACAAGTGACAACAGAATCAAGACAATAAAATTATCTTTATTAACACAGGAAAACAAATATGCATTTGGAAAAGTGTTCATTTCTTTTGACAAAAGTGGTTTCATCACTTAGATATATAGTATAATTATCAAAAGTTTGGGGAAAATTTGTTGGAAGAGAATGGCATAAAAGCACTTCCTTTGAGAAATAATCATGGAATATTACAACACAAGACTGTAGGATATGTTAGGAAAATTTGAAGCAACATCAATGCTAAAAAGAAAAACAACATGCCAATATTTCAAAAGATTGTTTAGGACACAAAGAATTCCTTGGGAGGGTCATCTATGTTGAATTATCAGCTGAGACTAATTCTTAAGGATACCAGCTATATACTAAACTCACATTTATTTATTTAAACAGATAGTTGGTATTGGAGAACAAGTGAGTTGATATCAAAAGGCAGTGGTCTCCTAGCCTCCAAAACAAAACAAAAAAACACAGTGGCCTCGATATCCAACACTTGGCAATGATAATGATGATAAATTATTCGTGGAGTACTATAAATATGAAATAAGAAGATAGAACACGTATTGCGTTTTACAACTATGTTCTTGAACAGCATCAGTCTAAAAGGAAGCTTTAACTACCCAATTCCTAAGATTTACAAATTTTGTTCAGACTGTTCCTGTTCTGAATAGTCAAAGATACTATGGATCATGGGACAGACAGCTATATGATCATGGCCTGCAGTTACAAGATTCAGCAACTGATAAAATGGTGAACAATGACACTGGATTGAACAGATAACACCAGTTATGTTAATGCAGGTTATGGTTATCTGAGATTCATAGTATACTTTTTGAGAGTATACTGATTACCCAAAATTGATTAAGTAATTCTCCATTTAAGCAACACCCCATTCCACAAGTAATTTCTTGCCCAATGTTCATATATGGTCGATTCACTTTTTATGGCTTCGTGCTGCCAGAGAATGGTTTACTCATTCTTGCTGACAATAGCTCTGGATGATTTAAGTACTTTTTATACCGATAAAATACACTTAAAGTATATATCTCTCCCTTCCTTCCATAATGCAAACCCATTGCAAATTTTAATTAAGATTTGAGGTGGTACTAAATATTTCATAAATATGTCTAAAGTATGAAGAAATTAACTGCCCTGTTTATCTTGCTGGTCATGAAACAGAAACTCACCAACTTCCACTTCACCCAGTAAGATACCCTAACAAGGACATTCAAAGGAGTGCGCTTTAAATAGAAAGGCTCTTCCCTCTTAAGAGGAGATGAAATTGTCCCTACCTGTTTAATTCATTCCATTATTTTCATTTCACCTAACATTTTCCTCCTCTATGCCTTACACTGGTTGGAAAGTTACAGGCTATCACTTTCCTCTAAAACTGAAACCAGGGATTCTTGACTTTTTCAGAAAGATCTTTTTTGAGACATAATTCACATACAATAAAATTCACTCATTTGAAGTGTTCAATGGTTTTTAGTATATTCACAGTTATAAAAATCAACACAACCAATTTTAAAACACTTTCATCCTTCCAAAAAGAAACCCCATACACATTAGCAGTCACTCCTATTCTCCCCTCTCCCAGCCCTAGGCAACAAACAAAGAACTTTTTGTCTCTGTAGATTTACCAGTTCTGGACATTTTTTATAAATTAAATCACTCAATATGTGGTCTTTTGTGACTAGCTCCTTCACGTATCATGTTTTCAGGGTCATCCATGTTGTAATATCTGTCAATTGTTTCCTTTTGATTGCCAAATAATATTCTACTATACAGAACTACTATATTTTATTTACCTATTCATCAGTTGAACAATTGGGTTGTTTCCACTTTTAGGTTATTATGAATAAGGCTGCTATGAATGTTCACGTACAAGTCTTTGCATGAACATATATTTTCATTTCTTTTGGATATATAGCCAGAAAAAGAATTACTGAGTCATATGGTACATCTGTTTGGAAGAATGATTTGAAGAACTGCCCAACTGGTTTCCAAAATATCTACACCGGTCTACGTTCCCCTCATTAACATATGAGGGTTCCGATTTTTCTATATCCTCATCAACACTTACTACAATCTGACTTTTTGCAACCCCATCAGGTATGAAGTAGTATCTCATTGTGGTTTTGATTTGCCATTTCCTGATGTGTAATGAGGTTGAGCATCTTTTCATGTGCTTACTAGCCATTTGTATATCTTTTAAGAAATGTCTACCCAGATTTTTTGCCCATTTTGGTTATTTCATTTTGGTAATGAGTTGTAAGAGTTCTTTATATATTGTAGATATGTTTCTTATCAGATATATGATTTGTAAACATTTTCTCTCATGCTATGGGTCATCTTTTCACTTTTTTAATGGTATAATTTGCAGCATAATTTTTTTTTATTTTGATGTAGTCTAATTTATCTATCGTCTACTTATTTGTGCTTTTGGTGCCAAATCTAAGAGACCATTGCAGAGCCCAAGGTCATGAAGATTTATTCACAAATTTTCTTCTAAGAGTTTTATATATTTAGTTCTTACATTCAGATATGTGATCCATTTTGAGTTAATTTTTGTGCACATGGTGTGAGATAAGGATCCAACTTTATTCTCTGCATGTGGAATCCAGTTGCCTCAGCACGAGCACGACTTGTTGAAAAGAATCTACTTTCCTCATTGAATTGTTCTGGCACCCTCGTCAAAAAGAAACTCACAATAACTTTAAGTTTAGTAATATAGAATCTAAGGGAAAAAATATGATATGAAAAACTTCCAAGATATCCTGTTATCATAATCTGATAAGATTTACCCAGCAACCAACAATGGGGCAGGGAAATGGCTGGCCAACATACAGATTACAGATACAATATGGCAATGAAATGCAGACTCTATCTGCATCAATATCAATACCAAAGATGATAATAAGTTAGGAGGGGAAGAATGCTGTAATCTTGCAAGTAAGCAATGGAATCATGTGTTTATAAGCCATGGTAATAAACAAAATTCAAGTAGGTGACTGTGGAGAGATTTTAGGTGATTCATCTAGTCTGAAGACCTATGAGGAGCAGCTTTCAAGGATGAGGTAAAGTGTCTGTGGGTATAAATGAAAGGAACTAAGTAGAATATGAAAACAACTTGCTTAGTAGGCTGGTTCAGTAAAGAATTTACATCCAATGGGGGATGTGAATCAAGAAATAAATGTGGAAAACAAGTCATGCAGATAAGAAAATTTAACAAAAGTCTGGGGAATGCCATGAGACTGTAAAAAAATTAGACTAAGAATTTACCCCAGATACCTAAGTTGTTAAATTGAAAAGAGACTTACACTCTTTGGTTAGAATGAGTTTTCCAACAGGTCTCTATTATAATGAATATACCCATGGGCCATTGATATAAAGTGCATCCACCTCTTTCAGCAAGGCAGCATGGTGGCTCTACCTTGAACGGTCCCACCTAGCAACTTTCCAACAGACTCAGAAGCAAATGCAGAGGCCTCTTCATTACAGGACTGCCTAGTGGCCTTCCACACTGCCAACGAGCCTGATAAGCCCAGAGGCCCAGTCTGATGCCCACTGGTGGAAGAACTAGACACTCAGTCAAGGGCTTGCCCAAGAGCCTCACCCACTTCCTGTGAAGAGGCTTAGCAGCCCCACCCTTGACAGTCCTGCACCTGAAATACAAAGGAAAGCATAAACTTGCAGCTGCCACTGTTGCCAACCCTGGAGCCAGAGACTATCCTGCACAGTAGTCAGTCCCACTCACCACTGACATCCAGCCTGATCACCACCAGATCTGCCTCATCCAGATCTAGGTGTTCCCATGTTTTACCAAGCAAGGGAAAAGAGGAAAGAGAGAAAAGCAAGGACACAGGAGAAGCCTTAGCCCACATTAAAGAGAAAAGAGAAATTCCTCCCAGGGCCATCCATTTAAGCTAAGTACCTTCAGCACAACCCACTGCACCTATCAGGGGAACAGGACACTATCCAAGGTATCAGTCAGTGTGCCCAGGGCCAGCAGTCAACATAAAACACATCTACAGGAGGAAATCTCTCTCTTCAAAAGCCACTCAGGAGTAATAAAGGAGAAACTACTCTACCAGATGACCAGAAATCAATGTAGGGATACTAGAAATACAGAAGAAAAAAAAAAGAAAGAAAATATGACCACCAAAGGAATAAAATAAGTCTTGAATACCAGTCCTCAAACAGCAGGAAACTTTTGAAATGATTGAAAAGGAATTCCAAACAACAATCTCAGGAAACTCAATGAGATACAAGAAGACTCAGATAGCTGGGACAACAAAATGAGAAAAACAATTCAGGATATGAAGGAGGAACTTTATAAAGACCTAAATACCTTAAAAAAAAAAACAGAATGCATGGAACTGAAGGATTAATCAACAAAATAAAACACAAGAGTTTAAGGAGCAGGCTAGAGCAAGCAGAAGAAAGAATTTCTAATCTCAAAGACAGTCTTTCTGAAATAAACCAGGTGGACAGAACAAAAGAAAAAAGAAGGAAAAAAAAAAAGAAGGAAATCTGTGAGAGCTATCACACAACCTTAAGCACACATACATCCAAATCAAGGGTGTTCCAGAAAGGAAGGTAAAAGGAAAAGACATTGAAAACCTATTCAATGAGTAATAGCAGAAAATTTCCCAAGTATTGGGAGAGATATAGACTTCCTGATCCAAAAGGCTCAATGATCCCCAAAAAGAGTCAATCCAAAAAGGTCCTCCTCAAGGTACATTGTAGTTAAACTGTCAAAAGTCAAAGACAAAGAAAGAACCCTAAAAGCAGCAAGAGAAGAGCATCAAATCACCTATAAGGAAGACTCCATCAGATTAACAGCAGACTTCTCAGCAGACATATTACAAGCCAGAAAAGAATGGGATGATATATTCAAAATACTAAAAGAAAAAAAAGTTCTAGCCAAGAATACTATATGCAGCAAGATTATCCTTCAGAAATGAGGGAGAAATAGTGTATTTCCCAGACAAACAAAAAATGCAGGGGTTCACCAACACACTACCAGCCCTACAAAAAATCCTCAAAGAAGCCCTGCATCTGGAATGATAATCACCACCATAAATACACAAAACAGAATAAAACTCACTGGAAGAACATACATAGAATCAAGAAAGAGAAATTATACCTTACCAATTCAAAAAAATAAAAAAACACCAAAAACAGATAATAAAAGGGAAAGAAAACAACAAAAGACATTTAAAATAACAATATAAAAATCAATAGTCATGAGTAAGACAATACTTCTCAATAACTACCCTAAATGTAAATGAACTGAATTCCCCAATCAACACAGACTGGCTGAATGTATTAAAAAAACAAGGCCAATTATATGCCATCGACAAGAAACTCACCTCACCTGTAAAGACTCACATAGACTAATAATGAAGGGAATGGAAAAAGATATACCATGCAATGGAAACCAAAAACATGTGAGAATAGCTATTCTAACATAGGATAAAATAGCCTTTCAACCAAAAACTATAAAAAGAGACAAAGGAGCTTATTATATAATGATAAAGAGCTCTAGTAAGCAGGAGGATAAAACACTCAAAAATATATATGCACCCAACATCGGAGC
Organism: Cynocephalus volans; assembly: GCF_027409185.1. Lineage (NCBI taxonomy): Eukaryota > Metazoa > Chordata > Mammalia > Dermoptera > Cynocephalidae > Cynocephalus > Cynocephalus volans. Next base: position 99,223,323 of record NC_084460.1, on the reverse strand, counting down.
ACCCAGATATAAAGCAAACACTATTAGACTTAAAGAGAGAGACAGATCCCAATTCAATAACAGCTGGGGACCTCAACACCCTACTCTCCACACTGGACAGATAATCTAGGCAACAAATCAACAGAGAAACAGGATTTAAACTAAACTTTAGATCAATTGGACATGGCAGACCTCTTCAGAACATTTCATCCAACAACTACAGAATGTACATTCTTGTCATCAGCATATGGAACTTTCTCCATGACAGAGCACATGTTAGGTCACAAATCAAGTCTCAACAAATTTTTACATACTGAAATCATTTCAACTATCTTTTCAGAACACAATGGATTAAAACCAAAACTCAGTATAACAAGTGCATCTTTGGAAACTATGCAAATACATAGAAATTAAACAACATGCTCCTGAATGACCTATGGGTCAAAGAAGAAATTAAACAGGAAATCAAAAAATTTCTTCAAATTAATGAATATAAAGAAACATCATGCCAAACCTATGGGATACAGCAAAAGCACTACTAAGAGGGAATTTTGCAATAAATGCTGATATCAAAGAGAAAGACTCCAAAGAAACAACCTAACATTACAAGTCAAAGAACTAGAAAAACAAGAACAATCAACCCCCAAAATTAGGAGACAGAAAGAAATAATTAAGATCAGATCAGAACTAAATGAAACAGACACCAAAAAAAGATGCAAAAGATCAACAAAACAAAAGCTGCTTTTTTGAGAAGAGAAACAAAATAAACCATTAGCTTGTCTAACTGAAAAATAGAGAGAGAGAGAAGATCCAAATAAAAAAAATAGAAATGAAAAAGGAAACATTACAACTAATCATTAATAACTATTATGAACAACTTTATGCCAACAAATTTGAAAACCTATAAGAAATGGATAAATTTCTGGACACATACAAACTACCAAGACTGAACCAAGAAGGCAGAAAACCCCAATAGACCAATAATAAGAAAGAAGACTGGAGCAGTTTTGCAACAAAGAAAAGCCTGGGACTGAATAGTTTCACTGCTGAATTCTACCAAACCTTTAAAGAAGAATTAATACCAATCCTTTTCAAACTATTCCAAAAAACTGAAACAGAGACCATTCTTACAAATTCATACTATGAAGCCAGCAACACCCTGATACCAAAACCAGAGAAGGATACAACAACAACAAACTACAGACCAATATCCTTGATGAACCAAGATGCAAAAATTCTCAACAAAATATTAGCAAACAGAACACAGCAGCATATCAAAAAGATTATACATCACGATCAAGTGGGATTTTATCATAGGGATGCAAGGATGGTTCAACATATGCAAGTCAATAAATGTGATACACCACATCAACAAAAACAAGCACAAAAACCATATGATCATCCCAATAGATGAAGAAAAAGCAACTGACAAAATCAAACATCCCTTTACAATAAAGACTCACAACAAATTAGGTACAGAAGGAAAGTATCTCAACACAATAAAAGCCATATATGTCAAACCCACCACCAATACCAATTTAAATGGGGAAAAGCTAAAAGCTTTTCCTTTAAGAACAGGAACAAGATGGGATGCCCACTCTCACCACTTATATACTTCATTTGGCTCCAAATTATTATAGTTTTGTGGACTTAATCTTGTTTTCTAGACTTTAATTTCTATTACAGTGAAGCCCGTGTACTATTCTTCTCTGAATACCATGAACACCTCACAGATTCTTTGAAGTTATGGACATGAAAAAATAAATGTTGATGCAACCATCCCAGAGACAACTACCAAGCCACCGCAGGAAGAACTTTGGGCTCTTCCAAGCAGGGGCAGTGGGGGGCCAAGGGCCTCAGCCACACCCCTGACACAAGCAACCAGCCCAGCAATGACCACCAAGCCACAAGAAGAAGGGCCCCGAGTTCCCAAGCTGGGACAGTGGGGGACAAGGGTTTTTTCACACCACCCTGACATCTGCACCCAGCCCAGCAATGACCAAGCCACCACTGCAAGCTCTCCAGTCTCCCTTATGGGAATGAGAGGGGTGCCACAGACCTCAATCCCGCCCCTCCTTCTCCTCCCTCCTTCTTCCATTCCATTTCCTTCCCCTTTCTGCTCTTCCCCTCCACTTCAACTGCTCTGTGACATCCTAGAATGTAAAAAATAATATTGATAAAATGTCACTTTCTTTAAAAATAAATAAATAATGTTGAAAAATATAACATTGGACTAAAAAATTGGAAGTCAAATAAACATGGTAATATATTAATCAGAATTATCCTGATTGCAAATGACATAATGATCCATTTAGCTTAGACAAAAGAATTTTTTTTGACTTATATGAGAAAACTATGAAAAAGAAATGATAAGGTTGGTGTACAGAATGACACAAATACTGCCAGGATTTTCTATCATGCAGCTATGCTTTTCCTTAGGGTTGGCATTGTTCCTACCTACTACAGACTGACTGTCTATGCTGCCAGAGACATGGCCACTAGCAACTTCCCAGCTTCCATCTTTTAAGCATCAGGAGCAGATAGTAAAGGAATCTTCTGCAACATTCATCCCCAGCACCTGCTTTAAATTTACAAAAAAAGAAAAAAAAAAGTCTAATAAGCCCAGCTTAGATCACTGAATTAATAATGACTGTGGTCAAAAGTTGAGCATAATAAGTTGATAGCTCCTGTTCAGGCTGCATAGACAAACTGAGGTATTCATATGTGTGTAGTTTTTGAGGGGTATTTTCTCAGAAAATGAAGGAAGGGGTGTTTTCTCAGAAAATGAGGTAAGAGGTGTTGTATAGACAGAACGTTTGATATCCACCACAAGTGGCTAAAAGTTTCAGTGGTAACTGACCACTACATAAATAAGTGGGAAAAAAAAAAAAAAAGAAGGAGGAGGAGGAAGAAAGGGGACTTCTGATTTCCGGCCAAGCTTAGAAAGAGCTCGGAAGTCACCACTCCATGCTAATAGCAAGAAAAAAGTTCAAAAAACTGAAAAACCAACAACTCTTAGATCCATCAGAGAAACAAGGTCACAGGGCAAAATGCTGCCCCAAAAATAGAGAGAGAGAGAGAGTTGGATACTGAAAATCACAATTTACTTGAATATAAACTCACAAGCGGAAACATTCACAGGAACCAGTGTTGGGGTAAGAAACCTGAACTATAACTGACAAATGTAAGAGGCACAGTATGGACAAGTCAGAGAATTAAAAACCCCAATGGGCCCCAGTCAACCAGGGAGCCTGCCACCTTTATGAGTTTTACCTTCTGAAGCTCTACCAGATTCTCACTGTGAAAATCAGAAAAATCCCCTCATGCTGCAACAGAGGAAGAGGAAAAGGAACCATTTTTAAATACACCAGAGCATTCTGTTCTTAACAAGGTACAATTGACTGCTAAGAAAGGAGAAAAGTGGAATCATGAAATGCTCAAATAAAACCACAAAAGGCAGGAAAAAAAGTGGATAACAGAAATAAGAACAGAAAACCAGAAAACAAATAGAAGACAGTAACAAATAAGGTAGATATTAATCCAACTTTATCAAAACTCACTTTGAATGTCACTGGCCTACATGCACCAATTAAAAGAGATTGTCAGAGTGAATCAAAACAACAAGATCCAACTATATGTTGTCTACAAGAAATCCAATTTAATATAAAGATGTATATATATAGATAAAGTAAATGGATGGAGAAAGCTATACCATGCAAATCATAATCAAAAGAAAGACAGTTGCTATATTAAATTCAGATAGAATAGACTTCAGAGCAAGGAAACTTATCAGGGATAAAGAGCAGCATTACATAATTATAAAGGGGTGATTTATCCAAGAAGACATAACAATGTTTAATGTGTATGCACCAACAACAGTGTGTCAAACTACAAGAAGCAAAAACTGATAATACCACAAGGAAATATAGTTGAATCCACTATTATAGTTGGAGACTTGAACACCCCTTTATCAGAAATGGACAGATCCAGCAAGCAGAAAATCAGTAAGGACACAGCTGAACTTAACACCACTATCAATCAACTGGATGTAATTGACATCTATAGATTACTTCATCCAACAACAGCACATTTTTCTCAAGTTCACATGCAACATTCACCAAGACAGGCCACATTTTGGGCCATAAAACACACAGTAACAAATTGAAAACAATAGAAATCACACAATATCTGCTCTCAGACGCAATGGAATTAAATTAGAAATCAATAATAAAAATAGTTGAAATCTCCAAAAATACTTAGAGATGAAATAGCACACCTCTAAATGACACATGAGTAAAAAAGGAATATCAAGAGAAATTAGGGGCCGGCCCTGTGGCTCACTCGGGAGAGTGTGGCGCTGGTAGCGCCGAGGCTGTGGGTTCGGATCCTGTATAGGGATGGACGGTGCGTTCACTGGCTGAGCGCAGTGCGGACGACACCAAGCCGAGGGTTGCGATCCCCTTACCAGTCAAAAAAAAAATAAGAGAGAGAAATAAGAGGTTATTTTGGTCAATTGATTTTTGACAAAGGTGCCAAGAACACACAAGGGGGAAAGGACAGTCCCTTTAACAAATGGTGTTGGGGCAACTGGATATCCACATGTAGAAGAATAAAGTCAGATCCTTATCTCACACTATATATAAAAATCAACTCAAAATGAATAAAAACTTAAATGTAAGACCTTATACTTTAAAACTACTAGAACAAAACATAAGAGAAAAGCTTCATGACATTGGCTTGGCAATGACAATATGGATATGAACCCAAAGGCACAGGCAACAGAAACAAAAATAGACAAATGGGATTATATCAAACTAAAAAGCTTCTGCACAGCAAAGGAAACAACAACAGAATGAAGGAACAACATAAAGAATGGGAAAAATATTTGCAAACCATAACTCTGATGGGAGGGTTAATATTCAAAATATACAAGAAACAAAGTCAAACAACCAGTATAAAAACAAATAACCCAATTAAAAAAGCACAAAGGATTTGAATAAACATTTCTTTAAAAAAGACATACAAATGGCCAACGGGAAAATTAAAAAAAAAAATATCACCTCACAACTGCTGAAATGGCTATTATCAAACAGAGGAAAGATGTGTTGGAGAGGATGTGGAGAAAAGGGAACCCTTGCAAACTGTTAGTAGGAATGTAAATTATAGCCACTATGAAAGCCCAATGGAGACTCCTCAAATAATTAAAAGTAGAACTACCATAAGATCTAGCAATCCCACTACTAAGGAAATGAAATCATTATGTCGAAGAGATATCCACACTTACATGTTCATTGCAGCATTATTCACAATAGTCAGGACACAGAATCAATCAAAATGTCCATCAATGGATAACTGGACAAAGAAACAGACAGATATAAATAGATAGATAAAATACTACACAACCTTAAAAAGTAAAGAAATCCTGTCATTTGCAATGACACAAATGAACCTGGAGGACACCATATTAACTGACATAAGCCAGGCACAGAAAGATAAATACTGCGTGATCTCAATCACATGTGGAATCTAAAAGGTTGAACCCATAGAAGTAGAGTGTAGAATGATTGCTACCAAGGGCTGTGAGGGTGAGGGCAATCTTGGTCAAAGAATACAAAATTTCAGTTAGTTAGGAGAAATAAGTTCAACTGATGCACTGTACAACATGCTGATTATAGTTAATAACAAAGTATTAGATTCTTGAAAATTGCTAAGAGTAGATATTAAATATTCTCACTATAAAAAATGATAAATATATGAGGTGATGAATGTGTTAGTTATTCCACAATGTATACATACTTCAAAAGAACATGTTATACACTATAAATATATACAATTTTTAAATTTCGAATTAATTTTTCAATTAAATTTTTTTTTAAGTGGGCTCAAAAAGTGAGGTTAAAGAGTGCTCTGTTTTCAGAGTCTGAGTGGTAGGTAGAATCTTGTGAAAAAAATCATGAAACCTAGGGTCTCTGTTAACTTTGAACTAACTCCCCCCTTCTTCCAGCCTCACTTTCCTTTCTCTAAGAGGCACAGCTTTTCATTAGCTTGGATGATCTCTACATTTATTCTAAATCTAAACCTTCTGCACAGCTATGTACCTCCTCGCCTTTACTAATTAAATATGACTCAGCCTTCTCTTTACAATCTATGTGTTGATTCACTCAGAGATGCCTTCTCACATCCCTCTCCATCAGCCAACCCTCAGGGACCCCTGTCTTTTTCCTTCACACCATTTTTCACAATTGGCAATCACTTAGTAATTGATGGGAATTAATTTTCTCTACTAGACTATACACTTCTTAGGAGCAAGGTCTTTTCTGTTTAACTCAACTCCAGTGTTTAACATGGCTTCTGGCACAGTAGTAATTGATGAATAAGTGAAAAATAATTTCAGGGGGAAGGATGAAGGCATTTAGAATCACATAGAAAAGCCCAGCTCAGTTGGACACTGCCTAGCTGTGTGGCATTGATGCTTTGTGGGTCTTATTTTTGTTATATCTAAACTAGAAATGAGAATGATGCCTACACATGGGGTTGCTGTTAGGATTAGATGCACATAGTATGTGAGGGCTCCAAAAGTAACTCTCATTTACCTCCTCCTCTTCCTTCTTCATCTTCTTCACTTTCAAAAGGTTAAATGTTTTGACAGAGGTCCAAGGTATATTTTCATACATTTTGTCCAATGGGCATTTTATTCTTGAAAATATGTAATCAAAATAAATACATTCGATAAAGTTTGAATCATATGATATTGTCTATATTCAACCAATTTGACCTGCAAAAGTGGCAATTTCCATGGTTCAACCTAGTAGTTTGAAAAATAAAGCACCTAAAATCTAAAGATGAAATAGAGAAGTCCCCTCCCCTAAAAAAAAAATTACTTTGAATTAAATGAAAATGAAAATGCAACTTATCAAGATTTGTAGGATGCACTGAAAGCAGTGCTTAGAGGGAAGTTTATGGTATTAAATGCATATATCAAAAAAGAAGAAAAGATCTAAAATCAGTCATCTAAGCTTCCACCTTAGGAAATGTAAAATAGAAAAGCAAACTAAATCCAAAGGAAGCAGGAAAAAAAAAAAAAAAAAGGGCAGAAATCTATGAAACCGAATACAGGAAATCAGTAGAGAAAATCCACACAAACAAAAGCTTGTTCTTTGAAAAGATCAAGAAAATCAATAAGCTTCTAGCCAATCTAACCAAGAAAACAAGAGAGAGGACACAAATTACTAATACCAGAAATGAAAAAAGGTGTCAATGCTGTAGAGCCCACAGACATTAAAAGGATAATAAAGGAATACTATAAACAACTCTATGCCCACAAATTTGATAATTTAGATGAAATGGGCCAATTTGTTGAAAGACACAATCTGCTAAGTCTACAATCTCTTCCAGAAGATAAAACCAGAGGAAATACTCACTAACTCATTCTAAGAGGCTAGCATTACACTAATACCAAAACCAGAAAGACTTTACAAGAAAATAGACTAATATCTTACATGAACATATATGTAAAAATCCTCAAAAGATATAACAAATCAAATCAAACAATATACAAAAAGAATTATACACCACAACCAAGTCGGATTTACCTCAAGTATGAAAGGCTAGCTCAGCATTCATAAATTAATATAATCTATCACATCAATAGGCTGAAGAAGAAAAATCACATGATCATGTCAACATGAAGAAAAAGCATTTGACAAAATCTTACATCCACTCATAATAAAAACTCCCAGTAGATTGGGAATAGAAAGGAAGTTCCTCAACCTGATAAAGAAAATTTACAAAAAAAACCTAGAGCTAATACCATACATAATGGTGAGAAACTTGAAGCTTTCCCACTAGGATTAGGAAAAGGCAAGGATGTCCCCTCTCATTATTGCTTTTCAACATTGTACTAAAAGTCCTAGGCAATGCAATAAGACAAGAAAAAATATGAATAAAAGGTATACTCATTGGGAAAAAAATATAAAATTGTCTTTGTTCACAGATGACATGATCATCTGGGCACAAAATCTGAAAAAAATTCATGAAAACAACTGGAACTAATAAGCAATCATAAGAAGGATGGAGGATACAAGCTTAATATACAAAAGTCATAACTTTCTTATATGTTAGCAATGAACAAGTAGAATTTGAAATTGAAACACATTACCATTTGCATCCAAAACAATGAAATATTTAGGTTTAAATCTAACTTTATGAGGAACACTACCAAACTCTGATGAAAGAAATAAAGAACTAAATAAATAGAGATATTCCATGCTTATAGATAAGAAGAATCAATATTGTCAACATGTCAGTTCTTCCCAACTTGATCTACAGAATAAATGCAACCCCAATCAAAATCCAATCAAGTTATTTTATAGATAACAAAAAACTGATTTAAAAGTTTTTATGAAGAGGCAAAAGACTGAGAGCAGCCAACACAATATTGAAGGGGAAGAACAAAGCTGGAGGCTGATACTAAAAAACTTCAGGACTTACTATAAAGCTATAGTAAACAAGACAGTGTAGTACTGATGAAAGAAGAGACAAGTAGACCAATGGAACAGAATAAAGAGCCCAGAAACAGATTCACATAATTAAAGTCAGTTGACACTTGACAAAGGACCAAAGGCCAATACAATGGAAAAAAGATAGTTTTTCAACAAATGATGCTAGAACTTGACCACCATATGTAAAGAAAAAAGGATCTAGACACAGAACTTATAGTCTAAACAAAAATGAACTCAAAATAAACCATAGACCTAAATGTAAAACACAAAATTATAAAGTTACTAGAAGATAACATAGGACAAAATCTAGATGACCCTGAGTTTGGTGAAGACATTTTAGATACAACACAAAAAAATACAATCCATAAAAGAAAGAACTGATGAGCTGGATATCATTAAAATTAAAAATTTCTGTTCTGTGAAAGATACTGGCAAGGGAAGGAAAAGATAAGCCACAGACTGGGAAAAAATAGTTGCAAAATACCTACCTGAGAAAGGACTGTTATCTAAAATATACAAAGAACTCTAAAAATTCAATAAGAAAACAAACAATCCAACAAAAACTGGGCCAAAGACCTCAACAGGCACCTCACTAAAGAAAGTATACAGATGGCAAATAACCATATGAAAGATGCTATACGTCATACGTCATCAAGAAAATGCATATCACAAAAACAATGTGATACCACTACACACTTATTGAAATGGCCAAAATCCAGAACACTGGCAATACCAAGGTGCTGGAAAAGATGTGGAGCAAAAAGAACTCTCAATTCATTGCTAGGGAGAATGCAAAATGGTACAGCCACTTTGAAACAAAGTTGAGCAATATCTTACAAAACTAAACATACTCCAACCATATGATCCAGCACTCATGTTCCTTAGTATTTACCCAAGGGAGTTGAAAACTTATGCTGACACAAAAACCTGCACACAGATGTTTATAGCAGTTTTATTCATAATTGCCTAAACTTGTAAGCAACCAAGATACCCTTAAGTAGGTGAATGGATAAACTGTGTTATATCCATACAATGGATTATTACTCAGCACTAAAAAGGAGCTATAAAGCTATGAAAAGACACGGAGGAAACTTAAATGCACATTACTAAGTGAAAGAAGTCAATCTGAAAAGGCTACATAGTGTATGATTTCAACTATACAGTTTTCTGGAAAAGTCAAAACTATGGATGCGGTAAAGAGATCAGTGGTTCCAGGGGTTAGGAGGGAAGGAGGGGATGAACAGGCAGAACAACACAGAAGACTTTTAGGGCAGGGAACATACTTTGTATGATATCAGTATTTTGGATAGATGTTATTATATATTTGTCCAAACCCATAGAATGTACAATACCAAGAGTGAAATCTAATGTAAACTATGGAATTTGGGCAACATGATGTGCCAGTATAGTTTCATTTGTAACAAATATACAACTCAGGTGGGAGATGCTGATAATGGGACTATGCGTGTCTGGAAGCACAGGATATATGGAGAATTTCTGCACCTTCCACTCAATTTTTCTGTGAACCTAAAACTGTTCTAAAAAAATAGTCTACCTTTAAAAAACCCATACATATACAGTGATAATGACATGAGTTTGAGAGCTGCCTCCAAAGATCAAGGAGAAATAGTATGAAAAAGCAGAACAATGGAACAATGAGTTTATCTGCAATATTTTTTCTTTTGTCAAAAAAACTATAAAGTAAAACAAACAAACAAACAAAGTCTATAGGTGGTAGTAATTGCCAGATCAAGGATACGAGAAATTTGGAAATGAGTAATGTCACCAGGACAGGGCAAACTGTGTCCTATGCCAGATTTAGAGAATGCAAAGGAAGACTGAAAGCTTGTGGGAAGACAAAATAAGCAAACGAAATACAGAAGGTATAAAATATAAGGAAATCCTTCTCCTGAAAAACTTACATTCGTTGAGCACTGAGCTTCAAAAGAGTTACTCATGGAGTCATAAAGGAAGAAAATCCAGCAATTACCATAATGATCAGTTGAGATCCGTGAGATATCCTTCATCCTTAACATAAGATTTAGCAGTCCATGAAGTCACTCGGTATGCGATATTGAGGATTTTTCAAAATAGTAAAAGCAGAGCATCAGATATGTCCAGAAGTGGTGGGACAGAGGTCCAGGCAAGCACAGGGTCAATATCAGGGATATCTCATTAAACTGGTAACAGTTACCCAGCATGAGAACTAGAATTCCAGGGCGGGAGTCCAGTGCACAGAATGACTGGGAGGGAACAAAATAGAATACCCGTAGTGGAGAAACTAAGGCAGGAAAAGAATAACAGGGGCCTACTATTAAGAAAAAGGACAATCGCCAAGACAGCACCAAAGCACAAGGTCAGAGAGGTAACAGTAAGTTGGCTTTGATGGTAAGTCAGCATGGTTCAAGCTTCTTAAATTCTTCCTGACTATAGGTCAGAGAGTGGAGGCTGCAGGTAGGAAGCTGTAAGTGGTTCGAGCTGTGGGAATTAGAGGACTTCAGAGGCAGCAATCCAGTAAAGTCACCACACTACACTAAAGTTCATGCTCTCACATACTGTTGTATTATACTGATTAGCAAGTCTTTAACAGGGTACTATGTGAAAAAGGGATGTACCAGGAGTCTATCCAAGTAAGATATTCTTTAAAATATAAAAGCCCTACTGTCAAGTTGGTAGGCTTTAATGTTCACTGAAATCATCATGAATAATTGCAAGATTGGGTGGGTGGTGGTGAAAGAAGAAACTACCATTTACTGGGCACACACCATGTTTCATTTGTGTTACATACACTGCCTCATCTAACATATAAAACAATTCTATAAAATAAGTATTAATACTCCCAATATATAAGTGAAGAAACAAGTCAGGGAGGACATATAGCTCACCGAAAATAACATAGCTGGTTGAATCATAACAGTGACTCCAAATCCCACATTTTTCCAATTGTACCTCATTAATTCTTTAGATATTAAAGGGTATATTATCTTATAATGGAGAATTGTGTTCTATCTTCTTTGAAACCACAATTATTTACTGCTCCATCACTACTTCCTGATGCTAGAATATTTAATTCCATTCTTTACAATAATAATAACAGCAGCTACATGCTAAGCAATAACTATATGTTTAAAGGGAACTATACTACAATGGAAACCATACTCCATATAATACACTCATCGTTTTACATAACTGTCTCTTTGCAATCTTTGAGATAACAACCCTTACCCTCTTTGTAAGATTAGAAAACTGAGACTCAGAGAAGTCATGCCAAGATCTTGTAGCCTTTTCTACTGGGTATTGTCTATAAAGTACACAGCTCTCTTACCATGTCATCTCTCTCTCTCATTTTTATCTCGGTCCTTTCTTGTTCTATTACTTTTACTGCAATTCTCTGCTTTTATACCAGCATATCTGTGCTTTAACAGCCCCTCCCCTAAAGGAAAGTGCTGTTGTCTTATCATGGACAAACTAGTGCATCTATTTTCACCTACTTATTGCTCAGAGTCTTTTGCTTGAACTTTTTTCTCTACCTCTGCTTTTTGTTTTAAGTTTCAACTTGAGTTTTCAAATCTTTAAGTTAACATTTGCATTGTTTCAGATAGTTGAGGCTGTCAAAGAAGCTTGATCCTCAGTTACTTGGAGTTACTTTAAATTCTGATTGCAGTGTACTCATTACTTTTGTAATTTTATATTAAACAGCTAATTACTTTGCATATATAATTATTTCCATTACCATTAACCTTATTCCCTTAATTACCAGTATGGCCGAGAGTCATACCAGTTGTTCTCAATCAAGAAGTAGTTGGGAAACACTGGATTTATCCTAATCAGTCATGAGGGGTAATGCTATCCACTTGTTACTAATAATAAAGGACCAATATTTTAAATAGATTAAAAATTATCCCTTTAACAAATCATTTTTGATCAAGCATTATGATAAGATGTCCTGAATGGAAAAGAAAGAGGTAGCGATAAGGCTAGTATAACCCATAGCCTATCTTATACTGCTATAGCCCCTAATCTAAATGTGAACATGGACGTGTTCTACATGTGAGTGTTTTACGTCACAATGTCACATATATCTCAGAGAATAAAGATTGAAAATGATTGGTTTAGTCCAGAAAAAATCAATTCAAATATATCCAGGGCCAGATGGAGCTGTAATGTATATGAAGCTTTTGGCAAAAGGAACAAGGCAGAGGAGAAGGGGAAGTAGTGAACTGAAGAGTACATGTGTCGGATCAAGTCTTTCAATCCAGTTTTGTTTTTGTTTTAAATATTGGCAAAACAAAAATCTATAATCCAGATTGGACTGCTGGCTCAATTAGGACCATGTTCATACTATGCTTAAATAAAGTTCTTTAGTTTCAATAATTAAAAGTAAAATAAAGCAGTACTTTATTTCTTTCCAACTGTGCAGTAGTAAGAACTTCTGTAGTGAGCATTCATAATTAAGAGTGCTCAGCACCTAAATCCCCTTCCTCTGATTAAGAAACTCCTCCTCATGAGACTTAACGGGAGCAGAGTTCACCTTCTTCTCTAGAAGATGAAAATGTCAGATACTCATTTTCTGAGCCTTTCTGCAGTAAGTCATGGCACATGACACCTTCATCAATAGACATACTTTCCCAGAATTAGGGGTCTCACACAGGAACATTCTCTGGCAGTAGCAGTGAGGTCAGGAAATCCAGCCTCTGGGGTAGCAGCAGCAATGCCAGCTATGTTCACAGAGTAAGAATTGCATTAGGCATAAGACAGAAAATAGTAGGCCTGAGACAGCTATACTGTCTGCCTACCAGGTCTGCCTACCAGGTTAGCCCTTGGCTAGTATCTAGGAACTTGGATCTTGGGAGGGTTCCCCCCATTCCCTAATACAAATGGTGCACTGTGCCTAAACTTTTTGTACACGCAATATGGTTTATGCCAAATACGTGCTTTCCTTCTGGGAGCCTGGAATTCTGGTATATGCCAGTCAGGGGATGTCTACAAGACCATCCCCCATTAAAAACCCTGGGAACTGGGTCTCTAAACAGTTTCCCTGGTAGATAACATTTCACACATGTTGTCGAAACTCATTACTAGGAAAATTAAAAGCATCCTTTGTGACTTCACATAGTGGACTCTTGGAAACTTGCACCTGGTTTCCTCAAACATTGTCCCATGTACCTTTTCCCTTGGCTGATTTTGTTGTGTATTCTTTCACTGTAATAAATCATAGCCATGAATACAACTACATCCTGAGCCCTGTGATTCCTGCTAGCAAATCATCAAAACCAGGCATGGTCTTGGGGACACCAAACATAGGAATCAATGGCAGTGGTAGCCTTAACAGTCCATTTAAGTACTGCAATTTGGCTTTGCAGATGTGAATGTTTCCTAAACCTCCTGGCAATTTTGTGAGCTAACAATATTTTAGTACTCCCTCTCTTCAGTCAAAATTGATTTCTGTTGCTTGCAACTTTAGAACCATGTCCGATACAACCTCCAAGTTGGTTTAGAATCTTCTCACGGTTGTTCATCATTTTGAATGCCTCTAATGTTACCCTTTCCCTACTCAAGTGGCTTCACATTACCTATGCAAGAATCTTGACATTCAAGAATCTTCAGAAGTTAGAATTATCTTACTAATGCTGTAGCGCCTCTCTAGTTCCCAACACTGTGTCTCCACTCCAGCTAAGTTTGCCTACTGAATTTCCCACATAATCTCTTCCTTCTTCTTCTTTGTGTCTTTTGCTCACGCTGGCCAGAATCTACCTTCAACTTTATGCTATTAATCTCTAAATCAGTTGTAATTAATTAATGGATTTTTGTCTATAGGTTCACTGGTTGGAGAACAATGAAAACCCAGGATTGGTATCACCTTCTAGTGTCCAAATAGTGATTAATACTAACTCTTCTGTCTGCCCATCTCAGACCCTGACCTCCTGTTGACACTTATTTATGAACTGTTGGGCCCTTATATGCAGTGGGCCCTTACTTAGTCAACTTCAAGATTCAAATAACTGATATCTACTTTACTTGTAACTGTCTAGCTCTCCTAACCCTGATACCTACCTGAGACATCCTCAACTCTACCACCATGTAAAGCCCCACCATGAGAATACTGCTTGTTCTTTTACTATCAACAATCCACATTTTCTCAGGGACCAACATAAACTCATGTTTCCTAGATAAATTTGTAGGTAAATCTCTGTTCTCCAGCAGCCCCCTCATAAAAGATTAAGTACAAACTGATTATAGCTGATTACTGGCTTGGATTATTAACTGTGGAGATTATTAAGGAATATCATACTAAGAATTCATACAATAAATAAAAACATAAGGTGATAGAGGAGAAAGACATGAGAAACCATCAAAGATGACAATAAATACTAACATAAAAGATACTTTAAGTATATTGTTGGAAATTTACATATTCCTAGAACAAAATTATGCGTAGTATTAAATAAAACACTCTATAAAAGCAGGGACACCAAAAAACCAGAAAAGAGTAGAAAGAGTGGCCCTTTGAAGCAGATGGACAAGGTAGGATCCTACCAAGGGCGGAAAACAGCTGTCACCTATAGCTAAATATTTGTCTATCAATACCCCAATTCACAGCTATAGCCAAAAGAATGGCTTCAAGAAATACAAACCTAGGCAGTTCCACAGCAGATTTCTTCCACCAAGTCCTGTGAGGATCTTTCCCTGGTATCATTTCATATGCTTAGTTATACAAATGTGTATTTTTCAATGGCAGAGGCTCCACGTAGTGTTTGTCTGCTTCTCCCTTACCTTGGACCTCATCCCCTCTCTCATACACCTCCCTTGCTATTCTTTAGGTGAAGAGTAGAGGAAGAAGCAATAAATTTAAAAATCTCAAAGACAAGCCATAAGCTTTTAAAATTTCTACTTAGACTTAATTCATTACTAACCAGTTTTATGATAGTTGCTGCAAAAATTTAATTAGTGGCTAGATTTCTTTTCAAAACCCATATAGTATCATGTCTGATCTCACTCCAGTAAAATATTTCATTTTTAAAAATTCTACCACGATAAACATTTTTGAATTCTTAAAACCATCCCCAAGCTGATTCACCAAAGTACTGTCATGTTTCATAAAGTTTTTAATTTTATAAACTATTTGAGAAAAGAAACTGGTCCTTCAAATTATATTCCACAGTAAATAACACAGAGGTATACGTATACATATAGTAGGCAATTAATAAAAACAACTTTTAATGATTACACTCAGTTTCTGGAACTAAAGAACTTTCTGAAAGCACAGAGAAAACACAATCACATATAATATAACAGGTAGTAGTCTTTATGAAGCACTTGAAAAGTGTTAGACCATTCTCACCCCCAACTCATACTCTCCTACCCTCCAAAAGATTTTTTAAAGTTCTGTGTAATGGATAAGAGGTATAGGTTATAGAGTCAGACTCCTTGGCCAAATCCTAGCTCTCAAGCTCATTTGTTATGAGATCTTCAGTGAATTTACTCAATCCCTCTAAGCTTCGGTTTTTTAATGTGAAAAAATAAGGATAATAATGTTTCTTATAAGCCTATCTTAATAAATAAATAGGATAGCACTTACCATATTACTTTTCCCAAACTAAATACTTAATAAATGTTATTATTTCCAAAATGTTTGAGAATTAATCATTCATGGGGGGGGAGGTTTAGGAGGGAATAATACATTAAACTTCAATTAAATCTTAGTCAGCTTTGTACCATTTCAATACTTCTATCATCACCTCACACATATGAACATTCAAAAATGGCTACAAAATGATGAAAGACTGAATATATCAATAAATTAGTTTGATCTTGGTATAAATTTCATTATCAAATATTTTCTCAGGACAAGTGACAGCATGAAGGCACTAAAGCCTAGAGGGCTTAGGAGAGGGGTACTACAGGATTGATAGCAATCAAGATAAACTTGGCTTAATTCAAAATTTAAGTCTTTGGGCAAAATCGTCATTTCACACATGTACTCTAAATAAACTGACAAAAATTCAAACAAAAATAAAATTATCTTTTAATAAGCACAAGTGTGAGAATGAAAATCCATGGCATGAAGCTTTTATATACATTCTTAGAAAATGTAGAAAGAGATAGTAAAGTGATATAGAAGTAAAGCTGGAATCCATTAATCTATGTAAAATAATTCTCCAAAGAGTGAAAATAACTTCCCAGGAAAGAAAATCATTTTAATAAAAAGATGTCAAGATTTTTCAGAAAGCAGTTTAGGTATTTTGGGAACATTTTAAAAGAAAACAAAAAACATGCTATTTAGGTAAAAAATAAAAATATATTAAAAAGATAAAAGCATTTAAGAATAAGTGTGTATAATATATAAATATATTTATTGTTGGTTACCCATGAATACTAACACTGAAATATCTTTTTCAACCAATGTAAAAAGATACTCCAAAATTACATCTGATTTCTAATACTGACTCATTTTACCACAGTTTGAATAAGTGCTATCATAAACATTACTTTTTCTATATATACTATGGAGAGTTTAAATGGCGATCTGAATAGTCTCTAAGTACTTCTGCATTTGTACAACACATAAGATAGCATTATTTTTCTAATGCTTAAATTCTCAGAAACATTGTTAGAGGCTGTCACTAGGGAGAAGTCTTGTTATCTGGAGGCTAAATTTAAATTACCATAAACCTTACAACTGCACATTTCTATAAACAAAAATATATCAGAAAATATAACTTAAAACACAAGACAAATATTTCCCCTTCTAAATTAGTCATAAGTTTCTGAAAAAACAACCAGTCAATATGTGTAAAATATACTGTTCAAGGTAATTTTAAATTTTGCATCATAAATATACCACATGTAAAATGAAAAATAAGCCATATTATACTTTAAACAACCAATAATTAAGGCAAATGGGTATTTTTCTTTTCAGCTAAATGTAGTAAACACTTAATTTCCTCTTCATGCATAGATATAGCCAATGACTTCTCTCCATCTGTGAAATCCCTTTTTGTTCTGAGCATCTTCACACTGTAGTTGTTCTTTAACAGTTCCCATAGAAATACTCAGGGATAATGGTTACAGAATTATACTTGTATAGTTCCTTAGGACAATTACTCACCTATTCTATCATGTTTATAAACCAAGAAGCTACGTCTGTTTAACTCACTGACTTTGCAGTTTTAATCCTTCCCCAGAGGAAATCTATGTGTGGGTAATTTTTGCTCTAGGGTGCTTGCAGATTTGTTCCTGATAATAAGAAGTGAACAGCTAAGCTACGGCATGCAAATTCCTGCTCTGGGAGCATGCTTTTTTAATGCTGTAACTGTTATTATTTCAAAAACAAATTAAAGAAGGGAGTTCTGTAGAAAGCCAATTAACCAATTTAGGCAGTAACAATGCAAATCACTGCCCCTTACTTTCACCCAACATGATGTTTTGTGATTCTAAGATGTCAGTCTCTAAGTGGACATCTATAGCAAGTGATTGTTTAAAGTGACTCAAAGTTATTATACAAGCATTCCAGAGGGACACATACATTCAATAAATCATATTTTTTTTATTTACTTTCACTTCCCACCTCTGCCATTTGGTTTTATTCCATGTGACTTTGTGACTTTACTCCTTCAGCACTATTAAAAACAGAATTGGAAAACTTTGTAGAAAGTGCACAAGGCTAGAAACCATAAGAATAAGATTTTAACCCCAGCTCTATAGTAAAGAAATATTTAGCCCAAACTCCAGTTACATGACAGAATGGCCATAAAGAAGTCTTTAATTTCTTATATTAAAAACTTTAGGCACATTTCAAAACAAAGCTAATATGTATGGATGATTTTTCTATTTGTTTTGTTCTTTAATTTTCATAGACTTTAGCCTTCATTATAATAAGCCATCTGGAGTCAATTTCAATAGGAAATATTTGGAGACCTAGCTCAAATGATATCTGGTCCCTGAATTTTTCACACCTCCTTTAGACAATTTCCTCCTAACTCCTCCTCAGTAATTCTCATTTAAAATAATTAAGTTTGTGGAATCAAAGTTCAATTGGGTATAATTCATGAAATCACCTCCACCAATGCATAAACATGAATACAGTGATGAGGAGGAAAAAATAAACACAATGTAATAGATAAACATTGACAATGACAAGTAGGTAAGGACCATTTATAAGAATTAATCCATTTCTGAGCATTTCATTTAGTATTAAAAAATCAACCTAAGCATTTCTATAACATGAAAGATGTATAATTTATTTCAAATTTTACGTAGCACACAAGTGTGTTTTAAGAATTGTATCCATATCTGAGCACTTATAAACATAAAAAAATTTTTTTAAGTATAAAAATAAATGGACCACTTGAATAAACTCTAAAAATTGTAGGACATTATAATGAAACATTAGAGGAGAGAGCCAATTAATTGCAAGATAGAAAGAAGACTAAGGAAAAGAGAGGAAGCCTGAAAATGAGAAGAGCAAAATGCCACAGGACAAATAAAAAGCAAGCACCAAATGAAAATAACAGTACAACACAGGAAAAACACATCATAACTGATCTCTGTAAAGTTCTTGGATAGTTTGTTCCCCTCCTTCTGCACCCACTTTATTCTATCAATAACAATTCTGTCCTTTACATCACAAAGAAGATTGTTCCTCTATTTTTAGCCTTTCAGTACCATTAAGAAATCACAAGGACATATACTTAGTGAAATCTAAATATACCTTAATAAACTTACATGAGGTCTTGGGCAAGTAACAATGTTGTTCTTACAAGAATATGATTATTTAACTTATTAAATATTATATTTGGAAAGAATAATTTTAATTGTGTTGAGAGTATAAAATTTGAATAAATAAAATGCATTAGTATTTTAGCATTAATATTTAAGATCTGCCAACACAGTGTATGTTTTCCTTTCATAAATCTAGAGGTATCTACTATCTGGAATGGCACCTATCCCTTATATCTCTTAACCAGTTTCCTCTACCCAGCTCCTTGACTAAACTTCTTAATGATAAAGAGTCTCACTTTTTACCTTAATATCCCTGCAACCACTATAAGGCCCAATACATTCTAGGGACTATTATACACTTTTTAGATGGACAGGTGGTTTAATGGATTGCTGGACTAGACTTACAAAAGTGAAAGAACAAGGAAGGGGGGGGGAAGAATTCCATTTCTAGGCTGTGAATTCCTTGAGGAAAAGCTCTTTTATTATTCATATTTATCATTTTAGCAATTACTGTGATATCTGGTACGTATCAAATCTTCAAATAATGTCTGCAGAATGAGTAAGTGCTTGATTTATGTTAAAATTTCAGAGTATGTGACTCATAATAATTTTTACTGTTAATTAGAAATTTAATCCATCTTTTCATAAATTATTTTTTTCTGCTTTAACATTGGTCCCTATAAATACATTTCTATAAACTAAAAGAAACTAATTTCACAATTATATGAAATACTATTATTTTAATCGCCATCTCTTTTCTTATTCATTCAGTAATATTTTCCCTGAAAAGTATTTTATGTACACTGCAACATCAGTATTGTCCACTGTTTTCTGCAAATACTTCATTTGCTTTCACTTTATGTAAAGAAATTTCTTTATTTAATCAAGTCAGTCCATCTTTTCTTGACTGACTTGTTATTTTTTCCCTTCCATATATTTGATAATATTAAATTTTACTTTTACTAATTTATCGGTGCCTTGTTTCTTTTTTTATTTTACTGTTAATCCTGTTGGAATTTATTTTTTAAGCTGTTAGTTGAGAATCTTAATGTTTCCTACTCCAGAAGAAAAATTCCAAACACCATTTATTAAATATTATTTCTCTAACAAATCTGAGTTGTCTCCTTGATAATATCTTATATTCTTACACACAAGAAAGTCTTATTTTCAGGGAAATGCATATATCAGATGGAGAATAACTAAAGGACAGTGACATTGCCTATGTTAACACTTTGTGCTGCATCTAGTACAGTGGAATATACTGCTAGGCTTTCTAGTAACAAAACTCAATTGCTTTACTTGTGCTGAGATTTAAATATAATATTGGAACTGCATACGTTGTTCTCCCACGGTACACTAGAAGACCCTTGAAGTCAAAGCAACCTGACTCACGCATTTTCATATCCCACATGATAAGCTTAGTGCCCAGGGCAAAGACTCAATAAGTATTTGCTTAAATGAATATGGCAAGATTGAAAGAGACTCCCATGAGAAGAAAGATAGTTTAAATGCACAACGGTGGAAGACTGTTCCATGTAATAAAGGAAGTGAAGTGGCAGCAGAAAAGTTTTACAAAAAACATAAAACTACAAAAGTACACATTTCATCAACTCTCTATTCATACCAATTAGTATATTACTGATTTTCAAGCAACTCCCTTATACATTAGGTTACAATGGTTCATGCTTCCAATAACGACAAAAATCACTATGGCAGAACATACTTCAATCCTCACTACTCATTAACTACTACATACTAATTCTTCAGTCAAAAATTCTCATCTCTAATATGACTTGAGAATGTTTCATTTATAAATGGAAACTTGTTACCCTAAATTTCAAATTCTGAAACCTCATGACTATATTCAGTGTTTTTAAAGGAATTTTAATTTCAACTTCATTAAATAAAATTTGTGAATCAAAGGCCTGAGGAAATATTCACTAGAAATATGTTAAATTCAGTAAGACACTATTTAGAGAACATACGTAATTTCTATTAAGATGAGTTGTAAAAGGTTGTGATGCAATTTTACATTGGCTTCAAAATATTAATTTATCAGGAAAACATTCTCCATTTCAAATAACATCTAATTAATTAGTGAACTCCAAATCAAATGCACATACCTTTCATAGACCAATGCTAATATTATTACCAATCAATCCTCTTCCTCCCCATCTCAAAAAAAAGTCCTGCCTACTTTTATATCATTCTCAATAGGTGAGACGACTTCTTAATTATGAATTTAATTTATAAGGCTCTTAGATATGTCTAGGTACATTATATGTCTTTTCAATAAGAACTGGTTGGCAAGCAAACAGATTAATCATGAAAGGCAAAGGATCCAAGTCTTTCAACTTTGAAACCAAATTCCACTGACACAGAAAAATAAGAAGAGTTCACAGGAAGGAAATTTTAAAGAAGGTTTGGTGACTCCTGTTATTGGCCAGAGGGGAAGAACATGTAATGTTGGCTCTTGACACTCTGAAAAGTAACTATGTAGATAAGTGAGTGATTCTCTGTAGGGTTGACTTAGTTAAGCAGAAAATGGTATTTTCTTGGAGCACATCATCTAAGACAGTCAGAAACTTAACAAATCTCAACCACTAAGTGGGTCTACTGATTCAAGTTAGCAGGCAAGGCAGGGTGGGGTGGGGGGGTAAACAGAAAATAACTAATATGTACTAAGTATCATTAGCACCATTTTGGAATTTTGGAAATTTTGAAGTTTTTAAGAAACACATAGAAAATCACACTGCTAACTGGAGGAGGTGTCAGTTTAAACACAAGTTTCTCTTATGCCAAACAGTATGCCCTTTCCAGTGCAACATATCCACAAATGATTCTATCAGAAGAAATCTATAAAGTCCTAGGTAGAAAATTAAAGAACACTGATTCCTAGGTAATATTTTCATCTCTCCTACTCATTGAAAGTAGTAATATAGGAAAATAAATATGGAAAAGGAATAGCTGGTTATGTAGATGGATTTATACAACAACATTTGGCTCTGAACAACTCTTGAGATTGATTCCACTGTGAGATTCTCCTTAGCCTTGACAGAGTTTGGATGTGCTGTCCCCT
This sequence comes from Cynocephalus volans, assembly GCF_027409185.1. Taxonomy (NCBI): domain Eukaryota; kingdom Metazoa; phylum Chordata; class Mammalia; order Dermoptera; family Cynocephalidae; genus Cynocephalus; species Cynocephalus volans. Next base: position 99,201,042 of record NC_084460.1, on the reverse strand, counting down.
CAAAACTCATGAGGAAATCTGATCCTCAATGTGAAAGTGTGGGAAGCTGTTTGAGTCATGGGGGCGGATCCCTCATGAATAGATTAATGCTCTCCCTAAGTGGGGGGATTAATGAGTGAGTTCTCACTCTTAGTTCCCGTGAGAGCTGGTTGTTTAAAAGAACCTGGCACCTCCTCTCCCTTTTGCTTCCTCTTGCCATGTGATCTGCTTGTACCTGCCAGCTGCCTGCCGCTTTCCACCATGAGTAGAAGCAGCCTGAGGCCCACGCCAGATGCAGCTGTCCCAGAATCGTAAGCCAAATAAACCTCTGTTCTTTATAAATTACCCAGTCTCAGCTATTTCTGGTATAGCAACACAAAAACAGACTAATACAAGCCTAGTCATATAGACTGAAAATACCATGGTCGGCAAGATACTAACAAAGTCATTTAAACCTCAAATTTGAGGGGAAAATTAAAAAGCCACACGTAAAAGAGAATACGTATAACAATGACAACAAAGGACAATACAATTACTGTAATTATGAGGAAACAAGTTTCAGAACAACAATTTTGTCCTCATGTTTAGTGAAATAATAAATACAGTAAAGCAAAGCAATGAAATGATCTTGAAACTTTAAAACAAAGAGAAATATTATGAATGGAACTTTGTGATCATGCCCTCTTGTGCCAACACACATACATACACACACACTCACATTAGTACTCTCTGAGAATAAGTCTTGTTTCCAGGGCCTTGTTTCCTCAAGCACCCAGAGCAGTGAAATGGACTTATCTGTTCGATAAATACTTGCTGAATGAATGGAAACAAATGATAGAGAAAGTGGAACTATTCAATTATACTTGGTTCCATCAAGGAGAACGATCTTTCAAGCTGGAAAAGGTATAATAAACATGGTTAGAAGCTAACTTAATCCTAAGATAAAAAGACAGGAAGAGTGCCTAGCTGTCTAAAAGAATTTCAAGTCCTCACTCCCAAACAAATTCTAACCCAGAATTTTCTCATGAAGTATAGATATGATCACTGACTATGCCAGAAGGTAGAAACTGAAAAATAAACCCTGATTCCCAAGAAGAGTACACAATAGAAACTATAGAGAATAAAGTCATGTAATCCCTAAAAAAAGCTTTAGAACATTCTTTTAAGAACAATTGTTTAACAGATGATTTGTGAACTCATAAAAGGAAGTACTGATCACCAAAAGCTATCATGAGTTCATTAAGAGGTCATGACAGATTTTAATTTTATTTTTTATGAATTACTAATCCAGAAAATTATGAACATTGCAAAGTTATTAACAGTAATAGCCAACACTCACTGAGCACTTACTTTATACCAAACATTGAGTGTTATTTCAATCCTCATAATAACACTATGAGGAAAGATATTATTATTGCCATTTTAAAGATGAGGAAACTGAAGCATACAGGAACTACTTATGGAAAGATTTTAAAATATACCTGTCCTTTGAACAACCAATCCTATTTCTAGAAATTGTTCCTAAGTAAAAAATAACTAAAGATTTGTGAAAGTATTCAGCTGATTTATTTATAATAACCCTAATGAGAAACAACCAAAATGTCCAACAAAAAGGAAGTGTTAAAACAAATCATATAACCAATAAACTATAAGGCATCTATACAGTGGAATACTCTTCATATAAAATAACTCTAGAGACAAATGCTTGACACTGAAAGATATTTACAACATATTTAAATGAAGCAATCATTATAAATAGCATGCAAAATAGGATTTTATTTTTGTAAAAAACAAGAAAGAGAAGAGAAGGGAAGGAGAAAGTAAAGGAAGAGGATAGAGACAAAAAGAAAAGGAAAAAAAAGTGCATACACTAATAAACTTTTTACATGATCGACTTTATTTTCTTTAGTTTTATTTTTAATTGGCATAATTGTACATACTTATGGGGTACAATGGGATGTTTTGATACATGTATACATTGTATAATGATCAAAATAGGGTAATTAGCATATCCATCACCTCAAACATTGACATGATCCACATTAATAAGTACATTGCACATCTTGGTCCAATACACACATGCATATATAAAAGTACTTAAAATATTTTCACAGACTAATACTTATCCTTTCTGTGTGCAATGCTATACAATGTTTTCCACTTTATACTAGCCTATTTTCTTTTCTTTTTTTTTTTTTTTTCGTGACCGGCACTCAGCCAGTGAGTGCACCGGCCATTCCTATATAGGATCCGAACCCGCGGCGGGAGCGTCGGCACGCTCCCAGCGCCGCACTCTCCCGAGTGCGCCACGGGCTTGGCCCCTATTTTATTTTATTTTTTAATGCTAGCTGTAACTCACTAAATTAACTTCCCAGTCCTGAGTAGCATCCTGAAGTTTGAAAAACACTGATCTAAAGAATGCCTAGAAGGATATACAATAAAGTATTAATAGAGGATGTAACTGAGGACAATTTAAAAATTCCTTTTTGCTTTTCTAAAATTTTTAATTTTCCTGAGTAAATGAGAAATATAATAATATTTTATGTAAAAAAAAGTATTAGAGACGGTAATTGTAAAGACAATAATTAATAGCAGTTTATGTGAAAAATTAATACAAGTTCATGGGAAAAACATCTAGGTACTTTAATAGACCTCAAATTCAAAATGAAACAACAATGTGCCTTAGGTGCCAAAAGAACTAATATAATCTTAATCATAATTAAAACACACACACACACACACACACGCACAGTCACACAGTCACACAGTCACACACTCCATCTAAAACAAGGCTGGTGAGAGTTCCACAGCTTTAGTATATTCAAACTTTGTCTAGAAACTTGTGTTCACTTCTGCGTAACACATTTTCAATGAAGAACGTCCAGAGGAGAAGCAGTATAACAGTCTAGAAATTATACCATATGAAGAATAGTCTACAGAGATCTTTAGCCTGATGTCTCTCTCAAATAACTGAAAGACTTTCATTTAAATAATGGTCACAGAATAGAATTAAGATCCAATTCATTTAAGTTATGGAAAAGGTAAATCCGGGTAGAATTTAGCTTCATATAAAGATGAATTCTATCACTATGTAGCAATGGAATACACTGCCTCATGTAGGAACAATGGACCCTCTTTACACCAACATTCCTCATGACAACCTTACCCCTTACTTCAAGAAAACAACTTGAATTTTTGAGTACCTCTAGGCTAGTAATATCCACTTCCCAGATCTCTGTCCTAATCTATACAGACTTTCACTAGGCTTTCTTACCATAGCTAAATGAACAGATCTAGCTACCTTGGGAAGGTAATCAAGTCCCTATCAAGAGCAGTGATCAGATATATGAGGGAGAACCAATTATTGGGAATATGGTAGAAAAGAACTTAAGAGAGAGCTGGACTAGCCTACCAGTACTGTATTTTTCTAAAATAAACACTGTATGACTTTTATCCTAATGAAGAGAAACCCCCTTTCTGACATCAAAATATACATAATTTGATAAGGATAAAATTAGGATTTGTAAGAGGGAATTTAGAGTGTAATTCCTAAATAAAAATATTTTAGTTCTACCATATGTGCTTGTAACTCTGTTGGAGATATTTTATGTGTATAAAAACACATACAAATATAATTTTATTCCCTTCTGAATCTTCTTTTTACACAGAAGGCATCTTCTCACACATATTGTTCTGTAGTTTGCTTTTTTCACATAATAAATCTTGGAGAATTTTTCATGTCAGTATTTAAATAGTTCCGTCATCATTTCATACAGCTATATAATATTACATTTTATGGAAGTGCCATTGTTCATTTAAAGTCCTTAACTGATGGTTATTCAGACTGTTTCTAATCTTTGCTATTACAAATAATGTAAAAATAATCTTATAAATATATCATGTCTCACATATAAGAACAAGTATGGAAATAGAAATGCTGTGTTGAGTATATGTATGGGGGATTTTCATAAATATTAACAAACTGCTCTCCAAAAAACTGATATTTTATATTCCCACTAGCAATCTATAAGTCCCTGAGTTCCCTTAGCTTCAACAATGCAGAGAATACTAGTATTTTAATCTGAAAAGCCTCACATTCCAAGATAGAATAAACATAAACCATAAAGACACAATGTTCTAAGAGGTCCTCAACCTAAGAGTGCAGACAGTGGACAATATTCTAAAAGCATCATTGGGAATTATGACTTCACCAAAGTGCTGTGAAAGAAAATGAAGTTAAAGTAGTAACATTAATATAATGAAGTACACGTGTTTAGAGATGGGTACATGGATGTTCTGTGTATAAAACCCAGTTTTGCTTAATAAAACCCCTCAAAACCCAAATTCTGTTTAAGTTGATAATTAAGAAATAGACCTCACATGGAGTGCAGTCACCTGGGACTTAAGCATGACTACTGTTTCCTAAGATTCAATTTTCTCATTGGGAAACTTACTAATTAGAGTTGACACACCATGCTGCTTGGTCACAGCATGCACATTCCAGAAAAACAGAAATACTCCATCCTTCCCTTGATCCTTTCTTTAACTGCCTCAAAGTACAAATGAAACAAGACTGCCAAACAGCATGATACAATTTAAATGCATCCATTTTAAATGCATCCATTTTTCCTTTGTTCATAACATAGTTTTAGTTCTGGCCACCCATATAGAGCGTGTGATTTCCCAGCTTCCACCTGCAATCACATGTAGCCATATGACAAAGTTCTAACCAATGGAATGTGAAAATTTGTCACCACTTGCTTAAAAGGAAGTTGTTTACCTTTATTGCTGCTATTTCTCCCTTTTCTCAAATTACGATGCCGATATGATTACTTCTCAGAGCAGAAAAGTGTAGCAATTCAAATGTAAGTAACCATATTTGAAAACATTTAAATTCATTTCTTTTTTTATTCAAACATAACGGATTATATATATTTGTGGGATACAGAGTTGAATATCAATACTTATGTACAATACATTGATCAAATTAGGATAATCAGTGTACTCATCATTTTAAAACATAATCATTCTTTCTGTCCATTAACCAGTTTCTCACTAATTCCCTCTCCTCCTGCTCCTTTTCCACCTCCAGTAACCACAGATCTGTTCTCTCCTTCTGAAAGTTCAATGTATTATTGTGATTGCTGTTTCTTTCTATTTGTTTATGTTTTTGCTCCCACTTATGAGTGAGGACATGTAGTATTTCTCTATCAGTGCCTGGCTTATTTCACTTAACATAATTTTCCCCAAGCTCATCCATGTTTCTGCAAATGGTAGCATTTCATTCTTTTTATTGCTGAGTAATGGTCCACTGTATATATATACGACATTTTTCTTATCCAGTCATCTATCAGTGGAAATTTAGGTTGGTTCCAACTCTTGGCTACTGTAAATAGAGCTGCTATAAACATTGGAGTGAAGGTAACTTTTCAATTCAATGATTTCCATTCCTTTGGGTATATACACAGTAGTGGGATTGCTCCATCAGTTGTTAGTACTATCTGTAGTTGTTTGAGAAGCCTGCATACTGGTTTCCATAATGGCTATACTAATTTACAGTCCCACCAACAGCATAGAAGGGCTTCCCTTTCTTTGCCACAATTTATTATTCCCTGTCTTTATGATAACAGCCAGTCTAACTGGGGTGAGATGGTATCTCAGTGTACTTCTGATGCATTCCCTGATAGTGATGTTCAGAATTTTTTTCAAGTACCTGTTGGCCATCTGTATGTCTTCCTTTGAGAAATGTCTACTCAGCTCCTTTGCCCATATTTAAATGATTATTTGCTTTTTTTTACTGTTAAGATGTTTGAGTTCCTTGTATATTCTGGTAATTGGCCCCTTTTCATATACATGGTTTGCAAATATTTTCTCCCATTCTGTAGGTTGTCTTTTCACTCTGTTGATTGTTTCCTTTGCTATGCAGATTTTTAGTTTGATATAACCCCATTTGTTTTTCTTTTGTTGCCTGTGCTTTTGAAAACTTATTCATAAAGTCTTTGCCCAGTCCTACATCCTGAAGTATATCTCTTATGTTCCTTCTAGGAGTTTTATAGTTTTAAGTATTATATTTATGTCTTTAATTGATTGTGAGTTGATTTCAGTATAAGGTGAGAGGTACAGGTCTAGTTTCATTCTTCTACACATAGATACTCAGTTTTCTCACAACTATTTATTAAAGAGGCTGTCCTTTCCCCAATGTATGTTCTTGATGCTTTTGTCGAAGATCAGTTGGCTGTAGGTGCATGGGTTGATTTCTGGGTTCTCTACTCTGTCCATTGGTACCATGCTGTTTTGGTTACTCCAGCTTTGTAGCCCTAATTTGAAGTCAGGTACACTAATGCCTCCAGCTTTTTTTTTTTCCTCAGGATTGTTTTGGCTGTTCAGGGTATTTTGCTGTTTCAGATGAATGTTAGGATTGTGTTTTCATTTCTGTGAGGGATGTCATTGGTATTTTGATGGAGACTGCAATGAATCTGTAGATCGCTTTGGGTAGTATGGACATTTTCACATTAATTCTTCCAGTCAATGAACATGGAATGTCTTTCCATCTTTTTGTGTCCTCTTTAATTTTTTTCAGTAGTGATTTGTAGTTCTCATTGTAGAGATCTTTCACCTCCTTAGTTACATTTATTCCTTTTTTTTTTTTTTTTTTTGGTGGCTGCTGTAAATGGGCTTGCTTTCTTGCTTTCTTTTTTCTGCAAGTCCATTATTGGAATATAAAAAAGCTACTGATTTTTGTATGTTGATTCTGTATCCTGCAACTTTATTGAATTCATTTATCAGCTCTAAGAGTCTTTTTGGTAGAGTAGGCTTTTCTACATATAAGATCACATCATCAGCAAACAGGGACAATGTGACTTTGTCTTTTCTAGTTTGGATAACCTTTCATTCTCTTGCCTGACTGCTCTGGCTAGTACTTCCAATACTATGTTAAATAGGATTGGTGAGAGTGAGCATCCTTGTCTTGTTCCTATTCTTAAAGGAAAATTTTCTCAATTTTCAGTGGTTTATATAACAAATTTGGCATCTTTGCTTGAATTAAACAATAACAGATAAGACTTATTTAGAAAAGATATTGAAATCCGTTCAAAAACATTATTGAATATGTACTCTGTACTGGACTCGGGGATACAAAGGTGAATAAAAACTGTCCCTGTTTGGGAGAAGATCACAAGCAAATTTCATTAACTGTGCCAATATATACAGATAGAAGTTTTTCATTCCAATTGTGTAAAAAATACTTCCTTTCAATAACAATTACTTGAATAATTATTTTAAAACTACACATACACGCACAGAATCATATATACATAATACACCCTATCCCTTTAAGACATGGATCCTTTAAGAATAAGTTTTCATTGTGCATAAAAATGTTTCAAAATTTAAAAAAATTGAATAATGAATGTTCACATTACATATACTCTAAAATTAACATTCCTGAAGTAAGATACCAAAGTTTCTTAGGCCTTTAAATATGAACTATGTGCTCAATAAAGATGGTAAAATGCTTTAAAATAACAGCATGAACACTGACCTCTTCCTTACTATTCTGAATGAATTCATTCTAATTATTAGAGAGAGAAAAATATGGTTTAATGCTTTGATATTATATTTCAATTTAACATTTTCACCTAAAGAGTGAAACATAATAGGATTCTTTAAAGTGCTATTATCTAACTGAAAATGACAAATATTTAACCCAATAAGAAAAAAAAAAAACACTATATATACTATATATTAATCTTATATAACATTCACTTAAAAATGTTATCAAAATCAAATGTTTTATTTGTTGTAACTAATGCATTAAAATCCTGGAGTAACAAGCTGTTACACTAGAAAAATTCTGCCAAATGAAAGCATAATTGTAATAATTTTATTAATTTTAAAAAACTGTTTAAAGCTTACATACTACCCTACGACTGGACTACCCTACTACTGTTATGTGAAGGAGAAATAAGCTTCTATCTTAATTAAGTCAATGTAAACATTTTAATGATAAGACCCTTCCCTCTCCCCCTCTGAAAAGCTATTATGTACCAGAAATTACAAGAAATATAAGCCAGGGTAAAATTATACAAAAATGAATCCAACAATGAACTTTAAAATGATAATTTTAGAGTTTAACTTATGAATAAAGATTTTGTACTATATGTTTAACTTTAAGCTAAAAATTCTAGTAGATATTGGCTGGAATAAGATTAGAATAAGGTCAAAACACTACAATCTCATATGTAATATTTCTTTAAATAAAAAACACTTTAAAAGAACTTGAACATTAGTTTGTGAAACCAGCCTCCAAACTAAAGACAATAAGGCCTATATCAAAAAAATAATAAAGGTTAAAAACCAAGAAATACTGTAGCTGAAAAACATGAGGTGGTTTGCTGGAATTCCTATTTTTCCCCACCACTACATATATCAGCTTCCAAGTTTCCAAATATACCTCTGACCTCTAGTGATTAATTTTATTTCTTACTCTACTTCACATTCTTCAATCACTTCTTTTTAAACAGGCACTTACAAGAGAAAGTAAATATAAAAATCTCAATACAAAATAAAAAATAGGAAGAAGATAATTAATCATTAGAGTACAGCTTTAAATTTAGTATCTACAATTGTCACAAAAAGAACCTGAGATATGCCTACAAATCAGGTATTCTTTACTCAATAGTTTCCACCCCCCCTTCCAATTTGCTAAGCTATTACTTAAAATAAAGAATGTAGGCAAAATCATATCAGTTTATCTAACCACCCTTCAACTTGATTCCCAGTCTTCTTTTCAAGCTTGACTATAAAGGTCCTTTTCATGTAGATGATATTTTTCATTATTCTTTTAAACTTTTCTCTCAGTGTTCCAACACTGTTACTGTTTCCAACAAGTGGAAGACTTTCTACATAGTAGGACAAAAGCATAACTGAGCAGAGATAGTTGAGAAGCATAATCAGTCCTAGTGGTTCTTTCCCACCGGAGATAATGTGCTGTAATGCAGATTTTGCTTGACTCTCTACAGGATCTCACAAAATCTGCAAATCTGTCCTACAAACTCAGCAACAAAACTGTATTTTCTTAACTGACTCCTCTGTACAGTAGCTTGTTAAATACAGCATTCTTCTAAAGAAGGTGATTCACTGTACACAAGTTATCAGAGGCTTAGCAATTACTTTTACCTTTAAACTCTGCATGTTCCCATGGCTAATTAAAGCCCAGAGATATACAGAGTATTCACAAGTAGCTTTGTTATGATATGACAGAACACTGACAATGAAGCAAATGGCATTACTGAATTACCATTTTTATAAACTATAGTCTGCCAGCACCTCTATTTTATAATCAATTAATTAAAAAACAAATACAACCTTAATTTTATAAGACCCTTCCCTATTTCTAACTTTGTAATATGAACTGGCTTATTTTAGCTGACTTCACTGTGTGCTAATATTTGTTCAAAATGGTTCTTTCACCTTTTCCTCCTTTTACTTCAAGACTGCTGTGAGAGCTACTATCTCCTAACAAAGATACATATATTGATACCTCTCTACCAACACTGACTTAATTCTCTAAACTGTCAATTTAAAACCCAGATCTATCTTTATTTTTCAGAGCATTAGCCATTTGATACAGAGATATTTTTCCATTTCCTCTTAGCAACTTTTCATTGGTTTTCATAGTTCTTCCATACTTTTGTCCCTAAAAATTTTCTTTTTAAAAATCCATAGTATTCTCAATAAATATTTGTTAAATGTTTCGAGAATTGTCCTTCTATTAAGGCAACTTGAAAAATCATAGAGAGAAGGCAGTTTACTTCTGAGTTTACCAGATTTGTAAAAACAAATGGTTTTATTTCTGATTTGATTTCATTTGGAAAGATGGTAGCCGCATCACTTTATTTAATTATTCATTAAAGCTGCTTTTGTGTTGAGTTCTGAAGGATTTTACAACAACTAAGGATAAATGCTCTGATAATAACCATTCTATATGGAAATAAGGAATAACAGTTAAGAAATATTTAAGAAAAAATATTTAAAAGCAAAAGTCGGAATTTTTCTATAAGCAAACTGATATTTTTCTCATGCTTTCTATATAAAACAATGTTACTAAATGAATAAAATATTTAAAATTAGAGATATTTTTGCAATGATAACCTGTGAAGTTAAATCATGTATTATATAACAAATTCCTAAAATAGTCTAAGTAGAATACAAACATAAAAACACACAATTTATTACTTCCACTTGAATTTCTTTCAATGAGATTTGAAATTCATAGTACATAGATGACAGATAAGCTATTTATGCTCTGAAGTAATTCTCACATATACATTCAAAGAACAATAAATTCACACACATGCATATGCACACATACATATAACAGAATTGTAGTACAGAAAATCCAATGCTATCAAAAAAGCATCTTGCTAAGGCAGACCTTGGTTAATAATTATATTTTGTGATTCTTTCCAGAAATAGTTTCAACATTCAATTAAATTTTATTTCACATGTAGTTCAAAAATAAATTATGATAAAGTTTGGGAAAAGTAACGTTGAGAAAATGAAAATTTCCCAAAGAAATATATGTTATTTTGAATAGCAATAAGCAGTATTTTTCCAATATAAATAAAAAGATCTCAAACCAAGGAAAAATCCATATAGCCTTCAAAGGGGCTAAAGACCAAGCATTTCGTTCAATAGTCTTGTCCACAACACTATCCACCTTTTCCTACAAAGTGATGCTTTATTGAAAACAATAGAATTATTAAATTCAGATATGACTCATATAGCCAATAGAATGTTTATAATATTGAGAAACTGTTGTTGTATTCCTGATATCAATAAAAAACAAATTAAACATAAAAATCAATAATTCATGTAGCCATCATTATTAATACTGGCATAAAATGCTTTATTTTGCATACAGTAAAGGTAAAATGCTTGACAGTATAAAAAAATTTTAAACTATACAGTGAAACAGTACTATTCCATTGCCTACATTCTATTTAGATCTTTGCATATATTATCTGAAAGCATATTTATGGCTCTCAAGCTGCATAAGGACCTCCTGTTGAAGTTCATGGTAAGTTGATAAAAGGAGCCATACATACTTTGCCTTTGTACAATCACAATACATCCATTACAAGTAAGCTGAAGCTGTCATACCAGTAGTACAGAACAAGGCGTTTTTCAGATTACGAAGAATAGCAAGGGAAAATTCCAGGAATTAGTTAGCACTTAATTGGGGGGATGGAAGGAGAAAAGGAAAATCTAATCTTAAGAAAAGTTTTTTCAATAAGCTTACTAAATTGAAGAGAAAAGCCTCGACAAAATAAATTTGCATTAAAGATTTAATATTTGTGCAAACAACTTAAATGGCCAACAACAAGAAAACAGGTTTACTATGACCCAGCCAGATGATGTATTATACGGTCATCAAAAATTACATTTACAAAGTTTAAAATTATATTTAAACTGTTCTCTACATGTTATGTTGAAAAAGCAGAATATTACGATTTCTGGTATGATCTCAAAAATGTAAGGGGAAAAAAAAAAAATAGAAAAAAGGCCAGAAGGAAAAGGTGCCAGGATATTAATAGGGCTATTCTAGGTAGTAAATCATAGCTGTTTTGTTTTGTTTTTCTATTTCTTTATATACTTCTAGCCTTTTTTAATGTTTTACAATGTTTTATATTATTTTGATTAGAAAAATGTTTATAAATATAAAATATTTCTTTTTCAAAAAAATATTCTGGAAAGTCAATCTGAAATTAATGTAACAAATCAGAATAATGCTCTATTTTTAAATAGTGTGCTTTTCTATCAGAAAATGACATAATAAGTAAACAAGTATTAAATACATAATCTTCATCACTTGGATCTTTCTATCTAAACTTCCTCGAATAGGAATAAATGCTAAATGCTTCCATTTTCCCCACAGTTTTTATACATAAACAGAAAAGTAAACCAAACATAAAATTGATCTTTGAATTCTTTCTCTTCTTGATCCAAGAGGAAAACACATTTGGGACTCATATGATATGGAGAAGAAAAATAAAAATACATGTTTGATTCCAAATGCCACGTTTCTTAAGGTACTCTATCATAATCGTCCTATTTGTTGAGAATAATTTATGTGTTTTATTGAGGGAGGGGAGATTGTTTTTGGTTTGGTTTGGTTTTTCATTTGCATTAGCAGCATCATTTATGTTCCTATAAAGTCAAATCATTTATAAACCCGGTTTCATTTTCAATCTACTCAGGAATGTTGTCAGTGTCCCATTTACAAGTTAAGGCAACTTTCCAAAAAATTAAATAATTTTTTCACATCATTTCATAACTACAGAGCATGCACAATATAATGTGCAAGTGGTTTGGAAAACATGAACAAAAGGCAAGATTTCTGTCACTGGGAGCTCTAACACCACTTTGTAAAGCTTCAGTTGAATCCCATTTCAAAGACTGCATCCAAGTGAAAAAAACTTTCTTTAAAGCTTACAATGGTACACTTCATTTGAGGATACTAAAGTGCTTTAAAAATCAGCAGTTGCAATTCCCATTTTGAGGGTGAAGTACTCAGTGATTCCACAAATGAGCTTAGATTACTGAATAAATCCCGTGCAGACTCCCAGAATTCCAAATAAGCATTCCTCCAAGTCACTGTCCAGTGTTCTTCACTTGCAAACCTCAGTGACAGAGAAAGCCAACTAAATAAACAGTTAGCCTTCATTTTCATTTTTCCAAAATCCCCACTGTCCTCAAACCCAACATCTCCATTTAAAAACACATTGGTGTCTCTCTCATCCCAACTGCTAGTCCTTCAAATCATTCAGTCTTCTATTAGCAGGTCTCACCTACACCTTTTCTCTCTAAACAACACCACAGCTTCTGGTTAAGCATCTCCTACACCTTTGAACGTCATGGACTCGTAAAGTTAAAAACAAAGCAAAACAAGAAAATATATATGAAAGGATTAATATAGACTTACAAACTTTTTATGTTTTCAACATCATTAAAAAGAGTAGGACAGATATAATCACAGAATAAAGGAGAATGGAAAAGCTCACTAAATAATCCTCATTTTTTCATTTTGTCAAAGACCAGTGGAAATTTCCTAAAGAACTTGGGAACTACTTCTCTGGACCATCCCTTCCCTCCAACCCACTTCCCCTCACTCTCTTGGCCATTCCCTCAGGTTCCCCTCTGCCCTGGAAGAATGCTGACTTGCTACTCTGACCATCTTCATAGCCCCCAAAACATAACACAGGCTTGAAGACAATATTAACTAAATCAGGAAGCAACCCTGACTGGTTTAGTAACTATATCAGATTAATGTAAAATAATGAGTAAAAGTGCATCTGCTCATTTTAGTGAAAAATGGAAAGGCCATTACTTATAGGAAGACTTTTAAATTAAAAAAAATTTTTTTAAACCAATGCATGGATTTGGATAGTGACAAAGACTTAACTATAAGCCAGAACACCAATTTTTTTGTCTCAGCTCAGCCTCATTTGAGATCCATGTGAATCTAAGCAGGTTACTTAATACTTCTTTACAAATGACAAGGGGCAGGCTAGATGATCTCTTAAAGTAAATTATACTTCTAAGAATATAAGAATCATGTCCTCTAGTGATTAATACAATTAATCAAATGTAAAAATGGTGTTGATTTTTGTATTCCACACTTGTACTTACTTATTAGTTTAAATTTATTTAATTAGTTACATATTTCCAAGAAGGAAGTGATACGGCTTATAACAAAGGACACAAAATGAAGCTGCTATAACAAAAAGCTGATGTTCTAAAAATATTGCATTTCTTTCTTAAGTTTACCAACGTCATTTTTCATATTAATGTATTCAATATCAATTGAAGAAGAAAAAAAGAAATAGCTGCAAATTGTAGTAGGCATAATAAACGACTGCTATGTAATGTCAGTATCAAACCATCGTCTCTCTAATCTATGAAACAAAAACCAGTCTCAGATAAAAACAGTTTTGTGAATTAAAAAGAAAAAATTACCTTCCTCACTGCCCCCTTTCTAGCCTTTTACTAATAGATTATTTTCATTTCTTACTCCCTCAATTATACCACAGGCTCTGTAAAGGCCAAATCAGGGTCCATCTGATTTTGTTTTTCCTAGCAAAGAGTAGTTACTCAGTATTTATAAATTTAACTGAACTGAACTGAATTCTAGACCAAAACGGTCTTCAGTCATTTATGATCACTGTAAAAATCCCTGATTTCCCAGACCTGTCCACAGACCATGTTCCAGACCACATATCCCAATATTTATTTTGGGGAAAGCTGATTTAATCTTTCCATTTCTCTGCTATTTCCCCTGCCTACCCTACTGTGCAGTGTAACTTGGTACCATTAAATATCCCAAGAGGTAAGCATGGGCCCAGTAGATGACATTCCTGAGACCTACATGTAACCCACTTGTAATCAACACCAATTCTGTTACTGACCCTCACTCATTCCTTTCTGTTAAGCTCCACCTACTTAAAACAACACTCGAACATTGTTCATACTCTCAAACTTCTGCTTCATTACTCACAAAGTTCTCCTTACCTCCTTATTTCAAGTCTCTGAGGACTATCTAGAAACAAACCTCCCTTGATATGACCTTAGGATTCATCATCCTCCTACTCCTACCCCACCACTTCCCCCGCCACACACACAGAATGTGTGAGCTATCCTCCCCTGTAAGCTTAAAAAGAAGCAAACCTGTGCAAAACCTGGCCCTACTAGGTATTATCAAGCACTGTCAAGGAAAGGAAATCATGACTTCCTATCTATTAACACTTCTTCTTTAAATTCACCAACTTTGCTTAAGCAGCAAAAGCCAATGAAATGTTGAGAAGATGAAGTCGCGTCTTCAGCCACCAAATCTTCCTTTGTGCCTGGCAAGGCTAAGTAGAGAATATACTTACGAGGTTATAGTCTACTTGGGGAAGTACATTTTCACAAGGGGAGTGAGGATTAGGGAGTAGCTTTGATTTGGGCTACTATGTTATAGAACATTATAAGGTACTTATGTTTTGTCATAAAGATAAATTCATTTAATAAGCACTCTCAGAGCACTGTAATAAATGCTAGATGAGTAAAGAGGCAAAGATTAAAAGACATTGTCCCTGCCCATGTAGCAAATGGAACATGGGGAGAAAATGAAAATATAATGAAAACCATGCTAGTAAAGACAGACACATAAAAAAAGGAAGATAGGCCCACCGTGAGGAAATAAGACTGGCTCTGGGGGAAGGGAGCATTTACAAAAAAAAAAAAAAAAAAAAAAGAAGACTAAGAAGAAAAAGAAACTTTAACTAGATCTTGCTGGATAAATAGGCATTTGTCACTTAGAGAAGAAGGGAGAAAGACATTCCATGTAAAGGGATCATATGTGTGGAAAGATGGGAGAATAAAAGTATTATTTTGGGGTGGGGGTGGGGAAGTTAGATAAAAAACTATGTTGAAGATGAGGGACAGGAGATGAGGCAGGAGTCTTTAATAGAGGCCAGATTACAACTGGACTTCTTTAGTGGGCTAAGAAGTTTGGCTTCATCCAGAAGGCAGTGAAGCAACCACCAGAGATTATTAAACAGAGGATATCATCAGATATCAAACAATTGCTGATGAAAGGTAACTTGTAAAATCTCCCCAGTCTTTTACCCACAAGAAAAACCCCTCATTAACCTGGACACAGACTTTGCAATCCTACCTTATTGACCCCTTTGCTCTTCCTTGGGCCTTGGCAAAGAACAGAGAATGAAAATGGCTGCCTCCTGGCCTATATTTGTGCTTACCAGCTCTCATTTCCCAAGACTGTGAAGAATGAGAAAATGGTGAAAAAGAAGGGGGGAAAGAAAAGGGAAATAACATTTATTAAGTATTAGCTGCCAAGAAATACACTAGGTACTTTACATACATTATCAGATTTAACTTGAAAATATCTTCTGAGGTACAAAAAAAATCATTCCCATTTTAGAGAAGGAAAAATAGAGGTAAACCGAGTTGTCAAGAATCACAGATAAACAGAACACTGGGTAGGAAAATTGAGATTTAAACCTAGACTTGACTAACTCCAAAGGCACTTACACATGCAGGGTAATGTAGTTTCCCACATGCAACCTTAATTTATTCTTACAATAATCCTTACATAGTGGACTAATATTAATATCACTTTATATATAAAGTAAAATTCTGAAGGTGGTCATATATGTAAATGGACCGAGAATGAGATGAAATGTAAGGCAAAGACAAAGCAGGTTTACAACTGCTTAAAAGCAACCTACTAAAATGCAGACACCAAACTGACAGGTATCTGTCAGTCTGTCTTCCTTAATCTCTCCACTATGCTTAATACTGCATTAATGAACAATGTTTTATTGGTTTCAATGTTATTTTTGTCTTCATATTAAAGGGAAGGAAGAGCTATGTAGACAAAATGTGTGTTATGAAAATGGGTAAAGGTTTCTTTTTCACTACATTCAAAAAATATATAAACCAAAAAGAAGGCATGTGAAATAGAGCAATGTCTTTAAATGATTAGAGATATAGATTAGTATAATGGCAAGTACATTTTTATCAAACATTAACTACTTTGTCCTAAACACACTGTGATAGGCTTTTTTTTTAATCATAAAATTGCTTAGAGGACTTCAAGTTGGATACATACTAAGAAAATGTCTACATTATAATACAAACACATCAAGCTTCTATTATGTAGTTTTTCGCTTGCTTTAAAATTGAATTCTCAGTAACAATGATAAGAAAAATCACACAATTAGATTTTTTATATTTGATACTGAGCAAATAAAAGAGCAGTTGCTTTTCTATAGATATATACCAACAATGAAGTTAACAGCAACTTTCTCCATTCAAGGGAAAAACTGGTAATGATGAGTCACTTGAATCTCACCACTATCATTGTCTCTAATATTAGCAATAAATTAAACCCTCAGTACCAGCAAAATCCACAGCAACATACCCAAATTGAGGGTAACACAGAGGCTAGAGACAGATGGCAGCATACCATGTTATCCTTGGTAAAGAGTAAAAACCAAGCCACCCTTTCTCTATATATATATACAATTTTCATGTTTTTTATTACTTTAAAAAATGTCCAAGATTTGATAACCATTAAAATAAATGTATTTTTTCATTTTGAGTGGAATTAAGGATTTGGGGGAAAAATTACATCATTTTCAACTGATGGGATAGAATAAAATTTATTTGAGAAGATGAACATGTTCACTCTTTACCTTGCCCTTCCTATGCACCCAACTCAAAATTAGTAAATCAAATTAAGAAAATTACACACTTATATATTTCTGTTTTAACCATAAAAAACTGATAAGTATAATGAAGATGACAATGATCTGGAACTAATGTTTAAATATCACTTCAATAGCAATATTATGAAGAACATTCAGATAACAGAGTAAAAACTGAAAAGACAGACAGGAATTCTTTGCTTTATTCAGATAACCTAAAAAGAATGGGAAAGGGCTAATGGAAAAGCAGCTACTGCTATTACAGTGCAAAATTTAAATAGTATCTCGAAACCTCCAAACAGACTTTAATTTGTTTGCACAGCTGAAAACCAAACAGAAGGTAGCTATTACATATACTCAGAAACCATAAATTTTCAAATAAATAAGCTAAAAATATCTTGTAAGCTACTAAAACTAAGATATATGTAAACTTTACTTTAACAGTACATTTACTGTTCATATAACACATGAGACTAAAATCTCGGATAATGACTGTCTAAAAATATCTGAGAAAAGCTACCAAGAAAGATTTCTCAGACACTAGTAATAATTATCCTCATATAATATTAGTTAAGCAAAACAACAAAGTGAGTAATATTGATGTAGATGTTGACATAAACACCTATAAAATTAAATGTGGCACAATGTCAATAGTGCTTTTGAAATTGCTGAAATGATTTTTTTCTCCAACTCTGAGCATCACAAGAAGATACTGTATGGGTACTTAGAACCTTCAACAAGACCTCTCTTTCTATTTGCTCCCCCATTTCCTCTTTCAAGTTCTGAGTAACTCCAACACACATAATAAAGATTACTTATAGAGATGGATGATACCATATGATATCACTTGATCCCATTCTGTATGCATATGAATGTCTAACCTTCCAAAACAAAGGTTCTTGAAAATAACTTGAAATTGTGCCTTCAAAAATGACTTTCATAGATGACTCTATCTGTTACAACTATTTAAGCTTTTCTGCATTCTAAAGATAATATTTCGCTTTTTTGTTTCACGGTTCAAAATACAAAATGATTCAGCATTTGCAAAAAAACTTCGAAATTTAGAAAGAAAAAAGTGAATAATTCCTTTGTTAGATTAAATATCTCTGATTCATTTAGTCTTTCTTTTAGAGGATACTGTAAGAGGGATCTTTGTGGTGACAGAATAGTTCTATTTATTGATTATCGTGATTACATGAACCTACACATGAGATGAAGTGACATGGAACTATACACACACATTATATCAATGTCAATTTCCTGGTTTTGATATTGTACTATAGTTATATAGCAAATTCCTACATATCTATAATTGCAAAATAAGAAGCAAAAAACTGAGGTAAAGGGGATGGAGCGCCTCATAGAAATTACAATATCTCAATGCCAGAGGAAAACAGAGAGAGTAAAGAGGGAAATAATTCCTGCAAATCTAAAATATCAGTGTCAATAAATACTAGAAAAGCAAATTGAAGTAGGTGGATAATGGTAATAATCTGAATAATAAGCTTAATGGGACTAAAAATGATACAAATATGACAGCCAAACTACCTGTGTGTCAACCTATATCCTTTCCTGGGGTCTCAAAATACAGTCTATGGAGACCTACAAGTAAAATACTATTTTGAATTTTATTTTACAAACCATATATTTTGCATTGGATGTCATATTCATTTATGTTTGTAAACATTAACTGTTAATACTTAATACTTTCACCAAAAGTTTTGAGTAAATGTGACACTCCAAGAAGATGGCCATGTTTATCTGTGACTTGGACCCTCCAACATAACTCAGAGTACTCCAGTTAAAGCATCACTGTGTTATTTCCCAACTCACAGGAGGTGACTTACAAATCATTCAGACTGGTCCAGTCTAAGGAAGTCAGTAATTCCCTAGTGACTAGGCTCTCTTTGGGAAAATTCTTTGAAGATGGATGACTGCTAACATTCTATATTCAAGCTATGACTTACTAGAAAAGGGCTTATCCTAGGAACCATGTACCTCCTATACACAGAGCCTCCCTGGGAAATATCACTCACACACTATCTCATCTCAACAAGAGCCAGTAAAGCCTTGAGGCATTTTCACATGCATATACTCAGGAGAGTAGACTTCCTGCATAATTAGCAGCCATTTTGCTTGAAAATACCTGTTTCTTATCTGAAAAGTTTTCTGAGTCTCTAGCAAAATTAAATTTAAGGAAAAGGTCCAAGACCACAAGGTTTCCTAAGTTTGATCCAATCTTCATCTCTTCATCACTTCAAAAGGCTGGATAAAAGAGGATTTATAATCTGAATGGGATTAAAAAATTCAAAATGACTTCAATGACCAACATTTTAAAAAAGTGTTATAGGTCCCAGAAAGTGGTTGCTTTGCTTTCAGCACTCTGAGAGTTCTGAAGTCTACCAGGAAATATATTTCAGGTTTGGTTCAAAAACATGAATCCCCCACCCACCTCCAGGAACTTACAAGGATACAATTCTTCTTAGACCAAAAAATGCCCCAAGAAATTGCCAAATTACTGACCAGTGTATTAAACTGAAATACAAACATAAACACATACACCATTTACAAACAGAGTATGATTTGTTTAAAAGTATTTCTTGTGTTTTTTCCCCAGTTTCTAAGTATAAAATATCAAGGAGACTGAAAATACATTTAGGAATGCATCATTTGAGGTTATGTTGTCATCAATGATAACTGTTACTCAATGCATAGGGGTAAGAGAGCACAGCCTACATAGAATTAGAAATTTACCAATAGCTAAGTCTAGACCAATATAATAGACAAAGTCCTAAAACTTAAAAAGTTCAGGAAAATTTTACATGCCAAGATTGTAAAAAAAAAAACAAGAAGACATCTATAATATAAAAAACATTCACGTTATATTATATACAATGAAATGAAAATAAGATAAAACAATGGAATTTTCATTATCTGTTTTTAAAGGATTCATAGCAATTCTAAAGTTTTTCATGACTGAATATCTAAAATTTAAAATATCTGTAATACAGTCCTAACAAATCATACTTTGATAATTTATATTGAGAGCATAAATTCTCATTATGATTAAAATCTAACTTTTTAAAAACTGAAACCACATTTATAAACAAGTAGTGAGGGGAAAATCATCTGAGCTCAAAATACTAGATTTCTATGCAAGATAAATCACCTTTTTCATCTGAACTGCTCAGATCAAAATGTCAAAACAATTAAATTACAATTTTGTCTGACATCAATATCCCATGCAACAGTGCAAAACAGACAACCCTGATTTCAGGCATACTGTTTATTTTTAACTGACAAACAAACTGAGCAATGAATCAAATTTTGCTAAAGAAAACATGAGACACATTGCCAGATCACAGAGGTCAAGGAATTCATCAAGACTCACTTCCCATACACCTGCATGTTTCTGGCTCAGAGAGAAAAAATTATCTATTCACTCATACAAATACAAAAACAACAAACATAAGGACAGATATTTAACCACCTATAGACCAAATGTTATTACAGAAATAAATCACTCACTGATTTTTATAGTTATATATGTGCACAATGATATTTATGTGTATACACATTTCTACATTTGTGTGTGTAGGGAGGAAAAAGGAGAACTTAAGCTTTTGTCTTAACAAACCTACTTTTCCCATGTAGCTATCTCCTCTATTTCTTTGTATCCTGTAAAACTTTACACAAACATTAACATTTTTGAGCTGTAGGAAGCATTAATATTTTTGAATATTTTTACAAATAAATTTAATTTTTTATTTTTTTTAAAACATTACACAAACTTTAATATTTTTGAGCTACTGCCTCACTTTTCAGTAAAAAAAAAAAAAAAAAACTGAAGGCCAGTGAAGACATGGGCACAAAAACTAGTTGGGGACAGAACTGGGCCTAGAATTCCAGCCCCTTAACTCCTAATTTTTTGTATCATGTCATATACTAAAGAGACGGACTCCTGAAAATTGGCAAATATTGTCAGCAGAAACAATAAAAGGCAATAATATTGTTGTATCATTTTGTATTTACTTTTTCAGTAAAGTGTTCTGCTTTCAAAAATACAGTAAGCTTCATGAGAAAATGATACTGTACTAGAATTTTCTATCCAGGCACATTTGAATTTCATACAATATTCAATTATAATATGCGTTCAGGATTAGTTGGCATCTTAAAGCTTTTATATCTATAATCACAATATAGGACCCTACTTTGGTGCAAATCACCGATTTATGAATTAATATTCATTCTTTAATTAGCTAGAATTCTTTTCATATATATTTTTCCATGTATCCAAAGATAAGCAGCATTATGATTAAGGATATGGATGCTAAAATCGGTCTGACTGGCTCCATTACTTACTATGTAACCTTGGGCAAGTTACTTACCCAATTTATGCCTTAGTCTCTTAATTTGTAAAAATAATAGATACTACCTGATAGGGTTTTAGTGAGGATTAGATAAATTACTATATACAAAGTAAAAGAATAATGTTGGCTCTTAGTAAATTCTCAAAAATATTAGCTACTGTTAGTAATTTTTAGTCACTGGATAGATTAACTAAAATATTGGAGCTAAAAGAATCCCAGAAATCATGTAGAGCAAGGCTTGGCAAACATTTTGTAAAGAATGATATAGTTATTATTTTAGCCTAGCCAGACCATACAGTTTCTGTCACAACTACTCGACTCTACAGTCTGTGGCAAATACAGACAAGGAAAATAAACTCATGGATGTAGTTGTGCTCCAACAAAACTTTACTTACAAAAATCGGTGGCAGGCTTGATTTTGCCTCAGAGCCATAGTTTGCAGCCCCCTGACATCCAATAACAATCACACTCTACAGAGAATGAAAATGAAGACTAGAGAGATGAAGTTAATGACAGGCCATTGGCAAATACAGAACAAGAACCAAGAACTCTATAATTCAGCTCAATGTTCTGTCCACCTCTCTACACAGGAGAGGCTCCATAATGTCTTCTGGGAGGAAAGTGGAATTGGTTTGGTCGGCCCCCCTCGCCTTATATCCGGCTGGGTATGATTAAGCACATCCATTGTAAATAAGTTATGCAGGAGTAAAGTTAGTGCACATGTGTGCCCCTGTATCCCTTTGGCTTGTTGCCATTTTTTGTGTGCTCTTTGGTATGGAAGGCAGCAGCTCTGAACCACGGGTGGGCAGGCAGAGCTAGCGTCTAAAAATAAAGCATGTCCACTTTGCCAGCCGCCGCTCGGTTTTCCTTTCGCTTACCTGACTCAGGACCTGCACAGGATGGGGTAGAAGGGTCTGTGATCCGGCCCGACACCTTCTTATCCTGATTTATGAAAAGAAACAATTTCTCCTTTCTTTAATCTCCCACAACATACAAGATCAACAGAAAATTGATGGATTTTGAAGAATAATGAGTACGCTGGGGTTCATTATACTATTCTCTCTACTTGGGTGGTCTGATAATTTCCATAATAAGTTTTTTAAAAACCCAACAACCTCAAAGCACTCAGTACTCTTCATAAGTCATTTATCAACTGTATCAGAATATTTGTGTATATTCTTTTCTTTCTCTACCAGAAATGAAATCATCAGGGCAGAGATCAATTACGTCATTTACTTGGTGGCTATCACCATCCCCTACCAAGAGCTTATACAGAACCCTGTTTTATAATAAGCGTTTAACAAACAAATGGTCCCTAAATAACTGAAGGAAAGTCATCTCAAACAAGGTACAATTTCCAACTCTAACAATTCTATCTTGTCAAATTGCTCAACATCCATATGTAATGATGTCAAAATGCTACCTTTCATTACAGCCTACTAGTTGTCAATCCAGTCTTTTTTCTATATAATCTTATAATTTTCAAAATCCAATCTGAAATCCAATCCATCTCTTCTCAAATCTAATACTACCTATCCATAATTAGAATCACCACCAGCAACAACACTGTTCTCCATTAGATCATACTTGGACTTAAAAAGCCAAGAGTCTCTGATAATGATGGTAATATTCTTAAACCTTTACTGTAGTTATCCACCGCATGGGAGGTGGAGATTCAGTATTCCTACCCTCCTCATCAAAGCCTTTCCCATACTTCACCATATGATCCAGCTTGCCTTATTTCTTCCTTCTCCCTTAGGTAACTTTTATTTTGTAATCTCAACTTTCTTTCAAAGTCTTCTGAGCAGAACTCAAAGCAGAAATTCCTCCACTTTTTTCCTCAACACAACACAAAGTTCTTTGAAGTATCCTTTCATCAAATATTCCTAATTAAATGGGAAAAAAAAGATAATTCCTACAAATTTCTCACACACCACAACTGTCATGCACAATATGAGAAAAGAGAAGTGATCCAAAGAGAACATTCATATCCCCCACCTGCGTATGCCCACACACTTTTCCTTCTCTCTTATTACTATGGATTAATAGTCCAGAATCCTAGCAACAGATACAGAATAAGATCTCTTATTGTACACATCTCCTCTCTCATCTACTCAGGAACACTGCTCCCCTCTCTCTCCTGCATCAATCTTTCCATCCTTATTGGCTTTTTCTCATTAGCATAACAACATAACACTGTTTTGCATATCTTTAAAAATCTCTTTACATTACGTGGTCCTAATGCTCCATTTCTCTCCCTTCTTTTTCAACAAAAATCTTTAAGGGATGTATGCCATCACCCTCTTCAATTTCTCGCCTTCTGTCAAACACATCCCAAACAAGCTTTCGCTCCCACCACTCCATGAAAACTGCTATCTTCAAGGTCATCAATGATTTCCTTTGTCAAATCAATTCTTGGTCCTCATCTTTAAAAGAGCTGATCAGCCCCCTACTTCTTGAAACACTTCTTCATTTGACTTTCAGTATTCCACACTCTCTTTCTTTTCCTCTCGTCTTGCAGACAGCTTTTTCAGACTCCTTTCCTAGTTCCTCCTCATCTCATTATGTAGTGCACCAAGGCTCGGTCCTTGGTCCTCTTCAATTTTCTACACCCACAGACTCTTGATGAATTCATCCAATATTTTCACTTTTAAATTGCTACAGTCATGCTCAACATAACGACGACAACGACGTTTTGGTCAACAATGGATGGCATATATGACGGTGGTCCCATAAGATTATAATGGCTATACCACATAGCTTAGGTGTGTAGTAGACTGTACCATCTAGGTTTGTGTAAATACACTCTACGATGTTCATACAATGACAAAATTGCCTAAGGATGCATTTCTCAGAACATATCCCCATTATTAAGCAACACATGACTATATATGATTCCTAAATGTATGCCATTAATGTGGTCTTCCAACTAACTGTCTGCTTGAGAGCTCCACTTGTATATCTAAAATGCATCTAACACTTAACAGGACCAAGTTCAAATTCTTAATCTCCATCATCACATCCTCCTCTTGCTATCTTTCCCATCTCTTTAAACGGAAATCCCATCTTTTCAGTGGCTTAGGCAATTAAATTCTCCTTAATTTCTTTTGTTCTCAGACACCATATCCAATCTGTCAGCAAACCCTGTGGATTGTACCCTCAAAATATGTCCAGAATCTAAACTATTCACAACCTCCACTGCTATCATCCTGGTCTAAGCCACCATCATCTGTCACATGGATTATTATAATAGCCTAACTGGTGTCCCTGCTTCAGCCCTTGCTTTCCTTCAGTTTGTTCTCAACACAGTAGCCAGAGTATGTTGTTAAACAGATGTCCTTCCTCTGGTCAAAATGCTCCAATGGCCCCCCATATGGCTTCAAGTAAAAGCTATCATTACAATAGCTTACTAAACCATACAATACTTTCCAACCCCTATGACATTTAAGACCACATGTCCTACTTCTCCCTCTTCCACTATACTCCAGTCACAAGGGCTCTTTCTGATTCTTGGACACACCAATATGCAGTGCTTGCATCTGCTGTTCCATGTTTCTTTAAAGCTCTTGTCCCAAATATTTGTGGCTCCCTCATCTGCTTCAGGTCTACCGAAATGTCACTCTTCCTTAAGAATTTCCCTTACAATCCTATTTTAAACTGCTGAACACACACACTCTTTCCTGCTTTGCTTCTCTTTCTATTGTACTAATTACAATATCACCTTATACTTTTTCTTATTTATTATATATACTGTCTGCTTCCTTATAGTAGAATGTGTATTCCAAGAAGACAGACTTGTTCTATGCTTTATTCCAGTGCCAAGAACAGTGCTTGGCACATAGCAATAACCAATAAACATTTGTTGACTAAGTGAATAAATAAGTATTGAGCTCTCTACATGAATCTGACGATGCTTCATGTAAGCAATTAATAAACTGCATCATTTCACTCTTGTTGACCCTTTAATAAAAGTCTATTATCCAAACTCTGTATGGTATCAGGAATGCATTAGATCCTAGACCACCCTTATACCAAGAGGAGTTACTTTAATATTTCCCAGAAGTTTGGAGATCAGAAATTATCACTGACTGTAGAGGAGAAAAATGTATGTGAACAGTTTAAGGTAAAAGTATCCCCTTTCCATTAATAATTCTTGGTGGAGGGGGGGAGATATGGGGAAAATACTACTCAAATACCAAAGCCCAATTTAAAATCCAACCCTTTCTTTAATCCTTTCCTTCCCCATTCTCCCAGAGCACTTTGTACCATTATCCCAGTGCTCACCATTGTCCCTTCTCCTGGATATGAAGTCTCTACAGAACATAAACTGAAATCCTTTCTCTCTTAATCTGTCACCAGCTAGCACAAGAGCTAGCTCACGGTTGACATTCAGAGAACTGTTACTGAATTGAAGTGAATGGAGTAAATACTACAGGAAGGAACCTATGACTTAACTGTTTGAGAAAATGTAGTCCATTACAGTAGCAACACTATAATCTGGGTTTCTAAGGCCGTTTCAAACAATTCTGTTCTCTCTGTTCTGCAGGGCTAACTGCAGCAGAACAGTTATTCCAGTAACACAGTTGACTGATCCATTACTACACTCCTCAGGATGCAAGCCCTAGTGAGCAAAGATTAATGTCTAAGAACGATAGAAAAAGAAAATGTAAAGGATATTTATAAATGTATTGTTATTCTAACAGTGAGGGACAAAAGAACACAAAACACTAAAATATGAGATAACTAATAAAAAGAAAAAAAAATTTTTTAAAACAGTAAAGAACGTGATAGGAAAGGGGGGCGGGGGGCGATGGTATAATGAAACCGTAAGGCAAGTGTGGTAGTTAAGCCAGACACCAGGGTAGAAACCAGCGCAGGTTCTAATCACAGGCTGCTCTTTCAACAGCCTCTCGTAAACTTCCTTGAGAAAGTCATCCTGCGCGTCCTCTGGAGCTGCATTCCACACGCGGGGGCGTCACTCTGGGCCGAGCCATCCCTAAAGCACGGGTCCTCGGCGCCGCTTGTCTTTACCTGCGTCCCGCCAGGGTGCCGTGTGGGGCAGCCCGGCCGGCGTGCAGTGCGTGCGCGTGTGAACGTGTCAGAAGGGGCACTCGGGCGCTGCTGGGCTCCGCGCTTAAGACAACCAGTTTCAGGAGGTGGGCGGGGGCCTCCGAGCGGGCCGGGCCGGGGGCCGCCGGAGCCAGGTGCCCCGCGCACCACCCCGCGGGGTCGCTCTCGCCCCGCCGCCGCCCGGGCGCCCCTCGGCCCCGGTACTTCACGCCGGGCCGGCGCCCCCGGACCCGCGCAAGGGGTGCTGCCAACACCGCAGCCGCGCCAGCCTGAGCGGGAGGGAGGGGCGAGGAGCCCCAGACGGCTGGGCCCAGGCCGCGCCGCCTCAGAGCGCCGCGCTGGTTTTGGCAAAACTTTGAAAAGAGAAGGACTCCGATTACCTGAGCGGCGCGGGCGCGGGCTCGTCTGCGGTACGGCTGCCGGGCCGGGCCGAGTTTTCAGCAGCCGTAAAGCGGGAGCAGCGGGCGCGAGCCCTCGCCCCCGAGCGATGGCCCCGGCTCTGCCGCGAGCGTCAGCCGCTTGGCAAGGAGCGCGCTGGGCTGAGTCATAATGAAAGACACGTTTGCCGAGCTGAGGGGGAGAGGGCCCTGGGGAAGCCGTGGTAAAAGGCAAGAGGCTCAAAAATAGGGAACGAATGTTTTAAAAAGTGGGCAAAACGGGAAACTTCTTCCAAAATGATAGGAGTTACGTTTATAATTGCACGTATTTCACAAATATTCTTTGTATCTAATCAAACTTTGAAAAGATGATTTTTTTGAAGTGCATGGCTTCCGGTGCCAGATTGCTAGGTATAGCCCCGTCACTTATGCGAGTGACTTGAATTCTGTGCCTTTGTTTCTCGTGCATGGAACAAGACGATAAAGGTACTTCCCTCAGGAGAGAATGCAGGGAGCCTGTGTTCAGTACTCACTAAAGTTAATTATTATTTTAAAGTAAGAGGTGGAGGAATAGTGAAGAGGAGCTTAGATGAACAGTTTTAAAGGGAAGAGGACGCAAAAATAAAGCAAGGGTTTTTTTCAGGAGGGGTAAATTAGATAAAGTCCGAATGGAAGAGAGAACAAAAGGCGAAGAGATGGAGCTGAAGTGAGGAAAGGGAGGGAGGAAGGAAAGATGGAAGAAAGAAGAAAAAATAAATAAATCTAGGCTCACTGAGAGGAGGGAGGGAGGGGAAATAGCAAAAAGCTGAAACGTGGGGGAGAGGGACGAGGAATATGTTTACTCGTTATTTAGAAACTCATGACAAGCTCCATCCGCTGCGGGAAATTTTTTAACTATAAACAGATAAACAACTGACTAAAATGAGCCCCAAATGAGGAGCCTTCGCTCCAATGAATGATATTTGGCAGTTTTGCAAAATGAGGAAATTCTTCCTTGTGCAGCATCTTGAGAGGTTGAGTCATCAAATCCATAACAAAAATTAGTGGGTTGGATTCCTGAAAGGCACGCCAGATGGATGCATTCTAGTTAGTTTTAATAACTGTGTGATGCTTCCTTCTGTACTTCTGTCAATTTTAGAAGAAAGGAGTCTGAATAAAGATTTGAGGAGTGAAGTCGAAAATAAAAGCCGAAGTAGTTACTTAGTGTATGAGTATCCACCCACCATGAGCTTACAGTTAAGGATTCCAAAACAAGTAGCCATTTTTCCCACTATTCATTTTCCCTCCGCTTTGTTTTTGCTTTCACTGTGTTTCTTCTTATCTACTTTTATATCATATTATTTTTTACAGCGGAACTGCTAGGGGAAAGGTTTTAATTAATACGAAGGAATGGAAGGAATTTTAGCTAGGCCTCTCTAAGAAGGGCAAAACTTTGAAAGAAAGGTTTTTTAGCTGAAGTTTGAATGAGAATGAGAGTAAGTTGGCAGATATGAAATCAGAAGATTTTTTAGACAAACAAGAAAACAAGACTGGAGTAAAAGAATGGAATAGGAATCAGAAACTGTTCTATTCCCTAATTACTATAAGAAACAAAGACTAGAGGAAAGTTTTCTCTATCAGATAAAGAAAAATGGGTGCCTCCCTCCACCACCCACCTTTCAAATAAAAAGAAAATGAAGAAAAAGGAGAGGGGGGAAATCCTCTATCGATTCTTGTAATGATTTGCATTTCTCTAGGCGGTCTCCTGCAGGGTAAAAGGCTTAGAGGTACCTCTTCCTACAAATTCTGAAGGGATAATTTTGCATAAGTGAAGTTTCTGAGGGGATAATTTTGCACAAGCAAAAAACTGTAATCAAAAGTCTCATTTTCTTTGTTTCAATTTTGATAAACCTTCAAGCTGAGGTAAACAGATTATCATTAAACCTTTATTAATATGAGACAAAAAGATAAAATCTGAAGTGGTGGGAAGCCCTTAACCTAAACAGAGCAAGAAAGCAAAACTAAGGCCCAGAAAATAAAGAGATTAGGAAGCTTTTCTGAGGAGAACCTTTGAACTTTGGCTGTAAAATGAATGTCTTTCACTTTGGCTTTAGAAGAATGGTCAACACAAACCAAAGCTGGGAACCAAGAAGATCTAGTCAGATCAGATAAAAAGCTCATATTGCCTACTAAGCTTTGGTCTGAGAAGAAAATTCCACTCTTCTTAAACAGAGACAAAAACTCACCTCCCGATTTTGTGTAACCAATCTCAGATGCACTTTTTTAGTTGGAGTTTGGCATTCTATAAACTGAACCTTGATTTATGGGTTTTGAGCATGTTGTTAATTTATTCAAAAGTAGGTTTTGACTAATAAGTGTTTGCTTTTAAAGCTCTTAAATCCATCATTCATTAATCTTAATAACTTAAAGCATATAGTGATCAGCTTTTCATAGTGTTATATGGATAGAATATAGCAGTTATATTATACCAATATGATGGCATTGCAAGTCTCTTTTACCCAATTGAATTTAGCCTTAGTGTGCTAATAAATTATTTTTATTCAACATTTCATAGAATATCATATTGGAAAATGTCAATTGTTTAGATTTTAAAAGATCATTGTAGTGAGAATTTTGTGCCATATACCACCTTGTTACAATATTACCTGTTGCTAGAACACTACATAAAAAGCAATAGTTAAGCACCCAAATAGCCTCAGCAATTTTATAGTTTTGTAAACTAATTTCAGGAATGGTACTAAAGGCTGTATCAAAGCTGAAGTGTAGTTGTCAAGCCAAAATTGAGCTTTAGCCAAGAGCCTTGTGTTCCAAGATTGCAAGATAATCGAGCTCAATAAAGCAGGACAATCTTAAAGATGAAGGTCTTCATTCTTCTCTGTCGACAACATATGTGTACTTACAGAATCTGTTGTACATATTTTGGAAGAGGTCTACTTGAAATTATTCAAATCTCTATAGCACTCTGACCATTTTAGACATTTGTGGTAAGTTGGTCACTTTATGGTTTTAATTTTCAGAAACTACTAGAAATTCTCAGGTAATTTTTTTTAACTTATTGAAAAATCTATTGTTTTTCTTTTTTTTTTGAAAATCTTTTTTTCAAATTTTTATTGTGGTAAAATACATATGACATAAAAATTTATAATCCTGACTGTAGAGGATTCATAAAGCAAATGTACTTTACAGGGCCTGGTTTTCCAAAGCCTTTCAGTTTCAAATATTGACCTTGCAAAGGACAAGAAATTTTCCTCAGGCTATAAAGTCTCTGGTGTAAGATAAAGATTTGTAACACAGCAAGGTTGCTGGCTCAAAGCCTAGTCACTAATTGTTATGTAAAGATACTGAGAAATTGCTGTAAGAAAGAAATGTTTGCTGAGATCTAGCTTTTGTTGGTGGATCACTTAAATTGCCTTACTGGAATGTCATCTGGCTTAAAGTTACCAGCCTATATTGTTAAACTACGACCCCACCTATGTTCTCTTCCTGTAACTTCCTGGTCTGGAAAATAAATGCAGGAAGAGAACCCCAATTCAGGGTTAATTTCCCAGGGAAGGAATGCCTCTCACTTGAGGGTTCCGGGGAAGTTAACCACTTTGGGGCTTCTCACTGCTTAGAAGAGATGGGCTTTGAGTAATCCTTTGCAGCTCTGTCACCACCCTGGGGAAGTGGGGTGACAAATCCGTGGAGGGCAGGGCAATACTTGAAAACTTTTTTGTTTTGTTTTTTAAAATTTTTTATTGAAACATATTGATTGTACATATTTATATGGAACAGAGTTGTGTTTCGATACATGTATACAATGTGTGTTGATCTATTCCGGGTATTAGCCTGTCCATCACTGCAAAACTTAATTGTTTCTTTGTGATATGCACATTTGATCTCTTCCAGTCGTTTGGTTACATACAAAAGAACATAATTGATTATAGAGTTCTGGGTTGACTGTACACCAGTAGGGCTTCCTTTTCCTATCTTGCAGTACTTCCGTGTCCATTAATCAGCCTTTCATTATTCCTCTTCTTGCCCCGCTTTCCCACCTCTAGTAACCATAGTTCTTCTCTTTCCTTTTAGCAACTTATTTTTATTGTATTTATTTTTGTTTGTTTACTTGTTTTGTTTTCTATTCTTTTTTATATTCCACATATGAGTGAGAACAAGCAATATTTCTCTTTTTGTGCCTGGCTTATTTCACATAACATAATTTTCTCTAAGCTCATCCATGTTGCTGCTACAAATGGCAGAATTTCATTCTTTTTTATGGCTGAGTAGTATTCCACTGTGTACATATACCATGTTTTTTCTGTCCAGTCATCTGTCCAGGGACATTTAGGTTGGTTCCATATCTTGGCTGTTGTGAACAGAGCTGCAATGAACATGAGGGTGTAGGTATCCCTTTGACATGATGCTTTTCGTTCCTTTGGGTATATACCCAGTAGTGGGATTGGTGGATCATATGGTAGTTCTGTCTGTAATTGTTTGAGAAATCTCCATACTGTTTTCCATAATGTCTGTACTAATTTACAATCCCACCCTTTCTCCACATCCTTGCCAGTGTTTGTTGTTTTCTGTCTTTTTGATAATAGCCAGTCTAACTGGGGCAAGATGGTATCTCAATGTGGTTTTGATTTGTATTTCCCTGATGATTAGTGATGTTGAGCATTTTTTCATATAACTCTTGTCCATTCATATGTCTTCTTTTGAGAAATAACTATTGAGCACCTTTGCCCATTTGTTAATTGGGTTATCTGGTTTCTTACTATTGAATTGTTTGAGTTCCTTCTATGTTTGGGAAATTAGCCCCTTGTCAGATACATAGTTTGCAAATATTTTCTCCCATTCTGTAGGTTGTCACTTTGCTCTGTTGATTGCTTCCTTTGCAGTGCAGAAGCTTTTTAGTTTGATGTAATCCCATTTGTTTATTTTCACTTTTGTTGCTTGTGCTTTTGAGATCTTATTCATAAAATCTTTGCCTAGTCCTATATCCTGGAGCATTCCCCTCTGTTTTCTTCTAGAAGTTTTATAGTTACACATCTTACATTTAAGTCTTTAATCCATTTGGGCTGATTTTTGTATATGGTGAGAGATAAATGTCTAGTTTCATTCTTCTACACATGGATATCCAGTTTTCCTGGCACCATTTACTGGAGAGGCTGTCCTTCACCAATGTATGTTCTTAGAGGATTTATAGGTTAATTAATTGGCTGTGAGTATGTGAGTTTATTTCTGGGCTTTCTACTCTGTTCCATTGGTCCAAATGTCTGTTTGTATGCCAGTACCATGCTGTTTTGATTATTATAGCTTTGTAGTATACTTTGAAATAAGGCAGTGTAATGCCTCTTGCTTTACTCTTTTTACCCAGGTTTGCTTTGGCTATTCAAGGTCTTTTGCTATTCCATGTGAATGTTAGGCTTGCTTTTTCTATTTCTGTGAAGAATGCCATTGGCAATTTGTTAGAGGTTGTGTTGAATCTGTAGACTTCTTTGCATAGAATGGTCATTTTCACAACATTTATTCTACCAATCCATGAACATGGAATGTCTTTCCATTTTTGTGTGTCCTCTTTATCTTTCATCAGTGTTTTGTAGGTTTTATTGTAGAGAACTTTCACCTCCTTGGTTAGATTTATTCCTAGGTATTTTATATTTTGGTAGTTATTGTAAATAAGATTGCTTTCTTGATTTGTTTTCCTGCTAGTTCATTGGTGTATAGACACAGTACTGACTTTTGTGTATTGATTTTATATCCTGCAACTCTACTGAATTTTTTTATAAGATCTAAAGGTTTGTTGGTGGAATCCTTAGGTTATTCTATGTATAAGATCATGTCATCTGCAAACAGGGACAATTTGACCTCCCCTTTTCCAATTTGGGTGCCCTTTATTCCTTTCTCTTGTATAATTACTCTGTCTAGAGCTTCCAGAACTATGTTAAATAAGAATGGTGAAAGTGGGAATCCTTGTCTTGTTCCTGTTCTGAGAGGAAAACCTTTCAACTTTTCCCTGTTCAAGATGATGTTAGCTGTGGGCTTCTCATATGTGGATTTTATTGTAGAGGGATACTTTCCTTCTATGCCTAATTCATTGAGAATTTTTCTCAAAAAGTTATGTTGAATTTTATCAAATGCTTTTTCTGCATCTATTGAGATGATCATATGGTTTTTAGCTTTTATTTTGTTGATGTGGTGTATCACATTTACTGTTTTGCATACACTGAACTATCCTTGTATTCCTGAGATGAATCCCACTTGATTATGGTATATAATATTTTTGATATGCTGTTGGATTCTGTTTGCTAGCACTTTGTTGAGAATATTTGCATCTAAGTTCATCAAAGATATTGGCCTGTAGTTTTCTATTTTTGTTGTATCTCTGTCTGGTTTTATCTGGGTGATGCTGACCTCATAGAATGAGTTTTGGAGAACACCCTCTGTTTTGATTTTTTGGAGTAGTTTGAGAAGAATTTTCATTAAATCTTTAACAGTTTGGAAGAATTCAGCAGGGAAACCATCCAGTCCTGGGATTTTCTTTGTTGGGAGACTGTCAATTACTGATTCAATCTTGTTACTTGGTATTTGTCTGTTCTGGTTTTCTGTTTCTTCTTGGGTCAGTCTTGGTATGATGTATGTGTCCAGAAATTTATCCATTTTCTCTAGGTTTTCAAATTTTGGGCATATAGTTGTTCATAATAGTCT
Organism: Cynocephalus volans; assembly: GCF_027409185.1. NCBI lineage: Eukaryota > Metazoa > Chordata > Mammalia > Dermoptera > Cynocephalidae > Cynocephalus > Cynocephalus volans. The sequence goes on along the minus strand of NC_084460.1, from coordinate 99,167,286 downwards.
CTAATGATCCTTTGTATTTCTGTGAAATCAGTTGTAAGGTCTCTTTTTTCATTCTGATTTTTTTTTTTTTTTTTTTTGATATTTGGGCTTTTTCTCTTCTTTTCTTGATTAGTCCACCTAATAGTTTGTCAATTTTATTTATCTTCTCTAAACCACCTTTTTGTTTCATTAATCTTTTGTGTCTTTTTTGTTGTTGTTGTCTCTATTTCATTTAGTTTTGCTCTGATCTTTATTATTTCTTTCCATCTACTAATTTTGGGGTTGGATTGTTCTTGTTTTTCTCATCTTGACAATTTTTAAGTGTACAAATTTGATTATATTAAAAACATTCATAATTATTATGCATACATCACTACCATCCATCTCTAGAACTCTTTCCATCTTATAAAACTGAAATTCTGTACCTGTTAAAAAATTAACTCCCCATTCTCCTTTCCCCCAAACCCCAGAAACCACCATTCTACTTTCTGTATCTATGATTTTTGACTCTAAGTACCTCATATAAGTGGAGTCATATAGTTTTTATCTTTTTGGTAACTGGCTTATTTTACTTAGCATAAAGTCCTCAAGGTTCATTCATATTTTGGCTTATGTCAGAATTTCCTTTTTTTTTTAAGGCTGAAGAATATCCCAATGTATGCGTACAACACATTTTACTTATCCATTCATTCCTTGATGGACTCTTGAATTGCTTCTGTGTTTTAACTATTGAGAACAGTGTTTCTACAACCATGGATATACAAATATCCTTAAAAACCTTGTTTTCAATTATTTTGGGTATATACTCAGAATCTGAATTGCTAGATCATTTGGAAATTTTTTTTTTCAGATTAAAACATTCTCTCTCTTTTTTTATATACATATGTGTGGGGTACAATGTTGATTTTTGATAATTGTGTACAACGTATGGTGATTAGATAAGTAAAGTTAGCTTATTCATCATTACAGTATGCAACTATTCTTTGTGTCCATTGACAAGTTCCTCATTAGTCCCTCTCCCTCCCCCCCTCCCCTCCCCTTTTCCACCTCTAGTTTTCTAAAAGTTCAACTGTATTACTGTGATTATTGTTTCTTTCTTTTTATCTCTTTTTATTATTCATTTGTTTATTTATGGACTCAGCTCCCAGTTATGAGTCAGAACATGTGGTATTTCTCTTTCTGAACATAGATAGTTTCACTTAGGATAATTTTCTGCAGGCTCATCCATGTTGTTGCAAATGGCAGAATTTCATTCTTTTTTATGGCTGAGTAGTATTCCAGTGTGTGTATATATATATATACCACAATTTCCTTACCCAGTCATCCATTGATGGACATTTAGTTGGTTTCATCACCTAGCTATTGTAAATAGAGCTGCAATAAACATGAGAGTGCAGGTAGCCTTTCAACCTGATGTTTTCCAGCCCTCTGGATATATCCCCAGGAGAGAGATTGCTGGATCATATGGAAGTTCTATCTGTAGTTATTTAAGGACCCTCCATACTGTTCTCTATAATGGCTGTACTAATTTACAGTCCCACCAACAGCACAGGAGGGTTCCTCTCTCTCCACATCCTCACCAGCATTTGTCATTCTCTGTCATTTTAATAATAGCCAGTCTGATTGGGGTGAGGTGATATCTCAAAGTGGTTTTGATTTGCATTTCCCTGATGATTAGTGTTGAGTGTTTTTTCATATACCTGCTGGCCATTTGTATGTCTTCCTTTGAGAAATGTCTATTCAGCTCCTTTGCCCATTTTTTAATTGGATTATTTGTTTTTTTGCTGTAAAGCTGTCTGAGCTCTTTGTATATTCTGGATATTAATCCCTTGTCAGATGCATATTTTGAAAATATTTTCACCCATTCTGTAGGATGTCTTTTCACTCTATTGATTGTTTTCTTTGCTGTGCAGAAGCTTTTTAGTTTGATATAATCCCATTTGTTTAGTTTTTCTTTTGATGCCTGTGTTTTGGGTTGTTATTCATAAAGTCATTGCCCAGTTCTAAATCCTGGAGCATTTCCCCTATATTTTCTTCTAGGAATTTTAAAGTTTCAGGCCTTATATTTAGGTCTCTAATCCTATTTTTAATTTTTTTGAGGAACTATCATTCTGTTTTCCACAGTGGCTGCACCATTTTACATTCCCATCGACAATGTAAAGGGTTTTAGTTACTGCACATCCTCACCAATGAATTGTTTTCTGGTTTTTGTTTTGTTTTTGTTTGTTTGTTTGTTTGTTTTGTTTTTTTATAGTACCCATCCAAATGGACATGTTGGGGTGGAAGGGTGTGATACTTTTTCTCACCCTTCATAAAGGTCACAGCCAGCACTCCTATAACAAATGACAGGTTAACAAGAGATATGCATAACAAATTTATTTAATCAAAGTTTTATATGGTACTGGAAGCTTCAGAAATGATGACCCAAAGACCTAGGGAAAATGGTTTCTTTTTATGCTTTGGTTTGATGAAGAATGGACAGCTATGTAGAAATGTGATTGGACAAAAAGTGTATGATCTAAGGGTAATAGACCCAGGAGGAAAACACAGCAAGGCCTGTCTGTTCAGATTCTTCTTGGCCTCTCCATTTAGCATTCCTTCTTCACAGGTATAGGAGAGAGAGCACCTCTGGAATGAGGGTCTTTCAGGGAGAAGAGAGAGAGTGACCTTCCTAGGTTTTATTGCTTCCTTTCAGGGAGAGGAGTTACAGATTTTTATGACTCACAAACAGAGGAATTTTGGTTTCTATGACTCACTTTGGGGAGGAAGGAGAGGTGGGAGGCAGGAGGATCTGAGAAGGTCAGAGAGACCTTGCTTCTGAGGCCCTTCCAATGTCCTTCAGTTTAAAATATTCAGCATGCCAAGGTGCCACACTTTGGAGTAGCCTGTTCTGAGTCTTGACAGGTGTGAGGTTATATCTCACTGTAGTTTTGATATGTATTTCTCTAATGATTAGCACTGTTGAGCAAATTTACATGTGCTTATAGACCATTTGTATATCTTTGGAGAAATGTGTATTCAAGTCCTTTGTCCATGTTTGAACTTGGTTCTTTGTTTTTGTTGTTATTGTTGTTGTTCAATTCTAGGAGTTCTCTATATATTCTGAATTCCCTTATCAAATATCTGATTTACAAATATTTTTTAAAATTCTGTGGGTTGCCTTTTGCTCTATTGATATTGTCTTTTGATGCATAAATCTTTTTAATTTGTGAAGTTCAATTTGTCTATTTTCTCTTGTGTTGCCTGTACCACTGGTGTCATATCCAAGAAATCACTGCCAAGTCCAATGTTATGATGCTTTTGCCTTATGTTTTTTTGTAAGAGTTTTATAGTTTTAGGTCTTACATTTAGGCCTTGTTCCATTTTAAGTTAGTTTTTGTGTATGGTGTTTAGTAAGGGCCCAAATTCATTCTTTTCCATGTGGATTTCCAGTTTTCTCAGCACCATTTATTGAAAAAACTCCTTTCTCTATTAAATAGTCTTAACACACTTGGCAAAAATAATTTGACTTAATATGCTAGGCCTAATATTTCTGGGCTTACTATTCTCATATGATAGACCTAATATTATTGGGCATTTTATTCTATTCCATTGGTCCATATGTCTGTCTTTATGACAATACCACACTATTTTGATTACTGTAGTTTTGTAGTGTTTGGGCCAAGGGAAAACTTCCCCTTTGCCCCTTGAAGGCTCAGTGAAAATTAACTTACAAAAGACAGATTAATATGAAAAAAGAATACAAATTTTATTTTAACTTCCTGGGAGCTTGTCACCAGGAAGACCAAGCACAGGGGAATTGCAGGAGAATGATTGCCCAATAACGCAATGGGGTACAGATTCTTATATACCCTTCATCATAAGGAAGGGAGAGATGGGGGTGTAGAAGTAAATTATTTTTAGGGGGATTCAATGGGCTTGGAAAACATGCTATGACCTGGGACAAAGTTTGTTGGGCCTTCATAGCAGACAATGGCTGGTGGATTCTCTTTCAAATACCAAATGAGACCAAAATAGAAGACAATGTGTTGTGACAAAAGTCTGTTCAGGTGTATTGACAGACTTCAGTCTTTCTTCCTGTGATATAAATTAAGTTAATGAAAATTCAGGGAAAGGACCAGAGGTAATTGTTTTCTTCTTTGGCAGGTCCAAACTTTAGACAGATAGTGGAATAGCTTACTCATGTGCTTTGGGAGGGACATAGGATTGAGGGACACAAGGAAGGGTAGGAAGATCAGAGAGAACTTGAGGCTGCTTCTTTATTCCAGCATGTCAAAGTATCACATTTTGGGATATCAGTCTCTAAGCCTCAATAGTAGTAAGTTTTGAAATCAGAAAGTGTGAGTACTCCAGCTTTGCTCTTCTTTTTCAAGATTGTTTTGGGTATTTGGAGTCCTGTGAGATTCCATATGAATTTCAAAATGGGTTTTCCTATTTCTGCAAAAAATGTCATTGGAGTTTGATAGAAATTGCACTGAATTTGTAGATTGCTCTGAGTAGTATTGACATCTTAACGATAAGTTTTCCAATCCATGGACACAGGATGTGTTTCTATTTTTTTATGTCTTCAATTTTTTTCAGCAATGTATTGTACAAGTCTTTCAACTTCTTGGTTAAGTAAATTCCTGACTATTTTATTATCTTTGATGCTATTACAAATGGAATTGTTTTCATAATTTCCTTTTCAGAATTTTTATTGTTAGTGTATAGAAATGCAAATAAATTTTGTCTGTTGACTTTGTATCCTACTGCTTTGCTGAACATGTTTATTAGTTCTCATAGTTTTTTGTGGAATCTTTAGGGTTTTCTTCCCTAGAGCTTTCGATATTATTTTGAATAGAAGTGGCAAAGCAGGAATCCTTGCCTTGTTCATAACCTTAGAAGAAAATCTTTTAGTTTTTCACCATTGAGTGTGATATTTGCTGTAGGTTTTTTGTATATGTCTTTTATTGTGTTGAGGTAATTTCTTTCTATTCTTAGTTTGTTGAGCATTTTTACCATGAAAGAATGTTGAATTTTGTCAAATGGTTTATCTACATCAACTGAAGTGATCATGTGATTTTTTTTTCTTCATCTGTTATTACATTGATTAATTTTTAAATGTTGAAATATCCTGGCATTCCAGGAATCAACCCTGTTTGGTCATAGTCCTTTTAACATGCTACTGAATCAGTTGGCTAGGATTTTGTTGAGGATATTTGAACGAGTATTCATAAGGGATAATGGTCTATAGTTTCTTTTTCTTATAATATTTTTGTCTGCCTTTGGTATCAGGATAATGCCAGCCTCATAGAATAAGTTAGGAAGTGTTTCCACATCTTCAATTTTTGAAAAAGTTTGAGAAAAATTGGTATTAGTTCTTCTTTAAATGTTTGGTAGAAATCACCAGTAAAGCTATCAGGTCAGAGGCTTTTCTTTGCCAGAAGATTTTTTGATTACTGATTGTGACATTGTGAAATATACATTTGGTCTTTGTCCTTATTTCCTGAGATACAACTCCCAAAACACTTGGAATCTCTGAAGCGATAGCAGTGTCTTTTTTATGCTAATGAGATGACTGTTGGCTGAGGGCCCCTAGATAGCCTCAGGATGGAAGCTTGTCACCAGAAAGACCAAGGCATGATTAGAAGGTTGGGACTTTCAGCTACACCCCTGACCTCTGAGAAAGAGGAGACTGAAGGTTAATTTGTTCACCAGTGACCAAAGATGTAGTCAATCATGCCTACACAATAAAGCCTTCATAAAAAATTCAAAAGGATGGGGTTCAAAGAGCTTCTGGATAGCTAACCATGTGGAGGTTCTTGGAGGATAGAGCACCCAGAGAGGGCATGGAAACTGCACTCCTTCCCACATACCTTGCTCTATACATCTTTTTTATCTGGCTGTTTATCTCTATCTTTTGTAATATTTTTTATAATAAATGGGTAAACATAAGTGTTTCTCTGAATTCTGTTAGTCATCCTAGTTCACATCCCAAGGAGGGGGTTGTGGAAACCCCAATTTTTAGCTGGTCATTCAGAAACACAGATCACAACCTGTGCTTGAGACTGGTGTCTGAATGGTGTCTGGTGTGGGCAGTCATGTGGACTAAGCCCTCAGCCTGTGGGATCTGGCACTATCTCCAGGTAGATAATTGCAGAAGTGAATTAAATTATAGGACACCCAGCTGGTGTCCACTGCAGAATTGATTGCTTGCTTAGTATGTGGGGAGAAATCTTCACACATCTTGGTGAACAGAGGTGAAGTATTCTGTGTTGTATTGAGTGTGTGAGAGTAAAAGAAAAACACTTTTTTTCTGTAGATGTACCGATTCATTCTCTTTAGTAGTTAGAGTTCTATTCAGATTTTCTATTTCTCCATGATTTAGTCTCTACAGGTTATGTGTGTCTAGGAATTTATCCATATCATCCAGGTTATCCAATTTGTTGATGTACAATTATTCATAGCACTCTCTTATAATCCTTTGTATTTCTGTGGAATTGATAGTGATGTTCCTACTTTTATTTCTGATTTTAGTAATTTGAGTCATCTTTTTTCTTTGTCCATCTTGCTAATGTTTTGTTAATTTTGTTGATCTTTTCAAAAAACCGACTTTTGATTCCATTAATTTTCTCTATTGCTTTTCTATTCTCTATTTTGTTGATCTGTGCTCTAATCATCCTTATTTCTTTTCTTCTGATAGCTTTACATTTAGTTTGTTCATTTTCTAGTTTCTTAAGTTGTAAAGTTATTCTTCTGCTAGCTTTGCGTTTAGTTTGTTCTTTTTCTAATTTCTTAAGTTGTAAAGTTAAGTTGTTGATTGAAGATATTTCTTGGTTTTTAATGTAAGCAAGCATTTATAACTATAAATTTTCCCATTACCATTGCTTTCACTGTGTCCCATGGGTTTTGGTATGCTATGTTTTCATTTTCATTCATCTCTAAGTTTTTCTAATTTCCCTTTTGATTTTTCCTTTGATCCATTGGTTAAGAGTGTGTTGTTTAATTTCCACAAATTTGTAAATTTTCTCATTTTCCTTTTGCTATTGATTTCTAACTTCATCCCATTGTGGTTGAAGAAGATACTGCATATGATATCTATCTTTTTAAACCTGTTGAGACCAATTTGTAACGTAACATATGGTCTATCCTGAAAGTGTCCCATGAGCACTTGAGAAGAATGTGTATTCTGGTGTTCCTGGGTAAAGTGTTCTGCATATGTCTGTTAGATCTACTTGGTTTATTGTGTTGTTTATATCCTGTATTGCTTTATTCCATCTAGTTGTACTATCCATTATTGAAAGTGGGGTACTGACATCACAAACTATTGTTGAAGAACTGTCTATTTCTCAATTCTGTCAGTTTTTGCTTTTATTTGATGCTCTCTTTTTAGGTGTGTAAATATTTATCATTGTTATATCTTTTTGTATTGAACTTTTTATTAATATATAATATACTTCTTTGTCTCTTGTAAACTTTTTTGATTTAAAGTCTATTTTGCCTGATATTAGTATAATAGCCCCTGCTCTCCTTTGGTTTCTATTTGCATGGAACATCTTTTTCCATCCTTTAACTTTCAATCTATTTGTGTCTTTGGATCTAAAATGAGTCTCTTGTAGACTGCATACAGTTGGATCATTGTTTTTTATCCACTCTGCCAATATCTGCTTTTTATTAGAGAGTTTAATATATTTACAGTAATTACTGATAAGGAAGAACTTACTTCTGTCATTTTGCTGTTTGTTTTCTATATGCCTTATAGCTGTTTTGTCTCTCCTTTCCTGCAATACCATCTTCTTCTTGTTTAGTTGATTGTATTGAAACATTTAAATTCTTTTTACATTTCCTTTTGTGTCTATTCTATAGCTATTTTCTTTTTGGTTACAATGGGAATTACATTTAACATCCTAAAGTTATAACATTCTCATTTGAATTTATACCAGCTTAACTTCAATAACTTACAAAAATTCTGCTCCTTGACTGCACTGTCCCCACCCTTTTTGATTGTTTATATCATTAAATTACTTCTTTATACACGTTGTGCCCAACTGTACCCTATGTTTGTCCCAACATTGTATCTTGGAAGTAGATCACTTATATTGACTTCACAGATGGGACTTTGAAATTTGGACTTTTGAGCTGAAACAAGTTAAGACTTTGGGGACAAAATGAAATGTGTTTACCTGTGAGAAGGACATGAGGTTAGGGAGCCAGGGGTGGAATGCTGTGGATTGATTGGATTGTGTCCCCCAAGGTTCATATATTGGAATCCTAATTGCCACTGTAACTGTTGAGGGTAGGAAATCCTATTATGGTAATTGAAGAAAGGGCCTTGAAGAGGTGATTAGATTGTAGGACAATTTTGTAATGAATGGATTAACAATTGTGGTTGTGGGTATTGTTCTGAGGGCTTTAAAAGAAGAGCACATGAGAGGTTAGTCTCTCTCTGCTCTGCCATTTTGCAATGTGATACTCTGCCATCACTGTCATCACCACCACTAAGGCCTTCTTCACCAATGTGCTCCCTGGACCTTGGACTTCCCAGACTCCAAAATTGTAAGCAATATATTTCATTTCCTTTGTAAATCACCCAGTTTGAAGTATTTTTGTTATAAGCAAAGGAAATGTAATAATACACCAAGATATCCATAAAATGCAAAAAGATAAAGTTGGAAAAGTTATTCTGAAATTAAATAATCTCCCTGTCATAACTCCAAAGGTACTGAATTTACTATTAAGAATTCTTGCTGCATAACTAAACCATACTATCTTCATGTTTTGACTATAAAGATACATAGTATTTAAAAATAGCAGATAAGCCCTCACACAAAGATAAGATTCATTTTCATTTCTCTAAGTTTAAAAAAACAGAGAAATTTATGCATGAATTACAGTGTATTTATGCTAATAAATTGTCCAGAGTTTCTACAATTCACTATCTTTTGCTGAAAATACTGTATAGTAGCAAGTATCAATATTTTAATTCAGTAAAAACAAAACAAAAAAATCTTATATTAAATTATCTTTGAATCATAGACTGAAATTATTACTATTTGAAGCTCCCACAACTTCCAGTGCTTTTTTAGAAATTAATGGCCTTAATGTGAGGAATCCAATGGAGGAAAAATCAAATTAGAATTGCTAAGCTTGCAGAGTGTTTTGAGTTTTTGCAAAAATTCATTTGCATAAAGAAAGTTATTTAGCTGAGAAAGTGGTATCTAGGAGGTGTTGACAATGTGTGTATGACTTCTGGAAAATTAAGCAGCTTTGCAGAAACTGTTAGTCTTGCTAATATCTGTGTACTCCATACATTTCTGAGCCTCCTTTGCAGTTATATTAGTCATTTGACTGGGTCTGGCCAAAAATATGTGGACAAAAGTATGTTATGTGCTCTTTATTTGTGAGCTGAATGGTTGGAGAAACATTATCAAAGGACCCTAAGTGCTATCAGTGTCAAGTCAGGAAAAACAAACAATGCTTTTTATTCAAACAAAGGGGAATTAGAACAGTGATTACATAGGCATGTAATCTGTAAAGCTGAAACAGCAAAAAGTTACTTTAGTAACTCAGAGGTAATTGCAGAAAGCAGCTATTATCCCTAGGGCTGGATGTAGCAGAGAGCTTAAAAACGGCCTCCATAACCCACACCTCCTGATATTTATGCTTTGTGCAATACCCTCCCCTTGAGTATGATCTGGACCTAATGAAGCTTCTAATGAATGAACCTAAGCAGACATAATAAGTTGTTACTTCCAATATTAGGGTATAAAACTACCTGGCTTCTGTCTTGGCATGTTCTCTTTCACTCTTCATTGGCTTACTCACTCTGGGGAAAGCCAGCTGACAGGTCATGAAGTAGTCTGGTGGTCAGAGAGGATCATGTGGCAAGAAACTGAAGCCTGCCAGCAATCATGTGGGAAAGCTTGGAAACTGATTTCTCTTTCTCTCAGTAAAGCCTTCAGATGAGACCACAGCCCTTGCCAACAGTTTGAATGCAACCTCATAACAGACCTTGGGCCAGAGATACCCAGCTAAGCTGTGTCCACATTCCTGACCCTCAGAAACTCAAAAAAAAAAATAAATAAATAAAAAGCATTTCCTTTAGGACACTAAATTTTGGGTGATTTGTTTTACAGCAATAATAACAAACACACTCGGGAAACAGAAAGAAAGTGACGGGTTACCAAAAGTTAGGAACTCAGAGAATAACCATATGTAATTTGGTCAGTTCTCTGAGAAAGGGGTGTATTTTATGCTCATCCATAAAGGTGGGATGAACTCCCTCCCAATTATAAGTAGGATGTAAAGGCTGATGACATTACACACACCAAGAGAACTTGAGAGAAAAGTTTATTACTCACACGGGACTCCTGAGTCAAGAAGAACAGGCACGAGCTGGTCCATGATGACTTGAGTGAGGCATAGGGAGTTGGTTGAGCCTTAATAGTGCCTACAGAGTGGTGCCGGGGGAAAGTTCCTGTGCATGGGCAGGCAATTTGCAACGTTTAAATTTTCCACTGGTGCCTAAAGGAGGAGGCACACCAGGCTTTTTTATCAGAATGTTCAGATGTGGGGCCAAATGAGAAGGGGGAGATGAGGCTAAAAAGAAATCAAAAGTCAAGCATCAAAAAAATGAAGTCAGGTCCTTTATTACAAGGTGTCTCCCAGCTGCTTCTTGTACCTCAGGAGCTCAGAGGACATACCCTAGGAGATGGTGCTATGACTTCTTACAAAGGGGCACATTTGGCTGCAGCTGATACCTCTGAAAGAGTACAACAAGACCAGTTCTGAGAGTGATAGAAGATAAATTGAGACTGTATCTAACTGCTGCTGCTCAAACCATGCAGATGGGAGAACAGGAAGGAAGTTTCTTCTTTTACACCTTCCAAAATCCCTTTAATGACACCTGTTAGCAGAAATTAACAAGTATCTCAGAAATGTACACTTGTTCTGTAGTTGTACAACAAGCATTGCAGAAGACATTATGGATGGGTAGATTTGGAGCAGAGTCAATGGGCAAATAACCAGTACAACTCCTTCCCTTTGTTATCTCAGCATCTGTGCACATCCCTTTTTACATTTTTGAACATCTATAGCAACAATTTCATGCTTCTGCATTTATTTTAACAAAAATACTCTCACTCTCTCCCCCAAAAGGGGAAACACAGACAAGAATGTCAACATTATCTTAGTGATCTATTGGTTAGTTTAGTTCCTCTACTAGTTCAGTCATAAGCCCACCTTAGATACTCTGTAACTGAGCAACAAAGTAGAAACACTAACCATCACCACCAATCTATTTAAAATACGAACATCAGGAGAAAAGAGGGAAAAATACTATGTGTGAAGTTGCTAGAGTCCTTGTGTCTGTAGTGAGAAGAAAATTGTAATTATAACTTATTCCATTATCCATTGGATTTTCCTTTGACCTTGGACAGTGTCTCTGCTGATCATAGTTATTAACCAGGTAGAATGAATCAGATCTTTTTTCCTGAAAGATCTAATGATTCAGTCATTCTGCCTTTATTGTGCTTCTATAGTTTTCCCTTAATTTTTACTGTTAAATATGTACATACTGAAAAAGTAACCCAAAGAATCCACTGGGTTCCAGATATAGTCTTCTCTGTGCCCAGCATATAGCAGCAACATAATTTCTCCCTGATAATCAGGATCAATCATTTCAACTAACAAAGTATCCCCTTCTTTGACAGTTAATTCATAAAAAAAATTCATTAAAAGCTCAAAATGACCAAGTGGCAGTTTCCACTTCCAATTTTATGGAGCAGTGGTTATGTCCCATAAGAACAATTCCTTAGTTCCTTGGGAACTGAGATCACTAAGGTAGAAGAGTCTAAAGTTTCAGGGATGGGAAGTAAACTTTTGTAAATAGATAATTAGGTGTAATAGTAAAGGGAGCCACTTGCATTTCTACCTCTTGATTTTTAGAGCCATGAATTCTAGCTTTGGGAAAAGCAGCACCGTATTTGTTCAAAACATATACTGTACACTGTAGCAGAGTATCCCAGTCAGTGGCATACATGGAAAGACCAGTGAATGCCATTTGGCCACACTCCTTTTGTAACAGCAGGACCTCCCATATTTGATCATATTTGATCATTTTCCCCTAGAGCTGGAGCAGGCCTCAGCCTTGGAGGAAGTTTGAAAGGCAGAAATAGGAGTATGCCTGTCTAGCAGAATATAGCATAAACATAAAGGCTAGCTTTGCATGCATTTCTCTGAGTTCCCTTTTTACTCCTAGTTATTTAACATTTTGAACCCTGGCTATGGGGCAGGGTGACATTATTCACATAAATGTAGAGCTATCTTTCAGATAGCCTGGATTTGCAAACTTGCTATGAGGCTCATACTATCCAGTCCCTGAGAAACCAAGGAAGACATCAATAAAGCTATGCTGATTCCATCCTGAAGCAAACCAAAATCCTGCAGGACCCAACATCAAGGAGGAGAGCAGAAATCAGAGGGAGCCTTGGGAGAATTTGCACTCAGCCATTTACATGTCCCCTTCCCTCTTGCTTTTCACTTCCCTTAAAAACCCCTTGGTAAATCTGAGCCTTTATGATGCTTTAGTCTATCATTTCCTTCAGGTTACTGGTCCCTTTTCACCAGCATTTGACTTTTGAGACTTTTCTTTCCACTACACAGTAGACAGGTGGATTTGGGTTTGGTAACACTTTTGCCATAAAACAGTGTTGGGTGGTACTTCAAGGTGTTGAACTCAGGTGTTCGATAAGTCTATGAATAGTGGTGCTGGCTAACGCATTGCTGTCAGGTAAGCAAATATATATCCATACCAGTTCCTGCCATCGCCAGGCACCACGGGTCTGTTCAGCTCTCCCACCTCTCCAGCCACCCCCCCCACCCAACCTTCCCTCCCTCCCACCAGAGCCAGGCTAGTTTCAGAAATGCCTTATAGCAACAGGCAAAGGGAAGGTTGGAGCTAGGAGAAAGCAGTCATCAGTACCTCTCAGAAGGTTTAAAAAACCCCAAGAGCAAAGGAAGAGCTGCACTATGAAGTCCAAATAGTCCAGAAACTCCAAAAGTTCCCTCAGAAAAAATGCAATATGATCCATCTTTCGATCTGCTCACCAAGAAGTTCATTCAGCTACTGAGCCAATCACCTGATGGGGTCTGGGATTTGAACCAGAGAGCAGAGGTACTGAAAGTACAAAGGAGAAGGATTTACGATATCACCAACATCCTCGAAGGCATCCACCTGATTCAGAAGAAGTCTAAAAACAATATCCAGTGGATGGGCTGCAGTCTGTCTGAGGATGGGGGCATGGTGACCCAGTGTCAGGGCCTGTCAAAGGAAGTAACTGGGCTCAGTGAGGAAGAGAAAAAATTAGATGAGCTGATCCTAAGCAGCACCCTGGACAAAGAAACAAAAGTTAGCTTATGTTACATTTCAAGATATTTGAAAAACTAGTGGCCTTAAAGACCAAACTGTTGTAGTTGTGAAAGCCTCTCTAGAAGCAAGATTTGAAGTGCCTGACCCAATGCAGAACCTGCAGATACATTTGGCAAGTAATCAAGGACCCATTGAGGTTTACTTGTGTCCAAAAGAGACTGAAACACACAGTCCAATGAAAACAACCAACCAAGACCACAATGGGAACATTCCTAAACCTGCTTCAAAAGACTTGGCTTCCACCAACTCAGGACATAGCAATTGCTCAATTTCTATGGCAAATCTTCTCCTTTGGCCTCCCCAGCCAACTTTTTATGGCAGGCACACCGAGGACCAAATCCCTTCCAACCTAGAAGGACTGTTTATGAACTTATTGCCTCCCCTGCTCCAAGAGGACTATTTGCTGAACTTTGGGGAGGAAGAAGGTATTAGCAAACTCTTTGATGCTTATGGTTTGGAAAAGCTCCCACTAGTGGAAGACTTCATGTGAGTTGATTATGCTTTGTGTGAGCTCTCCTCATAAACCAGTGTTTTTTTTGTTTTTTTGGGTTTTTTTGATCATGGAATCAAAACATGTCATTCAGTGTAGTCCCTTCCTACCTTTTTCCTTCAAGAGAGTATTATGAAGTAAACTACAAACTTCAGTACAAAGCTGACATTTTAATGAATTAAAAAACAAACTGTCTAAACACACAGTTGCAGGCTCCCTTAGAGAAGCCTGGTTATGCCCCAGGCTCCAAAATCTCCTGGATGAGTCAGCAAGTGAGAAAATGTTCAGTCGGGTGTCTCTCACTTGTACTTTTCCTCCCTCCTGGATTGGCTTGCTGTGCCTGATGTATGGGCTGTAGAATGGGGTCTGGCGACCTGGCCCACTCAAAAACAGCATTATTCCTTAATAGCGTTTCAAGCCGTGCTTTCTCTGCAGAATACATCTTTGGGGTCTGCTAATATAGAATGGAACTGCAGCAGATGCAAACTTGAAGCCATGAAAAAGTATGGAATAGATTTCTTCAGCTCTTCTTAGGAATATTTGAATTACTGTCATAATTCAGTGTAAACTATGGACTGTATCCCACTAGGAGGTCAAGAGAACCTTCACAGCCTTTCAGATGAAAAACCTGTTTTCAAATACTTGTTGCAGATACAGAAGACTGGTAGAGTTCTGACACTCTAAGCTGTTGTGGATTTTCCTGTCTCCATAAACTACTCCCACTCCTCTGTCCTCAATGTATTTGTGAGTTTTCAGTTGATTTGTAGTAAATGCCTACTTAGGAATTCTTTGTGGATCGTTTCTCACTTTTTATTTTTTTTTAGCTGCTTTGTAAGCATTCCTGTGGCACCCATCACCATTTCAACTTAATTGTTTACTTTGAAGCAATTTTCGCAAATTCACTTACTTAAGCAGCGGGAGAGAACCTCTACTGATCAGAGCATCTAAACCTGTGTCATCTAAGGTCTACCAGCCTCTGCAAGAAGCCTTATTCTATCTTGCTTCCTTTACCAAGAGTGGGAGCTTAGAGAGAGTCAGTCTTGGAGCTGGAGCCATGGGTGGCTCATTGGAAAGGAGAACCAGTTCAGATGGTGTAGTAGTCCCAAGGCCAGTAGGCATGGATCCCTCTGTCCTTGGGCTTCCCGGACCCTTGGGACCAGGAAAAGGGCTCTCTTATACTGCACTCAGAGAGACCACTTCTCAGGATGGGGTCAGATGGAGAGGCCTCTAGGGGAAAAGACATCTCCATTGTGTCAGTGTCATTCTATCAGTGGAATTTCCTTAAGCTGATAAGAACAAGGAACTCCTACTGTGTCCATGACTGGAATAGTCCTGGCCAGAACCCAGTCCCCTTCTTGTATGAAGGAGTAAGTTGAACCAAGAGAAATCAGGACATAGAAAATGAAGTGATAGAATGCCAGGGCATCTCTTGCTTTTTACTCTTCAGGAATGGTGTCCCACGTTGGAGGCTTTGTGTCAGCTGCAAATCTTACCAGTTATATCCAAGAATGGCTTTCCCATTGGCAAGTGGCAATGGCCATCTCCCCCAGGGAATGTGGCATAGTACCTCAAATCCATTCTTTGGATACTAAGGATAGCAGAAATGGGGGAGTCCTGTTAAACAAAACAAAACAAAAAATACCTTGAAACGAACAGTTTAATTAAAATGATATGTGTCTGACATAGTGGTAGGCACTGAACTCATGTGTGTTTAATAGAATTGAAAATATCCCTTAGGAAACAAACAAAAGCAAAAAATCACAAGCACACCAGCCAGATTATTCTAGGTAGACTTCATCTGCAATATATGCAAAGGGGTGGTGGGGTCAAGCCAGATAACATGAGCACTTTAAACTATTTGTGTGGGTGTGCATGGGTGTATGTTTGGGAAGAAAAAGAAAGGGGCAGACTATCTTCTTTTTTCTTCTTCAGTCCCCATCCCCAGCCTCCTCCCTTCACACACACTGGATTTGGTACAAAATACCCGTGTAGTTCAAGATGAAGCACTGGGGTGGGGAGGAGAGAGGGAGCTTTGTGTTAAGTGCCTACCAAAAATGCACTATGGGCTTTTTTCCTGTGTGGGAAACCATTTATGCCAAGACTTTCCCCATTTCCCATATTTATCTCGTTTGGTTAGCTGCCTCTGCTTCCAGCATTGTGTAATTCTCTTTGCCAGCTGTGCAGAGCCGATTTTTTCCAAAGTCGAAAAACTGATCTTACCTGGGTAGGTTGTTGTGTGTTTTGTTGAATTTCTCATTGAATCTTTCTTTTCATAATGTAATGCCATGTTTATTGTTTTATAAATGAAAGAAATACTAATGTCTTGAAAGTTCCTTCATGCATAAGATTTTTCCAGTTAATGGGCTTAACTGGTGTACATTAATTAGATGTCCATACTGTATTCCGTTCACATTAGTCATTTTCTTTTTGACATAGTATCTGGCACATGAAGTGAGTTAGTACTATAGTATTTGTGTTATTTTAAGTACTAAGTATGCAGGTTTCCTGGTACCACTGAGTTGCTGCTATAAAAGCTTACACATGAAATGGCTAAAAGTTACAAGTGTGGGAATTATGACTGTGTGAGCCTTAGAAAACAAAATGTATAAAGGGCAACATATGAGCTGTCAAATGGTGTTAGGTGTGCATTTATATGTACAGAACTGTGCATAGCAATCATTTTATTTAAGTTGATATGTAGTCTACTCACATTTTCATTATTTAGCAATTTTGTACAAAAATAGTATTAATTTGTAAACACTGCCAGAATATTTTCTAGCTGGTTTGTAATTTTTTGAGTGTTATTTTGATTTGTCTTTTGTTGTATTTCTTATTTTCATTTTTGTTATTCATGTAGATCTGTAAATAAAATTGTAGTATTTAAAGCTTTAGCTTTCAGGAAAAAGAAAGTAAGAACTCAGTGTGTGCATGAAAACTTGTGTATGGGGGAAAGAGGGATTTGAAAGAAGATGTCTTGCAGAGTAACTTGGGTGGCAATTGTCAGGGTGTGGAAATTTCTTTTCATACAGGGTACATGATTTTGTAAAACGGAAGTATTTCTCCCAAAATTGGGTGTAGGTAAACTACTAATCAGTTTAGTTTCATGTTGCGTGCTAGATGAAAAGAGGAAATATGTACTATAATGTAAAAAACAAGCAAAAAGAAAAGGCTTTTATGATGGGTTTGTAAATAAATTTGTTACAGGGAGACCTGTTCTCTAGCTGTGATCTTCCACTTCAAATGGGTGTAATTTGAATAAATTTTCTATGGCAAAGGATCAAGAAAATGATTTTTTAAGAGTTAAAAAAAAATCCATATCCAGAATAAATGTGCTTTCCTGTGAGGTCAAATCTCTGTCCTCTCCATGGAGGAGCCACTAGATGGAAAGAGCCTGGGTCCTGGAGTTACTCCTTAGAAGTGAGATGAGGAAAGCAACTGAACCCACAATAGTAATTCAAGCAGGAAATTTCCCTTTGACAAAAATTTAAAGAATTCTATAAATCCATGAAAGAATTACAGATTCTTTCAGTTATTACGCACAAAACTTATTCCTTTAGTGTGTAATATTACAAAATACACATGTCTATGTTAGATGTATGCATTGAATTTTCTATCTTCATTCAGAAATGATTTTTCATGTTTGAAATAGTGAAGATATTTTAAAATTTTTATTACTGTTACCACTATTGGTATCATTGAATGATATGTATATATGTTTTCTTATTGCAAGTAGCTGAAAAGGTTTCCTTCTCTCTCTGTGTTTAAAAGACATGTTTCATTTTAAAAAATTGGAGAACTGTACATGAAATCCAAATTTTAATTACTCAAAAAAATGAATAATCAAGTTTTTGCCTCCATTTCTCTTTTTCTCTTATGCACAGTGTAATTTTCTTCTTTCCCTATTATATTTCTGGTCTCCCTAAACTGTTTACTTCCTAAAAGGACGAACTTCATGACTGACAATTTTCTTTTTCATCATGTTACAAAAACTTTAAAATAGGATTACATCTTTAAAATCCATATTTTACAAAAATTGCTGATACAAGGCTAAACTGTAATGTGGAAGAGATTTGAGAATTTATCTTTCCTTCTTTGTCAATATACCAAATGAACCAGAAAAAAATATTAAATGACATGTGCAGCCCAAGCTCTATTTATTGAATAGATGGCTTCATACAAACTTGTGCCTTAAATAACTATAGCAAAACATGCCTAAATATGATATAGAATCCACTTTGATTATAGAAATAATACGATTGTCTAATGATTAAGAAAAAAGATGATTACTAGAATACAGAATGATTTTAGTGACTTAATAAGTTGTACAGGTGAAGAAGGAATAATACACCCCAAATGTTGCATAGTTTTTCTTACAGTTTTCTTCACATAGTACATATATTTGAAGTTTCCTCAATTTATCGCTTTCATGATTTTGTCCGTTAAGTACAAGATTTTATCTATTGATGTAATTTTCATCCCTTCCATACTAGGATTCCAGTCTGTGCAATATATATCTGTTACATTTATTTTCCCCTGTAATATATACTTGCCTTTGGGGAAATAGTTTTCTCTACCTCATATGAATCTGATAGGACTCTCTAGAAAAGGGCCCTACCCTCTTCACTACAGAAGCACATTCACGATATAAAAGTCCCAATATAATTCTTAGGGAGAGGAAGTTGCAATTCTCTACAAAGTTGTACAGACTATAGGCCTAGAGCTGCTGAGAGCCAGCTTCCTCACTTCATGGAGAATCTCTTGAGGAAAGCAGAGCTAAGTGTTCTGATGACATTGTACTAGCCCTCACCTATGCTCACTCCCTTAAAACTCCCAAGTATGTGAGTCGTGTATCTTATTTGTCTTAAGTTGGTTTCAGCTGGATTTCTGTATTTTGCAACCAAAAGTCCTGAAATTAAAGCCCTAACTTACCATCCTTTCACTGCTTATTTCATTATGTCTTTCAAATTATACATTAGAATATTTTAAAGCACAATGGTGGGAAAACAAAAATAAATGTAGCACTTATCAAAAGAAAAAATCATTGACAACACTTTCAAAAAAATCTATGAGACAGATTATTTTCATGAATTCCAGAATAGGAAAGGGTGGGGTTAAGTCATTGTTAGGTATAAGACACCAACATTGGTTGTGTTTACTGCTATTGGGGTGTCATTCATTGTTCTAGGCCCTTGCAGTGTACAGAGCTCTGAATTCTAATCTGGTGCCACATGATTCATTTTATAGCCTTCCCCATAGCTACCTGTTACCTCCAACTCCAGCACTCCAATCTGCTCTGGGTGCAGCATTCCCAGACTATTTCCTCTAAACCCTCTCCCCTGTTGACTATGCCCCTCCCCCCTCCACTGCCTCTCCTAGGTGAAGCAGGAAAGCTGGACAGGCCTGGATTGAGGAAGAGTTGTCCCTTGTTAGGAAGAAAAGTCTAGGAGGGCTTTAAAATAAATACTTTTTCTTTCTCCCTGGCAATTCCATGTGGGGTCCCAAATTCCTCCTATAAGAACCTGGTGGGTTTCCTGAGGAAAAATCTGAGAATGTGTGGGGGTTCTCCTGTGACTCTTGGAAGCCCTTCACTCTCATGACAGCATGCACTAAGCCTCTAGCAATTCATCAAAAATATTGTTTAAATATTCCTGCTCAGGATTATGCAGTCCAACAGCTTTTGCTCCAGGGAAACAGATCTTAGTTGCTTTATTTCTCAGGATATACCTGACTCTACAGTTCACGCAGTTTACCCTGTGTCCTCCTTCATTCTCTGATGGGTTCAAATCTCCAAGTCATTTATTTGTCTTGTTTTTTTGGTAGACGTTTCTTCTTAATCTTTTCTTAAAAATTCATAGCATTAAAAGTATGATTACAAAAGTAATTTTCACTGAAGATATTTAGAAAATACAGAAACAAAATGAAAAATCAACCACAACTTTGATATGTACATATGACAATAGATATATTTAACAACTATCTTTCTAGGAGTTTTTCAAAGATTTTGAAAGCATTAATTCACTTACACAGCATCAAGAGAGGTTTCCAGTTTTCCGTTGACCTAAGCAAATGCAAATCTCCTTACAGCAGATGCTTGTGACCCCTGCCCAAACACTGAATGGACCCATTTGGTTGTGCACATTGGTCTCAATGGCTGAGCCCGGGAATATCACCCTGGGAGCTTAGGCATGGTTCCCTCCTCAAGCCTGTGCTGGGAACTAGGTCACTGATGGCAGCAACAGAGGGCAGACATGCTTCAGTCTGAGCAGGACAAGATTTACAGAACCAATTTAAGTGGTAGCAGTGGGAACAATAGCAAGCTCAATGTGGGTCCTCTTAGGGGACTGGTCATACTTTCCATTTCTTTCTCTGCCTGTAGTATTTGGACAGTACATGAGGGGAGGAGGCCTTAAGAAGGTGATCTTGGACTTCCTGATAATGACAACATTGGGATCCCTAGCAACTAGTTAAAAATGAAAGCTTTGTTATCCTAAGATTAAACAGGTCACACTAATAGTAGCTGCCTTTCTATGAATTTTACTTCTGTTTTTATTTTTTATCATTTCTAAAGACTTCTAAAAATTAAAGTCATGCCTGAATTAACATAAGCTTCTCTGGCTTTTATAAATTCTTGCAAAAAGTCAAAAATCAGAAATAGTAGAGAAGGCCTCAAGGCCTAGCATCTCAGGTTTGATTTTCCCAGAAAGAAGTGATCACAGGAAGCACCAGTAGGGGCATGGAGAAGTGAGACAGGAAAAGGGACGATGCCAACACAGGTGTACTGATGAGAAGGTTACTTCAGTGGGCAAATAGTGCTCAGTCCCACTGAGGACCTCTGTGAGATTGTGTAGAACACATTTCATTCCTGATGGATGAGGAAGCTGTAGTATTTTTCACCAACAACTATTATTCACACTTGACCAGAGGCTGCTTTTTTTGGGAGTTACTCCTTGGTCCTTATAGCCTACCCTGTGTATAGGTCAAGAACACTCCTATGACCAGAGAATTCCAGATCTTGGAGGAACTTGCACTAAGAAGGTTATCAAGGTGAAATAAAAAGGTGAGTGCCTGCAGAAGCATTGCAGCTGGGGCACCAAGAGCATCTCCTACACCAGGGATATAGTTTTCCACCCCAAGTTCTACCAGACAGCTCTGAAGGGGAGGTTATTAAACCTGATCTATCAATAAAGTACTTTTACATTTCCATTTGGCTGTGTTTCTCTGCTTATAGGTGCCTTGATTGGAAGTGTTGATGGCTAGTTCCGTGTCTGGGTTGGGCTTGCTCAGAGGCAAGATTCCCTTCAAGTGTGGGAGCAGGTAGCAAAGTTTCCCCAGATAATCATCTTAATAGGGAGAATTTTACTCTGGAAGTGGAAGTCTTTAGTGTACTTCATTCCTGGGCAGCATTGTCTGTCTTCCCCCGTTAACCCCAAACGTCTCTGTCTCTGTTGTAGAAGTCTGGAATTACCTCAAGCTGATGTATGACTTTCTCTTAGGAAACAATATTGTCGCTGTGTATCCTTTCTGCAGCAAATCTTCCTTTCAGTGAGCCTATTTTCTGGCTTTATCTTGGAGGCAAAAGATCAACTGCTTTAATTTAATTAAATTAATTATACAGTATTCCAGATGACGATGGGTTATATAAAGAAAAGTAAAGCAGGGTAAGGGGGAATGGGAGTCTTGTTGGGGACTCATTTAGAAACTAGACATGCTTATGTGTGCCGATCCCAACCCGTCCTTCATGGGTCCACTTGTTCCTGAATTCCAGTCTCTTAACAGGTTCTAGAGATTTCTAGTCCTCACTCCTGGGCTATGTTCCAGAAATTGCTACAAACAGGGTGAGCAGGAATGGGGAAAAGGGAAAAGAAACAATACACGCTAGTTTTCTCCAGTAGGACCCTGTACTATTTAGGTTGCAAGCTAGGCTATCATAACAGAGATCAAGAAGCTCCAGCAAAATAGAAGTTTATTCCTTGCTTATGTAATAGTCTAGAGATAAGCAGGCAGTCTTGAACTTGTCATCTCTGCCATGCTCTACTTATGGCTTAGACTTCTACATACAACTCAGAGAAGATGCCCCAATGATTGCCATCTACCAAGCAATGTAAAGTGGCTCCTGAGGTAATTCTGACCTAGACTCAGAATGGTACACCATACTTTTTTTTTTACAATCCCTTAATCAAAACTTTGTAATGTAGTGACCCTCAGCTGTAGTATATCTGAAGACAATAATCTTTAATTGGGAAGATACGTGACCAGTTTTCACTCTATTACATGGAAAGAAGAGATCAATAGTAGCAGATACCTAGCAATTGACTACAGATCTGAACAGAGCTCGAGGCTTCACAACACCCACTTGCTTATTCATATCAGTTGCTTCAGACTTCAAGTGTACTGTTGTAGATATTAGACAAAAGAATACATAAAAAATGTCCTGAAGATTTCAAAAGTGGAGATACTATATATTGTAGCTATTTTTAATTGTTGGTATTAGCAGCATGAATATTGTGGTAGATTAAATTATTGTACAGATGTTCATTCCCTTATACCTGTAGGATGATTATATATCCATACCAATTGCCAGGTGAGTTGCAGTGCCCCCTCATGGGAGTATAATACCTATCACATTCATGCTATGCTTGGTTATATGACATGCATGTGACATATGCCACATGCAAGCAGGAGCTTTGATAACCATATAACAACAGCATATCTCAAGTAGGGGCTAACATCTACATCCAACTCATAGTAACTCTGTTTACATAAAATGCAAGTGACTAATAAACCTGTGTTGTTGTAAGTCACTAAAATTGTGGAATCATTCTTTACCCCAAAACAAAACTATCTAATATGATCATTATTATTTTACATGAGTCTGAAACTTTAGATTAGAGTACGGCAATGGGTGATATTGACCAGAAAGGGGATATAGAATGAGAAGAGATGACCACCAAAGATCACTAGCATTCAAGGAATGAAGAGAGGAAATAGATGTTCCTAAGGAGACTGAGAACAAATGGGCTGAGATGTAGGAGATGGATCAGAATGAAAACCACAATGGTTTTCATGGAAGCTGACTAGTTAGGCTTTCATCAAAAACATAAACACCTCTAATTACTTCAATCAGGAAAAGATTTATTATTATTTATTATAATTTATTAGGAATTTTAGAAATTGCTGCTAATAACTATAGCTGCCTACATGTTTATAAAGGTCTTTGTATATGACCACTGATTCCAGAAAAAGAATAACCAATTTTTGCTTCCTTTCTGTCTTCCAAATCTTGAGCAAGTTCTCACCATCAGAATGTAAGTCCCTTCAGAACTCTGGAAAAAAGGGAGTTTGGGAAATATAGTAAGACTTAGAGTGGTAAAATATGCTATCAACTTGAGGGTGGACATTAGATTTATAAACTAGGGGGTTCTTGGAAATGTTTTCCAAAATAATAATATTGAAAAGATATATACAGAACTCTATTTCAATGACTTAAAATGGGAATGAGAAATGAAAAAGCAGAGACCACTTTCAAGATAAGAATAGAAATAAGGATAAGGAGAGAAAGAAAAGGGGTGATGCAGAATTAAGAAAAAAAGATTTTGAAATAGTAGAGACTCACTCATGTTTCAGGTCTAGAGAAAGTAATAAGTAGAGAAGGAAGGACTGAACTTACCAGTGAGAGAAAAATAAAAAAATAAAAAAAATAATGTAGCAAGGTCCAGGAAAGAAATGTGTGTACATAGGAATCAGGTTGCAAGTAGCAGGCTAACTTGGAAGACAAGGAGGCCTGCTGACATCCTCTAGGGCTCAAGGGAAGGAGATAAAGATGGGTGTAATTGTAGACAGCCTTGTAGCTATGAAAAGCAAATAGACTTCATGGAATTTATGTACAAATGATGTCTTTTTTTTCTCAATGAAAAGGAGGGCAGTTACCTTCAAATGAACAAAGATAAAAAATGGATAATTCTCAGTGTTGATGAGGATATTTTTAAAGTGGAATTGTACACATTGTTTTGTGGAATGCAAATCATCTGTTTTTCTGGTAATAATATGACAAGAAGGATCGAGAACCTTATGTAACAATTATAACTGGGCCTCTCTGTCAGTCTCTGGTCTTGCCCTGCACCCAAATTGAGTCTTATAGCTTAGTCTTACTAAGCTAAAGCTTCAAAAAATCTAATTGTAGGGCCGGCCCGTGGCTCACTCGGGAGAGTGTGGTGCTGAGAACAACAAGGCCCCGGGTTCGGATCCCATATACGGATGGCCGGTTCGCTCACTGGCTGAGCGTGGTGCTCACAACACCAAGTCAAGGGTTAAGATCCCCTTACCGGTCATCTTTTAAAAAAAAAAAAAAAAAAATCTAATTGTAAAAGCATTGGTTAAAAAAATGTGTGGATGAGGATTACATTGTACTCACAGTGCAAAATGTCCTAAAAATTTTCTGGCTTGGGGAGGGCAAGAGGAACCTCTTATACTAATCTTTTAATGCCCCTTAGATTTGTTATGGACCTTATGAGTATATGAGTATAAATATAAAGGAAAGGAAAGTTTGAGTGAAGTCATATAATGTTTATTTCTACCTCCCTATACCATCCCTGGAGTACTCAGTTCCAAGTTCAAAAGATGGTGTGTAATCATCATATGTCAAAGGCATAGTCTTCTCTCTAGGTTACTAGGAAGTTTTTCCAGACAGTTATGAATTCTAGAACTTAATGGACAGCACACTTAGTAGATACAGACAAGTCTACAGACATATGTGCGTATGTGCAAGACAGATTTTTAAAAAAAAGCAATAATAACATTGAATGCTTAGTGCTGGAACTATGTCAATTACTTTATGTGTGTTAACTGACTTCTAAAAATAACCCTTTGAGATATTTACTATTATAATCTGCATTTCACAGATGATGAAAATAGTTAATTCACAAAGAATTTAATTAACTTATCCCAAACTATACAGCTAGGAAATTCTGAGACTGCTTTAAAAAGAAAAAGAAAAAAAAATTATTATGGAAATTTAAAAAACACATAAGACAAATAGGGTAGTGAAGCACTATGTACCACTTACTCTAAAACTTTGAGAACTGTCAAATTCCTACTGCTCTTGTTTTATGTTCCTCCTACCATTAGCTAATAGATCTGCAACATAACCAGCGCCACTTTAGACAAGCCCAAGTACAAAGTGGCACCGCCCACCTCCTCCCCTCCCCTCCCCTTCCCTTTACGAGAAGCCTCCTGACTTAAACAGAAACCTCTTTTGCTTCCACAAGGACGCAGTTCTCCACCCCGATCCACATTAGCATATGACCCTCCTCGACGGTATCAGCCAGCCCTTGGTGCACTATGTAAGCTCTACCACCCCCACACCTGGTGCTGTCCCCCATTTTCAGGGCAGCCCTAGGCCCTGTGCCACTCTGAGCACAGCCCAGCAGATTTCTTTCTTTAATAAAGCTTGAATGGTACCCGGCATCTCGGCTCACTTTCTTTCATTAGTCTTTTCTTTTCTTTCCTTCTTTACCTTTTCCTTTTCTTTCCTTCCTTTCCTTTCTTTCATTCTTTCTCCTCCTTCCCTCCATTCCTTCCTTTTCCTTGTTGAGATGTTTCAAAAGCAATCTCAAGTATCATATCTTTTTTCTGCTGGAATTCTGCACAGATACTACTTATTAGCTGGTGCAGCCATTCCTTAGTTGCTGTGAGTGTTGTCTAATAATTTATAGTTCCTCTTTTCTTTGGAGAATTGCTCTTGGCAAAATGGGAGTTGCCTCCCCTGGAGTCTGTGTCCTTCCACAACCTTCTACCCACCACCAAAGTCACAGAAAGACCCTGGATGATCTAATAACTGATGGGCACATGATTCAAAAGGTTTCCCAGAACTTCCTTGGGCATCAGATGGAAGCTAGTCTCCAGCTGAGTCCACATTCTTGCTTGACTATTTTTCACTGGCCTATCCTGCATCCCTCACTCTTCTGTAAGGACTCCTCTCTTGTTCAATGATCACTTGAACATGAATCTTTGTTTCAGGCTCTGCTTCTAACTTGAACTAAGAGAGTTAATAATAGGAGTTGTCATAGGAAGCATACTCTGAGTCTGAGATTCTGGAATTGGAGCACACACAGCTGGATGGCAAAGAGGCCCTCACTATAAATAGGAGGTAGAGTATTCTATAGCAATCTAGAACTTTCCCCTGCTGGCATACTGTCTCAGGAATTTTAGAAGTATGGGGTAAATGGCAACTCTAAACACTGTGGAACTGGGTGGCTGTTACTTAGTGCCACTGATGTATTAGAGGGATAGAAAGTGACAGTTTCTGATCGATTAATCAACAACTTAAAACTAATAGCAAGAGCCAAAGGGCATTCTTGGCAGTATTGAAAGAAATCACTCGTCTGCTGCTGGAGAACAGGCAAAGCTGAAGATCAAGAATAAGACTTAATTTTAAGAACTGTAGAGAAGGCTGAATTCACAATTTATGTGAATCTCCTACACCAGAGTCAGGGCTCTGATAGAGAAGTGAAACCCTGTTGAAAGTCTTTAATGTCCAAATTTCCCTGAACCATCTTGGTTTGCAGAATTGGCCCATTCTCCCTGTTGCATGACAGAGATTCCCCAGAGATTGTATAGAGGCCTAAAATGAGACAAGGGCCTTAAAAGACCATGCTTACTGTCCTCAGGATCTGCCTTCACTGCCTCTACTGCCCACCAAATTCCTATGTAGGGTTGGTACTTAGAATATCCAACTGGGGAAGTTCTGGGCCTGCTCAGGTAAGAAAAGGATTTTACACCAAGATAGTTGCAGGATGAGGCTAACGTGTGGGCAAGAATGGGAATAAATATGCCTGGGAGTGGTTCCTGGGGATGCTGTGTTGGGTAGGGGGTGAGGGTAGCACAAGTAAAATTGGATGTATAAGAGTTTGTTGATATAGGGGCACTTGCCCATGATACAGGATGTAACATCCTGGTAAGAACCTCTAATGATGATGGTTCCAGTACACTGTTGGGATAGCTGTTAAAAGCTTGGAGCTTGTACAGTGCCTGACTCCTTTAGTGTACACTGCCCAACATCACCCAGTAGCCTGCAGCCTCCCCCTGTACCCCTCACTGGGGGTTTGTGGTGAACTGCCTCTAGTCAGAGACCTTCCTATTTTGTGCCTTAAGCAACAAAGTCCTGTCTTTTACTCTGGTGTCTCATATTTTCTGCCAGCTTCTACAAATTTGTTGCAGACTAAATTGTTAGCTTGCAAGGACAAAATATCAGTTCCTTCTCAGTTCCAGAGGGTATCACCTCTGGGTGGAGAGTGAGACTCTTCCATGGGTGCTTGATCTCAGCCCTAGAGATAATAAGTGCTCTTCATATTTGCTGTTCCTATGTTCTGTTAAATTTTCTTCTTGCTAGCCAATCTTATTACTCTAATCCCCTATTGTTGCTAATTCTTTATATTAATTTTTTCCTCTTCAAATTACTCTATTGTTTCTCTCTTTTGATAGGACTCCGACTAATATACCATTTGCAGGAGAAAGCTATATACAATTTGAAAAACAGTTCCTGGCACATTAGTAGACTCAGAAACTGAGCTTCTGACCCTAGAACATTAAATGACCATGTAAAAATTATCTATTTTGATCTGAGTCAGACTCATAAAATCATGTTGGGCAAACCCAGCAGCGATCTGCTGTAAAATGGAAGTGGTATATTAAGGTTTGGGCTCAGATAGGTCCAGAAAGATGGCTTTGACCACCATGTCACCTGCAACTCTCATGGGAGGGGTTCTCCATTACCAGCTGATGGGAGAAGAAAGTTTGAGCTCGATCCATGGAAGGACTAGCTTGGTACATGGTTGCAAGAAAATGGCTGTTTTACTGCATCCCCTACTCAGAAAAGGCCCTGACAACCAGTGGTGATGGAAATCCTCCCAATGGGCAGACCATCAACTGGTTCATTTGGTCATTCATTTTGTATATAGGGAGAAGTGGTTCAAAGTAAGGGTATACATGAACTCTTAGGCAGTGGTGAATGGTTTAGTTGTTTGGTCAGAAGTCTGGAAGGAGCAATACTGGAAGATTAGGATCAAGGAAGTGTAGGAAAGAAACATGTGTTTAGACTTATGGGAGTGGTCACGTGGTGTAAGCCTCTCTGTATTGCACACTAACAACTCTCCTTATCTCCTTTCATGCTGTTTCTCATTAAAGCTACTAGAGCATTTGTACTGCAGAATCGCTCTCATTTTTTCACTGGACTGATTATGTAAGTGTGATATTAATTACCATGTTCCTCCACACATGTGTTTTTGCAGCAATCTGGCAGCAGATCCAGATTTGATTAGATTCAGTTTTGTTTTTTTCTTTTTTTTTTTTTTTTTAGCAATAACGAACTATAGAGAGGTGATATGATCTGTACATCCTGTTGCAGCTCATCAGGAAGAACATGATATGATTTTCTCATTATTATTAAAGTTAAGATGGTTCAAGTGTTGTCATCCATTCATTGAAAGTTTTTTCCATCAATTTTTTATCTAATAATTTGCATTTATTATTTCATTATGGGTGGCAAAGTAGTGATGTTCCAATTTTAATATTCCTCCTGAATTTACTAGTTATTATTCTTCTACAAAGAGAAAATTTCATCATTTTGGGGGAGTATTCTGAAATACAGTCTGAACAAGAAGTGCAGAATAAATGTTTGCTTTTTGTCTTTTATTATTACAGTAATGAGTTCCTGTCTTAGCAACCATCAAAGATGATCCTTGAATTTCTTTTTTAAAATTATCATGAAGTTAAGATATTTCTTTTTGAATATCATTATAAAGTTAATATATAGATATATAGATACATATTTTAATCTATTACAGTAATTATTACTTTATTTTTCTATTTGTTCCATGTTTGGCAAATGGTGCTAGAAATAAATTTTTTTTAGAAATAAGTAAATAAACCAAAAGTTCATAGCTTATTTTAATAATTTATTTGATTTATATTTGTATCTGTTTTCTGTTCACTTGAAAAACCTTATTTTCTAGAGACATAAATATAATTATTCATTTGCTTTATTCTACCATAAGTATGTGTATGTACAATGTATATAATAATGTATATAGGCGTTTCAAAATAGCAATATCAATAAACCAAATGACGGAATAACAGCATTACTACTACTAACAGTACCACCGAATACAATTTCAGTGTTTTTTCGGTTTGTTTGTTTGTTTTCCTAAGGATACAATTATAGTAAAAATGTGTTTTAATGCTATTTAAAATAATTCTGGTCGCAGTTATGGTACCAACTGGATATACTCTTAGGTTAATTTGTTTCAATTTGTTTTAAATTTTTGGCATGATTTGTTCTGTCATCCTTTGATTTTTTAATTATTTTTTAAAAACATGTATAACATATACATGATTCTGAATTCAAAACTAGCTTCCACTCCTAGGATATCTCTTCTGTTTTTTCCTTTCTCATGTAAGTAAAACATTTTTATTCATTTTTGATCTTCCATTGTTTTGGATTTGAACCCAGGTAGTGTGATTGTTGAGACCATGGTCTTAAACAAAATGTTAGACTTAAACTGCCCCATTAGAAATTACCAAATCCATATGGTATCAGCTTAAGTGTCCATCAACAGATGAATGGATTAAAAGTATGGTGTATATATATATATACAATGGAATACTACTCAGCCATAAAAATAGAATAAAATCATGTTATTTGTGGCAACATGACTAAGCTTGGGAGACATTATGTTAAATGAAATATTTAGCAACAGAAAGATAAATACTGCACATTGTCACTCATATGTGGGAGCTAAAAAAAGTTGAGATGATAGAAGTAGAAAGAACTTGTGGTTACTAGAGGCTGGGAAGAGTAGGGAGGTGGGGAGGATAGGGAGAGGTTGCTTAACAGATACAAATTTACAGCAAGATCGGAAGAAGTTCTAGTGTTCTATAGTAGCGCTAGGAGACTACAATTAACAATTTATTGTACATTTCCAAATGGTGAGAAGAGAGGAGTTCAATGTTCTCAATACAAAGAAATAATATGTGTTCTCAGTAATGGGTATGCTAATTACCCTGATTTGATCATTATCCGTTGTTTACAGTTATTGAAATATCACTCTGTACCCCATAAAATAAATACGTACAATTATTATGTGTCAATTAAAAAATAATAATTAAAAAATGAGAAATTACCCAGCTCTTTTTAATCTGGGAGGGAGTGTGGTTGAAAATTACTTATATTTGTAACTAGTTCTTTTTAAGAAGTAAACTTGGAAAATACCATGCCAGGGTTCTCCATATGCCTTTCCCCATCCCCCACCTACCAAATTCAAAACCACCAGGCAACAGCTAAAAGCCTCTTTTATGGCTTTTTGTGTTTCAAAAGCTTATAGCCTTAACCCAGATACCTACTTTATAGATTCATAGCATGCAAGCTTTGCAGATATTCTTTTGAAGTTTGCATTTATAAGCCTTTGTGTACCAGCCTCTGTAAATTTCCACATGACCTGTCTGAACTTTTTGAAGACAGAGCGTGAACAAACATTATAAGCTTTTTGTGAAAGAGAATGTACGCTCCATATAAAAGATTTTCCCTAAATCCCATTATATCCTCTTTAACTGTCCTTGTTCATTCTTACAAAGTTTCGCTACCCCTGCTACTATTACATCTCTCCCTGTTCCTACTTCTGCTCCTACTCCTCCCAGTGTCACTAACTCTAGGTTTCTCAAAAAGTCCATTCAGTTCACATGGCTCACTCAGCATAATAAAAGCCTGAGAGCTGGTAGGATAGCTTTAGACAACAAAAGCACCAAAGCTAGAGTTGCTGGCCACTTTCTAACCATCTATTGTTTTTTAAAAATGCCCCTGGGGAGTCCTCAATTTATCCAGTCACACTTCAAATTTTTCATGGCCTTTGACCTGAAAACTCCCCTCCTGGGAATCTAGCCTAATGGAGTAATTCAAACTGTTACAATGAATTATGCCCCCAAATTATACAATAATGACAGTTTATTATTACCCAAGTGTCCAATAATAGGGGGATGGTTAAATGATGGTACATTTTTATACTAGGCTATTAAAGATTAGCTGTATTGTGCTATAAAGACCTCTTAATAACATCTAAAAACTTTTAAGTTGTATTGTTAAGTGACAGAGTATAAAAAGTCTGAAGAAAAAAATGACAAAACATTAATATTGTTAACAGTGGCAGTTCCTGTATTTTTCAAATTTTCACAAATGGGAATATATTACTTTTATTAATAGTACACACACTAACCACAAGAGTATGCTCAAGCTTTTTATGATGATAAGGGAGAAGCTGATCTGAAGGAACAATGGTCTATGGAGAAAAAGTGGGGCTTGTGGTATGGTTTGAAGACATGAGCTTCAAAGGAGAGCAGTTTCCAAATAAAGGCAGGATTTGGAAAGGATAATGAGAGAATGCAGCTGACACCTTGACATTTTCTGGACTTATGGTAGCTGGCATGTAAGAGAAATAGTAGCACACACTGGAAAAAGTGACAGTGAAATTAGAATTTTCAATGTAATATCAGGTTTACATTAAGGGGGCACTTCTTAAATGTGTCATTCAGCATTTTTGCCGTTTCTCATTTCAATATATACTATTGTTTTCACATTGCTTTTCTTTAAATCAACTCTCAACACCTTCCTTCCCTTTTTCTTTAATCAAAGTGCTTCCTTTAATTTTAATCTATATGACAATACGTGTGCAAACATGAATCTGATGTATATTTTTCTAATACACATTAAAATAAAATACAACTTAAAATTTAAATATTAATCGAATAGTCTGAAGTCATCTTTGAGAAACATTGCTTTAGAGAAAGAAAGTAAAGGGAACTTTCTCTGAAGAGACTGAATATGCAGAAAAAAATTTGACAGTGGAATAATAAGACTTCTCAGGGCACAGAAGAAAGGGTTTGGAGGACAGTCAACAAGAAGATGAGGAATAGCTTGGAATGGATAGAATTTCAATGGAGAGAACAGAGTAACATGGCAGAAGAGTCTGCATTTGGGGTAGATGAGAAGCATAAATGAAATTATCTGATTACAAGCATTCAACTTTGACTGAAATTACCTTGGATGATACTAGGTCTAGAACAGATAGCATGGGCCCTGCAAGTACTGTGTCCTTAGAGCAGGGTGGGAAATGCCTTTGTGGCCCAATGGTTCATTGTCTCCCACTAGTAACTGAGCCCTGAGCTAGATATCAATGTCAGATTGTTGGCTAAAATTTCTCCCTGGTTTCAGGAGGTGGGGGCTACTTCAAATTTTCTCCTAAGGTATCAATGAAATCTTATTTTATTCCATAACATAGCTAGGAACAAAATTTTACATGATACCAAGAATGTGCAACTAATTTTGAAATGGAGAGAAGATATTACATTCACCTCCTTCAAACAGTCAGTTAGATATGTTAGGCATTCCAGCAGTACCTGAGAGGTCTGATTAGTTCCCTTTCCCCAATGCACAGTTACTTTTGTAAAAGGCCATAGGTCACCCTGGGGAAGGATGGGAGAAAGATTAATAGTATAAATCTTCGGTAGTGTATCAGGGTCCTTCCTCAAGGGGACTCAGCCACATTTTCATTCAAGAGGTTCTGGATCTGTAAACTGGCTCATGTATGGAAATTGATTGAAGTGTTGTGACTCTTTGTTTTCATGATTTGAGTTAGTCTTTTGTTCACTTGACCTAGAAGTTTTCTGCTTACACAGATCAAGTAAGAATTGAGTAGGCTTCCTATCTGTTTGATAGGAATACCATGATTAACTAACCAAAGCCATAAACCTACACAAGTCAGACTATTCTGATTGTTGCTTTGCCTCTGCTGTCCATTATGGTAACTATGCACAACTTGCCTTTGTAGGTTGAGTGCTGCCACTTGACCCCTGCTGCCCCAGGATCCAATTAGTCCCATTGCATTTAAGTGTTCCAATTGCCTGACTGCGGTTCCCACAGTAAGGTCCAGTCTACAGAGGAAGAGCAATCACAGAGCTCTTCAGGGATGCTGGGGCTCCCCTCACAAATCTCTTTCTCAAAGTGTTGGTAAAAGGTATGTCTTCTGGAGCATCCCAGTGTGGGTGAATGGGTTTTACACGACAAGTCCACTCTAGCATTCTAATCTCTCTAAGCCTTTGAATCCGTTCCTTTATAGTTAACCAAAGGAGATCAAGCATCTCTAACTCATTCATAGTGGGCAATCTTTTGACCCATGTTTCAGCCAACCAACCAACCACTGTTAGCACCTTTCTTAACTTCCCAAGCTACAACATTAAATGCAGAATTTCTGCTTATTCGGCCCATATCAATAAATTCATCCTGATCCAATATTATGTTCCTTCCAGCATTATCCCACAGAACAGGTCATCCTGTCCATCTGATTATTAAAAGTCACCAATGCTGAGGTCATGCTTTGGTGGGCATTTACATGTGAAGAAATATCTTCACATCCTTTGCCCACCAAGAGAGGTCTATCCACATATGTCTTCCTCATACTTCCTTCTTACCAAGTTTCCGATCTTTACACTCTGCTTCCCTTTTAATTATAAATTTAATTTTACATCATGCTTTTTGCCAGCATAACTGAGCGTAGACTGTTACAAGTAGCCATGCAGCTGTCTGAGTGCTTTGCTGCTTAGAAATTTCTTCCTCCAATTCTGGTTCACAACTCTTAAGTCCCACGTTCCACAAAGTCCTAGGGCATGGACACAATGCAGCCAAGTACCTTTCTATGGTTGATCTTTTGTCCAATTCCTAATAAGTTCTTCATTCATCTGAGACCTCAGCAGCATGGCCTTTACTGTCCACACTATGATCAGCATTCTGATCGCAACCATCTAACAAAACCCTAAGAAGTTCTAAACTTTCGCTGGTTTTCTTATCTTCTAATCTCCCATCATCAGCTGGGATTTTTCTAGCCTGCTCTTCCAAATTCTTCCAGCCTCTCCTCAACACCCAGATGTAAAGCTGCTTCCACATTTTCAAGTATTTGTTATAAACAACCCCCTACTACTGGTACCACTTAATGTCTGCCCTGGATTTAGGGCTTGTTTAGGGCCTGTTCCTCCTTTCTTCGGGCTATTTCCCCCTTTTGGAATGGGAATGTGTACCCAATGTCTGTTCCACCATTGTATCTTGAAAGTAGATAAATTTGTTTTTGACTTTTACAGGTTCATAGCTGGAAGGAATTTTGCCTTTAATCTCAGATGAGACTTTGGACTTCTAAGTTGGTACTAGAACAAGCTAAGACTTTAGGAACTATTGAAACTGGATAATTGTATTTTGTA
This sequence comes from Cynocephalus volans, assembly GCF_027409185.1. Taxonomy (NCBI): domain Eukaryota; kingdom Metazoa; phylum Chordata; class Mammalia; order Dermoptera; family Cynocephalidae; genus Cynocephalus; species Cynocephalus volans. Next base: position 99,133,117 of record NC_084460.1, on the reverse strand, counting down.
CGTGAAGGGTACATGAGTTTTGGGGGGCTAGGGGAGTAATGATGTAGTTTGGAAATGTTGTCCCCCCAAAGCCCATGGTGAAATCTGATCCCCAGTGTGGCAATATTGGGAGGTGTTTGGGTCATGGGGGCAGATCCCTCATAAATAGATTAATGCTGTCTGGCATTAATATCATGACTCTGCTTATCACCAGATAGTCATTACTATATTAGAAGAAAGGCTCCTTCCTTTTCTTCTAATATGGATTTTCTTTCTTAAAATGGCTGATGCTATTAATGAGTGTTGCACTGTGCCCTTGTGTGCTTCAGGCTCAGGACACAGCCTTTCTCTCCTCAGGCTGGTAAATCAGTCTAAGCCCCTGCAACATGACTGGTCCATGTGATGATTTTTTTCAAGGCTATGAAACTGTTAACACCCATCTCCATCGTAATGTCATAGCAAGGGCGAGGCTGCCTCTCCTCTCTTTTATAAGCACTGGAACATTTCTAATTTTCTCTCATTTCTAACACTCTCTGCTTTAACCTCCCTCCCCCAAGGCTCAGGACAAATCCCTGGAATACTTGTTCACATTCATTCAATTATTCAGTCAGCTATCTAACAAATATTTATTGCGCCTCTGCTTTGTGTCAGTTCCTCTTCTAGACACTGAACATATAGCAGTTAAAAAGACAGACACATTCCTTGCTGTCATGGAAATTATATTCCCATAAGCAAATAAAATAATATTCAGTGATATAAATAAAATAAAAGAGAATAGTGCTGGCAAATGGTTAATAAACGAGCTATTATAATTTTCTCATTAGTATAGTGTCTATTTGATGTTCTAATCTAATAAAGCTAATATTCATTTCAATATTTTGAGTAGACCCAAATATTTGAGTATATGTGCTGCCGAAGTGAGCACTAGACCTAAATATTTGAGACTGGACATATTCCTTTACTTTGCCCATGGGTGAGATCTGGTTTTTCTTCCCCATGTTTCTCCTTGTGGCTGAGCAGTGACACTTCTTTTGGTAACTAGAAGTCTGCTCCTCCAAGTTACTCTGGAGCCAGTGCTTATGAGAGCTACCTCTGCTTGTTAGCTTTCCATGTGGTGACAATGTCTGCAGGTCCTAGGGTTGCCTCTGCTGGCCAACACACGCCTTATTTGTAAATGCAACTTGCACTGCTCTGTTACCACTCTTTTGCTCTAGTGCCTGAGGCCCAGCTTCTCCCCTCTCTCCACCCTACCCCCATTTGTTTTTCGGTTTAAAATTTCCTCTTTTGAATGGGCCTCCAGTGGGATACTTTCACCTACAAGGACCTTTTGAAGATCTATTCTAAGATCAAGGAAGGAGTGCTATAGTACAATCAGTGTTATAATAACTCCATTTTCCACTGATATGATTCTATCCTCACTCTCTCCATCGCTTATTGCCATGGTGAACAGCTTAGCCATCTGGATTAAAGAACTGGAAGGCAAATGTCAACCAGCACTGGTTATAAACTCAGACTGATTTGGTTAAAATTCCATTTCTACTACTTACTAGATACATAAATTTGGACAGAAAAAAATAAATTAACCTTTTTAAACCTCACTTTCCTCATCTGTAAAATGGGATATATAAGCTCTGGGGAAAGATGAGAACTCCCAACAGTAAGCTTTTCTCCAATCCCACCCTCTAACTAGAGAATTCCTAGGTGAGAGGAAAGAGAGAAGTGAAGGGATTGGTGTAAACATGTACTGCTTTCTGGGCAAGACCCATGAAGGATCGTCTGCTTTGTGTGTCTGAGCACTTGTTACCATAGAGGTAATTAGGAGATAAACTTGACCCATAGTGACAAAGACCTATGCATAACCTCTAGGACCCTCAGCAAGGCAGAGAAATAAGAGTATGATTTGACCTGAGGAGTCAAGAGGACAGAAATAAGACAGGGTGATGACCCCTCAATGAGCACCTGCATGAATACATGATCCAGAAACACTTTGGGCTTTCCTCTCACCCTCCTGTGCTTTAATACAGCATTTGAGTATCCATCCTTTAGAGGCAGACTGCCTGGGTTTGCCTTTTGGCTTTGTTATTTATTGGTCCTGTAACCTTAGGCAAATAATTTATTCCCTTTGTGCCTCGGTTTTCTCATTTAAAACTAATAATTACTGGGGGAAAAAAAGAAGGGAATAATTATATTCCCTTCTTCAAGAGTGGTTTTGAAGATTAAAAATTTATGTATATTATATTTTTAATATACATTAAGTGCTTAGAACTATGCCTGGAACGTGGTAAGCACCATTTAAATGTTAGATACTGTGGTGGGCGTCCCCAAGGCTACCCTCAGGACTCAGAATAACTGTTATCGTCACAGGTACAGTTTACTACAGTGAAAGGAAACGTTAAAATCAGCAAAGGGAAAATGTGCAAGGGATGGAGCCCAGGAGAAACCAGGTGCACACTTCCAGGTATCCTCTCCCAGTGGAGTTACGTGGACAGGTTTAATTCCCTCAGAAATGATGCATGGCAATACATGCATAGTGTTGTGAACCAGGGAAACTCAGCAGAACCATGATGCCCATAGTTTCTGCTGGGGACCAGTTGTGTAGGTATGCAGTGCCTGAGTAACTGACTACAGATACTCAGACTCCAATATCCCAGAACAAAAAGAGGTATTCACCAAAAATCACATTTTTAGCATGAACTGTCTGTCTGATCAAACTGCTGCTATGCTGCCCAATCCCTCTGGTACATAAAAACTCTTTTTATCAGGAGGAATGTTTCAAGGGGTCAGAGCTTATCTCCTAGGAGTTGGCCACAGGCCAGTCATAAAGACATTTTTGGGAAAGTACAGGGTTAGAGCAATGCAGGCCTAAAAAATATATTTGCGCTTTTGTACAGCTGCTATTACTATTAATGCCTTAATGCTACCTAGAACTTAGTCTATACCTTGAGGAAATGGAAGCCCCAAATTAATTATTAAATTTCTATCACCCAGGTGGCAGAAATTTCTACTTTCTAATTTAAAAATGTTGTACAAAAAATACAGATTCTGAATTACAAGCTGCTACATAAACTACTATTTTGAATTCTGAATTATGAACTGCTAAACGAGCTATTATTATTGATTGCTATTCAGCATTCATGACAGGAGTACACTTACCCTGTTTTTTATCTATGGTACAAAATTCTCAGGAACAGGGTTCATATATTCTGTGTCACCCAATCTCGTAGAGGGGAGAAGAGGGAAAGGACAAGCTTGATCAGTTCTGTGAAGGTGCTCAGCTTTCTCCTGCCTGGGGGTCTCTGTTCCATCTCTTTCAAATTCTTTCTTTGCCCCACTCTATGAACATGGTGGACTGTTTCTTGACTGTCAGGTCTTGGCTTTAGGGGAACTTCCCCTGACCACCCTCATCATTATCCTCTCTCCCTATACCTTGTCTGCTTCATAGCACTTATCACCTTTTGTAATTGTATACTTAATTGAGTACTTGGTTATCGTCTATCTCTTCCACTAGATTTAAGATCCATAGGTCAGAGAGTCTGTCTTTTTTGTTCCCCTCTCAGTACTCAGTGCTCAGCACAGGGCCAGGTACAGATGATCAATCCCTTTGCTCATAGTTGTAAAACGAGATATGATGTAGTTCTAAGCCATTCATTGCATTCACATGAGTCCACACTGCATCTACTTATTTTTCTTAGGCCAGGGACAAAAAAGACTAGTTTTTCAAATTAATCTAATATACTATCATCAAATTTAAGAGATTAGACAAATTACACAAAGCAGAATAGGGTGACAGAGGAGGTTTGGGGAGTTCTTTGTTGAACTCAGGTTGAACAGATATTAAGGGCAATGTTTGCCCATATAAAATATAATTATTTAGCTTCTCATGATACAGGAACAACGCCTAAATCTGAAGAAAAATAGAGTCATAATAAAAAATAATGTTTAGTTGAAAATGTAATATATTTGTGCAAGAAGGAAATTTCAAACCAGCATAATTTTACATTCTATAAACTGGGGTATCTGGTAGAAAGTTTAACTTAAAATGTTTTCATTAATTGACCAGACTTTTATACATATTCAATATTTATTAATTTTCCCTTGGTATTTTTATTTTAAAATGGAAATGGGGGGTGGTGGGTAGTAGGTAGGGGTGAAAGAAGAAAAAAAGAAAAAAAAAAGAAAAAAAAATTTAGGCCATGGAGGGGAAATTAGTTAAGCTTCTGTGTTCTCAAACTCTATATCTCTTAGAATACTTTTTATTCTTCACCTTTATTAGGAAATACAGTGAAATTTATTGGTGGTATTATTAGTTTGTACTTAAATTTCCTAATTTATATATTTTTTGATTTATCAAATAACTGATTATATAATTATGATATAAAGTACAAGATGTTACCAAGAATTCCTGACTGTGATTCTTAGATAACAAGAGAGAAAATTTTCATTTGAAATGTCATATTTACAGTGCAGCTTCTTTTCACTCTCTGTTTTCTTGGTAGAAACAAAGGACTGAATAGCAATTACAGTCTCAGGTCACCTCAGCACAGCTCCCTAGGATTCATATTACACAATGGGAGCTCTGTACCCACAGCCCTGGGAGAGTAGGAAAGAAGCAATCTGAGTTTGTGTTTAGAAGTCAAGGATAAATACATCTTTCTTTTACATAACAACTTCGATTATTCCTAAGAAAACTGTGACATGAAAGCTCTTAAATTAAACAATTTTTCTATTAGTTTACATGGGAAATTTTATGATGTGTTCCATCTCAAGCTAAGATAACCAAAGAATGTTCAGATAGCATGCCAATTAAACAACAAAAACAAGTTAATATATGTAACAATAAAACATTTGAAAGTAAACATAGTTTGTACCTAAATGCAATGAACTAAGGTTTATTGTACCTGCCAAAGGAGGGAAAGAAAACTTGATAGAATAATAGAGGAAGGGTGCAAGGCAATCACTCCTTGGCAGGTGCATTCTTTTTAAATACCATTTTAAGACCATTTCTTTCAGTCCTTTTGAGGCTCATAGCTATTTTGTATAAAACTTCACTTAAAAATAAAGTTACAACTCAGTCAAGCAACTTTAAAACCTTGGCTTAACACAAAATAGAACCAAATATGAGTGTTACAAAACAAGTAGAAATAGCCCACGTGCATGATGATCAAAAAATGAAAGAAGGGCCGAGCCCGTGGCGCACTCGGGAGAGTGCGGCGCTGGGAGCGCGGCGACGCTCCCGCCGCGGGTTCGGATCCTATATAGGAATGGCCAGTGCACTCACTGCCTGAGTGCCGGTCACGAAAAAGACCAAAAAAAAAAAAAAAAAAAAATGAAAGAAGATGCTACTTGTGATTTAAGTAATCATATACATATTTTTAAACTTTATTAATAGGAATAAATCCTGAAAATATGTAGACAGACTTCTCTAGTTAAAAAAAAATAGAAAAAAATATATACAAAAGCTTCAGATTCTATCTCGATTATTATTTGCTGATGTTGGAAAAATTCAAAATTAATTCTTTCAGTAGCTTGTTTTGCCTTTAAAACAGAACCTGCTTATTGTATCATCTTTACTGTTAATCAACTGCTTGCTTTCCTTGCTTCTCTGTAGCTAAGCTTCTTTATCTGCTCAGACCACATGAATTCAGAGAAAATGAAATATATTACCGTACTAGCTACATGAAAGCTGAGAAAGTGAAACCTAAAATCCAGAAGAGTTTGCCTATATAAACCCTGTAAGACCTAAAATTGGGGCTCAGAGATTGGAGCTCTAGCTCGCCTGAGCCTGCTGGCATAATAAAATACCTGACTCTCCAACCCTCTGAATGCTGACCACTTCTTTGTTGAGTCCGTTCCATAACACTGACAGAAGCCTACCTTGATCCCCTTCACTCTTCTTGGGGATATCCAAACATAGCACACAATTCAAATTTGTTCGTATAATATTCTCTTATGAAAAACTCTTGCGAAAATAAATTAGTGTGTCTTTGCCTGAAACTATAATGTTGAAATATCACTTTAGGTAGAAATTTATTTAATGTGTTTTGGGTTTAAAAAAAAAAAGTTGTAATACTGAGAAAAGGAGTTATCTTAAAAGTAGTATAAATTGTCAATGATCCTAATGACAAAAGTAGTTAACAGTCACTATTTATGTTTAAGGTTGTAGTTTTCTACTAGCCTTTTTTCTGAATTCTTATCTGGAGGCAAAAAGAGAACCATTCTCTGAAGCCATTCCCAGGGCTACTGACATGACTCTGCTCAGATTCTTTGCTTCTGGAAACAGATAAATATACTATGAGATATGCTCTCATCCTGACTGTTGAACAGAAATCCTGCCAAAAATAAATAAATAAATAAATAAAATAAAATAAAGTCAACAGGCAAACCCACCCCCAACCCCCCCCACGTTTGATAATGCCAGCTATAACTTATGCCCCCATTCCATGTGACAATAGACTCAGCCACATGTGACATCAATCAATGATTTAGGTAGATACAATAATGGTTGATAGTAGGCAATAGATGACGACAAAAGATTAAAATTTGGGGGGTTGTCAAAAATATCTTCTTAGGATATATTTCAGGCATTGGGTAGACTGAGGCAATTGGAGTATTAAAAAATTTGTTGTTGTTTTTGTTTTGTTTTGCTTTTTCTTTTGTAGCAGGCCAGTATGGGATTACGAACCCTTACAAACCCTTGACCTTGGTGTTGACACTATGCTCTAACCAACTGAGTTAACCAGCCAGCCCAGAGTACTGAAAAGTCTTAACAGCTTCAAAATGAGGGTCTTTTATGAGTAAGTAAATCTCTCTTCTGCCCTCTGGCCATCATTATGGATTAGTTGTGAAACTGCAAGGTGGTAATGATCAGCCAGGGAACACCACTGGGCTCTCACTAAGCAGAAAGTCACTGATCTACAAATCACAATAGTTCTTAAGCCAACTACATCTAATAGCTCCTCTTTCTAGCAATATTTTATAATATTCTCTTTGATACTAAAGTTAAATTCATTGTTAATATAATCTACCTACGCAGTAATTAAAATCAATCACTTAATATAGTTTAACCTAATAATGTAAAGGAGTAATAAAAAGAATACAATACACAATAAAATAGTATGTACTTCAATATGTAAATGTTCTATCACTAGAACATATAAAAAAGTGGACAAATGTTTGCAACTATGTATACAATCACCATGAATGGTATCACTATAAATGTAGACTGATGAAATGTGTTTCAGTGCCAAATCAACTACTGTAAGTAATATTGTAATTGTGAATTTCAGCAATGGTGAATGCTCTTGGGGAAGTCTTTTCTCAATTTATATAATAATTGCTTTCCTGGAAAACTTAGATCATGTTAAAACTTGCAAGAAATAAATATTTGTAACATATAAAATGAAGTTAGTTTTCAGATTTAGATTGCTATAAAGACATTTTTCAACCACAGAACACTTTGGTGAGACATTATAAGGTCTTATAGAATGTGGGGCAATTCTTGGTTGTGTAGGACATCTATCAGCCCTGACTTCCACTCAAGGAATTCCAGTGATATCTACTAATCACTGTGACAAACATCACTACATACTCTTCCTCCTTCCCCACATTTCCAAAATATCCCCTGGAGGCAGTAATACTCTCATGGAAAACCACTTATTTCAGTCACAAATGCCATTAGGGGAGTAGTAATCAGATAGACATGACACACTCTGAAGAGCAAAGTGCCAAAATAGCACAAGTGTATTGCATGGATTAACCGATCTCCTATCACCATTTTTCCTCACTGCCAAGAATAAACAATGAGAAACACCCTACTCTACTTAAACATCATCTTGGAGAGGTATTTGGGATGGCAACAAATATCTGAGAAGCTAGAAATTTGTATCTAAAGAATATGAGACCTACTGGTATTGTTCAAATTATAACATAGAACCAGAATTATTGTATTGGACTGATTTTTTTCCCCCTATTATTTATTACATGAAGACTTTGATATTTCAGACAGTTTAGCTCCTCCCAGGAAATGTTATCCATAGTTTGAAGTTTCAGGGAACAACACTAAGGCTAATTGCAATATGGAGGATTCTGGTGACTTTACAAAGAACAATTTTCATGAAATTATGTGTTGCCTTGGGAGATGTGCTTGGGAGAGGAGGATTTGGAGCCAAGGAGGCCTGGCTATGAAAAGCAGAAAAACAATTGCATGCTAGTTAGAGCTAAAAAGCAGAGAAGGATATATATATATATATTTTTTGTCTTTTTCGTGACCGGCACTCAGCCAGTGAGTGCACTGGCCATTCCCATATAGGATCCAAACCCGCAGCGGGAGTGTCGCGCAGCGCTGCACTCTCCCGAGTGCGCCACGAGCTCGGCCCGGATATTTTGTTTTTTGTCAGGTCTGCCCCCGGCCCACCAGTACAGCCCTAGCCTCGTTGCTTTCGGTGGGCGAGCAAACAGCCCGGGATTCCTCTTTCCCTCCTGTCCCCTTTGGAAGGAGACCGGGGAAGAGAGCCGTGAAGAGAGGTGAGCACACCACCGGCCCCCAAAACAGCCGGTTAAAGGACACTCAGACGCGGCGGGGGGTGGGGTGGGGTGGAGGGGGTGGGGTGGGGTGGTTCTGTCCAGCAGTTCCATTTATTATCACACAAGTACTTGCTTTTACAGGCAGATAGGGAGGGGCGGTTTTAACATAATCCAATCAGCTTAAAGGTCAAGGGGGCATGCATCCTGTCTCAATGCCTAGCTATTGCAACCACGCAGTGTTCACCAGCGCAGAAGCACGTATTTGGCCAATAAGGGCTAAGGCAAGGTTCCTGCAGACACCCCCACCCTACTTCCTCATGGCACCATCTTAGGCTGCCACATTAATACGCCCTTGTGGGCCCATAATGGCAACGCTTGTAATGTCACTTAAAGTGGCGTTAGTTTTTAAGGCCCGACAGTTTTTAAAGATGAGAAAAAAGTAAACATGTTCATAGGCTAAGAGGAAAGGTCAATAGAGAGGAAATTGTTGAAATAATGAAGAACTGAGCTGATCATTGAAGCGTGCATTCCTTGGACACACAGTAGGATGAGAAAGGAAGCCTTGGTGAAGGAATTTTCTTTGGATCAAAGTAAGAAGCAGCCATGGGAATTAAACCAAAATATTCAGGGATTTGGAACCAACTGAAGGGAAAAGCTTGGGAATTCTTGCCTTTTATCTGGTATATTTAATCAACAAATTTGATTTCTGCTTTGAGTAGATCTCAAGAGTGTTTAACTTAGTTTCGACTAATTATTCTTATTTGAGTAGATTTTATTAAACTTTTAAAGTCTAACATACATAAATAGAAATTATATAAATCATATAGATCATAAAAGTACAGCTTAACAAATGCTCACAAACAGAACAAATCCCTGTAATTACCATCCATTTCAAGAGACAGAATGTTATCAGCACCCCAGAAGTCCTCTCTTGCCCTCTCCCAGTCACAACCACTCCCCAAATGTAATCACTAATCTGACTTCTAACCCATACATTAATTTTGTGTAGTTTTGAACTTTATAAAACTTAAGGAATCATAAAATACATACTCTTTTTTTTATCTGACTTCTTCCACTCAATATCTTTTTCATTTTTGTTGTGTTTAGTTGTAGTCTTTGCATTTTCATTGCTGAATAGTATACCATTATGTGTATATATCCTCCACGTATTTATCCCTTCTACTTGGCCTTTTGGTAGTTCCCAGTTTGGGATATTACAAATAGTGTCACTATGAACATTTTTGACCTTGTTTTTTGCTTTACAAATTTACTTGTTTCTGTTGGGCACACACTTAAGAATAGAAATATAGGGTAAATTGGTTTTTTTTTTTTATTTAACTGCCAAAATTTGTTGGTTCATTTTACTAGCATGGAGAAACAGTGACATCTGGTGTATAAAATAATGAATTTCAGGTCTTAGTGTATATTTAAAAAATTTTAAGGAATCTTCTCTTAAAGGCAGTCTGAAATATTATAATCCATATATAGAGTGAGTTTATAGATCTTGTTTTTTATTATAAAAATTAATCTAACATCTTTTCACTTTGGACACAAAGAATTTGAAAATAGAATTCTTATACTCTTTGAAGTAATAGATAGAGCCAAGTAATTAAACGAGATTAATAGATTTACAGAAGAAATGCTATTTTGATGTATACTAATGACAATATTTTTACATTTTACATCCTAAAAATTAGTGAAATATAAAATTTACTTTCTAAACTAAACCAATGAAACCTGAACAAAATAAAATACGAATATACACAAACTGTCTGTTTATAAGGTAACAGTTTATAAGAAAGTAAAACAAATTTGTGTATTGGAATTTTTTAGAATTCAACTAAGAGAGATTTCTGTCCCTTTATAACTTTACCTCTGTTAAAAGAGCTAAACTGTTTTTTTCATTACATTATATGATTAAGAAACATACACATAAATACTACTTTATTAGGTTTGTGTGTGATATTCGCTGTCAAAAAATAGGTGGATGAGTCAGGTCGGGTGTTTTCTTTAAGGAATTGTTTGAACTCATGCCTACAGTCCTAGAAGGATAACACAGTTTTCTTCTCTGACATCGTGAAGCTTGTAAATCAAGATTTATCCCACTGAAACTTAATCCTCTTCAGCATTTATTTCACAAATGTTTACCATAACCTTTCATCGGTCAAACATGTTAGCCAGTGGTGTTCTGAATGAAGTTCCCCTCTCTCAAACTTCCTCCTTTTCCTCTTTCCTTCCTTCTCTCTCTCTTTCCTCTCTCTTTAATATGGATAAACCTGAGGAAAGTTCAATGCTGGCGAAAAACTCCACACAAGAGAACTGGAGTGACTGATGGGCAGAGAAAAGCAGGGACGGAAGCACTGACTATAAGTAGGAGAAAGACTCCCCTTCTACTTGTGTCAGAGAAGGAGGAAGAAAGAAGGTGAGAATATAACATAAAAATAAAGTGGTGGGAAATTAGGAATATTTGGCTACTGTTTTCTATGAAGTGATGATCGAGATCAACGTTCTGAAAGTGATGTTGGAAGAGATATCTTGGTAGTTTAAACAAAGTAAAATTTGTAGTAGTGATTTTTGAGAATTAGAGAAAGAGGAAACAATGAGGGGAAGTATACAGGGTCCTGAGAAGCATTGAAGGTCCAGTTGAGGCAAGAAAACTTGACTTTGAAATGGAGCCAATCATCAGCAGCTCTCAAAAGGAAAAGGAGGATAGATGAGTTGAGCTACGTTGGATTCTCAAAACAAACAAACAAAATATATGTAAATATATATATATATATACATATATAGTATATATGTATATAATGAAAGACAAATTGGCCAGAGAGATAAGGGTCTAACCTAAAGGATGATTATGGAAATATGTCATGGAGTTGATGGGGCTCTGAAGATAAGAGGTGTTTTACAGACAGATGACAGGTAGGTTTTGACAGAGAGAATGTTGATGATTCTTAAGAACTTGATGATTAGGCGCAGACAAGGTATTATGTTAGTAATGAAGTAGGAGCACCGAGACAATGAGAGTGGTTTAGGTCAGAGGGCAACGGGGAATTTAATAGTTCAGAGTTGAAGCATTTGCAGTGATGACTGTGGCAGAAGGAGAATCTGGCAAAAATGAAGTGGAGGTAGAGGTGATCGGAAGTGAGGAAGCCAGTAAAATGAGAGGCAAAGATATTAGCTAGGCATTAATAGATAATAAGAATAACTGCAGAACTTAAGGATGTCTGAGTGATTTCACAGTCTTTAACAAATAAGGGACAGTAATCAGGATGTCAGTAGATGAGAGTAGCAGTGGTGAGGACCAAAAGTAAATGATTGAAAGACATTAATAATTTTCAGTGGAAGAAAATTAACTGATTATTAAACCCATAAAACAATGTCCAATTTTACAATTAATAAAATAACGAAAGAGAAAAAAATGAGAAACCATTTATTTTGTCTATAAAATTAGGAGAGATTTAAAAAAATTACTGTCAAGGGTGTAATAACATAGATACTTTAATCATGTGAATGTAAAGTATTCAAACATTTTGGAAAGCGATTTAGCAATATTTATTAAATATGTGCCTCTGACCAGGTGATGCCACTTCTGGAAAACTGTTATAAGAGAATTGGACAAACCACTGCAGTGTTATTTAAAATAATCAAAAGTGAAAATGGTTTGCGTATTTAACAAGACAGGAAATGCTTCTCATATACTGTCAAGTAGAAAAGTATATTACAATAGTTTACATACAATATCATCAATTTGTTTAAAACCAAAACTTGTGCATATGAGAAAAGATTGGAAGAAAGTGTTCGAAGATAGAAAAAAGAATACTTCTTTCCCTCATTTAAAAATTTTTTCTTTTGTGTTTTTCAAATTTTCCCTAATTAGTGTTTTATCAATTTATGCTGGAAATATAAAACCAAGTTTATTATTATTATTATTTTTATATTTTATTTTATTTTATTTTGTCAATATACAATGATGTTGATTATTGTAGCCCATTACCAAAACCTCCCTCCCCCCTCTCCCCCCCAACAATGTCCCTTCTGTTTGCTTGTCGTATCAACTTCAAGGAATTGTAATTGTTGTGTCTTCTCCCCCACCCCAGGTTGTTTGTGTATTTATTTATTTACTTTTAGCTCCCACAAATAAGTGAGAACATGTGATATTTCTCTTTCTGTGTCTGACTAGTTTCACTTAATATAATTCTCTCAAGGTCCATCCATGTTGTTGCAAATGGCAGTATTTCATTCGTTTTTATAGCTGAGTAGTATTCCATTGTGTAGATGTACATTTTCTGTATCCACTCATCTGATGATGGACATTTGGGCTGGTTCCAACTCTTAGCTATTGTAAAGAGTGCTGCGATGCACATTGGGGAACAGGTATACCTTCGACTTGATGATTTCCATTCTTCTGGGTATATTCGCAGCAGTGGGATGGCTGGGTCATATGGTAGATCTATTTTTTTTTTTTTAATTTTATTTTGTCCATATACATTGTGGCTGATTATTGCTCCCCATCACCAAAACCTCCCTCCCTTCTCCCTCCCCCCCTCCCCCCCAACAATGTCCTTTCTGTTTGCTTGTCGTATCAACTTCAAGTAATTGTGGTTGTTATATCTTCTTCCCCCCCCCGGTTTTGTGTGTGTGTGTGTGTGTGTGTGTGTGTGTGAATTTATATATTAATTTTTAGCTCCCACCAATAAGTGAGAACATGTGGTATTTCTCTTTCTGTGCCTGACTTGTTTCACTTAATATAATTCTCTCAAGGTCCATCTGTGTTGTTGCAAATGGCAGTATTTCATTCGTTTTTATAGCTGAGTAGTATTCCATTGTGTAGATGTACCACATTTTCCGTATCCACTCATCTGATGATGGACATTTGGGCTGGTTCCAACTCTTGGCTATTGTAAAGAGTGCTGCGATGAACATTGGGGAACAGGTATACCTTCGACTTGATGATTTCCATTCCTCTGGGTATATTCCCAGCAGTGGGATAGCTGGGTCACATGGTAGATCTATCTGTAATTGTTTGAGGAACCTCCATACCGTTTTCCACAGAGGCTGCACCATTTTGCAGTCCCACCAACAATGTATGAGAGTTCCTTTTTCTCCACAACCTCGCCAGCATTTATCGTTCACAGTCTTTTGGATATTAGCCATCCTAACTGGGGTGAGACGGTATCTCGGTGTGGTTTTGATTTGCATTTCCTGAATGCTGAGTGATGTTGAGCATTTTTTCATATGTCTGTTGGCCATTCATATATCTTCCAAGTTTATTAACAGTAGAACCAACCACCAATAGCACCACCATGAGCAGAAGTTCTAATGGGCTAAAAAAATTAAATTAAATTAAAATAAATGTAAAACATATAAATAAAATAAAGTAATATTCTGATTTAAATTCTAATAGCATTTAAAAGTTGAACTTGATAAGTTGATTCTGAAGTTATTCTTGAGGAATAAATAAAACAGGAAAATATATATTGTACAGTCTAATTTGGTAAAAGATATGTGTAACTGTATTTACAATTTGTATTTTGAAACTGAAGAGGTTTGAACCTTGGAAGAAGAGGACCCCATGCATATTGCGAAAACTCACTCTCTGTTCAGCTCTTTCTCTGAACTCTGAAAATTCTAGTTGCATTGTCCTTCAGTCTGTGTCTACTCAATTTATTGAGATTGTTGGACTCTTCTTAGGTTTGCCTTCCCTGTGCCACATCTGCAAATAACTTCCAGTCAGAAAGCCAAGGCAATGACAGAACTCACCTCATTTGTTTTCTTTTTTTCAGCAGAGTCCTGTGCTACTTGTTGTCCACTGTATGAAAATAGTGGGGTTTTTAAAAGAATTTTTTCCTTTTCTAGTTGACAGTGAGAGAGAATTGTAGACCATCTGTCTTAGTCCATTTTTTGCTATTATATAGAAATATACATAACAGAATATAAAAGACTGAGTAATTTACACAAAAAAGAAACTTATTTCTCACAGTTCTGGAGGCTGGGAAGTCGAAGAGCATGCAGCTGATATCTGGTGAGGGCTATCCCCTGGCGGAAGTGAACATGCGAGACAGAGAGAGAAATGGGTCTGAACTTATCCTTTTATCAGGAGCCCACTTCTGTAATAACTAACTCACTCCCACAATAAAAGCATTAATCCATTCATGAAGGTGGAGCCTTCATGACCTAATCACCTCTTAAAGGTCCCACCTTTAATACTGTTACAGCGGCAATTAAATTTTAACATAGTTTTGGCTGGGACTTTAAAACCATGGCACAATCTTATTCCCTCAAGGACATAAGTAGAAGTCTCACCTAGATTCTAGATCCAGCAAAAAAATATACTTGAAAATGAAAGCAAAATGCTTTCAGAACAAAGGAAGCTGAGAGACTTTGTTGCCAGTAAAATTTGCCACGGTGAAGAAATGCTAAAGGAATGTTTTCAGACTGAGAAAATCGATACTAGATGGGAATTCAGATATACAGGAAGAAATGCTGTAAATATTAAATACATTGGTAAAAAATATAAAATAGTATCCTTTGTTTATTTTCTAAAATCCTTTAAGTCAGAGGCTGCTTAAAACAAAAGTAAAAATATATTGTGAGGTTTACGGCATGTATAGAAATAGAATTTATGATATTGCAAAGGATAGGAGCAGTGCAAATTGAATTTTGCCACTGTTTCTTACATTATACATGAAATAGGGTAATATTAATTAAAGAAGACTGTGATTAATTAAGGATGTATATTGTAATCCACATAGGAAATATGCTTACCACTCCCCATGCACAAAGCTATATTAGCTAAATAGCCAATACAGAAGATAGTATGGGATATTAAAAATTTTATTAACTCAAAACAAGACAGAAAAGGAAGAACAAAGAAACAATGAGCAAATAGATAGCAAATAGCCCTATGGTAGATTTAATCTCAATAATATCAGTAATATAAATTCAAAGTTTATGAGACTGCATAAAAAACCTCAACTATTTGCTTTCTACAAGAGATTCACTGTAAATATAATGACAAAGACAGGTTGAACATAAAAGGATGAAAAAAATACACCATGCAAACACTAAGCAAATGAAAGTTGGTGTGCTATATCAATGTCAGACAAAATTGACTTCAAGACAAGGAGCGTTGCCAGACATAAAGAGAGTCATTATAACCACAAAATGGTCAATTCATCAAGAAGACATAACAATCCTAAAGTGAATACACCTAACAACAATACTCTAAAATTCATAAACCAAAGTGGGCAGATTAAAGGGAGAAATAAATAAATCCCCAAAGCTGGAGATTTTAATACTTCTCTTAGTAACTGATAGAATACATAGACAAAATATCAGTACAAATTATCATAAATGATTTAAACAACACTATCAATTAATTTGATCTAATTTATGTTTACAAAAAACTATATCCAACAACTGCAGAATACACATTCCTTTCAAGAGCACACAGAATATTTCTTTGGTTTGAATGCCCCCCACCAGCTCATGTTGGAACTTAACCCCCAATATGATGATAGAAAGTGGGGCCTTTGGGAAGTAATTGGATTATGGGGACTGTGCCTTCATGAATGGATTAATCCATTCATGGTGTAATGGGTTGATGGTTTAATGAGTTGTCATGAGTTTGGTTCTGATGGCTTTATAAGGAGAGCAAGTGAGGAGGTTAGCTCTCTGCTCATGCCATCCTGACCAAGCGATAATTTGGTTACCACAGGGCTCTGCAGAGAGTCACCACCAACACAAAGGCTGACGCCAGCTGTGTTTCCTGGGCTGTGGACTGTGGACAGACTGCAAAACTGTAAGAAGTAAATTTTGTTTCTTTTTAAATCACCCAGCTTCACAAATTCTGTTATAAGCAACAGAAAATGGACTACAGAAAATTGGTATTAGAAGTAGGGTGTTGCTCATAATGAATACCAGAAAATGTGGAAGCACCTTTTGAACTGGGTAATAGGTAAAAGCTGGAAGAATTTGGAAACCAGGCTATAAAAAAGCCTAGATTCCAGTGAGGGTTTAGAAGACAAGAAGACCAGGGAAAGTTTGGAACTCTAAGAAATCCTTAGAGATTTCTTAAATGGTGGTGACCAGAATGCTGATAGAAGTAAGGATAGTAAAGGCCATTCTGAGGAAGTCTCAGATGAAAATGAGGAAAAGCTTATTGGAAACTGGAACAAAAGTCAACCTTGTCATGAACAGGCAAAGAATTTGGCTGGATTGTATCCATGCCCCAAAGTTTTATGGAATATGGAACTTATAAGTGATGAACCAGGGTGTCTGGCAGAAGAAATTTCTAAACATCAAAGCATTCAGGCAGCTATGTAGCTATTTGTAAAAACCTATATTGAGTTATGGCAGCAAAGGCATAACAAAAAGCTTAAATTTATAATTAAAAGGGAAGTAGAAGATAAAAAATTGAAAAACCCTTTGGCCTAGCCATGTAAGGAGTAAAAAATTGTGTTCAGGAAAGGGTGTGTAGCCCGGTGATCATCTGCTGAGATGATCTGGGTAGAAGGGAGGGATCATAAAAAGAGTGAAAAAAAGTCTCTGAAGGCATTTCAGAGATTTTTGAGGTTGCCCTTCCCATCACAGAACCAGAGGCCTAGGAAGACAGAATGGTTTCAGGGAACAGGCCCAGGGCACCCTCCACAGGCTTGCTGCCCAGGACCATCTCAGGAAGCTGCTTCCTGCATTCCATCAAAGAGCTCCTTGGCTGCCCCTCCTGTAGCTAAATTGGCTCCAGGTGCTGCTAGATCTGCCACTTCAGAAGATACAGGCTGGAAGTCTTGGTTACATCCATGTGGTGTCAAGTCTGCAGGCTCAGAGAATGCCAGAATGGTAGAGGCATATCAGCCTACACTGATTTAAAAGGATGTGTGGAAAATCCAGGGGAACCAGAAAGAGATTTGTCACAGGGGTCAAGTCACCACAGAGAGTCTTCATTAGAGCAACGCCAAGCAGGAATGTGGGGTTGGAGCTGCAATAGAAAAATCCCACCAGGGCCATGCCTAGTGGAGCCATACGAGTGGGATTGACATGGAGATCCCAGAGCTATCGAGCCACCAGCATGCAATGTCAGCCTGGGAGACCTGAAGTATGGCTTGAGTCCAGGAAAGCCTTAGGGGTGTAGTTCTCAAGGACTTGAGGGTCCAATCCCTGCACCAGTGTGCACAGGATGTGAGACATGGTGTCAAGGGAGGGTATTCTCCAGCTTTAAGATTTAATGCCTGCCCTGCCAGGTTTTGGACATGTTTAGGACTTGTTAGCCCTTTCTTTTGGCCTTTCTTTTTGAATAGGAATATGTATCTTATGCCTGTCCCAACATTGTATCCTGGAAGCAGGTAACTTGTTTGATTACAAAGATTGGATTTTGGGCCTTTTTGAGTTGGTACTAGAACAAATTAAGACCTTGGGGCTATGAAATTAATGTATTTGTATGTAAGAAGGACATGAGCTTTGGGGGGCCAGGGGCAAAATGCTGTTGTTTGAAAGTCCCCCCAAGGCATGTGGAACTTAACCTTCAATATGGTGGTGAGGGGCCGAGCCCGTGGCGCACTCGGGAGAGTGCCGCGCTGGGAGCGCAGCGACGCTCCCACTGCAGGTTCGGATCCTATATAGGACTGGCCAGTGCACTCACTGGCTGAGTGCTGGTCACGAAAAAGACAAAAAAAAAAAAAAAAAAAAAATGGTGGTGGAAGGTGGGGCCTTTGAGAGGTGATTGGACTGTGAGAACTGTGCCCTCCTGAACAGACTGATCCATTCATGGAGTAAGGGGTTGATGGTTTAGTGGGTTGTTATGGGCATGGTTCTGATGGCTTTATAAGGAGAGCAAATGAGAAGGTTAGCTCTCTTCTCATGCCATTCTCACCATGTGATCTCCTGGTCATCACAGCACTCTATAGAGTCACTACCATGGAGAAAGCCCTTACCAGAAGTGGTTCCTGGACCATGGACTTCCTAGCCTTCAAAACTGCAAGAAATAAATTTTGTTTTCCTATAAATCAACCAGTTTCAGGTATTCTGTTATAAGCAACAGAAAACTGACTAATACAAACATGCACTGAGATAAATCATATGCAAAACCATAAAACAAATAAACAAATTTTAAAGCTTTAATATCATGCTCTTTGTCTATAACCAAATTAAATCAGAAATTAAAAAGTAGCAGAATAATATGTATGATATGAACCTATGTAAATTAAACAATATTAATTCAGCAGACCAATTGCTATGATATGAATGTTTATATCCCTGCCAGATTCATATTTTAAAACCCCAACTCCCAAGGTGAAGCCTTTGGAAGGTGATTAGGTCATAAGGACAGAGCCAATTCATAAATGGAATTAGTGCTCTTATAAAAGAGACCCTAGTGAGATCCCTCATACCTCTCACCACATAAGGATACAGTATGAAGATGGACCTCAATCTATGAGCCAAGAAGTGGACCTTCACCAGACACTGAATTTGCCAGTGCCTTTATCTTAGACTTCTCAGCCTTCAGAACTGTGAGAAATAAATTTCTGTTTTTTAATAAGCCATCCAGTTTATGGTATTTTGTTATAGCAAGACTAAGACACCAATGTATTGTAGATATACAAAAACATGCATGTTGGTGTATAGAAAAATAACTGGCATGATATAGATCAAACATTACTTCTTAACAGGAAAATGAGAATGGAAAGTGGATTGAAGAGGGACATTCATGCTACACTTATCTGTATTTTGTCGTTGTTGGTTTATTTTTATTCACATCTTACTTGTATATTTAGAATAGATAAAATAAGTCATATAAAGAATAAATATGTGGTGCTGGCCAGTTAGTTCAGCTGGTTAAAATGCAGCCTTATGTCATCAAGGTCACGGGTTCAGATTCCCTTACTGACCAGCCACCCCCCAAAAATAAAATAAAAATAAAACTTAAAAAAAAGAA
Source organism: Cynocephalus volans (assembly GCF_027409185.1). NCBI lineage: Eukaryota > Metazoa > Chordata > Mammalia > Dermoptera > Cynocephalidae > Cynocephalus > Cynocephalus volans. Next base: position 99,113,685 of record NC_084460.1, on the reverse strand, counting down.
TAAATATGTGTAATAGAATTTTGATGCAGAAGAATAGTGAAGAAAGATCTGCGCTACCAGCATCGAAACGTTTTGGATAGTTATGGTGTACAGTTACAAGAAACAACAAAGAGCTAAATGGAATAGAATAGAGGCCAGCAACAGATTGATCACATATGAGATGTTAGTAGATAAAAAGGTGGCATTTAAAATTACTGGATAAAAGGTATAATTTTTAATGAATGCTGTTAGAAAAATTGCTTAAATTCTTGGGGAAAAATTAGACCTTGTAGCAGTGCTGTGATTAGAGCTGTCCATCATACATTTTTAGCTCTCTGTTTTGGGGAACATTGTAGGATTATATTTCTTCATTGTTACACTTCCCTCTGTGTAACAGAGATGTAAAAAAGAATTACTTGATTACTCAAAGCACTATGAATGCAGTCTGGAATGATTGCACTTCAGTAATTTCCCCATTAGGAGGAGAAAATTGAATGTGACAGCCCGATTCAAAGTTAGCTTCTCCCTTTTATTGTAAAGACAAGGAAGTTTCACAAGAAAATTCAGTTGATTTAATCATTACAAAGAACACAAGGACATGGGCAGAGTTATGGCTAAGCATAGTTTTAACAATGGAAACTAGTAACATCAGTGAAGTAAACAAAGTGACATTCCATAATGCAATTTGGAAAAGGTTAAGTCGATCCACCAACAAAAGCCTGTTCTTAGCAAACACTTTTTTTCCTACAGCAATTTCCTCAGTATATTTACACAAAAATCAAGCAACTTTCTCAACATATCAATCAGTAGGTTAACCTGTACCAAGGACATCTGCCCTTTGAGCCAGCAATTTTGCTGTGTTACAATTCTTTATCTACAACAGAGACTTTAGCCTGGGGAAAGTTTCCTGTCTTTTGCAAGCTTAACATTTCTATGTGTAATTTTAAAAAGTTAGGTCCTGTGAAATACATTTGTTTTATTAATGTTAGCACTCTCCACACTTCATCACCTTTGAAGTTAGGTGTACCCTTGTGATTTGATTTGGCCAATGAGATGTAAGCATAAGTGGAAGGTTTCACTTTGAGGAAGAAGTAAAATGTGTCTGTTTCAGTCAGTTGTTGTGCGATTTGCCCTTTTCTTTCCCATTGTTGTGATGATAACAGAAGTGCATGTTGAGATAATGCCTCTGTCAGATTGGCTCTTTGAGTGGTACAATGAGCAGAACGCTTCCTGCCTGCCTCCATGAGTTAGGATGCCCAAGGAAAAAATAAATTGGTATTGTAATATGCCACTTTATTTTGCACACCATAGCATACCCTGATTAATGTAAAACTTACATTAATCAGGTATCCAGAATTTGGGGGATATTGTAATAAAAACCTCAAATTTCTTGCATTGGCATGGAGTCTGGGAAGGAAAGTATTACTGGAGGTTGGAATATTTTTCCATGCTCCACAGTAGCAAAACTTTGTGTAAAATTGTTGCTCTCAAGGATATGGATGGCTGATTACGTATCTAATAACTTTTCGTTCTAGGGGGAAAAGATTGGAAAACAGAATGATGGTAGCATGCTTTGGCTGTCATAGCCTGAGTCTGGCAAGATATTATAAGGTTAGCTCAGATAGAAATTGACACTTCAAGCATGAAAAATGAAATGGACTATGATGGGACTCAGAAAATGGTGCCCCAAAATACGCCATTTTGGACTTCAAACAGAGAACACCTGGGGAACGGCAAATGCGGGGAAGAGCTTTATCTGAAGTTCTCTATCTACCTTAACGGCCAGATCCTCCAGAAGATATTCAATTGTTGTGAATCCCTTCCCCAGATATCTCATCAACAGGGGAGAGGTTGAGGCATATCACAAGAGAGAAGACTAGAGTTTACACCAAACCCAGAACCCAGGTGCACTTGTTCCAGACTGTTGTCTGGTTTTTGGGCCCATTCATCTTCCCTAATTTACTCCCTCTCTAAATTGTCTACATCCCCCATGTTTTTCTACTCTTGAAGAAGGGTATATAAATGTCTAAATACCTTGTGTTGTTAGGTACTCACCTTCTTGTGATACCCTTGTGCACGTAATAAATTTGTTTGGCTTTTCACCTGTTAATCAGCCTATGGTCAGTTTATAGCTCAGACTCAAATATGGACCCTCCAGAAGGGAAAGAGAGGATTATTTCACCCCAATAACAATAATAAAATAATGAATTCATGAATTTGTAGGGGTGAAAGAGCAACTGCTTCTCAACCTCAAATAGTTGAAGATGAAACTGAACAATAATTTGAACAACAAAGGCAATTTAAAACTCAGCCCTGGTTTATCTGTAATTGCCAAAGACTAGAAATAGCTCAATTGCCTCTCAACTGAAGAATGGGTAAAAACACTATGGTAGCTCCATTTGGTGGAACACTACTTGAAAGAAACAATGACTCATACATGCAACACCATGGATGCATCTCAAATGCATTATACCAAACGAAAGAACTTGGGCTCAAAAGGCTATATATTCATTTATATGTATTATCTGCAAAGGCAAATCAATAGAGATAGGAAACAGATCAGCTATGTCCATGAGCTGTGAGTGGGGAGACTACACAAAAAAATTTTGGTAGTGATTGAATTGTTATTTACTTATTGTGGTGATGGTTACATGGCAGTGTACCTTTGTCAAATTTATGGTAATATACATTAAAAAAAGTATATCCGAACATGTTTGTAAGTCCAGGAGGAGCAATGTTTTAATTATTAAAGAGCTGAGCAATACTGGAGGATATTTGATGGTCTTAGAAAAGATGGGAGAAGTTAGCCTTGCTGAGGAATGAGACTTTTTTCTCAGAGATAAAAATAACAATAACCATTTATTGGGTACCTAAGATGTGCCAACTACAGCCAATCTACTAAGCACATTTATTTAAAGTATACCTCTCTCTAGAGACATATCTCTAATCCTTACACCATCCTGTGGGGGATGTGTTATTATTCTCATTTTAATGAAACTGAGTATCAGAGAGATTAAATAACTTGTGCAAGTTGGCTTAGCTAGTAAGTAAGGGAGCTGGGCAGATCTGTCTGTCAAGCCCTGGATGCTTCTTCTATACAGCACAAAAAATAGAACCTGTGATGATAAGGATTTTCAGGTGGGAAAGGAAGTTGAGGAAATTTTAGTCAGTAGACCTTTTTGTACGAACATTGTAAGATTGGACCATCTGTTGTCAACAAGGGCATTAATGGAGTGAGGTAAAGTTAAAGGCTTCAATAGAGTGAAAAAAATTGAAGAAGCTGTGGTGATTTTGACATTGTTTCTCTAGTCTTTGTCTTTGTACCATAGGGATGAGATACCATTTCATTCTCAGTTAGATCTGAGTGTAGGAGGCAGAAATCTTGATGCCAGATGCAAGAGACTCACAGCAGTACTCATTTAGTGAAGATTATCATAAGAATGTGCAACTTGAGAGCCTCTTATTTTGCAGAGACCAATTTTTATCCATTCCCCAAGTCCCATTCATTTCTGTGTTCTGTTTATAAAGAATATGTCATCGAAATTATAGTGTATTCCTGAGGGTGGGAGAAGAACTTTGACATACAGAAAGGAATTGTAATTTGCAGATGATTGTTATACTGATGATCTCTGATGGATTGATTAACCTTGATTTCTCACAAATTCTTTAGGACCTCAAAAAAGAATTGGAAAACAAAGTGTAAGATTATAACTTAAACCCCAAATCCATAATGTTAATAAAACATAGGCTGGGTTCAGAGAGAGCTTTTCTATGAATAGCACTCCACTAAATTGTAAAGTTCATGTCAGTTTTCTTTTATAAAGGTAGATATTATAAAAGGCCAGAATATGCCACCCCAAAATATGCCTCTTTGGTGGTGAGGATTTTTTTGAAAAACAGCAACCACAAGAAAAGCTCAAAAAACAGTAGAAATTATCCTTTTGTAAGGGAAATTGATATCTATAAAGTAAATCTACATTAGAAGTAAGGGTGTGTCTCTTTCAGTACCAAGAAAAGAGGGATGACTCTAAATCACTAGAGACTAATCAATGGAGAAGACATGGACTTAAATCTGCCTAACAAACCTTACCTTTGTTTAGCATGCCCTTTTTGGTCATCTTTTCCATAACTAATCTCCATATCCTTCTTTCTTTCTTCAGCAGAAGGTGATATTTAAGCCTGGTTTCAAAGCCACCTCTTTGAAATTTGCTCATTTCTTTGAGTGTCTCCTATGTATACATAAGGTATACCTGTGCTAAATAAAAATGGTAGAAGGCCTCTGTTATGTACCAAGTTTAGGCCCCAAAAAACCAAAACAGGGTCACCCCTACTAAAGTGACTCATCACCAAACCCAAACTAAATTGTTGTCTGGCCTTCTGAGAAATCAGGAAAGAGAGATAACAGCCAATTTCCCCCAAAAGCCAGTTTAAATCTTCAATAGATATGATATTGAAGTTCTCTCTGCTTTGATTCTTACACACAAAAGAGATAGCCTGAAGTAACCTGATGTTAACCAGTCAGTTAATTTTCTATTGTTCTATCTCCCTGTCCCCACCTTACAAGGTAAGTAACTCTGAAATGACCAGTCAAATTTTTGTTCTTTGTTTCTGCTTTCTTCAGCCTTTTCTGTCTATAACACCAACCTCTTTTGCTCAGCTAATTGGAACACTTTTTCTATTTTGTGGAATAACAAGTTGCCTGATTCTAGGGTCACAAAAAAGCCACTGAAATCTTTCACTAGATTTGTTGTAATGCTGCCCTTTGACACCTATTAGTAAACTTGTTTGTTTTTCACATATTAATCTGTTTTTTGTTACAGGTGTCTGTCCTAACTAAGAACAATGAAGGATAGAGAGGAAATTACTTTTTTCTTCCGTACAATTCCGTGAAGTCCTGGATATTTTCATGGTGGATATGGTGGGTAATGTTTAGTATTGAAAGCACATGAGAAACTTTCATAAAACAAAATGGAATTGATTTAAACAGTATGAAAATGCTATAGAGGAGGAAAAATGTTTTCTTCTACCATTGTAGGTTCTTTGGATTAAATTGGCATAAGACAGATTAACAGGAGAAAAATGATTTTAATTGTGTATGTACACCCTGGAATCGCACAATAATATGAGATTCAAGGAAGGGGCCAGATGACTGAGACTTTTATATTGTCCTGAGCTATAGAAAGGAATAAAAGTTTGGAGCTTATAGGGACATGGTGGAAACAAATTATGGGAAGGTGAGGGAAGGAAATGCATGGTGGATGCATGTCATTTGGCTATGCAGATAAAAGTCTCTCAGTTTATGAAAGTTGTCTTACGATAGCTTTATTCCTGGTACAGATACATTTATGGATAAAAATTACCTTTATAAATCTAAATTTCCTTCCTTTAAAAAGGAGAAATTTATTCTTTATTTTAGGCAGTTGAGGAGGAAGTAAAGAGCTTTTCCTGGGTTGATTTGTTCTCAATTTCTGTTAGCTTAAATCATATGCCAAGTGGCATATTTTGGGGTAACATATGCCAAACCCCTTCAATGGAAAGGCATCTTACAAATCACATAGTTCAATAATTTCATTTTGCCTATGAGTAAAATAGTCTAGATTAAACAATTCTCTCTTGGGCAGGCCCCCTGGCTCACTCGGGAGGGTGCGACACTGGTAGTGCTGAAGCCGCGGGTTCGGATCCTATATAGGGATGGCCGGTGTGCTCACTGGCTGAGCGTGGTGCGGATGATGCCCTGCTGAGGGTTGCGATCCCCTTACCCCCCTTACTGGTCAAAACAAACAAACAAACAAACAAGCAATTCTCTCTTAATTTGTGAGAATTTGTTAACAAATTGCAGTATTTCCTTTTAAAAATCTGTGTTGCATTTACATGTTCATGATTCCTTTCTTATATTATGCCTACAAGGTTACAGAACTAAGGATGTAAAAATTAAAAGACAAAGTCACTCTAAATAGCAATAGATGAAGTTATTTTAAAATACTATTGCACGCATTATATTTTTGTTCACTTTTGAGGCAGCACACTATACTGGAAAGAACGTCAAGTTAGCAAGCAGAAGACAGAGTTCTAATCCCACTCACTCTTTTCAGGACTCAGTTTTCTCATTTTATGTTCCTGGTTCTCCTAGAAAATAAAATATCCTACAGTTTTTGAAATAGTATTAAAATAAATGAGGTTTCAGGTGGATAAATGCAAGCCCACTTATAAGTTGGATTATAAAAATCTTATATGTTATGGGGTCTCTGTCTTGGAACATCTTTATGAAGAAAACAACCAACCATCAGTTTTGAATGGTATTGAGATATTTTAAGAAAAATGAATAAATCTGATAGTCTCTAGGGTTTTTTTAGATTTATAGTCTTATGATTATGTCCCTAACATAGTAGGTGAAATATAACTTAACACCCAAGTCCTCATGACTGCAGAATTTATTATCTATAGGTTCATGAAATTTTGCTGTATTGCTGTTGGTTCATATGTGTGCCATAGCATCCCATAGGGTGGTACTGAGTCTGTGAATAGATGATCTCTCCAATTTTTATAAGAAAATTATTTAAGTAGAGCTGAATTGAGTAGCAGAACTTGAGTATTTACTATGTTAGAGACAGTGTATTAGTTAGAAGCAGTCCTAAGATTGTATTTAAAAGTTTCCAAACAAAGATACCTAATAATATGCAAACAAACAAAAACAGAAACCCACCTTTAGACAGAAAAAGTTTTCTTTTACACAGGAATGATAATGACAAAAACGCTGCTCTTTTACAACCTCTCTGGAGTTTTTCTCACTGACACAGTTACAGAGGAATGAAAGCTTTGTGATTTGGGAAGGCTGAATTTTTATGTCTAGAGCTCTTCCATTAGGTCACACTGTTAAAGGCACAGCTCTTTCCTAAGGGAGACTTTTCCTGCTCCATAGCAGCCCCGTTTATTCTGCCTACAGCTGCACTTCATGTAGACCAACTTTATTAAAACAGGGTGAAAATGATTCCTATAGAAAATGCAACACAGTTGGCTTAATCAGTTATTATAAATATAAAAATTATAGTTCTGATTTTTGTAAAAAGGAGAAAATAGCTTATAAATTGTATCTGGACATCTTCAGGAATGAAGAGGCATAAAACACTACTGCTGGAATTTGCACAGCATGTATGTTGACTTCCTATTTTATGGTGCTGTTTATTTCTAAGAAAGGCACAAATATGATGCCACACTCTCTGGAGAGCAAGAAGGGAAAATATCCAAGGTACAGATTCCCTTTTCAGTTACATATATGCCCAGCAATGTCAAAATCCTCCCATAGAAGAAAAAGTGACTAAAGAACATGATGATTCTGTGCTCTTTTCAATTTTAAATTACTTATATGTATTTTTTCTTTTCTTTTTTTTTCAGTTGTCCAGGACCCAAAGATATAAAATATTATCTTGATTTTCTTCAGTGAAATGTCTAGGGGCATTTCCTCTAACAGAATGCTAGCTCTTTTCTTTTATGACTCAATGATGTAATTTCATCTGATATTTTCCTTCCGTTTTCTGCTTAAGATCTGGGCTCTTTATAGAAGCCTAGATCAGTTTCATATATATTAATCTTAAAAATATGGATATATTTTTATTATTAAAATTACTTTTTGGTTTAAAATATGTAATAGACGGCTTTTAAAATTGTTTAAATGAAGAAGGCAGCTTGGATATGTCCCCCAAATCTTAATCAACAGTAAGCTACCTTTCCTGAGCCAAGCAGCTGTTGGACCAACTCACAGGGGACCTGGAGGGTATGAGCCAGATCTTGGTTCTAACAAGAACAGATGGAGGAAAATGAAGAACCTTTTCCCCTTCTGGTCTTAGGACTACCTCTGGAGATCAATGGTGAAGAGCTATGAGGTGCTGATCAAAATTCTGTGAATCCTGTGCAGTGCTTGCCCTGCAGAGATCCAGAGATCTCCAGGAGGAGAGATGAGTGTTCCTAGGAAAACCTGCTGGTCTTCCCCATTCAGTAGGGATAATCAAACAGGTCCTTTCTGATACCAAGGCCTAGATAACACTAGCTTTTGCATATGAGGAGACTACGAGCAGAAAGTTTTCATGGTGCTTCCACTTGGAACTTACAACATGCAGGATAGTACCTGCTAGTCCTTTGGTCCTTGACCCTAGCAACAATGGCATTAACTGTAGCATAATAAAAATGCAGAATTAGCTCCACACCAGATCTACTGAATCAGAACCCAAGTGACTCACAGTCACATTAAAATTGGAGAGGCCTACAGATGCAGACAGTTGCATCTCCCTTCAAATATGGTATTATCACCACTAAGGTAGTTTAGCAGCTGGATTCAAGTCGCACTGAGAAAATTAAAATCCCACTGATGATGGCTTTTAGCCAAGTACTGCTGGAGGGAACTGAAGAGCACTTCAGGAGATAGTGTGTGCGTATATTTACATGTATATTTTCAATATTGAGAAACCTGGTGTTTGAACTAAAAAAGTTAATAGATAATTTTGATGCAAAACAAATTGTTCAGACTTGAACTAGTGGCCTTGGAGATTAAGTAAAAGAAATGTCTTAAAGGAAAATGAAACAAAGCACAAATAAATGGATGTAATGAAGGAAAATCATAAAAGACAATAAATTAAAGGATACTAAAATTCAAGAAATATGGGTTCTAGAGGAAGAAAAAGGAATTGGTGGAGAAGGGGAAATAATTTCACAAGCAATGAAAGAAAATGTTCTATTCTGAAGACAGATTGGTATCTGTAGGTCAAAGGGGCTGAGGGAATTCCATGCAGGAGGGAAAAAGATAGATCAGACATATTACGATAGAATTCCTGAGTTCTGAGAATTGAGAGGACATTTTATGAATTGCAGATGGAAAGAAAAAAATTGGCTTATCAAATAAAAATGTTTGTAGAGCTACAGCCAAAGACAACTGAAAGGATGGGATTGCAATTCAGTCTAGATGTCATCTGCTAGAGAGAAAGAATAATTTCTGCAGAGCTGCAGGAGCTGAGAGAGTGTGTTTCCACTTATTTGTGTGAAGACAATGACTGAGAAAGGATACCGCCTAAATAATAACAAATCAGAAGAAAACTTCTGTGATAAAGGAGGATGAAGAGGAAACAGCTGTAAACAGGTTAGATTAGAATATATAAATAGATTTTCTTTATATAGAAAATATATTTCTAGGGGAAACTTCAAAACAGTCTGACAAAAAATGTATTAACCCATCTCAGTAAAAATTAGAGATTGGTTGATGAGAGATGTGTGGTGAGAAGTCAAAGTATTCTGAGTTCTCATCTTACTGGGATGGGAGGAGGAAGCAGCTGGGGAATATGGCATCTTGTTGAGGAAAATAATTGGTATCTTGTTTTCATAGTTTGGGAGAGATATATGTTTGGTTATGAATGTTTAAAAAAATGATGATGGTTAGTAAATGAATATAGATAAGTAAAATAAAATTCTAAATTAGCAAGAAAAAATGAAAAAGAGAATTAACTTAAAAACCAGAAACAATAAACACAAGGACAAAGAAAAAGAGAAAATAGTGAAGTATCTAGGAAACAAAGTAAAATGAAAGGCATAAAATCAATTATTATCTAAATATGAATGTGTTGAGTTTTCTAATTTAAAGATAAAATTGGCATTAAAAATACAAATTTCTGTTAAAACAACCAACTCCAGGTATAAAAGGAAGGTGGTAAAATGGGATAAAATAAAAAGGGGGGTGGGTAGGGGGAATAGTTGAAGAGATACTGGGCAAATAAAACCTAAAAGCAAATAAGAGTTGCAATAATAGTATCAGTTAATTTGGAATTTAATGTTAAAAGCGACGAGGAAAGGTATATTTTAGTGATTGCATGCACAGTAAATTTCTATACATCGAGCAATGTAGCCACAAAATATATGAAGCAAAAATAGTAAAAATGTAACAAGAGCCCAAGAAAAATAAAATTATAGTGGAAGATTTTAATAGACTTTTTTTAGAAGTAGATTTGACTAAAAAGAAAATGCATAGCCATAGAAAAATTGAAGCAGATAACCAACAAACTTGATGATATATGCATACATATATGCATATATAACCTTCATATCCTTTAAAAGAAAAAATTTTATTTGGTCAAAGAACATTGCAAAACTGGATCCCTCCTTGACCATAAAGGAAACTTCAAATTATTTTTAGAAAGAGAGAGATTCTACAACACCAAGGTCAAGGGTTTGGATCTCCATACCAGTCAACTGCAAAAAAAAAAAAAAAAAAAGTGAGAAATTTTTACCACACATTCCACAATTCTACAAAATAATTGTAAACCAACAAACTTAAAAATAAATAATAAAAGTTTACCTTAAAGCCCTAATTGCTTGGAAATTACAAAATGCTCTCAAGTAATTCTTAGCTCAAGGAGAAAATAAAAGTTTAATTGCAAACTATTCAGAAATAAAAGTTTCAAAACCTATAGCATACTGCAATAATATGCAGGGGAATATATCTAGCCTTAAATGCCCTGTGGTTAAAGATACAAAGAAAAAAAACTTAATATCTATGTCAAGGCATCTTTAAAAAGAACAACAAAATCAAAAGAAAATAGTAGAAGGGAATGTTTAAAATTAAAAGCTGAAATTAATAAAATAGAAAAATAATAATTATAGATATTATAAATAAATGCAAAAGCTGACTCTTAAAAAGTTCAATAAAACAAATAAACTCTTCAGAATTTTGATTCTGAAGCATTTCTTTTGGATATGCTTAATGATTAAAAAAAGGTTGAAGAATACAAACTTGGAAGAAAAATTTGGACATTATATGTATAATGTAGGCTTTGGAGAGCATTTTTTAACCAAGATGGGAAACCCCAAGTATATTAAAGGAAATATAGACATATTTAGCTATATAAACATTAATACATATTGAATAGAAAAATATACCATAAACAAAGATGATAGGCAAATGATGCACAAAAAAACATATTTGAAATACAAAATAGATAAAAGTTAATGCCTATTACACAAAGAACTCATACAAATTGATAACAAGAAAAAAAATATCCCAATAGGAAAATCATAAGAATATTAAAATGCAGTTCACAGAGGAACACATCTAAATGACTGTTAAACACTAAAAACATGCTAGACATCCCTAGTAGTAAGGAAAATGCAGTTAAGAAAACAATGAGCATCCATTAGATTTTACATCCATTAGATTGGTAAACTTTAAAACCAGTATTAACCCCAAATATTGGCAAGTTTGAGTTGCTCATGGAAACATAATAAAAGATCTTTTTGGAAAGCAATGTGGTAATAGATTTTGAATTAAAAAATGCAAACATAGTCTTTGGTTTAGCAATGTTATTCCTGGAAATCTATCCTGTAGAACTAAAAGCATCAGTATGTAAATATATATATACACACACACACACACACACATACACACACACACACACACACACACACACACACACACACACACACACACAAGGATATTATTACAGCAAATTACCTAATATTAAAAAAGTAGAAGCAAGTAAATGGCCCTCAATATGGGGAAGTTTGAATACATTTTTATAGAGAAAACCTTTTATTATGTAAAATTTCAAACATACATAAGTAAAAGTAGTCAGCATAGTATAATGAACCCCTATGAACTCATTCAATTGCATTAAAAAAATTAACAACATTTTTTGGACTCTTATTTTATCCACCTCTCCATTTATTTTCTTCTTGAATATCACAATATATCCTAGCATTATATCATTTCATTCATAAATACTTCAGATAAGGATTCTCTTAAAAAAATAACCACACATCATTATTTTACCCAGGAAAATTAACAGTAGTTCTTTAGTCTCTAATACCCACTTGGTTTGAGTCAGATCCAGACAAGATCTACACATCGCATTTTGTTCGTATGTTTCTTAAGCCTCTTTTAGTCTATGATAATTCTCTCTCTCCCCTTTTTTCATGCCATTTATTTGTTGAGGATCTTTTATTTGTTTGTATCCTTGTGGTTTTATTAAACATACAACTTGATTCCTTATTTTTTCTTACAAACTGGTAAAACATTATACTTCATAGGTGGTGCTAAGTACTTCCTGTTACATCACATCTGTAAACACATAATGTGTAGGTGTCCCCTTTTCAATATATTAACATTGGTTAATGGATTTAGGTGTTGTCTGTCTGATCACTCATCTATCATTCACTCAAAGGGTTTAGCATTCCTTGAAGATCATTGCTGAGATGTACGATTTCATTAGGAGTTTTCTGGTTGAATACATTTTTGTACGTCTATACCATGAAATAATATTTTGCAGCTATTACAAATAATAATAGCTAATGCTTTTATGGAGCTTACTTTTAGTAAGGTGTGGTTCTAAGTATTCTGTATACATTAATATATTGTAGCAAATAACAATCTAATTAATTAGATACTATAATCATCCCGATTTTACAGATGAAATGTCAGAAACAGAATGATTTGCTCAATGTATTAGTCCGTTTCTGTTGCTTATAACAAAATACCTGAAACTGGGTAATTCATAAAGAATCAGTACATATTGCGACAATGTTGAAGGCTGAAAAGTCCAAAATCCAGGGAACACATCTAGTGAGAGTTTTGTTGGTGGGTGATGATTCTTCGCAGCAAAGCAGAGTGTCACATGGCAGATGACAGAAGCAGGGAGAAAGTTAACTCTCTACTCCTTCTCCTTTTAAAGCCCTCAGAACCATGCCCATGGCCACCATTAAACCGTCAATGGATTAATCCATTCACTTGGGTATGGCCCTTTAAATCTCATCACTTCTTCAAGGCCCCACCTTTCAATTATTATAGTAGGATTTCTCACCCTGAACTGTTATAGTGGGGATTAAGTTTCAATACATGGACTTTGGGGGACACAATTCAATCCATGGCACCCAGTTAAAACTACTAAGTGTTGAGTTGGGATTCAAAAGAATGAATGAGATATATACCAGTTGGGAAGAGAAAGGTGCAAAAGAGTCATATGTAAAATGATTATGTTTTTGTAAAATAAACAATGGTGAATTGGTGTGTGTGCTTGTATGAGAAGGATAAATACTACATTATGAATTGTTTTTATGTTGCAGGAGGGAGATGTAATACTGGGGATGTGTAGCGACAGAGTGAGAGGCTAGAAGGAAAGAAGAAACAAGCAAACCCCCCACAAAAGACAGCATTTTAAAATGTTCAACATAAAACAGCATATATCATATATAAAATTATGCATATGTATGTGTATATATACACACGTAACTATGAATACTTATGTATAGATTTATATTTATAAACAAATGCATTAATATATAGTCACAAAGTGTCTAATGGGATCTCAGGCTGATGGGATTTCAAGTGATGGTTAATTTCTTTTTTACCTAACTTTTATGTACTACTCAACTACTTTATAATAAATATGTACTTATATAACAAAAAACCCTATGATAAGACTATTTTCGTTGTGGGAAAACATTTTAAGAGAGTAGGGAATAAATTTGTCAGTTATAAGGGACAAATCCTACTATTTAAACCACAAGGGATAGTTCAAACCCTTTAAAGCTACACTTACTAAATACTTGAGGTGATAAACAGTTAATACAGAATTTGGACCAATAGTAAAGCCTCACTAATTAATTTGTCAAGATCTACATAAATTCTTGAAAGCACTAAATTATACAATGGTGAAGAAAAGAAATGTCATTTTATTAGCTCCAAGCTATTTCAGTAACAAAATAAAGCATCAGTCCAAGTAGAACAATTACATTTATTCAGTGTACTATAGTTTATTATAAGAGAGTAAGACTCCACTTTGTGCTATTGTTTTCAGAATACAGACTCCTGCATCTTCTCTAAGACCTTATCAGTTAAACAAGCTTTCTCGTAGATTCTTATGTTAAAGTCACTGCTTTCGCATTTTTTTAGGATTGTGCAGCACAGGCAAGTTCATGGGGCATGTGCTCTACGCCTGCCTTCCCTGGAACTCTACCTGCAAATTCCCGGGCTTGCTTGCCATCTCCTCATGCTCACATTCCCACCATAGTCCTGTCCCCAAATCCCATGGGCCTCCATGGGATGGTATTTAAGTGTCTCGTGGTACCTGCTTAGGTCTCCTGTTTGCTACTTCTGGGTTGAGGTGCACGTTTGAACACGGAAGAATCAAAAAGTGTCTGGCTGGAATGTGATGCAGCTCAAAAAAGCCTACTGGATGGAGAATGGAAGAAGATCCATCTTCTTGCTGAGCCAGCGGCATTACAGTGATGGTCCAGTGTCTCATAAGTGATCCTGAGGTATTCAGTTGCCTCCCAGGGTGAATACAGGTTGTCTCGATGATGATATATTCCTCTATCTTACAGTGCCCACTGATCTGCCCAGGGACAAACTAGTGGAAAGAGTTGAAAGTGGAGCAGCTTTTGTTTCTGTGTACCACTGAGAAGCCTCCAGAGTTAAGAGGTACTGTTACCAGTAACCTGATTGTTGGTTCAAAGGTCCATCCCTTTATCTGGAGCCCAAGAATAATTTAAGAGAAACTGCAGGCTGTTTCTGTCCATCCTTAGGCTGAAGTTAGAGGAAAAGAGGAAAGAACAGGGTGCATGCATATAAATGGAATCCAAGTCTCTTGGAGGTCATCAGAAAGGGAATTTTCAAGTCTTGTCTTGTACAGCCTAGCTGTTCAAGTTAATATACAATCATTTTAGTGCTCCTAATAAAGGCTTTATTAAAAAAATTATGTAGCACGTGTGCATAATTTAATTATCATTGCCATAGCAATCCTACCTGGAGATATATATGGCTGATTTGCATCATTGTTTTAAAAAATCCTGTACTATTTTATATTTTTAATCAGACTTTTAGCTTCATTAGTCCAAAAGACTAAACATTTACAGATGTGAATGCTTCCGGGTCTGAAGAAGTTTCTTCAGATATTAAGTAGTTTTATAATATTGGGCATCATGTAAGAATGTTGAATGCATTCTCTTATAATTTATGTGATACAACTTTAAGGTTCTTACCTTCATTTAATGAATGAGAAAATGAAGAGTCATCGAGGTTAAGTAACAAGGCCAGGAAAGTGATTTACACTGCCCCATCACTCACCAGACAAGGGCCCCTTACATTCACCCTTTCTGTAGGAAAATAATCCTGATGTTCCTTCTCTATGCCTTCATCTACATTAGACTGTATTTTTAATAATCCATGTGAATTTTATAGATTAAAGTGATTTACTTTTGCTTGCATCTAATTTCTGTAATCTTGCTACTGAGTGTGTCTGTGCGTGTGCTAAGCATGTGTGCATAAATATGTACATGTGTATATATACCTACATATTATGTTCTGTAAATTATTTTATGCAACAACTTAGAGAATAAATAAATCAGAATGAACATTGTGTGCTTTCCCTGGGGCTGTGTCTGATTCTTGACTCCTTGCTCAAGGGATTGCTTCCTCCCTGGTTCTTCCACTTAATCTCATCTCCCCCTTTCCTTGAGCCAGACACTAACTCTGCATGTATTTGGACCCAGTGATAAGTCTTCTTATCATCATCCAAAAACTACTCAAGTAGGCAGAGATCGTGGAGTTTATGGCCTGGCAATCCCCGGTTAAGGTGTGCAGAGACAGTCTTCTACAAAACAGGATATTGGAGCTGTAGATCCAACATTGGCCATATGAGGTCTTGACATTTTCAATAGCCTCGGTCAGTTTGCATCCTAAAGAACACCTTTAGGTAAAAAGACAGGAGGGGAGGCTTATGCACTTTTTCTTCTGGAGGAGTCTTACCATCTTCTTTTTTTTTTAAACAATGCATGATTAGCAACCTCAGAAGTTTGGGCACTGAAATACCTCATGCATGTAAAAAAGCAGAGAGGTTACAATTATTGTGTTTGGAACAAGACAGACCTTGATTTGGATACGAGGGTTCTTCCACACACTAGCTATCGATAAAACCACTGTACCTTTTTTCATCTGAAGAATAGGGAAACATAGTTGTTCGTACATAACAGATTTCTTGAAAAATTAATGAGATAATAATGCATGTAATGTATGAAACAAAAGTCAAAGAATATGTTAAGATCTTAATTCACATTAGCAGTTATTAAAATTAAGATTGTACATTTACATTGATTATGGACATAGTACATAACAGTGGTAAACATTTTGAAAATATAGACTATATAAATATAATCAAGAAAATAGTTATTATTATATTCTAACCACCTAAAGAAAACAGAACAAATATTAATATTTAAAAATATTCATTTATATGCCAGATATTGTCTCTTGGGAAACTATACGCTAGCCATTGGAGAGCAATACAGATCCTTAATAGCATATATTTGTGAACATTCCACCTTAATATATGTAGATTAACTTATTTTTAATAGCTACTTAGCATTTTATCACATGGGTATAATTTATCTAGCCACTCCTAACTTGCAGGAGATTAAGGCTGTTTCCATGGTTTCATTTATTCTTTTTTTTTTTTTTTAAATTTTATTTTGTCGATATACATTGTAGCTGATTAATGCTCCCCATCACCAAAACCTCCCTCCCTTCTCCCTCCCCCCCTCCCCCCCAACAATGTCCTTTCTGTTTGTTTGTTATATCAACTTCAAATAATTGTGGTTGTTATATCTTCTTCCCCCCCCATTTGTGTGTGTGTGTGTGTATGTGTGTGTGTGAATTTATATATTAATTTTTAGCTCCCTCCAATAAGTGAGAACATGTGGTATTTCTCTTTCTGTGCCTGACTTGTTTCACTTAATATAATTCTCTCAAGGTCCATCCATGTTGTTGCAAATGGCAGTATTTCATTCGTTTTTATAGCTGAGTAGTATTCCATTGTGTAGATGTACCACATTTTCCGTATCCACTCATCTGATGATGGGCATTTGGGCTGGTTCCAACTCTTGGCTATTGTAAAGAGTGCTGCAATGAACATTGGGGAACAGGTATACCTTCGACTTGATGATTTCCATTCCTCTGGGTATATTCCCAACAGTGGGATGGCTGGGTCGTATGGTAGATCTATTTGCAATTGTTTAAGGAACCTCCATACCATTTTCCATAGAGGCTGCACCATTTTGCAGTCCCACCAACAATGTATGAGAGTTCCTTTTTCTCCACAGCCTCGCCAGCATTTATCGTTCATAGTCTTTTGGATTTTAGCCATCCTAACTGGGGTTAGATGGTATCTCAATGTGGTTTTGATTTGCATTTCCCGGATGCTGAGTGATGTTGAGCATTTTTTCATATGTCTGTTGGCCATTTGGATATCTTCCTTAGAGAAATGCCTACTTAGCTCTTTTGCCCAGTTTTTAATTGGGTTGCTTGTTTTCTTCTTGTAAAGTTGTTTGAGTTCCTTATATATTCTGGATATTAATCCTTTGTCAGATGTATATTTTGCAAATATTTTCTCCCACTCTGTTGGTTGTCTTTTAACTCTTTTAATTGTTTCTTTTGCTGTGCAGAAGCTTTTTAGTTTGATATAATCCCATTTGTTTATTTTTCCTTTGGTTGCCCGTGCTTTTGGGGTCGTATTCATGAATTCTGTGCCCAGTCCTATTTCCTGAAGTGTTTCCCCTATGTTTTCTTTAAGAAGTTTTATTGTCTCAGGGTGTATATTTAAATCCTTAATCCATTTTGAGTTGATTTTAGTATATGGTGAGAGGTATGGATCTAGTTTCATTCTCCTGCATATCGATATCCAGTTATCCCAGCACCACTTGCTGAAGAGGCAGTCCCTTCCCCAGTGAATAGGCTTGGTGCCTTTGTCAAAGATCAGATGGCAGTAAGTGTGTGGGTTGATTTCTGGATTCTCTATTCTATTCCATTGGTCAGTGTGTCTGTTTTTATGCCAGTACCATAATGTTTTGGTTATTATAGCTTTGTAGTATAGCTTAAAGTCAGGTAGTGTTATGCCTCCAGCTTTATTTTTTTTGCTGAGCATTGCTTTGGCTATTCGTGGTCTTTTATTGTTCCATATAAATGTCTGAATAGTTTTTTCCATTTCTGAGAAAAATGACTTTGGAATTTTGATGGGGATTGCATTGAATTTGTATATCACTTTGGGTAGTATGGACATTTTCACTATGTTGATTCTTCCAATCCAAGAGCATGGAATATCTTTCCATCTTCTTGTATCCTCTCTAATTTCTCTCAGCAGTGGTTTGTAGTTCTCATTATAGAGATTTTTCACCTCCTTGGTTAACTCAATTCCTAAGTATTTTATTTTTTTGGTGGCTATTGTAAATGGGCAGGCTTTCTTGATTTCTCGTTCTGCATGTTCACTATTGGAGAAAAGAAATGCTACTGATTTTTGTGTGTTGATTTTGTATCCTGCTACTGTGCTGAAATCATTTATCAATTCCAACAGTTTTTTTGTAGAGGTTTTAGGCTGTTCGATATATAGGATCATGTCATCTGCAAACAGGGACAGTTTGACTTCATCTTTTCCAATCTGGATGCCCTTTATTTCCTTCTCTTCTCTGATTGCTCTGGCTAGTACTTCCAACACTATGTTGAATAGGAGTGGTGAGAGTGGGCATCCTTGTCTAGTGCCTGTTCTTAAAGGAAAAGCTTTCAGCTTTTCCCCATTCAGGATGATATTGGCAGTGGGTTTGTCATATATGGCTTTAATTATGTTGAGATACTTTCCCTCTATACCTAACTTATAGAGGGTCTTTGTCATGAATGAGTGCTGAACTTTATCAAATGCTTTTTCAGCATCTATAGAGATGATCATATGGCCCTTGTGTTTGAGTTTATTAATATGGTGTATCACATTTATTGATTTGCGTATGTTGAACAAACCTTGCATCCCTGGGATGAATCCCACTTGATCGTGATGAATAATTTTTCGTATGTGTTGCTGTATTCTGTTTGCTAGTATTTTAGTGAGGATTTTTGCATCTATATTCATCAAGGATATCGGCCTGTAGTTTTCTTTTTTGGTTATATCTTTACCTGGTTTTGGTATCAGGATGATGTTTGCTTCATAGAATGAGTTTGGGAGATTTGCGTCCGTTTCAATCTTTTGGAATAGTTTGTAAAGAATCGGTGTCAATTCCTCTTTGAATGTTTGGTAAAATTCTGCTGTGAATCCATCTGGTCCTGGACTTTTCTTTGTTGGGAGCCTTCTGATAACAGCTTCAATCTCCTTTATTGTTATTGGTCTGTTCAAATTTTCTACGTCTTCACGGTTCAGTTTTGGGAGCTTGTGTGTGTCCAGAAATTTATCCATTTCCTCCAGATTTTCAAATTTGTTGGCGTATAGTTGTTTATAGTAGTCTCGAATGATTCCTTGTATTTCAGATGAATCAGTTGTAATATCGCCTTTTTCATTTCTAATTTTTGTTATTTGAGTCTTCTCTCTTCTTTTTTTTGTTAGCCATGCTAATGGTTTGTCAATTTTATTTATCTTTTCAAAAAACCAACTTTTTGATTCGTTGATCTTTTGAATTGTTTTTTGGTTTTCAATTTCATTCAGTTCTGCTCTGATCTTAATGATTTCTTTCCGTCTGCTAACTTTAGGATTGGATTGTTCTTGTTTTTCTAGTTCTTTAAGGTGAAGTGTTAGGTTGTTCACTTGCCATCTTTCCATTCTTCTGAAGTGAGCATTTAATGCAATAAATTTTCCCCTCAATACTGCTTTTGCAGTATCCCACAGGTTTTGGTATGATGTATCATTGTTTTCATTAGTTTCAATAAACTTTTTGATTTCCTGCTTGATTTCTTCTTGGACCCATATGTCATTAAGTAGAATGCTGTTTAATTTCCATGTGTTTGTATAGTTTCCAGAGTTTTGTTTGTTATTAATTTCTAGTTTTAATCCATTGTGGTCTGAGAAGATACATGGGATAATTCCAATTTTTTTGAATTTATTGAGACTTGATTTGTGACCTAATATGTGATCTATCCTGGAGAATGATCCATGTGCTGATGAGAAGAATGAATATTCTGAGGTTGTTGGGTGGAATGTTCTGTAGATATCTGCCAATTCCAATTGGTCTAGAGTCTTGTTTAGATCTTGTGTTTCTCTACTGATTCTTTGCCTAGATGATCTGTCTAATATTGACAGTGGAGTGTTCAGGTCCCCTGCTATTATGGTATTAGTGTCTATTTCCTTCTTTAGGTCTAATAGAGTTTGTTTTATAAATCTGGCTGCTCCAACATTGGGTGCGTACATATTTATGATTGTTATGTCTTCTTGATGGATCAGTCCTTTTATCATTAAGTAGTGGCCCTCATTGTCTCTTTTTATGGTTTTTAGTTTAAAGTCTATTTTGTCAGATATAAGAATAGCCACTCCAGCTCGTTTTTCTTTTCTGTTTGCATGGTAAATCTTTTTCCATCCTTTCACTCTTAGTCTGTGTGAATCTTTATGGGTGAGGTGGGTCTCTTGTAGGCAGCATATAGTTGGGTCCTGCTTTTTGATCCAGTCAGCCAGTCTGTGTCTTTTAATTGGGGAATTTAAGCCTTTAACATTAAGAGTTGTTATTGAAAGGTGTTGATTTATTCCTAGCATTTTATTGGTTGTTTGGTTGTCTTAGGTGTCTTTTGTTACTTGCTTTCTGAGTTACTGTTTGGTTTCTTTGTTTGTTGGTTCCTTAGGTTGTAGATAGTGTTTTTGTTAGCTTGTTTTCTCTTCATGAATGCCATTTTTATTGTACTAGCGGGTTTAGATTTTTCTTAGGTTTTTATGGCAGTGGTAGTTATTTTTCAGGAACCAAACCCAGTACTCCCTTGAGGATTTCTTGTAAGGGTGGTCTTGTGGTAGTGAACTCCCGCAGTTTTTGTTTGTCTGAGAAATATACTATTTGCCCCTCATTTTGGAAGGATAGCCTTGCAGGGTAGAGTATTCTTGGCTGGCAATCTTTGTCTTTTAGTATTTTGAAAATATCATCCCATTCCTTTCTAGCTTTTAGGGTTTGTGATGAAAAGTCTGATGTTAACCTGATTGGGGCTCCCTTATAGGTGATTTGACGCTTCTCTCTTGCAGCTTTTAAGATTCTCTCTTTGTCTCTGAGTTTTGCCAATTTGACTATGACATGTCTTGGAGAAGGCCTTTTTGGGTTGAATACGTTTGGAGATCGTTGAGCTTCCTGGATCTGAAGATCTGTGATTTTTCCTATACCTGGGAAGTTTTCTGCCACTATTTTGTTGAATATGTTTTCAATGGAAACTCCATTTTCCTCCCCTTCTGGAATAACCATGACTCAGATATTTGAGCGCTTGAGGTTGTCTGATATCTCTCTCAGATTTTCTTCCATGTCCTTGATTCTTTTTTCTTTCTTTTTGTCTGCTTGTGTTATTTCAAACAGCCCATCTTCAAGTTCAGAGGTTCTCTCTTCAACTTCGACAAGCCTGCTGGTTAAACTCTCCGTTGTGTTTTTTATTTCGCTGAATAACTTCTTCAGTTCAGCAAGTTCTGCTACATTTTTTTTCAGGACATTGATTTCCTTGTATATTTCCTCTTTCAGATCCTGTATACTTTTCCTCATTTCATCATGATGTCTAGCTGAGTTTTCTTGTATCTCATTCAGTTTCCTTAGAATTATCACTTGAAATTCCTTGTCAGTTATTTCAAGGGCTTCTTGTTCTATAGGATCTAGAGTATGAGATTTATTAACTTTTGGTGGTGTACTTTCTTGATTTTTTGTATTTCTGGTGTCTTTTTTTTGGTGTTTATTCATTGTGGCAGGGGGTTTCACAGTCCACCGGTTTGAGACTAATGACTAACTAGGATGTTGCTGTGGTTGCCAATTTGGTATGGCTCCCGCCATGACTGCTCAGTTGGCCTCTAGTGTCTTGTGTGTGTGGTTGCCTCGGGTCTTGGGCTTCTCCGGGGATCCACCTTTCTGGTCAGCTTGTACTCTGCTGGGCTGGTGGATCACGTACCACAGGGTGTGTGATCTCTGTTGAGCTTTCACTTTCTGTACAGGACTTCTCCCCGTTCCATGTGCTCTGGCCCAGGCTGTTAGATCGTGCAGTGGTGACCCCACCGGGTGTGTGGTTTCTGTCGAGTCTCCGCCTCCCTGGCCGCACGTCTCCCCCCTCTGTGCGCACTGTGCTGGGCTGGGGCGTGTCTTCTGCACCCCTCGTCTATCAGCTGGGCCTTCAAGACCCTGCTCAGCACCGCCTCGCCCAGGAAGTCTACCAGGTTTCTGCTAGGCACAGACGACCGGTCTCTCTGGGTGCCTTTGTAGCACTGTGTAGATCTTTCTCGGGTCTTGTTCACCTTTGTATCCCCCCGGTATAAACCGAGTCTAGTGCCCGCCTGCAGCCTGCTCTCCGGCAGGTTCAAGCGGACCTGGGAACTCTCCTACCACACTATTCCCAACCAGAAATTCGTTAGGCTTTTTTCCAAACTGGTGGTCGCAGAGATGGTATCTGCCTCCCAGTAACAGGAAGTTTACCGGGGCCGGAGTCCAGGGTGTGGTGGAGTGACAGTCGGCCAGCCCGTACTTCCTAGCCCTCCCAAAACTGGTCGGGACGCCCCACACCCCCAGCCCTGCCAGAGAACCGCGGAGGGAGTGGGAGAGGAGGCCGGCCTGCAGGGTCCGGAAAGCCCCGCGCCAGGCCACGCAAATGGGCTCAGTGATGGCCGAGCAGGGCGGAGCTGCCCGCACCTGGGAAAATGGAGGCAGCACTGGGGCAGTGAGTGGCCTGGTGGTGCAGGCGGGAGCCGCGTGGGCATCCACCCCCCGAACAGAGCTGTCCCAGGGATCACTCACAGTGCTGTGCCAGGTCGGGCGCTCGCTCTGTCTCTGGTTTGTTGCCTTCCGTGTTCTCGGCGCTGCCGCCTTGGGCTGTTCAGTCGCGGCGCCGCTCGGGCGCTCCCAGGAATCTTCTTTAATGCCGGCCTGAAACCTCGAATCCTGAATAGGGCAGCTGGCCGCCTTCAGTGCGGCCCCAGCCTCCGGGATCCTGGCTGCATCCACAGCAGCCCTGGCGCCGTGTTCCCTGTTTCAAGACTTGCTTTTGCAGCTAAGAATCAGTTCTTTTCCTGCTCCACACTTCAAAGCTGTTGCCTGTAAATGAGGCAGCCTCTCCTGCCGGGGGCAAAGTGGCGTTGAGCCCCCACGACCGGCCAGCAGCAGCAGTCCTCCCTTAAGAGATGGCCAGAGGAAGGTCCACAAGTTTCCCGGCTGCCTGAGGCCCAGTGGCCACCTTTTCCACCTCAGCTACTCCGCGCCAGCCGCTGTAGCCGCCACCATCTTGAAACCTGGTTTCATTTATTCTAATTAGATAAAAATGTAATATCTATGAGGGCAGAGACTTTTTCTATTCTGCAATCCCAGCTTAAAATAGCACTTGTAATGTAATAGGCAAAAAAGAAAAATCTGGTAGTTTGAATGAATAAATAATGTTATATTGAATATCTTTATATAAAATTCTATCCGCATTTCTGATTATTTCTTTAAGTTTTTTTCTAAAAGTGGAACTTCTTGGCCAAATAGTAAGAACTCCATATCCATTCCTCACCATAGGCACTTTTCAGTTTCTTTAATTCACTTAAAAAATGTTTATTTTTTTAAAAAAAGTATTAATGCACATGGTAAAAATGTATAGAACAGTACATTGCTATATACCTAAGTATAACCATTTGCTTAGAATTTCTTGTTTATGCATGAAACTTTAAAAAGTTACATAAGCCCTGTAGTGGATTGAATTATGTCCCCTCAAGCTCACTGAAGCTTGAATTGTGTCCCCCAAGTTTTATGTATTAGAAACTTGGTCCCCACTGTGACTGTTGAGAGGGTGGGAAATCTTATTATGGTAATTGAAAGGTGGAGCCTTGAAGAGGTGATTAGAAGGTAGGACAATGCCCTAGTGAATGGATTAAAAATGGTGGACAGGGGTGTGGTTCTGAGGGCTTTAAAACAAGAGAGAGAAGCAGCTCTCTCTCACTCTGCTCTCTCTGCTTCCACCGTCTTTCAATGTGAGGCCCCTGGGTCACTGTCACCACCACCAGATGGACTTTGGACTTCCCAGCCCCAGAAACTGTAAACAATAAATTTTTTTCTTTATAAATCACCCAGTTTCAAGGTTTTTTTGTTTTTTTTGTTTTTGTTTTTAAATAAGCAACAGAAATGGATTAATACAAACCCCTTGGAAGAAGGCACAATAGAAGCTAAAATGTCACTTTTTGGCTTCTAATGTAACATTTGATCAAATCTTCAAGAAAAACATAATAAACTTATGGGGGGAAAGTATTTACTTTTAAAAAAAGTTACACACATTATCTGTATGCAAATTAAAAGTTTTTTGAAGAAAAATATTATTTAAAAAGAGATGGAAAACATATACAAAACAGTAAGAGAATTACAGAATTAGAGTATCAGACCAGGAAGACCAAGACCCAACTAGCAGAAATATCAGAAAAAGAAAAAATAGAATATATTAATGAGATGACATAAAGTCCCCAATATAAAGACACCTATGATCGTACCATCATCTCAGGGCCGTTTATTCCAGTCTTCACTCAACAATCTTTCTTGTTTTGTAGTTTTTGCTGCACTTTGTTAATCTCTACATCAGTGCAGAGGGTTGTCCCTTAGTTCCCTGCCTTGTTCTCCTCTTCACCTTTTTTCTTCCATTTCTGTTGCCCTCTGTGAAATGCATCTTCCTTCTCCATCTTTCAGCCCCTCTCCACCCCACCTGGAAATCAATAAGCAGATTCTACTCCAGGATGTTGTTCCTCAGGATTTTGTCATTGGGATGGCATCATCCTCTCCCAATCTTACCTGTAGAAAAACATTTCAAAGACCTTGTAAATTTTCAGCCTTTTTAAGGATATCTGCTTAGATCATATTTCCCCATTTAAAAAAAAAATCTGTCTTTACCTAACAGTTGCTATAACTAGTTCTTACATATTGTAGACACATCCTAAGCAGAAGTCAGGATTAAATTGCAGAGAATATAATACATGTGATGATTCCCAAATTCGTTTCCAGTTCTGAACTCTTCCTGCAAGTCCCAAGCTCAAACATAAAACTGCAAACTATTTGTTAGGCATGTCAAACTTCACATGTTCAGAAATTGCAAACGTAATAGTAGGTCTTATCTCTCTACCCTCTTCTTGTATCATTCTCTTCCTCATTCTTTATACTCCTGCCACACTAGCCTTCTTTCTTCTACTAGAAAACACCAATCTAGTTTCCAACTTAGGGCCTTTGAACTATCTGTTCTCTGTGCAAAAGAATATTCCCTCAGATCTATACATGGCTGTCTCCTTCACATCATTCAGGTCTCAGCTCTAATGTCATGTCCTCAGAGGGGTCTTTCCTGTTTAAATTGTCTGAAGCAGTCCCCCTCTCCATCTTTCTTTATCCTATTACTCTGTTCATGTTATTCATAGCACTTTATTTAAATTTTTATCTTATTTATTTGTTTATCATCTGTCCCTCTCCACTATTTACACGCTCTATGAGAGTAGGGACAGTATGTGCCTGCTTCGTCATGTATCTTTAGGCAATAGGACAACACTATGTGGTACATAGTAGCTGCACAGCAAAACATTTTTTCAATAAATGACTAAATAGTACCATTTTTCAATAATTCTAACACAGCATTTTTTCTTGCCTTGTAGAACATACCAGTTTCTTGTGTTGAATATTAAAGAAAGTAGTTTGCTTGATTTTAAAGGCCATGTTGTACAAACAGCTTGGATCTTTAATTCCTAATTCATATCGAGGGTGATAAACTGTGACATAGGGGATCTGAGACCCACAGGGTAAAAAGCAGATTCATATTTTTTGTTTCACTCTCCATCTGTGGAATATGCTTATTGAGATAAATGGCAGCCAAAACTAACTCCATTCTTTAAACTGATTGTCTCTCTTTTGAGTATGTATACATTGTTTAGAATATATTTTATTTAGATATGATATGACTCAGCTGTACTTCTACCCCCCAAATTTCCCCAAGTTTACCATTCTGAAATGCACCAGGGACATATTAGGGAGCTAACAAACAGGTCTGATTTCAAACCACCATCTTTTAGAAATTCTAGTTCCTCCTTGCAAGAGAGTCTTGGATATTTTTCAATTTAGGAAGAAGAGAACTTTGATTATTTTGGGCCCTCAGGTTCCTTCAGAATTCTATGTGGTGGGAGTAGCAAATTGAAAACCCTACTGCACGTGGGTTGAAGCCTGGGGGAGTGAACCAATTGGGAACACTTTAAATTAGAAGTATCTTTGCAACTATCTGGCTTGCAGAGATGCCTAAATTTGACAAAAGTGTTTGGTTCCTCCTCCCAAATCTACCATCATCAGATTTCTCACCCAAACTTTAAAATTTTTTGTTTGTTTTCAGTTACTAAGTGCTAGATCATTGCTATTGAAAAGCTTTCTCTATTTCTTTCTGAGATTAGCTACATACAGTCATACTCAGATACTGACTCTTTTAACCAATATGTTAGCAGAAATGTTTGGGAAATCAATGTGCAGGACACTGAAGAAAAATGAGTGTGCACATAGTACTATAATTTCTGGTGGAGAAGTGGGTTTACACCAAGAGTGCCATATATTGGCTCCAACTGACACGTTAGTTTTGTCCTCAATACATTTTGTCAAGTCTTATTAAAACTTCCATTTGTGAACTTTTGACAGAGTAAGGGTGATTTTGGATGTTTGAAATCCAGTCAAGTAAAGCACTTCTTGCAGTAGCTAAATCTCAAAATCTCTGATCTGGCTGAATATCTTACTTGTTCTGCTGAGCTGAAGCTCAAGGAATGCCCAGTCTTATTTTCTCCTGTGAGCAGAAACAATTTTACAGAACATCAACATCTGATAAGACCACTCTGTGATCATGATTGATCAAAACAAAAACAAGAGCATTCCAAAATTGTCTGATAGAGTTTGGATGTGCTGTCCCCCAAAACTCATGTGGAAATCTGATCTCCAATGTGGCAGTATTGGGAGCTGTTTGAGTCATGGGGGCGGATCCCTCATGAATGGATTAATGCTCTCCTTGGGGGGTGGGGGTAGCGAGTAAATTCTCACTTTATTAATTCCCTCAAGAGCTGGTTGTTTAAAAGACTCTGGCACCTCCCCTCTCTCTCTGGCTCTCTTGCTTCCTCTGGCTTTGCGATCTGCTTGTACCCAGGGGCTGGCCTGCCATTTTCCGCCATAAGTAGAAGCAGCCTGAGCCCTGTACCAGGTGGAGCTATCCCAGAATCGTAAGCAAAATAAACTGCTGTTCTTTATGAATTACCCAGTCTCGAGTATTCTGTTATAGCAACATGAAACGGACTAATACAATATCTGAACACAAAGCATGAACATTGTCCAAGCCACAAAATACTAAATATGTCATTCTTCTGGATAATATGAGTGACTACTGTGTGTGTGTTCCAATTATAGCTTT
The DNA here is from genome assembly GCF_027409185.1 of Cynocephalus volans. Taxonomy (NCBI): domain Eukaryota; kingdom Metazoa; phylum Chordata; class Mammalia; order Dermoptera; family Cynocephalidae; genus Cynocephalus; species Cynocephalus volans. The sequence continues at coordinate 99,086,336 of NC_084460.1, read as the reverse complement.
AGCCTCACTGTAGTCTGCCCTCCCTATAGATAAGACTTATTGATACCCAATTATAGAACTATTCCTGACTTATGATAGCACCCATTTCACAGAAAAGCCCTAATTCTCCTCAAAAGCCCTTGGATCCTCCTCAAAATCTCTCAACCAAAGCCCAAATTCTTTAATAAATCTTTTACTGAGACATCCAGGATTTCCCATGATGTGTATTCTCTCTTGAAGCCATGAATAATAAACCCAACTTGTTCAACTATATGTGCTCCTGGTGGTCTTTGGTAGGAGGGCATTGACAGCTTATTGTACATGGTGACAATGGGTAAAATCTCATCTCCACCCAGATAACTCCAGATAAAGAGAAATTCTGGGACTTCTTTTTGGGTTACTTGCCATAGTGGTATATATTATTCAATCATGCAGAGAGCTGCAGCTGCTAAGATCTGCTAGTGGAAATACTGCTTCCTTCTCCTTCAAAAGACCACGGCCTTGTGTTTGAGGGCAGTGATACTCAAATTGTAATGTGCATGTGAATCACCTGGGGATCTTGTTAAAAATACAGGTTCCTATTCAGTAGTTCTGGGTGGCATCTGAGATTCTGCTTTTCTAACAAACTCCCAGGTGATGTTGAGGACCAGATTTCGAGTAGCAAGATTTTAAAGGACCCACAGGTTGCAGATTTGAGATCCTATTCCTCTTTTGCTCTCAGAAAAAAAGATGACCACCAGACAGGTAAGATGTAGGATGTGTTCTGAAACTACATACTTCCCCTGTCCTTCTTTCCTGTTTTAGGACAAGAGGTGGAAGCCTTTGGGTTTAAGTTAGCAGTGTTCACATGTTTGTGTTCTTAATCTTTAGGTACACCCAAGAGCGAAAGTATTTGAGATAAATTTGTAAAAATGTTATCTCAGTGTCTTTGTTTGGATTCCCTCAGAAGCAAGTACTGAGGCAAGGATTTGAGAGCAAGTAGGAAGATGATCTCAGTAGGGGAGTAGGGAAGTATCTTAGCTCAGGCTGTTACAACAAAAATACTATAGATGGGTTGGCTTATAAACAACAGAAATTTGTTTCTCATAGTTCTGTAAGTTAGAAGTACAAGCTGCTAGCATGGTTGGGTTCTGGTGAGGTCCCTTTTCCGGGCTGCAGACTGCTGACTTATATCCTCAAATGGTAAAGAGCAGAGAGAAGCAAGCTCTCTTGGGATTCTTATAAGGGCACTAATCCCATTCATGAGGGCTCCACCCTCATGACCTCAACTAATTCTAATTAACTCTCAAAGGCCCTGCTTCCTAATACCATCACACTGGGGGCTAGGGTTTCAACACATGCATTTCGGGAAGGATATAAACATTTAGTCCATAGCAGAAAGTGAGACAGGAGAGGCAAAGAAGCCAATGGAGGGTAAATTATCAAGCAAGTTATGACTGTGGGCAACTAGAGCTTCATACCATCAGGGAACTCTAGCAGACTGTACAGACCATAGCTTAGAATTACCTTAAGAGAGGGGTGAGTATTCATTGGTTGTCACCTGCTTCTAGGGACATTAACTCCTATCACTTTCATCTCACCTTGATAGCAGGACTATTGAGCTACCAAGCCAGAAACAAAACAAAATAAAACCCTCCAGTAGGGAGTAGCACTTACTCATAATGAGCAGCCTTCAGGTTACAGATGAGCACTAAGACATGGGTGGGACATGGACAGCAACTGCCACCTGAATAGCAGAGGCTATCACTGGCACACAGGTGAGAAGAAATTCACCTATCCCTCCAAAAAACTGTAGATGTTTCTGATAAAGAGAGGAATATCCTTGAATCTAGCTCCTATCACAAACAACCTTTTCCATTGAGGACTGACAGGAGGGCCTCCTGAGAGACCCTGATAAATCATCTCAAATGGATAAAACTGTGCTGGAGCTCTTTTCTTTTTATCCTCATCAGCTGTCACTGCTATCTGGTAACCATTCTGCAAAGCTAGCAAGGTAAACTCTAGGTGTTCCTTACAAGCAGCTTATTGATCACTCTTAGTTCAATAATTAACTGTGTGGTAATTCATATACTCTCAAGTTTTTCCAGACTTCTTTCTCACAATTGGAGAAGCATATGGACTGTGATCCAGTAATGATTTGCTTAACCAACAGTTCGTCAATATGATCTCTTAGGTCATGAATCACAAAGCAATCCTCCTAGATTGTTTCAGAATGTCTTTGAGTCTCAACTTGTTGATATGCTGCTACCCTTGGGCACATCAAAAAAGCCAGGAATGTAGGGATTGACCTCAGTTTTTACCTCAACCTCTTCTACTCATATGCTAAAGAGATGAAAAATGCAAAAAGACTAGAGGGTATTTCTAAGACTGTGACAAGGAAGAGGGAATAAGGGATCGTTTATACTTCCTTGTCTTCATACGTGATTAGGCATTGTACCTTAGACATGTTTGGTATGGCTAAATATCTCTTATTGCTTGGTGTGGGCCATGGTGTGCTACAAACTGTAGAGAGAGTTATCCCTCAGTAGATTCACTACTACCAAACCAGATGCAGGACACATCACATAGCTCCTTACTAGTTCTTCCTTTGCAGTCCTTCAGGGGATTTCAATATCAGAGGAATGCACCTGGTAGGACTAGCTCGTTATACCCAAACTCAGTCTTGGTGGATCAGAGGTTACCCTAGAAGCCCTTGAATATCATACGTACATAGTTTCATATGGGATGATCTTTCTTCCCGTCTAATTTTTGGGATAGTCTGTGGTTCCTGAGGGTAGACACGACAGATCTGAGCTGAGTCTGTCCTTAGGAGGGGAAAAGTTCTTTCACTGTTAAACTGCTATGGTAACTTTCTGACCTGGGCCTTGTAGTCTCCACTTCCTGCTTATGAGAGGGTAGATTCTGTGGTGTTATAGCTGACACTGATTTCACTGACATTTCCCTACTTCTCTAGCAGGAAGAAATATTCAGAGTGACTATCTAGGCCTTGTTTCTTTCTCTTTTTGGTGGGGTGGAGGAAAAATAAAACAATTGGGTTGTATTTTGAGGAGAGGGAAGAATGTCTGTACACTCATACTTCCAGAAGGTTCTATGCCATAGACTTGATCCTAGGATATAGGTCTATATCCACAACAGTGTCCACCACCAACGACTGTGCTGGAACACAGCTATCAGTTCTTCAGTTTTACATTTGTTCCTACAAGCTTCTAAAGTTGCTACTTTTGCCTTTTCCTGTGGGGTAAAATTCATTATTAGTGAGAAATCAGGGAGAGGAGTCAATTCTTCAAGTGTTTTATATACTCTTCAGCTACTGAATTTCAACTTGGAGAGTGCCTGTTTTTCTTGCTCTAAATGTAACTGATTTGCTAATTTTAACTCTTTTGTCTATTGCCTTTTATAATTTCCAGCACAAATGTTGAACTGATGATCTTTTTGCTCCCTGCTGGTGTTGTCATGAATTAAACTTCCAGATCCCTACCGATCTTACAATTTTCACTCATTTGGTTGGCTTTGACCTAATCAGCTATAGTCCTAGAGAATTCTATAAGGTGGCCCCAGCTAATGAATGAAGACTGAATTCTAAGGAATCCCCATGTCTCTATGTCAGAGTCCTCTACTGTTGGAATGAGAAATCATTCTGCTACTGGTGCTATTGTGGCTTCTCAGTGGGCAGGACTGACTTGCTAGGATGTCAGTCCTGTTTTGGATGGCCTTTCCCACTTTCTATGCAGCTTTCTCTCTTCCCATACAGCTATTCATGCCGAAAAGGGGTGACTCAAAGAATTTTTTTTTCCCAACCGAATACTGTCAACATTTCTATCTGCTTTCATCCTGACACTTCCATCCAGTTTTACAAGCAGATTCTGTTTCCAGATATTTATTCCACAAGCATAGGTATTATCATTGCTAGGCTTTCTTACCTGTGTAGCTGGCTCATGCTGTTCCCTTTACTTAGAAAGGGTGCCTAACTCATCTGCATTGATTAAGATCCACTGTTGTGTCTTCAAGAACATCTGTATTTCCACTCTTTTAAGCACAGCTTCCTTTATTCTTTTAAATGTACTCTGAGTCACCTCCTTCCCCAACTTAAAACATGGAAACTTAGGGAAGTACTGGTAAAAGGAATATTAAGAAACATTTGACATAACCTGCTCTTTCATAAGTGAGGATACTGAGGCCCAGAAAAGTTGTGACTAAGCAAATGGTAAACAGCTAGTTAGTGGCAGCACTAGGACCCAAATTCAAAATACCAGGGTTGTATTAAGTACTCTTTCCTCAAAGAGAGAATCACTGTCCCTGTAGATTGTAAGCATCTGACCTTTTGTCAACATATGACACATCACATTCTGCCATTTATTTATCAATATTTTGTTTTGTGGCTTATGTCTCCTATGAGAATGTAAGTGCTTCACAGGCAGGTTGTGTCTCGCTTATCTCTGTATTTCCTTTATTATTAGGTAATACGTTTATTATTTTTTATTATTTTAAGTGCCCTGCACTGGGAAACAACTGGTGTTCACTAAGGGTTTAACCAGTAAACAGTGCATGAACAAATGAGTGAATGTTCTTTTGCTAATAGTCATAAGGCAATACAGTTTCTTTGGAAGAAGTAATGGATGGTTTGGAATGCCAATTGTTTTGCACCATGTTACCTAAACAGTTGGTTAATTTAAAAGTGATATGAGTCAAACCAATGTTTTGTCATCACATAGACAAAATTGGCTCAATAACTAGATTGTTTGCTTTCTAGTTTGTGGCTGTGAGATCGTGGAGATAGAAATTCAAAATGTTTTTTCTTGTTCCCAGATAAAGCTAGGTTTAACTGGGTGATCTTGACCAAGTAAATTAAAATTTCCCTGGTTCTTTTCCTCTTTGTCTGCTCACACATGTAGTCAAGTCTGCCTGTTCACTGCCTCACGAGGAAACTGTCATGCCAACATTTTTATAAAAGGGTGTTTTATGGAGAGAAAAATAAAAGGCCAAGTGGCCTGGTTTATCTTCTCCCAAGAAAGATTCTTTAAATGAATGATTTTATTCTTATTCCTCAACCCAACTTCATGTTAGAGTTATGGCAGTTTGTGGAGTGTGGAACTCCTCAGCATTATTCTTATTTTAGCATTTTCATATTCCCACTCCTTACCTAGTAGCTTGATTACAAAAATTACAAATAAGACACTTGGTGGATATTCTGTGTTTTCTTGGTTCCTGTGGTTTCTTGGGCTGTAACCCACACAGAAAGACACACACACAAAGTGAGTGAGAGATCAAGATATTAACTTTTGAATGCCTTCAGGTTCTTTAGTTATTACATTTTTTTTGGTCAAGAAAGAAAAATAGAAAAAAAAAAATCAATGATTGACTTAAACTACGTACAACCTATTCTTCTGAGTTTTCCAAAGGGAAAGTTCTAAGTTTGAGTTCTAAAAAGAATCAACACATGATCTACAAACCTAACATATTCATATTTGATGTACATTTCTCATTTCTCTTCATGCCATATACTGGGTCTGTTGAGTCTTAGTCTTCTCAAAGCCTTCTCTGGTTTTATTTTCTTCCTCCTCCAAATCATGTACATTACTACCAAGTTTGTCTTCAAAAATGTGTCTTTGGTCAAATCCTTCTCAAGCACGTTCTGTCACTTACTACTGACTACAGCAGGGATTGGCAAACTATGGCGTTTGGATCAAATCTAACCTGCTGCCTATTTTCATAAATGAGATTTATTGAAACATAGACATGCTTATGCATTAAATGTATTGCCTATGGCTGCTTTTGTATTACAATGGCAGAGTTGAATAGTTTCCACAGAAATAGTATGTCCCAGAAAGCCTAAAGTGTTTACTTTACAGAAAAAAGTTAGCTGACTTCTGGACTAAGGGATAAGATAAAAAGTCTATAGCTTGGCATTTATGGCCTTTCAAAAATGATATTTAGTACGTAGTAGGTGATCAATGAAAGTATAATCTAGATGAATTTTTTTGCTGGAAATTTATCCTGCACTATTAATTTCTAGCATAGTATCTTGGCTCTAGCAGAATCCTGTCCTACTGGGAGGCAGTGTGCAGCAAACTGTCATGGTGCACACATAGCCTCTGCCGTCATACATACCTGGGTTCAAGTTCAAGCTTTGGCATTTAGTAGCTGTGTGACTTTGAGCAAGTTAGTTTTCTTTTCTGGATCCTGCTTTCTTCATTTGTAAAATTATTTAATAGGGTACTAAAAATAAAGAAACACGTTTAAAGTGCCCAGTATATAGCACCTGAAATATAATAGTACACACTCAAGAAATGCTATTATGAAGTTTCTTGATTAGTCCAGGAGGTAGGTTAGCCTGCAAGACATGGTGTATTAGTCTGCTTGGGCTGCACTAACAAAATACCATAGACTAGGTGTGTTAAACAACAGAAGTTTATTTTCTCACAGTTCTAGAGACTGGCAAGTTCAAGATCAACATGCTTGCCAAATTGGTTTCTGGAGAGGGCTCTCTCACTGTCTCACAAAACAGCTGCCTTCTGGCTGTATCCTCCCATGGCAGAGAAAGAGGAAGGACGAGCCCTCTGGTGTCTCTTCTTATTAGAACACTAATCCTATCCTATTAGAGCTTCACCATATGGCTTCCTTTCACCTTAATGACCTCCTTATAGGCCCTATCTCCAAATACAGTCACATGGGGAGTTGGGGCTTCAATGTGTTGGGTTGTTCCCTTGGCTAGCCCCACCCGGGTTCCAGACTCCCCAGGCCACCAAGCAACCCCCGGCAAACCCCCTGTCCCAGACGGGACTGGACAAATTGCCCTTCGCGGTGTAAGCCAAGAAGGGATCCCAGAAGGTGAGTAGGTGCACCGCCCACCAACGCAGCCCACAGAGAGACACTCAGACACAGCGGGGGGTTCCGTCAAGCAGTTCCGTTTATTGTTTCTCAAACACTCATATGTATAGCCAAGCAAGCGGGAATTTCCACACACCGAGCCAATCAGAGGCATGGTCTTGAGTGCATGTACCTTACTTTTCTACATCTAACCTACTGATCACGCCCTGATCACGAGCACGGAAAAGCATAACTACCAATATAAAGTTTTCTGAAACTAGCAGTGACACTCGCCCTTTACTTCCTCTAGGTGCCATCTTGTGTGGACCATGTGGCTGGGGAGCTTACACAGCCGCCATTTGGTGCAGCTCATTTTTACCAAAGCATCACTATGACAGGCAGAGCTGTTGCTGCCCAACATCAATGTATAAATTTGGGGGGGGGGGCGGGGACACACTTTAGTCCATAGCACATGGCATACAGAGAGTAGTGATTTATTATTCAGTTTGTACTTGGTGGATTGGCTGTTGTATTTCCCACAGAGTAGGTTTCATCTTTAAGTGAAGTGGGCATTTGGTTTTCAGATTTCACAACCATGTGCTCTTATTAATATAGTGTGGCATTTATGTGTATTGTTAAGCTGCAAAAGCATGGAACAAAAGTAAGTATACAGCATATTACATTTTTGGTAAAAACTCACAGAAAGAAGACTGGGAGGATATATGCCCACAAATTCACTGAGGTTATTGCTGGGTGATTGAATAATGGGCAATTTAAAACTCTTTTCTTTTTTTATTTCCTGTTTATTATACAATGAATATGAAATGCATATAAAAAATAAATATATGAATAAAACATCATAAAACAAATTTAAAATACACAAAAATACATGAATTCTGACAGTGTCATAACTTTTTAGTTATTTTTTATTTGGAAAATTTATATAACATACAAGTCAGTAGCATTTAGTACATTCACATGCTGTGTAACAATCACCTCTATCTAGTTTCTGCCCATACTTTTATAATATATTTATTTATATTTTTTTAAGAAAATGTAATGTTATTAATATTTTTTACATTCTAGGATGTTGTTGCGGAGCAGTTGGGAGGGAGGGGGAGAAGGGAAAGGGGAAGGAAATGGGATGGAGGAAGGAGGAGGGGTGGGATTGAGGCCTGTGGCACCCCCCTCATTCCCACAGGGGAGACCGGGGGGGCTTCCAGCTGTGGCTTGGCTATTGCTGGGCTGGGTGCAGATGTCAGGGGTTATGACGAAAGCCCTCACCCCTCACTGTCCCAGCTCGGGAACCTGGGGCCCTTCTTGCTGTGGCTTGGTGGTCGCCACTGGGCTGGCTGCATGTGTCAGGGGGCGGGGGAGTCATGGCAGAGGCCCCACACTGCCCTGGGTCAGGAGAACCCAGGGCATTTTCTGAGGCAGCTCGGGGGTTGCTGCTGGGCTGGCTGTGGGTGTTGAGGGAGCATGGCTGAGGCCTAAGGGCCCCCACCACCCCAGCTGGGAGAGGCTGGGGAGCTTCCTGTGGCAGCTCAGTTGTTGCCACAGGGCTGGTTGTGCATGTTGGGGAGGCATGGCTGAAGCCCTCATCTACCACCCTCAGGATTGGTTGCAGGTGTTGGGGGGCATTGCTGAGGCCTTTGGCCCTCCCCCCTTTCCAGCTTGGTAGCCCAGGGGACTTCCAGTCCTTCTACGTGTTACAGGTGTTCTTTGGTGAAATGAGACCTTTACTAGTTAATATAAAACTTTGTCTCTGGTCACTGGTACTTTGTTTTTTCTTTCATTTCTGTGTTGGATTATTTGCTGTTCCCACCACTTAAACTCTGCACTGGAACTAATTTGTTATCCTTTGCTTACTTCTAAAATGGGGGAACTTCCTGTGGGGACCAGTACTTGAGCTCTGTGGTTGAGCTTAATTGCTGCTTTGCTGCTGATTCCTTAGGGAAGGTTTTTGTGTAGCTCAGGTTTTAATGGTTGACTTTATAGTTACTTCCAGCTTTCAAGAGATCCGGTGCACCTGAGTTGTGTAGAAACTCTAGTCTGGGCCTGAGTCTTTTCATCAAATTGCACCCCATGAAATTCTATATTACTGACCAGTCTCCTCTGACTGGTCCTTCGCTGACTGGGGTACAGATCAGCTGTTCTTGTTGTGCCCCAGTGTTCTCCCAGTGGGCCCGTCTCCCCCACTGCCCATGTTGCAAACATTTCCCGTGAGACGGGCTGTGCACTGGTCCCTTGCAATGACTTACTGGCCACTAAGTAGCTCTTTTTTTTCAGTTGTTGTGGTGCCTCACTCCTATATGGGTCCACAGGAATCCTATTAGTGGTCTTGCTGGCCTGGGGGCCACCAAGGCCCTCTTCTCCCCTGCCACCTCCAAGCGAGTCCATCTGAAGGGCACGGCTGTGGCTTTTGCCAGCTCCTGCTCCATGTGCTCAGCAGCTCCAGCCTGGATGTGGCCAGGGCTCAAAATGGTCAGTGCGTTTTTTTCTTTCTCTCCTCATGGCTTCTCCTGCCTTCATGCACTCCATAGGTCTCTCCTCTTTCCCAGCTCTAGTGGCCCAAGCTTGGCTGTCATTGCTTTTTTATAATTGTAAATTGGTTGATCTGTGGGAGAAAGTGGCACTGGGGACCATCTATTCCACCATCTTGACTGGAAGCCCTTTCCCATACTTCTAAAAACAAATTTATTGAGGTATAATTTACATAAAATTCTTCCATTTAAAATGCATACTTCAAAGACTTTTGTAAATTTACAGAGTTATGCGAACATTACCACAATCCAATTTTAGAACATTTCCCTCACCCCAATACAATTTTTTGTGTTTATTTAGTTTAATCCCTGTTTTCATTTCAGTCAACCACTAATCAATTTTTTGTCCTTTTAGATTTGTCTTTCTGTATATTTTACATATATAGAATCATAAAATACGTGATCTTTTGTTTTTGGCTTTTATTTTGCGTGATATTTTAAAGTTTCATTCATGTTGTAGTATTCAACATGAATACTATTCTATCTATTGTATGGCTATACCATATTTTGTTCATGTACTCACTCATGGACACTTGAGTTGTCCTACATTTTGAATATTATGAATAATTCAATTCTGCTATGAACATTCACCTGCAAGTCTGTGTGGACGTGTGTTTTCATTTCTCTTGGGTGAGATTTTAGAAGTGGAATTACTGTGTTGTATGGTAAACTTATGTATAACTTTTTATGAAACTGCCACATTGCATTTTTCATAACTAGGTTTTTGACTTATACACTATGGGACAAGAGCCATTACATTTGCAACTTCCATAAATTGTATAGTCTGGAGCAAGTTTCTATGGCCTCTACCTCTGTTTTCTCATCTATAAAATGGGGATAAAAATAAAACTTATTTCATAGAGTTGTAAGAGTAAAAGGTATGATATTCAGTCACTTAGAGCTATGCTGAAAGTGTGACCCCTGAGTGTTAGCTGTTATTATGGAGTATGTTCAGATGATTGGGATTCCAAGTTGAATTTCTCACATAGACATTATATGAAGCATTATTTATCATTAACTGTTTATAATTTTTAAATTTTTTTTTTGGTGAAATAATAACTTGCCGACTCTTTCGAGGTTTTTAGGAATTTTCCTTCAAGCCTTTCCATTCCACAGCTCACACCTTATTTGATGATCTTTATTTACTTTTTCCCAAAGCATTCAACTTAGTTTTTACAAAAATTAGTCTTCATAAAAGCATCAACTCTCATTCATTTTGCACTTATATATCATATTCATGCTCCACTAGTTTATGCAATTATATGTTTCAAATAGTTGGAGCTGCTAGACTACTGAAATGAGTGTACATATGCTGGGGATATTGATAAGTTTTACAAAGTGAAAGAAAATTTCTGATAAATCTCGTAGCTGGTTGAATGGAACTTTGCAAAATTTTTTATTTTGTATGTAGTGTCTGGAGGAATTTCTACCAGTTGCAGAGTTAATGAAAATGATAATACATGGTTAGCTCCACATTCTGCAAAATCTGAGCTAGAATTTAGCATATCTATTATATAGGATAAAGTACAGCCATGAAACAGATATTTGTGGGTAATTTTTAATAAAATGGAAAAATAGAATATTAAAATTAAAAAGTTTAATAAAAATTTGTCTTGAAGCTGTGGCTTTAAGTAATGGAATTATAGATTGTTTTTTTTCTCTATATCTCTATGCTTTTCTCTAATAAAACTTTTATAATGTGAGCAGCTACTGCTTTGGTAAATGAATAAAAAGTAAATAGAACTTATGGTTTCAGTTATGATACGTAAAGAGCTTGGAAGGCCCCACTCTTATCTTTACAAGAAGCAGTGAGCAAATGAAAAATCAATAACTTTTCTTCAACCTATAAGAACTGAGATTACAAAGCAAGTTGACCCCCAGAAACCTGTAAACGCAGGCAAGTCCAGAGAGTCATAATAGAAGTCTGCTTTCTTGGAGTAGAAGCAAGTGAAGCCATAAACTGGTGGGAATATTTAAATGCTAATTTTAATGAGTTGCTGGAGGATAAGTGGGTAAACACACAAAATCTGCCCTTGAATATTGCTAGTAACTTTATTCATAATGACCCCAAACTGGAAACAACCAAGATGTCCTTCAATAGATAACAAATTGTGGCAAATCTATATAATGGAGTATTATTTAGCAATGAAAGGAAATGAGCTATCAAGCCACAAAAAAGATATGGATCAATCTTAACTGCATATTGCTAAGTTTAAAAAGCCCATGTGAAAAGACTATATATATCATATGTTTCTGATTACATGACATTTTAAAAAAATCACAACTATAGCAGCAATAAAATATCAGTAGGTTCCAGGGGTTTGGTGGGGGAGGTGAATAGGTGAAACACAGATGATACATTTAGGTTGATGAAACTATTGGTTTGAAATTTTAATGGTGGATACATGACACTATTCATTTACCCAAACCCATATAACTTTACAGCACAAAAGTGAACCTTAATGTGAACAAATTTAATTCTTTTTTTTTTTTTTTTTTTAATAATTTACTTTTTTTTTTTTTTTTTTGTCGTTTTTTCGTGACCGGCACTCAGCCAATGAGTGCACCGGTCAGTCCTATATAGGATCCGAACCCGCGGTGGGAGCGTCGCCGCACTGCCAGCGCAGCACTCTACCAAGTGCGCCACGGGCTCGGCCCAACAAATTTAATTCTTAAAAAATGTGGGAGTTTGGTAGTTCCCAGAAAAAATTGCACACTGTGACAAGAGAATTTAACAGCATCACAAGTAAATGAAATAACTTCACTGAATAGGGTGGGGAGACAATATGCTGACCTATGTATCTTTGGAAATGAATTAAGTATGTAAGACTAACAGCAAAAGGCATTGCCTACAAATACTGTACACTAGTTGATAAAGTTGTTTCCCATGAGGGAATGGGTTGATAATCCTGAAACTTTTATGACTATATACTACACCTGAACAATTAAGTAGATGGATGGGTTATAGTGGAAGCCAAATTACTTACTGTTTACAGATAAGCAAAAGGAGGAGGCCAGAATGATCTATGTGGTCGGTAATGGATTAGAGACATCAGAATAAACTCATACTTAGTTAATACTAAGTTGATTAGATTTAGATGGTTACATATAGAAATATTTACAACTACGTGTATGTAAATAGTTAGTATACACACATGTATTTCCTTGTTCTTTCAGGTGATAGGACCTGAAAGCAATGACATACTTAGCACCCAGCTATTGGTTTCTAATAGTATTCTCCAATAAAATGACCCAGGTTGCTTGGAGATATGGTTGATTCTAGGACTGGATGGAACAGGAAATGTATAAGATTAGCCTGGAGAATCTAGTGGTGCCATAAAGTAAGGAAGTGTTAAAAAATAAAAATAAAAATCCACCAAAATGAGGGTATGCCAATGAGACACAGGTGCCAAATGAAAGAGCTCTGAATGGCCAAAATGGGAATAATTTGAGCACAAAAATAAGTAAAGTAGTATTGGATTATAATCCAAAGTATAAAATAAATATCTATAAGTTTATACTGAAATATTTCTTTAAAAGTTAATAGAATTTGGGGTGAAAGAATAAATAAGATAAGCCCCAGGATAAGTTTAGTACAAAAATTCTATAATATTTTCTTACGATCCTATAGATGGACTGAATAGTGTTTCTGTTTCCTAGCAGATAAATCAGAGAATGAAGAAGGTTACAAAGTTCTTAGCATATATAAAAAACAAATTACTTGTTCAGAAGACCAACTTCTCTTCAAAATGAGATTTAAGAGATCTTTCTTTCTTTGGTTTTCACAGCAGAGGCATTGATAAATGTAGCTGACTCTATATTCAACAATATCCTTACAATAATTGTAATAAGGAGTTTTAATAACATCTTTACTATAGACTAATTAATAATAAATTTATTTACTTAATTCCTTATGGCACATGTACAAGAAAATGTTTATAGATACTATATAATTTGTATTTACATAAAACCTAAAATAATCCCTTGTTTCTGAAAAGAGTTTCTTGAAATCATGATTCTTGAAATCACAGGTGACAGAAACTGGCAGATATTAAAGTGTTTAAATATGACTTCACATTTATTTATTTTTACAATCCTGACTTTACAGTCATTAAAAAAATGACTGTTTAAAATTACAAATTTTCAATTTCGATCCTGGGTTTTACATACATGTATTTTAGGAATGGTTAAGGCCCCAGCTACTGGCATAACTTGCTCATTTTAAAATTATTGCATCCTATTCTGGCCATAAACCTCCACCTTTCTTCAGTTACTCATACAGCTTTATCTGCAAGCCCGAGAGGGTTCCAGATTTATTTAGAATAAGTTGCTTATGGATTGAAAGGCAGGTGTGTTTTAATCAACTGGAAGCATTAATGTGAACTTTCTAACTAAGATTGGTTTACTTTCTCCTCTACTGGAATTCCAGAACAAAGCTGTCAGATGGTACTGGAAGTGGTCAGTTGATGTCCTGCAGTGCTCACTTCTGCAAGAAGAGCTCAGAGCACAAGTGGGGTGGCTTACACAACACTAGGTCTCAATAGAAAACCAATCTATATTCATCCCCATTGAGGATTGAAACTGGGAGGGCCAATTTGTTCCAAATGGGGAAGAAACTCTACAGGCTCCTTGGTCTAGGCTGTGTGGATCCTTGTCATTTAACTCATCGTAGGGATGCCACAGAACCTGACCTGGAATTGTTTTGGAATGAGACGGCAAATACAGATGTTAATGGTGGCGCCCTTTGTAAATTTCCATCAGATGTCACATTTAAATTGAGTTATGTTTTAATAATCATTTGAGTACCATTTCTGTAAACAGAGCCACTGCTTAATTTGCAACACTTTTATTTCTTGTAACATTTATCCAAAATGGGAGGCTATATCTAAGGAGATGATTGGCAGGTTTACTCTGAGGCTTCTTTTCCTTCTCTTAAAAGACCAAGACCCATACACTCTTGACTATGTTATTTAGTAGCCTATGATTTTAATGATTGTCCTAGATCCAATCATTTTGTCATGTATCAAATAAACTCTAGTAAAACTGAACAATTACCCTCTTGGTGTTTGTCTGTAGAGTATTATTTAATTTAAGATAGCTTTAACAATTCCCCTTTCAAAGCATCAGCAGATACTTTGAGAAATAAATTTTTCAAAGTATGTTGTTCTCTTCATCAAACTTTTGTTATTGTGTGTTTTAGATCCATGGGAATACACTTCTTCTAATAAAATTGTGCTTTTTAAAGGGTATTATCACTTGGGGACATCTTTTCTCATTTATTACCTAGGAATCTTAAGAGAAGAAGAAAAAAATATCAGTATCAACTTAAACTGTAGAGTATATACATAAAACCTCAATATTTATATTTAAGACAGGTCCCTTTGGAATTTTTATTGATAAGTAATAGTTAATAATGTAATACACTAGGATGGTAAAGGCAGTTTGGAGCATTGTACTGCTATCACCTAGGTGAAGACTATGCAAAATAGAACTTCAAATATAGAAAGGGCTTATCTAAGTAACTAGGGTGGAAGGAAAACAATAATTGCATAACTTTGAAAAGTTAATTGGAAAAATAGAGACTTTATTGAGGTTGAGAGGACTCACTTTTACTTAAATTGTTATCATATTCCAGATTTCATTCTCTCTTGCCACTCTTAGCATGTTTGCCTCAGTCATCGTCTTTCCTGTATCTTCTGTCTCTTCCTCTGTGCTGACTCCTTCTCCTATAGTCATTTTAAAGCCATTTCGGTTAAAAAAAAAAAAAAAACTTTCTTTGAATATTTTACCTTCTTTCTATTTCATTGTAACTCTTCTTTCATTTGCCTATAAACATGGTGAAAACATTTATCTAACCATTTATGTTTCAATCCTTCGCTAGCTATTTGCAACTGTTTTTGAATCATTATTAATTCTCTTTATATTGTGACATCTGTTTAAAGTGATTTTTGACGTGAACTCTGTTCTGTGTACGTACCCCATCCCCTTCCCACATGAGATGTCTTCTCTTTCTTGGCTTCCTGGATAACACTCTATTTTTTTCCTTACTCAACTTTTTTTTTACTGCTAATGCTTTTTGATCTATTTCTTTGATGCCTTCTCTATTGTCTGACCCTTAAGCATTGGCTTGCTTTCTCTAGCCTTCTCAATTTGTGCTCATGCTGTATGATCTCATCCATTACCAGGGCTGCAGCTCCCGTTAATGTGCTGATGAATCTGAGACCTAAATGGATCAGACAAAGAAAAGTTGGACTACTTTAAGAGGAAAAAGTAGACATTCTGGGTAATAAGAATGAAAGCATAATTTTAGGCAGATTATGAAAGACATTCAATATATTTGATTACAAAGTAGATTTATAGGTTCTAGCTATTAAAGGAAAAAAAAATAACACAAGGTGCTGAACTCAATGAAGTCAGAGGATGTAGAAGATAATGAAATTACTTAAATTAAGATCAAAGAGCTGTAGTATGTTAGAGCCCAAAGATGCTCTCTCTCCTTCTCTGGATGGAGCAGGAGGCTCTTGCCCTACAGTTTACAGGTGGCTTATACTAAATACCAGAAAAGGCCATATTATGCAAGTTTCTTGCTATTGATACAAGGAACGGAGCTTATGGAGCAAGGAGAGAAATTAGCAAATGATAACAATCAGGATTTCTGAGTCAGTTATAAAATATGTTATTACTACATCTTGAAGTGGCAAGATGAGGAGAATAGACAGATAAATAGGAAGGCAAAAAGGTAACGGACTTCATTGCTTATTCACTGGGAGGTTTAAGCTGGGATGTGGACAGCAAAGCCTGAAAGAATTGCTTGAGTCAGAGGTGGGTTTTGTGGGGTAGCTATAGCTTGTCAGGTATGCAGTGCAGCTTAAGGAGACAGTCATGGTTGCATGAAAGGGACCAAACAGAGTATAAAGTTAACCTTCATATTTTAAACATAAAGGAAAAGGTGAACTTCACTGATTAAGTAAATTGCTCACAGTCAAGGCAAGGATTTACTGCCAGACCTAGTGTTAGAATTCAGACTACTGTTTTGTGGGTCATCATACCAGGCAGCCTCTAAAAAAATGAGGAGGGATTAGAGAAATTTAAGAAAGTTCTTTCTGTTTAAAAACTATTTTTATATTGTTTTGCCCAACCAAGTAAATATCAACATTTATTAAACAAAACCCCAGAATTCACAGAGAAAACTGTAAGTTTTCAGGAGTGGCTGACAAATGTTTCATTTTTCCTTCTACTGTTTTGCTCCCCAGAGCCTGTTTGGTATCGTTGGCTGCAGAGACAATTCACACCTTTAAAACTTCTCCAGATTTAAAGTTGAGCCACTCAGAAAATCATTCATCACACATAAATGAACAGCCTGATTGTTATTTCTAAAACAGTGAAAATCTTGGGTAAGAACTAGGACACAGGCTTTCTTTGCTGTGTAGACCTCGCCAGTTTAAGAGGCTACTCGGCCACTGTTTTAGATAACTCATAGCTTATTCTCATACGACAAATCAAATAGATTATTTTCAGTGGATTACTCATTTGCAGACTTTTCTTTCTCATTTGGTTTGATTATTAGCAACTTAAAAACATTTAAAAATATTGCAAATGGCCTGATTAAATTAAAAATGCAATATAGATGACAGGTATATTTTGAATGAGGTTTTGTAATAAAGGAAGTCAGTCTTTGTATTAGAAAAGCCTACTTCATATAAAGCCCGTGCATAAGTTGGCTGCCATTCCTGCTGCTCCATCCTCTCAGCATCGGAAATCACTGCATGCATGGGTGTTATACAGAGACTTGGAGCTTTAAGGGAATAGGCCATGCTGACTCAGTTTTGGCATTTAATGTTTTTCATTTCATTTTGTTCTGCTACCTGAAATTTCTATAATTAGAATATTTGGACTCAAAAAAGAATACTCCAATAAATTGCAAACATTTATGGGAATCTTAAATGGCTTATTGGCATTTACATGTTAGTTTGAATTAAGCTAATCAGATGCTTTACCTTCAAAACTCAGTTGGCCCTTGACAATATAAATTTGTTTGGGGAGAAGAAATGAAATAATTTGACAACATTGTAACACTTGGGTTGTTGTAGACCAGGTCTGGGTGAGCCACATGGTGGGACAGGGAAAGATAACACACACACAGCTTATATTCAAGATTTGCAACTACCCAGAAACAGCAGGCAGCAAATACCAATAGTATCTTAAAGATTAGCTATACGTGACTTAAACAGCTTTTATGGGATGGCCTAGAACATATTTCTGAATTTCAAATTACAGACAAAAAATAATGAACCACTATAATATAATTGGATAATAAACATTAGAATCTCTGGTCAGTATGAATGAAAGGAGAGTTCCCTGGATAATGCTTTATATTATAAAATTGTTTTTAGGATTTCAACACCTGAAAAGAGTTTCTCTCTCTTGAAGAAATTAAAGGTTTCCTTTAATCAGGTAGTAAGAATTTTATAACTCTTTTGTTCTGGCCTCTAATTCAAATTTGAGACATAATCACAGTAACAAACCTGGCCCTTTTGTTGGCTTATATACTACTCCTTTTTATTTAATTGCTTTGATTTTCAATTTCTTTTTAAGAAATCTAATTATAAACTGCCCTAACTCTTTAAAAAAATATGGTAATTGAGAGAAAAAGGAAAAAGAAACAATGTTTTTATAAGTTATGTACTAGGATTTATACATGCATTATCTCAGTTATTCCTCCAACAGCCTTATGATATAGGTGTTATACCATTTTTGTTAGTAATTAAGCTGAGTTCAAACAGATCTGATGTGACACTATTGACTTCAGTCTTCCTTATATCTAGCCAGTTTAATGAATGAACAATATTCTGATAGGTTAGAATTAAGACACGTAGCTTTATTTTTCTTCCATGGTTGCATTAGGAAAATCTCCCTTGGGTCTCCCCATCTGTAGAGGAGATTGTGAAACTTTTAAGTTGCTTTTAGCTTAAGGACACTTTTATTTTCAGGTACCAAGACTACTTCATCCTAATGCAAATCTTCAAATTCCTGTCCAATTCAAAGTTTTTCCTTTACCCCACCTGAGGCCTGTAGCGGGCATCAGAGATCTGAAATGGTAAAGGTTTCTCTAGGCTTTTCCACTCTCCCTCTTGGACAGGGGTAGAAGGAAAAAGCAATGTCTTTCTTACAGTAGGCTCTAGTAATCCCTCTGCCAGTCTTCCTTTTAATGGCAAGCTTCCAAATGCTGGCTGACACAAAGGATTTACTTTCTGGCTGACTTCTTTAAACCTCACTTCCCCTACTGTGAAGCACATTTCCAGCTTCCTCCTTTGGGATGCTCCTTTGGCAGGGAACCATCAATATGTTTTAACTCTACCTTCTGTGGAATCCATTTGGCATGAAGAAGTTCAGATATCTTTGCTCTGCCAAATGATAGTGCAGTCTGATCCCTGCTGCTGTGCCTTCTACTTGTTTTGTTATTCAAGACAGTGTAACCATATTCCTACCTTTAGTATTCTCCATGAGAGAGGCAGGGACCAGTCTCCATGTTTGTATATGTTCTGAGAACACATGTCAGGTTCTCCCAAATAGCCAGCTGGGGTGTGGGATGCTAGTGTCTTCTTTGTACATTGGTAATATCTATGACAATTCTCTTGGTGGCCTTCTCACTTATCTTGTGGGGGGCATACCTCAACGAAGTGATAACTCTATACTCTGATTAACCTCTTTGATGAATCAGGCCTCTTTTATATAGGTTATAAGAGTCAGTTGCTAGACTAATTTTGCTACCTTAATTTAGTTCCTCATAGATGTGTCTAACACATTTCTTTAGAATGTAGGTAGCACCCATCATCTATTTTCCTCAGTCTTGGGGTTTCAGCTAAAATTCAGAGATAATAGGATGAGCCTCATTTAACACCTTATTATATTGTTTTTAGATTTCATAGTCTTTTTACTGTAACATACTGCTTCCCAAAATCCACCTTAGGTGGATCTATTCACATTCTTCACATATCCTTCTTTAATTTAGAAGTTCAATATGTCAGTAAAAGTACATTAATATATAAGGTGAGCAGACCTTATATTGTAAAACTTTTCCACCTTTGTTTTTTATAAACATGAGGTATATATTTTCTGTTGCAATATGATACCGAATTGCAGCTATAGATTGCCAGAATGTTAGTATTTGCCAAACTCAATAATACTTCTATGGAAATAGTTGCAGTTAAGCATTAAAAATTTTACCACCTTATTTTGATTTCTTTCCAACATGGCCACTAGTTGGCCAGTTGAAAGCATTCTGCAAAGAACTGCTAATTGAAAAAAGTTGTAGATCTTATTTTTGGCCTTAGTGCTACATAGCTGTGTCAACTTGACACATATATTAACCTCTTTTCCACACAAGGTTCCTATAATTAAAGATTCTTAGTAAGTAATTGATGGAGTTTGGATGTGTTGTCCCCTCCAAAACTCATGTGGAAATTTGATCCCCAATGTGGTAGTGTTGGAAACTGATTGAGTCATGGAGTTGGATCCCTCATGAATGGATTAATGCTCTCTCTGGGGGAGGGGGGATTAATGAGTGAGTTCTCACTCTATTAGTTCCCGCAGGAGAGCTTGTTGCTTAAAAAGACCCTGGCACCTTCTCTCTCTCTCTCTTGCTTACTCTTGCCATGTGATCTGCTTGTACCCACCGGCTGCCTGCCGCTTTCCTCCATGAGTAGAAGCAGCCTGAGGCCCGTACCAGATGCAGCTGTCCCAGAATCGTAAGCCAAATAAACCTCTTTTCTTTATAAATTTCCCAGTCTCAGGTATTTCTGTTATAGCAACACAAAAATGGAGTAAAACAGTAATATTTATAGCCACAACAGGTTAACCATGCACATAGTGCTTAGATGAACCATTTCTTCTAAATAAAGCCAGAGCCATTGCTGCTGCTGACTAGAAAATAACCCCTGACTGATAATATGTCTGGACAAGACATTATCCAGAATGAGTTGCTTTGATTTCAGTAGAGTGAAGTGCTAATCTAAGCAGTTAGTTCTTCAGAGTTTCTAGAAACTAGAGAGGATTCATAATAACAAAACAAGCACACCTACAGAGCATTTTATTTGTTAAACTGCTGGCATGGGGGTGTGTGTTTGTGTCTATGTGTGTATTCAAAATTAATAAATACATAGTATTCTGGCAAAATGTCCACAAGCAATAAACTAATTTTTATAAAGAAGTGTGTCTCAAAATACCGCTGAACATACAATGGTTTCAGGATAAAAGTCAAACTCCACAGCATGACATGCTAGGACCTCCCTGACCTGGCCTCTCCGTACCTCTTCAGACCTGTCCCCTGCCTGTCCTGACTCAAACTATCCCTTGACCATTCTGAGCTATTTGTTCTTGCTCAGAAACACTGGGATATTTTAAGCCTCCACAGCTTTCACAAGCTGCTTCTCTTGTTCTAGTTATCTCCTGCTGGGTAATATATCATATTAACACTAGTGGTGGTCCTGGAAGTTGATGGAGCTTAGCAAGGTGGCCCTTGCTCAGTGGGGTCACTTGTGCGGATTCAGTCAGATGGTGGCTGGAACTGGAATTCTCTGAGATTTGCTAATTCACATGTCTGGTGCCTGGACTTGAAAGACACAAACAACTGAGATCTAAAGCAGCTGGGGCTCTGTGGATATCTCTCTCTATGTGGTCTCTTGACATGGCCTCTCCAGCCTGCTGGCTTCAGCAGAGTCAGACTTCTTACATGGTGGCTCAGGGCTTCAAAAATGCATGTCTCAATAGAACAAGAAAGTCAGAGGCTATGTCATTCTTTATGGCTGGCCTTGGAAGACATGCAGTGTCACCTCTGCATTCTATTCATTAGAAGTGAGTCAGTAAGGAGAGCCTGTGTTCTAGATGAGGGGAATTAGATTCTACCTTTTAGCAGGTGAAATGTCAAAGAACATATGGACATATATTCAAACCACCACATGTGCATAGTAAATACCTCTTATCTTTCAAAAGCTTGACAATCATCTCTACTATAAAGCCTGTGGACCATGTTCACATTCCACCTTACCCCTTTCCCATTCTCAAATTGACCATTCCCTTAGTTGTACTTTTATTTTTCCTGTATCTAATTCCACAGGCATACCCCAGGGATATTGTGGCTTTAGTTATAGACTACCACAATAAAGTAAATATCACCATAAAGTGAGTCACATGCATTTTTCGGTTTCCCGGTGCATATAAAAGTTATATTTACACAGTACTGTAATCTATGAAGTGTGCAATAGCGTAATGACTGAAAAAAAATGTACATGCCTTAATTAAAATATGCTTTATTGCTAAAAAAAATACTAACGATCATCTGAGCCTTCAGCAAGTTGTATCTTTTTGCTGGCGGAGGGTTTGACCTCGATGTCATTGGCTGCTGAATGATCACAGTGGTGGTTGCTGAAGGCTGGGGTGGCTGTGGCAATTTCTTAAAATAATAAGAAATTGTGTGCCACATTGATTGACTCTTCCTATCACAAAAGATTTTTCTCTATTGAGTGATACTATTTGATAGCATATTATCCAGAATAGAACTTCTTTCAGAATTAGATGTAATGCTCTCGAAACCTGCTACTGCTTTATCAACTAACTTTATGTAATATTTTAAATCCTTTGTTGTCATTTAAACAATGCTCATGGCATCTTTACCAGGAGTAGATTCCATCTCAAGAAACTTTCTTTTCTCACTCTAAGAAGCAACTCCTCATCCATTAAAGTTTTATCATCAGATTGCAACAATTCAATCACATCCTTAAGCTCCACATCTAAATCTGGCTCTCTTGCTATCTCCACCACATTTGCGATTACTTCCTTCACTGAAGTCTTGAACCCCTCAAAGTCATCCATGAAGGTTGGAATCAACTTCTCCTAAACTCCTGTGAATGTTGACATTTTGACCTTCTCCTACGAATTACAAATGTTCATAATGGCATCTAGAATAGTGAATCCTTTCCAGAAGGTTTTCAGTTTACTTTGCCCAGGTCAATCAGAGGAATCATTAGCTATGGCCTTATGAAATGTATTTCTTAAATAATAAGACTTGAAAGTCAAAATGACTCCATGACCCACGAGCTGCAGAATGGTTGTGTACTAAACATGAAAATGACATTAGTTTCCTTGTATATCTCCATTAGAGCTCTTGGGTGACCAGGTGCATTGCCAATGAACAGTAATATTTTGAGTGGAATCTTTTTTTCTGAGCAGTAGTTCTCAGCGGTAGACTTAAAATATTCAGTAAACCATGCTATAAACAGCTGTCATCCAGGCTTTGTTACATTTACAGAGCACAGGCAGAGTAGATTTAGCATGATTCTTAAGGGCCCTAAGATTTTCAAAATGGTATATAAGCATTGACTTCCACTTAAAAATCACCAGCTGCTTTAGTCCCTTAAAAGAAAGCCTGTCCTTTGAAGTTTGAAGCCAGGCATTGTCTTCTCTGTAGCTATGAAAGTCCTAAATGGCATCTTTTTCCAATGTAAGGCTGTTCTATCTACATTAGAAATTTATTGTTTAGTGTAGCCACTGTCATCAATGATCTCAGCTAGGTCTTCTGGATCTCTTGCTGCAGCTTCTACAGCAGCACTTGCTGCTTCCTTCTGCGCTTTGAAGTTATGGAGACGGCTTCTTTCCTTAAACCTCACAAACCAACCTCTGCTGGCTTCACATTTTTCTTCTGCAGCTTCCTCACCTCTCGCAGCCTTCATAGAGTTGAGGAGAGTTAGGGCCTGACTGTGGATTAGCCTTTGGCTTAAGGGAATGTTGTGGCTGATTTGTTTTTCTATCCAGACCACTAAAACTTTCTCCATATCAGCAATAAGGCTGTTACACTTTCTCATCATTTGTGTGTTCACTGGAGTAGCATTTTTAATTTCCTTCAAAAACTTTTCCTTTGCAATCACAACTTGGCTAACTGTTTGGTGCAGGAGGCCCAGGGTTTACCTGTCTGGGCTTTTCACATGCCTTCCTCGCTAAGCTTCATCATTTCTCGGTTTTGAATTAAAGTAAGAGATGTGCTTCTCTTCCTTTCGTTTGATCTTCCTTTCCTTTGAACACTTAGAGGCCATTGTAGGGTTACTAATTGGCCTAATTTCAATATTGTTGTGTCTCAGAGAATAGGAAGGCCTGAGGAGAGGGAAGGAGACAGAGGAATGGCCAGTCACTGGAGCAGTTGGAACACACACAACATTTTTGACTAAGTTCGCCATCTTATATGGGCATGGAATGTGTTACCTCAGAACTATTCTAATAACATCAAAGATCACTGATCAAAAATCACCACAACAAATATAACAACAATGAAAAAGTTTGAAATAATGTGAGAATTATGAAAATGTGACACAGAGACGTGAAGTAAGCACATGCTATTTGAAAACTGGCGACAGAAGACTTGTCGATGCAGAGCTGCCACAAACCTTCAATTTGTAATATATATGATATCTGCCAAGCACAATGAAACAAAACACAAAATGAGGTACGCCTGTGTTATCACAGATATCTCTCTTTTGTACCCTTATTAGTTTATGTTTGGCTTACTAGAACGCAAATTTCTTAAGGGTGGGAAATGTTTCCATATTCTCCTTTCTAGCTCTGTTCTATAGCCCAGTGCCGGAGGGGGTACGGGGGGAAGGTCTGCTAATTAAATAACTAATGAATTGAATAGAATATTGAATAATAGAGTATATGAGAAGTTATATGTGCCAGAAAATTTATTTATTACGTAACAGTTTGCTTTTAAAAAAGATCCTGAAGCATTTCTTCCAATGCTAACATTTGGTTTTGGGCATCATGAAAAATTGCAATTTGCTTACTACTTTGCAACAATTGACTGGAAATCCTAAACTTATTTTTTTCTTGCTAGGATTATAGTCATCTAAAGCAGAGTATCACATGTCCAGATTATGTGTTCATGCCCTTAGTTTTAAGGCACTGAAAAAGATTAGAGAATAATGGAGAATACACCCATTTCTTTTTTCTATCGGAACTTCAGTCCACTTTAGTCTTATAGCTCCTACAGTGCTGATTACAAAAGCCATCAAAGGCCCATAAAATCCCAATACAATAATGGAAGAAGGAATTTTTCCAAGATGAATTTAAGAAGTGATGGATTTGCAAAATGTAACAGTTAACTTCCTGGCAATTATGTAATGAACGATAAGCAGAAATTAAGCAATGCATTTCTATTTGCTTTAGATTTATATGTTTGCCTTTTGGGTACATGCTGGCCATTGAAATTGACAGAATTAATCTTTGGCATTTTCATTTCATCTCCTATATTGAAGCTGGTTAAAAAAGATGTAACTCTCACCCAAATTAGTGGAAGTAAGGTTATTTATATTTAATTTTCCCAAGAGCCAGACATTTTATTTCCCATGCACTTCTATATCAATATTAGCACTTTGGATGTTGAGAAATTTAAAAAGTTGAATAGTTTACTGGCATATTTGGCAACTCAAGATCTCTGCCACCCACAATTGCAATTGCATGGGGAATGGTAATTATTCTTTAATTAGTAGAAGAATAGTAGGGGTCACATTTGGCTCAGAGTCATGGGTAGCATTTTCATTAAGTATCACCCTGTGATCATTACTCACTGCGCACTTAGCAAGACAGCTGATGAAGAAGGACGACAGAAACAGGGACAGTGCCATCAGCAGGCAGAACACGTTCAGCCTCAAGAGTGTAATTTGGTTCAACTAGTACTTGGAGACACTTACTGTCACATTATGCCACCCTACAACTAAAAAGAGTGTAGGGGATAAAAACTGTTGTTTAGGGAAAATGTGTGATTGTCTGATGGCACACACTTCAAATTCTGTTCAAATAAAAGCTAAGACAAGTGAGAGATTCCACCATCCTATTGTGCCTTAGAAGAAATTTAGGACATTAAATTTACAATTTCATAATGTTTCCTCAGGCAATACATGCAATAATGTCCTTCACACAAGTAAAGTGATATAAAGTAAGGAATACTACCCCATCATCAGACATAAAGCTTTAATGTAGAGTGAGGTGGAGGTAGTGCTCTTTTACTAATTTTTCTGTGCCTTTAAATCTAGTATGAAAAAAACTTTTACACTTGATTTCTACCATTGCTGTTTTATTTATTTTTTGTTTATCCAATTCAGAAATAGTCATAACTATGAACACTCAGATTTATTTTCACGCTAAATCCTTTGCTTTATTATTTTTGGTGTATTTATTAAGTGAAAAACAAAACCCCAAATCCCAACAACGCAGATATATGTGGTATTTGGTGTTAACACACATGAATGACTTCAGAAGACTTATGCTTTACACAATCTATATCAGCCGAACTCCTCTCATGCTTTCCCAAAACAAAAATACACCCCAATAAAATAGTAAGCAGGCATGGCAAACACACCTCTCAGACCAGTCTCTTAGACCCTGATTCCAGCCAAAGTGCTGCTGCCAGGTCTTTTCTATATAGAAGCTTTCAAGTTGCCACTGGTTATGTTATTTTCTTTGGAACACCTGCTCCTATGAAAACTTTCTTCTTCAAATAGGTATTTGTAGAGAATGAGAGAAATAATGTCTGGATATTTATTATTTTATAATAACCTATGATTAAAATTATGACAAAAAGGCAGAGTTAGAATTCTGTTAGTTCTCTAAGAAGCCTGGGATAAAAACTATTGAAAGAGAATAAAAGAATGGGTACGATCATTTATATGTAATAATACTAATTTTCAGTAATTTTAGACGGTTTTGTAAACTTACTTTTTGGAGAAATTCTTTTAGTTTATGTTTACTACTGGTTTCTGATCTGTATGTTGAGTTAGAGTGATGAGTATTTGTATATGATTCTGGCCAGTGGAGGCTGTCTCTTACTCATTAGATAGAAAAAAAAAGAAGAGGAAACAAGGCAAAAGATTCATTTTAAAAGAGGAGTCATGAGTTGGAAAGTTAACAGATAGCAAACATAGTCTGTGCCTGTCTCTACCTTATCTAGGGGATTGTCCTCCATAGCTTCCTTTTGTTTTTTTTAAACCTACTGATTGTTTTGAATTTGACTTCTGCCTTTCAGATGATCTTAGTGGCTCTGTGTAATCTTTTATTTTCCCATTTTTATTAAATCACGAGATGTTATATAATTCATAAAACAAAATGTAGCTTAAAAATAATTATAAACACCCTGTATCTACCATATAAGCTCAGCGCTGAATCACATCTAGCCCCCTTTCTCAGTAAATTTACAGTTTTAGTGGGAAAGAGCACTAAGCAAGTGACTAGGTATAGTGAAATGTTATAGATATTTTAGAAGACATGTGTAATGTCGAGCATAATAAAAAAACAGTGAGGTCAATTCTGTTTGTTGAGGAGAGGAGGGAAGAGACAAGGACGTCTTCATGGATGAAATTAGAGCTGACTCTTAAACCCATGGGGATTGCCAGGTGGATCGCAGTGTTCAGGACTCTAGGTTGGGGAAACTGCAGTAACAAACAACAGAGGTATGAAAAATCTTGGCATAATTTGAAATCACAAGGGAGATTGTGAGATGCAAGGCAGTAAGAGATCTTCAGCACCTTAGATTTTCACTGTGACCTCATTTCTAAAGTTTGGGTTCCACAAAACTGTAGGTACAACAACCTGATAGAAGGATTGGGTTAATCCAGGAAGAAAAGATTAAAGTCTGGATTAGGGAACATAGAGTCACTATGTAAATCCAAGCACATTTAAAGGAGTACAATTTTCAAGATGTGGGTTCATCGGATGCAGAGGGTAATGGAAGAAGGATACAAGAATCTGCCCTAGGTTTTTAAGTGATTAGGAGGATTATGATTCTACTAGGTAAGATGGAAAATTCAGTAAAATTGCTTCATGACATGAATTTGGATATAATGAAATTCGTGATTGCTTCCAATCCTCCACGCAGCTGCAGTTAGAAAGACTAAGGGGATAGTAAAAAATAGGAGGGAGCAATATGTGGCAGAGAGTTATTGGGAAATGTGTGCTTCATGGTGATTTGAGACGTTCTCAGCCAGTGTATGGTCACCTGTGTTCAGCATATGCTTGACTATCTTTACTTTTGTGCCTATTGCAAATTTACATCATAATTTTTAAATTAACTTGCAACAATGTGACATTGAATTTTAGCTGATACAATTTTTTTGTTTTTTGATTTTTAAAAAAAAAAATTTTATTGTACCATGGTTGACAGTACATATCTGTCAGATACAGAGTTAAATATCAATACCTATGTGCAATATGCGATTCTCAAATAAGGATAATTAGTACATTCAACATTATACAGTGTAATTATTTTTCATTTCTTTTTTTTTTTTTTTTTAATGAATTCCTCCCTTACTGCCTCTCCCCCCCACCCCCTTCCCACCTCTGGTAACCTCAGTTCTGTTCTCTTCTTTTGAAAATTTAATGTATTATTGTGATTGTTGTATCTTTCTTTCCTTTTATTTATTTATTTTTTTATTTAGCTCCCATATATGAATAAGGACATGCAGTATTTTTCTTTCTATGCCTGGCTTAGTTTGCTTAACATGATTTTTTATAAGTTCATTCACGTTTCTGCAAATGGCAGGATTTCATTCCTTTTCATGGCAGAGTAGTATTCCATTGTGTGATAGACATTTTACTTATCCACTCATCCAATGAAAGGCATTTAGGTTGGTTCCAACTCTTGGCTATTGTAAATAGAGCTGAGATAAATATGGGAATTCAGGTATCCCTTCAACATGATGGTTTCCATTCCTGTGAGTATATACCCAGCAGTGGAATTGCTGGATTGCATGGCAGTTCTATCTGTACTTATCTGTAGTTGTTTGAGAAACCTCCATACCGTTTTCCATAATGGCTGCATCAATTTACAGTCCCACTAACAGTGTAGGAGGGTTCCCCTTTTTCCACATCTTCGCTAGCATTTGTTATTCTCTCTTTTTCATAGTAGCCAGTCTAACTGGGGTGAGATGATATTTCAATGTGGTTTTCACTTGCATTTCCCTGATGCTGAGCATTGTTGAGCATTTTCTCATATGTCTATTGTCTATTTGCATATCTTCCATTGAGAAATGCCTATTCAGCTCCTTTGCCATTTTTTAGTCAGGTTAGTTGTTTTTTCACTGTTAAGTTGTTTGAATTCCTTGTATATTTGGGATATTAATCCTTCATTGGATGAATAGTTTCCAATATTTTATCCTACCCTGTAGTTTTTCTTTTTGCTCTGTTAATTATTTCTTTTGCTGCACAGAAGCTTTTGAATTTGATATAATCCCAATTATTTATTTATTTTTTGTTGTTGTTGCCTGTGCCCTGAGGGTCATACTCATAAAGTCTTTGCCCACTCATACTTCCTGAAGTGTTTCTCATATGTTTTCCTTTAGGAATTTTATAGGTCTTATATTTAAGTCTTTAATCCATTTTTTATTTGATTTTGGTGTATGGTGAGAGGTACAGGTCTCATTTCATTCTTCTATATATGGATATCCAGTTTGCTCAGCACCATTTATTGAAGAGGCAGTCTTTTCCCCAATGTATGTCCTTGTTGCATTTGTTGCAGATCAGTTGGCTGTAAATTTGTGGGTTGATTTCTGGTTTCTCTATTCTGTTCCATTGTTCTGAGTGTCTGTTTTTATGCCAATAGCATGCCATTTGATTACATAGCTTTGTAGTATAGTTTGAAGTCAGGAAGTATTATGCCTTCTGCTTTATTTTTTTGCTCAGGATTTCTTTGGCTATTTGGGGTCTTTCGTTGTTCCATATAAATGTTAGGATTATTTTTTTCTCTTCCTGTGAAGAATGTCCTTGGTTTTTTGACGGAGATTGCATTGAATTTGTAGATTACTTTGGGTAGTATAGATATATGCACAATGTTAATTCTTCCAGTCCAAGAGCATGTTAGTTGTTCAGGTTAGTTGTTTTTTTCTGGTAAGTTGTTTGAGATCCTTATATATTTGGGATATTAATGCTTTGTGGGATGCATAGTTTGCAAATATTTTCTCCTACTCTGTAGATTTTATTTTTGCCCTGTTGATTATTTCTTTTGCTCTAGAGAAGCTTTTCATTTTGATAAAATCCCAATTGTTTATTTTTGTTGTTGCCTGTGCTCTTAGGGTCTTTTTATCTTTTTGTGTCTTCTTTAATTTCTTCAAACAGCAATTTGTAGTTCTCATTGTAGAGATCTTTCACTGGTTAAAATTATTCCTAGATATATGTATCTAGGCTTTCTGCTAATTTGTTGTTGGAGTATAAAAATGCTACTGATTTTTGTGTGTTGATTTTGTATCCTGCAATTTTACTGAAATTGTTTATCAACTCTAAGAGGTTTTTTTTGTAGAGTCCTTAGGCTTTTCTATATATAGGATCATGTCATCTGCAAACGGACAATTTCAGTTTGTCTTTTCCAATCTGGATCGCCTTTATTTCTTTGTCTTACCTGATTGCTCTGGCTAGTACTTACATTGCTATGTTAAATAGGAGTGGTGAGAGTGAGCATCCCTGTCTTGTTCCCATTGAGTATGACCTTGGCAGTGGGTTTTTTGTATACAGCTTTTACTGTGTTGAGATATTTTCCTTCTATGCCCAATTTGCTGAGTCTTTATCATGAAGGGATGTTGAATTTTGTTTCTGTATCTATTGAGATAATCATATGGTTTTTGTCTTTGATTTTGTTGATGTGGTATATCACATTTATTGACTTGTGTATGTTGAACCATCCTTGCATCCCAGGATGAATCACACTTGATTGTGGTATGTAATTTTTTTGATATGTTGCTGTATTCTTTTTGCTAGTATTTTAAAAGGATTTTTGCATTTATGTTCATCAAAGATATTGGTGTATAATTTTCTTTCTTTGTTGTATCTTTGTCTGGTTTTGGTACCAGGGTGATGCTGGCCTCATAGAATGAGTTTGGAAAAATGGCTTCTGCTTCAACTTTTTGGAATAGATTGAAGTGAATTGGTATTAATTCCTCTTTAAAGGTTTGATAGAATTCAGAAGTAAAGCCATTCAGTCCTGGGCTTTGCTTTGTTGGGAGACTGCTGATTACTGCTTTACTCTGGTTGCTTGTTATTGGTCTGTTCATGTTTTCTATTTCTTCTTGGTTTAGTCTTGGTAGTTTGTATGTGTCAGAAATTTATACATTTTCTCCAGATTTTTAAATTCATTGGTGTATAGTTGTTTATAATAGTCTGTAAGGATTCTTAGTATTTCTGTGGTATTGGTTGTAATGTCTCCTTTTTCATTTCTAATTTTTGTGATTTGGGTCATTTTTCTTTTTTGTTAGTCTAGCTAATAATTTGTAAATTTTGTATATCTTCTCAAAATACCACTTTTTTTGTTTCATTGATCTTTTGTATCATTTTTGGGGTTTCTATTTCATTTAATTCTGCTCTGATCTTCTTTCCATCTACTACCTTTGGGATTGGATTGTTCTTGTTTTTCTAGTTCTTTGAGGTGTAGCATTAGGTTGTTTATTTGAAATCTTTCTATTTTTTTGATGTGTTTAGTAAATAAATTTCTGTCTTAGTACTGCATTTGCTATATCCCACAAGTTTTTGTATGATGTGTCTTTATTTTCACTAGTGTCAAGAAATTTTTTGATTTCCTGTTTAATTTATTCTTGGACCCACACATTGTTCAGGAGCACGTTGTTTAATTTCCATGTGTTTGTATAGTTTCCAGAGTTTTGTGTGTTACTGATTTATAGTTTTAGTTGATTGTGGTCTGAGAAGATACTTGAAATAATTTTAAGTTTTTAAAACTTATTGAGGCTTAATTTGTGAACTAACAGGTGGTGTCTCCTGGAGAATGCTCCATGAGCTGACGAGAAGAATGTATATTCTGTGATTATTGGATGAAATGTTCTGTAGCTATCTGCCAAGTCCAAATTGTCTAAAGTGTGGTTAAATCTGTTGCCTAAATGATCAGTCTAATGTTGAGAGAAGGGTTTTCATGTCCCCAACTATTACCATATTTGCGTCTATCTCTTTCCTTAGGTCTAATAGTGTTTGCTTTACATATCTGAGTGCTCCAGTGTTGGGTGGATATATTTATGATTGTTATGTCTTCTTGCTAGATAGATCCCTTTATCATTATGTAGTGGCCTTTTTGTCTCTTTTTATAGTTTTTGGTTTAAAGACCATTTTATCTGAGATAAGAATAGCTATTCCTGCTTGTTTTTGATTTCTATTTATGTGGTGTATCTTTTCCATCCCTTCACTCTTAGTCTTTGTGTGTCATTATAGGTATGTTGAGTCTCTTGTAGACAGCATATAGTTGGGTCTAGCTTGTTAATTCAATCAGCCATTCTGTGTCTTTTGAGTGGGAAATTTAATCCATTTACATTTAGGGTTGTTATTGAAAAGTATTGTCTTCTTGCATTTTATCAATTTTCTTTTGGATGTTTTAAATATCTTTTGCTTCTTTCTTTCCCATTTATTGTTTGTATTCAGTGTTTGTTGGCTTTTGGATGTGGTAACATACACTTTCTTTCTCTTTCTTGACTGTATTTTTGTTCTACCAGTGGGTTTTGTTCTTATGTATTCATGGTAGTTTTTTCTTTTAATATTTTGAGTATATCATCCCATTCTCTTCTGGCCTAGAGTTTCTTTTGAGAAGTCCACTGTTAGTCTGATGGGGACTCCATTATTTGTGAATTGACACTGAATTCTTGCTGTTTTTAGAATTCTTTCTTTGTCTTTGAGCTTTGACCACTTAACTATATTGTGTCTCAGAGAGGATCTTTCGGTTGAATCTGTCTGGGGATCTTTGAGCCTCCTGAATCTGAAGGTCTGTGTCTCTCCCTATACATAGAAGGTTTTCCACTATTATTTCATTGAATATGTTCTCAATGCCTTTTCCTTTCTTCTCCCCTTCAGGAATACCCATGATTCTGATGTTTGTGTGCTTCAGGTTGTCTGTTAGCTCTCTTAGATTTTCTTTATTTTTTAAAATTCTTTTTTTTTTCTTTTTGTTGCCATCCTGAATTATCTCAAAGAGACTGTTTTCGAGATCAGATATTCTTTCTTCTGCTTGCTTTAGCCTGCTGCTTAAGATTTCAGTTGTGTTTTTTATTTTGTTGAATGATTCCTTCAGTTCCATGAATGCTGCTACATTCTTAAGGTATTACTCTCTTAGCAAATTTCCTCTTTCATATCTTGGATAGTTGTACTCAGTTTGTTGTCATCTAACTACATCATCTTGTATGTCATTGTATTTCCATGAAACTCCTTTTCATTCATTTCAAGGGATTGCTGATTTACTGGTTCTGTTACTTGAGAATTATTATACTCCTTTGGTGGACTCATGTTTTCTTATTTTTCATATTTCTGGCATCTCTCTGTTGATGTCTGGTCATCTGGTCGAGCTGTTGCTTCTTCTATTACTCTCCTTCCCTGGACTCTGCTGGTGACCCTCCTTGTGTAAATGTAGTCAAGTGGTTGGTGGTCCACCTACAGTGCAGCAGTGGCTTCTGCGGCTGCTGCTCTGGTAGCAGGCCACCCTTGCAGTGGTGGTGGCTGTGGAGGTGGCTTTAGTGGGCTTCCCACTTGACAGTGGTGGCTCCAGCAGCAGTGGGCTGCTCTCATTATGATGGTGGCTTCCTGGTGGCACCAGTGGTGGCAGTGACTGCAGCAGTGGTGGTTACAGTAGCCACCTGCTTGGCTGTGGCATTGACAGTAATGGCCCATGCAGCTATGATGTCTGCAGTGGCATCAGGGTTACCTTGGGGTGGTGGCATCAGTGGCTACAATTGCCTCCCTGGTCTCTGCGGTGTCCTTGGCAGCAGTCAGGTTACCTCGTGGGGGTGGCAGCAGTGCCAGTAGCTTCAATTGCCTCCCTCACATCTGTAGTGTCTCCTGCAGCAGCAGGGTTACCTTGTGAGGGTGGATTGTTTGGATACCACATTTAATATTTTGGTGGGGTTCTACTGCACAGGTGGAAGATCAGGTCAAAAATGTTGAATTAAGTTTTGATATTGAATTTATGGTGCTTATCAGGCATGAAGATGGAACCCATTAATTGGAATATGAACACGTTTCTAAATAGTAACACTTTGAGCTGCAAATACACATTTGGTGGCCATCAGTATGCATCAGCACTTAAAACCATGATTATATTTCCTGTGGGCAACTGATATTTTAAGAGCAGGCAGAAGAAGAGGAACCCACACAGAAAACAGAAAATATGATCAGAAACATTTCAAGGAATTAAATGAGTGAGTCATGGAAGCTGAAAGAATGAGTTGTGTTGAGATGGAATAAATGAGAGAGTGGCATAAAACTGGAAATTTCCCCTGCATTTGATAATTAGGAAGCACTTCGTGGCCTTGGTTAAAGTCATTTTAGTAGAGTGCTAGAGTGAAGGGCAGATAGCAGTGAGATGAGAAATGAATATAGCTAACAAATTGAGACTGAGTGTGTTCTTTCCAGATGTTCAAACAAAAAAGAGAGGAGAGAATTTGCAAGTACTTACTCAAATACATTGAGTCGGGAGGCTTTAAGGTAGAAGAAATTTGAATCTGTGCGTGGTGCCAGTATCTATACAGAGGTCTAAGACTCGGGGGGTTGGGGGGTGGGTAGAAAATCTCTAGGATATTGATGGGAATTGAGTAGAGTACCAGGGTGCAGGATTGACCTTGAAAAGGAGGAAGAATACTTCATTCTCTAAGGCTGCGTGAGAGGAAATATACCTGCTGGACATAGGTGTATTAAGTCCGTAGACAGGTAATCAGAAGTAAAGTGTGATCCTGGCTGACCCTCTATTCTTTCAGGGACATAGGAGGGAAGAGTTGATGACAAATCATCAAAAGTGGCTCTTGAATCTAAGCTAACAAAGATTCAAGGCTGGTTGATGTGTGTTAGTAAGAAAACTACCAAAATGTGCCAAAGTGCTTTATGTCTTCTTAAACATTGTTATAAAAACACCCTGTTATCTTGGTTACTACAAAGGAGTAATGAGAGAAGATGTGCCGTAAAAAACAAAACCAAAAACAAGCACTAGACTGAGTCTGGAGAGCTGGCTTCTGATGTCTTAGGATATTTCCAGCTGGCGTGTTACACAAGCCAATTTAACAGGTTTCTCATCTGAAAAAGGAAGAATTGGACTAAATAACCTTCAAACATCCTTCCTAATACAATCCTAACTTCAGCTATTTTTATTTTGGTAAAGGCGATTAAAAATTTTAGAGAAATGTTTAAACCACACTATTTAATTTGTATACCTGTGACATGCTGCGGACATCTGGTAGCAGGAGACTTAAACTATAGCTTCATGTTTGGAGTAGCTTTTTAAAATTTATTTTAAAAATATTTATGGCATTCTTACTTTGAGTGAACCACTGTGCTAGGTGTTGTGTGAATAAGATGTATTAGATGAGTTTGGGTCCTCGAGGGAGCTTACAAACTACTGGGAGAGTGGAATATATATCTTTCAAATGTTGAAACTATAAAACTAAGGACATGAAGAGACAATAAACATTCTAGGACTGAGCATAACAACATAGATAGTCTTTGTTCCCAGGCTGTTTGTTAATTGCCAGAGACATTTGCTGTTAATTGGCCAGGACATTTTCCAGTTCAGTTCATGTGATGTGCTGCTAGTTCCCTCTTGTCTACTAAATCTGTTGCCACCATAGCCTGGAGAGATTCTAAAAGTACTGTAGAAGACTACAGAAATGTTAACTCCCTGCAGAGGGAATTGGTTTGGGCATGAACCCATGAGCAATTTAATGTCATTCAGTTTATGTCATGTGTTATCCTTCAGCTAACTAAACTCTGCCATCAGAACTAGGGTTGCTGCTTGGGGACTGAGGATTGGGTTGTTCTAGGATGTTAGTAGTCTATTAAACTTGGTATTAACTCCTCTTCAGCATCTCTAAAACAAAATAAATTTCAACACCTCTCTCTCCCTCCTACCCTTCTTCTCTGTTTTTCCTGTCTCTTTCTTCCTTCTTTATTTGCTCATATATATTATCTATATATATATATATTATCTATAAATTTTTATTTCAGTTTTATTGGGCCATGTAGTAGATGTTAAGGATGTAAAGATAAATAGTATGGTTTCTTTTCTCATGGAGCTTACAGTCATGGGAAGAATATACAAACAAACAGTAATAGTACACCTCGATAACTATTTGGGTATTATGTGATAAAGAAAGAGAGGAGAGATCCATCTGGAGAGGAAGGAGGGAAAGGGTCATTCTCAGAGAAAACATTCTGTGTTGGGTCTTGAAACACAGCTCTGTGTGAGTGTGTGCATTTACTTTCTGGGGAGAAGTTACTGCATGTGCAGATGTCCTGAGGCAAGAAAGGGTCACACATGGGAGAGCTTGATGGATGGCTGAGGATTTCATCTGTGATCCAAATGGTGGAAGAGAAGTTAAGCCTCAGTGCTATTTCTGCCACTCACCTGCCAAACTAGAGTGTATCCCTTCTTCTCTCCTATCGTCACATTTTCTCTCCTCTTCAAATGACAGTTTTACCAAGGGACAACCCATCCACACATACATTCATAGGTCCCAGGACCTTGTCTTTATCTCTTTTCAGTACTAAAATAAATTTATTGGTGGAGAAGATGACTGTGTTTTCACCTATCTTTACTAGTCAGGCTGCTGATGACAGCAGGACAGGGTCATTAGGAGAAGTACCAGTGGTTTGGAAGGACTGTAGGATTCAAAATAGAGTGCAAGGTATATGATAAAGAAAATGTAGACAGGGGTCGAAATTTGAGGTGGCTAGTATGCTGTTCTACAGAGACTGGGTCTTACCTTGAAGGTGATGGGAGCCACTGAGGACATTTAAGGAGAGAGACACAACTGGATCTATATTTTATAATATAAATATTCATGATATTCCATGTGTGTAATAAAGAATTTGGTTTTGCCAAGGGAGAGGTCTTGCCCTCAGCTTCTGGTAGGTAATCTATGTCAAATCTAATAGGACCACCTTTGTTCAGGGTGTGGCTGGCCAGCCACACACTATAGTCTTACAGTGGGGATTGGCTTTATCAGAAAGACCAACCATATGATTTATGGTGGGTCTTTGGGTCATGTGGTATCAGTCAACCTGGAGGCTAAGATCAACCAAATAGGCAAACAAGCAATCAAAAATGCTTATGGAATAAAGCCCCAGTCTTGGGTGAGTTTTCTTGGTTGGAAATACTCGATGCATACTGTCACATATTTATGCCAAGTGAGTACTGCATCCGTACTCCATGGGCAGAGGACAGTGGAAGCTCATCTTTGGAACTCTCCTGGGCTCCTGCCCTGTGCTCTCCTCCTTTGGCTGATTTTAATCTCTACCCTTTCCCTGTAATAAATCATAACCATGAGTATAATAGGTTTCAGAGAGTTTTATGAGTCCTTTTAGTGAACTATTGAAACTGAGTGTGGTTTTGGGAATGTTGCCCACCACCCCCTGCAAACTTGTACTTGGTATCAAAATTGAGGGCAATCGTGGGGTCTGTGCCCTCTAATTTTATAGTTGGCTAAAACTTTTTCCACATAGTAATTAAAAGTACAGGCTTTGGAGTCAGACAAACCTAGATATAAATCCTAGCTTGATTACTTTGCAGTCTGTGTTACCTCTCAAAGTTTTACTTTATCAGTAGCAGATGTCTTTGGTGCTCTGTGTCACTTCTCTTTGGCTTACGTTGGATTTAGCTGCAGCTGTGGTGAATAGCTCCATTTGAGTTTAGACTCACCTTTCCCTGGCAGTGGTCCGACTCAAGTGTGTGCTGTGTATCTTTTCTCGTTCTGCCCCTAGGCTGTGAGAGCCTCTCCACCGATGCAAAATGGCCCAGGGCCAATTCTTTAACAATGGGGACAGCAACTGCAGGTAAATGTCTCAAAATCTCATATTTCATACTCGCCATGTTTTAGAGGCATTCTATTGATCTCAGATATTCTAGCCCCTGTTGTCTACAGAAGCAATCATGATAATAGTATTGACCTCCCCCCACAGTCCTTCACTCCTGCTTTTCTCCTAAGACCATTCCTCATTCTCTATCTTAGCACCTAAACTAAGACACTATCACACTCCTACTATGAGCATTAAGTGAGATAACATATTTACTTAAAAGAAATAATTTAGTATTTAGGATATAATGGCTGCTATTTGAAAAGGATGTAAATTAAGGCAGTATTTATAGGGATGGTGAGAAGGGGATTGAGAGATTTGGAGAATTCATCTGAATGATTTTAAAGATATGGGGTGGATGTAGTAGATGGTTAGATGTGCTAAGGGAGATAGAAGAATCTAAGTGATTTTCAGAATTATGACTTTGCCATTCTTTGAGAAAGACACTATTAACAGAGAGGCTGGTTTAGTGGTGGGAGGTGCTGGATTTAATATCTGACATATGAAGCTTGATATTCTTGTGGGTAGTTAAGTGTGACTGTCTACTATGTTTTTCTTTCTACATATTTAGAGCCAAAATGACAGACAGTGTAAAAAGTGAGTTACCACTGCTCCTGGGTGACTCTTGACATCATCTGAGAGAGGTAAGTAGAGGAAACTGGACCTGTGGACCACACACATAAACAGTTTTTGTTTGGTCTGAATAGTGTTTCCTCATTTACAGATTTTTGTTGTTGTTTTTCATTTTGTTTTGTTTTTAATCATTTTCTAAGAAATTGTATATAAGAATACAGATTATCAGTATTCTTTAAAAAGAACATCAGACAACTTGACACCACTAAGGTGCATTTCTAAATGGCAACACTCGATGAGTCTGAGCAGCTTGGTGGCCTTGGAATAGGACAAGCTATTCCAGGGTACCATGGGCCGTACCACTGCCCTACACTAGATCACTTACTATTTACCATGGAGGTGTTTTGTTACTTTTTCATGTAACAGAACCACATTACTCATTTTTTTTTTTGTTATATATTTGCCTCCTTGTAGGATTTTGTGATTGAAGTCTGTACAGAATAAGCTGCTGGGGGGGGGGGAGGGGGTGAGGGAAACCCTGGACAAACATTATATTTAAAGAGAAAAGGCTTGGGAAGTAGATTCAAGAAAGGAAACTATACTACGTGGAATAGTGTCTCCCCAAATTTATGTTCACCTGGAACCTGTATATGTGACCTTATTTGGAAATAGTCTTTGCAGATATAATCAAGTTAAGATGATGTCATACTGGATTAGAGTGGACCCTAAATCCATTATGACTGGTATATTTATAGGAAGAGGGAAATTCGTACACATATGCACGTACACACGTGCACACACATACAAACACACACTGCCATGTGATGACAGAAGCAGGAATTGGAGTGATGAATCTTCAAGTCAAGGAATGCCACGTATTGCTGACAGGCACCAAAATCTAGGAAGAAGCATGGAAAGATTCTCCTCTAGAGCCTTCAGAGAGAGCGTGGCCCTGCCAACATCTTGATCTTGGATTTCTAGCCTCCAGAACTGTGAGAGAATATATTTCTGTTGTTTTAAGCCACCCATTTTCAGTACTTCATTATTGCAGACCTAGGAAACTAATAAAGATAAGCCAAAGAAAGGGAGGATGAACAGGAAAACCTATTGTCTTGGGAACCAAAGAGGAGAAGGTTTCAAGGAAAAGAGTGTTATTATTATGATCAAATGCTAAAGAGTGGTCAAATAAAACAAAGACTGAAATCCCGAGGTGGTGACGGTGAGTGAATTAAAGAAGCTTCTCTGGGAAGGGAGTAAGAGAGATAGGATCATAGAGACACATGGGACTTATAGAGTAAAGGTAACTTGTTTAAAAAGAGAAATATTTCTGCATATCCGTATTGACTAATTTCTGAGTGTCCCTACTGATCCACTCAGCACCCTCCCCCAGCTGATCTACCAGGAGGCTGACAAACGTAAACTGCATCAATGGGCTCTCTCACCCCCAGACTTCCGGCTGGGTTTATTCCATGAAGGGCACCAGCAGAAGATGAAGAGTTGTTGAAAAGTGAGGTCAAGGTATTTATTGCCCTGCCTTCCTCTGGTGTCATGGCTTAGCAGTGGCTAGATTCTGCTCCTCAGCTTTTGTCTGGTGTTACTCCCCCACAGCACTGGTTCCCTCTCTGGGTTCCAGTAATTGCTCTCTCCTCTTTCCCCTTCAAGCCTATGGGTGGGGCCAGAGAATGAAACCTCTTTCTTTGTTGGTTTCCCTTTACCCTGCTTGTATTCTTATATGCAATTCCTTCATCAAATCTGCTTCAGTTAACCCTTTGGAATGTGTCACTTATTGGGAAGAAGCCCGTGAAAAAGGCAGCACATATAGGATCAAGGCAATAGTTGATATAGGGAGATAGATCCTGAGAAGTTGAGAAAACATGATTTCAAAATCATTTTCTACCTACAGGCAGCCCTTCATACAGGCACCAGAGTGATTCCTTTAATAACGTAAGTCTGATCATTGTATCACCTCTCGATCCCAAGCTCTCCATGGGCTCACCATGTTACTCAGAATAAAATCTCCAGCTTCTCCAAGGCCTATGTGATCTGGTCCCCTAACTGCATGACCTCAGTTCCTTTTACTCACTGTCTTGTTCAGTCTACAGTAGCCCTCTTGCTTTCCCTCTTCACTCTCAATGGACTTCCTTGCTATTTCTGGAGCAAGACAAGCATACTCCTTCCTCATAACCTCTGCATTTACTGTTCCCTCTGCCTGGAATGCTGTCCCACAGATTTTTTTTTCTTTCTTTTTTGAAGGCTGGCTGGTAAGGAGACTCAAACCCTTGGCCTTGGTGTTATGAGCACCATTCTCTATCCAAGTGAGCTAACCGGCCAACTCTCCCCACAGATACTGATATAGATTATTTCCTCCCTTTACTAGTCTCTGTCCAGCACCACCTGTCAGAGACAAGTGTGGTGACCAGTCTCTCTCTAAAGTAGCATCTCTCTGCTACTATCATTCTTACTCTTCTATCCAGCTTCATTTTTTCTTCATAGTCCTATCACTACTTAGCAGTTACACTTGAATGTAATCTTCATGACGGATGACTCTTCCTCTGTTTTGTTTTCTGCTCTATCTCTAGAAACTATAGTAGTGCAAGGCACACAATAGATGATCAGTAAATATTAATTGAATGAATAAAGGGTGAAACAGCATTTAACAGTAATTACCTCTTCCATTGAGGTAGATGCTCATGGATATGGGTTGAATGTTTGTCCCCTCTAAAGATCATGTGGAAGATTGATCCCCTACATGGCAGTGTTGAAATGTGGGATCTTTAAGAGGTGATTAGATTGTGAGAACTATGCTGTCATGAATGGACTAATCCATTCATGGAATAATGATGGGTTAATGGTTTGTGGACTGGTGGCTTTATAAGAACAGCAAGTGAGTACATTAACAAGCACCCTTGTCCTGCCCTTGCCATGTGACACCCTGCATCACCATGGGACTCTGGAAAGAGTTCCCACCCAGAAGAAGGCCCTCACTAAACGTGTTCCCTGGACCTTGGACTTTCTGGCTTCCAAAACTGTAAGAAATAAATTTTATTTCTTTATAAATTATTTAGTTTCAGGTATTCTGTTGTGAGGGACAGAAAATAGACTAATGCACATATACTTATAAAGTAAGACTTGATATCTATCTATTTA
Organism: Cynocephalus volans; assembly: GCF_027409185.1. Lineage (NCBI taxonomy): Eukaryota > Metazoa > Chordata > Mammalia > Dermoptera > Cynocephalidae > Cynocephalus > Cynocephalus volans. Next base: position 99,045,432 of record NC_084460.1, on the reverse strand, counting down.
TCTATCATATCTGCAGAGTCCAGATGAAGATTTACAATGTTAAAAAATCCCTAGATTCTATTATTCTCAAGATGACTATTGCCCCATTTTGCTCTAAAATAGCAATTTCAGGACACAGAAGGTGTGATGGCCGTGAAAATGCCTCTTTCAGATCTCCATCTGGGAGAACGAAATGTGCATAAGGCCCCAGTTGCTGCAGTCTGGAATCTAATACCACATCCGTGATAATGCAACGTATTCCAGGAGCTGCTCCCAGTGCATGATGGCGTGCTGTGGGAACATCTGACAGGCAACTTTGGTTTGAAGACTCCCCATTGACATCGCTGAATTTTTTTAGAAGTACATCCTAGTCTTAGACTCTTTCACTTTCATTTCTTCTCTGACTCTTGTAGAAGAGACTCAAAGTCTCTTGGCTCTTCCAGCCTCCCCTAGCTTCCCTCACTTCCCCGCATAGGCATTATCCCTTAAAAATCTTTTACGTATTTAATTGTCTTGGCATCTGTTTCTCACAGGACCTGGACTGACACATAAAGGAACCTTCTCCCCAGGGCACAAGGCATATGACATTGCATCTTGCTCCAGCATCTGCTTTCTTAGGAATCGTTTTGATCACAAATCCCAAGGTATTCAGAAATTCACTATCCAAACCAATGGGTTTCAAAGAGGATTTTCCTTCTGTTTTTTTCAACTAGTGCTGTTATTCTATTTTCTGATTCTCCACACTACTCATATTTCCTTTTTTCTTTTTTTTTTTTTTTGTATTCTCCCTGTTGCCAGAGGAAGCAAGGACTTCCATCATAGTATCATAGTTTTATAACACGAAACTTGGCCCAAATGCCTCCTCCTTTGAAGGGCATAAAGCAGCACACCAACAGACCACGGTGAACTGTGTGCGTAAGACCAAAACTTATTATTTAGAGAGAGAGAGAGAGTGTGTGTGATTTGTTAGCATTCTAGAAATGGCAGCAAGGCAGAAATATTTGATTTGATGTAGAAGGGGTGTCAGTTTCTTGAGCTCTAAACCATGATCTGCTAACAGCACGTAAACCCTGATAATTTCCAGTTTGGAGTTTTTCTTCCCTCTCCTGCACTTTGGGTTCCTTTCTCTTGTCTTCCTCAGGGGCCTCACTTTTAAATCTTTCCCTGCTTCTCACATACTGCATCTGCTGTCTCTCAAATGGGTTCTTCTCTGAAGCATATACACATGCTCGGCTGTCTCCCACCTGTACAAACAACCAAACAAAATCAAAAGACCACACCTTCTCTACTTACCTGGCAGGAATGCTATGGGCATGAAGCAGAATTGACTGTGCAAGCACGAATTATGTCCAACTCAATCTATGCTGTGTCCATAGCCCCTTGTTTGGTGCCTGAATCATGACAGAAAATAAATAAGTAATTATTAAATTTAAAAAAATGAATACATGTATAAATAAATAAATTGAATGGATAAATGAAATAACACGTGCTTTTTGAAAGATAATACATATCTTTCTAAAGTGGTTTACAATAAAGGCATGTATCTTTTTTTTTTTTTTTTTTTTTGGTTTGTCTTTTTCTTTTTTTTTTTTTTTTTTTTTTATTATTTTTTTTATTTTTTTTTAATTTTATTTTGTCGATATACATTGTAGCTGATTAATGCTCCCCATCACCAAAACCTCCCTCCCTTCTCCCTCCCCCCCTCCCCCCCAACAATGTCCTTTCTGTTTGCTTGTTGTATCAACTTCAAATAATTGTGGTTGTTATATCTTCTTCTCCCCCCCCCCCCCGGTTTGTGTGTGTATGTGTGTATGTGTGTGTGTGAATTTATATATTAATTTTTAGCTCCCACCAATAAGTGAGAACATGTGGTATTTCTCTTTCTGTGCCTGACTTGTTTCACTTAATATAATTCTCTCGAGGTCCATCCATGTTGTTGCAAATGGCAGTATTTCATTCGTTTTTATAGCTGAGTAGTATTCCATTGTGTAGATGTACCACATTTTCCGTATCCACTCATCTGATGATGGGCATTTGGGCTGGTTCCAACTCTTGGCTATTGTAGAGAGTGCTGCGATGAACATTGGGGAACAGGTATACCTTCGACTTGATGATTTCCATTCCTCTGGGTATATTCCCAACAGTGGGATGGCTGGGTCGTATGGTAGATCTATTTGCAATTGTTTAAGGAACCTCCATACCATTTTCCATAGAGGCTGCACCATTTTGCAGTCCCACCAACAATGTATGAGAGTTCCTTTTTCTCCACAGCCTCGCCAGCATTTATCGTTCATAGTCTTTTGGATTTTAGCCATCCTAACTGGGGTTAGATGGTATCTCAATGTGGTTTTGATTTGCATTTCCCGGATGCTGAGTGATGTTGAGCATTTTTTCATATGTCTGTTGGCCATTTGGATATCTTCCTTAGAGAAATGCCTACTTAGCTCTTTTGCCCATTTTTTAATTGGGTTGCTTGTTTTCTTCTTGTAAAGTTGTTTGAGTTCCTTATATATTCTGGATATTAATCCTTTGTCAGATGTATATTTTGCAAATATTTTCTCCCACTCTGTTGGTTGTCTTTTAACTCTTTTAACTGTTTCTTTTGCTGTGCAGAAGCTTTTTAGTTTGATATAATCCCATTTGTTTATTTTTCCTTTGGTTGCCCGTGCTTTTGGGGTCGTATTCATGAAGTCTGTGCCCAGTCCTATTTCCTGAAGTGTTTCCCCTATGTTTTCTTTAAGAAGTTTTATTGTCTCAGGGTGTATATTTAAATCCTTAATCCATTTTGAGTTGATTTTAGTATACGGTGAGAGGTATGGATCTAGTTTCATTCTCCTGCATATCGATATCCAGTTATCCCAGCACCACTTGCTGAAGAGGCAGTCCCTTCCCCAGTGAATAGGCTTGGTGCCTTTGTCAAAGATCAGATGGCAGTAAGTGTGAGGGTTGATTTCTGGGTTCTCTATTCTATTCCATTGGTCAGTGTGTCTGTTTTTATGCCAGTACCATACTGTTTTGGTTATTATAGCTTTGTAGTATAGCTTAAAGTCAGGTAGTGTTATGCCTCCAGCTTTATTTTTTTTGCTGAGCATTGCTTTGGCTATTTGTGGTCTTTTATTGTTCCATATAAATGTCTGAATAGTTTTTTCCATTTCTGAGAAAAATGTCTTTGGAATTTTGATGGGGATTGCATTGAATTTGTATATCACTTTGGGTAGTATGGACATTTTCACTATGTTGATTCTTCCAATCCAAGAGCATGGAATATCTTTCCATCTTCTTGTATCCTCTCTAATTTCTCTCAGCAGTGGTTTGTAGTTCTCATTATAGAGATTTTTCACCTCCTTGGTTAACTCAATTCCTAAGTATTTTATTTTTTTGGTGGCTATTGTAAATGGGCAGGCTTTCTTGATTTCTCCTTCTGCATGTTCACTATTGGAGAAAAGAAATGCTACTGATTTTTGTGTGTTGATTTTGTATCCTGCTACTGTGCTGAAATCATTTATCAATTCCAACAGTTTTTTTGTAGAGGTTTTAGGCTGTTCGATATATAGGATCATGTCATCTGCAAACAGGGACAGTTTGACTTCATCTTTTCCAATCTGGATGCCCTTTATTTCCTTCTCTTCTCTGATTGCTCTGGCTAGTACTTCCAACACTATGTTGAATAGGAGTGGTGAGAGTGGGCATCCTTGTCTAGTGCCTGTTCTTAAAGGAAAAGCATTCAGCTTTTCCCCATTCAGGATGATATTGGCAGTGGGTTTGGCATATATGGCATTAATTATGTTGAGATACTTTCCCTCTATACCTAACTTATAGAGGGTCTTTGTCATGAATGAGTGCTGAACTTTATCAAATGCTTTTTCAGCATCTATAGAGATGATCATATGGTCCTTGTGTTTGAGTTTATTAATATGGTGTATCACATTTATTGATTTGCGTATGTTGAACCAACCTTGCATCCCTGGGATGAATCCCACTTGATCGTGATGAATAATTTTTCGTATGTGTTGCTGTATTCTGTTTGCTAGTATTTTCGTGAGGATTTTTGCATCTATATTCATCAAGGATATCGGCCTGTAGTTTTCTTTTTTGGTTATATCTTTACCTGGTTTTGGTATCAGGATGATGTTTGCTTCATAGAATGAGTTTGGGAGATTTGCGTCCGTTTCAATCCTTTGGAATAGTTTGTAAAGAATCGGTGTCAATTCCTCTTTGAATGTTTGGTAAAATTCTGCTGTGAATCCATCTGGTCCTGGGCTTTTCTTTGTTGGGAGCCTTCTGATAACAGCTTCAATCTCCTTTATTGTTATTGGTCTGTTCAAATTTTCTACGTCTTCACGGTTCAGTTTTGGGAGCTTGTGTGTGTCCAGAAATTTATCCATTTCCTCCAGATTTTCAAATTTGTTGGAGTATAGTTGTTTATAGTAGTCTCGAATGATTCCTTGTATTTCAGATGAATCAGTTGTAATATCGCCTTTTTCATTTCTAATTTTTGTTATTTGAGTCTTCTCTCTTCTTTTTTTTGTTAGCCATGCTAATGGTTTGTCAATTTTATTTATCTTTTCAAAAAACCAACTTTTTGATTCGTTGATCTTTTGAATTGTTTTTTGGTTTTCAATTTCATTCAGTTCTGCTCTGATCTTAATGATTTCTTTCCGTCTGCTAACTTTAGGATTGGATTGTTCTTGTTTTTCTAGTTCTTTAAGGTGAAGTGTTAGGTTGTTCACTTGCCATCTTTCCATTCTTCTGAAGTGAGCATTTAATGCAATAAATTTTCCCCTCAATACTGCTTTTGCAGTATCCCACAGGTTTTGGTATGATGTATCATTGTTTTCATTAGTTTCAATAAACTTTTTGATTTCCTGCTTGATTTCTTCTTGGACCCATATGTCATTAAGTAGAATGCTGTTTAATTTCCATGTGTTTGTATAGTTTCCAGAGTTTTGTTTGTTATTAATTTCTAGTTTTAATCCATTGTGGTCTGAGAAGATACATGGGATAATTCCAATTTTTTTGAATTTATTGAGACTTGATTTGTGACCTAATATGTGATCTATCTTGGAGAATGATCCATGTGCTGATGAGAAGAATGAATATTCTGAGGTTGTTGGGTGGAATGTTCTGTAGATATCTGCCAATTCCAATTGGTCTAGAGTCTTGTTTAGATCTTGTGTTTCTCTACTGATTCTTTGCCTAGATGATCTGTCTAATATTGACAGTGGAGTGTTCAGGTCCCCTGCTATTATGGTATTAGTGTCTATTTCCTTCTTTAGGTCTAATAGAGTTTGTTTTATAAATCTGGCTGCTCCAACATTGGGTGCGTACATATTTATGATTGTTATGTCTTCTTGATGGATCAGTCCTTTTATCATTAAGTAGTGTCCCTCATTGTCTCTTTTTATGGTTTTTAGTTTAAAGTCTATTTTGTCAGATATAAGAATAGCCACTCCAGCTCGTTTTTCTTTTCTGTTTGCATGGTAAATCTTTTTCCATCCTTTCACTCTTAGTCTGTGTGAATCTTTATGGGTGAGGTGGGTCTCTTGTAGGCAGCATATAGTTGGGTCCTGCTTTTTGATCCAGTCAGCCAGTCTGTGTCTTTTAATTGGGGAATTTAAGCCTTTAACATTAAGAGTTGTTATTGAAAGGTGTTGATTTATTCTTAGCATTTTATTGGTTGTTTGGTTGTCTTAGGTGTCTTTTGTTCCTTGCTTTCTGATTTACTGTTTGGTTTCTTTGTTTGTTGGTTCCTTAGGTTGTAGATAGTGTTTTTGTTAGCTTGTTTTCTCTTCATGAATGCCATTTTTATTGTACTAGCGGGTTTAGATTTTTCTTAGGTTTTTATGGCAGTGGTAGTTATTTTTCAGGAACCAAACCCAGTACTCCCTTGAGGATTTCTTGTAAGGGTGGTCTTGTGGTAGTGAACTCCTGCAGTTTTTGTTTGTCTGAGAAATATACTATTTGCCCCTCATTTCGGAAGGATAGCCTTGCAGGGTAGAGTATTCTTGGCTGGCAATCTTTGTCTTTTAGTATTTTGAAAATATCATCCCATTCCTTTCTAGCTTTTAGGGTTTGTGATGAAAAGTCTGATGTTAACCTGATTGGGGCTCCCTTATAGGTGATTTGACGCTTCTCTCTTGCAGCTTTTAAGATTCTCTCTTTGTCTCTGAGTTTTGCCAATTTGACTATGACATGTCTTGGAGAAGGCCTTTTTGGGTTGAATACGTTTGGAGATCGTTGAGCTTCCTGGATCTGAAGATCTGTGATTTTTCCTATACCTGGGAAGTTTTCTGCCACTATTTTGTTGAATATGTTTTCAATGGAATCTCCATTTTCCTCCCCTTCTGGAATACCCATGACTCGGATATTTGAGCGCTTGAGGTTGTCTGATATCTCTCTCAGATTTTCTTCCATGTCCTTGATTCTTTTTTCTTTCTTTTTGTCTGCTTGTGTTATTTCAAACAGCCCATCTTCAAGTTCAGAGGTTCTCTCTTCAACTTCAACAAGCCTGCTGGTTAAACTCTCCGTTGTGTTTTTTATTTCGCTGAATAACTTCTTCAGTTCAGCAAGTTCTGCTACATTTTTTTTCAGGACATTGATTTCCTTGTATATTTCCTCTTTCAGATCCTGTATACTTTTCCTCATTTCATCATGATGTCTAGCTGAGTTTTCTTGTATCTCATTCAGTTTCCTTAGAATTATCACTCGAAATTCCTTGTCAGTTATTTCAAGGGCTTCTTGTTCTATAGGATCTAGAGTATGAGATTTATTAACTTTTGGTGGTGTACTTTCTTGATTTTTTGTATTTCTGGTGTCTTTTTTTTGGTGTTTATTCATTGTGGCAGGGGGTTTCACAGTCCACCGGTTTAAGACTAATGACTAACTAGGATGTTGCTGTGGTTGCCAATTTGGTATGGCTCCCGCCGTGACTGCTCAGTTGGCCTCTAGTGTCTTATGTGTGTGGTTGCCTCGGGTCTTGGGCTTCTCCGGGGATCCACCTTTCTGGTCAGCTTGTACTCTGCTGGGCTGGTGGATCACGTACCACAGGGTGTGTGATCTCTGTTGAGCTTTCACTTTCTGTACAGGACTTCTCCCTGTTCCGTGTGCTCTGGCCCAGGCTGTTAGATCGTGCAGTGGCGACCCCACCGGGTGTATGGTTTCTGTCGAGTCTCCGCCTCCCTGGCCGCACGTCTCCCCCCTCTGTGCACACTGTGCTGGGTTGGGGCGTGTCTTCTGCACCCCTCGTCTATCAGCTGGGCCTTCAAGACCCTGCTCAGCACCGCCTCGCCCAGGAAGTCTACCAGGTTTCTGCTAGGCACAGACGACCGGTCTCTCTGGGTGCCTTTGTAGCACTGTGTAGATCTTTCTCGGGTCTTGTTCACCTTTGTATCCCCCCGGTATAAACCGAGTCTAGTGCCCGCCTGCGGCCTGCTCTCCGGCAGGTTCAAGCGGACCTGGGAACTCTCCTACCACACTATTCCCAACCAGAAATTCGTTAGGCTTTTTTCCACACTGGTGGTCGCAGAGATGGTATCTGCCTCCCAGTAACAGGAAGTTTACCGGGGCCGGAGTCCAGGGTGTGGTGGAGTGACAGTCGGCCCGCCCGTACTTCCTAGCCCTCCCAAAACTGGTCGGGACGCCCCACACCCCCAGCCCTGCCAGAGAACCGTGGAGGGAGTGGGAGAGGAGGTCGGCCGGCAGGGTCCGGAAAGCCCCGCGCCAGGCCAAGCAAATGGGCTCAGTGATGGCCGAGCAGGGCGGAGCTGCCCGCACCTGGGAAAATGGAGGCAGTACCGGGGTAGTGAGTGGCCTGGTGGTGCAGGCGAGGAGCCGCGTGGGCATCCACCCCCCGAACAGAGCTGTGCCAGGGATCACTCACAGTGCTGTGCCAGGTCGGGCGCTCGCTCTGTCTCTGGTTTGTTGCCTTCCGTGTTCTCGGCGCTGCCGCCTCGGGCTGTTCAGTCGCGGCGCCGCTCGGGCGCTCCCAGGAGTCTTCTTTAATGCCGGCCTGAAACCTCGAATCCTGAATAGGGCAGCTGGCCGCCTTCAGTGCGTCCCCAGCCTCCGGGATCCTGGCTGCATCCACAGCAGCCCTGGCGCCGTGTTCCCTGTTTCGAGACTCACTTTTGCAGCTAAGAATCAGTTCTTTTCCTGCTCCACACTTCAAAGCTGTTGCCTGTAAATGAGGCAGCCTCTCCTGCCGGGGGCAAAGTGGCGTTGAGCCCCCACGACCGGCCAGCAGCAGCTGTCCTCCCTTAAGAGATGGCCAGAGGAAGGTCCACAAGTTTCCCGGCTGCCTGAGGCCCAGTGGCCACCTTTTCCACCTCAGCTACTCCGCGCCAGCCGCCGCAGCCGCCGCCATCTTGAAACTAAGGCATGTATCTTAACTAATATCTTCTTTTTGAGTATATTTTTACTGAAGTATAAAGTACATGAAGAAAAGTACACACATTTTAGCACAGCTCAATGACTTTTTGCAATATATCCACACTTTTGTAGTCAGGACCAAGGTTGAGGAGAAGAATATTACTAGCACTCAGCAACCCATACTTCCCCTTCCTGTTCCCCTTCTTGTTCCCCTTCTTATTCCCTTCCAGTCGCTATTTTGTATCCAACTTCGTTCACTCAACAGTTTGTTTGAAAGTTTCACCCGTATTATTTTATGCAGTTAATTCATTTCCTTGTCTATGTAATATTCCATTGTATGAATACATTATAATTTATTTTTTAGTTCTATCATCAATAGGCATTGGGATTATCTCCAGTTTTGGGCTACCATGAGTGGTGCTTCTGTGAACATGTTTGAGCATATCTTATAGTAGGCATATATGTATACATTTTAGTTAGGATTATATCAAGGAGTGTAATTGCTGAGTCATATAGTTGTTTTTTAAGGCTATGTATTAAAACACCTCTTGCAAACATTCCTGAAGTACTTACTAAGGAGTAGAAACTCACTCAGACTCACTCAAGTACAAAGGAGTTTACTGAAAGGTGCACAAATTCCAAGGAATTCAAAAAATAGGGAACTACCAAAAGCATACATAGAAAATCAGAAAAAATAGCATTTTATTTTAAAACAACTCTACATATATCAATAGATCCAGAAGCATTTTTAATTTTATAACCAAGAAGGATGCTCATAAGGAGGTCACTACGGAGCAGGTTAAATTGGCAGGGATGTATAATACATTTTAGGAAAATATTTATCAAGACATTTAATTATAATTTGGATCTTAATGAGAAAAATTATATAGCAATGTGGGAAAATCTACCCTAGTCATCCTTTGCTAAGGAGTATAAATAGCTGCTATTTTATTGGGAGGAGGGAAAGAAAGATTTTTATATAAAGAGAAAAATATAATGGGGAATATTTACATTTACCATTAGCATATTTCAATTTTATATTTTCATATACTTTAAATATACATTTTAGAAATACATACATAGAAACCATTTAATAAAAGTATTTATGAATTATATGCTCATATATAATATTTATATGATAAGGTATAAGTAGAAGAACTTTGATTTAAATGTGTCGATTAAATGTCTACAGAGTGATATAATACATGTTGTGTACATTTTATATCCATCTACTTACATTATTAAAAGTTCTTATTAACCACATGTTTCCTCACAGGTGATGAGTTTGTGCTGTAATCTTTATTCTGATGTCTACAGTGATATCCTCCATACACCATTGTGGAAGTAATTACTGTTTTCTCTAGGTTCTTACATAGGTGACCTGGTGCTTTGTTATTCAACCTTCACTAAAATGTGTCATGAAATGCAAGAAAGAACAGGACTGTTATATTATGAGATAAGCATACCTGTCCCCTGGCTAGTTCAAAAGGACATTGTAAGAATTAATGAGATTATATCCTTGAAATACCTTTAAATATTAAAAAAAATTCAACTATGTAAATGGTTATAACTTAAAAATGATCACCAAAGGTATATTTCAGGAGTTTGATTGTATTCCATTCAAAAATTATTAAGTCAATAAATTAGCTTTATAATGTCAATTTTACTAAATTCAGAGGGTAGAGTCTTCAATTAATTTAGCTTTTGTGAGAGAGACCTTTTCTATAAGGCAGGATTCTTTCAGTCATGAGTCTGAAAACCCAGCCCAGAGGAGCTTAACTATTCAGGGGAATCGATTGGCTCCAGTAATTGAACAGAATAGGGGTGATATAGCTTTAGGCGTGGCTAGAGGTAGGGTTGCAAAGGATGGAATAAAGGAATGGACACTCTCTCTCTTCTCAGTTCTGCTTACCACTAGGCTATTGTAATTCTGGGGCAGGCTCTCCTATGTAAGATCAAATTTGGTCAATAGAAGCTTCTGAGGTTTTTCAGCAAATGGGGAAACCTCAGAGCAAAAAGAGAGCTTATCTTTCCCAACAGTTTTATAAAAGTCCCCAGACTATTATTGGCTTAAAATGGCAATGTGTCCTCTGCCATGGTTAGTCAGATGTGGCCTCTGTTAGCAGCATATCCTGTAGTGAGGAGGTAGTTTCAGTACTGGTCTGTTCCATACACCAAGAAAGGACTGACTTCCCAAAGTAAGATCAGGTGCTTCTACCAGAGGCCGAGGCTAAAGGCAAGATAAGCAAGGGACCAAGCTTCCTTTTCATCCTTGTGGAACCCATAAGTCAGGGGTCCAAAAGAGTCTGCCACCAAGTGCAGTTTTGTGTTTAACATTTTTTAAAGACTTAGAAGACATTTAGCAGTTTGTGTTTAAATGTTCTGCCACTATAAATTACCTGTGGATTTAGCAAAACCACTTGTGAAAATTTTATTGACTCTTTCTCGGAGACACACTGCCACGTTTCTCCTCGGTGAGATCACAACTTTACATGTGTTAATCAAGATATTTGGGACCCATAATCGAATACTTAATGAATATCTAAGGCAAAATTATAGGAACTTGGCATGTTTGAACACATGTTAATTAGGGAGCTGTGAGTTTTCAGAGAGTAAGCAACATGTTTGAGCTCCAATAGTTAGAGGAAAACAAGACCAGTCAACTTGATTTTATCTGTAGAAGAGATTCTCTGCATGTAAAGAATAAAAAAGGAATTTAGAGCCTCAAGGGGAAAATTAAACATAGAATGGTAGGAATAAGTAACAAGGACAAAGAAAGCCAAATTACAACAGATGTACTTTTCGGGGGATCATTCAAATTTTTCTTGCAGGGTAACCCCAGCAGGAGGGGTATTTTCACATCATTCAGCATAGGTCACAGCAGGGATGAGGAGTTCTAATCACTTTATTAGAATGGCAAAGTCATTAATTTAGGCATGGGCGTGTGGGGACTATTTATAGAAATATTCAATGAAATGCTTGTGTGACCACAAGAAATAATGGAAAGTAGATGTTGCTCATGGACACATTAAAAGAAAAAAATTGATTTATTTTGCCTGAATAGATGGAATCATGAGATTCCCTCTGCTGAGGAAGAGAATTGTTCTGAGAATGAGGTCTTATGCTGGCAGCTTTAGTACACAATCCTGTAATCTACTCTTATTAAGTGCTTATGACTTTTGCTAATAGCGATTAAAATATTAATCTACCTTGTGATGTTGATTGTAACATGTAAGCTTGGATAGAGTGCTTATTTAAAATCACTTTGATAGAAGAGTTTTGGACTATTTAGGGATCTGCTCTTCCTACTAATGATTTTTTAATGATTTTTTTTAAAACCTGGTTATAGTGTTCAGATGTGTTGTCCCCCCAAAACTCAAATGGAAATCTGATCCCCAATGAGGCAGTGTTGGGAGCTGTTTTGGTCATGGGGGTGGATCCCTCATGAATGGATTAATGTTCTCCCTGGGGGGCGGTGTAGTGGATTGACTTATGTAACCCCAAAACTCCCCAAGGCTTGAACTGTGTTCCTCAAGTTTTATGTATTAGAAACTTAGCCCCCACTGTGACTGGTAAGAGGGTGGGAAATCCTATTATGGTAATCGAAAGGTGGAGCCTTGAAGAGGTGATTGGACTGTAGGACCGTGCAGTAGTGAACGGATTAAAAATGGTGGTCAGTGGCGTGGTTCTGAGGGCTTTAAAAGAAGAGGAGAATCTGTCTCTCTTGCTCTCTCTGCTCCCTCTGCTTCCAACATCTTGCAATGTGAGACCCCTGGGTCACTGTCACCACCACCAGATGGACTTCGGACTTTCCAGCTTTAAGAACTGTAAGCAATAAGTTTTGTTTTCCTTTATAATTACCCAGTACTCTCTCTCTCTCTCTCTCTCTCTCTCTGAAAGAGTCTGCTTCCACATTCCACTGACATAATTATCTGAATTCAGTCCTTTGTGGTTGTAGTACTGCTGTCCTTGTTTCTTTGCTGACTGTCAGCTGGGGGCTGCTCTCCACTTTTTAAGGCTGCCTATGTAGTTCACCACATGGTTTCTCTCATTTTCAAATTCAGCAGTGGGGAATTTTGTCAAGTATCTCTCATCCTTTGAATTGCTGACTTTAGAGAGAGCCCAGTCCTCTTTAATGACTCACCTGATTAGGTCAGGCTCACCCAGGATAATCTCTTTCTTAAAGTCAGCTGTCCTATATAACCTAATGATGGCAGTAAAATCTATCATATTCAGACTCAGGAATTATGCAGGCTATGTATACCAGGGAGTCTGCAACTTGGGGTTCATCTTAGAATTCTGCCTACCATAGGGTGGAACAGTATCTTTCTTTGACCTAAATGTAAGTGGCCAAGTATACAACAGTCTATATTTCAAGCCAAGAAATCATTTTTCAACAGTTTTTAACCTGTTTCTGCTTATTTATCATTGCCCTTCTCCCCTCATGACACTGAAAATTGCCAAACTCTGACACAATATTAGGCAGTATTTTCTAAAGTTAAGTTTCCTAAAATTAATTCATGAGTCTGCTGGGAAAAAATATTGTTTGTAGATTTCTGAGTACCATTCCTAAGAAATTTTAGCTCAGGAGGTCTCAGGGACAGCCCAGGAATATGCATTTTAACAGTTATTGTGACATATGCAAGCAGCAGAACACCATTCAAAAAACACTATTGCTTAGGAATTTTTGTAGTGATCCTGGCAGTCTAGTGTGGACACATAGCTACTCATAGCCTGACATTCATAGCGTTATTGTTAAAATAAAAATTGTGGGATTCCTGAAAATATTTGAGAACTAAATTTGAGATCCACTTTATCTAGTCCTCAAAAATGGAAAATTATTTTAATGTAAAGCAACTTTGGATATGAAAAATAAAATAGAAAAAAGGCAAATATTACAGATTAATCACTTAAAGAATTTTAATATGCTTATTTGTCAACATTAAAAATGTCACTGTTTTCATCTGCACTATATATTGTTAGATTTACAGTAGGCATTTATCGTTGAGGGAAGTGTCATGAATTTTGACTGCATTTTGCTTTTATTCATACATAATGATGATCATGGGACAAAACATTAAAAAGTGCTATAGACTCTGCACTCAGGCTGCAATGCATATTGTATTTTGGATCATCAGAAGCAGTTTAAACACAGAACCAAAGCTTGACTTATGAAGAGAAATGAGAAATAAAAAATGAAAAAAAATCACGATAATAATGAGCATACTCAAAAAGTATGCTTTTTTTTAGACAACAATTTTTTGGTTACTCTAAACACAGGGTTTTATTTTTTTCTTAATTCTAGTAACTTCAGCTTATTTATTTTCCAGCCTTTTACTCCATCATTAAATTAAAATTGATTTGTCTCTGGCAGGTATTAAGCACTTTAAAAAAGAAATCTATGCATTTCAACTAAATCATTTGCAATCAGGCATGTAGTGAATTTCCCTTATGATCATGCCACTCTTTGAAAAACACTGTCATAAATACAAATTTAGATACTCTCTTTAGAAATTGTAATTCATATAAACTGCTTTCCTTGTCTTACCTGGTGAAATGCAAATAAATCTTTTCAATTGCCATTGTGGAATGATTGTGGTAATAAATGAATATAAATATCTAACTTCACTTTCACTTACCCATTCGTGTAAACCAGTATACCATAAATTTGTGATATTTCTATGCCTGCTAATTCTCCTATAAGATAAAAATCTTGGTTTTATAAAGTCAGAGTTCTATTTGATATGTAAACATTTTGTATATTATTGTTACCAAAATAATACGAAGTATGTTTGATGATAATATATGATGACTACAGAAGCAAGTGTTTTCTAGAGTCTATTTAGCTAGCACAGTTGAAAATTCATCATATATTTTGTGTGTATGTCTACGATTACCTTTTAACATGGATTTTTTCCATGAAATAACTTTAATTTAAAAAAAAATGATTACATCATCCAAAGTCATCCCTCAGTGAATTGAAGGGCAGTTATTTTTCCCCCTTAAGTTTGCTTCAGATCTCTCTGCTATATCTCCTTTAGACATGTGCCTATTTTGTCCTTAGACTCTCTTGGTTTAAATTCTCCAGGATCCTGAACTACATTAAGCTGTTGAATAAATATAAAGGTGGTAAATTAAATTTTCATAAACTTTGCTATTGTCTGAATGTCCCTTAAAATTCATGTGTTGAGGGCCGAGCCCGTGGCGCACTTGGTAGAGTGCGGCGCTGGGAGCGCTGTGACGCTCCCGCCGCGGGTTCGGATCCTATATAGGACTGGCCGGTGCACTCACTGGCTGAGTGCCGGTCACGAAAAGGACAAAAAAAAAAAAAAAAATTCATGTGTTGAAACTTAATCCCCACTGTGGTAGTATTAAGAGGTTGGGTCTTCTGGGAAGTGATTAAGTAATGACGGCTCCACCCTCAGGAATGGGTTAGTGCCTTGTAAAAAGACTGGAGGGAACTTGCTTAGGCCCTTTTTGCTCTTTTGCTCTTCCACTATGTGAGGGCACAGCATTTGCCCTGCTTTTGTCCCCTGTTCCTTCTACCATGTGAGGGCACTTAGACAGTGCCATCTATGAGAAACAACTCTTCACCAGACCTACTGGTGCTATGATCTTGTGTTTCCCAATCTCCAGCACAGTAAGACAATAAATTTCTGTTTATTAGAAATTACCCAGTCTGTGGTATCTTGTTATACCAGCACAAATGGACTAAAATAGAAAGTGATACTGAGAAGTGAGGATGTTGCTATAACAAATACCTAAAAATGTGGAAGTGGCTTTGGGACCGGGTAATGGGTAGCATTTGAAAGAGTTTAAAGGTGCCTTCTAGAAAAAAGCCTATATTTCTGTAAACAGAGTATTAACAGTAGTTCTGGTGAGGGCTCAGAAGAAGAGGAAAGCTGTAGAGAGAGCCTCTGTCTTCTTAGAGATTATCCAAGTGGTTATGATCAGAATGCCCATAGAAATACAAACATTAAAGGCCATTCTGAGGAGGTCTTAAATGGAAGTGAGGAATACCTTGTCAAAAACTGAAGGAAAGTTCATCCTTGTTACAAGGTAGCAAAGAACTTGGTGAAATTGTGACTATTTTGTGCTTCGTGGAAGCAGAATTTAAAAGTGATGAACTAGGATATTTGGAGGAAGAAATCTCTAAGCAAAGTGTTGCAAGTGCTGCATGGCTTCTCTTAATTGCTTATAGTAAAATGCAAAGAGAGAGAAAGGAATTAAAGACAGAATTTACAATCAGAAGGGAAGCAGAACTTAAAGATTTGGAAAATTCTTAGCTTGGCCAGGTTGTAAAAGTGTTCTTGGGGAAAAGCATCAAGGGTTTAGCCAAGCAACCATTTGATAAGGAGATTAGTATGGAAAGAAGATAGCCAAATACCACTCATTAAGACAGTAGAATGATATCCAAAGTCATTTCAGAGATCATCAAGGCTGCCACACTCATTGGAGGATCAGATGTACAATCCCTGGGGAAAAAAATCTATGTCAAACGAGGGGCCCAGGGCAGCTGTAGGACCTCAGCATTCACTGCCCAGTGCCACCTCAAGTTTCTGCTTCCTTCATTCCAGTGCAGTGTTCTTCAGCTGCCCCAGCTATGGCTCAGGTGGACCCAGGTGCAGCTGGTGCCATCACTCCAGAAAGTACAGGTGATAAATCTTGGTGGCATCTACAGAACCTAATTCTTCAGGTTGGCAGAGTGTGTGAGCTGTGGAGGCATGGCTACCCCCACCTACATTTTTAAGAATGCCCAGGAGAGCCTCGAGGCCTATGCAGAGAATTGTCACAGGGGCAGGGCTGATGAAGAGAGCATCCCCACTTGGGTAGTGCCCAGCAGAGTCATGAGGTTGGAATCAACTTTGAGGGGCACCTGCTAGGGCAATTCCTAGTGGAGGTGTAGGGTTGAGGCCTGTATTAGTTTGTTTCTGTTGCTTATAAAAAATACCTGGAACTTGGCATTTTATAAAGAAAATGAAATTTATTGCTTATAATTTTGGAGGCTAGGAAGTCCAATGTCCTGGGAACACATCTGGTGAGGGTCTTGGTGGTGTCAACAGTGATCCAAAGGGGTCTCATATGGCAGAAAATGGTAGAGCAGAGAGAGAGACCTCCTCATTCACTCTCCTTTTAAAGCTCCCAGAATCATACCCCTGACCACCATTATTAATCCACTCACTAGTACGTGGTCCTACAATCTAATCACCTCTTTAAGGCTCCACCTTTCAATGACCATCATCGGATTTTCCACCCTCTTACCAGTCACAGTGTGAGCCAAGTTTCTCTTTTATGAAATTTCGGGGGCACAATTCAATCAATCCACAGCAGGGCCACTGCAGAGAGCCAATATTAGGGCAATGTGAAGCAGAGCCATAGAGGCAGGACCCCAGGACTGTAAAGCCACCAACTTGCAACTCCAGCCTGGGAGAGCCACAGGCATTGGACTTCAATTTGTGACAGTTGCAGTGTGGCTGACACCTGGGAAAGCCATGAGGGCATTGTCCCCTGGAGACTTAGGTATCAACCACTCCCCCCAGTTGTCCCAAAGATGGGACATGAAGTCAAAGATTATTTTCAGGCCTGAAGATTTAATACTGTTTTCCTTGATGCATCTTGGACTTACCTGGGACTTTTTCTTCTTGCCTATTTTTTCCCTTTTGGAATGGGAATGTCTATCCTATGCCTGACACACCAGTATATTTTGGAAGCACATAACTTGTTTAATTTTACACGTTCTCAACTGAAGAGCAATTTGACTCAGGATGGATTATATCTTGGTTCTCATCTGTATGTGACTTAGATGAGACTCTAGATTTTAGACTTTTGAGTTGATTCTGGAATGAGTTAAGACTTTGGGGGCTGTGGAATGGAATGAATGTATTCTGCATGTAAAAAACACAAATCTTGTGGACCAGGGAAGAAATGCTATGGTCTGAATGTCCCCCAAAATTTATGTGTTGAGACTTAATCCCCATTGTGATAGTATTAAGAGGTGGAGCCTTTTGAGTATTAATTAAGTCATGAGGGCTCTGCGCTCATGAATAAATTAGTGCCTTATCAAAGAGCTGGAGAGAACTAGCTTAGGTCCATTTTGCTTGTCCACTTTTCTACCACGTGAGGACATAACATTTGTTCCCTTTTTGCCCTTCTGTTCTTTCTGCTACATGAGGACACCTTGACAGCACCAGCACCATCTACGAGAAATAGGCCTTTACCAAACCTGCCAGTGCCACCTTCTTGGATTTCCCAGCATCCAGAACTGTGAGAAGATAAATTTCTGTTCTTTATAAATTACCCAGTCTGTGGCATTTTGTTATGCAGCATAGATGAATTAAGACAAACTTCACTGCCTGTCTCATCATTCTTGTCTTATGATTTTCCTCTAATTTTATGGAGAAATATCTAAGCTCTCTCACATAAATGTCCTCTGTTTTCTTCTCTGCAACTCAAAGTATATTTGTATAGCATACCCTGTTTGCCGGGTGGAAGAAATACCTTATCATATTAATGCTGGACTCTGATCATGTTTTCTCTGAAAACTGTTCTATTACCACCTGCTTTTGAATTTTTACTTTGACACTAACTTTTTCTCCTTACTTTATAAACACACTCAAGCCTCTTCTAGTTACTTCTCTCACAAAGAATCAAGATCACCCTGACCCTGCTGACTACACATATACTACCACCAAGTTTTCTTAAAAGGGTAGTCTACACGGACTGTATCCATTTCTGATCTTTCACTCACAGTTCCTTGTATTCTGACTTTTCCTTCACAAACTCTCTTTTTTCTTCTGAAAAATTTCTCTTTCTTGTCTTTTGTCTTTCAGTGTAGTCTCTGCTCATCTTGTTCTTGTTCCCATGCCTTAGGAAAGTTTCTCTTGTATACACACGTATGAGGTTCCAGCATTTTTCTCTTTCTGTTATTATTTTATATCTTTCTCTATCACCATTCTCACAGTCTTCTGTGTTTACTTTTACAACACACACTTACAGATACCAGTGTTCTTGTTTTCATCTCTGGGTGTTGCTTCTTATTGTATTCTCTTTCTCTTGGTTATTTCATATATGATGACAGCTTGGACTATCCCAATTAGACTTCAGTTAGCCTAACTTCTCTGAATTTTAAAACCACCTTTTAAGCTGTGTTTCTGGACATTTCACAAGAATGTTCTGCCCCATCCAGAATTTCAACTTGTCAAGAATTGCTACTGTTATCATATCAACCAGTCACTTTTCCAGTCTGGAGCTTCCTTCTGTATTATTCATCCTCATGTTCCCAGTGCCAGGCACTGGGATTCAACATACGCTGAATAAATAAAATTTCCCCTCTCTATCAATGGCCTTTCTATTTTCACCTGTTAGTTAAATTTAAGGTCATAATTTTTAAAAAATGTTTCCTCTTTTTGGCCATCCATATCAAGATAGGTCCTGCCGATTAAATTTCTATAACCTCTCGTGATGTCATATTCTCCTTCCCTATTGTCTTTGCCCTCAACTGCTAGAATATAAGTCACAAGAGGGCAAGAATGTTACATTCTTTTCCTTCACTATTATAGCCTAAGTACCTAGAATAGTTCTTGGGGACATAATAAAATCAAGGATTTATTTATTTATTTATTTTTGTGTGAACAGTTGCAATAGACTTCTAACTGGACTCCCTGCACCCAGTCATTTTTCTAATCCATCATGCACACTATTGTCGCTTACAAACCCATCCTCCTCTGTCTTGGTATAAAAATTCTCATTGAGGCAAATGCCACTCTTTATCCTGCCTCATGGATACCATTGACCAACTCTTGGTTGTTCCTTAATACATATTCAAGCTTTTGATGCATGAAAGATGTTTTTCTTCTCTACTTCAAATTATTCCATCACTGCAGGAACTTTATTACCTATATGTATGACCCTGATACATCAAAATCACAGTTTCTAGTTCACTGTATCAACCTTCCAGAAATTATTGGATGTCCTTTAATTTAAAGGTGTGCAAGGCCTTTGCTGAGGTATCTCTGTATGTTTTACTTTGCCCAATGTATTTTTAAAAGGTTCTCTCTTACATTAGAAATTAGCTTTGCTAATTTATATGAGTTTTCATAATCCTTGGTTTCAAGAAAACAAACTGAATTCTCACAATACTGTGCCTCTGTCTCTCTTATGTGGAATGGATCAAGCAGCTCATTTTTAATCAAATTAAAAATTATTGACAAGATATATTGAGAAGATACTATTCTATAATTGATACTACCAGACATTATGAAGGACTTTGTTCTTAGGGAATAGCTCTTCTGGGAAAAATAAATTATTTTCTGCATCTGAGCTGCCAGTCATTTATGTTATACTTTATTCAGAGTAGCAAGACTTTATTTTTTATTTTACTCATTGAATTATTCTTGAGTATAATATTATTATAAAACATTATCTTTTGATTGCCTGTATAACTGTGTAATGCATGTTGATCTTGCTTTGTGGTCTAGATCTGTGTTCTGAAAAGAATGCATATATCAAATAGACACCACAATTTAGAGCCTTGTTTGTGTTTATTTTCATTTAATTTCATTCTAATGAGATAGACTTACTGCTAATTAGTAGAATATGTTCCTTGAATTCTCCCCCAAATTGTAATTATAATTTGTATGATTTTTGGAATCCCACATGTTACAAAACAACCCAAAGATAATTCCCTTTCCACACTGAGTTCTTATCACTCACTGTAATTTGACAGTTTGAGCTGTCACCTTGCCATTAGCTTTGGTCTTTAGCAGAAAGCTTGGATTAGAAATGTTATTGATAGATACTTTTGCAAATCCAGCTCATCCATCATTAGTAGTCATGTCCTATACTACCATGGATGTAACAGTTTGAATGTTTTAACTTCAACTTGACAGATTGAATAACCACAAAGCTGAGTTACCTAACAACTCTGGTTAAGAAAAAATATTAACAAAATTAAAATTAAGGAAGAAGACAATAAAAAGTGTAAAGGTTTTAAGAAATTGGAAACCCTTAATGAAATGGATAATTTTTTGAAAAAGTATAAATTGCTAAGTGTGAGTCAGGAATAATTCAAAAATATTACAACAATATGGGGAAAATTGAAAACATAAAATAATTATTTCTAGCATATCTCTGGAGCACGATGACTAGCTTGTTGAGCTGTTGAAGCTTCAAAAGATATATAATGCTTATAGTACGTAATGTTACATAGCATAGCAAAAAGGGTAAAACTATCCCACTTGATATTTGCAATTTAAAAAATTCAAATATCAAAACTCGAGAAAAAGTAAAACAAACTGAGTCAATATAATTTAGGAATAGATATGTACAAATTATAAATAAAGTATTAGCTTCCTACATTAAGAAATATCATGTTATGACCAAGAAACTTTATTCTAGGAAAGTGTAGATTATTTAAACTTAGAAAATCTATTAATATAATACATCACTAAATTGTAAAGGAGAAAATCTTGTTATCATCCCAACAGAGTCTAAAAGAGTCATTGCCTGAGAATCTCTCTAAGAAAACTCAAAAAGAAAAATTCTTACTTAAAATCATGAACAATATCAAAATTGATCAAGAGCTATGTCATATTTAATGGTAAAACATTTAGGAGATTGCCTTTAAAAATCACAAACAAGATTAGAATGGCTTCTGTTTGTCATTTCTAAAGGAAATATAGCCAGTATTCCTAAGACTTCAAATCTCTTCCATCTCTCAGTTGTTGATGTAGTAGCTGCTGCCTCCTCTTAGATTTTACACATGAAATATGATAGCTGAACTGACATCTTTTCTTGTTTGCTATGGCTTCAATCATACTAGCATTGTTGGATAAGGTATGAATTTGAAGGATCAAACTTAGCCTGTCGTATGGATTACTTACTAGCAGAAAGGAAATCAGTCAAGCAGGAAGCCTTATCAGGCTTGATGTTACTAAACCAGCTGCATTACATAAAGTAGATAAGAGAGATATACAGAGGGTGGAGAAAGAAAGAGAACTTTGAATGAATGACACTTCCCTGTCCATTTCTATTAATTTAGTCTGTGTATTAGTCTGGATAGTCTAGGTTCTACTGTGGTAACAAGTTGACCTTGAAATCTTAGATACTAAAAGGAGCAAAAGTTTATTTCTCTCTCATGCTACATATTTGATGAAGATTGATGCAGGGTACTGATTGATTACTCAGGGACCTAAGCTGATGGTCGCTTCACCTTCTTGTATCTACACCATCTGGTATATGTGGACTCCTCAGACAGCTTGGCCTGAGACGAGAATGGAGAATCATTCATCAACTTTTCATTTCCTCAGTCTAGAAGTACCTAGTGTCAATTTCAGTAACATTTCAGTGGATAGAAACTGTCATATGATCCTTTAGAACAGCAAGTGGGACCATTGTTGAGCATTATTTTCTATCACAAAGATCAAAACTAGACTTCCTTGCTGGTCCCCAGACTCTAAGTATATAAACGAAATCACACTGGCTGGAATTTTTTAAATGGAATGATTGTTAGTTCAATTGTTCCTTTCTGTTGGTATATGTGATCTCCCAGATATTACCAATGAATTGATTTGAAATGTAAATATCAAATAGTTAGTTTGACCAGAACTATCTGCTTATAGTTGATATTATCTGAAAGTTGAGATGAGCTTAGACTTATAAAGAGGACTATAGTTATGATTTTAATTTACAGTAATAGTCACAGTATTACAATAATAACAGTTAGTACTTGTACTAATTTTCTCAAGAAGCATAAGAAATAAACACAAAATTAGTGGCTTAAAGCAACAGAAATCTATTAACTCACTTTTCCATTTGTCAGGAGTAAAAATATGGCTTAACTGGGTTTCTGCTCAGGGTCTCATCAGTATGACATTAATATGTCAGCTAGGGCTATAGTCTCATCTGAAGTTTGAGGTCCTCTTCTAAGATCGCTTGTTATTAGTAGGTCATTTACATACAGCTCAATGAGGTCCCCATTTTCTTGCTGGCTCACAGCTGGGGACTTCTCTCAGCAACTAGAGACCCTTAGGTCCTTATCTATGGCCCCCTCCTTTCACAAAATGACAACTCACTTAGACTTTGAGACCAGTAGGAGAATCCTTCTAATTTTAAAAAACTCACTTAATTGATTATGGCAGGCCCACTGAGGATAATCTCCTTTTTGATTAACTTATTGTCAACTGACTAGGAATCTTAAACATGGGAGTGATATCATATTCACTGGTTTCTGTCACATTCAAGGAGAGATAATTATACAGAGTGCGTCCATTAGGGGTGGGAATTTTTGGGGCCATCTCAGAATTCTGACAACTACACTAATGATATTTATTGAGTGTATATTTTGTCAGACATTATAATAAGCATTTTACATTCCTCATTTCATTATTTCATTTCACAAAACCCTATGAAGTACATATTATTAATCTTATATTAGAGATGAAAAACTGAACAACTCAGAGCAACCTGCTCAATATATCACAAGCTGCAGTTGCAGAGCCAGAATTTAAACTAGATTTGAAGGACCCAAAGAATTGGCTTCACCTCTGTACTAACCTGTCTTTCCTTTTATTGCTGTCTACTTAATAGAGTAACTGTTGGGTGTGCCCAATACTACTACCCTGGATATTGCTTACATCGGTGTAGGGTGCTTTGTCTTTTTTCTATGAACCATTTATGACCATGTCATCTTTTGATGGATATTCTTTAAAGTTTATTACAGTCGAGCACTGCTGGCCTTACAGCCATTTTCTTTCATAATGCCTCAGGCATCACCTGTATATACTTTTTAAGAGGGGACATAAAGAGCTGGGGACTGGAGAGTTCACTTCAAAAATTTCTAGTATCTTTTTACATGAGAGTAATATTATGCACACCATTCTCTGAGAGAAAAGGATGTCTTCTGTTTAAATTTTTTAAAAAATTTTATTTTAACATAACATATACTTGTCCATTTTTGTGGGATATAGTGTGTTGTTTCAATATATGCAAAAGGCAACCTGCAGAATGGGAGAAAATATTTGCAAACTATGCATTCGACAAGGGATTGATACCCAGAATACACAAAGAACTCAAACAAGTCAGTAGTAAAAAATCGAATAATATAATTAGAAAATGGGCAAAAGAATTGAATATATATTTTTTGAAAGAAGACATAAAAATAAAAAAAAGCTACAGGAAAAAATGCTCAATATCACTAATCATCAGAGAAATGCAAATCAAAACCACAATGAGATATCATCTGACCCAGTTAGAATGACTGACACTAGGTGAAACTTAGACCTTGAAGCTTTCTTCATCTCTCTTTAGTGGTCTGTGTACTCGTCTGATTCAATTAATCATTAATTCTCTGATCTAATATTCAGAATGGAGATTCTCTGGGAGAAGGTGAGTATAAATTCAACTAGGGTCATTTCTTTTTTTTAAACTAGTGTAAGTTGTTTTATATATACCCAAAGTAGTGGAAATCAGCCAGTTGAAGAGACACTCCTGGGTTTATCGTGGGTCTATTCACAATAGCCAGGAGTTAGAACCAACCTAAATGACCTTCAATGATTAGATAAAGAAAATATGGTTTATCTGTAGCTATATCTATATCTATATCTATACACACACACACACACACACACACACACACACACACACACACACACACACACAATGGAATATTACTCAGCCATAAAAAAGAGTGAAATTCTGCCATTTGCAGCAACACAGGTAAGTGTGGAGAAAATTATGATAAGTGAAATAAGCCAGGCACAGAAAGTGAAATACCAAATGATCACTCATATGTGGAAGCTAATAAAGTTGATCTCATAGAAGTAGAGAGAGTAGAATAGTGGTTACTAGAGACCGGTGTGGGGAAGAGCAAGAGACGGTTGGAGAGAGGGTGGTCAGTGGATACAAAATAGTAGAGAGATAGGAAGAATGGGATGTGTGAAGCGTTCTATAGTAGTGTAGGGAGATTACTTTCAACAACAAAGCGCATTGTATCTTTGAGTAGCTAATCAAGATGATGTTGAATGTTCCTGTGAATGTTCCCAACACAAAAAATTGACAAATGTTTGAAATAGGATATATTAAATGCTCTGACATGATCATTGCACACAGTATAAATGTACCCAAATATCATATCATACTCCATAAATATACACAATTCTCATGCGTCAATTATGAAAAATAAATTAAAAAGAAAAAAAAAAAAAGAGAGAAAGAGAGTAGAATAGTGGTTACCAGAAGCAGGTAAAGATAGGAGAGGAGACGATTTAGCAAGGTTGGTAGACTGGTAAAAAGTTTCAAAGTTACAGTTAGGTAGAAAGAATAAATTCTGGTGCTGTAAGGTGACAATAGCTAATAATATTATATATTTCAAGATACTCAGAAAAGAGGATCTTGAATGTTATAATCACAAAGAAATGATAATTGTTTAGGTGATATAAATGCTATCTATTCTGACTGGATCACTTTACAATATATGCATGTGGTGAAACAAGCCTATCTCATAAATATGTACAAAAAAAATATTTAAAAAGGACCATGCATATACTGCATAACGATTCACTTAGGGAAGATAGCATAGTTTTGTATCTGTTAGTCCACCATTTCTCCTCCCCTCCCAGGCTCTGGTGGCCTTTATTCTACTCTGTACTTCTATGAGAACCACATATGAGTGAGATCATATGGTATTTGTCTTTCGGTGCCTGACTGACTTCACTTACTTCACCTAGCATAATGGTTTCCAGTTCCATCCATGTTGCTGCAAATGACAGGATATTGTTTTTTCTTTTATAGATGAATAGTATTACATTGTGTATATATCACAGTTGTTTTAGAAGGATGTCTTTTTATGGAGAATTGTTTTTAATCCGAGATTATGGAAATCTTAGTTTCACAATTTATCTCCTTTGGTGATAAATATTCTAAGTGTTTCAAAGTTTACTTCTGAAGAAATGGCACAAAATGCCTGACACTAGGTGAAACTTAGACCTTGAAGCCTTGTTCATCTCTCTTTCGTGGTTTGTGTACTCGCTTGATTCAAGAAATCATTAATTCTCTGATCTAGTATTCATAATGTAGATTCTCCAGGAGAAGGAGATTATAAATTCAACTAGGGTCATTTCTTTTTTTTAAAACTAGTGTAAGTTGTTTTTTTATTTTTCAAAGTATACACCCCTGTCATGTTGTTACATACCCTAAGAAGAACTTTATTTACCCCTCACCCATCTTTATAGCTATAGTGAGTCACTTTACATATGGAAATAGACATTATCCTTCAGGTGTACTGATACTAGTTGAAAATTTTTTGACAACAATTGGCCTAGAAATTGAGAAATGTATTGGAAATTGTGATTCAACTTTTGAGTGGGAAATATTACTGTAAAAAGAAATATTGCATGAATTAATAGCTGTTATAGTTGTTCTGTTTTAGGGTTGATTGTGTTCTTGAAAGTCTGTATGTGTGGAGCTAAGATACTCTTATGTGACTTTAACTTTGGAAAACATGTTGATAAGAAAGACTTGGAGCTGAAGACATGCAATTTTGGAGGTTCTGGAAGATCATCCTGCCTGTAGCTGCTGAAAGAGAAATACAGACTCTAACCAGGAGCCTCCTGAGTAGGACTCAGCAAAGCAGAAAGAAAAAGGAGAGGAGGGTGGTTAATGAACAATTAGCTACTTGTAAAATAAAAATTTCATTGTTTAGCTGGCTTGAGAATTAGATGGAGTTTAAAGCTTTAAAGTTTTATGAAATAGAGTAAACATTGAACAATTTTGTGTTGCATAATTTGGACGAGATTATATTACTTTGGGGGCAAGGGTAGGTTACAGGCAAAGCTCTGTTTCTCTTTGGAGCCAGACTATATGGGTTCCAGTCCCCTCACTGGATGAGTAAACTGGAGCAAGTTACTTAACCTCTGTGTTTTCTAATGTACAAAATGAGAATAATAGTAGCATCTGCTTAATAGGGTTATGTAGGATCAAATGGATTAATGTCTGTCAAAGAACTCAGCATAGTGCCTGACAGAAAGTAATTAATCATGTTAGCAGTAAACACACTGCCATTAGTGTAGCAGGACAACAGAGCCAGTCAATTTTGAGAATTGGGAATAGCCTGTGACTGACTGCTAGACTTGGTATATAAGGTGGGGTAGTCACTTGAAATATTTCACAAGCTACTGAGCAATAACAAACAACATTTATAAATAACTTTGGAGCTGGAAGAAAAAAACTGGAAATAATTCTCATGAAGTTGCAGACAGTTTTCAAGAATATTTCTTTGGGTGGGAGAGGGAAACAATAGCCAGAAAACACTATAAAATCACAAACACATTAGGTTAACACAAGGAAGAAAATATGATGGGAAGCGTGGCTCACAGGATCTAATCTCTAGGGGAAATTGATGTGTTTCCACTCCCTCTACCAATTCAGTTTGCAGGAAAAGTAACGTAGAATATGGGACAAATTCAAAACGAGTCCCTCAGTCACATAAAATTTGACCACTGTCCTGTGGAGCCTGGGTATGCTCACAGGGAAGCATAGTGAGGGCCACACTTGCCTGACTTCACTCTAAGCCTGTGTGTAAAGCATGGAGAACCTGGCCTAGTTCTCTTCATCAGAGGAGACCTGATGGAAATTTGGATCCAAACTACCAGATTGAAAAAGAGGGCATGTGTGTATTTGGGATATAACATATACAGTATACAACAAATGTACAGTTAGTTAATGATTTGTGGTTTTAAGTCCATGAGGTCCTGGTATCTTCCTTTTAGGTTACAAATACTCACTATTACCACTATTAAATTTTTCTAAAATTTCTCCTTAATAAAATATGCATAGAGATAATATAGGTTGGCTCCTCAAAACCCATTCCCAATATCTTCTCTGGTGTAGACGATGGAAGCCAAAATATTTACCCCAGGAATAATCAAGTAACCCGGTGACATGTAGGCAAAAGTCCTTGGGAGGGCTTCGTTTCATAACAAAAAGCAAAATCTCACTAGGAGAAGGCCCTTTATTCCCTTCACACTTTAGTCTTTCCCTGCTGGGAATGCTGATGTAATGCCTGAACTGGGAGTAGCCCTCTTGAACCTGCGATGCAATGAAGACATCTAGCCAAGCATAAAAAAGCAGAAAGATAGATAAAGCAGCTGCTAGCCAGACTACCTTCTTCTCAATTTCTTTAGGTAAACTTTTAGATGAAGTATAACAGACATAGGGACGTGTAGAAATCATAGGTGTACAGCACCCATCCGTGTAACCATGATCCAAATCAAGAAAATGTTATTAGCACTCTGTCATGCCCTCTACCTGTCATTCCTCCGTCTCCAAAGGTGATCATTATCCTGCCGTCTATCACATTGAATAGTTTTGCCTGTTTTAGAACTTTGTATAAATGCAATCACACTGCACGTATTCTATCTGGTTTCTTTCACTCTATATATTGTAATGATGGTTCCTTTTTTTCTTATTGTTCTATAGTATTCCATTGCAAGAATATATCATAATTTATTTATTGTTTATGGATGACTTCTTTTTTTCACTTTTTGGCAATTACAGATAGAGCTGCTATGAAAATTCTTAGGTGAACATATGTACATATTTCTGTTGGGTATATTCCTAGGAACGGAGGCACTGAGTCACAAGGTATGTAGGAGTGTGTATTTCCAGATGGATTCAGGAGTTACGAGTTAAAATTAAACTTCGCAAAAAGAAGGAGGAAGTACAACAGGTGACTATTTTATATCTGATTTGGGAAGTATTTTAAAGTTTAAAGTCTGGATGATGAACAAAGGGAAAAAGATAAGCAGCATGTAACATATTTAAAATTTTGTGTACATCAAAAAAAAAAAAAAAAAAAAAAAGCCTACACCTGCATCAAGCAAAGATTTTTTCCCCCATAATAATTTCGTTTAGTAGAGAAAAATAGGGAGAAAAGGGTAATGTTAGGAACAGAGAAACCGTGGACAAAATGCCCAGAGGTGTGAGAAATCCTGGCTTGCTCAGGGTGTAGTTCAGAATTTATGGTGTAGGGGAGAGAGGAAGGGAAGAATGGGAGATTAGAGTAAGACTGCGCTTCAAATCCATTCAAGGCTCAATCCAATCTTTTCTTCACACTGCTGTCAGAGAATCTTTTCTAAAATCTAAATGTGATCTAGTGTGATCTAGCACTGCTCTCCTGAAACTCCTTCAGACAGAAACTTCTTATAATGACTTATAATGCCTTTAAAGTTAGTCTGTACGTACATTGTTTTTTTTTTTAATTCACTTTTTTCATTGTACATGTTTATAGGATACAGTTTGTTGTCTTAGTACATGCATGTATTGTACAATGATCTAATTAGAATAGTTACATATCTATCACCTAAATATTTATCATTTCTTCGTGATTATAACACTCAAGATCCTCTTTTCTGGCTATCTTGAAATATACAATACAGTATTATTAGTTATCGTCACCTTAGAGCACCAGAACTTATACTTCCTATCTAACTATGCACTTTCCACTAGTCTACCAAACTTTCCCAGTCCTCCCCTCCCATTCCTTTCTCTGTCCCTGGTAACCACAATTCTCTTTCTCTTTTTTTCTTTTTAATTTATTTTCTTAAATGACCCATGAGAATTGTATATATTTATGGAGTATGATGTGATATTTGTGTACATTTATACTGTGTGCAATGATCATATCAATTTGTCAATTCTTTGTATTAGGAACATTCAACATCATCTTTACTAGCTACTCAAGGACATACTGCACTTTGTTGCTGACTGTAATCTCCCTACACTACTGTAGAATCCTAGATCCCATTCTTCCTATCTCTCTATTATTTTGTATCCACTCACCACCCTCTCTCCATCCCTCTGTCCCTCTTCCCCCCTCCAGTCTCTAGTAACCACTATTCTCTACTCTCTGTACTTCGAGATCAACTTTATTAGCTTCCACATATGAGTGAGAGCATGTGGTTTTTCTCTTTCTGTGCCTGGCTTATTTCACTTAACATAATTTTCTGCATGCTTACCTATGTTGCTGCAAATGGCAGAATTTCATTCTTTTTTTATGGCTGAGTGATATTCCATTGTATAAATATACACCACATTTTCTTTATCCAACCATCCATTCAATGACATTTAGGTTGGTTCTTTAACTCTTGGCTATTGTGAATAGAGCTACGATAAGCCTGAGAGTGTAGGTATCCCTTCAACTTGCTGATTTCCACTCTTTTGGATACATACCCAGTAGTGGGATTGCTGGATCACATGGTAGTTCTATCTGTTGTTTTTTAAGAAACCTCCATACTGTTTTCCATAATGGCTATAATAATTTACATTCCCACAAACAATGTATAAGAGTTCCCTTTTTCTGTATTCTTGGCAGCGTTTGTTATTTTCTGTTTTTTTTTTTTTGATAATAGCCATTTTAATTGGGTCAAATGATATCTTATGGTGGTTTTGATTTGCATTTCTCTAATGAGAAGTGATGTTGAGAATTTTTTTATATACCTCTTGGCCATTTCTATGCCTTCTTTTGAAAAATGTCTATTCAGTTCCATTGCCCATTAAAAAAGTTGTGTTATTTGGTGTGTTTTTTTACTAATGAGTTGTTTTAGTTCTCTGGATATTAATCCCTTGTTATCCAACAAGAATATTGTATAGTTTGCAGATATTTGCATAGTTTAAAAAGCTTCTGCATAGTAAAGAAAACAACAGAGTGAAAAGTGTGAAAAGACAAACTTTAAAAATTTTAAATATTTTGAAGAAAATATTTACATCATTTGGAAATATTTTCTCCATTCTGCATGGGTGACTTTGTACTCTGTTGATTGTTTCCTTTGCTGTGCATAAACCTTTTACCTTGATATAATCCCATGAGTTAATTTTCACTTTTGTTCCCTGTGCTTTGGAAGTATTATTCATAAAATCTTTGCCCAATCCTGTGTCCTGACATGTTTCCCCTATTTTTCTTGAAGTTTTATAGTTTCAAGTCTTACATATAAGTGTTTAATCCATTTTGAGTTGATTTTGCTATACGGTGAGAGATAAGGATTTAATTTCATTCTTCTGGATGTGGATCTCCAGTTTTTCTCAGCAGTATTTATTGAAGGGACTGTCCTTTTCCCAACATATGTTCTTGGCTCCTTTGTCAAAAATCAGTTGACTGTAGGTACATGGGTTTATTTGTGAATTATCTCTTCTCTTCCATTGGGCTATGTGTCTGTTTTTGTGCCAGAGCCATACTGTTTTGATTATTATAGCTTTGTAGTATATCTTGAAGTCACAAAGTATGAAATCACCTGTTTTGTTCTTTTTACTCAGGATTGTTTTGGCTATTTGGGGTTTCTTGTTGTTCTATATAAATTTTTGACTTGTTTTTATATTTCTGTGAAATATGTCATTAGTAGTTTGGTAGAGATTGAATCTGTACATTGCTTTGGGTAGTATGCTTATTTCGATAATATTGATTATTCCAATCCATGAGAATGGGATGTCTTTCCATTTTTTGTATGTCCTCTTTATTTCTTTAATCAGTGTTTTATAGTTTTCATTGTAGAAATCTTTTACCTCCTTGGTTAAATTTATTCTTAGCTATTTTATTTTGTTTGGTGCTATTGTTAATGAGATAGCTTTCTTGATTTCTTTTTCTGCAAGTTTGTTGTTGGTGTTCAGAACTGTTATTTTTGTTTGTAGATTTTCCATCCTGTAACTTTACAGATTTTTTTCAAATTAGGTGTAGGAGTTTTTTTTTGTAAAGGCTTTACATTTCTTTGTATATAAAATCAAGTCATCTGCAAATAGAGACAATTTGACTTACTCCTTTCTAATTTGAATGTCCTTTATTTCTTTCACTTGCCTAATTACTCTGGTTAAGACTTTCTGTACTATGCTGAATAAAAATGGTGAGAGTGGGCATCTTTGTCTTGTTCTAGTTCTTAGGGGGAAATCTTTCAGCTTTTCCCTGTTCAGTATGATGTTAGCTGTGGGTTTGCCACATATAGTTTTTATTGTGTTAAGAAACGTTCCTTCTATATCTAATTTGTTGAGAGTCTTTATCTTGAAGTGATGTTGGATTTTATCAGATGCTTTTTCTGCATCTAGCAAGATGATATAGATTTTTCTTTCATTTTGTTGATATGATGTATTACATTTACTGATTTGCATATGTTGAACTAGACTTGCATCTCTGGGATGAATCACACTTGATCGTGGTTTGTAATCTTTGGTGTACTGTTGGATTCTGTTTGCTAGAATTTTGTTGAGCATTTTTGCATCTATGCTCATTGGGGATATTAGTCTGTAGTTATTGTTGTTATTCTTGTGTCCTTGCCTGGTTTTGGTAACAGGGTAATGCTCGCTCATGGCATGAGTTTGGCAGAATTCTGTCCACTTCAATTTTTGAATAGTTTAAGAAGTATTGGTG
This sequence comes from Cynocephalus volans, assembly GCF_027409185.1. Lineage (NCBI taxonomy): Eukaryota > Metazoa > Chordata > Mammalia > Dermoptera > Cynocephalidae > Cynocephalus > Cynocephalus volans. Next base: position 99,013,679 of record NC_084460.1, on the reverse strand, counting down.
AGGGTGGAGGTTGGTGTGGGTCCACTGCCTACCTTTGCACAACTCCTACTGTCAGAGATATGGCTGCTGAAGCCTCTCTCTCCTCTTTATGCTGCCATCCTAGGCTTTCATGCTCCACAGAGATCTCACCAGTCTCCTGTTGTACTCCCATGCTCTCACATAGATGCTCCTGTCAATCCTGTGTCTACTTTTTAAGTCTCCTTCTCGTACCTCTGCCACATATTCTAGTCAGACACCTTATACTTTGCTTCACTGCATACTGTTTTATTTCCTTGAATGTCTTTTCTTATCTCTCCCTTCATAATGTAGAGGAATGGCTCTGTCATGGTGCCCTGGCAACCTTGCACATATTCATATAGGCCATAAAGGCAAAGGCTGGAACCAGAGCTAATTTGAATCTTGGCATCATGCCCTGCATACCCTGGGAGGCTATCATGAGACAGTTTCTCTTCACTCCCCAAGTTCTGATATAGTAGGAGGCTTTCTGTCCTATCTCCCTCAGGGTATAGCTACAGATTATAAATTTGCTTAGCCATCTAGAATTGACTCTTCAGCAATACAGTGCCCCCCTGGCCAGATGTGGCTATTAAGCACTTGAAATGTGGCTAATTATTATTATGTATGTAACTACAGAATACACACCGAGTTTCAAATGCTTAGTATGAAAAAATATTTTTTTGTTACTATAAAAATGTTAATCACATGTTGAAATGATAATATTTTGGATCTGTTAGGTTAAATAAAGGATATTGTTCAAATTAATTTCACCTGTTTCTCTTTACTTTTTACTGAGATATATTTGGCAATTAAAAATTGTATATATTTAAGGTGTGCAATTTGATTTGATATACATATACATTGTGAAATAATTACCACTATTAAGCTAATTAACATGTCTTTTAGGTCAAATAGTTACTAATTATTTGTGTGTGGTGAGAACACTAAAGAGCTACTCTCTTAGAAAATTACAAGTATATAATAAAATATTGTTTATTATGGTCACATTGTTCTACTTTACATATTCAGAATTTAGTTATCTAGCTTAACTGAAACTTCACACCCCTTGACCAACATCTCTCCACTTTGCCCTCTGTGCATTCCTTGGTAATCATCATTCTACTCTCTGCTTCTATGAGTTTGACTTTTTTAGTTTCCACATATAAGAGAGATAATGAGTATTTGTCTTTCTGCATCTGGCTTATTTCACTTAGCATAATGTCCTCCAGATTTATCCATGCTGTTGCAAATAGCAGTATTTCCTTCTTTTGTAAGGCTGAATAATATTCCATTCATCCATAAATGACATTTAGGTTATTTCCATATCTTGACTATTGTGAGTAATGCTTAAATAAACATGGGAGTGCAGATTATCTCCTGGAGATCCTGGTTTCTTTTGTATATGCACTTGGTAATGAGATTACTGAATCATGACAATTAGATTCCTAATTTTATGAGGAAACTTTATAGTGCTTTCCATAATGGTTGCAAAATTTACACTTCCACCAGCAATACACAAGTGTTCCCTTTTCTCCACATCCTTACCAATGCTTGTTAGCTTTCATCTTTCTGATAATAGCCATTGTATCATGTGTCAGGTGATATGTAATTGAGATTTTGATTTGCTTTTTCCTAATGATTAGTGATATTGAGCACCTTTTCATATACCTATTGGCCATTTTTATGTCTTCTTTTGAGAAATGCTTATTCATATACTTTGTCCACTTTTAAATTGCATTATTAATTTTTTGGGGGGGTATTTTTGGTATTGATTTGAGTTCCTTATATATTTTGGATATTGACCCTTTATCAAGTATATGGTTTGCAAACATTTCCTCTATTCCCTGGGTTCCTTACCTCTTTTGATTGCTACCTTGGCTATGCAGAAACTTTTTAGTTTAATGTAATTATATTTGTCTATTTTTTTTTTTTTTTTTGCCTTTTTCGCGACCAGTACTCAGCCAGTGAGCGCACCGGCCATTCCTATATAGGATCCAAACCCGCGGTGAGAGTGTCGCTGCGCTCCCAGCGCCACCCTCTCCCTAGTGTGCCATGGGCTCGGCCCATATTTGTCTATTTTTGCTTTTGTCGCCTGTGCTTTTGGTGTCGTATCCAATAAGTCACTGCCAAATTCAATGTTGTAAAACTTTTGTCCTACGTTATAGAAGTTTTAAAGTTTTTGCTCACTTTTTAAAAAAGATTTATTATTGTTTTATTATGGTAAAATGCACATAACATAGAATGTACCACCTGAACCCTTTTTAGTGTGCCGTTCAGTGGTGTTAAACATTGTGCAACCATCACCTTCATTCACCTCCAGAACTCTTTTCATCTTATAAACCAAAACAATAACTTCTCATTCTCCACTCTCCCTGGCTCCTGGCAACCACTATTCTGCTTTCTGTCTCTATGTTTTGACTACTCTAACTAACCTATATAAGTGGAATCATACAGTTTGTCTTTTTGTGATTGGCTTATATCACTTAATGTATGTGATCCAGGTTTATCTGTGTTGTAGTGTATGTCAGAACTTCCTTCCCTTTTAAGGTTGAATAATATCCCATTGTATGTACAAATATATACTGCATTTTATTTATTCATACATCTGTTGATGAACACTTTGGTTGCTTCAATGTTTTATCCATTGTGAATAATGTTGAAAGGAAAATGGGTGTACAAATATCTTTTCAAGACCCTGCTTTCAATTCTTTTGGATATATGGCCAGAAGTGGTATTGCTATATTGAATGGTGACTCTATGTTTAATTTTTGGGAACTGCCATGTTGTTTGTCACAGTGGTTGTTTCATTTTACATTTCCACCAATAGTGCACAAGGGTTCCAATTTTTCCATGACCTTGTCAACACAAGTTATTTTCTGCTTTTTTTTTTTGTTAATAGTAGCCATCTTAAAGGGCATGAGCTTGTATCTTATCATAGTTTTGATTTGCTTTCCCTAATGCTTAGTGTTGTTGAGCATGTGCTCATTGGCTGTTTCTATATTTTCTTTGGATAAATGTCTATTCAAGTCCTTTGCTCATTTTTGAATTGGGTTTTATTTTTTTGTTGTTGTTGTTAAGTTTAAATAGTTCTCTATATGTTGTGGAAATCAATCTTTATGAGATATATGATTTGAAAATATTTCGTCCCATTCTGTGGGTTGCCTTTTTACACTGTTGATACTGTCTTTTGATCCATAAAACTTTTAATTTTTATGAAGTCCAGTTTGTCTATTTTTTCTTTTGTTGCCTGTGTCTTTGGTGTCATGTCCAAGAAATCATCACCAAATTCAATGTCATGAAGCATTTGCCTTATGTTTTTTTTTTTCTAAGAGTTTTATAGTTTTAGGCCTTACATGTAGGTCTTTGATCCATTTTTGTATATGGTATTAGGTAAGAGTCCAACTTTATTCTTTTGCATGTGAATTTTCCATTTTCCCAGCATCATTTGTTGAAAAGACTATCCTTTCCCCATTGAATGGTCTTGGCATCCTTATCAAAAATCATTTAACCTATATGTGAGGATTTATTTCTGGGCCTTTTATTCTATTTCCTTGATCTAAGTGTTTGTGTTTATGTAAGTACCATTCTGTTTTGATTACTAAAGCTTTGTAGTAAGTTTTGAAATAAGGAAGTTTGAGTCCTCAAGCTTTGTTCTTCTTTTTCAAATTTGTTTTGACTATTTAGGTTCCCTTGAAATTTTATATAAATTTTAGGATGGGAATTTTCTATTTCTGCAAAAAGTGTCTTTGGAATTTTGATAGGGATTACACAGAATCTGTAGATTGCTTTGGATGGTATTCACATCTCAACAATTTCTGCTGAGAAATCTGTTGACAGTCTTAATGGGGTCCATTTATATGTGATGAGTTGCTTTGCTTTTTCTTGCTGTTTTTAAAATTCTCTTTGTCCTTGCCTTTGGACAATTTGATTACACTGTGTCTCTGTCTAGCCTTTTTTTGTTTTTTTCTCTTCTGTATGAGAAGTTTTAAAGGTCATAAATGTGAATGTCAATTTTCCTGCCCAGATTTTGGAATTTTTTATGCATTACTTTTTAAAATAAGCCAACTGCCCTTTTCTCTCTCTCTTCTCCCTCTGGGATTCTCATAATGTGTATTTTGGTTCATTCAGTAGTGTCCTATAAATCCCAAAGTCTTTCTGTACTCTTTCATTCTTTTTCTTTTTATCTCCTCTAACTGGATAATTTCAAATGGCCTGTCTTTATGTTCACAGATCCTTTTTCTGCTTGATTGAGTCTACTGATGAAGCTTTCTATCACATTTCTAATTTTATTCTTCAGCTCCAGACATTCTTTTAGGTTCTTTTTTTATGATTTCTGTCTCTATTGAACTTCTATTTTCGTTTATGTGGTGTTTTCCTGATTTTGTTCAGTTGCCTGTCTGTGTTCTCTTTTAACTTGTTGAGTTTCCTTAAAACAATTATTTTTAATTGTTTGTCAGGCAGTTTGTAGAGCTCTATTTCTGTGGGGCCAGTTACTGGTAAATTATTATGTTTCTTTAGTGGTGTCATGTTTCCCTGATTTTTCTGTGATTCTTGTAGCCATGAGTAGATGTCTAATATTTGAGGGACCAGTCACATTTTCTAGCCTGTGTGAACTAGCTTCAGTGGGGTAAGACCTTCACCTACATATGGGTGTGAGGGTGTTGGCTATGTGAGATGAAATGGCTCTGGCTCTGAGGTACTTAGCAACAGTTCTGGATTCAGGGAGTATATAGTAGTGTTGTCTCCATGGAACTTTGTCAGCCAAAGTTAGCTTGGCAAGGACTGTGGAGGTTCTCAGTGACCAATGCTGCAGGTGTTCACAGCAGTGGTGAGAGCTGTTGGGGTCCTTGATAGCAAAGGCTGCTCTGGTTCTACTGTTCCTCCCCTGGTCCTCATGGGAAAGTTTTGGCTGAGAGAATTCCCTCTTGGTACTGGGTCTCATGCATGGGTGCATAACTGGCAGTGGTGGCATTAGTGCCTGAGGTGTGAGTACCCACTGAGTGGCTGCAGAGCCAGCACCCTGGGCATGCAGACAGTTGCAGGAGGGGAATGGTGGCTTAAAAGCTATGGTAGGGAAGGGCACAGCAGCAGCTCAACCCCCAGGGGGGAAGCAGTGGCAGTTCTGGCTCTGGAGGGGTATGGTGCAGCATTGGCCCTTCTCCAATGGTGAAACGATAGTTACTCTTTCTTTGGTGGGTGTGCAGCAGCAGCTCCTTCTCTGGGGAAAAGTAGGCATAATGGTTAGGGCTCCACACAGCTCTGGTTTCAGCAGTAATGATGACTGTGGGAGACCGTGATGGAGAAAACTGCATTGTCTGCAGAGGTGACAAGAGCTGCTAGGGTTCTCTTGCTCTACTTTTACTTAATGGGAAGAGGTCATGCCAAAGGATCCCTCTTGGTGCTGAGTTGTGTGAGATTGAGGGATGGAGTGATGTACGTAAAGTGCTTCCTATACTATTCTATGTGGCTATCCTCAACCTCTGCCCCACAGAGTTTCTGAAGCTTCTTGTGTTCTTGAGTTCTCCCAGGGTTATTCTCATCAGCATATGGTTGTTTATTTACTGTTTTTATTGGGGGAAATGATGAACATTGGGTCCTCCTAGTCTGCTATATTGCTAATGTCACTCTCCTTTCTACTTTTTAAAATGAGGATTCTAGAAAATTTAAAATACATTATGACTGTATCACATTTCTATTGGACAAAGCTAGTCCAATAGGGCTATTTTCAAACATCTTGATAAAAAATTAACAAAAAGCACCAAAGTATTTGAGTGTATGCTTGTATAATCCTAGAAGACTTGATAGTTTAAAACACTTAGGTCATTAGTATGGTTTAGGCAAAACTTCTAGGTGAGTATCTGAATTTTAAACTTTTAAATGAATGTTTTGGTCTGTGCATGGCTTTCGTAATAATTGTTTTGCATTTGTATGCATGTGGGATATTTAACAACTCCTCCATTCTCCATAGAATACTATGCCCATCTCTATCATTGTATATATCACATTCCATTCTGATAGTTGGTTTACACAATTTCACTCAGTACCCTGAACTGTGAGTACATTGAAGGTATATTCTCATCTGTTCTTCCCAGTGCCTTGTTCAGTGTCTGGTGGTTTATGTTTGCAAGAAAATGTTTGTTGAATCAACCAATAAATTAATTATTTAAATGTCTGTGGTGTCAGATGTGGTCTAACATTCCCCAAACCAATGAATATATGGACCACGAAGAACTGTACACCAAAAATGTTGATTTCAAAAAGTCAGCACATTTTTAAGAAACATGAGGTTTTGAACAGAGAGAGAGTGACATCCGTGTCTTAACCCCAGGATGCACATGTTTGAAGGCACGAATGACACTTTTTTACAAAAGTCAATTTCATACCGTATCCCTGGAGTGCCTAACACATGAATTGTCACATTTCAACTTATTTGCAACTGCTGTATTTTATTTTTCTCTTCAAGATCAATATGGATTTTAGTAATTTTAGTGCCCTAGAGAAGTCACACATTTGAGCAAGGCCTCTGCTCTAATAAAGCAGGTAGATGACCCTTAAATTCTATGGAATGCTATATTGCTGTTTTGTTTCACTCAGTGACATAAAAGACTAGAAAATTTTTCAAAAAAGCCTAGCAGCAGTGAACCAGAGGAAAAAATAAAAGAAAGAAGTTTGGAAAATTCATGCAAGTCAATTGCTTACTTCATACCACTTAGCCTCCAGCATTCAAAGCAGGTTTAAAGTAGTAAAACCAATATGTAATATTATTTTTTAATGTGGTTCAAACAGGTTTCAAAGATAACTTGCCTTGATGTTAATTTTTAGTCTTTGCATACTTCATTTACTTAGTACTTATCTGCTCAAACCACAGTAAATTTATTAATATGGTGTTTATTTATATATTAATCAAGATTCTCCAGAGAAACAGAGACAATAGGATGGAGATACACACAAAGAGGCTTATTATGAGGAATTGTCTTTTCTCTTAAAGAGAAGCCCCACATCTGCTGTCTGAAAGCTGGAAACCAAGGAGTGTAGTTCAGTCTGAGTCCAAAGGCCTGGGAGCCAGGGGAGCTCATGGTGTAAGTCTCAGTCCGAGAGTGAGAGAAGACTGATGTTCCAGCTCTAGTGGTCAGTCAGGAGGGGTGACTTCTCACTCCCTCTGCCTTTTGCTGTCTTCAGTCCCTCACCAGATTGGATGATGCATACCCATATTGGAGAGGGCAATCTGCTTTAGTGAGTCTGTTGATTCAATTACTAATCTCATCTGGAAACACCATCAAAGACATATCCAGAAATAATGTTTAGCCAAATGTCTGCACACTCCAGTATCCAGTCAAGCTGACACATAAAATTAATCATCATAATTTGTTACCAGAAAAGCCTTTTGTCTGTACCTGTATACTCTTTGGCTTGTATTTAACTTTTACATGTCTAATTTGGTAATCCTTTATTCCTACTAATCACAAATAGAAATTCCTAGCTATCTCCAAGGAATTTAAATTTACATTTGATTTTGATGTAATTGACACATGCTGTTTTTGGTAACAATTCATGTTGATGTTTTCTTCTTGAACTTGACCAGAATAATAGCACATCTAATAATATAATAGAAATTCATGGGGAAAACAGCAATTCCATATGTCACTCAAAGCAATGGAGATACACACACACATGTATATCACCTTTTACAGAAATTTAGCTGTAACAGTTTGTAAAATGATCTTACATATTTTTTTCTTATTTAATCTTCATTTCTATATTATTATTCTCAAAAATCAGAGGTTCAGAGAAGTTAAGGAACTTTCTCAACATCACTCAGCTTAAGGGTATGACTGTGGTGCCAGTGAACTCTGGTCATCTAAGGGCACATTTTACAGACAACTTGTTAGGAACATAGTTTTTCATTATGTGTTTTATAAAACATCTTACTCAGCCTTGAGAAGAAAAGCAAAAGTACCCTTCTTTCTGGAATAAACCAGCCAATACTCCAAAACAATAAACAAATATATCCTTGCATAAACAAACTTTATTGCCAGCATTAAGGCAATTGGTACTTCGGTTTCTCAAATTCTGGTAAAGCTTGAAACAGAGTAGTGCTGTAGTGTTTTGTAGTGTTTCAGTTATATTATCTAGAGTCTACTTTCCATAGCTTCCTGTAATGGCATAAAATCAACAATTTATTTTAGTTTTGCTTGTTAATTGCTTTCAAAGTATTAACTAATATATGCCCAATTGTGTTAGAAAATAAATAGCCTCAATCCCTATTCCCTGGAACAGTGGTTCTCAACCTTATATTACCAGAATCCTTTTTATAATTTGTCCCTCCACTGATGGTTCAGACAAGTATTCTGTCTTTCAGACAAACTTTTTGCAATAATTAACTGTGGTCCTTTCTTGGGGAGATAGGATTTTTCAAATACATCATTAATTAGTTTGAGGACTCTTGTGGCTATCTTGGATGTCTAGGTTCCCAGAATTCTAGCTCTCTCATGCTGAAGTTTGGCTCTGTGGCCGGTCCACACATCCACACCCATAGAACAGGCAGCACCTTCTTGATGGGACTGGGTCAGCACTTCTAACACTCCTCTGTCAAGACACACTCCCCATCCTAAAATGCCTACATTTTCACTATTTCCTTGGGTGAATCAAGTCTAGGCTCCAGAATGGTCTAATTTTGAATTCAGGATAAAAAGGTTAGAACTGAGGAAAATCAAAGGAAGTTGACTAAACGAGGGGGGCAGAATGTAAAGTGTGTTAAGCTGAGGAGGTTGTGGGAAACTTGGAGACAACTTGGGAACAGATGTTTGGGAGGTGATATTAAGGCAGTGAACAGTGACTAAATGGTAACTTATGTCACGGAGTTTAGTTCAGCCTTATGCTACCACAAAACACAAACCATCTTCTATTTCATTTTACTTATTTCCCACTGCAACTACAAATGTAGCTTTCTTTAGAAAACTAATTTTTTTCTCTCCTGCTTTCATCTTTTTGTATTTTTAGTTTGGTGTGATATTGGTGCAATACGATTTTCCTGGTAATGTCTGGGCTCAAGTTTAAGAGGGTTAAAGAGTTCTTATAATTCTATTGAACAGAGTTTATGGATATTGATTATTAACAAAAATTAAAGTCTTCAATTAAATGAATAATATGGATATTGAAATAGGATTTATTGTAGGTTATGTTATGGTATGAGCACTACTTTTAGCCTCAAAAAAAAAAAAACTATCCTCCAGCTTTGTAGTCATGAATATGTCATTTACGCTCTGTAAGTTTTAATTCAAGATCTACTTTAGCTTGGAATGGAGAATGCCTGAGGAGGCTTCTGGAAGTGGTGTTACCTCACATCAGGTGAGAGAACACTAAGTATCCTTGGTAATTTCATTGGGAGACCTTATACAAGATAGGGTGGAGAAGCTGATTAGGAATTGTGAAGTCATATTATGAAGAAAAAGCTAGAGAAAAGATTTACAGTATAATTGTGCTCAAACCAAAAAGTTCAGTCTGAAATATTAGCTGAAATTGGGCTCTTATACATTTATCCAGATGCTGGAAATATTGCTTCAAGTACAAAATCTTTACTAAAGAAATAAAATAATGTACAAAAATCTTTGTGCGTATATAATATTTTTTAAACAGTAGAATGGCTTCTATTTCAGATTGGGTCAGAGCCATGGTTAGCAAATCAGTTGTAAATCACAGTCTGAGTTTTTGTTTTATTTAAACTTTTAAAATTTTATTTTAATTCAAATTTATTATTATTATTTAAGTTTTTATGTTTTAGGCCAGTTTTAGCTTCACAGCAAAATGGAGAAGTAGAGAGATGAAATATTTTAAATAACTGTAAAATATAATATACATTCAAAAAGACATAAAGCATAAATGTATTGCTTAATGACTCAGCGTGAATGCAAGTACCTCTGTAGCCATGTCTCAGTTCAAGAAATGGAATGTTTCTTCAGCACCCCCGAAGCCCTCTGTGACCCTTCCCAATTGCAATTCTGCCTCCTTCTTACAAGTGACTGCTAATCCACCTTCTAGGGTAATCACTCCTTTGTTTTGTCTTATAATTTTTACACTAACGAATGCATTCTTAAACAATAGAATTTAGTTTTGCCTATTTATAAAGAACATATATTTTTGGCTAGAAACGATTTAGCATGTGTAGCAGTTCATTACCCTCAGTATTGATTAAGCACATTCAATATGATTCAGTTACAGTATGAGAGACAAAGCGTGTTTCCCCAAACAGCCTAGCCATTTATTTATTATCAAAAAGTTAATTGATTTTCAAATAATTTTTTTATCCATTTTTAAGTTCTTTTCATCTTGATTCTTCCTTTTTATCTTCCTGCCCCTTTAAAAATCTCACTGGAAGTAAGTGTTAAAATAGTCTCATAATCATAATGGTTTTTGTTTTTCATTTTATTTATTTGTTTATTTACTTATCTTTGCAGCTGGCTGGTATGAGGATCTGAACTCTTGACCTTGGTGATGATTTTTTTTTTTTAAAGTCTTGAACTGTTTTTATATTCATGGCTGTAGACTGTTTCAACTATGACTTTGATTGAACTAATCAACTGCTGTTTGTCTACACAACAGTGTGACTGGCAGAAGCTGGGTGGTATTGATTATTTCAATCTTGCTGACATCTATAAAGACTGTTGAGCTGTTTAAAAGAAAGTTGTGGCTTGGACAGATCTTAGAACCATTCTGCCATCTCCTGTGTAGACCAGTCTATTGATCTCATAAACCTTATGGATGTACTTCAAATTGTTTTACTTGTACAAACCAATCTAAGAAGAGTTTATCCCTTTAAAAAGCAGCTGCCAGGTATAGAGAGGCTAAGAGTTCAATGCCTCAGAGTATCTGGGGCTAGTAGAAAAAAAATGAAGTTATTTTTCTTCAGATCAAAAAAGACTAAAGGGACAAAGACTCCAACACATTAATAAATGAGACATGGCCCTTTTCACTGATCCCAGATATTAAAGTTGCTTTTCTGAAGTAAGAGTTTTATTTTTCAAGGGAGACAGGGTCATGGGAGAAAGAAAAAGATCAGAAAATGAAAGGTGATGTTATATCAGACTAGTTATAATTAATAAATGCTATTGGAAACACTGTGAGAAATGTCAAGAAGGTAAAACATAATTTTAAGTGACTATTGTAACTAGAATACTGTTTTAAAAAATGCTTTCAAATACAAATTTATCTTATCGAATCTAGCTCAGTCACAATTAGATTAAAGATCAGAGGCACACTGAATGATTTTAGCATATACTGGATTAATCTTTTTTACTTCATCATGTGAAAAAAGATAAGTTACTCTATGACCAATGTCTCTTCCTTCTTAGGGGAATATTACATAACAACATGTTAGAAGACTTCGTAGGATGGGAAATTTAAAATGTATTAAAAAATGGAATAATATAATGATCCCATGTTTTCATCACCCAACTCCTGCAGTGGTCAACTCAGGGGCAATGGTGCTCTATGTGGACACCAGGCCACTTTATTACTAAATTACATTTTTGTATGTATCTCCAAATGTAGGAAGTTTATGATCATTTTTGTAATTATCACTGATGTTTTATGTTTGTAAAATCATTTCTGTCAAGTAATTACTCCAGTTTTTCTTCCCCCACACAACTATTCTCAAACATTTGTGCGGGGGCGAATCATCAGGAAAGCATCTGGGATATGACTTCAGATGTGCTTTTTAAACACACATGTTGGATATTATAATATTGTTAATCTGTAGAGCACACTTTGAGAAATAGGACTGTAGAAATTCATATTAGAGTTTTCAAGTAATTCAGTAAACTTAAAGGAAAGTGTTTCATGTGAAGACCAATTTTAAAGTTTTTCTCCATGTTGATGATAAGTATTTAGAATTCACCAAACAACTTTTTTGTCATTTCCCCTTATGCTGATTCTACATTTGTTCTCTGTTTAATAATTTTTAAGTTTAATGTAAGTGACATCTAGATGTTCTTATATAAGTTGTGTTTTTATCACCTCTTTTAGGGGGTATTTGTTTTAGAAAGCACATGTTTTGGATCCTGTCAATAATAGTTACTATGGGAATTATTAAATGCACATTTAATTGTGTAAAATGCAAAGCTGAAGTGCTCTTTGGGAAGGAAGGGTTGAATTTGGATGACTCTTAGAAAAAAATAAACAGTAGCTAATACAGAATGTCATTACTCTTATTAATAAAAAAAAGTTAAAAAATATCATACTTCTGGTGGAGAAAAGCTTGGGATACTCTAGCTCCTCTTTCTGACTTGGCTCATGGAGAGAGAGGCAAGAAAATGAAAGATGAGCGAAGAGACTTAAAAGTCAGGCTAATAGTTGGCCCAAATTCTTGGAGTAGATGGATCACTGTGAGGAAGAGCTAATGACTGCTCATTTTATAAGTTGTAGGTAAACTCTTAGGGATTCCTATTTGAGAGACAATCAAAATCTTTACCTGTTCAAGAAAGTTTAAATAGACGTTGAAAAGCACCTTAAGTAAGCATTGTTATAAAAGATATGGATCTCTATTGGCCAAAGGGGAAGTCTGACTGGAAGGATATGTTATCACCAAATGTCCAAAACAATAATGAAAATCAACTGTTCTGCCCATAAAAAACCCTTAAAGTTTTGCCTTCATCAGGGTTCCCCATGCTGGACTCCAAATGAAAGGCTTTCAGACCAGAGATCTAAGTTTTTAGACTTACTTTCTTAAACATTCCAACACTGCACATTTCCTTTTTTGTTCTTCACATGGTCTCTTTTCTGGTCTCAGGCTAGCCCTAGATATGTCCTTGCTTCATGCCATAAGCTGAGGATATAATTCAGGCTCTTGGGATCATGATTCTTTAGGTCCCTTCCCCTGTCTCCTGAGTATCTAGGAAAAGAAGGATTTAAAAGGTACCTGGATACCTTCTTTGTGGGAAGCTCAGGGTTCTCAGGTTCTAGGCTGGCTCCTGTACTAGTTACCCACACCCTTTCCCAGATGCAGTCAAAGACAGATTTCTTTGCAGAATGTTTTAATCCTCTAACAGGTGCTTCAAATTTTGGAAGGAGAGAGACTTTTACTACTAGTCCCCTAAGAAAAACAAGTTGCAAGAGAGCACCACTTTCTGTTTAAAGTATGGTGGTTTCCTATATGGCCTCATTCAATAGGGCCTCTGGAGCCTGTGGTCTAGTACACATATGAATGATGGCATGGATAGACCTGGAGGAAGAAAAATAGAGTAATTAAGGTAGAGGCTGGTAACTTCCATCATGTTTAGTTCCTTCTACTTTTAGTATGAATGTAAGTGTGGGTGTTGCAGTAAGGCTCGAAGAATATCTCATACCCTGGGCCCAGTGCTACTTAACGTAATTCTCATACAGTTGAGAATATATTTGAGGTCCTCCAAAGTCACCAGTTGTACAAATCAGCTAGAAGTTATTAGTGAATGTAAAAAGCATATGTGGTATTGAGGGTTGAAGAAAGCAGTGGAGATAAAATTCATTTTAACAGAAGAAAATATTATAGGTAAAAGAATATGGGAAGCTGTGTTCAAATTCTATGATGTCAAGGTAAATAGGCCAGGAATGGGCTAATAGGCAGTACAGGAATATAGATTCTCTAGTGATTGGTGGGTATGCTCCACTAGACCACTGGTCTGTGATCTCTGAGTTGGGCTTTTTTAAGTAGTCTGTGAATTCCTTAAACAGATCAAAAGCCAGAAACCATCATGGAGAAAAGTGTTCTTATTTTAGAGGATATGTGCTTAAGCATTTGGCTGCAAAATGTCATAATATCTGCAACTTACATTTAAATAGTTTGTTAAAAAGGGAAAGAGGCATAAAATGAATGTGGCAAAATGTTAGCAATTGGTGATTTTACTGAAAGCCACCATTCTTTCAATGCTTCTGTGGCTTTGAAAATTTTGAAAATAAATGTTGGACAGTAAAAGAAACAATATAAGCATATTTATAAGTATAAAGGTAAACACCACATAAAATAATCAAAGGGGTTGACACTGATTGTCTCTGGAGAGAAAAATCTGATAATAGTGGCTGACTGCCATTTTTCATTATATGACTTTAAGTACTGTTTGAGTCTTTAAACCCTGTGAATGTATTACTTTGACAAAAAGTAAACACTGACTTTAAAAGAAAAACAAAAGGAAAAAGACACATGGGAGATCAGATTGCCAGATGCTTCATAGAATTAGAAAATCTTATTGATAACATGCTGGAACAGTTTTACCTACATGTATAAGGAAAAAAAGCACACCATCTAGATGATACACGCTCACCCTAGGAAAAGGGTTGTCTGGCTATGACAAGGGCTACTGCAAGGCTAACGCTGATGTCATGTATCCTGCTCACAGTGCTGATTGTCTAGCTCTTAGTCCTGTTCATGACGCCAGTTGTAAAGATAGGCAACCACACTAGTTGTCACGGCTCTTTTACCTCCTGGTAATCCTGCACCAACTGGGCTGATTGCTGAGCTAAGGCTGGGTCTGGAGCTCCCAGACCTCCTCAAGCCTATTTACAGACTGGGTAACAAACCCTTCACATGCCAGGCTGGGTCACCAGACCCCTTCATGCTGGTCTATTGGCTAGGTAACTGGCCACACGGTCCTTGGAAGCTGTAGGTCTGGAAAAAAATGGCTGTGCAGGGTGGGCGCCTGAGGCAGTAAAACACCAGCCAAAGTGGCGCTGCCTTGCAGGCCCATGTACTCCACCCACACACAATGTTTATGGAATGACCGTGAACCTGCTCCAAGGTGAGAGGATCCTGACCGAATTGTTCCATTTTCCCAACAAGGGTGATACCCACATGAGGGAGCAAGTCAGGGATAAACTATAGGAAATCTAGGGTTCAGGAGAGGTCCACTCAATTCAGACTTTCTTAAGAAGTAATCTGTGAAGAATTACAAGACCTTGGGCATTTCACAAATCAAACGACATCACTATTTGATTTTACTGACTCACTGTGAAAGTCATTGTTTATTTCTTAGCTTCCTGGATAGGTTGTAAGTGCCCAAGAAAACTACTAACTACTGATTCTGGTTCAAGAGGTCAGAGATCAACAAGTTCTCTGAGGAAGAGATCACTGTGGGTAAAGGAATGCAGGGAGCTACCTTCACATTCTGTGATTGTGATGGTGAAAAGCTCACCATTCTTGTTTTTACATTTTTATTTAAATGCTGTTTAACAAAAACCTCAGGTGTCCTGAGGAGGCGGAAACCCTCTGAGGATGCTTCTCTGTGTCACAAAGGTTATATCAATATGCTGGCCTCAGCTTTGGTCTCTAAAAGGGAATAACCTCTCTGGCAAGAACAAGGCCCCAGGCACTGATTGATTATATGATGGTACTCTTCACTATGGGGTATAGCTGTTTGATTTCTTTGAGATTCCCTCTTTGCAGAGAAACTATCTGTCTGGAGACCTGGCACAGATTTAGCAAGTGATATGATCATGGCAGTTGGTTGGGCAGGATATGTAGGCAATGATATGGTGGCAGTAGTCAGAAGTGATACCAGTATGTGCCAGTATGGAGAGCTGTAGCCCCATAGGAACTAGTGTGGTCATAGGTAATAGCCAGGATGGGCCCTGGACTATTGAGTAGTCTGGGCAGTGGGCAAGTGACAGGACTAAGTAGTTGCCATGCTCCCTGTATGTGATTTAGGAGGATAATCAACAAATTTTTTTAAATTTTAACTTCTCAATATACATTGTCATTGATTTTCGTGACCCTTTACCCATTCCTCTTTCCCCCCTTCCTCTTTCCCCTCCCCACATGCCTACATCATATCTGTTCATTTGTCTTAACAATTTCAAGGAATTGTTGTGATTATTGTGTCTTCTTTGCCCCCCTACACTTTATTTGTTTGTGTGTTTATTTATTTATTTTTAGCTCCCACAAATAAGTGAGAACATGTGGTATTTCTCTTTCTATGCCTGACTTGTTTCATTCAATATAATTTTCTCTAAGTCCATCCATGTTGTTGTGGATGGTCGTATTTCATTCTTTTTTATAGCAGAGTAGAATTCCATTGTGTAGATATACCACAGTTTCCTTATCCACTCATCTGATGATGGATGTTTGGGCTGCTTTCAACTCTTGGCTATTATAAATAGTGCTGCAATAAACATGGGAGTACAGGTATCACTTCAGTATAATGATTTCAATTCCTCTGGGTATATTCCTAATAGTGGAATTGCTGGGTCATATGGTAGATCCATCTGTAATTGTTTGAGGAACCTCCATACCATTTTCCATAAAGGCTGCACCATTTTGCAGTCTCACCAACCATGTATGAGAATTTGTTTTTCTCCACAACCTCTCCAGCTTTTATCATTCTCAGTCTTTTGGATATTAGCCATCCTGACTGGAGTGAGATGGTATCTCAGTGTGGTTTTGATTTGCATTTCCTGGATGCTGAGTGATGCTGAGTATTTTTTCATGTGTCTATTGGCAATTCATATATCTTCCTTTGAGAAATGCCTATTCAGCTCCTTTGCCCATTTTTTAATTGGGTTATTTGGTTTTTTGCTGTAAAGTTGTTCGAGTTCCTTGTATATTCTGGATATTCATCCTTTGTCAGATGTATATTTTGCAAATATTTTCTCCCACTCTGTTGGTTGTCTTTTCACTCTGTTGAGATAATCAACAATTTCAACAGGAGGGATAGGCTTACATGACCAAGGTGTAGACCATGATGTTGCTGGATATTTCTGAATTTAGGGCCAGTGAATCTGAGCTTTAATCTTCTTTGTCTGCCTTGTTATTCCATTCTTGCTCCTGGGTGAGGTACCAGAACTACATAGCCTTATCAGTCACTGATCTTGTGTACTGTCAAAGTTGGTAAATGATCTTAGTGCCCATCTGATTATAGATTGTCAGAAGCTGCAGCTCAGTACTGAGCTACCTTGGAGGTGATGTGATCCAAATGGCATTGCTTCAAGATAGAGGAAAGATTCTGACCCACACCAGACTTTGTGTAAGTGAGCAATAAGCTTTTATTATGTCAGGCCCCAGAGAATTTGGTCTATCTTTACTGTGGCAGCTAGAGCTGATTATCCTAAGTGGGATATGACTTGGAGGAAGAAATGGAAGATCTCCAGGTCCAATGGCATCAGGGACTTCAGATGCACTGGTGGGGTAAGGATGCTGAGTTCTAAAGTAGGAATACATAAGAATGTAGATTCCACAGCTGTGATTAGATTGCCTTCCTGGTGCAGTATTAGGAGGACTGCTTCAGCAGCCGCCACGTGTCAGGCTCTGCAAGAAATCTCAGTTGCTACTTAGGGAGACTCATGCAAGGAGACAGAGGCTCATAAAAGGTTTTACTTTAGGGTGCCCTTTTGTGTGCATCCCATATATCTTCCTGAGGAACCCTGGTGAAAGGGGTGTGAAATAACTGCCTAATCTCCAGTCCTGGATCAAAAGGAGACTAAGTCAGTCATTTAGTGTTTGCTCAGATCCATCACCACCCTTCTGCAGCTCTCCTCTGTATCACTAGGGGTTGTTCCTGTTGTTTGCCATTTGGTTTGGCCAATGGAGGGAATGCAAGGAGACTGGAAGCCAGAAAAGTCGAGAAGCCAGAGTTTTATTTCCCCTTTCACTCTGACTTGGGAGATATTTATGTTGTTGACTGTGCCTCTTTTTGCAGAACCAGCTAACCATTCAGTTCTTCTCTCTACAGACCTAATTTATATTGGCTCTCCTTGGCTCCTGGGTCCTAGTAATTCCATATTCTTTTTTATCCTTGAAGATGTAGGGGTAGTAGTGACTTTCTGCTGTCACTAACATAAGGCTTCCCTCATCACCCCTTTTGGTTTTGCTTTTCCAACACTTTTGTAACTAGTTTTCCATATTCAAGATCTCTTCTGAACTACTCGGAGAGGGTTCTGTTTTTCTGATCGGATCTTACGTATTTGGGCTTTAGAGCTTGCAGAGGTCCCAGGAACCAGGTTTGGATGGGTAATGCATGGGGATGGACCTCTAGACAAAGGGAAAAGACAGAGGGTGATACCTTCAGTTGGTGAGGAGATCTGGAAAAAATTCTTGACAGAATGAAACCATGAGGGAAGAAGACATCTTTAATGGGGTAGCCATGTTTGAGCCATTAGGTAAGGAGTGTACATACTCTGTGACCCAGTAGCCATGTTTTGGTCTCTCAATTTTGAGTAGGCATATTTGGGAAATCTTCAGAGTATCTAACTAGCTCTCTAGCAGGCCCTGAATCTGGGTTACTCTCTAATAAACTCTCCTAATAAACAATTATACTCACTATCTCCTGGCATCTAGGGGAATACCTAGACCTTAGTAAGACAGAAACCTTGTCTCTGTAATGTTGAACTTTCAAGAGAGGGCTGGTCTAAGGTCAGTTTTCTTTTCTATCCAGATGGTTTGCCTTCTGCAGATGGTAAGGCCCACATTCAGATTCTCAACCACTTGCTAGTAAAGGGATTGGGCTGTGCCAGGGCTTAAAAAACTTAGATTCAGGTTCACAACTGCAATTATTGAGGTGAAAAACAGAGACAAAAATAATTAATAAAATTTTCACATTTTCTGAACACAGTGAAGCGTTATTTAAAAGATAAATGTAATTAGCACTGCCTGTTGATACAATAGAATTTTTTTTATCAACTTAATGACCAAATAGGAAAATGCACTACGTTCTACCAATAGTACTTAACATAGACTTAACTAATCTTCACTTACATTTTGGATCATTTAGTTAGTGTTCCAGTATAATCTTTAAGCACTCACTTAGAAATTGCTTTAATTGGTTTCATTAAATTTCTACTCAATTCTTCAAATATAATTTACTATTATTTTTCTTTAAGTGCATTTACATGTTTGTAAAGAACAAATGATGCCATAATAATATCCTTTAAAAATTTTAGTATAAGTATCCAGATTTTCTACGCATAGGAAGTTCACTATTCACACTGAAATGTGAGAGAAAAAAGAAAGAGGTGAACTTAAATGCCATGAACTTAAATTTGTTCTAAGCTTTTGGAGAGAAGATATAAATTGCTAAGGAGGAACTTTAAAGACCAAACCGAAAAACACTCCATTTCTTTGCAGTATGCTTCATTTCATGCATTTTTAAAACTTAACCAAGGCAATATGTACTTGTGGTGGCAGAGATGTCCCAGGATTGTTTGCACAATTCTGCTCAGGCAAACTGGGTCAGGCAAGGAGGCATGGTTGAAATGGCAAATCATTCTAGTTCTCTTTCACGTCTCTCTTCTATCAAGCTGTCTGTAACCTATCATTTAAGGCCAACTCAAGTCTTACTTCCTTTGTACAGAATTCCTTTTTTGGGAACCCTCTCCCCTTTCTAACCTCTAGTTTTACTGTTAGTGCTTGTAATTAGCACATTACATAGTGGAAATTTTTATTCCAATTTTTTTGCACAATCTAATATATATATTTTCCCTTCAGATATGACATTGTTTAAATTGAAAAAAAAAATCCGGAGGGCAATGTATGCATTTTAGAAAAATTCAAGCAATGCCAAATAGTTAAAATGCTGTCTTTCTGTTTTTCCTCTCCAAGCCTACTTCCCTCCCAGATGTAACCACCTGAACTCAACAACTTTCACACGTGCACCTTAATGCTTCTGTGCCTTTGCCTGTCATTTTTTCTCAAACTGGAATGCGTTCTCATATTCTCTGTTCATCTTTCAAGACTCTTAAAGGAGACATGCTCTATAAACTCTTCCTTGATACCCTCAGTCAGCATTCAGTGTTTTGTACTCTGTACTCCTTCAATATGTTGCTTGTATGACTATTTAGCACTCATTTTGTTCTTGTTTGATAACGAGTTCTTTAACCTATCAACTTTAGTATGATTTACTTTCTTTGAGGGAAGATGCCCATTTTACTCATCTCTCCATCTCCTACAAAATCCAAAACAGCCTTATTATATGTTTAAGTCATTGAATTGGATGTAATATGATTTTTTCATTATCTGTTTTATGAGGATTTGTCACAGCCAGACTGTCAGCATCTTTGGGGCAGGGACTGAGAGGTTTTGCTTTTCCAATCCAGTAAAAATTAATTAAAATATTGCAACCACATCTTTCTATAGCAATGTTATGGTCTGAATTTCCACCAATAGTCAAGCATTGAAATTTAATACCCACTGTGGTGGTACTAAGAAGTGGGACCTTTTGGGAAGTGATTAAGTCATGATAGCTCTGCCCTCATGAATGGATTAGGGCCCTTGAGAGAGTGGGTTCCCTCTCTTCTGCTCTTCCACTACATGAAGAAACAGCATATATCCTCTTTCATCCTACCGTGTGAAGACATCTAGACAGTGCCACCTATGAGGAATGAACTCACACTAGACATTGAACCTATTGGCACCTTGATCTTGGATCTTGGACTTCTCAGCCTCCAGAATGATGACAAATTTCTGTTCTTTATAAATTACCCAGTCTAGGGATTTTTATCATAGCAGCATAAATAGGCCAAAACAAGTGCTTTGTTTTTAAGATTTATTTTACATACATTGATTCTTTTGAACTTCACAACATCCTACATTAGCAGGCTGTATTATTCTAGAGAAAAAGGAAATACATGTGTTTTGAAGTCAGACAGACCTGAGTTTGAATTCTTGCTCAGCTACCTGCAAATTATGAGATCTTGGCTTTTTCGTGACCAGCACTCAGCCAGTGAGTGCACTGGCCATTCCTATATGGGATCCGAACCCGCGGCGGGAGTGTTGCCGCGCTCCCAGTGCAGCACTCTACCAAGTGCGCCACGGGCTTGGCCCAAATTATGAGATCTTGGGAAACTTCTTTAACCTCTGTTAGCCTCAATTGTCTCATACGAATGAATAAAGGCTAGTCTTATAGAATTGCTGTGATGAATGCATAACATGCATGTAAAGATGTGTAACACATGTGAGGCATTGAGTATAAGTGAAGATTCCCTAGGAAATAGAGGCTTAGATTGGCTAAATGATTTTCAAAGGACATGTGACTATCACTTGCAAAGCCAGGACTGGAATCTAGGCCTCCTGAATCTATGTGTGTTCCCATGCCTGTCTGCTTGTGCCTAAAGTCGGGGCTGAGGCTGAAGATCCCTGCAGGAAGCTGAAAACAACTCTCCCCTGCTATCATCCTGCTACCACACATACTCCAAGGCCTAAAATACTACTGCAGGCTGCCACCTCCTGGCACAATGAGGAAACTGAGGCTTTGAGAAGTTAAGTGATGTGGCCAAGGTCAATTAGCAATCTAGAAGTCATGCCCAGCTTGTTCCCCTCACTCTTGCCTTGTGTGTGACTAAGACATTGTGGTATAATCTGTATTGACCCTGTGTGGAGGAGACAGAGCTGCAGCAGCGGGAACATCAGTGTCAGGCCTGACTTCAGAGCATCACAGAGAAAGACAACAACCTGCTACCTATTGGCAAGCCAGTTTCAGAGCACTATGATGATGAGAATGGTGAAGATGAGGAGGATAGTAAAGGCTCAGAGAATGAGGACATGCAGGATATGGGCAAAATGAATGATTACAGTGAGTAACCTGGTGATGGAGAAGTCAATGAGGTGGATGTGGAAGGCAGTGAACAGGATCAGGATCAGTGTAAAACAAAGGTAGACAAAGCAGGGTAGCCTCAGGGACGTTACACTCCAGGCCAACCTGCCCTACACTCACACTCCCTGCAGAACCAACTGATGGCCTTTTTTTTTTTCCTTTTAAGAAGAAAAGAAAACCCACTACAGAAGAGACTTCTGCTCACCTGCTCTATTCAGGAGGAAATGTCACACCAAAGCCATCTTTGAGTAAGGAAATGCAGAGAGTAAAATTGTCAGTAATTTATTCAACTGCAGAGGTTTATTTGTTTCCCATGAGTGAGTGTCTAGTTAACATAAATTGGTTAAAATCAAACATCCAATAATTGAAATTATTTCCCATGAAGTGGAACCACACAGAAATAGGTATTGAGCTGCAGTGCCTTCCGCTTATCCCAACTCATTCTTTCTGTCAACTGTGCTCTCTCTCCCTTCCTTATTAAGATTTGTACAAATTTAAACAAAGTCAAATTAGGTTAGAAAAAAGGCAATGTGGCATGTGTATAGTTAAGCAAGAAGTTTTCTTTTATGAAAAGAATAAGCCTTCCCATGCATTCAGTCAATGTGCTCCAAAGTAAGGAGCCACTTCAGACGACTGGCTACTCACGATCAGGGAAACTAACTAGAAGAGGTAAAAGAAATAGGAAACTTAGAGGGACTTGGAGCTCCTGTGATGTCAAAGAAACATTTACTGGGAGGATTTTGAAGAAGTAAAGTTAAAGGCAATTTCTGAATTTCTACAGTATGGATCAGAGCTTCTCAAGTTGTAATGCACATACGAATCACCTGGGGATCTTGTGAAAATGCAGATTCTGGTTCAGTAGGCTCATGAGAGGGCTCTAGGTTTTCCTTCTGTAACAGACTTCCCGTCAGGCTGATGCTGCTGGTCTATGGACCATACGTTAAGCACTAAGGTTTTAGACTATGTTGACCATTTCTGGGTTACTAAAACACTGTGATTTCCTAAATAGTAGCAAATGTTTGCATTTTGAAAAAAACGCATTGGCAGCAGTAAACATGTCCAAAATAATAGTGTTCTTATCTGAATTAATGATGCTGAAGAGCCAAATAATGAGTCAAAAGTGAAACCCACGATGAGCTTGATTCACAGTGAAATCATCCTCAGAACCTGTTTTACTCCACATGAAGATACGCCCACATTGTTTCTCATGTCTCTAAGTGCTGAATTATTCATGTAATGCTTCAGAGAGCCTCCTATAAATCAAAGCGAGAGAAATGAATTGGGAATACTAATAGTGAGAAAGTTTGAGCTCCTAACCTGACTTACCTGGGCACTGTCTTGGTTATCTTTCTCTTGTTCTGACCAAATCATTCCTGGTGATTTAACTGCCCCTGAATATAGCCCCAGAGACTCTTTCATGGTGGTATGTGATTTTTAAGCTCTGTGAATTTAAAGCCTTGTCAGATGGATATTAGAGTTGATATTGAAATCTCAAAGAGCTTTGTGAGAGACCTTCTTGAGAAGATTTGCACTGGTTCATCCAAATGCTTTTTCTTGGTTAGCAAGGTTAGACTAATGTGACTCCATCATAACAATGATTATTTGTGATAGAAACACCTGATCAAACTCAATTTGTAGCAATACTTTTGTCATTCTATTTAGTAATAATAAAATGTTCTCTCCCCCTCCCCCAAACAATTTGGCTTATGTAAGGATTTAACTATTTTTATACATGAATTTCATTCATTCTCTTCATTTCTCTTGATTTTCTTTTGATAAATGACCCCTGAATATTAGGGGCTGGAATTTGACCAAGCACCTTAATACCCTGATCAGAGTAGTAAAAAGTTGAGCACATTATAAATTATATATAAAGCTTTAAAAGCAGATTGAAATGATCATTAATATGATACCAGTGGTTTTATGATATAAAAACATTAGCCTTTGATAACACTTTGTCTTACCGGCCTTACAAGATTGCTGTGAAGATCAAATGAGATAGTGCCTTTAAAAGTGATTTGTAAAGTCAAAATGGTAGTTCTGTCTTAAGTTTTTACTTCTACCAATCCATTTTACTTAAGGTCACCAGATTAATCTTAAAGCATCACTTTGATTACATTATTTCCTAACTCAAATACCTTCAATGCCCATCCCAACCTCTTTTTGATGAATTGGGTGTGGCTTCCCTTGGCATTTAAGAAACAATACACTGCCTTTCCAGCCTTATCTCCACCTATTTTCCTGTGTTAACCTCATGTTTCAAGGCTACTGGGTTACAGTATACAACCCCTGAGTTCCTGGACCAAATATTCTATTATTGTTTCTTGGATATGTCTACCTGTTTGTTCCATAGGGACAATACCAAATATATCTGAAATTAAGAGCATAAGTGTTCTTTATATACATTCGATTATCTCTATGTCAGAATAAGGGAGGTTTTCATTTGTTTCTTTTACCTGTACCTTTCTCTCAGGCCCACCCTCAATTAGAAATGAGTTTTTCTTTACCTGAATTTCTCCCTCAGGCCCGCCTTCAATTATTACGTACATCCATTAATTCTGTCAGATACTTTTTCAGGCCTAATGTCTAGTGGTTCTTTTATTGAACAGATATTTATAGAGCATCTGCCATGTGTTGGCTATTGTATCAGTTTCCTATTGCTCTTGCAACATATTACCACAAACTTGGTGGCTTAAAACAACATATTTGTTATGTTAACCTCTGGAGGTCAGGAGCCCAAATGGATCTGACTGGACTAAAATCAAAGAGTTGGCAGGGCTGCATTCCCTCTGGAGGCTCTAGAAGGGAATCCATTTCCTTGCCTTCACCTTCTAGATGCTACTTACGTTTCTTGCCTTGCAGCTCCCTTTCATCTTCAAAGCTTGCACTCACATCATTCCAGTCTCTGCTTTTGTTGTCATATTCCTTTCTTTGGCTCTGACTCTCCTGCCTTGTTCTTTCACTTACATGTATTGTCATGATTACATTTAGGGCCCACCTGGATAATCCAGGCTAGTCTCTTCTTTTCAATTGTCTTAACTTATGACTAAGTTAATTGACACCTGCAGTCACTTTTGCCATATTAGGTAATATATGCACAGGTTGTGGGTATTAGGATGAAGACATCTTGGGGCCGTGGGGGGGTTGGGGCAGCAGTGGTGGCATGATTCTGCCTACAACTGCCTTCCTAATCAGTGTGAACACAAAAGTCAATATCGCGATGTAGTTTCTGCCCTCAAGGAAACCAAAGACAGAGAAGTCAAATGAATGGACTTGTACAATGTACTGTAATTAATGCTATGAAATTATAATGAAAACTATATGAAATTTTTGGGGATCAGAAAAGGCTTTGAAAAGAAGTGATATCTTAGACATATGATTAGAATTCTATTTGAGTCTCTTTTTACATTTTAGGAGGGAGGGTAATGACACCAAAATAAGTTGGTACAGTAATCTAGTCTCTAATAGCATTAAGTAATCTGATTCTATCACTTTTATAGTGGTAGGCATACTGGCTTAAGACAGATATTAGTTCTACTCCAAAGATATAAATAAGGGTACTGTATCAATATATCATATTCATATACATATGAGGGTACTTCAGAAAGTTCATGGAAAGATTCATTTTGCCTTTCAATTCTATTTTCCACAAACTTTTTTGAAGTACCCTTGTATTTTTCATGTATATATTATACATAATTCAATCCCTATATAAGAAATATAACATGTATGTATATGGTACTTTTCTATGAGCAAAAGAGAATAGAGAAAGAAACCAGGCACAAATTTTGCCCTCTGGGAACTTACACTCTAGAAGGGATAGAAGACTTGCACATAAATATTCATAAAAATATGAGGCAGAAAGAAATGTCTGCCATAAGAGAGATACATATAAAGTACTGTGTATATAAAGGGATGGAAGGGAATATTTTTGTCTTAGAGAAAGCAGGGAAGACTTCACAAATAATTTCTGACTTAAGCTAGTGTCTCTAAGGATGGATGATAGGTCTTTGGTCATGTTAGTGATGAGAGAAAATAACACAAAAAAGGGGCACATATCTCCATATTGCTCCTAGGTAGAGGGGGAAAAAGTTCCTGCTGGAGATCTTTGAGTCTTTGAAGAAGCAGTAGAAGAGATGTGAATTCTAATTACAATTTTATCTATACCAAACAGAATTATTCACACACTTCTCTTGCTTCCACCAAGTCTTCAGAAGCATTTCTGCTGCAATGCTGTAAGGGAAATTTGTAGAAATAAAGCACACACTTCCTTGCTGAAATGGGAAAGATAAAGAAATTCACAAGGGAGAACAATACTGTGACTTAACATTTTCAAGAGAAAACACAGAAAAGTTTACAGCTTTGAGAAGTTAATCCATAATAATTTATTCAGTACATATTAAGCACTGACTCTGCAAAGCAGTGTGATAGATGAGGTGTTAACTATAATGACCTTAATACACAGTCTCTAATTTCAATCCACTGAGTGTGGGAGGAAAAACAGAGACCAAGCACTGTACAAAGCAGTGTGTGATTCATGCTACATGGTTAGGATATAGAAGTAGAAATTCAGATCAGTTCTCGTGGGTACGATTAGGGAATACTCAAGGAAGAAACGCCAGCTGAATCTAGATGGGAAGAATAAGTAGGACTGTAATAGACAGGGGAATGTACATAGGGCTGGGGAGAGGGAAAATTGGTAGGTATGAAATTCAGATAAAAAGAATAGCATGAGAAATATCATGGAGGAAGGAAAGTCAAGACATTTTTAGGGATCGTATATACCCTTTTTTCTCTTAAATATGAACTGAGCAGTGAGTATCAGGAGTATAAGAGCAAATAAGAAAGTACCTGACTTCAAGGAATTTATAGACTTGATGGTGTTACAGGGGAATAGATTAAAATAAGGTGTGGTTTATGTTGTGACAGAGATAAAACAGAGTCAAGTGTTTACCTGGCCTGTGAGTCACAAGGAGCAGAGAGGGCAACCCAGAGGAGCTAGCATCTGAGCTGAGTCCTTAGGGATGACTATGAGTTGGCCACACAAAGAGAGGAGAAAAGAGGAGAGACCAAGAGCACAATGAGTTTAAGGAACTTCAGAACGTTTCTTTGTCATTGGAGTCCAGGCTACGTGAGAAGGGAACAAGAAAGCCTATCAATATAAAGAGCAGCTGGGTCATACAGGATTTTGGGGACTAGGTAGGAGGCTGTTTTAATGTTCAGGTCAGAGTGGGTAAAGGTTGAAACTATAAAACACCAATGGGGATTAATACAGAGAAGAATGCAGATGAGGTAGATATGGGTCTCATGGGAAGGAGATTCCTCAGAACTTAGCCTAATTGGGAGGGATTTTTCACAAGAGCTCTCCATGAATGTGTTGCTACAGAGAACCAGAGATGAAAACATGCTCAGGAGTAAAGCCAAGGGTAGACGGTAACAAAGGCTGTGAGGCACCCCCAAAGGGAGAGAATAAAAGAAGATTGCAAACAGGAAAAGAAATGTTGCGGGCCATGGAGAACAGGAGAATTGAGAGAGAAACTGAGGAAACACTGGATTTAAAATGAGATGATTTTTGCATAGAGATTAGTGTAGACAAAACTAGGTGGAAGGTTGCTTTTGTAATTAAGTCACCTTAGCTGGTTAAATGCAACTTGATAGATCTTTTTACCTGATGTACAGAAGTTTTATTAGTTGATTGGCCAAGATCTTTAGGGCTGAATCCTCTTAAAAAAATATCATGGGCCTCAGATCATTTCTCCACTTTCCTGTATTGTTGGTCTGCATAGCAAGGAGAAGACATTATATTTCCTGGTAGGTGAGCATAGCCACCTCCGTGTTAAATATATATAAATCTGTAGTTTTATACTTCATGATTTTCACTGAGAAGAATTTTCTGATTTAGAATAGGGAGAGAAAATGTAGTTTAACATGGGAGGTGAACTGTGGAAAATTCAAGAGGAAATTGACAAGATTGACTCGTGTTGATGGATAATATCTTGATGACTGCTTCTTCACTCCTAAGTGTTTCTGTGAAAAATATTGATTCCTTCAGCTTCAGCTCCAGCTAAAGCCCTCTATATTTCCCCATGGTTTTATAGCCATTGAAACAAACATATGTGCTTACTATTCAAGGAATCTTTTAGTTGCCAGACGAAAAAAGAAAAACTTAGTAAATACTTAATAATATATTTATGTAATTCTTCCTCCTTAACACATCTTTTCATGTCTTTTCAGTTTCTCATCCTCTTATCCCTTACCTAACTTTCCCCAAATTTTTATTGGAAACTGTGTACACATTGCTAAGCTCTTTTGTTTTGTCTCTCAAGATATTGTGCAGTCTTTGCATAGAATGGTGACCTGATGGAGACATAAGATATATGGATGTTTGTTAAGCATACTTAGACCACTAAGTAAGGGGGTTCTCCATATGTAGTCTCACCCACACAGTACCCAGTTAACCTTTTATCACGTTTTAAAACAAGCATAGCTTCATGGCATGAGTTTATTCATTGTTGCTAAAAGCCTTCATAGAAATCTGAACAAGAATAGTTTCTGTTAAATATTCTTCATCTCTAGTGTGGAACATTTTATTACTTCCTTTTAGGGTTTTTTTTTTTTCTTTTTTCTTTTTTCTTTTTCTTTAATAGCTGTTTAGAGGCTCTTTATGGCTTGGAGTGAAAAAATAGAGAAATAAGCCATATAGCAGGGTAGGAGCCCCAAGAACCAACCTCAAAAATTGATGACCACCGAATAAGAGATGCAGTAGAGGTCTTGGGCAATGGTTAAAGAAAGTAGGCAAACACTTAAATTCAATATTTCTCAGCAACAGAAGAAAAAGTGATCAGAGGACTGTATATTCGATTGTTGTACAGTCTAGGAAGAAACCCAAGACCACTAAGTAGGGTAACTTAAAAACTCAAGACAACTACTGCTGACTTTAACATACCTTACTTGATAGAAATTTCTGGCAATCCTATGTCAGCAGCATCTATCAGGCATTTGGTTTAGGTCTTTAGAAAGTCTGGGGGCAGCTGAAGAAAGGAAGGGAGGGAGGAGGGAACTTCTGTTGTTCTTCTCTGACTCCAAACTAGATCACAAGCACTCACCATCACAGTTCTTTTCTTTTCATTGCTTTTCTTCTGATTATAGGGTTTGGCAAACTTGTTATTCTTAAGCTATTTTAGTGTTGAGTGGCACTTAAAAAATATGGTCTGCACATGTGAATATATTTCATAACTCAAAGCCCCATAAGAGCACACGTGTGCAGATTGGGATCATAAGTCTGAGGGCTTCCCTTCACTGGATAACTTACAAACTCTTTGGGATAGTGATTGGAATTGGATGTCACATACTACGAGGGCAGGCAGGTTTCAGTCATGGGCATGTAAGAAGACAGAGGTAGTAACAATCCTCGTGTGGTTTGTCTAGCATCTTGCTCTTCTACAGTCTTGTAGATTTCAGTGGCTGAAAATAAAAAATTCTCAGTTGTACAATAAAACAGAATTCATTTTACTCGTGCCTCTCATGTTTGAATTGCATTAACATCGTGCCTTATCTGGGAATAAATGAACCTAAATCTCCTCCTTACCTGATATGTCAATATAAATTTTAGATAGATCAAAGATTTAACTGTCAACAATGAGGCTTGTCAGTACAGAAGAAAATACGAGTACAAAAAATATCTTGGAATGGAGAAAGATTTTGTAAGCAAGAAACAAAACCTGAAAAGCATAAAGGAAATACTGATGCATTTAAATAATAGAACATAAACATTTCTGCCTAGAACAAAATAACATAAAAATCAAAGAGAGTTGAGCAAAATTATTTACAACAAATATGACAAAATGTACTGATTTTATTTATCTACAGAGAGCTCTTGTAATTCCATAAGAAGAGATTAATAAGCAAATAAAAATATATACAAAGTAAAGGGATACATTTAATATAAAAAAGAAATACTATGGCTTATAAGCTTAAGAAAAGATGC
The DNA here is from genome assembly GCF_027409185.1 of Cynocephalus volans. Lineage (NCBI taxonomy): Eukaryota > Metazoa > Chordata > Mammalia > Dermoptera > Cynocephalidae > Cynocephalus > Cynocephalus volans. The sequence goes on along the minus strand of NC_084460.1, from coordinate 98,984,150 downwards.
CTTATGTCAATTTAAAAATGAAAATTAATACAATAATGATATTTCACTTATATTAAAAAGGAAAAGATAAAAAATTGATAATTACTTTTGTGGCTAGAGGGTAGGGAAACAGGTACTTTAACACACTGTTGGTGGAAATGTAAATTTGTATAACATCTTTGAAAATCAAACAAGAAATAGTAAAAAAAGTGAAAATATCCTCTGACCCAAACTTTCTATCTGTAAGAATTACCCCTTAAGTGTACTTCCCTTCATGTGCATAAATGTTGAAGGATTACATTCCATTTCTTATAGTACTTTTTGTTTTTCTTTGCATTAACAATCACCATTTTGTTTGTTTAGTTTTCTACATTCTTCCCAAATTTAGCGAAAGAATTGTAAAATCTATACAAATAATATTTTTTTTTCACATGATGAAACATGTTACATACTCTATTGGTTTTAATTTTGTTCTAGAGATATTCTTACTAGGGTTCTATAGCCTCCTGAGCCATGGCCGCGGTTTTCTTTTGATCTCTCCCCTAGACCCATGTCTTCTCGGACTGATACACTGGACTAATATTGTGTTTAGATATAAAATTCTAGGTTGATTATAATTTTCCCTCAAAAATATGAAGTCATTTTTTCAATGTTCTCTACCTTTCAGAACTGATGTTGAGAATATCTTTTGTTTATCTCTGGAAACTTTAGAAACTTTGGTTTTTTTCTGATGTCCTGACATTTTGTGACATGTGATTGAATGGGTGCTTTTTCCACCCATTATATGGGTAGTTGGTGGGCCCTTTCAATTATAAACTCATGTTCTTTAAATCTGGAACACTTTCATGTATTATTTCTTTTAGTATACTCCTATTTATTTTACTATAAAATATAAAATAGGTACAGAAAAGCCTCATGAAATAAACGTTTGGTTTAATACATCATCATAATAAAAGTACTCTTGAAAAAAAGATCCAGATTAAGCAACAGAACTTTGCAAGCCACCCCAAAATTCCTCCACGTGCACCATCTCGATCACTATCTGGGGGTTTGCTATTCACCTTGTGTTTGTTTATAGTTTTATTAGCCAGGGGTCCTTCATGAAGTAGTAATTTCTTTTTAAAAAGTTTTCATAAATTTCTTTTCATCTATGTGTTTTCTCAACCATATATTTTCCCTGCAATTTATTTATTAAAGAAACCAGGAAATCTGATTGGTAAAAATTTTAATAGTCTGAATTTTGCTGATTTCGTCTCCGTGTCCTTTGTCCTGTGTATTTTCTGACAGTTGGACCTGGAGTCTTCAAAAAATTCAGCTTTGTCTTTGGGTGCAAGACTTTCAGAAGTGGTGTGTACTTCCATCCAGGAGGCACGTGATGACTCATTGTTTCTGTTTTTGTGATGTTACCAGCCATTAATGATTAATAGCTAGAAACACTGATTCATTAAGAGTGACAAGAAGGTGAAATTCTAATACAATGACTCCTTCTTTTAATAGCTGAAATACTTCTGCAAAGAGCAACATTCATCTACTGTTTGTCTACCCAGCTGTATAGATCATAGAGGAATGGCAGGAAACAATTCTTTAATCTTTCTCTTAGTTTTCAAAACAGTGAGCTGTATTCCATCCTCCATAAGTGACAGATGAGTTTTCTTTTTAATCACTATTAACTTAAGAATTTAAATTTGATTACTTTTAATTAATTGATATCACCACATCTTTAGATTAGTGGGTTCTCCAAGTTGAGTCCTGAGTCCTTTGGATACATCCCTAGAAGTCCTGACAAGATGTTCCAGGTTCACTTTGTGTGGTTTGTTCCCAGACCTCTCTTTCTGTGTGTATGCATTTGTGTTTGTGGTGTGAGTTTTAAGCAGGGAATGTTATTTTAATACCACAATTTGGGCTTAGGGATGCTTATTGCTACTGGCTTAGTCATTGTTCGCATAACTTCTTTTTAGTTTTTATTCAGATACATCCACTTAAAATCTAAACCGTGGGATTTTTACGTCACCACATCAGAATATCCTTTCTTCTGCATAGAGACTGCTGGTTCTCAAAGACAGTGTAGATGATAGAATTAGCATAACACAATATTCCTCCTTTTCTGCATTTCATGTTATACAGAAAACAGTCTCAGAGTAGCAACAGCACTACTACCACCATAAATATGATTATTAAAAGTAATTAATATTTTTGCTTGATTTTTCTATTATTTTCATATTTCTTATGCGTCTCCTGTGTCTTCATTGTTAGGGCATGTAGCCATTATGCATTGTACTTTCCACCTTATAGCCCTCATTCACCTCATTTAGCCTTAGATTTCTGAGTAAAAGTATATTTAGTACCCATTGTCAGTCCTTATATTGTTGCCACCCTTATGTTTGTTTGAAGGCCATTTTATGGTAAATTTCTCAGGAAGCATTTATAGAAACAATATTTCTTAAGTTCTTGAATGTCAGTAATAGTGTGTCTATGTCCTTCATATTTGTAGTAAAGTTATTTTATGACTGGATATAAAAAAACTGGCTTACGTTCCCACTTCCTGAGTATCTTACATATGCAACTTCATTTTCTTCTGGTATAAAGTGTCGCTTTGAAGTATGATGACAATCAAATTATATTATAAAAGAGTGTCCATTTTAAGAGACTAGGTCTTTTTTACCTGGATGTGAATCACCAAAGGGTTTTTTCTTTGATATTCAATAATCTTACTAAAATGTCTTGATGTTGGTCATTTATGATTAGTTTTCAGATACTCAGTGTTTTCTTTGAAAATGTCATATCAATTCTTTTTCTATTATATTGTGAATTTTTTTCTGGAATTACAGGTTTTATTGTATTTGTTCTGTTCCCTTGTTTTGGTTTTCTTTTTTGTGGATTCCATATTGATGTATGTTGAGTGTTCTTTGTCTATCTTCTTGTCACTTATGCTTAATTTTTTTTCTTTTTCCTTCCTTTCTCCCTCCCTACCCTACTTTCCTTCCCTCCCTCCTTCCTTTCTTTCTTTTTTCTTTTTGATTTTTTCCTCCGTTTTATCTTGTATTTCTCTTTAAGCATTTTCTATGTCTCTTAAAGCATTCTTTGGTCTTGCATTTCTTTTTAATATTAATTTTTGAAATTATTGTTTTCTTTATAACTCTTTATTGAGTCCTATCAAAGTTTCTCTTAACTTTTTAAATTCTGATTTATGTTATTTCATAGGTTATATTATATTCTTAATGTTTTTAGTTTAGTTTCTATCTTCCAAAAACTTGTTAGAACTTCTTATCTGTTATCTCCTCTTCTATTCTTTTCGTTCTGATGGGTTTATATAGTTTTTAGTCCTCTTCTTATATTTTGTGAGAATTAGGTAGAAGAAAATAACAAAGACATATATTCAATCCACAATATTTAATCAGCTTCATTTTTCTTGTGGATTTGTTTTTTCCTTATTGATTTACAAGAATTTTCTTTCCAACTCATTAATTAATCTTTCATTGCTTATGTGTCTTGCAAATATTTACTTTTAGTAAAATATCATTAAAAAAATCTTATTACCTGATGTATTGCGATTTTAATTTCAATGTCTTATCCTTTCCCTTTATGGTTTATGATAATTTATGTCTTGTTTAATAAATTCTTTCCTACTTCAAGGACATGACAATATTTTCCTATGTGTTCTAGAGCATTTAAAGTTTGCTTTTTTTTGTCTTTTTCGTGACTGGCACTCAGCCAGTGAGCACACCGGCCATTCCTATATAGGATCCGAACCTGCGGCGGGAGTGTCACTGCGCTCCCAGCGCTGCACTCTCCCGAGTGTGCCACGGGCTCGGCCCAAAGTTTGCTTTTCATGTTTATATTTTAATTTATCTTGGATTAATTTTTTGTGTCATGTGACACAGGAATATTTTCCTCCCATGTGGATAGCCATTTTTAGCTGAAGAGTTTATTCTTTTCTCTTGGTTTGTGATACCACCCTAGCACACACCAAGTTACCCCTTTTTCATATGTCTTTTTATGAGGTCACTGTTATTCTCCATTTGTTTCTCTCTGAATTGATACCACACTTTTAATTACAAGAGCTTTATAGTAATTCTGAAATATGGTAGATGAAATAGTTGCTCCTTATTCTCTTGATTTGAAATAATCTTGGTTATTCTTGACCTTTACCTGTCTAAGATCTGTAAACAAACAGACAAACAAACTCTGTTGCAATTTTGATTAGAATGGCCTTGGATTTAATGATAAATTTGACTTATTTTTATTCACTTCTATTTTCTCCATAAAGCCGACATATAGTGTCCTCCCATGGAGCATTTCCAGAGAAGTTTAAAAAAGAATATATACATATTATGCCCCCCCCCACATACATACACAATCAATATTTGCATGTGTTTGCATAAATGGGATGTGTGCAGAAATATATATATAAATTGGTGACAGTCAATGTTTCTGGGGAAGGGAACTAAGGGATTGAGATCTGAACTGAGAGAGAGCTGTACTTTACACTGTCAATTTTATTTTATCTTGTACATGTATTATTTTGTCTATTTAGCAATCTTATTTGAAGTCTACAGTTAACTGGCCTAAATGAACATCTTAATTATGACAGGTGATTGCTGTGAGAATTTGTTTTCTATGATACCTTCTACCATTTAATGTACAACACCAGCAACTCAGAAATCCCCAGATAGAGGGTCTAAAATAATTATCCCAGTTTTCTTACTAAGGGTGACTATAATGTCACTAAAATATATTAAATGGAAGAAAATAAATTATGCAAATGTCTCTGATAATTCATAAGTTGGCTGCATTAATCAGGACCTATGTTTTATTCACTTTTCTTTCACCAACAAGGAGTTCAGTGACTCATATATATAGGTCCTTAATAAGTATCTTCTAAATAATTAACTTGTAAGTAAGCACATTCAAAAATATTAATAGATATTTTGAGGGTGGTGTGTAGTGGTTTGTTGTGGGGTATGATACAGAACCTGGAACACAGTAAGTGCTCAATAAATGTCAGCTATTACATTTCTCACACTAACCTAATTCTCCATAGGATTTTTTGCTAATGACTTGGGCGAAGATAGAAGAGATAATTATCATCTTACTGAATTTCACCACTTTGAGATGTATAGAAAGGTCTTCATAGTCTGGTTCAATGTGCTAAATATAATGAGGTAGAATTTAAGTGTTTAATATCCTGAAAATGAGTTGAAACACAAATGATCAAGGACAGGATGAAAGCAGAATTTTCTTAACAGCCACACATGTAAAAAATTTTAAGGAGTTTTAGTAGGGAGTAAGTCTCAATCTGGCTTACCAGTATGCTGTGGCCACTAATGAAGGTCATGCTGTCATAAGCCATATTGAAATAAATACAGTTTCTACGATGAAGAGAGTGATAGTGGTGCTCTGTTAGGCAGAGATCAACTATACCTAAGTGTTTATTATGGTTGATCCTAAACATCACACTTCTTAAGAAACTTAGGCTTGGAAGCATATTCAAAGAACAGAGAAAATGATTCATGGAAGATATGATAGCTATCTTCAAATATTTGAAAGCAAATCAGGTGATGAAGACTTTACGACAGACTAAAGAAAAAAAAAAAAGAACAATAGATCAATATAAGAAAGAAATTCCAAGTAGTCCAAATGTAGCCAAGCTGTTTTAGAATTATAGATCCATGACAATACTCAATGATAGTGTTCACAACCACATGTTGGGATTGTTGGAGAGGGTTAAGGAATCAGTTAAGGCGCTGTATAAAAGAACTTTAAACTGGAAATTTTATATTCCATGGTTTATTTTGACATAGTACAGCATGACTTCAGATGTGATTATATTTATTACTGGGAAAGATTGCCATCACCTGCCTTGATTAATGGACTTGCTCAATAGAATTCAACTAATACTGCTCTGAACTCAACAAATACTATTTTGAGTCATATAAAATAGATAAAACAAGGGGTTGTGCAATGTTTTGCCATAGTGGAAAACATAGAAAGTGATTGAATCAAACCAAGTGTTCAAACTTATTCCTAGTTTGACAGTAGTTCTATGTTACTGGGTCAGTCATAGAGTTGACCTGTGTGCCTGATACCCACCACATTGTCTGACACATGGTGGGCACTATTTGTTGAAGGAATGAATGACTAATTTGTCTCATTACTTGATTAATGTTCACCAGCTTGTAATCTGCTTGAGGAACAGAGAAAGCCAATTCCAAAGGTGCCAGTTAGTTAGATCACCTTTTAGGACTTTCCTCACAAATTTCCTACTCTTGGAGAAGGTATTATTAGTAGTGGGAGAGGTCATGGAAATAGAAGCCACAGTCACTGGTGGGAAGATCGCCTGGAGTGTAGAGGAAGGCAGCTCTGAGGGCAAAGGGGGAATAAAAATGTTTTAACCTAGATATTCGAGACAGTTCTCCAGAATTGGGGCAATAGGAAGTACTTCAAATTAGGACACTTACTACTTTCATATGAACATTTACAGATTATATTTGGGACTTTTTTGAACTCAGAAATAACATTTCTGTAAACTGTGAGGTAATGTAAAGATGTGAAGAAAATGTAATCATATCAAACAACATAATCCTAAAAACCATCAAAATTCTTCTTATAGAAAGGTAAAACTCTTAAAATATATATTTTAACTGTTTAATTTATTTGGTACTGATTGCCATATGTCGCTGCAGAGACCCGAAAAGCATTGCCAGTTCTTTTTTTACCAATCTGGAGACATTTGATTTTTAGGCCACGTATGGGGAAACGTCTATGATGTCTTATTTGTGTTTCTTACATTCTTATCTAGGGCTATATAAGGAGAGATGACCATACTTCATTTAGTACTGCCTATCAAGATCATTATCAATTAGTAGTACAAGATTAGAAATATGTCACTCTAGATATTTTTTTTGTTTCCAATGACACAGTTTGACCATACTTGGATCAAGGATTAAATTTATTATATCTTTCTAAATGTTATCAGTTTCGTACTCTCAGGACAATAGATTTATGGTTTAAAGGGATTTATTTAAATCCCTTTGCTCTATTTTTTATAGACTGTCATACATCTCTATCTGAAAAAAACTATTTGGAGGAAAAGCATTAATGTAAAATTGAGAGCTTTTCCTTTCTTTGTTTCTCCTCCATTTTCTTTCCTCTTCCATTTTTTTTTCTCCTCTCTCTTTTCTCTTTCTGTTTTCTGACAAGTTGTGTACAAGTTCCCAAACTCTGCTCCCCAAATTCTTTCCCCGAAATCACCAGGGAGTGAACAGACCATAAAATATCATTATTTCCATCAAATCAGAACTGTCAGCACATGTGTGGGCAATACAAGGAAGTTACAAGGGAACATTCATCTTAGAAATGTTTTAGTGTGTGACAAACAGAAGAAATTATTTCTGAGTTTAAAAATAGTCAACACAACTAGAAAAGCATGGAAATATTTATTCATGATTATAAATGTGTTTTTAATGAAAGCCATGGATGTCCAAACACAAACTAAATCATGACAACCCAATGGCCTTTTTTTTTTTTTACAAAAATCATAACATATGTACCATTAATTTGCTAAATGATATGAGTACGAAGAAAGATGAATCAAAAATGCTAAAATCCTTTTAAACACATCATCTAATATAGATATCAACTCAGGAAATGACATTTGAAAATGATCCCTTTGCTTTAATTTGTCTGCTGAGTTTTTGTTACTGTACCTTTACAAATTTCTTTAAAGCTTTAATTGTTATCATTCATTTCAACACAAAACTGCTAGCACTTTGGCTTGAGTTTCTATACAGGACTAAATTCTGTTACATTAGTACATATGTAGGGAGGTATACAATGTCATTTGTAAATATATGAGTCTGAAGAACCATCATAAATATTCTATAAAATAATAAAGTATATAGGGTATATACACCACATAGTATATATAATGGCTGACTAGAAAAAATTATATACCCATCTAATTTATGCTTGTTCCTAGCAACTTCATATTTCCTTTAAATTAAGCTTACCTATTTGGAAAAATTTTTAAGGTTTAAGTTTCCATTCTTAAGAATCTTCAAATCAGATGCCAAATTCATTCTCACTTTCCAAAAATTCACCTCATTCATTCCCAAGAGTCATGGACCCATTTGATATCATACGGAAATCGAATTAAATGCAATAATTTCTAAATAAGATTTTCTTATTGGCAATTTATAACATAGTCATTCTATTGCACCTTTTAAATGAAATTATCAAAATCTAAAAATTAAAATGGTAAGTTTTATAAATAAGATCCCAGGAGAAAAAGGCACTTAAGCCCTACACATGGTTATTCCAGTCTATATTCTCTACAACACCTATCAAATAGAATTTATTTCTGGCCTGCATACAAATACAGCAATGTGCCAGAATAAAGTCAAATCAGAATGCTTATGAAAAAAAAAAAAATCAAGTTGGTCACCAAATGTTTCACATGGCTAGGAAATTTCTTTAGAGACTTCCAATGGAAATCTGAAGCTTATGTTGTTATCATATCAAGTGCAGGAGAGGTATAAGGCTATTGGAGAAATTCCCTTAGTTTATTGGCTAAAAAGTCAAAATAATTGTGGTAACAGTAAAGCTTGACAAGATAATTAAATGAATGATAACAAGATCTCAGCAGGGAAGTGCCCATTAATTAAATTTATTTGGGAGCAAGTTTTCACAAGTATGACCAAATTATCTAATTTTCACTCCCATTAAAAAGTGATAGTCTATAACAACTAATTACTGGAAATGAAGGAAAAGGCCAGTACTTTGAACCAATAACATGGAAGAAAACAAAATTACTAACGTAAAAGGACTGCCATGTTTGACAGCTTCCTAAGAATTCCATCCATCATTTTGTCCTGTGAAAATATTTCAGTGAAACTCGCTGAAAAAAAGAATCCCAGTAATTTCTATGCAGTAGTGTCTTTAAAGCTGGAACACATTTACCACATTCTTCGTATCTTTTATTGACATTAATATGTGTGTCAGTATGAGTATGCCAACAGGTAAAATAACTGTTGTTATAGAATATGTTATAGATATAATAGTTGAGTTTTGGCATTTCAGTTCTGTAAAAAAAATTACTGCCACCCTGTTTTCCTACTCAGTATTACATGTATGGTTGACAGTTTTTAAAAAATTTTGCTGCTGTTTTCATGTTGTACAGATCAAGGAGTCTGAATTAAAGCATTGGTTTGGTCAACTTTTAAATTTGAAATACGGAATGAAATAATCTATACTTAGATTTTCTGCTTTGAACTGCCAGCAAAGTTGTCTCCAAACTGGATACTTTTAATGCTTTAGCAAGTTATGTTCCAATTTGCATAAAAATTAATGATAAACTTGGTTATGTATCTGTGGGAGTTAACTAGATTTTGTTTACAGTCAACATGTTAAATAGAAATTTAAAACAGTGGATTCTGTCACTTTTATATTTTTGACCCCATACTCTAAAACACTAACATGTTGATAAACATTTGGAAGAAATTTTATGCAATAGCAAAACAATGAAATAAAGTACGTTTGGCTTAATATTTGTATAAATTCTAAGCAATCTTGCCTGTTTACAATTTAATCCAAGGCATGAAAATATGAATTAATGAATAATTCCAAAAATATTCTTTTAGTTTAGTTACTTATTTTTTTTCTAAAGGAAATTATCATCTAAATAAATACATTTTAAACACATTAGTTAAAATAGAATAACAATATTCAAAATTTTTCTTGCATTTAAAAATTACGTTTCAGCTTTAAAAACAGTTCTTAATGTTCTGTTTAATAGGACATCATTTTACATTCTGAAAACTAGAGGCTGTAATTATAAAACTAGCAACTAACACTCATTCACAATGATTTTATCACATGACTTCAGAACAGCAATAAAATGTAGGTTGCTTTGTTTCCTGAAAAGCTTATACTACCTTAATTTAGAGAAAAGAATAGGGCCATGCTTTGTTTTCCTAAGTCATTTCCCTAAATTAATATGCAGTAGATGTCAGTTACGATATACATGGGTAGACAGATAACTGTAGAGCAACAGACAGGTAGATAGATATAAATATGGCCATCATTAAAACAGAATGTTTGGTTTGGTCAAGTGAAGTAATGCATATGAAAGTACTCATTCATATCTTATTTTGCTGTCATTTCTGTTTCTGTTTTTATCTTTTGTTTAATTAATATAGTAAAAGATAATTTTCTGATTAAATAAGATTTCAGATGCTAAACAATTATTTTTATTGGTTTCCATTGGCAGTTCACAGTCTAAAAGCATAACCACATCAGGCAAAAACTACATGTAGACCACTCTGGATTTTGAAGACTTTTTCGCTTCTAACAGAGATTTTTATTTAAAATCATGGAGCAATATCTACAACTTACCGACAGTTAATAATTGGGAGAGGGAACTATAATCAAAGAAATTCCTTGAAATAGATTTTTATCTTTTAGTTTCAGTTTAATGTCCTGCTCAGCACTTTTAAATTCTCTTGGAAGGATAATTTTCTATCCATTACTTTATGATAGTTTAATCACCCTTATATTATGAACCTAGCTATTTTTGTTTCACAAAATATTGCACATTTACTTTCAGTAGATCTTTTTCTTTGATGATCATAATTGTAACCTATGTGTCTAACTGAAAACAATTGGCACTTTATTTCTATAACACCTTCACATAAGAGGTATTTAAAAATACAAAGCTAATATTTTTCTTGATTTCCTGGAGCTTACAAATTCATAATGTTAAAACACAATGTTAAAGTTTCATGAGTTTCTTCTCAGATGAGATTTGCCTTTAAATACATGTTTGTGTTTTCTGTAGAAGTCACCTATATGTCTTCAAAAACCCGACTGGTCTAGAAAAATGCGTCTTTGAGACAGTCATGTTTCTTTTGTTGTTTTTTTTTAAAAAAAGACAAAACAGCAATAAACATTTTAGCTCTTTAATGAGCAAAGATCATGTCTCTTATCATTGAACTAATAGTCATTATCCAGATTATCTTTATTTCACGCAATGACCAGTGACATGGCCAAGATGTACAAAGTCGTTTCCATCAAGTAGTATACAATTTTTTTTTTTTTTTTGTATAATAAGCTTTCATTCTTGAAAAAGAGTAACTGGAAAGAAAGGTTTCTGTTACTGCAGTTAGTTTGTCAGAGAAAGTTCTTTGCATTATCTTACAAACTATCAAAATTGCTAGTCATCTGAAAAAATGTAAAAAAAAATCACATAACTTTAGTCTAATAGAAATATAGTACAGGTAAGAGAGAAAGTATTTATCAGGATGTGCTCTTTAAGTCCATCTCATTTTTTTTAATATAAATGTACATCTGATTACATATACAAACATTTGGAAAGGTCTGTGATATACTGTTACTGGTAAACAACAGGGGGATGAAGAGTTTCCTGTGGTCTTAGAATATTCATTTAAAATCACACATAACGTGTAAGACTAAAATCTTCCAGGTGTTGACTCTTCTAGGTTCTGCATCTACATTGTACTCTACTGAGATTACATGAGTAAATTCCAGTGAACGGACCTCAGTGAGAAAGATAGGTGATGTGAAGAGTGCCATAACTTTATGCTGAATTATTATTAGTAAACATTTTGTCATGCAACATGAGTAAATCAATTAACTGAGAACTGTAATCAGTGTGGTAATATTGGGGGCATCCTCATATCATAAAAGACTGTTGCAAGTAACTCTTTGGACACACTTCACCTTACCAAAAGAAACAAAATACAGAGTAACGAAAACCACAGCAAATTGTAGATCCTGTAATACATGTCCAATGAGGGCTATATTTCTATAAATTATTTAGATGGCAATGAAAAGAACATTAAAAACACAGGAATTTTTTTTCTGGGATTCAGATCAGCGAGTATTCACCACTGTTCCTATAGTTTCTTCAAATACCATTAATAACTAATACCTTCTATTATTGAAACTACCATGAACTATTTTATTGTAATTTCTTTTGCCCCTTAAAATCTTCTTTAGGTTCTGCCAATTGATGGAGGAAGCTTCTATTAAAAACTCCAATGGGATGAGAGGAATTTTAATTACGGCTTAATCAGCAGCACAGCCACCAAGCATAGAAATTATCATGCACATCGTGCTAAAAATATCCAGTTTCCTTTATCCCCACAACTTTATACTGACAGCACTTATGTGATAATGTTGTACCTGCCAGTCTTTAAACTTCTTTGTTTTACTGGCAAATTTCAGCATGAGCCTCTGCTAAGGCCATTAACAGCATTGGTGCTTTGTATACTTATCCAAATATGTAAATATGGTCTACACAATAAAACAGCTCCAAATAAAAACTGGTGAAAATTATCTGACATTCCATTGGTGTGTCCCTTGTGCATATTCATAGCTGTTTTTTTATTTTTAATTTTTTTTATTTCAGACACAGTTCTTTCCTGTTTGGTGTTCCACATGCCTAATTCCATTATGTAACTTAAATCTTCAAAAAATTAATTCTTGAATGTGAATGAAAAAGTATCATTCAGAACAACTGCTTCAAGCAATTGAAATTTGTCTTTAAAGTTGATTTGTGTATATATATACAATTCATATTTTTCAAAACCCCCAAAGTTCTTGATATGTATATTCACATATTATTCCTTCTTATTTAAATAGTAAGAGTCTTGTAGGTTGAAAGCCAAGGAATCTTCAGTAATGTTATACTGCAATCCATCAAAAAAAAATAGTTTCTCTCATCTGGCTATACCCTGGTTGTTGAATGTGAGTGGGGATGGGGATGCGGATGGGGCAGAGTATTGTTCTGTCCTCCAGTAAATGTATTGAATGTGTGTAAGGGCTGGATCCCTGGTATAGTGTTGGGAATCATTGTAATGGTGTTGGGCGTCATTAAGGGAACATCATCAGGTGACCTCCTCATAGCTAGTGTGTAATCTGGGGGACAGGCGGTCCGAAGAACCACCTCATGTGGATGGATGGATTCACATTCATGATCCAAATCAGTGTGCTTCATTTGAAGGGACATAATTTCCTCTTCTTGTGCATGGGTCAGATCGTTGGTAGTAGTGCGCTGAGGGCTGCATCTCCTGTGAACATCATGTCTCCTCTTATCCTTTTTGTAATACAGGGCTGCAAAAGCCAAGATGTTCAGAAACAGCAGTGATGCTCCAACTGCAATAGTGACACTCAGCTCTGTTGAATAGTCCCTCTGATCCACTGAAAATGGACTCGGTTGTTGTTTGGGATCATCCTGCTTGGCAGTGGGAAAGGCTGATGTGACAGGTATGGAATTTTTTCTTGTAGGTCTGAAAGTGATGTCGGTTGATGGCACTTTAGTTGTTGTTGAGGTATACTGAGAAATGTCATTGAGATTATGCAGATGAGGTACCAGCTCCAACCAGAGGTTCACCTTATTGGCTCTGTAATGTTCTTTAACTCTTGGTTTTAATCCAATATGGAGATAAAGTTGGTCTTTCTGTGAATATCTGGTCCATGCTACTTCTTCAAAGCGGTTGGGTTTGGTATGGATGAATTTTGTGTCTTGAGGGACTGGTTGATTTGGGTCACTAGGAAGGAAAAAAGAAATTATGAGAACAAAATTGTTTTATTCATTTTCTTAATCAAAATAGTACTGGTTGAACATCTAATTGAAGAGGCTTTAGACTGTGTTTTAACATCAACTTGGGTCAGTTTAGAAATTTAATTCTGGGCCGAGCCCGTGGCGCACTCAGGAGAGTGTGGCACTGGGAGTGCAGCAACGCTCCCGCCGTGGGTTCGGATCCTTTATAGGACTGGCCGGTGCACTCATGGCGGTGCACTCACTGGCTGAGTGCCGGTCACGAAAAAGACAAAAAAAAAAAAAAAAAAAAAAAAAAAAAAAGAAATTTAATTCTAATAGGCAGTTTTTCAGATGGGTGATAATATAAGACAAGTAAGTCTCACATTCTTGTTCTCTTTGCCCATTTAGAGATGGGCTACCATCTACCATAAGATGTAAAAAAAATCATTTAAATATTCATATACATATGAGTTGTCTCCAAGGTAAAGTAGCAGAGATGGCATGAAATAGTGGAAAGGACTTGGGATTTGGAATTGGCAGATGAAGGTCTGAGTCCTGGTACTGCTACATACCAGACATATAAACATCTATAAGTTCTCAGAGCCTCAGGTCTCTTCTGTTGAAATTGGATAAATAATACCTGACCTACCTACCTCACAAGGTAGGTGGAAGGATCAAAAATCATACAGTATTGTGAATTAAAAAGCATTATAAAACAATGTGCTTCTATTGAACAGCAATAATAATGACCTGTATAACTTAAAAACCAAAAACATATTTAACTGTTGAGTAATACAAAAGTCTTTCTTCACAAGCTTCTAAAAAGCAAGAACTAATAAAGCTAAGACTTTTTGAAATACAATACAAAATTAATTTTTAACAAAGAAACTTAATACTATATATTGCTGGTATTAATCTAATTATTGGGGAACTAAATATGTATTATTTTAAAATGCTTGAAAGAATATTTTTATTAATATTATAGCAAACTTTATTCCTTAGGTACATACCCAGTTTTAGCAAAATTTGTCCAGTAAGTCATTACAACTGCACTCAGCATCACATCATTTTTGGAGAAATTGCAAGGAAATAACTCTGTAGGGCCAATCATGGGGATTCCCAGGACATAGGGAACCTCATCTCCATGGGCGGCATCAGCCCAAGCCGGAACCTGATCAGTTTGGCAATGATGGTAAAAGGCATAGAAGTATGTTGGTGAACCAAAGTTTGAATGAAGATCTGCTGTTGCTACAGCTGGTGCCACCCACTGATGGTCTGTAAACAAAGCCAATAATGTCTTCCTTCTGGTTTCAGGGTTATGACGGTCAGCCCAGTCAGTATACATGAATTTAATGGTTTCTCTCAAAACATCTTTGCCTTCAGGATATCCATATAAATTATCAACAAAATTGGAAACAGCAAAGTCAAAATCACTAGCTGATATACCATCATCACTATCTACTATATTTTCAACAAATTTTAACCCTTCTCCTTGGTTAACTCCTAACATTATATCATAGTTGAGAAACTCTCCTTGCTCCATCAATATCTGAGGGTCATCTGGTATCACATCACCATCAATCACAGGTCCAAAGGCTATGTGGTATCGGGCTGGTTGAATATCTTGGTCAACAAGTTCTTTGTAAGGCTTCTTCTGTAGGCATTCCACTAACTCTACGGTATCTGAAACATTGCAACCAACTTTTGTTGCCAACATTCTAGCATATTTTGCAGGTTGGAAACTAACAGCCCAGCTGGAAAGGGCTGTTCCACTTTGAGCTATTGCTCGTTGAAAAAGTCCTACGGAAAAATCAACAAAGAGTTTCAGTTGATCTTTGAATAATGTTGTAAAACAATGACATCTGATACTTCAGACATGTATATAAAAACCCAGATACAACTCAAGAAACAGGGAGATAGAGACATTTTTGCTCAAGAGAAGGTAGACAAAGTCACCTCCAGGGTATAGTGAATCAAAGAGGTGGACCTAAGTTGTGTGCTTTGACTGGCACCAGCTTTAGGGATCAATAGGTATAAATTGTGCAGAGTCTCAAAGAGGCAGTAAGAAAGGAGAAGAGAAGTTGTAAATACTAGTGGTAAAGAGTTGCGAATATTTTCTTCAAGGAGCATGTAAACAATTGTATTATTATCAGTGCCAACCAGATGGGGCCAACTGTCTCTTTAACTCTCCATCAGACTCTATACTGTCTTTTTGAGATATTTCTTCCAATTTGCCTCCATCTGCCCTTCTTCAAAATGGCTCTGTATGTTTTGTTTCAATCAGATTTTATTTGAAAAAAAATTATTAAAGGCTCATACAACTACGGAGGCTAGGGATTTGTTAATACCCTGGGGGTGACTCTGAAGGCACAGAAAACAGAATATCACTTTAGACATACTCTTTCCAGATCTTCATGTCAGACATAGTATGCTGAATATTCATCTTTCAGAAGAAGACATAACATTTGAAGTGTTTTCACTAGGTTAAAGAAAAAACCATCAGCAGAAGGATTTGAGGGGGGCGGGTTGATTTAACTTTTTCTATTGTTGAATGTGCACTGCCACATTTTATCATAAAAGATAAAAAGTACACAGTCCACTGCTTTTTATTTAATTGTATTTAAGAATTGTAAATTATGGCCCCATATGCAGTTTGATAAGAGCTGCATACCATTCTAATTTACAAATGCATTTCATCTACTTATTAGAATATTTTCTAATAAAATTCTAGTTTTAAAAACATAATTTATCAATTTTCTTTTTAAAATGTACTTTTTAAAATCAATTTCCAAATACAACTTTGTAGTTCAGTTATTTAAACATATACTCAATTATTCATATGTTTAATGAGATAAGAACTCTTTTCACAAAGGTGTTAAAATGGTGTTTGAATTAGAAGTAATGTAAGATGTTCCCAGATAAATTCTAAAAATATTCAAAAAGTCAAACAATACTAATTTAAATTTGTTTTGGTTTTCTGACATTTTTGTGAATATATTTTTAGTTTAATAGAGCAAAGTATGCTAGAGCAAATGATACAGATACAGATAATTAAAAAACTGTATAGGCTGTTTGTCAACATTTGCTCAGAGAAATATTTTGCTAGTTAAAAATTTATGACTAAAATAAACCTGGTGATTTCTGATATTCTTTCCCATTTCAGGGGCTCAATGACATTAACAGAATATAGAAAAAAAAAATTCAGGGGAAAATGCACACTATGTTAAATATTGCCTGAAATATGCCACCTGTATGGTATTAGGGAAATAATATGTTTATCATTAGTGAGAGTGCTTGTTATGTATATGAAAGATGGGATTGACTTATGGTACATGTAGACCTGAGCATTGCTGTAGCTTTTTTTGTGGTATTTAAAGCCTTTAAAGCTTATGTCTGCATTGGAGGCAGAATCAGTCTGATGATTTCAAGGTGATCTTCTGATTTCAAGAAGATGCTTCTGAGCATCTCCTGATAAAATCCAGCAGCTCAGTCTGGAGATAGGTTTAGGACTAGACCAAATCAAAGTCCATGTTTCTGGCCAGGTATGGGCAGATTTCCTTGAAGAGTATGATGGAATGCTATATTTTCAACTGTTTGCGTAAACCATTTCCCACTATTTATCACACTGTCAATCAATGAATTCCAGTGTTAGCTGATGAACTAACTGATTTGTCTTTTTCTCTAATGCTATTGTGATACTGGCTGACACTGACTTTGGTGCTCATTTTTAATCAGATGACCCTGCAAAGTCTATACAGGTTGCCTAATGTTAACCTAGTTGCATATTGGTATTTGTATAGTACTCAGACTAGAACAATCTATGTTTAATTAAAGTTTGTTATTTCAAAACAAGCTATTTTATTACAGACCAATATCTCCATGCAATGAGAACTGTTTTTATCTGTGTCATTTTGTCTTCTCCAATCAGAATCCTTCTAACATAAATGAGATGTTATGCAAAATATGTTAATAAATTAAGTCTATATTAATATATAATTCTCCAAATGTATATACTCATTTAACTTCTGCCTGTTCTTTTGAAATTCCACATTAATGTATCTTTGATACCAAAGACAAATATCCCGTGTCTAGGATTCCATATGATAAAACTCAGTCTTACAATTAAGATGCTTCATGAATTAAACTTGACAGTGCATACTTTCTGCAAATATATAAAATGACAATAAAAAAGAAAAAACAATACAAGATGGCCTATATTGTTGCATAGTCTCTATCTTCCTCTCTGTTATGTATAAATGATGAAGAAAAAGTATTTGGTTTGCATACTTCTCTAACAAAATTCTTCTGTTCTTGTGGATATTTCAAATTAATAATGCAGTTAGAATGGGTGATTAAACACATGGTAAAATGGATTTGGAATCCATAAAGAACAACATGATGAGCCTTGGACAGGCACTTTGGAAAAAGGATGTCAAAGCTGAAAATGGAAACAAGAAAAATATTTCATGGATTTAAGCAGCCTCAGTGCTTTATGCTGCTTTGCCAAGCTTTAGGGGGAAAAAATAACACTTTGGAGTTGAAAATAGAAAAAGCACAAAATCAAATATATTTTTCTTTTTAATCAAAAGCTCTACTAGTGACC
The DNA here is from genome assembly GCF_027409185.1 of Cynocephalus volans. Classification (NCBI taxonomy): domain Eukaryota; kingdom Metazoa; phylum Chordata; class Mammalia; order Dermoptera; family Cynocephalidae; genus Cynocephalus; species Cynocephalus volans. The sequence continues at coordinate 98,966,007 of NC_084460.1, read as the reverse complement.
TGATGCTTTGACAGTTTTGGATCATGCATGCAAAATAAACATCCATTCCCTACTCAGACTGCAAGTAAAATCACCTGTTTCCAGACAAACTAGCTTACAACTGCTTTGTTAGCTTCATACAAATAAATGGTATAAAATGTCTATTGCCTTAAAAATAGATTATATACAATCCCTGTGTTAAAAAAACTCATCTTTGATTTTGATTACTCAGTAAACAGAGATGATGAAACTGTGGATGTCTTTGGCTGATCTTCCTCAAAATCACCCTTTGAAGGAAAGAAAAAACACTGTAATGCTAACTGTTTTGCAGTGCGCTTGAAAGGGCATCCTTACCAAGCTCCATAGGAGACAAAGAATTTGATGAAAATTTAAACATGCATAGAAAAGCTGAAGAAACATAGTGTAAAACAGTTATTGAGTTCAACCTTCAACACAGTTTGAACAAAGAAATATATACAGAGCATCACATTATACTGATGGTGGTGGCATGCAGACACCAAAATTGTCAAAATTTGCAACCTGCATAATACCTTTGGTTGAATTGCTCCAACGGTTACCTTCAGAATAATGGGATAAAGTCAGCAGATTGACACATGAACCCCCAGCACCAGATCCAAAAACAGTGATTCTTAAGGGGTCACCACCAAAGAATCCAATGTTCTCACTAGTCCATCTTAAAGCCTGTATGAGATCAAGGAGTCCATAGTTTCCTTTTGCAGCCTGATCCCCTGTACTCAAGAAACCTGGAAAATAGAAACAATAGGACACCTTAGAACACCATTTTGACTTGACATGAATCAAATAGACATCAAATTTAAATACAGTGAAGCCTGTGTTAATCAAGGTGAGCACAGCCTAAGTTCTAAAGTAGAAATTATTACCCACTAGAATAAAACAAAAGTTACTTTAGAAAGAATCATAGTGACTGAAACCTGACAAAATGTTTATCTTACCCCAATGCTTCTCAAGTTATCCAGGTACATAACTGGGCAGATAAAGGGAATGAAAACATTCCAAAAAACCTCAAGGGGCACATTCCAGAGGCCAAGTTACTATGTGGAGACATTTGGAAAATATTGTGGAGCATATGAAAATGTACATTTTGTATAAAACAGTGTGTAAGTCCTCAAGTTACTCTTTGTCTAACATGATTGAAATTTAAGGTGTGTATCAGAGTGCGAGGAAGTAGAGATGTAGAGCAGGAGTGTTTTTCTAAGACTTGTGGGAAAAGGGCGAATTCTATAAAATTATACTGTGTACAACTCTTTGCATGTATATGTGTATGTACATTTTTATCAGTGATGGTCAATGATTAAGAAAGAATCACTGGGCTAGAGGTAATTTGAGATCACATTTTGGAATACCTTGATATGCCAAACTAAGGAGAGTTGCTCAATTATCAAACAGTGTAGAATAGTGGAAGGTTTTTGAAAAGTTCAAGACTCATATTATTTCCGGAATGCTCAAAGCTCTGCTTTATGGTGAATCTGAAAATAAGGAGGCATGTATGTTGAATAATAGAGAGAATGGAGATAGGGGAGAGATGGTAGGTAAGGAGCTAAATTAACAGAATGGCAAAGACAATTGAAAAAAGGAAATGAATGTAGAAAACATGGTGGCAGTAAAAGCTGAGTGACTTTCTCATATAAGGAAATTGTAGAGGGAAGAGGCAAAGGTATTACTTTTGCAGTACTTTAAACATATTCATTCATTCCAACGGCTTAATAGCTTTTATAATGTGTTTATTACAACCTGTAAAATAGTCATCTATCCTTTAATATATTTCTGTATTTGGTATAAAAGAAAAAGTAGAAAGTGTTTCATAAAATATTTCATTTTATGAACTACTTAGGTAGAAAATATTTAGAGTCATATTACCTATATATTCATTAATTATACTCAGGGATGAAATCTCCAATATCAGCAAGTTAACAGAGCTAATTTTTTAAAAAATTAAGGTGTGTATCAGAGTGGGAGGAAGTAGGGTAAGTAATAAGTAGAACAGGGGTAGTTTTTAAGAAATTAGTTTTTTCTCTTATTGCAGACCCATTATAGAAACTCAACAAATGGGTAAATGTTTGTGATAAAAACTATTTTATTCAATTTGAAATATACCTCTTTATTTTATAAAATAAGCTAAGAAGTCAATTGCATTTGTGAAAACCATATTATGATAGCATTGTCTATCTGTTGAGTAAATAAACCTACAACCAAAATAATTATATGGACAAAACTTCTTTAGAGTCATTGTAGGAAGCAATAAAGTCCAATCATCTGAAATAAATTTGAAAAATTTGAAGAAAGAAAAGTAGTTTTCCTACATGATCAAAAATTCAAAGAAACAGAAATACAGTGTATGTGTATATGCCTGTAGATACTATCTTTGAGACTGAGGTTAAATTTTTAAAAATATATTCCAAATAAATGTATCTTTCTGGTCACACCCATTATCTTTTCTTGAATTTTCATAACAATTCAAGGAAATTTTCATGGCGTCTTTTTACACGGAAACATTTTCAAACACTCAATATTCATATAAATTAAAGCATAATAAAATATAAAACAATAGTATGGCAGGAAACTCTTTTAACTTTATTTGCTATTACATGAACTTTGGTATAAGGCAGAACCATTAGTTTAAATTCCTGAAGGATTCTGTTACAAATATTTTGATCTATAAAGACAGATCGATAGTACAAACCCTGAAAACAACATTATGGAAGGATTACTGAACATTACAAGGGAAGGACTCTTGAAGAACAAAAGAGGGGTGTGATTGTGTGTGTGCTCGTGAGAGAGAGAGAGAGAGAATAAGAACCCAATACTCTAGATAATTTATTACCTATAATTCTATATTACAAATATACTCTGATAAAATTTGATTTCTGAATGTGGCTTATGTCACTCAGCATGGAACAAGGATTTATAGTTAATTCCTCTTGAAATAATATTGAATAACTCTAGTTACCATCAAATGAATCTTTACATCTATATGGAATTTACTTACTAATAAAATAATTATCCAATCTGTAGCATGTGGAGAATCATAGTAATAAGACAATTATCTCTACATTAACTAAATATTATCTCCTCTATAATTCCAGTTTTAGTTGCACGATTTTGACCACTATGGTAGATTGGTCAAATAGCTTTGTATCTGCATAACAATACTGTAAAAACATATCTAATCTCTGAAAAGCAACTTCTATTTTATAAATAGTTTAAAGAAATCTTATAGCAACTTCAAGAAAAAGATTTCAACAAAATCGGTTCAGTTCCAAAGTTGCACTATTAAATAGCATGGAAGATAGAATAAATCATCAGGTTAAAGTTATTGTGTCCTAGGTTTGGAATGTCCAAGATAACTCTGTCAAACTCCATTTTTATCCTTTAGTTCTGAATTTCCTTCACTCATGATTCTATTTCATGTGCATGTTGAAGTCTATCTATCTACCTATCTATCCGTCTATATCATCCATCTGAAACTAACATCGTTACAGTGAATTTAGAGAACCACTTTGAGGTTTTGCTAGGAAAAAACGATAGCTGCCATCTTTATTAAGGCCAGCTGACCAATCAAATGACATCACTTGAGACCTGGTAGAGTGATGAATTCTTTGATTCCTGATGCTATATTCACACAAAATGCTATGGCTTCGCTAAGGGCACAAAATAAGGGAAGTTAAATAAATTGCTGCCTCAAAAGAGACACAGTTTACTAATAACTACCTATAAGATATGCTTGGCAACATTCTTTATGTCTTGCTATCCAGTGAAGTATTTATTTAAAATTCTTTTTAAATCAACTTAGCTGCTATGTCCTTAACAGCAGGAGTGTTTCAGACCACTCTCGCCATAACTTTACGTGGACTGCTCAGCAACAGTCCAGCCATGAGGGACTCAATTATACAGAGACCTGAAAGTGCTGCTTACTTCATGATTACTTTGGAGTAGAAGCTTTTTTCCTTAATGTCACTTAAATCATTCCTACTAGATTGTCACTAACTTCATCTGGCTTTTCCTGGTCTTTAATGTAAGCTCCTACAATGTGTGACCGATTGCTGTCCTAACACATTGACATTATTATTATTATTTTTAAGATAGAACAATCATGACTATAAAAACAAACTCTTACTTTTTCAGAAGAAAGCAGCAGACTTTTCCCCAAAAACAACCAATTATTTAATTTGCTTAACTCATAAATATAAAGCCCTAAAAAAATTGGTGCTTTTAAACTTCAGGCTAACTGTCAAAATTCATAAATGCAATTATGCTGAGAATTATCTCACTGGTTCATGTATCCACTACAATCGTCATTCAACTATGTGTTCAGATAAAATTTATTTAATATAATTTTTCCCACTTGAAAATTAATTCTATCAAAACAAATTTCCAATTGTTCCTACATGGAACTGCTAGTTCTACTGGTTTGATTAAATCTACTGAGCAGGTCTAGCTTTAATTTGCCGTTTACCTAATCTAGTAACTAGGATTAGGTGTTAGAGAAAAACCAGACAATTGGGTCCATAGGTCCTTGGAATCGAAAAATCAGACCAGGCCTAAGATAAATTGGGCTGGGAGAAAATAAATAAAAAACAAATAATTTCTGTGACTAAGGTACTGGCTTCAGCTACTGATGCATACGAAACTCAGATAGTTCTCTCATAGGTAGACCCTAAGGAGTATGGGAGAAGCTAATTTAAGTTATCAGGTAGCAGACCTATAGCTTATTTGTTGGCCCAGCTTATTTTCAGTTCTTTTATAATACAACTCTATATGCAATAGTATTAGAATGTTAAAACAAACAAACAAACAAACAAACAAACAAACAAACAAAAAACACCAAAGAGTATTCAAAGAGGAACCTGGGATCAGGAAAAATGCAGACTGTTTACATTTGAGATGACATCTAGAATGTCAAAAATTTAATATGTCGGTGATTCTATACTGTAGATTATAGATGTACTTTCTTTATTTTGGGGGGGACTGGGGAACAATATTGAATAGTTCAATATAGACACTGAATGTCTATGTTTGTAGTGGTTAATTTCTGGAAACATTAAATAGAACATAATTTTTTTTTGAGTCCACACTATGTAGTTCTGCTATAGAGACGTAGAAAATAAAGTGCTGTTGCCTGGATACAGATGACTGTGGTTAGTTCTTTGAGTCAAATTGCTAAGTAGTTCAAAATAGAGACCATACTGAGCACTAAAGAGCCAGCCTTGCAGACATGAGACTTCGAATGAGAGTGAGGCATCCTTCTAGGGACTTGGGAATATGGATCAGAAAAATAGCTCATTAAGGATTTTGCATCTTACATATAAAAGGATTTAAAACTGTGGGATTAAAACCTTAAATCTGTCCTGCTAAAAATGCAACTTGAAATCCCATGTGCTAATTCTATCTTTTCAGTTGCCAAGTCCAGTCATTTCTTCTTTTGCATTCTCTCTCTGTCTTTTGCTTTAAACCTCATGTCATTGACTTATTGTATGTTTTCTTCTTCAACTCTTGAAATCCTTCTAATTGATAAAACTTCTGACAAACAGTTATCTTCTATTCTTTCACAGACTCACTTTTGAAAAACATTTTGTTCTAATAGAGGGACACTGCTATATGAAAACAAAATCCTCATGTTAACACATGATTGGATAATTTCCATTTATTTCCCTTTAAGTCAAGATTGTTGAAAGTATGATGTTTTGAAATCTCCGATACTGGATATTTATGGCCAAATGATTCTCTACAAAGGTGCCAAGACTACACAATGGCGGGAAAGTACAATCTGTTCAACAGATCATGTTGGTAAAACTAGATATCTGCACACAAAAGAATACAGGAGGATCCTCACCTTATAACATACAAAAATTAACTCAAAATGAATTAAAAACCTAAATGTAAAATCTAAAAATATTAAAATCCTAGATGAAAACAAAGATTAAGAGCACCAGGACAATGAATTTGGCAATGATTTCTTGTATATTACTATAAGTACAGGTAACAAAATAAAAAATAGAAAAATGGGACGCTATCAAAGTTAGAAACTTCTCCATATCCAGAGAAACAATCAACAGAGTGAAAAGGCAACATACGGAATGGGAGAAAACAATTGCAAATCATATATCTGATAAAGCATTAATATCCAGAATATATGAAGAATTTCTACAACTAAACAAAAAAACTCCAAATAACCTAATTTAAAAATGGGCGAAGTACTTAAGTACACATTTCTCCAAAGAAGATATGCAAATCCCCACAAAGCACAGGAAAAGATGTTCACCATCACTAATCATTAAAGAAATGCCAATCACAAACCCTCAATCACCTCTTACCCATCAGCATCACCATTATGAAAAGAACAGAAAATTATAAGTGTTGGTGAGAATATGGAGAATTTGGAACCCTTGTGTTGGTGGGAATGTAATGATATAGCCATTATGAAAAATAGTATGAAGATTCCTGAAAAAATTAAAAATAGAATTACCATATGATCCAGCAATTGCTCTTCTGGTTATATACCCAAAAGAATTCAAAGCAGAATCCTCACAAGATATTTGCAAGCCTTTGTTCATTGCAGCATTATTCATAATAGCCAAGAGTTGGAAGCAACCCAAATGTTTATCAACAGACGAATGGATAAAGAAAATATACATAGAGTGGAATATTATGCAGCCCTAAAAAAAAGAAATTTCACATTCTACAACATGGATGAACCTCAAAGACATTATGCAAAGTGAAATAAGCCAATCATAAAAAGACAAATACTGTATGATTCTACTCATGTGAAGTATCTAAAGTAGTCCAAATCATAGAAACAGAAAGTAAAAAGGTGGTTTCCAAGGGCTAGGAAGAGAGGGAAGGGGTATTAGTATTCAGTGGGTATAGAGTTTCAGTGTTAAAAGATGAAAAAGTTGTAGAGATCTGTTGCAAAACAATGTGAAAATACTTAATACTACTGAACTTTATACTTAAAAATGGTTATAATGATAAATGTTCTATATTTTTTACTATAATAATAAAAAATTCTCCAAATCGGACAATTTGGGATCTGTGTAAGGAAAAAGAACACCTACCATACCATTTAATTACCCACCACCTACAGTTAGCTTCCTTGCTATTGTGTTCTCTTGAAAGCTTCTGTCTAAAATCTTCTCAGAAAGCAATAAAGGACAAACTAAAAATAATTTCCTATATATATATATATATATATATATATATATATCCTCTGGAAAAAAAAAAAAACTTGCCCTGAAATGGGGCTGATATAACTTGGTGATATTTCCAAAATTTTATATTTTGGCGAATTTATTTATTTATTAAGTTGTGAGAAAATTTGCTTTTTAATGTCTCATCTTGGGAAAAACAAATTGAGTTACTGGCTAAGGCTTCTGATTACTGACAGCTGGCCGTGGAGGCACACAATGGGAAAGAAGAAGGTGACTGCTAACAGATGCCTGGAGAGAAGACACCTGTCGACGTTTCTCTGGTTTTTAGTCCCCAAATTCCAAAGTTTCAGCATCTCCAAGGTAAACAGGTGAGATTATTCTATATTACACTCAATTTTAACATTTTGTGACTTCTACCCCCAGATAAGACTAAAATGTTAATTATAACCAGATTTCTTCTGAACACAGAAGGTGATGAAGAGAGAAAAGGCCCCGATTCACATGTAAAACTTTCCCCTTTCAAGAATGGCCTAAGATACTGGGGAAAAAGTAACTCCCAGCCCTAGCTCCCATCGCCATGGCCCCTGTTAGGCTGCTGTGCACTTCTTGTCTGTTTGTATCTGGAAAACAAACCTGGTATTGAAACTGAGGAGGTTCGTGTGCATTTTGAATAACTGCTCTTCTCATGAAGAAGTGAAAAAAGGAGAAATCTCCCTTCTAAAAGGACTATTGAGTGAAAAGAAATCTCACTGTTCATTTCTAATTGTTCTCATTATGCAGGAATGTGTGGAGTGACTTAAATGCACACTTTAATTCAAAGCATGACATCGATGGAGCTACAATGGCAACCATATAAGAAAGGTCTTCAGGAACTATGTAGTTCAGAAACATACTCTATAGCTTCAAAAACAATAAGGACTGTAAAAATTTTGTAAATTCCTAATCTCTATTTTTGCCTCTCTTATGTGTTCCCACTGTAGTGTGTGTGTTTGTACGTTGTAATCTATTTAACAGTTGTTCATATTTTTGTTGTGGGGACTGGGAGCTCCATCCACTGTATCTGACTGCAAATGGCCATTCTATAAGTGTTTGCTGAATGAAGGAAGGCACTGATATGTTAAAATTCTCTATTACCACACAGAGACCAACAAGTAAACCTTCTAAATGGCAGAAACTTATGTGTCTATCTTTGATGGCAGCAATGAAGTAGGAACTTAGGAAACAACTCTCTCAGCAGCCAATCTTGGGGGAAAAGTACTGTAAGACATGGGTGGCAGTCGCTTTAAAGGGAGAAAAATAGGACAGTCCTAGGTGGGACCTATCTGAGAGAAGAAGAGGACACATGGACCAGAAGTCTAGCCCAGAATGCTGGCCCAAGGACATAAAGTTTGAGAGGCATTTGAGATCCCCTCTATCAGCATTGCGAAAAAGTGGCCAGATACAATAGGACAACTTGGGTGTGTAAGCAAATTGCTGTGTGAGCAAGTTAGTTAGCCCCTAAGAGATGATATCAATAATAGCACCTTCCCCGTAGATATAATTATTGTTATTAAAATAGATAATGTTTTTGGCATGAAGATGGACTTAATATACGTTGGGTAAAAATGCTTTGGCTTTAATGAACTGAATTAGACATTTTTCTCATTACCAACTATTTCAGTTAAATAAAATAAACAATTTTTCCATTTTTATAAAAAGAAATACAAATTTCAAAAGAATTAAAAGGAAAAAGTTGTTAAAAAAAATTACAAAAAGTTAAACATTTGTGATGTAGACAACAGAGTTAAATTTGCCATAGAGGTCTTTAAACTGTTCTACAAAGAGTAGTTGGCCAGACATTTAAAAATACATACATTGCCCTCTTAGTTTCCTAAGTAGGTAGTGAGGATATTTATTATAATATCAAAAAATTTAAGGAATTCTTTTAAGGGTAAAGAACATGTTTGTACCCACTGTAGATATTTCCTTAGAATTCAGATTAAACCTTTAATCGGCTTATATTGCAATGATAACGGTTTTGTGAGCCAAAATACTGTGATGATGAAGTAGAAGACATTAAGTTTTGATGTGTTGCCCATTCATTATTTTAGAATAGTTAATAAAATTTCTAACAAATATTACTGAAGTGTATTTTTAGATTATAGGATAAAGAAAGTAGAAAAAATGCCAAAAAGTGAGAGAGAGAGACAAGTAATAGATGAGCAATTTGACAACTACAGCGTAGGTAGCAATAGTCATCTGCACATGGCTGGGACCTTAGAGGGAAGGAGGGGATGCTGTGGCCTTTGTTCCATACTAGCCGACCTCTGAGAAGACATAAATAATAAAAGGGGAGGACGGGAAATAAGGTCTGGGTAATAAAGAAAGATGACAGGGCGATTTAGCTAATTTCATATGAATATTGACCATACCAAATTATTTTATATATTTTATTTCTAACATCTCAGAACTTTTTGAGAAGATAAATGTCACCCTAAGGTCTGACTAGTGAAGTCTGATATATGTTAAATGTTGCTTTTATTATATTCTTCTCTATTAAAATTTAATCTGACTGATGTTTCTTCATGATTACATTCAAGTTACAAATTTTTTGGCAAAAGACCAGAAAAATGCTGTTGTTTTATCTCAATGCATCACAACAGGAGGCCCATGATGTTGATTTGTCCATTGACCACTTGACTAGGGTATTAATTTACCAGATTTCTCTACTACAAGATTACTATTTTTCCCTTTGCAGAGGAGAAGTATAAAGTAGCAGATATACATAGACTATATAAGCATCCTGTCTCTCATCACTTTCACACACTCACTAAGTTTAACATCTCTTGATGATTCTTATATGAAACAAATATTAATCTCATCATTTGTTTGATTGTTAGTTGGGATTGTCTGTAAAAAAGCTTTTCCTTCTCCCCAATATTTATTCACTCACTCATTCATTCATTCATACATTCATTTATATTATTATGGACTATTATGGTTTTTATTTTATTCTAGGGGTTATAATATTTTACTGTCATTATTTATTTTAATGCTTAAATTGTCCCATATTTGGCCAGTGGGAGCCTCTCAGAGCTGGCTTCTTATGTCATTTGATGTGTACTCGTCACCTTTGAGCATATCCTTACTTCTCTTTGACACAATGAAAATAACATTGTTTCAAGAAACCTCTAACTAGTAGTTGAGGTCTTTGGCTTTCCTAAGTCTAGTTAAAGTTTTTGTATGGTCTTTTATATATATATAACAATTACTGAATTTTTGGTAACTATCAAATTAATTAAATTTGCAGAAGTGATTTAGTAAAAGTAAATTGATTAAAATTATAAAAAAGTAATTACAGAAGTTATCAAAAATTTAGTAATTAGAAAAAGAAAACCCAGAAACTGAAGCTTATTCCTGAATTTTGGAGTATAGGAATACCTCATTTGTCAAAAAAGTGGCATAAAACAGGGCTGAAACCACTAATCTGGAATAATACTAAACAACCTCACAAACATCACACACACAAGTACCAACACACCACTTCATATGCACAAATATACAAGCACACATCAAACAAAATAAAAAGCAATAATAAATCTATAAGTCATCCTAGCAAATCTATTTTTAATGACTCAAGGTTTGTGGATTATAGAAATAGCTTGGTAATATGAGTTACCTAGATGATGCCACTAGATAAAATAAAGGTAATGAAGAGGATAGGAGAACAGCTCTTTCCCTGAACACCAAACACATTCTGAAAACTGTGAAAGATAGGAAAGATTATACAGATGATTTAGCACCCAATCTTGGGGTTTACCTCCATCTGAGCTCTTGACACACTGTATTTCCATTGGTGTATTGGTCTAACTCCTTGAAAAAACAGAGAATATCTGTGTTCCTGACACCGAGCTTAATTACCATTGAATAAGTATTCCATGAAATAATAAATAAATAACAAAAGACTGAACTTCCTACTAGGATTTCTATCGCTATACTCTCTTGCCTGATAGCTAAATGAACTTGGCCTTTGACTCGATTGTCAAAATACTCTGGTAATCGAAGAATATTAATGTACACTATGCTCAATACATTGAGAATTTACCTTTGTTATTTTTGAATAAAAATTTTCTGTTCAAGAAAAGGCTGTTCACGTACCACAACGATTTCAAATATTCTCTTTAAATCTCAGAAGTCATCAAAATGCTCTAGTCTTTGCAGGGAGAGGGAGCCTGGCTGGTTCCATCATTCATCACTCTGTTCACAGATTCTTCTCTGCAGAGTGCCACTGCTCTTTGGTTTGATTATGGTCAACTCCTACTTGGTCTCTCTGAGGCTCTGCTTAAACGCTGTTGTTGGAAAGGCTTCAAACACAGTTATTCCACCTCCTTCTAAACACCCAGTTTAATATGGACATTCTGTAGTAAGAGTAAGCACCAACACTGAATTGTAATTATTTGTTTAACACTATCCCCATATCGGGCACAGTGCCACACACAGAGTACGTGTACAGTAAATGCTTGTGGAGTTAAAGATGACTATTTCTAAGCAACTTTGATTATGGAAAAAAATAATTAAAAATATGCATCACAAGAGAATGAGTTTATGATTTCTTTTTATGCACCGCCTAAATATGCATATTGTTGGACTATGCTGTGTTTAAAAATACCAGAGAAATCTGGCACCATTCCTGACATTATGTAGACACAATTTCTAAGGAAAAACTAAATATCCACAAGATAAACTAAATGAAGGCAATATGTTTATTTTCACCTAATGCAATTATCTGTGATTATGAACATAATAATTAGGTTCAAAGGGAAAGACCAAGAAAGGTATAAATATTCTACAATGGCCTAAATGGTCTAGAAATACATGTAGAAATAGAGAAAAATCCCAGATTAGAAGTTGTGAAAGCTGTAATATAAAGAAAATTACATTAAGCTACTTCCCAATAATCAGATCTCTGATAAAACTTGAATGATAATTTGCTTCTCAATCCCCTAATTTTAATTTACACAGATATTTAAAAAACAAAAACAAACCTTTTCCTTGAAAATTTCAATTAGTAGTTTCTAAAAGACAAGCTTTGAACTCCATGTTAAGGCCATAAGGTATGCATTCTGGTATAGCCGCTGAGTGTACATGAAGGCACTGGAACAGGGACCCTAAATATCCTGAGGCAAACCACTAATTCCAGCGGCCAGTGTAGCAGCAGTAACAGCTAGCCTCGGGGAATCTTATTTACTAATGTCGAAGGGATATGTAATAGCTCTAAATTCACTGTTAATGATTAATTCACCTAATAGTGAAAATTAGAATGAATTTTTGCTTTTGTGTTCTACTCAAGCTTAAGTAACTTGGTGACATTGGCTCCTGCAATCCACTTGGAGTAATGCCTGAAGCCCCAAAGCTATCGCTATGTTAACCAGTGAAGACTCACCAAGGAGAAAATTACTCATGTAACGTGGCCTTCAGTTACAGGAATTTTTCAAAAGTTTTCCTAGCCCTGCAATTACTATAGTAGCTAATATGGATCTTCAGCTCGGAGGGTCATGGAAAGCTGTTCAATAGCGAAGGAAATATTGAAACCAGTAGAAGGTCAATTTAGAAGAAGCAGTGATCTGAATCTCCCCCAGGGTGCCCTCACATTAAGCTCAGATTTGTAATTGAAAATAAATCTTTCATGACCGGGTGACAAGTCTGAGGTCCTGTCCTGGGTGCAGTTTTCACTAAGCATTATATTTTCCAGCTTGAAGTCACTGTCCTTTTCAGCTGATTTGACCTGTAATGCCACAGTTGCATGTTGACTGCCAAGTGATTAGCTATTCAAGAAAAAAGAGAAACTAATCTCTGTATTAATATACATGAGGTGAAATGAGAAGGAGTCTGAGACTTGAAGGCACAGAGACCGATGGTACAAGCTGTGCAGCGAGGCAGACTCCCCCAGATCCAGTAGCACAATCAAACCCCAGAGAGGAAGGGTGACATTTGGCAGAGGTGGTACAAGAGACAGCTGCTGTGGGTTGAAGTGACAGCTTGATTTTCTAGCACTTTAATGTAAAGAGTTAGTCCTTTTTCAGAATAAAAAGAGCATCCTGTTTTTATGCCACTTAGCAAAAATCATACAAGTGCAGAATTGAACTTTCTTTCTTTTACATTGAGGGTTGGAGGAGAGCTATGTTGAAGAGAAGATATGATTTTTTTTAATTTGCTAATTTTCAAACCACCTCTACATCGATCTGTAGCTACTGAGGAACCTAGCTTATCTTCCCTTTGTTAGAAATATAACTTTTTTCTCCTAGAGAAAGAGATAATGATGAATATGAATTAATATCATGCATATCAAGTCTTTTAATGAAAAATAGTCCATTAAATCAATATTTGTTGGGCATCTATTCCTTGGTAAGTACTCTGCTAGTTAATATACAAAGTCTAAGACATGTCCTCTGTTCTCTAGAAAGTTAGGTTTTATTCTAATGTTTCTTAAATGTATTCCTTGAACTTCCTGCACTCTCAGAGTGGAGTATGTGAAAAAGATTCTTTAGACCCTACCTACTGAATCAGAATTTCTGGGGAGGGGCCCAGAATCTCTGGCATGGAATCTGCACTGTTAACAAGTTCCCAGGTCATTTTGATGTATTGGAGAACCCTGATGTCTTAAAGATAAAGAATGTAAGAAATTCCTACAAAAAATACTAGGGCTGGAAGGACTTTTAGTAATTAGTGTAACCACATAATTTTACAGATGAGAAAACAAAGGATGAGAGAAGTAATATAAGTTACACAGCTGGTTAGGACCCTAGTTTTCCTGTCTTCTAGTCCAATGCTTGTAAAGGGAAAGACTTATGTTGTGGATTTCTTTGCTAATGCAGTTCATTATATTGTATACATTCTCCCTTCTTTTTTACTTTATGAATCAGCTATTTCTGTGTAATGATGGATTATGTTATAAGACCATGATGGCAAAAGTTTGGTATATAAAACTGTGTACTCTGTTGATCTTTCCTCCAGACTACCTTACATCACCCTTAACTGTTCTAGATAAGCAGTGGGTATTTTCCCATGCAAAAATCAGTTCTCCCACAATAAGAAATGAATGTGCAAGGCCTATTCTCTATACATTTGTCGGCTTTTTTTTGCAGTTAAAAATGCTGATTTTATCGCAAATTATTCTTGTATTTCCAAAGGAAAGGAAAAACGGGATTTAAAAATGTGGGCCAATAGAACCTTTAATCTTGCTTTTAAGCTTTTTTCTAACTTGAAAAAAATTTCTTTATAAACTAATTATATTATTGTCTTTGCTAGGAAATTCTTTCCAGAGCCAAAATATCTATGTACCTTAAGCCAGTTTCTTTTCTGTGCTCAGACAAGATGGAAAACATCTGGCAGGTTCCTCTGGCAGGATATTCAAGGAGAATACTTTCTTTACTCTTCAGACAGAATAATTCACTTCTTTTTTGTCTGCATTTTATGAAACTATTCTCCAACACTTATATAAATGTATAAATACATCATGTAGATGGATATATGTTGATTAGAGCCAAGTTACAGTAGCTTAATTTGCAATTTATTTGAATAAAGCTAATTATAACAAAAGCAATGTTATTCTACAGAAGATAATGTGCTCTTTAGGTTTTTCATCAGTTATCCACGCCAAAAGAAATATCATCACGCAGCATGCTAAAATTTTTTTGAGCTTATCTAAGAGAAAAGCCTGTTGGCATATTGCAATTCACTCACTTTGCCCAGGAGCCCTAGGGTGGCTCATACCAGGGCCACCTCACAATTGAGGAGATTGCCATGGCACAACAAAGTCTGCCTGTAAGAGGTGCCTTTTTCTAATTTGCACAAAATTACCATATGAGTTAGTAGCAGCACCAAGAGGTCCACAACAAGCTTTGGCCAAGTGTTCAGTGTTAGATATGTGTGTAAATAAGCTTAGAGTTTTTTTTTCAAGATGTCGGGGAAGGGCATCCCCCAATTTTTACAAAGAAAAAAGGCCAATGATATGTTGTAAACTGAAAATAGGTCCAATATTAAATGAACATTATTTGAAAAGTTTTCATTTCTTATTAATTATTTTTGTGAATATTTTGGAGTTACAAATAGAGCATTTTTCTGTTTTTTGTACATAGTTTCCTTTTGTTTTCTAAAATTAGAGATGGTTGATATCACTATGATCGAAAATGAATTCCACCAAAGCACATGTGGTGTGCTGACTACTAAAAAATGGTCAGCACCACTTACAGGTGCAAGTTTGACAATCAGAGCAAATCTTGATTTCCTACTAGGCTGAGCTGGTAAAGTCATCCTGTACTCAACAGCAAAACAAAAAAGGCCTTTCCTTAATAAAAACAGCATGTCAGGCTCTGCCCAAAGAAACCTCACTCAGAGGAACAAGTAAGACTTCGAGGGTAGAAGGGGTGATCAATATTTGACTATCTATATATCCTAGGTCACAATTGCTCCTTTCCCTAGAACTGGGCCATAGTTCTTAAATTATTTACGATCAGAAGTGAAGAATGTTAACTTCTCAAACTCAGCTTCAAGGCCCAGCACCAAGTCTGCTTCACTAGTATGACCTCCTTCGCTTTTTTCCTCTGCCTCTTTGATTCTGACAGGGCAGACTTTTGTCCCTTTCTTTTCCAGATCTCAGAGTCTTCCTCCAGGCTTCCAGTCCTTCTCCTTCTGTTTCCTTTGCCTTTAATTTTCTCTGCATCAGATTCACACTCCTCCAGCAATATTTTTTTTTCTTTTACAACCACTTCTTTCTGAACACAAGTAAACTCCTTAACTCAAATCAAATAAATGCAATTCAAATACAAAGCTATTTTACTACATATATTTTTCCAATCTTTCTGGAAAATGAACTAATTACATAATATTAGTAATGTCCATCCAATTATTATAGCAATTAATGATGGTGATTAGTGCTATGTAATGTAACTAGAATTTAATGAGAACCTTACTCTATGCTAGGCACTTGGCTAAATACTTTGCATACCATGTTTTATTTAATCTATATAATAGCCCGAATTAGTATAAAAGAGTTTGAGGTTATCTAGTAAATTAATGGCAAAGTAAGGCTTAACGGCTTTGTCCTGAATAAAAGTGTGCACTTAGTATTTTAATAATAAAATATGGCTTTATGTATGATCTTTTCTTAAAAACAAAATATTCCTCTGCTGTAACAACCCAAAAGATGACTTTTCCTATGCTTTTAAGCATCTCTCTTCTGAACACTTAACTTTTTTCTCCCTTAACAAATCATTCAGCCTTTATAATATAATCTTCTCTTTTCCAGAGGTCACACACTGGAACAAATGCATGACCCATTTGTGACAATGAAACACAGCAGCCTCCTTCTTACAATACAAAGGCACAATCAGAGAAGAGAAAAATAACTAAGCAAAAAAGGAAAGTGAGAGAAAACTCCCCTGGTTTTAAACATAACTCAATAGAAAATTTGTCTTTCATCAAAAGTATTTCCAGGCTAATGACTTGTGGTTTCTTCAGCCTTCATTTAAGTGCCATAGGACTCACTTTTCATAAAGAAGGTAAGTGGATAAAGTACTCATTCAATTCTACATTAATTTTAAAGGGAATGTGAACTAGCTTCAGTTGATATGAGCACTTATCTCAAAGAAAGCTGGCTGTCAGTTAGAGCTCCTGGTGACAGAACTGTCTAGTCATATTTTAAGAAAAGGCCGTGTTCTCTAGTCATGCAACTTCAAGAGACTGACACTGGATCTTTGCCTTGAGTCTTCCATTCTTTATATCTTCTGTCTAGTCCTATGTGGTTCTAAAAGCAGGGAGCAGGGGAAGGCAGTTCAAGGGAAAATTTGTTGGCAGCATGTGGCAGGTACCACACAAGGCACCAAGTTTATAGAGGCATGAGAAATAAGCAACACATGAATTAGATCAATCACATTATAATGAAAATGGAGGAATAAATGCAGTTCTCAGGTTATTGCTATCAGTACCTGAAGCAGTGATATACTATAGAAGGTGGGAGTTGGACAGAACCAATAATGGGTATGGTTTTAATATCTAGAAAATAGACCTCAGGAGTACATCATTTTATTCAGAGTCTAATGCTGTACCATTAAGAGACAAATAGATGAGCACTAATACAATTGTTACATCCCTTATAGGGTTCTTCACAACTCTCATCTGAAGCTTCTAATCATATGAAGAACCATCCAAAACCTCCTGGACATGGAGAAACCACAGAGTAGGGGGCAGAGGAGCAAGGATAGGGAAGATGATTGTATGAAAATAACATAAAGAATTCTAATATGAGATTGTATATTGGATTATAGGGCCCACTTTTGGTTCTAACCTCCCACCCCATAATCCAATGCACAATCTTCATTTATAGTTTCTTATTATAAAATATGTCCCTAGCACATTTCTGACATGTAGTAAGTGCTCAATAGATAAATGCTGAATTGGTGACTATATGTACTTATTGCAGATAACCTTTATGAACAATTATGCACATACTTGACTCTGTTGTCTATTAGACTATAAATGTTTGAGGAGGTTGGGGAAAGAGAAAAAATTTTCGTATCCCTTGCCAGCCTCCAGCACACAATAGGCCACACGTATAACTCTATAGAATGAAAAAGTGTATAAATAAATCTGGGTATCATTTCTCCTAAATTAAAACGGGTCTGGGCTCTGTCGTCCACACCATGTGTCCCCTTACTTGCTGACAATTAAGCTGAGCTCCACTTGCAAATCTGAAAGTGGAGCTAGAAGTCTGGCACCTACCGTTGAAGAGGGTGAACTGATTGTGCAGCGATCCACATCAATTGCTAACACAGCCGATATGAATGAATTAGTCGTGCCTGGTCTGCTTATTTCTTGAGTTATAGACACAGGCTAAAAACATGTCCTGTGAATTATTACTTTTTTCAAGAATCTGTAATTAACCTACATCACACATCTACAAAATTTTCAGGCAGATTTACAGACACTCTCAGATCTTATTCAGATGAGGTTAGACACTGGGGCAAAGCAGAGGAGCAGCCATCACTGTGGAGCCTGAAAACGTCTAGTCTCTCACAGCCAGGGTGATTTCCAGAGGAGATGGCTGTTAGTGACTTCCCGAACAAGCCTAATGGACTGCTGGTTTAGGCTCCCTATCTCATCTCCAAGCTGGGCTGCTTCATTAGTGAATGATGAATGCAGGTTGGTCTAGCTGACAGCTGTCATCTACTTAGGGGCTATACGTAACCTTAAGTAAAGTTAAAAGATTGGAGAGACTTCTTGACTGCACTGTTAAAATCATTTAGATGAGAAGTCTGAATAAGAGGTAGAGTTGTGAGAGAGAGCCGAGGGACAAGACCTGTCACAAGGCTGTCCTTAAAGGTTTTGAGAGACAGACTCAACAGAAAAATGGGGGTGAGTTTTTCTCTCACAGACATCCAGACATACCTTCTGCCAAATAAGGATGAAGAACCCACGTTAAAAGCAAGCTCACCGAGTGGTGAGCCTGTCAAGGTTAAGGTTTATTTTTACAGGTGATGCATATCCCCAGGACTTGACACATAATAGTCATTCAATAAATATACACTAATTTCAACTGAAAATAGACACAGTTCTGTCAAGGCTAGAGAATAACCTTTGAAGATGGTCTCCAAGTAACATCAGAAAACAATGACTCACAAATTTTATTGGCATTATGAAGAGGCATGTGCAATCTTCCCTAATGTATGATTGATTCGCAATAATTTAGAGAATGCTTAAGATGTTCATTTTTCAGGTATGTAAATGCTCCAATTACATAGGTTTCTTTGCTCTTGAGTCTTAAGAATCATTCTTTTCTGCATGCCTGTATACCTGGTCCAAGACATAACAAGGCTAAAGATCAATGGGCAGTTAGGTTGGATTACTTCAATTTACTAGTCACTTTCCTACAGTAGACTAGCTATGATCCCTTTGATTCCTGCTGATCCAATCCATCAGTGTGGCCATCTGCTGATAATCTAGACCCATTTTTCCCCATTGCAAACCACTTACCATCTGCACATTCGTGAGTGTGTTTCTTCTAGGATCCAGAAAATGGCCTTATTAAAAATGGACCTATGGTCATCCCAGTCAATTTTTTCTAAAGGAGAATAACCTTGCCTATTTTCCCCACAGAATCTTGCCTTTGTGGGGAAAGCTGGGTTTGCAATGATAAACAGTTGAATTTAGAGATAAGGTTATACAGACAGCAACCAATATGCTGAAAGGTTAATGATTTCATTTTCATTGAACTTGACATAGGCAAAATAGGTAAGAGTGGTGGGAATCTTGCCATTTCTAAGAATCATTTAGATCTTTCTGCTTTCTTCAGCTTCAGCAGGTATGTAGTGCTATCCAGGTCCAGCAGTACCATTCTCAATCCTAGAATATTTGTTTTGAGACCAGCTAAATAATCTGATAAATAAACCTATGCTAAATTTCTATTGAACAAGAAAGTACATGTAATGTATATCCCTAGTGCTTGTCACATAACAGGCACTCAATAAATACACATTGAATTGAATCGAAAGTGGACACAATTCTGTCACTGCTAGAGAATCACCTTTAATACTAATCTCCAAGTAATGCCAATTAGGTTCCTTATTAGGTTATTAGGTTACCACATTAGGTAGCATTTTCATTTAATAGAAGAAATTAGGAGACAACATTGAGAGCTGGTTACAGGTCTTAAGAATGTGAAAAGTAATTGAGCAGAATATTTGGATCAAAACATAAATTGATCAATTTGTTATTATAGAGAGCTTATGAAATTTGCTTTTAGAAAACACCTAGAGTTATAAATAATCCTCGATATCAATAATATGTCCAGTAATGTTGAGAATTGGAAAGCAATTTAATCAGCACTTTATAGTCTTTGTAGAGTTAATTTTACCTATTATGTATTCAGTTATTGTGTTATTAGGCCACAGGTTTATTTTCTTTATAGGTTTTAATTCCAGGTAAAAACTAATAAACCAAGAATATTTGCCAAATGATACTCATTACGAGTAAACAGACTAAGATATTTTAAATGTTACCTATACTATTTAAAATATTCAACAGCTTTTTGGCAATATGTTCTTCCAATAATTTTTAGAATTTGTAGAATAGGATGCATACCATTGAGTTCACTCATGTTGCCCCTCCCCACAATCTAGATAGAAAGTTTATATCATGTTTTATATATTAAACAGGAGCAGCTAGGAAGGAGAATTAGCTTAAGAAATAATAAGGGTGGTTGCCTTTTGAATTAAAAATAACAGAGACTCTAAATGCCACTTTGAAAAAAATGAGTGCTATTAATCTCCACTTCCCAAATGGAATCTGGGGAGATTAAGTTACTGCTGGCTGCACATCTGTTACACAAAACAGCTGCATAAGATGAGTATAGAGTAAAGTAGAAATAGATTGTCTAGATGCTCTTTTGGCTTCAGAACATCCTTATAAAACACCTAGTCACACACAGCCCCTCTCTAATTTTCTAGCAACAATTTAAATAAATACAAGATGTCAGACAATAGTCCCAGTTCAGGGAAAAAAGGGCTTCAGTTCCACCCAAGTTAATTGAAACTAGAATCATTCCTGCAACATCTATGGCAATTTCACATTGGTGCACTTCAATTAAGGAATAATAAGAGTGCAAGGTAATTTATACTCATAGATTAGATGTCGTCTGTGAAAAATTACCGATTAACTCAAAGGCGGCCACTGGAGTACTCACCAAGCATTTTAATGGGGATTTCTCTGTCACCTCCTGTCCTAATATCTGGCCAGAAACTAGCAACATTCTAAATTTGCCTTTTGAAAGACCCAATATACCTATTTTACACATCTGTGACTTCACCTTTTAAAGTCCCCCAAACTACAACTGTTTTGCAGTAATAATAAATTTTAATCATCCATTTTTCTATTATTTTACCTACATTTTTTCCCTTTTATTTAAATTCTTCTTGTAGTTAGCATTAAAGGGCATTTTCTTCAATAAAGTAACAATAAAAAGGCATTTTTTGGATGATACTTTTATTCAAATGTTCTGTATTACATTTCCACCTCAGTGAGCAAACATAACTCTCAACAATGAGAATAAATATAGAGTTTGTAGTAAAGAGAGAGACTGGATTCTTAATTACTGTTTTCCCCAAAGTACAATGTTAAGTCTTAGTAGATGATAAGCATCATGTGGAAAATTTTGTGCATAACATTTGACCTTTTTAAACTCTTCACAAATTAAGCAGGGGGATTATAACTTGATTATTTGTTCTCAAATCAGTACTTTCTTCTTAAGTGTCTAGAAGACATGTCTAGAAGGCGTTACCTTTTTTAAAAAATGATTAAAAATAGCTTTATCGAAACCATTACTCCTTTTCCCTTCTATAGTTATTAGCTGAAGAAAATAGACTGAAATATAAAGAAACCTACATTTATCTTATTAGGAAAGAAATTGGTTTACTTTTAGTTATTTATTCTTAGAGATAAAAGACCAAAATGAAACACACATGACACAAGTTCAGCTCTTTCCTTTCCCTGTAAGGAGGGCAGTGTCAGAGAGCCTGAACCTAAAAATGTCAGAAGACCTGAGTCCAGGTGTGAGTTCTGTCTGTAGTGGTGTGAATTTTAGGTGACTTCTTTGAAACAGTGTTCTCTGTAGAAAGGAGCAATACCTTGACAGGTTGTCGTAAGGACTAAATGTGTTAATGTGCTTTGGCTGTGTATACTCAGGGCTGTCGTTTTTGTGGGGTAGTATTCAAATAGGATGCCAGAGGAACTTCTACATTGTTTGCTATCTCACTGTAACAAGTATTCTGTGGTCCTTTTCTTAAAAGTAAGAAATTACATACGTTGTAATTGGTGAGACCCTTGAATATGACCAACCTTGTATGGCTTTCAGAGAACACATTAGGAAAGTATAAAAAGAAGCTGGGATAGAAAGAGAATTACAAAGGAAGATTTCAAGAAAGAAAAAGCCCAAGAGTAGGAATCTAGTTAATTTAATATTGGGTAAAAATTCCTGAGCTTACTGTCGTTAAAATGTGGTTCTGTGTTTGGTTTAAAAGGTTTGGTTTGTGGCAGTAGCTTATTTATACTGCTGACACTGTTTATTTAAACCTGTCATTGCCATAGTGACTAAATTTCGAGCCTGCACACCCACAAGCCTGAAAAGCCACGTTAAGTCATTCTGTGAGCCCTGGATTTGGGAAAACAGACATGTTTTAAAGGAGGAATTTAAGTACGATATCTTTCTTCCTTGAAGGAAAGGGTCATTAAAGCAATAGCAAAGGGCATACTTGTTTTTATATATATATTAGAAATGTTTGTAAGTGAACATTTAAATATACCAGAGTCTTGGGCCTGATTTTTGTATTCAGCTTTGCAAGATTTGCAATTGAAAATGGTATCTGAAGAAATAACCCCACCATACCCTCCCTCACTTTTCCCTCAAATAATGAAAAGGAAATAGAGAAAATAAAAAGCTCGAAATGAGGAAAATCAAGGCTGGGAGTTGAACAATAACAAGAATCTTGGAGGACTTGGAAGTGATCATAAAATTGATCGTGCTGGATTTTATTTATTTAACACAAATAGATTCCTTATAGTGTAGTCTAAGCAGTTTACAAATGGTGACTCATTCAATCCTGAATACCCTTATTACATCAGTATTATTATGACCTGCTTAAAATCACACAGCTGGTAAGTAGTGAAGCCTGTACATGAACCCAGACACTTGACTCCAGAGTCTGTGCTCAAAACCATTATGCTCTGTTGCTGTAAGAAACTATATTAAGGGCTTTATGAAGCAGAGCTGCCGTTTTCTGTGGGCACACATTTGCATTGACCAAGGTATGCATGTGTGGGTTTATTGATTTACCTGTCTCCCCAAAAGACTGTAAGATTTTTGAGGACAAGAATGAGATTGATTTTGTTCTCTTATAAATGCTGAGCACCAGGAAGGTGTTCAAAATAATTTTTTTTTTTTTGTATTGATGGCTAAGTGCCTGCCTGAACAGTGGCTAAAAAACTCTATTTCCAAGACTCCTGTCCCAGAAGGCCAAGGATGACACCTTGGTTGGGCATCCATCTCTCTACTGTGTTGTGGAAGCTACTTTTAAAAAATTTTAATCAAGTCTATTATTTTCATTAGAAAAGCAGTACACTAAATCAAATTTGAAGCCTGAAAACAACAAAAATAAAAATATAAGATAGACAAAAAATAAATTACCCATTTCATATTAGAAAGAAAAACGGCAATGCATGTTATGAAATAAGAATTTTAAAAAGGTATAGAGTTATGATCAAATTTCTCAGCAATTAAAGTACTTATAATGGGGTTTTACTCACCTCTGCTTTTCTAGGAGGAAAATAAATGAGGAAAAAAATTATGTAGTGTTTAAAGCCAGGTACACCTCTTGAAACTAAGTTTCATCATTGTAGGTAAGTGTTAGATGAGGATGGATGGCACCTGCTATTTTAAGTGGTCATCAAATAAGTTAAGAGAGGCCATCTCAGTGGTAAAGTGGGAGATGTGCCACAAAGAACACAGTATGGAAACTGGTGGAAGTGTGAAAGTAGGGAGAAACAGCTGAGTGAAACAGTAGAGCTCAGTAGTTCCCCTGGGTTGCAGAATTCCCCTGACAAGAAATAATCCATCTGGAATACTGAGTTGGGGTCAAAGAATATAAAGATCCACAAATCCTCCTAATTTATATATCCTGAGCTTGAGTCCTTACTTTTCCTTCAAGATAAATGCAAGTGTGGTATATGAGGGTACTTCAAAAGTTTCCTAAAAAATGGAATCAAAGATAATATGAATCTTTCCATGAACTTTTTGATGACTCCTAATATATTCTGAGACTTTCATATCTCAGAGTAGGAATTTTGTTAGGTGTAATATCCCTGGATTGTGATGTTTTCACCTAAAACTCTACAGACACTGCTTTGTCTTCTGGAATAAAGTTTCAGAGAGGCCTGGGGCTGTGTGATTTTTGTTCCTTTCTAGGTATTCTATTGTTTGTTTTATTTTTTCTTTATGGAATTTGTTTTTCCTTTGGCCTGGATAATGAGGGCATGTATTATTCATTCTTTGTAATTACAAAAAAAAAATTCCAAGATTTGTCTAAATGTGGGTATTTCTTTTCTTTTCTTTTTTCTTTTGTTGGTGAAAATGCAAGTCAGCTTTTATTCAGGCAATACTGGTGACCTGAGGAGAGATGTTAGGCTAACCCACCTCTCTGGTAAGTATGAAGGAGAACGGAAGGAGAACGGTCAGGCTAAAGCCATCTCAAAGACTCAGGTGTACTGAGCAGTTTTTATTTATTTATTTTTTTAATTTATCAATATACAATATAGTAGATTTTTGTGTCTCTTTACCAATTCCTCCTTTTCCTCCCTCCCTCTTCCCCTCCCCCCTCAATATCATATCTGTTCATTGTCTTAACAAACTCAAGGAATTGTTGTGATTGTTGTGTCTTCTTCTCCCCAGCCCCCCGCTCATTTGTTTATTTACTTATTTATTTTTATTAGCCCCCACAAATAAGTGAGAACATGTGGTTTTTCTCTTTCTGCACCTGGGCTTATTTCACTTAATGTTTTTCTCTAAGTCCATCTGTGTTGTTGCGAATGTTAGTATTTCATTTTTTTTATAGCACAGTAGTATTCCATTGTGTAGATATACCACAGTTTCCTTATCCACTCATCTAATGATGGATGTTTGGGCTGATTCCAACTCTCGGCTATTAGAAATAGTGCAGCAATAAACATGGGACTACAGGTATCCCTTCGACATGATGATTTCCATTCCTCTGGGTATATACCCGGTAGCGGAATAGCTGGGTCATATGGTAGATCTATCTGTATTGTTTTGAGGAACCTCCATACCATTTTCCATAAAGGCTGCTCCATTTTTCAGTCACACCAACAGTGTAAGAGGGTTCCTTTTTCTCCACATCCTCACCAGCATTTGTCATTCTCAGTCTTTTGGATATTAGTCATCCTAACTGGAGTGGAATGGTATCTCAAAGTGGTTTTGATTTGCGTTTCCTGAATGCTGAGAGATGTTGGGCATTTCTTCATGTGTCTGTTGGCCATTCGTATATCTTCCCCTGAGAAATGCCTGTTCAGCTCCTTTGTCCATCTTTTAATTGTATTACTTATTTTTTTGCTGTTGTTTGAGTTCCTTGTATATTCTGGATATTAAACCTTTGTCAGATGTATATTTGCAAATATTTTCTCCCACTGTGTTGCTTGTCTTTTTGCTCTATTAATTGTTTCTTTTGTTGTGCAGAAGCTTTTTAGTTTGATATAATCCCATTTGTTTATTTTTCCTTTGCTTGCCTGTGCTTTTGGGATCATATTCATAAAGTCTGTACCCAATCCTACTTTCTGGAGTGTTTCCCCTATGTTTTCTTTAAGGAGTTTTATTGCTTCAGGACATATATTTAATTCTTTAATCCTTTTGAGTTATTTTGGTATATGGTGAGAGATATGGGGCTAGTTTTATTCTCCTACATATGCATGTCCAATTTTCCCAGCACTATTTACTGAAGAGGCAGTCTCTTCCCCAGTGTGTGGTCTTGGAGCCTTTGTCAAAGATCAGATGGCTATAGGTGCATGGGTTGATTTCTGGATTCTTTATTTTGTTGCATTAGTCAATGTATCTGTTTTTATGCAAGTACCATGCTATTTTGGTTACTGTCACTTTGTAGTATAGTTTAAGGTCAGATAGTGTTATGCCTCCAGCTTTATTTTTTTTTGCTCAGGATTGCTTTGGCTGTTCATGGTCTTTTGTTCTTCCATATGAATTTGTCTAAATGTGGTTATTTCTTTTTAGACTTTGCTTATTATAAGGGGAGCTCTTTCAATTTGGATACTCAGGCCATTTTTTCAACTCAAGAAAATTCTTCCGTAATACATTTTATTATGATTCTATTTCAATTTTTATATCTTTTTTAGAAAACTCTACTATTCTAAAGTTAGATCTCCATATTTTAAGTATCATACCTGTCATTTTGTCCCTCATTTCAACTCTATTTTCTTTCTTTGTTTCAATATTGTGGTGAGCTTTTAACATATGACCTCCACCTAATGAATCCATTTTCTTCTGTATTGATTCTACTTTTTACCAGCAATCATTGTAGATTTAAAATCTGCTATTACTATTTAATTCTCTTAATATCCTTTTTTATCATGTCCATCCATTTTTAAATATCAGCCTGATGTCTTTTTATTATATCTATTTTTTCCAAGTTGATTTATACCACTGCTTCAGAGGTAATGCAGTTTACATTCTATGAAGAGTGTCGATTTCTGAAATTATATTCTGTTTTCTGTATCATTTTCAGTTCTTTTTCTTTTTTTTAGTATAACAATCCCTTTTGGTTGCTTGGCAATATTTTAAAATGGAAAAACATTATTTTTAATGTTTTCTTTCTTCTTCTTTTACTTGAGTATGGTATCCATACATGGACTTTTTCAAATTCTCAACTTGACTTGTTTTTACTTCTACTCAGTCAACTTGTCAACCGGCCAAATCCCCTTCTTAGATCTAAGGCTGGGTAGATGGTTGATGTGTACTCTCCCTGACTCAATTTTCAGCATCTACCATTTTATTGACTACCTCTCTCTCTGACATGATAAAAACACATGAAGAAGTAATAACTGTTGAACCAGAAAGAATTATTTCAATTTATTGAAGGGTAACAATTAAAAATCAAGCAGGCAACAAAGAGCAACAACAATAAAAGTAATTTATTGGGTCATATGATGAAATAACTAAAATGCATTTCTGAATACAGGTGTTTAACCCCTCCTGATAAGACCCTTTCTTGCAAAAGTTGTAGATCAAAGGGGCCAAAAAAATACCAGTACAGAAAAGCATTCTAGAAGCAAACATATAAGTTCTCAGAATTAGGTAGCATATCATTCTGGTACATCATTCTGTATTTTAGCTGTAGGTATGAAATGAGTGTCTGACCAGCTCCCAGGATGTCAGTGATCAGAGCCAGTACATTCTACCAACCCTACTGAGTAGCAAACATACAGTCAGTGTAGATGACCTTTCATTTCAGGATAAGTAAAAAAAAAAAAAAAAAAATTAAAGAGAGTAAAAGAATGAGCAAGAATGTTATCCACATGACTGAGAATGAGTTCTCATCTCTAAAAATGATTTACTTCAGGGGTTAGAAGAAAAATATGAACAGTATTATTTTGCATCCTCTGTAGAGTACTAAAATGGATAGTATGTGAAATTGACTTAGAAGTCTAAAGGATAAATTAAAGCCTGAACTGAAGATGGAATCTATAAGGGAAAAAAAACTTAAGCTCTCCCATAATAAAGGAGAGCAGGACTAAGATATGAAAATAAAGATCAGGAAGCAGAGACTGAGAAAATGGCTATGTAACCTTGCAGTTATAGACACACTTTCCAGAGGAAGACATCATTAGCGCAATTTCAAAGGAGGCATTTAGTAAATACAGATTATCCAGGCAAAAAGACAAGTACATGGATTGTACTAGCCTGAGTTTTAAAACAAAACAACACAAATGAGTCTAGAGGTTAAAAAAGCTGTTCTTATTTCAATGGTCGAGAGTGAAAAGATACAATTATAAAGACACTTACTAGAACAACATATTTGAATTACAAGGATAATTAACACATCCTACTTTCAGCTGCACAGGTAAAAATGTTGTTCACAATGGAATAAAAGTCTGACTAGCAACTGACTCCTCTGAGACATGAAATATCTGGAGACAATAGAAAAGGTGCTGCATAGTTTTCAGGGGAGGATATCAAATTATGACCTAAAAATTTTATCTTAACAAAATATTTATTCACACATGAAAACAATTCAGATGTACTTGGCTCATAAATTTATGTCCGTTTTGCAATATTACTTGGAGATGCAATCCAGCTGACTGAATGATTAATCAAAATTAAGAATTTAAAAATAGAAAAATTGATGTGTATGAAATTGGTAAACATAGTTAACAGTCTAAGTAATTGTAGCTTTGTACAGACAATGAATGAAACATAAAATATAGTATTGGAATACAAGTTGTATAAGTTATAAATAAAAATTAATGTAAACTTTCAAGTCTAAACATGTAGATTATTTTAACAGAATTTTTAAATTGGGAGGGCAGAGAATAAAGGTGAAGATAAAGTGTTTAAATTCCTTGCAGTAAATTAGGAAAGCAAAAAGATTTTATTTAGTTTTAGACTTTATTAATGAATTCACTATAAAATAAAAATTGTTTCTAATATCTTAAAAGCAGTTCACTAGAATATCAGTCTGTGTGTTTTCTGTTCTGTGTTTTGTTCACTGATGTATCTCAACTGCCTAGAACATTTGCTACCACGTAGTAGTTGCTCAATAAAGATTAGTGAATGAATGAATTAATGAACTTACTTTTAGAATCAGAAGCACAGGGCATATGAGTATGTGTATTTACTTTTATTGATTCAGAAATAGTTGTACTTACTGGGAAACTAAAAATAAACCCATAGAATTCATATAATAAAAACTAAGAAAATAAATACAACTGCCAACCAAGATAAAGAATAAAAAAATTAAAGATAAATTAAGGCCAAACAGAGTAGTGATGATAAAAAGCATATATGGTATAAATTCTACTTTTAAAAAATGAAGAATTTCTGACTGGTTAAAAAACAAAATCCAAATTCATGCTGACTGAAAGCAGCACATTGAAAACATGTGAAAATCAACAGATGAACAAAACTCTGTAAGTAAACAGACTAAAAGCAGGCACTAAGGACAGCATTAAATTTAGAGAGGTAAAAGTAAAGAAAACAACTTAATTTTTTTTTTTAAAGAGGGACCTTTTTTGGGGATCAAAGCTCCAATCTACAGTAAAAATAGTTGTCATGAATCTTTACAGGAAAAAGAGAATAACATTAAAACATGTAAAACAAAACTCTTAAATATCTAACAATTAAATAAATTAACAATAAAAAGTGAAACATCTGCAGAAGCACGATTATTTTAGAGGATTTAATGTAACTTTTTGAACATTTGACAGACTATGTAGGAAAATACATATATGGGCACAGAGAATTTGCATTGCATGATTTGAATAATGTGTTGTTTGGAATGCCTATGTAGAACCATAATATTCTATAGAGAACATAAATTCTTTTCAAGCACCCATGTCATATTACCAAAATTGATTATATGCCAGGCCTCAAACCTTATAAATTTCTACAAGCATATTGGTGACATTCATTTATTCACTTATTCATTACTATCTATTGAAAAGCCACTATGAACCAGCGCTCTTTCAAGTATTGGAGATATAGCAATTAACAAAAGAGACCAACTCCCTGCCTTCTTGAAATTTACATTTTAGGTTGGGGGGAGAATAAGCAAATAAGCTAGTAAAAACATTGCATATCAGATGGTAGAAAGTGCTATAGAGATAAATAGACAAAGGTAAGGGCAATTGGAATTGATGATTTTGGAACAGTTCAACTCTATTTCTTGCTTTTTTTGGGGGGGGGGTCTTTTTCCTTAAACCTACTGGGAATTTGAGCTCTTCTTAGTTCTGCTTTTTAAAAAGATACTATTCTATTTAGAATTAAGCCTTTTATAATTTTACAGGAGCTATCTGTCTATTACACAGAGGGTAAGTTAACAAATCCACACATTTAATAGGAAAGTAGCAACTATAAATCCTATTTGTGACCACAAAGAACATTAATAGATCAAAATACTATCAAGCCTGTTAAAGAGGATTTTCCATTTTTTATTAAAACAGATCTGTTGCTTTACATTTTCTTGTCTTAGGAATCTGAATTTATGATGCATCTGACCAGGATATTGTAATAATCTTGGGGTGACATGGACTAAAAAAAGTTTGTTAAACCACTAAGCTAGAGACACATTATCTCACACAGATATAAAGAAGTACTGGAGTGTGGACAAATAACTGTACTAAGAAGTATGTGATCTTTGTTTTTCCCTTTACCTCACACCAGCCCCACTGGAGTTAATTATTATCACACCCAAGGACTGAGGTTTTAGCTGAGAGGAAAAGTTCAGGGGAATAGAGATGGGAAGAGTGGGAGTTATGCATTTTGTGTACACCAAGGAAGGATAAGGAGGTGGACAATTCTTATTTAATCTTCTGTTCCATTGGGTTAAATGTTCTCAAGAGTCGATTTCTAAATGAATGTGGGGACAACTCAAACTTCAGAACATATGAAATCTGCGTTCTCAGTCCATCAGTGACAAGGTTGAGAAAATGCTGGTCAAATGCTCTACACATTGGTTTGCTGCTGTGTTAATGCTAAGCAATCTGGCCATCATTAAATAACGAGGGCGATGATTTTCTTATTTTACAACACCCAGAAGGATGAGATAGAAAAACATGTATCAGAGGGAAGAAATGTAAAGGGAAATTACCAAAAAAAAAAAAAAAAAAAAAGATATAAAGTAATGTTGAAGGAACAGGCTATTTCTTATATATTTTTAAATTGAGGTTATAAACTGCACAATTTTGTTTTACATTAATTTGGTGCTAAAAGCATAACAGTGATTTAGTGTGGTATGGCTAAGTTTCATATTCTTTTATTCACATGGAACTTAAAATAGGTTACTGCAAAGAACTATAGAAAATTAAAGTTTAAAGGCCCGCATAAAGAATAAAAGGAAAAATAAACTGTATGACAACATATCATAGGCACAACCAAAAATAAGCTAGAAATTAGCATGTAATAAATACTGAATTTTTATTATTACTAAAGAATTAAATGGCTAGTATGGTAATATTTGGTGACTACTTTTCAGAGACTTTGTATCCACTGAGGTAAGTTAAATGCTGTTTTCAGTGAACTACTCGTGCTGAAAATCTCACATCTGCACATCATTCCTTTGGCTCAAGAAGATGCTCATTTAAATGCTCAGCTATCACTATCCCATAAAGTTGAGGAATGTGCAACTTCATGATTATATAGATGACAGACTTAGAAATGTAAAGCAGTTTCTCCAAATAACCACCAAGAAGAGGAACCCTGCAGGGTGGACCGACGTGAGGAAGGGCTAGTTGAGAAAACGTGTCAGCACTGGCTAGACTGGCTGGACTTAGGAGCAGCACCCCAGGCTGGGGTTCTGGGCTCACATAAAACTGTAAGATCAGGGATCATGAGCCTGGAGACACCTGGACTTGGAAGAGAGCTGCTGTGCTGAGAAAGAGAAAATACCAAAGCCCACCTATTTAACCACTCCTCCAATGCCAGTCCTACTGCCAGCCTGCTGTCCTGAACCAGCTACAGTGCTTCAGAAAACTGGAAGAGTGGCCAGAATACTTATGCCCACTTATTTCACTATCAGCGCTTCTTGGTTGTCCTGAGCAAGGCATCCACATTTTAGGCTCCTAAAGACCTAATCTGCTCCATTCCCCCTTGGAAACCCATCCTTAGCAAGCTGACCCATTGGAAAGACTCTGATTAACATCAACCCCAAATTAAACTTAATATTCATCTTGAGCACCTACTCCTAGGCACTCTGAGAGGACAAAGGCGAATAAGATTCAGTCTTTGCAGTTTAATAAGGAACACAGACCTATATAACAAAATATGGTGTGAAATGTATGAAGATAGATGGTGTGGAAATCAGAAAGATGGAGTGATTAATTGAGAGGGGCTAGGAAAGGCTTTGTGAAGAAAATGGTACAGCTGATTTTTGAAGGTCATAAAAAGTATAATGAGAACACAGCTAGCATTTATTGCGTATTTTCTGTGCTGTTTGTAGGAGCCATGTTATGAAGAGTCATATGTGCTATGCTGAAAAGCTTATCTTCCAGCCTTACACCAGGAGGATTCAATGCAGGGATTTATGATACAGGGAGAAGTAGGAGGTCATGTGGGTCTTATGATAATATTTAGCGGCAGCATGAAAGGTATGCTGGAGAAGTGTAAGTCTATGGGTAGGAGATTTATTTTAAAAGCGATTGGATTATTCCTAATGTAGGATGATGTCAGCCAAAAGTAAAGCCATCGTGAGAAGGGAACAGAGTAGATATTTTGTTGCAAATAAACAACAGTTTAATCTGTTAATTTTTAGGGTGCATGAGGGTACTTCAAAAGTTTGTGGAAAAATAGAATTAAAAGATAGTGGGAATCTTTTCATTAACTTTTTGACGTACTCTTGTATTTGTGTGATACCAGGGATTACGTCCTCACCACACCAGGATATTTTTGAGGGTAAAAGTGGACACTGTTAACAATTATGTCCAGGCAGGAGATGTAAACCACGATTATTCCAGGTACCCTGTTTAAACTAGTTTTAAAAAGCTAGAGGCAGATAGAGAATTCATTTGGGAATGGAAAAGGGAGAGACATCTCTGAACAACTGAGGTAAGTGTCCCACTCTTAAGAACTGCCCTACTGAACCCTAACTCAACCTATTTTTTTTTGGAAAGCAAAGGGCAGATGTGCTTAATTTCTCAGTTATGACAATCAGGTATAAAGCTACCCAACATTTAGAAGTTTCCAGACCTATTGTTGACAACTGGCTTTTCTTTGAGGTGGTTTCTCAATACCATGAACTTATCCATACTCTCTAGTTGGCTCTTCCTTTGGCCATTCCCCAACACTCTCTAGAGCTCCCCAGAGGGACAGAGCTAGAGGGGCAGGATATTTCATTAACTTAGATAGGTTGTGATTGAGAAGGCAGAGAGTTTCACAAAGCTCTCATCTTTTGAGTAGTATAAACCTCAGTAAAAGGTCAGATGTACTTTTGGGTGTTGCTGTCATACACCAAGATGACACTCGACATAAAGGAGAGGATATCAGAAGACATTCTGCAACAAGGGATAAAATTTCTTCCCTTTTGAACTCATTAAAAAACTTTCTGCCATGTGGATTAGGGATTAAATTAATTTCCATTAACCAATCATATGCTAATATTTTAAAATACTTTGCTGTGTTTCATAATGTCTTATATAATTATATTTTCATAGTTTTAAAAGGTGTTTCTATGATTGTAATAGCAATACATGCTGCTGTTGAAGAATTAGGAAAAAGAAAGCTATAAAGGTGAAAATAATCATTTCCCATAAATTTTTCACTCAAACATCCACCATTAAATGATATGCAGATTTCTTACATTTATGTACACATTATGTACAACTTTCATTTGGATTTTTCACTTAAAATTTTATTGTAAACAATTTCCTACACCATTTAAGTCATTTCACATTATAATATGTAATAACAGGATAATGCTTCATCTAATAAATGTACTATAACTTATTAATTTCTCTTTTTAAACATTAGATTGATTCTGATATTTTATTAAAACAAATAATTCCAAGGTAAACACCTTTGTACATAAATCATTTTTTTTTCTGTATTCTAATCTTTTTTAGAGTTTTACTAGTAAAAACACTGGGAGAAAATCTGTTTGTATTTTAAGGTTGATAAGAAAGTTTCTATGACTTTACGCATCAATAAAAGTGAACGTTGGATCCATATCATTGCTCTTCTTATCACTGGGCATTATACTTTTTTCAATCATCTTTGATAATTTCATTGGGGAAAATGACATCTCATTTTGTTTTAATTTGCATTTCTTTGATTTCTTAGTGAGGTTGCAAATTTTCTCATGTTGTTGACAAGTATATTTAAGATTTCTTGAATGACATTTTTACAAGAAAATACTTATCTCAATTCTCACTCACCTTTTAAAGTTGAATGTTACACCGTTTCAATTTTATACTTCCTCTCCAAGAGCAGGGTCTAACAAGGTACCTAGCAAGATGGTATCCACATCGTTGGTGCTCAGTGCATATCAGTGTGAAAGCCTTATTTTAACTTCACTATATTGCCATGTATGGACATGTGAGGCCTGCACTTGTAGAAAGTTTTTTCTAAAAAAGTGCATCTGAAGACTGTAGTAAAATGGGGAAAAGTATTTTGTGGCAAGAAGGAATTTAAAGATTTTTCTGAATGTTTATCACTTAGGGATGAGTGTATTTTTTGTCGGAGTAATATCACAGAAGAATTGGAGGGTCAAGTGTATTCTGCTCAGACAGACTGAATAGGTCCCATATACAGTCAACAAAAAACAATAACTGACTCGTGTAAAACAGTCCTTAGAAATGGCAGTTACCTTCCAAACAAAAGAAATCCTTTTCTAGGCATCATCACATAATCACAATTATGATAAAATGGAAATTTATTGTATTCTTTTTTCGTATTGAAAACTCCCTTAAATTAACTCACCAAAATTCCAATCATATTTTAAAGAGATTTAAAATTCTAAAAATACATATGAAGGTACTTCAAAAAGTTCATGAAAACATTTGTATTGTCTTTTAATTGTATTTTTCTACAAACTTTTAAAAGTATTCTCATATATCTGCCAGATTTTTTTCTTTTTTTTTCTTTCTTTCTTTTTTTTTTTTTGTATTCATTAGCAGAACTTTGCCTAAGACAGACATAAAAGAGTGTGCATAATGCTTCAAACCAAGCAAATGAAAACAAATACATCATTTCACTTTTATTAATCTGGGGATTACATAATTTGATATTATCACAAGTAGTAATGTTTGCAAACTGAGAGTTTAAGGAGAAGGGAAAAGGTGAACGTGTATTGTGAGTCAGGCTTGATGAGTATCTCAGTCCTATTTTTGGATGAGAAAACTGAAATTGGTAAATTTTAGAAAACTTGCCAAAGATCACACAACTTGTAAATGGTAGACTTGTAATTAAAACCTATTTCTGTCTGGCACCAAAGTCCATATTGCATTTCATTTCATGCATACCAGATCCTGTTATAAGTCCTTTAGAAATAGTGGTACACTTAATTTTCATAATAATTTGATATGGTGGGAACTGTAATTACCGCTAATTTACAGTGGGGAAATTAAAACACGGAGGTAAAGAATTTGCCCAAGATCACACAGCCAGAAAGTAGCAGAGCTGGGAATCAAACTCAGGCAGTTTGAGACTAGAGTCTGTACAATGAATCACAATACTTTGCTACCTCTTGACATCCCTTGGAAATAGATGAAATCCCTATGAAGAAATAATCTTCAGTAGGAATATGACACCATAGCCTAATTTCTACAAGGTAACACTCTCAAGGAAATTATCAGTCTACTTTATCATTAATATAATACAATAGTCTATGTGATAAGTGTGTGATAAATATTTCTACTATTTCTTGGTTCCCACAGAAACCTGGTAGACTAGAAACACTATATTATTATCTCATCACTAGATTTGCGTAAAAATTCTTATTTGGGGGCAGGGCATACTCTGGAGAAGAGCTGTGAAAACAAAGGACACATTTAGTGTTGTAGTTCGAAATGAAAGTTTTTCCCTGATGTAGATAAAGGGCAAATGGAATTATATTTGCAGGAGCATATTAACATGGAATTAAAATGGGAACTATATTGTTATCCAATGCTGGGTAATGTTTATGTCACCCTAGGTTTTAAAAATATTTGGAGTTTCAAGATGGCGGTGGCTGCGGCGGTTGGCGCGGAGTAGCTGAGGTGGAAAAGGAGGCCACTGGGCCTCAGGCAGCCGGGAAACTTGTGGACCTTCCTCTGGCCATCTCTTAAGGGAGGACCGCTGCCGGTGGCCGGTCGTGGGGGGTGACTGCCACTTTGCCCCTGGCAGGAGAGGCTGCCTCATTTACAGGCAACAGCTTTGAAGTGTGGAGCAGGAAAAGAACTGTTTCTTAGCTGCAAAAGCGAGTCTCAAAACAGGGAACACGGTGCCAGGGCTGCTGTGGATGCAGACAGGATCCCGGAGGCTGGGGCCGCGCTGAAGGCGGCCAGCTGCCCTATTCAGGATTCGAGGTTTCAGGCCGGCATTAAAGAAGATTCCTGGGAACACCCGAGCCGTGCCGCAACTGAACAGCCCAAGGCGGCAGCGGCCGAGAACAGGGAAGGCGACAAACCAGAGACAGAGAGTGAACACCTGACCTGGCAAAACCCTGTGAGTGACCCCTGGCCCAGCTCTGTTCAGGGGGATTACGCCCACCTGGCTCCCGCCTGCATCACCAGGCCACTCACCGTCCCGGGGCTGCCTCCATTTTCCCAGGTGTGGGCAGCTCTGCCCGGCTAGGCCGTCACTGAGCCTTCCCACTTGCTTGTCCTGGCACGGGGCTTTTTGGAGCCTGCGGGCCAGCCTCCTCTCCCACTCCCTCCGCGGTTCTCTGGTGGGTTGGAGGTGTGGGGTGTCCCCGGCCAGTGTCGGGAGGGCAAGGAAGTACGGGCGGGCCGACTGTCACTCCACCACACCCTGGACTCAGGCCACCAGTAAACTTCCTGTTACTGGGAGGCAGATACCATCTCTGCGGCCACCAGTTCGGAAAAAAGCCTAACCAATTTCTGGTTGGGAATAGTGTGGTAGGAGAGTTCCCAGGTCCACTTGAACCTGTCGGAGAGCAGGCTGCAGGTGGGCACTAGATTCGGTCTATGCCAGGGGATACAAAGGTGAACAAGACCCGGGAAAGATCTACACAGTGCTACAAAGGCACCCAGAGAGACCGGTCGTCTGTGCTTAGCAGAAACCTGGTAGACTTCCTGGGCGAGGCAGTGCCGAGCAGGGTCTTGAAGGCCCAGCTGATAGACGAGGGGCGCAGAAGACACGCCCCAGCCCAGCACAGTGCGCACAGAGTGGGGAGACGTGCGACCTGGGAGGCAGAGACTCGACAGAAACCACACACCCGGTGGGGTCGCCACTGCACGATCCAACAACCTGGGCCAGAGCACATGGAACAGGGAGAAGTCCTGCACAGGAAGTGAAAGCTCAACAGAGATCACACACCCTGTGGTACGTGATCCACCAGCCCAGCAGAGTCCAAGCTGACCAGAAAGGTGGCTCCCCGGAGAAGCCCAAGACCTGAGGCAACCACACACACAAGGCACTAACTAGAGGCCAACTGAGCAGTCACGGAGGGAGCCATACGAAATTGGCAACCACAGCAACATCCTAGTTAGTCAGTCTCAAACCAGTGGACTGTGAAACCCCCTGCCAAAATGAATAAACATCAAAAAAAAGATACCAGAAATACAAAAAATCAAGAAAGTACACCACCAAAAGTTAATAAATCTCAAACTCTAGATCCTATAGAACAAGAAGCCCTTGAAATGACTGACAAGGAATTTCGAGTGATAATTCTAAGGAAACTGAATGAGATACAAGAAAACACAGCTAGACATCATGACGAAATGAGGAAAAGTATACAGGATCTGAAAGAGGAAATGTACAAAGAAATCAATGTCCTGAAAAAAAATGTAGCAGAACTTGCTGAACTGAAGAAGTTATTCAGCGAAATAAAAAACACAACGGAGAGTTTAACCAGCAGGCTTGTGGAAGTTGAAGAGAGAACCTCTGAACTTGAAGATGGGCTGTTTGAAATAACACAAGCAGACAAAAAGAAAGAAAAAAGAATCAAGGACAGTGAAGAAAATCTGAGAGAGATATCAGACAACCTTAAGCACTCAAATATCCGAGTCATGGGTATTCCAGAAGGGGAGGAAAATGGAGATTCCATTGAAAACATATTCAAAAAAATAGTGGCCGAAAACATCCCAGGTATAGGAAAAGTCACAGATCTTCAGATCCAGGAAGCTCAACGATCTCCAAACGTATTCAACCCAAAAAGGCCTTCTCCAAGACACGTCATAGTCAAATTGGCAAAACTCAGAGACAAAGACAGAATCTTAAAAGCTGCAAGAGAGAAGCGTCAAATCACCTATAAGGGTGCCCCAATCAGGCTAACATCAGACTTTTCATCACAAACCCTAAAAGCTAGAAAGGAATGGGATGATATATTCAAAATACTAGAAGACAAAGATTGCCAGCCAAGAATACTCTACCCTGCAAGGCTATCCTTCCGAAATGAAGGGCAAATAGTATATTTCTCAGACAAACAAAAACTGCGGGAGTTCACTACCACACGACCACCCTTACAAGAAATCCTCAAGGGAGTACTGGGTTTGGTTCCTGAAAAATAACTACCACTGCCATAAAAACCCAAGAAAAATCAATACCCACTAGTATAATAAAAATGGCATTCATGAAGAGAAAACAAGCAAACAAAAACACTATCTACAACCTAAGGAACCAACAAACACAGAAACCAAACAGTAAATCAGAAAGCAAGGAACAAAAGACACCTAAGACAACCAAACAACCAATAAAATGCTAGGAATAAATCAACACCTCTCAATAACAACTCTTAATGTAAAAGGCTTAAATTCCCCAATCAAAAGACACAGACTGGCTGACTGGATCAAAAAGGAGGACCCAACTATATGCTGCCTACAAGAGACCCACCTCACCCATAAAGATTCACACAGACTAAGAGTGAAAGGATGGAAAAAGATTTACCATGCAAACAGAAAAGAAAAACAAGCTGGAGTAGCTATTCTTATATCTGACAAAATAGACTTTAAACTAAAAACCATAAAAAGAGACAATGAGGGACACTACTTAATGATAAAAGGACTGATCCATCAAGAAGACATAGCAATTATAAATATGTACGCACCCAATGTTGGAGCAGCCAGATTTATAAAACAAACTCTATTAGACCTAAAGAAGGAAATAGACACTAATACCATAATAGCAGGGGACCTGAACACCCCACTGTCAATATTAGACAGATCATCTAGGCAAAGAATCAGTAGAGAAACACAAGATCTAAACAGGACTCTAGACCAATTGGAATTGGCAGATATCTACAGAACATTCCATCCAACAACCTCAGAATATTCATTCTTCTCATCAGCACATGGATCATTCTCCAGGATCGATCACATATTAGGTCACAAATCAAGTCTAAATAAATTCAAAAAAATTGGAATTATCCCATGTATCTTCTCAGACCACAATAGATTAAAACTAGAAATTAATAACAAATGAAACTCTGGAAACTATACAAACACATGGAAATTAAACAGCATTCTACTTAATGACATATGGGTCCAAGAAGAAATCAAGCAGGAAATCAAAAAATTTATTGAAACTCATGAAAACAATGATACATCATACCAAAACCTGTGGGATACTGCAAAAGCAGTATTGAGGGGGAAATTTATTGCATTAAACGCTCACTTCAGAAGAATGGAAAGATGGCAAGTGAACAACCTAACACTTCACCTTAAAGAACTAGAAAAACAAGAACAATCCAAACCTAAAGTTAGCAGACGGAAAGAAATCATTAAGATCAGAGCAGAACTGAATGAAATCGAAAACCAAAAAACAATTCAAAAGATCAACGAATCAAAAAGTTGGTTTTTTGAAAAGATAAATAAAATTGACAAACCATTAGCATGGCTAACAAAAAAAAGAAGAGAGAAGACTCAAATAACCAAAATTAGAAATGAAAAAGGCTATATTACAACCAATTCATCTGAAATACAAGGAATCATTCGAGACTACTATAAACAACTATACGCCAACAAATTTGAAAATCTGGAGGAAATGGATAAATTTCTGGACACACACAAGCTCCCAAAACTGAACCATGAAGACGTAGAAAATTTGAACAGATCAATAACAATAAAGGAGATTGAAGCTGTTATCAGAAGGCTCCCAACAAAGAAAAGCCCAGGACCACATGGATTCACAGCAGAATTTTACCAAACATTCAAAGAGGAATTGACACCGATTCTTTACAAACTATTCCAAAAGATCGAAACAGACGCAAATCGCCCAAACTCATTCTATGAAGCAAACATCATCCTGATACCAAAACCAGGTAAAGATATAACCAAAAAAGAAAACTACAGGCCGATATCCTTGATGAATATAGATGCAAAAATCCTCACTAAAATACTAGCAAACAGAATACAGCAACACATACGTAAAATTATTCATCACGTTCAAGTGGGATTCATCCCAGGGATGCAAGGTTGGTTCAACATACGCAAATCAATAAATGTGATACACCATATTAATAAAATCAAACACAAGGACCATATGATCATCTCTATAGATGCTGAAAAAGCATTTGATAAAGTTCAGCACTCATTCATGACAAAGACCCTCTATAACTTAGGTATACAGGGAAAATATCTCAACATAATTAAAGCCATATATGCCAAACCCACTGCCAATATCATCCTGAATGGGGAAAAGCTGAAATCTTTTCCTTTAAGAACAGGAACTAGACAAGGATGCCCACTCTCATCACTCCTATTCAACATAGTGTTGGAAGTACTAGCCAGAGCAATCAGAGAAGAGAAGGAAATAAAGGGCATCCAGATTGGAAAAGAGGAAGTCAAACTGTCCCTGTTTGCAGATGACATGATCCTATATATCGAACAGCCTAAAACCTCTACAAAAAAACTGTTGGAATTGATAAATGATTTCAGCACAGTAGCAGGATACAAAATCAACACACAAAAATCAGTAGCATTTCTTTTCTCCAGTAGTGAACATGCAGAACGAGAAATCAAGAAAGCCTGCCCATTTACAATAGCCACCAAAAAAATAAAATACTTAGGAATTGAGTTAACCAAGGAGGTGAAAAATCTCTATAATGAGAACTACAAACCACTGCTGAGAGAAATTAGAGAGGATACAAGAAGATGGAAAGATATCCCATGCTCTTGGATTGGAAGAATCAACATAGTGAAAATGTCCATACT
The DNA here is from genome assembly GCF_027409185.1 of Cynocephalus volans. NCBI lineage: Eukaryota > Metazoa > Chordata > Mammalia > Dermoptera > Cynocephalidae > Cynocephalus > Cynocephalus volans. The sequence goes on along the minus strand of NC_084460.1, from coordinate 98,925,217 downwards.
ACCCAAAGTGATATACAAATTCAATGCAATCCCCATCAAAATTTCAAAGACATTTTTCTCAGAAATGGAAAAAACTATCCAGACATTTATATGGAACAATAAAAGACCACGCATAGCCAAAGCAATGCTGAGCAAAAAAAATAATGCTGGAGGCATAACACTACCTGACTTTAAGCTATACTACAAAGCTATAATAACCAAAACAGTATGGTACTGGCATAAAAACAGACACACTGACCAATGGAATAGAATAGAGAATCCAGAAATCAACCCACACACTTACTGTCAGCTGATCTTTGAGAAAGGCACCAAGCCTATTCAGTGGCGAAGGGACTGCCTCTTCAGCAAATGGTGCTGGGATAACTGGATATCCATATGCAGGAGAATGAAACTAGATCCATACCTCTCGCCGTATACTAAAATCAACTCAAAATGGATTAAGGATTTAAATATACACCCTGAAACAATAAAACTTCTTCAAGAAAACATAGGAGAAACACTTCAGGAAATAGGACTGGGCACAGACTTCATGAATACGACCCCAAAAGCACGGGCAACCAAAGGAAAAATAAACAAATGGGATTATATCAAACTAAAAAGCTTCTGCACAGCAAAAGAAACAATTAACAGTGTTAAGAGACAACCAACAGAGTGGGGTAAAATATTTGCAAAATATACATCTGACAAAGGATTAATATCCAGACTATATAAGGAACTCAAACAACTTTACAAGAAGAAAACAAGCAACCCAATTAAAAAATGGGCAAAAGAGCTAAGTAGGCATTTCTCTAAGGAAGACATACAAATGGCCGACAGACATATGAAAAAATGCTCAACATCACTCAGCATCCGGGAAATGCAAATCAAAACCACATTGAGTTACCATCTAACCCCAGTTAGGATGGCTAAAATCCAAAAGACTCTGAACGATAAATGCTGGCGAGGTTGTGGAGAAAAAGGAACTCTCATACATTGTTGGTGGGACTGCAAAATGGTGCAGCCTCTATGGAAAATGGTATGGAGGTTCCTCAAACAATTGCAGATAGATCTACCATAAGACCCAGCTATCCCACTGCTGGGAATATACCCAGAGGAATGGAAATCATCAAGTCGAAGGTATACCTGTTCCCCAATGTTCATCGCAGCACTCTTTACAATAGCCAAGAGTTGGAACCAGCCCAAATGTCCATCATCAGATGAGTGGATACGGAAAATGTGGTACATCTACACAATGGAATACTACTCAGCTATAAAAACGAATGAAATACTGCCATTTGCAACAACATGGATGGACCTTGAGAGAATTATATTAAGTGAAACAAGTCAGGCACAGAAAGAGAAATACCACATGTTCTCACTTATTGGTGGGAGCTAAAAATTAATATATAAATTCACACACACACACACACACACACACACACACACAAAAAAAAAAAAACTGGGGGGGGGGAAGATATAACAATCACAACTACTTGAAGTTGATACGACAAGCAAACAGAAAGGACATTGTTGGGGGGGGGAAGGAGAAGGGAGGGAGGTTTTGGTGATGGGGAGCAATAATCAGCCACAATGTATATCAACAAAATAAAACTTAAAAAAAAAAATATTTTTCATGACTCTCTCTCTCCCCTTATATTCACAGTGTAGAAAATATTTTGATGTCTCTAGTTTTGTTTCCTTAGTCCCTAAAACTTAGTAGGTATCATGCAAATACTTGCCTTTGGGAATGAAGGGAAATTACTTATTCTAAAGGAATTATGATTGAGCTCATAATTGAGCCAAATCTCCATTATGTGGAGGTGCGTAGCACTGATTTGCAAAAGTTGTTCCTTCTTCCTTTACAGGAAGATGCACTGGTGATGTATCATTTTAATTTCTTTCATGAGCACTCACTGGAAAAAAAGAGTAGCAAATGACGAGGTTGTTTATTTGTTCCAGTAGTGATCATCCAAAATCAAATGTATGAAAGGTAATCTTAATTTCATGAATCAATTATCTTAATAAATACCTACATAATTAACTGAAAAATTCTCTTTGGAAGAGCCAATTGAGAAATGACTTCAATGTAATGAAGCAGAGGGAGAAAAACAGAATAACTCTGAGCTAATAACAAACTTTCCCAACACCATCAAATATATGAATTTTCTTCAGTATTTGTACAAATATATATAAAAATTACTTAGGCATGTACATAATGTGCAAATGATGTCCTATTTGATCCTATTATTTGTGCTCAAACGATGGCCAAATTTAAAGGCAATTAGCCAAAGTATGTATTTAATACACTCAGTAAATCTGTATAAGTCAAGTAAATACTAAATTATGCTAACAATTTCTTTCTTCACCATCTGTACGTGAAATATATTTCCATTTGAATTAATTAAATAATGATATTTAATAAATATTTCTGAAAATATATTCGAAATCTAGGTCCCAACCCCTGACACATTTGCCACCAGACATCTAAGAGTCCTTAGGACATTTTCTTTGCCGTTTTGGTCACAGTTTTCTCATCTGTGAAATAAAAGGGCTGAACTAAATGGATTCTGTGGCACTTTGTCTATTATAAAAATTACATTCACCTAAAAAAATGACTTCCCTGATAAATTATGAAATAATTGGAAGGTAAAATATAATAATTATATTAAGTAATTTGACTATTATGTGTTACAGAGCAATCAAGAGATTAAGGAATTGAAGAGAATTTTTCTTTTTTTAACCTTTTTTGAGCCTCAGACTCCTCATCTGTAAAATGGAGAGGGCAGTATAAACCTTAAATATTTTCTCCCCGCTATATAGCAAGGGCGAGTATTCCCCTGAGTGGCTGTTTTTCAGTCTTACAATTTCACAGGCATTTGGAGTAATTTAATAAATTTACAATATTTAAAATTGCCTTGTGTACAATTAGCTAATTATACAAGTAATAAAAGTGGCTCTGTGTTTTTCACATAAAGTCTATGTGAACCTGGCAGGCAAGTACAATGATGGCTCCTTCCCATTTACAAATTCATGTAAAGCCTGTGCAATCAATCCTCATTACTCTTCACAACTCACCTATTATAAACCTTACCAGATCAGGCCTAGAATTATTTTTAATTTTAGAATCACTAGAAATCAAGGATCCTGTGTCTGCTTGCCTTCTTTTCTTGTATACCAGTAATAAATAACCAAGTCTTTAAATATAGCTTCATTAAAACGCATGTACTCCTTTGCAGCTGGGGTAAATGGAAAAAGTCATCACCTCCAGAACTGAATGGTTCCCTGAACTGCCAATTTGGACAGACGGGCCATTATCAGGCAGCCCAAGAAGTGGGCAGAATACTCACAAAGGAACGTTTTAGCAGCTCACTTTTTCATTTGTAAAAGTTGAGCTCAACAAAAACTAGCCTAAAAGTGTTTTAGAATATTGCCTTTAATGGCACCCCATCATTACAGCAATATGGAAAGTCATATACATACTACAACTTAAAATCACCACTTTTTTGTTATCCTAATTGAACCAAACCAAACCAAAACAAAAACCCAAACAAACAACTCTGGAGAAAATCCTCTCAAACCATAACATGTTTGGCTCTTTGTTCCGACCTCAGCCAGGTTCTTGCACTGTGTGAAAGATGGGATGTCACAGGCATACCCAGATAACCAGGGGGGTGTAGCTAACGGTTTACCTCCTCCTCTCAAGCTTCAGTCTGTGCCTTTAATTAGAAACCATGTACTCTCTTGGCACCCACAATTATTTCTTAGTTGTGCTCATAAAGAACTTTCATGATTTCTTCATAGATGAGACAATACCAGCCATCTGTCTCTTAATCATCTCTTTGAACAGATTTTAATGATCCAAGGCATAATTAAATGGCAGCCATTAGTGAGTTTCAATTTTGATTCATATAGGAAACATCACATTCAGTACAAAATCCCCCAAATACGCAAAGAAGTGAAGATGCTTTATGATCTTAATTATAAACCTTTCCCCCCACTTGCATTTTTGACTTGCAGGAATGGTCTAATAGCACAAGGCATGTTATATCACTTAGATATTTATGTTACAGGTTGTCTGGACCAGATGCTGGCTGTTGAATTTTCTCCTCTCTTTGTCTACCACACAAGGTAAAAGCCCACTAAGCCCTTAGTACAGGGTTTCTTTACATGGGATCTCTGGGAAAAGTTTAGTAGGATCTGGAACCCTGAAAATTTCAGGCATATTTTTGTTTGTCTGCAGAAAGTTGCCACATTTCTAATTAAAATCTCAAACAAGATTAAAAACTCCTGTGTTGGGATTTTTGAGAATATTATACTGTGATCAACTTCGCAGGCTTCACAGGCAGCTCTTTCCCAGCTCATGTATGGAATTTCTGAGACACTTAACGATGGTTGTCTTTTTCTCTTCTAGGAAAGGGGAGAAGGGTAAGAGGAACCAGAAAAGAGCCTACTTTAAAACCAAGATAAAAACCTGAGCTACTACTCAGAAGGTTTGGATTTTCCTTTTGACTCAACCCCTAATAAGCTTGTGAGTTTGGACCCATCAATTGAGGCCTCTTGGCCTCTGATTCCTTGTCTCTGAGTATGTTGACTACATCAGCACTGTTCAAAGCTTGTTCCTTGAAGTCCTGGGGGTTTAGGAAAAGAATCTCAGTGACCCTCCCTAGATGAAAGACAAGTGCAAAACAGTTCAGTTAGCTTCATGAACCTCCTAGAAGGAAAGATAGATGTGATAGATGGCAAGTGAGTATATAGGCTTACTTCTTCAGGAGAGCAACTTTATGTTATGTTAGGTGATTCTTTTAGATTCTTATGCTATTCCTTTCTGGAAATGTTGAAATTGACCAAACCTCTATGAGAACAATTTTTTTATATGGTATGGTAATTATTAGTTTGCAATGCTGTTTCCTCTATTGGATTGTAAGTAGCACAGGAGAAGCATTATTTATTGGCCACTTCTAGAACCTAGAAAATGGTTGCTATATGGAAAAAGAAAGAGAAACAAGCAGAGGGTGATGGAAAATAATTTATGCAGCAGTATGGAAGATAGATTAAATGTTTTTGAGACAGATATGAGGTAAGCAGAGCTATCAGGATTATTGTGTAACTATAGTCCATGTAATGGGATGGCGAGTTGGGGTTAAACTTGAGAGATTTAGGAAGTAGAATGCTTAGGAATTTGTGGATGTCTTGATGAGAAATAAAGAGTCCAAAACAACTTTCAGATTTCTGTATTGGAGTCTCATTAACCTGGAGAGAAAATACAGAAGGAAGAACAATTTGGGAAGAATCATGATTTCTTAAATTTTTATCAAACTATTGTCTCTTTTGTGCCTTTGGGTATACTTGGTTATTTGAGATGCAAAAATGCATTTTTTTCCTGTGGGCAGTAGTCAGTAAAGTTTGAATAACATTTCTTAAAGAGGTACACATAAGGTACTCAAGTGCAGTTGTCAACAAAATACTTGTTCTGGATCTAGGATACACATTTAGAAGTAAGGAAAAAAAAAATCTGGCTGTACACACTGATTTGAGAATTGCCAGTGGCAGGTGTTAGTTGAAGGCAGGTGAGTGGGTGAGATTAGGTAAAGGACAAGTAAGGAAGAAAGAAACCCTAGAGAATACCAATGTTAAGATACAGACGGAGAAAAAGGATACAGGAAAAGAGACCGAGAAACCTAAGGGAGAAGACCAAGCTTGTCAGGAACTTAATGGTGTGTATTACTTGGCTTGGTTTCATGACAAGAAAATTACAAAGATCTGATCTTTTCCGGTAGGAATTTATCACCAAGGACCAACAAGACATTGACCAGATTAACAATAACCACAAAAAGCAGAACTGACGCACTCGTTCGGCACAAAGGGAGAGTAAGCTAGAGGGTGCACATATTGAGGTAAGGCAGGCAAGGTCATGCAGTGTGGGATGAGAACAACGTGACGTTGCCAGCTCTCCTCTGATCATTGTGAGAACCCTGTTAGGAGAAGGGAAAATATCCTCAGTGACTTGCACAAATCCCCGCGGGGTGGAGGTTGGCCACGCCCCTCTGGCAGCACACAGCATGGTAGCATCTAGGGAAATGAATTACAGGCGGTATGAGAATTGCTTGTGAAAATGTGAAAAAATTATTAGTAGCACACTTTAAAAAGTAAAGTACAACCTCAGAATAGTAAAAGTAGGAAGAAAAAAAGTTGTGTTCTTGAATAAACACTTCCATTTATATCAATTCAACAACTCCGTACTGTGAAATAGATGCAAACAGCAACTGGGATGGTCTGATCAACACCTGGGAAGAAACAAGTGAAGGAAATGAACCAGTGGTGTGTGGAAGGGAGATTACATTTACACGTGTCTGATGAACCTGAAAAATGGAAGAGAATTGTAACCTCAGAGAAAAGCAAACCTTGCTTGTCCAAACAGGAATCCTATTTGGCTAGAGATATTGACTGAGCTAAATCTAATGAGTTCTTGTGCTAATGCAAATGGATCCCAAACCTAACGTAGGAACTTTTATTCTAAAAATGATTAACTGAAAGAGAACCATGTTGATTGTGAAATAATAAATTATTTGATTTGCAAACAACATACAGCATCTACTTACTGTGTAAAATGTTGGGTATATTGATTTGGGGTGGGAATAAAAGTTTATCAGCTTTCTAAACATTGAATTAGATTAACTTTTGCATACCCAAGTCTCTATAAAAAGTAAAAGAATAAACTGAACTTTAGAAATCTTTTGTTAGTTGAAGTACTTACCAAATAAACTACAAGAAATAATTTTACAGTCTGCTGCTATAACTATCTAACAGGTTTCAAGTAAAATAAATGCTTGCTGCATAAGTTAACATACCATAAAATCAAGACTGTCCGTGTATAATATGTATGTGCAATAACCCATTAATGGAAAGACTCATGACTTAAATAATTTGAATACTCACAGCTACTTATTTCAAAATATTCAGAAATTTAGGACTATATAATTTAATTCTCCCACCAAAGTGGGTTGAATAGTGTCCTTCTAAAATTCATGTCCACAAGGAACCTCTGAATGTGAACTTATTTGGAAATAGGATCTTTACATGTATAGTTAGTTAAGATAAGGTCATACTAGATTAGGGCCCTAAATCTAATTACAGGTGTCTTTATAAAAGAAAATAGAGCAACATTCAGACAGACACACAGGGAAGAAGTCCACGTGATGATGGTGGCAGAGATTGGAATGATGCATTTACAAACCAGGGAACACCAAGACTTAATGGAAGCCACCAAGAGCTCAGAAGAGCAAGGAAGGATGCTTCCCCAGAATCTTAAGAGGGTACATGGCCCTGCCAGTAACTTCATTTTGGACTTTAGCCTCAGAACTTTGAGAAAATTAAATTCTCTTCTTTTAAGACACCCAGTTTGTGGTAATTTGTTATGGTAGCCCTACGAAACTAATATACCCATCTTTTTAGAAAAGAAAATGTTTATGCATGTTTTGTAAGTAAGTACCATTTATCCAGGAATATGGCTTTTAATAAACTTCAAGGCTTGTTCATGACACCAAGAAGTTGAGTGTTCCAAGGTCATTTGATAAATCTGCACTTGTTTTAATTGGAACCCAAGAGCAACACCTATTTGGAGTCTTTGCTGTAGTCACTGTCTCCTGCTGCCTCTGACTTCATGAGGATAATTCTATAGAGAAATGACTCCTGTAAATTCCATTGTCAGTCAGTAGGAGCTGGCAAAGAGCTCGTGCTGATGGCGTTCATGATTAGAATGCAGGGCAAACAGCCCTACACTCTGGCTTATAAAATGAGCTAAAGTGTCACCTGCTTCCTCACCTCATCATTTCTAGAATGGTACTTATCTTTCAAGCCACAAAGCAGTGCTGATGCCAAGGCCATAAAAAGTATTATATAGTTCTGCCTGCCATCTCTTCAAGGTGGGCTGGCAAAGCAGAGGACCACAGACAGAAAAATGGAGTAATAAAGTTTAAATAGTAGGCAATAATATTAATCTGCTGTGCTGCAGTGCCGATTAAGAGATTGAACCTACTCCCTGCAGTTCTAATTGGATTTTTCTGTGTTTTCCACAACCCTTAAGGCTGTACCCTGATAAATCCTATTTTTGCTTGCCATTTATTCTCCATGAATGACTCTGTGTAATGAACTTATCTGTAAAAACACACAAATGCTTGTATCGCCATAGAATTCTTTTTGTGGTTCTCATTGCAGATTGCTGGCATATTACTTTCTAAAAGGCAAGTAATTAATACACTGAATTGCTGCACTAATTGCTGTCTAAATATTTCATATGCATAATAAGGTATAAGGCTATAACTCAGGTACTGGGAAAGCACAGCCATGTGTAAAGTGATACCCTGAAAAACTGTATTATGTTAGGTCTGGGAAAAGGGTCTATACATTGTTATGGATAATATCTGAGATAATTAAATGTAAAATGAAGGAAATAAAACTTTATATATGCACATGTCAAGTGTGTTTCTAAAATCTGTAAGGTCATTTTTGCATGCTCACTGCACTATTATTTTTGAAATGATGCTATCTGAAATTGTCTTCATGTGTGTGTGTGCGTGTAGCCAAAGAATACTTTTGTCAGGATGTTCTGCACATAAGGACTTAAGCACTGTTTGATTAAGATTCTAAAAACAGCCATGTTAGCTGCAGTTATAAAACATTGATTATATATTCCCAGGCCTAAATCTGAGTGTGTAAAATAGCCTCACCTCTGCAGGAGATCTCCTTACTGATTTAGAACCAAAATTTTGATTCAGTCGATCTGCTGAATTTGTCTGACTTCATCATGGAACTAGTGAAGCTTCTATTTTCCTTGGTTATGTCTTTGGTTTTTAGTCTAGTACCATCCTTGAAACTATCTAGATTTTCCTATCAGAGTCTGCCCGCACAATCTTGAACTGAGACAGGTGCTCAAATTTTGTGCTTCAGACTCTCAGGGTGAGGTCTCTGTTCTCAGTTTGTGATGTCTTGCCCTTCAGACATTTGGGTACCTTAGTCCTGATTACCGATGAGTTTTGTAACATCTCCTTGCGTGTCCCTTCCTGACAGTGTTCATTATATTTTCTAATTTCTTCCTTCTACTGCCTTCCCAATGGCTTATATCTGACTGATACCTGGCGGCTGCTCTTCTGTACTAATGCTGACATCTGAAAAAACTGAATTGCAATCAGCAATCCTGCTTACTTTCTGATGGTGTATCTTTCTTTTTTTTCTTGTTTCACTGCAACCAAACATTCCCTGACTCACCTGGTCTTTGCTTCTAGCTCTGACTACTGATTTCTAACCATCCACATCAATGAACATTTATTGAGCATCTGCTCTGTGCCAAGCCATTGGACTATAGGGGATACAGGATAAACAAAAACCATCCCTGTTTTCATGGAGCTGACGGTCTGTCCAGAGATAGATCTGTTTTGTTGTGGTCCTATTACGTACCAGACAGTTTATACTTAAATCTCACAGCTGTGGTTCTCTAAGCTTGGCAGGCTTGATAATCATCTGGAATGTATGCTAAAATGTCAGATTCTGGGCCCCATTCCATATTTATTGAATCAGAATCTTCAGGGATGGGGTCTAGGAATCTGCCTTAGCAAGAAGCCCCTGGGATTATGTAGCAAGTGTTCTGAGGACCATGCCCTGAGTACTGTCTCACAGCAATTCTATGGAGTAGGTTTAATAATCCCCATTTTATAGATAAAGATACCGAGGACTATAAAGTTATGTGAGTTTTCCAACTGAAGAGCAGAAGAGGCAGGATCCAAACTCAGTCTGTGTGACTTGAAAATCCTTGTATGCCCACTGTACTCCTCCAGAGAACCTCTTACCTGTGTCTTCCATGAGTCCCTCATTCTGATTTCAAGGTGGTCTCCCAGATAATCTCTATATAATTATGGCACTAGCTGGTGCTATTGATAGCATTTCCAGCATTTTAGAAAATAGGGAACTGTTTTTTGGATATCTTGACAAGTTGCCTGAAATATACTTGGAAGTTTTGTACTTATTTTAAAGAGAAAAGACTGAGAACGAACAAGTATGGTAGAAAATGATCTAGGTCAGAATGAATCACCAGCTGAACATAAACCAAGACTGTTCTGTCAGAACTAGAGAACCATCCCAATCTCAATAAATGGCAATAACAGCCTGGAGGCAATCCTCCCACTTTAGGGAACTCATGAAATGCTCCCAAACAATAGAAAATGGGCTACTGTCAGCTGGATCCCTGAATAGAGTGGGAAACTTAGACAATGTCAAGAACCAAAAAAGAAAAATTACAATGACGCTCATGAGAGAAAAGAAAGCTTGAGAAATGTTGGTTACTCATCTGATATAAGGCTCAATGAGCAAGACCTTGTTATCATGTTCTGATGCACTTCTCTGTAGAGTGGCCCTATTTTGAGGGATTATCTTTGGGATCCTCTTGGAAATCTCCAAGAGGATCCCAAAGACGATGATGCCTCGCCTTGAAGGAGGCCTGCTGCATGGACCTTGACTGCAATCCCACTATGAGATGAGGTTCTCAAGGACATAAGAGCTATTTACAGTAGTCGCCCTCTTATCCACAGAAAATACATTCCAAAACCCGTAGTGGATGCCTGAAACCACAGATAGTACCAACTCCTATGTATTAATGGGCAGGTATACGGTGTAGATACACTGAATGAAGGGATGATTCACGTCCTGAGCAAAATGGAGTGGGAAGGTGTGAGGTTTCATCAAACTCAGAATGGCGTGTAATTTAGAACTTATAAATGGTTTATTTCTGAAATTTTTCATTTGATGTTTTTTGGACCATGGTTAACCGTGGGTAACTGAAACCATGGGAAGCAAAACTGGAGACAGGGCACTAGTGTGTTGAAAAAGTAACTTTGTGCTGAGAAGCAAAGAAAAAGAGTAATTGTGGTGGAAAAGATTTTGGTTATGTCAAGAAAAATCTATGACTGAGTGAAGTAAGGCTGCATCGTACTTAAACTATTTCTGATAATCTCTTTCCTATTCCTTAACCCCTCTCAAAGAAAGACGATGCAGCATTACTACAAAAACACTGTACTGGGAACATTTTTATTGTCTGCCTTAAATCCTCCCTACTGCAATTTTCTTTTTCACTCTTGGGAAGGTAAGGGTAGTCAATGAATGGCATTAGTCATAGTTTTCTCAGTAAGCTATAATCCCCTGGTGGCAGATTCTATTACCATGAATACTCTCACTTTAACCTTGCTTGATTATTTAAAGGAAACTTAAGTGGTATGGATTTGACTTGTCTAAAGCATTAATTTTTTCCATGAAAAAGCTAGTGTAAGCCATAAAAGAACTATGAGAGGGCCAAAGACAATTTTCTGAGAAAATTATTCATTGACTTAATTTACTTTAAATTGCAAAACTCTGCTTTTAAAGTTCATTTATTTTCTGGTCCAGGCAAACTTATGAAGTAGTGAAGTTTTTCTCCTCATCCTACTCACTCCTTTTGCTGGCATATTCTTTTGGTGGCCCTCCAAGGCCTGATACATTTTTACACTCTGGTTAACCAAGGACTGCCTATCGTTACACCCTACATGAGCTGCCATACTGGCTTCATTCCATGCCCCTTTGCCTTTCCTCCTTGCGCTCTCACCCTACCCCTTCACAGCATAAAAACTTAGCTGCTTTGTTTATCACTTTTTCACGGTTCTTGCTTCTTGCTAGTTGAGGTCTAGTTAATCTGATAAACTACTTCCTGTGTTAATGGAAACTGTTGTGGTTTGAATTGTGTCTCCCTAAAAGATATGTTGAAATCCTAACTCCCATGTTATGGACTGAATGTTTGTATCCCCTCCAAAATTCATATATTAAAATCCTGACCCCCAGTGTGATGGTATTAGGAGGTGGGGCCTTTGGGAAGTGATTAGGTCATGAGGGTGCAGCCCTCATAAGTGTGATTAGTGCCTTTGCAAAAGGGACCCCAGAGGGCTTTCTGAGAATCTTTCTGCCATGTGAGGAGACAATGAGAAGTCAGTAGTCTGCCCAGAAGAGGGTTCTCACTAGAACCCAAGCATGCTGGTACCCTGATTCTCGACCTCCATGAAAGATTCTAGAACCATGAAAAATACATTTTTGTAATTTATGAGTGATCCAGTCTATGGTATTTTGTTATGGCAGCCCAAACTGACTAATATACCACATTAACTTAGACTGTTTCTATTTGGAAATAGTGTAATTGCAGATGCAATTAGTTAACACGGGGTCAGACTGGATTGGGGCAGCCCTAAATTCAGTATGACCATAGTCCTTATAAAAAGAGGAGAAGAGACACAGATACACAAGGAGAGAACACCATGTAACATCAGAGGCAGAGATTGGAATTATGCTGCCACAAGTAGCGGAACATCTGAGGCTACCAGAAGTTAGAAAAGGCGAGGAGGGAGCCCCATCTAGAGGTTTTGGAAGGTTTGCCAACACCTCATTTTCAGTCTTCTAAACTCTGGAACTGTGAGAGAATAAATTTTTGTTGTTTTAAGCAACCAAGTTTGTGGTAATTTGTTATGGCAGTCCTCGGAAACTAATGCAGTAACTAACTTGTTAAAATGTTATTTCTGAATAATGCAGAGATGTCTATTACAATAAGGACTACAGTTGACAATGACATAGCAGAAGCAATACCACTAATGGTGTAACTCAGGGAACTGGCAGGTCAATGGGAAAGGTATTTTGAGATGGAACCAGATATATCCATCAAGCATCCATCAAGTACACATGACAGATCCTGGTTTTAGGGTTCTCTGACCTGACCAGTATTACAACCCGTCATCTGAACTGTCCTGTTTGGAACTTCAGTTCCGAAAGAATGCAAATACAGAAAGAGACATGGCAAAGGAGGTAATTACTGGCTGGAAGCATGGAGTATCAGTTGCTCTGGAAGATACTTGCTCTTCTTCTGCAATTTTACTCCTCATGTGGACTTCTCTATTTCAAGAAGAGCAGTTCTATCTACCCAGTTGCCCGAGGCCAACATGACTGGAAGATGGAAGAACTGAAATTTTTTCCCCTTCAGTCCTTAGCACCTTGTATAGTTCATGGTGCATGGTATGTGTTCAAAAACTATTTGAAAGAATGAATGAAATAAAGATTGGTTTATAAAGCCTGAACCGGCTTATCCTTAAAACAGGGAATCACCAGATATTGTGATTTTGTGGGTGCTGTGCTGCAGGAGTCCTGTGTTTCTCTGTCTCTCTCACTGGTTCCTGAAGGCTTATTTTATCTTAGATTGAAAATCCAATTGCTGTTGCCATGGTGTATAGAGGGTGGTGCTAAGGAGCCACTGGGAGGAGTCCAGATTCTGGCCTCAACTCAGCTACTAACCAGATACCCAAACCTGGGAAGGGCACAATTTAACAAAAATTATTAAAGAACACAGAAATACAATTGAAAGTGGATTGAAAATCCAGTAAAATTGGATTTCTAATCTCTATATTGCCAAAACCTCACCCCTTGGTGTTGTCATGAATCTCCTCTGGTTTACATTTTCCTCTTCTGAATATTAAGGAGATTCTACTATTTAAGAGGGAGCGAGCATAAAGCCATTTTACTCTGTGGGGTGGGGAGGTTTAAAAGGGTGAAAGGAATGGAGGGAGGGAGGTTGTCACACTGGGAGAAAAGATAAAAATGCCATTTTATTTGGAGCCAGTAATGAGTGTAGAAATAGTTTTTTTTACTGTCCTCAAATATATTCATTGGCAGCACACTGCCCTTCTGTTAGATTTCCACAGTTTTGTGCGACCTACATTTGCTGTGATGTTTTACTGACTCCTTCATTTGAATTAGCTGCTTTTTTTTACATGCCTCTAAATGCCATTATGAGTCACTGAAGCTCAAGACCATCTATCACAGTTACAAGGCATATAAAAGATGACAATCATCACTCAAATATCTTCACTCTGCCTGAAACAAAATTTTCTCAGTACAAAATAAATACTTTCCCTCCTGCTGGATTAGCTAAGATTTATACTCTTAATATGCAAATAGTCCCCAAAGTTTCAGATAAAGAGAAGCATTCAGTGTTTCAGCTCAATAGGCAGGATATATAATTTTAAATAGGTATTTCTGCTTTGAGGCTTATCCACAGGCTTCTGGAAGAGTCACGTTTTTGTTAGTGGGACAGCAAGTGTCACTCCGTGTGCTCAATTATTTCTCCAAAAATCTCTCAGTTTCTGTCTTGAGTATACCAGAGGCTTAAATGATAATCTTAAGTCTAAACAGCCTTTGTGTCTTAGGCTAGGAAGGAAACATTATAAAAATAGGGAAATATAAATCACATATAAGATCTCTGAAGTTTTGAACTGGAAGAAACCCAAGAGATGCTCACTTATTAAGTCAGAGGTGATGATCTGAGGCTCAAAGTTTAGGTAACTCAACAGAGAAGACTCCTAGTTAGTAGTAGGTGAACCTGACATTCATTTCAGCCTTGTGAGACCCTGAGCAGAGAATCTAGTTGACTCATGCTCAAATTTCTGACCCAAGGAAACTATGAAATAATAAATTTATGGTGTTAAAAAAATAGTAGGCGAAACTGAAATTCAGAAGTCTTGGCTTTTATTTGAGTTTTCTGTCAATTTCACAAAAGTTTCTAATTGTTTATATAAGTAGGTGGCAAAAACTGTTCATTGCTACTGAATATCCATTTATCCCTTCTTTTCTGGATTTTATTCTGGGTAGCAAGAATGCATCCAATCAAAAAAATGATATTTCCCAGGTAAGTTTTAGACAATAACATATAAATGCCAGTGTTTAAGGGTCATGAAAATCAACTACAATGTATATTGAGAAGTTAAAATAAAAAAAATGCCAGTGTTTGGTGGAATTTCTAGATATCTGCCATTTTGGATAGTAAGGTGGTCTTGAAGAAGGAAGCCATGCTAGGATTACAGACTCCTGGGTCCCTAATGAGAATAGATTTAACTTACTGACCATTTGTGAACTTCTTTCACTTGAGAAACTATAATCATCTATTTTAAAAGCCACTTTTATTTTGGGTTTTCTGTTAAGCAATGATATCAGCATTTAGTCCATCCCTAAAGAACTGAAGGTCCTGGGAATTTAAGCATGTCGATGCAGTCTTTTTTATGTCATTAAATAAAGAAAAATCAATGTCCTTTAAAGATTTTTTAAGAGTTGGAAACAAAAAGAAGTCAGAAGGAGCCAAATTAGGACTATAAGGTGAATGTCTAATGATTTCCCATAGAAACTCCTGCAAAATTGCCCTTGCTTGATGAGAGGAATGAGCAGGAATATTGCTGTGAAGGAGAAGGATTGTCTGGTGAAGCTTCCCTGGGCATTTTTGTTGTTGTTGTTAAAGAGTGGGCTAACTCTCTCAAAACACTCTCAAATATGCAGATGTTATCATCCTTTGGTCCTCCAGAAAGTCAACAAGGAAAATGTCTTTAGCCTCGCAAAAAACTGTTTCCATGACCTTTGCTCTTGACCACTCAGCTTTTTGTGTTTGTTTTTTTACTGGACCACTTCCACCTCTTGGTAGCCATGGCTTTGATTGTGCTTTGTCTTCAGGATTGTACTGGTAAAACAATGTTTCATCTCCTGTTATAATTCTTCAAAGAATTCTTCAAGATCTTGATATCATTTGATTAAAATTTCCATTGAAAGCTCTGTTCTTGTCTGCAGCTGATCTGGGTGCATCAGTTTTGGCACCCATAGAGCAGAAAGTTTGCTCAGTCTTTCAGTCAGAATTGTAAGCTAACCCAACTGAAATGTCTGTGGTGCTGGTTATTGTTTCTGCTCCTAATCACTGGTCCTCTTCTATTAGGGCATGAACAAGATTAACTTTTCCTTGCACATTGATGTGGACGGTCTGCTGCTTCTTCAGGCTTCTTCAACATCTTCTCTTTCTTTCTTCCTTCCTTCCTTTCTTTCTTAACTGATGTGTATTGATTACACATATTTACAAGGTGCAGAGTTATGATTCAATACATGTATACAATGTGTGATGATCAAATCAGCATTATTAGCATATTTGTCAATGCAAAAACTTATCATTTCTTTGTGATGAGTGCATCTGAACTCCTTTCTTCTAGCCAACTGAAAACATACAATAAGTTATTGTTAATTATAGATGCCTAGTACTACTGTAGACCACTAGAACTTATTTGTCCTACCTAGTTGTGATTTTGTATCCCTTAACCAACCAAGCTATCCATTTGTAAATTGCTGATTTCTTTGGGACGTTGTCCACTTAAACTTTTCGTAAAGCATCCATGATTTCACCATTCTTCCACCCAGGTTTCACCATGAATTTGATGTTTTTCTTGCTTCAATTTTATCAGAATTTATGTTGCTATGACAGGAGCTCTCTTCAAAATGTCTATGCTTCTTAGTGCCTCAAACTAAATCCTGTTCAGACATGTTATAAAAAGTGAGTTTGAGCTTATTTTGGTATAAAAAACTTTTGCCCAATTCATGCATAGTTTTTCCATCAGACTAATTTTCTGTGAACTTTTTGAAGACCTCTCATATAGCCAAGCTAATTTTAACTGCACACAGGTTATTGCTATATGAAGGTGCTTCAAAAAGTTCATGGAAACATAGAATTGAAAGACAATGTGAATCCTTCTGTGAACTTTTGAAATATCCTTGTACTTAAAAACAGAAAAACAGAAGGCTTTCTACAAAATAAGTAAGTGAATGTTTTCTGCCATTCTGGGTAACCAAAAGAAGCACCAATGAGTCTTATGAGTATAGGTCCATTCTTAAAGGTATAAGCAGTATTTCAGAAGATATACAAAAATGCATGCCTATAAATATGTAAAGTACTTATTAACACTTTTAATATTAACACTTATTAACACTTTTAATAGGAAACACTGTTGTTGCACGGGCAAAGAAAGCTAAGAATTTACTAGTAACTCTTTCTATAAGCTAGTTTCATAGCAACTTACTAAGTACTTCAGAAAGCCAATGCAAATTCAGGTAAATTACTGCATAATTCAGAAACTCAATACATGATGAATATAATGATTCTGAAGAAACAATGAAAGCAGTGGGAATGATTAAATTCTGAGAACATACCAGGTATTTCTTAATTTCTTTTCCTATAATCTGGATTCTGTTTGGTAAAAGCAAATTACTGACATTCTAGAAGATGCAAAACTATCTTAAAATAAACTTAGAGTAACATCAGAAAACCCTAGAGTAAGTCAAAATCCTTTGAGTAATATTGTCTTAAATGATTTATTGCGAAGGTGCTAAAACAGCATTTTATGTATACTGTTTTCTAAATCCTTGGAAGAGCAAAGTCCTTTAAGAGAAATAGTTGTAAATTAGGTATGGTAAAATAGCAACACAGAACCAGTGCTTCATCCCTAATCTTAAAACCAAGGGAGACAAACTCTATGAATCATCACCTACAAATGTAATCATTTTTAAAACTAAGTATGTATAATGCATAATGCTAAAGGTTACAGTAAGAAAGTAATAGAGTACAGTCATCCCTTGGTATCCTTGGGGGATTTGTTCCAGGGCCACCCACAGATACCAAAATCTGCAGACGCTCAAGTCCCTTTATATAAAATGGTGTAGTATTTGCATATAAACTATGCACATCTCTAGATTATTTATGATGCTTAACACAATGTAAATGCTATGTAAACAACTGTTACACCGTATATATTATTCATATTATTTTTATTATTGTTATTTTTTAATTTTAAAAAATATTTTCTATCCATGATTGGCTGAATCAGCAGATGTGGATCTGGCATATATGGGGCCGATTGTAATGGTGCAATTAGAGGGAAGGATGGAGAACGGATGTAACAAATCAATAAGACAAAAGTAGCAGTACCTAAGTTAAAAACACAGAATTACTACCTGCCTATATCACTCGATGGAGGCACACACATTGCTCCCTGCTGCATATATACTAACGACCCTGACAAACACAGAGAGAGAAAGATGAGCATTCAGCTCTTTTAGGACTGCTCGTGATTTCCTTTGGGCCTTTGCTGATTGAATTGAGGTTCTAGGCATTGTACTTACTTTCTGGGCGCTCATGATTGATAAATTATCATTCTCCTTTCCCCCACAACGACATTACCTTGCAATAATGGTACACCTTTGAAGGCAACATATGGGTAGGCTGTCAGATTTATAAATGGAAGGTACTTAAGGTCGGTTATGTGCCTGCAATATTAGAGAAGCGTAGGGAATTTTCCATGAGGGCCTACCCTATATCTGATCCCAGATTTAGCTGTCTAAAGTAATGCTGATCAGATTTAACGTGGGTGTTTGAAATGGGGGTCATGTTAACTACAGTAACCACCTGTTGTTTCCTCCTCTTGTCTGAATAAACTCACTGTGAGGCTGAGGTAGCAAATCTGATTACTCCCACTTCTGCTCTTTGCTTCACAGATTTGGTACAGCTTTTGCTAAGAGAAATTAAGTTTGACCTGATCTAATTCAACCACATGTCCCCATCTCCGACAGACTAGTCTCTATTTGAAAAGAGGGTGCAAAGTCAGACTGCCGATTTCCTTTGGGTGGTCATGCAAGAAGCATAGAATTGGAAATGAATGATATTTTCATTATCTAGAAATAATGGGGAGCCAATGCCCTTTTATATCACTCATTCAGATCCCCAAAAGGAATCTGTGAGAAGTCTCTTTTAAAATAAATTGATTTGTCTTTTGCTAAAGCTTTGTTTTATAATGTGTCATGGGGTTTGAAAAATATAGGCAGTATTCAAAGAAAGTGAAGCAAATACATGCAGTGTTTGCATTATTTACCAATTACAACTTGGCAAGCATTTCAGTTTGCATATATTTGAATTAAGAGAAATTCATCTGTACATCTCTAACAAGAATATTAAATCAACTTTTACTGAAGGCCTAGAATGTGTAAATTTCTATGCTTGGCACCATGAGGGGTTCAAAGAAGAAAAAGAGATTGTTGTTTTGTGAGTCAGCAAGACAAAGAATTATTAATAGCTATGAAAGGTACAAGCGGACATCTTTGGGGACAATTATCTCTGACTGTTTTACTTGGAGAATGGGATAAGAAGTATTCTGAGTACAAAATATCCTTATTGTGGAAATTTCTCATAGCCTGTGGCATCAATACATAAAAGCCATATACATTTGGACTCAAAATCTATTCATTTCACATACTTGACTTGACAAGACAATATGCATCAATTTCTTTGTAACAGAAAAATACTCATTTTATTACTAATTGGGCTGAGATCAGATCTGCATTTTGTCTGTGTGCTAGTACTGGTGCATTCATTTGATAGATATATGTTGAGTACTACTATATGCCAGGCCCTGAGCTTGTGGCTAAAGAACCTGTTAGGGTCTCGCCATGTGTAGCATCTGGGCAGGGCTATTACACCAGGAGATGTAATGGGGGTTACACCAGCCAATTATGGTATCTTTACTCATTATTAGCACTTTTTATTCCCAAACCTTACCTTCTTCCTCATGCACGAGTTAAACAAAACAATGGAGAGTCCTCATATACCCCCTTATATCTCTCTATCTTTAAAATTGAAATATTAACATACTAGGCCTGAGAACCCAGATATTTCTTATTTACTCTTCTCTCCACTCTTCTCAGAGTCCAGTTAGTTCTCCAGAGGTATAAAACCTCAAAACATAAGCACCATTCAGTTTCAAAATCTCACCACTCCAGAAAAAGAGGAAAGAGAAAGAGAACTTTCGACATCCTTTTACTTCTCCCACAAAATGCTCAAGGGGCAGTCTTTGGGGGCTGGGCAGGGTTGCTTTATCCATCCTGGGTCTCTGATTGATGTGGTTGTTTACATTGTAACCCTGAGAGTAGTACAGGGTTTGGAGAAAAGGGAGATATGGCGAGTATGCAGTGTATCATACTTCAAACTTCCAACCCCAAATAGGTTCTCTTGGACAATCTGGGAGGTTCATGCCAATTGAGGATCAAGTTTTTTCCAGATGCTGTCCTAGGTCTTGCTGTATAAACAAGGCATAACCTTGCCTTTGAGAACCCATCAGTTTCACCAAGAAAGGAACACATGGTGCTGCCTGGGTTTTAATGTGCTTTCCCCATTCCACACAAGTCTTTAAAATGACAGTTAGGACTGACACACAGCAAGCTATTCTCAGAGAAGAACTTACCATAAATTATATTACTAGGAGCTAAGAAAAAAAAAAAAAGCCTGAAGATAGATTCTGTAGAGCGCTTACAGGATTCCAAAGCAGTATGAAATGAATAGCAGTGAAGAGATGAGTGTAGACACAGGTCCCCTTCCTTGTCTGGGAGTGGAGGCCTCTATGGATAGCAGTGACAAGAGGTCTCGAGCAAATAAAGGGCTTGAGGGGAAGGCTATGAGCCAAAGGATGCGGCGTAGGGTAAAAGAAGGGCTTTTTCTGGAAAGATCCAAGGAAGCTCTAGCTAAAACACCTCTCATGGAGCCTGATGTTGCCTCCTTGGCCTGTGGCTGGAAGCTGATGTGAGCCCTGAACCCAGTATCTAATTTCTCCTTTGTCACCGCAGACCAAATAAAAAAAGGAACATGGGGCCTTCTCAGGTCCTTTGCAGGTACCTGCTCAGGAGAGTATCTGTGATTATTGTGAGAATGAATGCTGCATTTCCTTGATCTGAAATCAGATCACATGTTCTTAGTTTTGATTTTAAACTAACATCATCAAATCTGAAAGTTTTTGCCAGATTCACTGGGACGTTAACAACTGAAGTATTTTCTCAGTTGCTCAGTTTGCTTTCTGGGTTCTAGACTGACCAAAATAACCACATATTTTTTATGTCCACGTCATCTATGTTGATTAAAAGATTTAATAAAAATAATAATGGACAATGCCTATTGGGCACTGGGTGCCAGGCCCTGAATTAAATCATTTTACATATAGTTATCTCAGTTATCCTCACAAGAATCCTCTGAGGTTAAACTTGGAAGTTCTGGGACACATTCTTAAAAACAGAGTCTTTCTCTAGAATATATTGTGGTAATGTATTAAAATTAAAACAGCACATATTTTCTAAATTTTATGTTTTCTGCTTAAAAATATATGCAACTTAGTCATTTATCTCAGTATTTTTATTTCAGATTCAAGAATCACAGAAATTAGAAAGAAGGTCATACCTATGGGTGGTTTAGTTCACTGTTTTGCTATTGTAAAGCTTAATTTACAAATGCCTATATTAATACAATTTAAAAAGAAATATAAAAGAACCACACAAGTACAGATACTAAGACTACAAAAACATAAAAGTCCTAAAGAGTTCAAAACTTTAAAAATGAAAATATTTATTATAAAATATTCTTTTCAGTAATAAAAATACAGTTACCTTGATTTTTAAATGTTAACTAAAATTAAAATTTTCATTTTGTATAAAATTTGAAGAGTTGTATAGACTAATTATGAAGGAAGTTCTGAAGAAATAGTAATGAAATGCTAAACATCTCCATTTTCTTTTGAAATTGTAATATTATAATGTTTATCTTTAACCTCAGGGTAATTGTATTCTGAAAAGGGAATATGACAGAATCAATGTTAAATCTTCAAGTGCTTTGTTTTAAATATCTTAGTTTTCTTAAGAGGGAAAATCAGAGGGATTCCTAAGGATAGAATTGCCACAATTATATTTTCATGTCACTTGAGATATTTGTTGAACACATAAAAATGTTTTTTTCTTTTCTTAAGTTTGAATCATATTGCAATTAATAAAAGTGCCGCAATAGTTTGCTAACTATTTTGTGTTAGGTACAATCACATAATTTCTGGATCAAGGTACTTCACCACCCCATGATCAAGGGACTAGTTTTTTAAATCTATTTTTGCCAACTCATTGCTGGCTATCACATTTAAATCCTCCTTTAATAAACCCCTGCAGCCTAGGATATGATATCTTCGAATGAGTAATCCAGAAGGATTTAAAGGTGGCATCTAAAAAAAAAAAAAAAAAACCATCTGAAGTTTAGTTAATATGCATTTTAATGTTTTACCTGCCTAGAAATTCAAAAGTTGGAAAGTTGTGGTAGGCGATATACTAAGCTGTGTTAGATATGAAAGAGTATCCATGCGAACAACCAAAGTTTTCCATCTGTGAAGATTTTCTAGGGCATTAGTCATGGAAACAACACAATCTTCTATAATTCACCATGCATAGATACAAATCCTGCTAATCAGATTACATTTTTGCTTCTTCATGAGCTTATGGTGTCTCAGGACTTTCACCTCAAATTTCATTATTTATAAAAACCCCAATGTTTAGTGGAGCAAATACCAACAGAATCTGACACATCCCACTGAGAGCACATAAGGACTTCAGTTACCATCCATGGATGAGTTTATCATATGCACTAATCCACTGGCTGATTAGCTAGAATGTTCAATAAAGATTTCATTACATCAGTAGAAACACAATTAATCCATGCTTTTGCTTAAATTAATTTTAAGTTAAAAATTTTTATATGCAAAAAATATATCTTCCTCTGGAAATGAGTCTAGAGTGTTGTAGAATGTTAAAATGTATTCTGATTAATAGTTCTTAAATGACAACAAAACTACTCTGGCAGTAGAGGTTATCAAATAAGGGCTTGAAAAAATAATTAGTTAGTTTTATAAAATCTTTAAAAACAGAACCCCAAATTCCACTACTCTAAAAGAAAAATTGGAGACTTGGAGAAATGTCATATTTCGTTAATAATCACCACCATCTGATTTAATCTTACTCATGTAGATACAAGTCTGTTGTGTCTTATGTTTAATAGAAAGATAAAAAATGTATTTTTGGCATGAATTCCTTTCTAAAAATGTTAATATTAATATTTTGAGAGAAATGTCTGCACAATCATTATAATTTTAAAATAATGTCTCCATTAGAAGTTCTATATTATCTAAATCAAATTATAATATCTACTCAGAAAATGTGTTTTTTGGGTGTATTGCTATGGAAATCTTTTTTTTTTAAAGAATGATTAGATTAAATCTCAAATAATAACAGAACAGCCACAGCTATATCATTCAAATCTAGAAATTCCATCGAAATATACCTTATGAAAAAATCTGCCTCTTTCAAAAAGATCCTGCTTCCTGAGCTACAATTTCATAACTCCTAGTCAATATTCATGGAAGATGGCATCTTGTGTTGGCGATGCTGGAGGCGCAGTCATGGGAGGGTGTTCTTGGGTCTTTCATCCATTTTCTTCATTATTGTGGGTACCCTGGATGTCTCAGATCTATGTCTGCCTTCTGCAGCTGAAACAGCACGGCTGATGATGGAATAGCAGTGCCCTGGGCAAGAGAGGAAAGTCCTGAGACAGAACACCACAGGACAGCATGTTTATGATGGCTTCCCTTTCTCCCAAGAACCATCTGCCTCGAGCTGTCCAAGAACAAATGTACAGTCAGCTAATCTGGAGGGGTGAATGCCTATATTTCACAGGAGTGAATACACTTCCCTGACTCCCTGCTTACCCCGAGGTGGACCTTCCAACAAGAATTGTAAATATCTCTCAATGAAGGAAAGCCTTAGTAGCAATTGGAATAGTAACCTTTGCCAGACTGCACAGGGGCAGAAAATTACTCCTCTGGTCTAAGTCATTGAAGCATCAGGAAATTGCTACCAGTGTCAGGGATGTGAGATGGTGGATAGACATGGTCAAGAACTCTAATAATCATAGGAGAAAGGATCCTAAGTGTGTGCCTCAGTAAGCAGGCACATCACACAGGCTTATCTGTTCTGGTCAGGCACCTTTCGGTGATGTGCTCAACTCTGCCGAAAAAAAAAAACAAAAAAAAGAAAGGAAGAAAAAGAAAAGTGTTTTCTCTTTTACAGAGAAATAGTCCAGAATTTCTACAGAAAGAAAGGGCAATTTACTTGACTAACAAGTTTCACCAGTCACTGGAGGATAACATCCTGCCCTTTACCACCTGGGTGCAGCTCTCGCTGGTGTGTGCTGGTGAGGAGAGAGCTGATCTTTATTATTACTGATGCAGATATTTATTCTTGAATAACAGATTTTTGTATGAGTCACACACAGGTTCTCCCTCACTTCTCCACAGTCACACCAGAATTTTTCATTTGCATCTCCGTTGCCATGGAAAAGATGAGCATTCTGAAAAGCGGGCAGGATTATGAGTTTAAGGCAAAATCTAATAGAGGACAAAGAGAAACTAGTTTGAAAACATCCACACACTATGGCTAATATTACAATAAAACCTGATCACTTAAATAACAAGAAAAAGAAAATAGAATTCCATTGAATCTCTGACCTTTTGGGTTAAATACTCTGTTTCAAAACTATTTTTCAGGATTTTCTTTTTTTAGTAGAAAAACATCCTCATGCTTAGGAACAAAGTAGACACTCTATTTTCACCACCTGGAGCAGGGCTGGCAGACAATAAAGGCCATTGTGGGGCCGAGCCCGTGGCGCACTCGGGAGAGTGCGGCGCTGGGAGCGTGGAGACGCTCCCGCCGCGGGTTCGGATCCTATATAGGAATGGCCGGTGCACTCACTGGCTGAGTGCCGGTCACGAAAAAGACAAAAAAAAAAAAAAAAAAAAAAGGCCATTGTGCACCAAACAGCAGATAATTGGATCCATCTACACTGGGAACCTGCTGGATCATTAGCAGACTTTCCATTTGGAAATAGACATGGCTCTTTAGGAGGAGCAGGGGACAAGAATGAAATAACAACCCTTCCGTGTTGAACTCAGTCGAGCAAGAGGGTTTGTATTTGGATTCAGGACATGTCAAGATAATAAGTTGAGAAGAAAGTAGCTTGAGAGTATAAGAAAAGAAAGGAAGAAAGAGGGAGAAATAAATGGGAAGAGAGGGAAGCATCTGAAAGGGAAGGAATGACCAAAAGATGAGAAGCAGGGAGTGCTCCCATGAGTGGAAAGAAATCTGAATAAAAAATGAACACAAGGGGAAAATCTGTTCACTTTAAGGTAAAGTTCGATAAGGCAAATTAGGGAAAGGAGAGCCATGGAAAGAAGGAAGGAGGTGTAGTGGCACATTACCATCATGTTTAGACCCGTTGTAATGTCCATCTAAATGAAGTGTATTTGCCTCACACCCTAGGCACAAGCTTTATTTGGGAGCAGATGGCAAACTTGGTGGGAGACATTCACATATAGGAAATCCTTTAATATTGCCCTCTCCTTTTACATTTAAACTCTGGGAAGAACTTAAGGATTTTCTGACATCTTGATCCCTACTTCTTGTTGAACCTCATCCATTCAAACTTGCAATCTCAGAGTCTCCAGGCTGGGTTTTTTTTTTTTTTTTTTTTTTTGGTGGCTGGCCCATACGGGGATCTGGACCCTTGATCTTAGTGTTATAACACCACACTCTAATAAACTGAGCTAACCAGACAATCCCCTGGGCTGTAATTTTTAACCTGCCCACCCATGGGGTGAGAAAGCTGTAAGTGGTCTGAGGGGGGTGATGTGGTACAGAAAAGAGGAGGCGGAACAGGGAGGTGACAGCCCTGTAACTGACCCCAGCAGCGCCTCTAAGTCAATGAGACTTTAGGACATGCTGAGAATGAATGGAGCCCAATTTCTACCCCTGGGATATATCCACTTGTAGATTCTCAGGACACTACTCCTCTAGGGTCAGAGAAAAAGTTAGCAGTGCTTTATTCTTCATGTGATTGGAATATTTGTGCCTGGTGACTAAGGAGAATACATAGTAAGAGGAGGGCTAACTGATCAGTTTAGGGTCAAGTAAAACAAAGTTGCCCAATTCAGCGGCTGAGAGGGAAGCTGGAGGAGAGTTTAGTCTTAGGTAAAACCCACAGAAAATAAAGAGGTTGTTAATATTATTGCCTTGTGGCCTTTATTAGTTGAAATTAATCTCTCTGTCCTCAACATATAGCACTTTCTCTGAAATCTGTGCTGTTGAAGCATTTCCCACTTTCTGCTCTGGGTACCAGTTGTTGATGGTTACACCTCATCTTGTCTGCCAGAGTCTCAGGGCCTTCAATGCAGAATCTGCATCTGATTAATCCTAGTGCCTCCCAAAGTGCCCAGGCAGAACCCTGTGCACAGTAAGAACTCAGTTTATGTTTGGTATATATATGACAACATGCAGAACCCTGTGCACAGTAAGAACTCAGTTTATGTTTGGTATATATATGACAACATGAAGAATGAAATCAGGATGTGAAGACTTAAGCTTTGGGTTTATCTCTGCGCTCATTTTAAGGCAATTGAGTTGAGAACATAATATGTAAACCTTAGAAATTGAGCAGCCAGTATTAGAGTCATTAATAATAGCTATTAATTGCTCACTACAATAAAAATCAATTACTAATATTAATTCATTAATTAAAATTATAATTAAAAGGCATACTAGAGCAGCTTTTCTCTTTGCACTAGCACTGCAGGGTAGCTGTCATTATTTCCATTGTACAGATGAGGAAACAGGGGATTAGGTAATTTTTCCAGAGTGACAAAAGGAGTAAAGGGCAGGGGCAGAGGAGTCTATTTCAAACTCAGGGCTGCTGGCGCAATACGGCACAACTGCACTCGAGATCCCTTGCTGGACAGAACAGGAACTATAATTTTCCTGTTAAATCCAGGCTCCAGGGAGAGGTCTGCATGCCTAGATATCCAGAAAAGGCCATTGGCAAGAAAAAAAAAAAAAAAAAAAAAAAAAAAGCCAGACTAACAGGACTATAACTGCAGACTCTGGGTAAATCATTAAAACTCTATGGTGTTTATCATCTCCTCATTTGCAAATAATATTGCTCTGTAAATAATAGCACTTCTTTCACATCTATTGGGTAAATTTTTACATGAGGTTGAAATGGGATGTTTGAAAAACTTCTAGAACTGTGCTTGGCACATGGTAGATACCTAATGAATGTCATTTGATCCTGAATTTCTGCAGAGTAAAATGGTAGGATTTGTGGCACCACAATGATATTGTAGAGAGAGTTTCTTTCCATGAGCCTTTTGGAGCATATATTTGACTGTTTCTCCACCTCTGGTCCTAGTTGCAAGATAAACCTCACCTAACCATTATATTTATTTACTGATGCAAGTATCTGCCCGGTGAGAGGATCATCATAAAAGGGTATCATATATTTTGAGCTCTAGGGCAGCCCTTTCCACCTGTCTAGACTTGCTTCACTCTATAAATTAGTCCAGATCTCCCAGAATTAGAAAATAGTACATTTTAGAAGAGATAACCTTGGCTACATATCCATCCTCACTCTTACTACTATCATTACTAATGCTACTGATAGTAGCAAACATTTATCAAACACTTAACAATGAATCAAACAATGTCCTAATTCCTTTATATCTTAATCCTCATAACAAACCTGCAAGGTATGTACTACTCTTATTATCATTATTTTACAAATGAGGAACCTGAGGTTTACATCCCTTGACACAGCATTGCATACTCTCAAGTAGCAAGGTTAAATTGACTCACACAAAAGCTGCTTCATAAACTGAGTACAAGACTATGCAATCCAGCATAAGGCCAAACCAGAAAAGATTCCATACACATTACCTTTGTCATTAAATAATTACCCAAGGGAGAGAAGTGTGGGCATTCAGATAAATATGGTTCAGCAAATGTCACCTAATTATAATTAAGGTAAAAATAACTAATGGAAATATAGCCATTATCAATCAGAAAAATGCAAATAAAAATAAGATCCCATTTTAAAAAATGTTAAAATTTGAAAATTTAAGTAATAATATCCAATTTTGAGAATAGTGTTAGAAAATGAGCATTCTCATATTCTGCTGGGAGGAATAAAAATTGGTATATTTGTATAGGCAAAATGTATCAAGTGCTTTGCAAATTTTCACTCTTGTTGATTCAACAATTCCCCATCTAGGAATTTATTTCAAGTAAATAAGCTATACAAAATGTTTATGTGTAAGAATGCACACCATAATATATTTAATAATACAAAGTTATAGCTAACAACTAAGAGCACAGGCTCTAAAGAGTGTCTTTGGCACAGGAGAGAGCTCTTGGTGTACTCTTGCCATGTGATACCCTGTGTCACCACAGGATCTAAAGAAGGCACTTATCTGATGAGTCCCCTAGACCGTGGACTTTCTAGCCTCCAAAACTGTTAGAAATAAATTTCATTTATTTATTAAAAAAAGTGTCTGGGTTCAAATCCCAACTCTACAGTCACTAGCTTCTAGGCCTTGGAGAAGTTTCTCTCTCTGAGCTTTAGTTTGTACTTTTATGAAGTAGAACTTCATGTAAAGCACTCTACAGAGTGTCCGACCCACAGTATGTGCTAAACAAATGTTAGCTATTTTATTTTTATTTTCTCTATTATCATCATTGCTTACTAACCTTCATGTATAATAATGTGGAATGGTTACATTGTATATGATCATCTATTTGGAATCTGTTTTTGAAAACTAATAACGTACAGAAATGATAAAAAATCAACTAAGTGACAAATGTGCAGTACAAAATTACAGAATTTAACTCACATTTTATTATATAGTGCATAGATATATATGTGTATGTATAATTAACTGTAAAAAGAAAAAAAAAAGGAAAAACATCAAAATGTCAATACTAGATAGTTCTTGGGAGTGTAGGTGACTTCTTTTTATGTATTTTCCAAGTTTTCTGCACTGGATAGGTGTTCCTTATATGATCAGAAAAAAATTTAACAAAATATGATTTTAAAGAAGTTTTTTCAAGAGATTGCTTTAATCCACCTGTACACACACACACACACACACACACACACATACACACACACACAAAGATGGAAATTATTTTGAAAGTTGTGATCATGAATGTTTGTGGGTTTTTGACTGCCATATCTAGTTCTATTTCCTAACAAACAGCAAGACCAATTGCATTTAGGAAAGGCATATCATCCTCACTGAACATAGATTGGCAGGACTGTATTCTAGTCCCCTCCCACTCTTAGCCAGGGAAGATTCATTGTTATCCAAGCTGGGCTTTTGGATTCTCCTTTTTAAAACATTGAATCTTGAGTACAACAGCAAACATTGGAATTCATTTATCTTAGTATGGCTTCCTTGCTCACTCTGTACCTGTTAAAAAAGTACCTATAGGTCTGCTTTCGTCTTCCACCAAGATGACTTGGTTCCTGTTAGTTTCCAAGCATGGTTTTCTAGCCTTCCTGTCATTTTATGGCTTCAACACTATTGTTCTATTGGAACATTTCCTTTTGCTTAAGGTAGTCAGAGTTGTCTTCTGTTTCTTATCACAACACAGCATGTATACTACACTGTTGACATTTATCCTTGTCTTTTTCAATCTTATGCTACATTTTTAAAACTGAATACATAAAACTTTCTCACCTTCTGTGGGCCACCCAACATTTCAGCAAAGGTGATGGCTGAAAAGGATAGTGATATTTTTGCCATCCATGCATCCCCAGTAACAGGAAATGCTCCAAAAGACTTTGCTGTAAATTGACAGAATGAAATATTCATTAAAAGCATAGACTCTGGTGCTTGACTACCTGGGTTTGATTCCTACTTTTACCACTTCCAAGCTGAATGACTTTGGGAAAGCTACCATAAAATGGAGATAATAACAGTTCCTACTTATAGGGTTAATGAAAAGATTAACAAAATCAATATATGTAAAGTACTTTGGGTAGAGCATGACATATATAAAGTTCTACATGTGTTAACTGTTTTTCCTATATATTGCATATAATGACAATATTGATCATTGGCACCTATTTAAAATTTAACTGATTTGTTTTTCAATTAATTAACTAAGTGCCATTCGAGCATTTGTAATGGAAAGTAAATCTAAAATTATTTCTGGGTGCTTTTTGATATGTAATCACTGAAATGCTGTAGATATGAGGTCCATTCTATAAGAATGCACCAAAATTCTAATTAAATAGCATTTCTGTGCATGACAGTTAAGATCATTAGCCATGATAGATGGTTATAGTAATTTTCTAAACATATCTTCATTTTAATTGATAGTACTTTAATTGATAGCATGCAGAGTATATCCAAGATGAATAAAATTCAAAATGGGGACTTTTGAAAATGGATTTCAACTTTAGTTTACAAATGAATGTAAATGAAAATCTAACTCAGTATAATTTTGCATGACTATTGGGAGATCCCAGGAAATCTGATTTTCATCTACACAGTGAACAAAATAAGAGAAAATTTGATGTACATAATTATCTCTAATTTATCAACAGCTACAAAATTATGTTAGGTTCTGGGGATAAAAACAGAGTATGACAAAATACTGGATTATAGAAAATTTAGACACTATTTCTGGTTACACAATAGGTGTTAGTGAATTAAATGATGCTACTTAAGTGAATGTATTAAACTGAAATATTTCTAAGAATCAAAGTTTTAAGTTTGTGATTGTCAGTCTCTGCCTTCTAGAATAGTCTCTCTATAGGTTACCAATGATTCAATTTACAGGTTTAGGTCTGCTTCCCTCCTGGTTAATCCTCGTCAATCTTGACAGAGCATTAGGAGCCCAGTGACCCTCAGTGGAGTCTAAGAGTTAGGCTTACTCTCCAGGTGGCACTTAGTGAACCTGGAATGAGCCTGCTGAACTGCAGCCTACCCCCAATCCATATAAATGTTTGGTCAGTCTGTGTTAGTAACCTTCCAGCCTGACCTCTGATTACACTTTTGTTCTCCTGTGAAAGGCAACCCTTTTTTAAACATCAGCATGCTTCAGTGACGGTTTCCAAATGTCGGATCATGTTTCCTGCACCCCCAACCCTTCAGTGGCTTCTCTTTTAATCTAGGTGAAACATGTAGAATCAAGATGATGTGGTGGGTCAAGCGAGGAGTATTTCTCACACACAGACACTTTGCCTGCCTTGTACAACCAAACGGTTTGGCAGCTAAAGATTTCTGTAATCCCCACCAAATCCAAGTCCAAATTTACATTGAATTTGTCTTGAGAGACAATTTCATAGACACATTAGTCTCCTAACATCTATCTGCAGTTTCTTTTCCTGGTTTGTTCATCTTTTTCTTCAGGTTGTCTCTTTGAACATTAATATAATAAACCCTCAATTATTCATATGTCTACTTGCTGGAGCTTTTTAATTTAAGTTTTACTGCTACAATGATAATTGATATTAAGAGTGATGCCTTGAAAATATCATCAAAGACATAATTTTTAATTCCCTATTCCAAAACACAGCAATCATAAGCTTTCTTGTATATTCTATTTTGAACCTGACTTTCCAAAAATTATTATATATGATGGAAAGAGAACTAGTCTAAAAGTCAAGACTTCGGTTTTGGGGTCCAGCTGGGAATAAAAAACATGACCTCTAGTTGGTTACTCAAACTCTCTGGGCCTCATTTCCTTTATTTTTTAAAGGAATTTATTATTTTATTTTATTTTTATCAAGATTCCTTTCAGGTCTAAAAGATAACATTGTGTCTATATCGCTGTCTATCTATGTATACACGTGTGTGTATATATATATTTTCTTCTTAACGAAACATAACCTCATTTTTTTGCTGGCCTGTTTTTCAGAGAACTATGTTTATCAAAATTTAATTCTTTCTCCACAAATAGACTTGTAATTTTGTACATCTGGGTTTGCTTTCATTCAGACTATAATCTTAATGTCTTGATTTAGCTGGAAGTATTAAAAATGGACATGCAAAGTATATATAAAGCAGAATGATGGAGATTGTTTCTCAAATTTTGTTTAAGATTTTGAGCTTTTGGTATTTTGGGAAAAGTTGTAGAGAGTGAACCTTACATCAGAATATTGTCATTTCTTCAGTAATAAAATAACAGAAACAGAGAAGTACGATACAATAAAGAGAAACAACATTTAACAATGGTGTGTTATGGAGTCCCTTTGATAAATGTAGATGAAGAAAAATGACAAACAAAATGAAATTTATTCCAAGTGCTGGGGTGACTACTGGTGTTTAAATTAATTTTTAAAATAAATTAATAGGACAAATGGAAAATGTTATGAGGCACTTCTAGAGAAGAATTTTGAATGTTTATTTTCTGGAACGAGGCTTAAAAATAGTAATCTTATACAACATAGCACAGCAGTGCAACTGTTAGAATGAGAGATGGATAATCCTTCTGTTTTCTCTTTATAAAAATAATTGTTCATCCAGTCTTCCCACGTGGCCATCTATACTACTTTTCCATGGTATGATGGAATAATCTTAGTCATCACTTATTTCCCGTGTAATAGTAATTTCTCCATCTTTCATGAAAACATCACCAAGAGACAGAGGACAGAGATCAGTGGAGCGGTAAGAAGTTTTGGTGTCATGGCATTGGGCCTCTGAGAAAACTCCTATTTCCCTTGTTTCTGCTGCTGCCTGAAATCTTGCAGTTCAAAACCTACATCTTTGGTTTAAGGTAATTTATCTCTTGTTTGAATACAAATACCCCCTAAAGGAGAATCATCATTGCACAATGACTAAATCTTTTGACAAAGCCTAAAATGTACCCAACTCCTTTTAACTATTATATGTTTTCTTATTTGTTCCTTTATACCAACTGTTATATGTCACCTTATAAATGTTTATATATGGCAGGATATTTTGACATCATAATTTGAATAAGGCTGTATTAAAACATAAAACCATTGGTTTGCCAATAGGTCTTTCCTTTGACCACCCCATCCCCACACTCATGTTCTCCCTGGCCTTTACCCCATCACTTATTCCACCTTTTGACCTATCTTCCACCAAGGGTGTGGGATCACTGATGGGCGAGAATCAGTGATAACATATGGAGATCTGTTTATACACTATTTGGTAAATGGAAAAGCTGAAATTTGTTTAAGATTGCTTCAAAATAACCCTGGCATCAAAATAGTATGTGTCCCATGGTTGGTGGCAAATAATAGATGCCCAAAAAGTGTTTTTAGTATGTATGAAATAATAACTGTGTGTTCCACCAATTGGATTAAATTCAACAAACATTTATTGAATGCCCCTTGACACTAGGCATTCTCCCGGGCACAGTGGATACAAAGATGAAAGAAAAAAAAAGCATACCAAACCCTTGGTAGCTTAGTGAAAGGGGTCAATAATTAGTTGCACAGCCATGAGATAGGTGCTATAATCATGGTATATCTAAAGTGGAACTGCTTCTGCTTGGTTTTGAAGGAGGAGTTAAGTTCATGGATGAAGGGATACAGTATATATTTTTAGCAGGAGTTTAGTGATAGCAAAGATGTAGAAATGCAGTCAGTCTGGAAAATAGTGAGCAGCTCTGTGTGGACAGAGTGGAAAGTCACTGAGAAGGGAGAGAGTGGCAGGACATGAATGGGGGAAGGTAGGCCACAGGTTTCTAGGTCATTGAAAAAGACAAGACAAAAACACATAAAAGCTAAGCAAATCATGGCAGGAACTACATTGTTTACACTGCGTTTGGATTTCTCTGGGAGCCTAGTTTAATGTTAAGCCCAGAGCAGACATTCAATAAATACATAAATACATAATACTTAAATACATACATAAATAATTATATTTGCCCTGTTAACTTGTTGAGAACAAAATTCATGAGTTATAACATTTGCACAATATCTCTGATTTCTACAAAAATTTAATCTCTTAAATTGCAAAGCAAAACCAAAACAACCAGTTGAAAAGATAATTTTCACTCAAAGAAATTATTAGTCATCAATTAGGCAAAAAACCCTGGTTTCTTGATTGAATTCAATCATTTTTCAAAGATTAAATTTACAGTAAACCACTTTTATGTTTAAGATTAAAAATTTTTCAAGATAAAATTTCTCTGTGTTTCAAAAATCTTATTACAGCATATCTTTTACAATTTTTTTTTCAAAATAAATCAATTTTTTTTTTACCCTTTTATCACTATCAAGCTCAGAACCTATATCTGCTCAGGGTAGCCTGTAACATACAATGGAATATGATGGAATTTCATGGGTTTAGGCTCAATAGATTAGTTGAGGTATAATTATTATTGGTTTTGCATAAGTCACATTTATATTTGTTCATTTATTTTAATAGGATTCTGCCAAGCATAGATAAGAAGTTCTAAAAGACCTCATTTGCAGGATTGAACAAGGAATCTACTTTAAGTAAATTTAATGGATAGGTGTAATGCTCAAACACTCAGATTATCTTATTTGGAGATAGACCTTTGAAACTGGAAAAAATAAAAACAAACAAAAAAACCCCAACAAAAAACAAACAACCCCCCCCCCAAAAAAAAAAAAACTAAGAAATTTCCGAATCTGAAAGTATATGTTCTCGTTCTAAAGCCTGGGATGCAGTATGTGGGTATTCTTAATGATCCCATTTCTTGATGCTTTGATGAAATCATAATTTTGCAAAGCAGACAACACCTGTCAGCACTTTCCTCATAGCTTGAAAGAGGTGGCCTGTTCAAACAAGTATATGAACACCATCAAATGGCACATGATTTATAGTTTTATTTTTGTCAAGAGATACACTTTCCACAGAATGACAGGTCATAGAGTTGCAAGCCAGACTCATTCTTTGATCTCTTTTAAGAGCAAAACTGGGGAGCAAAAATAGCTTTGCTCATTTGTCTTTCGCTTGTTAGCTGCGTAACTTGACTAACAGCTTAAAAGAAAGCACAGTTATACCATTCCACTGTGTACAAATAAACAACTATCTATCTACTGTACTTTGATTATCTCCTTCGTTTGTACAAGAGAACATTGGTTGTGACATCAACTGCTACTTCCTAACAGCAGTAGAACTTTGATAGAACAAAAATATGTTAGGGAGATAACTATACAGGTCTGTTTATTTGCTAAGAAAATCTTATGATAAACTTGTGGAGACTAGAAAGTGGATTTTAAAGAAAGGCTTGATCCATGAATGGGCCAAGTAAGCCTTGGGAACTTTGGATTCTTTTCACAATGCATTTCGTTTTTACCATATGCAAAGGCTTCTGCTAACTGAAAGAACAAATGTAATACATTGGGTGTATGTAGGAAAATAATAGATTTTATGCACATGCATACACACATTACTGTCAATAGAAAGAGGAGAGAATAGAATAAAATCTCAGATATCAGAGATCTCTGTACCAAATCAAACCATTAATATTTGCTTTTGAAAAAGATTTCTTAAATATCAGGGTTTTTTTTGGCTATATGAAATGAAGAGTAAAATATGACATTCCCTGATAACAGCATGTGATGAGCCTATTTGGAACAAAGGAAAAAATTCTAGAAGTGTGTGGGTAACATTGAAGTGATGAGAACCTAAGATAGGAACTTATTCAATGACAAGTTATATGCAGCTAACGAATTATGTACAAGTGCAAACTGCATGTAAGCATAGAAGAATTTCTTCTTAAATGTATATATATGCATAAATGAACATATTACGTTTTGAATCAAATTATCTTGATGAAAATAAGCTATATCAATAATGTGTGCTATTTTTATAATATAAAAATTTTTTATTTTTAATTTTAAACTAATCCCATGGATACATTTTAAAGGACAAGTGTACTTCTCTGAGTACCTTAAAAAGTTCCATGTTTTTGTTTTTTTCTAAACTAAAAATAAGACATTGGGCATCTTATCTAATGCTGTAAGTTTCACAATAGAATAGGTATCAGCTGATCATCAAATTCACATTCTTTGCTTTTTAAATCATCCAGAACTCTGGTAGGTGTTCTGCACCTGATATTTCTTTCTTTTTAAAAATCCAGAGCAAACACTGCATTTGAAACCAGGAACAAAATCTTCTAAAACTTGTATTCACTATGCTACTTAAATAAAACTCAACAAAGAAGGAAATATGCTTTCTAAGTCATACAATGGTTCACTTTAAAAAAGTGAGTTGTAACACAGTGCTCAAGTGTTGTACCTTTTCCACCCTTTAAGTCCCAACTGGCATCATGTTCTCATTTATTGAATGCCCCTGATATTCAAGTCACCTCGCTGAAAATTGGCTTCCCTCAAGCCTAATAACTCAGAGACTTTTCGTAAAACAATTGTAATATAAAAATTCAGACGAGTGACCCAAAAATGGCCCTAGAGGGCAGACCTGCAATTTCCTGATTCATACTTTCCTTATTCCCTGATTTGTTAAGTTTCACAACATCAATTTTTATACTGTTGCTGTTTTATCCTGGTCAAATAGTTGTTGAATTTTAATGAACTGTCTCCCTTTGACAAATGAGTTATTGTTTGATGTATTACATTAGGGATATAGAGAATAAACTACTTATGGGTACCAGGTATTTGGATGAAATACATTTACATAATACTAGACTATTAGAGTAATTAGTTCTATTAGCTGCAAAAAATATAATACACAGAAGATTTTGAAACATGCTGAAGAGTGATGGACATATACACTATTTAAATCCTAGTACCTCAAATGAAATGGCAAGCATATCACATTATATAACTTAATTTTTTCCTTTGTTATGATGCTAGGAAAAATTTCACTTTCATGAAATAGACATGAAGGATGGGAGAACTTTCTCAGATTATTAACAATTACTCAAATAGGGCAGCAGTCAAATTCATTATTAATGAAATGAAATAGATGTTGACAAGTAATTTAAGATGTTGAGACACTGGAAGTATATTCCCTTTCTCCATAATTGTCTTATCCCACTATGGAAAGGCGATATTTTTTTTTCTCTCATGCAAGAGGGTGTAGGACTTGGGTGAAGAGTACTCTTTGCTCTGTGTCTTCCATTCAGACTTGATTACAAAAATAATTTGCCCAGACATTATTATAGTAAAGGAAAACATTTAAAGCAAACTCCCACATGTTCAGAAGCTAAACAGTCCAAAGGTTCAAATACCTACGCTTTAAAAATATTATTATATGCTAATTATGTGCATGATGATGAGGTACTTCAACATTCTGAAGTGCCTTTCTAATAACTGTGGAAAAAGGAAATTATATTAGGTACAACTTCAATGTTAAGTGTATGTACATTATTTTATTCTAGCTATAGTAAAAGCATACATACTCCAAATATAATAATTTTCTCCTGACTAGAATATTTAATTACCATTGCATAAGGTAGTGATTGAGAAACCTGATGGCTCTTTGAAGTGAACTTGATTCCATTCTCTAATTCTGTCGCTGACTAATTTTGTAAACATGGGCAAGGAGCCAAGATTCGTTAAGCCTCGGTTTTTTCATCTGGAAAAGAGGATGTTGAAACCTGTATCCTCCTAGTGTTGTTTTGAGAATAAGTGATATAATGAAGACCCGATCCCTGGAGCACAGGATGAGTTTATCAACTGTATTAATTATTGTTATTTGGGACTGAGGTGGCAGTTTAGTGGAGTGGTCAAGAGCATGGACTTTGGGAGCGGACAACCTTGAGTTCCAATCCTGGTCTTGCCATTTGCTTGCTGTAGAATGTTTGACATTCTTTCTAATTCTAACTCTGAGTTTCTTCCACTGCAGCAGAGCTTGCAATAGTTCCTGTTTAATAAGGTTGTTGTGAGGATTAAATAAGATGATACCTGTAAAGTACTTTTTGTAGTGGCTGGAACATAGCAATTGCTCAGTGAATGGTAGTTCATGTTTTTATCATCATTTTTACTATTATTGGCTTTTTTTTTTTTTTTTGACTGGTAAGGTGATCACAACCCCTGGCAAGGTGTTGTCTGCACAACGCTCAGCCAGTGAGTGCACTGGCCATCCCTATATAGAACCCGAATCTGTGGCTTCGGTGCTACCAGTGCTGCACTCTCCCGAGTGAGCCACAGGGCTGGCCCTTATTGGCTATTATTTTATACATTTCCATTTCTCTGAACATTCTAGGTGAGCAGATATTTATTTTATACAAATTCAAATACAATACTTTATAAATATACAAAATACAAAACTAAAAACTGGAAAAATTATCCACAAGAACTTTAGAGAGGTATAAAATGCTATATAAACATGCAGTGATTTTATCAGGAATGTTTTCATTATTAAAATTTCTTGGCAGATATTAGCTTTTCCTTCAAATCTTTATGGTCTTTGATAAATATCATTTAGGTATTAACATTATAGAACTCAGATACTTTTAAAATTGTTGTACAAGTCATAATTTTAATATTGGGTAAGCACTGGAATATATCCATTCAAAAATATGTTGATTCATTCAATAAATATGTAATGAGCACCTACTGCGGTGCTAAGAGTTGTGCTTAGTGTGGAGGAGATAAAGGTAACTAAAACACTGTCCCTGGAGCCCAGAAGCCCACACTCCCAGCAAACCCACAGTATTGCTTCTACCAATGAGAAAAACATGGTATAGCTTAGAGATAGGGAGTGACCCTCCCCCAGGAACCTGGGTGGGACCAATCCTGACTCCTAAGATGCTCTCCATTTAGAGGTCCCACTAAAACTCTCCAGGCTTTTTGAGACTCTGCTGGATTTTGTTGACCCCTTATTATGGTTGTCAAATTTCCTAAGCAGTTCTGTGCTTACTAATCCTCAGTCTTCTGATTTGAGTTAGTAAACATGCCTGCAGGATATGATTTAAAATTGTTCTTCTCTGTGGTGCATGCTATTGTTCTTAGATGAGAATAAAATAATCAACCATTAACCATGCTGCAGGACCTATGGAAAGAACAGGATCTAGCCTGAAGGAACTGACTTGACTTAGGATAATGAGGATGCCTGCTTCCACACTTAGTCATCGCTGAATCCTTTCCCTGTAGCCCTCTTCCCTTTCATCCTGCATCATGATCTGTTTGTACTTATCTTCCTCTACTAGTTCAATGACTCCTGTAAGGGTAGAGACCGTTTGCCTTTGTGTTTTTCCCGAGGCACCTAACATGATGCTTCATACACAGTAGGCACTCAATGTTTGGATAAATATAATTACAAAGAAAATTAATAATTTTCTATCTCCTGGTCTTGTGAATTACTGTAGTCAACACCCTTCTCCTCGCACCTTGCCTTTGCATTTTGTATATCTAAATCCTACACATCTTTCAGACTCAGATAGAATCCAGGTCATCCATACAGCAAAAGCATTACCTCTATAAACTCTGAAAGTATTTTGCTTTGTTCCAGGCACTGCCTAAGTGTTTTACATGTGTGCCAGGGGCAGAACAATATTAAGGTATGAAAATGCTTGGCCTCTCTTATCAAACTCCACCAGGGAGGTTTGGCTTTATTCAGATTATAGCTTAATAATCCAGAGACATAACTAGTATTATTCCTTTCGAAGATGGGGAAAATAAAGCTCAGAGAAGGTAATGTATCATTTCTAATGTCACACAACCCCTTATATGGGAGCCAAGATACAAATCCAAGGCTGCTCTCAATCATTTTCTGTTACTTAGCAATTGCTTTGTAACTATTATATACATATCTTATCTTCCCAAAAAAGACCATATTCTTTGAGATCAGG
The DNA here is from genome assembly GCF_027409185.1 of Cynocephalus volans. NCBI lineage: Eukaryota > Metazoa > Chordata > Mammalia > Dermoptera > Cynocephalidae > Cynocephalus > Cynocephalus volans. The sequence continues at coordinate 98,885,884 of NC_084460.1, read as the reverse complement.
TTCACACACTATTTATCTCAATATCTCTCAAAGCACTTAGAACATGGCCTGTAATAGAAAGTGTTCAATAAATACCTTTGGAATGACAGGTATAATATAAGTATCAGCAAAGAACTGCTTTCTTATTGATTCCTGAGCTACCCTGAGGGAAGGGAAAAAAGAAAGATGGCACCCAAACTTGGCATTTTTCAAGGGAGAAGTAAAACAATCCCTTCTGACTTAGGATAAAAAACTATTCTCTGAGAAGCAACACTGTCTGGGAGATATAAACCAGACTCTGTAACTGATCAGAAATGATAAATTGGATGTACTAGTCTACATGGTAGGTCTGAGCAGAAGCATTAGGAAAAACTCTTACACTTTGTTGTGATTAGTCTTTGGTGATGTTTTTATACTTGCATACTGTTAACCACCTACCACCAGAAAGTAAAGGAAACTCCATTTCCTTCTCTTAAGGTGATGGAAATATTAAAGGAAAATAGTAAAAGAGCCAAAGAGGCTGAAACCAAATCTAAAACTAAAAGCAATGGGACTGTATAGAGCGATGGGTAGGGGATAAGGAGAATAAGACAATTGTGATTTAGTTTTAGGAAAAGGTTATTTGGAATAACTCGTGTGGGTTCCTCAAACACACGGTGTAAATGCACAAATAAATTTGCAGAATATTTTATTGTTCATAGTCACTTAGGACCTTTGCAATAAGCTATCTTTCCTTTATCAACTGAGCGAGTTTTATTAAAATAGTTTATTTCATGTTTTATCATTCATTTCATTTTTCCAATAGACATTACTGGGAATCTACTGTGTTCTAGGCTTACATGAGGAATGGGGCATGCAATGGGAATAAAAGTCCCTGTTCTCAAAGAGGTCAGTGACTAGAGTATGAAGACTTAGATATAATTAAGACAGTATAATATAATGGGACAAATGTAGTGTAAAACATTAATATATAAAGAATATAAATCATCCGCATTTCAACAGTTTTTTTGTTTTTTTTTTGGTTAATTTCTATTCTAGGCTACCATAAACAACATTTTTTTAAAAAGTAAACTACATTCATTCATGGCACACTATTTTCCCTTCCCATATTTCAGTACTTATCTTTCAGCGCCATTAAAATTTGTTATTTTTTCATGTGTCTGATTTTATATTCATTATGTTGTCAAACACATACTGATTCACTCAGATTTGATGATTAATTAATTCAACAAAACTTTATTGAATGCACTCTATGATTGACTATGCTAAAGTGTATGGATAATGCCTTAGGCTGAATGTCCCCCCAAAACTTAGTCTCCACTGTGACTGTGTTAAGAGGGGGGTAAATCCTATTACGGTAATTGAAAGGTGGGGCCTTGAGGAGGTGATCACACTGTAGCACCATGCTGTAGTGAATGGACTAAAAATGGTGGTTGGGGGCGTGGTTATGAGGGCTTTAAAAGGAGAGGAAAGTCTGTCTTTCTCTCTGCTCTGCTATTTTCACAATGTGATACCCTGCATCACTGAAGGCACCACCAAAGAAAGCCTTCACCACATGTGTTCCTTTTGGAAGACTTTGGACTTCCAGCCTCTGAAAGTGTAAGCAATAAATTTCGTTTTCTTACACTGTACCCAGTTCCAGGTATTTTGTTATAAGCAGCAGAAATGGACTAATGTAGATGATAATACATAATTCCTGCCTTCAAGAAGCTCATAGTCTAGAACTGCACTGTGCAGTATGGTAGCCACTAGCCACGTACAATTATTTAAATTTTAATTTAAATATATTAAGTTTAAATAAAATTAGGAATTTAGTTTTTCTGTAACACTAACTACATTTCAATTGCTCAGTAACCACCTGTGGCTAGAGGCTCCTGTACTGGACACATGTGCTATACTTCCACCATCACAGAAGGTTCTGTTGGGCAGTTCTGAATATGCATGAGAGGAGTGGTGATGAAGAAGACAGTGTGAAGATTATATATAATTATGATATATGATTATGGCATATGGAGAGAATTGTTAATAGATCTAGAGTGTGATGGAATGTTGGGGATCGGGAAAGGTTTCACAGAGGCTGTAACATTTGGGTCTCAAAGAATGGTATCAAGCAAGTTCAAGGAAGCTTAAAAGGGCACATGTTCAAACAGGTGCTTGGCAGGGCCTTCGAATGCAGTTGTGCAGGCTGTGCATGTTGCAATTCTAAAGGGTCCCATTCCTCTCCTAGTTGTGTTACAGGGGCCTGGCTGTGTACTCTTCTCATTCCTGACTGTGGATCTGTGGTCATGATTTTTCCTGACTCTGAAGAGCTTTACACCCCCTCATGTCTCTCTACTCTGGACTTCACTCTATGTCTAGTTCCTTCAGAAATCTTTTTGATTTTTCCATCTCTAACCCATAAGGCCATGCCTGAATTGTAGAACTTCTCTACTCTGAATCCCTAGAGCAATTTCATTCTGGACTACATGATATAGCTTATATACTGGCTTCCACAGTTCCTCACTGATCCCATTGTTAGCATTGTCTCCTGATGACACTTCCATGTCCAGGAAGGCAGGGAGAGTCCATGTGCTCTGTTTCTTCTATTTCCCTCAGAGCAGTACTGAGCATATAGCAAGATGCTCTAGAAATTCTGGCTGGAGGATTGATATGGTAGCTAATTATAACTCAATTTTACTCATCTTTAATACATATTGAACTTACAACCTGGTAAGCATTCTAAAGTATTGTTGGATAAAAAGATGAACATAAAAAATGATATAGAAAAGGATTATTATAACTTTGGGGGGAATTAAATTACATATATTTAATTGATATAGAAGAATGATTAAAGTAATCCTGAAGTTAATCCTTATGTAACGTGACACCATTCTTTACGATATGAGTAATTATCCGTCGATATTTACATTAATGGTTTAGTGTTTTTTGTTTGGGGTGAGATACACTGAATAATTTTTAATCATTTTTCTCATTGCCAAGTTCCTTTTATATTACCAGTGTGAGATTTCTGAGTAAAAATATTCCAATAATCTAATTTATTCACTGTAAGTGATAGGTAATCTTTTAAACATTTAAACTTGTCTAATGTTTTTGACTTTTATATTTTTCTATTGAATAGTGGTTTAAAGAAGATTCTAAAGATATCCTTCTCTTTCACCAATACAATCATTTACATGGTTTTCTCATGAGTTACTATGGGGCATGACTTATTTTTATTCAGGATCATCTTTGAATTGCTTCCTGACATTCAGGGTTGAGCTTCACTTTCAACTGAAAAATAATAATTCACGCATGTTATCTATAAGCACAGCCATGCCGTCTGCAAATGGGAGGAACGTTGACTGCTCTTACCTCGAGACCTTCTTTCATTTCAGTTCAGTGAGCCACAGCTTCCAGTACCTAGGCACATAATGAAGTGACCTGAAAAGGAGTGTTAATACATTTTCCTGTCTTTACTGCTGCTTTCTGGAAATGAGCTAAATTTGGGGAGAATTTTTGGGGGCAGTTTACATGATGAATGCTGTGTGTGTGTGCACATTCAGGGGAACAGAGACTTAACATGTAAGTAGTAAATATCTGTCCCCTCATTGCAGTGTTTCTTATTCTCGTATCCTCTGTCTTCTCTTCCTCCTCCCCTTTCACCCTAACATTTGCTTCTGCAGTGTATTGAAATCTCATCCCAATACACATTGGTTTTGTTTATTCGTGCTGTCATAAATTGTTTTTAGTAATCAGGGATGATTGAATAACCAGCTGGCTAGGATTTATTTATTTATTCTTTTAAACAACAGTTATTGAGGCACCTTCTATGTTTTGAACATAGCCTTATGTGTAGAAGATGTGAAGAAAAATAAGATTCAGATTCTTCCAAAATACAGCCTCACATGAAAGTGGTGGAATCAGTGGAAATAAACAGAAGAATTCTATCATGTTTTATGGGCTATGGAACTAAAAAGGGCACTGAAATACCTAACTCCACCTGTCAGGTCAAGGCAGGCCTCATGGAGGAGGGGGCTTTTGATTTTCCACTAAAGAATGGGGATACTTCGCCTAGTAGACAATGAGACCGAATATTCCAGGCAAAGGCAACAGCCTGTGAAAAGCAGAGGTAAGTGTGGTGAAGCCGGGGCAAATGCAGGTTACATGTGGCAGAAGCAATGGAAAGTGAGACTGGAGAGCTGGGCAGGGACAGTTTGGGAAGGGCCTTCAAGTCTGGAATTTAAATAACAGGTAATGGAAAGAAATTAAAGGGCTTTAAGCCTAGGAGTGGCAAAGTCAAATTTGTATTTTAGAAACATCTTTCTGGATGTAGTTTAGAAGGTGAGTAGGAAGGGAGTTGGAAGAGAGAGCAGCAGCGTGCGATTGTGCCAGGATGATTCAGGAAGGCTTGAGAAGTGAGGCAAGTCTTAAAAGCTAACTAGGAGTAGGGCATGGGCTTGCGTCTTCTCAGGGCACTCTCCTCTCAACATGTAGTTTTCCATGAAGCCCGCCTGCCTTTAGAATCTTCACTGTAAGGTACACTGCAAAGACATTTAATGGGTTTTAGTAACTTTCTCCTCAAGGGGTGATCACCTGCATCATCTGGGAACTTATTAGAAATGCAAAATCTCAGGCCTCACCCAAGACCGAATCTGTACTTTAATAAGATACCGAGGTGGTCTGTACGTACCATGTGCTTTGAGAGGCACCGTTCCACAGTTCTCACGTCACATTTATTGTCTTGGGGGTAAAGCGAATGCTCCTGTGCTCTGCTTTTCCTGACTCCCTCATAGCACATAATAGAGTTTGGAGCATATTGTAGGTGGTCAGCAGGTATTTGCTGGTTGATTTATTTTCAAAATAAAGAGTGTTACTTTAAACAATTCAACCATTTTTTTAAATAGACATTTATTGCAACTGGGAGACCAGTTAAGAGGTTATTGCAATATTGTCCAGGTCAAAAATGAGGTCCTGCATTAAGGCAATGATAGTGGACATAAAAGAGAAGTAGAAATGGAAAAGAAATATTTAGGAAAAAAGAGATTGTTAGGCTCTGTTAATTAAGGATATAGAAAGTGAAGGCGCGAGACAAACAGGATTTATGGGCAAGGCGTGTACAATCACCTACTGACTTTACTGACCAATGGAAGATGGAGTGATCTTCCAACTTCATTCAGAAACATTTATTCTACATTTTTATATCTTTCTCTTTCCCAGTCAACAGGTATTGAGTCAGGGTGTTCTATAAGGCAGGCTTTGATCCAGGTGTCCCAATATAATTGTCTTTGCCCTCAGGAGCTTACAGTCTAGAAGAGGACATAGAAAAATAAACTGTCAGCTGAAATAGCATGAAATAAGGGCTGAGATCAGGGTAATGGCAATGAGCTGTGGAACCCAAGGAGGAATACTTAATCTGGACTTGGGGTGGATGGCGTCAGGCAATGCTTCTTAGAGGAGAAAACTCTCACAATGAACCCGCCAGTCCTAATAAATAGGCAGCTGTATGTAAATATGTTCTGTGGATAAAGAGGCAGGGTGGGAGTAGACTTCCAGGTGTAAAGGATACTTTGTCCATAGGGTCTCGGAATGTGAACATGTACGATTTATTTGGTGATTTTATGTTGTTCTGTGTGGCAACAGCAAGCAGTGCCAGAAGAAGGTTTGCTATACTGAAAAAAATACAGGTAAATAATATTATAAAGTGTCATTGATCTGGTTATTGCAGATGAGGGGACACAGTAACTTCCTGTAACTCATGTCTCTCACGTAGAGAACGTGGCAATTTAGTGTTACCCCTGCTTTTTGTCTGCAGAGATGTGAACCAAATCTAAATCTGGTTTGTCCACACTCCAATTACTTGTGAGAATCCTAATGGTCTTTCAAAACCCATTTAAATACATCTCCTTTTTTCTTCCCAAGAAGCCAATCCATATCCCTTCTCCCTTTTCTATAGTTCCACAGTTTTTTATACCTCATTATTCATGGATTGCCTTTTCTTTTTTTAAAGTCTCAGTCTTCCACTTGATTGTGATCTTCAAGAAGTTAAGAATCCCATCTTATTTATCTGTATGAACATCTCTGTTGATCCTGCTTGGCACAGAGTATGCATGCACAGAATAGATATATCATCTCCAATGAATTAACTGGATTTTTAATTATTGAACTAGGTAGACAATTGGTGATGAGAGCGTGTGATCATCTTTAAAAGAATGAACTCAGAAATGAGTTGTTTCCCCAAATTTGCTTCATATATATAAATAAGTAGTAGCTCAGAGCTAGCTTTAAGGGGGAAAAGACTAACAACCTTTGTTCCCTCATTAAAGCCATTTGTACCCTGTAAAATATTTCTGGACTCTACATCTTGCTTTTGCTATAATTATGTGACATTTCTCTATAAACTGCACAAAAATAAAATTGCACCTATTTATTCACTTTGTTAGCTAAATGCTAGGTCAGTTTCACACTAAAATTGGACAACACTTTGTACCCTACAGGAAAGAGACAGAAAGTGATGAAGCTACAAACTTTCCTAAATTACCGGCGGTGTCTTTTTGTTATGGAACCACTGCCAGCAGTATGATGTCTTTGATAGTTTACTCCCATCTCCCCGACGTGTGCTAAAAGACATTCTCACATTTGCATTGTGTCTCATTTTTCTTTCATCTGCAACTTTTCTGTGACTCTTTAGCCTCCTTACTAAATTGAAAGAAGGGGCTGTGTTCTTTTCTTATAAAAATGGCAGCAGGGGGCATAAATAGTGCTTGACAGCTCTTTTATTTTATATTATTAATGAAAAATAGATGGTCTCACTGAATCACCTGGTGATTACATTGCTATAATTCTGTCACTGTTTTGGAAAGAACCTCCCTCCCAATCCAGGGCACCATCAGTGATTAACCATGAGCACAGGTCAAAAGCTGTCACTGTGTGTTCAATGGGAAGAGATCAGAGTTTATCACAGAGTGGCCTTGTGTTTGCTGCTTCTTAGAGATAGATTTCAAAACAAAACTCTATTCCTAAACTATTAAGGACATTATGAAAAATTGAGATCACATTTGGATAGCAGTCTTGGGGTAATAACCCCCAGAAATGTGCAGTTTCTCTGGAGCTCAAAATACCCGTTTGTCTAAAGCAGTTGTGTACTACTCTGGATTTTCAAGAAACTACACATTGTCCTTCTTTCTCTCCAGGGTTAATGAAGTATTCTTTAAAAGTCTACAAAATAAATATTTTAAGTTAAAAATACACTTATACCATACTAAATTTTCTTCTTGCCAATATCTAACAAACAATATTACAATGGTGCAATCTCAGTTAGAGAGACTAAAAAATTCCACTTGATATTTGACCCCAGCTATGTATACATCAGACACTGTCTGAATACTGATGTTTTTCATTATTCTATTGTGATACTACAATCTATTTTCTCTCCCACTGCACCCATCACTTTCTCAAACACACATACTCAATTTTACTTATCTACTCTTTTCTGCAACTTCTCATGTTTCTAAATATTCCTTCAGGTACACATGGACTTTGGAATTTCACTTTTTTCCTGTATAATCAAGACAACAAGGTAATCTGCTACATAGCTAAGAACTCAATTTAATCTTATCTAGGCTTTAACTTAATAGTTTAAAATAGTATTCTATTGTGAGGCAAACAATTCATTTAAAAATAGATACAGCATTTCTTATGTAGTAATCTTGGCCCAGGAATTGTTGGATATTTCAGGAAGCTAGTGACAACCTTCAGTTTATCGCTATGATTATCATAATCCCCGCTGGAAATAACATACTGACTTAAAGAAAATAATCTGAAAAAGGATGATGAGGTAGTTAAAATGATTTTGAATCACGTATTTTTTACAGTCTTCCCAGAGCTACCACAGAATGATTTCATAACCTTGAGAAAGTCACTGAGCCTCTGTATGCTTCTGTTCTCATCTCTTTAAAGTAGAGATAATAACTTCACCTTATTATCTACTTCAGTGATGAAGGTGTGAAGACTAATAACCATAAAAAGCACATCAGGCTTTCTGGAAGCTCGGCTCAGTACAAATATAAAGTATTTATGAAACAGAGCACACTGTGAGTTTATAAATATAAATACAAAGTTTTTATAATGTGTCTTGAAAAAAGAAAATACATAGGGCAAATAAATCATAGTTTGATATTCATTTTTCTGAAGTACTTCTGTGTCTGCCATATCCCCTGCATTATTAGTCCAAATGAAAGACCTGAAGGAATTTTTATATCTTTGCATTTAGCATTCAGCTATGACTTCCATGGCTGGGCTGTGTAACACTCATCTTCTACTTTAAGCACTGGATTTACTGCTCCTAATGGGAGATTTGCATTTGTTCTAAGATTACAAATAACAATTATGCCAAAGCAATTACTCTTAACCTAAATTTGTAGCTCTTGCTTGCAGCAGGGCACTTTCATGTGTTCCGTTTATTTTCATTCTCATTTTGGCCCGGAGGTATTTCTAAATAAATCAATCACAGTAGATGTTGGAACAGGTCTATTGAATAGCACCTAAGCTGACTACATATCCTGTGTGGAGAACGGAGAAAATTATAACCATAATTCAAGTAAAAAGAGAAAACATATTTCTGGGGTCAGTTATCTGAATAAATCAAGGGAAAAAGCTTTTGCCTTAGATGAGGTAGATAGTTTGCTCTCCTTTTCACTTATTCTTGTAAGTGCAGAAACATTTTATGTAGTAAATATAAAACAAATAATGCACTGCCTACTTACAACAAATTTCTGAATACCCCACATAGTATGTGTGAATGGCCCTTATCAACAACCACGACTAATGAAAATCACTGATTTTAACTAAAATAATCGTTAATCTTCATCATGAACTTCCTACTGTGACAAACACTATTAAGCACTTTACCTTGTCTTTGGTCCCCATTGTACAGATGAGAAAACTGAGGCAAAGAGAGATTAAAGAAGTTGCCGGTGAGTGGAAGAGCTAAGAACACATTGCAGGCCTGATTCTGGAAACTGCTCTCATCACTTCACTCTTTACCTTCTGTGATGAGCTAGATGGCCCCCCAGGCAGGACTGTGGTCCAGGAGCTGCTACATCACAGTTGAAGACTAATTCCCACATGAAGAATAAATTGAAAGTTTATTCATTGTGACTATGCTTTTACTTCCATTGTCTAAACTACTCATATTTCTTAAGGAGAATATAACACAATGAAAAGCTATGAGCAAATGATTATATTTTGACTATATGTAAGTATAATTGAATATAAAAATCTTGTATTTTTCTTTATATTTAGATCTGCTAATCAAGGAATGGTCCCTTAGTTGGTATCCTCTTAACCATAAAACAGAAAAGAACTCTGTTCCATAAATTTTATTAATGTTCATTTCTACTAAAGACACTGACTTGTAATTAGTTATTTCTTTATATTTATCATATGTCATATATATTTAATGTAAAACCAATAATGGAGCTTATAAACAAAGGAATCAAGCAGAATTTATCACCAATCAATATGGTCATTGCTTCTAATCAGAATACTAATTAACGTTAAGTGTTTCAGTAAATATTAAAATTTTGTATTCTACTTAGTGTTTTCCTAAAATAGCTGTTTAAAACTGATTAAATATGTGCTTAATATAGGAAATTGGGGAGAATAAAAATGTAGAAAGAAGGGAAAAATCACCTACAATGACCTCAATTGGAGAAAAATAATGGGTTGGCATATTTCTTTCCAAAACTTTTCCATGAATATTTTAATAGGAAAATGTTTATTGTTGAAGTAGAATGTCCATAAAGCCAAAAATTCTGAAATTGTTTCCAAATTTTGAGTATAGTGCATAGATAGGCACACAGTTAAAAAAATTAGCATTTTTCTTCCATTATTAACTATTCTTCTTTACAGTATCATTTAAAAATTAAATGTTCAGCTTGTCATCTTATAAACATCTTCTACTCTAGGCCTAATCAGATAACTCTTTATTTGATGTGTTCCATACACTTTGGCACTGCACAGTTACGTGCGTGCACAGATTAACTCAGGGAGTTATCAGAACTAAGGCAGCACCCTCCTAGTTCCTTTTAGTTAAGACAAGCCATACACACTAGTAGGAACTCTCTTTTCTGTCCATATATAATGTATATAAATTATGGCTAAAGATGAAGCCAAGTGGTATTAACCGTGTGAGTGTGTGGTTGCATGCATGTACTTGCATATAAAGATATATGGTTTTGATTTTTAGATCCAATTAAAAGGATATTACTGACCTCAGTGTTGTTCCCTTTGGACAGCAATCTACATCACAAAGTCATTATTCACTGTCTGCACTTGAATAAACAGAACAATTTACAATCCTTAAAAACAAATAGAGAGAAACTGCTAAGCTGTGACGGCTCCCTCTTTCCAGGGAGGCAGTCTGCTCAGTCGGGAAAGGGAATCTCACATCTGATGGCCTGCAGAATGCTCTTCACTGTACATGCAAAGTTCTTTTGTTCCAACATGCATCATGGTAGGAAAATTTTTACATGCCACTGGTGATTTATTTCATTTATATCTAAGTACAATTACAGTTAAAACATTAAAGATTTAAACACTGTTTGAAGATTTTTATTTGAAAAATACTGTGTTGATATAAATAACAGAATTAGTGAGACTGTTATTTGACTACTGCCTATACTTAATTTATATAAATATATTAATAGACCTCAGTTAGGTACCCTTAAGGTAAGAGATTAAGGATATTTTGCACTCAAAAATGTACAATTCTAGACTCCAATTTTCCAGCATGATTTGTAAATGACATAGTAATATATAATATTCAGTAAATGTTTGTTAAATACTGTATATTACTATGTAGTTCACACAGCCAGAAATCTTACCTGAAGACAGAGCTAATGTATGCATATTATGTTCTCCTAATATGTATGTCTTGAACTGTTTATGTATGTGGATCTGGATGTGGATGGAATATGGAAAATAGATGCTTGATGTGGTGAATGAGAAGGACAAATCTAATATTTCACTGTAGGTGGGGGAAGAGAAATATCCTGAAGACATTCTCAATGAAAATCACACCTATAGCGTGCATGGCAGAGTTAAGAAGGCATTTTGATATTTCTAGCAGGACTGGTATAGCTCTTTACTATAAACCGTGGTCATATAACTTTAGGTAAATCTTTTAACCTCCTCTGTGTCTCATTTTCCTCATTCTGAAAATGGGAAAAAAAGATTTGCAGTACTTCACAAATCTTTTAAAATAATTAAATACTGAGATACTTTATAAATGTGAAAGCCTTCTGTGTGTGTGAGGTGGAGAGGGTTAATAGATGCCCTAGGGGGTTTGGGGAATAGAATTTAAATGGTAATTTTACATGCAAAACCCATGCCACTAAGGTAGGGGTGGATATTTTAAATGTCAGGAGAACTTCATAAGAGATATTTGGCAAGATGAAAAAAATCTTGGGGAAAAATTCTTGACATGCAAAGATCCAAAGATCTGAGTTTAAATTCTGTTTAAGGGGCCCAGCCCGTGGCGCACTCGGTAAAGTGTGGTGCTGGGAGCACGATGGCGCTCCCGCCGCGGGTTCGGATCCTATATAGGAATGACCGGTACACTCACTGGCTGAGTGCCAGTCACGAAAAACGACAAAATAATAATAATAATAATAATAATAAATTCTGTTTAAGGATTACCTTAGAATTTGGGTCTTAGCAAGTAAATAGGGAAATGTTTATTATATTAACCAGAATGGTAAATAATCTGGCACAGAAATAAAAATTTTGGGGAGGAATAAAAGGACTGAACAACTGTCACCCAAGTTGGTGACCCTGATGTGTGGAACAAGTGAGTTTCTCAAGGTCACTAAACTTGGGGTGAGAGATGGAAATTGGTGACAAGGAAAGGGTCCTGAGACTTGTAAACAAGATATCAATTGATGCAACTAAATGTTTCACAATTTGGTATAATAAATATCTGAAGATTTGAAATCCTAAAGTATGATATGATTTGTAGTGCTGGTATTATGAGAGCTCTGTAAAAGTGCTTATGAACCCATTTTATCCAATTTTATTAGCAGCCTCAGAAGGAAATTAAAGGCTTTAATATTTAATTTTTCAACATTAAAGATCTCTTTAAGACACCAAGTGAGTTATTGGAAAAGGATAGAAACTAGTTTACGAGATCATATTCTAGATCATGTTTCTCTTTGCCAGTATCATAAAGTGTGACACTATTTTTAACAAGCAAATCTTACTATTGGAAATTGATGCAGAGGTGGCATATTCAGAACAGTAGAAATAACAGGCTTTGTCCTAAAATTTATTTTGTTCACAACGCCATTTAATTTAGGAATAAAGGAAAGCATTGTAGGCAAATTAAAATACACATTAAGTCTTTCAAAACTCATGCTTTTCATACCTCTCTCTAATGACAACCAATTAGACAACTGATTTTAAATTATTTTGGATAGACTTGTAAAAGATATTTATTTAATTTGTTTGCAAAAAATATTTGACTTATTTTATTACTTTCAAAAACAACATTGCTGTATATTTCAAACTGATTTATTTTGAAAAAGAAAGAAGTGAAGTTAGAGGCTTAATCATTTATTTGCCTATCTGGTCTTTCAATAAACATTAAAACCTTATGAAATGTCAAATATTGAGTAAGTGGATAATAGAGTTCATGATTGTTTTTTCTTGATAAGAATGTAAATGTTTGTTTTATATTTTTCATGTACAAATATGTAAATGGTACATTCGAGTTCAGTGATAACTCTGTTATCCAAGAAGGATACAAAATGTAGGATGTGGTTAATTAAACATCTGGATTAATAGAACAATATCAGCATATGTTATTAAAGAACCAAAATGCACATATCATAAAACCTATACAGATACTACTCAAGTCTTTTCTTTGATTCACATGATCCAGAATCCTTTTAGGATGTAGTTGAATACCCCAGTCATCATTATGCACATTAGATAGTATCATACTTATAAAATGAAAAGAAAATTCTATCATGTGAACCAAGAACATTTTGGTGGCTGCTCTCACACATACATAATTCAATACAAAGATGAAAGGTAGAGTGAGTTTTCCTATTCATCCATACCCTTTCAAACCATTTTTTCCTTCATTAAGACTAAAACAATTTATGAAAGAGGCCTGTCTGAAGCACTTTCTTTCCTGCCAGCCCTTGGCTGATGATGTAATACAACACTCCATCATGGCACCAGGGAGCCCCGAAGATGGATTACAGCAGTGGATCACCCACGTGCTGCTGTGTTCTGTAACACACCAGTACTGGGACACAAAAGCAAAGCAGCCTTGAAAGAACCAAAAATTCTAGGAAAGGTCTGTTTGAAATTTTTTTTAAAAAGATGTTATCAAAGATTGTAGGAGGTGAGAAATGTTGATGGACTAAGTGAACAAAACTTAAAGGTGTCACAGAAGGGAAAACAAAAAGTTTTCTAGATTCTGATTCATATGAAAATTTACTTTGTATGTTAAAGGAACAACATTAGTTTGATGAGAGAGACTTGGGTTCGAAAATGTCAATGGGTGGTAAATGATGAAAAGATTTTAAAAACGAGTAACTTCCTGACCTGCAAGAGGAGGTTGATGCTTTTCCCAATTCTACCTAGAAAATATTCTAGTCTGGAAGGTAGCAGTGTCCTGTAGTTAGTAATAACCTTCATATAGACAGCAATTAATGAGAGTTTTTTAGGTAAAGTTTAATTTCATCTGTTCTCCACTTTCAAATGAAAATTGAAGGATCTTGCTTCTGAACACATAGCTAACAAATGGTGGATAAAAAATGAGTCTAAATCTCCAGATTTTGTGGTAGAGTGAAAATCCAATATGGTAGAGTACAAAAACAAACAAACCCAGATCTGTATATATCTTCCTCTCTGGGTTGGATATCAGTAAAATGTGACAATCTATATATCTAGTCCTGTGCCTGACAGAGAGCAGACACAGAATTAAAGTGGTATTTTTCCTTCCTTTCTTACATCCTCATTTAATTAGATGCCACTTTCTTGAATCACAGATTTTCGTACTACAGTAGACAAAAACCCATGGAAAGTCCACATATTAGAGATTGCAGAAAAGTCATAAGAATATTTTAAACTTGGCCCATTTCTTAGTGCAAATTTTTGGTAAGGATCCATAGATGTTCTCTAATTGAGGGCAATCTAACAGTTTCTTCAGAAAATAATGAAGTAAAATTTAGAAGAATGAATACAAAATCTTGATTAAATTCAAGAAATCATTTGCACAATACAGAAATGAATATCATTTAGTTGATAGCAGTCAATCTTAAAAAGCAGAACAAAAATAAAGATTTTATTGATCATTTTTGAAAGAATAAAAAAATGTGAAGCAACTTCTCTAGAAATTATGCAAATGGCAAGTTTCTGAAAAGTGAGAGGTTATAATCCTGCCAAACTCAGTCCATACCTGAGTTACTCAATTTGCTTCAGACTGTTTTATTTTGATAAACTAAAGAATGATATTACAGTCTGAAAACCATCTCATATTAGTAAGGACAGAAAAGTGGACTAAATAGAGCCTAGAGAAGAGGGAAGAAAACCTAAGAGGAATGTGAGAGTCCTTATTTCTGTTTGCAGATGAGAGGTATGATATAGTCATGTTTATATTGCTCAAAAAGTCACAGGTAGGACACATGAGTATAAGATTCTGGGGGACCAGATTGTTTCTCAGTTTGGAAACTAAATTGTCCGAAAGTAAGTTTGGCTGCTTTTTGATCTGACTACCAAGGAATCAACTGTCATTGCTTGTTGAATTAAATGCTGAAGATTCTTGTACTGGTTAAAGATTTGGACCAGACATCTAAGTCCTTCCAGCCCCAGAATTCCTGCCTTTGTGGGAGCAGATGAAAGCCGAGGCTCACAATGATGAAAATCTTGAATCACAACGAAATAACTTTTTTATACAAGCACATATAAGCATACGTATTTATTGAGCACATAGTATTTACTCAATAAATATTTTTGCTCCCTGATTCCCTCAAGAAGCTTCTTGTAGACACTACCTAAGTCTATGTGGAATCCAAATAAAATAATCATTTCCTTTCAGAAATACTATAGTTCTGACATGTGAAGCTCTGACAGTGAGTAACAGTTTCCTGTTATCACATCCTTAAGCTATGACCCATTAGCGTCAATATTATTCATATAGTTTTGCCTCACAGATTTGGAGCTGATCTAATAGGGTTTTTACTCCAATGAGTAGAAAAAAAGGAAAGGTAAAGAAAACACAAATCTACATTATCAGGTTGTTTAAAATTTGATTAATATTTTCTCTGTAAAAATGGAAGTGACTACATATATCTATGAACTGTTACAATAATTGATGTTTAATTAAGTTAATCCCTTAAGAGCACCCTAGTCCAAGTGCCACATTGATTCAAGAATGGAATTATAGAGAGCACTAAATAGAATTCTTTCCTAACAATTGATTAAAAACAAGAGATGCTAAAGCTGAAATGTAACATAACAGTAATATCCCACATAGGACTTCATACTCTACAAAGTTTATTCACAAATATTCCCATTTAATGGATGGGTAGCGTACAACAAGAAAAATGTCCCAATCAACAGGATTATTGTGATGTGAAGATGCTGAGGTAGGATGCTGTGTTTTACAGCAGTGTTTGGAGAAGGTAATCTGGCAATGTTGTATAGAAAGATCGAATGGTGGAGGAGTTAGAACTGGGATACTAATGCTACCATGCAACCATAATGCGGTGAGGCCTGGCCCAGTAACAACAGCAACAGGTGCAATTACAAAAGCAGAAATAACCAGACGTGTGCCTATGGGTGGAAGTAGGGAGGAGGTAGCAGAGGACAAGATGGAAAGTTAGTGGTCACTCTAAGATATTGAACCTATGTGGCTAAGAATATGACATAGCCATGGAGAGGAATAGGAAAATAACAGGAAGAGAAGATGGTTTTGAAGAATTATTTGAAATAAAAAAATAAAAATAGCAGCTCTTACGCAATGTTTAGAATCTGCCAAGCACTGCTCTAAAGTGATTTACATTTATTAACACACTTAATCCTCACAAAAACCTTATGTGGTAAACGTTCAAGTTGTATGATTCAATACAGTTAGAAATGCAAAGATTGTTCTGGATTTAACATTTACTAACCAACCTAAACCATTTTCTGATCTTTGGATGCCATTGATAAAGATGTCTATTATATTGGTCTGTGGGAAGGAAATGGGAATAAATATGTATAGGAGAAGGTAAAGTGCTCACACAAATTTTTTATACATTGCATCATCTCCTTCAAAATACATCATAGAAGTCTAAGAATGAATATGAAACACTGAGATGCCAATGACTCAAGAAAAGCTCTTGTGGAAAGAAAAATGCAAATAAGAATGATGTTCTTTACCCTCTCATTTTATTGTAAATAAGGAATTCATCGTTGGAGGATGCCAAACAATTTTAATAGCAGAAACAATGTTTAAATAACTAATTACCTATAATTATGTAAAAGAATTTTTTTTTGGAGGGAAAGGAGTTCTGAAGTACTTAGGGAAAGGGATCATCAGGGTCTGCAGGTCCACCACGTCTTCACAAGCGGCTCAGAAGAAAAAAGATACAGGATGCAAATGTGGCAAAATATTAACATTTGAAAAATCTACATAAAGTTCTTTGTATAATTCCTAAAACTGTCCTGTAAGTATGAAACGTTTAAAAAATACAAGTTAAAAATGAAAAAAAAGTAGCAATTCTGTTTGTAGAAACTCTGTGCGCGCGCGTGCGTGCGTGCTTGTGTGCGTGTGTGTGTCTGCTTATTTGGGGGTTCTAGGGCTGGAAAAAAGGAAAAGAATTCATGCTAAAGATCAGGAAGCAAACTGAATGTACGTTTTGTGTGAAAAAACCCGTAAGAAATTGATTTCATTGGGCCCACACCAAGCACTCACGAAATGGTATTGCTGGGGCTGTAATGCTGCATCTAAGAGAGTAAAATCAATCCCCCACAGAAGCTGTCATGGCATCTTGTTAAATGCCTAGTGAAAGTCAAGAAGAATAATAATAGTTGAAGAGCAGTGGCTAGTGGATAATTGCCAAAAAGCTCATTGGAATTTCAAAGGGTAGGGCTAACAGGTGATAACTTACTTTGATGACTATAGTACAAATAAACTGTGGAATCGTACCAGCCGCCTAACTTGATTAACACATCAACCACATAGCCTAGGGAACTTGTCTCTTGCTGCCGCTCTAAATTTCTTTCTGTGTGATCTTCTCTTTATAAATATTTCTTAGTCTCTCCTCCTCTTTTAGAAAAATCTCTTTTCTTAATTGAGCTTTCTTTCTCTTTCCCAACTCCCAAGTTTTCGCTAGACTCTGTTTCTCTTTCTTATCCACTGACCGTATAATCAGAACCAATTGTATTTTATAAGATCAAGTTGTTGCATTTAGTGAACATAATGTGAGCCTTACAATATTCTATTTAGAGGTGAATTTTTAAAATGTTTCTCTCAATTAAAAACTTCCTTGGATTTGGCCCTTGATTTGTTTGTGGTTGTGTCACTTAGCAGATCAAATTTAATCTTAGTCACCTAGCATAGATACCAAGTGTGAAAAAAATCTCACAAATATCTATGTCATACTTGGCCTTCAGTGGATAAAGAATAAGCTTTCTTACTTCTATGGTAGGAACCATTCCCTAAGGAGATAGTGCAGACACTTTACAACAGATACCACACTCTCTAGTGCAGACTAGATGAATAGCAGCTTGGCTATTCCTGAGATGGTCCAGTTGTTACTCAGTAGAGAATTCTTCTCTACCCTGCAGGAAGGAAATTTTTATATCTCTTCATGTACATTGTAAAGATTTCAGAAACACAATTTTAGAAAGGGAGACTAAAAAAAGATCAGGGCACCCAATAGTTATGAGGAGCTATTACCATGGCCTGGATTAACATAAAAAGTGATGGGAAAGGCCTGATGAATGGAGGAAGTTGGTTTATAGGTGGAATTCGGGAGCCAGGACATGATGAGCTGATGTGTGTACTAAGCCTTGATCATTTCACTAATGGCTTCTTCAGACTACAGTGCATATATTCCGTCCTGCCTCTCCTCATTGTCACCCACAGCCCTTCACCCTGTGAAACACATTTACACTACACAAAAAACATTGTTCTAAATGAGTGTTTCTCGAATGCTAAGATGCACACAAATCACCTGGAGATTTTGCAAAAAGGCAAATCCTGACTCAGTAGATTTAGGGCAGGGTCTGAGATTCTGTATCTATAACAAGCACCCAGGTGTGCCTGGGGCTTCTTGTCTGTAAACCACACCTTGAGTAGCAAGGCTCCATATCACAGTGATTTTCTGGTGAATTTCAGTGATACTCTATTTTACATTGTCTCTAATGTTTATTTGGTTATAAACATTATTTCTCTCCCTCCCCAGATTTATAAACTATTTGGGATTTGGTTTCTGCTTATATTTTATTCCTACATAATATAATTAAGAGTTCCAGATACATAGTGGGCATTCAAGAATAACATGCTCAAATAAATGCTACTTTAAATGGAATCACTTTACATAATCTTTGAATAAAAATTTTCTTCTTTACATAAGAGAAACTTGTGTGAAATTTTGTTGGTTAGCACCCCAAGATAATAAAAGAGTAAAAATTATCATTCATTTGAGAAGAGAAAACATAATTAACAAGGTAAGTAAAAACAAAACATACTATTTCTCTTTTGTCCGACCTTAATGCCATTTAGACATAGCATTTTGTCACAGATATTCTCTCCTACTTACGATCCTCCAGAAATCCCATAATAGAAGGGACTAGTGAGCTGGACAATGGGCTTTCTATTTACAGCAAAGGCAGAATAGGGTTACAATCTTAGGAGGTTGTTTAAGGCTAAAAAGTAGTGAAGAAATATTGCACACAAGTGAGTAAGAGTGTTCTAAGGGGGGGAAATGTCAAAAAAATGAAGAAATCTAAGAACATATCTTACATATATTGATGCTGTTTCTTCTAAAAACTTTCATCTCTTCCCTGCCCCCATTCCAGTTGCAATCTCCTTGCAGAACTCTCTCCTTGCTTCCTCCCTGTGCTTGGGGAAGAGATGGCTGGAAAATTGTGACCAGAGCAATCTATTTCCAGGAGGTGATGGGTTTGGGTTGCAAGTAAAAATTTCTAGGATCACTTAGAGCTAAAAGAGACATTTACAATTTTCTTATCCAAACTGGCTTTTACAACGAATATCTAACATTTACTGAGCACCATCAATATATTAGGCATTTTGTCTCAGTTTTGGTTTTTTTGGAGGGTGGGTGGGAGTGGGAGTGGGCTTTGTGTCAACTATTGCCTATGGGGAAATTCAAAGCATATTTCAAAAAATGGATATCCAAAATATATAAATCTATTAATGATAGGGAGGAAAGTTATTTTAAAAACTTTCATCAGTCATACTTAGTAATATGACTTGTAATTGTTGTTAATAAGCAGAAGTGTGTATATCATATAAAAAAATACCATTCTGCTTATTTTTCTTAATGTGCTGATGCACAATAATGTGAAAGAGAAAAGAAAAAGTTACCATTTACACCAGTCCTTGTGTCTATGTTTTTGGTTAAATAACCATCTTGCAAAGAGGCATCTTTAAAATATAAATGATCTAAAAATCTTGTTCACAGTGCTTGGACCAAATTGGCTTTGCAGTGAAACATCCATTTCTCTCCAACATATCCACAAATCCTCAGGTCTACCACTCACCAAGTGCTTTTGAAATTCTGTGTTAATGCAACGTGTAATTAAAATATGGGGCATTTGTATTTTTTTAAAGAAATATACATATATTTATACACATTTCTTAAATATAACTATATACGTATTTCTTAAGTAAAACTATATATATATTTTTTTAGTGTAATTTAAAAAATCACATGATTTAAAATGAATTCTTATAAATCATAGTGGGATATTTCTTTCTTTCTTTTTTTTTTTTTGGTGGCTTAAAACAACAGAAATATATTCTCTTGCAGTCCTGGAGGCCAAGATTCTAAAATGGTTTTGCCGCACCAAAACCAAGGCATAAGCAGTGCCTTGCTCCCTTCTTATTCCAGCCTTTGGAGCTACATTCTTTGCATCCCTTGACTCACAACCCCTTCTTCCATCCTCAAAGCCAGCAGCATAACATCTTCAAACCTCTTTCTGCTTTTATCACATTGCTATTTTCTCCTAAAATCCTTCTGCCTCTCTCTCTTTGCATCCCTTGACTCACAACCCCTTCTTCCATCCTCAAAGCCAGCAGTGTAGCATCTTCAAACCTCTTTCTGCTTTTTTTTTTTTTAAATTTTATTTTGTCGATATACATTGTGGCTGATTATTGCTCCCCATCACCAAAACCTCCCTCCCTTCTCCTTCCCCCCCCAACAATGTCCTTTCTGTTTGCTTGTCGTATCAACTTCAAGTAATTGTGGTTGTTATATCTTCTCCCCCCCCCCCGGTTTTGTGTGTGTGTGTGTGCGTGTGTGTGTGCGCGTGTGTGTGAATTTATATATTAATTTTTAGCTCCCACCAATAAGTGAGAACATGTGGTATTTCTCTTTCTGTGCCTGACTTTTTTCACTTAATATAATTCTCTCAAGGTCCATCCATGTTGTTGCAAATGGCAGTATTTCATTCGTTTTTATAGCTGAGTAGTTTTCCATCGTGTAGATGTACCACATTTTCCGTATCTACTCATCTGATGATGGACATTTGGGCTGGTTCCAACTCTTGGCTATTGTAAAAAGTGCTGCGATGAACATTGGGGGACAGGTATACCTTCGACTTGATGATTTCCATTCCTCTGGGTGTATTCCCAACAGTGGGATAGCTGGGTCGTATGGTACATCTATCTGCAATTGTTTGAGGAACCTCTATACCATTTTCCATAGAGACTGCACCATTTTGCAGTCCATAGTAGGATATTTCTACTTACCAGTGCAAGTGGTACTATAGTGTAGAAATAGAGTAAATATAGTTTACAATTAACATGTCCTGCTAGCTTTGTGATAATGTTATTTTTGATGACTTCTGTTTTAAATGTTGACATTAGTTGTAAATTGTGAAAAAATTAGGCTTTGTTAGTTTTATCAATATCATACTTCTTAACTTTGCATACTACAACTATACCTCTTAAATATAAAGAATTCCTTAAGTGAGATATCTCCTCATGTCTTATACTAGACTTTTAAAGTTACATCATTATTAAAATAATTACCTTTGATATATTAAGTATTTAATCTTTCTTAAACCCATAACATAATTTTGTAGGAAAACCTCACTTTTCTCACTGACAAATTAATTACATTAAGTCACTGAGTGAAAGAGGTTTCCAAATGTTCCATTCAAATTACATCATCTTACTTTTATTTAAAAAACTAGGATCATTAAAAGAACAAAACAAAGCAAAACATTAGGTCAAAAAGAAAACACAGGTAACAGGAATAAACGTATTCCTGGGAGCCTAGCTGACCCTGACTAAAATATCTCCTAGACAGCTTCCCAGAGAAATAAACTGTTTGGGGAAAAACTGTTAGTTGAAAAACATTTACTACAGTATTAAGGCAGCCAATTGGCTTTAATAGTATTCCTAAAGTCACTATCTAGCAAATAACATGTTTCAGCCACCTTTACCCTATATAGGCCTTAGAGCAGAAAAGAAACAGAAAATGATACTATTTATTTAAAACACACATACACACCTTTTCCCACCAAGTCTACTGTGGCTCTTTATGCTTTGCCTGGTTGAAGCTGGTAACTTTCATTCTCATAGCCTGTGTATCATACTACTTAAAATAACCAATGGGTGCCTTAAATTCGGTCTCCTGCCAGTTTATGTTACTATGACAAGGTGATTTAAGGTTTTGTAGCTGGATTACAAATGAAGACAGAAACACTTGTAAGGAAAAAAACTTAAAGGAATAACTTTCTTTCCTTTCTATAGGCTTATAAAAGGGATTTCACCAAGATCTACTTTGCTCTCTGAAAACACTGCAAGGCTACCTTTGCATTACAAAAATATGTGAACACACACAAAATCCAGTTCTTGCCACCCTTATTTCTTTATTCATTTTGATACTTATTTATTCACTTTGCATGCTCTTGCTTATTTTCATTGTGATGTACGATATATACTACTTCTTTAATATAAAGCACCTTTAGCCAGGGAGACATTTCTTTTCTTTTGTCTGAAAATGAGAACTAAATAGGAAAAAAACAAACAAACAAACAAACAAAACCATTACACCCTTAGTAGCTAAGTTATTTGACATATCATTGAAACCTGAAAAACATACCAGTAAGATTTTCCTATATTGTCTGATGAAAAGTTTGCAAGCATATTTTCACTATATATTGTTCACAAATGCTTCATTGTCCCCTGACAAATGGTCTGTAGCAAATCTTTAAAATCTTCTCTCACAGTACCACAGCTTAAAAGATTCATACCATCAAACACTGCACCTCAAAGGCTAATGTCTACTCTCCAAATTTCAAATACTGTAGCCTGATAAAAATTTAAAGAGTCCGAGCTCCTCTCTAGGGAACAGCTGTCAAGCATTTCTTGAAAGAAAGAAACATAAACAGCCCCCACCTAGAGTACCATCGCCTTGTCTTTGAGAAAAGACATAGTAAGGGCAAGTAGTTTTTAATAGAGAAAAATCCAAGTTATGCTATTTGATGTCAAAAATATGAGCTTTTGATCTCTCAATAACTGTGTAACAAAAACATTTCAAATATCTCAGATGTATTTATGAAGGGAAAATGAAAAAAACATATTATATATTATAAACATATATATACACACATATAACATACATAAATATACACACACATATAATCTATTTGCAGGATATTGCATTTTTTTTCCCTCTTTAACTGCTTTCACCATCAATTTTCTGTGCAGGGTCTGATTTATCCTGCTCATAGCCATATTTCATTAAGTCATGGCTGCCCTGGAGACAAAACAAAGTTCATTTTAGTTCAGCAGCATTTCACATTTTGCTCTCCTCTCAACACATTTCATCAGTGATCCTTCATTTACACTTTCTGGTTCAGTAAAATTCCTTGTAGTAATATTCCTTCATAAAAGTTGGGTCTGAAAAATCCTGTGTAGAAAGGACTAAACCACTTACTTTATGTCACCTATGGCACAATTTATTTGAGGACACAGAGCTCTAGATTAAATTGGAAAGATCACCACTTTCTTACACAGAAATGCAATCTCACTTTTTCCATTACAGCATCTTAAAGTGTATTTATACTACCACCCTAAATTATAAAATTTATTTAAAATCAGTTTAGTGTTAAAATTCTTTATAAAACAAAACATAAACTCTTTCTTTTGTGACCCATTTTCTGCCCAGGGTGCCTTCTGACATCTGCTTGGAGAAGGAAAAAAGACCCATCTTAAAGAATAAATATAGTTCTAGACCCCTTCTTAATTCTCTAATAACCTATTATATAATTCAGTGAAGACGGGCTACCTTTAAAATTTTGCCATGGACTATTAACTACATGTGGAAATGAATCACAGTTACATTTCATTTTGGTTACGTTGCAGTTCACTCTTTTGTGACTGCCGAAGATGATAGAATATACAAATAGAAAAAACCATAAACAGCCATTTTGAATTGGCAAGTGTTTGGAAAAATAGCGACTTCTTAAGAAAAAAAAATAGTTGAATTTACTCCAGTCACCTGCACTTATAAATCCAGTGGTTAAATTCATATTTGTCCATAAGTTTTTATCCAAGATATTTTGATAATTTGATTGTATCAAAACATTAAAAGCCATTATAATCTAGTACTGTTTTAAAAAGAAAACTTTAAAGTTAATATTCAGTAATTTACAATTGAAAATGGGACTTATTAAGACAATTTCAATTAAAATTTAAAGTTTTTAGGGTTTAAAATGTAGCTGATTTAAGAAAAAAATCATAATACAACATACTGTGGTCTTATTCTGTAATGATGTGCCAACTTTAACTCAATGTAAGTTTCATAGAATCATAATAATTTCAAAGATATTTCCTATTTTAAAAACATAAAAAATAAGTATAAATAAAAATGTGATTATTAAGTTGTAGAGTTAGTGTCGGAGACTAAGAAAATAGTTTTTTTTGGTTTGTTTTTTTATTGAAATATAGTTGTATATCTCAATGGGGTACAGAGTTGAATATCAATACCTGTATGCAATATGTGATGCTCAGATCAGAATAATTAGTATATTCAACATTATCCCAGCTAAGGGTTCAGATCCCAGTCAAGAGGACCAGCCAGCCACAATAAATAAATAAATAAATAAATAAATAAATAAACAAACAAACAAATAAATAAATAAACAAACAAATAAATAGATCAATAAATAACGATTTACTCAATTGGTTACAGTGTAATAACAGTAACTGTGCTGATAACACCAAGGTCCAGTGTTTGATCACTATACCGGCCAGCCATCCAAAATAAATAAATAAACAAACAAATAAATAAATGAAGAAGAAAATAGTTAAGACCTCTAGCCAGACTATATGTTATTTTTAGTACTATTTGCTCTGTAAGCAAAATGCTACATATATCTATACCTACAGGTATTTTAAATGTGTGTGGTAAAGTGAATATATCATGTCTACTTTCACATTTTTTCCAAACATAATGGAAATTGAAGTTAAAATTATCTTTGAAATGTTATCTTATTTACATTAAGTATAGTCCTCACACTGACCATAGTCTTATCACATGCAACAAACTGTCACATTTTATCAAGCTTATAAATTGTGGTAAGTTCTTGGAAGTGCTGTGGAAGAGACTAATAAGAGAGTGACATATTATAGCTAAGCCTCTTCACGGAAGGGCGAATTAAATTAAGACATGAAGACTGAGAAGTTAGCTAATGGAAGACCCTGGTTGCCCGGTAGAGGACCTGAGGTAGTGTTTTAAGGCTGCCTGTGGCACAGTAATACAGGGAGATGATAAGCAGGAGGTATAGTTGGAAAGGGAGGTGAGTGCTAGATCATACAGAATTTAGTAGAGAGTAGCAAAGAATATACATTTTATTCTAAATGCATGAAAAGCTATTGGAAACTTTAAAGCAGGTGAATAAAATTATTTGATAAAACTTTAAAAAATAATCATATCAGCTGCTGCACAGATAATAGATGGCACACAGAAGTAGATGATTCAGGATTATCATGTTATATTAATTATCTGGTTTTCTTTGTTGGGGGTGAAATAAAAAAAATTTCCCCATAATATGATAGGACTCATTGGGTTCTCAACAAATATTATGTGTAGACCTAAATGATATGTCCTTTAAAATGAATATATTTGATAAGCACTATCAATTGTTTAAATATATTATTGTTTCATTGAAATTAAGAATACCTGGTCACTCTTTCTCACGAAGAAATCTAAATATGCTAAATATGGTTCAGATTATATATCCATGCATATAGATAGATGGATGTAGATATATACATATTATATACTTTTTGCTTTTTGCTATGTGAACAGTATACAGTACATTTGGGATGATTCTAGATGAAAAATTTAGTTCCACTTTTTCTTCAAATATTTTAGAGTTTTAGTTAATTTTAATTTCTTACCATTGTATTTTGCAACTCAGAAGAATACAAAAATCAGTCTTGTTCAGTTTGATAACTTTTGAATGTGATTTGTGATTAAAGCCTTTTTATAATGATTTGATATTAAAAGTGATACACAGAGGTATGTTTGTACCTATATTCTTTCTCTAATAGCCATTTTCTTTCCTGTTCACAATATGGCACCCAAAAATGCTGTATGAATGTTCATGGTATATTTTTTTCTCAGCTAAGTTTTAACTCAGAAATGGGGTTTTGAAATATACTTTTTGTTCATCTGTAGTGTGGGAATTAGTTAAAGAGCAGAAGAGGAATTTTGACTATTCCACAAACTTTAGGAATATCTGTATCTCATTTAACCCACAAATGGTTTCGGCAGCACATTGGTCTAAATCAGTCACTCAATTCTTAGTGCAGAAACCTTTGTAGAACTAGGTTGCACAAAGGAAATCCATCACCATAACACAATAATCTGAATAAATCTGTACCAAGCTGTGCATGTTTTCTGAAGGCTATATAAAGGTTTACAAAGAACAAATATTCTAAAGAGCCAAGAGAACTTAATCTATCTGTGACAAGTTCTTATGAGTAATTTATTTGGGAACATGAATATATTCTAACTCAGAGGCCTTAGGACAATTCAACATTCCAGAGAAATGCAAGCCCATACTATGGCAGAGATGCCAGAAGAAGTTTTAAAAATTGTGCACACGACCAGAATGCTCAATATGACAGCAACTATTTCAAATGCCTGCAGAGGCAATCAGGAGGAAATGAAGGTAGGAAGTTAATATCAGCAAACATAGATCGATCAATTGATCCATAGATAGCAACTTTTCTGTCAATGAATATCTTTTTATAAGTTATAGTACAAAAACAACTTTTTAAAAGCTTGTATATGTGAGGGTAAGTGAGGAATTAACTTCATTTATATACCTCAACGTTTCAAAGTAAAGGAAAATTGTTTTTGTTGCTTTCTATGTGTAAAGAGCTCCACTCGTCAATAGGAGTATATGATATTGCAGCCCGCTCTGTTAGACATATACTCATAGACAGAAGAGAAAGAGGCAATTATATGAGGAGTAGAGATGTTTCAGACTTGGGAAAAATTTCTGCCATTAAGGGAATTCAAAGGTGAAGGAGAGTGCCTACAATGAGAAAAATGCTATTAGAGACAAATAGCTTGCTAGGTTGTGTCCTGTTAGTTTGAGAGGACTATGTTAGGTGGCATAACTATTGTACTGCAATGGCCAGCATGCTACAGAATTAATTTTGGTTTTAGAATTTTTATTAGGATGAACTTAATCTTTGATTTTTTAATCTTTTCCTATGTCACTGTATTCTCCAATATTAGAACTTACTACGCTTTCCATCACTATGCTTTCTACTCTGAATAAAACTAGCGATTTATTCCATCTCTTTCTAATATGTGTAGCTCCTGAAATCTCTGCTGTGTCTTGACCATATCCTTTAACTGTAACTTCCACATATAAGACACTTCCATATCCATGTGGTATCGTATTATGTCATGTTGTATGACCTTCCTAGTTTTGGCTTATCTGCAGCCCCTGATCTCATCATAACCCTGGGAGCACAGGATTGGCTCTAGAACAGTGGTTCTCAACCAGTGACAATTTTACTGTATAGTATAGGACAGGCGATGTTTAGAAACATTTTTGGTTGTTACAACTCAGAGGGTGCAGAGGTCAGCAATGCTCTTAAACATCCTACAATACACGAGAAAGTCCCTCACAACAAAGAATTAATTTGTCACAAAATGTCAGTAGTGCTGAGGTTGAGAAACTCCACACTAGAGTAGAGGCATTTGTTTTGCAGTGAACTTTGCTGAAACATTAATCTCGATACAAAAAAAAAAAGGGGGGGGGCAGAATTATTTTTTGTAAGTGTCAATATATACTTACACTTAAAATATTAACAATATCCACTACATGGGCTTATTTCTGATGTTTTAGAGAAATAACTAAGTTTTTGTTGGAAGGATTTTCCATCTGTGTATGGTCCTAGTTACTAACTGTGTTTTTCCTAACTACATTGGGACTATTTTGCTAATTTCCAATGACAGAATATAAGAAGGCAGGGATAAATAATGTCTGTAAGTTTTCTTTTTGGAAAAAAAGGTAAAATGTTAGAATTATCAATCAGTAAGTGTTAAAATTTATCCATGTATTGAATATCCATGTCTTGAATTTATTTACTGGAAAACATAAATTTGTAAGTGACACTTGACAGAATGCAACACCTGTGTAATCCAATATATTTTCATTTTTCTGTCTAGCTATTCACAGGCTCTCAAGCAAATTTAATATCCAGCCTTAGCGATGTGCTTATTCAGGTTTCTCATGTTATTCAATTTTGTTTTCTTTAGTCTCTATTGTGTTTTACACTTATCTATAATATGTTGTTATCATTTTAACTTGTAAATCACTTCAAATATTTTTAGGGATCTTTGGATTAAAATTTTTAAATTTTATTCAGTTCATTATTTGTTCATCATGATTTTCACAAAGTGGTGGTAGGTTGTAAGACCATAAAAAATAAGAACCTAACTGTTCTTACATTTGAGGATGCTTGTAATTTGGTATGTGAATAAAGGAAAGCATGCTAATAACCATTGAACAAAGCGGAAAAATTATAGAGAATAGGGACAGACTAAATGTTCAAAATACGGAAGTCACTCCTTTTTGGGAAGTAGAGGACTAGGAAGGCTTTGGCTGCTTAACAAATAGAGAAGTCAGAAAAAAAAAAAGATATTTCAAAGAAATGGCATGAGGGGAGATGTAGAGCTAAGAGAGAATAATTTAGTTTTTGGCATATGCTATTGGTAGCTTACTCAACAGTTCTGGCAAGGTCATAACTGTGTGATCCAATTCTGGCCAATGGAACGTTGCAGGACATCAGAGGTGGGTTTAACGCTACTCTGAAAGGTTTTCTTCCTTATTGAAAGTAAATGTGTGAGAGCTAGATAAGGTTATGCCTGCTGGATGAGGCCTTAGTCCTTGCAAATAAAAGTGTTTTCATTGATAAAGTGATCAGATGTGACTGGCACTTAGTACACATAAAGAAGAGTAGGGAATAATATAAGAAAGAACTTGTGTACTATCAAAACAGGTTTTGAATGGTATACTGTGGCAGCTTGTACTTCATTTGGTAGGTCTGTGGAAGGTCTGTAATAGCAGAACAATACAATAGTATTATAATACTAGATTATAATAATAGAATAATAGAATAAAGCGTGTAGTACCAGTCATAAATGCTTACTTAACTGCTGAATTGCCCAGGGCCAGGAACATAGTAAGTGCTAAACAAATATTTGATGAAGAATATGAAAAATATGGAATAGTTATTACAGAGTCCTTGATAATTCTTAATGGTTCACTACCTTTGACCCCTATTTAATAATTCTATTTAGTTTATAACAAGTAAAATTTCCTAGAATATGTGTGAAAGTGTAGATGGTGTATATATCAAATGCATCTATATACTTAAGAGGACACAATTGTGTGCTAGCAAATTGAGTTATGCTGCTGAGAATTAATTATATGTTGCTGAAAATGGATTTAAAGGAAAATAGGCAAGAGAGTGGGAAGGATGAAAAAAGATGTAAGTAGCTACAGGATCGTGGCAATTTGGCATATATTTCCAAATTATCAGAGAGGAAAAATGTTGCACATCTATATTTATTAATGCACTTTTAAGTAATGAATAAGTACCTACCATTAAGGTATAATTCCTTACACCCTACCACTTCTTCAGGGAATGTATGACTTCTGTAAAATTGTATTATCCAGGACATACTGTGTTCACTTTTGAAAGTAATCTAAATTACAAAAACTGAAGAGAAAATTAGCACATTCATAAGTGACACATTTTTCTAAGGTCCTCCTTTTTTGTGTTTAACCAGAAATATGTTGAAACATCTACAAGTGAGAAAACACCCATACTCCTTAATCGAATTGGATAATAGCTAATGTTTGTCACTGACAAAATTAAAAATTCATTGTTCAGTTTAGTAGCTTGAAACTGTGTTATGTCACGATCTTCACTGAATGATACACATTCTTTTGTAGAAGTGTTCTTCTGCTAAATGCACACCAGAATGTTGGTAATTGGGGCATGCAAATTTGTTCTGCAACTAAGAACAAGAGGAGGATTTAGAAGCTATTTTAATGTGGTGGTACATTTATGTTTAAAGTATAATAATATTCATGTCATTATCATGTATTATTCATATGCAGTGTTTGAAGTGAAGGTCTTTCCAAATATATTAAGAAACTCTTATTCACAATAATCTAATTAATTCCCACGCCCTCCCTTCCTCTGGTTTCAGGGTGAATTTTATCACAGGTTCTAAACTGGCACCTAATGGGCCAGATCCAGCCAGCAGTGTGTTTTATTTGGCCCACACACTGTTTAATTTTTATTAAATTATTTGCCAGAATCTAAAAATAGGGACCTATTACATAAAAATCCATATTTTCAGTCCCTTTTGAAAAAAATAAAATAAAATCAAGAGAGCTGGCAACAGTGAGCCTACATTTCTGCTTGGCAACAATTTGCTGTAAATGGGTAAACCTGTAGGTGGGGCCCATGTGCTCTGATTCCACACAGGATCCCATACATGACTTATCTTCCATTGGTCTAAAGAAGACTTCTGGCTCTGGGATCACTCACATACAGATGCTGCCCCTGACATCACACAAACACCAGTTCAACTTGATAGTCTAGGCGTTAGCTGTATTTTGGTATGAATTAAAAAGTATTGGCTGCAACTAGGATGCTATTTCTATAACTAAGGTCGAATGAGGAGGCTGACGTCAACTATCAGGGAAGTTCACTGGGTATCTCTCTATATAAACCATCTTGAAGAACAAAGTTTTCAATACTGCTTAAGAAGTGCTTGAGAAGGTGTTTTTTACCCTTGTAAAAGCATAGTTTCCATGAACTGAATATTCTTTTTCTCATAAACTTGTTTTATGTAAACACTAGTAATAAAAATGGTGCACTATATATTACAGATTATTTTTAAAGGTCTACTTTGTAATTCAGATTCAAGTCAGATATTTCATACCAAATTTTATTTGAATAATCTGTAAGTATTCAAAAATATTTGCATTGGTTTAAAATGAAGACTACTAACATTTTACTGATGGCTAACATTTATTGAACAATTACTTTTGATTATAAAATTGTGCTGATTACATTATTTCATTTAAAATAATGTAATCACAAAAACCATATGAGGTATGTGCTATTGTTATCCAAGTTTTACACCTAAAGATTAAATAACTTGCCTGAAGTCACTTTTTAAAATTTTTTAAATATTTAATTGACAAAAATTGTATATATTCAAGGTGTACAAGGTGACGATTTGATATATGTATACATTGTGTATCAGAGTCACACTTTTAACCACTCAGCAGTGTGAAATAAAGGAAAAAAAGAAAAGAAGGAAGGAAGGAAGAGAGGAGGATAGAATAGATTACGAGAATAGGTTATATCTAGGTACATTCATATATTAGTTGTAAGTTTTGATTCTGAAACTTTTGATGCAGTTATGAGGTGTGTTCGTGTGTATTTGTGTGTGACATGCAGAGATGTGTGCATACACTTGTAATGATGTAAATATTTTTCTTATTGTGAAATTTCGTCAAAAAAACTTGAAACTACTACATTATAGCATATTGCCTCCTCCTATTAGAGCTTGTAACAGTTACTATAATTCTGTTAATATTTTAGGTAGAAGTGAAGTTTAGATTTAAACATATTTTAAAATCATGTTCCTTTATCATTACAGTGCAAAAAATTACTGAAATATATTATAATTTTGCAATCAAGAATAATGGCCATATCTTAGACTTTTAGGGCATTACCTAGTCTTTTGAAAAGGAGAATTTTACTGGAATACAATCAAATGGGCTGTAAAATACAAGTAGCAATGTCAGAGACAAGATTAATGACTCATTTAAAAACTCAAAGTGCTATATATGTTTATTCAATGACTTATTGTTTAACAATTTCGTCTATTTTATTTTAAACACCTTATTCCTTTTTATAGATACAAAGTAGTTGCACTAACTAATTAAGTGACGCTGCTTTATTCAGCTTTGTAGATGTTGTTTAATCAGTAATTAATTTCTGCCGTAAAAGAGTTTGTTAACGAATTCTAAACTTGTGTCTGGTAGAGGAAAATAAACACATTAAAAGGCTGAAATAACTGACCATATTTTCATGACTGTTTCTTTGTGGTGTGACAAGGGTGCCTTGTGAGGAGAGGTTTCAGACCCCCAAAATCCCCCTCAGCACCTCACTAAGTCAGCCATTAAAAAAATAAAGAAAGCTAAGTTTTAATCTAGTACATGTCTCTTCTGCTGGCTGCTTCTTAGCCAGACTAACAAAAATCTAGAACTGCAGCTCACGCTACATGATCACTGAGTCCACTGGGAGCTCAAAGATTATGAGGGGTAACATCTTGAGAGAGATCAATTGCATCTTATGTTGCAGTAATAATTGTAAAGTTCTGGCCAAACATCAATCATAGCACCATTGCTTTCTGTCATTCTCTTCACTTTGATTTCATAACTTGAATGGAGTTTCATTTTTATATAATTGATTAATTAATTAATTAATTTGTTCATTCATTCATTCATTTATTATGAATATTCATGAGATACAAAGCTGATTGTCCCCTCTCCTGCCCATGATGTGGGGGCCAGATTTATACTGGGGGCATACCCATTACCAGAAATTACTTTTGTACCCTTTGTCCCCTCCCAATTATCCCCCAACCTCCCTCCACTTTCTCCCTCCCCTCAACTCCAATTTGTAGCCCTAGGAATATTCCCTCCCTCTATTGGATCACGGCACTACTGTAGTCTTTCTTTTCTGCCTTCCTTTCTCTCTTGGCTCCTACATATGAGTGAGCACATGCGGTATTTATCCCTCTGTGCTTTGTTTCACTTAACATAAGTTTCTCCAGATTCATCCATGTTGTTGCAAATGGGAGTATTTCATTCTTTTTTATGGCAGAGTAGTATTACATAGTGTATATATACCACACTTTCCTTATCCAATCAGGGAGTGCAGGTATCTGTTTGACATGATGATTTCCATTCCTCTGAGTATATACCCAGAAGAGGGATTGCTGGATCATATGGAATATCTATCTGTAATTGTTTGAGAAACCTCCAAATTGTTTACCAAAGTGGTTGTACTAAATTTACAGTCCTAGCAAGAGTGCAGTAGTGTTCCCTTCTCTTCACACCCTCGCCAGCATTTGTTATTTACCGTCTTTTTGATTATAGCCCGTCTAACTGGAGTGAGGTGGTATCTCAATGTGGTTTTAATTTGCATTTCCCTGATGACTACTGATGTTGAGCATTTTTTCATGTATCTGCTGGCCATTTGTATGTCTTCCTTTGAAAACTGTCTATTCAGCTCCTTTGCCCATTTTTTAAATTGGGTCATTTATTTTTTACTGTATAATTGCTTGAGTTCTTTGTATATTCCAGATATTAGTCCCTTGTGGGATGCATAGTTGGCAAAAATTTTCTCCCACTCTGTAGGTCATCTTTTCACTTTGTTGATTGTTTCTTTTGCTGTGCAGAAACTTTTTAGTTTGATATAGTCCCATTTGTTTATTTTTTCTTTTGTTGCTTGTGCCTCTAGGCTCATGTTCATAAAGCCTGTGCCCAGACCTAACTGCTGAAGTGTTTCACCTATATTTTCCCTTGTTAATTTTACAGTTTTGGGTCTTATACCTAGGTCTTTAACCATTTTGAGTTGATTTTAGTGTACAGTGAGAGATGCATATCTAGTTTCATTCTTCTGCATATGAATATCCAGTTTTCCCAGCACCACTTGTTGAAGAGGCAATCTTTTCCCCAATGTAGATTTTTGTTGCATTTATCTAATATCAGACTGCTATAAGCCTGAGGAGTGATTTCTGGGTTCTCAATTCTACTCCACTGATCTGAATGTTTATTTTTATGCCAGTACCATGCTGTTTTGGTTACAACAGCTTTGTAGTGTAATTTGAAGTAAGGTAGAGTTATGCCTCTGGCTTTGTTTTATTTGCTCAGGGTTGCTTTGGCTATTCGAGGTCTTTTGTTTTTCCATATGAAAGGTAAGATTGTTTTTTCCTTTTCTGTGAAGAATGTCATTGGTATTTTGATGGGAATTGCATTGAATCTGTTGCTCACTTTGGGTAGTATAGACATTTTCACAATGTTAATTCTTCCAATCCAAGAGCATGGAATATCTTTCCATCTTTTTGTGTCTTCTTTAATTCCTTTCAGAAGTAGTTTGTAATTCTCATCATAGAGGCCTTTCACCTCCTTGGTTAAATTGATCCTTAGGTATTGTATTTTTTTTTGGTGACAACTGTCAATGGGCTTACTTTCTTTATTTCTCTTTCTGTTAATTCATTATTTGAGTATACTACTGATTCGGGGCATTTATTTTGTATCCTGCAATGTTACTGAAGTTATTAACCAGCTCTAGCAGTTTTTTGATAGAGTCTTTAGGTTTTTCTATATATAGTATCACGTCATCTGCAAATAGGGAAAGTTTGACTTCATCTTCTCCAATCTGGAGTACTTTTATTTTTTTCTCTTCCCTGATTGCTCTAGCTAGTACCTCCAGTACTATGTTGAATAGAAGTGGTGAGAGTGGACATCCTTGTCTTGTTCCTGTCTTTAAGAGGAAGGCCTTCAATTTTTCCCCATTCAGAATAATACTGGCAGTGGGCTTGTCATAAATGGCTTTATTGTGTTAAGATATTTTCCTTCTATACCTAATTTGTTGAGATTCTTTATCACAAAGGAATGTTGAATTTTGTCAAATGCTTTTTCATCATCTATTGAGATGTTCATATGGCCTTTTTCCTTGAGCTTGTTGATGTGATGTATCACATTTATCGACTTTCATATGTTGAATCATCCTTGCATCCCTGGGATGAATCCCACTTGATCATAGTGTATAATTTTTTTAATATATTGCTGTATTCTAATTACTAATATTTTGTTGAGGATTTTAGCATCTAGGTTTATCAAGGATATTGGCCTGTAATTTTCTTTTTTTGTTGTGTCTTTATCTGGTTTTGGTATCAGAGTGATGTTGGCTTCATAGAATGAGTTTTGGAAAGTAGCATCTGTTTCAATTGTTTGGAACAGGTACATGAGAATTGGTATTAACTCCTCTTTAAAAGTTTGATAGAATTCAGCTATAAGGCCATCAGGACCCAGACTTTTTTTTGTTGGAAGATTGCTAATTACCACTTCAGTCTCCTTGCTTGTTATTGGTCTGTTCAGGTTTTCTATCTCTTCTTGGTTCAGTCTTGGTAATATACATGTGTCTAAAAACTTATCCATATCTTCCAGATTTTCAAATTTGTTGTCATAGAGTTGTTTATAATAGTCTCTAATGGTTCTTTGTATTTCTGTGGTGTCAGTTGTAATGTCTCCCTTTTCATTTCTGATATTTGTTATTTGGGTCTTCTCTCTCCTTTTTTTGTTAATCTAGATAATGTTGTGTCTGTTTTGTTTATCTTCTCAAAAAACCAACTTTTAGTTTTGTTGATCTTTTCTATTGTTTTTTGGGTCTCTATTTTATTTAGTTCTGCTCTGATCTTAATTATTTCTTTCTGTCTACCGCCTTTAGGTTTGGATTGTTGTTGTTTTTCAAGTTCTTTGAGATATAGTGTTAGGTCATTTATTTGGAGTCTTTCCATTTTTTTGATATAAGCATTTACTGCAATAAATTTGCCACTTAGTACTGCTTTTGCCGTATCTCACAAATTTTGGCATGATGTATTTTTGTTTTCATTAGTTTCTAGAATTTTTTTGATTTCCTGTTTAATTTCTTCTTGGACCCATAGATCATTCAGGAGCCTATTATTTATTTTCCATGTATTTGTATAGCTTCCAGCGATTTGCTTATTGTTCATCTCCAGTTTTAGTCCATTGTAATCCAAAAAGATTGTCGGAATGATTTCAATTTTTTAAAATTTTCTGAGACTAGATTTGTGACCTAATATGTGGTCTATCCAGGAGAATGTACTGTGAGCTGATGAGAAGAAAGTGTATTCTTTAGCTGTTGGGTGAAATGTTCTGTATATATCTGCCAAGTCCAGTTGGTCTAGGGTGTAGATTAAATCCTGTGTCTTTTTGTTGACTTGTTGCCTTGAAGTCCCGTCCCATATTGAGAAAGGGGTATTCAGATCACCCACTACTAATGTATTAGGTCCTATCTCCTTCTTTAGGTCTAAGAGCATTTGCTTAATTTATTTCAGTGCTCTGGTATTGGGTGCATCCATGTTTATGTTTGTTATATCTTCTAGCTGGATAGTTCTCTTTTTCATTATATAATGGCCTTCTTTGTCCTTTTTAATGTTTTTTGGTTTAAAATCTGTTTTGTCTGATATAAGAATAGCTACTCCTGCTCATTTTTGGTTTCCATTTGCATGGTATATCTTTTTCCATCCCTTCACTTTTAGTCTATGAGTGTCTTTATAGGTGAGGTGGGTCTCTTGAAGACAGCACATACTTGGGTCTAGCTTTTTAATCCAGTCAGTTAATCTGTGCCTTTTGAATGGGGAGTTTAGTCCATTCACATTCAGAGTAGTTATTGAGAAGTGCTGTTTAATTCCTGTCATTTAATTGCTACTTGTTTAGGTGGTTTAAATATCTTTTGATCATTATTTCCCCTTTTATTTCTCTTCTTCAAATGTGAGTTGGGAATTTAAGGCAGAATTATTTAGCTTCTTTCTCTTTCTTTTTGGCATTTTTGTTTTTACTGTGGGTTTTGCTCTTTCTTGTGTATTCATGATGATGGTCACCGTTATTCAGATTCCAGGTGAATGACTCCCTTTAGAATTTCTTGTAGGGCTGGTCATGTTGTGGTGAACTCCTACAACTTTTGTTTATCTGGGAAATACACTATTTTTTCCCTCATTTCTGAAGGAGAGCCTTGCTGGGTAAAGAGTTCTTGGCTGGCAGTTTTTTTCTTTTAGTATTTTGAATATGTCATCCCATTTTCTTCTTGCATGTAAAGTTTCAGTTGAGAAGTCTGCCTTTAGTTTGATGGGGGTTCCCCTATAAATGACCTGACTCTTTTCTTTTGCTGCTTGTAGAA
The DNA here is from genome assembly GCF_027409185.1 of Cynocephalus volans. NCBI lineage: Eukaryota > Metazoa > Chordata > Mammalia > Dermoptera > Cynocephalidae > Cynocephalus > Cynocephalus volans. The sequence continues at coordinate 98,849,121 of NC_084460.1, read as the reverse complement.
TTCTTTCTTTGTCTTTGAGCTTTGAGAATTTAACTATAATATGTCTTGGGGAGGATCTTTTTGGGCTGAATATGTTCAGGGACCTTTGAGCTTCCTGGATCTGATGGTCTGTATCTCACCCTACACCTGGGAAGTTTTTGGTTTCTATTTCCTTGAGTAGGTTTTTGATACCTTTTCCTTTCTCCTGCCCTTCAGGAATACCCACAATTCAGATGTTAGAGCATTTGAGGTTGTCTGCTATCTCTTATAGGTTTTCCTCATTATTTTTAATTCATTTTTCCTTTTTTTGTCTGCCTGACTTATTTCAAAAAGACCATCTTCAAACTCTGAAATTCTTTCTTCTGCTTGCTCTACCCTGCTTCTCAAGCTCTCAGTTGTGTTTTTTATTTCATTGAGTGAGTCTTTCATTTCTAGAAGTTCTGCTGCACTCTTTTATATGGTATCAATGTCTTTGTAGATTTCCTCCTTCATATTCTGGATGATTTTTCTTGTTTCATTGTGTTCTCTAAATGAGTCTTCCTTTATTTCTTCAAGTTTTCTTAAGATCATTGTTCAAAATTCTTTTTCAGACATTTCAAGGATTCCCTGCTCCATGGAGTCTGACTTTGGTGCATTACTGTATCCTTTCAGTGGTGTCATTTCTTCTTGATTGTTTGTGCTTCTAGTTTTTATTTCGCTGATGCTTGGTCATTTGGTAGGGGGTTTGCTTCTTCTATTACACTGAGGTTGGCTGTGGAGTGGCCTTGGTTGTTACTGTGGGAGATGAATTGTCTTTGCTTGACAGTAGGCGTGGTGGTGGTTATGTTAAACCACCTTGGTTCCTGTTCTAGACTCTGTGGTCATAGAATGAGCCCCTAGCCTGTGGAGTTCTGCTGGGCCAAGCTTGATGGGTTGGAACCTAGGCTGGTGCTTCCCCCTGGGTCTGAGGCAGGGTGAGGGGCTGTGTGGAGCCACGTGGTTCTGCTGGCTGGTGTTGCTGCTGGCTGCCCCCAGTGGGCTCACCTGCATGGTGCCGTTTCAGGGTGTGGGGGCAGGGCTGGAGCTCCCCACCTGCTGGGGTCCAAGGCAGTCTGGTGAGGGAGCCACATGGAGCCCCGGTTCCGCTGGCTGGCCCTGGCATGCTACCTGCATGATGCTGGTTCAGGGCACAGGAGCAGGGCCTGGACCCAACCCCCCACCTGGGTTTGAGGTGGCGGGGTGAGGGGGCCGCGTGGAGCCGTGCAGTTCTACTGGCTGGTACCGGTGGGCTCACCTGTGGTGCCGGTTCAGGGTGCAGGGGCTCATTCTTAATAAATTAAAAATTTGCAATGGCTAACAGGCGCAGTTGTCTCCTTGCTCTATATAGTCTGTAAATCTTTTATTAGATAGTAATTATGTAATACTATTTAATGTAAATAATATTATTAATGTAAAATAAATAATATATATTTGTAGTTTACCAATAATTTGGTGTAGTGCATAAACTTGTGTGCTCCTCATCCTATTTCAGATGCCCTACAAGGCCCTCTCTAATTTAACCCTTCCCTAATGTCTAGATCTTACGCTGTGTTTTGGCTCTTTGCACTTCTTTCCCTTCCTAGGACACACCAAGCTCATCCCACTTGAGCCTTTGCTTGTATCCCCTTTATGTAGAACGTTCTGCTTCCAAATGTTCACATTTCTAGTGTGAATCAGTATCACTACCGGAAACAACAAAACATGTATTTAGAAAATTTGAAGTAACGTACCTTGTAACTCAGAAACTGCACACCCAGGCACATAAATTATCAGAGCTGTGTTAGCTGTAATAGTAACCAAACAGAAAAACAAACAGCCTGGAAACAACCCAAATGTCAATCAAGAGCAGAATGGATAAATACACTGTGATGAATTCACACAGTGAAATCTTATACATAGTACTGAAAACAAATGAATATGAACCAACGTGAATGAATATCAGAAACAAAATACAGAGCCGGAAAAGCCAGTTACAAAAAAAGGGGGGTATGAGTTTATTAATATAACATATTAAACATGAAAAACCAAACTTTTTTTAGGTATAGATGTGTGTGGTAAAATCATTAGGAAAACTAAGGAAATGATAAACACAAAATTAAAATTGGTGATAACTTCTGGAGGTGGTTGTAGGGGGAAGCTGACATTAGAAGGATACATGGGAGTTTAAATGTTTTATTTCTTAAACTAGATTTTAAGAACCTGCATGTTTTAGTTTTATATATGTGGCATACACATGAAATAAATAGTATAAATATAGTATTAAATAACATTTCATGTGTTTAATATTTCATATAAAAATTACAATATAGGCCATTGGCCCTTTATCACATCCTGTTTTTTTAGTAACATCATTATCTGAAACCACCGTATTAATTCACTGCTCATCTGCTCATTGTTCGTCTCCCTCCTCTTCTCCACTAGACTGCAGGCTTCACAAAAGCTGGTACCTGGTCTCTCTGGTTTAGTGTTCAGGATAGGAGAATGCCTAGCAATTAGGAGGCACTAAATGTATTTATTCGTTGACTTAATGAATCACTAGCAGATATTTATAACAAATACAACTGCAGAGTAGTGTGAAGGAGACAGTTTTAGATATACATGCATCTTCCCTTTAAGGGCCTTAGATTTTAGTTGGATTTGTTCAACATTATATATCTTCAGTGAATCAAATTATTACTTTTTTTTTTTTACCAAACTGAGTTTCTGTACATGCACTCATTGCTATTTTTCATATAGCTGACCATTGACAAGTGTGATTTTATTTTCTTCAGAGGAGGCATTTTGAATTTTGGCATTTAAATGAATCCTAATATGACAAGATGAAAGATTAGGAAACACTTCAGCAATCCTCCTCTCATCTATTCTATCACTGGATAAGAAAATTACTTGTAAATTTCCTGAAGGATGTAATTCTATTCCTGTTAACTGCCTGAAAAATAATTTGCTTGTATTAAAGGAAAGTCTGTCTCTTGTTAATTTCTTAATAAAAAACAGTGTAAAAACTATTACTTAAATGGCACAAAAAACTTGAAGTCCTTATTTACTAAAGGAAGACCAGAAAAATGTTAAACGAAGTGTAACAACATTATAAAATGAGCTAAGAAGACATTAAACAATATTTAACATATTTATTTTAAAATTTTGCTTTTACTCAAATTATACCATTTGGCTTTTAATTGTTTTAGAAATAACAAATGATAATACTTTAATGTAGAGATTAAAAATAAATTTCTAATATCATTCTCAAGAGTTGAGTCATTAACTAATATATATTTTTCCAATCATAAAAATTCATTCAACTTTTGGCTATACAATTTATGAGCAGTTGGGTAAAAACAACCTACTTCCTCAGCTTTCCTCAAAATTTAATCTTTGTAAAAAATCACTGATTTTTTCCAAAAGGAATAATCTGCAAGATATAAAACTGAAGGAGATGCTGTCAACCAAGAGCTATTCAAGAATTTAATGTTCCAGAAAGGAAGAACATGACATATAGTAATGTGATGTAATAGATAAGCCCCAGGTTGCTAGATTTGCACACTATTATGCAACCCATCTGTGGGTTGTATGACATTCAGAAATTTACTTTCTCTCTGCCTCATTGCCTCATCCATAAAATGGGGATAATAATAATAGTGCTGTCTCATAGAGTTTTGAAGGTCGAATGAAATAACATGGATAAGTAACTAAAAACACACCAGCATATAGTATATTCTCAATAAATTTTATCACTACTTTTTAAAATATAAAACTTTAAATATAAATATTAATTTATTTAATTCAAATTCTGTGTGAAAGAAATGGTGAATATCTTACAAGATATCTGTTAAAACCTAACTCTAGGCAATAAACATGTCTAAAAGAAATTTAGAAAATATACTAGAAATATTCAAGCTAGCATATAAATTCGTCTTTCAAAAAAATCATAGACCAATTCTATGTTTAAAGCCTTACAATATAATTTTGCTGGCCCCAAATCACAAATGTCTGTAAAGATGGATAAAATATATAGCATATGGCAAGTCATTTAGAAAGTATAGCTAATGTTTCTACAGAAGAAAAGTACCTGATCAAGAGAAGGAAAAGAAATCACAGTTTGGGAGACAATATTTGCTAAAGACACATCTGGTAAAGGATTGTTATCTAAAATATGCAAAGAACTCTTAAAGCTTAACAAGATGTACAAATGTACAGATGGCAAGTATAGGAAAAGATTAGGAAATTGCAAAGTAAAATACCCATGAGATACTATTACACATTAAAATGACAAAAATCCAGAACACTGACAACACGAAATGCTGACGGAGCTGTGAAGAAATAGGAACCCTCATTCCTGGCTGGTGGGAATGTAAAATGCTACAACCACTTTGGAAGACTGTTTGGCAGCTCCTTACCAAACAAAACATACTCTTAAAATACAATCCAGCCATAGCAAACCTTGATGTTTACCCAAAGGACTTGGAAATTTAGATTCACATAAAAACCTGCACACCGATATTTATGAAAACTTTATTCATAATTGCCAAATCTTGGAAGCAACTAATATGTCCTTCAACAGGTGGATGGATAAATAATCTGGGGTACATCAGATAACAGAATATTATTTAATGCTAAAAAGAGATGAGATCAAGTCATGAAAAGACATGGAGAAAACTTAAATGCATTTTACTAAGTGAAAGTAGCCAATCTGAAAAGACCATACCCTGTATGATTCCAATTATATGACTTGTTAGAGAAGCCACATATGGAGACGGTCAAAAGGTCAGTGGTTGACAGAGGTTAGCAGGGAGGGAAGGATAAATAGTCAGGCATGGAGGATTTTTAGGGTGGTGAAACTATTCTGTATGATACTCCAATGATGAACACATATCATTACGCGTTTGTCAACACCCGTAGAATGTAGAACACCATGAGTGAACACTAATGTAAACATTGGGTGATAATGATGTATCAACGTAGGTTCATTGGTTGTAAAAAATGTACCACTCTGGTGCAAGATGTTGTAGGGGAGAAGTTGTGCGTGTGTGGGGATACGGGGTATATGTATTTCTGCTCAATTCTGCTGTGAACCTAAAACTGCTCTAAAAACTAAAGTTTATTGGTTCAAAAAAGAGTCTGGTATGTGAATATTGACCAAGAAATGTATGTAATGTTAGCAGAGAATAGATTCTAATTTTTCTCATTCAGATTTTGTAACTTAGTATTAAAAATATGTTTGGCCTATATGCTCTTTAGCCATGATTATAAAACAACCAGAGAATAATGTTCAAATAAAAAACCAAAAATAATCCAAATTTACTGCCTGAAATTAATTACACAAACTAGATAATTTAATTTTTTCCTTCAGCACCCCTCTCCTGGTTTTTTTTTTTTTTGCTTGCTTGTTTGTTTGTTTGTTTGTTTTTTGCCATTTGTAAACAGCCAAAAATGAGGAAATAAAGATTGGTAGTGAAGTGATATACTCAATATCTTGTAAAAACATCTAGAATGGTACATCTATGCAGAATGAACTAAATCTTAGACTAAGAGTAGTAGGAAGCAATAATAGTAGTGAAAGTAGATTTCTAAGTTAAAATAATTCAATTATGTTCTAAACTACAACTAAGGTTAAGCTTGAGAGGATAAAAAGCAACTTTATTAATATAATTTGTATAAATTTTGGCAACCAACATTTTTTTCTAATAACTTGAATTGACTTACCAAGAGACCCTGGAGGCTAAATTTCTATGCCAAATTTCAAATACTTGCTATGTGTATAGTATATAGGCAAATTCCATTGAGGCCAAACATGCTATCTGTCAGACTATGTATTTGCAAGTGTCAAATTATTTACATTGCATCTCAAATGAGAATACATATGCATCCTATTCTTTGATAGAGAACAAAGAAAGAGCCCACAACCACATTTCCCCTGCCATCTTCCCACTTGAACAAAGGAAAACTTCTTCCACTGTTGGCAAGATGAACTAGAATCTGTCTCTGTCTCTGTCTCTGTCTCTGTCTCTGTCTCTCTCTCTCTTTAACTAAGAGGAAAGCGAAGGATAACAGCACGGAGGGCAATGTATTGATTGAAGAATACTTTCATAGTAAGTGTGTGGATCTTCAAACTTTGAGTTCCTATCGTTAAAGCTCTTAACATATTGAACAGAATGTTATGACTAAAATCAAACCCCTATGAAGAGAGAGAGACTGAATTGCCATCACTATGTAGGACTTAGAACTTAGCTGAGAGCTGATATATGGTAGATATTTTTTGAGTGAAGGGATGAATAAATGAGAGTACAATTGATCCTTCCCTTTTTAGTATAATTTGATTAGTTTTTTCATTGGGTCAGATATCTGACAGTACCTTCAGTTTAAAGCTCTTACTATTTTCTTCTATAGTTTGATTTCAGTAAATAAGTTGGCATAAAAATACCCTCTAGCCAAGAGTTGAAAAACAGTGACTTAATGCACAATAATGTGCACCAATTAAATCCTTGGGCATAGAAGATAATTGTGGGGCTAGATCATCACAAGCTATGCTAGTTGTAAGTTTGGGCCAAGGCCAAAATGGCCATCAATTAGGACTATTACAATTAGGAATGATGACCCCTCTTCAGCAGTGTCCGGCTCCAGAGATAGCTAAGGAGCCTAGAGGGGTTGGCATAACACAGAAGCCCAACTCCTGGTCCTGATGTCTCATGCAAAGCTGCGGTCACCACACTGGCCTGGAGAAGACATGTTTTCAAATGGAAGAGAGCTAGTCGTTTCCTCTTGGTAAACAAAGTTGTTTTGTCTGAACCCAATGAACAATGTTCAGAAAACAGTATCTCTTCCATGTATCTAGTAGAATCTCCTTCCCAGCTTCCTCTTGATAATCAGGTGGTCTGTTTTAGGTATGTTTTTCTTAAAAAATTTTAATTGGGTAACTTTTACTGTCAAAACAATGTTGCTCTGCCCACCCCAATAAGTATCAAGGTTTCGCTATGTCTTACATGGCTCTGTGGCCTCACAATACAATGAACTAAGTTCATATTGGAAAATACTGAGCATATCAGTTCAGGGTTGGGATCATGAAAACAGACATGAGTGTTTGTTTATACTTTGTTCTTTCCTACAGTATCTGAAAGTGGAGGTAACAAACACCAGTAATATGATATGTATTGCTATGTTTCTTTTATTTTTCTGTTCTGAATATTAATGTGAGCATCCTACCACCATATCAGATACATATTTCTGGAGCTTACAGACATCTACTATATCCTGTGAGCTGGAGAATGTTCAGTAATTGAGGACTGTTCCAGTCTTGCAATTTTGGAATTATTTCCAGATGAAGCAAAGATCAGAGCCCTTCACATGCATGCATAGTTTTAAACATATTAGAATTGAAACTAAGCCATGTTTGGGGAGAAAACAGCAAAAAAGGGTAGAATTAAAAATTTTAAAAACAGTGGTCTGCAAATAATAGCCACTTTTCACTTTACTGAATTTTCATTTCCAATGATACACTAATAATGTTTTCCATTTCTTTATTTCATTAGATTTGATCTAGGTCTGAATCTTAAAAATTGCTTTTCCAGAAGCTTGCAGTTTAAAATAATTAGGAATTAACTTAGTGAAGACATTTTTTGATCTGTAAATTTTATGCTACATATTTAGCAGTAGATAAAGTTCAGTTTTTATTTTTAATGAAGCTAAGCATCAAATTATCCCAGTAAGGACTGCAGCACTTGACCCTATATTAGGCCATATTTTAAACCCTGTAAGTGTGTACATTCTGTTGCATGAAAAATCTGGAAATGACAGAATATATTGAAAAGTCAGAATGGTTAAAACTTTAAACCCATGCACCAAGAACTAGAGTGAGTAATAAATCTTGCTATTGCAAAGATTTATTTGTGCTATTAATAGTAATTATTAAAGCCTTCTGAGTGTTAGAGAAATATTTACTCTAAACCACTTATTCTTTAGGCAGCTACTGCCCCTCTCCAGGCATATTTAACACTGACTACCTTGAATCACATATTACACATCCATGATATCTGCCTGTTATTAGGATGTAGTGAAAAAAATCCTATTGTATGCTCTAGCTAACTATTCACAATTTTATTTGTCAAGTAAAAATAAAAATTACCCTTACCGATATACTCAGTGGTTTCAGATATTTACCTAATAAACTATTTAAAATAAAGATGCTGAGAAATATAATCTTCATGAAATTGCCTCAGAAGTGGTTAACTTAGGAAACCAAGTGTCTGATTAAGATGCATTAGGAGTCTTAAGAAACAATAATGTTACATGTGGGATGATCAGAATGGTAGCTGTTATAATAAAGACATTAGGGAAATGGTTTAATAATCTCAGAACTTTGGCAGAACATTAAATTGCCTTCATCTATATCAGAAGTAGCTGCAATTGTTTCTGAAAAGAAAGAGTAAATATCAGGGAGGGTGCCAGCCCCTTTGGGAACACAGAAGAAAGGCATAGCCCCAGGTCTCTCTTGCATACCCTTCTGAGAACTTGCTTTGAAGGCAGGATTAGACACTGGCCTCTGCTTTAACCTGGGCACCCAGCTGTATCTCCGCTGGTCGGGTACCATTTCACTATGTATGCTGAACTGATCCAGTCTTCACTCTCCTGGAGGTATAACAGGGTCTCCTCAGAATTACTGGGGTCCACACTGTGCAGCTCCAAGTCATTTACTTGGAAGCTGCAGGCTCCTTTGGGCTCTGTAGAAATAGGATGAATCAAGTTTCTCTTACTACTTTACACACCTCATTCTCTTTATGTCATGTCATACTGGGTGCCTACCAGGGGGCTTGTTTCTTAGTCTCTCAGTACAAAGTTAGAAAGGGGCCAGTACTCTCATTCAGGTTCATAAAGGGATATAGATTATTCTGTCCTTAAAGCCTTAAATACAGTTATTATTTAAATTATAAAGCTTCTCAAAATGATTTATTTAACTTTTTGGCTAAATAAATTGCTTCACGTATGTAAAAGTGTTGAATTGATAACCAAACAAGATGGCCCATGTTGCTTTTCCATTCATTTCTCTCTAGGTTTCACCTAGATTTTTCCAGATTTCATAAAAGCCCTGTTTTTTACTTCCCTAATTCCCCATGATCTAGTCACTCCTTAATGATTTGCAAACTGGCTTTCATATGCGCCATTTTCTAAAATTGTCCTTTGATTCTCTTCTTACAACTTACTTAGTCACTCTCCGATTTCTGTCCTTTAATCACAACCATACCTTTTGGTCTAATAGTTAAAATAAAATATCATTTGTCATCTTCTCTCACCTTCAAGACAAAACTGAGGAGGAGGAAGTCTTTCTCTAAGAACTTATTAACAGTTTAAGATCTTGTGAGTAGTGGTTTCAAAGCTTTGTTCAGGTACTGGAATAACTAAGCGAGTTATTCAGGTTGGTTTATAATTCTTAAAAAGGCTAAAATTAAAAAAGTGTGTGTGTGTGTTTCTGGGATTGTGGGGGGGCGGGGGCAGATAAAGGAAAAGCACATGACTGTTTTGTGTGATAACAAGCAATACTCCACTGTGAGAAAAATAACCTTGCTCATTAAGAAGGCAGTTAGGAAAAGGTTTTCTCCCGTGGAACTTTGGACAGTTTGCCTCCAAAACTTATTGTTCATCCTTGGGAAGTGTGTGAATTTGCTCTTATAGTCTTCAGCTCAGACTGAAGGGAAGACCGTCAAGGAAACTAGACTGGGAGATCTTGCCCACCATGGCCTATTTTGTCCAACTCAGAGTGCCAAAGCCTCTTCCCCCATTCTCCATCTCATTATATGAATACATGGCATTATCCACCTCTTTCTCAAGAAAAGCCAATATTATGTCTGATTTAAAGGACAAAAGACCTCTAAGAATTGACTGATAGGTAACCCAGGCATTAATTAACACTGAATTTTTTTAGTACACGCCATGGGCATGTACTGTTGGAAAAAAGAGGGATGGATCCCGAAGGAGAGATTAAATGGGCAGAGTTTCCTGAAAGATAGCTGGAAATTTAGATGTCAAAGGTTAGAAAGACACTTTCTGAGAGATGCTCAACCTGAAGACAATGAAGCAGGTTAGGATTTGAGCCTTCTATGAGAGAATGAATGACCTGTAAAGGTTTTCACTTCTTGGCTACTCTTTCTTTGGTTTTACATTTCTCCTCTTCCTACATACAATTAATGTTATTAATGAAATGATTGCTCAGGAAATTCTAATACATACAAAAAGTTTTTATGTTTTCATATGAAAATTGAGGAGTAGGGCTGAGCTGACATGGAAGGAACAAAAACCAAAAGACTCTATGGAGAGAGAATTCATAATTTAATTAATTTACTGGCTGTAGGTGAAAGGAGCCTGAGGTGATCATGAGAATCTATGACACCCAGGAATTCACAGCAACATTGGGGAGGGTGCTGGACTTTCCGCAAATCATGGAACAGGAATTGAGCACAATTTATCTGTGACCATAGGACAGAGTGACCCTAGCAGATCCTTGGATTACACACTTAGGAAACATTCCCCATGCCTTTCTCAGCCTACACGCCCTGTAAGCAATCTCATCCACTCCCTTGGCACGGCACTGAGTCTTATACATGGGACGCATTCAATCACTTGCTGGATTGAATTTCCTTGTCAAGATCACATAAAATAATCTTATTACTGGATAAGAACAGAATCATTTTGCTGATACCTAAGGCAGTGACTAAGTCTACCCTGAACACTGTTAAGCCCGCTGTGACTAGTAGAGTACCTTGAACTCTGGGAAGTGCTCGGTAAATGTTTATTGATGATTAATCCAAAAGGTTCCAGAAGCTTTATAGGAAGTTATAAACAGACTGAAAAAAATCCATAAATCCCTCAAGACAGGGCCAGACTTACAAGAGTATTCAAACTGTTTTCTCTGAAGCAGTTTTAAAAGAAAAGACGCATGAAGGAAAAATTGTCAATATCCTACCTTTAAGAGATGGGTTTGCAAAGGTAATCAGAATGCCAAGTATTTACGTAAAGGGCTTGGCTTTTTTGGTTTAATCTTCTCTTCTCCCCCTTTTTGTTATTAATGATGTCAAACAACAGAAAATTTAAAGAATAATATAATGAGTTGATATTCCTATTACCTAAATTCAATAATTATTAATATTATACCATATTTGCATTTTTTCTCTCATTTTAAGAGGGAGTGTTTGAAAGTAAATTTCTTACATATCTTTCCTCCAAATAATTCAGTACTCACCTTCTAAGAATAAGCATATTTTCCTATGTAAACTTAATATAAATTATCACACTTAAAAATTACAATTCTCTAATATTATCCAATATCCAGTTCATATTCAGATATTCTCAATGGTTCCTAAAATATCTTTTATAGCTACTTTTTCCAAACCAAGATCCAATAAAGGTTCCCATATTGCATTTGTGTGTTATATCTAGAGCAGTCCCCCACTGTTTTTTCCCTCATTACATTGACGTTTTGAACAGATCAGGTCAATTGTCTTGTAGAATGGCCCACAATCTGGGTTTCTCTGATTGTTTCTTGTTGGTGTTGGTTAACCGGTTCCTTTGTACTCTACATTTCCTGGGAAATGGAATTAGATCTAAAGACTTGGTTAGATTTAAGTTAAACATTCTCAGCAAAATATTCCATATGTGATATATTGTACTTCATATTCCATCAAATCAGAAGATACCTAATGTCAGGTGTTTCACCACTTATGAAGTTAAATTTGATCCCTTGGTTAAGATGGTTACCACTAAATTTCTCCATAGTAAAGGTAAGTTTTTCCATTTGCAACGAATAGGTAATTTGTAAAGTAATGCTTTGAAAACTTGCAATTAATCTGTACACCCCCAGCCAAAAAAACCATGAACAACAAAAAACCATTCACATAATGGTTTTAACATCCATTGGTCCCTCATGGTTACTCAGCACTTATCACTACTACTGTAAACACAAGTTAAGTGATGTCCTAGAGGAAGTGCAAAGAGGAAGTTGAACCATTAATAGAAATGTTTGTCTTGAACTCATTTGGAAGCCTCCAGATCAGCATTAAAAATAAACTGAAGATGGGATATGTTGACCACATAGCAGAATTTCTATGGAATAAATAAGTGAAAAATAGTTCAAACGTTTACGGAAGGTTGAAGAGAATAATCTTACACACTTCGATGGTCTTCATCAGCTGTTGGTACTCATATTAAAAGAATCTGGCACAGTTTGATAATAAGCATATCAGATTCATTTACCAAGATACATGGCAGGGAGGGGACTAACATAACATAAACAGTAAATATCTTTGAGATTCAAATAATAAGATCTTGGAAGTAACTTAGAAAGCAAAGTAAATTAGAAAGGTTATCTCCAAGAATGGAAAGAATCCCTTAATTTCTCTAGTGCAGACCATTTCCACACTTTACCAAAACCAAGAATTGAATGAGCAAAAAAGGATGAGAGATCCCTGAGTCATTAAAAGCACTGCTCATCTGTTTGTGAGCTAGAGTTACCTGAGTGGCTTTGTCAGCCTGTGATTTTGTAAGCTTATTTTCCAGTTCTATGATTTGAGACAGAAATATGAATTATTCCTTTATTATTTTTTTCTGAGTGCAAAAGTTGTATATGCCATTTGCAAAAACATGCAAAATTATAAAGAGAAAAGTAAGGATTGCCTTTAATTATGCCTTCCAGACATAATCTCTTTTAATATTTCGGTATATATCATTCATGATGTTTTTCTGTACATGAATATTTTAACAAAAATACAATCATACTATTATACTGTTTTATAATCTGCCTTTTTATCTAATGTATATTATGAACATTTCTCTATATCAATAACACAGTTCTATATTATCATATAGTATCTCCGGGCTACCAGGTGGTATGTTACAATGAAAGCAAGTCTTAGACCAAATTCTTTCATAAAGGCTGATTAGCAAGCAGACACAAACATTTCCATACATCCTCTGCTTGTAAATTCAAGGGAGCCCACACCCTCTGTCCTCAGGAACTCCGGAAAAAATCTGTGAATTAAAATTCTTTTTCTGTTACATCCTAGACAGATGCACCAAGGCAGGGCCAGGCAGTGTTCGAGCTGGGTCACACAACAAAGTACTCCATGAAATGAGACAACACAATACCAAAAGGACATCCAGACTGTGAACACTGCTCTGAAAGTATTAAGCATTGAGATTTTTGTATTCTAAAGTCTTGTTTAGAAAAGGGCAGTGATGTCAATACAACCTTTCCAGCCAATGACAAATTTTAAATACCTGTCATTTCACTATTGAAATTACTAATATCTTTTTAGCTAACTGGCAAACTTTCTGGTGTAGTTTCACTAATAATATTTGGAGTTCTTACATAGCCATCCTGGAATGTAGATTCCTGATTCAGATCCTTCAAATGCTAGGCAAGAGATTATAGTTTATTTAAAGAGACACACCTACACTCACATTTCACTGTTTATCAGAGTTTTTAAAAACTAAATTATCTTCAGATAATATAATAGGTGTTAGTATGTATTAGTATTACTATTAATATTATCATTATTATTCCCATTTTCCAGTTGAGAAAACTGAAGCTCAGAGAGTTTAATTTGCTTCAAATCATACAACTAATGTGGGAAAAACTTAATATGGCTATGTAAATCAGAACTCAGCTCTGGGCTTATCACCCACATTAAAGAGGAAAACATAGTGGCCTGCATGGTTCTCGTGGCTAATAGAAGAACCCAGAGAACTAAGAGGAATATGTGTGAAAACATTTTTATAAGTCATTTTCGACAATGTTATAGACAATACACTCATTACGAATAGTTTAAGCTATGCAGAGATGTTCCCATGTATGATTATTTCTTATATTAGCTTGGAGAGAGGCAAGTGTATTATGTTATCTGCATGGCGCGTCAAAGTGCATGATGATTTTTAAGTGCTTCCTGGTGACCTGACTTAATACAGAGATGAAACTTAATAAATGGATAATTAATAGATCCATTACACTATTTTTTCTCTTCTTAGAAAGGGGATATGATGAATAATAATCACATGTAGATCTTTCACAAAAAATGCTCGCATCCCTTTGATAATTTTTAAAAATATTCTTTCTGTGAGTATTTGGTAGGAATTGGATGCCAGACACTACACAAACACAATTGCTCTCAAGTAGTTTCAGAGTAGATTTCTCTGCTATTGACTGAAGGATGATCTGCATGCTCTTAATGTACAGTATAAAAATCTAATTTCCAAGCTCACTTTTTGTCCTCTTCCCCTTATACCCTATTCTTCTGCCATCAGGAACAACTGCAATTCTCCTACTGGACTGTCCTGTCCCTTTGCCTTTATTCTTGCTGCCTGCTCCATCTATCACACCCTCTCCGTGCTTTCTCCTAGACATCATTTCCCAACTAGTTCCTTTGTCTTTATATCTCCTGCATACCATACCATATGGTATGATATATCACAGGTCCTCAAAACTTTGTGGAATGAGTTAAGGCATGAATGCATTTATTCATTTTTATTCATTATATTATATCTGGCCCATTTAGATTCCCTAGGATTTAGAGCTGCCAGTCAAGGAATAAATTTTGTTTTGGAAACAGAAAAAGGTTTAGAGACATGTGGGAGGGTCTACAACACAGTGATTTGATCTCAGGATAGTACTGTTTGCCCTCTGCCATTGTGTGGGCTGCAGCTGCATTCTGCAAATGAGCAACAAACAGGCTCCTACAGATGCTGATGGTTACAAGAGAGGTGTGGATTCAGTGACCAACACAGTCCTATCAGGAAGAAATCTAAAGACACTGTTTACTTGAAAGTTACACATGACCTTTCACTGACAAACGTATTAGAGCAGATGATGAAAAATCATACTTAGGAATCACTGCAACCCACTTCACTTACATTTAGATATTTTATAAAGCACATTGACTGCTCTATCTTAGCCTGCTTTTTAGAAATTACTATTAAATACAAATTTCTCTTCACATATATAATGATATGGACTTACAAAATTCACAATCTTAGACTTAAAGATAAACTGATATCGGTTCATTGGCTGGAGTATTACACCCAGCAAGACAGCTGAAGTTTGGCCAGACAAATTTGAAAAAGACTCAAAGACTCTAACAAGCCCATCTTAACCCAAGCGCCATATGCACTGTGAACTACTAAATTCACCTATAGTGAACTTACAAAAATTCCCAGATTTTCCTAAGAATGAACACAGATTGTTGTGAATATTTTGAGCCCCACTTCACACTTACAGTGGGATGAATGAATGAATGAGTGAATGAGTGCCTGCTGTGTGTGTGTACGGGTTGTGTACCTGGGGGGGATGGGGGGAGAAGGAGCAGTACGTGGTATGCCGAAGCACATTTATTCTTCCATTCCACATCAGCTGTCTGAGATCCTCACCTCTTGAAATTCTGAACCAAAAATTGATTGTTTGGGCCCCAGCACTTCTAAGTCTTGAAGGCAGGGAATAGAATTTTCCTGGCAGACCAAGACATCTGAAACCAAATGAGGGCTTCAGAAGGAATGTCAAGACATCCACTTTTATATGATACTTATCTGTTTGTACTGGCTCTCTCACCTCCAGATCTGACCATAAGCTAACTATGTTCGGGCATGTTTTAAGTGAAGACTGTGACCTATGATGTCCATGTAATGACCTCCCTCAAACAAATGCAGTGTTCTTTTGCTTTTCACAGGACACACTCTGAAAAGAAATTTCTCTCTCTCTTGCTTACTCTGTCTGTCTAATTTCCTTTGTTTCCAGTTTCTATTTTGATTTCCTGGGGCCTGCTACATTTGGCAGGCAGACACATTTTCTAGATGAGGCAATGAGGAAGGCAACAATCAGGACATGCTTTATGATGTTCTTTTCAGGTTGCTTTATGCAGTACCATATCTAAAGAACCCAGCCTTCCTGAATATGCAGGCGGGTGGCTTTTTTATGAAGCCCGTTGAAATAGCTTGTCCCAAAATGGACAAGTTACAAGCTACCAACTGAGCAGGTAAAAGCACTGCACTATGGGTTCTGTAAGGTCAGTCAGTTTGACTAAATGTACAAAGATGAGAACTACATGGACTTTGGGGCTGCTTTTAAAATGGGTCAATAAATAATCACCATTCAATCAGAACAGCGGTGAAGAGACTGGATGTATTCAAAGGCAGTAAAATAGAGGTGAAAGGTACTTTCTTTCCATTTAACCAAGCTGTGTAAGGATCAAGTGAGATTCCGAGTGAAGACCTTTCAGAAAATATTAAATGTAATTCCTATCTATCCCACACATTATCTTTTCTATTATTACTTTACTATTTCTTATGAGTCCAGCTGGAGAGAGGCTTCAAGTAAAATTTACGTTATTCCCCTTTACAAAATTATTAGAAATGAATTCCTTCTTTAAAAATGAATATAGGAGGAATAGCAAACTGTTGGCTGTCAGGCCAAGCTTGGTCTATAGATCTATTTGGTCAAAACAGACCTTTTTTCAGTGGGTTAATTATCCAAATTAAAAACTGAGTGTTTCCAACAAAAATTTTGTATTTCTCTTCTTTATTGAGAAATTAGGAGATTTGGCAACAATTGTCTCTCATTTAGTATTAATTCATTTGTTCAGTCATTCAACAAATATTTATTGAGGGACAGGCACTTTTCTAGGCATTGAGAAAATGACAGAAAAAAGTCTAGCAAAAATCAGCAAGAACTAGCCTAGGCTGCTTCTGTACACCAACTTTTACACTCTCGGTTGATCAAAGACCCCACCACCCCTATATTATATCCTGACTACCAGGCCAACTGTACTCTTTTATTTTAACTGCCTCATCCCTATAAACATTGTATTTGTGATGCCTGTAATATGCTTCCCATTTCCACATATTCATTCATGTTGTAGAAACAGACCGTAAATGGACCCAATTTATGGCATTCCAAATAGTACATGAAGGATGAATATGGAAAGAAAATTGTTGGCTGTTATTAGACTCATCTTAAGCCTCTATTGAGTACCTGCTTTGGGGACCTTCTTTGAGGGGGTATTATTAAATCTGAGCCGTGAAAGGAGTGGAATTCCTACAGTAGGATGAATGGGGGAGTGACATTTAAGGGAATGCAACAGAACTGGTATATTGGAAAAGGGTGAAGGGACCAGTTTGACAGGAACATGGGATTAAGGGAGGGAGTGTTACTCTTCCCGAGCCCTACGCTTGGTGCAAAAGATGCAGGTGCTACTATGTCCAAAGAATGAGCTACTACAGCTAAACAAATCCTCTAGAAAATAAAAAAATAATATAGAACCAAGTGATTTTAAAATATTATGCTCTTATAATGCCTAGATGATAGAAAATGATCACACACTAGGATCATGTGGTCATTACTGTACTTGTAACGCTTTGTAAGGGAGGAAACACAATTTAGAAATTTTAAAATGTCTACTTTTTTATTTTATCAAATTCCCACATATTTGCGCATGATTAAACCATTTAGATAAGATTTCTCACACAGTACTCCAATACATTAAGCTTGATGAGTCATGATGGTAAAAATATTTATTAAGCTTCTGCTTCAGTCTAGGAAATATTTTTAGCTTCTTCATGTATCAAACATAACCTCTGAAATCATATTGTTCCCATGACATTTTTGAGGATGATAATATATACCCTATTGTGCATTCATAAAAACTATATATAACTGTATATATGACAAATAGAGTTTAGAGCAGTAGTTGAGAAGTTAGCATGCCATTCTAGCATATGATATTTTGTAATTCAGAAAAGAAATCTTCTAATGTCTTTGAGGATAAGAAACCTCCTCTTCTTTAACATCAAATTCATTTACTTTATTTTAGAAAGTACTGTGTAAGTACCATGTGCCTGGTGCTAGATTATGTGCAATGGGAATGGTAGCTTAGAGAAATCACAGAACTTGTCCTCAATGAGCTCATGATTTTCAGGGGTCTAGTTTTCTGATATGGCATTTGCATAGGTTTGAGGAAAAGCAGAGTATCTCATTTTCTATTCTCTTCTCAGTCCCAGGGTAAGACAAGTTTTTGTTATTGGGAGTGGATTGACTCCTAAACTATATTAGAAACTATGATGGGGGCAATTAACTGATGAAGAATTATCACATACAGTATCCTAAGAACTAAAACTGATAAATATTTAATCTTACTCTCCGTAATGCATTGGACTGAAAGGGATATACAGAAATAATAAAAGTCATATCCATTCAACTCTTGGCTCATCTGTACCTGTCACTCCACTAGACACTTCATCGACATTATAATTTTTAAACTATGACCCAGGTCTGCCAGATTGCAAAGTCTATTTTTTTTCCCCTACAGTATGTTCTGGTGCTTGCCCTCAGTGAACTCATAAATCTAATGGGAGAGACAAGGCTACCATACATAAAGCAATAAGAGAATAAACTGAATCTAGTTCTGTGGCCTTGATTTTAATGCTTAAACGAATGAACAAACAGCAACAAGAGCAAAAACAACAAAACCAGTTCAGGGAAGGGAGAGGTGGTGTGGACCTAAGTGGCAGAGTGTAGGATAGGGCTCCATCTCCACAGCATCATACCTGGGTTTGAATCTAGATTGCCCCCACCCTTCTTAATATATGACCTTGAACTCTGATGCTCAGTTTCTCCATCTGCAAAATGACCATAATACCTCCTGCACTGTGAAAATTAAAGCTACATGTAAAACATCTTGCACGGTGTTTGCCCCAATGCAGAATCTCTGTATTATTAAATTCAAAGGGCATTTTCTTCCTCTCATTATTTGACATCATAGTAGTTTTTGACAAGGTGACTGGTACCTACTCTCTTGAAACATCCTCATTCCTTGTGTCTTGGCATTCTACAGTTTGGCATTCTACTTAAAAGTTTTTCTCCTATCTCTTTGGATACTTCTTGATTTTTTCAGGGCTCAGCGTTGAGCCTTTCCTGCTTTTTTAATCTTTCTATACAGTCTCTTGTACAGCATGACATATACATGGATAGTCTGATACCTCCCTAGGTGGTATTTCAGCCTTAGACCTCTCTTTTGAATTCCAAACTGAAATAGTCAACGGCATATTCAATGTCTTCTCTTGACTATCTCACCAGCACCCCAAGCGGAATGTGACTGCACTTGGACTCCCTGGACTACACCACTTCCCCCACCCAACTCCCTCCTCCACTTTCCTCTGCCTTTGCAAATGGCACCACCATCCTTCTAAATGTCAGGCCAGACATCTTTGATACTCTTCGCTTCCTTGCCTCCATATAAAATCAATCGCCAATCCTTTTCACAAGTTCCTTACAAATATATTTTAAATCAAACCTCAATATTTTACCATCCTTGCTGCACTCTGGTGCAAGCTAACGTTGCCTCAGACTAAATTATTGAATGAATCTTACTTTTTCTTTCTCCATCCAATCATCCTACTTACAGTCATCAAAAAGTTCTTTTAAAACTGAAAATCTTTCACATATCATACCTGTACTTTAAGCCTTTTAAGGACTTTCCATTGCTCTTAGAATAAAGGTGAAAATCTCACCTTTTGCCTTCAATGCTACATTGTAATCCAGCACTTGAGTATTTCTCCGACTTTGTTTCCTGCCATTCTACACTTACATTCAATATTCTACAGCTAGACTAGCCTCGGTTACATTCTCTAAATGCCCCAAGTCCCTTCCTGAGTCCAGCTCTTTGCTCCTGCTGGTCCTTCTACCTCTGCCTCGTCAATTCCCAGTCAGACTTCAAATGTTACCTTAAATTTCTCAGAGAAACCTCTGGGAACCTCCATACTAAGCTTGGTCCTTTCGTTACATGTTTTCATAGAACTTTGTGTTTCTCCATCCTAGCACTTAGCACATTCATAATTACTCTCTATATATGTATTAGGTACACACACACACACACACACACACACACACACACACACACACACATAATATATACATATAGTATATTTGTTTCATTTCCATTTCCCCCTGGAGACTGATACATAGAACAGAAACTATGGTGGTTTTGTTAACCAGTGTCAGTGTATCTCCATTACCTAACACAGTGCCTTGTATAAAATAAGTGCTCAAGAAATATCTTTGAATAGATTAATTCAATGTTGAATGGATTAACATTCAACAAATGGTAGCCATTAATAGAACAACAACAATGCTAGTGACAATGCATATTAGTCAGTTTGGGCTGTCATAACAAATACTGTAGAATGGTGGCTTAAACAATAGAAATGTATTTTTTCATAGTCCTGGTGGCTAGGAAGTTTAAGATCAATGTGCCAGACAATTTGGTTCTTGGTGAGGTCTCTCTTCCCGGCTGGCAGAGGACCACATTCTCACTGCATCCTCACATGTCAGAGACAGAGCTCTCTTTTTCTTTCACTTCTTATAGGACCATAGTCCTACTGGATTAGGGCCCCACCCCATGGCCTCATTTAATATTAATTACCTTTTAAAGACCATATCTCCAGATACAGTAACATTGAAGGTTAGGACTTCAGCATGTACATTTTGGGGAGAAACAATTCTCTTTTATGAGATATGGCTTGAAATGGGCCAAATTATGTGGAGAAGAAGTCAATTGAAGTGTCAGAGTATATTAATAGAATGTTATAAAAGCCAAACAGAAGTGTTTATTAGTGCAAGAGGCATTAAGAAATAACTGCAGATTCTTGAGCTTTGAACCATGACCAATACAGTTTCATAGGAGGAACTGTACAGCCGCTATGGGCAGAATGATCAAATGGGTTTTGGCAAAGATTTTTGCCTATGCATGAAATATGGTAGCAAGCGCTTCAGTAATGGCAGTGGGAGTAGAAGGAAGGGAGTGAGTCAAGGAGAATTCCATAGAAAGAATTTTATAACTGCTTGGACAACTATGAAGCAAGAGGGTGAAAAAAGCACTATACGAATATAAGCACTGTAAGAAAGGGAGGTTATAAAGGGAATTATTTTAAACCAGAGAAGAGACCCCAAGGCAGGATTGTAAACAAAACAAAACAGCCATTTGACTATAAACTCAGCCATTGTCAACTCCTGGGCAGAAATCTTTGACCGTCACTGGCTGCAAGGCCTCTCAGCTATCTACCTCCTATAATTCACCAGCCAAAAAATTCGTGTTCTGCCTACTCAGGAGGCCATTAGTTTTCTGCCTTTTGTGACTGGTTTTCATCTCCAAAGTCTGCCTGCAAGTGGCTCTCTGCTCTTTCTTTCAGATTCCCGATTATGAATCTCAATAAGCTGGAGTCTACACCAGAGAGTCTCATGTTAGGTGAATTTACCTTAAATTAAGCATCTACCATACCAGTTGCCTTCTACTTAAATGTGTAACTGGTAGCATTTGGCATCCCCATCCTTCGTGGCTCCAAATCATGCTCAAATATTAGTGGATATTTCAATATCCACTTTAAAACTTTCTCCTTATCTCATTTGAAGGCGGGAAAATTTATTTATTTATTATTTGATTTTATTTTTAAATAGCATTCTTATGAAACAAATTGTCTGCACTTCTCTGACCACCAAACATATCAGGGTTGGTAGGTACAGCAGATTCAGCTACAAGAAAAAATGAATCTCTTTTCTCTGTGTTATTTAAAAACTATAAAATAAGAAAGGGTAGGAAGGATTTTCCATGTGAGGGAGAAATCAGAGCAAATGATCCTTGCTTTGGGAGGTCTACCTCTAGGTTTTGGCTTAAAAACAATGTCATTGTTAAATCTGAAGGGCAAATTTGCCACATGATGATCGTGGGGATGTCGTAAATTGCATTCTTTCCTTCTCCCTGAAGAGGTTATTATAGAGCAAGAATTATTTTGAAAATGTCATCAGAGAGGAAGAAAAAAATAATCTCCCCCTCTAGGTAGAAGATAATAAAATACTAAGGGATGCTGGTGGATTTTCAGCTAATGCAGGGTACAACCTGCCTTTCAGTTAAAGCAAGAAAGGATGCAGCAAAGTTACATTTCCTTTGTATGACCCTGCTATTTTTATTTTATGGTTATTAAGCCTTTCCTTCATGCTTAGTCTCTTATAGAACATGCAGAAAGCCAGTCTTCAAAATAAGATGAAACTTTAAGTGAAAAAATTTTGCTCTCAAGGAGTTTACATCCAAAAAGAGGGAAGATAATTAGTTGCAAACAACTACAGTGTCTTTATGGAGATTGAAAATGGACATATGACTGGGCTTGGAAAATAAGTTGGCTACTTTTTCCTTTCATCTATTTCTTTAATTCTACAGGACCTCTCAAGGCAACATGATCAAGAGCCAGTCCAAAGGTGAAGGGATTTCAGAGAGGCGAAACAGTAATCTTTATTTATGAAAGGTGGGAAAATTTTTCACATATATGAAATAGGGTAAAAGAATAGATGGAGGAAAGCATAGGTGTAAATTAGAGGTAGGAAAGTCTTGATTTAAAGAAGAAAATGACAAGCGCAATAATAGTGAGTTCAGTTTCCCACATTTATATACTCGTGTGGGCTCAGCTATACAAAGTAAAGAAATTAGAAACATATGTTCTGGTAGTACATTCTAGTTTATGGTTTTGTCACAATAAAATCCTACGTACCTTAAACGACAGGTGCTTTAATATATGGCCATATAGTTCTCATTGTGTGAGATCCTGCAGGTGTAGGAAGTTGAAAGTGAAAATTAGTTGTTTATATTTGATGAAAAATTCAGTGGTGAGAAATGGGTATTTGAACATCCAAGAGTGAATCTATTCAGAATTAAATTTTATGCCTATAGCTATGTAGCAAAGTTTTTTTTTTCTTCTTCTTTTCCTGTGCTGGAAGCCTACCTTAGAACTAATTTCTAGGGCTACTTGAAGTTCAGTCCCCAACTGCTGATTGCATTAGCTAATTTCATAAACTTGCCAACTTGTCTAGAATACAAATGCGGACCAACGTGGCAACACTGCCCTGTGCTCTACATACAGCATTTTCACACAAAGCACAGGTCACCCTATTAGGTGGAAATAAATCTGGTCATTGATCTCAAAATGCTTCTGTAGACAATAGCATTCTCAGGCACATTCATTCCATTTAGAACCTATGGACAGAGTGGAGGTCAAGTAGAGTTGAAAAGGTCAAGTGGCTCTCAGACAGAACTCACTGCTTTTGTTCTTTCAAATGCTGTCACTAGTCACTGCTCCAAAGCAGCAGACATAATGAGCATATGTGCATGGCCTGAACTCTTGACGTTTTACCAGCTATAGGGCACATGCAAGGCTACCCAGTTGACTCTAAAGGTATCATTCAAGTTGAACTTGAATTTCCCTGGTTCTAAGGTAATGCCTAATGGATAAGTTACAGTACTTTGAAAGCTGCAGACTATTAGGTTACTGAAGTGAATGGCTGACATAACAAGGCCTATTGCTCTGCAGATTCAGACATATTGAGGGTCAAATAACAGCTGCTGGGTCTTGCTTTACCAAGAGCATAGTGGTGCACAGTGAAGCCTGGATTCAGAATCCAGGAGATCTGAGCTCTAGATTTGGTTCTAGCACTTTTAACGTGTGAAAACGTGGCCCCAAAACTATCTTTTTGTGGAATAAAACTTTACCTTTTGGGGGCTTAACTTTCCTCTGTCAATCCAATCTCCATACTGCTGAGAAAGAGAGAGAGAAAGATATTTTTCTATAACTCAAACATGACCATCTCATGTCTTGCTTTAAAATCTACAGTTGTTTCTCAATGCCACATGGTAAAGTTCAAATATCATAGAAAGGCAGAGAGTCTCAGATAAATATTTTTTGCAGAATCAAATTAATAAATGAATCAGTGAGTTGACCAGGTAGGTGGAACTAATAATAATGACAAGAGCATTTTTTGAATACTTACTATGTGCTTGATGCCATATTAATTATTTTACATCATAATCTCATTTAATCCTCAATACACCCTCACACTTAGTTTTAATGATATTTCCAGCTGGATTATTTTGTGATATTTGGTCTTTAGTTTTTCAATGTTTGTTATTTTTAATGTTAATGGACATTTTGTGAGTATCTAAGCATCTAGATCAGTGGTTTTCAAACTCTGGATAACAATATTTCATGAGACAGAGCTATTACTATTTTAAAGAAGGTTTAGCATTCATAGTAAGAAATGCTAGGTAAGAAAGATAAACAAATGTCTTTACTATAAGAACTTTCTGACCTTTAATATGAATCAGTGCACCATGCGTATATGAGTACAAGGGAAAATAAGGTGGTATTGTATTATTTGAGAAAGGAATTCCTTTTGGTTGAACGTGTGTTGAGATATACTAATATTCCACAGAACACGGTTGGGTAAATTCTGATCTAGATAAATCCTACCACGATGTGTCCTTGGCATATATTCCCAGAGAACTTTCTAAGTCAAAAGAGGCTTGTTACTACCTTGCATGTGGATTTGGCAATGGTTTCTTAGATATAACACCAGAAGCACAAGCACCCAAAGGAAAAAATAGATAAATTGGAGTTCATAAAAACTAAAAACTTCTGTGTGTCAAAGCACAATGTCAAGAAAGTGGCAAGTTAGCCCACAGGAGCAAGTTAGTTTCTAAGTCATATAGTAATCTTGTATTCATTCCAGGAAGAAACCCTGGAGTGTTTGGAAGCAGTTTTAGAGCCCCTAGCACGGCATGTGTTATAGAAAAGAGGACCCTAATGTAAGTCCACAGAATAATTAGGCACATTCCAAAGCTTTCATAGATCCATGTGAAATTAAAACATTAAGTCCAGTTTAATGGGTTTGCATAAAATAATAAAACAAAGGAGATTTAGAAATAAATTAGGATAAATCCAAGCTATAGACTGCTTTGAAGTGGTTAAAAAGTGCGAGATAAACCTATGCATACTGTAGGGAAAGTTGTCTATGGCACTATTATTAAGTGAAAGAAAAACAAATTGCAGAAAATACATTATAGAAAGATTCCATTTAAAATGTTAGGAAACATGTACATTTAGAAATGTATAGAAATAGGTCTTGAAATACTCATATGTAACTCTCACTGATGGCTTACTTCTGAAAAGATGAATTGTGGATGATGAGTTGTGCATTAAGAAAAACATCCAGTTTGTACTCTAATAACCTCTGTATTATTTGAGATTTCAAAAACATGTATTACTTTTATAATTTTGTTTTAATTGAACCATACATTTTCTAAGCATGAAGGAAAAAAAAAAATACTCCACTGATTATTTTCCTATGTCCTCTACCTTAGCTAGAGATGGAATACAAATTATTATTGCCCTTTAAAAATATTATAGAGATGAATACTGAGAGTACATAGGGCCATTTACTGTATCATGTGGAGAATGTCAGGCAATTCTCACATTCAGCTGTGTAACCTACAGAAGTCAGGGGTGCAAACAGGAAAAGCTATGCTATTGCCTTTGGTGTGCAATACAGAGCCACCAATCTCCTACTTTGCATTCCACTTGTGGATAACATCTTTCCTCCAGGTCTTCCCAAACACTTAGACTTTCTTATGTCTCTTTTAGATCATCTTGGTAGGCAAATGCTAGAAACCTCCTTTCTACTCCTTAACTCACTCTATCTGTACTTATTGAGCATCTAAGAATAACTTCAAGATTTTACTCTTTTGTGAAACGTTCTCACTAGTTCCTTCTCTATCATAAGTGAATAAATGATGCTTTAAAAAATTCAAACCTTAGCACTTATTACAACTTATTAAAATTGTTGTATAACCTTAGTTTCTATCACTAAATGATGTACTCCCCAAACACAGCTTCTTCTTTCATTAATTTCCAGAGTCTGCATACAACAGAGTTTATACACAAAGCCCATTAAGTGTTTAGAAAGTAGACAGCTTTGGTCATGGTGTTAGGAAGCTACATGCAAGATATTAGAGTAAGCTCTGTCAGAGCTCTGAAGCCGAAGCAGGAATGGTTTCTCTCCCACTGGGAAAACAAATGAAATGCATACAAATAAGTATAATACTAAGAAGAAAGTGATTAAGCTCATGAGAAGAATTCGGAGAAAATGCTGGCTGCCCATTCCACATTAAAAAAACAAAAACAAAAAAACCTTGGGCAGTGGCAAATGTCAATGGCTCAAACAATTTATACATTTGAAAAGAGAAAGAAAAAAAAAGAAAGAAAGAAAAATTAACAGTTTTAAAAGTAGACAAAAATTAACAAAAAAATAAATATTAATGACATGACCATAACTAACAGAGAAAAAAAATCTTGTGAAGTAAATTTATTCCACGCATATAAGATTTCTTTGTTTTCTTTGAAGCAAATTAGTTCAAATTCTGAGATAGAGTATTGGACTTGAGTGTCTGTTAAGATTATATGTTAAGCAAAGGACATTTTTAATAGGCAGTACAAAAACCGATCTATGAAAAAGAAAGTGATAGAGCTTCCTTCCAATCTTTGGTTAAATCAATCTTCTTTTTATGGGTTTCATAGCTTTGCAGCTGGTGGGCAGCAGCACAATGGTGTGTTGCAAAGAGGTTGCAGGTGTTTTAGATATTGACCTCCTGCAACCCTCATGGCCATTCCTCACCAGCCATAAGCAGGCTGGCTCATTCATCCCAGTGATTTTCTTTGTGTGGTAGGATATAAAAAACTTGAGAAACATTGATCTACTGTTATTTGAAATCTTCATTCTTTTACATGAACTAGCCTTTTAATAGATGCCTATCACAGATAATAATGTAGTTGAAGGGAATGGCAGCAAAACAAAAAAGTTATAGGATATAGCGTTAAAAAAATCATTGAAAATTCAAAATTATCTGTGCCCTTGAAGTGACCTAACCTCTTTTATCCTTAGTTTGCTTGTCCATAAAATGGATGAAACAGTATCTGTCAAGCCTACGTTCATACAATTGTTACAAATATCAAATAAAGTAATAGATGTGAAAGTGCTTCGAATACTGTGTATTATTAAATTATAAGGCTCTCAATGCCAGTGTATGCTCTCCCACATGGAATAGAAATCACTTCGCATACATCATTCTATTAATTCTTCTAAGACATGAGAAAATGGAATAAGTGAAAGTCACTCAGGACTGATACAAAATTTAACTGGAATACGGCTCAGATGCCTTCTATTTCAATTGCCATTATCTAAGTAAGAATCTACACTTGCACTGAGTTAGTATTGAAGTCCAAAATCAACATTCAGCTTTCTGGTATATCAGCATGCAGTTCCCGAATGCTCTCTTGCACCATGAGTTCCAAAAATCTTACGTACCACAATTGATAGTGCAGCATAGAGAACTGGTGTTCACAAATGTAAGATAATAGTGATGTCAATGGTGTTGATGGTGGCGATGGTAATGGCAGTGAGAATGGTGATGATACAAATGTCTTGTATTTGATGGAAACTTTAAACTTTTCAAAGCCCTTCTATCATCCAGTGCAGCATTTATGAAAATGTATTATGCAAGTTCCATGGAGGTTGTTACATCTGGGAATTGAAGGGTTAATAGTTTTCTTTCTGTATTGGACCTCCTAGAGGTTTAATATTCCCAGGGGTTTTTATTGAGACATTTTAGGAGGTGGATGGCATATGCACAATTCCCTATGGGAGTATTTTACCCGCTCACCCCAAAACATCAAATGGAATATCAATTGTTTAATGGAATGTACTGGAGAATGCTTTAATCCGATGCTCAGACACACAGAACCTTAGTGCAGGAGGTGACCCCAGTCACATGTTATCCGGTTCAACACTTTCGTTGAGCAGATAGGGCATTGAAGCTCAGAGAAGTTAAATGGCATCTTTGAGGCTACCCAGAAAATTAGAGGTAAAGAAGAAATTATAGTCCAAAATTCTAAACCTTAGAGCTTTGTCTTTTTCATTACAACAACCGAGACATAAGAACATCCCTAGGTCGTCTTTATCTCTCCCTTTAAATTAACCCTACCAGTCCTTCTTTCCTTGTCTCCTATTCCTACACTCATTTTTACCTTTCATTTCTTGGATCAGGGATTCCAAAGTTATCTCTGTTACCCCAGGCTCTTTGGTTCCAAGGATCTCTCCATGAATCACATATTTTTGTATGGACTCTGTAATGTGGGTTTATGTATCTGTTTAAGGAAAGTGATATGAGGAAAGTGATATCCCAAGGTAAGATTTGCTTAAGGTCATGCAGCCGTTAGTGACATGGAAAACCAAAGAGGAAGCCTAAATAGCACCTTATATCTAATCCTATTTTCCCATGTTTTCATGTGCACAATAATAATGGCAATTATCTTTTGAGCTTAAGTACCAGGACAGTTGTCCCTCGATATCTGTGGGTTCTACACCAGTGAATTTGATCAACCACAGATCTAAAGTACTTGAAATAATAAAAAATTAAAATAACAATACAACAATAAAAAATAATACAAATAACAAACAATACACTATAACAACTATTTACATAGCACTTACATTGTATTAGGTATTATTACAAGTAATCTAGAGATGATTTAAAGCATATGGGAGGATATGCATAGGTTATATGCAAATTCTCCACCATTTTATATAAGGGACTTGAGCATCCATGGATTTTTGGTATTTGCAGGGAATTCTGGAGCCAATCCCCTTTGGATACCAACGGTTGAGTGTACTTGTGCTTAACTAAGCACTGCAGTGATCTCATTTAATCTTCTCATTCCCAAAGTAACAGAGTCAACAAGCCGCCAAACAAAATTTGAGCCCAAGTTTAATTTCAAACTACCTTTCCACTTACCATACACTACTTTAATTTTTAATTTGTGTGTAAGAAATTCAAAATATAATTAATTTTAAAGTAGGCAATCCACAATCATAGGACTATTGTATAGATGTCATAGTTCACTAACCATGAAGCATGGATATTCTTATCAAGGTTTGGAGTACCTAGGTTCCAATACAACTATTGCTTTTTATTGGCTATATAATCTTAAGCAAACCACTCTGAACCTCAGTTTACTTGCCTTTAGCAAATGAATAATGATGCCCACTATTCTGTCGCACCGTTCTGAGATTAAGGAATTTGTAGAATCAGAGATTCTTGCGATTTGGAAGTCCCTAGTCTCTTTGAGAAGAGGAGACTTAGAAGTATTGTTAGGAACCATCAAGCCAGGATAAGAATGAATATTAGGAAGGGAGATGCATTTTCTGGGTACATCTGTGAGGTAGATAAATATAACAACACCTAACAGGTAATGCAGAAGTGAGTGTAAACTATGCAGCACTGCATAAAGTATGACAAACATAACGAGAAGCTATGTAAAAACATGTTCACCAAATTTGTAATTTAAGAGGAAACAGATTTTGTTAGAAAGAAAATATGTTTATTTTTTCGTTGTTGGTTTTGACAGATTATTTTTTTGTGTGACTTAGTCTAGTTGAAACTTAAAGCCTCATTGAGTGAGGCATTAGATAAACTGATATAAAGCACCCACTTTATAATATTTAGAGCACTCCTAGGACTTTTGAAATTGTTTATATGCCATTTTAAAACTGGAGATTATGCATAATGAAAGAGATCATTTTTACAACATGAATAGTATTACTGGGGGCTTTAAGTTGATATTCATGGACTGGTATTTTAATGAACTACATAAAGTCTTCTCCTTAATGTTTATAATATGTTTGTTACTGCAAGTTATGTTTCTAGGTGCTTACATATCTAAGTACTTCTAAGACTCTGAAAGTCACATGGGTGAAACAGCCAGGAAATGGAAGCAGATTGGATCATGTGACATAAAAACTAAAGCCTGTTCATGCACGACACTGAAAAATTAAAACAAGTACTTCAGCCTAAATAAATATGATTCAGAAATATATTTCTGTTACACAATAGTAGTTTCATTTAACATATGTTGGCTATTTCTAGCTAATCTTTGTACCACTTAATCTAAAAATAGAGGAGGGGCAAATAAGTTAGAGAAGAGAGCTTCTGGTAAAATAAAAAATTATTTTTATTGGAGTGGCCCCCACTGCTGTGTTGTAGTTAAGTTCCATCTATGTAAATGTTATGAATCCTGATTTCCAGAGATTTTCACTGTAACCCTAAAAAGGGCTTATATAGACCATTCAAATTTTCAGCCTTTAAGCTTTAAGTTCATTCACCTATATACAGTTACTGAAATATATAAACTTAACAGGGGACTAATCAAAATATCAGAATGCTTAATATTAGGCACTATCCTAAGACCTATATACAAGAATCATTTTGCTAAATCTGTAAAATAGGTCTATGACATAAATGTCATTTGCATCCACATTTCATATAATTAAATCAAGACTCAGATAAGTTAAGTGATTATTCCAAAGTGCCACAGCTAATAAACAGCAAAGCCAGGATACAACCCCAGGAAGGATGACTCTTTAGCTGCATTTGTTTAACTGTGCAGAAGTTAAGCTTATTAGACACTATCATGAAATTTGACACAACATAGAGTATCTCCAGTTGTTGTTAAGGCAATAATTGTTGCAAAGTCCTCCGGGCAAAAGGGGATTTAAATTTATTTTAGCTAGGGGATGAAGGAAAGAAAATGAAGTTATAGTTCCACAAAGTTTTAAATCATTTTTTACTGACACTTTCCCCCAATACTAGAATAGAATATATTTAAGCTGAATAATAAGGATTATGTCTCACACAACTTTGTCTCACTTTGAAAAAAAAAAAACATATCCTTCTTTTTCCATTGCTTTCATTTTATAATCTTTCCTCAGAAACTTTTGGAGCTCAAACTTACTGTATGTTATTGTTTGATTCTTTGAATATCAATTTTTTTAAGTGTATGAAACTGGCATCCTAATCTACTGGCATGTGAAAATGTGTCTTTCGGAGATTATATACTGCTTATAAGTAAATGCTCTTAAGAATGATGCATTCAAGTTAAGAAAAATGTCAGAGTACTAATTCTTGATATAGAACATAAAAAATAGGCATTAAAGGCCAATATGAGAGGTAGGATTATTTTTATTTTGAGTATTCTTCATTTCTTTAATAATTCATCTATTCTATCATAACATTAATTTTCCTGGAAAATAGGAATGCAGAAATTATGTGGGTTTATGTGTATATATATACATATTCTATTAAAAAAATAGCACATACATACATGCTTCTGTTTAGCCATAAAGGTTTGTGGTCTGTGTCAGTTTGTTTTGAGGATCAATTGAAGGCCAAGCTCAAATTCATTCATTCATTTGCTCACTGACTACTTATTGAGTACCTACTATATACTAGTCACTATGCCAAATTCCATATTAATCAATAACGGGCCCAAGCTAAAGAATAAATCATATTTCCATTTGATTTTAACATATCTTTAAAAATGTGATGTTATTGGCTTATAAATAAGGACTGCTAAGTCAATTTAATCTGGTCTTCTACTGTTTGAATTCATCATTTTAATAGAGAAGCAGAAGCAATGAGTGACATTTTAAAATGGCTTTTCAATACAACTGATGATATAAAGTACATTCTGCATCCAACCTGGGCAGTTAATCTGTGTCATGGATCTATTGAACAGTGAGGAGAATAGAGAGGTATTAGCAAATATCACTGAAATGGCACTGAGACAGAAAAAGAGAGAGAGAAATTTCAGTGATTAGTTCAGAATAATAACAATAATAAGAATGTCATCCCCTACATTTATTTTAATAACTGTATCCAGGAAGTTCAAACTCTATTATGTGAATCAGTTCTTATATCCATAACAACATTCTGAAGCATAGAGAATGTTCTTTAAAATTTATAGATGTGGTAATGGAGAAGGAGAAGGTTTAAATTGATTTCCATCTATCTATCCTTCAATCAATAAATCAATCTATTATCTATTTCAGTATCCAGGAGACTTCATTTTCCAACTGGATATTTTGACCTTGTGAAGTTCCACATACCAACTACTCATACATCAAGACTCAGTTCTTATACTCCATACCTGGAAACCTATCTAAGCCACTAGAGCTTTTCCTAATTCGTGATCTAGTGCCAACTGCCTTTGTGACATTTCTTGAGTCACTCTGTTAATCTGTTGTTTGTTTTATGTCTCTACTTCTCATCCACATAATCATCTTGCTAGCTAGGTCCTTTTCTTAGAACAGAGGTTGAAAATTGGTAGTTACAAGACTAGGTCCATTAGGAGATCCAACAGGTGACATATTTGGCCTGGTCTAATATATTTTTGAGTGGACTTAATGTGCATAGAATTTAGCCCTTGTTTCATGACATATTCTCCTTATAAGTTCATGTGTGGCTCTTTATTTTTCATTTGATTGATTATTTTTAATAATGTAATAAAACTCAGAAGCACTCCATGCAGACCATCAGGCAGAATCTTACTAATAACCTGTATTGAATAGTCCATTCCTGTCCTTCCCTGTCAAATGTGATTCCCATTCTACATTCCTCATGTTCATTATTCCCTTGCTTTCCTTCTCCCACAGTTTTATTGTATATATACGTATTCATTAAAAGTAGATTTTATAGCTTTAAACTTTACAGAGTAACAGGACACTTTCAGCCTATTATCCTTGTTTCATTTAATATATTGTTAAGGTTCATCTGTATTTTGTATATTTCTGCATTCATTTGTTTTGGTCACAGAGGGGTTAAAAACACATGAAATAAAAGCCAACATTTAAAATTGGGTGAGGAGAGTTTATGTAAAAATCTGAAGTTCCAGCTTCTCTACAATTGTAAGATCTGGAGCTGCTTGGTCTGCATTATCAGGTACAATTGATCCCCGGTAAGGAGGAACAACTGATTTCCCTGGGGACAATGCTTCCCTGGCCCCACCAGTTCCTATAGTCCCTCTCCCTTCCCACCTCACCAGCTTATGTAGCCATATTATGGAATATGAGTAAGCACCTCTTCTCTTAGACTGGTTGATAAGTAGCTAGCAAAATTTAAAATGTAATAGTTAAGAAAACTATAGAATCTCAACTCTTTAAAATACTTTTTTATAGATTAAAATTATAAATTAAATAATGGTTTATTCTGGCTGATTCACTAGAACAAAGTCACTGCCATTTAGTGTGGGGTGGTGCCCAAGCATGTATAAGAAGGACAGACAATAATTATTTCTCAACACTTATCTTGGGTGTTTCTGAATGTGATCTTTAAAAAGCAGGATTAACTATTTACCAAAAGCCATAGAAGGATTGTTCTCTGGAATAATATATTTCTTGTTTAGTGCTTTAAATTTGTTTAACCCATTTACATTTTACCCTGGGTCTCCTTGGATTAAAAGAAAGTGCTCTAAAGTTCTATGTTTACATAGTCAAAATATATTGAAAGATTGAGGTACTTATCTAGATAATTTAGGCAAAAAGCCATGACATTAGGAAAATAATCCCTTGGCCAATATTATATATTTTGACAGTCTTTATCAAGCAAACATTCTTCATCCCTTATATTTATTTATTTGTTCATAATTAGAATATTTTGTGAGTACCTACTATAGGCTAGGCATTGTCCTTGGAGTTAGTGTCATAATTCCTCTTTCAATAGTTTTCATTAATTTCACAATGCACATAAACTACAAGAAAAAATGCTTGAAGAGGCAATTGGTAAGGAATAAAAACACTTGTTTTCTATTGATTTTAGGTTTTTATCCTTTTTCTAGATGTCACGTCCAAGGAACAACAAGAAAAATATCTAACTTTACCTGAAAAAATGAAAGGAAATAAATATCCCTTTAAAATAGCTAGATAGAAATAAAAATCAGATACAGCAGTAATGCACACAACCAAACAGAATGCTGTGATTAGTTCATTTATTTAGGAGGTAGAGATGTGGAAAAGCAAGCACAGATCCAGAGGGAAATGTTACACAGTACCCAATGGAACAGAGAATTAAATAACTACGAATCAGGGAAATGTTCACTAAGGAGAAGCCACCCAAGTGAACATCTATAGTTTCAGGTTTAACTAGTCTGGGGAAGTAGGTCCTGGCAGAACATTCATTTCTAAAAATGGCAAATCTAGTGTGTACTACTCTCAAAATGAAAAAATGTGGAACATTCCACAGAATTCAATGAAGACATTGTTTTAGGTTTTAGCAGTTCTTTATAGTGTCTTTAATTCATAAAAGGGCCTTTGCACTGTGTCCCTTTTCAATTAGCCAAGCCAGACATGGCTTAGGAACTTGTGGACAGCTTCTGATTTTCCTTCAGTAATGAAGGCTATAGCATAAGCACACACTGAATCCAAATTTAAATTTCAAAGGATTCATTCCTCGAGAGCAACACTAAATGTCACAGTGGAAAGAATCCTTAGATGCTTAAAATATCTTCGTATTTTTGCTTAATCATAAATATTCCAATAAGGCATAACACATTAATGGCTAATAATTTTCTTCTACCCTGGGTAAAAATTCAACTGAGTCAAAATAAAAAAGGATAAAAGAATATTTTTAATACGCTAATTTCTTTGGGAAGGGATAAGGTCATAAATGGAGAAAAATATTATAAAAGGAAAAGAGAAAACTTTATGACAGTTATAAGTCAAATAAAATATCTATGAAAACTATGTGGTTTAATAAAATGTACGTGGGCAAACAAGAGAAGGGAGTCCTTCTAAATTAGGCACAGAGAATAAAAATTGAGAAGTAGCCCCAAAAAGGTGTAATGGACATTATGCAACACATAACAGTGACTTTTCAATGGTAGTTAGGTAGAAACTAGAAAGTGGTACACAAGAAATAATGCACCGTCAATAGTAGGTTACAAATAGGTACAGGAGAAAAATACTTTCGTAAATTTAGATAAGGGAGCTTAATATTTTAAAAAATTACCCCAGAAGAATAAATCACCAAAGAAGTGTAGTGATATTAGTTTAAAATCACTCAAAGACACTGATTTAGACTATATTATGCTATTAATTATTTTTCATTTCTCCTTCCAAATAAGCCAGTTAATTTTAAAGCTTAGCAAAAGAAAAAAAAAATTAATGATAATTCTCACAAAGGTTATTTGAAGTATTCAGCTTGTGACTATACAAACAATTAACATTTACAGATCATTTTTGCTATAAATACATCTAATACTCACATTTAAAAAAATGCCTAAATTTATTCAATAGTGAAGATATTTAGTGAGGATGCAAGAAAATGATAGAGATAGATGAAAAAAGAAGGAAAGAAGGAAGAAAAGAAGGAAAGAAGGAAGGAAGGAAGGAAGGAAGGAAGGAAGGAAGGAAGGAAGGAAGGAAGGAAGGAAGGAAGGAAGGAAGGAAGGAAGGAAGGAAAAGAAAGTAAGTTAGAGGTAAGGCAGACCAACAGACCAGTTAGGGATCTCAATCCCGAGGAATGACCTGGTGGTGACTAAGACTCTCTCCCTGACCAAACTTTAGTTAGGCTCCTGTGAACCCTCTTCTTTACCAGGTGTGCCCTTGACAGACCTGCCTCTCCCATTTGTAGCAAGAATCCTATCAAGTCGGTTTAGCCATAATATCTCCCCCTTACCCCTGATGTTTTCCCTTAGAAATTTCCATCAACTGAGCCCACCCTGCTCCTTGGCTGTAAATCCCCTCTTGCCCACACTGTATTCAGAATTGAGCCCAGTTCTAAACTGAGGTCTCTTTTCCCCTTTTGCAATAGTTCTGGGATAAAATCTGTTTTTACTACTTTACTGTCCAGCTGTGCTTTTTCTGACTGTGGTGAGTGTCCTGTGTCCTAGTCTAGGCTTGGAGCTAAACAAGTGGGCAACCCAGAAAATGCCAGTAAATACAGACCAGAAAAAAATGTTCCCCCAATGCACAAATGCCTGCTCTCTTTAGTCAAAGGACGATGAACAGGGCAGCCTAGCAAAGAACAGAAAGCTAAGTTTCACATCTCATACAAAACTTAACTCAAAATTGCAGACTTAAATATAAAAAGTAAAACTATCAAACTTTTAGAAAAAAATACAGGAGGAAATCTTTGGGATACAGGATTAGAAAGATATTTCTTAGACATGGTACCTAAAGCATGATCCATAAGAGGGAAAATAAAGATAAATTGAATTTTACCATAATTTAAAAATTTTACTCTGTGAAAGACCCAGCCAAGAGGATGAAAAGACAAGCTAGACTGGGAGAAAATATCTGTAAACCTCATATCTGATGAAAGATTAGTATTTAGAACATACAAACACAAAGAACTCTCAAAAACTCAACAGTAAAATAAGCAAATAACTTCATTAGAAAATGGGCAAAAGACAGGAAGAGTCATTTCACTGAAGAGGATATGCCTAAAACAAGCACAAGAAAAGACGTTCTACATCATTAGCCGTTAGAAAAGTGCAAATTAAAACAAAGAGATATCACTACCCCCATTGGAATGGCTAAAATAACTGTTAAAACAGTAAATGCTGCTGAAGATGCAGAAAAACAGGTCAACTCAAACAATGCTGGAAATGTAAAATGGTAGTCATAGCTAAAAACAATATGGCAGTTAATTAAAAAACTAAATATGCAAATATCTTTTAACCCAGCAATTGCACTCCTGGGTATTTTCCTGAGAGAACTAAAGACTTTATGTTCACACAGAAACACGTGCATTTTATGACAGCCAAAAACTGGAAGCAATCAAGATGTCCTCCAGTGGGTGAATGGTTATGAAACTATGGTACATCCCACTATGGAACTCTACTCAACAATAAAAGGGAGGATTAGTGACACACAAAATCACCTGGACGAATCTCCACAGAATTATGCTGAGTGAAAAATGCCAGCCACAAATCTGACTTAGTATGTGATTCCATTTGTATAACTTTCCTGAAATGACAAAATTATGGAAATGAAGAACAGATTAGTGGTTGGCAAGGGGTTTAAGAGGGGGTGGAGCTTGAGGAAAGTGACTATAAAAGAGCAACTTGAGTAGTTAAAACTTGATCAGATTATTTAAACTTTTTGAACTTCATTTGACTCATTTGTAAAAGAAAGCTTCTGATTTCTACCAAGGACCGAATGAGATGTTTGGTGTAAAGATATTATCACCAGGTCAGGTACAATATAGATTCTCAGTCAATGGTAGTTACTGAATTATTTCTGGGATTCCAGCATACCAAGCAAAGACTGATTCTCCACCTTCATTGGTTTACTAATGTGCCCCAGAATAAATTTCATGGCTCTCAGATATTTTAACCATTCATACAATGGCTCTAAAACAAACATTGCTGGTAATATATATTCCCATGAGTTCTTAAGTGTCTTAAGTAGTCCTCCCTTATTTGAGGGGAATATGTTCCAAGACCCACAATGGATGCCTGAAACTGCAGATAGTACCCAACTCTATATATGCTATGTTTTTTGCTATACAAGTACATGCATAATTGTGATAAAGTTTTATTTATAAACAAGGCACAGTAAGAGATTAACAACAATGATAATAAAATAGAACAACTGTAACAATATACCAGCCCTGCCACTCTTGCACTTTGGGGCTATTATCTAGCAAAATAAGGGTTACTTGAACACAAGCACTGTGATACCGCAATCTCGTAACTGAGACAGCTACTAACGGGGCAGAAAGCATCTATAGCTTGGAACCACTGGACAAGGGATGATTCATGTCCCAAAGGTATAGAGTGAGATGGTGCAAGATTTCATTACACTACTCAGAAGGATGCACAATTTAAAACTTATGAATTGTTTTTTTCTGGAATTTTCTATAGCATATTTCCAGACCGCAGTTGACCATGGGTAACTGACATTGAAGAAAGCAGAGCTGCAGGCAGGACTACTGTGATATTACTTTCTATTGGAGAGAGTGATGACAGAAATTCATTAAGTAAAATAAAAAATGTGGAAATACTAAAAGAGTCAGAGATTGTGATATACACCCGTGGAAGAAAACAATCCCTCAATATGGCAAAGTCACTTGTCCAGGATGAAAATAATCTGATGTCACTGGTTTAAGTTACCAGCAAAACCCTTTGACCCAAATAAATAATAAAGCTGGAAACTCAGTTCCAATTCTTCCATTTCTCACACCTTCCATATCCAGGCAGGTCTTAAGTCCTGTGAATTATAATATTCTAACCCACCTCTTGGTTTATTTTCACCTATATTTATGCAATAGCCTTCTCACTGAACTCGGTGATGACTCTTTCTTTTCCAGGCTTGCTGCTCATGATACTCTGAGAACACGTTATGCTGTTCATTCTTTCCTACTCCTGCCACTAGCAGTATCCTGAAAACTCCTATCGAGACATGTAATTTCTTGATCAGAAGAAATCTTTGGTGGCTTCTCACTGACTCCAGAATAATGTCTAAACTCCTCAGCATGGCGCTTTATACCCTCTATGATCTGACCTTAATTTCATGCTACCCATCTCAATACAACCTATGTCCTGCCAAAGGAAACTACTAACCCGAACCCTGCTAACTTGCACACCTCCATGGTTATGAGCATCACGCCACTTCTCCCCCACTTAGCAAAATCTTACTTGTCTGTAAGATTGCACTCAAATACAATCTCCTCCTGAAGCCCTTTTTTATCCCTTAGCTAGAAAAAATAAAACAACCCTCAACTTATCTGTATCACTACAGTTTATCAAATATGTTTATAATATTATTTCTTTCATTCTCATTTAGAATATATTTAATTTTCATAGGTGTATAATTTGTATTATATGTCGAATTTTTAAAACAAATATTATAAAATACTTAAAGACAGAATTCATGCCTAATAAGACAGACAATTTTTGAATCCCCAGTGTGCTTCATGGTGTTGAACATATACAAAGACTTTAAACATTTAATAGATTTTTTTTTTTAGTAAATGAATGAATAACTGTACACTTCTGTATCACTGCAGGAATCACTGTAGGAAGATATGCCAGTGCACTCTATCTAATAGGTGCTGAATAAAAGCTATTAGAGTTAAATAGCTTTGAGTGAAATATTATTATATTTTTAAAGCTCCCAATTTGTGTGAAGTATTACTATAATATTTTTGAAGCTGTAATAGCCAAGCCATAGAACATGGATAGAAGGACAAATAACCAAACAACTGCAGAAGAAATAAGGAAATAACAAGGGCTTAAAGAAGGATGATTTGCAATCTAAAAGAAGAAATGAGAAGCCATTGTGAAAGACTGGGAAATGGAAAATTGTATTAAATATATAAGAGTAAACAAAAGATAAAGTGAAATACCATTACTCTCTGAGATGAGAAGAAACAGCCAGGTGTTTTATTTTTCTGCCTTTACTCAAAAAATAAACTAGGAAATGTAACCAGTAACCTATATACAGAAAAAGAAAAAATAGTAAATACAGTGAAATACATACTATCATGGAGAAATAAAAAAAAAAAAAGAAAAAGAAAAAGAAAAATGTTATGCTATGGTCACTTCCCCTCAAAATCTTAGGACATGAATATAGAAATTTACAAGGTAAATGTATGTCTATGCCATAGAGTACAAAGTATATTCCAGAATATTGGTGGTAAGTAATTCAGATGTGATTCTAAAAGGTAATAATATTTTTATGTCTCGTACAACAGTTCACCATACCACTAATACACTACAATATAACAAAAAGCCTCTGATTCAAAGGTATATTTTCTTACAAAATGTAGTTGGATTATGTTATTTTATTATATTGCAATGGCATATTTAATAACTATTCACTCATCAGAACATTTAATTGCCAGTAAAAACCCTTTTCCCCATTATTGTGTTTAAAATAAAATCTGCTCCAGGTATGAAATTCAGAACATTCCCTATATATGATGGTCTCTCCTACTGGAGAATTTTTAACTTGAGGAAAAGGTGATGTTTGGATAAGCAAGAATGAGCTTTTATCTATAAAATTAACCACTTTGAAATGTTTTTTAAAAGAATTTTTGAAATGCTGACAGCAATTATTACTCTTTAGAATATTCCCTCTTTCCAGTCTAAAAATTTTTGAGGAAATTACTTTTTATCTCCAATCAGTTCTATGCTTAATCAAATCCTTCTTGAAACATTTCAATGAATGTGACACACTAGGAACTTCTATGTAGAAAAATGAAATGTTACTCACTATGACTAACTTCTAATGCAAATAAACCCAAATGTCAAAACAATGTAGAAGTTATATGTACAACTGCAAGCTGAGAAAGAGATTTACAGTTCCTCCCAGTCCCCCATTCATTTTATAGCTGCCATATGAGATTTTAGTTTCTGGATGAAAGCTGCATTGATAAAGAGGTTTAATTGTCTGTCAGTGTGCCTTATGGTGAAGTTGCTTCATTTACTTCAAGTCTGAATCTCATTACCAGTTCAATTCTCCAGGCTCATCTCCATCTTAAGGCAGTGCTTAATTAGTGTAGCCGTGCAGATGAAGGCAAATACAGCATGCTTTCTCTTCCCCCTCTTCCCCTGACGAATCTAATAGACTATTGATTTTCCATCCTCAAATAGATCTGGCACCATTCAGTCATGACATTAGCTGTCCATTTAGTTGAATTCCCCGCTTTCGTGGGCTGTCACCACTATCAAGACCATCCAATCAACCAATCAACGGCCAGGTAGCGCCTGCAATTGGAGAGCTCTTTGAAAACCATGTCTACAATTCTGTTCTTTATTATTTTTTTTTCTCCAGAAGAGTTTCAATTTCTATCTTCATTTTTCTTACTTAGCATTTGAATAAGGCTTTCATTTCCTAACAACTATACTTGGAAAGAGGTGTTTGCCTTTGAAAGGTTGATTGTGTTATCTGCCGACAAGCCATAATTTTACTCAAAACTAATTCTACCCCTTTTCCACATCTGTAATATTTTGAAAATAATCTGACACTATAAACAGTTAGAACTTGTCAAAGCAAACAGATCCTTCTAATTCTAGAAAAAAGATCTTTATTAATTTCCACTGTAGTTTTAAGAGATGATTATCATATTAAAAAAGCAAAGGGGAAAAAATGAACATATTATACCTCCCATCACACGCGCGCACACACACACACACACACACACACACACAAATGTGCAACAGTTAAACCAAGAGGGGGTAAAAAGTCTGGCTGTGATTTTTTAAATTGCATATCGACTTAGCAGAATCATACTCAGCAACACTTCCATCATTGAAGGGAATAGCAACCACAAAAGCCTCTTCAGAGGGTGGAAAGCCTGAACTTTTGCATATAACTTTAAAAATGCTTCTTGTTACTTTTTAATGTTACAGTACATATTATATTATTTACTATGACATTCATTGTACAATGAAAATACGGTGATGATGCCCTCTGTCTGCAAGGCCATTCCATCTCACATCTTTCTCCCTGTTCAAGCCGTTTTCAAATGCCATTTGCTCCGTGGATATTCCCAGATCTCCAAGTGTAAACTGTTTCTTTAATTTCTTCTGTCCTTTATTAGGGTACTTATGATATATAGCATGGCTTATATTAAAAGCATTTTTCTTCCTTTGAGGACAGGTGATATGTCCTCATTCATTCGTATAGTCAGTCAGTCAATCGACAATCTTCCAGTCATTCATCCATTTGATAAACATTTATTACCAGTTTTTAATGTGGCAGCCACTATGTTAGGGTCCAAGGAAAAATAAGACAAACACAAGTGTTTGTCTTTAAGAAGTAAATAGTTCAATGAAGGAAGTAACGCAAAATTATAACACACTGCATGATTAAGTTTTAAAAAGCTGCAATTTATTGAGAACTGTTTAAAAAGATTAATTGGGAGGCCATTAGGCAGAGTTGGTTCCACACCCTTGGTTCTGATATAAGAAACCAAAACCCAACTCAGTGTAAACTGTAAAATGAAACTTAAGCTTAACCAACCAGAAACCACCAACTAACCTCTAATTAGGGATGTTAAGGCTACTGTTCCACTTTAACCAATCAAATATTTTCTTTGTCTTGCTTCCTTGAAAACCTTATAAAAATTTCCTCTCCTGCCCCTTCAGTGGAGCCTGAACTACTCGTAGTTTGGCATTGCCTGATTCATGAATTGCTGTCTCCTTAAATAAACTCTTAAAAATTTTAATGTGCCTAAGTTTATCTTTCAACAGAGACTAAAATGTACCAGGCACTAAAGCTATGCACTTTACATGCATGATTGAATTTTATATCACAAACCACCAGAAGTTAAATATCATTGTCCTAATTTTATAGATGAGGAAATTGAGGCCAAAACATTTCAGTAACTATGTTCACATCACATAGTTGGTACAAGGTAGAAATGGGTTCTGAAACCAAACCTGGCAGATTCTAAAACAGTCATGCTTTTGGCCTCTTACTTGCTGCACAGGGAAACATGGGACCTCTAGAAGTGTGATGTCCACGTAATATATTACCCAAACCAGGACAATACACTTATTATGAGGGAAAGGGGGTACTGAGAAATGCTGAAAAAAATAGACATAAATTGAGATGGTCCCTGGTGAACCAGGAAAAATGGCCAATCTACATAGAAGGGGCACTTTCCTTATGCCTTATGGGAATTGTAGAAAGCAGAAGGAAGAAGGGGACTTAACTGAAATTCAGGGATTTTTGGAGAAAGAAAGTAAAGTGCCTTTTTAGACACAAATCACAGCCTGTGTGGAGGCATGGTGGCTTGGAAGAAGGTGGCTCATTGGGGTACCACTTCTAGAATTCAACATGGATGGAAGCCAGGATGTGAAGTGGTGGGGTGAGAGTGGAGAAATTGGATTATAAATCAGACAAGCAAGACCAGATCATAAGGAAGCTTGTGTGCTACACTGAAGAAGCTTAACTTTATTCAAAAGCCTTGGGAAGCAAAAGCATTGCAGGACCTTAAACCAAGAAAGAGAGACAAGATTAGTCTTGCACTTTTGGAAGACGATTCCAGCAGTGGGGCAGAGCTCAATAAAAGTATGCTGAGTTAAATTAATGAAAATAATTATACTTCATTGTGGACATTATAACTAACATTCAAATACACTCTTTTACCATAAGATTTTGTCGGCTAATGCAAAATTTGAAGCCATGTTGAAAGATTCCTTAGTTGTCTAGTCTCTGGGGGTCACAAAATAGAATAAAAAATAAGAGCACAATTACATTGTCGGTTTCCATTTCAAGAGAAATCCTGAAAAGCTTTAGAAAGATTTTTCTTCTCACTTTTTGTTTGACAAGGAACACGAATCCCGTATTTAATGAATGTAAAACATAAATAAAGTAAATTATACCTTCCATGTAATTTCCACAGAAAAATCTAAGAGCCACCCAAAGAGTCATAACAAAGTTCTAACGCACATCTGTAAAGACAATGCATCCTCAGTGACAGCTGCTACAGGAGTCCCTGAGTCAGCAAAACACATCAGAACTGCATCCGATCCATGAGTGAACACTGAGAAACACTTTTAACTTTTTGGAACAAAAGTTCATTGCCTGAGAGAATTAACTCCACAGACATTTTCACAGCATATCTCTTTGAGATATATGAATTGACTAACAATGTTTTCTTCTCACAAGGGAGCCTATTTTATGCTAACATATTCTTTTGAACTTTTTACTTCTGAGATTAATTAAACCTTCTCTCTAAATTTCTTTGCATTGTACTAAATGGTTAAAATGATGGCACATGCATCACAAGTTAAAATCATCACAGATACCTGTCACTAAATAAGTTTTAATCACTGAAACTGTTTACCCATATGCGGAATTACATTTGCCGCCTTAATCCTCAGAACTTCAGGGGAGACCTTCAATAAGATCTAATAATTTACCACA
This sequence comes from Cynocephalus volans, assembly GCF_027409185.1. Classification (NCBI taxonomy): domain Eukaryota; kingdom Metazoa; phylum Chordata; class Mammalia; order Dermoptera; family Cynocephalidae; genus Cynocephalus; species Cynocephalus volans. The sequence goes on along the minus strand of NC_084460.1, from coordinate 98,805,518 downwards.
CATTTAAATGGACTCTGTGTAAAGGAAACCTCCGTGCATATTTTCAGGTGAAACCAGGGTATTTATAAAAGTGCAATACCATCCAAGATTAACCACCCTCTCCCCCACATATCTGAAAACCTGGAGAACATAAACAAATTTAAATAGTGTGAATTAGCATAAACACCAGCATGGGCTGTATCATGGCCTGGTACTTACAGCAGAAAATAATATTTGCAATTTAAAAAATGTCTTAGGCATAAGTTATAATTATTTCAAAATGTTTACATATGAGTTATCATATTCGGATTTCCCCTCATATTTATGAGTTTTGGGCCAGGTATTTACTATCTTCAATTTATAAATAAAGAAAGCTGGTTCCATGGTGGAGCTGGAACTAAAATGTCTGTTTTATAATCCTACTGCTTTCCCCTGGACACTAAGTTTTTGATTTATACATTTGTTTTTCAAGACTGTTTTGGTTTTAATAGAAATGTCTAGTTTTTATAATTTATCTTTAATGTGACTATCAGAATTTCACAGCAGGGAGCCTGATTTAGTTATCTTAATCTTGTGGCATTTTCATTTATTTAATGAGATCTTATTAAAATTAATAAAGCTAAAATTTCTGATAAATGTATAACCAGCCTCCCATGTAAAGAATTTTCTAATAGCTTATGCTTTCTTAAGGCATCACTCACCCTTTGGCCTTTGATTACAACACTCATTTGCTTTATATTCTTTAAACTGGAAGTAATTCTACCTACTATTAATTTAATAGACTATACTCTTGCTATTCAATGTGTGATTGATTTGTGGACCAGTAAGTAGCCTTTATGGAATTTGATTTGAAATGCAGAGACGCAGGCCTCACACTGGACTAATTAAATCAGGATCTAAATTTTAACAGGATTGTCAGGTGATTTAGATGCACATGAAAATCTGAGATACTATTCCATACAGTGGATTGCTCTTGAATAGGACTATAGAATGCTGAGACTACCAAAAATCCCTATATGTATTTTCTAACTGTCTACCACACTTGATAAAGCATTTGAGGCAGCAGATTCCCTGAATTTGGTAAAAATGCTTCCGCTGCTCCTCCTTTTAATTTGCTAGGTGGATAAAGAGGCAAATGAACATTGACGTACATATATTATTGTAAGAAAATTTCGATCATGCACAAAATTAGTCTAAATTTTTTTCTTTTCATTGTAAGAACATATTTTACAATTTCGCAAATACTGTGAATTACAAGATATGAAATATAGATGATCAAATATAATAAGCACACAGCCACAAATGAAGGAAAAATGTTCAGGGAGGCAAATTAAACTCTCAATGGAAACAGGCCCAATCCTGGTTAATCTCATTAAGAGCTTTACTGCAAGTAGCAACAAATTAGCAACATTATGAAGATGATTTGCATGTAAATTCCTTTTTATTTTTCTTGTGAATGTGTTCGCTGTGGTCCAACATTTATGGAAAAATGCTTTGATTTTATCAGATGAATATTAATAGCACCTTTGTGATATGCTGCCGAGAAGGATCTACATCTACGGAAGGATTGACATAAAACAGCACATCTAGCACGAGCTTAGTTAAACGGTGGGCAGTTCTGCTGGTAACTATGCAGCAGTCTCCCACTGACAATGAATCACTGCCTTCTTAGGGGAACTGGTGTGGAGTGATAATAAGCAGGTATCCTTGCAGCTAATTAGAGGCTATACCAGCCACACCGCTGACCACTTCCCTCAGGACTTGTTTCTCTATGAAACTCCAGGAGCCCTTTCAGTAACTCTTTCTAAGTGCTTTCCTTGTAAACCCAGAGCAGAGATTTTTCTATTATATACTATGTTTTTATTCACAGCTGGATACACTGACTCTAAAACACTACATAATTGTGCCCTATATTCATATCAATTGAAATAATTTTGAATTTAATGATTGATATTCAAAAACTTGAGTGAGTGACTGGCAGAATTATCTGTTTTAACAGATTTGATAGAAATGACTAATGTACATTATATTAATACATAAAAACAATTCTTTGCTTTTCTGAATTCAAATAATTTTAAAGGCTCCCTTTTGGGCCATGAATACTCCATCTGACAATCTACACTGATCAAATAAATTGAACAACTGCCAAGTTCTTAGTTTGATGTTTGGTGTGTAGACAAAGTTATTTCACATTCATTCACTAATTTTTGCCCTGAGAAATAAATATGAATGATTTCTAAAAGTAATTTGAGTTCTAAGCAGAGCTATACTTGAAATTTTGAATAGTTACAAAAATGAAATGATTAAGTCTTTGATATTCCTCGCCACGAATGGAATTTCCCATTGCTTATTAAGAAAACATCCAGAAAATTGGATAATTATAATCATTTATGTGTAGCTAGCATCTTTCTACAGTGGTCCTCATAGACCCAATGTCTCGTTAACTCTCAAATCATTTGCAGGGTGGATAAACGAAAGCCCTTCAAATATTTAGTAGTGGCAAAAGCCACAAGTCATTGGCTGCAAAAAAAAAAAAAAAAAAAAAAAAACCAACCAACAAAACAAAACAAAACAAAAACCTTAAACACATACACACATTTATTTATTTACTTACCTACTTAAATTTCATTCCCATATGTTAATTCCAGAAATCAGAAATATATTGCCTTGCCTTCTATGGTCACTTATGGATGTCTCAGAGTTTCTAAATATCACTGTCAGGGTTTCCATAAATTCAATTGCATTTAAAAAAAATTCTAGCAAATATTCTTAATTAAGAAAAACAATATTGAGAATACCCACTAGAATGACATATTTCAATAAGGTTTCTCAAATACGATCACTCCTAATAAAAACTTAAATAAGAAACCAGACAGCTTTCCACTATTATAAGTTATAATTTGTTATTAAAAAATTACAAAATATTACTAGAAATCCCATTTCAGGCAAATGCTTACCCTTAATAATCCAGGTATTTATTTGAGGGGGTTCCACATTTAAAACATCCATTTTCAAACTGACCTTCTATCCACTTTTGTATTCTGACAGTAGAGGCATCTTCAGAATCTCCTGCTACTGCCTCTCCTCGGCATCTAGCATGCCAGTTAGTACCACCCCTGATTAAGACATCACCTTAGAGGTCATTTTTAAATGCACATGTTCAGTGGAAGAATGAAGGAAACCTAGGTATTGAGCTATTCTGTTGAAATGAACACCTATTTATTAACCATTGTGTGTTAGTTTATCAGATGAACTGACTCTCATGTGGAAATCTAGTTGTAAAAGGAAAAAAAAAAGAATCTGGATAAATGAGTGTGGTGGGAGGAGGTTTCAATGACAGGAGAACTGGCTTTCTTAATAGTAGTTCTCAGGAACAGAATGAAGGAACTGTGCCATCTGTTTTCCTGCACTCTCATCAATATTTGAGAGTGTCATTTAATTAAAAACAGATGTATAAAGGACTGGTGCCACCTTGTTCCATAAAGAATTTTATTTACATACTTATTTATCAAGAGTGCTATTTGTTGGCATAATCTGAGTTAATCCATTCATAAAGTTAATGTTTCTACATTAATGTAAAATTGAGAGTCTCCAATGGGCCAGTGACTAGGTGCTGAGGACACAGAGACGACAGTACATGGTATCTGCCTTCCAGGAATCTGCAGTTCACCAGGACCCAGACAAACACCAATGTCACTACTGGACCATGTGAGAAGCATTATGATGGGGCAAGCATTAGAAGATACAGGAGTACAAAAGACAGGCAGCTGACCCAGCCTGGGGGATATTTGAGATTTTATAAAGAGTTCAGTGGAAAGAGGAAGGTGGGGAAAGGGCACATTGTTGTACTAGTGTGGTCAGAAGAGACTTCAATACTTAACTACAATTGCTTTGCCATTTCTTAGCAACGCAGAACAAAGTATATGAAACCAAAAGTTCCTAGATCTCTGACAGTTCTTTAGTGTTCTCAGTTATGCTAATCCAATTTTTACTTAATTCTCATCCACATAGAGGAAGTAGGGAGGCAGCACTTACAGTAGTATCTGACTGATGACAAACTTCTGGGAACAGGTTAAAAGAATTTCAGCCAATCTAATGAAGCTGCAAGCAGCCACTGCAACCACACCAGCAAAAAAAGCTAACAGCACATCACGAGAGACTAGAGTAAATGATTATCAATTTGAGAAGAGGGTTATTTAAATATCTTTTTTATTGTTTCAAATTTGTTTCCCAAATAAACAATTTCCACATTACAGAAACACATAGTAAGTGCTATGAAGCAAGAGGAATTATCAATTTTCATGTCGTCCTTTCATACTGATTTTGATAACTCACCTTCGTAATTTTTGTTAATGATGATGATAATAATAATTAGTCTTTGGCACATTCTTATCTTTGGATTTACTTTTTATTTTCATAATGTCTACAGAAATACTGCATGGATACATACAATAGCCCTCATTTTTTAGGAAAGTAAAAGAACACACCAGTGGTAGTGACTGAGAAAATAAATGAGACCCAAATTTCAAACAAGCCACCTACTTCTCCATTAGGTCTCTGGGGCCACAGAACAGACCACTTTCGCCTTATGTGCATCTCTGGTAGGTTACTAACGAATCCACGCCAGGAAATCTACGTATTGCCTACTTCAGTTTCAAGCATGAGTGTAATTTTCTGTTGAGAAGCTCTGCCAAAGAAAGTGTGATCCTGGGAATCTTTAAGCAGAAAGCTAGTTTGGACTGGAGATCAACTTGAGTAGCCTACCAAATGACTCCTTTCCCCTGCTCCCAGATTGACTTCTAAGGTAAAGGATCCCTCCTAAGCCCAGGGCATGACACACAGAAGGGATCTACTTCACTCTTTCTCTTTGAGGTGGAGGTGACAAGAATGAATTCTAACCTCCCTCCTGAGTCCAAAGTGTGTAGCCAGATTTGTCATTCAGACCCTTAAATATTAATAGAAATTTCCTTTGGTAAAATTTCGAAAGAATGGCACATTTGGGTATTTACAAATTACTTCAATGTAGCTAAATACAATGAGTAGCTTGAGGAACATAGCATTCCCTAGTTATATGATTTGGAATTCTTCGGTCTTCTCATTTCAGACTATTTTGGTCTATGTCATCATAAAGGTACTAAACTCTGTCCTGACACCTGTGGTATTCTTTGTGACCCTTATGAACAGCATATAGATGAATATGTTGCTCACCCAACTTCCAGGAAATGGACTCCTAATGCCACACGCAGAGAAACTACTTGATCTTTATGCCCATGCCTTTCTAGGAAAATGTATAATGAGAATAAAGTCGCTGTGGGCCTCATTTTCTGCAAAACCATTTACCAATTGCCATCAAGAAAAGCCTTTCTGAACTCTATCAGTTTTGTGAAAATACTTTCTGATTAGTTGCTGCAAAAATAAGGGAAGTAATATAACTTTATACAGGAAATTAATGCACTATTATATACTATTTTCATGATTGTATTGTTTAAGTTAAATGCATTTTAGAAAGTTTTACACACTTACAGTATATAGGTTGTACTTGTACTTGATTAAATCAGCTCACGTTCTGTGGAGGACCCTTCAGGAGCCACCACAGGAGGTGGGTGGGGGGAACACTAATTATGGAGTTCCCAGGTCGTGCAATAACAGTATGTGTTACATACATACTATTAGCTATACATACTTGTGTGTGCATGTGTATACATGTATATAACAGTCCGTGTTATATATGTATCACAGTGTTTTAATCACGTTAGTTTCATTTTTATCTATTTCATAGATTGTGTTCATTAAAAACGTTATATGAAAAACTATTCTGCTGTTAAAATCTTTGAAAGCTCACTCTTTGCATATGTATGGTGCTGTTGGGAAAATAGAGTAGTTTGGTTAGGGCCCTTGCCTTGGGTCTGGCTGGGTGTGGTTCAGCATCATTTGTAAGCAAATTGAGTGTGGGGGGGAGGGGGAGTGGGGGGGAGAGAGAGAGAGAGAGAGTTTGTGAAGCGGGTGGGCTGGCATCTGCCTCGAGTGTCCGCCCAGCGCAGCCACGCTTTCCAACCTATGGCTCCAAGGACCTGTTGGCTGGTTACCTAGTTCATTAGACCTGCATGTAAAGGCTCTAGTGACCCAGCCTGGCATGTGAAGGGTTTGTGACCCAGTCTGTGAACCGCCTTGAGGGGTCTGGGAGCTCCAGACCCAGCCCTAGCTCAACCATCAGCCCAGTCAGTGCAGGATCACCAGCAAGTAAAAGAGCCGTGACAACTGGTGCGGTCGAGTAGCTAGACAATTGGTGTCATGAACAGGATTAAAAGTGCTACAACTGACGATGTTGACAGGATTCCAGACATTAGCAGTAGCTCTACAGGTGCTTATAGTAGTGACTACAAAATTTCATATGTATATATTTGCTCCTGCACAAGAAAGCGACTCCCTTTCATGTGGGTACAGTCTGATTTAGCATACTTCATTCCAAGTGCTAGTAACTGGGAAGGTAATCGATAAGGTGTGTGAAGACTGCCCGTAATTTGATTTTCATTGGCTACCTGTTTGTTACCAAAATGAGATTTTTTTCTTTTTGAACTAAATCCAATTCCATACCTAAGTAATTTATTTTTCACAAAGCACCTTTAGAACTTTTGTTTTTGAAATATCTTAAGCAGGTTCAGGTTTACTTATCTATTTTTAGACCCTGTCAAGTGAACCTTAAAATTATTTTATGTCAGTCATGGTGACTGTTAAAAAACAGCAAGGAAAAGATGCTGAGGTAGGAAAGGGCTTGTCCTCTCTGAAACTCCTCCTCTTTTGTTCACAAATGACCCAAAGAAGGTGCCCAGAACATTTGATAGGCCTGCTTAACTCTCTTTGGCCCCCCGGGGCAGTGAGGAAGGCTAGGTGCTACAGGCAAAGCTTCTCTGACCTTCCTGCTCCCTGTGCCTCTTTTTACTCTAATTAAGCCTATTACTTCTCAAAAGGAGGGACCACTGCTGTTCAAGTCCCAAAGCTGCCGAAATGAAAAAAGTTATAGTCTTTGTGACTGGCTCACTATGGTTCCCCTTTTCTAGATGAAGATACCGCTCGACTCTTTTTTTTTTTTTTTCTCTTTTTTTGCATAAGGCCAAGAGGAATGCTGAGCAGGAAAGTAATTTATTTTTAGTAGAAACATAGAGGAATATTCATCAAGGTTTAATAGGGTATAACAAGGAGTCTTAAGTCTTAAAGAATAAATAGTAGATACTATTGTTTATACCCTCAGGGAAGATGGCCTGAATGAGAGAAAAGAATCAGGCTTTGTAGGTTTTGCAATGATAATGTTTGAATGCTTACCAAATTAGAACTAAGTATGAGACAAAGGCTTTGAAGCCATATGGGAAAGCAATGTTACAAATGTGTCATTATTACTTATTACAAATTATAACTTGGCTCTACAAAGACATATAGAAACTACTTAATCTTGGGATAAGTCAAAAAGCACTTAGCAGGAACTGACCATGTGTACAACACCATGTTAGGGATTGTGAAGATTAAGAGAATCCCATCCCTGCCCTTAATATTTTTGTAATTTAGTAGGGGATATAAGCATGTAAGTCAGAATGAACAGACTCTAGAGACATGAAGACTAGTGAGGAATTAATATAGATTTTCAGGTAATATGAAATAAGAATGAATAAAAGAGACTTTCAGAGGAGGAAACCTATTTGGACGCATGGAGTGAAGAAGAAGACGAAGTACGATCTCCAGGATCACTCTTAGACTAGGGGGTGAGCGGAGTGATCACAGGACACAGGCAGAACACACGGAGGAGCAGGCTTGGTGGAAAGTGCAAGGAGAGGAGAAATAATTTTCACAAAGGCACTTAATATTATATTTACCTGTTCTTCATATCAATTTATTCATTTGTTCAATAAGTATTTACTGAGTGCCTTTTATGTACTAGACATGGTAACCCTCTCACGAAGTTTACAGTAAACTAGAGGAAGCAAACAAGTAAGTAAATACACAGATATGTAGTTAGAAAATGGGATAAATGCTATGAAGGGAAAGGAAAGGGTAAAAAGGGGGAAGGTACTTTAGATTGGGTGGTCAGGGACATCCTCTTGGATGAGGTAACATCTAATCTGAGACCCAAAAGATGAGGAGTTGGACAATCCAAGATTATTTTAGGCAAAAAGAACAACATGTATGAAGATCCTGGGGCCCATAAGAACATGTCTACTTTAGGAATTCAAGAACAGTGTGGAGTGAGGTGAAACTGGCAGACGTGCTAAGTTTCCAAAGGTAAACTCCATCTAAGTGAAGATGTCAAGTGTGTGTTAAATAGGAAGACAGCTTTCCAGAAGAAGCCATTGACCAGAAAGAGGAGGGAAGTTTACTAATAACAGAGGACTCTTTTGAGAAGACAACATATTTTCTGATTTTCATTTAACTGACATCACTCCTTTTCCTGTTTTAAAGCATCTCAGTAAAACAAAGCAGAACAAGGGTTCATTAAAGAAAAAGCAGGGGAAATCCTTCATCAGACAGTAAAGCCACCATGAGCTTTTTTAGTGGTGAGAAGGGAAAAAGCCATATGTTTAGAAAAACTACCTAAAAAAGAATACATATTTTTTTTAAGATTTGCTATTTCTAAGGTGAATGCAAAACTTTAAGTCTGCTATTTAAAACACAAAATAAAACTCACAGTAGCAATTTTCACAGTGATATTTTGATTAACATATGCATACCTTACAACTTAGAAGAGTTCTTTACATATCCATTTATTTCTTAGATATTTATTTCTTGAGATAGCTGTTATTATTTTTATTTTATAAAAGAGGAAACTGAGGCTCAGTAAGAAGAAAATTGTGTAGAATATTATACTAGCACATGGGTAGAGGCCAGATATTCCTAGAAACCCACATTTATTCCCTAAGACAGTTCCACATCACAATGAAAGTTTCAAGAGGAATCTTTCACAGAGATTTATTGTGATTAATATAAACTGTAACCTTCAAATGTGAGTACAGCCAAAATGAAACCCAATTAATACCTATAACATGTTAATGGCAAGTGGTGGTAATAGTAAGCCCCGTTTCACATATGGGGAAACTGAGGCAGAGTAATATGAAAAGACTTGAGCAACAGCCATACTAGCTTCCATCAAACTGCAAGATGGTGACTTCACCTTGTAGCTACAGATCTCTATAACAGATTAAAATATAAATATTTGAATATATTATATGGAAAACAAAAGGTAGAAACCATCGTTTCACTATGCTTCTGCAGTATGCTTTTTTGAGGATATAATTTATAAACTGCTTTTTAGATCATCAAATGGTGCATCAATAAAGTAGAAAGTAACTAAAAAGTTTAAGAAAATATATAAAATCATCTTGCTATGCCTAGTATTAAATTAGGGACACTACTTTAAATCTAATCTTTACTACATGGAACAACAGAATGTAGATTTTTACTTTCTTGGATTATGTTCAGATTTATAGATTCATATAATGAAAACAAATTTCCTCAAATTAATTTCAATGGAAAACAGAATTTCCTTACTTAAATTCCAAAACCATAATACTAAATTTTATTACATTTTCTTCACTAGATATATGAGAATATATGGAAGAAAGATCATTAGAGAGGAAAAACATTTAGAAACAATTTAGAAGGGGTATACATTGGGGGTGAGAAGGAGTAAAGAGGCTCAATATTTTTATTTGTAATAGGTAGTGAATATTAACTAAATTATACTGACATTGGCCAAAAGGATTGTTTAAATATTAAATGTACACCAACTAGCAGAAAAAAATATACTTGAGATGGGAACAATTTAATTATAAGGCCAAACTTGGGAAAGAGCCAATCACGCAAACAAACTCACAACTTAAATAAATGTTTCCCATGGTTTCATTTATATCAAATAGGCTAATGTGCGGAATTAACCTATTGCTAGGCATTGGCATTATTGATGAGTCTGTGTGTAACTATTAATCAGTTTGTTTCAGAGAGACAAACTACTGCTTTAATTTGTTTTCTGAAATATACTGAGATCTGACTTTCCTTCCTTTCTCTAACATAGATTTCATGTACAGCTTTGGCATGTATTGCAGCTGCTTAGCTAAAGCTGTGAGCTTCAAAAATAATCTTCTAACAGGCTATGTGGGATCATACTTATTAGAGAAAGCTCTATTCTGAAAACATGTTTCTTTATTGCTTACACTTATTTAGCTATAACTGGATCCTTGTCTCCGGTTAAATTTACTTCAGATAGTTATCTCAATTCTTCCTTTTCTTTCTCTCCTGCTAATTGTGTGTGCTAAAAATAAGGCTCCATGTTGGCACAATGCCCTTTTGGCTAATGCAAATAAATGGAAGATTGTATTCCTGTAGATCCCTGATGTGCCAGGCAAGGTTAAAGCTCCATTCTCATAAGAAAACTAAGCCTTTTAAAGTCATCCCAAGTTTGATTTATTCTTTGCATTCGCTGTTGTTAGGTATGGCCAATGGGACTGGCCAGCTCAGAGGAATAACAAGAGCTATGGAGCTCCTTTCTAAAATCCTGGTACAGATCCAGTTCTTCCTGATAATGGCTTAGAAAATGTAAAGACTTGATGGATTAGAGATTGGGCGAAAGGGAGATAGAGGACAGATTTGAAGTTAGAATCCGTGGTCCACATTTGAATTGATAATTGTGCATAACTTTTGAATGACCATTAAGTTGAATGCTCATATTTTCTTTAGGGATGCCAGGAATGAACTAACCATGTGTCTTCATGAGGCAACCAGTATTGTCTCGCATCCAAGTGCTTGTGTGGTAAAAGATCTGGACTCCAGAAACCTACTTTCCCCTTTGAAGGGAAGAAAAATAAGAGAAATGTTAGAAATAATGTCAGTCTTTCTTTGGTTTGTCTCAAAAACATGAAACAGGATACTGTCATTGGTGTCACTTTCATTTTGTTTTTCTGAATGGCAACTTTTTGTGACAAGAGTTTTTAGTAGGAAGCAAACACAGCTCTTAGAGTACATATGGATAAATGAAATCTACTGATGTACTGAAATCCTCATATCACCTCCAACAAAATTTTCACTTATACTCATTCCTAAAAAGACAACAAATCTTATCTGTCTATACCTATGGTAACTGTCCTCCATTTATTTGTGAAATTATTCTCTCTCTCTCTCTTTAATTAAACTTGTATATTTTCCTTCACATGTCATCGTCTCTCTGGTTCACCTCATGTGCCTCTTTCTAGCTCATAGTTTCCTTCTTCCCTTTGCCAGTTCAGTGCTGTCTTATCAACTCTACAGAGTCACCTGTTCTGGTGCCTTCTCAGAACAACCCCATTGGATATCACACATTCATGGGACTATTAGGCATACTGAAGAATGGATTGCTCAAAGCATATTGCTTTTATTTCTATTTTCATATATATGTGGTCTTCATGTAGTTTTATTTGTAATTGTAATGTAGATATATGAGGGTACTTCAAAAAGTTTATGGAAAAATAGAATTAAAAGATTCTATTTAAATTAAAATATTAACATTCTATGAAATTCTTTTTTTTTTTTTTTTTTTAAAAAGATGACCGGTAAGGGGATCTTAACCCTTGACTTGGTGTTGTGAGCACCACGCTCAGCCAGTGAGCAGTTTGGCCATCCGTATATGGGATCCGAACCCGGGGCCTTGGTGTTCTCAGCACCACACTCTCCCGAGTGAGCCACGGGCCGGCCCTTTTATGAAATTCTAATTAAAAATAGAATTAAAAGAACCTTTCCATGAACTTTCCACGTACCCTCATATTTGTCTGTTCTTTTATATGTTGAGAGATTTATAAGCTGAGAGATGGTCAGAGATCTATATTTTAATTGACTTATTCCAGGACTTCCTTGGTACAGTGCTCTTAGATTCAGTTGGTTTGTTTGCTGTTCACTTTGAGAGTTGACTATGTTTGGGGATGTTTATAACAGTAGTGAAATTATCAAAGCCTACATGGCAGAAAGAGGCAGAGGAAACATTAATATATAATTAATGAATTATAATTTGCCTTCTAAGCATATTCACAAATTTAACTGTAATTGGGTAGACTACGTAGGGTTTTATAATATATTAAATGCAAAAAAAAAAAAAAAACCCAAAAAACTCAAAGAAAACAAATGTAAAATGTATTACTTTTATAAAACCGAAGTCACTGTCACAAATACATATTTCAGTTCCCAAGAAGAAAAATAAAGTATTCATAGAGTTATGTTAAAGAATGATATCTCTGGATTAAAAATCATGGTATGCACAGAATGACCTCCCGGTTAGTTTTAAAGAACAAAGCAATGTGAATGATCAAAACAATAGTCCCCAGATCTATTTTGTATCTAGCATGGTCCCTGGCTAGATACAATAGTACACCAGCTATAGCAAATTGTACAACAGGCAAAGTTTGAAGGCAAGCTTATTATTAATTTAGGTTTTTCTTTTTAAGTAATTGAAAGATATTTCTTATCATCAGGTGTAAATCAGCATAAATCACCTATAGACATTTAAAAAAAAATTACAGAGGAGAATACATTCTATAATTGTTGAATAAACAGAAGAATAAAGGTAGAAACCACCTGGTCATCAAAATAAAAAGCTATAAAAACAAACAGCTGTTTCAAAAGTTTTAACTAGAGATGACCAACTTTGAAGCCCTTGAAATGATCCATTTGCCAGATTGATTAGGGATCACCCCAAATTTCATCTTGGCTTCACAGCTCCATGTTAATTTCCTTCAGGCACCAGAACACCTAAGACCAATCACTGCTCTGGGCAGGTCAGAGCTGTCTGGAAAAGAGAAATCCTAGCTCATAACTTTAGCACTGTGTTTCTTCAGGCTACAGCAGCTGATGTTGACCATGCTTGCAATGCATCAATGTCACAATGTTACTTATAATTGTGAAAATCCGGTGAGGTAGGCAAACATTTTTGAAGGCTAAATATTACTACTTTAACTTTAGATTGTGTTAGAACCACCTGGATGGGCCAGCATGAGGCCTGAGCTAGGCATTTCTAATAAGCTCCCTGATGATGCCTTTGCTGCTGGTCTCAGGACCCTACTTTGAGTAGCAAGGGTCTAAATGATCCCTGAGCTTTCTGGAATATCACTGATATTCTGAAAAAATCTTTGTTCTCTTAGATCTCAACATGCATCATGTACAAATATTGCTATTTTTCTTGGGTTTTTGATACTTATGTGCCTCTATGTTCAACCTGAGTTCTACCGATTTGATAACAGAGAATTCCTTTCAGTTTAGCTGTCAAATGACTAACTCTCTCACTCTTTATGAACTGATCCAAGTGTTCTTTCCCCCTGAAGTATATCAGTGGGTTTTACTAGAGCAATAAACAATTCCCTTTTAGCTTTAAATTTTCTATTTAAAATTCTAACACAAAGTAATTTGCATTATGTAAATAGAACATTTTGCTGGTTCACACACACACAAACCAAGTGATTACTCGAAGGAACACTTGCTCTTCTTTGCAATAAGCAGCCTTTCTGACCAGGTAGATTTCCCTCTACTTTAGCAGTTCTGGTCTGTCTTACATGCAAGGAAAATTATTTTCTTCATTCCTCACTTCAAAAATTAATTCATTAAGTAGATCTTAGTTTTGAGACAAATGGTGGCAGATTTTTAATGCAAAGCAAATCTTTATTGATTTATAGATTTTTGGCTGATAAAGAGTTAATGGGTTAAAGAATAATAATCACAAATCTAGATATAGTGAAATTACCACCATAAAAACCTGGATTTGCCAAATATAACCTTGAAATACAAAACAGTCTGTTTATGCAGTCTGCAAGGCAAATATTGCAGGACTTATTTTGCCCTCTGAATACATTTGTGAGTTTGTCATAGAAATTCTGCATATCTATCAGTGAGAGAATTAGTTCTTGAACTTAATTGGATTAAATGGATCTGCAGCACAGTCCACGTGAATACTGAGGAGCTCTCTTGAATGATTTATTGGTGGCTTCACCCTTCATCATAAGAATAAAAGTGTTGCTGAAAGATCTTTTGGATTAATACATATTAACTACTTTTTAATTTTTTTTAAGTAGAGTCTCCTTTACCTCAAGGGCTAGTAAACACAAAGCGTACGAATATCTTCTGGTACTTGGGAAAGTCTGTGCACTTATAAAATTGTGCGTTCCTTTAAGCTTATGAAAGTCTGAATGTAAACTTTTTTGTATCCTTTCTCATTTTCAAGTTGGACAGCTGTTTTAGTGGACTCTGGGCTGTATGTCCTTAAACTTGAGGCAGAGACTACAATTTCATGACATTCTGCTCAAGTTCTAGTTGAAAAAAGGAAAGCAGGCTAGAAAAAGAAACACACACTGAGAATGGCTAGATAAGTTTCCAGGGAAAATATTTTAAGCAAACGGCACCCAAGACAGGTTATATGTTTATTTATGGGAAAAACTTCCACATCTTCCATTACGCACTAAAGGGAATGAATGCTGATTATGCTCCTGTCCCTGGAACTGTATGCATTTAAATTAAAAATATAGGAAGTACAGTTTTACATGGAGGTGGGATCTATTGACTGTGTCAGTAAGAGCAGCGTTTTCATTTTTCCTTTTATAATAGAAGTCATTGTGTGTGTTCAGGATGGATTCTCGGTCTTTATTAATCTCAGCACTGAGAGCATTTGGGATTTTAAAAGCTATTGATGTTTTAAAAAAGATCATAGTCTTTTTCTATAGTATCCTCAACTTCTATTTCAAATCTGTCATAAAATGGGTACTTAGAGCAGAAGAGACCAACACTGGTTGATGCTCTTGAGGCACCTTTTTAATGTGTCTTTAAAAATTTGGATACTTCTTTATGTTTAAGGAATAAAAAAATCACCTTATTTTAATGATTTTTCTTTACTTTTTTTCTCCCTTTTCTTTCGGCAATTTGACAAACAAGAACTTCAATTGTGGCTAATAAAGGTCACAAAATGGGAACTTTTAACATGTCCTTCATTTGTATATTCTCAAAAGGCCTCCCAAGTAATCCATTTTCCCTTCACTCACCATTTTAGATTCACTTGCCTCTGAATCTTACTGCCTTCTCTCCTGAAGCAGCTAAGTTTTTGTTGGCCCCTGGAGTGAATTGCTCCAAATTAACCACTCACTTATGTTACTAATGTCAATACAAAATGAATCCTGAAACAAAACGGATGTTTTCATTTTGTTATTGTATGAGATTATTTTATACCTTGGCATTTGAGAAAAAAACACAAAATGTAATGAATGCTATTTCTCTTTCTATATACATATCATGTAGCAAAACCTATGAACACTTTGCTTGTATTTATAATGATTCTGCCCTGAGCAACAAATGGTGCCACACTGCAAGAATATAAAGCAAAAGATGACAATAAAAAATACTTTTTAAAATGGAGAACCCATTTGCTTTCTTTCCTTGATATGTAACCTGGGACTAAGAGAAACTCCACACGTGACCTCAGTTCTCAGTCGTAACTGATCGAATGAGAAAAGTATGATGGGATGATGGGGGCCTTATGATCAATTATAAAGAGTAGTATAAGAATGTGGGCAAATATGAACATACTAAAAGTAATTTGGTAGTGGTCACAGGTATAGCTGTGGAATAAAATTTTATATTAAATTTAAAGGCCAGAATATATAGTCATGAAAAATCACAGAGAATGCATGTATGCAAAGGTCCAAAACATGCATGTGGGTTTGCATTTGGATTTATGGGTGGGAGGGTGGGGCATATTTGACAGTTAATGTTACTTAAAACTTGGCAAAATTACTTCATGGTAATTTTGTGGTTTAAGTTAATAAAGACATTTCTTAACCTCTTTCTGAGATAGCAGCAATGTACGCATTGGCAGCTTTGTAATTTATACTCCACTTATTCTAGAAAGGTTTATCAGCTTGTTCTTACTAGGCTAGATATAAAACAAAATGGCTATAAGCAAACAAGAGTGTTTCAGAAACACTCCCACACACTTATTTTTTTTAAAAAAACTAATAGTTTGTCTATGAAAAGATAATAGTATCCTTTAGAAAAGATATTATAGCACATCTCCAGATTAAGTACATTTTGGATGTTAAAAGAGATTGTGAATTTTGTCTCTGAGGATGTATAACAAGAAAAATAAAACAACATTACAAAACACAGACTTAATTTTGCAGTGATTCTGCTATAATCTTTTGACTTGTAATAAGAAAAAATGGATCTCATATTATTAAAAGTTTGAATTATTCCAATATTTATTTTAAATATTGCAATACTTTGAATATTTTGAAAAGTTTTAGGATGGTTTTGGGTGGAATAGGAGGGAAAAAATTCTATGAATTTTACTGCAAAGGTGCAAAGGTTATTAAAATTTTTGAGTTTTCCTTTCCAGTCAATTTAAGTAAGTATATGATTTGCATACTTGCTTGCATTGAGTTATAAAATTTGTATTGTTTTCTGAACTTAACATTAGGCTGTACTTACAACTCCATGTTTTCTACTGAGTCTTTTTATCCTATCACTTTAAAGGCTGCAATGAATATTTTTAAATATATGATTTTTTTCTTAAGGCTGCATATTAAAGTTATTAATATTTGAATTAATATCTCAAGATCAGACAAAAAATTAAAAATTATTTGTTTAACAACCACATAATATAATCCAAAACTGTACATATGCATATACATAAACATATACATGCTTCATCAAATATTTCTTTTTAAATTATTATTATTTTTAATTGACACACAATAATTATACATATTTATGGGGTAGAGGGTACAGATATCTCTTTGACATACTGATTTCCTTTGGGTAAGTATCCAGTAGTAGAATTGCTGGGCCATGAAAGTTCTATTTGCAGGTTTTGGAGAAACCTCCGTACTGTTTTCCACAATGACTGTATTAATTTTCATTCCCACCAACAGTGTGTAAGAGTTCCCTTTTCTCTGCATCCTCACCAAAATTTGTTATTTTTTAGCCTTTTTGATAATAGCCATTCTAATTGGGAGAAGATGATAGTTCATTGTGGTTTCAATTTTTATTTGCATTTCCCTGATGATTACTGATGTTGAGCATTTTCTCAGATGCTCTTTGGCCATTTGTATGTCTTCCTTTGAGAAATGTCTATTTAGGTCATTTGTCCAATTCTAATCAAATTGTTTGGTTTTTTGTTATGGAGTTGTTTGAGGTTCTTATATGTTCTGGATATTAATCCCTTGTTGGAAGAATAGTTTGCAAATATTTTCTCCCATTCTGCAGGTTGTCTCTTCTTCACTCTGTTGATCGTTTCCTTTGCTGTGGAAAAGCTTTTTAGTTTGATAAAATGCCATTTGTCTATTTTTGCTTTTGTTGCCTGTGCTTTTGATGTCTTATTCATAAAATCTTTGCCCAGATCAATTTCCTGAATTGTTTCTCCTATGTTTTCCTCTAGTAGTTTTCTAATTTTAGATCTTACATTATTCTTTAATCCATTTTGAGTTGATTTTTGTATATGGTGAGAGATATGGGTCGAGTTTCATTTTTCTATGCATGGATCTCCAGTATTCCCAGGACCATTTATTGAAGAGACTATACTTTCCCCCAATGTATGTTCCATTGTACATATGCATTCTATTGTGCATAAGTACAATAGAATAGTATTGTACATATATCTGTAGTAAATATGTATTCTATTAATGTATATTCTCTTGTACATATGAGGTACTTCAAAAAAGTTCATGGATGATTTGTATTATACTTAAGTCTATTTTTCTACTGTCTTTTTGAAGTACCCTTGTATATTCTATTGGGCATTTGTATCATATGTTGTATTGTACATATTCATATGCATAAACATATACGTATACGTTCTTCATAAATATTTGTGAAAGGAAAAAGTGATTATGGTTGTAATAAGAAAGGTGGTGAGATATTTGGTACATTTGGCATATTTGGTCAGAAAAGGACAACTTTCCACTATATATCAGTATATACAAATATATGTATATATATTTTCGTATTGTTTGACTTTCCATAAATCATGAATAAATATTATCCAAAATTATTATCTAAACATGTATCCATTTTTTAAAAAATCAATTGACAATCATCATTGTAATAGAAATCAAAAAAACTGTTCTCTTAAAAGGCTTTACTATGGTAGAAGCTTAAATAATGTATGTTAAAAATATGGGTACATAATTTTCACATTTTTACAATTATAACCTTTGTGAAATTGAATCTCATTTCACAAGCAATATATATTTAAGATACGATAATGTTTGTTTTTCTTTCAAGGATTGTTACAATTTGGTGATTTGTACAATCAAAAATAGTTTGTAATTGAGGAAATACAATCATAGTTTTGACAAAAAAGACAAATTACAATTTAGCCTCCCTATTAAGCTTTTTTGTGTTTTTAAAAAAGATATTTCACATTGTTTAAATATATGTAGTTAACTTCAGCAAGATATCAAATCTGAAGCTCATCATTCCAATATAAAACATTAATCATGATTGAATTACGAAACAGTACATTTTTATGGCATATAAAAGAGTGGAACAAAGATGACAGGAAGAATTTGGAGCATTAAATGTCAGGAACAGTATTTTCTCAGGGAAGTTATTATCAGGTCGAGATCTCTATCTCTTTATTTAGGCCAGAAAAATCCATTTCACCATTTTTTGATTTTTGAATACTGATAAACACAACTGTAATCTCTCCCTTATGTTGGTTATTTGGCTCTTTTGTTGAATTTTTAGAGGACAAAGAATTTAAGAATATAATTTACATGTTTAATCTCTGTTGATTTTTCTTCCCCATTTTTCACTTTGTACTGTCTTTTCATAGAATAGAAAGGTGTACGTTTAAAAATAAGAGTAAGATCTGGAAAAAAGTTTCTATGTGAAGATATGTTAATTGCAGTTTACCGTTTAATGAATCTTTCTT
Organism: Cynocephalus volans; assembly: GCF_027409185.1. Taxonomy (NCBI): domain Eukaryota; kingdom Metazoa; phylum Chordata; class Mammalia; order Dermoptera; family Cynocephalidae; genus Cynocephalus; species Cynocephalus volans. Next base: position 98,786,623 of record NC_084460.1, on the reverse strand, counting down.
CAAGAAGTACTATTAGTTAAATTAATTGATTATAGCTATAATGTCAGTGCCTGTATAATATTAGAAAAATATATGGGTGAGGGAGTTTGGATGTATTGTCTTCCCAGAACACATGTGGAAATTTGATCCCCAGTGTGGCAGTGTTGGAAGCTATTTGAGTTACGGGGGTGGATCCCTCATGAATGGATTAATGCTCTCTCCCTCGCTCGCTCGCTCACTTGCTTCTTCTTGCCATGTGATCTGCTTGTACCCGCTGGCTCCCTGCCACTTTCCACCATGAGTAGAAGCAGCCTGATGCCTGTGCTAGATGCAGCTGTCCCAGAATCATAAGCCAAATAAACCTCTGTTCTTTATAAATTACCCAGTCTTAGGAATTCTGTTATAGCAACACAAAAACAGACTAATACAGAAAATTGGTACCGAGGAGTGGGGTGTTGCTATACAGGTACCTGAAAATATGGAAGCAGCTTAGGAAGTGGGTAATGGGCAAAAGTTGTAGGAGTTTGAGGACTTAGAAGAAGACAAAAAGATGAGGAAAAGTTTGGAACATTTTAGAGACTGGTTAAATGGTTGTGACCAGAATGCTGATAGAAATGTGGACCATGCTGATAGTAAAGGCCATGTGGATGATGAAGTCTTAGATAGAAATGAGGAACTTATCGGGAATTGGACAAAAGATCACCCTTGCTACACCATAGCAAGGAACTTGGCTGCATTGTGTACATGCCCAAGGACTTTGTGGGAATTAAGAGTTGTGAAACAGAATGTCTGACGGAAGAAATTTCCAAGATGCCCTATTGTGCCCAGGATGCAGGACTTGGGAGTCAAAGAAGATTATTTTGGAGCTTTAAGATGTAATGTCTGCCTTGCTGGGTTTTGGACTTGTTTGGGGCCTGTTTCTCCTTTCTTCTGGCCTATTCCTCCCTTTTGGAATGGGAACGTGTACCCAATGTCTGTTCCACCCTTGTATCTTGGCAGTAGATAAATTTGGTTTTGATTTTTACAGGTTCACAGCTGGAAGGAGTTTTGCCTTTGGTCTCAGATGAGACTTTGGACTTTTAAGTTGGTGCTGGAGCAAGCTAACACTTTTGGGACTGTTGGGATGGAATGATTGCATTTTGTATGTGAGAGGGACATGAGTTTTGGGGGGCCAGGGGCAGAATGATAGAGTTTGGATGTGTTGTCCCCCCAGAACTCATGGAAATCTGATCCTCAATGTGGCAGTGTTGGCAGCTGTTTGAGTCATGGGGGTGGACCCCTCATGAAATCCTCCCTCCCTCCCTCCACCCCCCTGCCTCCTCTCTCTCTCTCTCTCTCTCTCTCTCTCTCTCTCTCTCTCTCTCTCTCTCTCTCTCGCTTCCTCTCATCATGTGATCTGCCTGTACCCGCCTGCCGCCTGCCGCTTTCCACTGTGAGTAGAAGCAGCCTGAGGCCCTCATCCAATGCTGCTGTCCCAGAATCATCAGCCAGATAAACCTCCTTTCTTTATAAATTACCCAGTTTCAGGTATTCTGTCATAGCAACACGAAAATGGACTAACACAGTACCCAATTATCTGAAATTGTTAAGGAACTCACTATTTCATGCCATTATTTCTTCCCACAGCACATCCCACACAAAAGTACTAAATTAAAAAAAGAAAAACTTTCTAAAATGTGTGAAAAATGTTCCTGCTTTATGAAATAGTGAATTCTAATCATAACAATGATAATAATTTAGCAGAAGCATCCCCTTTTTTTATTCACTGTCCTGCAAAATACAACATGATATTTTCCTTTCAGAAGCTGTTTGTCCCTCCCTAGAATCAATGGTTCTTGATTCTGCTTCTGTTGTTGCTGTTTTTCATAACACGTAGCTAGTCTGCTAGTCTGTTCTTGTCCCCACGACCTAGCTGTCAGCTTTCTCTCCTCATTCATGTCAGTGATAGTGCTTCTATTGGCCACCATCTTTTCTTCTATTCCTTGTTTTCTGTGGTTATGAGGGGGAATAAAATCCCTACATTAGCAGGGTATTAATATTAGGTGCAAAATAAGAACAATTTCTCTGAGTGAGAGCTTGAGAATACTTAAAGAATGAATTACATGAGCGTAGGTGTATGAACTTTCTGACATCGATTTTTTATATATTCAAAGACTTAAAAATCCAAATTTTTGACTATATTCCAAATAGTTAAGGATGTTAAGTTACTTCAATTTATGAAATGTTATCACAAATTTTAAGTTAAATTCTAGGTTTTAACAATGTGTTTTCAAAGAACACTGAAGGTTAGGTTGTCCTAAATTTTGAATGTGTTTCTAATTAGAAATTTAATCATTATAGCTAGTATGTATTGACTACTTACTATGTGCCACACATTATTTTAGTTGCTTTATTTACATTAGCACATCTGTTCCTTACAACAGACTTAACAATCTTAGCTCATAAGTTAAGACTCTAAGTATGCCCATTTTATAGATGAAGAAATGGAGGTGCAGAGATTTGAGACAGCTTTTTGGAGGGGAATCACCATTTAAATTTAGTCACTCTGTATCCAGAATCTACATTCTTAGCCTCTTTGCTATACTATATAACTTGATATTAACATACGTTCATCTAGTACATATGTTACCTTCTAACGTATGCTATTAATTAGCTATTAACATATAATATATGTTATTTATGGACATAATCTATGTTCTTTAAAGAAAAATGTAAATGAAATTTAAAGTAGAAAAAAAGACCAGAAATTCTGCCACACACATGAAAATAAATCTTGTTAATATTTTGATATATTTTCTTATTTAAAAAAGTATAGCTTTCTAAAAGAGAGTTCCAGTCTTTTTGATATGTCCTGCTGTCTGGCGACGCTAAGGACTACTGCGAGGCCCGGAATCCTCACAGCACCAATTGTCTAGCTCTTAATCCCGTTCGTGATGCCAATTATAAAGTTAGGTGACTACGCTAGTTGTTGTCGGCAATCCTGCACCGACTGGGCTGATGGTTGAGCTAGGGCTGGGTCTGGAGCTCCTAGACCCCTCAAGCCCATTCACAGACTGGGTCACAGACCCTTCACATGTCAGGCTGGGTCACCAGACCCCTCCACACCAGGCTGGGTCACCAGACCCCTTCACACAGGTCTATGATCTAGGCAACCGGCCACACCGTCCTTGGAAGCTGCAGGTCTGGAAAAACATGGCCGTGCAGGGCGGGCACCTGAGGCAGTAAAAACCAGCCAAAGTGGCGCCACCTTGCAGGTGCACCTACTCCACCCACACACGCAATGTTTACTGAACCACCCTGAACCGGCTCCGAGGGAGGGGAGCCTGACCAAACTGTTCCATTTTCCCAACACCTGTATATTCTTTTATACTATTTACTGTTACATATTAAGCTCTTCTCCAATCAATTATATAGTCTTTTTGATCATTACTTTTTAATGGCTGAATAACATACCACTGTTTGCATTTAAAATGGTCTCATTTTAAACCAAAAGTCATAGAAAATGATTGCTAAAGCTAGCATCAATAAGCCTGATAAAATATCAATCATCTCTCTTTAAGTAATTACTTTGTTTTTTAATGCGTTTTTGCTGGCCCTGTGATCTAAATAAGGTCTTAGATAAAAGAATATTAGGATATGCATAAAAAGAGTGAGGGGTGGGTAGTCATATCAAGAAGATACTGGAAATATATGTATACATCTTACATAAATATGTGGTTTGTCTCATCAGAGAATCTTCACATGAAAGTCTCTAAAGTTGCTTGATATTTTCTCTTTAAATAGAGAAGCAGATCAAAAGTATACTTTTAATAATGAAATCTATTTCTTACACCTTTATTTTAATGCAAATCACCAGGCAAGTAATAACAATGTAGCATGTAGCCATTGTACATTATTTAGTGTTAATCTTGCAGCCTAAGTAACTCCTACTAGAACCCTCAACTACTCTCTCATTTGGATAAAGTGGATAGCAGAAATGTCCTTAAATTTGGTTAGATAATTCAAGATGAGTGGTATTGTCTTAATCCCTATAAAATCTATATGTTGAAAAACCTAATCACCAATGTGAATTTCTATAATTTAAGTATCCCTTTTCCCCAAGTCATAAAATAAATATAATGCATGCTTTTCCCCTTTCAATGCATACCAACATGGAGCAATGCAGACTGTTTCTTGTCCAGTTTTTAAGTTGTGTTTAAGTACATAGAAAAAGGATGTGGCTTACCCACTGATGAACATGATCTTTAAACTCGGCCACCCTCCCAGTAAAGCAATCGGATTTCTGACATTTAATTTTTACCAGACTATAGGAAAGGATTAATTTATTCTGTTTGTTATGATTGAGCATTTTGTCCTATTGACTATATATTTTGGATGTAAGCACTGGACAAATGTTTGACTGGACAGAAATTATTACGGGAAAGAGCCAAAAGAACAAGATGTAATATAAGGAGAGCACACACAGTCTTTAGCCAAATGCATTAACATTGCAATCTGACTAACAGATAAAGGGGAGAAATGTATTTATGTATACACACATACATGGACACACACATACACAGAGTTATATTATGATATTTGTTTCACTAAAATAATGAAGAAAATATAATCTTCATTTACAGAAATTCAGCTAATATTAAAAGAATTAGTCTTTAGATTTGTAGTTTGGGAAAGGAGAGGGTAAATGCAAGATACTCCCAGAGTAGGAAGTTGCAAAGCATGACTGAAATAAAGTTTCTATAAAATTAACATGTCCAATGTTACTTCTAATGTGAAACAGCAGTAAACTAACTGCCAGTCCTTTTCTTTTTCAGAGACTATGGTGCAAAATAGAGAAAGGAATTTACATCCTTAAGATCACCTTATGAAAAAAGGACCATATTCTCAAAAACTGAACAATAATCCTAATATCATGTGGGCAGGAAATAGCAGAGTAAGTATTTAAGTTTTGGTCTTTCTGACTCCAAAGACTAAGCTCTTTCCATTAGGTCATTACCTTTTTTAATTTTTTTCTTTTTTTTTTAAATGTCCACATACTTTCTTGTAAGGAGGAATCCTATAATCCCATACACACATGAATAGGATGACAAAATTATGACAGTGTATGATTTTAGAGTTGCAAGGACCCGCAGACTCATCAAGTCTAAATTTCTGCCTAGAATCTTTCAGATGAATGATTGATAACTATTAATACTTCTAATAAATGCTACTAAAGTCTTACGTGTTTCCTAACTGAACAAACAGTGTGGATTCGAGGAAATATACTGACATCATGAAAGGAGGTGTTTTCAAACTTTGCTCCAAAAGAGAAAATCTAACACATATGCTAGTCATCCTTTTGCAACATTACATACTATAAATTAATTAGAAAAATGACCTATCTTACCTATGTTGTTCTCTTTAAAAACTTCATTAAATAGTAGTTCTTTTTCTAAAAATACAATCATGTCATCATATAGTATGATTTTTGAAATATTCTACTTATGAAGTTTTAGGAATATTGACATATTTTTTCCTCTGTAGGCAAAAGGCTATTTAGCATATACAGATAAACATTTAACTGGTTTTGTTCCTCCATCCCCCATCTCCAATGGATCAGCTTTAGGAAACAGTATTGTAATTCATTAGAGAGCAACTGCACATCCGTGAGATTTTTCTGGTTTTCATTCCCTCTAGAGACAAAAGTTTTGATATTTTAAGCTGTATAGAAATGTGCCTTCCTTGCCTGGTTACTTTTAACAAGAAAATTGAGCAAGGAAGATCAAGGTCTAACATATATCTATCTATATCTATATATTTTGTTCATGCTGTCCCAATATTTTCTGAGTATCATTTGCTACTATCTATATGATTAGTTTTACATTACCTACTCTATTATCACAACTTTAGAAAGTAAACTGCTTCTCTTAAGACAAGTTTCACTTAAAAACCAAGTTGGTGTGGCTAGTTCACAGATTTCAACGTTCTAGTAGTGCATTAAACCCTTGTAAAATTACTCAGGGTATCTAGGTTGATGCACCTGCATCTTAATGAAGCAGCATTTTCTAAGTAGTGTAATATTTCATTTCCTCTCATTTTAAAAGAGGGAGTAGATATTTTTTCTTGGGAAAAAAAAAATCTATTTTTCTCTGTGATTTGTCACTTGATGTGACTATATCAGAGTATTGATTTAAAAGCAAATAGGCATATAAGATACATAAAGTAAATTCTCTATTGATAATTAGTTTAAAATGTCCAGTTATTTAAACAAATCAGCATTCATTAATAGCTGTAGAGAATTCTGCATGTTAATTGTTTGTAAGCGGAACATACCAGGAAGTGCTTTGAACAGGAGAAATTTGAGTTATTTAGGAATCATTGTCAGTGATTTCCAAAGTCCCAAACAACCTCTATCAAGTGGTAGTTCTCTTTAAAAGCAACGTGGGGCACAGATAGAATAGCTTAGCCTTCTCCTGCATCCAAAATGTATAATCATCTGAACAGAGGAAATGGTATTAAGTACGAAATCTTCTTGACTCTCATGCTTATTCTATTTTATTTTTTTGGTTTAAAATATTGTGTCATCTGCCAGCCTTCTCCCTAGTATTTTCTCACTAAATGAAGTAAGACCTTGAGCCAAGAAAGGTCATGTCTTTCTCATCAAAATGCAATTTAGCAGTCCTTCCTTATTGGAGATTAGAAGCCACTGCTATTAAAGAGAGCTGTTAAAGGTATATTAGCACCAAATTGAGGCTCTTTCATGCCTCTACTTAGAATTATGAAAAAAAGATGGGTGGAAACTATTTCCAAAACATTTTTTGCTGAAGGGATAAATAATTCTAATGAAATTATATTATTTATTGATGACCTGTGATATATGAAAGACTTTATTTTTATTTTTTTGTCTTTTTTTTGTGTGACCGGTAAGGGGATCGCAACCCTTGGCTTGGTGTCTCCTGCACCACGCTCAGCCAGTGAGCACACGGGCCATTCCTGTATAGGATCCGAACCTGCGGCAGGAGCACCATTGCACTCCCAAGCACCGCACTCTCCCGAGTGTGCCACGGGGCCGGCCCAAGACTTTAAATACATCATCTATAGTCTTCCCCAGGTAGACACTATTTTCTGCATTTCCACATGTGGAAAAAAAGGATCAGAAACTTTAAATTGGTTAGTTATAATGATACCAGGTAATAAAGCCTGGCTTTGGATTTAAACTTTGAATTTTTGGTCTTCCTGATTTAAACGTGTGCTTTTTCTGTACTATGATATCTTTATTTTTGAGTCTCCAGAAACTTCACTTTACAAAAATCAGTATGAACAGAAAAAAATAAAAAAATAAAAGAATTTTATGGTTCTACTATGGGAACTCAGCCAGACCTACGGAGACCTTCTTGAATGGAGCAGAATGCTAAGCTCACCTGCTTATTCCATGACTTGCTCCTTGCATCTACTTCACAGCTTTGAAAGAAGATTTAGCTTTTGTGGGGCCTGAATTTAAACACTTTCGAGTACCTTTTTTAAGAAAAAGAATAAAAATTCAAACACTAAATTTGGGACAAAATAAATATTTATTTAGAATGAGAAAATAAAACACAACAAATATTGAAATCTTGGAGATTCTGAGATCTCTGTATACGATTTGCCAGAAATACTTACAAACAAATAGTTCATGAACCTGCATGCCCCTCTCAACCTAGAACACTATATACCTTCCACTAACTCCCAGTATTCACAGGGGCCTATGCAAGTAAGAGGCCCTGAATATTAAGTTCTTTAGCATCATGTACATTGCCTTTGAGTGTGGATGACTCAAATGTACTTCAGTAATATTACAGGTTATTCCTGGTAATAAATCTTTGGGCTTTCAATCATAAATCCACAACCACTGATAGTTGTAGAAACACCTGTATGCACATACACACACGAACACACACACACACACACACACACACACACACACACACACACACACACATTATGGTCCCAGAGGAGGGAAGAACAATTAACTTTCACAGCTTCAGGAAAGGTTTGATAGAAGGTAATTTAATTGGGTTGTGAAAGATGTATAGGAGTTTGCTAGGCAAAGAGAATAGAGAAAAGCATTCCCAACGAAGATGAAAGTTTTGGCTGAGCACAGTGGAACACTGTCTGGGCCTTCTTTGATCCATCCTGAATCCTCAGGATCTGGTGTGGATCTGCACTCATTGTGAGTGTTCAGGAAATCTCAGTGAGGCTTGAATAGAGTGATGGGAAGAAGGCTAAGGCTTTATTTCTATACACCCCCTGTCTTGGGCTGAATGTTCCCCCAAAACTTAATCCCACTGTAACTGTTGAGGGTTGGAAGTCCTATTTAGTTAATTGACAGGTGTGGCATTGAAGAGGTGATTAGATTGTAGGACCATGCCATACCGAATAGACTAAAAATGGTGGTCATGGGCATGGTTTGAAGGGCTTTAAAAGGAGAGTGAATGAGGTTAGTCTCTTTCTCTTCTGTCACTGTCACTACCACCAAGGCTCTCACCAGATGTGTTCCCTGGACTTTGGACTTCCCAGCCTCAGAAGCTGTAAGCAATACATTTTGTTTTCTTTATAAAATACCCAGTTCTCTGTGTTTTGTTATAAGAAACAGAAATGGACTAATACACCCATAAAGCAGCTAAATCAATAAAAGAAATTGGGTCTAATGGTTAAAGACCGGATCTTAAATATATTTTAAAATTCAGAATCATGCAATTGCCTGTATCACATCTAAAAATAATTATTTTAAAATGACAACACATCTTGCTTTAAAATCACTAATCAAGTTTTGGACATGAAATATTACATATATTGAACAAATAATTAATAAAAATTATAATTTAATTGAGTTAGCAACTGCAAGGTAATTGAATGATACAGTGTGGGCAAACGTAAAATAAAGTGCTATTGCTTAGTTTAATTACTAAGTTGGACAGTGTTATGCTGGCAGCGATTCTTCATAAACAATGTAAAGTACACTTTAAGTATTACATTAGCTATTTCCATGCATAATTTTATACAGATAAAGTTAATTAAAGCAATAAATTAAAATAATAATAGCTTATTTTCAGTTCCACCAAGATTTATATCTAAATACTAAGTACTGACTTCCACGAGAATCAATTATTCACATATGGATTATTTTCATGTCCTCCTTTTTTTTTTTTTTCTTTTGAGCTTTAATGGTAAAAAATAAATATCTTCAGGTAAATTTGGTTTTTGCCTAGGGCACTCTTTAACACAGAAATTATTACCAGGCTTACTGTTAAAAACTGAGGAAAGAGTCATACTAATTTGCAGATATGTCTACTTCTATGTGGCTCCATTTTGCCCTCAATTAGGATGTGTAATTCCTGGGCAAGTCATACTGTCAGCGTGAACATCAGAAGCAAATTTTGATTCATTTTGTGACATTTTCAATCATGTCTGGCATTTACTTTAAAGAACCACTTCATCAAAATTGTTTCTAATCTAGGGGCTCTGATTATCATTTAAATTGATTTGTTATTTATTGATTGATTAAGGATCACAATCAACCAATATTATGCATTTAAAATTATTATTTTCATGTAATAACTTATCTTGACAGTATGCCTCCTTGAAATAAAGAAGTATTGATTGTACCATAAGTTTTCCCAGATCCTAGGACATGAAAATATATTTCTTTTCAAATATTAATAATATTGTATTTATTTTTAGAAGAGTTAAAAATTAACTATTATATTGTAAGAAAACGCTTTAAATGCCACCCAAATTTGGGATGCAAATTAATGGTGGATTCTGTACTCCTCTGTCAAATGCACTGTCATACACTGTTGGTGGGAGTGTAATTTGTACAGCCACTATGGAAAACAGTATGAAGGTTTCTCAAAAAACTAAAAATAGAACATATGATCCAGCAGTTCTACTACTGAGTATTTGTGTAGCTCCTATAGCTCATCCAAAAGTGTGTTAGCATCACTCCGTGAGATATCTGGGTTAATTAACCTTGCTCTGGTTCCACAGCACTAAATTCAGGAATGTACTTGCTCCAAGTAAGGTAATCTTGGGAAGACTAAGACTGGTGGATTCGTAGTTTATTCAGAATTAAGTGAGCAAGGTACTTACCACACACCAGCAATCATACTGTGCACTGTACAACCCTAAGATTGATAAGAAGCCCCTGGCTCAGGTTTGGTGGTGGCCAGCGTGTATCCAAGCAAGGCTGTGTCTCAGCCTATTTAACCCATGTGTTAATAAGGCTGGGTTGAAGGGAGCAGTTGAATACGCAGAAGGTTTGATGTGACCTTTACTCACCGAGAACCATCCACAACTATGTTTCCACTTGTGAGTGGTCAACGGGAAGCACAGCAGCTGAATGTCGCTGCTGTCTCTGCTGTCAGCTTTCATTGTGCTGACTTCCCTTTCTTTCCTCTAGAGAAGGAAACCACATGTGATCTGTCAAAGTAATATCCATGTCTGATCCTCAGTATTATGACCTGCATTCTATTCCATATTTTCAATACATTTTCAACAAGAAAATAAGTGACACCCCAGAAATTAAACTCACTCTTTTCATCATTTAATTGGTTATAACTATGAAGAACAGTTTTCAATTAAATATTTCCTTTTTTATGTTTATGTTTATACTGAAATAAACCTCATTTAAATTAGTGTGAAATTATATCACAAATAACACCTAAACCACAGAAGTATAACCATAAATATCAGCACATCATCATCGTTGCCAAAAGAAAATGGGCAATAATTGTGATATATAAGGTCTGTTTGATTCTCTTGAGTTTTCTAGGTTTTTAAACAGAGTAGTCTTAGGCGGAAGGATGTGAGAGTTAGCATTTACACCCTCAATCTTCTATATGGAATTAAGCCTTTTATTTTGAGATGCTCCTTCTACACTGGATTCCAAATAAGCTGTTGTTATAAACATTCCCGCAAGAGTCGTGTTACCAATCTTTTCACTGCTTTCAATTTGATTGACACCTTTATTACATACTGCATAAGCACACTTTCTGCTAGAGATCTGATAAATCTCTGCTTTCATGTTAGATGGTGCCTAACAATTTACTTATTACCTCATTTTAGGCAATTTTTACATTTAAGTCAAAATATTCTTAGTAATTTAAAAATAGTATTTATCATTTTTTAAACTAAAAGGGGCACTTTATTTTCCCCCTGTGGATCTTATGTTTGAAAGATTTTGACTATCCTTTTGCATTTTTCTAGAAATAAGTGATTGATGTGGACACCATAATGACCAGACATGTGATTCAGGAAGGTGTATCTGCTCCATCAACCACGTCCCAGAAGTTTTGGTGATGTCACTAACAGTTAACCTGAGCTTTGATTAGCATGAAATTAGGATTGCAATACTTTCAACCAAATGTGAAAAAGTAAATTAAGGTTTTCATTAGGATTTCCAAAACACTGAAAATAATCTTTCGGGCTTCACTGCTACACTTGGACTTCCAGAAGGAGAAGAACCGAAGCAGAGAATCAGTGTCTTAATCCAAAGGACTGATTTCAAGGTTAAGAATTTTCTATCAGTAGAGGAAATGATTTTAGGTAAATCTCATCAGCTCTATGCTGAAAAGATATGCTCTTAAACTTTCATACTAAAATTATGTAGATTTTCTAAAGTGGCCTCCCCCTTTAAAAATTTTGAAATTCTATTTTTTAAAAAATATTGAAATATATGCAGCATAAACTCTTAATCTTAATTAAATATGATACTAAAATATGTCAAAGTTGTTTATAAACTTTACGATGGAATGGATTATTGTTTGGTATCAAAGGAATGTCTTCTTCACACTTAATCAAACTTCATTCTGTTTCTTCATTTGAAAAAAAAAAGGTTGGATTAAAATTTTCTAGGCCCAGCTCTGACAATCTTTGATTCTTAAACTCATTAAATCTAAAACTTTATTTTTATTTATTATTTTATTTTTATTATTTTTATTTATTTTTATTTTATTATTCTCCTGAGAATATGATCAGATAGTTAAGTTATATATTCTATATTATTACCATAAAAGCATAATCTAAAGTGTTATTTAGGTAATAAATCCATTTGATACTTATATGAAATTTGATTCAAGAAAATTTGAATCAAGAAGGCATGTTTTACTCAGAATTATGTACCTTATTAATAAGGGAATATGATGCTCTTCACATTAGGAACAGCAATACATCTTAACGTCTTCTGTTTGACTCATTTATGTGCTAAACCCACTTCACAGGTGTGAACACTCAGTTCTGGTAATGATCCCTCAGCCTTTCCCTAATCACTCATGTAGCATTAGTTGCCTCATTGCCATTCTGCCATGCTCTTGTTTTGGACTCCATGATTATTTCCTTCTTGGGGGCTCCAAAACCCATCCTTGACCTTTTACCTAATGCTAATGTGGCCAACACTGACACCCTTCCCTCTGTCACCCAGTATCTGGTTGGTCTGCTCCTGCCCTGGACTGCAAACTTTGTGGGACACAATTAGGCAGCTTTACAGATCCAGCTACCCTCACATTCATGTGACCCAATTTCAGCTCAGACCTCACCGTTATACCACAATCCTCTATTTGCCATCAGTGTCTTGATGTGCCTCCCAGTTTCATCGTTTTATTTATATAAATTCTTAATTTATAACTCCTGAGTCTACGTTGTCCAACCTTAATTTGGATGTCCCACTGCCACTTGTTACATAACAATCTCAGGACAAACTATTCATCCTTGTGCCAGAGTCAGTTCTCTACTGGCTTTCACAGGTACCATCTTACAACACCATTGCCTTGAGCTGAATGTCCCCCCAAAACTTAATCCCCAGGGCCGAGCCCGTGGCGCACTCAGGAGAGTGCGGCGCTGGGAGCGCGGCGACGCTCCCGCCGCGGGTTCGGATCCTATATAGGACTGACCGGTGCACTCACTGGCTGAGTGCCGGTCACGAAAAAACGACAAAAAAAAAAAAAAAAAAAAACTCAATCCCCATTGTAACTGTTGAATGTGAGAAAGCCTATTATGATAATTGAGAAGTGGGGTCTTGAAGATGTGATTACATTATCAAACCATGCCATAGTGAATGGATTAATAATGGTGGTCTGAGGGCTTTAGAAAGAGAGTAAATAAGGAGATTATTCTCTCTGCTCTCTCTGCTTCCACCATCTTGCAATGTGAGACACCTGGGTCGCTGTCACCACCACCAGATGGACTTTGGACTTCCCAGCCTCAAAAACTGTAAGCAATAAATTTTGTTTTCTTTATAAATCACCCAGTTTTCAAGTATTTCATTATAAGCAACAGAAAAGGACTAATACAACCATCTTCCAGCTCACCCAAGATCAAAACTTCCTCCTCATTTGCCCTTTTCCCCAAGTACATAAAGTCTTTCCTGGGGATTAGGAATCCTCTATCATACTTTCTGGTTAAGTGATTCTAGGCAAATCAATGAATTCCCTAGTTCTCAATTTTCTCATTTGTAGTATAAAAAGAGCAAGTAACTAACACTCAGTGTGACTGTGAGGATAAATACAATAATGTGAAAGTATGTTTCTCATCTCAGACTTACTTTGCAAAGACTGCACTGTATTTGCCCTTTTCTGTAGCCATGCAGCACAAATCTTCTCACTGCTCTGTTAGCAATCTTGCACACCTTCTATCCTTTCATTCATTCTGGTCCATTCTACATGGAATGACTTCTAATCTCTGCCTGTTGAAATCTTCTTTCTTGAAGGCATTCTCGATGCCAACCCTTCAGAAGCCTTTCCTGATCTTGAAACTAGATCCAACCTGTATATAAGCCACTTGAGAGCAGAAGCTTATCTCTATATCCTTGGAGAGTCAGCACCGTTTCTCACAGAAAGCATGTGCTAAACAAATAACTGTATGAACGGAGAATATTCCTTACCTTCTTGCCAGACTCATTTTTCCATATGCCCATCTGACAAAATTTTACACAATAAAACTAAGCTTTCATTTCCTTTTCCTAGTGGATTCTAGTTTCCTACCTACCTACGTCTTTCAATATTCTACCAACATTTCTGTCTTTCAGGCTCAAATACTCAGTTACCTTTAAAATAATCTGTACAAATGATACAGTAACAAAAAACTGAAAGCTGCCTCAATTTCCTGTTATTCTACCATGTGGTTATCAAAGAATTCAAAAGGCTTTTCCTGTGTAGACTTTCATTTTAAAAATTTTATAACTTAGCCTTACCCCTTATTGAGTACACTAACTTCACAGTAATTTATGTTTATATATTTAGCCAGTCTTGACATTCTAATAAAAACAGTTTTAGAATTAATGTTCTAATATTTAATATATGAACTTTTATATTAAAATGTCAGGGAATTGTGAGGCATATGTTATAAATTATCAGGTAAACAATAACCAACTACAATGCACAGTTACAGGCTTTTATCTCCAATCTAATAGAAAAATCCCAAGCCATCATTCTATGCTCATTTGGCCATTTTATAACTACAACACCATAACAACAACCACCAATATTAATTTATTGACTCATTAGTACATGCCAAACTCTACACTAAGTATTGTATATTAGCTGTCTTAGTTAGTCCTTACAATCACCCTATAGGGGAGTTCTACTATTTCCATTTTACAGATGAGGTTACTGAGATTTAGTGATGGGTAAGTCACTCAACCCAGGTCACACAAATTTTAAAACTGGAACTCAAAATCTGCTCTTTCTGTGTCCAAAGCCTGCATTAATAACCACTCTACTATGCAACTTTTCCAGAAATAACATCAAGATCAAGGATAAAATTACTTTCCTGGCACTTATCTGACATCCCAAGATGTTTTCTTTATCTTCTCTTGACCTCTAGGTCAGAAGCTGTCTAGATAGATAAACAGTCAATGAACTCCTTACACTGTCCCCTGTGTGGCTGGTTTCACACCTCCATGCCCTACTACCTAAAATCCAGTTGGTTCAACCTCTCCTTCATCCAACCTTATAGTGTTCACTTGCTCTGAAAAATATGTGTTTAAATAAAGTAGGTTTTATTTTTATGATACATAGGAGGAAAACGTATGACACACACACAGCTGGATATATTAGGGGTATCACAGCACCCCTTTCATCCATGTACCATATTTACATAAGCAGGAAGTCTCATTAATTACTTTTTCAAATTGTCTCACAGCTTATTCCCTTTCTCTTCATTCCCACTATAATCATCTGTCTGGTCACTGCAATAGCCTTCCAACTGGTAGCCCTCATCGGGTCTCTTTCCCTCTAATCTGGCCTGTGCACAGCTATCAGAGTTACATTTCCAAAACACCACTTTGATTATATCACACCCAGACTCACAAGCCACAGGACAGACTTCCAATTATTTAGCCTAGAACCCAAGGCAATTAAGTTCTTTCTACTCATGGAATCTCTCTTCCCCATGAGGTTCTGCTACAGATAACATATTACTTATTCTATGCTTTATGCAAAGTCATGCTTCTTCTGGCTTCTAAACCATAGGGCTCCTTGCTCTTTCAGAAACATTAAACTCCATTCTTTACACCTCTCCAGGAGACTGTGCAAGTCTCCTGTCTTCTAATATGACCCCTTTCTTTGAAACTCTGCTATCGTTTTTGACTTCAACCCACAGAATAGCACAGAATTAAACACTACAATGTACAACGGTAACTTTTCACCCACTAACTCATTTCTCTCCACATGGCAGGCTGTCAGTGTTAAATAAATGACCAGAATTACCCACACCACCTCCAAATTAATGTGGAATATACTTGCTGTTCAACAAAATGCTTTGTTTGAATTTTTACATTAAAAAAAATTAAAATCTTTTATCCCACCTATTATCTTAGATAAATATCATGTTAAATGTTTTTATAAATGGAGCAAAGTGTGATTAAGGTAGACTGAAGTGAAACTGTAGCTCAGATTATTTTTATATCAAATATAACTATTTTTTCAGGTACATCAACATTTTCTAAATCTTTAATGTTTAAAAACAAATTTTAAAAACTTTCAAGTCAGTCTAAGGTGATTATTTATGTTAAGAAAATTGTGTTTTGCTGATTCTGAATGAATGCAAGATAGACTCAGGTTCAAGTCAAGTGCCTACGTGGTTTAGAAAGTAGAGGCACAAAGGCCAGAATATCTAGTGTACTGGGCTCATGGTAGCAGGGTGGATGGGAGTGGGACAGACTCAAAGCTTTCCAATAGTTGCCCATGTATTTCATGCAACATCTGCATTTCATACAACATTTTTGCTGTGCTACCTAACTTATCCTCAGAATAGGAGGGCCCTAGAGTGCTTAGACAGAGCAGGCATGCCAGCTGTATGTTGAACTTGGAGAAGCTCTAAGAGGCTACTCCACTCAGAAAAGCTTTCCCTCTTAGCTATCTTCACAGTGCCCTGAAATGCCCATTTTCCAGTAGTTAAAGCGGGAGGCCCAATTAAAACGCAAATACACACTCACTGCTAGAAGGAATGACACAGGGGGAAAAACATACTGAAACCTCACCTACTTCCCAGTTCTGCCTCAGGCCAGCCTGCTGAGAGAATTCTATTAGATGTAAAGTAAAGAACAAGGGTGTGCTATTCAAAGAATGAATACTAGAACACTTTTGTGTCCTGATCTCAAGACAATTCTCTGTACTGGAACATTCCACATTTTACTTTCTTTAATATTTATGTCCTTTTGAATTTTCCTCCAAATGGTCTAAGCTATTTTCTTCAAATAGATGAATTTAATTATTCCATTTTTAAAGGGTGTCTAAGTTTAGTCATCTGGGGGCCCTTGGCATAGGGTGTAACAGATGACTTAAACTAGGAGATAAAGCTGGTCTGCACAGAATTTTAACAGCTTTGCCAAGTGAAATTCCTCAGGTAGTACACTGTGTGACTATCAGAGCAAAGGAGACCTGAGAACAATTAATTTCATAGAAATCTACTCATGTCTGTCTACCTTAACAGCAGTTAAAACTTCATCTGACTCAGTGAAAAGTTGAGAAGAAAGGTAACGCTGGCTTTCCATGTGGACTCTTAAGACGAATTTTGTAAACAAATGCCACCGTAAATTTCTTCTCTAATTTAAAACAGAAGAAAATCAATACTGGATATTTAATTTGCAGTTATTGATCTACCCTTTCTAAATACCCAGTAGAAGTAAAAGTTACTACAGTTCAGACTGCCTCTATAATCAGTAATAATACACCCCCCAAATATATTCTAGTTTTATTAAATTCCCATTTGTATTATGATTAATTTAATGGAGCTTGGGAGGTAGAAAGGTAAATTTATCAAATTTACTTCGTCTCTCAGCAGCAGAAGAAAAATGATCAAGATTTGCCAACTCTGACAATTTTAAACATAGTATCAGTTACTTATTTTCCTTTGTGACTGTGTTTTGATTTTTTTTTCCTTTATCTGAAGGAGTCATTTAAGGCAACTTGTCTCAGGGAAACAGTGAAATGGTTATGTTTATTAACCAAGGAACTCAGAAATACAGAGAAGTAAAAGAACTGGAGGTCAATCATGTCAAGTAAGTTTCCTTGTGCTATTTTTTTTTTTTTTATCACCAAGAGCATCACAGTCTGAGAAAAGCACATTAGTTTCAGTAACAATATTTGAAGAACTTACCTACTATTAAATTTCTCCTCTATCAAACACCAGAACAATTATGTGAACAGACTGTTAGTTTTGATCCTTTGTGTATAGGTCCTAATTTCCAAAATAAACAAGTCATTTAGATTTGAAGTCCTGCCAAAACACACCTTGCCCCTAGCAAGGACCCATTCAAGTTCAGCATTTTTAAGGAAGGGTGTCAGAGAGACATGATTTTACTTCCAGATTGTGGAGGTAAAAATCATACATCTTTGTCAGCAAGATACTAGTTCACTATGGTGGAACTATCTATAATCTAAAAACCAAAATTATGAGATACACACACACACAGACATAGCTTGGACATGTTTGTCCCCTCAACCTTTTTCCTCCCAAAGGTCACATTGAAATCTGATCCCCAATGTGACAGTATTGGGAACTGATGGGTCCTGGGGTGGGGGTGGGCAGTGAGTGAGTTTTCACTCTACTTGTCCCTGCAAGGACAGGTTGTTTAAAGGATGCTGGCACCTCGCTTCTCTCCCTCCCTCCCTCCCTCCCTCTCTCTCCCTCCCTCCCTCCCTCCCTCCCTCTCTCTCTTCCTCTCACCATGTGGTCTTGCACCTATGGGTGGCTGCCACTTTCCATCATGAGTAGAAGCAGCCTGAGGCCTGTACCAGATGCAGCTGTCCCAGAATCATGAGCCAAATAAACCTATTTTCTTTATTAATTATCCGGTTTTCAGTATTCTGTTATGGCAACTCAAAAATGGACTAATGCACTCACACACGCGCATGCACACACACACACATGGATTTGTTCCATAATCCATCTAAACACTGCATTTAGATGGAATTGATATGTGTGTCAAAAGTGAAAGCTAAATAAGAAAAGAAACTTTTTTAAAAAGCACACTCAACTTCAGAATAGACTGACAGTTTACTTATAAATATTTGAAATAAATTGACTGGATGTCAAATATCCTATCTATCTTGACATAACTTTCTTTCTTTTTTCTTTGAGCCAGACAATTTTAGAATCTTTAAAAAAATTGTCCATAACTTTCAAATTACTTTAGTTACTAGATCATCTGTTCTTAATGAGAGAAACAGAAGAAAAAAAGAGAATAAACTGTCTCTGCAAATCCATATTAGTGAGTCCATGAATAATTAGCCTACAAATCATTTGGATAATGGTGAAATCGGCATCAAGTCTGCTGTAATGATCCTTGTAAGATCTCAAAAACATCATTAAGGTATCTAGCTATTCCAATTTGCTTTGTTGTTTTTGCTGTGTTAAAACAATCATACAACCCAAGTGCATTAGTAATGCTGTGTAACAAATTAACCCAAAACTTCATCATTTTACAATTATATTTCTTATCTCACAGTTTCTGTGGGTAACAAATTTTGGTGCTACTTAACTGGATCCTCTGTCTCAGGGTCGTAAATAAGACTGCAGTCAAGATATGGGCCAAGGCTGCAGTCATCTTCAGGCTCAACTAATGGAATCTGTTTCTAATCTCATTAATGTGGCTGCTGGAAAGATTCAGTTCCTTGTGGACTTTGGAACAGAGGGCCTCATTTCTTGATAGCTATTGTCAGAGACCATCTTTCGTTTCTTACCTCATGGGCCTCTCCATAGAGAAGCTAACAACATGGCAGCTGACTTCCTCTGAGCTGGTAAGTGCGAAGACCAGAGAGAGAGAGAGTGTATAAAGACAAGACAAAAGTCATGTTCTTTTATAACTTAATCTTGGAAATGACAACCCATCACTTTAGCCATGGTCTATTTACTAGAGGTAAGACAGCAGAAGCAGTGTTCACACACCAGAAAAAGTGAATTATACAAGAGCATGAATACCAGCAGCAGGGATTGTGAGGAGCCATTTTAAGAGCAGCCTACCACACTACACCAGGGGATTCAAATTAATGCCTTAAAATGTTTAAATCATGCCTGGATCATTCTTCTACATCTACAAAATTTCTCTTTCTGAAGGAAGGGTTTGGTTATATATTTTAACGATATTTCAGAAGGTATAGTCACATAAAAATTTAAAAACTTTTTATATATTGTTAAATGTTTTATAGCATAATGTAATAAAAGCTAACACATAGTACTTACTCTGTGCCCACCACTGTTTTAACTATTATTTATATATAGTTGTTAATATACAAATACATATATATGTACTTCAAAAAGTTTGTGGGAAAATAGAATTGAAAGACAGTATGAATCCTTCCATAAACTTTTTGAAGTATGTATGTATGTATATACACACACACACGCACACATGCACACACATGCACACGCACACACATCCTTTTCTCTTTTTTATCCTTAAAATTTATCAAGTTATTGGTACTTAAGGATCTTCTATTACTTTTACTCCTAATCTTATTATTAAAAATTTCAAAAGTATAGAAAAGTTGAAAGACTAATGCAATAAATACCTAAAAATGCTTTTCCTAAATTCACCAACTGTTAAAAGTTTACATTTTCTATCTCTCTTAATCTCTCTCTGTCTCTCATACACGTACATTATTGTTTTTGCTTAGCTATTTGATAACAAATTTTACTGCTTCACATAAAATATGAGAATCTCACAGTATAATTTCACATATTTTCCCAACCTTTGTGCTAATGCTGTCATATATTTTACATCTACATAGAGAAAAAAACATTATATTATTATTTTTGTTATTATTATTGTAAACAGTCTTTCAAAGAAATAAAAAAATAGTGATTATATCTTCTATTTGCCACAAAATTTATCATTTCCAGTCCTTTTCATTCCTTTCTGTATATCACAATTTCCATCAATGTCATTTTCCTTAACATCAGGAATGTCTCTTAGCATTTCTTGTAGTGCAGGTGTGCCAGTGATGAACTTTGTCAGCTGTTTTTTATCTAAAAATTTATTCGTATAACCCTTAATTTTGAGATATAGTTTCACTGGAAATAAAGTTCTGGGTTCAGTTTTTCCTTCCTGTCAACATTTTTAAAATGCCATTCTATTGTCACCTATACTCCATGAATTCTCATGAGAGATCAGCTGTTTTTCACATCACTGTTCCAATGTATGTTATGATATTTTACCTCTTTTAGTCACTTTCATAATTTTCTCTTTAAGGCTGGATTTTAGCAGTTCAAATAGATTTGTCTGCATGTGGTTCTCTTTGTATTTATCCTGCCTTGTATTCACTGCACTTCTTGTAAATGTAATAATATTCTCAAATAAACTTGGTAAACTTTATTATTTCTTCAAAAAAAGGATTGTCTCATTCTTTCTCTCCACCATTTTTGGGATTTATATTACATGTAACGTGAACCACTAGCCATTGCCTCTCAAGTTACTGAGACTCTTATTATGTTTTTATTTTTTTTTCCCAAGCTTATTCTCTGTGTCTTTGGATGGAGTACTTTCTTTTGGTCTGTCTCATCAAGTTCACTAACCTTTTCTCCTTCAGTCTCCAATCTTCTTTTAAGGCCATCCATTGACTTTTAAAATTTCAGATATTGTAATTTTTAGATCTAAAATGTTCACTTGATTCTTTTTTTAGTAGTTTGTACTTCCTGTTCAGATTTCTTCATATACTTATTCATTGCAAACACTTTCTTTTAAATCATTGAATCTATTTATAATATCTGCTTTAAAGTCCTTTTTAACTAATTCCAAACTATAAATCACCCAAGGTCTGTTTCTATTAACTGCCATTTTGTTGATTATGGGCTCTATTTTCCTGTTTCTTCCCATGTCTAACATATTTTAAAAATTTTTCTACTGAACAGTAGAGATAATACATTTTTGGGACTCTAGATTGTATTATATATATATATATATGCATGCAATTTTGAACTTTGCTTTTTATAAATTTACAATATATTCTGGAAATTATTCCAAATCTTTATATCAAGATATTTCTCATTATTTTTTCATGATTGCATAGTACTCCATTGTGTGAATGTATTATAGTTTATGCACACTTTGCTTCCTAGAAAATTATCCATGTTATCTAATCTATTTTCTTATCTGTTTTCTAATCTATTTTCAGAGAGTTAAGCAAAGTAGTCTCATAATGTTTAGCTTCTTATGTTTCAATGGTTATTATATCTTATTTTATTTTATATTTTGCTCTTCTCTTTTTTCTTAATCATGATAAGTAGTAGTCTGTTTAATTTCCTAATGTTTCAAACTACCAAACTTTTAATTTTTTAATTATTTCTACCGTTTTTCTCTTTTCTTCTTAATTAACTTCTTCCTCTTTCTTCATTATTTACTTATTTCTGTTTTTTTAAGCTTAACTTATTGTTGTGTTTCTACCTTTCTGGGTTGAGAAATTAATTCATTTACTTCTTTTTCTATATGTATTGATATAAATATTTAAGGTTATACATTTTCCTCCAATTGCTGCTTTGTATCACACAGATTTGAATATGTTGTAGGTTAGCATTAATTTTTAAAATTTCTAAAATTAGAGTTTGTATTTTCCCCTCTCTTCAAAAGTTGTTTAATAGAGAGTCCAATATTTCCAGGTAAAGCCTATTTAATTAATTTCTAGTTTTGTTACATATTGATAAGAAAATGTTTGTATTATTGAAACTTTATGTAACATACTAAGATATACTTTATAACTTAATAAATGGTCAATTTTTGTGAGTATTCCACCTACACTTGAGAAGGCTCATATATGCTCTATTATCTTGGTGTAAATTTCAATATATTTGTAATACCTACCTTATTGGTTATGGTATTTATTGGTTATGGTATTTCATTTTATCCTATCTTAGAGTGAAATTGGTATATTAAAGTTCCATTACTTTGCCATGCCATTTTATGCTATGCAGCATTATAAAATTAAAAGGAAGAACCTATGCTCTTCAGAAGAGTTTGCATGCTCAAACGTTAAGACATTTTGTGGTAACATCGACCTTGCCTATCTTTGTTAACTCATTCTGAGCCATCTCCCTGAAATCCATACTCTAATGTTAAGCTCCCTTGTCATGCCTTTTCAAACCACCCTATTCGTACATTTTTTAAATTTCCACTCCTTGGATTGATTTTCTTTGCCCAGCAAACTCCAATTTATCTACCCAAGCTTCTTCTTCTCCCCCTCCACTTTTTCTCTTCCCAATACACTTAAGAAGCTAACTAGTCCCTCCACTCCAAGTGGCTTCAGGCAGCATGCATCATTTTGTTAAAGTATGTATCACACAGAATTGTAATTATTTTATTTTCTTCATTCTTCTGTTGCCTCCCTACTTGGCAGTAAGCTAGGTTAAAGCAAGGAGCTCACCTTCCTTATTTTTATATCTTGAAGGGTCTCATACAGTGGGTGGCACATAGAAGAGCCTCAATAAATACTTTGTAGATGGTGAGTCAATTAACTCTAATGGCCCCAAGTGCTTACTGAATACCATAACTGTAAATTATCTCATTTATTCTGCACAACCACCCTGATTTCCTATATGTAATCAAGCACTCTTTTGATAACTACTTTACTTGACATACATACACTTCCATTATATACATTACCATATTGAATTGCAATTATTTTCTTGCATATCTGGTTCTCTGCTAGATTAATAGTTTCTTCTCTCAGAGGAAACTTTCCACATCCTGCCATGGAGTAAATGATAAAGAATTGTTTGCTGGATGAGTAAATGAATGAATGAATGAATGAATGAAATAGGCACCATTGCCAAGACAAAGATTCTGGTTGTTAAAATCAGTATCTAATACAAGTGGTCTTCAAACAGTTCATGGAAGGATTTGTATTAACTTTTAATTCAATTTTTCCACAAACTTTTTGAAGTATCCTTGTATAGTGTCATACTGAGGAGAGAACATAATAAATGCAATATTTATTTTATATAACTATTATATTTTAATGACGGTTAAATTAGTAACCATATGCAATGGGTCAAATGTGACCCCCAAAACATTACGTATTGGAAACTTGATGTCCATTGGAACAGTGTTTAGAGGGTAGGGAACTTAATTATGGTATTTCAAAGGTGGGGCCTTTAAGAAACGACCAGATTATGAGGACTGTGGCCTTGGAAATGGATTAATCTATTCATGGAGTCGTGGGCATGGTACTGATTTGTTTAGAATGAGAGAAAGTGAGACTGTTAGCTGTCTTGCTCACTCATTCTCTCCATGTGACACCCTGTATTGCTGTGGAAAGTCACCACCAAGAAAAAGACCCTCACCAGATATGTTCCCTGGACTTTGGACTTCCCAGCCTTCAAACTGTAAAAAGTAAATTTTGCTTTTTTGTAAATTACCCAGTTTCAGGTATTCTGTTATAAGCAACATAAACAGACTAATATACCATATTATTCTAAGCATGAACATTTTAATGGAAAAGGTGCTTTCTAAAGTGATAAAGGAAAAATGTATTAATAAATGATTATGTTGCTTTATCATAAAGGTAGTGATTTCAATGATACTTTCATTTTGGAGGAAAAAAGTTAGATAGAAATGATAGTTTTCTCATCTGAAAAATTAGGCTGTGTGAAGGAATGATATATTTGAAATACAGACATCATTCTAGTTCTAAATGACTGTCATATAACATTGCAGATAATATAATTAGTGTTTTTCTTTTAGGGAATACTTTCTTTTTTTTTTTTTTTTTTTTTTTGTCTTTTTCGTGACTGATAAGGGGATCGCAACCCTTGGTGTGGTGTCGCCCACACCGCACTCAGCCAGTGAGTGCACCGGCCATCCCTATATAGGATCCGAACCTGCAGCGGGAGCGGCGCTGCGCTCCCAGTGCTGCACTCTCCCGAGTGCGCCACGGGGCCGGCCCTTAAGGAATACTTTCAAGCCACTGAATTATACTGTTTTCCAGTTGATATATGATAAGCTACAATTTTTGGAAACAAAAATTTAAAATACGTTGGGATTATTATATGTGAACAACAGTAAAAGATGAACTCCTCTTGGCCTGAGGAGGAGGTCATTAATAGCTGTTGATAAAGGAAAAAAAAAATCTATTTCTATATAAAATAGGGTGCCACCTGGTGAAATAGAACTATAGGTAGTCCTCTTACCTTAGATTATATGCCTTAATACCTTAATACTCAATACACAAACATTTGAATACAATTATCAGTAATCTCCTATTGTCCTTCACTCCCAAACTTCAAAAGCTTTCTAAAAAGTCACTTTCACTTTTCTAAAACCTTTTAATCAATCCATTTAGATCAGTGGATCTGAATCAAGTTGAAATTCTTAATAATAGTCTTAATTTATGAGACATATCTTAATGACTCTTTATCCTTCTCTAGAGAAAAGCTTTCTTTCCTCCACTGCCCTCCCCCAAACACACCTAAAAGCCCATGTATGAATTCAGAAAACACATTAAACTAGTCTTGTGAAATAACTAGAGTTCCAATTTGTTTCCAAGTAAAATTCAGAGAGTTAACTTAAGTCAACAGATGGTTTGGGGCTTGTTTAAAGAAGAAATTATCTCACTCCATATGTAATCTTGTGAGACATTGAATCAACAGCTGCACTTTTTTTTTTTGTCTTTTTGTGACCGGTAAGGGGATCGCAACCCTTGGCTTGGTGTCGCCTGCATCGCGCTCAGCCAGAGAGCGCACCGGCCATTCCTATATAGGATCCGAACCCGCGGCGGGAGCGCCGCTGCACTCCCGAGTACGCCACAGGGCCGGCCCAACAGCTGCACTTTTATACGTAATTTCTAGAATCCCATTTTAAGAAACTGCATTCAGCAAATACTCAGTGGAGATCCAGTAACTTCAGAGTTTCTGTCCCTTGTAGAGTAGCCAAGCCCTTATTAGCCTACCTTGCAGATCCTTTCTAAATAAATTGGCTTGAAGCTACCACATTTTGATGTTATTTTTATCCCAGATCCTGTTAATTAATTCTGTTGATAACTATTTTAAGCATTTTAATGAGCTACCTTGTACCTCTGGACCACTGAAGCTAAAAACAGTCCTTTATATCCTTTAAAGAATTGAAATAATCAATTATGCAAAGTCCTTCTGAGACAATTATTTATATGGGTTGACAATACTTCTTATAGTGGCAACCAGGAAGGCTGATATGTTTTATCCCTCTAATTCTGCTCTTCTTTTGGCTGGCCCATCTACAATGCATTTACCAATTCCACTGGCTTTCCTCTGAGTGTAATGACTTTCCTTGTGCTCTGTTAAAAATATATCCCCACAAATCAAGAAGAAGCAGATTCAGACTAAGTGGCTGAGAAGATTTACATTCTATTGCTAACCCAGTTATTACTCTGCTGAAAACCCCATAGCATCAATATAATGAATCCCTCAACTTCTGGAGTAAGCACAATTTTTCTTCCCAACCTCATTGGCTCCCAACTTTCTGCTTGACCTTTTACAATCTTTGTGTGGCAGAACTTCATTACAACCATTTAATGATGCACAAATGGCACACAACACCAAGGTCACAGAAGATCACAAGTGAAACTTTTCAAACACCACCAGAATAGGTATTGAGACCTTGTTTAAGAGGCAGAATAATCTTATGGAGGAATCATACCTTAGAATTCAGTACGTCTCCCAAGGGCTGCTAATGCAAAATATTGACCATTTGGTAAGTTGAATAACTACCCTCAACAAACCTTTTTTAAGAGCAAAAGAACCTGATTTCCCAAGCTGTAAATGGCTAAGTGATTCTAAATGGCTCCTTAGGTATCCTATCTCAGTACTAGAGGGATAATAGCTTTAGGATTCCCATCCAGACAGGTTTCATTATATAACTCACAGCACTGATGTAAGCTCAAGAAGCCAGCACACACATATTTTTTCTTATCAGCTTGAGCCAGCAAAAAGCACCTCAAAATCCCATTGTAACATAAGTTGAGGATGTGAAAAGCACAGAATTCCAGCATGGCTCTTCACATGATTGATTGACCAAAAGTGGAGGAATCTTGAAGGCGTAGGAGTAAGCAAGTTGAATTGTAGGGCAGGATGTGGAAAGAAAAAGGAGGGGAGTTTGATTCTGATCAGCAATCTCCTTCAAGAAAATGGATATCGGTTTAAGGAAGGGGAGAGTGAAGGGAAAAGTTTAGCTCCACTTGCTTTCAGTTCTACTGCTCAAGGAGAGCAAAGAGGGACATGCTCTTGTTCTTTTTGCAGTTTTAATCATTCCTGAGTTGTTTCCCATTTTTTCTTTTACTGTCTTGTCTCTTCTTCCTCCTTCCCTATTCTTCACATCAACTGGAAAATTCCAGGTGGAACCTAAGGCTGTGTGATC
This sequence comes from Cynocephalus volans, assembly GCF_027409185.1. NCBI lineage: Eukaryota > Metazoa > Chordata > Mammalia > Dermoptera > Cynocephalidae > Cynocephalus > Cynocephalus volans. The sequence goes on along the minus strand of NC_084460.1, from coordinate 98,759,811 downwards.
TGTTGACATAGGAGGTGGAGCAGGCTGTTCAGAATTAGTGGGAAAAGAGAAAATATTCCAATTCATTTTCATCTGTTCAATGCCATTTTTTAAAATAATGGACTTTATAGTTTTAGTTTTACAGGAAAATGGAGCAGGAAGTACGTACAGTTCACATACCCTCCCCCCATACCCACAGTTTCTCCTGTTATTAACATCTAACATTAGTGTGGCACATTTGTTACAATTAACCAACATTGATAGATTATTATTAACTAAAGTTTACATTAAGGTTCCCTCTTGTGTTGTACAACTCTATAGGCTTTGCCAAATGCATAATGTCATGTATTTACTAGTACAATATTCTACAGAATAGTCTCACTGCCATAAAAAATCCTCTGTGCTCCACTTACTCATCCTCCTTAACATCCGTTTTTTTTTAAACGATTTTTTCTTCAATATTTTTCATTGTGGTAAAATATAGAGTATATAATAAGTACCACGTGGAAGCCCAAATGAAAAAAAGGCTCTGAATTGAAGACCTCCAGACCAACATTGGTGGTACCATGATGACTGCCCTCAATGCCCTTAGAAAAGCTAAGTAATTACTATGGATGTCCCTTCTCCAACTCATGCATTCACAAGCAGTTCTAAAAAAGACAAAGATGAGAATCCGGAAGCTACAGAAATTGGTTCCAAATCCATGAAGGCCCTGGGCCCTGAGACACAGTGGGTACTGTGAAGTAAGATTGTCAGTCATGCTGCCACATACAGCCTGGTTCAAATCTCCTGCTCAGAAACTTGTGAGTCATAGGAATTCAGCACAATTACTTAACTATCCCGTACATCAGTTCCTTCCTGTCAATTTGTAGTAGTATTTAACTTGCAGAGTTATCAAAAAAATTAAATATTATATAGAGCTTCTTGTGCAGAGCTTGCTAGTTAATGTATTCTCAGTAAGTGATAGTTGTGGTCATCATCAGATATGTGATTTGATTTAAACATTATGAGAGCCTATGGTTGTCCATTTTCACCAAGTCTCAATAACAGTGAAAAATATCTATCAGCTTAAAGAGCGAGTATGTTTTTTTCCAAGGTTTTTACAGAAAAGGCCATCTGGTTTAGTTTAGCACACTATTTGATAGGGAGTAAAACTGGGACTAGAGGTGGATGCATTTTATATCCCATCTACAAATTTGATTACTTGAGTCCCTCCTTCCCCCCTGCCCCCAAACACTTCATTTATAGTGGTTTCACTCTTAAGCTATTCCATCCCATCGGCACTACAAACACTTTTAAATGGAGTTGTAATATACCACCCTTCCCATGCAAAGTTGCCTTTGAGGCCATGACAACCCACAGCTTTATTTCATAGTCTAAGTCAATGCTGGGGACAAAATGATTCATTTACTAGATTAACTAGCTAGTCTAGCCCAGGAAGAAATGTTAGATTGCACTGTTTACCCTGCCAGGCTTTCTGCCATATTCTCCCAGGCCCAAGCTGTATGATGGCTGGCAGCTTTGGTAGTGAGCACAGATGGAGAATAATGGAGGTGCCCAGTTAGCACCAGGCACATGGTAGAAGCTCAGAAAAGTATTAAACGGCAATGGGAAACTGTTCATATTCTGTCTACATACAGCTGTTATACACTTTTGTGAATATGTTTGTAGATCAGACTACTCATATTTCATCCTCAAGCCTGCAGGGTTGAATGTAAAAGAACTGGCATTTGCTTTAAGAGTTCTCAGTTATCTTGCCCAAGAAAATGCTGAACCTTTGGCAATAGGAGTTATCTATAGACAAGGAGGTACTGAAAAATTTACTGCTTTATGTATTTATGCATAGAAAATTTTCCTCTCTGAAAATCTTAGATAAGTGGGATAGGTTACTATAAGCTTTTGCAAAATAATATATATAACACATGGCCATTGCTAAATATCCTTACATATTTAGGCAGAAATAGGTCAAGTAAAATTAACAATAAGAAATTTATTATTTTAAAAAATTTTCAAAATACGTAAGCAAAGCCGAGTTATGATGCAAATTCCTTAAATATCTTTACCTAACATTCATCTATTTACTTATGAATTCTTCAACAAAAATATACGAGTTCCTACCTATTGGGTTTCAGGCAATTTGATGCATACTAGGAAATGGTAAGAAAGATGCAAAAGGAAATACAAGAATCTCCCTATCTTTATTGTAACATGGCACTCCTAATACTCTTTTCCAAAAATCTGTAAAAGTGAGACTCACCTGCAGTGGGATGGGAAGTGTGTCCAATTCATGCACGTTATCTAATGTAACTGAAACAGGAACTCTCCAGAATAAATGCTTTACCTTGTCATAAAATTTCATTACAGAATGTGTCAAAACAATGTACAAGCAAATGGAGTTAAAGAAGTTAAGTTTTTATAATTCTGAAAAGTCAACTGTGAAAAAAACTGACTCTGGCTAATTCCCCATGCACAGACCGCTTATACAAGGATAATGACATAGAAGTCTCTGAACTCATTCACTTGACAGAGGAAGCATAAAAAAAAAAAAAGAAAAAAAAACTGGTAAATATATTCTTACCTGCCTTGTTACCACTTGCCATCTGTGATATTAATGCATTCCTACAGTCACTTCACTTCAAATGCAAAGAAATCACTTTAGCTACAACTGTGTCTTCCCTCAAAATCACAACTAGTGCCTTCTATACCTGACTTTGCAAGGACTTCTTTTCAACATCTAAGACTAAGTCCTTTCTACTATAAAAAAAAAAAAAAAGGCAGAAGGGATTAGCAAATTACACTTGATCTTAGCCAAAAGGCCGAGAAGCGATGGGATTAGCAAATTAAATAAAATTATTTACCCCCAAAAGTAGAGCTAGTTTTAAAATTATACCTGGGGAATTCAACAACTTGGTTTCCCTTGACTGAAAATCACTTCTGTTCTATATGAGAAGGTCTTCTTTTCTGACTGAGCTTTGGGAGAGATGTAAATGGAGGGTAAAGGAAGAAAGGGGACTTCACCAACATGTCAGATGGGCAAAATCAGCTCTGGAGAATCAATGGGTGATAGCTGTGGCATTGATCATCCATACCAAAACTAATGTAGGATCAATGTTACTTTCAGCCAGAGCCAGCTTCTAGTGGTAACAAAACTACATACAGAAGATTAGAAGACTTTATGGAGGGGCATTCTTCAAATCCAGTTGCAAGGCAACTCATTTCTATGTCTTGTGTCTTGCTGGAAGGTTTTGTTTATATATCAAATTATGCTTTTACCTTTTGGCCTGGCTGCCCCCAGACCTGGGACCATTCTGCTAGTATAGGAAGCCCTGGACACCCTGCTGCCAAATTCGGGCTTACGAGCATCTCTACAGGTGCTAATTTCTTTTAACACTAAGCATTGCAGTAGTTCACACATCAATAATTACCAGGAAGTTTCTACCTCTCCCACAGAAAACTGTACCCTGCCGGATCAACGCCTCTAAATTTTATTGTGATAAAAAATACTTAAGTTATGACTTACTTTCTTCTCCTCTAATTACATTTTAAGGCCAATTTAAAACCAATTAAATTCTTGGGGTTTTTTACCCCCCTCATTCTGCCATTAATAGGCCCTAAATTACAAGAATATAAGAAGCTGTGGAACATCAATCTACAATCACAATACTTTCAGTAGAGTTGTCATGAAATTACAGAAGGATAACCAAATGATTGGATGTAATTAGGCGGGAGGAAAATAAGACCCAACTCAAAAATGTCAATCAACAAGTAATTAATCATAATGTAGAAAAATGAAAAAAATATATACATGGCTTAAAGTCAGATTAAAAAACTGTATTCCCTAGGGGAATAAAAACATCCAATGATGAATTAGAAGGCTTTGATTAATAATTTAAGTCCATGTTTACCATAATAAATGACAAGCCTTCACAATTGCCTGAAAGAAAAATGGTTTTCTTAAGTGGAAATATAGCACTTGAGCTTATCTGCAAATGACGTGCAGAAATTTAACATTTCATTAAATGGTTCATTACAGCAAAATAAAAACAGAAATGGCCATTTATCTTTGAGGAGTGACTATAAAAATCCCATTATGTGTATTGGGATTAGAGAGCTTCTGTGGTGAGAAGTTGGAATTCTCCTTTGTGTTGAAGGTAAAACCTGCTCCAATGAAAGGTTCAAAGTTTACTCTCATCTTTTAAGGAAATTATGACTTTGAGTTAGTGAAAAAAAAAAATAACAAATAGACTGTTTGTTAAAATGACATAAGAACGATAATAATTTTATAATATGTATAATTCAATAGAGAGAAGTATTTATTTTCAGAAAGAAAAATGATCTTCAAGTTCATCTTTCTTCCCATCCATATGCCTTGCGTCTAGACCCTGAGAGCCTGAGTTTGAGAAAGGGAGAAAGAAAAATGACTCAGCACCTAGTAAGAAAGCACATTGAAAGAGAACAAAGCATGAAATATCGGGAAAATGCAGACATGAGGAATCACCCTATATACTCATCACATCTCTGAAAAATATCTAAAATGTATTTCTGGACAAATAGGCTGTATGATTTCATGGTTAAGATCTTGATTTCTGGGGAGAGACCTGTGCTCAAATTCCCTTGGGCAAGTTACTTAACCCCTCTAAGTCTTAAGTTTCTCATCTTTAAAAAGAGGATAACAATAATATCTGGTCCATGGAGTTGTGAGGATTAAATAGCAGAGGAAACACATGTAAAACCCTGAGCACAATACCTGGCATATACTCTGCTCTCAAAATATGTTATTTCCTATTGGAAAACACAATTTATCCTTAGATTCTGCTGGGACAGAGATCATTCGCTGTAACCTACTTTTAAAAACAGCAAACAAAACAAATTCATTGTCCAGTTTTATTAGATAGACATACCTGACATTAACAATGTTATAAATTTATTTATAATTGGATTAAGGGGTAAGATGTCAGGTATGAGAAGGATAATTGCTAACATTTACTGAGTGCTTGCAATGTGCCGAGCATTGTTTTAAGTGTTTTACACTTACTGAATCAGTTGTTCTTTAGGAGATGTTGACTGAACACATGAATGAATCTTCCTAAAGTGGCCAAAATCTTTAATGTTTTACCCATCTTACAATTTGAGTCCAAATGCTCCCCTCTCCAGATTTCTCTCCAGCTTTATTGGCCAAAGGCCCAACAGTCTAGCCACACAGGACAAGACACAGTTTGGGATTTTTCTTTTTTGTGGCGGCTGGTCAGTAGGTGGATCCAAACCCCTTGACCTTGGCATTACAACACCGTGCTCTAACCAACTAAGCACCAGCCAGCCCCAAGTCACAGTTTCTGGATCAGATCTTTTGCCTTTTCTGCAGCCTGAATTACATTGCTCCTTTCTATGACTGCCAACTTCTTTCCAGGGCTAGTTCAAACACGTTTCTTCAGTGACACCTTCCCCAGTTTCCTCAACCAGATTAATGTCTCCCTATTCTGTGTTGCTGGAGTCCTTTGTTTTTACATGTCCTTTTATTTATTCAGTAGTTAGGAATTAAATGTCAGTGATGACCACCAGGTACTTTTAAGTGCTAGAGAGAAAAGACAAGCCTTGCCTTTAAGGAGTCCATACTCAGAAAAGTGAACCCACATGCTCAGATCCAGGTAACGAGTGCTGTGATATATGCAGATTATAAGCATAGTAATATAGCTTTGCATCACAGTTTCGGAAGGCTTTCTGAAGGAGGTGACTCTAGTGCTGGGTCTTGACAGAAAAGTAGGGAATTAGTCAGGGGAAGAAGCCAGGGTCATTCCAGAAAGGAGAAACCACAAGTGGAATGGCAGAGGTCATCTCTTGGTTTACAAAATGCAAATAATTTGAGAGAGGGTTTCTTAAAAGCATGATCCACCAAATCACTGGCAGACTGTTCAGAAATTGGGAATGTTTAGAAATTTTAATGGAAAGTTGACGTGGCCATGACATCAAAGCATCAGAGGACTCATCATTGCTTTGAATATCATCTAGACCAGTTCTTGTCATGTGGCATGAGCAGTGTACTAGTCACATTAATGTAGTAGGACCATGTATGTGTCCACAGTGAATTAGAAATCAAACAAACAAACAAACAAAAGCAACTGGTTCTTGAGAAGAACGAATTTAGAACACCCGAAACATAGGAGCAGGGGATAGCAAGAAAATAAGATAGAGAAGAAGGAAGGGTCCGATCATGAAGGGTTTTGTGGGCCAATATAACAAGTTTTATTATAGGAAGAATTAAATGAGTTCAAATGGTGTGTCTTTAGTTAATAAAATTGTGTATGCAAGACCATCACAAACATAGATGTTTAAGATATAATAACTGCCATTTGTCTTTTGCCTCACAGTTTACAGATTAGTTTTACCCTCATCAGCATAGTTAATTATCATAACAGTCCTGAGACCTGAATAGAGCAAGGCATTTTCCTACTGTTTTGTTTATGTGCACATTGAGGCTCAAGGATATTGAGGAATTGGTCCCAAATCACATGACACTAACACTTGAAAGCAAGAAACTCACCAAATTTTTTTTATTTCAATTTCTGGGTACTTTCTTCAACACAACTTTATCCTCCCTAAAAAGATAATATTGCTCTGACAGAATATAACTGAAAAGTCCTACTCATGTGCTTTGGGGATGGTACGAGGATAAGCACAGAGCAGAAATAACCTCATTCCATAATGGCCTTCACTGGATGAGGTAGCAATTAGCTACGAAACATTTACTGCTACATCTATTTTGTTAGAAGCATTTTTGATCGAAAGAACATTGCTGCTACTTCCACAAAGCAATTGGCATTATAAAGTAATAATCTCTACTGATTAAGCCAAATTGGGAAACCTCTTAGAAGCCTATTGATTGTGAATTTTGTTGTCAAATTTGAAGTACTGAAAATCACACAGATCCCTGCCATTAGAGTCAGTGACACAGATGCTAATACACTCTCTATTAGAAGCACCTAATTACCTCACCTTTGTTCTTTTAAAGACTACTAAGATGAGAGTTTAAATGAATCTTACAGTAAAATATTAGCCTCAAGGCTCTCATCACATAAATTTGTTTGATTCCATTTGATTTTTATTGCCACATTTAAATTTACCTGTATATCACCCCATTTAATGCATGAAATATATGCTATAATAAGAAATATGACTATTGACTGAAACATATTCAAGTTAAAAAATGAGCAGGTCACAATGAACTTTGTTTCATGTCTCTTTAAAGTATTGATAGTTATTTACTATAAATTATACATTCTTACATATGTCCTTTGTTTAATTAAAAAAAAAATCTCATCAATTATCTTTTTAGCTCTTCAATGAAGTCTCCAGAGAAAACAATTAATAACCTCAAAAAAAGAAAAAGTAGGACATGCTATCAAAAATCTCCAGAATCATCTCAGAGAATGTATAACAGATTGATACACTGAGTAGTTTTGTCCCTACCAAACACATGCCCTTCCCTTCCCCCCAGATTGAAACGACAACCTTGTTTTACATTTCCCACTTGGCACATTGAGTAAATTGGTCCATGGAGAAAGAAACCCAGTGGCATCTCAATATGGGGTGTGAGGCTGCAAGTAAAACAGGAAATTAACATTTTACTGGACTTGCTAGGAGTTTGTCAGCCTTGAGGAAGTGTTAAAGCAGATTATGTTACATACATCACTAAATTCCTCCACAGAAAGGAAGGGGAGGGGTCCTTTATGGGTACTGGAAAGGCAGAGAGCCCAAGTGTCTAGAGCTATGACTGTCAAGAACACAAGTCTACATCTCTTTTCAATTGTATTGCTTTCCATCTTTATTCAAACAAACAGGACATTAGATAGAACAAAACCATATTAGGCCCATCTGCCTGTCAAGGATATACTTTTCACTTATGAGTGGGTGGGGTAAGGATTTTAATGACACATGTAATTCCACAATCTTTTTGAGGCTCACACAAGGTAATGTCACTCGCTCTCAAGAAATATTTCCTTTTATTAGTTTGATCCCGTTAGTTCTCTCCATAGCCCTGAGTACCATAATTAGCTTCTTCCTTCAGTTTTTGTGACATGCCCTCGTTTAGGAGCTTTCATCCCATTCATGTCCTCCAATCCCTGAAGCATCCTCCAGGCATCCATGTAGAGTTGATTGCCGTACGTAAGGGTAAGAGAAAGAGCCATTCCAAAATGATCGTAAGAAATCAGCCTTGCAGCCAGATAGTACTGCTACAGCAAAAGCCATTTCACAGAAAGCACATGGGAGCTGTCCTTGGTGTATGTGGCAGCTGACCAGCACACAAAGGTGAGAAAGGAAAGGTCTCATCAGTGAAAACGGGGGCTTGGCAACTTTTCTGACGTGACATGTCAAATCTTCACTTAGCCTCTCTTAAAATGGGGCTCTGAAGTTGAGCCCCCTTGAGGGTCTCTTCAGTATGATAACATGGTGGGTGATCCTGGATTAGGAGACCAGAGAAACTTGGGTGAGTCACTTTGCCTCCCTGAATCCCAGTTACCCAGTTATCTGAGAAAACACTTTTGAAAAGTAGAATGAGAATTCCTAATGTAATTCTGGAACCCCATTACATAAAACAAAAGCAGTGTTGGTGTGGTAGAAGCACAATTAGGCGGTTGCGGGCCCTCCTGCTTGGTCTCTTAGAAGAACAGGGTGAGAACATCCCTGGCAATGCTCCCTGATCGTAGGACTCCAAGGCTGGCCACACCTTCTCCCAAAGTCTAACCTCTCAGCCCAGCACTCTCTTCTTTCTAGGTGGAGTCATCTGGCTCAAATGGCTAGACAAATAGACACAAGTGACATTTCTTGCCCTCGTGGCAATAGCTATAGTCCCCATTTCACCATTATAGCTTTGGTCCTCTATTCTAGAATGTTCTTCAACATTCATGACTTCACTTTAATTTCAAAGATATTATCAGCTGATAAGAGAAAAAGCTTTAAAGACATTCTAGATGGGAAAGAAGCCAAGCGGCTGGAGTGGTGAGGTTCTGAAAGAGGTGGAAGGAAGGCCTAAATGACCAATTTGATCAACTTCTTAATCCAAAGCAGAAGTCTCCTCTCTGCACCAGGTCACAACATTAGGAGTCAAACTGTGACACAGCTTATTTTATGCTAAGTGATATACTAATTTTTAACGGGTTACCATGATAAACTTTTAATCTATGATAAATACTAGGTCAATCTTGTACATTATCCTGGAGTACAAAATGAAAAAAAAAATAGATTTAAATTTCATTGTCAAAATTCTTTCTCTTTGTGGTTACTGATATAGGTATCAGCTGAAAACAGGATCCTAAAGTGATTCTCTGAACACTCCAAGCTTCTCCCTCTCTAATGTCAATACCACAGTAGCCAATAACTGTGATCATACTTTTGAACCCTACTCACTAGAACTCTACAATTCTAGCGACTTGTCTTTGAAATGAAATGTTATTCTATAACGCAGCTGTATATGTGTTGATCACTTTGGATATCAAATTCAGAATGTATTCCTGTATACATAACTGTTCTCACATCTCATTTCATAAATGCTACAAATGACCTCTAATTTTCATTTTAAATTTTTTACCGCTTCTTAATATTGAACAGTGAACCCAAAATACTCACTTTTTCTCTTGAAATTATTTAAACATGACCCTCTTTCATTAGTCTTAACTCCCAAATGTGTTATCCTCCTCTGCCTCTTTCCCTTTCACTCAGTATCCTTCTATAAATGTCTTTAGCCCTCCACATTAAACACCATATTGATTATCTAGCTTCTCTTCCTCTCAATATTCTTAAACAGTTCTCTCAGCTTGGCTGGGCACATCCATCATTCTGTACTCTTCTTTTATACATAATGAATAATCGTATTTACATAGTGTCCAGTTCCAAAGAATTAAAGCACTTTAGATTACCTTGGGGAACTACGCATAATCAATTCTGACAGCATCTCTGAGACAGGTAGAAGCAAAACTCCATAATCCATTTTTACTAAGTAAGAAAGATGGCACTGGAGATAGGGAATTAGCCTTTGGGCACATTGTCATTGACCCGAAGTTACAAAGTAACATTCAATCGCGGGCCACGTTTGCTAGCCCTTTCCATCTTCTGTCCATTTCCACTGTGACTTTCCCCGTCCAGGCCACCTACACTACTGCCATGAGTAGACTTCTTAATGAGAACTCCCATCCTTGCTTCTAATCGTGTTCTACTTTGTCCTGTTACTGGCAGATGCATCTTCCTAAGGAACTTCTCTGATCATGACACTCCCTGGCTCAAAAACCTTCAATTACTTCCATTATTCAACATATTAAATATAACTTCTTACTCCAGCATTTAAGGGCCTCTACCTAACTTTTCAAAAAATATCAATGGCTCCTTCTTACGTATACTCCGTTGACCATCATAGTTACCAGCTGTTCCCTGAAAAACCCTGAACTTTCCCACTTTCAAGTTCTTGTCCATGCTGCTTCTGATGCTCAAAAATCTCCCCTCCCCCTCCCTGCTTTCCTGTCTCTTTGTTCTTTGGGAATCATTTTGAATTTTTGTACTTCCATGAAGCCTGCTATGGATTTGCTAGCCAAATGTAACCTATCTTTTTTAAAGGTACAGAAATTTTTGTTTATCTTTGGGCTTTTATGATACTCTAACTTATTCTCTGGTTATTTTTTACGTACTGCATTACATTCATAGAATACAAAGTATTTTTGAGAACAATAACTGTATCTTAGTATTTTAAATGATTTTCTGTAGTACCTAGCATCTGTAGTTACTTAATAAATACTCTTTAGGTATTTAATTTAAACTCACCAATTGCATTTCATTGCACCTATTATTGTATCTTATCCTCAAGTATTGTGTTTCATTACAATTCATAAAATTATTATTAATCATTAAATACTATTTAAATCCTCGATCTCTGTTTTACTCTATCACCTGTGTTGGTTTCTCTTTCGTCTCTTAACCCTGAATTCTGGCATTCCTTACGGATTGGTTCTTGTCTCTCACCTATACATTCCTTCCAAGAGAATGTTTTTTCTTGTAGCTCTAATTTGTGCCACATGGCACTGAGTTACGATTTTTTTCAGCTTCAGTCACTCTCTGTTGCCTTGTTTCCAACTGTCTCCTTAAAGTTTCTGTGAGGATGTTAACTCATCTGTGACCAAACTCAATATCTCTTCCTCCAAACCCCCTTTGCCATCATGAACACCATAGATTTCACCTCTTATGGGCACTTAAACTATAATTTCTTCTCTAAATCATCCAATTAACGTAATTCTCTTACTGTATAGATGAGGAAACTAAACTTAGAAACGAAGCTAAAGCTCAGAACTAGCAAGTGACTGGTCCAAAAGTACACATTACAACTGATCTCCAGATCACATTAACATTAAACCAGCAGCTTATCTGGAGGGATATCATAAAAACAACCCTTGAAATATGTTGTGTTTATAGCAATGATGTGTTGAGGATGTTGACTCTTCCACAATGTTCTCTTTTTGAGGATATTTAAAAAACATTTCTTTCCTTGCTGATTTCTGAGAATAGATAAGTTTCTCCTGTGCAACTACTTTATTTAGACCTCAAAAATGACAAAACCGACTAGATCTCCTTTTCATTGCCCTCTAGAAAACTCATACTTAAGGTTTTTGCCCACCCTTGGCAAGTGTTTAAGATCTCAGAACATCCATTTTGAACTCTATTGTCCCTTTTGGTTTTAAATTAATTTTTTTTAGCAAAATTTTTTCTTCACACAAATTTTATCAACTACCTTTGTCTTAAGAAAAACTTGTGAATTACATTTATTTTTGGACTGTCTTGAATATTTTGGGACAATAAAGCAGGATAAAAGTACTTAACTAAGCAAATTAAATAGTGATAGAAATAAGACTAGATATAAAATCTCTAGACTCCTAGTAGCACACCATGTTATTTTCTGGCTGTTCTTCATGTTTACTCGATACATATTGCTATGTGTACCTGAGGTGTGTGGTTATCTGTGTATGGTGCATGTGTGTGCAGATGTGCTTAAGATTTATTCATTTATCTTATCTCTCCTATCAGATTGTAAAATCCCCAAGGATAGGAACTGTCTTAATTTTTTTACTACTTTCTCAAGCAAATACAATAGTATGTGCATATGGTAGCAACTCAATAAATGGATTTGGATGATTCTAAATCTATTGCTAAACTCTAATTCATATTTCAATTCTCAGTCACTATCTCACTTATACATAGAATTGTCTATTGGACCTTGGCTAAAACAGTAACACCTTACTTGATGGAATAGATATGTAATCTCAGGATTTACTGTAAAATGAATTTCTATTAAGGGAATCTTGTCTTCTTACTAATTTGGGGAAAAAGAAAAATGTGTACTTCATAAAAATGTAACATAACCAGTATTTAAAATTATGGCAACATGATAACATTCAAGTGAATATTAGTATTTAGAATATCGTCATATTATTTTTGTTTAAGATAAGTTAAATATTAGAAATATAGTAACTAAAGGCAGACAAAAATAATAGATTCTTTGGCCTAATGAACATCTATTTTATTCTCTCTTAAATACTGCTTTCAGTGTGAGTATAGAATATTTAAAACTTTAGAAATCTCATCTATTCATCATTGATAACTTCCCTTAACAATTTTAATTTTACATTCAAATTAGATTTATTTTTAATCCTTCAAAACCTTTTAAAAAGTTCTCTCAAATATACTGTACAACTTTCATAGCTATTCACTGTTGACTCCCATAAAATTTGTTGGATGGATGATACAGCACTAAATAAAATTAAGAAATGAGAAAACAATTCGTTTAGTAGTGGAATTCGCCCCCTGATACTTCACAAATATACATTTATTCCACAATTTCATTTGATCCTCACCTTAATTTTACAAAGTGGGCAGTATGGATATATGGATCTCTACTACGAAACAGAGGTATAAAGCTATATTTCCTAAGGTATAATCCCGAGGAAGCAGATACTTACAAAGTTGCTCTGAGATTGTTATTTTATTCCATGTAGGCACAGAAAAGCAGGTGCTCGTTTAACCTAGCAATGTGAGCTTAAACACCGAAGCAAGCAGTACCTGGAGCCCAACAAATGTCACACTAGGGGGGACTGTGGAGCCCCACAGATGTCGCACTCGGGGAAAAGTCAAGGAGAACAAGGACAGTGCCTTTGATCCCAGAAGTTCCGCACAGTCCCATTTTCCATGCACTCATATAGCGCTACAAAAGGCAAAAACAAACGAACGAAAACAAGGGGGAAAAAGTGTGTTAACTTCTATTGGAGCCAGTAGTGCCTGCTCTTAATAAAGCAGGGGGAAATAGAAATGAGTTATTCTGCCAATGTTCAATTTTCCATTATTATTTAAAGAATAAAAACCTTGCATGAGAGTCCATTTGAGGAAATGCTATTGTCATTTTTTGTATATAAAAGCAATTTCAAGTTACCGCTAAATTACATTTAAGAAAATGTAGTATGGAGCCTCAATTTTTCACATGCTTTTGCAAAATAGTAGTACAGTTCTCCTTACTTACATACTTGCAATAAATCTCACACATATACAGATAGTACATTTTTCTTCAGGTCATTGTTGAAACACTAAGGGTATAATGACCAAATATTTTCCAAACACACAGGCAGGTAGTTTTTACCCTAGTAGTGCTCTAAATCATGGCTTTTTTCAGACTTCTTGAAACTACGAAATCTGATTTGAGATCAGAACTCTTGTAATAGGAATTGTTTCAAAGGACTGGAAAGCCTGCTTTGTTTCAACTGATAAAGAAAAAGAATTTTAAAAGCACAGCTTTCCATACTTACTCTTGGCTGCACTATTTTAAATCACATTTGCAAGTAGATTAATTCAAATACTGTCAGTAAAATATAGAATAAAGGATAAAAACATAAGTTGTTAAAGACATTGAGTTACCATTTAAAGGAACGCTGGTTTGAAATTCCAGTTTTCTTAAGGTAGTGTGTAGGTTTGGATATGCCTGTTCTCTACATAGTAAAAGCAATCTTAGCCAGTGCCTCAGTCACTTCCTACCAGGTAACACATATGATTGGCATGTTGATTTTCATTATGGGACAATATAACACACTGGTTGGGAGAGCAGTCACTGGATCTAGATGGACCTGGGGTCAAGTTTTAGTTTTGTCACTTATGAGCTGTGTGGTCTTGGCACATTATTTCACCACTCTGAGCCCCAGTTTTCTCATCTGTAAGTGGGTGTCATAATATGTTTATTTAATAGAATTATTTTAAAAATAAAATGAAATAATGTATGCTAAGACTGCACAGTAACTAGTCATTTTGGATAATTTTTAGCATTATTTTTCACTAGCCACAAATTGGGAAAGAATGCAAATGGACTTTTTCCATCAATGTGAATTTGGATTCCTTGGTCTATTAATTGTGAAATCATGAAAGTTTATTTACAAGTCTCAGAGAAGAGCCAAAACAATGTAATAGAGAAAGAAAAGTCTATTCAACAAAGAGTAGGAGAACAACCAGATATCCACACAGAAAAAAATAAACCTCAACATCTACCTCATACTATGCACAAAATTAATTCAAACACTGATCCAACTGTAAAATCTAAAACACCAAATCTTTTAGAGAAAAATACAGGAGGATATCTGCATGAATTAACAGCTAGACAAAAGTTTCTTAGATCATAGAAAGTAATAATTATAAAAGAAAACACTGATTCTTTGATCTACATCAAAATTTTAAATTTCTGCTCATCAAAAGACCATTAGCAAGTTTTTAATTTTGATGTAGTTCAATGTATCAATGTTTTCATTTTGTAATGAATGAAATAAGGTGTCCAGCTTAAAGTTGGTCTTTAATGATTTTCAGTTGTTTTGTCCTTTACTTCACTTACATTCCCCTTCAGGGTCATGGGAAGTTCTTTTCAGAAGTTTCTAGAATCCATTCAGATTTCCCACCTAACTTTCACGCCTCATGCTTCCTGTACACAGTTGGCAAACAGTCACTTAATTGGAGTTTCTTTCGAAGGGTGTCCTTGTCCTCCTGTCTGCCTCACTCAGCTCACAACATGCAGAGGCAATCAGATGTAGATACATGGTGGATATTTAGCCTTCGTTAGCCCTCAGCCCTTTTTCTCTGAAAAGAGAAGTAGGCAGAAAGAAAGACACAGAAGAATGCAGCATCCTGGATGTCAAATGAAAGAGTATTGTGAATAGTGGGGAGCCAGCATCAAACGCAACGGAAAGTCAAGGAGAACAAGGACAGTGCCTTTGAGTTGGCAGAATTTCTAATGGTGACCTTAGAAAGATCATTTTCAGGAGAGTGGTTGGGGCATCAGAGGGTCGGCCTTATTTCTATTCTGGGCTTTTCAGTAATTCAACCTCGGCAAGCTTTCCAGCTACGGTTGCTGCAACATGAAGGTCCTACTTACTTTACTTTAGTTTTTCATATTCTTTGGCAGAAAATTTTCCCTCTCCGTGTTCCTTATCTTCCTAAGCACAGGCAGTCACAGGCCTACAAAGGCATCGTGAACACAAATGATTCTGTACATATCGTCCAGCCCACACTCACTGCCAGAAACCCTGACTGCAGTGGCCCTGGAAATCACTCTATTGCTATTTTCACGTTTCAGGTACATATACTTTGTCTTTTGCAAGGAGTAAGCTCCAATAGCTTCACTAACTCAGTGAGTCTTATCTTCCTTACCTGATGCCTTTGAATGCTTCATCCTCAAAGGAAAAAAATCTCTCAGAGCCAATGAAAAGGCTTTGGAAATACAAAAATTAAGCTAGGCTAAGTTCTTCCCATAGATCACTCTTGTCTGAGGTAAAAAATTGTGTTCTGGGTCTGAAGGTAAAAAGTATGTGGAAACAGGCACATGGGACTGGTGCCTCCTTCCTCAATGACCGGCTCCTAAGGGAGTCGCTCTTGTTTTCTAATGCCCAAGAGTCTTACGCTACGTGAAACAATTTCAGCTGAAATCAGAGCTAGCGAAGCGAATTGCTTTTACTTTCAATGAGCAAAAAATTTTGATGCTCAAGTCTATGATAGGTCCTTTGGAGCATATCAAAGGAAAATGCCACATGTTCTTTTCCTCAAGAGTTATGTACATGAAGCAATTTAAAAAGCAACTCAAACCACAAAATAACCAAGCATCACTGCCCACTGTGGGTATGGGAGGAAAGAGGTTAAGAAGGCTGGAAGTACATCTCCTTGGTTCTCCAAACTCCCTAGAAAGGGAGAAGGAAGACCACTTTGAAGAATATGTAGGGTATATGAAAGAGCACCTGGATACTCAGGAAATGAGATATAAGACATTTAGGATGACTCTAGAACCAGAACATAATTCTTTTTTCCAACAAAGATTTCACTCTTTGTACTGTTTTTACTTATTCGGAAGGAAGAAGTTTCCTTAAATTAATCAGTGATGGACTCGAGGTGATAGAGTTTGGATGTGTTGTCCCCCGCCCCAAAGCACATATTGAAATCTGATCTCCAACCTGGCAATGTTGGAAGTAGTTTGGGTCATGGGGGGCAGATTCTTCATGAATAGATTAGTACCCTGGGGGTGTTGGTAGTGAGTGAGTTTTCACTGTATTAGTTCCCTTGAGAGCTGGTTGTTTAAAGGACACTGGCATCTGCCTCTCACTCTCTTGCTTCCTCTCACCATATGATCTTGCACCTGCCAGCTGCCTGCTACTTTCCACCATGAGTAGAAGCAGCCTAAGGCCTGTACCAGATGCAGCTGTCCCAGAATCATGAGCCAAATAAACCTGTTGTCTGTATAAATTACCCAGTTTCAGGTATTCTGTTACAGCAACACAAAAACAGACTAATACAGGGGTGACCTTATAGGAAATATTTCATAAGATGCAGTATGTGGAGGAGCATTCTGAACAGTCCTGTGGAAGAAAGATGTCGAAAGTTTGGCAATATACTTTATTTTTAAAATGAACTTTGATGATGCAGAGACTCACTCAGATAATTTACAGAAGGGTCTTGCTGCTGAGAATCTTTTTCTGAAAAGGTGTTTCAGGAAGAATCCATGTCCCACATCACAGGAAGGGCAAAGGATGTAGTTAGATTCCTTGTTGATGTGGTGAATGAGTTGAGACCAAGTGAGAGATGGAAGGGCTGACACCTCAATAAATCAGCCTGATACACTGAGTAAAGAAGGCTGCAGAGAAACTCAACATGGCATTTAAAATTTTCAATTTTGACCCAAACCTAACAATTCAGAGGGGAAGAGAAGTTCCATGATTTGCTCATAGAAGCCAAGTGAGATTTACAGAGTTAAAAGTAAAAGCAAAAACCCGATGAGAATTATATTGCCTGGATTCACATTGACTGTCACATTCTCTCTCTTTATTACCTTAGTTTAGTTAATATTCCTCAGCAGGCTTCATGCCTCATAACATTCTTTGAATAAGAAACATAATTTCCCATATTTTCAAATGTATTTGCATCATAAAATTCATTCAATATATTTTTATCATTACTGGAGGCATTAATATTAGGCACCATCTCTGCCCTTACTTTTTGCATCAACACTTTCTCCTTCAATCTATTAAAAACACAGCCCTCATCACACCCTTCTTCAATAATCTGTTTCACCACACTGTCAACTGTATTTTTTTGTTGTTGAAATTACCAGCCAACTAATGTGCTCAAAGCCTTAACCTTCATCTATGGCCATTTAATGACTCTTTTCATGTGTTTACTTTAGAGGAAGCAATAGGTGCTGAAACATGCAAAACAGCATTAAGAGAGAGGTTGGGGATAACTGGGTGGGTACAAATGCAATTTATGACAATGGGCATGCTGCCAGTATGAATCTGGCCCTCACATCATGGGCATGAGGGGTGACAATCAGCTTTGTATCTCATGAATATTCATAACCAATAAAAAATAAAATAAAATAAAACAAAAAAATACAATAAAAAACAAACAAAAACCCCAAAAACAGCATTAGTGATTATGTTCATCCTTTAAAAGGTTAATTGTCCTAAATTAACACATGACAAAAACAATCCATTCTTAACTATCAGCCTTAGCTAATATCTAAATAGTTTGGCTTCCTATTTTCTCACCTGTGCTTGTTAGTACACAATATTTTGTGTGATAGCACTATCTGAATGTCCGTGTTTCACAGAGCTCTGTGTTAGTAAGCCTTTTGCTCTGAGGGACATTACATTGCTGGTGCGTTCAACAGTGTGATTGCTAACATCAAAAGGTAGTTTTCTCAAGTTTAATCACACTGGTGGAGATCCGCCCCTGGACAGTAAGGTGGTGCACTTATTTCTGAATGGAGCATATCTCTGAAAATATCACTGATGATACTTGGTTTTGAAACATAAACAGAGGTGATTGAAAGTATGCCTATATGATGTGAGTTATGGGTGTAGACCTCTGCACAAATACCAGGAGTCACCAGATAAAATTAGTTTTGATTTTGCTTCCTAATTTCTCTTCCTAGGTATTCTTTGCCCCCCAGTTTGTAAGTTAATTTAAATTTTAT
Source organism: Cynocephalus volans (assembly GCF_027409185.1). Classification (NCBI taxonomy): domain Eukaryota; kingdom Metazoa; phylum Chordata; class Mammalia; order Dermoptera; family Cynocephalidae; genus Cynocephalus; species Cynocephalus volans. Next base: position 98,741,312 of record NC_084460.1, on the reverse strand, counting down.
GGTGTGTGGTGTTAGGATTATAATATTGATCTTTATCTGCATGAAAAGAGCACGCAGAAAGAGCCAGCTGAAAAGTGAGGGAACAGGTTCATACAAGGGTACTTCAAAAAGTTCAAGGAAAAATGGAATTAAAAGGTAGTACATATCTTTCCATGAACTTTTTGAAGACCATAAAAACGGAGGTATCCGGAGCTCTGCTTTTCATTCTTAAGTCAGTGGGTTAGCCTGCATCGGATGGGAGAACTTAGTAAATCACCTAATAAGCACTACATGAGTGTGTTAAATAAAACTAATATATCACAAATAACTTCACAAGCCAGTGAGTATGGAAGAGGCCTGTGGCATTAATTTCCATATTAAACTATTTACTTCTTTGTTTTATTTTGTTTTCAAGTCTGATTTGGGTTTTACTTGCTAAGGTCTTCAGCTGATTGAGAATTTTTTTAAGGAATAATATTTATAATATTCAGTGATATTTTGGTTTCTTGCATAAATTAATGAATTGCTGTGTACATTTAATAAATAAAAGACACCAGCTATCTCTTAATATTGGAAAGATATAAAAAACCATGCCATTTCCCACATCAGAGCAAATAATAATATATTGTCTGTTTTGTGAAAGGAGAGTGTATAAGGTTGATGGTCCAGAGGGTCACGTAACCATGAATGACGGCAGTGGACTTAAGCACAGATGTACAGGGCAGTGATAAGCAGATGTAGACTTGCCAGCACATGGATTTCTCAGGCAGTTTTACCAGCAACACCGTCAGCTCTTTTTATTATTAAATAGAATTGCAGATAACTGGCAATAAGACCTTGGATTCCAGCCAGCCCAGCAACACCAAAGCCATGATCCCTCCAGCTCTGCTCTGCAGGATGAGGTGTTTGTGGATGATAAATGGTAGCGAGACACTAAAGCAGGAGCTGCATTAAGAGGAGCAAACACAAACTTGGCAGGGAGATGAAATGTGCTAAGCACATACCAAACACAACACCAAGCCATGTGGGGAGGCTGTGAGACACTGGGAAGCAGTGGAAATTGCCACCAGGAGTATGTGTGACAGAGACTACCTGCATGGCATCAATAGCCTATGAGACAAGGGGGTGGCAGATCACACATGGCAATAGGCTGTTGTGTAATGATCTGCTGTCTACACATTTTCCTAGGTTTCTTGTCTACCTGTGAGCAGCGAAAGTGTCAGCAGTTTTGAATAGGATACTATGACAATAATCAGTGGAATACAAGAATAACCAACATAATGGTGTATTGAGTTCCTATTGCAGACTTCAAATGCTGATTTTTCTGTTTGCTCTTACAACGAAATTTATTTAACAAAAGGAGACCAATGAATAATACCATTTTTTCATATTTTATGAATTTCCTTATATTCGAACATACAGTCAATGGCACCCACCAATTGAATTTTCACTAGGAATAAATGAGATTACATAAATGAAAATATCTGTCACGGTATTAGGTATACAGCAGGTACTTCATATGTAATACCTCTCTTAACCTCTCATAATCTCCCTAGTTCTGAAGTCAGCTTCCTCTGAAATTAGAATAGCTACTCCAGCTTTCTTTTGATTAAGGTTAGCACAGCATATCTTTCTTTACCCCTTATATTTTAACCTGAGTTTTCATATTTAAAGTGGGTTTCCTATAGACATATATTTGAGCCTTGTTGTTTTATCCTCTTATAATCTTTTAATTGGTCTGTTTAGACCATTCTCAAAGTGATTATTGATATGGTTGGATTAAAGTTTACCTAGTTTGTAACTCTCTTCTGTATGTTGCATTTGCTTTTTTTTCTCCCTCATCTCCCCTCCCCCCCACTTTTTCTGCCTTCGCTGGTTTTAAACAAGCATTTTATGATTCTATTTTATCTCTTCTTTCAGTGTATCAATAATATTTCTTTAAAAATATGTAGTGGTTGCATTTGAGTTTACAATATATGTTTTAAACTACTCTAAGCCCACCTTCACATAACACTATACCACTTCACATGTGACTTTGTTGTCATTCATTTTACTTATTGGTATGCTAAAATCACCCAATACATTGCTACCTTTATTGCTTTTAGATCAGTTAAGAACAGGAAAAATTAAAGATTCTATTTTACCTTATTTTTTTCCTTTTCTGATGCTCTTTTCTTTTTTCTTTATATTGATCCAACTTTCTGACATATGTATCAATTTCCTTCTGCCTGAAGAACTTCTTTTAATGTTTCTTGTGCAGCTGGTCTGCTGACAATGAATTTCCTCAGTTTTTTGTTTGTCTGAGAAAGTTTTGAATTCTCTTTCACTTTTGAAGAATGATTTTGCTTGATATATAATTCTAGATGGGTGTTTTTTGTTTGTTTTCTTTTTTCAGCACGTTTAATATTCTACTTCACTATCTTCTTGCTTGCATGGTTTCTGAAGAAATGTCTCATAATTCTCAACCTTATTCTTCCATAGGTAAAGTGTTTTCGTCTGACTTCTTTAAAGATTTTCTCTTTGTCTTTGGTTTTCTGCAATTTGACCATGATGTGCTTATTTTTTATTTTTTCGGTATTTATTCTGCTTGGTGTTCTCTGCATTTCCTGGATCTGTGTTTGTCTGTCACCAATTTTATAAAGTTACTGGTCATTATTACTTCAAGAATTTCTTCTGCTCCATTCTCTTTCTTCTTCTTCTTTATTCCAATTACACATGTTAAACTTTTTGAAATTGTCCCATAGTTCTGGAATGCTCTATTTTGCTTTTTAAATTCTCTTATTCTCTTTGCATTTCATTTTGGGAAGTTTCTATTCACCTATCTTCAAGCTCATTGATTCTTTCCTCAGATTTTTGAAGCCTTCTAATGAGCCCATCAAAGACATTCTTCATTTCTCTTAGTGTTTTTGATTTGTAGCATTTTCTTTTTATTTTTTCCTATGAGTTTTCATTTCTCTGTTTACATTACCTCTCTGTTTTTGCATATTGTCTAAGTTTGCCATTAAAAAGTCTATATTAATCATAGCTAGTTTAACTTCCCAGTCTGATGACACCAACATCCATGGTATCACATCCGAATCTTGCTCTGATGACTGCTTTTTCTCTTCAGACTCTGTTTTCTCTTGCCTTTAGGTATACACTTATAACTGTGGAAAGCCAGATACATTGTGTCATATGATAGGAACTGAATAAATAGATCTACTGTAAGGATTTATGCTAATTTGGCTAGGAATTAAGTGTGTTTAATGTTTGATTGTGTTGTTTAATGTCTGTTGTAGCCATAGAGCCAGAAGCTTCAAATTGTCCTTGCTTTTGTCCCCCTCTTAACTTTGGGCTTCCTTAAGTACCCCCTCCTCAGAGAGGGTCTGTGTCTTGCATCTCTGTTAGCTCTGATTCACTGTGGTTATACCGGAGCCCTGTTGGCGTGGTGCTACAGTGTGGGGGAGAAAAAGAGTTTTATAATCTTATGACTATATTTCAATCTTTTAGCAGGCTGTGAGCTCCATAAGTGATTCTTCAGTAATAAAGCTTTTTGGCTTCTGTCCCCTACCCTCTTCCCTGGCTGCAGCATTTCCAATCTACGAGGGGATTTCAACAAATTCATGGAAAAACAGAATTAAAAGATAATACAAAATTTTCCATGAACTTTTGAAGTACCCTCATATTTTTTTGAAGCCCTGACTCTTGTTGGCTATGTCCCCCCAGCCCCCATCATGACCAGGAAGGCTAGCTGGCTTAGAAGTAGGAATAATGCCCTTCTGCCACTGGGATAAAGCTCTGGCAGTCTTTTCTTCAGGAGAGTTGACCTTTGTTATGGAGAAAGTTCTGGTGTATTTTACAGTGATTATTTTTCCCTTTTTCCTGACAGAACCACAGGATGTCTTTCTTGGATCTTCACCATGAAATTTTGATGGGGTTTCTGTAGGCAAAGCCCATGAGAATGTGGGGGGTCCCTAGAACTGTAATCCCCAGGAGTTTCTCAAACTCGCACTAGACCACACTCAGCCTCCAGCAGTTCTTTAAAATCACATTTAAGTGTTCCCGTCACTCCTGAGATTCTACATTTCTAACATGCTCCCAGACAGGCCAATGCTACTGCTCCAGAGACCACATTTTGTATAACCAGGCTCTACGCTATTGGTTATCAAACTTGCCTACACATGGAAATCATCTGAAGAACTCTGAAGAAGTTGATGCCTGAGCCCATCCCCAGATTTTCTGATTTAATTCGTCTTGAGTGTGGTCTAATATTTTCCACTGAAACTTTTTCTTAAAGACACTGTTAAAATATTGCCTTCACAGATTTCTTTCCCTATTAAACTGGATATTCCCTTTGTCTCTCTTTATTGCTAGATTCTCTGCTACCAGATCCTAGGTCTTCATATTTCTTGGTTGATTTTCTTGTTTCGGTAGAGCACATACTTCAATGGCTTCTTGTGAAAAAATGCATTTGGGTTACATTTTGTGAGATTTTGTATATCTACTTTTTTATTCTACCTTTTTTCTTAACGTTTTCTTTACTTTAAATTTTAGTTTTTAATTTTCCAATGATTCTGAGAAAATGTGTAATAGCCATTAGTTTTTTATTCTTGTTATTAATTATTCTATGTTTTGGTATTTTTTTCTGGAAGCATTTAGAAGTTTCTACTCCTCTCCCATTATTCTAAAGTGTTATGATATAGGCCTTGGTGTAGATCTATTTTCATCTGGGGTATTAGACACTAGATGGTTTTTTTTTGTTTTTATTTATTTACTTTTTGTTTGGTTGGTTTTTGGTGTTTTTTTTTTTTTTTTTTTTTTTTTTTTTTTGCAGCTCGCTGGTACAGGGATTGAAAACCCTGGACCTTGGTGTTACAGCACCATGCTCTAACCAGCTGAGCTAACCAGCCAGCCTCCCAGATGCTGCTTTTTAATATGAAAACTCATGTCTTTAAATTCTGACAAATTTTCTAAGTTATTTACTTGATATTTCCTCTCCTCCATTTTCTCAATTTTCTACTTCTGCGACTCCAACATTATTGTAGTTTCTGAGAGATTTCGTCAACTTTATATTCTACACTACTATTAAACATTTTTATTGGTTGATTTAAATTTTTTCCCTAAGAGGTTTTATTCTGTGAATATTCCTTTTTTAAAACTGTTTTTGTCTTGGGAGCATTATAATCTCTTACATCCCCTAAGATATCAACAACAGTTTTTTTGTAGTTTTCTTCTGAAAAGTCTCCTTCAATTTGCCTCTTCCTTATTTATTAATGTTTTTATCATAAATACTTACTGCAAATGCCTGTTGATCCTCGGCTTTCTTAGATTTATAAACAGAAACTAAAAGATGATGAAAATCTAGGTGGGTGAGGCTTGTCAGCTGTGGGCTTTCTCTTTAGTATGGGTCATTTCAACAAAGAATCTCATTCAGTGTCTTTAAGCCTTTTACTTTAGGACTGCTTAGATTCACCCAAAGAAGAATTTTCCAACCTTCCCAAAAATATAAACTAGGCTGTCAATGTGGACCACTGAGAGCAACAAGAATATCAAAAGCTTCCATGTTCCATACATAAACTTTCCCTTAATCTTCTTCACCATCAAAACAGTTTCATACTGGGAGCCTGGGGAGAGGGGTGTTCAGGTACCTTAAATGTGTGGTAAAAAAAAAGGTTTCTAAAATGCTTCTAATGAGTTTTAACCAATATTTCCTTTTTTAGCCCCAATTTTATTCTCGCTTCTAAAGATAGCTAGTTTGGTAACTTCCTGAGCCCTCTGGGGATTCTGCAAAATTGGCTTAAGACCGAGTTCCTTCACTACTATTTAATCATTTATGATTTGTTCATCTTTCCAGCTTCTAAAATTTCATTGTTATTTTGCCTCTCCCACTCCCCACCACCTGAATAGATTAAGTATGACTAAATATCCCTTTGCTATTGGTAAATGGCCACGAAAATCAATTACATTGTATAATGATAAAAAATAAATCAAAGTAAATAAAAAATAAAAAATATTAAAAACATTCAATTTCTAATGTAAATAAATAAATAAATAAATATCTTTTTACCATCCTTTTTGTGAAGTTTCAGGAGAAAGAAGAAAGAATAGGTAAGTATATATGTTCAATCTGTCATCTTTAACCAGAGGCCAATTTCTTGAGATCAAGAGTCACAGTGTGATTAAAAACACATGGTCTGAAGTCAAACACACCTTACAGGGAAATTAACATTGGCCACAAACTATTCAAATGCTTTGGGGAAAGGTACTGAGTTTTATTGTCCTCTTCCATAGAATGGAATAAGAATACCTAACTTAAAGAGTGGTTATAAGGCTTAAATGAAATAATGCATGTGTTACCCAGTGCCATAAAAGTGTTTCACACTCGCTTTGTGCTACTGTGAGTTTTACGTAAATTTACTCATGAATATGATCCTTGAGTGTTGATGTACAGAATCACATTCCTTTATCCTTAATTTTATAATCCAAAAAGCTATAAAAATCAAGCTCATTTGATAGCAAAAATTGAGCCAATATGAATTTATTTAGGTGCAAAACTTGACCTGAGCTGACATGATTCTCTATCCCATATAGCTTGAATATTCATATTTTTTGTTGCAGAAATAATATTGTATCATTATTACATTAGTGCTGCCCACTCCCCTTAGTGATGTTTCTTATGTGCCAAATTTCTTCCTAAAACCTAAAACATTTGGAATTTTGAAATACATCTAGCCCCAAAAGGATTGTGGACTGTGTGTGCATTTATAACATTTCCTCTGAACCCTACCTATATTAGCCTTATGTTTTGGTGATTGGTAATGAACGGAATTGCAAAGCTCAAAATAATAAAATAGAAGTAGCTATATTAGGAAGAAGAAAAACTAAACAAATTCAAAAGTTGGAGAAGAGGGTGTGAGAGAGAACGGTTGGAGTTTTTGAGAGAGTCCAAGAAGATGAATTTTGGAAAGAGCCGTTGCCAGGATGATAGAACTTTGGACAGACAGCAAGATAAAGAACATTTTTAGAATCCCTTCTGTGTGTTACACTATGCCTAAACTTCAGTACAGACTTATACTGTTTTAAAGGCTTGGTAAAGATGGATTTGTGATTTTAGTTTTTTCATTCTTTTTTTAAAAAAAAAAGGAACTGGACCTAATTTAGCCAAGCCTCATTTGGCTTATACTTACTAGCTGTGTTCATGAACGCCTATGACAGTCAATCTCTCACACAATTGCTACTTAATATCCTTGAACTGAATTACAATAATTCTTATGGCATTATGTAATAATGTACTGTATAAATATTTAGTATAAAAGCAGCATGTAATACAGAAAGAAGATAAAATTAGGAAGCAAAAATCTTCAACTTTGCTTGAAGTTCTGCCTTTGCTGTTAATAAGCTATTTAATAGAGGGGCTTTTGTTTGCTTATTAGATCTCAAGTACAGAGAATTGGGTTAACCATTCCTACCAGTCCATGGCATGTGGTCATGATGAGTATCCTAAAGCCCTGCTCAGGCTCTGTTTGTTTTCCCCTTTTATTCCTGACCACCTCTTTCATCCACCCCCCACTTATACTGAATTATGCTTGGTATAAGTCTTGAGTTATGCTTGTAAAATATGTAGTAGTGCTGTATGTGTATCTGTTTTTATTTATATAAGTAGGTTTTTGCTATCTTCCTCATTTCAGATTTCTTTTTCATTTTTCATTTTTAAGATTATCCATGTGGCTACATGTACATGTTGGATATTAGGATTTTAAAAAATCATCTACATTCATTTTTTTATTCTTCTATTCATAAAAAATGATTTATTGGTATCAGATACATTCAAGGTCAAATAATGAATATAGTCTTTGGCCTCTAGGAATAGAAGCCTAAATAGATAACTATATCTAAAAAAAAAAAAAAAAAAATTCTAATTTCACTTTTGAGTAAAGTGTTTGAAGCTACTGATGAAATGGATCTTTTCCCTCTTACATTGTAAAAAACAATTCCCACAAAATACAAATCCCACAAAGTACAAAATACAAGCTGTTTCTTTGTGATTTTCTTAATAAAGTAATTTTACATAGCTAAGTTATGCCATGTAGCCAATGTCATAAAGCTGTCACATAAATGTCTCTTTTTCTCCATAATGACTTCTCTAGTTTATAGTCTTATCAACAGAATACCAGTGTCCCCAGATTCCCACATCCTTAACTGTCCTGATAACTATTCATCTTTCTAGATTTTACCAATGTGATTGATATAAAATGCCATCATATTGTTTTAATTTGCATTTTCCCTAATTACTAGCAAATTTAAACATCTTTTTAGATGTTTGTTGTGCGTTTGAGCATCTCTTTCTGCATCTTTCATTTCATACTTTTTCCATTTTCTCTTGGAGTCCCTGACATGATTGTTATTGTTGATTTGAATGCATTCTTTGGATATTCTATGTAACAATCTCCTTTATCAATACTAGATGCTAAATAAATCTTCTGTTAAGCTGTTATCTTTCTGTTAGCTGTGTGATAATATCCTTCACTGAACAGAATATTTTAGTTTTCTTGTCGTCATATCCTTTACTTATTTTTGTTTTGCCATTTTGGTTTTTGCTTTTTGAGTCATGTTTAAGTCATTCTTTTGTAACCTTAAGTCAAAAAGATTACAGGTTAGATATACATTTATTTTCAGCCTTAGTGCGTTCATTTAGAAAATCTAAGTTTGGCTTAGGTGCTTGTTAATTAGTCTTTCGAAGCTGAATTCTAGAAAATTCTACATAATTTTATGATTAAGCAGAACTAAGAAGTGCAGTTAAACAGAATAATGTGGGTAAACCACCTCTTAATTTCTTGCCCACAATAGGCAAACAGCACTTATTATTATGACTTTTAGAAATAATTAGCCAGAAAGAGATAAAGAAAGAACAGCCTGGGCTTATGAAAATGATGTGTGATTTAGAAGTGGACATTTAATTTTTATTTGTTTAACTTGTGCAATTAAGGCTGATAAAATTGAATGCATTTATTTTCTACTTTAAAGATTTTGAAGTGAAAGACACCACAAAACCCAGATGGTATCACTATAGAGACAACTACTTAATGACAGCTAGATTGACAGTATGCTGGTGATTTTATATTGTCAATAAGCAGATAAATAAATTCAAGAAGTCATTGCTGTTCATAAAAGACTGATTCATGGTGCTCCTTTGGGGGGCAATGTGACTTTTTACCTGCCAATTTGATGATTCTGATAGAACTCTTCAGAGTCTTCCATGGCTCTGAATGATGACTATTTTTTGTTTTATTTTATTTTTGTCAGAAATTCCCGGGGGGCGGTCTACAAAGGGCCACAGACAAATGACTGTCCTGTGTACAAGGAGAAAATTTTTCTCAGTAGAATATAGAAAGTATAACTCTGTGCGTTGTTATATGTGAACCATAAACCTAAAGTATTCCAAATCCTAGCTTCTTTTTCATTCCTTAAAATATAATTTATTCTACCCAGCAGATAACCTATTCTCCTGAAGACACACATGGTACTTCTACAGTCCTTATTGCCTGGTAAATTAAAATATTCCAAATTACTCATGCTAACTCTTACTTGGTTAAATTCTTAGTTATCTTTTCTTGACAAGCATGATCTTAATGAATCTGTAAACTCCTAATTGGCAGGAATCGTGGGATCTCTCTTTATTCCCCCAAATACCTAGCATTCCCTGATTTTTGGATGATCTATGCTCTACTGTAGCCGTTTAACTATGCTCCAGACCATGTTATTTTTATAGGGACCCTAGGAACACGAGGGAACCATGAATTGGATGTAATGGACAAAACTCTGCTGCTCTGTTTTGATTCTTGCAATGAAAGCTAGCTCTCTCTTCTCTACACTAACATCCACATGTACTTATTTGCACCCTGTGATGTTACAAGTGTGTTTTATGTCCTGAGCTTCTGCATGTGATGGGAGGCATACAAGGAGTGGGGAGATGCTCCAAACAACCTCCCCTCCCCCCGAGGTGTTATTGGCAGTCAGCTCTTCCCATTTTCCAGATCAGTCTGCCCTTCACATAAAACCCACAGCTGCTGACTGCAGGGCCTGTCACTGTTACCAGTTCTGCCTCTTCATCACACAGTCAGCATGACTTTTTTGCTCAGTCAAACTTACTTCGACTTGGATTGTTCCATTGGAGTGGTCTGGCTGGTGCTGCTGCGATTTCTCAGCTATTAACATAGACATTACAGCACTCTAACACTCAATGACTGCAGAAACACAGTCATCCTGGACAGCAGCCACTTCAGGGAGATCTCAGACAGATGGCTGTTTGCAGAGGGCCGAGAATTTAACAGCAGTACCTCTCTACACTGTGATGATGGATTTCCACCTCAAAGGAAGGAATGGGCATTAATCCCCCTGAGATTTCCCAATACTCATCCCATGCCTTTCTATCCATATCCCATTCCTCATCCTTGCAAACAGCAAGCAGATGCCAGCGTTTTTGGAGGCAAGAGAAGAAGAGAGTGCTCCTATGATTACCAAAAAGCATCATGGGAGAAGAAGCCTGTGTTTAGGCAGACCCTCAGCTCCTGCAGATACTAGGTGTGTGATGTAACTTTGCTGAACTCTTAGTTTTTTCCTCTGTAAAATGGAGATGATACTATTTAACTCACAAGGTTTTGGGAGAACTAAGTGAAGTGTCATATGCAGAGCACAGATCATATTACTGGCACTCACTAGGTGCCCAATAAATGTGAGCTGCAGCAGAGACTTGCACAGTGGCAATGGCATGCTGTCTTTCTTGCCTCTTTCTCTTTTTGCCTTTTACTCTTTGTATCTCAACAACTCCCCTTCCAATAATTTACGGATGCTACTGCCTCTGCTAATTAAAAAAAAATATATATATATATACATATATATATATATACACATGTATATGTGTATATATATATATATATGGTAGAGCTTCCTTTTCATTTCCCCCCTTTATAAGCAAAATTGTATTTAAGTATAACATATACAGAGAATGCACCCAAATCCTAAGTTTATAGCTTAATGAATTTTCACAAAGTGAGTAAACCTGTGTAACCAATACCCAGCTCTAGAAAAGACCATGACCAGCACCTGCAGAAGCTCCTTTGTACCCCCTTCCAGGTCCTGTAAGGTGTTAAAGGACAATAGTGAGCCAGAGTGTGCAGATTCAAAGGATCCTGGGAAACTTTGTACCAAGGACAAAATATGTATCCTACGTCAAAAGAATGTTCTTCCAGGGCCGGCCCCGTGGCGCACTCAGGAGAGTGCTGCGCTTGGGAGCGCAGCGACGCTCCCACCGCGGGTTCGGATCCCATATAGGACTGGCCAGTGCACTCACTGGCTGAGTGCAGGTCATGAAAAAGACAAAAAAAAAAAAAAAAAAAAAAAAAAGAATGTTCTTCCAGAAGAGAAAATCCATGATTTCGCCAATCAGTGTCAGTACCACAGTACTTGTTACAGCAGAATTCCAACAAAATGGACCCCAGGACATCCACTCCAGAGATTTCTTTCCTGACTTTTTCCAAGTCAGTGTACTTGGGTGTGTTTAAAAGATGATTCTCTCTTTTATACTCCACAAACTTTTCCATAAATGGTATCTTTATAATGGGAACTTCATTTCCCGAGAGGCAAGATAACTTACCACTGGCCACAACTGCTGGCCTCATGGCATACTTAGACATGGGTTCCAGCATGATGCTGTTAAATAATCCAGAAAAAGTAAAAAATTTCTGACCATCAGGATTTTTTTTGTGAAGGAAATCTTAAGATTCTTACGATTTATATACTCAGATTTATTGGTGCAACTCTACTTACTCAGTTCAACTTGAGGTATGGTCATGAGAATGAATGAAAAGTTTAAATTCTAAATTTTACTGCAGTGCATATATAATCCCAGTTTGTTGCCATGTCAAAGTACTTCAGAGGATAAGTTTGAATGTTCTAAAAATAGCATAATAATTGTTCGCATGCACATACAGATTTAAAGTGCTTTAAAAATTATCTATCACCTTAATAGTTGTACTTATTAATTTTCTTTGTTAAAAAATGTTTTCTCCTTTATGAGGGTGAAAATACATAAATTTACAATGAATTCTAAATCTGGCACATTACAAATTGTATATTACTTGAATCTAAATTAAGGAGGACTTAATAATTTAATTGATCTTAAAATATTAGAAATATGGGAACTATATGTTATTAGGAAAAAAAGAAGGGAAGACAGAAAAATGGAAGTAAATACTAGATAGGCTTTAATGAAGGATTTCCAGGATATGATCTCACACAAGTATATAAAAACAATGTGTTAAAAGTAATACAGGCCCCAATCTCCTTGTTCCTATACTCACAGTTGCCCGTGTATTCCTTTCTACCTTGCAATTCTGAGATTTTCAGGAGTGTTTGTGTCACAGGAATAAACATATGCTAAATTTCCACTCAGTTCCAGAGTACACTGTGTGTAAAGTAAACTGAATAAACAAAAGGAGCTGCTTTATTCAGGTTGAGGCGAAACCCAAGGGCTGCCCACTGACTGCCAAGAAGTGTTGCACATTAAAGGAAGATTATTCTAAGTGTAAATCAACTGAGCACTCACCAAGAAACCTAGAGAGAGAATGCAGCATCAGGAATTTGGAAAGGTGGCACAGATCTCCACAACTAGAGCCCATCTGCCACACACCAAGGCAACAGGGCCCATGAAGTGGAGAAGCAGCCGCAACCAAGCCACCTTACCCGGGGTCAAGATTCTCACTCCCATATCCCACTGCAGGCTTTTTGTGAAAGAAAATGTTCAGAGGCTCTTCACAGAGAGCTGTAGGTTGCCCTTTCCAGAAACTCCATCTGCATGCTCTTGTTTGTAGGTGACAGAAACCTAGCTCAAACTATCTCATGCAAAAAGGGAATGGATGAGGAGTCTTCACAAAGTTCACAGAAAGATTTATCTTATCTTTTAATTCCATTTTCCACAAACTTTTTGCAGTACCCTCACATTATTTCATGAAAAATAAAATCAAAAGGAGATAACTGAAATGGAAACATGATGATCTCTTGATCTCTCTTTTCTCCGATTCTCTGCATGCAGTTTTAATCTCTCTGATGCACTTTATCCACAAGGCTAGAACCATAGCGGCTGGCAGCTCCCAGGTGTGCATCTTCACCTGAATGCAGACAACAACTGTCTTTTTTCTCTTAGTTTCTATTATGTTGCTTCCAAGATTGTTGTGTTTCAAAAATAGTAAAATTAATATAAAAAACATATATTTGGGAGGCCAAAACAGAATTTCCATCTTATTGCTTTCCCCAGAAGGGATAAAAGAAAACAAAACAAACCACCTTTCTTCTACTAACATAAAAAATGTTAACCCCAAAAAGGGAGAATTTTATAATCTGAAAATATAGGAAAGTTCCTTAAATTGAATATCGTTAACTTTATTGCATTGCCCTTATCTTTACCATTTTGCCCATGATGCACTGGCACTGACCAGCACCAGTTCTTGCAAATCATTGTTCTAAGATACCAAGAGATACAAGCCAACTGTGGTGGAGACCTGCGGTACTAATGCTCATGTATTTCTCTTTCCATACAATCTTGTCTTGAGTTTCTCATCTTTACCACTGCCACTCTCTTTGCCCCATTAGTTTGCCAGAGACCAGGGCTGAGATGGGGTCATCAAAAGAAAGAAATCAAGAGGAAAAAGCAAGAGAGAAGCAACAGTTGGGTAAAGAGATAGAGTCAGTGACAAAATTATATATGGGAAGGGAATGAGATTCTTCATCACTTTCTGGACTACATAAAATTCAATTTTTCCTCTCTTTGTATCTGCTACACAATATAAAAATGCAGACCATACCCCTAAGTCTTTGCTTCTTCTAAGTCTGTGCCCACCAATTAGAGGGCACAAAATTACTTTTGGATTTCAAATATTCATGTAAAAATACACATACTAATTTGCTGGTATTGTTTTTCTAATTGCATTTTACCCATCCCTCCCATATATTCAAAACATAACAAATCTTTAAACTGAAAGTTTTTCTCCACCCCTAAGAGCATAACACAAACTGCTAACACTGAAATATATTCAGTCATTCAACAACAAGCCAAGCTTCCAAATTAGCATTTGCATTAGTGAATGACTTGGATAAAATATAAAATTAATCCTTTACAAATTTATACAGGCTTCCTCAAAATGTTACTATAACAGATTTCCTTATGAATGCACGTTTAATTACATCTTTTAGGGAGAGTAGTACATCAAGACCTAGACATCAATTTTTAAAAAATTAGGTAAAATTGCATTTCTAAAGAGAAAAAAATTAAAAAATAAAAAGTAAAACAATACTAAAATTATCTATATAATTGTCAATCTTCACAAAGAGCTCATACAAATTCCCATCAATCACTTGGTGACATCTTTGGCAGGAAAAAATTTGTCCTTCCAAGGCAATGCAGTTTTTGCTCAAACCTCAACCTAAAATTTTCCTCTTTGACAAAGAATCATATCATATTCATTTCACTACCTCAAGCATTTATTACAGAGAAAATCAATTAACAGAAAAGTTAATTGCAAACTATAAAATTGCTAATTGAGACAAATTACACTAATGGCTTTGTAATTTGAGTAAATGACAGGTTCAGATGGATGTGTGACCTACAAACTTATGTTATCCAAGATATTTGTCTTTTTAAAAAATTTCAAAGGAAATGTTTTAAAATTCAAGAGGAACAGAACTTACTATAATACATATTGTAGAGCACAAAATTCAGTAACAGGAAGTCTCTAACCTAGAGGTTTTATTATTTCAGATTCTAGAGGAAGGTCATTGAACACTGTTAAACTCATCATGCAATCTTGTGACATAGACCCTGAGGGCCAAATTACAGTAAGAATCCAGGTTTATTGTACAGATGGTTATCATCATGCTTGCTATTTATTTATTATTACTTTAGTTATAGTCAATCATTCATTCTAGTGCATATCTATGCAAACATTTTAAACCAAGTGCTAAGAGAAAAATAAAGCTCTTTGGGGTATCTACTCTTTGTGAAAATTAATCTCTCCCATTTTCCTTAGTAGCTAAGTGATACATGTTCTTTGTAGAAAACCCAAATGAATAAGAAGAGAAACAAAAATCACTGATAATTGTACCATCCGGAGATACCAACTGTTGAGATGTTGGTGCCTTTTTTTCTACCTTTTTCTAGCTATATTTGCATATTTGAAAGTGTTTACTTAGAAGAAAATATAATATCATACTGTACACATAATTTTATAATCTACTTATGTAATAAATGTATTAATATATTGGGAACACATTTTCTTGCCTAAATTCAACCATATATATGTAATTATTTAAAGTGTGTGTATAGTAGTATTGCTTGTATTTGGTGGTATTAATAAATGACTTAATTAGTACTTCACTTTTTGTGACACTTGGAAGCTTTCATTTTGATAAAATAAACAGTATTGTCATCATCACCTTATTAGCTAATATTTATCTATATTTGGGGCTTTCTCAGTTTTCTTCCTTATACTCCAAAATAAATGTATGAACATTTTTTATTGGTTTGATTCCATTATTTTAATATATGATATTAGGGTTAAAGCACACATAGACACACACAATCCATATTGTAGTAATCTAAATTATACACAGAAGTATTTGGCTACTTTAATCAAAGGTAATATCCCAATCCTATACTCTCTAGCCTGAAAATCAGCTTACAGAGGAAAGGGGAAAGTGGGCAAACCAATGAGCATCACTTGACTGTTTCATGGACTTGAAGGCAGGACCCTTGTGTATAATGTCCTCTAAAGGAAATTTTAATTTTGCTTTTAAGAACGTTTTTAGATGTACCTATGGACTCTTGGTCCTTGGGAAGTCGTGTAGACCCTCCTCAATAAATTCATTCTAAAATGACCACAAACTCTACCAATCTCTGTGATTCTGTTAAAAAAGACAAATTTATGTGACTGTCTCTTAATTCAATGGAGAACATTGACAGGCTGTCAAAGAAATTATTTAGTATACACATCTGAGCAATTGAGGTATACAGGTCGGCCCCATAACCCTGACTTTGAATAAAATGTTTGCAAAGCAACCACAGACTTCTAAAGTCCTTGCCAATAATGAAGAATAGACAGCAGTATAACCAATCTCAGCAAAAAGAAGGGTGAAAAAGCAAGCTAAACTGTATCTTAACAGTGAAAAGCCATGATGTAGGCTTTTCATCGGTTCTACTACATTCCTCCCTCAAAATATGAGCACCTGTGGTTAGCAGGGCCTGCAACCATGGGGTAGCAGCCCAGTAAACGTTAGTTACCTGTTGATTAGACTTTGTTGTGCATATGTAGCCCTTTTTCTCTAATGTTAGAACATGATCGCACACTCTTCGAGAGCTTCATCTTGGTTCCCCAGATTACATTAGCTGTTTTCCCTGTCCCTCACACTAAAATAAGTCAACAATAATTATCTGGCCCCACTCACCTTTATTTTTCCATTCTATGATCCTTTCCCAACCCAAATCAATTCCATTGGCAAAATACAGTTCGTTTGATAATTCCCTTTTCTAGGGCTGAGAGTTTCTGCTATTCTTTGTGAGGAAGTCTTTTGGGCTGCCATGTGGTGTCAGGCATTTCCTCCTCTCTTGAGTGTCTTTGTAGTATTTGAGTCCAAAACTAGCAGCTCAATATAAGTATCTACACACAGTGCTGCCATTTCTTCCAGCATTGTCCTGTCTGCTAAAGCTCATACTGACGGTGTTACTCTCTGCCAAGAGAAAAGCTCCAGTAATGGTTGCTGGTCTCAGTGCTGCTGATATCTTGTACACTCAATGCCCCGTGATCATTATGATGACACGGCTCTTATTGGGATTTACTTACTCTTTCATCACAGTGCTGTTCGAGTCAAGCATGACTCCAGAGGGAACTGGTCTTGAGACAGTCTGAGTAACGTTTGCTGCGCTGTGTTTGGACTTGTACCTTTAGACTCTGACCCATACACTTCCAATCTCCTTTACTTTAGAAAAAGTCGTAACACAAAAGTTTCTCTGACTCTCACTCTACAAGTCCCCTGGCAAACCGACACTTCTGGCTTCCAACTATTTCTGAATCTTTGGGTAAACACAGTTTAAGCTCAAACTGTATTCTTAGTGAGCTGTACAGTTGTTAGTCATTATTCAGAACACTTGGGGACATATTATTGCAACCCAATACTATGTGCTCTAATTCCTGGGATGTTAGATATGTTGCTGCTTTATATAGAATTCTGTCTCATCTGCTGTTCCTTCAGGTCTGCTTTTGCCTTCCAGACATTATTCTCTTCCGTTTTCCAATCTCCTGTCACCCCTTTGATGATTACTTTGAGTCATCTTTTTTTCTATCTTCCAAGTTTCTGTTTTCTTTATTTTCACCCTGCATGTGCTTTTTAGTGGTTTATCCATGTGTCACTTGATCGACTATTTATATGCAAAAAAGACTAAAGAATCAGAGAACCTTAGTTCTACTTCCACTTTATCTGTTAGTTGGTATAATGACCTTGGGCAACACTTCTGACTCATTGCTTCTTTTTTCTCACTTGTAATATGAGAGACTCTGACTAAATGAAAACCAAGTCCTTTTAAAATCTATCGTTATTCTGAGTCTATGATTAAATATTCAAATTTTTATACACAGTGCTATGAACTGAATTGTGTCTCCCCTCCATTCTTGTGTTTAACCATAACTCCCAATGTGATGATATTTGGAGATGAGGCCTTTGAGAGGTTTACATGAGGTCCTGAGGGTGGGGCTCTGATGATGGGATTAGCGCCCTTATAAGAAGGAACACCAGAGAGTTTGCTCTCTCTCTCCCTTTGTCATGAGAGGACACAGTGAGAAGGCAGCAGTCTGCATTCAGCAGTCTGCTGGTACCCTGATCTTGGACTTTCAGACTTCAAACTGCGAGAAATAAATTTCTGTTGCTTATAACATCAAGTCTATGGTGTTTTGGTAAGGCAGTCCAAGCTAAGAAATACAAATATAATTTGACAACAGATCTGTAAGAATATAATGTGCTGTTTCATAAGTGATAGCCATAACACTAAAATAATGGCAATGAATTTTAATTATAAACACTATAAGAATATAGAAAAGTATAATTTATAAAAATAAAACCACCACTTTGAGACAGTGAGTAAATAAAACTATGCTTTTTTTCCATATAAGAATCACCAGATCTGTGAGTTGGTGATTTTCTCCAGCAACTCTGTTTATGTGCTAGCCCTGCATCCATCTCCCATTTCCACTTTCATGGTCACTCAGATGGTCAAGGAAATGACCTCCTTTCCTGTGCCCCTCCCTCAGGAGTAATGATCACTATTTATTTAACCTCTGTGCTGGGTCAGGGCTTGTGCCAAGTGCTTTTCATGGCATCTCACTTGATTCCCATAACAAGCTTGAGAGGTGGATTATTGCCAATCTTTTATAGATGGGCAAACAGAGGGTCAGAGAGGTTGAACGACTTGCTCTGGGACATAACTCTGTTAACTAGGATTCAAAATCCTACCTTGTGTGTCTGGCTCCGAAGCCTCTACCTTTTATGACACACTATTTGAGATTAAGGAAAAGGATGAAACATGTCTCTTTCTCCTGGAAACTCGCAATTTAATGAGTGAGGATCAGGTGAAGAGTGCAGTGTAATCAAATGGGAGACAGTACTAAATATTTAATAGAAGAAATGGCAAGTGTACTTAGTGAGGGTGGGTAATTATTTCTTCCTAAAGTGGTAACATTTAAATAGGGCCATGAAGAATAAGTATAATGTTGAGAGGTGGTGAACAAGGATAGAGTATAGTTGGGCTCAAGGACAAGCAATTGCCATATGTGGCTAAAGGGTAAGCAAAATATGGGTAAATCTGAACAGGCAGGTTGGGATGATGTCGTAAAAAGATTACAATGGTATGTTAAGAAGTCTGGTGTTTATTATGGAAGGATAAATCAGATGTTTGCTTATCAACATACAACAATGTCATTTACCTATTCTAAGATATTTAGAGGCTATTTAGCTACTTTTTTCTTTTTTCTTTTTCATTTTTCTTATGTTTTCCTTCATTTTTTTTCTTAAGTTCCATGGGGCTTGGGTTGTTTTCAATTTTGAGAAACTCTGTTAACTGCCTTTTTTATTTCTTCAGTACTTGCAAAATCTTGGATAAAGTTTCAGTTCACTTAGACCATGTAGTGGTATCAATCATACCTTTACACTATTAACAGGATCTTTAGAAAACACCAGCTGCAAGATGAGAATAGAAAAATGGAGATTTCTCTGATGTTTTCTCTAGCTTAAAAAATGATTTGAAGCATCACATATGCTTGGATTCTTTCCATTAGTCTGGAATTTTAAGCGCTATTCAATCACCAATAATTTTAAACAATTGCTAGATGACCTGTTAGCTGATTTGAAGTTGACACAATTATATTGAATTTAATCTTTCTGAAGATAAAATTCACACTCACTGACGTAATTGCCTCTGGGTTACTAAAACACTACTATTTTAGCATAAAGTATTATTCTATGTTTTATTTTGTTCATTTTATGATTTTAGCCAATTGTAAGGATATTGGTTTTAAACTTAATTATGCTGTTATTTTGAGAGAAAAAAACAGCTATTTTCAAATCATACAACATTGGGAATTTTTAAATTTTTTATAATAAAATGTAACAATGTGGGGACCTCTGGAGTAAGGACTTTTCTCAAGAACACTCAAAATCACAAGCATCTATTATGATGCCAAAGAACCTACCCTTAACTAATAATTGGACTCACTCAGGATGCCCTGCTTTGTGCAAAATCCAGAGGAGCTATTTGAAAGACCTCACCTGTCATGCACATGACAAGTTGAAGTTAGTCTAATTTCTGAATTTACTATTCTCTCACATTTTTGCAAAAGCTGCTCTTCATATTTGAAGATGACAATTTTGATGCTTTTATTGCCCATGTATAAATATAAATACAGAACTTGCTTTCCCTCCTTACTATCTGATCCACTTTTACTGCTCTAAGCTTTGTATTCTGCTTTGGCAACATAACATCATATAAAAAATCCTCCAAAAAAATGAAAAGCTCTTGGTTAACTATTATATTAAAATCTAGCATCTCTACTACATCCCTTGAAACTGGTATCTACAGTCTCAAACTTATCACTATATATATATATATATATCACTATATATATCTCTCTCTATATATATATCTATATATATAGATATATATATATAGAGAGAGAGACAAGGGAAATTCAGTCTTCCTTGGAGCTAAATCAGTAAAAGATGTCGACCACCTGCTGCTATCATCTTAGGGCTGAGCTATTACCAAAATGTGACCCCAATTTCTTTGAAATTATGATGGTGAGAATAGAATGCAAATCTTTTGTGTTCAGAAGCTAAGAAGCTGAGACAGGGATTACAGGAAGAACTTGTAGAGTTTGTACCTCCTCCACTGGAGGAGAAATAGTAAAGATGATAGTCAAGAATGAATGATGCATTGTTATGTTCTGCTGATTGTTCTGTCAGAAACTGAGGGTAAGGGCTCGTGCCTTTTGAGTGGGAAATGGTATTTCCTCTGAAGCCAGTGAGATTTCCCACAGTCATTCATACTAAAGAAGAAGAAGAAGAAAAAAAAAAAAAACATTTAAGAGATAGAAAATAAGAACTAGAGAGATGGACCTCATCAAGAATGAAGTTGGGTATAAATTCTTTTTTAGTCTGCTGGGTAGTAGGGCAGTGTGGACTTGGCATGTCCTGAGGCTGGAGCATCACTAAGGGAGGTGTGTGGTGGGACCAGGGCCATGCCAAGCGCAAGTTCAGCAACACAGGCACTGTCCTGGTGGCCTAAGGAGGGAGAACACTTGAACAAGTTCTCCGAGCTTTCATTAGACTCCTCCTTGGGAACTCCGAGAAGTACTGAAGGAAGCTTTGAGCAGAAGCTCTGGTCCTGCATCCATCAACATCTGGTACTGTTAAACAAAAATTACAGGAGGCCACTGTTTTGGACTAAACTCCTGCACTAGCCCCCAACAGGCCAGACTAAAAACCAAGCTGGAGTCACCTGTGCTAAAGTTGTGGGTCACCAAACTGAAACTTAGTTATTATCTGTCCTTTGCAGAAATCAGGAGAGCGATAACAGCCTCATTTCCCAAATAGGCCACTTTCCACGGGTGTGATAATGAAGTTCCCTCTGTTTTAATTCTCAGCCTTAGGTAACCTGATGGTACCAATCAGTTATATTTCTATTGTTCTGTCTCCCTGCTCCTGCCTTTACAAGGAAAGTAACTTTGAAATGACCAATCTACTTTTTGTTCTTTGTTTCTGCTTTCTTCCATCCTTTTTCTGTCTGCTTAACTTGTTGGAAGGAACACTTATTCTATTTTATGGAATAAAGTGTTCCCTGATTCTAAAACTGCAAATAATGTCTATTGAGATCTTTAAACTAAATTTATTGCAATTTTATTTTTTGACAGTATTTAAAAGAAATGTTATCTCATTTTATAGCCATAGGCTGGAAATGCATGGGAATAGTGAGTACTACTCTATGTCATAAAATTGCATTTTGTTTTCATACAAAATATAAGTTCCAGGAGAGAAGGGATTTTTCTAGGTTTTGTTCATTGATGTAATTTATGCCCAGACCAGTGTTTGGCACAATATGAGCCTCGATGAATATTGTTGAATATCCTATATTTTATTTCATTATTATTTAACTCTGAAAGCAGGTATTAGTATCCTCCTTTTACAGATGAGGAAATAAGACTTGGAGAAAATAAGAGAACAGCCAGGGCCCTATAGTTTCAAAGAGAGAAAGAAGCAGAGTTTACATTTAAACCTGGGTCTCTTTTTATAATTACGCATTTACAACCATTTCAGCATAGCTATGAATCAAAGACACATAAACTAAAACTTTCATGATAAATGGACGCTTTAAACTGCAGAGCTAGTTTGCACTCCATGTATACATTTACTGTTCTGGATTGAAACTGAATAAACTTGCCTTTTTTTTTTTTCCTCTTAGGGGTACCAAGGAAATGAAAATAAATGGGCCACATTTACTAATGTGAGGTGGGAACCATTTTCCCTCCAGTCAGTTACAAAATGAAGGTACATTATGCAATACAGCAAAGCAGGATGGCCGAAAGGAGGGAAAAGCCAACAAACACTAAAGCCAATTTATTACTCCAATAAATGTCAGGGCAGTAATTGTGTGGGATGTGGATTAATACTGAAAAAAATAGATTTGTGTCATTCTTAAAATATAAATATGAATGCTTTTGTCCAGAGAGTTAATAAAAGTAGGTTGTCCGCAGAGAGCAGTAATTGATGTAGAACAGTTACCTTTACTTTATCCTGCAAACAGTAGAGACAAAGCTTCCATGGAGGGGGCTATTCACACGTAAACTGTGTTTAATGGTTTCCTGTTAATGTGTTCTTTTTCTATAATGAAAGTCTAGCCAAATTATAGGAGAGATGCTCTTAACTCCTTTACTGCTATCAAATTGAGTAGTAATTGAATCAGGCAAGAAATCCCTTCTTGACCTTGAAGGCTGAGATTTAGATTTTGCCTTCTCATCCCATCATCAAATTTGAGAGAGACATGGTATTAATTTTTCTAGTCTTTTATATTTTATATGGTCACCTAATGGCACTAAATAAAATGCGTCCAAATGGCAAATGCAATGAATCATCAACAAACTCCTCAATTTTCATGCAGGAATGAGAAATTTTGATGAAGCCCAACTTCAATTCACCAATTCTTTTGCTCATCATTTTACCTGCTATAGTACACTCAATGAATAAGCAATTCAGCTGTTATATTAAACTGTTCCTAAGAATTTTGACTATATGTAGAATATATATTTGTACAGTATCAAATCTGAAAGACACGTAATTCACGGAATGGGCAATATTAACGCATAAATGCTGTATTAGTCCGTTTTTGTGTTGCTATAATAGAATACCGGAAACTGGGTATTTTATAAAGACATAGGTTTATTTGGCTCAGGATTCTGGGACAGCTGTATCTGGTACAGGCCTCAGGCTGCTTCTACTCATGGTGGAAAGCAGCAGGCAGGCAGCAGGTGCAAGATCACATGGCGAGAGGAAGCAAGAGAGCAAGAGACAGGTGCCAGGGTCCTTTAAACAACCAGTTCTTGTGCGAACTAAGAGCAAGAAATCACTCACTACACTCCACTCACCCCCTCCAGAGTTATAGGGGCAGATCCCTCATGACCCAAACAGCTCCCAACACAGCCACATTGGGGATTAGATTTCCACAGGAGCTTTGGAGGGACAACGTACCCAAACTCCATCAAATGCCTTAACAAAATTATTCCTGAAGCATTTCAATAATATTTAATTCAACTGAAAAGAGTTTTGTGTCTTTGTATTATTATTTAGTAAATTCAAAAAATCAGATTACAGTATTTTAGAAATAAAAAGTGTCAATATTTGGGATGAACAGTTGAAAAGACTGTTCCTTTACATAACTTCAGTGATTTTCAGGGAACATGATTTACATGCAATTGGCAAATTACAAGCTACATTAAACAGATCCACACTTATTTTAAGGAAGCAAATGGCTAATTACACTCATGCTCATTTGAACTTCAGAGACTGAATTGGCCTTAAGCATTACACTTTGTCTTGAGAGGTATTACATTTTGCTTAAAAATTTTTTTTGGAGAACTGTTTTTAAACGATCCTCAAAGCTGTCATTCCACATTCTCTAGGATATCCATAAAAAGCTGATACTGATTTAGAAGGGAAGTAGTTCCCTACTGACTTCCAAAAGTGTCCAAATTCTACCAGTGTAGTGATTAAGGGCTTTTTTGTTTTTGTTTTTGTTTTTTGTTTGTGATCCCAAACTTCTCTCTAATGTTATGAAGTATCCTCCTCATGCAGCATTACCCAGACCTGGGCCCTGTTCCTAGGCACGGCCACATCTCTCTGACTTTGCTCAAGGCATAATTGCTCTCAGCCTTTTGAGCTGCTACTCATCTTTTATGCCCAGCTGAGCCACTGCCCTCTTGGTGTCTTTCCATGTCCCCCTTCTGTGGCCTATTGGAATTAATTGCTCCTACTTATTTTCTTCCCCTGTGGAACTCAGATTATAAATATAACACTTTGTTTTCTACTTTCTGTTTAACCTAGATATTTATAAATTCTGCTTCAACTCATCTGCCAATTAGGTAATAAGGTTCTTGAAGGAAATACCACTATGTATTCTTAGTGGTTAAGAGTGTAGGCTCAGAAGTCAAGGAGACCAGGATTCATGCCCAAACTCACCAATTTCTGGCTGAGTAAATGTGATGAAGTTATATAGCCTCTCTAAACCAGTTTTCTTCTATTACAAAACAATAGTATCTATGTGTTCATGTTTTGTAAAGATGAAAAGAAATAATGCATATTACGCATTTACCATGGTGCCTGCCACATAATAAACACTCATTATTGGTTAGATATTTTCATTAACAGTTTTTATGGACTGAATGCCCTAATGTGATCGCATTAGGAGGTGGGGTCTTTGGGAGGCAGTTAGGATTAGAAGAGGTCATGAGGTAGCTCTCATGCAAAGGAGTAGTATCCTCATAAGAATCCCAAGAGAACTTGTCTCCTCTCTCTGCCATGTGAGGACACGGTGATTAGACTGCCGTCTATGAACCAGGAAGCAGGCCCTCACCAGACACCGAATCTTCGGTGCCTTGATCTTAGATTTCCAGCCTCCCGAAGTGTGAGAAGTAACTGTTTGCTGTTTAAGTCATTCAGTGTATGATGTTTTGTTATAGCAGCCTGAGCTGACTAAGACAATAGTTATTTAGTATCTTTCATAGTCAAACACGGAATATAACACAGGGCAAGACAGTCAATATCATTAAATGAATGATTGAATAAATGAATAAAATTAAATCAATAAAAAAGAATGAAAGTCTCTAATTTGAGAAGGATTTTTCACTTCTAGCCAAGAAACGCTTTCTGTACATCCAAGACATCCAAGACTGTTGAAGGACCCTGTAAGTTTTACCAAGACATTTGCTTCCTCACTGTGTAGGTGATTATCTGGGGAGCTGAGCCTCTGAAACCCCTGCCTTACGTTAGTGTGTGTTTCTTCCTAACGCCACAGAGCACTGTCCATACTGCAGACCAAGGAGCAGCATTTTGATCACATTCAGGACATGTTCTCCTCCTTGGGTGCTGGGCTTGCTGCTACAAGCAAACCTGAGTACTTGCCTGAAGGGCCATGCATGAGAAACTCATGCTGTGGGTTAGAGCAAAGGTATAGTGAGGAGCCAACAGGAGAGGACTTGGGAGGGAGTTGATGGGGTGGGAATCAATGGAAATGTAGGCGTTTCCTCCACCTGCCTTAATTTCTACATATTTTCCTCAAAATTAAGTACCTATTGATAAAGGTCCCCTCCATGTGGGGCAACATAGTACCCATTCACTGACATCAAACTTAGCCATGTGACATGCTTTAGCCAGTGGGGTGTGAGCAGTAGTGAAATATGCCGCATCTGAGCAGAAGCTTTAAGAGATGCTGTGGGTCCTTTCACTGATCTTTTTCTTCTTCCTGGCATTTGCCTGGCAGGCAAGAAGAGGAAATGGAACAGAGGCACAGCTAGACCACAACCTTAGTTGTTGAAAGAATGGAGGTTTTGGTGGTCATCAGAGCATAAGCTGACAAAAGTGAACTGATAATAGAACTCTTTTGAGAGTTCATTCTTTAGGGCAACTAATTCTGCAAAAGCCCACAGCTGCTTTCTCCAACCACCCTCCCCCTCTCCCCCAAGACTAGTAGTCCAAACAGGCAAAAATCAATGGACTCACTCTGGAGAACTCAATAGTTAAATGCTGTCTTCCAGGGTTTATAATGTTGATAGGATTACATATATAAAACCTTGAGAACATAAAAAAGCAGTTCTCAATTCACTATATTGAGCCCACTTTGTCCCATGTAGTATGCTAAGAGTAGAAGATAATACATGCATATCTTATTAGATGTGGTTTCTGTTATCAAGAAGATTACCTCCTAGGTAACGGGGAAAAAAAAATATCAGTGCTGGCCAGGATTTCAGAAGATGAGGGAGGGAGGGAGAGAGGCAGATGAATATATAAAGCACAGACAATTGTTAAGGCAGCAAAACTATTGTGTATGATATTGGCGTGGTTAATACATGGCATTATGCATTAGGCAAAACCCATAGACCTATACAATACAAACAGGGAACCACAATAAAAAATTAAGTTAATGACATATCAATATTGATTCATAATTGTAACAAATGTGCCACACTAATGTAACATGTCCATAATAGAAACTGTGTATGTGGGTGGGGGGAAGGTATTGGAACTACCTGTATTTTCTGCCCAATTTCTCTGTAAAACTAAAACTGCTATAAAAGTAAGAAAAAAACAAAATTGCCTCCTAGCTGAGGATATAAATATGCACATGATCAGCTATAACCTATCCTGAGTTATAAACTAATATTGCCATGAGGGAGGGTAAAATAAAGTGCTATGGGAGCTCATGGTCGGGAGAGATTCAGGCAAGAAGCCAAGATGAGGTGGTTCCGGGAGGACTTCTGATTGATGGAAGAAAGTCACAGCACATGAGCATGAGAAAACTGCATGGCCAGAAGCAGAGAAGGGAAATAATAACTTGTTTTGGTTGAGTATGAAACTGTGAAGAGCAGAAGAGGTGTGCATTAGTTTGCCAGGGCTGCCATAACAAATACCATGGCATAGATGGGGTGGTTTAAACAACAAAAATTTGTGTAGTCAGTGTTCTGGAGTCTGGAAGTCCAAGATCAAGGTGTTGGCAGTGTTGGTTTCTCCTAAGGACTCTGTCTTTGGCTTGCACCCTTCCACCCTCTCCAAGTCCTTTGTTGTCACATGGTCTTTCCTCTGTGCGTGAGCATCCCTGGTGTCTCTATGTGTGTCTTAATCTCCTATTCTTATAAGGATACAGTAAGATTGGATGACAGCATATCCGAAAAGGCTCATTGTAACTCAACTGCTTCTGTAAAGGCCCTCTCTCCAAATACAGTCACATTCTGCAGTACTGAAAGTCAGGGCTTCAACATATGAATTTTGGACACAGTTCAGTTCACAGCAAGGTGAATAGACAGAATAAGATAGAAGCTGGTTGGTAACTGGAAAGAACTGAAAATCTGTGATCAGGAGAGGGACACACAATTAGAGCTGTAATGTGGAAAGATCATCTTTATGAGTTAGGTGTATAGGACTAGGGGAGAGACTGGACAGATCTTTGCAAATGCAGGCAACTGATGGCCCCATTACAGAGAATGTCAGTGGGGATGGAGAGATGTGTGGGGGGGAAAATGTGAGACGTCATGAATAATTCTCGAATGGGGGACAGTAAAGCAGTAAGATGAAAATATCACGAATTTTATTTTTGTGACTGGATGACCATATACCAATCACCAGAAAAAAGGTGAGACTTATTTATGAAGAGAGTCTGAAAAATAGAAATAGAGTCTAGAGAGGTAGAGGTCCTGGGACGAGCCATTAGGTTGGAGGAGGGGGCTTTTTTGATCAGTAATGGGGTTGTTATAACTGTTGATGGGGTAGAGACTGAAAGGAGTAAACTCTGAGAAAGTTCATTCAATTTGGCAACCAGGGGTATGAACATTGGTAACTTTAACAAACAGTCCAGGAGCGAACAGGGGTAGGGTTTGGAGGGAGTGAGGTTAGAGGAAGGAGAGGATAGCCTGACTGCATAAGCACAAAGTATATGAAAAAGGTCTTCAATACAGTAGGAAATAATAATAAACCTAACTTTGTCAACTATTTGATCATTTAATTTTTACAATCCTGATGAGGCAGGCACTGTAATAATGCCATTATACAGATGGGGAAAATGAGACAGATAGGTGATGGCTTTTGTCTACTGTTACATAGCCAGTCAATCAAAGAGCTAGGTTTGACCTCAGGCACCTCACTCAGGAAGACACATATTTTTTGTTTCTCTGTATAAATTTAGTTAGATTTTAAAAATTAAAAAAAAATTTTTTTAAAAAGCCCATTTAAGGTGACATGAAAATCCCGAACAATTATGAATGAGGGGTTGTGGGGCTGTGTAAACCGCAATTAGCACAAACGCAGCAGAGTACTCATCATAAGAGATGAGGCAGGAGCAAGTTAATGAAACAAGTAACATTTATGTTTGTGAGCTTAGCAATAGGGGGCATTTCCTGAGTAAAAGAGTCTTATGTACTAGACTTCACTAGTACATTTATTCAATGAATATTTGCTGAACACATACTACATGCCAGGCACTTATGAGAGTACTTCAAAAAGTTCATGGAAAGACTTGTATTATCTTTTAATTCTATTTTCCATAAACTTTTTGAAGTACCCTTGTACACTAGAACCTAGAGATATAATGGGAAGCAATACAGACACAGTACCAGAATTTATAGATTTTCCAATCAGTAAGACTTAAAGCGATCATCAGAAATTTGATAAAGAACGGAACTTGCTATTTAATATCAGAGGTCATAGATTATAATAAAACTACCTTCATAACTAATGGAATATACAATTCAAAGAAAGTCATTACACTTCTGATATCCCAGTTTGTCCATCAATGAAATAGAGATCAAGTTATAACAGACTATTATATCCTTGGATAAAAGGCATATTGGAGAGGCAAAGCAATATTAATAAGTGAAGATAGCATATAACACTATTTAATAATAAGAGACCTTCATCTTATTTTCATTAGGAAAATATTCATTATTGGATTTGACCCAGGCAGACTTGTTATTTTGAATACATTGAATAATTTTTAGAGGCATTTATCATTTTCTCCAGAAGTAATAAAGATATAATTTGTAAAATCAGAAATTAATCAAATAAAAAAAACTTACAATAAAATAATATTGTTATTGGGATTTAACATGAACATAATTTAAGACATTGTTATGACTCCCATACTAGCTATAACTAGCCACACATCCTATCTCCCTATATAAACTTTTATTCTGTTTAAACAATAGATTCTGATGCTTGGACTGAGTTGTTTTCTGACCAAACACATTATAGTATTTTTGCATTCTTAAATCTTGACTATTTTCACTCTATTTTAAGGATTAAATAAAAATACTGTTTTTCTTTTTGCTTGTCAAATTAGCATCTTTTCATTCAGAAAATAAACTGAACAGAAGCCAATGTAGATTCACATAGAACCTTCTTCCAAACTCATCTAAATTAATTTAATATAGTTCCTATGTTAGTAAATCAGAGACCAAAAATATTTTTTATTTTAGCAGAGCACTTCCTTGGGTTTGAACATTTTGGTCAGTTATTTAAAACATATGTGCACAAAATTTGAAGACGACACAAAACATGGAAGGATAGGTAATGTGAGAGGTGACAGAATGAAGATTCAATTTTTTTTTTTTAATATTACAAATTAATTGCAAGGTGAGTCACTTCTAGATAAATACTAACAAGCTAGTCTAAATCTAAACAACTGGAAACATGGAAATCATGCCTTTATTTTAAAAAAATCAATTAATTGTACAAGCCTAGCTTGGTAGAAAACCTTCTTGGCAAGAATTCATGGGAAAGCAGTCTGATAGTTTTGGTTAATGATAATTTTTTTTTTTTTTTAATGAAGGCTCTAAACGTTAAGAGAGATGTAGCCATAACAAAGCTAACAGGAATCTTAAGCTACAGAAATTAAAGTGCAGGCTCCAGATTATTGGAAAGAATCACTGCTTGTGGATCTGGTATTTGATTCAATTCTGAGGACCATATGTTAAGTAACACTAATAAGCAAGACCCCATTTATAGCACAGGTGAGGAAATTGCAGAATTAGATGTGAGTTATTTTAAGTCACTTATAAAATCTATCCCAGCATTAAGATTCCATGGTTTCATAAAAAATATGAACTACTGTAGAGTATATTTATAGACAAATCTCAATAGATACAGCACATATAATCTTTGATTACACACTATAAGGACTTCTAAAATCTGAGTTTTGAAATTCTTATTATTATAGTAACTTCAGTTGTGAAACAATACCAGTTCTTATCATATTAACTCAGGGGAAGGCATCTAATCATTTAGGCTTTGCTGATAAAATAGATAAATCCTTTTTTTTCTCATGAGTCTAATTTTCCATCCAATTTTTTTGAACAAGAACAAATCCTATTTTTACATTGAAATTTACATAAAAAGATACTTTAGAGTTTAAGAATATACTTCCCGCATTGTTGTAGGAAAACATTTATTAGATAAAAATCTTTTAATGTTGTTTTCAGATTAATCAGGATTTAGAATACAAAAGTTTCCACAAATCATCTGCCTTGAATATACATCTACCCACCAAAATCTCGACTCCATAATTTAGAGCAGTGCTTCTCAAATTTTAATGTATGTACAATGTATCTGCAGTTCTGAAGTGGGCCTCATTGCTACTCAGGCTCACTCCTCAATTCCCTGCTATCTTCCTTCTGGTTTTATTCTCTACTCTTTCTAAGTAGATTTTGAGGCCGTCTATATACTTCTCTGATTTCCCATTACTAAAGCATTGACAATTTGTGGATAAATGAATTACTTAAAGACTTTACTCCAAACTACCTTAAAATCTTAACCTACAAAAGAACTTCTACTTGCTGGGCATAGCTTCCAGCTGTCTGACAATAGCAGAGTCATGAACGAGAGAAATCAAGGCAGCACCAACCAAACTGCTGGACTATATGTCTCCAGTTCTCCCCCGAACTTCTTTCCAGTGGGTACAGAATTACTTCTTCACCAGGCCAAAAATAAAATAAAAAAAATAAAATAAAATAATAGCACTGTGGCTCTTAACGCTTGTCTGCTTCCAGGGAATAGAAACTCAAGGTTCAATTTTATACATCCTTCTACCTTTTAGTTATTTCATCGGGGCCAGCAACTCAACTAGTTGGTACCATTACAATCATGTGGGAGGTGTTAAAAAAAAAAAAGAAAAAGAAAAACTGATTCTGGAAGTGTTAAAAAATACTCATTTCAGTAACTGATCATTAAGTAAAAATGATTCACTTAACATTTTAAATGTCAGAAAAGACTGATTCCAAACCCCTCCCTCACAAAAGTCTCCTTTCATGGGGTGTGGGGAGGTGCTGGATGTTGGTATTTTAAAAAATCTGTCCAGGTGATTCTATTATCTTAACGTATCTCATTTTTATCCTTCATTTTTATTTCTATGGCATCTTTTTACCCATGTCATAATAAGCATTTCTTCCTCATCAGGGTTTCTCAACTGCAACTTCATGGACTTTTAGGGCTGGATAATTCTTTGTTTTGTGGGTTCTCCTGTACATTGGACGATGTTTAGCAGCATCCCTCACCTTGATACCAACGGCATTACCCCAGTTTTGACATCAGCTGTCTCCAGACATCACCAAATGTTCTCTAACAAGCAAAGTTGCACAGAGTACCACTGCTCTACATAATTATCATCATTACAGTTCCACTGCCACCACCACCATCACCAGATTAACCAATGCTTGCCACATGCCAGGCACTCAGCTAACTGCTGTACACAGGTTATCTAGTTTACATAATCCTCAAAACATAGTTATGCAGTAAATATATGGTTTACTTATGAACAAACTGAAGCTCAGAGATGCAGAGATGGTATAAAAATTTCCAG
Source organism: Cynocephalus volans (assembly GCF_027409185.1). Lineage (NCBI taxonomy): Eukaryota > Metazoa > Chordata > Mammalia > Dermoptera > Cynocephalidae > Cynocephalus > Cynocephalus volans. Next base: position 98,709,652 of record NC_084460.1, on the reverse strand, counting down.
AGGTCCCAGCCCTGGTTACTGGTTGGATATATAACACAAACCCACATCTGTCTGCTTCTGACTCAGGGGCCTATGCTCTTAACCATGATGGTACATTTTACTTGTAGACAATTTAGCTGTTGATCTCCTCTGAAGAGTGTACGCCCTCTTGAAGCTTGCCACATTGTGACTTTTCCTCAATTCCTGACACATAGTAGGTACGGAATTTATATTTCTCAAGTTAAATGCTATTTAACAATAAGTTTATATTTCTCATCCAAAGCTTGCTTCCATTCCCAATTTTCTGATTTTTGTCAAAGGTATCCCATCTCTTTTCACTCTGGTAATAAGCTGTCTTTATCCTCCCTCTTATTTAGCCTGTCTTGGAAGCCCACCATTTTTCTGGCCACTTCAGACCTGGGTCTTCCCAATAGCTTTTAATAATTCACTCTAGTTCCTATATTTTCCCTTTAAACACATACTATGTTCTGAATAAAGATAGTTCTTTTTAAAACCTATATTTCTAACTCATTAACTAGCCAGCACAAACTATTCTATTATGACCTTTAAGGATAAATCAGAAAATTTTAGCCTGGAAGTTTGGAAATCCATTTTAATTTTGTTCCCATCTGCTCTTCCCTTTATCTCCAATGAAAGATATATGATTAGAGTGCTTTTCAGAAGTCTTTTGCTGGTGGATCCTCTGTACTATTAAATCTTGCATTTACGCCTGACACACAAAGTAGAATCGAATGTGGAGTAGGGGAGTGGGAGGCAGGTGGTCTGCATTAAGCTGAACTACCACTCCACACAGACAATACATAGCGCAGGCAGTCCTTGATTTAAATCTGTTAAGTTCCTCCTCCCCGCAATGGGATCATTCTTTCCTTTGCATTCTTGCCCTCATTGTGTGACTCTCCCAATGGGTGCTTAATACATTTTACATTACAGAAGATGCACAGATAATCTTTTTTAAAAAATTGAAACATAACTGATTATACATGTTTGTGAGATGCAGAGTACAATGTACAATATGTGATAATGAAATCAGGACAATTAATATATTCATCATTATGAAACATAGTCATTCTTTGTGACCCTTTTACAATTTCTCACTAAGCCCCCACCCCCACCAACTCTAGTAACCACAGTTCTCGTTTCTCCTTTTGAAAGTCCAATGTACTATTTTGATTGCTGTATCTTTCTTTCTTTCTTTTTTATTTGTTTATTTTTTAGCTCCCCACTTATGGGTAAGGGCATGCGGTATTTCTATTTCTGTGCCTGGCTTGTTTGTCCAAGCTCATCCGTGTTTCTGTGAATAGCAGAATTCCATTCGTTCTTTTATGGCTGAATAGTATTGCATTGTGTATATATATCACATTTTCCTTATCCAGTTGTCTGTTGATGGACATTTAGCTTGGTCCCCTCTCTTGGCTATTGTAAATAGAGCTGCAGTAAACATGAGAGTGCAGGTATCCCTTCGACATGATGATTTACATTCCTTTGGAAATCATCCAAAGGAATGGAAATATAATCAGCAATCCTACTGCTGAATCATGTGGCAGTTCTATCTGTAGTTGTTTGAGAAACTTCCATACTGTTTTCCATATTGGCTGCACCAATTTATAGTCCCACCAACAGTGTAGGAGGGTTTCCTTTTCTCAGCATCCTTGCCAGCATTTGTTATTCTCTGTCTTTTTGATAACAGTCAGTCTAACTAGGGTGAAATAATATCTCAGTGTGGTTTTGACTTGCATTTCCCTTTTGCTTAGTGATGTTGTACATTTTTTCATGTATCTGTTGGCCATTTGTATGTCTTCCTTTGAGAAATGTCTATTCAGATCCTTTGCCCATTTTTAAATTGGGTTCTTTGCTTTTTCACTAAGTTGTTTGAGTTCCTTGTATGTCCCGGATATTAATACCATGTCAGACTTGTAGTTTGCAAATATTTTCTCCCATTCTGTAGATTGTATTTTCACTCTATTGATTGTTTCCCTTTTTGCAGAAACTTTTTGGCTTAATATAATCCCATTTGTTTATTAACTTATTTTTGTAGCCTGTGCTTTTGAGGTCTTATTCATAATAAAGTCTTTGCCAAGTCTTATATCCTGAAGTGTTTACCCTATGTTTTCTTGTAGGAGTTTTATAGTTTTAGGTCTAATATTTAAGTCTTAATCCATTTTTAGTTGATTTTGTAATCAGAAGAGCGGTATGGGTCTAGTTTCATTCTTCTACACATGGATGTCCAGTTTTCCCAGCACCATTTATTGAAGAGGTTGTCTTTTCCCCAATGTATGTTCTTGGTGCCTCACAGATAATGTGTTAATTAACATACTATGATTTTCTTAACTAACCTTTATTTAACCAACTCCATCAATTAATCTAGGCTCTCCCTTACCTTTGTAAACCTACTGACTGCTTTTCAATGCCTACAGAATCTGGGAAGGGGTAAGATTCTTTCTGATTCACCCACGCACTTTTCCTTCCACAAGTGAATTGTCTGCTTGCCAAAATTGTTCCCAATATTATGTATGCCAGTTGGATTTGTTTATGTATGTAAACAAATTATTATTTTATTTTATTTTATTTTATTTTATTTTATTTTATTTTATTTTATTTTTAAATTTTATTTTGTCGATATACATTGTAGCTGATTATTGCTTCCCATCACCAAAACCTCCCTCCCTTCTCCCTCCCCCCCTCCCCCCCGACAATGTCCTTTCTGTTTGCTTGTTGTATCAACTTCAAATAATTGTGGTTGTTATATCTTCTTCCCCCCCCCCCCCGGTTTGTGTGTGTGTGTGTATGTGTGTGTGTGAATTTATATATTAATTTTTAGCTCCCACCAATAAGTGAGAACATGTGGTATTTCTCTTTCTGTGCCTGACTTGTTTCACTTAATATAATTCTCTCAAGGTCCATCCATGTTGTTGCAAATGGCAGTATTTCATTCGTTTTTATAGCTGAGTAGTATTCCATTGTGTAGATGTACCACATTTTCCGTATCCACTCATCTGATGATGGGCATTTGGGCTGGTTCCAACTCTTGGCTATTGTAAAGAGTGCTGCGATGAACATTGGGGAACAGGTATACCTTCGACTTGATGATTTCCATTCCTCTGGGTATATTCCCAACAGTGGGATGGCTGGGTCGTATGGTAGATCTATTTGCAATTGTTTAAGAAACCTCCATACCATTTTCCATAGAGGCTGCACCATTTTGCAGTCCCACCAACAATGTATGAGAGTTCCTTTTTCTCCGCAGCCTCGCCAGCATTTATCGTTCAGAGTCTTTTGGATTTTAGCCATCCTAACTGGGGTTAGATGGTATCTCAATGTGGTTTTGATTTGCATTTCCCGGATGCTGAGTGATGTTGAGCATTTTTTCATATGTCTGTTGGCCATTTGGATATCTTCCTTAGAGAAATGCCTACTTAGCTCTTTTGCCCATTTTTTAATTGGGTTGCTTGTTTTCTTCTTGTAAAGTTGTTTGAGTTCCTTATATATTCTGGATATTAATCCTTTGTCAGATGTATATTTTGCAAATATTTTCTCCCACTCTGTTGGTTGTCTTTTAACTCTTTTAATTGTTTCTTTTGCTGTGCAGAAGCTTTTTAGTTTGATATAATCCCATTTGTTTATTTTTCCTTTGGTTGCCCGTGCTTTTGGGGTCGTATTCATGAAGTCTGTGCCCAGTCCTATTTCCTGAAGTGTTTCTCCTATGTTTTCTTTAAGAAGTTTTATTGTCTCAGGGTGTATATTTAAATCCTTAATCCATTTTGAGTTGATTTTAGTATACGGTGAGAGGTATGGATCTAGTTTCATTCTCCTGCATATCAATATCCAGTTATCCCAGCACCACTTGCTGAAGAGGCAGTCCCTTCGCCACTGAATAGGCTTGGTGCCTTTGTCAAAGATCAGATGGCAGTAAGTGTGTGGGTTGATTTCTGGATTCTCTATTCTATTCCATTGGTCAGTGTGTCTGTTTTTATGCCAGTACCATACTGTTTTGGTTATTATAGCTTTGTAGTATAGCTTAAAGTCAGGTAGTGTTATGCCTCCAGCTTTATTTTTTTTGCTGAGCATTGCTTTGGCTATGCGTGGTCTTTTATTGTTCCATATAAATGTCTGAATAGTTTTTTCCATTTCTGAGAAAAATGTCTTTGGAATTTTGATGGGGATTGCATTGAATTTGTATATCACTTTGGGTAGTATGGACATTTTCACTATGTTGATTCTTCCAATCCAAGAGCATGGAATATCTTTCCATCTTCTTGTATCCTCTCTAATTTCTCTCAGCAGTGGTTTGTAGTTCTCATTATAGAGATTTTTCACCTCCTTGGTTAACTCAATTCCTAAGTATTTTATTTTTTTGGTGGCTATTGTAAATGGGCAGGCTTTCTTGATTTCTCCTTCTGCATGTTCACTATTGGAGAAAAGAAATGCTACTGATTTTTGTGTGTTGATTTTGTATCCTGCTACTGTGCTGAAATCATTTATCAATTCCAACAGTTTTTTTGTAGAGGTTTTAGGCTGTCCGATATATAGGATCATGTCATCTGCAAACAGGGACAGTTTGACTTCATCTTTTCCAATCTGGATGCCCTTTATTTCCTTCTCTTCTCTGATTGCTCTGGTTAGTACTTCCAACACTATGTTGAATAGAAGTGGTGAGAGTGGGCATCCTTGTCTAGTGCCTGTTCTTAAAGGAAAAGCTTTCAGCTTTTCCCCATTCAGGATGATATTGGCAGTGGGTTTGTCATATATGGCTTTAATTATGTTGAGATACTTTCCCTCTATACCTAACTTATAGAGGGTCTTTGTCATGAATGAGTGCTGAACTTTATCAAATGCTTTTTCAGCATCTATAGAGATGATCATATGGTCCTGGTGTTTGAGTTTATTAATATGGTGTATCACATTTATTGATTTGCGTATGTTGAACCAACCTTGCATCCCTGGGATGAATCCCACTTGATCGTGATGAATAATTTTTCGTATGTGTTGCTGTATTCTGTTTGCTAGTATTTTAGTGAGGATTTTTGCATCTATATTCATCAAGGATATCGGCCTGTAGTTTTCTTTTTTGGTTATATCTTTACCTGGTTTTGGTATCAGGATGATGTTTGCTTCATAGAATGAGTTTGGGAGATTTGCGTCCGTTTCAATCTTTTGGAATAGTTTGTAGAGAATCGGTGTCAATTCCTCTTTGAATGTTTGGTAAAATTCTGCTGTGAATCCATCTGGTCCTGGGCTTTTCTTTGTTGGGAGCCTTCTGATAACAGCTTCAATCTCCTTTATTGTTATTGGTCTGTTCAAATTTTCTACGTCTTCACGGTTCAGTTTTGGGAGCTTGTGTGTGTCCAGAAATTTATCCATTTCCTCCAGATTTTCAAATTTGTTGGCGTATAGTTGTTTATAGTAGTCTCGAATGATTCCTTGTATTTCAGATGAATCAGTTGTAATATCGCCTTTTTCATTTCTAATTTTTGTTATTTGAGTCTTCTCTCTTCTTTTTTTTGTTAGCCATGCTAATGGTTTGTCAATTTTATTTATCTTTTCAAAAAACCAACTTTTTGATTCGTTGATCTTTTGAATTGTTTTTTGGTTTTCAATTTCATTCAGTTCTGCTCTGATCTTAATGATTTCTTTCCGTCTGCTAACTTTAGGATTGGATTGTTCTTGTTTTTCTAGTTCTTTAAGGTGAAGTGTTAGGTTGTTCACTTGCCATCTTTCCATTCTTCTGAAGTGAGCATTTAATGCAATAAATTTTCCCCTCAATACTGCTTTTGCAGTATCCCACAGGTTTTGGTATGATGTATCATTGTTTTCATTAGTTTCAATAAACTTTTTGATTTCCTGCTTGATTTCTTCTTGGACCCATATGTCATTAAGTAGAATGCTGTTTAATTTCCATGTGTTTGTATAGTTTCCAGAGTTTTGTTTGTTATTAATTTCTAGTTTTAATCCATTGTGGTCTGAGAAGATACATGGGATAATTCCAATTTTTTTGAATTTATTGAGACTTGATTTGTGACCTAATATGTGATCTATCCTGGAGAATGATCCATGTGCTGATGAGAAGAATGAATATTCTGAGGTTGTTGGGTGGAATGTTCTGTAGATATCTGCCAATTCCAATTGGTCTAGAGTCTTGTTTAGATCTTGTGTTTCTCTACTGATTCTTTGCCTAGATGATCTGTCTAATATTGACAGTGGAGTGTTCAGGTCCCCTGCTATTATGGTATTAGTGTCTATTTCCTCCTTTAGGTCTAATAGAGTTTGTTTTATAAATCTGGCTGCTCCAACATTGGGTGCATACATATTTATGATTGTTATGTCTTCTTGATGGATCAGTCCTTTTATCATTAAGTAGTGTCCCTCATTGTCTCTTTTTATGGTTTTTAGTTTAAAGTCTATTTTGTCAGATATAAGAATAGCCACTCCAGCTCGTTTTTCTTTTCTGTTTGCATGGTAAATCTTTTTCCATCCTTTCACTCTTAGTCTGTGTGAATCTTTATGGGTGAGGTGGGTCTCTTGTAGGCAGCATATAGTTGGGTCCTGCTTTTTGATCCAGTCAGCCAGTCTGTGTCTTTTAATTGGGGAATTTAAGCCTTTAACATTAAGAGTTGTTATTGAAAGGTGTTGATTTATTCCTAGCATTTTATTGGTTGTTTGGTTGTCTTAGGTGTCTTTTGTTCCTTGCTTTCTGATTTACTGTTTGGTTTCTTTGTTTGTTGGTTCCTTAGGTTGTAGATAGTGTTTTTGTTAGCTTGTTTTCTCTTCATGAATGCCATTTTTATTGTACTAGCAGGTTTAGATTTTTCTTAGGTTTTTATGGCAGTGGTAGTTATTTTTCAGGAACCAAACCCAGTACTCCCTTGAGGATTTCTTGTAAGGGTGGTCTTGTGGTAGTGAACTCCCGCAGTTTTTGTTTGTCTGAGAAATATACTATTTGCCCCTCATTTCGGAAGGATAGCCTTGCAGGGTAGAGTATTCTTGGCTGGCAATCTTTGTCTTTTAGTATTTTGAAAATATCATCCCATTCCTTTCTAGCTTTTAGGGTTTGTGATGAAAAGTCTGATGTTAACCTGATTGGGGCTCCCTTATAGGTGATTTGACGCTTCTCTCTTGCAGCTTTTAAGATTCTCTCTTTGTCTCTGAGTTTTGCCAATTTGACTATGACATGTCTTGGAGAAGGCCTTTTTGGGTTGAATACATTTGGAGATCGTTGAGCTTCCTGGATCTGAAGATCTGTGATTTTTCCTATACCTGGGAAGTTTTCTGCCACTATTTTGTTGAATATGTTTTCAATGGAATCTCCATTTTCCTCCCCTTCTGGAATACCCATGACTCGGATATTTGAGCGCTTGAGGTTGTCTGATATCTCTCTCAGATTTTCTTCCATGTCCTTGATTCTTTTTTCTTTCTTTTTGTCTGCTTGTGTTATTTCAAACAGCCCATCTTCAAGTTCAGAGGTTCTCTCTTCAACTTCGACAAGCCTGCTGGTTAAACTCTCCGTTGTGTTTTTTATTTCGCTGAATAACTTCTTCAGTTCAGCAAGTTCTGCTACATTTTTTTTCAGGACATTGATTTCCTTGTACATTTCCTCTTTCAGATCCTGTATACTTTTCCTCATTTCATCATGATGTCTAGCTGAGTTTTCTTGTATCTCATTCAGTTTCCTTAGAATTATCACTCGAAATTCCTTGTCAGTTATTTCAAGGGCTTCTTGTTCTATAGGATCTAGAGTATGAGATTTATTAACTTTTGGTGGTGTACTTTCTTGATTTTTTGTATTTCTGGTGTCTTTTTTTTGGTGTTTATTCATTGTGGCAGGGGGTTTCACAGTCCACTGGTTTGAGACTAATGACTAACTAGGATGTTGCTGTGGTTGCCAATTTGGTATGGCTCCCGCCGTGACTGCTCAGTTGGCCTCTAGTGTCTTGTGTGTATGGTTGCCTCGGGTCTTGGGCTTCTCCGGGGATCCACCTTTCTGGTCAGCTTGTACTCTGCTGGGCTGGTGGATCACGCACCACAGGGTGTGTGATCTCTGTTGAGCTTTCACTTCCCGTGCAGGACTTCTCCCCGTTCCGTGTGCTCTGGCCCAGGCTGTTAGATCGTGCAGTGGCGACCCCACCGGGTGTGTGGTTTCTGTCGAGTCTCCGCCTCCCTGGCCGCACGTCTCCCCCCTCTGTGCACACTGTGCTGGGCTGGGGTGTGTCTTCTGCACCCCTCGTCTATCAGCTGGGCCTTCAAGACCCTGCTCAGCACCGCCTTGCCCAGGAAGTCTACCAGGTTTCTGCTAGGCACAGACGACTGGTCTCTCTGGGTGCCTTTGTAGCACTGTGTAGATCTTTCTCGGGTCTTGTTCACCTTTGTATCCCCCCGGTATAAACCGAGTCTAGTGCCCGCCTGCAGCCTGCTCTCCGGCAGGTTCAAGCGGACCTGGGAACTCTCCTACCACACTATTCCCAACCAGAAATTCGTTAGGCTTTTTTCCAAACTGGTGGTCGCAGAGATGGTATCTGCCTCCCAGTAACAGGAAGTTTACCGGGGCGGAGTCCAGGGTGTGGTGGAGTGACAGTCGGCCCGCCCGTATTTCCTAGCCCTCCCAACACTGGTCGGGACGCCCCACACCCCCAGCCCCGCCAGTGAACCGCGGAGGGAGTGGGAGAGGAGGCCGGCCCGCAGGGTCCGGAAAGCCCCGCGCCAGGCCAAGCAAATGGGCTCAGTGATGGCCGATCAGGGCGGAGCTGCCCGCACCTGGGAAAATGGAGGCAGCACTGGGGCAGTGAGTGGCCTGGTGGTGCAGGCGGGAGCCGGGTGGGCAACCACCCCCCGAACAGAGCTGTGCCAGGGATCACTCACAGTGCTGTGCCAGGTCGGGCGCTCGCTCTGTCTCTGGTTTGTTGCCTTCCGTGTTCTCGGCGCTGCCGCCTCGGGCTGTTCAGTCGCGCCGCTCGGGCGCTCCCAGGAATCTTCTTTAATGCCGGCCTGAAACCTTGAATCCTGAATAGGGCAGCTGGCCGCCTTCAGTGCGGCCCCAGCCTCTGGGATCCTGGCTGCATCCACAGCAGCCCTGGCGCCGTGTTCCCTGTTTCAAGACTCGCTTTTGCAGCTAAGAATCAGTTCTTTTCCTGCTCCACACTTCAAAGCTGTTGCCGGTAAATGAGGCAGCCTCTCCTGCCGGGGGTAAAGTGGCGTTGAGCCCCCACGACCGGCCAGCAGCAGTAGTCCTCCCTTAAGAGATGGCAAGAGGAAGGTCCACAAGTTTCCCGGCTGCCTGAGGCCCAGTGACCACCTTTTCCACCTCAGCTACTCCGCGCCAGCCGCCGCAGCCGCCGCCATCTTGAAACTTCTAAACAAATTATTTCTTATAAAGATGAAAATGAGTGTGAATAGAGTCATTGCTATGAGTACTAAATTAAATGTTATGAAAAAATTCAAGTTGTAAATTGGGTGTGGAGGTGCAACTTGTAGGAAAAAAATACTGATGAACATTTTTTTTTTCTGAGATTCTACTCCACTAAATTTAAAGCTGGAAATCTGTAGTCAGGGCATATAGATAAGAAAGAATGAGAGGAATTACCCTCAGTGGACCAGGTCACAAAGGAAGTTCCTTGGTCCTATATAGAAAGAGTGGTATGTGTATGTACATGTTTAAGGATAATTAAATGTTTAAAATATCCATGCAACTCTTCACTGTGATTCTCTGCTTTTTAAGATCTAATCATATCAGGAAAAGAAAAAAGCTTTCTGTTATTTCTTCAAATTAATAAATAGAAATTCAGGCAATTACCACATTGTTTAAAATGTTTTACTCTTCTTTTGGAAATGCTGTTGTACTTTAAAATGCTTTGCCCTGTGTACTTATTAGTGGCATGTTTTCATTCTTCAAGGATGGATTCAATTCTTTGGAATCAGTTAAATGTCAATTGAAGCTACTTCTGCGAATAAAATAGTGATCATGCTGGGCAATACCAGCTTTGGGCAAAAGTTAGGTATAATTAAAAAGGAAATTGATCTCTTTGTCTTATAAATTGGCTCTACAGGCAAATGAAGATGCCAAAAATTTATTAGGATTTAAAAAAAATTAAAGTGGTGGTAAGAGAATAAAGGCATCCTTCAGCTATAACTCTTGAAAAATGTATTAATTCTTTGAATAAGTGATTTTTTAATTTTTCAAATATATCGCATGAAACTTCCATTATTCGCATCATCTTACTCTCAGTCATTTTTCCATTATTACAAGATATACAGTTGAAATTATATTTCTGGCTTTTTAAAACATAGATTCAGAGATATCAAAGGTACATCATCTCCTAGAGCTCTTCTAATATTTATGACCAAGTACTTTAAATGAAGTTTAGTCCTAAAACCTTGCTGGGGTGGGGAGGAAATCGTCATCTAAAAAGGCTTCTTGAAAACTTGAAATACCTTTTGGGACAGGTTGTTCTTGTGTTCTTGGAAGACCACCAAAGAGACCTTCTATTATGAGAATATAAGCAGTCACCCTCTTTGGAAATAGATACATCTAGTCAATTGCAGCTCAAAGAAGCTCAACTGCTCTGACAGGTAACAAAAAGTTGTACTGCATTTCTGGAGATACTATCTTCTATAGATGCAAGTTTCTAAGTATGGAGAAAATATGCTCTATGCTTGAGGAATAGTGCTGACTCTTACAGAAATAAGCATGCTTCCTTTGTTGGTATGATGCACATAGTGTTAAGCCTTTAGGAGTTGAAGACCAGGAGCTGAAGGCACTGTTCAGAAAGGACATTTAATACACTGCATTATGGGTAATGATGCTTTCAGATCCAAGTGACAGTGTTCAATGTGGAGCTGGAGGGTACATGTAAATAAATGTTGTTCCCTTCACCTTCGTCCAGAACCAGAAATCACACCAGTGTCTTAGAAGTTGACAGCTTTGAGAGACCTGGAATTAGTGTAACCACTAGTGTTCTCAAAAAAAGCAGTGGTAGGACAGGCAGTGATTCCCTGAAGAGAATAAAACATTGTAAGTAGAGTTAATCCTCAACATGTTTCAATCGTCTTGCAACTCTGTGAAACAACTGGACTCTATAGGTGGCTACATTCCTAGTGGACAAGGAAGAGATAAAAGTATCATAATTTGGGCTTTAATAAAAGTGATGTGTTTTATTTGATGTATATTATCAAGTGAAGCCTGATGTTGAGGTTATACTTTACTATTTCTTCCTTACATATTTTAGCCACCTACTGAAGGGAAGTCATAACACTTTTAATTACCTACTCTACTTAACCACTCAAGGAAAATGAAGTTTTCTCCTAAAGTTGTGACAATGTATCTTAAGCTCTCATCAATTCCAAGTGAATGGGAAAGCTGCTTCTGAAGTAAGATATTCATGCAACATGGCAATGGAAAACCTAGCAAATGAAATATCAATGGATAACATGAATAGAATGAATACTTTGGAAGCAGATTATCCAGGGCATAAAGCCTGCCTATGACCTTTAGTAAAAGGTAACACAGGAAGAGCTATGTATCCTTGTTGGGCTTTGCTTTCTTCTTCCGTAAAATGGATATAACAAGAGTACCTACCAGGAGGTTTTGCAGATCATGACCGCTGGCCATAGCCAAGCCCTCAGCTAATCTCAACTGTGACTTAGTCCATAGAGAAATTTGTATTGATGGTATTATGTTGCTCAAAAGGACATTATAGGTGTCAGTGTGCTGACAATGGGCAAGATCTTGGTCAAATCCTTATTTAATGGATGTGCTGCAACTATTGACCCTAGTTCTAGTATTTTACTTCATTAAGCTATAAAAGCCTCTTTCTTAAATTAAGTGACTAAATTAGACCAGGATCTTTCAAAAGTGTGTTTGTTTGTTTGTTTTGAGCTCTGGTATAGTTGTGCTATGAGGAGAAGCTATAGTGTAATGGTTAAGAACATAAGCTGGAACCTACTTAAACTCATGGTGCCTCAGTTTCCTCAAATGAAAAATGGGGGTGACAATTACCAATCTCATAGGACAGTCACAAAAAAGTACAGTGTTTATGACAGTGCTAGGAACATAGTAAGAGCTCAATAAACACTATTAGCCCTAGAATCCATTTGATAACGAGCTTTAATTTTAGGGACCAAGAGCCCTGGAAACCTCTATAAGACAGGATTCTGTATTGATTAAAAGTCACAGCAACAGATGATTCTGGATGTGCCATCCAGCTCAAAAGTGCTATGTCTTTTGAAATATTTGAAAGATGAATGATCCTAAACTAATGAATATGGATTTCCAGGGCTTCCTCTGTTTGATAGCTGTTTTCCAGGTTGGCTGTTGGATGGTAATATTGCTTCTCTATCATCATCATTTTGCACAAAACATGCTCTGAAACCCCATTCCAAGGCAGTTAAGTTTTAAAATCACTTACATGTCATCCACTTCTAAAAATTATTTGATGTATTTTTCTCTAAATTGTTATGACTATGATCTGTATCATGAAACAAAAGTTTCACAGTGTAATAACTGCCCTGAGTATAAGAATCACTCTGAAATTTTCCATCCCATTCTACCCAAAACAAAACAAAACAAAACAAACAAAAAATAAAAACAGATGGACATAATCCACTAAATTGATTTCATCACTCATTAACATGTCACAAATCACTATTTGAACAACATTTTCTTGTACGTATTTTGGGTTTATGTTATACCCTGCTAGGGTAGTTTTGCTGAGGAAATTTTTGGTGACCCCCACATGAAGTCACATTGGTAGTTAGTTCAGGAGTCATCTCTTATGCTGATCCCATCTTCCTTCTGTACCAGTTGAGACAAAATAACCCAAAGTTTGCAACCTAGATTACTTTGTTGTATATTCTTTTCTCTATAACATTCCCTTGATTAAGAGTGATGTCATTTTTACACAGTCTAAACTATGTCCAAAGTGTACTCCTCCTAGAAATTAAGATATAAATTATGAGTTGGACTGAAATGTTAAAGGGAACCCCCTGAGGCGAGTGGGACAGACAGAGATGATGTTAGTTAATAAAGAGAAATCCTCTACAGGGAAGCTCAATTTCAGGGAAGCAATGGTTAGAACCAAGGCTTTAACATGGAGAGGCTTATTTCACTGGCTAACTTGGAGGAGTTGGATTTAATTTTGTTTAAGGCAATGGGATCGCAAATGTGGTCTAGGGCTAGCATCCTCAGCATCAGCTAGCAGCTTGTTAGAAATGCACATTCTTGGGGCCCTGTTCCAGACTTACTGGTTCAGAAACCGGGCATGAGGCTGAGCAATCTGCGTTTTAACAAATCCTCCAGCTGATTCTGATGCACTGGAAAGTTTGAGAAATACCTATTCAGGAAAACAGCATCTCTTTGCACTGCATATATAAGGATCTTAAATAGAAATAGAAGTAATTTAAAACATGTGAATGACACGAAACTACCATGTAAATAACAGATGTTAAGCCACAATCATTAAATAGAAGCAGTAACTAGGAGTTTTCTGTTTGGCATCATTCATGATTCTCGACTTTATTTTTAATTTTAAAAAAATGACAACACACAAATACACTAATGCTTAGAATGATACTCTACTCCTTTTGGGCATTCAATAAATATTTGTTGATATTTTAAAATTAAAGTCATTGTTACAATAAAAAACAAAGCAGTCTACCATTAATCGGGGGTATTTTGGAGTGTCTGATCTATTCACAGCAAACTTTTCCTAATTCCATCTTTACTCATGGCATAAGGCCCTCTGCAACCATTTTGTACAATGGGATGCCATCTGGACACATTTGTTTGGACCAGGATCAGCATCTGACCTATTTCTTCTCAGTCTCCCTTTTAGAAATCTGAGGTTGGGATTCACAGGTATTCATTCATTCTCCTTTTGTGCAGCTGCACTTGAAACATAACTCAAGTGCATGTTTTCTTCTATGTGCCTGTGAAGGAGAGAAAGCTGGTCTACAGAGTGGAGAATGGAGGAGTTGGACAGAGAGAAGCAGGGAACAGAGATAGCGGATAGTCCTATCAGGCTCGAAATCCCTGACTCCAGCTCCTTCCTTAGGAACAACCGCATTCTGGCTTTTAGTTTTTAAGATACCTAAATAATCTTCTAATAAAATCTCCTCTTAGCTTAAGCCAGCTCTAGATAATTTCTCTCATGTGTGAGCAAACATTGCAAACTGTGGACTGGTTTCTAGATAATTTTTAAGGAACTAGGAGTGGGAAAGATGAATTTTTTGGTCCAAGAAAATCCACAGAAATAAGCATGTAAAGAATGGGAGAGAAACACAAATAGAAACTTTCACTGAAAGCCATTTTTTTTTTTTTTTAACATTTAATGGTTTTTGAAGGTTTGGTGCCTAATACTGTTAGCTTTTATCCCTCTCCTTATGTTTCCTTTTTGCAAGGGTAAAGTTTCAAACATTTCTTCTGGAAAGCTGTTAATGTTGGTCTAGCCTTCTGCTTTGTATTATTGTAATTATTTGACATTTGTACAGTGCTCATGGTGTTCCAAAAACTGTTCAGAATTTTAAGAACAAAAATATCAGTTGCTTTCGGGCAAAGTACATGTCCCCAATTCTACCCTAAAACCAAGAAATTGGATGCTGGTAAAGGATTAATGCATCACCTAATTTTGCCTGGGTCTTTGCTAAACAAAATGTTTCATTGTAAGAGAAGTATGAATCACACCCGAGCTTAAAATTTTGCCGTAAGATTTAAGATAGAGATCTAAATTTTAATTAGTTTTAAAATAGAGCTAATATATTACTAAGAAGGCTTTTTGCTTTTTTCAAGGTCGAAGTAAAAATTTTCACACAAAAGAAAATCTCACTGAGAAATATCTACCAATACTTGCTCTACGTATTTCACTTTTTAATTGAAATGTGAAATTCGTTTACTTTTTTCTAATTTATTTTATTTTTTTCCATTAAAGTTAAACATTCATAATGCTTTATGGCAATCCAGTTACAATGATTGATCTGAAATATTTACCTAGAAAAGTATGAGACAGCAAGCAATGTGCTTGCCTTAAATTGGATTGCTAGTGACTGTATATACACAAGTATGTATACACACACACAGACATATATAATATGTTTATATACACATTTCACTATTAAATTACTGAATGGAAAAGCTGAACTACTCTTAGTCCCTGAACTATACATCCATCTACCTATCTATCTATCCATCTATCTTCTGTTTTGAATAAGGCCAAACTATTTATAAAAAAAAGAAAAAAGAAAAGTCTGGGACCTGCACTTCCATCTACTGACCAAAAGTTGTCACAGCATTCTTAGGGACATGTAGCCACATACACATTCATTCTTAACATGTGACCTAACTGCTAGTAGGTCTACTTACTTCATGCTATACTAACGTGTGTCTGCTCTGCGACAAGGAGTGAATCACAGGTCCACATTCAATCCGACATTATGCTACAAATATAGTTAGTACAAAATGGACCATTTAGTGCACACATGGTATATCTTTTACAAACCACAAGTAGCAACGTGAATCACTAAATTGCTGAATTGTCTTGGCCAAATACAAGTAAATCCATGAGGCATGGATCTTTAAGATGGTTTACATGCTCCCATGACACACTGAAGACATTTCTATGAACATGTTGTATCACTGAATATGGAATTCTGACTGTGTATAGGCCACTCATTATAAGAGCATTAAACTGTGTCCCAGTGACATCAAAAATAATGGAAATGCCTGTAAGGTGTCCCTCTTCTATTTATTTACATATTTTAACAAGAAACAGGAGGATAATTAATGATAATGTAGAACCATTTATCCCCCAGGGATTAAATAGCCTCTTGTATAATTATACCACACAATCATTAATTTTAATTGCTTCAGATTCGTAACCCACATGAATAAAATTAAGATCCATTCCAACAAGAGAAAAAAATAGACCAAGATTGCTGTAAATAGAAATCTCTTTCAGGCATTTTTTAACAAATAAGCCCAAATATTCCTGTATTATTTGGCATAAGGTTCTATAATAAATATTAAGGTACATATAGCAAACAGAACTATAGACTACATGTGCAATCTTAATATTTTCCTGTATTTTCTGGGTCTATAAAAATGAAAGAATACATTAAAAACTAACATAACTTACCCTGAGCGTGTGTTAAAACTGCTCATTTACTGTTCATCATAAAAAGTCACCACAATATCTATTTTTGGATAAATTTAACATTACACTTAAAAAGATAAGCCTATTTTACTTACAAAAATAATTCTTTCATGGGACTTTGTTTTTTTTTTTTTTTTATGGCAGTTAGACCATAAATGTGAGGTTTATTCTTGAATCACTTAGGGAAAAAAAACCACTGGTGCATTTGTTGAATCAGAAATTCCTGAACCATGTCCGGCGGTGGGGGTGGGGGGCGGGGGAGAGGTGCTCACATCTCAGTGCAGGGTGGAGCAAAAGGCTTCATTTACTTGTTCTCACCATCCCTCTGCCCTGAGGTCCTGTGTGCAGCTTCAGGGCCTGAATAGTGACTATTAAGCACAATATTTTTTTTGAGTCATAATTCAATTTAGTGAGCCACTACCAGATTTTTAAAAATGAGATAAATGTGCCCAGCTGCTGAGGATGGATCATGATTATCCTAAGCCGGTTATGCCAGTCCTATACTTCCATGCCAGTAGTTTATTGGGGCTGAGCTGGTGATCCAGGTCTGCCCAAAGAGAAGTAAAGTGGGAGGAAGAGCTTGCGTGAGATGGGGTGCAGGAATGGTTCTGATAAGAGAGTGCTCCGAGATGAGAGAGCACTTTAGCCCCTTTTCTCCCTTCCTGGTTAGTGTGCTGTGCTATGAGAACATAATTTAGAAGGTAAGAGTTCATATATATATATATATATATATATATATATATATATATATGAATAATATACATATAAATGTGTGTATGTGTGTGTGTGTGCTGGGTAGCAATAAATTTATTTCTTACTAGCAGTCGTGGGCAAAAAGGCATAGATGTTTGAAATTAACTGTTCTAAATCTTTTTTTTTTTTTTTTTTTTTTGTCTTTTTCGTGACCGGCACTCAGCCAGTGAGTGCACCGGCCATTACTATATAGGATCCGAACCCGCGCTGGGAGCATCGCTGCGCTCCCAGCGCCGCACTCTCCTGAGTACGCCACAAGGCTCGGCCCTGAAATCAACTGTTCTAATGAGAGCAGCTGTTGACACTGGTCTTTATGGTCAGGTAGGGGACAGGATATAGGCAAAACTTAGAACAGAGTTTCTCAGAGTATGGCTTGATACAGCCCACCTGTGTCAAAATTATCTGATCCTGGGCTTTAGTCAAAACCTACTGATCAAGCATCTCTGGTTTTAAAGGTCATCATGTAAAACCATTCTCCACATAATTCTTTTGTATCCTGAGTTTTGAAGACCATTGTACTAGAGACCACTTCCATACTCTGAGAAAGGGCATATAGGGCCTTCAGGAATGTATGAAAGAAGTATTCTTCCTTCTGCTTTACCCTTCCTTCTTGATCTGTAATATCCAATACAGTAGCTCTAGCCAGATACAGCTATTTGAATTTAAATTAATTAAGTTTTAATAAAATTAAGAAATCAATTCTTCAGTTATACTAACCATATATCAAGTGCTCAATAGATAAATGTGCCTAGTAACATTGTATTCAACAGGGCAGATATGGAACATTACTATCATCACAGAAAGTTTCATTGGACAGCTCTACTCCAGAGGTCTGCAGTGAATTCTAGAATTTGGCAAACAATGTTTTGACATTAAATACATTCACATTAAATGTAGGATATTGAATCACATACAGTTTCTAAAATGTATATGTCATATAGACAATATGTTTTTATGGATTTTAAAGGTGTTTTCTATTAGATTATTTCAATTATTAAGGTTTTTTAACATTTCAAAAATCAATATATGAGGGTGTGATAAATACGCGGAGCATAGATGATTTTTAGGGTAGTGAAGCTCCTCTGTATGATTCTTTAAGGCTGGATACATGTCACTATACATTTGTCCAAACCCACAGATGTACAACACTGAGAGTGAACTCTAATGTAAACTATGGACTTTGGGCAATATGATGGGTCAATGTAGGTTCATCATTTGTAACAAATGTACAACTTTGGTGGGGGATGTTGGTAATGGGTTATGCATGTATGGGGACAAGAAGTATATAAGAAAATCTCTGTATCTTCTGCTAAATTTTGCTGTGAACCTAAAACTACTATAAAACACGAAGTCTATTAAAAATCAATGGATACTTTAAAATATTTTCATTAAGAAAATAAAACACACAAAAAGCAAAATATTTCTTATATTCTAACATCCATTAACATCTTTCTTAAAAAAGTAAATTTAATATATTTTATTAGGATAAAATATTTATGAATATTCATAAGTACATATGAACATTTTATACCAAACAGCTGTGAGTTGTTTACTAATTTTCCCTTTAAATTATAATGACATTCTCTCAAGAAGGCACATACTGCTTGAACTGCCATTATAATTATGGAATAATCAAGTTGCCAATACAGTAAACAATTTTCAGGATATTAGCTGCACCAGAAAATATTCAAAATAGATTGAGACCCTCTGAAAAACAAAACTTGAAGGAAATAGGAATAACTGGAATTGTTATGCAAGTCACATAAAAATTTGCATGCCTACTTGCAAAAATTTTCAAAGCAGTTGCAATATTGTGTCTGCATCAAACAAAATTTATCTTTCTATAAAGGTGCTATGGACTTCTTACTCTTTTTTTTAAATGTCTTCGTCCAAGATAGGGAGAGTACAGACAATAGTCAACAAAGAGACTGTATGAGATGGAGAAAGGTAATGTAAGCATTACGTGGAGAAAATTGTGAGATTGCCTGGCATGCTAAGTACTTGGAAATATAGAAAGTCACAATGCCCTAAGAGTATATGGCAATCACTATTGGTTGTCTGTTTACCAGACATTCCCACTTCTTGCTTGCTAGGAGAACCCCATCCTCCATCCCTACCCAGGGCAATGTGCCCAGCGGCTGAGGATGGATCATGATTATCCTAAGCCGGTTATGCCAGTCCTATTCCTTCATGCCAGTAGTTTATTGGGAGCAGAGCTGGTGATCCAGGTCTGCCCAAAGAGAAGTGAAGTGGGAGGAAGAGCTTGGGTGAGATGGGGTGCAGGAATGGTTCTGATAAGAGAGTGCTCCGAGATGAGAGAGAACTTTAGCCCCTTTTCTCTCTTCCTGGTTAGTGTGCTGTTCTATGAGGACATGAAGCTTTGAGAATCATGAGACCCAAAGCAAAACCACTGAGCATGGGGGTGAGGACGGGTGACAGGAAGACGGTCATGGATGACATAACTGAGCTGCTGACTGCATCTGCTCTGAGGCTGCAAACTCTCAGACTTCTTTTTAAATGCCTTTATAGTGTAAACAACTGAGAATGGGATTTGCTGGTACTTTTGGCTGAACACAGTGTAACCATTGCAGTGTGTAAAATCAGAGATCTGCAAAGTCATCTTAAAATTACAGAAGACTCCTAAATTGAACCATGCCTTGACTCAAGGTATCACATAATTAAAAAAAAAAAAAAGTTGTTATTAATGTTAACGGAGGCTGCTCACACATGGAAGTATAGAAAAAAAAAAAAGAGAAAAACAATCCTTGACTTTCTTCATTCAAGTGCTGCCCACAGGAGCAGGAATTTTGGCAACAGATTTGAGGTACTATGATCCTGCCATTTTTGGCAAAAGATTTGAAGTATTATGTTCCTGTTGTCAAAGTTATCATTATAGTGAACAGGAGTTTTTCAAGCTCTCTTAGCTGAGGATCATTTCTTAAGAAAAACTGATTCATATTTCTCTGAGTACAAGCATGAGCACGATTTCCCATTTAGATCTGCCCAAAGGTAAGGAATGTGTAAGTCATGCTGATGCTGTTGTACCAGTCAATGTGACTGCTGGGTTTCTCATTCTAAGATAACAACTGCTTTATATTTTGGGCTCTGTGGGCTCAGTTAATGAGTGACAACTAATGAGAGATGTGACAGAATGAAGTTAGCTGAACTGAAGCCTGGTGTATTATTACTAGGCTTACCAAATTAAGTGCCACCTCATGAAGATTATTGCCAATCTGCTGGCTAGTATCTCCTGCCTTATCTCTCCTTCACCATTCTAAGTGAGAAAAACAAAAGTGCTTAGGCAACAGAGATGGAGAGAGAGAGGCAAGATTGAGAGATGATTAAATAATATCACAGGGATGGTAGGGAGGTTGATAAGGTGTTTAGAAAGAGAGACACAGAAAAAAGAGAAGTGTACACTTAATGGAAAAAATGAAAGTAGGATTAATGAGTTCAATTGAAGAAAGTACTAGATAAATATTCAGTAATAAATAAATTTTCAAGACAGAACTATTGGTGTACGGAATTCAGGAAAGTTGAACAGGGAAAAAAGAAAGTAGAAAAGAGGTTAATTTCTGCCTGAACAGCTGTGCTTCCAAGAAGAATAATTAATTATTATTGGGTTAAATATTAGTATTCCTTGGAATTTGTAGTAGATAGACTTGGGCTAAGAATGTAAGTCCCTTACACCCTGAATCTTCCAGTTAAGGTCTGAGCAAGCTGCTTTTTTTCTTCATTCATTCTGGAATTGGCTCATAATAGTGGTTATGTGAAGCCCTGGAAAAAACCTACAAAAGATTATCATAAAAAAATTGGTGGTGACCTAAATGGGTAGAAGAAAGAATGAAAATCTTTGAATCTTCATCTGTTTTGAGAGAATGAGCTTATCTCCTATCACATAGAACGTGGATCCATTAAAGAGCATTAAAACTAGAATCTGCCATTTGTCGTAACTTTTCTCTTACAGAGAGAAGTAAAATGAATGATTTTAAGTTCCAGCCCCTTGACTAGGGCTATCAGATTATAGATAGATTATAGTTTATGAACTTGTTCCTGTTTACTTCACTGTTCGTGTACCCACATCTATTATATATTTGGAAATGAAATAAGAAATGTACTGAAGTATATGAAGCCACACTTTTAAAGTGGGCATATTCAGTAATTAGGCATCTTTTTACTTTGGGAAGTAGGAAAAAAAGTGAGCTTTAACAAAATGTAGCTCTGCATCTTTATTATTGCTCAAGTCATGACCAGAGTAGAAACTACTCAATATTTGTGTACATTCAAATATTGAATTCATATATTGGCATTGATTCAAATATTGGCATTGATAATAACGGCACTTGGAATATTTGGCAGTAAAGCCATGACTCCATTGGACAATATCTTTAATTCTCAATGCAAGTGAGAATTATGAAGTAAGACATTCATTCCTAAAAAAAAAAAGAGAGAGAGAATTAAGTCATTTGCTAAGTCCACCTGAATCACAGTACAGCGTGTTTGCAATACAATTATAACAAAGTACAGGGCAGAGCTGTGTCTGCACATCGCCCTTTGCACAGCTTCAGGAGGGTACTGAATGACTGTTTTATTGGTTATGAATGAAGTTAATGGTTAATAATTAAGCTATTTCCATATTTTTGTCAACGCTCTTATGTTGAGATTAGTGCTGAACAGAGGTTAAACATGGGCACTGAATTTCTTTTCTAACTAGAAAATATAAATGGTGATCTAATTTTCACTATCAGTGGCATTCTCATGGTTGATTCCCTCAGACTTGGATTTCTTGATTCAACAACAGAGCCAAAGTCCATTTGAAGTAACATCTGAACTAATTAGTGACAAGAGCAATTTGACTCTTCCTTTTGTAGCAAGTGCCGTTTTAAAGCTCTGACCTCTTAGTGTTAGGCTGAAGAGGTATAAATAACATTACACCGATCCTCAAAGAACAGTGGTAATGGTAGCAGTAATTTCACAGAAGATTCGCTTCAATTTTGTGTATTATCTGCTTCTAACATCCACTTTAGAAATCTAGGCAGTTTTGTCCAAAATGTTGTCTGGCCAACCTTACGAGGCTGTACAAAGTGGGTTTCAAAGTAATTTCATTGCCTTTTATCTTTCCAAATATTTGTAATTTCTTCCAATCTTTGCTTATTACGGCTGAAGCAAAATACACTAGAACAGTAAAGGAAGGTTCATCAAAATGTCATTAAGGTATCTACTCTAAGATTGAGCTAAACCAGACATACTAGGGCACAAAAACCAAAGAAAGTGTTTAAGGAGGATTGCTCACTAACCCGCTCTGTCATGCCCAAGCACCACTCAGACATTTGGTAGTCTGGAAGGAGAAATTGATCTGGCAATTGGATAGATGTCTATATGGGACCCAGAGACCTGATTCCACCATTTAGACCCTGTATTAGCTCACTAGGGCTGCTGAAACAAAGCACCACAAGCTGGGTGGCCTGAAGAACAGTAATTTATCGACTCACATTTGTGGAGGTAGGAGTCCAAAATCAAGGTGTCAGTCAGCAGGACTGGTTCCTTCTTTGAGGGAAGGATACATTCCAGACCTCTCTTCTTGGCTTGTAGACGGTCCTCTTTCTTCACATCATCTTCCTTTTGCGAGTGTGTCTCAGTATCCAAATTTCCCCTTTTTAAAGGGACATATGGTATATTTGATTGGGGGGCAACCCTACTCCAGTATGATCTCATCTCAACTAATTACATCTGTGATTACCCTATTTCCAAGTAAGGACAATCTTTGAAGTACTGGGAGTTAGGATTTCAACGTATAAATTGTGAGGGGACACACTTCAACCCACAACAGACCCTAATAGTTTATTTTTAAAAAATCACTTTATTACTAAATGCATGACTTCAAGGCCACATGAATTTTTTGAGCAGAATCTTTTAAGTCATCTCAAGTATTGCAATATTCTGTCAGTGACAGTCAAAAAAGAAGCTTTTTAACTTTCTTTCTTTTTTCAATGCATATATCCTATACACAAAAACAAAAGATTTTCTGTTAATTTATCACCTGGCCCAAGAATGGATCCCTGTTACCAGAATAAAAGTCCTCTTGGCCTGAACCCCTTAATCTTTGCTTAGCTTCTGAGACTCAGGACTTGCTGGGAAGGAATGTAAAAGTGGTGGGCATATGCTGTAATAGAAGAGAGCTCCAAGCCTTGTGGATGCTGAAAAGCGATTTCAGCATGAAAAACAGAAAGGTTCAAATCACCATAGTTCTCTCTTACTGCAGATGTGAAGCCAGCCCTAGGGGAACTGCAGAGTTTCTAGAAAAGGTGGCAAGCATCCTTGAAATGTGCCACCACACAATTTTGGAACACCAGAACCAAAGGTAGCATTGGAATCAGCTAGTCCAGCTGTCTCATAATAAATTTTGTGAAATAGTAGTTTATAGTTGTTGCAGGATAAAAATAATGCTGTGATCAGATAAGTTTGGTGAATGCTGGGTTAAATAAATATAAACAGATTTATTTTCTGGATGACTTTCAGTATTTTAAAACTGCTAACGTGTATTGTGATCTCTAAGACAGTGACATAGTGATTTGTATTTCCTACATTTTTTGACCATATAAGCTTTTGAAATTTCTTCCATTATTTTTAGTGGGCCAATATTTAGGTCTTAATGAATTAGCATTTTGTAGAACCTAGTATAGGAAATACTAATCTTGTCTCATTTTTTCATTTTAGTTATGCAGAATTTAGGTCATGAGAAGTAAAGCAGCTCAACAAAGTCCCTAAAGTTTACAATCTGTGGTTTCTTGGCCTGGTGAAGATGCACAGTAGACCTGCAGAACCAGGAGCCAAAGCCAAGGTCCTAATCCCAGCTCAATGACAGTGATATTGTGTCAGTGACAGTCAAAGACACAATTTCATCCTGCCACAGGGTTTCTCAATGTACTTGAGTACTCTTGGAGGTACCAATTAGATTTAATTTGCCTCTGAGAAGACCTGCTTATCCAGAAGCACTGAAATCAACTGAGCCATCACAGTGTTTTGTTTTTAATTGAAAAATATATGCTTGTCCTGAGACATTCTCTAGCCCTATGGTGCCAAATTTGAGGGTATAAGACAGTCATCTAAATTTTTGTGAAAAATTCAGTTATTTATTCCACAGGTACACCTTCTGCAGATATTGCAGTGAACAAGGCAGAGAAAAGTTTCTGTGCTGGTGAAGTTTCTATTTTACTAAAAAGAAACAGACACAAAATGTCAAAAATAAATAAACAACATCTCACAGTGCTAAATAGTTTGATGAACGTAAAACATATTAATGAGATAGAAAATGTTATGGAGAAAAGGGGGATTGCTTTAGCATATGCGGTCAGTGAATTCTGCTCTGTGGAGATGATAGTTGAACTGAGACCTGAGTAAAAAGGAAACGTTTATGAAAAAGTTGGGGAATGAGAGCTCCAAGCAGAGGAAGAGCTCCACATGGCCCTCTAGTGGAGACATACTTGGCATGAATCAGAGTCTAAACCATAGACACCTGGGGTAAGTGGAGAGATGAGCATGGAGGTCTGGTTCCTGAGATCTAGCCAAAAGATTTTCATTTAATAGAGATGAATTAGCCTTTTAAACCGGGATTCAGGTTTAATTCAGGAGGTCCATGGAAAACACTTAAGGAAATTCTGCACTTATCCTTTGGGCATACACTGGACACAAAACCAAAATCCAGAAGCATTTCCTTTTTTCTTCTTTTTTAAATAGAAAAATAATTGATTTTACATATTTTGGGTGTACAGCACTGACTACCATCGCCTGTGTGCAATGTGCAATGATCAAATCAATATTATTAGCATATTCATTATTACAAATTGTAATTATTCTTTATGCCCCTTACCCATTCTCTCCCAAACCCTCTTTCTCCCCTACCCCCCACCTCTAAGAACCACAGAATTGTTCTCTTCTTCTGAAAGTTCAGCGTATTATTGTGGTCTTTTCTTTCTTTCTTTCTCTTTCTTTCTCTCTTGTTTTCTTCCCTCCCTCCATCCCACCCTTTCTTCCTTCCTAGCACCCAATTATGAGTGAGGATATGTGGTGTCGCTCTTTCTGTGTTTGGCTTATTTCACTTAAAATAATTTTCTCGAGGCTCATCCATGTTGCTGCAAATGATGGAATTCCATTCTCTTTTTATGGCTGAATATTATTCCATTGTGTAGGTATACCACCATTTTCTTATCCAGTCATCTGTTGATGGACATTTAGGTTGGTTCCATCTCTTGGATATTGTAAATAGAGCTGTGATGAACATGGGAGTACAAGTATCCCTTCAACATGATGATTTCCATTCCTTTGGGTATATACCCAGCAGTGGGATTGCAGTTTCAGATGGTAGTTCTATCCATAGTTATCTGAGTTTTCTGTAATGGCCGTGCTAATTTACAGTCCCACCAACAGTGTAGAAGAGTTCCCCTTTACATCCAGTGCCAGCATTTGTTATTCTCAGTCTTTTTAATAACAGCCAGTCTAATGGGGTAAGATGATATCTCGATGTGGTTTTGATTTGCATTTCCCTAATGATTAGTGATGTTGAGCATATTTTCATGTACCTGTTGGGCATTTGTATGTCTTCTTTTGAAAAATGTTAATTCAGCTGCTTTGCCCATTTTTTAATTGGATTATTATTATTATTACACTATTATTATTATTATTATTTTACTGTGAAGTTATTTAAGTTCCTTATATATTCCAGAAATTAATCCCTTGCCAGATGTATAGTTTGCAAACACTTTCTCCCATTCCATAGGTAGTCCTTCTGCTCTGTTGATTGTTTCCTTTCCTGTGCAGAAGATTTTTAGTTTGATATAATCCCATTTGTTTATTTTTTTCTTTTGTTGTTTGTGCTTTTTGGGGTCTTATTCATAAAGTTTTTGCCCAGTCCTACTTCCTGAAGTGTTTCCCCTACATTTTCTTTTCGTAATTTTATGGGGGTCTTATATTAAAGTCTCTAATCAAATTTGAGTTGGTTTTGGTATATGGTGAGAGGTACAGGTCTCATTTCATTTTTCTTCTTATGGATGTCCAGTTTTCTCAATAACATTTACAGAAGTGTTTCCTGAGCAGAGTGGAACCAGTACTTTTTCCTTACAACCCATATATCCAGGGAGATTTTGGAACAACTCAACAACTGATTTTGAGAAATTTAAGGAAAGGGTACCCTGAAGTCATGCTATCCACAAAGAACTTACTAGTTACTCCTGGTACTTGCCATTTGACATTTGACTGACTAGTACATGCCATCTGATAAATGCATCCTGACATGTCCAACTAAAAGCAAGTAATGTGTTGCCCTTCAAATATAAGATGAAGTAAAAGAAAATTAATTTTTATGAGAAACATGCTAAGGAGTTTATACAACACAGCAAAGAAAAAACAGAAAAAATCGATAACTTGCATTTTTTAATTTAATTATTCTGTATTTAGTTTTTTTTTTCCCCCATGAGAGAAAAATAATAAGGGTAATATGAAACAAAAATGTTTTTATGAGGAAAATGTAGAACTCTTATAGTCTCTGTCATCTTAACTCCATGTATTATCTTTAGATGACTATCTGCATTCTACACATGTGTGTAATGACCACTACCTTTTGTAAGATGGGTGTCAGGCTTGGAGTTGCATCATGTTGCCATGCAACAAAGAAAAATTTGTTGACCATAAGGGATTGCAACATGTAACCATGAATTTGGGTCCTGTGTTTTAAAGTAAACTGCAATCAAAACTTAACTTCAGAAAGAGAGTCTGATCATGTAAAGACACTTAAATGTGCTCATGTCAGCACTGCCTTCACTGAAACTCACAGCAACAACAGAGATGAAAAGTGGATCAACCTTAACAATACAACAGATAGCATTTGAGTCAGAAATTGCTGTAGGGTTTGTCTGCCTATGACCATCCATCAATTCATTCACTGCTTTTCATTCCTAACTTTCTTATTCTCTAGAATGATCAATAATCCTTCACCTTGTAGAGTTAACTGCCCTTATTCTAAATTTACTACATCTATGACTTCCTTTGGTTCTTTATCTGTGGGCTCTTTATTTCTATGGACCAAGCATTTAACGATACATGGCTGAATTAGAAAGATAGAGAGACTAGTGGAGTTCCATTTTTTTCCTCCTAAAATCATTTTCTTGGTTTTTCATTGGCTTTATTCTTTCTCTCTCAAGGGAAAAAAATGTGTGTATGGAATAATTAAATGCTACAAATATAAATTCTTGGATTTCTTATTTTTTTCTTCATTATTTCAGATAAAGCTTCTTGGCATGTTTCTCAACAGTATTATCTATTTTCTTTTAAACCTCAGGAACCAGGGTGCCTCTGTCTTGGAATTTATATTTATATCAAACCAAAGAATGGCACACATAAATGGTTAGAATAGAGTTAATAGAGACATGAGTTCTATCCATAATTATTTCACCTTATATTCATATGACCATACAGAATGTCATTTAATGCCTTAGAATTTTAATATTCTCATCCATAAATTAAGGATACTAATATCTGTTTTCTGCTTCTCACATGTTTGAATTGCATATGAGAACAGATTTTTTTTTTCAAATGTGTTAGGGTATTTCAAAAATCATTAATATGGTACAAAAATGTCAGCTATTAAAATCATTTTACTTGAAGCAAAAAGAAAGCAGCGTGGCAGTTGATCTCTATATTATGACATGTACATGTATGACTTGAGTCAGGCAACATTTATTAATCAAAGAGAAAGTGAATGCTTTTAAAATGCTTTTTTAAATTGTAAAGTACTATATAAATATGCATATTACTGCTACAATACACTTGGTTCCATAATGAATATGAATGGTTATACACTGCAATCTATTATATAGATTTAAGTTAATTCTCTCTCTCTCTCTCTTTCTCTCTCTCTCTCTCTCTCTCTCTCTCTCTCTCTCTCTCTATATATATATATATATATATAAATAAAAGGACAACCCCCAAAACAAAGTAAATAGCACATCAAAACATGCCCTCACATAGCAATATTAGAAACAAGGATATATTCAACCAATGTCAGTGAACAGCAGATGTAATGAGATCCCTGCTTTAGTACAATATAGAAATAGTTGGAATTATGTGGTATATCAGTGATACCTGTGAGCAATGAACTCAACATTCTAGAACTTTGAGCTGAAACACCTTCATATGGAAATGTATTTGCTCAATATTCTTACTAAAGATTTTACCATTTTATATGTTTGTTCCTGCTATGAAACCATCCAAATACTATCCACTGAAAGACTACAGGAGGATGATAAAAATAAAATAAAATAAATCAGTTATTCAGACTTGGCTGATAATCTAAGGAGCAAATAGCTACAATTTGTTAAGTACAATGCTTAAGTACTTTATATTTAATCTTCGCAAAGCTGTCATGGTGTTACTCTTATTTCCAGATGAGGAAACCCAGAGATGGTTTAAGTTACTGGTAGGACAGTTAGAGATGCAGAGCTGGGCTTCAAACCAAGTTTCATGTGACTCCAAAGCCCATAGCCTTACCCACTAATTTATTCTGAAATATAATTGCAAGCAGAGATTTGATATAATATAACTTTATTTAATAAAATATTTTATGTAGAATTATATATAATAAAAATAACTGAACTAAAATAATTAGGAAAGTCAGGTCTGGGAAAAATATACGGATCAAATTACAAAGTGTTGATTTCTCAGAAAAAAAGAAAAAACTCAAACAAATTGATAAGATATAATTGATATACCTCAAAACATAAATGGGCCAATCATAGTATTCAAACTTTGGAGGATCATTCACACTAATTTGAAATAATTGCTACCCCCACCCAAGCAAATTACAACAGAGGTGCCCTTATATATATATTAAATTAACAAAAATTTTTATACCTTATGTTTGCAAAGATGAGTCTGAAAAGCAGATATTGTGACATTATGTAGCCTATTTTTTTTGAAAGCATATCAACATTCATGTGAATGTCTTCATCTCTTGATCTAGTAATCTCACTCATAAAAACAATCCAATGAGAAAGAACTGTTCCCAAAGATGTTCATTAAACTATTACAATGAGGAAAAAATAGAAATAAACCAAATGTCAAACAAAAGGGAAATGGCTGAATAAAATAAAATGCATCCACCCAGTGGCATTTTGTGCAGTCATTAAAAATGATAAATATAAAGACATATAGCAACATGGAATAATTTTATAATATAATGAAAAGTGATAATATCTTATGTATTCCATGATTAAATAATAGAAAATATAAATGAAAGCTGAAAGTAACATTAAAAAAAAACTTAGAAGAACAACATATTTTTTAGGTTAGTGTTACTTTTGTTCAGTGTGTTCCTTTATTACTATTTGTTACAGAGGTATTATTTTAAACGATGGTTTATATGTTAAAGCTATAGAATAATTTTTTAAGATTTATTCTCCAGTGATTTAAGTTTGTCCAAGAAGCAGAACTGGCTGGTACAACCCACTGTATTTATATAGAGAATGCTGGTTTGGATGAGAGGCAATACTTCTACAATACTTCTAAATTTTCATATCCTCAAGACATTATGCTTCAAACCAGAAGATGGGATGCAAGCAAATTAATTCTGTTGCTACTATCTGGGAGCTGAATATCAACCCCAGAGGTACAAATACACTAGCCATTAAAGTGCCAAATGGCAAATCTCATTTCAATCCACTGAACATATTGAATATCCTTATGTTCAGAACATTTTGGTAGGCTCAAAAAGATGGCAGAAAGGGGGCTCATGATCTAGACTTCTATGGATAGATACATAAGAAATCAATAAAAGGTGGTGATAGGACTAGAGTAGGGACACAAAAACATACTATAGTTGTATAAGAAGAAAATGTGTCACTCCAGCAACCTTGGGAAAACTTCCATGGTAATCTTGGAAAATTCTGCATCGTGTACCAGGCTAGCATATGCTATGTTACAATGGAACACTCTTTGGATATTGGTGCTCAGTTACACTAACCATAGCTGCTCAATGGGGTGTTTACATTGGCAGTTGCTTATACATCTCACTCATGAACCCTATCTTATCCTCACACCTTTTCTATTCAGCCTAGATTCTATCGGCCATTATTTCACATCATCTTCTATCGGCCATTATTTCACATCACATCCACCTTGTAAAACCTGTGCTCTGAATTTCATCCTTTCCTGTTTCTTGGCATCTCTTTTATTTTGTAGATCTTTAATTTCCCCCTCTCTCCTGGATTATTTCCATCTTCATTTAACATGCCCATGTATCTCTCACCAATTAAAGTCACCTCTCTGTATCCCACCTTCTTTTTTAGCTATTCCTTGATCTCCTTATAATCAGTTCTTCTGGAAGAGTTACTACATTGAAAATTTACTCTTCTTGAGTTTCTGTTTCCTCAACTACTCCTTAATTTACTCCAATCTGACTTAATCCTTCCTCCCCACCCCTTCCCCCCAGTACATCATGAAGCAGATTCTGATAAGATCACCAATGTCCTTTATTGCTAATTAAAACGGATATTTTCAGGTATTTTACTCATTCTCATTTTACTTGATTCTCAAGAATATTTGACAAGGTTGACCACTTCCTCTTTCTTGGAAGCTCTTTTTCCCTTGGCTTCAATGACATCATATTCTTTTGATTTTCCTTCTTCGTGACGGCTACTTTTGGCTCTTACTTATTGGCTATTCCCTCTGTACCTAATCCTTAGATGTTGGAATCGCTCAATGGTAGGTGCTATGTCCTCTTCACTTTCTTTGTATGTCTTTATAGGCGATTCCCTAAATTTTCATGACTTCATTTACCATCTTCTTTAATTCTAATGGCCTCATCAACATCTACCCATGGATGCCTCACATATCTCTGAAGCTCACCGTGCTCATAGCTAAACTAAAAATTTCCCTCCCAAACTGCTCTTCTTCTGTATAATTCATCTGAGTGAATAATGCTGACATATAAGCAGTTGCACAAGCTAGATCCTGGGATCCATCTATAATATTTCCTTGGTACTCCTCCCCTCATCCAATCAATCACAGGTGAAGGTAGGGTCAACACCACGGAAAGCACAGGGGGGAGACACATGGCTCCTAGTGCATTGTTTGATCAAGGCTTGCATGAAGCCAGACTAATGCTGAACATTACAATTATCAGAGTCAATAAATACCATTTATTTGTTACTTGTAAGGTAATAGAGTTGTGACCTGTTATCCCTTGCTTAGTCTCTCATAAATATTGACACTGTTGAAATGTTCTCTTCTACTGTTTTCAAGACAATTCTCTGCTGGTTTTCTTTTCATTTCTTTGCCTTTCCTTCCCACTGTTGGCATATTCATACTTCTTCAAGCCACAAAATGTTGACATTTCTCTAAGATTGTTCCCCAGCTCTCTCTCTTTTTCTTACTTGATATTTTCTCCCTAGGTGTCTCATCCATGCTCACAGTTTCAATTATCATCTAGTCATAACTGACTCATACAATTATATCTCTAGGCCATAACACTCTTCTGAATTCCAAATTTGTATAACCAACTGTCTACTTTGCATCTCCTTCTGAGTATCTCAAAGACATTTCATGCTCAACATGGTCAAAACTGAATGCACAGTTTTCCTTCCCTCATTCTTCCAGAGTCTGGACTCTGTCCATGGTTCCCTATCTCAACAAACAGCACCACTAGACTTCCAAGTGCACTCGCTGGACTACTGAAGTTGTCCTTTGCACCTTTATCTTCCAACACAAAAATTTTAAATTCTTGCATAAAACTTTCATTGGCTGCTTATTTCTCTTAGGGTTAAGAAACTTAATGTGTTGTAAATGATACTGTATGATCCCACTTCTACCCACCTTGTCTATTCTGATAAAGCTCCCCTTCACTCGTTGTACTCTCGTTACACTATTACACTTGTCTTTTTTCTATCCATTGTCATGATCCCTCCCATCATGGATTCTTTGCATAGGCACCCCCACTCCCATTCCCATTGGAGACAGGCTTCCCTCCTCTATTTGCCTAATTACCATCTAGTCATGCTTCAGATTTCAACTGCAATGTTATTTTCTCAGAGATGCATTTCCTGATCTGCTTGACAATGTCAAATAGTCCTATCATAGGTATGCATAGCACAAATATCTTTCTATTGTAGCATTTGTCACAGTTGCAATTATATATGCGTGTCATATACGTGTGTGTGTGTGTGTGTGTGTGTGTGTGTGTGTGTATTTAACTCCTTCCCCCCACTAGTCTGGAAACTTTCATGAAAGAAGTTCTTTGACTATATTTGTTCATTATTGTATCTGTAGTACATAGTGCCTGCCACAAGGTAGGCATTCAATACTTACTTGTTAATGAAAAAATGTATGAAGAATAAATAAGTGGGGGAATTTCTTTGCTGAGGTGTTCAAAAGGTTAAGTTTACAATACTGTGTTTGAACCTGTACACGGTAAGTGAAGTGACAATATAGACACTGAATGAATTGGCAAGTGTCTAAAAAATATCAAATTATTGAGGTTGGAAAAGTATCTCTGAAGAAAGACACAAAGAACTGCCAATGTTTACCTGAGAAAATGACAGTTAAGGAACATGAAGGGTCATAGATTCCTTAAGGGCCAATGTCAGAGAAAGAATCTTTCATTGGCGTGAAGAATCATGCTCTTCAATATAGCCAAAAAACTAACCGAAATAAAGAAAATTAGAGAAAATAGACCATGGCAGTACACATTTATTGATGATTGAGAAGCAGCAAAATGAATACTAGAATTCACAGGTATTTATAATGGAAATAATGCTGACTGAGAACCAGCAAACCTGGGTTTGGGTTTTGCTTTACAATTACCACACAGATTGATTGATTCAATACTAAACTATGCTGACTATATCTTTTTCATCAGTATGTTGTCTGTAATAGCCCTAAAACCTTGACTCTATTATTCCAGAAGAATTTTACATGCTATTAGCTTATTAGCTACCCAGAGGAAGGGACCATATATTATTCACCATTGTTCTCCACAGGGTCTAGCATGGAATCTTGTACCTAGGTAGACTGTGCTGTTAAACCCACTGAATTATTTATCCTATAGCAAACCCTTAAGAATGTCTTGGATCTATAGATCTCTTATAAAAGTATATGCAAAATTTTATGTGGGTAGTATGAATGTGTATTTTTCTTGGGGGGTGGAGAAGAAATGAGCAAGAGCTTCTGTAATATAGTTGAAGAAGAGAATAAAACTCCCAAACATGGGCTGGCTGGTCAGCTCAGTTAGACATTGGTGTTATAACACCAAGGTCAAGGGTTCAGATCCCCGAACCAGCCAGCCACAAGAAAAAATTAAAAATTAAAAACCCCAAATGTGGAGTTCAGAATATTTAGATGATCCCCATCATTCATATTACACTCAATGTATGTCACACAGTTGAGATTACCCTGATTTGTCACCACCTACCTCATGGTAAATAAGTAGGGTGGTAAATAAGTAGTATAGTAAATAAGAAGTCAGCTAATAAATAACCATTGCAGATAACACTGTACTGGTGCTGGGGATACACTAGCGGTGCTCAGATTTAGAAACAGTGGGGAACAAGGTATATTACTGCCCTCAAGAGACTTAGTGTCTGGTGGAGAGAAACAGTGAATAAACTCACAAACATGAGAAAGTAACTTATATAATGGCATGGATACAAAAATGCCATGAAAAGATGATAAAGCATAATGATTGGGGCAAGACATTGAATAGGGGAGGGGAGTGGAAGGGTGGTCAGGGAAGGCCTGGGGATTCGAGTTTCAAGTGAAAAGTACCATGGAAGAAGAGGCAGAGAAAGTACTAACTCAAGATAATAGTTCGCATAGGTGGTGCCACCTTGGGTAAGTCACACACCCTGTCTGAATCTCCATTTCCTCATCTTTTAAAAGAGATTCTATACTCATTTTCCATATTCCAAAGAAATATTACACTTGTAAGTTTTAGTATCAAGGTATTCACCTTGCTTGAAAGTCAACTGCATTTTCATTCTGTAATCAGTATTATCTCCTCGTTTACATAGCACCAAACTGTCACCTTCTTCTAATACAATAATTCTTGTTCTGCCATTTTCTCCTTCCCACAGCCCCCTTGCCAGCCAAATGCTCTTCACTGATTGGGAAGGCAGGGGTGGGGTGGCAAAGAAGGAGAGATTGGAAGAGATCTCCAGTGTTGAGCCTCATCCATCCAACACCCAGGTCAACTCCTTACCTTCCCTGAAGTGCAAGTTAGTGAGACATAAACCAGATTACATTTCACCCTAGGCATCCAGGAAGAAACAATGAATATATCTCAAGACAGCTGAAGGTATAAATACACCCATCTTCAGAAAGTGACTACAACCCATTTTCATGATGCTGACCCCAAACCCAGTCCTGGAAACATGTAAACCCCATTAGCCAATGTTCTTTCTTTTTCTAGAAAGGTGTGATCTTGGGACACAACTGTATTTTGAACTCTTTGAACCTAATAATAAATATTCAGGGTGGCATGTGAAAAGAGGTTATTGGCTCTTGAATCAAAAATAAGAGCGGAAAGCCTAATATTTATGATTAATGATCTATAGGCTTCTAGTTTCATCTATCTACAAAATAAGACAATGAGACTATAAAATCAAATATATACTTTCAGTTATAAAGACTATACACTTGGACTGACAAAACATAAACTAGTGCCCACCCTAGGGAGTACTGTAAAACAAAGCATTCCTATCTTTACCAATATGTGTAAAAAATTCTTCAAACTCATAAGACTCAGGAAGTAATCTTAAAGCCTTTTCTGATGTCTCCACAAAAGTAATCACTTCTTCCTTTTAACTTTGCAAGTATTTTATCCACATCTTTCTAAAAAGCTTTTCTACCTCTCTCTACCTCCAATCACAAATTTTTTAAAAGAATATGTTTTAGTCCTCCACCAGACTATAATCTCAAAGGTCAGGATTTATGACTTTTTTCTCTCCTCAACAGTGCTTTATTTAGAGCCTTGTATATAGTAAGTGCTTAATAATTGTCAGATGAATGAATGAATCAAAGTTCAAGGACTCATTCGAGTAAAAGTGAACGCATGTTACAAAAAAATACGAATGTAGTATGAAGAGTTCTAAAATAAGTGTTTTTTAGGCAATGTCCAAAAAACATACATAAAAATTCAATGATTACTCCAGAATACCAAAACTTTTTTTTAGGAATGAAGTAAAGCTTTCACCAAATAATCTCCTAAAAGTTTACAGTTTTATCTTTTAGTCTGTCTTAATACTAGTCACACAATAAGACTTTTGCTAACTCTAATTGTTCTTTGATCAGACTTTTGATTATTTACCCTGAAGCTATCTTGCAGATTCCAAGTTGTTCCGCACATTTGTAATTACCATATGTTTTCATTAATCTAATTCTGTTAGCTGACTGTTTACTGAGTGGTCTTAGTGTCAATCAATTATCCTGCTAGCCCATGCATCAAAGCAATTAGAATAGGGTTTAATTCTCAAGGTCTAGTCATTAGGATATTTTATTACACATTTCCAGCCTACTAGAGGGTGACCAGAAAAAGACAAATAGGAGATTTTCAAATGCAATTTTATCAGTAATACTTAGCACAGAACTACTGGGAACTCATCCATTCATCCAGGTGGTTAACATTGCCATCAACGGATATGGGTCTTGGAAAATATTAAACACTTGAAAAATGAAGCCATGTAGATCTAAGTAAATGAAAAAATAATCAATGTAAATTGACATTTCCTTCAAATGCAATGAAAACCAGGCTCTCTAGCTAACCCAGAAATTGTCTTTCACCAGACCACTACATTTGGTATGGTTTCCTAGCAATGTTCTTCAAAGAAATATTTAATGCCTTTCAAAAAAAAATCAAAGCATAATCTTATTCCTAAAATATTGGTTATATATTTATTAAAAACACTTACAGAGTTTAACTAATTCCAAATGCATTGCCTTGCATACATTATTTCCCTCCTTCCTCTATTCCTTCCTCCCTTCCTCCATTTCTTTCATCAAACAGCTCCTGAGTACATGCTTTATGCTGCAGAAGACAGTGAAGAAAAAAAAAAAAAAAAAAAAAAAAAGGAAGAGGACTCCGGAGCTGACAATCTTTTGTTAAGGGACTAGGACTAAAACAATGAGTCACTGCCACTAATGGGGCAATTGTCACAAAGCACACAACACATTAGACTAATCAGAATTACCATTTCTTATACATTTCCTGAGCATTTTATTGCATTTCTCACTATAGTAACATTTGTCGAGGGCTTTCAATATGCCACAGACTTCGGATGCATTGAGTCATACAGACTACCAGAATACTATGAATTGGTTACTATTAGCTATCCTCATTTCACAGATAATAGAAACTGAGATACAGAGAGGTTAACTAATTTGCAAAAGACAATTAATATGTGAGGGTACTGTGTTTGAACACAGAAGGTGTGCATTTAAACCACTCAGCTCTTATAGCAGTTCTCAGACTCTATGGTATGCATGAGAATTAGCAGGAGGGCTTGATACAACAGAGACTGCTGTACTCCACTCCTAGAGTTTCTGATTCAGTAGGTCTTGCTGGGACCTGAAAATGTGCATTTCTCACAAGTTACCAGGAGATGTTGATGCTGCTGGTCCAGGGGCCATACTTTGAGAACCACTGCTCTACTGTATCCCAAACCTCTACCAGTCTCTTTCATCTTCCAATCTAACCATTATTCCTAATTCTCTGAAGGGAAGCTCATCAATTCCCAGAGAAAATAGGGCTCAGCAAGTCTCAGTTCTCCCAGTTTATTTCTGTTCTTCCTCCCCGCTCCTCCTCTAACTAAATCCTATCATTATCTTCTGATTCTTATCTCCTCTTCTACATTTGTGAAAGTTTGCTGATGAAGGTCAGTTTTCCTAAATGTGATTTCTATCTACTCACACCCCCTTGGGCCCTTTTTCAAGCACATGTACCCGTATGCAGAATAAGCATGACTTGTATCATTTTTGTGTTCTCCCTTTTCTTTACATTTATTCAGTGCAGGAGTCCCTCCTCTCCACCACCACCACTGTAGAGATCCAAGCAGTCCTATGACCTTTCTGATCATGTGTAGGTAGTAAAAAAATCTAATCACTTTAAATCACAAATAATAAATCACTAAATATTAAACCAGTCCTTAATAATAATCAAAACTCTGGACTCTAATTCATGCTGAAGCCTCCTGCCTGCAGGGAGGAATGTGATAGTCTGACTTTCTTCCTCTATCCTTTCCCACTAGAAAGAGAAGGTGAAATATTCTTACTTAATAATTCTTACTTAATTCTTAATTTTAAGATGCTTTATGCTCTCTAGTACTGTTAGATGGTTAACACTGACTCCTTCCTGGTGGGGACTTCTGTGGGTTGTTCAGAAGCTCCTCAGCAGGGCACTTTCCATCACAGATCCCATCATGTAGCTGACAGATTGTTCCTGCTTGACTTGTGGTTTCCTGAGAGCCCGCGCCACAGACTGGCAGTCCACAGACTGGCAGTCCATTTGGGTGAGAGTCAGAACGACTGCATGCCAGTTCTCAGTTGTAGTCCACACCTGGTTCACAGGTAATCCTTACACATCCTTGGCCCTAGCAAATTCTGGGAAGGCTCTTTCGTTCTAAATGTGCAAAAGGAAGTCTTAGCTTTCTTGGTTGAGTTAAGAACCACTTCTCTGTGCCCTTTGATTGCAGGGAACCCATAACATGGCCCTAGGGAAGCTCAAAAAACCTACACTAAGAACTCAGTCATCTCAGTGGTTTGGTGCCTCATTTTAAAATTTCATATCTACTGTTTCTCAGTGTTTAAGGGGAAATTTTTTAACTAAAATTGCTTACACAATTATTCACCATTTTCTTGTGTACTTATTCTCCTTAATAAGCTCTTTCCCTGTGGTAATATGAGTGAGTCTATGATGAGACTCAAATTAAAACTAAAAAAAACCCCCCATCCTTAACCTTTCCTCTCAGCATCATACCTCTCTCTCTCTTTTTCCTTCAGCCAGATTTCTATACTCTTTCTCCATTTCTTCTTGTCTCAATCACTCCCTATCCCAGTGGAATTTGATGTTAGCTCTTTCCCTCTCTGAAAGTTACCAGGAACTTCCTAGTTGTTCTTTGCTGTGGATATTTTCCAGCCTCATCAAAACTGACCTCTCACTGACAATCAGTATTATGAACAATTCCATTGCTGGAAATCTCTCTCATTCAGGGACTTCATTTTTCTTTTTCCTTTTTTGTCCAAACCATTTCTCAAATGTTAAAATATACCCCGGTCTTCACCTTCAACATCTTCTTGTCTAAATCCTCTTCCTAGACAGTTTCACCATTCACACACAGTATCGCCACCGCCGATAACTCACAAACTGATCTGGATTCCACTGGATCTCCAAGTGTCATTTCAAATTCAACATCTCTAAAACACCAAACTCCCAATCAACCCTTCCTCCTATATTTCCAGTCAATTCTCCAGTGGCACTCTTTTCCTCATTACCTCCAGTAATCAGTCTTTACTTCCACTTTTCAAGAAGTAAAAGTAGCAGCCAGAATCAGCACCAACAACTACCATTTATTGCACAGTACTGATGTACCAGGCAGGTATTTTCTAGGCAAGTAGACTTGGCTTAAAGGTAAAAGAATTTGCCCAAGCCATATAATTCTCAGTTGGCAAGGCCAGGATTTAAATCCAGATCTAGGCAGTCCTTCTTAGCCACTACTCTATGCTGTGTTCTTCCAATAGCTCTGGAATCTACCCTTTCTATAAATCCTGAAGCTTTAATTCATGCCTTACCACTTTGGATAAAATCCAACTTTCTTTCCATTGTAAGCAAGGCCCTCCATTTTCTGGCTCCTGCATTCCTTTCTACTTGACCTTCTCCTACCCAACCATAAAACATCTGGACTGCAGTCACATTGAGCTTCTTTCATTTGGATTCAACGCTCCTTAAAAAATGCCATTCTTTCTAGCAAGAATACCTTTCCCCTGACTTACAGGACTGATTTTAGGACTCAGGCTAGAAAGGTAACTTTCCTTTGTTCTCACAAAGCACCCTGGGCATTTTTTTCTTGGCACTTACAAGAGAATATTACTAGTCTTTACTAATATTTTTACTTGTCTCACCATTCAGTAAAAAAGTGCTTTGTTGGTCTTTAAACAAGGACTATGCTTATTCTATTGCAGGTGCTCAATAGACTAGAGTATGTTTTTTATTTATCTGTATTAGGAAAATACCAACGTTAATTGCTTTTTCTGTTTAAGTGTCAAAATATGTGAAAGGAGTTCAAAGAGAAACTGCAACTGTCAGAAATACAACACTTAATATGCATCTACTTAATGCATTAGCATAACAGTATATAGTTCACTTAAAAGTATTATAGTGAGGTAATAAAAATAGGCAATTAAAAGGTTTTGTTTTATGGTTAGATTTTTTTTTTTTAAGCCCAGATATCCTTTCCATGCTTAATGAGGCAGAACTCTGAGATTTCAAATAAATAAGTAGAAAAGTACTTATGATGAGTTAAAACTCTCTTTTGGTAATAATTTTGATTCTACCCATA
This sequence comes from Cynocephalus volans, assembly GCF_027409185.1. Taxonomy (NCBI): domain Eukaryota; kingdom Metazoa; phylum Chordata; class Mammalia; order Dermoptera; family Cynocephalidae; genus Cynocephalus; species Cynocephalus volans. Next base: position 98,670,177 of record NC_084460.1, on the reverse strand, counting down.
GGCACGCCTCTGTGCAAAAGTGGTGAGAATATAAATCAAGTTGCCAAATTTTCATAACAAATGTTAGTTCTGTCACAGACTGATTGCTATTGAATCAGCAGCATATAACAATGGCACTTCATATACTCATCACAGAATACAGCCCTGAACAGACTATAACCTAATCCTTAAACAGGCTCACGTAAGTCAAGGATATTTGAGACAGATTGCTCAAGGGAAAGGCTAAATCTTGCTCTAGTTTTCTATATGTTGTCAATGTATTAATTTAGAATCTAAATCATCTAAATTTTAGATAGTGCCAAATATATTTACTAGTGGTATTTAATTGTTAACATTTATAAATGGTGACATAAAATATTTGAAGAAATTTTTTCTTTCTTTCTCAAAATACATTACCAGTTATGTTACTTAAAAACCCTTTGTAAGAATTCATATGATAAATTCCATCTAGGAAATAATCTGTCTCTCCACATGAATTGGTATGCACTTTTTAAAATTAAAATATCACACGGCCTATTGTCCTTGCGGCTTTGACTGCAGGAAAACCAAAACTTTTATAACTAATTCTTGGTTCCTTTTGTTTGGTCACATTTTGATGTTGAACTCATCCTCACATCTTTTTCTTTTAGACAATGAAAATAAACTGAAAAAATACATATCAACATGTAAACAGCAACAATTAAATTTTCTTTTTTAAGTCTCCTAAGATATTCTCGTCATATCCAGCTAATAATCTGATAATGTTAAGGATGATTTTCAGTAAGTGGGGTTTTAGAGAAAGGAAACACATCAAATTCCATTCTGTAACAATTTCTCAGAAAGCTTTAGTTTTAATAAAGCACTCATTGTATATTTTCTGACTATAAAATCGTTTCTTTTTTTCTGGTTAACACAGTTTATTGCTTGCCCCAGGCAATATTTTGTCAAAAAAGTAAACATTGCCATTGATTCATTTTTCAGAACTACCAAAATTGTTTATAGGACTATGATTATTTGAGGGATAGATATAGAAATAAATATAGATATAGATATATCCTATAAATAGTTGTTAAAAGAAATTAGATTTAATTATTTCTGAAAAGCAAAACCCCAGTAATCCTAGAGCCTGTATGGAAGGTAAAATAGCAATTCAAAACTAAGTCATTATTTAAAAGATTCATTTCACATAGGGTGAAAAGATGCTCTTGACAGTAACTAAACAAGATCAGGTGTCATGGACTTAAGAAATGTATAGTATAGGTTACATGATCTATTCTAGAACTACAACTGAGAGACTTCAAGATGTTTTCAAGGATTGCAGAATTCTCAAAATGTAATTGTACACTCTATTGTAATTTGGAGAAAAACAAACACAAATATGGACCACACATCCTTTGAATGCTAAGACTGAAAACTCCAGCAAGCTTCATTCACATCTGAGATGTATGTTACTGGGAGACATGTTACTTACCATCAAAGCTTACAAGGCCCTGAGTTGCTTAATAATCGAAACTTGAACCTGGATAAGTTCTAATCAACTTTGCTAGTTTGGGAGACTTCATAGTGGGCTAAGCTTTATATCAAGTTTCTAAGGAAGAAAAATGAAGTGTTTAAAGAAGTGGCAATGAGGATGAAATAAGATGATATGTATTAACTGGACCTCTTCTTTCTTTACTTGTTTCTTAGCTCCTATGAAAGTAAGTGTTCATGGGACTGATGAGTTTATAAACAGGATAAGACAAAGGGAAATGCGATGGAATGTTTTTCAGAAAGATTGAGAATAATAGTAGACCTTGAAAGCAAGAAGTAAGGATTATAAAGGGCATGCTGGAGGAAAAAGGTAAATAAACATTTCTGAGAAACTGAATTATGTAGTAATATTAAAAACTTACACATAGGTTATAGGGTAGTTTGAGGTAACTTAGGAGTGAAAAAAGATATCACAAGTGTGAGGATACCAAAGGACAGATCTTGACAAGAATTTTCTTTTAGTGGAAATATTAATCATGTTCACATCAATACAATAAAGACCTATCTACATCTATTTCCAAAAGAAAGCATGCCGTTATACTTCTCTATAAATTTACTTTATTTTGGTTCAGGCAAGAGTCCTAGAATTTTCCCAGCACAGTTGCTAGAAGGGAGTCACCCGGGTTCTCATTGCTGTGTGCCAGCATGGCCTGTTTCCTGTTATCACTATCCAGCAGTCGGAAGTTATGCCACACTGCTTAAAGGCCTTGGAGTACTTCTTTTACCTACTGTGCTCATGATCACTCCATTTCAGCTAGTCTATCAACTGCTTCACCACCCTGCTGTTATCCATCTTCCACACATGTCCAGCCCAGTAAATCTGAATTTCAGTGAGCTTGACTTCCATGCTGATGTCCCAGGATCCTGCTGTTGTTGACCTTGTCTTGCCAGTAGATGTTAAATATGACTTGTAGGCAAAGTTGATGAAACTGCTCCAGAAATTGTACCAATTTTTTTTTTTTCATATTTACCTCTCTAATTCATCTACTAAAGGAATTTGGGCATTGTCATCACTTAGCTATAGATTTCTCATTTGAATGAACCTGTGCGCTTGCCTCATGTCATAGGCTGTAAACTGAACATTGGAAATGCGTTCTGCTTCAGCAAACCACTTTCAATTTGGGGGTTTACCAAGGTCTACTACCAAGATTGCAATATACTATAGTGTATTTTATACAATGCTCTATTCAACTTTGCTTTTTTAAAATTTATGAAATCATCGAGGTTGATACTGCTGAGCATGCAAGTATCACAACTCTTAAAGTCTGCTTTTCACTAAGTCTGGCAGCACATGGTAGATGGAGTCAGTGTATGAAATGTGTATGTGCTTTCAGCCACTAGCTGGGGCACGTAAACATTCTGAAATTGGTATGTACAGTCTTCCATATCCGTTTACATAATGTAAAAAAAAAGGGGTGGTACAAATAATTCATATATTTTCTTAGTTAAATTATCAATTATCCTTATGTCCTTTGATAATACAGTAGTATCTGTTTTTGAAGCTAGCCCCTTCAAGATTGGTCTTCTACTTCACAACAGCATTTCATATCAAAACAAAAGAAAATCTCACTTGGCATCATTAGATTAGCTATATGTCATATACTTTGGATTTAGGAAAACATGCTATCACCCATACGAGGAATGCACTGAAGTGAGCTGTGAAAGGCAGAGCTGTAGATTTTTTACTGGGTCAGATTTTGATCATGACTGGGTGGGCACAGTTGGTTAGAGCACCATTTTGATAACACTAAGGTCAAGGGTTCAGATCCCCTTACTGGCCAGCTACCAAAAAGAAGACATTAAGTATGGGACAGAGGGATTTTAGGCAAGAGCTCATTAATTATTGTTACAGAAAATGACAGGAAACCAAACTGTAATGGAAATAATGTTTATCTTAAATATCATTTGATGTTATCCAAAGCTAAAATCTTTCATTCTCATAAAGAAGACAAGGTAAATACTAATGAGCTATGCAAAATTGAGGTATTCCCAAGCTATGAATAAACCTGGCTAAAAGATAGATAGTTGTAGTGAAAACTCGTGCCCCAAAATGTACACACACATGCACACATACATACGCACACAAAAAATATGTATGCTTACATATTGTTAAATTATTTTTTACAATTTCAGTGTTGATAGAATTTATATGTGCTATAGCAAAATGCATCTTGTTTTCTCTTTAGCTGTTAAGCTTAACAGTTCCTTTAGTGCAGCAAATGCACCTTTCCTTCCAGGGAGCATAGGCATTTATGTTCAAAAGATGTCTTAAAAGCTTGAATACTGAATAAATATTCTGAAAAAGAAAAAAAAATCTAAGCTAAGAAAAATTTCTCCCAGTTTTTATCTCTGGAACACTTTTATCTGTGAGATAATAGATGTTCCAGGAGGAAAACAAACAAACAACAAAAACAAACCCTGCTTTGTGGTTAAACAAGTTTGGAAAACATGAATTCAGCAAAGTTAATAGTAGTTCTTCATTATAGGAATGCCTAGGCCTCTAACTCTGCATTATAAATTTTCAAGTAGTAGTTGGGAGAGGCTCTGGAGAAAATATGGCACCATAGACTTCTTTATTCAAAAAGTACCTGTGAACAACTTGGGAAACACAATTTGGAAAACAATGGCTAAAAATATAAACCAGGATGCCAGCATATTACTCTTCAGAGTCGTCCTGCATAGCTATTTATGACTGTGCATATTCTTAGAATAGCCTTAAAAATCTCATTTCTGAACAGATACCACAAGATCCAAAATTCCGATCCATGTGATTTCCAATCCCATCTTCATGTACTACCTGAAAATGTTTATTTTCTATTCTCATTTTTCAAGAATTTTGGCATACAATTACAGGAAAAATAACAGTTGATAGCTGATTCGTACAGATGTCAGAAGTAGGGAAAGTTTAGAAAGATCACTTTCTAGCCTCCAGGTCGTAAAAGGTGAATTCAGTACTCAGGATTCCATCAAGAAGTTCTTTCACATTCTACTACCAAAAAGCTAAGCTTGAGTCTTTGTTTCCTGGTGTATGGAAACGAACATTGAATTCGGAATCAGAACAGAATCCTGGCCTTGCCTCTCTCCCTAACTAGCTACCTGACCCCAGGCAAGTCCCTTACCTCCTAAATGTGCTCAAATGTAACAGGTACAGGTTGCAGTAGGTAACCTTAAGATCCTTTCCATCACTGACATTCTGAAATTTCAGTATGCTCATGAGATGAAACACAGAACTTTGTGTGGCTCTCACTACTCAAGAATCCATAAAACACAGTGGCAGCCTAATGCTAAAGTTTGGGCTGCTAGTAGCAAATTACAAAACAAAGTCATCTCTCCTGGGAGGATGAATTATAAAAAGTGTCTTTTCTAAGCGGACCAAATAGGAAAAGAAACCCCATTTGGTGGGACTATTAACAAAAGCCCCTCTTCTCCAGCTGACCTGGATTGGCAAGCAAGGCTCAGGCTGCATTTTGGCATCCAGTCTCCCCTCCACTCAGTGCCTTCCACAACTACCTGTGGCAGTCCTCTGGGGAAATCATGTTCAAATTATGCACTGGATTTTCTTCAAGACCTCATTCCCATATCATCCATCTGCCCTATGTCTCAATCTTCTCTCTAAAGTCTGTATAATAAAACTCTTTTCTTGATTTCTAGCTACTGACCTCTTAATCTCTGCACATCCTGGCTCCTGCAGAGTTTCCATTCACTTTTTCACCTACCCACTTCCCATTCACTCCTGAGTGCACTAGAGCACTGAGTTTCAAGCCTGCCCATCCCCACTCTGTTCACCAGGAATGGGCATCTTTAGCTGGAAAGGTGTCTACCTTTCAAGCCTCATCTTACTTGGATCCAGAATTAAACATTTTTAGCTATCTTTAATATCATAAAATCTCCATTGTATTAGTTTCGGTGCTAACACCCAGTCTTAATTCTCCCATCATCTCTGATTTTTATTGCTTTTTAAATATCAGTGTTCCCCAAAGTCCCATCTTTCATCCTCTTCTCTTCTCAGTCTACAATGCTCTTTTAAAAAGTCTTATCCATACCTGAAACTTCAACTTCTAGTATATTACAATTATATTACTATTATAATATATTGCTATTATATTACTATTGTTGTTATATTACATGTTACTGATGTTTTCTAAAGCTATAACCCAGATCTCTTTCTTGAACTCCAGACCCTTACATCTAAAGGGTGGGCAGATTCTGGAAATCTCCCACTCATGTTAAGTGTAACATGTGTGAAATGGAATTGATCATTTTTGTTTCCTTCATTTCCATATCATCTAAGGCACATGTACACTACTAAAGCAATTTTAAAACCTACAATAAATGTTACTTATAAGATTCTAAAAGCTTTTTAATAAATTCTCTTTTCTAACTTCCACTTTCACCCAATTACTTAACCTCCTTGCTCTCATTCTTTTCTAGTTAAAACCATCCTTTTTTCTCCCCTCAGCTGCTTTTACTGTACAATTGAAATGATAAGTCCCTCGTAAACAATTGTTGCATGAGTCAGATGAGCTAATGCATTTAGGCCTGGAACACAGCAGGGATGTAATAAATGGTAGAATATTGTTATTGTTGGAGTTCTTATTTTTATTACTAGTGGGATTATGAGGTTCCATAAATTGCAACTCAACCATAACTACCACTAACTTTATTTGCTATAGTAATAATAGTTTAGGATTGAACTTGATCTGATTTACTAAATTAGCATTTTTTTCAACTGCTGCATACCAATGAAAGAAAAGGTTATAGACTAACTCAACATATGAGATCCCAGCTTAATTTAAAATCGCAGACAGATACAGTATACTGGGCATCAACTTCTAAAATTTTAATTAGAAAGTACCCATAGGCTATTCTGTATCAGAAGGATAACTCTGTAGTTACTGAGTCACATTCAAGAATATATTTCTTAGTTAATGGAACTAACACATGCCTTTATATTAATAGAGAATTTCCTAGCTTATTACATGGTAAATTCTTTATCCTTTCACAACTTCAATCTTTGGGACTAAATCACCCATTTGACATAAAAAACAACTATTTAGAAAATATTCGAGTCATTGTAGCATTTGTTTTAGAATTCATAACTATGTTCAAGTGTGTTCAGGTAAAAAGAAGAAAAACATCCGTATTGAAAGCAGTGACTAAAATGTGACGGTAGAACTTTCACTAAGCACACATTCGGGGTGATTAAGCCCAGCCTGAAGAAGATGTGTGACCTAATGCCTTCCATTATAAGAGAGAGGGTGAAATTCTCTCTTCATGGGGCTTCCCATTTAAGACAGAGCTTGACAAAGAAACTTCTTATTTGACTTCTCCCTACAATGACTTCTAAAATGCTTTGGAAGACACAGGAAATGATAAGACTCACCTAATGTCCAGACTAAGCCTAATACACAAATTGCCTGACAAGCCATCCTGCCAACTTTTGATGGAGGAAGATTAAAAAAAAAATTATATTTTGAATTTTACCTTGTTGTAAACCTAATGTCTTGTGTTTGATGTTCAAAGTCCAAATTAATTTTGTTAAAACTCTCTTCCCAGTAAATCTGTTCATGAAGTGAGAACAAAGGTTCAGCCTTTTAAAAACAGAGCTTACTGCCTTTCCATCTCCCCTCCACTCTCTACTCAGAGACCAGCAGAAAGTTAAGAAGCAGGAGGCAGAAAGAAAAAATCGAGGAAGAAGTCAGATGGATGACAGAGCAGCTCAGATTTGCTTTGGGGCTCAACACAGCTGAGTAGACTGTAGGGACCCCTTGCAAAGGTTTAAGGTAGAAGTGGTTGATGAAGCGTGTCTAACTTGGGGTGGCTGTGTGAAGTTATCTTCTCAACTGATTGTAATCAAAGGAAAAGAAGAATCATCAGAAGCCTGAATCCTCAAACCTTCAATTCAACTTTCCATTCAACATGGGGTCTAACCTTCCTCACCTGCATGTGGGCACCATCCCCATTTCTGATGTACTCTGTGTTTTCTGTCTTTCCATATAGTTTTTCTTCAAGATTACAGAGAATTATTCTCATCTACATCTAATGCTCTTCTCTGTCATTATCTTAAATAGCTTACAAGGGTGAACTAGTTATTTATGCACACATTCCAACTAATACAAATGACTTAATAATCTTTTAAAAAATAATCTATATGCATAAACAATATTTTCACAGCACTCCTAAATCAGCCTTTGGATAGAAGATAAATCAAATTATGATATGTTATGATTAGTAAAGTTGGGAGTAGATTTAACAATTCCTCCAAACCCAAGCTCTGCTGGGTATCCTCAGTATATGTCGTGAGTACTGATCTTTTGAGGTTCTCCTTCAATTGTTTCTACCATATTATCTTCCTACCATTTTTCAGAGCCAATAGGTTTAAGGGGAATAAAAAGCAAGAAGGAACAAGGCAGAAGATCAAGAGATTGGCTGGAAAAATATATATATATATTTTATATTTTGCAGTTCCTATACTAAGGAAAGTAAAGTATACATTGAAAAAGTCAAAGAATCACAAAAATGGAAAATAGGTTATTAAACTGGTTCACAAAACCAAATCCAAATGTTGTTCATCAAACCACACCTATGAAATGTGCCGCAATATTAAAAATAAAAAGACATAAGAATAATTCATCCAAATTCACTGTGAAAACAGGGATCACAGTAGTATAAATTTAAGTAGTACTTCAGAAATTGATGTTGCATGTTGACCATTTGTACATTTTATATTAAGGATAGATCAGACATGGACATTTATAAAATGAATAATATTGCATTGAAATGTACAAAGAAAAAAAACCCGTAGAAGTTCCAAGGTAAATGAACAGAAATATTAGAAGAGTGGGGGGAAAAAAAAAGCTTGCCTTTCTGTCTATTTTAACTTAAATATGCAACATAAAAATGCCAAAGATCTGAAAAATAAAATTAATACATATATGTAATACATTTTCCTTACATAGTTTATAATTAAATGATATATTCTGTATCTTTATTTTCATATTCCATGCAAATTTATTTTTAAAATTATAGTGCATAGGCACCAAATAACCTGTATAAGTCTCCAATAATAGACAGCCCATAGTCCACATTCTCTGAACCCAATACTATAAAAATTAAAATTAATAATAATCCAAAAAAAATCCTTAAAATATAAAAGAAAGAGAACTCTGTAAAGTAATGTTAAGGCAAAGAAGAAATAAAAAATACCATTTAATTATTAGTAAAAAATGACAGTGAGTCATTACATATCAAAAATTTGTTTAATCAGAAATTAAAATTTTATCTTCAAATGCTTTTATTGTTGTTCAAGAAAAACTAAAAATAAATGAACTAATTAATTCAAGAAAAAAAAAGGGTGCAGAAAGCAGAAAGAGAGCTTGTGTTGCAGTAGTAAATTAATGAACGCAAAGCAGGAAAAATCAGAGAAAGTTTTTGACAAAAGCAATCAAACAAACTTCTACCTTATGTAATTGTGAGTGAAAAATAAAGAAAACTCAAGAGCACCATATTAAGAGCGGAAAAGAAGATCCAACATCTGTGAAAAAGTTTGAGAATGTAATACACAAATCTGTGTAATCTGATGTACAGTACAATCCTCAGTGTAATGATGATTTTCTAAACTTATGTGGTGGACCAAAATTGGCCAGAAAAAAAGACTAAGAAGCCTTGGAATATCAATAACTATGGAAGAAACTGGAAAAATGGGCGAAAATATTTAGGACTATAGTAGTTTAAAAGTAACTTCTTTCAAGCTTTCAGGAAACCAATATTTCCATGACATACAAATTGTGCAGAAGCAAAGAAAATATGAAAGATTCTGAAAATCATTTTATGAATCTAGCATAAATCTGATATTAAAACTTGTTTGTTTGTTTTTTAGCAGCTGGCTGGTAAGGGAATCTGAACCCTTGACCTTGGTGTTAGAAGGCTGTGCTGTAGTCAACTGAGCTGACCAGATGAAAAACATTTTTTAAATAAAGAAAAATCTCCAGATTATTACTTTTTCAATATATGATGTAAATAGCCTAAATAAAATAGTAACAAATTGAATCTATTGTAAAGTTGACCAAACAGAGTTTAAGAATGCAAGATACTCTTTCACTGAATATTAGGGTTTAATATTCATGCAATTCCTCATAACATTATAAAGATAAAGATAAAAAGCCTAGTATACTCATCTTGATAGACAACAAAAATTTACGAGATAGACTATAACAAGAAGATGTTTATTTCTCTCGCGCGCATTTATGCAAGTACTCCATGCACAAACTCCTTCTCTCTTTCTACTCTGACATCCCTAGGTGTTTCTTGCTTCTGACTGGTCAAAGATGTCTCACTACCACATCACAAAGGCCCATAAAAGGAGAAAGAAAGAAGATGGAATGCTTTTCCCTTTCTTAAGAGCTCAATTGGTAAGGGGCACATGGCACTTCTATTTGTGTCCGATTAGACAAAAATTATGCACATGCCCCATTTAAATGATTGCTTAGCTGTCTAAAAATGATTGCTGAGGAGTCTAATGTAGCCTTTACTCTGGGCTAAAATCCAGGTTGTCCAAGAAGGGAAGAATGGATATTAGGGAAAATCAACTTTAGAGCACATGTTTCTTTTACATGTCAACATTTACTTCTAACCCATGAGAGAAAAATGGACATAGCAAAAGAATAATGAGTATTTCAAAAGTGCCCAATACACTGCAGCTATCTAAAATATAATTAGCTTTGATATTTATATCTGCATTATGATCTACAGAGTTTGAGCGTCTGTTTGGGGGAGAAATATTCATAATATTGTCCTTATTGCCTTAATGTAGACAATGAATAATCAGTGTTGATTTAACCCAAAGACTTATCCATACCGGTAAATATCACATTTGTTTATCTTAGAAAGATGTATTCTTTTAATGCTAAGAGATCTAAAATTTGTCTTAAATAGCATTTGATTCTCATTGAATCACTTTACCCTCCACATGGTTATTTTTTTCTGTAATTTTATAACACGCATCATAATTCTATAGCTAAATCTCTAACACTTTTTGTCATTGATAGCTTTTCACACAGATGCCTAATATCATCATTTCATGGTGCCCACCGTATAATCAACTCCTTAAAAAATATCCAGCCCTGTAGGGAACAGTGAGTTCTCTGAAGGAAAGAAAATTCTCCATATGCTCTGATCAGTGGGAAAATGAATGTTCCCTCCCTATAGAAATCCGTGAGCTGTTTACTACACAGAATTTTACTAGTCGTCTTTAGGATTCATGGGTGGGAGGATTACATTTAATGTTATTTGTCAATAAGACATTGCACAGTATCACTGTGCTTTGTTCTATTCAGTATGTTTACACTGACAACTCTTTAAGTATAACTACCATATTCGTAAATATAAGCCATTATTTTAAGTGTATTTAGTATGTTTGAAATATTTAAATATACAATCAGGACCACCATGTAGAAGTGAATGTTTTATAAAGTACAATTAAATTGAGAATACATGAAATACTCTTTTGCAGATAGCAATAACTAAAAATAATATTCAATATTTTTCAAAATAACTTAAAACTAGCTTATTAAAGGAGAAAAAGAAGTAGATAGTGGAAGAAGGAGGAGGAAGAAGAGGAAGAGAATGGGGAAGAAGGAGATTATGACAATAATAAAAGACCTTTAGTCAATATAAAACATTGTTATTTTTTTTTACCTCAGTTCACAAGCTGGATATCTCTTGCTTCCTTTGGTTGTAGAATATTGTAATAGAAAAATAAAACTGGATTCTTGTCTTGATTTACCCCTAATTTGATGTGTAACCTTATATAAGTCACTTTGCATCTCTGCTTAATTTCCTTATTTCTAAAATGAAGGGCTTGGTCAGACAACACAAAGCAATGAAGCATTTACACTGTGCCTCATCAAATTTGGGCGTTTTTATTTTTAACATCATTTAAGATCTATACAAGCTCTAGAAATGCTTATTCTATGCAGTTTTGTGTTAAAACAAATTCACTATGCTAGGAAAAATATAACACTAATTCAATTTTTAATGATAATTGGGATCAGATTATGATTTACTCTTTCATACAATAAACTATTTATTCTTGAGGATTTCTGAGTGGTCTCTAATTGTATAGTCATTCCTACGTATCTTGGGGAATTTGTTCTAGGACCCTTAGCGGATACCAAAATCCACAGATGCTCAAGTCCCTGACACAATATTTGCATATAACATAGGTACATCCTCCCATATACTCTAAATCACCTCTAGACTAGTTACAATATCTAATGCAATGCAAATGTTATGTAAATAGTTGTTATGCTGTATTTTTAAATTTGTAATATTTTTAATGTTGTATTATTATTTTTTGTTGTTTTTTCCCCAAATATTTTCAATCTGCTGGGGGTGTGGAGCGCCAACCATACTAATAATACTTATATGTGTAATAGTAATGTATTTAAAATAAATAATTTGACTAAATAATGAATTAAATAATATCAGAAATTTGCAAGGTTTTTTTTCTCACCATTATCTTGGCAATTACACAAAGAACAATTTTAGGAGAGTTCCAGAAAAATTTTAGGATATCTCCTAATACATTCATATGTTAGCAATATTACTCTCCTTCACCTATTTTAACCTAAAGTTTAAGTCAAGCAATTATTCTTCCAGTTTCCTGTTTATATTTCATATTCCAATCTATGAGTCAAAACTGTGACTATGCCTAGGCATGAGTCACACCTATCTATAGTATTATTTGATTGGCAAGGAAGATAGTTATATATGAAACTGATATCACTGCTCTGCATAATAAAACATTCTTTTGACAGTGTATTTGTCATGGACTCTTTATGTAAAAACCAATTAGAAACTGTTGTTTTTATCAAATTTTCCCAGTGTGGTAACAGTCTGTATTTTCTAAAAAAAGAAAAAATATAGCATCTCTTTTTAGATACATTACATGCATCTTGAAGTACATTTGGGAAAGCTTGCTGAATGCCACACAAAATTCTTTACTATTTTTTTCTTCCTGATAGGACACAGTATTAATGTTCTATGACAGAGGTTAGCAAACTATGTCTTGCAAGCCAATTCAGCCCATTCCCTGTTTTGGTATGGCCTATGAACTAAGAACGAATACTTTTTATAGTTTAAGTGGTTGAAACAATTAAAAGAAAAATTTTATTTCATGACTTGTAATAATTTTATGAAAATTAAGTCAGTGTCCATGAATAAAGTTTTATTGGAACACAACTATACTCATTTGTTACTGTCTGGTCTATGGCTGCTTTTGTACTACAACAGCAAAGTCAAATAGTTGCAACAAAGATCCACAAGGCCTAAAACATTTATTATCTGTCCCTTTATTGAAAAAGTTTGCTGATCCCTTCTCTATGATCTGTTGATACCTAAGGGAGAGATCATGGATCTTGCAAATACTCAGTATAATTTCCAGATTCAATGGATAATTCTCATGTTTGTGAGCTATTCTACCATCCCTGTATGTGTGTATATGTATGTGACTATTTAAGATAATCCAAATAAAATGATGGAAGTAAATTAAAAAGGAGAATATGGAAAGAGCAGTTTTGATTTGTTTGTCCTCTGTGTCTAAACCATAGTTTATTTTTGTTTTCTTGAATTTATTTTTTGAATTGAAACATAATTGATTGTACATATTTATGGGGTATAGAGTTGACTATAAGTATTTGTGTACAGTATGTGATGATCGAATCAATATTGTTAACATGTTCATCATTACCAATTGTAATTATTCTTTGTGTTCCTTACCTAATTACTCCTTAACCCTCTTCCCCCTCCCCCTTTCCTAGCTCTAGTAACTATACATCTGTTCTCTCCTGAAAGTTCAATGTTTTATTGTGGTTGTTCATCCTTCCTTCCCTTCCTCCCTTCTTTCCTTCCTTTGTTGACTCCCTCTTATGAATGAGGACTTGCAGTATTTTTGATTCTTTGCCTGGTTTATTTCACTTAACATAAGTTTCTCCAAGCTCATCCATGTTGTGGTAAATGACATAATTTCATTCTTTTTTATGGCTGAGTAGTATTCTATTTAAACCCTGGTTTTGTGACCATATGACTAATACTCAGTTCTAAATAATCAGTGATTATTTCTCTTATTGTTTCAAGATTGTGTCTACTGAAAACATACAGACAGTGGATGCAAGGAGATACTAATCAGTAAGTGTCATTTGGAATGACTGGTGGATATAGTGAAATGCTGATTCCACTTCAATTTAACAGTTCATTCAGGAAGTTAAAAATAAAATTCATCTTGCAAAGCAAATCTCTGTAAATTTTAAGTGCAGATAAAAATGGTCACACTTCTATGCATATCAATGACAGTGATAGTAACAGTAATAACATTTTACATTTCTCTCAAGATTTACAATTTAGAAAGATCTTCTTAGTGCTGACTATGGATATAGATGATTAGTAAAGAATGCTTCACTTAGCACAGAGTTTCGCTATAGGATGCATTGATGTACTTGAACTAGGTACTACTGATGGGTTAGATTTGATTCCTGTTTCTGAAGAATAATCCCTTGATGTTAGTGAAAACAGCAAAATTCAGCAACAAGCATACACTTTTCTTTCATTCTTCTTGTCAATAAATTATAGTAGTATAATGATGATAATACATTATATTTTTATTGTATGTTTTACAAATTGTTTCCACATATACCATTTGAGTTATAAAATGTCTCTCAGATACCTCATTTACTGGCAAAGGGCTTTGAGTTTTTTGCCAAGCCCTTTTCCTTTTTCATTTTGTTCCAGGGTATCTTTGGTGGCCATACCTGAGGAGATCATATAATTTTTCTACAAATTTAGGACACTTTTGATAATAAAATGGGGGATCATTAGTAATTACACCAAGAAAATAGATATAAATTGAAATTGTCTCTGGCAACCCAGGACTGTCTACTATTAACCAGAATATATGGTCATTGTAGTTTAGTGCCCCTTTGGGTAACAGGCAATTCTGAGTTAAGACAGCTTAATTTTCTAACTACTTCAGAAAATGACAAGCAATATTTTTTCTTTTTCATGAAGCTCTTTCCGCAAGGCAATTAATAAGTGGTATTCTTTTGTTTACATGAAATTTGTCTTTTGGGAAAACAACTTAAGTGATGATAATGAGATTTGGTAAGTATTAGATAAGAGAAATTAGTAAAATAACCTGATTTATAAATGTGAATTATTTTCTCTGATAGTCATCTATATATTTAAATATAATTAATTGTCTTTTGTTAGTAATTTTTAAGTAATTACAAGCTACTCTGAATTCTTTTTTTTTTTTTTTTTTTGTCTTTTTTGTGACCGGTAGGGGGATCGCAACCCTTGGCTTGGCGTCGCCCGCACCACACTCAGCCAGTGAGCAAACCGGCCATCCCTATATAGGATCTGAACCCGCGGCCGGAGCGCTGCTGCACTCCCAGCACCGCACTCTCCCGAGTGAGCCATGGGGTCGGCCCATGAATTTTAATGAACAACAGAGTACATAAACAATTATTAAAAGATTCTGAGGGTAAAAAGACTTTTAAATAAAAAAATCAGTGCTAAGATAAGAAATAAGGGAAGCAATAAATACTTATGGTTTATCCTGATGGAATAAATATATGGGCTTTCTGTAATCGAGTCCATGTAGTTATACACGTTGACTAATTTCTGAAAGGGATATTATGGGACATCTATTTATTCCAGTCCCTTGCCTTGGAGATGAAATACCCACAGTGCACATTACTGTATTAATCAGGCCTCTTTCAGTTGCAAGGAATATAAGTACAACTCAAGAAAGCTTAAGCAAAAATAAAGCCAATTATTAGCTTATATAACCGAAAAATCCAAAATAGTACTAGATTAAAACCTCGTAGGATTCAGGAATCAAAGGACATCACAAGGACTTTTCCTTGTTCCACCTCCTGCGTCCATTCTTAGGCAGGATCTCTCCTCTTAAGGGCACTATGGCTGCCAGCGGGAGCTTACATTTCCCATGTGGAAAACTCAATGGAAAGAGTCAGACCAAAGTCTGAGACTCCAGGCTCAGGTTTTGACTGAGGGATAAACCCGTATTTAAACCAATTTTTGTGGGGTGGAATAGACTGATCAGCCAGGCATGTGCCACAGGCTCTTCTACAGACCCGCAGGAAGAAGTTTCCCATGACCGAATTACTGTAGGTAGACAGATGAAGTGGGAAAAAAGGTGTTTTTTTTCCTACCTCTTCTCTGAAAATAGTGTCATTCTAAAAAGAAAGGGAAATAATGCCAGATATAATATCAGGTGCAATATTAGATGTCTGCCACAGTAAGCTCTTGTTCACAGACACACGGACCTTCTATTGCACTGTGCACGAATTATCCCACGAAACAATTATATAAAATAGTCTAACATTGAAACATGGTGAAATTATGTAACTATACAAGGATATACATTAAAATGTATTAAAATGCTATGGAATATATACATATTATGTTGTTTTTACTATTTGCAGGGTGCTAAGATATATGATACAGAATACAAAAATAAGAATGCTACCTGTCCTCATAGAAGTTACATCTAACAGGAAGAAGAAGATACAAGGTAGACTGTGTTGTGGCTTCAGATTTTTAATATATTAATCAATACTGTTAAAAATGGTGAACAAAAGTCTTAGCCATATTCTGATTTTATCAGATAATATATACATATATTTGACTAATTTTAGTAAACTTAAAGACTACCACATAATTTTTCAGAGAAAATTGTCTTCATTTTTATTTTTTCCAGGTAGAGGGAAATGTAGTTCCATTTAAAATCCAGTTATATAATTAATATCATATTTACTTTATATTATTTAGGACCTTTGAGGAATAAGTTTGAACATGAGTATATATTTTTAAACTCTCCTTTGCATATAAACATATATATGTTTAATAAGATTAAATTTACAGCATACCCTTAAGCACTCCAATACCAGATTTTTTTGTAATTATCATAAGAAATTTTAAAATCCCCAGTAATTATATTTTTTTATGTCAGCAAATGCTTTCATAATGTTTATAAGTGAGACAAAAAAAAAAACATGGATAAATAAAAGTTTTACATTCACAGAAACAGAATTTTAAAGTATTTACCAATGACTCCATTTGTTCAAAAAGTTTAAAAGTTTAACATAAATTATTAGCTACTCTTTAAAGTGTATATATAGTAAATGAAACGAATAATTTTACCAAAATTCCCTTATTTTTCTTAGCTACAAAAAGCTACTAAGTCTCAATTTATAGTGGTCATATGGTCCCAATGTTTGTTTAAGCCATGATAAGCACACAACTATTTCTATCTTTCAATTGCTAACACTTAATAAGCACTCGGTTGAAACATCTTCCAAGCTATAAATGGAAATCTCTCCAGAAGCAGATGGTTAAACATTCATTAAAATCAGAAGGCAAAATTTATTTGAAGGCACCAAGGTGATTGATCCAGAAATGCAAGACATAATGATTTCTTCCTCTGATACCTTAAAGTCTAACAACACTAGTAAACCCACTGTAATAAATTTTTATAAATTCTAGTTTTATTTAATTTTCATCTGAAGATTATTGCAGTGTCACGCTTCACTTTCTGACATAATAGTATACACATATTTTTTAGTATTTTCAAACTGAATGTTTATAGGATACCTTTATTTTTTAAGACTTGGTTTTACAAACTGAAGTTTATCTAACAATTTATAATATTCAGTCTGAAAGTAAAGACAAGGTCTCAAAAGCACAATTTTCAGTTGCCTCTTTTACCCCAGAGTCTATAAATTGACATTTATAGCATTGGCTATTAGGGGAATTTTTCTGAAAATACAACTAAGTGGAAGTAAAACTTGTAAAATGCCCCAAGTCATATAGGAAGATAAATCTTTAATTATGACTTATTACAGTTTTGCTCTTTTCTACCCTGTAGATTAAGAAGTTTTATATTTCTTAAATGTATAACTTCTACCAGGAGAGAAAAATGAGTAAAGGCTAGGTATCATGCTGAAAGCCCCCTTTTTGGCAGCCTGTTACTAAAACAAAACAAAAAAAAAAAAATGAGACTTGCACCTATAATAAAAAGTATCTAAAAACATCCTATTGGTATGTAAAGGGAACTGTGTGTCTGTTAAGAATGTGCTGGTAGCTGTTTTCCCAAATGTTCATTTAAACTGATGATCTAACTATTTACCTGTTTTTTTTTTTTAGTGAGTAAGTACATTTTTTTACATAAGTGGACCATAGCTAAAAAACAGAGTTAAGAGAGATGTCTACATGGAGGGAAAACCTCTTTTGGGATATAAAAACATAATTTTAAAAAATTTACCAATCTGTATCTTCCACATTTTTTAAAAAAGTCTTTAAAATGTATTACTACAAATTTTCCCAAATCCCTGTATTTTAACTAAAGTCTTGATGGATTGCCACTAAATTTGAGTTTATTATAATCAAATAAAACTTCCAGACACAGAATCATTCTAAAATAAAACTTTAGGAATAATTTGGATGGAAAGAATTAATGTTTAACATTCATAGGCACAGGTACAGGAGCTTCAGAGCAATTTAAGATAAAAATCATATAAATGTTCACGCACCTGTCTTGTACCCATCTTTGGCCTTTCTTCCTGCTAATGTGGCAAGATGTCCCTCTTCCTACCTATGGAATGTGTCCTGTTCCTAGGTTCTAGATCCTTTTCACTCCCAGTTTTCAGGTGCCATCTTTCTCTTAAAATTTCTATCTCTGTCCATTTACTTACCTACATACTAGTGACTATCATATTATTTCTTAAATTCTGGTCTTTCTTCTGAATTTCAGGCCAAGAAACCTACTTGTCTTCTGGCCATCTTCATTTTTTATTTTATTTATTTATTTTTTTTGTTCTGCAGACACCTCAAAGTCAAATCTTGACACATCAACAGAACTCACATGTTGGCTAATCTGGCATTGTCCATGATGCAATATACACTCAACGACTAACAGTTCAGTTACATGCCTTGTGTTCCAGGCTCTGTGCTATGGGCTTGGCATTCCTCACCTCATTTAATTCTCATACTAACTTCTGAGGTAAATACCCTCATTTCATAAGAAAAAAAATTAGAATTTGGAGAATTTAAGTTATATTTCTGGTGTCAACCAGCTCTAAGAGGCAGACCGGAGGTTTGATGATAGGTTTTTTTGACAATAAGATGTGTGTTCATAGCTACATCTCTATGCTGCCTCCCATATTGTTTCACAGAGCCCTATATGTTGAAGCTAATGTTGGAAAGCAGTCACTCATCTCCATTTGAAGTCAAATATAAGACAATGAAAAGCAAATAAACATGATTAACTATTTACCTTTCAGTTACTTGACCTCTGTTGCAGCAGGTGTTACAACTGAGTGAAATGAAATTTTTTTTTTTGGACTGTCAAATAGATTTCCTCCATTACTACAATTGACTGGATATTTGTTTTATTATGTACTCTATTTAATTTGTATAATTTACTCAATTGTAGCAATGAGTATGAAGAAGGATATTGGCATTTGATATTTCAGTAATAATGTATTACTTACAAATATATTCTTTAAACATCTATTCTCATAATTTCATCTTACATTAAGCTATTAAGCTAAAAATAAATTTTAAATTGCTACTAACAAGGTTTAATGCATATATTGTACATTTTAAAAGAATTCTATGTTTATGATTTGAAGACATTTTGATAAAAGTACTTTTTATCCATAGCATTAGTCCATGTGCTTGTTTGGAAGCACATGCTATGGGAAAAGCATAATAATTACAAAAATAACAAGTAATATTTACTGAGGGTTTACTGTCTCCCAAGCATTGTGCTAGGAGCTTTGTATATAGCTTCATAATATAGCAAAAGAGTTAACATATACAAAGTGCTAAGGACAGTGCCTCGCACACAGTAGGTACTATTGAGATGTTTATACCATTCTTATTATTCTTACTATTATTTTATGCAGAAATATATTAATCCTAACAACTGTTAAGTAGATTAATCCTAACAATCTGTGAGATAATTTCCACTATTGGCCACACTACATAGATAAGTCAATTCACAGGCCAGATGACTTGAGTAAAATGTGGAGGGCCAGGTCATCTGACTCCAGAGACACTAAGATGCTAGCTAAGTTTGTTTTTTCTGTCTAAATGAAATAACCATTAAACATAAGAGAAGCATTCAATCTCACCACTGTAAAAAAAAAAAACAAGATTTTATATTTCACCTGATATACTGGCAATAATTAAAGATAATGAGAGCCTCATTGAGTAGAGCTCACTGCATAGGAAAAGTCTTTCATTCTCTGCTAGTGGAAGTATAAGATTAGTTAGTCTTTCTGTAGGGCAATTTGTGATCGACATAAAAGATTCAACATGTAAATAGGATTTGAACCAATAATTCCATGTCTAGGAATCTACCCTAAAGACACAATCCAGGACATGCACAGAGATAATTTATGAATAGCATAACCTGAAAAGTAAGCTAAATGTCCACTGATAGGGATAGGTTGAGTAAATTACTGTATTGTTCCACGAGAGAATGATATTAAAAATCATGCTGTAAACAATACTATTGACATGGGAGATGTTCATGAACTATTGCTAAATATAAATGCATGCTACAAAAATAATACATAAAATGCTAACTTTCTATGAAGAAACAATAAAGATCTATATATAGATATACATATATAAACATACATAAACCCTTCCATAAACCCCAAAAGGAATGCCAAAAAATGTTAAATATCTCTGAAAGCTTGATTAGCATGTGATTTTGGTTTATTGGGTAAAATTTTTTGAATCATTTACATTTCTTCACGTTGAATGTGTACTACTTCTATTACTATTAAACATGTTATTTTTTAAAAAATCTAATTGAACAAAAGGAAAAATATTAAGTGGGCTTTTTCCTATTATGTTAAAGTGAGTCTGTGTAGAAGAAGCTGATGACATCTCTAAAGAAAGGGGCAGATGACACAGACACAAAAATATGTGCTCTGCATCAGTTTATGGCACCAGGCAGAGATCATACTGTATTTGACTCAAAGTTGTGGTGCTAAGACCTACTCTGACAGCTTGGAGATACTTCCTTTAAGAAGCATGGTCTACTTTCACAAGGAAATTGCAACTCATCCTTGTCCTTTCCTTACAAATGCAGCATATAGAGTGGAAGATTGACAGCTTGTTAAAAGCTAATTAGGAAGAGTAGGAAAGAAACAAGCCTTGTGCAACCAAGTGGGCACATTTTCCTCCCTCAATTATGCTGGAGACTAAACCTCTCGTAAATGCAAGTGGGAAAAAAGTACATTTTATATACTGAACATATAATGCTAATATCTGTTCAGAGTAGAAATCCTGGATTCAGAAAAATAATAAATGTGTAAAATAAACAACTTTTCATTGGCATTGAAAATATGTGCATATTTCTTACACGGGAAATGGCATTCCAGCTCATTAAATTATGTCAAGAATCATAGCTAAAACTCAACACAGACTGTCACCAAGCATCACACAAATAATATGGCATGGGTTGGCAGCTGTATACTACAGACTGCAAATAATGACAAAGAAAGCCTTTATTCCCAAACCACTTAGTGCAGATTCCAGCCAGCTCTGCACACTCCAAAGGCACTAACATTATGCACAGAGAAATTAGGTTCACACCCACATCAAAAAAAGTATTTGTTAAGATAGAGGTGTAGGAGGAAACACCGATAGCTGCACAGAGGCAAACAGCGTCACCAGAGAGCACAGCTTCTGGTTCCTGTTACCACTACCCCCTCCAAAGGGAGCCCAGGCTTGAAGGAAAATACCCATCTTTTTCAGAATTTCCAAAAGACTCCCGAAATCAAGCAGATGAGACAAAGATTAGAGTCCTTCTATCAAACTGTGTTATTGACTTTCAAATGAGGTCAAATGAAGCCCAGATTGGCTGAAAGCAATCCAATCAAATTTCCATTTAAGACCAGGTAAAGGGGGCTTAACGGCCTAAGTTATTCAGAAAGTGGCCTCTGTCTCATTTTCTCTTCACTATCAACGTTTGTCAAATATAAAGTTACCCAAAGAATTCGAGCCAGACAGAACAAATAAAAAGCTTTGGTTAAAACTCTTCTTTTTATTATATATCCATTTATACAAATAATGATTACAGAATGCAACCAAATGAATTTGGCGTGACCATTTTCTTCAAGGAGCTAACAGTCTAACGGGATGAACAAAGATAAAAAACAGATAGTTAACATACAGAGCATCAAATTATCAGTCTAGAAAGCACCGGAAAGGTGCAAAGATGTGGTCAAATAGCGTGGTGCCCACTTGGTTGCACAGAAAGGTGAAAGACAGTCTTGCAGGGGAGTTTCCCACTTTCCAGCTGAACCTAAATTGATGATGGGAAAGTCTTTGAGAGACTCGATGGGAAGCATCTTCTTTTCTACCTCGAATCACATCCCCCTTCCCTCTCAGCCTTGCCGGTCAGACTCTACCTTTGACCATGGATATCCTGGGATTAGAAAAGTGACAACCAACTGATAACATTTCATCTCAGTCAACCTTTCCAGGATCTGAGAAGGCTGTCTCTCCTGCTTTCTCTCCGCAGTGCCGACGTAGAGCTTCAAGTAGATGCTGCAGTGAAGGCTTCAACTTCACGTTGCCTATGTAAACGAAGCTTCAGGCGGAAATCCAATTTTTGTCCTTTTTAAGTATATTCTTCCCTCCATATGTTCATTCATGATTCATTTTAAATGAGCTCAATTTGGAATTACCATAGGATAAAATATGATCATACATTACATTACAAGGGCCAACTGTTTCTGAGAAGGTAGTGCGATGTTTCCTTCCTGGAAACATTGTAATCCTCCATGCACAGGACCAGAAAAATTTGTTAATAATAACTGGACATTTAAAATGGAGGTTTTATTACCAAAAATGATAAAACGTTTCAGTTGCTTATCTTTTGTATTTTGCTTTGTCTAATATTGGCTGGCACAAAGTCTGTCAAATAATCGTTCATTATCTGCGTTTCTTCTCAGTTCTCTTGGAAAACATAAGCAAACATATTTATTACTAAGGATGCTAGGACGGGATTGATTTTCTTCTGTTTTACTACTTAGTAAAGAATTCTTTAGCAGCTGCTAAACATTAAATGTTAAGTAAAATACAACGTTGCTTCCTGAAGTGGTTCTGGA
The DNA here is from genome assembly GCF_027409185.1 of Cynocephalus volans. Taxonomy (NCBI): domain Eukaryota; kingdom Metazoa; phylum Chordata; class Mammalia; order Dermoptera; family Cynocephalidae; genus Cynocephalus; species Cynocephalus volans. The sequence goes on along the minus strand of NC_084460.1, from coordinate 98,647,459 downwards.
ATAACAAAATGTCACAGCTTCACACTTGGGAAGCTTTGTTGGGCTCCCTAAATGCTGTTCTCACTTTTACAGGCAATAATACTAGGAGATGTGCAAAATCAGATGGCAGGGGAGGAAATGTGCCTGAAAAACACAAAAGCACAATACCCTCCAAATCTCAGAAGCTGAACTCCTTGAAAAGCTTCAATCATTGGTTCATTATCCAGTCTCAGTCTGACACAAACGTTACCAAGCTCAAGGGGGAGCAGACTCACCAAGGAGCTGACAAAGAAGAAAGAGCTCGAACTTGTGAATGGACTTTCACTAAGTTAGGTTCTAGCCTTAGGTGGTATCCTGAGCTGGCTTGTTCTGGTGAGAGTTGTGGGGCTGCATCGGAGCCTGAAGAACTATCTGGTGCTAAAACCCAAAGTAAAAATACTTGGCTCGACAAGGATTGTGTTGGGGTTGCAATAATTAGAGAAATGCATAAGGTCCCTTTTAAAAAGTAATGAATAAGGAAGTGACCCAAAGAAAAAAAAATTGAGCATTTTATGTCCTTTATTACTTTACAGCTACTAATATGTTACACAATCAGTCCAAAAAGAGAATAAAATCTAAATAAACTCCATTTTTAATGAAATTAATATATGAAAATTTAGTTTGATGACTAACACACAGATATGTATCTTTCAGATTTTCCAGGTTGTCATGAGTATTATTATTTTAATGGAAGATTTCGTCAGTCATGCAAGGTAATATTTATTTCTGTTAAAAGCCATTAAAAAATATACAACTCCGGCCGGCCCCTGGCTCACTCGGGAGAGTGCAGTGCTGGTAGCGCTGAGGCCACGGGTTCGGATCCTATATAGGGATGGCCTGTGCGCTCACTGGCTGAGCGTGGTGTGGACTACACCGTGCCGAGGGTTGTGATCCCCTTACGGGTTCCCCCCAAAAATATGTGTTTGTGTGTATGTGTGTGTGTGTGTGTGTGTATACAACTCTGTTCTTATAGATCTGAGAAAGTTTCACATCTCTTTTGATTTCATTTTGTTCTTTTTAAATTGCATTTTGATAGATGCTGAAAAAGCATTTGATAAAGTTCAGCACTCATTCATGACAAAGACCCTCTATAAGTTAGGTATAGAGGGAAAGTATCTCAACATAATTAAAGCCATATATGCCAAACCCACAGCCAATATCATCCTGAATGGGGAAAAGCTGAAAGCTTTTCCTTTAAGAACAGGAACTAGACAAGGATGCCCACTCTCACCACTCCTATTCAACATAGTGTTGGAAGTACTAGCCAGAGCAATCAGAGAAGAGAAGGAAATAAAGGGCATCCAGATTGGAAAAGATGAAGTCAAACTGTCCCTGTTTGCAGATGACATGATCCTATATATCGAACAGCCTAAAACCTCTACAAAAAAACTCTTGGAATTGATAAATGATTTCAGCACAGTAGCAGGATACAAAATCAACACACAAAAATCAGTAGCATTTCTTTTCTCCAGTAGTGAACATGCAGAAGGAGAAATCAAGAAAGCCTGCCCATTTACAATAGCCACCAAAAAAATAAAATACTTAGGAATTGAGTTAACCAAGGATGTGAAAAATCTCTATAATGAGAACTACAAACCACTGCTGAGAGAAATTAGACAGGATACAAGAAGATGGAAAGATATCCCAGGCTCTTGGATTGGAAGAATCAACATAGTGAAAATGTCCATACTACCCAAAGTGATATACAAATTCAATACAATCCCCATCAAAATTCCAAAGACATTTTTCTCAGAAATGGAAAAAACTATCCAGTCATTTATATGGAACAATAAAAGATCACGCATAGCCAAAGCAATGCTGAGCAAAAAAAATAAAGCTGGAGGCATAACACTACCTGACTTTAAGCTATACTACAAAGCTATAATAACCAAAACAGTATGGTACTGGCATAAAAACAGACACACTGACCAATGGAATAGAATAGAGAATCCAGAAATCAACCCACACACTTACTGTCATCTGATCTTTGACAAAGGCACCAAGCCTATTCACTGGGGAAGGGACTGCCTCTGCAGCAAATGGTGCTGGGATAACTGGATATCAATATTCACGAGAATGAAACTAGACCCATACCTTTCAGCATATACTAAAGTCAACTCAAAATGGATTAAAGAATTAAATATACACCCTGAAACAATAAAACTTCTTAAAGAAAACATAGGAGAAACACTTCAGGAAATAGGACTGGGCACAGACTTCATGACTATGACCCCAAAAGCACGGGCAACCAAAGGAAAAATAAACAAATGGGATTATATCAAACTAAAATGCTTCTGCACAGCAAAAGAAACAATTAACAGTGTTAAGAGACAACCAACAGAGTGGGAGAAAATATTTGCAAAATATACATCTGACAAAGGATTAATATCCAGACTATATAAGGAACTCAAACAACTTTACAAGAAGAAAACAAGCAACCCAATTAAAAAATGGGCAAAAGAGCTAAGTAGGCATTTCTCTAAGGAAGATATACAAATGGCCAACAGACATATGAAAAAATGCTCAACATCACTCAGCATCCGGGAAATGCAAATCAAAACCACACTGAGATACCATCTCACCCCAGTTAGGATGGCTAAAATCCAAAAGACCCTGAACGATAAATGCTGGCGAGGTTGCGGAGAAAAAGGAACTCTCATACATTGTTGGTGGGACTGCAAAATGGTGCAGCCTCTATGGAAAATGGTATGGAGGTTCCTCAAACAATTGCAGATAGATCTACCATATGACCCAGCTATCCCACTGTTGGGAATATACCCAGAGGAATGGAAATCATCAAGTCGAAGGTATACCTGTTCCCCAATGTTCATCGCAGCACTCTTTAAAATAGCCAAGAGTTGGAATCAGCCCAAATGTCCATCATCAGATGAGTGGATACGGAAAATGTGGTACATCTACACAATGGAATACTACTCAGCTATAAAAACGAATGAAATACTGCCATTTGCAACAACATGGATGGACCTTGAGAGAATTATATTAAGTGAAACAAGTCAGGCACAGAAAGAGAAATACCACATGTTCTCACTTATTGGTGGGAGCTAAAAATTAATATATAAATTCACACACACACACACACACACACACACACACAAAACCGGGGGGGAGGGGAGAAGATATAACAACCACAATTACTTGAAGTTGATATGACAAGCAAACAGAAAGGATATTTTTGGGGGGGAGGGGGGAGGGAGAAGGGAGGGAGGTTTTGGTGATGGGGAGCAATAATCAGCCACAATGTAGATCGACAAAATAAAATTAAAAAAAAAAATAGATATGCTGGGCACATGGGGAAAAATAAATAAATAAATAAATAAATTGCATTTTGTTCTTAATGGAAGAAAACATTTTTTTTTTCCTCCAAATTGAAAAGGAAACCTTGAAACTAAACCTTGAACTATAAAGTTTATGCCACATTTTCGGTAATTGTTGGTGCTATTCTGAGATCAGAATATGCTGGTAATATCTGAACCAGCCTGAGGCATCTCACCCTTATCCTATAATGGCTATGAGGCCAGTCCCCACTGAAAAATACACTGCAAGTTTACATTTTTGGTCCTGCTTCAAGCCAATACCATTAAAGTGGAGTTCTCTTTCTGAAGTTACTTTTAGGAGTTAATTAAGCAGATGTAACTCTAAACTTGACGGATCACAGCTCTTAGCTCTAAACCAATAGAGCAATTATTACAAGCTGCCAAAAATACAGGCAGTGTGAGTACATATATACTATAGTTAACTAACTCAATATGTATATATGTGTGTGTATATATATATATAAAGAGTTAGTGTCTGTCTATATATATATATATTTCTCCCCAATATTACTGACCATGATGGTTCCCTGGAAAAATGCTCCAAACACAAGATAGAGAGCAAGCACCAAAGTTCTACAAGAGTAAAGGAGTGACCATCTCACTGAGAACAAACAGCCAGTGTCCCATAGCATCTGTGGATGTCTGTTGTTTGTAAGGAGGATGCTTTTAAGATGGATAATGCACAGGTATGCATGGTATGATGTTAAACAGAAACTCATGATAGCTTCCAATGAATAGTGAAATGGCCAAAATGGGAGAGGCAAAAATCTAAATAATTCATCAATGCTCCATTATCTCCTGAATATTCTAGATTGAAGGACAGTTAGTGCTAATTTCAGCTTGTTTTCCTGTGAAAGAAACTAAAGAAAAACTATGTCAAGGACACACAAACCCACATAGATATTTTTTTAAAAAAAGATCTGTCTGTCTGTCATCTATCTATTTATCTATCTATCTATCTATCTATCTATCTATCTATCTATCTGTCTGTCTGTCTGTCTGTCTGTCTGTCTGTCTGTCTGTATGTATGTCTGTCTATATCTATCTATCTCTATCCACCTATCTGAACAAGCCCTTAAAAGCTGTTTGTCTGTTGTTTATTTGAACATCCAACATAATAATACATTTTGATGTGCTTAAAGGAGTGCGTGGAAGTGAAAGTCATATCCAGTCAACCTTTTAAGCCAATTGCTTTGTTTTAGGTTTCAAACCATTGGGGGGTCCAATAGGATGATCTGAGCTGTCACTCTAAAACATTTAGAGATGCCTGATTCTAATTAAGCATATCAACTCTGATGCCTGACTTCAGTGAGACAAAGGGTGCCATCAATTTGATAAGACTGCTAAGCAGGGTTTAAAATTAATTTATAATTTCTTTTATGTTTGTCATGTGTTGTGAAAATGAACTGCCATTCAATTTTTCATAAGCCATGCATAAGCAGAAGATTTAATTTCAGGCACAGTTCTGGAAGGCCTGAGTAGTTGGGGAACAAATTATGTTTCCATACTGTGATCTTTGGATAATTGTAGCAGCAAGCAAAATTATCTGGCATGCAGATATTGACATTCACTTGCAATGTTTACACACATTAACACAATCAGAGAACTTCCACCTGTTTTTCCCTCATACTTAACCCTTGAGAGCTACCCAAAAGCCCCTTTATCAAATTGTACCAAGTGTAATATTTAAAACTTCTAAAATTTTTTATAATTATGGAAAATGAGGTAATCGTTATGAAGTCTTAGAAGGAGTGAAATAGTGACAATTAAGCAATTTGTAGTCAGTATTTATTCAATATAGTGTAAGTTGGTATTTACTATTATAAATTTATAACAATAAGCGGCTGGCTGGTTTCAGGAATACCTGGTTGACAGATGCATGTAGAAATTCAATCATTTTAAGTTGTTTATGCAAATTATGTCACTATCAAATATCACCTGGGGAGAAATCGTAAGTCACTTTTATGAAATCAGGAAATAATAAGATATGATTATTGGAAAATCTCAAGGAATTTTAGATGAGATATTCTGTCTCACTATGTGCAAGCATTCTCAGATGGGTCATCTCATTTATTCTTGTCCTTGGGACTTGGAGTGAAAGCTTCATTTCAAAATTTAATTTCTTCAGGTCAGCTTTTCAGAATAAAGCATAGCAAATCTGCAGTTTTATATAAATACCAAAGGTTTCAGGACAAATCTAAGGAAAGATAAACTCAAGTTGATAAAGCCAATGAGTTATGTTATTTCCTCAAATAAGAAATAGATTTAATATACACTGTAGACCAGGAAGATACAAAATAGAACTATCAGAGTGTAAAACTTTTAAAGGTGAGTTTTAATTTACTCATAATTTTTTGTTCCTAGTCCAGTGCCTGAAACACATTTCAATGTATTTTAGTTGATTATAAACAATGCATTTTTTGCTTAAGACCAAATAATAATTTTTAAATTGAAGATGCACTGAACCATTTTTAAAAATCGTGGCGCACTCGGGAGAGTGCGGCGCTGGGAGCGCGGCGACGCTCCCGCCGTGGGTTCGGATCCTATATAGGAATGGCCAGTGCACTCACTGGCTGAGTGCCGGTCACGAAAAAGACAAAAATAAAATAAAATAAAATAAAATAAAAAATAAAAAAAAAAATAAAAATCCTAAGCTAAATATCATCCAACTTCTTTTAGATGATAAAAATGGACCCTTGACCAGATGCTTTAGGCATCAATAGGGAAAAAAAAAAAAAAAAAAAAAAAACAAGCAAAAAACCCCAGTAACCTTCCAGTGGTGACAAAAGGCATGTTTCATGATTATTTAGGCAAAAATGCAAAGCAAAAATCGAATTCTATCTTAAAAGAAATTTTGACATTAATTTTTTTTTCAGTTTTAACATCATTATAGTACAACAAGAAAAGTAGATATGAAACCCAAATGTTAAAAACATTTTTCTGCCGGCTGGAAAACCTTATGTCTGTTTTGACAATCCTATCACACTTATACAGACTGTCACAAAGGGAAAATCTTTCAGTTTCCTCTCAGGAAGATCATTATGAGCCTTTTTTATTGATTGTTTCCTGTGGTATGTATAATCCTCCTTGTGGTTTTGTGCTATCCAGGGAACCTGTTGTGTGTAAACAACCACAGGTGATTAGCAATCAATGAATGATTTTAACCTACGAGATAAATGCAATAGGACGTGGCCCTTCATGTAAAGGGCTGTTTAGTTTTCATTCCCTACAGATTCAACTTGATTTTTTTCAGCTGAAGGGAGAAGAACATGGAAAATCAATGTTGCTGGCTGAGTCTAACACAGTCGAGCTCTGCTCACGAGTACTCTGTTAGACGAATATTTCCAGATGAAATTTTAGTCTACGTGGTGGACAGTAATTTTCCCGATATGTGCATATTTGACATTTTAAGGAATGCTTTTACAAAATATTCTGCTAACAATTTATTTATATAAGCCTACTTTTTTTAAATTTAATTTTATTTTGTCAATATGCAATGTGGCTGATTATTATAGCCCATTACCAAAACCTCCCTCTCCCCCCCCTCAACAATGTCCCTTCTGTTTGCTTGTTGTATCAACTTCAAGGAATTGTAATTGTTGTGTCTTCTTCCCTCCCCCCCCTCAGGATTTTTTGTGTATTTATTTATTTATTTTTAGCTCCCACAAATAAGTGAGAACATGTGATATTTCTCTTTCTGTGCCTGACTTGTTTCACTTAATATAATTCTCTCTAGGTCCATCCATGTCGTTGCAAATGGCAGTATTTCATTCGTTTTTATAGCTGAGTAGTATTCCATTGTGTAGACATACCACAATTTCCATATCCACTCATCTGATGATGGACATTTGGGCTGGTTCCAACTCTTAGCTATTGTAAAGAGTGCTGCGATGAGCATTGGGGTACAGGTATATCTTCGACTTGATGATTTCCATTCCTCTGGGTATATTCCTAGCAGTGGTATAGCTGGGTCATATAGTAGATCTATCTGCAATTGTTTGAGGAACCTCCATACCATTTTCCATAGAGGCTGCACCATTTTGCAGTCCCACCAACAATGTATGCCTTCCTTTTTCTCCACACCCTCACCAGCATTTATCATTCAGAGTCTTTTGGATTTTAGCCATCCTAACTGGGGTGAGATGGTATCTCAGTGTGGTTTTGATTTGCATTTCCCGGATGCTGAGTGATGTTGAGCATTTTTTCATATGTCTGTTGGCCATTTGTATATCTTCCTTAGAGAAATGCCTTCTTAGCTCTTTTGCCCATTTTTTAATTGGGTTGCTTGTTTTCTTCTTGTAAAGTTGTTTGAGTTCCTTATATATTCTGGATATTAATCCTTTGTCAGATGTATATTTTGCAAATATTTTCTCCCACTCTGTTGGTTGTCTTTTAACTCTGTTAATTGTTTCTTTTGCTGTGCAGAAACTTTTTAGTTTGATATAATCCCATTTGTTTATTTTTCCTTTGGTTGCCCGTGCTTTTGGGGTCATAGTCATGAAGTCTGTGCCCAGTCCTATTTCCTGAAGTGTTTCTCCTATGTTTTCTTTAAGAAGTTTTATTGTTTCAGGGTGTATATTTAATTCTTTAATCCATTTTGAGTTGACTTTAGTATATGCTGAAAGGTATGGGTCTAGTTTCATTCTCGTGAATATTGATATCCAGTTATCCCAGCACCATTTGCTGAAGAGGCAGTCTCTTTCCCAGTGTATAGGCTTGGTGCCTTTGTCAAAGATCAGATGGCTACTTTTTACGACTCACATAATGCTTCTCTAACACAAAGAAAAGCAAAGTAAGGCACAGAGAAGATTCAAAGTCAAAGTTTTTTAATTATCAAGATTAAATAGATTGTAGTTATATGAAGAACTAATGAAAATATCACAGTTTTATAGTATTTGTGGACATAATTTTAGATTCACAAACCATTGGAGCTGAAAGGAATCATAAATTACCAATGTGACTGACCATTGGAATTACCCAGACAGATTTTAAATATGAATATTTGTGGATTTTTCCTCCAGATATACTCAGTAAGGCCTGTTGCAGGTCTGGAATCTGCATTTTTAAAAGGTTGATAGGAATATATTAAGAAAAAAGCTGCATGTATGATAGTATCATAAATAGATCTATTTTTGCAAAAATAAAAGATTGAAAGTGTATACTATATATGTGTACACGTATACATGTATATATATACTTGCACTATGCATATATACATATACACAGACACATTGCATATTTCTGGAAGCATATAAAAATTATTTACACCAATCCTTTCTTGCAGTAAATCTTAAGTCTAGGTGAGAAAAGAGATTTATGCTTTTTATCTTATACCTTTTGGTATGGCCTACATTTTCCTCATATGTTCGGTAATACATTAAAAAAAAAATTTAACTTTTAAAATAGATTTCTCAGGCCATTGTGTTGACCAGCTAGTTTTAGGAAATATTGATTAACTCATTTCACCTCTAATAATATCGCTGACTCAGTTAAGAGGTGGAATGTTGTGTGGGGTTTACACCACATCCTATACTCTGCTCTTGCCCCCAAGGACACTGTCATGAATCACTGATGTTGGGAGTCCCTGAGCTGATGCCTCTTCTCACTATTTCTCTCTGTACAAGTTGATCAAATGAGGTGCAGAGTAGAAAAGGAGGGGTAGGAGCCTCCCCCAATCAGGAGGGTGTTTATTCTAGTCATGTTGTCAAGCTATAGTGTTAGAGAAACCAAGTTAATGGTAAATTACTCATCTGATCCTGTCTATTACAAACTGGAGGATAATGCTCAGAATTTCCTCCTTGATGCCTCCTTGACATTTAGTACATAATAGCAGTATCACTCCATGTGGCCTAAGTTTCACTGCAGTAACGAAGAACCTCCAAAATTTCAGCAGCTTAATACAACAAACATGAATTTCTTGGTCATTATGCAAGTGCAGTACAGATCACCAAGAGGACTCTGCTCACTGTAGTTATGCAGCCACCAAGGCTGAATTTCCATTGCAAACACATGCTTCAGTGCTCAGCAATGGCAGTGGGAAAGAAGAGAATTGTGTTGAATCACACTCTGGCTCTTAAGTTTTCTGATATGGAGTGACACTTGCTCACATTTAATCAGCTATACCAATTCAAAAGACCACACATAATGTCAAGGATCTGAGGAGGCGCAATTCTACTCTGTGACTAGAAAGAGAAGAACTGGAATTTTTGTGAATAGCACTAGTGACTACTTAACCACACTCAAAATATGATGCAGTTTTTTTCTTGTTTTCCATGCTAGAAATTGATTTCCTTAAATATAAGCACCTTCTCTTAATTATCTTTGTATCCCTAGTGTTTGATAATTAATAGATACTCAATAAATCTTTGATAACTTAATGACCTATTTATATTTAATTGTTATATGTTCTATATTCACATAATATTAATCCTGGAAGCATTATTTTTAACATCAGGACAACTATATTATTGGGTTACATCTACAAATATTACATTTTAAATTCTGAAATGTTAACAGATCATCTAAAATTAACTTTGCAAAATGGAAACAGTAAAATATGTCTTCTTACGTAATTGACCAAAGCAGTTACTTTGCATTTTTTGAGGAAAGCCATTTACCTCTACTCCCTTATATTGGGCTAATCACATTTTGACAATACCCCAACATTTTATAGATGTATAAAGCAAAGATATTACAGATGATAGAAAATCACTTGTCAAGTGATTAGTAGCTGTTAGTGATTCATCCCTAACAATTGCTTTCCAGGGGATATGGCATAGATAAGACAAGTCACAGACAGATTATATGCTTGCTAACTATATTCTTCTGCTTGCTAACTCTGTCTTGTTCTTTCCATTCTAATTAATTTTTTTAAAAACCACACCCTTTACAAAATTTTTATATGTAATTCTCAGTAATAATAAATCACTTGCAATAGAAAGATCTGATCAAGTTACACCTGTTGTTTTAGTAGCATCATTTTCTGGGCTCACCTGATAAATCATGTCTCCCAATTTGAGCCCTTTCTAAAGTTCATAAAGTTTATTGATTTTATTCTCTGAGCCATAATTTTTGTTTAGTTCATACATATTTCAACACCTCTCATTGATGGATGAATTATTTCATAAACTCATAAATCTGGGGTCCAGTTCATAACTAAGAAAGAAATTTTTAAAAAATCTAAGGAGCTAACATATTTACAAAGTTCATTAACTGAAAATTATGCACTAATAACACATGTCATTACTCGGAGCCAGGGCATCCTAATTTTGGTCACATTTCTAACAATCCTTTCAGTCTGGTTGTTCACCAAATGGGAGCTGCAGTATGAAATCAGAGGAAGTAGATAGGAACAAAGAAGAGAAAGTTATTAGTTTCATAATTTGAAATTTTACATTATGTTAATTCAAAAACTTTCATTGTGTTTCTGTATATGTTTCTGTATTCACATGAGTTTTATTTCACATGATTTTACATTTTACTCTAGTTAGGAAAGACAACCTATTTCATTTTCTGTTACATTTCTAAGCAATGAAAATAAGTATATTAATCTGAGACAGATGTGGTAAAATAGCATCACTTCAAAATTCTCCAATTTGTTACATTTACTCACTGGCTAACATATAATGGTGGATGGTGAAGCAAGAGTACCAATTTTAGAGTGAAAAGCTGAGGAAAGAAAGTCTCCTGCTGCAGTCTACAATGTTATAACAGTGTGGTACAATGAAATAAGGCATTACCTAGAAGACCTAAGAAAATGACAGAATCAATATAGTAATTCATGAAAGCTTACTCAAGTTATTTCATTTTAAAGGTTCTTTCTTCAATCATGTGTTACCCTTTCAGCTGAGAATTTCAATTTAGAAACTTGCAGAAACGCTACAGTAAACTGCAATAATAATATCCATGGGTTGCCATCTGCCACTCTAACCCTGGTCATCCACACAGATTTACAATGGTGTCACACTGCTTAGATGTAATTACCCTTATAATGCTAGAATAAATGAGAGAAATAATTTTCATCATGTTTATTAACCTGAAATTTCTAAGCCCATTGTGTAGGGACCTGAAATAATGCCAATTAAACATACTGTAATAAACATGAAATGCATAATGCTTATGAGGAAGTGTAGGAGGTAGGCACCTATATGGCCATGCTGAGAATGAAAAATGATGCCCTTACAGAAAAAGAAGACATAGAGACTGGAATTATAAACTACAAAACCAGAATAAATGTTTGAAACATATTTAAACAATATAGAAAACAGTCACATGTTCCTAGGCTATTTTGTAAGAGTCGTTACATAGGATTCTAGATCTGATTTTAGCTTTAAGACATCAGCAAATGTACCCAGCATTTGAGTAGACACAGAGCAAGGAGATTAAAATGCATAAACTAGAACAGTATGCTCAGAACTTGACTCACGGTCACATTTGTACTTTACAACAAATCTATGAGGTTGGTATAACTATCCTCATTCAATGTATAAGACAGATTAAATATCTTACCCAGACATTTGAGTCAAAGTTCATATTCTTTTGATTATAACATATAGTATGAGGAAAAGCAACTTTTTTTCTTTGAAAATGAGATTTCCAGAACACTACTTTCAACAGAGGCCTCTATTTTAAAAATTTTACTCTCAAGCAAATATTTCCTGTATTTAAGTCTTAAATCATCTTGACAGCAGAAATTACCAACTTTACTGATATAAAGAATATATTGGGCCTTGAGAAAGGCTCGACAAAAGTAAATCGAAGGATGTTCATGTTTTGGAAAACAGGAACAGAATCTTCTCAGTTGAAGGTAATTTTGGAAGACTTGAAGATCATTGTCTTAGATCGGGGTTTGGCAATCTTTTACTGTGAAGTACAAATATTGAATGTTTTAGGCTTTGTGGGCCACGGGGTCTCAAGGCTGCCACTGCAGCACAAAAGCAGCCACAAGCAGTGAGTCAATGAATGGAGAGGGCTGTGCTCCGAAGTTTGTTTATGGACACTGAAATTTGAATTCCATGTAATTTTTACATGCCTTCAACATAGTCTTTTGATTTTTTTTTTCAACCATTTAAAACTATAAAAAGCAGTCTTAGCTTGGGGGTCTTACAAAAATAGGCAGCATGCTGTACTTGGTCTGTAGGCTATAGTTTGCTGAACTCTGTCTTAGATGATGCTACTCTTAAAACTTCTTGCACCAGTTGCAAGTGGAAATAATAAATGTTCAGGGAAAAAAATGACATAAAAGAAGAAGAAATCATTCCTTTTAAAGAATTAATATTATGACAACAACAAAAGCAGCACTAATTAATAAATAAGTTCTTGAAAAACAGGAGTTAATGTTAATGTGAAAATTCGAAGATCTTTATAAAGTAAATGATAACTTTGCACAACAGAATCCATGTCTATGAAAAGTTTTGGTCTAGTTCAATATTCTCCATGAGGTATTATCCTTGAAATGATGCTTAAGAATTTTGCTCAGAACAGCTTTTGCTATAGGCTTTACACTGTCCAGGGGATCGGTATGTCTTTGGAGTCTCAAAATCTGTATTAGGTACCAACTTCTCTCATGATATAATTCGATATTTTCTCTTAGTTTACAGTTTCTTTCACTAACAATTGGTGTAAAAGATTCAAAGACACATACACACAAAATAAAACAAAAACTTAGACAAACTAGTTAGTCTACTTAGTCTATCCAAAGTCCAATTTTTGGTTTTAATGGATTTTTTTTTTTTTTGGTCTGCATCAGTTTAATAGTGTGTGTGTGTGTGTGTGTGTGTGTGTGTGTGTGTGTGTGTGTGTGTGTGTGTGTGGTGATATGTGCACACGTGCCGTGTAGACTCCATATTCTCATGACAAATGGGACCAAATGGTTTGAACTTCAAGGGACTGAAACTTGGCTAATTTTGTGGAGGAGTGGCATTATTGAATTTTTCATTTCTCCTGGCTTCCAAGAGAACTAGCATCTATTGATCTTTAGGGCAGGTAAAAAATCCATATTTTCATGTCTGACCACATAGAAGAAAATTTTAGATTAGACTTTTACTACTGATTCTTGTTCCAAGATTTTAACTAAGAAATTGTACCTCTCTCTCACTAGCTGCAACTAAACCCCATCTCTGATAGTTTTAATGTATGAACTTAGGCAAATCCCTTAACCTCTATAACCCTCCCTCTGATACTTTAACTATAAATTAGCAAGATCATGAATGACTTTGCTTGCTATAGAATTAGTTAGGATTTGATGCAAAATGATGAGGGCCTGAATTAAGGCAGTGGGAATAAAAAGAAAGCAAAAGACTCCAGCACCCTCAGGAGGGAATTTAGCACAGAATTTAGGAGCAATGGCCGGTCTGAAAAGCCAGCTCTGTTTGTGAATGATGGAGTGCTCTAGGACAGACTTCATAGCCAGCAAGCCTCATTTTCCTCACTGGTACAATGCCTACCTCACAAGGTTGCTATGGACAGTCAATTAAATAATGAAATAAGATACCCAGGACAGGGACTCTTTTATTGGGGATTTTTCCATAGGCATGCATTATCTCTTAGGTGTTCAAAGATATTCCTGGATTTTCAAATCTATCTCATCAGTTATTTAAATAGTGACGTTGGTGAGAAAGCTATGGCTCAGCCTGACTTGTGATTTGATTCTTAGATAAAGGCAAATATTGTGATCAAGATGGATGTTTCAGAACATCCATCAAGAGATGTTCTGAAAAGATACTTAGAGAACACTGATCAACAACAACAACAGAAACTGCAACTCATTTACAGAGTGTTTTTTTCCGGGGTATAAAGATAGGTGGAGAATCTTAATCACTTGGAATAAAGGTAAAGTGTGCGGTGTGATCTCTGTTCTGAGAAAAGGCCAGAAAGCTGAGGAGCCCAGTGAGAAGGGATAGTTACTCAAAGTAATTATTATCTCCAGTAAAAAAAAAAAAAAAAAATTCCTATTTGAGTTTTATCGTGATATTAATGCAACTTGTGGTTGGCATGGAATCAATGAATGTATTGTCTTATAATTCAAATGTAAATCTTCACTATTCACATCACTATTCACTGTCTCTTGCAACCTTTCCACAAAACAACAGAGTAGAATGAGCAACTTAGATATTAATTGTTTTATTTATCTGCCACAGAAAGTAAAATATCCCAACTTTTTTTTTTTCTTTTCATGATTCTGGAATATTTTTAGATTTTATTCAAAATTGTTCATTTATACATATGGTTTTTCTCTAATATTATGAAGTCTTGGAGAGCAATGCAATGTCTTTCACACCTCCACTAATACTGAGAATAGTGTTGTGCATCATTCAGGTGTTAAATATTTCTCCTTCGATGAGTAGAATATATGTTTATCGTATGGTCATTTAATAAACCAGCATTACTCAATTACAATGTATATTTATAAAAAGAACCATGATCTGTCAAATACCTTATGAATAAAAAATCTGTTAAAACCAAACTGAGCCTTTGAGATTTGGAGATACATATGAGATTAACATTTATGGAGTGCCCTGAGAGTCTGCTTGATGTTACTCAGAACACAGAAAAAAATCTAGTCATTGCCTAATGGGATTTGTGTCTAATTTAGGGGAAGGTAAATAAAATATAACAAGAAAGCTCAGTTGATTTATCTGATAATCATTATCATCTCATCTAATGTTTCTGTAAAAGGAAATAGAAAAAGCCAGAAAGAACAATAACTATATCAAATCTGACTCCCAAAGTGATTGGGGCCCTCCCCCACACAAGTGGATCTGAGTCACTTGTAATTTTGTGGCAAGCTAAATAAACTGTGTCTCAAATGCCTGCTACCTTTATTCGTAACCCAAGAGGGTCGCCCTCTGGTCATTTTTTGACCCTCCTTCTTATTGCATTCTCTCTAGAAGCCCCGGCTGTAGTCATCAAAACCCATTAATGCACAGATCCTTTTAATTTCTGGCCTTGACTGGAATGTGGCTTATTGTGAAGTGCATGCTAGTGAGGGCTCACTTTGATCTTATTTGAAGATGCAGTGGTGGGAACTAGTCCCCTCTCTTCACAATCAGGCTTCTGAATCACTATTTTGCTCAGCTGCTTTCTCCTGCCACTCCCTCAACTTCCAGTCTCTCCTTTGAGGTAGTGTCATTACTGAAGACTTCGGCATCTGATTCATGGTCTTTTCTAATCCAAGAATAATTTCTGTGGATGATGTCAATGTCTCACCGAATGTTTAACGCATTTGCCTTCTCATCTCTTTCACCACCGACTCCCACTTTTCCCATTCAATCACTCAATGACTCCCAAGATATCATTGTTCACACTGCATTGGAACCTCTTCTACTTGTTCCTAAGGTCCCCTGAGCTTCCCTGAGGGGAAGCTTGTTCTTCCCAAGGTTTGATTGTTTACGACTTCCTGTGATTCTTTGTGCAACCTTCTAGTAAATCCCACTTGGACCCACCCCTGCCACGTTTATGCTTAAATTAATCTCTCTTGATTTCAGGTGGCTCATAGCAAAAGAACCTTAGTGGATACTCCCACACTTACACCTGAGCTAAGCTATGACAGCAGCTCCCTGAGGCAGCTAGCGGCTGGGATGAGTCACCTACCTGACTTGTCTTACATGCAAAGTAGTCCTTCCCTGGCCCTCAGCCACTCACCCTGCCAGACAGACAGCCTTCAAGAGCTCTAAACTCTTCAATTCTCTTTAGCCTCTAAGAAATACGATGAAAACATAGCTCTCGTCAAGACTAAGAGAAAGACCATTCTAGTAATTCCATCAGTTTAGCAGATAGTCCCCTCCACTGTCCCCACCTCCTACATCTCAGAGAATCTGTTCATGCACCCAAACTTCTCAGTCACTATGAGTGATACTACCATCTCAACAGTTCTCCTGAACGATAGTATTAGAGCTATTTCTTTCTTTCTATCCTTCTTCCAGATTTAATTTGTAGGCAAATACTATCACACCTTTTTTTTTTTCTTTTTTATATTGTAGATTTCCCTTTACTTTCACAGATAGATTTACTAGTTGAGGACTGGTTCATTTTCTGATTAAACACAATTCATTGTTCTCCATCATACTTGAATTAATGATATTAATGATAACATAGCAGAATATTTTCCTAATACCTCTATAGTTTAATGATAAATAAAAATTATATAGAGAGGAGTTACACCTTAATTTGTTTCTTTTGAACCAACTTCAAAACAAAAAGTATACTGACTTAATGCCACAATGACATAAATCAATTTAAATTAGCTTGATAAGAGTAGGAACATGACAACTCAGTAAAAATAACTGGATAAAAACAACCAAATAACTCATGTAATATTGACCTAATGTACCTGCATGCTCACCTAGACACAAACACAGTAAAAGAAAAAACCAACAAAGAAACAAACAAAGCCCTTCTCAATCAGTAATGAAAACCCAATCCTTCCATTTGCTCAGGCAAAAAACCTCAGAGTCATCCTCACTCAGCTTTTGGTTGTCATCTCTCATCCAAACTATGAACAGATCATTTTGGCTGTAACTTTGAAGACAGTTTAGAATATTAGTACTTCTCACTACTCTCAGTGCTACAACCCCTTTTCAATTCACCATCTTCTCTTTCTTGGATTATTACAATCATCTCTTCATGCAGAAGCCAGAAAGATCCTGTTAAAATATAGGTCAAATCTTGTCACATTTCCTCTCAAAACTCTTCACTGTCTTCCTTCTACTCATACAAAGTAAAAAGTAAAATTTTTCAATAGTCCACAAGTCCCTGTGATATCTCACCTCCTACTCTCTGATCCTATTTCTACCTACTCTTTCTCGCATCCACTTTTTTTACAGTCCCTCAGCGGTTATTGATGGTCCTTGAACATCCAGGACACGCTCCTGCCACAGGGCCTTTACACCTGTTATTTTCTCTGCCTGGAATGCTCTTTCCTAGATATCTGTAGCACTTCCTTCCTTCCTTACTTCAAAGTTTGTCTTCAAATAATATTTCCTTATTAAAGCCTTCCATGATATTGGGGCTCAGAAGATGATACCTTAAAATTAAAATCCTCAGAAACAACCTCAGAAGCAACATTTCTGACTTTCTCCTGCCTTCCTGTCACTCACTCCTCATTCTCACTCCATAGAAACTGGAATCCCTCTTCCCCAAGGTGGGTCATAGAAACCAGAACCCCTTTTCCCCAAAGCCAGCCATAAAGCCTAAAAATATTACTCTAACCTCCCCTCTCCCATCTTTCCATGTCACTGCTGGCCATAAATTTCTTTTAATTTCTTGATTTCTTAAGACCCTCATTCCAGAGAGGTCCTGTCCCGTACCTGGAAGGATGGAATGCTGCAGACGGAGGCGAAGAAGAATCTGAACAGACAGGCCTTGCTGAGTTTCCCCGCTCAGTCTATTAGCATCAGATCATGCACATTTTGTCCAAAGTTCTATGTGGCTGTCCATTCTTCGTTGAACTTAACCATAAAAATAGACAGTTCTCCCTGTATCTTCGGGACTTCATTCTGAAGCCTTCTGTGTCATGTAAGACTATGATCAAACAAATTTGCTATGCTTTTTTCTTGTTAACCTGTCTTTTGTTATGGGCGTGTCGGCCATGACCTTTATGACAGGGAGCAAAAAAAAGATCACCTGCTTTTTACTCCTATAATGACCAATTTATCTTGAAAATACTGTGCCCAGATCCCCTTGTTCCCTGCTACCCTCCATACTCCTTATGCCATCTCCATGCTTATTTTTCTCTAAAGCTCTTCTCACCTACCAACATTTTAACTTTATGTAGTTATTATGCTTATGCTAGCTTCTTGTTGGACTTCCCTAAATAGAACATAGCTCCGTGAAGGGGGGATATTTTGTTTTATTTTGTTTATTGATTTATATTGAGCCTCTAAAATGATGCTTGGAATATCGTAGGTTTTCATTTAATATTTACTGGTTATCTGAATGTATTCATTAATTCACTTTTTACAAGAGAAGAGAATAGAGGCAATGAATGTAAAAATGACAGTGTGACTAAGCAATCATAGAGATTAAAATAGGCTCCCTAAGTGTACTGAAATGAATACTAAGAAATTATAACAGTGGCTAGTTTCACGGTGCTTTACCGTTTATAATACTTGTACATACACACACTCTCTCTCTTCTTAAGACCATGTGAGTAAGGAGGTGGTGCTATTCTCACTTGATAGGAAGGAAACAACATCGGAAAGCTTAGTGACTTCCTAGAGGCCACACAAATTTAAAGCAAGACATCTTGAATTCTTAAATAATGCTATCTCCAGGAGACTATATTTCATTACCTATTCCATGGAATCTCTCTAGACCTTCATGTCATCTCCCAAATTCATTTGCTGATAGGATGTTTAAAAAACACAAGGATAAATAAGAAAATTGAATTAACACTCAATTTTCTTTATTCATATTTTGGGGTACAAAAGGTATGCTCTAAACTCTATCCTCCTTTCTTAGATTATCTCATTCCATCCTGTTTCTTTAGTTGAGGTGAAATAGCATTTCACCTACTTGTATTGCATTACCTTAAGTACTTAAATTTCATTTTCAATGAAACCCTGTTTAATGAATATTTATGAGTATGTCCCTGCAGTGTTCATTCAATGTGTAGACTTTCCTTCACAGCAGGCTGCAGTTTTATATTTTGCTTTTTATTGCTAAAATGTTAGCCGTACAAATCGATGTCGCTTAGGAAATTTGAAAATAACAGTTTCTCTTCTAACTTGAACATTTTCACTAGAGTCACCTGGTGCAGAACTGATGGTGCTAAAAAAAATAATAATAATTAAAATAATCGTCCAGGCCTAGAGTAATATGCAATTTACATTTTGGATAGATGACATTAAAGTGTAAATCTCCCAGTAAGTGCAGAGTTTCCTAGCTAAAATATTCATCATTTCTAAAAGCATCAAGTGTGGACGCTCAGATAGTCTCTTCTCACCATGAGCAGCTCCTACTAGTTCTTTTGTCATCAGATGTCATCAGGGAAATTCTAGGAAGGAATTTATTTGAAAAAGCTTGTTGGATAGACATAAACTTTAATAAAGAGTTTTATTCTTCTCAGAAAAGATTTGGGAAATTTTAAGTTGCTCTTCTTTTCTTCTGCTTCTCTCTCTCTCTCTCTGTAAATGACAGTGATCATCTATAAAATATTCTATTAAACTACAGAATCAAAAGTCACATAATACATATCTACTCAGCAAAAGGTAATTCTAATTAAAACTCTCAGTGGGTGGTCTGACTTCTGATACTGTGTGGGCAAATCTGACAACCTGCCATATACTTTGAATTCCTTTAAGGTGAACATACAACTTAGCTGGTAATTTGCAAGAAAGAAAGAATTTGCAAGAATGCAAAATAAATGACACCGACCATATGGTGCTCAGATTGTAAACCCCTGATGACAAGAAGATAGCTGATCATCTTGCAACTGTTACAAGTTTTTCTTCCATCTGAAGCCATTCTGATCCATTGAATTATGCAAGGAGCACTTTGCTCCTTTCAAATCAGGGAAAAGTAAGAACTTCATGTGACTTATATGCATGAAACACATATTAAATGGAATGTATCTAATTTGCCAAGTTGATATAAAACCTCTGGATTGGGTATACAGAACCTGACTACTTCACCGGAAAATTTAGAAGTTCTTTGATACAAAATTCTATAAGAATAGGATTTATAATAATAATTGGTTTTTCCTGTTTAAACTTTAATCCTATCAAAAGTTAACTATGCATCATCTATTGTGACAGTATCTCTAAATTCCGTTTCATTGATGGGATGGGGCGGGGGAAGAGAGAGTTGAAAATTAAGGCAAAAGTCTTCATATCTGTGAGATGTAATTCAATTCAACCAGTATTAAGTGCCTTGTATATGTCATGCACTATGTGACATAGTTCCTGCCCTCATGTATTATAGATCTTAATTATTTCAATAAATCTGTGAGCAGCTATTATTAAGATTATTTTATTTTAACAGAGAAGATAATTGAGACTCAGAAAGCTCAAGTGGTTTGTCCATGATTACAGAGGATAATGTACCTCTCAGTTGGGGTTCATATCACTCTACATAAGGCAAAATGGAAAGTTACCAAAGTTTAACTGGCTTACTAAAGAGGCTATGTGGTGAACTCAAAGAACAGAGGAACAGAAAGATCTGTCACCTACAAGTGTGTGACCTTGGGCAAATTAATTAAGCTTTCTGAGTTTAGTTTTCCATATACAAGAGAATATAAATACTAGCAATTCATAAGGTTAACAATAGGTAACTCATAATTTAGGCTGTAAAATCAGAAGATTTATAGTAAAGTTGTTTAGAATAACAACAATAACTCCTTCTTGGTTATGGTAATAGAAAAAAATGGAGCTCTATCTACACTTGCTGTACTTCAGAAAATCTATGTGTGACCCTGAATGTTGGTGAATTTCAACTACTCAGGAAGGGATTCTACAATTCCTTCATACAAGGAACTCTGCTAGACATGACCAGGTCTTCAGGGAAGTATGATACTCTTTGGAGTCCCTCTTGGCCCCACTGCAAAAGCAGGGTGCAGAGATCACAACAGGTAAGAACCCTCAGCAGCTGCTCCCTGGCTCAGAATGAGAAAGGTTTTGATGTTTCTTGTGACACACCAGAATGCCTGTATGTGAACATGCATGGATGTGTGTATGCATTTGTTTACCTGTGTATGTGCATGTGTACAGGTGCAGAGTAGATGGATAGCGACTAGGAAGAGCAGGAGAAGAGACTAATTATGTCTCTACTCCTCCCTATAAGTTTCTGAATCTAGGTCAGATCTGAGTTAGGAAAGGGGAAGATGTACATGAATTGAGAGATTTCAGCTTCGGTATTAGACTATACCAGACTTTTAAATACTAAAAAATAAGGCAATTCATTAATCCACAAAGTGTCTGGAAAAATTATGAGTTTTTTAATCATGGGAACAAAAAATGATTTGTCAGAGCTGGTTAAAAGGGAAAGTGGTAAGAACAATTCAACTGGCTTTTTGCTTACACCAAGATCACATTAGGCAATTTAAAAAAGTGATAATATAACCATGATAACAGTTTGAAGGTGATACTGGATTGTTGTAGTTTGGTAACAATAGGTTAAGGCTTATATTAACATCAGAACTGAAAACTTATCCTACACTTCTCCCACCTACCCTGAAACACAGTTTCTTAAAATTTCTAACACGGATGTAGTCTCTGCCTTTATCAGCATGTAGCCACATACAAGGAATGAAAATAAATGAATGAATGAATGAATAAATAAATAAATAAATAAATAAATAAATAAATAAATAAATAAATAAATAAATAAAATTACAAGACATACCAGATGATAGGTACAGGCAATAAAAATCTCATGAGAACAAAGAAATGATATTAACCGTGTTCTAGTCTAGAGTGGGAACTGTTCTAAGGTGAATAGAATTTGAATGAGTGGTAGAGAGAGGTGTATGAATATATAGAGCAGGTAGGTTTGCTTCAAGCAGATTATTATTCCCAGGATTTAGTGAGAAATAAAGTTGGGATCAGACTATAGGAAACCCAACAAAATAGACTCAGGTGAAATTCGTTGTCTATGGCAAGCTATAAACTATATTTTGAGTTTTATGTTTAGAAAGAGGAAATTATATTATCTTGAAAAACTAAAGTTGGAGACATAGACCTTTTTAGGTGTTTTTTTTTTTTTTTTTGAGATTTCACAGTATACTTCAATTACAATTAATAAAATTATCACTTCCAGAATGCAAAGAGGTATCTCTTTTGTAGTTGAATGGCAGTATTTTCTGACAGAGTTGTCTGTTTTTTCATAGATAACATGAAAACAGAAAAAAAAAACCCAATTTCTAGAGTTCATAAAATTATCCTTTTAAAAATATATACCTTTAGACCTGAATATCTAGAAGTATTTCATTTTATACTCACTTATTTTTTTTTAAATGGAATTAGACTACAGTAAAATATTAGGGTTTTTAGTACATCATGATTCTATTAAAAATAACTGCACTAAAAATAAGAATGAATGACACTAAAGAGCTTTGAATGGCACTTACAATTTTGGAAAATCTTTGCATCCCAATCAAAGTGGGAGAAATCAGAACAATGATGTAAATGTTATTTTTTAAAAATAAACTTTTCAAAGGTTCTGTAATGTTCTATTTTTTAATCTGAGTGCTGATTTATTATTATTATTTAAACTATGAATATATATTTTTCACACTTTTATATCTATGGTAGATTTTTAAAAAATATTAAAAAGAGAAATGTTTCAAATGAATCTTCTTAGAATACATTTATAAACATATATTTGTCAACAGATCCTTTTTTGGAGAGAAAAAAATCCAACATTATCTTCTATTCTACAGACAGACTCCTTCACTTAGGTCTGGGAGCAAAAAGAAAGATGCTTCTTTTCTCTTTTGTTACACGCCCAGAGAAAGGACTGTACTTTCTCTTGCTCCCAAGTTAGCAGTCAGTAGCAGAGTGGTTCTGTGAGGAAGGCAGCTAAAGAAAACATTTGGGTGATAGTAATTGTCACTACTCTACACTGACTCCAGGTAGATGCCATTTTAACTGTTCTGAATTGGTGCAATAAAAAGCAGGTGCAGCAGTAGATTCTCTCCTCATTTCCCCAATTGGGCTGGTTTGTTCATCAAGGAATTTCAACTCTTTGAATTTTTTTAGTGAACTACTTCTTTCTTTTCTTCAAAATGTTGTTAGTCCAAAACTTGCATCAAAATAATAACATCCCCAAAAGAATCTCAGTGGCTTACCTTCATTATCCAGGTATAGCTTTCTAAAATGTCACTTTTTAATTAAGTATTTAAACAGGATTACATTATTAGCATCTACAAAAGGGAATTTTCTAGTACACTAAACAGTGCTTTAATTAATATCCCTGTATTTTCCCTTCCCATCCTCTTCCTCCACCAAAAAAACAAAGGCTAGTTCCATTGTGTGTTTCTACGTGTGTGTGTGTGTGTGTGTGTGTGTGTGTGTTCTTGTTTCTTATTTATTTTTTAGGAAGAATATCAAATTGTCAAATACAGTATCCACAAGGCAAAACCAAAAACTCACAATAAGGTTTTAAAGATTATATGTCAAATATTTCTAAAGCAATTCTGGATAAGAATTTAAATAAAATGTTATTAAATACATCAAGTAAAAATTGTTTCATTTTTGAAATAATCATGTAATATGAGAATGAGATAATTCTTTGAAAGGTTTCACCAGTCAGTGGTTTTTTACTCATTTATCTTCTAAAAGAATATTTTAAAAACTACATAGTTTCATACTTTAATATCTAAAATGTTTCCTCATAAATTTAACATTTGAAAATATGTAACTTCCAACATACTATATCTGTATGTTAAAATAATTGTTATAACTTTTGTATTTGTACTTAATTGATTCTAAAGACCACATCAACTCCATAGGTACTACCATATTTTATAAACTAAAATACATCAGCAAGCTCTGCACACTCCAGCTCAAGTCCACTCTCCTGACTCTTCTACCTCAATCCAACACCCTCCTGTCCACCAACCACTGCAGGGTCTCCACAAAACCCATGATCCACATCACTCCATTCACCCCATGGCTCTCCCAAGGATTTGTTACCGATGGGGAAACTGAGGCAGCCCCCCCCACACACACACAGTTGCCTGGTTCTGCTTCAGGCCCTCTGAGCGTGGCAAAGTCTGCTTGTGGCTGGCTGTTGACCTTGGGCAGTTGCTAACCTCTGAACGCCAGGTCCCTCACCTGAGACATGGAGCGGAGTTCCCAGACCTCCCTGATCCCAGGGATCAGAGCCTTGTGTTGGTTCATACTCTGAAAGGCTTCCTCACCATGGTAGGAGGGAGGAACGATGGGCAATGAGAGGTAGAATGGTTGCTTCACAGATATGTAGGACATGGGACGGTGTTCAGGTGTGTGCAGGTGTAGGGTTTGGGGATGTGTGAGGCTGTGTGGGCGTAGGATATGGTTTGAATGTGTCTCTTCCAAAATTCACTTGTTGAAACTAATACTCAACCTGATGGTGCTAGAGTTGGGACATTTAAGAGATGATTGGGTTACGAGGCCCCCTCCTCTTATGAATGTGATGAACGTACTTATAAAAGAGGCTTGGCCCAGCCTTGGGCTCAGTTGCCCTTCCACCTTCTGCCATGTGATGACCCAGCGCTCGCTTCTCCAAAGACCAGACACCAAACCTGCCAGTGTCTTGATCTTAGACTCCCCCACATCCACAACTGTAAGAAAGAAATTTCTGTTCTTCATAAATGAAAAAAGAATAAATAAATAAAATAAAATAAATAACTTTAAAAAATAAATTAAAAAGCTCTGCACAGTTAAAATATTTTTGCGTTGTTTCTTTTTCTCCTAGAACTTTCATTTCATCTCTCCCACAGCATTGTTTTTTAATGAAATATATTTTTTTACATTTGAAAGACCTCTGTGGATCATCCTCATAATTTTGTGCAACAAAAATATCTATGTAAGTAGAAATTTAAATTTAAAAAATTCCTGTGATAAGAGAATGTATGTGTTAATATATTTCCTCGAAGTTAACTTTTTAGTATAATTATTATTCATATACAGTTGATCAAAACCAATAAATGTTTGATAATGACTAAACATGAAAATAAAAAATGTATTGGAAATTCATTTCTTCATGGGATAAATAGCCTTTTCTTCTGCAATCAATTCTTGTATGCATGGATGGATTTTTTTATTGCTGTAACAAGATAGTGCCAAACATAAATTTTATTCTTAGTTTTTACTTTTATAGATGTCAGTCCTGAGAAAACTAATTCACATAAATCACTAAATGAGAATGAAAGGAGTTTTGTTATAGAAATGTCACTCAATTCTTTGAACTTCTTCCAAGTTATATGCCAAAAATCACATAGAGATCTATAATAAAAAATTACTGTTAATGATCTCTCAGCTGACAACTCAACTAACATCACCTTCAATTTTGTTGAAAAGAACGAATTGGAAATGAGCTGACTTATAAAATAATTTTTTTTTACTCAGCCAATCTTTTTCTCAATATGGTCACCAATATTCTAAATTTTCTCTTTGTTTAGTGCTCTGAGGATTTTTTGGTTTAATTTATTTATCAGCTTTATACTGAAGATTTCATGAGATATAAGAGGGAAATTATATTGTACATCTCTCGGAAAACTTTAAAAATATTTCCTCAAGATTGCTTCATCTTGGAAGATGTTTAATCCATGCCAGCGATTTTTAAACCACAGGGATCAGCAAACTTTAGGAAATGAGAGATGCGTGCCGTTCTCTATGAAGTGCCTTTCTAAGAGGAGAGGAACAGGAGCAGGGTGTGGCAGCTCTGCAGCAGGCACACCCTCAGGTAGTTTCAGCTTTGGGTGGCATATGTATGACCGTTCGGGATGCGGACACTGATTCTCTTAGAAGTGCTGATTCTGAAGCCTGTGGAGAGTCCTTGTGAAGTTCCAGAAGTTGGCCAGATTAGTTTGAAGGACAAGGTTACAAGATTACCCTCCAACAGGACCCTCTAGTAAAGACGCCAGTATCTCCTGCTTCCCTCAGACTCCAGCTGCCACGGTAGCGAATTAGCCTTTCCCACCTTCCAAACTCCTGTTTCCACTTCACTTCTAAGAGTCATAGAGTTAAAAATATAGTCAAATGAATTTTGAAAATATTGGATTAGATCATCTATCTTATCTTTTGCCTTTTAAATAAATTATTTATATATATATATTTTATCTTTTGCCTTTTTTTAGGTAAGACTGCTGAAAAATGATAAAATGTGATATGAAATCACAATAATAATGACAATGATGACAAGAACAATTGTATAACACTTACTCTGTGCTGGTCATTGTTACAAAAGCTTTTCATACATTAACTTATTTAAATCTCAGAACAGCATTATGAGATGGACACTTTTACTCTTCTCATTTTACAGACAAAGAAACTAAGGAATGAAGAGGTTAATCAAATTGCTCATGAGATTTAATCCCAAGCAGTCTAGCTACTATGACTGATCAGCTATACTCCATAAAACAATCATTCTATTAGTCGGTGGAATTGTTTTGCAGATAAGACACACAGCATTAGATAAAAAGGTGAAGTAATGAGTTGTTTTCAGTAAGGAACTTCCAGCTTCTTTTTTCTAACTACTCTCACCAAAACTCTGCCAAATCTTTTATTCTGAGAACAAAAAACTCTGCGGTGTGTAAAATTAGAATAAATAAACCAGCTTGGAAAAATTCATCCAAAGTCTACTTGGAATAAAAATTGAAAATAATTCTATGAAACTACAATAATTTTCAAAAAACAGATTATTTAATATACTTATGTATTTCCTAGAAAAAAAACTCATACTCAGAATGCGAACAAATATGTTTGGATGCATGAAAAGAAATGGCCTTTTAAAAATTAGAGCTGCACTTCTTAATAAAGTTAACATTATATAAAAAAAAAAATTGTTAGAAATAATAAGCCATAGCCACTAAATTGTGGGTTGATTGGTTTTAAAACAAATGATGTGATATTTGTAAGACATTCAGTTTTCCTATCAATTTTAATAGGACTACATTTTCTCTCCTAATATTCGTGTGGCAATTACAATTAGTTGAAAGTTATAAAAGGAAAGTATTGTGATTTCATAGCTGTTAAATGGTCAAAATATATATGCAACTCCTTAGCATTTATACAGCAAATTTATTTTGAAAGTACTATTAAATATATACAGAAAAATATAATGAATACAATTGCTTATAAAATTATGATATGAAATCTTTGTAAATCATTGTTAGCATTAAAAAATATTTTTCTAACATAGTAATATTAGCTTTCATATATCCAAATCCTGGTTACTTTTAATTACTTTAATACATTAAACAGTTCTGAAAATCTGTAGAATATAGTTTGAAAGATTTATATTGGTCAGCATTTTTTCTTTCTCATCTGCTTCTTTTACTATGTTGTTATCGGTTAATATCCACAAACAGGACTAACCATAATTAAAATAATTAAACATCTATGTCACCATGAAAAATGTATTATGTGAAATTAAGTATGAATGAGCCCTTGTTAGAAAATACAACTTTGTAACTCATTCAAGTTTTGTGAAAGTAAATCATATTTTTCCTGAATTAACCCCCTAGTTTATCTTAAATGGAATACAATGAGAAATCAAAAGAGGAGTGATAGGTGCACAAATCAAATTTTAAAATATGCGAAGTTTAGAATATTACACATATAATTTTATATGATAGTTATGAAAATACACACATCATTAGAAAAGTAAAATATAACTTTATGCTGGTAATACACAAAGGTCTCAAGCCCAAAAGCCTACAGTGGCCGAAAGGGTAACAAGTGTGCAGCAGACCAGGTCCAGAGTGTGGGGAATGGTGTTTTTATGCCGTGACTAAAAGAGTCAGCTATTACTCAGCTACAAGTAGTTGTTGCTAGAGCACTGTTCAAGGAAAGACAGAAATATGAATTGCTTCTTAATGTAAAATCTTCCAATTTTTCAATATTGACCATTAACTCCATTTCTTTTTAAGGTACCATGTTAGCTTATCTACAAGACGGCCATTGTCAATTCTTTACTCCTTATATGCACATGCCATTTCCCCATGGACAGCTGGATCGAGTGATGCTGTGTCAGCAGCAGACATGTCTTTTAATAGAGCCAAGGTCAGTTTCATGGGCATGCCGCCTGTGCAATCCCACAGGACTCCATGCTTAAAAAGGCCTCAAGCTCGGTTTAATGCTGTTTTCACTGTTGTGAAATATCTAATAATTGTGGAACATGCCCCCCCCCCCCATTTTTATTTTGCACTGGGCTCCACAAATTACATAGCTGGCCCTGAATAGGACTAGTAATCTCAGCTTCATGGCTCTTATTAAGAAGTCTGGGCTCCTCTGCTGGAAAGTACAGCTTCATGGAAGAACACAGAGGCATCTGACATGTGAGTAAAGAAGTAATTTTGTTAAACCCAGTAAAATCTTCAGATGACTTAAACCATAGTTACTATCTGACTGAAAACCTGTGGGACCCAAGTGAGGACCACCCAGTTGAGCCCAATCAACCATAGAACCAGGAGACAACCCAAAAATAAATGGTTGTAAGCCACTACATTTTGGTTTGGTTTGTTATGCAGCAACTGAGAAGCAGAACAGGTAATATCTTGGTTATACAAACACATGTCTGTGGGCTTCTACAGCTTCTGTTCACCGGCCTCTTGTACATATTAATTAGCTCATTGACCACCCAGTTGATTTGTTACCAAGAAATTTTCATCAAAATGTAATTTTACTTTGGTGTTTAAAATGGTTTTATTAGCTTAATTATATTGTCTGAAGAAAGAGTTCAGACAATGGATTTTATTTTTCTCATATTGAACTGTTTCATATTAGACAAAAAAATATAAATATGATTTCAATGACTCAAAATAGTTGCTAAAATTTGCCGATCACTTGATACACATTTGATTAACACATGATGCCAATTCAAAGAATTTTTTGTTTGTATCTGAAGACAACAACTTGACTTGAAATAATTGCCTCATTTGTGAGTCACTCCAGATATCTTTCACAAACACATGCCTAACAAGCCATCAAATTCTCCCGAGTTTCAAATTCCTAAAAAGTAGATCTGACGTTATTGCACTCTTTCATGAGGCAATTCCTCCAAACCTTTAGGCTAGGTACCTTAAATCATTCATTTAGGGGTTCCATGAAAACAAATAAATAATTCTCTTCAAAGTTTTTGTAGTAAATGTGCAGCTACAGGTATGTTGCCTGAACTATATTTATATTTCTTTCCTCTAATGTGCTTGGCTCATAACTTATGTTTGCCTAATCCTTCCTATTTGAAGTTCAAGAAGAATTTATTTATGAAAATTGATAAAAATATGAAAATTTAAATACTTAGCTCTTTATACAACTTGATTTTTATTCCAAGTCGAAAAGAAAATGTATTTCTAATTTCTTTCCTAAAGATTTCTAGTTTTATTAGCCCAGATCAATATGGCTATTTCCTTAAAACATTATTTCATAAGCAATTAAATTTAGGAAATAATCAAAGAACACCACCACCACTACCACCATCAAAAGACATTGGGTAAGGCTTAGGAAGTGTGTAGCACTCTCCTGGTTGCTAAGGCCCTGAATTTGGCTCTGCTATAGCAGTTGGTATAACATACTGAGAATAACACAGGAAAAAACGTTCTGCTTAGAAAATGAGTGGCAAGTTAGAATAGCCATGCCCTACGGGTCTGTTTCAGTCAATCAAGTAATTCAAATAACCTCAACTACTACAATTAGCAATGATCAACACGACTTATTTCTTCATGATGTCAATTTCTGATACTTGTATTGTCAAAGTTTTTATACAGAAGAAGAAACATCATGCTGAGAATAAATACTAGTTGCCAGAAGTGTTCAGTTTTCTTTCTAGTTTTGACGCTCATTCACTGTATGACTTGGAACAGGTCATAGAATTCATACACACTTTAATTGCTTCCTTCAATGAGGATAATACAATCCTGTTGGAAAAATATCTTGATAATCTCTTAAGCGAGAATTCATATTTATACGTTCAATTAAATTTGAGTTGCTGAGAAATCATTACTTTCCTAGGGTAAAACAAATGAAATTTGATCACAATCGAAACAAAAGAAATGAAGTTTTTAGATGCATGAAAGAAAAACATTTTGAATGTATCTAAATGCATTCCTGGTATCAATTGAACTTGAACATGAAAAAATAAATAACTACAACTGAAACAACAGATTACTAAAGTCAACTGCATTATTTTTTTATTGTATATACATTAAGCATCAGATTGGAATGAAATCTATTGTTACGAACTCCACGTGAATTCCAAGTTACTTTGGAAGATTTTTTAAGTTTAACACATTTAGATTTTCAAAACATGAAGGTATCTTAAGAAGTAACTTGGAAAAAGTAAGTCAACAAAAGATCGAAATTGAAACGCATATGCTAAATTCCAATTCACTTTTATATTGTGTTCCTTGAATTTGGAATTCAATCTTTGAAACTACAAGCTTCTAATTTTAAACATATTTATACATTTGTCAGCCAGCAGTGATTTCAAATATTTTTCCCTGCCTCTCTCCCTATCTTTCTCTAGTAATCAGAACAAAGAACTGAAAAGCTCTGATTGACAGAGGTTGGGAGGCCTGGAGAACTTCAGTCTTCTGTTACTTTCCTATTCGTCCTCCTTCACCAGGTGGCTCCAAAGAGAATTTGTGTTTGCTTTCCTTGTGTGGCTGGCCAGGATGGAGATCTGAACCCATGACATTTGTATTATAAGGCTGTGCTCTAACCAACTGAGCTAACTGGCCAGCCCCAAAGTGAATGTGTGAAACAGTTTAAAACCTAGAAGTTCGGCTAGAGGCTGGGGAACTTTTAAAAAAGTGTGAGAGCTAATGGTTCTTATTTTGAGTTTCAGAGGGAGTTACAGCAAATGAGATGGTACATGCACATTCTCACTAGTTTGAAAATGACTGAAGATGAAAGGAGCCAAATCCAGGTAGGCAGGTGTTATTTTAGCACCTGCCCCTTCAGCCAGGAACAATCTGTATCTGTTACATTTGGATAGCTTTCGAGTTTCTATTTTTCTTGGATAATAAGATACAAGATTTAGCCCAAATCTGAAGGGAACAAAAGTTTAGTGGTTTCAACTCTAACTTAGATTAATCATAATTTTCATTGTTACATGAGCACTCTCAATAGTGAAATAGCATTTACATTTCCACTATCTTTCTAACACAATTGCTTTAGTAATTAATGAATCGTTCAATCCAAAGGTCATTCATTTAGTATTAATATTTTTGGAAATATTTGTAGATTAGTTTATGGCATATGTAGAGTAGAACATTTGGTAACCATGAGTGATAATCCAATCATCTTTTATTTCATTTCTATTTTACCTTAGTGGCCTTAAAGTATTTGCATTTAGTCTCTCCTCTCAGACTGGAGATCAACATTGGAATTTCCAGATTCATAAAAGATAGGTTTGTCCCTCTTTTCCCAATGTCTCTGGGCAGTTTGCAATCTAAGGTCCTATTACTAAAACTTACAAAAAAAAAAAAAAATAGCCTCTTGGTATGTTCATTTGATTAAATTAAGTGCAAAGCTCTTCAGCATCCATGTTAACATTTTTAATATTAATGTGTATCTTCTAAGATTTATGTAAATCTTAGGAAAAAGTCTATTATCTACTATAAAAGAAAAATGGGTCCTCTATAGCAAAACTGCACATTTAATAGCCGTATACGTACTAGAACACTTTATTCTGTTTGCATGTTTTTTATTTTTTGTTCGGTTGTAGATAAATGCAATTACCCATGTAATATTACATAGGAATCTTTAAAGATTGTATTTATATTTTAAGAATCCTTTTAAACTGTACTAGTTAAGATAATATGAGTTACAGGCAGAGCATGACCTAGTTAAGAGTGTGGACTTTGAAACTGGCCAGGATTATTCCAAATTTTGATTCTGCCATTAGCTGGGTAAATTTGGACAAATTGTCTTAGAAGTCCTGTTTTCTCTTCTGTGAAATGTGGATAATGCAACCTACCTAATAAAGTAGGTATGATTTAGATAATTCAATGAAATTATGTAAATTATTTTGCACAGATTCTATCACATGGAAAAAAACCAATAAAAATTTCTAAATAAATAAAAATAAAAATATATCCCCCTTAAAATATGCCCATAAAGTAAAATATGAGTAACATTAAACTTGAATCTTTTCCTTAATATGTCTTTTATGGCCTCAAGAGAATAAATAAATTTTTCCTTGAAATACTCTGTAGTAGACCGAAAATGGCCTCTCAAAGATGTATA
The DNA here is from genome assembly GCF_027409185.1 of Cynocephalus volans. Lineage (NCBI taxonomy): Eukaryota > Metazoa > Chordata > Mammalia > Dermoptera > Cynocephalidae > Cynocephalus > Cynocephalus volans. The sequence continues at coordinate 98,615,217 of NC_084460.1, read as the reverse complement.
TGTCTTAATCCCAAGAGTCTTTAATTTGGGGATTTTGTGGATGTGATTAAGTTAAGGATTTTGAGATGGAGAGGTTATCGTGGATTATATAGGCAGACCCAGTATAATCACAGGAGTTCCCATAAGAAAAAGAGGAAGGCATGAGAGGGAGAATCAGAGAAGGAGATTAGATGACTGAAGCAAAGGTCAGAGAGAGAAATAAGATTTGAAGGTTCTGGGCTGATGATTTATTCAAAACCAGCAGAGGAAGGGGCCACAAGCAAAGGAATGCAGGTACCCTCCAGAAGATGGAAAAGGCTAGAAAATGGATTCTCTACTAGAGCTTCCATAGGAATGCCACCCTGCAGACACTCTGATTTTAGTACTTCTGACCTCCAGAACTGTAAAATAACACATTTATGTTGTTTTATGCCACTAAATTTGTGGTAATTTGTTATAGCAGCAATAGCAAACTGATAGAATCAATGAAGATAAGAAACAGCCTAGAAGAGGCTACCACCCTATGAATTTAAAAATTCTGGTGTTTGATACCCTTTGTAGATGTGTAGCCAGCTCCAGAGAACTGGAATAATACCTGATTAGTAGGTCATCTCATGTATCAACACATCATGCAGCACAAAATAAGTACAGTAAGATCCCTTTTAAATATATCTAAAAGATTACAAATCCCACAATTTGGAAGATATTAATAAGTAATAATTAATGTATTATATATGTTAATAAATAATAAGAAAAATCACTATAATTGACTGAATATTTAACATGTGCCAATGTGATAGCCGTTTTACATACATTATCTTACTTAATTAATGAGATAGCCTTAAAGGTAGATATACTTACTGCAGTTTTACAGATGAGGGACCAAATTTATAAGTTTAACTTGTGAGAGGACAAACTGAAAGGAAATGAAAGGGTTTGAATCATAGTCTGTTGATTTAAAATCACATGCCCTACACCAAAGATAAATTGAGATAAGGGACCCACACACACACCCCAAAGAAGAAGCGAATTTTAGAGCTACCTTCCTGTCTTTATACGGCAACATCTCAGCTGGTAATATTTCACTGTGTCATAGATATGAGGTGTCTCAATCAGGTGGAGGCAGTAAGACAATGTCTGCTGATGGCTAATTTCTCTAAAATTTCTGCCTTCTTTTGGTCTGAACATTTTTCTAAATAGGGAGCAATTGATCTAACCATCACTAGAGAACTCAGGACTGGTCATTTTATGTCAAGCTGTAGAAAAATCTACAGGTAAAAAGGTTGTGTTTACTTTTTTCTTGTTTTACATAAAATCTGCTTTTGTATTCAACCTATGTTTCAGTCTTGCTATTTTCTTAAGAAGTGAAGTATCAGTATCTGTATATAAAATTGAAGCAAAATAAAACTAACACTTAATAAACATTGATTTTATACCTGGTGTTGGATTAGTCACCATTACGTATTATATTTTATACATATTAATGTTCCCATTTTTCAAAAAGAGGTAACTAAGGCTTGCAAAGTTTGCCTAAAATTACACAGTCAATTTAATTACAGATGTGACTGATTCCAACAGCCATATAAAGTATGAATCCAGAGAAATATAAAATAATCCAATAGATTATTGTCTCTTTGTAATCTTCCTTTATGATCAAATCCATGAATATCCTTCTCATACAGTGAAGCAACATCAGATTCTGCAATTTAGAACTTTAATCTAAATTTTCAATACTTTCAGTTATATAGATTATTAAATTCCCTTCGGAGTGTACTGATTCAGATTTTCTTGCTAGAACTAGTTTTGAAGCAATGTTTACCTTCTTCTCTTTCTAAGTCATTCTGACTCAATTAAGTTGTATGCTAGAAATCAGCTTATTCAGCAATTGTAGCCTGAAGTTGTAAAAACAAAACAAAACAAAACAAAATACCCACATTGACATAAAACAAGTCTGCTTCTGCTCCCTGCTTCCTTTGACAATTTGGTTCAACCCTGGGAAACCATATAGAAAATTTTAGTTGCCCTTATTTTCAAAAAAGTACACTGACTATAGCATTTTAGATTTGTTCTTAGCACTTATCAGAAGCCTGTGACCTCAGCATCACAACAGTAAGATATTCGAATGGATAAACTACAACACTCATCCTATACTCCAGTCTGGTCAAATTCGACTTTTATGAAAAGGTGACTTCATCTTCATTTCTCACACATTTTGCATAATCATCACTAAAATATGTATTTCTTTAGGCTTTACAATACACAAAAATAACATTAAAAGAGCCATTCCACTGAAATTGCTGTCTTAAAGGGCATCAGTGATTTGATCACCATATCTGATGGCTCACACAGTCCTTACTGTCACTATCCTGACAACATTTACAAAGAACTTTTACATGTATCCAATTATTTGATACTCAATATTATAATTAGATTGTATTGGAATTATGTGCTTCTCCTATATATTTCCTTAAGCTAGTGCTTACTTTTTTCCTGTTCCCAGAGTCCTTCCACTTATGGGGATCAATAAATGAATGAGTGAATGAATGAACAAAATATTTCTAGCATGCACTGGTACACGTGTTTACCTATTGTGTTTTGAGCTCCATACTACTTACATGTCACTCATTAATCTCAGCCACACTGGGGCTCCTGAAAGGAACCTGGACTCAAACCCCTCAATATCTGATGATCATAATAAGAAATCGTACTCACTCTTTTACTATGTGAACATGCTAACACTGCGCTTTTTTATATAATGCACTTATCTGATCTCATTCTCACAAGAAACCTCAGATAAAGTGAATTATTATGTAAATTTTACAGATATAAAAACTGAGGCTCAGAGGAGTAAAATGTGCTCACGATGACCCATTTGGTAAAAGGTAGGGCCTGTGCGCAGCTTCACGTTAAAGTCCATGATTTAAACCCTACTGCCTTTCTCACACAGTCTTAATTCAGCCTAAAATGATATTATACTTCAAAAAAGAAATCAGAAAAGAAGTAAAAAAGACTAGTGTAGGCTTCAAATATGAGCATTAATCTGGAAAAAACATAAGCACTATGCTTCTTGAAAAGAAAAATGAAAAGCCTAGACAAGAAATGCCTGAGTAGGGGAGTAGCAGAGGACAAGAAGGGTTATGTGACTTGAGCCTCTAAAACTGCAGGTCTCCGTGACTATTTCCAACATGTTCACTGTGGCTCACGACAGTACCTGTAAGGCTTAACGGATGAAACTGGCCTCCTTCACTTGATTACTTTTAACAGATTGTACCTCCAATGGTGAAAATGATTCTAGAAGTTATCTGGTTAGTGGTAGAGTAAGGAATCCTTGGTAGGAAAGTATCCTTTTTTTCCCCCCTTCTTGAATGCTCTTGGAAAATGTTGAAAAGCTTAATTGGATATTATTCAAGAACAATAAATTTCCTGCCTCTAGATACAGACTTCAGTCTACTGACCTGTCAAGAGTAAACAATGTTTTTAATGTAAATTCGCTTTACCCTGACATCCCTATAGACAGCTACATTTGAAAATGAATGAATTAATTATGTCCTCCATATGCAAAGATGCTGGTTCCTCATGAGATGTAGGTCATAAAATTTGAGTTTTTTCCAATAGGAAATTGATTTCCATTGATTTGTTCACATGCTCTTACAAAATACCCCTTGAGACCAGAAGAACGCATTTAAAAACTGGCAGGCTGGGGTTAGAAGTACAATCCATAATCACGGAACAGAGTCAGGTTAGCCAGCTCCCAAGAAATTCATGCTGGTGGTCTTGGCTCTGTTAATATGGTGTCCAAACCAGCTAATCTGAAGGGCCAAAGTCAGATTAAAGGTGTACATGATTTAAAATAAAGAAAAAAAGAAAAAGGAAAGTCACAATTAATGCTATTGGTAATTGCCAAAGATTATTCTAAAATACACAAAGATTAAATGTCATTCAAAATAAAATCTCATGTCACATTTAAATACAGGCATACTGTCTAATGAACACCACCACGCAAAGTATGGCACTCTTTTCACTTAAAGTAAAAACAAACTTGAAACAGCTATTGATTTATGAAACTGATTCCTGCAGCTGACCTAGCATTAGTGTGACGGGCCTATATCGGGAACTCAAATTGTTACTCAGCCTGGTGATTTTGCCATTATTGATTCATGTTTGCTTTAGTCTCTCCCTGTCTCAGTGTCGCTGCACCTCTGTGCTTTCTCTTTTACATAGCAACACAACTGCACACACAATCCCACATGTACACACACACACACTCACCGTACAACTTCTCCACTATGCAGTCTGTCCGTGAGCATGAAGGTATGAGTCTTAATACAGTCTACATATATCTACATTCCCCTTCCCCCCCATTTTCTCCTTTTTCTTTTCCCTATTCGAGTAGTTTCCACGCTTCATTGCCTCTGAGGAAGTATCAGGCTGACCACAACTCAGCGAGAGCCTGTAAGTCTGGCTGGCTTTTCTTTCACAAAAGCCTAAACCCTTTCAAGAAGAGGCAAAGAGAATTTGAGAGGGTGAAATGGATCAGAGGCTTCCCTCAGATTCAAAAGTTGTTTCCCCAAGGATGTGGGTGAGCAGAGACTTCTGTGGCTAAAACAGCAATGGGAACTTGCTATTGCGATGAGATCTCAAAGGGAGAAGGCTCTTGGGTGCACAGGGAGACAGAAACACAGCCACTGATGTCTCCCCTGCATCTTAAGGAGCACAGAGCCACCAAATTTTATGAGATCACTTTGGCTTGTTAATGAGGATGCCAGCGGCCACCATACTTAACTGCAGTTTAGTATTAGTCTGTTTCTGTTGCTTATAACAAAATACTTGGAACTGGGTACCTTGTAAGAAAACAGTATTTATTGCTTACAGTTTCAGAGGCTGGGAAGTACAAAGTCCACGAAACACATCTGGGGAGGAACTTTGGTGGTGGCTTTATTTTTTTTTATTTTTTTTATTTTTTTATTTTATTTTTATTTTTATTTTTATTTTTTTAATTTTATTATGTCGATATACATTTTGGCTGATTATTGCTCCCCATCACCAAAACCTCCCTCCCTTCTCCCTCCCTCCCTCCCCCCCAACAATGTCCTTTCTGTTTGCTTGTTGTATCAACTTCAAGTAATTGTGGTTGTTATATCTTCTTCCCCCCCCCCCCCGGTTTGTGTGTGTGTGTGTGTATGTGTGTGTGTGAATTTATATATTAATTTTTAGCTCCCTCCAATAAGTGAGAACATGTGGTATTTCTCTTTCTGTGCCTGACTTGTTTCACTTAATATAATTCTCTCAAGGTCCATCCATGTTGTTGCAAATGGCAGTATTTCATTCGTTTTTATAGCTGAGTAGTATTCCATTGTGTAGATGTACCACATTTTCCGTATCCACTCATCTGATGATGAGCATTTGGGCTGGTTCCAACTCTTGGCTATTGTAAAGAGTGCTGCGATGAACATTGGGGAGCAGGTATACCTTCGACTTGATGATTTCCATTCTTCTGGGTATATTCCCAACAGTGGGATGGCTGGGTCGTATGGTAGATCTATTTGCAATTGTTTAAGGAACCTCCATACCATTTTCCATAGAGGCTGCACCATTTTGCAGTCCCACCAACAATGTATGAAAGTTCCTTTTTCTCCGCAGCCTCGCCAGCATTTATCGTTCATAGTCTTTTGGATTTTAGCCATCCTAACTGGGGTTAGATGGTATCTCAATGTGGTTTTGATTTGCATTTCCCGGATGCTGAGTGATGTTGAGCATTTTTTCATATGTCTGTTGGCCATTTGTATATCTTCCTTAGAGAAATGCCTACTTAGCTCTTTTGCCCATTTTTTAATTGGGTTGCTTGTTTTCTTCTTGTAAAGTTGTTTGAGTTCCTTATATATTCTGGATATTAATCCTTTGTCAGATGTATATTTTGCAAATATTTTCTCCCACTCTGTTGGTTGTCTTTTAACTCTGTTAATTGTTTCTTTTGCTGTGCAGAAGCTTTTTAGTTTGATATAATCCCATTTGTTTATTTTTCCTTTGGTTGCCCGTGCTTTTGGGGTCGTATTCATGAAGTCTGTGCCCAGTCCTATTTCCTGAAGTGTTTCTCCTATGTTTTCTTTAAGAAGTTTTATTGTCTCAGGGTGTATATTTAAATCCTTAATCCATTTTGAGTTGATTTTAGTATACGGTGAGAGGTATGGATCTAGTTTCATTCTCCTGCATATCGATATCCAGTTATCCCAGCACCACTTGCTGAAGAGGCAGTCCCTTCCCCAGTGAATAGGCTTGGTGCCTTTGTCAAAGATCAGATGGCAGTAAGTGTGTGGGTTGATTTCTGGATTCTCTATTCTATTCCATTGGTCAGTGTGTCTGTTTTTATGCCAGTACCATACTGTTTTGGTTATTATAGCTTTGTAGTAAGGTGGTGGCTTTAAAGCAACGCAAGGGTCTAATGTGGCAGAAAATGGTGAAGCAGAGAGAGAAATTGCTCCTCAAGCATTCTCTTTTTAAAGCGCTCAGAACCACTCCCACAATGACCATTAAACCATCAACTTAATCACCTCTTCAAGGCCCCGCCTTTCATTACCCTAATAGGATTTCCCACCCTCAACAGTTACAGTGGGAATTAAGCTCAGCAGGGTACACTCAATCCACGGCATTCCACCCCTGGCCCTCTAAAACTCATATCCTTTTCACATAAAAATACATTCATTTCATCTCCAAAGTCTTAACTTGTTTCAATTCAAAACTCCAAAGTTCAAAGTCCCATTTGTGAAATCAAAATATGTTATCTACCACCGAGATACGATGGTAGGACAAGCATAGGGTACATATTCCCATTCAAAAAGGGAGAAATAGGCCAAAAGAAAGGGGTAACAGGCCCCCCAAAAGTCCAAAACCCAGCAGCGCAGTCATTAAATCTCGAAGCTGGTGAATCATGTACCTTGACTCCATGTTCGATGTCTTCTGCACACTGGTGTGAGGGTTGGGTCTCCAAGTCCTCAGGCAGCTGCGCTTCTGTGGCTTTCCTGGTCTGAGGCCACACTTCAGCTCTCCCAGGCTGGTGTTGCACACTGGTAGCTTCACAGGTCTGGGGTCTCCATGGTGGTCCTGCTCTTTTCGCTCCATTAGGCATGGTGCTGATAGGGGGTTTTCTGCTGAAACTCTGACCTCACATTTCTTTTTGGCATTGCTCTCATGTGGCTGTCTGCAGTGACTCTGCCCTGGTGATAGAGCTCTTCTTGGGCCCCCAGGCTTTTCCATACATCCTCTGAAATTGGAGTGCAGTCTCCCAAGCTGCCACAGCTGTGACATCCTGCCAACGTGCAGACTTAGCACCACATGAATGCTGCCAAATCTTCCAGTTTGTATCTTCCAAAGCGGTGGGTCCAGCCACACCTTGGGCCAATTTAGCCACAGCTGGAGCAGCCAAGGTAGCTAAGGTGCTGGTGTGGGGGACAGCACCTTGAGGTGATCCTAGGCAATGAGCCTGTGGCAGGAGCCTTGGGCCTGTTCCCCAAGATTATTTTGTCTCCTTAGCCTTCTGGGCCTGTAATGGAAGATGCAGATTCCAAGACCTCTGAAATGCCTTCAAGATCTTTTTTCCTTTCTTATGATAATCCCTTTCTTCTATACTCATCTCCTTAGCAAATGGTCAAGGGGCTACAATGTTGCTTTTGTGGCCAGGTTGAAAGTTTTCCAATTTTTTGCCCTCTGCTTTTTTTATGAATTATAAATTCCAGCTTTACATCATGCCTTTTCTGCCATAACTCAGCATAGGCGGTTGCAAGTAGCCATGCAGCTTCCTTAATGCTTTGCTGCTTAGAAATTTCTTCTGCCAAGTACCCTGGGGCAGCACCTTGAAGTTCTGCATTCCATAAAACTTTTCGACATGGATGCAATGCAGCCAAGTTCCTTGCCAGTTCATAGCAAGGGTGATCTTTGCCTCAGTTTACAATAAGTCCCTTCTCATTTACATCAGAGATCTTCTCAGAACGTCCCTTACTGTCCATATTTCTATGGTGGGGCAGAGAGAGAGAGAGCTCCTCATGCACTCTCATTTAAAGCCCTCAAAACCATGCCCACAACCTCCATTAAACCATTCACTATGGCATGGTCCTCACAACCCAATCACCTCTTCAAGGCCTCACATTTCAATTACCATAATAGGCTTTCCTACCATCAACAGTTACAGTGGGAATTAAGCTGGGGGCGGGGGGACATTTAGTCCAAGGTAATGTCATTTCCTTCTCTTGAGTATACCAATACAAGTCCTCTGGAGTGCCGTATGGTTCTGGCTTAGGGAAGTGACCCTAACAATGAATGAGACAGAACTTCCACTAATATCAGCAAGGTGAAGTTTCAGTTTTTATTTTTATTTATTTCATTTTATTTTTGCTGGCTGGTACAGTCAGTCCACATTTTCAATCTTTATCAGTATATATTGTTTTGTTTTAAAACAGCAACAAAATTTAACAAAGACCCCTTAGGTATGTTAAGAATCACCTCATGGTTCAAAGCAGAGCAGTAAAGGATTAAGCACTTTTCTTTGGCTATTACTGAGTTCTTCTGCTTGATGTACTTTTTTGCATAAAGTGAAATGTGGTCTGTCCTTGCCAGAATAGATAATAATACCTGGACACTAGCCAGTTTAGCTAGAATTTTTAGAGAGGAGAGCATGTCAGCATTCACTGTGAGACTTACCCAGCTGCCTCTGTCAACACCTTCTTATCCTCAATCTTTCCTAGGCTGGCAGCACTGAGCCTGGCACTCAATGAACTGCTTGACTTAAAAACACTCAGCTAGAAACACATGTGTCTCTTAGTTCCTGTGGTCATTAGTTCTAGGTTATAATGAACCTTTAGTCCTATGGAAAAGACTATGAGTTGTACTTATTGCTACTTTTCCCATATGCCATGTATCAAAGGTCTAAATCCTAAATTTGAAAAAAAATGCATTCCAAATGCAAACCACATCTTTTAATTAATCTTGCAAATTGTTTTCACTCTCCCACTTTTCTTCCACTTATTCTTTTCGGTGCATAAACTGGAATTCTTTTTTTAAAAAAGAATGGATTCTTTCTTTTAAATTCTTTTCTATTTCTCACTTGAGGCAGTGCTGCTCAGGGAACATAAAAAATGAACAAAATTGTTAGCAGAATCATGTTTTAGTTAACTTTGTCTCTGTCTGGCATGAACTTGGGGTGAATGAGTATTCTTAAGTGAAAGAACAAGAGGGTCTTAAGGACAGGATGTGGTCTAGTTGCTGGTGGTGGTGTAAGCCACTGACGCCACTCCCCTCACTCCAACCTCCACAGTCTTCCCTTTCATTCTATTTTTTTTTAATAGAAATGACAGTAAAGTATCTTGAAAGAAGTGTTCTATATTAATACAGTAATCACTTACAATCATACTACCTATATTATTTTCATTGGGTAAATTACCTTCTTCAGATATGCATATTTTATATTTGTGGTAGTGTATTATAATGTCCATAGTTTTACTTTTGATATTTGTAGTACTGTTTTTTATTATTATAATGTAAAATTTACCCCATAACTCTTTTTTTTTAAATCAAAAGTTTAAGTGATTACACCATCTTTAATTCTGTTGATACATCTTGTTTATGAATAAAGAATTTACCAAATTTACCAACTCATTTCTAATTCTGCATATAGGGATTGTTTCTGAGGTTTTTGCTTTATAGATGACCTGTGCTGACAAGTACCAATACTGAAGACTCTGACAAATACACTTAGCACATGTGATTTATAAGGTCCCCAATCACGATTCAGGTTGGATACTCTCAAGTCTGTACCACAAATGAGGAAATTTGAGGCTCATAGCAGTAAAATAATTCCCTGAGGGCACTCAGTGAGCAAGTAGCAGAACCAGGATTTTAAATTCATATCTATCTGATTCCAAATCTCATTCTTTCTCCCCTAGATCATAGAATTATATCTTTAGTGAAATTTCCCAAAGATAAAATCCTGAGAGTGGAATTGTTGAATCAAAGAGTGTGACTATCTCTATGGCCCTTGTTACTTACCTATCAATGAAGATAAGTGAAAAGGAGACACAAATAATTATTTGCAAACTTATTGTCTACCTTCCCTAAAGATCTCATGCTCTTTAGATCAGAGAGGAGCACTGTCAAGCTCTACTTTTTAGATGTGAGAAAATCATATGCAGGGAAATTTAGTTACTGGTTCATATTTCATGCAACCAGATTTCTTGTGATCTTAAGACAAATATTAGAAAAAATGCTATATAAAATTTAGCACGTTGTAAATAAAATATTATCATAAAATATTTAAATATTTGCTGTTCACAACTCTACTGGCGTAGATGGAATTCTTAGTAAACAGAGGAACGCATATTTAATGTGAATAAATAAGGGACCTCTGAGTAACAAAAATTAGAGGAATCCCTTTAGCCAGAATAAAAATAAACGTCAAGGAGACAAAGGCAAGCTTTCATGGTGTGAGATGCACTATTATTATTATGCCTTTTCAACAAGTATCAATGCCCTCTCTTCCTTTTCACTGGAAACAGTGGAACCTTTGCTGAACTGAGAGTCAGTTGGAGTCAGTCAACAGAAACTGCTTTGGGTCACGTGGCACTGAGAACCGTTGTTGCCATCGCAACTGCACTATGATAAATTAGCCTGTCTCCACTAAGTATTTGGTGTGCCTACATGCCCTAGAAGGTGCTGTTTTGATATTCTCCTTGACAGTTCTGAGCTAATCTCTGATTCAACCTTTCAGCAGGCTTGCTAACATTTACACATACTGAGGAAGAGAAAAAGGAAATTAATATTTTTGATTCATTAGATACACGTGTCACTGTTTCTGAATGATTATCATATTTAAGGAGTGTTTTTGCATTCTCATAAAGTTTGATCATTGTTTTAGAAGCCATTCTATGCAAGGTTAATATGGATTTATTTCACCTCTTAGATACTTACATATTACTGTCACTTAATAATTGAGATAAACTACTAGATTTAGCAAAGCTAGGGGAAAAAATGTTAGCTATAAAAGCACTAGAGCTTGTAATAGCTTAAATAATTATTTCTCAAAAATTAGTACATTTTATTGTTTGGGGGATTACTTTCTTAATAAATTCTTTGTGGATATTATAACAAATAGTTTGTTTTCTTTCCAGAGGAACAATGAGTTGAGGAGTTTTTGAAAAAATTTAGTCTGTTATACTTAAATTTAATGAGTTTCCTAGACGTTGGCATGTGAAATGTAATAAAACATATTGTGATTTTAAGCAAGATACGTAAAACTTAATGAATAATTGATTTAGCAACTTTGTAAAGTGCTTTCAGTTTCCAAGGCATTTCATATACATTTTGCTCTTTTGATCTTCAGCATCCCCTGATATTGTTATCTTGCCCATTTTACAGATGAGGAAGAACATTTGACAAAGAAAATTGTCAAAGTTACAATGAGATTAAAGCAGCCAAATCTTAAAATCAAGTCTTTCACTCCATTTAGAGATTCATTATACTACATCATTACCAAAATAATTTTATTTCTCTTTTCCCCAACCAAGTATATTAAGTACTCATATAATACACACATTCACTGAGAGCATTATATATTATTTATAAAAATTAAGTAATTTTAGAATTTTAAGAAGTCCAGTAAAATATATATGCTGAAGTTGCATATAAATCTGCATACTCTATATATAATCTAAATTAAAAAATACCAAAAAAGTGAAAGCTATATTAAGGAATTATCTACTTTATTATCCTCATTTTATCCTGCATGGGATAAGAAAAAGAAGAATCACTGTAGAGCAGAATAAAGTGGTAGCAAAAGTTCAAGCTTCAGAGTTAGAATGATCACATGGGTAACTGGAAAGGGCAATGAAGACTGATATCCAGTTTGTTGTAGAAAAAGATTGCATTTTCTCCTCCTCTTGCTTCGGTGTTTGGCTCATTGCCTAGTCCCATGCTGCTCGAAGTATAGTCCATAGATAAGCAACACAACCAGCATCACCAGAGAGCTTCTTAAAAATGCAGAACCTAAAGCCCCACCCCAGTTCTACTGGGCCACAGTCTGCATTTTAGCAGAATCCCAGGTGATTCGTGTGCACATTAGTATTTGAGAATCACTGCATCCACTGAAACTTCTACCAATGATCAGGAAAGAGAAGAAAGAAACTGAACATCAACCCAGTGGTTTCAAGTACCTGGAATCGAGGCTGCAGTGACTTCAGGGTTAATATTAGGAGGCCTCTAGGTTAATAAATAACTTACCCATTAATCTAACAAAGTTTCACTATGAGAGATTTGGGGGTAAGAGTATGGAAGCTATGCTTTGAGGAGTGCATGTTTAAATGTAAATATCTGCAGGTGAGACAACATATAATCTACCAGCAACCATTAGCATCTCCAGGTAAATTGATTAGTCAGTAATGGAGACTGAGCAAATGAGTCTTCATTTGAAATTGTAAGTTATAGGAAACTAGGGATTGTACCTGACACAGAAAACACACACACACACACACACACACACACACACACACACACAATTCCTTTTGAATTAAGCTTTGTTCAAGGAAAGATCCAAAGCATGAGATGTTTCTGTTTGGGAAAGTCTTGGGATAAAGGATAATCTGCAATGTAGGCCCCTGGGACCAATTTAACAACAAAAGGATGGCAGAAGGGTACAGAAGACCAAAAGCCCCTGCTTATCAGTCAAGCCCAGGGTTAAATTGAAGTTTGCTTTGCTTTTCTCTTCCAGGTGCCAAATGCCATTGTGCCATTGTCTGGGCTTCTTCATCTTAACTGAACTTTCTCCTTCCCCACAATCAAATTTAACTTGCCTTGAATCACTCTATAAGGACTTCCTGACTTAGTGACTAGCAAATATAATGAAATGCATATGCTAGTCATTTCCTAAAAATGAATAATATGAAATCTTGGGAGACAATGTCCTAATACAAATATGTGTCGGTAATAGAAGAATGATCCATTTTCCCATCCCACTGGTAGGAAGAGATACCTTGTGATACTTGAGGCAAACGGTGACTCTTAAGGCACTGGCTTTAAACTACTTGAGTCTGGCCAGTTGATGCTATTACATTTTAATCTTTAGATAAATTAAGAAAGCTAAAAAATATCTTTAGCCTGCCAATAGTTCCCATTAAAAATGTTTGTACAGACATTAAAATTATGTTAACAGAATTAAAAGCGAAAGAAAAATAATTATTGTGCAATCCCACTAGTTCAACAAGCCAAGTCATTTTCATTTTCCTCTATTTCTTCTGGTCATCTGCAAGCAGTGCCTATTTTTTTTTTAATATACTTTTAATGATCACATCAATACTAATTGTCCTTGACTTTGCCAGCCCAGTAGAGTCACAGATATCTGCCACCAGTAGACTGCATCCTGACTGGTTTCAGAGCCAGCTCTGTACTAGACAGGCTTCAAAACCAGCATAGACAGGTGGTGTTATATTGGTGGGTGTGGAGAGATGGGAATAGGAGTTACTATATTGCCCATTAAATATTTAGGCTGTTGCTATGGATTAAATGTCTCCCCAAAACTCATCAAAGCTTGTTCCCCAGTGTAACAGTGTTAAGAGGATGGGAAATCAGACTATAGTATTTGAAAAGTTGGGCTTTTGGGAGGTAACTGGTTGATGAAGACTCTGCCCTCATGAATGGATTAATGGGTTAATGATAAATGGGTTATCACAGGAGTGGCACTTATGGCATTACGAGGAGAGAAGGAAGCATGTTAGTGTGCTCTCTCTCAGCTCTTGCCATGTGACTGCCTGCTTGGCCAAGGGACTCTGTAGAATTTCCATTAAGAAAAAGGCCCTCACCAGATGCACACCCTGGACCTTGAACTTCCCAGCCTCCAAAACTGTAAGAAATAAGTTTCAGGTATTTTGTTATCTGTGACAGAAAGTGAACTAGTACAGCTATTTAAAATATTAAGTATAATAAATAACTGAATTATTCTCATATAGCTTTTTCTTTATTTTGAATTATTTTTTAAGATAATTTATTACAAGTGAGAATATGAGGTTTGGAATGCAAACCCTTTAAACATATTGTGAAAATTACTGTCAAAAAGCCTTTTAAAAAAAATTTCATCACAGGGTTTGGGGTGGAGGTGGAGGGTAGGCATTGGTCAGATGCACAAACTCCCCAGGTGGTTCTAACGCACGGCTTTGAGTTGAGAACCACAAGATGTGTGTGATACTTTCACTGCAATCAAACTAGCCTGGTTATTATCATTTAAATACATTTTTTTTTTCTAATTTAGTAGCTATAAATGGTCCCTTGTTATTCCCTTATTTTTAGAGCTGTAACTAACATATATGTATCATTTTTCCTATAGAAGGTGCCCTGTTTTCTCTTTTAGTTCTATAGTAGGTCGAAAGGTATAGGGATAATTAGAGCAACTCTAAATTACACCTTTTCTGGGGTACTCCTTTCTTTCGCGGTCACTCTCAACTCTCTACATGGGATAAGAAGAGTGAAAAGGACTTAGTTTGAAGACAAAAATGTAGGGAAATGGTGAAGTAGGGTGCTTGTCATTGCCTTGAAAGAAATTCTCTAGAATCCTGGACTCTGAAAAATACCAGAAACGAACCGTTCACCAACTTGAACTAGCTATACCTATTTTAAATGGTGCCTCACAATAGCAGGATATCAACCTGACATAACATTTCAATCTGAATAATGAAAGTTGCTGGGAAAAAAACCCTTACACTTAAATCCCCTTTCAGGAAGGCATATGAGAAGTGCTAGTGGTGGCATTTCTTTATAATGAAGCACGGCTTTAGGCTTCCTGGGTTTTGAATCTTTCCTTCCTGCTGAGCTTGACCAGGGGCAACAGTACCTAGATATTTCATGTCACCAATTGTGCTTCTTTAGGTTTTAATAATAACTAGACCCAGAAGATGGGAAAGACTTTCAGATCTTTCTAGGGGGAAAAAATGCCAAAAGCTGTAGAAGATAGTTTACAATTTGCTTAGTATCTGAGGCTTTCAGAGACCTTTTCAGGCAGTTATTAATTAATCAAAAAGAGCTTTAGTAAGGTGGACATTCCTAATGTTAATAAAGAGTGAGAAAAAAAGGAAAGAAATATATTGCTATGGAAGGAGTAGGTTTTAAATAACCCAAAGAATCAGCCACTGTTTTGAATCCATCGTGGGAATGATGGAAAATGCAGTTATAATTTTATCACAAATTTGTTTATAAAAAAGTGATAATTTGACTAGATAGATGGCAGTGCAATAATACTCTGGAATTTTTAAGGGCAGGGGTGATATCTCTTTTATATCCCCAGAGAATACCACAAAGTAGGTACACAATGAGAGTTACAAGGCATTGAGTCTCATCAGCTATTAATAAGTTGCAAATAAGTTTATCAGTCTATCAGATCCTTACCAAGGTGAAAGCAGAAGAGATCAGATTTCAGTAGAGTAAGACATACAGTAGGTGAAATGAACAGAGAAGAGAATGGATTGTAAGAATGATGAAAAAGAGAGAGCGACATATGATCTATTGCAAAGAACATACAGACAGGAACCAGAAAAAGCTGGATTCAAATTGTGATTGTGCTGTAAATGTGGAATGCTCTACCTGTGGAATGTTAAACACATTACTTAAATTCTCTACTTTTCAGTTTCCTAATCTATAAGACAATTGGTAGTAACTGGTGAATAAACATTAGTTTTCTTTCCCCTTAAAATTAAAGAGACCCAATTGGTTGTCTCAGTTTCCTCAACTAGAAAACAATAGTATTGGAGTCCATGACCCTTGTGTCCCTTCTCGCCATAAGAGTTGTTTACCTCTACATCCTATTTACATAGCAAAGCTCAATTTCCTTAGTATATTACAGAGATACATTCCCCCTAATTAAATTTCAAAGACCACCACAAGCTGATGAAAGGGGTCTTTATTTCTGTTAGGACCGGAGTTCTCAGAACCCCATGAATCCTACCGTGTCAGCAAGGACATCCATTTTGTTTCAAGGAAAGGCTATGCCCTGAGACTTCTTTTGCAATCATAGAGGCAAATCTGCTAGAGAAAGTGTTGCTGGATCTATGTCTTCTGTTATTTTTACCAAACATTTCTGTGCTTGCTTAAAATGCCCCCAAGAGATGTATTTCTTATTACATTCATTGTCACTGGCAGATCTGGTAATATAACTCACAGCCAGTGTCCAACAGACAAATGTATGCCCAAGGGAGGGCCACGTGAGAGGTCTGTCTTGCTCTCTCTTGAAGATTTAGGATAGTACTAGACCACGAATGGGAAATGTCAGGAATGCAAGCCATTATTCCCCTCCATTGTCTATGGAATATATTCCTGATGGACCAGAGCGTGCTCTCATTGAACCGGTGTAAAGACTTGGAAGCTTGCCTAACATATTGCTCTACACAGGCCATACAGATTGGAATTGGAAGTTAATATGAAATCTTCGGCTCTCCATGCTCTAGAGTTTTTAGCAATTGGGCTGAAGTTGCAATTAAGTGTGCAAAATAAAAATAAAGAAATAACAAACAGTTTGCAGTGTCATTCATCTGTAGAAAATTGATAGAGGTTGGAACCTGCAGGAATTGACCTCATGGCTGGTCCTGCGATAGGGATGGTCAACATGGGAAAGAGAATTCTGGGAAGCATGTAGGGGGATGCTAAAATTGTTACCAATTATTTGCACCAGGCAGAACTTTATTGTAAGGAGGAGCCACAGGGATTCAAAAACCATGAAACTAGAAAAAGGAGCTTTTCTAAAGTTCTGATAGAGTCGTCCTAACCTCAAGAAGACGGCAGAAGCAGTAGTATCAGGGCAGTGTGGTCCGCTCCCTGGGAGCACTGTAGTGCCGCCAGCTGTGCATAGTCAGTGTGTACTGTAGTAATCTTATCCTTTACCTACCTGAAAGGAGCTCATTCTTGCTCTGCATCATGTTGGCACTTTCTGTCGAATCTTTCCACCATCTCTTTGTTGACTAGCAAGCAAAGCCATGAATGCAAACATGTTTGTATGGTCAGAGCTGGTTCAAGGCATTCCTCCTCAGAAGTGGATGTAGCCCAGAAGAAAAAACGAAAAGGCACACCATCCGCAACCTCCTCTAATGCCATGTTGAAGATAAAAACATTCACAAATTTGTGATTGTCTACGTGAAAGTAAGTGAAAAACTGCTTTATACTCACAAATATACAAAAGTATAGTCCATTTAGGAAAAAAAAAACAGACTAAATTATGCAAGATTTAAAAAAGGGGTAAAAATTAAAAAGAGAGAAGCGGGGGAGAAAGAGGTTAGGAAAAGTAGAGAGTCTAAGTAATGTGTTTAACATCTCCCTTCACAATAGAGATAGCCTCTTATTTTCTTTGTGTTTCTGGGGCTAGCACACTGCTTCAAGTGTAATTAGGCCAAAACCAAATATTTGTTGGACTGAATGTAAAAAGAGAAAAGAGAAGAGATGAAAAGAGACAGGAAAAAAAAAGAGAAAGAGAGATTTTTACATCATACCATTCTCATCTTAAAAACGGTAATGCAATAGTGAAAACACATGTGGTGTCTAAGGGAACCCACACTAATTTATATGTAAACTAAAAGCCTCCGATAATTTGACTTTTCAAAAAATAAAGTTGGCAGTCATGGAAGTTGAATGTAGTACAAAGTTCCTGAAAGTTTAAATTGTACTGTCATATAGAAGTCCTTCAAAATTTCTTAGAAAAGTAAATCTCTACTTCAAAAGTAAACTTTGTAGCTGCTTGGAAATAGAAAAAAAGAAAAAAAAAAGAGTCTTCTGAGTATGTTTTGGAGAAAAAAGACTACAAGTATTTTAAAGCCAACTTCTAGAGGGCACATCAGGATTTGAAAGGATATAATAAAAGATCCCCTTACAGCTCCCTGAAATATATGACAGTATTTCAAGGAATTTGGCTGAGACTGACACCAACTCTCATTTGAGACTTTAAAATATAAGACATACTGTCCCAGCTTCCAGCAGTTGCTTTGTTGTTGCAGGAGGCCCTCTGTCGCTCCTGCCCGCAGTATACTTTCCTGTCTTCTCTTCTGCATCCTGTATCTAGAGTACAACTACCTTGATGAGGTAGGCCTGGCTTCACCAACAGATAATTCTCACTTTTTAATCACCTTCTCCCAATCTGCGCTGTCATCTGTCCCCGCTAGTAAACAAATGGGTAAATGCAGTAGTAGAGAGCTTTACGTGTTAAAGAAAAGAAACTTGTTTATATTTTATATAAATACATTCATATATTTTTAAATAGTTAAAGCACAGAGATCAAATCATCTTTACTATGCAAAAGTTCCTCAGCATAGCACATGTATGACCAAAGGTAACAGCCTCGTATTGTCCATGCCATTATTAACCTTGATGACTCCTTTTTAGTCACTCCCCTCATCAGTCAGTGGCCAAGTCTGGTCTGTTCTCTCTTGAAACCATCCTCTTCTCCTCATACTAATTTCTTTTCCTTACATTTAATCACTATTCTCTCTCCAGGATTGCTGCAGATCTGATCTGAAAAGGCCATCACCCTCCTGAAAGTCCATCAGTGGCATCTCTTTGTCCCCAGGAAAATCTCCTAAAAGAACATATGATGCCCTTCCTCACCTGTCCATTGCTTACAAGTCTCTTTGCCATGCTAAACTTTTATAGACCTTTACATATGCTATTCACTCCATGGAGAATTCTCTGACCCACCAAAGCTAAGTAGGGTGGAAAACCCAAGAATTCTTGTAGTATTTCTATTATAGCACTAATTACATGACACTCTGTTTAAGTTTGTCTGTTTCACCCCATGAGAGCTCTTTAATACAAGTTTTGAGAATTACTCCTGTTCTGTTCCCAACACCAGAATGGTGCCTGGCACACAGTTGTCACAAAGCATAACTTTGTTAAGTGGATGTTCCTGATATCATCTCTAGACTTAACACTGTAGGGTCACAGAATAGTTATAGACTCAAATAATTACAATCATGTTCTCAGTTCGCCCAGAAAAACGCCAAAATGCACTCTTCCATGCCTACTCTATCATTGCCTCCAAGTAATAAAAAAGACTAAGACTATAGTCTATAGAGTCTGTTAAAAGAACCTATGATCAAATATTAAAATATAGTTGCCAGAGGCTTGCAAACTTAAAAACTGAATAGAATAGCAACTGACTACTCAATGGTCATATATAATACTATCTATAATCTTAAATTATTCCATTTTGTGGAGAGTCAGTATATAAAACTATCATATAATGTTGCTATATGAAATCAGGTTGACCTGTAATTTGGGGATATCACATCTTTCTTTATTCTCACACAAATTCTCTTAAAAATCATACATGCAGTGCCAAAGGTTAGCTATTACTATGTCAGTAACCAAATCCTCAGCAGTTAAGGAGGGAACTGAAGATATGGACCAGCTGTGAGTTTATCCTGTAGGAAGGCCAAGACCACGGACAGAAGCTGTGACCCCTAAGTGGACTCAGTTGACTTTCATGGGTTCTATCCAAGAGAAGAAGAAAAAACTATGGAATTTGGAAAAGTTAAGGAAAAAGGATCCAAGTTAAAAGAAGCTAGGAGTATGGGATATGGTGGAGTGGGGGAAAACTAGTAGCTTTCTTGACAAACTATAAGCACAAACTAGGACAACCAAATAACATTCCATCAGGAGCTATCTGTGTAAGGAACCAAATTTTGGATGCAAGGCAAACTTTTCATAATAAAATCTACATCAAAAGATCTGATCATTAGTTTTTATACTAGCTTTCCATTAAAATGACTTAAATATAAAAGCTGCATTTTAGACAGGCAAAATGTACCTGAAGTCCCAATACGTATTGTGTAATGTTGTGAGACAGATGGCTTTGACTCTGACACAACAACTGCAGTACGTCCTTTCAATTCAGTTCAGATTTCTTGAAGGGCAGTGCAGTGATTCTCAGAGTAAATCAATAAAATTCCACTGCATTTTAAGGCCTATTCTCGAAAAAGAAATTAAGTCCTCTGTGTAAATTCAGATAGTTTCCCAATAAAGTTTCCAAAATGAAATGATCAAATCAGGATGTCTTGAGTACCATGAAGAGAGATGCCACTATTTCATACTTCAGTTTTGCAAAATAGAATCCTTTATCACTTTGTAAGAAATCTCATGAATAAGGATAACACATACTAAGTTTTATACAGAGAATATGTAAATCCTGAATAAACAAAATAAGAAATATTCTTTAGGGGCAGCTAAAAATGGAATAAACTCCAAAATGAGATTGCAAACAGATTTAAGTGTAATTTTACATAATTCAAATCTAATACACAATAGAGAAGAAAGCCACTCCACTGAAAGAAAATGTACTTTTTAAAAAAAAATCACACAAACAATCTCCCCCAAATCATACTAGTTTCCAAATATTCTGTTTAAATTTTCTAGTTACTGGTTTATAAACAAGTTTATGTATTAATTGTGCTCCCAGCACCAACATAGTGAGCTATGAACAACAGAGGCCCATATTAAAGAAAGCATATATACATGTGAATTCCTGATGCATTCCTTGTCACAATTCCATGTGAAACAATTGAAAAAGATTTTTCCTGAAATATAAGAGAAAATAATCCTTTATTCTAGATTTTGAGAGGCCAAAAACATTAAATATTCTTTAAATTAAGTGATCAATATGTCCTAAGAGCATTCTTAGGTGCTTTTCTTGAACTCTATGCTGTTTTTCTTGAAAAGTAGTTCCAAAAGATATGAGTTTGGACTCAGAAAGCTTGGCCTTAAAACCTGGGTATGTTAGTTATTACTTTTGTGACCTTGAAAAAGTAATTTCATAATTACCTAGTTTTCTCTGCTGCAATATGTGGAAAATATTACACAGTCCCCTACCAGGGCTCCTATCAGCATAAAATGCTAAACAAACGGTAATTAAGAATGAACTGTTTCACTGATGTACCAGGATTACTCTATTGGTGAAAATGAATGCTGCCCAATGTCAATAGTTTTCTTTCTAGATCTTTGTACTTTGCATGTCTGTCTCCCCTGGAAACTCTGAAGATTGCAGGATGCTCTGGGGTTTGGACAGATAATCCTAAGTAAATCTTGCCCGTTAAATCTGCCCCCATATTTACGGAAACCTAAACAGGACAGAGATAAAGGAGTTATTCAAAACCACATTTAGTTATATAAGAAAAATAATAAAAAGAGATTCATGGGGAAAAAGCTATGAGTTTTCAAAATCCATTTTTGTCTATATTTGGCCACTCAGTCTGGAGGTAATTGCTTTTTTACTTCTCATTATTTACCTGCATTTGCATATAAGCATGGCAGTGACATTAGGGCATATTAACATCTCCACTGTGACAAATGCACCCAAAGCTAAGGTCAGAGAAGGTCCAGATGATAAGGTCCACATCATTCCAATCATCTGAGACTCTTGGTATGAAAAAAAATGAAGAAATGCCAAAACAGAGTTTATAAAACTTGTACATATTTTAAATGTATACATTTGACAAGTTAATGTTTTTAGCACTCAGAATAAAAGACAATATAATATAATCATGAGTTCTCTGCTTTATTTTCTCTATCTTGAGCATTATCTTTACTAACCTCATTTTAATAGTTCCAAAGCTTTGCCCTTTTGTCCTCTCTCTGTGTTCTGGTAAGGAGGGACACATGCCCAACAGAAGATCCACCAGCTGTTCAAGAGCTTTGGCTGGAGATGATTGAGAGCAAAAAGGAAAATCTAAACACATAATCTGTTTATTATGAACTCAGTTGATTGCACATGCAGCATTTATTTCCTTGTTTACATGTTTCATAATTAACTTATGTAGCTACTTGGTATCCCTAAGAAAATTGTTGATCTCGATCTTGATTCAAGTCAAAGGAATGGAATTAATACATCAAATTAAAAAAGAAAAAGTGTGTTTAGTTTGTGGGTCAGCAAACTTTTTCTGTAAAGGGACAGGTAGTAAGTAGTTTAGGCTTTGTCGGTCATATAATCTCTGTGGCAACTACTCAACACTACCCTTGTGGCCTGAAAGCAGCCATTGATGACATGTAAAGAAATGGGCAAGACTGTGTTCCCGAAATACTTTATTTATAGAAATTTGAATTTTGTATAATTTTCACAGGCCACAAAATATTTTCCTTTTGATTTTTCTCAATTATTTAAAAATGTAAAAATCATTCTTAGCTCAGGGGCTGTATAAATCAGGTGGCAGGCCACATTTGACCTACTGGCCCTAGTTTAGTCTAGCTAGTCTAGTTTAACTAGAAGTTGCCGAAAAAGTGGCCAAGGTTCACCTATGTTCCCAACTAAAGAGTTTCATAAAAGAAACATGTTTTAGGCTTATTCAAATGTTTCTTTAAAACATTAAATAAATTTAGTCTACTAATGCAAGTCACTCTCAAAAACTTTTTACCAATTAGTTTGAAAAAATTTCAAGTGTTAATTTCAACCTCAAAAGTCATCAAGGCAGACTCTATTCTGACTCTATATCAAGTTCAGCAAAATTTCTGTTATCTGAGACCATCCTTTAGGTTATTTAAATATATGTGTCCTAAAACCTCTAAAGCATTCTGCCTCTACTAAACTAAAAGAAATTCACAGACTGGTGGAGGTAGAAATGGGGCACTGGAGGAAAAGTAGAAGGAACAGAATTGGCTTCTTGCCTATATTATTTTGCCCAAAGATTCAAAAATGTATATGTTTATCATTCTCACTCTAAATTGATTTACATTAACACTTAACATTTTCAAATAATTTTATTATTCTTGGAAACAACTAATTCCTTATCCCCACTGATCAAACTTGATTTTTATTGCTACTATAATTTTCTAGTTCTCTTAAAGCTCTATCTGGATGGACTACAGGACAATTTCATTTTTCCCTTAAAGTATAGTTTGTTTAAAGTCATTGGGGTAACTTTAATCTGATGTAGCTTATGAGGTATCTTTGAAAGTGTGTTGATTCTGTGGTGAATAGTACATTTATCACAGTGACTATTTGTGGTTGAATCCTTGTGAAAGTAGTGCACAACCTTTCTACGAAAAAAAGATTCACAGTTCATAGTGACGGTTTTACTGCAGAAATGGGTAAGTCCCTAGTTAACTCTAAATAAACACACACACACCCCACTACAACCAACAAGAAAACAACTAGTCCCTTTGACTCTCCAGAGCTAGCAACTAACTACATCATTATAGGTGGTATACATATGCTAAAACACCATACCAGTAGTATGCTGATTAATGCTTAAAATCAGCTCTTTGGGGAGAAAAGTTCTGATTCTATACCATTTGCCAGTTTCCATGGTGTGAATACTGGTTCCCCATGGTTCCCCCTCTGACTTTTTTTTTTTTTTTTTTTTTTTTTTTTGCTGGCCAGTACAGCAATTGAACCCCACACCTTAGTACTATAAGCACAACTGAGTCAACTGGATAGCTTACCACCATGGTCCATTTCTAGCTACCAATGTGACATCCCTGAATACAGAATGGGAAGGGAAGTACACCAGTGTCTCTTTTAAGCCAACGTGAGCTGGCTTCATCACTTCACTGCCTGGTGCTAAGAAACTGTAGTAATTTTTCTCCCAATATATGAAAGAGAAACAGAAAACCAAAACTCCTTCCTATGTTCACTTTCTACAATATTGTATATTTCTACAATAAAATAAAATTCTCTGAATGATTAAAAGATTGCAAAATGTTTCGTTTAAAACACACCTTCAGGATAACTTATGAATAAAGATCTTGATGCTAGTAAAATTTAGCATTGTTACATGTAATGAGGGGAACATCTAGCAGAGAAATGATCATTTACAAATGTCCAGTGAAAGCTAATTTTTAAGATACAACCTTTGATTAGATATTTTATTTTATTTTTTTATTAAATTATGGCAATTCAGATATAAACTTGAAATGTGTTCTTTTATGCATGGTTTTTCAATTCCTTTTATTTTTCCAGTGTGAACTTTTACAGTACACAGTGGTTTTTACGAATGCAAACCTGATTGATTGCAATGATTCATGTAGATTAAAGGGGGCAAGAATACCATGCTATTCTACTAGTATTGATTTGTAACATGAGTGGTATATGTTCATAGCAAGGAGAAAAATCTATGGCTTACTTCTAGAACTGAGTCCCTAAAGCTTATCTAGTTCAGAGAACAGGACTTTCCCCTTATAAGATATCTGTTGTTTATCCTGCCTTCACTAGTTAGAACAAGAATGCTTTAGTTGTTTTACATTCAAGTGAGAATATCAATATGACATTCTACATAACCTAGACATAAAGAGATCAAAATGTAAAGTGTCACCAGATTTGACATGTATAGTCTAAAGGTGAAATTACTTATATTAGGATGAGCCATGCCTGTTGGTGACTGAGACTACACTTAGCAGCTCAACAACTAATTCAACCTTAGATATTCATATTTATATCTCAATTTCCGGTTCTACAAAACTGCAGGGGGCATGCATCAGTGCAGAGTGTCTGTTTAATGATAGAATTGTAGGGGCTAAAGAGAGCAGCAGCAATATGGAAATGTACCCTGTAAGGGAAAATCCTTTATTTCAGCACCTCAATTTAACATGATGGTTCTTTAGGAAGAGAGTAGGTGCTTTATGATTTTATTGCAAAGGCATCGAAGTGCTATTCAGGTGAGGATCTCAACTAGAATTGCACAGAAAGGAAAGCAGTAAAACTGGGTCTTGGGATCTTACTATGAGGCAAAATAGTTAAAAAGATGGTAAGGAGTTTAAAAATATGTGGAAACCAGAGGAGTAAAAAATCATGGGTTCATTGGAATAAAGAATTTCAAGAAGGAATTAGCTAAAGGGAAGTAAGATACTTACACTGGAAACAGACTAGGTAAGAAATGAGTAATTTATAGTGTGGTATTGATGTGATATATTTAGTAGTAGGTTTGGGAATCAAGACAGTTTGGAATCATTAATTGATAGTCGAGTATAAGAAAGGGGAACAGGGCATTTGGCAAGGAAGGGAGTATTTATTTGAATGAAATGAGAATTGAGAGTCAAGGTCTCTAGCTGAGGGAGAAGGTGATTGGGTGAGAGGAAGGGGTGGGAGTGATTGATGCTAGATGCGAAGGCTGGAGTGAGAGGGCTGGAGATTTCAGGGCTGGATGACATGTTAGAATGAAGCATATGCCAGTGTTACAGGGTGAATGAGAACTACATCTAGAGGTTGGAATGAAAAGGAGAATGAAAAAGCAAAGGTAATGTTAGAGAATATATGCTAATAGAGTATATGCAAACTTTGCCTCAGATGTTTATGTTTTGTAATATCACACTGACAAATGTCAAACAAGGTCCCAAATAGGATGGAAGTTAAATGCTTTCCCAGGATATAGGGAACTCAGCAAGCAATCCCAAAACCTTGCTATACTAGAGATGCAAGTCTATTTCTAGTCCTTTCAGATACCTCAAAAGGGTGCTCAGAGAACTCAACCTGAAAGGAGATACTCTATTTCCCAGAACCAGAGAGACCTTTATTCTGTATATTAGGAACATCCCAGCTCCCAGAAGAACCAGACTAGACATTTGGTTCTATATATGGGAGACAGAATAATTCTCCCAAAAAAGACTATGCCCCGATCCCAAGAACCTGTGAATATGTTACCTTGCATGGTAAAAGGTACTTTGCAGATGTGATATCCAGATGGATCAAATTTAATCACCTGAGTCATTAAATGGACGGTGATCAGAGAGTTGCAAGAGGAAAGAGGAGGCAGGAAAGATTCAAAGTGAATGTGGGAGGCCGCTAGAAGCTGGGAACAGCCCTCAGACCTATAACTGCAAGAAACTGAATTTGATCAAAAACCCAAAAAACAAGGACATCGTTTCTCTCCGAGAGTCTGTAGTAAAAAATGCAGTCCTGCTGACACCCTGATTTTAGGCCAATAAGAGCTGTGTCAGACTTTTTAACCAACTATAAGATGATAAATGTGTGTTATTTTAAGCTACTAAATTTGTGGTGATTTGTATGGCAGCAATAGAAAATTCATACTTTATATGACCCTGAAGTACCTAGGAGAATGTATCTTTAAAAAAACATCAAAGAAGACTAGGACTCAATTTATGTAATTTTACAGGAGAATGAATGACTTAGAGACTTCATCTCCCACCTCAGGGGTTTGGAAAACTTGCCAGCTATCAATTACTCTTTTGCTTTTATAAACTTGAGTCTCTGGAGATGAATTATGCCTGGCAATTAGCTTGTATGTCTTCCTTTTACCTCTTGGTAAGTCACTATGCTCCACTTGGTTCCCCAAGGCTCTCACTCAGGTTTCTGCTAAGGAGTGTGTTAGATGTTGGCATCCAGTGGACTACACTAGCTGGGAAATAATAATAATAATGATGATGACAATGATGATAATTGCAACCTCCTGTGGTAAGTGCTATAATGGAAATCTATACCAAGTCCAACATGGCATAAAAAAGAAAGTAACCAGCTCACCTGAGGAATAGCAGGAAAGAGGAGGTGGAAGTGCTTCATGGGATTTGAAATAATGAATGAGTTTGACAGACAAACTGGCAGGACATTTCAGGCAGAAGTAATATCACAAGTAAAGGCATAAAGTAGTGAGATGACTTTGGCTCCTTCTCATTCACATCCTCGATGAATGGGAAAAAAGGGTGTGAGTAGCAGGAGGCCAAAGATATTGTTAAGTAAATATTCAGGGTCCACATCATGCAAGACTTGTTATGGCATAAAAAGGAGTTAGGGATTTATAAACAATAGACAAGCTACTACAGAATTTTAAGCAGAGGAAAACAAAATTGTATTTATGCTTCTGGGACAGCATGAAGGACAAATGGAGGTGGGTTAAGGAGGAAGTAAAAGAATAGGTTAGAAGCCCATATAGTAATAATTATGCAAAAATTAATTAGGTCCTAAGGCAAAGTGATAGACAGAAGGTGAAGATCTGAACGTATTTAGTTAGAATGTGCAGGATCTGACAACCTTTTGGGCGAAGGATAGCTGAGGAAAAAGTCAAGGATCATCATTAACCATCATGGTCATTACCATAATTAATTTTTCCTGGGTCTTAATACATGCATGCCACTAAAATAAACACTTTACCTGCATAATAATACTATGAGAAAGGTGTGATTGTTGCATCCATTTTATTGATGGAAAAACTGAGACTTCAGAGGTAAAGTAACTTCCTCAAAGTCACACTGTTAGTATCAGAGCTAGAATCTAAACTTTGGCAGTTGACCTCAGAACCCCCTTACTTCAAAAGCTATGCTCTTAACCACTCATTGGCTCCTCAAAGTTTTACCTCCCCAAGTCTTACACCCAGGTTTCTGGCTTGGTTGACTGGGTGCATGGGTACCTTTAATTACAAAAGTCAAAAAAAGAGAGATGTGTAGCTAGAGGTTGGAAATATATTCAATTTGGGACATGTTGGATTTGAGGAGCCTATGTGATATCCAGGTGGTGAGTCAAAGCAAGGGCTCTTGGTTTTCTGTCTGATTTCTCAGAGAGGTGTGAGTGGGAGATACATGTTTCCTATATGATTTTCATGCTGGGTCAAAAATTAATGCAACTAGTAGGTATGCAAGAGACAAGGGCCCAAGAAATACATAACTATACTAGAGATTAACTTCACAGATTAAAAATAGAAAAAAAAAAAAAAAATGCTTCCCCAAATCTCCATGGCAGTACAACATCGCCATCTACTGCAATGGCTGTCAAGGACAATACAGCTTTCAAGTCAGCGTAAACCCTAACTGTGGGGTATTGCTAGTACCTCTTTGGCACATCTCACTTCCCCTTCCCTCTACCTGCTGCAGCCAGCTTCCTCTGTTTGCTCACATTTTCCTGCCCAGTGGCTCCTGAGCCATAATTGGGATACAGAGCTGGGTAGGAACCCTGCAAGTGTCCAGCAATTGGAAATCATGGCAGGTGTTCTAGTCTACAGTGTTAAAAATATAACTTCAACATAATCTCTCATTCCTCATTGTTTAACTGTCATTTTCTTTGTTTGCTTTGTCTTTTCCTGGTTCTGAATATGGTGCAGACACTTAGGCTGCAGGGAGTTATTCACTTTCTGAGACTCAGTTTTCTTATCTGTAAACTGGGGCTACTGATATTTATTTACCTAACAGTTCTATTCTGAAAGTTAAAAGGAAATTATACATAAGAAACATGTACAGGAAAATATTAATAATGTTTTCCTCCTAACCAACATTTAGAAAGGATACAATGTATCAAAAAAAGAAGTTGCATAAATAAAACCAGAGCATAGAGATGGGAGGATCTATTGGAGGATATGATACAGAAACTTCTAATAAAATTTCACGTGCTCAAATAGAAAACAAGAATATGAAAATACAGAAAAATAAGGGAACTGCAAAAAAAGTATTTAAATATGTGTGACAAACTTTTACTGTTTTAATAATGTAAAACATACTTAACAAAAATAAATACTACTAATAAAGTAAAAATAGATGATTTCTCTCAAGTATCAAACTTCCGTGACAGAACCATTTCATTCATGTGCTTAAGTAGAATAGTGTTTCAGGTGATTGTTACTTTTTTGTGACTCCCGCTCCCAGAAGCATAATTGCTCTGACCTTGGCTGTAGAATATGCATTCTGCCATTTAGGGCGCTTTCCTCTATATTCATTCATCAAGTATTTATTACTCACCGCGAGGTGTGAGGCAGTATGCTAGAAGCAATTTTGTCTTTTCTGCATGATGGGCATTATTGGGACTTGATTAGGATAGAGCTGGAGGGTTTATTTAAGGATCTTATAATTAGATTTCATTTGAGCAGAGGGTATGAGAAAGACCCAACCTTTTAAGATTTGAATATGTTGGATTTGAGCAGAGTCCCAAGGACCCCTCATTGGTGGCCACCCATACCCACTGCCCCGGTAAGTTTTGGAATTCGTGCTGGGGAGGTAGGCAAATAGCCCTGAACATTGGCCAGGAGTAAATCATCCCCACTGTTCAAGATTTGTGGATGTCCTGGCTAGGAAAAAATGGGTTTGGTAATTTTAGAGGAAAAGATAAAGGTCAAACTAGACGTACAGGGAAGAGAGGTGTACTGGGCAACGGGCATACCTCACGTGGAAACGAGGAACTATTTTAAGGTTGCACTTTGACCAAATGTAATACTCTAAAGAGATGTGATAATCCTTTGCTGGCTAAATACCTAAAATGACTTTCTAATTACGCAGGTAACTTGGAAATCTGACAAAATACCACATCAGGTTAAAGAGAATCTAAGGAGATATTGTTATCAGCCCACGGTGCTCCCAGCTGGGAACTGAGAGATCAGGTTATGTATTTGCTGCTTTCGATTACTTAGGCCATTGCACGTGATCAATAGTTCGAATAATGAGCACTGCACAATATTACTCTTGTGTCCAGAGTTCACAGCACCATGCTGGCACTACCTGTCAACCTTTACGACATTTATGTGTTGTATGGAATATGTGGTTTTGTATCGTCCTATTTCATCAAACAGCTAAATGTGAATGGAGAAATGCCTTTGTTGGATAAGGACTACTTCGCAGTAAGGAATAAACACAGAAGAGGTCATGTCTGCTGATCTCCACTCTTCTCTTCTCCAGTCCATACATTCCCTTCAAGATAAACACTCAATGGTGAAGGATTCAATATTCAATTTCCTTCTAGCTTTTTTACAAGATCACTTAATTGAACTCTCATTACAGGTGCAACCAATTCTTTTTCAATTTGTAGCTGAAAATTGCCATAGCACACAGATTTTGGCCATATTTTAATGAAGCCTTTTATTAGAGCAGTGGCTCCTACTGCCACGTGTGAAGGAGCTTTCAGATTTTCCATTAGAGGCCATGCTTTGGATAGGTTTATAACTTGGAAGTAAACCTTTTCGTCAGGTTGAAATAGGGCAAAAAAGATTTTAGCTTTAAGAGTACTTTGTTATTATATAATAATAAATCAATTTTCCTTCAAGATCAGAGTGCAATAACAATTTTCTTCCAATGCTATCTCCTTGTATTTCTCTAGGTTTATATAAATGACCACCTTTCGCACATTTATATATCCAGAAAGCATTCGTTTGGGGTCAGGGAAAAGGGTTCAAGAGTAAGGCAGTTGAACATTTTGTGCATGATGCTAATGCAATAACCATAAAGGCCAGTTGGATTTTGCACTGAGGAGAATGCCTGTACCAAAGGCACAGACTGCATCTCCAACACAGGCAGCTTTCTCAAAGATACGTTCTGCTGGTCACCCAGGGACTGGACAAGTGTATGTGGGTGGTTCTGAACAAACCTCTCACCACTAACTGAAAAACTACTGAGGGGCTAGGTCCCAGGAATGAGGGTCAGTATGATGATTTGAACAAATGAAAGACAGTTCCCTGTGTAAATGACAACACCTTCACTTTCATAAGGGAACTTTTTCTTACAGTTCAGGTTGATGCATATAGAATCTTAAAGGGAATGGCTTTTGATTTCAGGTTTCTGCTCCATACTCTTTACGACTAAGCAGGAAACTGAAAATGATTACTGGGTCACCAGAAAATGCCACAGAGCCTAAATGAACGCATAATTTTATCTCTTTAAACACACAACGCAAACATACACGTGCACTCACACATACACAAAACAGTAATCCCTTTATTTTTGGCAAAATCTCTACCAATTGTCGCAATTTGTTGCATTCTTTCCTACATACATAAGCTTGAGGAATTTAAATTTTTTTAAGTCATTCAGGATTGGAGTTAGTGATGGTGCTTTTTAAAGTATAAATTTATGCACCATATCTCTTTTGAAGGATATGTATTTTATTGGATGCATCTGAATTAAATAGCTTCCACAACTAGTACAACTAGTCCTGATTACTGCTGTTGGCACCTGAATAATTATCATGGTTGTTGCTAGACCTTATGTTTGCTGTGTTCTTTCATTCCTTTTTACGTATCATGAGACTGTCTTTCAGTCTCAGCCATCATAGGTACCTTCTTTAACATAAATTGGCTGGGATTTTAAAGCATCATTTAACCACAACAAAAACCCTTTTTACTTCCTGACAACCCAGAAAAATGGATTCTTCTAAAGGGAAACAGATTGCTTTAAAAATGACATGTCACAACTAAATGGTCATGCCACAGAGCTTTATAATAAAAGGTATTAACCCCTTGGGCTTCCTACACTGACCTCTATTTTGCTCTCTTTGTCACAGTCTCTACTAAAGCAGTGGCAAGTAGCTGGCTAGAGGCTACAGTCATGCAGAAAGAAAGGTCAGAGAGGCAAGGTGGCTGCAAAGATGGGCAACTCCCTTTCCTCCCCCTCCCAATAACCATCTTGTCATTCTGCTTACAGGCAGAGCTCCTCTTGCATATATGCAGCTCTGAAAATTATGCTTATTATTGCCATGATCTCAAAAAGGCAAATTATTATTATTATTCATTCTCATGGCCTACTTTTACACTGAACAATTATGACTTCAGATGAGAAATAACAGTTTCATGTCAAAATGCTCATACATTTATGGAAATACATAGCTGTCATTCTGCATAAAATTAGAAGCCTTCAATTTTCATTTCAAAATCATTCTGCATGTAAATAGTGAATACAAACAAAAAACTTCTAAAGCTGGTTGGAAATGTAGTATTCAACCCTAATAACAGAAAGTTTCCAGCCAAAGCAGTTATTTAACAACTAAATCATGATAACCCTGTCTTTGTGCATGTCTCGTAAATGATGAGTTGTCAATAGTTCATATTCAAATGACGGAGGGTAACAAAATGAGAACCTCTGTGCCTTGGTTTTAATTGGGATATTGCAGAGTTGAAATACTCCTAAAAATCTAATGCCTTCTTCAAAATTTATAAAAAAATTATGTAGATATATAATTTATGTAGAAAAAAAAACATACTTTACAATAAACATTCCCTGATCTGTTATTTTAGATAGAAGTTCTGGGAAATTGAAAATTATATTAATAAAATGTCATATTGTACATTTGTTATATGTTTTAAAAATTAGCATATATTAAAATAAGCATAAAAAAATTTGTTCACTGTTACTTAGTTTATGATGTTTTAAAAGCACTTCAGTATCTTATTATGCTTTAGGATATCTATTATTAAGACTTGGAGGTTCACATATGCCTGTAATTGAGAGTCTTGGGAATACAACAGAGTATTGTAATACACAAAGATTTTATTACCTGCCTCATGTGTATGAATCATATATACCAACATGTTCTACTGTCACTCACAATAGGCATTTCCCATTGATGCTAAATATCCTTATTAAGAAATGGATTACAATTAGAATATCAGTTAAAAGTCATTTAGAAAGTTCCAATTAAAGTTCATAAATTATTTCCTTGAAAAGAACCCATATTTTAGTGATAGAAGTGTTTTTTTCTTTTAATGCTGTTTTTGTTGTCCAACCTTCTGAGTAAAAATTTTACAAATATAGATTGATAAAGCTTGGAAAGCTTCCTTCCAGAGTTGGTTATTTTTAGAAAGCAAAAATGTGTTTCACTAGCATTTTTTAAAAATGATTTTGATATAATCCCATTTGTTTATTTTTCCTTTGGTTGCCTGTGCTTTTGAGGCCATATTCATAAAGTCTGTACTCAATCAGCAAAAGAAACAATTAACAGATTGAAAAGACAACCAACAGAGTGGGAGAAAATATTTGCGAAATATACATCTGACAAAGGATTAATATCCAGAATATACAAGGAACTCAAACATGTTAACAGCAAAAAACCAAGCAACCCAATTAAAACATGGGCAAAAGTACTGAGTAGGCATTTCTCAAAGGAAGATATTCAAATGGGGCAACAGACACATGAAAAAATATTCAACATTACTAAGCATTCAGGAAACACAAATCAAAACCACTTTGAGATACCATCTCACTCCAGTTAGGATGGCTAATATCCAAAAGACTGAGAATGATACATGCTGGTGAGGATGCAGAGAAAAAAGAACCCTCCTACACTGTTGGTGGGGCTGCGAAATGGTGCAGCCTTTATAGGAAATGGTTTGGAAGTTCCTCAAACAACTGCAGATATATCTACCATATGATTCCACTGCTGGGTGTTTATATATACATATATTCAAAGGGATACCTGTACTCCCATGTTTATTGCAGTGCTACTTACAATAGCCAAGAATTGGAACCAGCCTAAATGCCCATCATTGGATGAGTGGATAAGGAAAATGTGGTATGTCTACACAATGGAATACTACTCTGCTATTAAACAAATGAAATACTACCATCTGCAGCAATATGGATGGACTTGAAGAAAATTATATTAAGTGAAATAAGACAGACACAGAAAGATAAATACTGTATGTTCCTACTTATTTGTGGGAACTATTAAAAATAAATACATAAACAAATAAACAGGGGGAGGAGGAAAGAAGACACAACAATCACAACAATTCCTTGAACTTGTTAAGACAAGTGAACAGATATAATGTTTGTTGATGGGGGGTGGGTAGAGGGAGAGAGGAAAAAGAAGAATTGGTAAAGAGACATGAAAATCAACTACATTGTACATTGATAAAATAAAATAAAATGATAGTGTTTAAAACTAACTATGGAAAATCAAAATTAAAAGTATCCTAAATAGCAACATTATATATTGGATAAATTATAAGTCAAGAGACTCTTGTTAGAAATTGGCCCCTAATTCGCTGTGGCCCTTCAGTGAATCACTTAGTTTTCAAAATATTAGTGAGGTGAAGAGTTGTAATTGAATAACATTTTTCAAACCTCTTCCAATTCTAATACTTAAAACATTTACTTGATGTTTTAGACAAAATTTACTAAACATTTTTTTTTCATGATCACTGAAAAGGATACATTCATGCTTTATCTGCACTTTGACTTTACAACCAAATGTTTAGACACAGTGGTGAAAAAAGTCAGTACAAAAATTGAGAATAGAAGCTTGTGATCTGAATTCTGAACTCTTTAGACTTCCAGAAACATTGTGATCCAAGAAATAGAGCTAGAATCCCCTCAATAAAAGCCTTTTTCTTGTGATCAAGTGATCAAGCCCTGAGACTAAGAAAGGTAGATATCTCCACTCTTGAAGAGTGTCTACAAAGCTTTCAAAATGAACATTATTTAAGGACTGCAGAGGTCAGGTAAGAAATGCACTTTGTCTCAAATGAGATGAATAAGCCACACCTTAGAAAAATTAATGGTAATGATGAACACTGTCTATTCGAATTTGGATTTACAGGCTGAAAGCCAAACACCTCAAAATTGTTTCTTATGACAAAGTGCAGAGAAATTTTATCACTGACAAATTGTGAAATCTAATCAGATAGCCTTATTTTTTAAAATACATTTTTCCTTGAACTCTCTTATATTTAGTCTATTTTATAGAATAAAGGGAATAGTAACATGGGGTGATTGCAAAGGCATGTGGTGCCTTTTTATTGGTTTCAGTGGTCTCTGGTCATGCACATATTATACATCCTATGGAATCATGAGGCTACTTTTTTTCTGGGAATTGCCTGAGTTGAAACACCAGAGTGATATTTATATAAGTGTAGTATTTCACCAGTTATTTTGATTTTTATACTCACCTATATTTTAGATTTGATCAGTAAAATGCCTTGTTAGAATTATTTTTACTTTTAAAATATTTTGTCATATACAGTGTGAGTGCTCAGTTTATAATTTAAGACCTATAGACATCCTGAGAGCCAGAGAGATGCCTGTATTTGCCCCACCTCAAATATTCTTTATCTTCATAACAAAAGAAAAATAGTAAAATTGATGAAACTGTTGATTAAAAATGTAAAATGCATATTAGAGTGTTTCTAGGTTTAAAAAGGCAAACTTTTTCTTTTTACAAATTAACTTTTTTTGCAATTAAAAAGTGATGCTTACATAACAGTGAATTTGAGGACTAGAAAATGAAAAAATGTTCTCTCCATAATGCAAATAATCTTATACTTTTGAAGTATTTATTTTACTTTTTTCATGAATGTCTTCCTTTTGAATAGCTGTAATCATATTGTTTCCCCATTTTATATGCTGATTTTTCATTTATCAGTATAGAATAAACGTTTAGTCATAATCTTACCTGGTCCTAGTGACCAGTGTTTGTACTGCTTGCATAATAGTCTGAGTGAATGTACCATAATTTCTCTGTTGAAGGACCTCTAGATGGTATGTAATATGTCTGTTTTAAATAACGCTGAACCTAACATCCTAAAATGTAACTTTCCTCATATAGAATTCTAATAGAGTCTTTGTTAAAGAAATATTGGCACAAATAATGTTATTATGTGCCTGGTTCCTGATACATATTTCCAATTACTTTCTAAGTGTTTTTTAACCAATCAAAGTGCAATTAGTAGTGTAAAAGTTATTATTATTTAATCATTGTGAATTTGGGGATTGGAAATAGAACTTTAATGTCATTTCGAATTACATTTCTTGAAATACAAGAGAGGTTACATTTTTGTAGATTTATTTATTAATTGTATTCTTATAATTATCACTTCTTTGTCCATCTGTCTTCTGGGTTTTAACATGTTTCCGTTATTTATGAATTCTTCACGTAATGAAGATTTGTATTATTTTTCACATTTGCAGAAAGTTTTGCCTTAAGTTTTTAGTTTTCCTTCTCTGCACTTTATTTCTGCTGTGTGTTGTCTCTGTTTCCTGATTTTTGATGTTCAGTTGTTTAAAAATATTCAAGTGTTTAGCTGAATATTTAGTGAATTGATAAGGGTGACATTATAAATCATATTTCCTTTAGGCACTTATTTCTTAGCAATGTATTGAATGACCTTCCTTTTTATTAATCATTTATAATCCTTATTTTTTATATATTTGATGTAGTAATATATCAAATTCTTATATGTATCAGGATCTATTTCTAGCCTAACTATATGGCTCTGACTATTTTTACTATTTAGTTTTACAATATCTTAAAGATTTTTCCTCGTCTTTATACTCCAGTATAGTAGTGAAAATAAATGATTTAAAAGCAATTATTTTTACAACTATCAACTGTATTTAGCACAGATGCTTTGAGTTTCATTTATATAAGGTTCTTCAAACGAGCTAGGCAGATATTATGTATTTATGAAAAAATGACAGAATACAGTATATGAGTAATGTTCTAAATTATGTAGAATCAATTATAAAAATACATTAAATAATAAAATTAAGAGTAGGGACAAAGTGTGTACGATAGAACTTCAATGCAAAATATTAATATTTGAAAGATTCCTCAGAGAAGACCCACAAGATCTATGGAGATGGTGATATTTTAGGTGAACCATACCACATTGATTTCTACAGTTTACAAATGTCCCTCAATATTTATATGTAGAAATATAGTCACCAATGTGATACTATTAACTGGTGGGGACTTCAACATGTGAATTAGTCATGAAGGTAGATCCCTCAAGGATGGGATTAGCACCTTATAAAAGGACTTAAGGGGGTTGGTCCCTTCTTTCCATCCCTTCTGCCACTTGAGAACACAGTGTTCATCCCCTCCAAAGGATGCAGCAAGAAGCAGGGAGCATCCCTCCCAGACACTGAGCTTGAGGGCACCTTGATCTTGGACTTCCCAGCCTCCAGATCTGTGAGAAATCAATTGCTATTGTTTACAAATTACCCAGTCTATGGATTTCATTATAGGGGCACAAATGGACTAAGACACTGGTAGATTACATATGTATTCATCTGATTTTAATTTCTATGGGGTAAATATAGATAGAGTCTATAAATATATAGATATAGATGCCTATGTATATGCATACGTAGGGAACTTTCTTTTAGTTTCCTTCATACATTATGGGTATGTGTGAGTGTAAAAATTTCAACTCATCCCAAAGTGTGTAGGTCCTTAAGAAGTAACCTAAATCAGTACATTCCATCATCCACTGTCAACAGTGTATTAGCAGATACTACAGAAAGTGTTAAATTTATTCTTTCTACTTGAAGATCACTATGAACAGATGTAGGACACACCATAAATCTGAAATCACCTAAATTCTTACTGTGCCTCATTAAAAATAGCATATAAGAATAAAACTACAGAAATGGAAATTAGGCACTAGGAAACAAAGTCAGAAACTGCAGTTGATCCTTTCTGGTTTTTCTGTCTTACTTTTACTTTCTAAAAAATATTTATTTATAGTGTTAACTCCCCAGACAATCCTTGTCAATTACAGGACAGAGAATTGCTCTCAAACGCTACCTACATTAGTAAGACATTGCAAACAAGAGTTTTGGGTAGGCACTAGAAAGGGCAAGCAACATCCCAAGATGATTTAGTTGCCAATGATTCTTTTGATTAAAAAAGAAAGGATGTCAGTAAGAAATCTTTAGTTTGCCCTATTTTAAATGCAAAAGAGAAATATATGTTCAAAAGGGAGGATAATTTATTATGATTGGCTATTGCTTTTCAAAGAAAGAGTGAAAACACTGGAAAAACAATTTTTCATGTGAAATATCAGTGTGCATGTGTTCCATTACTATTACTACAATGATAGAACTTTCATATTTAAAGGTCATAGAATTCTAAAAAATATTTTTTCTTTTAACCAAAACTAATAAAATAATTATTTTGAAAATATTATGGCCTTGAATGTCAACATGAACAATTACAAATCAATATATATAGTAGAGGGGCTCAAATAATAAATTGGTAATGACACACTGTATACATATTTCAAAACATCATGCCGTACACCACAAATATATGCAATTTTTATCTTTCTATTAAAAATAAACAAATAAAAGTGAGAGTAGAGTTATAAAATTTTTAGAAAAAGTCTACATTTGAATTTTTTTGTTTTTACATTCTAGCTTGCAGAGTCAACTACATAATTTACATATAAGCTATATCTTTCTTCAGTTATGTATCATGTGATTAAAGCTAAAGTTATTCCAAAAATTTTGTGGTTCCATTTAAGTTAGTTGTTTACCTAAACTTATTATTTTTAATGTTGATCTATTTTCATGAGAAAGAAAATCTCTTGAGATTATCATACATACCAGTAGGTTTAAAAAATGAGAAAGAAAAAAGAACTATATTTACTTATAGCACATCACCATAAAGAAATTAAATCTAAACAAAATCCAAAGAATTTATATGTCCAAATAATGGTCTGTCTGCAAAATAATAGTCTGATGCTAAAAGCATTTTAAAACACACTTGAGAAATACTTTCAAGAATCAATGCACATGAAATCATGTTTCTGGTCATGGCCAAGTGGCTCCTACTGGAACTGTCCCATAGATGACAACAAAAAATTCTGGAAAATATGAAAAACTCTCTGAAGACACTGGACAAAAACAGGCAGATTCCAGAGGGAGATTCACACACATTTAGAAGGACATAACAGAATTCAGAGTCTCTACAATGTATCATTCATGATGGCCAGGCTATAAACCAAATTACATTTTAAAAACAGAAAAACATGATCAATATTCAATAAAACAGGCAACTAATGGAAACTGATTCTAAAGTAACACAAATATTGAAATGAGCAGGCAAGGATTTTAAGCAGTTATGGTAACTATGCTCAAGGATGTAAGGGAAACTACTCTCATTGTTAATGCAATATGTCTGGTAAATAAAATGCACTGGTAAATAAAAGCTATTTTAAAAATGAGCTTTTTAAGACTGAATAGTATAATATCTGAAATAAAATTTCAGTGGATGAGATTAACACCAGATTGGAGATGGCAAACGACTCAGTGAACTTGAAGATATATCAATAGAAATTATTCAGTCTGAAGAACAGAGAGAAAAAATATTGAAGAATCAGTTTACATGGACTCTCTAAAACATTTCTGATGGGAATGTCAATTGCTACAACTTACTTACGACAACAATGTGGAGAGTCAAAAGGTATAAACATCCATACAACTATTGACTTAATAGAGGAGCTGTAAAAAATAGTACTGAGTTCGCCTATACCCTTGACACAGGTTCCCTTTAGGATAACATTTTATGTAACCACAGCCCATTTATCAAAACTAAGAAATTAACCTTTATGCAATACTATTAACTAAAGTACAGAATTTATTCAAGTTTCTGCAGTTTTTTTTCCCCACTAACATTTGTGTGTATGTGTGTGTGTGTGTGTGTGTGTTCCAAGAGTCAATCCAAGACCCTGCATTACATTTAGTTCTCATGTCTGCTTAGTGTTCTCCAATCTCTGATGGTTCTCAGTCTTTCATTGTCTTTTATGTCCTTGACACTTCTGAATAGTATTGGTCAGTTATTTCACAGGCTGTCCCACGATTAGGGTATCTGTAATGTTTACTCATAAACAGACTGAGTTTAGGTATTTTGGGGAAGGATAACAGAGAAGTGTCGTGCTTTTGAGGCTCATAAGAATGCTAATGGTGATTTTCTGTTTTCCTCATTCTTTCTATATTTATTTATTGAAGTTCTTCTGTAAGAAAGAGTTGTCACTTTACCCCGTTTACATATTTATTCACTTATGTGTTTAGTCAGTATGGATGCATAGATATTTATTTTAATTGGGGGATATATCATCAAAATTTATTTATTTTATTTTTTTACTTATGCTATTTCTATTAAGTTGCTCCAACTTTGGCCTTTGGAAACTCTTTCAGTTTAACTCCTACAGCTTTTCAATACGCTCTATTTCTTTTTTCTTAGCACATTTTTATTTTCCTGCAACCACAAGGTGCTCCACGCTCATCTTATGTTTTCCTGCCCCAGCTCCAGAATCATATAATAGCTTTTAAAATCACACTATTCTTAGCAAAGTTCCATATTTCTCTTATCGCAGTGTAAACCAACAATATCCCTTTCAAAATTTCTAATTACTGTTGAATTTTAGGATTCTTATTAATTATTCTGAATTGCAAGAATTGTTTCAATTTGATAAATGCAAAAAACACAAAAAAACACAAACACAAAAACAAACAAACAAAACCCCTCCTGAACATTGTTTTAATTAGAATTAATTAATCCTTGCTAATTTTAAAATATAAAATGAAACTCACCCAAATGTTTTAAACCATGTTAGATAAATATTCAGTGTTTAAGTTCCTAAGGGGAAAAAGCACTTTGTC
This sequence comes from Cynocephalus volans, assembly GCF_027409185.1. NCBI lineage: Eukaryota > Metazoa > Chordata > Mammalia > Dermoptera > Cynocephalidae > Cynocephalus > Cynocephalus volans. The sequence continues at coordinate 98,575,167 of NC_084460.1, read as the reverse complement.
AAAGCTAATTGACCTGTTCTGACTCACAATCACCACAAATGCGATGTCAAAATTACCACTTCTATAGCCGGCATAACCTACTGTTCAAAAATTATACATCTTGTTTCCTCTTAGGAACCCCTACCAACTTGACATTTCTTAATATGTTCCCGCCTTCCAGGGGAATCAGTCTGATTTTTCAGCTCTTTATCACTGTTACTATACTTAGAATCTTATCATATTCATCAATCACTCTCTTCAGTTTTAAAATTTTCTCAGGGATTTTTTCTTGAGAGTCTTTTAAGCTTTTAAAGTCTTGAGAGTCTGTTAAGCTTTTAAAACTCTTATCTACCCAAGCCTGACCTGCTCTAAACTCTTTGTAAGCATCTCCTAAGTTCTTACTAGGTAGTTAGATTTCATTTACAAAGTCATATCTGAGGTTTTGCTTCCTAATCATACGAAAATAAAAATCTGTCATTAGATTAGATAAAATGTTCAATTGAAGTACTGAACTCTCGCTAGAGCTTTAGGGAAGGAGCTTCCTTACATCTAGGGTCTCTATCCTGTTAATATTATAAAACCAGTTTAAAGCATAACTCCGTAAAAAAGCATGCTATTATTAGAATTTTTTTTTGACTGAAGATTTAAAATCACAATACTTTTTTTCATTTAAAAAAATAGTGGTTACATTTTTGTTTAAAGTTGTTTGGAATAAAAAAATAAGTCTTGCTACATTAATTTGCAGTTGCTAGTGCAATGTTCAATATGTTTATTTTACTATCATATTATTGCCTTGCATTTGCATTGTGTTTCACAGCTTAAATTTAATGACTTCTGCATGTATTATTACATCTGATGCTTTAAAGAAATCTTGAAGTGCAGTGGTGTTTACAACTAGTTACAGATTTCTTCATTCCTTCTCTACTTCTACTGCTTCATCTGACTACCCTATTTTTTTTTTCTTTTTCTTTTTTTTGAAAAAAGGGGGAGAGAAATCTTTTTATAGAAAGCAGAATAGGTATTTTTATTATACCCAGGCTCCAGATACCCATTCTGCCTGGCAAGTGAGTTTCCAACCGCAGTCAGAAGGAGCTGGAAATCAATTTCACTAGTAGAACTAACAATTGCCATAGCTTATTAAGTTCTCTACTGACCCACCAAAACACACATTCTGTGCCAGAATGGTCTAACACCTTCCTGCTGTTCCTTGCAATGGTCATGTGCTAGATGGCAAAGTCTGAAAGGAAGTAAAGAGGCTTATGAAAAATTTCTTGCTCTGCTACAGGATAATCAAGGGGATATGGTTTTTATCCCCAATACCACTTTGCCTTTGACAACCAAAAGCCTAAAGATCTTCTAGAGTTACTAAACATAACTAGCTGAATTCCCTATAGTGCACATCCTCTCCTAAGCACTTCAGAAATCCATTAATTATTAAACGCAATTGTCTTAGGGCTCTGGTTAGGTTTTCTTTCTTTAATCACAGATTACTCCCTCCTTTCCACCACTTTGCAAACTCACAGCACTAGTCACGAAGGGAAATGATCAAGAAATGGGATAGATCTGTGCAAATTTATTACCCCAAATGCACATTCTCCTTGGTGGTCTCAAATCCTAAGCTTTTTATACAGTGGATATCATGCTATTATTGCTCTAAGAAAGGGATTCTTCAGTCTGTGAACTTAGATGAGAAAAAAAAATTACATGTTTATCATCACTAACCTCTAACTGAAATTATTCATTGTCTTTCATTTTGAATGTAGAAAATAAACCACAGTAGTATTAGCAGTATGTGTGACTTTGTCATCAATAGAAATCACAGGTATTTTCATATCACATTATTATAGATATCCCAAAATATTATTTAGACTCATCAGTGCTTTGAAATTAGATGCTCTTGCTAGACATTATTATTCACTGTGTTAATAAGAATGCCTATATGACCTTAAGCCTTCCATGTAAAAAAATATTTTGATAACTGTATTTCTGTAACATTGGTTTCCTTTGTAATTTTATATATTTTATTTTATGCACTTAAAACATCATTTTGAGAAGGAATCTACAGGATTCTTTAGACTGCCAAAGTAGTCTGCAGCACAGAAAGCATTAAGAACCCAGCTAAAAGGGAAAGGCTGACAGCTCAGTCACCCTTGAGGGTAAGGGTACGAAGTCTTTTGACTGCCCAAGAGTGTAGGATAGGCACTGTATGAGTTTGCCAGTGCTGCCATAAGAAAATACCACAGACTGGGTGGTTTAAGCAACAGAAATTAATTTTCTCACAGTTCTGGAGACGGAGAAGTCTGAAATCAAGGTGTCAGCAGGTTTGGTTTCTTCTGAAGCCTTGGCTTATGGGTGGCCACATCTTTACCATGTCCTGCGTGGTAGCCCCTTGGTTTACATGTTGTCTGTATCATAATCTCCTCTTATAAGGATAGCAGTTACATCAGATTAGGGCCCACACATATGACCTTATTTTACCTTAATTGATTTTTTAAAAGTCCTATCTCTAAATCCAGTCACATTCTGAAGTATTGGGGGTTAGGATGTTACTACATGACTTGTGGGGAAATAATTCAGCCCATAACAGTCACTGTCCAAAGTCTCTGATTTAAGAGACAAAATGTGCAGCTGAAGGAAGAAAATGCCATGTCTTAAACCATGTGATAACAATTAAGGGACCAAATTTTGCAAATGATCAGGCCATTCTAACTTGAACGAGAAACTACTCCAAAAATGTTTGCGAAATATGTAAACCATCTTCTGCAAATAAAAAAATTCTACATTAAAATACAATAAGAATTGTAAATAATTTATTGTTCTGTATACATAAAAAGCAAACAAATCTAGAATTACAAATGGCTCTCTCTTTTAAATAGCTTATATTTAAAACTTTAAGGAGTTAAAGTTAATTTTTCTTATACTGTGATACAGTTTGGATATGTTTTCCCCCCCAAAGGTCATGTCAAAATCTGATCCCCAATGTGGCAGTGCCGGGAGGTGTTTGGGTCATGGGGGCGGATCCCTCATGAACATGTTAAAGCTCTCCCTGGGTGGGAGAGGTAGTGAGTGAGTTCTCGCTCTATTAGTTCTCATGAAAGCTGGTTGTTCCCTCCCTCTCTCTCCTGCTTTCTCTTGCCATGTGATCTTCTTGCACCTGCTGGCTGCCCTGCCATTTTCTGCCATGAGTTGAAGTAGCCTGTAGCCCTCACAAGATGCCACTGTCCCAGAATCGTGAGCCAAATAAACCTCTTTCCTTTACAAATGACCCAGTCTCAGGTGTTCTGTTATAGCTACACAAAAAACAGACTAACACCTACTGATAGAAAAATTTCTTTAAAAAACCATCTTCTTACCTTAAAAGTACAATATTTTAAAGTCCGTCATACAGCATCCCTGAATTTAGCAAGTAGTTACTGACTTTCTTAATGTGCCAGACACTGCCGTCCTTGGGTGTTGGGCACATTTCACAGAAATGACTGTGTGTGTGACATCATGTCATCAGACTCTAAGATTGTCTTACTTCCTCTTTCGCCTACTTTTTCTATATCCCCTCTGTGTCCCCCTATGTGAAATAAAGAATGAAAAGCAAAACTACCAAAATGGGGGTGGGGGGAGGTTCATTTTTCAGATGAAAGCCCTTTGTGTTGATAAATAAACTATAGATACTGTGTGAGATTAAAAGCTTTAAACCCACTTCAAAACTACCTTTAGAGAAGCCAAATGGAAACTGAACACTAAAATCCTTGAAGCAGGCTGCGGGGCCTCAATTGGAAAGAAAATCTGTCATTCTGATAGCCCTGAAGCTACTTCAGCGCACCCCAAACACTGAAGAATCCTCTGAAGTGGGGTCTCTGTTTAGTCTCAGGAACTAAGGAGCTTCAGGGCGCATAGCATGTGTGTTAACACACCTAGGTCGAAAGACTTCTACAGAAGTAGTAGGAGAAATACAAATTTCCTTTTTTAAAAAACCCTTATTTTGTCAACACATCATTGGATAAATCCAGTGGTCATTTAGGCATTTTCCCAGTGCCTGCAGAGATAAAGGGAAGGTGTCAGAAAAGCCATTTGTCATTCTAGATGTTTTTGCTCCTTTTTAGTTCAGACTATACTGCAGTCGAAATCACATTTGTTCAATCACTAGCACAGGCCTACACTAGGGACACATTAGAGACCATTCCATTGCCCACATGCTCAATTTAGAATAAATGGCTAGTCAGTCAGTCAGTCAAATCAAATTGTCCTTCTGCCTGTTTAGCTTAGACACATGCCAGCCACAGCCCAGGGTACTGCCTAGGCCAGTCCACTGTAGGGAGGTAGCTACCAATGCCCTTGCCCACAAGATGCACGCTGTCCTGTCTGGTTACCCACCTGCCCTCACTGCAGCCAGCACCGCCTCACCTACCCGTGGTGGATCATCCAACCAGCTTTCATTCATTTAAGTTATAACCAAAAGGGCTATTCAATAATTTATTTCTTCAGTTAAATTCCAGTTAACTGCCAAGAGTGTTTGAAAATGAAAGGCCCTACAGATAATAAATACTTCATATCTTATTTAAATTTCACCCAAGTTTTAAATAATTCCTATATACTAAGCAATGTTCTAAAATTTCCTGGCTGAATCAAGACAATGATTGGACATCTCACACATGACCCAAAGCACCAAGGCATGATCCTATGGCCTCTGTCTAGACCATTCTACCAGATGAAAAGTTACAAGGGCAGTAACACGCAGGCTCAACGCAGTTGGGAGTTTGTCTTCATGTCTTATCAAGACTGTGTTTCAGGCATGGTCCTATTGTACCATTTCTGGGTTTCAGGGATCATATATACTTTTAGCCACTAGTAGAGCTACAATCTCTTCCAGAGAATTAAAAACAGTGTTCTGTCTCCAACTGATTTTTAACTGACAGTGAGATATTTTAATTCAGGCAACTTTTACTGAGATCCTCTTAGGTGCCAAGAATTTTGCAAAGTCCTAGGGAAACAAAGATCAAGATAAGATCTTTCTGCCTCTGGTGGTTCCTCAATGTAAAATCCTCACTGAGTAAACATTTAATTTCACACTTTCCCTTATCACTGAAGGCTAATACAAAAAACATGAAGACTGTTTTTGTCTCTCTTGAAAAAGTGCATATTTTCAACTATATTCCAGCTTGACACATTCTTCAATTCAGAACCAGGTAATTCTCTCATCCTGGGTGCTCCTTCATTGGACAGTCAAAACAAACGAAAACACTTCCCTTTTTGCTGCAACTGTCAAAAAGCTCTGAGCAAAATTCAGTGATAAATTTTTTATCTAAAACGATCTTCTTGGTCTTATTTGTTTTTCTAGTTCTTTTACATTTTCCATGCTGCCTCAAACTAAGCAAGTATTCATTCTTTGAACAAATAGTCATTAAACACCAAGAGGTGAAATGTACTTTATTAAATTTTTGCAAAGATGTGGTCCTGAGTTTCATGAAATTTATAGTTTTTGGTTTTGAAAGGAGAAGTAAATATACAGACATGCATTTATTTAAAAACTGGGATTTAGGGGCCGACCCCATGGTGCACTCGGGTGAGTCCAGCGCTTGGGAGCGCAGCGGCGCTCCCGCCGTGGGTTTGGATCCTATATAGGGATGGCTGGTGTGCTCACTGGCTGAGCGCTGTTCGGATGACACCAACCCAAGGGTTGCGATCCCCTTACCAGTCACAAAAAGACAAAAAAAAAAAAAAAAAAAAAACCTGGGATTTAAATAAAAATAATGGCAAAATATAATTATGTAACTTAGTAACAGGACTGAGGATATCCATGGTAACATGTATATTAATTATTATAGTTATCTGATACTAAAGTAAGGATCTCTACTAAAACCTTGGAGTACTTTCTCTGAATATACCTTATGATAATCTAGCATGCTTCACTCAATGAAATGCATTTGTACTGGTCAGTATTTCCTCTCTTCCAGCCTCTCGATCTATTGCTGAACATCACGGCTAGCAATGAAGTCAGCCCTGTCTAGAACAAAAGACTTTCTTTCAAATGCGTGCTCAATTTATCTGAATCAAATTCCTCTGCCTGCTGGAATTCTTGATACAGTCTGAAATTGTAATTTGTCCTCTGTTGAGCATCTGATGCAAAGTACAACAAAAATACCAAAGAGATGATGAATTAGAACCTTGTTTGTATGAGATATATTGTTTAAGATATATGTGTATATACATATAAGTGTGCATATGTATTATATATATTAATATGTATAATATGCATATATATGTATATGCACCCTCTCCAGACCATTCTATCAGCTGATAGTAACAAAAGTTGTAATGTACACATTTAAAAATGTACATATATTACTGCTTTTGTTACTTATCAATATAACTGCTTTTTATATAAATATCACTGCTTTATTCATATATATGTAACTGCTTTTGTTACTTTTCATCTGGTAAAATGGTCTACAGAGAGGCCTTATATATGTATATTATATATATTTTAAAAAATATATAGTACATACACACAAACATACACACACATATCCCAGCAAAAGCTAGTAAAAAGAGTAGATATGTAAGTGGGAGGAAATGTTCTCTCTTGTGCTATCTGCCTCCCAATCTCTTTGAGGGTTTCTTGTCCCACATCAAGGAGCCTGTGTTTACATTGATGTGGTCACATTAGGGAACTCACTACCATCAAATGTGGCTTTCTACAGACAGACATTTTCATCTGTTTCCTGTTTAAAACATAGAAAACAAATTCTCTTAAAGGTAGATTCTGGGTATGAATTTAAAGAGAACCTTCAGTTCTTACAATGAAAGATTATAAATTCCTGATGTCCAGGAAATAAAAGCAAACAACCTTTTCCATAGGCTATTAGTTACCACACATATGCAATCCTAAATACTATCATTTCACAAAGTTAAACATTACTTATCATTTCCAATAAATTTATGGATTTTCTTTACTAATACGTAAAGAAACTTATGTGTAGAACTTGTTTTAAAGTCATATTAATTCCTGTGTTAAGAAAAACAGTTCATTTTTATCAAGTATGAAAAATTACTAGTTGAAAGGGATTACTTTTATTTTTTCTTACATCTGATAATTTCAATAGCAGTGCATGATTCTGTCATTTAAACTACAAGGTTTGGATTTAATGCTATTCACCCTTTATTTTCATTTAAAAAAAAAATAATGGTGTAGCTGAATGATATCCTCTGCAGTTGGAATTAGCTTTTTTTGATCTATTGCTATGTTCTTTATAAATTTGAAATACCACTCAGTAAAAATATACTCAAAATATGAAAAATGACATTTAAGTTGAGAAGAGACAGTATCTTATGCTCTTTGAGAATCTACTGATAACTTTTGCTTTTTGATTCAACTCATATTTCCAATGTTTTTGTTTTCTTTCTGTCTTTGTCTTCTCTCTCTCTCTCTCTCTCTCTCTCTCTCTCTCCCCCCCTCCCACTTTTCAAACACTTCCTGCAAACATTACCTAGAGATGTGGACTGTGAGCCTTGGACCACCCAAGGTGCTTGTTAAAATGCAAAGTATCAGTATCATGTCCTAAGAGACCTACTGACTCAGATTGTTTGGCAATAGGGCCCTGGTAAAGTCCACATTTACCAGTGACTAATCTACCCAGTGATGCTTGAAAGTGACTAGTCTAGACTTTCTTTAGGCAGAACTCATGTAGAACTTCTAAGCCGTCAGACTCTGCCTGATTTCCAGTTGAATCCCTCCTTTCACAATAACTGGAACCATTTTCACTCTCATCCAAAGATGTGGAACCCACGACCAGGAGGAACACAGGATGTCCACGTGCCTTTTTATTCCTAATGAATGAATTGTGGTCAGTGTAACTTTACTTTGTAATGTACTGTAGTCTAATTGTTGGAAACAACAATCCATATAAACCTTATATAATGTCCTATGTATATAGGACTCTTTGGGTAGTTAAAACACAGTATTTTCCAGTCTCTTAATTATATCAATGTAGACATAATTGTTGATTGCACATACACAGACAAAACGATTAAAATACTACTGCCTTCAAGAACTTTCCTGACCTCCTGTTTGTCCAGTTCCCATGGATTCTCATGTTCATGTTCTCAAGTGCCCATCCTCACTTACTTAACTTACTTCTCCTTCCACTAAGTAATCAAACCTCTAGGATTCTGGAAGTGCTGGAAAGTTTAGGACTTCCCAACAGTTCCACTTTTACTAAGCATTTACCAATCATTGATGTGAATAGAAAGCCACAGTTATAATTTGGATATTTATGAATGTAACTGAAAAATATTTAAAAAATTACACATTTACAATCCATATTAAAATGCTAAGATATGTAGAGACCTGGACTATTTTCCCAGTGGGGCTAAAGATTTTGGATAGCAAGTTTTTTTTTTAAGTGGCAACAAGCCACATGAGAACATTCTCTTCAGGCTGCAGCTGGCATAGCTAACGCAAATCCAACTCTCAATACAAACAAAAGAATCAGTTGCCTGCCTCACTTTGAAAGTATACAAGTATATACATCCATTTATTCTTAGTAATTGGATTTGAAACTCCTGAACCTATCACACGTTCCTATCAAATTGACTCTTCAGGTGATTTTTCTAGGGGTCAAATGTGCCTACATTATTATCACTGAAAGAGCAATAATTGAAGTATCTTCCCAACCACCATCACATAATAATGATAAATCACCTCTATTAAAAATGTTCATTGATTATCAGGAGTTGTCTAACAAAAATGTTAATTAAATAATAAAAATTAAAAGTTAGTTGAACAATATTACCTAACTAAAATCTTAATTTACCGACATACCATGAGATTAGAGAATGTACCCAGATTGTATGTTCCTTTAAAAACTGGTATAGTGTGTTTAACTTCTGGGAAATAAATTCTTAATATTTAGATTCAAAGAAGAATTACAAAGTAAATTACTACAAAACTCAATTTACCTATCAAAGACAAAAATCAGAACCATCTTATAAGTAGCACAAATTGGCAATGCCAGGGATCCTGTATTTTAACCTTGTGCAAAGAACTTTAAATTAGGAAATGCAGAAAAATCCACATTTCTCCTCATCTAATATAGGCAGTTTATTATATGTATGAAATCAAACTATTGGTCAAGCCTGTCTCTACTTTTTGGGTTTGATACAAAGAACGCATTAGTTACTAGGTTGAAATTAGACTTAAGAGAGACAATTGGTCCATCCATGTTGTTGCAAATGGCGTATTTCATTCGTTTTTATAGCTGAGTAGTGGTCCTTGAGAGAATTATATTAAGTGAAACGAGTCAGGCACAGAGAGAGAAATACCACATGTTCTCACTTATTGGTGGGAGCTAAAAATTAATATATAATTCACACACACACACACACACAAAAAAAAAATGGGGGGGGAGAAGATATAACAACCACAATTACTTGAAGTTGATACGACAAGCAAACAGAAAGGACATTGTTGGGGGGGAGGGGGGAGGGAGAAGGGAGGGAGGTTTTGGTGATGGGGAGCAATAATCAGCCACAATGTATATCGACAAAATAAAATTTAAAAAAAAAAAGAGAAACAATTGGCTGGTTTCTGTGCTGGGGATTTGATATCATCTCTGCAGATTTTGTTCAGGGGGAAGCTACATTTTAAATTTTATTTGATGGCTTTTATAGAAATCAGTTTTAAGAATGCTTCATTGATCAGAAAAATGATCCTTAATGTGCTGCTCAGATCTTCCTCATAGTACAAATAGACTGTGCTATTGACACATTGCCATTAATGTCTGTTTTAAGATGTTCAGAACTTACAGATTGAAACTCACCGTTCTGAATGGTGGAATTTTCTAATTTTTAGCTCTTCTCATTTTTACCCCCCTCTCACCATAAATACATTAGAAATACCACCCATCTTTATGGAATTATTTAAACCCTATTATGTCTAATTACAAGAGGATGACCATCCCCAAGGGTGCTATATAACTAAATCCACCACCATATACATCTCCACTGTCAACCTAATGGATATACTGTTAAATCAGAAAACAAGGCTTTATTGAAAAAGTGGTCTCTTCAGTGGCTATGCGTTAACATAGACACAGTATCTTCCATGAGATTCTTTTTTGTCTAAAACCAAGCAATCGATTGGATGCTGCTGAGGTTGCAAATTTGATATTGATTAAAACTTAGTTGAGAATATAAAATCAACTTTATATAAGTCAATTGTCAAAAATTCAATTCTAAAATAGTTTTTACTCATAATAGATTATAGCAAACCCATGGCTAATTTCTCAACAAAATGTCATTATTCTCTCTCTCCTTCATTTATTTATTTACTTATTTATTTATTTGTTCATTTACAGAGAAATATACATTAACTCCTATCAGGTAAATAACAAAGGAAAAGAATCACTAGCTACCGAATTAATATTACTGATTTCAAATGCCTGCCTCCTCACCACAGGAAATTTCCAAGGTAATGAGCTGCTTATTACCTGCTTGCAAAGCATTCCACAAAGATATTCTTCCAACCAAATCCTACGAAATGAGAAGAGTACCCTGATGAAAGAGCAGGTGTCAGGCAAAAGGGAAAGAAGCAGATGTGGTCACAGGTGTCTTGTTCCTTCAAGGGGCTCTCTCAACTGTGCAGGCCTCGTGCTGTTGAACTAGAGTGAGCTGAAGACGGAGCCTGCTGCCCCTACTTCTCAGACTCCAGGCCCACATGGCTAACAGCTGAGAACAGCTCTTAGACATTTTTTCTAATGAAAATTTTGAAGTAAGGATCTCATGTTTTTAAGATTCTAGCATTTTGGTTTTTTGTCCTATTTCCTCCCCAAAGCGCTCTCTCCTCCATCATCAAGTTTATGCCCATTAAAATCTTCCTTCATGCCATTCATTTTGAAGCCTAAATAATGTCTAATAACCACATTTAGGGTCATCCTTCCAAGGGGCATCTGTATTTTAAAAAAACAAAGCTCTATGCTTAAGATTCAGGGCTGACTCTGGATTCAAGCTACTTGGTTTAAACCCCAACTTCTCTGTTTCCCAGCTTGTTACCTTGATAAAGTTTCTTCATCTTTCTGAGCTGCAGGTTTTTCTCTGTAAGTTTGCAATCATAAGGAGGTACTCAGGAATAAATTATGTAGTACACACAAAGCCCTTAGAATGGTTCCTGGCACATACTATGTCCAATAAATGTTGGCTATTATTACATATGCATGAGAACTAAGCAAACTTTCAGTGGCAGAGCATTTTGGAGTGATAAAGTGTCTTTCTTAAAGACGCTAAAATGATAGTATCTACATGATCACATAAAACATCTTGATTTAAGATCTTAGGAGATTAGAGGGCTGAAGTTGAGTTCAAAATTGAGGATTATTTTTAAAAATGGACTCAGTGAAACAAACATGAGGAATAAAAGGGAAGTATTAACACAGCTGAAGTTACATTTATTTCACTTTAAATCTCTAAACTAAAGCTACAGATGACACTTAATATGGAGTAGCATTTACTTTTGAAAAATACCATACAGAATTCAAAATTTTACACTAAAATTAAATTGACAGTTCAATCTGAAATAATTTAAAGTTTCACTAGTGTATTAGTCTGTTTTCTGTCACTTGCAAAAGAATACCTGTAACTGGGTAATTTATAAAGGAATAAAATTTATTTCTTACAGTTTTGAAGGCTGGGAAGTCCATGGTCCAGGGGGCACATTTGGTGAGGGCCTTCTTCTTGATGGCGACTCTCTACAGTGCTGAAGAGTGTCACATGGCGAGAAATGAAATGAGCAAGAGAGCTAACCTTGCCCTCCTTATCCATGACAACCCATTAAACCATGAACCCATTACTCCACGAGTGGATTAATCCATTCATGAGGGCACAGTCCTTGCGATCCAGTCACCTCTTGAAGGCCCAACCTTCCACCACCATACTGGGGGTTAAGTTCCAACATGAGCTTGGGGGACATTCAAACTATAGCAACTAGTTCAACATCATCTAAATACACATTGTTATATTCCAGCACAAACTAATGGAAAGGCATCACATTTCCAGTCAAAACCATGTGTTTCTTTCCTCCAAAAAGCAGTTCAGACTCTCTCTCTTTTTTCCATCTCCCTCCTCTACAACCCAAACTCCCAAAGTTCCTCTTTGAATATCCCTTCTTACCAGTATTTGCTCTAACAGTCCCTTTATGAGTAAAGAGATGCAGCTGCCAGTGTTAAAACCATGGAGGTGACTTCTGCCTCTAGAACTGGCTAGAAATATTTAACTACACTCTGCACTTAAGTTTCACTTGCATACTTAAACAGAACCTAATTTACTCTAATTTTTCATAGCATGATTACAAAATTAATGGCAATATAACTGCATAATAATGGTAAGCAGAAAAAATAAGAATGTTTTGGGGAAGGCAAATGTATAAATATCGGTCTCTTAAAAATTTTTTCATTGTTTTTCAAGATGCCAAGTAGTCTGAAAATTCAAAAGTTAAATGGTTCCAATTATGGTTTCCTCCTTCTTCATGTAATAGCTTTGGTAAAAATTGCCTTATGATAAATAAAGATTTTCCTTAAGGGAAAGAAATTTGTCATCCATGATGTAAATAGATTAAAGACAATGGAAGATCACATTCTAATTAAAAAAGTGACAGTAAATGATACTCTACTAAGCAAATTGCCAATATGTACATCTATTTGCTGTCACATCCATGAACTAGGACAAATTTATAATATGTTACTTATATCTCATTTCTAAAAGGGAGACAAGAGGTTATTTTTCCTGTCTTATTATGCTTGTGAAACTAAGAGGTATATTGTCGTATTTCATGAGTTCTACACTAAATTCTTGCATTTAAACAAGCCATTCAACAGTCTATTATTGGGTTGACAACTTTATAACTAAGCAAAAATGTTTAAATTTTTCCTTTTTGATGGTAACTTTTCCATTTGAGACAGGTCGTTATTTTTCCCATTTTCCTCTCACCATCATCATCCAAATATCAGAAGCGACTATGTTTAGTTGTACTTGGGATCAGAAGGGGAGTTAACTGTGTCTGTCGCAATAGACTGATCATTTTCTCTTCACCAATAGAAAAGGAAGTCTCAGTGACAGCTGACCAGGCTCTTTTCTGCCTGAAGGCTTCCAGACCTCACCTTCTCGGCTTCTGTAATATGGACACCATCATTCTGGAATGCCTGTCCTGCCAGTAACACAACTGATTTGCATAAAGCTACATCAGATCAGGGAAGAAACATTAAGCATCTTGAATTGTCTTTTGCTTTCAGCTTCAGTTCATACCCTGAAGGGAAATAGAAACTCATCAGAAGACATAACCATCACATTAGCCCATGTGCCTATTCTCCTTTTTCCTCATTCTGGCCATGGCTGAGGCTTATTGTCTATTAAAGCTACTCAGAATGACTTCATTGACACACTTCCAGTGCATTCACAATGAAATTAATTGAGGAAGTAAATGCCATTATATACTGTTGTACTCCAAAGGATTTTATTGCAGATAGGACTTACAAAAAAGTAGCATCATTCTGCTTATTAGAATTCAGAAACCTAAAAGTAAGCAAAGCTTTCTGCTGCTGCTTTGCTGATATGAAGGACAATAATGAAGAAGTTTTAGGAAATGTATTATATAAATGTATTACATGTTTTGGAGAAATCTGGATTAAATATGAACCACAAAGAAAGGCAGGTATGCCATGGAGAAAAATATAAAAGGCACAAATGAGAAAGTTCTGGTTTTAATATTGAGCCAAAATAACCTAGAGTTAACTCATATAGCTTTTTAATTTAAAAAAAAGAATGTGTATAACAAATAGATAATTTTAAAATTGTAGATAGGAAAACAATAGAGGAAGGAACATTTTTCATCAGCCATAACTCACACTGATATCTCTGAATGACTTTTTAAATTTAATTATTTTAAGCTATCATTTCTTACTGGTTCACACAGACTACTTAACAAAACAATAGCTTTAATATATTGTATACCTACTATCTGTCATACATTAGGCTAAGCACTTTGCCTATACTCATTAATTCATTACAGAAATATTTAAAGAGTTTCTATTATGTGTATAGGGGCTAACCTGGGCTGGATATAGGGATTAGAGCAGTGAGCAAGGCACAGAGAATTCCTGCACCCCCACTTGATCACCTGAACACTGGAAGTTCAGAGTTAATTAGGTTCAGTTAGATATCCTGCCAACTAAGTTATCTAGTATCTCAATGCTTTTTACTACTAAAATTTTATTATGTAATCAATGCATTGTAGTAGTGAAAAATTTATATAAACAATACAAAGAAATACAAAATAAAACACTACCTAAGTAGACACAATTATTAATTTGGTGATTCACTTTCTGGGTATTTTCCATGCGTGATTAATACAAGCATATATGTGTGTTTACTGTTTTTATATATGGAAATCTATAATACATACAATTATATGTATATGCTTTTATTTTACTTATAAATATATTATATATTATAGTCCTCTTCCCATATCAATACATACAGATGTGGCTAATTACTTATCTGAACAGTATTCCCTTGCCTGAATATAGAACAGTTTTTAATTACTGTAAATCATGCTTATGATTAAATATTTTCAACCACATAGATGGATATTAAATTAAAAGTTTATAAACACACACCATTCCCACATCTCCACACTCCAAAAGTTTCTATTTTTATTCTGTTGGTAACGATTTTAATTATTACTATTATTTGTTAAATAACATAATCACTGTAATTGTATGTGTATATACATACATGTATTCCTATTACATGAATTGCCAACCCCTAACAATATAAATTAACTTACCAATACGAAAAGTAAAGAATTAGGAGATTAAACACTATTTCTTCCCTTTCCTCAATCTTCCAACTCTAGATTCTGTTATTTCTTTTGCTTTATCACATTTTTTTTCCCCATTTCTAGTGGTTGCTTTAAGGACTTTAAGGTTTATACTTTAATCTATTTTTCTGGATTTTACTAAAATAACACATTGGCTTTACAATATGAAAAAGAAGAGAAAACTAAAGACTTATTTTTCTTTCCAATTCTTATCCCTTTTCCACCATCCAATTTTTGTTAGCTTCATAATTAGTATTGTTTTCATATTGCCAAGATTGAAAGTATGCATTTAAATTTTGAAATATACTATAACGTAGACTTCTCTGACTTTATAATAGGTTATTAAAAAAAACAAACCAAAAACTAAAAACAGATAACCAGATTTTATAGTATTGATCATGTACTATGATTGAGAAGAAAATACAAACCTATATTATAAAAACTTTGCTTACTCAAGATGTCTAATACTCCTTGACTGTCCATTTATACATGTATTTATGTTGTTTAGTATAAGCAACTGGCATAAATTTCCTCGATGGTACTACAAGGCTCGACCCCACAGGCCTGTCCCTTGAATGCTCTCCTAGACTGATGTATGTGTCCACTCAGGTCATGTGAGCAGGTAACCTTCTTTAGTGTTTTGATACAGGAGAGGCAGGCAGGCAGTTAGAGGCAGACAATATGGAAGATTCTTCTCTAAGAACAAGGTTATAACAAATTAAAATTATTTATATTTCATTTCTCTAGAGAGCAGTTCTCTTTATTAGAGAATACAGAGCCAGGCCTAAATGTACCTGACTTTGGATTCTTT
Organism: Cynocephalus volans; assembly: GCF_027409185.1. Lineage (NCBI taxonomy): Eukaryota > Metazoa > Chordata > Mammalia > Dermoptera > Cynocephalidae > Cynocephalus > Cynocephalus volans. Next base: position 98,559,517 of record NC_084460.1, on the reverse strand, counting down.
AATGAATCAACCTGACCCCATTGTTCACAAGGGCAGTTTCTTTGCTCTTCTAAATGTATTTTAACTAATCTACTGATGACATTCATTTTTCTTCCTATTACAATACTTATATCTATATCTTGATTTATTAATTTTAGAAAGTAATTTTGACTCTCTAAAATGAAATAGATAATCTTTTTATAACTGCAACAGGCCACTAAAGGAATTTTGAATAAATGTAAAAGAATGGTAGCCTACAGACTACAATTAGAAAAATCAATAAAATTAGATATCTAAAATCAGCCAAAAATTCTCAGAAATTTAGAAAATCAAAAACAAACTTCTAAGTAATGCACAGGTAAAGAAAATATCATAATGAAAATTTATAAATATCTAGAACTTAACAACAATCAAATACTATCTATAAAAATATTTGGAATACATCTAAAACAGTATTTTGAGGGAAGATATGCTAAGTACTTAATTAAAAAAGAGAAACAAAAATAATGATTTAAGGGTTCTGATAAAAAAATTATAAAATATAACAAAGTAATTCTCAAACAATAAAAAGGAAAAAAAAATAAAGATAAATATGTAACTAATCATGAGGGAAACAAAGAAACAAAATAATGAGGATTAATAATACCCAAAGTTGACTTTTGGAAAGATTTATAAATAAATAAACTTCTGGCAAGATCGATCAAGAAAATAAGAGAGAAGGCACAAATTTTTAAAAGTTAGAAATAAAGAGGAGAAGTGATATAACAACAGACAAAATGGAGATTTAAAAGTATCACAAGAACACTGTGAATGACTGTATGCTCAAACTTTTAAAATTTATATGAAATGGGCAATTTTAGTTGTGTACTCTATATAACATTTTGAACAAGTATTTCAAATTTTTAAAATGAGAGACCACATCTCAACATCATCTGGTTCAAGTATCTCAATATATAGATGAGAAAACTGAGTCACAGAGAGAAAAATTCAATTTTTCAGTGAGAGGAAAAAGCTGTTTTAATAAATAAGTTTAATTTACCATATGAATGGATTCAAAGAATATTATCCAAATATATCTTTTGCAGTTATCTCCCTATTCCAAAACAGTATAGTTTCCTAAAGAATGAAATAAGAGCCCTTAAAAATGTTTCCTAGAATCCTACAGGCATAAGAGTCTCTCTGAATACACTGGGCATGACTTGCTAATGGTTCAAACAAGCAGACTAACAAATACATCAAAACAGTTAGCTAGGTCACAGTTATACATGCCTGAGAGGATGGAAAAATAACAGAGGCCCAAATGCAAACTTCTTAGAATGCAAACAGGGAGACATTGATTTCTTTAAAAAATGTACCTAGATTGTGAGCCCTTTAAGACCATGATATAGTTTTTATAATGTTAGTTACTAGGAAGATACTCAAAATACTTCTTTATTTTATTGTCAGAATGGATATAAAAATCAAATCCCTTTAATCAAGAAGACTTCCTTTCTTTTCTCTGTTTGTTTCTTTTTATTTTTTATTTCCCTGAAGCATTTCAGGCTTTATTACTGTGCAAAGTGAGGCAAAAAAAAAAAAAAAAAAAAGAAAAGGAAAGAAAGAAAGAAAAGAAATTAAACCATAGTGAAATAAAGTATTAATTATACATATTCTAATAAGGAGAGAAACACTGTTAATTTATATTATAATTTTATCCAATCCAAAACTTTAGAAAGTTTTATTTTAGACAAAAGCTATACAGACATTTTCAAACTAAGACATGATCCATGATTTCAATTAACCACTGACATTACTAGTATGGTTTCTATGGTTTTGAAGACATGAATAAATAATTTGAAGATCATTCTCAGACCTAGAATAAGTACTTTGCAAGGCTGTGATAGTAATAAAAAAATCCAGAGCTACCTATATGAAGTCTCTGTGCAATTTAGTCCTAATGATGTAAGGATCTCATATAAAAATTTCATTTAGGATCAGTACTTAAAGGTTTAAAAGTGGCATTCTGAATGAAAGGAAATCAAAATATGTGTGAGTTAGGAATTATCGTGGGAACCATTCACAGTGACTCCTTTTGATGTTAAAGTTGTGTGTTTACAAAGGGATAAGCAATGATAGAAATCATGACCCGTTTCAATCAACAACGGTGATGAATAAGTGAGTTCAGAAATAGGAAACCTATCCAAATGGCCATGTTCCCTGAAATAAATCAACTCTTAGCATTATACCCAGGCTCTACATAGACTTGATTACTAGATTATAATTGTAAAACAGAAGGTAACTGTTTTTTCAGACCTTGAAAAAGGTGTCTGAAATTAAACATCCCAGAATAGGAAATGACAAATCATTCTATCCTTCTGTTTTGTCTGGTGTATGGAAATAGGGAAAATATATGACTTAGTCTAAGGCAGAGAAATCTGACAGAGCTCATTTTTCTTCACTCATGCATCTTTTAAAATCCAGCAAAATACTGTCCTCCGAGAATTCAAAATGGAAGAGAAAAGACTGAAATCTCTTTCCAGGCTCACTGTGCATGTGCAAACGATAACAAAGAGGTAATGGCAAAATGAGGTCATTTGAAATAGCGGGCTTTGAAAAAAAAATTTTTTTTCTTTTTCATTTTACAAAGAGAAATGTTGTATAAGTGATACTGAGATTTAAATAGATTTTTTTTTTCATATCCTTTCTAGTATAGCTCTTGGTCATTGTTGATTTAGTAATTTTTTAAAAAATGTGTTTCAGGCAGGGAACAAAGAGATTCTGGAGTTTTGGGATAGTAAAATAAGAAAATGGTAGCACCCTGAAGATGCCCAGTATATAGCCTAATAGATGGAATCTATCTCAGAGGCCACAGAATTTAAGCAGTATTCTACCCCTTTTCTCCTTTCTAGGTGGCAACATGATTTTCTGTGATTTTCCTTTTCTTTTCTTTCTTTCTTTTTTTTTTGCATTCATGAGTCAATTTTCAAAGCTCATCCAATATTGTTATTGCCAGTTCAAAAAGTGTTTATTTTGTGTCCATTTTGTAGGATGAAGAGGTGAGAGAGGCAAAAAAAGCAGGCAGATCAGTCAAAAAAAATTGGAAGTTGACTTCGGTTTTGAGAAAAGAAAATGATAAAATCTCAAAAGTAGACATGGAAGGAGTTTTAGGTTGAGAAGACCAATGTACAAAGCATGAGGCTGGGACTGTTTGGATCACAGAGGAAATACCAAGTACAGTAGTCTAGTCTTTCAGGGTTTGATCACAAATGGTGTGGGAGTCTCAACATGTCAGGCATCAGCAATCAGTGGGTTGAAATTGGATCAACAGTAACATCTGTGCCTATTGGTTTGACTTAAGGATATGCTACCCCAAGCCCCACCCTCTTCCAAGTCTTTACCAGTTACTCCTTCATGTTTCCAGGTGGAATTTCTGTTGTTACCAAGAATGAGACTTGAATAAGAAGATGAACAACATGAGAATTCTTGTTTCTTCATTTTTTTGCATGCCTCTTCATTGGTTATTTTACTAATACCCTTTGAAAATGCCCAAGGTGTTTTTCTACCTTCTAAAATGCCCATTATTCAAGGAGCCAGGGCACTGTTAGGTTCTGTATAAAACAATGGTGACCTTACATTCTGCAATTTGCACTTCCCTTTGAACCTGAGCCCTGAAGTTTATCCTGTACTGAGTCTCACAAAACCTACTAGGAAATTATACCTGTCGACTTCTGGCTTTAAGATGATATTCTGGGTCTCTTGTCATTGGCTCCACGCTCTAATCTTCTACCACTCTAAGGACTCTCTACATAAAATAACTCTCATTTTCTTTAGATTCTCAGTGGAATAGTCTACAAGCATATGAATTTATGCAAATAGATTCCAGGAAAGATCATCAACCTCTCAGTTTTTCCAGAATTGGTTTTGAATTCCAGCTCGGACCAAGCTGTCACACCTGCAACATATATTATCACTGTTGCTTTTGCAGGACAATAGCTACTGGTTAGGAGGAAAGTTCCTGATGAAAGAAATATATGTGCTACTTTCTTTTTTTCAACCTCTGACAAACAGTTACTAAATATGAAGCTTGTGATCTGTAGTCTGAGAGAGATCTGCCTTATAGCCCCAGTTCAACTATGTTTTTGAACTTGTGACTTACAGAAACATTTTCAATTTCTTTAAAGTTGAGTTATGCCCAGCTGCAGTAAAGAAGTAATATCACCTATACCACAGGTTGTTTTAAGGATTAAATAAGATAACCTGAGGAAAGTGCACAGCGCAGTAGGTAATGTGCAGTAGGAGAGACAGTACTATTTTATTAGTAATATTGCTACTGCTGCAAAAGCCTGAAGATGTTGCAACAACACACCTTAGAGGTGAAGTCTCTGTAATATTCAGAAAGTGGCTTTTTCAGTCCATCCATACTAAGATACTGTACACTTGACAAAGTAACCCAAGAGGATTACATTAAGATTCTGACACCTGAGAAACTTAAAATGCTGTTGCTAGAAGGCTCAGAAATAGCTCCTTTGCTTTTTGATATTTATAGAAAATAAGAACTGGTAATGAAGATCTAAAGAGAAGAAAGATTCTGAACAGTATCGTTCTTTTACCACAAAGTAACTAATGTGATAGGGAAATATGAAACTAAGTGGTTGCTTCAAAGAACAATAGTGATGTGATAGTGTATGATCCCCATCCTGCAACTGGCCACCATAATAATCTAACTTATAAAAGACTTCGCATATGTGTGTATAGAGTTGAGCGATGAGCTGCCTTGCCTCTACTGGGGGCGATTGGCAATACTCAGAACTATTTAGAATCTCATGTTGAAATTAGTCACAGAACTGCTTAACATTCAAATCATGTGTGTTGAATAACAGAAGTTTGTTAAAGGTATTAGTATCAGTAACTCTTTGAACAGTTATGGTCATCTCTTACTTTCTTTATGACATGCCTATTGGTTTGTGACTTAAGAAATATTCCAAAATGTGGCATATTTTGGAAGACTACAAGAATACATTATGTTGCTATAGAGGCATCTAAAATTAATATTTTAAATATGTAGGGCTTGGTGAAGCAAAACATTTCTTGCCAAGTACATCTTTTCAATTAAAGAAATCAAGAGCATTTTGTTATCAGTTGGCTTCTAGTTAACTTACCAAAAATGAACATTAATGACAGAGTATTTAGAGTTTAGGTATTTCTAAAAATTTTAAATATTCTCATAAATGTTTTAAACTTATAATTTTATTTTATTTAGGCATGCACACTTGAATGAGAACATATAAACATTCAGAGGAAACAGCATGAGCACAGTAAAATGTTTTTACATTAATTGTAATTATCCTCCAAAAGATCCAACATTAGTCAGTAACTTGGGATTACATAAAGATAGAACTAAAATTTAAAATATAAGTTCTTAATATCACCACTCTTATGAAAATCATAATCAATTGTTAATGATAATGTTCTTAAAAGAATTCATGTACATTTTGGCAAACACTGTTAAAGCATCTAAAGTGACAGACTATGTAGCACTTCCTTTTATTCCTTCCTTCTAATAGTGAAGAATGTGGCATGGCGCATTAATTTACAAAAGACCAGGAGTGATGCACTTTGCTTTATCAAAAATAATTCTTCATGATTTTGAAATAAACATGTATTCTCTTTTGTTCTTATTTTTGATCTTGTCATATGGATTTTTTTTAAAAGCGTGGCAAAGACCTGAGCTTTGTGTTTAACTCTTCTGATCACTAGATGTGAGTAGGGATGTAGCCTAACCTTACTGAACCTCGTCTCACATAATGGCAGTAATGCCTTTCTTCTGGTCTCCCTGTATTTCAGTGCTGTATGTCCTTTTAGATCCAGTTCAGGTATCAATTCCTTTCTAATGTTTTTTTTCAATGAATATTACCTTTTATGGTAATGTACCTCCTGAACTTCCCTATTCGTTATCCGTCAATAATTTCAAATTTACCACACAATTTTCTTCTTTGGCTGCCATTGTGACCATAAATAGAATGAATGAAAACATTGGTTTTTTTAAAAAAGTTAAATGAATTATTCATCATCTTATAGATAGGAAAGAAGTTAGCCTGGTTATGAGGTAAGTGGGTATTATGTAGATGCAACCACAGAAAGCTAAGAACAGATTCATACTTCCATAATTTACCTTTCTTTCTTAATAATTTTCACATATGCTTAAAAGGAAATAGTCTTCTTGAGCAAAGACAAAAATAAGTCAGGCTTATAGTTGGTATTCTTGCACTGTTTTCCCTTTTATATGTATTGAAATGGCAGCAGAGTGGGTTATAGGACATTTAATTTAGGTAGCAAATAAAATGATCACTCTAATTGAAATGAGTTCAATAAGTAGCTATCATTTTAAAAAGCTATACTGAAGTACTCTGCAAAAGAAAATGGGTATCTGAATTACGGACCAAGTTTTTTTGTTTTGTTTTGTTTTGTTTCTGCCGTATTAAAGGTGGACTTTGCTTAAAAAAGATCCTAACATGAAAGCCTATAGCATAATGGTGATAAACTGATAAAAGGAAAATTTCCTATTTGAATTGTAAAAATTTAGCTACTTTTTTTTACATTTCTTAAATGTTTATTCAGTGTTTTATAATTAACATTTCCAAATACATATTTTTACCCATGTAGAAATATATCAATTGCATAAAACAAGATAGATCACCATCAAAGTATATACATTTTGATAAGTAACACTAAAGGCTAAAGACAGAATAGGAATAATTCTCAAGTCAGTGCCCACTTCACCAAATCACACTGTTTTCTTCCCATTTTTACTCAGGACAAGTAAGCATTGGCTTAAGTAGCATGGAACTCACACCTACGTGATGCTGGATTACTAATCCTTAGAAGTACTTACATTTTGCATACCACAGATTTTGTATTAACAAAATAGAATGAATTTTCAAATAAGTTTCTGGTAACATGTGACCCCTACAAATGTTTATAGGGTGTTCAAATATATTCAGATGACGGACCTACTGTTACTCTGCAGTCTCTTGTTTTGCCTAATTTGTCTTTTTTTTTTTTTTTTAAGATGGCTGACGGGCATACATGGAGGCCTGGTTTTTCAGAGTCAACTCAGGACTGAATTTGTCAAATATTTTACCTCTTGATGTCTGTAAAATTCAGCAGAGACAGAATAGTAACTACCTAAGATGAATTAAAACTATATGCCAATCTATCTGGCACCACATATAGAGTAATCTAGAGAGTAATTCAGACAAAACAATGCCTTTATCAGCTTGAAAGGAAAGATATAACACTCCTCCCATCCCATAACAAAACATTTCTCTTTCATTATATAGTAGCTATTGCAAAGCTTATATAATATTTTTTAAAATCACCCATAGTCCAAGAAAAATTTTTGATGAGTTGTATGTAAAATCATTAGCTATATCTTACATTTCTGATACATTTTAGAAGGTTATAAAGTCTTCAACTGGTTTCTCATCTCATAAGCAATCCTCCATGCCACACACAGCTTATGTGTAGAAAATTGCTTTGGAATACTTTATGAGTTTTGTTTAAAAAGAAATCTATTGCAAGCAATTATAGTTCATTTTTAATGTTGATAGATACAATTTAACTTTATAATAGCAAAAAAATAAAATATTTCACATCTCATTAAAACCCAATAGGAGGTAAATCAATTCACAAAAAGGTTAAATGAAATATCCATCAAAAATCGAAAATAAGAATTAGCTGAGAAAATCAACAAAGCATTCCAAATTAGAAGGTGATTGTTCATACTTCAATAAATGTGTCGATATTCTAAAAGGCCTATTGCTTATTTCTAATGTTCTTTTTTCTTAACAGTTCAGGGGAAAACGGTATTATATTGTTGTTACTTTTTAAGTGCTAAAAGCAATGGAAGAGTAATACATTTTAGCATTCACGAAGATGGCATTTGCAGTAGAAAGAAAAACCAATACAGTTTTATATATTACTACCTTATGAGATAACTTGAAGGTCTCTGAATGTTAAACTTAATTTGAAGATCAGTATGAAGACCAGTGGAATTGGGAGTGTGGTGATCTGAACTGAAACTGAATCATGGCTCTGCCCTCTTTATGGTACAACCTTGGGAAAGTGATTTGACTTCTTTAAAGTTCACTGTCAGAGATTACGATACCTACCTCATATATATGGAATGAGTATTTGAGTTATTAATAGCTAATATTGATTTCCTACTTACTGTGTGCCAAGCACTTTTCTAGAAACCTTACACTTCCCAGTTAATTAAATTATCATACTACGTTAGATATGATAATTATCACTACTTTACAGAAAAGGAAACAGGGGTTAAGTAACATGCACAAGGTCTCACAGCTAGTAGTTGGAAAATCTATAATCTGAACTCAGGTAACACAGCTGCAGAAATCGTACACTGCCATTAACAAAACAGCTGGCAGAGAGAAAATGCTCAGCAGAGGAAGAACTAACGCACTTGTTTGTTGCTAACTCCGGTCATTAGACTGTGAGCTTGCTGAGAGCAGAAAGCCCCTGTTTATTGAATGACTTTTATTCACCTATTTGACATTGTATCTTCCTAACCCATTTCAAATCTTCAATAAATGTTTGTTGAATTATACAAACAACAGCATCTAATGTAAACTTTTCAACTATCCTCTTATTGGTTGAATGAAAGAAAATAACAATTATTACTAAGGATAATAATTGGTATGGTTCAATTTATTGTTATTTTTTAAAATGTGCCCATGCAGCCAAGACTGTTTTTTAGAGAGATTATGTTAGGAAAAAATAAAAGCAGATGAGTTTCGTAATATAATAAATTTCATATTATAATTCATTTTTTTAAATCTTGTGATAATGAAAAAAACTTTTAGGAGTGCCTAAGATAGTACAACAATGCAACTTTAAAAAAAACTTCTCATTGGAATAAACTACTGTCTTTAAAGGTAGTATTTTTAATAGAGTTGGTAGCAGTCATTGTCAGAAACATTTATTTGAAGAACTGAGGACTTGATCAAAATGTCTGTTTTCTTTTTGTGTTTAATTTGCATTTGGTAAGTAATATTTAAAAACCCTACCATCTTTAAAATGTGAGAAAATACATTGAAAGATCTGAGCAATGTAAAAACATTCTTTCCAGCAAAAGATTTTTTAAAAAAGAGCAAAACAAAGCTATTCATCAGTTGTCATCTCAGAATGTAATCCCAAGACATCTTTTAAACAACCTTCTCATTATAGAATTTTTTTAAAGCAAGAACATATTTAACTGTCTTTGGTAAGTTCATCATTTCAAACAGTAGTTCTTTAAACATTTAATCAGGTAAAGAAATACATGTAAGAGAGGCACCTTTAATACGCTTTTTAAGACAACTGTGGGATATTAGTAAGCATTATGGGCAATTTAACATTTTATTTTCTTGTGCATTCATAGAACAGTAGAAAAGCAAAAGGCATTAACTAAGAAAAGGCTTTAAAAAAACTTTAACTATTGATGCTTTATGGAGATATTTACTAGATTGATTCCTTGATTTATTTAGACATAAGGACAATGTTCGTTCACTGTTCACATGGCCATTATAAGGAAAAGCTTCCATTTAACTTAGTAATACATAACGGGCAAGATAATACATTGGTGTGAGTTCAGTGATACACACAGAAGGTGAAGCGACATACTGGTGTGAGTGTTGTAAGCATATTTAATTCATTTTACCTTTGAGCAAACAATTTAATCTTTCCATGTCTCCATTTCCTCCTCAATACATCACCAGTCCCTCCCCAACAGGATGCTCTATGGCTCAAGATATTTGTGGACAAGGGGATGGTATGGGAAGATGACACACAGTGAAATCAGATTCCCCGTCTCTCCAGGCCAGAGGCCTGGTTGTATCAGCAAGAGAATTAGGAAACTTGAAATTTATTTTGTGGGATCTTAATCGGTGTTCCTAGACTTGGTTCCATCCCATACCTCCTTCTTCCCTGACCCTGCCACTTCAAATAATCCACATGACTGCTCTTAACTTCCATTCTACACTACTTGGGAATATGTTCCTCAGAAATGTCCCTGAAAAACCAAGGCCAGTTTACTTTATACAAAAGCACTGAGCGCTCACTGGGTCATCTATTACCTGCTGAGAGGACTCGTGGGCCTGAGAATGCAACAGAGAGGAGAGAGAGCCTTTTCTGTCAAATGAGGCTTTATTTGTAACACTGGATGGAGCATTAAGTGGAGAATTTAGAAAAGATGGCTCATTAATACACTCATACTAATATTTTAAAACAATCTACTGTGATTTAGGATCTATACTTGTGTACTGGGGACACAAGGAAGCAAAGCATAACTCCTTCCGATCAGGAAAATTACCATTCTAGAGGGGAGTAATAAATAGATGGTATATACACAGATGGTTGTATGATAATGTGCTGAATACTGTAATATCAAGACATTTTTAATTTAAAAAAAACTTTTATTAGACTAAGGACTAAGTATTACTGAAAAAATACAAGAGTCAAGGATTTCAGCCCTATTTCTTCCACTCATACCTCACCTCAGTTTTCCACTGATGAAATGAGGGAGCCAGACTAGGTACCTTCTGTTTAAGTCCCAACCAGCTCTAACATTTTATGGTTTGTATTAAGTTGCTCCTGGAATAATTCATTTATCTATCTATCTATCTACGAATATTACTGAGTCCTAAAGGTATATTTGAAAAGATTAAATTATGTGTACATAATAGTAAAAATTTCTCATTTTTTAAAGATATGCCAGAGTGTGTTTTTCTGTTTATTTTGTTTGTGTTTGTTTTTGTTTAAGTAGAGGATCATTAACTCAGATGTTCTATAGTATAATGTAGATGGCATGTGGCCCACTGCCTCACAGCACACACAAGCCACGTATTGAAGGTCCAGTAAAGTAGGCTCTGTTATGTATTGATGGGATAATAAAACTGCAGAGTTTTAGCACTAAGGCAGATTCATTTCACATATTATGAGACTACCTTGAAAATATATTTGTTCTCCATACATAACCTTATAAGCCTGTTAATATTTTAGAATTTGTTCAATAATATCAGAAGAAATGTTGGGAACATAGAACTAACAAAATGACGAGTGAGATACCATTTTATGGAAACTGCTGTCTTCTATAAACACTGGTTAACTCTTTTTCACCTAATCCAATGGTCTTTCCTCCAAACCCTTCTCCTCCCTAGAGATATCATCTTAAATGCATGGTATTTTACCAATACAAAGAACTCCCACAAATCACAAAATAATGTCTTCATTCCTATGTTAGAATTTTCTCTGCATTATAACTGTTGGTTATTTGAAATTACTAGAATGTGAACTCCTTGAATTCAGTGACTATGTCTTTTCCCTCTAGCATACGTGTAATCCATACCAGAGGCTCAATAAAAGTTATCAAGTGAATGAGAAAGAAGATGAATGACACACAAACACACGTCTTGAACTATACTTACTCTGCTAAAGAAATGTCAACAATGAAACAAGTGAAAACATTCATTATTCCTTCCTTACAATATTCACAAAAAACTAAGAAATCTAAAAGTACAAGGAGATAAAACCAGATGAAAAGTTTTCTTCCTCTGCTACGAAATTTGAGGAAAAAGCTATTCTGAGTCCAGGCTTACGCAACTCAGCTTCTTCCTGGTGTTTCAGGGACTCGTTTAATCCATTACACATTCTCTTATCAAACTCTCATTCTCTCCTGTTTTTGTTTTCATTTTTGTATTTCCCTTAAAAACATGCAGGATCAACCCAACAAATACCCCCACCCACAAACAAACAAACCCAAACACTCCATCATAGTTTTTCCAACGTTATTTTTCCCTCAAAACACCCGCTCAAGTTTTAATCTACTACCAAACTTCTTGAAAAAACAATCTACAATGGCTGCTTTGTCCCCTGCCCCCCTTCGTTAAGCGGGTATTTCTTAGTCATTTGCCATTTGAGTTCCAGCACTATAAATATATAAAAATTACATTCGCAGATGTCACCCATGACCTTCAAAATCACCAGCATTTTTCCATTGCCTCTGAAGGACCAACCACACCCCTTTCTATTCTGTGGCTCTTCTGTGCTGTTTCTTATGACTTTGGTGTTGCTTCTTACTCATGCTGATCCATCTTCTTTGCTATGATTTCTCTATTTCTACAGTTTTTTCAAAGTTTCTACCTTTGATACATTTTTTTTTCTCTAATCTTTCTCCCTTAGCAATTTAATTTGCTCCTCATACTCCAGCTGTGCCCGCTATGGATCCGAGTGTCCATTTCCAACCAACAGCTCCTTCCAAAACTTCAGAACCACATTTGCTGTAGCTCATGAGGTATTTCCACCTATCTCATGACAAGCCTCAAATCAAAAAAACACACAAATGGCTGAACTCATCCTCTGGCCTCCCTGAACAACCTCCTTCTGCTCTAACCTCTACCAAATTAATTATCTTTATATCCATATCTATAGCGGTATCTATAAATCCCATATCAAATGCCAGTCAAATGTGACAATTTCATGGTAGTCTGTAAAACTGCCTGTTGTAATACTGTAAGGGGATTATTTCTAGTTTATATATTTTCCACAAATACAGGTGATCTATATTGAATGAGAGTGTATTTATTTGTCCGTTAAGGTAGTTTAAGAGTTTCGAATCCAGCACCTGTAGTAGATGAAGTTGAGACTTTGTCCAAAATAAATGCAATGTATATATTGACCTGGGAGTTTCTTGGCTATGTGATGCTGTAATTAGTATAATGGCACAATAGTTAAGCTGGAATCTCTGGCTTGGGTTGTCTCTGGCTTAAAATGTCCACATCCACCGCTTTCTAGCAGTGTGAATATTCCACGTTACTTTTATTTTTCTGTGACTCGGTTGCTTTATCAGTTAAGTGGGGAAAATAATAACAGGGCTGTTAGCTCTAATACCCCATTTCCTGATGTGATGCAGTGGTTTTGTCAGCCTATTTGAATTTTCTACTCCTTGACTGTCACTAGTGTTTAGGTGATTTAAGTATTATGTACACAGCCCTTTAATTAAGGTTTAAACTGCACACTAGCTTTTAAAACTCCTCAGAGGATATTCATCTCATTTGGCTGAGGACTTAGCCGAGTTCATCACTTGGTGGAAACTAATTGTTTAAGAATATGACAATTTTATAGGCACATAAGTATTCTAAAGGCTCTCTAAATTAACCTGAAACTAAAAGAAATCAGAAAATGACAGACAGAGCAATGACTGCTATGACTATTGTCTTACATAAGTTTAATGAATTAAGAAAAGGGTGATAAATATTTTGTTTTTATTCGCATTAGCCAAAGGCGAAGTTACCTACTAGTTTGAATTCTCATCTGTAAACAATAATTATCTAAATCAAAAAGTTAAAGAATAGAGTGTGGGTTCAATTTTCTCTTCAAAATTTGGTTCTTATGATGTAAAATTCAGACAAGAAAAATGGTTTCCTGAGTAAAAATAATTCATACATTCTAACAATTTGAACTGAATGAATATATAGAGAAAAAATATAGTTCAACATCAGTAGGACTTTTCATGTGAAGCATCAGTCAGAACTAGACTGCTTGCACATCATCTTTTTATTCACACACTCTCAGGATTCCGAGACAATTTCACTCCATGAGTATAGAATCCATTGCCTCAGCAATCATAAGTCCCATTTTTTTCTCGCTCTCTGAGCAATTCAGAAGTACTTGGAAATATTTTGAAACTCCACCAAAATCATAAAATCATTACCCACTTTTTTTTTTACAAGTTCTCTAGAAAAGCAGTAGTGATTCATTCATTTTTTCAACATATATTTCTTGAAAGACTCTTGTGTGACAGGCAGCAATTTAGGAGCTGAGACTTACCAGTTCATATTAAGCATGTATTCTATCTAGTAGAATGAATTTAAAACTAGGGTTGGTACATATTATTTATCGTGCTAAAAAAAAGAGCTTATATTTTTTGGTTGTATAAAATTAAGCAAATTTTTACTTGATAAATGAGACAACCTAAATCAGGAACAAAACAAACCACTATATAAAGGCTACATGTTAACTTCCAATATAAACTATTTAGATGAACCTGCGGTTGGTCAAACAAAAGCAATACTAATGTGATAAATGTAAATTATCCAAAATTTGGAGATCACATCTATTTTACAAGGCTATCCATTTGGCCAGATCTGATGTTGAAACAGAAAATATAAATTTTTCTTCTTATATAACAGATTATCAAACTATTTATTTCAATTTACCCTGGTCAAAATAGTAAGTTGACCAGGTTACATACAATTTGGTGTTCCCACTAAACAAAATGTTCAGGTTACTCAGGCACTGTGTAAAGAACAACCCTGAGTTGGGAATCAAAAAATCTGGCTCTAGACTCAATTTGGCCAGTACTTACTATCACTTACCTGTGAAATACTGTTTCCTATTCTACAAAATCAAAGTGAGAATAGTTTATTTTTTTCAGCTGTGTAACATTTGTAAAATTTCAAAAAGACGAGTTAATTTCATAACTTTGAAACTACATAAAAATTTCAAATCAGGAATACCTATTGTCTAGAATTGCATACAGTCTCCACCCTCTCCCCACTTCCCTCCCATGGCACAGACACCAGTGCCACATACAAACATTTTGTCTCGTTATTCTTTCATATTTGTATGCTTTGCCACAGTTGAAAAATAACTTAATTGTCTGCTAAAGCATGCTGCGAAAATACTCTGTGGTAGAAAGAGTTAATTACCAATTCAATACATGGTTGCACATGTAGATCATAATGTACAGTGGAATTTGAATTTGAATATTCAGCACGCCACTGGGTTCGTGTTTCCATGCGAAGACTCAGATAGCCAGAGTCTACCTCAAGTGACAGCCATTCCTTTCGCTCAACATATTGTACATTAATGTATATCATTATGGAACAAAAGGCTTTTCAGAGTCTTCAGACACTTTTATAACAGACATTCTTTTAAAATCCAGATTGCCTCATAACCAACAAAGATTTGTCTATATTTACTGTTCTACAGCAGATTTTCCTTTATTCTATAATTACTATGATGAGTGCATTTAAATATAGATAAACATTCTTTTAAATTAATGGAAATATTACTCTAAAGTATATGTATAAATTTACTTAATTGTATATGTATTAAGAACTTTTTTTTTTTTTATTTGAGGGGGGGAGGGAGAAGGGAGGGAGGTTTTGGTGATGGGGAGCAATAATCAGCCACAATGTATATCGACAAAATAAAATTTAAAAAAAAATACATAAAATGTATTAAGAACTTTAAAAACATCTTTTTGTCTTTAAAAAATAAATTAGTGTGAGCCAGCAAAGAGATGAATTAAGAATGAAAACAGCATCCTGTTAAATTCCTTTTTCTTACCATTTTTATGTTTAGTTTGGGGGAATAGAAGAAAATTATTTCTCCAACATACAATTTGAAAATTATTTAGTCCATTGTGTAAATATGTAAAAGGGATTCAAAAGTTCCCAAAGAGATAGTAACGTCTATTATGTAGATATACTTTATATGATTTTCATAACATACATTACAGTGTTTTTCAAAAATGAACACCATGTTACCCAGTAGATCAATAAGGGGCCTTGATCAATTTAGCAAGAAATAATATATTCAGGATCCCTCATTTTGTTGACAGCCTTAGAAAAATCCAAATCAGAAACGCTCATTTTAACTTGCAGTTCTGTAAAACGCTATGCTGTTCTAACTTTTGATGCCACCAATGAAATTGTAACACACTGTTTGAATGTGGGCAAATTATGATCCATGGATGGAGATGGCACTCTGAAAACTTTATTTTCTCAGTAACAGGGAGATGGAAGTTGAATTTCAAAAGTGTAGGAAGTCATTTTATAAATCAGAACACCACATTAAAGTGTGAAACTAAAAAGAAATCAATTAAATTGATGTCGCCTGGAAGAAGTTGTTAAAGAAAATTTCATGAAATCGTAACTTATTTTTTCCAGTTTATTTTGTTTCATTGGTGAGAGTATTTTGCCAAGATTTTATACATTGTTCTTTAAAAACTAAAGTTATAAAATCTTCTACCTTGCAAGTAGAGTATTTGTAAATTAATAAACCATTATTGCTGTTATCATCAGTATTGTGATTTTGACTACTATAGTTGTAATAAGAATAGCAGCAGAAGTTATAATAATATGGTGCTAACCCCAGGGAATAATCTCAGCATGAATCACACTTTAAAACTCCAATTTATGTCTTATAATAATGTTATAAGACTCTTAAGTCATTATAGAACTGTCATAGTGGTTGAGACTTGATATCTTAGGCTTCATAAAGTTAGGGCTGTACTCCAAAACATTCTAGTGTCTTTAATATCCCCTATAGTGATGATGGTACGGTTTTATGTAATAGATTTATCTTAACCATTTTGAAGTTACATTTTTATCCTGAGTAAGGCTATCTGATTGTAAGTTCAATCTCTGGCATGCAATAACTATCAGTGGAGCCACCTTGCTATCGTCACTGAGTTGCAGATATCTCACACACAAAATGGAATTATTAATACTTACCTTGCCAACTTTACAGTGATGTTGTGAGGATGAAGAGAAATAGGAACTGTGAAAACAACTCATTCCTACCAATGCGGGATATAAACATATTATTTTTCTAGCTTCCTTAAATCTGCTGATTAAATTTATCACGTTTATTCTCACTTTTCAAAATTTCTTATTTTCAATATTCAATTGATATCCACCCCCTCTTTTTCCCTCTCAGGAGGAAACATCTAGTATTATTGGATTGTGATTCATAACTTAAATCCAATATTAAAAACTTCGAGTTTTATGTATCTGTTGTATCCAAATGTTATTTGAAATCTTGGAGATAGATGAGGGTGTAAATAAGAGAAAGAGGGTAAATGTTTGTGTGTGTATGTGTGTGAGTGTGTGTACGTAATATTGAATATATTACCATCCACATATATTACATATAATAACATGCATATTATTCAAAATATACTTCATCTCTATTATAATGAATATCTCCTTATTTTCGATTATTGATAATGAAACGTGTTCTCAAAGAAAACATTTGGGCCCTAAATTCTGTTGCAAATTTAAGTAATCACATCAGGAAAATTTTAGCAAAGAAAATTTTATCCACGGTCAATTGCAAAGCAAAAAGATCTTTTATGTAGAAGCCTCTCCTCTTTTGTGTGCTTGTCTATGCACTATCAATACTCACGTTTCTTGTGTGATACAATAATAAAGCAACAACTACATATGTAAGTGCAGAAAACATCTTCAAACAATGTTTTAAGCAAAATAATAAATTTCTGATAAAACATTGTAATGCTCAGAGTCAACTGCAAAAACCACTACCAACTTCAAGTGAAACTATGTACAAAGAGAGAAACAGAATAGGGAAAAATACTATATATTGTTATAAAATGTTTCCTTCTGTGATACATTTAGGGGGATTGTTAGTTATCAGAAAATTTGGATGTGTCCACTGTCAGAATTAAGCAGCTCACATAAGTTCACTATCCACAGCGCAGTGGTCTTTATTCTGGTTTGCTGCTGACGAGACAGAGGGCATAGAGATACACCTCTTCTTATGTGACGTCCATGCTATTTCTCCTTTGCTACATTCCCCACTCAGTTTCATAAGTACTTTTTCCCCCTTGATAAATGAAAGTAAGTAAATGGAGATAAATACACAGTTTAGCATTGTGAGGAAGAGTGTAAGCTTTAAATTCACATAATTGGGTTTGATAATCTGCTCTTTCTTCTACTAACTCTGTGACCATACTTAACTTTTCTGATACTAAATTTTTTCACTTATACAATTACATGGTGTAAGACTTAAATGGGAATATGCATAAAGCTTATAGCATAGTGTTTGGGAAAGACGGTGATCCTTAAGTGATAATTGTTGCTATTACTATTATTATCAGAGAATTTAGAAGAATCAAGTAAAAAAAAAAAATAGAAGAATTTTAGGTCATTTGTAAATGTGAAAATTAACTAAACAAATAAGCTTTACTTGAATAAATGGAAGGTTTTTTTGTCGTTTTAAAATTTTTTGAAATTTTTAAAATGTTTAAAAACTTAAAAAAACATGTTTTTTTTTCTTCTGTTTTTTATTGACTGACTCAACATTGTGAAGGGTCGATTCTTCCTTAAGCAAATATTTAATGTAAACTCAATAAAAATATGGCAAAATTTTAAAATTAAAATGCATGAAGGAAAAAGAATATATTAAGAAGGTGATATATTTTTTTCCAAAAAATAAAGAATAATAAGGGGCAAATGTGTCATAAAACTACATTCATTAAATAAGTTTTGTATTGGCATATGGATATACTAATTTACAATATTTAGCTAGTCTAAAAGTTAGAATTAAAAGTCCAGAATATAAATGCATGTGTAAATATAGTAAAATGTGGAATATGTAAAGTTAACATTTTAAATTAGTGGTAAACAAATGGATTAATCAATAAATGACATTGGGCCTACCATTTAAAGAAAACAGTGTCGAGGGAAAAATGTTTGATCCTTATTTTTTATACACCAATGTAAATCTTATTTCCTATATACCAAAATAAATCCTAGAATAATTATAAGTTTAATTGAAAAATAAGCCATAAAAATAATAAAAAAATTTAAAAAGTAATCTGAGAGTGATTTGAAAAGACCAAATAATTTTGAAGTCATAAAAGAATAAAATATATATATTTGACTATATGAAAATTTTAAAATTTCTATATGGGAAAACATGCCATAAAAAATGAAAACATAGAGGATAAACTCTGAATACTTGCAGCCTACAAAGACAAAAAGACAAAAAGCTAACATACTTAGTATCACAACTTTTTATTTTAAAAAAATACCAGAAATATAATTTTAAAAACTGACAAAAGATATAAACAAGTAGTCCATGGTGGGGAAAAAAAGTTAACCTTATATAGATATGCATTTTCCTCATAATTAAATAAATGCAAATTAAATTGAGTTATGTTTTTTAAACCAACCAAAGCAGTGAGGCTCACACAGTTTGAAAATATACATTGGAAGGGTTTGAGGAGTTAGGTACTCCCATATATTGCTGAGAGCTTGTAGTTTGGTTCAATCTCTTTGCAATGAACTTAGCCAATCTCTATGAAAATTTTAAATATACATATCCCATAAACCAGAAATACACTTCTATTTTTTTCTATATTCAGTAGTTTGCATAAAATGTAATATACAAGAAAGCTTTTTAACTCATTGTTTTGTAATCATCAAAAATAATCTAGGGCTGGCCCCGTGGCTCACTCCGGAGAGTGCAGCACAGGGAGCACCAAGGCCGCGGGTACGGATCCTATATAGGGATGGCCAGTGTGCTCACTTGCTGAGCGCAGTGCAGGCGACACCAAGCCAAGGGTTACAATCCCCTTACTTGTCACACACACGCAAAAAATAATAATAATCTAAATGCTCATCACCTATGAGCACATATGATTTCATCCACATATAGAATACTATGCATTTATTAGAGGAAATGGGATTGCTCTGTATATGATGACCACAAAAAATCTCTAATATATCTTAATTAGGAAAAATTAACAAGGTCTATTGTGCAAGAAATTTCTGGACAGAAACAGAGAAACAAACAAACACTAATTTTTGCCTCTAGAGAGGAAGACTGAATCTGGTGTCAAAGAAACTCATGTTTCCTAATATTTCTTTTCTAACCTTTACTTATTATTTATTTAACCTTATTCATGTATTACTTTTAAAATAAAAACTAGTTAAATATGATAATATATTTTTAATGTGGGCTAGAAATAACTTTTCACACTTTCCTAAGTTAACAAAACTTAACAACTCAAAAAAACATTAGCTTTGATGAATGATGGTTGTCTTTTATAGCTTGAACAATCTTATTTGAAGACAGACATTTCATACATGCCTTTTTGTTTAATGTTTATATAAGCTTTTCTAACAAACATTTTTACAGGGGTAAAAATACAATACTCAACATAACAAAAGAATGACATGAAATAAAGAATAGTAATCCTATATTATGTGTAAGAGAACTGAGGAGAAATGATGTAGGGAAATATGCAGGAAACAATAAATTGGATAGTTGAAGTAAGGAAAATTTTCCAGTGTTAATAGAATATTAGCTGTTTGTTGGAAGAAATATGGGAAATTTAGTGGTTCAGTCGTCAGTAGAAATCACTTTCTCTTTTAAAGAATAAAGTAGAATATAAACCCAGCCATATGAAAAATATTAACAACTAAAGATGGGCTGATTACTCAACCTGTAAGATGTGTGGAAAATAAGAAAAAGAAAGTGAATCAAATATTTTTCTCCAGATTATGTATGTGATATTGATGAATTATAATAAATGGTATATGGCTATAATATCCAGTTATAATTCTAGAAAAGTATATTTTATTTTTTCCTAAATTGTAAAAAGCCAGACGCCACAACAGATTTTTTAAAAATAGTTATGTATTCCATTTATTATATGGATTGGATTTTCTCAATATTTCCCACCTATATAGTGTCATCATATTTTAAAATATAATAAAGCAACCATGTGCTCTGCATAGATGTATAATACCAATTTATTTTGTTGGAAAGGACATAGAAATGAGATTCATATTATAAGAGCTATACATTTTCAAGAGGCCCATTTCATAAATAACTTGCCTGTCATGCACTGCAATTGATGCTGTAGGTATATCAAGGCACTAACCTATTGTTTATTATAGACATTTTGTCATTTTGATGGTACAGATTCAAGTTTGGCAATCTTCTTTCCTCTCTATGCTTCACTGGCTACATGACTTCCCTTGCCTAAGATCATATCAAAACATGCACTTGAATGTCATAACTTATGACAGCCTGGGAGCTAAATGGGAATCCTATTAACTGACCTACGAAATTACAGAATTATAAATCTTGATGAACATAGGTTGGACTGTGTGCATAGCTTACTATGTTAGACAGGCATCCCTTTAACATACTCAAATAAGTCCAAGTAAACATAATTAAATGCACAGAAACATATTGATAAACTGACTGAACATGAAGACATTTTTTTTTAACCACACAACCCCCACCATTAGTAATTTCATAACCTGCTGAAACTCATCAGGTAAATATTACCACCACTCAGTGGGGCATCTCGAGTTCAATTAGCTATTTACTGGAGGTAAGAAGGAAACATTGCAGATTATTCTTTAAAACATTATAAACATAACTATGCTTTCAAGGCCAAATATTAAGTAAGATGGGTTGAATATTAACTAAAATGTTATCTGTTGGAAGACAACAGGGCAAAAATCTGACAAAAAACAAAAATATGAATGGAAGAAATTTGAGAAAATAAATCAAGTAAATCCTACCAAAGAATAGATATTTGTCAAAGGGTAAAAACTTTCAGTTATAAGATGAGTTAAGTTCTGGGAATCTACTATACGTTATTATGATTATAGTTAATAATACTGTATTGTTTATCTAAAATTTGACTTAAAAAAGCAGATTTTAAGTGTCTTTACCAAACACGCACACACAGCACACACAAAATGGTAACTATGGGTGGTTATTCATGTGTTAATTAATTTGACTATGGTAATCGGTATACAATGTACACACATATCAAATCATCAGATTCTACACCTTGAATGTTAGCAATCTTTGTCAAATATTTTAAAAACCAAGGATTCAAACCTGAAAGTCATACAAATTTAGATTATGAAATTTTTCTCTCAAGCTTGACCCCTCCTCTAATCTCCAGACGTGTGCAGCTAATTACCAAGTAGAAATCACCATGTTGTTATCTAATAAGCTTTTCAAACTTAATATATCCAAAATGGAGCTGCTGTCCTGCTACCACGAAGTTGTTTCTCCTGCCATCTTCTCCTTCTCAGAATATAAAAGCTCCCTCTTGCAGTGGCAAAGAACAATAACTTGGAACCATTCTTGGCTCATCTAATCCACCCTCACAACACATCAGTTCTACCTTTGAAACATTCAGAATCCAATTACCTCTCACTGCCTCCACAGTAACAACCCTGGTCCAAGCCACCATTACATTTTGCCTGGATCATTGCAGTAGCTTTGTGTCTGGTCTCCCTGCTTGCACTCTTGCTCCCTCCAATCTAGTCTCAACACAGAAGGCCTAGGGACGACTGTTAAGAAGTAATTTAGGTCATGACATCATTGCTCAAAACTCTTCAATGTCTTTTCATATTACTCAGAAAATAAAAGCCAAATTCCTTCCAATGCCAGCTCTACCTCATCTGCTCCCACCCACTCTTCATGGTAGATGTGACTTTATTTACAGGCCAAGTTGCTGTTTCTCAACCACACTGGTCCCTCTCCCTGTTCAGTTCCTTTGCTTTTGCTTTTCCCTCTGCCTAAAACATTCTTTGCCTAGATAACAATATGGTCTAGTCTCTCACATCAATCAAGTTTCTACTGCAAAGCCTTCTCTGGCTACCCTATCACAATTTGCTACCTTCTTTTCGAACTTCCCATGATTTATTTTTCTCCTCAGCATCACTATCAAACATACTTTATACTTACTTTACATTTTGCCTACTTATTTATGGCCTCTCCTTGCTAGAATATGAGGTTCAAAAGAAAAAAGAGGGTTTTTTTGTTTGTTTGTTTGTTTGTTTACCTTCTGTTTGCTTCCGTGACCCCAGTACTTAGAATAGTATGTAGCATGTTAGGGTATTTTGTGAACAGATGAATATTGAAGGACTCTTACTGTCTGGAACATTTTATCACTTAGAAGGGGACCTGTTTCTGGACATATACTTTCAGCCTAGTTTTTTAGGTCTCCTAAATTTTTTAAGGGCCTACAAAAATGTTTTAAGTCATAAGAAAATTCACACACAGAAAATTCATTCAGAAAGAAATCTGCAATGTCAAAATTAATAAATGTTTAAATAAGTGTCTATGTGATGTGACAGTGACTCAAATCATGCCATTATATATACATATAATAAAAAAGTTTAAATCATAGGAATAAAATAGTTTTATCAAGCTCAAAATTGTAAAATTTATAAAGCATCCTTTAATTTTTCTTTTCTTTAAGCAAGCAAAATATTAATGTGGTGTGATGGTTAATTTTATGTGTCAACTTGACTAGGCTAAGGGGTGCCCAGATAGCTGATAAAACATTATTTCTGGGTGTGTCTGTGAGGGTGTTTCCAGAAGAGATGAGCATTTGAGTCAGTAGACTGTGTAAAGAAGGCCTACCCTCATCATTGTGGGTGAACATCATCCAATTCGTTGAGGGTCTGGATATAACAAAAAGGCAGAAGAAGACTTTCACCTTCTCATTCTCTTCTCATGCTCTTGGACATCAGAACTCCTAGTTCTCTGCCATCAGACTCAGATTAAATTATACCACTGTCTTTCCTGGTTCTCCAGCTTGCCATTAGCAAATGGTGGATCTTCTTGGCCATAATCATGTGAGCCAATTCCCATAATAGATCTCCTCATTCATACATTCATACACACACACACACACACACACATCTAAGACTCCCCCATTGAGATGTGGGTCTTAGGATGCTGTCCTTTTGTTTTTCACACCTCCAGATCACAGTGCTGACCATTCCCTTCTTATTTTCAGCTCCAATAATAATGTGCTACTTAATGTTTTCTGTATGTGCTGACCTTCAATACTTGTTGGCCAGCTGATTCATAGTCATTCTTTAAAATTCAGTTCAGACATCCTCTGCCCCAAGTAGTCTTTCTCATTGATTCTCTGACTGGCCCTAAGAGAACAGAACCAATTTGCTACCCCTAAATATCCTATAGTTATTTACATCTCTTTACTAGAATCTTTATCTCAGTCTACATAATCTGAATTTTGTCTCTCTCCAAATTCATTCACTATCACTCTACTCCTGATATACTATGCTCCAGTGTCACTGGGCTACCTCTGTAGTCTAACTAATTACAATAGAAGACACTTGGCCCTTTCTGGTCTTCCTTGGAATTCTCTGTGTCTGGATCAGATATTGGAATGGCTGGCTCCTCAGGTGTCAGCATAAATGGCCCCATTTTAGGGCAGTCTTTTCTGATCACCTAATCTAAGGCAGATTTTCCAAATTCATCTCTAGGCATCATAAGATTTTGTTTTCTTTATTGTACTTATTACTCTCTTATGTAACTTTCTCTGTTTTGTTTGTTTGTTTCTATATACCTCCCCAATTCCCTTCTAGAATATAATCACTACAAACCGGAGACTTTTTCTTATTTACTATGTCCTGAGTCCCCATTACAGAACCTGGTTCCTAACAGGTGATGAATAAATACTTGTTGAGTAGATAAGATAATGCATTCACCACTATAAGTTTACATGTCTTTTTTTTTTTCTTTTTCCCAAACTAATCAGTAAACTCCTTCAGAGCAAAGCACTGTCTCACTTCTCTTTGTATCCTCAATATCTCACCTAGGATAAATTAAGTATTTAGTAATCGTTTTTCAAATGAATGAATGAATGAATGAGTCATCATTAACACTCACAGCAGAAGATCTTAGTTTCAAAACACTGCAAGCTAGCATTTCAAGAAAACATATTTAAATGGAACATGAGAATGAATCTCTGAAAAATTATACATAAAAGTTTAAGTGTTGTGCTTATGACCAAATGACTAAGGCATCATGGCTGTGACAGTAATGCCCATGACATTTTACTTGCTTCCTTATATTTCCCAGCCCTCTTGCAGTTACCTGGAACCTATCACTGTTATGGCCAACTCTATGAGTTACTTTGGGCTGAAGCCATGAAAAGACTATGTGCAATCCTGTGATTTCTCTTTCTCTGTCTCAGGAAATGAGGAGGCCAGGTACTGAGATGGCAGAGTCACAAGATCAAGATCAAGATCAAGGGCAATGCAATCTAAGTTAGGAAATGGCACATGGAAGACAGTTGATCAAGAAAGCTTTCTGTGTATCCAAAGGAATTTGAGTGAGCAAGAAATAGTTTTGTCATATTAAGTCACTAACATTTTGAGTTTATTATTCCTGCAATAGAACTTAGCCTATACTGACTAACAGAGAAACATCCCCCTATTTACACACAGTCTATTCACATTTTGTCATTAAAAAACAAAAAACAACAACAACAAAAACATTTATACTCAGAAGTTAAATTACATTAATTTGTCAGTTTTTTACATTAACGTGTATCTTGGGTGCAGATGTATAAGACATCTTAGTTAGGAGATGAGCCACCATTTTGATTGAGATGGGTAACCTTGCCCATTTCCATTTGAGTCTTGACTCAAAATGAACTCTACTTTGTTCTACCATGGACCTATTTAAAAAAAAAAAATCATAGTTTAGGATTAAGCATTCTTAAGCTATCTAGAAAGAACATATGTTGTAGCAGAAGATTGCTAATCTTTCGCCTGGGAAAACCCACACATTTTATGATCTGATGTAAAAGATCAAAATGAGGAGAATGGTGATTTCAATTTTATAATTTCTTAGATCTAATCCTCTTAGATCTACCTCTCATTAGTGGAAAAGAGCATGTCAAGCACATTGTAAAGAAAGATAAGGTTAAACAGAGATGAGCACTCAACTAATTTGGCTGGGAACTTCCTGAGCTTTGGAGAACAGTGTGTAAACATCAATTATTTTTTTTACTAATAAAAGGCCATATGTGTGAGGGAGGGGATAGAATAGAAAGAAAACCCTAAATAAGAGAATCAATTTTACTAATGACTAAATTGGACTGTCACTCCAAATATAACAAGGCTGAGCAAAGGATATAAAAAGCACAAAATTGAAACAGAAAAAAAATGGCATATTCTTCTTATGCTTTTTCCAACTATATAATGTGAGAAAAGAGATATTTTCAACTGCTCATTATTATTGTGGCATTTAAAATCAATGGCCGGACTTTAATTTTATTTTTAAGAATAAATGAATTAATTATGCTGTTAACATTTTAAAACAGCCCTTAAAAATGTTTTTTGCTAAAAAGTGTTCTCAGTCCCTTTAGCTAACTATTATAGTCTGAAATGTAAAAAGCATAATATGAATTCTTATGAAGTGAATGAAGATGAGGAATGTTTTTAAAATATAGATGTTAATTTCTCCACTCTGACATTTGTTCTCTGGCTGGCACGGTTTTCTGTGCTCTTCTCTTGGGCACAATTCTAGGAGGTGTAAGTGGCTATTTGGGCCCACATGAAGGCTGCCAGATTGTTGGATAGGGTTTTTATTCACTCACAGAGCTGAGAGAACCCACACAAAGTTTCTAATCTGCTTTAAGAAAATCATGGTATTCAATGTTAGTCAATGAAAGATATTTCTGCTGGGCTGGTTGGTTAGCTCAGTTGTTGAGAGTACAGCCTGATAACACCAAGGTCATACATTCAGACCCTCAGACTGGCCAGCCACCAAAAAAAAAAAAAAAAAAAAAAAGAAGAAGAAGAAGAAAGGAGAAAGTAAAGATATTTCTACTTACTTATCTTAGATATATTGAAACTGCTGTCAATGGTCAATAAGAGGGAATCCGCAAACAATAATATCAGTACACAATGTCATCAAATCATACTGCTGGTGATAAGAACATTTTAACATAGATCAGTAGTATTCACAATGATTATGTGCTTTCCCAAGGGAGATAAAACACGATCCCTGGGTATGTAAATCAAACATGTCACTTAAATGCACATGCCAATTATACACGTCATGTACAGTGAGGACAGGGAGGTTGTGCCTAGTGGCTCCTTATGTTCTTGTTCACTTCATTGTTTTAAGGCTTATTACAGATTACATGAGCCCAGTTAAGTGGACTTAGTGTTTATGCTACCTAATGTTAACAAAACTAGCACTCATATGGGGCAAGTGCCTTCAGAGGATTCTTGCAAATAAACCACAGATTGAAAGTTTTACAAAGACCAAAAAGTCATATAAAAATGGCAAAACTGACTTTTTGTTTTCTTTTTACTCTTAAGTATGAGCTTGCAGACAACCACATGACAAGGTAGAAACCATGACAATTTAATCCTATTTGACAAAATTCAGCCCTCAGATTATCAAGAAGACTATTATGTGGATTTAAATATACTATGATTAACAATGAACTGCTCCTTAAACATGTTGTTGTACTTTTGTGTTTCTGTGAATCAGCTCTTTTAGCTGTAACAGCCATTAAAACCAAACATTAAGCTGATCTTAGAAACAGTCTTCCAAACTTCTGAATGACAAAATATAAAACAAATATCTTAAAAATAAAGGATTTTTTTTTCTAATACATAGCCTTAAAAAAGAGGATTTGGTTTAAAAAAAAATCAATAAGATAAAATAGGATTAATATTTTAAAACACTAATTCATCTTTAAAATTTCTATCTTGTATTAATTTAAAAGAATTAGTTACCTCAGTCTACAACTGTGTGCTGTCCAGTCTAGTACCCACTAGTTACCTGTGACTACTGAGCATTTGAAATGTGGCTCATGTTACTAAGGAACTCATATTTTATTTTATTTTATTTTAGTAGACAAATTAAAAAAATAAAGCAGTGCTAAATAATGTTTTCTGTTAAACACAAATCTATTTTTTGGTAGGACTATGTTTTAGTTTAGCTGTTGAAAATTTAGAATCTAAATTGAGATATTCTATAAGTATAAAATACACACCATGTTTCAAAGTATAAAAAATGCACTCAGACATAAAAAAAAGAATGAAATTCTGCCATCTGCAGCAACGTGATGAACCTGGAGAAAATTATCTTAGGTGAAATAAGCCAGGCAAAGAAAGAAAGAGAGAGAGAGAAAGAAAAAGAAAGAGGGAGGGAAGGAAAGAAAAAGAAAAGGAAAAAAGGAAAAAGAAAGAAAAAGAAAGAGAAACAACAGTGACAGTAATACATTGAACTTTCAGAAGGAGAGAACAGATCTGTGGTTACTAGAGATGGGAAATGGAGAGAGGAAGGGTGGGTCAACAAGAATTTGGTTACTGGACACAAAGAATGATTACTTATGGTAATGATGAATATGATAATTATCCTTGTTTGATCGTCACATATTGTACACAAGTATTGAAAGTCAACTCTGTACCCCCCAAATAGGTATTATCAATTATGTATCAATAAAAAATTAAATAAATAAAATGCAACTTAGAAAGTAAAACAAAACAAAACAAATACAAAACATGCAAAATATCCCATTAATAATTTTAGGTGATTACATTAGAAATGATGATATTTTGGATATATTAGGTTAAGTGAAATAAATGTTTAAAATTAATTTTACCTGTTTCTTTTTACTTTTTTTTTTTAATGTGGCTACTATAAAATTTAAAATTGTTTATGTGGATTACAGTTTATTTCTATTGGACAGAGCTGGTCGAAAGGTGGTGGATAGAGAGAGTTCTAAAAGGAATAATTTAAGAGAACAGGCACATAACTTGTGAAAAATTCAAGGGTAAACTAATAGACCAATTTTTAACCTATGAAAAGTGTACATATACACACTTTAAAATAATGTGAATGTATTTTTAATTTGGATTTACTGATCTTAACACAACTAGGAATTTCTAATGACATGTACTGAATATCACAAGTTATATAGAAAAGTCATATAGAATTAACTGACACCATATTAATTTGCAGTTACCCAATTTTAATACTATTTCTGAAAAATAGCAGATTTATTTTTATTGCTATATCAAGACTGGAGCAAAAGCAAAGAATAGGAAAAAGAAAAAAAGGATAATATGGCAAGTAGATTTTAAGAGAATAACAGAAAAGAAAAATTTAGGTTTCCTGATCATATAATACCATTTTTTAATTTTATTTTTTAAATTAATTAATTAATTATTTTTGGTGGCAGCTGGCCAGTAAAGGCATCCGAACCCTGATACCATCTTTTAAAAGAAAACTAAATGAATTATCCCTTTCTTTTAAAGATAGCTAATGAACTAGGCCAGCCACAGAGACGTTCTTTTTTTATCCAAAACCACTGACTCAGTCTTCCAATATTAATGGGTCAGAAAGATGAATTTCTCATACAAAACAAATATCCAGTTAGAAAACTTACCTATAGAATATACATATATATAGAAATCTACCTCTACATAATGATTTATTTACTGATCTCCCCTTCTGGATCTTTTGGCTATCAGAGTCCCTGAACAGCTCTATCTGGAGGCTTACTCTGGGAGTACATATAGAAAAGATATCTCATGGGGTAGATAATTTCAGGTTAACAGAGCACAACAAAGTAAAGATCATGAATAAGCTTAAACTACAGGGTATGGGCTATTCCTATTTTAAAGCATTTTTGCCACGGAATTCTATTTTTATGTGTCCCCTAAACATGAAGTTCCACCTGAGAAATTTCTTTTGGAACACTTAGTGCCTAGAATACCATTGATTTCTCTGAAGACCTATCATGTTTCACAGACTTTCTGATATTAAGAAATAAATAAAACTTTGTAAAGTTTCAGCTCAGAGCCCAAATTCATCAATTCTGGAAATGTTTTGAGACTTTATTACTTGTCTTTTCAAGTCTTCTATTTTCTGATTTATTGTTTATATCTGAACATAATTTTACTGTATATGCTATCACAAAGCTATCACAAATGCTTTCTAGAAAAAGGAAGGACAAAAATAAGTAGATAAATTAATTATTTAATTAATTACCTACCTAAATATCAAGATTATAAAAATTACAGTAGAAAATCACTAAGGAATTGTGTGGATTTTACTCATATTACATGCAGATTAGCTTGGAATAAGGAAAAAGTTATATGTGCCTTATCTTGGTCACTCTAAACATTCTTCCAGAAAATAAACCCAAATATGAACTGTAGACTATAAACTGTCTCCTTTAGTAATATTACAGATTGGCTCTAAAACAGAAAAGCCAAATATACACACTGAAAAATAAATTTCTTGTGATTTGTAGCAGATAAAACGGTGGTATATTTCAAGGGAAAACACTATCTAGTGAAGCATCTTTTTATTCATGTTGAAAAGGAATAATACATATTTCTTAAAGCTTATTTTCATATACAGTTAAAAAACTTAAAGAATTCTAGCATAATTAAATAACATAAAAATCACTACATTTCTTTTTCTGTCAGAAAAAAAAATTGCTGCTAATTATGGTGATTTACCACAAAGGATCATTTTTAATAACTTCTGTTTGAGTATGTTGCATATGCTCTAAGACAACTGGCTTCTCTAGAAAAGATGCCTTTTTTCAAAGCTCAAATGCAAGAAGCCAGCAAACACCAGAACAGAAATTAATATTTCTCTTGGATATGTCTCATCTCAGGGATATGCCTCAGCTCTTCAGAAAGGCTTCCAAGTGGTGACTTTATCAATATATAAATCAGCTGAGAAATATCACTTGTTCCATATTCAGAAAACTTTTCTATGAATAATAATTAAATCTCGGGTCCTTATGGTACTGTTACAAAAGATGAGTAGGCATGGGCGTAACGAAGAGTTAAGATCTCTCACCCCAACCTCTATTTGGGACAATGGCTGAGCACCTGTAATTCAATTCAAGACAGATGAAGTATCAAAAGGCAAAGTTCAAGAAACTACGAAAAATGTTCCTTTTTTTCCTTGTCTTTTTTTTAAAAAAAGGAAACCTTAAACCTGAAAAACCTACAGTTTCCACAGCCTATTACCTATGCAAAGTCAATAGTTATTCTTTCTGCAATATTGTACGCATTTCAATTCAAAGAGTAGTGTTTCAACACTATTTCCATGCTTATCTAATGCTCATGAGCACCAATGTTTTCATTCACCACATACTGAGAAGGAACAACAACAACAACAAAAAATGCAAATATTAAATGCACGGGAAATGCACAAATCACTAATCAATTTAAATAAATTATAGTTTTCATGTATTACTTCCAGTACACACAGCATTTCTCTAGAGGATCTAGGGGGCTTTCTTGCCACTTCCACTGGGGCAAAGTACTGCTGCTCTAACAAGGCCTCACCTCATTTATGTGGGTCCAAACATAAGGCCTGTGCATGCACATGGCTAATACTCCTTACTACCCACTTTCTTCACTACCACCCACTCTTTCCACCTGCCTGAATCCCTAGACATGCATATCCTGAGAAGAGAACACAGTGAATTCATTTACATGTTTATTGATGACTTTTGATTATGTATGCAGAGTACTCTGCCAGTCTTAAGGAAATTGGAAAACCAGATAAGATCTAGTGTTTATTTTCTACTTTGGGTGGCAAAGCATCTACTGTATTAAGCTAATATCTATAACAATAACAAGTAGAATTGGCTCTATGCATGCCAGAGTGAAGACTTAGGCTGTTTATGTTACTGAGGCAGAAAGAAGAGAGGGCTCAATCTGGCCTGAAGGATTGAAGATAGATGAAAACTGGGCTATGAAGTTTGGGCAAGATGGGTGTATGTGGCAAGTAAGCAGTTGGAAACGACCCTGGTAAGCAGTGAGAAGTCTGGTCTGGCCTGGCCTAAGCAGAAGGGACTTCTCAAAAGCCAACAGAAGGTAAAGTTTGCTAAGAAAAGGAGCAACATAATTCAGCAGACCAAGAATGGCAGGAAAAATCTGTCATTCATCTGGAATGAATCCCAGAGTCAATGAGAATCATTTGGACATATGAAGCAGAGGAGAAGCTAAAGACAACTGGTGTTCTGTTATATTTTTAAGGTAATTTGCCTGGTTGTGGTGTGGGATGGAATGGCATTTGAGTTTTGGTCTGAAGGATCAGGGGTTAACTAGAAGCCCACCTGGTAACTCAAGGTGAGTAGGCAGTAGCAATGGAAATAGAAAGAAAGTGTTATATTTATTTTTTAAAAATTTAAAAAAAAATTTTTTTAAGTTACCCTCCCATTCTAAAAATAGAATATCTAGCTAAGGGCTAGTCACTCCACTATGATACTTTTCCTGTGTTTTTTGTATCTTACAAGCCAGTTTTGCTCATTTTATTCAGACATAGAACTTTGCCTGGTTACTTGTGGGAAGTCTGTTTGTTTGGATTTTTGCATTTTTACTACAGTTGTTTGTTTAAATGATTTGTTTTTGCTTCTAATTATTTTACATCTTTTAAAATTATTTCAAAATATTTTATCTGTTTTCTAATATTTAACTTTGCAAATGCATGAGAAAAAAAAACACCACAAAACTGTGCTAGCACGAGAGGTACAAAGAGGCCTTTCCTGTAACCCTCAGTCCACATTTTAGCTCTACAAATATTCTTTTCCTCAGTACCCTGTTCTTTTGGAAATACAGCTTATCAAAATTTGTGTTAATGTCTTGTTTATTTGTTTAATATTATTCTTCCTTACTGCCTGTGAGGTCCAGAGAGGAAAAACTGAGTCAGATTTTTTTCAACATTGTGAAACCAACTACTAGGAGACTATCATGGGCATTTAAAAAATGCTTGTGGAATGAATGAATGAATGAATATATGCATTAGTGAGTTAAGAGGATGACTCTTGCTCTGAAAGGAACCTAATTTTTTTTAAAATTCATGGTTTAGGTATCTTCAGTACCTGGAAATAGTTGGTCAATTCTGGTCCCAGAAGAATACTTTGATAAAGAATGAGGGAAGATTTTACTTTATGTTCTGTGGTCTTATTCTAAATCACTGATCTTAATGACTCAAGAAAATCTTAAACCACATACTCCCAACTGCCTCTCAGAATTTGCCCAAACACTAAGCTAATCTTAAAATAATAATAATATCTCTTTTTCAGAACAATTCAGAGCTTAAGTGAGGCCATATTAATAATATAGGAATGTTAAGAAATAAGGAAGCATCATAATACAGGTTAGTGTGTTATGATCTCATATTGTTCAGTCTTTGGAATAGTACTGATTATATTAATTCACACCCTTTCAGAAGAGGAATTCAAAAGAGCTCTCTAGAATGCTGGCGTGATTAATTCCATTATCAGAAAAGAAGGAAATATTGGCAAAATCTCTGTGGTGTTCTTCGTATAAAAGACAGATTCCTATACTCACCTAAGTTAGCCAAGGGTCAGCTGGTCCCTCAGTCCTCTATGAGCAAAATATCTGCTTCGTACACTACCAACCACCTTACTTTAATGAGGTATGCGCCATGCTTTTTGTATCCACAGCAGAACTTTGATCAAAGCCTAGGCCTACCCAAAACTTTTTTTAAAATGCAGCTCTAATCATGTCACTTAACTGCTCAATGTCCTACAATTATTTCTCATTGTACTTAGAAGTCTGAAATCTTTAACGAGGTGCTGAGCGGCCTGCTGCCTGTGTTTTTAACCTTATTTAACACTGCTCAGCCCCCTTACCCGAAGCACTCCGGTTGGGTTTTCCCAGCTGCTTTACCACGCCAAGCTTCTTCCTTCTTCCTCGGCTTTCGCTGGACTCTCCTTTCTGCTTAAACTCTGCCTCCTCCTCCACTTCATGACCACAGCAGATCAACACCTATTGATGCTTCAGATCCAATTTAAATGCATTCAACAAATATTTTCTGGGCCAATATCATATGCTAGAAACTATTTTAGGCTTTAGAGAGCTAGACAATAATAAAATAAAAAAATCCAAACAGGAAATAATCATGGATGATAAATGCAACGCAGATAAAAGGGAGATGCAAAAGGGAGGTGATGTAACACAGTGGCCCTTCTTCAACTGGATGAATGTGGATGATCTCTCTGAGAAGATGACATTTAAACCAGGAGCAGAAGAATAAGGAAATGGCTTGACAAAGCTCCGAGGCAGAGGGAACAGCAAGTATGCTTTCTCTAAAATGGGAATCAGTCTGGTGTGTATGAAGAATAAAAAATGACTGGAAGAGCGAGGAAGAATGTTTTGAGATGAACTAGGAGACAGGCCAGGACCTGTTCATGCAAGGTTTTGCCAGACATGGCAGAGAGAGAGTTTGAATTTTATTTTCTAAAGGAATAATGGAAGCCACTGGAGAGTGTTAAGCAGAGAAGTGAGCTGGTATAATTTATGTTTTAGAAAGACAATCTGATTTTGCAGTGTGGAGAATGCATTACAGGTAGGGAGCAAAAATGGAAGAGGGAGATAACATATGAGGTTCAAGAAGACTTGGCTTAGTTTGGTTAAGGGAGAAGTGGAAAGGAGACACATCCACGATGTGTGATGGAGCAATTCAGTAGGAGAACCTGAGGAACTGGATGCTGAGCAGGAAGAAGAGAGATGAATCAGGGAAAATCTATAGAGTTTTGTTTGAGCATCCCGATGAATGGCAGGGCCGGTGCCATTGGTACAGTGTTGTGTTGAAGAGAAGACTACCTGGGTTAGAATCCTGGCTCAACCAGTTAATGTTCTTTGACCTATGTGACTGTGAATATGTTATTTAGTCTCTCTACTCATTTGTTTCTGCATTTATAAAATCTAGAAAATAACAACTCTACCTCATGGTGATGTTGTGAGAATGTAATAAGATAACCAATGTAGACTGCTTAAAACAGCGTTTGGAATAAGAAGCCCTCAATGATGTGTCAATTATTATTATTGCTGTTGCTACAATTAATATTATAACCTAGATGTGGAAGACAGTGAAATAAGGAGGCCTGAGAAACGACATATTTCAGCCATGTTAAGGTCAAGCTATTCATGAGATTTCCACATGGAGAGGTTGCTTGACAGCAGTACACAAATGGCTGGGGTTCTGAGGAATGGTCAGTCCTGAAAGGCACTTCAGTAGAGATGGTATTGAGAGCAATGCACAAAGTTCACTAGGGAGATGTTGTAGAGAGAGAAAAAAGAGAGCCAAGAATTCTGCTTAACGGCACTCCAACATTCAGAGGTCAGGAGAGGAGAGGAGGAGCCAGCAAAGGAGACTGAGAAGCAGCAGACAGTGCAAACGGAGGAAATCCTGGGGTGATGCTGAGAAACAAGCAGACCAAGAAGGGACTAGCTATGTGTGTCCTGTGCGAGGGAGAGATGAACTAAAATAAGAACTGAGAACTGACCAATGAAACTGGCAATCTGGAGGTCCTTGGGTATTTTGGCAAGGGCTTTCTCTGTAGAGTATAAGAAATGGAAACCTTAAAGTCACCTCCTCAGAGAAATCTTTTCTGAGTGTCTAGAATAGACTGGCTTCCTTCTTATTATACTTGTCATTTCTCTAGCACTTACACAGGTAATTGAAAAGAAAGTTGGCTTTGCAATTTTCTTTACAATCATTTGTATAATTATTCCTTTTTTCTCTGTCTTCCCTAATAGATAGTAATCTACTGGATAGTAGGGATCACATATATTTTGTTTTTCACAATATCCTCAATAACTAGCAGAATGCCTGATACATAGTATTGCTCAATTTATATGAATGAATGAATGAATGAATGAATGAATGACCTTACATGACTGTACCTAAAATACATCTTTTTCTTTTAACTAACACCTACACTAACTGATATGCTTACTCTCAGACTTTTCTAAATTTTTGGCATAACTAAATAGTTGCTTTTATTGCAAGCCGCCTTAAATCATTTTGGAGGGAGTAGGTAGAATAAAAATAATGAACAGATAGTCTACTTTGCACAGTATCATTACCTATCTAAA
The DNA here is from genome assembly GCF_027409185.1 of Cynocephalus volans. NCBI lineage: Eukaryota > Metazoa > Chordata > Mammalia > Dermoptera > Cynocephalidae > Cynocephalus > Cynocephalus volans. Next base: position 98,523,992 of record NC_084460.1, on the reverse strand, counting down.
GTTTTTTTCTCCCCACAAAGGGCAAACAATATCTCTACTCCAGGAGCTCATTTTCTCACTCAGCCTAAAATTGATTACCATCCAGCACTTATTAAAACCCATTTGACACAACTCATGTTTGAAAGAAGAAATCTATGGACCAAGTTAACTACCCATTGCCCTAAATTGGTTTGTAGCTCTATCTTATAAGTGAAATATCTTACCCAGATTGCATTTGGTTACCTCTTTGCTGAAATGACACTATAGAAGTTATCTTTGGCATTTACAGAAGGTTACTATAAATAATCATATACTGAGAACATTTTTGCATCTTCTAATGTCCTGAGGACTATTGCACAATTCATAAATTGCACCATATTCCAAATAATAATATAACACATGTGATAAATTTCTCTGTAGTATAGTGTGAGGGAAAAAAAAGTATTGATTTTTTTTTCTGATTAATATGTATGTTTCCTCTATCTGATAATGACAACTATGAAATTTAATCCATTATCCTTTACACTGTGCTTCTAAAAATCTAGAATATGCATTTATGGTCAATTGTTAGATATACTCATAGCCTAAGGTTCTATATACTTTTCTCTGTATTATATGTACTACTTTTTAAATATGATTTTGGCAATCTGTCATATATGAGCATTTGTCACAAATTACTTCCACTGTTTTAAATTAAAAAGAATGTGAAAATATGAAAATAAAAAGAAAGAATATCTTTCTCTTCCCTTCAGCTAGTCCTTAGGGTAATCCACTCTTTATGATTTTGCTCAAGTACTACTAATTCCACAAGTACATTTTGGACTCCAAGAACAGACTGACTCTCTCTTCTTCTACCTCCCAAGAACACTTTTGGATGCATAGTAGGACGCTATTGTCATATAGAATTTAATATTAGATTATTAAATCAAATATAATGTCACATTTGAGGTTTTTGTTTGTTTTTGATTTGGGGCTTTTTGGGTTTTTTAGTTTTTTTAAGAGCCAGACAGAAACAAAAACAATCCAAAACACAAAAATAACAACAAAACATTGTACCACTTGCGGAATCAAAATGCATTTGTTTTTAAGTCATGAGCATTACATAGACTTTAGCAAATATCCTCACTCCTAGGCTGTTCAGATTCAAATATGAATCTCAGTCACTGCATCCTTATTAATACATCTGTATTCTAAACTTTTCTCTTTTTTTGTCCTTCTGATTTTTCTTTTATATACCAGGTGACGTTATCCATATTGTTCATGTAATAAATACATATTATTATAAAATACAAAGTAGAATATCAATTATCGTTCTCTACTGACTGTTCATTTTCTTCTCAGAAACTGAAAGTTCTTTAAAGAGAAGGACTATATTGTCTTTACATATTTATTCTTCATAGATGATGTATAATGCTGAAAATAGCTGTTATTGATTAGATCACTGCCCACACCAAAGTTATACTTACTTCTGCAATTTGTCTGATAGTAATTCAAGCATTATTATTGCATAGACAATCTAGTTTTTAGAATCAACAAATCTCATTAACCTTGTCTAACAGAATAAAAATAAATTTAGGTGTTCATTAAAATTGATATGCAGTAAAGTTAACAAAAGCTAGTATTAAATGATTTAGCTTTACATTGCATTATAAAGTAAACTAAATGAAATTTTTCAAAATCAAGTAGATAGGCTAGAACTTCAAATAATTTTTCCAGAACCTGCCAAATTTCTAGATAGATGTTGGTATTTTTGAAATATTTAAAACTAATTTTTTTTCTAAAATAAATCACAAGGGCTAGAATTATGAATTGTATAATTGCCTACAAGATAGACATACTAAGATAAGAGTAAATTATTAAATTTCCATCACATAAAAATCTTATGTTTGAACAGATTAGATCCTCACAGTGGCATTAAAATTTTCCTTTTACTCTAAAAGTAACTTTATACTAAATTTAGAGAAGTGATTGAAACACATTTTCACATTACATTACCTACTGTATTTTTTTATTTCTGAAATTTATAAATACATTATCATTTGAATCCCTTCTATTTTCAAAAGTGTTTACAGTACACAATATCTCATCCTAACAGTGAATGATTTATTTTGTATTCCCTAACAATTCTCATCCATAAGAACACACATTTTCCATAGTTACAATCAGAACATTGAATATTATTTTCCTTTTAAGAACACATAATCAAAGCATTTCTAAGATTCCAAAAATGATTATTTTTATTAACTATACACTAGAATGTTAAGAAATACTCTCTGACAATTATTTTAAACACATTTTAAAGTACTATGTGACGAAGTATTAAATAACAGACAATGAAGAAAGCAAATATGGAAAGCATTTACCTCAAAATTGGCTGAGGACAAGGAATGTACGTAGCCAGAAGTGAAAAAAAAAAAAAAAAAAAAAGTCTGTATGTTCAGTGTATAAGGAATGTGAGACGGAATGAGACAAGGTCACCAGGACTGCTGGGGCAGTGAGGTTAGCAGATGGAGTCCTGTATCCCTTTCCTTTTTGTCAACCTTATTAGCAGTTTTTCTTATCATCACAATAGCATTTCCTGGAGGAAATCATACACAGCATGATAACAATGATAGTCTGTGGTATACTGCAAAGGAAACCACAAAAGGGTCTTGGTGGTGGAACTATGAACCTTTACTAGCTACTTTGGAGCAATGGTATCAGCAGAGGTAGTTTTTTCTTCGACGTTATTCCCACTTTGTAATGACTGAATTTTTTTTATTCAAATGAAATGCTTTAAACTGGAACCCTGGCTGCAAGGCAGCTGTGTGAATTTTATAAAAGGAACATATTAACACATTTCCACCCATTGTTAAAAACCAAAAACCAAAAACAAAACCTGTAAGATTTTCCCCATGAGATGGCAAATTCAATGGCAAACTCAAATCTACACTAACTGCATTACCTGTTCCACACATCCTGATTTTCTTTGCCAATCCCCTCAGAGCAAGAGTCTTATAAGTAGCCAGTTCATACACTGAACCCCCAAATTCATTTCATTCACACCAAAATGTCTGAATCAAAACACAGCTCAGGATTTCCTTTAATATGGGATGAAATCTTATGGTCCAGTTCATTTCCAGTACTCACCCAAGTGCAAAATAGACAGCAGTACTTTCGGATTGCACACACAAGAATCCTTGGCTTACCTTATTACTGTTAGACAAATTATCCACATCAACCTCAAAACCCTATGACTTCACTGTTGTGGTCCTCCCGTCAGACGAGCTGTTGATCTGATTGTGGTGCACGTTCACGTATAGAGTGCTGAGACCAAAGTTCTGATCATCTCTTCTCCATGAATTAATCCATTTAAATACATTTCACAAGGCCCAATACATATTTTAGGAAGAAAGTGACCAGAATACATCTGTTCTAGAACTCGTGTTATAAGATACACCTAAAAATGCTTCACTAACCAAGTTTTCTATTATACTATTGAGATGAGGCCTATAAGGGTCTGTCTTGGGCTGATTATTAGTGTAGCATGTGTTTAAGAGGAATAAAAAAGTCAACTAAAGGTTAATCCTAGATTGCAGTATAGTCAGAACAAATATTTAACACTGGGAAAATCATTCTTCAACACCAACACTGTCTGTCATTATACAGGCCAAGCAATTGATCGACCCTTTCGCTTTTCAGCTGGTTAATCTATTGTCCTGCAATCCAGTCCTCCAGGGTGTGTTATTTAAAGGTGGGAAATACGCATGAATGTAGGATTCAAACTGGATCAAAGTCAAGTCCTCACCATCATTGAAAACATCAAAAACAACAACAAAAGAATGAATAAAGCTTATATTAACATAACAGAGTTCATTTTATAGAATTTTGCTTTTGTAGGTACAACCAGTAACAGAAAAGGTCAGTATAAGTTTTGGCCAAAAAATCTTTTAAAATAAAATGAATATACCTGACTGACTAGATGTTCAGTCCTTAAGAACACTGTTACCATAATTTGGCATTTAATTTTAAATCTTCAATCTGCAAACTGGTTAGTGCTCAGGATTTTCAACTTGAGAAATTCAGAAAAATATGAGAATAATAATCAATAAGAACAACTGAGCTATAACCATTACTATTATTAAAATTAAATGCATCAAAAATACTGAAGACCCTCATTAAAATGTTCCATAAGAAACAAAGGACAACACTAATATTTAAGAGTTCTAATATTTAAGAATTATTATGAACACCTCTTTCTGTATCTTCTAATATATGGAATTTTCACTGGTGGGAAAACACTCATCCTGTCCACAGAAATTAGAAGAACCTCTAAAGCAACACATGATTAGATGCTATGGGAGAACTAATGTGCACTTGAACAATGCTACGTAAATAGATGCAATGTATCTATTTTATCATCTACCATACTCCAAATTTCAAAATAGCAAACTAGCAAAGGTCAAGACTTCACCTTTATATTACTAAAATGTCTCCTTCTCCCAGACGTATAAACTTGATTGATAACAATTATTTTATTTTTTCTATATTGTGTGATTAGCATAAAAATAGAATTATGATTTTACAGGAGTTGGAATCATAATAACTAACTCTGAAGAGAAAAAAAAAAATAACCTGATTCTCAACATGGCTAAAAATACGATATTAACAATTATTATAAGAGACTATAACTTAAAGTTTTAAAAAAATATTTAAGTAAAGAATGAAAGAGTGAGGTGCCTCTTTGTGTCCAAACAATTATACTTCTTTAAGTCTGTCCTTATGGGATAAGACTTTGAGAACAATTAATATTAAAAAATAAAATCTTTTGTGGATGAATTGTGCTCTTTTAGAAAATTCTGTTAACTAAAATATCACAAATAAAGATGTTTTACTAAATGATATAATAATTTTAGTCCTCAAATTGTGAACACTAACAAATAAACTTGTACTAGTAGAAGAGCAAGCTGATCTTTTAAAAATTGGTAATTACATAAGATAACATGCCTATCTCAATGTGCCTTAGTTATTTTTCAAACAACATTTCTATTTTTATTCAAAACCAAGGATTTCCACTTTGACCTTGTTTTATAATTCCTTTGGGAACAATATACATTATTGAATTGATCTTCTGGTCATTTTATAAAATCAGTGTATGTTTTTTCAAATTAAATAATTCAACTGCAATACATTCAGAGAGAAAATATTTTTAATTATTACCTGACTCCCCAAAAAACCACATCTACCGCAATAGTAAACAATCATTCTCCAAAGCCAGTCCATACACATATTCTAGAAGAGAATATAAACTTGTTTCTAAGCTCATGGCAAACCTCAGGCACTTTTACATTATTGTAAAAAAGAGAAGTAGAAGAAGAAAAAATTTGTTCAGGGACTAATTCTTCCTCAGTAAGGCCCTGCTACTGTTTTTCACAGTTCTGCAAAGCCAAACCGGGAAGTATATTCCGTACAATGTGAATATTTCATTAACTTTCAGTTTCACATCTTAAAATCAATCCTAACTGTCTTTTGTCAAGTAATTTATGAACATTTATAGAATTCATTGAAACTATCAGAAAATTGGGTTCAAAAAAAGTCCACAAGCATAGAACAATGGGTGAAACAAAGCAAAGCAGAACAAAAGCAAATCAAAACTATCATATACTTCATGGATTAATGGTGAAAAACAGAAAAGAGACTTCTTACCAAGTACTCCAAGTCGATAGTTGACTGTGATGACGATCACATTGCCATAACTTGCCAAGACACTCCCGTCATATAAATTTCCAGTACCTTCCATATATGAGCCACCATGAATATATACCATCACTGGTTTGGGACCCCCACTGTCCCGAATATCTGGAAAACAAATGGTTGGCAATTGTTCGTATCTTCAAAAAATACACATAATGAAGCAGAGAATACATTTTTCATTTTAGGGACAAGAAGGCATAATTGTGATATTGTTCTTTAAATGGCTGTTTTCGTTAAAGTGTTTCTTAAGCAACTCATGTCAAGAGCTATTGCGAAAAAGAGCAAAAGGCTTCCATTATTTTCTATCTAAAATTTTATTTAAAAATTATAAACTGAATTACAAAACTTGAACAAATTGAAAGTAGTGTGAATTTTAGTGCATTTTGGTTGATTCCTAAATTGACAGTAAAACCAAAAGAAATAATAGAATGAGAATGACTCTTAGGAGTACTTTTTAAAAATGTTATAGACCTCACATAGAATTTATTAACCATGAACTAAGAGCAATGATATCATTGCTACTGTAAGTAAAACAATCTGTTTTTCCATTTCTTATTTGCTGCAAAGCTTTGTATCAAATGCAACATGATTACATTAAGTCATTTATGCTCTGATTTGTGAACATAATTACAGTGTTGTGTAATCATTGCAAGAAGTTTCATTTAATTACTTAAGGATGGTCAGATGGAATGTTTAGGCAGTAAATTCATGTGCATCTGTGCTCCTGTGTTGTTGCATTTTGGGGAATATCATTTAAATCATATTTTTCAGAAAGTCCAGGACATCCACTCATTCTACCTACCCTACCCTTTGGGAGAACAAAACAGACTAAATTATATTTTTCACCTCTTTGTGTAGCTAATGTACCTTCTTACCTCCATTTTGGCTCTATGTTTTTATCACATAGACATAAGATATGATAAAGCTAAGTTCAAATGTAACATGCAAAAATTTAGGGTGATGTTAGGGTGATTTCTACAGCTCTGAATTTTATCCAAATTGATTTGCTTTTCTAAGATAATTCTCTTTAATTATGTAGTTTTCAACAAGGATCTAGAAATAATATAATAGGAAAAACATAAGAATTTTAATCGGTATTAAAATGTACCAATTTCTATAGAAAAAAGCTAAATTATATATCAGCAAACAAGATTTTAACTATCATGTAGATTGAAATATTGTATGTATGTATATATGGCTATGAATACATACATAGACAAAACATTAATATTATACAATAGTCCATGAACTCTTATACCCACAATTAAAACAAAATTACATCAAGTGTATTATTTTTCTTTTTAAAGCCAATATTGAAAAGTGTCATTTAAAAGCATGGTTTTGTTCCTTTGCTTTTGACAGTTTTTATCTAACTTAACTCTCCTACATCGTTACAATGGAGCCACCAGCTTTTAGAATGAACTAATATGATACAAATTCTTTGAAAGAACTGGTAATTATTTAGAGGCTGCTTTACATTTTCTGTAAAAAAAAAAAAAAAAAAAAAAGTAACTAATGTAAATGCCTCAATTTTTCAAATGTAATGATAAAGAGACTTCTCTAAAAAAATTATTTTAGAATCAGGAATTTTGGTTCAACTTGCTTGTTCAGATTTTAATTGGGATAATGGCTCTTTACAGAATTCAGACACATTTTTAAAAGGCCACTTTAAATTTGAGTTAATACCAGTATATAAACCTACCTACTGAAGGGTGTGCTTGAAAAGAGTGTCTTGTTTTAAGTAGTGAGAGAGGGATGCTTTGACGTAGAAACCATCCACTAGACATAGTTACATTTAAGAGGGAAACCTACATTTATTTCTTCCTTGAATCCTTGGGAGACAAAATGATTTTCACTCATTTGTAAAGATTTGGGAGCTTGTGGAGATGTTAGACTTACACAGAGAAAGTAATCCTTTTGAAATTGTTAAACTATGCACCTTAAATGCCTGTTTGCTAATACAGTTTTATCTTCTTATTTTGCTAGTAGGCTGGCACTGAAGGAGCAATAATAAATTATTAAACTGAAATCATTAACGGACTGTTCACAGCAGACACTGTACTTTGCTAATTGTATGCTTGGAGGTAGCACAGAGGGAGGCTGTTTCAGGATACTTCTTTAATTAAAATTACATAGAATTACAAAGCGCCAACTGTGAGCAGTAATGAAATCTTCGTAGAACCGTTCTGTTCACCTGGAAAACAATACAGGCACACATTAAGAAGAACTGCCACATTTTATACCTAATAACAGATTGAAGTGGACATTGTCAGAAAACACTGAAAATATGACAATAGATACTAGGAGCTCTTTTGAATGGTATCTCTTTATTTTTCTTTGAAATTAGACTTGACAGGATTACTAATAGTTTGGGTTGATCCTAATTTCAATTTGTCTTTTCAAACTTTTCAGATTTCAGCCTTGCCTAAGAACTTATTATATTGAGCAGTTCTTTTCTGAAAAATTCTAGAAAATTCTGATGTTGTGTTCTGAAAACTATTTTTTTTCTTGAAGTAACCCTGAGGTTAATACTACAAGGAGTTTTAATTACTAAAATAGGTAACACTCTTGGACATAACAACTCTCAATCTTCCTAATAAAGTCTGGGAACCTTTGGAAACTTTAAACATTTTCCATTATAAAACAATTAGAATTCTCTGACAGTGTTTTATTAGAATGGTTTTTCTTAGGCTTTATATTTTTAGCATTTTATCACAGATTTATCTCTTAGACTTTACTTTTTCTGCATAGTCTACAGGTCTTTCTGATGTTAATATTAAATATAAACAGTTTAAATTATAACAATTTGTTTTGTTTGTAAAAAGAACCAGAATCTTTTTAATAAATGAAACTGATATATCAACCTATTATTGAACATTATCTGCTAATGCCCTCATTTTATTAGTAAAATGAGGGGATTTATCTTTAGTCAAATATATTAAATGCATTTTGGTAATGTATAATGAATATTTTCGGGCCAAGTTGGCCCTTTAAACCTTGTCTCATATTTAACTACCTATAAATAAGGTGGAATGTGTGAGCTACAGATTTCACTAAGATTTCTGACTTCGCCTAACAGCTGCTACTGATTTTACTAAAATCATAAGAACACTCTCAGAGATCTTAAAACAAGCTCACTTCCAGTAAAACTACAAATGTTCATCAAGCATGTTTATATTTTCTATTATTTGCAATGTTTTTAAGCATTGCTAAACACATGCAGCTCTGAAAAGAGTGAAATAGTGAGGAGAAAATAGTACACTGATGATTACTTTTCTTCTAAATTTTTAATAAAGTATTCTAATTAAGTTTTTCACGTTTAAAAAATAAACTTAAAATCTGAGTAGACACCTTGATTTTAAATTTTAGTAACTATTTTATCTTTCTAATAAAACAAAAATTTAAGCCAATGTAGCAAGTGTCAATAGATCTAGAGAAGTTACAGGGGATTTATTTGTTTCTGACAAACTGGGTTTGGAATCACAATTCCACTTAATGGTCCTAATTATTATCCATATAACTCCTTAAATATGTTCACTAGTTTCTTTCTTCTTAAAGGCCTCATGAAGTGTTTAATTGCCCATATTTTAAAGTTTTGGGAATTTAACAGTTTTAATATTGTGAAGCACTGCCTAAATTAAATCTTTCTCTGATAAAGTAAAAGACATTTCAAGATATTTTTGCATCTCCCAATCATTTTTATGAATGTCAGTTATCATTCAAAACGACCAAAAGAATTTAAAAGTGTTGGCTGAACTGGACTTCACACAATCAAAGATACATTTTTAGTTTAAAAAATACATAAAAATCTAAGGAGTGGCTTTTTAAAAGCTTTATGTGGATATAAATTGCATTTTAATATTGAAATGTTAATATTAAGGTATTCTTAGCATAAGTTAAACAATTTTTAAATATCTCAAATTTCTCATATAAATTGATGGAAATCTGAGATGTTGCTTTGAACCATTTTCACTTCAGATTAATCTTTACTTAAACTACGGAAATAACATATAATATATAAAGTTCTTTTGATTATTTTAAAATACAAATGAAAAATTATATAATATGTTTCTCCTATAAACGACAAAAGAGAGATAGCAGAGTCACAGACATAAGTTAGAAATGAGGAATAGTGCTCTACTGAGAAGATTTCCATTGGGTTAGGTGAATGAGGGGCAAACCTCAAAGTGGCAGGTAGCCTCAGAATGCAGTGGCTAAGACAGAGACCTGGAAATCAGGTAAAGGTGTTGGGGAATTAGGAAATAATAAAGAATTTCATATAAATGATCAGATAACCTGAGTTGTGACTGATGTAAAGAAGTAGTTTATCCAGTAGTTTATTTTTGTTGTTTTATGTCCAGTGACATTGATTCCACATTTGGAACGAATAAAATGGACTCAGTTTTCATTCATGCCCACAGCTACAAAATAATTGTAAAAGGAATTGAATAGAAGATGCTCAGACTTTTCTACAAAAGTTTATTTCCTGTAGGATATTTGAATTCATCTTTCTTATCTTCATACCAATTATCTAAAACAACACAGAGGAATAGAATGAAGTGACATTGACTGCTTTGATATTCTACACTTGAGCATTTAAAAATGTTTATTGATTTGATGACTCTTGTGATTGGGCAGTTTAGTACTTAACAGTATACTACCGAACAATATAAATAGGGGTTCAGGATATTTTATTTTATTTTCTTTCTTTCTTTCTTTATTTTTATTTATTTATTTGTGACCGGTAAAGGTATCGCAACCCTTGGCTTGGTGTCGCCGGCACCGCGCTCAGCCAGTGAGTGCACCCGCCACTCCTATATAGGATCCGAACCCGTGGAGGGAGCACCGCTGTGCTCCCAGCGCCGCACTCTCCCAAGTGCGCCACCGCGGTCGGCCCCAGGACATTTTAAATAGCTATTTAAATATGTTAAATGTGCTTCAAAACAAGTCTATAAAATAGATTCACGTTTATAGGACTTAGCTCACTATAGTTGCTCAGAATATCTATTCTAAACATGTAAATGTCTTACTTGATGTTGTTTTACCAAAAGAAAAAAAGGATCACATTAAACCTGCTATCAAAATATTTTTAAAGTAGGAAAATAATGTGTACTAACCTTTTGACTACATTGGGAAAATTTGGGGTTTACAAAGGTACACACTAAGAAGTCCTTTATACTTTAATATTTAGATAATAAATGTCTAGAGTTAAGGATTTTCAGAGAGTTCAACAAATTCCAAAGCCTATAAGTGGAAGCAGTCTTCTTTAGAGCTTTGGGAACATTAACACATGTCCTTCAAAGTCAATAAATGTTCTGAGTCTTTCAATATGTAAGATTTCCAACAGTGTTAAAAAAATAACAATTCACATTTTGATATTCTAAGTTTATTTTTAGCTATTTAGCATTCAAAATAATAACTCTTGGGCAGCTATAATGATTTATTTCAAATATTAATGACTGCTTTGTGTTTAGTCTTTAATCCACTGCTAGGGTTCATGATAAATGAATTTTCAATCTAATGTCATAAATTCCATTTAATCCAAATAATTCTTAAATGTTACAAAAATATTAACACCAAATATAATTTTTAAGTTTTCAATACTTCACCTCTATAATTTAATTTTCTACTGTGAAGGAGTTTATTAAATATGTATTTCAATAAATGCAATTTCACATAAATTACAACTTTTAAATTTAACAGTTGTGTGGTTTTGACTATTCGATCATGAAAGAAAAGTGATATCAGCAAATATTTTGACTGTATTAAAATCATTCAAAACAGAAAAAGAAAATATGTATTTCAATGGAAACAATACAGATTGTTTAGTAAGGATTCATTCATTCATAATTCCTTGTAACTCAGGACTGGCCTGGTTGTAGATTATTTTATTTTGGAAAACCTTTCTTACCATATTACTAATACCTTTTTGAGATTCAATTTCTAGGTTTCTTGGAATTACATTTAAACCTGGGATTACATTAGTCACCTCTATAAGAGCTATAAGTAGGGCAGAATTAAAAAAAAAAAAACAACCCCAAAACTCAAGAAAAAACATAAGCCTTGAATCGAATCAGAATGAGCTGAAACAATGAATGGGCCTCTCTAGACACTCAAGTTAACATCAGGTAAAGGTATAGTGGAACGAGAAATGTAAAATCAATCTAGTCAGTACTTAAGTTTACAGAGCAAATCAGAATTGTATTTCAGAAGAAAGTTGGAAAGAAAAATCAATTTTGATGTTAAGGAAGTAAATATTTTTTTTGCTTATAGTTGGCAATACCTTGAAAATCAATATATTTTGTCAATCTAGAAATTATGCCCCTTTGAAATTAAAGGATATTCATTTAATCTTGTTTAAAAGAACACCTATAAATGCTACCAAAAATACTATGAGACCAGAGTACTTCAAGGGTTGCACAATGTTTACTACAATTATGTAAGTATAGGTGTAGTACCTTTTCTTATCTACATAATTTTTTTTGCTATGATATGTAAGCAAATCAACAGAAAGTAGTACTTTTAAAATCCCAAATATATTGCTTAAGAAACACTTCATATCAGCTTTTAGCTTGTCCTTCATTTTATTTGGTATAGAGTTCTTTTTCAATAAATATCAAATGTAAAAATGAAACATTTTGATATTGGGTAAAATATTTACATTGATTAGAATACATGCAAAATGGGCACAAAGACTACAAGGGAAAAGATTGTTAGTTCAAAGAATGTGGACAAATTTCAGTCAAAACGTGGGATGAAACATATCAAAAGTCAGTTCAAGAAAATAAAAAAAATGCCCCTCTTTTTAAAACATTTTAATGGTTGGCATCAAAATGTAAAACAACATTCATTTTTTAAAGAATTAAAAATGTATATTTTTATGTAACAACAAGCAAGAAGACAAAACACATCAAAAGTGGGAATTAAAAACAACTCTTCAAAAAAAGACAAGAAGTAAAAAAATATAAAAGGTGGAAAAAGTGATTGAGGCCCTTGTCATGCAAATAGATTTTGGGGAAAAAATACCTTCGTCTTCAGCACCGTCATTATCACCTAAATCATCTGTCTGTTTCTTTGTAAGGGGACCTAGGATTGAGAACGGAGAAATGGAGGGGAAAAAAAAAAAAGACAATTCAAGAATAAACAAGACTGAGGGGAAAAAATAAATATAAATACTAAAATTCTCAAGGATATTTCCAAAAAGAGTGGGGAAGTGGTAATGTCATAGTTGATTACCTATCTTGTTTAAGAAAAGAAAAAAAAAAAAAAAAGCCCATTCCCCAAAATAGCTCATAGAAGATTTGGTTTATGAACATATCCAGCATAAAAAATACATTATGGTTTGAAACTCAAGTCATAAGCAATGGAAATAATTTTATAAAAGTACCCACTGCATATAGTTTTATTAACTGAAAGAAATTAAGTTCATCATCTTTTCTAATTTAAATTGGTGACAACAATAACAATAGCAGGTCAAACTCATTCTTTAATTTGGGACAACATAATAACATTAGGGAACAAAGATATGTTCTTTTTCTTATTTTCTTCTGTTTTGTTGTAAGAGCATTAACACTCGGGTTTTACACATTTTTAATTCATACATTTTTAAAAACTGTGACTTTTTAAAATTACTTATGCCATAAAATTTTCCCCATGTGTTTTCATTTAAACATTAGGTGCAGATTTAAGACATTTGCAGCCTGCACAAATGTATTAATAGATAATTTCACCAGAGCAAAGGTACCAGCAATAGAAGTCACTGTTCAGCCATTAAGGCAGTTACAGAGTCAGGACTTCTAATTCATAATCAATTTAGAAATATAATGTAATTTTGCACTAGTGCAATATCATGCCCAGTGTAGTTATTTATAATAGGATCATGTTTTAAGAGGAATAATTGCATTAAAACACTGTGAATGTTTAATAAATGTTTTATTATACTTAACAATACTGATTTGATAGAATAAAGGAGGACACCAAATGGGAAGTCAAAGGCCATATGAGAGTAATTTTAAGTGTCACATAATTGACATTCTCAGCACTCAAAAAAGCAAGTGAAGGCCCACATTCCTTTTTTTCCCCCACAACTATTTAGTTTGTATGACATTTCATAATCCTCATGCAAAAAGCAATCACTACAACCACAGGACACTCAAGTTAAAAGACAGCCAACCACATAGCAGTAAGCAAGAGAATTTTGTCATGCATAACGTGACAGTCATAGAAAAAGAAGGAAAAAAAAGGACAGAAAGACATGTGTTGATTTCAATAACATAAATAATAAAGTAGCAAGCATTAACTGTAAGCACACTTCATAGGGAAGACTGTTAAACATTTTGAGAAAGACTTAAGTCTTTTCAAAGATTACTGTGCATTATATTTGTAATACAGAACTAAACCACTATCACAACCCTCAAAGAATAAAAAACACCATCCCAGAAAACATAAGGAAAAATATGAGATATACTATAGCTATGTTTCATCTACTCAGAGACAGCTTTGAAAAATAGTAATAACTGGCAAAGATCAAAAGATTTGAAAATAAAAATTTGATCATGTTATTAAAAGGACCCATTGACTAGCTCAATTGTCAGGTCATGGTTTTAAGGTCATTTCAAATACAGACAGGGGAACTGTACACAAAAAATTGAGTGATATACTTTTATAGTCACACCTGCAAGCAATCATTCCATTAAGAGAAAACCTAGATGAAAGCAATAGTTTATGTTAATTGGCACTCAGTTGCAAGTTCACAGAAATTTACATTTCTTTACTATGACCCTTTTTAAGTGCAAAAAGCACCTTTAGGATTATTTGATATTCATGTAACAACATTGTGAAAAATAAAATACTTCAAAGAATAAAAATATTTTTAATTCAAATTTTTAAATTGCTGAATAATGATACTGTATTTGAAATATTTTCAACTTTAAAACTTAATTCAAAACATTAGATTTAGAAAATCATGTTTTCAAGCTATTTGTTTTTCTGTTATTACCTAAAGACTGCAACAAATATATTTTTTCACATTTCTGTTTCACAGGTTAGCAACACAAATTAAGTGCAGTGGTATTTATTGCTGCCCAAACCACTATCTACTTTCCAATTTTAGTTAAATTACTTAATCTGCTTAAATCTTGGCTGTATTAAGAAACCACTAATGTGAGCTCAAAATTTTTGCTGAGTCATTGCTGTCATTTGGAGGCACATGTAAAACCTATGACAATTAAATCACTGTCTTAATTTTGCTCAGGGCTCTATAAGACATCTCTCTTGTACAATTCAGGTGGAAGTATCTTTCTCTCTTTTCCTAGGGTACTCAAGGCAATTTACACGATTTATATGAGAATTTGTTTAGTTTCTATAGTCACTAAGCCAGTGGTTTTACATACTTTACATGCATACGGAATTGCTAGCTCTTGTGCCTACATGAGATGCCATGGTAAGAGAATTTTTATTAAACATGATCTCACACTTTTTTGCATGTGGGACATAGTTCTCAGTTGCTATTTGACTCTGGATCAGCACAAGTAGAGAAGTCATGGAAATTACACTGCATGTGTGGCGAGAGAGTTTTCCGTGGATGGAATGGTTAGTTGATCCAGCATTTTTACTACATTAGTTATCATCATCTTCTGTATTCAGGAAGCTGTGTACTTCTTAACTGATGTGGGATGATGATTGCATCCATAATTGTTATAGGACATCTTTTACTGTAGTAAATCTGAAGAGTTAGAAACAGATATAGATATTATTTGTGTCATAAACACATGGGGACATCATTATCCTAGAGGAGGATTAAGTTGAGTTCTCCCAACTAAAGAATTTCATTTATTGGTACTTAGTATTAGATGATATGAAATTGTTTCCGTAGTCTGGATTCCAGCAGTATTTTAGTGATTTTTAACGTAAGCATCAAGAATTTTTTGCACATCTGATTTTTGAAGGCTCTTTGGGAAGAAGAGGGTTGATAAAAGTTTTCGGCAATACTGATTACAAGAAGAAAGAAAATAGACTTCCTTTATCTCTATAACTAAATGAATTGCGAATAAATATCCGAGAGGGTCTCGGGTGGCAAATTGGGAAACTCCACATTGGTGTCTCTGAGGAAGCGTCAGTGGAGTAAACATATGTTTGTGGATCACAGAGGCAGATCCCTACATGGTCTCAAGGTTCCTTATTCCCAGGTTGGAAACAAAAGAGCCGCTGCCTTGAACTTCCTTCTTTTCTAGGAAAACAGTAACTCTTGCTTAATTTTCCTTTACTGTAAACAGTTAAAATTGATGCAATTACTGGTTTTTAAACATATTCAATAGAAATAAAATATTGTAAAAGGTAACTGGCAGTAATTTTCCTGTGAAAAGTAGACCATCGCACTTTAGGGACCACATATTCCTGTAAGTCGAGTAACACGGTTGCCCCAAAGGGTAAAACATTTATCCTTCACACAGAAATAATCATTGAAAACATCCCAACTATAGCTTATGCTTCTTTTAAACAAATATTGCATTTTCAATATAGCAGTTTAAAATGAATATCATAAAGCACCAAAATATAAAGCAAATTAGACCACTAAAACCTGAGTGTAGAAGTGATTTATTCTACCTTGAAACTCTGCTTGGTCTGTCCTCCCTGAAGAACACACACATAACTCTCATTAGAGTTAATAGGAAAGTAGACCTCTTGTCATTTCGAAAGGGAGTGAGAGTAATTACTATATTTTATATCTCCTATAGGCAATAAATAGATTCAGTGGTGAAACAACAGAACTTAGCAATGTAAAGGGAACTTCTAACCATGAACTCTGAACTCATTTAATTCCAAAATAGTTCCTTTGTGATTAACATAAGCATAATTCAAAGTATTGGCTTTTACAAAGGATATGTGATACAGTCTTACATTTCGAAATCTAACCACAGTGCCTTTTATTTTTTAAAAAGGAATAAAAATATCAGCATTTCTCTGTAGTTAACTGGAGAATAATTATGAGCTCTGAAATAATTACTATCCCCCCATATTAATGCTGCTTTATATCATTCCCTTTGATGAAGGGCTAATACATTTTAGGTCTCAAATACATTAGTACTGATTATAAATTCCTTCATTATGGGTTCAATTCAGCAGAAATTATCTGTACTTGTGTCACACATATCTGCAAAAGGCAAGTAGGTTGAGGGTATTATTAGCTCCTGACTTTGAAAGCTGGCCATGAGAAATGTGTCCTTCTCAAGGGAACAAGCCTCTGAAATTTTTAGGATTATTTAGAGCTCCAGGCTCCAGTGGGTCCCACCGTGATAGATGGGAAAGCCCTGACTAAAGACTATGTTTCATCTCTCTCCATCCTCTTGACCCAGCAGCCTTTGAGGTAAACTGACTGTAAAGAATTCCTAAGGCCACTTCCACAGAATGAGAGAATTTAAGGATATTACCATTATTCTGAAGCAATTGCTAACAGGCTAAATATTTCCAAGGATATACTCTCTTGGGACAAAATTTAGTTCATTGAAGTTGTATCAAGAATGTGAAAAATCTGTCTATGTTCCATAGAAAACACAATGCCAGAATTCAATGCATTTTAAATAAAAACAGGAGTATGTAATCATATCTAATTTTTTCAAAATTGGCAAACATTTAAAATACAATAACTTTAAAATATTAAATATCAGGACAGTTGGTATAATTGCAAACCTATTGAATTTTACCCATTGAAATTTAGTTGACTTTATATAACTGGAATGAATACATATGTCCTAAGAAATAAAGGAAAGTGACTGATGTAGAATAAAACTCAGTAATTTGATATTGCTATACTTATTGAACAAAGAGTGATCACACCTCTTAAACTATTGATTATATAACCAGATATAAAGAAATCACGGATGAAAAATAATTTTCCTTTTGGAAAATATTTTCAGTTAAAGAGAGATAATATTTCTGAGTAATCTCATAAATCTGCGTCGTGCTTGACAGAATTTAGATGTATTGTCCCTGCCAAAACTCATGTGGAAATTTGATCCTGAATGTGGCAGTGTTCGAAACTGATTGAGTCATGGGGTGGATCCCTCTGAAGGATTAATGCTCTCCCTAGGTGGGGGGATTAATGAGTGAGTTCTCACTCTATTACTTCCCATGAGAGCTGGTTGATTAAAAGACCATGGCACCTCCTCTCTCTCTCATTCTTCTTCTTACCATGTGATCTGTTTGTACCCACTGGCTGCCTGCCACTTTCTGCCATGACTAGAAGCAGCCTGAGGCCCATTCCAGATGCAGCTGTCCCAGATTCATAAGCCAAATAAACTTCTGTTCTTTATAAATTTCCCAGTCTCAGGCATTTCTGTTATAGCAACACGAAATGGACTAATACAGATAATTGGTATGGAGGAGTAGGGTGTTACTATACAGATACCTGAAAATGTGGAAGTGGCTTTGGAACTGTGTAATGGGCAAAGGTTGGAGGAGTTTGGAGGACTTAGAAGAAGATAAAAAGTTGAGAGAATGTTTGGAACATTTTAGAGTTAAATGGTTAAATCATCATGACCAGAATGCTGGTAGAAATGTGGACAGTAAAGACAATGTGGATGATGAGGTCTCGGATAGAAATAAGGGACTTATCAGGAATTAGACAAAAGATCACTGTTGCTACACCACAGCAAGGAATTTGGCTGCATTGTGTCCATGCCCTTGGACTTTGTGGAAGGTGGGACTTAAGAGTTTTGAACCAGAATGTTTAGCAGAAGAAATTTCTAAGCAGCAAAGCATTAAGGAAGCTGCCTGGTTACTTTTAACAGCCTACTCTGAGTTATGGCAGAAGAGGCATGATGTGAAGCCAGAAATTAAAAGGGAAGCAGAGAGTAAAGATTTGGAAAATTTGCAACCTGGCAATGTGGTAGAGAAACAGCATGCAATGGTGCAGCCCAATAACCATTAGCTCAGAAGATTAGTGCAAAAGAAAAGGATTATTAAGAGAAGGAGAAAAAGGCCCTGAAAGCATGGCAGAAGCCTCTGGGGCCATCTCTTCCATTTCAGGCCCAAAGACCTAGGGAGACAGAATTGTCTTGGGGAACAGACTTGAGACACCCTCCACGGGCTCACTACCCAGGACCACCTTGAGAAGCTGCTTTCAGCACAAGCACCCCAGCTGCTTTGGCTACTCTGGCTGTGGGTAAATTGGCCCCAGGTGTGGCTGGACATGCAGCTGTGGAAAGTACAAGCCAGAAGTCTTGGCAGAATCCACATGGTGCAGGCTCGCAGAATGCCAGAGCTAAGAAGGCTTGGGAGCCTCCACCCAGATTTCAGAGGATGTATGGAAAAGCCTGGGGGCCCAGGCAGAGATCTGCTGTCCGGGTGAAGCCACTGCAGAGGCCATCTACTAGAGCAATGCTAAGTAGAAAAGTGGGTTTGGAGCCCCCACAGAGAGCTCCCACCAGGGAAATGTCTAGTACAGCCAATGCAGCAGGTCTGCCGCCAGGACCCCAGATTTGTAAGGCCACTGGCAACGTGCAATGCAGGCCTGGAAAAGCCACAGGCACCATTGCATCCCACTGGGCTGAGCCTGGCAGAGCTGTGGGAGTGAAGCTGCCTGATGCTTTGGGGGCCCCAGATGCCCAACTGTGTCCAGGATGTAGGACAAAGAAGATTATTTTGGAGCTTTAAGACATAATGTCTGCCCTGCTGGGTTTCGGACTTGTTTGGGACCTGTTTCTCCTTTCTTCTGGCCTATTCCTTCCTTTAGGAATAGGAACGTGTACCCAATGTCTGTTCCACCATTGTATCTTGGAAGTAGATAAATTTGGTTTTGATTTTTACAGGTTCACAGCTGGAAGGTGTTTTCAGCAAATTTCTAAGAGAAATCCCATTACTGCCACTGTCTCTCAATTCTCTCTATGGAGAGCCTAGTCCATGGCCATCATTACCACGTGACTAATCTACTGTAGAAGCCTCTTGGTGGCTCCCACCATCATTCAGACTCTAGACTCTCTCCAATCCCTTTTGTAGTCCATACATTTTTGAAGTTGTAGATAATAATAGTGGCAAACCCAAAAGACAAAGATTTCATCATTGAAAATTAACATCAGCTAAAATGTACATACATTCCATTCTTTCTAAGACTAAAATTGCAAGTACTCTGAAAGAACAGGAACTTAAAAGCCTGGTCTTACTTAGACATGGCAAATCTTGTACTGTGAGGTTTAAAATAGCTATAACAAGACAGATGAAAACTAAATATGGTTTAACACGAGTTTGGATGTTTTAGAAATTCATGAGCAAAAATAAGGTATTTTATATTCCAAATGGAAACGAGTCATTTAAAATGCATTTTAAAAATGCAGTGCAGACTAATGTTCCTTAAAGGTGATTTTCATTGTTTCACGGCTCTAGTTAAAGTCTTTACGATCTTCTTATTCCTATTGTCTTAGAATCAATGCCCCAGCCCCACCCAGAAGACCCTGCTTACTATTTCCAGATTTCATCTCCAAGTTCCACTACTTTCTAACATTTTTCTCTTTTCATTGATTCTTGCCATCATCACACAAACAGGTGACTTCATACTTACATATTGTGTGCTGTGTTTCATATAGTTGATTCCTTAAAGTTCTAATTGTAATCAATACACCTCATAGAGGAGAAAAGTTGTTAGCATGGACGGACACAGGGAATCTCCCACTACTGTGCTACTGTAGTCCTTTTTTGGCCCCGAATGCTGCCCTCAGCATATGAATGAGAGAGGTAGTTCCATACTTCTCAGCAAGACCTGAGTGAAAATACCTTAACTCTTCAGCATTACAAAATGTTATCTCCATAAGTGAGGTAAATTAAACCAGTAACTATGATGATCTTATTTTCTGAGTGGAATCCCCGGGGGAGCTGGACTCCTGGCTAGTGTGTGTTCCTATGAGATGACTTCTTGCCAGTTTCTGGTCAGGTGTTCCCCTCCTTGCTAAACATCTCTGGTCCTTGGTGAAGCAAAGTTTCACTTTTTGTACTCTCTGGGTCGATCTCTTACCAGTCAGGCTGGAGTCTGTCAGGGGCACAGTTCTGTGCTCTCTCTCTCTCTCCCTCCCCCTCTCTCTCACCTGATACAAATAAATATTTAGCGTACACTATAGAAATATCATGAACCCAGTGATTATGTGTCCAGATTCATATGACACTAGCATTAGAAGGGATCCCATGCAGTGACTATCAACCCTCCTCATTTCACAGGTGAGGAAACAGAAGTAGAATGTTTAGCAGGTTTGCTCAGGACCCTCAGCTAATTAAAAGTAAAGGTAGGTCTAGATTTCATGTTTTCTATTACCTATTTAGTTAGCTCCTTTACAGTGTGTCATATAGCAAATAAAAGACAAGCAGAGAAAGGAAAAATTGGGTGTGGGGGTATTTGATGTAGAATGGACCCATTTCAAACAAACCATGAACCAATAGATCTAGCATAATTATACCACAACTATAAAGCCTTTAGTACTTACTCCCTTAAGAAACATTTTATTTGATTGGATTGAGATTAAAATATAAATTAAAAAAAAAAATACTTATTGAAGTGCCTTTAAAAAAGAAAAAAAAAAAAAAACAGAAAAAAATTTAAAAACCAGCCAATGGAAGGACCAAAGATCCTAGAGTTCAAACCAAATAAGTAATATCAGTTAAAAGGGATAATTTCTCAGTAGTGCATATTACGAAACTGAGTGGTGTGTGGAATAATTAAAGCTTGGAAAAAATAAATAATTAACAGCATTTAAAAGGACAAGAATAGCTAGGGCTCATGTGTAGTCATATAGGTCAATGACAAAGTGAAATGCTCTGGACAGGTTGGTAAATGACTACTGCCCAGAACCACCAAAGTCCTTCTACTGAAGCTCCCAGGATGCTTTGCCAGGATGTCCTGACTGTAGCATAATTAAGAACCTAAAGGGTTAATTATTGGTACGATGGGGGCTATGTATATACGTGCTGTTATCCTTTCCTACTTGACAATTTATATTTTTAATATCACCTCTGGATTATTCTCAAAGACATTTCTAAACCTAGAAGTCTATGACTCTAAAAAGTACTTCCTAAAATATGTATTAACACTACTTGATATTTTGTCTGTGTTGTAATGGGTTTGGAGACAGACATCATACGAGTTTGGGTATTGGGCTCTTTCATTTTCTAGTTGTGACATGTTTTTTAGTCCCATAGAATCTCAGGTGACAGTGCCCCCCCCACAAAAAAAATTGCTATAATATTTAAAAATGCCCAGGATAGGGCTTAGCATAGAGAAGTTCAGTTACATTTTTATTTTACCCTTTGTCTTTCTTCTATCCATTGCTTGAAACCAAATCCTTAATACCTACACAGACACACACATATGCACATGCGTGGGCACAAATATGCTCACACACAACCATCTTAACACATATACCTCCTAGTATAATATGCACTAAAGAAAAAAGGATGTTAGAATTAAAGTCCTTTCAGTCATCTACTAGCTATGTGGCCTTGGTAGTTTTTTATCCTATTACTAGTCTTTTAAAATATAAAGTGGTATAATACCCACATAACAAAACTATCACAAGAATTTGAGATCCTGAATGTAAAATACCTCGTATAGTGCCTGATCTATAGAGTATAATTCCAATAATGATAATTATCAATGAATTGTGGGTGGCTGAGAAGAAATCTAGGGGTTAGAAAGATGACAAATTGTCTAACATCTTTTGTTTTGTTTTGTTTTGTTCTGTTTCTTTTTTGGACAGCTCCCTGGACAGGGATTGAACTCTTGACCTGGGTGTTATCAGCACCATGCTATAACCAGCCAGCCCTTGTCTAGTATCTTCTGTCTAATAGCTGGGGGAGCCAGAATGTGGACCCAGTTCTCTATTATTTTGGAATTCACACCATCAGGACTGTTCTGTGCTACTGCAGGATATCAGAAAAATGTCACAAAATTTCTCCAATAGAATAGCAGTTAAAATCTAAGAATGTCTGATTGGGATATATACACATTCGTATTTGAGACTCCCTAACCATTCAGAGTAAACTCTGTTACTAATTTATTACATGGCATTGGGTGCACTGAAATGATGAAGAACAAAATAAGTGAAACCATAATAAATGTGGGTGGAAGGTGGCGAACAAAGGCCATGCGCTGGGTTATTCGTCTGTGGTATGAAGAAATAGAGGCAAGGTTGTGACAACACAGAAGAAGAAGACATGGGTAGGTAAATGTACTCTGCAGAATGGGTGGAGTCTCCTGTCTGTCCCCAACAGAGATGTTGGGAAAGCAGAAGTGGAGTTAGCTTCACGGGGCTGGGGGAGTCTGGAAGAAAGCAGAACATGCAGTCTATTCAAATAGGAAACTTTAAATTTGAACCTGAGTCTGTTGCTTAGTGGGGGTGGGGGTGACTCCACAGGTATGCTAGGGCCCAGTGAGTCAGGTGCTTCCATAGTACCCAGAGGCGAGGCCTGAGATAGCCCATCTCAAAATGACTGCTGCCAAATTCTGTGGCTAAAGAGCTAGTTAGTAACAGAAGGCTTGGGGTCTAGTTTGAGCTCTGCTACCTAACTAGGTGATTATCTCTGTGACATTGTTCAAGTCACTTCATATATCTAAGCCTTCATTTCTACAGCTGTAAAAAGAAGAGGCAATGTCTTCCATCTACCTGGGGATCCTTGCAGGCAAACAAGTTGGTGTTCATGAAAGCACTGCAAAAGGCTTTTCACGCGTGACATGGAACCTTCAAATTATTGGCATTAAGTAAGCTGGAAAGAGTAGGGACCAAGAATTACAAAGGGCACAATTGTGACACAAAGGACTGGCTTGTATCACATATTCAAGAGTAGAGTGTTATCTTAAAGACAAAAGGACATATATACTTTTTTTTTTAAATTAAAATATTCTTGCTTTCTTACTTGCCTATTAAGAACACAGGTTCTGGAGTCAGAATTCTTGATTTTGGACCTTCGTTCTACCACTCTAACTGCCTTTAGACTTTTG
This sequence comes from Cynocephalus volans, assembly GCF_027409185.1. Classification (NCBI taxonomy): domain Eukaryota; kingdom Metazoa; phylum Chordata; class Mammalia; order Dermoptera; family Cynocephalidae; genus Cynocephalus; species Cynocephalus volans. The sequence continues at coordinate 98,500,303 of NC_084460.1, read as the reverse complement.
GCAAATTATTTAACAACCTGGGTCTTGATTTATCCATCAGTAAATTGGGAATAGAAATAACTTTTACTAACTTTATAGGATCATTTATAATATTAAAGGCAGTAATATATGTGTTGCTCTTAGAGCATTGTCTGGTATACGTTAAGGGCACAATAAATATTATGAATTATGAACTATTATTACCACACAGTAAATGAAAAACAAACAAACAAAAAATGATGGATTGACGTTAGAACAATTTTAGGAGGAAAAAATACGTTATTTTGTGGTGTCTTTAAGAAAGTGAAGTTTACAAATGTATTAATAAAAACTTTTGTTTGTCCATTTACTATTTAATATTTAGTCATTATAGGTTTGAAATGGGTTACCAGCAAGTGAGAATAAAAATAAACACTTGGCAAAATGTCAAGTCTGAGTTTACAGCATTAGAAAAAGAAGCACAGACAATTTAAAAGCAAAATGTTATAGTAATTCTTTATTTCTATTGCAATAATACTCATTACGGAGAGAGTTGACAGGTTTGGGACAAGCTAGCATTTCTAACATTTTATCCAGTTAGAATTCTAAAGATTTTTGCTAAAAGGTAAGAATGATGTTCTGGATGAAATCATACTTTTAAATTATTTGAATATTAAAATATTTTTGCTAATTCTACTACTTACCAACTTTGATGTTCTAGCTCTATTTTCAAAATCTGTGGATAATGTTTAAAAGGTACTCATGTACACCAGCACTAGAACGAGAATTGCTAGAGTGCGATGCCACTCACAGTGCACCTTTGGTATGTTCAGCTTAGAAACATCTACAGCAGGAAACATGACCACTGAAAGCTTACTTCTGTCTTGTGCATGAATTGTTTTGGGGAAAGCCATGAGCAAAATTAAGGCATTTGATCTTCAAAATATAAACATGCCATCTTAAAAGAAGCTTAGTTAAGTATTTAACGGTTGCTGGATTACAAGAATCAATAGGAGATAAGAGGCCCCATGCTTTATTGATTTCTCCTTCCTTACATTTTCATCCTTCCCTTTAAGCTATTAAACTACCTCAATTCAAGCTACTTTTTGTGAGAGTCCAGAATAATAATATTTCTCAAAGATAGCATATTTAATACTAATATTTAGCTATTGGCAGCCAAGATTGTGTTTGAAGAAAAACATCTTTACCAACATAAATGCTTTTCCATTTAGTCTCCAGTATTTCTACAACAAAAATATATTTTTTAAAATATATGGAAATCACACTTGATTTTGTGAAATATTTCACATTTAGATAAACAACCATGTCACGAATATCATGGAAGTTTTATTTTAGTATAGAAAGCTGGAAACAGCTGTATTAAAATTTAAAGCTATAAAAAAATTCAATTGACTTTAGGCAAGGGATGTTTCCAAAATTTGCACATAAATCAATGTTTTTAAATCTTAAATACACTGAGAGGCTGCAATGTTGAGCACTCTGTAGTGTACTATTTGGATAAATAAATCTCTATTATAAGGGAATAATTACCCAAATATCTGTTTCCTAAGTTACCAATCCTGTATATTTTTCTTTTGAATATGGATACGTCTGTATTTATGTAGTATTAAAACTTGCCTTTTCTGACACATGTTAAGAAATACTATCTTAATACTTTACCTGCATGCAATTAGGCCTGAATCTATTCATACAATACTACACATGACAGTAGTGTTCAATTTATAAATATGAATGCTGTATACATATACGTGTAAATGTTTGCATATGTGTATATGTATATTATACACACATATAATACATGGGTTCACTTATGCTTTGTGATTTACCCAAAGATAATTATTCATTGAGAATGAATGATTTTTTAAATTATTTTGTTGAAATGAAGTAGAAATTTCTCTCTGCAGGCAGCTTAATTATTCTGGACATTCCCTTTTAAGCAAAAAGGCAGTGAGAAAACTCTTAAGAGAACATGATCATTGAAAGATCTAAATGGTTCAGGATTAAGGAAAAAAAGGAAGAAAGAAAACTGAATAGATAGGGGTATTCAGATCAATTTCAATGTTACAAAATTTACAGCTGAAATACTTTCCCACATTTCCCTGCCTTTGTATTTGAACATATCTTTCAGAAATAATCCCTGTACAAAAATCAATAAAATTCAGGTCTCTAGAGAGTGCTTCTTCAACACAAGTGTGCATAAGAAATATCTAGGGAGCTTATTAAAAATGTCAATTCCTAACCCCACTTTTCTCCTGAGATTGGTCGGGGTACAGCCTAGAATTCAGCAATTTACTGATAATGAGGTCTGTGTACCACACTTTGAGGAAAACTTGCGATGCAGACCCTTTTCCTATTTTTAGAATCCTGACCCTTTTCTATTTTAACTCTCACTGAGGAGTAAAATAAAAAGCAGTAGATAAATATATGAAATGAATCACATTGTGTACATGCTTAGCTATAACACACACCAGCTGGAAATGTTTGTGTGACTATAAGCTCAACTCAAATGGTACCTTCTCTTTGAGAAGACTATACCCAGAAGAAACAGTGTGGGCCACTCCCAAATAATGTTTTATTTTGTGAGAATACTTTAAATAAATAATAGATAGATAAATATACATATACACATATGATACACACACATATATATATCATATACACATATATAAAAACCCAAGTATACATATATACCTATGTGCCATTAAATAAATGTATGTATATAATGGCACACAGATATACATATGTGTATACATACACATATATATGCCATTAAAATATTAAAAATCTCAATTCCTTTCTTTTCATATTTAATATGTTGGTCCACATATTACCAAGAATATCCACCTTACTATCTTGTGTAATATTATATCAGACTTCAGTAAAAGTAAGACTGGAAGGAAGAAAATCATTTTTAGATAAACAAATGAACCCAGCCTGAAGCAATTCAGAACACACCTTTAGGAAAATGAAGAAATGTAATGTACGGAACATGTGAAAGCTATCAAGAAATATCCAAGGGAGATAGTTGTCAAAGAGTGAGAAAATTTTGCTCCCCAGAACATAAGGAAATAAACAGAAGTAGAGAAATGCAGTAAGAATGAGAAACCACCATCCAAGGGTGGTGTCATCATCTGTGGCCTAGAAAACAAGAAATTCTCGGCTACCTGCTTAGGGCAGGATCCAGGGAAGCAGGAGAGCCTTTGAACTATTATAGCAAGAACTAAAGTCTTATTCTTTTTGTCTTCAGGCTATGGGTATCTCCATCTCTCTCCTTGTGTATGTATATATCTATCTCTGTGTGCCTGGATGCCATATCTGCCACTGTGTATATATTTCTTTGTGTTTGAGTCTGTGAATGTCTCTGTCTAGTTAAGTGTATGTTTCACTCTTCCTTTGTGGAGGGAGGTACAGATCACTCACTTCATTTTGTGTGTAAATGTCACTGAATTCATGAGACTCTGCCCAATTGTGTCTTGCTGCTGCTTATTTGCGTATCTCACTCTGCCTTGCATCTCTCTCAGAAGTGTGCTTTAAAAAAAAACACAAAAAACTGTTGTATATATTTATGTGTCTCCATTTGTGAGTGTTGGGTAAACAGAACAATTTAATCAGGCCCCTTGCCTTAGGTCTGATTGGGGGTGGTGCAGTGCATTCTTTGTAAATAAGTTGTGTGTGGGTGGAGTTAGTGTACATGCAAGGTACTGCGACTTGGCTGACCTTGACTGCCTTGGCCATCTACCCCGTGTAGCCATGCTCTCTGACCTGTGGCTCCAAGGACCTTTTGGCCAGTTACCTAGCTTACAGACCTACATGTGAGGGGCCCAGTGACCCCAGCCTGGCATGTGAGGGGTCTGGGGACCCAGCCTGGCATGTGAAGGGTTTGTGACCCAGTCTGTGAATGGGCTTGAGGTGTCTGTGAGCTCCAGACCCAGCCCTAGCTCGACAATTGGCATAGTTGCAGCAGGATTCTGAGCAGGTACAGGAGCCATAAACCCTCAGAAGAAGGAGGAAATGTGGCTACTTGTGAATATGCTCTGCCCTATGGCCACCTTCCTGTTAACTGGGATCTGGTTGCTGCACACTGTACTGCAAGGCAGCATAGACCAGGCACTACAACGGAAAACATATTGGGAAGGGAGGAAATGTGGCTGTCCTTGAGCATGTGGTGCCCAGTGGCCACTTTTCTGCTGACTGGAGCCTGGCTGCTGCTCACAATGCTGCAAACTGATCAAGATTTGCAGCAGAAAGCAGAGTTCTTGGAAGCAAGGATGATTATACTGGAGGATGATGTGCAGTGACTGGCCATTCCTGCCTCTCACATCAGGGAAGACAACCAACCCAGTGGTGAATTGGAGGAAACCGTGCGTCTCCAGGCATGACCTGTTGCACATGAGAAATTGAGACATGAGCAGCCTATGGGACCGGATGGACACCCAGTGGGTGATCCACAGGTGACCCAGTTCACCACCTATGTCCTGTACATCCAGGCTGAACTGGTTGACTTGGGGAGACAGTTCAGTAGAAACATGGGGGAGACACTGGCTGCTTGGCTGTTGTGGTTATGGGACCTAGGAGGGGATAGTGTGATGTGCTCTGGTGAGGAGATGGAGAAATTGGCCTCCATTACCCATCCCTGAGACAGTGGCTACAGAATAGCTGCAGATATGCACCCGGATGAGGTAATCACTCCTTAATGGACTGGGTGAATGCAGCTGCCTGAACCATGTGGCAAGTGCTGGAGAACTGCCCAAGATTGTGAGTAAATGGCAAACATATGCTGAGCTGGTCCAAATTATTCAAGAGCTGGGGATGCGGCAGTCCATGTTGAATGTGAACACTCGTGGCCCAGATGATGAAAATTTTACAGGCAGCATGAGAGACATAGTGCTGCAAAATGCCCTGTTAACATCCTTTGGGTCACTGATGGGCATACTGGCCCCATACATTGGTCATCCTATATAAGAAGTAATGACCATGATAGCCCGCTTGGGTGATGTAGAGAATACAGACAAGCAAAAGGGGTCCAAAAGGTGGCTGAGACCACACCCTCAGAAGTGCTCGGGATTTTATCCCAAAGGGACCAAACAAGACTAACCATAAGCAGATGTGGCTTGACTTGCTCGCAGCAGGGGTTGATAAAAAGGAAACTGACCAGCAGCTAAATGCACTCCTGTTTGCTTTGTGGCAACAACTGCGCCCTGAACAGCATTTCACCAAACATCCGGAAACAGGTAGCAAGGTATGCTCAGTGGATTTAAAGGACATTTTGGTTGCTCCCAAGGAGGCAGATGAACTGTTCCATTTCAATTAGGGAGCAGGCCAAGGTACTTGTCTTTTGGGGGCAGGCAAGGACCAGAGGCCTCATGTTGAATTGACAATATATTGGCCAAGGACAAATGAGCAGTGTGTTTTGGCATTGGTGGATACAGGTGCAGAATGTAGCCTGATATATGGCAATCCAGATAAGTTTCCAGGGGCTACAGTTCATATAGATGGCTATGAATGACATACGACTGAGGACAAAGCTGTGTCATTGCCATTGGGCATAGGAAGATTACCTCCTCGTGTATATGCTGTATATATATATCTCCTATAGCTGAATACATCTTGGATATGGATGTCCTTTACAGTTTGCACCTGCAAACAACAGTTGGAGAGTTTCAGCTGTAAATGCCGACAGTAAAGCCTGTGTTACAAGGATATGCTTAACATGACCCACAGGTGTTATCCAAGCCAAGATGTGTAGCTAATGTAAAGCAGTATTGCCTACCAGGAGGACATGCAGAGATAAGTGCCACTATATTGGAATTAGAGAAAGTTGGCATTATTCATCCAGCTCATAGCCCATTTAATGCTCCAGTATGGCCAGTGAAAAAGCCTGATGGTACCTGGAGAATGACTGTAGATTATCGAGAACTAAACAAAGTAGTGCCTCCTTTGCATGCAGCTGTGCCTTCAGTTCACATATTGATGGAGCAGCTGATGACTCAGCTGGGGACTTCTTATCATTATGTTCTGGACCTTGCAAATGCTTTTTTCTCTATTCCAATCTTGGCTGATAGAGAAGATCAGTTTGCCTTCACATGGGAAGGAAGACCGTGGACCTTTGAAGATTGCCCCAATGTTATCTGCATAGCCCAACCATCTGTCATGGTTTGGTGGCTGGGGACATAGCCAAGTGGACTAGGCCCAGCACAGTTACAGTGTTTCACTACATTGATGATGTGTTACTAACCTCTGGTTCTCTTGCAGATTTAACCCAGGCAGCTCCAACGCTGTTAAGTCATTTGGAACAATGTGGGTGGGCCATGAACACAGCCAAAGTGCAAGGACCTGGGCTGTCAGTCAAATTCCTAGGAATGGTCTGGTTGGGTAAGACAAGGGTCATCTCAGAAGCTATTCAGATAATCTATTGGTTGGTACCTTCTGTCTTTTTGCCCATAGTGTTCTGGCCACAGGCACTGCACCAGAGTCGTGTGATCAATGTGTTGGCCTACTGAATGTGTGTTGAACTTCCCATCAGTATGACTGCAGGATTCCCATGGAAGATCACACCAATGATGAGTACTAACTGGACATGTGCAGCTAAAGGACAGAACTATAAGCCTTAAGGTATATTGAACGGACAATAAAGGAACATCATGGAAGATTCTAAATGCATAGATTGTACGGCGAGGGACCCTGAAGGGGTGGATTGTTGGGAAAATAGAATAATCTAATCAGGCCCCCTTACCTTAGATCTGATTGGGGCTGGTGCAGTGCATTCTGTGTAAATAAGTTGTGTGGGGGTGGAGTTAGTGCGCATGTGCAGTGTCACAACTTGGCTGTTGTTGACTGCCTCGGGCGTCTGTGCTCTCTGACCTTTGGCTCCAAGGACCTTTTGGCCAGTTACCTAGCTCATAGACCTGTGTGTAAGGGGTCTGGTGACCTAGCCTGGCATGTGAAGGGTTTGTGACCCAGTCTGTGAATGCGTTTGAGGTGTCTGTGAGCTCCTTACCCCGCCCTAGCTCAACAGTTTCTCTTTTTTCTGCTTTGACAGTTTCTCTGATACCCTGTGTCCCATTCTTTCTGTATTTTTGTGCATTTCTCTCTCTGTGCCTCCCTGATATCTCACTGTATTTGTCTCTACAGTGGTTGGCTCTTGGTTTGTGTTTCTGACAATATGTTCTCTCTCTCCCACTCTCTCTCTGTGCCTGTGAGTATAGTGTATGTGTCTTTCTTTCTTCCTTTTATGTCGGGATCACTGGGTGGATGTCTCAGTGTCCCCTTCCTCCTGTATGTCTCTGTTGAGCACGTCTGTGGAGAGGAGGCAGACAAGAGTGTGTCAGTGAAAATACTCAAGGAAATTGCATAGTCTTTTATTGCTTCCATTCAGGAATACAGCTACCATATTCTATGGAGAGATGTTAATATTCATTTTCCTTACCTTTCCTAATACTTTCTGTTGACACTCAAGTTCTATACTTAGAATATCTATTCCAAGATCTAAAAGTCTCTAAGCCTTATTTCCTCAAATGAAAATGGGAATAAAAGCACATTATTGTAGGATTGCCATGAAAGCTACAGATGTAAAGTTCCCAGCACATTACCTAGCACATCGTGTTCTACACATTCTATTACACTTATCAGTGCACATTTCTATGATAAAATTTTGTGAAAAATTACATTCCTCTAAGGAAACCAACTATATAGTCAAACATTTCTGAGAGAGATTATTTCACACAGTGTTCCTACCTTTAAAACATAAAGCTAGAAGAACATTATAAAATGGAATTCTTCAGAGAAATATTATGACAATATTTTGGATAGAAAAATACATTGGAACATATTTTGCCATGCTTTCTGTGGCCTGTGGCACTAATCCAGTAACTCCAGATTATGCACAATCTTCTATCAATTAAAATATAGCTGACAATGACATCTAGGGCATAAAATAATCTACCGCAACCTTCTCAATTGGTGCAGGTGAGGACTTTGAGGCCAGGAAGACTGAGAGTCTCCAAGTTAAAGCAACAGTAGCAAATATGTTACAAAAACCACATGCCCCTCATATTTATAGCCTACATTGTTACCAAAACATTTCACTGCCTCCCCTACGAACTTCTAAGTGTTTTTTAATGTAATGTTATCTTTTGAATATGTAATTCATTCACAAAGTTGAAAAATTCACACAATAAAAGTCATGGTACATTGAAAATGTTATTTCTCTCTCATCCACCCTTAGCTTTCCTGTTCCTGCCTCTCCTCCCCAAACCTATATGTAATGACTCTTTATTTTTGTGTGTATCCTTTCCGTGTTTTCTATGCAAAATGAAGAAAATTATTTAAGTAGAGATGAAAAATTATGTGTATTTTTATTCCTTCTCTTTTTAACATAAAAATAGCATTCTGTATTCATGTTTTCCACCTTACTTTTTTTATTTAGTAATATATCCAGGAGATCTTTCTGTATCGCTATACAAAAAACTTGTTCATTCTTTTTATAGTCACATAGTGATTTCAGATTTTTTAAAAAAGGAATTTAATTTGTTGTGAATACTTAAACCAAAGAGAGGAAAATAAAGCTTGGTGATTAGATATCAGTACATAGTTTGAAAAATTCCCATACCAGGGGAGTTTCAAGATGGCGACAGCTGCCACGGCTGGCGCGGAGTAGCTGAGGTGGAAAGGTGGCCACTGGGCCTCAGGCAGCCGGGAAACTTGTGGACCTTCCTCTGGCCATCTCTTAAGGGAGGACTGCTGCTGCTGGCCGGTCGTGGGGGCTCAACGCCACTTTGCCCCCGGCAGGAGAGGCTGCCTCATTTACCGGCAACAGCTTTGAAGTGTGGAGCAGGAAAAGAACTGTTTCTTAGCTGCAAAAGCGAGTCTTGAAACAGGGAACACGGCGCCAGGGCTGCTGTGGATGCAGCCAGGATCCCGGAGGCTGGGGCCGCACTGAAGGCGGCCAGCTGCCCTATCCAGGATTCGAGGTTTCAGGCCGGCATTAAAGAAGACTCCTGGGAGCGCCCGAGCGGCGCTGCGACTGAACAGCCCGAGGCGGCAGCGCCGAGAACACCGAAGGCAACAAACCAGAGACAGAGCGAGCGCCCGACCTGGCACAGCACTGTGAGTGATCCCTGGCACAGCTCTGTTCGGGGGGGTGGATGCCCACGTGGCTCCTCGCCTGCACCACCAGGCCACTCACTGCCCCGGTGCTGCCTCCATTTTCCCAGGTGCGGGCAGCTCCGCCCTGCTCGGCCATCACTGAGCCCATTTGCTTGGCCTGGCGCGGGGCTTTCCGGACCCTGCGGGCCGGCCTCCTCTCCCACTCCCTCCGCGGTTCTCTGGCGGGGCTGGGGGTGTGGGGCGTCCCGACCAGTGTTGGGAGGGCTAGAAAGTACGGGCGGGCCGACTGTCACTCCACCACACCCTGGACTCCGGCCCCGGTAAACTTCCTGTTACTGGGAGGCAGATAACATCTCTGCGACCACCAGTTTGGAAAAAAGCCTAACGAATTTCTGGTTGGGAATAGTGTGGTAGGAGAGTTCCCAGGTCCGCTTGAACCTGCCGGAGAGCAGGCTGCAGGGGGGCACTAGACTCGGTTTATACCGGGGGGATACAAAGGTGAACAAGACCCGAGAAAGATCTACACAGGGCTACAAAGGCACCCAGAGAGACCGGTCGTCTGTGCCTAGCAGAAACCTGGTAGACTTCCTGGGCGAGGTGGTGCTGAGCAGGGTCTTGAAGGCCCAGCTGATAGACGAGGGGTGCAGAAGACACACCCCAGCCCAGCACAGTGTGCACAGAGGGGGGAGACGTGCGGCCAGGGAGGCGGAGACTCGACAGAAACCACACACCCGGTGGGGTCGCCACTGCACGATCTAACAGCCTGGGCCAGAGCACACGGAACGGGGAGAAGTCCTGTACAGAAAGTGAAAGCTCAACAGAGATCACACACCCTGTGGTACGTGATCCACCAGCCCAGCAGAGTACAAGCTGACCAGAAAGGTGGATCCCCGGAGAAGCCCAAGACCCGAGGCAACCACACACACAAGACACTAGAGGCCAACTGAGCAATCACGGCGGGAGCCATACCAAATTGGCAACCACAGCAACATCCTAGTTAGTCATTAGTCTTAAACCGGTGGACTGTGAAACCCCCTGCCACAATGAATAAACACCAAAAAAAAGACACCAGAAATACAAAAAATCAAGAAAGTACACCACCAAAAGTTAATAAATCTCATACTCTAGATCCTATAGAACAAGAAGCCCTTGAAATAACTGACAAGGAATTTCGAGTGATAATTCTAAGGAAACTGAATGAGATACAAGAAAACTCAGCGAGACATCATGATGAAATGAGGAAAAGTATACAGGATCTGAAAGAGGAAATATACAAGGAAATCAATGTCCTGAAAAAAAATGTAGCAGAACTTGCTGAACTGAAGAAGTTATTCAGCGAAATAAAAAACACAACGGAGAGTTTAACCAGCAGGCTTGTCGAAGTTGAAGAGAGAACCTCTGAACTTGAAGATGGGCTGTTTGAAATAACACAAGCAGACATAAAGAAAGAAAAAAGAATCAAGGACATGGAAGAAAATCTGAGAGAGATATCAGACAACCTCAAGCGCTCAAATATCCGAGTCATGGGTATTCCAGAAGGGGAGGAAAATGGAGATTCCATTGAAAACATATTCAACAAAATAGTGGCAGAAAACTTCCCAGGTATAGGAAAAATCACAGATCTTCAGATCCAGGAAGCTCAACGATCTCCAAACGTATTCAACCCAAAAAGGCCTTCTCCAAGACATGTCATAGTCAAATTGGCAAAACTCAGAGACAAAGAGAGAATCTTAAAAGCTGCAAGAGAGAAGCGTCAAATCACCTATAAGGGAGCCCCAATCAGGTTAACATCAGACTTTTCATCACAAACCCTAAAAGCTAGAAAGGAATGGGATGATATTTTCAAAATACTAAAAGACAAAGATTGCCAGCCAAGAATACTCTACCCTGCAAGGCTATCCTTCCGAAATGAAGGGCAAATAGTATATTTCTCAGACAAGCAAAAACTGCGGGAGTTCACTACCACAAGACCACCCTTACAAGAAATCCTCAAGGGAGTACTGGGTTTGGTTCCTGAAAAATAACTACCACTGCCATAAAAACCTAAGAAAAATCTAAACCCGCTAGTACAATAAAAATGGCATTCATGAAGCGAAAACAAGCTAACAAAAACACTATCTACAACCTAAGGAACCAACAAACACAGAAAACAAACAGTAAATCAGAAAGCAAGGAACAAAAGACACCTAAGACAACCAAACAACCAATAAAATGCTAAGAATAAATCAACACCTTTCAATAACAACTCTTAATGTTAAAGGCTTAAATTCCCCAATTAAAAGACACAGACTGGCTGACTGGATCAAAAAGCAGGACCCAACTATATGCTGCCTACAAGAGACCCACCTCACCCATAAAGATTCACACAGACTAAGAGTGAAAGGATGGAAAAAGATTTACCATGCAAACAGAAAAGAAAAACGAGCTGGAGTGGCTATTCTTATATCTGACAAAATAGACTTTAAACTAAAAACCATAAAAAGAGACAATGAGGGACACTACTTAATGATAAAAGGACTGATCCATCAAGAAGACATAACAATCATAAATATGTACGCACCCAATGTTGGAGCAGCCAGATTTATAAAACAAACTCTATTAGACCTAAAGAAGGAAATAGACACTAAAACCATAATAGCAGGGGACCTGAACACTCCACTGTCAATATTAGACAGATCATCTAGGCAAAGAATCAGTAGAGAAACACAAGATCTAAACAAGACTCTAGACCAATTGGAATTGGCAGATATCTACAGAACATTCCACCCAACAACCTCAGAATATTCATTCTTCTCATCAGCACATGGATCATTCTCCAAGATAGATCACATATTAGGTCACAAATCAAGTCTCAATAAATTCAAAAAAATTGGAATTATCCCATGTATCTTCTCAGACCACAATGGATTAAAACTAGAAATTAATAACAAACAAAACTCTGGAAACTATACAAACACATGGAAATTAAACAGCATTCTACTTAATGACATATGGGTCCAAGAAGAAATCAAGCAGGAAATCAAAAAGTTTATTGAAACTAATGAAAACAATGATACATCATACCAAAACCTGTGGGATACTGCAAAAGCAGTATTGAGGGGAAAATTTATTGCATTAAATGCTCACTTCAGAAGAATGGAAAGATGGCAAGTGAACAACCTAACACTTCACCTTAAAGAACTAGAAAAACAAGAACAATCCAATCCTAAAGTTAGCAGACGGAAAGAAATCATTAAGATCAGAGCAGAACTGAATGAAATTGAAAACCAAAAAACAATTCAAAAGATCAACGAATCAAAAAGTTGGTTTTTTGAAAAGATAAATAAAATTGACAAACCATTAGCATGGCTAACAAAAAAAAGAAGAGAGAAGACTCAAATAACAAAAATTAGAAATGAAAAAGGCGATATTACAACTGATTCATCTGAAATACAAGGAATCATTCAAGACTACTATAAACAACTATACGCCAACAAATTTGAAAATCTGGAGGAAATGGATAAATTTCTGGACACACACAAGCTCCCAAAACTGAACCATGAAGACGTAGAAAATTTGAACAGACCAATAACAATAAAGGAGATTGAAGCTGTTATCAGAAGGCTCCCAACAAAGAAAAGCCCAGGACCAGATGGATTCACAGCAGAATTTTACCAAACATTCAAAGAGGAATTGACACCGATTCTTTACAAACTATTCCAAAAGATTGAAATGGACGCAAATCTCCCAAACTCATTCTATGAAGCAAACATCATCCTGATACCAAAACCAGGTAAAGATATAACCAAAAAAGAAAACTACAGGCCGATATCCTTGATGAATATAGATGCAAAAATCCTCACTAAAATACTAGCAAACAGAATACAGCAACACATACGAAAAATTATTCATCACGATCAAGTGGGATTCATCCCAGGGATGCAAGGTTGGTTCAACATACGCAAATCAATAAATGTGATACACCATATTAATAAACTCAAACACAAGGACCATATGATCATCTCTATAGATGCTGAAAAAGCATTTGATAAAGTTCAGCACTCATTCATGACAAAGACCCTCTATAAGTTAGGTATAGAGGGAAAGTATCTCAACATAATTAAAGCCATATATGCCAAACCCACTGCCAATATCATCCTGAATGGGGAAAAGCTGAAAGCTTTTCCTTTAAGAACAGGCACTAGACAAGGATGCCCACTCTCACCACTCCTATTCAACATAGTGTTGGAAGTACTAGCCAGAGCAATCAGAGAAGAGAAGGAAATAAAGGGCATCCAGATTGGAAAAGATGAAGTCAAACTGTCCCTGTTTGCAGATGACATGATCCTATATATCGAACAGCCTAAAACCTCTACAAAAAAACTCTTGGAATTGATAAATGATTTCAGCACAGTAGCAGGATACAAAATCAACACACAAAAATCAGTAGCATTTCTTTTCTCCAATAGTGAACATGCAGAAGGAGAAATCAAGAAAGCCTGCCCATTTACAATAGCCACCAAAAAAATAAAATACTTAGGAATTGAGTTAACCAAGGAGGTGAAAAATCTCTATAATGAGAACTACAAACCACTGCTGAGAGAAATTAGAGAGGATACAAGAAGATGGAAAGATATTCCATGCTCTTGGATTGGAAGAATCAACATAGTGAAAATGTCCATACTACCCAAAGTGATATACAAATTCAATGCAATCCCCATCAAAATTCCAAAGACATTTTTCTCAGAAATGGAAAAAACTATTCAGACATTTATATGGAACAATAAAAGACCACGAATAGCCAAAGCAATGCTCAGCAAAAAAAATAAAGCTGGAGGCATAACACTACCTGACTTTAAGCTATACTACAAAGCTATAATAACCAAAACAGTATGGTACTGGCATAAAAACAGACACACTGACCAATGGAATAGAATAGAGAATCCAGAAATCAACCCACACACTTACTGCCATCTGATCTTTGATAAAGGCACCAAGCCTATTCACTGGGGAAGGGACTGCCTCTTCAGCAAGTGGTGCTGGGATAACTGGATATCGATATGCAGGAGAATGAAACTAGATCCATACCTCTCACCGTATACTAAAATCAACTCAAAATGGATTAAGGATTTAAATATACACCCTGAGACAATAAAACTTCTTAAAGAAAACATAGGGGAAACACTTCAGGAAATAGGACTGGGCACAGACTTCATGAATACGACCCCAAAAGCACGGGCAACCAAAGGAAAAATAAACAAATGGGATTATATCAAACTAAAAAGCTTCTGCACAGCAAAAGAAACAATTAAAAGAGTTAAAAGACAACCAACAGAGTGGGAGAAAATATTTGCAAAATATACATCTGACAAAGGATTAATATCCAGAATATATAAGGAACTCAAACAACTTTACAAGAAGAAAACAAGCAACCCAATTAAAAAATGGGCAAAAGAGCTAAGTAGGCATTTCTCTAAGGAAGATATCCAAATGGCCAACAGACATATGAAAAAATGCTCAACATCACTCAGCATCCGGGAAATGCAAATCAAAACCACATTGAGATACCATCTAACCCCAGTTAGGATGGCTAAAATCCAAAAGACTATGAACGATAAATGCTGGCGAGGCTGCGGAGAAAAAGGAACTCTCATACATTGTTGGTGGGACTGCAAAATGGTGCAGCCTCTATGGAAAATGGTATGGAGGTTCCTTAAACAATTGCAAATAGATCTACCATACGACCCAGCCATCCCACTGTTGGGAATATACCCAGAGGAATGGAAATCATCAAGTCGAAGGTATACCTGTTCCCCAATGTTCATCGCAGCACTCTTTACAATAGCCAAGAGTTGGAACCAGCCCAAATGCCCATCATCAGATGAGTGGATACGGAAAATGTGGTACATCTACACAATGGAATACTACTCAGCTATAAAAACGAATGAAATACTGCCATTTGCAACAACATGGATGGACCTCGAGAGAATTATATTAAGTGAAACAAGTCAGGCACAGAAAGAGAAATACCACATGTTCTCACTTATTGGTGGGAGCTAAAAATTAATATATAAATTCACACACACACATACACACATACACACACAAACCGGGGGGGGGGGGAAGATATAACAACCACAATTATTTGAAGTTGATACAACAAGCAAACAGAAAGGACATTGTTGGGGGGGAGGGGGGGAGGGAGAAGGGAGGGAGGTTTTGGTGATGGGGAGCAATAATCAGCTACAATGTATATCGACAAAATAAAATTAAAAAAAAAAAAAAAGAAAAAAAAAAAAAAGAAAAATTCCCATACCAATTTTAGTTCATGGGTGGTAAGAGCAATGGTGGGGAAAAAAGGGGCTAGGCAAGATTTGAAAACACAATAAAAGCTGCCTGGCCACACCTGTTCCCCTTCCTGCTCTCCCAGGGGCTGCCTGAATCACAGAGAAAATAGATAAAATTACTATAGTTATTTTACTATTTACTCCCAGGAGCAAAACTCCAGAAAATACAAACATGCACAAAATAGGAGCTATTATTGAATAATTGAGCTTTTTTTTTTTTTTTTTTTTTTTTTGTGACTGGTAAGGGGATCAGAACCCTTGGCTTGGTGTCGCCCACACCGTGCTCAGCCAGTGAGCGCACCGGCCATCCCTATATAGGATCAGAACCCGCGGCCTCGGCGCACCACTGCGCTCCCAGTGCTGCACTCTCCCGAGTGAGCCACGGGGTCGACCAGAATAATTGAGCTTTTTGAAAATACGCAGTGCTCAAACTACCATATTAAGTTATGAGTTCACCAAGACACACATACACACGTGCACATGTTCAGGCTTTTTTTTGTAACAAAATTTTTATACTTGTATAGTAAAACAAACTATCATACTGAGATTTTTTTCCCTTTTTTACTATAATTCCATTACCCACCAACTTTACTACAATCAAGTTAGTTTGTTTATCTATATTTTTGTATCACCAGCTAGTGGTGGCATCTCTGTTGCCCATGTCCTCATCCAACACTTTTCATGGAGATTGAACTAACCTAAACTCAGATTCAAAAATGAACACCTGGCTTTGATAACAATATATTCATTAAGTCAAAAATGGGTATGATAAAACCAAAATGCCAACTAAAACATCCATCAAAGTTAACCCACAACAGTGAACTAATTCAGTCTTTTGCAATTGTTAAAATGAATTAGATAGATGCATGCATTCTGATATTAAAAGTTATCTAAGACATGATTAAGAGAAAAAGACAAATGTTAGAACAACATGAAAAGTATCATCCTACTTGTATAGAAAAAGATTTACATGCACCATATTTAAATATACATAGACATTTCCTGGAAGGATACCAATAAACTATTATAAATTGTTTTCTCTAGGGAGTGAGTACAGTAAGTGATATGGGGAAATGGGTTGGATTTTTACTTTTTCACTTACAGTTTCTTCAACACTTGTATTTCTTTTTAAACCATGAACATATATTATTTTTATCACTTAAAATATATGGTCAGAATGTATGGTTTAACTTGATGTTAAACATGGGACCAATCAAATAAATACTCTGGGCAGACCTTTAAATGTCGTCTTCTCTTAGATTACTCCTTGCTCTAAGAAACTTTTACTTTATTTGTGTTCAAATATCTCTTGAATTTTAGAATAAATATTTCATTACTACAAGTAATTATAATACTCTACTGGGGTAAATGTTTTGGAATTTTACCTCTTCAATAAAATGACCACTCAACATTCTGTTTGGATTAGCAAAAGACATGCTGTTGTCTTGATTACTAGTGCACATGGCATTGAAAGGACAGATGGGCAATTCAAAAGTGAGCCTATTTTATGAAACACTCTTTGAAACTTTAAAATCTTCCAGTTATTTCCACTTGTCATAGCAGTTATTTCAGTGGATAAACTATTGAGCATGATTTGAGATTCACATTTGGACATAATGGTAACGTTATAATAATGGTAACATTTTTAACTCATTTACGACACCAAGCATGTACATACACATGTATGTATGAGTTTATGTATCATACAGAGAAAAACATATATGTGTCATTATTAAATATATGAGCCAAGTGACAGCAGTAGCAACTGTAGATTAAAACAATCTTTCACTCATACTATCATGTAGGGAAGTGAGAAGCATTGTAGTGTGAATCAAGGACAAAGTGTCAACCTTAAGTTTAAATATGGACTTTTGAAAGAACAAATTATATATTCCATGGACAGCTGTCTAGAAAATGTGTAGCTTTTTATGCATTCAAGTTTGAAATTCTATTCATGTATTTTAATTCCCTGATTCACAGACCTTGTAGGTGAATGGATA
The DNA here is from genome assembly GCF_027409185.1 of Cynocephalus volans. Taxonomy (NCBI): domain Eukaryota; kingdom Metazoa; phylum Chordata; class Mammalia; order Dermoptera; family Cynocephalidae; genus Cynocephalus; species Cynocephalus volans. The sequence continues at coordinate 98,482,893 of NC_084460.1, read as the reverse complement.
GTACTTCTTGCAAAAGAGAACTGACAGAATTGAAAAAAAAAAAATGGTTAAATAGAGTTGTAAAATGAAGATTCGATTTATGAACATTTTATATAATCTTGCAAAAATAGAAGCTGATGAGGAAAACTAGTAAAGCATTTTTTCCATTATTTTACGCTGTATCGTGCTACTCATCTTTAAAGCCTGTTACCCAGTACATGAGACCTATCAAGTCAGATTTTAGCTGACAACTCTTCTCAAAATCTACTTATCTGAAACACAGTTTGATTTTCTCATTTTTTGTAATATTCTGATTTATCATATGTTCCACAGTCGTTACTTCAAGCCACATTAATGATCTCTGTTACACTACTTTCAGTCGGTTTGATGCTTTTCCAATTTCTCTGATAGATTTTGAGCATCCTTCAGAGATGGCAAATTCATCTTTATGCCTGAAGTCACTGCCCAGGGTTTCATACATTGTAGAACTCAGTAAAGGTTTGCTAAGTAAATAAAGGGAGGGTAACAACTGTCAGGAGAACTGACTCGAATCAAAAAATAACCCTCCACCTATACTCAGTGCCTTCTAAAGATTAAACAAAGTTTCTTCTACCTGTATAGTTACAGGTACCATCCTAACATTCAGAATGTTAGTCCTAAGGCATTTTAGATATCTAATATAAGGGGAAAATAAAACTAAAGCAAAAAATGCAGTCTTTGTTCAACCTAATGAACCCACTAAGATAGAAAATATCAACTATTATTTGCTAGAAAGATTATTAAAAAGTGTTAAAATGAATACATTTTTGAGCTAATATCTAATTAACCAAAAAAATCCAATCTCAAAGTTGTCCAGTTTATCAAAATCCCACTGTACCTCCATTCCAACTACTTATTACCACATATTTTTATATAGAATGCATTAAATACAATGAATTCTGATTCAGAGAATATTTTTATTTCTTAATGATAAAATATTAAATATGATGCTATCCCACTCATCTTAATTGTTTATTATACAAGAGATAGATTAAACATGTAAATTATATTGTATAATTTTGTATCTAATTTTACCTGACAAAAATTTTTACCACTCTAAATTATTAAACTATATCACAATCTTTGAGCATCTCAATTAGTTACCCATTTTATTCTTTGCAATGTGTAATCCTAAATTCCACTTTTGTTCCCCATATTTGAAGAACATGAAGTAATTTAAGTTATTTATTGAAAGAACATCAACCGCCAGTTAAAATTGATTTTTGCCATCCACTTTTGGAGCATTAACTTTATTGTTAAGAAAGAAAAGACTTACAGACAAAATCCACTCAATAGCTATATACCTTTTTTCATAAGAAGTACAGAGGTTAAATATTTTTTCTGTGTAGCAACCTAAAGGCAGATAGACAAAAGGAAACTGATATTAACAGAGAATAATGGCAAAAAAACATTATTTTTGAGGGCAATATATTATACTATTCATATATTCTTAGGGGAAAAGATGGCAAGTTTATTGGCTTCCCTCTGCCCTTATCTTTTGCCAGCAAGAGCCATCTGCAACAAGATGGAAACACTGGCACACAAAAAATTCATTTCCGATTCCTAAAACCATTGCAAAAACCATGGCCTAATAAAGTCTTCTACATTCTATCTAAGGCTCTGGTATTTTCTAATTTTCTTATTTTTCAACAATGGTAGGGATACTGAGGTACTTTCTTGGGTCAATTTGTAGATTAATTTCAAACTAAATAAGAGGTCTCTAAAATTAGAAAATACAAAGTGGACCCACATGAACGAGACACTCATATTTGTAAATGTCAGCAGATAATCACAGACAATGAATAAAGGTGATTAAAAGAAAGACGCTAAAGAGAGTGTGTGCTATCTTAGAATACACTTGGACAACTCCAGTCTGTATATCAGGAATGACCTTTCAGGTACCAGGGATGAACTTTAACACTTTAATTGAAAAGTGAGTTTGATTAATGCTTCATAGGATTATAGCACTTAAGGTGACTCACATTTAACCACTGGAGCACTGATTGTTTACTGCAACGATTATTCTATCAGTCACAAATGTGCTATATTTTTCACACATAAAATAGATACTTGGGAAAGTTGCATAAACCCTTTCAGATCAACATGGTGTTTGGAAGAGCAGTAAATGATGAAAGCTCCTCAAAAGCAGCCATTTCAATGTTCTGTGACAGAGCCTGCCACTTATCCACAAAGACTTGCCCACAGAATCCATATTATTGCTACATTGGGCATTCAAAGTAATGTTTCATGGTTGTAATAAACACTAAGAAAGCCAACAATGATTATCTATCATGTTCCAGGCACTGGGAGAACAACCATATATCAACAGATTCATTTACTCTACTCAATAGCTCTATGAGGCAGGTACTGTTATTATCACCATTTCATAGACGAGTCAGCTGAAACTTCTAGAAAGATAAAGTAACTTGCCCAAGCCAATGAGTGGAGAAACTGAATTTAAAGAAGTTCCAGAGCTTGAGCCACTATGATTGTTTTTGCAGTTATATAGTTATTCTATTTTGACTGAGTTTTATTTTTAAAACTTTGAATTCATCAGCATATATCTGTGTGATCTACAGTCTGATTGTTGTCTTGCATGGTAAGGTTATGGCAGTAGTGAGGTCAGAGACACAGGTCTGATTTGTGTGAAGTTCAGCCAACTTTGTCCTATGAAAGACTATCCCACTACTACTAAAACTCATCTATCCAACCTTATTGCAAGAGTTGTTTTTCAGTCATAAGAGGGGATCAAAATGGTATCTCCATCTACTTCAACAAAATGTCACCCTTGTTGAAGAGTTACTTTAAGGTCATCCACATTATTTGTGTATGTAGAAGAAAACACACAATAGCTAGGTCACTTGTGTACCTTCCATAGGAATCTAATTTACATCAAGGAGTAGTCAGGTATGAGAAAATTCCTTTTGATCATTTAATTGGTTTTCCTTCTCTCACATGTAAGATACTGGAAATGTGACACTCAAAAGCAACTACTGAGGACCAGTCAACTAAATAGATTTCCCCACGTACATTGCCGGAGTAATCAGAGCTATGTTAGCTTGTCCATACAGCAGTAGGTTGAAGTTTATCATCAATGCCAATTGACTATATTCATTAATAATAAGAAAACTAAATCTCTTCAAGTACCTGATAGTGTTAAATATTAAAAATAAGAGAGGAACAAAGTTGTAATTATAAACAAGCATGATTTATTTAACATATCTTACAAAATTCTTCATATAATCCTTATTAACTAAGTTGTATGGATTTTTTAATATTATTTATATTTAGCTAAGGTGCTCCCTAAAATCAGTTGATATGGTTTACAAATGACAGAAAGCAGTAAAACACAACCATTTCCAAGCAAATGTTTTTTGCATGGCACGCAAATACTTGCAGGAAATTGCACTTATTTAGAATCATACCCAGTTGCGACTGACGATAAAGGAAGAAATTTGGTTAAGAAAAATACTAGAGGGGCCTTTTTGCCTGGATGTTTTTATAAAGAAGTGAAGGAGAGAAAAGCTACAGGAATAATACAGGTTGAGTGGACAAGCTGATATTCCTGGTAGAAAGTAAATAGAATGTACAGTAAAGAACTCCAGCAGAAAATCTGAACTATACAGACGAGGGCCAATGTTTTCATATCTGAATACTAACTGTCCATAATGATTGTCCTTCTTTAGCCTTAGTGCTGTGTAGTCCTTTCATGATGGCTATCTCTCTTTCTATATCTCTCACTTTATTCTGCAACCATGTAATTGTTATGTATTTTCTGATCATCTAAATTAACAAAAGTGTCGCTCTAGTTCTGTGTTTCACCCTTTGCATTTATATAATGTTTTATTGTTTTTAAAATACTCCCGTGCCCATTTTTAATTTAATTAACCTAAAAAAGTCTATGCTCTCAAAAAGAATAAGTTGCTAATCTGAAATCACACAACTAATAAAAATGGTGTTACCAAAATGAAAACCCAGCATGGAACCAGTAAGGATAGCAGTGGTAAATAATGTTTGCCGAGAACCTGGCGTAGTGAAAAGAGCTGTACGTGTGCTATATAACGAATGTGAACAACCTCATGCAGTAAGCACAATCCCAAATTTGTGATGGGAAAAAAAGGCATCAAAGAGGTTAATACCTTACCCAAGATTACAGAATGGCAGAGCTAGGATTCAAATCCAGGACTCCCAAGATCGAAGTCTTAAGGGAGAACGGCATGTTCCCGTTAAATGATTAAAGAGCACATGAGAAGGAATGCATGCATTTTAAAATTCATAAGAGTAATAAAAAAGTCACGTCATAAAATAAACTAAATTAAATAATGTGAATACATTATAATGAATTATATTTTAAAGATTTAAGTTTTTGCAATTTTGCTTTTTAATTATTACTAATTTAGTACAGATTTAGTAAACCCAGTATTTCCAGAAAATACAAGCATATTTAAATATACAAATTTACATTTTGATGAGAAAGAGATAAGAAATTTGGGAAGTAGAAAACTATTTTATTGACTTATGATTGCATTAATTTGATGCACTGATAAAGGATTTAAACAACATTAGCAATATTTAAGGAAGACTCAGCCGTAATGTATCAAATCAGAAACATTGTCAAAACTAGTAGATACTATATTAAAAGTGTTGTTAAAGATTTGAATAGGTTTAGACTTTGTGGTAACAAGAAAAAGCACTCTGTATTAAATTGGTAGAATATAAGCCATATCCTGTGTTTTGCGTGTGTGTGTATGTGTGTGTTGGAGAGTTTTATTATAGGAATTCTAGATGAAGAGTTAAACAAAAGCTGCAGTTCTCTCACTCTCAAATATCTAGAAATTTCATGAAAAAATAGGAATAAGACTACCAATGTACTCAGAAACGTCAAGGAATCCTGGAAAGATAAAGAGCAAATGACACTGGATTGAACAGAGAAACCATTATCCAAAATACTTACAGAAAATTACCACAGAACGTGGATTCAACACCAAGAGAGAAGGCCCAGAAGGAGCCCATTCTAGAAGTAGAAGTGAGTCTAGAGAACCAACTGTATAGGTGCTTGGGGTATGATAGTAGGAAGGTGCAGAATCCTCTAAATATGCTCCTAGCCTCCTCTGAAGTCAGACCAGCAACAGAAATCACTCTCTCAAAAGGATGTTGAATACAGGGGTTCATGTTGAAAAGACAGGATGACCAGGTAGCCAAAAACTCAGAGGAGAGTAACAATTGCCCATAAGAAGAAGATTGGCTATTGAACCTCATCTGGCTAGATACCCTTTCCCTTCCCCCACTCACACTTTATAGGAAACTCTTGCCATCTGTGCCTCTCAGAACCTTGTCTGAATCATTAACATAACTTACCTTGGCTCTCCCAGTAGCCTTATAACTAGGGTGACCACACCCCAAGGGTAACCTGTGACAACTTCAGTTTATACCTATTACTCAATATGAGAAAATGTGAACAAATTTGATTTTTACTTCATTATAATAACAAGTGTTCTTTCAAATTAAAAAAAAAAAATCTCTACCATATACTATTTAAGGTGAAAATATATCAGTCAAACTTTAACATCCACATAAGGAAAAATGGAAATGAGCCAATAACCTTTTAGATCTCTTCACTTCTCCCTTTAAATAATTGAAAAATATGTTTATGTGACTAATAAAAATATGGCATGGATTTTGTTTCCTCTCTGGTCAAGAGTAGTGATCAGTACATTCATCAAAGGAAATTATATAATTAAAAAAAAATAAGGTTACAGTTTCCTGCTCTTTTGGTTAAATTCAAGATTGAAAAAAGACTATAACTTCACTACAATACATTATAGTTAGAATGCTCAGGTATTCTGAGAAAATATATGTATATATTTATATATATATATAAAATTCTATTTTAATCTGCTTCCCCATCTTCTTCTGAAAAGGATTTTATGCTACAATACAGCATGTACAAATTAAGTTTGTTTAAAATATATAAAAAATTTTGTTTTAATTAAAAGCAGGCATAGACATACTAGCCAACAAGTCTAATGCTGTTACCAGGTTTTAACAATAGTAAGTTCTTGGAGGGCAAGTCTTAATAATCATTCAATTTCTAGAGTCCTGATAAGGGCTTAATAAATATTTGCAAAAAAAAAAAAAAAATGAACGAATGAATGAATAAAGCTCCAATTTTCTGTTTTTACTAGCTGTTATTTTTTAAATACAGTGCCACAAAGAAACCTTGTACAATTCAAGTTGCTGGTTATTCACTTGAGTACTACTCATTCGAGGAGTATTTATTAGCTCCACCAATTAAAAATGAGTGAATCTATCATTGCTCTTCAGTCAATAAAATTACTTCCTCTACATTTTTTCTTGAATTATGAAATTCCTCCACGTGCTCAAATACCCTAATCAACACATCTGCATTTCAATTTATAGATTTGATTTTAGATGATGATATCAGATGGCAAAATTAAGATGTTACAAAAATGATGGAGTTCCTCATTTTCTATTCAGTTTAGTTTGATTCCAAGAGCACTTTTTTAAAGAGCCTACTATACACAAGAATTGTGCTAATCATTCACTATGTGCTCACAGATCTCATCATACAATGGGAAGACAGACATGCAGACAATTTTAAAATCAGGATGATTGAAATAAATGATTTAAAAGTGATAGAAGCAAAATACTCTGGGATGGGAGAGAAAGGAGAAAGTTGATTTTTCTGTAAGGTTTCAATGAAGGCTTCTTTGCGGAAGTGCGTTTGAGATGAACCTTGAAAAATCAGGGATACTGAGAGATAAAAGACAGGTAAAAGAACACTGCAGGTTGTGGACAGAGTGAGCAAAGCATCTCTATAAGCTGAATGAACTCTGGGTTCAGTTGTGAAAGGCTTTGTTATTGGCAGTCTGTGTTTTGATTCACAAGCTGTACTATAAAGGTGAAAGGACTCTTCATGACAAAATGACAAAAAAAGGGCAGGCATTTCTGCATTTATTGAGTTCTTACTATATGTTAAGTGAATCACATACAGTATCTTCTTTGATCCCTTTTAAAAGCCTTTTGTGGGAGAAACACTGCCATTCCCATTCTACATGTGAAGAAACTGAGACTTAGAAAGGTCAATTAGTTTGGCTGAAGTTGTCTTCCTTCCTTCCTTCCTTCTTTCCTCCCTCCCTCTCTTCCTTCTGCCCTTCCTTTCATGGCGGCTGGCTTATAAAGGGATTGAAACCTGGACCTTGGTGTCACCAGCATCATCCTCTAACCAACTGAGCTAACCAGTCAGCCCCAAAGTTTTATTTCTTGTAAGTGGAGGACCACAACTGTGAATCAACTGTCTCTTACTCCAAAGCCTGTTCTCTTTATCATTACACCATACTCTCAAAAGAATTAGGAGTCCATGAAGAGCAACACTGAACTAGAACTTTAGATATATTCCAGTAAATATTGATTTGATATTCTACCAAGAGAAAAGCAAAATATCAGGAGGTAGCAATGAAGTAATTACAGTATTCACCTAAGACTGTATAGTTTACAAAATTTTTCAAAACTTTTAATTTTAGAAAGAGCTAAGGACAACTTAGGGTAGATCACAAATGTACCTTACTCATTCATTCAATCACCATTAATTATCGGTGCATGCAACTTTGGGAAAATCAACTCACCCTGTGTGGCTCAAATTCTGTAAATGAGTTACGTATGTAATTATCTTATTATATGTCATTATTTCCAACTAGACTATGAACTGCCTGAGGTGCAGCATGCTTACTCATTTTTGTCCCAGTACCAGGCATTTTCCTGGCATGTTTGACCATGGAATGGATGAATAAGCAAATGTTTCTTTGTCTGTAAAGTAAAAAGTTGCTCTAGAACTCTTAGGTTCCTGCCAGCTTGAGAATTCTTTGTATTAGGACATGGCACTTTCCAGAGCTCCAGGAAGAGAACATAACTTCCAACCTTTGCTGTATCTTTTGAATATAATGGAAACTTGAGGACCACTATTAATTGTCTTGAGCCTTGAAAGTTATAGATTCTGTATACAAAAAATACAAACAGTAAGGACACTGGATATTTTTCTAGTGCCATATAGGGGAAATGTCATCTTTTAGACATTTCCAACAGGGTAGGTGAGGTGAGGAAAGACAGTAGCAGAAGCTCATGGACTCTAGCCTCTTTTTTTAGGTAGCTCAAATAAATCATAACAGTAAGACACTTTATATTTATACACTGGCATATGAATAAAGGAAGTTGCTAAGTAGATGAACTCATACTCTTCTCTCTTTCTAATCCTTGCCCCTCTCTCAAGCCTAGAGCCCATCTCCACACTTACCTTTTATTATTTGTGCCAGGAGCTGGATGGATTGCCATAAATACAAGGTTCTTGAGACATATACCCACCTATCAAAGAGGTAATCACCTAGGAAAGCAGGCAGCAGCATGCATAGCATGTATGACTCCAGACACACACATGAGTTGTCAGGGGATCACATGCTGGAAAGCTTAAAAGAGATTCCTGAGCTAAACATTGGGTTACGGCTGGAAACACATGGCCCTAGAATATATGTTTAGGGGGAATGTTGGGAGATGAGGTGTAAATCTGAAGGTCAAGGAGTTTAGAGACACTTGAGCATATAGTGTAACTAAAGCCATGGTGGAAGACGAGGGATGGGATGCCCTTGTAAACAATGTTAATGAGCTTGGACTTTCTCCTAGAGGAAACAGTGAGCCACTGAAGGATTACTGGCAGAGGAGTTTCATGATAAGTATGATATTCTGGGAGTTGTTGAGAAGATGGATGTAAGGGGGGGGGGAAAGCTCACTATTAAAGCCTCCAAAATTGTGCCTTCTAGTTTAAACTTTCTGAGCCCTAAAGATTTTCAAATAAAATAAGGAGACCCACTTAGATCAATTAAAATGATAGTTTTAGTTTGAGGGCTGTTGTTTTCCTATTGTTCATAATTTAGTAATAACATTAGGCACTTCAAGGTTATTTCTGATTGTCTATTATATTTGTTTGATAAGTAAAGGGAGGAAAATTAAAATATAAATACACTTTGATGGATTATTTATTATATAAGGTTTCAGGAGAAAATAATTAAAAGGAGGTCTTGAGGAAACATTTGGCATATGTAATACATAAGGGGTAAGCTGATGAATGATGTTCATTTCAAGAGTTTGAGCATTTTGAAAGGAGTACTTGAGATGAACATCTCAAGAGGCAAATCTACACAAAATTTTTTACTATAATTACGGGAAAGAGTTATTGATTCATTGATAACCTACGTAGTATATAAATTGCCTTAGCAATTTTTATTTCGATTCCTGTTCCACCATCTCATGCCATTGACAACAGATGAGTAAATCCATTCTTGTTAGAAAAGAAGAGCTTCATGAAGATTGTCTCTGCTCTCTCATAGTAGAAATTAGATGTTCTCTAAACCTCAATGAAGTTCTTTTCTCTCAACATTAACACCAACCTTTTTTATTTTTGGCCAAACTCAGATACTGAAAAATCAAATTATTTTATTGTATATATATATTGGTTACCTAATTTCCAGTATCTAACTTGGATAAATTATCTAAGTATTTCATGAACACATATGAGTTTGAGAGAATTTCAGGTAGGAGAAAAAAATAGAAATCGATGTCAGGAACATGTTTTAATTAATTACCGTACTTAGGAAACATTAAAATGAACTGAGAAATTTAAATAGAATTATTTTTTAAATGTTCAAAGGAAATGGCTTAAATCACAATCAAATCACAAAGATTTAATTATTTAAAGGCATGAAGAAAACAATTAAGGATACAAATACATCAAAATATGAAGTTTCTTTTAATCATTGAATTTTAACAAATGACTGATTTGTCCAGAATAGTTTCCAGATCTATTCTGAAGAAAATTCTAAAATTTCAAAATAAATAAAATGATAGTAAAAGTTTATGTGTGCCTTACTAAAATTTCTCCAAAATGAATAGGTGACCGTGTTTACTGTAGGTCTATTCTTCTTGCTTAGTAAACAATGGACTTATATTTATAAAACAAATTGTATGATTTAATGAATGAGCTGGATAATTTGAGCTAACCAATAAAATTCTCCTAGAAAGGTCTTGAAGAATCAGTATCTTAAACTGGATAACTCTCTAGCATTATTATTTTTCATTTTCTTTCTGGTGAAAATGCCTGTTTTCCTTCATAAATATCTTTTTACCTTCCAAGACTTTGGCCATCATTCCCTATATACAAGAAGATAATTTTTATGCTGAGTACAAGCCAACTATCAGTTTATGTTGTCTTTCACTCACTTACTTACCAACATATGTCACACCCCAAGCGTGTACTAGATTCTCCTTACTGGAAGAAGCAATGAATATAATTTGGTCAACAAATGTAAGAAATCTGTTTAGACTTAAAGCATTGCTTTAAGTACCAATTTCACATTTCTGGTTCGGTGTCTATTAGAAGACAAATATTCATTATTGAAGGAAAACATGCCAGATCTTCTATTGTTTTTTTAGGTTATTAATTTATTTCCACATTACAATTACACATTAAACATTTATAGCTACTTCTAGTTGAAGTTTTAAAGTACCTCTCAAGATAAACTGTAATTACTATGGTATTTATTTTATCATTACTGATCTAGAGAAGGGCACACCAGTGAAGAAGATAATTTTAATCAAATTTTCAAAATCATTTATCTTGATAAACATTTTGTAACTATCACTTTTTATATTAACTCAAGTTATTTAGTGAGACTATGTAAGATGATAGCCATAAAGCATCTTTTAGTCCAAACCCAGCCTTGATTTACAAATTTATTCCTATACTACAAAAATAGAAAATGTTTGTTATTATTTGCATATGCAAAACAACTTTCCCTTTGTTTCTCTCAATATCAATTCAGGCCAGTTCTCCCAACTTTACAAATTGTGAATTTTCAGATTCACCACCACCCTGACTCCTAGAATAATTCAACTCAGGCATCCAGCTTTACTGACCGAATGACTGACAACTTCTTTTCCTCTGTTTCCACTGATGTTAAAATGGAGAAATCATGATATTATAAGGCTATTTTTAGGATTATATACAATGTATGTGAGACGGAAAGCACAGAACTAACATATAGTCAGTGTTCAAGTAGCAGCAGATAGTGCTATTATTACAGCTACTAGTATAACTACTAATACTGCGACTACTGCTAATAGGAAGAGCAGGAGGAAGGAAAATAAGAAAGAATGAGAAATAGTATGAGAAAAAGAGGGAGAGAAGACAAAACATAGTAAAGATTTTAACTATTTGTGTGTGTGTGCATGAAACTATGTAATAAAATGAACATAGTAATTTAGAAAATAAAAGTTCCTCTTCCACCAAGTCTTCCTACGCCACCATAACCGTGAGCATGACCTACATCCAAAGGATATATAGGATGAAGGAGGTGGTAGGAAGTGGGAGGAAGGAGTAAATGGCAGAAAGATAAGATGATGAAAGAGGGCCTTGAACCAAATAAGTATGTGTTAGAATAAAACGAGCTGAAAGGAAATGTCAGTCATTCTTTTCTTCCCCTTTGAAGCAGATGATAAAAGTATGAGAGACGACTTCCTTTGGTATTCTAACCGCAACATAGGCTTAGGGCTCTGCATGGAACCAATGGTCATTTCCAAACCCCAGGAATTGAAGGAACTGGACTGAGTACATAGGTATAGATTGTATGATTGTACTATGTATGGATTGAAGCGAGTATGTAAAATTCTCTAGGGGAGGATGCCATTCTTCCCAAGGCACTAGCTGGCTCTTTAGAGTTCTAGAGAAAGACAGGGGTATAGGAGAGAAGATTCGAATTTCAAAACAGAAAGACAAGGGAATCCAAATCCTTTTTCTCCTTCTGGCCCTTCTGGTTCTCTTTGTTTCTTTGCATATCATTGTACCATCTCTCCAGAGAGAGCATCATTGCTTTCTCTCAATCTGCTTAGGTCACAACGCAGGAACAGCTCTTGCCTGTCTGGTCAATTACCTTTTATTATCAAGCCAATGGAACTTTCCTTTCACATTGTTTTAGATTCTGGTAACACAGTGCTATGTATTTCTTCACTAAGTTAAAGTTTCTCTACTGCTCTTTCTTGTTTCTTTTCTTTTTTCTTTTTAATCCTCATAAACCGGAAGGAATTCTATGAGCCAGAAGGAATTCTGTCCCTGAACAAACAAGCTCCCACATACAAATGATGCATACACACACCCACATGTGTAATTTCTGGCCCATGTCTTCACTTACTTATTTTCAAGGCCTGATGACAGACATAAAGATATTTTCTTTCTAATGAATAAGATATAGAAATTATTCAAGAAGAAATATCAAATGGAATCCACATAGTATTATAAAAAATAATACAAACATTGGATGGGTTCATCAACATAAAGTAATAAATAAAATTATTTATTCCGGTAAAACTGTACTAAGATGTTTGTTAATAAGAATATCTTTTAATAGGCTGGAAAACTCTATATTTCAGTTTTCTATTTCAATTCAGAGAATTTTCTGAATAGAAAAAGACAGAAATCCTCTCATTCAATTGCCCGTCTGATGAGTTAATCCTTTCAACAACATTCTTACCAGGTAGTTATCCACATTATGCTAATTGTGATTAATGGTAATCGGGCATTAAAACTTTGGGGGTAGCCCAATCTATTAGTGGCATTTGTAACTGTGAGAATGCCTTCTGAAAAATGAGCTGGAATATGCAAAGGTACTTCAAAAAGTTCGTGAAAATAGAATTAAAAAATAATATGAATCTTTTCATGAACTTTTTGAAGTACACTTGTACTTCTCAGAGTCTTTCTGCCTAACTCATTGAGGCCACAGGAACAAACATACCTCTTCCGCATGGGAGACCTTCAGGTAAATGAGGACAGCCATTCTGGCCCCTCTGGTTTTGCTCTCATTGTGCTTAACCAACAGGTGAACCTCACAGGAGGCAGGTATTCCGTCTCCTGGTCACACCCTGTAAGCAGAGTATTAGTCTGTCCATGGTCCTCTATGGTGAATGTAAAACCTAAAGTAGGTCTGCTCAGATAGAGTATAATTATCACCTCCTTTCTGCACATTATACTTCCACATTGGTTAAGATCATATTGGTTTTCTTGGTGACCTCTCATTCCAGTTTTAACCCATTTTAAAGAAACTTCTCTACTGCAATTCTGACTTTTCCATCATGAACTCCTGCTAAAATTCTCTTCATCATGAACTATCGAGGGTTTTTGTTGCTGCTGTTGTTTGAAATTCATCTGTGAGAATATAAAATTTCACAGAGTGATCATGCCTATGAATAGAAGGTTTAAAAGCAATAGATGAACAAATGCAATTTATCAGATATTTGCTAGCTTATTAAACACAGTAAAGATTTTCTTATAAATGTCTGGAAATGTTAAGTGAGTTCTGAGGTCGCTCTTTCTTTTACATTCCTAATGTTGTTTTCTCATTTTGTGATGCTTTTGTCTCCCTTTTTCATACCTTTCTGTTCCTTTTTCATCTCTTCCATTTTTTGTGTGTGTTTCTTCAATTTTTTTCTTCTTTATAACTCCCCTTTTCTTTGTATCTCTTGGCAGTGGAAAAGAGGAGAGTCTGCTGGGGAGTTGAAGGCACGGGACAGTTCCAGACAGTTAATGAATCTCAAACTCTGTTAGCTGTATCATGTATGCAAATTAAATGAGGAATTTCATCCTATCAAAACAAAAAAGTTTCATAGGTCTAGGAAAAATTCACAATGAATGAGAAGTGAGTAAACTAAAAAAATTATACGTACCGTATTAAACCAAATTTTATATATAAAAAACAACAAAGTCAGGAATTTCTGTTGCATTTTCCATTTTTTTCCAAAGGGCCATGGGATATATGCTTTTTTTCTCTCAACCCCTTGCATATTGTCTGGCACATAGTAGATATATAAATAAATATTTGTTTATTTAAGAAATAAATCCAATCATACAAGGAAATACATGTTTATAAATTCTAGTGAAGGTTGGGGCTAAAAAGAGGGCCTGGGACTTCCTTTAAATCATATAGTTGGATAATTTTTATTAAATAATCAACAGCTAATCATCTCTGTTTTTGGAAGTATATGAGGTGTGACTAATTTTCTGACCTAATAAGTTTAAAAGATTGGGGGAAGAAAAAGAAGGAAGTCAGCTCCCAAACCTTGTCCATTTCTCCAACCATTTCATTATAGGCAGTTGTAGCAGGAGAAAGCCTGCAGTCTGGAGAAATATGAAACCACATGCCTCACGCCTGCTAAAAATATGTATGTGAGTATCAAAAACAAATTTACACAGTCCTATTGCTTGGAGAATTCCACAGTAGTTGTTGAAATGGATGCCCTAGAGTATCATAAAATTAGTATTTGGAATTTCTGTTTTGATGAATTTAACCCTTTGCCCTCTTCTTTTTATGTTTCCTGACATACTCCATGGTCCCCGACCCCCAAAACTTTATCCTAATCTTGGCAGAATCATAGTCAATGAATAAGCAATAACTTCCCAAGTCTAAGTTACTCTTTTGTAGTGAGCTAAGCACTTAAAGAGATACATTAACTTCCAGGCCACTTGGGTGCTATTCAGAGTAATGGTTTATAACAGTTAATAATGTATAACATAACTAGAGAATGCCTTAGGCAGGCTCATTGTGTAGTAAACATAATAAAAGTCTCTTTTAGTATCAATTGGAAATACATTATTTCCCCCACCATTAAGACATAGTAAATAAAGAAAAAGATCACATCATTTACATATTTTATATAACTATAGTATATTTTATCTCATTTACATTTTAATCACTCACTTCGTTGTCCATTTTTTATTTATTGTCATTTTTAAAGGTACAAGTATTTATTTGCATCATCACTTTTATGATAGATCCCATTTTTAGCAACTCACTGATATTTCTTTTTATTAAAAAACAGAAAAGAGCTTCATTATCAGAGAAGGCAAATCAGACCTGGTATGTTAGTTTATAAGAGAATATGATTCTTTGGAGTCTGTAATCAACACTGTCCTTCTGTTATTTATTTTTCTTCTGTTAAGAGAGTGACTTCTCTGCCTCTATCCTGTAAGCTTAGAATGATCCAAGCCACCTTTGGCTTATTCCTGTCCTGGAGGAAATAAAATGAAATAATCAGATTGAACCAGAATAATGCCTCAATATTACTGAATAGTACTAAAATTACTGGCAGGCTATAAGATTCTTGCTCCTGCAATCTCCTGTATCCCTTCAACTGCTTTCTTGGATTTTTTTTTTTTCTTTGCTTTGAACTCTGAGAACTAGATGTCTCTGTTGGCTCATTCCCAGAATTTACATGTAGATTCTGATGATCCTAGGCTCATTTTCATTAGGTTAGACTTATGTCATTGATTTGTTCCTGGTAAAAAGTCTTATTATCTTTCTTGATTGAGAAGCTTAAATTAGAGAAGAAAAGTTAACAGGGACAAAAAGAGCATGCAATGCATACAATGGTGGCCAAGGCCTTGTTTTCTCATTTCGCTAATTTTTAGAGCTGACAGACAAGAAGAAATATTTCTGTAGGAAATGCAGATCACGAAAGAAGAAGTCTATTAAAACATTAACAGAAGCCCCCCTGATCTCAGAATGTGATCTATTTAATAAAAAGTCTCAGAAAGAGCTTCCCAAAGTGAACAAAATAACTATATTTAAAAGGTAGCAATGTTCCATAAACCACACCAATCTACCTGCCTCATCAGAAACCTTCACCTTTTGTCCCAGTTCAGCCATACTTTTGATTCACACTTGACTGTTGACACTGGCTCCCTGATATCTTACCCACCTACCTACTCCCCATTGTCCATCTGTCATAGCCACTAAGCACAGCTTATCTCACCAACCTGTCTTCCTACTTTGAGACCCCCACTAACCTCCAAGGAGACTACTTTCTCCTTCAATAGAAGAAAACGTAATGGGCTTTGAGCTCTCTATTGGAATAAGCAAATTAGATTGTTTTTTAACACAAGATGTCCTTTGAACATTATCTCAGTATTCTTTATCATAACATGCTAATTTGCATATTAAAAGTTATTACACATTAGCTTATATTCAGCTTATATGCTGAGTACAAAGAGAAAGAGCATTATAGCAAGAAGGGCAAGACTGAGGCAGCTTTCGACATTTCTCAGTGTACTGCACAAAACAGCTGGGAATAAAGCAGAATTTCCTATTTTATTTTACCCAGAGGCTACCACCTCTACAAATTGTCATAAGCCCAGAGTTAAAGCTGCATGGTTTGAGGTAGCTCTAGGTAAACACCTGTCAATGGTTCTGTTTTGCTGACTTGAATATCATGATTTGTGTGATACCAACACATTAATGAGTCAGAAATTTTAGTTGCCGTGAGTGTGCTCTGTTTTGTTGTATTAAAGCACAATACGCATCTCAAAGGCTTTGATTAAGGACAAAATACTAATAAACTGCCTCTTATATGCTTTTCTCTGGTTTGGTTTAATATCAAATTTTCCTAGATCTTGCAGACCTATGAAATCATATATGTCATTCATGGCTTTAATAAGTAGAAAGAGGTGCTACATAAAACTAAGTTAAAGTGAACTACTTACTAAATGTTCATATAGTGCAATGAAGTACGCATAAAGAGGTAGTCTTGATTTATGTATCAATACATGAAACACTAAGAGATTACATAAATATAATTTCTTCATTTAACTCCATTCACTGTAGCAAGAACTTCTGAAGTAGAACAGGAATGAAAACCTACTACATCTTGACCAGAGTTGCCCTCACTTCAGGTTTCTAAAATTGTATGAGATTCTTACTATTTTTGTTCAATCATTAGTATATTCATTCAATAAATCACTATTATATTCATTCATTCAACAACTACATCAGAAGTTTCTAAATTGCTCGAGGAACTGCAGAGGGTACAAAGATAAATTAGATGTGGATTTTCCCTTATACCGTGAAAGAAGATGTTCATATAAGCAACTATAAGTTGCAGTAGGAAGTGGTCATTGCCTTAAGAGAAGTAAAAATAAAGTGCTATGGAATCCCAGAATGAGAAGAGAAAAAATTTCAACTAGTGAGAGAGAAGATTTTATATAAATGGACAATTTTAAAGCCACTGGCAGAGAAGCACACATGGCTCAGAAATAGATCACAGTATACTATGGAATGTAATGAATCACTAAGGAGGTATTTCAATTCATTTAAAAAGAATAGTTTAATTTGGTAAATGGATGTTACAACTGACTCTCCATCGGAAGAAAATACATTGGATCCCTGTCTCACCCAATTCCAGTTGATTAAAGATGTAACTATAAAACAATAAAGATGTAACTATAAAACTTAGAAAACAATTTGGGAGATCAAATACACAACCTATATAGTTGAGAGTCTGTTATAAACAAAACAGAAAGTGTAGAAGCTGCGAAACAAAAAATGAACATATTTACTACATAAACATTTAAATTTCATTTTTGGAAAACATATCTCAAGCAGTCAATAAACAAATAATAGATTGAAACAAATATTTGTAATGCAGATAATAAGATTACTACAAATCTTATACTAGAAGATTTAAAAACTAATTAAAAAAAAAAAAAAAAAACCTGACATCCCAGTAGAAAAATGGGCCAAAGGAAGAGAATAGACAACTTACAGAGCAAATCAAAATTGCAGTAGACTCATGAAAGTACAACGAACCACTCCAGGGAGTGAAGGAAATGCAAAAAAATGTAATAGTAAGATACAATTTCTCTCCTCAGTAGATGGGCAGATGGTCAAAAGTGTGATAATGCCTAACAGCCTCCCATGTAATAGGATACTCTCACAAATTCTTAAAAAAATAACTATCACAAACTTTTTGGTAAGCAATGTAAAAATGTGTTCAAATTAAAAACACACATACCAGCCATTTCACTCTCATAGAAGTAAAGCCACTACCATGTACAAAGATGTTGTTTATTGATGCATCATGTTGGTGGCAAAACTGTAAAAAAGTGAATGTTCTCAATAGGAAAATGGTTGAATAAATTATCACTTACCTTTCCTGAGAAATATTTTGAGGTTATTAAAAAATGAGTTAAATTTCTATTACCTGATGTTGAAGAATTTCTGTACTGAGCTGTTAAGACAGAGAAAGCAAGATGCATAGAAGTGTAGATGAAATATTCTTATTTTTTGAACCAAATAAAGACTTGAAACTTGTGTGTGTAGTACTGTGTATAATTACATGAACTCAAAGAATAAAAAAAGATTGCATACTAGTGAGTTACACTTGAGATCCTGGGGTATGTATGAAAAAGAAGGTGGTAGGAAAGGGAAAGAAAATGTGGGTGGTAAAAGAAAAATAACACTTAATATGAATGGGCTGACCATCATGCAAGTACCTTAGCGCAAACCAAGAATTCATCAATAAAGGCAGTGAAGCTAAGAGACATCCCTGCATCAAAGAGACTCCTGGAATGAGATCCACAGGAGAGGATCTACACTTCTATTAGAAGTAATACCTTACCCACACTGATTAAAGGTTATTACCAGTTTCCTAGGAAGAAAAATGTGAAGGCTGGTATCAGAATCTACACAGCCTTCATTTATTTAGCTGCATGTAACTGGGTATAGCAAACTATTTAGCTATCTTTTCTACTTTAATGTAAAAATTGTGCTGATCTTAAAGAATCATTACAAATATAAATGGAGAGAGGGCATATTTTGGTGATGTAAAGTTGATTTATTTTGGTTGAATTATAATGATATGTTCCAGAGAGCAGAGGGAGACATTTCTGGAAAAATTCATTTGGAGCTTAATTATGGGAAATACTGGCTGGCTAAGCAGTTTGGGCTTTCTCTTGTAGGCTATAAAGTACTGTGGGTGATATGTTAGCAAGAAAGCTACAAGATCAGATGGAGTGGGATTAGAGAGTTAACAGTGGTAAAATGAGAATTTTAATTTCGAATAACATTTCATTTTTATTGACATGGTCAGAAACTTTCAGCAAAAATTTTTTTTTAATTTTCTAATTACATAAAATTAGAGATCCTAATAAATTCCCATATATCTATTGTCTTAGTCTGCTAAGGCTGCCTCAACAAAATGCCATAGATAGAGTGGCTTAAACAACATAAATTTATTTATCACATTTCTGGAGGCTGGGATATTCAAGATCAAGATGCAGGCTGATTCAGTTTCTGGTGAGGGCTCTCATGCTGGCTTGCAGACAGCCACCTTCTAACTGAGTGCTCACATGGCTTTTGTTCCTTACTTCCATGTGAAGAGAGAGCAGTTTTCTCTCTCTCTCTCTCTCTCTCTCTCTCTTCCTCTTCTTAGAAGGCCACTAATAGTATCAGATAAGAACCCTACCCTTATGGCCTCATATAACCTTAATTACCTCCTAAAAGTCCTTTCCCCAAATATAGTCACATTGGGGGATGGGACTTAAAAACATGATTTTGGAGGAGGGGACACAATTCAGTCCATAGGCATCCATCTTCTAAGTTTGATAAATATCAAGATTTTGTCACTTTTATATCATGTATTCTATTTCTTCATTTGTTATAAATTTTGAAGCACGTTTCAGATCATATCATGTTATATTTATAAACTTCAGTATGTAATTTTGAAATACATGAGCTTTTATTTACATAAACACGGCCATTTCCTCACCTAATGAAATTAACAATAATTCTTTGCTATAATCTAATAACCAGGCCAGTTTCAAATTTCTCTGATTGTCTCCAAAATGCCATTTTTCTGTTGCTTTGTTTGAATCAAGACATTAATAATGTCCCTGCATCATCATTGACTTTTGTATGTCTTAAGTTTCATTTCATTTAACCCTCTTCTCCCACCCATGTTTTTCCATATCATTAATTCAGTAAAGAAACTGAGTCAGATTTTGTAAAGGATGTCGTATATTTTACATGTATGTATTTTATTTAGTGTGGTGTTATTTAATTTGTTCCACAATCACCTGTATTTCTTGTAAACTATCAGTTAACACTAAATACTCTATTAGATTTAGTACAACTTTATATTTTTTGGAAAAGAATATTTCATAAATGACTCTGTGTATTTCCTTTTCCAACACATAAAGATCAATATGTCACATAATGTTGGGTTGTCCAGCTTTTAGTGATTCTAAGATTGAACAGTGGGTCAAGATGGTAACACCTGATTTCCCATTAACCTTTCTTACAGTGGTTTCATTCATTAATGATTTTGCCTAAATTAATGACTTCATTGGATATTGGAAAAACGTTAATTTTACCTGTTGCATTATCTTCTATAATTTATATACAGAATTCTTTAGTAAGGATGATCTTTTTCTCATCAACTCTAAATGTTTAACTTTTTTTTTTTCTAATTAACAATGTTTAGAGAAAGGAGTCAGTGTCCTAGCTTCCACCAATGTGTGGGTATTTGTTGTTGTTTTACTTTTGTTTTTGGCTTTCTCTTGCTTAGTATCATTATGAACTCTTCAGATTTTACATTTTAGAAGTTTTTGTATCAACTGCCGTAAATGTTCTTTTTGATGCAAAAAGGCATTGCTCCTTGAGATCCCCTTCATGTCAGTTTCTGTGTTTTTCTTTTTTTTTTACTGTACCATTTTTTATGTAGATTTCTGTGTTTTCTGTGCTCTTTACTTTTATCATTAATCTTCGATAGCTTCTTTGCTTTCTGACACAATAAATGTCTCTTATTGATTTTGTGCATTTCTTGACTCAGATTTGCAATCAGCCAGTCTTCCAAGAACCATTTCTTATTAATGGTTTAATTAATTTCCATTTCCACAATTTTTATGGTCATTGCTCCTGCTATGTCATTATTTCTCAACCTTGATCAGTACACATAATTAGAATAAATACATTTATGCACACACACATTCACACACGTATTCAAGAGTTCATGAAGATATTTCTAATTTTGTAGCTCTCTTGACTGAAAAGGTCTAATTTTTATATTTGCATATTCTTTCTCTTACACTAAGTATTTTGGTTAATATCAGCATTAGCTAATAAATCCATAACTTGTTTTTCTCTTCAGAGTTAGAATAAATTGGTATCTGAAAAGAAAAAAATCATAAATTTATATTGATATTTATAATTCAAATTTACCTTTAAAGAATTTATACTTCTTTCATTTTTATACTTTTATCACTTGTCCCTTAAACTAAAATTCTTGGACCCTACACCATGAATAATTGCTATTTGCTTTATCTTAATAGATGTAACAGATGCACAAATGTGACTGTGTAAAATTTCAAGACATTAATGCAGATATTACTAACAACAAGATTACTAGGTGAAATTTAAGATTTCTTTGTAGTTCTATTTGTTGAAAATACTTTTGTATAAGTCCTATTAAAAAATTAAAATACTACATCAAACAAAAAATGCTTTTATTATTTATATAACATATTTTACCAATGGATAGAATTGATCTCACAGTTGATTTAATATGTGACATCATCCATTATAGATGTAGATTTATTTTTACAGAAGTTTGGGAGATTTTTATTTATTTATTTTTAGAAGTAGATTTTAATTACAGAATGTGTTAATAGAAATCTGTAAGGAAAACTGTTAGTGCACTTGACTTTGCTAAACACCCCACACGTGTTTGCTGGGCACAGTCAACTACACCTTTAATAACAAAGGATTCCCAAGGAGAGAGCCTGAAGAATGCAAAATATGGCAATTTTACATGGCTGCTTACATTTGCTTCTCTTGGTTTGGATCTCCCAACTTAATTATTAATTAACCCTGTCCTTTTCATTTGCCCACTCAGACTGGGGCAATGTATTTGTTATTTGAAGAACGAACCCCCACCTTGCCACTCAGTTTTACTTTACCCATACTACTTGGATTTGGTAGTCTGTCTGTATGCTCCTGTTTCTGCCTCCAAAGACTACCCTAATTTAAGTGCTCTCTTTCCCATCCCAGCATCAATAATTCTCATGGGCCTGCCTTGAAAACTGCTCCCAAAGTACCTCCAACGTGTCAAATGTCAGATAAAACAAGAAATTATTTTAAATTATATTTCTCACCTTTTAAAAATATAGACATGGCAAACAGCTATGTC
Organism: Cynocephalus volans; assembly: GCF_027409185.1. Lineage (NCBI taxonomy): Eukaryota > Metazoa > Chordata > Mammalia > Dermoptera > Cynocephalidae > Cynocephalus > Cynocephalus volans. The sequence goes on along the minus strand of NC_084460.1, from coordinate 98,460,801 downwards.
TCAGTAGTATTTTACACACAAAAAAATTCATGTTTTAGTACCACATTGTTAGGTAAACTAGTTAATAAGAAAGATCATATTCTATCTTAAGAACGGTGCAATAACAATTTATATTCCTGACCTTGGATTTGGCGACCTTTGATAATGCATCAATATTACATCAATATAAGGTCTGAATATTCATAAACCTTTATAATAAAGATAGCACAATTTTGCTCTAATTTTTATAAAAACAGAAAAAATATATTGCATAACTCGATTAAACAAAATCATCAAACATCTGAAAATATAGATCATAAAAATTTTTCTGATTTTTAAAGTTTTTCTAAACCAAATACTGTCAGAGAAAGTTTCAATTGATGTTTCTTTTCAATAATCTTCTCTTGAAGTAAGCAAGCAAGCACTCCCTCACTCTGACAGTTGTATCTTTCAAAAACAGATTGTAAGCCCTTTCACCTTTAGATGGCATTTCATGGTAAACTCTGTGATGAGTGATTGAAGGTGACAAATACTGAAATTAATGTATAAATTAACTAAAGTGTAATGAATGACCTGTTGACATAAAAAGTGGTAAAAAAGATCGACTTTCTGTACATGATCATGTATAATACAAAAGCAAAGAATGAGGAAAAAGAAATATATTAGTATAGGCTGCAAGGGTTTAAGAAGGTTCACTACTATCTTGGACAACGTATTTAAATATTTATTTTCCTGCATATTATTTATTTTCCTATAGATTTTTATTATTATTATTAATTCCTCAAATATTTATTGAATGCCTACTACATGCTAAATATTAGTCTAAGCCCAGGGGATATACAAATGCACAAATAGCCCAAAATTTCTGCATTAGTAGAATCATTAGGGGGACACTGATAATTAGCCAAATAAATAAGTAAATTTTATAATATTTTAGACAGTGATAAATTCTATGGAGAAAAAAAAATGACAAAGAGGACAGGGAGTACTGGGAGAAATGGGCATTGCATTTCCCTACTGCACAGTTAAAGAAGGCTTTTCCATATAAGGACATTTTAGGAAACACGTAAGGAGCTTGAGAGACCACATCATGCAGATACTAGAGGAAGAGTGTTCTTAGCAGAGAGAACACAATCAAGTAAAAGTCCTCAGGCTAGAGCATGCCTACTTTGTTTGAACAAAAGTGAGGGTGTTAGTGTACCTTAAGCATAGTGAGAGAATAGAGAGAAAGTAAATGTCTCAGAGAAGTAACAGGGGCTAGACTTTGTGAGGTTTTGAAGGCTACTGTGCAAGGAGTCTGGATACAATAAATAAGGAAGTGAGTATAGCTTTAAAGAGAAGAATTTCAAGAACTGAACCCCACAGCATGTTTACATGCTGATGGAAACAGTCCAATAGAGAGAGAAAAGTGAATGGTGTTAAAAAGGGATGTAAGTGGGATTTTCTGGAACAATGCCCATGAGTCCGCAAACACTGATGTGTCTAGTATACAAGTTGAGAGTGTGGCCTTTCTTGGAGTGTGAGGGTAGGAATGGGAGTAGATCATAGGTTAAGGGAGGAGAGCAAACATTTTCTTCTAATTGCTTCTATGTTTTTAATGAAATAGTAAGTAAAGTAATCAGCTGAGAGTGAGAATAAAGGAGGAATTGTTAAAGATTTGAGGGGGAAGGGAAGTCAACAAGGGAAAGTGAGAGAATGAATGGGGGACTGTAATAGAGCCACTGGGCAGCCTGAGAAACACTTGAGGTTGGCAGTATATTTAGAGTGGCTGCCACTCAGTGTGGTTTGGCTTTTCCTACCATGTTTAGAAGAATAAGTGGAGCAGTAGACAGTCAAGGTCTAGGAAGACAGAGGAGCAAGGAAATTGAGTATAGCTGTAGGCAAGAGATAATGAAGATGATCTTTAAGCTGTCTAAATAGAGGGAAGAAATATGAATGGGATAAGGAAGAGTTGTTTGGATCAACAACTACATTGCTAGGTAGGATTAAAGGATATGTTAGAGGGTTGGCCTGTGGCTCACTTGGGAGAGTGCGGTGCTGATAACACCAAGGCCACGGGTTCAGATCCCTATATAGGGATGGCCGGTTAGCTCACTTGGGGGAGTGTGGTGCTGACAACACCAAGTCAAGGTTTTAAGATCTCCTTACTGGTCATCTTTTTTTTTTTTTTTTTTAAGAATGTGTTAGGTTTGCAGCACTGAGGGTAAGCTGAGGAAAAAGCAGCTGGTGGTTTGTGAGTGGAATGCTTAAAAGCAAGATCATGGAGGGATTTCTGCTTATGACAAGGCCTATGGTGTTCCTGTGAGACGAATGGCTAATATAGCGTAAAGGGGAAAAAGGAAAGAAGACTTGAAGAGGTCAATAATCTGCATATTAAAAGCTGGGTACATTTTCCATGTTGTAAGAAGTCAAGTCAAGAATACTAATCTAGGGCCGAGCCTGTGGCGCACTTGGTAGAGTGCTGCGCTGGCAGCGTGGCGACGCTCCCGCCGCGGGTTCGGATCCTATATAGGACTGACCGGTGCACTCACTGGCTGAGTGCCGGTCACGAAAAAACGACAAAAAAAAAAAAGAATACTAATCTATATTTTTAAGATAACAGAAAGCATTTGTTATTTGCCCCTCAGAAGTCTGGCAGAAGAGGTATTTGGTATTACCATAATCCTGAAAATAACTTACATTCATGACTAAAATTTTGAGAATGAGAAAAATACAAATACAGTGTAGGCTATGGCTTGAATGTCCCCTCCAAAACTCATGTTGAAATTTAATTGATATTTTAACAGTCTTAAGAGGTGAGACTTTTAAGAAACAATTGGGTCATATGGCCAAGCCCTCATTAATGGATTACTGCCATTTTTTTGGGAGTGGACTCCTTATGAAAGGATAATTTCTGACCCCATTCCCTCCATCTCCAGAGCACCTCTTTGTCATGTGACACCTTTTGTTATTTTTTGATGCAGCAAGAAGGCCTTCACTAGATGAGGTGCCTTGATCTTGGACATCTCAGCCTCCAGAACCATTAGCCAAATAAATTTCTGTTCTTTGTTAATTACCTAATCTGTGGTATTCTGTTATAGCAGCAGAAAATGGACTAAGACAGTGTACCTGGTCCATAAGGCTTTTAGCAGCTTGGTAATGAGATCATGATTCTGCCACTTTTCCCAGAACCCTCTTCTCTTGCTGTGCTAAACCATCCATGTTAAAACACAGTGTTTTAACAAACACAGGCCTCACAGTCTGAACAAAATTCAAATAACAGCTCCTCAATTTACTCAATGTGTCAATTTGGTCAAGTTATTTAATCCCTAATCCTTAGCTTCCTATCTGTAAAATAGGGAAAGTAAACTTAACTTGAACGATGATTGTGGGAATCACATCAGATCTTATATGTAAAGCTCTTAGCATAGTGCCTGAACAGTGCTTAGTAACTATTATTGTATTTTATTCCCAAATTCTCTCAACTTTCACACTTCTATGAATTTGCTTCTGCTGTTCTCTTTTAAGGATATTCTCTTCCATTCTTGTATACAAAAAAATTGTTGATTGGCTTATTTAGACTGTTGATACCTTGGCTGGAAATCTCTTGTTGGACCGAGTGTCTGATTCTTAGCACATCAGAGCCTCACTCACAGAGGTGACTTAATTAAGGCCTTCTTGCGTGAATTAGATAAATGGATATAACATGTCTCATTTAGGGAGAAAGATAGCTATGCTCATGTGTTTTTGCTTTTATAAAAACACATAGCATATAAAGGTGAATTAAATAAAGCTACTTTGTCAAGGCCTAGAAAATTAATGAATAAGTTTTGGATTAAGTTAACAAATTATGACCATCATCATTTTATGTATATTGGATAATTGATAAACACACTATATATTTCTATGATCTTCTATGGCAAGCAACAGGTGGAAATTAAGAATACTTAGACCATTTGAAATTGGGTCACGTCAGTCATTTCCTTTTCAAAAAAGCAAATAGTGTGTCCTTGCACACACACTATTATGACCAGTACAGTCCTATTATAGATATGTTCCTACGCTGGTAATCCTAGAATCATATTTTGAAAGTTGAAGCTATATTCCTATAGTTTGTGACCAGAATTCACAGTTTCAAGGAATGCATTTGTCATATGGCTGAACACCTGGCATTCCAATTGTTTTTTAAAATGCATTCTTTTGGTACTACTATGCTTAATGTAATTTTTGCCCCAACTGGTAGTTAGCTATTCTAAAGCACTCTTCTTTATACTGACAGTTGAGTTGTGCTGAAATGCTCTACTGATCCCAGGGTCAAGTACATTACAAAGAATTTTTTTGGCTTTGAATTTTCTTTCACATATCATAACTCTGTTGGAGTTTAGACATCAATGTAAACTGCAGGAAGACCAGCATTTGCATAAAAGGATTATGCAACATCTAAAGAATTAACTACAGGAACATTGATTTATCTGCTCTTCTATCAAAAGAAATCTCTACTAACCACTATTTCTGCAGTGTACAACAATAATTAGTGTGTATAATGATTCCTTTGAGGCACAGAAGTGCATTCTGAATTCTTAATAGATACAAAATTATTTTGGTACATATCCACTACTACTTGTACTGAACTGTGTTCTAGTTCTTAGAAAATTGGCAAATCCCATTCAATCTGTAAGCTAATATTTTGTTAAGTTTTGTTAAGTACAAAATATAACACTCTGATTATGCCAGGAAAGTGAGTTTCTATCTTTGTTCAGTAACCTCCAATTTGCACAGGCAATGCAATCGAGAGACACACTCTTACCAGAAACTTTATTGCCTAAATTTAAAGTAAATACAGGAAGCATAAGGGTATGGTCTAAGACGTGAGAAAAGTGTTTCTGTGGTAATAAATTATCATCAAATATGGAGAAAAATGAAGTCACATAGCCTGGACAACATGAAATAGGCTTTAGCAGACAATCCAAAATAATTGGCAGGACTGCAAGGGGTAGAAGGGGAGAACAGGTCTGCCTATGGGAAGAAAGTCAAGGGGCTAAGGAAGATTGGTTTGGTAGAGGGCAAATCAGAACCAGACAGTTTTCCTCCTCTGGAAGAAGTCTGTGATGAGATGACAGACTCAACTCAGTCTAGGTCTCCAGAATTCCAGTGGGACAAATTTCTCACCAGAACAGATGAAGAGTATAGAGGGAGGGGACTAGGGATAAAGGTCATTACAATTTTACTTAGTTTGGGAGCTGTTTATCTTCAACTGAGAATAAACAAATGGAAGGTATGCAAAACTTACCAGGAACATTTCCACTGCTCAGACAACTCAATGAGATTTATGAAGACTTTATTGCAATACAGTCATCCTATTACAAAGGGAGTTATTCCCAGAAAACTAGATAATAGAGGAACACTTCATTCTGTTTTAAGTTAATATGTTCTGATTATCACTGAATAGCGACAGTGATGTTTAATGGGTTATACAATTTTGTTGGAGGGAAATGTTTTAGAATGCACATGTTAATAGCATTTTGGGGGGGTAGAAGCACTAGTTAAAGGAATGGGGTCTTACATGTGAAATAAGGATCTCTAGCATTGTTTCAAACAGGTAAGTGGACCTTTTATTTGGGGGGAGGGGATCTTTCTAGTTAATTAAACCAATAGCTATGGTTTGATTAAGTGCCATCAGATTATTTGTCTGCGTTAATTAAATCTGCCACCAAAGTGCCAAATTTTCAAGTGATATAACCAAATATACAGCGTATACTATTACAATTAGAAAAGAACCTTTGAAATCACTCAGCTAGGACAATCTTCTCATTTTAAAGATAAGGAAACTGAAGCCTCAAAAGATAAACTAATCCATCCAGGACTGATAGGGCCCTAACACCTGTTCAGTAATCTTTTGACTGAACTATTTGATTATAAAGAAAATAACTTTATGTAAGGCCATAAATCATCCTGTTGTTCTACACTGTGACTTTATGCCAAGTTTCCTCTGTAAACTACAGCAAAAAGGTGCTTAGGTTAAGGGAAAAAAAAAAAAAAAAAGACCAAGTGAGAGGAACATTTTTTGAAGACAGGTTTATATTTAACCCAATTATAGGATTCTCTGCCTTACGTTTTCACCTTTGCTGTTTAGTCACTGAAAAGTAGAGCAAATTAGGGATAAAAAGGAATATAGTAGACATTAGTCCTTTAGTCCATTTAGGGTTTTTCTTTCTCTGTTATAGAATTTTTGGTTTCCTATCTAGTGAAAGAAATCAAACAGAAGAATGTAAATGAATAAAAGAAAAGACAAAAAATAAAAAAGACATGCCCAAGTGTGTGACCAAGAAAAGATGATCACAGTCCAATTAAGTATCAAAACAGAAAATGCATCCAGAAGGATTTAATCAATGTATCAAAACCTTTAGTGTGCTTGAGTGATACACAGATATTCAGATACACAGACATATATTTTTGCCTATATATATGACTGTAAAAAGCACACAGAAGATGCCACATATATGCAAACAAGACACAGCATGCATTTAAACAGATCTGCTTTTCTCATTCACAATGAGTTCAGTCATGCTATATGACTTCACATGTTTTGCAATCACAGGACCACTAACAACCTGGATTCTCTATACCCAGGAGCAGCACCAAGGATTAGCCACCTTATTATCTCAATCAGTCTCTCCTCATTGCAATCTGCACTTCTCCAAATAAATATGCAATCTTATTCAAATACTAGGCTTGGTCTACAAATTCAAACAAATTACTTAGGCACAAGTCTTCCACACTTATAGACAATTAGATGTCTACACAGCTGAATATTCCAGATGAAAAGTAAAAAGCACAAGGCCATGGTCAAGCAGTTTTCAGTAGTTATTGGGTGATCTTATGGAAAATGGCGAATTTCTTTTTTGCATTACATCTGCATATTATGCAGACATAGCCAGTCACCATGAGGCCAATTCCTCACATTCATCCTTTACTCCTTCTGTATTTAGATATGGGAAGGGAAACAATCTATGTTTATACAGAGATGAAAAGTCCAATCAGTTTCTTCTCACATGCATTGGTGGACGGCTCTGGGGGAGACCCATTTTCTTCTCAGAAGCTGTCATCAGGAGTCAAAGATTGTTCTGGACACACTAGGTAGATACCATTTCCTCCACTATAACTTCCTCTGTCCCTATGTGTCCAGAAACAGTGTTCTGCCTGTAAAATTGGCAACTCAGCAGCAAGACTAAACCTATGGGATAGATTGTTTTCTCTCTTCTGCACTTGAAATTTTCTCTTACTTGCATCCTTCTAGTTGGAATGTTTTCTTGATTCTTACAACAAAGGTAAAACAACGCAGTTATTTCTGATTAGTAGTATATCATCAAATAACATGCTTTTCGGGCCTTAATTATAGGTTTTGAAGAGAAGGAAGATTTTGTTTTATAGCTTTCATATCATACCCCAATTTTCACAAATATCCTAAAAAAGCCCCTAAATGAACAAGATTGCAATTGTTTTGGAACAAAGAGTGTATTATTTGTTTTTGGATGTTCAGTATTAGTCAGTGGGTAACAAGTAAACGTGCATCAGTTAGTGAATGAGTGCCTAAAGAAATATCTCCTAAATGATTTGGAAAAGATTGTGAGAAAACACACTTGAGATTAAAACAAGATTCTTGATTGCCATTCAGCAGTGCAGGGACAAACCATTCGAAGAAAGATTCATTCACTTATCCAGACATTTGCCAAATAACTGTTGAGGGCCTAAATATGTGCCATGCTCTGTTCTATGTACTAGGCATGATGTATTGAACAAAGAGCATGATCCCTGTTTCAGGGAATTATCTTCTGGAGATGAATACAAATCTTGAGTAAATAATCACATAAATAACTATATTGTTACATCTGTGACTACAGAGGGCATGTCAGAATGTTCTATAAGGGTACACGACAAATCAAACTTAATCTACAGTAGATAGTCAGGAACAATGTTCTTGAAGGATGTTAAGAGTCAAACCTGAAGAGCAGGTCAGAATTAGCTGGTGCAGAGGAAACAACACATAGAAGTCCTGACACATGCTGGAGACAGGGGCAAGAGTTGCATGGCTGGAGCCCAGGTAAATGGAGGAGAAAGAATAAGGAGATGAGTCAGGATTGCTAGGAAGCAAAGGGCCAACTCTAAAAGGCCATGTAGATTCTAGTTAAGGATTTTAAATTTTATCTTGAGAATAATGAGAAAAAAAAGGAAAGATTTTAATGGGGGTACCCATAACCTGAGATCAATTTTTAATAGACGGGTATAAACCTTCTATTCATCCTGCTGGCTAAGAATCAGGAAAACAAAATGTCAGCCCTGAGGGAGCAAATCCTTGTAATTATCTTCATAACCCACTGTCTAGTCCAAAGTACAGTGCCACGCTTAGAGAGTCATTCAGTGAAGGCTGAGTTAGTTCTGAGTAAGTCCAGTGCCTCGTTGCAAACCAGTCACACACTCCTGGATAAGTTATTACAATACTCTGGACCTCAGTTTCCCCATCTGTGAAGTGAATGTGTCTGATTTATAGTCTGAAATCCCTTTTGAACTAATAGTACGTGATTCAAATTAGGTTTCGTCAAAGGTAAATAAAGAAACAGAAACCAGACCCCTTATTTTTGGAGTAGCTATTCCCTGGAACTAGGCAACTAGGCCACCAATAGCCATGTCACATTGCATCCAAACATCTAGCCTTATGCTTGGAGATTTCCCTAAAGACCTGCAATGTGATCTCAGGCTAGTCATTTAATTTCATCTATAGAACAAGTGATGTGGACTTGATCATTAAAATTCCTTTCAGAACTCAAATAATACATATGATATTCCTCCCTATTCTTATCATGGATGAAACTCGGTTCTAAGTTTTTTTGAATTTATATTGGTTTAAAATAAATAAATTCATCCATGAATAACCAACTCTTTCTTGCAAAAACAACAAAAACAAAAACAAAAACAACTTTAGATATACTTATGCAGAAAATAAGCTGATTAATTTATTTAATTAAATTAGCAAGTTACTAAATGCTGATCCAATTAAGCATAAACTATGTAGGATCTCCAAAGATCTACTATTTTTAAAAAATGATGTCTGGCAATATATGTGGGTGAGTACATGGAGATAAGAAAGGGAAAAGAACCTTCTTTCAGTGGGAGGAGAACCTGTCATGTGCTCCTTGTTTCAATTTGTTCTTTACTTAACCTGTAATAAAAACAGTAGTAAAAGCAAGGCATTTCTGAGTACAGAAAATAGGATAAGAGCTGTAAGAGCTGACTTATCAAGTCACTAGGTCCTACAGACATCTCCCGGTGGATGATGAGAAAAACTGCCATTGTGCTTGTCGGCTACAGTCTGTCCCATGCACAGGGCTCATCTGCCCTGGTTAGGAATGAGCCATTAAGAATGTGATCCACTGACCCAGCTGTATTTCCCAGGTTCAATTCTGTGCAAGGAAAGACAGGTGGCTTACTAGCAATGCTGGGGACATATGGAGTTGGTGTTGTGGACAGAGTGATTGATGTGGCCCTGCTGAAGGATGGAGAGATTTTTAATTGGTTGACCACTATATACAACAGTAGTGGATGGTGATATATCAGATCCATCCCAACAGAGCAATGAAGTCACCAAAAGATGAATAACAGCCTTTTCAGTACCACTGCCAACTGGTGGCCTCCACAAGAAACCAAAGGCAGGGACATACATACGGAGAGGCAGAAGGAAAGCCAAGGACATCATACACCCCCCAATTTTAATGATTTATCAAGTTTGGGGTGGGTTTTAATTCTCTGGACAATTAAAGGAGGCTTATGGCAATAACATTGATGATGTTGGCTCATCACTTCCCACTTTGCCCTGTTGTTCTTACTTATCTATCAGATCTCAGCTCAATTGTTACCCTTCTACACAGAAGTCTTTCCAAACTCTTGTGAAAAGCTCAAATCCTTGCCAATCAGCAGTGCAGGGACAAGCCATTCTAAGAGAGATTCAGTCACTTACCCAGACATTTATCAAATAACAGTTGAGGGCCTAAATATGTGTCAGGCTCTGTTCTACGTGTTAGGGCTGATATATTGAACTACTTGTATGATGGTCTCTTATAGTAGCTCTCTTCACTAGGTAAGATGCTCTGCAGGGAGCACATCTGCTTTTGCTTATCACTGTCTCCTTAAGCCTAAGGATAGTGTCTGGGGGCTCAATAAATATCTGTTTAAAGAAAAAGAAAAGGGAAGAAGGGAAGGAACTGCTTTTTGCACACCTATGGTTCAGCATCCATTGTCGTGATATGTTATATATTTCTTATGACAACCCTTCAAGGTGAGTCCTATTATTTTCATTTCCCTGAATCTCAGAGAATGAAGTCAATGGTTTTAGGTTCCATAACTATAGTGGGTGGATCATAGATATAAACCTTGATAAGTTTGGACCCAAATCCATGCACTTTTCACCATCCCTTACCATATCATGCTGCCTTTTTGTGTTACCGAAATGTGTCTGAATTCCTAACTAGCTTATTTTAAATTAAAAAAAAAAAATCGTGATGTACAGTATTCAGATATATGACAGTTGACAACTGCCTCATCTGACATGTTTTACTAGATGAAACATTAAACATGATAAATGAAATCTGAGTGTCTGGCTCTGAGTATTGGATTCTGTAGGCAGTTAAAGCATTTGCACGGGCTGGAGTTAACCCCGAGGGAGAGACAGAGACCCCCGCCCAGAGAGTCAGAGTCAGTTCCTGGGCAGTTCCCACTCTCTCCCCATCAAACTGCCTAAGGAGAGGCTACCAGCTTGCTGCTTCTGTCATTTCATCCCTGCAGCCCCAGCAAGGACAAAACAGCTTCCCCTTAGATACAGAAAACAGAACATTGGCAATACCGTTTAAGGCTGAAAAAAAAATGAAGAGGAAATTCTTAAAAAAAAAAAAAGAAAAAGAAAAAGCCCTGTTTTTCTCCTCAAATTCTATGTGAAGGAGTCAAAGATGTGAATAAATACTATGATCCATTTGACAGGACAGAGCACTGACACTGAAGTAATATGAATAATAAGGAGCAGCTGTTCAAAGAAGGAAATACAACATGATAGAGTAAATGGTGTATTTGTCCCTTGAGCTGATGAGTACTTAGTCACTTCGAAATCATTCTCACAGAGAACATAATTTAGACTACACTCTGGGACAAGCTACTCAGGATTCTATACATGTCACCATTCCTTGCTAGATACTTGCATGATTTTAAATATTAAAGCCATTATCAAATATTAATGATAAAAATAAATTCAACTTAGAATATGGAACTCAAGTGTTGCCATCTATTGCTGAAATGTGAGTTTATTATGAGTCTTTAAGGGTCAACAGCTGAAAACTTCCATCTAGAGAAATGTCTCAATAGATGTTCTATACAAATTTCAATAGCCACGGCATGTTGAGGGAATGAGCAAATCCCTGGCACTGACCTCTGTAGCAAATCAGCTGCTGTTAAAACATAGGTTTAGACAGGCAATCTTTATATTGAAGTTTGGATGGAAATATATTTAAATACAAGTAAATGTAAATAATTTTATAGGCATAATACAACTCCCCCAAATCTAGAGAAGTTATTTGCTCAAAATAGCATAAAATACATTTATTTTCTGCTTTTCTTATGTTACAGGTGACCAGTGCAAACAGATCCCCGAAACCCCAAGTAAAATGAGGAAACCAGAAGCCACTTTCACGAGAACAAAACCCTAACCTTCACTCTTTTATAAAAGACTGTAGCGCAATTCAAAAGAGAAATTTATGCCTGTACTCTCAGGCAGAATTTGTTGCCTCAATATGTCATATAAAAACAAAATGACAAAAAAGCATATGATTTTATCATATGGCCAATAACATGCTATGAAAGAAAATATGAGTTTAGAGATACATCCCTAATATATTTATAGGTATGAGTCCTTTTATAAAGAAATCTCTTAATCTTTCTGACACTCAGTTTCTTCATCTGTAAAATGGGGATACACCAGATACCTAAAAAAGATCATTGTAAAGATTAAATAAAACACTACATACAAAATATATAGCATGTAGTAGGAACGTGAAAAATATTTCTCTCACTATTTTTCATTGAGAAAAAGAAAGTATTTTAGAAAAGGTGATAGCTACTTTTAATCAATTAGAACAAATAAAAGGGTACTTCAAAAAGTTCATGGAAAGATTTACATGATGTTTTAATCCTATTTTCCACAAACGTTTTGAAGTACCCTTGTAGAAAAATTACATATGTACTACCCAGTACAGTGACATCAGCCTTAATATTAAAAGAGAATCTCAGTTCTCCCAGTCACATCCCTCCCCAGTGCCCTTGTTGATAATTGCATTAGTCTCAAAATAAAAGTGCCATCCGCCTTGCAAAGGGGAAAAATATATGCTGTACATTCCTAAGAAGATGTGAAGTAGAATGGACTCTTGGAAAAGATGAGAAAAGATGAAACAAATCATATTTAAGAAAAGATGGAGAACATCCCAGAATGAATGAACATTTCTGTGACTTGGTTGATGTAAACCTTGAGGTGAGACCTTGCTCACCAGAGGGCCCAGAGGGAATGGGAATGCCAGCTTCCATCATGGGGGCATGAATTACGGGGATGCAGTGTAAGGTACATACTCGGTTTCTTCAGGGGTAGAAGTTTTCAGTTTTCTCAGTCTTTGTAGCGTGTACATTCTTAACTGGATTACTACGTTTCCATGAGTCAGGCAGCTGATATAAAAGACCACAGTAAATAGAGAAGATGCTAATGAGCCCATTTATGCCATTTCAAAGACTACTGACCCCTTGGGACATCAGTGCGTCCTTTTTATCTTGCACGTAGTAGGTATATAAGAAATATTTGCTAGGGGAGAGGCAAAAATATCATCTGCTCTGTGAAAGCACTGGGCTAGAACTTATTTATATATTAACTCAAGAAATAACTATTGATGGCCTTCCATGTGCAGACTCTATACTAGGCCCCAGAATACAGTTCATGCCATTTAATGGAAATCAAGCAGCAACATTTAAGATGTAATATGTATATACTGATAGCTATTGTCATTATATACTATTAGTCTATAAAATGCTGACTAAATCAAACTTCTGTGTACAGCATTTAGTCATTCTCATAACTCATTACATACCTAAGAGTTTTCTTATATGCAAAGAGTTTTCGTAATTCCAATAGCCTGCTTTTGTAAATAATATATTGTGTGTTGTGTAAGGTCAAAACTGTTTTTCTTCTGTAGGCCTTGAAATTATCATAGAAGATAATCTTCCTCCTTGATTCCACATCTCATCTATTTTCATGTGGTTCTTCTTTGTCAGTGCTGGTCCTTAGTCTTTAGTTTTTCCACCTCAGTTCTAGTTTTTGAGAACAATTTATTCTTTCCTTTTCTCCTTCAATTCCAAAATCTGTCATTATCCAAGAATTAAACATATGGGTGCTTTCTTGCCTATGAACTATGGCATAAGCAAAAGCAAGCACGCTTTCATTTTAGACATCACTGTCTGTCACCATAACTTTTAGTTACCTTATTGTCAATTTCCTAAACTTCACTGTTCTTTTCCTTTAACTTCCATCTGAACATTTTCTCACTTTTTGTCTATAATTCATTTTCTTCTCTTTTCAGTCAGTATTACTTTGGAAAAGGGGGTGAAAGGGGATTGAGGAGAACTTTAGCTAGGATATGGGCTTTATGTGGCTTGTCTTGACTTTGTCAACAAAGCCTTATTTATTCTGTGCACAACACTGTCCTCTAACATGCCACGTGCAAATGGTAGTCCATTCTTTAACTGTTAAACTCACCTAAGAATGAAATATGAAGGTGGGAATCTAGTGTTAAAGAATAGAGAAGACATAATTTTTCAATCACGGCCTAATGTATGATTAAACCTAGTGTAGTACAAAATCACTGATATTCCTTCCAACTAGTTCATAGGACACAAAGCAATTTCAATTGTTTGGCTACTATGGCGGCCTCTAGGGGTAAGTACTGCATGTTAATTTACCTGCCTTCAAGTTTTATGTGTTTATCACAATGAGTTGGGCCCATCTGGAGGGAGGAACTGTTTTTGAATCACAATAGTCTCTTCTCAAACTATACAACCAAAAGTCAAACTAAGGTGGTGGTTGTCTTGTTTTTTCTCTCTCTCTGATTTTGAACAAACTAAATTAGAGTAAGTAGGAAAGCAGTCACAATTATTTTATCCCCAATATATTTTAAACTGTCTGTTAGGAAACAAATCACTAGCATATCAATTTGTTAAATTTTCTCGAGTACATCAATCCAGCATGAAAGAATTCCACCCAGAATTCAAGAATTTCCATAAGCATTATCTAGTCAAGCAAATTTGAAGTGCATTCACTACATTTGTTTTGTGAACAAATAGTTTATTTACTGAGGCTGGTTGATTGGGAGCCCAGGTCATGAGAGAGTTAGCCTTTTTTTTATAAGGTATAAAAATATTTTGACCAGACATTCATATTTTGCCATTTTCAAAGTAGAGTCATTTTTTTCCCGACTGCCCTTGCCATGATGTGACATTTAATTATGGATTCCCCAGAAACCTTTCCCTGAGGTCTTTTACATCAGAAGTACCTTTTCTAGGAGGACTCCAGTGGCGTTTTTCATCATGACAGCAGCTCCCTGTGACTTAGCTTGCATTAATATAAGCAAACCTCTTCCATTGACAAGATAAACAATGTTTCCTTTTGTTTTCCAGAAGAGAATCTACTAGGCTGGTTGTCACAGCCTGAACCTTTAGTAGGTAGCCTTTTGTTTGGATTAAAATCTTTACAGGTGCACATGCTTTCCATCTAACAGATTTTACAACCTGTATTACAGCACATCCTCAATCCAAAATTTACAGATGTTCTGCATTGCCTACCAAGTAAAGGCTAAACCTCTTACACTGGTCTTTCTGCCCCCCATAATATGGTCTCCCCTATTGACTTTCACAGCTGAATATCTGACCCCTTTCCTTCACACATCCTACCCTCCGGTCATATTGAACTGCTGATGTTGCACACGTCTGACCCGTGCTTTCGTGCTTCAGCAGCTTTTGTTCATAATGTTTTCCCATCTTGAATGTTCTTACCAATGCCCCTCTTTTCCAACAGAGCCTGATGAAATTCTATACAACCTAAAGGTTTATATCATACTTCTTGAAGAGCTTCGTCTATGAATAGTATTTCTTCATTCTCCAAGAACAAAATCTCTTTCTCTTCTGAACCTGCAAGGGAGGTTCGTCCTCTAAGCCACCTCGTATTATCGTAAGCCATCTCATATTATAGTGTTCAGCGTCTTAAAATTAAATACATTTGCCTCTTCCAGTAGAATATGAGTTCCTTCAAGGTAGAAGTTTGTTGTAATCATCCTTGAGTTCTATGCAAGACCTAGAAAAAAGCATTTCTTGATAAAAATGCTGTAATTTTGTGGAGATAAGATAGGTAAATACAGATAAATCTGCGTCTATGTATGTGTTTCTATATCTATATATTTTTATCTCACAATGGAGGCAGGAACACCTTCCTTTTGAAACATGTAGATTCAAATTAAAAAGTATTTTACTAAACAATCTGGTGTTTATGATTGGCATGATTTTGGTACTTTAGCCATGCATGAATGCACAGGTATACGAAAAACACCAAATATTTCCTATTTGTATCTCCTCATTTTTGCTGCTGATACCAAACATGTTGAATGAAAATAAGGCAGGAGTGGATACATAGTCTGTTTTTAATGCTCTGTCAGTGTGGTTTCTGCAAATGTTTTGCATTGTTAAAATGGGGATGCTCCTACACAAAATGCTAGCAAACTTTACCTAGTAACATATTAAGAGAATTATCCACTATGACACTATAACCAAGTGGGATTTAGCCCAAGAATGCAAGGTTGGTTTATATCCAATTAATGTAATATGCCATATTAATAGAATAAAGGACAAATACTACATGATTACTTCGAATATTAACAAAAAAAGCATTTGAGAAAAGCCAATACCTCTTCATGGTAAGAACACTCAAGAAACTAGAAATAGAAGAGAACTTCCTCATTCTCATAAAGCGCATCTATGAAAAACCCAGAGCTAACATCACAGTTTTAATGGTGAAACACTGAATGCTTTCCCCATAAGACCAGGAAGAAACAAGGATGTCTGCTGTTGCTACTTCTATTCAACATTGGACTTGAGGTTTTTGCCATGGCAATTAGGAAAGATAATAAAATAAAAGGCAGCTGTATTAGAAAGGAAAAAGTAAATCTATATCTATTTGCAGATGATATACCTTGTTTTAGAAAATTCCAAGGGATACATTCAAAAACTATTAGAACTAATAAATGAGTTTAGTGATCTTGCAGGGTTTAAGATCAATCATCAGAAAACAAATTTTTGGGGGGCCGAGCCCGTGGCGCACTCGGTAGCGTGCTGCGCTAGCAGCGCGGCGACGCTCCCGCCGCGGGTTCGGA
This sequence comes from Cynocephalus volans, assembly GCF_027409185.1. NCBI lineage: Eukaryota > Metazoa > Chordata > Mammalia > Dermoptera > Cynocephalidae > Cynocephalus > Cynocephalus volans. The sequence continues at coordinate 98,444,347 of NC_084460.1, read as the reverse complement.
TCCTATATAGGAATGGCCGGTGCACTCACTGACTGAGTGCCGGTCACGAAAAAGACAAAAAAAAAAAAAAAAAAAGAAAACAAAATTTTTTTAAAAACTCGATTTATACTAGAATAAAAATAATTATAAAATATAAGGAATAAATTTAATAAAAAGAGTGCAAAATTTTACTTTGAAAACTATAAAACATTGTTGAAGGAAATTTAAAAAGACCTAAGTAAAAGGAAAGCCATCCCAGGCTCATGGGTCAGAATACTTAATATTACGATGGTAGTATTCTCCAAGTTGATCTACAGATTCAACACATTCCTTATCAAAGTTCCAGCTGCCTTCTTTGCATAAACTGAGGAGCTAGTAAAATTTATATGGACATTCAAGAGACCCAGAACAGCCAAAACATTCTTGAAAATAAGGTTGACGGACTCACATTCCCAGTTTCAAAACTTACTGCAAAACTACAGTAATCAAGATTGCGTGGTACTGAAAGAAGAACAGGCATATAGATCAATGGAACAGAATTGAGATGCCAGAAATAAATTCTCACAGTATTAGTTGCTAATTAGTATTAGTAACTGATTTTCAACAAGTATTCTAAGCCAATTTAATTGGGAGAGGATAATTTTTCTACATGAAAATTCATTTTTATAATTGCAATGACTCTTTTCTCACACTCCAATCCTTCCCAAGTCCTTGATCCACCCTTTTAAAAAGGGGAGAACTCCATGAGAGGTGACAAAGGAACCATTTTTGTTCATAAATAAAAACAAAGGCAGAAGTATTAATCACATCTTATAACCATGTTCTGGTCCTTTTCTTTGTTTGTATTTTTTTTCTCTATTCTCTTGATATTGGTTCTGCATACCTGTCTCTAAATCACATCCCCTGGACTTTGTACTTCCCAAAACATCACATACAAAATATATATAACAAATCCACATGCTTTTCTCAAGCTCAGTGATCATATTTGTAGGGCCGTGGAAGGAGGGCAGGGACAGGAAACATTTTTTTCTCCTTCACACACAGAAATAGATGAGCAGTTTCACCTCCATGGATGAGAAGGTGGAGGAAAGAAGGGAGGGAAAAAATAATTGAAGACAGAGAAAAAGCATTCATGTACAGTAATCCTTCCTTAACTGCAGTTTCTCTTTTTATGGTTTCAGTTACCTTCAGTCCAAAAATATTAAATAGAAAATTCCAGAAATAAACAATTTGTAAGTTTTAAGTTGTGCATTGTTCTGAGTAGCATCATGAAATCTCCCCCCATCCCTCTCTGTCCCTCATGGGATGTGAATCATGCCTTCGTCCAATGTCCCCACGCTGTGTACACCACCTGCCTGTTGTCACTTAGCAGCCGTCTTGGTTGTCAAACAGACTTGTGGTATTGCAGTGCTTGTGTTCAAGTAACCCTTATTTAACTTAGTAACAGTTTATTAATACTGAATTGATTAGTAGTTGTTAATCTCTTACTGCGTCTAATTTATAAATTTTATCATAGGTATGGATGTATAGAAAAAAAAACATATATAGGGTTTGACACTATCTGAGGTTTTAGTCATCCACTACGGGCCTTGGAAGTATCCCCAACAGATATGGGGACTATATCTATATAGTATAGTATTAAGTAGCCAATTTAAAGTCTAAAAATGAATCAAGCTGAATTCGTTTTTACTCTACGCCCACAATTCTGTTATCGCTTCTCTAACTGAGGGCATCCACTTCCTTCAGTCTGTGTCTATCTCCCAAACATGAAGTCTTCCAACTTCTCTGTGCTTCCATCTGCTTGCTGTCTGCCTGAGAAAAAAGTTTCTAAGAGCTACTCCAAAAAACAAAAATCACCCTAAAGGAGAGTCTGAGGATACAAAGATAAAATATATATTTTTATAACATGTTTGAATGACTCACAACACAGGAAAGCATTTCAAAATGCCACCTGTAATTGGAAAAATAATATTTACATGCAAAAGTTATTTTTAAAATATCATGTGGACGTCACGATCCCCTGTAGGGTATGAGTCAACTTTGGCCCTGGGAGTGACAGGCCTAACTGAACTGTCGATCTTTCATGTTATTTCAAGACCCTAGAGCAGAAAATTATTATACAACCTCCTGTGAAAAAGGAATAGCAAAAATAGCAAAAGCAAATTTCATCCCCAAAGGGACTCTGCCTCTCTCAAAATTTATCTCTATGCAGATTTGAGACAGAAGAGTTGGTCTGGTATGCAAGAAATCAGCCATCTGACAACAAGCTTTCTGTGCTGCAGAAGAAAGAAAAGCTAAATGTATTTCATGAACTGATAAGAAATTTTAGTCTTTCTCATAAACTGGTAAGAGGGGTCTTTTTCCGAATTCTTTGAGTCTGATTTGCAGCACTCTGGGATGTGAGATGCAACCGCTTCAGTCATATTTTACATTCCTCTTCTTTTCTCTACTTCTGCAATAAATTCAAATGGCCAAAGATGAACTGAGAGCAGAGAAACATGTTTCACCAGTTCTGATGTGCAAGACCCATAGGGAGAAAGGCCATAAAAATCAGCTCCCTTGTATAACAATAACAACAAAATATTCATTTTGGGGGCCCAAGATTGTTAGAACTTCGGATTTCAGTTGTTATTTTTTTCAATAGCATTGGTGTTTGAAGGAATCATCTTTACCTTTTGTGTCTATGTCCACACACAATCACAAGAAACTGGAAACTGGAATGTTAAGATGTTATGCAAACCAATGGAGTTCACAGGGCAACTGAACTTCATACCCTTCTTCAGAGCCTTAGCAGACTCCTACTTGCATAGCCTGATTTATAGCAGATACTCTATTAAGTTTAATCCTTCCAGAAGAAAAAAAAAAACTTTGCAAAGAAGGATGTGATGTCACGTTAATCATACAGACAGAGACCTGTACACAATCTAAGAAAAGGTCCATTATTTTATTCTTTTATTCCCTTTCCTCTGCTATTGCTGATACCAATTGGCCTGATCACTTTGAGTCAGAGCTCGGGAAAAAAAAAATACAATAATCAATTGAAGAGAGTAACTCTGGCAGGGAAATTCCTACTGAGGAAAAACAGGAGAAAAAGGGCCTTTTCAAAGGGATAAAGGTGAATTTACTCATTTCTTTTAAAAATAAACCATCTACATAACTTAATTATCTGAAATAATTTGCAATGGACTGAGACCACAGCACACCTGTTATTATAAAAATATAAAGTGGTTACCATCCTACAGTAAAACATCAGAAATCTTACTGTTCAAAGACTTCAGGACCTTACAGTTATCATAACTCTAAAGCTATCAAAATTACAAAACAAAATATTATCTAATAAAAGAACCAATAAAGCAATTCTCTAAAGTGAAAAAATGTAATTGTAAGTTGCTTTCTGAATTTTTTCTGTAGGACTAGTAGACATCCAGGACTTTTTTTAGATTTTAATATTTAATAACTGAAATATAATAGTAAAGTGTACTTGATATGCTCTTGGAAAGAAGTAGCACTAGATAACCAGTAGAATAGTGCCCTTTGTTATTTAGGTTTTATGCTCATTAACTAGAGTTAAACGCTTCTGAATCAAAAATGCATGATCTATGAAAAAGCAATGTTATTGGTTTTCTTGTTGAATTCAGTGAAATGGGCAACTCTTTTCTGGGAAATTTAGTACATAAACACCATCCCTCCTACTGTGACAAATGTCAAAGGACATAACTTTGTTACCTTTAGGACCACATGTATTTTGAAGACGTGAGAGGTCACTATGAAGAGATCAGCATAAGAGTCACAGGCAAAAAGAGATCTAGACACAGAAGAGTGAACTTGGAAAGTGGATTATAAATGTACACCAAGATTTGAAGGTGAAGTTAGAAACGTCCCTGAATCTCACCCAGGTGAGAAAGTGGTGCACGTGCAGGCAACATGCCTGAAGCTCTCCCTGGAAATATGACTGCAGAAACAGTACATTCCCACTCCCACCACCCAGGTCCTCTGCTTTGGAGAAAACCCTTCCTCCCTGAAGTACAGCTGCAGAAAGCTTCTCAGAACAGAGAACAATGATTAGAGAAAAGGAGAAGGGAAGGAGGGAGCAAGAGAATAGAAAGGAATTAAGCTTATCAACACCAGTGATAATTCAGAAGCCCTAAATAATATTTTTCCTTCTAAAATGTAGTTATTCCTATAGAATTTAAAAAAAAAAAAAAAAAAAAAAAAAGAACAACTACTCCTTAAAGTTTTGCAAGATTTTCAAAAATCTCTGTTCTAGATGCACTTATAACTCAAGCACCACCTGCTGGTTCAAGCTGAGTCTTCCCACTCACTCAACAATTCCAATTTTATTTGCACTCAAGTCCGCCAAGAAGACAATTTATTTTTTCATAGGAACCAGGCAAGAGGACTACTGATTTCTAAAACTAGACCTAACATATCACTAAAATGTATAACTAGCTTTGTATTTGCATCTCATATTTAAACCAAAACAAACTTTTGGTGAAACATTAAAAATTTACGATTACAGGAATTGAAAGATAACATGTTCATGTAGAAGATCTAATAACCTGTAGACATAATGTTCAAATTCGTGTATGTTTCTGTGGTTCAGCACTAATACTCTCATTAATTCCTAAGTTACAAACATTTTCTTGCTAATGTTTATTTTTATTATATGAAATTTTTAACATCTTAATAAAAATAAAACGTGAAATGTTTTTACGACAAAGACTAAATAAAAATCTACCAATAAAAGGCACTATCAAATGAACAAGCTTATAGAAATGACTCACTGTGAGTTAGCTAGTTACCTTTTCCAGTACTTCCACAACAGAAATTAGATTCTTTAAGAATGTGCTTCAGAATTAGGTCACTGAATCAATTTTGCATTTGTTTTAAAAATAGTCACTTTTTGCCTCTCTCACAGAAAACTAACCTAAACTAAAATAAAAATAACTATGTTCAATGTAACTACTCAAGAATACAGCTGATTACTTCATTAATCAAAATTTACCCCCCCCCCCCATCGCCAAAGTGTCTCTGTTAAGTTTTTCTGATCTATTAAAAGCAGCTAGATGAAGCACTTACAGACATGGCCTCAAAGCCTAACTGGTAACAGCATCTTAGGGCTACATTAACTGTGTATCCTAGGCAACCAAGTCGTGGCTAAAGCACCACAGTGTTTGTTTAGAACGTGATGTGGAAAGCAATCAGAGGAGCTTCATTTCCAGGGAAACTCCTTTTCAATATAAGCCTCACACTGTATTAAAGTGGTGCTATTTGCACCATTATAATTAAGAATGTGTCACTATATTCATTATTTTCAAGGGTTTGTAACTGAACTGCAAAAAATTAGTCACAGTAATTAAAAGATGGAAAACATCTAGTTATGCTAAGATGTCCTACTGGGACATTTAGGGTCCTAGTGAAGGGGGTTTAAACAGTTTAAATGACAGATAATATTTTATCTTAACTAACCTAAAATACTATCCTAACTATCTTAATCACTGATAAATTAGAGTTGTGCTAAGAATAAATGTAAACAATCATTTAGTCTGTACTTTTATTGATAAAAATACACATCAGCTATTCTAAAACCATAATGATCATGCATTTATGATTTTTGAGTTAATTCTTCAGTGAGTTTATCTTTTGTTTAATGTCTGGCAAGAAGCACTGTGTTCATTTAAAAATATTTTTTATTTTTTGACTATTTCAAGTAATCAATCATGATGCAAAAACCTAAATCTATGTTATTTTGCACATCCCACTTATACAGTTATATGCCTACACAAATTATAGGTGTAGGATTTTGTTCTTGATGTGTTATTTTTTAAAATCAAGTTGTTGTTTTTTTTCCCACTGGTTTTCTTAAGTAAGAAGGAAAAATGTTTCTTCTGCTGTTTTACAGATTGAAGAAAGAACTTGATATTCTAAACAGAAAAATAAATAGTAATTGGGGTATGGGAGAAAGGGTAGGTAACCCTTGCTAAGAGCCTGTTGTAATATCCACACAATGCTATTTATTTCACTTAATCTTCTCAACAGTTCTGCAGAGTAGGTAGCACTGCTCTATTTTACAGTCAGGAAACACATAATCAAAATGGGACCCAGGATCCAAAGTCTACATATTTTTCACATCTTTGTGTATCTCCAAAGTAAAAATTTTAAATTTTTAAATGACTTAATATGTAAGTGATTTTACAAAATATTAGAAATAAAATTACTAGGTAAATCAATCTTTCATTCCATTCTCCAGATTTCATTGCTAGGTTTCATTGTGATATTTAACTAACAAATTTATAAAACTCATCAGGACTCAAGAATAAAATGAAACTAAGAGCTGCACAAACCTATTTCCTTTCAAAATCTGTCTACTGATAACACAATATAAATTATGCATAAAATAGTACTGAATTCTGCCAGACGAAAAGAAAAACTGTCTTCTGAGACTCAATGTGAGTGATATTGGAATGAAAACAGTCAAGTTATAAAGTAAAATTACTCTGTAGAGCTACTCCAAGAGAAAGAACCACCCCTTGGTGGTGGCCAAGGGATCTCTCAAGGTGCATCTCATGGCTTCTTTGAAGCCTTTCCCTAATTTATACATCTTTGCTTTTTCTTTATAATTCTAAACTTAGAAAAATATTATTTGCTCATTATTGTCAAAGACAATATATCAGAGATTTTATTATCTACTCCTGGTACCCAAATTTAATGCTCTTGTAAGTAAGCTCTGAACATTTTGTTTTACATTTTTCGATAGTCCTTTTATTTTCTTTTATTTATTTTTGGTGGCTGGCTTGTATGGGTATCTGAACCCTTGACCTTGGAGTTATCAGCACCATACTCTAACTAACTGAGCGAACTGGCCAGATCTTAAGAAGTTCTTTTAATAAATACCTATATTTTGTTTTTATATTGGAATACTTAAGAAAACAATGAGTATACATCTTTGAATTTTCCCCGCATTTTTTTTATTTGCAGAGCATCAGAGAAAAAAAAGATACGAATTAACTAATACTTTTATTTTAAATGGAGAAGGCATGGGAAAAAAATCAAGGCATTGGCTAGGCCCTGTCCAATACAGGGACCACTAGCCACGTATGGCTTCCGAGCACCTGGAATGTGGTTAGCCTGCAATGAAATTAAAATACCAATGGAATGTCAATGCTTAGTATGAAGAAAAAATTTAAATCTCATTGATAATTTTCCCATTGATGGCTTATTGAAATGATAATATTTTGGAAATATTGGATTAAATAAAATATATTATGATTGTTTATTTCACCTATTCTCTCTCTCTCTCTCTTTTTTTTTTTTAGCCTGGTTACTAGAAAATTTAAATTACATACGTGCCTCAAATTTGTAGCTTACAATCAATTTTGGGGTAACAGCCCTATGTCAGACCATCAAACCATTAGCCATGACAGTTTAGATCTGAAACCACTGATATTATTTGCAAGATATTTCCTATAACAGTTGTGTTTTACTGTTTCCCTTATTTCTTAGTATTTCACACATAATTTATAAAATTCTCTCCTTTGCTTATATACATATATACATAAGCATATACACATTTTTTATTCTCCTATTCAATATTTTATTTTAAATTTGTAGAATAGTGTCTGCTCAATAGAAAGCACTTAATAACTAATTGTTAGCTATATTTTGAATTACTGCATTTTTCCAGCACTACATACAATTCAGAGGGAGGGCAAAAAGGGGAAAGTCTGCCTCACTGTCCTATTCAGAAATTCTAATTCCCATAGATGAAATATTTGCAACAAAGGGATGTGCAAATTAAAAATGGGATTTTGGGAGCATTTAAAGTAGTACGGAAATTGGCAATAAATAAAGTTTCTATAATCAGACCACCCCACATATTGTGGGCAATCTGGAAATTTAAGAATGCATTCACCTTTAATATATATACTATGGCTATAAAAAATATTTTTAGGCTTACTGTTCAATGTTGGCAATATTTCTCCTTAAAAAAAAGAGTTTACTTGCCAATATTCATCTTTTAGAAACAGCAGAAACTCCAAGGTACAGATTTGCATTCCATCAAAGGTATTATGATAAATTAAGAATGATTAGAAGAGATTAAATATTTTGCATATTCCTTCACCACGACTTCAAGCTTATGGGAGTGTGTGTATCTTAAACTACCCACGCAACTTATGTCACTGGGTAAAATAGTTTTAGAGATTATCAAAATCTTTATAGATACCAGAGAACAAAATAAAGTTAGTGTAACCTCCAAAGGTTCAGAGGCCCCCAGGAAGGTCAAAGGCCCAAGAAGTCTAAACACAGGAACAAGCCGTATTACCTAGGTTAGGAACCCTTGGTTCATTACTGAATCTGAATTCAACAAAAAACGTTTTCCAGAGAAATACGGAGCTTAAGATATATTTCCTAGGAGTTGCTCAGCAGCTGAAGAAATGAGTGAAAGGTAACTTGCTTGGCAGTTCTTAAATTCAACTACTATTTTAGGAGTCCTGGTTTCACCAATGACTATCAGTATGATTTCAGGCAAAAATCCCTTAAAGTCTCAGTTTAATCATTTAAAAAGTGTATAATTGTCTCTACAATGTAGTTTCTATAAGCTCATCTGAATAAAGCACTCAGTACAGTGTTTGTCACATACTGATGGTTAAATAAATGTTAATCGGATTATCACTTGCTGTAGTTCAGATATTATGTTAGTTTCCTAGGGTAGCAGTGACAAATTGCCACACACTTGGTAGCTTAAAATAAGAGAAATATATTCTCTCACAGTTCTGCAGTCTTGCAATCTGAAATCGGGCTGTCATCGCAGGGCCACGCTCCCTCTGAAGGCTCTCGGCAAGAATCCTTCCTTGACTCTCACCAGTTTCTTGTGGCTTCCTGCAATCCTTGGCATTCTTTAACTTGTAGATGCCTCATTCCAACATCTGCTTCTGTCTTCCCATGACCATAGGACATTCTTCCCTATATGTAGGAGTATGTCTGTGTGTGTCCTCTCCTTGACTTATAAAGACACCAGTTGCTAGTAACACAGCATGACTCATCTTAACTAATTACATCCTCAGAGACCCAATTTCAAATAAGGTCACATTTTAGGGTTCTGGGTTGATATGAATTTGGGAGAGGGGGGTACTATTGAGTCCACTATAGATACTTACCTAATGCTAAGGCTCGCATGGGTTTAAACAAAATAAGGGATAGGTCAAAAAACAATGGAGTGTGAAAGAGACAATCACCTCTGTTATACACTATCTCCACCTAGACCTGCAGTATGAACATATTATTTTTCCATTTTCCAAAATTTGCCCTTAAGAGAGCTTCTACTAAAGTTTGTTTATGTTTTTCTTAGGACTTGCATAGTCTAGCCACATCTTATCCATTTGTCTCTCACATCTCATAACTATGTCTAGTCATTTTTCTCTACTACATGGCTCTCACACCCATTCTTCTCTCTCACTTCTAATTCAACCCAACCTTAGTGTTCACACTAACATGAATATAATCACCTTCAAACCAACACCCGCCTCAAGACTTTTCAATCATAGGACAAACCACTAAGAGATTAATTTCCTATATTTTTTCATATTATCACATAATCCTAGGTCATCAGTGACTCCCGTTTCTTTAGAGTAGAATCTAACCTCCTTAGACAAGCTGCAAAGACTTCTATGATCTGACCCTTCTCACCTACTCCAGTATACTTCCTTCTGTAGCTCCGTGGGAAACCTCAACTCCAAAATACCTGAGTTCATTGTGTCCATCATCCTCCTTCCCTTTTTGTTGCTTGCAAAAGAAAGAAAACAGAAACTCCTTCTCACCAACATCAAAATCAGGATTATTCTGTCTTTATTTCAAAAGGCACTTTAAAACAAAGTTCTGAGGTATAAAGAATTGGTAAATGGACCAGAATGTCTTCACTGAATGAAAGATAAAGAGGTAAGATACATATTTGTTGTAGACTGGGGGCCCACAGCCCATGAAAGGTGGTGATGCTCTTGTGGAAATAAAGAAAGGAAAGTGGGTTGGGCAAGAGCTAGACTGAAAGGTTAGAAGTTAACCTTCGTCAAAGCGAATTTCAATTGAAAAGCAATATTCATTTGGAAATATCCAGCAGGTGGTAAAAGACATGACTGGGATGTGTCAGTATGATTTCTAGGAGATCAATTAAGATGCTGGAAGGGCAGAAAACTCTAGCACTAGATAGATCAGTGACAGGCATAAATGGAAGATATTGGCAAGGCACTATTATTTTAAAAGAGAAGTGCTTGATAAATGTTTTTTTACTTTTTAATAACTGCAAACTTGATATTGGTCTTCAAAGAAAAATATGTTTCTCTCCTGGGAAGTCAAGTCTCTATACTACATAAGATTCTGGGAATGGTTGTTTAAGCCTGCCACTTACCAACTGACTGGTCCCATGAAATACTCCTGCTACCCGGATTTGCTATGCTTCAATAAATGTTTTCCATCTGATGTTTTCAGCGTTGCTCTTTCCTCCCAAATATAGCTATGGGACTTCTGGTGGTTGAGAAACCATCCAAATCAAGCAAATCCCCAATTCTATTCTCAATTGATAGATGCTATCATTTTTTTTTTAACTCTCCTGATAAAACCACTAGAAAGTTTTCTAATCTTTTTTTTTTTTTTTTTGGTAAGGAAATGGAAAGTGAGTTGCTCCTGAAGCAAGGAACATAACTTTTATTATCCCTATTCCCTGTTACTGACTGTTATTAATTTTAAACTTTTGTTGCATTTTTCAGGTAATAAAAAAGGCAATAAAGTAGTCCTTTAGTACAAACTGTGCAACACTAGTGGTTTGTTTTAAAAATCATACATACTTTATAAAGGAAGGTAAAACTATCTATGGCTCCCAAGATGAATAAAACTAGCTGTAAACCAAATGGAGAAAAATATTCTTCATTCATTCAATAAATATTTGAGAGCTGGCTGCGGATAAGGATTAGGGCAAGGTGAAAGGCCACATGCCATTAATAACGTTGTTGTGTCCTCCCAGAAAGCCAGTGAAAACTGAAAGAACCATAGTATGATCATCATAATAAAGAGTATTGTCACCTTATGGTTTTATACTACTTTACAGCTCAAAATGCAATTTTCCATGTGTCACTCTATATCATATTCATGAGAGTCCTATAAGAAAAGATGCTGGAAAGATAGTGCCATAACTGTTTTAAAGATGGGAAAACTGAGGTTATGACAGATCAATTACCTTGTGATATTCCCATGGTAAAACTGAAAGTATTAGAATAATGCTCATGTCTTCTTACCCTTAGTCTATATTTTCCTATTTCATAATTAAGATGATGAACAAAATTTCACCCTTTTTCACAGTTCCAGCATTGATAAGAAGAGAAGCAGGAGAAAATGCCCTTTGGTGACCCCCAATAAGTCAGGTCCTTATATAAATAACCCTCTCTCCCTTAGTGTGGGCATAACAAACGACTTGTTTCTAACCAACAGAGTATGGTGAAAGTGATTTTACTCCCTTGATTAGGTTATGTTATATGGCAAGGGTGGTGGGTTATCATCCCCGTAATAATTTATGTGATAGAAGACTCCATCTGAGCATACTGGAGCTGGAGAGATTCCCCTGCTGTCCTTGAAGAACTAAGCGGGCATGCAATGAACTGTTTAAAGACAGGGCCACATGGTGAGGAAAAGCAGATAAGATCAAGGACCTGAAAGTGATCCCCACCCAGCATTAAAGTGGGGACTTCAGTCCTCAAACTGTAAGTAGATGAATGCTGACAACAACCTGAGGAGCTCTGAAGCGGATCTTTCCCCAGTGAAATCGCTGATGAGACTGCAGCCCTGTCCAATACCTGGACTGTAGCCTGGTGAAATTCTAAAAGAGAGAACCAGCTATCCTGTACCCAGACTTCTGATCCATGAAAACTGACATAATAAATGTGTGTTGTTTTAAGTTGCTAAGTTTGTGGCGATTAGTTACGCAGCATAGAAAAATAATATAGGACCTATTTATTTATCTGTATGCTGTAGCCTGAGCTTTTTAACTGGGAGGCTGATAAAAATAAATCAAGGAAAATTCTGGGGAAGGGAGCTTCCTTTAATAATAAAAACTAATATTTTTTGAGCTCTTAATATATGCTAGGCATTGTTAAAGATGTTTGCACGTTACATCAATCAAGGCTCCGTCCTTGGAATTCATCTCTTCCCTCATTCCCACTCTAGTTAAGTCTTTTTCAGTCTTAGGAACATGTGGCAACTTTTGATTTTGAACTAAGAGGGAAAAGATGAGACAAGAAAAACGAAATGTATCACACATACAAGATAAAGTTAGGTACAACAATATATCTTTTTCCAGTGTGTGCTGAGTAGTGATATGGTGCTATAATGTTATTTTATTTATTTATCTATTTATTTATTGGCAACTGGCCAGTATGGTGATCCAAACCCTTGACCTTGGTGTTATAACACCATGCCCTAAACAACTGTGCTAATCTACCAGCCCCATGAAATGTTATTCTAAGTGTGAGCACTGACCAAAAATATCAAGAAACACTGCTGTAGGTGGTACCTCCTGTTTCATAGTTTTAAATAGCATCTATACTATAATGGAGTAATTTTATATGTCCTTTATATCTCCAGACTGTACTTATTCTGTGAACTCCAGACTAATTGTCGAATGGCCTACCCCACATTTCCACTTGAATGTGGGAGAGGTAATTCCAGCATGCCACGTCCAGTAGCAGACTCCTGCACTTTTTGTATCCCAACCCATCCACCCACAGTCTTTCCCATCTCAAGCCAAAAACCCCGGATTTGTTCTGACTTCTATCTTTCTCTTATATCCCACATCCAATTATCAGTAATCTTGTCAGTTCTGCCTTCAAAATACATCAGAATCTGACTATGTCATACCACCTCTGAGCTAGCATTCTGAGCCAAACCACTACCATCTATCTGAATTATTCCTATTGAAATAAATTTCCTGGAACCTCTCTGCTTCCACTTTTGTTTATTTCAGTCAGTCTATTCTTTTCATTGCAGTAAGAGAAATTCTTTAAGTAAATCAATAATTAAAGAATTTTCTCAACACCCTCCTCTGATTTTCTCTCATTTACACTCCATATTTAACTGATTATAATACACATTTAAATTTCATACATGAAATCTAAGTGTCTTATATTCACTGTCAGCCAGGTGGCAGTTGTGACATAGGATCATCGCCTGTATAAGAACAAACTTGGTCGTAGCCGCTCATAGTGTCATCACTTTTGTTGAATTATAGGCACTACTGGGACTTACACATCTTGAATTTAATGTCTTCAATAAGTTTCCACTATGATTCAGTGCTGAAATTAGAAGTTATTGTGTATGTAAAAAGAAACAGAGGCAGACCAGCATGGCATATAGAAGAACTTTTGTCTAAATAAGACTAAATGAGCTCTTCAGATAAACACAAAATACGATTCTATGTGATTACAAAGTTTTGTGCTATCACTTACATGGCAGGTTGTTTTCTTAGTTATACATGGAATAATGGAGAAGCTAATAGTCAAAAGTGCCTTTGGTTTGTTAACATACAGTAAAAATCAGTCCTTATAATGTCCCACAAGACCCATACATGCGCTTATCTTCCTGATGTCTTCTAAATTTATCTATAAAAATTCTCCCCTTTGCTCACACAGCTCTAGCCACAGTGGCCTCCTAGCAGTTCTTTGAAAATGTCATTAACACTCATGTCTCAAGGCCTCTGCTGTTCATTGTACCCATTATGCTCCCACTAGCTCCATGATTTGCTGTCTTTATTCAGGTCTCTTTTCAAATATCATCTTATCATGAAGGTCTTCCTTGTGTCTCTTATTGAAAATATTCCTGCTCCTCTCAAATCAATATTTCTACAGGCTTTATGCTTTTCTGCGTTTCTTGTTCTTTTATTTATTACCTTTCTTTGTTCCATTGAAACATTGTAGTGCCTAGCACATGGTAGGTGATCTTAAAAATTTGATCAGTGAATAAATAAATAAATGAATTTTCACAACAATCTTATGATAGTTATTAATGTTATCACCAATAATGGTAATATTCTCATTTTCCATTGTAGTGAGATTAAGTAATTTGGTCAAGGTCACACAGGTAGTGTATGTGACAGACCCTGGATTTGGTGTAGCTGCAGTGCCTGCACAGTGATCCTTCCCTTATTATTACCTCTCATGTCTTAATATACGAGTGTAGATCTGAGGTCACTTAAGAAGATAACAAAAGAAAAGCTTGTATGTGTTAATAACTTGCACCAGGCTACTGCAGAGCTTGTTACTAAGACAGCACAGGCTGTCAACCCAGTGTGTCAAAGAGTGGAGCTCTTGGACAATTAATTCTGTTATTTTACTAATTCCTCAGATATGTTATTGCTTAAAGGGTTTCTCCATTCTAGAGCATTTACAATTTTATAGCAGACTCCTTAAATAGACAAAGACTCTAAAACCCTAATACCTGAATATCCAACTTGGTCTATTGGAGTTTCTTTTTAATCCAGCAGATATTTATGATGTCCATCATGTCACACTAGCTTCCTACTCAGCACCAAAGCATACATGGTACTTTATCCTGGCCAAACAGGGGCCACTTTCTCAATCTGCTCAAATGATTCAATGACTGTGTATAGTGAAGAGCAAACCATGTTTTAGTGTCTGTACTGTGCTGTGGAGATGATAAAAATTATTTCATAATTTTCTCAGCAGCAATAAACGTATTTTCTTGCTTTTAAAATTCCCTACCATCTCCAGGCCTTCTGTAATAATCTCTATAAATAATTACACAAAATTTATTTAGTATGTTTTGCTTTTGAAAAAACCATTGGACTGTAAAATGAAATGAGATAATTCATAAATATACTAACAGCAGTACCTAGTTCAGAGTCTGCACTCTGAACTCATTTTATTATTATTCATGGTATTATTATTATAAATTATTACATGTTAATATTTTACCTTAGAGTTTGGTGTCAAAACTGAGAAATTTGAAAGCAAAAAGTAAAAAGATAATGTGCAACTGAAATAATAGCATTTACATACAAAATATCTATCTTTAAATGAGCCTTATTCAAGATACCAGAAAACACTTGGGTTGGTCTGTATATATTGTTGGATGTTAGAAATCACATGTAGTGCCCAGTTTTCTGATGTGCTTTCTGACAGTACTCAGGGTCACACAGATGAGGGGAGTGGACACTAAGCTCATTTTGACCTGATGACCAGAGCTATGATGTAAAATGTTCAGTTTCTAGCATGTTTCCCCCTAAATAACTTGTAAACATGTAAATGGTTTTATTGTTGAGGCTTGCAGCTGTTTTTGCAGAAAGAAAATAATCCTTAAAACAGGCTAGGATCATATGAACACTCAAAAAACAGTCTTTTTACAATACAAGGATGGCGTCTTCGCTCATGCTCTGTCTGACCCTTTACCTGGTCCGCTACCTCCCGTTCATTCCTCAGTACTGTGGCTAAATATCTCACCTCAAAGCAGCCTTCCTGGCCCCCCAAGTCTGGTTTTGAGCCCTGGTCAACTCTCACATACCTTTACTTCTCTTCATCACAACTCTACTTAGATAACATTAAAAAGCAATTTTACAAATAACGAACGTCTTAGAATTATCAAACCCACACGAGCACAGGGATCAATTCCTTGTTTATTACTCCATCTCCAGATCTTAGCACTTTGCCTGCTGTACGCACTCAATAGCATTGGTTTAAAGAATACTTTAAACTCTCAATTACCCTGCTAGCACAGAGACTCAAATTGAACATCTAAAGGTCTGGAATATCTACAATGTATTTGCATAGAAATACAAATAAAACACTTAGTTTTGCTCTGTTTTCTCCTTAGTGGAATTAACTTCCTAATAATGTGTGGTATAATGAAAGATATTTTTTCTAGAGCTGAAACAGGATTAAAAGATCATCCATTCCTACCCTCTCATTTAACATCTTTTGTCTTTCCTAAGCAAATAATCTATAATATATTGGAAACTGTCTCTGACTGTTATGGAGGCAGACTTTTGATAAGCCTCGATAAGTAGAATTCCCTGTAAGCTTCTATTAGCTAAACTGTGTTTTCACATCACATGGTACCAGCACCTATTTGTAAAATACGAAGAAAAATAAGTGACGATTGGGTCACCTAGATAAGGGAAAATAAAGCTTATTTTCAAACAAGTTGTCACAGACAGTTTTCAACCTGTAAATAATATTTAAAATTTGAGTCTTCAACTTTAGCATGCGTGAGTATCATTTGAGAGAGTTTATTTAAAAATAAAGATTTCTGGTTACCACATTCAGGAATTCTGATTTAGTAGGTTTGGGCTATAACTCAGATATTGGCGTTTTTTAGAAACAACCAAAATCTGCAACCACAGTTGGAGAAAATCCTATCCTAGATCATAGAAAAGAAATAATACACACATAAACACTTAGACATTTTTAGAATTCCTCATTAACCTCTGTCCCCAGCATAGTCTCAGTATATTTTGAGTAAAGTTCAGACATAAACTATATGAGGATATTTGAGGGACTCTAACAAAATATCTATTATTAGCTTTCCCATGTCTTTTTAACAGTGCTCATAATTCCACCATCCAATATGATGCCTTCTCCTAGAAAGCTCTGGTTGAGATGTAAATTGTCCTGCAAGCAGGTACACTACAAGCCATTAATGAGACTTCTCCATTCCCTAACATGAATTAGTTTGTGTGTAACCAAATGATATCTGAGAAACCAGATACTAGGCAGGTGAGTTTGGTGAGAAAAATGTGAAAAGCATTATGTCCTGAGCTTAGGGCAGGCAAGAAGTTACTCACTGAAAGGAGTTTAGGGCAAACAAGAGATGTGCATTTACTGACTAAGGGAACCGCATCCATGAAAGACTAGAAGAAAGGAAGACCAGAAGAAAAGAAAATTTTGCCAATTCCCACTTAACCTAGAGCAAGACTTTCTAGAACTAACCCATTCATCCATCCATCCATTCATTTATGTTCATAAAATCAACAAAATACCTGAGTGCCAAAGGACTAGACCTGGAAAAGTGCCATGCTTTGAGGAAAAATGCTCAATAGGGCTAAAAGATATGAATGGCCCAGTCCTCATAAAGTCTCCATGCCAGACTGGTTCTTGGGCTCAAGGAAAATGACAGTGGCATGGAAAGTGGATCTCATTACATGTTACCTTCAACTGTGGCTCAACAATATAAGAAGCAATTTTATTTAATAATTCAAGAAAGTTTTTTACATTCAGTTCACTAATCATAATATCTACACATTACTTATTATATAATAACAACAAAATTTCAGGTATTTTCACGAGCATTTTTGGATGATTATTTAAAAATGTTCTTTAAAAAATTCTTATATGTAACCATCTATCTTAGAAACAATTCACATCGATAGAGGCATACATTGAATGGGATCACACAGGTAGGTGATGCATTTATTCGCCTAATCAAGACACTCATCAACTTGAATCTATCATGTGACACTTGAGGGCCATAATTTGCTGCATTTTCTACTCAGAATCTACAGATTTTTACAATTGAGAGAAACTTTTACAAATTTATTTTGCACCTGTCTCGCTTCTAAGGTGTGTAACTTGTAGTCTAGAGCACTGTTTTGCAAACTAAGACCTAGTCATAGATTGTGAAATAAATTTATTAATTTGTGACCAACATTTCTTCATAATGAAATAGCACATTATAGAAAATAGTCTTCATTACCTCTACTAAGTGTATTATATCAAAAAACTTTTGTTCAGTTTTTAACCTACACACAGGTAAAATATGTTATTAACTATGGATCACAGCCTAAACAGTTTGAAAGTCATTGGTCAAGAGCTGTTACACAGCAATCTGGGACCAACACCTCTAGTTTCCTACCTCTCATGCACTCCCAAAATTAACTGGCTTGTATACATTTCTTGTAAAAATGGAAATGAACAACCATCAAGTCAATACACTTTCCTTAAGAGAGCTAAACAGCTTAAAAAATAAAAATTATTTACCCTTTATTATAAAATTTTCAATCATATTAAAGTCTGGCAAAAGATAAAATAAACATAATCATTTAGAACAGATTACATCAAATTCTATTAAAGACAAAAGTTCACTCTCAAAGTCCACTAACTCTAAGGACTTCTGCGGCATCATTGTACCAAACTGTCTGGGTAATATTTCTTTTAATAGATGTTTCCCTAATCAACTTCTCAGGACAATGAAGTGCAAGGATCGGCTTAGAAGTGGTTAAAAGCCATCTGCTAAGGCTAGAGTCACTTAATAAAAAGTAAGCTGTAATGGTTGCTGGAGGGGAAATCAAATACTAGAAATGAATTCAGGTGCTGGGACTAAAGCTGCAGTTTCATTGATTAATGTGTCAGGATCAGCGGTATGAGGCAGACAGCCCCCTCCCTCCCTCCCTTTTCAGTGCATTCAATGTGTTTCAGATGCTATAATATCTTCACAAAGATACATAGCAATTATTCACCTTGGAACAGTAGGCAATAAATGAGTATAGAAGAAGGGAAAAAATCCTAATTAAAAGGCCAACTTATCAAATAATAATCTAAGCTACATTATACTTCACCATGATTGCAGCATTCTCTCTTGGACTTAAGGATACATTTGGCTCTCAGCAACACTAAAGCTCATTATAATCATCATTAAAATAACACTTTTCACAAGCCAGCAGGAGTTGGGTGTCTTGCTGAAGCTGTGCCTTCAGCCCGTGGGAAGAAAGAGTCTCAGGCAGTGCATCAACTGACCTCTCAGGATAAACCTGAATGGGCTCTGATGAGCTCCAAAGGAGAGCAATCCGAAGGTCTTCTTGAGGCGAAGACCCCGCTGCCTCTTGCTTCCTGTATATTAGGAGCACTTAGGCTGCTGTAAAAGAGAGACTGGAGTTTACATGAGTCACATTCTTAGTATAATATATAAGGTGCTTTAAGTTGAAATGTGGACATGCTATATATATGGTATGTGTATGTATGTATATATAAACTATTCTATCAACGAGCACTTATGTATTTAAGTAAAATAAACATATCTACAAATCTGTGACACATCTTTCCAGAAAATGAGAAATAGTTTAGTTAAATTCAGAAATTAGAAATTTCTATAAAGATTAATCCCTTTAAGTTCCTTTTCTAAAAGTGCAAATTTACTATCTCTACCAGCTCTAACATATAGCCTATTTTGACAGGAAGCCATTAAAACAGTAGACTCACTCAATTTTGTTTTGTGAAATAACTCAAAACTTTTTATGTTAATGTAGAATTGTTTTAAGAATATTTCTGTCTATTGTAAATATGTTTATTATGCACTTAAAAAATTCTCCAAATAATTTAAAATACAACTCTCTACTATTTTATTTAAATGCTTTCTGTTCAGGAAGAATTGTAATACATTAACTAAAATCAAAATTAAGAAAATAAATTTAAAAAATAAGTCTACAACCCTGTTTTTCTAGCATCATCACTTCAAAATCGGTGTAAACAGGGCAAAGATGTTTTTTTTTTTCTCATTTAAACTATCAACCAAAGCAGTGTGTAGAATGGTTATACATTCTGAACTAATAAACTCTCTATCTGCAAAGACAATGGATGCTATTTATTTAAGTAATTTAATTTTTTTTTCAGCAATGTAATATCAGGAAACATAGTAAGAAACTTTATATATCTTCCAGTTGTCAGAAAATTAAGAAAAACTAGTCAAGTTTGCTTGTAATAAAAAGAAAACAAAACCTTCCTCCTAATACACAGAAATAGCCTACCTAGTCCCATTTTGCTACCTTTTTTCTGTAATAGTGCAGAACAAGACCCCCAAACATTAAAGCTCTTTAATAAGTGGGATGAATCACACCATGGAAATCATTCATCATTGCTACGGGTTAAATGTGTCCCCCAAAAGTTCATGTATTGGAAACTTGACCCCCACTGTAACAGTGTTAAGAGGGTGGAAAATCCAGTGAAGATTGGGACGTTTGAGGGGTGACTGGATGGTAAAGACTGTGCCCTCCTGAATGGATTAATACATTCATGGAGTAATGGGCTATCACGAGTGTGGTTCTGATGGCTTTATAAGGAGAATGAGTGAAGAGGTCAGCTTGGTTGCTCATGCCATTCTTGCTATGTGACACTGTAGAGAGTCACCACCCAGAAGAAGGCTCTCACCAGATGCACTCCCTGGACTATGGACTTCCCAGCCTCCAAAACTGTCAGAAATAAATGTCATTCCTCTATGAATTACCCAGTTTCAGGTATGCTGTTATAAGCAACAGAAGACAGACTAATACAATTACTCATGGAACAAGATAAAAAGAAGTGGCATGTTTATTTTGTTTTCTCTTGGTACTGGAAACATACATTTCAAATGGAAGTATTCAACATGATAATTGTGGAATGGGGTGTAAAATAGCTTATATGAAAGCCATCAAACATGAGTGTTATAAGTTCTTACTGGACAAAAACAAATCAGTGTCCAGATTTGTAATCAAGAAGTCAAGTGAAATGGGTATGAAATGATCATTTAGGCGAGAGCCTGTCTTCCAGTTGAAAGAAGTGAGGAAACATCAAGGATTCCATCTGAATAGTCCTCTACTTTTCTCTACCCCCCTGGTCACGCCCTTTTGGGGGACTACAACCACCTTCCAACTGGATTTCAGGAAGTGCCTCCAAAGTTGTTGCCTTGCCCAAATCTTTGCCTTCTTCCATCTTCTCCTATGTTTTATGAAAGGGAAGAGAAGAGATGTCTTCTAAAGCTCAGATCTCATGCAATTATTCTGGGGAATCTCTGGAAGTCCAGCCTCCCTAACACTCAGGACAAAACCCTCTGATCTCACCCTGCTCTCTCATCTCCTGTTCTTTTACCAGTGGCTCCACTCTCCTCAGCCTACCCCACATTTTTTTCCAGCAATACTAGACTACATGAATTTTCCCCAAAGTATTCTGGGCACATGCAGCTCCCTCAAATTTTGATACCCTTCTCCAATCCCTTCAAAAGATAAATCTCATTCTCTCAGGATCCAGTTTACAGATGACTTTTTCCAGAAAGACATACTTCATTCCTTCAAATGAATGGGTTCCCATTACTCTTTGGTCTAGCAGCAATCTGTACATATCTCTATCAGCTTCAGAACAATAACCATACTGCATTGTGACACCCGCTTTACTCATTAGTTTCTTCCAATTGACTTGCAATCTGTTTGAGACCAAGAACAGTATCTTTTCCACCACTGTCTTTTCTAGCATAAGGATTAATTCAGTATAATAATTGTTAGACTTATGAAATACAAATACGGTGTCAGGCGCAATTCTAAACATTTTGTCTGTAATAGTCCAATTAATCCCTCAACAATCTTTTGCCATAGACACTATCATTGGTTCCATTTTTTAGATGAGAAAATCAAGAAACAGAGGTTAACCAGGGTTGTAGCTATCAGTGATGGAAATGAATTTTGAATGCTAAGTCATCTGAATTCAGAGCCCATGCTTTTAAACACCATTTTAAAAAAATTGCTTAAGAAAGATTTTATAAATGAGTGAATGAAAGTTTATATCCCTAGAGCTATCAACACTTGCATTTCCATTTCCAAGACATTCTCAGCTGAGCTGGCAATATAACATGAAAAATATGAGTGTTTCTGAGATATTGTTACAACCAATCATTACAATTAATTTAATGTTGTAATTTGAACCTTAACAAGTTAATGTCCTCAGAAGACATTATTTTCTAATAATGTAGATTCTAGTTGCAAATATATTTCCATTACCCTTTGCATTCAAATATTTATTGTCCCCTTTCCTTGGTCTAGTTTTTCCTTAATTTTTCTCCTTTACTTTGTATCCGTCAGCCATCTCTAACTTGTTAGGAGGGAACAAGCCATAAAAAGCATAATTCTATAGGAATAAAGCCATATATGAAGTCAAGTATCATTTAAGCATTTTCATAATATCTACTGAGTGCCCATTTAATTTGTTTTATATAAAGTAAGCTAGAGAATATAATCACGTACATAATAGCTACTGGTAATAGTTAATGTTTATTAAGTACAGATGTGTGTCGGGCTCTATTTTAAACACTTTGCACATATTAGCCTACTTAATTCCCGTAAGGACCCTGTACTATCACTAACTCCCCCTTAAAGATAAGGAATACAGAAAGGTCAAATAATTGCCCAAAGTCGGTCATATAGTAAATGGTAAAGTAAGACAAACAATCTGGCGACAGAGCACAGGATTATTTTAACTTTAAAAATGGAAATAATTTACAATTCTTAAAAAAAAGGAAGGCAATTAAGAGTGGTCTAAGCACCAAATGTGAGCGTGTAAAGCTAACGTGTGCCATCTCTCTTCTCCTAACTGTTCTTCTCTCCCATCACACTAACTTATTAGCACTTTGCTCCCCAAGACACAAATTAAAATAAAGATAATCTTAAAGACAAATAAAAGCTACGTTATGAAGCCATGTGTCTTTGTAATTTGTAAACCCAAATAATGCAAATATTGTATTGAGTTAAGAGAACACTTATAAAGAATCAATTTTCTTATTGTTTGCTTATTTGGGACCTAACTTCTACTCTTCTTTATTCTGATCCCACATTATCACAGAGTGCCCAGTGATACTGTGACAGCTATTTTTTTTGGAAAACTTCATTTCAGCTTTCATCTGAGTAAATACACAGAGAGGATATTTTGATGTCTGCCTAGAATTATGAATATGCAACCTTGTTTAAAGTAATCGATCATTTGAAATCACAAGTTAATTGCATCACTTGATGAACACAGTCTCTTGGAATGTCTATTTGCCTCTTTGTCTGTAAGTATATCCTCGTCTCTGACCTAGCTGCTGTTATATGCCTCTTGCTGTCTCTCCCTCCACGTCTGTCTCTCTCCTTACCATTTTTTTCTTGCTCTTTTAAAGTTCTCTCCACCCTGATCAGCCTGTTTTGAAGTTTAAAGTTAATTTATTTAACAGACTGTACATTTCTCATCTTAACTTAAAAAAAATAAAATTTTAATATCTCAAGTTTTAAGAAAAAAATGTAATTAGTTTATTTATAGAGCTAATATTTTGTCATTCTAAGATTGGTGATATTCAATAGTTAATAATAGTAATGATAATGACAGCAGTAATGTCACTGTTTATGGAGCACTCACTGTGGGCTAGGCACCATTTGCTTTGAGCACTTTCTATCTATTTAATCTCATTTAATATGAATGAGACCCCTGGGAATTAAATTCTATTATTATTTTCATTTTACAGTAAGAAACTTAAGTTTCAAAAAATAAAATAATTTGCTCAAGGTCACAAAGGTTATAGGTGGCCGAGCCAGAACCTGAGTCTAGGTGGCTCTACTAAATCACAAATCTTAACCACTGTGCTAAACATCTAGACAAGCTTAGTGATTAAGAAGCATAACTAGCTAAACCATAGTGAAGAAAGAGTGGTGAGCTTAGGCTCTGAAGTGAAACAGACATGAATTTGAATCCCCTCCTAGTACTTTCTAGCCATGTGCTTAGGCAAGCATCTGGCCTTCTCTAAAGTTTTAGTTTCCTCATCTGAAACCTTGTGCAATAGTTACCTCATTGCATTAATGCAAAAATTAAGTGAACTAAAAATAAATAAATAAATAAATAAACACTCGACACAGTGGTTAGCACATATCACAACCCCACAAATGATGATTAAGCACAGCCACAGAAATCTGTCCATGTACTTCCTCATCTGTATTCACTTCACTTTTTAAAGTGACCTAAAAGCAGGAATTAAATAACACACTGTGGCTCGTAACAAATGTCAGATTCAAAAGTAAAACAACCCATATTGCTCTGTGCCCCCAGTTTTCTACTGCTCACTCTGACCCACTTATTGTCCAGCCTTGGTCTCAATGCCACTCCAGACTTGGAACAAGTACTACCCCTACTCCAGGGAAATGTAAAGAGCTGCTGCTCAGTGTTGAGGGGCACCCAGACAGCTCACTGCCAGTTGGGTTCTAGTCTCTAATCTTACTCCTTCAGTTGCTGGGCTGCTATTTCATGGTGACTCATCTTGGTCAACCAATTCCAGTAAGAAGTATAAGCAGCCACTATACTTAGCGCCTGGATTAGCAAGGAAACACAGGTATGTAGCAAGTGATAGCCTGAACGGTCTGTGTTTCACTGGAGTCTTCTTTTCTTTGTGCTCCGTGTTTCAACTTGGAAGATTGCTTTTTTCCTCTCTGGCCTGAAAAGCAAGTTACACACTGATTTTTCTTCCACTATCACCAAAAGCAAACGAACAATTCCACTATGGTTCTTAGCGTAAAGCATCTAAATTGGGATATCTGTAAAATATTATCCTCATTTAAATCCAAAAAGATGGCCAAAATGAGCTCAACAAAACTATGTACTTGCCATAAAATCAATACTATTTTTCCCCCAGAGAATTTTTACATCACTTGATTTTATGTGTTTCCTGTTTGTACAATTTAGAATATGGCAATTTATGGACCTCCTGTCTGTGTAGGTAAATATTGAATAATAAATAAATATGTATAATAAACAAGGATCTGAGTTCTAGAATCTCAAACTCACAACCAGATACTCAAATCTCGACCATGAAAGCATTTCATTTCACTGGCACAGTACTTTAAAATCATTCTAACTGGAATATCTTTAACAGGGGCATACACTCCCAGGTCACTGCAGGAACCACAAGTCTCTGTTTCCTTGTGGACGACCTAGTTTACTCTCTCCTGGTACTTGACTGGTTCTTACTGTGCTTTAAGTGTGCTTTATGTGTGCTAAGCCTGAATTAGATGTCTTCAAAGTATTTACTGTTTCCAAAGTGTTCCAGGTAAAAAGGCCTTCACTGTCAAAAGTTCTTTAGTTAATGAAAAATTTACAAATGCAATTAAAAATTTAATTATTAAGGTTTCATTAGTTTAACAAAACCCCTGCTATCAAAGACATTGCACTCGTGTGCTGTGGGGCATTTAATGGCTGTGGCAGGCACAGACTTACCAAGTATTCATAAGCCAAGTCTTAGAAAATTAAATTACTTTTAAGTAATATGCCTCATTTCTAGTATGTAACAATTGAAAATAAATCAGAAATATTGTATTTAAAACAGTTTAGATATTTAAATGCTGAAAAATTAAAATGGGCTAGACAGTCAAGTAAGAAAGAAATGCATGAATCCTGGGAAATCTATGTAGAGATTTTAAAAAATTGTGAATAGAAATACAGCTAACAATAGAGTATTAAACGAAATGCTAAACGTGGCAGATATGAGGTTCCAGAATCTAAAGTGTTCCACACAAATAAAAAGAACAATCTGGGCACTTTGTTGGCCCTTTTCTATTGTATGTAAGACTAATATCTTCTATTGTATCTTTTGGTATGTTCATTTTAATTTTCTTACAATATCAGATTTTATATATATTGTGTGTGTGTGTGTGTGTGTGTGTGTGTGTATTCATTGAATGTTTAAAATATCTGTAAGTAGTTGTGTCTACCAAATCTCAAATTTAATTAAAGATATGTCCATCACCAGTTTGGCATGGCCTGAAAGCAAAACTAATGTTAGATGAACAATGTATTTTAGTTTTCAACATATGGGTATTGCATTAGGTATTCATACCTCTACTGTCTATCTTATAGCCCTAATTTAAAAAATATCATAAAGTACTAAAAAACACAAAGTTTTAAAAATGTAGACACCACCTCCACTCAACCCTCAAGGAAACTATTGTTAACAATTTGGCACATGTTTCCTGTTTCTTATGTTTTCCTGGATATATACATGTGTACTGGGTACGGAATTAGTTATTAGTCCTGTTTGACAAATATTTTGGTTCTCTCGCTTCCAGAACACTAGAATTATTATGACTAATTTTTGCCAGTGAGTGATGGCCAGAAGGAACAAGCATCACTTCTGAGCTGAGCACATAACTGGTAATGCCCGATTTGCCACCTCTCCTTTCCCTTTTCACTACAACTTGTAAGACGAAAAGAGTGACTTCTCCATCAGCCGTGATCCCAGAGTTGGAGGGGCCATGATGCAAACCAGAGCCCTGGTCTGACTCAGACATAGTGTGTATAACAAATAAACCTCTGTTGTTTTAAATCACCGAATTAGTGTGATTGCTACCATGGCAGAACCTAGACTCTCTTGACCAGTGTATACATTCATGGCTGTCGCTATATCTGTGTTCAAATTATTTGGTATGCTTTGTGTCTTTGACATATGAAACCTAGTTTTCACAATAACTAAATACCCTGCAAATACGTTAAAAATGAAACAATACCACGACACAACAGAAATCACTTTACTAAGTACTTTGTTTTTAAAGCAAAACTAATGTACTGAATAAATTCATTTAAATGCATTCATTTAAATATAAAGCTTTACTTTTTCCTAAAGCGTATAAAATTGATGCATTAAGCTTATAAGTACCATTGAGTACCGTAAGCTATTATCTAATTGACATCTCTGAAATATGTTCAAGTCCTTAATGTATGATCATTACCACCCCTACACCTAGGCAAGTTGGTCCCCTGGGCCTTGTACTTTGGAAGATCTCACTGTGGCTCTCTGACATCCAATACTGTTCCTCATGGGACAAGGAGTCTGCAGGGCCAAATGAACGTGTCCATCTACAGTTTACAACACCTTTTCTAGGTTATTCTACAGGTAACTAAGATCTGACATTTGCTGTTCTAATGATCCTGAGTCTAATCCAGCAGCTGTGCGGGTCTCTTTCCTGGTCCATTACCCCGGAAGTTAGAATGGACTACTAATGTTTGTGTCCCTAGACCACAAGGTTGGCTGAGACACAGCCTTTTGGGGCTGGGAGGTGGTGGTGATGAAAACAGGGTTCACTAATGATGGAGTGTAACTCCCCCGTGGTACAGCACTGAGCTGGGATGGAAGGGAAATTGATCAGGCAGCAAGAGAGGAGTCTGCTCTGCAGCGAAGGTCTGATTCAGGAGTCAAAGAGTTGGAGAATGCTAAATGCAAACCTGGGCTTCTAGGTCATTTTGAAAGTATATTTATCACTGAATTTTTTTTTTTTTTTTTGTCTTTTTCGTGCCATTTGCAACAACATGGATGGACCTTGAGAGAATTATATTAAGTGAAACAAGTCAGGCACAGAAAGAGAAATACCACATGTTCTCACTTATTGGAGGGAGCTAAAAATTAATATATAAATTCACACACACACATACACACACACACACACAAACAGGGGGGGGGGGAAGAAGCTATAACAACCACAATTATTTGAAGTTGATACAACAAGCAAACAGAAAGGACATTGTTGGGGGGGAGGGGGGGAGGGAGAAGGGAGGGAGGTTTTGGTGATGGGGAGCAATAATCAGCCACAATGTATATCGACATAATAAAATTTAAAAAAAA
Source organism: Cynocephalus volans (assembly GCF_027409185.1). NCBI lineage: Eukaryota > Metazoa > Chordata > Mammalia > Dermoptera > Cynocephalidae > Cynocephalus > Cynocephalus volans. The sequence goes on along the minus strand of NC_084460.1, from coordinate 98,416,948 downwards.
AAAAAAAAAAAAAAGAAAGTATATTTATCAAGGTAGGAGAGCATAACATATGTAACAGTGTGTTGGCTTATTTCATAATTTTATATAAGTGCCCATGCCCCACAAAACATTAAGGGCAAGACTACATAAGATTAGTACTCTTGGCTTCAATGTAAAATTGTGATGACCAAAATATAATTTCTTATATAATTGCTAATATAAATTAAATCTGACTGTAAGGAGCTTTACCTGTCACTGTTAATTAAAACTGTGCTTTGTCACCTGTGATGATCCAGTTATTACAGTAAAAGTCGTTAATTTTTGAACCAATAACAAATTACAAAATGTAATTGCAAGGGCTGTTTTATTTCTAAGGGTAGGTAGCAAAATCACCTTAATATTCAACAATGATGAGGTACTTTTTGAGTGTTACCATATCCCTATCTCACAGTCCATTGGGTTTAGTATTATCAGCAGGCAAGCTGTAATTTTTCAGTTTCTTAATTAGATTTATCCATTAATTTAACTATTCTATCATACAAGAAAGAGAGTATAAGCCTATTTGTGAGTTGATTTTTCTTTCTGTTTTTACTAAACAATTTCTGATGGATGCATATGATCACGGCATTGACATCTGGAATCTTGCTATCCACCTGTTACTTAAGATTCACATCATCGGGTACGCACTGAAGATGGGGGACTCAGTCTTACACACTTTCTGCTGACATAAAAATTCAGAAATCATGGCTATGATAATTTAATTTATGTCTATAGAAAGATTTACAAAGCATTTGTCAAGCCATTATCCTGACTATTCTCATACTACTTTATAAAGTATATTGTTATTGCCTTCATTTCACAAATGAATTAACCTGAAGTTCATAGAATATAAGGAACATGCACAAGTCACACAGCAATTAAGCGGCAGATTCTCTGACTCCGAGTCTCACGTTCTTTTCTGGAACACCATATTTCTCAAAAATTACTCCTTTGGTGGCAGACAAAAAAGCAAATTCATATGTATAACACACTGACTTAGAATCTTCCCCAAATAAGTAAATATTGTCAAATTATAAGGTATCTGTGGATAAAAGAGAACAGAGGCATAGTTCCTGCAACCAAAGAACTTACCTACTAATGCTGAAACTGAGATAAGCCTAAATCAAATTAAAGAGAGAGTAGGATAAGTGTCATAGGAGAGTGCAAAGCGCCAAAGAACTTCTGAGGAGAGAGAGAAGATTTCTGACAGAAGCAATCAGCTAATATCATCAGGAATGGGGAAAAGCTGAAAGCTTTTTTCTTGTCCAGAGGGAAAAGGCAAAGAGGCCCACTTTCAGCACTCCTATTTAACATAGAACTGGAAGTTCTAGCCAGAGCAATTAGGCAACAGAAAGAAATTAAAGGCATTCAAGTTGGAAAAGACAAGGTCAAATTGTCCCTATTTGCAGATGACATGATACTGTATATAGAAAACCTAAAGACTCCACCAAAAAACTCTTTTAGCTGATAAACAAATTCAGTAAAATTGCAGGATACAAAATCAATATACAAAAACAATTCAAACAACTCAATAGTGAAAAAAAAGTCTGATTAAAAAATGGGCAAAGGAGCTGAATAGACATTTCTCAAAAGAAGACATACAAATGGCCAAAAGGTGTATGAAAAAATACTCAACATCACTAATCATTAGGGAAATGCAAATCAAAACCATGTTGAGATATCATCTCACCCCAATTAGAATGGTTATTATCAAAAAGACAGAAAATAAATGCTGGTGAAAACACAGAAAAAGGGGAACACTTATACACTGTTGTTGGGATTGTAAATTAGTACAGCCATTATGGAAAACAGTATGGAGTGGTTTCTTAAACAACTACAAATAGAATTACCATACAATCAAGCAATCCCATTCCTGAGTATATACCCAAAGGAATGGAAATCATCATGTTGAAGGGATACCTGCACTCCCATGTTTACTGCAGTTCTATTCACAATAGCCAAGAATAGGAACCAATCTAAATGTCCTTCGGTGGGTGACTGGGTAAAGAAAACATGGAATATACACACAATGGAATACTACTCAGCCATAGAAAAGAATGAAATTCTGCCATTAGCAGAAGCATGGATGAACTTGGAGAAAATTATGTTAAGTGAAATAAGCCAGACACAGAAAGAGAAATACCACATGTTCTAACTCATCAGTGGGAAACAAGAATAAATAAATGAACAAACAATAATAACAATAATAATACATGGCTATGGCTCAGTAGGGTCAGTGGAATCTGAGCTCATCTTCCCAGGATGAATCAAGGTGAGTGTGGAGAAACCAGAGTTTCCAGGCTGATGAAACAGCATAAGCAAAAGCTTGCTGATAGGAAAAGATGTACGTGTGCATGTGTGTGTATGTTTGTGTCTTCATCTATGACTATGTCTACATCTATGTTTATATCTATGTCTATATCTATAACTATGTCTATATCTAAATGATCTATATCTATATCTGTAGATAGACATCCATATGTAGATAGCCTTAGCTATATGTTTGATAATGCCCGCTCAATCTGATGGTTGAAAAGACGACCAACATACTAATAACAAAAGACAGCAGATTTGAAAACAAATTCTATATATTTTTAACCTGTCAGATTAACACAGAACATCAACAACAAAAATAAAGGACAATAGGATGTGGAAACCAAAATTTTCATAATTTGTTGGTGATAGTATAAAATAGTACTATCTTCTTGGACACATTTGAGCCAGCAAATCTAGTTCCAGGAACCTATAATAGTGAGATAATTGAACAAGAATGTAAGGATATATGAATACGAACATTTGATAAGGTAGTGTTTATAGTGGAGTAATTTGAAAACTGTCTAAATTTTAATCATACAGAATTGTTTAAATAAATAATAATACACCCATTTCTAAAAAGTGGTAGATCTATATCATTAACAGGTTCTCATTACATTGTTAAGTGAAGAGAGGAGGAAATAACAGAATGTTAAATACAATTTGCCTGCATTTAAGTACAGAAAATGTACTTATATAAGCATAAAAGTATAGAAAGTTATATACCAAATCATAAACAATTTTTATCTCTGAAAATAGGACTTTAAGAATCTTACATATTCTATTTTAACACTAACACTAATTGCGAGGAACATGCAAATTATTTCTATTTTAATTATTTTAAGTTTACTTATTAAAAGTCACAAACTCATAATTTTCTCCAATCCCAACTGAATTTAAGGGGTAAATTATTCAAATAATCCCAACCATACCAAAAACTTTTTCCTTGGTTATGTTTGATTTTCTGAAGACCATGAAAACAGCTCTACTACAACTGATTTTCATAAGGCCTATATACCTTGAACACAAAAGAATAAAAATAGCATGGACAGGTTCAAAGGATCACACTTTAAATGAAAAAGGTAGTCTAGGGTTTCTCCATGATGACAGAATAAGTATTCCATTCATTTTTATAACCCCCACCCCCCCAAGAAAAGTCAAGTTATTTAAAATGAAACTTTCTACCTGCTAAGGTTATTCTTGGCTTTTAAAAAATTTTCTTCATCTCTTTTCTGTAAAAGGAACTATTCCTTAAATAATCTTGCAACATTTTAATTAGCCAATTTCTTATACAACTGTAAATCCTCTTAGGATTTCAGAAATCTCAGGTATGTTTCAAAGCAGCATGTGCATTCTTGCCTACCTGAAATCTATTATCCAAAATGGAATCTGCCAGGTAACACAAAGATGTTTTCTTGTTTTTCCCTTATCAAGGAGAATAATTTAGAAAAAAATAAATACATTCAGGAAATAAACACCATAGTGTTACTGGTTGCTATGAGAACATTTTCACAATAGCCTATTTCTTTACATGAAAAATGATATATTCTCCACCACCAGTATATTTCACTGTGGATCCTGCAACTTCATATGACATTTTTCAAACTTCATTTCAGGTTTCCCACTGGATGGAGGTCACAAATTCACCTAACTTCTTTTATTTCAATTAAAAAAATTTTTTCCAAAGGATTCTAGTTAGTTATAAAAAAGAAAATACTGGTTTGTGCATGCATATGTCTCAAGCTGTCAGGGCCTTTTCGGAGTTGATCATGCCTGACATCATAGATTTGAATGAAGGTAGTTTGTCAATTGGAATGGGAAAAAGCCTATGCAATGTAATTCTCCACTGAGGAAAATTATCAAGTCTAAAAATACCCTGCTTTTACTGATTACATGATAGGAGTACAGTTGCCTCCACAAATGGCAACTGGCTAACATGTTGATGGTACAGACAGGATAAAACACTGTTAAATGCAAGTCAAATGAAACAGTAGACACAGAGTTTACTTGTGTAGCTTCATGAGAAAATCTTGGAAAAATGACTACTAACCCATCATCATTATTTGATAAATAACTCCAAGGTAACATGCAATTGATTACGGGCGTTCTAATACAGAAATGACAATGATTTACATCATCATTAAATAATTAAGAGTAATCTCATTGAGTCTTTCTATGTCATGGAGACGGCAAGTAGGCAAAGTAACCAAAATAATTCAGCACATATTACCGGTACTGTAGGGCATGAATTTCTCTCAAAATGCTACTGAAACTTGCAACATTTTAGACAACACTTCTATCAGATCTCACCAGTTGAGTCTCTGACTCATCATGTAAACTGAACTCTTTCAGAAATGATGTGTTGATTTTTACAACTGCTATGAGCAATTTTAAAAAGTGTCCCTATTATTTACCTCACTAGACAACAAATAATTCCCAATTGGCTATGGGAAGAAAATAAATTATTCTGGTTGTACAAATCCACACATACTAGAAGACTACAGCTTGGCCACCAAACTCTGCCCATCTTTTTAAACAATGAAACCACTATATTGATTTAGAGAATGGTTATAGACTTGTTCCTCTACAGTTGAGAACATAATTATTTTGGAGACAATGTCAGACATCAGGACACACTGCCATGTGCCAGACTTATAGAACAACAGGTTCTTTCGCTAGCTTATACCTCCCAAATCAAGTTTTTGCACTGGCCAACAATTACTCTTTGTACTTGCAAGTAACTGAAGCTTCTGCATCTGCTACTGCAGGTAAAAAAAAATAAAATAAAAGACTGGCAATAACACAATATGTGTGTGATTTAAGGAACAGTTCCGCCACAGCCTCTAATTGCTCTCAGCATCTGAATTGGCAAAACCATAAGACATTCAACAAAAGGCTCTATGCAGGTAGGCCTATAAAACCTAATTATTTCTCACAAAGCAGACCATTCCATTTAAAATAAAAGAAAGCTATGAGCAATAAAGACCATGCCATTAACAATTAGTCTTCTGCACACATGATTAGACTCAGAGAGATAAAGAAGCCTCTAAATTTAATGACGAATCCCATTTTTCTGGCAGGGTTCAATATTCTGTGCTAGTTATGTTGAAAGACCTCGTGCTACTTAAAAGTACTTAGACTGCAAAGTATGACAGTATCCCCATGGATTCACTGTTAACACTTAACATTTAACTTTGATATAAAATACACTTGAATATGTGAATTCAGGAATGATATAAATTTTTTTTTTTTTGCTTTTTTAAAACTATCTTTAGAAGTGGTTTTAAGTTAAGTTTTTGCCAACTTACTATTTACTGATATGTATGTAATTCAGCCTTCATAGAACTTTAAAAAAATTAACCTATGAAGGCAGAGAATCTCATTTCAAGGAAGAATTAAGAGAAATCAAAAGGTCCAACCAGTAAATAAAGACAGTTTAAAAAGGAAGTTCAGACTAGGGAATACTTCCTGTTGATTATCTAATATATTTTTTTAAAACTTGTTTAAAATTAATGAGGTCAGAATGTACTCATCAGAATCTGGGAAACAAACCCTAATGTATAACGCTGTTATTAAATTGAATTGCCATGCCTCTCCTAAGCAGCAAAGATTTGTTCTTTCACATGGTTTTGTACTAATTTGGTTCTATAAAGGGTATTTTCCTACTAGCATGCAAATGTAACTTCAGTTAATATAAATAAAAGTTATCTACACACCACAGCTGTGCAAAAGACCATAGCTGAAATTATTGGTAGTAGTTACTGTATAAGTTATTTTTAAAAATCTCAAGTAACATTATACCAAAAATATTGTAGATTTATAAACAACTCAGAGGAAACTCTATCCTTGCCATTAGAATGAGATGGCCAGGGAAGATCTTGTTTTCTGTTGGACTATATTTAATTTGTAATGAAATAAAAGAGAATCTTATTGTCATTCAAGTTAATATTTCTCGAAAAGATCACCATTTTAATTTTACTTCTGAATGTGTGGAATAGAAGGACAAGTAAAAACAGTTTTAAAGCCATAGGGAAGCGGAGGAGTCTTTCTTTATTTTTTTTTCCTCCTAACTACACAATAGTTAGCGTCACCATAGAAACAGATGGCATTGCAGTGAAGGGCCATCAACAAACCTGGGCTTTTAAAACATACACAAGTATGTTTCCAAAGACATTGAAAAACGCATGTACACATCCTCCCCCAAAGTAAAAGGTGATTATTAAATCTTTGCAGAATGAGAATAACAGCTCAAAATCTCTTAATGAAACTCAATTCTTTTTTGATCATCATCGTATTTAAAGACCAAATAGATGAAGAGGAAATTTTCCTGCATATAGTGATTGAAGACTTGTTTGCAGGATTTTATGTCTTGCAAGGATTTTATTAATTAATTATAATTATATTTGTTTATGTTTGTCTTCCCATCAGGTACCAAGAGGGCAGGGGCCGTGTCTCATCGGTTCTTTACTGATTGCCTAGTCTGGAACTTAGCAGAAATATGCATAAACTCTTGTTCTGAAATGACCCTTCCCCAGCACTAGCCTTTCATCCTCACACCCATCTTTTACCCCTACTCTTATCACAATACTCGAAAACACTTTTTGTATACAAATGTTTTTATTACACGAAGCAGAGGCAGTGTGGTAGGAATTAAATATCAGTGGTCTGAGAGCCTTGTGTAGCCCCAAATTTAGTCTTATCTTTGTCATTAACTAGTTGTGCTACCTTGAGCAAGTCATTTATCTCCTCTGGCTTTAGTTAGTCAAGTGCCATAGGCCTGTATCACTAAGATATATCCCAGCTCTCTTGCTATAAAAAAGAATAAGAGTATGGCTCAAGGTTGAGTCTGAATCACTGTGTTCTAATTTAAATCTGAGTTTTGTATTTGAAAATTGAGAAGTCAGATTAACGACTGTATTAGTTTCCTATTAACACATTATCACAAATTTAGTAGCTTAAAACAGCAGACATATATCATCTTCTAGTTATGAAGGTCAGAGGTCCAAAAATTAGGTTCACTGCATTCAAATCAAAGTATTGGCAGGGCTGCATTCTTTCTGCAGGTGCTAGAGGAATTGGTTCCTTACCTTTCCCAGCATCTAGAGGTTGTTCACATTTTTTGGCTTGTGGCCTCATTACTAAGACTTCTGCTTCCCTCATCACATCTCCTGCACTGACCTTCTTGCTTTCCTCCTATAAGGGCCCTTGGGATTACACTGGGACCACCCAGGTAATCCAGGATAATCTCCTCACCTCAAGAATCTCAACTTAATCACATCTGCAAATGCCCTTTTGCCATGCAGGTTAACGTGTTGGCAGATTCCAAGGATTAGAACATGAACATCTTGGGGGGGGGGGGGTATTCTGCCTATATCCTTCAGAAAATGTGGAAGAGTGTAGGAATGTTAAGATTGAGGAAGACCAGGGAACTTAACACAGGGCAAAAGCCCTTAGTGTAGATAAGAGATCTGAGGCAGAACAGAGATTGTCCAAAGGGCAAAAACCCTTAGCACAGCAAAGATCTTCAAGGATGTTCTCCTAGATTAGATAAGCACATTAAGGTCATCTATTATCCAGCTTCACTCCCTTTCCTTTGTTTCTCAATATGTTTTCCAGAGAAGGCCCCATAGCCAATTTCTTTTCATTCCTTTGATAAATGATTAAGCTGTTTTTTTCTCTTGCATTTCCTTGTCTTTACAATAAAAGCTGAAGCAAATACTCAGCCCAACTCAGGGCTGCACCCTGTTTCTCCCTTCTTGAGGGAGTTTTCTTGGGGCAGTCCCTTAGGGCTTCTCATTGCTCTTAGTATTGGGGCTTTGAGTAATACTTGCATCTCTGTCACACAGTGAGAAGTGACAAGAAAAACTTTAAACTTTGAGAGCATTTTCTGGCACCTTTGTGAGGTCTGGAGCTTAATATTTTTATTAGCCACTCCCAAGAACACATATTAGCACTCTACTCTGGCTTCTGCATAATTAGCTTGCCCTAACTCTCAGAGAAAAATCTTTCACATGCAAAAACTTAATGTGACAGAAATTAGATTCAGGTAATATCTAGACACCAGAAACACAAATGCAGGCTTCTGCCTAAAGATGATGCATCATAGAGGAGAAAATAGGCATTGAATTATGTATAGATGCTATGCAAACTGCATGAAAATATGACAGAAATTTCACATTCAATACAAGAAACTCATTTTGAAAACATAAACCACTACTGTTCTGCTTTCTTCATATAGTCTTAATGATGGCAGGATTTATTTGTTTCTACCTATAGAGTACAAAGTGCATCACAGTAATACAGAATCTGGGCATATCTTTGCTCACCTTGAGAAAGTTTGTACCAAAGTTCGGATAGATAACAAGGCAGTTTTCTGTAAGATTTAATTAAAATGAACTAAGCTGGCTCTTTTGATTGCTTTCAAAATTATCTTGTATTTTTCCAAGAAATGGAACATTATAAAAAGTAAGAAAATATAGCACTTTTGCAGTAGTGATTAAAATGAGTGCATTTACAAGACTTTTTGTAGATATACAATTAAAAATAATATTTTAGTATATTTCCCAGGAGCCTGTGGTTTTTGGCATTTGGGGAATACATTTCATTTTGCTGATTTACTCCATTGCTCATATCTTACCCAGTTATTTCCCAAAAGATGAATAACTATGCAGGGTCTCATCCTTCTGATGGAACAAATGTAAATTTGCTTACTTTGGTAGGTGAGTTAGCTCCTTTTAGCCACAAAGGTCCACTTAATAAGTTACGCTCCAGTGCACTAAATGGTATGTCTGTGATCAGGAAAGTTCTTTTTTGTTTTTCTTTTCCTATCTTCCTCTTACCTCCCACTGGTGGGCAATTTTTTTTCCCACTAGTGGGAGAGGAGAGCTCATTACTTGTGAGATACTTTACAGTGTCTCGATTAACCAGTTTTCAAAAAATTGCCTGCTGCTACTCCAATACCTTTTTACATCCTTATGCCCTTCAAGTCTTAGAACATAAAATATTCTCTATCATAACGTAACTCTCATTTTCAAGAGTGGAAACTGAGAAGTCAAGGCCACAGAGAATTCACAGTGACTCAGTACTAGAGACAGGGATTCAGAGCTTTGACTTTAAAAACTCCCATTCTGTTGCTTAGCTCACTGAGTCAGGAAGCTTACATTTGTATTCACTGCAAGAGCAACATATTTCAAATAACGCATGAGAAAGAAGAACAGTTTTTACTGCTGCCCTGGAAAAATCAGGCCATTTGGTTGCCCTCCTGACACATTTGAATAAGAATATGAGGTTAGAAATTTAGGTCAAAACAAACCGTGAAAGAAGAGTTTGACAAGAGTAGGTTAACATATTTAATGTCAGTTTGATTTTGGATTTGCCCTAAAATTTATGGATGTACATTTTTAAACTGTATTGGTGACATTTAATTTGTATTCTTTTATCTCATGTTCATGCTCGGTACATTATGAAATTTGGACTTTGAAATGAAAAATAGATAAAACAGAATATAGAACAAAATTGAGATGGAGATGATGTCTGCATTTTAAATTTCTCTCTTTTTTCCTCAAAAAGTAAAGAAAAATGCTTATTCATATTTAGAGAACTAAAAACCAAATAAAAAACAACACATTACAAAAGTTAAGAATCAAGTTACTGAAAATACTGCTCATGTACAGCTATATCATGCACGAATTGTCATATATTTTAAAATCAGAGTTATACATACGTCCATCTTGAGTTTTATAAAGTGTTTTTATAAACAAGGCATTCCATACTTTTAAAACCATGTCCTGTTTTGGGGAGGGAAATGTATCTTACTATCATTAGCAGTTCTGATTACAACAATGAATGAACGGCGAGAAGGATGCATATAAAAGCAAAAATAAAAACAGATGTCTTATAGGTTACAGTGGTGAGGTCATAAGTGAGCTTTATAAATTATGTAATGTTGGTAATCCAAATAAAAGAAAACTTAGATTAATTACCCTTAATCAACTCACAAGGAACATTGTGACAAATGGTATAATAATTCATTACTATTATCAACCTAAATATACATAGGAGAGGTGAGGTAATTCCACAGTCCCAGTCAAATATATATCTGTCAGTCTCATTGTATAATTAACTCATCTAAAATTGTGATTTAGAACTGGATTAAACAAACATTTGCTTAATTTTCTCATTCTTACACAATGGAGCAATAGATGTTCCAAAGATTGGCCATTGCAAGAATTTAATCATGGTTTATTGGTATGGTCAAGTAGATTAATAATATGAAAACTAGTTTTGCCATATTTGGGGGTTGATGGGGGTCCTAAATTTTTGTTTTAAAGAATTTGCTGTTTTCTAATTGTATAATATTCAATGTTTCACCCATTTTGTTATTGGTATTCTCTTAACTTCAAATAGGCAAATAATACCAAGAGAGAACAAAATAAAAGCTTTCTTGAAACTAATCATTTATTCATCTAGGAAAACTTGCCTTGGGTACGTGTGTACAACAGAATCTGAATTTCAGATCTTTTCCCATAAAACAGAAAAAAGATTCCATAGCAAAAATATTGCTCTTTGAAAACATATTTCTTTTGTATGCTCCACAGGGATTAGTATAGAACAAGGTGTATACTGAGAACCGAACAAATATGGTGACCAACTGATTCTACCATTTTAAAGCATTTTGCCATCAGTGGATGAAGCCTTATGAATAAAAAATATACATATATATATATATATATATGGTTGATCTCCCCATTAGGAGATGCATAAATCCACCATGTGACCAGAATCTATGTAATGGAATGGTTTATAAGGTCTCTTATCTCTCATCACTGCAAGAATAAATATTTAAAGAAGAACATCTGAAGACTGATTTTGTTTTCACTTGCAGAAGAAAAAAAATCTTCCATTTGATAATTCAGTAATGCATTTTGATGCCTTTTTAAACTGGATTTCTACCTCTTGGAAAAAAATATAAAACTATTACCATCAAGTAGCATTTACTGAGTGTCTAATAGTTATAGAATAGACTAAAAAGTGCCACAAATCAGCCATCTTCTGCAACAAAGCAGTAATATTCTTCAGGATTTATTGGTTGATAAACTAGAACATGGGAAAAGAGTTTTTAAGCTATTGTGAAAAAGGAACACACATAAGGAAATGTTTCTCACTTTTAAACCTTGCTTTTAAGCTTTTAGGCCACTGGTTAAAATTCAATGCACTGGAGTATACATTTACAAAATGTCTCCAATAATCTGAAAAATTAATGTACCACTAAAAGGTGAATAATTTACCCTCTAATCACAGAGAGGATCTGACCTATAAAAGAGAGTACGCTTGCAAATAGTATTGGATTGAGAATCTTTCTCCCTCTTCTTGTCTTTCGTACAATCAATACAGACATTTGTATGTTACTCTCCTAATATTTTAAAAACGTTTCATAAAATCAGACAACAAAAGATAAAAATAGTCACTAATTTGTTTATTATCCCCATTTTCATTTTTAGCACATGTAGAAACTAAAACATAGAAAGGTAAAATAACTGGCTTAAGGCCACATACCCTGAAAATAACTACAAGAGAAAAAAAAAAGACTTACTCCCAAGCCTGTGCTTCTAACAGAGTGCCATGTTAACACTCATCAGGCTGTTCTACAGATATCTTAGCAGTTTTCCTGTAATTAAAATGTGTATCTATATGACAGCACTTCAAAAAGTTCATAGAAAAGTAGAACTAAAAGATAATTCAAAACTTTCCATGAACTTTTTGAAGTACCCTTGTATGTTAGTGAATAGAAGGCAGCATAAAAACTGGAGAGAAACATTTAACTTTCCCTAGGATCAAAACTAATGTAGCAATATTACTTTTGATCATATTATTTAAGCGATATGAGAAGAGTAGCATTGATAATAATAGCCAGATTATACCTATGGGCAGGATCCTATGTGTATACTTTGTGGCTATAGCAAGCAGACTGTCCATATTCAGGAGAGAAATAAAGTTTTTCCTTGTAAAAATCCTAACCTGATATGGCAATATACCTCTCCAAAACATACTACTTTGTTCAGGTGTTACTCTTTAATGTCTGCAGAACACCTTGTAGGTGACTAGAGAAGACTGTGATGTAATCATGGAAGTGTGGTTAGTTTACAGAAAGTCATACCTTCCTTAGTAAGTACAGCAACATTTCTATGTGGTTAAAACTCATGAGAAACAAGCAACTGGTTGTTCTTTCTACTGTCGATGAGTCATCATCTTCTTAGGTAAAAGAAAAGAGAGAGAAAGAAAGTAAGGGAAAGAAAAGAAGTGTAGTAAACAGAGTTGTTTGCCCAGCCCTCTATTCTATTTTCTAGAAACTTCAGTCTACTGCCTTCTCACAGGTAGCTCCCATATACATCTTCACTTTAGTTCAGAATGACTCCATTCTTTAGCCAGAATTTGTTTGGTTCAGCCATGGTGAACCCCCTGAATCAACACGGCCACCCAAAGTCTTCTCCTAACATTTAAAGAACAGGACCTGAGCAAAAAAGTCTCTTGACAGCTGTAACTGTAGAGCCTAAAACTCGGGAGCTAGACAGAGCCATTTTCCCACCACGCCATGGGGAGAAGTCAGAGTGCTCAGATAGGCATAAAAGTCAAGTCACCTAGACAAGCAGAAACAAAGACCAAAGAGGATGTTGTCAGTATTTAAATCTTTGATAGTGGTTCTTTCTGAGGGCCAGTTGCTCCTTCTCATGTCACTGTTCCATTGTTCAATCTTTTCTTAAATTGTATAATCTCACAGATTTGCAAGTTAGTTGGCACTTAGTTTCTTCACAGGTACCATGAAGAATCAGAAATAAATGGCTACCACATATTAAGTATCTCAATATATGCTAGGGACTGTGCCAGGCACCTTCCAAACTTTCCAATGCTCACAGACCTCCCAGGATACAGATGTTACTCTCCAGATTTTACAAGCAGAGAAACTGAGTGACAGAGATTAAGTTGTCCAAGGTTTTACTGTAAGAATTCATGAAGACAAGGTTGAGTTATGCTTCTTATAATACTAGGTTGGATAAAATCTATGGACTACTGACAGGTATAAGATTAAAAACAAAACAAAACAAAATAGAAACAAAATTTTTAGAGTTAGCATACTGGTATAAACAGCACTGGAAAATAATGGTATCAAAAGATTTGAATGAGGTCGTTTTATAGCTAAAATTTTGTCAGTAACTCATAACAATAAATGGGTGGTAAAAAAATAAAATAAAATAAAGGCCTGAGTATGAATACATCCCTGTGGGTGCACTGTTCTTTGAGGAGGCTATTTTGTGGGTCAGTCTGAAAACCTAACCACCATTTCCTACAGAAAAATGTATTTTTTATGTCCAAGCTATTGATTAACAAGTGAATGTTAGAACACAACTTCTTTGAAACTTGGGGACTTACTGTATTAATAATGTTCAGTTTGATGGAATATTTAGAATTATAGAACCATTTCTTCAAAGTACTTCTAGGTACTGAAGGTAGAGATTTTTTTTTCCTAATAAAAAAAGTAATTTTTTTGAAATGAAATATTTATTGGTGACTTTATTTAGTCCATAAAATATGTTATTTAAAAAATTTGACTAAATATAAAACTCAACTAGAAGTCCTGGACTATAAAGCCTGACATATGTGGCTAAAAGTCTCTGGAAAAGTCTCAAATACCAAAGCTAAAAGTTTCAATACCATTACTGGAAAAGTGAGAGCAAATAAAGATAAATGTAGAATTTATTAGTGGAATCTGATATATCTGGAAAGTTTCAACATTTCAACTCTCTGTCCACATTTCAGTGAAGAGCTGGTGTTGGGCCATATATCTATTCCTTCCCTTTGGGATTCATTATTTGTTAATAGTCTTTGCAGGAATCAGTTGTGCATGTGTTGCATTTGTGTTATGCCAAATCAATAAAATGCAACACGAGATTGCACATGTGAGTAATTTTCCAATCAGGTGTATTGCATAGATGTGCTGTGTGCCCTAGGTTTATAATCTTACTTTTCAATTTACAGTCTAGGCTGGAATCTAACAGACAAGTAATATTTCCAATGGTGCCTATGTAGAAATGACAAGTTTTCACTCTGGATGCCAGAAGCTATGCACAAAAGCATGTCTTACTTATCCAACCATACACTCTGACAGACAAACATAACCTTATTCAACGTTGCCTTATTTTTTAGCATAAGGCAACATGACAGAAAAATGTCCTGTTGAATCAATTCATATCTTGATTTATTTGAAGCCCTCAATGATGTACATGTCAATATGTCCCAAGGAACCAAACACAATGAAACATTAAATGGGATCTTGTCATTGTTCACACACTTTCAGCACCCGGCTTGGCCCCCAAGTGCCCAAACCATTCTCAGTTAGTTTAGCACCTCTACATTATGTAATGTTTTATTTGATGCCTCCTTTTGTCACATCTTGTCCTAAGCTGCCCACAATGGATCACTGACTTAAACATATAGAAGAAGAAATGTAACTGACAATTAATCTTATGCAGTTCACAGCACAAACACAAAAAAAGTTTCACAACTCTGATCAGCAACAATCAATATATGTCATACACAATCATCGGTCAGTCTCACAACAGTGTTGGTACTTTGTGATTCAGTTTTCTCTGGGCTCTCATGTTTTCCCCAGAGGGTTTTCTTCCTATTATTTTCCTGCATTTTCCTTTTATTCCCCTCTATCACCACCACTGTACTGTCCTAAAAATGTGTTCTTCTATACGTTGTCTACAAATTTCATTCTGTAGCATGAATTGAACTAACATCTCCATTTTAGTAGTCTTTTGATCACTTTAGTCATGTTTTCCAATCTACTACCTCAAACTTTCTCTTAAAATATTTGCTCTGGATATTCCAGGGACTCAGAATAAACACAAGAAAAATCTAGATTTTTACCCTTTTTGGTAAATTCACCTTCTTTTTAATTTTCATTCTTCCTAACACATTTTCTTGTTTTTCTGTTTGTTAATTTCTGCATCATCTTCTCCCTCAACACATTTATTTCTGATTCTGCCCTACAGCCAATAATAGAGAAAAAAAAAAAACTAGTTTATGCTACTAAGTTGAGGAGAGTAAAAGTTAATACAAAGGAACTTCAAAAAGTTTGTAGAAAAATGAAATAAAGGATAAAAATTAAAAATATAAACTTTATTTCTCAGCGTAAGTTCCAGCAAGTTCAAGACACTTTTGTAAGTGATGATACCAGACATTTAGTCCATCTCTAAAGAACTGAGGGTCCTGGAAATTTCAGCATTTCCATGCAGTCTTTTTTATATTATTAATTGAAGAAAAATGAGATTTTTTTAAGATTAGGAAACAAAAATAATAATAATTCGGAGGAGCCAAATCAGAACTGTAAGGTGGATGCCTAATGGTTTCCCATCAAAACTCTCACAAAATGGCCCTTCTTTGACGAGAGGAATGAGCAGGAGCATTGTCGTGGTGAAGGACTCTTTGGTGAAGTTTTCCTGGTGTTTTTCTGCTGAAGTGTTGGCTAACTTTCTCAAAACACTTCGTAATAAGCAGATGTTATAATTCTTTGGCCCTTCAGAAAGTCAACAAGCAAAATGCCTTGAGCATCTAAAAAACTACTGTCATGACCTTTGCTCTTGACCTATCCACTTTTGCTTTGACTGGACCACTTCCATTTCTTTTCAGCCATTGCTTTGATTGTGCTTTGTCTTCAGGATTGTATTGGTAAAGCCATGTTTTGCATCCTGTTACAATTCTACAAAGAAATGCTTCAGAAGCTTGATCCCACTTGTTTAAAATTTTCCCACTTGTTTATAAATTTTGGTACCCATTGAGCAGAAAGTTCGCTCAACTGTAATTTTTCAGTCAGGAGTTGTGTAAGCTGAACCAATTGTGATGTGTATGGTGTTGGCCATTGTTTCTTCTGTTAATTGTCAATCCTCTTCAATTAGGGTACGAGCAAAATTAACTTTCTTCCTTACAAATTGATGTGGATGGTCTGACTCCGCTGGCTTTATCTTCAACATCATCTTGTCCCTCCTTAAAATGAGTTCTCCATTTGTAAACTGCTGATTTCTCTGGGGCATTGTTTCCATATGCTTTTTGTAAAGCATCGGTGATTTTACCGTTCTTTCACTAGAGCGTCACCATAAATCTAATGTTTACTCTTGCTTCAATTTTAGCAGTATTTATGTTGCTCCAATAGGGGCTCTTTCCAAACCGATGTCTTATCCTTCCTAGTGCCTCGAAGTAGATTCTGTTCAGAAATGTTATACCAAGTTAGTATGAGTTTATTTTGGTGCAAAACATTTTTGAAAACCATGCATTTTTCTTTTCATAACATACATTTTCCATGAGCTTTCTGAAGACCCCTCATACAAATTAAAGTTCTAATAAAATACAAATATAACTGGGTTGTCAATGTGATATTTAGTAAGGGTAACTCTCTTCAATGAATAGATAATTTTAATGTACAACTACCGTATCAATATTTTAAGTAACTTCTATGTAGTGTTTGAAGGTTCTAGCAAAGTTTGAGCTTATTCCCACATGCTCCATTATTCTCCACTATTTTCTACTCTTGCAAGTTTTATATTTATGCTACCTGCCTACCCAGGAAGGAATCTGCAATAACAGCATTTGTTTTCCATAGTTGGTAGGTAAATTTTATTTCAGTTCCTCCTCAAATTTCGAGATTAAAACAAATTCCCATATTCTAAAATGCATTAAGGACTTTACAGATGGTGTACCAGTCATCCAAAACATTGCCTCCAATATTACAACATTCCCAGCATTTCATCTCAGTCTTCTTTAAGATGTCAAAATCACTTGCTCTATTATTCTTCCACAAAATTATCTTACAAAGATTCCTTAGCCAGCTTCTTATAATTCTAGTCCTTACTCTCACCTGCAGGGTATTATTGAGAAAATCATGTGACAAATTTCCTTAGGCCACAAATTTGAACCACAGAGAACAGCAAGGACACTTGATTTGATTGAACTGTCCCACCGGTGGAGAAGATACTTGTGTGATTGGCTCTTCCTGAGATCAGCAATGTGCTTTTGACTCTATATAGTACCTGTTAATGGGGAAGTGACTCATCCTTTTCCAATGCATTTAACCCTGTTCACAGAGACCATTTTCACAGATGTATTCTAAGGATTAGAGGTAATGAAGCTAGAGACCTCTAAGTATCTTGCAAAAAAGTTAGCTTTTAAGTTTAAGGCATTATCATTTTAGTTCATATTAAATTCAAGCAGCTCATCTTTGCCTTCAGGGCTATGTAGCTGCCTGTGCACTTCCAAATCTCAGCTATCAAACACATTTCTAAAATACTCAATATAAACATTAAAGCAGTATGTTACCAAGGATTTTCAACACCCACTGCAGATATTTGATAAGTCCAATCTTACCTCTGTACTGCAGAAAAATGCAGTTGAAAAGTCATATTTTGCATTTATATAGTATTTTTTATTTTCAAAGACATAACTGATCAATTGCTTTATTATATAGTAGTCACATGGCATGTGAGGGTTGTAGAGACACTTATCAGTTAAGCCTTACACCTCAAAAGTGAGTAGTTCACCGACTTTTTTTTTTTTTTAGTTGAGTACAAATGAAATTCTGCCATGCACAGAGAAATGATTACTGCCAAACAAGGTTTTTGGCTTTCTTCTTTTATATCCAATCTATTAAATTCACAGTATGCAAGATATCCTGTGTACCTAAGTGCAATAAAATTAATTTTGTATTCTATTCCAAAAAGATGCATTGTGCTTGAGATGCATCGTGGCTTTCACATGACTAAAGTCCTTCCACAAATGGAGATTTAACTTGTATTTTCAGTTGCCACCCATAAGCCAATAACTCCCTTTCAAAAATCTTTCATACTGAAAACAGTTTGCCTAGAGGAAATATTTGTTGTTGTAGTTTCATTTCATTTTGTTTTGTTTTTCAGGCAGGTCAATATCATTCAGAACCAAGTATGGTGAAGATAGTACTTGATTCAGCTAGATAACACCACCGAGGATCAAAAATGTGATGCCAACCATTGGTATTGATTTCATATATGATCCCAGCACAAGCTCTCGAGAGGACCTCTAAGTTCTCTTCCAACCTTAAACTTTATTTATCTCTGAGTTGATACTTGGGTCATAGGCTCTCCCACTTTAAGTTAAAGACATATTAAAAATTCATGAACCTAGGTCCATGCTAGATGAAGTATATTTGAACATAATATACAATCCCTGGCCACAAAGACCTTATTTTTCCACATCATGCAAACAAAACCTACCCCCCTCCCCGCACAAAAAAAAATCTTTTAAAGAGTTGATTAGAAAGTAAGAAGAGATAATTAAGAAGAATACAATTTTTTTTTTTTTTTTTTGGTGGCTGGCTGGTAAGTGGATCTGAACCCTTGACCTTGGTGTTACCAGCACCACACTCTCCCAAATGAGCTAACCAGCCAGCCCCTTAGAAGGATACTAATTTTGTACTGAAAGCACTAAATGCAGAAGGCATATATGGGGGGAGAGGAACAAGGCAGGGGTCACACATTGGCTAGAATTATCAGAAAAGCTTCAGAAATGTAGTGACATGAATTAAGCCTTGGATAGATGGGCTAAAGAGAGGTTGGGAGGAAAGGAAAAGAAATCTTCCAGATGGGAAAACAGCATGAGCAAAGGACAAGAGTAGGAGTATTCCCTAAATGTTATTTCAAGTTCCCCTTCTTAGAAGCCAACAATGGTTCCCAATTATCCCTTGAATATAATTAAGACTCCTAATCACATGCTTCAAAGCTGCAACTACCCCATCCCTTAGATTCCTCAGTTAATACTTCAGTGAGGCATATCAACTTAATATACTCTACACAGAACTTGTGTTCACCCCTCTACAACTTCTGCAATTTTTATGTTTTCTCCTAAGGCATTTGCTCTGAAGCACCACAACCTGTTCAGGCCATACTTCAAAAATGGTTTAAACTCAAGTCTTTCTGCCTTTGGCTCCTTTCACTAACCACGCTTGGCTCTGGTCTCTCATATACAAACTATAATTAGTCGTGTATATATGTTTCTCATGCTTTTCTATCTTTTTTAAAAATGTATGCTTCACTGTGGTTTTATTCTGACATGCATTTGATGCTACTGTAAACAGAAGCATACACTATGTCCTTTGTTAACCAGATTAGATCATGAGGTCCCTGAACCATTTGTGTGCTAGCAGTCTCTACGGAATCTAGAATCATGGGCTTTCATCACATACTGCAGATATTCATTCACCAAATATTTATTGATAACTGTGAGCAAAGCACTACAGAAATTTGCAGTACATATTATTTGGACCACAAAAAGGTTTCAACTCAGTGAGAAACCAAACAGTAATTCAGGCAGCATGCGAAAAATGCCACATAAGGTAATTTCAAGAGCTGAGAGCTTATTTCTAGATGTGATAATCAGAGTTGGGTTCATGAATAAGGATTTATCTGAGCAGGAAAAAAAATTTATATATATATATATATAATGCCTAGAAGTGAGAGGAGGTGGCATTCCAGGAATGAGAAACAGAAAGCGCAGAGGTATGGAATATATAAGTCATGACGGAGTAAGAGCAGCCGCATTTAGTTAGAGCACAGACTTTGTGAATATGTTATAGCATAATATTTTACACAAGCCACTGACCTAGAGCCATGCCAGAACCATTATTTAGTTTTATTTTATTATTTTAAGTGTCACCTGTAAAATGTGTTCACTCGGTAAGGATTCTGGAGTCCTGCCTCCACTCTTGGCTGCCAATAGTTAAATGATTAATATTTGGAAAGTTCTAAGGGTCACTTTCTTCAAATATAAATGAAAGATTACAACTGTCCAATTTCTTTAAACCTTCCAATATTTCCTACCTTAACATTCTGTTCATTCTTTTGTGACACTAATCACCATTTATTTTATTTGTATTTACTTATCTCATGCCCATTCTCCATAAATAGAAAGTGGGCTCCATGAGGGTAAGAGCTCATGTCTATCCTCTCCACCACTGTAACCCCAATATCTAATTTACTGGGGGATATACTTTGAAAATTATTAAAGTGCTTTGCTAGTTTGCATTTGTGAGAGCAAGATTTTTATTGTCATTCACCCAAGGTACCTAATTGAATGGGGAAAGGTAGAATGGGAGGATTAGGATTTGTTACAGATGAAATGCAAAGGAAAAAAAAATTAAGATAAAATTCAGCCTTTGATATTTAAAATATGATTTTGTAGCACACGTGAGCCTAGCAAACCAGGTCATTATTTTGAGAAACATTGTCAAAATCCCTTCAGCTCCCCATTTAGGGTGACATTTGGCAGTGCAGACAGGCAGAGGCTGGGGGTCAAAAGTCACTATCCCCTTTCTGGCCCTAGAGAATATTGGAAGGAGGGAAAAAGGGTAGAGAGCCATTCCAGCCGGTGTGTGTCCTAACTTTCCCAGATTTGTCCAAGAGATTAGGGGGCATCAGAGAGGTGGTAGGAATGTCATGAGCAGATTGGGGCTGACTCCTCCACTACTCGTCTCCATAAATTCAGGAGGAAGTCTCCTTACAGGACACCCCATACCATCCTGTGACAAAGCTCAATCTCATACCCTTAGAAGCAGAAGTAGCCAGAGTCAGAGAAAGGCTCCTGGCCACACTGCAAACACAATCCCGTGTGGCCAGGATGTTGAACTGAGAACAAGCAGGCCTGCGATGTGGTCCATCAGGATAATCTAGAGGAATCTAGATTAGGCTGCAAGTGACTCAGGGCAGAAACTAGGGCTTGACTTTCATGAAGCAAAATGGGGCCAAGGCAGCCAGTTAGAGGAGATCAGAGTCTATGAGAGCAGGACATAAATCATATTACCTGCAGATGTCATTCATAAATAATGGGTACGCACAAACAGAAACTGTGACAACAAGATGCTGAAACAGAAAAACTCAACTTTTCTCCACAATTTCACATGTAAACCCCTCCCAAATACTCTCTGACATCATTTCAGGGAGAGAGAAGGTAGAAGGAGATTATTTCAGAAATTAGGAATTTTGTCCAGGAGATTTTGAAGACTAATTTTGAATGCTTACTATAAGGACTGTTTATTTTATCATATTTTACCTAAACTTGAAAACAGATTGTATACTTAGTTAATTTTTAACCAACAGAGGAAGGCAAGATTAGTTTTCCTACATGTCCAGTCAGAGTAAGTTAGACAACGTTTCTCGCCTACAATATCTTTTTTTTTAAGCCAGTCAAATTTAGCAGTATACCAACTTTAGTGACACTAATATTAATAAATTCTGATAACCCACTACCATCTAATCAGCCCACAATATTTTTAATAACATAGTGCCTGGCATATGTTTAGTGTTCAATAAACAGCTTTATTTTAATGACTGAAGCAATTAAAGGGCTCTCTAAACAGCTACAATTCCAGCTATATTCTTTGATTCCAGTATATTGCTATGATTAAAAAGGAAATGTGAATGACCTTTTTAGTCGCTCTCTACTGCCCAGCCATGCAGCCCTCAGAGGAATGCAAAGTCCTAAGAAAACAGCATTGTTTTTGCAGACCAAAACTCAAAGCCTAATGAATCATTAAGTTTGTCTAAGCTTATTTAAACTTTCTACCCCAGGAGAGCAAATGAAATAAGAGGATTCCATTGCTTTCTCAGGAACTATTAACAAATCCTTTTGTCAGTATTTAAAGAAATCTCCATAATAGAATAGATAACATGCATAACTGGCTTAACAGTTTACAAAGCATGTTCATATACACTATACTATGGGTCTCATGAGCAGGAAGAACATGTAGAATCATTTAATATTTGAAGAAAATGGCTTTGAAAAGTCAAGGCATATGGCCAGCAGGATCTCACTCAGACTTATTCTAGGTCTGCAACCCTATTGAATACATACATTTCTATATGTAAACTGCAGAGTGTACATAATATCAGGCATCTTAGGCATTACTGTGTCTTATTATTAACTTTCTATTTGTTGTCAACCTTTCTTAGAGAACAAATATTTCCTAAAATTTAACCAAGATTTATAAACCTGGTACACTAGTATACAGCAACAATTCTTGCCTGCAGTGGTCATGTCCCCTAGAGTGTTTTTTTGTTTGTTTGCTTGCTTTTTAATTCGGGAGGCTCTTTCATTTATCATCAGGCACTGCTTGCTAGCTGCTCTGCATTCAAGGAACAGTCCTGTAGAGTGCATGACCCTACATCTCACATGACTTTCAAATACCCTGCTGGACATATATACACAGGTGAAACAACTGTGTATAATTATCTGGGCCCTTAATCTAAGTCCCTTTTACATATCAATATTTAAACATTTTCTTTGTCACTCTTTAATATAAATATTCTCCAAAAATACAATTATTTTATAAATCTTTAAGTTTTTATTTATTTTATAAATTTTTATTTTATTTTTCGGAACTTTGTCAAGAGTCAGTAACCATTTAGGAAAATCAGGTGACTGACAGAAGAGCTGTTCCTGGCATTTGAGTCCCCAGCACAGCACAACTATATCTGCATTTTAGCCATCCTATCTTAGTGATTCTGTGTATAGGTATGAGCATCTGGCCACTTCACCTATCTTCTAGTGAAGCCATACCCACACATTTACATAATAAAGTATATATAATTTAAAAATTACTTCTAAAAATTGCATGCGTGGGTAGAGAATATCATCTTTTAGCTTCATTTTAATAAAAAGTGCATTACAGAAGATTTTATACAAAGGAATTATTGGGTCTTTCATATTGAGAACCACAGTTTCAGGGGACTCTGCTATGGTTCTACAAACATATGGTTAAATCTAAATCTGAAGCAATCAACCTGATCGTGGATTCTATTTGGAGTCTCTTTAAAACCTAAGATGCATAGACTACCACTGACCCCATGCTGTACATTTTGCCATCCACAATAACCACTCTTCCTGGGTACACATCACTATACCACACACACAATTCAGATTTCAATTTCATATGATGTCTTCAAGTGTCTATTTACATGCAGGATGTTGGGGTGGGTTACTGATCCTGTCCATATGTCTGGGAGAAGCAAGCATCAGCATATCTATCATTACAAGTTGGCAAAAATTTACATAGAAATGAAAATAAAAGTTAGACGTACTAGAAATCCCCTGAAAGCACAGTTTGATTAGATCACCAAGAAATGTCATTTCTCTCCTTTTCTTCCCCTTAGATTCAGCCCCAGAATTCAAAAACTTTGATACAGTAATTCTGATTTAAAGAGAAGTGCAAGAAAATAAAATAATACTAGAACCCCTTTTAAAAAAGAAAAACCAAAAAGAGAGAGAGACAGTAAAAGAAACTTTAAAGTTGGGGTTATTTTGTTTTTGTTCTTGATTTTTTTTTAAGCCAAATATTTTGTGTTCATTTCCTCCTCTTAGTACAAATATTAAGAGAACTCTGAATTCAGCAACTCAAGAATGAGTTAAAATTTCTCGAGTTCCACCATTACCTCAGTATTGCTCGAGTTATGCTATGAAAAATCAAATGTGTACTGTGACCAAAAGAACAAGTTTTGGCCTTGGGTTTTAGCTCGATGTACTTCCTTATAAAATGTGATGAAATTTGGAAATAGCCTTCTAGTCATTAGCCACATCTCTAAGTGAGCGTGTTCAGAGATAGTTAGAATCTGCCATGCCCCTTTTTCTCCCTCTTCCCCTTGCCCTACTCATAGCTCGACACAGCCCACCTATCCCCCCAACACCCTCTTCCCCACTGTCTCATGAGCTATGAGTTCAGGTTTTGAACCTCTCAACCAAGTGAGAGGAGTATTAATTTTATTAATTGTGTGACGACACCCGAGGTTAAGGAATAGTAAATGATCTGTCCATGCTCACATTAAACCCTCTCATCATGATTACCTTTTTGACACGGCATATATAGAATGTCCTAGTCCCTGCTTCAGTCACACAGGATCGCCCAATCTTGATACTTTTAGGCTGTTTTATGAAATTTCCTGGATTTGAGTCCTTACCTGATACGTCTATCTTCCTGCCCTATCGGCTTAGAGCTGCTCACCTTGAATCACTGACTTCCAGCTGAACTTTGATAATACAACCCTAATATCCTCTTTTCTTCAAGTTTGATGACTGCCTGACAGCCCTTGTTCCGTGCAGGGTTGAGAAGCAAGATATAGTAATAACTATTAACTTAAGTCCTCAAAAATCACCCAGCATTTTTGTTTGGGTAGATATATTGGGAGCATTTTTATTACAGTGTTTAAGACACTTCAAATTATTTATGCATTTAAAACACATTTAGCACTTAATTTTCATAAGGTATTAGTAAACTTAACCCCTCATAGGTCATAAAACCTGGGAATATGTCTTAAGTATACATAAAAAATGATTCAAATCTGTTCTCCTCTTGTCCACAGGGCTGTTAATGATTTTGCCTCATAATTAGTAATTACCAATAAGCTTCATTTTGACTCTATTATAATAGTAGGAGCAACTTATTTAAATTGATTTTCAACTGGAACAACTACTAGGTTCCCTGTAATTATCTTTAATGTAACACAAACCATCCATTATTAAATGAGTTTCCATTATTAAAGAGAAAGACCATTAAAAGCTCTAATAATGAGGGTTAATATCACAGTAAGAATCATCTGGTGCCTCACTGGGGCATAGAGGATTAAAATGGTGGCACAAATTAAATTCTATCCATATGAAATAATAATACCTACAACACAAAAGAACCTTATTAAAAACAATAATTTCTGAATCATCAGATGTAGGGCAAGGATTATTTACCTTTAAAGACTTTTGGAATAACATTCCATTGTTCATTTATTAAGTTTTAGAATAGCTTAGTTATGATTTTAACTGCTACAGCCAGGAAAATACTAAACTGAGATGAATATAGAGTCAAACTAACATAAAACTTTCAAATTTCAAATATCTTCATCACGACACACTTCATGTAAATTCTCAATATGCAATTTTAAAACAAACAAATAAGCAAACAGTAAACTAATTCAGTGACTGACACTTCCAATATGCTATAACTTGGGCATCACATGAGCTCACAGGTCTAGTGGGACCTTTAGCACATTTTAAAAATTGAGTTCTTTGGACAGCACAAGCATGTTTTCCTTTGGTCTAGTTCTTCAAAGCCCTGATGTGTTGAAAGCTAATGGCCTGTAACTAAATGATAGTGATCAATGTCTTTTACATCTATTACTCAGGTACCCCTCAGACTCACACCATCATGAAGACATGGAAAGCACAATATGTAATTCTGACTTTGAACCCTCACATCGATCCTTGCCAAGTGTGCTTCATCTACTTCCTTACATCAAAGTGAAAAGGTCCTGTAGGGGCACAACCGTCTATCAAAAAACATGTTCCTGGAAATTTGTATAGAAATGAAGTCTTTACCCTTGGATGGGAAGGATTAACATCATGGAATGTCCATTCTACCCAAAGCAATCTACAGATTTAATACAATCCCCATCAAAATACCAATGACACTCTTCACAGAAATAGAAAAGCAATACAAACATTCACATGGAACAACAAAAGACCCTGAGAGCCAAAGATTCCTGAACAACAACAACAACAACAACAACAACAACAACAAGAAAAAGCTGGAGGCATAACCCTTCAAATTATATTACAAAGCTATTGTAACCAAAACAGCATGGTACTGGCACAAAAACAGACACTCATACCAATGGAACAAAATAGAAAACCTGGGCATCAACCCACATACTTACAGCCAACTGATCTTTGACAAAGGCAGCAAGAACATGTATTGGGGAAAAGACTGCCTCTGCAATAAATGGTGTTGGGAAATTGGACATCCATATGCAGAAAAATGAGACTGGACCTGTACCTCTCACCATATACCAAAATCAACTCAAAATGGATTAAAGACTTAAATGTAAGACCTGAAACCATAAAATTACTTAAGGAAAATATAAGGGAAACACTTCAGATAATAGGACTGGGCAAAGACTTTATGAGTAAGACCCCAAAAGTATAGGCAACAAAAGAAAAAATAAGTAAATGGAATTATATCAAACCAAAAAGCTTCTGCACAGCAAAGGAAACAATCACCAGAGTGAAAAGACAACCTATGGAATGGGAGAAAATATTTGCAAACTACATTCAACAGGGGATTAATATCTAGAATAAACAAAGAACTCAAACAACTATGCAGTAAAAACCAAATAATCCAATCAAAAAATGGGCAAATTAGATAAATAAACATTTTTCAAAGGAAGACATACAAATGGCCAAAATGTACATGAAAAAATGTTCAGCATCACCAGTCATCAGAGAAATGCAATTCAAAACCACATTGAGATATCTTCTCACCCCATTTAGAACAGCCATTATTTAAAAGACAGAGAATAAAAAATGCTGGCAAGGATGTGGGGAAAGGGAAACACTTCTACGCTGTTGGTAAGACTATAAATTAGCATAGCCATTATGAAGAACAGTATGGAGGTTCCTCAAACAACTGCAGATAGAAGCTACCATATGATCCAGCAATCCCACTAGGGTATATATCCAAAGGAATGGAAATCATCATGTTGAAGGGATACCTGCACTCCTATGTTCATTGCAGCTCTTTTACAATAGCCAAAACATGGAACCAACCTGAGTGTCCATCGACGGATGACTAGGTAAAGAAAATGTGGTACATATACACAATGGAATACTACTCAGCCATAAAAAAAGAATGAAATTCTGCCATTTGCAGCAACATGGATGAGTCTGGAGAAAATTATATTAAGTGAAATAAGCCAGGCAAAGAAACAGAAATACCACCACATGTTCTCACTCATAACTGGCTGCTAGGAAGGAAGCAAGGGAGGGAGGGAATGAGAGAGGGATGCAGGGAAGGAGGGAAGAAAGAAGGAGGGAAGAAGAAAGGAATGAAGGCAAGAAAGAAAGAAAAGACCACAATAATACATTGAACTTTCAGAAGGAGAGAACAAACCTAAGGATACTAGAGATGGCGGGGGGGGGAAGAAGGGGGTTTGGGAAGTGATAGATTGGGCCAAGGGCATAAAGTAATATCACAATTTGTAAGAATGAATATGCTAATAATATGAAAAAAGAAATGAAGTCTTTAAAAATAAAATCGTATCTTGATTGCACTAAAAAAGAGTTATATTTAAAAAGACATCTTGTGCCTTGAAAAGCAAAGAATTATTTTGAAAAGTTAATCATCATTCCAAATTTTTTTCTGTTTTAGCAAGTTTGAATTTCAATACACTAAATAAAACAGTTTACACTTGTTACATATGATTAAGTAATAATAATAATATATTTGCATAGTATGATAAAAAAAAATAAAAACCACTAGCTTTGGAATGAGTTGGATCGGGGTTAAAAATCAAGCCCAACAACCACTTACTAACATGTATCCTTATCCTCTGTTTTCTCATCTGCAAAATGGTGATAATATGCATCTCTTAGGGTTGAAATGATGATTAAATTTGAAAACCTATGCAAAGCACAAAGCATAATATCTGACACACCCTTCCCAACTTTACAGTTTATCCTGTGCCTTCATATACATTATCTTATTTGATCATATCAAACAGGTGAGGGGGATTACTTGTGTTTTAATTGGGTGAATGGGACCTGAGAGATGAAGTTAGTGATTTGCTCATAGTAAGTGATTAACCTGAAATTAAGTAATTACGTTTTCTTATTACCATGAAAATAGGGAGTGAAAAAAACAGGGTAAGGAAATCATATTTTGAGTTACTACTTCTAGGTTATCAAATCCAGTCTTTTTTCTAATTTACACGTCTCAGCAAGGGATAGTACCCTGTCATTTTGAGATCCTCCAATTTGGAGTCAATTCCACATCCTCAGTAGTGACAGGCTGAGGAAAGCTTAGTGGAATCTGGGGAAATTTCAACTCTATTTCCCAGAAAGATGCTGCTAGCACTCAATAAACATAGCGTTTTCAAACACAAAGTGCATGAAGCAGTATTAAAGTCAAGCGGGGCAGGGAGGGGTAAGAGAAGGAAAACTTGAAACGTGTAGGAATGGTAATTTCCTCCACTGGGAACACAAAGGGACAAAAATGAAAGAAAAGCAAATCAAATGAAATCTCTGTATTTTAAAAACAGCAAAAAATAGCTACTTATACATCATTTATAAATACATTCCGGCTGCATACTAATACTAAATGGGAAGAAGCAATATTTAAATTAATCTTTGTAAAAGTAACCACAAAAATGCATGCTGTCTACAGAATGCTACATAATAAAAAGCAAAGTTTTAATCTTTGTCAACAGTTGCAAGAGCAGCAACTTATATAGGATGACAATTTAATAAAAATCTCTAAATATTCTTTCATGCTAAAGTAAATTCCTTAAATTACAATAGCTTTGGTGGCTTTCTTCACCTAAAGACATATCTAAATCTGATATGAACCTCAGGTTTCAACATCCATGACTTTCTAGTATATAATTCATTGATACAGCAATTTAAAAGACTTAAGTTCCTAGATATGGAAAACCATGGCTTATGTAGTAATAACTATTGTTATTATGGGTGGGCAGAAACAATGTCATAAAGGGAAGCTTTTAAAGAAAAATTTCAAAATAATATTAATAACAATAGTTATCCATTCTTGAAATCAATATGTCAGCCACTATGTGAAGTGGTACATGTACACTCTCCCATCTAATTCTTTCAAAATCCTCTAGGGTTGGTACTGCTATTATTCTCACCATTTTGAAAATGAGAAAAAAGACCAAAGGGAGTTTAAACATACTGCCCACAGGAAAACACTAGTCAATGGCATAGGTGGATTCAAATAGGTTCTAACAGACTTCACAGCCAACTTTCCTACCAAATAGGGCTTACATCATCACCGGCAGTCTGTGTCTAGAGCTCAAGCCCTCAGTAAGAGCACTAAAAAGCTTCTTTCTTAGAAAATTCCCCACAAAAACAGTACTAGACAGACTGTGCTGATTTCACCCTAAGAGGTAGGGAGTGCAGATGCCAACCTCCAGCACATCTGCCAGGGAGGGTTGGAGAGGCCAAGGATGGATTCATCATGCAGGCTCCAGAGGACTGACTGTCACAAAAATACCTATTTACAATTACTGATAACCACTTGATCTACAGAGATAGATTATTTAGAATGACAGCAAGGAAGCATCAGTGCAAATTCATCCTTGCCTTTCAAGGAGTGAGAACAGCTAAGAGTCAATTATTATCCATCAAAACATCAATCTTCTATTCTTTTTTCATAACCAAACATTGACCATAAAGTCATTTTGTTACTTTGGCTTGGAGCAAACATTTCATGTTTCTATTTCCTTACCGTATTTAAAAAAAAAAAGAAAGAAAAATAGTGCTCAGCATATAAAACAACTTCTGCTTATCTTGCAGGAGAGAAAATGTTTCATATACTGCAATCTGGAGAGTAGACTGAACATATACAAAGTTAACAGTTCAATCCTGTCATCATGCATTTGATGGTCTAACAAATTTCAAATAAAAAAATGTAGCTAAAATTCCTAGTAGTAAACAATAGTTTCTCGAAAAATACAGCTTTAACATGAAGCAAATGGGCAATCTTTAAAATTAATTATTCCAGCTGCTTTTCTTAATGTAGCCTGAAGCAGAAAAAAAACTGACCGTTTCCCATGTCTCAAATTCCAATTCTAAGGCATCAAGTTGCTTAAGTTGGAGCTGAAAAGGGTACATTTACTTCAGTTCTCGGCCCAGAACATTCTTTGACCTGATTTTAGATATCTAAAATAGATATGAAGAACTGAAACAAATAAAATTCAACAACTGAAACAAATAAGTATTTTATCCAGATCTCAAAGTGACTTCGGCTTCTGCACATGTCCCCTAGTGATAGAGGTCTAACTTGAATGTCAACCAATTTCCTTCCCTTCAATTCCTTGTCATTAACACATTTCCAATGTGTGATGGAAGATCACCATTGTCATAAAGTAGTGCTACTGAGAAAACACAAGGATCGTAACCTTGATTCATTTCGCCTCTTGACACTCAGAAAATTTGAATTTAAAATCAATTTAGTTTTTAGAATTTAAAAATTTATCACCTTCATAACAGAGAACATTGTTCTAAAAACTGACTATATTTAAAATTAATCCAAAGATTGCATTATCACCTTTCAATCTTTGCTTTTACTTTTGAATTTTCCATAACTGTAACAGTAGGGACTTATAACTATAGGTTTATTTCTGATCATTCTTAAAATGGTATCTCTTTTTTCAAATTAATACTAAGTTTGCTTTACACAAATAACATTATGAAGGAGCAATATATAAGTAAAATTCCTGAGAAAGGTGCAGTATATTAACATAAATCAGCACAAAGCTCAGCATCTCTTAATGAATTCTTCATGAGTTCTAACTAAAATATGTCCCACCCTATTGTCCATATTACTCCCAGCCTATCACCTCTGCTAAGGAAAAAAACAAAACAAAAAATTTTGAAAACCTCAGTTTTCGTACAGGATAAAATCTTTTCATCCTCATCGTCTTTTCACTCTAGCTTCAAAATATTCGCTATTCCAAAATATTTCCCTCCTACTCCTTCCTCTCTTTTCCTCCAGCCAAAATGTTATACGTCTTTCAAATATTAGTTCAATATTTTCTCTTTTATAGAACATTCCCTGATTTCCCCCAATCATAATTAATTTGTCCCAATCATAATTAATTTTTCCCTGAGCTTGTACTTTCCAAAGAACTTCTGTCATAAAACATGCCATATTATTTAGGATGCAGAGCAGGTTTCCATGTCTCATTCATCCATGGCCAGTGCCTGGTCATGGTCCACACACATTTGGTTCATCAGAGTGGAACAATTACTAAAATTGGATTAAGGGACTATGCCAGGCATTTTCCTTGCTTCTTACCTCAACATTGAGAATATTATGAATCCATTCTTGAAAAAGTCTTTCCTCTCTCAGACCAATATAATTATATCTACTATTCTCTACTCCTCCCTTTAATCATTTCTTCTTTTGACGTCCAGATCATTCTACATTCACAGAAAAAAAATCAGCTCTTGGTTTACAGTCTCCCTCTCTAAGCTAAGTCTTGTAATAATACTGAGTGATTATAAGGCATGGAGATAACCTATCCAATTTTTTAGCCTCTCGGTTTTGTTTTTCTGTCTCCTCCCCTATAATAACATTTATCCCCAAATCATTTCAGCAACCCACTCATATAACCCAAATCTACAGAATATCATATGACTCAGAATTAGTTCTGCCTGTAAAACCTTTAATCTATTTACAGCTCTTTCATTCTCTTATCTTTTTTGAAATCCCGGAACCTCTAATTTCTTGAGCTGTGCATTTCCTGCCAATCTATCAGTTTCTTCCCGTTCTCCTTTTTTACTAGCCCTGTTAAATCACTTGTGTTTTTCTCTTTCCAAAAATCCCAATCAACTCAACAACTTGTCTTTCATCAACTCTAGATCACTTCTAAAACATCCCTGTACATTTTTTTGCATCCAAGCTGCATAACACAGTGCAGTGGAAATCTTTGTACTGACAGACTGGCTCGGTATGAACTGGTGGTTTCCACAGTATCCTCAAACTCAACGACATACCCAAACCAACTCACTTAATTTTCAACTAAGCCCTGCTCCATTTACGATATTCTCCATCCGCTATCAGAACCACCCTACTATTATTACAGACTCTTCAATTCCAATAATGTTATAAAGCAACAAGTTTTACTAAATAACTCTAAAGTCTGCCCCTTTTCTCAATTCCCACTGTCACTGCATTAGTTGAAACTGTTAATATTTCTCACCTAGATTAAGTCTGTGGCCTCCTGACTAGTATTCTGCTTTCAGTTAGTTTTTTCCACATCTATTTTCCCTGTTGGTGCCAAAGGGATAATTCTGAAATTCATATTTAACCACATAGTTCTCCTGTGGGGGGGAGGGGCGTGAATCCAGCCATAAATGGTTTTCTTCACCAAGAGAAGGAAGTCTAACCTGTTGGCTAGTGTACAAGGTGCTATAAATTCTGACCCCAGTGTACCTCTCTAAGCCTCATTTTCAGCTACTTCCTGCACTTCTTTATAATCACCTGAGCAACAATGAACTATTTTTAGTACCCCTGCAACCCACATGACATGGGTCTTTCTATTTGGAATGAACCCCAGCCCCTGTCCTTCTCCTTCAATAAACAAGTCAAGCATCATCTCCTTTGTGAAGCCTGCCCTAGTTTCCCGATGGCTTCATAATAACCATACAAAGTTAAGTTCACCCTTATTCGCACAACCAAGGGCCTTTTCTTTTTTCTTTCTTTCTTTTTTTTTTTTTTTTTTTTTTTTTTCCTTTTCTTTTTGTGAGAACTCAAAGATTTATTACACCGGTAGGCTCAGAGGAGTTCACATTCCAAAGTCTGAGCCCCGACTCCAGGCTTGGAAAGGTTATATAGGTTACACTCTGCCGGGGTTGTAGGTTTCGTTTTCCTGGAATCCACATGGCAGGGGCTAAGCTGATACAAAAGGCGGTCAGTCAGTGTTACAAAAGCAAAACAAAAAGCAAAAAGACAGGTGCAAAACAAAAAGTGGAAGTACAGGTACAGGTTTAAGTTGTTCTGGGCTTGTCCATATCATGTCTACATCATTCGTTTTTTAGGCTTGACCATATCATATCCCCCACTGATGCTCTCTTCTAATTTTTTAAGGGAGCATCACATTCAGGCTCTTTTTGGTAAAGGCAAGGATCGCCAATCCCAGAAAACACAGTCTAACAAATCCTGCAGGGGTCACCCCCTCATCAGATATCCTCAAGCTTCAGCCAGGCGTTGACTGGTCAGCTTCTGGAGTGACCAGGGTAGGGCTGTTGTTCGGTCACCTCTGGAGTCAGGCCTTGAGCGGGCTCGTGGGGTCAGTCTTTATGGTCTAGGGCATTGTGTTGTCCAGTGTGGCTGCCTTTTTGACCCACGCATGGTGGATCCAGGGCATGAGACCTACAACTTTAATAACTGTGGGAGTAATTATAACAACCATGTGGGGCCTGTCCAGACAGGCTGGAGAGGTCTCTTTTTCCAATCTTTGACCTAGACCATATCTCCAGGCTGATGGGGGTGTGCCCAACTCCCTAAAGGGACAGGGGCCTGCTCTAATACTTCCCTTGTGATCTGACAGAGTTTTTCCTAGATCTTGCAATTGTTGGGATAACCTTAGTTCCCCCAGCTATTGGGGATTTCTACAATTGGGGTGGCCTCCCATACACGATTTCATAGGGGGAATACTCCAGATGCCCTGGTGTGCATTGGGCCCAGAGGAAGGCTATAGGTAGCATGTCTACCCAGGGCAGCTTTGTTTCCTGGCATAGCTTAGCTAGAGTGGTCTTGAAGGTCCAATTCATGTGCTCAACTTTCCCTGAACTTTGTGGCCTATATGCCGCGTGGAGTTTCCCCAATTCCTAGCGTCTTGGCCAAAGTCTGAACAATTTCTGACACAAAGGTTGGCCCCTTGTCAGATCCTATAGTTATTGGCAGACGAAGCCTTGCTATGACTTCCTTTAGGAGGGCCCTGGCTACTTCCCGTGCTTGTTCGGTACAGGTTGGCAGAGCCTTGACCCATCCAGTGAAGGAGCAGATTTAAACTAGAATTTATAGCCTCTGCATCATTTTACTTCAGTGAAGTCTACTACTAAGTCCTCGAATGGCGCAGTCCTGGTTGTTGTACACCTGGAGGCGGCTTGGGCCAGTGTTCTTCTGGGCGCATGTTGGACATTGGTAACTGATCTGGACACACAGTGAAGGGAGTCTGGTTATAAAGTAGTATTTGCTCAGTGTGGCTTCAAGAGTTGTTTTTTCCCCAATGGGTCATCTGGTGAGGCCAACTGCTGGGGAGCCAGAAGTCTCTGATCTGGGAGCTTCCACCATCCCTCCTCGGTCTTTCTCCCCCCTTCACTAGCTGCCCATTGAGCTTTTTCCTTTGTGTACCTTGGGTATGGCATGTGTTGTTTCTGGTACCAACATGATTTTGGCAGCATCACCCAAGGCCATAGCAGGCTCTGTTTGGGCAGCTGCTCTCCTGGCCATTTGGTCTGCTACCCAGTTTCCTTTAATGATTTTGTCAGTCCCTTTCTGGTGTCTTTTGCAGTGTATGATGGTCATTTGAATTGGCTACCACACTGCTTCAAGCAGTTGGAGGATCTCTTCTTTGTTCTTAATTGTCTTTCCCCCTACCAACAGCAGCCCCCTTTCCTTATGTATGGCCCCATGGACGTGTAAGGTGGTGATTGCATACTTAGAACTTGTTTCCCCTTCGAGTATCTAAGTGCTTGGATTAGTGCCCACAGTTCTACTCTCTGAGCTGACCAACCTTGAGGCAGAGGCTTTGCCTCTATAACTTTTTCATGAGTAGTTACTGTGTATCTGGCTCTTTGTTGTCCTTCCTGGACGTAGCTGCTCCCCTGAACAGTTCTATGTCTGGGTCAGTCAAGGGCAGGTCTGTCAGATCAGACCTGCTGGAGTATACCTCATCCATTAGTTCTTTGCAGTTATGGTCCAGGGAGCTGGATTTGGCTGGTAGCATGCCTGGGTTCATAGTCCGCACTGTTTCAAGGCACACCTGGGGATTCTCACAGAGCAGCCCTTGATAATGAGCCATCCTGGAGTTGGTCAACCATTTGTACCCCCAACTGTCCATCAGGGCGGTCACTGCATGTGGGACCTTTACGTTGAAGTTTTGTCCCAAGGTGAGTTTGTACATCTCCTGAATTAGGGTGACTGTGGCTGCCAGTGTTTGCAAGCAGGTGGCCAGCCAGCTGCCACAGTGTCTAGTTGCTTGGACAAGTATGTCACTGGCCTTTGCCAAGGTCCTACAGTCTGGGACTCCCAAAGTCATGTGATTTTTTTAACAAACAAAGAGATTGAAGTCCCAGGTCACATCAAGTATTCCTAGGGTGGGGACCGGGACCAGCAGGGCCTTTATTTCTGAGAAGGCCCACTCTTGTTCAGATCCCCATACTAAGGGCTCCTTTTCAGGCCAAGGGCCTTTTGTTTTTCCTTTACTGTTGTGTGTCCTAATCATTTCTTACATACCCCTCTTGCCAGTCTGTGTTTCTTAAAAGCAGGAACCATGTCATATTCATCTTCATTTTCCCAGTACACAGAATAAATCCTGGTAAACAGCAAGCATTTAATATATTTTTGTTGAGCACCTGTATAAGAGACTCTGTGAGAATGAACTGCTATTGTCACGTTAGAGGCCTGTGGGCACTCAGGTTGACTAGATGTATTCAATTCAAAAGTTGTTTCAATAGCTGATACCATAAGTGTTTCCACATGAAGCAAGATAAGGAACAAATGGAGCAAATTACACATACACAATCCCACACACAGAACTGGATAGAAATAAAAACATTTGCGCCAGAAACTGTAGATAACTCAAAATTAAATTATATGACACTAGGACTTTTTTTTTTTCCAGTCCGAAAACAGCTACTTG
This sequence comes from Cynocephalus volans, assembly GCF_027409185.1. Classification (NCBI taxonomy): domain Eukaryota; kingdom Metazoa; phylum Chordata; class Mammalia; order Dermoptera; family Cynocephalidae; genus Cynocephalus; species Cynocephalus volans. The sequence goes on along the minus strand of NC_084460.1, from coordinate 98,381,111 downwards.
GTGTCATAGAATAAATAGGTCTGCGCTGTCAGTCCTCAAACTTAATCCCATATCCACTATTTTTGTATGCCTTTCAGTCAATTCCTTAATGTTTCCAAAGTTTGATTTCTGTACCTACCAAATTTGGACATTAATACACAATGCAGGGAGGACTGTTATGGAAATTATGAGCGTCCTTAACACACAGTACATGGTTGATTGTAGATAGTCTATTTATGGTAGTTCTTTTTCACATGGAGCTACATATTTTTATACCTGTATGTATATGTATCTCAATATTTATTTACCTATTGATCTATACGTATATAGATATAGATCTATTTCTGTGTCAATTTTTTTAAATGCATGTTTAGAATGCATAAGCTTCATAGATTGGTTATAAAATTATCAATTCTACATAGTGGCCTGCAGGCAACATTATTTCAGTTTATCTGTGAAGAAACTGTCTTGGTTTTTAAAATAAATGTTGCTAAGAAATTCAAAGTCAGCAGTTTCTCTCTTCAGTAGTTTATAGGTGACTTGAAATTTTTAAATGACAAATTTATTAATAAATTAAGGCAAATGAAAACCAGGTAATGAAAGCAGACAAAAATAAATATAAATGAGATGTATGGAGTTACATGCAAGAAACACATATTTTGTAGAATTTTCTGGACTAGACTGGATGTCAGAAAGATGTCTGACCATCAAGCTTTAAGTGGATGCAAGATGGCACTATATTTAAGTCTGATGAGACTACATCCCATATAATCAGCTTTTGATTTATATCTCTAGGTTTGATTCTTGGTCTCCAGGTCACCCTTCTGGCCAGATGATAGACAACTTTCACTCCATAGCTGCCAGGATACCTATCCAGCCTGCCCTGGTCATCACCAAAGCACTTGTCTGATGGCTACACAAAGCCCTGGGTCTCAGGTCCTTCACTTCTGACTCTGTTCTCCTTCCCTGGAAATTTAATATGCTCTGCAAATTTATACATGCTATATCACCAGATTTTCTTCCCCTGCCATTCATTTTTAAATTAATTCAACAAACATTAATGAAACACCTGCTATTTGCATGGTATTATGCAAGGCATCAGGGCCTGAAGAAAAAGGAAGAGACACCAACTAATGAAGAAAAATTGTTCTACATTCCTAGGATTAGATGTCTAGTCAGAAGAGAAACATGCAAACAATTATGAGAAAATATGACAATTGCTTTGTTTGGGGGTTGTTGAGATGTACAGTGGAAGTCTAGGCATTCTTAAGACTAAGAGTATTTACTTAATAGTTCCAATATGCTGTGACTACATGTTCACAATAAAAATCATATTTGAATTAAATATATTTTCCAATTTGTGAATTTATATGAAAAGTACACCAAAGGTATTCGTATAAATCAGCTATTCACTTCACATACTACCTGTATTAGGAATAAAAGCACACAAAAACTTCGTATTATCTGGAAAATAAAGCACATCTAGTCTCAATATTTTAGCCATTACTGGGGGCTAAATGGCCACCATCAGGGTTCAAGAAGGGTGGGCGGGCTAAAATTCTTCACATGGGATTTGCACTGACTTGAATACAGCAGTGCTCTGGTCTCACTGCCACGCCTTCCTTGTTTGTTCCAGTTTCCACCTGGGCCCTGCCAATCTCCAGTCCTGTTGATCCACCTGCAGGCCTGCTGAGACTCTACAACTGTTAAAGGCATCCCTACCTCAGCTTTCTGGCTGTTTAGAAAGCAGGAAAGACTAGCAGGCCCCACAGCTCCCTGAAGGTTTCTCTTTCCAGGTCCTCTTGCTACATCTAATTAATTATTATTATTAAACTTTTTATTTTGAGGTATTTGTATATTCACATGAAGTTGTAAGAAATATTACAGAGAGATCCCTTGTACTCTTTACCCAATTTCCCCTGATGATAACATCTTGCAAAACTGTGGTACGAGCTCACAACCAGGATATCAACATTGATACAATCCATTCATCTTATTCAGATATCCCCAGTTTTACTTGTATGTGTGTGTGTGTGTGTGTGTGTGTGTGGTTCTATGCACTTTTATTACATGTGCAGTTATCCAGCACGAGTCAAGATACAGAACAGTTCTACATCAGTTAAGATCCCATGTCGCCCTTCTATAACCACATCCACCTCCCTTCCACCCACTCCACACACACTCTTCCATCTTCCCTAGCAACATTCATTTCTTCTCCATTTCTATAATTTGGTCATTTCAAGAATCTTAAATAATGGAATCACACAGTATATAATCTTTTGGGATTTGATTTTCACTTAGCATAATTCTCTTGAGATTTATCCAAGTTGTTACTTGTATCAATAATTCATTCCTTTTTATTGCTGAATAGTATGCTATGGTACCATCATTACATCTTCTAGTACACTGCTTTTAAAAGTGACATAATAGAAAGGATTCTGGGCTTTGGTATCAGGCAAGCTTGGGTTTAATGCCAAGTTACGTAACCTTGGGCAAGTTACTTAACCTTTTTCATGTCTACATCAACCTCAGAATTTTTTTGAACATTAAATTATATATGTGGTTCCTGGCATCAGTAAATGTTATTTAATATAGTATTATAGGTCACCAAAACCAAAATACTTGGTTAAAACTATTGGGTAAGTGACATTTTTCCTACTCACAATCACTTTTTCCTTATTTACCAATGGTGTGATATTTAGATGAATTCTTCCATGTAAGAACTTCTCAGAACTTTCTTCTTTTCTTTGTTCTGATAAATTGGTCAGTTTACATCTGCTACCTGAAGGTCCTAGATACATTAAAGTAACTAGTTCTGGAGATTAAGCAGGCTGGTCAATTGAGAGATCCACGTGTAATGAAATGGGATATGCACATTTTGAAAATCAACTACTTTGAAGACCAAAAAGAAAAAAGAAATTTTTATTGACATTTATTCATGATAGAATAAAAATATTTCATTAAACAAGATCCACATAGACATCAGTGCAATCATTTCCAAATAATCAATCAATAAGAATTTCATCCCTCCTATTGCTTCTTCCTTCTTTGTACTAAATCCAAAACTTTACATTCTTGAAGACTAACCATCACCATTTATTAATAATCAATGTATTTTATAAATTAAAAGCATATAGCTGCCAATCAAAACTTCTGGTCAGCACGGGAAAAATTATGCCACCATGCTAATTGATGTAAATTGATGTAAAAAGCAAAGAAATTTAGTTAGCTTGAATAACTGCATCATGCAGAAATACGGAAAAATACTAAAATTTTTGTAACAATAAAAATAACATCAGTGGGGGACACAGAGTATAATCACAATTTGTGGTATGGGCTTGCTGCCAGTATGGATCTGGCCATCAAATCTTAGGAACAAGAGATGACAATTGGCTTTGTACCCCATGAATATTCATAACGAATAAAAATAAATGAATAGATCTCAAATCCCTATTACTACAGTTACAGATTTCTCAGGGCCAGAAAACTTAACCTAACCTGTATGATTTCCTCCAAGTTTATGAACCTATGTGTCATTCCAACTACAACTCTCAAAATTATTTCACCATGTTTTACTTACCTCAAATTGGGGGGAAAAAACAGCTTTAGGAAAGGTCTCTCCACTAGAAATTTTAAAAGATACCCTAATAGTTAATAGGCTTTAATGCTTAATATATAATTGTCCTAATTAACTCCTCAGTAATGATTTAACATACAAAGAGTTACCTATTAATTTATATAAGAACAGTCCTCTATTAACACATTTTTCTATAGCTTTAAATAACATCTTCAAAACTCATTACAATTTTTTTTTTCCTACAGGGCTTCCTCTTCAGCCCAAGATATAGTATAGTGATTAAAAGCACAGACTTTGAAGTCATCCACACATTGGTTGAAATCTTAGCTTTTACCTTGGATAAATTACGTAAACTCACTAAGCCTCAGTCTCCTCATCTGTAAAGCTGGAATAATAATGTGAATGCATAGTGCATGGTATACACAGGGCTCAGTAAATATTCTTGATACAATGACTAATAATGCACATGTGAAGTAAGTAATATTCAGACAAGACCATTCTACTGTTGACTATTCTTATATTTTCTTTCACCTTTTACAGAAATCTGTCAAGTTTATCACTTTGTGTATTTGTGATTCACCTTTTATTACTGCAGAAGAAGAAACAAAAATTCATAGCCTTGACATAGATCTCCAAACACTAATGATTACTGGATGATTGCATGTGACTAAAAAAACCCATGATTTTTCTAGTCAGAAGGCAATTCCATTCTGATGTCTAACTAGTTGTCTGACAACAAGATATTTAGTCTCTCCATGCCTCAGTTTCCTCATGAGCAAAATGGGATAATACCACTAAGCTCACAGGGTTATTTAAGAACGAAACACAGTAATATAGGAAAGATACTTGGCACCATGCTTGACACTCCAATCCATTCTTGCACAATTTTCATTTTATTATCACTGCAAAAATCATGGTCATCAGACCAGACCTTGACAGACCAGAATAGGATTTCAAAATTAGTGAAACAGGTCACATTTTAATGCTTCTTCTTTTAACATATACCCTAATACTCTGATACTGCTTTCAGAATAAATGCACAAGTTTTCTACCATAGCAGAAAGGAAGGTGTTATCTTCTTCTATGTGGATGTCATGACCATATCGTTATACATTAGGAGGTGCATCAAAGATTAACCGGTGCTGGTACCTGGTTAGTGCGGTAAAATGACTTCACATGAATTATGCACAAACTATTTTAGTATTTTGCTGTTTTTGCTAAGGGTACGTTTCACAGAATCAAGCATCATTTCACATTCTGATCATGTATAGTTATCCCAGATTGTTAAGGAGAAAAAAAAATTGATACTGACAGTGTAAATCTTTGAATTACCCGTATAATTTCCTAAAAAATCTTCATTTAGTACTTTAAAAGAAACTCAGACTTTACCACAAATTAGCTCCCTTGTCATACCATCACAGTTCTTAAAAATATAACTCAGTCATTCCAAATGCCTTTAATCTGAAAGATCAATTGTTTATCGACAAGGCTTAAACCAGCAAAAACCTACAGTGATTCCCTAAAGGTCTGTCTGCTATAATGTCCCCTAAATTATGAGTAATGCATAATCATCTGCACTGTTATAAAGTGACTTTGACCTTTATTTTTCAGCAAGGGGAATACGACAATACAGTTGGAAGAAGTACATTGTAATAGGCACTTCAACTTGAGGATAAATCTATCAAAATGCTATACATATGGTAATATGGTAAATAGTAAGTAGGCTTGATTGAGGTGGTGGGGAGAGGAGAGAGAGGGAAGACTATGTCTTCTTGACCACACCAGCCTTCTCTTAGGCAATTTACCTGTGCTTTTCTATTCAATTCTTATGTCAACTCTTTTCAAGAGGTGTTAACAGCATCCCCATTGTTCTGATGAGGCACAGAGGTTTTCAAAGGTTTAATAACTTGTCTAAAGCCACTGAGAATGCAGCCAGGATTCTCAATGCAGTTAATCTTCATCTATCCAAGGATTTACATCATCAGGCAAAAAAATGGACCCTGCTGTAAACAGTACTTTATGCAGCTCCCTTGGGCATCTGAGCCAGTCTTCACCAGCTCTGATAGCCACCATCTGCTATTTCACAGGTATAGATTAATAACATTTGAAAAATTGCTGTATTCTTTTTGGGAGAAAGGTAGAATAAATCCCGGTATTACTGTGCTAAAAACCAGTTCAGCTTCATAACTATAGATAAACTACTTTTTTCTTGTTTGAACTCGGATGAGACTAAGTCCTTATTCTGCATTAAAAATATCATTTGAACTACAATGTTTAGCAGTGGATCCCTGTCCTCTAGGAGATCCAAATCCAAGTCCGAGGTCTTTCAAGCTTTAGCCTATATTTGCCCTTGGGTCAGATACTTATAATATCAGAACCTCACTTTTCTCACCTGCCAAATGTGATTTCCTACCTGCCTTATCTGCATCATGGGGAGGAGAAAATGAACAAGGTACATGTGAAAGTGTTGGGAAACTGAATGAAGTGCCAAACGTCAAGTGGCAGGAGAAATACTGCTACAAGCACAAGTATAATGAAGCATGGATTACTTCTTATCTAGGTCTTCTCTCTTCCAATGTGGTTAGCCATGTTAAAGTAAAATGATCTAATTCACGTATCATGTCACTAGGTATTTTATGCTTCTTCTAATTGCTAAAAATTTTGCCAGGGAAGCAAAACTATATTTGCCCAAACATACTAATGGATACATATGTATGAGTATTTAAGAGTGAATAGCATTTATGTGAAGAATGTACTAATAAATCCCCATTCCTTGATCTGCAGTAATTAAAAGCTAACACAAACCCTTCTATAAGAATAAAACTAAGGAATCTGCCATTATACTGTGCAAAGTTCTCTGCTATTCATGTCATTTTAGGTATTGTAATTCATTTCAGTATTTTTTAAGTCCTGTGTTTTCTTTTTGCACCTCTAGATTTACAGTACAATGGATGCATAACTTTTAGCTTTTATTTTTAATGCTAAGAACTTCTGACATTTTAAATCTTAACTCTAATAATTAACATCTATGCTTTATGCAAGAGGCTAAAAATTAATAGGGCCCTGCATATAGTGACACCTTTCAATAGTCACACACTCCAGCAGTTACTAATTTTCCAACCCAGTACCTAAAGATGACATTTTGATAAATTTGCAAAGGACATTCTGAACTATTTATTAGTTCAATATATGAAAAAGTACACCTCAGTAATGACATTCTGTTCCCAAAATAACTCCATACACTTTGTCCATTTTTTATTTTTAAACAGAGCTGCTTATAGAACTTCACAAAAAAACCACCAATAACTCAAAATTAACAAATGACACACTTCTATTTCTCATCTCATCACACTCAAAAACAATGCATTTTTATTCTAAGTCCAAAATCACTTTTCCAGGAAAGAAACTTGTCATGATACTTCATTCTCCTTTCAATGAATGAGGTAGGCATCACTTTTACATCCTTACTCTAAGTTAAAATGTGACTAAGCAAGGTTAAAGTTAATTCTCTAACTTCAAGCAATGGGCCAATAGTTAAAAATGGAATGGATTTAGTAAAATAATCCAGTGCTCTTTCTACTTTCCATGCAACATTTGAGATGTGTTATTAATAATCACATTAAGGCACTGAGCACTTATTAAGAGCTTTCTATGTGTTCAGAATAATGACGATAGTTTTCAAACTGCACAGAAATCAAGATCTAGCCTTCAAAGCTTTTAGTTTTAATCAATCAGCTGTTTTACATTTATCTGCTTTCTCCTTATTTATAGAAAGAAATAAGCTTAAAGACAATTTTGGAAAAAATTCATAATCCTACCACCATAATGAAACTAACACTTCTTTTCAGTATATTAATTTTCAGAAATGCATATACATGTTATGTTCCTCACATAGTTTTAACTGTACTATAAAAAATATTTTGCATTTTACTTAAAATACAAAACCTCACATCACTTAGTTTTAAACTGATTTATCCAAGAATGCATGGAAAAATAAATAGCAGTTATGTACACCATTCCACACTTTACCAGCATTTGAATGGCAGGATATGTTTTTGATTAGCACCAAAGGGCAGAGGCAGCTAGTTCTATTACAAAACTTATAACACAACTAAAAAGTAGTTATGAATTCTCACATTACCATAGGAACACCTAGAAAGGAGCATCTAATGCTGAAGTCAGAAAGGATTATGTTACAGGTTGAATTGTTTCTCGCAAAATTCCTATGTTGAAGTCCTAGACCTCAGCATGTAACCTTATTTGGTAATAATGGTCTTTGTAGATTTAATTAGTTAAATTAAGATGAGGTCATACTGAAGTAGGGTGAACCCCAATGTAACTGGTATACTTATAAAAGAAAGCCATCTGAAGAGACAGTCATGCACATGGGGAGATTGGAGTTATCCTGTCACAAGACAAGGATCGACCAGAAGCTAGGAGAGAGGCCTGGAACCGATCCTTCTAGCAATGGCAGAGGGAACACGGCCTTGCCAACAGCTTGATTTCAGACTTCTGGCCTCCAGAATTGTGACACAATAAATTTCCATTATTCTAAGCCACCTAGTTTGTTACAACAGCCCTAGAAAACTAATATAAACAATACATAACAAGATTGTACTACATTGCCCTCCACACACTCAACAAATATAACACCTTCCAAAGAAGTCTCACTGTCTCTTTAAGTCCCTTCAGGTCACTCTTCAAATTGCCACCACATTGTTCTTTCATAAATAAAGAATGTAATCATTTTACTCTCCTGTTTAAAACTCTGCAATAATTATCCAATGTCTATATGAAAGAATTAAATACTGTATACAAATATAACAATGGTAGCTTTAAGATTTATAATAATCTGCTATGAACTATGCATGGGGGTTTGCCATATCTGTTACATCCTCATGGAATCCCTTTGAAATAAGTATTAGTATTTCCATATTAATGATAAAGAAACTAAGGATCAGTGAGGAGGTGAGTTGTTCACACCACAACATGAAAGAATGGCTGAGCCAGGATTTCACCAGGGTTGTCTTTCTCGAGGACACGCACAGTCAGCAGCCACGTGAAAACTACAACTCCACGTCCCTTTCAGATACGGCGTCTACTTCAGTCATACTTCAGTATCATTTCTGCACTTTGTGTCAACCTTCTCCACTAATCTGTTGCTCTAAAATGAACTATTTTGAATTATGAGCCTTTTAGTTTACCTGGTTATTTTCCTGCCTATTACTTCTGCCAGCACCTTTTTATTTTTTTATTTTTTCCTTCTGTCTCAAAACCCCAACCAAACTGATAACTACCTTCTTATATTTAAGACTTGACAACTATCTCTTCTTCGGTGAAGTCTAGTTAGACTTCCCCAAAGAAAGATTTCATCACTGCCTATTTTCTGAATTCATGATAATCTGGAAAGATGCCAATTATAGCAGTTAGACAGTCATATTATTACAGGTCAATCTTTTCCTACTAGACGATAAGCTTCACAAGGAAAACACACTGTATCTCCTGTGCTTATAACAGATGATAAATAAATATTTATGAATTTCATGAACAAATGAACGAGATATAATGTATTACCAAGGTAAGAAGTTTTATGTGTTTCCAGGTTTTTGCTGTTACAAACAACGCTATTTACTAAAACACAAATAGTTCTCTTTAGTGTTTCCTCTCTGAAGCTAGAGAATAGAACATTTCCTGGCCTATAATAGCTGCTCAATAAATGTGTTGGATAAAAGTTGAATCTTAAGCATATTTCCTTGAACTTAAGAAATATTGTTAAGCAGTTAAAATGAATGGACTATATGTATCAACACTGACAAATCTGAAAGATGTAATGTTGATGTTGACAAGTAAAAAACATATATAAAAATATATCTACAGTAAGATATGGTTTAAATAAAATTTATGAGTGCATATTTTATAGTATTTATAATTACATACACATGTATGTATGTAATTAAAAATGCTTGAGGTTGATAAACACCAACTTCCTAGAGAGGAAAGGAGAGTAAGGGATAGAAGAAGAGAATGTGGCTATGTCTTTTCTGTTCTTTTTCTAAAGAAAAAGCAAAATAAAAAATCAGATGCAAAATAAGAGGTCTAAAGTTAATTTGCCATATGTTATCATGTATTATATCAGAGTGGAGAGTACAGAGATATAATTTTTCTGCATATTTCTCTTTTTAGAAATATTCCATAATTAAAAATAAAAGCAAATCATTTAAAAAGTATAGCATTAATGTAGAGGGAAAGAGAGAAACAGAAAAATCATCATTAGGCAGACACCACAGTAATGATTGTTTCAGGGAAGTTTAGCTCAAGGATACTAAAATGAGTGGGCAAAATGTGAGGAGAAACAGCATATTTGCATAGTCTCAAAGTATCTCTTTCAAGATATTTACTAATTACAAAAGGAAATATAGCAACTTTACAGTGGAGAAATCCAGGAGTCACCAGGTTCAAGGTTAACATCACCAGTGATGAGACATATGGATATCACAAAACCCTATATATTATGCACTGTGAAGGATACATTACATGTTTTCTCTCGTATACTTGCTGAAAATACATAGCCTCATTCTAATCATAAGAAAACATCGGACAAACCCAAATTGAAAGTTGTTCTAGAAAACAACTGATGTATTCTTCAAATGTGTCAGTCATGGAAGACAAGAAAAGACTGAGGCATTGTCACAGATTGGAAGAGACTTGGGGAAAATAACCAAATGCAACAGGGGAACCTATATCGGATCATGGTATAGAAGAAGATATCACAGAAAACACTGCTGAGATTTGATTAAGGTCTGCAGTTTAGAGAATAATATCATCATACCAAAATAATTTTCTGGTTTGATCATTTTAATATGGTTATGCTAGATGTTAACATCGGGAAAGCTGGGGATTACTGAGGAAATTTCTGTATTATTTTTGCCATGTATCTGTAAGTCTAAATTTAGTTACTTTAAAAAGTGTTTTTAAAAAAGAAGTGTACATACCTATTGATCCCACAGTTTTACCTGTAGAAATTTTTCCTAAGGAAATATTCAGAAAAGCCCAAAGACAGTTTTACCTGTAGAAATTTATCATAAGGAAATATTCAGAAAAGCCCAAAGACATATATGTGCAAGTGTGTGTGTGTGTGTGTGTGTGTGTGTGTGTGTGTGTGTGTGTCTGTGTGTGTGTTCCATAATGGCAATGTTTAAAAAATTAAAATGAAAATAAGCTGAATGCCCATCAGGTAAATTGTGTTACATCCACACAAAGCTATATGCAGCCATGAAAATTATGATATCCATTTAAATGGACTGACAATCATGGATGTTTACAATCTATTGTTAAAGCAGAATGAAATTCATGTAAAATACAATCTAATTATTTCCTGTGAATGTAATTTTTTACTTTGTGTTTTAAGTTCAAAAAGTTTCTATTGTTGAATATGTGCAAATGAGTTGATCTTGAACAATATATAATAAAATGTTAACATTTACTTTTATGTGAGTTAGTATAATGAGTGTTCTGTTTGTTAATCTGTATTTTCAATAGTTATAATAGTGCAATTAAAAACTATGTTGTTTTTAGAATTCAAGATGTCTTGGTGTTGAGTACTGTAAAAAGCAAACTATTAAAAATAAAGCTTTTGTCTTTATTGTCATTTTAGTTAGTATTCAAGCAAATGATTTTTTTTTTTTAATTTGTCACTGGAGCAGAGTTTTTACCCTCAGGACAGCAATGAATCTATGACACATCCAAAAAGAACTGGGATCATTTTCAAAGAAAGAGCATCATCAAGAGAGTTCCTGTTAGGGAATGATTGATCTGTTAATCACATCTCTGTGCAGGAGAATAGATCCTTAAACTTTGACATCCCCTGATTAAAGCAGAACTGTATTGTTCCCAACTACACAATTTTCTTTCAAAAACAATAAATTGTTTTAACACCAACACATAAAGCATGCTTTCAACTCCCTTCAGAGTGTTGCTTTTAACTCTCACCGAATAAAATCCATTCAAAATGACACATATTTGGGGGGAAATGGGTCTGAGCTTATGATTTGGTCAAGAATGACACCAATTGTATACTACTAATAGGAAATTTTTAAAAAGAGGATTCTTAGTCATGTGTTTATCTATTTCAATAGAATAGCATTCCAGAGGTGGAAAAGGCTCACAGTAACAGTATGACATTACTTATCAGGAACTCAACGTTCTATATATACACACAGTTGATTCTTGAACAACATGAAGGTTAGGGGTTCTGACCCCCATGCAGTCAAAAATCTGCATATAACTCCGAAAAAATTTCCAATATGTTTATTTTTAAAAATCCACTTACAAGTGGATCTGTGCAGTTCAAACCGGTGGTGTTCAAGGGAACTGTATATAAATGCTACAACACTACAATACTACGTATAAGGAACTCAAAGTTGAGAGACATTTAAGAGAAGAGTTGGGGCTAGGGCTTCCATTTCAGGCAAGATGCTTTCTCCAACTATATCAGTTTGTATCCTCAATCACAAACAACAGCATGGTAAAGTATGAACTCTCCCATTAGCCACCTGCAGGAATACAAAGATAAACAGCCAGTGTCTGCCTTCTGGGTGTTCAGGAGAAGAGATCAGGCATATAAACAAAATGTGTTGGGCCACTCAATTATAATACCAATGGGGGCTGGAAACTAATACCAATTATGAATCCAAAAACATGAATAATTATAACAAACCTCATATTATGGAACAAATTACCAGAAGGATTTGGTCACTATTATTTTAGATCTTTTAATAACAGTTTATTTTTCCCTCTGCACATTGAGAAATGCACAAAACCACATAGGTAAAATATAAATGTTTCCCATTGAGAAACAGTACATATCTTTTTAATTTTCTTATGTTGTCCTGGACAACTATTTCTGAACATATATCCAAAAGATTTTTTTTTCTGGTAATGTGATTTAAAGTAGACGGAAGTTAAGTACTGATTACACAAGTTTGAGTCTTCAGTGTCAATTACACTTTAGCAGAAATATTACTATCCATTTATATAACATCGATCTTCAGAATATCTAAATGCTTTGACAGGTATGCCATTCTACCACCTTTATTTGACAAATGGAGGAAGACGTATTTCTTATATATTTTCAATACTGTTTAACAAATATTTAACGAGTATTTATAAAAGTACCTACCATATATGCCAGTCACTAGTATGGAATATCCAATGAGTGCAGAAATATTCAAGTCCTTACCCCTGATACTGAACAACTTATCTAGCAATGGAGATTCAAAGTGGTTTGGTAATTGTTTAAATAGAAACACATATAAAATAACAACAAATAATTCAAGCAGTGTGATGTAGAGGGAAGAGTATTGAACTTTGGAGACTCTCACATCTGGATCAAAACTCAGAGCTTCTTATCACTAGCTGAAGGAACTTAACATCTCTGTGGCTCAGTATCCTCACTTACGACATCCACACAATACAGTTCCACACACCCTGCATGGCAGCTCTGAGAACTCCATGAGAACATAGGTTAAGGAATCAGAAGAGTACTTTACTCATCGTGGGTGTCCAAGAAACAAAAACTTCTTTGCCCTTTGCCATAGGTTCACAGCAGAGAGAATTTTTGATTCTGTCTAGTGCTCATTGTTTTTTTAACATTTTTAATTGTTCCCTCACCCAAGCTGTTCCTTTCTTTGTCATAAAGGGGATGATCGTGCCATTCTTATTCTAGAAGAATCTTCATGTACAAAAAAGTGGTTCTGTATTTCCAACAATTAGATACTGATTCCATTTAGATGTTCATTTCCAGAAGGAAGCATTTTAGTAAAAAGACAAGAGATAGTTGATACAGTCTGTTCTAAATAAATGTTATGGTCTTTTAGAGAATCATTAAAATTTCTCAAAAGTTCATTTTAAGTCCAACTAGGAGAAGAACCCTTAAAAGTGTACCGATAAAGATTCTGTCTTTGCAAAAGGGTGTGATTTTTATTATTCAGAAAATACCATTCTTCTAGCTAAGATATGTGCATAATTCAATAGGGATCCAGTCCAATTGTTTCATTTTGTAGAAAAGAACATTTTTTAACAATTCATATTGTTTTGGCATAGAAATAAGTTACAGTGCTGAAAGGCCCAGAATAAATATAATGACAGCATTCCTCATGCTGAATACTCCTCCGTCTTCCCTTTGCTGAAGGGGAAAAACACCTAAGAAGTACTTCTGTGGTTCTTTCAAACAATGTACTCCTACTCATCAGGCAGGATTCCTTTGGGGGAAAAAAAAATTGCTTATGATAAAAAAGTATAGCACTAATTCACAAATTTTAAACTAATGATTTCCAGGGCTTTCACATGTTCAAGAATTTAAATTTAGCGATTTTATATAGATAACCGACCTTTACTGGACATATTAGTGCAGAAAAGATAGAAGGCTTAGAAACAGGGCATATTGAAAACTGTTCCCAGCTCAGCTACCAATCCACTTCTACTCATCTTTTGACTCCAGCTTTTTTCTGATTCATTTGTGGGTGGTTTAGTCTTCAGGAACTTCTCTTGTTCGGCACAGTTCCTTACATTATCATTCCAATGCTACTTATTATTTTGGCACCAGCTCCTACATATGATAGTACTTTCTTTTCTACTGCATGTGAAATTGTTTTCCATATTTTTTTTAAATGGGAAAAAAATTCTTAAAAGGTTACTTTTGTCCATTTTCTTCTCATTTCAACAGAAGAATATCTCAGTTTGCCTTTTCTGCTGTAAAACCTTAATAAGTTAAATGACTTTGTGCAAAGAAAACTTAGGTTTTTAGGAAATCAGCTAACAAAACCATACTGTTCACTAAAATGGTTGTTAACGTAATCATTGTCGTGTATCAGTTTTAAACAGCTTTTAGTTATAAGCACTTAACGTTCTATTTTAAGTCTTACAACAATGAAAGGAAGATATAATTAAACACCTTTCCAGATGATAGAATTGATAGTCAGAAAGAGAAGTAAGTTGTTCAAGGTTACAGAACTATCAAATGATAGTTACGTTATGAACCCATGACTACCTATTCCAGAGTTCATGCACTTGCCATCTGCCACTATCCCACTGACTTTCAAATATTCCTCCGCAGAAGTTGTAAATAATCATTTACAAACAAGTATCACTAGGTGCTTTAAAAATGTGATTTATATATCTCCATGAAGTGTGCTTTATAATATTTAGTACAAAAAATAAGACTCTCAAGCTTTAAAGTATACATTTAGTTTAGGGTTTCTGTGTGTGTGTGTGTGTGTGTGTGTGTGTGTGTGTGTGTGTGTGTGTGTGTGTGTGTGTGTGTGTGTGTGTGTGTGTGTGTGTGTGTGTGTATCTGGAGAAGTACACTGTTGACATTTTGGGCAAGATAATGCTTTATTGGAAGTACAAGGCTGTCCTGTGAATTGTAGGATGTAAAAGAGCATTCCTGGTGTCTACTTATTGGATACAAGTAGCATCCCCCAATTTGTGAAAATCAAAAATGTTTCCAGGAATTGCCAAATTTTTCCAGTTAAGATCATTGATTGAGTTAAATGAAATTAATTAAATCATATGCTAATGGCTAAAAAGCTTCCAATTTTCCATGGAGACTCAAATATCTATTATTTCATAAGGAATAAATCAGGGGTAAGAAAGAATGTAGCCATAATGAGAGAAATAGATACTTCAAATAGATAAACTCTGAATCAGCCTTAAGCTGCATAAAGTATTCAGATAATTTTTAATATACTTTATGAAATTAAACACAGATGAGCAGGTTTTAGGATTTCATGACTGAAAGTCCCCTTAAATTATATAATCATCTCATTTTTTATGTGAGAAAACTAAAATAAAGTGGCTTGGTCAAGATTAAAAAAAAAAAAGTAGCAGAACTATGCCTAATAACAAATTATCTGAGTCTAAGTTCATTATTCCTTCTTTATATATTAAGTTTAGGATTCCATAAATATCCCTGCGAGGGCCTATTTGACAATGAAATTTGACATTAATATTTTTCTTTTTAAGATCCCACATGTTCTTTGACGTGAATACACGTGAGCTGAGAGGACCTTCGGCAACCAGAAATAAAGGGAAAGATAAATTGTTGTATCCTTCAGTGGAAGGGTAACAGAATTTTAAGCCATACAAGAAAAGAGAAATGATTAAGGAATTTACTATGTACAAACACTTACATGAATCTTGTCATTTGAGTTCTGACAGACCAATGCCTTCAGCAATCAACCCACAGCAACTTAATTTATAAAAAGCTGCTGTCATCTGATTAGCCAGAATCCCAAATGCGATTATACACACTGCTTCATGCTCTGATGTGCTCTGTTACCACGCGCATGGCAGAAATAGATGACTGTTTATATTAACAACATTGGTAAACTTCTCTTTTAATCAATGAAATGGTATTCTAATGACTTTCGCTAAGTGGCCACAAATTCTGGATTGTGCTATTTACTTAATGATTCTAGATAATTTATAGTCATGAATTGCAATGACATTAAGAGAAAGCTTAAGACAAGGGATAGTATACATTTCTCTATACACAACAAAAGCATGTGTCTGATGAAACAGTTCTAGCAACACAACATGCCAAAAATCCAATCAAAGAAGAAATTCTTTTTCAAATGATGGAAGGTGAATTCAGCATTCTAAGGGGAATTATTACTACTCTATACCCTTGCTAACCACTATGTGGTATAGTAATAATCATGTACCCTTACCATATACAAGTAGTTGAGGAGGCTTTTTCACCTAAGGATGAGAACTTAGACTAAGAAGTCTGACAGATGTAGAGTCAAATCCAGATGCTGCTTCCTGCCTATGAGCCATGCAATGTTAGGCAAGGTACTTACCTTGTCTGACCTCAACTTGCTCATCTGAAAAATGTGGACAATACCACTTATTTTTTATTAAGATACGTTATAGTAAATATTTAATGAACATGAAGTATTATAATTATCATAGAGTCATCAACCACATTTCTTCTCTTGGAATCCTAGAGAAACTACAGAATTTCTCAACTTACCACTCTCCTTCGAATTGCCTGGATTCGATTCTTCTAAATATTTTTTTCATTAGTTCATTTCCTTCCATCTCTGCTGCTACCACACTGAGTGAAAGGCATAAACCTTCTCAGGTGGACTACTGGAACACACCCTGACCGGGACATTACTCATTCACACTTGCTCTCCAGTCTTTTGAAATATTTTATTTTATCACACTTTCCTGGTTTACGGTCGAGGTAACTCAGGCTCAGAGAAGCTTACTAACTTGAGACCACAGAAAAAGTGGTTGAGTCTGAAATTGAGCCAAACTTCATTCCAGCGTATCACGGTACCTCCAAGGGTAATGCGAAGATAGTGGGTTGGGAACACTCAATATGAACCAGTATTTTCTTACCAAAGGGATTTCAGGGTGGAGAACATCATGTATTTTGGTCCTCATTCCTCATCTTACATTGTAGTAAGGTTTGAGCATTTTAACAGTGTCTTAGATTATAAATAGTATATTAAAGCAGTTTTTGTCCCATGTAATTATTTGGTTTTACCTCCAGGTTGTAAAGCTGAATTAATATGAATAAAGCATCTTCATGTTAATTGACTATAATGCTTTTGATCCTCAATCATCCAGGAAATTTGACAGTTTCAATAGCACTCTGGAGGTTATAGTAATGCAAATATGTTCAGAAACTTATAACAGAATTGACAGTTGAGGAACACGAGTTTCAATGCATATATCCAGAAAATATCTTTAATGGACTCCTAAGAATGTTTTTTACTTAAGAAGAAAATATACGGGTAATTGGTCCGGTGTCGTATCCTGCCTTTCTTTGATAACCAGCTTTCACCCCACCAATAGCCGTGATAACTGAAACAGTGTTCCATGGATGTCAATTGACTTTAATGAGTGATTCATTGCACAATGGAAACTACTTTGCATTCCCTCTAGATGCTTTCACTGTGTGGAAAAGATAAAGCTCTATTTAGCTTGGGGCTGACATAGTGGAACATAATTCACCTGCCTCTGCTGTCTCGATGTCATGAAGGTTTCCACAGAATGGCAAAAATAACCTCTCGTTTCACCTAAATGTGTACAACACTTTCTCTTGCTATGTCCTTAGGACAGGAGGCCTACACAAACCAAGAGAGTATGGAAACCTGCTTATCTATCAGTTAAAGACCAACAAATAAGTAAATTCAGTACAAAACACACACAGCTTTCAGGCATCACACTTAGCCTGCAAGATGGATATTGGGATGGAGGACTATTGTGATAAGGAGTTTTGGCAAAATATAGAGCTATAAATGTAACTCTTATCTGAAAACAAACACAAGCATGAAAAAGAAGAATCAAGAAACAGAATATTCTTAGAATCACCTATTGCTCATTTGAGAAAATTAAACAGAAATGCCTTTTCTGTAATCTGCTTTGTTTTTAATAGTTTACACATCACCATTAAATAGAATATGAGAATGCTTCCATCTGAATTTGATGCCCTCTGACTCTAAAATTCTTTACATTCATTATAATGTTCACTGGTCATTGCTCAAAATATGGAACCACAAACAACTCTTAGCTGAAAACAAACACAAGCATGCAAATGATGAAGGCAGTGAAGAAACCACTCCCAACAAAAGGCACATGAAGAAATCCAAAGAGGCACAAATAAGCAACGATAAGGCACACAGCAAGACTTGAAGCTAGCAATGCTATAAAACTTGTGAATCAGGGATCAAGGCATCACAGGTGCCTTTCATATAATAAACCCAGTATGTCAGCCGGCAAAGAAGACTCCATGGCCCAAGGCTATTTTTTTAAACTGCTGCTCTGGAAGTTGCTAAGTGCTAAATGATTCTGGTCATACTTACTTGCTTTTTAAATGACTCCCACATGGTTAATATTTCTGACATATCCTTGTATACACTAGGTAGATGGCTATGTCAGGCAGTGATCGTCATTTTAGCTGTCACAAAGAGTTGATACTTCAGCAAAAAGAAGAGTCAAGGAATAGAATAGTCTTAGAAATCACCTCTTGCTCATTTGAAAAAATTAAAATAGAAAAGCCATTTCTTTATTCTATGTTGTTTTTAATAGCTTACATATCACCATTAAATATAACATGAAAATGCATGTATCTGAATTTGACACTCTCCTAAGCCTAAAATTCTTCTCCATTCATATTTTGTTTTCACTGGGCATTTCATTATTACTTGCACTACTTATTGCTCACAATAGCACTAACGGTAAGTCAAGATTTTTCAGTTAAAATGTAAAAGTAGAGGCAATGTATGTTGAGGGACTCACCTGCCCAATGAGACAACCCTAGGCTTCAAGTACTTAGTTATACTTTTATATCAGAGAAGAGTAGCCTGTAATAATTGTGCGCTTGTCTTCACAGAAGTATCAAGTAAAGCTACTTGGTGCATTTATTCTCTGTGAATAACTTTCTTACTTTATAGGATAATTTTTAAAATATTATAAGAATGCACTTTCAGTCTGTGCACATGTATAAAGCATATGGATATAGTACTATACAAATAGATTATAATGTACATTATAAACCATGCAAAGGTTATTTTTGGACCAGTGAATCATTTGGGGCCTTCGCTTAAAGGCCACCATTCTATCGCACTGGAATCAAACTCATACTTATACACCCTTGAAACAGGACTCCAGGGAGAAACTCGCAAAACTAATCTACACGCAGTCTTAGTTCAGCAGCACCTTTAGCTCTGAACCAAAGCAAAGTAATAAGACAGCTTTGATACCTTCTTCACCCTGATTGATTTTTGCCAGCTTTGTAAAAGACTGCACAATAAGAGTAGACACATTGGAAGTCATCCGAAGGAACAAGAGGGTTTGATGCTATTTTCAGATTAAGGTTAGATTAGTCATAACGCTTCAGTATAGAGATTAGAAGTAGGATTACCTTAGTATGTAACAAATTCACATTACTATTCTTGTATGACACTAGCCTGAATTCCACTCGAAGGCACAGATTGCTTTGCTTATTTCTCAATAAAACTTGTCTGCCCCAAGCTACTTCTCTCTCCTATAAAGCAATTAATGGAATTATACCCAATAGAAAGTCAATGAAAGAGTAATTTAGGTTATTATAGCTTCCTAATCACCCACCTGACAGCAAAAGACCTATGGAAATGAGAAGCAGTTGAGACCCACAGCTGCCAAGGTCCAAGATCTTCCTGATTGTTAACAGTTGTATTATGTGGTATCTTGAACTTTTGGTATAAATATATATAGCCACAGCATCTACTAATATTGTAGACTATAACCATGTCTTGAATTTCTCTAACTTATATATACAAGTGATGCCATTTTTCTTCCCTTGGTTATCTATGTAGTGTTGCTAAAACCTAATTTTTTTCAAGCTCCTTTACTGGATTTTGGTGAAAGTCTCTGTGCACTCACAAACTTCAGCTGATCACTCTCACAGTACAAGCAGGCATACATCTGCTGCCATATTTATCAGCTTTCCTACATATATGAAAAAAAGTAAAGTCATAAGAAAGTTTAAGGAAGGACATTGCCAACAATGATCACCACCCAGTGCTTTTCAAAATTATTCATGGCTCCCTCTCTCATGAAGCCTTGATGTTCATATGTGTGTGTGTGTGTATGTGTGTATTGTCACTGAGAAGGAAGTGACTGGATCTGAGGCTTTGGAGTGGGTGGGAGGACTCTGATTATTTCAGCCAAAGGCAAAATATAATGCACCACATTTTAAAACATCCTAAAACAAGACAGTGAATCAAGTTTCCAACTAATGATTGAAGAGAAAGCATTTATATTTTAAAAGAATAACTTCAAAGCAAAAACCTTGGATTAGCAGTCCCAATCCTCCTTAAAATGGCATCAAAGAACTTTTAAAAGAGGCCATCATGACAACAAAAGAAGGGAGAGCTGCAGAAAGACAAGAAATAAATTCTTAGCTACAAAAATTGATTCCTAGGTTAGAAACAGAGAAGGACAAAACCCAATTCAATTTGCACTGGAGCACTCCAAATGCCCCAGGAATTGGCAGCACAAATATTTGGAAGCATAGTGAAGGTAAGTCTAAAGACAGGATTGTTTGAAAGTATATTTAAGAAGCAGAAGGATCCCCAAATTCCTTTGACCCCCAAATTTAAGGCTCTTACTTTAGGTACCAACATGAATAGAATTCAAGAGTCAAACACACCACAAGATCCCAAAGTTTCTATGCCATACAACCTTCTTATTAGAGTTGGGTTGTGAAACTACTGTTTTCCTCAATAATAATGAAATCTGACTCTCATTTTTAATTTTTGATTTTCAAACATTTTTACATTTATTGTCTAATGTAATCCTTACAACAATTCTCTCTAGTAGGTAAGACAAAATATTTCCTCTAATTTTAGATGAAGAAGAAACTGATGTGAAATCCCCACATTTATCAGTTGTAAAACCTTGGATAGTGATATCCGAATTCTTCAAAACTCAAATTTTTTTGTGGTATAGATTGCCCTGTGATCTCTTCTTGCAAGTCTACCTTTCTAAGAAACTGATTTGCCATCTTTGGTGTTTACAACAATCCCTTGAGGAGCTTTTAATCAAGCTCCCAAAGATTCTGATTGAGTAAGAATGAGGTGAGGCCATGCATTGAGTAAGAAGGAGGTGAGGCATGTTTATATATATATATATATAAATAAACAATTATTCTGGTGATTATAATGCAGGTGGGGGGTTATCTTTTGGAAAATGCTTTAGAAGGCAATGTATCTGGACCACATTAGCAGGATCTCATCAAAAACAAAAAAAATGCAAAAGCATGGACCAACTTACATTTTCACTAAATGACATTAGCAAGGTACACCTCTGACTTCTATTAAGAGTGGACTGAAATATGAGGAACATATCTGCATCTTTTGCAAAGACTCTATAGAGGAGATTGTTTCTAGATAGGTAGGAACCATCCAATAAATACTTCTCAGAATTCAGGACAAGAAAAGAAAAATGTTACCAGTTCCAATTAAATTAGAATTCTTCTAATCACTGCTCCTTTTTATCTTGGCTACCAGGAAGTTCAAAACTAAATTTAATATTACCAAGGTTTTAGACATAGGTACTTTTCCACTGAGAACCTAACCCTCTCAGACACTCACAGTCATGTGAGTTTGAGCTATTTTTATTTTAATTGTCTTATTAAACATGAATTTTAAAAAGCTATCTTAAAATTATTTGAGAAGTAGGCAGAGTATAGATTATAAACAAATACACCTGAGAAATATGAAGTAAACAAATTCATGCAGGAATAATTTCAACATGAAGAAAGGACAAGGAGCTAAAGGTTTGCAGTGGTAGATTTTTTTTCAAAACGTAATTCTTTCAGGCACAGTTGGTTAGTACACCTGTCACATGTGCTTCCAAAAATGTAGCTCAAAATGATAACATACTGAGAGAAAAACAAATCTCAGGAATACAAAATTCATTTGTTATAAGCCGTTTTGCTTACAGTCTCTGAAAATAGCCATCTGTACTAAATGTGTACATAACAGAATGATTTGCTGCAATACAAAAAGGTTCTTATATTTTAAGTCTTTGGAACTTTCTAAAGGCTTGCAAACTTTCAGAAGTACCTTTCATACTTGCTACAGAGATGCTATATATTAGTAAGAGCTGATGTAAATGAACTGCAACTGCTTAAATAAATTCTGTTACAGTGTTGTTTGTCCTATTTTTCTTTACTTTTTTTCCTCTTAAAAAAACTTATTTAGCTATTTTCCCCTTCTGAGGTCCTCTCAGCCTTTTCATTTTATTTAACAAGTTCTTGCATGATGCTTACTATATGCAATAACTTTCCTGTGTGCTTTATGAGTATTGGCCCATTTAATACTCGCAGCAAACTATAATGTAAGGCAAAACTTCCCAAGGTCATATAGCTACTGTGGAAAAGCCGCAATCTGAACCCAAGAAGTCTGGTTTCAACATCTGTGACCACTTATTCTGTACTGACTTTATGCTACATACATGACTGAAAAAAGCAATGATATAGCTGAGAAAAATGAATGCTGATGTCAATTAATTCCTCACCTCTTATGCAAACTGGGTATCTGTCTATCTGCACTGGCCATTTCAAACAAAATGCCTGGGGAATCTTCTTGCAGTTATTGAACATCTACCTATAGATGCTAATTTTTATTTTAGAAAGAAAAGAAAAATGCTTCAAGATATATATACATAATTCCTCAATCCTGAGGTATTTCTTTGATTTAATAGTAACTTTTTAGGAGAGAAGAAACAGTATGTAAAACATATACATCAATCATAAGAAGCATCCAACTTGAGAAATATTAAAGTATTAAAAGGATGAAATTTAGAACCAAGAAAATGATGTAATAATTTAATCTCTACTTTTTACAGGTTTCTCATTCTATTGTGCTATAACAAGGACCTGATGTATTGATAGCTTTTTAGCAACCTTGAATACTTATTTGAAGTACATAGGATAAAAGTAATAAACAAATTGATTTTAATTGTTACAAATTATTCATTCTATTAAGAGAAATCTAATGCTATGCTATTCAAGATTAATGTTTTATAAGATGTTACTAGTATTGTTAATGTGTTTAAGGTAAAATTTTTATTTAAATAAACTATACTATAATCCTCTAATTTTTTTTTAATAGAATAGGGTAGGGAAATAAGGTTATAAAAAGTTTACAATGGCATCTTAGTACAAGGTGGGAAGGTAAAAAATTATCTATCTGGTTTTAATTCTCCCTAAGGTAATTCCTTTGGATTAAAACAACAATAATATTTAATAATCATTTAGTTTTGGGTTTTTTTTCACAAATGTATGATTTGGGCAGTACTCAGTGGGCATGTCTCATCTCTGCTCCATACAGGATCGGCCAGGGTAACTCAATTAGGCCTGGAGGACTCACTTCTAAGAAGACTCACTCACATGGCTCGTTGGTAGTGGCTGTTGACTCAGCCAGGGTTGTTGACCAGGACAGCCGGTTTCTGTCCATGTGGCCTCTTCATGGAGCTACTTGGACTTGCTCACAGCATGGTGTCTGTGTCCCAAGAGGGTTTAAGAGACCTGAAAAGTATCAGTGAGGCTTTTTCCATCCTAGTCTCAAAGTCCCAGAATGCCATTTCTGCTACATTCCCATAGACAAGCAAGTCATCATGGCCAGCCCAGAAAGGGACAGAAAATTAGATTCCATGTCTCAATGCATGAGAAGCAAAAAAATTGCAGCTGTCTTTAATCAATTATATCAATATGTAAATTGAACATGTTTATAAAAATGCTATGTTCATTTTCTTAAGCTAAAAAGTTGATGCTAAGGTTAACATAAAAAAATTAAAATGCAAGAATAGCTAGAAAATCCCTAGAAAAGAAATAACAATGGGCATACCAGCCTTGCCAAATATAAAAATATGCTCTCTAGCCTCTGTAACTAAGACCACATGATGTTGCTTCAACAGAAAAAAGAGAAGACCAGAAATATACTCAAGAATGTATGAAAAGTTAATGTATGGTAAAGGTAGTATCTCAAATCACTGTGGAAAAGATATATTTTTATAATAAATTATGTTGAGACAAGTGGATAGTCAATTGCAAAATAATTTAATTGGCCCTGCACCTATCATTACTCACCAAAATAAATTCCACATGGAATTTAAGTGAAAAAAAAAGTAAACCGTATAGAACTAGAAGGAAATATAGGTAGATGGATTTCTTTATTAATTGTGTGTGGAGAAAGCTTTCTTAGTTATAAGTACCAGAAACAATAAAACTTTGATAAGTTCAACTATAGTGAAAAAAAAAAAAGCTTTCATGTTCTAAACCATACCATAAGCAAAGACAAAAGGCAAATGACTGGAATAAAATATTTGTAATCTATATCACAGAAAATCACCATCTCCCTAATATGTAAAGAGATCTTAAAAAAGACCAGAGAGGGAGAGGCA
This sequence comes from Cynocephalus volans, assembly GCF_027409185.1. NCBI lineage: Eukaryota > Metazoa > Chordata > Mammalia > Dermoptera > Cynocephalidae > Cynocephalus > Cynocephalus volans. The sequence goes on along the minus strand of NC_084460.1, from coordinate 98,356,591 downwards.
GAGAAATGAAGCATCCGTACAGAGAAAAAGAGATACTTTTAAACATATTAAACAGTCTTTAAACATATTAAAGAGTGCTCAGCTACATTATCACAAAGATATAAATTTAACAACATACTATTTCCAATCTGTCAGATTTGTAAAATTTCAAAAGTTTGACACTTGCGTAGTGAGGCTGTGGGAAAACAGGTGTAGATTGCTGGAGTGAGTGTGAAGTGTACAGCAGAAGTGAAATTGGCAATATCTTCTACCATAAAAGCTATACCACTTCTAGGAATTTGCTCTGAAGATAAACCTACCAACAGTTATATGCGAAAGTTCATTCATTGCGTAATTGTTTGCAAAGGGAAAATAGAGGAAACTATCCATAGGATGCCATCCATAGGAAACTGATTTGAGTAAAGAATGATGAAAGAGAAGTATGAGGCTGAAAAATGAGCGAGAAAGAGTCCATGAACTCAGAGTTACATCCAAAGCATATTAAGTAAAAAATGCAAGATGCAAAATAATAGAAAGAGATTGCACAGTATGCCACATTTTGTGTAAAAAAGGAGAAATTAGAAATGAGTATGTGTGTACACACACACACAAATGTATATGTGAAGAAATATAAATTCGTTTCATTTATCAAAAAGAAATTAAGAAAATAGTTTCCTTTTGATGCAGGTAAGTGGAAATGGAGAGTGAGGGAGATCATTATGGTAGAAAGATTTGAGTGTATGTTTTCATATAGTTTTATTTGGGGTCCAGACAAATATTTTACATACTCAAAAATCAAATTGAATTAAAAAGGGTGTGAAGAGGCAAACCATAAAAATCAATCCACACATAAATAAATGTACCATTCCTAAATGTCAAATATTTAACATTGTCACACAATAAAAAACATAATTTGACTAAACTGAACACAGTTTTCTAATTCAACACCTTCAGTGTGCTTTAAAGGTGTCTATCATAAGAACCAAAAACTTTAATTTTACTTCTTTGGTTTTCTTTTAGTAATAGTAATATAGATATAATCCTAAAACACTGCGTGTGCATGTGTGTGTGCTGTGAGATAGAACAATGAATATATATTTTGATTTCATTAGGAACCAGTTTCAAAATACAAATACAGAGTGTGAGAAGTTGAGAAAGAATCCGATGGCATTTCATTTGAATTTGAGATAACAATGTGAACTCAACATTTTAAACTGTTTTGTTAACATATAATTAACATAAAAGATTCCACATGCTTAAAATGTATAATTCAATAAGTTTTGACATAATATATAAACATGTAACTATCACTATGATCAAGATTGTATCCATATCTCTCACTCGCAACAGTGTTCTGGTATTCTTCGTAATCTCTGTCTTTTGTCTCTCTTCCAAGCAACCACCCATGTTCTTTTCTGTAACTGTAAATTAGTTTGCATTTTCTAAGGTTTTACACAAATGGAATTATCCAGTACCTACTCTTTGTCAAGCAGAGAGTCTGATTTTTTTTTTTCATTCAGCATAATTATTTTGAGATTCATCCGTGTTGTTTCTTGTATTAAGAGTTCATTCCTTTTTATTACTGTGTGATAATCCATCTTATGTTTATTCCACAACTTTTTCATCTGTTGTTAAATACTTAGGTTGTTTCAGAGTTTTAGCTAATACAAATAAAGGTTCTATGAACATTCAAAGACAAATTGTTTAATAGACACATGCTTTCTTTTCTCTTGATTAAATACTGATGAGTGGGATGGTTGGATCATATAGCAGGTGTCTGCTAAGGTTTTTAAGAATCTACCCAACTGTCTTCCAAAGCAGTTGTGCCATTTTACATTCCCACCAGTGTACAAAAGTTTGGGTTCCTTCATGCCCTCCACTGATTTGGTATGTTGTCTTTTTAACTTAATCTATTCTAATACGAGTACATGTCAAGTGGTATCTCATTTTTGTTTTAATTTGCATTTCCCCAATAAAAATGACATTGAGTTTCTTGGAATGTGCTTATTTCCCATCCCATATCTTCTTTGGTGGTGTTTGTTCAAACATTTTGACAGGTTTTTATTTTATTTTTGGTTTCGTATTATTGTGTTTTGAGATTTTGTTGTATACTTGTATTCTGGATATAAATCCTTTACAGAAGTATGATTTGCAAATATTTTCTCCCAATTTGTGGCATGTCTACTTTTTCTCTAAACAGAGTCCTTTGATGAGCATAAGTTTTAAATTTTGATGAAGTCCAATTTATCAGTTTTTTCCTCAGGATCAGGCAGGGTTAGTTCTACTTTGTTCTTCTTTTTCTAAGTTGTTTTAGTAATTTTAGGTTTTAAGTCCTTTGCATTTTCATATAAATCTGATACTTGGTTTGCCAATTTCTAAAACAAACAAAAAAAGCCTGCTTATATTTTTATTGGCGTAACACTGAATCCATAGATCATATTAGGGGAAGAACTGAAGTCTAAACAATAGTGCCTCTTCTGACCGATGATCAAGATATACCTCCATTTATTTTGATCTTTGATTTCTCTCAGCAATACTTTTCAGTTTTCAGTATATAGTTTTTTGACATCTCTCACCCTAAGTATTTCATGTTTTAATATTAAACTTGGGTAAATTTTGCTTCTATTTTTGTAGTTTCAAAAATGAAAGCTGATGCCTTTGATTTGAGACCTTCCTTCTTTGCTAATGCAGATGGTTCCCCAATTACATATTTTTTTTTTACTTTATGATGGTGTGAAAGCAAAACATGTTTAGTAGAAACTGTATTTTAAGTACCCATACAGCCATTCTGTTTTTCACTTTCAGTACAGTACTCAATAAACTTCATGAGATAGTCAATACTTTATTATAAAATAGGCTTTGTTTTAGATGATTTTGCCCAACTGTAAGTGTTCTGAGCATGTTTGAGGTAGGCTAGGCTCAGCCATGATGATCAGTAGGTTAGGTATATTAAATGCATTTTCGACTTACAATACTTTTCAATTTATAATGGGTTCGCTGAGGAGCATCTGTATAGGGATTTAGTAACATAAATTTTACCCTACATTCTACCTTAGGGGCAGCTTACAAATTCTGACATATTGTATTTTCATTTTCATTTAACTTAAAATACTTTCAAATTTTCATTCTGATTTGTTTTTGACCTATGTGTTATTTAGTTTCAAATATTTCGGAGTTTTCCAAAGACTTTCTTTTATTGATTTCTAATTTAATTCTATTCAGATCAGAAAATGTACTTTGCATGACCTGAATCCTTTTAAAAAAAAATTAAGACTTGGTTTGTAATCCAAAATACGGTCTATCTTGGCAAACGTTGTGTGTGTGTGCTTGGAAAGAAAGTGTACTCTGCCCTTGTTGGATGGAATGTTCCACACATGTCAGTTATGTCAAGTTGGTTATTAGTATTGTTCAAATCTTCTATATTCTTGTTGATTTTCTGTCAACTGGTACTATCAATTATTGAAAGAAGAGTATTGTAATTTCTGACTAAAATTTTGAATTTGTCTATTTCTCTTCGAGTTTTGATCAGGTTTTGATTTACAAATTTTGAAGCACTATTATTAGAGGTTTAAGCATCTAATCTAACATATTATACCTTCTTGATGAGTTAACCCCTTTATCATTTTGAAATGAACTTCTTTATATAATCCAAGTAATATTCTTTGTTCTGAAATTAATGTAGCTGACATACTGATATTAATATAGCTATTTCAGCTTCCTTTTGATTAGTGTTAGCATGGCATATATTTTCCCATCCTTTTGCTTTTAATCTCTTTGCATTTTTATATTAAGGTGTGTTTCTTTTAAGCAGCAAAAATATTTAATTTTGATTTTTTATGCAATCTGACAATCTCTGTCTTTTAAATAGAAGTGTTTAGACCATTAGGTTTTTTAATTTGTTTGTTTGTTTGTTTTTGTCTTTTTTGTGACCGGTAAGGGGATCACAACCCTTGGCTTGGCGTCTTCCGCACCGCGCTCAGCCAGTGAGCGCACCAGCCATCCCTATATAGGATCCAAACCCGCTGCAAGAGCGCCGCTGTGCTCCCAGCGCCACACTCTCCTGAGGGCGCCACAGGGTCAGCCCAGACCGTTAGCTTTTGATGGGATTATTGATATGGTTAGGTTTTACTCTGTCTTATTATGTGTTTTCAATTTGTCCCATCTGTTCTGTATTTTTTCCTCTTTTTCTATTTTTGAGTTAAATGAAATTTTATATAGTTCTATTTTATATGCTTTGTTGGTTTATTACATATAACTCTTTATTTTTATTTCAGTCATTGATTTAGGGTTTATAGTATACTTTAACTTATCACAGTCTACCTTCACATGACATTATACAACTTTATGCATAGTGTAAGTATGTGTGCATGTGTATGTCTATGTGCCTGTATATACACATGTTACGTATAGTATAAGAATCTGAGTATACTTTCATTTCTCCTCTCCTAGATTTTGTTATTGTTGTCATACATTTTATTTATACACATGTTATAAACCTCTCAAGTATTTTATTTAAATGGTCAATTTGTTTCAAGAAATTTCAATAATAAGAAAAATCTTACAAACTTGCCCATGTGGTTACTATTTCTAATACTCTTCATTTCTTTTTGTAGACTCATGTTTCTAACTGGTATTATATTTCTACTGCTCTAAGGACATCCTTTATCATTTCTTATGGAGCCTTTCTACTGGTAATTAATTCTTTCAGCTGCCAGAAGGTCTTAATTTCACTGTAATTTTTGAATATATATTTTATTGGGTAGCGATAATTTCAGGTTGACAGTCTTTTAAGAAGAACTTTGAAGTACTTTGTTCATGGTCTTCTCACTTATGCTGTTACTGATGAAAATTCTGCTGCCATCATTATCTTCCAAGGTATGTCAAGTGTCTTTTTTCCTCAGATTCTTTTCATATTTTCTCGTTACCACTGGTTTTGAGCAATTACATAATGATGTTCTTGATGTCTTCTTTTATGTTTCTTGAAATTGAGGCTCGTTGAACTCCTTGGATCTGTAGATTTATAATTTTTATCATAGTTAGAAATTTTTCAACAATTGTTTATTAAAATATTTTTTCTCTAACCTCTCTTCTTGTCTCTGCTTTGGCAAATCAAATTATGAGCATATTAGACCCTTTGAAGTTGTCCCACAGATCACCAATGCTCTGTGCATTTTTCAAAATTCTCTTTTCTCTCTTTTTCATTTTGAATAGTTTCTATTGCTATGTCTTCAAGCTCATGTTTTTTCTTCTGCAATGTTAATCTGCCAAATCAATACATTTTTCATTTTACATACTGCAGTTTTCATGTTTAGAAGTGATATTCAGGTCTTGTTTTTACATCTTCTATGTCTCTGTTTCACTTTATAAAACATCTTCAATATAATTTACAATAACTGTTTTAATGTCCTTTTCTGCTAATTCTATCATCTTTGTCAGTTCTAGTTAAATGTAAATTGACTTATTATTTTCTTCATTAGGATCATACATACATACTTCTTTGCTGACCTGCAACATTTAGTTCAATGGCAAACATTCTGAATTTTACCTTATTGAGTGCTGGATATGTTTGTATTCCTATAAATATTCTTGAGCTTTAACCTGGCTTCTGTTAAGTTACATGGTAACAGTTTAGTCTTTTGGGCCTTGCTTTAAGAAGTCTTAGGTGGGTACAGAGCTGTGCTCAGACTAGGGCTAATTTCTCACTACTGAGGAAAGAACTTCCTAAGTAGTCATGAATTATGAGTTTACCAGTTTAGCTGGTTAGGGATGTGTGTTGGTTCTAGTCCTGTGTGTGAATCATACACTGCTCACTTTGATACTTTTGAATAATTCTTTTCCTGGTCTCTCATTGTTTCTTCAAATGCATATTTTAATTATTTTCCTCAAGGGAGACCCTCTGAAGATCTATGGGCCCCCTCTCTCTACAGCTCTCTTACCTCTGTACCTTATGGCCACCGTGGTCTCGTGGACTCCAGCTCCCCAGCTCTAAGAGACAGCTGGATTCCATCCTGGTTTCTCTTCCAGATGCTGTGGTCCAGGAACTCTCTCAAGGCAACAAGCTGGAACTTTGGGCTCACTTTGTTATTTTTCTGTTTCGCTGAAATTGCTCTCCTTCATCTTCATTGTCTAACATACGTTGTCTTGAAATAACTTATTTCATATACTTTGTCTATTTTAGTTTAGTTTAGCTTTTTGGTTATTTCAAAATAGAGGTAGATCCAGTCTCTATCATTCCATTTTGGCCAGAAGAGAAGTAAACTTATGATGTTTAAAAAATGCATTCATATATTCATTGCAGATCTGTTCACAATAGGCAAGATAAGGAACCAACCTAAATGACCATTGATGGATGATTGGATAAGGAAAATGTGATATATATACACCATGGAATACTACTCTGCCATAACAAAGAATGATATTCTCCATTTCCAACAACATGGATGAGCTTGGAGAAATTAATGTTGAGTGAAATAAGCAAAGCACAGAGGGATAAACACTGCATGTACTCACTCATAAGTGGGAGCTAAGAGAGAAAGAACGAAGGAAAGAAAGACCACAGTGGTGTGTTGGACTTGCAGAGGGAGAGAAAACACATAGGGATACAAAGTGGAGTGAGGAAAGGGGTATGGGGAGGGAGGTCGGAGTAACAGGGTGGAGGACATGGGTTATAATCACAATCTGTGGTAATGGGCATGCTGCCAGTATGGATTTCGCCATCACATCTTGGGCATGGGTGGTGACAATTAGTTTTGTATGCATGAATATTCATAACCAATATAAATAAATAAATAAATAAATAAATGTGTTACTAACAGTCCACCAAAAGCATCTAAATAAGAATTTGGCAAACTTTTTTTCTTCTTCTGTAAAGGCTTAGATAGTATATATTTTAGGCTTTGCAGGCCATGTGGTCTCTGTTGCAACTACTCGACTCTGTCATTGTACTGTGAAAATAGCCATAAATAAGATGTAAATAACTGAGCGTATCTGTCCCAATAAAACATTATTTACAAAATCAGGAAGCAGATTGGATTTGGCCCACAGGTCCCAGTTTCCCCACTTCTGATCTAGATAGATAACGCTCTAGTAGCAAGAATCAAACCCCGCATTTTCATCTCACTGAAAGGAATAAGAGTTTCTTCAGAAATGCCTTAGTTTGGGTCTGAGGCAGAAAGGACAAAGTGAGCTTGGGACATCTTGTGGCACCAGAAGGCAAGAAATATTTAGAGATTAATGGGATCAAACAAACAGATAGGAACTGAATTGAAGGAGCTTCCGGTGGCCAATCTTGGAAATTAGATTACAAGAAAGAATAATGATTGTAATTTACTACAATACAATTAAATGCTTTTTTAAAAAATCACCAGTACAAAGGGATTAGAAAATCAAAATTCTGCATCCCCTAATGATAAAGTCAAGATTTATCAATGGTGCTAGAAAACAGAATATTCACCTGTCTTAAAATATCTCAAATACCTCAAAATATCACTTCACAGTTTAATTACAAATTAATGAGAAAAAATGTACTTTTTCAATAGTGAGATACGATGGAGACAGTTTTAGCTAAGTGTTCATAGTACATATTATCATTAATAATAGGTAACCCTGGCATGATAACACATAGAACCATCAATAAGAGAAAACCCTGACATTACTTGCCTCCTCAAAAGAGTAAGCAACATCACATAGATAATATTCTTCCCAAAAATGTTAATCTGATCTTACAATGAGAAGATAATCAAACAAATACAGAATGTGAATTATCATGAACAACACTCGGAGTGGGACATTGAAAGACATCAGTATTATATGAAAAACAAAAAATTAGAACATTGGGCAACTAGGTTAACATATTAAATAGAATTTCATGAATTTTGATTGGCCCTTGAATGAAAAATTCAAACAATGAAGTTATAAAAAACATCACTGGGGTCAACTGGGCAAATTTAAAAACATGAATCATATATTAAATTATTTCATTGAATTAATGTTAATTTTCTTCGATACGAAAGAACCTCATGGTGAAAGTCATTATTCTTAACAGATATGCACTGAAGTATTTTGCTGTGAAGTATCTTGATCTCTGCAAGTTACTTTCAAACAAGAAAAAGAAAAAAATTATCAATGGATAAACAGATATAAATTATATGTATAAAAATACAAATGTTTGGTGAATTTAGGTGAAGAATACAGTGTTTACTTTTCTGTAGGTTTGAAAATGCCAATAATTAAATTTTTGAAGAAATAGAGACCTTTTTTATAAAATGTAAAATTTCCCTTCTCTTTAATAAACAGGCTTCAGGTGACTAACTTTAAAGTCCATCTGATCACCAGATTGTTTCACTGAATAATTTTACTGAGAAACAATTTAGAAATAATTTTCAACTCATCCCTTACCTGTAACATACTTGGTGCATTATGCATCATTATATTATGCACTCCATTGTCCTTGACGGATGACACATAAAGCATCATGCAGACTTTAAAAATTTGTTTTTTTAAGCACAAATCAAAATATGAAAGTTGAGACCCTCACTAAAAGCCAAGCATGGCAAGAGGAAAGAGGAAGAAGGAAAAAGAAAGGAAGGAGGGGAAGAAAGATTACAAAGGGAAGGAGAAGTAAGAGGGGAAAAAAGGAAGAGAAATAAAGGAAGAAAAGGGAAGGGGAACGGAAGAAAGAAGACAATAAAAACAAGAGAAGGAAAGAGGCAGACAGGCAGTAGCACAGGGCACGTTAGAAGAGTGCATGGCTCCCTCAGCTTCCAGTTGTGAAGTCACGCAGCCTCATATTCTGGCAACAGCCTGGGCTTTCTCTGGAAGACTTTCAGAACTTATAATTAAGTAGCTCAGGAGAATTATTTTTAGGTTAAAGCAACTACTAAGTTCTCTTCTGATCATCTTAGAATTTGTCTACTAACTGCCTTTCTGTACGTAACCCCCATTTTCACTAAGTAGATCCCCATGACAATCCTCCATGTCTAAACATGCCCTGAGAACCTGCACAGCACCATTTTGCACAACTGAATGCTGGCCTTGTCCCCATCAATTTTCACGAGACAACAGGACTAATAGGCTACCCAACAGCTGAGACCTGGCTCAGTTCTTCCAGCCCTCAGAGATGCCTCGACAGCTTGCTTGCCTGTCATGTTGCTTTTGACCAGACCAAGTTCTGCACCATTCACTTCACTTCTTGACCAAAATTAGCCACCTGTTTGTTGAACTTCCAGGACTTAGAGACCCCAAATGACTGCCTCATCCCATTTTTAATGTTTAGTAGCATTTCTCTAGGATGCAGCCTTAACAGCCAGAAAGAACATGTAGGCCAGGAAAATTGTTTATTGATTAGATATTTTATTCTTAATGACCTATTCTATTCACACGTAGACTAAGAAAGGAAACAGTGAAATAAAATTCTGATGGGTGAAACACCTTATGTCAAAGATCTAAGCTCAACAACGCTATGTCCCCACCCCTACGCTCACCATCCCTTCAGCACTCCTGTTTAACACACAAAACTGGCTAGAAACACTACAAAGCCATGACAATCACTCCTTTTAAAATTTAAATTCTAATTTTTTTTGCATAAGCACCTCTCCTTATTTATTCAACAAAATAAAATCTCATAATTCATATTTTACCTAAATGATTCATCTTTGGTAACAAATACGTATGTAAATGCTAGACTTTACAAGTATGGGTGGTATAAAACCTGAAGCTAAGCTTGCACTTTTTCTTTAATTCTCACTTTTTTTAGTATTTAATATTATGAATATACTTTTTCAGATTTATGCAACATTTCCTTCAGTTTGTGGCAATACTTTCTTATACTATAGGCCTATATTCAATCACCTCAGAAACAATTAATGTCCATAATTAGTACATGAAAATTAAGATGTGAAAAGAATTCCTCCTTCCAAAGTTATTCTGGATACTTCTCACAATACTCTTACAGAAAAAAATATTGTTTAACTATGAGATTATAAACCATATTTTAAAAAAATGATACTTTTGTAAAGAGAACTCCCCTCACAGAGATTATATCTCTGATAAAATAGTCAATTATGTGCAAGGGGTCTTAGAGTTAAAACTCTCTCACATTTTCTCTCTGAATTGCTCATGAACCTTTGTGTAGGAGGTATTATCTTCATTTTACAAATGAGAAATAAAAATATCAGAGAGAGTGAGGCCTAACCTTACATACTTAGTAGGTGATGAGAGGGAACTGTTAAAAAATAAAAACAAAATATTCACAAAAATATGATCTTAACTTTTATTTTAAAATTCTTCATATGTACTTCTTTTAGTAATGCTAACACACCTGCAACTTTAATGTCTTTTTAATTTTATAATGATTTTTGCATAACCTTTTCCCATTAAAAGATAAAATCAACATCTGTCTACTGAAGTTGACTGAACCATCAAACTCATTTTACACCCACTCTAATTCACAGCTACAATTACACTCTCTGAGCCTGGAACATCAAAACAGAGGCACAGCCAAGCTTTTTCACCTTTATGGCTGCATAAAAGAAATATTCTAACAAATGCATTCCCCACCTATTCACTGGTTAAAAACAAAATAAGAACTGTACTGACAGAAGTGACATAAAGCCAGAGTTTTATCCTAGGTGGAAAAAAATGATATCTCAAGTTTTAGATATCTGGGGAATGTAAGGAAAGCAATCATCTCTATTAAAATCTGCCAATTTATGGTAGCATATATTTTCAGCTGCAGTGAGTGGTTTACCATCAAACTTTGACAACTCTCTACTTCCACATTTTAAAAGGCAAGGAATGAAACAGCATCTCTGGTGATTTTTATTTGGGTCCAGAGGACCAAATCCAAAACACAGATATAGAGAAACACAAATACCCATGGCATACTATGGTGACCCAGGCACACACACACAAAAAATAATTTTCATAGTTTACATAATACTATAGCTGGTCCATATAATTTTCCCCTTGGTCTTCTCACCCGAAACTCAACTCTACATTTTAAGGCATCATGGAAGCTTCCTTCAGCTCAGCTTCCAGAGAGCAAATATCTGTGCTACGTAGACATGCTTCATAACAACACGGTATCTCGATATCCTAACTATAAAATATGCCTATAAATACAATTAAGGTTCATTCAAATAAAATTCTGATTATATTGGGGGCCATAAAAAATATACTGCTATATGACTAGTATCTAACATGCTTACTTTCATTTTATAGTTACAAAAACAAGAGAACATAAAAATCTTACATATGAAGAAATAATGGCAAAAACAATTCTCTGTATGATTCACACCAAGTGTGGGTCATTCAATTTGAATGTTATTCAGCAGCAAATAATGCACCACTCTGTCCGCTATTTCCTTTACATATGATAATAGCAAGACAGATGAAAAAAGCAGGAGAAAACTAAAATTACTCTCAATATTTTAAATTGTGCATATTTCAGAAAGATATTTTATGATAAGCTGTCTCCTAGGTATAATTACCAATCACTCCATGTGTAATATGAAGAAGTCTCAAGGCCTCTTCAATTATCTACCTCGATGTTCAGATTTCGAAGATAGGTGTGTCCGTATACAAAACAAGACCTGTTTGGGGGAGTAAAGAATGGTGCATATCACCCAGTGTTTGCTGTTCAGGCTCAGCAACAATTTTCTTCTGAATTCATCACAATGCAACTTGGATTATCTTATTATTAGACTAATATGAGGATATACAAAAATTTCTAGGATTTATCTTATTTCTATTTGCACATTGAGCCATAAAGTTAACAACTGAGAATGTCTTTATGCCTTATACCGGGTTAAGCATAGCACTGTCAGGAGACAGTTCATTGCTCTCTCTTGATCTCTTTTCACTACAAGTGATTTTCATCCTAATTCTTTTACGTTAGCTTTCTAATATTTTTGTTACTACAATCTTTTGCATTACATGTATTAATGATCCCAATAGTATATGAATCCATGAGAAATGTGAGAGTCATTATGTAACCTAGAAGATAACTCTCCTATCGATCCCTAAAGTCATATCAAGTTAACATTAAATCCCCACAGAACTACTTCCCAGCTAGTACCAAGAGTGAACAGAAAGTTTAAAATAATTGTGTTCTGAAATTCTGTACCATGAACCCATTCTCTTGGCTTGGAAATTTTTTGTTATAACATACCAAAGAACATCCCAGTCTGAAGACAAAAAAATGATACACTAAGGGTGGAATGAGGAATGTTCTGGTTAATAAAACAAAACAAAACAAAAAATAAAATAAAATGAAGGAAGAAAAAGGGAAAGATTAATGTTACCAACAAACTGTGACCTTAGGGAAGATACTCAATTTTGGAACCTCAGTTTCCTAATCTGTACAATGGTTATAATTTCTTTGAATGAATAGAATCACTTTGCTGTCTTATTAGTCATACAGTGGCAAAGGCAATTGATAGACAGCATTTTTTTCTTTTCTTTTATTCTTTTTCCTTTGCTTTTGGCATAGGTGGAAGTACAAAAGAAAATAACCAAATGTGGAGTTCTGTGCAGGAATGCTGCGGCAAGATAGGAGGAATCAGACATAATTTATATATGGCATTTTCCCCCTTTCACCAACTAATTACACTACTAAACAGCAAAAGTCCTTTTCTTACTTTTTTGGTAGAAATATACAAACAAGGGCAGGCAATTTACCAAATACCAAAATAAAATAATTTAAAAACTGGAAATAAAATACTGCCACCCTTGATGGCATGGCCAATAAATATCCTGTAGTTCTCCTTGGCTGCGAAATTGCAAATCAGAAGCCTGCCTGATATTCCTGATCACAATCTTCTTCCATACCTATTTATTAACAGACTTAAAAGTAAAAGGATTCAATAGAAATGTTTCTCATTCTACTCAACATAAAACTCACTCCTTTCAAAAATGCTTCATCCAATTAATTTAAGTCCCCATAGACATATTCTCTAATCATTTTGAAGAAAAAGCAATGCTATTTCAAGCTTTTCATTGATATAAAATATGCCTTCTAATTAATAACAGTAATGAGAAAATTAAGATAATAGAGCTAAATTATTTCTGAGCATAGAAAGCATCCAAACAAAGGAAGAGAATTCAAATTTTAGTCAGTTCCTCAAACGGCCCGGTTGAGCATTTATTTCCCAAAAAGTGTCTCTTGAAATCATTTTCTTCAGAAAACTCTTATGTGTTACTATTAGAAATATAGTTGAGACACTATAGATATATATGATTGTTTTTCTCTTCTGGCAAAAAGAGAAAAAATGAACCCAATCTTTCAATTCAGCACAGAACAGAGGAATAATAGTTTTTCAAAAATAAAGGGAGGGCACTACTTCTATTGCCATTATACCTTATTTCATATTGGTTTGGGAACCAATAAGAATTAACATAGCTCCCTGTCCTTATCTGCCAAAACATTACAGCTCTAGAGATAATAACTTCCTATAAATTAAAATTACTTAATGTTTCCTAGCCACATGAGCAAAGTAAAACATGGATGATAATGCCTGTCTCTCGAGGGACTGTAGAGTGGATGGTGTACGTATAATAAGCAAATGGCAGGGGGGGGGATGTACAAAATCCTGTGGATATTTTTGTTATAATCAATTATATTATAATGTAATATATAAAATACAACTATTAGTGTTCTCGTAAAATAAATGTTCATACCCCTGTAAACAGCAAAGAAGAGTTTTATTAACATAAAGTGTGTTACATTTTTTAAAAGATCCAAAATTAAATTAACCTATCCATGTGTCATAAAAGTAAAATTCCTGTACTGTGCAGCAGAGCCCTGTCCTGCTGTCCCTCACATGTCTACTCAGAAGTTCTACTGTCGTCTCGGGTTCTAATTCTGATTGTGTTTCTCCATCTCTTGGCTTCAGCTCTTCCTCTGTCCCATCCCGATCCATCTCTCTCCATCTCAGGTCTGGATCACCACAGGACGAAAAATACCTAACAGTTTTTCCCAGTTTCGATTCTTCCTGCACACTGATGACAGAACAATCTTTCTAAAGCAGAGCTCCCAACAACAGTAGTAAATAAACTGAATTATAAATGCAATAGATCAAATCATACTTAATATGCACTTTAAAAATATATTTTCAAGGTGAGAATGATGAAGTAGATCATGGTACATTCCTCCCTACTACATATTAAACATGTATTATATGTATTGAAAATCAGTAAAAAAAAAAAAGATATGCATTACTGTCGTGGGAAGAAGTCTATAATTAATTAATAATTGAAAAGAAGCAAATTGTTGAATAATATCTATCATGTCACCCAATTGTGTAAAAAAGTAAATTACCTAGTTATGTATATGATAGGTATTAAAAATATATTACATGAGGCCCAGTAATGTATTAGATACAGGAGATTATGAATTTGTTCATAATGATCACATATTTGGTATGGGTTTGGGGGAACATAGGAAAGGAGATTTTATTTGCTTTTTATTTTTATTTTTTATGGAGGATATAATGGGCATTTTGTTTAACTTTGATTGTTTTTGTTGTCTTTGGTTTGGGTTTTTGGCAGCTGGCCAGTATGGGGATTTGAACTCTTGACCTTGGTGTTATTAGCACCACACTCTAACCAAGTGAGCTAACCAGCAAACCCGTGTTCAACTTTTATTTTTTAACCATATTTTTCATATTTATCATCAACAAATTCTCTAGTAAGTTTGAAGAAATCAAATACTAATTTTTGTTTATTTTGCCCAATGTTGTATTGTTTGCTTTTTAAAAAACAAATTCCACAAGGAAAAAGCACATGATGTTTTTAATTAAAAATGTGGATTTAGGCAAGGTTACCTTTGTTGGCAGATACAACCTTGAGTAGATTGTTTTCATTCTAGTAGGAAATTACTTAGGCAAGTTGTCACTTATCACATCATCTCAGAATTCTATTAAAATGAGCAACAGAACAATGCCTTGCAGAGTTGTAAGTATAAGCTAATATAAGTGGATTATATGTAAGAGGTTTAACAAGCTATGGGGCTCAGAAAGGTTTATGGGGAAAAAAAATCAGCCTGATATATTCTCTTTCCTTATAGCGTATTGCTAAATGAGAATCAGAAAATAAAGAGAATCAGGAAGTTTTGTTCTTTCGCTGGCCCTACAAGTCTAATATCTTCCCTTACAGATTCCGCCAGAAATCCTTTTCTCAGAGAAGCTCTTTCTCATAGCTCAATGAACTGTGCTACCTTCACAGGTGGCAAGTCCCCTGCCTGGCACTGGAAGCATCCACTGAGAACTTGTGTGGTTATTTTTGAATACTATGGTAGAATGTTTGAATTAGATACTTCAGAGTATCTTTCCATTTGTTAACTTCTAGGCCACGAAATTCCTCTTCTCAGATACTTACAAAATCTCCCATTTCCTATCAGATCAGCTGTGAACACCACCTTGTCAGTTAATGGTTTGAAAGGCAGCCTTATGTGGCTAAGCGCATGCAACAGGGGAAGCTACCCTAGTGAGGGGTACTGTAAAGTAATCCTGCCCACGATGTAAATTGCAAAGTAAGGCAAATCATAACTAAAGCCAAAATGTTTCATTATTTTAGTTATACTAAGTTTCCATTTATGTTGTCAGAGCTAGGGCTCAGACCCTCCAAACCCATTGTACAGACTGGGTCACCAGACCCCTCACATGCTAGGCTCGGTCCCCAGACCCCTCACATGCAGGTCCATGCTAGGTAATTGGGAAAGACTCCAGAAGCTGTTGGCAGATGACACGAGCTCAGTCCTCAGCGGCAGCAGCTTACAGGTCCAGTAGCTTACAGGTCCAGCAGTGGCAGTGGCCTTGCAGATTGTCCCAGGGGGACTAGCAACAGCAGCCTCCAGAGGCAGCAGTGACTTCCCCATGCCCGCTCTACTGGGGGGATCCCAGGGCTCGGAGGCACTATGGATCAGAATCACTCATCCTTATACTTAAGTCCATAACCCAGGACACCCGGGTGCACATGCGCAATTACACTAGATGATAACCAAGGAACAACTGAGCGCATATGCCCGTTTACATCAAATACTCAGCAAGATTCTGAACATCTGAGGGGCCCTGACCATTTTTCCTATATTTTCCCAACAGGTACATTAGAAACACTAGAAGAAAATAGAAGTGGCAGCAAGGGTGAGCGTGGAACCAGATAACGCTAGAAAGGCTGGCAGAGGCCACACCGTGGAGGATCTTATATAAAGAGCAGCTGAACAACACAGAAGGGTTTTTAACTGGTTATGGGGTACCAAAAGATGGTGAAATAATCAGAATCTTGATATAAGGTAGTCAATTCTGGTTGTACTGCTAAGAACAAATTGAAAAGGGGCCATCATCATAAGTTGGCTCATGTCAATCCTTGGCTCACAACCCTTCAAAGGCACTCAGCTCAAACAAAGTAAAATCTAAGGTGCCCCTGCAAGGCTTTCTATGATCTGGCCCCCAATTTCTCAGATTTTTGTTCCCATTCATCTTTTTTACCCAACAAATATTTCATGGTATCAAAAATCGAAAATATAACTACAACATTTGGCCACTGAGGTAGTTTTCCTGAAGACATTATACTCAGATTGCTCTCAGAGAGAAGGCATTAAAGAATTCCCTTCTTTGGAAGACAATAAAAACAATAAAAACCATCCCTCAAGGAGGACTTACCTAAAATCGTACCTGTGTATCTAGTGAATCCACAGTATTAGGGAAACATAAATGTCTCGTATGTTTCCTTGCCTAGTAATCTCAAAAAGAAAAGATTGCAAAGTGGGAGTCCACTCAGCTGCAGGAAATCCTGCCTCTTTGGGGTTTTCAGGTGATGCAAATATTTGAGCACCCAGCTGGTATTCAAATACCTACTGATTGACTGAATTCTCTGAACTGCAAAGCACAAAATGACAGAGCTAAAAGCAAACCAAGGTCATTTATTCTGCTGTACTTCCTTTACAGCCATGCTTTGAGAGTGTATATATAGGCCATCGAAACAAGCATCCCTTCAGATAAAATAAATTCACAGTGACATCAGGCATTTTCCACAAGACTTGGATGCACCAAAATTTTTGAAAGGGAAGCAAGATGCAATTCTTAACTCTATTCCTAGAAATTTCACAGCTCCTTTTCCCAGACACTCTGGGGGAAAATGAAGCAGAACAAATGTTTGCACAACCACCATTTGGGAAGCCCCACGTTACAACAAAAATATCTACCAAAATTCAAGAAGCACTAAGTGATACGTATAGCATACTAAACCCATTTCCATTGATGCTGCCCTCAGCAAAATGAATATGTTCTTTTTCCTCTAAGAGAGGAAGATACTTCATTCCCCACAATCTGGAATGCTTAAGATAGACATTGCAGATGTATCTGAAAACAAGCTTCTATGTTGTCAGCAAATCATAAAGATTGAAGGCTGCCTCCCAGCACTGCTAGATATAAAGTTATGGCAGCATTTCTATTATAAACACCATTTTCCAAGAGTTTATAGCCCAGCTGTAAAAAAAATCTGCTCCAGGATCAAGTTTTGTAGGCTTAAGAAGGGAGAAAAACATTACAGTTCATTATGAAATAAAGAACATTTTAAATTTCATCTTGAAATTGTAAATTACAAAATACATAATTTTCAAGGGGTTTTTTTTGTGACAATTTGATTTTAATAAATAATTCAATAAAAATAATGACCATAAATTGATGGGATGAAAACCCATTTCCACCTATTCTTAATGTGTGTTGGAAAATAACTTTGAGGAAATAACTGTATAATTCCAGAGTAAATTTTACTTTGTTGGATTAAATTTACTCTTGTTACTATGGTTAAAGGTAATCATGAATATCTATACTTAATTAGTCGTCAAAAGATGTTACACTTCAGAAGTAACTCTGAGGCAAAAACCTACCTTCATGACGTACAGAGACAGAAGTGAAATCCATGCTTTAGCCTCTCTTTCTTTGTGACATATATACATAAATTCACATAATCACTTGCTCTCCCCCAGCATACACACAGACGCACACACACAAAAACGCACACACACCCTGATAGCCACACACCAAGCACAAAGCCTTTTGTTGTGTTTTGCTGTTCAGGAGTAAAGGGAAAGTTAACTCCCAAAGTAAGAAAGGACAAAAAAAGGAATATTAAGCTTTAAAAATTAAAAAAATAAATAATCTACACTTAAAAAGGTTGAGCAAATAGTATCATAAACAATCTTTCTCAAAACAGGGAATCTGTATCCTCTATGTTGTGAGGATTCCCCCCTCACCACCCACCTCCCCCCAGCACCCTGCTTGCTTAACAGAATATTTCTCACTCAGTGGTCATCTAAGAGATAGTTGCTGATGATAATGTTTGAAACACACATTTGATTTAAAATAACCACTTTCAGAATGGACTTATCTGTCCTCAATCATTTAGATCTAAAACTACCTATGCAGCTACCAACCAGAAAAGATCACCAAGAAAGCAGAGTTGTTACACCAAAACTTCATGCCCTGAGAAGACAACTTACCTTCTAGCTCTCATCTTGAGACTTTCTCTGAAGTTCCCCATCTAGACCAACTTCCACCAAACCACACCTCTGGTCTCCGCACCGCGCTCAGCCAGTGAGCACACCAGCCGTCCTTATATATAGGATCCGAACTGGGGTAGGAGCACTGCTGCGCTCCCAGCGCCGAACTCTCCCAAGTGAGTCACGGGGTCGGCCCTGGTCTCCTTTACTTCCTTACTCTCAAGTCTCATCTCTCACAAAGTCTCTCCCTCCACACCCTCCAATAACTCTAGTATTTGCATACGAATTATTAATTGGGGTAACAAAGTCAAGATGTTTAGGACACTTGAAAGAAAATTTAAGTGAGGCATGCCAAAGAAATATTGTTCTGCATTAAGAAAACATGTTAAGAAAGAAAATTTTAAAGAATATTAGTACCTAGTAAGAGATGTCTTTGCAGAGATAATAAATATGCCTCATGAAGAATTGAGTTTCTCTCTGTGAAAGAGAAGAAATTTTGAAGGATGATAATATCAAATAAGAATGATGTTAAAAATGAATTACTTTAAAAAAGTGAATCTAATTTTAAAAGGTCAGTAAAATCTGCCTGAAGGAAATACTGGGCCCCATGATTTTTAGGGAAATGAAAACACTGCCATTCACACATATTTTAACAAAGCTTTAAAAAATGTTTTTTCTTAGGTTATACCCAGCTTTATTTTAAAAAGAACTTTAGTTTCTGACTTCTTATATGTAGCAGACTTACTCCGAAACTAGAGAAAAATAGGTAAGAAAGTGACTATTCCAGTTGGGAATTCTAGAACTTAACATTCATTGTTTAAAAAGATCACTATTCACTGTTCACGATGCCAGTAGAGGAAAACATTAGTTCAGTGCCTTGAAATTCTTCCCCAAACTTTGGAGAGAATATTAGCCATTTAAAAGCTTCTGTGAAAATACTTTTCTCCTTGTTGCGTACACTTAGGAATAACTTCCAAAAGAGCTTCGCTTTCCTATTACACTGACTGGCCCTGCCTGGGTTCGCTTTCCCAGGTGTGTCTCATAAGTAATTTAGAAACAGTTCATTTTAAAGAAATGCACTTTTTTTCTTTTCCTTGGATAACTCCTACCTTCTTTAACTTTCAGTATGTTTTAAGTTCTCTTGAATTTTTGGTAAATACTATTTATAAAAACAAAACAAAAAAAACCCTTCTCTATAAAGGTTAGAAAAAAAGTATTTAATTTTGAAGACTTTTAAAATTATACAAATCTGATACAGCCTGAAATGGAGATTGATGGAGACTGATTGATTGAATGCTTTAACATAGTCAAGCCTCTTTTTTTGTTGTTTTTTTAAGCAATGAAGTGACATAAAATTAAACCAGCAATATTAAACAAGATGTCAAGGAGCTAGAGATAAAGGGATTAGTTATGCATACATGATTCAAAGGGAGTCATCTAATAGAACCTTGGTATAACACTTGCTAAAAGCTCTTTATTTAAGGATTCCCAAGTCTTAGATAACTTTTCACTAGATGTTTTATAACCTGTTGTTATATGGCTCTTATGTTAAACCTAAATTATTATTTTCCTTTTTTAATAATAACTAGGAATAATAAGTTCCTACATAAAGGAATAATAAGTTCTACATTAAGTCTTTTTAATTTGAAAAGCATTTGTTAATTAATAAAGGTAACTGTCTATTGATCATTTTCTTATTCCTGAAGTCTAATTTTTAAGTTAGAGATGTTGTTTGCCAACCTAGTTAAGATTGGACCTACCCCAATCCGGGAATATAGTCTATGCATATGGAAATAATTAGATCCTCCTATCTAGAAGACTTATCAAAAAAAAGAAAAAAGCAACAAGGTATTCTAAAACTCAGATATGTCCTTTCACCATGCGATTCAACTGAAGAGAAAAGATAAAGAAAGGGATTGCAGGCAGTCTAAAATTGATTTTACAGTAATAATAGTTATGTGTATAATGCTTCATAATGTAGAAAGTGCTTTGACCTCACTGAGATAAGTAATTAAAAGATCACATTCAGCTTCTTAGGACAAGTTTTTTAAGTTCTGTCAGTCCCCCAAACAAGTTACTCCTCTACAAAAGAATGCCATGTATCTTAAAGTATCTCTGAGATTCTTTCCAGTTTATCAGACAGTAACTGACAATATTTTATAGACTGATTAAGTATGTATTTAAAGCTTTAATTTGTAGTATCCTCTAACTCCTCTTTGTGTGCATGTTTGTACTGGTTTCTTTGTATTAAACCAGTCACAAGGCTAATACATTGCTCTGCATGGCTTGGATGCTTAATGACTATTGTTAAAAGACACAAACCTAAGGTATTTTCACATTTTCATATACATTAGAGACAGAAAACTCATTAATAAACAAAGAATAAGAGAAAAGTTTCCCCCTTCCCCTGTGCTAAGTGAGTACATTCCTAAGGTTAGTGTCAAATGACATTCTCACATCTGTAAACAAGAACAAAAAAGAATCCACTAAGAAGAGCATGTTATAAAGCAAAGTTTTCCCAGAGGTGAGGAATCCAAGTCCTTCCAGATAACCATAGGGCTCCTTGAAGCTTGCTTAAGCAGGCAGTCCAGGCCTTAGTCAGTAGCAACTATTTTTCAGTGCCTAAACCCCTAGCTATGGAAATGACAGAAGAGAAAAGCAGTATCTGACAGGAAGAGAAGCAAGCATTCACACAAAAGAGAAAAATATAAAGAAGAGAAGTTCAATGGATAAATACTAGAAACAGATACGACATCAATATAAGCCTCATGGGAGAACAGTGAAAGATTCAGACAATGCACACAGATTTTCAGGAATGACTTCTTTTGCTGAACAGGCAACACATTGAAATGAAAAACTCTCACCTGGATGAAACGTATACTCAGCTTTTTGAATAACTTAAAGCATGAATCCTTGTAAGGAAAAAGTATGCCAAACAAATGACATGTGCTTCCTAAAGATTAGAAAAAATTCAAGCTGGTATTTAGAAAATCCTGAGTAGAAGAACAGAGGCCTTAAATCTAAGAGGTTTCACACAGGGCTGGAATGAACTCATTTGCTACAAACAAACAAAAACCACAACACTGGGAGAGACTATGAAAATAACAAGTAGAATTTTGGCTCTAGGGCTAATGTGCTGGAAAATCACACATTTCTAATGTTTCCACATAGTATGTTGGCGGATTACTCAAAAAAATTAAAAACTGGACTACCATATGAACCAGCAATCCCACTTCTGGGTGTGTGTATGTATCAAAGGAAATGAAATCAGTGCACTCCCATGTTCATGGCAGCATTATTAACAATAGCCAAGATAGGAATCAACTTAAGTGTCCACGGATGGACGAATGGGTAAAGAAAATGTGGTGTGTATGCATACACACACACACTCACACACACACACACACACACACACACACACACACACACACACACACACACTGGAATATTATTCAGTCTTAATAAAGAAAGGAATCCTGCCATTTGTGACAACATGGATGAACCTGGAATATTACGGTAAGTTAAATAAAGCTGGGCACAGAAAAACAAATACTACATGACCTCAATTTATAGGTGGAATCTAAAAAAGTCAAACTTGTAGAAGGAGAGACTTTCTAAAGCCCGGGGCATGGGGGAAATGAGAAGATGTTAGTAAAAGGGAACAAACTTTGAGTTAAGCAGGATGAATGAGTACTGAAGACCTAATGCGCAGCATGGTGACTATAGACAGTCGAAATTTTCTGAGTAGATCTTAAGTGTTCTCACCGCCCACCCCCCACACAAATAACAATGTGAGGTGATGGATACGTTAATTAGCTTAATTGTGGCAATCAATTCACAATGGACACATACATCAAAATATCACATTGTATGTCTTAAACATGTACAATTTTTATTTGTTAATTATACCTCAATAAAGCTGAAAAAAAGAAAAAAACAAATAAAAAACCCATGGCAGATCAAAGTACAGAAAAAAGGGCAAAAAAAAAGACATCACTTTTGATAACATGAGTTTACTCATGAGCCAGTCTTATGAAAATGTTTTTGTTTCCCAGTCAGTGACTTTCAAGAGATCCCAAGGGAAATCTAACTTTCTCTCCTGCTGGGATAGTTTTGCCATTTTTCACAGCAGCTGGTTTTTGAAAATGAAGAACAGATTATGAATCATCAGCACATTCTTAGAAAATTATTTGAAAAGTCAACAGTTATAATGGTCAATTTTAAATATCCCCAAACAAAAGGTGTGACAAATTTGTAAGCTGATAGTCATACAAACAACTAATAAAAATATTTCCAAATGATGAAATCATTTTTCAGGTACCAGTTCTAGAATATCTGGGGTATGTGGCCCACACTGGTGTCCATCCCTGAGAGAAAATATGGCAAACACTAGTTTTAGAAATAAAAAATAATAGTTCTTACTTACATTATCTCTCTGCAAAAATATTAGCAAGAGTACCTTATACAAAATAGCACTTGATATAGCACTATTTGAAAGGCTTTTGTTTTAATTTTGAAATATTTATGATAAAAAATTCATCAAAGAAACCTCAAAAAGCCAGTTGTCTTAATCTAAAAATGCCTTAAAATAAAAATAAACCATATATTTTATATTTAACAAGTACCTTTTTTGTAATAATTTCCAGCTATGATCTTCTAAATTCAAAATGATCAAAATGTAGAGACTGTTTACTTATATTTAAAAATCCTAGATTTTATCTTTCTCTTGATAATAAAATATTCATCTCTAGCTCCACTGCCCCAAATGGTAGCAATTAATCATAAGTAGCTCTTTTAATTTTAATTTATATTAATAACAGTTAAATAAGTTCAGTTTCTGGGTCATTTTAGCCATGTTTCAAGTGCCTAATAACTACATGCAGCTAGAGGCTACCATATTGGTCAGAGCAGATATAGAACATTTCCATGACCACAGAAAGTTCTGTTGGATAGCACTGATCTCTAGAGAATAAACAGAGAAGGCACTTTATACATTGGAATGTATTGTGATATAGTTGCTAATAGAAATTCAGTTACCAAAGCTATATATCTAGTTACAAGAAAAATTAATCACACTCCAGTTTAAAGATATTTCTATCATCCTTTATATTATAACAAAGTGTATAGCACTAACAATAAGTCTATTTAAAGACTTTAAAGTCTAATCTAAGTTAGCTTTATCTAATTTTGCACTAAGCTCTTCAAACTAGACATATGAGAAAAGTCAATTTATTTATATCTATAGACTCCTTAAAAACTTCTTTTGCTACATTTAACATTCTAAGATATTCTAGGCAGTTTCAGGGAAATAGATGAGGCAAGCTGAATGAATACTCCTTAATAACCTTTTAATTTTTTTAGTTAATTTTTCTTAATGTTTCATCATTAACTGATACATAAATTCATTAGATAATCTATAAATAGTACACAATAAGTATTTAATAAGCAGTTAATTATTCGTAGCTTGAAACAAACAGGCCTCTTCTGTTTTTTCAAAGAGAAAAGGGAAAGACTGAGACTTTCCCAGCCACACCACACTCACTTGGAAATTGCTTGGGAAAAGAAAAGATGCAGAAGCATGAGTAAATATACACATGTTTCCATTTAACCAAGTTTACTAAAATCAATTAACAAATCCAAATTTGTTTTTTCAACTGCAGTCTGAGCAAAAGTGCCAGAGTGGTGGTAGTGGTGGAATGTGCATTGGAGAAAGGAGGGAGGGAATGTCTTTCTAATATGAAATATCACAAAATTCTTACACACATAGCAGAAAACCATGCACATCAGCTTATCTCTAAAACCCATATCAAGGTAATTTTTCCTAAATTATACATCATTCCTTTCCCTTACTTCTTTACCATTCTAGTTCATCTGCCCATTTTTCTACAAAGTTAAAGAAGAGTGGTACTTCTAAAAGTGGTATCCCCAGTCCCTTGAGGTCTCAAACCCTTGTCTGCTAAATACTGTTTAAACATAATAAGGGTATGCTTCCAGTATGAATCTGGCCCTCACATCATGGGTGACAACCAGCTTTGTATCTCAAGAATATTCATAACAACAACAAAAAAAAACATAATAGAGTAAATCCAGAAATGGTTGATGACTCCTTAATTAGAATTAGGAAAAGGCAAGTGGGTAGAGTTAAGAATATTTGACTCACCCATCTCTACATCTATCTGCTGACCAAACTGACATGGAAGAAATCTCTGACAATCAATATGAAGTTCAAGAAGACTCTCACCATCCTCAAAAGTCTTTTATAAGCTATCTGGAAGCCCCCAGGAAAAAATATACATATAAATAAAGAGAGAGTAAATAAAATTTAAAAGAGAATTATAAACCATATCATCTTCTTATTTAAAAAAAAAAAATCAGACAACCTGTGAGTTATAAATTAGCCTGGGAAATACTGCAGTTGGTTGCCTAATACTCTTATTAGAATCAAGTAAATTAACTGAAGCAGCTTCTGCTTGTTCTTACTGCATGCAGTAGCTATCTTGCATTAATGTTTTTAAACCACTACACAGTATAGCTAGCTGATTTAAATTATTCTTTGACAGATAAAACTGAGATAATACCATTATTACACCACAGCTAATTTATTTAAATTGGTATTCTAAGTCTTCTTAACTATAAAGAAGAAAATGCCTCATTAATGTAAACTTAATTTATTGTAGGATGTGGGAGCAGGCATCTGTAAAAGTTTAGCTTCTTGGAAACAAAAAAAAACAGCAACGGTAGCATGACAAGAAAACATTAAAGATGGCATTTAAACTGTGGCAACAAATGAAACAAGCTCATGCTACATTAAATCCATGCATGAAGTCAAGTCATCAACTCATCCTCCTCACTAGAATTCTTGGCAAGTCAGTGAAACAGTCAGAAGAAAATGCAGACAGACGTTAACTCCGTTATCTATCACAAGTCCCTCTGTTCCTAAAAAGAAACTGAAAATATGGGACCTGGCAGCAACTCTGGAGGTCACGTAAGCCAAATCTTCATCACACACCAGTGGAAACTGAGGCCCCAAAGAGGTCAAATGACTTGCTCAAAGTCACACAGCAACACAACGACAGAGCCAGAACAGGGAGCCATGAATCCAGAGCTCTTTTCACAGCTGATCACCTGGCAGGAGGCCAGAGAGCCCTGCCCCTTTCCCAGAGAACCACCTCTGAACTGTGTCCAGGATCTTACAGCATACCTATTGTTCTTTGAAAAGAGAAACAAGAAATACATATTTGTAAGATTTTTTAAATTACCGATCAACTTCTTGTCAGAAGACATAATTATGAAAGCCTACTATTTTTTAAGCCACCTTCTCTTGCAACATCAATCTAAACAAAGACAACTGCCAAATTAATCTTCCTACAACAGTTTTAATCATGTCACTCTCTCATGCACAAACATCTGGTAGCCCCCCTTTGCCTACCAAATTAAATGTAAAATCCTCACACTGGCATTCAAAGCCCTTCACAATATGTCCCCATCAATCTTTCCTTCCTTGTGCTCATGACCTTTTCCCCAACATAACTTCAGCCACATGATGTCCCAACCCTTGTTCCTTCCCACCTCCATGCCTCCCTCTGCCCACACTGTGCTCTCCTGTTGGCACACATTCTCTCCTTCCTTACCTACCTATCAAAGGTCTGTTTTATTCAAGGTCTTCTTAAATTCTACCATTTTCTGACAGTTTACTCTAACCTCATGTGAAACACACTCATAATTAGGTATCACCCCACTTCCTTTTAACCCTCTAGGGATCTGCTTTTTCTTCTTTCATGAAAATCATCACAATGCCTTACATTTACACTCTGTGTTCCTGTTCTAACTTTCTTTTACACCAGACTGAGCTCCTAGAGGACGCAGTAGGCTCCAATCAGTATTGTTAACTTGCATGCCAAAGGATTTTAAGGACAGAATACGTAAGAATGACTTAATCGTTCACTAAGTAAACCTTCACTGAGACTTACACAGAGGCCATCTTACAGGAATAAATATCACATGTTGCTGTAGAATGGGATGGAAACAGAACGTTGGCATTTTTTTGGTTTCAGGAATAGTCATATCACAATTCATTCAGCTGAGGTTCCCTGGGACTCAACATTCCCTTGGGGTACGGAATGTGTTTAGAATCTCTGTTAACTCTTTCAGCATAATTAGTGCACTGAAGACGTCATTTGTTCAGTGATCTGGAAGGCAGCATGCAACTTCCCTAAGGCCTGTCTTTGTCACTGGGCAGAAAATAAATATGGAAACTTGATGTGTTTACTAATTGGGTCAGTTAGGAACTTCGTTCTCTATTTTTCAGAAATGCCAAAACAGTAAGTAATTATCCTATTTGAATCATACTATGGAACTGTTGATGTATTTTCATAATTTGTGCTTCAAATATAATTCTCCAAAATGCTAAATGTCATATTTGTAATAACTGCCCCTTTAGACTACATAGAGTGAAATAAAACCACTTCTCCAACACAGCCCTGGCATCAGGACACTCACCTGACAAATGTAAACTTACATTGGTTTTCCTAAAAATCTCAAAATGAGTTTGATTTTTTTCCCTCTCCCTTTTTCCTGGGTCTATTTCTCTTCCTCCAGCAGGTCAGCATGAAAAAGCAATTTGGGCATTCTTTCATGCTCTGATCTTTCTAGATGTTCCTGTTGTTGTTTTAGATAATTTTCTACTTTGTGTCCCACATTCTGTATTCTCAGTCTTTCTCTGAGGTTTATGTGGCTTTAATGATTTAGGTGTAGAAGTCTCAGGGAAAAGCCTCACCAGTCCCATCTGAACTTCTCACAGCAAGACACACTGCTTTCAGGTTCTTTGGGTCCATTTTGCTCCCATGCAAATAAACACAGCACTTGATGGGAAGAGTTAAATAGCTGGAAAAACAGACTAAGTCTGTGAAATTGGCCTTGCATACGTTCCTCAATCTTGGCTGTCACTGAGAATTATACTCCCCCAGCCTATGGCAGTGGGTGGCCTTTTTTTGGAGAGAAGTATTATGTATCCTATTCATTTCTCTTTTGGAAATCTAGAGTTATACACAGCTCAGAAATGACAGTAATAGAGAAATTTTAGTGCAAAAGATGCATCAGCTTTTTTCCCCTCTTTGGTTAAAAATGAATGTAGGATTTTTAGCAAATTTCTTTGCATTGGTGAGGTTAAGTTTTATTTGAACACACCTCAAAGGCATAAATAGCTTTTCTTATGCCTTCATATTGGTAAGAATAAAGAAAAAGATGCTAAATTCATTCACGTGATCAATTTTGCTAAAAATTTCACAAGCTCATCTATCCCTGAAGTAGTTTTGGGAATATGATTTATTAACAGCATCATCTCCTTGCAGCCATTCCTGCTACAGTCTGTTGTCAACCTTGCTCACCGTCCACCCCCATATGCAGTCACTTTCCAATTCTGCTAATTTCTGCTTTGAAATGTCTCTCAAATCCATCACCTTTTCATTTCTACTGTCAGCCAATTTTTATATAAACTATGAGGCCATTACCTCCTATGTAGTCTTCTTTCCTGTAATCAATTCTCCACCCATCCCATTCCTTGTCCACCCTCCACTGAAACCACACTGCTTGTTATTATATCCCCTTACCCCCAAATAATTAATGCATATGTGTTGATAGTAAAAATCCTCATCTTGGCCTCCTAGGCCTTTCAGTATTTTACCACAACCAGTATTTCATCGTGATTCAAAACTTTCTGTGATCTAACCAACTGAATACTTTCTGCCCCCAGACTTTACAAACTGCAACTCCTTTCCCCTTGCTGGACAAAGGCCCTACGTTTCTGCCTGTGGAAAGTCTGCCATTCTTCAAGGTTGATCCAAAATACTTCCATTAAGAAACCTTTCTGATTCACCCCCAACCTGATGAGTTCTTGCATCCTTATAAAGATCTATATCGTATCTCCCCTCCTATCGACCTCTAATCTTGTAATATACCTACGAGTATTTGATTATTTGTAATTCACCTTCACACCAGATTTTAAGTACCTGACTGCAGTACTTGTATGTCTGTGTGTATGACTAATTTGTACAGGCTGGATTTGTATCTAGCATGAAGGCTGCCACACAGTTAAGTACTCAGAAAATACATGTTGAATTCGATCAACATGTTATTTTCTGAGTTACTAGTGTTCTGAAAAATTATGTTCATTTGTCTAGTCATTAATACAAATCTACATAAATTATGCCTCTGTCTGTTCTTTTTAGCAATTTACATTTAACTAAATGATTTTTGCTTTCCTTCCAGTTGACAGTTTGTGATTTCCTCTGTATGCATATCTTTTTTTCTCATTTTCAAGCTTGCCACAACCAAAGGTAGGTTAGAGTTATGACTCTTTCCTCTGTCTCAAGGCCACACTTCCCTGTCATCTGTCTCTGTCTTGTTCTGACACACTTATCTCTCTCCCAAGTTCTATTTTGAAAAAAATGACTTAGTAAAATAAATCTTTATATGTGGCATTATTTTCAAGAATTTACCTTATATCAGGCATCTGGGAGATTAAAAATGTGTTCAGTATTCCATCCTGCCCTTCTGTTTGTTTTCTGGAGGCTTTGCCCCTTTTTCTCCTCCACTTTGATCCTTTTCCTTTTATCTGACTTAATTTTTTTTTTTTTTTTTTTTTTAAACTCAAACTCGCTTTCTGTCCTGTTCTTATGTCCTGGGTCCTAGTGAGGAAGCCATGTCAGAGAAAGCTGGTTAGGGGAAGGAGGGACAGCAGATCAAGAAGGAAGGTTCTGGGCAGTGAGGCATCCCACAGCCACCCTAGGTGCCATCCTTTCCTCAGTTCTCCCCAGCAACCAATCAACCCCCAAACCCTGTCAAGCAGCCAGTAAACATCTCTTACTCTTCATTTCCTCCCACTCACCTCACAGCTATTGCCTTGGGCAACACTCTCACCGACACTGACACACACCCTTGTAGTAATCTTCTAACAGTCCTTAAAATGTTTGTCATCCTTGGATACCATCATTTATACTGTGTCAGAGAGAACATTCTACAGTGTTCACCTCATCCTGTCAAGTCTTTGCTTAAATCCTTAAATGACTTGCTCTCACCTGGAGAAAACCTCCAGGCTCCTCAGACATAAAGACGTGGGTGCTGCCAGCGCTCCGGGCTCACCTCTCACGCGCTCTCTCTCTGATCACTGCTGTTCTCCCCCTTGCCAAGCCCTCTCCACTCATCCCCGTGAATCCCGCTCTTCAGTGGATCGGCCACTTCCTTTTGCTTCACAGGCCATTTCAAGCTTGATTACTAGATAAAGCCTTTTCTCAGGACCAGCTCCCATCCGATATAAAACTGGTCACTCCCTCGCTTGGCCAGCATCACACCACACATAAACCTCACTTGTCTCATAGCACCTCTAATGTCGGGTACACTTAGTGGCTATGGGCACAATCAATGGAGCTAGAGTGCCTGGCTTCGAGTCCTGGCTCTGCCACTTGTTAGCTGTGGAGCCTTGTATCATTTATGTAACCCAGCTGTGCCACACGTCTCATCAGCAAAGTGGGGGTACAAATAGTAACCATTTCACAGGTTTATTGTAGGATGAAGTAATATATGAAACCATTAAAGTAATGTGTGGCCCATGGCAGGCACTGTACAAGAGTAGCTATTATAATAATTATTTGAGTTATCCCTTGATTGATTGTCCCTATGGGCAAGTTCCACATCATGCTGTTTTTATCATCAGGGTTTAGCACAGTCCCTAGGACTGATTAGATGCTCAATAATTGCTTGATCAGAGAATGAAAAAATGCATTAAAACAAGAATAAGAGGAAATGGACCTTTTATTTCCCCAAGTTACAAAATGTCTTGTTTTCATTGTTCTCCTTATATGTGAAGGGAACTGTGAGGGTGCAAACACATACAGTCATAGTGCCTTAGCTGGGAGTTTTAGTCTAATTATTCAATGAGCACAGAGCATTTCTCTTCTACTATCTTCGAATTACATGAGTGTCTACAGTCATGCAGCATGGGGAAAATGTCAGCAAAACCGGGAGGCAGGAAGGACTGCACAGTTTGACAGACCAGCACAAAATGAAAAGGCAGGGCCCTTTGCTCAAAAAATATTATAATTTTCAAGATGGTGACAATTGACTACTTCGCCACATGTGGGGCCATTCTGAGATCAGGGATCGGTTTGACTGCACGGATCTCCGGCCCAGAAAGCCAGCCCTGCCAGGAATCTAACATCTTCTTTTTCTCTATTAGCTCTGCGATGTGCTCTGAGACACAGCTCTAGCCTCTCTTGTTTCCAAGTTTATCTCTCACACCTAGATTGAGAGGATCTAGGTCTATAATGTTCTTACGATGCCTTTCTAGCCCCACCTGTCCAGGATTCAGCCTCTACCACCCACTGGAAAAGCCACTGGCCTCTCTATTTACTGCCAGTGATCTAAGATGCCCTTTATGCTCCTTCATTTATCAATCATTTATTAAGCACCAAGCATGTACCAAAATCTCTACCTATGGTACTGTACATACAATAAAGTCTCACTCTCTGGTTTGCCCCATTTTATGAAGTCATTTCTGGCTTTTCCTGGGAAAGCCTGTAGTTAGTAATACCTAATAGGAGAAGAAAAGAACAAAATAATACTGGATGTAAGTGCACATCAATGGTGACATTAACCAATCGGAGCCTGACTCATAAGGAATGAGACCCCCAGAACAGGCCACTGAAGGAACTATTTCACGCTATATAGAAAGCCCCTTAAATAAATCCATTTAGACCTCTTCTTAGACCATCTTGTACTCAGGCTCTACCTCTTCCATAGCTCAAATAAAATGGTTTAGAGGAAATAGTGGCAAGAAGTACTATTACAGAGGTAGATGTTAGAACACGGAGAAAGAAAAAAATAATAACTAGAAGAGAAGATATATTTGTCAGGGGAGGGAAACTGGGGCTGGGTAAGAGGGAAAGGAAATTAAAATAGAAAGTAGGAAGGGAAATGAAACTACTGGCCTGAAAAGGAAAATAATTCTCAGTGATCCTATTACACAAATGCGTTGTTGGCGTCCTGTATTAAAATATAAATTCAGTGCAGACTCAATAAGGCTGGCAGTAACATACACAGGCAGAGAGCCAAGAGCCCCAGCTGTTGGCAGCCACTCTGCCTCAAGGGCCCCTGCGATGGAGTCCAGGTTATATCTGCCAGACAGTAGCCACTGAACACTGTTATTTCTTAGTTAAAGACTCTGATGTTGGTTTCAAAATTTTCTACATTTTGGGAGCACTGTGCCATAAACAAATAGTGATTGCACGGCAGAAAGGAGCAGAATTGACTATGTCTGGTTAGGAATGATAGCAGGTGTAGTATTACTCAAATAAATGCAGATAGTGGGAGATGAAGGCTCTCTCCAACAAAGTGCATTGTTTCTTAAGGCTGTTTATGTTTTCAATGAGTATTTAATGAATCCCTTGTGAGTGCCGGGGATAGAGAGCAGTGAATAAGAGAAATGTTCTTCTGGGGCAGACAGAGAACAAATACATAAGCACATAAATGAACAAGTAATTTCATATACAGATAAAAATGTAATGAAGGAAATAAGCAAGGGAGTATAAAAGATTAACTGGAGAAAGAGGGTGAGGTTACCTTAATAGAGAGGTCAGCAAAACTGCTTTGACAAGGTGGCACTTTGCCACAACTTGAACAATGTGACTTAGACATGAAAAGAGGTAGACATTGTACATTAAAGACAGATGAAACAGCAAATGCAAAGGTAGGGTAGTGGTTGGCTATTTCAGTAACCAAAAGGAGATCAGCAAGGCTAGAATATAGAGAGAAGAGAAAATATATGTAAAGAGTTTGCAAAGGTGGACAAAATCATCAATGTAGAGGCTTGCAGGCCACGTAAGGAGTTCTACATTTATTTTAAAAGCAACAGGGAATCCCTGAGAAAAAAGGGCTGATACAATCTGATTTCAAACTTAGTAAAGATCACACTGGCTGCTATGTGTAGAATGGATCGCAGGAGCAGGAATGGAAATAGGAAGACCTGTTATGAGGCTATTATGTTGGATGAGGCAAGAAATGCTGGAGACTATAGATTAGGGTGAAGAACGTGCAGAGGAGGGCAGGCATGCACCAAGGTACAAAGACGGTTCTGCAGTATCAGGGATAAGCAGTGCCTGTACATACCCCTGAAAGGTCACCTCTTAAAGGGAGGGTGGGCTGCTATAGTTTCACAACTAGTAATCACCTCGCTTGTTTGAAGGCTAGCTCTTCAGCAGCTTCAGTTATTCGGAACATAAAAGTGAAAAAAATTATCTTTGAACAAAGTCTGTGGAGACTCTCATTCCAAGCCTATGTGTTTTATTTTGCAAACTAGTTTTGTTTGTTTGTTTTTAAGCATGTTTGCTCAGTTGTCCAACCCATGACAGATCAGATCCAGCACCTCAGAAGTGGGCAGGTAGTGTTTCCAAAGCCTGGTAAAGTGAGAGCACTAAGCGGAAACAATTTATATCAGGGCAAAAAAAGTGGAGACTTTCATACACACACACACACACACACAAACAAGCAAGCAAATATTTTAAGTAAGAACTCAAAAGTATTTTAAACTGCAGTTACTCAGTAATATGGTCCCACAGACTGTACCAACCTTTGAAGGCATCAAGAAATTACAGTATTCACCACTGAGTGCTCATGTCCGGGACAGCTTTCTATCTCAAAATATCTCTGAGCTATCTTTCCATCTTCTTGTATCCTCTCTAACTTGTCTCAGCAGTGGTTTGTAGTTCTCATTATAGAGATTTTTCACCTCCTTGATTAACTCAATTCCTAAGTATTTTATTTTTTGGGTGGCTATTGTAAATGGGCAGGCTTTCTTGATTTCTCGTTCTGCATGTTCACTATTGGAGAAAAGAAATGCTACTGATTCTTGTGTGTTGATTTTGTATCCTGCTACTGTGCTGAAATCATTTATCAATTCCAAGAGTTTTTTTGTAGAGGTTTTAGGCTGTTCGATATATAGGATCATGTCATCTGCAAACAGGGACAGTTTGACTTCTTCTTTTCCAATCTGGATGCCCTTTATTGCCTTCTCTTCTCTGCTCTGGCTAGTACTTCCAACACTATGTTGAATAGAAGTGGTGAGAGTGGGCATCCTTGTCTAGTTCCTGTTCTTAAAGGAAAAGCTTTCAGCTCTTCCCCATTCAGGATGATATTGGCAGTGGGTTTGGCATATATGGCTTTAATTATGTTGAGATATTTTCCCTGTATACCTAACTTATAGAGGGTCTTTGTCATGAATGAGTGCTGAACTTTATCAAATGCTTTTTCAGCATCTATAGAGATGATCATATGGTCCTTGTGTTTGAGTTTATTAATATGGTGTATCACATTTATTGATTTGTGTATGTTGAACCAACCTTGCATCCCTGGGATGTCCTACTTGATCGTGATGAATAATTTTACGTATGTGTTGCTGTATTCTGTTTGCTAGTATTTTAGTGAATGCTCTTGGATTGGAAGAATCAACATAGTGAAAATGTCCATACTACCCAAAGAGATATACAAATTCAATGCAATCCCCATCAAAATTCCAAAGACATTTTTCTCAGAAATGTAAAAAACTATCCAGACATTTATATGCAACAATAAAAGACCACGCATAGCCAAAGCAATGCTGAGCAAAAAAAAATAAAGCGGGAGGCATAACACTACCTGACTTTAAGCTATACTACAAAGCTATAATAACCAAAACAGTATGGTACTGGCATAAAAACAGACACACTGACCAATGGAATAGAATAGAGAATCCAGAAATCAACCCACACACTTAACTGCCATCTGATCTTTGACAAAGGCACCAAGCCTATTCACTGGGGAAGGGACTGCCTCTTCAGCAAATGGTGCTGGGATAACTGGATATCCATATGCAGGAGAATGAACCTAGATCCATACCTCTCACCGTATACTAAAATCAACTCAAAATGGATTAAGGATTTAAATATGCACCCTGAAACAATAAAACTTCTTAAAGAAAACATAGGAGAAACACTTCAGGAAATAGGACTGGGCACAGACTTCATGAATACGACCCCAAAAGCACGGGCAACCAAAGGAAAAATAAACAAATGGGATTATATCAAACTAAAAAGCTTCTGCACAGCAAAAGAAACAATTCACAGAGTTAAAAGACAACCAACAGAGTGGGAGAAAATATTTGCAAAATATACATCTGACAAAGGATTAATATCCAGAATATATAAGGAACTCAAACAACTTTACAAGAAGAAAACAAGCAACCCAATTAAAAAATGGGCAAAAGAGCTAAGTAGGCATTTCTCTAAGGAAGATATACAAATGGCCAACAGACATATGAAAAAATGCTCAACATCACTCAGCATCCGGGAAATGCAAATCAAAACCACACTGAGATACCATCTCACCCCAGTTAGGATGGCTAAAATCCAAAAGACTCTGAATGATAAATGCTGGCGAGGTTGCGGAGAAAAAGGAACTCTCATACATTGTTGGTGGGACTGCAAAATGGTGCAGCCTCTATGGAAAATGGTATGGAGGTTCCTCAAACAATTGCAGATAGATCTACCATATGACCCAGCTATCTCACTGTTGGGAATATACCCAGAGGAATGGAAATCATCAAGTCGAAGGTATACCTGTTTCCCAATGTTCATCGCAGCACTCTTTACAATAGCCAAGAGTTGGAACCAGCCCAAATGTCCATCATCAGATGAGTGGATATGGAAAATGTGGTACATCTACACAATGGAATACTACTCAGCTATAAAAACGAATGAAATACTGCCATTTGCAACAACATGGATGGACCTTGAGAGAATTATATTAAGTGAAACAAGTCAGGCACAGAAAGAGAAATACCACATGTTCTCACTTATTGGTGGGAGCTAAAAATTAATAAATAAATTCACACACACACACACACACACACACACACACACACACACACAAACCGGGGTGGGGGGGGAAGAAGATATAACAACCACAACTCCTTGAAGTTGATATGACAAGCAAACAGAAAGGACATTGTTGGGGGGGAGGGGGGGGGAGGGAGAAGGGAGGGAGGTTTTGGTGATGGGGAGCAATAATCAGCCACAAAGTATATCGACAAAATAAAACTTAAAAAAAAAAAAAAAAAAAAAATCTCTGAGCCACAAACACCTCCTACATGTTCTGGCCTTGCTTCCCTTCCCCCGGGCGCTTACTACATTGTTATTTTCTGTATCTGTCTCCCCCCATGAGCTAGAACTGTTTGAGGGCAGCTCTTTAATGCCCCTTTTAATCTCATTGTCTCCAGGGACAGCCCCAGGGCTCTGCACAGAGCAGATGCTCAACAAAAGTGAGAAAAGCACCCAAGAGCAGCAGCTGTTAATTCACCTCTGGAAGCAACAGCCTGTAATCCAGTAATTCAGCAGCTGTTGTACCAGTAGCCAAAGCATTTCTAATCTTTAAAGAGATTTGTATAGGTACAGTACAGGCTTTTTTTTTTTTTTTAAACAGATGGCTAGAAAGTTCTAAATCATTGCTTCTTGGCAAAGCAACTAAGGTGGGCTCGGGCAACAGGGCTGATATAATTAAGGTTTTGGTTATGCATGATGTGTTTTATTCTGATGTGCATATTTTGTGCTCCATACACATTTAAAGGTTTAATTAAATGTTTTATCATAAGGAACACAGTGCCAGATATCAGCATCATTGCCTTTTTTTTTTAATGTACAGAAGCAGCTATTCTCTCATTTTGTTTTGATATTTTAGTACAGACCAAGCTTACATTTACTTGATAATATTGACATGGACATCAATAAAAATGTCCTGTTTCTCATTACAGGTGGGCTGCAGTTGACCCGTAAGCTCTCTAAGGGCAAAGAACGTGTCCTGGCCAGCTGAGCTTCCAGCAGCACAGGATGAGGTGCTGTGCCCACAGCAGGCTCCTGCTGAGAGATGGAGAAGCAACGGCCACAATAGGGTATCCGAGGCAGCGCCTTTGGGACACAGAACAGAGCAAAGCAACATCAATACCAAAAATAATAATAATAATAATAATAATGAGGAAAAAAATAAGGAAGAGCACTACTTGTGATCATCAGTTTCCACCTAATGACAGTCCGAGGCCCCAGTAAACATTCTACCACGTTTTATGCTCCCCCCCTCACAATGTCCTTGCTAAACTGCACAAGCCTTGAAAGGGCTTTATAAAATAAAAACAGGAAAAGCAATCTCATCCTTGCCCTTTTAGAGTCAGTTGGAATACAAAGTATTTTAAGTGGTTATTACAGAGAAAATTTTCTCCTCAGAATCCAAATCTATAAATATTTCAGTTTTCATTGAAATGAAGTTAATTTCCTAAGTAAATGACTTCTGATTTTTTTTAAAGCAACAGAATCCTCTTTGTTCCCCTTTACGAAAGAAAGAAAGAGGGAAGACTGGCTTGCCACTGTATGTGGAGTCTCCATTACATGCAAAGGATGCAAGCCACGCTGTCCTGGTGGCATCACATGTGGTGGGAGCGTGGATGTGTGAGATGGTGGGTAGTCAAGGGTAGGTCAAGAGAGGCACTGGCATGCTGCTTGGCTCCCTAGCTTAGAGCAGCTCAGAAACCCCAGGACCTGCTTGGCTAAAGCAACATATCAATTCTTTTTGATGAAAGCTTAGAGCTGCAAACTGAAGCCTGATCTGCTCGTTGTCAGGATAGATGGTGAGCTGAGCAGACGGTGAGTGGGAATTTAGCAGGAACGCAGAGTTAGGCTACAAACTATAGACATTCCTCTTTCCAGAGATCCCCCTGAGGACATGTCTGTTCATGGGAGGCCTAAGAATCCAAATCAGAAAGTGCATGTGTGTTCTTAATAATTTTACTCAGGGCTCCCTCTTCCTTTCCTGGGAGCAACTATATTTACAACTACTTGGCTGGGCTTCATCATTTGTCCTAGTGTCATTCCTGTGCTGTTGACACTTATCATCCTGCTTCCTGTCCTCCTCCTTCTACTTCCCACTTGGAGAAACCAGAAAGAAGTTTCCAGAAGAGGAGCCCCAAAGCATTGAGGGGAAACAGAATGAGAGCTCTTTTGTGAGTGAAAAAGAAGTGAGGTGTTTTTTTATCATCCTCCTAAGACTAAGAGATATTATGTCATTTCCTTATTCACGTAACTACTCCAACGATCATTGCTTCAAAGAAAGAAGGGAAGAAGTCCCTTCAGTCCTGGAGTGGGGAGCAAAAAATTAAAACCATTGTTGGTTGATCAGATTTTCTACTGTTAAAAATTATAATTATGGTTGCAATGACCCCAGATCCCTTTATTAAGATTTCTTTTTGTCATTGTTTAAATCTGATTTTTGTAACATTTTACATGCGTTAATGAAAATTATGGGCTGTAATTAAATTGCTCTAATGCTGTCATTACAAAGACACCAGATGAATAGGATGAATAGATTACACTAATCAAAGAAATAGGTCTTAAATTAAAAATTATTTTAAAAAGAACTTTGTCCAATTGCCTAAATGTAACAAATGAAACAAACCAAAAATCAATGCTACTACAGTTTTAAACTGGTAGGATCTTAATTTTAACTAAAACTGTGTTTGCATGTAAGCAACCATTTGGACAAAATGTTTAAAATTCAAAAAATGTATAGAAAAACTCAATCATTTTGTTGATACAAAGTTAAACACTTGGATACCTAAAAGCATATGGACTACTGCATAGTACCCTATCTTGATTAAAAAAAAAAAAAACTGAAAAATAAATTAAAGAAATTTCTCAGGAGCGCAGAGAGAAGACACAACTGTAGGAGGGACCTACAGATGTGAAGGCAGATATTACACGACATTTGAATTTTGATTTGAACAGAAGCTCCAGCACCCCAATAGTCATGTGACCTTGGGCAAGTTATTTAAAGCCAATAAGCTACAGTTTTTCAACCTGTTAAATAGGCATAATAGCAGCACCAAGGATATCAAGTGATTTGCCCATTTAATAGGTTTAAAAAATGTAGAAGTGTCTTTGGTGTCCCCCAGGAATTCATGTCCATCTGGAACCTCAAGATGTGACTGTTAAGGGTTGAATTGTGTCACTCCAAAATTCATGTGTTAAAGTCCTAAACAGAGTACCTCAGAATGTGACCTTATTTAGAAATAGGGTTGTTACAGATGTCATTAGTTAAGATGAGATCATTAGGTTGGGCCTTAATCCAATATAACTGATGTCCTTTTTAAAAAGGGATGATTTGAACACAGACATACACACAGGGAGAACAGAGAGAGACCTAGAACAGAATCTTCCTCACGGCCCTCGGAAGGAATCAACCCTGCCCACACATTGATTTTAGACTTGTAGCTTCCAGAACTGTGAGATAAAAAATTCTGTTGTTTAAGCCATGCAGTTTGTGGTACTCTGTTATGTCATCCCTATAAAAACTAATACAGTGATGTTATTTGGAAATAGATTTTTGCAAAGGTAATTAGAGTGGGACCTAAATCTAATGCCTGGCATACTTATAAGAAGGCCATGTAAAGACACAGATGCAGGGAGACACACAGGGAAGGAGGCCATGTGACAACAGAGACAGAGATTGGAGTGATGCAACTACAAGCAAGGGCCACCAAGGACTGCTGGCAAGCACCAGAAGCTAGAAAGAGGAGGGAGATTCTCCTTCAGAGCCTCCAGAAGGAACCAGCCCTGTCGATTCCTTGACTTTAGACTTCTCGACTCCAGAACTTTTAGAGAATGAATCTCTGTTGTTTTACACCACACAGTTTGTTGTAATTTGTTACAGCAGCCCTAGGCAACTAATGCAGGAAGTGTTACATTAAGTACTCTGGCCATTTTTACAGAGCTATGTAAAAATTTATAATTAGAAATTATGCTTCCACATCTAGTCCAGAGTTTAAGATTATCAAACCCAGAATAAGGTGGTGTAATTGCTACTAGCAAATCTATATTCTGGTGTGATTTTTGAGGTCAGACATGCCCTAAACTACTTTATCATGTACAGCCATGGGTAGAGGACTAAGGAGAAGAGTCTTCACAGGAGAAATATTAAAGGCCGAAGATTATCAACAAAATCTGTAAGGGCAGGTAGTATAGGAGTCAATTAAAGCAATGATTGAATCATAATTATTAAGTACATTGTACGCTCTATATTTGAAAACACTACATTAAGAAAAGACACCACATTGTATAGAAGAAAGGGTAGCAGTTTCTACAAAGGATTTATTTTGTATCATAACTCTTTTTGCTGGTGGCATAAAGTCTTAAATGTTTTCAACTTCTACCCTAGTTTCTGTAAGAAAAAAGTATTTATTCTCTGAAAGAATTGAGTTGGACAACTATAATGGCCTTTTAATCATCTGCTTCAGGAGACTCTCTTTGCCTGTCAGTAAACAATGGAACAATTGATGTTGTTCTTTTAAAACTTTAAAACCCTTTAGATCTACTTCATTTCATGGTTCCAACTTAAGCTGTTTAGATTTTGGAAGACTTAACCACATCTGTCCATGGCTACTAATTCAAATATGAAGTCAAACCTCTGGTTCAATCTGGTTTCCCATATATCTTCAAACCCCAAATGAACCAGATGGTGTAATTATTTCTGTGTGTAGTAATTTTTAGCAAATTGGCCACCAATTTCATTTTCTATTGATCTGGAATCCCATATGAAACCAGAGTTGTTGTTGCAATTGTGCTGTTTTTGTTGTGCTGTTTTATTTCATCTGTTATAGTCTTCTCAAAGGAAATACAGTTAGTTGGCCACCAACAAATTATGAATCTTTGGGCAAGATACATAACCTCTTTGATCCTCTGTTTCTGCATCTATAAAGTGAGAATAGAACCTGACAGGATTGTTGTAATATGAAATAAGTTGATAGGGCCAAATGTCTAGAACATAGCAAGAGCCCACCAACGTAATTTCTAACTTCATTTCCCTTAATATTAGATATCACACAAAACAGAAACAAGCAGGTGAGAACAGAACCCCACTACCACTTCTCTCCATGTACTCACACTCATGTACTCTGCCTAGCTACGTGTTAGTCTAAATGATCTACCCTCATTCTTCTTAATCCAAAACCTCCAACTGTGTACTAAGTCCAATCTTTCTCACCTACTCAAAAATACTGCTCCAGCAGTTCTATCATCTTTCTCTCACTTTTCAATTGTTCATTTTTTGCTATTTTTATTTTATAAATAAAAATTCCTTTATTTCTTACATTTTAACCTATAGTAACAAAAACAACCTCTAATTGTCTTCACTCCCTCATATTTTTTTATTTCCTTTTAGAGCAAAACTCCTTAAAATAATTTTTTAAATAATTATTTATGCCCAGTGACTTTAACTCTTCCACCATTCTCTCTTAGCCCCACTGCAGTGTGTGAGATCCACACCACCCCACAGCAGCTCGTCTGGCAGAGCTGATCACTGTGTCTACTTAGATCCATTTTCTTTACCTAACTTTCAGGACAACAAAACATCTTGGCTTACCTCCCATCTCACATGTGACTCTTTCTCAGTGTCCACCACCTCCCCTTCTCTTGTCCCAGACCTCAAAATATTGGAATGTCCCCATAGATTAATCTTTAGTGTCTTTTTCATTTCTCTACCTTCATTTACTTCTTTTTATTCTCACTCAACCTCATGACTTTAAATCTTTTCTTTCTATATCACAATGCCTCCCAAATTTATGTCTCCACCTAGACTTCTCTCCTGAACTTGGTTCAGGAGACTGGTTCCTTGGTGTGTACACTTGAATGTCTAAGGGTCACCTCAAATTTAACATGTCCAAAACTAAATTTATCACTATTACACTGTGCCTCTCCCCAAACCACTCTACATCTCTTCTTTCCCTCTCAATTAATGGCAAATCTATTCTTCCAGATATTCAGACCAGAAATCTAGAAATCTTCTTCGACCCCTGATTTTCTTTCACAACCTACAACAAATTGATCAAGAAATCTGATCTTCAAAATATATGGAGACTTCTATTGTTACTCTCCTGGTCTGAGCCAGGCCCATACTCAGGTCTTACCTGGACTACAATAGCCTCCTATTGCTCTCCCAACTTCTCCATCCCTCCTGCAACCTACTCTCATGACATCTGCCAGAGCAGTCTCTTTAAAATAAAGTCAGATCATTCTGAATCTCATTTTCTCTCTCTCTCTCTCTCTCTCTCTCTCTCTCTCTCTCTCTCGCTCTCTCTCTCTCTCTCTCTCTTTCCCCTTTCCAGATATTCCATACTCCTAACAGTTCCTTAAATATGGAAGACAGCCTCACGTCTTAATGCCTTTGCACTAACTTTCTGCATTATTCTTTCCCAGATATCCACCTCATCTCCCTCAGGCCTTTATTCAAATGAGGACTACCCTGACCCTCTTATTTAAAATTACCTTCACCTTCCACAACAGCACTCTCGATCCTCCATTCTGTTTTATTTCTCACCTTCTTACACCTTTTTTATTTAGTTGTTTATTGTGTTTATTGTTGATGAGCTGTCACTACACACTAGGATGTAAGCTTCAAGAGGGAAGGCAACATTTTTTCCCCTCTTTTGTTTACTGATGTATCCCTTGGCCGTAGAGTGATAACTGGAACAGACTAAGCACTCAGGAAATATTTGTCAAATAAATATTGGAATCAATGAATTAGTTAGAAACACATAAACAAGAAGGAAGTGCATTCTGGAATATAACCCCCTTTTAAAATCCTGAATACATTGACAGTGATAGGAATCACGGTGATATACCTTTAACCAGGGAAAAATCAGCCCCTGTGGTAAACAACCAATCAAATAAACCCTAAATTTATGGAAAAGTCTGTTGAGTGAATTCAATATCACCCAAGTCAGGGAAAGACTATTAAGCAGAACATGTAAAAGTAAAATACTTTTGAAAATCAGGAAAAAAATACTCAAGGAATAAAGAATTGTACAAGAACTATCTATGAAGATTCTAATCGTCTGCACAATAAAAGTCGGGGTAAATAAAAAAGCAGGTTAACAATATCTCACAACTGCAGAAATAAAAATTAATTCTGCATTCATCTGAGAAGAGCTATGTAAATAATAGTGGAAGTGTTGGAGAAATCCAAGGTTATAGACAACTCGTCTATCCGTGAGCCAATCAATTTGTTTATGGATTCTCTGGGTCTCTTGTTTCTTCTTCTCATGTTTACTGCCTAATATTTGACCACTTTACTGTTTGTTAGCAACACTCACAAGAGAGCAACCTCAAGGAACAAAGGGAAACTTAAGAAATGTAAAGCTACTCCTTGATAGCAGCCAGGAGGAATATATTGAGATCTTAGTCTGGGCAGTAAGAAAACATGTGCACTATTAGAAGTATTCACTAAAATGAGTACTGAGCATGTTTTTGGAAATTAGTTGCTAACATTGGTTTGACTCAATTCAATTAAGGTGAGCATTAAAATATTGTCAACTGAGAGAAAAAAAAAGACTCATGCTGTATTCAAATGTGCAAAAGAAAGAAGACAGAGAGGAATATACAAGCCTGTGCTATAGAAATCATCTACAGAAGGCAATTTAACATAATTGAAAAAACATGTCATATAAGCAAGACCTAAGAACAAACCTGCCTCTACTACTTACTAGCAGTAGAAATTGGGTCAGAATACCTAACTTCTCAAAATCTACTTCCTTATTTGTAAAATAGAGATAGTAATATACTTTTCTCATAAAGTTGTTGTGATGATTAAATAGATAAATTATGCAAAACAACTAATATATAAAAGCAGATGTCTGTCCTCCATGTCCAGATTACAGTTTCTGTGACATGCTATCTGCCTACTTGTCCAGGTGTTGACAGGCATCTCATTTTAAGCATTCATCCTTCCTTTCAATTTTGCAAGGATAAAACCCTGAAGAAATATCTAGAGGGTAATTAACATATGGCTAACACTATCATGGGAAATATAAAAAGACAGATTAAAAAGTGCAACTGGGACTTGTTTTAAAATGAGAAGCAGCCTATTGATAAAAATGTGTTTTCTTTCCTTCAATCACACAGGAAAATACTGTAAAAGCTCTATTTAAAAAGTATAACACAGCATTTCTTGGAAGAGGAAAAAGGTTTTTCTTCCTTTTATGCAGACCAAGGTGCAGAAACTGCTTTGTTCTTTGTAAAGTTACTTGAATGTAAGTTCTATGGGAAGAGAGTCCTTTTTCTGTTTCATTCATTGCTCACTCCTTTGATGGTATGTGGCTTATAATTGGCAATTAGGAAGTAGTTCTGAATGAATACAGTATGCATAGATTATAGTGTACTTGGCACAGGGATGGGGGTCCATCTGCCTCTGCAGATTTACCTTTAAAAAAAATAAGGTAAATAATAGTAAGCCAGAATTGTATTAGTATCTAGAAAAAAAGGCCACACAACTATTCACACAGTTCCTGCACTATCATTTATAAACTTCAGCAATTCTGCTGAAGAACTCATAGTCCATATGCAATATATATATATATATATATTAGTATATGCACAAATCGATGTAAGATGACTTATAATTTCTTAAATCAGGATACAATAATTTTCCGAAATAGACCGTCTATGTTAAAGTAAGGGGAAAAAAGGTTAAAAGCTTGGGCCGAGCCCGTGGCGCACTTGGCAGAGTGCTGCGCTGGCAGCGTGGTGACGCTCCCGCCCGCGGGTTCGGATCCTATATAGGACTGACCGGTGCACTCACTGGCTGAGTGCTGGTCACGAAAAAACGACAAAAAAAAAAAGTTAAAAATTTGGAAAAAAAGTTTCTACTCTTTTACTTAAAAGCCAAGCTCTAAACTTTACTTTTTGTTTATTTTAAAAATTCTATTTATAAGGAAAATTACATTTAAATTCTTTG
Organism: Cynocephalus volans; assembly: GCF_027409185.1. Lineage (NCBI taxonomy): Eukaryota > Metazoa > Chordata > Mammalia > Dermoptera > Cynocephalidae > Cynocephalus > Cynocephalus volans. Next base: position 98,312,259 of record NC_084460.1, on the reverse strand, counting down.
TTATTTAGACTTTTGGATAAAACACAAACAGCTAATAAATGAACAAAACTTATTTAATAATAATTCCCAAGCAAAATAACTTTTTTGAGTGGTTAATTAATAATATATAAAATCAAAACAGACTTGGACTATACCACACAGGTTCAAGTCGGCATCTACAGATATTTTCCCCAGTCTAGTTATAAATTAGTACAAAGTTTGCCAGGGTATAAATAGCAAAGCCTGACAGCACTTTGCCAATTCTCTTATGAAGCAGATGGAACCAACAATCTAAAGAACAATGAAAAAGAATTTTCTAATGAATCTTTTTCCCTCTGAAGTTGCAGGAGAAGAAAGGTCACTTTCTCACTTACTACCTTACCTTTTGATGCCCTTATCTTTTTCTTGATCATACATATTTTTATGTATTATGCTCTGCTCTCTTTATGCATTCTTCAATAGCATCTTTATTTATGACTTTGTGAATCAACATCTTTGTGATAGGAGGCGAAAGTCACTTAGCTAATTACACATGCTTGATAAGCTGCATAATAATAACCACTGCAGTACTGTACATTAGTTGAAGGCATGTAAATTACTGCAGTTATTCTCATCTGGGGAAAAACAAAATACTTTTTTTTAGTTGTTTAAAACATCCTTGTTGCCTCTTTATCTATCTTCTTAAGTATACTGTGCTTTTAACCCAAATCATGGCATCAGTAACAAAATGAAGGTTAAATCCCATTCTACCAGTATTACCAAAAAAGAAGAGCAAAAACAAAACAAAACTCAATTTAAGGCAAAAGCTTCTGGTCCACAATTGAGAATTTCGATACATGAAGTATCTTCCATATAATGCAATCCTGATAAAACAGAACAGTTTAGACACTCCTGCCCCGTAAAAGATGTTGTAATGAAATCTGAGTTGGTCCAGCCAGGAGATTAGAAATGCACAGAGAGGTAGAATGTGCAGCACTAGAATATTAATATGACTTCTGTATGAAGATTGGAAATTCTGCAAAGTTATGAATAAGGTCAAAATAACACTTAGATGATTTACTGCTGTAAAAAATCATACTCTTCTATGAGTGATTTACTGAATGTTATATAAAAATGGAGTGTGGACAAGCTACATTCAGATGCAAGCTTGCAGCTGTCAGTGTCTACATTTGCTCAATCTGGCTAGAGGATGATTTGAAGGTTGATTTAATTGTAGCTTCTGAATCATGTTCTTCCCTATGTTTTAAGTTGTTTAACATAAATATAAAAATGTTAAAGTAATTCTGGCTGTAAATATTCAGTATAAAATCTGCAAAATCTCATTCTCTTCTGGAAGAGTAACTGAAAATGGAAAAAAAGAAGCATTACTTAATAATGGTAATAGTTCTGGCAAATTTATCCTTATGATGAGAAAGTTCATATGGTGTTCAAAAGGAGCTAAGGATAAACAAACAAAATATCGAGGTTTGTGACTGAACAGATCTATTTTAAAAAGAAAACAAAACTATAGCTGGAGAAAAGAGTTCAGAGATCAAAGTTGAACGGTTGGTAAGACAGCATTGTTTGCATTCCTCGCAGGCAACATAATATCCTAAGTATCTTTTCCCCTATATGCAAACTCAACGCGGAGATTCACCTCTTGTCGATGCTACCAGCAGCAGAACACAACGCACCACCGATGAGCTTTGCCAATGTTACCTACTCAGCTAGAGCTCTCCTTAACCGTCTTCCTATTCCTTGACAGGCTTCATCAAATTCCAAATATCACCTAACCGTTCACTTCCCAGCATCAGCAAATCATCCTAGGGAGAGTATCTTGTTCTTCCTCTGCAAGCTGTTTTCCCCCATTTTTTATTTCCACTTTTATACATACCTCCTTTTCTACATATTTTCTTGCCGGGTTTTCTGGCACATTCCTTGGATATTCTTTTTACTGAAAAATGAATAGAAGACTAGAAAATAACATGGCGCTCCATCGTAGACCGCTGGAACATGCAACACCACTATCTAACTTAATACACTCCTGCATTTACTGAACGCGAAAGATCCCCAATTCATTGAGCCTGCACATGCAATGAGGTAATGTTGATGCATCTTCTCAGAAGTCATTTGGTAGGAAATGGAAATTAGGAACCCATTTCTACCTGAGTATACGTGCTGTGGAAGAAAGAAAATGAGTAGGCGCAGGAAAAAAATAAGAACAGATACAATGACATACGTAAACAAAAAGAGCAGCATGCACGCATGTAAAATATGTCTACATGCCAACAGGAAAAGCCATGCATACTACCAGTACACATGAATTAATATTGTTGGAACTTAGAATAAAAAAGGAAAGTGTAAATATATCTCCCTGTTTTTTCCTGTAATAAACTCACCATCCTCAGTCGGGACATATATGTTTAAATACAGGCAGTCTTCACTCTGGTCTTGTACATATGATGAAACCACATCCAAGTTATTAGTAAACCATACAGGAAGCATGACTTCTGGCAACCTGCCATCAATGATATTCTGGGGACACACAGGAGCAAATTGAGTGGCATTCCTGATATCTGACCAGGGAGATGGTGGTTCTGGAGGCTGGAAACGATGTTCCCCTGTTGGTGGGGCTGCATATGGAACCCCAAGAAACTGAATAACAGGCCCCAAAATTTCATTATTGAGTTCTTTCTTAATTCCTCTTATCTTGCCAAAGTTGGTAGTCACCAGAGGGTCCACATCATCCAATTTCTGTGAGAGCACATGGGCAGCCTGAAGCAAACATCCCAACATACAGAGAGTCAAGGAGGCACCCAGTCCCCTGTGTACCAAGCATGCCATCACTGCTCTCCAAACATAAGTTGGCCATGTGCACCTGGGCAGCGCCATGGTCCCACATTAGTTGCCTAGTTGTCTGGTTACAGTGAGACAAATGTATTTATATCCACTCGAGAAAGACCGTATAATGGTAGAATATGACTCTGATTCCTTAAAGGTGAGCTTGTTGTGAAAAGCTCAGAAAGCTCTTCAGGCAGCAAGTATTTCCCATTGATTTCACACGTATTGAAGCAGCATCTTCAATCATTACCATTTTTCTGAGCATATCCTATTGACCATTCTGTTTTCCATAGTAGCAACGTGGTGAGAGTGGCCATTGACTGTAGATATCCCTCTTATAAATTAAATCCAGTTAGCTGAGGGTCTATATCCTAGAGAAAATGAAAATAAATCATTAGTACAAACAAGCTAAAATAGACAGAGTGATAACTAGATGTTTTCTAAGCTACAGAAATATATTAATAGTGGCTAGAATCAGTTAAAGACTACCATAGGAAAATCATGATTTGATGGGAGATGACAGGTAAAATAACTGATTATTAGATTATTGAAAAACTTTCTTGCTGACTTTATACATACTTAAGTGGAAGCAGGCCTTGTCAAAATATACACTTCAGTAGCATGTCACAGGAAAGTATATTTTAAAAAATACTGAAAGTTATGTGAGAAATTTCCCCTTTATTGGTAAGGTTCAATCACTTAAAGTAACTACATAATTAATCAACACACATACGCAAAATTAGAATCCAATAGCAGAAAACCTCTTTTCAAAAATTGGTAGTGAAATAGAAGTACATAAACTCTGTAGTAATGATTGTATATACTGAAAAACAAACGAAAAAGGTGGTACATATCCCATTCTTACAAGAAAAAACAAAGGGAATCAAAACGTCAAAACAAGAAAATTAATACAAGTTCAGCTATGATTATTTAAGTGCAATTACCTCATAAGTCCAATTTCCTTGCTATCTCTTAGAAGTTTGCGTTAAATATTGGTTACAGGTCCCCTACCTTAAATTCAAATTCAAGAATTTAAAAGAGAAAATGGCATTAGGCACAATTTGAAAAAGAAAGAGAAGCTGGCATCATATTTTTCAGACAGAAGTATTTTACCATCTAGCTATGTATTTTAGATATCAATAAATATGCAACATGAAAATGAATTTCTGAGTCAAAGTCAATATATTTTAAATTACAAATTTTGTTCTCACAGTTTGTTAGAGATCAAAGGAAGAATACTAAAAAAGAGTGTGGTAATTTAAAAGAACAATCATACCTAATCATGGCATCTTGCATATTAACATTAATCAAACATCTACACTGTTTACCCAGTTCAACTTAAAATGCCTCTGAATAAAATGTAACATTCAGTGCAATGCAATTCACGGTGTAATCTTACATTAACTGCCAAATAGCAAACAGCTCAGAAAATTTGTCTATTCTTGTTCAAGCAACCTTTTAAACTGCTTACTTTGAAAATAATAGTGTTGATTTGTATTAGAGATGGTTTTATCCTGTTGTACTATGGAAAGATTGCTGAAAAAGTGCTGGTCTGGCAGTGAGACTGCCCTGACTTTGTGTTATTTAAAGGGAGATTGTAAAAACTATATAGGGCAGCAGGAGATTTGGTTCCAGCCTGGTGTTCCTTTAGCTCTGAACAATCCATCACAAGGCAGTAAGGAGATAAGTGTCTTCAAGAACACTTCAGTCTGTTAATTCGCATACATTTGCTGTGAAAGCACATTAACATACAAAAGACAGGCTTAGACCCATCCCATTCCTGTCCCAGAACCCTGGCATTATCCAAGATTTAGCTACACAAACTCATTTCTGTAAAGAGTACATTATGCTTATTCTTGTGCAGAATCATGGTGGGCCACAGCATGACTGAGTCTTTTTACCTTTTGATGTTAAAAAAGCACCATTTTGACACCTAAAATAGAGAACCTGTGGTGAGGTCTTACAGGTCTCCATCACCATTTTTTATTTAGCCTAATTTTCAAGTACAGTGATTTCCAAAAGTTCTTCTTCACACAATCGATATCTCATTAACGATAAAAAAAATACTCGTTTAGTTATTAACAAAATAACACTCCTTTTTTGTACTCACAAACCCTTAATTGTGTTAAGAATAAAGGGGCTCCTGTTTCCCACTGACTTGTTACACAAATTGTGGGGGATTGGATTTCTACATGCCATGGTGAATTTTCAAATTTCAATGGTGTTTAGCTCCTGAGGTTACAAAAACATCCCATTTTACATGTATGTAAGTATAGAGATCTATAGTCCTGACCCCAAAAGGTTTTCCAGAAGTTGCTATTATAATAATACCTATCCAAGTTGAATATAAAAATATGGTTTGTTTAGATTAACTGAAATTGAAAAATGCATATATGCCTAAATATAAAGACTCAAATTTGATAATTATTTTTACTCTATTTATTAGTGCTTCCTTACTATATACCAAACCCTTAACTTTCATACATTTACATCTCATCTACAACACCCTTATAAAATGGGCACAATAGTTATCCCCTTTTTACTCATGAGGAAATGTGACTCAAAGGTTAAATACCTTGACCAACGTCTCTAAGCTGAACAATAGCAGACCCAGGAGCCCACTGCCATCCGACTTAAAGGCCATCCTCTTGATCACTGCTCATAGTAACAGTCTCTCAATACACAATTATAACTTTTTAAAAAATTGATCCCAGTGTATTTAAAATTGTGTTTTATGTTTCTTCAGAGACAGAGTCTAAGTAAATATTCTGACAATTTCATAGAAACAGAAAAATTTAAATAGTTTACCCTATTCTTATTGGAAGTTTAGAGTTTATTTGGCTAAATCTTTTACATTGAATGCAGCGATTGGTTGTTCATGTTACTACACAAGATCGTGTTAAAACAATTATCTGTGTAATGATTTCATTACTTATTAGTAACCAAAATAACAAACAAAAAATCATGACAACCTAAATGTCCATTAAATGTCCATTAATAGATATTGATAAATTAATTATAAAATATTCACAAATTGGAAAGCTGTATGTTAACAAAAATAAAGAACGTAGACCTAAAATATCAACACAGATAAATCTTAAAATTTTCAAACAAGACAAGCTGTAGATTTTCTGTATAGTAAAACACTATTCAAATAAAGCTTAATGTATGCAAAACAATACCATATATTATTCACAGATATGTAAATATGTAGCAACAGAAGAGTAAGAGGGTAGAAGTAAGGAGGAAAGGAAATAAAATTAATTCTAGCAATTAATTAAGTGAAACGATTAATTAACTAATTGACACCTAAAATGGATAACCCGTGGTGAGGCCTTAAAAGGCTAGCAATTAACTACAAGCAAGTTTGACAAAATCTTATTATTTGATATTGTTAGGTGATACACACACATATCTTTGTTAAGGGATTCTCTATATTCTTCTATATGTTTGAAATATTTTGAAATAAATACACAATAATAATGGGTTCAGAAAACTCTTAGCAGACCAGGCAAGTCATGTGTTATCAGTAGATAAGCCTATCAATCCACACAGACCTATCCCTCACCTGGCTTAATGGTTAGTGGAAATACTAACACATACATTTTTCCATTATTCCTCCCTTTGAGTTAAAGAATGTAGAGTCCCACTAAAAAAGTTTTTATAATGCCAAAAAGGCCATTGATTCATTAAAATAGCTGGTTCCTCAATGAGTTTGTTCCTGAGTAACCCAGATAAAAGAGTAGACAGAACTGTCTGGGATGTTAGATAATTACACTGGCTGGCCACATTCATCCAATCTTTCATTCACTCTACAAACATTTACTGGGTATTTACGGTGTGTAAGCTATTGTGCTAAATGTTATAAAATTTAAAGACAAGTACAATCTATTCATTGCTCCCAAGGAGCTTACGATATTGTAAAGGAATAAGTCACATGAAAAAAATGGCTCTGATGTGACATGTGTTCAATAAATACATGATGAATGGGGGAGTGGGACCCAATGGGAAGTCTCTGACTTTTACATTTACAGAGTCTTTTATATGTCTTTTTAAAATCTTACCTATTTATTTTCTATCTTGCTTTGTTTTTGTTGCTTATTTTAATTTGTGTTATTGTTGAATCCAACTCCCCACTACTGAATTCCCTATTTGAAGACAAGAATTTTGTATGTGTGTTTAAAATCTTTATATTCATCATCAAATCGATAGGAAAATCTTTTTCATAGTGCAAGCATGGGTAAATCTCAGGTGATTTGATTGACTGCATGCTTACCATTAGAGTTGCCTGGAGCTTGATAGTGACCCTTAGCCAGAGCTATATAATATACAGTTGATCCCTATTATTAGAGGTAGATGTGTTCTGTAAAGTCACCATGAGCACTAAATTAAGAAACATAGATCCATTGTTCCTAGGGAAATACATATATATATGGGGGAGGAGGGTGCATTTCTGTGTGTGCATATACACCCATATATACATATCTCACATAGATTATAGATTATACTATTAAACCCTTAAAACAACCCATCCTAATGGATTCTATTTTCTTTATTCTACAAAAGAAAAACCAATGTTCGGAAGTGTTAAGGCTTAGGCCACACCACTAACAGGTGCCAGAGCTGGGATTCAAACCCACTCCAACTGGTCCCAGAGCCAGCGCTCCTTGTACTGCACAGTGCTGCCTCTACCACCTCCTTTCCCTGCTCACAGAGCTGAACCAAGAAGGCAGAGTTTCACCTTGTTCCAACCTCACCTGGAAACACGCTCACTGGGTGACTCAAAAGTTTTTTGCTGTTTTGCTTGTGTTTGTGGAATGTGCTGTGGCTTTAAGATTACAAATAAATTTTAGTGAACAGACACGTTTGCAAATACAGAAACCAGGAATAATGATAACCAAATGTATTAATTAAAGATAAATAATGTTTTGTACCTATGGATCTGTGAGTTGTTTTGAGGTCAGACCACACCAGCCTGTCAACTTAGTAGTAATAAGTGGATATAATAATTGGATTTAGTAATGATAATTTAACAAATAATTCAACTTAATAACAACTACTTTCAGTGGAATATGGTGGTTTTCAATGCCAATGGCCATGTAGCTGGAATGTGCCTATGTGACCAGATCACTGTAAGAGAACATGACCACCAGCAGATTTTGGGGCTTCCTGTACAAAGATGTTCCATGTGCTCACTGGTGGTGGTTCAAGATCTGGAGACAAAAGATGTCTCATGGGACCCAGCAGTGGGAGAACAAAGAAGCTCGAGTCTGAGATTTCGCGACCCCATTTAATGCATATCCTTCTCCTGCTATTGCTATTCTGTACTCTTTCCTCGTAATAAAGCTGTCCAATAAGTATAAACTGTTTGAGTCCTTTCAACAGCTAAACACTTAAAGTAATTAACGTGTAATTAACTTATAGGTAAGTACTTAACCATGGGATGAATAAGCAGATAAATGCAATAGTACAAAATGTTGTTAGGCTTTAAAAGAAGTGACAGGTTTATCTCCAGCTAGTGGATTAGGAAAGAGTTCATGAATCAGGGGGAGTCTAAGATGGGCTTAAAAGAAGGGATGTGATTTGGACAAACACTGATGGTAACAGGAGGCATCCCAGGCAGAGGGCACATTCTAGGGATAGTGGAAAGAATGTATAGTGGATACATTGAGGTGCTCACCCTCTCTGGGGGAGCTCACATTCCAATGACTCATCCATACCAGTATACAAAAGTCTGGCCTTTTTGCCTCAGTGCAGAACAACCCAGAGCGCCCAAATCTCCATGTGGAAATGGGCAGAGGGAGGAGTTGACTGACATTCCCTTACTCCCTTACAGGTGGTGTTACCAACAGCACATCCCAATAAACTGATTGCAGACAAAGCTCCATCTCAAAGTCTTATTTTTTTCCCTAGGAAACCTGACTTATGACAGAAAGAAAAGAAAAAGACTTGTTTGAGGAGGGCACAGTCCAGTTTGGCCAGAATGCAGAGTAAATGAGGATAAGCACTGTATGAGACTAGAAAGGCAGGCTGGAGCTAAACCAAGCAAGCCCTTCAGTAACAGGCTAAAGAGTTTGGTTTTAAATACCAGATGATGAAATGACATTAAACATTCCTAGCAGGAGAAAAATATTGTCAAATTTATTTACAAGAAAATTATACCGGTAGCATTGTGGACCAGGGATCTCCAAAGCAGTGTGTTCATACTAGATGATCAGATGCGATAAGGGAAGCAAACAACTGAACTTTTATTTACCATAATTTTTTTACATAAAACAGAAAGAGCAAGAAATTAAGCCTCAGTGATATGAATTTACCTTCACAGGGTGTGTGATGCAGACAGCACTTGAAGTGTTCTTGGGATGGAGAAGGTTCTACACTGCAATGGGTTTGCCAGCAGTGACACTTCGTTGTTCATTTTCAATGTATAGTGATGTATTAGAATTTATATCATTGCATAAACAGATGTATACATTTTTATCAAATTATACTTAAAGTAACCCTCACAAAATGGGCTACTGGATTAAGTTTTTCCCACAAGATAATAGAGACGAAAGGAAATACTAGAAATACAATCATCAATAAAGAACAAGAAAGGGCAGAAAGGAAACTTCCACAAGCTCTTCTTTGGCTACATTAAAAGATGAAAAACAATGGGTATCTAATCAGATATAAAAAGAAGTCAGACAAAAATATTTGAAGACATCAAGATAACTCGAAGTATGGATTTATGTCCATCTCATTAGCTGTGAATTGTGCCCTAAGAATCTCTGTGCCTTGAGAGATCAATGAATGAAAGAATGAGGGCATCAGGATTTGTAAGACATTTAAAAATACTGATTTTATCTTTTCCATCTTCTTATCGTCTATTCTTGTGTATGTTTTGCAATCTAGTGATAGAAATATTTACAGAGAAATTTATGTACATGTTTTATGCTTTTTAGAATTTGGTTATCAAAAATATAGATTACATGATCACAAAGGAGTGGGAACCTTTACCTTAGTGAACGGATTGGGGAAAGAAACCAGAAACGATTTTAATTTTCTATTCAGTTTGAAGTGTCAGTTAGATACATCCACAGTTATTTGAAAATGACAACCAAAACAACAAATACCATAGATCACCAACTACTTGGTGAGACTTGTCCAAAACATTATACACGTTTCACGTCATTTAGTCCCCACAACAGATTTATAAGCCAAGTACTCTTATTTGAAATGAGAAAAATGAGGCTTTAGTTGGTAAGATAACTCTCCCAAGGCCACAAAGCCAGGAAGAGGCAGATCTAAAAACAAACCCAGGACTGCCTAACTCTATAGCACATGCCCTGAATCTTTCTGATACAGGACATTTTGCTTTGCTCCCAATGAGCAGACTCAGTGAAGTCAAATGCTAAGGTTGAGGAATTGAGGAGAGTGAAACACATGGGACATCAACAGGAATAAAATTAAAAGGCTGCTATGATTAATTAATAGGCATAATTTTCAATAGCTCCAAACAGTGTGGGATTGAGACATTTTCCACCAACATCCCATTGCCTAGAGCAGAGAGGAAAAGATGGAAGTCAGGACTGGGGATAAAGAGGGCAAGAATGACAGAAATGCAAGGAAGGATCGACCTTTAAAAGAAATGATAATTCTAGTGTTGACTAGATTAACTAAATCTGAGTAATGGAGGTAAGCAGTGCCAGAAGGGTACAAGGGGAAAAAAAATTGAATTAGAACAAACGGTTCGAGATCTTGACCATGTAGAAGTTCAAGAGATACCATTGCCCATGTTGTAGCCATATCAACATGTAGCTATCTAGGACTGAAGTGGTGACAAGTGCCTTCTGCCATAAGCATCATTAAATAATAACTGGATTAATGGCAACCACCACATAAGTATGTACTGGGGCTAAACATCAAACTAATTGCATCATCTCGTTTAACTGTTGCTAAGTACCATGAGATAGAGATCATTATCATGTCCTTACAATAGATAATTAAATTGAAGTCAGAAACACAAAGCCATTGGAACATTCAAACAAGAGGAGTTTATGGATGTAGTGAGTGCTAACAAATAGCAGAAGATAAGAGAGAAGAATTAACAGACTCAAAAGATAAACCTGCCTCCTCAATTTTTCCCAGAGCCTCCTTCTGGGAGGAAGGCTGGGCAGCCCTCGATAATTTCCCAGAATTACATCCCATTCTCCCTTTCTCTTCAGAAAAAATATAAGTGGTTCTATTTGTTCCCTCTCCCCTTGGGCTACTTCCATTCTAAATGTACCCCTCCAGTGATATAAGAAGTAACAGAGAAAACAGAATGGAAAGGAGAAAAAGCAAACTAAAACTTGAGAGTGATAGGAGAAAAAAATTTACCAACAAAATATTTCAAAGAGTAACAAGGAATGAAACAGGAGTACATCACAGAGGCTCCACCTGGTAGCAAACTCGCTTTGTGAATGAACACTGCTGAGGCAAGGCAGCACGCAGCCCCAGCAGCAATGCTCAGAGAATGGGGTCCAACCTGTTCCTCAATGCTTTCCCCCTGAAGACTGATCACCCCCTCACTCTGCCTGGAGAGACCCCAGCTAGCACCTCAAGGCCTGGCTCACAGGTCAGTACAGTACTTCCTGCCCTGATCCTTCCAGCTATAAAAACACTCTCTTCCCTCAACTCTCACAATATGTATTACCTTTCTTTTCACTGAACCCTTAGTACTTTTTACCACAGTAGTTTGTAATCTCAGCTTCCATCTTCTTTCTTACATTTGGCAAACATTTAGCTCTAGGCATTGGAGAGGAAGACATGAACAAGATAGGAAAGATGCTGATTCTCATGGAGACTAAAGTTTACTGGGGAAGATAAACTTTATGTAAGTCTATTATATAAATAATTATTTAGTCATAGATGCTATACCAGGAAGGATAATGCAGGATGCCCTGAGGGGAGGAGTATTTAAGAGTCTGGAGTGGGAAGGATGCTTTTCTGGAGTGAGGAAATGATCTGCAAACTGGGTTTTGAAAGATGGGTAGGAATTGGCAGGTGAAGAACAGGGGACAGAATTTGTCAGACAAAGGCAACAGGAAACCTGAAGGCGGTGGAGTGGGGTGTTTTCCAAAGACACCAGTATGACTTGAGAGAAAGATGGAGCATCGGGCTGAAGAGGAGAAAGAAGCTGACAAGTCAAGAATTTGCAGGCCATTGGAGGAGTGTGAGATCTTCCCAAAATATGATGAGAATAATTATAATCAAAAATAACACATTCAGATTAGCCTTACTCTTTAAGAATAGATCTTCTGAACTGTTGGCTTATAATAACCATCCTCGGAACAGTGCATTACATTGTTGGTCTTCAGAAAATATTTCTTGAATGAATGACCCATTTATTTATTGTATTATTTTTCATCAGTTAACCCAACCCTCATATTTTATTTATCCATCTATAATGCCTGACCTCTGTGAAACATTAGCTTAATTAGACTTGAAGTAAGAGGGGGTGAAACAGAGAAGAGGTAGAAACAAATTAAAGTACAATAAAAATTCCTTATTATGCTGGGGTGTGCATAGACTACCATATAGATTGGTGGCTAATTCCATTATTGTTTAGCAAAAAATGGGATTCTAAGATGCCACAACAGTTTTTCTGACAACACAAAGGAAAAGAGGTCAAAATGACAGTATTTCCTTCTGCACTGCACAACTGAGTATTTCTGCTATAACCATTAGTACAACTGATGGCTAAATATTGGAGAGTTTCTTGTTTCTTTTTCATTTTATTTTTGAGGAAGAGGGGGGCTGCAAAAACCCACTTACCATTAACTACATAAAATAAGTTTTACTTTCCATTTACTCTTACTCTACTCTCAGACTCAACAATTATTAAATTTATTAATTGCTAAATCCAGAGTCTACTTAGGAGTCCTGACTTCCAAATGAACAGGAAAGTGAAGGGGGTGAGAGGGGCAAGAATCAATATGACAGAATATTTTTAAAAAGTCATCGGCAATGCTTTTAATGTATATATAAACTACTGGAGGATATGTTTTTAAAACCAATTGGTGACCCTGTGATCTCCCAGAAGAAAATGAATAATCACTCAAGAGAGACAGGCAAGTGGAGCTGATTACTTCCCTTAATATTAAATTGATGCTTTTGTTTGAAAGGGGCTACCTTTGAGTCACAAGTCATTGCTTTCAGAAGCAACTTAATTATGCCTGCCAGTATCTTCATAGGAAAGCTCGCACAACCTAAGAGCTACCTTCTTAATCACTCTTAAAGCTTATTTTTGTTCCTAGTGAGTTGCTGGTGCCTGGGAAGAGTGGAGAATTGCCATTCTTGGTGCCCTGATTAATTAAATTCCTCTTTTAAAAATCCCTTGTTGCCAGAGAATAGCTACAACTTTGGCAGAGGCAGTGCTAAGTTCTGAGTATGGCCCTGTGCCAGGGTGTGTCAATCCTGACCCCTTGGAGGATGATTAGCAAAGAGAGGGTAGTTAGACCTCTGTGCCCATTCAGTCTGAGACTTCTGCTGCAATTGGCAAATACTATAGTGACTCTTGTTTAAAGAGTAACTGTCTACTGAGAACTGGACTAAGACCACCAATTCCTTTCACTTACGGCACCAAACAGCAATAATGGCTTCCTGTCACTCCTGACCTGGCTTAGAGCTCAAAGAGCGGCCCAAAGGGGAAAGAATATTACACTAGCAATCTTCATATATCCACGTCTTTTATTTTCCCTTCATGTTACAGTTCTATTAGTACTAATAACAATAATAGAACTCAAAACAATGCCCTATTCATGGGTCATTTCTGTAATACAACATTAATGAATAGAATATTAATAAGAATTTAATATACACATGAAGTATATGTTGTTAAATGAATTTATCATTTAAATAAAATTAAATAATAGATAGCTTGGAATTATAAATTGTTAACAATAAAAAATTTTTAATAATGACCCAAATCTCAAACTTTATTATATTTTAATCTTATTGTCTTATTGTCCAGGTTCTACCTGTTGAAATAACTTTTAGTAATTCCGAAGTTCCTTAAGATATAACAGCTGCTTCAGGGCAGAAAGTAACACCAATGTACCTTTCAGTAAATGATAAAACAGAAATAATCCTATTATACTTATAAGGCTTGATTAAATAATTTATCAAAATAAAGAAAATAAACTCTTTATACAAAGATAACTAAAAAGTTTCAATTATGATTTATCGCTAATTAACAATCTTTTAAATATGATCATTTCTACCTTTGCAATTTTGTGCATTCTTTCAAAATATCTGTTAATTAAAATAACCACTAATTGCATGTTTTCTAAAAAAGGCAAAAATAAGGCTGGCCAGTTAGCTTAGTTGGTTAGAACATGGTACTGATAACAGCAAAGTCCAGGGTTAGATCCCTGTATTAGCCAGCCACCATCAAAAAAAAAAAAGAAAGAAAGAAAGAAAAAGAAAAAATGAGACCAAGTATTAGTTTAGTAAAGAAGTTGCATATTTAGTTGGTAACAGCCAAGGCTAAAACCCAGGTCTCTTCATTCATTCAGCAAATATTTATTGATTCCTAATAATGTTCCAGGCACTGTTCTAGGTTCTAGGAAGAAACACACCCAGCTCTTAATAAACCAAACAAAAATACCCTGTCGTCATAGAAGTTAGACAGTATATATGACTCAGAATACTACAGTATTCTTTCAGTATGTGAAATTATTACCTCCTCAGATGTTACTAAAGACCAGAGCTCTAAATAAAAGGAACTTTTGGCATCAATCTCACAGTAACATATGCATTAGAACACTTGGCACAGTTAAGAGGTAATGAAACTGGTGACTTTTTTTTACCCATAAGAAAAAGGATAGATAATACTGTCACTTGTGTGTAAAGTTTTGGACAGCTAAGTAATACAGATTTAAATGAAAAACGACAGATGCAATGACTCAAAACATAATAGTTGCTGAAGTGAACTTTTATTTATTTTAGAGCTGTGGTTAACTATTAAATGCTCACACATTACTTTCAGGTATGAATATTGTGACTACTGTTTGTCAATGTCATATGCACTAATCATCGTTATCCTGGTCAGTTCTGACATAAGAGGGGTGGTTATCCTATAGAGGAAACTTAAACTAGTGATAATTGCAACTTGTTTTTTATCAAATCAATATTATTTGATTTTATGTTTGACCTTGTTGAGTTTCCAAGCATAGTGAGTATTCCACATGACAATATGAAAGTATTCACCATGACTATTTAAGAAAAAAGCAGCAACAATTTTCAATTCACTTTAAAACATTACAATTAACCTTTTTTTTTTTTTTTTCTGAAGACCCAACATTCACTGGTGTGTCAAGGAAGAAAAAAGGATCAATATTGTTACACATAACTGATGCCAAACATCTCTATAAGGAATGAATCATTATATCAATCGGATGTCTCCAAAAAGGCAGTTGGAGAATGTATAGAAGACCTTCATATCATTACCTGACTTCACTCTCCAGAATATATCCATGTTATTTAGATACAGGCAAAATGTAAGAAAACCATATTCGAAGGAAATATTTGCCAAATATTCTATCTCCTCCCCAACTTCTGCTCCCCCCCACACACTGCTACCACCAAATAAATAAATTTATCTACTTATTTTCTTAATTATGCAAAAAATTAAAAATTAATTAAAATTTAATTCTTAATTAAAATTAAGAATTATAGGTACAGATACGTTGATAAATGCATAGTTCGCTTATTGAAGCACCACCTACAGCACCCCTAAAGGGATGGCCAGGGCTTTAGCAAGTAGCTCGAACTGTAGGCATAGCTAGCTAGCTGTGTAGCCAGTGTTAGAAAAGTAGGCTACAGAAAAAGAAAAAAGGTACTATGTGACCTGTCACAAGGGAACTAGTGTTATGTATAATAAGTGTGGCTGGATACATGGTTAAAAGTCTAAAGTGAAATTGCTATAGAAACCAGAAAAAAGAAAAAACTATGTAAAAAGTATACAGCATCTTCTATTTCATAAGTCAAATCTAAGCTCATCAGCATAAAGCCAAGTCCTAAGATTTCAACTGCATTAAGTACTTCTAATCTCAGCCTGGAATTTTATTTCCTGTGATTTATCACTGTGGTCTTTGATTTTACATCTATAGCAGTAACTTAACTTGCATTTGTTCTAAAATGAATTTCATGCTCAACTTGTTTTTCTTAATTAAACTTCCTTTAGCAGCCCCTAATATTATTATTAAAACTCATTAGTCCCATTCACGCTTGCCTGTCATTTTTTTGGCTACACATTCATGTATTGAAGTGCTCCGTTGCTATATATAGGAAGAAAATTAAATAATGAATATGGAGACTTGAACATTTTATAAGTGTCAGGCTGAGAGAGTGCCTGCAAGGCCCATAAGGTTTCACACAAAAGAGGCATTACTGCTAAAGCTAACATGCTGACACATCTCTGATCTATAAAGTCTGCGGTAATGGCAGCAGTAAAGCGTTTTGCCATTGACTAATTTTCTTTTACATGCAATGGAAATAGGCACAGAAGAGATTATATTGACTGTTATAAAATGAATTCATATAAAAATCCCCCAAAAGTTTAATGTCTAATAATTTCAAATGCCTGAAGTGATTTACTAGTTTTCTCTGACTTCAGTTAAACTTAGAGTTGGCAGTCTTTTTCTTTCATACAGGATTGCAACCAAATGGGTACATCGGGATTTTTGTTTTTGTTTTTTGGGTTTTTTTTCTTTTTTGGAAGTGGGGGGCCTTGCAGGCAATGATAATTCATATCCTTTTATAGCAACATAGCAACATTTGACATTGTCAGCATGATTCCATTAATAACAGAACAAAAGCCACCAAACTTGTGACTATTAAGTAATCATTCTTCTTAGAAATAGTTGGGAAAGTTGCTATCCCACAAGATTAAGAGGTTAGTTACCTCTAGATGTTTTAAATTATCTTCTAAAAAGTAATAAAAAGGATACACTAGATTCATCTTGAGTATTCACTAATTAATTTTTTATTGCTCTAAGCTTTGCAAATTTGAGATATTAAAAATTGATATTTTAAATTAACTGAAAGTTCAGCTTGTTTGTTTTTTGCATTCTCAGTAAAGCAAAAGAGATAGAAGATTTATACTTTGGAATTCCAGGTGTTAAATTTTAGTAAATCATTAAAAAAGAATTGCCCTTTTCATTTTACTTTCAATTAAGAGTGTGTGGTAATTTCCTTTAAAAAAAAATTGGTTAATGTAAAATAACATTTAGTGTAGTTAATGGTCTCAAAATCATAAAAGGAAGCTGTTGTAACTGTGTTAGCTTTCCCTGAATGTTAGGCCAGTTAGAACACATGGGGGGCTTTCGAGGACAGGCGCAGCTGTCAAGCAAAGCTCCAGTGAAAGCAACATCGGTTTTTCCTTAGTGATAAGCTTTGGTGAATCCAGTGCTATTTCTTGTCACTTATATTAGGAACTGTGCCTGCAATTTTCAGGACTAATTGAGAGCTTCCATCCATTTACTCCAAACCACCACATTTTGTATTACTCTGACACAAACTTAGAACAGATGATTAAGACCACCATGTTCTCTTTAGTAATCATGACCAAAAATATGTACATAATTTGGATAAGGTAGAGTAAAATGTAATTAATTTTCTAAGTGAACTCTCCAGTTTCTCAATAGTTCTTAGAGTGATCCACTCTACTAGGAAGAACAATTACCTAACTGGGTACCTTGGTTTTCATTTACTGACTACAGCTTTTGAAAATTTTGTGGTGTATAGATTTGTATATATTTGTTTCCACCGTTATTGACCTTCCAAAGTAGGTTTACTACGTTTTACTACCTACAACGTTTATCAAAGTTTTGTATAGGAAGTGCATGTAGAAACAAAGAATATGGCGCCTCCAAGTTGATGACACCAAAGAGTAGATCAAAGTTCCCCCCTTTAATTTTCACCACCAAAAGAGAAGATAATGAGGGAGCAGAAAATATTGATTATTCTTAATGGAAAAATATAGTCTGGCCACTACAAAGGCACGTTCACCAAACTATTCCACTGTAGCACTAAGGCGTATGCAATGACTGCTGGTTCAATGGTTTTTAAATATGCAAATTATCTTTTAAAAGAAGCTCCTTTTTCATGTTTCAAATTCTCCATCTACTTTTATATCAACAGCATATTATTTATTAGCTTAAAAAACGAAATCCCAGCCCACCTACCATTCACCTTCATTACTTATCTGCTATTATCATTTAATATGTTATTTGCTAGCTGTCTTTTTTATTATTATTATTAATTTAAACTTTGAAAAAAGATGTTAAATATTACAGGACTGAGTGGCTAGGATCAGTGACTAAAATGTACCAACACACAGAACATCCATTCTTCTGGTTCCAGTCTGCACTTGAACCACGTGACTCGTAGCAGCATAAAAAGAGGCAAACCTAGTCTCTCAGATGTTTCCTTAAAACTAGCAGTTGGGCTTGAGAAAGTATTTCTTGTTATTTCTATAATCCTAAGGAAAGCTTACACAAAGTCTACAGAAATAGGAAATATGTAATTTCCCACTTTGGAATTCCTAGGAGACAAAAGTTTTGCAATTTGCTATTTCATCTTTAAAAAAAAACCCCATGATTCAGAATTAGATTTAAGAAACACACATACACACACAAATCGAGGAAGAAAGTTTGGTGAGACATCTTTTAATAACCAGAATGTCTGATGTATCTGAAATTCTTGAAATAAGTACTAGAGGATGTGTGAGCTTCAGATGACATTGAAGAGTTCTGTATGGGTTCACACATACAGAGACTTCAATGCTAAAACCATAAAGGTATCTGCATACATTTCACAATCTGTAAACAGAACCCCCTGAAGAAATACTTAAAACATTTCCTTCAAATGTTTTAAATGTACAAAATACGGTATTTTATATTTTAACAATTATCTATCTCCATTTTATTAAAGTGGACTTGAAAGTCTGAAGGTTTAAAACTTAACAAATTGCCCTTAAATAGAAAAATCCAACTAAAATTATGATGCTGAAGTATCAGAGGATATAAAGGAGGGATTTCATTAACCTACTTAACACATTTATGCACATTTCTTAAATAAATCAGTTCTTTATATGTAATTGTTCTGGAGCTATGTGGACTTCAAAATTGGTTCAGCATAATATGGTTTTTTGGGATTCCAAAGCAACTTTTAGTTTCCTAAGTCTATTAATATTCACTCATTTGAGTGATTAATTTTAATTATAGCTGTTGAAATTGATATTCTTCTGAAAATAAAGATGAGATTTTCTTGAGAGGTACAAAATTTTTAAATTATTTAGAAATAAATAATTCCCCCGTATTCAGCTGCAAGAAAATGTCTGGGAACGCGCGCGCACGGCTCAGTGGGAAGGAAAAGCCAGTGAGTGGCGGGGCCGGCAGGGCAGGCGGGGACGCGGCAGAAATGCAGCCGGCTGCGCCAGCGTGGGCCCTAGGCAGGGAGACTGCAAAGCCGTCGTGGGCTCGTCCAACTCGAAGAAAGTTCCCTCCGTCTGTATTATGGAAAGTCGTGCAAGTGAATTACAAGACAACATGTGTGGCCAGTCCCCCACTTCTACAGTCTCTATCCGAGGCAGTGACCCTGTAACCCTTTAGGGTCCGGCTGAGAGGAGGGGGAGGCTGGAAGGGGTAGGAAGAAAGAGAGGGAGGGTGAACGAGACAGTATGAAAATGGCCAATTCTTCTTGCAAAATTCCCTTAGAAGCCAAGACGGCCGCCTTTTCGGCAGCAGTGATTTCTACTCGGGCTTCCCCCCCACCTCCATATGCAGGTTTTCCAAGGCAGCGCTGATTCCTCTCCTTAAAGTATCTCTGGAGGAAAGCACTGGATCTAGGACGGATCTCCCAACTCAGAGATTTTCAATGCAAAGTTGAGAGCTCGGAGGGCTGCTTGGCTTCCCCACCGACGCCACAAAATAAGGTTTTTAAGCTCGATCTGGGTAGCTGCCTAGCGAGCTCTCCCGAGATGCGCGAGGTGGCTTTACAACCCCCTGCTCTCCCGGGCTCTCAGGCACCGCGTCCGCACCAGCCTCCGCGCGATGCACACAGACCCCGGCATCCCCCTCCCGATGAAAGAGCCAAAACTTACCCTCAGGAAGATAAATCCACGGGGGGAGCCCCCTCAGCTTCCCCCGGTTCCCTTCCAATAATTCAAGGAGACGGCTTCTCCAACACTTCGCCGTCAAATTCTAGCTGAAATGGTCAAAATATTTACCAGTTTCTACGCGCTTTTATGGAATCTCGAGCACCCGATAATTCTTGTTTCAGGATTCAAGACGCTTCCTTTTTTTCTTTTTTTCTCTCTCTCAGCAGCCGCAACCCCAGTTTTGCGCCCCCCCCCTTTTTTTTATTCACCCACGGACACTTCCAAAACGTGTAGATTGATCCTTTTTTCTTTCCAGATGCAACCACGATCCAGAATCCTGGGGACCCAAAGCCACCTCCATGTAAATCCGACCATCAGGCAAGAAATACAAATGATCAAACAACGTTACTTCTTTCAGCTGCAATCAGATAATCCTACTAATCCAATAGATTTATCTCGATTGGAAATTGACCTCAAAAATGAATTCCCGGTGCTGTTGTCCAGTAGAATGATTTCGTAGTCCTGTTCGGGTGGCTGAAAGAACTGTGGTTTCTTTCTTTCTTTTTTTAAAAGAAAAAAAAAATCTTTTTGGATTCTGGGTGCACTGCTCGCAAAAAAATGCCGAGGACCCTGGTTTTCCCCTAATATAGGTTTCTACTCCAAATCGGTGCAGAATGAAAAATGGTACAAAGATACCCCTAGTGGCTCGAGGCGATATTGCAGGGATCTCACTTTTTTTTTCCATCCCTTCTCACCATCTTTTTTTTTTTTTTTTTTTCTCCCCCTGTACATAACTGGCTGCTGTAGTAGTTAAACAAGGAGAAGGCTGAACTGAGATTAACATGAATAGTATATGACTACTTGAATAAATCGTCTGATCTTTCTTCTTTGTTTTACATTTAAAGACTGAATCTTCTGTGCTTCTGTCTCCTCAGTATTCTCTTTTTTACTACAAAATTTTCCCCAATGATATTAGTAGCTAAAATGGCAATTTGGGGCAGCTCAGTGATTTCAAAGCAAATGTATTTGTTTGCTGAGTAACTAGAGACATAAAAAGAAACCCCAATCATCTAGAGATATGCTGCTTTTAGGAAAACCCAATAACATTTTGTTTCCTTTATAGGAATATGATTATGGATACATATCTTTTAGACAATCTCTTCTCCTTTTGGACTTTTGATATTCACTTATTCAGAAAAGCAGGTGATGGCTCCTGTGAGCCTGTGGTGAAAGGGCAAGACCGAAGGGCCATTCTATAGGCCTCAGTGTTGCTTACTTCAATACTTTGGAATCTAATGGCCTCAAGATTACCTCTAGTATTTTGACAGGTTTCAGAAAAAAAAGCCAACGTAATAAATTTTGGGACTCTATTTTGCTAAAAACTACTTCGCAAACTTGACTGTGCCTACCAGTAACCCAGGAACCTTTGAAAAATGAAGATTCTGATTCTGTAGGACCAGGGATGAGCTGAGATTCTGCATTTCTAACAAGCCCTCTGAGCACACTTTGAGTATCAAGGGCCTTGTAAACTGGAGAAGTTGGATTCACTTTTATGCTGATGGGTTCTGTAGCTGCGAGGACTCCAAGATCTTCTTTCGTAACTTACTAAATAATTAAGCCTTTTTAGTGTACGAGCTGTTAAGGAGTCCAGAGACCTTTCTTCTACCACTGGTTTTGCTATTAATTGGCTATGTGACTTTGAGCAGTCACTTTTTGAACCATGGTTAATTTATCTATTAAAATTAACGGGTAAACTCACATAAATCAACAAATAATACATGTTCCTGGATGGAAGACTTAATATTGTAAATTAATCTATAAAACTAATGTAATTATTATTAAAATCCCACTACAGTTTTTCATGGAACCTGAAAAGTTAATTTTAAATATGTTTACAAGAGCATAGGGTAAAAAATTGTCTATACAATCTGAAGAACAAGATTCAGAGTGTTTCCCTATGAACTATTAAGGCTAAACATAACATGACTGTAATTAAGGCAATGTAGCTTTGGTTCAGGGATAGGAATCAGTCCAATGGAACAGTACAGAAAGCCCGGGAATATATTCATACATTTATGGAAACAATGCATAACAGGTGGCATTAGAAAGCAGTGAGGAAAGATGAATTATTCAGACAACAGATTAAACATATGAAAAAATGATAATACTAGATCTTAACTTCACTTCACACCTAGGTATGTATTTAAGGTGGGCTAAAGACATAAAGATGCTGAAGAAAAATGTTAAATTTGATATAGGAAGGTACTTCAAAACATTCATAGAAAAATAGAATTAAAGATAATATGAATTTTTCCATTAACTTTTTGATGTACCCTTGTATTAAAATAAAAAAACTATTTACATCAAAAAGTCAAGCTATAAACTGAGAGAAGATATTTGCAATGCAATATAATTAAAGGACGATTAGTATCCAAAGTACATAAAGGTTCTCATAAGTTTAAAAAGATAAAAAATATGACAAGAAAAAATGGGCTAAGATGAACAGTCGATTGACAGAAGTGGATTCTCAATGTCCAGTAAACATCTGAAAAACGTACTCAATGTCCTTAGTTATCAGTGAAATGCAAATTAAAACGGTGAGAAAAAAAAGAAAAGAAAGAAAGAAAAGGGATATAATCTAACACCCTTGGGTAAATAAATGGACAAGTAATTTATAGGATATTCACATCCTGCAATATTTGAAGCAGCAACAAGAAAAACGCACCATAGCTACTTGAGTTAGTATGGATGAATCTCAAAAATATAATGTGAAGCAATAACACCCAAAAAAGCAGGTTGCAGAAAGATGCCTGTGGGATGATACCATATATATATAAAGTTTAAAAACATACAAAATAATTATATCTATTATTTTTGAGCACATACATAAGTAGCAAAAGTATATCAGTGTGCATGATAATGATCGATGTAAAACTCGGGGTAGAAGTTACCTCTGGGAAGAACGGAGGTTCATGCGACTGGGAAGCCATCACTGGGAGCTTCAATTAAATCTGCAGTACTTTATTTCTCTACCTGAATCTTGAATACACGGATGTTTATAATGTTATTATATAAATTATTTGTATGCCTGAAATATTTTGTTAAAATGAAAGATTTAGACTGGATGATTTCTGTGAACTCTTATAATATTATAAAATTTTATCTTTAGAATAAGAATATACAGATGTGAAAAAAATAGTATAGGAGTTCTGAATTTCATAACATGGTTTTTATAAAGAGATTTTAAAAAACTGTACTACTTTATATTTATAAAAAGTGGAAATACATTGGTATTCATTTATTTCTATAATGGATATTAGAATTTCCAGCTAGCAAGCAAAAATTGCCGCCTAAATGAGAAAGATATAGTTGAGACAGGAAAAAATAATGTTGACTCTCAACTAGCTCTTTGTTGTATTTTCTTTTGATCTCTCAAATGCTAACAGGGCCTCTGAAGTTGTAAAACAGGCAATTAATTGATCATGTTCAGTCTAACCAGTTAACTAGAAATCACCAAAGCCAGAGCAGCCCTAAGCCAAACTACAATGCAAAAGAAAATTCTCCCAGAATATTTAAAATATATATGTGAATTCAAATAGGGAGGCTTTGTTGACATGAAATATGAGAACTGGAAATTTCATTTCAAAGTCACCAGACATTATTTTTTGTAATTCATGCAAAATAAGAGAAGATATCAAATATTAGGAAAGAAGTTTTTTAGAACCCAATCTTAGAAGTACAATGAGTGGTTAATACCACTCAATTCACGTTGGACTCAGGAAAGATGCCTGAGTTGATTGTCAAACATTCAATTTTCAACCATTCAGAACAGAGTTCCTGGAAAATAACCAAAGCAGCTTTGTGATAGGGATACAGTGAGATGACAATTTAATTTCCTTTGATGATAGAACAGACAAGAAGGAAGAAACAGATGTATTATTTCTGAAATTTGGGGAGGTTGACATATTTTTTCAGCAACAACTCATTGAATACCTCCTGGATACTGGGCACAATCCAAAGTATATTGTAGAAGAGTTGGCTTTAAAACAACTGACCACCACAAACCCTTAGTTTGCTATCAATAATTGATTTGTTGATTATAAATGGTTAGTACTTATTTTAAATTAGTACCTCAGCATCCATCCCAAACAAGTGTTAGATATTAATATAGAACTGAAGGTTCATTTTCAGTGTGTTTCAGTGCAAACTAGGTTGACAGGTTAAGGTAGTCAATGAAGGAAGAAGAGGAAAGGAGGAGAAGTAGGAGGAAAAGGAGGGAGAGAGGAAAGAAGTTTGAAGATAAAATTGTGAATCAAATTCATTTCTCTGCCTGGTGATTTACTTTACAGAGAGGATAGAAACTTAATCTTTGTATCCTTAGAATAGAAATGATTAACAAATGAGTCACTCAAATCAAACAATGAAACTAGTTGGTATATGAATAAAACAAATTCATTCTCTGTTTTGGATGGGTTTGTTAATCTCTTCAGAAACTGAAATTAATAGAGGAAGGAAGTAAAAAATTACTATGAATAATAATGAGAAATGAAAGGCCAAGACTGGCAAACCTGAGTACTATAGGGGATTCCAATTTGACCATGTCACTAAAATTTCAGCTCTGGTAAAAACCATGGTAAGATTACACATCCTATTTTGGTTTCCATACAAAATAAAAAATGATTGATTGATTAATAACAAAGGGATCGTGTAAAGATATGGTATGGTCCTACTAACAAATAGATGAACAAGTGTTTAATTGTTGCTTTTAATACAGAGGAGTTATTATGAAAAGAGGTGGGTTTATTGATAAATGATATAAATGCACATATTTTATGACCAGGTCAAATCAATAAAGTTCAGTCTGGTAGTAAACATTTTTAAATGTTGTGAAAAATTCAATACCTGGAGGGGGGGAAAGAATAACATAAAATATTGTAAAACAGATTTCTAAAAAAAGTCCGGAAGAAAAATATTCCTCTATCATCTTCAGAACTCCCCCGATGTAACCTCTTATTAAGTACTCAAGACTTGAATCTAAATTGATGGCAATTGGGAGTTATAAAAGGCATAAAAATAAAAAGTGTTGCAACATTACAAGGTCTGACTACTGCAAAGGTGGTTGCTTACGAAATGGTTCTTTCTACAGGGAAGAATCTGCTCACACGATCCTGCTTAATTAGAAAAGACTACTTAAAACACTTGGCTGATACTGAATATTTCAGGTATGTATTGGGAGAACACACCTGCTTGGATGCTAAATATACCAGATGCAACTTTATATTCCAAGAATTGAAGACTGGTATTGGAAACCAAGGAAGATATGATCAAGACTAGATATTTTAGGATGAGACTGCCACATGGAGAAATTGAGCTTCTTCAGCAATGTTGGTTTGAGATGCTGAAAGATATTTTCGAAGAGATTTTTAAGGGGGCTTAAGTCAGAAAGAAATCCAGATTTTTCAAAACAAACTTAAATTATTTTGACCTGTTAAAAACTTCCAAATATTGGCCTATATACTAATAAGTAAAAAATCTGTTTTGTTTTTTTTTTGGGGGGGGGAAGAGCTCTTTTCTTTACATTTATAACATATACTTATACTTAATTAGTACAACAGACCTTTACTCAAAAATATGTGAGTTTGCACTTTCAAAGATTTTAGCTGGTAACATCTTAATGCATTATAATTTTTCAGAATATTTATTCATTTTTGAATATTTGATTTTTATGTAAGATTTGTGAGATAGAATAGTATGCATGATGATCTTCTAATAACCTCAAAGCAGGTTCTCTTGATATTTTGGCTGCTTTTTACTCCATC
The DNA here is from genome assembly GCF_027409185.1 of Cynocephalus volans. NCBI lineage: Eukaryota > Metazoa > Chordata > Mammalia > Dermoptera > Cynocephalidae > Cynocephalus > Cynocephalus volans. Next base: position 98,286,513 of record NC_084460.1, on the reverse strand, counting down.
ATGCCATATTTCATTTTAATACATTGCAGTGTTGTCTAGAATGAGTTAAATTATGTATTCCTTTAGTAGAGAAACACAACCAGAAAACCATACTATTGAACATCATCCATAAATGTTTATTAGAACACTAATTTGAGTCTATGTTTCCAGTATTAGCAAAATTTATTGTAAAATTGGACCTAATGACAGGAAAGCCATATGAAAATTAATGTTCTGTAATTCAAGCTACAGAAGGAAATTTTTAGTTATATCCCACTTGGCATTGCCATCTCAGTGACTTCACAAACATGAGTTGGGTACTTTTCCTTTTCTGGGTAGGATTTTATGCCAATTATGCAATTTAAAATAAACACTAACCTGGATTTTCATTATTGTTCAATTAGTGATTTAATGAGCATATTCTACCTGTCTCAAAATATTTAGTTCCATAATTTCCAAAACATTAAATAAAGGAAACCTTAAAATGATTTCTCTTAAAGGAATAGATCTCTCTCTTTCTGTCCATCTTTATCTATCTATCTATAATCCTGAATATATAAATCTGCCTCTTTAGTTTTTGGTTATTTACATCAAATGAGGAAATTATGTCACAAATGTTTCAAAAGGATAGATTTTTCTAAAATCACTTGTGTTTGGTTTTACAGTTTGCTTTTTGCTTGTATGTAAATAAAATTATTTTTAATGAATGACTTGGAAACAAACAATAGAATATAATTAGATAGAATGGTAAAACCATGTCACATTCTGCATAAGAAGTTGTTCAACCTTCTAGCTATCCATTTTAAAATTCATGCCCCTTAGCCTAAGCATTGTGGTTTTTTCCTCTAAAAATGTTCCAAACCTTCCCCACATATAAGCAAGCTAATAAATGGTGTCTTGTTATTTAAAAAAAAAAAAAAAAAAAAAAGACCACTTGTTTCTAAATTGTACTAAGATGGGAGAGACAAAAAGAAAAATGGTAATTTTCTTTAAAACGTTGTTTAAGTAGATTAAGCAAGGAGGTTAATGTCAAAAAAAGTTCAAAACAAGATTTGTTATGTCACAAAGTTGGTAGAATAGATAGATAATTTATGTGTTAGCAGAAAGTTTACCTATCATACGATGTAAAGAGAGTACAATTCCTGGCTTATGTGAAAAATATTAAACAAATTCACAATTCACATTCTTATCATTCATAAGTGTGATTAAGAAATAAGAAACATCTTATAGCTGTAATTCATCTTCACAGAGCTCAAACTAATCATTAAAACAACTATAGTATATTTGAATGGTGGCCCAAAGAATTTCAGTTTTATAGTCTTGTGTGGATTCCAAAGATTTCCTTTTGCTAAATAGGGAAAGCTCAAGAACATAAATGACTTAACTAAGGTCACACTGAGGTCAGTGCCATTGCTAGATGAGTACCCATTGTGCCACTTCTGACTCATTGCTCTTTATGTTTGGTTGTGGGTATTAAAGTTTCATTGTTTTTAAAGCATTTGACCACAACCAAACTTTTAACATTGTAATTAACAAGCAAATTAAGTGAGCACAACATTAAATATAATTAATTTAGTAATTTTAATAATGACCCCCACCCCAAAGATGTCCAGGTTCTAATCCCTGGAATCTGTGAATATGTTTCTTTACATGGCAAAAAGGATGTTGCAGATGTGATTAAATTAAGAATCTTGAGACTGCTAGATTATTGTGGATTATCTAAATGGGTTCAACATTATCACAAGCATCTTTCTTAGAGGAAGGCGGAAGGGTCAGAGTCGGGGTAAAAGATGTGATAATAGAATCAGAGATGAAAGAAAGAGAGAGAGAGATTTGAAAATGCTACACTGCTGGATTAGCAGATGGAGGAAAGGGCCACTAGCCAAGGAAAACTGGTGCCCTCCAGGCAAGAAATGGATTTTCCCCAAGAGCCTCCAAAAAGAACATAACCTTTGTCAACCCATTTTAGCCTTCTGAATCCCTGAATTGTAAGATAATGAATTTGTGTTGTTTTAAGCCACTAAATTTGAGGTAATTTGTTACAGCAGCAATAGATAATGTTGAAAATATCCTGAGAATGATCAATACTGCCCACAGAAACATAATGTGAGCCACATATGCAATTTTCAATTTTCTATCATACATATTACAAAAAAAGGGTCAAATTAAATTTAATAATATATTTTAGTTAGCACAATACATCAAAACTATTGTCATTTCAACATGTAATCCATATCAAAAATTATTGAGATAATTACAAATTATTTTATACAGGGTCTTCAAAATCCAACATGTGCATTATACTTAGAGAACAACTCAGTTTGGACTAATTCTATTTCAAGAGCTCAATAGCCACATATGTCATACTATATTGCATACTGAAGCTTTAGATTGTAAGAAAAAAGCTAAAATGAAAATTTCACGTTATTACATAGATCATTCTAATGTTCTGTCTCAACATTGATTAAGAATCATAAAGGCATCTAGAGAAATCAGGATGATTGTACAGACAATTTTCTGATATCTTTGTACTTAAGAATTATATTTAAAAAGAAAGATCAGAAAAGAAACAAAAATTAAAAAGAACATGAAACAATAGTATGATTACCTAATGATACTGAGTTGGCTGATGTTTGTGAAAAATTCTAATGATAACAGAAAGAAATTTCTCTGGGATTTCCAAAGTAAAATGATAGCCAATGATGGGATAAGAATAACGTCACTTGGGGCCAACTACGCAATGTAAACAAATGACCAAGAGAAAAGCAAAACTATTAGACCCTAGCTTCCAATTTCCCCAGAGAAAAGAATGATGTTTGAACTACAAAAGAATTTGATAGCGAAGAAATGATTTTAAAAGCCTGAAAGTGATTTAAATTAGTTTTAGTATTCCAGGTCCAAGTCTGTTTCCTAATTTAGAATACTAAAAATACTTGAAGATGTGTTCTTGGAAGTAATATCTACTGTCTTTAAGGCACCATTGTAAAGTGCCATGAAAGTTGTTAACTGTCCCAGTTTTAAGTCAAATTCCAGAAACTGAAGTTTACTAATCTTGACATTAACTGAAATTCTAGAACTGATGCTCACATGTGAATAAAAAATTTTTATTAGAATTACTGCAGTGGCAGATCGTAAATGTCAGTTGCATTGTTTATCTTGACTTCATTCAATGCCTTTCATAAAAACTACTCATAATTTTCTTGTGGACAAAACTGTGAGGTATGGGCTGAACGCTGGTGTAGTGGAGTAGATCCTTAGAAAGTTGACCAATCATTCTACTGTAGCATCCAATGAATGTTCTTTGATTTCTCTCCTCCTTTCCCTTTTTTGAGGATTAAAATTTCTAAAGCCATTTGTTTTGTAACTGGGCCTGTCCATAAAGCAAATTAGTCTAGTGGTGAGTATGAATGAGAAGCATTGGTAGGAGCCTGCCTTACATCATAGACTGTTAGATTATTTAAGATCATCAATTGTTTTTGCAATTAGTGTTTCCAATGACACTTTTTAGAACTATTTATTGATAAGGAGCTTGATCTAAATTACTTAAATATTAAATTTTAAATTAATTTGTTATTTGATTTAATCAATTTTAACATATAATTTCTCTGTTCCCTGTTACAATAGAGAAATCAAGGTCTCCTTACATTTGGTTTACTCCCTGCTTACAAATATCTTAATTTAATTAATCAACCATATTTTTGTTATCAAAAACTGTCTTATTGATAGTACTTAGTTCAATTACAAAGAACTTTGCAAAATAGAGTACATTTAATAAAAGCTTCAAAGTTAATCCAAGTTTAAAACAAATCAAACTACGATTCAACATTAATCTCAATTTTGGCTGCATACATTTCAAATGTACTTTTATGATATAACAGCATGTTCTTTTGTCTTTTTTGACTCCTAATCCTGGCACAATCAGAACATCTTTCTCTATCTTCTCTCTCCCTACAAACATCTAGAACTAGACCGATAAGCAAATATAATAGGCAAAAACAATAATAATAATAACAACATAAAAAAGGATAAGAGCTCAGGATAGCCTATCTCTCTCCTACTCTCATTTTTTCTCTTTCTCTCTCCAAGTCTATTTCTTTTGATATACATGATGTATAATTAAATTATAAATTATTATATATTAAATACATTGAATTAAATGAATATGTTTAATATGCTTTTAACAATATACATAATATACATATAAGGATACATATATTACCATTTTAGCTATTGCAAAAAACTAACATTTTTACCTTCTTGTTGTACTCTCTCAAGCATACTTGAAGGCATGCAAACTTAATCATAATAACAAAAATAATGATGACTCTCATTTACTGAATGCATCTTCTGTACCAATATTGTACTTGGTTCTTAGGCATTTCTTTCAAGTTCGATGGGTACATATAATTTTTTCTGTTTTTACAACTCAGAAAACTGCAACCCACTTAACACTAAGAGACTGCTACTAACAACAGATTAAACTGAGATTGCATTCGAGTATAAATCCAAGCCTCCTGTACTTCCTGTTCATGGTGGAGGGTGGGGAACTCAGAACTGAAGAGATTGGATACTGAAGGAATGAATGCCCCAGCTCTCAAGAGTTAATATAAATGCAATGGACCTTTGGGATGTCTCCCAAAAGAAACGAGATCTCCATCTGGTAAGAGTGTACCTCAAGCACTTTTTGAGAAGCAGGAATAACACCAGGACTGGGGTGAGCTTTAGTTATCCTGCTTCACATAGGGTCAGTGCTGCAGACTGTTCTGAAGAGCCATAGAGAGTATCTCCTTGTAGTGAGATACAGTGATTTTGCTCCTGGGAGAAGCTCAGGTATGTTCTGAGACAGGGGACTACAGAGGAGGGCATTGGGGAAAGTGCATCTTGGGAGTAGTTAGCAAAATCCTGAAGTGTCCAGTGAGATGAGAGAAAACACCCAGGTTGCCCCAGCCAAAGCTCTGGGTTCCCAACAAGTGCATTGGTTTCCTTGGTCATCTGGGAAAGGGCCAGCATAGAAAAGTATAGCCAGAAGCACCGGGGGAATGTGACCAGTAGAGTATGACAGCAGATGAGTCAACCAAGGTTGGGGAGGCAGACCACAGGGCACCTGTCAACAAGACTCTTTATGTAGGAATTGCAAGTGACACTGGGGATTCTTGACGCAGACTCGCACAGGTTCACGCCAACACGGCTGGGCCAGCCTCCTCACTGGCCTCCATCTCCTCAGCTAACTGTCCTCCAATCCAGTTCTCACACTGACACTTTAGTAATCTTTTTACATTACAAATCTGATTAAATCACTTCTCTGTTTAGTTATTAACAGAATTGGAGGCTGTCATCATGGTTGCACGTTAGAATCCTTGGGAGCATAAGAATGCCAATGGCAGCGGAGAAAGAGGGGGGTTGGGGAGAGATTGGGTCAGGGGCATAAAGAATAATTATGATCTGTAATAATGAATATGCTAATAACATTGATTTGATCGTCACATGTTGTACACAGGTGATGGTAGTCAATGCTGGACCCCCAAAATATGTGTAATCAATCATGCTTCAATTAAAAACCAACAGTGCTTGGGAATCCCGCTAGACAAATTAAGCCAGAATCTCTGGAGCTAGGACTAGGTCACCAACGTTTTTAAAACATCTTACATGACTCCATGTGCAGCCAGGGTTAAGACACAAATCAAGAAGGTACATTTTATATTCTATAGAACAGTAACAAACTGGAACCCTCCAGCATAGGGAGATGCACACAGGATTTGCTTTCAGAAGGCCCTGAGTGACACTTAACTGGATTATTCCTTCTGAGTAATAATTTCTCAGAGGAAGAAATCATTTTCTTTCCTGAGCTGCAATATGGAAATGGCTGCAATATTTGTGGAAAGACAGAATTTTCTATTTCATTCATCTTTTATTTTTCCCCCTGTTCATCCTGTGTAGAGAAAGATCTTTTAACCTAATACATGTCTAGGTTTTGCTACTGAAAATGATTAGTATTAGTAAGAGAAAGGGTTGTTGGTTTTGTAAATGCTCCATTAAAACACCACCAACAGCAAAAAACCAAACATCTAAACCTACTTCTCCAGAGCTCTGTAAGGAATGTATTATGAACAGAAGGTACATGGTATTCCAACCTAATATATGCTCACAGACAGAACGAATAACTTAAGGAAACATCCTGGGATATAAGGTTACCATAACTTTCCAAGGAAGTATAAAAAAATCACTAATATTAATTTTTCTTTTAATAAAATTCACTCTGATAAATCTTGAAAACTATGGAGAAAATTGTTCAGTACAGAGATTTTTATCTCACTTCTAGATAGGAAAACTTGAACCACGAAAAATATGATATAAGAAGTGTGACACCTCTATTAAATAACCAGATTCTTCATGCCAAGGGCATCTTTTATATAAGAGATTTTCATACATAGAAACATCTTTCAGCATAGGTGATGTTTTCCTTAAGAATAGCAGTCATTTGTAAAATACTTTACAGTTCACTAAGCACTTCAACATAACTAATTTTGCTTGACTTAAAATAACTTTTGAGACAAGAAGAGCAGATAACATTTGTTCCTTTTTTATAATTAAGAAACATTGGCTAATGGAAAAATTGACTTCTTTATAGCCACACAGAGGTTTGCCAACAGTAGAAATCAGACCTTTGGATTTCCAATCCAATGCCTTCCAAACATTCCAGTCCAATGCTTACCTGTAGTAAACATGGCTACTTTTCCTAAATTGGCATGATACAGAAAGACCTGAGATTGCTTAGTCTTGTATTTTTCAAAATATCTTTTGTGGAGATAAGTTTTCAAATAAAAAAAATCACATGAATTTGTAAGCAAATAATTCAGGTGAAAACAGAACCGAACCCATCTAGTAGAAGTGAAGGAGTCAGAAAACCAAGGGTCCTTCCCACCAAGTTCTTCCAGCCCTACTAGTAGCATCCTGGAGGAGGGTTCCATGCAGCAGGGGTTGAAATCAGATGGTCCTTTTACAGAGGAAGCAGAGGCCTCAGAAATCAAATGATTTAGCCAATCTCATCTGGTTAGAGACTTCAGGTCTCTTGATTCCTAATCAAATGTTCCTTCCATTATGATCACGTGCAGGTGGATAGCCTCAGCTACTGCCTTCAGGTTGGTCACCTGCTTTCCCAACCAGCAATTTCTCCTGTCACACACTGCTTCTATAAGCATGCTGAGCAACTTGTGATTTCTTAAATTCAGTGTGCCCTTTCCTAAGCATTCAATGTCTGCATATGGTTTTCTCTCCATCTGGAAGGCTCTTCTTTTGGGGGCCCTCTTTCCCAACCAATCTACCTTTCTAATTTCTATAGATCCATCAATTCTTACTTTAGTCAGCACTGACTCTAGCAACCCTTCTGTGATACAACCCACCCTATCCCCTCCTCACGGTAGACCACCCTTTGCCCCTTACTGCCCCCACTCGCAAGCTGAGTTAGTGGGTAATCTTAGTCAACCTACACTTTTCCTTATGTCTTATCTATCACACTTGCTTATATTATTAATTGCTCTTTGAAAAAGAGTCTTGTCTATATTTTCTACCGCTGTTCTTCAGCACTTTGAACCTATAGAGTATCATAACACTCAGAAGAAATGCATGAATAAATGAATGCTATTTTTTAAGTAATTTCTTACACAAATCATGAATGTGGGACTGTGTAGTATTCATTCCCGGAAAGTGGGCCTCAGTTAAACTTGCTGCATATATTATATCATGATGCCAGAAAATAAGAGAGCCATGATCCTCAGCAGCTCCTAATTCTCAGCTCTAAAAACTTCCATTATCATGAGAGGAAAGCCTTGCCCAATAACTCTGTTAAACAATCTAATCTTTTATTCATAAATATGAACAGAAAACCAGAAACAGCAAGCATTTGAGGAAAACCAATAGCATTAAAAAGAAAAAAAAAGATAAATAAATAGAAAAAAATAACCACGATGGGAAAACAGATACTTATGGAAACAGGAAAAACCTTTTTTTTTTTCCTCTGAGAGAGACTGGAACATGTATATTTTACTCTTTTTATTTTGATTGAAAAATAATTGATTATACATATTTGTGTGGTAGAGTTGAATATCAATACCTTTGTGCAATGTGTGATGATCAAATCAGGATAATTAGCATGCTCATCACTACAAAATGTAATCATTCCTTGTGTCCATTTACCAATTTCTTGCTAATCCCCCTCCTCCTCTCCTTTCCCACCTCTAGTAAACATGGTTCTGTTCTCTCCTTCTGAAAATTCAATGCATTATTATGATCTTTCTTTCTTTCTTTTGTTCCCACTTATGACTGAGGACCGGTGATATTTCTCTTCCTTTGCCTGGCTTGTTCCACTTAAAATAATTAAGAAAAACATTTTTAAAAGATTTTACCTGCTACTTTTAAGGAGATTTGACTATTTAACAAGGGACTATCGTTTTTAGAAAATAAAAGTAGGCTTTTCTGAAAACATATCTATATGAGAATGAAGAATGATTATAGAATTCGTATATTGAAAAAAGAAATTTAATAGAAGTCCTGACCATCCAAATACACACAGCTGCAGATTAATTCGTAAACTGAAAGATGAAGTAAAAATTTCCCACTTAAGAACTGGTACATAATAGATAGTGAACAAATATTTATATGAAGGCTTACAGTCCCAGGTTTTTCAATGGTTTCTTTTACTTCTGTTGCTTTTCAGGAAGACACAATATAACCATTTTGTTAAAATTATGTCTAACAAAACGTATTCTCAAGTAGTATACAATGCTGTCATAGAATTGATAGAGAAACTAACACATTATTCTTGTAAAGTCTTTTTGAAGAGTAATTTTACTACATTTTTAGGAATCATAACTTTTCCATTGTATTACACCATTTTTGACCTCAGTCAAAAAGCACTGAGAAAACATATAATGTTGAGGAAATAAATCCTAGAAAAGCCTTTTCATTCTGAAGCCATCTTTATTTCTCTAATTTGTTTTTAAATTTGTTTGTTTGTTTAATAGTTTTGATCATTGTTGGTCAAAAGATACAAAATATCAGTTAGGAGAAATAAGTTCAAGAAATTTATTGTACAACATGGTGACTATAGTTAGCAACAATGTATTGCACATTTAAAAATTGCTGAAATAGTAGATTTTAAGTGTTCTCATCACAAATAAATCATAAATATGTGAGGTAATGCACATAATTCGCTTGATTTAGCCATTCCACAGTGTGTACACATACAGACGGTCACCAACATAGCAATGGTTCCACCTATGATTTTTCCAGCTTTTGGAGGGTTTTATCAGGGTGTTGAATGTATTTTCGACAATATTTTCAACTTACCATGGGTTCAAAGGGTTGTAACCCCGTTGTAAATGGAGGAGCAGCTGTATTTCAAAACTTCACGTGTAAATTATAAATATATGCAAATTTTATTTGTCAATTAAAAATAAATTTTAAAATAGTATTGATCATTTATGAACTATCTAAAATCATTAATTATCACTAATTTAACTTAGCTTCAGAATTTTGATCTCAATAGGAGATTTCTTCATTAAGAAGGAAAATATTTTCCCTTTCCTCCATAAGTGTTTGCTGGTGGTAAATCTAGCCCAGCAATTTAATTATCCTTTCTTTAGAAATTTAATCCAAGAAAATAATCCCAAATAAGGAAAACGTACATATGGGAAAATGCTCCTTGCAATAATTTATAACAATAAAATTAGGAATAATCAAAATATGCAGAAATAGTGTAATATTTAGGTAAAATATGGTAATATACTTGACAAGCATTATTAGGAGATTATGTAGTAACATGGGAAAATATTTAACATACAATGCAAGTCAAGGAAACAGTATTCAAAATTAAATTTGTGCTATGATTTCAATTACATAAAATATAAGCATTTGAATTTAAAGATTTTGGAGCAGCACATAAAAAATAAAAATATTTTATTTATTTGAATAAGTATGTACCTCCCTTATTTCTATTTATTTTAATGAAGCTTATACAACAGACTTTTTAAAAGTGAAAAACAATGGAATTTTTCATCTTTCCCATTGATACCTCAGTACTATGAACTGTTTCCAAATAATAGTAAAACATCTGTATGGTTCATACATGAAACCCTGACATCAAATGGGGGTTCTCAAACTTTATGAATTTGCCCTCTCTGATATATCTCATGTTATAGAAGGTGACCATCTTTAACGCAGCAACAGAAACTTACATGTATGCACTTTACAGTTTACAGAGTTTATGTACACACACATTCACACACACGCACAACTATATAATTCTCTTAACTACAAAAATTAAAGCAGATACAAGGAAAAGGTATTATAAGAGTAATAGGTATTACCCTTTTTTCATAGATAATGATAAAGGGGTAAATGAAGGCCCACAGGAGCATAGAATGAAACCCATTTTCAATCCTTTATTCTACAATAATGTCATCTCATGGCACCATTTGATATCAGAATGACTCATTATAAATTTAACTAATGGAGAATAAATCTCTCCTTTTCAACTTTCAAAATACAGGAAAATTTTAATTCTTTACATTTTATTTGTTCGTTCCTTTTTTACCCAATAAAAATTTGAAGAAATACAAAGGACAAGCAGTCTACCCAATGATGGAGATAAAGAGATGCCTCAGATACAATGTGTTCTTATAGGAGGTGCATTCTAGAGGGGAGACATACAAAAATGGATTGGTAAGGGTCGATGTTATAACTGCTGAAGCAGAGTTATTAATAGTGCACATATGAGGAAAGGTTTAATCTTTTGTGGGATGGAGGTAAAAAGGGAGTTAGGGGAAGAACTTGAGAAAGGCTAGGTAGAGGATGAGTAGGAGTTAATGGAGTACGGAAACGTGAGATGGGGTAGAGAGAATATGTTAGAGAGTAAATTCTTTTTCCAAACTTAAGAATTCCACATAACTTTATTAATGAATATCACTAAAGAATCCAAGTTTGCAGACATTATTTAATGCCAAAATCATTTAGTCTTGATTTATATAAGGTTTTTAGATACTTACATAAGTTTTGGTGGCTACTAACCCGTGTAATTAACCCATTTGCCTGAATGCTGTTGCAGTTGAGGTTATGGAAGGTCAAGAACAATGCCTAACCATTAAAGTCTAGAAACCGTAGCTTCAACCTCCATCCTGAAGGACTTTCCCATTGAAGCCATGATGCATGTAATTTGTGGATCGGTTAACCTATTTACTAACCAGATACGGTGATGGATATTTTCAAACTCTGTTTTGACTAATTCGAAATAATAAAGTACTGTTGTGTAATAACTACCTGATATCAGCCACTCTCAGTGCCATTGATGATAGGTTTACATCTCCCCTTCTGCCTCATGTCTTACAAGCCATTCTTTAGCTCATCCCACTACTCTCATCTCCTCTTCTTTCTCTATAAATAATTCTACTTTCTTTGAGTTTGAAGAGTATAAACATAGTGAGGGATTAAATCTCCATTTACAATTAGTGAATAAATTGGTTTAATTCGCTGAATTCTAATGTCTAAAACAGCTTTAACTGATGTTGTTTTCTTTCCTTCAAAGGAAATGCTCTTCAATACATACATCTATGTTCTTAATAAAATTCTCATTGTAACAACATCTGCTTCATCTTCATTCCAATTAATTCTGCTCAATTTGAAATTGTCAGATCTGTCAGAACCTTTCTCTCTGTCAAAGCACCTTGGTAGTAGTATAAATCGGTTTATCCTTATGAAATAATACATAGAACGAGAAATCTAATGACCCATATCTGAAACTGTTTCTTCTTTCTCTGTGGTGAGAGATATATTACAATTTTCCTGTATTTCCCTATGCAACATAATAAACCTAGTCTCTCTGGGGAGTTGCTCGTGCTCTTATGCCAGCCTTTAATTCCTATCCTCCCCTAGGTCCATCACAATTGATAGAAGTAGGCATCTAGCTTTCTGAATGCACGCTAGCTCTTCTGCTGGCTTCAGTGAAGTAGAGCAAGTGGAAATTCAGCAGCCCAGGTCCTGGGATTTTAATATTGGTTGGAAAACATCATTTTGCTGCTCAGCTCCCAAATCCTAGTCACTTCTGTCCCACTTTCAGGCAAGCTCCCTCTTCCCACTCCCAAGCTGCCCCATTGATAAATACATGCTATTGTCTTCACATCCACTTCACCCCCCATCTGTAAGGCAGCCTGTCTTACTCTGGTCTACTCAGGGCACCTGGAAGTGACTCCTCTCTGGAGTTCTTCACCTGACTGTCTACCCTCTTCCTCACTCATGCAGGGCTGACTTTACAGGACTGACTTCTAACAGTTCTCTGCTGCCTCCCCAACCTCATACTGGATGTAACTCAGCCTGACACCCTCTCTAGCCGTGCCCTGAGCTCCTTGTGTCTCTCATGCTTATCATCCTGGGCTGGGTTTCCCTTTTGGTAGGATGTTGGACCCATAATTCCCTCTGCTCAACACTTGACTCCAAATTCTTAAACTGTAAATTCTATAAGGAAAGAAAATGTTGCTTATTTCTATATTCCCAGCATCCACCAAATAGAGATGGTTAATAAATATTTGTTGAACAAAAGAGTACATTTTCCTTATGAATTCCTGTTAGCTTTCTGATCTCCTCATGGGAGATAACCCTGGTACAACATGATGAAAGAATTGAAGTAATATAGTGTATCATTCAAAATAGGTTCAGTTATAATAACAATTTTAAAATCCCTGTCTTTCATAACAGCAATGATTGATTTTTTGTATGTGCAGCATGTCCAACATGATTCAGTAGAGATTCTAGTCTTCATGGTCACTCACGGATTCAGAGTAACAGAGGTTGAAACATCTTGTGGGATTCCACCTCCTTGTGAGCTCAGAATTCATGAAAGGGAAAAAAGCATGAAAAATTACACACTGGCTCTTAAATGCACAATCCTACGATCTGTTGACGTTTTCTCATGTAGCCAAAACAAGTTACATGGTGACATTCACATTTCAAGAGGGCATTAAAGTGTAGTGGCCCTGAATGGAGAAGAGAACAGAAAATATGGGTGAGAATTAATCATGTTTTACACAATTAGTAACAAATTCTGATATACTTAGTAGGATCAGGATGGTTCTACTTCAATATCGTCCTACTTAAACAATGCAGATGAATAAAAATATGCATTCTTTGTTACTGGTCTTATATCCCTGCATTTTCCCTTTTATTGGGTCTATAAAGAACAGAGAGAAAAATACAGAGGCATTCACAGAAAGCTGTGCCTATAGTAGGTGGAAGGTGGGATGAGAAAGCAAACTTCTTTTAAGGAGAAAAACATTCTAGGCAGATGAGTTCAGACTCTTAGAGGAGTCTGCCTGGTATGTTCCTGGAGCATGAAGATACCAGTGTGGCTGGAGCAGAGACAGAGGAGGGGAGAGAAACAGGAGAGGATCCCAAAGAGGTAGGTAATAAGAGCCAGACAAGGCAGGGTCTTGTCTGCCCTTGTACGGCTCTTGGCCATTATTATCCTGGGAGAAATGGACACCCCTTGAAGAATTTTGAGCAGAAAAGTAGAAGAGTAGAAGAGAAAATTTTAGTTTGTAAAAGCTCTGCTTGGCTACTGTGTAAAAAAAAATGGATGTAAAGGGGGCGAAGGTAGAAACAGGAAGATCAGCAAGACGCTTATTGCAGAAATCCAAGTGGGAGATGCTGATGGTTCTACCTGGGGTGAAAGTAGGTGTTGAGAAAGGGATGAGATTCTTATATATTTGAAGGTAAATCCAAAAAGATTTCCTGAACATGTGAGGGCGCAAGAAAAAGAGATGACCTAAGGATGATTCTAAGGTCTGTGACCTTGCTGCAGAACACTGTCCCATTTTCAAAGATGTCAGTAAAATGTGAATCTGTTTGAGGGTGAGCAGATACAAGCAGATCAAAGCAATTCAGGAGTCCTGGCAATTAGATAAAGTTGTTGCTTTCTTTTCTTTTCAGCGATAAATTTAACTTTACCACTTCTCTTCATGGCAGATAAACATAAACCATTCCTTGGCTTTTGGGGCAGAATTACCTGTACTTCTCCTAGCTTTCCGACAGATATGTTTATTCTGAATTTCTCAGAACGGTTTTTCAGGTGAGGGTGGGGCATCTCTGAAAGGCTAAGTAGATGCTTTCAACTAGCAAGCATTTGCATATTTTCAATATTCCCATGTTGCTGGTGAATTTTTTACCTAATAATAATTCAGTCTGAGCAAGTGCACTGTGCTCCCATGAAGCAATCTTTGATGACCACAAAGCTACATGCTTGTGCTGTGACCAGCTCATGTCCTCAGATGACTCAGATAGAAATTAGGTTTTTGTACCAATATAACATTTCACACTACAAGCCTGAGTGGTTTGAATAGTGGAATCCCCATCATCTCAGGTGATGAAGGCTGTGAATGGGATGGGCTTTTTTCTTTGCAGGGAGGGTGGTTGTGGAGAGAGAAAGATTTCAGCTTTGAACATGTTAGGTCATGTTTATTAGACATCTTGGTGAGATATTCAGCTGGCAGTTCTGACTTGCATCTTTATATTTAAATCTGAAATTCAAAAGAGTTTCCTGAAATACAGATGTAACTTTGAAAAACTATGGCACATAGATGATACTTTCAGCCATAAGCCGAAATGAAATAACAAAGGGAGTGAATGTAAACAGATAGGATGAGATCCAAAAATTGTACCCAAATGTTAAAATGTCTAGATGAAGAGGTATAACCAGCAAAGGAGAGTTAGGAGTAATGAGTGCAGATCACTGTCGGAAATATTAAGATAACATACACAAATGTGCTTTGTAAACTTTGAAGTGCTATATAAATTTAAGTTACTGCTGTCTTTAGTGGTTGATTTAGGCCCACTTACAGCATTCCCGCTGCCAAGACACCCAGGCATGCACACACATGCACAATCTTATCCCTGTCTACTTGTCTAGGATTACCTCCAGCTATACCCCTCCACACGCCCTAGCATCTGGTCAAACTGCACTGCCTTTCTTTCCTTGAGCACGCCTTTCAATGGCTCTCCTTTTTTGCTTAGCTCACATTTTTCTCACTGTCTGAAATGTCTTCCACTTTCCCTACTCTCTAAAAAGAAGCCCAACTGAGCTGATCCTTCATTGCCCACCTTCTCTAATCCTTTTGTCACATCATTAAATAAAAAGAATTAAACCAGTAGAGCATTTTTCTGCCATGTTTTACAGGCTTCAGTAGATGCTACCTTGTACTATATATCTACCAATGTACATGTTTTATCTATCCTATTGGGTGGTTACATTTCTTACAGACAGAGATAATGTCTTAAGTAATCTCTGTATTCTTCACAGCATCTTATGTAATGCTTGGTATGGTGTATGGGTTCAATAAATTATGTAATAATTCAATGAATCAATTGATGAATAAAGTAATAAATACATATTTAGTTTGAGAAATGCCTCACTTTTTTGCACAAAGTCTTCAACTAATATTTATCATATTACATAGTACTTGATATCTAACTTTAATTTAGTTTATATTACTGCCAAACTTATTTCATGTCTGCTAT
Source organism: Cynocephalus volans (assembly GCF_027409185.1). NCBI lineage: Eukaryota > Metazoa > Chordata > Mammalia > Dermoptera > Cynocephalidae > Cynocephalus > Cynocephalus volans. The sequence goes on along the minus strand of NC_084460.1, from coordinate 98,270,976 downwards.
TGTGTTTTCTAAATTGAAGGTGGAAGTCCGTGTGCTGTTCTTGGCCTCCAGTGGATCGTGTTGAGACAGGTGTATCCACAGGCATCGTGATCTCCACTTGTTTCTGTCCAAAGATAATAAAGTTTTTGGATGGGGTTTTCAGCTAAGGTTTGGGAAGCTATGAGATTTGGGAACAAAAGAGTAGAAAAATGTTAAAGAAAGTAGGCAGATACCAAAAATGAACATCACAATGACATAAGCAACCAATGCACGCTGTGCCAGACAAGAGGCTTTGGGAGTGAAGGCAGTGCTTCCTCAGATAGGAATTCTCTGATAGTTTGTCTGCCAAGGCAAGATCCAACGACAGCCTACCTAGAGAGCAACCATTCCTAAGCTGAAAGTCTAGAAAGCCACCTGAAGCTCCTGGAAAGTAATGACAGACATTTTGCAGTGTTTGAAATCTACGCCCAGAAGGAAGTACTTGCTAGTTCTCAGGTGTTGTGGACTAGATTAGGAACAATCCAGGTTTCTCTTTAATACAAGACTAAAAAGCAAACAAACAAACAAACAAACAAACAAAAAACAAACAAACCAAAAACAAAATTCACTGATAGATACTATTCGATGGACTGCTGCATATTTTTAAAATCTTTAATTTTCAGCTGAATAGTCCTAGCAATATATGATTGAGTGTTCTCCAATATATTTCATCCTTATTACCAATACAAATGATGTGAAGATATAGATATTTTGGTGTCCTGTAAAATCCCAAGAATATCTAGGACTGAACAACCTCAGAGAGAAAGATTTTCTCTTTTTTTATTTTTTTCTTTCAATTTTTACTCAATTTCCTCGCTACAGTTCTACATTTCTATGGCTAAAAGAACAGACAAAACACTCAGATGTTTTTTTAAAAAGTTGAACTAGGCAAAGTAATATTATGATTGAAGTCAAATGATAATCCACGTTAATGTTTTTTTCATTAATGACCAGATGTATTCTCTTCATGAGAGAATACCTTATAACTGTTTTAATATCTACTAATATTTTTCCCTCATTTTACTAGACATAAAAATATGTATCAAAAAAGTATTCTAGAATTCAAAGAACATAAAACATATATTAAGCTAAAACTTTCTTTATATCTAATTCTCTCTATATATGTACCTGTCTATCTCTCTCTATATATGTATACACACAAAGAGAGAGAGAGAGAAGGAGAGAGAGAAGGTAGTTTTGATTTAAAGCATTTACTTGCTCGTGGGTCTTCTATTTCCAGACAGAAAGTAGAAGAATGCAAAACCCCTTCACTACCATGGTAACAATAAAATAAATAAATAAATAAATAAATAAGCTAGACAAATAAAACATCATGATATTCTGTGCAGTTAGTGAAGCATGGTGGATCCTAGGAAGACTTGGTGGCCAAATTCCAGACAAGAGCCAACACTTACTAGGTAGGCCATGAATATACCATCTTCCACATACTGGGTTGAGTGCTAGGTCTGGGTATGGGTATACAGAGAAGTGGATCTGCCATAGACAAAAAGACTCTTCAGGGACAAGGACAAATTGACTATGCCTTAGATAGCAGTGCAAGACAGGTGGTTTTTATGTGGATTTCAAAGAGACGCAATGCTAAAACAAATTGTTTGGGCCATCAATTTTTTCCTTCTGAATTTTGCCAAGAAACAGAAGGGGGACTAAAAATCGAGAGAGGGCTTCTTGTATTTCCAACAAGAGCTTAGCCAGAGATGAATCCAAAGATAAACCAAATATCTGAAACTGCAGCCCAATGCCCTCCTACTTCCAATAGTGAATGATCAAAATGGCAGAGGCAATAATGATGATAGTTGGTATACCTAAACACAGGTGAATTCAATCTAATTAGATATGAGTGCCATTACCACATCAACTCAACAAGGAAAGATGCTGAAACTATATTCCCTCATCTTAAGCAGCAGGCCAAAGAAACAGCTTACTCTATCTGAAAAGAACCAAAACAAAACAAAAACCTTACTACAATATTCGCTTGTATATTTTGCATGATGCCCAGTATATCATAAAAAATTAGGAGACCTATGAAGAAACAAGAAAATGTAACCATACTCAAGGAAAAAATAGTCAGCTGAACTGACCCAGGTACTAAAACAGACATAGACATTATAATAACCATTAAACTATGTTTTAAAAATATCAGGAAAAACTGAATATAATGAATGAAGAGATGAATTATTTTGAAATAGAAATAGAAACCCTAATAAATAAATTAAAAAGCTGAGAAAATAAAATAATTCACTAAATGGGCTGAAAGGAGTAGACCCTGTAGAAGAAACAGTAAACTTGAAGACACGTCAACAGAAATTATCCAAACTGAAGCAAAGAAAAAGCTATTGTAAAGAAATGACAGTGTTAGTGACCTGGGAGATGATATCAACCACTTTAGCAGGCAGGAACCTGGAATCTGGGAGGAGAGAATAGCATGGGGGTGGGAGGATAAGTAAAGAAATTTCCAAATTTTCCAATTTGATAAAAATATACACTTTCACATATAAGAAGGTCCACAAACCACAACCAGGATGAACACAAAGAAAATCACACCTAGGGGTACAATAGTCAAAATGATTATAAACCAACGGTAAATAGAAAATCTTAAGAGCAAACAGAGAAAATGACACATTTCAATTAGCAAAATAATGATTTAAAATTTACAGCTGACATTTCCTCAAAATTCGATTAGCCAGAGGACAATGAAACTACATATTTAAAGTGCTGAAAGAGGAAAAAAGAATATCTGTTAACCCAAAATTCCATATCAAAAAATCTTTTAAAAATGAATTATGAATAAAGACATTTTTAGATAAACATGTTAAAAGAATTTGATGGTAGCAAACATGAATTACAAAAACTGCCAAAGAAAGTTCTTCAGGAGGAACTGATGCCAGTTGGAAGTCTGGAACTACAGTAATTATGTGGGTTAAATATAAAAGACTTTTTTCCTTAATTTGTTTAAAAGGCAATTGACTATTTAAAGCAAAATGATGAAGTGGTACAGGGTTAGTAATATGGAAATAAATGATAGCAGTAGCAGAAAACACAAGGAAGGAGGTTCTGGAATTATAAGTAAAGTGGTAAAGTATTAATTCAAGATAGATTGTGATGAGTTAATAATTTATATGGTAATTTCTACAGCAATGACTAATCAAATAAAGTGGTTCAGCTAAAAAGTGGATTGAAGATATAAAATGGAAGACCAAAATATACTAAATTAATTCAAAGAATACAGAAAAACAGGAACAGAATAAAGATTAGACAGGGCAAACAGAAAACAAGAAAACAGTAGACTTCAATACAATCTTATAAATAAATAGACTAAATAATTCAAAACCAAGATTGCAAAATGATACAAAAAAGTAAGATAATTTATATGCTGTATACAAGAAATACACTTCAGATATAAAGACAGAGATAGGTTAAAATAAAAAGATGGATGCGCATGTGCCATGCAAACCCTAATCACAAGAGAGCTGGTAGGCTATGATAATATCAGAAACAATAGACTTCAAGACAAAGAGTTTTATGACAGATGAAAGTAACATTTCATAATAATAAAAAGAACAGGTCATCAGGAAGACATAACGATTAAAAATGTATGCACCTAAGAAATAAGTTTCAAAATTTATTTAATGGAGAAGTAAATACATTCACAATTATGGTTGGGGAATTTATCACTACTTTCTCAACAACTTATAGAACAGGTAGATAAAAATCTCAGTATGTCTACAGACAAGTTGAATAAATATAGTGATCTTATGACTATTCATTTATATTCAAACAAAAAAAACACAAGTGCACATGAAACATTTCCTAATATATACCATTCACTAAGGCACAAAATGTTTCAAAAACTTTAAATATTAAAATCATAAACAATGATTTTTCTGACCACAATAGAATTAACTTAGAAATCAACAGCAAAAAAGCCTTAAAAAAAAAAGAAACAACAAAAACCATCCTTATATTTAGAAATTAAAAGCACCTTCCTAAAAACACATTAGTCTAGCTGCAAAATATTACACAATTTGAGTGTTTTGGGGATTACCAAAACTGTTTCAGTTATTTCTCATAACCTAAAAAACCCCACTAAACACCACATTGATTTGTTATTATTCACAATTCTGTGAGTTGGGAATTTGGACAGTTCTGCTGGTCTTGCCTGGGATCATTCATGAGGTTCATATCATCTGTCTGATGGATTGACTAAGGTTAGAGGGTCCAAGATGGTTCTATTCACATGTCTGGCAGTTGGTGCTAGCTCTTAGCAGGGACTTCAATCTAATCCACTCTATTCCTCAGTTTCTGATCACAAATACTTTACTAGGCTAAAATGAACTTCTTCATAGCATGATGGTCTCTCAGTTCCAAGATGGTAAGAGCAGATGCTACAATGCCTCTTAAGGCCTAGTATCTGGAATCCACAGAACATCCCTTCTGCCATACTCTACTGATCAAAGAAAGTCCTGTAGCCAGCCCAGATTCAAGGAAGCAGAGAAAGAGATTCTACTTCAAGATGCACGAAGAATGGCACAGTTCCACAGGAAAGGGGCATAGATGCAGGGAAGCTTGATTCATTAAGAGCCATCATGGTAACAATCTCCCCACTAAAACTTACATGGTAGCAAAGCTATTTTAATGTAAAAGTAAGCACATTAAAAAAATCAGTCAAGAAGAAATTACATGGTCATTTAGAAGATATTTAAATTAAATGATAGTAAAAGTATACTATATTAAAATTTGTGAGATGCAGCTAAAGAAGTGCTTAGAGAGAAACTGATAGGTAGAAACTGATAGTCAGAAACTGATATATGACACCACCAAAGGAACTCAGTATCTCTCAGACCCTACAGAACAGGAAATCCTTAAATGACTGAAAACTAATTCTCAGTAACTATCTTAAGGAAATTCAACAAGATAAGACAGGACTCTGTAAGACAACACAAGGAAGTGAGAAAAATATCCAGGATATGAAGGAGGAAATTTTTAAAGAGAGAAACACCTTACAAAAGAAGGTAGCAGAACTCCTGGAACTGAAAGACACATTCAGTGAAATAAAAAACACAACCCAGAGCTTAAGCAGCAGATTAGAACAAGCAGAAGGAAGAATTTCTGAACTCAAAGATAGTCTTTATGAAACAATCCAAAAAGACAAAAAAAAAAAATTATAAAAAATGAAGAATGTCTAAGAGAACTAACAGACAACCTTAAGTGCACAAATATCTGAATCATGGGTGTTCCTGAAGGGGAGGAAAAAGGTAAAGACATTGAAAATTTATTCAGTGAAATAATAATGGAAAACTTCCCAGGTATAGGGAGAGACACAGACTTTCAGATCCAGGAAGCTCAAAGATCCCCAAACAAATTCAACCCAAAAATATCCTCTCTGAGATATATTATAGTCAAACTGGCAAAGCTCAAATACAAAGAGAAAATCATAAAAGCACCAAGAGAAAAGTGCCAAGTCACTTATAAGGGAGTGCCCACCAGACTAAAAGCAAACTTTTCAACTGAAACTCTACAAGTGAGAAGAAAATGGGATGACATACTCAAAATTCTGAAGTAGAAAAACTGCCAATCAAGAATACTATACCTAGGAAGGCTATCCTTCAGAGATGAGGAAGAAATAGTGTACTTCCCAGACAGACAAAATTGTGAGAGTTCATCACCACACAACCAGCCATGCAAGAAATCCTAAAGAGAATCCTGCATCTGGAATCTGAAAAACAATAATCAATACTATGAATATGCAAGTAAGAACAAAACTCACTAGGAAAACACAAATGCAAATGAGAAAGATAAACTAAAGCTCACTACCTCAAAATAAAATAAAATAAAATAAAATAAAATAAAACATGCAAACATTGATAACCAATAATCAAAGGAGAAGAAAGGAACAAATGATGCTTAAACCATCTAAACAAAAAGCCGTAAAATGCCAGGAATAAGACAATACCTCTCAAAAACAATGCTAAGTGTAAATGGATTAAATCCTCCACCAGAAAGACACAGACAGATAGATTGCATCAAAAAGCAAGACCCAACTATATTCTGTCTCCAAGAGACTCATCTCACCAGTAAAGATGCACACAGAGTAATAGTGAAGGGATGGTAATAGATATACCATGCAAACAGAAACCAAAAATGAGCAGGAGTAGCTATTCTTATATTGGACAAAACAGTCTTTAAACCAAAAACCATAAAAAGAGACAAAGGAGGCCACTATATAATGATAAAGGGATCTATCCAGGAAGAAGACATAACAGTCATAAATATATATGCACCCATCGCTGTAGCACCCACATATATAAAGTAAACACTATTAGACCTAGAGATAGACCACAATATGATAATGCTGGGGGACCTGAACACTCCCCTCTCAACATTGGACAGATCATCCAGGCAACAAATCAACAGAGAAACACAGGATTTAAACTACACTTTAGATCAATTGGACCTGGCAGGTATCTACAGAACATTTTATCAAACAACTGCAGAATATACATTCTTCTCATTAGCACACAGAGCATTCTCGAAGACAGACCACATGTTAGGTTACAAATCAAGTTTCAAAAAACTTTAACAAAAACGCAAAACATCTCAACTATCTTTTCAGGTAGCAGTGGATTAAAACTATTAGTTAATAACAAGCAAAATTCAGGACTCTATACAAATAAATGGAAATTAAACAACAGGCTCCTGAATGATCTATGTGTCCAAGAAGAAATTAAACAGGAAATCAAAAAAATTCTAGAAAACACTGAAAATAAGATACATCATTCCAAAACCTGTGGTATACAGCAAAAGCAATACTAAGAGGAAAGTTTATAGGAATAAATGCTTACATCAAAAAAAAAAAAAAAATAGAAAGACTTCAAGTAAACAACCTAACCCTATACCTAAAAGAACTAGAAAGACAAGCACAATACAATCCCAAAGTTAGAGGACAGAAAGATAAATTAAGATTAGAGTAGAACTAAATAATATAGAGTTCCAAAAAAGATACAAAAGATCAGTGAAACACAAAGTTGTTTTTTTGAGAAGATAAACAAAATAGACAAACCATTAGCTAGGTTAAGAATTAAAAAAAAGAGAGAAGAAAGAAAAGAAACAAAGAAAGAAAGGAAGGAAGAAGGAAAGATGAAGAGAGAAGACCCGAATTACAAAAATCAGTAATGAAAAAGGAGACATTATAATTGATAGCACAGAAATACAAATAATCATTAGAGACTATTACAAGCAACTATATGCCAACAAATATGAAAACCTGGAGGAAATGGATAAATTTCTGGACACATACAACTACCAAGACTGAACCAAGAAGACATGGAAAACCTGAACAGACCAATAACAAGCAACAAGAGTGAAGCAATAGTCAGCAGTCTCCCAACAAAGAAAAGCCCAGGACTGGATGGCTTTTACTGCTGAATTCTACCAAGACTTTAAAGAAGATTTAATACCAATTCTCTTCAAACTATCCCAAAAAACTGAAACAGAGGCCACTCTCCCAAACTCATTCTATGAGGCCAGCATCACCCTGATACCAAAACCAGACAAAGATAAAACAAAAAAAGAAAACTACAGACCAATATCTCTGATAAACATAGATGCAAAAATCCTCAATAAAATACTAGCAATCAGAATATAGCAACACATCAAAAACTTATACACCATGATCAGGTGGATTCATTCCAGAGATGCAAGGATGGTTCAACATATGCAAGTCAATAAAGGTGATACACCACACCAACAAAATGAAAAACAAAAACCATATGATTATCTCAACAGATGCAGAAAAAGCACCTGACAAAATTCAACATCCCTTCATGATAAAGACTCAGCAAATTAGGTATAGAAGGAAAGCATCTCAACATAATAAAATGCATCTATGACAAACCCATTGCCAATATTATCCTGAATGGGAAAGACTGGAGGCTTTTCCCTTAAGAACAGGAAAAAGACAAGGATTCCCACTCTTACCACTCCTATTTAACATAGTACTGGAGGTACTAACCAGAGCAAACAGGCAATGAAAGAAATAAAGGGCATCCAGACTAGAAAAGACATTTGCAGATGACATAATTTCATATGTAGAAAAATCTTAAACTCTATCAAAAAACTCTTAGATCTGATTAATAGTTTCAGTAAGGTTGTAGAATATAAAATCAATGCCCCCAAATCAATTGAATTTATATTCTCCAGCAATGGACTAGCAGAAAGATAAATCAAGAAAGTAAGCCCATTTATAATAGCCACCAAAAAAATAAAATACATAGGAATCAATTTAACCAAGGAGGTGAAAGATCTCTACAATGAACTACAAATCTCTACTGAAATAAATCAAAGAAGACATAAAAAGATGGACAGATATTCCATGTTCTTGGATGGGAAGAATTTACATTGGGAAAATGTCTATACTACCCAAAGCGATCTACAGATTCAATGCAGTCCCCATCAAAATACTAATGAATTTCTTCAGAGAAATAGAAAAAACTATCCTAACATTGATATGTAACAACAAAAGATTCTGAATAGCCAAAGCAATCCTGAGCAAAATAATAATAATAATAATAATAATAATAATAATAATAATAATAATAATAAAGCTGGGGCCTTTATTTTAATTTTATTAAAATTAAAGTTGGAGGCTTACTTCAAATTTTACCACAAAGCTATAGTAACCAAAACAGCATGGTATTGACATAAAAATAGACACTTGGACCATTAGAACAGAACAGGAAACCCAGAAATCAACCCAGAGACTTACAGCCAGTTTTGACAAAATTTAATTAAGGCAATGAAAGCACACATTGAGGAAAAGACTGGCTCTTCAATAAATGGTACTGGGAAAATTGGAAATCCATTGGCAGAAGAATGAAACTAGACCTGCACCACTCACCATATACCAAAATTAATTCAAAATGGATTAAAGATTTAAGTGTAAGAATTGAAACTGTAAAACTACTAAGGGAAAATACAGGGGAAACACTTCCCCTATATTATAGGAAGTAGGACTCAGCAAAGACTTTTTGAGGAAGAGCCCAAAAGCACAAGCAACAAAAGAAAAAGTAAATAAATGGAATTATATCAAATTAAAAAGCTTCTGCACAGCAAGGGAACATTCAACAGAGTGAAACAACAGCCTACAGAATGGCTGAAAATATTTGCAAACTAAACATCCGACAAGGGATTAATATCCAGAGTATACAAGTAACTAAAGCAACTATACATTAAAAAACCCAAATAACCCAATTTAAAAAGTGGGCAAAGGAGCTAAATAGACATTTTTCTAAGGAAGACATACAAATGGCCAAGAGGCACTTAAGAAAATGCTCGACATCACTAGTCATCATGGAAATACAAACTAAAATCACTCTGAGATATCACCTCGCCCCAGTTAGACAGATGGGGAAATAACAAATGATAGGGAATAACAAATGCTGGTGAGGATGAGGAGAGAAGGGAATGTTCCTACACTGTTAGTGGGACTGTAAATTAGTACAGCTACAATGGAAAACCATATGGAGTCTTCTCAAAAAACTACAGATAGATCTACCATATGATCCAACAATCCCACCTCTAGGTATATACCCAGAGGAATAGAAATCATCATATTGAAGGGATACCTGCACTCCCATGTTCACTATAGCTCTATTTACAATAGCCAAGATATAGAACCAACCTAAATGTCCATCAACAGACAAATGGATAAGGAGAATGTGATATATATACACACCATTGAATACTACTCTGCTGTAAAAAAGAATGAAATTCTGCCATTTGCAGCAACATGGATGAGCCTCAGGAAAATGATGTTAAGTGAAACAAGCAAAGCACAGAGGGAAAAATACCACAGGTCCTCACTTGTAAGTGGGAGCTAAGAAAGAAAGAAGGAAAGTAAGACCATAGTGGTGCATTGGACTTGCAGAGGGAGAGAGCATACATAGGGTTGTGGTGGGGGCAGGGGGAGGAGGGGTAGGGGGAAGGGAGGTCATTTGTTAATTAGGTGGTGGACATGGGGAATAATCTTAGTTTGTGGTAATGGGCATCCTTATACTATTGACCTGACCATCACATCCTGGGCACAGGTGGTGAAGTTCAGCTTTGTATCCCATGAATGCACATAATCAATAAAAAAATAAAAATAAAAATAAAAATAAAAGAACGGAAGGAAAGAAAAAACTAGCTTATCTCTGGATCAGTGTCCTATTTTGTCACTTGCTATGCCTTCAATCACATCAGGCTTAAGAGGCCAAGTTTGAGGTAAATCATATTAAGTGTAAACAGGTGCTCACTGGGTATGCCAATTGCTAAGAAGTCCTAATCTACAACCTTCAGGTTGTTAAGGGCATCAAAGAAAGCAAGTTTGTGTTAGAAACTCTGAAAGATGCCTCTTTCTTTGGCAGAGGCACTTAAACTCATTCTGGCTCTTTTCACTGAAGGCCAAATAGAGGATCCAGTATATCCAGACAGGAGCCCAGAGAGTGGATTTGGGTTCAGCTAAACTTCTCCTCCCGCTTTTACTTGTAATAGGAAAAGTATTAAAACCTGCTACCAGAAAATAAATGCCAAAGTTTCCAGAAAAAACAAAAAAAGAGAAAGATCAATAGCATTGAAAAGCTCTTAGGAAGAGTCATCAAGAAAAATAAGGGAACACAAATTACTAATATTGTGAATGAAAGAGGAACAATCAATAAATCTTTCAGATAATAGAATACATGAATATTATAAACTTTATGCAAATGAATGTGACACCTTAGATGAAATAGACAAGCTGGAAGACACAGCATACCAAAAGTGATTGAGAAAATGGAAAATATGAACTGATATGAGATTTCCTCATATTTATTTTAAAAATTGAATTAATAATCAAAAATCTTCCTAAATTAAATTATAGGCCTACAGGTTCCATTGCTGACTTTTCAAACATTTAAGAAATAAATAATGCTAATCTTTTAAAAGCTCTTTCAAATAATAGAAGCGTACATAACACTTCCCCACTCATTTTACGAGCTCTACATAATCCTGAAACTAAAACTTGACAAGGATATTGGAAGAAAAAATATACATATCTGTAAACTAATAATTCTTCTGAACATAAATACAACATTCCTTAATAAAATATGCAAATGGATCCAGCAATATATAGAAAAGGTTCCACTGACAAGGTTTATCCCAGTATTTCAAGGGAGGCTAATATTAAAAATTCATTCAATGTAATTAATCAGTTAAGGGATGAAAATTGTATAATCATTGCAACTGATGGAGAAAAATAATTTTACAGAATTCTATTCCCATTTGGAATTTTAAAATATGTCTTGGCAAACTAACACTAATGGAACTTTCTTGATCTGGTAAAGAACTTATAACCAGAATATATTAAGAAATCAACACTACATAAACAGCTCAATAAAAATATGGGTAAATATTTGGACAATTCACTAAAAAGACATGTACGGTCAATTAACACACACAAAAAAGTGTTCAACATCTTTAATCACTAGAGTAATGCAACTTAAAACCACAAGGAAATACAATTTCTCACCCCTAACAGGGCTAAAATTAAAAAGCCTATGAATACCAGATATCGGCAAGAGTATGGAGCAATTGGAACTCTCATACATTACCTGTGGAAAAACAGAAAGGTTCAATTATGAAAAAAAAAAATTAGAAGTTTTTTATAGTTACCCATTTCCCCCATGAACCAGAAATTCCACTCCTAGATATTTACACAAAAGAAATAAAAAATTTATAGCAAATTTACTCATAGGAATCAAAAACTGAAAACAAGCTAAATGTCCATCATCATGGCAATGGACAAATTGTGGAATACTATTCATCAATAAAAAGGAATAAACTGCTGATAAACTCAATAACCTGGATGAATCTTTCAGACTCAAAGAAACCAAAAACAGTTAGTTCATTTATATTGAAGTTCAAGACCAGACAGAACTAATCAATGGTGATCAAAGTCAGAAGAGTAGTTTTCTACTGTGTAGGTGTTGGAGATTGGCTGAAAAAAGCACAATAGGAACTTTTGGGGATGATGAAAATATTCTGTAGTGGGGTATTTTTCATACCCCTGCACTAGATTCCCCCTCACTGTTACCACTACATTCCTGAAAACGATAGTGATTTAACCTTCACTGTTGATTCAGTCTAAAAACAAACCTACTTCTAAATGTACAGAACCACAGGAAGAAACTGTGTACAGGCTTGTTTCTCTTCTAAAGTAATTTTGAATTATCTTTCATTTTTAGTTTAGGAAACTGCTATTACTTCATTAATTATACTCTTTGGAAGCTTTATAGAATTATAATTCTCAGCATAGGTTTTGAAAATAAAGTTTATTTAAATATTAAAAAATAAAGTTATCTGTTGGTGTCACCATATGGCCGCAATTGAATTAGTACAAAGATAATCAAAAATAAATTTCCATGAGTCAAACAAGTTGCAGCTGTCATGAACCATTTTAATCAACTGATCCCTACTCTTTCTCACTACCTCTCTTTCATGTACAAATATCAGCTAACTTCATTCCCAGGGGGAAAGCTTAGTCTCCTCTTCTATCTGAAAAATCAGTGCTGCCCTGCATGCCAGCCGGCAGAGGGCTCAATGAGTGAATTTCCAAGTCCTCGCAAAATAGCTAAGAGCAGCTCTATTAGTCGGCTTTGTAAAACATGTAATTTGCCTCTTAAGTCTGCACAGGCTGTGTAGCTGATTATTCTTATTAGTTGTTAAATCTAACCACCACTTACATTCATTCAAACAGTTCTCTTTTTACTTGTCACATATATCCAATTATTCACAGGCATTTGTTAGGCCCTGAGTGGACAAATCCTACAGTTTGAGAGTTGAAAGCCACCTCTAAGGTCATTCCTCTGAGATCTTTCAAGTTCAAACCTCTTACCTATAAGGTTCTTTCAACACTGCCCCTGACAGTTAACTGGATAACCTCTGCTTGTGGAAGAGAGATAGATATCATTTGTAAGGAAATGCATTGCACTTAATGTACAGATCAATTAACTGGCACCAAAATCTTTCTTCCTGTAAATTCTATTCACTTACCCCAGTAATTCTCTTTAGTCCTACATGGAGTAATTTCAATTCCTCTTCTGGTGGACAACCCTTCATATATTTAGAGCCTCTTCTTCACATTTCTTTGGATCTTAGTTTTAGGCTCAGTAAACAATATAATTTCCTTTCCAATAATATATCCATAGGCAATTCATTCTCTTTTTATCTAGATTTATTTCTTAATGTACTAGTTAACTGTCATGATCCTATCACTTTGGAAATTTGGAATTGCCACAACTAATCTACCAAGTATTTACAAATTGGAAGTATAAGGAGCTCCACAGTCAGGAATAGTTTTGTGATCTCAGCCAACGCTTCTCAAACTTTACTGTGCATTGAATTACCTCGGAATCTTATCAAAACATAGTCTCTGATTTAATAGTTCTGAGGCAGGGACTGAGAGTTTGCATTTTTAACAAGCTGCCATGTTGCTGGTCCACGGATAATATTTTGGGTAACAGGATCTAAACAGCATTTCTTACACAGATTTCATTAAGTTTCAGAAATAATGATATGTTTTTCCACTATTGTATTTTATATAAGCATATAATTAAGGCAAAACATTAACATTACGACACGTGTGAACAGATGCCATTTAATGCAATAACCTCAAATTTGTAGGAAAAAATAGAGATTATCACATTAGTTCTCCACTGCTAACAATTATTATCTGATGTGTAAATGCTTTGAACTAGAAAAAAATATTCTCTCAAATTATCTTGGTTTATTTAGAGGCCAATAATTGCTCAAAACTTGTGTTGTAATTAAAACCACCATAACTTCTGACCTGATACCTGTTAATTAAGAGTGTGATTTCCATAGGCTGACTGTCTCTCCTCCCTGGTGCCCAGCTCTGACTATTGGCATCAAAAGGACTTCTCCATATTTTCATGAGGGTGAAAATGAATTTCTTCTCCAGGGGATTAGGCACACATACTGCAGAAATCTCATGTTTCACAGCATGAATTTTCCACAGTGAGTCTATTTCAACATGGAAGAAGTAATTTTCTCAAAGGAAAGAGTCATCCATTTCTTAACAGTCGTCATATTATAGCTGACTTACAAAGAGTATTCTCTATTACCTTGGATATAATTGTTTTATTAAGTTTTCAGCTATTTACTAATAGGTGCCTAGGAACTATACACAGAGCTTTTAATAAACACAAAACAAAGATAACAGCTACAATCATTTACTCGGTACCCATCTCATTCAAAGCACTGACATCATTCATGCTTACAGAATTCTGAAAAAGTAGGTATAATTTGTACCATTATATAAATGAAGAAGCAGAAGTACATAGATGTGAAGTAGCTTAGTTGGGAATCATGTGAGTAGTAAATGGTTAAGTTGGGGTTTAGAACCAGAAGATTTTGGCACCAAGATCACAGTGCAACTCTGCCTGTCTTTGAAAGGAGTTTCATATGACTGTCCAAATCACTGGTCTACCACTAATGCCTATATTGGTAAAATTAACTTCACTAAGTAGCCACTTAATAGGCTCAAAAAGACACTGCAAGTGACGGAGTTAAAAATATATCACTCTGGCATATTAACTATTTAAGTTAAAGGCACTTAAAAAACAGCAGGTGCAAAAAGATCACTTTGACCTTCATGCTGTTTTTTGAAAGCAGAAGATGAAATTCCCATGTGAAAGACTCCCTCCTTATACTAAAAGATTCAATATCCTTATCCTCAAGGATAAATCAGAACCAAGAGAATTCAGTACAGACCTTATTAAAAATAACTTTTATCTTTTAAGGCCCCCCATATAATTTACTACTCTGTCCGGTACAGTATATGTTACCGACTCTAAATACTTCTTTGGGTATTTATTTCTTTATGAGGACTCCTATGCCATGTAAAACTCGCATTATGCTTTGTTCTGTTAATCTAGGTTATGTTCATTTAGTTCTCAGGCGCAGCCAGGACTCCAGGAGGGTAAAGGAGTTCTTCCACCTCTACACAGGTTGCAAATGTGGTTCACGAGCCAAGGGAAGAAAAGGATATTATGGCTGATTTTTGCATTAAATCTCTACATATATTTATTAAAAATAAAATTTCCTTCATCTTTATTGTCTAAATATAATTTGCATTCACATTTCACTTTAAAAAATCCTACAAGATTGATAAAAGAAATTTACAACAAATTGCAATACTGTATGGGAGAGACAACATGGAGAAATTCAGCTGAGATATTTAAAGTCAAAGCTTGATTGAACCAACAATAGGATTCATGACACCTTTCTGGCTTTGAGAGTCTAACTCAAGTGACATAGATCCTCATAATTTCCTCATCACCTTCTACATTTTAAAACCATCGTTTGCCGGTGACCTGTGGAATTCGTCACTGAAATAGAAGACAAGGTTATGTCACCAAAAATGGCCCATTGGGCAAGGTTAGCTTTAGGAGAGACCCAGTGACTGACTTTTACAATAGAGTCAGCAATGTTGGATGACTTGTAGGCAGAGGAAATCCAAAATAATTCACACAGGATTGGTTTGGCTTCCAAATCCTAAGTGTTAACATGTCAGCTAGTGAAATTTGGTTCAGAAATATGTGGTCATCTGCCACCAGTAATATAAACATATAAAGAACTGTTTCAATTTTTATAACAAGCATTGCATGATTTAGAAGCTCTTCTGTAAATAAGTTAATTTAACTAAAAAAGAGAAAGCATTTTTTTCATTCAAGGAAAAGGTAAATTTCAGCATGAGAGCCAACTTTCTTTATTGACACATAAGTATGGACCAAAAAATAGGGAAAAATCTGTATGGCAACAATAAAAGTATATATTAAAGTGGATATAGAAAATGAAGTATATAAAATCACTTTGTCTAACAAAGTTTGAAATTTTTCTTTGTTTTTTGCTAAAGAGTATTTAGAGCTTGTAAATATGTTGTAATAATACTCTAGGAAGCAGTCTTTCTTCTATTTGGGGAACAGAAATGTTCTCAAAGCTTCCTTGATATATTGACCAGCAATTAATTTTAGAGAGGCAGGATAGATTTATAGCCCCCATTTGAAAAGGTGATAAGCTATGAGTTCCACAGAAACATTGGTAACAAGGTGGCTACATATGTAAAGTGAGGGGACAAAGGTGTTTGTTTTCGGTGGGCGAAGTTTTGGAACAAGGAAAATAGAAACAATCTCAGTGAACTTTTTGAGCTTTTGAGTGTTGGAGAAAGCAGTAAATCAGTGAGTAATTAAACTAATATATTACTATAATGGAAGAAAATGATTGAGGGGAGGGAATGAAACATCCTAACACTACTCCAGGGACAGTGCTTTGGGGAAAAAAATAAAATAAAACATATTCAGGTTTTGTTCTTATAAGCTGCCCAAAGGAGACATCTGGTCTCCTTCCCACGACTTCTGTTCTGGCCCTCTGCAATATATTAATTGTGAAATATATTAATTGTGCCTGTGAAATAAGCCAGGCACAGAAAGAGAAAGACCACATGTTCTCACTTATTCGTGGGAGCTAAAAGTAAATAAATAAATAAATATTTTTAAAAATGGGAGTGCGGAAGAAGACACATGATCACAACAATTCCTTGAACTTGTTAAGACAAGTGAACAGATATGATGTTGATGGGGGGAGGGGGTAGACAGAGGGAGGAAAGGAATTGGTAAAGGGACACAAAAATCAAGTGTATTATATATTGATAAATTAAAATAAAATAAAATGAAAAAAGAAATCATACTCCTTCCTGCTGGTCTGGAATAGTAATAAGACCACCTTCATTTTATATAGACCCCAAGAGAGAACTAACAATTTTTGATTGCTGATAGCCTGGGAAGAATTCGAACCACTAATCCATTGTCTGTAAGTACTTTATTCTCTCATACCAATGTCATAAACAATCTAATTCTCTAAAGGTGACATATAATACACAGTATGAAGAGAACTTATGTTTAGTAGCAACCTGAGGAAAAATAAGTATATAAAATCAACAAGGAAGCATCAGTGTGGTTCAGTGGAGATCTGGGACTGCATATCTGGATATAATACTGGATAAATTGAAAAAATTAGGGCAATCATGGATCAAAAGTTATAACACAGCATTTTTGTGCATCACAGAGACCCTTCAGGGAAACCCAGGCTCTGCAGTGAGTTCATTTATCAAAGGGATAATGACCCAAAAACATTCTTCTGGAGACAGGGTAGAAACTATTTCCTTTTTAAAAGAAAGGCACCTGTGGAACTAATTAGGATGAAGTACTTTTTTCAAAGTATGGACTATAATCCTGTTGAGTGAATAAATGATTTACATGACTGTAATTCAGAATGAGAGAGAACTCAAATGAGAGCTGATGGTGGCCTGTTGCATGAAAGGAAAGAGATTTGGAGAGACTCAGGCTGAAATTCATTGGGGTAGTTGGGAGATAAAATAGTGATTGTACCCATTCTAGCTCCAAATTTAATTAACAAGTGCCCCAAAGTGCATATGCCTCCCCTAAAATATACATCTTACAGATTCAGGCAAAAGTAATGTAAGGACGGGTTCTTCTAGCGAGTAACCAAGCGCTTATGGTAAGAAGTTACATGTTTTTTTATACCTTTTCATTTTGTACTTTTTATTTTTCTTTTTAGCATGTGCATGTATTCCTTTTCTAATTTAAAAATAATATTTACAAAGTAAGTGTATTGCTCACTATATTAAGGAATGTAATATACTCAATTATTTTCTTATTCATCCAAGATGTAGAAGATTTGTGGATACTGCTCAGCTATATGGGTATAAGTGGAAGCATTTGTAAAATAATAATACTGGACATTTGTTATCAGTTCACTGTTAGTTGAACAATAATGTGTGGATTTAATAGCACAACCCAAGTGCCAAGGGCTATCACATCCAAGCATAACAGAAAGAAGAAATATAGTGGAATCTTAGAACTATACCTAGGAAGAATCAGGGACCCTAGAGATCTAATGGAATATAATTTACATGCATTTTTCTTTTATTGTAACTGGTGTGAGAAAGTCTTAAATTTGGTTTAAAATTAATCTGTCTATCAACCTAACAATCTATATTCCCGCCTCATGGGGCTTCAAAGAAAGTCAATTTCCACATACTTTTGGAAATGTACATTTGGTTCTATCTGTGCTTCCCTACCACCTGTGAGGCTTCAGTTCATCTTTGACAATAAAACCTTTGCAGAGTTATCAATGACCTTCTTATACTTAAATCTAACTTATACTCTTTAACATATATTGACTTGTCAACATCATTGCAAATTCTTAGTTGCTTAGTTACACCCTCCGTCTTGCAGCACTTTCTTTTCATAGCTTCTGTGATGCCACTCCCTCCTCTTCTTCCTCCTAACTGTAAGGACTTCTTGGTCTCTCCTCTCTCTTCAATGTTGGGCTTCATTAGTTTTCTCTTCTGGGTCCTTTTCCTTTTCTTCCTACAGTCCCTTTCTGAATTATGTCATGAACTCTAAGGCTTCATTTGCCATCTATCTACTGAAAATTTCCAGTCCACATATCTAGGTCAAACCTTTTTAAACCTGTTTTCTTACCACCTACTACATATATCTTTTTGGATGTCCCACGGGTACTTCAAACTCAATATATCTCGAACTTGTCTCAAGAGAGTTTTCCAAATCCAATCTATTCCTTGTATTCCACTTTTCAGGGAATGGAACTGATATCCACATTGTTGCACAAGCTAGAATGATGGTGTCTCTTGTGTCCTTTTCCTCATTCATTATATCCAATCAGTTACTGAAATGTACCAAATCAATGACATCTACTTTTCTCTGTCATCATTGCCACTTCCTTATCCTCACACAAATAAATGCACAGCCTTCTGTTTCCCTTTCTTTCCATGATGCTTCTCTCTAAACCATTCTCCACACAGCAACCAGAATAATTCACACACACACACACACACACACACACACACACACACACAAACACACACGTAATCATGATATTTTCCTACTTAAAATTAAATAAGGGCCCCCTACTATTTTGAGGATAAAGGCAATGTATTTATTGTAACTTAGCATACAATTATGTCTTACCATCTTAATCCACCCTCAATTCAACACAGTGCTCCAGGCACTCAGAAAATCATTCTATTTCTCAATTATACCATGTTTCTATCCATGTTTCAGAATTTTCCATATGCATTTTATCTAAAACACACACCCTTTTACCTATTAAATGCTTGGATAACTTCTACACATCATCTGGATTTCAGCTAAGATATTACTCCCACTGGGAAGACTTTGCTGACCTCCATCCATCCACCCAACTCTTGGTTTACTGTCACTCATCTATGTTCTCATAACAAATAATTTTTTTTGCTCTTATCTTAAATATAGTGCTCTCTTCATTTGTCTCTCAACTTCATGGTGGCAAGTAATGCATCTACTTTCTCTACCTTCTTATTTCTATCTTCTAATGTAGTGACTAGTGCAGATTTGGAGTTTAACAAATATTTTTAATTGCATATATAAATGAAAGAATCATCATCAATCCTGTGGAACTTTTATTCTCAGAAATCCAGGGCTCTTTGGCTACTCTTACAAGAATTTCACTGACTATATCTGAATTTATTCCATCTCTGTTAGTCATATTTCAGAATACAAGATACATTAGAATATCCTTGCTGTCTTCTGATAAACTTTCCACTCAATGGACACTGTCAGAGTCATCAAAAATTTTCGAGACAATTATTCAATAACTGTTTTATCTCAATGTTTATGCTCATAAGTATACATTAGGAGTTTATGTACTGCTTTGAAATGGCAGAATGGTTCTGGGAATGAATCATTATCTTGAAAAAAGCTCAAAGTTCTTTATTAAGTTGAGCCAGGGAAGCCCCACATTCAAATGACAGATTTCATTAGCAGCACATCCGTTTTTGCTATCTTTGTAGAATACTAAGTGCTATGCTAATAGACAAAAGTAGAATATCAGAACATATGTTGTGAAATCAGCTGGAAGCTATAAAAGCAACATTTTTTTTTTATTTCTGGATGGAGTTCTGGTTCAAAGACATAGTTTTCTGACATTTTATTGTACAAGAAAAATATTCAATAATGTGGTCCTGAAACTGAACAAAATTAAGGTAGATCATATGCTCATTTGAGTTGTGTGAAGGCAGGGCAGCAAGAGAGCTAGATAAAATGCTAGAGGTAACTACTTAGTTTTCTCAAATACATTCTACTAGGCCACCTACTGTGAGTTAAGATTTGAAGATAAGTCACCTGGATATGATGGGGTAAGAAAGTTAGAGGAAATACTCAGAATTAATCACAACAGCTACGACTATCTAGATAAAAGAATGCTTTTTATAGTTTCTGAGAATTGAAAGAACAAACATGTGGCCTGTATTTTCAATAATTTTTCAAATAATGATTGACAACCATAGCAAAACTATCTTTACATCTAAAAGACAACTGATTATAAATAATACTAGAGTTGGGAGATGAGACATGAGATGGAAAAAAGGAAGATTAAATGCAAGTCTCTAAACAAAAGTCCTGATCCAGCAAAATACCTAGCATACAAAACAAAACAAAAACCAGAAGATCCTTTCTAAAGACAATACAAAAAGAAAACTCAACATCTTATATCTATAATCCCCCAGTATAAGGGCTGGCTTCTTGCGGGTTCACCATAAAAAGAAGATTAATAATCAATTTTTTTGAAGATTAATAATCAAGTTTGTCCACATCTACGGAGCTTCATAGGAAACTTTTACTTACCTCCTCTCTAATCATGACAGGAAACCAACGATTAATGGATATGATTAATGGATATTTGAGGTAAGTGAGCAAAGAGGATATGGGGGGGGGGGTGCAGTGAGAAGGAAAGCCAAACTAAGCACACAGAAAAGTCAGCTCCAAAAAAAGACAAAAAAATACAGAACAGAATAATACTTTTTAAAAGGTTATTATTAGTATATTCAAAGAAGACCTGGGAAGAGTCTGCATGCACAAAACAACAATTAAGTAAAAATGAAGCAATAAAAGAACAAGATGGGGCTCTTAGAAAAGGGAAATAAAATTTCAAAATAAAAATTCAATAGAAGAAATGAAAGTCAAGTTTAAGAAAATACCCCAGAAAAAGAACAAATACATTCAATCAATGAAATAAATAAGAGAAAACATTTAATGCAGGGGGTCAAACAAAGAAGTCCACTAACTGATTACTCACAGTTGAAGAGTGAGGTAATAAGAGGGAAAATGTAGGGAAAAAATTAAAATTAAAAAATATTAGAAGACAATTTTCCCAGGTGAGGGATATAGCCTGTTAGCTGAAAAGGCCCATCAAGAGCCCAGTAAAAAGAACGGAGAAAAAAATCCACATCGAGATATATCTTTGTAGAACTTAACAGCATCAAGCTTAAGGATGAGATCACAAACTCTTTTAAACAGAAATAAATAGGCCACCAGTGAAGGAGCAGGAATCAAACTAGATTCCAGCCACACTGTATGTATGAAAACAAATGGAGCAAAACCTTCAAAGTAATGGACTATATATTTAAAAGAAGATTTCCATGTAAAATAAAACTACCAACTGAGGATGAGGGCAGAATAAAGATATTTTCAGATAGGCAAAGAATCAGAAAGGTTACCACTCCAGCTTCCTTTCTCAGGAAGTTAATCTCCCCACCCACATATAACTAAATAACTATCCTCGGTTCCTCAATTGATACTTTTGCAATTTCAAACAGCATAGCTAAACCTTCATTTCAAACTCCATGAAACACAGACAATACACACTGACTCCCCATTTTGTAGAAAGAGAAAGGATATGAAGGTTCCCCCCGCTTCACCTTCTCTTTACCCATGCTTTGACAGCCTTAAATCAACTTTTAAGTTTACATACATTAGTTCCAAACTTTAAACCTAATAAATATTATTTTTACAATGATGATGCAAATACAGTTTGTTGCAACCTTCAGTCACGTATTAGAATTATATTTCCTTCCCTATAAATCCAATAGCCCCTTTGCTTCTATATTTAAAAAAAAAAAAACCTTTTAGTGCTAATTTAGGATGAATTCTACTTTTTAGATCTCTACCTAATGCTTTTATCATATTCTCAAATTTGTACCAGCTGTAAATCATTCTTTATATGTTATAGATCTGTACAATATTTCCTAGAGTCCTCCATCCAAAGTCATCTAAGTCAGCAGAACAGCTAACATAGTGAGTAACACATGGCTGTGCTTATGTATTGATCTTTCTTGGCACATCCTCTCTTTCGCAAAAGTACACCTTCAATTAACTTTATGAGAAATCAAGACAGTGGGGGAATGGTCAGGTGCAGGTAGCAGAAGGAAGGTAGATGATATAGAAGATTCATAGCAGAAAGTCAATACATAACATATAAATATATATATTTTTTAAAGTGCCAACATATCATTTTAAAATATGTATCAGAAGAGCTAAAACAAGAAAAAGAAGTAGTGGTCACTAGGGGACAAAGCCTAGGAGAAGAGAGTCTGACAATAAAAACACTTGCTTTTTAATATAACTTGCAGTCATTGGTGCTGTTCACCAAATATTCCCAGTTCTCTGCCCCCAAGAACATGGCAGGACTGCACTTCCTGGCCCTGTTTAAGATTGCATGGACTCATGGAACTGGTTACTGCCAATGACTTATGAGTAATGTGTCACTTTCAGGTGAAGACTTTAGGAGCCAATGCACAATTCACCACCCTTTCCATCTGAAGCATAAGTGTTACATCTGGCCCTTCCATGAAAGAAGCAAATGCCTAGTAGACCTCTTCAGATTTTGCAAGCAACATATTCCTCACTTGGGTGTGTTACTCTGACCTATTTACTGAGTAACCTGAAAAGTTGCTAGTTTTGAGTGGGGCCCGTAACATGAGAAGGTTCTGCAACAGGTCCAGGTTGCTGTGCAAACTATGTCACTTGGACAACATCATCCAGCAGATCCAATGATTCTTGAAGTGTCAGAGGCAGACAGAGATGCTATTAGGAGCCTTTGGAAGGCTCCCATAGGAGAATCTTGGTTGAGGCCCTCAGGATTTTGGAGTAAAGCCCTGTCATCTTCTGCAGATAACTACTGTCCTTTCGAGAAACATGTCTTGACCTGCTATTGGGCCTTAGTAGAAACTGAACAATTAACTATGGGCCTCCAAATTACCATGTACCTGAGCTGTACATCATGAACTGGGTGTTATCTCACTTACCAAACCATGAAGTGAGCCTACACAGCAACTCTCCATTATGAAATGGAAATTTTATACAACAGTACTTCAAAAAGTTTGTAGAAAAATTGAATTGAAAGATAATATAAATCTTTCCATGAACTTTTGGAAGACCTCTCATATATGAGATTGAGCATGAACAGGCCCTGAAGGCACAAGTAAGTCACATGAAGAAGTGGCCCAAATGTCTATGGTCCCCACTCCTGCTTCACTGTCTTCTTTCTCTTTGCCTGTACCTATGGTCTTACGGGGAGTTCCCTATGATCACTTGACAGAAGAAGAGAAGATGGGTATGATTTACAGATGGTTCTGTATAATATGCAGGCACAACCCAAAAGTGGACAATTGTAGCACTACAGCCTATCTCTGGCACATCCTCGAAGGACAGTGGTGAAAAGAAATTTTCTCAATGGGCTGAACTTCTGGCAGTGCACCTAGTTGTGCACTTTGCTTGGAAGGAAAAATGGCCAGATGTGCAATTATATACCAATTCATAGGCTGTGGCCAATGGTTTAGCCAGATGGTCAGGAACTTGGAAGGAACATGATTGAAAAATGGTGACAGGACAATTTAGGGAAGAAGTGCATCGATAGACCTCTCTGAATGGGCAAAAAAACATGAAGATAGTTGTGTCCCATGTGAATTCTCACCAAAGGATGACCACAGCAGATAAGGATTTTAATAATCTGGTGGATACCATAACCTGTTCTGTGGATACCAGGTAACCACTTTTCCAGATGTTCCTGTCATTTCCCAGTGGGCTCATGAACCAAGTGGCCATGGTAGCAAGGATAGAGGTTATTCATGAACTCAGAAACATTGACTTCCACTTGCCAAGGCTGACTTGACTATGGCCACCACTGAGTGCCCAATCTGCCAGCAGCAGAGACCAACTGAGTCCTGGATGTGTCACAGTTCCCCAGAGTAATCAGCCACTTACCTGGTTGCAGGGTGAATACATTGGACTGCTTCCTTATTGGGAGAGACAGTGTTTTGTCCTTAATGAAATAGAAACTTACTTTAGATATGGATTTGCTTTCCCTGCACACAATGCTTCTACCAAAACTATCATTCAATGAATGACAGAATGCCTTACCTACTCTTATGGTATCCCACACAGGATTGCTTCTGATCAAGGGATTCATTTCATAGCCAAAGAAGAGCAGCAAGGGGCTCATACTCATGCAATACACTAGTTTTACTGTATTTCCCACCATCCTGAATCAGCTGGCTTAATGGATTGGTGGGATGACCTTTCGAAGACTCAGTTACAGTGTCAGCTACGTGGCAATAGAAGGCTGTGTATGCTCTGAACCAGCATCCAATGCATGGTACTATTTCTCTTGTAGCCAGGATTCAGGAGTCCAGGAATAAGGGGTGGAAATGGGAGTGGTGCCACTCATTATTTTCCCTAGTCACCCACTAACAATATTTTTCCTTCCTGATCCAATAGCTTTATGCTCTGCTGGCCTAGAGGTCATACTTCCAGAGGGAGGAATGCTTCCACTAGGAGACAACACAACAATTCCATTGAACTGAAAGTTAAGACTGCCTACAGCTACTTTGGGCTCCTCATGCCTTTAATTAGCAGGCAAAGAAGGGAATTACTATGCTGGCTAGGCTGACTGACCCTGGCTCCCAAGGGGAAATTAGATTGCAACTCCACAATGCAGGTAAGAAAGAGTATGCCTGCAATACGGGAGATCCTGTAGGGCATCTCTTAGTATTACCATGTCCTGTGATT
Organism: Cynocephalus volans; assembly: GCF_027409185.1. Classification (NCBI taxonomy): domain Eukaryota; kingdom Metazoa; phylum Chordata; class Mammalia; order Dermoptera; family Cynocephalidae; genus Cynocephalus; species Cynocephalus volans. Next base: position 98,245,921 of record NC_084460.1, on the reverse strand, counting down.
AAGGTCAATGAAAGACTACCACAACCCAATCCAGGCAGGACTACTAATGGACCAAACCTTCAGGAATGAAGGTTTGAGTTATTCCACCAAGTAAAGAACCACAACCAGCTGAGTTGCTTGCTGAATACCAGCAGAAGACAGAATGGATAGTGGAAGTAAGTAGTTATAAATACCAACTAAAACCATGTGACTGGTTACAGGAACAAGGACTGTATTGTCATGAGTATATTCTCATTGTTGTATTAAGAATATGTTTATATATGTGTATATATAGTAAACATCTTTGTTTTCTTCTTCACTTCTAATCATACATCTATAAGATGTAAGGCTTTACATAATATTATTTAAGTATTTCACATCATAGATTTGAGTTATGAGATATCAAAGAGAAAAGTAAGCATCCTTCAAGAGCTTTATCTCCTCTTCTGTTTAAGGGGTTAGTTGTCTTCAGTTATATTCAAGATAGTCCTATCATGTTAGGTAATTATGACCTTGTTATTGTCTTTATTTGGAGATCAAGTATGGCTTAAGGGGATGTATTGGATGCTAAGTTGACAATGAGTAGATTTGTGATCATTAATTTTATGTGTCAACTGGACCATATCACAGAGTGCCCTGATATTTGGTTAACATTGTTCTGTTTGTGTCTGTGGGGGTGTTTCTGGATGAGATTAACATTGGACTCAGTAGAGTAGATTTCTCTCCCCATTGTGGGTCAGGCTCATCCAATCCATTGAAGGGCTGAATAGAAGAAAAAAAGCTTGAATAAGGGAAAAGGCACTCTCTTTTCCTATCTTCAAGTTAGGACATTGGTCTTCTGTTGCCCTGAACTTCTACTCAGACGAGAACTTACACCATTGGCCCTCCTGCCTCTCAGGTCTTTGGACTCAGGCTAGAACTATACCACCAGTTCTCCCAGTCTCCAACTTGCTGACTTCAGATTTTGGAACTTCTCAGCTTTCATAATCATGTGAGCCTATTACTTATAATAGATCTCTCTCTCTCTCTCTCTCTCTCTCTCTCTCTCACACACACACACACACACACACACACACACACACACACCCCTCCTTCTGTTGGTTCTGATTCTATGGAGAACCCTAATACATCATGGAAATGTTGACAGCTAGCTATTCTTCAACATTAATTAAAAACATAAAGTAAGGATTACTTTTTTGCTATGCTAGCTCATATAAAGTCTCCAACTTCAGTGGGTCTGGAGTGGAGGCCATCGATTTCCATTTTAACAAGCACATGAAGATACTCTGATGCGGACAGTCCCTAGACACATTGGAGAATACTGCCTTAATGTTTTACTATTTACATATCTGAGTTCAAAAGATTACTCTCCCTCCCCCCCCAAATATTGATGAGTGATTAACTCTCAGTGAACAAAAGTAATCAAAATGGAAGCTGGGAAAAAGTAAAAATAAACTCAAAATCATAATTAAAACAGAATTAAATCCTTTATAAGGGCAGAAGAAACATATAAGGGCAGAAGAAAATTGACTGTGATTGAGGTACAGCAGAGACATGAGGGTTGTGACCGATCACCGCTCAGAAGAGCCCCATAACTGGCAAGACACCTGCTAGACTGTCAGTTTCCCATCTCCAAGGAAACCATGAGGGGCAGACAGAGATCAGGAGAAAGGGATTCACCATGACAGTCAAGTCTCCTAAGGCATCCATCCCACTCAAAAAGCATAATCCAGGAGGCAACTGGTTTATATTCTCTACCCGCATGGGGGGACCACTCTCTGATATTGCTCAGCCACAGTGTTCTGCTGTGTAAAAATTCTCTGAGATCTCAGCTTCTCTTCTCTTTTCCCACATGACTCTACAAATCAGTTCATCAGTCTCAAGTCACGAGAGTTGACCTGATGACGGTGAATGTATTCTCACCTCTGTAAAAACTCATCTGTGCATACCCTTGGCTGTGTTTAAATATCATACCCTATTGTGAAGTTAAAACAAAAAAATAGTCATAACCATTTGATCTTCTGTTTTCCTTACTTACTTTGACAACAGAAAACCAAAGGCTTGCAATGGTTACTGAATAAACTATATTGAAATGTAAGTATTAAAATGTATGAAACCATTATTGAAAGTGCATCTTGTCCATCTCATTAAAGTAGGTGAGTCAACATCTGTGGTCACTGATTGCACTAGTTTGACCATCTTACCCCAGCCTAGTGTCTAATAATCTGGGCCACATAGCTATAACTCCACTTATATTTTCTTCTTTTCATTTTATATATTACTAAGGCTCAAAGAATCCGCTTTAGTTTTGCCACTTCTTAGCTGATGACTGACTGTTGTCGGGAATGAGATGGGTATTTGGCTGAGAGACAGATGGATACTATGTAATCAGTGAGTTCTGTTACGTTGCCGGGTCACAAAGCAAAACTTATCAAGTAGTCATGGAAAAGTAATGTTGTATATAATGTAGGATATTTTTTTTACCACACCAGAAAGTGTCTGTGTACATTAGCCAATTTTCTTTGAGCAAGTGGTCTTTTCCATATCAGGAACACTAAATTTCACAACTCATTGTATTTCCACTTTACTTTGGTGTAAAGAGGATTCACATCAAATTTGCAGCCTTTTTTCCACTCACTGCCTAGGCTCTTCTGATTTATATCCTTGTGAACTAATGCTATCTTTTTTTTTCTCTGCTTATTTTCCTTTATTCCAATTTTTTTCATCTAACCATCATTATTCTGGTAAATTATATTTTTGAAACAGGCCCTGTCTGCATGACCTGTGACTGGGAGAGATGTATTATTCTCTGTAAATTATTAGTACTTTCTGTTCCCTTCAGATTTTGTGAATAACATGTTTCCTACTAAAAAAAAAGCAATGATTTTTTTTAATTTTAACTTCTCAATATACATTGTAGTTGATTTTTGTGACCCTTTACCCATTCCTCTTCCCCCCTCCCTCTCTCTCCTCCCACCCTACTGTTCACTGGTCTTAACAAAATCAAGGAATTGCTGTGATTGTTGTGTCTTCTTCTAAAAAAAAAAGTAATGATGGATAAGAAAATTTTGAATTTATTTATTAAACAATTAAAAGCATGAATCAAAACATTATGTTGAATGATACAGGGGATGGGGAGTTCCATAAGAGTTGGACAAGAATGGAAACAGGAAATGTGGGCTGTGGTTTAGAGCTCTAGTTGTAGATAGGGGCCAACTTGGATTTGAATCTTGGGTTTGCTACTTCCTGTTTGTGTGACCTTGGTTACTTATTGTCTTAGCTTCAACTTCCCTCATCTGTAAAACAGGAATAACATAACACCTACTACTTTGCATCCTTTAGAGATTTAAACTGAGATAAAGAAATTAGAGAACTTAGTATGGAATATGCTCTTCATCTTTTTTAGTTGATTCTTGTTATAATAGTTCCTGCCTTAAAGAGCTGAAGATTTAGAAAGCAGTAAGTCATGTATACAAGATTATAGTTCAAGGGCATATGTAATAAATACCATAAAAGTAGCATATGCAAAGTGCTATGGAGTTCAGGGGACAGGAAGAGAAATGCCCAAAGGCAGAGACCCAGCTAAGGGGCCAGCCTGAAGAAAAGCCACTAATGACTTAAACAAAGTGCTACCTAATAAGTTTGAGAATACGTACTTAAGGTACTTCAAGACTCAGGGTGGAAGGGCAAATTGGAACATGCTGTACAATCTCAAGATAAGGTGAAAAAGCCATCAGGAAGAAACTAATAATGAGAACACTTCTTTTGCAAAGGAACCCATCTGTGAAAAGTAATATGCTCTTTATGTTGCCACCAGTTAAGATATGAAGCTACATTATAGCTCTTTCATAATTGCTAACATTTACTGTGGAATTAATATGTGTCAGAAATCTGTTAGACACATAGCAATCCTACAAGGTAAGAATTATCCCCATTGTCCAGAGCAGGAGATGAGACTTAATAAGCTTAAATACTTTGATTAAAGTCACTTAGCAAATGGTGGCATGGTGGAGATGATGCTTCCTGGCTACGAAGTCCAGGTTCCGAAGCCTGTGATCTCTTAGTGAAAAGATCATTATCATCCTTTGCCTTTCTACATAATTTATCTTAAAGGATCTTTTATGATGATTGTGTCAAATATGTGATTTGGTTATTTTCATGGAGTGTGGATCCCTCATATAGTATTTCACAACCATTTTCTGAGAGAACCATGGATGAACTTGAGTAAGTGGGTTATAGGCTTTATTTTCCAGAAGAACCAGGTGACCCTAAGACCAACAGTGTCTCGGAGAAAGGATGGTTGGCCCCACACTAATGGGGCAATAAATAACTCAATATTTTTTATGTTCTTCTAGTGATTATAATTCATAAAATTGCTATGAAGTCTCTGCTAAACTGGACACACAACTCTGTAACATTTTGAGGAATACAAAGTCCTTCAATTTGGGGAACAACTGAATTCTTCCAATGTTTGCTTTTCTAAATTTTCTACAGATTTAACTGAACTATAACAGTTCAGTGTGGCTTGTCCAATAATGACTGGGCTCTAATAAGAAATTGAAAATAATTTAAGCTAGTTCTAATGATTGAATTTAATAATTATTATTATGCCATAAAAAATAATGGTATGATTGCCAAAATAGCATTTCCAGTTAATCAAATACAGAAAAACAGACAATAGAGGCCATTTTCCATCAACAAGAGTGTAATGAATGGAGAAAACAGTCAGAAGGAACTTTCTAAAAGACTGTGTAGTGTTCATTAGTGCCATTTGCCATATGTTTTTGGATTTCCGTGTTCTGGATACATAGTAATGCTGTACTTCCTGATCAACTTAGTGTTGTGTTGGACCATGTGACTTATTCTGGTCATGAATCAAAAACAGAAATGAGAAGTGAGTCACTTCCAGGCCAGAGAATTTTATTATTGGTACAAGGCCCCCAAAGTTCTCTTTCCCTCATTCCACTGTTGGCAGACTTTGAGATGGTGGTTGCTCCACCAACTTGGGTTCTGGAGTGAAGAGATAATCTAGCAGAACTTTCACTCAACCATCAAAAGACATGGAACATCAGGGAGAATAAACCTTTGTGCCATGAACCACGAAGATTTTGTGATTGTGACTGTAGCATAAACTATGTTGGCACAGTCCAATGAAAATAAAATGCAAGCCACATACGTAATTTAAAATTTTCTAGTGGCTACCTTAAAAATGCAAAAAAACAAAAACGTGAAATTAAACACCAGGTACATTTCAAGTGCTCTATCGCCACATGTGACTAGAGACTACTGTATCAGACAGACCAGACATTGCTTATTATGCTGAAACGGACAATGTATATTATCTAATTGATCACTAAGATTTTCTCAAGAAACATAGATACACACAGTAGGACAAATGGCTTAGAAATAGGAGATCCAGTAAATTCTAGATTGCTTTAAGATGACAATGGGTTATCCTAGTGGATATGTTTCTGGGCAATGAAAAAACAAAGAGCAAGAAAAGCATAGAACATTAGGAACGTAAATGTAGCTCCAATTATCCTTCACATCTTAGTCCCTGAAAATAGAAGTGCAGAAGGCACGGCTATATCTTGAAATACCATAGTTGGGTCTCAAGGAACCAAATAATATAAATGATTTTTTAAAAAAGAATAAAGGATATTTCTCAAGGAGATGACATCAAATATCTATTCTATAGGGTTGTGGAACTGAGGAAAAAAATACAAAATGAAGCAAGAGTTTTAAATGTATCAAAAGTAATCAAGAATCAAAGAAAGACAAAAACAGAGTTAAAGTGTTGAGGTTTTAACAAGAAATGATTATTAGTGATTTGGAAGTATATCTTTGGTGAATTCACAAGTGAAGGGGCCAAATTAAAGGAAATTCAAAAGAAATCTAGTGAAGTGAAAATTGAAGCACTGAGCAAAAGGAAATAGTAAGAGTAGAAACGCACTTCTGTAAAATAGGACTTCATTTTAGCTGAAGAACCCAGGGAAACTTAATAAGAGAAAGCAGCCATTCGTGGGTCTATGTAAAGCTAATAATGGAATACAGGATTTTACAAGGAGATGAGTGGCATGAGGGTAAAAAAGAGCAGAGGACTTAGACAAGGATCAAATACCCCATCTGGAGGCTTAAAGGAATAAAATGTGAGGTACAGCTTTAGATTGTCTGCCAATCAAAGGTGAAATCTCTGATCTATTGAGAATTACATGTTTAAATAATTGGTTACCCTGACTTTGAATGAAAGGAAGCACAGAATTTATCTGTAGTTGGAAGTTTAGCTGTAATAAAGGATATGAGAACTTGACTGACTAATGACACGATTTCTATAGAAATGTGTATATTTTTCATACAGGTAAAAATGAATAAAATTTTTAGGAAAAATAAAAATGAATCAAAATCAAGTCTATCATATGAAATAGAAATAGCCTTAAAAAGGAAAAAAATATTCAATCAAAACAAAGATATTTTTCTTAAAAACTGGATAACATAAAGGCTTGTTATGCTTTTAAACATCCTAGAAAACAAGCAATACTATGAAATTCTAGCACTACATTATTTCACTTATGCACTATTTTTCTGAGTTTATGTCAAACTTCAAAGTCCTTGAAAAATCAAGGTCTCTGAGTGCTTTACATCTATGATTTATCTATTTTCTCACATAAATCTTGGCATCAATGTATTGGGAAAATAATAATAGCAATAAAAAAATGAAGGCAAAATAAGATAATTCTCTAGATTCATATGCCTAAACCTAAAATTTATGAAGTGTTTGTTAGTTTCAAGAAAAGTAAGTATCACAGTAGATTGCCATGTAATTTTTCTGATAGGGTACATCCTAAAAGTGAAGGGCAGTGTTGGACAAAGAATACTGAAAACAACAGCAAGGACACTGGGAAAAAACATTTTGAAAGATTCAAAAAAGCTAGAAAACTGGAAGGTTACATCAATTAAAGCAAAGCCAAAAAAATAAAAAATACTTTTGAAAGCCTCATTTTTTTTTAAAAAAAGCATCAAACCGTGAAAATAATTTTAACTAAAATTTTAAACATAATGATTGATTACACAACTGACAAAAATGATGAAGTATAAAGAAATAGGCTATGAAGTAATTATTTAGACTTTAGTTTCAAAATTAAAGCAAAAGAGCAGGCATTTGCTTAGCTTCAAATCAGATTTATGAGTAGAAAGGTGAGAAATTAAAAAAACAGCAGATTAACACCTTAAATGACGATTAACTCAATAATGTTTTTTCTGCTGATAGAAGATCAACACCGGCAGCTCTCAATAAAAAGTGCTAAATTAAGTAAAGATGATGGAAATTCTTAATTCATTCAGGTGGTTAAATATCTGGAAGTAATTCAACTAATCTCACCTTGAGAAATTACCCTCACAAACAGCTTTTGTGTGTGAGCGCAATATCTACTGTTTTCCAGCAGGAAATTTTTCTCCCCCAGGTGATTCAACCTCTGTTTCATTCATCCCCCATTTTCACCCTCTAATATCCACGGTGACAACACAGTGAACTCATCAGTGTCCTTTATTCCTTCCCCTCTCTCACACCCAGCATGGATGGGTATGTTTAGTCCAGAATGAGGGGGAGGCTCCAAGCCCGGGTGGAGTGAGACAGACCCGGGTCAGATAGACCTGGCTTCAGTGATCCCAGTAGCACCCTTTGTCCAATGTCGATGATGTTTCCTTTCTTTATTCACCAAATGGGGATCATAATACCTACCTCCCAGAGTTATAGTGAGAATTAGAGAAAGCAATGCTCGTAAAGCACTTAGTACATCTTGGCACATAGAAATGCTCAATAAGTTGATTTTGCTGTTAAGATCTGAGTCCAATACCTACATCATAGTATTACTGTCAGGATTAAAAGAGTTAAAATATGTAGTGTGCTTAGGACAGTGTCAAGCAAATAGTAAATGCAAAACTCCAATGCCGATTCTAGGTTTTACCACCCTCTTTTAGAAATACCACTTTATGTGGGTGTTCAATACTTGAAGGCTCATGTTAGCTACAAGAAGGAAAACCTGAGTATTACAGACACCATTTGTAGGAATGTGAGACTAATCTCTGCAGGGAGATCTTACACACTTTCCCATGAGACCTCTGGCTTCACCTAAGTCCCATACTAGCATGATCATACACTAGACTGTGACATCACAGTTGTCACTCAGGTTTGTCAATGTGCTTAGTGCTTCTTTTCTCTGACCATATTCCAGAACCAGGCAGACACGGGTTCTAATCCTGACTCTGTCATATATCAGCTTTGAGACTTGGGCAAATCACAGAATGTATCTGACTCTTCATTTATGAAATACCTCCCTCTCAGAGTTGCTGTGAGGTTTGGGGATATTATGTGCTCAGTGTCTGCCACGCATTCAGCAGGTGGTTATTAAATATTAGCTATGCAGTCTCCTTGTGTGAAATCTCTCTTAAGTCTCATTCCACCAGAATGTGCTTATTCGGAATGGGTCTCTCTTTACATAGTGGAATAACTTTACTCCTTTCTTAGCTAAATGCCCATGGTGTCCTAGAACCTCCTTAGACTCTTGCACACATTGACTTCTACCATGCCTTGTCATACCTGCCTGCTTCTAGTACCATCTCTCTACTTCTGCTCTCAGACTAGAGAAGGTTGCTGTCAGCCAAGGTGCCATACAAATGAGTCTTCAGTTTCCTATCACCCTTTATATTTTATAATTATAGATGTAAAAGTAGCCTTATAAAAATCATATGTTTTGAATTCAAATTGGCACTTCTTCCTATGTCTGGGTTACCTAAAACCATCTCTTTCTTTGTTTTCTAGCAAACTCCACACAGTTCACCCCAGATATATCTTACACCAAACTTTTAGCCTCTAGCCCATCATCAGGACTTCAGGAAGTCCCACGTGTCACCTTTTGCTTTGGATTTATTTTCCTCTACTTCCCATGGCAAGCTTAAATTTAGCCTTCCAAACCAGATCACGTTACCACCTGTGATGCCTCCTTCACCTCCCCCAAACCTCCTGGGTTATCCTGTCCCCTGAATTTCCGTGGCTCTATCACTGTCAGAGCTTTGGGAACACTGCATTATGACTTGTTGAATGTTATTTTTAACCCACTCGGCTATGAGGTTTTTGAGAAAAGAAGTAATGTCCTTTCCATTTTTTCAACCACACCATTAAGTGCATTACCTGATTTTCAATGTACTTTAAAAATGTTTAGTGACTAAACAGATAATTTTCACTCCTTTTACTTCAGTGAAATGACCAAGCTTATCACTAATAAGCTCCCATATTTGCTTATTCTCATCTCAACATAATTCTGCATCTATTCCTATCATATCAGTCTAAATAACAAACAGCAGCATATTAAAAGACCAAGTAGAATTTTCACCAGAAAAGGAAATATTTCTAAATGTTATATTTCTAATAGAAACATATTATATTTATATTTAATATAATATATGTGAACATTTAGAATATAAATATTTCTAAATGCAAATATGAAAAAGCTAAATACTAAGAAATTGATTAATACAATAACAGACCTAAAGTGAAAAGATCATACTATTGATATTATAACGTACAGCAACATTGAAAGATATTTCATACTAACCAAAATCCACTTGATAATAATGACAATTCTTACTAACAAGGGATAGAAAATTAGTTTGTTAATACGATAAACTATGTTTACCTAAAACCTTAAACCCACAACATACTTACTGAGTTTATGCTAGAAATGTCCCCATTACTGTAAGAGACAAGACAGCAGTGTTTACTCTTACACATATTTTTTGTCATAGGTAGAGAGGTAATATCCCATGTGATGATGAAGGAAAAAAAAAATACAAATTGGAAGGGAGGTGGTTAACATCATTTGATATTGATATAATAATTTTATCTAGAAATCCAAAGATAATGAATGACTGAGTATGATATTAATATGCAGAAATTAATGGCTTTTATGCATGCATACAGCAACCAGTTATACTATATAATAAATGAAAAACATCATTTAAATAAGAAAAAAAAAATCTAGGAATAAACTTACAAGAAATGTACAAATTCTATATGAATAGAAAATTTTACAGCATGAGGGAGAAAGAAGACTAAAACAAATAGAAACCATGTTCTTGGCTAGGAAAATACAAAATCATGTTTAGTATTCTCTCAAAGTCCATATAATTAATACATTTTTCATAAAAATATCCAGAAGAATTTTTTAAAAGTATACAGGCTATTCTAAACACCATGTAGAATTAAAAAAAAAATTAAGGCTAGCTAGTAAAAAATAAAAAGTAATGGAGGAAGATTATCTCTTTTAGATGCCAGAATATATTATAATGCAATAACAGTTAAAAGGTAGTTGTCCTATGGAGAAGTAGACGAGAAGAGGAATATAGAATAGCATACAGTGCCTATAAATAAATCACAATGTGAAATCTTAGCAAATGATCAGTAACATAAATAATAAGAATGACATTTCAAGTCAGTGAAGAAAATATATATCATACACTGAATGGTAATGGGATTATCTGAGTAACTATCTGAAAACAAAAAAGTTGGATATAACTTCATGCCTTATAACAAAATAAAATTCCACTGAACCAAGGATTTAAATGTAAAATAAATAAGTAAACAAATTACTCAAAGTAAACAGCAGAGAATTTTTAAAACATAATTTAGAATGAGAAAAGACTTTTGAAATTACACAAAAGTCAGAAGTGATAAAATAAAAACTGAATAATGTGACTACATAAAATTAAAAGATTATCCAAAAGCAGAAAAACTCTATGAACAAAGCCCTAAAATAGGAGATAAATAAGAGAAATATCTGCAACATGTATTGTAAACACATACACACGCATATAGATATGTACATATATACCTTTATGATATATAACTATAACTATATATATGCATACAACCATATATACACATACCTATATATAATTAAAGTCATAGTAAATGTAATTATATACAAATGTATATATATCTATAACTGTATGTAAGTTTGAAATAAATCATTACAAGACCCATAGCCCACTAGGAAAATAATGAGCAAACCAACAGAAGAAAAAAAAATATGGCTCTTATCTTGGAAAACTGTATCTCACTTATATTAACAGAAATGCAAATTAAAGTGAAAATAAGATCTTTCTTAACCTATCAATTTGGCAAAAAAAGAAAAACTTTCCTGTTAACATATTGCATTGGTGCCATTGCCTATAAAGCAATTGAAAGCCCAAGCGATAAGAGTGTTACTGGTACAGCTTCTGATGAGGGCATCTTAGAAAGATCTTTCAAGATTAAAAATGTACATACCCTTTGACCTAACATTTCCAATTTTCAGTATTTATTTTTGTATGTGTGCAAAAGGATGCCTGTATAAGGATACACATTGTAGTGCTTGTAACTGCAGAAGATTGAGCACAGTCTAATTGTCCATCAGTGTGGAGCACACTAAATAAAATACAGCATGTCTATAGAATAGAACTCCATGAAGGCTTAAAAGAATAAAGCAATGCTATATTGCTGGTGTATAGACTGTAGGTAGATGATAAATAGGTAGACAGATACATAGATAATTGCAAAAACAGTGCAGAACAGAACAGTGTGTACTATGCTGCTGACTATAAAATATTTTAAACAACCACATACATATAAACATACAGATTTTTAGAAATACATATACTGTATATGGAAGGATGAAAGGAAAACTGATCACAGTGATTGTCTCCATGATGGGGAAAAGAATGGCTGGGTGATGAGGACACCAGGAGATTAACTTTTCACTGTCCACCCTGCTGTACTTTTACATTTTGTACCATGTATACATATTAGCTAACAAAAATAAACAAAAACTACTCTAAACATTTAAAGTAAAAATAAGAGATATTTCTTCTCTCCAACACTTTTCTTCCCACCTCTGTCCTATGAAGCCCCCTCCTTTTGCATGCTTTTCTTCCTAGCATCTCAAAATGTGGCTTCTCTTTTCTCTCACTTTAAATATCAGAAATCTTTGTAGGGAAGAACCGCAAAAATTCAAACAAGCCAATAAACAAAATCCCTCTAATTACTCTTATTGTTTTCTGTCTGCTCTCTTAGTTTTATTCCCCAATTATGAAAATATTTTTAAGTACCTTGTCCATGCCATACATTGTGTTAGGTTCCAGGAATACAATAGTGAAAAGGGCTGAGGTCTGTGCTCTCATGAAGCTTGCAGTCTAATGGAGGAGACAGCTAATCAGGCACTAATGGCATGGTGTGATAAGTTTCCTGATACAGAATGTGCAGGACAATAGGGGAGCTTAGAGAAGGGGCACCTTACCCGTTTGTTGAATGCCCATAAAGTGAACTTCAGAGGACGTAATTTTTAAGCTAGACAAGAAAGATGAGTAGGAGGGAATGAGTCATGAGAATGAGTTCCATTCAAGGAAAACAATATGAACGTATACTTAGACTGAAGAGAGAACCCACCGCCCTTTATAAAAGAAGTTTAAAGTTGCTGAAACATAAACAAGGGCTTGATGAAAGATGGATATTTGAAAGCAGAGAGACTGGAGAAAGGAAGACAATTATGAGATAATGGCAGCAGTAATTTTATGTAGTCATATTTTATACCTTTTATTTTATTGCTTCTGATTTTTGTGTAATTCAAAGTCATTTCTCATTCCAAATTACATTTTTTAAAAAATTATCTACAGTTTTCTTCTAGTAATTTATTTACTTATTTATTTTACATTTAAATCTTTAATTCATTGGAACTTCAAAGATGATAGTAAAAAGGATTTGAAAAGATGGGGGAAAATGAATAGATTCAAAAGATTTTGAGGAATTTGGATGCACAAGATTTGGCCATTGATTGGATTTTGGAGATGAGAAAGAAAAAAGAGTTAAGAATTATTCTAAATTTCTCTGCTAGAGTAACATGGAATGATGCTGTCATTCACTGAGATAAGGAAAACAGAAGAAAGTCTGTTTGGAGTTAGAAACTTTAGAGTTAGAAAATCTTTGAATTCAGCATTCTGCATAGTGAGTATGGGGTGTCGAGAAGATGTCCCAGTGGAACTGTCCTGTGAGCACTTGAATATGCTGGTCTGTAGTTCATGAAAATTGACCTAAGCTGGAGTATAGATGTGGGAATCATAACTATACAATTTGAAGCTTAAGCCATGGAAGTAGATGTGATTGCACCAGGAAAGTGCATAGAGGGAAAAGAGAAGAAGCTTTAAAGAAATGAAATAAATGGAACCACAATTTAAGGGATAAGAGAGGATAAAACATCTGAAACAAAGAAGATGGAAAGTAAAACTAGAGAGTAAGGACAGTATAATACCACAGAAGGCAAAAAAAGAATATTCTAGTAAGAAGTGAATAGTCTGTACATGTCAAATATAGTTAAGGAACAAATAAGATAAATGCTAAAAATTAGTTCATTGGATTTGGAACAAGCAATTTTTATCAATGAGTAATGGATGCACATTCCTAATGTACTGGTTGAGGAGCAAGTCAGAGTGGTAAGAAGCAGAGGCGGACGGTGAGAGAAATTTGGTAAGAAGTTTTCTGAAGATGAGAGAAAAGAAAGACAATGGTAGCCATGAATAAACTTTCATAATGAATCGTCTGTGTTTGTCCTCTCCGCCCATTCCCACCAAGGCCCCAATAATTCTCCTATTTTACCTTCTGCATTCCCTTCTCATTACTGCACTTAAGGAGTACAAGAAGCTCATCGTGGAATGATAGACAGTGAACACAAGCAATTAGAAAACAATGTGCATAGTCCCCTCCTGCAACAACATAATGCATGTCATAAATTCATTAATAGAAGCCAGTAGGAGGTCTCATGAGAGAATAAGAAAATGATTAATAAGGATAATTACATTAATACATTTACTAATTACCTACTAAGTGACAGATCTAGTGCTTAAAGATATGAGAAGAGTAGCAATAAATTAAGTACATAGATAGTAATGATATGAATAGATATAATGATGAATAGATAGAGTGATGGAGTTGTAGAATGATAGATAGATAATATAAATGTAAATACAATGAGTCTTTTTAATCCTTAACATAATTCTATGGGGTTGATGAGGTTAATCAATCGGTATAAATCACATTACTACCAAATTATTGGAGCCACTTCTTTCTGAGTTCAAAAATCATGCTCTTCTGCTAATATCTTGCTGTCTAAACTCTTTTGGTGTCAGGACAATGAGAAGTGGCATGTTTTATAGAGAGTACCATGTAAAAACTGTATGGAAGAACACACATAAAGCTGAATAAGGAGGCAGATTTTTTTAATGTAGTTTTGAGGATTTGGGACTTTGTTTTCGAGGCAATGAGAAACCAATAAAGGGTTGCAAGGTGAGGCTGTACGTGATGAGTTTTACATTGGCATCTGTGTCAAAGACGGAAGAGAGCGAAAATAGAAGGAACAGTTGGAAGGTGATTTCAACAGTCTGGGCGGAAGTTCAAGGCGGGAGGCGGGGCATGGAATTACCATTAGCTGATTGACATAAAGAGTTCAGGAAGAAGAGTACATTGCAAAGGAAAATGAGTTCTGTTTTCGTCACCTGAAATTTGATAAGCCCGTGGCTATCAATCTAAGAGAATTAAAAGGAAGGTTTTGAAAATCATGTTCAAGAAGGACAAAATCACATGATCATCTCAATAGATGTAGGAAAAGCGTTTGATAAAATTCAACACCATTTCATGATAAAACAAAAAAGCTCTCAATAAACTAGGAGCCTGAAAACAGTATACTAGTGGAATAGAGGCATGGAGACAGACATTTAGAACACTAAAACATGATAGAGATCCACACATATATGATCAACCAATCTTCAATGAGGGTGCCAAGAATACACAGTGGGGAAAGAATAGTCCCTTCAGCAGATGGTACTGTGAAAATTGAATATCCCTATGCAAAAGAATGAACCTGGACCTCTATCTTACTCCACATACAAAAATCAATTCAAAGTGGATGAAGCACCTAAAAGTAACAACTGAAACTATAAAACTGTTAGAAGAAACATAGAGGAAAAGCTTCACGACACTGGTCTTGGCAATTATTTCACGGATATGACACCAAAAGCACAGGCAACAAAAGCAAAAGTAGACAAATGGGACTACATTAAACTAAAAATCTTCTACACAGCAAAATAAACAATAGAGTAAAAAGGAAACCTATAGAATGGGAGAAAATATTTGTAAACAATACATCTGATATGGGGTTAACACCCAAAATAAAGAACAAATTTCTATGGTTTGATAGAAAACAAAGAAAGAAAGAAAGAAAATGAAAAAGAAAAATTAATAACCTGATTTAAGAATGGGCTAAAACCTTCAGTAGACATTTCTCCAAAGAAGACATACAAATGACCAACAGATACATGAAAAGACGCTCAACATCACTAATTATCAGGGAAATGCAAGTCAAAACCACACTGAGATATCATATCACAACTGTTAGGATGGCTGCCATTAAAAAAAGAAAATACAAGCATTGATGAGGCTGTGAATAAATTGGAACCCTTGTACATTGCTGCAGGGAATGTAGACTGGTACAGCCACTACGAAAAACTGTATAAAACTTCCTTAAAAAATTCAAAATAGAACTACCATATGATTCAGTAATCCCATTCTGGGCATTTATCCAAAAGAATTAAAATTAGTATCTCTAAGAGATATTAGCATTCCCGTGTTTATTGCAATATTATTCACAATAGCCAAAATGTAGAAACAACCTAAATGTCCATCAGCAGATAAATGGATTAAAAAACAAACAAACAAAAAAAAACACTTGGATCAAGGTGGCAGAATGGACAGTCCCTAGCATCACTCTACCCCAGAACTGATTGATTTACGACCATTAGAAAGAAAGCGCTGTCAACCTGGGACCACTGCAGCTCAGGGGAAGAGAAAGAGAGACCTCCAGAGCTTGGAAAAGTGGGAGAAGCCACAGCGAGAGGGGGAAGGGACCACTCCAACTGTTTCAAGCCCTGGACACTTCAGGGCTGGCCCAGTGAGGGATGGGAAGAAGCTGCGGCACACAGAGCAGAAGCTACCAAAAGCCACAGCTGAACCCATTACATGAAGTTGCTTGGAGTCCACTTCCCATGGGGTAGACCATGTGCCCAGCAGAAGAGGGCTTCAGAGTGCACCATACCAGCCCCCAGGCTGGCAAGACCACTGATAGGGTTCCGGTGGATCGACATAGGAGCGAGGTGCTGCAGCCCACCGAAGAAAGAAGCCACTCAGAGACCAGTGAGTCATTTGCAAGGGACCCGCACATGGCCCACCCCACAGGAAATGTTAGGAATGTGGGGGGAGGCTGGCCCACCAGGGGAACATTGGGGTTCAGTGTGGGCAGCTGATCTGCCTTCTAATCAGCATAGAACCACTCAGTGGAGACTGGTCAGGGCAATAGAACTGCAGGGGTGCAATTTGCTGGAAAGACACAGTCCCAGGCTGGAATTTTGACACAAGCCAGATATATCTGGCCTTGCAAGATGCAGAAGTAATTAAAAGACCAACAATTAAAATCTGATCTACACAAAAAGGCTTCCCCAGAGAATCAGTAGCAGAGCAGCAATTTAGCTCAACCACAGATCTCAAGTGCTGGTCCCCCAATTTTGGAATTAACAAAAGGATAACAATTATTTCCAGTGAAGAGCTTAAGTGACAGTGGTGGTAGCTAATAATCCACCACAGAACTGAAAACAAAACAAAGCAAAACAAAACAAACAAACAAAAAACAATCACAAAGACCAGAGAAAAAGCTCTGGTATTAGCCAGTATATGTCTAACACCACTAAAAACAACTATAAAACCTAGAAGAGGTAGCAGTCTGTTCAAATGCCCAGGCAACAATGTAAAGAAAAAAAATATTCAAAATCACTAATCATCAGGAAAATTTGAATTAAAACCACAATGGCATATAATCTCACCCCAGTTAGAAAAACTATTATCAATACAGAAGATAACAAAAGCTGGCGAGGATGCAGAGAAATGGGAACCCTCCTACATTATTGTTAGGAATGTAAATTAGAAAACAGTATGGAGGTTCCTCAGAGAACTAAATATAGATCTACATTTTGACCCAGCTATCCCCCAAGTGGGTATATGCCCAAAGAAAAAGAAATCAATGTATCAAGACAACTGCACTCCCATGTTCATCGCAATGCTATTCACAACAGCCAAGAGACAGAATCAACCTAAATACCTAACAATGGATGAATGGATTAAAAAACTGTGGTACATATACACAATAGAATACTATTCAGCTATAAAAAGAAATGATATCCTATCACTGCAGCAACATGGATGTAACTGGAAACCATCATGTTAAGTGAAATAAGTCAGGCACAGAAAAACAAATACTGCATGATATTACTCATGTGTGGAATCTAACAACAACAAAAAATGGTTCTCATGGAAGTAGAGAGGAGAATAACGGTTAGCTGAGGCTGGGAGGGAAGGGGATTAGAGGTGAGGAGAATTGGTGGACTAATGGGTACAAAACTATGTTATCCACAATAAGCAAACCACTGTGCAGTATATGCATGTATTGAAAAACCACTGTAACCTATAAAATGTACAACTAAATGTTAAAATGAAATCTAAAAAATAAACTTTAGTTTGTTGTATATATACTATGAAATAGTGTTCATTCTTATAAAAGAATGGAAAAATGGATTAAAGTGAGAACATTATACTAAGTGAAATAGGCCAATTACAGAAGGACAAACACTGCAAGATCCCACTTAAATGAAGTACCTAAAATCATCAAACTCATAGAAGCAAAGAACAAAAATATGGTTACCAGGGGATAGGGGAAGGAGAAAACAGGGACTTGCTAATCAAAGAGTATATGATTTTAATTATGCAAAATGAAGAAATTCTATAGATGTGCCATACGACATTGTGCCTATGGATAACAGTACGTTATTGTATACATAAAATCAGTGAAGAAGGTAGATCTTATGTTGTGTTCTTACCATAATAAAATAAATAAATAAAGTTCAAATAACAATTATTCTTCAAAATAACCCTGTATGACTTTTAAAAACATGCTATTTATATTTCATGTGATTCATCCAGGATACATCACACTTACTTACTGAGCATTTTTTATTTCATGTGTATAATCATTCGTATGTTTTAAAAGAACAGTGAATAATTTAATATAATACCATGGTATTATTTATACATAGCAATGTGAATCTAATATATATTATTGAAACTGATGGAAGATTTCACCAAAACAAAAAAACATTTATTTTATTCACCAAAAAATTGAGATCATATTTAATGAAAAAAACAGGGACTTCCAGTTTCCAGTTCAGCATGTAAGGAGCTTAGAAGTCATCATTCTCTCCTAACAAATAAAAAGCTGAACAAATATAAAAATCAACAACTTTTCTTAGTTCCATCAGTGAGGTTACAGGGCAAATCACTGCTCCAAAAATTGGAGAGAGAGACAAATACAGAAAATCACAACTTACTGGAGCAGAAACTCTTGAGCAGACACCTCTGCTGGAACCAGTGCTGGGCATAGGGAAACCTAAACTGTAATTGACAAATTACTGGAGGCTTAGTGTGAACAAGTCTTAGGTTTATAAACTCTAGGAAGACACAGTAAAAAGCCCCCATGCTTTTGTAAGTGTTATTTCTAGGCACTCTACCAGGTCCTCACAGTGAATATCAGAGAAAAATACTCTCATTTTCAGCAAAGAGAGGGGAAAAGTAACCATTTTGAAATATGACAAAACATTCTATTTTTCTTCACAAGGGTTGCCCTCCAGCAAAAACTATTTTACCAGAATCTAACCTGCCGGTGTTTTATCAGAGCCAAACTGACCTGGAAGGGAAATAGCCTCTATCTAGCAGCTCTAGTCTTCCACATAGGGGAACAGAAATACCCAAATTTAGCTCCATCTAGTCAACTTGTTTCACTTGATGAGGGAAAAAAAACTGAGAAGCACTTGTGGAGTTCACAGTCCAGGGGCACAGGCTCATCAGAAGACTGAGACCCAATTATAAAACTTTGCAACATTTCCCCCTTTCCACACTTTACCTTTGCATTAATAAAAGCATATTTACTGCAGTTCCTTTTAGCCAATACATATGTCTACCTTTCAACAAAAATCACAAAGCATACTAAAAGGCAAAAAATACAGTTAGAAAAGATTGGACAGTCGTCAGAACCAGAGTCAGATATGGCAGAAATGTTAGAATTATCAGATGGGAAATTCTTATTAAAAACTACAATTAATATGCTAAGAGCTTGACTTGTAAAAAGTAGGCAACATAAAAGAACAGATGGATAATGTAAGCAGAGAGATGGAAATTCTGAGAAAAAATAAAAAAGAAATAATAGAGATAAAAAACACTGTAACAAAAATGAAGATGCCTGCAATGGGTTCATAGTAGACTGAACACAGCTGAGGAAAAAATCTCTGAGCTCAAGGATATGATAATAGAAACTTCTGAAACTGAAAAGCAAAGAGAAAAAAGATTGGGGGGAAAATAGACCCCAGAATATTTAAAAATTGGAGGATAACTAAAAAAGGTATAACAAGCACATAATGGGAATGCCAGGAGGAGAAGAAAGAGGAAGGGAGGGAGGGAGGGAGGAAGGAAGGAAGGAGAAAAAGAAGGAATGAAAGGAAGGCAAGCAATATTCAAAGCAATGATGAGTGAGAATTTCCCCAAATTAATGTCAGACAACAAACCACAGATCCAGAAAACTCAGAGAACACCAAGCAAGATAAATGCCAAACACATACACTTAGTCATACTATATTCAAACTTCAGAAAATCAAAAACAATGAAAAAAATCTTGAACGAAGCCAGAAGGAAAAAAATACCTTAACTATACAGGAGTAAAGATAAGAATTACATCCAACTTCTCTTCAGAAACCTTTACAAGTGAGAAAAGTAACAGCAAATTACACATTCTTCTCAAACTCAAATGAAACATTCACCAAGATAGACTACATTTGGGGCCATAAAACACACCTTAAAAATTCAAAAGGAAGGAAATCATGCAATATCTACCTTTAAAAGCGAGAAAAGAGTGAAGTAAAATAGTTAAAGTTTTGAGAGAAAAAAGCCATCAACCTGGGATTCTGTACCCTAAGAAATTATACTTCAAAAATGAAGGAGAAATAAACAATTTCTCAGACAAACAAAAATTTAGGGAATTGATTGACAGTAGACTGGCATTTCAGGAAATGTTAAAAGAAGTTTTCTAGAGGGAAGAAAAATGATATAGATCAGAAACTTGGATTTATACAGAGAAAGAAAGAGCATTAGTGGAAGGTAAAATAAAAACTTTTATTTTGCTTATACTTAATCCGATAAACAAAAGTTTGTTCAAAATAATAATAACCACTATGTATTTGATTATGTATGTACATATAATACAAATGCATATGTATTATATGTGCATACATATGTTTAAAACATATAATTAAAGTGAATGACAAATACAAGGAAAAGGAGGAAAAATTAGGATTTTTTTTTTTTTTTTTATTGTCAGGTACTTGCACTACCAGTTAAACCATACAGTTTTATTAGAAAGTGAAGACAAGTGAACAGATATGATGTTGGGTGGGGTGGGAAGAGGGAGGGTGAAAGAGAAACAGGTAAAGGGTCACGAAAATCAACTACAATGTATGTTGAGAAGTTAAAATAAAAAAATAAAAAATAAAAATAAAAATCCTGAAAAAAAAAGTGAACTTTCATCAGTTGTACATGTACATTGCAAACTTCAGGGCAACCACTTTAAAAAGTAAAAAAAGAAATATAATTTATATACTAAGAAAGGAGAAAAAACAGAATCATGTACATGTAAATTGCTCAAGTAAAACCACAAAAGGTTGAAAACTGCAGAAGAGGAAAATTGGAACAAAGTATAAAGACAACAAATAGAAAATAGTAAGAATTACAGCAAATATTAATCCAACTATATTAATAAACTCTTTAAATGCCATTTCTTTGAATACACCAATTAAAATACAGATTGTCAGAGTAGTTCAAACAACAAGATCCAAGTATATGTTGTAAGTTGTCTACAAGAAACCCACTTTAAATATAAAGACATATATAGATTAAAAGCAAAGGGATGAAAAAAGATGTACCATTCAAAAATAATTCAAAGAAAGCAGGAGTGGCTATCTCAGAACGAGCAAACTTCAGAGCAACAAACATTATCAGAGATAAAGAGAAGCTGCACATAATGACAAAGGGGTCAATACTCCTAAAATACAAAAAGGACAAAAAAGCAGTGCTGAAAAGGAGTATCAAAATAACTGAAGCAAAAACTAATAGACCTGCAAGGAGAAATAGATGAATCCACTACAATGGTAGGAGACATTAACACCCCTCTATCAGAAACAAACAGATGCATCAGGCAGAAAATCAGTGGAAATATAGTTATACTCGATAGCATCATCAATCAACTGGGTATAACTGACATCTATAGACTACTTGATCCAGTAACAGCAAATTACACATTCTTCTCAAACTCAAATGAAACATTCACCAAGATAGACTACATTTGGGGCCATAAAACACACCTTAAAAATTCAAAAGGAAGGAAATCATACAACGTCTACTCAGATCACAAAGGAATTAAATTAGAAATCAATAACAGAAAGATAGCTGGAAAACTCCAAAACACTTGGAGACTAAAAAACACACTTCTAAATAATGCATAGGCCAAAGAAGAAATCTCAGGATAAATTTTAAAATACTTTAAACTAAATAAAAATGTAAATACAACTTATCAAAATGTACGGGATGCAGTGAAAGCAGTGCTTACAGGAAAATTTATAGCATTAAATATGTATACTAAAAAAGAAGAAAGATCTAAAACCAATAATCTAAGCTTATACCTTAGGAAACTTGAAAAAGAAGAGCACATTAAATCCAAAGTAAACAGAAGAAAAGAAATACCAAAAATTAGAGCTGAAATCAATAAAATTGTAAACAGGAAATCAATAAAGAAAATCAACAATACCAAAAGCTGATTTGGGGGAAAAAATCAATAAAATTAATAAGCCTCTAGCCAGGCTAATTAAGAAAAAGAGGGAAAAACCACAGTTTACTAATACAACAATTGAAACAGGGAACATCAGTATGGATTTCACGGACAGTGAGAGGATAAAAAAGAATACTTTGAATAACTCTATGCCCACACACTTGATAACCTAGATAAAACAGTTCAATACCTTAAAGGACAGAATCTGTCAAAACTCTTAAACAGATCTAATTTATGAATAGATCTATCTATTTGTTTAATAGACATAGACCTGAATTGATATAGACCTAATTTAATATATCTATTAAATGGACCTCTCCAGGTGTCTATCTATTAATGATATTGAGTTTATAATTACTAACCTTCTAAAACAGAAAGCACCAGGCCCAGATGGGTTCACTAGTGAATTCTACCAAACATTTAAGAAAGATATTATACCAATTCTCTGCAATCGTTTTGGGAAGATAGAAGCAGAGGGAATACCTCCTAATTCATTTTATGAGGCCAATATAACCCTAATAATAAAACCAGACAAAGATATTATGAAAAAAGAAAACTACAGATCAATATCTCTTATGAATATAGATGTAAAAACCCTCCACAAAATCTTATCAAATTGAATTAAACATGTATAAAAAATATTACATAGCATAATCAAGTGGGATTTATCCCTGATATGCAAGGTTGGTTCAACACTTGAAAATTAATGTAATCAACCATATCAACAGGCTAAGGTAGGAAAAGCATTGACAAAATATATCACCCATTAATGATTAAAAATTCAGTAAAACAGAGACAGGAGGGAATTTGTTCAGATTGATAAACACATCTACAACCCCCCTGCAGCTAACATTAGAATGGTAAGAAGTGAAAATTTTCCACTAAGATTAGGAACAACATAAGGATGTTCCTTCTCTCTCATCACTGCTTTTCAACATTGTGTTGGAAGTACTACCCGATGCAATAAAACAAGAAAATAAAAGTTCACAGATTAGTAAAGAAGAAATAAAACTATCTTTGTTCACAGATTTTTCTATGTAGAAAATCTGAAAGAATGAAAAAAAAGACTCTTGGAGCTAATAAGCTATTATAGTAAGTTTGCAAGACAGAAGTTAATATACAAAAGTCAATTGCTTTCTTATATACCAGCAATTGAACAAGTGAAATATGAAATTAAAAATATTGTTATTTATATTAGCACCCCTAAAACTGAAATACTTAGGCATTTACCTAACAAAATATGTACAATATATTTTGTATTTATTTATAACCTATCAAAATATATACAAAATACCTAACCAAATACGTAAAAGATATCAAAGAAGGACTAAATAAATGGAGAGATAATCTATATTCATGGATAGGAAGAGTCCAATATTGTTAAGATGTCAGTTCTTCTCAAATTAGTGTATAGATTGAACACTATCCCAGTCAAATTTTCAGCAGTTATTTTGTGGATATCAACAAATTGACTCTAAAATATATTGGAGAGACAAAGTACCCAGAGTAGCTAACTCAGTATTAAAGAGAATGACAAAGTTGGAGGACTGACACTACCTGACTTCAAGACTTACTATAAAGGTACAGAAATAAAGACAGTGTGATATTGGTAAAAGAACAGACAAATAGATTAGCAGAACAGAATAAAGATCCCAGAAATAGACCTACATAAAAAGAGTTTGCCAATTTTTGATAAAGAAGCAAAGATAATGCAATAGAGAAAACATAGTTTTTTCAACAAGTGGTTTGCCAATTTTTGATAAAGAAGCAAAGATAATACAATAGAGAAAACATAGTTTTTTCAACAAGTGGTGCTGGAACAACTGGGCATCCATATGCTAAAAAAAAAAAAAAAAAAAAAAAAAAAAAAGAACCTAGACAGACCTTATACTCTTCAAAAAGACTAACTCAAAATGGATCAAAAACTTAAAAGTAAAACACAAAACTGTAAAATTCTGACAAGGTAACATATGACAAAACCTAGATGACCTTGGATATGGTAATAACTTTTTAGATACAACACTAAAGACATGATTCATGAAGAAAATAATTGATGATATGAACTTCTTTAAGACTAAAATCTTCTGATTTGAGAAAGACAATGTGAAAAGAATAAGAAGCCAAGCCACAGACTGAGAGAAAATATGTGAAAAAGACATAGTTTGTAAAGGACTATTATCCAAAATATACAAAGAACTCTTGAAACTCATAAAAAGAAAAAAAAAATGGAACAACCTGATTAAAAAATGGGGAAAAGACTTGGACACTTCCCTGAAGAAAATGTGTAAGATTAACAAGTAAGCATAACAAACAATGCTTAATATCATATGTCATTTAGAGGACTGCAAATTAAAACAACAAGATACCACTACATGTGCATTAGAATGACCAAAGCTGAAAACACAAACAACAAATGATGGCAAGGGTGTGGAGTAACAGGAATGCTCATTCATTGCTGGTGGGAATGCAAAACAGTAACACACTTTGGAATATGATTTGGTAGTTTCTTACAAAACTAAACAAACTCTTACCATATGATTCAACAATCATGCTCCTTGGCATTTACCCAAAGGAGCTGAAAACTTATGTTGACACAATAACTTGCACACATTTCTATATCAACTTTATTCCTAATTGCCAAAACTTGAAAGCAACCTAAACTTGAAAGATGTCCTTTGGTAGGTAAATGGATAAATATATTGTGGTACAACCAGACCATGAAATATTATTCAGCATTAAAAAGAAATGAGCTATCAAGCCATAAAAGACATGAAGGAAACTTAAATGCATATTACAAAAGTGAAACAAGCTGATCTGAAAAGGCTACACACTGTATGATTCCAAATATATGACATTCTGGAGAAGGTAAAGCTATGGAGACAGTGAAAAGATTAGTGATTGCCAGGGACTGGGGTTTCAGAGGGATGAATAGGCAGAGCAGAGGAGATTTTTACAATAGTAAACTATTTTTTACGACATTACAATAGTGGAAATATGGCACTATACATTTGTCTAAATCCATAGAGTATATAATACCAAGAATGAAACTTGAGGTTCATTTAGACTTTGGGTGACAATGAGCCAGTGAAGGTTCATCAACTGTAACAAATGTACCACTGTGGTCCAGGATGTCTGTCAATAGTGAGGTCATTGTACATGTGTGGGCTCTGCAGATATATAGGAACACTCTTTACTTAACCCTCAATTTTGCTGTGTACCGAAAATTGCTCTATAAAATAGTTTATTTATTAATAAAAAAGAAAGAAAAAGAAAAGAGCAAAATAATTTGTCGATTGCAAGTTTTGACACATTTTATTTAATAGACATATGGTGGTTTTGAGGAATAACTGAGCTTTTTCTGTTCAACATCCAATGATATGCTTTGATATCAACTGCTTCCATGAATCCCTGTCATAAACTAGTAGAATAATCATAAAACTTAGTTGCATTGGAAGTTGAAGATGTCCTTTTCTTTCCAAAGCATATTCGAATATACATTTGTCTGTGCTAAAATTGGTTCCTCGATTTAAAATAACTTAGTATAAGTAAAAGAACTGTTTTAATCTTGCCAATTTGTAATAGTATATCATATATCAGGTGGTAACAATAAAAGTTTTATGTTTCATCCTGGGTTCTTTCCATAGTCATTTCCAGACAGGACCCACAGCATACATCCTACATGTCATTTGTGAAAGGAAAAACTTTCTGTATTCTTTCTGGGGCCTTCTCATCTCCTGCCAGGCTAGCGAACAAGATGAGTTTCTTTTTATAACGACAAGGCACAGAGATAATTTATCAACTGGAGAGCACAAACAATCCTTTATTCAGCAGAATGACAAAAGGTTATTTAGCTTCTGGCATCTACTATCGTTCTTGTAAGAACCAGGCCCAAGGGCCAATACAATAATTAATAAATTTCAAACATCTGGGCAGTAAAACAACTTTTTATGAATGTTAAACAATGCCAGTGGCAAATGAAAACCTCCCCTTCTCGTATTTATCTATCTGAACCCTTCACTGCAGAGCCAAATTCACCTGTGTTCTGGCTATAAAATGGGGATAGTGATGACATACTAGGAAGATATTATGCAATTTGAGAAATTCATATTACTAAGTGTCATTTAATCATATAGACAGTGATGATATCACCCATTGAGCCTAATGGAGAGTAACCCTTGCCAAGAGGAGAGTATATAAGTTAAATGGCAGGTGAGTGATATCAATCATCACACTGAATAAAGAAGCCAAATTTTAAAATAAGAGTTAGAGTCTCAGTTTCTCTAATTGTCTTTCAGAAGCCTTTTTTTCTGTTTTCATTAAAAAATAATAATAATAATTGTGTTATGTGGTTATGGTTTGCATAAATTAAAAAAAAATGACTAATATACACTGAATGTGTCCCTCCCAAATTCATGTGTTGAAAGCTAATTCCCAGTGTGATGGTATTTAGGGGTGAGGGCTTTGTGAGGTGATTAGATCATGAGAGTGGAGCCCTCATGAATGAGATTAGTTCATTTACAAAGGAGATCCCAGAGAGCTCCCTCACTCCTTTCACCATGTGAGGACACAGCAAGAAAAAGTCCATCTGTGAACCAGGAAGTGGGCCTTCACCAGACACTAAATCTGACAGCCCCTTGATCTTGGACTTCTCAGCCTCCAGAACTGTGAGACATAAATTTTTATTGTTTATAGGTCATCCAGTCTATGGTAGTTTTTTATAGCAGCCTGAACTTAGATGATGACTTTCAAGAATCCTAAAAGCCTTCTTAAACTCAGAAGCATCAAATCTTAGAGTCAAATTTAGCAGGTCATGCAGTCTGAGCCTCTACATCTTCCTTAGATTTCCTAACACAAAACAGTATACAATTTTGACTGTAATTGTCTGAATTAGACAATACATACTATTAGAACTTATGAGGAGAAATAAATGTAGGCTAAAGTATTAGAGAAATTTTATGAGATAGTATAAACTACACAAAACGGAAGTCCTATGTAGAGCACATTGCAATTTATGAAAGTATCAATAGGTGAAAATTGAAAACAACACATCTTGGAATAAAAAGTGGTTGTATCTAACGGAATTAAAATAGATTTGAAAATGGAAAATTCGCTTGAATGTATGAGTCCTCCCTTTGTTATTTAATTAATGTGTCTGGCTGTGAGAAACACCCCTTCTCCACTTTGATTGGTATCCATCATTAGATTTTTACACAGAAGTTACATTTTGGGATGAGATTATTCTGAATTTATTAATTTTGAAGACCAGTGATAGTAAGCTTGCAATTGTCTGAGACAAGCAGGAAACTCAACAATGAGAAGTATTTTCCAAAATGGGGTGTGTATGCTCAGAGTACTGACGGATGATGTGTAAGATAGCAAAAAAATATATAGGAAATTTTTCTATTAACTTGCTAATCTCATATTTTTGTATTATTTAAGTTTTACTTTACATAGCTGTAAACTATCATAGTGTAGTAAAATATATGTATATAAGTTATAGCAAAAATGCATATTTAGATGTGTCCCCTCAAACATGTTTTATCGATGGGGTGTGTGATCAAAAGGGCTTGGAGAGCAATGTTTTAGAGCAACAAGGCTCAGTAATGTGTACTATCTAGTAAAGTTCTGAGTTATGAGATAAAAAATCCAGACTATGAGTTGGAAGAATCATTCCTTCCTTCATTTCTTCATCCAACAAATTTAAATGAGATTATTAGAAATTAACAGTATTTGGTTATTTCCGATCCTAGACAAACAGCAATTTATGTGGTTCAGTCTAATATTTACAAAGTATCTTTTATAGGCAAGGATCATGTTATCTGTCACTAGGATCACAAAGATAATGTAGGTTTATAAAATTTGTACAAAAATAATACAGTAAACTTCTATGATACTGAAAAACAGAAGGAGAGAATGTGGAGGAATGGCTAAATTCTTATATTTTTTGTTGATTTCTTCTCTGTATTTGGCCACATGATTTACCATTTTGTGCATAATTTTCTAGTACTGAAGAAAATTAATACTTTGCTCAAACCCAACAATCAGAAAAGAGAAATGGGGCACTTACTAAAGTTCCACCATCACAAAATGGCACTGGCTTCAGTAACAGAGCTAATGGATATGTGAGAGCTTTAAACAGACACCGTGAAACACAGGTTAATTAAAACCTTTTCTCTGTTTGATTTCTAAACATGCTCCTAATCAAGACTAGAAAACACTCTAAACTTCCTACAGAAAAGTAAGCTCTATAATAAAAATAAATGTCTTTTTCTAAGCCATTCAAAATCTGTTGATTTGTTCTCATAAAAGCAAAACAAAACTTTCAGATTCAGTTAATCGGTTTTGTCCAAAATGGCAAACATGGTGGCAAGAATAGGAAATTATTAGCCTATCCATGTGTAGCAATGTGAAACTTTGTTTCTGTTGACTAGATAGATGACCTCAGAGTTATACAAAACCATTGAAATGAAAGCTATACGATAGTACTTCAAAAAGTTCATGAAAAAATAGAATTAAAAGACAATATGAATCTTTCCATGAACTTCTGGAAATATGCTTGTATTTATTTGTAGTAATCATCTAGTTATAACTCTAAAATGTTAGTGATTTCTAGAAGACTCTTCAGCTAACAGCAACTTCCTTGTTCTCTGATTTGACTTCATATTGCTCCATGAAGAAAAGCAAATGTATGAGGATGCTTCATATGCATTCTCACCTAGAATTTAAAGTTTAAAAATTTTTATCTGTCATACTTGAACACAAAAAGTCCATCCATAATAACAATCATATTATTCATGGACTATTAATTGAATGCTAGCTCCTGCAACCCAAAATCCCACCCCCTTCCTCAAAGATCCCTCATGAAACACATTTTTCTTTCCACATCAGATTCAGCACTGCCCCTCGGCCCACTTGCCACAGCTCTCATGTCCTTTTGCTCTGTAGGGATTAGGTTTCTGTATGTCTCTGCCTCAGTAGGTTAGAGACTAGTGCAGGTCCATTCCTTATTCACTTCTGTCACTCTATAGAACCTAAAATCATTTTGCAGATTTGTCGTGGAATAAATGTTTCTTGATTGAAACTGTGAAATACAAATGAAGAAATAAATAGCTTACAACAAATAATAGCAGAAAAACAAACAAGCAAAAGCTCTCCTTCACTAGAGGCACACAGATAAATCCTAGGAGAGAATAATGATGAAATAACACTATAATCATAATGCATCAGACCTGGAAGACATTTACATCCACTTTACATTTTGATTCTCTAAGTGAAGAATTTAACTTGCTACATTGCTCCATATGGAAATTCCTGTTACGGTTGAATGTGATTCCTATCAAATCTATTCCTGTGACTAAAAACTCTGTTCTGTGAACCAAAGCATATTCCATGTGCTTATCTCCTTCAAATCATTGGTCATTTGAACATTGAAATTAGATATTTCCCACAGTTTATAAGCAAAGCTGTTCTCCTAAGATTATTTTGATGAAAAACACATCAATACAATCAATTCATAGTCTAGAGAAAAAGTAATCATACAGTAATATCTTGAAAATTTAAAACACGTACTACATGAATCTTTTATTTACACATGAGGCATAATTTCTGATGTTCTCAAATTTACCTAAGAATTTTGGCACCGTTGTTACCTAGCTGAGCCATTTAGTTATATATCCTGACTTATTGCTTGCTAATGAAAAAAAAAAAAAATATATATATATATATATGAAAAATCCATAAATATAGAAATACTGTTTAAATACATTTTTGGTAGGAAAAATGTGACTGAAAATAAAAAGGCAAATTCATAAAGACGGGGTAATAGGAATTGTGGCATGACAAAAGCATCAAATGGGATGAAAATTGCTTTTAAAATTTTTATTCAAAATACCTCAATGTTGAAAACATCAAGATTTGTTATACATATACTTATTTTTATAACAACATGTTTTGGCTTACCCAGAGCTGAACAGGTTATGTTAGAATTTTACTTAGTGCCTTACTGGGGGACTCAGGGAAGTTATAACTATGAGAGAATATTAAATGAACCTTCTGTCCCAAAATATTCTTAAATATAGACTCTGTGGGAAAGAAATTTGAACCTGTTCCAGAAGTACCATCTTTCTGACGGACTTGCAGTGATGTAACTACGAAGTGAGAATGTGGAAGACATCCAGACTCTCAAGGAAAATTGTTGGGTTGTGAGTGAAATGATGCCTGGTAGAAATGGGCTGGTTGAGCTGGAGCAGCAGAGTCAGGATGTCAGAAGGAGCAGAGTCCAGGCATAGAGTTTGGGCTGCGCTCGATCTCTCTAGGAACCATCCTGTTTCCTTCAACTCCACACTGTGGCCATCAGACATGGAGAGGAGAGTTTGATATGATTGGAGAACTTATTCCTGGGGGAGATAACTGAAATGCTGTGGATTTCTCTCTTACTGAGCAGGACAGGAACACTAGGTTGTACAACTCAGGGGAAACTGGCAAGTGTCCCAGAGAACCAGTGCACAGAGGAGCAGAGAGAAGCAGGAGGAGAGGAACTATAGAGCAATAAACACTTCCATAGGAAAAATCATGGACCCCTACCCCATCTCACTATCTCCTGGCTCTCCTAAAGATATCGTGATGTTTTCTTAAATGTATAACCTGGAGAGCCCAGGGGACATTGAGCATTACAGAGAAAACCATCCCTGGATTACATTTGCTTTTTCACAGTAGTGCTCATCATATCAAACAAGACCAAGCAGAACAGAAAAGGAGAAAATGCTGAACAACATAAAATAACCCAAGGCACGATAGGGTCTATAAGAACAAAATAATCACACGCATCATAATATAGTTCATCAGTTCATTGATCAAATAGAAGGGACACATGCATTGGTAACCCTGGCTGTAAAACAAAAGGACTGCTAATCATAAACTAAAAATTCTGAAACAAAATTACAAAGAGAGGAAGAAAAAGACAAGGCAAAAATAAGAAAGGAGATACAAGTTACAAGTGCTCTATGCTAGCCACTAAAAGTAGACAGAAGAACACTAAAGTAGATCTTCTGTATAGTAAAAAACACTAAGTATTCAGTTGTCCTAAAGACAGAATTTTACGACACACTAATACTATCACTACCATTTACTAGATACCTGATATGTACCTCTCAATGTACGTCGACTATTTCATTCAATTAATGAGATAGAGTGAGGTAGTATTAACACCCTCTTCTTACAGTTGAGTAAGCTGAGCTGTGGTTAAATAAATTGCCCGTGGTCACAAAAATGCATGCTAAACAGAAGAGCCAGAAATCAACCCCAGACAGGTTGCTTCAAATCCAATGTCCTCTGCAATACCAACCTGTGCTCTTATTTTTGGGTAATTTAACAAGTGTCAGAAAAAGTGGACCATAATTAACATTATAACATTAATACTTATGGTGATGATTAAATCATTTTTAGAATGCAGGCAGGAGCATACATATATGCACACACATACACCCCCACTGTTTAGGAAAGCAAGGAAAGATGTACTTCAGTTAAAAATAATTTCATCAATACAACATGTGAAATAAGACTTCTGCACTTACATAAATAATCAGCAATCACCTGAAAAATTCACTAGAACAAGGGTTAATTGCTAATTTGTTCCATGGTGTAGATACTAAATGGAATCATAATCATTTCAATAGCAACTGTAGAATTCAAATATATTAACTTATATGGGGGGGGTGTTAGCAATGACCATAATAAATGAAAATTGTTCAAACAGCAACTAAACAATCCAGTTAAGAAGACAAATCTAATGGTCCTCTCGTTTTTCACTTTAATTGGATCAATTTTACTGTCCCTTAACCACTGTGAAAAGATTCTTCACCAACTCCTCAACTCTGTGTGACAAAATGATAAAGATGCTTCTTGGATCTTCCTTCTATCCAGAAGCATAGAGTTGTGTGGCTCAGAATAGAGTGAGCCTGAGGTTAATTCTTCCTCATTATCATCGAACATATATTTATTCCCTACAGCGGAAGTGAAAAATTTAATCCAAAAGGATTACTTTCTCGCAGAGAAGTGTGAAGTAGCAAGTATTCAGGGCCCCGGCTCTACTTCAAAATCTCAGTTTCAGCCCCAAGTGAGAAGGGTTTGGGTGCAAACTGGGATAGGAATGAAAAAAATATTGCATATTAAAGCAAGAAGCTTGCAAAACCATTTGAAAAACCAATGTTTTACATCTGAATTTGAATGTATAACCTGTGTCATTTTTTTTCATTTTGACCTTTCTTTCAGAAAGTAGAGCCTCCTCCTTAGTTTTTCGGAATTAATACCAAACACAAGATTGACACAACTTAAAAAAAAATGTATCACGCAGGGATTCTTTACCTTTTTCGTGATATGGATCTCTTGGCAATCTGGTAAAACCAAGGTCCTTTTCCCAAAATAATGTAAAAACAAAACAAAACAATATAGAATTCCAAAGGAATCAATCATACTGTTATCAATATTATAAATAAATCAAATTTGTAATATGGTAATTTATGTGCCTATTAGCACATTTAGTAACAAAACAGTAGCAGGTCTATCAACTACTATAATTTTAAAGTAGAACTGACTGAAATGATATTTCAAAATGTCTTCAACAACTGTAAAATGATGAAATGTTTGTGATTTCTATAAGCAATGAAGTCACAATTACAGCTAGTGTTAGTGTGGTGGGTTGCCTAAATTCACAATAAAGGGAAATGCAACAATTCAGTAGATAATGATGAATTTGCCCATGAAAACCTGAGAGCTAAAAAAACAAAACAAAATAAACAACAAAAAAACACTGAAATATTATAATGAAAAAATCAGTTAAATATAAGATTTGCAGAAAGTTGTATTCCACCTCGTTTTGTTAAAATCTGAAATATAGACTCTGACAGGAAGAAATATCCTAGATATAAAATGGTAACCATCAGCTTTCATATGTTGACCTCTAAGCATTCCAAGTTTTCTTCTCTTGTATGTTTTCAAGAAAATAGAAAAATCCCTTTGCCAAAGCAAAAGGTAACAAACAACATTTTGATAACTAAAGTGGACAAGCTCTACTTCTTGTATAGTTAATAATCTGGTCAGGGTTCAAGGCTTATCAGGAACATTAGGTAAAAACTTTACCTTTATTTTTAATTATATTCGCTGATTTATTTATAAATATTTTACCTACTATGTGCCAGTAGTTTTAGAAATACCTATCAGTTATCATTAAAATTGTTACTTGTTCCTTTGATCATTCATTGAATACACATACATGAAACTTCTGTCATGGGCAAGGTACTATCTGGGTGTTGTGTGTAGTGAGCAATACAAATATAGTTCTTTATCATGGAGCACATATTATAGCAGGTCAGAAAGACTTCAAACAAGTAGTTATTTAAATCATTATTAATAATTGTGCTAAATTCAGCAATAGAGAGGAACAGGTTGCCAATGAGACTTCATAACAAGAGATTCCTGAATGAATAGGGAAATCTTCTGAGCAAGTAACATTTTCACTGAGATTTGAAGAATATGTAGTTTAGTGAATATGTAGTTTAGATGAAGGGAGATGATATAGGGTATAATGGGTCAGAGAACATTCAAGATGGAGAAATTGGAACGTGCCAAAGTTCTGAGACAGAAAGAAGTTGGTACATTGAAAGACACTTAGCAGAATGGTACAGAATAGAGCTGGAGAGGTAGCAGAGGTTAAATTCTGCAGGACGACATGGGCTATATTAAACATGGGATCATTACCTTAAGAATTATAGGAAGCCAATGCAGAGTTTTAGGTAAGGTAGTGGTGTGATAGATCTATGTTCCT
Source organism: Cynocephalus volans (assembly GCF_027409185.1). Taxonomy (NCBI): domain Eukaryota; kingdom Metazoa; phylum Chordata; class Mammalia; order Dermoptera; family Cynocephalidae; genus Cynocephalus; species Cynocephalus volans. The sequence continues at coordinate 98,212,069 of NC_084460.1, read as the reverse complement.
AAAAGTTCACTTTGGCTGCAATGTGGCAGCTATATCAGACGCAGGGAGCTCAGACAGCATCTGCCAATACACTAACCCAGGCAATAGATGAAAGTGACTTGAATTCAGGGTATGGCAGTAGAAACTAGCAATAGGAAAATTCACATCAGATTCATAAATTAAAAGCAATAAATAGATCAAGGGGATGAAAAAGAGGTAGGCATTCAGGGTGACTCTGTTTCCTCACTCAAGCAATGGCTGAAGAGGGATGCCATTTATTTTGACACAGAATAGAAGAAAAAGTCCTGATATGACAGAATATGTGTGTGTGTGAGGGGAAGAAAAGGGGATAATTTGTTCAGTTATAGACTTGTTAAACTTGAGGCATCTGCAAAACATCCAACTTGAGATGATAAGCGGGCTCTAGGTACTCTGGGTCTGCTGTTCAGAAATGGGGCCTTGACTATAAATATCTACATAGGAGTCATCGGTCTTGAGGAACATGGACTCTAGATAGCCAGACTTAACAGCACAAGCCTGCAGGGAATTCTGAAAGAAGAAATGAGACTGGTAGGCAGAAAAGATAAGGGAAATAGGAAGTGGTCAGTGGAGGTCAACTGTTGCTGAGAAATCAACAATGAAGAGACTGAAGATGATGTTTGGTGACATCGAGTTCTGAGAAAATCCATTTTGGTGCAGAATTAATTCATGTGAAGCCAGATTGAGTGGGTTGAAGAATGAAGCAGAAAGAGGCCATGGAAATCTTGGGTGTAAACAAATGTTTCTTAACCTTGAACTGTGAATGGCAGGAGATCAGTGTGGAGAGAGGATGTGAGGTCAAGCGATTTTAAGGGTCCTCATACGATCAGATCATTTGAACAGCAAGATATCTACTTTACAAACTCTATTTTTCCTCTTTTTAGATCAGATTTTGAATTATTGAACTTGACAAAAAAAGGTAAGTTTGAAGTAATTTTAATGTAAGGAAAATCAAACATTAATTATTTTCTGGAAATGCTGAAGCACACATATGAGCTATCTATCAGTATGAGAATCTCTGAATGTATTCCACACATTTCTTCATGAATTTCCCAAATGCTTTATATGTATGTTGAATCTAATGTATAAATAAGCAAGCACAAGGATTACACTCTATAACTAGAAATAACATTCCCCATAGTCTACAGATGAAATTTCTGGAGTGAAGTAAAAAGTGTGCCCACAGTGGTCCAAAGAAACAGAAGCAAAGGTAGATACTGCACAGACCATCGACAGTCGTCTAGATCTTCTGTAAACAGGAATTAATGGCAACTAAAGTTGATTATGTTTCTTATCAACAAGATTAATTGGTAATTTATGAAACACATGTGCCATTATAGACCTCCTAATTACCACATTTCTGATGTTGCTATTTTCCTATTTTGCTGCCAGTAACTCCTGTGTTATTTCTTCTCTTTAGTGAGCAAAGGAAACAAAGTGCTTTTAATGGAGGATAATGAGAGAAAAAGAAAGAAACCCAGTCGGGGTTCCCTTCTAGATATGTATTCAGAATTTCCCATGAGAGATATCATAAAGTGAAAATTACCAACAAGTATCAGATTTACAGTGCTGCACCATGTAGCACCTTTGGAAATGGCATTGAGTCTTTTAGGATAATTAGAGACTGGTAAACTAACAAATTAATAAACTATCCCCAGGTGGCCTCAAAAAGATAATATGGTGCCTACAAAGTGACAAGCATTCCCAGGGAGAACTGCAGGCACTAGGAAGGTCTGATTCTATAACAGCTTAGTAAGCCAAATTTATCAACAACCTTAAAATAAAAGTGAAAACAAATGGTTTAATTTAAAAAGTAAAATCTTTTACAAATGATTTTATATAAAAACATATTTATAGAAATCTTTCTCATGGACAATTCATTTTTATAAATTATCAGATGACAAGAATAAGTCTTTGCACATTCTCTCATGCTGTTCAATATTTGGCTTGAAGCCCAGAAGAGGGTCATGCCTTTATAATGATGGAAAATACAAATATAAAATAGCCAAGGGGTTTAGAAAGTGCTGCTGAACACTGAGAAAATGAGGTTCCTGCACTGCTTTGCACACAGTAGGCACTCAGCAAATATATGTCAATGGTTCTGCTCAGTTTGTTGCCATACTGCTTAATTCCTATAAATTTACTTAGTAGACTTTAACTAAGATTCTAAGTATCCAAGTCACTGTATATGGAATTTAATAGTTGTGAAGTCTCAGGTTAGTCATTTCGTGTCTTTAAGTGTATGTTTCCTCATTTGTAAAATAGGATACGTAGCTTGTAAAATAGGATTAAATAAATACAGTCATACATTCTGAGAAATTTGCTGTTAGGTAATTTCATTGTTATGTGAACACCATAGAGTGTCCTACACAAACCTAGAGGGTATAGCCTACTACACCCCTAGGCTATATGGTATAGCATTATAATCTTATGGGACCACCATCCCATATGCAGTCTATTGTTGACAGAAACATCGTTGTGCAGTGAATGGCTATAAATATTTTTCAAGTTAATTGTGAGGAGCAAAGGAGATACTATGCATAAGTTTTTATAAGTTGAAAAAGGTCTATAAAATTATATATATAATTTATAAATACAATGTAATTCATACATAATTCAACTTTACTATGTAAGTACGATGAACAGCAATTTAAATAGAAGTTGGTATCAAGACTTAGAAGTGCATTTTAGCTTCTATTGCTAGTCTGATCATTGCTTTCTCTAAATATTTTAACATGAAATACCTTTGTGAAGGTCATATAAGAACTTATAAATACTTTGGGGGAAGAGACTGTCAATTAAAATTCAGTGATGTGTGGCATTTGCTATTTCTCTTTCCTAGTTGTTCTGCACTTAATATTTATATGCTGAACCAAATTATTAATACCTGTCCTGCAGGTGACAAATTTCATAGACAAAAGAAACCCAACATGTACTTTTCAGTATGAAGAATAAACGTAAGTATCTGGCAAAACGTACATACATTCATTCACACATGTACACACATAAATGAACTTGAAACATATGTGTGCACATGAAGAAAATATTAGTTAAAAAGCCATATATTTATCTTGTTAAAAACAGAATAATGGCATCATCAGAGTAGTAGCTCATATTCTCTGGAAGCATTTATTAAATACATAGCTTGACATGGCACAAACCTCAAATCAACTTAATCTGTGTCATCCAAGAGTTCACACATGAATAAAGGTATCACATTTCACTGAAATTACTCCTTTAGACCTGAAGATTTATTTATATACTTTAGAGATTTGAGGACTGAAGATCCTCTCTTCCTAAGTCTCTAGGAAAATTGCCAAGAATTAGAATTTAATGTTCATGGCCAAAAAAAATTAAGAATCACTTCTGAACACTGCAAAATAGAAATATCCACTCTTGATAACAGAGTTTGATTGCTGTCAAAATGAACTACTTACCACTTGAAATGCCTAAACTTGCAAAAATATTCGGAGAAAAAATTATTACACTGTGTCGTAAAATATAAAACCATCAGTGCCTAGTGATCTCAAAGTCTAGGTCATGTCAAGTATTATCAAACCAAGCATGAATGAGAGTAGACCGTGTTAGGATCCATCAAGGGCTTGAAAACTGTGGGTACTCAGACACACGGTCTTATTGGACATGACTGTACCAAGGTATGTGGGTGCCCTGAGCAAGCTTATAACTTGTAACCTTTTCAACCGATATTCTTTAAATGATTATTCAATCTTTATTTAATAAGCAAGGAAGAAACCAACTTTCTTTTGATAAAAATGTTCTGTCTATGTCTATTCTTTAAATTATATAATAGAATGCATTGAACATAAAAATAAAACTTTAATATATATGGAATTATCTACCATTTCACGTTTTTCTCCATCTCTTAAAACTTAATAAAATCTTCTACTTACAATCACTAATAATAGTGGCAACATAAATGGCATATAGCAAAAAAAATTTTGATAAAGGAGAACTTCTAACTGGGAAGTAAGTAAGGAAAGTCTTCTTCAAATTTGGGCTTTAGGTTTTGGTTTTGTTCAGTCATTTGTTTATTTTTAAAATTTGCCTAGATTCTGACAATGTAATAATTACTGGAAGATGTGGATGTCTGAAAGAAAGTCTTCAGAGGTCATCTAATTACCTATTTATACCTCTGAAATATCTTAAGAATTAAACAAACCTGGAGGATGTCAGCTTGGAAGGTACAGATATATAGTCCTGAGGTCACCATAAAAAACCAGCAGATATTTTCTTAAGCATCTAGCGTGTGCCAAGCATCGTGTTAGGTGCTCGGGTAAACACCTGGTTTGTGCCTTCAAGAAACTCACAGTATAGTAAAGATTAGGGAGAATTGCTCAAGTGATACTATTACGTATTCTGAGTATTGTGATCTGGGAAGTATAAGCCCAGGATGTCTTGGCAGCTTGTAGCAAGGGATTAAACCCACCCCAAGGAGTTAGAGAAGGCCTCTCTGTGGAAATAAAGCTATTTAAAAGAATAATCTTACGCTGCTTTGGGGAGGATTTGTTTAGGGAAAAACTGGCATTCAACACCCCACAGGTGGGAGTGTAAATTAATACAAATTTGACAGGAAGCAAGTTGTAATCATAGCTAAAGCCCTATAAAAAGTGCCCATCTTTTGAACAACAAAGAAATTTTTATTATGACAATTGCCAGATAAATTCAGGTATATACGTGTGTGTATATGTGTGTGTGTATATATAAATATAAATATATATATCTATATAGAGAGAGAGAGCGACAGATTCATTACATTATTGTTATTATTGTTTATGTAGATTACTTTTCTATACACCATAAAATTTAAAAAGTGCCACAACCAATAAAGGTAATTATTCTAAAGCAAACATTAAAAATAGCCTAGGATACTTGGGCCTTGAATAAAGATATTTTTTCTAATGCTAACATTCATTTTAAGACTGAGTTTTAATAGAATATCAATTTGAAAATTGTCAAAAGGTTGACCAGTTGTCATTCAAGATTTTTCCAAATGTGAGGTCTGATTTAAAGACTTTTTTGTAGCTTGCAAATCACCTTGTGGCTAGCTAATAAATTTGTTGTTTTGTTTAACTGTACTTTAAACATTATGCTTTGAAATGATGTGTGTGTGTGTTTGTGTAATTTTAATCCCAGAATTTTTTAGAAAAAAGTGTCTAAAATTATCTTGTGAGCTGATACTACTGGTTTACTATGTATCTGTACAAGTTTAGGAGAGTACACAAATGAAGCTTTCTGTAGAAACAATGACAAAGTAAGTCAGAAAACAAAAATCCTTTGTCTAGAGAAAATGTAACCACGGTGTTTCATAGAGAAGAGTGCCCTCACATCAGTGCATAACTTTCTTTTCCTGACATTTTAGAAGAATTGGTATTCTTTAATAAAAAGATTAAAAATTAGAATAAGAAAATCGGAAAAAGCTTCTGGAAGAGTAACAGATACCCCAAGCTTCCTGGAGTTGGATTACGAAGGAATTTAACCGCTGCAGAAACTGGCCAGGTGAGAGCCTACCCCTGAGAAGCCTGTCCCACTGCCCCAGAGGTCCTGAGGGAGTGACAGGTAACTGGGCATCAGCAACACTCCCTGTCACCGTTGCAGACACCAGGGTGGAACAAGTGGACCATGACAGCCTCTGGCACAGCAACTGCTGCTATAAAGACAGTTTGCTGCCAAAACAGCAGCCACTGCTACCTCCTAGGTTTCCTGGTGACCACTCATCAGCAAAAACAGAAGGAGTGACACCGGTGGAGCCCAGGGAAAGAGGAAAGAAAAAAGAGAAAACCCATTTCAGAGTTACCTGTTCAAATCGAGGAGTACTAGTATACCCCAGTGAACCTAACAAAGTCAGGGTGAGCTACCACAGTGCCAACAGTCCTGTAACCCGTGGAAAATGCTCTGTAAGGCTGTCCTCCCTCCAAGCTTGTTTATCAAGTTCCACGCCTTCTTTAAAGAAGAGTGCCATGTGCAGGCAGAGATAAATCAAGCAGTAGCGTTGCCCAATGCCACCAACCCTGGACTCACCTTCCCGTGGGTCATCGGCAAAGGTTCCTGCGTAGGTGCCAACAAACCCTTTTGCAGCACTGTGGCAAATCTCACTGCCCCCAAAACCTGAAATAAGCGGACTCAAAACAAGCGGGCCGCAGGGGCAGCTGCGGTGGCCATCAGCTCCCTCTTGGGAGTTATTGGAGCGGGTACCGGGACCACTGGAATAGCCTTGGCACATCAACAGGTAGCTTCCCTTAGGGAGGCAGTGGACATAGATCTTGGCCACTTGGAGGTGCCTGTATCACATTTTAAAAAATCGCTAACATCATTTTTTGAAGTTGTTTTACAGAATCGACACAGACTAGACCTGTTGTTCTTACAGCAAGGAGGATTATGCACTGCCCTCAAAGAAGAGTGCTGCTTCTATGCCAACCACTTTGGAGTGGTCAAGGATTCCCTAGCTAAGCTTAGAGAAGGATTAGAAAAGCAAAAAAAAGAACGTGAAGCTAATAGTAATTGGTTCCAAAGCTGGCTTTTAAGGTCCCCATGGCTCACCACCCTGCTGTCCTCCCTGCCGGGCTCCCTAGCCATTTTCATCTTGGGGCCTTACACCATTCGCCAGGTTGTGTCCCTTACAAGGCACAACACCACTTCTCTCGTAATGCTCACCCAGGTGGTAGAGGAGGTGGCCCATAATGAAAGCCCTGACAGCCTTTGGGTCAATATGGCCCTTTAAAAAATCAACGCCAATCTGTAAGGCTCTGCCCCGCCCCCGCTTGGCTGGATAGTCAATGATGGGTAAGATTTCCAGAGGGAAACAACCTAAGACAGGCACAGCCACCAGAGGGAATGGAGGCGAGGCTGGGAAGGTTAGCCGCCTCTAGCTGCCTTATTAAAACAAAAACGGGGAGATGTCGGGCCTTAAAAACTAATGCCACCTTAAGTGACATTACAAGTGGATTCACATGGCAGCCTAAGACATTGCCGGGAGGAAGTAGGGTGGGAGTGTCTGCGGGAACCTTGCCTTAGCCCTTATTGGCCAAATACACACTTCCGCGCTGGTGAACACTGTGTGATTGAAATAGCTAGGCATTGAGACAGGATGCATGCTCTCATAACCTTTAAGCTGATTGGAGGATGTAAAACATCTCCCTTCCCCATTTGCCTTTAAAAGCAAGTGCTTGTGTGATAATAAACAGAACTGCTTGACAGAACCCCCGCCGCGTCTGAGTGTCCTTTAACCGGGCTGGTTGGGGCCAGCGGCTGTGCTCACCTCTCTTCACAGCTATCTTCCCCTGTCTCCTTCCGAAGGGACAGGAGGGAAAGAGGAATCTGGGCCATTCGCTCGCCCACCAAAAGGAACAAGGCTAGGGCTGTTCAGGTCGGCCAGCGGCAGACAGGACACTAAGTGTCTTAGGGAATAGGTCACAGAGACACTCTAACACAACTCCAACACCAAATTCAGCCAAAATACCTTCACAGAGACTACATTATGGCATCTAACTGGATCTAATACTAAAAAACCCCATTCAACCATCATAAAACACATCTGCAAAAGGAACCCCCTCTCTGCTAACCCCACTCCAGAGTAACTTATCTTCCAGATGTCTAAACACCAATGTAGAGATACAAGAAATACAAAAAAACAAGAAGATATGACACCACCAAAGGAATATAATAACTCTCAAGTACTAGATCCTATAAAACAGGAAGTCATTGAAATGATTGACAAGGAATTTCAAGCAACAATTCTAAGGAAACTAAACAAGATATAAGAAGACTCAGTTAGACAACACAATTAAATGAGAAAAAGTGTACAGGACCTGAAAGAGGAAATGTACAAAGAAATAAATGCCCTGGAAAAGGAACTAGCAGAGCTTGTGGAGCTAAAGGATTCATTCCACAAAATAAAAAACATAACACAGAGCTTAAACAGCAGGCTACAACAAGCAGAAGAGAGAATTTCTGATCTTGAAGATGGCCTGTTCAAAATAACACAGGTGGACAAAAAAGAAAGAATAACTTAAAAAATTGAAGAGAATCTAAGAGAGACAGCTGACAACCTTGAGTGATCAAATATCCAAATCATGGGTATTCCAGAAGGGGAGGAAAAAGGAAAAGGCGTTGAAAATATATTCAACTAAAAATAGCAGAAATCTTCCCAGCTATAGGGAAAGATACAGATCTTCAGACTCAGGAGGCGCAAAGATCCCCAAACATATTCAACCTAAAAAAGTCCTTTCCAAGACATGTTACAGTCAAACTGGCAAAATTCAAAGACAAAGAGAGAAGAATCTTAAAAGCTGCAAGACAGAAAAGTGAAGTCACCTATAAGTGATTCCTGATCAGACTAACATCAGACTTTTCAACAGAAACCCTAAAACCAAGAAGAGAATGGGATGATATATTCAAAATACTAAAGGACAAAAATTGCCAGCCAAGAATATTTTACCCAGCAAGGCTATCCTTCCAAAAGGAAGGACAAATAGTATGTTTCCAAAACAAAAACTACAGGAGTTCACTACCACATGACCAGCCTTACAAGAAATTCTGAAAGGAGTACTGTGTTTAGTACCTGAAAAACAGCCATCACTACCATGCATACTCAAGTAAAAACAAAACCCACAGGTAAAATAAAAATGCTAACAATAAAGAGAAAAGTTTATCTACCATCTCGAGGATCCAACAAACACAGAAGACAAATAGTAAATGAGAAAGAAAGCAGCAAAATATATTTAAAACATCCAAAAAAATCAATAAAATTCCTGGAGTAAATCAACACCATTCATTAAAAACTCTTAATGAAAAAGGATTAAATTCCCCACTCAAAAGACACAGACTGATTGATTGGATTAAAAAGATGGGCCCAACAATAAGCTGCCTTCAAGAGATTCACCTCACCTGTAAAGACACACATAGACTAAGAGTGAAAGGATGGAAAAAGATATACCATGCAAATTGAAACAAAACACGAGCTGGAGTAGCTATTCTTATATAAGATAAAATAGACTTTAAACCAAAAACCATTAAAAAAAATCATGAAGAAGTCCACTATATAATGATAAATGGATCATCCAGCAAGAAGATATAATAATCTTAGATATATACGCACCCAATGTCAGAGCAGCCAGATATATAAAGCAAACACTATTAGTCCAAAAGAAAGTGATAGACACTAATACCATAATAGTAGGGGACCTGAACACCACATTCTCAGAAGAATGGAAAGATGGCAAGTAAACAACCTAATGTAATACCTTAAAGATCTAGACAAACAAGAACAATCCAAACCCAAAGTTAGTAGACAGAAAGAAATAATTAATATCAAAGCAGAATTAAATGAAATAGAAACCCAGAAAATGATAAAGAATTAAACAAAAAGTTGGTTTTTCAAGAAGATAAATAAAATTGACAAGCCATTAGCAAAGCTAACTAAGAAAAGAAAAGAGAAGACACAAATAACAAAAATTAGAAATTAAAAAGGAGATATTACAACCAATACCCTGGAAATACAAGAAATCATTAGAGACTATTATAAACAACTATATGCCAATAAATTTGAAAATCTGGAGGAAATGGATAAACTTCTGAACACACACAAACTACCAAGACTGAACCAAGAAGACATAGAAAATCTGAACAGACCATTAAAAATCAAAGAGATTGAAGCTGTTATCAGCAGTCTCCCAACAAGGAAAAGCCCAGGACCAGATGGCTTCACAGAAGAATTCAACCAAACCTTCAAAGAAGAATTAATACCAATTCTCTACAAACTATTCCAAAAAATTGAAACTGAAGCCATTCTCTCTCATTCTCCTCTCATTCTATGAGGCAAAAATCACCCTGATACCAAACCTGATATCTTGTAGATAAAGATACAAGAAAAAAAGAAAACTATAGGCCAATATCCTTGATGAATATAGAGGCAAAAATCCTCAATAAAATACTAGCTAATAAAATACAGCAACACAAACATTAAGTTATACACCGTGACCAATTGGGATTCATCCAAGGGATGCAAGTGGTTCAACATATGCAAGTCAATAAATGTGATATATCACATCAATAAAATCAAAGAGAAAAACTATATGATCATCTCTATAGAGGCTGAAAAGGCATTTGGCAAAATTCAACATTTGTTCATGATAAAGACTCTTCAGAAATTAGGTATAGAAGGAAAGTATCTCAACACAATTAATGCCATATATGACAAATCCACTTCCAATATCATTATGAATGAGGAAAAGTTGAAAGCTTTTCCCTTAAGAAGAGGAACAAGACAAGGATGACCACTCTCAACACTTCTATTCAACATAATGTTGGAAGTATTAGCCAGAGCAATCAGAGAAGAGAAGGAAATAGAAGGCACCCAGATTGGAAAAGATGAAGTCAAACTGTCCCTGCTTGCTGTTGATATGATTCTATATATAGAACAGCCTAAAGACTCTACAAAAATACTCTTAAGAGTTGACAAATGATTTCAGCAAAGTTGCAGGATACAAAATCAACAGATGAAAATCCATAGCATTTTTATACTCCAACAATGAACTAGCAAAAAAAGAAATAAAAAAGCTAGCTCATTTATAATAGTCACCAAAAAAAATAAAATACCTAGGAATAAAGTTAACCAAGGATGTGAAAAATCTCTGCAACAAGAACTACAAACCGCTGTTGAGGGAAATTAAAGAGGACACAAGAAGATGAAAAGATATTCCATGATCTTGGATTGGAAGAATTAACATTGTGAAAATGTCCATACTGCCCAAAATGATCTACAGATTCAATGCAATCTCCATCAAAATTCCAACGACATTCTTCTCAGAAATGGAAAAAACAATTCTAACATTCATATGGAATAGAAAAGACCATGAATAGCCATAGCAGTCCTAAGCAAAAGAAAATAATGCTAGAGGCATCATATTACCTGATTTTAAACTATACTACAAAGCTATAATAACCAAAACAGCAAGGTACTGGCATAAAAACAGAAACAAAGACCAATGGGACAGAATAAGGAATCCAGAAATCAACTCATACACCTACAGCCATCTGATCTTCAACAAAGGCAGCAAGAATACACACTAGGGAAGAGATAAACTCTTCAGTAAATAGTGCTCAGAAAATTGGATATCCACATGTAGAAGAATGAAACTACACCCATACTTTTGCCATATACTGAAATCAACTCAAAATGGATTAAAAAATAAAATATATGTCCTGAAACAATAAAACTCCTAAAAGAAAACAGGGGAAACACTTCAGGAAGTAGGATTGGGAATAGGCTTTATGAATACAACCCCAAAAGCACAGGCAACCAAAGAAAAATAAACAAATGGAATTTTTATCAGACTAAAAAGATTCTGCACAGCAAAAGAAACAATTAACAGATCAAAAAGACAACAATCAGAGTAGGAGAAAATATTTGCAAAATATACATCTGACAAATGATTAACATCCACAATATACAAGGAACCCAAACAGCTTAACAGCAAAAAAAACAAGTAACCATATTAAAAACTGGGCAAAAGAGCTGAATAGGCATTTCTCAAAGGTAGCTATATGAATGGAGCAACAGAGACATGAAAAAATGCTCAGCATCACACAGTGTTCAGCAAATGCAAATCAAAACCACTTTGAGATATCATCTCACTCCAGTTAGGATGGCTAATGTACAAAATATTGAGAATAATAAGTGCTGATGAGGATGCAGAGAAAAAGGAACCCTCCTACACTGTTAGTGGGACTGCAAAATGGTGCAGCCTTTATGGAAAATGGTATAGAGGTTTCTCAAATAATTACAGACAGATCTACCATATGACCTAGCTATTCCATTGCTGGCATATACCCAAAGGAATGGAAATCATCACGTTGAAGGGATACCTGTACTCCCATGTTTATTGAAGCACTATTTACAATAGCCAAAAGTTGGATCCAGCCTAAATGCCCATCATCAGATGAATGGATAAGGAAAATCTGGTATATCTACACAATGGAATATTACTCTGCTATAAAAAAAAAAAAAAGAATGAAATACTACCATTCACAGCAACATGGATGGACTTAGAGGAAATTATATTAAGTGAAATAAGCCAGGCACATGTTCTCACTTATATGTGGGAGCTAATAAAAATAAATAAATAAATAAATAGACAAACAAGTAATCTGGGGGTGGGGGGATGGCACAACAATCACAATAATTCCTTGAATTTGTTAAAATAAGTGAACAGATATGATGTTGATAGGTCGGGGGAGAGAGAGGGAGGAAAAAGGAGGAATTGGTAAAGGGACACAAAAATCAACTACATTGTTTATTGATAAATTAAAATAAAATAAGAAGGGACTTAGTACCTAATAAAGATTTATAGTAAGACCTTTATTTAAAACAAATCATATTTCTTTAAATATTACTCTGTGTGTTCTGTTTAAACATATAAGTAATATTAATTAGCAATACAGAACCATTTTTAAATATTCTATTTTTTCTCTCCATCAACCACATTTATGTTCATATTACAAACTCACAAGCAAAGCATTTCTGTCAATTGTGAGAAGCTAACATCAGATAAGCTAAACACTAATGTATCCCTGATTGATGAACCCATCAGGTGGTTTCTTGCAACAAATCTCACATTTTCTCACTTTTGAATAAAATATTTACGTATTGAATATCTATCACCTAGTTGGTTCCAATTTTATGCAAAATAAAGAAAAAAATTATGCATAAATGTATATATCTTCACTTTAGTTCTGTTCACCTGCAACTCTGACTTCTTTATAAATATAAATTTTAACATTTTGTATGCTTACATAAAATTATCTATCTCCTTTGTATCAGATGGGAATATATTTATTAACCTAACCATCAGCTGTCTCCAATATCACCGAATATTCTAGAAATTTGCTACTCAAAATGTGGTTCTTGAACCAGAAGTCCTGACATGAGGTAGGAGCCCATCATGCCGGCAGAACACAGACACTCAATAAAGGACTGACTGAATGAATACAAAGATGATAAAGACACCATTTCTATTTTCAAAGTTAGGTGATGAAGAGGGGATGGAACCCTGTTAAGGAGAAATATAAGAAAAGGCAAGGAGATATGAAAATCCAAGTATAACTGGTAGCACAAAATACACAGAAGCTCAGAGGAGATGAGAACAAGTATAGAGAGTTTAGCCTTGTAAAAAAAAAAAAAGGAGCTGAAAATTGTGAACTTTGAAGGTTGAGGGAAGCAGTTAACTAGCCAGAATTTGCAATATTAGAAAATAACAAAATAGCACAAAGACCATAAGTTATAAAATTAAACTTTATTTGAATTAGTCAAAAACAGGAGGGAAAATATAGTGAAGAAATAAAATAAAAGAAGCAAAAGAGAGTGAGAAAACAGGACTAGGGTTAAACCAACACCAATCATGTAAAGGAAATTTAGAAGGAAAAGCAGGGATACATGTAAAACTGTCCTAAACAATGAAGTCTCAACAAAAAGAATGGATAAAACATCTTATCAGCTAACATCCAGAACCAAGGAATAGTTCAATATCATTGATAATCAGAGGAGTGGAAATCACAGTGTTATCACTAGATGCCCACTAGAGCAACTGAAAGAAAACTGGCAACACCAAATGTTGGCAAGGACATGGAGCATCCTGGAGGCTCAGATATCTGTTGTGATAATGTAAAATGTTATAACCACTTAGAAAAGTGATTGGTAATGTAAATACATACCTACTATATGACCTGCATAATCTCCTTTCTTCAAGATAAATGAAAATACATGCCCAACAAAAACTTGTGCACGAATACTTAAAACAGGTCAAACCTGAACAAATTTCCATCACCAGAAAAATGGCGTAACAAACTGTTCTATATCTACATAATGGAATACTATGTATAAATAGGAAGGAACAAACTACTGATACATGCCACTACCTGGGTGTATTTCTAAAAACATTATGCTGAATAACAGGAGCCAGTCACAAAAGAGTTCAGATCCTGTGATTCCAGTTATGTGAATATATGTCTTCCAGGAAACATAAACCTAACCTATAGTTACAGAAGCAGAACCTCAGATGAGGTGAGGAAATTTGGGGGCAATTTAGTATTCTGTATCTTGATTGTGGCAGCACACTTAAAGTGGTGTGTTTTGTTATTTGTAATTTATACCTCAATAAAACTGAGTTTTTAAAAAACCCTAAGCAAACCAGGAAAAGTAGAAAGTTTCCTCAATCTGACAAGCATGTCAGAAAATTCAACAACTAATACCAAACTTAATGTTTAAATATTGAACAGTTTCCCCACAAAATTAGGAGAAAGGCAACGATGCACACTCTCACAACTTTGATTCACTATTTTACTGGAGGCTTTACCCATTGCAATAAGACAAGAGAAAGAAATAAAATTTATAAATATCAGAAGAGAAAAAGTAAAACCATTTGTATTATCAGATGATATAAAAATATATGAGAATATCCAAAATAAAATTACTAGAACTAATAAGTATTTTTAGAACTGTCAAATAATACAAGATTAATACATAAAAATTAAATTCATTTTATAAACCAGGAACGACTCATTGGAATATAAAATTTTAAAATGTTTACAATAGTATCAACAACTACGAATACTTAGGAACAAATTATGCCAAAAGTATGTAAAACCTGTAAATTGAAAACAATGAAACACTCCTGAGAGAAATTAAAAGGACACAAGTAAATAGTTATAACATACTTCTGGATTCAAAGACTCAACATTGTTTGTATGCCCCTCAAATTACAAAAGGTTGAACAAAATTTAATGATGATTTCAGATTCTATTCTGTAGAAGTTGACAAGCTGCTTATAAGACCTATAAGCACAAAAACCCATGACATAAGAATTGACAAATAGATTAATAAAACAGAATACCAAGCCCAGACATAAATTCCCACTTATTTAGTCATCTGATATTTGATAAATATGAAAAAGTGGTCAAATGAGAAAAGGAACATCTTTTCAACAAATGCTGCTAGAATAACTGGTTGCTCACATGGAAAAAAAAAGACTCAGCCCCTATCTCATGTCATACATAAAAAATAATTCAAATCTTATATTTAAACATAAAATCTAAAATAAAAACATGCTAGAGAAAAACATAGAATTTATGCACAATTTGGTGTAGATGAAAGTTTCTTAGGCAGGAAACAAAAAGCAAACTAAAAGAGAGAAGAAAATAATATATTAGACTTCATCAAAAAAAAAGTTCTCATTAAAACCACCATTAAGAAAATTAATCTGAAATCAATAAACTGAGATGTTATTTACAAAACACACATCTATCTGTCCAAGGGTTAGTATCTAGGATATATTAGAGGACACCTACAACTTGATAATAAAAAGACAACCAATAAAACTAATGAGTAGAACACCTGGAAAAAAAAACTCACTAAAGAAGATATAAAAATGGCCAACAAGCACATGAAAAACTGTTCAACCTCCACAGTCAGGAGACAAATTCAAGTTAAAACCACAATAAGGTACCATGATACATTGACCAGAATGGCTAAAACTAAACAAAACAGTAACAAGAAAAGTTCCAAACACAAACATATGTAAATACAAATACATAAAACTATAATACTAAATATTGACCAAGATGTGGAAAAACTGGAAAAACAGAGGATAGACAAACAAGTTAAAAGAAATCACAAGGAACCAAACAGAAAAGTCTACATTGTACAACATTTTATAGAACAATCAACTATTTTTGGTATGGCAAAATGCTGTAATTGTTGAATCTGGAAATAGCTATATTAAAGTTTATTATAGTTTTTTTAATGTTTATAAATCTTGAGAAACTTTCCAAAAAAAGTCTAAAAATAAGAATATAAGCCCTAAAAATACTATTTATATATTTTTATATATTCTCAATGAAATCATTTACCACACGTGTTATATCTTTCTCTGTGCATATTTGTCTCATAAAGTAGTGGTTGATTGTATAAATTTTTCTGCATCGCTGCCTGAGATTTAATCTAAATTTTCTGTTTACTGATTGTGTGAACAGAAACAGATATTTGGCCTCTTTGTGCCTCAATTTCCTCACTTGTGAAATATGAGTAATAAGACTCCTATTATCATATGTTTGTTGTTAGCACTGAAAAAGTTTATGCATGTAAAGCACTTGAAATTTTGCCTACCACCTGGTAAACACTTAAAAATGGTAGCTATTATAATAGTGTTACATACATACATTAGCTTATGTACATCACCCACTCCAAATATATTTGCAACATACAAGAGTATACAATAAAGTTGTTGGGTAACTAATCCCTATTTCTATTAGTAGCTTCAACTAATTAGCACATATTGTGGTTTGTTATTAGATACTTAAATGATGCCATTTTATACTCTTTGGACCAGAGAGCATGTGAAAATAAAGCCCTTCATCACTTAGGCAAAATATGGCACATATCCAGAAGGCAGAGACTGTGGTTCATACCTCATAAACACTTCTGGATTGAATTCTCAGACAAGTGACTCAACAGCTGTGTGACCTGGGGCATGATATTTAATGCTGCTGAACTTCAATTTCCTCATTTGTAAAATGAGGTTGATAATACCTTATAGGCATATATTGAGGAATAAATGAAATTTACTATATGTAAAGCTTTAATACGAAGTATGTCATATAATATAAACTCAATAAGTGGAGCTCTCATTTTTTTACTACTCAAGAAATACTTATTGATGTATCATAATAAGCTGTCTCAGGGACCACTGACAATGACCTGCAGCTGAAGGATACGCTCAAAGATCCAGAAAATTCCTTCTACCAGGACTCCTCGGGAGAGACACTCATTTGCCATGTTAGAACACTGGTATTCCAAATTTTAAGCCTAAAGCAGAGGGTTGCACTAGCACAATTTATTTTAATAATTCAGTCCATATAATTTAATAAAATTTGATAGGTTCCCTTGTCCTCCTTTGATGTTTGTCCAACCTATTCTACCTTTCTATTGGCCTTCTGATACAGTGAACTAATGCATTTTCAAAAGATTCTGTTTTAATATATTTAAAAATATCTTCCCTTGCCAATTATATTTCTGTTATGTAATTATAATTAAGTAATTATTATATACTAATCTCTTTATAATTTAATTGATTTTAATAGAAACATGAACTACAAATATGCACACTAATTTTAGCCTTGCCTAGAAAATTTCCAAATATATAAGAAATTCTAAGGTAACATGCTATCATTTGTAACTTTCATCTTTTTCTGCATTCATATATTGCTTGATTGAGTCATGAAAAGTATACATACTCTACCCAGCAATATTGTGCATGAACCAATTACTATGCCTAGTTTCCTAATCATAAGAGAATTAAGCACTAGAGAGTTAACATTAAATGCTTAGGGTCATTAAATGATTGTGTATGAGAGCTCTACCTCACACAGAGGTACTGTTGAATGCAGGTGCAGGGACCCAATCCTAATAGTAATGCAAGTTGACACTCGTTGACACCTACCATATCACAGGCACTGCACTAAACACTTTTCATGCATTTTCTCTTTAAATGCCTACATCAACTTCATGATGTAAATGTTATTACCTGCCATTTTATGTGAAGAACTGAGGCTTGGAGAAATTATACAAAGATCACAGAGTGATGACAGACATGTAAATTCAAACCCAGTCTGCCTTGCTCCAGGTCCCTTATCCACTCTCTTACCTCCTTCTCAGTGAGGAAGAAGTACAGGGATCAAGTTGGTAAGGGCTAGGGCAGTGAAGGATTAGAGGTGGGTTACATTAAGTGGTAGAATGAATGGGATTTGGTGACTGGTGTTATACAGTGGTATTAATGGCACAGCCGAGGGATTAATGGCAATTTGGGATTACTCCTACGACTGGCTCCAGCAAGTGGTTCTACAGAGAGCTGAAATAAGAGCAGATTTAAGAAAGAAGATGATCAGTTTGGGAGCATTTGAAGCATAAAAGTAGACACTCTAAGAGCCATTCTAGAGCTATAGTTGTGGAAGTCTTAAATGTACAGAGGATAATTGAAGCCTAGGGCAAACAGAGTCTAGAGGCAGTATGAGCAGAAATGAAATGCAGGAGAATAACATTTTAAGAGGTAAGCAGAAAAGGGAGAAGGCTGAGAAAAAAAGTGAACAGGAAGGAGGTTAGGAAGGAAATCAGGTATTTAAATTTAAAGTTCAGATTATGTACAGTTGAACAGATATTAGTGAAATGAAAAGGTTAAACTGAAAGGGTTTGCCCAGAGTCCAATGCAGAAAAATAAAGAGATAGAAATGGGAAAAAAAAAAATGCTGAAGGATCACCTAATAAAAGTTCCAGAGGAGAAATATGTAGAAACTGTGAGAGAAAAAATATTGATAGAAGCAATGACTGAAAATTTTTTGTGATAGATTAAATATATTAATTTTCAGATTCAGAACATGTCCTAAATAAAATAAATAAAAATAAACCTTAGATATACCACAATGAAACATATACCTCTAAGAAGGAAAAAAGGACAAAAGAACAGCCATATATAAAAAGACTACTTTTGAGTAACAATTAGTTGACACCACATTTCTCAACAGCAAAAATAGGGAGCAGAATACAATGTAATATTTATTCAAACTGTTCTGGGAAAAAAGAACGGTTAGCTCAAAAGTCTATATACTCCGCTAAAGCATAATACAAAACTAAGAGTAAAATAAATATATTGTCAGACAGACACAGGCAAAAGTGTACCACTCATAGCACTCACTAAAAAAAAATGATAATGGACATACTTCAGGAAAAGGGAATTCAATCCAGGAGGAAGGTATGAAAAATAAGAAATAATGGCTGACAAAGAAGTGAAAAAATATGTGAGTATATAAAAAAAAATGAGATGGCAAGGAATAAAAATACATAGTAGGATTTAATCTAGGTTTATCTTAAAACAGCTTGAAACTAAAATCCTAAAACAAATTAAAACTAAACAAATTGAAACCATAGTACATAAAAGGGTGAGGTGGGTAGTGATTAGAGTAAAATAGTATTTTAATATTCTTATATTTTAGAAAAGAAGGTATAACCATTATCTTAACATTATTATTGTTTAATGCTAGACGCTATTTTGGTGGGTAAAGATATTAAAAATTTAATGTAATATTAGAAAACAGAAATAAACTTATAATTACAAAGTAGAACAGAGAAAATATCATCAAACAGAAGGCAGAAAAGAAGAATAAAAAAGCAAAAATCAAAAAATCAAAAAAAAGCCAACAACAACAAAATAGAACAAAAGCTAGTAATTATGAAGCACATAATAAGATGAAGAAATTCAAATAGATAAGTAACCACAGTGAATACAGTAAACATTAATTAAACTCATCAGTTCAAAGACAGAAACTCTAAAAATGCATTAAAGTGACAGCGGTATGCTGTTTAAAAAATAATTAAAACATAGTCACAGAGAACATATGAAAGAAAGGAATGAAAAACGAGAAATTAGGCAAATAATTATAAAGGAAAACTGGTGATTGATTTCTACTTACATTGATTTCAGACAAAGAACACCATATGGCAAAAAGAAATGGTGGGGGTAAAGCAGTAATTACATAGTGATAAAAAGAAAAATTCAGTAGGTCGACTTAATAATACCTTATCTGTATGTTCCCAATAATATTATTGCAGAATACATAAAAAACTTGAGAAAAAATTGAATTTGGCAATTTTAACAGATATCTTGATATTCAACAGATGCAACAAATAAAAGAATACTTGGACACAGAAGAATTAAAAAAGACAAATGAAAACATCTAATGGATAACACAAAACTATAGCCAGAACAATTAGTGAAGCAATATTATTTCAAACACACATGGGAAATCTACAAGAATTGATCACAAAGCTAGTCTGAACAAACATTAAATAATCAATATCATGCAAACCACAATGCAACAAAATTAGAACAAAATTTTTAAAATTTAGCTCCAAATCACATATCATGGTCTAGAAATTTATAAATGTATCTTTAAATAATTCATGGGTCAAAAAAAAAACTCATAAAGGATATTAGTAGATACATAGATCTGAAATGGTAGTTAGAACACTGCATATAAGAGTACTTCAAAAAATTCATGGAAAGATTAGTATTATCTTTTAATTATATTTTTTCATGAACTATTGAAAGTATCCTCATATCTTTTGTGGGATACATCTATAGCAGTACTTAGAGGAATATTCATAAACTTAAATGCATATATCAGAAAATAAGAAAGGTTAAGAAAGAATGAAATAAACTTGAAACTTAAGATATTAAAATTTTTCCAAAATAATATTAATTTGAAATCACTAGAAAGAAGAAAACTCTATTTAAACAGAAATTAATGAAATATACATATTGGTTACAATAAAGAGGATAAATCAGGCAAAAGTTGGTCATTTAAAAAGAAACAGAAGACAGAGACTCTAGAACTGAGGAGATCTCTTTTGCTCAGGTAGACGTCTTGAGCCAGTCGGCATGAGTGCGGGAAGATAAAATAGTAAAGTTCAATTAGAATTATGATTTTGCATCTCTCCTGCCATTGCCTTGAGCTAAATAATGCCTGTTCTAAGAGCTACAGTGACTCAGAGCTCTAGTTCAGGTATCCACAGAAGTAAATCAGGATAAGCCCTGTGCTGTGCAGGGATAAAAGACAGGGAACTAATGAGCTCTACGAAGTCTTTTGTCTATAGCTTTATCACAAAAAAAAAGATAGTAACTAGAGAAAAGATAAGAATGTAACATTTCCTAGAATATATAGAAATTATTATGAGAAAAAAATCGCATAAGGAAAATTGTGAAAAGAAAGAAAAAATACTTTATTTGCAGATTATTGATTACCCATGTAGGAAAAAAAAATCTTGCAAGGTATAAGGTAAATATATAAAAATCAGTTGCAGTTTTATTACGAATAGGAAACATACATCGTAAAAAAAAAAAAAAAAAAAAAAAAAACGTCATTTACAATAGCAACAGAAAAGTAAGACACCTCAAAACAAATACAAGAATTTTTTGCCAAAAATTAAGTAGCTGGATTGAAGGGCATAAAAGATGAGCTAAAAATATTAAGAGATAACCCATGTTCATGAATGAGAAGAACCAATATTTTTTAAATGACATTTTCCTTATATTAATCTAAATTCAATATAGTTCCAAACAAAACCTCAGCATGACTTTTCATGGGACTTGGAAAATTGATCCTGAATCCAAATGGAAGAGAAAGTGAAAGTAAGCACAACAATTTTTGGAGAAGCAAAAAAGGGAGACATATCCTACAGATAAAATTTATTATAAAAATCTATAGAAAATTAAATAATATAGTCACATAGACAATAGAAAAAGGAACTTAAACCTATGTGTATTTAGAGAATATACAAAGCAGTGGAGAAAAAGCTGTTTGATTAACAAATGGCGTTGGAATATTTGGCTACCTATATTGAAAAAGATAAATATATACTTAATTTACAATGGACAACAAAATCACATCCAAATGAATTGAAGAGCTGTATGTGAAATTCAAAAACTGAAATTTTAGAAAAAAATACCCATTTTGATCTTGGGAGAAGGGAAGGATTGGTAATAAATTTTCTTATAAAAATTTCTTTTATATTAGTTAAGCAAAATATAAAAGATACAATCTGTAAGAGATATCGATAAATAAGGATTCATTAAAATGCTTAAAAATTTTTTTAAAAGGTCTATAAGCAAAGCTGCAAAACAATTCGTAGACTGAGTAAGTTTATGTGCAATGCATATTACCCTTAACGTTTAATAGCCAAAATATGTATACAAAAAAATTCCTGCAAATCAATGAGAAATAAACTCTAAAAGGGGCACAGAGTGGGGACAAAGGACATAAACAAGCCAAGATATCTATGAAAAGCTGTCTAATTCCACTCGTATCAAGATCGGTACAGATTTAAAGAAAGGAATGGTTGGGAGAAATAAGAACTCTCGTGAACTCCCAGTTGTATTGTAAATTGGTACATTCCTGGCAATGTAGCGTAAAACTGGAGATGGGCATACCCTTCGATTTGTTCATTTACATAGCTCAAACAGGGAACAGGGAAGGTGAAGGAGAGGTGGCATACCCTGTCTTGTGCTTAGGGGTGTGGGCCACGATGGTGGCCTGTCATCGTCAATTTTTGCGTCTTTCTACTGCACTGATGATCTTCAAGGTCGCCTTCTACTCTGAGTCAGTGACTCTGACCATACATCAGGAAACTTTCTTTTCTTCAAATGGAACAATTTCCCAAGGCTTACAAAAATAAATTTTAAGTACATTTGCCCATATTTTAAAAATTCAGTATCATTAACCATTTCTTTAAACTGTTTATAGATTCTATATTTTCTCATTTAAAAATTAAATGTGATCATTAAATATATTATCAGTTATTTTTAAATGATAAACTATTATCCTTACATTTAAAATTATGGGGCTGGATTAATGATATTAATTAGATTAATCCTGTGAATTTTCCCATTGATGCTAATATTAATTTTCTGCAGACTCTGTAACAATAGCATCATACTTCTTTGACCTTCATGAAATTCTGTCTCCTTCTATCAAGTCATAAAAGGTTAGAAAGGCAATTTTTCATATTTAATGGAAATAACTGTGCAGAAATATAAGTATTATAAGTATATTCACTAGTATATCCTGACATGGAAACTAGAATCTTTTAAAAACTTTTTAAAAATTATTTTTGGGTTAGTATACCTTTCAGAGATGCAAAGGTAACCCACACATCAGAAAGATGTGTCAGTTACCGAGAGGCTTTTACCAAGAATATCTGTGTAATAACTTATAGTTCCCAGCACATAATTACTGTAGATGTTTACAAGAGTGAATATAAAAAAGGGAGTGATTTGTTTCTTCTCTAAATTCGACCACCAATTATGTGACCTATAGCATATTTAAATTCTGAGAGTCTCTTTCCTACCAGTGAAAGTATCAAACTAGATTTTTTTCTTTTATCTTTAAATTCCCTTATAATTCCTAGCAGTCTCTGATTCTGTCCATGTGATAATGGCTGTAAATAATTAAGGACATTGCCTACAGTTTCGGGTGTTTGGCAAATCAGTGTTCTTACCCAGCTTCATAGCCTCCTTAACCCAGCTCTGACTAGATTACTCTTCCCTCGTGTGTGGATAGTTCTGGTTTCCTCCCTTACTTCACTCAGGTCTCTGTACACAATTGTCATTGCCTCAGAGTGACCTTCCGTCACCGCTCTACTAAAATAGCTTCCAAAAGAAACATTCAAAAATCAATAGATCCCATGCAAAATACCAATGGTTTTAACCAAGCTTTTAATTAAAATCCCTATTTGATATTTTGAGAAAATAGAGAAATGTCCCTATAATTCACTTAGGGAGGAAAACCTCTCCAGGAAATTTCTAATAATGTATAGGAGGTGTGGAGATGGGAACGGGGGTGGGGGTGGGGGTAAAAGTAGGAATTAAAGAGTATCAGATAGACGAATGTGGGTAAAAATCAAGCATGTTAAAAAATTTATATTGCATGCATGATAAATTAGCAATTTCAAAAGTATTTTGAAAAAAAATTGAGCTCTTCCTTACACCTTATATAAAAGAAATTCAGGTGTGCTGAAGTTTAATTATAACACATGAAGACATAAAAGAATTATATCAAGTGAAATAAATGAGGCACAGAAAAAGAAATACCACACGTTCTCACTTATTTGTGAGAGCTAAAAATCAATCAATCAATAAATATATAAACAAATGGTGGGGGGGGCAGGGAAGAAGACAACAATCACAATTCCTTGAACTTGTTAAGACAAGTGAACAGATGTGATGTTCATGGGGGAGAGGGAAAGGGTTGGGGAGAGAGGAATTGGTAAAGGGACATGAAAATCAACTACATTGTATATTGATAAAATAAAAGAAAAGAAAAGAATTAGAAATGTATACAGATTACTGTCATAGAGTGAGAAAAACTTTTCCACATACAACATCAAAAAAAAAAAAAAAAAACCACATTAAGGACCACTTGATTTGATTACATAGAAGTGAAACATCATCAACTATCACCACAAACGAAATTGGAAAATCAGTGACAATTTAGGGAAAGTGGAGAGGGATTTTAAAAACAAATCCCCTATGTATAAATTAATATGAAAGAAAAATAATAAAAGATCTCAACAATTCATAAAACAAATACAAATGGCTAAAAAACAAAGAAAAGTTTTACATCTTATTAAAACCAAAGAAATAAAAATTAAAGCACCAATGAAATGAAATTTGTCACTTATCAAAGTGTCAAAGATTTTTTAAATAAAATATTCATGCTAATTAGTATGTGATGAGATGGATACTTTCACACCCTGCTGGTGAGAATGTAAACTGGTATAATAATACTCCTGGAAAGTGTCTTTCAAAGAGCCTTAAAAATCTTTTATATTTTGATTGATCAATTTAACATCTAAATAGCTACCTTAAAATTTTTTTCAAAATGAATAACAGTGATCATCACATTATTATTTAAGATAATAAATTACTGGAATTCACAGTATCCAGGGATAGAAAACTTATATAACATATTAACGTGCATCCATATCAAAATGTTATATTTAAAAACAGACTTGAAAGGGCCCGCCCGTGGCTCGCTCGGTAGAGTGCGGTGCTGATAAAAACAGACTTGATTTGGAACAAGGGCATGTTTAAAAAAAATGTAAGGGAATATGGTCCTTATCAAATGTTAAATAAAGAAAGCAAAATATATTTGAATTTTGTATTAAATATTTAAAATTTAAATTTAAATTATATATTTAAATGTTGATCTAAATTTTGTGGGGGTTTTTGTTTATTATTTTTATTTATATATGTTTATGGGGTACAGAGTTGACTATCAGTATTTGTGTACAGTATGTGATGAACAAATCAATTTTATTAGCATGTTCATCATTACAAATCATAACTACTTTTTGTGTCCCTTACCCAATTACTCCCTATCCTCTCCACCTCCCCCTCCCCTTTTCTCACCTCTAGTAACTATACCTCTATTCTCTTCTTCTGAAAGTTCAACATTTTATTATGGTCTTTCTTTCTTTGTTTCTTAGCTCCCACTTACGAGTAAAGACATGTGTATTCCTCTTTCTGTGCCTGGCTTATTTCACTTAACATAATTTTTTCCAAGCTCATCCATTTTGCTGCAAATGGCAGAATTTCACTCTTTTTGAGGGCTGAGTAGTATTCCATTGTGTATATATACCACATTTTCGTTATCCAGTCATCCATTGATGGACATTTAGGTTGGTTCCATATCTTGTTAAAAAATTACCATCTTAGTAAGAAGGCTGGAAGTAGATAAAAATTAATAATAGTTATTAGTTCTGCATTGTGATTTATCTGTATTATTTTGTTTCTTTTCACTCTTTTCTGTGATGATTATATTACCTTAACAGTCAGAAAAAATAATAAATGTTATTTTTAAATAGGAGGTACTCCACTATAAAATTTCTTTAGTTGTTATGAATCATTACCAAATTTGATCAATTCTGGAAAAATGAAATCCTGTGTATATTACCTCTCTAAAATAGCATATAATTATAGCATGATTATTGTATTATTAGGAGCAGAAATTCTGGAACTAGATCACCTTGGTTTGAATACCAGTTTTCTATGCCTCAATTTCTTCATATGAAAAATCAGAATATTACTACTAAAGTATTAGTAAAAATAATAACTATCTCAAAGCATGTTTGCGAAGATTAGATAATTTAATATATGGGAGGTATACAGAAAAGTGCCTCCACCCAGAAACCCAGGGCATGGAGAAGGGGACCAGACCTCTCTCCCACAATAAGGCACACCACGCCAGTACCTCGGGGCCCGCCCAGCCCAGAGACATGCAGAAGGGGACTGGGCCCTCCTCCCACACCAGGCACAAAACACCAGCACCCCGGGGCCCACCTGGGTACTCGAGGCATGGAGAAGGGAACCGGACCCTCCTCCCACAACCAGGCACACTGTGCCAGTACCTCAGGCCCACCCAGGGACCTGGAACATGGAGAAGGGGACTGGACCCCTCTCCCACAACCAGGCACATGGTGCCAGTGCCTTGGGGCCTGCCCAGGGACCAGAGGCATGGAGAAGGGGACCAAACACCCCACAACCAGTCATACTGCCAGTGCCAAGGAGCATGCCAAAAACAGCACCTCCACATGGGTGGCCCACCACAGCCACCACAATAACCATGGCTGCTGCAAAAGCGGCTAGACGCCACAACCACCACTCGGATGGTCCGCCAACACATGCATTCACACAAAAAGAGTGCATTCACACAAAAAGAGTCACCAGCAAAGACAAAGAAAAGAAGATGTCTCTTTCCACAAAACCCATTTCAGAGTGACAGAAGAAGCATCTGCTCCATGATAATATTGGGGGACCTGATCACATCTCTCAGCAGTGGACAGATCATCTAGGCAACAAGTTAACAGAGTAACCATTATTCTTTCAGAAGGAGAGAAGAAATCTAGGGTAATTAGAGGGGGGAGGGGGAGGGAATGGGAGAAGGGGAGAGACTGGACAAGTGGCATAAATAATAATTATGATTTATAACAATATATATGCAAGTAATATTGATTTAATCAACATATCTCAATGTTCAACCCCCAAAATATGTATAATCGATTTTGATTCAATAAATAAAATAAATTTTAAAAATAAATAAATAGATAAATAGATAAAAAATTAAAAAATAACAATAAGCCTTTTAAGTGCCTGAGATAATAAATAATGTAATTTAAGGGTTTGTGTGTACACACACACACACACACACACACACACACACACACACACACACACACACACACAAGCTCGGTGGGCTCATGAAACACCATATGCTGGATGTTTAATACCCAGTTGATATTATTTTACTTCTCTTGAGATGAAAAATGAACTAAACAGTCTGGATTTTGGCTACAGTCTAGGAAGTTTCAAAGATCCTAAAGTTACTAAATTCAAGAAACATTTAACTAAAGAGCTTAGAGATGTAGATAAGTGATCGACTAATTAAGTGGAATAATTAAAAAGCAAGAACTATCACCTAGCCAAATTATCTAGAGATTTATTATTGATAAATTAGAAAATTTACTACATTTAGTACCAATTTAATCAGATTAAAAATCCTGTTGATATCCTTGACTGGGTAATTATGTAATGAGATAGGGAAAGTAACTGCTATAAAACTGTACTAGTATTTATCCAGACCCCATGAATAATATCTTGGACCTATTCCTCCTGTTATATTCCCCATTGGTTTATTCAAATCTGGGAGCATGTATGTGGATCATCACTAATACAGCAGGTTCATCTTTAATATAGTTTAAAAACTGGAGAAGGAAGAGTGAACTTCGGTTTCTTTACCATTTCTGTTCAGTGAAGGTTAGATATTAATTTCAAATGGAAAGCCATTCATTTCTTTTCTGAGAAGTAAGTCATGCATTTGTCTTCTGTATCACTTTAATGCCATTGAACTGATTCTGAGTGTACAAATCCATATTGCAATGCCTAGATTATGGCCAGCATTGAAATTCACATGCTTTGCACATTTCATTTATACAAATGAAAAAAGAAAAAAATAGAGAGTCAGAGAAGAGGAATTGCTAAACTCACACAAATTGTATGTGGCAGCACCAGAATATACCCCAATCCCTCTGAACCAAATCTAGTGTCTTTTCAACTGTCTTATATAATAAATGCCCTTCAACTTGCCCATCTCTGCATACCTAAGTCAGCTTCCTTTCTAGATCTCTTCAATGACAGTTGGAAATCATCACCATCTGCAAGTCCCCAACTTGACACTAATCCTTCCCACTTTTACAACTTCTCTTTCTACTTCACACACACACAAAATATAACAAAAAGTTTTTAAAAAGGTGATCATGTGTCTGCTCCCTCAAAGATAGGCCCTCTCCCAAATTCTACCAAAATTTCCTCTTTGTTGTGGACAGATGCTCTTTTTTCCCTGTCCCAGGCAGTTTTTACTGTTCTTCTCCCATCCTATCCTTATCCCCTGTAGTTTTGGCTGCATTGTCAAAATGTTTCCCCTCGCTCATCTTGTCTGTGATCTCAGACAAGCACATGGCTAGGAAAGGTCAAGCAGAGAATGTCTTTTGATTGATATACCAACATTGGAAGTAGAAGTCTTTTTCCTTGAGACTAAACTGGGAGTAGTGGAATCTTGACCTCTCAGTGACCACCAAACTAATGACACAAAGAAATCCTGTGTACAGAATTAAGCCAGTATATTAGTCCATTTTCTGTTGCTTATAGCACTTATAGTAGAATACCCAAAACTGGGTAAGTTATAAAGAAATGAAATTTATTTCATACAGTTTCAGAGGCTGGGAAGTCCAAAGTCTAGAAAACACATCTGGTGAGGGCCTTCTTGGTGATGGCTCTACAGCGACTCAGTGTATCACATGGCAAATGGCTGAGCAAGAGAGAGCTAACCTTCTCACTTGCTCTCCTTTCAAAGCCATCAGAACCACACCCATGACCACCCATTAAACTATCAATAAATTAATCCATTCATGAGGGCATAGTCCTCACAATCTAATCAGCTCTTAAAAGGCCCCACCTTTCAATTACCACTATTGAATTTCCCACCCTTTTAACACTGTTACATGAAGACTGAGTTTCCAGTCATGAACTTTCAGGGGACATATTTAACCCATAGCAGCCAGCATGAAGAGAGTCCCAGATTTCACAGCTGTGATGACTTTGATCCTTTGGATCCAGCTCAGTGAATGCCAATTCCATCCCTGAACCACCCACCTATGGGAGTCAATAAATTCTCGTTTGCTTATGAAATTTTGGGTTGGGATTCTACAATTTGCATCAGTTCCATCACAACCCATTCCACTCCCTCTCTTCCTCACTTCTTTATTTTCTTACTTATTTCAACCTCACTCTTGCCCAAGGCTAGATAGATATCTACCTGTATTCTGGATCTCATTTTTTCTATCTCCTCGGGAACCAAAGGATGGCTTACTGTTTAGTATTTTTTCCATTACTTGCAAACAGTCTTGTTCATATAGCAAACAAACACAGGCATCTTCCACAACATATCCTGTCCTACCAACATCCGTCTCTTTCTGCTTTCCTTTACATATAAGATTTTTGAAAGGACAGTCTATATTCATTTCTTCCAGTTCCTCAACTGGTTTTAACCCTGACTACTCCCTGGAAATGCCTTAAGCAAAAGTCAAATTGACACACTAATTTCCAAATCCAATTTTCACTTTTCTATCCTTGTTTCACTTGGCCTGTCTCCAACACATGACATTGTTGATTAGGAACTCCTTGAAACTTTCTCTCCCTTTGGCTTCCATGCTTCCATTCTCTCTGGGTTTTCCTCTTTCATTATTCAGTTTCAGATCCCTTCAGGAGATCCTTTCTATGCTTATCTCTTAAAATCTATCATTACTTAGTGTTTCATTCTTGACCTCTCCTCACTTTGTATGGCTTCATCTATCACTATATGGAAATGACACCATTAACATTACACTTACATTACATTGACATCCATTTACATTACATTGTTCCTAGAAATGACACCCACATTCTTAGTCAAGATCTCTTTCCTACACTCTGAGCAATATATCCAACTGGCTGCTGATGCTCATTTCACTTAAATGTTACAGATATCTTAACTTCAATAAATCAAAACATGAATTTTTCATACTCTCTCTCAATCTGTTACTCCTCCTCCCTTCCTTATTTTAGTCACCATTCTATCAGTTGCTCCCACAACTGCCTTGACTCGGTTAACACCCTAGATTCCTCCTTCTTTCTCCAACTCATAATTAATCCATAATCAAGACTGGTGAATCCTACCTTCGACATGCAAATAAATAAATTTTCTATGTCTTCTAACATACTGAAATATTGTATTAATGGTCCCTCTATATCCAGTGAAGTCCCATCCATACACCCTCCGTGGAAATGTAAGAATGACCATTCGAAGCACAATCTTAACTCTGTTACTCCACTTTAATGATAAATAAAGCACAAATTCCTTAGCTTACCACCTAAAGACCTTTTATCTCTCAGCCCTTCTGACTGCTTCAGTCTCATCTCCATCACCAGCGACATCTACTCATCACACGGTTCCCCAAATGCTCCATACTCTCTTATGCCTCTTGGCCTCTACTCATCCTGTTTGTGCTTCCTGGAACCCACACTCCAGTGTTAAGCAGGTACACACACACACACACACACACACACACACACACGCACGCACGCACACACACAAAATGTAAAACAATTTTTCAAATCGATAATTAATAGGTTCATAATTATTATATGTAGTTATCTTGTCTAATTTTGTTAACTCCTAAAAGCTACAACATTAAACTTATCTGAACCTTTCTTGCACATATTAATACAAGAAATAATAAGCTAAAAATAATTTTGACATAGCTTATTATAAAATTTTGACTTTTTTGCTAATACCTCCTGAAAACCTATTTTCTACTCCTAGCATTAGCACCATCTCTGGAGAACAGAATCCCTGCTCAGGCTGTGCTCTGCTGGTCAAAGGCAAACAGATTGCTTCTGAGTTGAATTGTGTCTTTCTCCCTCAAGGGGTTTTAGTTGTCTTCTTGGCCTTCTCCTTAGGTAATTCTCCAGCTTATCTCATGCTGCTCTCAAGTAATCAATATTTATAACATGCTGGAGGCAGAGAAGTACAGTCATAAAATATCAGAATACGACGTCCACTCCTAATTTCTCAGAGAAGAAAATTACTCCCTTCATACTGTTAGATGGACTGAACACCATTTCTCTTAAAGCAAGTGCTTGTTTAGGCTTGTTTAGTTAATAAATAGACCCAATTAACTGATTTTAACATTTAGCAGTTATTTTCTTTTAGAAACTATTCCAGATGCAAGAATTAAAGTATTTACATCACTTCCAAGGTTTTATAGATCTTATTAAGAGTGATGTGCTTAGTCAAAAAAGATAAAACATACACTTGAGAAATGATTAGTAGTAATTGCTATTCATTAAGTAAATCAATCTTTTATTAACTCATGATACAAATATTTGTTGAGCTCCCACCATAGATCAATCATCATGTAAGGATCAGGAGATTCAGTGGTAGACAAGATGCAGTCAGTACTTGCTCTCAGAAAGGTTTGATCTAATAAGCAGTCAGACTTGTAAGCAAAAATTAGCCTGCCATATATTTTACTTTTGACAAGCTGGTTTTAATTCCTACATTTTGTTGGAGATTTGAAAATTAAAATAATAATGACTAGCTCTACATGTTTGAGATTACATGTAAGGGAGCTAAGTAATCAGATGCTAAATAATGATTATATGTACTCATCTATGAACATACATATATACACATCCAGAGATTTCATACAGTTATCTCATGTAAGAGATTTTATAGTTAATCAGAAAAAAGAATGATTCATTTAGAAAAGAATTTAAAGCATCATAGACATGCAATTTGTTATTTATATATAAATAGTGTTGACTACACTAAGTCATTGCAATGACATTTTATCAACTATATTCTAATTTTCATGAATTTTAGTAATTATAGAGGTAATGAATTGGAAATTAATTAGTTAAAAACAAAGTTACTTTATTTTCTAATATTTATTGGAAAACTCTATTAACCAGGTTATAAATTTATTTGAGTAAATTTGTTGCTGCCTTTAAGATAATATGAAAACTATTTTTAGACTATAAATAATATCTGAGTATCAGATCACATTCATTGTTATGCATAAATTTTGCCATTTTGTGAGGACGTATAATGTGCATGTGAGGGGCCTTGGAAAAGCTCATGGAAGGATATGTATAATCTTTATTCCATTTTCCTACAAACTTTTTGAAGTACTCTCATATTTATGCTGAAAGCAACCAAGAAAAACTGTGACAATCAGTACATACGTATCAGTCAAACTGTGTGTCAGAATAACCTAACATTAGGCACGGGATTGTCAGGGAGTTTTGTTCTCACAAATAATTTTGAAAATTTCATTAAATGCTGCATATTTGTGTGTGAGAAAATATACTTCATATATGTACGCATGTGTGTACATACTACACACACGTACACACATACCCATACAGATATAGATATTTTTAAGAAAATAAATTGGAGTTTTTTTCTTTAGGATTACACAGCATTCCACAGATTAAATGGCACTTTTCCAGTATGTGAATTCCAGAGCCATTTGCTGATTCAGGTTTATTTTCTTTGTTTTCAAGTACAGAAAAACAATGTTTTATGAAGTACTGAAGATCCCACCTCATGTTAGTTGAGGGTGGTTTTAAGACTCCCAAGTAAAAACAAACTAAACTTCAGAAGAAGATGGAGAAGCAAAAGGAACAGGAGGAGGAAGAGGAGAAAAATCACACATGGTGCTGTGAAGTTCACTTGAGACCTGGCCTAGGATAACAACCTATTTTACTTCCAGTTTGCTCTGGGTTTGAGGCTAACAGTGAAACTCTTTCTGTTGCTACTAGAAGAAATTTTATAAGGGAAAGGCAACCCTTTGCCAAATTACTGCAGAGACTGACATTCTTAATTTTCAGAGGTAGGAAATCTGCTGCCTCATTAAAGGGAGTCTGTGTTATTAGCCTGCTGGCATCCCAGCAGCTGTAGAGCACACAGCAGGCTTGTCCTCCTGACCAGCAGAAGGATGCTGAGAGGCTCACTTAAGAATATTTCTTTGGGGACTGAATAGGAAATGCACACTTTAAAATACAGTAGAAATTATTACCCAGTGCAAAAAATGTATTCTTTTATTATACAGTCTTTCTATTTATAAACAGAGAATTGGGGGTGAGGAGAATGAAAGGGAGGACTGAGAGAGTTTTCTGGAACAGACCATGATGTACCACTATCTGAGAGGGGTACTGCTCAAGGTTCAGAGTCCTTGAGTGACAATTACTTCACTAAAGTTTTCTATTTATAGTTTTTCCTCTTTGTTATTCAAGGTCCATATATGAAGGTTAAAGAAGGGAAAGTTGGATTCATTCTAAACATCTTTTCTGTAAGTCAGCACTTACAGCATTTTAGTGCTCATTTTCCACAGTGGGAAATTCATCCCTACTTTTAACCCAATGGCCAACAATCCAAATGAACAAAGAAAATAATGTCGTCTTTGAGGTTATGTTGCATTACTCTAGAAAAGGCCAAGAGCTCTTACTGGGCCAGTTCAGATTCTCAACTTGCAATAATTATCAAAACATTTTCTGTATTTCTTTTACTTGTAATAGCTAGAATTCAGAAATTTGGAGACATACTTACATTTTTCACAGGAAGTCTTACTATGGAGATTTTTAAAGAATAACACATCTTTCATGGATTTGTGTTGCGTGTTTACTGACACTTTGCCTTTCAAGGATTTTGATTTCTTATTACACAAAAAACATCCTTACACTTGAAAATAAGCTTTAAATATAACTGGCAGGCTTGATTCTTCCATGTATCTATCTTTTGTGAAATAAATACAAATCTCGAAGATACTGTATTTCTGATGGAATTTACAAGCCAACACTGTTTAATTATTCATGATGTAAGATTCATCCAGCTAACAGAGTCCTAAGGGGACAGATGAAAACAACTTGCTTATCTCATTTGGGTCAAACACTCAGAGTCAAATAAAAATGCCTTACACAGTATAAACAACAGATTTTTTTTTTTAGCTTGATGAATGAAAAATGCTACGAACAAGATGCCATAGCCACAGCAATTAAATTCTCCAAGAACTTGTGTCCTCATGAAAATTTTTATGTGTTCCCACTCTACATTAGTAATATTCCTTTATTAGCAATAATAAAAGAGCAAAGTATTAATTTTTAGTCAAAAATATTGAATAAAGAATTTTAATAAGTCCAAGGGTATTGGTGATATTAATAAATTACTTCTACCCAAGGCACAATGCTAGATACTGAGAGTTCCTAAAGGTTAACTCAAATATAAATTGCTAAGTGAAATTAATCTCCATTTTAAGTCTTTAATATAATTCCCAACTCTAAAAATTTTACTTTTGAAATATCCTTTCTACGCAGGGGACATCATTTCCTGTATAGCTCATATTTTAACTTTCTACATAAGGCAAGATTTAAGGAGGCAAAACAACAAAATGATTAATAAAGACATTACGAATAGGAATAAAGCAATTTAAAAAACTGGATTTTCCTTGTAGATAAAATGAAAAGAAAAGAAAGAAAACAAAAAGACAGTAGAATGCCTTTATGATCAAATTTTAAGAGATATTACTTGTACTGGGCACAGTAAGAAGCTAAGAATTTTCAAATTGATCTTACTTTATGTAACCAGCACACTATCCCTGGGTTTGGGAACTGAGAATACTGTGTGCTTTACTTTGGATATAATTACTTTTTCTTAAGAGAAGGATTGCATGTTCCCCAAGACCCTAAATTCTACAATACTTCTGTAGTTCCTCTAAATATTTCACTTCTGGTGAATTTTATATTAACCCCAACACATCCTCCTGAATAATCAGATTTGAGTCTCTGGAATTCATTACCTTCTCTCTTGGAATGTCAACAGTACTAAAATTTGCAAACCTGCCTGCTTCAGCAAAGTTCAGGTTTGTGATCTCTAAGCAATCATAAACCTATCTATTTGAATAGGAATTTCTATAGTGCATAGGAATATCAAGTATCGTAGACATAACTTTAGAAACATTAAGTGTGTTTCCTCTTAGCATGTAGGTTCTGAAAAGCAGCATCAGAAACAATTTCACTGGAGGCAGAGTGGAAGAACTAAAGCACAGACATCAACATTCTCCCTTTAATAAAAGTTAAAGATGTTCTCCAAAAGTCTACTATTATGGGCTGACTTATATTCCCCTCCAAATTCATATGTTGAAGTCCTAATCCTCAGTACCTCAGAGTGTGATCTTATTTGGAAATAGGGTCATTTCAGGTGTAATTAATTAGGATGAGGTCATTCTAGATTAGGGTGGGCCCCTAATACAGTGACTGTGTAAAGGAAATTTTATTACTCTAACATACACGATTTGCTTCTGTACTACTGCTTGCTTGTTACGGGGAACATAATTAGCACCATTTTAAGTACATCAGCCATTTTAAGTAAGGCAGCTTCTAAGGGGTCATGTAGAGGATAAGCATAGTCAAGGCGGGCCCAGGCATGGTAGATTCCAGGAAGGGAGTAACCACCGAAAGTATACCCAGTTCCAGGAAGGACTGACCAGTTCCTTATCTAGGGGCCGCGGGGTCTGACCCAGAGGGGAAGACGATTAAGCAATACACTGTTCCTTGTTAGCGTGCCAACCCGCCAAAAAGCTACCAATGAATTTAAAGGTCACCTCAGATGACCAATGAGCTATGTACAACTTATCCTGTTGCCAAAGTCTGTCTAAAAACTGTATAAAAAGTGCCTGTGTTAAGGGCTCAGGGCCACTTCTGTCCTGAAGATGGAGCGACCCCAGCATGCTGGAATAAAAATCTCTTGCTTGATTGCAGCGATCTCTGTCTCCTGGTCTTTGCGAGATGAGCCTTCCTAACAAATAAGATTTGCACTTTCGGGCCAGTCTTACAACTGCTGTACTGATAAATAGAGGAAATTTGGACACACACAGATAGAACACCTTGCGAAAATGAAGGCAGATATGGGGTTGATGCATCTACAAGCCAAGGAATGCCAAAGGTTACCAGCAAATCACCAGAAGCTGGAAGAGAGGCTTGGAAGAGACAGACTCTTCCTCACAGCCCTCAGAAGAACCAACCCCACTAATATCTTGATCTCAGACATCTAGACTCCAGAACTGTGAGACAATAAATACACCTATAACAAATTTTGACTACAGTAGATGTTTGATTCTAAGATACTATTAAGGCTCATTTGAATTTTTATTCTAATCAATATCTTTCTTTGTTGTCTGTCTCCTTCAAATTTCCATCACCTTCCATACACTAGAGTCACTTCCTAGAAATTGCCTTTATTTCCTTGAGGCTGACCTGAACCAACAGTAATATCACAAAATGCAATGTCATCCTTAGATGACTTGTTGAAAGGAAAAAGGTGTTTATTGTTTTGTTTTGTTTCCTGAAGATCAACTCATTCTTTCATTTGATTTTTTTCCTAGAAAAAAATTATAATTTTTATTTGCTCATTCCAAAGCACATAAGGAGTTACAAGCTAGACTCCTCAGTGCAGATTTCAGCTTCATTTTAAGTTGTCTCACTTTAAAATGCCTCCATTAATCTCTTCTGTCTAAAGAAGGGCATTACCTCTAAAGATAGCAGTGTTTATTGTTCAAGAGTAACCTCTACTGACGGCAAGGCTGGAGGTATGAAGATGAATAAACAAGGGTTTTCATCACTAAGAAGCTCACAACCTGACATGGGAGAATGATCTATAAACAACTAATCAAAATTTACTGAGCTGAGTCCTGTGGAAAATGTAGTTAACCTGTTATTGAGTGCTTGCTCTTTTCCACAGACTGTTTCAGGCACTTAGAAGTGTTATCTCATTTAATTCCATAACAGCTTTAGGAGGTGGGTGATATTATTATTCTCACTTTATGGATGAGCAAACAGAAAAAAAGACAAGGAAACTGCTCAAATTTACGTGGCTAACAAGCGACAGACTCAGGATTCTACCAAACAAGTCATGCTCTTCGTTCCTTTGCTACAAGTGCTATGTGTGTTTGGGGGTCAAGGAAGAGGTAAGAGAAGCAAAACAAAAATATGCATTTAAGCTGCACCAGGGATGAATTTGACAAGGAGATAAATAGAGATGGTTTTATCTAGAGAAAGAAATCACCAGAAATCCAGTGGTAGACACAGGCAGTCTCAAGCAGTTTGGTATGGGTGGAGCTGATGATAGATAAGGGAACAGTGGCAACAGAAGAAGTGGAACAGTAGGTTGAAAACAGGGTGTGGAGCACCATGAATGCCCTGCAAAGCAGTTTGGAGGTTACTCTGCATAAAAAAGGAGTAACCATTGGGTGTGAGCATATGAGAGACATGGCTGTGTCTGTGTTTTAGATGGTCCCCTGGTGGCTATTGAAAGAGAGCAAGTCAGTTCTAAAGTTGAATCTGAGAACACATGTCTAGACTATACAGACGTCTGAGGGTCACCCCCAAATGGTTCAGAAAATAATTATACATGTATATGTAGAATTATGCAATAATAATTATACATATAACACAGAATTATAACTATATGTGTATATATAAATAGAGAGACAAATGGGGTAAAATGAATGATGAATCTGGGTAAAGTGTATATAGGTGGTCTTTGTGCTATTTTTATTTTGAAACTTTTCATAAATTTAAAATTATTTCCAAATAAAATGTTTTAAAAAGCCAAAAAGCAGATTGGTGGTTGCCAGGGTATGGGAGAAAAGGGCAATGGGAAAATTGCTTGATGGGTAAAGGATTTTACTTTGGAGAAATGAAAATGTTTCAGAACCAGATAGAGATGGTGGTTGTACAGCATTGTGAATGCACTAAATTGTTTAATTTAAAAAAAGGTTTTAAAAGTATTGATACCAACATTTTGAGGACTTAGTTCTGCTTCCCAGATATCACCCAAATCCCAGTTCCCATCCAACTACCCTAGGAATATTCTCCTATATCTTTAAATGTTCCTGGCATAAGTGATACAAGCTAAGGAGAATTTTTAAATGACATAGTTATTGACTGGCCAACTAAATATGCAATGACCTATGTAATCAGACTGCTTCCTCCATTAGAGAGAAAGAGACTATCACCAGTATAAGTGGGAGGAGGAGACCTAATTGACAACCTGAAAGGTACTACTATGTTTGAGTGACCTACTTTATGGCCAAAGGCCTAGTGAGAAGTTAACAAAGTTTTCCTCTTTGAAGAGAGATTTTAGGAAACATTTTAAAGTTGTATTATTTATTGTGATCAATTAGTTATTTAAGAATAAATTATTTTAAGTTTGAATAAAATACATCCAAACCAGCAACAACTAGAAAAATTTGATAATTAAAAAATTAAGGCTTTACAAGTAATATAGTGCATTATTTAAAATAAGTAGTATTGCTCTAAGTTTTGATAGCATTTTTATTCTTCTGAATACCTGATATCACCAAAGCCTAACAACCCCATGATAAACAGATGTTATAAAACTTATTTTTCCGATGAAGACCAAACATCTTGTAGTGATGGAATCAGAAGTAGCTCTCTCTACCATACCTTAGTCATACACCAATTCAGATCAGTTTCTCAACTGCAGAATATAGAGTGAATTGCCCTACTGTACATTAGCTTTTAATTCAATTGCAAGAGATAACATTGAGAGCAATTTCTTTTTTTATTTCCAGTTTTTTTCCTTAATATGAAATTGAGTTGAATCAACTCACTTATAGGTCTGCTATACTTTCAAAGTCATGAAATGGACATTATCTTCTTAATATATTAAGGAGTCTGTGTTCTTTTTACTCCAAAAAAGAGCAGGCCTAGGGACCACAAAACATGGGAAAACATTGAATTCAAAAATGCCAAACACTACTGATGAGAGAAAAGGATCATTCATCGTATGAGGATAATGCACATGCAATCTTATAGGTAATAGAGTGTCTGCCACATTGATTTATAAATGCATCACACTCAGATTTATTTGAAGGCCTCAGTTACCCAGAACACAGTCATGGACCAGGAATTAAGCAAGAGTCATTTAATGTAATTTTGTTAAATTTCCTAAGCTTAACTTTTTGAAGAATTTTTTTCAGGCCCACAGAGAGTTAATGTTCTATCTTAGATATAACATCCCAGAAGTTTCCAAGAGGTTTGAAGAAGATTAGGATAACTGGTGAGGAGAGACACTGACTGAAAGAACATATGGCCACACTGACAAAACCACAAAAAGAGAGCTACAATAGCAGGTGACAGACCAAAATGTACATTTACTCATCCAGTTATTCATTCATTGACTCAATCATCATTTACTGAGTACATATTAAGTGCCAGACACTATAACAAGTGCTGAAGAGACAAAGATGAATAAAATTCAGCTCCCGTCCTCAAGGTGCTTCCAATCTAGCAGAATGGCAGACATGCAGCAAGCCATCATGGAGCAGTATGATGTGTACTTGCCTGGGATATAAAGATGATGCAAAGGAGAGAATGTATTGCAATAGTGGCCAAGAGGCTTACACCCTTTAAAAAATCACAGGTGCATCTTTGTATCTGAATAAAACAAAAATTTCCTTGATTTAATAACTATGACAGAAATTGCCTGTGGTCACCACTAAACATAAGTAAGTTTTGAAAGGATTCTGAGGCCGTAAGTGATGGTGGAGCCAATAGACAGAAGAAGCCTAGATCTCTAAAGGACTGCATGGAGCATTAACTCATACTGAAATGTAAATGAGAAATAAACCTTCGTTGTGTTAAGCCACAACTTTAACCTAGGTAGATATTTACTAGATCGGGACTCTGTGCCACGGAGTATTCTAGATGCTTTCCCTTACATTGTCTCATTGATCTCACTTATATGCATAATGATGATTCCAAATCATTATGACATGTGGCACATTGAAAACAATGGTAAAGATGTCAATGCCTGCTGATGGCAAGAACACAGAGAGAGAGCAACTCTCACACATTTGCAGTGGAAATATTAATTGTCATGATCTTTCTGAAGGCAAGGTTTAACCAATTTGCAGTAAAATTTGACCACTTGCACTTAAAGTTTGAAAAGACAACCTCAAGTTTTGACCACTAATTTCACATCTAGAAATTTATAATTAGACATGTTATAACATACACAGAGACATATGAGATTGTTCTTTGCAGCACACTACAATTATGAAAAACTGGAACAACCTAAACTATGAACAATATGTCTATATTAAAATAATTTTGGGCCGGCCCTGTGGCTCACTTGGGAGAGTGCGGCACTGATAGCGCCACGGCTGTGGGTTCGGATCCTATACAGGGATGGCTGGTGCGCTCACTGGCTGAGCGTGGTGAAGACAACACCAAGCCAGGGGTTACGATCCCCTTACCGGTCACACACACACAAAAATAAAATAAATTAATAATAATAATAGTAATAATAATTTTATTATATCCATTTGATAAAATATTATGCAGTCATTAAAAATCATGCATTTCAAAAATATTTAACGATGTGGAAAAATGCTCACAAATAAATTTGTGTGACATAGGCTAAACAAAAGATATTTCAATTTTTAAAAAATATGTATGCATATGAGATGATGGAAAGAAAATAAACCAGTATGTTAATACTGGTTATCTTTAGATAATGGAATTAAAAATAGATTTTTAAAAAGTTTCTCCTTTATATGTCTATTTTCCAAATGTTATACAATGATCATGCATTATTTTTAAACTCAAAATATATGTTATAAAAAAAAAGAAGGCAAGGAATTTTAAAATCTATTTTTGAAAGGTTTCTACATAAACTTGTTAAAATTAAAAAGCGCTGGTGCTTAAATCTTTAAATTCTATTTATTAGAAATTCACTTATGTGAAACATCTCATTCCCTGATGATGTTAGATAAGTGAGGTGTTATTACAGCATTTCTAAAAGTTGTATACCATCTGTGAGTTTATTTTTTAATTGTCTATGGTTTTTCAAATCTAAATTTAATATCATTTTCACTTACAAAGATCTAAATGAGACTTATGGTGCTTAATTTGATAGCCTGCATTTCTCCTGTTTTTGGTCCCACCAAAACTATTCAGCAATAAACTTCTTCCTCAAAAAAATGGCAAAATATTGTCTCCATTTTACAGATGAATCAAGTAAAAACAGAAGTATGTTAATATAGGTAGAATACAAAACAAAAATGTGCCCATCCCAGTGCTCTGCTGAAGTTGGTTCATACTGACTGGCCTATTCTGCCCCTTTTCTCGGCTCTGCATCCATCGGTAGTAGCATGTTGGTAGCTAGAAATTGGCTATGGTAAAAATATTTACACCTACAAAGTACTCAAACACTATATTAGGGCTTTTTATTATTTATTTTGTTTTTTTGCAGTAAACCAGATTACTGGAATCACAGATTACTGGATTATAGATGCATACAGTATGGTATGCATGCATACCACTGCATACAACACAACAGTATGCTTCTTCTAATAGTGCTTAATTAGCCTAGGGCCAGGAACCTATTAAGTATTCAAAAAAGATATCAGGCTCCACAGCATGGAGAGCCTGATTTACATCATTCACTGGTATATTTCAAGCACTTAGAATAGTGCCCGTATACCATAGTTGCTCAATGAATGTATGGTTCAGGTTTTAACTAGACAACTTGAATGTGATAAACCTTTTCTCTCAAGTTACCCATGCATCATTCTAACTTTGTATTTTAACCTTCTCTAGAACCTTGTCTATTTGACATTTTTGTTTATAATTTGTTTCCATTAGCTGCTTAAACTATTATCTTATTTCTATTCTCATGTCTATTGACATATAATCTAGCCCCCATACCAACAACTTACAAGTCACCAAACATCTCCTGATTAACAAACCCAACTATTTCCCCCACTTCTCTTTATTCCATCTTCTCTGGA
The DNA here is from genome assembly GCF_027409185.1 of Cynocephalus volans. NCBI lineage: Eukaryota > Metazoa > Chordata > Mammalia > Dermoptera > Cynocephalidae > Cynocephalus > Cynocephalus volans. The sequence goes on along the minus strand of NC_084460.1, from coordinate 98,170,464 downwards.
ATATTTTATACTTTTGATGGAAGCTTCTTTCTTGAAACTTCTTTCTCACTAGACCTTGGAGGCACTTGCATATTCTAATTCCACGTTCTATTGTATTTTTCTTTGCCATTTTTAAGTTATTCTTTTCTTTGTCTCTCAGTCTAACAATAGGATTTATACAAAATCTAGTACTTATCTCTTTGAGCTTATTTCTTTATGAGTTCCCATCAAAAAATGTAGGGCTTCATCTCTCATCTCTAACGTATAACATTCACTTCGCTGAATTCAGCCTTGTTCTTTCCCTAAACTCACTCAGAGATTTCTAACTGCCTACTTGACATTTCCATTAAAAATCTAGACTTTACATCAAATTTGGCTAAAGCCAAATTTATTGTCTTTCTTCCTCAGATAACTTGTGTTTTTGTTTGCTCGATGGTGGGTTTCTCTACCCTACCCCGTGCTGCCATGCTTGGTCTTATCTATCAGGATATTTCCCAGCACCAGCTTTACACATTGCTACAAGATGAGACAATTGTCCTGCAAAGCTCTTTCCTCCATGAAGTTCTCAGGAACAAACAAAATGGATTAATTATTCATTTGGGTTTTTTTTCCTATGCATTATGTCTTCCATGTTGGCTCAGCCAGCATGGAAGCCAGCATCCTCTGTGATTCTGTGTCAGATTCCTGAGTTGCAGGACACAGTACCCTGCAAGCATGGCAGCAGGCCAGTTAATTGAAGAAAGCTTAATTATGCACTGATAACTTTGAAAATCTTAATTCCTCTGTGGAGAGATGACTAAGCATATTATTGGGAAATGGAATTATAAAATGTTCCCAGATCAAGTTAAGCATCTACAGGTGAATTAATATAGAATTAAGCTTAGAAAGCTTAAGTAGAAGTTGAATGAATTGTGTTCATTCTTTGAAACCTATTGATTCATAAAACCAATATCACGCTGTCTACAGGTGGCAATCCAGAACTAAAAATAATTTAGAAAAAAAAATAGTTCTAAAGATAATTAGGCCATCCGAAGATTAACCTTTGCCATTAAGAGCTTCTGAAAGATGGGCTGCTCATATCTATTCAATAATCATTTTGTTCATTAACTTTTGCATATAGAATTGTAACTGATACTGTGAAGGGTGGTTTGATGATTAATATGAATTTATAATATATAGTAGTAAGTATTAAGAAATACGAGGGACTTGGAGTTAAGCAGTAACCTGACTCTACCACTCAGTTTCTGGGAAAACTTGGGGGGAATTCCTTAATTTCTCTAAGCCCAGTTTTCACATCTGTAAAAATTAGAGTAAGAAAGCTAATTTGTAGGTTACTGTGTGGATTAGAGATAATATACATATCATGCCTCTCTAAAGTAGACTCTCAGTAAATGATATTATTATTTATGAAGCTAAAGAGAATGAGTAGATACACAGTTACAAAATACATCTTCTATTTCAAGGCCTAAAGTTGTAGTTCTCATACTTTTTGGTCTCTCCATTTCTTTAGATTTAAGAAATTATCAAGGACTCTAAAGAGTTGTTCTGTATTTAGAATATATCTTTGGATATTTACCACAATAGAAATTAAATTCTGGAAAATGTATAATATTTATGTATTAGTTAACTTTTAAGTAATAATTATAGACACATTACATATTAATATAAACAATATATTTTATATAAAATATTGACATTTTCAAAAACAGAACTAGTGAGAAGAGTTGCACTGTTTGACACTTGCAAATGTATTTAATGCTGGGCTTAATAGAAGACAGCTGGATTGCCATATCTGCTTCTACATTCAATCTGTTGGGATAAGTTTTGCTTGGAGTAGTAGAAGAAAATCTGGCCACACACAGATGTGCAGGTGAAAGCATATCAGAAACCCCGAGGAATCCTCAGATCAGATCGCACTTTGATAACTCCTTGCCTTCAGAAGCTAGCCAAGACAGCTTCTTGGAAGAAGTGAGTTATAAGTCAACTCAACAATGATGATGATGATAACAATGATAATGAATAGCAATTGGCAGAGAAGCTACAAAAGAACATTCTAGGCAGTGGTAACATCTGTGGTTATGGTTAGAATGTGGAACTGCATGTACCCTACATAAGGTATCATGAGAAAGCAAGGGCAGCAGGAGTAATAGATCTGTACAGAGGAGAACTGAAAAGAAATTGGCAATGTTAGAGGTTTCAAGGGTGGAGGAAACATGGGATGTGAAAACTTCTGAATACAATTGGGAGTAAGTATATTTTGATTTATATTTTGTATTGATTTTTGAACTGTTTAGAATGAATGATGTTCTACTAATGTTTTTGAACAAGATGATCCTTTTAGTAAAAGTGTAGTTTTAATTATTCAAAATAGTTAATGATACTTTTATAGTCACAGACCACTCGCAAACATTCTAGCACTCCCCAGGGATCTTCAGACCATAGTTTTGGAAAACCTTGTTTCTTCACAGAGCTAGATTTGACAAATTAAGTGTCTCAGAGGGATTAGGACAAGGTGGAGACTGTGCCTCTCCTATATAAAACAATTCAGCATGGCCAGTGTTACAAACAATCCTTACAGAGATGTGAGGAATTAAGGATGGGTGGCTGAAGGAAGGTAAGAAGAGACAGACCTGAATTTTGCATAGCAGAGTTAGGAAGAAGACTGGCTGCTAGAGTTGAATTGCAGAAGAAAGTAAACACCTTTCCTGAATTTGTTTGGTAATATCAAGTTATCAACTCCTGAAAGAAATTTAAAAAGAAAAAAGAAAAGAAATTAATGGCTTTTGAAGTGGAGGGGGTTATAAAAATGGTGAACAGTGACCACTGCATGCAAAGTCAGTGGAAACAGAAAGAAAATGATTGTGTAGAGAGCAGGAGGCTGTTGAATTAATCCGAGAGTGAGGAACAAAGCCGGAGGTGAAAGTCACCTTGGAGGAAGAATTATCTGAATTGGAGACTAGCTACAGGAAGACACCAAGTCAGAGGAGAAGGTGGTAAAGGCAGGGAGGAGGTGACCTTCCAATGAAACGAAGCGCCCGAGGGAATGCATGCAAAAGAGAAAGCCTCAGGTAGGTGAGAACGAGGAAGGAGGAGCAAGGGAAAGAGAGAGATTTTTCATAGAAAATGACAGTATTTTTTCAGAGTACAACAAAAACATCATGTAGTGAAAGAATCTTTCTCTTTTGTGAGTGCCTGGTACATGGTTCAATAATATTTGTGTTTTAAATCACAAGTGTTTATCGGACAATGCCAAAACCAAGTTGAAAATTAAAACAATGGTATTTATGTTGACCTGCAATTATTATTATATTCTTCATATATGTATTGAAAGGCTTACTATATGTACAACATGGTACTATGCAGAAAGGAGGGCAGTAGGGTCAGGTGATGTTCAAATTGGATGAAATTAAGTTAATTTTTCTAAGCCTCAATTTTCACATTTATTTAATGGTCATGATAATAATATCTTCCCCATTTGAGAATTAAATGATGTGTTCTATGCAAAATTCAGCACAGTGTCTAACTAATGCAAAGACTCAAAAAATGAAAATAAAAATAAATGGGATGGGGAGAACTAGTGTACTCAGGAGCTTACATTTTACCAAGAGGCTTAGATAACCATATGGTTGGCTAGAGTGTCAAATTCCCCGAGTGCTCACTAAAAGCTCTAACTGAATTTGGTACTTTACCGCCCTTTTAATTCAGAATCAAGGATTTCAGCCATACGTACACAGTTCAATCTGTTCGATTGATTTTTTTACATCAGGCTCATATGGGTGTTAATTGCTTGGAGTTGACTGGGAGATGTATCTGACTTGCTTGTAATGAACCTCTCAGCACTCAATAATTTCTAGACTAAACTCCTGTCTCTCCATACTCTTGTCTTTCTCTCTAATTCATCCTCATGTGGGATACTGTCCAGATGTCTCTGGGGAAAAAGCCTAAGTCCTCATCAAACCCAACAATGAAAGCTCGTTGCAGAGTGAGCAGAATTGTACTTTAGGTCAGAGAGAGAACTCCCTAGATAGCTCTTCACACTGTGGTACATCAAAGTCAACTGAGGTTGGGACACTGGGTCCAATGTCTATACCCCACAGTTTATCCTTGAAAACAGGTCTTTTATTGCTGTGTAGACACCAAAAAACAGATTACAGTCTCCCCTCAGAATCCATGGGAGATTGGTTCCAGAACCTCGCCCACAAACGAAAATCTGAATTTGCTTAAGTCCCAGAGTCAGCCCTATGGAACCTGAGGACATGAAAAATCTGTCCTTGGTATACCTGGGTTCTCCATCCTGTGAATTCTGTATTTTCAATCCAGGGTTGGTTGAAAAAAATCCGAGTATAAGTGGACCCATGCAGTTCAAACCTGTGTTGTTCAAGGGTCAACTGTAAAACCAAATTAAAATTTCTTTACCTTTTGTAGGCCAAACTTTTGTCTGGGCCAAGGTAATAGAAATTCTGGGATATAGACTGCATCTAACTTTGGCAAACAATGAAACTGCAACCAATCCAAACAGTTACTGATCCTACTGATTGGTACTTCTATCCCTACTGGTTCCCCAAAAAGATTAAAAATACATGCCTTCAGTTCTTGACCTCTGAGGTATTACTTGGATTATAACATTCAACACTGTAATAGTTCAATATGAACTGAGTAAACTTATAGGAGAAGGGATGCCAGAGTTCCAAGAAAAAAAGACAGAGACCAATAGTTGCTTTTTACTATTCTAGTTTTGTTTTTATCATTTTAAGCTGTAAGCTCTCTAAAGGTTTACAATTTTCTGGAGGCCACGTTGGCTGTATTGGTTATGAAGCACGTTGTCTCTTTAATGTAATGTTATTTCTTTTCTCTTGGTCTGCTTTCAGTTATGTTAGGAATATTTCACAAGTAGCTAAGAATATCTACAATAAACTATTATAAATCCAAAGGGTAATTACAGCACATAAAAATTCTTCCATGCTTTATAAAAATACAGATCACAACCCTGAAATTTGCAATCAACTCTTATTACCACAGTGCCTAGCCTACATTAGGAGCTCTCTAAATATGTGTTAATTTATATGTTAATTAATAAATACTGATTTTTAAAATTATTGTTTAGGGTTGTGTCTAACAATTCTCATATCAAAAAATAATTCTGCATTGCCAATTTTCTTCCACATATGCTAGAAAAATAATTATTTTGCATAATTTTTTAAATAAAAGCTCAAAAATTCCTATTAACCCTGGATAACAGCTTTATAAATAAGATCCCTTATTATAATTTCTTTCTTAAAAAATAAAAATATGTAACTGACACACAAAGAAAGTGCTATTATAATGTTTAACTCCAAATTATTTAGGACTTATTATCTCTCACTCAATACTATTGTAAAGATTCTCTTGATGTAGGTCTGTGTATAAATTATCATTATAGCATAAAATTATCATAAATACATTTATAGTAATAGTTTTATTTTGCTTAAGTGCAACCAGACATTAATTTCATTCTGATTATTTTAGATATTATAAAAAAAAAAAAGTGAGTACAGAAAAGTCTGCCATAATTGCCCATGACCTTGTTTTCAACAAGAAATAAAATAATATCTCATTGGTCTAGAAGCCAATTATTTGTCAATGTCTGCTTACCATAACAAATTTAAGAACTAGAAAATAAGCATGTATGGCCTCTGATTAACCAAGCAAATGTCACATGGTTTATGCATTAGTTACAAGAGAGTTGTCAGTACCTCTTTCCAAGCTTATTTGCTATGAATTCACATGCACATGTGCACAGGTATACACACACACACACACACACACACACACACACACAAATGCACACACCCCTAAAAGTACTTGGGGATTTGCTTAATCCTCAGCAAATTGGAAACACGAAATTAGAATTATTGCTGTGGGTAATTGAAAAGACACATTGAAATCTATTCATGCACTCATTAAATAAATATATTTTAACTAACTGAGGTGAGCAATGAGCCAAGCATTAAGAATAAAATGGTGAACAAAACAGGTACTTCTATAGGATCATATAGTTTAGTCTAATGGAGGAGACAGGCCATGAATTCAGCATTTGTTTGTCCCCCACCACTGCACCTAAGGATGCTAGATCCTTGCTTTAGCTCCCTCCCTTGCAGCTATAGAATGGGTGTGGAATGTGTGACTGGGGGTGGAATGTGTTCCAGCATAGGCCAAGGGAACCTGAGTGGCAACTGCCAGTGTGTTCTTGAAAGATTCTGAGAAGAAAGCCAAGAGGATCACAGAGCACAAACATTCCTGAATTGCTGAAGTAACCCTAAAACTTTTTAAATGCAGCCTTCTTCTTACATAGAAAAATAAACCCTCACATTTTAGTCACTTTTAGCTGGGTATTCAATAATTTGCTACCTTAGGAATCACAACTCAACTAAGAGGATTAATAAATGAGTGGGTGATGAAGAACTGGGAACAGAGTTTAGACTGTTCTTGGAAGGGAAGGAGACATTGAGGGATGGGGAGATCTGCTTAATACAGAGTTTGGAGAGGAGTTTGTGTCTGTGTTAGTTGGTTTTGGTTTTGGTTTTTAAGAGAAAAGGGATTTGAACATACTTAAGTGATGCATTAGAAGGATCCAATACAGAGGAGCAGCTAGATGATACAGAGAAGAAAAGAATCATATTTAGGGTAAGATTCCTAAGACTGGAAAAAGAAGATAGTACAACTCCATAGGACGCCCGAGATCCTCTTCCATACCTACTGCTCCCACCAAGCTCTGGTAAATACCATCATTCCTTCCTTTTGCCCATTAGGTTTAAAGGTAGCAATGGCTTCTCACTGTTGCCATTACCTGGGTGATTTTCCACCTTCTCTGTAAATGGTCCCTTCATTAAAGTCTATCCAGTTGAACTCGTCAGTGTGCTAATTGGCCTTTGACAGATACAAAATCTATGATCACCGGATGCTTCCTATAATCCAGGAACTATTCTAACAACATTACAAGTATTTAAATTCACATTAACCCTATTATGTAGATCCTGTTAAAGCTGCAATTTTATTAATGGGGAAACTCAGAAACAAAGAGTTCGAGTAACTTGCCCAAGGTTGCCCAGACAATAAGTGGTAGAATCTGGATCTCAGTCTACGCTCTCAACCACCATGCTATACGGCCTCCCAAGAAGCATTTTTCCTTACTACCCTAGTAAATGCTGCCTTCTTCTCCCACCCCCAGTCACTGTTTCACAACATTTCTTTGTTATTTTTCCTATTTTTATTGCAATGGTTAACTTTATGTATCAGTTTGACAGGGTCATGGGATAACCACAATATCTGGTTAAACATTATTTCTGGGCATATCTGTGAGGGTGTTTCCAGAAGAGATTAGCATTTGAATTCATGTCTAAGTAAAGCAGATTGTCCTCCCTAGTGTGGGTGTGCACTACCCCATCTATTGAGAGCCTGAATAGAAGAAAAAGGTAGAGGAAGGTTTAGTTTTCCCCCTGGCTGACTGCATAAATTTATCTTCTTCTGCCCTCAGTGCTCCTGGTTCTCAAGTCTTCAGACCTACACTGGAATCTATACCATCGAGTCTCCAGCTCTCAAGCCTTGAAACTATACCACCAGCTTTTCTAGGTCTCTGACTTACAAACGGCAGATCATGGGACTTATCTGCCTCCACAACTGCATGAGCCAATATCTCATGATACACACACACACACACACACACACACACACACACACACACACTGCTCTGTACAGTGAAAATTTCAAAGCTTCTCCACCTTGAGCAAATATCTGATCTATTAAAACATGTATGCACATGCACACACACACACACACACACACGAGGGGTCTTCAAAAAGTTAAGAGAAAGATTCATGTTGTCTTTTAATTCTATTTTTTTCACAAATTTTTTTGAAGTACCCTAGTATATACTGTTAGTTCTGTTTCTTTGGAGACCCCTAATACATTTATATATGATTTTTATTGTCTGTCTCTACAATAGAATGATAGCTTCACAAGACCAGGAAACTAGTTTGGCTTATATTTGTATCCACAGTACCTAGAACGAAATTTGCGTATTATAAGTATTTAACAAAATTTGACTTTCATTTTAATACAGTGATGAGAAAATTTGAATGTCAATGCAGGCAAGAAAGTTGACAGAATTTATATATGATAGCTTTTATTTTCTCTATAAAGGAGAAAGAGAGGTCATATGCAGACAGTAAGGGAAATGGTAAATAGATCAAATGTTTGATAAAGGTGGAGAAGCTTTCAAATTTTCACTGTACAGAGCAGGAAAAAGATCTGAGAAGGGCAGTAGAATTACCAGGCTCTCCTAAGGGCTCATCTGAGGTTGATCAGTGTGAATTTAAAGTATTTCCAAACTTCCCTGTTTTCTAATTTCCTCCAACAGTGCTCAGCTCTCCTCGTGAAAGCACTAAGAAAATATACCATACCGGGGTCAACCAAGAATGGGAAAGAAGGCTACTAATCCATAAAAGCATAATGGCTCCAAAGTTTTAGCAATCTGAAGCCATTCAGTGTAGAAGAAAATTGTCCAACATACCTCAGCAGGCTTTAAAAGCACTAGTGTATTAGTGCAGAGGCTAACAACTAAGTTCACTGCGTGGAGAGCACAACAAACTCCGCCATTTACTAGCTGTGTTGTCACTGGCAAATCACCTAATCTCTCAGGTTTTTCTTCTATAATTTGCAGCAGGTATGCCTTCCTTGAAGAGTTGTTTCGAAATGTGGAATTAAGTTTTAATTAACATGGGAATGTTATAGATAGGGAACAGGTCATTCTACTATAACACCAAATAAAACCAAAGGCACCAATTGACAGGAAACCGTGAAGTTTTAATATATTACCGTACATGTTGCATTTCTGAAGGAGTGAAACACCAAAACACCAAAGAAAACATTTAATATAATGTTAAAATACTATAAAATATATATGTGTGGGTATATATATACATAAACCAATTATCTCAGTATGATTCTGCAGTTCATAGTTGCAATCATCCATCCTTTGAGGCAAGTGAGAATAAAAAAAATAAACGAATATGGTAAGGGGATTTTCAAATTTTAATATTTTTGAACATTACCTACTTTCTTCAAGGAATCAAATTAAAGAAAGTAAAATAAAGAATATGTATTTTTTGGCTTTTGAGATTCCTTTTACAAATAACAAGAATCAAGGCCATGTTGCTTTGAAAGACAAAAGTCTACACACTTGTACTTAATGTAACAGTTGCAATTTCTAGATCATAAATCAATATGCAGAAGTTACCTAGTCAGGATTGGAAGAAGAAATGGTAGAAGTAAAGATGGAATAAATGTATACCAGACCTCCATAAAGTTACATCAGTGGCTCATTTAATTCAAGCAGAAGTCTAAATTTTATCTTCCATTTTATGGATACTAGAAGCTGTCCATTCTGATGAGCAGCATTACCTGTTCTTCTGTTATACAGACAGGTAGCCACAGAAATCTATCAATTGTTTCATCTAGGCATATAGCATAGTATCAAATATGGAATAGATTTTATGATAAACTTAAGAAACAGGCATTTAACTTTCTGAAAAAGTGTTTGATGGGAAAATGGAACAATTTGGTCAAGCTCTCCTTGCCCTGGAGCTGGTTCAGGGTCCTTGGGTAACACTGTGTGTGTGTGGGTGGAGTACGTGGGCCTGCAAGGCGGTGCCACTTTGGCTGGTTTTTACTGCCTCAGGTGCCAACCCTGCGTGGCCATGCTTTTCTAGACCTGCAGCTTCCAAGGACCATGTGGCTGGTTGCCTAGCATATAGACCTGTGTGAAGGGGTCTGGTGACCCAGCCTGGCCTGTGAAGAGTTTGTGACCCAGTCTGTGAATGGGCTTGAGGGGTCTGGGATCTCCAGACCCAGCCCTAGCTCAACCATCGGCCCAGGTGGTTCAGGATTACCGGCAGGTAAAAGAACCACAACCACTAGCATGGTCACCTAGCTTTATAATTGGCCTCACAAACAGGATTAAGAGCTAGACAACTGGCACTGTGAGTAGGATTCCAGGCCTTAGCCATAGCTTAGCCTAGCCAGACAATGTTTAACTGAAAGTTTTATGAATAAGACTGTAATTTTAAATTTCTATAATCACAGTATTGTATTCCACTAATATTACCAAGATTTTTATAAAGGAGCTCAGTATATCTGATATTATTTAAACTGTATTATTTTTGCAAATTATATACAGATACCACCAAGAATGAAGTGGAGCAAAAATTACAAGCAAAATGATACCAAAGTATCAGCACAATCTTACATAGCTTATTACCCAAGAAAGTATGTTCACCGGTCAGTTAAGTGAGTCATTTATAGAGTTACCTGCTGTCAATGAGTATGCATAGGTATAAATTATCTATTTCAAAACTGTATTACCTTGAAAGAACTTGATCCCTTCTAGTTCTTTACAGCATTACAATTTTCAATACTTAATAGTTATGAGTTTCACTTGCATAATAGTCTTTCTACTGAGAAATCAAAATGAAATCATTCCTTAGAAAATAATTCCAGCTTAACAGTAATGTTTACACTTTTTTCCTCCTAAAGGAACAAAAATTCATAAATTGCCAGAAAAGTAAATTTGCTGCAAGTTGAGAATTAAATATCCAAAGTCCAAGTCTGAAAGTAAATTTAAAAGATCTGCTATGGGGAATCAAATATATAACAGATCTTCATATTCAATCATGTAATCTATAGGGACTTGAGGCCAAATCTTATTGATACTACAAATACAAATATACATTGCTTACTTCTTTCTCCCTTCTCATTAAATGCTTTCAAAAATAGAAAAAATTTTTAGAAAAAAATGAGGGCAACAGAAATCATAATTGATAAGTTGTGCAAAACATATAGGGAATAAAGTATTTTTCAAAAAGAAATTAATCACAAATAGCTTTAATTTATCCTTTTATAACTGTATATGTAATCAAAGGGAAAAAATTAAAATTTGACATTCAATTTCAAATTTTGTGTTGCCACTTAAACTATATAGCCAATTGCCTCCCCTGGAAAGATTAGAGATGCAAGTGTTTTATTATAGATACCAACTGGCTTCATATCACTCTGTCATTTCCTCTAAACTGGCCATGTAGATTATATTTAGTTAATGCCAAAGGTTAATGGCTTATTTAAAGAGATATATGATATGTGTGTATGTGTGTATCTTATTTGTTTGACCAAGTCACACTATAATTAATCAGACAAACATACAAATTTGAAACATTTGCAACTACAACTAACAGCAGGCAAGCTGTTAATATCCTTAAATTCAGGAATCCTAGGTTATATTGTCTCCCATAAGGCTTACAAAGTCCTGCAAAAGTTTGATTAATCGAATTAATCAAATATCTTCCAAAAAGAATTTCAATTTTCTAAATTTTTAATATAACCATGAAAATGATGTTATAATTCTTTCTAGTCCAATGTTAAGACTCAAAATTACTGAAAATACACAAGAAAACTATAGTGAAAGTTAAACCCTTCAATGCAGACATCCATATACAGTTATTTATATGCTAACAAAGTAAAGATATAAAAATTAGTCTATATGAATCTCTCTTTCCTTGGAGAATATTACACACTTTGACTGTTACACATTAGTTTCAGTTGAATAAAAAAAAAAAAAATGTGACCCGCTTTAATAAAAGGAGGGACTAAACCAAGTTAATCCTGGAATAAAAATAATTTCAAAGAAACTGATGGGAAATATGATTAGTAATTTCAGAGAAAAAAATAAATGTTAAATAAATTTTAAATACAATAATAACTCTTCATATGTCCAAAATCAGACACAGGTGAATGAAAAGATATCCCATGCTCAGGGGCTGGAAGAATTAATATCATCAAAATTTCTATACTACCCAAACAAATCTACAAATTTGACCTAATCCCCATCAAAATACCAATGATATTTTTCACAGAAATAGAAAAACAATTTAAAAATTTGTATAGAACCACAAAGGACCCAATATAGTCAAAACAATCTTGAACAAAAAGAACAAAGCTGGAGACATCATACCACCTGACTTCAAAACATACTATAAAGCAATAATAACCAAAACAGCATGGTACTGGTGTAAAAACAGACATATAGGACAATGGAACAGAATAAAGAGCCCCAAAACAAGCCCATGCATTTACTGATTTTTGACAAAGGTGCCAAGAATATGCACTGGGGAAAGGACAGCCTTTTCGATAAGTGCTGCTGGGAAAACTGCATATCCACATGCAGAAGATTAAAACTAGACTGCTATCTTTCACCATACACAAAAATCATCTCAAAATAGATTAGACTTAAATTTAGGACCTGAAACTGTGACACTACTAGAAGAAAACACAGGGGCATTTGCTACATGAAATGGGACTGGGCAATGCTTTTCTGAACAAGTCTACATAGGCACAGGCAACAAAAGCAAAAATAGACAAATGGGATCACATCAAAGTAAAAAACTTCTGCACAGCAAAAGACACAATCAACAAAGTGAAGAAACAACCAACAGAATGGGAGAAAGTGGTTGTAGACTATGCATCTGATAAGGGGTTAATATACAAGGTATGTGAGAAACCCAAACAAGTCAATAGCAAAAAAAAAAAAAAAATCATTAAAAAATGGGCAAAGGATCTGAATAGACATTTCTCAAAAGAACACATACAAATGGTCAATAAGCACATGAAAAAAATGCTCAAAATCACTAGTCATCAGGAAAATGCAAATTAAAACCACAATGAGATATCATCTCACACCATTAGAATGTCTATTATCAACAAGACAGAAAATAACAAATGCTGGAGAGGGTGCAGAGAAAAGTGAACCCTTCTGCATTGTTAGTAGAAATGCAAATTGTGAAAAGTGTTTTTCACCAGAGTGAAAAACAGTATGGAGGTTCCTCAGAGAACTAAAAATAGATCTACCTATGGCCCAGCTATCCTACTACAGGCTATATACCCAAAGGAAATGAAACTAATACATCAAAAAGGCACCTGCACTCCCATGTTCATCTCAACACTATTCCCAACAGCCAAGAGATGGAATAGACCTAAAAACCTATACGTAATGCTCAAATCACAGTAATTAGTATAATCAGCATTACACAGTGTAATCATTTTTTTGTGGCCCTTTACCAATTTCTTGTGGTTGTTAAAAGGATTCTGACACTTCCCCCTTCTCTGTCTTGCTTTCTCTCATCATGTGATCTCCTTGCACCTGCTGGCTGCCCTAGTTGAAGCAGCCTGAGGCCTGCACGAGATGCAGCTGTCCCAGAATCAAGAACCAAATAAACCTCTTTTCTTTATAAATTACCCAGTCTCGGGTAGTGTGTTATACCAACACAAAGATGGACTAATATGACACACAATGGAATACTATTTAGCTAGAAAAAGAAATGATATCTTTTCCTTTGCAACAACATGGATGGAACTAGAGACCATCATGTCAAGTGAGGTAAACCAGGCACAGAAAGACTAATACTGATAATCTTACTCATGTGGAATCTATAAGAAAAAGCAAAAAAGTGTTTCTCATAGAAGTAGAGAGTAGAATAATGGTTACCAGAGGCCAGGAAGGGAGGAAGCCTAAAGGGGAGGGGAAGAGGTAGAATAGCGGGTACAAAGTTATGGGTAGATAAGAAGAATAAGTTCTGGTGTTCTAGGCTGACTATAGATAATAATATTATATCACATATTTCTAAATAGTTAGGAAAGAGAATCTTGAACATAATTACCACAAAGAAAAGATAACTGTTTAGGTAGGTGATGGATATGCAATCTACCCTAAGTGAATCATTGTGTAATATATGCATGTGTTGAAACAACACTCTGGACCCCCAAAATATGAGTATATACAATTAAAAATAAAATTTTTTTAAAGATATTTAATGATTTTAAAGTCAAGAATAATCAATAATGTACTCAACAAAAATCATTGCATGGGGGAAAATGGGTATAGAACTAAGCTCCCAAATGCTTTTGCCATTTTTCCAACTTACAAGGACACTTTCATTTCTCCAAATTTAAGTTAATTTCTACTTGTATGTATTTTTACATAATCTGAGTGCAAGTGTCATGGTAAAGGGCTAATATGCTCCTCAGCTTTCTCTAATAAAAATTTCTCAAGGTTTATTTGAAAATACTAAGATTACATTCATGCAGAAGGCATCCAGGCATTTAAGTCATGGCCTGGTGGTTTAACAGATTTAATATACACTTGATATACATTATTTTACAGGTATTTGAATGAATAGTGCTTTTAACAGTATAAAATAAACCTCAGGTTCTCCAAATATGTGGGACAAGTGCATTTTCCCCTGTGTTCTCCATCTAGGGACACATATTTCACAGGAATAGAAGCATGAACCCTTTATTCCACTTCAAGGTAATTCCTCCATGTAGTTTCCTATGTACTTCTTACTTAATTCCCATTCATCCCTTGGATTATATTCCACAATATATAGTTATAGCCATTTCTTAATATAATCTTGAAATTCAACAATGAGCCTCAACAAGTTTGGAAATTCATTCTCCAAGCTTTAAACCAGTGCTTCCTAAACAGGTGATAAGAGAAAGCTAAGAAATGTGATGCGTGTGTGTTATGAAGGGGGTAAGGAGTGAGAATTCTTCCCTTGTGCAAATAAATTTGGTTGCCTAAGCATTAAACAGACTTCAACAAGGGCCTTTCTTTCCAGGAATTTTCAGAGCCTTCAATATGCTAATATGTATTCCTAATATCTAAGAAAGGGATTTAAAATGCAACATTTCCCACGCATCTTTGACCAAGGAAGTCTTAGAAAAGTGAATATCTTAGCTAAATTATGTTTCCACTAAATAGAATTTAGTAAATATCAAAAAATTTCTGGATAAGCCTGTTTTTGAGGAATTTCAGAAAAGAGAATTCTAAAAATGTTCACACAGAAACTTTGTTTGTTTGTTTGTTTGTTTTACTTTTCTTACTAACATATATCACCATTCCCTCTCCTTACACTCAAGGAAGGAAATAGAACACTCAGTGCCCATTAGCCCCCCAAAGGCAACTGTAACTTCATCTTTTCTCTCTACTGAGTAATTCTAATGCCTATAAGCTTTCTTTAGAAGTCCCATTTTAAAACTCATGGGTCCTTTTTAATGCTCACTAAATCTTCCACAATTTGTCTATGACTTAAGAGAGAAGGAAGGAAGGAAAGAAAGACCACCGTGGTGCATTGGACTTTCAAAGGGAGAGAACATACCTAGGGATACAAAGTGAGGCGGGGAAAACGGGGAGGAGGAAGGAAGTCAGGGATTAATTGGGCAGGGGACACAAGGTATAACTGCAATTTGTGGTAATGCGCGTGCTGCCTGTATTGAGTTGGCCATCACATCTTTGGGACGAGTGGTGACGGTCACTTTGTACCCCATGAATATTCATAACCAATAAAAAAATTAATAATAATTCCAGCCTTAAACTTTGAAAATAAAACTATACAAAAATAAGTAAAACTTTTCTCAAGGATTCATAATTATTAATAGATATAAAGATCAGAATCATGTTAATTTCTAAAATCAGAACTCTGTATTATGTATTGCTTAGGACAGAGTACATGCTAGATCTCTGATATAGCATTAGCAGGATAGCCCAGGATCCTGGGAAGAAATTCTGAAGAAAGTTGGCGAGTTTCTTCCTTTTGTTTCTTTCTTTCATTTCTGTAATTTTTTCTTATATATTTTAATAAAAAAGACAATACGTATAAGGCTCAGTTTTTTATCACCTTATTTAAACTCTATTCTTATCTTAACCAGGAAATTAGATTTCAACTATAGAATCTTTACTGTACAAAACATTTATGCATCTAGGATATAAGATTTTCTCCATTGTCAAATAAAAAGGGTTTTGGTTTGGAAATACAGTCCAAAGGTAGAAAAATAAAAAAACTATTAGAATGAAATTTATCTCAAAATAACCAGATGATCAAAGGCTTACTCATATTTCCTCCAAAGAAAAATGAATTCATGTGCATCTGCTATAAACCCCAAACAAATGAATCCTTCAGGACTAACCTCACTTTATCCTAAATCTGCAGTGGTAAAAACAAAGTCCGAAATACCATACTTTATAAGCTTTGGGGACTTAGATATTTGGAAACTTGGTATAAGGGCTGAAATAAAGAAAGAAACAGCCTGTTAAATTGCCAGTTGGTAGAAAACACAGAGTTGGTGGTGGAGGTGGTGGTGGTAGTGGTCTAAGGGTGATTGGTTGTAGGGAAGGCAAAGATGGCAGACCAAGAAGCAGCATGGACGAGTGTGTGTGTGTGTGTGTGTGTGTGTGTGTGTGTGTTGGGGGACAAAGGAAGTGAAAGTAAAGGCAGAAGCAGAGGCAAAGCCAAGAGCGATGGTGACAGGAACAGCAGTGGAGGAAAGAATGGTGGCAGTTCTGTATGATACTTGGCACGTTTGTAGTCTGGAGGCAGTATTTAAAGGGAATCAAAAACGGGTAGCCAAATGAGAGGAAAGAAAGCCCAATTAGCTAAATGGAGAGTCAAATCAGAGTCGGGAGAACCAGCTCCAAGCCAAATACCAGGGAATACAACTGGGATTAGAAATGTTATATGCAGAAGATTCAATAGCAGAAGGAGCAAGCGGCTGTATTCAGGAGTGCTGGATAAATTCCAATGCATGTTTTATTACAGCTTCAACTGTCTTTTACTAATAATGTCCCTGAAAACATCTCATCTTCTCTCATCCCTCCTTAAGGGTTCTCTCAGTAGGAGTGCAGGTGAGAGTAGTGGTTATCACCAGGAGAGGGTAGTGGGTGATGCCAGCAGCTGAGGAGCTGACTGGTAACTGAGAAGGCAAGGGCTGAGGGGCACTGGGGAACAACAGTCAAGCTACTTCAAATATAGGAACTTTATAGGCAGATCATATCTTGGGAATCTTCCCTGAATATCTGACCTTATTTCTACATTCAAAAATGGAATTTTGACAGTCAAATGTGTTATGTAGTGCTTCACATTGCTATCACATGGCTGTGTCAGTCATGTAAGATCTAATTCAAGAAATTTAATAAGGATGACTTATAAATCTGGGCAGGGTGAAGGGAAATAAAAAGGAATGTTGCAGAACCCAGACAGTAGCAACTAAGGGAAGTTACTATTGGCCTAATGGCAAGAAGAAAAAAAAAATAGTGTTAAATGAATACAGTTAGAGCTGGAGGCATGGATCAGGGGCCACCCAACCAGGGCTGTAGTCATGGAAGGAAGCAGTCACTGCTAGTGGCAATGTCACAGAGTGGGACAGAAGGGGGAAAAATAACCCAAACTCTCTCTTCTACCCTCTGTTCTACTGCCATTGACTGTTGGATTTCAAGAAGAGGCCAGCTGTCAAGGGAGCCTGGGTAGATGCAGCTCAGAGAGGTCAAGGTCAGTCTCCCAGGGCATAGACCACACAGAGAAGAGCAGAACATGGATCTGGGTGGCGTGTGTCACAGATAATAACCAGTAGATATATTCTAGCATTAAAGGGACACATAGTTAAACTATTCCTAGAAATCAACTCTCCTGACCACAAATACAAAGCAATCCTTATTTGGCTTCCCAACTGTATGGGGTCCCCAAATTATAAGGGAAAGGTCATGAATGGTAGAAAATTCAGAGTAATTAAAACATGTTCCAGAACTCATGTGTGCCAGATATTATTTGCCAAAGAATGAGAGCCACTAACCAGAGCAAAAAGAAACTGTATGCTGAGTGGCAGTGTTCTGTTTGTTTCTAAATACTCCAGAGTAATTTTAACATTGGGAATTATATTCTAGATGTTTCCTTATTAGCATATTTGAATGGTGACAATGAAAAATTGTTTTACTTGTGGGCTGGCCCATGGCTCACTTGGGAGAGTGTGGTGCTGATAACACCAAGGCCAAGGGTTCGAATCCCTATATAGGGATGGCTGGTTAGCTCACTTGGCAGAGCGTGGTGCTGACAACACCAAGTCAAAGGCTAAGATCCCCTTACCAGTCATCTTTTAAAAAAAAAAAAATGTTTTACTTTTAATGCTGGTCATTTTAAACTGATTTTTTAATTTCTTAGCAAAAACTAATTAATCATTTCTGTCTTTTTTTCTCAGTAAGTGCTGGGTTCACTTACTGATTGATAAGGTGATTTAAAAAGAAAATTTTAGACCTGCTCTAATAATGTAGATCACACATGGTTTGACTTTGTTCTTGGTGTTGTAGGTTAGTCAGTTTATTTCAGGCTATGGTTGCAACCAGCAGAGGGTCAATTTGGTACAGGTAGTTCTGCCTGACCCAAAAGCCATTATCAGCTCCTCATATCCCTCTCATTAAAAATGATGTTAGCCTTCTTCCTTGTATGACATAGAGTTTTACTACATTTTCCCTAAAAACTTTCTTCTATTGATCTGAAGATAAAATATCAAAAAATAATGCTTTAGTGAACATAAGAGATTTTAATACATATCTATACCATTAAAAGAGGATCAAACTTTGTAACATGAAAACACCATATGTTTAAAGTGAAAATAACAGCTTAAAAGGTAAAAAATGTTTCAAAAATAAAAACCAACTTTTCTATGGCAGGTGATGAGGGGAGTAGGAGGAAGAATGTGAGAAAACAGCTACACTCAAAGCACAGTCAAAGAATGGTGCCAGCTTTTGAAAACTACGCGTATATCGTATGGAGAACAGTATTAAAGCTGGTCAACAAAAAAAAAAATCAATGGAACAAAAGACGTAAGTCATGACTGTGGCAGGTAGTCAGGAAACGAAATTGCTGTTTTCCATGCCAGCCTCTGTTGTTACTTTTCTAACACTCCAATGATTGAAAGGAAATCAAACTGCGAGAACTTACTGCCACTTCAGTGAGCCCTGGGGGATTTGTCACAAATTTGGAACCTGAATGGCCTCAAGCTTCACAGCTCTGGCCCTCAGAAGTGACAGAAAGCAAAGGGACCAACAGAGAAAGGAGAGCATTAGTTACACGGAACTGAACATCAACCTATTTCCAGCCGTTGGGTGAACGTTAGGCCACCTTTTCAGTTTTACATTAGACCAGTGACCAAAAGATTTCCCCCAAAACATGTGCTATACTTAGTAGTTTCCAACAAGAAACATTATTTTGTAGCTATTCACAGATAATTCTGAACTTACTCTTGACTAGCAGAAAGCTTCTTAAACACTGAAAACTGGATAAATAACTACAAAATAGAGTGGCTTTGCAACTCCTTTTCCACTATTTTACATGGTGTCATGTTACTTACAACCTCAGAAAGAACAGGAGCATTCAAGGAATGAAGCTCTTGATCCTAGAAAGCTGGTGGACGTCAACAGCCTATTCTGGAAGTGGGTTATATAGAGAGCAGTTGACTGCAACTACATGATGCCCTCTATTCCCCGAATTCTGATATCCTCACTGGAAAAAAATACTTCTACTCTTTGTCTGCCCTTGGAACAAAAGTATATAGCTGGAACATTGATTTAGACATTGTCTTACTCTGAATTAGTGTTTCTTAGGTGAGGCCCTTGGATTGCAATCACCTGAAGTGTTTGATCAAAATGCAAATTCACAGCCCCCATACCCAGGTAATTCACATGCATGTCAAAATTTTAAAACCACTGCTACGACGAGCTCATGTATTATTTTAGGAACAAGAATATGAAAATTAGAATCTACTTTGCTATGCTTTTAATACCTTTAGAAAATCTCAAGGAAAAAAATGGAAACTTGAGAATATTTTGAGTAATTCAAGTATGTCTAAAATTGTCTAACATAAATGAACCATAATAAATAGTTTTAGTTTCATAAGTCCCCACCCCAACTGACCCCCACCTTCTGGTTAAGGATTTTGGACTAAAGTTGATTCTACAATTTTGTGTGATCATGTCATTTCTACTTCTACAGTCTGGAAGAGAAAAATCTAAGCTCAAATATCAAGCAGTATTCTAGCTGATTCTTAAGTATTTTTAAAAGGCTATCACTCTTCTAAATTTCATAATTTTATATATTAAATCAGAAATAAATCTTAATACTAAGCAGTTAATCTTTAGGGACACTTCTATTTAAATAACTCTTCCTACAAATACAAATTACACAACTAAAACCAAGAGCTTCTCAACTATAAAAAACTTCTATTGGTTTAAGAAAACTTCCATTAAGCATAAAACGATACGGAAACTAATGTTGTAGGAAAAGTCAGATTAAATACATATGAAGGAGAAACAAAATGATCACTATTTATAGATAAAATTATGATTCCTAAATCCAAAAATGATTAAATCTATTCAGAAGAGCTCCAGAACTTGATTGGTTATTAACTAAATATTCAAGATATAAATAAAATCTTTCCTATATGCCAACAATAAAGAGAAGATAGAAAAAAAATAAAGAAATATGCACAATACAAAAATATAAAATACCTAGAACAAAAATATAAATATTTTTTATTTATAAGAAAGCTAACAACAAAAATACAAATCTTACAGAGGTCATAAAAGATCTGGCCTTCTTTCCTCCTCCTTCTTTTGACCCAAGTCCAAGTGATTGGGTAAGGAAGAGAAAGGATCTATGGTGGCCCATAGAGAGGGGTCAGAGCCTGAGCAGGATGAGGAGGGGTTTCACATAGGGAGAGAAGTCAATGTGGGAAGTCAGAGGATTAATAGGGTGAGTGGGGGGTCCACAGTGGAGCAAGTCCAGACCCAGGCCATTGGAGCCCAAGCTGAAGGAGGAGTGTCAGAACCCAGGTGGGGTGAGGGGGACACCTATGCAGAGGAAAGGACAGTGGCAGCAATGGGAAATTAGTTCCATACAGGGCAATTGATCAAATAGGTAAATATCTTAAGGATAATGAGAACCGTGTTTCTCACTAACAGGTGAAAATGTTGCAAATATGGAAAGGGAGATAACCAGAATAAATTCTGTGATGTTTGATTAGAATTTTAGGTATTAGTGTAAACTCTTTTTTAATACATGGAAAGAAATAGGAATGTAAAGATATATAAATGTGTATGAATATATATTTTCTATCTCTGTCCACTCAGAGACCCTGAGGGGAGTGATAGCCCAATAGTAACGACATCTAGCACCCAGATCTTGACTTTTAATATCATTTTCTTCTAAAAGAAGACAGGGACTTCTAGAAAATAACATAGGAAAAAATCTAGATAATGTTGGGTTTGGCAATGACTTTTTAGATACAACACCAAAGGCATGACCCATGAAAGAAATAATCGATAAGCTCGACTTCATTAAAATTAAAAATATCTGATCTCCAAAAGACACTGTCAAAAGAATGAGAAGACAAGCCACAGACTGGAAGAAAATATTTGCAAAAGACATATCTGATAAAGATAAATACATAAGGAACTCTTGAAATCCAACAATAAGAAAATAAACAACCTGATTAAAAAATGTGCCAGTCATTAACAGGCACCTCACCAAACAAGCTACACAGATGCAAATAGCACAGGAAAAGATGTCCCACATCACATGTCATTAGGGAAATGCAAATTAAAACAATAATGAGATACCTCTACACACCTATTAGAACAGTCAAAATCCAGAATATTGACAATGCCAAGTGCTGGTGAGGAGGGGAACAAAAGAAACTCCAATTCATTGCTTGGTGGGAATACAAAATGGCATAGCCTCTTTGGAAGACAGTTTGGCAGTTTCTTACAAAAGTAAACAAACTTTTACCATATAATCCAGCAATCACACTTCTTCATTTTTGCCCAAAGGAATCAAAAACTATGTCCACACAGAAAGCTGCACACAGGTGTCTTTAGCTGCTTTATTTGTATTTGCAAAAACTTGGAAGTGACCAAGATGCCCTTCAGTAGGTGAATGAAGAATGAACTGATGAACTGTGGTACAACCTGACAATGGGATATTATTCAGCACTAAAAGGAAATTAGCTCTCAAGTCATGAAAATATATAAAGAAAACTGAAATGCATATTACTAAGTGAAGCAATCCAATCCAAAATGGCTACATATTATATTATTCCAAAAATGACATTTTGAAGAAGGCAAAACTATGGAGTTAGTAAAAAGACCAGTGGTTGCATGGGCTAGAGGGGAGGGACAAATGAATGGGTGGAGCACAGAGGACTTTTAGGACAGTGAAACTATTCTGTATGTTACTGTGATTATGAAGACATCTCATTACACATTTGTCCAGATGCAGAGAATTCAGGACACCAACATTGAACCCTAATGCGAACTATGGACTTTGTATAATTATGTGTCAATGTAGGTTCATCAACTGTAACTAATGTACCCCTCTGGTGGGGATTGTTGATAACAGAGGAGGCTATTCATGTGTGGGGGGAGGGCATATAGGAGAAATCTCTGTTCCTTCCACTCAATTGTGCTGTGAACCTAAAACTGCTCTAAAAATTAGAGTCTATTTACATATCCAGAATACACAAAAAATTACTAAAACGGAAAAAATGCTTACAGATACTGATTTAATCAGTTTGTCACTAAATATTTCATAGAAATAAAAAATTATATATATGTAGAATAAAGATTTCACATATTACATGTATGTGCTAGATTTGATAAGAAAAGTACATGACTAAAAACAAATTACTGACTTTGTATTTGCCCAAAACTACTGTTTTCTCTAGAGACACCAAATAAAAAGTAGATTAAAAAAATTTAAAAAAAAAAAAAAAAAAAAAAGGAAGCAGATGGCTCCATGGAAAAATGTTAAATAGCTGAATCTAGGGCTTGCAAAGGAAAAGCACCAGATGAGCCTGGAACATCTTACTGCACCAGAAAGCAAAGGAGTGCTCCAAGTATGACAGAGGCATGTCAAAAGGCCCCAAGATACACCCCAGAGTGCTCCTACTGGTCAAACGGGAAATTTGAGCGTGAAAGAATAAAATAATAGTAATAAATGTAACTCATTAAATAAAATAGAATATCATGAGTACATTCTGATAAAAATTAGTCAGTTAGTTAATTAAAACCTAACTGGGCATGATATATCTACATAGTGTTAAAATATCTCCTCCCAAACAATTATTAATTATAAAGGGGAAAAGGATTCCTTTATAGGGGAGAGGACTGGCAGATACCACCTTAATGAAGAGCCACCTGACAGGATGCAGGGAGAAGAGCACAGCTTCACTCCTGTGAAATTCTTCCCAAAGACGCACACTAGAAGCTAATCATAAAGAAACATCAGACAAAGCTAACCAAAGGACTACAAAAGAACTGCCTTATAATCCTGAAAAGTGTCAAGGTATGAAGTCAAAGAAAGAATGATACACCACATCAGACTGAACAAGACTAAAGAGACAGCAATAGAGCGCAAAACATGACTGTAAATTGGATCCTTTTGCTATAAAAAATATTGCTGGAATACTTGGTAAAAACTGAATAGAGTCTGAAGATTAGATGAAATAATACTTCAATGTCAATTTCCTAACTTTTACGGCTATTGTGATTACGAAGGAGAATGTCTTTATTTGTTGGAAATGCACACTAAAGTAATCAGAAGGGAGATGAGCAACTTACCTTCAAATGGCTTTGGGGAAAAAAACCAGATATTTGTACTCTCCCTGAAACTTTTCTAAACATTTAAGATTATTTCAAAATAAGAAGTATATAATAAAAAATGATTTTAAAAAAATGAGAGATAGACTGGGCTCCTGATTCTGAAAATTCAATAGTGTAAGATTACTTTAAATTTACTTGATCAATTTAATATAACTAATTAAATTATTTTTAATTTTAAAAATATCCTACAATCCACCTGGAAGAAACAGTAGACAAGAATAGCAAGAAAATATCTAGGGAAAACAAGGGTAGAACACAGGTTTGTACTGCCTAATATTATAAAGTATTGGAAATATATAATAAATTAAAACAATGTAGAACAGATCAATGAAACTGAAAAGAAAGTTTCGATATGCAAGTAAATGTAAAAATTTTGTACATGATAAAGAACACATTTCAAATTAGTGTGTAAAGATGGGATCTTCAATACCACTCCTTAGATCCTTATATTATACTTCACAGCAAAAGAAGTTCTGGATCAAATAGAAACTTAATTGTAAAAAAAATGCAAGACAGAAAGCTATCTGAAAAAAATATAGGTTAGTATGTATAAAATTTGGTGTCACAGAATCTAAGCATGATGTCATAGAAAGAAACCGTAAAGGAGATCAATAGATTTGTTAACATAGACACAATAAAGAGACAACAGATTCAAAAAATTAGATAAATCTCAAAGATATGATTCATTTGGCAAATAAATATATTTTAAAATGTAAACGTCATTAGCAATCAGAGACTTGTCATTTTAGGCAATGAGAAAGAAAATCACACCTATTGGATTGGTAAGTATAAAAAAGAATGTACTGTCCGGTACTGAAGAGGTTACAATAAACCTCTGCCAGAGGGATTACACATGGCTATCTATTTATTTATCTACACTTTCAAATACTACATACACACACACACACACACACACACACACACACACACACACACACAGAGTCAGAGAAAGAGAGAATGGACAGATAAAAGGAGTTATCTTGGGATGATAGGATTCTAGTTTTTTTCCTATCTGCTCAATTTTTTTCTAATTATTATAAAATGAGTATGCATTATTTAATAAAAATAATAAAATTTACAAAAGTCATGAGGAAAACTTAATCTGAGAAGAATAAGGAGCCAGAAAATTTTATTTGAAGAAGTAAAACATCTAAAGAACATAATTTAATTTTTCGTAGTATGCATTCCCTTCATATTTTGTATTACAATATCTGTTATGCAAGTTACATGTGGAAGAATTATTTATAGGTTACAAAAGAATTATGTAACTGATAAAGACCCAAATATCATCTTAGAAATTGCAAGTCATTTTTGCAAGCAATCTGTTATAAATTATTACATTTCTGTGTAATGTATGACATAAAGCTTAGCAACCCCAAATAATTAGTATTAGTACTTGATACATATTTTCTGAGACTATTTAAATGCACATAACAAGAAAATATGAGCTACTAATTTTATAAAGAAAGTGACTTTTCATAAAATTAGAAATGCTTATATGATTCAGATGATTAAGCAAAATAGGAAAATATTCTTTTTCAGTGTAAATAGTTTACAGAATTGAGCTGAAGTATCATATCAAGAACTTTTAAAAATAATTTTAATTAGTGAACTTTTAAATGATTGTTTAATTCTATTAGCCTTAAAATGGGAAAAGACCATTACAAAAATCATCAGAAAATGTATTTTTAATTTACTTTCTGCTTCCACAAACTCTCTTAGACTTTTATGGGATATTTAAACTCAAAGATATGAATGACTAATACAAATATAATTTGTAAAGCCACAGGTAAAATCTTGTAACATAAAGGAATACATAAAATGTAATATCTAATACAAAAAAGGTATCATTTTCTATAAAGAATAACACAAAGTATTAATTTTAAGTAATGAATTTCCAAGTTCACCAACTTGTACATTCAAAAAGTTTCAATTTTACAATCACAAGTGCACATATATTTTTATTATTGGGCATAAGAGTTGAATTAATACAGACAGGTGAAATATTACAGTTTAATCCATGGTAACACAAGGATTTATTCTATATGAAATTCCAAAACTATATTTGTTGACCTCAAAATACACTTGAGTTTCTTTTTATCTCTATCAATGTGCATTAGACTCGTTTTATCTGCATATTTTAAAGTTATGAAATCTTTGACTTGGGCCATGCCAGCATCCTTTTGATCATATTGAATTCTTTATTTGCAGCCATATATCTCCCCACCACTCATTTCCTGTCTTGATGCCCACGTGCTCTGGAATGATATCTAAGTAAGAAATAAATATATTGTTTATTGTGCAAATTTTTACATGGTTTTTACTAGGCAAAGCCTCAGAATTATAGGAGGGGTCTTCAAAAAGTTCATGGAAAGACCCATATTAACTTTTAATTCTATTTTTCCATGAACATTTTGAAGTACCCTTGTATGTGGCAGGGTTCAGCTTTGTAATCAACGGAAACAATTTCCAAACAGACTGAAACAAGGAGTCATTTAAAGAAAGTGGGAAAGCAAAAGAAACATGAATTAAGGAAGACAATTCACACAGTGAAATTAGGAAGAAAGAAGCATCTCCTAGCTGCCCTATTTTTCCTTTGACCCTTCAGTGCCATTTTTGATGGTTGGGTTATCATCAAAAGAGCATTCAATGAGATATGACATATTCTATACACTATCTCATTAAATCCTCTCATTTTATCAGGAAGATATTATCTCTATTTGACAGACGAAGAAATGAGGCTCAGAGGGATAAAGAGCTTGCAAAGGATTTCAGTTTATAAGTTTTGGGGATGAAATGCATACAGTGGGCATCTATCTATGCTTTCTCCCTCAGTGATCTAATCCAATCTCGTGGCTTAAACTCTACCTGTAAGTCAACAACTCTCAGATATATCTGTCAAGCCTGGACCCCTCCCTGGACTCTGGATTCCTTTCTCCAACTGCCTACTAGATATGTCTACTTGGATTCCTAAGGCCCCCTCAAACTTACCATGTCCAAAATTGAACTCCTGGTATTCACCTCTCAGAACCTTCTCCGTCCTCAGCCTTCTCCATCACAGTCGATGGTAACTTCATCCCTCCATTTTCTCAGGCCAAGAACATCGAGGTCATCCTGGAGTCAGCTCTTCTCTCAAAACCCACTTTCAATTCATCAGCATGTTCTGTAGGCTCCATTGTAAAAATATTTCCAGAATCCACCCACTTTTTACCATCTTTATACCACCGTCCTGGTAAAAGCCATCATCTCTCACCTAGATTATTGCAATGGTTTCATAACTGGTCTCTCCACTTAAAAACTTGCTTTCCCTACACTTTGTTATTAATAGCCAGAATTACTATTTTTAAACTGTCAGATTATATCACTCTTCTGATTACAACCCTTCAATGGACTCATCTCCGTCAAACCTATAAGGCCTTACATGATCCATACCATTTTCTTTATGCAAACTTGGTTGCCTCTTTGATGTTTCCAGAACTCACCAAGCAAGCTATCACCATGGGAATTGTGCACTAACTGCTCCGCCCACCTGAAGTGTTCTTCCCCCAAACACACATATGGTTTGCTCCTCTACTTCCTTCAGGTATTTTCCAACTATCACCTTCTTAATGAAGCTTACCCTGACCATCCTATTTTGAACTGAAATTATACATTTCCTCCCCAACAATCCTCACATCCCTTCCCTGCTTTACTGTTTTCTCCACAGCACTCATCGCCTTTAAAAACATTATGCACATTATTTATCCATTTTGTTTATAGTCTCTCTCTAGAATATGTAGAATGTGAGCTCCATAAACACACAAATTTTTGTCTGTTTAGCTCAGGAACCTAGAACTGAGTCTATGACCATAAATATTCTCAAAGAAAATAATGAATCTAACTTTAAATTCTAGTCAATTTCCACTATTAATTCTATCTCTCCATACCTCTCCTTCCTCTTTG
This sequence comes from Cynocephalus volans, assembly GCF_027409185.1. Lineage (NCBI taxonomy): Eukaryota > Metazoa > Chordata > Mammalia > Dermoptera > Cynocephalidae > Cynocephalus > Cynocephalus volans. Next base: position 98,142,974 of record NC_084460.1, on the reverse strand, counting down.
TCTCTCACTAAGAAAAATTTTGCCCTTAAGTTAAATACCTCTGATTAACACAAATTTTGTAAACATTGTGATTTTTTTTCTTTTTACTCTTTTTAACTTATTTTTCTTAATTGACCCATGATAATTGTATATATTTATGGAGTACAACATGAAAATTCAGTACACTCATACTGTGTGCAACGATTATATCAAGGTGCTTAGTTAATTCATCATATCAAACACTTGTCACTTCTTTATGTTTGGAACATTCATCATCTTCAACACAGTATGTTGTTGTTAACTGTTGTCTTCCTATATTGCTATAGAACCCTGGATACCATTCTTTCTCTCTCTCTATTATTTTGTATCCACTGACCACCCTCTGCCCACCCTCTCCTTTCACTTCCCCCCAGCAGTCTCTAGTAACCACTGTTCTACTTTCTTCTTCTACAAGATCAACCTTTTTAGCTTCCACATGTGTGTGAGAATATACGATATTTCTCTCTCTGTGTCTGGCTTATTTCACTTAACGTAATTTTCTCCACACTCATCTATGCTGCTGTAAATGGCTGAATTTCATTCTTCTTTATACCTGAGCAGCATTCCACTATGTATATATATCACATTTTATTTATCCAATCATCTGTGTAAGGACATTTAGGTTGGTTCCAAATCTGGGCTATTGTGAATAGGACCACGATAAACATGGGAATGCAGGTGTCCCTTCGACTTGTTGATTTCCACTCCTTTGGATATATACCTATGTGGGATTTTGGATCATATGGTAATTCTATGTGTAGTTTGAGAAAATCTCCATAATGTTTTCCATAGTGGCTGTACCGATTTATATTCCTACTAACAATGTATAAGAGTTCCCCTATCTCCACATCCTCACCAGCATTTGTTATTTTCTGGTTTTTTGATAATAGCCATTCTAACTGGGGTGAGATGATATCTCATTGTGGTTTTTATTTGCATTTTTCTGATGATTAGCTGTGTTGAGCATTTTTCATATATATGCCTGTTGGGCATTTGTATGTCTTCTTTTAAAAATGTCTTTTCAGGGCCGACCCTGTGGTGCCCTCGGGAGAGTGCGGCGCTGGGAGTGCAGAGGCGCTCCCGCCGCGGGTTCCGATCCTATATAGGGATGGCCGGTGCACTCACTGGCTGAGCGCAGTGCGGGCGACACCACACCAAGGGTTGCGATCCCCTTACCAGTCACAAAAATAAAATAAAATAAAATAAAAATGTCTATTCATTTCCTTTGCCCATTTTTTAATTGGATTATTTGGTTTTTTTACTATTGAGTTGTTTGAGTTCTCTGTGTATTCTGGTAATTAATCCCTTGTTGGATGCATAGTTTTCAAATATTTTCTCCCATACTTCAGGTTGTCTTTTCATTCCATTGATTGTTTCCTCTTCTGTGCAGAATCTTTTTAGTTTGATATAATCTCATTTGTTAATTTTTGCTTCTGTTTCCTGTGCTTCTGAAGTATTATTCATAAAGTGTTTCCCCTATGTTTTCTTCTGGAAGTTTTATAGCTTTGGATCTTACATATAAATCTTTAATCTAAACATCATGATTATTTAAGTGCAATGGAGTCTTCATAAAAACATGCCTATGACTTAGCCAATCAGAATCATACTATAAAAATATGTTCATTTTCTACTGAATTTTTATCAGCCATTTTCCCCAAAGATTCCCAACTTGATGTATAAATTATTTATCTTATATTAATCTTAGGGAGTAAGAATATATGACCAGAGAAACAAAATCAGTGAAAGGAAAATGGTAAAGAATAAAAGAATCTGTTGAAAAAGTAATAGAGTAAAAGATAAATGCAAACACAAAAATGAAACAGAAAAGCTATTTACAAAAGCACATCAACAAATATGTTTGCCCATGACATGTAAATTAATGTTTCAAGATCTGAATCATTAAAAACATCTCTACAAAAGTAAACTATGAAAATCAAAGATAAAAGGTAGATGCTGCCTGTCATATTTAGCATAGAAAATTGCTGGTGAAAGGCATCACAAACTTTCCATGAAAGCAAGCAATACCTGTACAGAAAAAGTATAGCTAAGAATGAAAGGAAATGAACCTTCATCCTATATTAACATATCAGGCACCTAACAATGAAAGTGACAAATTAAGAATCTGCTATGGTTTGAATGTCCCCTCCAAAACTCATGTTGAAATTTAATTGCCATTTTTACGGTATTATGAGGTGGAACCTTTAAGAGTTGATGAGGCCATGAGGGTTCTACCCTCATAAATAGATTAATGCCATTATTGTGGGAGTGGGCTAGTTATTGTGAGAGTGGACTACTGATAAAAGGATAAGTTCAGCCTCATTTCTCTATCTCATGCACTTGCGTCCACCTTCTGCTCTTCCACTATGGCATGACCTTCACCAGATGCCAGTGTCATGCTCATGGACTTCCCAGTCTTTAGAACCTGAAGCCAAATTAAACTTCTTTTCTTTATAAGTTACCCAGTCTAAGGTATTCTGTTATAGCAGTAGAAAATATGCTAAAACAGAAACTGAGAGGCTCAAAGAATTTAGTTAACTAATCTGAGATCATGAAATGACCAGAAACAAGATTGGCTTAGAAGCCATTTCTATCTGATTCCAAAACCCACTCACTCATACAATTGAGAAAGTAGTACCTTCTCTCTGCTTTAGTCAAAGCAAAAGGTTTTAGAGCTAAATGACAAAGATAATTGAGGAAGAAAAAAAGAACCAAAAGAACTGTCATAACATATTACCTACAGGTCCACAAAAGCTGTGACTTTATTTGTCTGAATACCCCATTTCAGGACCTCAATACCTGATAAATATCTATTCTTCTTTAGAGACTGAATTAGGTTTTCTTCTCTGTCACAGTTTCACCAATCAATACCAGATAGCATTTATCGCCCTTTCGATGTAAACCTAGCAGCAGAAGTTGAGAAAAAATTCTGTTTGGGTAGCATGGCAACAAGCTACTGGAGGAGGCATCAGAATGGTTCATCAGTTTTCCAGACTTTTACTGGAGAACCCAGTAGGACTAAGCTTTTGCTCTGTTTGATTCAAGGAGCACTTAACTAAAGGCCACAAGTCCTTCCTTTCATGAATTTTAGACAGAGTTGGGGAGACAGATGGTAATGAGCTGCAATGGCTCAAACTGATATTAGAGAGTACAGCCGTGGATATGGGGCAAGGGAATCTGGTGCAATAAAACATCCACTGCTTGGGCAGACATGGTGATGGGAAAGTTATAAGCATCACACAGATGAAGAGTTAGGCTGAAGGGGGTGCTGAAAACAGGTAGCAGGACCTCAGTCTCTCAGGTAAGGCTCAGGGGTCCAACCCTTGTCAAACCCAACAGATATCCATTTACCAACTGAAGAACAACAATATAAGAATGGGGCCTCAGAAGCCGAGCAGAAGTCAAATTTCACTAAATTGTTGCATCCCAAAACTATAGAGCTGTTTAAGTACCTATATAATTTTGCACTGAGGAAGGGAGGCTATTGCTATTGCTCCATTGACATTCACTTTGGGAAAGAACTACAGAGTCTGGGAATTAGGAGGGCCAACAAAAATGAGGGTCCAAAAAATTGTTTTGCATTCATTGTGTTTTTAAGAACTTATTTGCAAACCTGCCAAGTTATAAGCATTTAAAGAAAAACACTAAACCATTAGCAAAAGATCGTAAGTACTCAAAATATATAAATATAATGGTTCTTGAAAGAAAATTTTCTATGTTAATAACAAAGAAACAAAGGAGAAGGGATGAGAAGAATGTGGACAGGGCCAAGTAAAGGGTAGAAAGGAAGAGGAGGAAAAAAATTAAAAGCAGGCAAAAGCAGAGAGAAGGAAAAGAGAGACAAAGAGAAAAAAGAAATACCTCTGCCCTTCTCTTTTGTAAACTACCTGTGAACCACTGGATTTTGCTGCCTAACAGCTTTAGCACACATGGTTGGGGCCATAGAAGGGACAAAGTGTGTTCTCAGGATTCCTTCATTGGATCCAAACTTGTCTCTCCATCCGGCACAAAATATTCATGCCCTTCTGATAACTATGACATACAACAGATGACTGTTGAAGAACACAACAACCCACAAAACTAAATAGATAGACAGACCGACAAACAGATATACAGACAGATAAGGTTGTCCCAATAATACAATGCTAAATTCTAGGTCACCAAATTCCCCAAACAAAAAAAAAGAAAAGAAAAAGAAAGGAAAGATTGCATTTTCTGTACATTGTTAGCAGTAAAATATACAGATTTCAGTCATTTGATATTCCCAATTGCATACTTAGATAAGCTGATGTGTTATATAAAAACAGTGTCTGGGATTCGAGGTCCCTTTCTGTGACGTTCATGGGTTTATTATTTTCAAGATAAATAAACTCAGTGGTGTCAACCGCAATAATCACACCTAATAGTAGGTAATATTTTATTCACACACCTTTATTGCACTTTAGGCTTTGTGCTGAGCACTTTATATACATATTCCTTTACTCCTTGCAATGCTCCAAAGGTAAGGCTGTCCTTATCTTCCTTTATAAATAAGGATACTGAAGCATAGAGAGGCTAAATAACTTGCATATAGTACCCTTTGGTGATAAGGCCTGTGCTTGAATCCCCCCACTTTTTTTTTTTTTTTTTTTTTTTGTCTTTTTCGTGACCGGCACTCAGCCAGTGAGTGCACCGGCCAGTCCTATATAGGATCCAAACCCATGGCAGGAGTGTCGCTGCGCTCCCAGTGCCACACTCTCCCGAGTGTGCCACCGGCTCGGCCCAAATCCCCCCACTTTCTGACTCCACTACAATATACTGCCTTTTTCTCTGCTATACTCAACAGTATCCTATATTCATTCAGAGCTTTATAGTATGTAAAATGTCTTTTTAGATTTTGACTCATTTGATCCTTACAACTACTCGATGAAACAGGCAAGAATACGTTGCCTTTTCCATTTTATAGGTAAAAATATTGAGACTCAGCCAGATTAAGCAGCCACCAGCAATAATTAACACCAGGCAAAGCTGGATCTTTATCAATTTATATCTACATCATCCAACTTCTAGTACAGCGAACTACCCATTGCATCAAGCTTTTTTCCATCCTACTTTTTCTAGGAACCATCAGGATTTGCCTTCATATTACTAAACTACTTGTTGAGAACTTAAAAGTTAAGGATCAGAGAAAGATATAACACCTGTCAGTCACCTTAAATTATCATTCCCTGTTACTCTTTGCCATCTCATTAGATTTAAATAGCAATCCCTATATAATAGGGAGCTGTAAAATTGCCTATTTCGCACTTGATAAAAGAGGTTTTTGCTGAAAGCATTGCTTGAAGGTCCAGAATTTAACCATATACCATTGAGTTACTATAATTATTTGGAGCAATGTTAAATCTAAGTATTTGAAATCACCCTTTACTCACAACTAGCTTGAAAACAAATGTGGTTTTCAAGATACTATAAATGTAATGATTTTTCTTGATAAACATTGGACAAAAGACAAAGGGAGAATTTAGCTCACTTTGCAGTTTCCTCCTTCATTGCCTCCTTGTCTCCTTCTGCATCTGACTGTGAATTCTGGTTTCATTTTATTACTTTAGGGGTTTCGGGTGGATTTCTCTGATGGAGCTATTCATACGTGGTGTCTTGGGGCCTCTCCACTGCTTTCTCTCAAGATCCCTTCCAAGGTCAGACACTTCTTGTCTGTTTCCTACTGTTTATCTTGTAGGCTCTACACCCTGCTGAGCCTTCCCAACACCACTCACTTCACCCCTTGCTCTTCCAAAGCTGACTTCAAAGTGAGATGCTGCTTTCTAAATTCTCCTTGCTTTCTCTCCCCAAAGACATCAATGTACAGGTCCTTTTCTTTTCAAGGGTCTTACTGCTAAACAGAAAAAGGAAACAAAAAGAAGACAAAACTAACCATGGAGAAGTTGTACAACATATGATGTAGTTCAAGTTTCTTATCTAGAGTTCTGAGGTGGTAAATTGGTGCCCCCATGTACACTCTGGTAAACAAAGCACAGTGGTGATTCTCAGGAGATTACAGAGAAAGTACCACTGACCTCCTAAGTGCATCTGCATCCAGCTCTGTGAGGACTGCTCCTCCACCACAATTCAAATATAGTTATTTAATCATTCCTGTGCGGAGGATCGCGTCCTCTACTCACCCTGCGCCTGCCCTTGTCCAGCTTTTCATATACTAACTACCAAGAAGAATACTGTATAATAAATATCATCTTTCTCATACACAAATCAATTTTCAGGCATTCTCCTCTCTTTCTCTTCAGTCAATGATACAGCTATTGGCTGCTGCCAGACATATCTCAAGACAAGATATGAGGATGACCGTTTTATTTTATGGAACCCTTCTTTCTCGTGATTGTGTGTCATGGGATTTACCTGGTGCTATCAAAGCTGAGGGGGTAGGGGCTGAGGAGTATTAAGAATACAGCCTATTTGTTCAAAGAAGAACTATATTAATTCTGCTTTTCCAATGTTTTTATGATTTGGGTTAGAGTTGGCCAAGATATAAGAAAAGTGCTAGAAACCTCCCCTCCAAGAACAGACAGTTGTAATCCATTTTCCTAAAATATTTCATCAGAGTGGTAATTAAGAGACTATCACTCGGGACTGTATACATTTGACTGTTTCTTCACGAGAAAAGTCAGTGTGCTACCAAAGATATGTGCCTTCTATTTTCCTTCTCCTTTTGGTGTTCTGATTTTCTCTTTGCCACTGTGAAACTCAAAGGCAAGCTTGCCTGATGTCCTTACAGTAACCCTGGTTCTAATGCTTTTCAACAAAATCACCTGTGTAAATATGTGTGCACATTGTGTGTGTGTGTGCGTGTGTGTGTGTGTGTGTGTGTGTGTGTGTGTATGTCAGAGAGAGAGAGAGAAAGAAAGAATGAATTTGAGCACTGACATGTGCATCTAAAGAGTTTTATTCCTCTTTATCCTTCATTCTTCATCTTTATTTTTGGTAGCATCATTAACATGACAAAGACAGTAGTAGATCAGCATAGGTTTCAAACATACAAACTTGCTCACAGTATTCTGCAAAGGGACAATGCCAGGATCAAAGAGAATACCTCTTGTTCCAAATACAATTTTACATTTTGAAATATGATTTACTTTCTGGATTGCTGCCAGGCAATTACCATTTGCAAATATTTCAAGTGGGAGAAACAAAGTGGTTACTACCAGTCCCATAATTTGGAATTGCTGCTAACGGATTTTACATATCATCTACTTTTCTGCCATTTTTTTAAAGAAAATACAATAAAATCTTAATATTTTTGTATTTCAAGCCTTATTGTCAGCTTCGCTAATGCTTGAGACAAAACTGTGTAAGTGGCTCCCTCTTGTGCTGCCACTAGTATTAGTTTTTTTATTCACAACCATAGATATAACCCTGATCAGTAGGAAAAGGTAAATTGAAACCCTCAGGGTCTGCATAACTAGAAATGTCTCTTGGGATACAATTCCACATGGAATAAGATTAGATAAGGGATGAAGTTTCTGATCGTTTGTTTGTTTACTCAGAGAATAGATACTATCTTCCTTGGCCTTTTTTCTTCAGTTTATATTCACCAAAGAAAATTGCAAAAAGTAAAAGAAAAATCATGTTTACTAAACCCTGGCCAAAATCCCTCATTCTTCTGGATGAATATTAATACCCTACAAAAGTATCTAGGTCCTTCTAATGGGCTCTACAAGATCATCAGTCACCAGCCCACTACTCCACTTTAACATGTGGCCTACAAAGCAGTGATTAGGGAAAAAGTGGGGTCATAAAAATTCTGTTTCAAATGGCAACTGAAGGTTCTGGAACAGTATCTCTGAAATGGCACTGGTGAAGGAAGCTAGCAAAATCTCCTTCTGTGGCTGTGACCCGTAATTGTCTCTGATGACTGCTCTTTCAATGTAAGCCTTACCTACAGATAGCCAATGTTTGAAATTTAGGCTCCCTAAGGAAATAATACAACTCCTAAGTCAGTCATCACAGTGTAAAGCCACAGTCATTAGTCGATGGCAATCTGTAGGCTCTCCCATGTTGATCATGTCCTCCTTTCTGACCAAGAGGCAGCACATTTTCCCTGATATATTTCTCTAAAGCACAGCACAGCCTTCATTGCCAGCCAGAATGTTACTGCTTTATCACTCTGTACGCTGAGAAAACAAGTGACCATATGTAGCCTATGCCAGCGGAGCTGTAACTGTGAAGAACAATGGCTCTGAGTCAACAACAGAATTAAACTACTCCCTCTTGTGAAGCTCTTCTGAATATTTTAAGTGTTGCCTTGAAAGTGTGGGATTATGTGCAAGCATAAACATTAGCTTAATGCAATTTTTTGGTAAAGAATATGCCAGACTTTAAAAATCAAAATTCAAATGCAGAAAATAACTTTGGAATAAATTTAATTTTTTTCATGTGTGATTAAAACATGATTGAAAAGGCATAGTTTATGTATAATTAACGTTGCTTTGTAATTAAGAGATTTAAGCATGTATAGAAAATGATACAGCTTAGTTTGGAGATTTTACAAAGACGCCTATTAAACACTCACTCCTAGCAAGCCTATGACTCAAATGTTTTTACTTCTAATGCTGATAGAATCCTTGAATTTTAAAAAAGCTGCTAATTTCACTATTGCTAAATGCTTTATTCTTCCTTCCATGTGCTAGTGAAATAAAAACAGCCCTATCTTCCTGCATGAGCCAAAACAGGGACATAGAACACTGTATCTCAACTGCAAAAGCTTCAGGTGAAAAAAGAAGGACCACACAATCTAAGATGGTTTTTGATTCTTCCTCTCCTTCTGCACTGTGCCTAGCACCACGTCTGACCTAGAACATAAAAAATGTGTGTGATAAACGGCTATTAGTAAATGAGTAGAGTGAGTCTGTGTATACATGTGGAGAATTATCATGGCAATGTGAACACTTCTGAACATTTTTTATGTGCCAGACAAAGGTGCTATAATATTTCCTTTAATCCCACAACATCCCTAGGAGGTTGACATTATCAATATATATTACAGACAGAAAAACTAAACCAAAGAAAGGTGAAAGCTACATAGAAGCGTTCATTTTAGTATTAACTTAGCAACAGTTCACCTATTGTGCTAAAAATGAGGGTGAACAATCTTGTTTTCTCCAGTCTTGCTCATTCTTTTCAGCCCTTTTCCCATTTCAGCCCCAATTCCCTAATCTCCCACTATCTCCAGGGATTGCCTTTTAGCCCCCTTTTAGCTCTCTAAAGCATCCTTTTAGTAAGAACCTGAGATGAATCCAGGCTTGATCTCACTGGTTATGGTCTTGGTTTAAAGTGATCATCCTGGCCTTCCCCATCAATACCGTCTTAGCCAAGTATCACATGGTGGGGGGTGCGGGGGGATATTCAAACTTTTTCATACTACGGTGTTGTTTGCTGACATTTGCAGGTAGAAGGCTTTTGCAGTAGTGCAAAGGTGCAATGAAAAAATTTGAATTTGAGTTCTGGTTTTAGGTACAGAAAGGATGCCATGTGAGAGGTTGTTGAGTGACTACAGGGATTGAGAGGCATGGAAATGAGGGGAAAGAAGTAGCGTTCATGAAGATAAGCAAAACGTGTACAGACTGAGAGATGGATGCTGGGTTTATCCGCCTGGTGACCAGGAACACATTCCCAGTGTCTTTCCTCTTTCTCATCTATAGAGTGTGTGGGATATGAGTAGCTTTTCCAAGAAACATGCTTGTTTCTTCTCATGCCTTGTCATATCAGGCATTCAGGTACAATTTTCAATTAAATCAGATGAATAGATAGACATTTACATACATACGTATATGTTACTCTTTTGCAAGATCAAGTGTAGCAAGAGAAACAAAAGATATTGCAATTTTAAAGATGCTCTTTCTTCTCTCCATAGCTCTCTGATAGACTATCCCACTCTCGTGACTGCACCTTCTTTCTGCCCTAGAGCAGCAGTGCCCCACTCTCTTGCTCTTCTCAGGTTTGTAGAGAGAGTGTCCCATGAGCAGAGGCTGTTTTGTGAACTCTCATACTTCTCTGGAGTTTTAAAGAAGACTGGTGAGGTAACAACGTTCAAAATAGAGTACTAGGACTATCCCCAATGTATTTTTGACTGACAAAGTTGTAATGCACCTATTTCTGAGAAATAATGACAGTGTTTATAGAATTCTGTGGAGAATACGCTTGTGCTCTTTTGACTGAGTCCCTCCCTAACTCCCAGGTGCTGGTTATTCCAGCTTCTGACTCCCAGAATGAGGTGCTGATTTTATGAAGAGTAGATTCGAGAAGAGTCAGGAGGAAAGCACTCATTTCATATGTAATTTAGTAGGAACAGAAGAATATATTTCACTTAAATTGTACCTCTTAGACCTGAAAAATATTACAATTTTTTAAATGATAGTGAGTATGATCACTGGGTATTAAAAGACAGATTAGCACCAACTAGAGTTTCTCTCCCTTAAGCAAATAGGACATTTTGATCATAAATGTCTTATAATAAGCAGATCTGAACGGACTTCTTGGGATACTTTGTTGAAAAGGAGCATGGGAAATTAGATATAGTTCTGGAAGGAGAGTGTTTGTAGGACTTCTTAGGGAGAGAGTGCTCAAGCTAGAAAACCTGACCTAGGCAGGCTTATAAGAAGAATCTCCTCATTTGAGGATGAACAATCAAAGATCTCTACTTGATTTTGTATCAACCAGTGCTATGAATAGACATAGGCTCATAAAGTGATATTTTCCATTTTAAATAATTTAATGTTTTCTAGTAGAAATGAACTTCTTCTGATATGAGTAATACGAACTAATTTTTCTGAGGGCCGTTTATTCAGAATAAGTATATAATTTATATTTCTAAACTGCAGCGGTTCTAAGCCAAAATACTGGACACAGAATAAGTTGTAAAATGTATCTTTTCAATGAATACCTTTATTTCCTTTCTACAGTAGTATCTCTCAATGTGTGTATGTGTATTTACTTTTGAAAAAATCTCAATGGCCAATTGCTACTGCTATATGACTTAGTCTTGATTTTTATTGTTTTTGTTTAAGCAATACTTTGCTTCCTCTTTCCCATTTATTGATACCCCGATCTCCTTCAAATAATACCTTCTTCACCAAACCTTGCTAAATATATAACGGCCTTCATCAGTTCTGGCAATTAATGCCTATACTTCTAAACTCCTAATAATTACATAGTCATGGTGTTTTTATAAAATCTATGCTGCTGATGTATATATTACTGTTCTGTAAATAAAATTGAGGCATGAAGGCCTTGCGTGAAGATCCGGATGTTCAGATCCAAGCTCTACGCTTGTATAAACCAACTAAATTATTACTTTTCCCTAGGCCTCAGTTTTGTCACATGTGAATTGAGGATACTGGCCTATAATTGTCTAGAAACTACTATGGCCCTTTCAGCTTTTTAGGTGGAAAGACCACTGGAAATTTATTGAAGTTTTTAGAAATTAATTATCCCTTCTTAGTATGTTTTACAGAACACCTGAGGTCAAAAATTGTGATTTTTTTTCATTTAGTCCTAAAAAAAGTGATTGCAATATGAATATAATCTCAGATCCCTATTCAACAGTCTAAGACGCTAAGTCATTAAATAATATTCTCCTTCTTAAAAACTAGTAGTTTGGATATTTTTCTGATGAACAAAGTGACTCAAGTAGAGGATTAAGACAATGTAATTAATAATTCAATAAAAGCCTACTTACTTGCAGCAATGTTATATCTATATCTTATGATTTTTAATACTTAAATTGTATTAAAAGGGTGCTTCATGAATATCTAGCCAAAATAAAAAATAAAGAAGGGTTTTCTTCATGCTCTATAAATCAACTCACTTTTTAAGGAAAGCAGGTAGGCAAGAGGCAATCCAATGTTTTCTCTGTGGTGACTAAAGCTGCAGTGAGAGAAAGGAGAACCACACCTCTCTGGAGAGCTTGTTATTCATCAGAAAGTAAGTGCCCAGCTTTCTGGCCACTTATGAGCAGTGGCAATTTTCAAATACGATACAGGGAAGAAACACTGTTGTCTGTAGAACTACACAGTAAGAACTGTCAAAGTTATATACACAAATGGTAGCATCTGATTGATCCAAACATAGACTCCTGTCCCTTTTATTCATATATATGTTTTAAATCAGTGGTATGTGATTGAGTAATGATAAAATAAAAAAAGGGAAACTTTATTTTTATCTGCCAATTTTTTCTTGCTGTTTACTGATGACTCTCTTTTTCAGCAGAACATTTACATACAGTTATGGTTAATTCCTTGCATAAGCTGTCTATGTTCTTTGTGGAAAATGCATTTTTTCTCGCCTCTTCCCACTTTTACATCCTTTATTTGGCTTTGATTTATTCAGTTATCTTTCTCATCCAGTGTTCGAGGAGAAGAATTCCTAAATCCAAACTCTGTCCTATTGAACCTCATGCATTGCTTAGAGTTATCTTGAAGAATAAATAAGTTGTATATGGATAAGTCTCCCAAAACCTGTAAAATTGTAAGGCTGTATAATATACAATAGATTTTAAAGTTATACAATATGTATTATATATTTCAAACTTACCAGTTTAAAATACATCTCTCTACTATGTCTTTCTACAATGCCAGCTTAAAATATGTAGTATATTACCATGATGAACATTCTTTATTTCTGATTATCTTTACCCCAAACAGATTTTAGAGCCCCCAAACACTTATCATTTCAACCAGTCCAACCATACATTGGAACTGTGGAGACCAAGGCCCAGACTGAAGAAGGGAATTACAGGAAGTAACACAAGCAGTTATTAGAAGAGTCTCCTCTACAAACATAGGTCTGTTGATTCCTGGTCAAGTTTTTTTTTTTTCATTCTACCATTATTTCCTTTTGAAAGACCATCTATGTTTTATGTATTGCATAATAGGAAGGCAAGTAGAGAATAAAAAAGGCTGGAATTAGATTCCATTCATACTCTCTAAGAATTACGTAGAAATCTCTCTTATACAAATGCTTAGAGATTAATTAAATAGCTTGGTTAATCAATTATCATTATTTCATTAGTTTGTTTAAAACACATGGATATGGGTATCATTAGAGTTGCCAGATTTCATTGACTCTGACACCTTAAATACCTCTGGAATCAGGATACATTTTATAACTCCTTACAGCCATGCAGCAGTGGAGACGTAGTTGCCATAGACTATATATGTTAAAATTGGTTGTTTTCCTCTGGGCATGACCAGACAACCACAACTCCCAACATTTCAGAACAATTTAAGGAAGAAATATGAGTTCTGGTTTTTGTCTGAAAATCTTCCATTGTCACATTCTAGTAAAATCAACAAAACACTAACATTAAATCATTCAGAAGGCATCAGCTGCTAGGACTGAAATCCTGAAGGCAATCATGGAGCCATGCTGAGAAATGGTGTGACACCAACACACACATACTCTTACATGGAAAAACATGAATATGGATAAATGAGTCAAAAAAATGATTCAGAAGAGTGAGATTCTGAACAGTATGAAGTTTTTAAAATCCTTATTTTGCTAATATTATACCTTTTATATATGCACAAGATTGAGATATGAAGGTACTTCAAAAAGTTTGTGGAAAAATAGAATTAAAAGATAATACAAGTCTTTCCATGACATTTTTGAAGTTCCCTTGTATGAATGAAATCTACAGCATTTTAAGTCTAAAATTGTTCTTTATGTAGAAGTATAAAATAAAAATTCTAAGTGGTGGGAAAGCATTGTGGAATTGTTTAACTAGGGTGCTTCTTCTTTCTACAGTGTATGGGAAATAATGTGTCCTGTAATCAGTGCTCCTTAGTTTTGGTGAAATATGCTATGTTAAATATAATTAAGCATTTATTCCCTAGAAGAGGCTTCAGGAACTTGAAGTACCTTAGGTTCAATGCTATGAATCATAATTATTTTATAATGGATTTGTTGAAGTACAAGATACTGCCCAGATCCAAATGAGAGAGGTCAGGCAGATACTTGGAAAACATACTCCCCTGATGGTCATCACTTGATACAGGAGTCCCCACTAAACTACGGATCTATTTAAAACTCTATGTCACTATGTTTCCACTTTCAAATATACCTTCCATTAAAGCAAAAAAGAAAAGCATCTGTTTCTGATCCTAAACACAGATGGAGTTACTAATTATCATTTTAAGTTTGATTCAAAAATCAGTTTCCCTGGAGGTGAGCAGCCCAGCTCAGAGGGGGTTGTGTGGTGTAAACAGCTTTGGGCATGGAGCCTGAAAAATACAGCACTGGCAATGGAAGGATGGGATGCTCTGAAAGCACATTCTAACAGGCTGAAGGTAAACCAAGAAGACAGGCAACATCCATCACAAAATTTCCTCTGAAACAAAAAGAGAGATATCAAACCCATTCTTTTCCTAGTACATTGCTGTTTTATATTGTGGCTTTGGTGTTAAACCTTATTTGTTCCTTTATACTGGGGGGAGAGTTATTGGGTAGGAATGAGGTTATTGAATTCTAAGGCTAGAGGGGATAAAAAAGTTGAAGACAATTGATATCTGATCACAGAGCAAAATCAGTATAATGAGTTCAGCTTATTTACACTTTCACCATACTGCCTTAGTTTCCCATCTGTCTGCAAACTACAATGTGCATCTCCATCAAAATGATTCAAGCATCACTGGCATCTTTCTCTGAAATCCCATACCACATCATACCTACTGCAGCTCTTGTACCATAAATCCAGCAGTTTAGTCCACATAATAGTATCTAAATTCCCGACATATGTTAATTCAGGAAAAAAGACATTTATTAAGTAATATGTGACAGCACTCACTTACTTGTACATGTATTTATTATATTCTTCCTCCTTCTAAAAATGATTTGAAGCAGCTTATGATAAAACTCCTTCAAACAATCAAATCTTAAAACAACATTAAAGTTAAAAAGTGAATTCAAATAATAAAGAAGGGTAAAAGGAGATGGTTAAGGACATCTTTTTCAATTTAGCACAAAATTGGCTCTGAGCTTCCATGAAATCAGGCAAAAGAATGGAAATAAAGCTTTCCTTGTTTAATAAAAGGAGTCCTAACGGTCAATGACAGAGATACTCACTGATATGTGAGCTGAAAATTAGATGCCTCCACTAGGCCCTCCAAGTAAATAAACAGTTATCAAAAACATAGCTGGGCATAGCTGATATCACGTCCTTCATGAGAGTAACTGGCCAAAGGGTTCATTTGCTTATGATGGTGAGATCATGTGACAAACATAGATGAGAACATGTGATCTATTTGGTAAGAATGACATGCTCTGGTTTATGACTTATATTACATGATACAGGTATAAGGTGAAAAGATAGAGTTTTTGAATGAGACATGTAATATAGCATGATTTAGTGTTTGCAATTCTTCCATCCAGAGCACATTCGTACATTTTCCAATTCTCCAGGTAGTATTTAAAAAATAAACAAACTCTGCAATGTCATGAAAGCAGGCATCAGAAGCATGCAGCCTGACATGTAGACAGTTTATGTCCATGGATTTAAAGACTGTTTAATTATATTTGGTGCATTTAGTTTCAATATAGGCATACTATATTGTACAAGATTTGATGAGGACAGGCATGGTGTTTGTGGAACATTCTGTTAGGTGCCCAAGGTTACAGCTCTTGCCTCCTTCCTCCTAGTTTTGATTTTAAGTGTGACACTGCTACATTCATAGTGAAAGCAGACCTCCAGCTCCCAAGGGATGGATCATGATTGATCAAAACCAGTGATGCAATGCATTAGCTCTTTGACAGTTATTAGTTAGGAGTTGGATGTGACATAGTTTTAGTCAATCAGGCATAAAGGGAAGTCTGCTAATATCTTCTGAAAAAGTTTCCTTTATAAAAACAGACAATTCCATGAGAAAACTGCTGTCTTCTTTTTGTTCTGAGTGGGGCTGTGTGAAGAGGTGATGTTTGGCTCTGTGACAGCCATATTGTTTATCCTCTTTCCAAGATGAGGAGACAGAAGGTTTACAGTGAGGTTGTACCAGAGCCCTGACATCCCTGAACTGCTGACTCAGCCAATCCTGGATCAGCACACCTCTAACATCCTTGTTCTGTGAGATAATGAAAGTCTTTTTTGTTAAGGCCTTTAATTAGGTACTCTGTTACTTGCAGGCAAAAGCTTCCTAACAGATACCATATTTTTATATTTCTGCATTCTACACAGAGCTGGGCAAAAATTGGTATTCAACAAACTTACAGAGAATGAAAAACAAGGGTAAAGAGGGAAAAAATGATAATTAATCAGACAAAATCATTGGTCATCCATAGCAATGTTGATATATATTCGTAATGCAGAATTCTTCCCTATAATGGTAGATAATAGTACTTATTGCCACACTGAGGTAAATAATTGAGCAACCCAATTTAAAGATACTATAGTCCGTGTGATGCACCTGTACAAGAAACCATGATTTTACCTAAAGCTATCACTAACGTGATATGTTTCTAAATGCAAGCCCTAGAAAGAAGCATTGGACCAATTGATCTGCATTTTTATCTCCTTTGACAACGTTTTTCACATGATTGACTACTATCTAATTTGTAAGGATCAATAGCAAACTTTATTGCTTTATTCAACAGACTAGAGGAGATGGGATTCTGTCTGGAAAAAAAAAAATTAGAAAGAACAAGATGCCTCCATTCTGCCCATTACTTTCCAAGTAAAATATCACCCTCCAAAACTCACAGTATTATCATAGTTATTTTTATCAATATTTAGCATGTGAAAAAAATATATCTACCCTCTTTTTATGGCTGCTCACTTTGACTTTACTTTTATTCCTTTCAGAAGTATGTAGGTGAATTTAGTAAAGAAATTACATATTTATTTCCTCTGTCATAGTGGCAAATCGTACTAGTTCCCAAACCCAAATCCATCTCCCCTTCTTCTTTCCTCACAGATTCTGATTTTGTTCGGGGTAGCAATATGACACACTAAAGATATATCTCCCAGCCTCTCAGGTTCCTGGCAATGGCCATCTGACGTAGTCCTGGCAGTATGATACGAGAATGAAAGACTGCGGGGTGAGAGTCCACACTACGGAAGAGACACAACGCTCAGAGGAAGCTTGCCTGGATTCCTCCACCAATCCTTCTCCTCCTCCTCATCCTTCTTTTTAAAATCTCACAATGCGTCCTCTAGCACTTATTAAGCAAAACCCCATAGATCCTCACCACCACTCCAATGCAAAGAAAAAGGGAGAGTAGGAAACAGCACATTTCCTTCCGTCTGATCCTAGAGCAACGGTTCTCAACCTGGGATGATTCTACCTGTCAGAGACATTTGGCAATGTTTGGAGATACTTGGGATAGTTACAATGGGGTAGGGGATGAGGATGGTACTACTGGCATCTGGTATGTAGGGGCCAGAGACGATGCTAAACATCTTACAATGTGCAGGATAAGATACTCCCCCACAACAAAGACAGACTCTTTCAGCCCAAAATGACAACAGTACCAAAGTCGAGAAATCTAGGCTCGAGTATTCTTTGTGGCCTTTTTCTCCCACTCCTTCTTTGGGCCTGGAAAGCAGACATGATGTTGGAGGCACAGCAGCAACCTCGTGACTACGAGAAGAAAAGTACCAAGATGATAAAAGTACCAAGAGGCCTGATTAAATTCTTAAGCAACTGTCATCTCCTGAGTTTTTATTATGTGAGTTAAATAAACCCTTATTTTCTTAATCCACCGTTAGCCAGGTTTTCGGTTATTTCACAGCCAAATATATTTCTAAATAATATTTATTATTCACTTGTGGTCTACATTATGTTCAGGCATGGGGCTAAACATGGTAAATGGAATGATAAATCAGTAAGGTTTTTTGACCTCTGGCAACTCGTTATCCAGTGAGGAAGTCAACCACCAGGAGTGTGAAAGGTGGGCTACTCCTTACAAGAATAACTTATTGTGGGAGCTCGGAGTGAGGAGACAGGCAGAAAGCAGGGCAGTGGGGGAAAGATCACCCTAAGGAACTAAAGTGTTCCCCTGTCCTACCACTGGGGTGGATGGATCCATGAAGAAAGATTAGCATAAGCAAAGCACAGAAGCCTGAAATAGTATGTAGTATTCAGGAAAATAGTAAGAGTCTTGTGAATGGACTAAACAGTAAATTGGGGAGGAGTGACAGGTGGAAGGTGTTTTTAGTCTAAGGAGAGAAGTTGGGGAATAAATAGCGAAAAGAATTGAATGTCATTAGGGTTGTGGACATTAGCATGCAGGCTATAAGGAACTATTAGCCGTTGTTAATAAGAGATCTGCCAGACCAGACCTGTATTTTAGAAAAAAAAATAACCAATTAGGGTTAGCTTAATTGATTAGAGCGTGGTGTTATAACACCAAGGTCAAGTGGACTGGACTTAGCTGATTACATTTACAAATAATCAACATATAACTATAGAGTCATATCTTCCTATTTACAATCTAATAAAATGGAAACAGACTTCAAATTTCACTTCAAAAGAAAATAACTCTAAAAGTTGGCAAAAGTATATTGTTATACTGTTGCAGTTTCTAATCTTACTGTTAATTCCAATTGTGCTTTGCTTACAAAAACTACAAATTAGTATTTGTTAGGTAATTTATAAAATAATTCCTTTGTGCAATTTTTTTTAAAATTCTAGATATAAACCATTATTATATGTTGTTAAAAATGTTAAAAATTATTTGTTTCAACACATGGAATCCTAGAGAGCTAGTTATCAATTATACCTATATCTGTATTACTATTATCCCACAAAAAGTTGTCATAACATTAAAATTTATTAGGAAAAATTTTTAAGAAACCTCAGAGATTTATACCTGTATTTTCTAGTTCTAGCTACTTGTCCTATAAAAAAACCCTAAATAGCTAATTTAAAAGAATTTGAAGGGAGATGTAGATCCTGCCCCTGGATAACCATGTGAAAATAATAAAAGTGGGATATAAAATACAAGAACCTCAGGGTTGGAGGAGATTTTAGAGAGTGATTCAGGGAAGTCACCCAGCTATGTGCAGGGTCACCAAGGCTTCCAACACCCAAAGATAGAGCAGATGGAGTTCTCAGCCTACCTTCTGTGAGTGTATATTCCACCTTCAACTTCAAAACAATTCAAACATTAATATTTGAAGAAATGTTATAACTAAATATAAATGAAAACCTTCACAAAATGAAATGCCACTGAGGGCATAAATAATGACAGAAAGTACTTTGGGGGTGGAAAGAGGGAGACAATGGGAAGGAAAGGAGCTAAAGAGGCTTTTTTACCCCCCCGCACTACAGGAACTCTAGTACAGTCTGCTGAAAGATAGACTCCCTCAATTTCTGCAAATGTTAAGAGGATTGGAAAGACTAACTGTTGAATAGCAGGCTTACAGAAAACAGTTACTTCTTTTAAGCAAAGGTGTAATCAGAAGGCCTGAGTAATGAATAACTTCCACTTTCTCTGTGAATCATTCAATCACTGCAGTGCTGGTAGACTTAGATTCCTTCTCTGCCAGGGGCACAGTAAACTTAATGTTTTTGTACTTAGCATTTAATATTTTAAACAGATGCATGGCCCTTGTTGCTGAGCTCGTTTTCAAAAAGCTGGTGTTCTGCTAAGTTACAGTGGGTGATGAAAGTGCTGAGACATTTTATAGGTTTCACACTCAAACATAGGTACACACGTCTTTTCTCAGTGACATTTTTATGTCTATGATCTTATGAATAATTGAGCACAATTAATTTTTGAAATACATTAAGACCCTGTAATTTTTATAGACAGCATGAGAACTCGATTTATTTAAGAAAACATAGTTTTAGTATAAAAAGAAGAAAAATGAGTATATTATCTACCTACAAAAATACAGAGTAACAGATACAGGGTTAACTATCTGAATTCATATTTCCTAAGTCCTACCTGTATCACTACGGCTCTGGAAATGGAAAGAGAAATAAAATAATACCTTTGTGGAGGCCAACTGTTCATGATTTAGGAGAATCACAAATAAATCAAATATTGGACACGTAATTTCCCTAATCTTTATAACACTAACAACCTCGGGAGTAAATTACTCCCGATTCAAACTCGCAACTAAATAATTTTAAATTCACGGCAGGTGGTTTTTCATTTCTACTCACAAGGCATTGTGCTGAGGCGGGCAGGAGTCAGTGGAGAAAGGTTTAATGTTTGGACTACCTTCTCTTCTCAGGAGAGTTTACTGCCCAATAATGCATAATATATTCGTTTCTCATCGCGGGGGATCTAGGGAGTGACATCTCGCCTGGAACCACGCAGATCTGAAAACCACTTCGCCGGAAGCGTTGTGGGGAAGAAGAGCAACTTTCTTATCCCTGCCAAACTAAGAAGAGGAAGCAAGCCCAGAACTAACAGGAGGGCCTGGGGAGAGCAGGAGGCTGAAAGCAGCTCCCCTGCGCTCCGCCGAGGGTTCAGACAAGGGTTTTCTCCTGGAGGCGACATTTTTCGTCCATCTGCTCAGCCTCTTTATTCCGCAGGAAACCCTCCCATTCTCTCGTAACCTGCTCTTTATTTCTTTTGTACCTCTCTGCCGATTTCCAGGCTCGTGGTCTCAGTGGTCCCAGGGCACAGCTCTCGGGAGAAAAGCTGCAGAGACTGGGGCGCCGCTCAAAGGATCTGAAGGCGACTGCACTCGCCCGCCCGGGCTCGGGCTCGGGCTCGGGCTCGGGCAGCGTGCGCGCCGCGCACTCACTGGCTCGCTCCCTTCTCTCCGGGTCTCTCCGCCTCGGACGGGCTCTCCCGGCCTCTTACACCCACTCCAGCTCGTCTTTCCTGCCGCGGCTCCCCGCACCAGCAACCCGCGATCGGCGCCTGCCGCCGGGTCCTCGGCGCACAGACTCGGCGCCCCCCGGCTGCCCGTAGGCCGGGACTAGCGGTGGAAGGGTCAGCCCGCGGCGGGGAGGAGCGGCGAGCAGAGCCGGGGCAGGTGGGGAGCCGCCGGGGTGGGGGTGGGGGTGGGGCGGAGAGGGAGCCCAGGGAAAAGGAAGAGGCATCTGCTCTGAAAGCGCCAATGAAGAAAGGACGGAGAGGGGGCAAGAGTAGAGAAGGGGAGAGAACGCCCACCGGGGAGGGGGGGGGGCAAAACGGGCAATTTACAAACTGCCAGGGCGAAAGACGCCGAGCGGAGGAGGGGGGTTGGAGGGAGAGAGGAACGTATTAGGGGAAGTTCCCACCTCTGCCCTAAAGGTCGGCTCTGAAAACGCGTCGCCTGAATGGGGAGTTAAACGGGGACTGGTGCTGCTGTGAAGGATGGGTTTAAAGAGGGACTAAGTGTCCTGTAGCTTTTCCTCCACTAGACTCAGCTTCCTCTCGCTCAGCCCCGGTAAATTACCCTCCAAGTGAAATGAATCCGCCTTATGCAGAAACGGAAGCTGAATTTCCTCCACGGTGGACTCCTCCCGAGGGATCGGCTTCTTTGCAGGTTATCTTTCTTTTTCAATGGGAAGAAGCATTTTGGAGGTCCTATGAACCCCAGTGCTGGAGAAACCACCCGGTTTATTAAAGTTCATTTTTTTTTTTTTTTTTTTTTAGGATTGCTTTTATTTTCGTCAGAGGATAGGTGACGGGTTAGCACCAAGAGATGTTTAAAACAGTTGTCTAGATGGCATTATTTTTTAAAAGAACAGAAGTCATTTCCTAAAACCGCTAAAAGGGAGATTGGAAAACTCAGTTACTCCGTTGGGGGAGAGAAAGAGAGAGGAGAGAGAGAGAACGCATTTAAACTCTAACAGACGATTCCACCTCCAGCAGCCCCCGCCCCCCATAACCCAATGGAATTGGAAAAGGGTTGAGCGTACAGAGGAGAGCGCGGAGTAAGGTGGGGGAAGGCGGGGAAGGCGAGCAAGAGGCAGAGCAAGTTCTCGGCAATCCCCGGGACTGAGAGAGACGCCGGGGCTCGGCGGACGCAGGCAGCTCCCTTACCTTTCTCTCTAAGCCCCGTTTGCACCTGATCTGCAACCAGACATACTTCGTGGTGCTTAGTGGGCAGCCAAACGATGGCCGAATGTTAAACAATTCTTCACGCTCCCTCCCCTTTTTGAAAAACAGGCTCAGAAGAATGTTAATACTGTTCTCGTTATCCATCGGCTCCAAAACATTCCGCTTTGTCGCGAGGAGAGACGAAAACCAGGCGCTTGGGCAGGCGTATACGTATTTATATATGATGCGTTCGGTATATAAACATATATACGTTTTCTGCATGTAAATCCAAAAAGGAAAGCACCACAGATGCCTCTAAACCGGGAGGGGACGGGGAAGAGCAAAACTTGGCAAGCCAAACGTATCCAAAGATTTCGCACCAGGAGCCACCTGCTTCAATGTGCAGAATTCCCGAGAAGATTTAGAGGGAGAAGAATAAATAAATAAATAAATAAAAATAAAATACCCAAAACACACACTTGAAACTGGAAGACGCCTACGAAGCGTAGCAATGGAGAGGATGAGAAGATCTCCCGGGGCTACAGATCCGTCAGCTAAGTGAGCAATCGCCTCCGAAAATCACAGGCGGGGAGGTGGCTGCAAATGCGTCCTCTGCTCGGGTCCTCGCTGCCTCCGCTGCTACCTGTAGACACGCGCACACACACACTCGCGCGCGCACACACGGCGACCTCCTCTCCCCCTCTCCTCTCCGTGGCGTCGCCGGGTACAGGAGTCTGAATCAAGCTAGAGCCACCTTCCAGACCCCATCGGGCACCCCCAGAGCCGCGATCCCTCCCCTGCCTACCCCTCCCCGCCGGGTTTATGGCGCAGTATTCCCTCCCCGGGGTCGGAGCCGCGATCGTGCTGGGGGGCTCCGAGGGCGAAGGTCCGGCGGTGGCAGACGTGGGGCTGGTGGCGGTTCTTCCCTTTACGAGTTCCGCCCTCCTCCCGCAGCAGCCGGGCGTCCTCCGCCCGCGGCACGGGTGGCGGCAGGAGGGGTGAATGGCCCGGGGCATCACGTGCGACGTTTACCAAACCACTCCGAGGAGCATGTGAGTGGACTGGTACCGCCGCCCGGCCGCGAGGCCTCGGACGCACTGAGTTTCTGTGCCCTCGGCGTCAGTGTGCTCCCTTTCCAAGCGTTTTCGTCTTGGTGATGGAGACAGCGGAGTTGGAGGCAACAGTCTCCCAATGTGCCTCTTCATTTCCCCCCCCCCCCGGGAGGTCTCTGGCCACCAAACTCTCCATTCCTCTGCTTCCTCCAGCTAGAGGCAGAGTAGTCTCCAATTGAAGGGTTGGCTGTAGGCGGTTTGGTGGGAGTAGTGTCAATGCAATGTCACTGCCTTTGGCCTCTCCCTCCTGGCTGCGCCCACATCTTCTGCCACTGGATAGGTGATTTTTAAAAATTCATCCTAGCTGATCATTGTTGGCGTTTGTGACGGGTGTGACTCACTATCGCACATTGTTTACACTTACCCACCTCCTTCTAGCATCTTTCTTGTGAATTTTTAAATGCAACTGAGTTTGGGGGGCAGGCCCCTGCCAACAGAGCCACTAAATTAGTTGATTGCCACGTGTAATAATAGCAACCAAATACGAAAAATCTACTAGTAGGAAATTGGTGTGAGAAATCCGTGACACGTGGACTAGAGAAATGCTTTTTCTGATTGTTCAAGGGCTTGCTTCATATTTCTCAATCTCGTGTATGCTTTAATCTCTAAAATGCAGGTAAAAGAACGGAGCTTTAAAATACCAACATTTGCAATGCAATTGCCCTGAAGTAGTACTCAGTCATTAATTAATAACAGAAAATAAGAAACATAAGGTTTCACTGTATCTGATCTGATTTTAAAAAACAATCTTAAATGTAACATAGTCCTTCAGTTTAGAAGGAACTCAGTATTAGAAGTATTAGAAGTATTTAGAAGGAACTCACATTTTTCTGACATAGTTTTAGAATTCAGTCTATCTTGTCATTTTTCCTTTGTATGTAAAGAAACCTTTTGGTGATACATTGACAACCAGTAGATTTTGATAATGCCTCCAAGAAAGTGAAATTTCATTCTATTGAAACATATATCTCATTCTTGGTAACAGGTCTACCCTTTTCAAGTTTGTCTAATTTGACAACCTAAAGTCTTTGAAACTTCTTCGGCATTTCCTAAGAAAGTTGAGAAATATATATCTATTTCAGTATCAGTAAAAGCACCTAAATGAATTCTTTTAACTTTCATAAGATTACACAATTATGATAATCTGATATAAGACATGATTATGACAACTACAAAATTAAACTTTCTTTAAAAAAAGTAATTAGAAAGTTGTCCATTGTAATTTACATAATGTAATGTTTTGTATACTCTCTTGCATCCCAAGGCTGTGGGCACCGTTTTTCAACTGCATCTGCTGAGGTTAATATCAGAACCTTAAAAGTAAATACTGAACATTTTGCATTTCTAATATTTGGTATTTAAAGTATGAGATTAATTTTAAGTAGGCTCTATTGTGTTTTTTCATTATTCTTTTCATGGCTATACTTTATCAGCTGGGCATTATAACCTCGTTTTTATGCGTTAGACTTACAAAAAAACCCGAGAATTCTAACAAAACTGAATTGTCACACAAGCAGTATTTATTACAATCTATAAATACAGTCAAATAAACCAAACATTTTTTACTCCCCCCTTTTCTTACTTTCCCAACCAAATTCCCTCAAAGAAATAAACCCCTCCCAACCATACCATTTGATCTCAGAAACAATAAAATAGAACGAAAATTTGCTTTTTATTTTATTTTTTTTTTCCTTCTTTTATTGTATACACTTAAGAGCTGGGACTCTAGAATCACATTGAGTTTGAATCCTGGATTGGCACTTCATTTGTCATTGCCTGGGGCATGTTACTTAATCTCCTTAAACCTCAAATTTCACCTGTGCAAAATGGAGATAATAATGGTATCTATCTTTTAGGATTGTTGTGAGGATTATCCAAAATAATGCATGTAATGCACTTGGCACACAAGTTAAGAAATTCCTCAGTGTTTCTATTTTTAGTATCTATGTGATATGTTTTTTCTTCTGATTCAAACACCAGTAATATAGGGACATTTGGGTTTAGTGTTATAAACTGATCGTGACATTTGATTGCAATATGTGCCATCTGTAACCTGGAAATCATTGGTGATTTCAGAGTAATTCCTAGGCCTTCCCTGCCTTCTCTTTTTCTTATAGTATAATATCTGTCACCTAATATTAATCTTAATATATGGGATCATATTAAACATGTATGATGAGATAGTAAAGCAAACATTAAACATGTGAATAGGTGATAAAGCCATCAATAAAATGTAGGGAATTGGATTCAATTTATATTGCAAATCATGTGGCCTTTTAGGTTGTGACATTAACTGTGCTTGAGTTTACTGCCTTTCACCATGTCAAGCACTGTTTGGAATGAATACTGGAACTCTCTGTAAAGTCAAATACAAGTAAAAACCCTGCGAAATTTGCCCAAATACATCTGCTTATCTGTACTTATGGAAGGAGACCTTAATATAAAACATATACAAAGAATTAGCATTTCCTGAAAATATTGGCTCAAAAGAGCCTTGGTACAAAAATCAATTTATTGGGTGGAAATAGGGGAAAATCACTAGAGAAGTACAGAAATTAACTTTATAAGTATATATGTGTTACCTAGTTGCGTTGTTTCCATGTCTTTTCCCAGAAATGAAAAGGAAAATATTGGAAAAGAAAGGTAAGTTTAAGGGTAAATATATATTGATTGTATTTTCACACACTTTAATACAATAATATGTAGACTCTGTGCTTTAAGTTCAGAAGGTCATTAAGTGGGAAGATTTTTTTCCTCCGTAATTACATATAAAATTAAATAGCATGTTCTCCTAAAGTAAAGAAAAAGCAAGAGTATCACTCATTCTTTGGAAAATCCCAAAGCCTCACAGCAGGAGATTAGCACATTTTTTTCTCCAAGGGGCTTATGAAGAAAAGGTATTATAATAAAATATTATGCTTAGATGAAATTTTACTGTAACTTCCCTAGTAAATTATATGTATTTAATTTAAAATAGGTTAAACATAAGTAATATGCTGAGAATGAGTTTATAGGGCAATGACAGCTCATATTTCTGCTCTGGAAGAAATAAAAGATAGAACCAAATAATCTGTTGATTTGTGGCATTGCCAAGCGGACCACCTGCACAGCTTCCTGGCAGTGTTTTATTATAACCTGGACGAAAGATATAGATATACTAAAAAGGCAGAGCCTAACTTCTAGGATCATTTGCATACTCTGCTAGCGCATAGTATTCACTGGGCCACAGTCTGTGTGGTCTCCAACTCTGTTTGCAAACCACCCCTCCCTCCCATGCAGTCTATACAACATGGCCAAATTCATACTCTTTTTGTCTAGCCCTGACCAAGACAAACCATTTTAGAAAATCCTCAATGAATCTGTATTTCCTATCATGTGAAATATCCCAGGATCCAAAACCCAACGTGCTCTCAATCTCACATATCTTTATTTAGCTTTCTTTCCCATTACACCTTTTCCTAACCTCTATATTCCTTCCAAAAGATATTATTCACTGGCCTCCAAGGATGATTGTAATGATTTCTTCTCTTACACTATCGAAATAACCATCTCCACTTACTGAAAAACTACTGAAAGTATGACCTCAATGGATCCCCTCTGCCAGCAATTATTTTCCCTTACTCTGGATGTTACTAATTTGCACCTCCTATAATGCAAGGTCTACTTTGTGTTATCATTATTTCTCGATATTTTGTTTCCCTTAACTTGTTTACAAGATGCCAAATAATCTCTCACCCGGGACCTTTGTATTTACCATTCTCTCTGCCCAGGCTTCTCTTCCTTCGGTTAGCTATAGGGCTCCCTCCCTTATTCATATAGTGCTCTGTTCAGATGTCACCTTCAAAAGAAATCTTCCCTGACACCACTATCTAAATAGCATTTTCCTCCCTATTCATTCTCTATCTCCTTTTGCTTCAAAGTATTTATTATACCCTAATTATATTTATTTGTTTGGTTTTTTGCTGCTTTTCTCCACCAGAAGATAAGTGCCATGAAATCAGTGGCTTAACTTAGTCTGCTTTATAACTTAGTTTGTTCTGTTTACTGTTGTATGCCAAACACTTAGAAGTACGCCTGATTCATTCCGATGCTCTATAAACAGTTGGATGAATGAACGAAGTCAGCTTCCTTCACTAATAACAATTTTAGGGGCATGATTACAGACTATCTGTAAATTTAGCCAATGATGGAGCATGAAGGCAAAGGAATTTGCTCAGATGTTCTTGGGAAACAATTTTTTCCCCCAATGGATGTCTTACTTAAAACACATTAAAGCTATAATTATAGGACATGTACCCCACTTTTTTGAGATAATGTTTAGAATGGGCATATATTAGCCCCAAATGTGTTCATAACGCAACGATATCATACTTTCAACGATACTTTGTTCATTTAACAGCCAATGGTACTTTATTATGTAAAACTTAGATTCCACATTTGCTCATTTCCCAGCTTTTACTATTTTAAGCCATGTAACTAGGTGATGTTCTTTTTCTTAGGTTCAATTTTTGAGGGGTAATTATTTAAAAATGAAAGGTTTATAGAAGCAGTTATCAAACCTAAAATCACATTGATAATATATTATGTATATGGCTCTTAAGTAAGTCAAGATTGCTTTTGTGCGTGTGTATGTGTGTGTGCTGGTAAAGTTTACTCACATTATGTTTTATCATGTCAATCACATTTAAGTCCAGAAAGCTTGCATTTATATACAGAATCCAGTACATTCCTGAGAGAATATAATTCAGTAAATGACTTCTCATTCACCAATTTTTTGAGTGTCTTCCTGTACCTACAAGTGCATTGTTGAAAGCGTATCTCTGTGGTATCTCTGTGGTAGGATGGTACCTAGACCATATGATGCCTTCATGCACAAGAAAAAAGACTTTCTAGGGAAGGACTTTCCAAGCAGAGAAGTAACACATATATAGCCATGAGCTCACTAGAGAGCAAAATGTGTTCTTAAATGCAAGCAGCTCACTTTAGCTATAGGGCAAGAAATGAGCTTATAAGAAAGCAGGGTCAGAAAATGAGGACTTGTGTGTCAGGCAATGAAGTTTGGACCTGACCCTTCAGGCACGGTCAGTAGAGAGCCTTAAGCAAGGAAGTAGTAGAATCATATTTGCCTTTTAGAAAAGTCCTTCTGTAGCAGCATGGGGAGTAGATTGGGGAAGAAGAGGCAAAAGCAAAGGCAGGGAAACTGGTTATACAAATATTATAATAGTTCACGAAAGAGATGGGGGTGTCTGAACTATGTAACAACAACAGCAGCAGCAGCAACAACAATAAAAGAATCTATGAGTAATACATTATTATTTTTCTCAAAATGTTCAATTGTCTTCTATTTCATAGTGAAAACACAGACTACCTTTCAATATCATCCATCCTCTTGATAATGCAACTGACATAAATTCAACTCAAGCCCAATTAAGTAAAACAAGCAAACTCCCAAGATGCAAAGATATAATTTATTGGGTTACCTACATGAGAGGTTCAGGGTGCACTTTGCTTTCACCGTGACTGTATTAGGAGATTTAACTGACATCACTGTTTCTTCTTTCCTCTTCCTCATACCTTGACATGCCTCAGCTTTATTCACAAGAAGCTTCTCTTCACATCTGGAACAGGGTGCCTATTAGAAACTCCGGATATGTCTTTCAGGCTAGCATCCCCAGGGAAAATTACCTTGTTAACTGCAGAAAAGAAATCCTATGGAGGACTTTAAATGATCTTGCTTGGATCACACATTCATTTTTGTGATTGGGATAGGGTTAATTTGATTTACCAAGCTCAGGACACGTGAAATACCCCTGTACCAGGCAAGGGGGTTCACCAAGATTTACACATTCAGTGGAGGCCAGTGTGGGAAAAGCCTAGGTGGTTAGCAGAATAAGAGAGGTGAAACAGCTTGCGGGCATATTAAACCACAGCCAAAACAGTAGTTCAGCACATGCTTCTCCCAGTTCTTCTCCCCTTAGGCTCTTTCCAGTTCCTTCAACCTAGCAAAAGTAGATTAGTAGATACTGCAAAACCACAGCTCATGTTTTCCACCACTGAGACTTTCTTCAATGTATTTATGCTACTTCAAGTTCCCACTCCATCCCTGCCTGTTGAAATAAAATTTTAGAAATTAATGCCTTGCATATATTAGGTGCTTAATGAGTGTTCATTGAAGGGAATTGTCTAAGTAATTCATTAGACAATCAGCAGATAATGAAGATACACAGGGCAGAAATCTTCTGACCTCAAAGAACTTTTAATCAGAAGATTAAAGGACCTCATATACAAATAACCAAAGTGTGAAATACACAATGCAAGTGAATTAAAAAGGGCAATGGGAGGTCAGAGAAGGAAAGGATCAAGAACTGATTGAAATTTAGTGCACATTTGTTTTGAAGGAATATTATGAACAAATGAGGGAAATGATGTAAATGAACAAACAGATAAAGCATATAAATTTAGATAATCCAAAAAGAAAGATTAGTCTTTTTAATCAGAGAAAGCAGAGGAGTCAAGAAAAGATTATTATTTTTTAATTTAGAGGAGAACTGAGCATGTTTGAAGAAGAGAAATATAAAGTGGGATATTCTAAGTTCATTAAGAAAAAAACTGGATAGGTGTAAGATTCCGGTCCAGAAAAGGTAAAGAGGATGAGATCCAGAAAATAAATGGAATTCAAAGCCGACCCCTTTAAGAAAAAAAGTGTAAATAGATTTCTGAAAGGAGCAAGCATATGCAATAGGAAAGCACCTTTCTTTAAATGACTGCCTTAAATTTAAAATGGCAAAGCTTTGGTTCAGAGTGGATTTCCCTGTATGTAATGAGTAACTGTGTTTTGTTTTAAGTATGCTCAATTATAATTTATGGACTACATTAAAGTAACAAAATACTTCCTCATACAATATCAAGTGCCTATTCCTTAATAATCTACTTCAGTTGAAAGTATAAAAGTGTTCTTCCAGTCATTTATATATAAATAGAGGTGTTAAGTGTCCCTTACAGTATTAAGAAATCAATATAAATATTTAATGCAAAGGAAACAAGAGATGATTTAAGTATCTTAGGATTCAAGTTGGAGATAATTGCCCTCTCACATTTCTTTCTCGTTTTCTCTGTTTCAGAGAAATAAAAGTACTATATTTGATATCCAAAATAATAGTTATGATTTTAAATTCATGAACCAGACTGGAAGCCTGAAGTAGCAGGTTCATATTTATTCTAGTGCTCCTACAATGGAAAGTGTATTAGAATAACTTGATATTTGTGAGGTAATTATGAAAAGGAGACTTTTAGACTTTACCTTAAACCTGTATTCTTATGTGCTAAGATTTCTGTTTAATTAACAGCCACTAGAACCAACTAAAACATTTCGACCACTAGAAGGTACTAGGTATTTGCTCCTACACGTACAGGAAGGTAATGTGCTGCCCAGAATTCCCTAATAGAAAATGTCTTTTTGGTTAAGACTGCCTGTGGAAGGAGGAGCCAGGTGAAATGTAACTCTAAAGTGGTTAGACACGATGACAATGTGCACGTGAAGGGACATTTCATCGTCTGGGTCACACCTTGTTCTTGAAGAGGCCAAATAGGTCTCCTTCCTCGTTCAGTTTGTTTAGGATTTCATATATGACCCTTTCTATCTCTAAATGTTCCTAATCAAATGCAGTGTACAGAGGGGTGGGGAATCTGAGAATAATGCACCCCTATAAATTGCATTAAGTATTTATTTCTCTGCCTTATCTTCCACTGAACTCCTTCAAGCACCCTCTCTGGTAGCCAGATTGAATGATTTTCATATTTTCACCCTGCATGCCTTGTGTACTTGGCTCTGTTTTCTTCTCCTGGAGCATTTCCTTTGAAAATACTTCTTTCTCTTTATCTTTTCCAACCCAATAGTCTCAAGCTGAAAAATATTGAGCTCAGCTCAAATGTCTCCTCTTCCATGAAACGTCCTTCCTTTTTCTCCAAGATGGAAGTAGTACATTTTCCTCTGAACTTCTCTAACACTTTACCTGTAATTCCTTTGTTGCAGGCATCACTATTTGATTCACGATAATATGTATGTATGCATTTCTCATCTATCCTATTTGGAAAACGCTTCACACAATTGTTTTAACTCATTAGAGTGCCTGACTCATGGATTATCTTGCACATGTAAATACTTCCTAAACATTTTTTTAAATGAATGAATGAAAAACAAATATGGAAGAAAGAAAGTTCAGTTCCGAAGTCATTTTAGTCATTTCTGGTATTCTCACCACCTATGTACCAGGATGGCAGTGGTATAGACTAGAGTGGTAGCAGTGGAAATGGATGTAAGTAGAAAATCATGAAAGCTATTCAGGAGATATAACTGATAGGGAATGGAGAGGAAGATGAGGGAGAGGGAGCATTCAAGATTATTTTCAGCTTTACTGCTTGAAGAAATGAGCGGCTCATCACACCATTCACTAAGATAGAGAATCCTGAAGGAAAAGCAGTTTAGGAAAGAAAAATGATTCTTTTATTTGGATATTTATTTGGAAGGGGGATTTTAAATGCCTGTAAGAGATCCAAGTGGGGAAAAAAATCCAAAAAACAAAAAAGCTAGGCAGTTGATTATATATCTGGAGTCCA
Source organism: Cynocephalus volans (assembly GCF_027409185.1). Classification (NCBI taxonomy): domain Eukaryota; kingdom Metazoa; phylum Chordata; class Mammalia; order Dermoptera; family Cynocephalidae; genus Cynocephalus; species Cynocephalus volans. Next base: position 98,111,268 of record NC_084460.1, on the reverse strand, counting down.
GAAGGATAGTGTGGATACATAGTTGGGAATTGTCAGCACATGCATGGTGATTGGAGCTTTGTGTGTGAATGCAAGAGCTCATCAGGGAAAGAGTGTAAACAGGGAAGAGAAGAATGCCACTGACACAAATCAGAGGAATAACAGCATTCTAGGGTTTAGGTAAAAAAGAATCTGTGGAGACTGAGTGATGGCCAAGAGAAGGAGAGCTGAAAAACATCAAACACTGGTGAGAAGAATCAGAATGAGAACTGGAAAGTGTCCAGTGGGGACACTGGTAGCCTCAGTGGGAAGAGTTACGTAGAATATTCAGGGCAGAAGCCAGACCAAAGAGAAGAGGGAATGAAAACAGCAATTACGGAAAATTTATTCAAGAATTTTGACCGTAAAGAAGAGAATATAGATAGATATGTAGCTGAAAAAGAAAATTGAGTCAGAGGAGGTATTTTTGGTTTTTGTTTTTAGTTTTTATTATTGGAGAGATTAATTTCGCTAGTAGGGAAGGTCAGGTTGATGATAATAGAGAAAAGGGAAGATCGATGAGGTTCTCAAGAATGTAGAAGGGCCTGGAAAGTAAAGCTAAGAGGAAGGAGATATATGCAGATACAGGCAAACTTTTACATTTGTTGAGAAGTTGAAGGAGCTTCTGCCTGGTAGTTTCTATTTGTTCAATGACATAAAATTCAAGGTCATCTATAAATTCTGAGTGTGTGTGTGTATATGTTTACATGTATTGAGGGTTCAAAAGGACCAATTAATATTTAAGACAGCAAATATATATACATTTGTATGCTCGTGCATGTACATGTATATAAATAATAGTCATTAAAAGCTAAACATAATGGCTTTAATAGGCATATTTAAAATTCCCTTTGTGTGCATGTTAATGAAATTGACCATTGTCTTACAGACTTAGGTTTACAAGGCTAGTGGTAAAGAGCCTGGTACACAAGGTTAGCAATCAGTGCAGCTAGTATACAGAAACTAAATGTACAGGGCAAAAAGTATAAGGTTATGACTGCTTAGGTATAATTCCAATACTCTGTCCTAGGAGTAACTAACTTAATGCAAACGATAGACATATATTTCATTTAATTCTATATACACACACAAACACAAATAATAATAATTGTAACAATAATAGACAACATCTATCAAGAGCTTTCTATGTTTCAGATACTATATTCTAAGCTCCTTACATGATCTTCACAACAATCTTATGAAATTGGTACTGTTTACCTTCTCCACTATATCGCTGAGGAAACTGAGAAACTAAATGTAAAGAACTTGAAAAAAATTGAAGAGTCATGAACTACTACATAGATAGTAATTTATGGGGCTAGGATATATACCCACTTACAGTATATATATTCATTGCCTTTTTGATAAAATTCTATGCATTATTATTAACCATACACTATCTACTACACAGTTATCTGAGCTGAATTACTAAATAAAACAGTAAAATTAATTTGGTCAGGATTTCCATTCAAAATGGCAGTGCGAGTTCAATGTTTACGTGCTCTTCTCCATACCAAATTTTATCATTAACAAATTCTTTTTTTTACATGAAATGAAGCAGAATAGTTGTGATGGTTAATTTTATGTGTCAGTTTGACTGGGCCAGGAATCGCACACAAATTTCGTTAAACATTATTATAGGTGAGTCTGTGAGAGTATTTTTGAATGAAAGTAACATTTGAATCTGTAGACTAAGTAAAGCAGATTGTTCTCTCGAATGCAGATAAGCCTTATCCAGCCCACTGGAGGCCTGAATAGAACAAAAAGATGGAATAAAAAAAATTTTATAACTCACCTAAATGTCTTGTGCTGGGATATCCATCTTCTCCTGCCATTATCTTGGACGTGGACTGAAACTCACACCATCAGTTCTCCTGGTTCTCAGGCCTTCAGACTTGGACTGGAACTCTACAATCTGCTCTTCTGGGTACACTTGCTGTCGACAGATCTTGGGACTTTTCAGTCTTCATAATTTTGTGAGCCAGTCCCTCATAATAAATCTCTTATGTATGCTATTCAGGCATTTATACTTGTATACGCTATTGGTTCTGTTTCTCTGAAGAACGCTTATATAGTAGTTATGCTCAAACTGAGAAACACACAGTGGTAAGAAAGGTTAAAGCTACAGGTCTGCTGGCTTGTAGGCCTGCAAGAACTTAAGAGGCCACGAGGAAGTCAACTGCTGCAAACAAGAGACGTCAGGTACCCACAAGCAGGTAAGAAGAACTCAGCTAAAATGTTAACAATTGCTAACAGCCTAGCATAAGTTTGGGCAAGAGAACAGAATCCCTGGGAGCTAGACATAAGTGGAAACTGCACCCACTTACAGCCTCTTCTCTACAGGCTTCCAGTGGATGCTAAAGACAAAGATTGCTGGCCAGGTTGGAGACTGGAGAAAGCTTCCCTCGGTGGTGCAGTCGCAGAGGAAGGAAGAGGTCTTTTCTGCAGAAAACACAGGAAGCCCCACCTAGACCCTCAATCTAACAGAACAAAAGCCGCAGGCACTAGACGAGAGGCAGCAGATTATTGCCCCCAGAGCACAGGTGAAGAAGACCTATTGGGCCGAGAGATGGATTAAAGGAAAAAAGAACCTTCCACTCTACATTGCAGATGATGCCAGATATAAGTCTGACAGGATACTGGCTTTTTTCCCCGATGATGTCAGATTTTAGATCTTTTGTTCTTTTTTCCATGAAGATGTAATAATGCATAAAACTGAATGACTTCTTGGGAGTGTAACAAATTTAGCCATCAAATAAAATATTAAACAGATTTTGCCAACAGGTTTTTTTCTTCTTCAGAAAATCACCTTCTTCACTGGTGCTGTATAATTCATTTCACTTTTACTGCTGTTACTTTTTAAAAATTATTAATAATTTTAATGTCAATGACTTGATGCTTATATACCTCCTTATTAGCCTGAATATTTATCCAGATTTATGTGTTCTCTCATGAGTATGAAAATAAAATATTCCTCATGATTCCAAAAACTTGTGTTGGATGTTTTGAGAAAAGTGTGTTCCTGAACCATCAAGGCCTTGATCGCTCTCTGAAGAGGATGTTGCATGACTGCTGATATGACAGCAGCCACATTTTTCTCCAAACTATCCCTAAATTTGACTTTGGCTAGTACTACAGGCTCAAGCAGCCACCTCCCAGTGCCTCTTTCCTGTTAAAAAGGGGTTAGGTGTGTTTGCAGGCTTCTCCTTTTGAAGCTGTTATTTTAGCCTCGTCAGTAAAATGGGTTATATTAAGTTTCTGGATTGTTTAAAGGTTAAATAAAAGAATGAGGTAAGAATTCAAACCAGTATTTATAAAGAACTGTAATTAAAGGCTATCTTTATTCAAGTAAGTTCAATGCCCTCAATAGCCTGGCCAGAGTATTGAGCGACTGGATTATGCCCTGAAGATTAAATACCGCAAGAGCCAAATATTTTTCTACTATTGCCTAGGGAGAATTCACCATTAAACAAACAAACAAAGCAACAAACCCCAAACCCCAAACAAAACAGCAGAAGAATTCAAGAACACATTACCTGGATGCTAATAGCCTCACCTGTCTTCCTAAGATGGTGGCCTCAAAGACTATCAGTTTGACTATGGCCCTTACCCCTTGCGTTCTTGGTCACTGGATGAGATGCTATAGTAAACTACTTTCTCATTGTGCTATCCACACAAAACTCTGTGATTTCTTCATTTTACCTTTTTTTTTTTTTTCAAATTGGTGTTTCACTCCATTTGGTGCTCTCTAGAATCCTAGTTCTGTGATAAACATACTTATCTACATCTTTTTCATTCAAAGTTTCCTCAAACTTCCTACATTAGCCAAAACCAAGTGGGGGGCATAGCTTTCCCTGAAGACCTGTCAAGTAATGGCTGCTCATACGCGTGCACCCTGGTTCTCTTACCACAGAGCACAGAAGACACAAAATTTCTTATCTCACCATTGCTGCCTCCATCTATATTACTTTTTCTCTCGAATGCAAATCTTTCCTCATTTGATGAGCAATAGTTGGTACCACAATTCTTTACTGCCATTGCCCATTGACCTTCTGGTCATTTCCCCTCTGTTTATTGAATATTTTAATAAAAATGGCTCCTGATTTTCCTGTTATCATCATAGGAAACTTCAACTCTTGTGAACAACCCTCAAGACTTTTACAATTAATTAATTAATTAATTTTACATTTTTAGGGGGTACATTTTGTTGTTTCAATACATGCATATATTTTATAATGATCCAATCAGAATAGTGAGCATATCTAGCACCTAAACATTTATCATTTCTTTGTTGTTATAACATTCAAGATCCTCTTTCCTGGCTAACTTGAAATACACAGTACAATATTATTAGCTATACTCACCTTAGAACACCAGTGTTCTTCCTATCTAACTGTAACTTCGTAATTTTGTACCCGTTTACCAACTTCTTCCCACATCCCATCCCCCCTCCCTTCTCCGCCTCTGGTAACCACAATTCTACTCCTTTTCCTTTTCTTTTTATTTTTTCTTAATTGATCTATGATAATTGTATATATTTATGAAATACAATCTGATATGTGGGTACATTTATACAGTGCACAATGGTCATATCAGAGTATTTAGCCTATCCATCGCCTCAAACATTGGTCACCACTTTGTGTTGGAAACATTCGATATCCTCTCAATTAGCTGCTTGAAGTTATATGTAATTTGTTGTTGACTTCATCTTCCCATATTGCTATAGAGCACTAGGTCTTTTTCTTCCAACCTCTCTAAAATTTTTTGTATCCGTTGACCAAGCCCTTTCCCTCCCCACTTTACCTTCCCCTTACCAGTCTCTAGTAACCACTATTCTACTCTCTACTTCTAAGAGATTAACTTTTTAGCTTCCACATAAGAGTGAGAACATGCATATTTCTCTTTCTGTACCTGGCTTATTTCATTTAATTTTCTCCAAGCTCATTCATGTTGCTGCAAATGGCAGAATTTTATTTTTTTTTATGACTGACTAGTATTCTATTGTGTGTGTATACCACATTTTCCTTATCCAGTCATCTGTTGATGGACATTTAGGTTGGTTCCAAATCTTGGCTGTTGTGAATAGAACTGTGATAAACATGGGAGTGCAGGTATCCCTTCAACATGTCCATTTCCGTTCCTTTGGATATATATCCAGTAGAGGGATTGCTGGATTGTATGGTAGTTCTATCTGTAGTTCTTTGAGAAACCTTTATACTGTTTTCCATAATGGCTGTGCTAATTTACAGTCCCACCCACACTGTATAAGAGTTCCCCTTTCTCTGAATCCTTGTCAGCATTTGTTATTTTCTGTCTTTTTGATAATAGCTGCTCAAAGTGGAGTGAGGTGATATCTCATTGCTGTTTTGATTTAACATAGTGTTGGAAGTACTAGCCAGAGCCTCCAGGCAAGAGAAAGAAATAAAGGGCATCCAGAGTGGAAAAGATGAAGTCAAACTATCACTATTTCATGTGACATGATCGTATATAAATATCCTACCAAAAACTCTTAGAGCTGATAAACAATTTCAGTAAAGTTGCAGGATACAAAATCAACACACAAAAATCAGTAGTGTTTGTATACGCTAATAATAAACTATCAGAAAAAGAAATCAAGAAAACAAGCCCATTTACAACCATCACCAAAAAAAAAAAAAAAAAAAAAATCTAGAAATCAATTTAACCAAGGAGGTAAAAGATCTCTACAACAAGAACTACAAATCACTGCTAAAAGAAATTAAAGAGGATGCAAAAAGATGAAAAGACATTCCATGCTCTTGGATTGGAAAATAAACATTGTAAAAAATGTCCATACTAACCAAAGCAATCTACAGATTCAATGCAATCCCCATCAAAATACCAATGACATTTTTCACAGAAATATAAAAAAAAATCCAACATTTTTATGAAACCACAAAAGACCTTGAATAGCCAAAGAAATCCTGAGCACAAAAAATAAAACCAGAGCAATAACAAACATTACCTGTATTTCTCTGATGATTAGTGACGTTGAGCATTTTTTCATACGCCTATTGTTCATTTCTGTGTTTTCTTTCGAGAATTGTCTATTCAGCTTTTTTGCCCATTTTCTAATCAGATTATTTGGCTTTTTTACTATTGATATGAGTTCTTTGTATGTTCTGGATATTAATCCCTTGTCAGATGCATAGTTTGCAAATATTTTCTCCCATTCTTCAGGTTGTCTCTTTGATCTATTGGTTGTTTCCTTTGCCGTACAGAAAGTTTTTAGTTTGATGTAAGCCCACTTGTTTATTTTTGCTTTTGTTATTGGTGCTGTTGAAGTCTTATTCATAAAATACTTTCCCAGTTCTATGTCTTGCCTAATTGCTCTGGCTAGGACTTCCAGTACTATGTTGAATAAAAGTGGTGGGAGTGGGCATCCTTGCCTCATTAGAGTTCTTAGGGGGCAAGCTTTCAGCTTTTCCCCATTCAGTATGATGTTAGCTGTGGGTTTGTCAAGCCCTCAAGATTCTTAAAAATGCTTGCCATAATTGAAAGTTCTAGGAGAATGGTATTTTCTAAAAATTACCAATAAGCTTACAGAATTCTGTAGCAATTATTACACACACACACACAAAAAATCAATTTCCCTTTTCTCTTTAAATATACCAAAACAAACAGCTTTCTTCAGCATTGTAAAGCTGTTCAGCAGTTGGACTGCTTCTGCAAAGTGTAGGTTATTCAGCAAGGAATAAGCTGTTTGAAGGTAATCATCTATATGGAAATAGAATAACAGAACACAGGGACTATAAAAAGAGTAATACACAATTTTCAAAATCTATTAATCTATGAATGTATATCAAAAACTGCAAATAATTACACTGTGTGTAAGCACTACTCGGGAAACCCTTTGCCAGGGAGAATAAAGGAGATAGTTCTGTCTCTGGCCATTTGGATTCTCTTCCTCGTCATCCAGTGCTGCCATCTGCTGACCTCTCCTGCATCCCACACTTTTTGTGTTCCATGTTAGATCAGAACCAAGGTTTAATAGTAGAGAATTCTCAGACTCGCTGGATGGAACTTGCATATATTCAGACTCCTTGGAGACTTTTCAATGGTCTCTCTGTAATGTTTAACTACTCATTGTCTGTAAAATCCTGAGAGTTAAGGTTTGCCCTTCCAAAAGTTTTAAAAGATGCCAGGTGCAGCCACCTATTGCCTGGAAATAGCTTTTCTGCTCTGCAGGCTCTCTGCTGCGCCCTCTGACTCTTTTGGGGCCCCTCAAATGGTGCTTCACTGTAAGAACCAAGCTTATTAAGCTTTCTGGCAGGAAAAGGGCCGGTTGGTCCATTTCTGTTCAAGAAAAGCTTTTTGGAGCATCCGAGTTGAGTCCTACTTCGCAAAGTAGGACTCTACACAGAAAATATGAAATTACTTGATTACTTGATTATAATACTGATAATGCTTCCAGCTTCAGTTACCCAGAGTTTTACTGCTTAGCTGTTTGTGCTCACTTTCTGTAGGCTATAGACAGAAATGGCATATATAGTAAAAACAAAACAAAGTATTAGAGTCATGTTTTTCTGGATGATATGGAGAAGGAAAATCTGACTTTCTGAGCTATGTATCTTTTGAATCACTAAACTATCCTTTCAAAAATCACATGGTTTAGTCAACATTTGCTTATAAAAATATTTTATCCTTCTAGTGAGTTTGATCCAGACCTTCAAATTTGCTCACAGAGAACCATTAATATGGAATACAGTTGGGGCCACATATTTCAAAGTATGATCTAGGTACCTCTTCATCATATCACTTCTGGCCCCACTCCAGATCCACTGAATCACAAATGCTGTGGAATGGGGCCTGGCAATCGGCACTCCTAAAGTGCTAAACAGGTGCTCCTTATGGCCAGTAAAGTCGAAAACCACTGTGCATATAAAGGCTACAGTAGCAGCTCTAGCCTGGCTGTACATCAGCCTTATCTGCAGAGCTTCTAAAATATACAAATGCCTGCACCCTACCCCAGACCTACATTGACTCTAAATCTTCAGACCTACACTTTTCTAAATGTTTCTGATAGAGAGCTAGAGTGAAGAACATCTGTATTACAACTATACATTTCATTGATTAGTAATAACAGCTACATTTATCAAATACTTGGGCTATGGTCTGAACGCCCCCCCAAGCTCATGTTGGAACTTAACCCCCAACATGGTGTTGAAACATGGGACCTTTAAGAAGTGATTGGATCATGAGGACTGTGCCCTCATGAATGGATTGATTCATACATGGAGTTATGGGTTGATGGTTTAACGGGCGTGGTCCTGATGGCTTTATAAGGAGAGCAAGTGAGGGGGTTAGCTCATTCTTGCTCATGCCATTTTCTCCTGCTATGTGATACCCTGAGTTGTTGTGGAGAGTCGCCACCCAGAAGAAGGCCCTCGCCAGATGTGTTTCCTGGACTTTGGACTTCCCTGCCTCTGAAACTGTAAGAAGTTATTTCATTCCTTTATAAATTAGCCAGTTTTAAGTATTCTGTTATCAGCAACAAAAACGGACTAATACAACTTGCTAAACAAAGTACATATTAACATATCATTTAATCCTTATAATGACTCGATGAAGTTGCTAATATCATTAACCATTTGTTGTATTGTTTTTCCAGTCACACAATGAGGAATTTGTAGGGCTGGGACTGGAACCAGTTTTGCCAGGCTCTAAGGACTGCCTGCTCTTCTTCACTGTCACACATGGCCAGTGCCTCCCTGACACCAGTTTTTTACAGCTACCATTTTAAATGTGTGTACAGATTTTTTTCCTTGTTTTTCTTTTCACCTTTTTGGTTTCAAAATTAGCACAATCTTTTTTATGTTTCAGCTCTTTGTTTTCCATGTAATTGTTGGTATAAGAGTAATTCTCTGAGACACCTATCTTATATGCTGCTTGTGCACAGAGAATTTTATGAAGGAGGGAGGCTTACTATAATGTATCATGGCTAAGCTTGCCACCAGAGAAATAGTCTTTGCTCGCAAGAGGATTCTTTCTCTGACTATTACTCCTAGTCCAGTGCATTGGATAGGGTGCTCTACATGTGTGCTCCCTTAACAAGCTTTTGTTATCTCCTACCAGGTATCCAATGCTATTCTAATGATATGATTGGACTGTTGTAACAGACTATGAGATTCTCAGGGAAGAAGGTGGTGTCTCTAATTTGTACATGCCCAAAGCTGACAGACTGAAGGCCTTCAGGACAATGTATTTAGAAGCAAATGGCTCTATGCTAGCACCTATATGACACCTCCAACATACACATGAATACACATGACTTTACAAAACCTTGACAGAGGAACAAAAACGTCTATCTGATAGGCTTGTTGGGAAGTAATGTGCACAAACCAAGTGGTGCTGTGCATTCACACTGTAGGTACTGAACAAAGAGTGTCTATTATTGTAATTGTAGTATACAATAGAATGGTCATGCCTCCACTTATTTACTGAATGCCTACCATATGAGCCAAATGGAGTGCTAGGGGATGGTGATATACCAATGAGTAACACTAACCTTATAGAGTTTGGTAACGGGACACTGATATAAGCAAAATTATAAAAAAAATTCAGTGAATTATATATGTGGAAAGAATGGAAGAGAAGAAAGGGTGATTTAGAAGCACATAATAATTGGAGACAACCTCCTCTGAGGCAGGGCAGGTGGAGGAGAAGTACTGCTCAGCAAGTCAGAGAAGCCTTCCTGCTTTTTTTCTTACCGGTAAAGTAGAAGGCAACATCAGGTCTTAAATAGATGGGAGAGAAAAAGGATTTACAGAACTAAAATAATTGTTGCAGGGAATGAAAAGTGACTTACTATAAATGTATAATAGGGTTCCTTGGCGGTACTGAGGAATCAGTTCATAATAGACACGAATTCTCACTTAGAAAAAAAAAGGTTTTTTAATCATGTGATTTTCTCAAGCAGGATTCAAGAAACCAGAAAAGGAAAAGCCATTTAGTGGAGTTCACTGAAGTTTGCAGATTGGTCAGGTAAGCGGCAAGGGGATTCAGGGTATTGACAAAAGTGTGATTAAAATTATGGCCCATGGACCCTACCCTAAACATAGATGGAATTGGCAACAGAAGATGACTGACAGGATGTACGTAGAGAGAGTCATTGTCTGGAAATCCTGATGAGGTCAGAAAACTCGTGGTGGAAGTAGATGAGCAGAGAGCTTGAAGATAGGAAGTTGTCACCTTAGAGTGAGATGTTTGAATTGGTGACTTCACAAATAGAGAAGTCTGGGGAAATAAAAATCAAGATCATGACCGTGGAAGTTGTGTGGCTGAGGTGGAAAGATGAAGAATATCGCTGGGGATCTGAAGGTCCTGGGGGCTGGAGTACTGAGTGGCTCTCTGTCTGGACTTGCACAGTGTACCGTAACAGTCATTAAAGACTGAGAAGGCATGATCAGGAGGTCGACAGATAACAACAATGCTGGAGAGAAAGTGAGAGAACACAGGAGCGGGGAGCTAGGCAGTATGGAGGAGGAACAATGGCCTGGAAGCAGCTCATGGGAGCAAGGAAGACACAAGCGCCACGTGAGGTGAGTGAATGGGTTATGGAAGTACAAACGCCTTCTAAGTGAGAGTTCTGCAGAGCATGTTTCCTTTGGGGATAGCCAATTTACAGATAAGGAAAGAAAGTTGAGAGAATATTGTTAGAAAGGTTCAGCAAATAAAGCATTGATCATGGAGCACCAGGAACTCAGGGAAAAGAGGGAATGAAGGAAAAATTAGGTCAGATAAGAAGGACACACTTTTGTGCAGCTTTCTATAAGAAAGAAAGTAGATGACAGATGGTTGGACCAGAGCTTCATCAGACAAAAAACAGCAAAGTTGGGAATGGTGATTTCACTCTGTCTAGCGCCCCAACCAAAAGCATAATGCTTGGGGCATACATCCAGGCATTTCTTTTCCACATCATCTGTTTTTTACATATCCGACAAATATTTATTGTCTGCTATGAACCAGGCAATGTTCTAGGTGATTGGAATACATCAGGGAACTAAACAAGCAAAGAACTCTGCTCTCACGGTGTTTATGTTCAAGAGAAGACAGAAAATAAATAAATGACAAGTAGTTATACATAGCAAATATGAACATGACAGTATGTTAAAAAGTAGTGAGTGCAATGGAAAAGAAAATATGTAGAGCATGTAAGGAATGTCCGCATGTGACAAGAAGAACGAGTTAGAATCTTACATAGAGTAGTCAGGTTAGGACCCAATGACATAGTTGTAGGTGAACCTCTGTTCAGCTTAGAGGAGATGATGGAATTAGCCAAATAGATATCTGAGGAAAGAGCATTCCAGGCAGAGGGAATATCCAGTGCAAAGGCAGTAAAGCAAGAGTGTGCCTGGTTATGTTTCAGAAATAGCCAGAAGCCAGAGTAGACAGAGCAGAGTAAGGAAGAGAGGTCAGACAAGTGCTTCTCAAACTTAAACGTGCATACAAATTACCTGGGGATCTTGTTAAAGAGCAGAATCAGATTCAGTAAGTCTGGCATGAGGATTTTGTTTTGCCTTTTTGCTCCCAGGTGATTAAGATGCTGCAGACCCATGGCTCATATTTTGAATAGCAATGTTTTACATTATTCTCTTGTTGGAAGAGTAAAAGTAATTAAATTAGTACAGTATTATTACAACATGGTATTCAGGACTCACTTTGAGATTTGTAGTCATAAATTTTACACAGTGTGGCTATGCATATGAACTAACCACATTCAGCTGCACAGATACAGGCATGGAGTTGGCACAGAGTTGAATTTAACCAGGGCTGTAGTTTTGCCATGTGTTTATGATGAAGGGAGAGAGTTCAATGGTGTCAAGCATGTGTACAAGGACTTAGTGTAATGGTTGACCATAGGATTTAATATGGGTAATGTTATGGTCTGGGGGAGCTGGTAGAAGATAATAAATCATCACAGGCCTCATGGACCGTCACAGCTAACAGGGCAGTGTTTTAAACCATAGTTACTGATCATGTGATCTCACACTTCTTTGGGTCAGTGGTGTGTGTGTCAGATGGTCTTAACAAAGTTTATAGAGAGAGAGCACATTCAAAGCAATTTGCATTTGAGGTATCAATAGTGTCAGGAAGTTTTCAGTTGCTGCAAAGATGCCAGTAATATGTACACATGCATGCACATATGCACACACACACACACACACACAGAGATATTATTCTGTGCTGTTAGAAAATGAAGATTTGAGGTTTAGGAAGTCTCCCAACATCATCATTGTATAATAAACGTATGTAACTAATCTTGTCTTTTTACTGTAGCTCTGCTCACCACTGTTTGGGTATCTGCTGTCTGCAATCTTCAATTACTCCATTAACATTTATTTAGTCACCATAGTGGCTGCAGGTAAATGCAGCACTGATTCTTTAAGCCATACTCACCCACCACTGCAAAATGCTCCTGCTGACCCAAAAAACAAATCTAAAATGCTGCTGAATTACAAACTATTGTTCAGAAGTTTCTTTCCTTTACCTTAGATCTCAGTTTACTTCTATTCCACCTTGCTCTGGTGTCCATAATGATTTTTTTTTTTTTTTTTTTTCTTTTTTTTTTTCTTTTTTTCTTTTTTCTTTCTTTCTTTCTTTCTTTATTTTTTTTTAATTTTATTTTCTCGATATACATTGTGGCTGATTATTGCTCCCCATCACCAAAACCTCCCTCCCTTCTCCCTCCCCCCTCCCCCCCAACAATGTCCTTTCTGTTTGCTTGTCATATCAACTTCAAATAATAGTGGTTGTTATATCTTCTTCCCCCCCCCCGGTTTGTGTGCGTGTGTGTGTGTGTGTGTGTGTCTGTGTGTGTGTGTGTGTGTGTGTGTGTGAATTTATATATTAATTTTTAGCTCCCACCAATAAGTGAGAACATGTGGTATTTCTCTTTCTGTGCCTGACTTGTTTCACTTAATATAATTCTCTCAAGGTCCATCCATGTTGTTGCAAATGGCAGTATTTCATTCGTTTTTATAGCTGAGTAGTATTCCATTGTGTAGATGTACCACATTTTCCGTATCCACTCATCCGATGATGGGCATTTGGGCTGGTTCCAACTCTTGGCTATTGTAAAGAGTGCTGCGATAAACATTGGGAAACAGGTATACCTTCGACTTGATGATTTCCATTCCTCTGGGTATATTCCCAACAGTGGGATAGCTGGGTCGTATGGTAGATCTATCTGCAATTGTTTGAGGAATCTCCATACCATTTTCCATAGAGGCTGCACCATTTTGCAGTCCCACCAACAATGTATGAGAGTTCCTTTTTCTCCGCAGCCTCGCCAGCATTTATCGTTCATAGTCTTTTGGATTTTAGCCATCCTAACTGGGGTTAGATGGTATCTCAATGTGGTTTTGATTTGCATTTCCCGGATGCTGAGTGATGTTGAGCATTTTTTCATATGTCTGTTGGCCATTTGGATATCTTCCTTAGAGAAATGCCTACTTAGCTCTTTTGCCCATTTTTTAATTGGGTTGCTTGTTTTCTTCTTGTAAAGTTGTTTGAGTTCCTTATATATTCTGGATATTAATCCTTTGTCAGATGTATATTTTGCAAATATTTTCTCCCACTCTGTTGGTTGTCTTTTAACTCTTTTAATTGTTTCTTTTGCTGTGCAGAAGCTTTTTAGTTTGATATAATCCCATTTGTTTATTTTTCCTTTGGTTGCCCGTGCTTTTGGGGTCGTATTCATGAAGTCTGTGCCCAGTCCTATTTCCTGCAGTGTTTCTCCTATGTTTTCTTTAAGAAGTTTTATTGTTTCAGGGTGTATATTTAAATCCTTAATCCATTTTGAGTTGATTTTAGTATACGGCAAGAGGTATGGATCAAGTTTCATTCTCCTGCATATGGATATCCAGTTGTCCCAGCACCATTTGCTGAAGAGGCAGTCCCTTCGCCACTGAATAGGCTTGATGCCTTTGTCAAAGATCAGCTGACAGTAAGTGTGTGGGTTGATTTCTGGATTCTCTATTCTATTCCATTGGTCAATGTGTCTGTTTTTATGCCAGTACCATACTGTTTTGGTTATTATAGCTTTGTAGTATAGCTTAAAGTCAGGTAGTGTTATGCCTCCAGCTTTATTTTTTTTGCTCAGCATTGCTTTGGCTATGCGTGGTCTTTTATTGTTCCATATAAATGTCTGGATAGTTTTTTCCATTTCTGAGAAAAATGTCTTTGGAATTTTGATGGGGATTGCATTGAATTTGTATATTACTTTGGGTAGTATGGACATTTTCACTATGTTGATTCTTCCAATCCAAGAGCATGGGATATCTTTCCATCTTCTTGTATCCTCTCTAATTTCTCTCAGCAGTGGTTTGTAGTTCTCATTATAGAGATTTTTCACCTCCTTGGTTAACTCAATTCCTAAGTATTTTATTTTTTTGGTGGCTATTGTAAATGCTCAGGCTTTCTTGACTTCTCTTTCTGCATGTTCACTATTGGAGAAAAGAAATGCTACTGATTTTTGAGTGTTGATTTTGTATCCTGCTACTGTGCTGAAATCATTTATCAACTCCAAGAGTTTTTTTGTAGAGGTTTTAGGCTGTTCGATATATAGGATCATGTCATCTGCAAACAGGGACAGTTTGACTTCATCTTTTCCAATCTGGATGCCCTTTATTTCCTTCTCTTCTCTGATTGCTCTGGCTAGTACTTCCAACACTATGTTGAATAGGAGTGGTGAGAGTGGGCATCCTTGTCTAGTGCCTGTTCTTAAAGGAAAAGCTTTCAGCTTTTCCCCATTCAGGATGATATTGGCAGTGGGTTTGGCATATATGGCTTTAATTATGTTGAGATACTTTCCCTCTATACCTAACTTATAGAGGGTCTTTGTCATGAATGAGTGCTGAACTTTATCAAATGCTTTCTCAGCATCTATAGAGATGATCATATGGTCCTTGTGTTTGAGTTTATTAATATGGTGTATCACATTTATTGATTTGCGTATGTTGAACCAACCTTGCATCCCTGGGATGAATCCCACTTGATCGTGATGAATAATTTTTCGTATGTGTTGCTGTATTCTGTTTGCTAGTATTTTAGTGAGGATTTTTGCATCTATATTCATCAAGGATATCGGCCTGTAGTTTTCTTTTTTGGTTATATCTTTACCTGGTTTTGGTATCAGGATGATGTTTGCTTCATAGAATGAGTTTGGGAGATTTGCGTCCGTTTCAATCTTTTGGAATAGTTTGTAAAGAATCGGTGTCAATTCCTCTTTGAATGTTTGGTAAAATTCTGCTGTGAATCCATCTGGTCCTGGGCTTTTCTTTGTTGGGAGCCTTCTGATAACAGCTTCAATCTCCTTTATTGTTATTGGTCTGTTCAAATTTTCTACGTCTTCACGGTTCAGTTTTGGGAGCTTGTGTGTGTCCAGAAATTTATCCATTTCCTCCAGATTTTCAAATTTGTTGGCGTATAGTTGTTTATAGTAGTCTCGAATGATTCCTTGTATTTCAGATGAATCAGTTGTAATATCGCCTATTTCATTTCTAATTTTTGTTATTTGAGTCTTCTCTCTTCTTTTTTTTGTTAGCCATGCTAATGGTTTGTCAATTTTATTTATCTTTTCAAAAAACCAACTTTTTGATTCGTTGATCTTTTGAATTGTTTTTTGGTTTTCAATTTCATTCAGTTCTGCTCTGATCTTAATGATTTCTTTCCGTCTGCTAACTTTAGGATTGGATTGTTCTTGTTTTTCTACTTCTTTAAGGTGAAGTGTTAGGTTGTTCACTTGCCATCTTTCCATTCTTCTGAAGTGAGCATTTAATGCAATAAATTTTCCCCTCAATACTGCTTTTGCAGTATCCCACAGGTTTTGGTATGATGTATCATTGTTTTCATTAGTTTCAATAAACTTTTTGATTTCCTGCTTGATTTCTTCTTGGACCCATATGTCATTAAGTAGAATGCTGTTTAATTTCCATGTGTTTGTATAGTTTCCAGAGTTTTGTTTGTTATTAATTTCTAGTTTTAATCCATTGTGGTCTGAGAAGATACATGGGATAATTCCAATTTTTTTGAATTTATTGAGACTTGATTTGTGACCTAATATGTGATCTATCCTGGAGAATGATCCATGTGCTGATGAGAAGAATGAATATTCTGAGGTTGTTGGGTGGAATGTTCTGTAGATATCTGCCAATTCCAATTGGTCTAGAGTCTTGTTTAGATCTTGTGTTTCTCTACTCATT
Source organism: Cynocephalus volans (assembly GCF_027409185.1). Taxonomy (NCBI): domain Eukaryota; kingdom Metazoa; phylum Chordata; class Mammalia; order Dermoptera; family Cynocephalidae; genus Cynocephalus; species Cynocephalus volans. The sequence continues at coordinate 98,095,027 of NC_084460.1, read as the reverse complement.
CTTTGCCTAGATGATCTGTCTAATATTGACAGTGGAGTGTTCAGGTCCCCTGCTATTATGGTATTAGTGTCTATTTCCTTCTTTAGGTCTAATAGAGTTTGTTTTATAAATCTGGCTGCTCCAACATTGGGTGCGTACATATTTATGATTGTTATGTCTTCTTGATGGATCAGTCCTTTTATCATTAAGTAGTGTCCCTCATTGTCTCTTTTTATGGTTTTTAGTTTAAAGTCTATTTTGTCAGATATAAGAATAGCCACTCCAGCTCGTTTTTCTTTTCTGTTTGCATGGTAAATCTTTTTCCATCCTTTCACTCTTAGTCTGTGTGAATCTTTATGGGTGAGGTGGGTCTCTTGTAGACAGCATATAGTTGGGTCCTGCTTTTTGATCCAGTCAGCCAGTCTGTGTCTTTTAATTGGGGAATTTAAGCCTTTAACATTAAGAGTTGTTATTGAAAGGTGTTGATTTATTCCTAGCATTTTATTGGTTGTTTGGTTGTCTTAAGTGTCTTTTGTTCCTTGCTTTCTGATTTACTGTTTGTTTTCTGCGTTTGTTGGTTCCTTAGGTTGTAGATAGTGTTTTTGTTAGCTTGTTTTCTCTTCATGAATGCCATTTTTAGTATACTAGTGGGTTTAGATTTTTCTTGGGTTTTTATGGCAGTGGTAGTTATTTTTCAGGAACCAAACCCAGTACTCCCTTGAGGATTTCTTGTAAGGGTGGTCTTGTGGTAGTGAACTCCCGCAGTTTTTGTTTGTCTGAGAAATATACTATTTGCCCCTCATTTCGGAAGGATAGCCTTGCAGGGTAGAGTATTCTTGGCTGGCAATCTTTGTCTTTTAGTATTTTGAAAATATCATCCCATTCCTTTCTAGCTTTTAGGGTTTGTGATGAAAAGTCTGATGTTAACCTGATTGGGGCTCCCTTATAGGTGATTTGACGCTTCTCTCTTGCAGCTTTTAAGATTCTCTCTTTGTCTCTGAGTTTTGCCAATTTGACTATGACATGTCTTGGAGAAGGCCTTTTTGGGTTGAATACGTTTGGAGATCGTTGAGCTTCCTGGATCTGAAGATCTGTGATTTTTCCTATACCTGGGAAGTTTTCTGCCACTATTTTGTTGAATATGTTTTCAATGGAATCTCCATTTTCCTCCCCTTCTGGAATACCCATGACTCGGATATTTGATCGCTTATGGTTGTCTGATATCTCTCTCAGATTTACTTCAATGTCCTTGATTCTTTTTTCTTTCTTTTTGTCTGCTTGTGTTATTTCAAACAGCCCATCTTCAAGTTCAGAGGTTCTCTCTTCAACTTCGACAAGCCTGCTGGTTAAACTCTCCGTTGTGTTTTTTATTTCGTTGAATAACTTCTTCAGTTCAGCAAGTTCTGCTACATTTTTTTTCAGGACATTGATTTCCTTGTACATTTCCTCTTTCAGATCCTGTATACTTTTCCTCATTTCATCATGATGTCTAGCTGAGTTTTCTTGTATCTCATTCAGTTTCTTTAGAATTATCACTCGAAATTCCTTGTCAGTCATTTCAAGGGCTTCTTGTTCTATAGGATCTAGAGTTTGAGATTTATTAACTTTTGGTGGTGTACTTTCTTGATTTTTTGTATTTCTGGTGTCTTTTTTTTGGTGTTTATTCATTGTGGCCGGGGGTTTCACAGTCCACCGGTTTGAGACTAATGACTAACTAGGATGTTGCTGTGGTTGCCAATTTCATATGGCTCCCTCCGTGACTGCTGAGTTGGCCTCTAGTGCCTTGTGTGTGCGGTTGCCTCGGGTCTTGGGCTTCTCCGGGGAGCCACCTTTCTGGTCAGCTTGGACTCTGCTGGGCTGGTGGGTCACGTACCACAGGGTGTGTGATCTCTGTTGAGCTTTCACTTCCTGTGCAGGACTTCTCCCTGTTCCGTGTGCTCTGGCCCAGGCTGTTAGATCGTGCAGTAGCGACCCCACCGGGTGTGTGGTTTTTGTCGAGTCTCCGCCTCCCTGGCCGCACGTCTCCCCACTCTGTGCGCACTGTGCTGGGCTGGGGCGTGTCTTCTGCACCCCTCGTCTAACAGCTGGGCCTTCAAGACCCTGCTCGGTACCGCCTCGCCCAGGAAGTCTACCAGGTTTCTGCTGGGCACAGACGACCGGTCTCTCTGGGTGCCTTTGTGGCACTATGTAGATCTTTCTCGGGTCTTGTTCACCTTTGTATCCCCCCGGTATAAACCGAGTCTAGCGCCCACCTGCAGCCTGGTCTCCAGCAGGTTCAAGCGGACCTGGGAACTCTCCTACCACACTATTCCCAACCAGAAATTCGTTAGGCTTTTTTCCAAACTGGTGGCCGCACAGATGGTATCTGCCTCCCAGTAATAGGGAGTTTACCTGGGGCTGGAGTCCAGGGTGTGGTGGAGTGACAGTCGGCCCGCCCGTACTTCCTTGCCCTCCCGAAACTGGCCCGGGACGCCCTCCGCCACCAGCCCCGCCAGAGAACCGCGGAGGGAGTGGGAGCCAAGGCCGGTCCGCAGGCTCCGGAAAGTCTGGCGCCAGGCCAGCAAGTGGGAGGGCTCAGTGATGGCCGAGCAGGGCGGAGCTGCCCGCACCTGGGAAAATGGAGGCAGCACCGGCGGTGAGTGGGCTGGTGGTGCAGGCGGGGGCCACTTGGGCATCCACCCCCCGAACAGAGCTGTGCCAGGGATCACTCACAGTGCTGTGCCAGGTCGGGTGCTCGCTCTCTGTCTCTGGTTTGCCGCCTTTCCCAGTTCTCGGCCGCTGCCGCCTCGGGCTGTTCAGTCGCGGCGCGGCTCGGGCGCTCCCAGGAATCTTCTTTAATGCCGGCCTGAAACCTCGAATCCTGAATAGGGCAGCTGGCCGCCTTCAGCGCGGCCCCGGCCTCCGGGATCCTGGCTGCATCCACAGCAGCCCTGGCGCCGTGTTCCCTGTTTCGAGACTCGCTTTTGCAGCTAAGAAACAGTTCTTTTCCTGCTCCACACTTCAAAGCTGTTGCCTGTAAATGAGGCAGCCTCTCCTGCCGGGGGCAAAGTGGCGGTCACCCCCCACGACCGGTCAGCAGCAGCAGTCCTCCCTTAAGAGATGGCGAGAGGAAGGACCACAAGTTTTCCGGCTGCCTGAGTCCCAGTGGCCGCCTTTTCCACCTCAGCTACTCCGCGCCAGCCGCCGCAGCCGCCGCCATCTTGAAAAGCCCTGTCCATAATGATTTTGATCTTGGCCTCTGACCCCCAGAGACTGGGCATTTTTCCTAATCTTCCATTCATCTCCAGCATCTAGACCTTTTCTACTGTAGATATTCCGAAGTAGCTTGCCCTTCCAGCGTTATCATACTGCTTTTAATTAGGATTTGCTGTTTCTATTACTGATCACACTTCTCCTCACCCTCATTCTCCCCAACCCCAGTAAGAGAACAAAATTCTACTAATTTCCATTGCTCTTTTCCTGCTTTCTGATTTTCTCTCTTCTTGTCTCTGTTTCCTGTTATATTATGCATGCTACTCTCTCTCACACACACAAAAATATCTCATTTTATCTAGACTTTTTTTTTTACTCTTATTATTTATTTGTATTCTTTTTTAAAAATTCTTTTTCTTTATTTTTGTTTTTTTATTCCTCTTGGAGAACTGGCATTTATAACATGGGACTGTAACCTTGGAGTCTTCATTTTGTCTGGGCTTGTCGCTTTGTTTATTTCAAGTGGCTACAGGAAACAAGTTTCCATGATAAAAAGGAAATGGGCAGAGGTGATACTATGTGTGCATGTTTTCTCCAATTGTCTTCAGATCTGGACAAAAGCCTGGGGTTTTAGGATGCCTGGTCTCCAGATAGCCAAGCTTTACTGTAATAAGCAAATTGTACATAGAGATTAACGCTAATAGCCACAACGGGAAATAACATTAACTCTGCAATTAAGACAAAAACTTTACATACACAAGGAAATGGAAGGGTTCTTTACAGAATCATAACCATTTTTTAGAGCTGAATGGCACTGAGAGATCCTTTAGACAAATTCTGAAATGAGAAAATTAAATATGTTCTTATCAATATATACTATCACCTCCATTACATCTCCAAGTGATGGCATTTTACTGCCATCTATATTGGAATGATAGAGATGAGACATTCACAAAATAGCGTGTGTCTATTGATATGGCTTTAAAACAACATTTAGATCTCTCTTTTTTGTTTTCACAACTCTTAGCTTACACTGTTATTATTCTGCTTCTTACTCAAGGCATCCAGAGGGATGAGAAACAAGACCCAGGGAAATAGGTTTCCTTCTGAAATTTTACCCTATTTAAATTAACACATAATTTGGGGAGACAATGTCTCCCTGAAAGAGTTAATTCTAGTTTTATCAGTAATAATAATCCATATAATAAAACTTTTTATTTTTGTTTTATTTTATCAGTTTCTTACAAAGACCTTTTAAGCAGGGAAGCATGGAAGTGACAAGTGTCACCTTTAGAATCAACTGTGCTCAAATCCCAGTTCTTCAATTTCCTGGCCATAGGACCTTAGGCAAGTTACTTAACCTCTTTATGCCTCATTTACCTACCTGTAAAGTGAGGGTAATGTTTTCTGCCTCATAAACTTGTATTCAGGATTAAATGAGTAAATACATAACCCATAGTAAGCTCTATGTAAGTCTTTGGTAATATTCTTCATAATGGGAAAGAGGAATGACATGAAAAAGGGACATAAATATTCTGACCATGGCAAAAGAACATCTCCAGTGATTTATCCATTAGTGTCAAGAATTTAGTACTGTTTCCTTATTTGAGAGGTTGGTCATTGGACTAGTCCGTTTCTGTTGCTTATAACAGAATATCTGAATCTAGGTAATTTATAAAGGAATGAAGTTTATTTCTTGCAGTTTTAAAGGCTGGGAAGTTCAAGGACCAGTGAGGGAGGGCCTTCTCCTTTGGTGGTGACTCTTTACCACAACTCAGGATGTCTAACACATGGCAAGAAATGGTCTCAGCGAGAGTAACAGCTAATCTTCTCACTTGCTCTCCGTGTAAAGCCATCCAAACCATGCCCATAACTCCATGAATGGATCAATCCACTCACAAGGGCACAGTCCTCACAATCTAATCACCTCCTAACGGCCCCATCTTTCAAATACCATAGTCAGATTTCCCACCCTCTTAACACTGGAGGTCAAGCTTCGATGAGTTTTGAGGGAACATTCAATCCACAACAATCATCTCTCCTGCCCAGTTTCTGTACCTACAAGGGTGACAAGCACACTCTGGATTGTTAGTTGGCCCATGCCATCCAATTCTATTTGGCCCTCTCGCAGCTAAAGCTCTTCCACATAACACACACACTGTCACATTGCACTGTGTTTCTTATTACTTGTCTTCCTTTCACATTAGATTCTGTGTTCCTCAGGGCAGGGACCAAACTTATTTATTTTGGTGTCCATTTTGGGCGGGAGTGCTGCACTTGTATTTGAGTAGAACTTGAATGTTGTGTTGGAGTATAAACTTCTTGCAGGTAGGGCCTATATCTCATTTATATTTGCAGTGCTAGTTTGTAGTATATGCCTAACTCACAGCAGGCACTTCATGGCTGTTGGTCGAACCTAACTAAATAAATGTTGAGGTTCTTTTGCGATGAATCTAGACAAAGGCCCAAGAATTTCAAGTGTACGTGTTAGGGTTTCACAGTGTTCAGCTGATAAGTGCTCGTTGGCACAACAGCCTACAGAAACTAGGCTAAACTTTTTACTTTAAAATTAAATTTTAAAATATTTAATCACAGATGTCCATCATTCCATTTTAAAAATTAGAAAGATAGAAATAAAATATACTTTTTAAAATCTTTTCTAAGAAAACATTCTCATTATTTCCCTTGTTTCTATAATGATAAAATGGCTTTCACATGTCAGTGATTTCCTACCAAAATGAAAATGTGGATTAATGAAATGCCATTTTACAAGTACTAAGTAAAGCAAATGTTGGATTGCCAAGAAACCTGAAGCAAGCTCTCTGTGTTTCATGTTTCTGTTCAGAAATGTGTTTTTGAAGAGGCAGATCACATAGGGATAGGGGACAGGCCACTTCTTAAGTTGTACACTATTCCACACCACAGCTGTTATGACTCTGGAAACTTCTGTCCTCAAAATCTTTCAGCCCAAGTTCTGTCTGCTAATGCAGAATTCAGGAACATTGTCAAGGACACAAAACTCATTAATCTTTTATGCACCATCCATGAAAGACTGAAGTCACTTCTGGTCAGGAACTGAACGGATGCTAGAATCTCAGTGAAAGCCACCTTCAATAGTAGCCCCGGGGCTGGATATTTGTGAGAACCCAAATAACCACTCAAGGCCATTCTCAAGAAGAGATGGATTTTTTCCTCAAGCCTTGACCAGGCTTTGAAAAGATGGAGAAAACAAGACCAGACTTCCATGCTATGCTTACCAATTGCTATTCACTGGACTTTTATGTCTGAGAAATTCCTGAAACACATTGAAACATAAGTAATATGGACATATAATTAGCATCCTTTCCACAGTTCATCCTCCTTTAGTCTGTGATGGTTCTGAAGCAATTTTCATTAGTGAATACTAAAAGAACTAAAGGCAGGGGAAAAAGCTGAAATAATTTACTGCATAAAGTTACTTTACTTCTACTCACACTGAGTTACTTTATTCCAAACATTTGAAATAAGGAAATAAGAGAATAGAAAGAATCCGGCATAACTAGAGTGATTATTTGGGCCCACTTGTAACTGAAAAGAGTGTTGCTCATATTTTGCAAATTGCAAACATTTTTTTTTTTTTTTTTTTTTTGCAAACTTTGCCACATAAGTTTTAGGGATACATGCTTCCAAATAAAGGACACTGTGATAGAATACTGGCCCCTCCAAAGATGTCCATATCCTCATCCCCAGAACCTGTGAATATATTACCTTATATGGAAAAGGGACTTTGCAGGTGTGATTAAATTAGGGCTCTTGGGATGGAGAGATTATTCTAGATTATCCAGGTGGGCCCAATGCAATTATAAGAGCCCTTATACAGGGAAGAGGGAGTCAGGAGAGCTGCAGTCACAGAGCAGATGTGACAAGGCAAGAAGATGTTTCCGAGACGCAGCCATGAGCCAAGGAGAGTAGGTGGCCTCTAGAGGCTGGAAAAGACAATAAACAGACTGTCCCCTGGAGCCTTTAGAAGAAATGCAGCTCTTTTGACACCTTGATTTCAGCTTCATGAGACCCATTTCAGACTTCTGACCTTCAGAAGTGTAAGATTATAAATTTGTATTATTTTAACCCACTAAATTTGTGGTGATTTGTTACAGCAACAATAAGAAACTAACACAGATACAATAATTAAAATTTAGTTTCTGATGAAAATGTAAGATTAGGTTTCTGGATGCTGAGAGGTCCCAGGAAAAATAGGAATACTGAATTGATCACATTGATAGTAATGGACCACACAGGGAAATCTAAAATCCAAGTTTACAAGGGACTAGGGAAGATGCCAAGGACACATGATTCCCTAAAAGTAGTGGAAGAGTTGTGTGTGAGAACAGGACAGGAAACGTAAACTTCATTACTTCATCCAAGTTTAAGACTTCTGGGAACAATGCCTATATATATAAATATTTCTGAAAGGCAGGGAAAAATTTCTGTTTATCAGCTAGCATCTTTAACTTCATATCATAATCTAACCCACAAGCAAATATTTCATTTATATCATTTTATTATTGTTTATTAATCCCCATTTTTGGTTTGCCTAAAACAGTGCATTCCCACTCTATCCTAAATTATCACTTCCTGACTTGACACAGGACCAAAATGGGTACATAAATAGAACAAAATTGTACATTTGGCATTCAGCAAGTCAAAAACCTCAGGGAAAACAACATGAAAGTTCTTAAATTGTATTTTCAAAGAAACATATACAAGCAACTGTGCCCAAATTATACATATATTAATCTGGGCCTATGTCCCTTGTTGACTTTTCAGATATAACCATGTCAAACTTTATTTTGCCTTTTCCTATGTAATATACAGTGATTAAAAGCACATCTTTGAGTCAGTCGACCTTAGATTTACATCCCAGCTCTTCTACCTACCAGTACTTGCTTATCTGCCCTGGTGTACTTAACATTTCCATGTTGTAGTTTCTTCATTTATAAAATGGTAATAATTATAGTACCCAGCTCATGATGTTGTTGACTAAATGAAAAAAATAGATTTAAAACACTCAGTAGAGAGTTTAACATAAAGCTCAATTAAAGATGGATAGTATCAGCATTATTATTATTATTATTAGCAATTTCACTGACATCGAGAGCTAAATCACTAACAATTATTCATTATATTCCAGTAATTAATTACTAATCAAACATGTCTATGATACATTTTATAAAAGGAACTCAAGTTGTAAATTGAATTTTATGATACCAGGGTCTGCCAGACCTTTCTTGCCCTTAATCTAATTAACTGACCCAGTACAAAACAATAATCAAAAAAAAAAATTTTAAGTGATCTCAATATTCTTCCTTTAGGAAATTGTCAGGTATTTTTGCAGCTAAAACATGTCTCCTTTCTTGTCCTTTTATCATAGTTATTTGGTGATTTGCCAACATGAACTTCATAAGGAATCTACTAAATAAACTTATTGTCTGCCCTCTGTATTTTCACATCCCATTTTTCACGTTTTAACTGTTAACACTGTTTCAAGGATAGCATTGACAGGTTACTCGCCCTAAGTAAACTGTTGGCCATTTGAGGGAAGTCACGGTCTCATTTATCGTGAGATACCGGGCATATATTAGGTGCTCCAAAATCTGTATGATTGAGTAAATGAATGAGAATTATTTTTAAAAGCAATCAGCACATTCTGAACCCTATTTACACATAATTCCTGAATGGCAAATCTATGACTTGTGCTACTCAAGTGTCAGCTAAACCAATAATAGACTGTATTTTCTGTGACTTGCCGAGGAAAGGGTCTGTCTAGGGAACTAACCACAGATTGGGGCTTCCCTGTAACATGCCATTTGTTGCAAGTAATGTATAAAAATTAAGTGAATATATAAACAAGTAACAAACAAACTCGGGAATCCTGATTCTATGTCTCTTATTAGCCGATTACATATGTTAAGACTACAAGGAACCAATATTTGAATCATTCCCACTATAAAAAGGAAATTAGTAGGTTGTTCAGCACAGAGTCTATTTTCTCCCTGTTTTCAAATACTTTACCCCTATCCTACCCAGATCTTGACAGCCTGATTTGACTGGGCTGCTGACCATCGGTTTGAATGATCATACTCTTGCTTGTCAGATCATACATACCTCATGCTTATGACATTCAATAAGCAACTCAGTGAATGTAAGGACACATTTTCAGTATTTGCACTGTAAAATTATTGAGCTATAGTTTTCCACTGACACTGCTCATGCAAGTAAACTTACAAATATTATAAAGAAAATAACAAAAAATGCTTTTATAATTTATTATCTAATGCCTATTAAAACAGTTTGCCAAAAAATGACTATGTACACTAAAATATTTTTACATGATTTTTCAAAAAGCACATGAGCCAATATGTTTTCAAAATAGTTATCAATTACCAATAAGAATCTATTTTATTTAGTCACCCAATCTATAAATTGATGTTTTAGAGAATCAGCAGGTATGCAGCAACTTGCGAAGTAGAGACAAAAACTGGAAAGTGAAAACCTTTGTGTAAATATCTTCATTTTGAGGCAGACAAGAAAGAAACTATGGTTGCTAAGGGCAAAATACATAAAACTGCACGTGGTTGAATGTATAATAAACCTTAACAATGCCAGCTATTTAAATAACAACTTTAAAAACATATTAAAAGCAGCAGAAATAAAAAAACAGTTTTCCTCCTTTGAAAACTACCTAGACTACACTTTTCTTGTAAAAACAGTAGAGATGTGTTGCCAACTAAAATGAAAGCTTTGTTTCTTCTCTTTCGCATATGGGCTCAATTGATGTGCAAAATATTTTGGAAGCAAAGCATAAGAGAGTCAAAATTACCAGGATGATTTTGCTCTCAAAAACAGTTTTCTTCTACTTTGTTTTGTAGTCTGCCAAGCTTATCATCCTTTTGCAAATATAAAGCAACCTCTTTTGAATCAGTCTCATGAAGCTGGTTAATGCCACTAGCAGCCACTCTTACCTGGCACTACACAACAAAGACTTATTATCGCTATTAATCAATAAGGTGAACAGACATTTGGAATGTGCATATAATGGGCCTAGTGACTTGCTCCTTATCACAAAAATATTTTTATAGTATTTGAAAGATGTTTGAGAATGACACTGGTCTGTTGAAAGAGGCAAGGGTTTAGAGTAAAAATATCTTTATTATGTTACTTACTAATTCAGAGATTGACAATTTTTTTTTCTATAAAGGGACAGAGAAGAAATTATTATTTTGGCTTTGAGTGGCACATATGTTTTTTGTTGTTATTCTGCTGCTTCCTCTCCTCCTTCTTGTCTTTCTTTTCTTCTCTTCCCCTTACCCTCAATCCTTTAAAATTTAAAAACTTCTTAGCTTGTGCTCTGTACAAAAACAGTTGTTAACTAGATCTGGTCTATAGGTGTCATTTGCTGACCCCTGAATCAATTTACTCAAGTGTTTTTATGGAATATAGTAACTGCCCTTATAAAATGTGAAGTCTACTAGCAGAGACAGGTGAATCCAAAAGCAGTCGTACCACAGTATGTCTGATGCCATGATGCAGAATAGTTTTCTATGGTGGAGACACCTGACCCAGACTTCAAAGGTGTGGTCATTTGTGATAAAATGGTTAGTAAAGGCAACCAACCAACATCAGATTGGGAGATAGAGCATTTAGAGGTGAACTATTTTTAGGAAGAGAGGGGAACCTGTGAAAAGAGAGAGAAAGTTTGGTATAATTGAGGAGTCACAACCTTTCTACACGGCTCAGGATGCTGAGAAGAGTGGAGGAAGGAGGGAGAGAGATTTGGAGTCAGAGCATTCAAGGTTTTATAATCAGGTTAAGGAGTTTATACTTACAGGAAATGGGAAGGCATTGAAGCAATTTAATAAAGGACATGTAGTATGCAAATCCAGATTTTTAAAATATCTCTTTGGTTGCAGAGGTAGATTGAATTATAGAAACTCAAGAGAGAAGGGAGGTCACCATGGAGGAAGTAATGGAAGTGAGATATATAAAAATAGCTAAATTTGAGTAGCTCCATGGGGCAGGACTAAAGTTTAAATCCTATTTCTAAAAATCATTTACCCTCTACAAAACTGAACTAATGATCTTTTCTCATGTATTTGTCCCAGCATATTTCTGTGAAGCTCAAGTGAGATGAGGTATATAAAGTAACTTAGCAACTATGAAATACTATGCACTTCTTACAAAGGTAACAGTTTTCATTATCATGGTCATTTAAATTAAAAATATTAATTACAGTAGCTTCTATAAAATTATAGCTTGAGTAACATTCAGTGAGGCAAGTGGGCATTTGGAAACCTTATTTTATCTCTTCTCCCCTAGATCTCCAGGCAAATAATTTGCTGTGGAATATTTTCCTGATTATTTTGGGGTCTTTCACAAGTTAATTCTTTATATATCTGGTCCGCTTATGCCCTCTTTAGATTTATTTTAGAACTGAAAAAGTGGAAAATAAATGATTATCTTTAAATACACCTTAAAATGCACAGAGTGAGAACTATCTTTGTTTAGGTAAGGAAAAAATATCATAACTGCTTTGTGTAGCAAATCTCAAGTGCATTCCCAAGTCTTCAGAGCAAAGGATTAAGCTTCTTTGGGACAAGGAGAGATTTTGTTTTGCCTTTGGAGAGGCAAGGGAAGGGAGGGATGAAAAAATAGGGGCAGTAAAGAGAGGAACCTGGGAAGGATATGTAAGACTGAGTGACTTATGGGGAAAGCCTGAAGAGGAACCCAGAGGACTACAGAGAAGAGGAATGTCTAACATCAATCTTAAAAGTGTTCACTGCATGATAGAGATCTTCTAACTCTTTTACACTACTCAGGTTATTCAGCACTTCCGGAAATTCTACCCTAGTCATGCTGCATTTATTAGTGTTTTATGAGTGATGGATGTTGCTGATAGTTGTTGCAGCTGTGAATAGAAATTGGCAGAAGAGTTGGATTTTGTAAAAAAGTAGCATGTGGAAGGAGGAGGTTAGGTGATAGAAATCATGAGACCTCTTAGCTATGGACCTGGCTAAACAAGGCTAGTATTCTGAGCCATCTGGATAATTCATGATGATCCTGCAACACAAATGTTATTTGAACTCTCTGAAAATCTGCAGAAAGCTTGTGAGAGCTCTGTATCTGCGTAGGCCATGGGGATGAAGTTCTTTAGATAATGTATAGAACCTGGAGAAGCAGAGGGCCTCTCAAATGACATGTGGGTTACAGGATCATCATGAATTATCAGGATAGCTCAGAATACAAGCCTTGTTTAACCAGGTCTATAGCCAAGAAGGTTCAAAACCACCTATTGATGTGGGCTGTTTGGAGATAACTAGCTAGTAACTCAAGTGAATTATGACAGGGCATATACTTTGCACTTAGCTTATTATTAGTAGGGCAACCTCCTAAATGTTCAGATAAACCTAAAGTTTCCTGTCAGTCCATGCTTTGTTTTTAAAAGCTATTTGTTTCATCTCTTTCTTGGTACATAAAAATGTAAAACATTAGAAATACATGGCATACGATCATTTCAAAATTACAAGTATGAAGGAACATTTATATGACTTCTGGAAAGAATATATCAGTTTATCCACTATACTGATGGAGCAATGAAATGTATAAAATATTAATAGCTGATTTAACACAGTTATGTTATAAAAAGTAGTGAGCTTCATAGCCTTTTCTTGCACACTGTAACTACAAACTATCTTTTAGCATATGGAAGATAGAGTACTGAATTAAAGACACATGATTTAATTACTAGGTCTATCACTAGATAGCTCAGGGAACTTTAGTAAATCAATTCATTTCTCCAAGTCTTTGTTTTCTCATCTGTAAAATGAAGAGTTGAATGTAATGATCTTTAAATATCACAATTCTATAATTTCATTTATTTCATAAGTTGCAATATGAAAGCCAGAAGCATGATGTGTGCTTATACTGTTATCTTAGTGAAAGCCAGAAATTCCTATCAATGTTACAAATTCTTAGTAATATGGATGGAATTACTTATTTATCCATGTAACTCTTAATATTATAGAATAACAGAGTTGTAAGGACCCTTCAGATATATTGAATAATTCTATCAAACCTCTACTTGATAAAATATGATCAGTTTATCCCCAAAGATGGTCTTTCATCTAGAACATCTACCATGACAGAGAATTCATTAATATGTGACATCTATGTGCCTATTTGGTGGTATGCAGTCCTATGACTAGTTTGAGAAATTTATTTTGATATCAGATGCATATGATGATAACTGTTACAGACTTACTTTAAAGACAGTGAAAGGCTCCTTTCTTTCTCCCTGCCCTGTGATTACAGATGCAAAAAAAGAGGCTGTTTTCCATTTTTTCTCCAATTTATCACATGCCCAGTTATTTTTCACACATACACACACACCCCTACACCCACAAATTCTTCCCAGAAGACAGATAAATAACATTGTCCACCAGTATGTAGGGCAGGAGGGTGATCTAATGCTAATATGGAAAGAGCTGGCTTCTATCCATCTGCACATAACAATGCAGTGGCAGTCAGAGCTGAATTCATGCTCTCTTTTTTTGTCACTTCTAATGCAGTACTAGATGAAAAAACAGGTATAAGCATTTCAGTTTTAAGATGAAAAGAATCCTTGAAACATCGTGTGCTTTTGTCTTAAGGAAGCTTTGTAAATAACATGCTCTTATCTTTACATAGATAATACCATTTTGAAGTACCAAGCAACTCTTTTTTGATACACTTTTACAGCCTTTATGCATGAAAATATTTCAGTAGCTATAACTAAATAAGTGGTTTACCTCAATACTCTCTCTTTCCTTTTCTCTTTCACTATCAAAGAAATGCTGGAAGTGGACTCATCATTCAATATGAGAGAGGTGCCAAATCAGCGAAAGAACCAGTTATGAAGGAGAAACAGTAGAGTCTGGGCAAGTTGCCTAAAGGGACACTTGGGTTAGCCTTCACATTGGAATTGAAAACGTGAATAAGTTTCTTTTCATTTTTTTTCTGGATTCCAACAATGAAAACAGTCTTTGAACTTTTGTTACTTGTTTCCTGTTATTTACTAAGGCAAAAAGAAACAGCTTTAAAGTCAGAAAGCCCAAAGCATGAATCCAAGCACTGCTACTTACTTGTTATGTGATCTTTGTGAATATACTTAATCAGCTTAATTTTCAGCTTCTTATCTGTGAATTAGGTTTTAAAATAATAATAACTACCTTATAATGGCATTATAAGAATTAAGAAAAATAACTGTAAATGTTATATTATGTACCTTATATACAGATATTTCTTAATAAATTATATCTGTTATTGTCGTGCAATATATTGAATATCCATATTAAACCAAATACCACCAAATAAAATTAAGATAAAGAACTTTAACTTTTGAGATTATAAAACTTCCCCGTTTTAAATAATATGGATGAACAAATAACGGCAACAACTCTGGTACTCTGTATTTTCACAACTATTGAGTTTGAGGAAGGTTAAGTTTATCATACATTGCAGTATTTTAAAACCTAGAACAGAAACTGAGGCAAAAGGGCTTAGTCTAGTTTATTAATGAGCATAACTTTTCTTAAGTGGCTAAGATGAAAACCAGATTCGTCATTTAGGCTGGATATCCTCTATTTGCCCCTTCAAATCCCTTCTCTGCCCTTCTCCACCTTGTTCTGTATCCCAGAAAACCAACCTCAATTGTCTGTATTAAGTGGTTCTCTTGTCTAATAATTTAGCTCGAGTTCAGCCAATGGGAACCACCAGCAGGAGATCATAAAAAAACAGGATAAATTCTACTTCTGGCCAAGACAAAGTAACAGATCATGTTTAACTACTTCCTGAAAAAAAAAATTCATAAATTATACAAATATATAAAACATACATTTCCGTCATCGGATTTCAAGACAGCAATTCCTGAGAAAGGGAAAACAAACAAGGTGAGGCCTGCAATTTTCCAGTTTACTGCCAGGAGAGAATTTCCAGGTTGCAATGCAGGGTGTAGAGATCTCTCTGTGTTGAGGAGGTGAAAGTAGGAATCCAAAGAGGCCAAGCAACTAGAGAACGCTGCATAGAGAGAGCTTGGCATATCTAGAGAGTTCCCCTGACATCTTTAGCCAAGTACTGATCAATGAATGCATTGTAAGAAAACTACCTAAAGCCAAGGGATAAAACAACTTTGACAAACAGGCAGAACTATCTTTGTACCTAATACGGGCCAGAAACATTTGTATTCCCACCAGACAGAGTTTAAAAAAAACCTCATAACTTATGGAGCATTAAGTAAAGTACTCAAAATGGTATTTATTCAACAGTGAGACAAAATTAACTCTAAACAAAGACTCTTCTGGTCCCACCTAACAGAGCCTAAAAGCAAGGATCAAACCATATCCTAGTAATTTAACTGCTCCCCAGGACATTTAAAAACAGCAACAACAACAAAAAAAAACCCTCAAGAATATTCATAAGAATACAAAAACATCCTGTACTTAACAACATAAAATCCACAATGTCTGTCAAGCATAAAAAAGCAGAAAAATACAATCCACCGTATGAAGAATAATCAAATGATAGAAATAGACCATGAAAGGATCCTGATGATAGAATTTATAAATAAGGACATTAAAAGAAAAGTTATTGTAACTATATTTGATACTTTTAAAAAGGTAGAGAAGGTCAAACAGGTTATTTAGAGATATGGAATATATATTTTTACATATATAAGAAACTCCTACAGATGAAAAAAATATACTGGATGGGATTAAAGACAGATTAGATATTAAAGATGAAAAAATTAATGAATTTGAACACATAACAATAGAAAATATCTAAAATAAAACACTGAGGAAACAGACTGAAAAACTAAAGGAACAGAGCATCTGTGAGAGGGAGGGCAACTTCAAATGACCTAACATATGTGTAACTGAAGTCAACAAAGCAGAGAACAGAAAAGAATACTGGCTGAAAATTTTCAATATTTGATGAAAACATAAATCCGCAAATCCAAAAATCTTAACAAACCCCAGCCACAAGAAACATGAAGCAAATTATACCAAGGCACATTATAATTTCTGAAAATGAGTAGTAAAGAGCCTAGAAGTGCCTAGAAGAAAAAGATCTATCATATACAGAAAAATAATAGTATTACATGACAAAGAAGGCTTAATCCCAGAACTAAAGATTGGTTTAAAGGTAAAATTTGACCAGTGTAATTCATCTCATTAACAATATAATAGAGAAAAATCATATGATTTTCTCAACAAATGCCAAAAAAAAAAAAAAAAGCACGTGATAAAACTTGATTTACGCTTATGAGAAAAACACTCAGTAAACTAGAAGTTGAAGGGAAATTCCTCGGTCCAATGAAGGGCCTCTGCAAAAAGACTTCTTGCTAACATATTTAATGCTGAAAGACTGGTTGTTTCTTCCTAAAACTGGGATCAAAAGAAGTATGTTTATTTACACCAATTCTATTCAACATTGAATTAGAAATTCTAGTCATTGCAATATGACAGGTAAAAGAAATAAACGATGCAATTATTAGAAAGTTAAAAGTAAAAGTAGTATTATTCACAGACAGCATAAGTGTCTGTATATAGAAAATCTGATAAAACCCCCCCAAAACAACACCAACTAGATTTAGTAAGCAAAATTACCTATGTTGTTGGATATAAAGTCAATAGGTAAAAGCAAATTTTATTTTTATAAGCTACCGATAAGTTATTGAGAAGTACATTTCTAAAATGCCATTTATAATAGCATCCAGAAAAGCCATCATATTTCTGGGCATAAATCTTTGAGAATTGTGCAAGACCTAAGACTAAAAATTAAAATATTTTATTAAAATTAAAGAAGGCCTAAATAAATGAAAAGACATTTCATTTTCAAGTATTGGAAGACTTTGTAATATTAAGATCATAATTCTCTCCAAAATGATCTATAGGTTCAATTCAATCCCAATAAAAATTCCAGCAGGGATTTTTGTATATATTCTCAAGCAAACTCTAAAATTTATACAGAAATGCATTATGTCCCAGAAGACACTTTGAATTACAAATCTACAGTGTTAATAAGTTAGTAATTCACATGTTTCCTTGGATTTGGAAACTACATACTTTTTTTTTTTTTTTTTTTTTTTGTGGCTGGCCAGAAAAGACTGCCTCTCCAATAAATGGTGCTGGGAAAACTGGACATCCAGATGTGGAAGAATGAAACTAGACTTGTACCTCTCACCATATACAAAATCAACTCAAAATGGATTAAAGACTTCAATATAAGACGTGAAACTATGAAACTCCTAAAATAAAACATAGGGGAAACACTTCAGGAAATAGGACTGGGCAAAGACTTTATGAATGAGACCCCAAAAGCACAGGCAGCAAAAGAAAAATAAACAAATGGGATTATATCAAACCAAAATGCTTCTGTTCAGCAAAAGAAACAACAGAGTGAAAAGACAACCTACAGAATGAGAGAAAATATTTGCAAACTGCATCTGACAAGGGATTAATATCCAAAATATACAATAAACTCAAACGAGTTAACAGTAAGAAAACAATAAATGGGCAAAGGAGCTGAATAGGAATTTTTCAAAAGAAGGTATACTAATGGTCAACAGAAACATGAAAAAATGCTCAATGTCATTCAGCATCAGGGAAATGCGAGTCGAACCTATATTGAGATATCATCTCAAAGCCAGGCCATTATCAAAAAGACAGAGAATGACAAATGCTGGTGAGGACGCAGAGAAAGGAGAAATCTTATATTGTTGGTGAGACTACAAATTAGTGTAGCCACTACAGAAAACTGTATGGTGATTCCTCAAACTACAGATAGAACTGCCATACGATCTAGCAATCCCACTGCTGGGTGTATACCCAAAGGAATGGAAATCATCATGTTGAAGGGATATCTGCACTCCCATATTTGTCACAGCTCTATTTACAATAAACAAGAATTGTAACCAACCTAAATGTCCATCAACAGATGACTGGATAATGAAAATAAGGCATATATAAACAATGAAATACTACTCTGCAATAAAAAAGGTATTAAAAAAAGTAAATACTCTTTGACCTAAAGAAAGAAATAGGCCCTAATACATTAATAGTGGGTGACCTGAACACCCCTCTCTCAGTATGGGACAGATCTTCCAGGGAACAAATCAACAAAGAGACACAGGATTTAATCTACACCTTAGACCAACTGGACCTGGCAGATATATACAGAACATTTCACCCAACAACTAAAGAATATACTTTCTTCTCATCAGCTCATGGAACATTCTCCAGGATAGACCACAAATTAGGTCACAAATCTAGTCTCAGAAAAATTTTTTAAAAATTGAAATCATTCCAAGTATCTTTTCAGAGCACAATGGACTAAAACTGTAAATTAATAATAAGCAAAACTATGGAAACTATACAAATACCTGGATACTAAACAGTAGGCTCCTGGATAACCTATGAGTCCAAGATGAAATTTTACAGGAAACCAAAAAATTTCTTGAAACTAATGAAAATAAAGATACATCATACCAAAACCTGTGGGATACTGCAAAAGCAGTACTGAGAGGCAATTTATTGCAATAAATGCTTACATGAATAGAATGGAGAGCCTTCAGATAAACAATCTAACACTACACCTCAAAGAACTTAAAAGGCAACGACAGTCCAAACTCAAAGGTAGTAGATGGAAAGAAATAATTAAAATCAGAGTAGAACTAATTGAAATAGAGACCCCAAAAAACAATAGAAAAGATCAATGAAACAAAAAGTTGGTTTTTTGAGAATATAAATAAAATAGACAAACCATTGGCTAGGCTAACAAGAAAAAGAGAAAGGACCCAAATAATAAAAATCAGAAATAGAAAGAAAGACATTACAACCGATACCACAGAAATATGAAGAACCATTAAAGACTATTATAAACAACTGTATGACAACAAATATGAAAATCTGGAAGATTTGGATAATTTTCTATACACATACAAATATCCAGACTGAACCAAGAGAGATAGAAAACCTGAATGGGCCAATAACAAGCAAGATTGAAGAGGTGATAGGCAATCTTCCAACCAAGAAAAGTCCAGGTCCAGATGGCTTTACAGCTGAATTTTATCAATCTTTTAAAGAGCAGTTAATACCAATTCTCCTCAAACTATTCTAAAAAACTGAAACAGAAGCTACTCTCTCAAACTCTTTCTATGAAGCCAACATAACTCTGATACCAAAACTAGATAAAGACAGAACAAAAATAGAAAATTACAGGCCAATATCCTTGATGAACATAGACACAAAAATCTTAAACAACATATTAGCAATCAGAATACAGCAACATATTAAAAAAATTATGCACCATGATCAAGTGGGATTCATTCCAGGGATGCAAGGATGGTTCAACATATGAAAGTCAATAAATGTGATACATCACATCAACAAACTCAAGGACAAAGCCATATGATTATCTCAATAGATGCTGAAAAAGCATTTGACAAAATTCAACATCCCTTCATGATAAAGACTCTCAACAAATTAGGTATAGAAGGAAAGTATCTCATCACAATAATAGCCATCTATGACAAACCCACCACCAGTATCATTCTGAATGGGGAAAAACTGAGGGCCTTTCCCTTAAGAACAAGAACAAGACAAGGCTGCCCATTCTCACCACTTCTATTTAACATAGTACTGGAGGTACTAGTCAGAACAATCAGGCAAGGGAAAGAAATAAAGGGAATCCAGACTGGAAAAGATGAAGTCAAACTTTCTCTATTTGTAGATGACATGATACTATATATAGAAAACCCTAAAGACTCTGTCAAAAAACTCCTAGAGCTGGTTAATAACTTCAGTAACATTGCAGAGTACAAAATAAATGCCCCTAAATCAGTTGCATTTATATACTCAGATAATGAACTAACAGAAAGAGAAATAAAGAAAATAAGCCCATTTACAATTATCACAAAAAAATAAAATACCTAGGGATCTATTTAACCAAGGAGGTGAAAGATCTCTACAGTTAGAACTACAAATCACTACTGAAAGAAATTAAAGAAGACACAAAAAAATGGAAAGATATTCCATGCTCTTGGATTGGAAGAATTAACATTGAGAAAATGTTTATACTACCCAGATTGATCTTCAGATTCAATGCAATTCCCAATAAAATACCAATGACATTCTTCACAGAAATGGAAAAAAAACAGTCTTAACTTTCCTGTGTAACAACAAAAGACCCCAAATAGCCAAAGCAATCATGTGCAATAAAGAAATAAAGTCAGAGGTATAGCACTACCTTACTTCAAATTATGCTACAAAGCTATTGCAACCAAAACAGCATAGTACTGGCATAAAAAGATACACTCAGACCTTTGGAGCAGAATTGAGAACCCAGAAATCACCCCTCAGACTTACAGCCATCTGGTATTGGACAAAGGCAACAAAAATCTACATTGGGAAAAAGACTGCCTCTTCAACAAGTGGTGCTGGGAAAATTGGATATACATATGCAGAAGAATGAAACTAGATATGCATCTCTCACCGCATACTAAAATCAACTCAAAATGGATTAAGGACTTAACTATAAGACCTGAAACTGTAAAATTACTAAGGGAAAATATAGGTGAAAAACTTAAGGAACTAGGTCTGGGCACTGAATTTATGAACATGAGCCCGAAAACACAAGCAGGAAAAGAAAAAAAATAAACAAATGGGACTATATCAAACTAAAAGCCTTCTGCACAGCAATGGAAACAATCCACAGAGTGAAATGACAACCTACAGAGTGGGAGAGAATTTTTGCTAATGATGCATCCAACAAGGGATTAATATCCGTAACATACAAGGAACTGAAGCAATTACACAGTGAAAAAACAAATAACCCAAATAAAAAATGGGCAAAGGACCTGAATAGACATTTTTCAAAGGAAGACATACAAATGGCCAACAGGTACATGAAAAAATGCTCAACATCACTAGTCATCAGAGAAACGCAAATTAAAACCACATTGAGATACCACCTCACCCCAGTTAGACTGGCTATAATCAAAAGGATGGTGAATAACAAATGCTGACAAGGGTGTGCAGAGAAAAGAATGCTCCTGCACGGTTGGTGGGACTGTAAATTAGTACTACCACTATGGAAAACAGTATGGAGGTTTCTCAAACTACAGATAGATCTTCCATATGATCCAGCAATCCCACTGCTGGGTATCTACCCAGAGGAATGGAAATCATCATGTTGAAGGGATACCTGCACTCCCATGTTCATCACAGCTCTGTTTACAATAGCCAAGATATGGAACCAACCTAAATGTCCATCGATGGATGACTGGATAAAGAAACCGTGGTATACATACACTATGGAATACTACTCTTCCATAAAAAAGAATGAAATTTTCCCATTTGTAACAACATGGATGAGCCTGGAGAAACTTATGTTGAGTGAAATAAGCAAAGCACAGAGGGATAAATACCACATGTACTCGTAAGTGGGAGCTAAGAGACAAAGGAAGGAAGGAAAGAAAGACTACAGTGGTGTGTTGGACTTGCAGAGGGAGAGAACATACCTTAGGATACAAAGTGGAGTGGGGGAAAAGTGGGAGGAGGAGGGAGGCTTGGGATAATTGGGTGGGGGACATGGGGTACAAACGCAATTTGTGGTAATGCACATGCTACCAGTATGGATCTGGCCTTCACATCTTGAGCACGACAAGTGACAATCAGCTTTGTATCTCATGAATATTCATAACCAATAAAAAACAAAACAAAAAAAGAAAATATGGTATATATACACAATGAGATACTACTCTGCCATAAAAAAGGAATGAAATTCTGCCATTTGCAGCAACATAGATGAACTTGGACAAACAAGCCAGGCACAGAAAGAGAAACACCACATGTCCTCACTCATTCATGGAGCTAAAAAATAAACAAATAAATTTTTTAAAAAAGAAAGAAAAATACAACAATCACAATAATACATTCAACAAGTAGATAAAGAAAATGTGGTATAAATACACAATGGAATACTACCTTGCCACAAAAAAAAAAAAAAGAAAGAAAGAAATTCTCCCATTTGCAGCAACTTGGATGAACTTAGAGAAAACTATGTTAAGTAAAATAAGCCAGGCACATGTCCTCACTCATAAGTAGGAGCTAAAAAAAAAAGAAAAAAGAAAAAAGAGAATAAAACCGAGGCCATGGGGAAGTGGGGTTTCAAAGAAATTGGTAAAGGGCCACAAAATGATAACATTGTGTATTGTTGACTATACTAGTTATTCTGATTTGAGCATCATATATTGCGCACGTATATTGGTATCCAGTGCTGTATCCCACAGATACATATAATTAATTATGTTTCAGCAAAAAAAAAAAAAAATGCTTATAAGGGAAAAATAAATAAAATTTATACAGAAATACAAATGATCAAATAAAGAATTTAATAGTTGGAAGACTTGCAAATCTTGACAATTAAAACTTTTTATAGAGCTACAGCAATCATTACAGTATAGAATTGCTCTAAGGATAGATGAGAGAGTTTAATAGACTAGAGAGTCTAGAAAATATGTGAAAAAGTCCTACACATATATGGTAAATTGAATTTTGCCAAAGTATGAAGTTAATTCAACTGGGAAAGGAGAGATTTATTTTCTTTTAAGAAATGGTGCTTAAACAATTGTATGTTCCATGAAACACAAACTGAACTAAAACCCCTACTTCACTCTACTTGCAATTTTCTTTTTTTTTTTATCAGAAACCTAATTAAAAATTAAAATCATAAGTCCTCTACTAAAAATTATAGGAGAATAACCTTGGGTTAGGCAAAGATTTCTTAAACATATGTTTTGAGAGTCCCAGCTAAACTGGGGCTCTGGTACCAGAGCGGCTAGCAACCCTAACTTAATGGGAAATAAAGGAGAGATGAAGGTGGGTGTTTACAGTGTGCCTTTCACATGCTCCTTCTTTCACCTGGCAGACAGCCTAATTCCTAGTTATTTGATTGTGACTGGAGCTTATACTGGCAGATGCCCTTGTGCTCTCGTCTGACCCATGTCCAGTTTATACCCAAACATTTTGTTTCCCCCAGTTTCTCAGGGAAAACTCAGCCTGGTGTAGCCGCTGGTTGTTCAGATGGAAAGTGCAAATTCAATACACTATCATAAATAGGAAAGAAGTTCAGACTTCCTAGGCAAGGAGAGTACAATGAGTTGGCAGAGCACTCCTGTGTCCCCAGGTCACAAGAGGCAGAGAGAGAGCATGAGAGAGAGTATATAGCAACTAGCAGTTTATATAAGGAACTAGGACATGGGTCACTTTAAGTTCACGGGCAAATGCCTGAATGGTCTGTTTAAAGGAAGCAACAGGAAAGCAGGGAGCCCTGCTAGACAGTAGTCATGTTTCGAAGGTCTTATCTCTGGCCACTGGCTTTAGCCATATGAGAGTGGTGTTCTGCTTCTAATGCCTAGGTAGCCTTTTCTGTATCATTTGCATTACAGCATAACACGAAAAGGATAAATAATAAGGAAAAAAGTTTCATATATTTTAATTTATTAAAATAAAAAATCCTGAATATCAAAATGTGACATTAAGAAAAATGTAAACATAGATGAGAAATATATATATATATATATATTTGTAGTACATATATCAGAAAAATAACACATTCAGAAAATATTTTTTAAATAAATCAATTTAAAAAAAGAGAAATAACCCATTAAAATAGGCAAAGGACTTTAAAGTCATTCCACAAAAGAGGGTACAGAATAGAATGGTCAATAAACACATGAAAATGTATTTTACATCACTAATCTTCAAGAAAACACAAATTAAAGTTACAATAAAACATTGTTTTACACCCAGTAGGATTGTAAGATTTTTTTTTAAAAAGTGACAGTATAAATGTTGGCAAGTTTGTAAAACAACTGGATCTCTCATTCTTTAACGATGTGAGTATAAAGTGATACAATTGCTTTAAAAAACTGTTTGAAACTTTTTCATGAAGTTAAATAAATATAAATTTACCTTATAATCCAGCAGTTCTGCTACTAGATATTAACTCAAGAGAAATGAACATACATGTTAACGGTAAAGCTAACAGACCCCTCGAGCCCACTCCACACGCAGGTTTACGAGCTCGAGCTAGGTAATAGGATAAGGTCCTGGGGGGTGTGGATGAAGAAATAATATGCCTTACTCAGAGGCAGGAGCAGCCACCATAGTCTCCAGAACCTTCACTATCAGAGCCATTAGTCCTTTATACGTAAGTCCATAATCCAAAACACCTGGGTGCCCACGTGCAATCACATTAGACAATAACAAGGAACACCTGGGCGCATGTGCATATTTACATCAGATGCTGGGCAAGATTCTGAACATCTGAGGGGCCCTGACCATTTTTTCTATGTTTTCCCAACATGCACACAAAAACTTATACAATATTATTGATAGCAGCTTTAATAATAGATAAAACTAGAAGCAACACAAATGACCATCAAGAGGTAAATGGATAAACTATGATATACTGATGAAATGAAACACTACTCAGAGATGAATATGAACAACTACTGATAATTTTCACAACAAGGATAAATCTCAAAAATATTTTATTTAGTGAAATAATCCAGACACAAGAAGAGCACATGCTATTTGATCTATTTATATGAATGCTAAGAACAGGCATAACTAATCTATAGTACTAGAAGAATAATGGTTACCTCTTGGGTGGTAAACTGGCTAAGAAGGAGCACAAGGGAAGTTTTTGAGTTAAAATTATCTCTTTTTCCTGGAGTTGTGCTTGCATAAGTTTCTATAATTATGAAAACTCATCGATTTGAGCATTACATCTTGCTTCAAAAATGACGTGTTGAAGACAGGTAAGTTAAAGAAAAGCAAGATGATGTTACATGTCAAGGAGACAGAAGAGACTTGAGAGCAGGGACCCATGGACAAGATCAAACATTTGTGCCAGAGAAAAAGAAGACACATGGATAAAGAAAAGACAGTGAACATGATAGCTCATTAATATAAATAAAAGTGCCCACCATATTACAAAGAAAAACTGGAAAGATAATAAAATTTTGTCATTAAGTTTGTAATAAATGAGAAGTAGGAGAAACATAATAAAAGGTAGATAATGAACATAATCTAAGAAATTTGGGCACACACACACACACACACACACAAAGAAAGAGAAAGGGAAAGTCATTTTCCTTTCTATTATCATTTTTGTGTTGTAAATCCTCAAATTTATTTTCTAGTGTTCACAATTGTTTTAAGAAAAAAATATTTTTCCTTTTTCTCGCCAATTCCTTACCACAATAAGTCACTGTGTAGTTATTTATGCTAGAATGAATATGTTAATTTACTAGTTTGCATCATTTATGATACTCTTCCCAGAAAGAGAAAACATCTTTACATTTGATTAAATACCTTGTGTGATTTAAGAATAATCTTTAAGCATATTCCTCGTCATGATATTATTTTCTAGCAGTTCTGAACCTGACCTCTTCATGTAAAGACAGAAAAAAACTTCAGTAGCTGGTAAGGAGGACAGTTTTATGTTATTATCATAATGTTTGAGCCAGTTAACAAGTATGAAAAATCCATCTAAAAGGAAAGATTTTTCTGCATTAAAACTCTATTCTTGTTTTGGTTTGGTTTTTCTGTTAGTCATTTAGACTTTGTCTTGCCTGTCACTGCATCACTCTAATGACTCAACAGTAGCCAACAAAAACCATTTATAAGATTACATATGCATACTCTTTGAACTACCATATCTATTTGCATTAACAATTATTTTTGCACTACATTGTGACATTTATTGTATCAAACTATTCTGTAATCTTTGTATGTATTCTTGTGTGCTTTAGAAAAAATAGTTTCTGGAGGATGACGCTAAAACGAGGGAATAGAACATATCAGCCTTTATCCTCCCACCAAAATACCCAAATATAGACAGCTGTCCGCAAACCAAAATATCCCAGTGAGGGCTCAAGGGCCCATTAAAAAAATCTTCAGCAACACAGGGAAGCAAAAACCAGCATATTCACATAGAAAGGATCACTGGTGGGACTGGCATACCTGAGTAGATGGCTAAGAAAAGTAAAGGCTACTGGTATCAGCCATGTGGAAAAAACCACTGTGGTTCCCCATGGCTTGCTTCATAGAGGACACTGGCATCTTTTGCCACTGAGGTTGCAAATATCCATTCCTGCCCGGGAAGCCCAGAGAAGAAGACACAACTACACATCACTCCACCACCCGTGAAGCAGCCACTGTTGCCTGCTTTGGAAATGGAGCTACCATTTCTCACAACCATAGCCACCCCAAGAGTTCCCACACATTGGATCCAGACTCTGTAGCTGCACTGGGCTCATTCACATCTCAAACACTGAAGCCATTGCTATAGCAAGGTAGATTATACTCTGAGGCCCAAAGCCAAGTTCTCACTGTGCATGCCCACACTCTGGTCACTGGCTCAACCACTATGTATAGCTATGCCTGACCCCAGAGCCACTCAAGTCTGTGCAAGCCTGGGCACCCATTCTCAGCTTCCTGGCTGTTTCACAAACATCCATGCCTCACATACCAATGCAGTGGCAGGAGTAACTGCATCACAAGTACCAGTGCCATTACTTCCTGGATCACAGAGCTGTAGTTCCTCCATGTGTGTTCATGCTTCAGGGCTCAGCTCCATGGCCACTCCATGAGCACCACCAATCAGACACTAGTTCTACTGCTTCCATAATTGGGATAAGCCAGACACAATGCCAATAAGAACTCTCTTAGCCACACTTCCCCAGTGGGAGAAAGGTGTATCAGAAGGACCTTAGTAGCCATTGCCACTGAAGACTGCAAGAACCCTCACTGCCAAGGCAGATATCTGCAGCTTTGCTGTTGAGGGTCTCTGCAATCTTTGTGAACACCAGCCTCAGCTGACAATTGCACAGAGACCGCATGGCTGTACCCTCACTAGTGCCAAAACCCCTGCACCTCATCCACAAGTTTCCCTTGCACTTCTAGCACCTCCACCACCTGATATGGGAAGGTTTATTCACATAGTAACTATCCTGTAAAGTCTGGAAAAGTGACTGCCACACCAATTGTGCAGACATCAATGAAAGCAACAATAAACATGAAAAACCAAGGAGACATAACACCACCAAAAGAACACAATAAGTTCCCAGTAGCTAACTTCAAAGAATCAAGATATACAAATTGTCCAACAAAAATTCAAAACAATTGTTTTAAGGAAGCTCAGCAAGCTTTAAGAAAATGCAAAGGAATAATTTAATAAAATCAGGAAAATGATAAACAAGCAAAACAAGAAACTTAAGAGAGGTTGAAATTATATATATAAGAAAATCAAATAGAAATTCTGGAGCTGAAAAATACAACAAATAAAAAGAAAAGTGCAATAGAGAACATAAACAGCAAAATTGATCAGGCAGAAGAAGGAATCTGTGAACTCAAAGACAGGTTATTTGAAAATACACAGTCAGAGGAGAAGAATAATAAAGAATGAAAAGGAATAAAGGAAGCTTACAGGATTTATCAAACAACATCAGAAGTGCAAATTTTCGAAGTATAAGTGTTCACAAAGGTAAAGAGAGAGACAGGAGGAAAGAAAGCTTATTTAAGAAAGGAGAGATATAAATATCCAGGTAGAGAAAGATCAAAAGTCTCTATTCAGATCCAATCTGAATTAGACTAAACTAGGACATATTACAACCAAATTGTCAAAAATCAAAGATAAAGAGAAAATCCTGAAAACATCAAGAGAAAAGAAACAAATTACACACAAGGCAGTACCAATAAGACTAGCAGTGGATTTCTTAGCAGAAACCTTATGGGGCAAGAGAGTAGAATGATATATTCAAAGTGCTAAAGTTAAAAAATCTGCTAACCAAGAGCACTTCACCTGGCAAGGCTGCTCTTCATAAATGAAGGAGAGATAAAGACTTTTCCAGACAAGCAGAAGCTGAGGGACTTCAACTCTGCCAGACATGTCTTACAAGAATTGCTAAAGGAAAGTTTTCAAGCTGAAAGAAAATAATGCTATTTAGTAACTCAAAGGCAAATGAAAGTGTAAAACTCACTGGAAAAGTAAGCACACAGTCAAATTCAGAATACTCTAATACTGTAATAGTGGTATATAAATCACGTATATCTTTAGTGTAAAGGTTAGAAGACCAAAATGTAATATCTAATAAGAACTACAACAATTTGTTAAGAAATACACAATATAAAATTATCTAAATTGGGGGTAGCTGGTTAGCTCTGTTGGTTAGAGCACAGTATTATAACACCAAGGTCAAGGGTTTGGATCCCCACACTGGCCAGCCACCAAAGTAAATAAACAAACAAACAAACAAATAAATAAAAGATCTAAATTGTGACATCAAAAGCATAAAATGTAGGGAAATGGAATAAAATTATAGAGTTTTTTTTTAATATGATCTAAGTTAAGTTATCAGCTTAAGTAAACAATTATAGCTATAAGATGTTTTATGTAAGCCTTATGGTAACCACAAAGCAAAAGTCTGTAATAAACCCACAAAAGATAAAAAGTAAGGAATCATATTATACCCACTAGAGAAAATCATCTAATCATAAAAGAAGATGGCAAGAGGGAAAGGAAGAAACAAAGGATTTACAAAACAACCAAAAAACAATTAACAAAATGGAAGTAGTAAATTCTTACCTGTCAACAATTACCTTGAATGTAAATGAGCTGAATTATCCAATCAAAAGTTATGGAATGGCTGAATGGGTACAAAACAAGACCCAACTATATGCTGCCTGCAAAAGACTCACTTCTTTAACAGCACACACAGATTGAAAATGAAATAATGGAAAAAGACATTCCATGCAAATAGAAACCTAAAGAGAGCAGGAGTAGCTATACTTAGCTCAGATAAAATGGACTTTAAGTCAAAAGCTGTAAAACAAGGTCATTATATGATTATAAAGAGATCCAGTCATCAAGAAGATATAATAAGTGTAAATGCATATGCACCCAGAATCAGAGCAACTAAATGTATAAAGAAAATATTAATAAATTTGAAGAGAGAGGTAGCTTATAATACAACAATGATAGGAGACTTCATACCCCACTGTCAACAATGGACAGATCTATCAGACAGAAATGTTAGACTTGCACTCACTCTAGGCCAAAGGGAATTAATGGACATACTCAGAACATTCCATCTAACAGTAGAAGAATACTCATTCTTCTCAAGCACATGCAAACATTCTCCAAGATAGACCATATGTTAGGCCACAAAATAAGGCTTAACAAATTTAAGAAGACTGAACTCATATCAGGTATTTTTTATGACCACAATGGTATGAAACTAGAGATCAGTAATAGGAGGAATCTTGGAAAATTTTTAAATATGTGGAAATTAAACAACATACTTCTAAACAACAAATGGGTCAAAGAAAAAATTAAAAGGAAAACTTGAGACAAACAAAAATATTAATAAAAAATACCAAAACTTATGAGATGCAGTGAAAGCAGTTCTAGAGGGAAGTTTCCAACAATAAATGCCTACATCAAAAAAGAAGAAATATCCAGAATAATCAACCTAATGCTACACCTCAAGAAACTAGAAAATAAAAAATAGACTACGTCCAAAGTTAGCAAAAGGAAGAAAAGAATAAAGATCAGAGCAGAAATAAATAAAAAAGAGACTAGAAAAAATAATACAAAAGACCAAAAAGACTAACAATTGGTTTTTTAAAAAGATATACAAAACTGAAAAACTGTTAGCTAGATTAAGAAAATAAGGAGACTCAAAGAAAATCAGAAGTGAAAGAGGAGACATTAAAACTGATACCATAGAAATACAAAGGATCATAAGAGACTATTATGAATAATTGTATGCCGAAAATTAGACAACTTACAAGAAATGGATAAATTCGTTGATGCATATAATTTACCAAGACTAAATCATGAAAAAAGGGAAAATCTCAACAGACCAATAATGAGTAAGGAGATTAAATCAGTAATAAAAATCTCCCATGAAAGAAAAGCCAAGGACCTAATAACTCTAATGCTGAATTCTCCAAAACATTTTAAAAGAACTAATACTAATCCCTTCAAACTCTTCTAAAAAAATGAAGAGAAGGGACAACTTCCAAACTCATTTTATGAGGCCAGCATTATCCTGATACCAAAGCCAGACAAGGACACACTACAAGAAAGGAAAATTACTGGCCAGTATCTGATTAACATAGATGCAAAGATCCTCAATAAAATATTAGCAAGCTAAATCCAACAGCACATTAAAAGGATCATTCATCATGGTCAAGTGCATCATTTATCATAATCAAGGATGATTCAACATATGCAAATCAATAAATGTGATACCCCACATAAACAGAATGAAAGACAAAACCATACAATCTTCTCAATAGGTCAGAAAAGGCATTCAACAAAATTCAATATACTTTCATAATAAAAACTCTCAACAAATTAATATAGAAGAAATATATCTCAACACAATAAAGGCCATATAAAATAAACTTATAGCTAACATTATAATCAATGGTAAAAAGTTGAAATCTTTTTCTCTAAGATCAGGAAAAAGATAAGGATGCCCAGTCTTCCCACTTCTACTGAAAGTCCTGGCCAGAGAAATTAGGCAAGGGAAAGAAATAAAAAGGCATACAAATTAGAAAGAAGGAAGTTAAATTGTATCTGTTTGCAGACAACATGGTCTTATATACAGCAAACCCTAAATATTCCACCTCAAAACTGTTAGAATTAACAAATAAATTAAGTTACAGGATACAAAATGAACATACAAAAATCAGTATAATTTCTATATGTTGACAATGAACTATCTGAAAAAGAAATTAAGACAGAAAATGAAGGACTATAATCCTTGAGAAAGTAAAAATGAAGGAAGTGGGCTCTACAGTCTCCCCAGATTACTGTTTTGAAACAATTTTCAGGCTGTGGCCTAAAGAAAGAGAACTGAGTCAAAACCTGGTGGACTGTCTGAGATGAGGAGATAAAACTGAGAGTCTGGTGAGACATAGGCTGCCAATGTTAGCCTATTTCTCCCCAGACTCTCAACTTTAGGGCAAATGACTAGAGAGGAGATTGCTGCACAAAAACAGAACCCCAGAGTTCTTCATATGATCCCCCTCGAATGCTCAGCTAACTATTGATCAGAACATGAAGGAGGAAACTACCAGATACTGAGGAAAGAACAACCAAAAGACTTAAAAGTAATGGTGCCTAACAATCACACAAGGCTGGGAATATTGCTTGCTTCATGTCAAATTGGAAAACCTCATGATTTACAGGATATTGCTTACAGTACTCAGAAGAGTCTTGACTCCATAACAGAGAATGATTAGCTCTAGACCAAGCACAGTTTCAGTCATGCCTATAAATCTTAAAAGTAAGGACCAAAGAGATCAAACTGTTTTCAAATAAGTTAATCATATTCCAGGAAAATAATTAAGAATATTTAGAGTAATGCAGAAATATACAGGCCCCAACCTGGTAAACCTCAGTGTCTAGCATTCAATAAAATATTATCATTAATGCAAAATAGTAAGAAAATATGACCCATAATTGGGAGAAAATTAATGGAAGCCAAGCTTCATCTGGCACAGACATTAGAATTAGCACAATAAGATATTTAAATAGTTATGCTGTATTTCATATTTTTAAAAAACTATTGGAACGATTGAACATGTTAAGGAAAAACATGAAGGAGATATAAGAGATTTAAATTAAACTTTGAAAGATGAAAACCATGATGTCTGAAGTTAAAAATACACTACATTAAATTAATGGCAGATTAGACATTGCAGAAGAAAAGGTAAATAACTTGAAGACAAAGTGTATTAGTCCATATCTGTTGCTTATAACAAAATACATGGAATTGGGTAATTTGTAAGAAAATTCAATTTATTGCTTACAGTTTCAGAGGCTGGGAAGTCCACAGTGCAGGAAACACATCTGATGAGAGTCTTTTGGGTGGTGGCTTGACAGCAATGCAGGGGTCTCACATGGCAGAAAATGGCAGAGCAGAGAGGGACAGAGAGACTCTCACATACTCTCCTTTTAAAGCCCTCAGAACCATGCCCATGAACTAGGTCATGGCCCTTACAATCCAGTCTCTTACCCAAAGCCCCAACTTGCAGTCATCACAATAGGATTTCCCACTCTCTCAACAGTGGGAACAACAAGTTTCCAACACCTGGGACTTTGGGGAACACAATTTAAGCTTCAATGAGTTTGGGAGAGGGCATTCAATCCACAGCACAAAGTAATAGAAACTATATAAAATAAAACGAAGAGAGAAAAGAGCATTTTTGAAATAAATGGAGCATAAATGAGTTTTAGAACAACTTCAAGCCACATTTTAAATGTGTAATTGAAGGAGAGGAGGAGGAGAGAAGCACAGAACAAATATTTGAAAATATAATGACTACTTTTTTCCAAATTTAATGAAAACTAAAAACCCACAGATACAAAAATTTTAACAAATGCCCACACAAGAAACAGAAAGAGAATTGCACTGAAATATACCACAATCAAAACCAGTGACAAAAAGAAATTTTAAAAATAGCCAGAGAAAAATGACACATTCCATGTAAAGAAGCAAAGATCAGTAGGACAGCAAATTTCTCACTGAAAACAATACAAGCAAGAAAACAAGAGAGAAGCATTCTTAAAGTACTGAAAATATAAATTATTAACCTATAATTCTGTAACTAGTAAAAATATCTCCTTCAAACATGAAGGAGAAATAATATCATTTTCAGATGAACAAAAACTGATACCTTTCATTACCAGTAGACTCATGCTACAAGAAGTATTAAGAGCTGTCTTTAGATAAAAGGAAAACGACAGGCAAAAATCTGGATCTGCACACAGATATGAGAAACACTTAAAGTGGTAAATGTGTGGAAAAATATATGTTTTTCTTTATTTTACGTAAATCTCTTTAAAATAAAATTGCTTCAACAAAAATAATTGTGTAGTGTGTCATTTACAACATATGTAAAAGTAAAATGTGTGAAAACAATAGTATAAAGATCAGGAGGGAAGAAATGGAAGTATACTATTAAAATGTTTTAATACTATATGTTAATTGATATAATATCACTTGAATGTAGACTGCATTAAGTTAAAGCTGTATACTATAAACCTTAAAACAACCTTTATCATTATAAAAAGAGGAGTTATAGTGAATAATCCAACAAAGCAGACAAAAGGGAATCATAAAGATATGCAATTAATCTATAAAAACAATAGATAAAGGGAACAAAGAGCAGATGGGACAAATAGAAAACAAATAACAAAAGATAGGTTTCAACCGAACAGCATCAATAGATTTAAGTCAAATGCTCTAAATACTGCAAATAAAAAAAGAGAAATTTTCAGATTGAATCTAAAGCAACTCTTCAATATATGTTGCCTACAGGAAACACAATTTCAATATAACAGAAATAGGCTGAAATTTAAAAGATGGAAAAATATGCACCATGCTAACACTAATAAAAAGAGGCCTGAAATGGTTATACTAATATCAAAGTGCATTTAAAGCAGAGTAGAAGGGATAAATAGGGTCATTTCAAAATGATGAAGGATTCAATTCATCAAGAGGTCTTAACCATCACGAATGTTTATGCTCTTAATAAGGTAGCTTCAAAATATACGAGGCAAAAAACTGAGAAAACGGAAAGGAGAAAGAAAGAAATCCACAATTGTAGTTGAAGATTTCAATGACCCTCTCACAATAGCTAATAGGTTAATTAACAAAATACGTACACATAAAATTAGCAAAACTATAAGAATATAGAAGATTTGAACCACACTATCAACCATATTGATCTACTTGGCATCTATAGAAATTCCACACAAATATAGCAGAATACACATTCTTTTCAAACGCATATGGATGATTTAACAAGACATACCATATTCTGGCAATAAAACAGTACCAACATGCACGTATTTAAAGGATTCAATAAAGTCATTAAAGCATGTTCCCTGACTGAGGTCAAATTATTTTTATAATAATACTTAGGCATTATTTGCCTTTTTCTATTGTCATTCTCTCACAAGTTTACAGTAAAGTTTTCCAGAATCTACATAACTTGTAATATTGCAACAGACTGAATGCAGAGTGAATATGAGAATCTAACTAACTTTTCTTAAGCCAGACACAAAAGATATTTTCAAAAATTAACAATTACACTCTTCTCACTAATATCTTTCGGAAAATGTGGCTAATTTTTCTAAAATGTCCTAAGTATGTTGAAATATACAGCTTTTCAATTGTTTTAAATTATTTAACATTTATTTAAATAAATTATTTAAATAATTTTAAAATTTCTTCGTTTCAGTTTCTAATATTGTAAATATTAATAGACATAACCCATAGAGAAAAAGTTTCTCTTAGGGGATTTCAGTAGTTTTTAAGAGTACAAAGGATTCCTGAGACCAAAAAGTTTGAGAATCATTGCTTTAAAGCATAATTCAAACATTGTCACTCTTTGATTAATGAAAGCAGCACTTATTTTTAAAGTGGATACTTTCATTTTGATGTGTCACTTGCAGCTGAAGTTTAACATGTTCAGGATCAAACTCGTCCTCTGCTCAACTCCCACCAAATCAGTTCCTCCAATTGACATGTCTCTTCTGTCTAATGCTTAATTCTCTGGGTCACTGGCACTTGAAATCTTGGAGCAGATAAAATTTCTTTTTCTCATATACATTTTTTCTTTTATGCCACTCTGTTCATGTTTGTATTTTGTTAGTTTACTTGACACACCGATCCGGTAGATTTTAAGTCTCCTGAGGGTGGACTACATATATTTATTATCTTTTTTTCTCCCATAATACTGAGCCCATTGTGAATAGATGAGACATATTTGTGGAATGATTCACAACTGATTATTTGATAAAAATGACAGCAAATTGATACTGATGACTTATTTAATATTGTAGACACAATGTTACTTATATAACCTGGAACAGTTATATATTATTTTGCTGGTACTAATTCATTATTTAATACAAAATTATGAGTCTTTTCATAAGCCTCTGGACATAATTAAGCACAACAATGTGATCTTAATTAACTTTGAATTTAACACCATCATGAAATATCAATATGTTAGGCGTTGATAAAATATCATTATATTATCATATGGGGACTTCAGCATCCATTTAGAGCTGTGTGTAGGATGCCCTACGTGGGAGGAGCTGCAATATTTCCGGGCAGTTTAAATTTTTAATTAAGTTTTTACTTCTAGATTTGTGTCCCTAATTAAAATAGCTTTGAATGCCGAAAACTGGAAAAAGCATTAACAAAGGCACTAGTGCAGGGTCCTGGCTTAGTTCAAAGTAGAGCTATTTCCAACCATATGGTAAAGATATTTGAAGAGGGGAGGTCATAACCGGGATCATGACAGTATGACAGAGAACAGGGTGTGTGGGGGGAGGGGCTGACAAAATGGCTTCTGAATGACATCTTCTCTTATGTGGGAATGTGTGCTGTGGGGGATGTGTTTTCTCCAAGGGGAAGGAGCATCCAAATTCATAGTATTTCAGAATAGAATAATACATGAGGACAAAGGTAAAAGCAATGTGGGTGAGTTACATGCAGGATTCCCTCTTTGATTTGGCTGGACTAAAGGCACTGTCTGCACATATAGGTGCCTTATTTAGACTTACCTTTAAGGAATACAATTGTATTGAGATTCCAAAATGATGATATCAACTTGTTACACTGCCCTGAGACGGTAGGAGGCTATGTTTAAGAGAAGTTATTTGGATAGCTAACATAAGAGGATCATTCTTCTCTAGTCATCTAAACTAATACATGAAGTAATATTCCATGAATAACAAAACTTTTAAAAACATAGCTAATGGTATTTTTTTTAACATTTTTGTTTCTAAACCATTTACAAATTTGAGTTTAGACCTTAAATATTGCAGTATGGCTATAGTTTAAATCAATTATGTTACTTTGACTACATTTTTAAAACTTTTTTAAATTATATTTTTATTTTTTTAATTGAAACATAGTTGATTGCACCTATCTGTTGAATATCAATACGTGTATGCAATATGTGACCTCAAATCAGGATAATTAGTATAGTCAACATTATACGATGAAATAGACTTTCAGCCCTTTACAAATTCCTCCCTCACCCACTCTTCCTCCTCCTTTCCACCTCTGGTAAACTCAGTCCTGTTCTCTCCTTCTGAAAGTTCAATGTGTTATTGTGATTGTTGTGTCTTTCTCTCTTTTCTTCCTTTCTTTATTTTTTTAGCACTCACTTGCAATAAGTGAGGACATGCAGTATTTCACTTCCTGTGCCTGGCTTATTTCACTTAACATAATTTACTCTAAGTCCGTCCATGTTTCTGCAAATGGCAGTATTTCATTCTTTTTTATGTCTATGTCAAGGTAGAATTCCATTGTGTAAAAATACTACATTTTCCTTATCCTGTAGTCCAACAATGGATATTTTGGTTGGTTCCAAAATGGTTGGTTCTTGGTTATTGTTAATAAAGTTGTGATAAACATGGGAGTGCATGTATCCCTTGCACATGATAATTTCTGTTCCTTTGGGTATATACCCAGCAGTGGAATTGCTGGATCTTTATGGTAGATCCATCTGTAGTTGTTGAGGTACCTCCAAACTGTTTTCCACTGACAATGTAGGAGGTTCCTCTTTCTCCAAATCCTTACCAGCATTTGTTAATCTCTGTCTTTTTTATAATGGGAGTCTAACTGGGGTGAGATGATATCTCAGTGTGGTTTTGATTTGCATTTCCCTGATGCTGAGTGATGTTGAGCATATATTCATGTTTCTGTTGGTCATTTGCATATCTTCCTTTGATAAATGCCTATTTAGCTCCTTTGCCCATTTTTAAATCAGGTTACCTGTTGTTTTTACTGTAAATTGGTCTGAGTTCCTTGTTTATTCTGGATATTAATCTTTTGTCAGATGCATAATTTGCAAATATGTTCTCCCACTCTGTTAATTGTTTCTTTTGCTGTGCAGAAGCTTTTATGTATGATAGAATCCCATTTATTTTTCCTTTTGTTGCCTATGGTTTTGAGGTCATATTCATAAAGTTTTTGCCCAGTCCTACTTCCTGAAGTATTTCCCCTATGTTTTCCTCTTTTTTTTTTTTAATCAAGCATATTGTGTCAACTTAGGCGTCAATTTGCTTTTGGCTTGTCAATTCAATCAAGATGAATTTTATGAATAGTCTGAAATCACAGAAGTGCAAAAAGAACATTTTTTTAGTTTATTTAAATAACAGAGAAATAAACTAGTTTAAATTTCTGTATTAGAAAACCCTGTCAAGAAAGAAAACATAAACACTATATTTACTTACATTTAATAATTGTTCAATGATCCCTTTAACAATAAATTTTAGCATGTAGTTTGGAAAAGTTACAGGTATTTAAGAAATTAATCAGTTTTTTATTCCATTGATCAATATTTATTGAGTATCAAATATGTGCCAGGCACTAATAAAGTCACTATATAAAATATAAAATATTCTAGTTAAATTATACCCTGTTCAACAGAAAAGGGTGTAAGTTACTTCTAGAAAAAGCAAATGGTCACTATTCTAGAGTATAGGGAAAATCTTGGACCCCACTGTATTCATTTGTTTCTAATGTAAGTAGAAATGTAATTAGCAGCAATATGGCAGCATCCTTAAATACAAATATCTATATCATTTAGAATTTTTAAGCAAAGGCTTAGATAAAAATGAATGATTTCAGAATTCCTCAGTCACTGAATTATGGATAAACTATAACCAAATGAAGCAGTTAAATCAAATGTACCTAACCTCATTACAATTATGCATAAGACAATTATACAATGTTGAGTTCATTTTAACCATCATTCCTTCTACTTTAGAGAGATGGAAAGTTTTCTGGTCTGTAGAGTAGGTTTTTGTCTCAGTCTTCCCATTTGCTTCTTAGTCAATCATTCTCACCTTAACCCTAACATTCTTATTGATCTTGCAAACTCCTCCTAAGGTACTGCACATCTCCCCTTAAAATATCAGGTTTACAAACTATCCCTATTTGCAGATGATATAACCCTGTACATAGAAAACCCTGAAGACTCCATCAAAAAATTACTAGAAGTAATAAATGAATTCAATATAGTGGCAAGAAACAAAATCAAAACACAATAACCAACAAAATAGCTAAAGAAGAAACCAAGAAAGTAATCCCATTCACAATAGCTACCAAAGAAATTGAAACAGGAGTAAATTTAATGAAGGAGGTGAAGACTTCTATAATGAAAACTATAAAGCACTGGTGAAAAAAACTTAAGAGGATGCAAATAAATGGGAAAATATCCCATGTTCATGGATTGGAGGAATTAACATACAGATTACCTAAAGCAATCTACACATTCAACTCAATCCCTACCAAAATACCAATGACTCGTCACAGAAATAGAAAAAAAAAAATCTTAAAATTTGTATGAAATCACAAAAGATGCCATACAGCTAAAGCAATCTTGAACAAAAAGAACAAAGGTGGAAGCATCACATTTCCTGACTTCAAATATACTGTAAAACTGTAGTAAACAAAACAACATGGTATTGGCATAAAAACAGACAAATGGGCCAACAAAATAGTATACAGAGCCCCAAAATAAAGCCTCATGCACTTTTAGCCAACTGATGATTTTCCACAAAGATGCCAAAAATATACAATGGTTTCTTCTCAACAAATGGTGCTGGGAAAACTGGATATGTACATGCCAAAGATTGAAAATAGACCCTTATGTCTCACTATACAAAAAAAAAAAAACAGAAAAGAAAAAATTCAAAATGGATCAAAGACCTAAATTTAAGACCCCAAACTATGAAACTACTAGAAGAAAACATAGGGGAAATGCTATATGAAATGGAAATGGGCAGCAATTTTTGAGTCAGACTGCAAAAGCACAGGCAACTAAAACAAAAATACAAAAATGGGACTAAATCAAACTAAAAATCTTCTGCACAGCAAGGGATACTGTAAACAAAGTGAAGAGACAAGCAACAGAATGGGAGAAAGTGTTTGCCAACTACACATCAGAAAAGGGGCTAATATCCAGAATACATAAGCAACTTAAATGACTCAACAGTAAAAATCCAAATAACCCAGTTAGAAAATGGGCAAAGGACATGAACAGACATTTATCAAAAGAAGACATACAAATGCCCAACAGACACATGGAAAAATGCTTAATATCACTAATCAGGGAAATGCAAATAAAAACCACAATGAGATATCATCTCATCCCAGTTAGAGTGGTTATAAACAACAAGACAAAAAGTAATAAATGTTGGCAAGGATGTGGAGAAATGGGAACTTTCCTATATTGTTGGTGGGAGTGTAAATTGGTACAGCCACTGTGAAAAACTGTATGGAATTTCCTCAGAGAACTAAAAATAGATCTACCAAATGACCCAGCTATCTCACTACTGAATATATACCAAAGGAAAATAAAATCAATGTATCAAAAAGACACCTGCACTTCCTTGTTCATCGCAGCACTATTCACAATAGCCAGGAGATGGAATAAATTTAAATGTCCATCAATGGATGAATAGATGAAAAACTGTGGTATACATGCACAATGGAATACTACTCAGCTATTTAAAAAAATGATATCCTATCATTTGCAGCAACATGGATGGTACTGGAAGCCTTCATGTTAAGTGGAGTAAGTCAGACACAGAAAGACAAATAGCACATTTATATCAGGAATCTTTAAAAAAGGAAAAAAAGTAGTTCTCATAGAAGTAGAGGTAGAATAATGGTTACCAGAGGTGGATGGCAGGGGGTGGGAGAGGAGGAGGAGGAGGAAAACTAGTGGACTAATGGGTACAAAACTGTGCTATCTACCCTAAGTGAATCACTGTGCAGTGTATGCATGTACTGAAACAACATACTGTACCCCACAAATATGTACAAGTAAATGTTAAAATATTTTGAACAAAAGAAAAAGTAAAAATCCTATTAATGTTTGCAGCAAAGTATGCTCGCCCTCTGTAATTTACTTAATCTTTAGGTAAACAAGAATTTCTAATGTACACAGTTTCTTATTAGATTTCTTTCTTTTTTCACTTTTCTTCCTTTTTATATTTCTTTATTGTTGACTGTTCTGCTCCTATCCAATTCTCCTGAACTTTCTATCCATGCTACTGCTGTGTCCTTTAATGCCACTGCTTACCAATATTGTCATTGGCTTCTCTCTATATATAGGCCGTAAAACTTCCATTTGAGTCTTTCTATGACTTGCTTTTGCATTGTTCATTTGAAAAATAGAAAAAGCTATTTGTTTGTATTTAGAAAATCCCATCATTCTGATTTGACGATACAAGTTTCCAGGCTGTATCATCTGAAAGGTACTTGTTACAAGGGAGAAAACAGACTGTTTCTGTAACATGCCCATTAGCCTTCATGATAAAGCACCTGCCACTTATCAAGAACCCCAGTTAAAATCAGGGACCCTGCAAAACCACTATTTCTATAATTCCACTTTTAATTCTTCATAATGGCTGGGTAATTAAACATGTGTTATGTCACAAAAAGATTTTGAGAAACATCGAATAATTTCTAAAGAAACATCCTTTTCCTTTTATTTTTAACTCACCATGAATGAATGAGTATAGTTCAAAAAGTTCTGAGCATATTTTTAAGAGTGTAAACTGGGCCAGCATTTCCTGGAATTGATCTTGATTGGAGGCATCTGGTTTATAATCTCAGCATTGCAAAGAGGCTCTGAGACTCCAACTTGAGCTGGCAAATGAGTTTCAGTGAGTTGTCTCTGGAAAAACCTTCCTGTTGAGACAGCAAATTCTACAGGTTCTTTTGAAATTGAGTTACTTTGTGAAAGTGGGCACTGACATGCTTCCAGATTTTCTGAACTTGAAAATTCTAAGAACATGAAAGGCAAGCTGTAATAATTTTTGTCTATAGTCTCTGAAAATTGGTAAGACTCACTGTAAAATCCAGAAGTTTTCTACAATAATTAATGGATTTTGGAACATCACGGTATCGTACCTTATTTAAAAAATGGTCTAATTAAT
The DNA here is from genome assembly GCF_027409185.1 of Cynocephalus volans. Classification (NCBI taxonomy): domain Eukaryota; kingdom Metazoa; phylum Chordata; class Mammalia; order Dermoptera; family Cynocephalidae; genus Cynocephalus; species Cynocephalus volans. The sequence goes on along the minus strand of NC_084460.1, from coordinate 98,053,723 downwards.
CATTTTCATAAAATTGGCAGGTAGTGTTTATTCCAAGAAAAGTCTCTTCTGCTCATTGCACACATATTTTTCATTGTTCAGATGCATCATCTTTGTAGGCTTTATGGGCTTCAAAAGATAGTAGGACGTGTTCTACTTGATCCATTACAGTTGTGGTCAAGCTTTTTATTTTTATTTTCAGAAGACTACTATATAAAATACATAAAAATGAAGTTGCTCAAGTTGAAGAAAAGGAGGAATGTCTTGGGCCCCATCCGCTCATCCTCCCTTTATTGCTTGCTCCAACCCCAGAGGAAACTCAGCATAACACCTAATACCCTGTAATGCTCAGATTGAAAATCTCCAGCCAAGGCAATAAGTCTCAGCACAGAGCCCTGGATGTAACCTCAATGTTCAGTCTCTTGTAAATATGTAATTGCAGCCACAGTATTTCATAATCTTAACATTTGAGGTTTTTAAAAAATACACGAATATTTACATGTTTAGGAAGTATTTTTACATGTTTGACATGCTCTCAGTATTTTTCCTATTTATTTATCATTTTATATCACAGAAGTAGTACATATAAATGTAAAAAATCAGATTAGATTATAGCAAATACAGAGAATAAAATAACAACTATTATTTGCAGAACCCTTTGTAGATGCTGCCAAGCTTTATTCTAAATGTCTTTATATGTAATAACGCATTTAAGTTTCTTAACAGCTCTATGAGATTGTTATTATTCCTATTCTACAGATGACAGACCAAGGAAGAGAGGGGCAAACAACTTGCTCAGTGTTACATAGCTAAAAAATTATTTGTTTCTGAATTTTTCTGTGTGCACATGGATAGCCTCATACCATATTTTTTTTCTCACTTAATGACATTTTCCATGTTATTAAATGTGCTGGTAAATGGTGAATTCATATATACACAGACAAGCTCCATTCAAGAGTCATTCAAATAGGAATCAACACATATATTCATTCTCTCTCTCTCTCTCTCTGCATCTCTCTCTTCATCTCCATTTAAATCTCTGTCTCTGTTTCTGTCTCCATCTCCATCTCTCTCTCTCTCTTTCTTTTTGTCAACTCCCTTGGGAGTTAGGTGAGGATATCAAAAGGGAAAAAGCCACTCCTATTTCAGCCAGAACGATTTAAATTTTACCTACTTCAAATTAGGGTTCTATGTAAGACTTATTTTAAAGGAAAGGTTTTACAGATTTAAAAGTTCAAAATTTAGTTTTAGTCAATAGTCAAAACATGAGCAATTTATCAGATTGCTTCCCAGCATAAATGAATGAATAAAATTTTATAACCATATAATATGAGATGCCAAAAGAATGTTATCTCAGCAACAAGCACTATATTTTAATTCCTGTGGTTGATTAAGACTTGCATATAAGCTAACAAAGACGTACTCTTAACCTGGCACCTTCTCTCTCTCTCTTGCTTCCTCTCGCCATGTGATCTGCTCGTACCCGCAGGCTGCCTGCCGCTTTCCGCCATGAGTAGAAGCAGCCTGAGGCCCGTGCCAGATGCAGCTGTCCCAGAATCATAAGCTAAAGAAACTTATCTTCTTTATAAATTACCCAGTTTCAGGTATTCTGTTATAGCAACACAAAATGGACTAAAACACTTATTTCAAAGGAAAAGTTTTACAGATTTAAAAAAAAAATGTCCAAAATTTAGTTTTAGTCAATAGAGAAAACATGAGCAATTTATCAGATTGCTTTAAGAAGTACTCTTAACCAAATATAGCAGTGGTCTGTTAGATTAGAAGGCTCAATAAAATTGGAGATTGTCATTAACTGAAAGTAATGCCAAGAGACTTCACTGCTGAGAGGAAAGTTTGATGAAAGAAACTGAAAAGGCAAAGTCAAGGGAGTTGGCGTGTGTGCTACATAGAAGGTGCCATGATAACAAGTCCATAAAAGTCAGAAAGGAACAACTAATCATTTAGTGTCAAAACAAGATTCTTATTTTGAAACATTGGGAAAGAAGCAAAACGTGGCTATAAATTTTTAAGCAATTAGGTTAGTATAAAAGGATAACATGATCCTATAAAGCAAATAATCAAACTAGTGACTGTACTAAAAATCATAAAATTCATAATAAAAAAGATATGGCTAGAAAAAAAATCAGTCCAAATGAATGTATCAAATTCCATTTTAAAAATTCTAATAAAAATGCTTTCTTCACAAAATTTGAATAGTTTTTCTTTTTTTTTAAGTTACAGGGTAGAGAAGATGAGATATTTTATTTTTCAGCATTTAGATTTAATGATATCCAATTAATATATGTTTGGAAACCAAATGCCCATTAATAAAGAAATAAAGTGACATAGACAAGTTTACATTCATTAAAATGTACCAAGGACTAAATGTACCAAGTTTTATATATTTACCACAGGGAACTGTTTCTTGAAATTTCATTGTGAAAAATTATGACTAAAGTATAGTGATTTAAAAATGTTTTTGATGGAACACCGCTTCTGAGTGACTTTAAAAAGTCACTTTACTTTCAGCTAATGGGTAAATTATTGAATACTTTTATATCTGCTGCTAATAATATTCCATTGTCAATTCACTTAGAGTTGTTTTAATCCCATAATTCACTTTCTATAACTTTCAATCACTCAATGTACTTGTCATTGGAAGTCACCCAAGACTTAACACATGAATTATAAATATTCCTATCATAGTCTTTATCCTAGAAGTCTAAAAGCATAAAGCAAAGAGAGGGTAAAAAAAAAATCACTTTAAATAGTTTGTTGAGTTTTTTGGTAAGGAACAAATTTTACTAACTTGATATCCATAATTATGGAAAATAAAATTTTCAGATGTGCTGTGTATTCAACAGATGAGGTCATCTAGTGATTTGACTTGTACATCACTTAAAATAACAATTAACAACACCGGACAAGAGTGTGTACATGGCTTATAGAACATCTACTCACCAATATCAATAAAACTCAAACTGCAAATCTTTTTCATTGGGTGTAGAATAGTTTTGTTTTTATAGATTGATGCCTAAAGAAACATTGTTTTGGAAATTTTTACTCAACAGTAAGTAGAGTGATTTGAACTGGATTTATGATGTTTTTCAGAAAAAAATTACATTGCAATAAGATATGATGAGCTAGCATACAATAAATAGTGTGATATGTAATGAGGAGACTTTGAATGAAATTTGAATAACAATGACAGTTTTCCTTTTATTTTAATGATTTGAGAAGCAAGTCTGTATACTGAGGGACTAGGATCTAATCTCAAAAGAGGACCAATATACCTGAATAGATGAAGAGTCTTTTTACCAATAATCTTTTTCTCCATAGTTTGTGACTACGTATTCACCTCCAGGATTTCTGATTTCTAAATATTATAGCAGTATATATGCCATGCCCCATATTTTGACAAATGTAATGTCAGCTAAAAATAATAGAGCAGATTAAAGTATTAGAAATATAAATTATAACATGAAAAGAAGTGAGAGGCAGAAGAAGAAATTTAACATTATAGCCCTTGTCCTCATATTTTTTTAAACTACAGTAAGTTTTAAAAGTGTTGCTTTGTGTTGCTTTGCCCCCCATGGATTTATCACCCTACTTCCCATGGGTGACAGAGACACAAAGGATTACTCAAAGCCCATCTCTTCTGAGCAGTGAGAAGCACTGAGGTGGTTAACTTCCCTGGGAATGCTCCAGCGAGAGGCAACCCTTCCTCAGGAAATTAACCCTGAATTGGGGTTCTCTTCCTGCATTTATTTACCAGACCAGGAAGTTACATGAAGAGAACATAGGTGGGGTTATAGTTTAACAATATAGGCTGGTAACTTTCAGTGAAACAAGTCAGATGACTTTACATTAGACAATTAAGTGATCTTACAGCAATTTCTCAGTATCTTTACATAACAATCAGTAACTAGTCTGTCCTTGAGCTGTGCCACAAATCTTTATCTTACACCAGAGACTTTACAGCCTGAGGAAAATTTCCAGTCTTCCACAAGGTCAATATTTGAAACTGCAAGGCTTTGCAAAACCAGGCCCTGTGAAGTACATATGCTTTATACTATATTCCACATAAAAGATAGAAAATTAAAAAAGAATCCATGAAAGGTTATTATGGCCAATGAAACTGTATTCTTTAACATACAATTAAAAACTGGAGATAAATTACATAACATAATTAATAACAAGAGAACTCGATAATTTTGAAAACTATTGCTCATAGTTTTATTTTAACCTGTCAAAAGATGACTGACACAGATGTAGTTTTTTATTAAATTGTATATTAATACATTGGAATAATTGGAACAATTATTAAAGCACTGGAATAATTTAAATAGTTTACCTTGTTTAATATATAGTCATACTATAAAAAGTACATATATGTAACTCAGTATCATGCTGAGTATATTTCATTTAACAAAATAAAGTAAAACATCATGATCCTTGATCTTCATCTATTTCTAAAACAAAATCAATACCACCATCATCACTACATTTGCCAAAATCATTGCAAATGATGTGAGTATGGAAAGACTTATCAATAATCTAAACAGATTTATTACAGAAATATAAATATGTACCTAAGTTACTTTTATGCATTTATTCAGTGCATGAATTGGGAATAGTGCTAAAAGTTAAAGAAAAGTTATAAATTCTGAATATAAAGGTCAACATCAAGGACCTGAACTGCTAAGTACATGTCCGTGACACTATTGCACCATCGACAAAATCTTCCAACTTTAAGCTAAAAGAAAAATTTCAGATATGAATTTATCATCTTATTGGTAGTCAAGAGCAGCTCTGAAGAATATCTGAAGAACAAACTAGCACTGGTTGCTGGGAAAGAAAGCTGTAGCTACAGATGGAGTGTGAATGATTTTTAAAACTCACTCAAAGATGGATACTAAAAGGATATACATGAGGTAAAGATGGAAGCTTTTACTACTATTCACAATATTTCACAGTTAAATCAGCTTAGAATTTAGTAACATTATGGCATTCATGAGCTCAACGTCTTAAAGAGAAGACAGTATTCAAAAATTATCTCTGGTATTTAAAATGAATCCTTCTCCCAAGACATTATCTAAGATTAAGTAATTGATTTTACTATAGTTTTCAGATTTCTTGTCTGTGAAATTGAGACAACAGTATCATCTACCTTATAGGGTAGTTATGAGGATTAAATTGTAGAGTACATATAAAACACCTAGAACGGGACTCATCACTCCCTCACCTATTACCATGGTTTTCTCCCCAGATCATTGCAAAAACTGCTTGCCTGTTCTCCATACTTCCACCATGTTCCTCATGGTCTAGACTCCTCTAAATCTACCTCATTTTTTATCATTCTGCACCATCTCCCACCCCAACCCCAACACACTCTGTTCCAGCCACGCTGGCTCCCTTGTCTACCTCTTCACTTGTTCTCTCTGCCTGGATATCTTGCCTAGATATACACATGGTTTGCTCTCTCACTTCCTTTAATTCTCAGCAGTGACCACCTTATTTGAAAGCCCTTCCAAGACCAAGCGAGTACCTCTTCTATTCCCCAGCCTTTCCTAGCTCCCTAATCTAGTTTTAATTTTCCTCTATAACATTTATCATTGTTTGGCATACTGTGAATCAAATTATTATTATTTTTTATTTTATATCTTCCTTGTGTTACATATCGTCTGTCTGGCCCTCCAGAGACACCCCAACCTTCTCTATCCTGCTTTTTGCCCAGGAGACTTATCTGTATTGACTACAGAAGGTATTCTCTTGTCCTCTGGCATCTAGTAGGTTTCCCTAATGTGGGACTCCAATGTACAAAGGAGGCAGGGAGAAGAGTGAAGTACGGTTATTTATTCTCCTGGATCATTTCAAGCTGGCTGGTTGTGGTCACTTCAGGCTAGTTGTTTTCCTTTACTGAAGGCTACTTCTTATCTCAAGGGTGGTCTCTTCTACATCTGTGCTATTAAAGTGTGGTCCAAGCAACCCCAGCATTGGCATCATCTGGGAGGTGAGCAGAAAAACAAACCCTCAGGACCTGATTCAGACTTACCAGTTCAAACTCTGTGTTTTAACATGAGTTCCATGGATTCATAGGCCTGTTTGAGAATCAATGCTTTTCTGGGTTCCAGTAATTGCTCCCTATCTTTGGGCTTAAGGATAATGGCAGTCCCAATTCCACAAAAGCTAATTAGTGCCACTATCCCTGTCTTCCTTTACATCTTGCTGACACCTTTGTAAATAGTTTCTTTTTAATAAAATCCCTCTCAAATCATCTTAACTCTTTACCTGTTTCTTGGGATTCTGACTGATCCACTGGACTATCACCTCCAAGGTGAGGAAGAGATTTTGTCTGTTAAGTTTATTGCTTTACCTCTAGGCCCTAAAACAGTTTTTTGCCAATAGTGAGGCACTCAATATTTTTTAACTGACTGAACAATGCCTGGTAGAAAAAGTTAGCTTGTATTATCATTACTATTATTATTTCTGTTATTATTGTTATATCACCTCTTGCTCTGATGTTTTCTTAAGAAACAATGAATCCTGATGTAGCCAAAACATAAAACAATCCAAAGTTGATCATCTCCTCTGCCTTTCTCAGTAGTGTAATGGTTTTTGGAACAAATGAAGAAGTCTTTCTGAAAAAGTGACATTTAAGTTGAATCCTAAAAATTGAGTAGGAGTTGTCCAGGTAAAGACAGGAGTGTTCTTCAAGCACAGGAAACACTTCGAAGTATTCAGAAGGCTTGGAAATCGGCAGGATCTTCATATATTTGAAAAACTGATAGAATCTGGATTTTCTTAGAGCATAAAGAACGATGGAGAGTTTGGCACAAAATAACCTCAGACAGGAAAGCAGAAAGCAGATTTTCTTAGAACTTATAGGTCATGTAAAGGATTTTGAATTTTGTTTTAAATAAGAGAATCTAGTGAGGTATTTCATGCAGAGAATTGATATGATCTAATTTAATGCTTTTAAAACATGAATATAATTGTTGGTTAGAGGTTTATTGCAGAAGGATCAAGAATAAAATCAAGGAAATCAATGAAAAAGATATTTCAGTGATCAAAGCTAAGAGAAGATAAGGACTTGGACTGAGTTGGTAATAGAGGTAAAAAGTGAGTTTTAGTTTACATTTAACCAAACTTGGTAATAGGTAGAATTGGGAAGGTGAGAGCAAATTGAGGATGACCCTAAGGTTTCTGACACAGGCCACCAAATGGCATGTGTGTCATTCACCGGGACGCAGAGGGCTGCTGGAGGAATAGTTTTAGAGAAGAAGCTCAAGAGTTCTCTATTTGTCATATTACTATTGAGGTGCCAGGACACATCCAAGTAGAGATGTGAAAAATAAGGGTGGGTTATAACTATAAATTTGTCAGTTATAAGCATATAAATAATATTCAAATAAACAACAAATAATATTCAAAAGGAAGAGTGATTTTCTTAAGGAGAGACTAGAGAAGGCAAATAGAATCAGGATAAATTCCTAAATAAGTAATATTTAAAAATCAGAGACAAGTGAATACAATAGGATTTAAACAGAGATAGGAGGGAAATAAGGAGAATGTGGTGTTACAGAATCTAAGAGAGAAAAAACAGATCAGCTACATGAGAGTTACCGTAGACTTTTCCTGTCAATAATAGAAACCAAAAGAAAATGGAATAGTATCTTCAAGAACTGAGGGAAAATTACTATAAATCTAGAATTCTATACTTGCAAAACTATAATTCAATATTAAGGTGAAAATAAGAACAGTATCATGCAAACAATAAAAACGAGAGTGTATTATTATTAATAGATATTCATTGTGCTTTAGGAAATGCCAAAAGCTATGGTGAGCAAGCTTTTGGGTAGAGCTGAACAATTACTGGATGTATAGAATATAAAAAGTAATAATTATAATTACTTTTTAAAGAGATTAGAAAAATAAAGCCAGTTGAGCTAAATGGTAGACAATGGTGCATATTAAGTGAAACATGAGTGTGTGGAGATAGGGCATTGTGAGGTCCTTATATTGTTTCGGAGTAGGGTAGAGATGTTGTTGAATTTCATACCATATTAAGCCAAATATGCATGCTAAAAATTTAAAGGCAAGTACTAAACAAATAGGATTAGATTATAAAATTTCCTTACAAAAAGAGGGAGAGAGAATAATAATGATTATATCAATCTAAGAGAAAGCAAACAGTAGGCAAAAATCATGAAGAGTAGAAAGCACAAGTTAAATTGGTAAAAATAAATCTAATAGATCAGAAATAATAGTAAATTTAAAAGGAGTTAATTTGCCTTTTAAAAGAGGTTATCACACTTGATTGTTTATGTATACACATTAGATTAGATTAATATATATTATAAAAAGATTACACACGTATCTTACAAAAATATAAATAGTATATACTATTTATGAAAACACACCTAAAATTTAAGGATAAATAAAAGTTGAAATTAAAGTAAAATTTCATCTCAGTATAACTGCAGATGGCACCATGGGCAAAGCTTGAAGCCCCCGACATTCAAGCCATACAGAAAATTAAAAGTGAATGAAGGAATGAATGAATGAACAAAATAAATTTTGCTTGATACATATAATATCTAGAACACTTGGATTAAACACAGCAAATATTTTTTAAATGATATCTTAGCTCAAAAGAAATGGAAATCTCTAAGAGCTAAAAACAAAGAAGGTTTTGGAAGCCAATGTGAATTGACACTGAATTTGTGGCTGATTCTGATAATCCAGAACCTTGATTCTTACAGTTGCATGAGGAACAAGGGACAAGTCCTTGGGACATATAAGGCATGGATTTTATACTTTATATATCCAACTAAATCCTTGACCTTCAAAATGTTAAATGTCAAGGAGAAAGCAGAGGTAGAATGTGTGTATTTGCTTAACTGTAACAGACATCAGATCTTATATAAACCAGGGAGAAGACATTCAGCTAAAATTTTTAATGAATGGCTAAAAGCTGAATGTGACCTAGCTTGAGAGTTTATAACCACTGGAAGCCACATACACAAGGGCACTTGTAGTTGCTTGCAGGTTTGTCATTAGGGCCTCACTGGGCACTCACGAGAAGGATTGAGCACATGGTGGGAAACCTAAGAATTCATCCCTGCAGGCCTGGGGAAGGGGACACCAGTCACTACAGTAATGGCAAGAAGGCTGTTGTAGACTACAGTTTGTGTTCCCCAAATTCATGTGTTGGAACCGTAACCCTCAGTGCAATGGTATTATGAGGTAGGGTCTTTGGGAGGTAATTAGTTCATTACGGTAGAGACCTCATGATGGAATTAGCATTCCTAAAAGAAAAGATGCTAGAGAGCTTTCTTTCTCTCTCTCTCTGCTCTTTTCACCATGTGATGGCACAATGAAAAGAAAGACGTCTGCAAACTGGAAAAAATGCCCTTACCAGACACAAGAGAAGACCCCTGATATCCAGGACACAGCATCAGCCTAATACTAAGGCTAAATGAGAACACAGAACACCCTACTTCCCATCGCTAGGCTAGAAAGTATAGAGTAATGATAACCACAGTGTACTGTTGGGAGAGAGGCAAGAGCATAGGGACAGACTCTCTGAGGTTTAGGCACAAAAGAAAGACTTTAATTTGAAAGTAGGATCATATATTGAGAAAAGCCCTCTGGCAAAGCAGTCAGCACCCTAAGCACAAGATAATTTTAGAATCGAGACTATGGTGCACTGAGAGCAACCATAGTAGTAGAAAAAAACAAACCTAGTTCAAGCTCTAATTAGATTGATTCAACTTCTCATACTAGAAGCGTAGCCAGGAAGGGGGGAGAGAAGGAAGGAAAGAAGGAAGGAAAGAATTTAATGGCTTGTCCTTAGCCCTTTTCTGGACACTATTTTCATTAGTGACTAAGATTAAGAAACTGAAAGGACGTCTATAAAATTTTCAGATGGCATAAATTTTACCGAACCAGGAACTAATATCACTGATGTCAGGAGCAAAATTCAAAATGATCTGGGTCATTTAAAAATAAACAGCCTATGTTGCAGATTTTAAAAAATCGGTTTTACAAATATAATCATGGCTTGAATTTGACCAAGCAGAAAAAGTCTGAATATTTTAACTAACCACACACTAAATGTGACATGACAATATGATGGAGCTACAAAAGTTGTACATAAAATTTTATATTAAATCAATAGAAGGCATTGTTTCCAAGTAATAACTGTATTTTCACTGAATTGTGCCTTAGCCAGGTAGTCTCTCAAATTCATCTACAGTTATGAGCATGTGTGAGAATCATTACCATATTGAAGGGTGCCTAGAGTATCTGGTTGATCTAGAAAACACAGGGGTGTGAAGAATATGAAACAAAATCAATATGTTTAAAGGGTAAAATAATACTAGTAAGAGATTCAATAAGTTCATTCAAATACAAAGGACTTCCATGTGGAAAGTAGAATAATTATTCTGTGTAATACCAGATGAGGTCAGGCAACAACCAGTTCTATGAAGTTACAATAGTTTGGTTGAACATAAGAAGGAACTTAATGACCAATGATGCAACAGATTTTGAAAAGCATTCCCTTTTATTGGAAACATTTAAGTGATATTTAGAGTGCAATCTTTCAGGACATGTAGAAGAAATTCCTCACTGAATCAGAGATTAGGCTAAATGACTTTCAAGTACATTCACAAAAATTTCTTATAGTACATTATCCAGCACTGTGAACAAAGGGTCTAAAGTCTCTCCCCACTTGAAAGCTGACAAGTCAGCCTGACGTAGTTTTACAGATGCTGGTAGAAGACATGAGCCACCAAGGTCAGAGACAAAAATCAGTTTATTACTCATAGTAATAGCACCGAGTCGAGTATCAGTCTTTTCTCGTATGGTTTCTTGAACCACAATTCCCAGATGGTGATGCAAGGAAGGCCAGGTGACACTTCCACATGCAGTAGGTTGCACTACAGTAGAGGATCTTGAGCTTAGAGAATGTGAATCTTTTACAATGGGCTGTAAGCATGCCTGTCTTGTGCTCTAGAGGGAAGCATGGTCCCCATCTTGCAAGGCTGTGAGCAGACTTGCCTTTCCTTCCAAGGCTATTTGCCAAACAACCATCTTAGAAAAGAGTCTGGAGCAGAGGCCAGTCAGTGCCTTCATCACAAGACATACAAAAATGCAGAAGATACATAAAGAATTGTCTCCCTACATAGACAGCTTTTGTTCAGATAAGTAAGCATTATTCGTTATATTTATGCATTAGTGAATAAAAATGTTCATAACCCGCAAAAAATTAAGATATCGTGAGAAAATGATAGGATGTCTAATATGTAGAGAGAGTCGTTACATTACTATTTAATTTCTGTCCTAGGAATCATTTAATACATCTTATAAAATACTTATGAGGTTAAATCAAAGTAATGATAACTCACAGGGAACAAATAAAAATAATCGGACTACATCAAAATCAAAAACTTCTGTGCATCAAAGAACACTATCAATAGAGTGAAAAGGCAGCCCACAGGATGGGAGAAAATATTTACAAACCATGTAACTGATAAGGGTTTAATAGGCAGAGTATGTAAGAAACTCCTGTGACTTAACAACAACAGCAAAAGAACCTATTTAAAAAATGGGCAAAGAACTTTAATAGTCATTTCTTCAATGATGTACAAATGGCCAATAAGCACATGAAAAGATGTTCAACATCACTAATTATTAGGAAATTCAAATAGAAACTACCATGAGATACCACCTTATGCCCATTGGAATAGCTACTATCAGAAAATCAGAAAACAAGTGTTGGAAAGAATGTGGATAAAGTGGAACCCTTTGTGCACTGTTTGTGGAAATGTAAAATGGTTCAGCAGCTATGGAAAAAAGTACAACAATTTCTCAAAAAGTTAAAAATAGAATTATCATGTGATCCAGCAATTCCACTTCTGAGTATATACCTAAAAGAATTAAAAGCAGAGTTTCAAAGAAATATTTGTATCTCTATGTTCATAGTAGCATTACTAACAATTGTCAGAAGATTGAGGCACCCAAGTGTCCAGTGATGGATGAAACAATCTAATGCAAAAATGGGCAAAGGACTTGAACAGACATTTCTCCAAAGAAAATACACAAATGGCCATAAGCACATCAAAAGATGTTCAACATAATTAATCATCATGGAAATGCAAGTCAAAACTGCAATGAGATACCCCCTCACGTCCATTAGAATGGCAACTAAAAAAAAAAAAGACTAAGAAACACCCAGAAATTAACAAGTGTTGGTGAGGATATGGAGAAATTAGAACCCTTGTGCTCCGTTGATGGGAATGTAAAATGGTACAGCTGCTGTGGAAAAGAGTGTGGTGGTTGCTCAAAAAATTAAAAATAGAATTACCATATGATGTAGCAATTCCACTAATGGATGGAACTCAAAAGAATTAATAGCAGGGTCTCAAACAAATATCTGTACACCCATGTTCATAGCAATGTTACTCACAATAGTTAAAATATTGATGAAATCCAAGTGTCTGTTGATGTATCAATGGATAAGCATAATGTGGTATATACATACAATAGAATATTATTCAGCTTTGAAAAGGAGGGAAATTATGAAATAATGCTACAACATAGATGAACCTGGAGGACATTATGCTAAATGAAATAAGCCAGTCACAAAAAAGAGAAATACTTTATAAGTCCACTTATGTGGGGTACTTAGAGTAGTCAAAATCATAGAGACAGACAGTGGAATGGTGGTTGCCAGCGGCTGAAGCACGGGATTTGGGGACATTATGGGGAGGAGAACAGGTTGGGGAGTTATTGTTTAACGGGTATAGAGTTTCAGTTTTGCAAGATGGAAAGAGTCCTGCAGATGGATGGTGGTGACGGCTGCACAACAATAAGAATCCTACTGAATGCACACTTAAAAATGCTAAGATAATAAATTTTATGTTATGTGTATGAGTGTTTCACCACAGTAAAAAATATTTTAAAAATCAAGCAATGCAACTCACCATGTCAATAATCTAAAGAAAAAGAATGTTATCGTGTAAATAAATGTGGGAAAAGCATTTGACAAAATTCAAAATAAATGTTTGATTAACACTCTCAGCAAACTAGGAATAGAAGGAGATTCCTAGACTCGGGTAAATGGCATCTACCAAAAATCATACAGCTAACATTATTTGCAATGATGAAATATTAAATGGTCTCTCCCTAAGATTGAGAAAAAGGGCAAGGATGCCTGCTCTCACTATTCATATGCAACTATATACTGGAGGCCATAGGCAGAGCAACACTCTTGGACAACAATTAAAAGACGCATCACTACAAGAGAATAATTATTAATAAAAATCATTGATCTCAAAAAAAGACAGAATGAGGGAAGCTTGTCTGTAGATAGGAGCGGAGACAGTGGTGGGCAGCAGGCAGAAGATGATGAGTAAAGATGATGATTTGTTTTTGTTCCTTTTTTGTTTTAAAAATAGAAGGCACTAAAGTTTGTTTTAAACCTAGAAGACGCTATAGTTTGTTTTCATATTGGTGGTAAAAATTCAATATAAAAAAGTAGTTAATGAGGAGAGGGAATCAGAGTAGAGTTCCTTGAGCAGGTGGGAGAAAATGCAATCCTGTGCACAAGGAAGGATTAGTATTTGATAATGAGAAAGGCTCTTCCTCAGAGCCTACTTACCCATTAAAAACAGTAAGAACAGTTTTAGAGGTCTCTGAATGATTTTAGGGTCTGCAAAAATGTTTTCATTAATTTTAAAATCAGAAAATCATAATGTTATACTCTTTCTCCATGGAATCCAAACAAAACCAGTATGGAAAAAGATCCAGGTTAGGTGGTAGATTTGGTGGTGGGAATATGAGAGATCTCACATCTAGCCACTTTTATATTCTCTATAACATATGAGTTTATCTGTGGTAAGTAATGATTTGGTACCTGAGCAAGAGATTGATAATATCAGAAAAGTAAAAAATATACAGCAGAAATTTCTGAGAATAGAGTAGTGAGCATAAAAGAGCATACAGAATGCTCAGAGTTGAATGCTCATTTGAGATCAGAGATCATGCCTATACACTCATACAGCAATACCTTTCTGGTAGGCTGCATGATTTACACTCGAAAAAAATAAGTTACCTGGTTTATGTAGTTTCTGTGTTGTACTAGTCAGTTGCCACCCAAGAAAAGAGAAGACAGGACAAAAGTAAATGTCTTGCTCTCTCCCCTTGGCCTTGGTATCTCTTTGTTTCTCTCTCTCTCATACATGCATATATCCCCCTAAATGAAAGAGATTTTTACTTTAAACTTTAGGATTATTTAAAATTTTTACAATGGGCATTTCTCAAAGAGGTAAAACATAAAAAATGTGGCTCCATATTTGGTTTACAGAATCATAAAGAACATGAGATTGGGAAGGAATTGGGCAAAATTCCTAGCTATTCCACTACCACCTGTGCAACCCTGGGCAAGATGCTTAACCTCTCTGAACCTTCATTTTCCTTATCTGCAGAAGTAAAAAATAGTATCTAACTTGTAATGATTTTGATGAAGACTTATTTAAATAATGTACAAAGAAGAGTTTAGTGCCTGAATACATGTGTATATATATATAAGGCTACTTTTAAAAGTTCATGGAAAGGTTTGTATTATCTTTTAATTCTATTTTTTCACAACCTTTCGAGAACTACCATTTTATATATATATATAGACACACACACTATATATATGTATATATACTTATAAACTATATATGTATAGTACCTGTATACATATATGCATAGTACCTGTATACAATTGTTGCCATTATGTATTTAAGGAAAAATTCCTATCAATAAAAGTTATTAACAAAAATTAAACCAAAATCAAATTGTAACATATTGTCAAAACTTTTTGATGTAGTCTCAAAAGTAACCAGAAAGATGCACATGCAGCTCTTTAAAAAAAAAAATGCACCAAGAAAGTTATGTCCTTGGGAAATCATTCACTCATTCTTTCACCTAATTGTTCATTTGTCTATTGCATAAATATTTATCTAACACATGTTCTATGCTCAGGACTTTACTGAGTGCTGGGAGGCAGGGGCAAATAGCACAGGCTTCTGAAGCCCTTTGTATCCCTCTGTCATTTTTTGACTTGGCACTGAGTTTAGCTCCACATGACTCTTCAAGTTTCACATGAAGAGAACAAGCAATCAACCCAGCTTCACTTCTCAACTGCCCTTTCTTTAAGGAACTATCTTGGTTGTTCTGAGGACAGATAACTGCTAACTCACAATAGACTTGTCTGCATGACTTATTTTCCTTTCCTACAGTATCTGACATTTGCCATACATTTCTTCAAAATTAAGCCCTGCCTTCTGACTCTCTATGTCCCCACCTGTGGTGGGAATATGATAAATATATTCCTGAGTTAAGTTGATAATAGGTACCATCATATCTGAGCTATCTCAGCCTAGCTGTCCATAGAAATTCCTCCACTAAGTTATGATTCAATATTATGAACTGGGTTGTTATCAAAGGCTGATATAAGAAATGGCCATTTAAAAAATGTTGCTCTATTTTCTGTAAAATGTAAGTTAAAGACATTATCTGTTATTGTTACTCAACATCTACACAATAAATTTCCTCTAGAACTTAGGGACAAGGAAGTATTTGTCTCACTAGATAAACTTTTATGTTTTCTCTAATCTGACAAAAGTGGTATAGCACAATAGCTAAGATGAAAGCTTTAGAGTCAGATAAATTTGGATTTGAGGCTTAGTCCCAACTTTTTCTGACTAGGGGAATTATTTAACTTTTTAAAGTGTTAGTTTTCTCATTTATAAGAAGGAGATCTCGTTTTTGTTGTTGTTGTTTTGAGAATTCGCTGAGATAATACATGTAATGCACTTTACAATACCTTGTATATAGTGAACTCAATATTATCTTTTATGTTTACTATGATAAATACATAACCCTAATACCTTTTCTCTCCTGCCCTAATCTTCCTATCTATCTTTTCTGCTGAACTGCAATTGTAATCTTGCCCGAAGTTTCCGGTATAATAACTAAAAAAAATTTTTCTAACTCTTTTAAATGATTTCTTATTTACATACGTCTTTTTAAATAAACTAAATATTAAGGACACCTTAAATGTTTTTGTATTTTTATGGGTGTAAAAATATTAAAGAACAGAAAATACTGAAAGAGATTCTATTATGTATAAAAAAATTTTAATGTAATTAAAATGGCATTTTAAATAATGAAAAATAATTTTATTCATTTAGTAAATGACATGTAAACCAAAAAAAGTTTGATCCCTACTCTGAACTTTATGTGTATATGTGTGTGTGCATGTGCATGTATACACACATGCATGTGTGTGTATACATATATGCATGTGTGTGTGTATATGAATATATATATATAATTTTTTACTCCCCCCCCCAAATGTAAAATAAATCTTGGTTGAATACCTAAAAATCTCAAGAGAGAATTTTTTTAAAAAGAACAATAAAGGAAGGATCAATGCCACGTATAATTAAAAATCTATAGTTTAGCAGTCAAAATTTCTAAAAGCAAATATGAGAAGACTAAACAGACACTGAGAAAATGATTAACAATAAATAAGACAGGTATAGACTCATAATAGTTACTCCAAAATATTTTTTAAAAAACAAAACAAAAGGAATTGTCACCAACCAATAAAAAATAAGAATCTCCAATTGAATCTACAACAGAAAATAGCGCAATGACAACTTCTTTCTACAAAAGAAATAGAGCAAATAGACAAAATATAAACAATGTCAACTTCGATAGCCATAAAATATACAAATTAAATAGAGATACAAGGTTTCAATCACCAAATTGGGAAAGTTTTAAAAATCATTATACCTGCTATGTATAGTGAAATAGATATTCTCATATATTGTTGCTAACTGTTTATATTACTAAAAGTTGTCTGAAAGAAAATGCTGTATTAAGTATCAAAAACTTTAAAAATATTTCTATCTTCAAACCAGTAACTCCTAATTTAATTCCACTTCAATAATTCCACATTAAAGTTTTTATTCTAAGTATATAACCAGATTTTTGTGAAAAGATGTTAATATAGAATTATTATAAGCAATGTAAATTTAAAGACAATAAAATTATCTATCAGTAAAATACAACATGTATATCATCAGCTTGAATATTATTTGGTCCCTAAAAATACAGATATTTAAATATTTAATAATATGAGAAAATATTCATGATATAATATTTGTCTTAGTCCATTTTGTGTTGCTATAACAGAATTATCTGAGACTGGGTAATTTATAAAGAACAGAGGTTTATTTGGCTTATGATTCTGGGAGAGCTGCACCTGTCATGGGCCTCAGGCTGCTTCTACTCATGGCAGAAAGTGGCAGGCAGCTGGCGGGTACAAACAGATCACATGGCGAGAGGAAGAAAGAGGGAGAGAGATGAGATGCCAGGGTCTTTTAAACAACCAGCTCTTGTGGGAACTAATAGAGCGAGAACTCACTCATTAACCCCCCCTCCCCCAGGGAGAGCATCAATCCATTCATGAGCAATCCACCCCCATGACTCAAACAGCTTCCAACACTGCTACATTGGAGATCAAATTTCCACATGAGCTTTGGGGGGACAACACATCCAAACTCTATCAATATTAAGTAAAAACAGAATAAAACACTAAAATTTATCTATACCATGACTCCACTTATAGAAGGATACTTCAAAAAGTTCATAGAAAGATTTGTATTATCTTTTAATTCTATTTTTTTTGTAAACTTTTTGAAGTAACCTCATATATAACAATATATAGCATATCAATACATTTTTATAGTACACATAATATTTAAATGATATATTATATACAAATACATGTAAGTTAAAATATATAAGCATATGTATAATAGTTTTATAAGAGGACTTCTGATCAAAATCAGGACTGGTAGTTAATCAAGTGATAAAAGAAGTTAATTCAAGTGCCAATTCAAAGAAAAGTGGTAAAGATTCTGTTTCTTGTGAAGACAGCAAAACAGGATGCTGGCTCTCTCTCCCCAAATCACCTCTAAAAAAATCTGTGCAAGTGTGAGGGAAAAGTGCATCTCATGGTTTTTAAAAATGAGTTAACTGTGGGAAAAACCAAAGTCATCATGAATTGTATGTGTGACAATGTATGTGACCACAACCTGGTGTAGAGGCAGCCAGAATTTACTTTTCTTCTATATACTGTAAAAAATAATACATATATCGAAGAATGAATAAAACCAACGGTTTAAGTTATTAAAAAGGGAACATCAGATGAACAACACCCAGGTCAAGAAATAGAACGCTGCTAGGATGCCAGAAGCCTGACCACATCTCTTTCCAAGTAAAGCTTCCTACCTGTCTTGCTCATACCATCCATAAGATGTAACCACTATTATAACTTTCACAGTTATCAATCCTTGCTCTTTTGAATAGAATTATCAACTCTATGCCTCCCCAAACACTCAAATTTTTCTTTAATTTTTGAATACATTGTTAAATTACTCTGGTCCATTTTACCCTTGGAAATCGTTTTCAATTATACATATTCAGGAATTATATTGCTTCAGATTTTTTATTCACTCCTATAATTATTAATTCATCTTTTTAAAATAAGATTATAGAAATATGGTTTAAATGCAATAAAATACACCCATTTTAAGTGCACACGTGGGAGGTTTATAAAATCATGTAATTACCACCAAAATTAAGATCTAGAACACTTCCATTACCTTGAAAAAGTTCCTTTGTTCTTTTCCCACTCATTTCCCTCCCCACCCTCATCTCTGGATCCAGAAAACCACTAATTTGCTTTCTGTCAGAATATATTACATTTGATGTTTCTAGTGTTTTATGTAAATGAAGTCATACAGTGTGTACTTTTTTGTATCTGATGTCTTTATCTCAGGACAATATTTCTGAGATAGACCCACATTATTGCATGCATCAGTAGTTTGTTACTTTTTATTGTATTGATACATTGTATAAGTATACTAATTTTTTCATTTATTCACCTGTTGATGGAAATTTATGATATTTCCAATTTTCAGTCACTATAAATAATTCTGCCATAAACATGTGTGTCCCCTCTTTATCCCTGGTAACATACTTTGTTCTGAAGTCACCTTTGTGATGTTAATAAAACAGTCCCCCAATATCCGCAGTTTTAGTTTCTGTGGTTTCAGCTACCTATGGTCAGCTGCAGTCCAAAAATATTATGTGGAAAATTTCAGAAATAACCAATTCATAGGTTTTAATTGTGCACTATTGTGAATCAACCATTTGTCCAGCATATCCACATGACATATGCTACCTTCCCATTAGTCACTTAGTGATACCTTGATTCTCAAATTGACTGTCATAGTATCGCAGTGCTTGTTCAGGTAACTCCTCTTTTACTTAAAAATGGTCCCAAAGCCTCAGAGTAATTATGCTGTCAATTTGTATATGCCAAAGAGAAGTTGCTGTAAAGTGCTTCCTTTAAGTGAAAAGGTGAAAGTTCTTCACTTAATAAGAAAAAACCATATGCTGACATTGCTAAGATGCACAGTAAGAATGATTCTTCTATCCATGCAATTGTGAAGAAAGAAAAAGAAATTTGTGCTGGTTTTGCTGTTGCACCTCAAACTGAAAAAGTTAAAGTCACAGTGAATGATAAGTTTGTAGTTAAGAGAGAAAAGGCATTACATTTTTGATGGAAGACACAAACAGAAATGTATTCTGATTGATGGCAATAGGATTCAGTACTATCTATGGTTCCAAACATCCACAGGGGGTCTTGAATATATCCCCAAGGATAAGGGGGAACTACTGTATAGCTCATTTATCCTTTCTTATGCTTAATATTTTCATAGCATATACTCTTCCATGAGTTCCCTTTTAATGTATATATTTTTATGTATGAAATTAATTTCTCATAGACTACAGATATTTGTGTTCATCTTTGATCCAGTCTGCTAATCTCTGTCTTCTAATTGGTGTGTCAAGACCATTTACATTTAATGTTATCATTAAAATGGTTGAGTTTAAATATAACATCTTGCAATATGTTTTTCATGTGTTCCATGTGTTCTTTGTTCCTCTCCCTTTTTCTCCTGAATTTTTTTGGGTTGAGTATTTTTCAGCATCCCATTTTAACTCTACTATTGGCTATTTAGCTAAGACTCCTTTTTAGTATTTTCTTAGGGTTATTCTTGAGGGCTTTATATATGTATCTTAAGTTTAGCACAATCTGCCTTAAAATAATATAATTTCACATATAATAAAAGATGACTATAACAGTAGATTACCATTTGTCCTCTTGCCCTTTCTGTTATTGTTTTTATACTTTTTACTTCTATATATGTTATGAAGTCTGCAATAAATTGTTTTTGCTTTAAACAGTCAATTAGCTTTTATAAAATTTTACAGCACAAAAAAGTTCTTTCTCATTCCTTTATGTATGTCCAAGTTTCCTTCTGGTATTACAAAGAATTTCTTCTGACATTTCTTGTAGTGAGAGTATGTTGCAGTAAATTCTCAGATACTGTGTTTCCCTGGAGCGGGGGGAGATTAATTCACCTTTATTTTTGAAACATATTTTCTCTGAATAAAAATTCTGTGTGTTTTTCCCCTTCAGCACTTTAAATATGTTATTCCTTAGTTTCTCGATTTGTATAGCTTTTGAGGATAAATCTACAGTCATTCTTATCTTTGGTCCAATGCATGTAATGTACTTTTTTGCATCTGGTTGCTCTAAATTACTTTCTATAGTGCTAGTAGTCTTCAATTTGATAAGGATCTGTTCTGACATGGAATTTGGGAGTGTGGATTCATGGGTGTATTTTGTTTTCATCTGTTTTTAGGCCTAATTTTTGTTTCTTTTTCTTTTCCCTTTCTTATAATCTTTATTCTGTCTGGGATTCTAATTAAGTGTATGTTATATCACTTCATATTTCCCCACAGATCACTGAGGTTCTGATCATTCTTTTGCAGTTTTTTATCTTTCTTCTTTATTTTGAATTGATTGTATTACTATATCTTCAGTTCACTGATATCTTCTTCTGCTGCATCTAATCTGCTTCTAATTACTTCCAATAAAATTTATATCTTTATTATGCTGAGTCTCCTAATCTATGAACACTATATATCTCTCCATTTATTTAGGTCTTTGATTCTTTTGAGCATTTTGTAGTTTTCAGCATATAGATACTTTAGATGTTTGCCTACGTATTTACCTAAGTATATCCTTTTGAGGGAGCTATTGTAAGTAGTATTTTTAAAATTAGTTTACTGTTGTTTATTGCTAGAAAAAAGAATTATAATTGATTTTTGTGTGTTGAACTTGTATCTTGTGACATTGAAAACTAAATTCTTAGTACTAGGAGTGGTGTTGTTTTGCAGAATCTTTGGGATTCTCTATGTAGACCATTGTTATTTGTGAATAGGGAGACTTTTATTTCTTCTTTTCCAATCCTATGCTATTTAATTCTTTTTCTTTTCTTATTACACTGGGTGGGACTTCTTGCATGATGTTGAGTAGGAGTGGTGACAGTGGATATCCTTGCCTTCTGTGAGGATCAAAGCACTAAGTGATCTTAAGAGAAAGCATTCAGTGTTTCATCATTAAGTATTTTGCTAGCTTTATTCTTTTTTCTACATGCCCTTTATGAGGCTCAAAAAGTATCTTTCCATTCTAGTTTTCCAAGAGTGTAATCACAAAGGGATGCTGGATTTTGTCAAATGATTTTTTTTTGCATCAATTAATATAATCATGTAGTTTTCTCTATATAGTGAATTATCTTGATTGATTTTCCAACACTGAATCATCTCTATGGGATAAAACCACTGAGCCTAACACGACTTCTCCGTGAATTTTTTTTTTTCTGCCCAGTGATCCACAATGCCGTAAGAACGGCATCATTTCCTGTTGATTTTTCAGCCTGGAATTTTCTTTGTCAAAATGTGTAATGTACATAGCATAAAGTTGAATTTCAAACCTGCATGAGCATTGGTCTTCAGTTATCATTTCTCAAGGTAAATTTTTTTTCACTTAGACTCCAAGCCAAGATAGAGAAGTTTCCTTGTCTTCTCACTTTGTCAGTGCATTAGATTTTACTAGTCTATTCTTTCACTGAGGGTGAAACCCATCAAAAATTCCATTTTATATGGAAAACTTAGCTTCAAATTTTACATTACCAGGAACCAAGGACTTGTCTCCTATTTCTTCATAGTTAAAATGAAACCCTCTTGTTTTAGGGGTTACAAAATGCTCCCAGGAGTTTTGCAACTCGAGGATCAATTTACTTCTCTGGATTTCAGCTATTTGTATGTCTGTGTGTTTTGTTTTGTTTGTTCCCTAATTTCCAAAGTTCTTACATTTTTTGATGGGTTTACTTTATTTTGTTTTAAATTGGAGAGGTTTTTGTGATATTCATTAAAATATATAGAAAAAATAGGAGCCTATATCACTTTCATATTCATATGAAAACAATAAAATTGATTTATCATTAGTATTTGGGGTTCCATGAATTGCTGTGTCATATCATCTTGCCTTCCATTTTGTTTTGCTTTGACTTATGGCTCTTTTAATAAAGAGTTCATGGGAACTTGCAGATACGTGTGGCAAAAGCAGGTTCCTGCAGCAGTTCCAGGATAGAAGGACAATTCAAAATCACAGCTTACCAGAACAGAGGCAGTACAAGGTCACATCCAACGTAGGTGGCTCTTGTCTTAGAGAGTCGGTTATTAAAACAAACAAAACAAAAAGCTAAAATAAAAACCACACAAAAAAATGTTCCAACCAAAATAATATGGTGAAGAGTTTAGGGGAAATCACAAGAGATTTTGAACTGCATGATGTTTCCTTTTATCCAGAAATGCTCACTGGGACCTGGCAACTCCCATAAATCTGACCTTTCTCTACCTCTTTATTTCTCTAATGTATACTAGTTTTCTATTTCATGTCATTTCCTCAGGGTTCTGCTGTGTGTTAATGAGTTTTAATATGATGGAAAAATACATGCTATTGTGTTTGGGTAGTAAATGATTTACCCAGGAAATATAATGCCTTAACTTAATTAAAACACATGTCTCCAAAAAGCCCTAAAGGAGCAATGTTAATGGTGGGAATTTCAGACATTGTGTCTCTCTCATGGGGATCTAACTTTTGTTGTGAAGGATTGGTATCTTTCAAATTTTACTACCACTGAATGGTTATGCTTCCAGCCTGTAGCCTGAGCATCCAGTTGTTTATAGGATAACATCTTTGTAAAAGTAGAGAAAATTTATCATGCACAATAGCATTTAAATTTTTTTAATTGGGGAACATATTGAAGATAGTGTGGACTACATGAGAGTGACAATAAAATAGTTAAAAATAAAATTTTGAGAGAAGAGGTTTTTATTAAAACTTTATTTAATATTTATGTTTTATTAAAACTGTCTTACACATTAAGATAAGGTCCTTAATTTAGGAAATATATTTTTATTTCTTTTTGTATTTCTAAATTATAGATTAAAAATGTTGAATGAGTGAGACATTTGCATGATTCAAAGTCAAAACTACAGAGAGACAAAATTGAGAATTAACATACTCTGCAATTAGAGAATTTAAACTAGGAAAAAATAGATTTTACCCAATTCTATAGAGGGCATATTAGAGAAAATGGAGACTTCTTAATTATGAAAATAGCCAGAATAACAGAAACATAATTAATAAAATCTATGCATTAATTTTTTTTAAATTGAGTGATCTCAAACTGAGTGACTGGAAATATTTTGTACTTATAATTAAATTGTGCTATAAGTACACAAATACTCAGCTTACACCTGCACAAAAATGCCTTGAGAAGCAGTGAAAACTTACTGAACTGGTCACAAAAAGAAGAAATTGCAAACAGATGGATATACCTGGGCTGTATCAGAAGAGAAACAGTTCTGTCCTTCTCCCCTGAAGAATTTCCACCAGTTCCTCCTCATTTAAGGGGAATTAGAAATTTTAACCTGCATATAATTGAACAGCATAAATATATATATGTAAAACATGTGATATATATATATATAAAACATGTTATATATATATAATGCATACACGTATGTATATATTTGAAGTTGAAAAAAATGGTATTTGTTACAGAAGGATACATGGACATGTGGGTCCCCTCTGACTATTCCAAATCCAAAATAAACTTTCTGGTTTATCTGCACCCTTTCCAGAAGGTGCTCTATTAAAACTAATTTCTTACTGTATGTAGCACATATTACAAGTCATTAGCTATTACATTTTTTGCAGATGATGTCAATGTTTTTAAAATGTACTAAAACACTAAGAATCTATCAATAACTTATATTTGCATATAAAGAAGAACAGAGAAAATCACAGAATTATACAATTTTAGAGCTGGAAAGAACCTTAAAGATAATAGTAACAGCTAAACTCAAATAACACTTACTATGTACAGACACTGTTTTATGTTCTTTAAATATATTAACTTACTTGATCCTTACGAACACAATTAGGTATTATTATAATCATTCCCAGTATATAAAGATGGAAATTGAGGCACAGAAAGTTTGTGACTTGCCCAAGGTCACATTTGAAACTGGCTCCAGAATCTATCTTCTTAACCACAAGTCCAAGGATCATTCTCATGTAAATGAAGGCAGACAGTATCCCAGTAGGGGAAAAAATTGGATTGGAATTACATACAAAATTTATGATCACTGTCATTCATATTCTTAGTTTTTGATTATTGTAATGTGACTATAGTTAAGAAAACTGGAATTGACTGTCCCTATTGATTAGTTGAAGCAATTATATATTTTTCTTTATCTCAAAAAAACCCTATAAAAGTCTATTAACTCAATATGGAATAATAGGGCTGGCTTTTTTTATGGAAAGATAAAGGCTTGGGCCTGCCACTCTTAATCTTCACTGAATGTTTAAAACTTAAAACTATTTTCACTTAACACAAAATGATTTTATTAGAAATAATTGAAGTAATTACCCCCAAATTGATCTATGCTTCCCACTGCTTCAGATTTCTAACTTTTTTTTCTTTTGGGCTTTTAAAGCTTCAAATGTAAAGTGCTTTGAGACTTTTGAAAAAGATGCTTTTAAAAATACACACTGTCAAAGTGTTACCAGTTACTGTAAAGCTGTTATATCAAGCACTGTACATATTAAAATATTGAAGTGACTCATCTTAGATTCCCTATATTTCTTATATGATTTACACTACAGACATAAATGTCTTTAAAGCTTGATAACAAGGGATTGTCACTCTTTCAGTAAAATGACCCTAAATAAATAAGTGAATTTAATTCTCTAGATTTTTATGTATTCCTAATTTGAAGAAAATTTCTCTCCACCCCCTCTCTCTCTTTCTGTCTATTTCTATCTCTCTATCTCTCTCTTTCTCTCTCTCCACTTAAGATTGATAACATGCATGGTGCTCTGGGGGATTAAGTGATGTTAAACTCTGAAAGAATGGTCTTAACCACTGGAACACAGATGCTACCTGGAATTCTTGAAACATAAAACAGGAATTGTAAATCAGTTACTGAGCTTAAACAAAAGTCTTTCTAAATGTGACTATCATTTCTTTAAATTGCTTAGTAAATTTTAACTAGCCTCTATTTTTTGAAAGAGAGAAGATTTGCAATGTTTGAGAAAAAAATATAACATTTGATAATTTACAACATGTATATAAACATGTATTTTTCTTATACTGGTGCATATGTATGAATCACAGGAACCATTTGTGGCAGAGTGTACTAGTTCCTCTCCAATATCCATTGCTTAGCTGCATCCATATTAATAGAATTTTTAGCTGGGCACATGGCCACTCTGAAAAAAACTACATTCCCCTGTCTCTTTTGCAACTAGTTGTGGCATTGTGACTATGTTTAGCTAATGTGGTGAGAAGTAATGTGACGAGATGAGAACATGAGAAGTACTTTGTAAGCGCTTTGGGGAATATTCCTTAAGAGACAATGCAATGGCACCATTTGCTTCCCCTCACTGCTGTTTCTACCCATTGCATGGAGCAGATGCCAACATCCTAAACCATGAGGGCTCACATCAGTTTTCACAAAGCAGGAAAATTTGGAGTGGAAAGCTAACAAATTGGTAACTTGTATGTCTTCAATTGAGTGTGTGGAAGCAAATATCTACCTTTTAGTTGTATATTGAGTATGTGGAAGTAAATACGTTTTAGTTTTTAGTCACTGGACTCTGAAAAAGCATAGCCAGATAGAGAAAATTACACATCACCAAGGAATCTGGACGTTGAACAGGGGGCAGTACCTTGATGAGCTTTGAGGTTATTTTTTTTGTGGAGGGATTGAATATATTTCATGTGTAGAAAAACAACATGCGCAGATATCGGAGTGCAAAAGGGATGGACTATGGTAGTGATAGTTAGTTGTCCCCTATATCTGTCATGCTTTTCTTCCATAATACAATATTCTTAGCTGGACACATGACTGACTGCCCAGAATAGAGTGTATTTTCTGACCTCCATAGCAATCATGCATTGCTGATGGAGGTTAATTTGTCAGACTTAGTTCTGACTAGTGAGCTGGAAGAAGTATGCAACCACTTTCACAAACCTCCTGTGAGGAATAGTGCATTTGAGCCCTTTTTCCTCTTCTTCTTGGTTCCAACCATCATCATTCTTTCCATATTATAGGTCTCAATCTTGGACTGGAGAGCAAAGTCATCTACAGTGGAGTAAAAGATAGATGCCTGAGTCTCTGACGCTGTGGAAAACCATACTAATCTTGGGATACTTATTTGATTTTTCACATGAGAGAAAAGTACACTTCTATATTGCTCAAGCCACTGTTATTCACTTTGTCTGGTTTTTTTGTTGTTGTTGTTATTGTTGTTGTTGCCACAATCGAACTTAAATAGAACATACTATGTCTTTAAGTAATACCTGTAACTCCCAATTATCTACAAATAAACTACCTGATTCTGATTTTCTCTTGTTGTTCATAATGACCTTTTAACCAATTACTTTATAAATGATAATTTGTATGTTAGAAAGTAGTTAATGAGTTGAAAAGTAAATCAGAATATATGTATGAAGCATACTAGAAAGCTAGATTAAAAATTGGGGGATTTTGGGCTTATTGTAGGTAATCCAAGACAAACATATTCTCTGTTTTAGAATAGATAATAGACAGCTACAAGGTGTTTCTTACATGAAGATCCAAATATTTCATAGATGACATACATTTTTATAAAATTCATGTGATTGCATTCTGGTCAATGAAGACATCAGTGGGAGAGACGTGAGACTGAATCAGCTTTCTTAAGTCACCTTTGCTATCTCATCAACATCAGAATGTTGCCATTTCAAAATAGCAAAATACATACAAACGGCTCCATCAGAGAGACAGGCAAAAATTTCTCTTTCTTATGCTTCCTAAACCAAGACAAATACACAAAAAATTGGAAGTAATTGTAGATGCGCTCAAGGTTGAATGGGGATTATTAAAAAATGTTAAAGGGACAGTTATTGAAATAGTTTATATTTTAGGAATACCTTGACTAAGCACCAAAATTCAGTTTATACTAGTGAAAAAGAAGGAAATAAATAAATGGAGAAAGCTCACAGCCCAGTTATTTCAAAAACAGAACCCCAAAGATTAAACATGGAGAAAAAAAATCCATATATAAATCTGAATAATTGAAAATTATGGAAAGACTTGCATATTAATGGATAATTACATAAAGGAGAAATAATATGAAATGGACAAAATGTGAAAACCATGTTCTTTTAACCAGGGTGTAAATGTTTGCTATAATTTCTGTTGTAGACTGAATTGCCTGCCCCCAAAATTCACAGGTTGAGGCCCTAACATCCAATGTGATTGTATTTGGGGTTAAGGTCTTTAAGAAGGTAATTAAAGTTAAATGACATTGTAAGGATGGGGTGGGAATCCGATATGACTGGTCTCCTTATAAGAAAAGGAAAAGACACCAAGAGTGTTCACACACAGAGAAAAGGCCATGTAAGGTCACAACAAGAAGGCGGCTGTCTACAAGCCAAAGAAAGAGGCCTCCACAGAAACCAAATGTGCTGACACCTTGATCTTAGACTTCTAGCCTCCAGAACTGTTAGAAAATAAATTTCTGTTGCTTAAGTTACCCTGTCTGTGGTATTCTGTTATGGCAGCTCTGTCTGACT
Source organism: Cynocephalus volans (assembly GCF_027409185.1). NCBI lineage: Eukaryota > Metazoa > Chordata > Mammalia > Dermoptera > Cynocephalidae > Cynocephalus > Cynocephalus volans. Next base: position 98,025,563 of record NC_084460.1, on the reverse strand, counting down.
AATACAATCTCACAATACAGATGATATGGTTTGAATGATTGTTCCCCCAAAGCTCACGTTGAAGCTTAATCCCCAATATGGTATTTGAAAGATGGGGTCTTTAAAAGGTGATTGGCATAGCCCTCATGAATAGATTAATCCAATAATGGATTAATGGGTCAATAGATTAATGGGTTATCATGAGAGTAGACTGGTGGCTTTGTAAGGAAAGGATAAAAGCACATTAACATGTTCTTGTCCTCCTGCCATGTAATATCCTGTGATGTTTTAGGACTTTGAAGAGAGTCCCCCCAGGTATAAGGTCCTCACCAAATGTGCCCAGCCTCCAGAACTATAAGAAATAAATTGTGTTTCTTTATAAATTACCCAGTTTTAGGTATTCTATTATTAGCAACAGAAAACTGGTAATACAATGGTCAAAAAATAAAATAAAATAAAATGTGATTAATAAGCTCCTACTATGTGCCTTGGCCCTAATTCAGGGTATTTTAGGCTAAGTTCTGCCTTTAAATGACCCTCAAAATAATCGAACTGTCTGTGTCTATTTTCTCTCTATTTTTTCCCGAATTTCCCTTTCCATTAGTGATAATCAAGAACTGCATAGTAATTTTTTTCTGTGACAGGTCTCAGACCCTTGATTTATCAGCAATTACTATAAATGTTTAGGGAAAGTATAAGCACCAACATTGAGACTACAAATGCCAACATAAATCATACCATCATAACAAAGCTTAGTGTCAACAAAGAGAGCAAACTCATAAGCTATCATACCAAAAATATAGCTATAATTAAGCCATTTCTATAGCTTTATTCTCTAATGAATCAATTTATATTTTCCTTACATGTCTTTCATGGCCCAGGGGAATTAAAGGAAACATCACTTAGAATAATTTTAGGGCAACAAAATTTCACAAGAGAAACATCACATTCAATACTTTTTAAAGTATAAAACTCTTCCTCTTATGTCATATTAAATTTTTTACATCCTCACAGAACCATATCAGACAAATATAACAGCAGCCTTTACTCATAATAATTTCATGAGTTTAGATGATCAGATTAAGCAAATTCAACTTCAACTATCAGAGTAGAATAAAAGTTATCCAAAATAAATTTTAGTAAATGGAAAAGACACTGTTCAAACTGACTTGGTACTTAAAGTGGCATCATATACTATTTTTAGTTCAGGACAATGTACCAATTAACTGTACAGTCTTGCTGAAGTCACTTGACCTCCCAAGATCTTAATTTCCTCAAGTGTGAAAATTATGAGGTAGAACCATGGGGTTTCTGAGGAGGATTGGTACAGTAATGGCCTGAGTTTTTTCAAGCCCCCCAATCCATGCCATCGCATAGCTCTTCCCACATTGACTTTGGGCTTAACCACGTGCTTTGCTTTGGGCAGTGGGACAATAGCAAATGTAATACATGCAGATTTGAAAAGTGCTTACACATTTGGGCTTGTCCTCTGTTGCTGCACTCAGAACCCTGACATCTGAACAAACCTGAGCTAGCCTGCTGGAGAGTGAGAGACATGTTGGCCAGTCACCCCCACACTTACTGTCCTAGTCAACAGCCAGCTCAGCACCAGAACATCTGATCTTGGTCAGATCAAGTGGTTCACCCTGTCCCCACTCTAACTTGCTAACTAACTGCAGGCACATCAGAGAGCCCAAATGAAATTAACCAAGCCCAGCTCAGACTACAGGAACTTCCATAGAATCCTGAGTTAAATAAATGCATGTTGTGAAGCAACTCAGTTTGGGGTGGTTTGTAATACTAACAGATAATGGTACAGTTTCTAAAGTCTTCTTCAGTTCTAAAATGTTGGTTCTTTGATTCTACCTTATAAAATTGCAAAAAGCACAATCTTTGCGGACAGAGAACCTGCTCAAGTTTTTCCATCTGGACAAACCTCTGAGCCTCAGTTTCCTACCCTCAAATACATAGGCTGATTATCCATCCTACTTGGCTGGGCAGTCCAGTTTTGCCTTGTTGTCCTAATTTCTTAAAAGCACTGGGTTTCTCTCTTAAAAGTGTTTCAGTTGAATCAATAAATTGTATTGCAATCTTAAAATATATTTCATAAATTTGGAGTCAGGAAAAATGAGATTAAAAATAATGTCTATTATTATCATTAGTTATTGATAAGCAATCCGTGTATTTACTGAGCACAAAGTATGCAAAGCTTACTGTTACAGTTATAGGGATACAAAGATCAATAATAAAACATGGCTCATTTTCCATTTTTTATAGACATATGTGAACTTATTTGTGTATTGTGTGAGCATGATGGTTAAGACAGGAGATTTTAGAGCCAAGTTGCTAATGGTCAACTTTCACGTGAACACTGTGACCTACAGATTTTTTATCTTGAAAACAGAATGATGATAATAATAATAATACTTAATTCATCAGGTTTTCTCAAGAGTTAATTGTGTTTATACATATATAAATATATCTTAAAATAGTATTTAACACGCAGTGTTATGTATGTATGAGATATTTTAGGGGAAATATAGAGAAGATAGTAGAAGTGCTTTACTGCTTTACTTTTGCCTATAACATAAAATGAAAAATTCATTAATAGACTCTTGAGAACTATGTATTTATACACTGCATCACTTAAATATGAAGTACGTTTGAGCTACAGGGAAGTTAAATCTTGGCACTCACACTCATTGAGTGAAATGTCAGGTCCTGTCACTTTTTAAATATCTCTCTCTCCTTTCCTGAGTCACTATAATTGATTTTATAAATTTAATGCATGTGTGATGTAATATGCCTGTGTAAAATACCAATTTGTCAAATCAAAGCAATACTTTTTTTACTCAAATAATGAATGCTCTCATGAGTTTCTATTGAATGATTAGAATAGTATACATTAAGGTTAAAATGCTAATATGTTGTGATTATGTTTACTCTTTTGTTTTTCAAACTAATGTAATGTCTTTGAGTTGCCAGACGTACATATTTAAAACTGCAAAAATTTTTATTGGTTAAATGAGTAAAACATTAGTTTCAGAGAAACCATGTCAGTACAGCATATAATAATTGGGTATCCCAGAGGTGTGTACTCGTATTATTCACAGAGATGTGGATATGTACTTCAGAATTGTTAACAGTGCTCTTTATTCCTTATATGTGTCTTTAGAAATGATGTGTGTAATTGAAAATCCCCTTACATTTGGCTATCATTCATAATTTTTAACTTTACCTTAGTAAATATGTATTCTTTACCCAGTCTTTTCTCATATCTAGCCTTCACAGTAATGATTAACATATATTATATTTGTTACCAGTTGCTGTTCATTCTAGCAATGGGCCAGAGCAAGAGATTGAAATTTAATGATTCCTGCATTTCTGAGCCAACGTAAGCAGTGTTCTACATAAATTGAGATGGTAAAACTACCTGATAAATTAAAATCCTAGAAGGATGAAATCACCAAAAGTGATTCCTCTCACTTGATTGTCCCATTGACTTAAAAAATAGTAATTTTATTTTGATCATACATATAAAAACCAAGTCACCGTATATGAACATGATGGAATTACCCTTAGTTTGTGGCTTAGAATATTAATAGCACAAATAAAAGAAAAAAATAATAGAATTTGAGTAAGAATTTTTAAATTGTAAAAGGTGCAAAAACAAACAAATAAAAAAAAATCTTACTCTTTCATCCAGTTAGGATCCAAAATGAGAGAGAACTAGTACTAAAACCTCAAAAGTTGCTTTTACCCTATGCAGTCACTGTTTATTTTTAGGGCTGTCTTTGCATGAGTCTTCAAGTACACAAAGTAAAAGAAATGACAGTTCCTCAAAACTTGCATCTGATAGAAATGTCAAAGAATCTATAATTTTCATCCAAACAAGGCATATACCTTGCTAAATGTACTCTTACAAATGCATAGTTTCTTTATTTGTGTTTCAATGAGCTCATTTTGGCTTTTCCTTAAAATTGTCTAATCCACCAGAGAGAATCAAAATCTGAGGAATAAATATAAAAAGAACAACATGTAGAATGAATTACTTTTTCTGTGCCTTCAACCTTATATATGGACACAATAATTTGTAAAAGTAACTACATGAAAGTGGGGAGGGGAAGAGTATTTGATAGTCACAAATTGCCTGATGAATAGCAATTTGTGGCAGATTTTTGCCTGAACACCTAACAAATAGAACATAGGAGCTGTGCCTTCAGAACTGTAATATGAAGGGGGGGTTTAGCATACTGTAAGCCCAATATATAGCAGCAATCAGTATGCCCACCAAAAAATCTAATAGCATACCAGGCTATGCTAATAGAACCAGAGAAGCAGCAGTTCTTTTCTACTTTGTTCTAGACAAAACACTCCTGAACAACTGTGATCAGGTATAGGTTTCACATGTAATGTAATATTTATCAACAAGCATGATCAGAGAGGAGCAACCAAGAAGGTGAAGGAATTCAAAACAATATTCGGTTGAAAGACCTGTGGAAATGGAGAAGAAAAGACTCTACACGAAGGTGGAGGGGTCTTGATGGCAACGTGCCAACACTTGAAGAAGAGGGAAGAGAAACCACACTTGTTTGATTGTCCCCAATTTTTTTAGAGAGAGATTTTGTTCAATAGGAACTTTTTAAAATTTTCAACATTTTAATGAGAAATGTGAGCCTAAATTAATTTTAATTATATTTTTTATAAATCTAATTTATTTATATCAGATTTATGCCTGAAGTGGCTATGTATATTTCTTTTTTTTTAATTTTTAATTTATCAATATACAATGTAGTTGATTTTCATGTCCCTTTACCAGTTCCTCCTTTTCTTCCCCCTTTCCTCCCCATCAACATCATATCTGTTTGCTTGTCTTAATAAGTTCAAGGAATTGTTGTGATTGCTGTGTGTCTTCTCCCCCTCCACCATTTATTTGTTTGTATATTTATTTATTTATTTTTATTAGGTCCCACAAATAAGTGAGAACATGCAGTATTTCTCTTTCTGCAAAGACTTATTTCACTTAATATAACTTTCTCTAAGTCCATTCATGTTGCTGTGAATGGTAGTATTCCATTTTTTTTAATAGCAGAGTAGTATTCCATTGTGTAGATATACCAGTTTCCTTATCCACTCATCCAATGATGGGCATTTAGGCTGGTTGCAACTCTTGACTATTGTAAATAGCACTGCAGTAAACATGGGAATACAAGTATCCCTTCAAAGTGATGATTTCCATTTTTCCGGGTATATACCCGACAGCGGAATAGCTGGGTCATACGGTAGATCTATTTAATTGTTTTAGGAACCTCCATACCATTTCCCATAAAGGCTGCATCATTTTGCAGTCTCATCAACCATGTATGAGGGTTCCTTTTTCTCCACATCTTCACCAGCATTTGTCATTCTCAGTCTTTTGGATATTAGCCATCCTAACTGGAATGAGGTGATATCTCAAAGTGGTTTTGATTTGCATTTCCCGAATGCTGAGTGAGGTTGAGCATTTTTTCATGTGTCTGTTGGCCATCCATATATCTTCCTTTGAGAAATGCCTAATTAATAGGAACTTTCTAATGTCAGACTTTCCAGAGAAAGAACAGACCACCTCAAAAGGTAATATGTTCCCATTCACTGAACTATTGGTTCAGACAACACAGATATTTAACAGAAAAGCTGTAGGTTCAGTAATAGGAGAGGAATCAAGCTATGTAATGTTTAATGTTCCTTCCAAGCCTAAGGGGCTTTGATTCCAGGATGCTCAAATGTACAATTTCGCTAAGGGAAAGTAAACACTATTTGTTTTTATAATAAGTAGTGAGAGGAAGAAAGGCTCTATTCAATGCTTAACTCCAAAAATCTCAACATCACAAATTTTGTACACAAATATATTTTCCAAACTAAAAGAGGCCCAAGAGGTAGATGGAAGATTGCCTGGCTAAAAATGTTATGGTTCTCTGATCTAAGATTTATTTACAAAAGAATGCAAATATTTAAATTAAGGTAAGAAAAAAGTAGCAGTAAGCAAACAAAATTTTAAAATTTAAAGTGAACAAAAAGTGGAATTTCCAAGAAGTAAAAAGTTTTTTTGTTTGTTTGTTTTTAAAGTGTACCTCATGTAGGAGGAGCACTTTGTGCCTTTTTGTAAGGGAAAGAAGGATGCTTGTAGAAATATGCTGCGTTCTCAGTATTTCAAAGTGTCCTGTACATGCTCAGTATCTCATAAACTGCTTCTGTTCTCATGATTTCCTGACTCAAACTGCCTTGTCTCAGTGCATTTTCAAACCCACCGCCTTCACTGTGTAGCCATTGTTTGCTCTTGTCTCCTAAGCTAACGGTGGACTTGCAGACTCTTAGGCTACACAGTCTCTCTAACTTTCACTGGCTATTCCTTTATGGCAGCTCATTTTAGATTCCAAAGAGATGGGAATTGTGACCCTTGTTGTTTATATATTCCAGAAGGAAGACACAGCTGCTGCATGCAATTTAAAAATATTAAAGAGGGGTATAATTCAATAAAAATTCATTTTCAGTCTTGCTTCTCATAGACATCCGTGTTACAGTGCAGAAAATCAATTTTGAATAATTTTGGTTGCTTTATAAAATCTTCTTAGAAACCGTCCAAAGATGGTTCAAATTTACTAGACCCTAAGGGCCATACATAACCACACTGTTCATAAGGTGTATACAAAATCCCATTTCCTTAAATAACAGAACAAGACATGCCTTAAAACATTTACTGAATATTAAGTTTCTTGTGCTAAGAATTCTTTTCACATATTATAATCATCTCAACACCATTTTACTCAAGTGTTCAAATATGCCACTGGATCTATGAATATACTCAATTTATTTTGTTGAATCAACCTATATAAATGGAAGTCAGAACAATATTAATAATGTTATGTGGAACTTTTAATTGTGCTCAGAAATGGCCCAGAAACATCACTGAATTTTAAACTTTCTAAGACTCACCATGTATAACCTAAGACCCAGGATAAGAGTCACTTCAGTGTTTCTCACCAAGGGTGGTCTCAGCTACATTGAATGAATCTGTCTGGTTTGCCCTGAATAAATGTATTTGTACATACCTTGGAAGGATATTTTTATGCAAATCCATGCTCACACTCACTGAGTGCAGTTCTACTCACACTTGAAAGTATGACAGAAAAAGAGACAAATGGAATTACCTCAAGCTAAAACATTTCTGCACGGCAAAGAAAACAAACAACAGAGTGAAGAGACAACTTACAAAATAGAAGAAAATATTTGCAAACTATGCATTTGACAAGGGGTTAATAACCAGGATAAATGAGACTCTTCAAACAATTCAACAGAAAAAAAAAATCTGATTAAAAAATGGGCAGAAGACCTTAATAGGCATTTCTCAAAAGAAGACATGCAAATTGCTGACAAATATATGAAAAAATGCTTAACATCGGTAATCACCAGGGAAATGCAAATCAAAACCACAAAGAAATATCACTTCACCCCAGTTAGAATGGCTATTATGAAAAAGACAAAATAAATAAATAAATAACAAATGCTGGTGTGGATGTGGAGAAAGGGGAATTCTTATACACTGCTGATAGGGATGTAAATTAGTACAGCCATTATGGAAAACAGTATGGAGGTTCCTCAAACAACTACAGGTAGAACTATCATATGATCAATTCCAGGAGGCTTCCAGTCAAGACAGTGGAGTAGATCGTTCCTAACATCACTCTCTCCCACAAATCAACCAATTTGCAACTATTAAAAAGCAACAACAGGAGGCCCAAAAGCTGCACTGGAACAAGCAGGAATCACATGCTGTGGAACCCACAGCACAGGCCAGTGCCTGCCACTCAAAGAGGCCTGAGAGCCACTGGGCACACATGCCCAAGTCAGCCACACCAGAATGGGCAGGAGCCATGGGACCTCTAGCCCAGGTCAGTCCCTGCTGCTTAGAGAGCCACCAGGCCCACACGCCCTGAGTCAGCTGTGCCAGAACAGGCAGGCACCATGGGACCCCAAGACCAGGCCAGTCCCTGCTGCCCAGAGAGGCCTGAGAGTTACCGGGCCCACATGCCCTAAGCCAGCCATGCCAGAAGAGGCAGGTGCCATGAAACCCCCAGCCCAGGCTAGTTTCTGCTGCCCAGACTTGGCAGTCACTTCAGGATCCAGACAAGACATCAGGATGGAAGAAGTGGAAAATGATACCCCCTGCCACTATGACTAAACACAAAAGGAAAGATACCAAAAAGATGAAAAATCAAGAAAGTACATCACCAACAAAGGAAAATAGTAACTCTCAAGCTCTAGATCCTATGGAACAGGAAGTCCTTGAAATGACTGATGAGGAATTTAGAGCAAAAATTCTAAGGAAACTAAATGAGATACAAGAAAACAGAGTTAGACAACACAATGAAATGAGAAAAAATATATGGGATCTGAAAGAAGAAATAAACAAAGAAATCAATGCCCTGAAAAAGAATGTAGCAGAGCTTGTGGAGCTGAAGGATTCATTTAACAAAATAAAAAACACAACAGAGAGCCTAACCAGCAGGCTAAAACAAGCAGAAGAGAGAATTTCTGACCATGAAGATAGGCTGTTTGAATTAACACAGGCAAACCTGAAAAAAGAATTTAAAAAATTGAAGAAAATCTCAGAGAGATAACAGACAAAGTTAAGCACTCAAATATCTGAATCATGGGTATTCCAGAAGGGGAGGGAAAAGGAAATGGCACTGAAAACATATTCAGTGAAATACTGGCAGAAAACTTCCAAGGTATAGGCAAAGTCCAAGATTTTCAGATCAGGAGCCCCAAATATCCCCAGACATACTCAAACCAAAAAGATCCTCTCTAAGACATGTTATAGTCAAACTGGCAAAACTCAAAGACAAAGAGAGAATATTCAAAACTGTAAGAGAGAAGTGGCAAGTCACCTATAAGGGAGCTGGAATCAGACTAACATCAGACTTTTCATCAGAAACCCTAAAAGCCAGAAAATAACGGGATGATATATTCAAAATACTGAAGGAAAAATTTGCCAGCCGAGAATACTATACCCAGCAAGGTTATCCTTCTGAAATGAAGGACAAATAGTATATTTCTCAGACAAACAAAACCTGCAGGAGTTCAATACCACACGACCAGCTTTACAAGAAATTCTCAAGGGAATACTCACTTTGATACCTGAAAAACAATGATCACTGCCATGAATACTCAAGGAAGGACAAAACCTGCCAGTAAAACAAAAATGTTAACAATAAAGAGAAAAAAGAGTTTGTTAACCACCTCAAGAAACCAACTAACACAGAAGACAAACAGAAAATTAGAAAGAAAGGAACAAAAGATACTTAAGACATCTAAACAAAAATCAGTACAATGCTAGGAATAAATCAACACCTTTCAATAATAACTCTAAATGTAAAAGGATTAAATTCCCCACTCAAAAGACACAGACTGACTGACTGGATTAAAAAGATGGACCCAACAATATGCTGCCTTCAATTCAGTATGATTCACCTGACCTGTAAAGATAAACAAAGACTAAGAGTGAAAGGATGGCAAAAGATACACCATGCAAATAGAAATGAAACAAGCTGGAGTAGCTATTCTTATATCAAATAAAACAGACTTTAAACCAAAAATCATAGGAATGATAAAGAAGGTCAATATATAATGGTAAAAGGATCTATCCATCAAGAAGACATAACAATCATAAATATACATGCCCCCAACATTGGAGTACCCAGATTTATAAAGCAAACAATATTAGACCTAAAGAATGGGAAAGACACTAATACCATAACAGCAGGGGACCTGAACACCCCACTCTGAACACTGGACAGATCATCGAGGCAAATAATCGATAGAGATTAATTATCAACAAAATCTTAACAACACTTTAGACTAATAGGACTTGGCAGATATCAACAGAACATTCCATCCAACAACCTCAGAATATTCATCCTTCTCATCAGCTCATGGAACATTCTCCAGAATAGACCACATGTTAGGTCACAAAGCCCGTTGCAACAAATTTTTAAAAAATGGAATTATTACATGTATTTTTTCAGATAATAATGGATGAAAACTAGAAATCAATAATAAATGAAACTTTGGAAATTATACAAAAACATGGAAATTAAACAACATTCTACTTAATGACATATGGGTCCAAGAAGAAATCAAACAAGAAATCAAAAAATTTCTTGAAACTAGTGAAAATAATGACACATCATATGAAAACCTGAGGGAAACTGCAAAAGCAGTACTAATGGGGATATTTATCACATGAAATGCTGATATTCAGAAGAATGGAAGGATGGCAAATAAACAACATAACAGTTCACTTTCAAGAACTAGAAAAACAAGAATAACCCAAACCCAAATTTAGTAGAGGGAGAGAAACAATTAAGATCAGAATATAGAAATAGAAACCAGAAAAATGATACAAAAGATCAACAAAACAAAAGTTTGTTTTTTAAAAAAAGATATAGAAAATTGACAAATCTTTAGTAAGGCTAACTAAGAAAAGAAGAGAGAAGACCCAAATAACAAAAATTAGAAATGAAAAAGGTGATATTACAACTGATAACTCAGAAATGCAAGGAATCATTAGAGACTGCTAGAAACAACTATATGCCAACAAATTTGAGAATCTGGAGGAAATGGATAAATTTCTGGACACAAACAAACTACCAAAACTGAGCCAAGAAGATATAGAAAATCTGAACAGACCAATAACAGTTAAAGAAATTGAAGCTGTTATCACAAGTCTCCCAACAAAGAAAAGCCCAGGACTGGACAAGTTCACTGCAGAGTTCTACCAAACCTTCAAAGAGGAATTGATACCAATTCTCTACGAACTATTACAAAAGATTGAAACAGACACCATTATCACAAACTCATTCTATGAGGCAAAAATCACCCTGATACCAAAACCAGACTAAGATACATCAAAAATAGAAAACTACAGGTCAATATCCCTGATGAATATAGAAGCAAAAATTCTCAGTAAAATACTAGCCAATAGAGTACAGCAACACATACACAAAATTTTACACCATGATCAAGTGGGATTCAACCCAGGGATGCAAGGTTGTTTCAACATATGCAAATCAATAAATGTGATACACCACATCAATAAAATCAAACACAAGGACCATATGATCAACCCTATAAATGCTGAAAAAGCATTTGACAAAATTCAACATTCTTTCATGATAAAGACTCTCTACAAGTTAGGTATAGATGAAAAGTATCTCAACACAATTAAAGCCATAGATGATAAGCCCACTGCCAATATCATCCTGAATGGGGTAAACCTGAAAGCTTTTCCCTTAAGAATAGGAACTAGATGAGAATGTCCACTCTCACCAATCCTATTCAACATCATGTTGGAAGTACTAGCCAGAGCAATCAGAGAAGAGAAGGAAAGAAAGGGCATCCAGATTGGAAAAGATGAAGTCAAGCTGTCTCTGTTTGCAGATGATATGGTCCTATATATGGAACAGCCTAAAGCCTCTAGAGAAAAACTCTTAGAGTTGATAAATGATTTCAGCAAAGTTGCAGGATACAAAATCAACACACAAAAAATCAGTAGCATGTCTATACTCCAACAGTAAACATGCAGAAAAAGAAATCAAGAAAACTAGCCCATTTACAACAGTCACTGGAAAAATAAAACTCTTAGGAATCAAGTTAACCAAGGATGGGAAAATTCTCTACAGTGAGAACTACAAATCACTGTTGAGAGAAATTAAAGAGGACACAAGAAGATGGAAGATATCCCATGCTGTTGGATCAAAAGAATTAACATTGTGAAAATGTCCATATTACCCAAAGTGATCTACAGATTCAATGCAATCCCCATCACAATTCCAATTACATTTTCCTCAGAAATGGAAAAAATTATCCAGACATTTATATGGAATAACAAAAGACCATGCATAGCCAAAGCAGTCCTGAGGAAAAAAATAAAGCTGGAGGCATAATGCCACCTGATTTTAAACTATACTACAAAGCTATGATAACCAAAACAGCATGGTACTGGCATAAAAACAGACACAGAAACCAATGGGATAGAATAGAGAACCCAGAAATCAACCCATACACCTATAGCCATCTGATCTTCAACAAAGTCACCAAGTCTACACAATGGGGAAGAGACTGCCTCTTCAGGAAGTGTTGCTGGGAAAACTGGATATTCATATGTAGGAGAATGGAACTAGACCTATACCTCTCACCATATATGAAAATCAAGTCAAATTGGATTAAAGATTAAATATACATCCTGAAACAATAAAACTCCTTAAAGAAAACTTAGGGGAAACACTCCAGAATGTAGGAATAGGTACAGACTTCATGAATATGACCCCAAAATCACAGGCAACCAAAGGAAAAATAAACAAATGTGATTATATCAAAAAAAAAAGCTTCTGCACAACTAAAGAAACAGTCAACAGAGTGAAAAGATCAACAGTGTGGGAGAAAATATTTGCAAAATATATATCTGACAAAGAATTAATATCCAGAATATACAAGGAACTCAAACAACTTTACAGCAAAAAATAAATAATCCAATTAAAAAATGGGCAAAGGATCTGAATAGGCATTTCTCAAAATAAGGTATATGAATGGCCAACAGACACATGAAAAAATGCTCAACATCATTCAGCATTCAGGAAATACAAATCAAATCTACTTTGAGATACCATCTCACTCCAGTTAGGATGGCTAATATCCAAAAGACTGAGAATGGTAAATGCTGGTGAGGTTGTGGAGAAAAAGGAACTCTCATACACTGTTGGTGGGACTGCAAAATGGTGCAGCATTTATGGAAAATGTATGGAGGTTCCTCAAAAAATTATGGATAGATCTACCATATGACCCAGCTACTCCACTACTGGGAATATACCCAGAGGAATGGAAATCATCATGCCAAAGGGATACCTGTACTCCAATGTTTATTGCGACACTATTTACAATAGCCAAGACTTGTCACCAGCCACAGTCCATCATCAGAAGAGTGGATAAGGAAACTGTGGTATATCTACACAATGGAATTGTACTCTGCTATAAAAAAAGAGTGAAATACTACCAGCAACATGGATGGACTTAGAGAAAATTATATTAAGTGAAGCAAGTCAGGCACAGAAAGAGAAATACCACATATTCTCACTTGTTTGTGGTAGCTAAAATTAAGTAAATAAAGACACAAACAAAGTATGGGTGGGAGGGAGGAAGACACACCAATCACAACAATTCCTTAAACTTGTTAAGACAAGTGAAGAGACATGATGTAGTGGAGGGGGTGGGGGAGAAAATGAGGGGGGAAAAGGAATGGGTAGAAGGCCATGAAAATCAACTACAATGTATATTAAGAAGTTAAAATAGAAAATAATAATAATAATAAATAAATAAATAAATAAATAAATTGTACTATTTCATTACTTAAAATGAAAAATGTATTTCTAAATAAAGTATTCATCTGTATTTAAAATATATCAACATATGCATCTCTACTAATATCAATATCAAGATTAACAGTAGTATAATTAAATTTAGGTTAAAATATGCTATTAAAACAAAATCTACCACATGATCCAGCAATCCCACTACTGGGTATATATACCAAGAAAATGAAATCAGTGTGTCAAGGAGATATCTGTACTCCCGTGTTTATTGCAGCCATGATAAGAAATCAACCAATGTGTCCATCAGTGGATAAACAGATAAAAGAAAGTGTGTATGTATATGCAAAGGAATACTATTCATCCATAAAAAAGAATGAAATCTTGTCATTTGCTGCCATGTGGATGGACATAGGGGCCATTATATTAAGTGAAATAAGCCAGGCACAGAAAGACAATACCATATAATTTCCCTCGCATGTGGAATCTAAAAAAATTGATCTCATAGAAGTAGAGAGCAGAATAGTGGTTACCAGAAGCTGAGGAATGTAGGAGTGAGAGTGGATTCAGAAAGATTGGTCAACAGGAACAAAGTTACAGTTCAATAAGAGGAATAATTGTGGCGTTCTATTGCACAGTAGAGAGACTATAATTAACAATACTGTATTGTATATTTCAAAATAACTAGAAGAGAAGAATTTGAATACTTTTACCACAAAGAAATAATAAATGTTTGAGGTGATGGATATGCTAAATACCCTGAATTGATCATTACACAGTGTATTCCCATATTGAAACATCACACTGTACCCCATAAATATGTACAACTAATATGTGTCAATTAAAAATAAAATAAAACTTTAAAAAAATGAAGTATGACAGAGACTACAGTTAGTTCCTTTTATAGGTGAGGGAACTGATGGGAAATAGCTATCAACAACATTTCCAGATTGGAATTACCTTCTTTATTCTTTTCAGTGTATAATCCTGGAGTTTTGATCAAACACTTGACAAAAAACTTGTATATTAGACAACAACAACAATAACAAAACTTTCTGAGGAAAAGTTTATCTTAATATATCTGTAGCAGAATATTAACAAAGTACAAAATATTAGGATTTTTTTTAACAATATAAACCATTGGCAGATTAGATGTAAGAAAATGCTAACATTAATTGACTAAGTCTGCTAAGACCATGGTTGGAACTAATGGAATTTAAGAAAACATTTAAGTGAAAGAAAACATTAAGAAAAATTCATAGTTCTTTATTTTGTTCTTATGCTTATTTAGATGCCCAAAAGAAATGTCTCTAGAATGCATTGGTTATTTGCATCAGTTAATTGCTTCTATGAGGGTACTTCAAAAAGTTCATGGAAAGATTCATATTATCTTTAGTTCCATTTTTCCATTAACTTTTTGAACTACCCTCATATGTGTTATTCTCTTAGTTTTAAGCAAGTTTTAAGAATTTACTACTTAATGTGCTTTTACTTATCTTTTGTAGATAACATGTAAAATTGCCTTGTAAAATACCAGATAGTAATACTTCATAACAGTAAATAAAATTGGGAGGGATTGTCCTTGTATCATATTGTTGGCAAATACTTAATTCCAAGTGAACTAAATCCTCCAAATTTTAATAGAAATTTCTTTCAGGGCAGGTGGCCACATCTTCTAAATGTATAATTAATCCCTTATGTTTAAGTCCATAACTCTGCCTGTATCTATTTTAGATTTCATTCAATTTGTTTTGGTAAAGCATTCTAGCCTCCTGGAATAACTTTAAATCTTAATCCCAAAATAATGACTTTACTACACTTCTCAGTGTTCAAAAAATTTAATAAGCATTTTTTCCATTCTTTCATTCAAAAACTGCTGACAATAGTGACTTGCACAGAGCAAGGAAAGAACACTATCATACTCAATTGAAATCTTTTCAAGGGCAACGATTTGTTTGACAGCACAGTGAATTCACTTGATTCGTTCTTAGAGCAAATATGCCCATTCAGCATAATTTCTTAATTATGATAATTGTAGAAAAGTAGAAGAATTTATTTCAGACCAAAGTAAAGGCCTTCAGAATGAAGATACATTGTAATCTACTTTGAGTCCGTGAGAGATGTGGACCTTTTATATTAATCACATCTAATTCTTTGAACATCTCACCAACACCATTTAAAGTCATAATTATCACTAAGTAGCCAGAGAAGATCACCAACTTGGAGGTCATGGAATGAAGCCAGAGTACTGACATTGGAGTCTACTAACATTATTTGCTTCAACAAATCCACAGTGTGCAGACAATGGACGTTTGGGCAGTAGCTGTATGATGAGTTGAAGTGGAGCCGATGTACAGTGGAAACATGTAAAAGACTCAGGAAGCTTGGAATACACCAAGTACAAGTGAAATGGTACATGTTGAGCAAAATGATGAAACTACAAGAGGAGAAATACAATGGCAACCTGCAAAAGTGTCTGTGACTAGCGACTCCATTAGTAAGCCAATAAGCATCTTCAATGCATTAGAGGAGAGAAAAACATCTTTTTAGTCATGGCCACAAATAGTAAGTGCCTTTGCTCATATCTCCAAAGTAGATAAAGAGATATGGACAAAGGATTAGCATTTGTACTTGTACGATCTGAAGTATGAAACTTTATAACCATTACTAAAAGCACAAAGTAAAAAAGAACCAACATTGTTTCTGTGTCTGTTTAGAGTATCATATCTCTATCTGTGTATTTATTTGGAGGTAAGATTATGTAACAATTCAAATTAGATACATTTTAATTGTGAAAGTCAACAGGAAACAATCTATCAGAAGACAAGCACTCTGGATTAACATTGCTAAATCAACACACAAAGAGACTCACAATGAACTTTTTTTTAGCTGCTGTGGGAAGGACCAGCATTAAGCCATGCAGCATGGAAAGGAGTCACTGAGTAGCACAGTGCTGTGAGAGGTGCCAGGCAGAGTAGAAGATGCTGGGCTTTGGAATCAGAAAAGACCTAGATTGGATCCCTGCCTCTTTGTAGCTATCTCACCTTGGGTAGTCACTTAACCTCTCTGAGACCAAGTTTCCTCAGACATACAATATAGATAATAATACCTGAAATTCTTGTAAAATGAACTAAGAAAATGTAATGTACATTAAGAGTAGAGGTAGCTGCAATCATCATTTCTCTAGACATACTATACCTAGTCCCTTTGTTTGGACAAGAAACCTCACCAAAACAAAGAGGCAAGAATCATTCATTTGGGGGAACATAAAGTAGATTAGATAATTTCTTTATTCTATAGAACTTTAATTTAGTCTGAAATAATTGATATCAATAAATTTGGTCTGAAATAATTAGGGATTTGTGTATGCTTTCAGGTTGAACCAGGGATGTGATAAATTGCAAAAGTCTATATAAATAACAAACCTAAGTGGTTGGTTAGAAATCAAAATGGGGTACAACCACTTTGGAAAGCAGTTTGGCAGTATCTATTATACTTGAAGCTGAAAGCATATCCTATGATCCAGCAAAGATGTAGACCAGACAAATGCATGCTCATGTTCACCAAAAGATGTGTACTAGAACATTTATAGCAGCACTATTCATAACAACTTCAAACTGAAAACTACATCAAGGATCAAGAGTTGACTAGGTAAATTGTCATATATTCACACAAAGGAATACAATAAAGATAAATGACCTACAATTACATGTAATAATTAGGATGACTTTCACAAATATAATGTTAAGCAAAATAATAATAACAATAATAAACACAAAGGAATACATATAAGTACTGTGGATTCTATTTATATAAGGCTTAAAAACAAAAAAATCTAAATCATGCTGTTAGAAATCAGCATAATGGTTACCCTTGGGAGATGGGACACAGCAACTAGAGGTGAGCACAAGAAGGTTTTTATGGTTCTGGTAATTTTCTATTGTTTGATCTGTGTACAGTCACACAGGTTTATTAAATTTGTAAAAATTCATCAAGCCCTATACTTATATGTGCACATTTATGTATGAATGTTATACTCAATAAAAAAATTAAGAAATTATGGTAGGCTAATATTCAGTGCTTGATTTTAGCATATCCTTTGAGCCTTTATTCCATGGCTTTCAGAAAGCATAAGCACAACAGGCAAGAGAAAGGTCCCAGAAAGGTTTAGACCCAAACAAGTTTTAGTGTGTATTCCTCAGTTTCTGAATAAATGCCAGAAAACACATTGTTTAGAGACATTATTAAAATTCATGCAATTTAAATGTTAATGTTTTAAGCATAACCTCATGCTAGGGGGAAAATGCTCTATTTGTTATTTGCTTCCAATATGTAAATTTAAAATTTACATAATTGTATCCTAATATTTTGCTTATAAAAAGTTGAATCAGTATAAGAAAAGTCTTTTGTATCCTCATTGCATATATTTATATGCAATATTACCATCTGCCCCCTACTCCCCACCGCCCAACTCATTTCCAGACATAATAAACAAATATATTGCCACCTAGTGGTGACTCCAATTGCAGACACATAGCATGTAAAACTTGAGGAAGATAAATACTGCAACATGTATTACTTTACCATTTATATACCTTGACATATAAAATCACATTTACATTTTAATATTAGTCTTTTGAATTTTTTATATAAAATGCTACCTTACAGAATTGAATTCTACTTTATGTATTTTAAATATTACTTTATGTATTTGCTTTAATGTTGATTGGAATGACAGTCCTTATTTGTAAAGTATACTCTTCTGCTGTCCATGTCTGCTTCACAAAGAGTAATAGTCTGAGAGGTTCAGTGGAAATTGGGTATTCTCTGTGGTCATTTTTTGATGAGCTACAACCTTGGCCTCGTTCACACATTTTCTTTCTACTTTGGGGGAGCCAAATATTTTTATCAAATAAAATATGCTTGGTTTTCTTAGAGAAAAGAGAACCTCACAATGCTCACTAAAAATCATATCTTTATAACTTCCTTCAGTTGGTATCTAGACTTTAGTTTGCAAAAAGAGTACACTAATTGCCATAATGAACTAATTTCCCCGAGTAACGAACATGTCAAGTGTACTTTTAGTTCTATCAATTTCCTCTAAACTCCAGGCCTCCTAAGAGATGGTATTTTGTTCTCTAAACAGCACGCATGAACTTAGCATCAGTTATAGGGCTCCCTGGAGCTTCCGCCCTCATTGTCTGCTGCTCTCCTATTTCTTGTAGAGGAAACATCCTGGCTGTGACAAAGCCTCCTGCCCAATTAAGAATCCTGGAAATAGTCTCTCAAAGGAAGGAAACATCTCCCCCCACCCCTTTCACCACGGGTTTCACACTATCTTATATTTGTATGGGTCATTAATCTTTGGTGTTTCCTAACTCTTTTCTCTGCACCCATTTCCTACCATGGAACACACCCTTCACAGCAGAGATGTGTCTATCCCATTCTCCCTTTTTCTCCTCTCTGTGCAAGTCCCTGTTAGCTGCCAGAGACGAGGGCAGGATATAAAGGCGATTTAGATGCAATTTCAACCCTCAAAAAGCTTACAAGTTAATGGCCAGGACCTGCTCCTTTGAGGGTTTAGATAATCAACTGCAAAAAGCTATAACAACTGATCAACTGAATATATTCTCCTGTATAATTGAAAAGGGTTAATTACAAGAAAAGAACTAATAATTTTTTTATAAAAGCATGCTCAAATGTAAGGTTTTCCTATTTTCCAAATTTTACAATTGCACCTAACTTGCTGTTTAAAAGTTAAGTCACTGTGCCCTCTCTATAATGGGTGTTTAGATTGTAATCCTTAAATCTAATAACCATCTTACATGGTAAGAAAATCAGAAGAGCCAGAAAGCAAGTGAAGACTATATTTGAGGGGGCAGAAGTATAAATGCTCCTGAAATCATCCCTGTAGGCACTTCATGTCAGTCAGAACAATATAAAATTATTAACAATATAAGATGATTTTCCTGAATATTAGAATCTACATTTGCATTAATGCAAAATACATATGTAGAAATGCTATTACTTCAACTGCAAATTAGTTTATAAGAGTGGTGCAGAATGTTAAGCAACTTTACACAAAAAAGGCTGCATATTTTTTCCTATTCTCTGCAGGAGTATTTTACATCTGTAGTCAAATTATTGTTGCTGAGATACCTTGGCTTCCTGATGACTTATAAAAGTAGAAAAAAATCTGTCCATGTCTGCTTAATTCTGTGAGTGTTATTTGGTATGGTGTATATGTTGTCTCAAGTTATTTGCACCTACTGTTTGGACCAATGTTTCTAAAATTCAGCTATGTTAGGCTAATATTTCTCTGACTACATTTATGTAAAGGTAATAATTGTAATTAATCAAATTTGGATAACTTTACTAAGTTATAAATGTGTACATCCGCTGAATACATAGGAAAATAATTTATTTAGAGTTATCAAAATGTGGATTGTAATGATGAATAAGCTAACTATACTTATAAACAATTATCGAAAATCAACATTGTACCCCAAATGTATGTATAATAAAAATAAAAAATATATATGTATGTATTATAATGAAAAGATATATATATCAACTTAGGCAGCAAACATTCATTTATCATCTAGTATTTTCACTATTTTAGGATTTTAGAATAAAATATGAAATGACTCTTCTTAACAGAATAGTCCCAAAAGGATGACAGACACATATACAAATAAACACTGTGACAAGAGTGCTGTAGTATATGCTGAGTCCTGGTTCAGGCTCTTTTGTTCACTCCTCATCCTCTGATTTCTGCTTAAAATTAGTGTTCCTTGGTATTTTTTCCTCCTCATCTCATTACACATTATCCCTGAGCAATTTCCTTTCTTATAATTGGCTTCAATGACCTTTCCATGCTGGTGAGTCCTAGATATTTCTTTTGAGTCTAGATGGCTCTTTCAATTCTCTCCTTGGAGCCTACTGAGCACCTCGACCTGGATGTCTCATGCCCATCTCAAAGGCAACTTATCCAGAACAGAATTTCTTGTTTTCCCCTCCCTTCCTCCTCTATTTAGCTGTCTAACAAAAAGAAAAAAGAAAGAAAGATATCCTCATGATGCCCTGTGTCCCCAGCCAGAAAGCTAGAGGCTACCCAGATTCTCTCCTATGTCTTTCTCTCAACACCCAGTCCGTGCACCCCTGAACCTGCCTTTTTGCTATTCCTCACAGTCTTGCATTGGTATGTGCCCCTTTCCTATTGCCTCAGTTCAGGCTGTCATTCATTCACTCGTTCATCCATTCATTTAATTAAAATTTCTGGAAAGTCTTATACACTTCATGCCCTCATCGTCTTGCTGCAATCATTTTCCATTTTGTGCCTCTAGAATTATTTCTGTGAAACATAGAAACCATCCTTATTTCTGCCAGAGTAATCATTCTAAAATGCAGATTTGGTGCTCTTTCTTCTCCACTGAAAGAGTTCCCGTGGCTTTTCATAGTCCTGAAACTTGGTCTTCACATATTGGGGGGCAGGGAAAAGAAGGTTTCAGGAAACTGTTAAAATATTAATAATCTTTTTAGCATCTAATTCTAAGGTAGAAATGATGTAAAATCAGGCAGAAAATGTCAAATCTATTACTCTTCTTCCACACTTACCAGAGCCCCATGTCAGAATAGCTTTGAATGGCCAGAAAACAGCAATAATTGATTTTCTCCTTCTTTTCTTTCCCCAAATTCAGGAAAGTTGAGGGCATGTTGAGCATTTTTTCATCTTTTCCCATATCTAGTATATATATTTAAAATTTTTTAAAAATGATTTACCAAGGGGCAATGAGGAGTCTGATAGTAGCGTATATTGGATATCAAACTTTTCCAGACAAAAGGGAAAGGTAGCTAAATCAGTAGAATATTCCCACCCTACCCTCATGAGATTCTCTCCACCACCCGGGAAGTATCCCTCTCTTTCATTTTGATGTGAGTGGTTGAAGTAGTATGGAAAAAGGAAAATGGAATTGACGTAGAATAACATTGTAATGTTAGCTTCCAACCCATGTGTGAAAGCTTCTCTGTTAGATTTAGCAAGATGACAACATAGCACAGGGAATATAATCTGTCCAATAATGTACTCAAAGAGACTTCAAGCCAAATGCTGTTTGTCTTGACTGCCCCAAGAGCTTAAAGGCCATTGAGGAATGGATGCTGGAGCTGGCTGATGTAAGACATTTCTTAAAATAAAAGTTAAATAAGCCAAGCAGATAAATTTGGAGTTGCTCCTATTGGAGCTGGATTGAACATCAGAACCCTGCTTATTTCTCTTCCTGTCCCCGTTCTCCTCCACCTGCTGGAGGCCCCTCCAGCTGCTGGTGTCACCTAGGAGAACCTGTTCTTAAACCCACTGCCTATGAGATAATGTCCCTACCCTTTAATATGGCATGCTAAGTCTGCCAGAATCCTGCTCCTAATAATCCTTTTAATTTTCATTTTTATTTATTTATTTTTATTGGAGTATAGTTGATTATTTTTATCTCTTTTGTTTGTTTTTTGTTCTATATGACATACTCTGTATTACTTGAAACTTTCTGTTTTGTTTTGTTTTGTTCTAACTTCTCCATATACATTGTAGTTGATTTTCGTGTCCCTTTATCCATTCCTCTTTCCTCCCTCCCTCTCCCCCCTCCCCCATCTACATTATATCTGTTCACTCATCTTAACAAGTTCAAGGAATTTTTATGATTGTTATGACTTCTCCCCCCCCCACTTATTTGTTTGTATGTTTATTATTTATTTACTTTTAGCTCCCACAAATAAGTGAGAACATGTGGTATTTCTCTTTCTGTGCCTGACTTGTTTCACTTAATAAAATTTTCTCTAAGTCCATCCATGTTGCTACAAATGAAAGTATTTCATTCTTTTCTATAGCAGAGTAGTATTCCATCATGTAGATATACCACAGTTTCCTTATCCACTCATCTGATGATGTACATTTGGGCTGGTTCCAGCTCTTGGCTATTGTAAATAGTGCTGCAATAAACATGGGAGTACAGGTGTCCCTCTGACATGATGATTTCTATTCCTCTCAGTATAATCCCAGCAGTAGAATAGCTAGATCATATGGTAGATCTACCTGTAATTGTTTGAAGAACATACATACAGTTTTCCATAAAGGCTGCACCATTTTGTAGTCTGACCAACAGTGTAGGAGGGTTCCTTTTTCTCCACAACCTCGTCAGCATTTATCATTCTCAGTTTTTTGGATATTAGCCATCCTAACTGGAGTGAGATGGTATCTCAGTGTGATTTTGATTTGCATTTCCTGAATGCTGAGTGATGTTGAGCATTTTTTCATGTGTCTGTTGGCCATTCATATATCTTCCTTTGAGAAACACCTATTCAGCTCCTTTGCTCATTTTTTAGTTAGGTTATTTGAGTTTACCTTTATTTAAAACAGTTTAGCTGTTTGAGTTCCTTGTATATTCTGGATATTAATCCTTTGTCAGATGTATATTTTGCAAATATTTTCTCCCATTCGGTTGGTTGTCTTTTCACTCTGTTGATTATTTCTTTTGTGGTACAGAAGATTTTCAGTTTGATATAATCCCATTTGTTTATTTTTCTTTGGTTGCCTGTGTTTGGGGCCGTATTCATGAACTCTGTACCACTCCTACTTCCTAGATGTTTCCACTATGTTTTCTTTAAGGAGTTTTATTGTTTCAGGATGCATGTTTAATTCTTTAATCCATTTTGAGTTGATTTTGGTATATGGGGAGAGGTATGGATCTAGCTTCATTCTCCTACATATGAATATCCAGTTTTCCCAGCACCACTTCCTGAAGAGGCAGTCTCTTCCCCATTGTGTAAACTTGGTGCCTTTGTCAAAGATCACATGGCCGTAGGTGTATGGGTTGATTTCTGGGTTCTCTATTCTATCCCATTGATCTCTGTGTCTGTTTTTATGCCAGTACCATGCTGTTTTGGTTATCATAGCTTGGTAGTATAGTTTAAAGTCAGGCAGCGTAGTTTTCTTGATTTCTTTTTCTGCATGTTTACTGTTGGAGTATAGACATGCTACTGATTTTTTGTGTGTTGATTTTGTATCCTGCAACTTTGCTGAAATCATTTATCAACTCTAAGAGTTTTTCTCTAGAGGCTTTAGGCTGTTCCATATATAGGACCATATCATCTGCAAACAGAGACAGCTTGACTTCATCTTTTCCAATCTGGATGCCCTTTCTTTCCTTCTCTTCTCTGATTGCTCTGGATAGTACTTCCAACATGATTTTGAATAGGATTGGTGAGAGTGGACATTTTCATCTAGTTCCTATTCTTAAGGGAAAAGCTTTCAGGTTTTCCCCATTCAAGATGATATTTGATGGAGTTTGGGTGTGTTGTCCCCTCCAAAAGTCATGTGGAATTTTGATCTCCAATGTGGCAGTGTTGGAAAGTGATTGAGTCATGTGGTCGGATCCCTCATGAATGGATTCATGCTCTCCCTGGGGGAGGAGGGAAAAATGAGTGAGTTCTCACTCTATTAGTACCCGCAAGAGCTCGTTGCTTAAAAAGACCCTGGCACCTTCTCTCTCTCTCTTGCTTCCCTCTCTTGCTTCCTCTCCCCATGTGATCTGCTTGTATCTGCTGGCTGCCTGACACTTTTCTGCCATGAGTAAAAGCAGTCTAAGCCATGCCAGATGCAGCTGTCCCGGAATCATAAGCCAAATAAACCTCTTTCTTTTACAAATTACCCTGTCTCAGGTATTTCTGTTATAGCAACACAAAATGGACTAAAACAATATTGGAAATGGGCTTATTATACATGGTTTTAATTGTGTTGAGATACTTACCATCTATACCTAACTTGTAGAGAGACTTTATCATGAAAGAATGTTGAATTTTGTCAAATGCTTTTTCAGCATCTATAGAGATGAATATGGTTTTTGTCTTTGCTTGTATTGATGTGGTGTATCACATTTATTGATTTGCATATATTGAACCAACCTTGCATCCCTGGGATGAATCCCACTTGATCATGGTGTAAAATTTTGTGTATGTGTTGCTGTATTCTGTTAGCTATTATTTTATCGAGAATTTTTGCATCTGTATTCATCAAGGATATTTGCCTGTACTTTTCTTTTTTATTGTATCTTTGGTTTTGGTATCAGGGTGATGTTTGCCTCAAACAATGAGTTTGTGAGAATGGCCTCTGTTTCAAACTTTTGGTATAGTTTGTAGATAATTGGCATCAATTCCTCTTTGAAGGTTTGGTAGAACTCTGCAGTGAACCCATCCAGTCCCAGACTTTTCTTTATTGGGAGACTTCTGACAACACCTTCAATTTCTTTTATTATTATTAGTCTGTTTAGATTTTCTATATCTTCTTGGCTCAGTTTTGGTAGTCTGCATGTGTCCAGAAACTTATCCATTTCCTCCAGATTTTCAAATTTTTTGGCATATAGTTGTTTATAGTAGTCTCTAATGATTACTTGTATTTCTGAGGTATCAGTTGTATTACCACCTTCTTCATTTCTAATTTCTGTTATTTGGATCTTCTCCCTTCTTTTTGTAGTTAGCCTTGCTAATGGCTTGTCAATTTTATTTATGTTTTCAAAAAACCAAACTGGTTTCATTGATCTATTGTATCATTTTTCTGGTTTCTATTTCACTTAGTTCTGCTCTTATCTTACTTATTTCTTTCTGTCTTTGCATTTGGATTGTTCTTGTTTTCCTACATCTTTAAGGTGAAGTGTTAGGTTGTTTAGCTGCTATCTTTCCATTCTTCTGAAGTAAGCATTTAATGCAATAAATTTCCCCATTAGTACCGCTTTTGAAGTATTCTGCAGGTTTTGGTGTGATATGTCATTATTTTCACTAGTTTCAGTAAGTTTTTTGATTTCCTGTTTAATTTCTTCTTGGACCCATATGTCATTAAGTAGAGTGTTGTTTAATTTCCATGCATTTGTATACTTTCCAGAGTTTTGTTCATTATTGAATTCTACTTTTAATCCATTGTGATCTAAAAAATACATGGATAAATCCAGGTTTTTTGATTATGTTGAAACTTGATTTGTGACCTAACGTGTGGTCTATCCTGGAGAATATTCCATGTGCTGATGAGAAGAATGAATATTCTGAGGTTGTTAGATGGAATGT
This sequence comes from Cynocephalus volans, assembly GCF_027409185.1. NCBI lineage: Eukaryota > Metazoa > Chordata > Mammalia > Dermoptera > Cynocephalidae > Cynocephalus > Cynocephalus volans. Next base: position 98,000,076 of record NC_084460.1, on the reverse strand, counting down.
TCTGTAGATATCTGCCAAGTCCGATTGGTCTAAGGTGTTATTTAGATCTTGTGTTTCTCTATTGATTTTTTTCCGAGATGACCCATCCAATGTTGAGAGTGGGGTGTTCAGGTCCCCTGCTGCTATGGTATTAGTGTCTTTCTCATTCTTTAGGTCTATTAGTGCTTGCTTTATAAATCTGGGTGCTCCATTGTTGGGTGCATATATATTTATGATTGTTATGTCTTCTTGATGGATAGATCCTTTTACCATTATATATTGACCTTCTTTATCACTCTTTATGATTTTTTGTTTAAAGTCTGTTTTATCTGATATAAGAATAGCTACTCCAGCTTGATTTTCATTTCTGTTTGCATGGTATATCTTTTTCCATCCTTTCACTCTTAGTCTATCTGTGTCTTTACAGGTGAGGTGAGTCTCTTGAAGGCAGCATATTGTTGGGTCCATCTTTTTAATCCAGTCAGTCAGCCTGTGTCTTCTGAGTGGGGAATTTAATCCTTTTACACTTAGAGTTATTATTGAAAAGTGTTGATTTACTCCTAGCATTTTATTGATTTTTGTCTAGATGTCTTAACTATCTTTTGTTCCTTTCTTTCTGATTTACTTTTTGTCTTCTCTGTTGGTTTCTTGGGGTAGTAGATAAACTATTTTTTTCTCTTTATTGTTAGTTTTATTCCTTCTTGACTATTCATGGCAGTGATGGTTGGTTTTCAGGTACCAAACCCTGTACTCCCTTGACAATTTCTTGTAAGTTTGATCATGTGGTAGTGAACCCCTGCAGTTTTTGTTTGTCTGAGAAATATACTATTTATCCTTCATTTTGGAAGGATAGCCTTGCTGGGTAAAGTATTCTTGTCTGGAAAGTTTTGCCCTTTATTATTTTGAATGTATCATCCCATTCTTTTCTGGTTTTTAGCATTTCTAATGAAAAGTCTGATGCTAGTCTGATTGGGGATCCCTTATAGGTGACTTGACATTTCTCTCTTGCAGATTTTAAGATTCTCTCTTTGTATTTGGGTTTTGCCAGTTTGTCTAGAACTTGTCTTGGAGAGGACCTTTTTGGGTTGAATATGTTTGGGGATATTTGGGCCTCCTGAACCTGAAGATCTTTTCCTATATCTGGGAAATTTTCTGCCAGTATTTCACTGAATATGTTTTCAATGCCATTTCCTTTTTCCTCTCCTTCTGTAATACCCACAATTTGGATATTTGAGCACTTAACTTTGTCTGTTATCTCTCTCAGATTTGCTTCAATTTTTTAAATTCTTTTTTCTTTATTTGGTCTACCTGTGTTAATTCATACAGCCCATCTTCTAGGTCAGAAATTCTCTCTTCAGCTTGTTCTAGTCTGCTTGTTAAACTCTCTGTTGTGTTTTTTATTTCATTGAATGAATCCTTCAGCTCCACAAGTTCTGCTACATTCTTTTTCAGGGTATTGATTTCTTTGTATATTTCTTCTTTCAGTTCCTGTATATTTTTCACATTTCTTTGTATTATCTAACTGAGTTTTCTTGCATCTCATTTAGTTTCCTTAAAATTGTCACTCATAATTCCTTGCTAGTCATTTTAAGGACTTCCTGTTCTATAAGATTGAGAACTTGAGAGTTATTTTCCTTTGGTGGTGTCATACTTTCTTGATTTTTCATATTTCTGGTATGTTTCCTTTGGTGTTTAGTCATTGTGGCAGGGGGTATCATGGTCCACTCATTACATTGTGATGTCTGGCCTGGATCCCAAAGGGACTGTCAATTCTGGGCAGCAGGGATTGGCCTTCACAGGGGTCCCACAGCACCCACCTGTTCTAGGATGGCTGGCTTGGGGTGTCTGGGTCTGGCATCTCTCAGACCTCTCTGGGTGGCAGAGACTGGCATGCACTAGGGGTCCCATGGCATGTGGCACCTGTCTGTTCTGGCACTGCTATCTCAGGGTATGTGGGCCCAGCAGCTCTTGGGCCTCTCTGGGCAACAGAGACTGGTCTGGCCTGGGGGTCCCTCAGCATCTACCTGTTCTGGCATGGCTGAGTTGGGGCATGTGGGCCCAGCAACTCTCGGGGCTCTCTGGGCCACAGGGACTGGCCTGTGCTGTGGGTCCCATGATGCCTGCCTGTTCCAGCATGAATGACTCAGGACATGTGGGCTCAGCAACTCTCAGTCCTCTCTGGGACACAAGGACTGGCCTGTGCAGGGGATCGCATGGTGTGCATCTCCTGCCTTTTACAGCAAAGTTCTCAGGCTTCCTGTTTTTGGTTTTTAACAGTTGTAAATTGGTTTATTTGTGGGAGAGAGTGATGTTAGGAACCATCTAATCTGCCATCTTGACCGGAAGCCATATCTCTTATTTTGAACCACCCTCCCAGCTGCCAATTTACCCCTCCTCCTCAACACTCCCACTGCACACACTCTCTGCACCAGCCCACTGGTTATGTACCAGGTCACTGCAAGACAACACCCCTTGCTCCCTTGGTTCCTCTGCTTTCCCATCTCTTCCTATCTCCACCCATCCATCATATCTCATGTGTCAGGGCTTAGCTATCCATTAGATTGATCACCATCCATTGGAAGCATTTCCTGGTCCTCAGTTAGAATTGTCCACTTCCTAGTACCTTAAGCTATAGCACACTTAGACACACTTCCGAGGTAGTGTCTATAAAATTTTATCATATTGTGTTTTTATTGTTAATTAGTTTCTTTTAAATGTGGTAAATTTTAAAAATACAGAAAAGTACAAAGAAGAGAGTAATAAGCATTTATATTCCTTTCACCCATAATTTATCCTTTAATTTTTTTATGCATTTGTTATAATCTTTTTGGTTTCTTCAATCTTTTTTTAAAGAAGATAACTTTTGTGTAATAATGAATTCTGCTTATTGTAAATAATTCAAAAAAGTGCTGAAAATGAGGGAGATGAAGTTGTTTTTTTTTTTTTTTATGAAGAAAATAAATTTATTTCTTGCAGTTCTGGAGGCTGGGAAGTCCATAGTCTAGGGAACACACATGGTGAGGTCCTTATTTTTGGTTACTCTCTATAGGGTCCTGTGGTGACATAGGCAATCACATGGCGAGGATCACAAGAGCTCTTTCATGTGCTCTCCTTATAAAGTCACCAGTCTGCACCCATGATAACTCATTACTCCATGAATGGATCATGTTTCCAGATAGAATGAGGAAGCCAGGTAGGAAAAGAAATTAATGAACATCTGAAGGAACTATTTAACTTCAGGTAAATTATTCCACAGGTTAAGAGACATTATTTTTTAAAAGACTCTTCCAAGTTTACAAAACAAGTTTACAAAAAGCATGAAGATATTGGATTAAGATTTTTTTCCCAAATACATTTAAGTTTTAGACAATATTAATTAACTTCCTACTGTGGAACATGAAGACTTTAATACCTTTATACTTCTATCTTTTCTATTTTTCTATTTTTTAATTATATTAATAATTTTATATTATCCAAATCTTAATATTTACTTTCTTTTTCTTCAAACTTTTATTTGTATATAATTTCAGACCTTCAAAAAGGTAGCAAAACAGTACAAGGAATTCCAATTTGCCCTATATATAGATTCTTCAATGTTATATTATAACATACATGTTTTATGATTTTTACCTACTTGATTTTTTTTTCCTGCATGGGAATAAGTTGCAGACATAAGCCTTGTTTACCTCAAAATTCTACAGTCTGTATTTCCTAAAAGCAGGGATTTTCTCTTGTATAAACACAGTGCAATTATCAAAATCAAGAAATTAACATTGATGCAACAGTCAAGACTTCATTCAGATTTCATCAGTTGTCCCGCCAAAGTCTTTTTCTGTTCTGGGACAATCCAGGATCATTTATTACATTTAATTATGTCATTTTACTCTCCCTTTATCTTTAACAGATCCATAGTCTTTGTCTTTCATGACCATAACCTTTTTGAAGCTCACAGCTCAGCTGTTTTGCAGACTGTCCCAGCAGTAATTCTGCATGTTAATGGATGCACACAAGAAGATTTTCCAAAGATTTGCCTTCCTGGATTCTTTCTTTCGATTCCAGAATGGCTGAATATCTCTGTGTTCTCTCATCTGTGAGATGAACATCTTGGCTGTTTTTTGTTTGTTTGTTTGTTTGTTTGTTTGTTCTTTGGTGGGAGGAAGGTTTCCCTTAGCCCAGTGGTTCTCAATCCCAGCTGCAAATTGGTATCAGTTAGTAGCTGTCAGGATTGGATGGTTCTCATTCTGTCCACTATTTTGTAGCCCGAGGGGAGAAGAGAATAGAGCCCAGTTGAAATAGTTTTGGACTCTTGGTTGGCATACTTAGACTTTAACTTCTCAAAGATTTTGCTGAATGTACTATATAAGAGCTCACTCAACTACTCGGATCAGGGGGTACCCTACACTTCAGATTATTCCTCCAACTCGGTGTATAGCTGTTGAGCCTTCTTTTTCTAAAGAAATATCCAGCCCAACCCAGTCTCTCAATTGCACTTATTTCTTCCCAACTTCCATTTTCTTTACTCTCCAGTAAGAAGGATAAAAAGACATGGATACATACTTATTTGATTCTCCCCAGCTCAAGAGGTATTAATAAAAATCCACAACACAGTATTTTATTTATCTGTATTGTCTAAGGTTTTATTAAGTCTCCCTGGTTCACTCTAGAATCTTGCATCTTTCCATGGCATTTAGTTTATGCTCATTTCTGTATTTGGTTGCTATTAATTATTTTAGTTGTTGGCTGGCTTTAGATTTTTCCATATTGTGAAAAATGTAAAATTCCATAGTGTTGGAGAAGGAGAAAAATTCTATGATGAAATTTCAATCCACTATCTTAGCCCAGATTAGCACTTATTTATTTATATGACTATCTCTTTCTAATAAGCTGTAAACATCAGAAAGACATGTCTTTGTTTTAGTTGATTTAGGGCATGACAGAGTGCCTGACATGCAATTAGTACTCAATAAACACATTTTGAGTAAATTTTTTTAAGTATAATGAGAAAACAGATGGGAACACCAAAAAGTTATTAACATAATCAAAACCTAGGCTCTTCGCTCAAAGTGTGTATTTTCATGTGTTTGAACATCAAGTACACAGTACATACTTGTATGCATTATCCAATTATTTCTGACTTCGTCTCAGTATTTGCTAAATACCACCAAATCTTCCTCTTTCCCAACCTGTCTCTCAACTGCTCATTTCTCAAGCCAATGGATAAAAAGTGGTGCTCAAAAGGCTCCCTAATTTACCAAGCATGCTTCTTCTCTCACTTTCTTTGTAATTACAGACCCATCTTTTTATTCTTCCCAGAAAGATCTCTGAGATTTCACAACACCATCACCACCTTCCAAAAAAATCAAAACACCCTCAGTACCTAAAGATTATATAAAAACAGCCAACTCCTTTATTTTATAAAAAATTTTTTTACAGTATTCTGCTCCCAACATGTAGCACAGTTTCCCATTCTTGCCGTAGGGGTCCCACTGTGAATAAACAAAATTGTTTGTTCTTTTCCTATGTAGTTTTGTGGACAAAAAAAAATGGTCTTAAGGTTTAATTAATGGACATGCAGATGGCATGAGCCTAGACTCACACACATCCCTGAAATGAGTAGCCACAATGCCTCTGCCATTTATTCTCCCAAACTAGCAACCCAGGTTTACTATCATCTCATGGCATCCCATCATTCTGTCATATTGGCAATGTATTTATTGAATTTTTTTTAACTCACTTTTTATTCAGCTGTGAAACTCTGTTGCTGTACTTTCTCTCTGGCAGCTTTTAAAAATATTACTTTCTCATATGCATTCAAAATCTTTTAACTAGGTAGTTTTCTTAAAATTAAATAATTATATACACATGAGATCTAGGAAAGGAGAGACAGATGCCAAACAACTAAAGATAGATGCTTCATGCTACTTTAAAATCTAAAAAGGGTCAATTAATCCAACTCTTGACTCTAGACAATGATTCTGAGAAGGAAAAAACAGTAAAGTGGAGGAAGCTCAGTAAACTTACTCTACCATAATAATTATGCACAAATGGGAGGATTGATTTAGCCAGTTAATTTAAATTTCAAAAAAATACATTTTTATGCTGCTTACAGTAATACTATTCAATAGGTTGAGATGAAGAATTAAAAAAAATTAGGGTAGAGTGAAATAAAGTCCAAAATATGGGTTAGGATTTTGGGTAGGCAAAATAATGATCTGGCAAAAATGTCAACATTCTAATCCCTGAATGAAACCTGTGATATGTCACCTTATATGGCAGACTGCATTGGGCTGGTTTGATTAAGTTAAAGATCCTGAGATGAGGAGACTATTCTGGATTATCTTGGTGTGCTCAATATAATCCTGTGTCCTTACAGAAGGGAGGCAGGAAGTCCAGAGTGAGAAAAGGCGATGTGAAGGAAGTAGGGTCGGAGTGACGCAGCCATGAGTCAAAGAACGCGGCAGCCTCCCAAAAATGGAAGAGGAAAGAACGGATTCTCCCCTACAACCTCCAGAGAGAACCAGTCCTGTGGACGTCTGGACTTTGGTCCAATGACACTGATTTTGGACTTCTGACCTTCAGAACTGTAAGTTATTAAATAAGTGTTGTTTTAAGCTACTAAACGTGTGGTAATTTGTTACAGCAGCGATAGGAAAGTAATTTAGGATTTTAAATGCATTCTATAAGGACCTACACAATATTTAAAAATAAGCTGCAAAGGCTATTAAAGTCAATATCTAAAAATAAGCTTAAAGGATGTTAAAGTCAAAGGTAGAATACTTTCTTTATTGCTGTTTTAAAAAATGTGATAATACTATTTCTCATTATCGTACTGTAAGGTTTTGGTGGTATCCAACTTTTAGAATTGTTTCATATCACTGTTTAAAGTTCTGTGTGTGGATACACACAAGAGTGAAATTCTGCATAACCTTCTGCAATACAAATTAATTTTGATTTTTTTTAAATAATGCCTCTGATGTAATTACATCTTTTGGCTTTTTAAAATAAAGCCCCATGATTGCAAAAGCAAGGATGTTATTTGAAATGTTAGTCTCTGTGATCAAGATATTTGCTACATCAAGAAAAAGCTACCAAATCCCAGAGAGTTTTCACACCTGAAAATTAATCCAATTTGCTTTGCAAATCTGTGTTATTCAAATTACAAAGTCAATCACTAAAGAGAAGCCTTTTAACAAAGGATTTTCCAAAAGGATTAAAGATTCCCCATGGAGGTCAGTTCTTCAAATGTTCTTCAAGTGCATACATGTAATAGTCTATCATGAGACTAGTTACTTAACAAATGACACTCTATAGAATATATTTTGAAACATTTCCTGGCGTGGGAGAATGCTCTAGACAATGTTGTATTACAACAGAATTGTAATCCTTTCTTAAAGAGTGTAGATTTTATGTTTGTAGACTTTTCTGAGTAAATGTCGTAGTTAAGTGTATGGGCCCTAGAGCCAGGTCACCTGGATTGAATCTCTCCTCTGCTACTTGTGACCTGAGATTAATTACTTAATCTCTTTATGCTTCTTTGGGAAAATGGGAGAAATGATAACACTTAGTTCATTTGATTGTTTTGTGAGTTAAAAATGTTAATGAATGTAAGGTACTTAGTGATAGAATGAGGCCTTGTACCAGTTACCTACTATCATTAGTCAGGAAAATAAAATAATAGTCAATCAATTTCATATATATGTAGGTAGCTCCCATTATGTAGTCAGCACATATTTACTAGGGTCTTCTATATTCTAGACAGTAAAATATTAGCATCAGTTTTCATAGATGAATCTCCCTTGTTGCCTAGTTGACAGCTTATGGGGAGCTCTCTAAGACCTCTGCAGAGCTAAACATATTTTAAACATATGCAACATTATCAGTCATCAAAATTTAATACTAAGAGGTTCAGGAGCAGGGCTAATAGCAGAGAAGTAAATCATGTTCCAAAAAAAATCACAGTTCATCCTCTGTGAGCTCATAAGCCATAGGATCACAAACTGTTTTTCAGAAACTACAGAGGAAAATTTTAAGAGATGGTGAAAAGCTTCATGAAAGAAATTAAGCAGGGTACAGAACAAGATATAGAATTATAACTTTATATATTTAATATTCAGTGTAGGGATAGTTGATTGAGCAGAATTCTTAGCAGTCAAAGCAAAAGATAAAGCCGAAAAGTCAACTTTTCAGTCCCATTCACCTGCAGAGGATACAGCATAATCAACAAGCACTTCATGTTCAAATGCAAGCATATGCTTAATAATAATAAACCACCCAGAGATAACTTTGACCATTGTAGTGGGTATTAAGTTGCAACTGAGTTAGAAGAAAAAATCTGAAAACCCATAGTTACTTTTTAAAAAATCAACCTAAGGAGTCCCAGTCAAGATAGTGGAATAGATGGTTTCCAGCATCACTCCCTCCCAAAAATCAACCAATTTTCAACTATAAAAATGTAACATCAGCCAAGCTGGGGCTGCTGGAGCTCAGGAGAAGGGGAGGAGAGACCCACGGAGTTCATGAAAGTTTGAGAAACCATGACAAGAGAAAGAAAAAACTGCTCCGAGGGTTTTGGGCCATGGCCGCTTTAAGACTGGAGCTGATGAACTGGCATGAAGCAGCTGTGCCCTTCAGATGGAGTTGCTTGGAGGCAGCAAGAGAGAAGACGGCCTTGGTGGCCCCCAAGACAGCAAGACCACTAATACGGTTCCCCTGGACCCACGCAGGAGTGAGGAGCCAGAACAACTGAAAAAAAAGAGGCACTCAGAGGCCGGTGAGTCATTGCAAGGGACTGGCGCAGAGCCCATCCCATGGGAAGTGTTTGGAGCACAGGACGGGGGGGAGATGGGCCCTCCAGGACAACACTGGGGCACAGCAAGGACAGCTGATCCACCCCCCACCACTGAGAGGAGACTGGTCGGGAATGCACAATTGCATGGTGTGTAGTTTGATGAAAAAAACTCAAGCCCAGATCAGAGTTTTTACAACCTAGATCCACCGGGTCTCTGGAGAGCCGGAAGTACCTATAAGGTCAACCATTAAACTCTGAGCTGCAAAAAAGCCTTCCCTAGGGAAACAGCAGCGAAGTGGCAATTTAGCTCAACAACACAGCTCAAGTACTGGTTCCCACAGGAAGTTCCCCCATTTTAGAAGTAAGAAAGGACAAGAAATTAGTTCCAGCCCAGGCACAGCACCAACACCTTGGGGCCTGACGGAACCAGAGGCTTGGAGCCAAGAACCAGACCCCACTCCCACACCCAGGCACACTGCACCAGCACCTCAGGGCCTACCTGGAGACCTGAGGCATGGAGAAGGGGACTGGACCCCCATTCCACAACCAGGCACACCATGCCAGCACCTCAGGGCCTGCCCGGTGATCTGAGGCATAGAGCCAGGGACGAGACCCCCCCCCCCGCTACAACCAGGCACACTGTGCCAGTGCCTCAGGGCCCACCCGGGGACCTGAGGCATGAGGAAAGGAACCAGACCCCCACCCACAACCAGGCAGACCACGCCAGTGCCTTGGGGCCTTCCTAGGGACCTGCGGTATGGAGCCGGAGACCAACCACACCCTACCACCAGGCACACCGCCAGCACCAAGGAACATGCCAAAAACATTGCCTCCATGTGGGTGGCCCACCACAGCCACCACAATAACCATGGCTGCCACAAAAGCGGCTAGATGCCACAACCACCACGCAGATGGTCTGCCAACCACTCCCAGTGCATTGACACAGGAGAGTCACCAGCAGACATAAAGAAAAGAGGATGTATCTTTCCATAAAGCCCATTTCAGAGTGACAGAAGAAGCATCTGCTCTATGATAACATTGGGGGACCTGATCACATCTCTCAGCATTGGACAGATCATCTAGGCAACAAATCGACAGAGTAACCATTACTCTTTCAGAAGGAGAGAAGAAATCTAGGGCAATTAGAGGAGGGAGGGGGAGAGAGGGGGATGGGGAGAGATTGGACAAGGGGCATAAAGAATAAGTACGATTTGTAACAATATATATGCTAGTAATATTGATTTGATCAACATATCTCAATGTTGAACCCCCAAAATATGTATAATCAATTTCGATTCAATAAAAAAAAAAAAAATCAACCTAAGTTTGGTTGAATCATTCCCAGCCATGTTTCATTCTCAGTCATTTTGAGCCATTTACTTCTGTCTCATGATAATAATCCAAGGACTTACACTCAGAGCCCTCCGTACTTCATTCCATACTGTTTGATGCTGAATGCTCATAGTCCAAGCCAGAACAGTCTCCTGATGTCCTCTGACTCCTCTACTTCCTTGCCACAATTGGGGTACGGGAAGGAACCTTTCACTGAGAACCTCGGGCCTCACATACCGTCTACATAGCTGCAGCCGTTCCTTTCTGAGATCTTCCAGTTCCCTTCCTACTGCAATCAGGTGAAGAAAAATCTAAGAATCAAAAGGGGACTGGGGCAGAGACTTCTGTCTTCTAATATCAGTTCTCTGTTTCTTCCAATTAGTAATGGAATTTTCAATATTTAACTGACATGCAAGCAGCTAACTAGAGAACACATGACCCAACTTCATTAGAGTTAGGTGTCACGGTGTTATGTTTTGACCAATAGGATGTGAAAATTTATTTCTGCAACTTTTAGTTATTATCTTTAAAGAAAGAGTTGCTGTCCCTCCACTTTTCTTTCCCTGCCTTGCACTGCATGGGCGTGGTGCTAGTGATTCACCATCAATAATGCAGACAAAGACAACACACCAGGAATGGAAGAATAGTGAACAAGACGCAACCTGAGTTCCTAGATGGCCTGATGAGCAGATAGCCACCTTCTCTGGATTATTTGCCTTCCTCTGGACTGAGAGAAATATTTTTATCTTGTTCGTGCTAGCATATTGCTTGGTCTCTTCTAGTAGCTTAGCTGGTACTCTAACTAATATGAAAATTGGTAGCAAGAAGTAGGCTACTACCATAATAAAACCCTAAAATACACAGCATTGGCTGAATGGTTGTGTAGTGGGCATCAAAAAAATATACATTGTAGTCTGGAAAGTTAATGACATTTGTTACACCCTGGCAAAACATGTGGTCAAAGTTTATTTTCAGGGTTTTCAAGATGGCGGCGGCTGTGGCGGCTGGCGCGGAGTAGCTGAGGTGGAAAAGGTGGCCACTGGGCCTCAGGCAGCCGGGAAACTTGTGGACCTTCCTCTGGCCATCTCTTAAGGGAGGACTGCTGCTGCTGGCCGGTCGTGGGGGCTCAACGCCACTTTGCCCCCGGCAGGAGAGGCTGCCTCATTTACAGGCAACAGCTTTGAAGTGTGGAGCAGGAAAAGAACTGATTCTTAGCTGCAAAAGTGAGTCTTGAAACAGGGAACACGGCGCCAGGGCTGCTGTGGATGCAGCCAGGATCCCGGAGGCTGGGGCCGCACTGAAGGCGGCCAGCTGCCCTATTCAGGATTCGAGGTTTCAGGCCGGCATTAAAGAAGATTCCTGGGAGCGCCCGAGCGGCGCCGTGACTGAACAGCCCGAGGCGGCAGCGCCGAGAACACGGAAGGCAACAAACCAGAGACAGAGCGAGCGCCCGACCTGGCACAGCACTGTGAGTGATCCCTGGCACAGCTCTGTTCGGGGGGTGAATGCCCACGCGGCTCCCGCCTGCACCACCAGGCCACTCACTGCCACGGTGCTGCCTCCATTTTCCCAGGTGCGGGCAGCTCTGCCCTGCTCGGCCATCACTGAGCCCATTTGCTTGGCCTGGCGCGGGGCTTTCCGGACCCTGCGGGCCGACCTCCTCTCCCACTCCCTCCGCGGTTCTCTGGCAGGGCTGGGGGTGTGGGACGTCCCGACCAGTTTTGGGAGGGCTAGGAAGTACGGGCGGGCCGACTGTCACTCCACCACACCCTGGACTCCGGCCCCGGTAAACTTCCTGTTACTGGGAGGCAGGTACCATCTCTGCGACCACCAGTTTGGAAAAAAGCCTAACGAATTTCTGGTTGGGAATAGTGTGGTAGGAGAGTTCCCAGGTCCGCTTGAACCTGCCGGAGAGCTGGCTGCAGGCGGGCACTAGACTCGGTTTATACCTGGGGGATACAAAGGTGAACAAGACCCGAGAAAGATCTACATAGTGCTACAAAGGCACCCAGAGAGACCGGTCGTCTGTGCCTAGCAGAATCCTGGTAGACTTCCTGGGCGAGGCGGTGCTGAGCAGGGTCTTGAAGGCCCAGCTGATAGACGAGGGGTGCAGAAGACACGCCCCAGCCCAGCACAGTGTGCACAGAGGGGGGAGACGTGCGGCCAGGGAGGCGGAGACTCGACAGAAACCACACACCCGGTGGGGTCGCCACTGCACGATCTAACAGCCTGGGCCAGAGCACACGGAACGGGGAGAAGTCCTGTACAGGAAGTGAAAGCTCAACAGAGATCACACACCCTGTGGTACGTGATCCACCAGCCCAGCAGAGTACAAGCTGACCAGAAAGGTGGATCCCCGGAGAAGCCCAAGACCTGAGGCAACCACACACACAAGACACTAAAGGCCAACTGAGCAGTCACGGCGGGAGCCATACCAAATTGGCAACCACAGCAACATCCTAGTTAGTCATTAGTCTTAAACCGGTGGACTGTGAAACCCCCTGCAACAATGAATAAACACCAAAAAAAAGACACCAGAAATACAAAAAATCAAGAAAGTACACCACCAAAAGTTAATAAATCTCATACTCTAGATCCTATAGAACAAGAAGCCCTTGAAATAACTGACAAGGAATTTCGAGTGATAATTCTAAGGAAACTGAATGAGATACAAGAAAACTCAGCTAGACATCATGATGAAATGAGGAAAAGTATACAGGATCTGAAAGAGGAAATATACAAGGAAATCAATGTCCTGAAAAAAAATGTAGCAGAACTTGCTGAACTGAAGAAGTTATTCAGCGAAATAAAAAACACAACGGAGAGTTTAACCAGCAGGCTTGTCGAAGTTGAAGAGAGAACCTCTGAACTTGAAGATGGGCTGTTTGAAATAACACAAGCAGACAAAAAGAAAGAAAAAAGAATCAAGGACATGGAAGAAAATCTGAGAGAGATATCAGACAACCTCAAGCGCTCAAATATCCGAGTCATGGGTATTCCAGAAGGGGAGGAAAATGGAGATTCCATTGAAAACATATTCAACAAAATAGTGGCAGAAAACTTCCCAGGTATAGGAAAAATCACAGATCTTCAGATCCAGGAAGCTCAACGATCTCCAAACGTATTCAACCCAAAAAGGCCTTCTCCAAGACATGTCATAGTCAAATTGGCAAAACTCAGAGACAAAGAGAGAATCTTAAAAGCTGCAAGAGAGAAGCGTCAAATCACCTATAAGGGAGCCCCAATCAGGTTAACATCAGACTTTTCATCACAAACCCTAAAAGCTAGAAAGGAATGGGATGATATTTTCAAAATACTAAAAGACAAAGATTGCCAGCCAAGAATACTCTACCCTGCAAGGCTATCCTTCCGAAATGAGGGGCAAATAGTATATTTCTCAGACAAACAAAAACTGCGGGAGTTCACTACCACAAGACCACCCTTACAAGAAATCCTCAAGGGAGTACTGGGTTTGGTTCCTGAAAAATAACTACCACTGCCATAAAAACCTAAGAAAAATCTAAACCCGCTAGTACAATAAAAATGGCATTCATGAAGAGAAAACAAGCTAACAAAAACACTATCTACAACCTAAGGAACCAACAAACAAAGAAACCAAACAGTAAATCAGAAAGCAAGGAACAAAAGACACCTAAGACAACCAAAGAACCAATAAAATGCTAGGAATAAATCAACACCTTTCAATAACAACTCTTAATGTTAAAGGCTTAAATTCCCCAATTAAAAGACACAGACTGGCTGACTGGATCAAAAGGCAGGACCCAACTATATGCTGCCTACAAGAGACCCACCTCACCCATAAAGATTCACACAGACTAAGAGTGAAAGGATGGAAAAAGATTTACCATGCAAACAGAAAAGAAAAACGAGCTGGAGTGGCTATTCTTATATCTGACAAAATAGACTTTAAACTAAAAACCATAAAAAGAGACAATGAGGGACACTACTTAATGATAAAAGGACTGATCCATCAAGAAGACATAACAATCATAAATATGTACGCACCCAATGTTGGAGCAGCCAGATTTATAAAACAAACTCTATTAGACCTAAAGAAGGAAATAGACACTAATACCATAATAGCAGGGGACCTGAACACTCCACTGTCAATATTAGACAGATCATCTAGGCAAAGAATCAGTAGAGAAACACAAGATCTAAACAAGACTCTAGACCAATTGGAATTGGCAGATATCTACAGAACATTCCATCCAACAACCTCAGAATATTCATTCTTCTCATCAGCACATGGATCATTCTCCAGGATAGATCACATATTAGGTCACAAATCAAGTCTCAATAAATTCAAAAAAATTGGAATTATCCCATGTATCTTCTCAGACCACAATGGATTAAAACTAGAAATTAATAACAAACAAAACTCTGGAAACTATACAAACACATGGAAATTAAACAGCATTCTACTTAATGACATATGGGTCCAAGAAGAAATCAAGCAGGAAATCAAAAAGTTTATTGAAACTAATGAAAACAATGATACATCATACCAAAACCTGTGGGATACTGCAAAAGCAGTATTGAGGGGGAAATTTATTGCATTAAATGCTCACTTCAGAAGAATGGAAAGATGGCAAGTGAACAACCTAACACTTCACCTTAAAGAACTAGAAAAACAAGAACAATCCAATCCTAAAGTTAGCAGACGGAAAGAAATCATTAAGATCAGAGCAGAACTGAATGAAATTGAAAACCAAAAAACAATTCAAAAGATCAACGAATCAAAAAGTTGGTTTTTTGAAAAGATAAATAAAATTGACAAACCATTAGCATGGCTAACAAAAAAAAGAAGAGAGAAGACTCAAATAACAAAAATTAGAAATGAAAAAGGCGATATTACAACTGATTCATCTGAAATACAAGGAATCATTCGAGACTACTATAAACAACTATACGCCAACAAATTTGAAAATCTGGAGGAAATGGATAAATTTCTGGACACACACAAGCTCCCAAAACTGAACCGTGAAGACGTAGAAAATCTGAACAGACCAATAACAATAAAGGAGATTGAAGCTGTTATCAGAAGGCTCCCAACAAAGAAAAGCCCAGGACCAGATGGATTCACAGCAGAATTTTACCAAACATTCAAAGAGGAATTGACACCGATTCTTTACAAACTATTCCAAAAGATTGAAACGGACGCAAATCTCCCAAACTCATTCTATGAAGCAAACATCATCCTGATACCAAAACCAGGTAAAGATATAACCAAAAAAGAAAACTACAGGCCGATATCCTTGATGAATATAGATGCAAAAATCCTCACTAAAATACTAGCAAACAGAATACAGCAACACATACGAAAAATTATTCATCACGATCAAGTGGGATTCATCCCAGGGATGCAAGGTTGGTTCAACATACGCAAATCAATAAATGTGATACACCATATTAATAAACTCAAACACAAGGACCATATGATCATCTCTATAGATGCTGAAAAAGCATTTGATAAAGTTCAGCACTCATTCATGACAAAGACCCTCTATAAGTTAGGTATAGAGGGAAAGTATCTCAACATAATTAAAGCCATATATGACAAACCCACTGCCAATATCATCCTGAATGGGGAAAAGCTGAAAGCTTTTCCTTTAAGAACAGGCACTAGACAAGGATGCCCACTCTCACCACTCCTATTCAACATAGTGTTGGAAGTACTAGCCAGAGCAATCAGAGAAGAGAAGGAAATAAAGGGCATCCAGATTGGAAAAGATGAAGTCAAACTGTCCCTGTTTGCAGATGACATGATCCTATATATCGAACAGCCTAAAACCTCTACAAAAAAACTCTTGGAATTGATAAATGATTTCAGCACAGTAGCAGGATACAAAATCAACACACAAAAATCAGTAGCATTTCTTTTCTCCAATAGTGAACATGCAGAAGGAGAAATCAAGAAAGCCTGCCCATTTACAATAGCCACCAAAAAAATAAAATACTTAGGAATTGAGTTAACCAAGGAGGTGAAAAATCTCTATCATGAGAACTACAAACCACTGCTGAGAGAAATTAGAGAGGATACAAGAAGATGGAAAGAGATTCCATGCTCTTGGATTGGAAGAATCAACATAGTGAAAATGTCCATACCACCCAAAGTGATATACAAATTCAATGCAATCCCCATCAAAATTCCAAAGACATTTTTCTCAGAAATGGAAAAAACTATTCAGACATTTATATGGAACAATAAAAGACCACGAATAGCCAAAGCAATGCTCAGCAAAAAAAAATAAAGCTGGAGGCATAACACTACCTGACTTTAAGCTATACTACAAAGCTATAATAACCAAAACAGTATGGTACTGGCATAAAAACAGACACACTGACCAATGGAATAGAATAGAGAATCCAGAAATCAACCCACACACTTACTGCCATCTGATCTTTGACAAAGGCACCAAGCCTATTCACTGGGGAAGGGACTGCCTCTTCAGCAAGTGGTGCTGGGATAACTGGATATCGATATGCAGGAGAATGAAACTAGATCCATACCTCTCACCGTATACTAAAATCAACTCAAAATGGATTAAGGATTTAAATATACACCCTGAGACAATAAAACTTCTTAAAGAAAACATAGGGGAAACACTTCAGGAAATAGGACTGGGCACAGACTTCATGAATACGACCCCAAAAGCACGGGCAACCAAAGGAAAAATAAACAAATGGGATTATATCAAACTAAAAAGCTTCTGCACAGCAAAAGAAACAATTAAAAGAGTTAAAAGACAACCAACAGAGTGGGAGAAAATATTTGCAAAATATACATCTGACAAAGGATTAATATCCAGAATATATAAGGAACTCAAACAACTTTACAAGAAGAAAACAAGCAACCCAATTAAAAAATGGGCAAAAGAGCTAAGTAGGCATTTCTCTAAGGAAGATATACAAATGGCCAACAGACATATGAAAAAATGCTCAACATCACTCAGCATCCGGGAAATGCAAATCAAAACCACATTGAGATACCATCTAACCCCAGTTAGGATGGCTAAAATCCAAAAGACTATGAACGATAAATGCTGGCGAGGCTGCGGAGAAAAAGGAACTCTCATACATTGTTGGTGGGACTGCAAAATGGTGCAGCCTCTATGGAAAATGGTATGGAGGTTCCTTAAACAATTGCAAATAGATCTACCATACGACCCAGCCATCCCACTGTTGGGAATATACCCAGAGGAATGGAAATCATCAAGTCGAAGGTATACCTGTTCCCCAATGTTCATCGCAGCACTCTTTACAATAGCCAAGAGTTGGAACCAGCCCAAATGCCCATCATCAGATGAGTGGATACGGAAAATGTGGTACATCTACACAATGGAATACTACTCAGCTATAAAAACGAATGAAATACTGCCATTTGCAACAACATGGATGAACCTTGAGAGAATTATATTAAGTGAAACAAGTCAGGCACAGAAAGAGAAATACCACATGTTCTCACTTATTGGAGGGAGCTAAAAATTAATATATAAATTCACACACACACATACACACATACACACACAAACCGGGGGGGGGGGAGGAAGAAGATATAACAACCACAATTATTTGAAGTTGATACAACAAACAAAAGAAAGGACATTGTTGGGGGGGAGGGGGGGAGGGAGAAGGGAGGGAGGTTTTGGTGATGGGGAGCATTAATCAGCTACAATGTATATCTACAAAATAAAATTTTAAAAATAAAATAAATAAATAAATAAATAAATAAAGTTTATTTTCAATACCTCAGAAGACTAACCACATGCCAACCAAGCTTGAATCTCTACTGGTAGCAGTAGAAAAGATCTGGCTATTAATGTATTGGTGCACTTTGCTACTTTTAGTACAGAGTTATAGAAAAGGGTTGAATTCAGGTAAGAATTAACCAGTTGACAGGCAGAGATAGAAGAGATAGCAGTTCTTCTGAGAAAGACTCTGAGTCTGTTATTTAATTGACTGAGAGTCCAATAGCTTGAGGCGTCATTAGGCTGGAAAAGCCAACTGCTTTTGAACTTGAAACAGCAGGCGACAATGGTCACTTTTTGCCAGTTTGAGGTATCCCAGTTTCAAAAATCAGATTTAAAGGCTTTGCCTTCTTATTTGTGTTTTTTGGGTTTTGCTTTTGTTTTTCCCCAGTAGCTACTATTAAAATGAGACAGGGGGGGTTTAGCTAAACTGATTTTGTAAAGACCGTTATATAAAAGAGTGTCGAAAGGCTTAAAAAAATCTGTCTAGATTAAATCTTTGGTTTTGAGTACACGTATGGAACTTACTAGAAACAAAGAGGATCTGAAGGAATTGCACTTTCAAAGAAACCGAAGTCCAGCCTACCAAAGCCTGTGGAGTTTACTTTTTATCTTTAAATAAGCCTGAAGCAAATCCCTAGTCCCCAAAAGAAAACATCATCATCAAGAAATGGCCATACATTCCAAAGGCCAAGAGAATCGTAGAGTAATAAGAGAGAGAGAACCTGTGCTCCTGGATGACATGGAGGCAATAAGCCTACATGCCCTGTAATATTCCCTCAATACCTTTCAATGTGTTGAGAGTAAGTAGAGATAGTCTCTCTTTCATTCCTGATATGGGTCATTTGCATCTTCTTTCTTTAATCGTTCTGCAGTCTTCATCAAGTTTTATCAATATTTTTTACTTTTTCAAAGGAATAACTTTTAGCTGATTTTCTATATTTTTTTCTGATTTAAATTTGATTTATTCTCTTTATTATTTTCTTCCTTTTACTAACATTGGTTCTACATGGTCATTGTTGCTCTTCTTCTTCTTTTAGTTTCTTACTGTGGAAATCTATATTACTGATTTGAGATTTTTCTTATTTAATGTAAGCATTTAATGCTATAAATTTTCCTCTAGGCACTGATTTAGCTGTACCCAAATTTTTATATACATATATTGTATTTTCACTTGGTTCAAAAATTTTTTCTGATTTTTCATGAGAATTCTTCTTTAACCATGGATTTATTATAAATTTTGATAGTCTTTATCAATCTATCTTCAGATCCACTGGCTCCTCTTTTATCTTTTTATTTCCATTCTACTATTGAGCTTTTTGTTTATCTTTATTGTACTTTTTTAGATTGAGAGTTTTTATTGAGTTTTTCTTTATATATCCTATTTATTTGTTGAGCCTTTCTACCTCTCCACATATTTCAAGAGGGTTCACAATTGTTTACTGCAGCATTTTGATAATAGATTATTTAACATCTTTGTCAGATAATTTCAATATCTGTGTTATGTTAGAAGTGGTATCTGTTGGTTGTCTTTTTCCTTGTGAGCTGAAATATTACTAACTCTTTAAATGCTACTAACTTTATATTCTATACTGAACGTTTTTAATATTTTGTTTGAGACTCTGTGTTTTGTTTAAACCTTGTTAAATATGGGGAATGTGATATTTTTGTTTTGGTAAGCAATAAACCAGATTATATTCAGGCCCTTTGAGTGTGGGCTGTGATTTCAATATTTCAGTTTTAAAGTCATTGTAGTGCTATTCAGAACTATGTCATGTGAGTACTACCCAGTTGCCTGCCTGGGACTTGAGAATGCTCTCTTCTTTAGGCCAGTTCTCAAAGTCTTTGGCATGCATGTTATGACCAGGTTAACCCATGTACAGTTTAGGAGTGGGCTCAAGAGATCATAAACACATTTATGGAGTTACTTTCCCAATCTCCTTCCACTGTATGATCTCTGCTGTACTTTCCAGTTTCCTGAAGTTCTGTTTTTCTGTGCTCTGTCCCAAAAGCTGATGTTCAGTTATCCTGCTCTGCTACACACTTCCACCACTGTGCCTATATCTGGGGCCAAGTGGCAGGAGGACACAAAGAGAATAAAATCAATAAAGTTTTTCCCTCATGTATTAGTCCATTTCTGTTGCTGTAACAAAATGCATAGAACTGAGTATTTTATAAAGAAAATGAAATTTATTGCTTACAGTTTCAGAGACTGGGAAGTCCAAAATCCAGGGAACACATCTGGTGAGAGCCTTGGTGGTGGCGACAATGATGGCAGAGTACCACATTATGAAAATGGTGTAGGAAAGAGATAATAGCTCCTCATGCACTCTTTTTAGAGCCCCCCAGAACCACACCCCTGACCACCATTATTAACCCATTCACTATGGCATGCTTCTATAATCCAATCACCTCTCAAGGCCCCACCTTTCAATTACCATAATAGGATTTCCCACCCTCAACAGTTTCAGTGGGGATTAAATTTGGGGGTGACATTCAACCCAAGGAATCTACCCTGTTCGGAACATAGCTTCACCAATCATAGAGGAAGTTTCCCCCTTCTCAAAGTTTCAACTCTCCAGGCTCCATTTTCACCACAAGATTACAGTAGACTTTATGATTTTTTTACTATCTAAATTGTATTCTGAAATAAAAATACAGTGCTTTAATAATGATATATAAGTAAAGGAATTATATTAGTAGAAATATGACCCTTCCTATTGGAAGCTCACAATCAAGTGAGAAAAATGAATTAAATACAATAAAAGTCCAAGTATAAAAAGTGCAACATTAAGCAGAGAGAGAAGCAGCATGTATGCTAGCAATGAGAATGAAGCCATCTATTGGAATGATGAAGATCAAGGAAGGTTTTGCAGTGAAGGGTGGGTTTGAGCTATGGGTGATGAAGTAGAGAAATGGGAAAGGATATTTCAGGCTGGGGAAATCTTGAGCCAAGACACAGAGGTGTGAAAGACTGGGGCTACCAAAAAAACAAATAAATTCACAGGAAATTGATATGATATTTTTATAATATGAAAATTTTTATAGTAAGAAAAATTTTTTACTATTCTCTTGAAAAACAAATGTTCTGTCATCGGAATACCAAGTAGACACATATACAATTATATATGAGTGGACTTCAAAAACTTCATGGGAGGATTCGTATTATCTTTTAATTCCATTTTTCCATGAACTTTTTTTTAAGCCTTTGTAATTTGCAGTTTTCATATATTCGAAAAATCTAAAACCTTTAAAACAAGATGGTTGGCCTTAAGTGAAATTTTGGTATAATATTTTATTTTTGGTGACCCCAACATCCTTTTCTCCAGTCTGTCGTTCTCACCCTCCACTGCTAAAGTCTATTCTTGTGCTTCATTTCTTCTCTCAGCTTACAGTTAACTAATTGCTAAGAAAACATCAGCAGATTACATTTTAGGATGTTATCTATCTCAGGAATATTTGCATTTCAATAAGTTTCCCTTGCAGGTTAAATCCTCAAAATCTGAAGGAATAAATCTCTAATGATGAAAATAACGGGTCAAGGGGTGAAGCATTTGGAGACCGAGTTTAGCATGGTAAGCTTTCCACGCTCTCCTGTCTACATGCCCTTTCAGGGAAATCCTTTCATTCATTTCACATGGGAATGAGATAAAGGAGACAAGTAAGGAAAAACATCAACTCAAATACCAGTTACGCAGGACGAGTCTTGAGATCCTTCCTAACACTTATTACTGAAACCATTTTGCTTCCCTTTCAGTAGAGGAAAAGGTGAAACAATTTGCCTATCATTTTATTATTTTATTAACTATAACTGCAACAGTGTGAATTGTAAACAAAATGTGGACATTCTGAAAGGATGAAGTATAAAAGAATGTGTCTACATCATTCTGTCCACATTTATTGTAATAACATTAATAAAATCAACTAATTCTGTTTAATGTGAATATAGTACATAATTTTCCTATACAGTGATTAGATGATGAAATTTAATTATGGCTATTTACTGAAAAAAATTATAGCACCTTGCAAAACTAGGACCAAAATTAGTTATATACATCTGCCAGAGTACAATACATTTTTTAAAAATCTTATTTTTATACCACTCTAAGTCCCATGTAATAAATGAGTGTATGTATATATGTGTATATGAGAATACATATTTTATTTTCTATAAGTGTAAAGGATTATACAAATACATGCAGTACCTTCATTACAATTACATTTTTATCATAATTTTAGTTTGTGGAGTTGATGAGACATAAAATTCATAAAGCAAAAACTTAGAAAAAAATTCAACCTTAGGATGAATTTTATGTTTTACTATGTCAAAAAATGCCATGATCCTCCTTGCAAAAAATAATTTGACCTGCACATCTACATTGACTTGGACCAACTTCTCTAACATTAAATCATTGAATCATTCATATTGATGATTCTCAGTGCTGTGTAATAACACTGCATTTTGCTCTTCTTATCCCCATCCCCATGTCGTACTCCCATAGAGTGACATCTCACTGAGTTATATTTGGAGTGATATGCTTATCTGCTTCTTTCTACTTAGGAACTTTCTTTTGATCACTTCATGGAAGGGAGAGGCCATTTACACTTGCTGGGATTCATCTGCACTTCTGATTCTGGTTCTTTTTGTACAAACACTCATTTGAAAGAAAAAGAGTTTATTTCTGTGTCCATCTCTGCAACTAGACCCTAAGTCCTTAATGAGTCTAAACTGTAATATACATCAGGCTAGACAGAACTAGAGGCATGAGCATCTGAATCTGGTGCATAATACTGTATCCCAACCAACAGGGATTCTTTAAATATTCATTCAACACTTATTTAGAGGTAAGACTGAGCACAGTGAGACAAAGGGATGCAGAAGAAAGAGCACTTTCTTAGTGGTTAGTCTGGAAAATTCAGCTTTGGTGAAAAATTCTCATACATTCAGCAAAGTAAAAGCTTTTTGGTTAACCTGACCCACCTTCCTCAGAGGCAGTTTATTAATTACCTGTTACCACTCAAGCACACCTCTTATGATCTCACATTCAGCTCCAAGTGGATCGTCAGAATACTTTCATATGTTTGCATTCTCTTGTACCAGACCAACAATATTTCCAGTGCCTTTGAAATGTTTTCATCCTTTCATGCCTCCGGAAATTGCCCAGCATCATTTGTGAGAGTGTCCATTTAGACTGGTCCCTCCTCTGCCTTCTCTGTTGAGTTCACCATGTTCTGTTGTTTGGAGAATACAGCCCCAAGCATCCCATTTCACATACATGGATATGAAACATACACAGTAATTCACAAAATATTAATTTCATTTATGAACATAATTTGCTGTTTAGTATCTATCATACAGGTCTGTGATTTAGGAGACACAATAGAAACATAAAGTCTGGTTAGTGCTTTCAATACACAGTCCATCATATGTATTCTTCTAAAAATAAATTATGTTGGGAAAATTTATTTTTTAAAAGTAGCAGCAGGTATGTTTTAAATCCATCATGTGCAAGAATATGTTCTGAACTTCTGGATCTCAGAGGAACTGTAAGTTTTATCCCTAGTTGTACATAAGAAAGAAAGATTAGGGACAATGAAATGGTCTGCATAGAAAAAAAAAGACTATATAACCAACATTTTTTATTAGTCCCTCTTCAGCATATTTATATAAGGAGGAAAACAAAACAAAACAAAAACACTTGAAAAGCACAAAGGCCCTTGTCTTAGTTTAGTAGGAGCTTTTTTTTTTTTTTTTTCCTGTAGATGCCATAGTGCTCCGTTTGGAATACAGCCTCAAACCATCACAATCCATTATAATCAACCGGGCTGTATGTGACTGTTCTATTGATGAGCTGATTTTGAGATGGAAATTTTGGAAGAATCACATCAAATGCTGGAGAATGCACACACATTTTGTATAAAAGAATTGTAATTAAACTTCAGTCATCCTCTCCTACAGAGAACATTGAATTAGAGTAAAAATTGGTTTCTATTATGTTTAAGTCTATCAGAGGCACTGGGGGAAGATCATTTAGACGCTAGAGCAAAGTGAAATCTGTGGGCAAATGTTCTATTTATTACAATGTGTGGGTGAATTCAAAGCTGTTCCTAGGGTGGGTGCTGAGGGCAGCCTCCAAGAGGGAGGCAAAAGTAGTCTATGGTGATTTTCACCAACATAACCGTGCCGCTAGAGTAGGAATTCTCCAGCATTTAGCTTAGAAACTCCTCCACAGAGTGCCCAGCTCTCTCTATAAAAGAGTCTGTGTGAGAATCAAGAAAAACAAGGAGTCTTTTTGGGTTTGATTTTAGTTCCCTTTATCTTTCTCCCTTTTACTCATTTAGAGTCATATTAGGTTATCAAAGTCCCGTCGTATCTTTTCAAAACGCCCCTCTCTTCTTGGTCCTCTTCAAAGCAGAGTTTCTTGGGGAAGAAAGCCACCTCTGTGGTGCTGTGCTGAGAAGAAGGAGCCAACCTTCCTATTACTTGATTCACTCTTGTCAAGCACCAGCAGCTGAGCAAAAGGATGAGTCTGACTCTTCCCTCTTCCACACATAACTTCTACTCTGTCCTTTTGTGATGTCTATTCTTCTCCAAGGATGACAATGTCTATTTTAGCATGACATACAAGTATTCTATTTACATCAGTTATACTAGCCTCGGAGTACTATAAAGAATAGATATAGTCCCCAGTATCAGTAGTAAAACAGTAGTCTTTTGTCTTTACACACACACATGCACACACACACACACACACACACACACACACACACACACACACACACACCTTGCCCCACAAACAAAAATCAATGGATCCTGGTACTTTCCATGTAATTTAAGGAATCTCTAGATTTTCTCATATATGCTCCTGAATAATCTCAATTTCCTAGTCATCATATATATTCACTTTCGTTCTTTCATTCAACAGGTAATTTTTAACATATTGCATAAAAACACTATGCAAAAAGACCATGAATAAGTAATGTTCTTTTTCCTCCGGGAATATGTAGTGCAGTGGAGGACAAGCACACAGAATGTTACGACAGTGTGATGAGGGCTAGGAAGTACAGGAAGCAGGGGGAGCAGGGAGGAGGGACACCTCACCCCGACTGGCAGAGGTGGAGGTGACAGAAAGGAGAAGAAACTGTTGCGATTGAGTCTTGAGGGACAAAGAGGAGTTAGTTAAACAGGTAAAAGAGAGGAAAGTCTGTCAAAAAGAGAGAACATATAGTTTTAGTTAGTAACTTGAATTCTGAAGTACCCAGTTTCTTTATTTATAAAAACTGGGTAATATGCAGCTGGGGTTACCTACATGTCTAAATGTCTAAATGTGTGTGTGTGAGCTCCCAAAACTGAACCGTGAAGACGTAGAAAATTTGAACAGACCAATAACAATAAAGGAGATTGAAGCTGTTATCAGAAGGCTCCCAACAAAGAAAAGCCCAGGACCAGATGGATTCACAGCAGAATTTTACCAAACATTCAAACAGGAATTGACACCGATTCTTTACAAACTATTCCAAAAGATTGAAACGGACGCAAATCTCCCAAACTCATTCTATGAAGCAAACATCATCCTGATACCAAAACCAGGTAAAGATATAACCAAAAAAGAAAACTACAGGCCAATATCCCTGATGAATATAGATGCAAAAATCCTCACTAAATTACTAGCAAACAGAATACAGCAACACATACGAAAAATTATTCATCATGATCAAGTGGGATTCATCCCAGGGATGCAAGGTTGGTTCAACATACGCAAATCAATAAATGTGATACACCATATTAATAAACTCAAACACAAGGACCATATGATCATCTCTATAGATGCTGAAAAAGCATTTGATAAAGTTCAGCACTCATTCATGACAAAGACCCTCTATAAGTTAGGTATAGAGGGAAAGTTTCTCAACATAATTAAAGCCATATATGCCAAACCCATAGCCAATATCATCCTGAATGGGGAAAAGCTGAAAGCTTTTCCTTTAAGAACAGGCACTAGACAAGGATGCCCACTCTCACCACTCCTATTCAACATAGTGTTGGAAGTACTAGCCAGAGCAATCAGAGAAGAGAAGGAAATAAAGGGCATCCAGATTGGAAAAGATGAAGTCAAACTGTCCCTGTTTGCAGATGACATGATCCTATATATCGAACAGCCTAAAACCTCTAGAAAAAAACTCTTGGAATTGATAAATGAGTTCAGCACAGTAGCAGGATACAAAATCAACACTCAAAAATCAGTAGCATTTCTTTTCTCCAATAGTGAACATGCAGAACGAGAAATCAAGAAAGCCTGCCCATTTACAATAGCCACCAAAAAAATAAAATACTTAGGAATTGAGTTAACCAAGGAGGTGAAAAATCTCTATAATGAGAACTACAAACCACTGCTGAGAGAAATTAGAGAGGATACAAGAAGATGGAAAGATATCCCATGCTCTTGGATTGGAAGAATCAACATAGTGAAAATGTCCATACTACCCAAAGTGATATACAAATTCAATGCAATCCCCATCAAAATTCCAAAGACATTTTTCTCAGAAATGGAAAAAACTATCCAGACATTTATATGGAACAATAAAAGACCACGCATAGCCAAAGCAATGCTGAGCAAAAAAAATAAAGCTGGAGGCATAACACTACCTGACTTTAAGCTATACTACAAAGCTATAATAACCAAAACAGTATGGTACTGGCATAAAAACAGACACACTGACCAATGGAATAGAATAGAGAATCCAGAAATCAACCCACACACTTACTGTCAGCTGATCTTTGACAAAGGCATCAAGCGTATTCAGTGGCGAAGGGACTGCCTCTTCAGCAAATGGTGCTGGGACAACTGGATATCCATATGCAGGAGAATGAAACTTGATCCATACCTCTCGCCGTATACTAAAATCAACTCAAAATGGATTAAGGATTTAAATATACACCCTGAAACAATAAAACTTCTTAAAGAAAACATAGGAGAAACACTGCAGGAAATAGGACTGGGCACAGACTTCATGAATATGACCCCAAAAGCACGGGCAACCAAAGGAAAAATAAACAAATGGGATTATATCAAACTAAAAAGCTTCTGCACAGCAAAAGAAACAATTAAAAGAGTTAAAAGACAACCAACAGAGTGGGAGAAAATATTTGCAAAATATACATCTGACAAAGGATTAATATCCAGAATATATAAGGAACTCAAACAACTGTACAAGAAGAAAACAAGCAACCCAATTAAAAAATGGGCAAAAGAGCTAAGTAGGCATTTCTCTAAGGAAGATATACAAATGGCCAACAGACATATGAAAAAATGCTCAACATCACTCAGCATCCGGGAAATGCAAATCAAAACCACATTGAGATACCATCTAACCCCAGTTAGAATGGCTAAAATCCAAAAGACTATGAACGATAAATGCTGGCGAGGCTGCGGAGAAAAAGGAACTCTCATACATTGTTGGTGGGACTGCAAAATGGTGCAGCCTCTATGGAAAATGGTATGGAGGTTCCTCAAACAATTGCAGATAGATCTACCATACGACCCAGCTATCCCACTGTTGGGAATATACCCAGAAGAATGGAAATCATCAAGTCGAAGGTATACCTGTTTCCCAATGTTCATCGCAGCCCTCTTTACAATAGCCAAGAGTTGGAACCAGCCGAAATGTCCATCATCGGATGAGTGGATATGGAAAATGTGGTACATCGACACAATGGAATACTACCCAGCTATAAAAACGAATGAAATACTGCCATTTGCAACAACATGGATGGACCTTGAGAGAATTATATTAAGTGAAACAAGTCAGGCACAGAAAGAGAAATACCACATGTTCTCACTTATTGGTGGGAGCTAAAAATTAATATATAAATTCACACACACACACACACACACACAGACACACACACACACGCACACACACACAAACCGGGGGGGGGGGGAAGAAGATATAACAACCACAATTATTTGAAGTTGATATGACAAGCAAACAGAAAGGACATTGTTGGGGGGGAGGGGGGAGGGAGAAGGGAGGGAGGTTTTGGTGATGGGGAGCAATAATCAGCCACAATGTATATCGACAAAATAAAATTTAAAAAAAAAAAAAAAAAAAGAATAATAATCATAAAAAAAACAAACAAACAAAAAAATAATAATAATAATAATTCTACTCTATTTCTTAAAATAGCAAAAAACTGAAAACACGACCTAAATGAAATTTTCTTTCCTTTTTTACCCTAGACTGTCATTATTATAAATATTAATCCACACTGAATGTTTTGATCATTTCCATTAAACACACACACATAGCCCAAACACACAACAGGCTGATTATTCATATTTCAGAGCTGGCTGCCATATTTTGAAAGTGACTTCCAGAATATGGCTATATTGACATAAATTTAGTGTTCTTGAGACCAAAAAATGCAGCTTGTATGCTCTGCCTTTTTAAACAATAATAAAATTATACCTGGTAGTATTTAGCTCAAGTTAATCCTCTCTAAATTCTAGATGTAAATATCAGCTTTTCCTCAATTTTAAATGGATGCTTTGTGTTACAGACTTGTATTAAACTTTTAATACAAGACTTTAATAAATTTTTCTTGTTTTTAAAAGAAATAAACACTATTAATCATATAGTAAAAAAAAAATAAAAAATAAAAAAAATAAATGTGTGTGTGTGTGTGTGTGTGTGTGTGTGTGTGTGTGTGTGGGTGGGTGGCTAGTGTCCATTTTGATTGATACTTTCTCTGACTACTCAGCTAATCTTATTATGTTGGTAAGAAGATCACTTAGGGTAGTGTATGTGAATATACAAAGTAATCTGTATATAAATCTACCGGGATGACTCTGTTGATTGAATCACATACTGATTGACAAAGATATTGAAGGTAAAAAGTGAAAAAAGAAGGAAGAAGAAAACTAACATTTGTTGAATTTCTACTAAGCACAGCATGAAGGTAAGTATTTAGGTATATATTTCTAATTCATGGTTCATAATCCCAAAAAACCAATACACAGGAATATGCTATCACCATTTTCCAGATGAGAAAACTCAGAAAAGTTAAATATTTTTCCTATGGTAAAATAGCTAACAGGTGGAAAATCCAGACATTACGGCCAGTTCTACCTGAGTCCAAGTTATAACTCCTTTTACATCTTCATGGGGCAGAGAGCAAATAAGGTGGGAGCACTTCATCCTCAATCCATAATCACACCTAAACTTCTTTGCCTCCTGACAACAACCATACCTAAACGTGGCCTGATTCCAAAACAATTAGTGGGGTCAAGGAAAGGAGAAGTCTCTGGACGCTATGGAAATCAGGGTGTGGTGCTGGGCCTTCTCTGGACGGTGCTCTCTTTGCTTAAGAAAAGCTATGGCCAATGTCCTATTCTCCCTACTCACAACCAAGAAATAAAAGGAGGAAAAAGACAAATTATTAGGCTTTTAGAGAATCATGTGAGAAACTCATGCCTAAGGTCAACTCTGACAGTCAACACCATGCACTGAGAGACTGCTGTGTGGTTAGTGCTTAAAGAATACCATTTGGGAAAGTGGAAAGAGTAGAGATGTCTTTGAAGAGGAGCTGGCATCTGAACTGGACCTCAGAGGATGAGTAATATTCCAGGTTGAGAGAAAACATAACCGCCAAAGCAAAGAGGTAAGAGCACCAAGGCTGCCTGGGAAATACCAATAACTTCAAATTAGTTAGAAAACAGGTCATGAGGAACATCAGTCTGTGCCCCAGATCTCTCTCAGTTCTGTCTCTTCTCTCCACCCTCACTTCTGTCTTCATTCAATGTCAGAACTCTCAGTAACAGCTTGCTATTATTCTCTCAGTATAGAAAGAAACAGTGGTTTTAAGTGATTGCAGTTAAACTACCTTATTTTTTCTAATCTTTACAAAAAGATTTGACCTCATAATACATTGTGAGGATTCCTCCAGAACCTTAGATGAGGCCTGAAAAGCAAGGGGCCCTGACGCTTAAGGTTTATTCGAGTTGTGTTATCTGCCTCTGGGGAGTGGGGGACAAAGCTAAGAGGGAAAGAATAAATTACATAATCAGCACATGCCAACAGAAAAGTGACCACGGGACAAATATCCTTCCTCAAATGACAAGAAACAAATATGACTAAATATTTATATAAACAGGCTAAATTTTACTCTAGAAATGACTATATTATCCAGAATTGGCAAAATTAAGTTTTTCCTCATCAGCAAAACTGCTTGTGCAAATATTTGGCTAAGTTATAATATAATTTAAAATTTCTATCTTTGCTTAAAACAAAAGAAAGTAAATACATGGGTCAACCTTGGAAAGTCAACCTTTGCTTTTCTTTACTATATCTTCCACCAAATTGAATTATTGAAATAAACATATCAAGGGAAAGGACAATATTATTTACCCATAACTTGATTTCTTGTATCTAAAAAAAAAAAAATAGTGAATTTTGTATTTATACACATGACACATATTGGCTGAAGCCAGAAATAAAAGGAAAATATTACATTACTGTCAACACATCACATTATAAATATCCTTAAATTGTCCTCTTTGTGTCACTACTCACATATGAATTTTTTTTTTTTTTTTGGACCAGTAAGGGGATCGCAACCCTCAGCACGGTGTGGTCCACACCACGCTCAGCCAGTGAGCGCACCGGCCATCCCTATATAGGATCCGAACCCACGGCCTTGGTGCTACCAGCTCCACACTCTCCCGAGTGAGCCACGGGGACTGCCCCACTTATGAAATTTTTAATGATAATATACAATTTTATTTACTTTCTACTATCTGAAAAAAAACTATTGACATTTTAGGCCTGAGTTTTCAAATTAAACAAGCTCATAGTGACTGGTACATGTTAACTGCAAAAGTCATCATTTGGTGAACACTTAAAACTCCTTGTCAAAATAAAGATAAAAATTTAAATAAAGATTTAATATCAATATTATACCACACATAATAATATATAATTTTAGCTGTCTTTAAGGACATAAGAAAAACATTTTGAAAAAAATTAAGTTGAAAAAGATATTGCAGAGGCAACTAGCTTTATAATTATGAGCTTTTGCCTTAATACAGGTGTGGTTCTAAATTTTCTTTTTCGCCTTAAAGCTGGTAAAAAAGAGTGTTTTCCTCACTTATGACATAACTTACACCATAGAGCTGAATTTATAGATGAAACTACTATAAAAAGTGTTTGTTATGATCGTTGTCATTATGTCACTAAATAAATACACTTAGATGGTATCCAAGACTAACCTACCCAGTCTTAAACCAAACTTTTCATTATAAAACCAAAATGTAGAGGCAATCTCTAACTGACCAATGAGCTGTATTCTAAAATACATTTGTAGGTGATTCTTTGAATGCACTTTGTCAGACAGACTCACAATGATTTCCATGACGATATACTCTCTGGTCAACTAGAGAAATTAATTTAAACCATAATATACCAAAGCTATAGAATAAATTATGGGAAGTATGTACTATGTATAGCAAGAATTCTCTGTAAACTGCAGTTACTGATTTTTTTTTTTAATGCCAGGAATATACCCCATGTTTGCTGCAGTTGGATAGGAAACTTCCTTTCCAATTTTATCCTTACTTACTTGGCAGTTAGAATGAAGGATCCATCGGCTTCAAGCTGATGCAGGAATTATGAGAATGGGAGCTGGGGAGGAAAAGTTAAAAGGAATGATCACCAAGAACTGAGGCTCACTGGTGTAATGATGTCTTGGAAACACTTTAGTAGCCATTTGTCACACATCTCGTTTGTTTTTCCTTGTCAGCCAATGGATACGTTAGGCCCTGAGATTTCAATCAGCATTACCTTTGAATTCTGACCTCTCTGATCTACTCAGAAACAGAATAGCATGGTTTTGCAGTTTTCCTCCTGTTTGACTTTTCCAAAAATAAATCAAAAAGGACTTTCCAAGGTGTTTTGTTTTCTTTGAGTTTTATCTGCTTAAATCAATTTTTACTGCAACTTACAATGAGGAAACAAACAGAATTTTCTATTATGTGTCTTTCAGATTTTTCCTTTTCATGTAGACTCAGTTATCTTCACACGTGGTGTTACAGAAAGTTTCTTTATCAGAATCAGCTATGAGTGATGAAACAAATACATTTTGATTAATTATGGCTTAATTATCAATGTTTCTATATAAGTGTTTGAATAAACTATACTGGATTTAATCTTAGTCCTATAATAAATGCCCTTTTCCTTGTATTCAGATGTGTTTTTGTAAAGTGGGAGAGAAAGTGATGGGATTGCATATACATATTAATTTGGAACTGGACAGTTTCTATAGTCTACTTTATCAATGCAAACATGGGTTATATATCTTGTGTGACAATGTGTAAAAAAATGTTGAGAAACACCTCTGTAGAGAAGGATGTGATCTTTGTAAACAGAAAAAACTAACTAAGAAAAATATTTTCTGACTTTAATAGAAATGCCAACCCTCTTGTTTCCCTAGGCATTTAATGAGGTACCTTGGGGTAGAGTCTGAGGGAATACACTAATTGGCATATGCTCTGTCTCAGAGTTGGGGTAAGGATAAAGAAGAGATGAAAAAGCATTTCTTATTTTTTCACCACATCACCCTAAAATCCTGCCTCCTGGAATCCTATGTTAGATAATATCAGAAGCTCAAAGTGGGGTATTAAAATCCCCAACTACTATTGTGCTGGAGTCTATCTCTTCCATTAGGTCTAATAGTAATTGCTTTATATATCTGTGGGCTCCTGTGTTGGGTGCACATATATTTATTTTTATATCCTCTTGTTGAATTGATCACTTTATCATTATATAATGATATTCCTCATCTTTTCTTATGTTCCTTGGCTTGAAGTCTGTTTTATCTGATATAAGTATGGCTGTTCCTGCTCTGTTTTGGTTTCCACCTGCATGAAATATCTTTTTTCATCCTTTCTGTTTCAGTCAATGTGTATCTTTATATGTGAAGTGAGTTTCCCATAGGCAGCATACTGTTGACTCCTGTTTATAATCCATTTAGCCACTCTGTCTTTTAAATGCGGAATTTAATCCATTACATTTAGGCTTATTATTGATATATCAGGACTTGTTGCCACAATTTTGTTATTTTTTTCTCTTTGTTTTGTAGATTTTTCCCCGCTTTTTCCAGTCTTACTGTCTTCTTTTGTGATTAAGTGGTTTTCTCTAGTAGTATCTTTTGATTTCTCACTACTTATTTTTAGTATATCTATTGTAAGTTTTGTGTTATGATTACCACAGGGCTTACAAAACAACATCTTATGGTTATAGCATTATTTTAAACTAACAACAACTTAACTTTGATAGGTAGGAAAAAAGAAAAAACAACACTTCAGGAAATAGGACTGGGCACAGACTTCATGAATACGACCCCAAAAGCACGGGCAACCAAAGGAAAAATAAACAAATGGGATTATATCAAACTAAAAAGCTTCTGCCCAGCAAAAGAAACAATTAACAGAGTTAAAAGACAACCAACAGAGTGGGAGAAAATATTTGCAAAATATATATCTGACAAAGGATTAATATTCAGAATATACAAGGAACTCAAACAACTTTACAAGAAAAAAACAAGCAACCCAATTAAAAAATGGGCAAAAGAGCTAAGTAGGCATTTCTCTAAGGAAGATATACAAATGGCCAACAGACATATGAAAAAATGCTCAACATCACTCAGCATCCGGGAAATGCAAATCAAAACTACACTGAGATACCACCTCACCCCAGTTAGGATGGCTAAAATCCAAAAGACTATGAACGATAAATGCTGGTGAGGTTGCGGAGAAAAAGGAACTCTCATACATTGTTGGTGGGACTGCTAAATGGTGCAGCCTCTATGGAAAATGGTATGGAGGTTCCTCAAACAATTGCAGATAGATCTACCATATGACCCAGCTATCCCACTGTTGGGAATATACCCAGAGGAATGGAAATCATCAAGTCGAAGGTATACCTGTTCCCCAATGTTCATTGCAGCACTTTTTACAATATTCAAGAGTTGGAACCAGCCGAAATGTCCATCATCGGATGAGTGGATATGGAAAATGTGGTACATCGACACAATGGAATACTACCCAGCTATAAAAACGAATGAAATACTGCCATTTGCAACAACATGGATGGACCTTGAGAGAATTATATTAAGTGAAACGAGTCAGGCACAGAAAGAGAAATACCACATGTTCTCACTTATTGGTGGGAGCTAAAAATAAATAAATAAAATCACACAAACACACACACAAAAATACCAGAGGGGGGGGCGTGGAAGAAGATATAACAGCCACAATTACTTGAAGTTGATATGACAAGCAAACAGAGGGGACATTGTTGGGGGGGAGGGGGGAGGGAGGAGGGACGGAGGTTTTGGTGATGGGCAACAATAATCAGCCACATTGTATATCGACAAAATAAAAATTAAAAAAAAGAAAAGAAAGAAAAAACAAAGCCAACTTACACTTTGATCTCATTTCCCTCACTTTTTGACATTTTGTTGTTTCAAGTTACATCTTTTAACATTGCCTATTTCTTATATGGTCCTTGTATTTGTTGTTATCTTGTTATGTTTGTCCTTTAGTCTTCACACTAAAGATATAAGTGCTTTATTCACCACCTTTACAACACTGGAGAATTCTGAGATGGTGTAATTACTTCGCTAGTGAATTTTGTATCTTCAAATGTTTTCTTGTTACAATTCAGCACTGTCTTCTTTCAGACCGAAGAACTCCCTTCAGCACTTCTTGTAAGACAGGTCTAGTACTGATGACTTCCCTTAGCTTTTGTGTCTGGGAAAAGATTTTATTTCTCCTTCATATTTGTAGGTTAGTTTTGCTGAATACAGAATTCTTGGTCAGCAGTCTTTTTCCTTCAGCACGCTGAACATATCATCTCACTCTCTGCTGGCCTATAGGGTTTCTACTGAGAAATCCCCCGAGAGTCGCAAGTCACACTGGGGCTCTGTTGAATGGTATGATTTTTGTTTTGTTTTTTCTCTTGCTGCTTCTGGTATTCTTTCTTTCTATTTGTTTTTTGATGATTTAATTATAATGTGCCTGGGGTGTTCGCTTTTGAATTGAACTTGATTAGTGACCTCCGAGCTTCCTGTACTTGGATGCTGGGATCCTCTGTACTTACGAAATTTTCAGCCATTATTTCCTTAAGTATGCTGTCTAGGTCTCTTCCTCTTTTGTCTTCTTTGGGTATGCCAATTATTTTGGTGGAGGTTATTTTGCTTGAAGGAGTACCTTATTTACTACAATTCTGTTTTATTTTCGTTATTCTTCTTTCTCCTTGCTCTTCTGGTTAGATGATTTCATATGTTCTGTCTTTGAGCTCACTGCTTTTTGCTCTGTTTAGTCAAGTCTGCTGTCAAAGCTTTCTATCAAATTTCTCAGTTCAGATAATATATTCCTTATTTCTACAATATCTATTTTTTAATTGATTTAATCCCTTTAATCAAGTTTCTCATTCTGCTCCTGGATTTCAATCCAAATATTATGTAATTTTCTACCTATGTTTTCTTGTGACTTCCTAAACATCTTTAAGAGAATTATTCTGAATTTTCTTTCAGAAATTTCATAGATCTGCTGCTCTTCTGGGTCCATTGCTGGTGCTTTGTTGGTTTCCTTTGGTGGCATTATATTTCTGTTTTTTTTCTCAATCTTAGTGTCTTTACATTGATGCCTGTGCATTTGAGGAGATGGCTACCTCTTTTAGGTTTTGTATGTGTTCTTTGATGGTGTTAGATCTTTACTGCTCAACATCAGAACTTTGTCTCAGGTCTGTTTTTTTTTTTTGTTTGTTTGTTTGTTTTTTCTGTTCAATGGTGGATTAATAGCAACTACACTACTTAAGCACTGCACTGAAACTAATTTGCTGTCCTGTGATTAATGCCTGGACTGGGAAAACTTCCTGTGGAGACTGGAACTTGAGCTCTGTGTCTAAGCTAAATTGCTGCTTTGTTGTTTTTCAGACTGGGAAAACTTTTTGTTCAGAATGGATTTTAATTGTCAGCCTTTTAGTCACTTCTGGGTAATTTGGTATCTTTCAAATACAACTCAGCTGTGTGGGAAATCCAGCCTGACTCTGAGTCTTTCCCACACTGTGTGGTTCTTGTGCCCAATAGGAATGCAGAACAGCTGCCAATACTGCACCTCCATGGTCCACTGGCAGATCAGCCCTCCTGTGGTAGTCCAAACTTCTCCTGTGGGGTAGGCTCCACAGAAGTCCCCTGTGAAGACTCACTAACATCTAGGTGATTCCTTCCTCTCATCAGATGAGTTTCCTCCCTCCTACATGGGCCCAGGAGAAGCTTGTGAGTAACTTTGCTGGATGGGGAGATGGAATGAATGGTGTCATCTGAAGTGGTATTTTTTTTTTCTACTGTGGCTTTGCTATCTCCAGGTAGCTGGTCCAGTGCTAGCAGCTACTCCATGTACTGTACCATGCCAGCCCAGGAAGTGGCTGGGGTCTGGAATGATTGGGGTGATCTCTCTTCCCACTTGCTACAACCTTCCACACCTTTGCAGATTCCATGGGTCTCTCCTCCTCTTCTTCAAGTCTCAGTGATTTCAGGATGGTAGTTTTTGGGTTTTTTTCATTGTAAATTGATCTGTTGTGGAGGAGAATGACACCAGGGACTGTCTATTCCACCATCTTGGTGATGTCACTCTCCAGACAACTTTTTCTGTAGAAAGCCAGATAGTAAATATTGTAAGCTTTACTAGTCATCCAATCTCTGTCATAACAACTCAATTTTGCTGTTAAGAATGCTGCCTTAAACAACATGTAATGTGTGCAATTGTGCTCCAATAAAACTTTATTTAAAAAAGCAGGTAGTGGGCCTGATTTGGCCTGAGGACCATACAAAGTTGACTCCTGCTATAATGGAAAAAGCACTGGATTTAGTAAAGCTGTTAACTAATGTATTCTGTAATCGGAGCAAGTTTGCTTAACTCATCAAGGTCTCTTTTCCTCAGGTTCCTCTTATGTAAAACAAGTGCTAAATTACCTCTGTAATAATATATGCATACATACTATACATATAAATTTATAGAATACATATGATACAGTTACATTACATTCATCAAGGTAAATATTGCAACTGTTGTAACAAACCCAGTATCTCAGTTGTATAACAAACCACATGTTGAATTCTCACTGACATGAAGTCCAAATCTGATGCTCCTGGTGGGTGGCTTTCTGGAGCAGCCCATGTACAGGCTGTGATTCAGGGACCCCAGATTCCACCATTCAAAGACACATCAGTGTTATCCAGCCAGCAATCCTGAAGGAAGAGAACATGAGGATCACATATCCCATGCTTACCTATCTCTTCCTGGAGGCAATGCATAGGTGGTCATAGGATCTACCTGTCAAGGAGGACAGGCTGGGAAATGCAGTCCCTGAAGGGTCAGCCGTTGTCCAGCAACAACTTCATGATACCGAAGGGATGAACAAATTGTTAGTGGTCATCCAGCAGTATCTGCCACAATTACAGGCACAAAATAAAAACAAATATGTGTGCATCCTACAGAAATATTCATTATGTGTATTTGCAGATAGCTTTCAGAAATATTAAGTAAGGCCCCTGTGGAGATTAAGTAAGAATGAATAAATATATTTAGTTTATTAAAAAAGTAACTGACGCATCAAAAGTTTGGCCAATTGCTTAAATTTTCACAGAAAATCAGCAGTGCAGTTGAGGTTCAAAAGGAAAGGGCTGAAACCATGGATTCAAAGTTTTGTTTATGTTTTTTGATAAAACCATATGTACAACAAATCGGAATTTCTACAATCAGCTGGTGCTCACACGTACAAATGTATAACAATAACTGTTTCCTCTCAAAGTCCAAATACAGTTCTAGTTAGGCAAAGAAAGTTTCAGAGCCTGTAGATGAGCCAAAGCAAAAGAATTAAGCATAGTTAAACACAGAAAGCAGATGAATTTCTTCTTAGGGATTCATAATGATAAGGAGATCATTAGAAGAAGATTTAAAACAGAACTGCTGCCTTGCCTCTGATGCTGCAAAACCACAGATCTTTGATGCTTATGCTGCCCTTATGCTCAGTCACTACAATTAGTTTTAATCACTATTACAAACTAGGGGAAGCCATTTATTCAATTGTTTACTCAACTCTAGCTGAATACTGAACACAGCATGCATTCCTCTCTTAGCAAAGTAATTATTTACAAGTAAAATTATCTTCAGGGCAGCCTACCAGATAAATAAAATAACTCTCTGAAGGGGATTCATTTACTCAGGGTGTATTTACTGATTGTTTCTATGTACCAAGATGGAATTGAGACAGCATATGCAGTGGCAATTGAAACCACTAGTCATAAGCCCTGCCCTCAGGAAGCTTAGAGTCTAGTAGAGAAACAAAATAAACAAGAAACAAATATTTGATCCCAAATTACTAAGCATAATGAAGAAACAGGTAAAAAAAAAAAAAAAAAAAAAAGAAAAGAAATACCACATGAGGAGATGATTCACTTATAAAGGGTATTCCTGAGATTTAAGGAAGAGAAAGAACCGGCCAAGTAAACACCTGAAGGAAAAGAATTCCAGAAGAAAAAGAACAAGAAAAAAGATCGAAAGCAGGATAAGTCTGACATGTATGAACAACAGAAAGGAAGCCAGTGTGTCTCCACTGGGTGAGCTAGGGGAGAGAGGAACTGTGGGAGATGCGCAGGAGGAGCTGGGCCATGGAAGATCTTCAGGTCAAGGCATGCGCAAGGGATTGTATTCTAAGCTCTTCAGGAAAACCAGCTTAAAATCAGGTTTTAAAGCCAAGCCAAGATTTTTACCTGATTTCATAAAAGGTCATTCTGGCTGTTAAGTGGAGATTATATTAGAGTCTGAGCCAAAAGAGAAGGGGTAGAGGAAAGGAAAAGCCCAGGAGCAGAAACTGATAAAACAAAAATCAAGATGGAACTTAATTTTGTTGCCTGCATTGAAAATGGGCAAATCTTAATTTTTCTCGATATGGGACTATATAGCTATTTCAATGAAAACCAAAACAGTTAAATCAGAAATGAAGAAAGTTTATAGAAAATATGGTATACATCAAATTTTTTCTGAGTCTGTTAGTCTAGCTCTGTAAGGATATATATAAGCTCTAAGCTTTTGATATTTTATACCCATATAATACAAGTGTATCTCACACATAAACGCGCGCACACACACACAGAGAATATAAAACAGTACACATGTATACTGAAGATACTTCTTTTGATTAGTATTTCCCAAAATTAGGGAATGGGAACTATACTGGTGGTAGAGACATGGTTTATGTAACTTTGGACACTACACTGGATAACAGGACATGGTAAAATAATATCAATTCAGATAGCAAGAACATTTTTTTTTTCAATTCTAACAATGTCAAAGAGGAAGTTTCAATTGAAGGCTAAAAATTATTTAACATGTCTCTAACATGAGCTAATCTTTATTTTTTCATAATAAAAATCAGATCTCATGTTCCTATACCTTAGCAGGCAACGATACTTGGGTAGAATTTAATGATTTTTGTTTCCTTCTATTGAATTTGTTGTTACAGTCACTTAGTTATGGAAAGAGAAATTGTTTTTACATTTTGGTAATAATATAAAGATTTCTTAAATACAGTATTTAAGTAAAAATAGGAATCGATTTTAAGAAAAAGCATTAAAGATATAGTATTTTCCAGGATTTTGCAAATACTATGAAATTGCAGTAGAGAAATTGAATTGTAGTTGAAATTGAAAGTTGAGAAACACTGCTTCAGAATAAAACTTGCAAATGTGCATAAACACAAAAAGTTGACTAAATGAAACAATAATAATAACAATTCATTTAAAAAATACAAAGCAAGATGGACTGAAACATGACAACAATAACACATAAGATAGCAAGATATCATAAATGAAGTCTTCTAAGGTCTTTTTGTGGTATCACACACGGAGAGAGATGCTGATTAACTTTAGAATTGTTAAGTGACCTACGCATGCATGAAAAAATAAGGACAGTCACTAAAAGCTAGAAAGAGAGTATATAAATTTCAAAACCTGTACAGGTAGGAAAACGGAACAAAAGCAAAACAAACTTGAAATATCAAAAGAGAATATAAAAGCAACTCACAGAAGAAGTAGGACAAAAGAAAACCTACAGTATATCAGAACTGACAGTATAGGCTGAAACTTCAAGAACAGATTTTAAATCTAAAATTGCCTACAAATGTAGATGTAAAAATTAATAGCACATAGACCACAATTAAAATGTTGGAAATTATATATAAAGAAATTACTAGTCAAAAGGAAGCTAGGGCTGCTTTATAGATGTCAGAACAGACTCTGAGGTTAAAAGCATTCTTATGAAAAAAGAGATTAATGTCATAATTTTAAAAGGTGCATTTTGACACCTGAGGTCCTGGACAAGCAGCCAAGGGCTGCAGCTCCCTCTGCCCAGAAGCAGAGGAGAGATCATGCCCGGGATCTTAGGCAAGGAGCCATGGGCTGCAGCCCCTCTGCCAGGAAGCGGCAAGAGAGCACGGGGTCCTAGGCAAGGAGCTGAGGGCAGTGCCCGCTGCCCAAAAGCAGGCAAGAGAGCACACTGAAAACACCACTTGGGTGTAGGTTGCCCACCACAGCCACTGCCACAGCCACAGCTGCTGAGAAAGCAGCTTGATGCCACAGCAGTAGCCACAGCCACCATGCAGGCAGCCCACTGGACTCTCAACTGCATTGACACAAGGAGAGTCACCAGTGGAGGCCAGAAAAAGAAGAGGACGTCCCTCTCCTCAAAGCCCACTCCAGAGTAATAGAAGAAGCAACTGCTCTACCAGATGACCAGACATCATTGTAAAGATACTAGAAATATAAAAACCCAAGAAAATATGGCACCAACAAAATAATACAGTAATTCTCAAATACCAGACCCTTTAGAGCAGGAAACCCTTGCAATGACTGAGGAAGAATTCTGAGCAAAAATCTTAAGGAAACTCACTGATATACAAGAAGACTCAGTTAGGTAACATAATGAGATGAGAAAAAAAATCCAGGATTTGAAGGAGGAAACTTACAAAGAGATTAAATACCTTAAAAAAATGTAATAGAACTCATGGAACTGAAAAATTCACTCAAAGAAATAAATAATACAATTGATTACTTAAGCAGCATGCTAGAACAGGCAGATGAAAGAATTTCTGATCTTGAAGATAGTCTTTTTGAAACAATCCAGATGAACCAAAAAGGGGGGGGGAAGAATTTTTAAAAATGAAGAAAATCTAAGAGAACCAGCAGACAAACTTAAGCACACGTACATTCCAATCACGGCTGCTCTGGAAGGGGAGGAGAAAGGAAAAGGCATGGGAAACCTATTTGATGAAATTACAGTGAAAAACTTCCCAGATATAGGGAAGAGACACAGACCTTCAGATATAGGAGCTTAAAGATCCCCAAACCAATTCAACCCAAAAAGATCCTCTCCAAGACACAGTATAGTCAAACTGGCAAAGCTCAAAGACAAAGAGAGAATCTAAAAAGCAGCAGGAGAAAAGAACCAAGTCACCTATAAAGGGGGCCCTATCAGACTATCAACAGACTTCTCAACAGAAACTCTACAGGCTAGAAGAAAATGGGATGATATATTCAAAATACTAAAATGAAAAAACTTCCAGCCAAAAATATTATATGCAGCAAAGCTATCTTTCAGAAATGAGAGAAAACGAGTGTATTTTCTGCATAAACAAAAACCGTGGAAGTTCACCACTGCACAAGCAGCCCTCCAAGAAATCCTCAAGAAAGTCCTGCATCTGGACTCTGAAAAATGATAATCACTACCACAAATAACACAGGAAAGAACAAAACCCGCTGGTAGAACAAAAATGCAATGAGCAAGGGAAAGAAGCTAAATCTTACCACCACAAAAACCATAATGACAATGTAATAATGTCCCTGCTTTATTACCGATTTTGTTAATTTTGGTCTTCTCTCTTTTTTTTTACTGGTCGGTCTAGATAAAGTTTTGCAAATCTTGTTGATTTTTTTAAAGAATGAACTTTTGGATTGTTGTTTTTCTCTATTGTTTTTTTAATTCTCGATTTCACATATTTCTATTATTATCTTTGTTATTTCCACTGTTTATTTAGGAGAGTGTTGTTTAATTTCCACACACTTGTGAGTTTTCTAAATTTCTTTCTGTTATTGTGGACAGAGAACATACTTTCTATGATCTTATTCTTTTATTCCAAAAAAAAAGAAAAAAATTAAACAAAACAAAACAATAAAAAAAGGTCATGGAAAGATTTCCATTATCTTTCAGTTCTGTTTTTCCATGAACTTCTTGAAGTGCCCATGTGTTTATATTCTGTTTCATTGATATTTTTATGCAATTTATCTTGCTGAACTTAGATATTTAATTTCTGTTCTTGATTTCTTTTTATTAAGTTGACTTGTTGATATGCTTAGAAATTAATTTGCCTTTGAAAAGTTTATTCTTCTTCTGTTGAAATTAATTTGATATTTGCACTCTTTTGGAAGACTTTAGAGAGCTATTTCAAATAATTGTAGAGATTATAAGATGAAATATGTAAATTTAAATGTTTTACATCTCCAGTTTTTATGAAAAATTGAAACCCTACTTTCTACAGAGTATTTTGTTATTCATCTGTTATTCAGTTTATGAGTTTGTCATTTGAAGAAATAAATGTGCATATCCTTAAAAAGATAAAAAATTAAAAAATAAATAAAAAGATGCATTTCACCAAGAATCTATTACAATTATAAATATGTATGTAGTTAACAGTATTTCTTAAAACTATTAATGCAAAACTTGACAGAATTTTACAGAAGACAAATCCACAATCATCAGTAAAATTTAATACACTTCTTTTGGTAATGGAGAGCTCCAGCAAATAAAAAAACAGATTTGAACAATGACCAAGCTTTATGTATTAGTTTACTTGCACTGCCATAACTAAATACTGCAGACTGAGTGACTTAAACAACAGAAATTTATTTCTTACAGTACTCTGCTCTGCAGGCTAAGTTCAAGATCAAGATGCTGACTATGTTTTATTGCGAGGCATCCTCTAGGCTTGTAGACTGCCCACCATCTTGCTGTATGCTCACTGGACCTCTTCTTTGTGCATGGGGGGAGAGAGGGAAGAGAGAGAGATCTTTTCTTTTTCTTTTAAAGCCACCAGTCCCGTTGGATTAGGGTCCCATCTTTATGACCTCATTTGACCTTAATTACTTTCTAAAATTCCTATCTCCAAATACAGTCACATTAGGGGTTAGGACTACCACATGTGAATTGGGGGAGAGGAGGAGTGCACAATCTAGTTCATAACACTTGATATTTAGAATCTCAAATCCAGCAATTAGAGAATACAGAATATTCACAAGGACATAGGAAGCAGTTATAAAAAATTTTCAATGCATTAAGCCACTGAGCAAATTTGAACAAATCTGTTTTATTCATATCACATTCTCTAACCAAAGTTCAGTTAAATTACAAATTAATAATAAAAAGGTAACTAAAGTAAAAATTTCATTGTTTTTTGAGATTAAATAACATGTTTTAAATTACTTGTGGGTCAAAAAGAAGTTAGAAAAAATTCAAACTTGAAAGAGAATGAAAATATAGGTGATCTGGGTATAATGTAATATGGATATCACCTCCTAAACCTTGATTTCTGCAAAATTATCCACTGAAAATAACAGAATGTATCAGAAAGGTAGATATAAGAGTAAAACACCTAATATCTATACAACATGGTAACTAGAGCATTAATAAAAATAATAAAAATTCTAATAAACGATAAATAGTTAAAAGGACAATTTACTCTTTACTAAATAAATACTACAGTAAATGTAGAACTTTATTTTTTAAAATAGGTCAAACATAAGAACAGGGTATAAGGAAGCATACAGGATGCTGCATTATAACAAGGGTGAAATAAATAGAAATGGGGAAGGGGTTCATACAATAAGCAATTTCAAGAGAAAGCATATCACTAAACTAAGCCGAGGGGAAAAACATGGAGTGAATAGGTATCATGTACAGTACTGCACTCATCCATAGCTGGCAGCATTAAGCAGTACTAGTTCACACTCTATTCCAGTGTACTTTCTGTTTTATTGCTATTACTTTTGGTAAAATAAAATATTAACATGTTGGCTTTTTAAAAATGTATGAACCAAAGTAATGTATGCATTATGCTGTCATCCTTCTCTTATTTACCAGTCTCACATGAGCTAATTCTTGTTGCAGAAGAGTCTTGCCATACATAAAATTCACTGTCAGAGAGGAATTAATAGTCTTAAATGTTTCCATTAGAAAACATGCTGAAATTTAGTTATCTGTTTAGACTGCATCTGTATAGACTGGGTCCAATCAGGAGAAAGAAATCAGGGGAAGTTTGGTATCATTTCAATATAAACAATTAATTATGATAGGAGAGTTACTGTAAAGATAGAAAGAGAACCCTAAACAAGATCAACCCGAGGCCTGAGGGAGAGTCTCCATGAAGGATAAACCTGAGAAGATGATTCAAAACTTGTTGAAGCAAGTGTGATTGCAGCCATTTAGATAA
Source organism: Cynocephalus volans (assembly GCF_027409185.1). Taxonomy (NCBI): domain Eukaryota; kingdom Metazoa; phylum Chordata; class Mammalia; order Dermoptera; family Cynocephalidae; genus Cynocephalus; species Cynocephalus volans. The sequence goes on along the minus strand of NC_084460.1, from coordinate 97,955,604 downwards.
CAAAAGCATCTGCTAGATTGCCAAGCCCAGAACTGGTCCACACAGGAGTTGTCAGACCAGCAGGAACACCTTCTGAAGAGCAGACAAACTGAAGCTGATGCTCAGGTGACAGATGGAGTTGGGGCGTCACTGTGGATGTAAGGAATAAAATGCTGTGTTTGCATCAGGAGAGAAAATAAACCTTCGGGACACAAGCAAGGTGGGCTGACATGTAGGTACTGGAAGGTGGCAGGGATGGGTGGGGGCCTGGGGAGAGGAGGGAAGTGCAGGGGAGGGGAATGAGAGGATGGAAAGCGGGGAAGGAGGACTTCTGTGGATGCTACTGGAACCAGGAGCTGGAGAACCCTTCCTCTGCAGGAACCTAGCACTCTTCTTGTGTGCAGCTCAAGTTAAGTGCTTCTGGCCCAGCTGCTAGGTTTGAAGGTTGGACAGCAACCCCACTAGATGTCCGACCTACTGGGGCCTTAAGCACAGTGCATACAGGACTGAGGGGAGGATGCAGGACGCAGAGATCTAAGCTGAAGCACCAGCCGATTCGGTCTAGGGCTCCAGGCTACATTGCTACTGCTCAAATCAACAGCTGCAAAGAACACACAATAGCCAAATGCTGAGCAAAACTGATCCCTATAAGCACCTAGCATTGGAGATATTGTGCAGGACAAGCACTGGTTAGAAAAGCACACATTCTCCAGGAGTCTGGTGAGCAAGCCACGCCAGAAGCTGGAAGGGAAACTCCTTTCTCTTCCAATGCCCCTTAAGATCTTTCTTGTAGGCAAAGGAAAAATATTTATAAAGCCAAGCTCCTTTTAAAAAAATAGCATAAATTTGGAGCTGAGAGGCAATAAATCAAAAACCAATACAGAATTCATCTTGGGAAACTAGAAAAAGATAAATCCAGACAATTGAAGGAAGAAAATAATGAAGAAAGAAGGCAAATTTAAAGAAATGAGAAATATAATAAAATAATCAATAAACCAACACCACTGGTTTTTGGAAAGACAACTAAAAGAGGCAAAGTTGACAGGATTAATCAAGAAAAATATAGTGAAGATTTATATTTTTAAAAGGTTAGGATTCATAAGGAGTATAGAGCTAGAATTACAGAAGAGGCATACAAATAAAATAGCACTGTTAATAAATTTCAGCCAATAAACAAACAAAAAAAAAACTTAGACAAACGAATTGTCCTCTAGGAAAATATAATTTAAAAGTAACTGAAGAAAGAGAAAATTCCTAAAACCACCTATGACCATTAAACTGATTTAGTAGATAAAAATCTACCTTCCAACCCACACAAACACAAAGGACAAGAGTGAAAAGAAAAGCCCAAGTAGTTCTACTGGCAATTTATACCAAACTTCCAAAAAAGGAAAGAGAAATAAGAGAAAAACATCTCAAGTAATTTTATGACTAATATGAGTTTTTAAAATCAGAAAAGAACAGGATAAGAAATAATTATAAGCCAATTTCACTTTGATGTAGAGTGAGGCAGGACCGGAAAGATCTGATCCAAATTCGAAGTCTGCCAAGAATGATGACTGAAATCTAATTCATGGTGACCTTCATTTCAGTTTTATGTTGAACTGGTAAACAACTAAAGCACAAAATATATGAAATAAAGACACAAGTGAAAAAGTGAATACTCCCCACGAATTCCCCAGTTCCTGCCTTGTTCCTCAGAGAGGTACTTCTTAAGTTTTATTCTCAATGCAACGAGGGCAGGGTGAGAAACCCACCACATTAGAGAAGCTCAAGTCACTGGCTTGTTCCCATTTATGCATTAAGAAATGAGAGGGTAAAACCAGCATTCAAGGGTATAGCTGCTACTATGCAAAGGAAATCTTTTCTACACTACAATGACACAATTTTGCCTCATTACTGCATCGTATTTCTCAATACATTTTTGGGCCTACAGTAAGTATGACCATAGCCAAATATGAATAAGCACAAAACTTCTAAAAATGCATGTCTGTGAATTGAAATCTGCAATATATTTAAAAAGCAAATCATGACAAAGTTGGGTGTATCCTAGGAGTGTAGAAACGATGCAATAATAAAAGGCCTGATAAAGTAAAACATAACATTAATAGATCAAAGGAGAAAGAGCATAATTTTGCTACTTGTGGAAACAACCACATTCTATAAAACCAGCTTCAATTTGGGACTAAGAAAAAAAATCTGAGCAAACTAGAAATAGGAGCGAATTTCCTTAACTCAAACAAAAACCTTAAACTGAATAGTGAATTGTACAGACATTATGGATTGGTTAATGCAATACACATTTCCAACTCTTTTTCCAGTACTTTATTTCGTTATATAGGCTGGAAAACTTAATGTTTACTTTCCCAGCCTCCCTTGAAGGAGTGCTGCGTGGGGTAACCGGACTTGCAGCAGCCATTTGGGAGCATGAGGAAAAGGTCTGCAGCTAGGTTTATTTTACATGAGAAAAATAAACTTCCATCTGTTTGAGACACTAGACTCTTGTCATACTTTCTGTCACCTGTAACTGAACACATTTGTAAGAGATACAGATTATCTGACAAAAACCTATAATGATTATGATAATCAATGTTGAATTTCCAGCAACATTATTTTTTAAAATTAAGATCAAGACAAGGATGCCTGCCATTACTACTTCTATTTAGCGTTGTCTGAGTTTTCATGTCAGTCCAGGATAAGGTCAGAAACTAAACATCTGTAAGATTTTGAAAGGAAAAATTAGAACCATAATTATCACAGAAAAAAAAATGCAGTATTATAAAAAACCCTGAAGAGGCATACAGGCAAATTACTTCAATTAGCAAGAAGACAGCAGCAAGGATGTTGGATAGAAGACAAATATACAAAACTCAATTAAATTTCCATGCTCCAGCAAGAGTAAAATATGATTTTTTCTTTTAAGTAACAATAAGATCTCTGCTTCCAACTATGATGGAGTAACAGAGTCTAGACTTAATTTCTTACTAGAAACAACTAGAAAACAACAAAATACATCAAAAGTCTGTTTTCAGATATTGGAAATATGCAGTGTAAAACAGTGATCCCCAATAAAAGGGAAATAAGAGAAACACCCTACAAGTACCATTGCTGTCCTGCTGGAGGCACAATCTGAACTATGGTACAATGAGAAGGATCACAAACAGGGCTGGCTGCACTGATTAAAGAGAAAAATAGTTCAGAGAGTCTAAAGCAAATAGAAGTCATAAGGCAGCATTCCAGAGATGAAGCACTGTGTGAAAAAATAGCGCTAGGAATCTGCATATGAGTCCCTTTGAGTCTGTTGCTAAATACCAACTGTACATGCATACAACAAAACCGCATGAGAGCAGGCAAGGAATGACCAGGGTTCTGTAAACTGCATAAGACTAAGAGTCACACGGAGAATAGAGTCATTCAAACTCTGACCAACTGGAATTGACAGTCCTTGATGATCACCAGGGCAGTCAGAAGAGACCCCCAAAGAGCTACACCTTAGTGGTAGAACTAAATTATTCCTAGCATAAAGAATTGTCAATATCTGCCCTAACCAAGTTGAAAAACAAGCATCAAAAAGATCAAATCGATCCACAATAATTAAACTATCTCCCAGAAAAAAACCAACAATCTTACAAAATCCAAGCACTCAATAGCATAAAATTTCCATGCCCACTAGTCAATTAAAAATTGTTAGAAAGGCTGAGAAGCAAGAAATTTTGACCCATAAGCAAAACAATCAGTTCCATAAATTCTCACCAAACTAAGATTGGAAAGTAATTTCATCAACCTAACAGTAGGGATCTGTAAAACATAACTCACATCTACTTCAGTTTGCAAAACTGAATGCTTCCCTCAAGCTCAGGAACAAGAAAAGGATACCAGCTCACCACTTTATTCAGCAGTGAATGAAAAGTCATGAATTTTGGAAGTGAAGAGATGAATTTGTCTGTTTACAGATGATGTGATCATGTATGTAGTGAAACCTAATGAATCCTTTTAAAAACTACTCAGAACTATCAGTGAGTTTAGCAAAGGTGCAGGATAAAAAGTCAACATATGAGTATCAGTTGTCCTATATTCAACACAAACAACTGGACCTTGACATTTAAAATGTCATTTACATCATAATATCATGTAAATCTATGAAATATTTAAGATTATATTTAATATGATATGTGCAAGAAATTTGTGAAAGTTAAAAGACCTAAATAAGTGAGTAGATACAGTACATTCAATGAATTGAAAGTCTCAATAATGTTAATATGTCAGTTGTCTCCGAATTGACCTATAAATTCACAGCAATAACTATCAAAAACCCACCAAGTTTTTTTGAAAGGCTTCTGTACTTTACTGGTTAAAGTAATTTCATCAGATATTTTTTCCTATCCATGATGAAATTGAATTTATAGCCTTGACTATTCCATTTAAGACCAACCTGATTTATAAAAACATGCATATTTTCCAAATGTGTCTCTCATTACTAGACAAAAAGTCATGTGTGCTAGGATATAGATTATTTCTTTAAATTTGTGAAATTAAAAAGTTTTCATGCTGGAATATAAGGTTATTCCTCTCCTAGAAGGTACTCCATGGAACAAGCATGAATTCATTTCCAATAATGAGATAATGGTCTGACATAAATGCAGACCATAGCCAATAGATTTGCCTTTTTCTGTGTCGTGTTTTAAGAACATATGTTCTTTGTGTTTAGAAAGAAAGTGTGAAGAGAAATATGCAATTATGCTTTAGAAGTTAAGTTTTAGCTACATTAAAGTGATGATCTAATGCAAAATTTCTACCATCTATTCTTATACATATGTACACATCATATAGTTCTAACGATAAAGCAATAAATCTAATAGCAAAGCCACACATTTTTTAAAAACACACATGTGTGTATGCATGTATGCAAAAAGGAGGAAAAGAGAAGAAATATGAACTGTCTTCTTTGATCCAGCCTACAGAATCGTGCATGACAAGATAATTTCAGAATTTCTACTTCATTCTTCCTAAAACTGGTTAGGAGATAGGTGATCTAAAAACAACCTAAACTATTAACTCCTACTCATTCTTCAAAATGAAGCTCAGGTAAAATCTCCCTTGGAAAGTTTCCCTTGTACCTCCTTTCCAGGAGCTGAATTAGGCACTTGTCTCAACAGTTTTATTGTCGCCAGGGTCTCCTCCATTGAGGTACCGACCCTAGTAAATAGTCCTCTGTGTTGTGTTTTTCTCCCTGTGATCACCTGGTTCTTATCTCCTTCAGGGTCCTCAACCTGGCATCATGCTTGGCATTTAGTATTCACTCAACAAATGTTTGCTAATCTAACCTTTGTGTGATATATACTCTGGGTCTACATCCCTACAAATATCAGTCTAATTAAGACCTTATTCTGATCTGGGGAAAAAAATGTTTCAAGCAAGTCCTGAGGAAAAAAATTATGTCACTTTCCCAACAACATGTTACCATTTCGTGTTTTCATTTTCCTCTCTTCTTGATCTCTAGCAGAGGAACTCCCTGTGGCATAACCAGAGGCAAAAATTCCTCTAATAGAAACAGCCATTATTTTCCTACTTTCCAGAACATTGTGTTTAAAATATACTTTAAATGAAGTTGGTGAAAGATACCAATGATATAAGCTTACTTTAATACATATCTTAGCAACAGAGAAACTACTTCATTCAACCTGCGTTAAAATTTTATCTAGGATAATACTCGATATAATTTTCCTAATATGCCTGGATTCTTGTCACAGTATGTAGAGATATATGCGAGAATTCTCCATCTCAAAAAATGAAATAAGGGATACATTGAATTATGTATTGTACAAAAAGAAATGACAGATGGTATTATAGAGCACACTGAAACACTGGTATTTATACAATAAACATTAAATACATTTCTCTAGATAAATGAGGTTATTTGCAGGTATGACGCACCTAACCCTGAAATAATGGTTTATTTTGGGTTTGAGTGCATCACATAGCTTATTTTAGAGGCTGCATCTGTCAGAATGAAACTGATGTGACACAGAAATTCAAAAGATATCAGAAAAGAACTCCCAGTACACCTTAGAAATGTGGGAATACAAAGGTAACATAAAACTAAAGCATGCATTTCCTTGGTGGTAGAAGGGGGATAAAACAAAAAATTGAACTTCAAAGGGAACTAAGGAAAAAGAATTTAAAGTCAAGGATATAAGTTACTTAAAAAGCATCCCATGAATAAAGAACTCCACCAAAGTATAAAAAGTCTAAATAACAGTTGAGAATTTCAGTAATCCATGGAATTAATATAATGTACTTCAGTTATTAGATACCAAGATAAATATTTTGAAGCTGCAAATGATTGATTCTATTCACAAAATTCAAAATCATTTCTGTTTCTGCTTTTCGTTTTGAAAACTCATCCTTAAGAAAAGTTGAGTGAAATGAAAGAAATCTTTTTATTGTAAATTTTATTATCCAACTCATTTCTCAGCCTTGCTTTCAATCTTCTGTCTTCATAGAAAAACTAAATTCTTATTTCTTCAAAAAATACTCTTATTCCACACCTAGCAGTTACAAAGATTATCCTCAATTTAAACCAATGACCAATCTACTTTTTTTTTCTGAAACAACCAAATTTTTATTTGAGAATTTATTATTTATTTACATGGAAAATAGTACATTATCAAGAAATATAGTATTTTTATTATATTCTTTAATAGTTCTGAATTTTAGGAACAGTTTTCTTTGACATAAGGCTCATTTCCAGTGTCTCTACTGGGCCCACTGTTCAGCTGTGCCCTTGACCCCATACCTAAGCTTGGCCATTCATCAATCACTTACTGGTATGTAAAAGTCACCTACTCCTTTTTTTAAATAAAGTAAAATACTAAATTGAAAGAAAACTGCTTATTTTGCATTTGTGAAAAGTTTTGGTAACAGAGATTTACAAGTAACACTATTTCCTTTTAAATATTTATTTAACCTTTACAAAATATGTTTTAAAATGCGCTGATGATGAATATCTCTGGAACAAAAATAATTATATAAAAATCAACTTGCATGTTGCTAAAGAACAAAAAGGCTTTCATTTTTTCTCCCTGAGTATCCTACTTAAATATATGATGCTAAATGTTACATTGGATACCCGGAACCAATATACCATAGAAAAGTCATAGGGAAATAAATTTTACAATGAAATTTCTTTATATTCAACTATAAAAAAGGACTACTAATGCACTGATCAAGCTTCCTCATTTTAACATGTTTATATTCCTGCTCAGGATTTCCCACATAAGTAACTGAAAAATCATAGCCTAAATGCACCAAGTTATTTTCAATTTCAATATGCACCATTTTCTTCTCTGAATAAAAATGAAGCATTAACTCCACTGAGCAAAGATCTACATCCAAGAATTATATTTTCTCTATTTAAAAACCATTACATGTTCTGCTTTAAAAAGAAAAAAAAAAACATGTTATGTGAAAACAGTGCATAGTCCAGAGTAGGTAAGTTTTTGTTGAAAGCCTACTGAAATCATTGATATGGGGCTAATTACACATAAAAGAAATTGATGATCATTAAGCAATTGATGATTAAGTATGAAGGAGAGAATAATTCTGAATGTAAACTGAGGCAGAGATAAGTGGGCAGGCAAATTACAAACCACAAAACATTCGTTCCAAAATTTTTAAGGTATATACACACATCAGATATTGCCCTTAGACATGACTGCTTTGGATTACACAATGTCTGTAAAAACTGGATATTTTACATTCTGATTGCTCTTGAAAAAACAGAACACTAGTTACACTGGGCTTACAGCCCCTATACCAGTGATTCTCAAAATGTAATCCCTGGAACAGCAGCATAGACTTCAGCTGGGAACTTGTCAGAAATGAAGATTCTCTGACCTCATCCCTGATCTAGTGAATCAGAAATGCTGAATTAAAAATGCTTTCTAAAAGCCCTCTAGATTATTTGGATATGCTAAATTTTGAGAACCACTGATCCATGGCAGCAAAAGACAGGGTTTCATTTTCTAATGAAAAAATAAGTGTTGAGTTTTATGAAATCCTTTTATTTATTTCTGCATTTATTGAAGTGATCATGTTTTTTCTCCTTTAATATGTTAATAGAGTGAACTATTGTGATATTGTGGTTTTTTAAGATATATATATATATTTGGTCATCATCCCTGTTTCCTGGCACCTACCACCTAAAATCCTTGGAATCTCCAAAGTGACAAATGTCATTTTGTATTCTAATGAGATGACTGATGGCTGGAGGCTCCTGGATAGCTTTGGAATGGATGCTGATTGCCAGCAGAACCAAACATAGGATTAGAGGGTTGGGACTTTTAGCCCTACCCCCCAACCTCTGGGGAGAAAAGAGGGACTGAAAGTTGAGTTGATCAACAATGGCCAATCAATCATGCCTATGTAATAAAACCTCCAATTTAAAAAAAAAGAAAACAAGAAAAAACAAAAAAAGCAGTGTTTGGAGAGCTTCTTCTTGATAGTTGAAAATATGCAGGTGCCTGGAGGGTGTTGCACCTGGAAATGACGCGAAGTTCTACACTCCGTCCCACATGCCTTGCCTTATGCATCTCTTCTATCTGGCTGTTCATCTGGATCCTTTATTATAACCTTTATTAATAAACTGGTAAGCATAAGCAAGGTTATAACATAATTGAGGTTATGAGTTTTGTGGGCCTCTATAGCAAATTAATTGAATTCAAAGAGTGGTTTGTAGGAATTCCAACTTATAGTTCATTGTTCAGAAACATAGGTCACAATGTGCAGTTTGCAATTGGCATCTGAAGTGGGGAAAGTCTTGAGGGACTTAGCCCTCAACCTGTGGGATCTGATATTATCTCCAGGTAGGTAGTGTCAGAATTGAATTAAATTATAGGACACCCAGCTGGTGTCTGCTGAAGAATCGCTAGATGTAGTGGGGGGGAGGGGTAGAACCACACATCTGGTCACAGAAGTGTTCTTTGCTGTTTTGAGTGAGTGTGTGAGAGTAGGAAAAATGCTTTGGGTTTTTGTATCTCCCAGAACCATTTTACTGTTTCCTGCTATGAAACTATCCTTTCATACCTACTTGGTTATTTGAATCATTTTCTGGTCTGGTTTGCTAATATTTTATTTAGATTTTGCTGTTGATGTTATTAAGGGTCCTAAAATTTTCTTTCCTTATCTAGTTTCATTATCAAGGTTATAATAAGTTAGGAAGCATCTCTACTTTTTTTTCTCTAAAATAATTTTCATAAAATAGGGATTTTCAGGCTGGCCAATTATCTCCATTGGTTAGAGCTGTGCCCTGTAATACCAAGGTCAAGGTTTTGGATCCCTGTACAAGTTAGATGCCAAAAACCAAAAACAAACAAATACAAAGATAGAGATTATCAATTTCTTTACAGTATTATAAAACCTTTCTATGGACAGAAATTGGGTTCTATAAATTTTTGGATAGATAGATAATCCTTATTATTAGTAGATTTTATATCTGCAAATTCACCTACTTGCTAACATTTATTTGTGATCCCAAGACCAATACTCACAATGCTTTTGCTGTATTCACAGACATGTGCAGAGCAGTAAAAAATCTGAGCCTCCAATGTGCATGTTTCCACCTGAGGTCAAACAAAGTGAGACTCTGCCTTCTTGTTTCAGCTGCACACTGTAAACAAGTGTCCTCTTTGCAGTGTGTTTAGTGCCACGCTTTTCTCATTTTTGTGTTTTTAGTTGGTGATTTTGGTGTCTGAAATGCTGAAGTGCTGTATAGTGTTCCTGAGCACAAAACTGCTGTGATGTGCTTAATGGGGTTGTACAAGTTAGATAAGCTGCATTCAAGCATGAGTTACAGTGTTGTTGGCTCTGAGTTCAATGGTAACTATCAACACTGTATAGCGAATATAGGCACAATGTCTTTCAACAGAACACATGTAAAACAAGGTTATGTATTAATCAGTTGATGAAAATGTGACCAGAGGTTTTCAGGAACGTAACCTTTTATTTGTCCAAGGAGCAATGGTTCATATTTGCTAATTTAGTGTTTGCAGTGACTTAAGAAGGTCATAACTACTGTGAATAATGCCAATCGAATGTACTTTAAACTGCCAATACAGTTTCTTTAATGGCTATGTATCTATTAGATCTTCTCTTTGTCTTTGGATCAGTTTTATTCATTCAAATTTATTTTGAAAATTGTCCACTTCATAGATTTGTTTTGCCATTGTAGAGATTTTTAAGATTTCTGTAGTATCTGTGGTAGTGTCCCTCTTTCCATTTCTAATGTCCAATTTTGTTCTTTCTCTTTTTTCCTTAGTCAATTTTACCAGTTTACTTGCCTGTCTTGTCTTACATCTTTAAGTTTGATTTTGTATAACCTCCCCATGTTTACTTTGTCTTCTATTTTATTAACGTTTTCTCTTTTACCCCCTTTCTTCTACCTATTTAGCTCATCATTTTTTATCTTACAAGCTTAAAGTAAGATATTGAATATTACATATTTTTGTTTGTCTTTTTTAATGTGTGAATTTAAATATAAAAACTATGTTCTTTATTTTACAAGTTTTTATTTTCCTTATTATTCAATTATAATGATGGGGCTCAGAACACACTAACCCAAAATATGGCACTTGGCACACTATTTTAAACTAAAAGACTGAGAAAACTGAAGAAGCATGAGGTCTCTCTGACTTTTTGCTCTTCTCCTCTGAAACAGGCCATAAAATACAGAAAGAATTTTTTGATCTTCCCCTGAAGTAGGTCCTAAGATCCTCATGTGAGAGATGCTCTCCTTATACCCAGATAAAAGGAAGACCTTATCTCTGAAGAAACTGGGACCCAGAGAAGAATCATAACAAATAGCCCTTGCTAGCCTACCCCTAGTTTATTATCATTAGATTATACCCTCTATGCTGAATCATATGTATCCATGACTGTTCAATCTTCATCGAACCTAAGCATTAAAATACACAGGTTTTTATTTCTTTGGGTCTTCATTTCTTTATGAAAGCTCCTGTGTCACACAAAACTTATATTAAATAAATTCGTATACTTTTTTCTTGTTAATCTCTCTTCTGTTGTAGGTGCCTCAGCCATGAACCTTGCAATAGATGAGAAAAAGAAATCTTTCCCCCTCTACATTAATTCATGGTATAATTTCATTTATGGCTTATGAATTTCTTCAAAATTGTGGGGTTTTGTTTGCTTTATATTTCAAAAATGTAAGAATTGCAGTTTTCTTTTTCTCCAATTTCTAAATTCCTTGCATTGAGATTATGAAATAGGAATTCATTATGATGATTTTTTGCAGGTGCTTGTTTGGGATTCTACAAATATTATTATATCAGTTTTGGTAAATGTTTCATGTGCACTGGAAATGAGTGAACATTTTCTATGGATGCCAGGTTCTACATATATTCATTATATAACTTACTAACTGTGATGTTTAAATTTTTAATAACCTCACGAATTGTTTTTGTCTCCTTGATCATTCATTGTCAGAAAGAAGTGTGTTTCAACCACCCATTGAGATTCAGGATTTGTCCATTTATCTTCCGACTTCTGTCCATGACTTATTTTTTATCATTAGGCTATGTTTTAAGGTACATGAGTTTCTAAGGTTTTTACATCGTTATGTTATATTGTCCCTTTTTATTAATAAGGAATTGTTTGTTTGTTTGTTTGTTTGTTTAGTCCCTATGTTTATTTTTTTCTCATCTTAACATTACTACTCCTAGTGCCTTTGGTTAACATTTACCTGAAGGAAGTGTCATTATCTTATTTCTTTTAACCTACCTCTTGCTTGGTTTACATGTGTCTCCTGTAGACCATATTTAGGTATATTTTGAATTTTTAAAATTCCAATGTGAAATTTTGTCCCATCTGTTTTTTTCTATTGCCTATGTTTTTTTCTATTTTTAAAAATCCTTTTCTGTCTTTTATTCTATTTTTTTTAATTTGTTAAGCCCTTTTTCCTTATAGTGCTTAAAAGTTATACATTATGTTATTTTTATTGTTACCCTTTATAATTTAAAATAATACTTTTATCTTCTTTTTAATAAATATCGCTACACAATATTTAAATACAAAAATAAACTATAATGTATTTATTTGATCATGCCCTAATTCTTACATGTTAGGTGCTTCTAATGTTTATGCTTATTAATAACAATAAAGTTTAACATATTATATTTGTTGATGTTGCTTTGCCTCTCACGGATTTGTCACCCCTTTTCCCCAGGGTGATGGAGCCACCAAAGATTACTCAAAGCCCATCTCTTCTGAGCAGTGAGAAGCCCCAAATAGGAGTTAATCTCCCAGAACCCTCAAGAGAGATGCATTCCTTCCATTTGGGAAATTAACCATGAATTGGGGTTCTCTTCCCGCATTTATTCTCCAGACTAGGAAGTTACAGGAAGAGAACATAGGTGGGGTTTTTGCTAAGTACAGTTTAACAAGTTTAACAATAGAAGCTGGTAACATCCAGTAAGGTGACATTCTATAATGCAATTAAATTGATCCACTAACAAAAGCTTGATTTTAGCAAACATTCTCTTCTTACGGCAATTTCCCAGTATCTTCAAGGTTGAGTCAGCAACCTTGCTGTGTTATAATTTTTTATCTTACAACAGAGACTGTATAGCCTGGGGGAAATTTCCTGTCCTTTGCAAGGTCAATATTTGAAACTGCAAGGCTTTGGAAAACCAGGCCCTGTGAAGAACATTTGTTTTATGCATACTTCACATTTTATTGGTCATGTGCCTTTTAATTCCACAAAGGTTCATATTTTTGTCTTTTTTTAATGAGTTACTAGACTTTTTTTCACATTGACTGAAAGAGTCCCTTATATTAAGCAAATTTACCCTTTTCTAACATATTCCATCATGTTTATTGAAATAATTCTTTCCAGTTTTTAAAAATATTTTTAGCAGTAAAATTACTATGCAATCTTTTAGAGATTATATATCTCTAGAAAGAACTATCACATTGAATGTGCTTTGGTTTGAAATATACTATTTTTTATTGAAGTGTATTGATTATACATATTTGTGGGGTACAGGGTTATATTTCAATACATGTATACAACGTGTGATGATCAAATCGGAGTAATTGGCATATTCATCATTGCAAAACTTAATCATTTCTTTGTGATATGGACATTTGATTTCCTCTCTTTTAGCCATTTTATAACATGCAGTAAATTAGTGTTAATTATAGATGCCTAGTTCGACTGTACTATAGAACTTATTTTTCCTATTTAGCTCTTTTGTGTCCATTAGCCAGCCTCTCACTGTCACCCATCCCCTTTCCCCATTCCCACCTCTAGTAACCATAGTTCTGCTCTCTCTATCTGAAAGTCCAACTTATGAAATGTACTGTTTGAGTAAATAACTCCAAACTAATTTTTAAACCTTTTGAAAGAAGAATGGGTGAAGACCCAGTGGCTTCTCATGAACAGAAGAAAGAACAGTACAGTTTTGAGTACTGTTGAATATGCTTCTGGGAAATTTTATTGTTCAGATAATAAAGCCATTGATCGCTGGTTAATTTCTACTCATTGTGAGTAGTAATTAATCCAAATGGCACAGAAATGATGCCTAGGAAGTAATTATTAATATATCAAGTGCAAACCTCTCTTAAAATACTAAATCTTTATGGTAATAGCAAATGTCACGCTCATCACAGACCAAAAGAAATGGGTTGTGGATAAAAACTGAAGGCTCAGAAGTTGGAAAGCCAGCAAGAACCTTGAAGTAGATATTGAGAATTATGCATATGGTGATGTCCCTGAATTTGCATTTTCTCCTTCTTTTTTCAAGTATTAGTACCACTCTCACCACAAATGGCCACTCAGCTAGAAACTACCCAGATTCTTTTACAGCTAGGTCTGGCCAATAGGGTGCATGTGTAACTGAAGTCTGCAATTTCTGGTCATGACATGAGAAGGAAAACGTTTGCCAGTCACTTCCTCCTTTCTCCTTCTTGTAAACTGGGATATGAGCATGTGGCTGGCTATAAGCTTACTTCAACCATATGGACAGGGATATTTCCCTAGGATTAGCAAAAGAACAAAACAAGATAAACTTGAGTAACTGAGTAACCTCATAGAGCAGAGTTTCACTATTCCCTTGGACTAATAAACTCAGATTTTCATGAGATGGAAAAAATAAACCTTCTATCCTTTCTAAGCCAGTTGTTTTGAATTGCTGAGGCAGCCAAATCACTACGCTTTTCCTTTGGCCAATTATTGGATGAGCCTGTGTTACACTTCTCACTGTGTAACAGAGACGAAAAAAGGATTACTCAAAGCACCATGAATGCAATGAGAAGCTCGAAGGGTATGTACCCCAGAGCAAACGGGGTACAGCCTTGATTCAAAGTTAGCTTCTGTTTTTTATTGTAAAGACAAGGAAGTTTCACAAGAAAATTCAGTTGATTCAATCATTACAAAAGGTCACAATGACATGGGCAGTTTTACAAAAGTTATCTATGGCTAAGTATAGCTTAAGCAATGGAAACTAGTAACATCAGTAAAATTAACAATGTGACATTCCAAAGTACAATTAGTGAAAAGCTAAGTTGGTCAAACTGGCTCATTACCTAAAGTATAACCTTTCCTTAAGCAAAAGTTACATTCTTATGATAAAATCTAAGTATAATTATTTCTAAAGTTTCCCCGAACAGACAGCTTGACCCTAGCAAACATTTTTTTCACATCTTTCCCTTCAGCAATTCTTAAAAATCTCTTAACAGGATTGGTATGACAGCCACCTGTTAGCTCTAAAATCATTAAAATATACAATCCCGTACCTAAGCAGTGGTTAGAGTTGATTAGATGGGCTTTTGCCCTCTGGCTGTAGGCCGTCGCCTCCTACCCAAGGGCTTTTGCCCCATACATGCATTTACCTAAAAACCCTATTCTAAAATCAAATGAGAATCAAGATTTCTAATCCTCCGTAGGCCTGGAAATTGGTGGAAATGTGAGGCAGAGAAAAGAAGTCCGGTATGGAAAAAAAATGTAAATAACTGATAAATAGAAGGCATTAAATCACATACCCAAGTAATCAGCTTGAGATATTGTGTATCAGAAATCCCTAAAAGACTGGGACAAAAGTTTGGGAGCATTAGTAGAGAACAACATTGTCAAGGGATCAAAGCAAAGAATGAGAAAAATGGAAGGACAGAGTAAAAATATTAGAGTACAAAAGGCTCATTTTAATCAACAACCAGTCACAAGATATGTTGGTTAGTTGGCCTAATTTAAAAGGAGAGCAGACACCAAACACTTTTGATCTCATTGTCTTTCCCATAAATATCATTAATTCTCAAAAAGAAATCAATTTCCACTTTTGTTGTTATTTTGACTAATCCGCTCATATGAAAGCAAGAAGGACAAAGATGATTTTATATAATTTATAGGAATCTACTTATTAATTTAGTAAATCTTGAAGTGCTGTGGTTATTTTTTTTACTACTATTACTATTATTTTACTACTATTTACTATTTTTTTACTACTATTTTTATACACTGTATAGGTAGTCCTTACTTCACACAGTACTGTGGCATCATAAAAATAATTATGCAAGCCGAGACTGTACAAAGCAATCTTAGCAATCAATGAGAAAAGTTATAATTTCTATGACCTTTAAAAATCTTTGTCAAAACATTAAAAACTATCTTCTTGTTACTTATAAATTTATAGGGAAATTTAAAAATATTAAACCTAATACATACTTAGTAAACAGTAAATTAAAACATTAGAAACACTTTTTCTTTCTTTGTAAAAACTTACCAAGAGTAGATCTAGCAGTGCTTGCCTTATTCTCACTGTACAATTTACCATATGGAGCAAGCATCGTTTTTATGTTTTGGCAAATTGTCATATTCCTTTCAAACTTTGGATCAGCTTCCAAAATTTTATCCTTTGGGCTTTCAATGTCATTAAATATCTCTAAGAATTGCTTTAATGTGAAATTGGTTTTGGCAGTGTCAGTTCTTCTCGGACATCTTCATTCTGTCATCACAAATACTTTTCCCATTATGTGGTGAGTTCACCCGCACTAAATTGTTCCAACTGCACAACTATAGTGTCTCAAATGGCAGCCACACCAGCATTTTCACAGTTAGCTGTTTCTTCTATAACTTCATTTACATTCTCTTCAAATTATAACACATTCACTTTTGTTTCTTTGCTGCACCTTTGTCTTTAATGTTATCCATTTTTGTAAGATGTCATGTGGTTTTAATCACTTGGGGATGAATACAACACAACCACACACTTTGCTGTCTGTGAGTGAACTGAATAACAGTCATGCAGTAACTAAAAATCCACCAACTTTGGAAGAAGTGATGTGTTGGTCATATATCGTGATATACATCTGCTATTTACATAGTGATCTTTGGACTGAAGAGCGAACAACAAAGTTTGTGCTTTATGCAATTACTCACAATGAATATACAATAACTAAAATTTTAACCATGTTTTGGGGGGACAGGTATCATGGTAAGTGGAATTCATGTACATCAGAATCATGCAAAGTTGGACTACCTGTATTTGTTCTGATTCCACAATATATGCATGATACAAAATTCAAGAAATACAAAAAGTGTACAATAAAAATGATTTTCTTCCTACCCTAGTGTCTCAGCCACTCACCACTCAGATCCCTTCTCGAAGTGCATTTATCTAGAAACATCTTTCACATAGTCAAACATATGTATACACACATACATACACATCCTCATGTATATATAATAGCATAATATATATACATACAGCATTCTCATTTTTCTAAACCTACCTTTTTATTACTTAACATCTTACACATGATTTTACATCAGTACTTTTCTGACTCTTATCTGTTTATGTAGTTGCATAGAATACATAATTTATATATTTCTTTGAAGAGACAAATTCTAATTTATTTAGCCAATAGCTTAGTGATATTTATATTTTTCCATTTTTTAAATAAAAATTTAGCTATAACAAATATACTTTTCTGTCATTTCTCATGTTTGCAAGTATATCTTTAGTATAAAATCCTAGAAAAGAAATTTCTGGGTCAAACTGTAAGTACATTTTAACTAACAAATATCACCCAACACCAGCAATGTATGCTTTTTGTTTGTCTGTTTCACATTCTCACCAAAACACTTTATTACCAAACACTTCTTTTTTATATTTGCCAATCTAGTAGGCAAAAATTGTTTTTAAGAGTATTTTTAAGTTTTCTTACCATGGCTGAACTTGGGCATATTTATTTGTATTTTGGAAAAAAATCTCATTTTATTTTCTGTAAACTCTGCATATCCTTTGCCAGTTTTTATGGGTACTGTATTGATTTTAGAGAGCTGTTTGTATATTAGGGGATAGCTATTTTTCTGTGATGTAAGTTGAAAATATTTCCCCAATTTTTTAGTTGCCCTATGGATTTTTATGCTTATTTTTGTTATGCTGAAAATATATGAGGAAATTATGAAAATATTTTTATTTTATTGCTTCTGGGGTTTGGGGTTATAATTGATGGGAACTTCTACACTCCAAGATATTTTTAAAAATTCCCTCCTGATTTGTTCATGTACTTTAAAATTTTCTTTTATGACATAAATTATTGATCTATGTAAAATGTATTTTGGTTTAAATGTAAAGTTTAAATATAAATTCTTTTCCCCATATAATTAACCAATTGTCCCCATACCATTTATGGATGAATTTATTGATGAATTGCTTTTGTCACTTATTTGAAGTATTGTCTTTATTGAGAACTAAATTTCCAAACATGTTTGGACTGGTACTGAACTCTCTACTCTGTACCATATCTCTGTCAATTGATACACAAGTACTTCACTGTTTAAATTCCAAAAGCACTTAAAATATTTAATTTCTAGTAGTCCCAGTTGCTCCACACTTTCATTACTCTCTTTGTTAGAATGCTCCTGACTCTTTTTGCTTAATTATTTTGAAATTTAGAATCAACTCACTATATTAAAAACAAATCTTGCAAGTATTTCTATTGAGATTACATCTACAGATTAGTTTAAGGAGAAGTGGTATTGTCCCTTTAATAGTACGAATATTTAGCATTTCTATCTAAGAACTTTAAGTCCATTTTTGGTATCTCTCTGAGGAGTGTTTGTGTATATATACATGCACACATATCATACAATTGCAAATGCATACATACATATATATATATATATACACATACATATGTATGTGTGCATATATATCTTTTTTATTAATCTTGTTCTAAGTATATAATCATTATCTTGCTTTTATAACTTGAATATTTTTTCTATTAGATTTTCTAACTAGTTTTGGTTATCTAGTTAAATTTTACTGATTTCTGTATATTAAATTTTTACATAGCCACTTATCAATCTTTATTTTATAATAGTTTTCTAATTAATTCTTGTAGGTTTTTAGGTAAGCACTCACACTGTCTGCTAACATTGATCCTTTTTACATTCTACTTTTACACTTCCTGCTTTCTTCTCCCTTCTAATTGCTTTGCCGCATTACAATGTTAAATAGTAAGGATGATGATAGATATCCTTATCTTGCTCCTACATGTGACAAAGCATGATGCTGGCTCTGTCACAGCTCTAAAATTCCCATCTATTCTAATATCAATATACTGTGGAAATATCTATTATTATTTTACCATAGCATAAAGGTATTTTTTCATTCAGATTTTATCATATTATGGAAGTATGCATTAATTCTTATTTCAGGTATTAAATATTATCCAGCAACTTTTCAGAATCTATAGAGGTGATCGCATTATTTTTCCCTTTTGATATTAATTTTAAAGTTCTGATAGAATGTCCTTTTAACACTACCCAGTCCTGAGGTCTAGGGGCTGAGGAGAATGGATAGGAGGAATGTGGATGGGTATTGTTGATGCTCTGAAACTTTATTTTTGTCATGGAACTATTCTATTTCGGTTATATAACTTTACTTGGGTTAGTTTTGTGACTTTTGTGAATGATCCATGTGTATGTGAAAGGTAGTGTTTTCGCAGTACAGATTTTTATATGTACCTTATTCATTGTTTTTTAATTAATGCATAAACAGTAATATGTGAAATACAGCTCCCACTACTGAAGTGTTTCTATTCCCTTTGTATTTTTAGCAGCCATTTTAAAACTGTTGTTCTTTCTTCCTTAAAATGTTTTAGAATTATTTTTTCCCAGAAATTGTTTCACTTGTAACAAAGAATTAATCTGACTACCACATCTGGAATTCCTGACAAATACAACATCAAGATGTAGGCTGTAAAGAAACCACCTTCTTATAATTGCTCAATAACTGATGTTCTTTTTAAAGGGCCTATTATGAATGTATTGGTTATTCAAAAGGTCAAGAAATAAAGAATTCATTATTTTTCTAGACTTACTTCCTAGAAATTTGGATAGCTACTTTTTACAAGTAGCTCATCCTTCAATATTCAGTCTAGTTCTCGTCATTGGCCACTCCCCTCCCGACAACTACCCAGACAGGATCAGATTTGGTCAACAATAGTGCTGGACTGTGTAAAAGGACTCTTGTTGGATTAGTACTTAAATAGAAGACATAGGCAGCAAATTATGAGTCAATCCTAACCAATAGAATTAAAGAGGACGTCAAGAAATTATTTGTTGGTAATAACCTATATTCAATGTTTAACACAAATTGATTTGATTAATTTCCTAGATTATTATATATATTTATACTCAACCTGGCCCAGAAATTACGTCAGTTGGCTTCCTTGCTGGGCTTCTTATAATCGTGTCATTGCTTTTCTATGCTCTTAGTTCTCTTTGTGTTTTATGTTCAATCCTCTTTGTCTTTTGGGAATGGGAAGTCACCACCCTTGGTTAGTTTCCTGCCATTACATCCCTATGATTGCCACATTATACAGTATCTTTTTCTCCTTAGACAGATGGGCTGTTACCCTCCCTGTCTTCAATGTTACTGTCTCCCCATAAATCAACAAGCAGCATGAATGTGCATGACAAAAATTATGTCTTCCCTAAAGCCCAACTGTACCAAATTTCTGTTGCATTTAATTGCCACTGTACATATTTTTTAAAAATCCAGAATCTCCTATCTCAGTCAGCTATGACACCAAGCTGCCTGTCAGGAAGGAATTTATAGTATTTCTCATGGTAACTTCCTTACGTAAATATTTTCTTTCCTAATTGTGCCATATTTTTTTCATTGTTCCTTTATAAAACCCTGTTTTGCAAACTGAAAATCCCATTCTACCTTGGCACATTAAAAGCAATTCAACAGAGGTTGAACCCATCACTGTATGTTTTTTTGTTTCTACCCACAAATAGAAAATTGGCTGAGAAAGAGAGTTTCTACTGATCTGCACCTAATGCCAGTACAATTGATGCTTTCCTTCGAGCACAACTTCCTGTCCATCAGCCTTACTCTAAGCCAGCTGTTTTGAAGATACAATATTATTTTATTCCATGTCATTTTTATGCACATCATCTATCTGGTCAAACTGTACAACAGCTGTTCTGTTCTTTTTCAGTGTAATTGTCTAAAAGTATTGTCACTGAATTTTTTAATGTTATGTTTTGTTTGTTTATCTTTTATATTCTGCAGTATTTTTCCATAGTGTCTTTTTTGAGCATTTGACTTTTCTGAAAGAGAAAACACAATCCCTGAAGATAAGTAATTCCTGGTTTGGAATTTTCTCACATTAAACCTTTGCAAAATATTGATAATAGTATTTTTAATGCAGTCTATGCTTAGTTATTATATAATTATGGTAAAGTCTTTTTTCAATTGAAGAGTATATGTAAAGAGCAACTAAATATCTACATAAACACAAGTTCAACTTTGCAGATGTTTCATCAGCTTAAGTCACTAAACATCCACATGATTACATCAGTTATTTTATATCACTTATCACATTTTTTCAGTTTCCACGCCTTCCTTAGCACTTCAGTTAGGCACTTCAGGAATACAGAAGAACGGTAAGAATTCCTGCTCGTCAAGTCCCTGGCTTCTTAGTCAGTGAGGCATAAATTAATATACAATAAATAACTGCAGAATAGCATCTATTTTTAGACGTCATCTATGTAAGGATGATTTTCATCACAAGGAGGCAAAAACTGTAATTTAGTCCCCAAAGTCTGTCACTTACTAGTTTTAGGACTAAAGTGTCTTTCAACATGAACACATGAAATGTAGTATACGATGCCACTTTTCTTTGTCATCTTCATACAATACTTTCCACATAATCAATGCTCAACAAACACTGAATGAAAGAAAAACTGATTGAATGGATATTATTATGATTTAGGTGTCATTGTTCTACTAATGTCCTATAAGAATTTACATAACTGCCATTCACAAAAACAGTTTTAAAAATAGGAACTAAAGTTTATTTTCACGTTTGTTTTGAACTATTCAATTAAAAATAGTGAAATAGGTCCCTAATTTAAATATTTTATATAATCAGATGCATCATAATCAAAATGGTATCTTTGTCATGTAACCAACTCAGTGACTTTGATGTAATAAAATTAATCTTAAACTGGTTCTGAAAGTTCAATAAAAATTATCCTCAGATAGAAATAAAAGAAGAAAGAAAAAAAAGAGCTTTTGGAAGCTCTTAAGAACACTTGTTTTTTTGTTTGTTTTTTCTTTTTCTTTAAATGTGTAAATGTATGGAAACGTTGACCCTTGGAAGATTCATCTCTCCTAGTTAATGCTAAGAACGTTGGGAGAAATAAAAAGTTTCATTAAGCTTCCATGTAATTTCTTTGTGTCATTAGAAGTGCTTTCTTCATTTGTGGGCCTTAAATTACTTAAGGGCTCATGGTTCTGGTGGTGATTATAATGATGTAAAACAGATTTTTTTCTAGCAAAACAGAAATGAATCTTTAGGAGTGATCAAGGTTCTAACTGTGTTCCGGCAACAGGCAGAGCTAGATGGGGCTTCTTAGACTGCAAGGGAGATTTGCTGGGTTTCAGAACTTTATAGAATTGAACCTTAAACACAAAGGAAGTCTTGATTTTAATAGAACAAATTGTGGTGTCTTACTGCCATAGTGCTTGGCTGGAGCTATTGGACTGAAAGACTCACATCTTTTTCATTCAGAAAGTGATTTCTAATTAAAACCTAATAAAATGTAAACCAGAACCTGAAGTATTTCTAGGCTGTGACTGAATGATTAGCTTCAGAAATGATAAGAAAATACGTTGGGTGAAGGGCAGAGCAAGATGGCCAACTAGAAGACTCTACTGTGTCTCTCCCACAAAGACAGACAAAACAAAAAATACGTAACCACACTCAGATGAAAATAACTAAAGGAGAGTACTGGAGCACATCGAACGAGTAACAGAATGCTGGTGAGCACAGAAACTCGGGATAGCCTCATAGAGAATGGAAGGAAAAACCCAGCCTCCACCACCCCATCTCCCAGCCATGAGCAGAAAGGAACGAGGAGATACTTCTGCCTGCAGGAAAAAGGTAAGGGAGAGCTATTCTGTGGACACCCACAATCCATGTTACAAGAGAGCTGTGCAGGCCTTTCAGGCCATGAGCCCAGTATGGGGAGCTGCTGGGAGCCCACACAATTGCATTAATCCAGGGAGGGAGTTCATGCTGAGCCCTCCCACCCCAGGGTGCTGGGCTACAACAGCACATTACCATTTTGGGATAAGAGCCAGCACCCAAGAGCATTTTTTTCCCTGGGACCCAAGGGCCTAGGAATCTTCACAGCCCTAAGGCCCCCTCATCACACTGGGACCTTGGCACTTGAGCCCACACAGTGCCCTGTGCAGTGTGGCAGCCACAGCCAGGACAGAGGGAGCCAATGAGTACACTTTCCAGAGTCAGTGAGCTAACCAATTGGGACTTTCTGCCACTGCCGGCAGCCTTGTTCTCTTCACTGGAGCACTTGTGCACCACCCTCAGGGGCACAGAGCCCCATCTGCAGCTCCAGTGAGCCTGCCCAGGGTCACCTGCCCCAGCTGGGGAGCTTCAGAGAGACCCAGAATCTCTCTCGGGGGCACAGGAGCCTGCCCACAACCCCAGTGACATTGCATGAGGCAGCCCACTTCAGCTGAGGAGCTGCAGAGTAATCCAACATTCCTCTTGGAGATGCAGGGTCCTGCCCACAATTGGAACTATCTAACCCAGAGAAGCCCACTCCAACAGTGGTGCTGCAGAGCAACCCAGTGACTCTCTGGAGGGTGCAGGGCCCCACTCGTGACCCCAGTGACCTCACACAGAGCTACCCACCTCAACGGTGAAGCTGCAGAGCACCCAGTATATCACTTGAGGGTGCACAGTCCCTCTCACTAATCCAGCAATCTCACCCAGAGTGGACCACTCCAGCTGAGGAGCTGAACCCCAGTGACTCTCTTGAGGGAACAGGAGTCTATCCATGACCACAGTAGCCTCTCCCAGAGTGGCCCATTGCAGCAAAGCAGCTACAGAGCAACCCAGCATTTCTGTTAGGGGCACAGGGCCCCACTCATGGCCCCCAAAACCTCACCCCATTGTTTCCCACTTCAGCTGAGAAGCTGTAGAGCACATTAGTGCCTTTCCTGGAGGTGCAGAGCACAGACTGAAGACCCAGTGACACTGCCTGGAGTTGCCCAGTTCAGATGAAGGGCTGCTGAGCAACTCATTGTTTTCCCTCAAAGTCAAGGGTCCTGACTATAACCCCAGGAATCCCACCCAAGGTTGCACATTTAAGCTGAGTAGCTGCAGAATACCCCAGTGCCTGTATCAGTTGCACAGGATCCTGACTGGGGCACTGATGAACCTGCCCAGGGTCACCTGTTCCAGCTGACTAGTGCAGGAGCACCCCAATGCTTCTCCCAAGTGCTCAAAACCTTGTCCATGACCCCTGTGCCCCAGCCCAGTATCACCCACTCCAGCAAGGAGCTACTGAGTGCCCCAGGACCTAGGCCACTCTATGAAGCCAGCATCACCCTGCCATAAAATTGGACAAGAACACAAAAACAACAGAAAAGAAAAGTACAGGTCAATATCCCTGATGAGCATAGATGCAAAATTGTCAACAAAGTACTAGCAAACCAAATTTAGCAGCATGTGAGGAAGATTATACAGCATCATCAAATGGGATTCATCCCAGGGATGCAAGGATGGTTCAACATACACATACCAATGAATGTAATGCACCATATGAGCAAAATGAAGGACAGAAACCATATGATCATCTCAACAGATGCATAAAAACACTTGATAAAATTTAACATCCCTTCATGATTAAAAAACTCAAAAAATTATGTATAGAAGGAAAGTATCTCAACACAATAAAAGTAATTTATGAAAAACCCACAGCTAACATCATCATGAAAGAGGAAAAGTTGAAAAATTTTCTTCTAGGGACAGGAACAAGACAAGAATGCCCACTCTCATCACTCCTATTTAATGTAGTACTGGAAGTTCTAACCAGAACAATTAAGCAAGAGAAATAAATAAAAGGCATCCAAAATTGAAAAGAGTAAGTCAAATTGTCCCTGTTTGCAGATGACATGATCTTTTATATAGAAAACTCTACAGACTCCACCATAAAATCTTAGAACCAATAAATTCAGTGAAGTTGCAGGATACAAAATCAGTATACAAAAAGTCAGTAGTGTTTCTATACTCCAACAATGAGCTAGCAGAAAAAGAAATCAAGAAAGCAGTCCCATTTAAAATAGCTACCAAAAAAAAAATAGGATACCTAGGAATAAATTTAACCAATTTCACTCACATAAGTGGGAGCTAAGCAAGAAAGATGGAAGGAAAGAAAGACCACAGGGCTGTGATGGACTTGCAGAAGGAGAGGACATACCTAGTGTTGTGAAAGGGTTGGGGGAGGGAGGTCGGGGATTACTTGGGTGGGGGACACAGGGAATAATCACAATTTGGGGAATGGCCATGCTGATAGTATTGATCTGGGCATCACATCTTGAGTACAAGTAGTGACAGTCAACTTTGTTTTGTACCCCATGAATATGCATAACCAAAGCAATAAAATAAAATGAAATAAAACAATGGCTCAATTGGAGCCAGGCTTTACTGAGTGATACCAAACTTTGTGCTGGGGCAAAGCTAGACGGAAAAGTGCAGGATGGCCTTTCATAAGCAGGGCAATGTCAATGCTAGAGGTAGCTGAAACAAGGAGGAAAAAATGTGACAAAGAGACAGATTTCTTTCCTCTTACTGTCCTGTCATTGTAAATAATTGTGCAGTCAATGAGACCAGCCATGGAAAGCCTCTGACCCTGGGAAGTGACTCAAAATCAGGTCATAGCTTTGAATTTATTAAGTAGAGAGCTGTTAGTCATACCAGTGAGGATTGGATTTGGCTAGGAACACCCAAATGAAAGTGGTTTAAATAAATATAATTGACTTCTCTTAAATATAAAATTAATTAATTAATTAAATTAAATAGCTACCAAAAAAATGAGATACCTAGGAATAAATTTAACCAAGGAGGTAGAAGATCTCTATATACTCAATGGAATACTACTCAATCATGAAAAAGAATGAAATTCTGTCATTTGTGGTAACACAGATGAGCCTGGAAGGCATTATGTTGCATGAAATAAGTCAGGCACAGAAAGATAAATACCACATGTTCTCACTCATATGAAGGAACTAAAAAATAAATAAATAAGTTGAACGTTTAGAAGCAGAGAGTAGAATTGTGGTTGCTAGAGGCTGGGAAGGGGAGGAGGAATAGTGAGAGGTTGGTTTATGGACACACAATTACAGCTAAATTGGAAAAATAAGTTGTAGTTGTGTGGTAGCGCTAGGCATCTATAATTAACAATAATTTATTGTATGTTCTCAAATGAGTAGAAGAGAAATGCTTAAATGTTCTTATCACAAAGAAACAAGAAATTTTTGCAATGATGAATTAGCTATCTACCCTTTGATCACTACACATGGTATACATGTATTGAAATATAACTCTGTACTTCATAAATATGTAAAATCAATACATTTCAATAAATAAAAATATACTGAAATTTAAAATTTTCCAAGTAAATATTTTAAGCTATAGAAAATTGTAACACTCTAATAACAAAAAGATTAAAATATGTCTAAACTAAACAAGTTCAATATAGTTTAAGCATTTTGTGTGAAATTAAACTTTCACAAGTGTATATTTTGATATCAAATCTTGAAAAGTTGCATACTGAAACAGATAGCAAAAGTATTTTTTGTGGGAAATTTCTATAAAATATGAAAATATGCCTGAATATCTTTCTTTGTCTATAGCAACTTTGCGACCACAGGAATTAGAATTTAGATCATGCGTAAAATAAATTGGGGATAAGACTGAAAGAAAATTATATGTAGAAGATTCCTACATGGGTCAGGCATTGGGATTCTTGGATGATTTTCAAGAGCCTGCGGTAGTTTGATAGCCCTCTCTTTTCATTAGAGTCATATTTGCATAGCTTGAAAACATTTTAATTTGAACAATATCCCTTAGCTTTTTGGTATATACATGAATTGTCTGACCTACTCAGAAAAGTCATACTTAGAAAATTTGTCCTTGGTTATAGATTATGCTCTTAATCCAGAAAACAGCCTTCAAGTGTATTCAATTAAGACACCGCTACAAACACCTGTCTTCATTATTAAAAAGAAAAACCCAAAACACATGTTGCATTAGTAGTGCATCTTTACATATTAGTCAGTTCATTCACAATTTGGGATATACTTACTTTAAAAATAGACCAAAAATTAGCACCAGCCCTCACCAAATTATTATTCTAGTTAGGGAAGACAGTCAGTGGAAATTAAAAACATAAGTAAATTACATAGAATGTTAAAACATGGCAGTGCTATGGAAAAATAAAAATAGAACAGGTTAAGAGAGACTGTGAGTTCAAGGGAGTGGGTTGCAATTCTAAATAAAAGATCAAAATAGGTCTCATTGAAAGGATGACATTTGAATAAATACTTGCAGAGGAGAGACTTAGCCATGCGAATATCTTAGGGAGAATATTCCAGGCAGAGGGAGAATCAATGCAAAGGATCTAGGACAGAAGCCCTCCTGGCATGTTCTAGGACCCCATGGAGGCAAGTGTTGTTGGACCAAAGAGAGCAGAATGCAGAGATGGTGCTGGAGTGTGGTGAATTCAGAGATGCAGCAGGAAACTAGGCTATGTGGGGTCTTGTAAGCCATTGAAGGGATCACTGCTTTTACTCTAAGAGTAAAAGGAAGCTATTGTAAGGTTTTGAGAAAGTGAATGACTTGATCTAATTTACTTTTTAAAGGGTCTGGCTGGCAGCTGGGTGTAGAACTAGTTCACTAAAATATCTATTAGTGGACACCAGAAATAATTAAGTAGAAATGCTGATACCAAGCCCTCATTATATCTGGCCTCTTTATATCACTAATTACATTCAAACATTGTCTGGATACTGGGGGATCCACATGGCAAACTCAAACAGTGCAGGTAATTGATGGGCATGTAAATACAGGGACAACTGTATTTACATAGGCTTGGACAAGGTTAAATGAAACCAACGGTCAACTGTGAAATCACCCAGTGTTAGAAATAGTAGGTAGCTGTTACCACCCCTAGGTCTGAAGGGACAGGTGAATGGTGGTTACCAGAACCCAGAAATAATTTCTGTAGCTGTTGGAGAGAGAACCTACAAGAGCCACATCTCTAAGTAGAGGCATGGAACAATCTGCAGCAAAATTCTTGTTTTCAAAATGCAAATTTGCTCTAATGCAATTGATATTTTATGGAACAACTGCAGCATAACCAAATTTGGTGTTTGCTCATGTACAATTTCATCCATGAGAATTACTAGGTGAACAGAGAAAACTGCATAGCTGGACTACACTGGGTAAGACACTGGGTAAGAATACACAACACACACACACACACACACACACACACACACACACACACACACACACACACACACACACACACACCTCAAATATCTTCCAGCTCTCTCAGTTCACTGTGTGTGCTATGAGCCACATCCATTCGCATCTGGTGTTATACCTTTCCTTCCAATCTTAGATAATCCTCTTTCCACCACATCACACTAGTTTACAATCTGAAACTCTCCAATGCCCACAAGCACACTTTAGGTCCTTTTCAAGGTAAAGACCATATTTATTATAGTATTTATATGTAATTTTTAACCACTTAACATGTATAAAACCACACTACAGTTTTTGTTAGGTTCCCATCTTTGTGTCTGTCACTGACAAAGTTTTGAGTGCTGTATCCCTAATGCCATTTCCCATAGCCCTGCGGTTTTAATTGCATGATTTTGTACGCTGTGGTGTTTTTAGGAACTCATATGTCCCATTATAGTAAAGTTGACAAGATCTAAAACACATTCCCTCCTTCCAGTTTCAGCTGATGCTTCTTACATAATGACCAAAACCACCAGGAAACCAAAGCAAAGAATCCCACGGATGAAGTCCGTTGTGGGCAGCCTCCTAGGCCTGCTGCAAGGCAGAGAAGGCTGGAGAGTGGATCTGAAAAGGCAAACTGAACGAATGCAGCACAGAAATCTTTTTTAGGTTAAAAATCCTCTCCTTTGATTTCTAGTGCCTTGCTACTCAAAATGTGGTCCAGGGATCACAAGATGCTGCAGCATCTTCTGGAAGCGTGTAAGAAATGCAGAATAACCGGCCTCTTCATAGAGCTACTGAATCAGTCTGCCTTTTTAAAAAATCCCTCAAGTGATTTGTAGCACTTGAAAGTTTAAGAAGCACTGTTCTCAAATCTTATTATATAGGATCTTCTCCTATCTCCTGCTACCCTGGCAACTGCCTTGCTATATCCTTTCCTCTTCTAATGCTACAAAAGTTTTAAAGTTGTGGTAAACAGCAACTGATCTATAACCTAGGGAAATTTCAATGGTGGGTGAACTTTTTCTCCAAGAAGATTATTTCCATCCTAGGAGCTAGCTCCTAGGATATTACGCAGAAATGAAATAACATCTGTCACCAAGAAACCAGGTCAAGAACATTAGAGTCAAACTTAACTATTCATACTGACTCAAATACAAAATACTGTCTATGAGCTTGCAAAAAAATAAATAAATAAAATAAGATGCCTAAGCTAATCATAATCACAAATTGACAGTTGTTAATAGATATATATTTTTAACTTTATAAAATAGCAAGGTCTAAGAAACTTAGTTGGCTACAAATTCTTCATTGTTTAAATTCAGTAAATGACATTATCTCACACTTTACTTTCCACACCTGCCAGCTGAAAGCAAAGCAATCTTCACATTCCCTCCCCTCTATCAGCACTCCCAGAAGATTCTCCTGGTCACCTATTTTCAAATGCTTAGAATTGTCTTCGACTTGTTTCTTTTTCTTGATGTTACTCTTGGAAGTCAAATAATCACTGAATCTTAATCCTAATCCTCTTTCTCAATGCCTCATGTCTGTTTCATCTTTCTCTTTTCTAATTTTATGGGTGGGGAATATCTTTATCACCACTTACCTTGAGGTATACAAATACCTTCCTAAGTGGTCTTCCTAAATTTATTATTTCCTCACATCTTTTCATTCTACCCCAACCCCTAAGAGACCCATGCCTCCAGAGTAAATCAAAACTCATGACTGTCCCCAGTCTAAAATTCATGATTCCTGATAATTTGGTCACTAACTATCATTTCAACTTTTACGTTGAAACCTGCATGGTGTCCTTCCAAGCCCTATCTCCATGGTCACTAACTATCATTTCAACTTTTACGTTGAAACCTGCATGGTGTCCTTCCAAGCCCTATCTCCAACCATAGATGAGGTCACAGGCCTCTATAAGTGCATCCCTGACTATAAACTCATGTATGAGCACTTTGGAGAACTCCCCAACCTCTCCGTCTACTGTGTGCCCATCTAAACTTCTTTCTTGTTTCTTTCATCCTGCTCTCTTTAAAGGCATCCCCCTTTACTTCAGACATGGTTTCCTGGGCTGGCCACTATGATTTTCATTTGTTTTTGTCCTTATATAGTTTTTACAAATCTCTCTTTATTCCATGCTTCATAATCACAGGTCATATCTGCCCCCCACCCCTTCAGTCGGGGCTCAAACCTGAGAAACCTCAACTCAACTCAGTGCACAGGGACTCTATTTCTGGTTGAAAAAGTGTCATAGAAGTTCTTTCTAATTCTCTATTTCTCTAACCAAATGAGTTTTTTGAACAGACTTTGTCTCATTTTATCCTCCATGAACTGAGCATGTTCTCTTTTCCTCTCTGAGTGGTTATGTCCACCCTCCAAGACCAGCTGAATTCCACTTTCTTCATAAGGGACTGAATTCCATACCACTTCAGCCACATCAATTTTCCCTCCTTTTTTCACCTCCAGCTACTTTACATCACTCTTCATTTTCAGGTAAGACTCCTATGGTTTTATGATATTGGGTGCACTTTTCTTGAATTGCTTAACTCATGTTTATGCCTTACCCCTAGCAAGGCCAGGAACAAAGTCTGATTTTCCTTACATGCGTTTGAAGTTTTGCTTGTGCTCAATAATATTTGCTGATTGAATCCATAACAATTTCTCTCGTTTGTTTAATGGAAGAAGTTTTTTTTTCTTAATGGAAAACCATTTGGTAGATCCTGGACACTGTGAGGGTTCCTACGAATACTACAAACACTACTCACATGCTGACAGATTAACAATGCTTTTAAAAGTCACCAGTAAGTGTCCAATTGAAGTCTACTTACCCTTAAATTTCAGTCCCACAGCAATTTCCTTTTCCAATGTCCATTCTCAGTTACATTGTCTCCATAATGTTATTTAACTGTAACCTTTAGAAAATAGGTAAAAACAAACCCATAATTAAACTGACATCAAAAAATTTGTAATGGTGCTTTGTAGTGCAAAGCTTTCCACCCTCAATAATCACATATTAAATGTGCCCAGTGCTTGTCTCCTTTAGTATATTGTTCATAACTTTATTCCATTATATTATTTAAATGTATGTGTAGATATGTATGTTTTATAAACATACACATTTCATTTTATATACAGGTGTAAAATAGAATACTAAAACTAAGTTGTGGTGAGTTTTAATATAAGAAATGTTACAAAAGAGTTCCAATATTTGGGATATTAACTTTAAAATTTAATAAACTTAGAATGAGCCTATAACTTTATGTGGGTAGTTGAAAAGGAAAGAAAGGAAAGCCTTTGCTGTACTCCCAAGTACTCACAGTTTCGGAGGCTGTTGCTTTAATATTCTAGATATGTACAGAAAGCTTAAAAATCATTAAGAAAAATGCATTTTCTGCATAACCAATTAAACCTGGGGAAGAAATTGCTTAGCATCTCTAAAAATCAAAGAAAAATGAAAGACATGGGCATCATTTTTCAACTATTAAATCAGGAAATATTTTAAAATATGGTAGCGTTCAATACTGATGAGACAAACGTCCCCCATAAAGTGACAAAGAGTTACCCCTTTGCCAAACTTTAGTCAGGCTCTTTTAATCTCTCTTCTTGACAAAGCTTCAACCTGCACACATGCACACACACACACACACACACACACACACATATACACACACACACACACACACACACACACATACACACACACACACACCTGGTTTCAGAAAGAATCCTGCTAAGCTAGTTTAGAAAGAATCTCCCTGCTCCTGATAACTGATCACCCTGGCCTGCCCGCAGTGAGAATCCTGTTAGGTCAGTCTAGCAGAAACTCCCCCTACCCTTGATGTCTCTTCTTACTAATTTTGATCCACTGACCTGCCCCTACCCCCTAAACCTGCTCCTTGGCTATAAATCTCCACTTGTTCTCATTGTATTGAGAGTTGAACCCCATTTCTCTCCCCTATTGTGATTGTCTTGACACCTATCTCAATAGTTCTGAATAAAATCTTCCTTACAATTTAACAAGCGTCAAAATATTTTTTTTGTTGTTGTTTAACAGATATGGAGCTGTGACATGGATAAAATCAGATTTATCACTGGTCCCCCAGATCTCTCACTCAGGACTCCAACTGGGCATCTTTGAAGCCTTTAGCTTCACTCCTGAATTATTGAGCAGGGATCCACTGGTGAGTGTGACTGCTGAACCAGTGCTCCAGATGGCAATCCTTCAAGCTCAGTAAGGAAAAATTTTGATTCTTAAGTTTCTGAGTATACTTTCTGAAGCTGGGTTTTAGTCCCAAGTTTAAAAGTACCTGTTTGGGCAAGAATATTTTTAGATGGATATCTTTTTGGCTTCCTGTTTCAAATGGGGATTTACTCCCAGACAACTGGGCTGGAATTTTTTCTCAGGGCTCTTTGTGAGGCCATTCTGTTAGAAGCTGGGTTAGAATCCCAGGCAAACAAAGGCTGAATTAGAGTTCCCAGCTCCTCTGTTTGCAAGGGACCACTAGTTAAGAACATGGGAGGTTTTCAGTCAATTTAACCCTGTCCCCTCTTGAACCCCTGCTGACTATATGCTCCACCACTATGATGTTAGCTCTTCTCTTTTTTGTTGGAATGACTTTACTGAGGATAATTTGGGACTTTGGTGATCTCTAAGGGAACTTAAGATCTCCCTAAATTGGCTCCTGTAAGACCTGATAACTAAAAAAAATCTGCTCTGATCAGGTCAGCTAAATTACAGTGCTCTGGGAGATCTGGGGTGAGTCAGTAGTCATGTCCCATGTCCAGGAGAATGTTATCAGAAGACCATTTTAACTTAGAAGCAGACATGAAAAGTAATGAAATAATGTAGAATACTTCTTGTAACCCTTACCCTAGAGTCCTGCATGAAGGGTGTAACCTAGCAACAATTCCAAATCTATATATCATGTATGACCAATAGAAGGGCTGTCCTCTTCTCTCTCTCCTTTGATTCTTCCCACTTCTTGTGATTATAAAATGCTTAGCTCTTCTGGTCCCCTTTGGAGTGCATTTCTCAGGGTGACCTGACCTATGCATTTCACTGGTTGCAATGGTCATATTGGCTCAATAAATCCCATGCTTTTTATGTTCAGCCTTAGTTTCTTTTAGGTCAACATTCCTAACCATTCCCATCAATTCTGCTCCTCCTTCTTCCTTTTACCACCTTTGATTTTCCCTTGAATTCTCTTTAATCCTTCGATATGTCTCCCTTCCATCCCCTACCTCCTCCATTCCCCTGTCCACCCTGCCAGAATATTCCCTTCCGACTTCAGCCTGTCAACTCCCTACGGTAACTAGAACTTTAGTCCCCTGCCCCCACTGGGGTTCTCAAGGAATTCAGGAATGCCTCAAAGCAACCACGTGAAGCTGAAAAGAGAACAAAAAGTTTAATAGGAAACAGACTTGATATTTTACCCACTCAGATGGGATTTAAACAGATTCAGACAGTAGTTTGACGTCCCTCAGTCTGTTGCCTAAAATTTAGTCCACAGACTTTATAAGATTACATATTGGGTGTATTAGTCCATTTCTTTTGCTTATAACAGAATACTTGAAGCTGGGTAATTTAAAAGAAAATGAAATTTAGTTTTCATAGTTCAGAGACTGGAAAGTCCAAAGTTTAGAGAACACATCTGATGAAGATTTTCTTGGTGGAAGCTCTCTACAGTGACAAAGGGTATCACATGGTGGAAATGCATGAGCAAGACAGAGCTAACTCCTCACTTGCTCTCCTGATAAAGCCATCAGAACCACGCTTTTTACTCCATGAACAGATCAATCCATTCACGAGGGCATAATCCTCAGAATCTAATCTCCTCTTAAAGGCCCCACTTTTCAATTACCATAATAGGATACCCCACCCTCTTAGCACTATTATGGGGGAATTAAGTTCCAATACATGAAACTTTGGGAGACACATTTACCCATAACACAGGGTAAATGAAAACTCTTACAAGTCATCTCCACAAATATTGGTAAAAACTGTTAGCCCTCATATTAAGCAGGTAACCTTAACTTGTTTCATCTTCCAGAAACACAACTCAGATTAAAAATATAAAATGGAGATAAACTAGTAAGTTTGTGTTATGGTGTTTACGTGATTCAATGTTCTATTTTCTGAATTTAAGAAACACCTCTCCCTTTTCTCTTGTTATCTATAACTCATAACAATTTAGTAGACTATACTTTTGAGAATATAAATGAAACATTTATATTTTTTTCCCTTCTTGATCCCTCCGGAATTCAGAAACTCTTACTGAATCTGTGCAAATAACTATAGTCTTATTTTCATGGCAATATAACTATTTGCATATGTTCAACAAGACTCTGTCCTTCATGTGACAGGATATAATTGGAAAAATTGGTTATATAACCAAGACTTTGACTGGAATGTTATATTTGAAAATGATGCATAGAATCACATATGACCAGACTGTTTAAAGGAATAAAGGTTGATCTTACAAAGCGCTCTTGGAAAACCCAGACTGGTACCTAGCTTGTGGGGTTCTCAGCCTTACAGAAGAGTACAAAAGTCAGTTCCTGGAAAGCCCAGGAATCAGGAGGTTCTGAGGAATCTCAAGAAGAGAGGAATTCACACAAATCTATAGGTATTGCAGGTGAAGTCTGATGGCAAGTTATTAGCTCAGCTTCCTGGCCTCGAGAATCTTTTAGAAGTTGAACCTAAAATTCCTGAGAAACTCCTAGCAGAGCAAACTTAAAAAGGTCTATGTAATCAATTACCATTCTTGCTGCACTTATGTAAACAATCAGGCCAAATCTAATGAGACCACACTTATTTTGTAAACAAGAAGCAAAAGGAGGGTAATTATAGAGAGAAAAATTATTTTCCAGCAGGAAACTATAATATATTTTTGTGGGTTATTAGATTCTAGTCATACTCACTGTCTTTGAGGTTTTTGTTACCTACCTATAAACTGGGCTGGATCCTGCCACCTTGCACATTTGTCAGTCCTTACCAAATTCTCAATTCTTCTAGTTTCCTCCAATATCTGGCTATAACTCTCCAAACTAACATTTCCAATTTTTCTTCCACCCTCCTGACTTGGAGTCCCAGAAAACTAAAATCAGGCTGCCAAGATCCTTATAGGGATTTTATTGCTTTGTACATAAAAAGTCCTGCAAACTGAAGCTGAACAATGGGAAAACTTTGTGACTGGAGTTTCTGCAGTGTGGCCACTCAGGATGCTTTGCCCAACACCTAGAAATCCTTTCAACTGACAGCCCTACTATGGAGCCTCAACAGATTGTCCAGTTGTTAATAAACAAAAGGCAACTGAATGAGAAATGGACTTATAATGTCCAGAAGAGACATTCCTTGAATAAGAGGAGGTACTGGCAAAGACCCTTATATTAGTCAGGGTTCTCCAGAGAAAAGGAATCCATTGGATATATATAAAGATAAATGTAAGAGGAAATTTATTATGAAAATTGGCTCACACAATAATGGAAGCTGAGAAGTCCCACAATATCATTCCTGCAGGCTGGAGAACCAGGAAAGCTAATGGTGTAATTCACTCTGAGTCTGAAGACCTGAGAAGCAGAGGTGCTGATGGTGTACCTCCCAGTCTTAGACCAAAGGCCTTAAAATCATGAGCTCCAATGCCCCATGGCAGGTGAAGATGGATGTCCCATCTCCGAAAGAGAGAGCTTTCACCCTTCCTATCCTTTTGTTCTATTTAGTCCCCCAAAGTTTTGGATGATGCCTGCCCACATTGATGAAACTGGATCTTCTTTACTCAGTCTGCTGATTCAAATGCTAATCCCTTCCAATGTCACTCTTACGGACACACTCAGAAACAATGTTTTACCAACTATCTCAGTATCTCTTAGCCCAGTCAATATGACATGCAAAATTAACCATCACAACATTATCTTGAGCAGACTTTAGTTAAACTTAGTCCTCTAAGACCTCTTCTTGACTATGCCTCAACTTTGTCCTCTGCGCTAGCCAGAATTGCATAGCCCAATTTTAGCAAGAATCCTGCAGAGTCATTTTAGAGAGATATCTGATCACTTTTAATATCTAATCAAATTCCTCACCACCACCCTTGATATCTGACTACCAATCAGCAAGAATACTGTTAGATTAGTATATTGGTCTGGATTTCCCAGAAAAACAGAACCAAAAGGAGGGATGGATAGATACGTATATAGATACATAAATACACAGAGATATATAGAGATATTTGTGGATGTGAATATAGGTGATATATATAGGTAGGTAGGAAGGTAGATAGACAGATAGACAGATAGATAAAAATTTTCTATAAGGAATTGATTCGTGCAATTATGGAGGCTGAGAAGTTCAATATCTAGAGTTGTGAGTTAGAGATCTAGGAAGGCTGATGGTATAATCCCAGTCTAAATCTGAAGGCCTGAAAACCAAGAGAGCTAATGGTGTAAGTTCCAATCCAAATTGAAGTCTAAAGCCAGGAGGAGACTGATAACGCAGCTTGACAATAGTCAGGCAGAAAAATAGTATTATTTTTTATTTGATATTTTATTCCATTCAGGCCTTCAACAGATTGAATGAAGCCCGCCTCTATTGGGCAGGGCAATCTGAATTCCTCAGCCTATCAAGTCAAATGTTAGTCACATCCAGAAAAACCCTCATAGACACACCCAGAAATAATGTTTGACCAAACATCTGGTCATCCCATGGCCCAGTCAAGTTGGCACATAAAATTAACCATCAGTCTAGCAAGAATTCCCCCAACCCTTGATGTCTTCTCTTAGTACTTTTCCATCCACTGATCTTTTCTCCCAACCTGCTTCTTGGCTACAAATCTCAACCTTCTCTTCCTGTATTTGGAGTTGGGCCTGATCTCTCACCGCTATTGCAATAGTCTTGAAACCAATTGCAATATTCCTAAGTAAAGTCTTCCTTACCATTTTAACCAGTGTCTGGATGATTTTTTTCTTCAATAAGTAGAAAATTTAACATTACCAGTAATCCAAGAAAAACAGAAATTTAAGGAAAATTCATTTTTATTTGTCAAATAAGCAAATATTTTAAAACATAATGTTCAATGCAGTAAGACATGTACTCACATAAACTTTTGGTGACAGCCTAACTTAAAATTCAGTTTAACAAAATATATCAAAACCCTAAATACATCTATAACATTTAAACTAATGATTTCACCTGTAAGAATGTGTCCTAAAAAATGAGAGATGAAATCAGAGATATATATTTGACCTGTTGCATAGTAAGAGAATGGTTAAATAAATAATGAACATGTTTAAAATGAAACATTACAGAGCCATTTTAAAAACCATGTTTTAAGAATATGTAAACACTTGGGGAAATGCTCTTAATTTAATATCAAGTGAAAATGCAAGAAACAAAATAGGAGATCCAGTGTCATCCAAATTATTTGATATATTATGTATAATCTCACAATATCTTTAATACATATAAATATGTACTTCCATATGTGTGCATAAGTGTATGGAAAAATACTCCTTTTTTGACAGAGTGAATTTTGTTTTCTTTCAGATTCTATGATACTCAATTTTAATTAAAGAAAATAAATATTAATAAAGTTTGTAACAAACATACTTTTGTGATCAATTTTATTTAATTAAGAAAGTCTTATATAATGCTTACTATGTGTCACACACTGTTCTAACTTTATAAATATTAACTCATTTAATCCTCATCACAGTGCTATAAGCTAGGTATTATTATCATACCCACTTTACAGATGGGCAAATTAGCACAGCTAGTACATGGCAAAGACAGGATTCACACCCAGGCTGTGTGGCTTGAGTCTGGACTCCTGCTGCTTCTTTTGTAAAAGAACAAAATTATGTTATAGGATATTTTGTGCATGAGCATAAGTTTAAAATACTCCTCTCTCTATATCTAGAGCCATTTTTCTATATGCATATCACTACATATCATAATACATGAACTTGACACTCATTAGAGAACCATACACTTGCCTTTGCTTAACCTAGTGAATCATGTATTTTTTATTACACTTCACGGTAATCCTCTTAGTGAATTTTTATTTAGATTTTAAATGTTGTTTCATCAACTGAGTCTCTGATATGAATTAGGAAACATTTTAATAATGGTTCACTCTTTAAATTTAATTTTATGTTTATCAAAGTGACACATGTACATAATTATAAAAGTCTAATTTTATAAACATTTTAAATAAATGGTAGTCCCCTGTCCCAAACTTTTATTTTATCTCCCAGGGGCAATCATTTTCAAATCATTTTAACTATTTGCTTTGATATTTATCTCTGTTCAATTAAATTAAGTTTGGCCTAAAGCTGCCTCCATAGATATTTTAAGTTTGGTCTTAAAGGGTTCTCTGTGCATGGTGAAGTAAAGTGCAATTTAACTTGATGTGCAACCAGACTATAACCTAACCTAAAATTATACTTTTGTAGCAGGTAGCCAAGTCTCAGCCAATAATAGCAGATAAACCTTCAGCCAATCAGAGGCTGAAAGCTGCCAAAACATGACCACGTAAGGCAAACGCAGACTGCAGCCAAACAGGTTGTTACTGTATGATGTTTCCTTTTCTCTGGCTATAATTATTACCTGCACATGTGATGGGTGGAGCACTCTGAACATTTTTGGCACAGATAGCTGTCCGATTCATGAGTTGTTTCTTTGCTCTAATAAACTGCTAAGTTTATCTAATGTTTTCCTTTTAGTATCTTATTTTTAAATAACACGATTAAACATTTTTTTTTTAATTTTAGATATTATCTATTGACTTATAATGATCGATTCATCTCTGTACCTATGGACAGGCTTGGGGAATGGCAGACTTTAAGTTAATGCTGTGGAACTTGGCCATTTTATTGAGGGAACAATATAATTAGTATCTATAGTATTTTCACTTTTATAATTTGTTCCTCCAAGGAGAATCTTCTGATCTCTTGTGGGGACGGGGCAATTGGAGAGTGGAATGAGCATAGACACATGGGTGGACACTTAGGGAATAGAAATTGAACAGTTTTATTTTTTACTAAGTAGATTTTATTGAATTATTTTATTTTCAGTTGAGCACCAAAATCTTCATTTGGCCAAATGTCAAAACTCCAGAGTTTTTCCTTTTCTACCTATTCAGAAATCTCGAGTTCACTGACAATGATTAAGGAAAAGTGGTCACATAGTTATGTTAGAAATGCAAGTGTCTTTGGGAAAGAAAGAAATAAAATCCCATCACGTTTGGAGTGAAATCCAAACTTCTTATCAGGTGGTTTTCTAATTACTGAATTTATAGTAGATCTGAATCTATTATAGCTCTTTTCACTTCCTTCCTTCCTTTCTGCTTTCCTTTCTTCCTTCTTTCCTTTCCTAATTGCCTTTCCTATTAGAAGGTAAACGTGTGGTGCTCTTATAAATCACTGTATCTCCAGTACCTAGAACAATGTTTGGTATATGGTTGCCACTCAGTAAAACTGTTTTAAATGCTTGTAGGTGAAAGAAAGTTCACAAACTGCACTCAAATATCCTTTACCAATGTTTGCAGATAATCTTCATTCTTAGCTAGGAGAAGCAGTGCATTTAATTGGTGATAGTAGGGTCTTTAGAACCAAGGTCTCTAGCTGGAACCCAGATTCATGACTTAATGCCATGTGAATCCCTTATCTATAACATAAGGATGATGACAGTAATACCAGCCCCACTGGGCTATGGGAGGATTATTTAGCACCATTTAAAATGCATTCCACAGATGTCAGTGTCCTGCCCTATCCCCCCTGACTAGGATCTTCATCTTCCTGATACTGTGCATGTGTGAAGTTTGAGTGTTCTCAGTCTTTTCTCTTCCTCTGTCTGTCAAAGAGGTCCTGTTTCACCTACTCAGTTCTTGGACCTCCCCAGCCCTCTAAAGAAATTTTTGCAGTTTCCAGGTTAGTTTTTGGATTTCATCACTGCAGAATTGGAAGAAAAAGTCAAAGCAGAGAAAGGCGATAACTTTGCTGGTTGATTACAGAAGGAAACACAGTGGACGTAAGAGAGAAACCATGTTCTGCAGTGAGCTGTGACAGCGAGGGTGGAGGATGGGAACAAACCGGCTCAAGAGGAATTAAGTTGGAGAGGAAGTGTGCATGTAGGAATAGAGAAGACAAGAAATGAAGGGATAGAAGGTCACAGATAAGCGAAAGAGTTCTCTAAGCTAATGTTGAAAATAGCTAATATCTAGTAAGTTCTTACAATGAGCCACTTTAATAAATCTCACTTATTCCTCATAACAGCCCTATAAGATAAACACCTTAGAGATGTGGGATTTTAGAGAATAGGAGACATCTTGGAATTTTTATAAGCTTTTCTGCTAAACATGGCTCCCTTTCTTATATTCTTCTAGAGAAATGAAGAAACAATGAAATTCTTGTTTACACTGTGCGTCTTTGAAAGAGAGATTACTCTGAGTTTGCTTCACATGGGCCACAGCTTCAGAAGATGACACGTGCAATCAATCTTACACGGACTTATCATTGACTTCGTGTTAGTTTTGAATACAACAGGCCTTTTCTTTGCTATCCAATAATGGAAATTCTTTTACTCTATAGAAGTGAATGTCTAATTTTAAAAATCTCTAAAGACAAAAGCATCTCTATATTTTAAGTATTAAGTAAACTCTAAGAATTAACCCCTGGTCATTTTCTGTGATATGTACAAAGATTAAAGCAAACAACAAAAAAGAAATTTCAGTGTTTCTTTTCTAGTAACTTGGAAATATAATTATTAAACCAAGGGGATAGTTCTCATCTTTTAATGAACTATAGAAATGATCCCTGAAATTATAGTCTTAGTTTTCATCTTTTAAAAGAAAAGAAACCACACAATTGGAATTCAAGTTTCAAATTATAAATCTTTAAAAATATGCTATAGAATGAAATAAGTTTTCCTTTAGCTTTTCTCTTATTGTATTTTCTATGATCCTGAGGAAGACTAAACTTTACTTTATTAATTGTAATTATTTTGTTTTTACGAATACTGTGCCTTGGTAAGAATATGGGTATGTGGATTTGCAATTCTATAAACAAAAAAGATTTATACTCATTTCAGAGAGCCAGAAGAATATTCTCTAAAAATATAGTTGTATGCTTTTCTAGCGAGAGATCCTTTTGTGTTTTGGCTACCCACAGGTTGTCTTGTTTACAAGCTTTATTTTCTTTCTTTTCTTAATTGAAAGAGTAAAAAGCCCTAAGAATTCTCAGAGGACATCTATACTTTAGGCCCATATGTTATCTCAATATGTTTGGCTTTTAAGTGTGTTTAATTTTCATTTTTATTGCAAAGGCAAACTTCTATCTCCTTTGATCTTTAGAATCATGTTTCTGAATAATTTAAGTCATATAAACATAAAAATAACCCTTTTATCACAACATTTTCAGGTTATTGAGTATCTTTCTACCCGTTGTATTTTTTAAAAAATAACAAAAACAAAAGCAGAACTCTCAGTTTCAAATCAGTTTCTCATACCTTGTTGCACTTTCTACTTCTAAAGCTTTATGAGGTATGGAAGCTAGTATTACCTTCCACACTTTATAGATAATGAAACGGAGGTACAGAGAGTTTAATGTATTTGTCCAAGGGCATGTCGCTAATAAATGATAAAACAGAACTACAAACCATGACTTCTCTTTTCTGGTCCACAAAATAATAAATTATGTGTGTTTTCTCAAGCCTTAATTTCTATTCTAACCAAGCT
Organism: Cynocephalus volans; assembly: GCF_027409185.1. NCBI lineage: Eukaryota > Metazoa > Chordata > Mammalia > Dermoptera > Cynocephalidae > Cynocephalus > Cynocephalus volans. The sequence goes on along the minus strand of NC_084460.1, from coordinate 97,914,022 downwards.
TTTACTATTAGATTGGACCAAATATTTATCTCTTATCATACCAATTAACAATATATTCTAGTGGTGAGCCAAACTCTGGAGCTAGGGTGGCCTCAATTTTATTTTTGGAAAACGGGGATGATAAAATCTAATGCATTCAGTTGCTGGGAGAATGGAATGATTCAGCATAAGTAAAGGGCCCTGCACGTGAACCAACCTTCATTAAAATCCTGGCTCTGCCATACTAGCTATGCAGGCTTGGGCAAGTTACTTCATTCTGAATCTATAAAATAAGCATAACCTAGCTCACAGTTTTTTGAGGGAATTAGCTGAGGTAATACACGCCAAGCTCCAGTACAGTTCGAGCATCATATAAGTGGTAGCTGCTGCTGCGGCTGTTTTCCTAAGTATCAGCCCTTGTCAACATCACCACTTATTTTTTTTTACTTTGCTTCTTATTAGATCCTATGATTCAGGATTTCACTCCACCAATCACTTTATTGGTCAGCATACTTTCGTTACTTTGGGTATAGCTGTTTAACCAGATATAAAAGCATTTAACTTCTTTTCAACCACTTTTTCCTTATCTTGCCCATTAGATGCGGTGAGATATTTTTCAGATTCCTTAATAAAAATAAACCCAATTTTCTCCTCCATTGGATTTCCAAAGCATTTAGTTTTTGCCTCTGTAACAGCACTTACTTATGGTGAGTTTGTTTTTCCATCTATCATCTCGACATCAGAAGAAGAAACTGAGTGGCACTGTGGATCCAGTCTGCCATGTCCCAAGGAACAATGCTCTGCCCAGAATTTCAGGACCTCATGCCCACGCTGGCAGCTCAGAGAAGCAAGGGTCAGTTCCAGAGGCAGCCTCTCACATGGTTACTCAGTCTGGGGTCTGAAGCAGGGCGACCTAACCCAAACAGCACACAGCAAAATGGCAGAGACCAAGACCTTAATCTAAGTAGGTCAGGAACTGATGAACCAGGAATTGATGAAACATGAGCTGATGAATGAGAAAATTCAAATTTTATGAAAGGAAGGAGAGGCTGCAGAAACTCTCTGGGCTCAAATTCAGGTAGTATCTGACGAGAATTTTTATGTGCCTGCTGGAGGGAGTTACAAGAAATGATATACAAAAGTGAGTAGCTCCATGTCCAACTCATTCTCTTTCTACCCCTGCTAGATGTGAAACAAAAGCTTCTTTATAGCCATGTCAGGCTTGTCTGCAGCTGCTTCTTAGCCCATCACAAGAGGCCTGTCATGGTAAGTCTTTTTTTCCCCAGGGTATTAACACGATTCTTCCCCTTTGGTAGAGCCTATGACTTTTCCTCTGCGTGTCAGTGAGAACAGGACGTGGCTTCTTCAAGCAGTTTTCAGCACTCCAATGAGAAAATCTTGTAACTGAGCTAACATTCCCATGCTGGATAGGGTTTCTGTCTGTGCATTCTATTGCCATTGCTGTTTTCTTTTTCACTTTTTACTTTGAGTTACAAATTTCCATTCACAAACCTCTTGGCAATGATTTCCTCTGCTCCCATGCCTACCTGGCTTACATCTGTTGAACTGTCTAGGAATAATTCACTCCTTTAATAAAAGAAACTTTGCCAAATGTTCCCTTTCACCTTTTCCTCTCGCATAGAGATGAACTCGCATTTGCAGCACACATAGCCAGTGATCATCTAAAGCAAATATACAGGCTTAGCACATAAGCTATACATGCTATACATCACCGAAACAAATGGCACCATGCTCAGATTTAATAGGTCTCAGGAGTAATTCTTTAACCCCCCCCCCCGATATATTTCTCCCTATGAATTGCTGTGGGAATTGTCTCTTTGCAACTACTGTTCCCAGAGAGAAAAGCTACTTATTACTTACATAAGACCTTTTCTCTCCTACTTGTTACCTTGCAAACCTGCTATAGAAGCTCAGTTTAAAACAACATTTAACCCTGTCTCTAGAACTCTCACCCTCAGAAAATATACAGTGGAATCTTGCAACAAAATTCACCTTCTCTCAAGAGCATTTTGTCTGCATAGTAACATACCAACTACTTTCTTGCCTTGGTAGCATTTCCTGCTTCTCCTCTGTCATGGAATTTGGGACTGGTAAAAAGCATCAGCATAGGATAAAACAGGCTGCAGTTTTCTTGGGAAACTGCAAAGGAGAAATGGGTATGATGAATGGATCTTATATGTACTGGAATGTGAGGTCGAGAGAATGGTGCTGAGGGTAATGCAAGGTTTTAAGTCAGAAAGACCAAAAGGATACAGCCCACATAATATTAAGATTCTAGACTATGCTGAAGATATTTGATTATTATTCTAGCCATCTAAAATAATCAAATTATTATTTGATTGTTAGTTAAAGCTCTGAAGGCCCTCAGTTAGCTGAGGAGTAAAGTGTTATGTGCAAGAAGATCCAGGAGTCTCACCCAGTGGACATTCAAAATGAGAAAAGGTGAAAGGGAACCCTTGGCAAATTGTTCCTAGACAGGTTGGCAGAAGTTAAGCCACATAGGCATGGGAGTGTAATCTTTCTAAGAGTACTTAGAGCATATTTTTGTTTCCCTAATATTATGTCATACTATAGAAAAATCATAAGAGCTACTGCTTTATCAATTGGTCTGTTGATTAACTGGACCACATTAGATATGTATATGTGTGAGTGTGTGTATGTGTAAAACCTACAATCTCTGACTGTAAGTGGAGGGAAATTCCCAGGTGATGGGCAGCAAAGGTACTACTGTTAATTTTTACATGTTCTTCTAATTCTCTCTGACCTTCAGTTTTCTCTTGTATATCTTGTATGTTTTCCATTCCTATCTTTAATATTAAAAATGATACATTTTTGAGGACTTGATTATTTTAAAAATTAAACATTTTCTCCTGTTGTCAGCTATTTTTAAATGACAAGCACCAGTATTTTCTTTCTTATTATCCTTCCCCTATCCTTCCCTCTTCCTCTTTTCTCTTTCTCTTCTCATCCATCCTCAAGCCTCTTCTTGCACTACCAACCACGCCAGCTCAAAAAGGCAGTGATGTCTTCTCAACCATGAATGTCCAGTGAGAGAATCCCAGCATTTCTCAGTTTCACCATCTCCAAACCAGAAATGCCTCCTTTCCTTCCAAGAACTTATGGTAGAAAGAAAGAAAAGATGCTCTTTAAACTAAAGCTATAATTAACTGAGTGTCCAGAAAAAATCAAATGCTTTATAAATATTATTAATAATCCATTTCCACAACTAAAGGAAAGCAACCACCTCTATATCTAAATGATCTTATAACCCAAAACTAAAGCTGGCTGATACTATCAAGTAGCTATCATCTTATTGAGTGCATGTTTGTGTCAAGCATTGTGTTAAGCAAAATACATTATTTTGCTTTATCCTCACTATAATGTTTTGAGGTCAGTGTTAGTAGTATTACTGTCATTTCTAAAATGAGAAAATTGAGGTTTCAAATGGCTAAATAACTTCCCCAAAGTAAAAAAGCTGGTAAAAATATAAAATTGAAACTCAGATTAGACTCGTTTTAAAACATGCCTCATTAAAGAATTTTTTTAAGAGCTTTCAAAATAAATTTGGTGGTAAATATAAAAATAAAATTTTTGATCACATAAAATAATAGATTTTTTTTGTTAACTTCCAATTTATAAATGGAGCGTATATCTTACTCCTTTTCTCCTTAAGCAGAGTTCTATGAAGATAATTAAAAAAACAAACAAAAAAAATCAATGATTTGTTTGGTCATATTTTAGAGATAATTTCTATTATATCACTTCAATTGCTAAATAATTCTGTAAGTATATCTACAACATACAAATATTTTATTGCATAACACTATATCATAATATCAAATTATTTATGACTTTAATATAAAATAAACAGTCCATATTCATTTTTTTTGGAATTAGGAGCAGTTGTACTCCTAATATTTACAGGACCAGAGGCCAAATAAAACTCACATAATTAAATATTTAAATTTTTATATTAAATATTTATCAACTAAATATCTTCATATTTAAAATCTATAAATCAAGCTAATAAATAATTAGATAAATTATCTAAGCTACCTTGACAAGCATACCTTTATATAATAATAAAATTTGGAAAAGTATGTGTACAACTATGGTTTTTATACAACTGAAAGCTTAAAAAATATCAAGAGATAACTAAATTTAATTATTACTGCACATGGATGTTTCTAGGTTAGCTGGTAATGTTTAATAATTAATGTTACCATATATTATTACATAGTTTATTTTTCTTAATTTCGCTTCAACAGAAACACTGATTTATATCATTATGATCATGATTTAACATAGTTTATGTTCTGTTGGTGGGAATTGTTTAGATAATTAAAAGTAATGCAGTTATTTTCAAAAGTATACAGAATTTGAATGTACTTCGTCAAATGTTATTTGTCAAATTTTTAAGTAAAAATTATCTTCATGTCCAAAAAAGTTATTTTCTTATAAAATATTTTAAGTCAATGGTTAAAATTATAAAATATATTATAATTAATGAATATTAAAATATAAATTCATTGCTCAAAGGCAGATGTTTGTATTTAATTTTTTGAAAATTCAATTAAACCATTATTTGTTGTTAAAACCACAACTATTTTCAATTCTTGCATCTAATGTCCATCTCATTGCCAATGTAAAAATTGGTATTACAGTTCACCTAAATTACCTCTAGATCTATATATATGCAAGTTTCAGAGTAAATATGAATGGTTTCTTATTGTAAAAATTCCTCAGCCATCATACACAACTGTTGTAAATTTCACACTGTTTTATTAGTACCTCCAGGACCATAAATTAGAACAGAAATATAAGCAAAATGAATGACTCTCATCACTACTGAGAAACAATGCTTTACTATAGTGCCAAATCTATTGCAGTCATGCTATCTGGAAGGAAGCATTTGACAAGCTGATTAATGTGTCTTTTCTCTCAGTGAAGATTTTCTGCCCCTTGCATCTTTCCTGTACTATAAAGCAGTAACAATTTCTGATATTGATAAAGGCACAATCCTCAAACTTTCACCACACTTGGAGGAAGTCTTCTTTGATTTCTACAATATAAGACTAAAGACATGGAGAAACTTTTCCCTGGGGCCTAAATAGAACTGGCCACAAGAGTAGATGTTTAAGACTATAGATCGTGTTGTACCAGTGCTGAGTGGCCGATCTCAAGTGACAGAGGTAGTCTCTTTTTATCTTTTTTTATTTTTTGTAGATGTTTTGGTTTTCTGTGTGTGTTTGTACTATGCAAGAAAATATCTAACTTTCTGTCTCGGAAAGGGTGCCCTGTTGTCCAGGTCTAGAATTTAGGGGTTATACATTATTTTTAATGTCAAAGGAACATCTGTTGAAGAAAAAGCCAATTACAAAAGCTTGGATAAGTCTCTCCATGTTTCAGGTTTGACCTAATCAGGACTTGCATACATGATTTACTTTTGTCCATTTTGTTTGTCAACTGTATACAATATTTCAAACCCAATCCGTAGTTAGCTAACCCAGAAGTGTAAATCAGCTGTGGAGTAGAGTGTCCACTGGGTCCCATCCAACACTGGACAAGCAGACTAATACATACTCATGACACAAAGACAAGAAAAGAAAGAAAACAGTTCACTGTCTCTGTGCAATTTTATTTTTCATTATACCAAGAATACTCATCAATATAAAACCAATAAAAGAGATTTTTAAGAATGGGAATTACTCTGAAGATTTTGCAAGCAAATGCTTAAAAATAAAAGACACCCATTCTCCATTCCAAGAACGGGAGATTTATATGTACCAAAGGAAAACATATGTGTGTCAAATTGCTACTTAATCCTTGTCCAGGCAGAATTCAATCAGGGCAAGGTGCCTGGTCAAATTTCCATGATGATCTATTGAAGTAATAAATATGACAATTCCCACAACAGGAAGAAAAATAGGCTATTAATATATAGAAGAGTATATGGACATTGAAGGGAAGACACAAGTTACAAAACCTTCTATTCTATTTTAGAGTCTAGATTATATTAATGTAATATAAAAAGCTTTATGTTGATAAAGAAATTCTGTTAAAATATGTGTATGTGTATTAATATAGAAGCACATACATGACTATGTTTGAGTATGTTTGGATAACTATACCAGAAATCTTATATAAGCAACCTGGATTGTAGTCAAGTAACAGTAAAAGTAATTAAATAGATAAAGGCACTGATTTATAAGGAAATACTAAAGTAAGTAAATATATGAAGTTTGGAAATAAAAAGATTAATAGCACAATTGCCTTATGCAACATCTAAAGAAATTGTGGCCGTGAGTATGGAAGCTGTCTTAATTTGTGAAATAAAATAAGGACAATAAATAATATTACAAGTGTTCCAAAGTATCAAAAATATTTCTTGAAAGTTAGAGAAGTAGGAAATAGGGGGAAAAAAATCTTTTCTGGAATGAGTCAGTGACAATTAAGTTTCTATATACACAATCACTGCTTCAGAACACCAAAATATTTCTGCTAAACGTTTCCAGACTTGAAATTCAAGAAACCAGAAGGAGAGCATTAGTCAATGAGATGCCCTGCTCCCATACCCTTCATGATTTAAGTACTAAAAAATCCAGTTTTCTAATCTCAGAGGAGAACAAAAAAATCTAATTCCCTATAAGCATTTTCTAGTGAGGTAGGGAGTTGTAATTGTTTGACTCCTATGTAGTATGTATTATTTGCATCTATACCAGAAATCTCATGCATAATGATGATATTTCAAATTAATAGTAGTAGTAATATAATAAATGGAGTTTCTTTTACAATCAGATGAGAAAGTTACAAAAGGCAATTACTCCCACTTGAATAATTAAAACAACAAAAAGCCAAATAAACTACAAAACTCATAGTTTTTAAAACTTATCAAAGAGTTAAGAACACAATGAGACCTGAACAAACTAATACTTCTCAGAAAGTGCCAAGTCCTTTATAGAAGATAAGAGACACAGGTTGTAGAGGCAAAATATGTCATGGGAGTGACATGAGGGAAGGAAGAAAGTAGATACTAGACACAGATTTTAAGAATTGTTAACAGCCACATGTAGGCTGGCATGGCAGACTAGAATTTGTAGGAACCCCAGCCACAGACCAAATCTGCACCCACCTGCAAACTTTGCTCATGTGTTTCACCAAGTATAGGGAGTAAATGGGGGGATATCAAAGAATAAGAGCTGAGAGAGCCTCACTGAGGTATGCACAGCCTCTTTCAAGTGCAAATCTTCCTCAGAGGAGGCTGTGTTAGGGCAGGGAAACAAGCAAAGAAATTTATCATCTAAAGAAGGTTAAGGCCGACCCGGTGGCACACTCCCTCCGCGGGTTCGGATCCTATATAGGGATGGCTGGTGCGCTCTCTGGCTGAGCACAGTGTGGTTGACACCAAGCCAAGGGTTGTGATCCCCTTACCGGTCACAAAAGGACAAAAAAAAAAAAAAAAAAAAAAAAAAGAAGGTTAGAGGGGTCAGAGAGGTAACACACACACACAAACACACAATTACAACTTGGTTTTCAATTACAAAAGACTGAGGGTTAGTCGTGAAAGCTAAAGAGAAACTCCTGGCATCCGCAGCAACATGGATGATCTTAGAGAAAATTGTAAGTGAAATAAGCCAGGCACAGAAAGAGAAATACTGCATGTCCTCACTCATAAGTGGGAGCTTAAAAAGAAAACAAATAAAAAAAAAAGAAAGACAGCAATAACAATAATTTGTCGAACTTTCAAAAGGAGAGAACAGAACTGAGGCCACCAGAGTTGGGAGTGGCGGGGTTAAGGAGAAAATGGTAAAGGGCCACAAAAAAAATGAGTACATTGTGTAATGTTGAATATACTAATGATCTGATATGAGCATCACATATTGCACACGGGTATTGATATTCAGTGCTGTACCCCACAGATTATGTACAATCAATTATGTTTCAATAAAAACAAAAAAATTAATTAAAAAAATATTTTTTAATGTGAAAGAAAAAAAGAAAGGGAAATCCCTTCAAGGCATTCTGCATCTTCATGGAGCATTGAGCCACAGCCCTCCAAAGACAGGGGAGGGATAACACATCTCAAAGAGGTCTTTCAAGATTCAGAAAGCATGGGGCAGGACTGGAGAGCAAAAACAACTCTCCAGAGACCCCAAAACCTGACAACCAGGCTGTAAACTAGGGAGAGATACCCCACAGTTCCAAAAGTTGGTGGCTCAGCTTTGAACCATAGGCAGATCTCTGGAGTCTTGTCAGTGCTCTGATCCCAAGCTCTGCAGAAGGAAAAGTCCTGATTCAATCCTGAAAGAAAGTGAAAAACTAAATTTAACTAATGTTAAAGTAAAGCACAAGCCCAAATCAATTACATTCTATTGACTTAGCCCCTGCTCTCATGGCTTGATTTAAAATGCATCTGCCCCATTCTAGAAGCAAATATTCTTTACCTCAGTTTCTGCTATTCTCTTATACAAGATGTCTTGCAAACAATGACAGATTATAAGACAAACAAAAAAGCAAAATATGTGAACAATGGACAAGAGAGGAAAGAGTCAATACAAGCAAATGCAGAGATGGCTTAAATGTTGGACTTATCAGAGACTTAAAAATAACCACGATAAAAATATTAAAGAATATAATGAAAATAGTAGATAGCAAGCATGAAGAATTGGGAAATTTCATCAAAGACATAATAACTGTATATAAAAATCTAAATAGAAATGTTACATATGAAAAGTATGATGGAAAAAATTATAAATTTAGTAGATGGATTTGCAGCAGGCTCAACAAAGCAGAGGACAGTATGAATGAACTTGAGGGCTGATCAATAAAAAGTATCCTAACAGTTGCAAAGAGAATAAAAACAAGTAAAAAGAGAAGTGAAAAGGAACAAAATATCTGGCATTTAAGGGATAATATGAAATAGTCTACTATATATGTAATTGAACTGCCAAAAAAAGGTAAAAGATTAAGAAAAACAAACTACAAGAAGAGATAATGGCTGTCAGTTTTCCAAAACTGATGAAAATCATCAAACCACACACTAAAGTGATTCAATGAATCCTAAGTAGGATAAATACCAATAAAACAACATAAACCTTTAGGTACATCATAATCAAATTTATGAAAACCAAAGACAAACAATATATCTTAAAGCAGCTAGAGAGCAAAGACACATCAAAGTGGGTCAATAAATAAGAATAGCAGCTGACTTCTTAACAGAAACAACAGAGGGTAGAAGGAAAGGGAATGACATGTACAAAGCTCTGAGAAGGAGGGAGGAATTGGATAGACAGCTAAAATATTCATCAAGATTGAAGGCAAATAAACATTCTCAGGCAGATAAAGCTGACAGTAGTGCAGCATTCCTTTTCTTCATGAATACTAAGAAGTCCTTTAGGCTGAAAAAAAATGATATCAGATAGAATTCTAGAACTGCAGGGAAAAAAATGAAGAGTACCAAGGATAATAAATATAAAAAGCATTTTTACTGTGTGTGTGTGTGTGTGTGTGTGTGTGTGTGTGTGTGTTATAGTATCTTTATAATTACTTCTGAATTTATTTTAAGGAGTATAGATTTTGACTGTACAAAGAAAAAATAAAAACAATGTATTATGGAGTTGTAAAACAAATAGCAGTAAAATATAAAACTAGAGCAGAAAGGGTAGAAGGAGGATAAAGAAAATTATGCTTATGCAAGATACTTGAAGTAGTATAATATCATTTATGGGTACTATAGTAGAATGTGCTAGCTTAGTGATACCTAGTATAATGTCTAGAACAACCATCTAAAATAATACAAAAAGTTATCACTGAAAATAAATGCATGAAATAAAATGGCAAACCCCCCAAAAAACAAAAACCCACAGTATAGTATACCCAAAATAAGGCAAGAAACAGAAAAAGAGGAGAAAAAAATCAAGATGAGGGATTTAGCTTATCAGTAATTGATTAAATGTAAATAAAATAAACATTTCAAATGAAGAATGTCAGGGGAGATAAAAAATTCAATACCAAATTATATTATGTTTAAAAAGTCATGTGCTTTAGTAACAAAGATATGAGTAAGCTGAAAGGGAAAGCATGGGAAAAAAATATACCATGCTAACACTAAGCATAAGAAAATTGAAGTGGCTATGTTAATATAAATAGACTTCAAAAAGAAGTATTACTGAGGTAAATAGGGAAATTTCATAATGGTAAAATGATCAATTTTAACATAAAATAGTAATACTAAATTTATATACATCTAATAACAAGCTTTGAAACATACGAACCAAAAATTGTTAGAACCAAATGCAAAAAACACACAAATGCACAATCATAATTGCAGATCTTTAAGACTTCTGTATCAGTAACTTTTTAAAGTAGAAAAGAATGAGTAAAAATATGCATCATTTGAATACCACCAATAACCAACTTGACCTAAGTGATATTTATAGAACACCAGACACAACATCTGTAGATTATGCATTCTTTTCAAGTGTACATGGAAAATTCACCTAGATCAGTGTTTCTCAACCAGGGGCAATTTTATGTCTGGAGACATTTTTAATCATCACAACTATGGGGGAGCAACTGGCATTTAGTAGGTAGGAGCTAGAGATTCTGATAAACATCCTAAAACACATAGAATAGCTCTCCTAAAAAATATTATACAAATATGTCAATGCCAAAGTTGGGAATCCTTGACCTAGATAAACCATATGGTGTTCCAAGTCTCAATAAATAACAAAGAATTTAAGTCACTCAGAGTATATATTCTAACCACAATAATATTAACTAGAAATAAATAAGTTATGTAGAAAATCCTCAAATATTTCAAAATAAAACAGCATGCTTCTAAATAATCCATGAGTCAAAGAAGAAATCAAAAGGAAATTTTTAAAAAGTTTTTTAGACTGAATGTTAAGAAAAAACAAAATATATACAAATTTATGGGATACAGATAAAGCAGCACTTAGAAGAAAGCATATAGCTTTAAATGCAGCTTTAAAATGAATGTCCCATGTTATTCTCTTATGAAACTAGAAAAACAGAGCTCAAATTAAACCCAAAGTAGAAGCACTAAAAAGTAATGAAAATGGTAGAAAAAAATGTAATGTGAATAGGGAAATAGGAAAATATTAGAGAAAAATGAACAAAGCCAAAAGTTACTCCTTTGAAAAGGTTCATGAACATCAGAAATGAAGAGGAGGCAATCACTATAGATCATACAGACAGTAATAAAGATAATATGGAATGTTATAAACAACTTCAAGATAATTAATTCAACAGCTTATTAAAATAGATAAATTCCTTGAAAAGTACAATTTGCCAAAACTGACAAGAATAATTAGAAAACAATATGTCAATTTTTTTCAAGAAATTAAATTTGTTATAAAACCTTTCTCTCTATGAAAACTCTAGGCCCATATGACTTCTCTGAAGAATTTTCCAAACTTTTAAGGAAGAAATAATACCAATTTTACACAGAACTTAAGTACTAGAAAATGACTGGTATTATTTATAAATATAAATGCACAAATCCTTAAGAAATACTAGAAAATCAAACCCAGCCATAGATATAAAAGAGAATACTCCAGCAGCGAAGAAAAGGGATAATGCATCATGACTACATAGGTTTTACTGTAGAAATGAAAGGTTGGAAACATTTGTAAAATCAATCATTCAACACGACACATTAACATAATAAAGAAAAATCTTATAAGATCATCCCAATAGATATAGAAAAAGTATTTGATAAAATTTTCCATATCTTCATGATAAAAGCTTTCAGCAAACTAAGGAGAAAACTTCCTCAAGCTGACGAAGTAGCATTTAAAAAGAAAGAAAACCTACAACCAACATTATAATTAATGATGAGATATTGTATCATTTTCTCTTAAATGTGGGAACGAGGCAAAGATATCCACTTTCCTTGCTTCGGTGTTGTAGAGGAGTACCTAATCAATGCAATTAGGCAAAGAAAAAAATAAAGGACATAAATATTAGAAAACTTATAACATAGATGATAAAGTTATATACATAGAAAACTGTGGATTCTACAAAAATAAAACCTACTAAAACTATTAAGTAAACTTAGCAAAGTTGCAGATTACAAGTCCATATTTTAAAATCTACTTTATTATGCTAGCAAAAAAAATTTTCAAGTTGAATTTAGAAAATTACAAGTATGATAATATTGATAAATACCTGGAATCATTCTAATGTAAGATGTGCAAAACATTGCTAAAGGAAAGTAAAAAACATCCACATAAACAGAGAGATATGCCATGTTCATGCACTGGAAGAATTAATTTTTTTTTTTTTTTTTTGTCTTTTTCGTGACCGGCACTCAGCCAGTGAGTGCACCGGCCATTCCTATATAGGATCCGAACCCGAGGCGGGAGCGTCGTTGCGCTCCCAGAGCCGCACTCTCCCGAGTGCGCCATGGGCTCGGCCTGGAAGAATTAATATTTTTAAGATTTCAATTCTTCCCAAATTTATCTATATACTTAATACAATCCACTGTCATTATCATAGCAGGCTTTTGTGTAAAAATTGACAATCCGATTCTAAAATATATGTGGAAGTGTAAAGGATGTAACAATAGCCAAAAGCTCAAAAAATAAATAAATAAATAATAAGTAAATAAATAAATTTGGAAAACTTACACTACCTGATTTCAAGATTCACTAATGATCTACAATAAACAAGACAGTGGGGTGTGATATTTACATAAGAATAGACAAATAGAGCAATGGAACAGAATAGAGAGTCCGGAAATAGACCCATAAACAGAGTAAATTGATTTTCCGTCAAGTTGCAAAGCCAATCCAATGGGGAAAGGAAAGTCAATAAAAAGATGATTAACCCAATATTTTAAATGGATGAAAGACTTGAACAGATACTTTTAAAAATAAAATAAATGCATGGCCAACAAGTACATGTGAGAGCATTCAAAACCACTGGACATCAAGGAAATGCAACTTAAAACCATAAGGAGATTCCATTTTACAGCTTCCTCAATGGCTAAATTTTTTAAAAATGGCATCAATAAATGTCAAATATGGGATGCAACTGCACACTCATTGTTTGTTAATAGGTATGAAAATGATACAACCACCTTGGGGGATCTGTTTTGCTCTTTTTGCAATATATACACTCTATGATCAGAAATTTCTTTCTAAATATTTACAGAAGATAAATAAAAACATATGTGCTCCAAAAGATTTCTTCAAGAATGATTATACCACCTTCTTTATAATAGCCGCACAAAAAAAAAATCCCCCCAAAAGCTCAAGTAATCCAAAAGTCAATCGACAGAAGAATGAATAAACAAACATGGTATATTCATGTAATGGAATACTACACAGCAATAAAAAATAATACGCTACTGATTCACATAACAACATGATTTGTTAAAATCAGATGATTCTTAAAATCATTATATTGGGCAAAAGAAGCCAGACACAAAAGAGTATGCATTAAATATTTGCATTTGTAAAAAATGCCAGAAAGTCAAAACTAACTATAGGTAATGAAATTTGAATGTAACTGGTCAGAGGAAAGAAGATGGGAGATGGAATCGGCTGGGAAAAGGCATGTGGAAACTTTCTGTGGGTGATGAAACTATTCTATAGCTTGGTTTGAATGAATGGTTACCATGGCAAATCTGATTGTCAAAAATAATTGAAACTAACAGTTAAGATGTGTGCATTTGATTATATAATAATTATACAGTAATAGAAGAAAGAAAAACAAATAAATGAAAATCAATATTTTCTCCAGGAACATCGTTACTGTTAATGGGAAATAGTAGTCCTTGCAGAAGAAAAAGAAAGGATCCTGATCAGTGAATAAAAGGCTTGCAATTCAAATATTCTAGAACTCTCTGCTGTTTGCTTACACCCCAAGTGCCTTCATACTCTCATCTCTTGCACTACAATGAAATTAAAAATAAGCTCAGCACACAAACTGAATATGTGAATGCTCTATCATCCCAGTGGCTGACATGCTTTTTTGTTCATTAAATGCTTATTAAGAACATTTACACTAAAATAAGGAAGTGCAGACCCCACACTAAAATAGCTGGTGTCAAAAATATTTCCAATTCTCTGACGATTTGAAAACCACATAACTGTCAGCAAATTTTTAACTTTCACTGTTTCATTATGTTCACTACCATATTTCTTTTTTTTTTTTCTTTCTTTTTGTCTTTTTCGTGACCGGCGCTCAGCCAGTGAGCGCACCAGCCATTCCTATCTAGGATCCGAACCCACGGCGGGAGCGTCGCTGCGCTCCCAGCGCTGCACTCTCCTGAGTGCGCCACGGGCTCGGCCCTACCATATTTATTTTTTAATGACTCTTTGCAAAACATGCAAACACAATTCTAAACTGAGTATCAATTTCTGTTAATTTCTGTCTCACATCTTAAAAGACAAAAGGAGAAAACACACCAAGTAACAATCCAATACATTCTTTACATCAGGCATATACAGACACTTGCACCCTTGTGTCTGAAGAGCACTCCCCCATAGCTGGAAAATAATCCATTTCTCTACTAGAGTCATTTGTGGAGCAGTGAGGGAAGAAAGAAAAGCCATAGTAACCAGCCAGAAAACTGGAAGGAACTCTATTGTTCTCATATTCAAAAAATACTTGACTAATTCAAAAACTATCCATATTCATAGTGCTACTCACTGAAAATCTGCTCCAACTTAGTTCTGTTTTCCATTTAGAACAGCAAGTCAGATATCTCAAGTATTGAAACAGGAATGGCAAATCTCTTCCCTTGCCATGTTTATATCAGACATCAGTTTAATCACTATCCTGCAGAGCTGGGCATGGCTCTCTCTACAGCACCTGTCACAGCCACCACCAATCAACAAGTGATCATGACGAGATGAAACTATTTGCCATCCTTGTTCTGAATTTCCATTAGTGTGACCTTGCTTGATCCAAATTCTGTAGCTATAAAACGAAAAGAGTAATATTTATGATTTAAATCAGAGTCAGTAGAGCAGTATTAAAACCATCATGGCATCTTCTAGCTTCAAATGACACAGATACCATGTGAGTTCAAATGAATTACTATTTGCTAGTCTTTTTGAGTGCATTTGGTGAAATAGGCTGAAAGTGCACAGTGCTGCATTATTATTTTCAAAAAGTATTCATTTGTTCACTTCTAGCAAATTGGAACAAAACTGCAAGTTTCCTAAAATCCATAATTTTGAGATTATTTCAAATATCTAAAATCAAGTTAATATAGATATCCCCATTTATGACTTAAAGAATTCTGATTTATAATGATTAATTCTTAAGCACTATTTCTTCCTTAGAGACAGGCCTTCTAATAGGCCCATAACAAATTCACAATGTTAATGTCTATTTCTAATACAGAAAAGTTAACATTTAGAACAAAAATTATTATTTGTGTGGTCAGTTAATCATCTCTAGGCTAATTTTCCCCTTTGAAATCCAGATTCTTATGTCTTTTCTCTACAGTGACCAGTTTACTGAATTATAGTAACCCTCTCGTCTTCTCAACTAGAAACAATTTCTTGTTGCAGATCAGTTGCTGAGGTCAATAACTGTTAGATAAGAATGTGGTGGCTGTCTGTGCAGATAAAGTGGAAAAGTCAAATGAGAGTGCTAGAGTCAGAGAGCGCAGTAGTGAGAGTAAGAGTAAGAGGGGACTTCAAAAAGCTCATGGAAAGACTCATATCATCTTTTAATTCTGTTTTTCCATGAAATTTTTGAAGTTCCCTCATGTATCTGCCATTTGCTTACATTAAAAAATTGTTGCAAGGAGTATCCAGACAGGAAATGGAGTCCTTTCCCCTCTTGGGTTTTCTGTTAAGAGAAGCCTCTTTGTTAGCTGGAAGCAAGCAACCAAAGATATTTTAGCTCTAGTGTCCAGAATGTAAGATACTGAAATATTTTAAGATTAGAGAAATTAATACTTCTAGAATTCTCTTGCCTCACTCACAACAAATAGAATCTGAATGCAATTAATTCAACTCAAATGGAAGTCTTTTGTTGTTGTTATTTTCAATAGGCCCTGGTATTTTCTGCTAAATTACTAAGCTTATTAAAACGTACACTAAAAAATCTGTCAAATCCATTTAAAATGCAAGGGACAAACTCACTGATTTTGGCAGACCAAATCCCATATATTAAGAAACTGGCTTATTAGTAGTGATTTGGTACCTTTTAATAAGGATTCTTCAGCTGATTGGAAACCCTCAGCCTCTCCCTTTCGTGTGGGTTTTCCTGGCTCATCAACATCAGTATTCTCCTCTGGGCACACACACTATATTCTCCAGTCTCCCTTGCAGTGAGGTTGGGCCAGGGTGACCATCTGTAACCTGTCTGCTCCCTTTTGCAGAAGCACTGACCCCTGCAGCCTGACTTTCCCAGGCTTGTGGTAGTGGCTTCAAGCTGGGTTTGGCAAATGAGAGAGAGGGGAGCAATATTACGGGGTGGGAAGAAGGGAAAGACCAGGATAACATTTACACTAGTGGTTACATCCCTGCATAGCTCTAGCTCCCACCAAACAGCCCCACCATGATTTCAGCTTCCAATATGTAACTAACCTAGGCTCTGGTACCCACGGCTACTCCAATAGAAGAGGTAACAGCTCGCTGCTATTGCTAATCTCTGAGGCACCTACCATCCTGTCCCCTGTTTGGCTTCTCAGCTCTTTTATCACCTGTGTAACTCATTTCCTATATTAAATTTCTTGTAATCTATTCTTTATTTTGGTTCCTTAAAGTCATTTCTTTCGATCTAGTTGGACACATGTTTCTGAGTTCTGATGAAAGTAACATGAATGAAAATGGTGAGTACCATTTCCATTAAAACGCTCTATGTGCGATCCTCACTCTTTTTCCCCTGACTCTGGATGATGAGGACTTAGAGGTGAAGAGTACTTACCTCACTGGCATGCATTATATTGCAAAGTGAGCAAACCTTAGAACTGTATTAAGTCTCTGAACTTTCAGGGTATATCTATAATACGATCTACTGCATGTACCTTGACTAATACAGGTGCCTTCCTGTTTCTCTCATGCCCTGTGATCCTTGGATCTCTAAACTCACATGTGAAATAATGATTTTTGTGGAATTTTTTTCTAATATCAAAAATTAAAGTTCAATAATATTTGCTAGAAAATGTAACTTTTTTATTGATCTTCAATAACTTTATCCTCAGGAAAAATTATTTAAGAGGTGAAGTTAAACTTTAGTATATTACATCTGTCCTTTAAAGTCTAATCTTTCAAACTTTTGTGACTCTACCTCATACTAAAAGAGCAACCCCATTGTCCTTTAAAATACACTGACTTAAGCAAAATGAAATTTTTTTTCTTCATATATCAGTAAGCATAGATGATCCAGTGCTATAGGATGACTTAGTGATGTTAGGGCTTTTTCTTTTATCTTATTTTGCAATTCCTGTTTCCTTGACCTTGAGTACCTTGCCAGCAATGGCTCCCTACCACATCTACACTCCAGCCTCAGAGAAGAGGGAAAGAGAGAAGAATGTGAGGGAAGAGAAGTAGAGAAAGTTCATTTTATTTTAGATGCATAAGCCAGAAATTTTCTATCACTTCTGCCCATGTCATATGAGCAGAACCTAGTCATGTGTCATACCTAGCTGCAAGGGAGGTTGGAAATGTGTCCAGACAAAACTTCTGTTACTCTAGAAAGGGGTAATAGATACAGGGACAGGAGGCAGGAACAGCTGCTGCTTCTGTCTTATAGGCCTGCAGAGAAAACTAGATCAGGCTGTTAGAGTGTTCTGTACAAAAATCAAGAAGAAAGCAAATTCCCTATAATGAATACTAAAATGAGGGAGCTGAAAGACCTTACTGAAAAGGTAAAGCAGATTATCATATACACATTTCAAATTCACATTTCATTGGCTTTACAAAAATCTATCAATCAGATGATGTACTACTATCATAACTGCTTAGAAAAAAATGTTTCCAATTAAACTGTGGCATTATGCTTTCTTATTTGTAGAATTTTTATTTTATACTCATTGTAATAACTTTTCTAGATTTATTTATATATACATTTTAGCACATATCATACTGCTCGGTGTCCTGTCCATGTATAAAATTACTCCTTGAATTATTGCTGAATCAGCGTGTGCTCTTCCTGATGATATTTTAGACGGCAATTAACATATGTAGTAGCAACAGTGCACCTCACCCAATTGAAATGATGGTATTAATGAGCAGCTATGGTCAACTTTTCACATGAGCAGGCAACAACTACAAGATTATTACAACTGCCTGACCAACAGTGATTATAAGATGCATCCCGCACTCAGAGATGTCCAAATGTTAAGAACAAAAAGCGCATGTTCAAACAAATAAAATGCAGTTGTATAATGCACTGTATATCCCCTCCCACATTCTTTCCCCCACCTTTCTTTTCTGTCCGCTGTGTTTCTTTTTGAGCAGCACACTTTCGTGAGATAAGATCACACCATCTTCTTTTAAAAGGTTGAAATTCACTTTCGTTTTGCAGTGAATATTTACTTAATTGTGTTTTTACATATGCTGACCATTATTTCTATTTTTAGATACCACTTATATAAGCACAGCAAGGAAGACCAATAATATAGTAATAGAACAGATGGCAGATAATAATACCCTAGACAGTAAATATAAATAATGTGGTAATCGGTAATTGAGAATTGGAGGGGACAAGGAAAGAAGAAGGAATATATAAAGACACTAAATTCCTGATTTTATGTTGTGAATTTGCAAACAATGTTGTCTAACATTGACAGACCAGAGGAGTATACGCTTAATATTATTACATGAATCTTTAAATTTAACCAAGAGAACTAAAAGCAAAAGCTTGACTAGCAGAGATACGAGGACAGGGGGAAGGAGGAACAGAAGGTGTAGACCAAGTGAACTGAATTCTTCACCTATAATGGTGGGGAATCAACAGAGACACTATAAAGCTGTTCCTTCTAGGAATTAGGAGGGAAAAGGGAGAGAAAATGCTATTCACCTTTCATCGTATATACTCTGAGGTTTCGAGGGGAAAAATCCCATGTGTTCATATAATAATAATTTTAATTTCAATAACTATATTTTTTAGCATTCTTTTCCACTCTTTTTAAATAGTTGTTTTTAATGATTACTTATTACCTATTCATTTTACATTCTATTTTTTGTTTACAAATTCCATAAATGCCTAACTTGCACACTTTATTGGATAATTCCAGTAACTAAAGTCCTTGATAATCTTTATCTCTATGTTACTTCCCCTGTGGTTGTATGTTTCCTTTTGTTATTGCTTTAATTTTTATTTTAATTGTGAATTCATAGTTTTAAATCTGATTATTCTGGATGGTGATCCTAAAAGCCTGAATAGGGTATACATTTCAGGAGCACTGTTGAGCTGGAACCTCTTTAGCCCTATTTAAGTTAGGATCTCTTCTTACTACTACCTTGCAGTGAAAACCAGTCTTGGTCTCCTATTCCCAGGAATGGGTCATCATTTATCCAAAAGTAAACTTTCCATTTACAGGTTTTGGTCTATTTCATCCTTGGAATTATCTTTTATTTTCCATGATTACAGTGATTTAAATATATTAAAAAGTGTATTTTAGCTTTAATTTTGTTGTATTATAGTGGGAGGGTCCTTCATAGCATTCGGTCAGCTGTACTGGTAGAGATAGAAGAATATATAATTCTGTAATGTTGTATTAGCTATCCATTGCTTTGTAACAACTTGGTCTTAAACCTAGTGGCTTAAAATAACAAATATTTACTAGCTCATAGTTTTCTTGGGGTCAAGAATCCTGGCATGGCTTAGCTGGGTGCCTCTGGCTCAGGGTCTCTCACATGGCTGCAATCAGGGTGTTGACTGGAGCTTCAGTCATTTGAAGGTTGGGCTTGGAAAGGGCACACTTCCTAGCTTCCTCGTTGGGATCGTTTTTGGCTGTTGACCAGAGTTCATCAGCTCCTTGCCACATGGGTTTCTTCACCACATGACAGTTGGCTTCTCTCAGAGCAAACCAGCAAGAGAGCAAGAGAGGATGAGACGGAAACCCCAATCTCTTTGTAACTGAATCTTGGAGGTGACATCCCATTACTTTAGCCATAGTCTATTCATTAGAAGAGAGTCATTAAGTCCATCCCACACCCAAAGGGAAGATTACACAAGGGCTTGGAGGCAGGGGTCCTTGGGGACCATCTTATAAGCTGCCTATCACAACGACAAAAGTAAATAATTTTTAAGGAAGTAAATTTGATATTTAAACAAATTGCTTTCCACTATTATAGACATTTGAGCCCTTATTATTATTTTATTCAATTGAATATCTTTAGGAAATATTGCTATACTGTACTTTTCTCATAATATATAGACAAATAAATATGTATTCCCACCCTCATTTGTTCATACCATTGTTCCCTTACATAATTACTGCAACTTCCTCGGAACTGGTTTCCCTCCATGAATCTCTTCTGTCTAGTTTATCCTATATACCTTTTAAATGATCTTTCCTCCGTAAATGATGTTTATTTTCATCACGTGATTTCTCTTCCATAAAGTTTTCTTTAGCTTCTTATTTTTAACTTCTCTGGTTGCCTGATCCATCCTACTTAACCAACTTCATTTCTTTTTGTTCCTAGGAAGCATTTTCTGCTTACACTGGTCTATTCCTTGTCACTTTTTTTGCCTTTATTCAGATTATTCCACATGCCTGCTTGGCTTTCTCTATTTCTATCTACCTTATAAATACTCTCATAATCCCTCAAGGTCTAGTTCAATTCTCATCTCTTCTATCTAGCCTTGTTTTTTTCTAGCAAATAAAGTAATGCTTTATTAGTTGTAACCCTCATTTGACAATTAATCACATACTGTTTTGTGGCAGCTCTCATATGAACATAGCTTTCAACTTTCACTAATTTTTAATATAAGTGTAATGCTTCTTCTGCTAGATTATTAGTACGTCAAAAGCAGGAACTGGTTTTCCAGAATACTTATGTCATTCACAGTGGACCTAGCATATATAGATGTCACTCAGGTAACTGTCTGAAATATTGACTTCTACAGAAATAAAATCAAAAGTATTACCTTTCATTCTACTTTTAATCTACAACCATTTGAAGTCTTACCTACCCAATCTATTAATAAATCTTTTTTTATTCCAACAGAATAAAAATTTTTATTGAGTATTCAAATATATGCAAAATTTGTATCAAAACCAAAGCACAAATTAAAATCAATAATGATAAAGTCAAGGATAACTGTTGTAAAATTCATATGGAATTAAAAAGAAGCTTTAGGAGGACTAGTTGTAATGACCAACCTCTGTGATCTCTTTTTTACAACTGTGAATGTCTAATTGTCTGCGTGCAGACATCCCTAAAGATATGAAAGGAAAACAAGTCATAAAAGACAAGGAACATGAGTAGGAAAATAGCCCTAGTGGATTCTAAATTATTTAAGAATCTTAAAAATGAAAACTACAATTTAATTATGAAGCAAAGTTCAGGTTCAAAAGGTTGGCAGCCAAGTTCTCTTTGCTGCATAAGCCAAGGTGACAGCCTCTCAGAGACACAGGCGGTGAGTGGATGGCTGCACGTCACCTTGTTGTAGGGTGACCCAGTACACGGCAATAGACAGGAAAATGATAGGTTAGCCATACTTCAGCTATAAAGATGCTTTTTGAAGAGATCCTCACACTAAATCTAGAAACCTTCCAATCTTATTTCTTGTACAAATTACGCCTGAACAAGTCACAGCAGGACACCCAGGATCTCTCAAGTACTTTTTAAAAAAGTAAAACAGAGGAACATCACAAGGAAAACTGAAATTTTCTCTTTCCAAACACTATCCAGTTTTAAAGAAGGGAAAATCTTACTAGGTTACAATGTGTTAAGTGAGGTGTCTCAGAGTAGAGAATGACTCAGTGGCAAAGCTAAGAATAAAACATGGGCTTTACACCCTAGAAAACTTTTATTTAAAATAAAAATTAAAAACCTATATGTAACTGAAAAAGTGTTCTTATGCATTTCTAAGTGTTTCACTGAAAAGTTTCCCTCTCCTCTTTTCTCTCTTTTTACTCCTCTCCCCACTTTAAATTCAAGGAAAGCACTTTCAAAAACATTATCCTATATAAGATCGCATTAACCCCAAGATATAGAAGCCTCATATAGAGAGAGCTGAAAGAGAAAGAAATAAAAGTGGGAAGGGAGAATTAAAAGAAGTTACCATTTGTAATTTTTGCAACAGTTGGATTACTCAAACATATTTCTTTAGAGGACATTGTGATGTAGTACAATGTATTATATTTTCTCATTTCTAAGATGAGATAATATAAGATCAAAGCCCTATGAAACCTAGGTAAGTCAGTTAGTTTGAACTTCAAGGGCCTTACCGGTAGTTCAGGTTATTGTGTATACCAAAACAGATATTGCATCTCTAAATTCTAAAGTCTACATAAATTTTAAGGCATGTTTGGTGACCAAGATTTTACATTATTTTTCCTTAACACATGAAAAGATAGGGGCTAGCTCTAGGCAAAATTGGAAAATATACCAAATTAAATCTCATCACTCCTTGATTTTGCATGTTTTCCCTTCTTCATTATTTCTTACATGTGTCTGTCAATATCTCATCCCTCTACAATAGAAACAAAAATTCCCTTTCCCCTTCTATCACCTCTTCCCTTTTTCACACTCAACCAAAATGAGAAGGTATGCATATCTGCATATATATACCCCTGAACAAAAAAATAAGAATGGAGGCTTACAGAAGAAGAACATAGATCCTCCTCTCTTCTGGTAGCATTTTATCAGTGCGCTCCAAAAGGCAATGTCCCCATCTTTTTAGCATACCCCAGAAAATTTGCTACTATGATGCAGATTATGGATCATGTAAAACAAAAGACACTTCACAGCAGAATAGGAGATATTTGGGGAAAGTCAGTTTTTGCAGCACCACTCATTAGCATATGCCCTACATCTACTTCCAATTTTATTTTTCTAAACTGCTTAAAGATAATTTTGAGGTATATGGTTCTATTTGTAGGGCTGTAATGGACCTTAATGGAGTTCAACACTAGGATCATGATGGCATTTACGAAACAAAGTTGCCCAACATGAACAATACCCATTTTTAAACATGGAACTTCAAGTGGTATTAAACAGCAATTTGAATTAAAATATAATTTCACCAGATTTGCATCACTGAATGACTGGCAAGATGTATTTTCACTTTTTTGTCCTAGAGACATTCTAAATATATGAAAACATTTTTTTCTGCAATATGTAGAAAAAATTAAGTGAAATGGTAAAAAACAGCCCACTATAAACTGAGTGGCTTGTCCTGTTATTCTCTGAGACTTAAGCAACTGTAGATCCCTTAATATTTTTTTGATTACCATTTAAAATAAATTTTAATAAGAATAATTACACACTCCAACTAAGAGTTCATGTGACAAGAAATTTAATAGTAGTATTTATATAAACTCCAGAGCACCCAGCAATTTATCTCGTAATGTGTTATTTCCAAAATCACTTGTTTCTAACCTGGAATATGCATAAATCTGACTTTAGTGAAACTGTTTCAGAGATGGATTGCTATTAATATTACATATTTTAATATTGTCAATATGTCTGTTATTTATTTTTCATGTGCCATATGTAACCCTCTTTTTGTCCAGCTCTGTAGGTCGTAATAAATATTTATGCTCACAACTAAAGTCTGTAAATGATAAAGAACTTACAAATTACATATGAATGATTATAATTTGTTTGCTGACTTTCAATAGTTATTTTGCATAAATTTAAAAAATTCATTTCCTATTGCTTGTGATATGTGCCTCTTCGGTATAAAAATGTTACATCTATATCCTCCTAAAAGATGTTGTATACAATAAATTCCCTTTGACATATGGTGATTTTCATTTTCATGTAATATTCCATTATTTTTCTACAGTCTTATAATGTTTCGCGCATGATAAATTGTCATAACTTAGAATTAATTCATTTCTAGTTTCACAAATTTCATAAGAATGTGTTGGCAAACACCTGTCTTTGCACCCATCATTCCTATGTGGACATCTTAGTTTAAGATGTGAAGTTCCTCTTCTCATTTCCCATGTCCCTCCATCCTCAATCCTCCATGTCCTTCAGTCTCCAATTCCTGATTTGAAGAGATGAAGTTCCTCTTTACCATGTTCCCTCAAATCTGCCTCTCTGGCCAGGAGTCCCTTGCTGTTTGTCACACTGCCTGGAGCACCCCAGCCTTGGATCCATTTCACCACCATTTCACCACCTGCTTTCTTAGCACCTTCATCAGCACTTTTGAGCTCAGATGGAGAAAATCACACAACTGCTCAGATCGATTCCAATTCCATTTCAGGGCTTCCACATCCACTGGTCACTCACGACTGCCTGGCAAACCTTCTGCGTCTCCTAGGCAGCCCCTCTCCCAGCCCCAGATTGGCAATTTCAAATGTTCTCCCTCTTCTCACACCTCCTGCTCCATCTCCTCATCTGTCTCTCTAAACACTAGACCTCTCCTATTCAGAGAGAGAGAGAGAGCCTTTAGACTCTCCTTATTGCCAGGCCGTCCCTCCTCCCTGTGGGGCTGGCCCCACCTGTGAAATGGCCCCCAGCCCTCAGAGAACTTGCTCACACACTCAGGCCCTGCCCTGCCTGCCTCCTCAACACCCCCTCTTCTACTTACAGTTTTCTTCCCACCAGTACTTCCCCTACCCAAGTCTCAACCATGGTAAAAGAAACTCTTGACCTTTCCTAAACCAGTTTACTTCAGCTTACTCTCCTCCCACACATTTCTCAGTTTCTTGCATCTCACTCCATCCATTCCCAGGCTACTAAAACTGCCCTTGCCAAACTACCAATGATCTCCTTTTATTGAATCCCATAAATGCTTGTTAATTTTACTCTTGATCTTTTGAGTCCACGTGATATTTTTTATCTGTCTGCCTTTGGTAAAATTTGCCCTCTTTGCATCTTCTGTGACATTACACTCTCCCGATTTTCCTTCCCCAGTGTCCCATGCTCTTTCCTGGTCTCTAATCAATCTGCTCTTTCTCTCCCTTTAAAGCAAGTATCCAGGGACTCCACCCTTAGTCTGCTTCTCTTCTTATGCTAATCCTTAACCCTGGATGGTTTGACCCACTTCCAAGACTCATGTGTTATCTATATGCTGATAACCTCTAGAATAATAGCCTAGACTTCTCTGTTAAACCTCAGACCCATATAAACAACAGCTCACAAGATATTTCCACTGAAATATACAATTGAGTCCTTAAATTCACATTGTCAAGGCATAACTCATCAGTACTCATCCGGCCTATTGCAAACCCATCTATCTTCTGGTTCTCTGTGAATTTCTCTGGCTTTAAATGACATTCTAAATGCCCCCAGTTTCTCAAGCTGGGAACAGGTATGTATGTATGCATCTATGTACAAATTGAGCAATATGTATATAAATCTTATTTTTATAGTATCATTTTACATTAAACACAAAATTGTACTATTTTTCCTTCTCGGTATACCTTGAATCTGTCAGTTTCTCTCCATGCCCACTGCTGCTTGCCTAATTCATGTCACCATCATCACTCTCCTAGGTCATTCTTGCAGCTTCCAGCTTGGCTCCCTGCCTCCCATGGAATCCTTCTTCCATACTGCACACTGCAGCCACAGGGACATGCAAGACCATCACAGTTTGGTCCCCGCTTAGCCCTGCATCTCATCCCTTGCCACTGGTAACTCCTTCACCTACTATCCCAGACCAACTGAACTCCTGGAAATCACCTTCAGGTGCCATGTTCTCTTTCTTCTCAGACCTTAGCACATGTTGATACCTATGTCTAGAATGCTTGAGTCTACGTACTCAATCTTCCCTGTTCCTCTGTGTAACTCTCCTCCTATGCCCTCAGTCTTAAAGCAGAGGTTACTGCCTGCAGAAAACCTTTCTGCTACACCCCCTGCCATTGATTAGTCACCCTCCACAGTGACCCCTCAGTACCCTGTGCTTTATCCCCTAATTAGCATGTATACTGCATCATGATGTTCTATTAACTTGTTTTTTTCCTTCTCTCACTTGCATCATGGTTAGGCCACAGTAAGTGCTAAGTAAACAGCTTTAAAAAAATGAAATGAAGTCATCCCACAGACATATTTGTTATGCAAGTGTTTGTTTATTCCCTTTTTCCAAGGAAATATGTAAGAGAAGAAAAAATTTGTGTCCTCCTTAGATGGATATCTCCTTTTTAAATGAGAGAATTAAAACATGCAAACAAGGTGTATATGGACCCTGAATGGGGCTTAAAACTGTTGTACCCAGGCAGGTCAGGAGCTGGTGCACCTCTTGCTTGCCACCAGTAATGAGGCCCAGCAATCAGCGGGATGACAATAGAAATGTCAGCAGTCGCAATACGCTAAAGTACGGCTCATGTTATCCAGTTAATAGACTTTATCTACTAAATGATGCATGACCATCATTTTGGGAAAGCAACTGAAGATTAAGAAAATACTGGAAACAGCACCCTAATTAAATGTGATACTGAATACTTGCCAAACCTTTAAAATTCTTCTATTTCAGTTTTTTTCTCCATTCTAACATACAAACGAAAAAGTTATTCAACTCAATTCCTAAGCCAAACACAATTTTAGCATTTTCTGCTTTGAGCAAAAAGCCTAACAGGCTTCTCTTTCATCTTTTCCTTCTCCTGGCAACTGGCCTTTCTTATCCACAACTCCATGTAGCATTTTCAGGTCTATTCGAGGATTAGCCTGGTGACTTCTTATGTCAGTACTAAAATGTCACACAGTTTTGTTTTGTTTATATCATAGAAGTGGTATTACAACCTGGGCAAAAAAAGAAAAAGTGTCACTTTTTCACCCCATGCTGCATAGGTACCAAACAAACTACTCAGCCTCTGTCTTTAGGAACTGATGTTTTATTTTCTACCAAATGCCCTACTCGTCCATCCCAACTGAGAGAGAATAGGTACCTACCATTACTTAGGGTTTCCGGATAAAATACAGGACACCAAGTTAAATTTTAATTTCAGATAACAAACAGATAATTTTTAGTATGAATATGTCCCAAATATTGCATGGGACATACTTATTCTAAAAATTATTCATTGTTTATCTAAAATTTAAATTTAACTGAGCATCCTATAATTTTTTTGTTAAATATGGCAATCCTAGCTGTGAAGGCTGTTGTCAGGAAGTATCATCTCAAAAATCACTTATCCCACCCACTCCCACCCCTGTCTCATCTTTACCTGAGAGCCCTGTTGTGAGAGTTACTACTCAGAGATGCAAAAAGAAAGTTCTTGGCTATCCAAGTCCAAGTCCAAGCCCAGCTTCCTCATTTTCTGTTGAGGAAACCAAGGTTCAGAGTTTAGTGGATTGAACGAGATCACATGGTAATGGAATAGTAGAACTGTGAGGGATCCCAGTTTTATTGTTGTTGTTGTTAGCTGCAAGCCCAGCAGTCTATTCACTACCAAAAGGCCTTTGTAGTGGATTGAATTATGTCCCCCCCAAACTCATTGGAGCTTAAATTGTGTCCCCCAAATTTTATATATTAGAAACTTAGCCCCCACTGTGACTATTAAGAAGATGGGAAATCCTATTATGGTAATTGAAAGGTGGAGTCTTGAAGAGGTGATTGGATTGTAGGACCATGCAGTAGTGAATGTATTAAAAATGGTGGTCAGGGCCATGGTTTGAGGGCTTTAAAAGAAGAGGACAGTCTGTCTTCCTTTTGCTCTCTGCTTCCACCATATTGCAATGTGAGACACCTGAGTTGCTGTCGCCACCACCAGATGGACTTTGGACTTTCCAGCCTCAGAAACGGTAAGCAATAAATTTCACTTTTCTTTATAAATCACCCAGTTCAAAGTATTTTGTTACAAGCAATGGAAATGGTGTAAGACAGCCTTAGACAGTAAAAAACCAAATAGGTCTTCCTGATCCTCTCTCAGAAAGTCTAGAAGTCATATAAATACCCGCTTAATTGAAATGCATTCAACACAATGCTAAGGAAATGAATGGCCAACCCAGGAATAAGGATATTGGTAGGAATGTGCAGCATGAAGGAGTAGAAAAGACAGTTAGCAGCTAGAGGTATATACATGTCCATGGAACCAGAGAAGGCCCTGGGGACCCTAATGGGTTTTCCTCGAGGCTGTACTGGGCTCTTTATAACCCAATGATAGGCTATGTGTGGCACATCTGATACTTATCAATGTTAAAGGCACATCTGAAAACAATCAACATAAAATGATACGTGCACATCTGAACACATCCAACTTATGTGTGCTTGAAAACAGCTGCCTTTGTGGGGTCAAAATCTGGCCCTTCTCTCCCCAGGAACACTCAGATCTACTCCTCCAATGTAGCAAAGGTAAAACATCCATCTATATGACATCTGTTACATTTTCCTAATGTGCAATGCAGTTTTAATACTATAAAATCATAGGCATGTTCTTCTCAACATCACGCTTTCTAACAGTTAATTTTATTTGTCAACTTGACTAGGTCATGAGGTGCCCACATATTTGGTTAAATATTATTCTGGGTGTGTTGGTGAGTATGTGTTTTGGATGACATTAACATTTGAATAGGTTAGTCTGAGTAAAGCAGATTGCCTTCCCCCATGTGGGCTGGTCTCATCCAATCCATTGAAAGCCTGAATAGAACAAAAGCTGAGAAAAAGAGAATTCTCTATCTCTGCTTGACTGTCTTTGAGCTAGGACATCAGTCTTCTACTATCTTTGGACTGGAACTGAAACATATACCATCAGCTCTCCTGGTTCTCAGGCTTTCAGACTGCAGATCTCTGCCTCCAGAATTATGTGAGCCAATTTCTCATAATAAATCTATGGATATATGTATGTATGTATCTGTCTAACTATCTCAATCTAGTTGGTGTTGCTTCTCTGGAGAACACTGACCTAATACTACTTACTCTCTCTTGCCCCTCAGCTCAGGATTCAATCTTCAAAGGAATCAGTGGAAATTATACTGTGAATAGAGAAAGGTCTCAACACGCATGAAGATCAGTACCCATCTGCTCTCTGTCCAGCAAGTGAGCTGAAAACAGGTGGCTTCCCTTGGTCAGGAAGTGGAAACTTAGCAAGTAGCCATGTGCTTTGGAACAAGAAAGTGACTATGGCTGATGTGGTGTAAACAGACAAAAGGGAAAGGCAATGTCCATAATCAGAGGGACCCAATGACTACATAGACTATTCAGAGAACCTGGCTTGGAACTAAACAGCCAACCAAAAAGATGATTCAGTCCAACTGTAAATGTAATTCATAAAAATTAAAGACCGAGAGAAATGGATTAGGGGCAAAAGCCATAGAGATATCTAAGACTGAAACCAGAGGTTCTGTAAAAACAGACATATATGGTATGCTGGAACCAGCTCTTACCAGTTCCTGAGAGCCAATTATGTACCTCTCTTCCTGACTCCACATGCAGTAACCTCATGTTGGTAGCTTGAAAGTGACCATGATAGAAGTACACATACATGGAAATTCACAAAAGCTACAAATCAGTGATCCATTTTTTTTTTTTTTTTTCCCTGTGAGCCAGTTTACAAGCACAACACTCTCCCCTGTCTAAAACCCAGAACAGGAAACATGACAGGTGTAGTACAGGACCAACAGGCCCAGGATGCTTTCAAAGAACGTGCATGTGTAGAATGGCCTGGTGCCAGAGGATGTGTTCTTTGGAGCAGAGGAGGCAGACTCAGAAATAGAATTGGAAAGAAGGGTCTGGCATAATTTCTTCAGACTTATAAGTCCGACCTATCCAACTTTAATTTAGAACAGAAATTCAAGACCTTTATCTCAAATTACACTGAGGCAGAGAAAAAGCAGAAAGTGTAAACTTTCAGTAATATTTAGAAATCAATGTTCTCTAAACATGCCTATTTTTTATTTTTATTTTGATTGCTTCCTGACTTTTCTTTTGAAAAATTCAAATCTTGTGATCGCTGTTCTAAGGAATATTGTTTCTAAAGCTTAGTCAGGAAACTCCCAAATGAGGTAGCCAGAGCTAGCACAGGAAACAGAAAAGAGAAGCCAAAAGAGGCAAAGAGTGAAAAGTTAAACTCACTCGCTTCCAAACAGAAACTAATAGCTATTTGACTAAGCACGGCTATGCTTGAAATTTGCAAAACTGCTTCCAGAGGCTTCTCAAAACACCCCCACTCTAGTGAAGATCCTAAATGTTAATAACAAAGGCCTTGGCCTGCATCCTCAGAGATGGACCCTGAATTTGCTCAGCAATATCAGAATTGCCCATTAATTTGCTTTTCCTGTAACATCAAGACAAGGACAAATCTTAAACAATCTGTGTTTGCATGGGCAAGCAGATAATTGCTTTTGCACTTTAGCAGAAGGTAATTGCTAAGCTTACTCCAAAGTACAGAAAAGAAACACATTTCTTGCATTTTCTATAACAGTTTTGCCAGTCCTGATGAATTTTAAGGACAACTCTGATTATGAAATTGCCCTGTGTATGCAAAGAAGGCATTCATCTCTTTGGCTTTAATAGGAAACTATTTTATTTACTATTAAAAATATAATAGTCGTTTTATAGGATATGTAAAAGAATGACTAAGAATAATATCAGAAATAAGTTTAAGGTATATTTGTGTGTGTATGTGTTGGTTTTTCTACTTACAGCTTATGTAAAATCCTTTTTTGATCTATCTTCTAAAGAAATCATACTTAAAGCATGATTCAAGAGACTATTTTAAAATAGGTATAGATAAACAGTTTTAGAGCAGAAAAATTATCTTAGTAAATCAATTAGTTCAAAGCCTAAATGCCACAGATGAGGAAACAGTTTGCTAGTATAAGCTCAAGGCCAATTTTCTGACTGTGAATCAGTGTTCTTTCTAGTACTTTGACACACTGCTTCCCTGAAAAAGAAATACAAACTTAGTACCTATTGACTGCGGTGTATAAAATATTAAAGTATATGATATAGTTCAAAATTTAAGCAGAGCGAGGGCACAGGATGTTAACTGAGCCCAGATGATCCTATCTCCTATTTTCAGCAACCCAAGAGAACCTCTAAATTCATGCTCAGAGACTTAGACCAAATAATCACAATTGGTAATTGCAAAATAAGGTGGTCTTTAAAATGCCTTCTACCTGTAAATGTTTGTTTCTAACCCCAGGATCACTTTCTTGCCCATTTGAGTACCTTCCTATCCACTGGCTCACCCGGTAATGTTTTATCTGTGTTAAAGGTGTTAGAGAATCTGTATTGTAGTTGCCTGGTATTTGTAATAAAAATGTCCTACTCTCTTTTGGTGCATTAGAGGTCTGTAGTGGATTGAATTATGTCCCCCCAAAACTCACTGGAGCTTGTATTGTGTCCCCCAAGTTTTACATATTCGAAACTTGGCCCCCACTGAGACTCTTAAGAGGGTGGGAAATCCTATTATGGTAATTGAAAGGTGGAGCTTCGAAGAGGTGATTGGATTGTAGGACAATGCCATAGTGAATGGATTAAAAATGGTGGTCAAGGGTGTGGTTCTGTGGGCTTTAAAAGAAGAGGAGAGTCTCTCTCTCTCTCTCTCTCTCTCTGCTCTCTCTGCTTCCACCATCTCACAATGTGAGACCCCTGGGTCGTTGTTGCCACTACCAAGGCCTTCACCAGCTGTGTTCCTTGGACTTCCGACTTCTTAGACTCTGAAACTGTAAGCAATACATTTTATTTTCTTTATAAATCACCCAGTGCCATATATTTTGTTATAAGCAACAGAAATGGACTAATACAGAAAACTGGTACCAGAGAAGTGGGATGTTGTTATAACAAATACTTGAAAACATGGAGATGGCTTTGGAATTGGGTGTTAAGGAGAGGCTAGAGGAATTTGGAGGAACAGGGTAGGAAAAGCCTAGATGCTAGTGAAAGTTTAGAAGATAAGAAAACCAAGCAAAGCTTGGAAAGCTTTAGAGACTTGTCAAATGGTGGTGACTGGAATGCTTATGGAAGTATGGACTGTAAAGACTGTTCTAAGAAGATCGCAGATAGAAATAAGAAGTTGTTTATTGGAAATTGGGGCAAAGATCAACCTTTCTGTGAACTGGCAAGGAACTTAGCTGCATTGTGTCCATGCCCTAGGACTTGGTGGAAGTTGGAACTTAGGAATTGTGAGCCAGAGTATTTGGTGGAAGAAATTTCTAAGCAGGAAAGCATTAAGGAAGCTGCATGGCTACTTGAAACAGCCTATGCTGAGCTATGGTGGCAAAGGCATGACATAAAGACAGAATTTAAAAGGGGAGCAGAGCATAAAGATTTGGAAAATTTGCAGCCCAGCCATGTGGTAGAGAAGCAGAGAGCATTTTCAGAAGAAAAATTCAATGGTACTAAGAAGATTAACACAAAAGAACAGGATTATCAAGAGAAGGGGGAAAAGGCCCTGTAGGCACTGCAGAAGCCTCTAGGACCAACCCTTCCATTTCAGGCACAAAGACCTATGGAGACATAATGGTTTTGGGGAAAAGGCCTGAGGCACCCTCTATGGCCTTGCTGCTCAGGGACACCTCAGGAAGCTCCTTCTAGCACGAGCCCCCCAGCTTCTCTGGCTGCTCCGGCTGTGGCTAAATTGGCCCCAGGTGTGGCTGGACCCACAGTTTTGGAAAATACAAGCCAGAATCCCTGGCAGCATCCATGTAGTGTTAGGTCTACAGGCTCACAGAGTGCCAGAGCTGGGAAGGCTTTGAAGCCTCCACCCCTATTTCAAAGGATGTATGGAAAAGTCTGGGGGCCCAGGAAGAGATCTGTCACAGGGGTAGATTCACCACAGACAGCCTTCACTAGAGCAATGCTGAGAGGAAACGTGGGGTCAGAGTTGCAGCAGAGAAACCCATCAGTGCTGTGCCTAGTGGAGCAGCGAGAGTGGGACCGCCATGAAGACCCCAGACCTACGGAGCTACCAGTGTGCAATGTCAGCCTGCAAGAGCTAAAGCATCACCTGAGATGAGGAAAGCCATAGGAGAGTAGCTGCCTGAGGACTTGGGGACCCAACACCTGCACCAGTGTGCAGAGGACAATGAACATAGAGTCAAGGTACCTGATTCACCAGCTTTGAGATTTAATGCCTGCCCTGGTGGATTTCAGACTTGTCTGGGACCTGTTACCTCTTTTGGCCTATTTTTCCCTTTCGGAACAGGAATGTGTATCCTATTTTTGTCCCACCATTGTATCTTGGAAGTAGGTAACATATTGATTTCACAGATGGGACTTTGAACTTTGGACTTTTGAGTTAAAACAAGTTAAGACTTTAGGGATGGAATGAATGTACTTGCATGTAAAAAGTGTGAGAAAATAGCCTAAGTGATTCATTTTCAGGAATAGCTTAGCAAAGGTTGTTTAACTGGGTCAACCCCTTCCCAGAGTGTCCCTGAACAGGCAAAGCTCAGAAGCAGCACATTGCCCTTGAGAAATGAATTCTCAAGATGGTGGTTAGTCCCTAGCCAATAAAATCATGGTGCATCCATGTAATACACAGAAAACTAAAATAATTTTTTGTGTGTGTGTGTGACTGGTAAGGGGATCATAACCTTTGGCTTGGTGTCGCCCACACCATGCTCAGCCAGTGAGTGCACCAGCCATCCCTATATAGGATCTGAACCCGCGGCCTCAGCGCTCCCAGCGCCGCTGCGCTCCCAGGGCCACACTCTCCTGAGTGAGCCACGGGGTCGGCCCAGAAAACTAAAATAATTTTTAGAAGAATGTTAAATGATGTGGAAAATGCACCCTACCTAGTGTTAAGTGAGAAAGGCAGAGTAGATTTCCAATTTATGCAGTATGGTAGAGTGGGCTTTCATGGGGAAAACACTCTTGGTGTACCACACCTAAAAGTGCTGGAAAAAATATAGAAACATATTATTTTAATGCATGACTAAACTTGTAGGAAATTAAGAGAATTAATTAATGGGAACGTAGAAAAGAGGAGCAAACGCAAATTCATAGAAGTAGGTGAGCACTTGAACTGGCATTTTCCTGGTTGCTAGGTACTGTGTCCAGAGACTGGGTTCTACTGGGCCATGAATGCTAACATCAGGAGACAAAGCCTGGGATCCTAGCAGGGGTCAGAGGCAGACAGGAGACTTCTGCATTACCTGAATGGCAACATTTTCAGGGACTGATTCAAAAAAAAAAGTATCCTTCAGAGAAAATTAGTGAAGAGATAAACTATCTCAGCAAGAACAGAAAGAAAGGAGGGAAAAGAGAGAGGGAGGAAGGAAAGAAGGAAAACGAGGAGGAAGAGAACATCATCGTCTGAGTACTCCCAATTGTAAGCCTTTATGTGGGCAGATTTGGGGATGGAACTCACACTATGTATATGGCTTGAAAATCCCAAATCAAAAATTTACTTTAAACTTGTCCAGATAGATGCCACAGGAAGAAAGAGCAATTCTAAATATGCATACACCTAATAACATTATATTCGATGTGTAGGTATGCAAAAATATATTTAAAATGGCAGAATTACAAGAAGAAATAAATAACTCCATCATCATAGCAGACGATTTTGATGTACCTCTCTCTATAACTAGTAGACTAAATAGACACACCAAAATTAAGGATACAGAGGATTTGAATAATATAATTAACAAGCTTGATCTAAGGGGCATAAATAGAATCCTGCACTGAAAAACAGCAAAATGCATGTATTTTAGACACATGAAACATTTACAAAAATTAAACCTATATTATACCATATAGCAAAGAATTGGTATCCTACTGACCATATTCTCTAAATCAGTGGTTCTTAAACTTCAGAATTCATTAAAATAACATGGGAGATTTGTTAAAAT
The DNA here is from genome assembly GCF_027409185.1 of Cynocephalus volans. Lineage (NCBI taxonomy): Eukaryota > Metazoa > Chordata > Mammalia > Dermoptera > Cynocephalidae > Cynocephalus > Cynocephalus volans. The sequence continues at coordinate 97,879,163 of NC_084460.1, read as the reverse complement.
CTTCCCCATCCACAAAGATTCTGATCTCGTAGGTCTAGCATGCAGGCTAAGAATTTGTGTTTTTAACAAGTTCCCAGGTATATTAGTTCCCTAGGGCTGCCATAACAAAATACCACAAACTGGAGGCTTAAAACAATAGAAATGGAAAACAACAGATACACACTCTATCCCAGCTGTGGAGGCTAGAAGTTTGAAGTCAAGGTGATGACCACGCTCTGTCTGAAAGCTGTAGGGAAAGTCTGTCTGGTGCCTTTCTCTTCTGGTGTTACTGGCAATTCTTGGCATCCCACATTGTTCCATTCTTTGCCTTCATCATCATATGGTACATCCTTGTGTGCCTCTGTGTCTCTTCTCTTCTTACCAGGATACCCATCACATTGGATTAAGGACCATCCTAATCAAGGAAGACATCATCTTAATTTGGTTATATCTATAAAAACTCAATTTCCAAATAAGGTTACATTTGCAGCTACCTGGTGTTTGGACTTCAATGTATCTTTTTGGAGAACATAATTCAATTCACAATACCAGGTAATCCTGTTGTTGCTGGTCCTGGAACCACGTTTGAGGATCGCTAGTTTAAACAATGTGAAATTAAGTTAGACATTAGTTTAAAGCCTTCTTTTTAAACTGTCTATATGTTCAGAACTTAAAAACATTTTCCAAGTAATAAATCATAATGAAAATGAGAGAATACTTAGAACTGAATAGTAAATAGTACTACATGTCTATATTCAAGTAGGCAGTCCTAAGAGGGAAATTTACAATCTTTATATTGGACAAGAAAACTAGTCAAAATTAATGGGCAAAGAATTAGAAGGAAAGAACAGAAATAAAAGTAGAAATAAGTAAAATATAAAGATAGGCCTTTGAAAATACCAATAAAATAGAAAAAAAAACCTGGCAGCATTTATCAAAGAAAGAAGAGGAAGAGAGAGAGAGACATAACAGAAAATAAAAAGAAAAGACAATTTAATTACAGATACAGCAAATATTAAAAGAATGTAATTAACAGCAATTTTTAAAGCTTGAGTGAACTAAAAAATACTGGAGGATAATTTAATAAAATTGGTTCAAAAAGAAATAAAAACCTGAATGGTGCTATGTCCATTAAAGTGGGTTATCTCTGGAATACAAGGGCTGATTCAAAATTAAAAATTCAAACAATGCAATCCACCATATTTTAAGAAGAAAAATCAGGTTTAAGAAGAAAAATTATATGATCACATCAATTGGTGCAGAGAAAGCATTAGACAAAATTTAGCACCCAAGTATAATAAAAATCTCAGCAAAAATAGAATAGAGGGAAACTTTCTCAACTTTGCAAAGAGCGTCTACAGTAAAACTACAGCTGACATCACACTTAACGGTGAAAGACTGAAACTCTCTCCCTAAGATGGAAAACAAGGCAAGAATGTTTGGTCTAACCTCTCTTATTTAACATCATACTGTAGGTTTTGGTAAGTACAATAAGGCAAAAATAAATAAATAAAAGGCATATAGACTGGAAAGGAAGAAATGAATTTATCTCTATTCACAGATAACAAAATTATCTGTGTAGAAAATCCCAAGAATCTTTTAAAAAGCTCACTAGAACTGAGTTTAGCAAAATTACAGGACATGACATACATCAGTATACAAAATCAGCTATATTTCTATACAATAGCAGTGAACAAGTGGGAATAAATTTTATCTAAAAAGAATAAAATGTACAAAAGCACCAAAAACATGAAATACTTAGGTAAAAATCTTACAAAATAGGGGCAAAAGCTGTATAATGAAAACTATAAAACATTGATAAAAGAAATCAAAGTTCTAATTAAACAGAGAAATAGGCAATGATAATAGATTGAAAGACTCAATTGTTAAGACGTCAATTTTCCCCAAATTGATTTATAGATTCCAACACAATTCCCATCAAAATTCCATAATTCTAGCAAGATTTTTTTGTAGAAATCAATAAGCTAATTCTAGAATTTACATAGAAAATCAAAGAAAGTAAAATATACAAAATACTTTGAAAAAGAACAAAGTTGAAGGATGCACACTATCTGAAATTAAGTCTTACTACAGTTCTATAGTAACCAGGACAGTGTGATATGGAAGAAAAAGTAAACATATAGATCAATAAAACAGTATAGTGAGTCCAGAAGTAGACCCACACATTGATTTTTCAACAAAAGTCCATTCAATAGAAAAAGGATAGCCTTTTCAACAAATGGTGCTGGAACAATTGGGCCTCCATGTGCAAAAAGAAATTAACCTCAGTGATAACTTGCACTCCACGCAAAAGTTAACTCAAAAAGGATATAAAACCTAAAACTACGAAACTTCCAGATGAAAACACAGGAGAAAAATCTTTGTGACTATCATTAGGAAAAAATTTCTTAGATACCAAATCAAAAGCACAAGCCATAAAAAAATTCAGTAAACTTTATCAAAATTAAGAACTTCCGCTCTTTAAAGACACTGCTAAGAGAATGAACAGACAAGTACAGACTAGAAGAAAATATTTGCAAAACATCTGATAAAAGGCTTATATTCAGAATATAAGAACTCACAAAACTCAGTAATAAGCCAATCCAATTTTCCTTAAAGAGAAAAAATTTCACCAGATACTTCACCAAAGAAGATATGGATGGCTAATAAGCACATAAAAAGATACTCAACATCATTAGTAAGGAGATGCAAATTAAAACCACAAGGAGATACCACAAGAAGATAGCATTTTTTACATTAAAAAAATTGACAATATTAAGTGTTGGTGAAGATGTGGAGTAACTGAAAATCTCCCATACTGATGGTGGGAATGCAAAATGGCACAGAAATTTTGGAAAACAATTTAGCAGTTTTTATGAAAAACAAGCAACATATGATCCAACATTCTGATTCCTACATATTTACTCAAGTAGAATGAAAACTTAGATTTACAAAATAACATGTATGCAAATATTTATAACAGCGTTATTCATAACCACCCCAAATGTTCCTCAACTGGTGAACAGATAAGCCATGGTATATACACACAATGGAATATTACTCAGCAATAAACAGATTTTAACTACTGATAAATAATACGGGAATATGAATCTCATATGCATTATGCTGAATAACAGAAGCCAGACTCAAAAGGCTACATGCTGTATAATTCCATTTATTTGACATTTAGAAAAGATAACACTATAGGGATGAGAAACATATGAGTGGTGGCCAGGAGTGGGGAAAGGTTGGCAGGGTTTACTACAAAGTGACATGGTGTTATCTTTTCAGGTGACAGTGTTCTAAATTTTGATTGTGTGGTGATTACAGTCAAAACTCATAGAATTGTTGATTATGTTAAAAAAGACTTTTAAAAAAGAGGTTTGGGGGCAGGCTGGTGATACATCAGTGACAATGACTGAGGTGAGCTAGTGGCAAGAGTATCACTCCTTGGTAATACGAAAAGCTTCGTATTACCAGCAGATGCTTCAGGCACCTCATTCCAATTGAAACTCACATGTCACCTTGAAACATACTTTTCCCATTTTTGCAGAAGGGTAGGAGAGAGTGGGGGTGAGAATACTTGAATCAGACAACTTTGTTCCATTTTCCCCCCAAGAAGTGAAATTTAGTAATCATTTTGAGTGTACCTTTTAAAAGATAACTGTAATCAGTGGTAGTATGGAGTAATAAAATCATGACTGGACTATTTTTATAAAGTTCAAAAACAGACCAAAGTAAACCATGGTGTTAGAAGCCAGGACAGGTATTATGTTTGGGGAATAGAAAAGAGGTAGTGATTAGAAGGGGGCTTTTGGGGTGCTAGGAATGTTTATCTTATTAGGGTCATGGTTACCCTGGTGGGTTCACTTTGTGGTAAGTCATTGAGCACACTTGCAGTTTATTCATTCTTCTGTATGTATACCTTATTTCAGTAAAAAGGGATTGTTGGGAAAATAGAATAGCTTGGTCAGGGCCCTCGCTTTGGGTCCAGTTGGGTGTGGTTTTAGCACATCCTTTGTAAGTAAATTGTGTGTGGGGGGGGGTTAGTGCACATGCGTGCCAATGTATCTTTTTAGTTTTGTTGCTATTCTTGTGTTAGACGGACAGAGAGAGAGAGAGAAAGAGAGAGAGAGGAGTTTTAGTGAAGCAGGTGGGTGGGCATCTGCCTCGGGCGTCCGCCTTGCATGGCCATGCTTTCCAACCTATGGCTCCAAGGACCTTTTGGCCAGTTACCCAGCTCATAGACCTGTGTGTGAGGGGTCTGGCGACCCAGCCTGGTGTGTGAAGGGTTTGTGACCCAGTCTGTGAATGGGCTTGAGGGGTCTGTGAGCTCCAGACCCAGCCCTAGCTCAGCAATTAGCACAATCAGTACAGGATTACTGGCAGGTAAAAGAGCCCGACAACTAGCATGGTTGTGTAGTGAGACAATTGACATCATGAACAGGATTAAGAATACTACAATTGGCAATGTCGGCAGGATTCCAGACATTAGCCTTAGCAGACTGCCACAATTGGTGTAGTCAGTGGGATTACCAGCACGTAGAAGAGCCTGACAACTGGTGAAGTTGTAGAGCCCAACAGTTGGTGACATGGGCAGAATTCCAACATTAGCCAGAGCACTACAATTGGCATCATGAACAGGATTAAGAGCTCCACAATTTGGCATAGTCGGCAGGATTCTGAGCAAGTACTGGAGCCAAAAGTCCTTGGAAGAAGGAGGAAATGTGGCTACTTGTGAATATACTCTGCCCTATGGCCACCTTCCTGTTGAATGGGATCTGGTTGCTGCACAGTGTACTGCAAGGCAGCATAGACCAGGTACTCCAACATAAAACCCCTTGGAAAGGGGAGGAAATGTGGCTGTCCTTGAGTACGTGGTGCCCGGTGGCCACTTTTCTGCTGACCGGAGCCTGGCTGCTGATCACTATGTTGCAAACTGATCGAGATTTGCAGCAGAAAGCAAAGTTGTTGGAAGCACTGATAAATGTCCTGCAGGATGACGTGCAGTGACTGGTCACTCCTGCCTCTCACACCAGGGAAGGTGACCAACCCAGTGGTGAGTTGGGAGAGACTGTGTGTCTACAGGCATGACCTGTTGTGCATGAGTAATTGAGACAGTAAAGCAGTAGAAACAGGGAGAGCCCCTGGCTACTCCAGCAGTGAGACCTGGGGTGGAGAGTGTAACGTGCTCTGGAGACTATGTAGTAAACACATGCTGCATTCGTCTGAAGACAAAAGGCTAGGAGGGTGGCACTTAAACCCGATGGCTGGCTAGGTGCCGTAAAACTGGAGAAAAGAGTGCCACATGCAGATGGGCAGATGACCCGAGAACAGGTGCCCCTGAAGAATTTCAGGTATGTTTTCACCTGGTGAAAAGGTGGAAAAGTTAGTCTCTGTTACTAAGCACCTTTCTCAGTGGCAGCAGTTACAAAAGAGCCGCAGATATGCACAAGGGCGAGGCAGCCACTCCTCGAGAGACTGGGCAAATGCAGCTATTTGAACTGTGTGGGCAAATGCTTGAGACTGAGTGAGTAGCCAGTGTAAGCCAAGCTAGTTGAAGTAATTCAAAAGCCAGAATGTAAAGGGAAGCAGAGCCTAAAGATTTGGAAAATGTGCAACCTGGCCATGCAGTAGAGAAGCGGAGAGCAGGAGAAAAACGCAAGGGTGAAGCAGATAAACTGTTTGCTAAAGACATTATCTTGGAGGTGAGGCAGCCAGATGCTAAAAACCTGGACAATGGGAAAAAATGTCCTAAAGGCATTTGAGAAGTCTGGAAGGCTGCCCCACCCACCACAGGCTCTGAGGGTGTTTGAGAAGTTTGGGAGAGCACCCCTTCCTTCCTAGGAGAACTAAGTTGTCCCGAGGACAGACTTGCGGTGTCTTTGCCCTCGGCAAACTGCTCCCTACATCCCAGCCGCTCTGGCTGGAGCAATCCTGCCTCAGCACCTCTGAAGAAAAAAATCCAAAAACCTTGGTGGTGTTCCCATGTTAAGTTTGCAGGCAGTGGAGGCGTGGCAGCCTCCACATAGATTTCAGAAGATGTATGAAAAAGCTGGGGCACTCAGGTGGAGACCTGCTGCAGGGGGTGGAGCTGCTGCAGAGGTCATCTGTGGAGCAACATGGAGCAGGAAAGGTCGGGTCAGAGCCCCCACACAGAACCCCCTCTGAGGATATGTCTAGTGGAGCCAGGATGGCAGGACTACCACCAGGAGCCAAAACTGTGGACAGTTGGCAGCATGCAGCACTGGCCTGGAAAAGCCACAGGCACCATGCAGCTCAATGGTCTGCACTTGGCAGAGCTGTAGGAACAAGGTTGACCAACGCTTTAGGGGTCCAGGTGCCCCAGTGAGCTTAACGTTTGCCCTGTTTGGGTTTTGGATTTGTTTGGGGACTGTTTTTCCTTTCGATTTCTCCCTTCTGGAATGGGAATGTGTACCTAATGTTTGTCCCACTGTATCATGGAAGTAGATAAACTTGTTTTTTGACTCTTTACAATCCACAGCTGAAAGGACTTTTGCTTTTGGTCTCAGAGGTGACTTTGAACTTTTAAGTTGGTGCTGCAACAAGCTAAAGATTTTTGGGACTGGGATGGAATGTATAGTATGTACACTTCAGAGTTATTTATCCTAACTAAGGGAACATCGCAGAAGATTCTGAATGTGTAGATTGTACAGCAAAGTCCCTGAAGGGGTACATTATTGGGAAAATAGAAGAGTTTGGTGATGGCCCTTGCCTTGGGTCCAGTTGGGTGTGGTTTTAGAACATCGTTTGTAAGCAAATTGTGTGTGGGGGGGGGTGGAGTTACTGTGCATACGCGCCAATGTATCTTTTTAGTTTTGTTGCTATTCTTGTGTTCTTCCGTGGCAGGGGAGAGAGAGAGTTTTAGTGAAGCAGGCGAGAAGGCGTCTGCCTCAGGCATCCACCCAGCATAGCCACGCTTTTCCAACCTACGGCTTCCAAGGACCCTTGGGCAGGTTACCTAGCTCACAGACCTGCATGAAGGGGTCTGGTGATCCAGTCTGGCATGTGAAGGGTTTGTGACCCAGTCTGTGAATGGGCTTGAGGGGTGTGGGAGCTCCAGACCCAGCCCTAGCTCAACAATCGGCCCAGTCAGCAGGATTACCAGCAGGTAAGAGAGCCCCAGAACTGGCGACATGGGCAGAAGTCCGACATTAGCCAGAGTGCTACAATTGGCATCATCAACAAGATTAAGAGCTCCACAGGGATACATACATCGTTTGTTAAACTATAAAGAAAAACAAGGAAATATTTGTTATACAAGTCACAATGGTGGTTAGGAGGAAGATGCAATCCTTAGGGATACGTAGGTTTCTTCAAGTTTGATAGCGCTCTAACTCCTAACGTGGGAAAAGTATATTGTGTTCTTTTTTAAATGTTTATTTTTAAAATTTTTATAAATAGGATTTATAAACTCTGAAATGTATGTTTTAGAGTAAAAAGTTTAAAAATATTTTTTTAAAAAAGAAAAGATATACGAAGCTTTGTATTTGTGTATGTGAAAAATGCACAGAAGAGGCATGATATATTTATTTTTTAACCATTCCAGTGAAGAGACTGCAAAGACACACACTAAAATGTTCTTAGTACTTGTCTTCAGAATAGACGCACTTCTTTCTTTATATACATCTTTCTGTGCTTTCCAAATTACCCTTAGCGATCATATTATTTTAGAATCTGAAAGGAAGAGTACAAACCTTGTTCTTGCTACTGCAAACTTCAGGTGCAATTCAAAGTAAACGCAAGGGAGGGGCGTGTGGCCCGCGCGGTGGGGGGCGGGGCCACGTGGAATGGGGCGTTTCAAATCTGGACGCCCCACGAGCACACAGAACAGCGTGGCCTTGGATTGGGACGTTTGGAGCTGGCGTGGGTAGACTCTGCCGCTGGGAGGAGCCCAGAGCTTCGCCTCGTCCCCCGCCAGGCTGAGCCATGACTGCAAAGGTAGGAGAATCAGGTCTGCAAAGTCTAACTTCGGTTCACGGGCTCGGTGGGAAGGCAGGGACATGACTCCCAAGGGGGGAAGCTCGATTAAGTTGGGGAAACAGGAGCGCCTTTCTTTTATCCCACCCGGGGAATGAGGGAATGAGGACCGTTGTGTATGATGACTAATGAGTAGCCAGGAAATCGTCGGCTGGAGGCAGTTAGAAGGCGGGGAGTTCCAAAGTGGTTCCCTGTCTGCTACATGGGCACACCCATCCCATATCCCACTTTGATAAGAAAGGAAAGGCTAAGATGCTGCTTGGTTTCCGAGTAACAGATTTTTTTGTTTTTGTTTTGTTTTATGCTAACTTGTATTTCCTAGTAAAGTATATGATTTGAGGACTTCTGGTCAAGTGAGAGATGACGACTATTTCAGAGTTCAGATTTTATTTGTCATTTGCCATATGGGCTGTTGTCTCCTTAAGATATTACTGTGGATTTAAGACGTTAAGTGTCACGCGGTAGGGTTTTAGGGAGAGAGACAATCTGAGTTCTCGCTTTCTAAGACATAAATCATTTCATCATCTTTGTATCCTAATGTCATGGCTGGCATAGGATGTGTGCTCTGAAATGTTCGGTGTAAGAATGACTGACAAAATGAATATCTTTCACAGGGAGCCTGCCATTAAAAGGTGGTTCAACATGAGCAATGGAAAACTCCTGTCAAGCATTGTTTAAAATTTGCATTTTATATTCCTTACCCATAAAACATTTATAGGCATCATCAGGGATCTCTGTTTTTGAAACACCAGGGAAGAGTTCGCCATTGTTAGTAAGATACTAGTTTGAAATAAATGAAAACTTATTTTGTATTGATAAATATTTTTGTTTAACCTCTTATTATTAAATTTAATATACTAACAATATTGTTATACACACCAAGGGGCTTAAAATCTTTCAGATTTTACCAATGAGACCTTGGATGCTCTCTTTTAAGTACTATTGCAGTCTGGACGGACTGTTTTCTTCCAAATGGAAAAGTAACTTAAATATTTTACGGATTTTTGTTCATGTGTGATAAAGGTTCGGGAATTTTTGTAATGGGAAAGGTAAATAAAGATAGAGAAAAAGAATGCGCTGGAAGCAAGAGATCGGCCAGAGCACTTCAAACTGCCTAATTCTGTTCACAGCCTGTAGCTTTCTTCATTGTCCTGATTTGGGAAGAAATACAGTATTGATTCTGATATGAGAGAGAGGTATACAACTGGAAGCAATACTGTTTTGTAGCATCTCAGAAACGTTTAAAATTTTTAGATCTTTTCTGAAAGTGCATAGAGCCAACCTAAATTGGTGAGTTGCCATGGTGTGTAACACAAACACATAATCAAGATCGGAGGGAGATTTTTTTGTTCCCCAAGTGGACTTCACTGAAGTATGTGTTCAACGTCATTCAGTATTACTCATCTGTGTTATTATAACTAAATGGCTAAAATTTTCAGCCTGATCATTTTAAAATATATTTCCAAAGAGAATTTTATAATCCTTTTAGGAAAAAGGCCTTTTTTTTTTCTTTGCCACAGTTAAGAATGGAAAAGAACTACTTGTAACAGAAACAGCCATAAGTTTAAGTTGTTCATCTGAGCAGTATAACCAGCACATTGGAAATAGATTATAACTTAAAAGAAAACAACAAATAAGCATGAATCATAAGATAACCACATCCCTCTACATAGAATTTGGCTGCAAATTATTTCCTTTTTTTTTTTTTTTTCTTTTATGCTACACATCGGTTCAAAACAGATGAATAGATACCCCAACAATGGTAGGCCATGTTAACAAAAGTGATGCAAATACCATATGCTCCATGGTTTTACATCCTTTTACATCAGGGAGCCTGGAATATTCTCTCTCTAGTACAGATTATATTGAGTCATCTTCTTGGAAAGTAACATTCAAGTTGTAACATTTTGCACCCATGAAGAGCCTTGCTGAATTTTTTCAGGGATGTTATAAAATAAAATATTATGGCAGTCTACCATAAAGATCGCCAAAATAGAGACTGTAACTTATCATAGCACTGGCTAACTTTCAAGATATACACAATAAGTGAGCATGAGCCATCTGTCTGATAGAAAGAGCATTTTCCTAATTATCTAATTTTTAAAAATTGCTGAGCAATAATAACAGCAATAATAAAAATGATAATTATGATAGAATAATAGTTAACATTTATTGAGCACTTACTATTATCAAGCAACCTTTCTCTATTACTCTTCTGAATAACTACATGAGGCAGATCATTAATCCCATTTTGTAAATGAGGAAACTGAGAACCCAGTTGCTATGACTGATATCAGTATCATTCCAAATCTCTATATGATAGGAAAATTATTGGAATGTAACCTGAGGGTAAAGATTCAGCTGTACCTCTACATTTTAGAAAGGCTTCAGGGGTAAATTTATTTACATATTATATGATGAGACGTGTCTATATACACCTATGTACATTAATTATGAAATGTGTAGGATTTATGTATTTGAACCATAACATTTCGTAATTTGGGCAACTTCAAAAGGTAATTGAGCTGATTTGACACAGCATAAGTGTTAGAATGTGTCCCGTTAACCTTAATGAGTAGAAACTGAAGCTGAAGTCACACTGTAATCTAGAATTGCATGATAAGTGAAAAATTGATGTGATTTTGAGTAGACCATTTATTTAAAAGAAAATGCCAGAAAGACTAGTATTATAATCACTGAATAGAAATCAAAGCTCTTGGTTTCAATTCCTTTTCATAGATGAATTAGTTCTATCTTGCTATTTATTTTAGATTTACTTCAATAAGTTGCACATGTGCCTTTCAAGAGTAAGCATAAGTATATGAAATCAAAATTAAGAAAGATAAAATTCCCTTCTGCGGAGGAAGAAAATAGTATGTAACTATTTGAGCTGATGTTTTTAAAAATGTGTTTGAAAATATAGACTTGAAAATATTGGCCTTGTTTTTCTTCATGTACCTTTAACTTATTACTTGTTAGGATGATAGCTCCACATGTTGGTTTAAAAGTTGGCACTCAACCTGGGTCTGTATTTCTCTGCTAGAATAACTTTCCTTAGGAAATTCCGCAGTGTGGGTGTTCATCTGTTTTTCCATGCATGAATGCTTCAGTGCTCTCCCACCAGTTCTCACTTAAATCCTGTTAGCCAGTATAACTCAAGCAGAAGAATTCAATGCTGTCTTGAAAGATCACCTAAGTTACAGCTTGAGAAGACATTGTATTGTCACCCCCCCTTCCAAAAAAAAAAAAGTGTTCATTAAACTTGTTAAAAATCAGCTCAATTTTGTTAACTTGAAGGTGTAAGGAGCAAAACTAGGACATGTTAACCACTTCACATCCCTGTTGAACAGACAGTTGGAAACCTAAGTTTACATTTTAGAAGAAAAAAAAAAAGAATTGTAATAGTCCCATGGGCTCCATAGTCTCATCATATATTCCCAAACCTAATAAATATTAGTCTCTACTTTAGGAAGATGGATGGGTGTGTGTGTGTGTGTGTTGGGAAAACATAGGAAAATGGTCAGGGCCCCTCAGATGTTCAGAATCTTGCGGAGCATTTGACGTAAATATGCACGTGTGCCTAAGTGTTCCTTGGCTATTGACAAACGAAATTGAGCATGTGTACCCAGGTGTTCCTGCGTTATGGACTTAAGTATAAAGGACAAGCGGCTGTGATCCATGGCCCTCTGCCCTGGGGAGGCCTCTGGGGAGGCCGCTACTGCTGCTGGAGGCTGCTGTAAGCGCTGCTGCTGCTGCTGCAGACTTAGCTCTTGTCATCTGCCAATGGCTCCTGGGATCTTTCCTAATTACCTAGTGTGGACCTGCATGTGAGGGGTCTGGTGACCCAGCCTGCGTGTGCAAGGTTTGTGACCCAGTCTGTACAATGGGTTTGAAGGGTCTGAGCCCTAGCCCTGACAATACAAATGGAAACTTAGTGTAACTAAGATAATGAAATGCTTTGGGGGGGGGTGTGTGTGTGTGTGTGTGTGTGTGTGTGTGTGTGTGTGTGTGTGTGTGTGTGTGTGTGTGTGTGTGTGTGTGTGTGTGTGTGTGTGTGTGTGTGTGTGTGTGTGTGTGTGTGTGTGTGTGTGTGTGTGTTGAGAGCCCATGATAATAGAGAAATAAGCACACAGGAGGCATCTAAATCTTAAGTATTGGGGGAAAGGCTTAATTAAAGGCTCTGAAAGTTAAGATCATTCAGTTAATTTTCTTGTTTTTCGTATTCAGTAATGTAGTTAACAGTAATGGGAGCATCATGTTAAAGACAAGGGTCATTAACAGATTGAGAGGAAAGACCTTATATACTTTAAAATTGACACCATTATGAACTTAAACATTTCAACCCAACAGACTATGTACAGAATGCCTTCAAGATGTTGCCTACATTCGTTGGCCAATTTCATGATTGTAGAAAAGAAAGGAAGTTCTGTAGTATATGGAAGCTTATCTTCTCATGCCTTGCCATTTCTTCTTGCATTTTCCTCCCATAGACCCCCCACCATCCATGGGCCTTCATGTTGCTCTGCCAGTCTGTTGTCACAGAATTTGTTCTACCAGTACCTATACTAAACAGAGCATCTGGCTTTGTTCTTATTTTTCAATGGCAGGTGACCACTTACTTTATTTTATTTATTTATTTTCCACATATCTCTTGGCCTCCTTAGTTCTCAGTATTTTTTGCATTCTCACAGATCTTTCATACCTCCCAATTAATATAACAGTTGCAGGGAGGTTGGGTCATAACAGAACAAGCACAGAGGATTTTTTCCTTCCCCACGATGACTAAATTTTAAAATTATAACAATGAAATCAAGCAGATTCTGCATGTCCAGTGTGTTTGTCCAGGCTTTTGGAGACTTCAGGAATATAGTCAAGAAATCTCGTTCACTCTCTACCCATCACACACACAGTCTGATAATTTCCAAGCCACTCACACAAACTGCATTTCATTTGTTTTGTGTAGTTTTTCCCTCCTGGAGAGTTTTGAAGAAAAACACCTCCCGACTATCAAATTCTTACCCTGCCTTCCATTCTCAGACAATGTGGAGATTGTTGGTAGGAGAATAGGGGACATGTGTTTAGGGAAGACGTGCCTTGGGTAAACTCAGAATCTTTGATTTGTGAAATTTCAAGCTGTCCTGACCTGTAATTTTGTTACTGTAAACATTTTATTAATGCATAATGTGCATTTAGTAAAATACACAAATTTTAAGTGTATAGTTCAGTAATTTTTTTTGGATCGGGTGAACACATTGGTATAACCAGCTCTTGAATCCAGAAATGGTGGTACCAGTAATCCCAGGAGCACCCGCCTGCCCCATTCCACTTACTACTCACCCTCTCAGGGTAACCGCTATTCTGACTTCTAACACCACAGATAAGTTTGCCTGCCTTTGATCTTTATTTAAATGAATCATACAATATATGTTCTTTTGCATCTGGCTACTTTAACTCAACATTTTATTTGTGAGATTCTTCCATACGGATGCTTGTAGTTGTAGTTTATTTCTTCATACTGCTATATAATATTTTTCTATTGTAAGATATACTATAATTTATTTATCTTTTCTACTGTTGATGAATATTTGGAATATTTTCAGTGTTTTGTTATTATCAATAGTGCTACTATGAACATTCTTGTCCATGTATTTTGTTGAACACATGTATGCATTTCTGATAGCATGTAAGGAAAAAAATTGCCCAGACAAGGGTAAGGGAGAAAGTAGATTCTGCCAAACAGTTTTCCAAAGTAGTTGTACCAATTTACATTCACATCTACAGAGTGTAAGAGTTCCAGTTATGCAGTATACTTGCTAATACTCAGTGTTGTCTGACTTTTTAATTTCAGTCATTTTGGTGGATTTGTTGTGGTATCAACCTATAGTTTCAATTTGCAGTCCCTTGATGACTAACGAAGTGATAACCTTTTTGTGAGTTTTCTGGACATTTGAAGATCCTCTTTTGTGACATGTCTATTAAAATTTTGGGCCCATTTCTCTACTGAGTCATCTTCCTTTTTCATATTGGTTTATAGAAGTCCTTTATATATTCTGGATATGAGTCCATGTCAAATATATGTATTACAGATATTTTCTCCCATTCTTTGAATTGCCTTCTTATTTTTTAATGGTATGTTTTGCTGAACGAGTCGTTACTTATTATAAAACCCAATTTATTATTTTTGTTTCCTGTTTACAAAATATTTGCCTACACTAATCATAAAAATATTATTTTCTTCTAAAAGCACTAATGATTTTTTTTATTTAGTTTTGCTGTGCTTTTGGAATTGATTTTTATGTGTGTGTATTTTATAAAATGGATTCCATAATTATGTTTTTTAATTTCACTTAGCCCAGCACCATTTGTTAAAAAGACCATAATTCTCTCCATTGTATGGCAGGTTCATATTTGTCATAAATTAAATGACCATAAATTATGTGTCAGTTTATTTTTGGACTTTTTTATGTTTGGGTAGTCTAATTGTTTATCCTTGCATAAAGACTCTGCTGCCTTAATTACAATAGCTTTATTTATAATAATTCTCAATATCTGGCTATTTAAGTCCTCCAGCTCTGTTCTTCTTCAAGATTAACATGGCGATTCTTGGCCCTTTGTATTTCCATATAAAATGTGAAATTTACTGTGGCTTTACTTATGAGTGGTCAATTTTCATAAAGATTTCAGGTGGACTTGAAAAGAATGTAGATTCTGATGTTTTTTGGTACAGGATTCTACATATATTAATTAGATCAAATTTGTGATGTGTTGCACAGAGAATTTACATTCTTAAAGGGTTTTCTTATCCTTTTTTCTTTCCTTCTTTCTTTTTTTTTTCTGATCTGAAATTCCATTAGCTATTGACAAAGGTGTGTTAAATTTTCTAACTATGGTCGAATTTGGTATATATATGAAAAAATAGTGAATCTTGACTCCTACCTACCTCACAATACAAACAAAATTCAATTCTAGATAGACTGGAGTTCTGCATGTGAAAAGTACAACAATAAAGGGCTTAGAATAAAACATAGGGGAGTACATTTATGACACTCAGTAGGCAAAGATTTCTTAAACAGCACATGGAAAGCACTAGCCAATTCTTAAAAAAATAAATAATCGTACGATTTTAAAATTTAAAACTCCTATTTATCAAGGTACTATTATAGAAATGAAAAGACAACCCACACAGTGGGGGATGGTATTTGCAAGACATTTATCTGAAAAGAGACTCACATGCAAAACACTTCAAGAACTTTTACAAGATGATAAATATTGACAAAAGACTTGACCAGATACTTTACAAAAGAAGATATCCAAATGACCAATACACATATGAAAAGGTGTTCAGCTTCATTAATCTACAGAGTGCAAATTAAAATGATAATAAAATAACACTGCAATCCCACACGCAAAAAAATTCCCACTATGACTAAAAATTTCTCAATTTCTCCTTTTATTTGCCAACTTTTGCTCTTGTATTTTAAAGCCATGTTATTGAGTGACTACAGATTCAAATGTGCTATCTTCTCCTTGTATAGTCTCCTTTTCATTATACCTTTTCTGTATCTTTTAAGGTACAGTCAGAAAACCAAGGCTAGGGGCCGACCCTGTGGCTCACTCTGGAGAGTGCGGCGCTGGGAGTGCAGCGGCGCTGGGAGCGCCGAGGCCGCAGGTCGGATTAGGGATGGCCGGTGCACTCACTGGCTGAGCGCAGTGCGGGCGACACCACGCCAAGGGTTGCGATCCCCTTACCGGTCACAAAAAAAAAAAAAGAAAAGAAAAGAAAGAAAACCCAGGCTAGACTAAACAGATTTAACAACAAGGAATTGTTAACTGGATAAATGTGATTAACTACTGAAATGAGTAGAAAGAGGACTGGAATGATTATGGAGGCTGAACCTGCAGCATCCTTAGGAATAAAGGAACATGAACAGGAAGTGACTTGGAACCTCACAGGAGAGGTTAAGATTCAGACCTCTGAGGAGCGGGCATGGCAGCCACAGGAACTCACAGGATGGGGTCCACTTGTCTCAGAACTGGGAAAACAGCATGGCAAAACAGCATGGCTGTGGTGATGAAGAAGCTTGACAAAAGGACACCCCTGCTGAAATGTGAGGGTTACCACTGCAGCGGTAAACACTGCCTGGATCCCTACAAACCAGTGCGCTCACTGCTGGTGGAAACAGAACATCAGAAGGAAAAGTCCTTTCTTCCTCTTCCAGCCTTTCAGTGTTTCTCCCTTCCCCTCTGTTGGTAGAACCTAACTTCCAACCAGCCCGAAAAATAAGAATGTAGTCTGCAGAGTGCAGTTCCAGTATCACAATACAGGGTGAAGGGTGGGTTTAGAGCTGAGAGACAGTAAATTGATAACTGGCACACCTTCTTTATTTGTAATAATGCTTCTTGCCATACGGTCTGTTTATCTTAGTTGATGGTTGCATACTATATCTTTCTGCATTGTTTTATTTTCAACTTTTCTGTGTCGTTATATTTAAGGTGTATATCTCCTAAGCAGAATATAGTTGGCGTTTGTGTTTTTTTTCCAGTGTGACAATCTTAGACTTCTAATTGAAATAGTTAATACTCTTCAATCTAAAGTGACTGCTGCTATATTTTGGTTTATGTCTACCATATTGTTATCTGTTTTTTATTTTATCCCTTTTTTATTAAAAAATATTTAATTTTTTGCTATATTAGTTTGTTAGTACATATTCTTTTATTATTCTTCAATTTTTACCCTAGAAATTATAATATATATCCTTGACAAATTATAACCTAATACACATGATTATTTTAACCAAATCCCTAATAATTTTAGTACATTCGAATACTTTAACTCTGTTTACTCTCTCTCATCTTTTGTATCACGGTTGTCATTCTTTTTAATTCTACATACATTTTAAACCCTGTAGAGACACTTATACTATTGTTCTATACAGTCAATTGACAGTCAGTCAATATTCATTTCTATGCTTCTATATTTTCGCATATTTTAGTATTACTTTTTATTTCCTCCCACAATTCTCTCTTGCTTCTGCTTCACTCTCACTCTGTGATCCTTCTGAGGCTCCAACTACACTTTTGTTAGGCCTTTTCACTGTGTTTCACGTGTCTCTAAAGGTTTTTTTTCTCCCCTTATTTTATTTCTCTGCTTACGTTTAGATATTTTCACTGATTATTTTTCGAGTTTACTAACTCTGCCTTCTGGTCTGTTGTTTAACCCATCTAGTCAGTTAATTTTGGATAGTATATTTCTCATTTCTAGGAATTTTATTTTATTTATTTTTTTTAATAGATTCCAGTGCTCTTGTAAAATTCTTTATCATCTCTCCCTCTCTTGTCTTGAATATATTAGAGTTCTCTTAAATTGTTTAGCTAATTCCAATATCTTGATCACCTATGGGTGTGTTACTACTATCTACCTTTTCTTTTGGTTTTTGATTATATTATCTTGAAAGGTTTTTGCATATTTAATGTCTATTAAATGTTGCATATTATGTATAAAAAATTGTAGAGAATCCATATAATATATCTTTCCCTATAATGGATTTCTTTCTCTTCACTGGGCGGATAACATGGTAGTTCATCTTAATTGAATCATTGAATCAGGGACTGTTCCTTGCTGAGGCTGAGTAGTAGCCCTGTAAAGAATCTCCCTCTCCTTCACCCTGGTTCTCAAGAGTTTCAGGTGAAAGTCTGGTGTTTCTCCAAGGCTCTTCTTCCTGTGGGTCTTCTCTCACAAGACTGCCAAAGCTTTACGTTGCTTTTCAGAGGCTTTCCCATATAGCCCCAGAAATTGCCATTTTTTCTGAGTGACAAAACATCTCTGTGCTTGAGGCCCCCTAGATATCTACCCAAATCTGAGCTGATTTCAACATCACCCAGTGGTGCGCCTCCCTCAGTGAAATGCTGAGACATCAGCCTCCTCCCCATGCCTGGAATTGGTGAATGCACCCAGAATAAACATAGCTGTAAAAGTTAGCTCACTTTGAAGAGTTATACCCTCTCCGTTTCTCATTGCCTCCCAGCTCTCCAGTACACTAATTTGGTATTTTATCCTGCTTTTCTATTTGTTCTCTATAGAAGTTCCAATCTGTTACTCTACCCCCCTCATAAGCAGAAGTCTAACATGTAACAGAGTATTTTGAATGACATATTTTGTCAAGTTCAGATTGTCAAAATAGTAATTTTAAAAGTATGGCTTTATTTTAAAGTTTGGCACACATCTAAACTTTTATTCCAAGCAGTTCCTCGACTTCATGGTTCTCTTTTGCTGAGATCAAGTGGGAAAATATTAGCAGATGAATAATATACAATTAGCTCTCAAACATTTCTCAACTCCACAAACCTGTAAATATTAAATATAATGGGAACATGATTGAGAAAGTAGAAAATATATTGCTGAAGTATTTTGCTATCTCCTCTGTCTTAATTCCAAAGCTAATTTCTTCCACAGATTAAATGCACGTCCATAAAATAAAATCATTACTTGTACTAGAAAAAGACTCAGAAAAAAATCTTCAAATAGCAGGACTAAAAAACTATGCAAGTAGGAAATTAAATTATTATTTTTCTTTACCCAAGACAATTATATACAAGTTTCCAAATAGTTCTGTTTGAAAGCACTTCATAATTTATTAGTTTTAGTAAAATATCAAACCAAAAATCTGGCAAAAAATCAGATGAATCCTACTTTTGGCTCAGCTGTTTCTGATGTAAAATGGCTTGGCATGCATATATAAGCAGATAAATAGATGCTTTTTTGATTCTTCTCTCTCTCTCCCCCAGGTTCTGTGATGAGTGCCATTCAACATTGTGCCATTCATTCTCAGACAAATCATATAGAAAATTTTATCCAACAGTATCTCAAGTGTTAAAAAGTGATCTTTTATTTTTCAACTTCTAAGGAAAAGGACTGTTTGGGGGTAAAGTTCAAATGCGCTGTAAACATATTGTTATGTCGTTATGTTAGGGAAGTTTTATTATACAGCATGTTGAGAGATTATTATGGAATTTCTCTGTGCACTTTCTACTTGTCTCCATCCACTCCAAAAGATAGTTTACAGTGATTTATAATGATCTCAGATGAAAATAAATATCCAGTTCAGCCTCAGTGGAAAATAATTTAGCAGTCTCTTCTTCATGCCTCAGGTTTTATTGTGAGTTAAGAGTAGCAAATATTAATTATTCAATCATTACCCATGGTGTATGCATTTCAATGGATCATGCATTATTTGGTTGGATATGTATGATAACACTGGAAATTAGATAAGCTATCACTGTCTGTGATGGGTGTTTCCTTATTTTACAGACTGCTCCTCCAGACACAAAATACTCAGGGAACAAATGTTTTGATTCAATTTTTATGTAAATACTAATTGCCAACTTGTTAAAATTTAGGAGAAAAAAATAATATGTGTGTTTAAACAGAGTTTCACAATATAAAGCAAAGAACCAATAATTAAACATTATTAGTATGTTTAATGTATAAATATTATACATAAATGTATATTTGTACACTAAATGTATAAAAATTTGTACATGACATAGTATGTATACTATATTTAACACCACAATAGCTGCCTTTGTAGATAACTTATTACATGCCAGATGATGCATTAGTTCTCAACATATGTTATTTTGTTAATCCTTCAATCATCTCAATTAGGAATGAGTTAATATTCACATTTTTTTGGATGAGGAAACCAAGATTTATCTAATTTAAATAAATTGCCAAATGTTTCTTCAGCAAAGAAGAGACAGAGTTAGGATTTGAACTCATATCTCTCTAAGTCTATAATTCATGCCCTCTCCTCTCTGCTACTTCAATTCTTAAGCATGGAGCACCCTTCTAGGAAAAATGGATAGTGTCTCTATCTGTCACTGTCAAGCACAGTCCATTTTATTCATCTTTGTAATCCCTCAGGAATTAGCCCAGTATTTTCTACCTAGTAGTAACTCAACAAGTGTTTGACTAAATGGATGAATAAATGTCTACGAATAATTCTTCTTTATAAACTTATTTTTTGAAAAGGTAGACATAATTAGACTATAAAGTGTTTCTTTAGCATCAACAGCTAATGTGGTCTCTGTCTTCCTGGCGGGCTGCCTCATCAGTGTCAACCCGGGTACCAGTCTTGCCCTAGCAAAATAAAGCATAGGAGTGCATGAGCCCGGGGCCAGCGTGATCATCAGACCACCTACATCAGAATCCCCGGGAGTAGACTAACGTGAATGTGCTTTGGTCACCAGAAAAGTAGCATTACTGAAAAATATTTGGGAGGAAAATTTGCTCTAGCGTTTAATATTCCAAAAAAGCAAGAAAGTCATTATCATGAGAATATCTGAATCTTGTTGACTATTTTAAAAATTTGTTTTATATTTTGGTAATTTTTTTTACATATTCTTTTAATTTCAAGTGATAGATTGGAGTGGGAGTCAGGAGGTCGAGCATATACTGTAACTACTTGAATGCTTTGGACCTCTGGTTTTACCAGTACAGCCCATCTCTGCTTACTAAACATGCGGATTCCTATACATCCCTTAGATCTACTGAATCAAAATCTGTGAGGCCTGGAACCTAAGAGGCCTCGGGGGATTCTGATGCATATGACAGTAGGATCTCCCACTAAAACATGAACTCCTTTAGGGTAGAGTCATCCCAGTGCTGACACAGGTTGCAACACAGTGTAGTTGCTTAGTAAATCATAAATAAATGATTGAATGAATTGGTGAGTTCTTAAGAAAAGGTGGATGTTTAAAGTCACCGCTTTATGCCATGAATTTTTGCTTCTAACTATTGAGGACAGTACATTTTTAACAGATAAGTTTTGCTTCACTTTAAAATAATGCGAGTGTGATGGAAACCTAAAATCAGAACCTATAAACCAAATTTCTACCATTACCACTAAATAAGGATGTGCCCTCTCTGGTCCTCATCTCTAAAATTAAGGAATTGGAGTAGATAGACCTTTGATTTCCTTCCAATGCCGAAAGTTCATTTCTTATACTTAAAAATAGTTGTTTTGAAATAATGCAGTGACTATTATTTAAATGTTTTACTATACTTTTACTTAATTTGTGTTTCCTGAAAGCACAGGTTTTACTTTTAAAAAAAGTGAGAATACATAAAGTTGAGAAACGACAAGGTATGGCAGAAAAAGACAGCCTAAACATGTTTTTAACAGGTACTTTAGTAGTGACCAGCCCTCTGCCTGAGCAATCTAATGATATTGTGAGCTGGGAAAGGAAAATCACCATTTTACAATCAGAGTTTAGATTGGTTCAGGCAAGAATCATCAGGGATGCTAAATTGAGGTAGGAAAATCTGATGAGGAAGCAGGATAATTGCACGGTCTCAAAGTGTCTCCCCACAGGCTGCGTATAAGTTATAAATGTATATATAAGTATGTGAATGTCTATACATGTCTGCACACATGCACGTTAGGGAGAGAATTATAAATGTGGGCAAAATGTTTAAAATTGTTAAATATGGGTAAAGGGCAATTTTGAGTTCTTGATATTATTCTTACAACTTTTCTGTAAATTTAAACTTATTTCCAATAAATAGTTGGGTATTTTTTATGCACTTCCCACCTCTGGGTAAATTTAAATTTAAAACACGTTTGGGAATAATTAGAAAAGTGATTTACAAGGTAGGTCAAAAATAAGAAATCTTCATGGTTACCATTCTTTAATTTTGTGAATCTCTGCAGCCAAAGCACTGAACTGTCCAATATATGTTTCTTCATTGGGAAGGGCAATTTTGATAGCCATTTACTTTTGTATATTGTGGTGAGAGGCAGGGGAGTGAGGTCGAGAGAATTCAGAGAGCTGAAAGATATGATTGTAAGTACTGATTTACTGTGTGACCATGAGCAAGTCATTTCACCTGCCTGAGACACCATTTCTTCATCTGCAAAATAAAGAGTATGTCTGAGAGCTTCTCCATCTCTACCTTCAGCAATTCTAAGAAAGAAATAAAATGTGAAAGTATGAGAATTAAGAACTTTATCAATAGAATAAAAGAGCTGACCAAGGTCAAAGAAAAAAAATATTTTCTTTACACGTCTGTATGCTCTCAGCCTTTTAAATAAATAGAAACTCAGATCACTTTTATGGAAGGAAAAAGAAGTGTTTGCAAAGAAACAGAACAAGATTTGAATTTTCTCTCAGGATGCTCATGAATTTGGCAAGCTGATTGCATTTATGTTTCTAGAAGAAATGTAGCCAAAGGTCTCTGAAGTGCACTGAAACATTACTTCCCCTACACTGCCACAGCAAATGAGTTATTGTTTTTACAAATTAGATTAAACATTTTAGAGTTGCATCCTCATGGACCACACTTGTAATGATAGCAAGCTGCACCATTATCACTTCTCCACAAAGGACTGATTTTTCTGGAAGTTTTGGTTCTGAATGAGCCATACTTTATGTCAACAAAGAATCAGGGAAATTATTTATTCCCTGACAAAGACTAAAGTAAAAGAGACCAGGGTAGATGCATCATAAATATTGTTGACTTAGAGTAACAAACAATAAAAATAGGGGGGAAAAAGAAAGAAAAAAAGAATCAAGATGCCCTAGTGCCTGGAGAAGCTTTCCATGGTAAAATCAATATGCAAAAGCTAGTTTAAATTTAGGTGATTCCAACTAAACTGTTGTAAAGAGGTACAACAACTACAAAAAAAAAGATAATTTTGAACTCTATTAATTGTACAATAACAGGATACAATCATCCACCTGTCCAGTCAACAAATATTGTGTACCTAATCTGTGTTGAGCACATTCTGAATATATAGCAGTGAACTAGGCATACGAGGTACAGTCTCTGACAGAGCTTATATTCTGATGGGGGAAGATAGATGTGAATGAAATATAAATAAGTTAATACCACTGTGACAAGTGGCCTGGAGGGATTTAACATAGATATGAGACTGGGGTGTACTTTAGTTCATCAGAGAATGCTTCTTTGGGAGTAGACATTTAAGGTATTATCTGAATAACAAAAAATACAGTGGAGAGAACACTCCAGTCCAACTAGTGCAGAAGTTCCAGGTGGGAATGAACTTGTTGAGTTAGCAGAACAGAACAAAAAGCCAGGTGGCTGGAACATAGTAGACAAGGGGAGAAAGACATATGGTGAGTTTTCAGAAGGTGCAGAGGCACCAGGGATTGTAGTCTGCTTTAGGTCTTATGAGCAGCATTGACAGGTTTTAAGCAAGAACAAGGTGGGATCTGATTTTTGTTTAAAAAAATGACTTGAGCTGCTGTGTATCAGGAAGCAATTGCAGTAATCTAAGCAGGAGATCATGGGGCCTGGAGGAAGGTATCAGTCATGGATATGGAATGAGGCAGACCTTTGAAAGAAAGAGTCAACAGGACCAGATGATGGATTATAGGGTGGGGTTAAGTGAAAGAAAAGAATAACTTGTAAAGTTTTGTCCTGGCCAACTGGCTGGATGGCATGTACTGGGACAGTAAAGAATGGGAGAGGAACAATTTGAGGGGATAGGAATTAAGAGGTCTATTTTGAAATTATTAATTTTGAGATGTGTATTAGACAAACCAAGTAGACCTGTCACATAGACAGTTGAGTATACAATTCTGAAGTTTTAGGAGTGTATAAGGACGAGAGTTGTGACACCTGGAGTTAAAAGCATATGATGGTATTTGAAGCTGTAAGACTGAACAAGATCAGCTAAGGAGAGAATGTAGTTGGAGAAAGGAAGGGGCTCCAGGATAGAGCTTTTGGGTGGAACAGAAGAGAAAGAGCAAACCCAGGAGACTGAGCGGTGAGTGGTGAGAACGTGTGGTGAATGAAGTAACAGGAAAATTGGAATAATATGGTGTCATAGAAGGTGAAAAGAACATGTTCTACTAAAGAGAGTGTCAGCTGTGAAGACTGCTGCTCAGAGGTCTGGCAGATATGAGCCTAAGTGTGGCCATTGGATTTGGCAATATAAAAGTCAAGGGAGTTTCTCTGTTTGTTTGTTTGTCTTAAAAAAGGGTTGCTAGATCAGCATGTATATCAACAGGATTAATCCAATAGCAAGCAAATAAGTGATATGGAAAGGGAACTATTGCAGGAGCAAAATTGTTGAGAGGGTGGAGAGAGAGTGTTACAGGACAGACTGCTTAGAAACCAAGCATCACTTAGAGGGTTGGAGAACTCAAAGATTTATTATACCTGCGGGCCCAGAGGAGTTCACACTCCAAAGTCTGAGCCCCAACTCCAGGCTTGCAAAGAGGTTATATTCTTTCAGGGTTTTAGGTTTTGATTTCTCAGAATCCATACAGCGCAGTGGGGGCTAAACTGATACAGAAGGTGGTCAGTGTTACAAAAGCAAAACAAAAAGCAAAAATACAGGTGCAAAACCAAAAACAGAAGTACAGGTACAGGTTTAATTTTTTCTGGGCTTGTCCATATCATTCTCCCCTTTGATGCTCTCTTCTAATTCTTTAAGTGAGCATCATACTCAGGCTCTTTTTGCCACCAATAGCGGTATGGGGTAGTGGTGACAATCAGGGGCACATGGGGGCGTCACTGCGGAAGCCAGGGCATGGGTCAGGAGTTGTAATGGGGCCCATCATTGGGTGGTCCCAAATGGATCCTATCTGGGGACTTTCTAGTTAAGACCTGCAAGGGAAAGAAATAATCTGGTACACACAGCAGAAAATTAAAACAAAGTCAAAGATTGCCAGTCCCACAAAAACACAGCCCAACAAATCCTGCAGGGGTCACCCCCTCATCAGAGATCCTCAAGCTTCAGCCATGCGTTGACTGGTCAGCTTCTGGAGTGACCAGGGCAAGGCTGTTATTTGGTTACCTCTGGAGTCGGACCTGAGCAGTTCGTGGGGTCAGTCTTTGTGGTCTAGGGCATTGTGTCATCTGGTGTGGCTGCCTTTTTGACCCACATGTGGTGGATCCAGGGCACGAGACCTGCAGCTTTAATAGCTGTGGGAGTAGTTAGAACAACCATGTGGGGCCTGTCCAGACAGGCTGGAGAGGCCTCTTTTTTCCAATCTTTGACCTAGACCATATCCCCAGGCTGATGGGGGTGTGTCCAGTTCCCTAAAGGGATAGGGGCCTGCTCTAGTACTTCCCTTGTGAGTTTTTCCTAGAGCTTGCAATTGTTGGCAATACCCTAGTTCCCCTAGTTGTTGGTGGTTTCCCTTTAGTTTGGCTACAATTGGGGGTGGCCTCCCATACATGATTTCACAGAGGGAATACCCCAAAGACCCTGGCATGCATTGGGCCTGGAGTAAGGCTACAGGTAGCATGTCTACACAAGGCAGCTTTGTTTCCTGGCATAGCTTAGCTAGAGTGGTCTTGAGGGTCCAATTCATGTGCTCAACTTTCCCTGAGCTTTGTGGCCTATATGCCGCATGGAGTTACCTGATTCCTAGTGTCTTGGTCAAAGTCTGAACAATTTCTGACATAAAGGCTGGCCCATTGTCAGATCCTATATTTAGTGGCAGCCTGTGCCTTGGTATGACTTCCTTTAGGAGGGCCCTGGCTACTTCCTGTGCCTGTTTGGTACAGGTTGGCAGAGCCTCGACCCATCCGGTGAAGGAGCAGATTCCTCTGGTGCAGTCCTGGTTGTTTGTATGCCTGGAGGCCGCTTGGGTTTTTGTCTGGCCTTGTTCCGGGTGCATGTTGGACATTGGTAACTGATCTGGGCACACAGTGAAGAGAGTCAGGTTATAAAGTAGTATCTGCTGGGGAACCAGAAATCTCTGATCAGGGAGCTTCCACTATCCATCCTCGGTCTTTCTTCCTCCTTTGCTAGCTGCCCATTGAGTTTCTTCCTTTGTGTACCTCAGGTGTTGCGTTGTTTCTGGTACCAAGATGATTTTGGCAGCATCGTCCAAGTCCACAGCAGGCTCTGTTTGGGTGGCTGCTCTCTTGGCCATTTGGTCTGCCAGCCAGTTTCCATTACTGATTTTGTCAGTCCCTTTCTGGTGTCCGTTGCAGTGTATGATGGCCACTTGAGTTTGCTCCCACACTGCTTCAAGCAGTTGGATAATTTCTTCTTTGTTTTTAATCATCTTTCCCCCTGCCAACAGCAGCCCTCTTTCCTTATGTATGGCCCCATGGACATGTAAGGTGGTGAAGGCATACCTAGAATCAGAATAGATATTGACCTGTTTCCCCTTCAAGTATTGCTGACCAAGCTTGAGGCAGGGGCTTTGCCTCTATAACTTTTTCTGGCTCTTTGTTATCCTTCCTGGACTTAGCTGCTCCCATCTGTGAACAGTTCTATGTCTGGGTCAGTCAAGGGCAGGTCCATCAGATCAGGCCTGCTGGAGTATACCTCATCCATTGGTTAAACCCTTGTGGTAGCCGGGTCCATGTCAGCTGAGTCTTCCTTCCCATATGGGGAGTCTTCCCATTCAAAGGCAAATGGTGGCTGGCTCTTGGGTGCCAGCCAGAGACAGAAGAAGGTGTCTTTAAGGTTGAGACAGGTGAGCCATTTAGCCCGTGTGGGGAGTAAGCTCAAGAGCACGTTACCCCAACCATGGGAGAGAGGGTAACAGCAGCCTTATTAACCATGCGCAAGTCCTGGACCAGATAGTACTCTTTTCCGTCAGGCTTCTTGACCAGCGGTAGTGACGTGTTCCAGGGTGATGGGAACTTTACCAGGATTCCTGCCTCTTGCAAAACTGTGGATGTTTTCTTGGATTCCCAACCGGGCTTCTCTAGGCACTGGGTATAGTTTTACCCTGACTGGAGTAGCCCTGGGCTTCAAGTCAATAAGTATGGGGGCATGGCTCTTTGCCATGCCGGGGGGGGGCGGCTTTTGGCCCACATCCTAGGGAATTCTTCTAAGAGCTTTGATGGGCCTTTGCTTGTCCGCTCTTGGGTATAGAGGCACCATTCTCTCTCCTTCGGCACTGTTATGTCCATTATTAACATTCCATGGCTAGCCAGGGACAGACTTGTGGGCTTCCCAAGGGTAAAGATGATCTGGGCACCTAGTTTGTTCAATAATAGGTCTCTTCCTAATAAGGGGATTGGGGCAGTCCAGCAGGTACAGGAATTAGTGGGCAGCCAGATGTCCTCCAAGTTGGCACATCCAGGACTTGCAGAATGGTCACTCTGCTTGTGTGCCACTAGTGCCGACAATGTTTGTTCTCTTGCCTGAGAAGGTGGCAACAGGCCTGGGGACCACAGGGTGTTCTGTGCCAATATCTACCATGAATGTCATTGGTTGGTCCCCTACCATCATTTGGACCATAGGCTCCTGGGGGCCAAGGAGCAGGGAGCCCTGTCTTTCCTAGTCTGAATCTGTCCCAGCGAGGCCAATGAGATTGTAGAGAGAAGGCTCTGGGTTGTATCTCTCCCTTGTGGGGACTGGCCCATCATGGGATGACCATGGAGGCCCCCTTCTTCACAGACATTCATTTTTCCAGTCACCCATTTCCTTGCAGTAGGAACATTGATCCTGGCAGAGGGGTGGGCATCCCATCCCCCCTTTTCTGCGAGTAGGGTCGGGCCCCAAGACTGGAATTGGATTCTCAAGCACTGTGGCTAGGAGGAACACCTTATGTTTCATGCGTCTTTCAGCTTCTTTCTGGGCCTCTCAATCCCTGTTGACAAAGACTTTGTCGACCACTTGTATTAGCTGTGTGGTGTTCATTCCCATGAAGCCCTCAAGTTTTTGAAGCTTGCGGTGGATGTTGGCACTGGACTGGGACACAAAGGCTGCATTGACCATCGACTGGTTTTCAGCTATCTTGGGATGGAAGGGTATGTAGACCCGGAAAGCCTCACACAGTCTTTCATAAAATTCCACAGGGGGCTTATCCGGTTTCTGGTTCACCAGGGTAGTCCTAGACATGTTGGTTGGCTTCTTTGCACCAGCTTTTAGCCCCTAGAAGAGAGCCTCGCAGTATCATCAGAGGTTGTTTCTCCCTTCCTCATCGTTGAAATCCCAATTTGGCATGGTATCTGGGGCAGCAGTTTTAGCCCATGCCTCTGAATCCATAGTGCTGGTGGGTGCCTGCTCTTTGAGCCATTCTCTTGCTCCTACCAGGATGCACTGCCATTCTTCAGTGTTCAAGAGGGTGATAAATCGCTGGCGGCAGTCTTCCCAGGTAGGCTGATGAGTGAGAAAGATGCATTCCAGGAGATTGACAAGGGCCTGGGGCTGCTCTGAGTAGGGTGGTGTGTCATGTTTTCAGTTTAAGAGATCAGTGGCAGTGAATGGTTGATAGCAGAAAAGAGGTCACCCCAGCTGAACACTGCCATCTGGATTGACCTGTGGTGGCCCGCGGGTTTCTTGGAGGAGCATTTGGAGGGCTGGGGGTTGCTGCACAGAGCAGAGGCATCTCCTCACTGGCTTGGGACTGCTGGGGCAGGAGGAGCCAATGGCATTCGTGGAGATGATGGGACTGATGCTGGTGGATTGTCTGGCAGTGGAGGATGGTGATGAGTGGCAGGGCCTGGTGGGATCCCCTCAAGGACAGGCTTTATAGGCCATCAGTCTCAGAGCATGTGCACTGCTAGGACCTTGCGCTGTCCCTCATGCATGCCGAATCATACCCATGGGGGCATAGTTTGGGATATGGCCCTGATGGTCAGTAGGGAGAGGGTTCCCTCCGACAGCCAGCCCACATTGAAGGTGGGCCATTCAATTTGCAAAGTGTTCAGAGTATTCCAGGAGTCATCTTGACTCCATAATCCCCTGAATATCCCTTTTTGAAGTTCTTGAGCATGCAGTCTAAGACAGTGAAATGGTTGCGAAGTGGTCCCTCCCATGGCAATGAGAACGCCTGTGCCTCTCTTCACAAATACTGGTGCGTGTGGAGGGGGGGGAATTATGCCACTGTGGCCAATAGCCCAAGTAGCACTGATGTCACCGCTCCTCGAAGGCGAAGAGCTCCCACTGGGCCCTTTTTTTTAAAATTTCATTTTATTTTATTTTACTTTATTTTATTTTGTCGATATACAATGTGGCTGATTATTGCGGCCCATTACTGAAATCTCCCTCCCTCCTTCCTCTCCGTCCTCCCTCCCAACAATGTCCTTTCTATTTGCTTGTCATATAAACTTAAAGGAATTGCAATTGTTATGTCTTCTCCCCCCCCCGTTTGTGTGTGTGTGTGTGTGTGTGTGTGTGTGTGTGTATTTATTTATTTATTTTTAGCTCCCACCAATAAGTGAGAACGTGATATTTCTCTTTCTGTGCCTGACTCGTTTCACTTAATATAATTCTCTCAAGGTCCATCCATGTTGTTGCAAATGGCAGTATTTCATTCTTTTTTATAGCTGAGTAGTATTCCATTGTGTAGATATAACACAGTTTCCATATCCACTCATCTGGTGATGGACATTTGGGCTGGTTCCAACTCTTGGCTATTGTAAAGAGTGCTGCGATGAACATTGGGGAACAGGTATACCTTCGACTTGATGATTTCCATTCCTCTGGGTATATTCCCAACAGTGGGATAGCTGGGTCATACGGTAGATCTATCTGTAATTGTTTGAGGAACCTCCATACCATTTTCCATAGAGGCTGCACCATTTTGCAGTCCCACCAACAATTATGAGAGTTCCTTTTTCTCTGCAACCTCACCAGCATTTATCATTCAGAGTCTTTTGGATTTCAGCCATCCTAACTTTGGTGAGATGGTATCTCAGTGTGGTTTTGATTTGTATTTCCCGAATGCTGAGTGATGTTGAGCATTTTTTCATATGTCTGTTGGCCATTCGTATATCTTCCTTAGAGAAATGTCTACTTAGCTCTTTTGCCCACTGGGCCCTTTTGAGGAGGGGAGAGAGAAGGACCCAAGAGGCCAAGCCCTTCGGGGACTTGAGGTCTCTGGTGTGGTGTGGGGAGCAAACTGAATAGGGGTAGTGAAGCAAAAGAGAGGGGATCAAAAACCTCTTGTGAGTTAAAAAGGTTATGGGGAGGGGGTTGGGACCCGAGGATGGTGTCCCAGAGGTGAAAGGAGCAAGTTGCTTCCAGGAGGATGAGGTGGCAAAGAAGTCTCCGCAATTGGGTGCCAAGGTACACTTCACCCAGGGCCTCGAAAAAGTGCCTACTCTGTCACCTGGGGAAGCAAGGGGTCCCCACCGCCAACTTCCCATGTCGCCCTCCCTGCAGCAGTGGCGTGGATGAACAAGGGTGGGGTGCCCCTCCTCAGAGAGGAAGAGCCATTCCCTTGCGGGACTGTCAGGTCCATCTTGGCTAAGGTGTACCCTTATAAATACTGGGCCTTGTCGCAGTCCTCAGGGACTGGAATCACCCTTGTGCTGTATGATGTGACCATGGAACCACAGGTTAGAACCCACTCAGGCACTGTGGTGTAGTTGCCTTGGTGCCACAAAGATTCATTTCACACACATAGACACTCAGAGTTTAAAACATTCCTCCCCGCTTTGGGAGGTCCTGACTGAACTGGTGGTCTCCTGCAAGATGACCATGGGAGGTGATCAAGCTCACCCTTCTGCCCGGAGGCAGGCCTGAACTCAACTGGGTCTGAGTCCTGGGACCTTACCTGATCCTGATGTTCTTGGGTGTGAGTTAGTCCATCCTTCCACTGAGTCTGTCCGAGGCGGGTCGTCCTGGAGTCTTTGGAGTCCCCATGAAGGAGGACCCGAGAAAGCATTCGGGTAGCACCACCACCCTGTTCAAAGGCAAGGGCTCCTCCACTCCAAGTGCAGCCCCCTCTTGGGCCAGTGGCTCAAGGGGCCAGTCCAGTTGGTTTCCTGGTCAGGGAACCAGAAATGTTACAGGACAGACTGCAAAGTAACGAAGCGTCACTCGGACTGCTGGAGAATACAAAGATTTATTACACCGTTGGGCCCAGAGGATTTCACACTCCAAAGTCTGACTCCCGACTCCAGACTTGTAAAGGGTTATATATGTTGCATTCTTCCAGGGTTTTAGGTTTTGTTTTCTCAGAATCCACGTAGCAGGGGCTAAACTGATACAAAAGGTGGTCAGTGTTACAAAAGCAAAACAAAAAGCAAAAATATAGGCACACAAAAAAAACGGAAGTACAGGTGCAGGTTTAAGTTTTTCTGGGCTTGTCCCTATCAATAGGATCCAAACAAAAGGATTTAGCCTTTGTAAGAGCAAAGGCATGTTCAAGAAGCTGCTGATAGAATTTTCGAAGCTCTTTTCTTACAAAGTGCCATTACATAAATCATCCCATTTGCTTTTCAAATGATTGTCATGGATCCAATCATTCCCAGGAGGACAATAAAGGTTAAAGAGATTGGGTAATTTTTCCTAGAACATACAGTTAATAAATAATAAGTCTAGAATTCAAACCTCTCTTGCAACTTCAAACTGAATGCTCTTTCCACTACATGATAGTGTGATAAGGTCCCCCTTCTAATGCTGTCTCTGACACAATATGGCAAATGTTCACATTGTACTAGGTACAGTAAAGTACAGTTGCTTTGATGCCATTATTCCCATTTGGTGACCTAGTGACTGGCAAATCCTTTGGCAATTTAAGTTTGAAGTTCCTGGAATCCATTCATGTGGAAGTTTATGTCCACATCACTTTTTTCTGAATTTAATGACTGCTGAAATACAACAGGGCCATAATTACATTTGCAGCTAACGATCTTTAAAAACAGTTAAAATTAATGCCTTTCTCAACAAATTTGGCTTATATACTCAAGTTAACCATAAAATGCCAATTTATTTTGTTATTTTAAAGATCCAGTAAAAGAGCAATAAAGTTAAATTCCTGATTATTAAATTTAAAAAACAAACAAACATTTTTTAAGATAAGAAAAGTACACATCCCAATCAATTGGGGTGCAATGCAGAAGAATTTATTATCCTATGATCCAAAAGGTATGGAATTGACATCAAATGTCCTGGGTTCAAGTCTTAAGTCTGGTAAACTCTCTCAGTGATCTCTTTCAAGTTGTTTGACCTC
This sequence comes from Cynocephalus volans, assembly GCF_027409185.1. Taxonomy (NCBI): domain Eukaryota; kingdom Metazoa; phylum Chordata; class Mammalia; order Dermoptera; family Cynocephalidae; genus Cynocephalus; species Cynocephalus volans. The sequence continues at coordinate 97,847,279 of NC_084460.1, read as the reverse complement.
CTAGTTTCTTCATTAGTAAAATAAGGTGAATACAATGCAGAAAAGTTATTGTGAAAAACAAATGGGTTAATCCGGTGAGATAACTTTGTAAACTGAGAGTACCTAGTCGTTATTATTATGCATGTAATCCTATATGGTGTGTTTTATTTTGTATTTCTTAAACATTGTGAGCCAAATTCACCTCTCCCTTTGATACTGGTGCAGCATTCTTTATGGGTACTTGGATAAGAGAGAAGAGAAATTGCTTGCATAGGTACACCTCTCATTCTGCCCCTTCTTAAAAGAAGAAAAAAAAAATCTTTTTTTGAGAAACATCTCTCGAAACTGCATCAGTCCCATGTTCCCACACAAGCATGTCCATCATTGCTGCCATAGTACAGTAGTATAGAGTGCCTCAGCCACTCATACATTCTAATAACAAATGTGCATTGAGGGCCTATTATGTTCCAGGCTCTGAGAATTGTGATACATTTTTGTCTCTGCAGCAGTTCACAGTACAGTAAGAGAACATGCCCTCTGTATAAAGTTTTTTTTATCTATTTGTCTCCTCTCCCCATCCTCCACCCCCACCCCTAGCTACAAGCACTAGAATACCAAGACCCTATACTGGTCATCTTTAGTTTCCCTCATATTACGTAGCATGGTACTTTGCTTGTAGAGGGTGCTCAGTAATAACTATTGGATTGAAGTAATACTTTGTAGCATGTTTTTAAAAATACCAATGTGTACTGGTAGACTAACAAGTAAGGTGTTTTTCCTCATAATGTCTCTCTGGTTACATTTAACAGAGGTTAAAATTAGATTTTTTTTTTTTTAAGAAAGAAAACCATAGCAACAGTGATGTTGAACATTTCAGAAAGCACACTTTTTAAAGGATTCTTTTTTTCTGAGTTGCCCATGTTTGAGCTGCTTATTTCAATCGAAAATCTAATAAATAATTTGTGGTACTAATAGCCATGTAAACCACTGATTGAATCTATAAAGCAATAGAAACTCCCACATAGAACAGAATGCTTGATGAAATGCTTGAAGAAAAAAATAAATGTACTGAAAATCTACTGAATAAATTTAAACTGCTTACCCGCTGGAAATGATTGAACATTAACCTTTCTTTGTTTCTTGTACCTGTATTTGTTATAAAACCTTGGAGATTGTTCCAATGTTTCATATCGATATTTTCTAGAGATCTCTTTTCAAGGCATGTTTCTATGAGGAAATCAATTTTACAATGCTGTCTTCTAAATTAAAGAACGGGCATTTTTACAGAATGTTATCAACAAAAACTTCTTTGACATGCATAATGATTGTCTAATAGTTTTCTCTAAAATTATTTTTATTGAAGTAATGATTAAACTGTAGCTCAGTGCCTCAGGAACACTGACTAATGTCATGTTAATCAACTCGACTATTTAAAAAAGTGAAGAGGTTGATAGTTTAAATCTGGTTGGTACATGATTCACTTGAACTATCAAAGAAGAAAATGTACTTCACCCAGGACCAAATTTAAAACAAACAAACAAAAATCCATCAAAACCCCTCAGAAAAAAACTTTTTCAAAATTATAAGCCATACCTTTAAATATATATATATTTTGTTTCTCTTAAAATGTGTAAATTAGCCTTTGATGCACAGCATTTATATTGATCAACCTCTATTGAATGCCTACTCATGCAAAGCACTGAATTAGTGTCAAGATAAGTAATGCATATTTCTGCTTTAAGGAAGCTTAGTGGAAGAAATAAGTCATTCAGGCATAACTGCAGTGTAAAATGCTACAGTGCCCATCGTATTCTGAGAAGGTAGAGATGGATAATTCCTGGCTAGGTTTGGACAGGTAGAATGAGGTAGGAACAAGAAGATGGGAAATTTTAGTAGAGCAACTGAAAGCAAGCATCTTTTGGCAGTAACAAAGAGGTTCAGCTTGACTTCACGGTAGTTCTCAGGAGGAGTGCTAAATGAGGCTGGAAACACACATTGGTCTAGGTGATGAAAGGCCTTGAATTCCAGACTATTTAAATGGAGTTTTATCACTTTTAAAAAAGCTGTAAGTGACCAGTTTCATAACTCTTTGTTTAACAAGCTGGTTCTAAATCTGAAATTGAAGTCACCTAATTTGCAACCAACACTGAAACATATGGTTGGGTTTGGCCATGTTTTTTCAGCCTGTGCATTTAGGACACTTTTGGATATTCAGATTTTATTCTGGATTTTGGGGGCAGGGAGAGGCAGAATTATTGTTTCTTGGATAAATTTGGAATAATTGATATTCAGGATGTCTGAAATCTAATTTGCTTAATATTTATTCTCTCTGAGTGCTCTATGTACACCATGTATAACTTTTCCCCTCTATTATTGTTTCTTGTATAAAACTGCACTGTAGACCAAAATAGTGATTTCTATAGAGGAATTTAAGTATTGACGCAGAAGTACTAAGAAGCTTGTTTCTTAAAAGGAATGAAACCTTCCTTCTTGCAGGGAAAGGTACAGAGCAGGGGACAGATGGAAGGAGGAAAAATAGGCAGAGGATGGTATGGAGGCAGGGAAATGGGGAGGGTAGAAAGGGGAGGGAGGGAGAGAGAGAGAGAGAGAGAGAGAGAGAGAGAGAGGAGAAATTACCCTCTAGAAGAAATGGTTACAAAGATAACTTTATGTATTATATGTGTTCAAGAACTTGTGAAATTAAAAATAAATAAATGTTGTGAAATAAATACAGCAGAAATAGGTAGGGCTGCTGTAGAGGCTAAAAATGTTTCTAACTACAACCAACTGCAGATATTTTGATACACTTTAGCCTCTGGTGCTTGCAGTAAAGAGAGAGTTTAGTTAAGATACCTGGGAGATACCATGAAAGTTTTACAACTGCTCACCCACCAACATTTCCTGTTTATATTTTTACAGTCCATTGTGAGAATGAGTATGAACCAGAGATCCCTAAAACCAAGTATTTTGAGCTCTAAACAAGTTGCAAGAGCTGCATCTCTGCTACTGAAAGAAACACATTGGTATAGATGTACATCCTGGGTATCCATTCTGCAGAGATCTTAACTAAAGAACTGAAGCTAATTTTTACTCAATCCAAACCATGTGTGGCACAAGAGCAAACACAAGATAGGAGTGGTGACCAAGACAGTCTTCCCCTCACCACTCAGAGTAGCCACATTAATGGACCAAAAGATACATTGGATGCCAGCAGCGACTCCAGGAGAGGAAAAGAAATAGGGCTTTGCCCAAAGTAAGGCTGTGTCGCTGGGGCCTGAGTTCCACAGTCATTTTGATCTCCTTCAACACTGAACAGAACACAGACGGACAAAAATTCTAATCTTTTAGGTGTTTTTGCCCCATAGAAACACGACTCTTATATGTCAATATAATTCACTGGGGTAATACTATTCTAGTACTTAACCTCTGCAAATTAATATCCAAGATAGCCATTATTGGAATTATTGGAATTTAATCTTTCTTAAGAAAATAATAGACTGTCACAGTATATTTTTTGATATACCCACATACGACCTTAAACCGTTTCTGATGACACAAATGTATATTGGTAGGCAGGGATAAAGTGCCTCTAAGGTTAGAGCCACAGGTACAGTTTTGTTTCTTCCTTTACTTTCCTTAAGGATCTACTGGTCACAGTTCAGGGTGTTGTGAGGGTCTTCTATACGCAAACTACTGTCTTTCAAACAAACAAATGAAAATAATCAACAATGTGAACAAAATTATAAGCTTTCAGAAACTACTCAAGATTTTTTCTTGAGTCAAGCACTGTCCTTGTTATAGATGAAAAGAAACATAAATGTTAGCTTTTATCTTACTGTCATACTCAGCTCTTCTTGCCATTTTCTCATCTCTTGGTGGTTTGCTGTAAGTCTATGAACTAAAACACAGCATGCTCTGGAGGAAGTAGCCCAGGCTAGGAGTTAGTGAGTTGCAGTCCCAAGGAGGAAATAGCAATCTGAATAGGTGGCTTCTGCTAATAACCAGCACCATGACCTTGGAAAAGCAACTCAACCTCCCTATCCCTTAGTTTCTTTACAAAATGTAGTCCTTACTACTATTTACTCCACAAAGTTGTTTCCAGGACAGACTGTGAAAGGAGAAAGAGTTTTAATAAAGGAACCAACCACATTAAATAATTACTAGATCTTAGGACATTTTATATTTTGAAACAAATCTAGAAGCAGGGATGGTATGCAGAAACCTCAAAATTGAAAAGACAGTTATATATTTTGAGCATTGGTGCTTTAGGAAAATGCCTCATCTTCACATTGTGTACAGTATTGATACCATTGCTACAAAAATATTAATACAGTAGACTCAAGATGATTACGTGACTCCACATTACTGTGAGGTTGAAGGTCATGTTCGTTTGCTTTAAAGTCTCTTCTAAACAAGACTTGTCTTTAAACCAGTTTAAACTAATAGAAGAAAAAAATCGAGGAAACATTGTGCTCACATCATTTCTGGAAGCGTTTCAGAGAAAGCAGCTGTAGTTTCTTTAGACTTCTAGGTCTATTATGCAGGTTAGGAGTGTATTTTATAATGAGTTCTAGACCACCTGCCTTTCTGAGGAAATTAATATTGAGATGGATTTTTTTTTTTTTTGTCTTCAGTGGCTATGTATAAGATTTTCCTATTCAGTGAGTTTGTGCACCTCATAAAAATGCCCATTCAGTGTTGTTCTGCTACAGATGATTATTTCTTAGGCCAATGTCTAGATGTGTTTTCAACAAATTCTTATCTTGGTGAATTTTGAGATTGAAATCTACCCTGCTCTAGTAAAACAGAGTCAGCAGATGATGGAAATACAGTTTTACTTTCGAGGTGATAAAGACCTATAATGAAGAAAACAGTGTTTTAAGTGAATTTGACTATAGTCTTAACCACTGGAATTTAAAAATATTGTTTTAAATATTTTTCCTCTTCTCACCCATACAGGAGTTTTGGGCGGGATCAATGGATTTAGGAAGCAGTAGGAGTTTGGAGAATACAATGAATAGAGTCTATCATGATCAGCTTGTTCCAAAGATAAACACAAGCAAGAAAATGCTCACCTTGGCAAACCCACATAACATCCTGGATATGACACGAGAGATTAAGAAAAACTGTGGGAAAAAACAGATAGAAATCACAGCTGAACGAATAAAAATGGCAAAGAACATCAAAGGAAAACAAAGCAATGACTTGGAGAAAGTGACATTTAAACGGAAAGCAGAAAGTGAAGAAAAGCCCGCTGGAAAGAAAGAGGCAAAGATAATAGAACTTGACAATCAGTTCATCACAACGCCTCTGCCTCACATCCCCTTAAAGAACGTAATGGATGTGGAAATGAAGTTGGTCTACATTGATGAAGAGGACGTGAGCTATGAGTTTGCAGAGCCCTTCATGTCCACTGGGATTCAGCCAACATGCCGAGATGCTGAAATAGTAGACCCTTTGAGTGTACCTAATTTCAGCTTTCTGCCTCAGATTGACAAATGGCTTCAGGTAGCCTTAAAGGATGCCAGCTCTTGCTATAGACAAAAGAAATATGCTGTGGCAGCGGGACAGTTCAGAACAGCACTTGAGGTATGGGATTAAAGAAAATATAGATTGGTGACAGGAAGTTGTGAAATGGAAATTTGCAATTAAGCTGAGTGTTTCTGATCATACTGTAATGAACAGTGATCATAGGGTGAAAATATTTAATGATATCATGATTATGCAGTTTCCAGTTTGTGTAAAGCAAATAAGATATGCCTGAAAATTAATATGCCTGTGTTCACTTGACATATAGAAATAACCCCAGAAACATACCTTATGCTTTTCCTCTGTCAATGAACCTTGTAATGAAGGGTAACGTATATAAAAATACAGTTGGTTTTGTAATTTAGATGTGCACCAATAAATGCCATGAAGTTTTAGTACAATGGTGGTAGATAGAGTATAGACTCTCTAGAAATAGTCAGTTCATGAGTATATAAATGGTTTCCTTTTGATATGTAGTCTTCATGATTACATCAAATTACATAACCACCTCTACTTTTTAGCATGGGCTGATAATTTATATGCAATACTTATTAAAAACAAAATAATACCATTTTACTTTGTCATCAAACTTCTCTCCCCTTCCCATGCTAGTGAGCTTTATGAATAATTATTTTTCTATCTGCAAGCAGGTAAGTTTGTTATTATTTGGCTTAAAAAAAATAGCCTATAGACTAAAATCAACTTGAGAATCGCCACTAAAACACAAAATAGGTAATGGGAAAAATTGCTCTATCCCATGATTCACTGAACATATGGAAGGACCAAAGTGTGTAACTAGGATTTCAGTTGGCCTGGCTATATTGGTGACTGCATGTTTCATTAATTACAAAAAAAAAAAAAAAACTTTCAAGAAAACATTTTAATGCATACTATATATGCTTGCTGGATACTGGAGATTAAAGAAAACAAAATGAGTGAAGACATGGTTCTTTTCCTCCAACAGTCTGGTGAGGAAGACAGACTAGAAAGCATTTAAAGGGAGATGGCATAGGGGAGTGATTGATATACTGGGCAAGGGAGGGGGAAGGGCAGGAAAGGCAGGAGTCAAATGTGAGATATTGTGGTGGAGATTTAAAGAGTAAGGTATTATTTCCACTGTTACTTGTAGGTTAAAATGATCACATTTACAGTGAATTGTAAATGGGCAATACCAGTCAATGGTACCCCTAAATATTTAAAAAGAAACTAAGCACAAAAAAGGAGACCCAAATAGATCTGATGTGATTAGGTAGCACACAAATCTGTACACAAATCTTTAAATATTTCTCTTTTTTAAAATTTATTTTAATCGACACTTTGTAATTGTACAATCTGATGTTTTGATACATATATGGAATAAGTGCTGGAAAATCTAGCTTATCCACAAGCCACTGACAGAACCCTCTGCTGTCCTTTGAGCTAAATCCCAGCAGCCTCTGGCTAAGAAAAGGATGATAAAGGAAGACTCCATGAGGAACTTGGGGCATTTCTACCAGGTCCATTTTCAGCTAAATGTTTTTTTCCCTGGGGGTGGGGAAGGGTGAAAGATATAATGTTATAGATAAAGAAAATAATCATTTTGGAAGTGAGAAAAAGAAAGTCATAAAATAAAAAAAGATGCTATAAAAACTTCAAATTAAGTCTAAGTAGAAGCAAAAGATACCTGCAATAACTGAAAGAAAATGTTCATTTTTTCCATAAAACCCAGTGTTCAAAATTGTAAAATTTGAATCAGGTTTTATTAACCCCAAGATGTAATTTTACCAGAAAATGCTGCGTTCTCTTTCCCTCTCTCTCTCTCCCCGCCAGGGTTTTTAGGAAAGTTTTAGAGGCTGACACTAATTACTGGTAATTAACCAAGGTAATTATTTTGAGACCAAAACTTAGCTTAGACATATGGCCTAGCTTTTGTCTAATTACCATGGGAGTTAACTTGGAAATCTTACCTAGGATGTCTCTTAATAAACCAAAGCTGCTGGGAATGGAAAAGATTGTTGCCTCTTTAGCCCTTCTTCTTCCCCTGAATTTAACTTCTAAATTTAACTTCTTCAATACTGAGTGTTCTCAGGCATTTCTTAATGCATCTCTCCCTCTCCTCAGGATCCAGCATAACTTTGAGTAAGGGAGGATGTATGGCAGAGACCCAGGCATGATGATAATGATCACACCTGAAAGATAAATGCATCAGCCAATATTTGAGTGGGTATAGATTTGGGTTAGGTTTGACTGCAAGTGACAGAAAGCCCAAAATAACAGTGTCTGAAGGAAGACAGAAGTTTATTTCTCTCATACATAAATGTTGGTAGTCAAGGCCTGGTATGATATGATCAGCATGGTGCCAGATTATATTCCATTCCTTAAGAAGCGTCTTTGACCTCATGATCCACAATGGCAGCTCCTGCTGGTGTCATCACATACACATTCTGACCAAAAGGGGGAAAAAGGGAGAGGAACACACTGTGTCCTACAAGCACACTTCACAGAAGCTGCACCCGCCATTTCCATTTTTTCCCACTGACCAGAATTTAGTCACGTGGCCACCTGTACCTGCAAGGGAGGCTGAATGATGCGGTCTTCATTCCAAACAGCCCTAACATCTGAATGTGATGAGGAAGAGGGGACAATGGATTTTGCAGGATAACCCGCATCTCTCCCATAGAGTGTTTACTATTTGGGAGGTATTGTGAGGCAGATCAAATGCTTGCCAGATGGGTAGTACAGTCAGCTGAAGGAGTGTGCAAGGGTACTTAAAAAGTTCACGGAAGGATTCATATTATATTTTAATTCTATCTTTCCATAAACTTTTTGAAGTGAAAAGGACTGGTTGTGGTTTAAGGTAAGACTGCAAAAATGAAACAGTAAAGTAAGAATGGGGCAAAGGCTTTGGAGATTTGTACATATTTGTTAATTGACAAGGTAATTTCCAATGCTTGTAATGTGCCCATTAAGAATATTCTGTTTATGTGTTAGTTTACTTGTGCTCTTGACAGAGTATTAACTCTTAGTTTTCATAATACAGTCACTAACTAGATAGGTAAATTTATAATAAAATTTTATAATGATTAAGATAAAATGGTATGCAGTGATTCAGAAGACAAGAGTTTAACTTCCAAAAGTTAAACTTTAGTGAACTTTAAACTTTAGTGAACTTTAGTCTTTTGGGATTTCAGGGCACAACAGGCATTTATTTAAATGTGCTTGACGAAATAACTTATTTTTGTATGCTTTCTTCTTAACTATGTAAAGTAGTGCCAGTTACATGGGTAAAATTAGTCCTTAGCTCTATGGCCAACTCATCAATCTTAAATTAATTAAAATCAGTCGTCATTTGCTCTTGTGTTTGTATTCACATCAGAAGCCAAAACAATAGGGCAAAAGGTATAAGCTGAGGATAAAAACACAAGTTTATATTTTTATGCCTAGATGCTATTACCTGTAATTTTAAAAAGACAACTATACAGATTCCTCCACTATAAGAGTAGTAGGGGTTCTATAAGAAAATATATACTGGCCTCATGTAGTTGTATTTGAGTATCAGGCAATGCACACTACTATTCAGTAAACTGGTTGGCTGTCAATAAAAAGTAGGAAGATATTAATTAATAAATATTCTAGTTACACTTTTATGGAGAGAATAATAATAATTAGTAAAGACTTTTAGGAAAACATAAAGGTCAAGGAATGTAGTAATCAGATGTTTCTTGTCACCTATAGGAAAAACAAAAATTATCAAAGGTTTTTGTAAGTTTGTGACATGCAACCTAAAAAATACCATCATTTCAACCTTAATCATAGAATCTTAGTGATTAAGAGGCTTTCACCTTTTGAATTGGAATTTCAAAGGCTTTCATCTTTTGAATATGTACTCTTCAAGAGGCACAGCTTCAAACAATCCCATTGAACTAGTCAAAGAGCACAGAACATGACTTATCACGCATCTGCAACTTTCAATTCTTCTGATTTCATCATGTGGGAAACCCTTGAGGTGCTAATCTGCTTTTAATATCTTGGCACTCCAGTCACTGATCTGTGAAGTAAAAGTAATAACTCACATTTATGGAGCTCTTTCTGTATGTCAGGTACTGTATTTTACATTCTGGGAATATTTACATTCATTATTCCATTTCATTCTCACAAACCTAGGAGATAGAATTATTATTTTTATTATTTTGCTAGTGAGAAAACTGAGGGATAGACAGGTTAAGTAACATGCTCAAGGGGTCAGCAGCTAGAAGTGGTGGAGCCACGGTCTGCATCCAGGGTGTCTACTTCCACAGTTCACCAACTTGACCACTGTGCCTTTGCTACTCTGCATGTGAGTTGGTTTTAAATACAGAATTCAAGACTGTGCCAGACCTGCAGAATCAGAATCTGCATTTTAACAGGTCCCAGATCTTCTTTGTCCACATTATAGTGTGAGGAGCAGTGCACTCTGTGATATGCCTACACTGAACAGGTTTGCCCTCCAATTAACACTTTGTAGTTTGGTCCTTACATTTCATGATTTAAAATGTTTATAATTTAGAATGTCCAACACTGACTTCATAGGAAAGAATTTCTATTTAAGCAGGTGTTTCTATAACAATGGTTCACATTCTTTGAATTTCAAGAACCCGTAAATTTTTTTTAAAAAAAGTGAGAGGTGGGGTGGGTTGACATTGCATTTGTATTATGCAAAAACAGTACAAAAGTTACCATCTATTTTCACCATTATTTTATAAAATACAGAGCAGCTTAATGCCAGAAAGGTAGAAAAAAAGATAGAAAGAAAATAGAAAGGCCATACTCTCTGAATAAAGGATATTTTTAAAGTAGATTATATTTTAATTTTATGAAAACTGACTACATTGTCTTTATGTTTTATTTCCCCTTGGATCTGTAAAGCATTGGTCTGAGAACCAGCTTTTGGGAATCATTGTTCTAGAACACATTCCCTTTATTGTAAATGTTAGATATCCAGGACGATTGAACCCACACCAGGGCCTTTTTATGAGATTACTTCCAGGATAATGGAATTTGGTATAAGGCAGGTCCATTTTGGAGTCCATTCATGGGGATTTATTTAATGAAGTCGCAAAAATATCTCATTATAGGGCAGCCTCACCTATAATTGCACTACTGAGAATAATTCTGTAGCATATCTCTAGGTCATAAAGATGTGGATATCCCAAAAAACTTAATTTAAATGGTTTCTAACATAGGTATTTCTTTATGCAACATAATCAGGAAATTGAGAGTTTACCAAATTCTCTGAGCACTTGAGCTCTTATCACACATCTGTGGATTTGCATATGAATTCAGTGTGCATTTCCTAAACACCTGCTGGGTTTCAAGCAGTTTTAGTCATATAATTATATTGCAAGAACCCTCTAAGATAGATACTATCATCCCCATTTTACAGATGAAGAAACTGACACTCTAAAAAGGTAAATACCTTACTAAAAGTGCCCAACTAGTCTGTGGCAAGGCGAAGATTGAATTCAAGTGCTTGATTTCACATCTGAAATTCTTTACACTGCTTCTTTTCATACTTTAAGGTGCATAAAAATTGTGTACGAATATTGTTTAAAATGCAGATTCTGATGTATTAGGTCTGTAGTGGGGCACCAGATGCCTCATTTCAAATGTTTCCAACTGATGTGCATACTGCTGGTCCAAAAACCGCACAGTAGCAAGGATTTATGCCAAACCACTAGCAGGTTCTCCAACGCCTGCCATGGCCCCTCCAGCAAGTTAACAGTAAGCACTCACATATGTATAGCTTACGTAGTCCTGGGTGGGACCTGGGCTCAGAGCTGTGACGGACAGAGCGCCGAATCTGGAATCAGAGTATCTGTGTTTGATGCTGTTTCTGGTACCTAATTGCTATGTGACTTCGAGTAACTTTCTTAGCCCCTTGGAACACTGTTAAGAAGGAATGATAATAACTAATGTCCAACTATAAGATGCTTTCACATAAAGTATCAATAATTGGCTTGTTGAGAAACATTATGAAATCTAAATTCATACACAAGTTGTCATTGTACTTCCCAAGTACCTCATTTCCTGTGCAGTATGTATTTAACGTAAAACTTTAGAACGCCAAAGGATTTTGCCCAAATCCATGTTTATCAACATTGTTTAAATCTATAGCCTTTGTCTCCTTTGTTTAAAAACTTGTAGTCTTCTTTTAATGATATTTAAAATTCAGTCAAAGCAAGGGCCAAAATAATGCATTATTTTCTACCTTATTTCCCTTTTGAGAGGCAGTGATCTAAATCAAACACTGTTTTGAACTATTAACTGCTTTTGACAAAAGTGTAAGCCTTCACTTAAATGCACAAATTGTTATTCTAGAGATAGTCCATTTTTTCTTGGTTGTTAGATGTAAACTGACGAATTGTCTGTGTCCAGGATTAGACATTTCAGTTTTTAACTTGATTGGTGCCATCTTTGTTTCATTCAGGGACATCATAACTCATAAGTATTTAATGATAAAAGATATTTGGAAAAAATGCTAGCAAATTTACATAGTAGGAAAATATATAATAAATGCTTCTTTTAACCTCAAAAAATAAAATAATAAAACTAGATATATTCCATAATCAAACACTAGTTAAATAAGACAAATATCTAGAAAATTAGAATTTGCTATTACAAGAAAAGAGTATAATAATACCACTAATACTTGCCAACTGTTTCTGCCTGACATTGTGCGTGATGCTGGGAATATCAAATATAAATAAAACATAGTCCCTGCCCTCAAGGAGCCAGAATTTAGAGACAAGGATTGGGGTCCTGCTGCTTGAGCTCTGAGCCTTCATTTGCATTTTTAGTAATTTGTATTTTTTAGTTCAGTGTGTTATTGTTTAAAACATAATTTTTTTTTTGAAATGTGACTTTAAGTGGACATAGGAAAGACTTCTTACGTATTTCAGTGTAATTTAATTACATCCAGCAATCATCATTTCAACCCCAGTGGAATCAAAAAGATTCAAGACAGACAGGAGGAGTTGTATCATTAAAGGAACACAGTATTTTCCAGGCTGAGTATTATTAAAAAGAGATGGGAAGTAGGAAGGATGTTTGAGGTAATTCCTCAATTTGATGGGCCCCTATTAGTACCAAGGCTTTTTCTTTTTTTTGAGTGATGTAAGTTCTATTTCTTATTTTTTATTTTAATTGACATATTATAATTGTACATATTATGGGATACAATCTGATGTCTTGATAAATGTTTTATAATAATTGAGTCAGGGCAGTTAGTGTATTTATCAGACAGCCCTGCCTACTGCATACCCACCCTGTGATTCATCTGACTTGTGCTAAGCTCCTCTCTCTTTCCCACCCCAAACAGCCATTGACATGGCAGGGAAAGGAGCAAAAATTTCAATTTGTGTGCAGCACCCGTAACATGGGAGAGCCTATGGAGAGGTTGTGGAGAGAATCAGAAGGACAAGAGTAGAAAAGGGGGCTGAGTGAGGGTTGCAAGGTAAGCATTGACTATCTCAGGGAGACCCGAGATTTTCCACTCCTTCGATGGTGGTAGAGTGTGGGAACGGAAGTGAGTAGGAGAATTTTCAAGAAATAAGACTACTCTATAATTTGTATCACTTTACAAATGAAAGGAAAATTACATTTCATATTAACAGATCAGGAACCTCATAGGTTCTTAATATAATTACAATCACCTGGGGAGCTATTAAACATACACAGATGACCAAACCCACCCTCAGGACTATGATATAATTGTCTGCAGTTAGACAATGGCCATGCCTGGAGCGTTGGTATTTTTAAGTTCCCAGAAGGTTGAGTACCGCTAGCATGAAAGATGCTCATCACTTCCTTCTCCTTTAAAATACCTGCAATAATTGTTAGCCCATATGTGACTTTTTAAAGGCAATTAAGAGAAGTAATATATAAACATTCTAAAGCAATTAAAAAGCATCCAGAGAAATATAAATGTCATGGTCATGAAAATTTACTGTTTGGAAATTTACACTTAAAATAATCTCTTATTCATTTAAAGAGCAAATTACCTTACTTAATGACTACTTTCCTATTAACAGTAAGAAATAGATTGACAGTGGTTGGTACGTGTCTGTAAAATATTAAATTCATCCCAAGAGTAAAGACCACACAGGAAATGAGTGCTTAATCCATAGGAAGCTGAGCAAGATCTTTTTCATGAGCAAGATCATCTCCATAGTTTACAAGTGGGCATTATCTGTTTGATTCTAATGGAAGGAAATTTTAACGTAATTTTTAAATATAGTTAACTCTGTGATTGTTTTGAATCAAACCTAACCATTCAGTTATTTAAGTCTTATAGAACCCTAACTTGTAATCAATTTGAAGATTCTATTTTAGGGTTCACACACAAGAAAAATGATGATTCTTACTCAAATATTGGATAATGTTGCCAAAAATTTCTCCCACTCTTCAATTTTCCAAATTTATTGCAGGGCTACCAAGCCAAATAGAATTAAAAACAGCAATCCCCTCTCTCTTTCTTCTACCCTCCATCCTATTCCAGCCTTCATATACAATACAGCGTGATGTTCACACGGACTCTGCAGGTACTGAGTAGATGAGATCCACTTTAATTTGTTCACAGAAATATAACACAGAGTGAGGTTCTGGTTACTCTTTTGATTTAGAATATGTAGAAGAATGTTAGAGGAAAACTATTATTTCAACTTCTGGTTATTTAACTCTCTGTTGCCTCATTTGACTTTCACTAAAATAGAGAAGACTTTGTTTCCACCTGGGAGCTGATTCTGTTTCTAAGTGAGTATAGGATGTAGTTAGGCAGGGGGTAATACAAAAGGGAAACAGACATATTTTCATTACATTGTCTCAGTGTGCCTTCTTTGTTTTGTGTGAATTATTATGAATACCTAGAACACTGGATTCATACATACTTTTTAAAAATTTTAACGTTTACTTACACATATTCATGGAGTGCAGTGTATTGTTTCAATACACGTGTATACTGCACAATGATTCACTTAGAGTAGATAGCATATTTAAAAGCTACTACCAAAGTATATTTATATCCAGAAATAAATAACTTCTGGAGTATTTGTTTTGAATGATGATGATGCCACTAATCTATGGATCATTGATTTTGTGAGGTAAGTTATACCAAGAAATCAACCACAAATTTTTTTTATTCATACATATTTATGGGGTTTAGAGTTGACTATCAGTATTTGTGTACAGTATGTGATGATCAAATCAATATTATTAGCATGTTTATCATTATAAATCATAATTACTTTTTGTGTCCCGTACCCAATTACTCCTTACCCCCTCCCCCTCCCTCTTTCTCACCTCTAGTGACTGTAGGTCTATTCTCTCCTGACAATTAAACATTTTATTATGGTCTTTCTTTCTTTCTTTGTTTCTTAGCTCTCATTTATAAGTGAGGACATGTGGTATTTCTCTTTCTGTGCCTGGCTTATTTCCCTTAACATAATTTTTCTCCAAGTTCATCCATGTTACTGCGAATGGCAGAATTTCATTCTTTTTTATGGCTTAGTAGTATTCCATTATGTATATATATCACATCTTCCTTATCCAATCATCAATTGATGGACATTTATGTTGGTCCCATATCTTAGCTATTGTAAATAGAGCCGTGATGAACATGGGAGTGCAGGTATTGCTTTGACATGATGATTTCCATTCCTTTGGGTATATACCCAGAATTAGGATTGCTGGATCGTATGGTAGATCTATCCATAGTTGTTTGAGAAACCTCCATATTGTTTTCCATAATGGCTGTGCTAGTTTACAGTCCCACCAACAGTGTAGAAGAGTTCCCTTCTCTCCATATCCTAGTCAGCATTTGTTATTCTCAGTCTTTTTGATAATGGCCAGTCTAGCTGGGGTGAGATGATACCTCCATGTGGTTTCAGTTGGTATTTCCCTGATGATTAGAGATGCTGAGCATTAACTACTAATTATTGAGCAACTACTTTCTCAGTATAGGTAACTGCTTTCAATCAATTTATTAGGTGATATGAAGGTAAGAGGACATTATCTGACAGGGCTTTGGTTCTCAAGGAATTTAGAGCCAAGCTTTAGGCAGAAGTCTTATAACTGTAAGGCAATTAGAAATCTATCAAATGTTCAATCATGTGCAATGAACAAACATTTAAGATGGGAAAGTTCAATGGAGTGATATACATTCATTAGAATGGACTATGTGGAAGCCACTTTATTAATTCATCTAATCTTCACAACAACCCAGTGGGATGGGAACTATTATTGCCCCTATTAAAGATAAATAGATAAAAATACATCAAATACTCATGGAAAAAATGATAGGATTTTGAACTGGGTCTCAAAAGATAAATGGTTAACTGGAAAAGTGGGGTGGGAAAGGGAATGGAAGATGTGTATATGTGTGAGAAACATTACTACAGGTATGGAGAACTTGAGAGAAGAAGCGTAAAACAGAAGAACAGCAAAGAGATGGGTGGCACAGAGAAAGGCATTATTTGAAATAAAGGTGGATAGGTACAGCCAGAGCCTGGAGGGTCTTAAAAACCAGGAAGAGCACATTGGAATTGATATTGAAGACAATAGATGAATTCTTGGACAAGGAAGTAATGGTGTAAGAAAAGGATTAATTGGGAATCGGTGAAAGACACAAAAATATTTGTTGAGTAGTTAGCTACATTATCAACACTATGCTAGTTACTTCAGGAGCTACAGGGAAGCATAAGATTTCAACCCCCAAATTATAGCTCTTTGTCTTTTCTTTAGTTACATCTGAAATATAATTATATTCTGCTTAGGGTAGACATTTTATTTGCTATGATCCAAGTATTAATTATAAGGGACATCAACCAGAGGGATGAGGGTATGAGGGAGCCAGAAAGAGAAAACTGCAGGGTAAAATAGGAAGGAGTTGGGTGTTGCTAGGGTAGAAAGTACAGGGGAAAATGGATAGGGAGAAATGGAGCTGGAAAAGCTGGTAGGCCACGCATGCCTTTTCAAGGTCTTGGACATTATCCAGTAGGCAACAGGAGGCCTACCAAAAAGATAAACTTGGGGAATAGTAGAGTCCGATTTTTAGTTTTGCTTTATTGCTCCTGTGTATACAGGGAAAACATAGTATTCATTCTCTGGGTTATGATCCATTACTGGGGTGTAAAATCAGTATAATGAGTTGTGACCAGCATTATGTTTAACTGAAATCATGAAATGGGATGGAATAAAACAGAATGAAATAGAATACAATATAATTTTTAAAATCAGGATAAAATTGAACATTGGAAGGAAAGTTTTACTTTGTGAAAATTTTTTTTCTGTTGTATATCCAGGAATATCTATATCTATCTATAAATAGAAATATAGATAGAAAAAGAGGGAAGGAGAAAAGGAAGAAAGGTGGGTAAAGTGGAGGGGAGAAAAAGAAATGGTGTGTGCTCTGTGTGTGTGTGTTGGGGGTCTGGTTGTAATATGAAATATATTTTGTGCAATGGATCTTGGTCAAAAATGCTTTAAATCTACTGGTTTAGATGTAGATTTGAGAGGGAAAGGATGAAAAGCTGTTAAGAGATTATACTTGTGATAATCCAAGTAAGAAATGTAAAGGGCAGAACCAGATTAGCAATCATAAGTGTAAAAAGGAGAAACCGAGTAAAAGAAGAAAGGAAGGGAGAGAGGGAGGGGTAAAATTTGCAGACCTCAGTGGCACGTGAGAAACAAAGAAGCATTGTCTAAGGATCAAAGTGTCACCAAATCAGGAATAAGAGCACATCTAGAGGCAAAGCTGATTAATGAAATTTTGGATGTGCTGCATGTGAAGGCTGGTGGCAAGCCCAGCTGGAGTAGCACATTTGTTGGCCAGAAGCATGTAGAAAGCACAGGGGGAAATTTATGACCAAGGATAGACATTGAGGAGTCATCAGTCTCTGAAGCCACTTGAAGTATAAGAAGAAAAGAAGGATGAGGAAAGAATCCTGGAGAATGTAAACAAGTAGAAAAGGAATACCTCTCAGATTAAAAAACAATGAGACTAAATTAATTAAGAGGAAACTACAGGAGGTTACTCCTCACAGACTTTGGGAAAGTAGCTAGTCACAGACTTTCTAGAAGTAGCTTTAAGAATGAAGAATAACCTGTTTAGCTGCTAAGAGTCTTTGGAGGAAACAATTTTAATGGTCATTACTGAAACCCAACTAGGAAGCCTGGCTTCTTGAACAATGGGACTGTACACATTCTCTTTAGTTTGACAAGACTAAGAATGAAATATTATGGACATGAAAAGTTAGACTAACCATCTTAACTGTGTGCTCAAAATGTAGAGTAAAAATTGGCAAGAATAATTTTGACCTTGAAACTTTACATATTGACACAATTAGTCTTTACACTCATTATATGGTTGAGCATAATCTCAATGACCCCTCTTAAAAGAATAAGCGACCATCAGAGACTAAAAGCTAATTTTATTGCTTGAAAACCAGGGCCGACTGTGCTTATAGGACACAGCCTTTCAGAACAAATCCAACCTCAAGAAGCAGAGGTGAGATTGGAAAGGGAAGTGGACACAGTGTCCAATAAATTTTTCTTAAAAAGGAAAGGAGAAATGGGACAGCAGCCCAAAGGGTTGGTGTGATGAGATGATGTTTTAATTTCTTTTAAGAATATGAACATGGAACATAATTATATTGTAAAAGCTCACAGACAGAGAGAATGAAAGTAAGTGAAAGGTGATTGAAAGTATGAGATCCCCAAGGAGTATACAAGGATGGGCATCTGGAGACAGATGAAAAGATTAGATTTTAACATGTGGGAACCTATTCTACTGAAATATGAAGATTTTTTATGGGTGTTGAGTAAGTTGAGAGAATTCTTAGCTCAGATTTTTTAAATTAGGTTAAAAGCAACTGAAGAATTTGAGATGTGAAACTAAAGACTGGACAGACTACAGAGAAAAATTAGACAGGTGGCTGAACAGGAACAAGGAGGAGGGCTTAGGGCATCTCTAAGGAGAGAGCCCATGATTCTACAGTGTCAATTAACTGCAAAGTTGTATGATTTTCTCCAACGTGTCTTTGAGAATCCAAAAGTTTTGATTAACTCAGGTGAGGTTTTGATGAGGATAAGAGGACAGAAGCATTGTGACTAATGATGAGAGAGCAGTTATCACTGTGGACTGAGTGTGGTCTGAGTAGGAAAGGACAGAAGAGAGCTGTCAGGTTGAGAGAGTGCATAGTGGCTCAGAGACTGCAGATTAAAGGAAAGGTGTTTGAGAATGTGAGGGTAAAATAGCTGAAAGGCAAGGAGGTTTGATCAAGGAGTAATACTCTGGGGTCTGGAGTGTAAGATTTAAGAGGTTAAGCAATTCCATGGGGTTAGATTGCTAAACTAGAGGAGTTGAGGAGTTAAAAAAGTGAGAGACCAGGATACTAGAAAATTCATCCACAGCTGGATATCTGACTCAGGATGATGTTGGGACAAAGAGCAAAGAGGAACTATAAACCAGGTGTCAAGTCTTAGTAAATGTGGGAAATCTTTGGAATCTAGTAGATGATAGGGTCAGAGAGAATGGGATGTCTAGATGATATGATGTTCTGCAATACTGTGCTAAGAGACAGCAAAGACAAAAGCCTCTGTGTAACAGAGACTACAGGGGATGAGGGCTCTTGGAGGACCT
The DNA here is from genome assembly GCF_027409185.1 of Cynocephalus volans. Taxonomy (NCBI): domain Eukaryota; kingdom Metazoa; phylum Chordata; class Mammalia; order Dermoptera; family Cynocephalidae; genus Cynocephalus; species Cynocephalus volans. The sequence continues at coordinate 97,828,117 of NC_084460.1, read as the reverse complement.
GGCATAAGTTGAAGAAGGTGGAGAGAACATTCAACCTTCTGATTGAAAGTATGGGGTAATTTGTTTATGCTGGCTTACACTTTGTTTACACATATGTGAGTAAGCAACAGTGAGAGGACAGATTTTGGAGAAGAGCCACAGAGCACGATTGGAATGAGCCTTTTGGGGTGTCTCATTCAAGAAGGGGTGAAACCTGCCTGGGGCAGCAAGTATTCTCTCCCCTCCCCCAAGTCCAGCTGGGTGATGGTCCAGCCAAGCAGGAGGTCAGCAGGGAATCCAATGTGCTGAATCAGTCTTCCTGGAAAACTCAGCAAGCCCTTCCTGGAAGGGAAACAGGAAAGAGCTTTCAGACCCAGTAAAGTGTTAGCATACTTTTGTTCTTTTTGTTACTTACACCTCTCCCGTGTCCTTTTTTCCAGTGTACGTACAGCACTAATAGAAAAATGGTAAGGGTTATTAGAATTATGTAAACTGCTACCATGATAAATTGCTTTTATAATGCACCTTTAAAGTTAGTCAGCAAAGTTGTTTGAATATTTTGACATGTTCATTTATATTTATTGAATTTTTCTCTTGTTTTTGATATTTGAGATATTACTGAATAATTGTTTATGACTACTTAGAAGGAAACATACCAATACATATAGTGGTAAGCACATCTTTTTAATGAAGAAATCACCCTTATTTACCTTGAGTTTTTAAAAACTTAATTTTAAATATTGATAAAGAATTCTCAGTGGCTTTATTAACATACCACGTATCTGTGCCTCTATGTTTGTGTGTGTCCGTGTGTTCTGTTTATGTGCTTTATACTTTTTGTACAATCTATTTTGGATGTTTCCTAGAGCACTGGCTTTGAGATAAGAATAATAATTGTTGGCATTAAAATTTTAAACATACAATAAATGCTTTTAAATAAAGGCAGAATGATGACAAAGTGAAAATTAATGAAATAATATTCACACTTTCTAATGCCTTATACAATGTGAATATTGAAAGCTGGTAACTTCACACCAGTTTAGTTCTTTTGTTTTTGTTTTAAAATTTTATAACTTTAAAACTTTATTCAGCAATGGATCCAAAAAATATGCTCAAACTAGTTCCAAGTAGCTTAGCCCTGATTCTAACCTCAAATTAAGAATGAATCGAATATCCTACCATTTATAGGGATTATGGAAATAGCAATCAAGTACCCACTTAAGCAAAAGAAGTAAGTAAAATACTATGCTAACACCTAGAGCATATGTCATCTTACAGTATAGGAAACTAGACTAAGGGGACACTAAGAGACCTGCTCAACATTTCTGGCTTCCTTAGAGAGTTGTCCTCACAGACACCTTACAATTGAGTTATTGTATATTTCTCTCAACTTTAGTGTCATGAACACTAAGGTGCATTCTAAAGCAGGTCCCAATTGCCAAGTGTTTGTGGACTGATTCATTTCGGCACAGTCCTTCTGAGAGGGAGCGTTCAGAGAACATGCTCTCACATGTGGGGAAGTCTGTTTAAAGAATCACATAGTTGATTTAGGCTGTCAAAGAAGAAATATGAAAAAATGAAAATGAATCCCAAAAGGCTTAGCTGAAGCTAGAGAGAGGTGTAGGTGCCTGTGATAGATTTTTGACCTCTGCGTAAGTGTGTCCTGATAACAGTGACAGCACAGTGGGATTCTCAGGTAAATCATCAGCTCACCCACACACAGCATAATTATCACAAGGAGGAGGTGTGCGGTGCCACTCCCTGCTTTTGTTTTATATATTCATAACTTCTCATTTATTTTTTGAATAAGTAATATATTCACATAGTTTAAAATTCAAGTGGTAGATAATAGTATACATTAAAAAGTCTCCATTTCACCTCCAGCTTTCAGCCAGAGAATGTCCCTCCAAATGGGCAATCATTGTTTATCTTTTAAATTAATAAATATAAACAATATGGTAGTATACAACATTCTTTCTGTGACTTTATTTTTTTACTGAAAAATAAGTCTTAAGGGTCATTCTATATCAATATATATCTCTTCCTTTTTGTCATTGAATAGTATTCTACTGTATTAAAGATATGTATTCCCCATTGATAAACATTTGGGTTGTTTCCAGTATTTTGCTCCTAGAAATAGTGCTGCAATAAATAATCTTGTGTACATATCATTTTGCATGCATACAGACATATTTGCAGGATATGTCTTAAATTAGAATCCGTTCCTTGAATTAGAATCCATGAGTTTGCACATTTGAAATTTTAATAAATATTGCCAAATTATACTCTCATGAGTTTTGTATGTGAAGGCCTATTTTCCTTTATTCTTACTAAACCAGTGTGTTACCAAACTTATCTATCTTTTCCAAAATAATGGGTTTAAAAAATCAGAGCATAAGACAAATTTGCATTTCTCTTATGAGTTGATCATCTTTTCCTATATTTGAGTCATTTGCATGTGATTTTCTGTGTATTTCCATTTCTGTGTCTATCATTTCACCCAACTTTCTAACGGGTTGTTGGTGTTTATCTTTGGAGTGCAGTGGTTTTAAGTTCAAAACAAGATTGAAAAGTCCCTGTTGGACAAGTAAGCTTTCCCTATATAAGTCTGATAATTCTTCATAGAGTGGGGGGTTATAAACTTGCACTTGTGTTTGGTTATAAACTTGCACTGGAACCCAATCACCATCCTTTAGGAGTGCCAGTGCTGACCCGAGTGCCCATTTCTTACAGTGTAAGGTAACTGTCTCTAAAATGAAGTTCGCATTCATATTTTCAAGAAGTGGGATAGTAGTTAAGCAATAACATTTATTTTAAAATACTTTTAGTCTATAAAAATCAGGGAGCTCTTTATTAGTAGTACAGTTCTTGTAGAAAAACATTATTTCTCTTATATTGGGAGACTATAAAATCTACAAAGGCTACTTTGGCAATTTGGGAATTGTTTATTACTTGAGATTCCAACATTTTAGATTTCGATGTTGTTTGTAATGCACTGAGTCTAGTGTTGCTATTTCTCCTGGAAAATACTTAGAGTAAAAATAAATATAATAGAAGTTAATAGCTAGATAAGGGCAGATTTCACCTGGAATATCCATTGAATAATGCCTTTTATCAGTAGCATGTGGTAGTACAATTCTATTAATTCTGGATGAATGTTTCCTTGCTAAATTTTGTTGAAAGTGTTTCATTTTAATTAGTTTCTGGTATAAACTGTTGATTTCGAATAGGAAAATAATTTGATTCCTCCTACTACATATTCACACTGGAACAAGAAATATGAAGACTGTCATTAATGGCTCAGTCATACATGATACCCAACTTGGAATTCTCTCTGACTAGTAGCAATGATTGATAGAAAGGATATGTTTCTTCCATGACGTCAGAAGACCAGTGCTGAACTTTAAGTATGAATTGCCTCCAATTATACTGTTAAAAAAACCCTAAAATTCGTAGATAGATGACAGGTACATAGGCAGATTTTTTATTTATTCTTCATCTTTAAGTGGTAAGGGGGAAAAAAACTTTTCTTCATTTCATACCAGCAAAAAATTAATGTTTTCTATTATTGTCCTGAAATTGCTTTTATTCAAATACTTTGAGGTGTGGTTTTCACTCTGGTTTGCATTGCTGTTTGGGTGTTTAAATCAGCATTCATTAAGTGGTTAGAGTTTGCCAGCACTTCATTCACTACACCTCCTTCAATTCTTACAACAACCCAAAGAAGTATACAATCATTAGCCCCATTTTGCAGATGAGGAATCTACAATTTAGTTGGCATGCACTCTTTAGCATACGCTTGCTGGGAAATACTTGTCTGTACTTTATGGTCATGTACTGAATGTTTTAAACTATATGCTTGAAATACTTTCCTTTTAAACCATTGTGTAAACAGTATAATGTCCAACAGTATAATGGCTTTGAACACTTTTGATTCATTAATTTAAGTAGCTACCAGGCAGACTAAATAGTGGGAAAATGACCCTCAGATGTTGTTCTTACGATGAGAAAATCAGGCAGAATATAGAGGAAAGAGTGTAGGACAAGCCTAGCAGTTGTGAAAACTCATGTATTTGGGCCTCAATTCATCGGTGATTGAGCCAGGTAGTACTTCAGTTTTTTCAGAAAATACTTGTGGTGGCTTACTATGCAAAGGAACATAACTAAAATAAGAGTTAATGAAACACAAGTCAAATGGGAATGAATAGAGAAGGCAGAGAGAGCACAATAGGAAAGAAGAAAATACTCGTGCAGAAAATCAGAAAGCCTGTTCTGTACTCCGTGTACTCCAACTGAGCAGAGTGGTATTCTGTGCTTACCAGAGCTAAGGTGAAACGATAAATGGAATTTATTTAGTTAGTTATTTATTAATTTAAAAGAATTTTGATCCATGACAACAGATGGTCTTTTTATTACAACTGAGCTCTAAAAGAATTTTGTTACATAGGAGTTGTATAAGGAGTGGCAGTATCAATATTTTTGTTTATTTTAACATTTACTTGTACATATTTGTGGAGTACAGCGTATTGTTCCAATACATGCATATACAGCACTATGATTCACTAAGGATACATAGCATAGTTTTGTACCTGTTAGTCCACATTTCTCCTCCCCCACACTCCCTTCTCTTTTCGCCTCTGGTAACCATTATTCTACTTTCTACTTCTGTGAGGACCACTTTTTTTTAGATTCCACATATGAATGAGAACATGCGGAATTTGTCTTTCTGTGCCTGACTTCACTTAACACAATGGTTTCCTGTTCCATCCATGTGGTTGCAAATGATAGGATATCATTTCTTTTTAGAGCTGAATAGTATCCCATTGTGTATACATACCACAGGTTTTTTAATCCATTCATTCACTATGAGCATTTAGGTTGATTCCATCTCTTGGCTATTGTGAATAGTGTTGCTATGAACATGGGAGTGCAGGTGTCTTTTTGATATATTGATTTCATTTTCCTTGTGTATGTACCCAGTAGTGGGACAGCTGGGTCATAAGGTAGATCTAGTTTTAGATCTCTGAAGAACATCCATACTGTTTTCCACAATGGCTGTACTAATTTACATTCCCACCAACCTGTAGGAGGATTCCCTTTTCCCCACATCATTTGTTATTTTCTGTCTTGTTGATAATAGCCATTCTAACTGGGGTGAGATGATATCTCATTGCGGTTTTAATTTGCATTTCCCTGATGATTAGTGATTTTGAGCATTTTTAATATGCTTGTTGGCCATTTGTATATCTTTTGAGAAATGTCTATTCAGGTCTTTAGACCATTGTTTAATTGGGTTATTTACTTTTCGGTGTTGAGTTGTTTAAGTTCTTTTAATTTTCTGGATATTAGCCCCTCATCTGATGTGTAGTTTGCAAACACTTTCTCCCATTCTGTAGGTTGTCTCCTCACTTTGTTGACAGAGTCCCTGGCTGTGCAGAAACTTTTCAATTTGATATAGTCCCATTTCTGTATTTTTGCTTTAGTTGACTGTACCTTTGTAGTCTCACTTAGAAAAGCACTGCCCATTCCCATTTCATGTAGCATTTCCCTTATGTTTTCTTCTAGTAGTTTTGTAGTTTCAGGTCTTAAATTTAGGTCTTTAATCTATTTTGAGTTTATTTTTGTGTTTGGTGAGAGATAGAGGCCTAGCTTCAATCTTCTGCATGTGGATATTCAGTTTTCCCAGCACCATTTATTGAAGAGATTGTCCTTTCCCCACTGTCTGTTCTTGGTACCTTTGTTGAAAATCAGTTGGCTGTATGTGCATGAGTTTATTTCTGTCTTCTTATTTCTGGGCTCTTTATTCTGCTCCATTGGTCTATTTGTCTATTTTTATGCTATGCAAATTTTAAGATTTTTTTTTCTGTTTCTCTGAAGAACATCATTGGTATTTTGATAAGGATTATGTTGTGTGTAAATTGTTTTGGTTAATATGGACATTTTGATGATGTCAGTCCTTCCAACATCAGGTATCTTTCCATTTATTTGTGTCCTCTTCAATTTTTTTCACCAATGTTTTATATAAGTTTTCATTGTAGAGGTCTTTCACCTCCTTGCTTAAATTTCTTCATAGGTATTTCATTTTGGGGGTACCTATTGTAAATGGGGCTATTTGTTGATTTCTTCTTCACCTATTTCACTATTGGCATATAGGAAGGCTATTGATTTTTGTGTGTTGATTTTGTATCCTGCCACTATATTGAATTTATTTATTAGTTCTAGTAATTTTTTGGTGGAGTCTTTAGGGTTTTCTATGTATGTGATCATGTCATCTGTAAATAGGTATAGTTCAACTTCCTCCTTTCCAATTTGAATGCACTCTATTTGCTTTCTCCTGCCTTATTGCATTGGCTAGTACTTCCAGTACTATGTTGAATAAGACTGGGGAAAGTGAGCATCTTTGTATTCTTCCAGATCTCAGAGGGAAAGCCTCCAATTTTTGTCTATTCAGTATGACATTAGCTATGGGTTTGTTAAAAATGGCCTTTATTGTTTTCAGGTATATCCCTTCTCTACCTAATTTGTTGAGTGTTTTTATCATGAAGTGGTGTTGGATTTCATCAGATGCTTTTTCAACATCTATTGAAATGATTATATGTTTTTTTTCCTTCATTCTATTGATGTGATGTATCATATTTGTTGATTTGCATATGTTGAGCCATCTTTGCATCCCTGGGATGAATCCTACTTGATCATGGTGAATGATATTTTTAATGTTTGCTAGTATTTTGTTGAGAATCTTTGCATCTGTGTCCAATAGAGACTTTGGTCTGTAGTTTTCTTTTTTTATTGTGTCTTTTCACTGTTTTGGTATGACCTTAGTGTTGGCCTCATAGAATGAGTTTGGAAGTATTCCCTCCTCTTCAATTTTTTGGAAGGGTTTGAGAAGAATTGGTATCAGTTCTTCTTTATTTGTTTTTGTTTGTTTGTTTGTTTGTTTGTTTGTTTGTTTGTTTTTTGTTTTGTGACCGGTAAGGGGATCACAACCCTTGGCTTGGTGTCATCCGCACCGTGCTCAGCCAGTGAGTGCACCAGCCATCCCTATACAGGATCTGAACCCACGGCGGTAGCGCCACTGTGCTCCCAGCACCACACTCTCCCGAGTGAGCCACAGGGTTGGCCCTCAGTTCTTCTTTAAATGTTTGATAAAATTTGGCAGTAAAGCCATCTGATCTTGAGGTTTTCTTTCTTGGGAGAATTTGTATTACTGCTTCAACCTCAGTACTTGTTATTGGTCTGTTTAGGTTTTCTAGTTCTTCATAATTCAACCTTGGTAAGTTGTATCTGTCCAGGAATTTATCTATTTCTTCTGGATTTTCCAGTTTATTCACATATAGTTTTTTGTAGTAGTCCTTTGTAATCGTTTGTGTTTTTTGTGGTACCAGTTGTAATATTTCCTTTTTCATTTCTGATTTTATTTATTTGGTTTTGATTAATTCCAAAATTGGGGGAACTCCCTGTTGGGACCAGCACTTGAGCTCTGTGGTTGTGCTAAATTGCTGCTTTGCTACTGATTCCCTTGAAAGGCTTTTTGTGCAGACTAGATTTTAATTGTTGACCTTTTAATCACATCCATGTCTTGTAATATCAGTCAACAGTTGGTCTGTGTGGAAATTCTGGCCCAGGTCTGAGTCTTTCCAGCAAACTTAGCCCCTATAGTTCCATCGCCCTGACCAGTCTCCACTGAGTGGGCTTATGCCTATCAGAAGGAAGATCAGTTGCCCACTCTGCACCCCAGTGCTCTCCCAGGGGCTCAGCCTCCCTCCTGCACTCCAAACACTTCCCATGGGGTGGGCAATTTGCAGGTCTTTTGCAATGACTTATCAACCTCTGAGTCCTATGTGGGTCCACAGGAAACCTGTCAGTGGTCTTGCTAGCCTGGGGGCTGGCAGGGTGTACTCTGAGGCTCTCTTCTCCCCTGAAGACTCCAGACAACTTCACTCAAAGGGTTCAGCCACAGCTTTTGCTAGCTCCTGCTCCATGTGCTGCAACTTCTAACTGCCACTCACAGGGTGGGCCCTGAAGGGGCCAGGGCTTGAAATGGTTAAAGTGGTTTCTTCTATCTCTTGCCTGCAGCTTCTCCTGCCTACACAAACTCCGCAGATCTCTCCTTCTCTTCCCCTGAGCTCCAGAAGTCCCAGGTTGGCAGTCTCTGCCTGTTGATAGTTGTAAATTGGTCAATTGTTGGGGAGAGTGACACTGGTGGACTGTCTGTTCTGCCATCTTAATGATGCTCATATTTTTTGAAGTTATCTATTTTAGGATATAATTATAATTTTAGGAGAGTACAAAAGTAATGGCTCCATTTTTGTCTCAAAAGTATAATTTCTGCAGACTTATCTTAGAAGTTCTTAACATGTTTGCACATGAATATGATTTTAATCCTTACAGTATCATCATATACATAGTAGCCTTGGAAATTTTTATTTCTTAAGTCAATGTCATTCAAAAATTTTTCTTTGTGTGCCTATGCCAGGGACTGTGTTATGCACTGAAGATAAAATCCAAAACAGTCTTGTCCTCTCTCTTAATGAGGAATATAGTTCAGAAATGAAAAAGCAGCCTTAATTCCATCTGCAGCTTTCATTCTCCTTTGCCATGTTGCATAACATATTCACAGGTTCCAGGGAGTAGAATGTAGACATCTTTAGGGAGCCATCATTCTCCTTACCACACCCTCTGACTAATGGAGAACACTATATGCTAAATTGCTTCCTTCTCAAACTACTGGCTTGTCAAGAACTGTGAAGGGTATGAGACATTACTTTACTTGCAAGCTAACAAGGCAGCCTGCCAGAGTTTATGGATGGGAGTGGAAGACAGGAGACTCCTGGGTCACAGACAAAGGACTTTATTACTCATGGCACAGCAAGCAACATGAGCATCAGCACATTTGCATCATTTCCCCTTGTCCCCACATCCCATAGGGGTGATACACATGAGGCTGATGGAGGCCCGCACACACTGTGGATTACAGGAGAGGAACCTCAAACTTGGGGAACCTGAATCTTTCATAACGGGCAGTAAGCATCCCTGCCATTTTTTCCAGAGGGAGGCACTGCCTATCTCTTCCAAGTTTCTTCACTATACAAACATCCTTGAAAAAGTAATCCAGAAAAAGGGATAGTTACCGTCTTACTGGCATGACAAACAAAAGTGCTAGAGACCAAAGGAAAATGCTGCTGCATCTGCATTTAATAGCCCGGTCTACAGTTTCTCAAATGGAGGGGCTAGTTCTCTGAAAATCAGTTGATTCTAAATTAAAAGATTTGATTTCTTCCTTGCAAATACCATTTTTTCAACTTTCTACTTGTTCAGCTCAACCTCTATTTATTTATACATTTTATTTAAGCATGCGTCTAGTGCCTAGAAAAATGATTTTTTACTGTTCCTTTTTACTGTTTTATCAGATAATTCTATATAAAACGCGTCAAAATTTGGGCTAATTTAGTAAACAAATGACAAATGCAAAAGACAGCTTGACCTCAGTGCATAAAAAGGACAGAAATATTGGCATTTACTAATCAGGGCCCTAATACAAACAGGTAATTATGATGAAAAACCAGATGCTAATATTACCTTGATGTGAAATGTCACTAAGTGGGAAGCAGACAAATTCATTTCTTCATATTAAATCCAAACCCATTGGAAGAGCAAGTAATGACTGCAACACATTAAAAAGAATCAGTCAAATAAACAAGTCATTATATTTGACATTAGAAGTATCAACATGTATAAATTTGCTACTGGGTCCATTCCCTCATTTTACTGACATTCTACTAAGCTAAAGCTACGAATCACATATATTTCTAGTTTTAAAGGCAAAAAAAGATTATAAGAAAAATGTTAAACTATCTAATGATGAAAAGTAGCTAGGTCAGAAGAAAAAAGAAATTTTAAAAAAATGTCCTATCCTCTTTGTGCAGAAGTGATAGTAGTAGATGTGTAGCAATAAGACATATTCTTTCATCAACTTTTCCCCCAGAAGCAGTAATATGTAAGGTGTGCTGTCAGTGTCCTCCCACCTAATAGTCTTGAGTTTCATCCAACATTAAGATGTCAGACCAAGGGAAGGGTAACAGTCTTTATTCAAAACAGAGACTGCTAGAAGCCAACTAAGTTGTACTTATACTGTACATATGTAGTGATTACATACAATCTTGCCACTAATAATTTTTGGTTCCATTAATGGTTCATGAAACCAAAGTAAAATACCATCCCTACTTTGACAATAACCTTGTGCTCTAACAGATCATTGATCCTATGTTAAATTTTTCAGTATGAAAATACTGACAAAAGAAGCACTTAGGAGTTGCCAAGGAGCATGATAAATGGAAGCAGCTTTCCTTGACAGGCGAAGTGCTGCAGCAATTCAGTGGAAGGTATTCAGGATCTGCAATCAGAAAACCTGCACTTCCAATCAGGCTCCTCCCTATCAGATCTCTGTGAGCTGTAAGCCTCCTCAATTTCCTCATCTGCAAATAAAGGCTGAAGATGTGTTGACCTGTCTCTGACCTCAAGGTGGTGTGATGCAGTATTGTGTAAAGCACCAAACTCATAGGTGTAAGTTTTTTTGTTTTGTTTTGTTTTGTGGATTTCATCCTCTTTTATTTTGTTTCAGCATTTTCTTTGAGGGAGTTTGCAGTGTCTGTTAAAAGCAAACTTTTTAGTAGATAGTACAGTGGGAAAACAAGGAAAGAGATTAAGGTGCACAATTTGCACTACCTGCTCAAATCAGAAATCTCCCCGTATCTCACAATGCCAGCCACGCCTTAGGCCCTGATTTGCAGAACGGGCAGCATGTGTCAAGTCCAGGAGGAGCAGTGCTTCTGCAGTTTGTTGGCACCCTCCTGCCTGGTGTCCCATTCCTCTCCCTCTTGCTCATCATTTCCCATTAGCTCCCTTTCTCATTCTCCATCTCACGAGTCACAGACTCCCCTCTTCACAGCCTCCATGGGCTCGTTTTCCTGCAGAAGCTAATGTGCCATTGTCATTGTCTTCAGTGACTGCTGTCATTGACACAGGCAATCTCGCGCTCCATCTCAGCTGTTAACTCCTCGCAGTCACTGCCTCCTCTGGCTGCCAGTCCTTTCCTGAAGCTTACTTGTAGGTACTAATTCCCTCAGCCATCCACAGATAAGAGCATTTCAATAGCGAAGCTGAGATAAACTTGTAGGGGCCGTCTGATGTGGCCTCCTGCCCCTGGAGGAGGAGAGTGCGCCACACAAGATGCATGTTTTGCATCAGTGTTTCCTCTACCTTCCATTCACAACCTGAGGTGGTTATTACCCTGCAGGTAAATTCTTCCCTTATGTTCAAACCAATTCTCTACTGATGTATTTTGAGCCATATTTTTCCTCTTTGATCTTCTCTGGAGAAATTTTCTGTTATTCAGGCATGAGAAATAGGGAATCTCAAAGTTAAAAAGTCACCTGGTCCAATTACTCATCTATTTTTTAAAAATACCATCAACACCTGTGGGTCTTGCACCCTGAAAGAGGATTTACTTCATCTCAGGGTGGTCCGTCCAACCTTGAACAGCTATGACCAGGAGAAATATTTAACCTGAATTCACTTCAATCTGCCTTCCAGAATGTTCCATTCTCTGGTTATACTCCCTGCTGTTGGGACGTCACTATGGTTTGTGTGATCTGTACCATTGGCACTGTTTCCCCAGAGCCTAGCACATGCTCCTACAATATAGTAGGCTCTTAAGAAATATGTGTTGAATGAATGAATGAATGAATGAATGCATGCATGCATGCATGCTTGTGTTCTCTTCTACAGGACAGCACTTTGTATCTAAGACATCTATGGATCTAAGATCCTAATCTGGATCTTCTCCAGGCTAGAAGTCCTTAGTTCCTTTACTCATTTCTCATAAGAGAAGTTTCAATACCTGTGCAGTTCTCTTCCTCTGATCTTTCTCTGGCTCATCTAAATTCATCTAGGTAAACATCAAAAAAATTAAATATACATTTTATGTATTTAATTGTATATAATCACATATGTCTATAAAATTCACCTAATCTACTTTTCTAAATAAACTACATTAAAGTATAGAGCATAAGTAAAGAAAAACTAATTAAGAATAGTCTCATTAAATTGTAAAAAAATATACTCTAAATTTACTCACAGCTAGGTGGTTTTAATAGTATTTTTAAGTTGATTTTTATTTTCGAATAGAGGATTGGTTATAGTATCATTAAACTATTTTTAAAAGAAAAGTTTGAATCGCAATTCTATACCCTACCACAGCTGTTATTATTTTTCTGTTTTTCCCATCTTGTCCATATATAAAAATAACTTTAACTTACTGTAGGTATATGGTCTCTTTTGCATTGTACTTTTTTCACTTAAAATAATATTGTACATACTTTTCATGTTATAATTAATCTTTATTATTTTAATTTCATTGGCTTAATAGAACTCCATGTTTGGTGTAGCTGTTTCCCAATTATTAGTGATTTAAAATGTTTCCATTTTTCTCTCCTATGGAAAATGGTGTTAGGAATATTAACATACATATCGATTTTCTTCCTAAATGTCTTGCCATATTTTTATATCTTCCCTTCTCTCTATTATCATTTAAAGGGATTTTTCAAGTTTTTTATGTGGATGAGTTTTGTTTATATGTATGCTATTTATTTCCAGTTTTATATCAATGTCATAAAAGAAAGCCTATAACACTTTTACTTTTAATTAAAATTATTCATTAAGCCCTAAAATTTTATAATTTAATAAATGTCACATGTGTACTTTAAAAGATATAGTCCTGTTTTAAAATGACTAGCGTTTCTTTCATTCCGTAAATATTTATAAATACCTAGTTGGTGCCAGCCACTGTTAGGAACTGTTGATATAAGAATGAACAAGGCAGATACTTACCCGTAGCGGGTTTAAAGTCTAGCTAGGAATAAAGTGGAAATAAACTGCGAAGAGTGTTATGATCGGATAATCTGAGGCACTACTACCCTTAGACTCAGGCAAAAAGGATCCTTTGCCTTTGGCCCCAGGTTTCAGAGACTCCACTCTGGCGCTTCCAGAGCTGTGGCCCTCCCTACCAGGCAGAGAGACAGGAGGCATCTGTGGCACATCCTGGGCATGCCCTGAGCCCCTGCTAGACCCACCTCTGGATACCAGGGATAACAGAGTTCCCCTCTCAAACAGTTCAAACCCACTCCCAGGGCCAGAGCAGACTTCCCTATGCCCCCCTCCTGAAGCTGGACCTTGCTGCTTATATGTGCACTAATGGGTGATTGCTTGGAGGAGTCTGGTCCAAAAAAAGTGTGGTCTGGGTTGTCCACACACATGCAGGAGAAAGCCCCTCCTCCACGTTCTGAACGGAGGCAGAAGAGGGAAGGGGAAGATGACGGGCCACCGACTGAGGACACAGGGCTGGGGGCCGCTTCTCCCCACAGTCATGTTCCAGCACACGCTTTGAGAATTCTAATTTGAACCTAGTTTTCCAGGTGGTTTTAAGGATATATTTGTCAAGGTAGGAGGATGGAACATCTTTTATTTAATGGTTTGCTAGCTTGATTTACAGTTTTAAAATATTTAGACATATGGGATGTGGGCCTTCCTTTATATTCTTGCCCTAGGCCCTGCAAATTTGGGGGCAGGCCTGGTACAAAATGCTATGGGGACACCTAACAGGGGAATCTAATTTCACGTGAGGAAATCATAGAAGACCTCTCAAAGTAAGTCATGGTTCAGCAGAATAGGTTCAGCTATAAGATATTCTACTTATGTAATCTACCACATTTACAGTCTAAAAATGGAAAAGTCATATGCTCATCTTAATAAATGTCAAAAATGCATTTGATGAAATTCAAGAAATTATTGCATTCAAATTAACTTAATATTCTAGAATAACAACACGATTACCATTATAACAGATATCTATACGAAACTATCTACTGGTGTTGTACTTAAATAGTAAAGACTAGCAGTGTTCCCTTTAAATTTAACCAAGGGCAAGGATGTGACTGTCGTTCAGTTATTTCATGTGGGTCTTAGATTTCTAGCCAGTTCATTTTGGCTGATGTTAATCTCTTTTTCCTTTTCCTGTGGTTTGATGAACAATTTTAAGTGAAAAGATCTGTGTTTTTATTTACTTCACCACTTTTTAAAAATCCTTACGTTATTCTGATATGTTGTCATTGTTGTTGCTGGGCTATACGTCCTTTTGAGATATGAGCTCATAAAACTGCCCCTGCTTGTTAACATACACTTTTATTTACCACAAATTTTCCTCTTTTGACAGTCAATGGAAGCCTTCAGTTCACTTTTTATGATTTTGTATTTGTGTGGTCAGCCATTGCCTGGAGCTGCTGTTTAGACCAGGAAGTAGCTCATTATTCTCCCAAATGGTTCCTATGTCTCAGTTATTAATCCGCATCAGCTGGAGGCAAATAGCATTCCCCACACCCTCCAGTCTTAGCACATAATCAGGAACTTGGCATAGGAAGACAGTGGCGGTGGAAGTTCTGGCCTGGCTGACTATGAGGAACAAGCAGCTAATTTAATATAAACAACTCATATGGCATTCAAGTAAGAATACAAGTCTATTTTAAAGTTGTTTGCCTGGTCACTGCCAGGCATCTGCTAGCTACTGTGTTTGCAAATTCTCTCTCTCTCTCTCTCTCTCGCTCTCTCTCTCTTTCAGTCTCTCTCATATTTCTAAACAAGAAATTCCCAGATTAGATTTTGATATTTTGATATTAGGGTTTAAAGTGTTTTTAATTAAACAATGGCCAGAAAACGACAAGCGTTCTTTATATCTTTATGAAACGGTACTCAGTACTCTGTGTTGCTTTCTGGCTCCTTCTCAAATTTCACAACAGAACTCTTGAGTAAATGGGGTGCTGCCTGTTCTCACAGTACATTTTCAGAGAAAGTATCTCACCCAAGCTTGTATAAGGTAACATTTTTTTTTTTTTCCCAAGAAATTTAGAACTCATGATAATTTTTTGGACATCAAGCATAGTTATACAGAACTCTCCTACATTAAGTAGAAGGCATTTAAGATGTGTGCTTTTGGTCCTCCCTGCATGTTATAAGTTCATAAATCAGGAAGTCCATTCAGAAGTTGTCTAGTGGCGCCTTATTCACTTTAAACTCGAAGCCTTGGCAGGATCAGAGATTGCCTAAAACTGATTTTTCCATTAGTCGTCAAGTATAATTTTGACAAGAGATCTCTGAGATCATTCTTTCCATAAAATTGTCTGCAGTGGCTTCCCCGTACTTCTCCGTTGGGCCTCACTTTCCCATCAAACTCCGCGTCCTTTTCTGCTCTTTACATCCACAGCTCTAAGTCTCAGAAAGAACAACCAGATGATAGATGAAGGGCACTGAGATGGCTTTCCCTGGCATTCTCGAGTTTGAACGTGAAAAACTCGTCCTTGTCTTCTCCTCCTCTAAGGAGACTACTCCATTCACCTCTGCAGTTCGCTTGCCCGCTTTCCGACTCTCTCCAGCCTTTACCTCGTCCCTGACTACTTGATCCTCTGAGGACTCCCTCCTCTTTTCTGAGCCCTCCCTTCTGAGGGGTACTTCAGCGGATTCTGGTAAAAGAAGTCTCAGGCCGAGCCTAGGAAATCTCTTACTCTTAGGGCTGTGCCAAAACTCAAGGCTTGTGTTCTGTTACCTCCCGGCTTCTGTTCTAAAAAATCATCTCGTAAAATTCCACGGACTGAATGGGTAATCAAGAGGAAGAAAATTAAAATCACAAATAACTCCATGACCCAGGGGTACATACTGTTGATACTGTATGATACGTTATGGTACAGTATGGTATAGTATGGGACATACTTATACTAAGCGATTAGTCATTATTTATCTAACATTCAATTTTAAGTAGGCATTGTGTATTTTTATGTGCTAAATCTGGAAATCTTATTACAGCTTTTATCCCAACAAGTTTGTTTTAGTTTGCATATACCCTCACTAATAATCCTATGCTTAAAAATAAAGAACCAGTAAAATAGCATTTCAGGAATAATTTTGCTTATGAAATTGATAACATTTTGCCACCCATGCACTAAGTGGAAAAATTTTGTCTTTTTCCTTTATTGATTAATAGAATGTTAATAAAGAAAATGAGAGTGATTTTAGTTTACATTTTTGTGTTGTTGATTGGGAGTTAAAGCTTCATTATTTACTAACTCGTTAATCAGTGCATACCAATTATTTCAGTTCACTCTGAGTACCAAGTGATGATAGAATTTTTTATTTAAAGTAAGTAAAAGATAAAGTTGCCAGACTAAAGTCTTGCAAACAGAAGATAGAGTAAATTCGTGTGAAAATCTCATAATTACCTTTACTTTTCTACTGCATTAAAAACGTGGAAAATATGGTTTTTGCAACCCTCTACAAAAGAAAAAAATTTTATTTTAGCAATGATCATGGGGTTTTGTTTTTTGGAAGGGGACTGGATATTGTTTTATTTCATTAATTTTTAATATTTATTTTTTTGCTCATTTTAACTAAAGATTTTATCTTGGTTATATTTTTTTCTTATTTATGTTCACCATAATATTGTCAACAATGCACTCCTTGAATCTAGAAGTAATTTCACATCATAATGAGGACTGCATATAAGATATTTGTGACTTGTCAAGCTCACAAAAAATACAGAGAATTGCACCTAAACTTCTGCCCTATATATATCAACTCACTGTTAATCTTTGGACGATATTATATTTCAGACAGTAACTTTATAAATATGGGCACCTACAGAAATTCCTTAAAGAACTAAAATATTTTCAGGGTGACTTGACAGATGATATTAATAATGAAGACATTTTTAGGTATAGCATGAAGGCAAGGTTTCACAAATGGGTTCGTACTGCAGTCTTCTCTAGTCCTTGTAATTAGTATAACCATAATGGGTGGAAAATAATGGCCTGAAGATTTTCTTCTAATCATCTGCAGACTTGTTTTCTTCTATCCATCATCACCAAAGACTAGTGTGGAACAGTCATAAAAGTTAGGCAACAGGAAAGAGTCTGCATCTGCTCATTGGATGTTTTCGGAAAGTGACATGGCATCAGGGCTCACAAAGAGCTGAAGGAAGATCTGCAATATTAATTAGGGAAAAACCAATTCTCATTCATCTGGCTCATTCTGATATCACTTCTTGGCAGTAAAAAGAGACTATGCAAATTTAACAAGTCAATGAGTTAGAGTGGATACCTGATAGCATCTCTTTTTTTCTGGTTACCTGGCATCTGTGCTGTTTTGAATATTATTTTTCAGTATTGAAAATGATTCTGCATGGTCAGAATCACTCAGGTATGGCCCACAATAAATATGATGTGGCAGTAACTAAAATCAGAATCAATGCAGGTTGCTATTTGGTTCAGTCTTTGACTATATTTAACCAACTGATATGTTTTTATCCAAGGCATTCTCCATACGAAAAATATGTTGCTCTTTTTTCTCAATGCGTTTGTCCTTCTACCTTTGCCATGACTGATAAGAGGCACTTCCCATCTGGGAACCAGTACTGTAGTACCAGTACCACAGTAGCTAGTACTTAATACTGTAACATTTAAGAATGCAGTGATTAAAGAGCATACCCTCTGGGCTCTGAACTATGTGAGCTTGAATCCAAGGTCAGTTATTTACTATAGCTTTGTGACTTTGAGGAAGTTATTTAAACTGCCTAAGACTAAGTTTTATCATCTATAAAATGAAAATAATATTAGGACCTATCTCATATTGTAATACAAATAAAGGACTTAGCACAATTCACTGCATTTGTAAATATTCAATAAATACTTGCTATTATCATTACTATAAGAAATATTAATAATATTAAGTTTATATTATAGTATAATTCACTATGGAGTTGTTATAATTACCATACTTCCTCATGGATTTTCTTCCCTCACATATAACTAGCCAAAATATTGAGGTAGGAATATTTTTTTCCTTCATACATTTTTTCCCAGGGCTGCTGCTATTGGTAGCAAGTAGGCAAACAGGAGATCGGAAGTGATGTCTTCATGTTAACCTGTATTTTCTAAGCAAGGTCAGCACAGAAACTAACTTTCTATAGGTGAATCTTTCTCTTTCTCTCAGAAATGGAAAGCATTTTCACAGAGCCCTTAGGAGACTCTGAGATGAGGGTATTAGTTGGTGAGAGAGAAAGTAATCGTTCTCTTCTTTGTGCACTTGGACTGAGAGCCATGAAAGTAAGTTATCACCTGTTCTCACATCCCTTGAAATCCTGATTAGTTCTCTAGCAAAAGGACTCCTTTCTGTTATATCTCACTACGAGCTCTGGGAAACAGCATGCCTGCTTTTACACTGAAACTTCAAAGGTTGTGCATTAAATAATGTTTTATTCTCCTATGGAGGAATGACTTACATGTATGGTTCGAACTTAGTTTTCTCTGCATAGATACATAAATACTGCTTGAAATTCCCTTTCAGGAGTTCAGATCTTCTTATCACTGTTTTTATACTTCTTCATACTTTAATGTATTTAAATTTGAAAACAATATTTTTTCTTCCCAAACTCCCACTCCCTTCTACCACTTTCCAACTGAAGTCATGAGAGGGATGAAGTCAAACTTGCAATTATGTCAACTGTATATACTTCAGATCAGAAAACAAACCTTGCAAACAAGATATTTCAGAAAGAAATGTATAAAGATTTGGAGAAGGCATGGTATTTGAAATCAGAAGAATTATTTTTAGTTTCTTTCTCAGCTACTTATGAAATGGGTGGCCTTGGACAGATCACTAAATCTCTCCAAATCTAGTTGTATTACCCAAAAAATGAAAGTCACTTTCTGCCCAACCTGCCTCTTACAGCTTCAGTGAAGAGAAAATAATGTACGTAGAAGTGTTATATCAAATCCAGAGCTCCATTCAGATAATTTTAGTAGTACAGGATTAACTCTTTGGCTGCTCTTCAGAAACTCTCTAAAGGTTCTGAAGATTCTCCTTCCTTTAATAATTTGGAACATGTACTGCCTTGCCATGTTAGAGGGATCGGGTTTCACTACAGCCAGAACATCACACACCATATAATCTGTCTTTTAATTTTAGAATATAGTGATAAGAGAGGAATTATGCAAAAACATACTGACATTTTACCTGAAAGATTAGTGAATAATTTTCCTTTATCTTATTTTTAAGAGAAAACTCTTTAGAAAGTCACAATATTGACTAATATATTCCCCTCATCTACATAATATAATATATTCTTCAAACTTTTTATTTTCCCTGAGAGGTCATAAAATCTCAGCTGTTTAAAATGATTTTTTTCCGATTTATAGCATTCCATAAAAATTTTAGATGTAAAAAATATTTCCTACTGAGCTGAAACTGTCCCAGACTCATGGATGTTTTCTAAAAAAATGTGTTATTCACCCTAGCGTAGCATGAAGGTGTTAATTTAAACATGCGTTCTGAGAAGGAAAATACCCATTGGTATTGCTGGTTTTTTCTTAAAAATTATATCCTAACCAGGGTTTCATACCTGCTGTAACAGTATGGATTAAATGACCTCAGAACTCCTTTCCTTCTGGGCATAAAAATAGAAATATCTTGGCATCCACAAACATTAATTTCTAGTATACTTTAAAAATGTACATAATATCTCTGAAATTCTTGAAAAAGGAATTTTTTTTCAATTTTATTTATATTTATTTTCGTGGGGTACAGTGTGTCATTTCAATACATGAATATACTGTACAATGAATACTTAGGATAGACAGTGTAGTTTTGTGTCCATTAGTCCACCTCTTCTCCCCTCAACCTCTTCCCTTCCCAGCCTCTGGTAACCATTATTCTACTTTCTACTTCTATGAGAACCACTTTCTAAATTATTATTATCAGATTCCACATATGAGTGAGACCATGTGGAATTTGTCTTCCTGTGCTTGACTTACTTCACTTAACATGATGGTTTCCAGTTCCATCTGTGCTGCTGTAAATGATAGGATATCATTTCTTTTTATAGCTGAATAGTATTCCATTGTGTATACATACAGCATCTTTTTTACCCATTCATCTAACAATGGGCAGTTAGGTTGATTCTGTCTCTTGGCTATTGTGAATAGTGTTGCAATGAACATGGGCATGCAGATGTCTTTTTAATATACTGATTCCATTGCCTTTGGGTATATACCCAGTACTGGGACAGCTGTGTCATAAGGTAGAACTATTTTTAGTTCTCTGAGAAACCTCCACACTGTTTCCCACAATGGCTGTACTAGTTTATATTCCCACTAATAATGTAGGAGAATTCCCTTTTCTCCACATCCTCGCCAGCATTTGTTATTTTCTGTCTTGTTGATAATAGCCATTCTAACTGGGGTTAGATGATATCTCATTGTAGTTTTAATTCGTATTTCCCTGATGATTAGTGATTTTGAGCTTTTTTTATGTGCTCATTGGCCATTTGTTTTTGTTTGCCTGTTTTTGATTGTTTTTTAATTTTTTTATTGAAACGATTGTACATATCTGTGGGGTACAGCATTGAATATCAATAACGGTGTGCAACATGTGATGCTCAAATCAGGATAATTAGTATATTTATCATTACACAGTGTATTCATTTTTTATTTCTTCTTTTGAGAAATGTCTGTTCGGGTCCTTTGCCCATTTTTTAATTGGTTTATTTGGGTTTTTGCTGTTGTTTGTGTTCCTTGTATATTCTGGATATTAGGCCCTTGTCTGATATGTAGTTTGCAAACACTTTCTCCCATTCTGCAGGTTGTCATTTCACTTTGTTGATAGTGTCCCTTGCTGTGTAGAAGCTTAAAAAGGGAATTGTAAAAAATAGTGAGACATGCCTGGATTTGACTAACTTAAAAGCAACATGAGTAACATATAAATTGAAATAAAGTATACTAGCTCATATCAATAATATATTGCCTTGTGATCAGATGTTCTAAACCTACCTCTTCCTCTCCTCACATTCTTAGAACACTGATCTCAAAATTAGAATATTAACCAGATGCTAGCCCCATCTGAACAAAGAAGCAAGAGAGATGTAAGTTGCCTTAGGACAGCATTTCCCAAAATGAATTCCACAAAACTCTAGGCCTTCAAGATTTTTTTAAAAAACATTGTTGTAAAAGGGGAGTCTATGGTCGAATAAGCTGGTGAAATATTGTATGCCATATCTTCCTCTTAAATACTTGCAATATGCATTAGTATGGTAAGTAGTTTTTAGTAGCCCTGCAGTAAAGCACATCACAAGCTTATTTGATTTGAAAAACTTTTTTGATAATTCCGTAACATCCTCTAGAACATGAAGTTTCAGAACTGTTTATGTCCTGAAGGATCTGTGACACTAAAAGAAAAGGAAGAACAATGGTTGTAGAGACCCAGATTGTTCTCTTGTATCATAGCCCATACTCCACACCTTCATGTAAGGATGTGTAGATGATAAATTTGGAAAAGAAATTCTTACAGAGATAGATCTATTTCTCTGCTTGTAACAGATTAAATTATTGGTCCCAATTCTTAACCACTCCTTTCCCTGCCAAGTTATATCACTGTACATCCACACCCTGGCAGTGTTCTCAGGCCTTGACTTTGGGCTTAGCCATGACCAATGGAATGTTAGTGGACCTGAAATGAGTAAGACTTTAAATGTGCTGCACAGTTGTCCTACCCTCCTGTACTGTTGCCTTCCATGAGAAGAACATGGCTCATGGAAAACACATTTGCTGTCACAAGTGCCAGTTAACTTGGAGTCAACTATCATCTTAAAGCCAACCCTAGCTGAACCCAGCCTAGATCCACCAACCTGCAGATGTGTGGATGTTGTATGCCAATGAGTTTTCAAGCGTTTTTTTTTTTTTGCAGTGTCTTCATGGTAATTGCTGACTGATATACTGTTGTATAGGGAGTTTGCTCCAAAATAATTAGTACTGCTATAAATGTTCATGATAACTAAAAGAGAACATTGGAGTGAAATCAAGTAATGTATCGTCAGGCACTGATTTGTGGGATGTTGTTTTTGTTCATTCCCTTAATTCTTAAGATCTTGAAAACAATGCCCTATCAAAAGCATGTAATTTTTTGATAGCTCACTTATCTTAGTATGATTATTCCAGCATTTCTAAGGAAAATATACCCTCCCAAACAGCTCAGTTTTTCCCACTTACACTTAAACAAAATGAGCTTGTGAAAAACATTTAATTAACAGGAATATAAATTTAAAAAGCAATCTGCAGTTTATAAATTAAGGCAAAGGCTACCACAAAATCTCAATTATTATCATGTCCTAAAAATATTAATTTTTGTTTTTCTACGATTCAGCAAAGGAAATAAAGGAGTAGACCAGAAACTCCCCTGCCCAGGGAGCTGGTGGTCCTGGCATGACAGCCATTGGCTCCCCAGGCTGCTCACCATTCCCAGCCAAAACATCCATCACTGGAGCCCAGACAAAGATCCCTGTGATCCTGACAAGAATTGCGCTCCTTTTCTCCCTATGCACCTCCACCATCTCCTCTTTTCTCAGTCTTATCCACCACATTGTCCTCTCCACTTCTAAATGTTCTAGCCTCTTCTGTTTCTTGAATTAGTCAAATCTCTACTTCATCTATATAGGAGGTGATTACAAAGTGATTAATGTGTGTAAAAGTGCCGTACATGGTTGCTCAATAGATGTTGACCTATCTCTTTTCCTGCCTATCCTACATCCTCCTGTTTCCTTAATAGTGATATATAGTCTAGTGATGCATAGATATAGATATAGATGAATTGGTCATAAGTAAAAAATGAATGTTAACGACAGCCGTTGTGATTCACATTAGTCCTTCTAGAATTTGACTGTGACTAACATTAATGACCAGTTAAGAAGCAATATTGTATATTACCTAAAGGACACAGACTCTAAGTGAGACAGCAGACCAAGATTTGAATCATAGCTCTAGTGCTTATTGTCTGATAAGTTAGTACCCTCTCTTAAGCCCAATTTCATCATCAAAAAATTGGGGGCAATAATATATAATAAGATACCATCTATAAAGGGTAATATTTAATGAGATACTATATATAAAGGGCTTAGCACAATGCAGAACACATAGTCAGCATAAATGCTAGCTACTGTAATTATTGTACAAGATCTGAGTTTGTATGTTCCCTACAAATTCCCTTTGCAATACATATACCTACCTTAAAATAAGCATGCTATTAACATTATCTTCATTTTGAAGTCACTAAATTTATGAGTTAAAATGCAGGGATGAGAAGGAAAGAAGATTTATTGTATGAATTCATCTCACTCCTGCCACTTTTCTAATCTGCCGTACACATTAGATGGTTGGAGTTTAGGGGTATCCCTGAAAAAAGAAACCTGAAGGTTAATGTGTATCATCTACATGCTTCAGCGCATAAGCAAATTGCTGGCTGGTCAGATCAAGGTGAGATACAATGGAATGAATCCACTGTGGCCACACCTCCACTGGGGGATGGGGGCAGGGCAAGGGGAGGCTGCAGCATAGATATTTTAACAAATAGGAATAGGAGTGATTAATTACTTTTTACTGTCATTCAACAGTTTGTCACTGAGGGAGTAACCTCATTTCCCATAAATTTAATAGAGGCCACATCATGGCCTACTTGGCTGAAAAGCATTGCTCCTGAAACCCTTATGGTACTTTTAAGTCCACTGATGTGTGAACATAATTCTCTGCATCTCTTAGGCCTACATACTCCACCTCTCCCAGGGAGACATGTCAGTAGATCTATGTGGCACCATGTAGAAAGTTACAAGTGATGAGTTCTCTGATTCATTCTTCCTTCATGTAACAAAATGATAGAAAATTTAAAACCAATGGGTGTTATTCTACAGTGTAGAGCTTCTTTCCACTCTGTTAAGGGAGTTTAAAAAGATATTTATTAAAATCAAAAACTACTAGTTCCAAGACTCATGTAGTCTTGAACATTTAGTTTGGTATCTAAAAAGGAATTTTAAAGATACTGTCAATAAATTTGCAGGTTTGGATGGAAGCTAATCATTATGGCTGATTCTCATCCCTCTATCTGCATTAGTCCAGTTGAAGAGATAAAAGTAGAATAACTGCAAAGATCTGCCAGACACCAGGTGGAATTTCCAAAAAACAAAACCCCAAGGAAGAACAGCTGATATAAAGAAGAGTGTTACCTATACCCACTGCATGCCCAACTCAGAGACACAGAGCCTTTTGCAGCTAGAATGCCAACAGTCTCCCTTCTGTTCAAGGACTCATTTCTGGGGCTATCAGTGCTATTTTATCCCCTAAGTACACTAGAAGAACCTCTCTCTTTATATCCATTCATAAATGTTAATTCAGCTAATCCTGTTCCAGGTGAAAATGCACAAGCAGTGATGTACTTCACCTTGGGAAATGACATTGATAAAGAGAGGTGAAAAAAAGAGCAGTGAACTCTAGAAGTTGAGGTTTGGTTGGTTTTTGTTTGTTTCTTTTCCCTTCCTATTTTCCTAGCAAAGAATGTTGTATACGTAAAGTCTAACAGCACTGAGGTGAGCTGCAGGAGAAACAAGAAGAAAACACTAACCCAATCTACTAGCTAACATTTGGTTTGGGTTGATCTCTTTTTATATAAAGACAAGCCTTTGAAAAGATTCTATGTGGTGAAAAAGTGGAAGCATTAAACTCAGGGGGAGGCCAGAAACCATATTTCCAAAACAAAATCATGTAAGTTGTAATGAGAAGGACTACTGAATTTCTAACTGAGGTGATAGATCCTAAGATAAAAAATTAATTAATAGTTTAATTCAAAGCAAAGAGCCTGAGGTAAAGAAAAGAGAACTTTCATTAAAAGAAATCTATTCTATGGCTGGCCAGTTAGCTCAGTTGGTTGTGGCATGGTGCTGAAAACACCAAGGTCCAGGGTTCGATCCCTGTACTGGCCAGCTGCCAAAAAGTATTTGTAAAATGGGGCAATAGTACCTATTTTACCTACTTTAAGGAAATACTGAGAATTTAAATATAATTGTGCATATGAAGATGTCTCAGAAATTGTAAAAATTCATTGAAAATAAGGTTTTTAATATCTTTCACTTTTTAGAGAGCATCCTCCACATTTCTAATTTGATTTCATCTCATTGATTCTTTGCTTATTGCTTCTAGTAGGAAATTAATTCTGCAATTTAATTTTTAATGTTTTTGTAATTTTTGTTATTTCCTCCAATTACTTAACCTCAATTACTTTTTCAAAATAACCAAAAGAATACTGCCTTTTGAAATTATCTTTTATATTTTGATTCAAGAGAAAATCCTCAGGATTCAGTGTCAGACTTGTCCACTTCATCTTTGGATCTGTTTCTTCTACGTTGACTTCAATCTCAGACAGAACTTCATCCCATGTAGCAGAAAAGAGTCCCTCAACATTGGGCTTCTGTGCAACTGTAACAGCTGTACCTTAGAAAAGGATTCCATGTGGGGTAAAGGCAGTTCTCCAGAGCAGTTCGATGCTGTAGGAAAGAAAAAGAAATGCAGAACATGCCAAAATCCCAGGCTTCCGTAACTGAGCTCATAGAAATTAACAACAACAACATAGCAATAACATAAAAGACAAATGGTAAAGGAACTACGCAGATAATCTCTAAATGATAGAATATGAATGACCAACAATATGCAGAAGAGTTCTAGTCTTACAAGTAACTAACAAAAGCAGTTGGTAAAGTTTTAAAGAATAATAATAAGCCCACACTTTCTTAACTAGCTTTCGATAAAAGAGATGAAAATAAAAGCTATGACTTTCTTCCCAGGTGAAACACAGAAGCATACAGCAAATTTATGTCTAAGAAACACTAAAACAAATGAGTTAAGTGTTCACCTGGAGACATTCGTAAGAATGAATTTACCAAACAACAAAACAAAACAAAAACAGAGGGGAAAAATAAGCTAAGATAAAAGCTAAAATTAATCAGTTAGAAAGCAGAATAAGAACATTAATAAATTAATCTAAGTGTTTGTTGTTTTTAGATTAAGCAATATAATGAAATCTCTGGCAATTCTAGTTAAGAAACAAACTAAGTAAAGAAAACTGCTAAGTACTAAGAATGTACAAGGGGATGACACCACCAGGAGTCAGGCATTTAAAATGTTCTAAGCATATAATGTTCCCCAA
This sequence comes from Cynocephalus volans, assembly GCF_027409185.1. NCBI lineage: Eukaryota > Metazoa > Chordata > Mammalia > Dermoptera > Cynocephalidae > Cynocephalus > Cynocephalus volans. The sequence continues at coordinate 97,802,023 of NC_084460.1, read as the reverse complement.
TATGACAGATTTTAAAATCTAGATGAAATTGACAATTTTCTAAGAAAATATAAACCAACGAAATTAATGCAAAACATCAAAAGCTTGAACAGAATAATGATAAAGTAAGAAAAAAAAGAGGTGAAAGGAGCTGGGCTCAGATTTTTTTCAACTATTTATTTCAAAATGTTCCGGAGTATTGAAAAAGATGGGAATCTTTCCAATTTGTTTTAAAAGGCTAGCATAAGCCTGAAACCAAAATGTGATAAACATAACTCCTATTAAATTACATGTGTGGAAAAAAGTCTAATTATTTATTTACCAAATGAAAATAAGCCAATAAAAATTAGAACAGTCTAATTTAAAAATGAATAAAATTCATAAGCAAACAGTATACCTGTACACATAGTCAATAAACATAAGAGATTTAGCTAGTAATCAAATTAAGGTGGGGTGCCATTTTTGCCCATCTGATTAGAAAAGAATAAATAGGTTAAAACACTGCTAGTACCTAGTGTGTGTGAGTGTATACAGAAAGAAGAACTTTAATACCTTGTTGGTAAAAGTGTATAACTTTTCTGATGTATATTCTAAAGTATTTTTTGGATTGGATTGTATACCCCTGACTCAGCAGTTTCAATATGTAAGAATACGTTATAACAGAATATAACAATTTGAAAATTATCAAATGTGTGGGCAATGATGTATATGCAAGGATATTCAATGTACGTTATTTATGACATTGAAAACTTGCAGTGGCTACTTTCTAGTAATAGAATTGTGAATTCTTTCTTCTTTATAATTTCTGAATTATCTAAATTCCTAACACTTTAATAGAGTTGTTTTCTCTATCTGTGGTGAAGAACCAGTTTTGTTTGGTTATCGTTTTGCCTCAATATATTGTGGACTGATACTTATGAAACAGTAAAAATGAATTACTAGAAAAAAATGAAGTAAAAATAAGAGAAAAATACAAAACCTAATTTTTTGTTATGAGATTTAACAGATGCAATATTTCTGTGTTGAACTGCTATAAAAGTTTCTAAATGCTTGCTCTCTGTTTCTGTATGGATCACTAGTTCGTGGAATGGCACTGTGTAGCATGGGTGCAGTGATTAAAGACACAGACTCTAGAGCCACATGTTTGGGAAAAACCCCACTTACTAACTCTGTGGCCTGAGCAGGTTACTTAAGCTCTCTGAATTTCAGTTTCCTTGTCTAAAAAAATGGGCATAAAAACAGCACTTCCTATCTTGATTACTAAACAAGGTATAGATGTAAAGCACTTAGAATATTGCCTGTAACATAGTAATTTCCATTTAAATGTTTGTAGTGATAACTTATTATCACTAGTATTGCTTTTACAAAAAGAAGTATAAAGTTCATTTTGAAAATAAAGCCAATAATAGAGCTAACAATCCTGAAACACTCTCTTAAAATGCAGAGGTGAAAAAAATCAGAGCCTATTAGACGTGAAGAGTAGAGATGAAAAATGCAACTTAAGAACTATTTTCTTAAATGGGACTAATAACCAAAGATATAACTGAAGAAAATTTTTCTAAGTTGGAAAAAAAATAAAACTACCTGAGTACACAAAGACCTTACCTCTTTTCAGGCAAATAGATGAAAATAGAACATATTGGACTCACGGTAGCAGTAATTTTGAATTCCAAGAAGGAAAAAAAAAAATCACACATTTGGAGGAAAAAGAAGAAACTTCAACATAGGAAGTCCTTTTAAATTATGTCTGGTTTCATCAAAAAAAAGTATTATACTTTTGCTTCTCTCCGTGTTAAATACCAGAATATAAATGGAGAACTATGTATTTAAAGAGAAAATGTATTTAAAATATACTTTTCTTGGGTTATGCCCCAAGAAGTGTATACTCAACCATGTTCACTTACATGTCAACAAAAATACATTCTCAGCTATTTATGAGCTAAAAAAAAAAAAAATCCATATTCTTCCTAAGAAAATTACTTGGAAGTGAATGCCAGCACACTGAAAGATGATTAAGAAAAAAACAAAACAAAAAATGATAAAGTCATTATACAAAGGGACTTGCCAGTTTCCCTCTGTGAATATCACTAAACACAACTCTCATCTCATGGCAAATGTCCTAAAACCACAGACTACAATAATGAGGATATGGAGGGACTGACATATCCTTTCATCATGGCCTATGAATGAAACGTCAGAGCAAACATCATTATGAGTTGTTATCCCTTATTATAGGAATTGATGTATAATTTGACACCTTATGGAAAACTCTTTCCTTCAGATATGATTTATCTTCTCCTCCAAAACCCCACTTAAACATGATTACAATTGTCCTCAAAAGAAGAAAGGGATAGATGAAATACACCAAAATCTTAACATGATTATTTTTTAGTTAAATTTTATTTTGACGTACTTGTAGATTCATATGCAGTTGCAATGTAGCAAGATCTCACCTACTATTTATGCAGTTTCTTCCAGTGGCAATACCTTGCAAAACTATAGTACAGTATCAAAACTAGAATACTGACATTGATGCAATCCACCAATCTTATGACTTCTGCTATTTTACTTGGACTCATGTGTGTATGTGTGTGTACTATTTCTGTTCAATTTTATGACATGTCCCCCTACCAAAGTCAGGATTACACGACAGTTTCATCACTACAAGGATTTCTGTGTGTTGCTCTTTTATAACCATAATACCCAGAGCATCCCTAACCTCTCACTGTCTCCAATATGTTCTCCATTCCTTTCACTTTTTTCATGTGATCATACAATATGTAACTTTCTGGGATTGCCTTTTTTCACTCAGCATAATTCCCTGGATTTTCCTTCACGTTGTTGCATGTATGACTAGTTATTTCCTTCTTATTGCTGAGCAGTATTCCAAAGTATGGATTGTAGTACAGTTTGTTTAATCATTCACGCATTGAAGGACTTCTGGATTGCTTACAGTTGGGGCTATTATGACTTAAGTTGCTGTAGACATTCACTAACAGATTTACGTGTGAGCATAAGTCTTCATTTCTCTGGGTTAAGTTCCCAGGATTGCAATTGGTGGGTTGTATAGTAGTTGCATGTTCAGTTTTTTAGGAAAATGCCACATTGTTTTCTCTAGTGATTATACTATTTTACATTTCTATCAGCAATTTGTGAGTGATCCATTTTCTCAGCATTCTCAACTTTTGGTGTTGTCACTGTTTTTCATTTTAGCTATTCTGATAGATATGCAGTGTTAACTTGTAGTTTTAATTTGCATTTCTCTAATGACTAATGATGCAAACCACCTTTTTTGTGCTTATTTTCCATCTATATATCCTCTTTTATGAAATGTCTGTTCATGTCTTTTGCCCACTTTCAAGTTGGATTATTTTGGGGTTTTTTTTACTGTTGAGTTTTGATTCCATGATGGCTGGAGAATATGCTCTGAGTGATTTCAATTCTTTCAGTTTGCTGAGGTTTATTTTATGGCCCAGGATATGATCTATATCAGCAACTTTTCCATGGGTGCTTGAGAAAAATATGTATTGTGTCATTATTGGGTGGAGTTTTATATATATATATCAAGTGCATCCTGCTGGTTGATTGAGTTGTTCAGATCTTCTATATCTGTTTATTTTCTTTCCAGTATTTCTGTCATTTGCTGAGAAGGGGATAAAAAAATTCCCAACTATAATTGTAACATGACTATGTTGACATGTTTTTGTTTCATGACACCATGAAAGATGTAGAAAGAAATATGCCAAAAATTAATGGCAATTAAGTATGATGATAGGGTTATGAACAACTTGATCCCCATCTTTAAGTTTTTTTGTAATTTTTAAAAACAATATAAAAACTTGGAAAATTACTGATTAGAAGATGATATATATCCTTATTTGTAGATATTTGATAACTAAAATAATGCCATTTTTTTGAGGCTTATTGTTCTCTCCTAAATCTTCAGGAATCACTCAAAATTACCTCTTAGGAATACAGTGGGCAGATACTCATCATACAATATTCTAATAAGGAAGAGCCTATTAGCAACATTAATCTTGCTAATGATGACCGTAGTTTAACTGCTACATTGTTTTCTCCAGTGACTGTACCATATTACAGTTCTATCAGCATGTTGTGAGTAATTCATCTTTTTTAAAATGGATTTTTTTAAAAAGTATGGTTGCATTTTTTAAAATGTGCCTCAATATATTTAATAATTAATATTGATTCTTTCTACTACTATTGTACTTTATGCTATTTTAATGTGTTTTTAAACAAAACTTGAAATCCCTTTGTGCACAATTTCTAAAAATAGACTTGATATTTTATTTTTTAAAGGAACTTAAGGAAGCTAAAAAAAAAGTTTTATAGCTCCAAAGTGTAATTAACATGCTGTTCTCAAAAAATTATCAAATACTTTTGTAAAATATATTTTTAAAAATTTAAGCTTATGATTCTAATTTACTACTGAAATCTCACTTTAATACCTAGCCTTACATCAAAACAACAACTATACTCACAAGAGTTTTGACTACATTTTCCCTTAAATAGTGTTTTTGATTTGACCATACTTCATTCAAAAATATTTTAAGGTTCCTTTTGAAATAAAAATCTAATGCCTAATATTATTTTTTACTAATTCAAAGTCTTCTCATTGATATGCTATTTCAGATAGTTCAAAAGTTTGTATTCCCTTCTCTCCATGACTTCCTTTACCAAATATTTAAAGTCTACATTTTAGACAAATTTAAGTTGAACAAAGATACCCTTCCTACATTTAAGCAAATTCACACCACATTAAAGTCCTTCATCTGAGAAGACGTCAACCAGACTGCAGAATAGATGGTCCCCAGAGTCATTCTCTCCCACCACTGATCAATTTACAACTATTAAAAAGCAAAGACTTCCAACCTAGGACTGCTGGAATTTGAGGGAAGAGGAGGAAAGACCCATGAATTTTGTGAGGGCAGAAGAAGCCACACGAGGGAAAAAAGGGAGTGCTTCTACAATTTTGAGCCTAGGCCACTTCAGGGCTGGCCCCAGTGAGGGACAGGAAGAAGTTGTAGCACACAGAGCAAGACCAGACAAAAGCCACAGCTGTGCCCTTTGCATGAAGTTGCTTGGAGTCTGCAGGGGAGAAGAGGGCCTCAGAGCACACCATGCCAGCACTCAGGCCAGCAAGACCACTGACAGGGTTCCCATGGAACCAGTAAGAGCAAAGGGCCTCAGCCAACCAAAGATAGGAGCCACCCAGAAGCTAGTGAGTCATCACAAGGAACTGGCATTTGGCCCATGCTTCCAGAAATGTTTGTAGTGCAAGGAAAGGCAAGCCTGAAACATTGAGGCACAGTGTTGGCAGCTGATCTGCCCTCTGATCAGCCCAGGCCCACTCAGAGGAGACTGGTCAGGGAGATAGAACTGCAAGGGGCACCGTTTTCTGGAAAACTTGAATCCCAGGCCAGAATTTCCACACAGACCGGGTGTATCTGACCTCAAAAGACCTGAAATCGATTAAAAGGCCAACAATTAAAATCCCAGCCACACAGAAGAAAACCTTCTCCAGAGAATAAGCAGCAAAGCAGAAATTTAGCTTAACCATAGGGCTGAAGTGCTGGTCCAGACAGGAAGTTCTCCCCATTTTGAAATTAACCAAAAGATAACAAATTAGTTCCAGTGCAGAGTTTAAGTGGTGGTGGTAGCTAATAATCTAACACAGAGCAGGGAGAAAAAAAGAAAAAACACAGATCAGAGACAAAGCTCTAGTATTAACCAGTAAAGTTCTGACACCACCAAAAAACACCTATAAAACCTAGAGAGGTAGCAGTCTCCTCAAATGACCAAGCACCAATGTAAGAACACAAAGATCACAAAAGAACAGAGAAATATGACAGCATCAAAGAAAACAAATGAAGCACCAGCAATGGACCCAGAGGAACAGTAGATTAATGAAATGATTGACAGAGAATTCAGAATAAACATCTTGAGGATGTTCATGGAGTCACAAGAAAATACAGATAGAAAGTTAAATGATATCTGGAAAACAATCCAGGAGCAGAATGAGAAACTGGACAAAGGAATTGAATCAATTTTTTTAAAAAATAGAAATTCTAGAAATAAAGATTACATTATGTGAACTGAAAAACACAATAGAAAGTTCCAGCAGCAGACTTAATCATATAAAGGAAAGAGTCAATGAGCTCAAAGATAAAACATATAAAATTATCAAATCAGAGCAGTGAAAAGAAAAAAACCTAAGAAAAAATTAAACAGATATACAGCAAATGTGGACTCTCTCAAGCTAAATAATTGTCATACTGAAAGGAGAGGAAAAAGGAAGAGATGTAGATAGCATACTCAAGGAAGTAATGGCTGAAAATTTCCAAAGTATGGAGAATGATAGCAGCATCCAGGTACAGGAAGTTCAGAGGTCACCAATCAAATTCAATCCAAGGAAGAACATACCAAGGCACATCATAGTCAAATTATCAAAAACCAAAGACAAAGACAGAATACTGAAAGCAGCAAGAGAAAAGAAATACATAACATTCAACAGAGCCACAATACATCTCTCAGTGGATTTCTCAGTAGAATACCTACAGGTCAGAAAAAAATGGGATGATAATTTCAGAGTACTAAAGGAAAAAGACTGCCAGCCAAGAATTTTGTATCCAGCAAAACCAACCTTCAAATATGAAGGAAAAATAAAGTCGTTCCCAGACGAACAAAAGCTAAGGGAATTCATCAATGCTAAACCTGCCTTACAAGAAATGCTAAAGAGAGTTCTTCAACCTGAAAGAAGTTGATGCTAAGAAGTAGCAAGAACATGTAAGTGTGTAACTCATTAGTAAAGTAAGTACTCAGACAAAGCCAGAATACTCCAGTGTAGTAAGGGTGATAAATAAACTGCTTCCATCCTTAGTATGAAAACTAAAGAACAAACCTAACAAGACGCTAAACATATATCTCAAGTGTATAAGAGATAGGCAGTATTGAAAGATGAAACTTGAAACAACAAACTGTCAAAAAGTGGGAGGGAATGAGTCTAAAACAAAGTTAGCTTCGGTTTTCTTCTTTTTTCTTAGATACCAAAATTAACTTGTTATTGATCTACCATAATTTGTTATAGCTATAACATGGTGTTTTTTGTAAGCTTACTGGTAACCATAACACAAAAACTTAGAAGAGACAACCTAAAAATAAATAGTGAAAAATCAAATGTAAAGCTAGAGAAAGCCACTTAACCAAAAAGGAAGACAGTAAGACCAGAAAACAAGGAAAGAATCTGGAAAAACAACCAGAAAAAAAACCCCAGCAAAATGGCAGTAACAAGTCCCTGTATCAATAACTCTTACAGTAAACTGATTAAATGCCTTGATTAAAAGTCACAGAGTGGCTCAATGGATTATAAAAGAAGAACCAACAACATGCTGCCTACAAGAAACTCACTTTACCCATAAAGCCACACACCATATAAAAATTAAGGGATGGAAAAAGATTTCATGCAAATGGAAACCAAAAAAGAGCAGGAATAGCTATACTTAGATAAAATAGATGTCAAGGCCAGGAAAGTAAAAAAATAATAATAGTAATAAGGAAGGTCATTATAGAATGATAAAAGGATCAATTCAACAAGAGAATATAACAATTCGAAACATATAAACACCCAACTCTGGAGCATCCAGTTATATAAAGCAATTACTACTAGACCTAATTGGAGAAATAGGCTTCAACACAATATCAATTGGGGACGTTAACACCCTACTTTTACCAAAGGACAGATCATCCAAACAGAAAACTAACCAGGAAATATCAGAATTAATCTAGGTTGATTGGACCTAATGGACATATACAAAACATTTCATCTATCAGCTGCAGAATGCATTCTTCTCAGCAGCACATGGAATATCTCTAAAATAGGCCATATGTTAGGTCACAAAACAAGCCTAAACAAACTTCAAAAATGAAAATTATCTCAACTACCTTGCTTATATAATGAAACAAAACTAGAAATCAACCAGAAAAGGAACACTAGAAACTATACAAATACATGGAAATTAAACAACACGCTCCTAAATAACAAGTGGGTTAAATAAGAAATCAAAAAGGAGATTAAAACATTCCTAGAGACAAATGAAAGTGAAAACACAACATACCAGAAACTATTGGATACAGCAAAAGCAGTTCTAAGAGGGAAGTTTATAGCGATAAATTCCTACATCAGGGCCGGCCCCGTGGTGCACTCGAGAGAGTGCAGCGCTTGGGAGCGCAGTGGTGCTCCTGCCGTGGGTTTGGATCCTATATAGGAATGGCCGGTGCACTCACTGGCTGAGCGCAGTGCGGGCGACACCACACCAAGGGTTGCAATCCCCTTACCGGTCACAAAAAGACAAAAAAAAAAAAAAAAAAAAAAAAAAAGAAGGAAGACTTCAAATAAACAACATTACCCTCAAAGAGCTGGACAAACAAGAACAAACCAAACCTAAAATCAGTAGAAGGGGAGAAATAACAAAGATCAGAGCAAAAATAAATGAATTAGAAATTTTAAAAAAATACAGATGACCAATGAAACAGAGTTGGTTTTTTGAAGAGATAAACAAAATTCATAATCCTTTAGCTAGACTAATGAAGAAAAAAAGAAATAACATTCAAATAAATAAAATTAGAAATGAAAAAGGAGACAATACAACTGATACCAGAGAAATAGAAAGGATCATAAGAGGCTATTACAAACAACTATATGTGAACAAACTGGAAAACCTAGAATAAATAAATAAATTTCTGGATGCATACAACTTACCAAGTTGAATCAAGAAGAACTAGCAAACTCAAACAGACCAATAACAAGTAATAAGGTTGAAGCAGTAATAAAAAGTCTCCCAAGAAAACCCTAGGACTAGACAGCTTTACTGCCCAATTCTATCAGACATTTAAAGAATTAATACCAATTCTTCTCAAACTCTTCCAAAAAACTGAACAGTAGGAAATAATTCTAAACTGATTCTATAAGGCCAACATTAATCTTATACCAAAACCAAAGAAAGATACAACAACAAAGAAAACTACAGACCAATATTCCTCATGAACATAGATGCAAAGATCCTCAACAAAATACTGAAAAAGAGAATCCAACAACACATATACAAGGCCACTCACCATGATTAAGTGAGATTCATCCAAAGGATGCAAGGATGGTCCAACATACACAAATCAATAATACATCATGATACATCACATCAACAGAATGAAGGAAAAAAATCATGATCATTCCAATAGATGCTAAAAAAGCATTTGATAAAATCAAATATTCCTTCATGATAAAAACACTCAACAAATTAGGTATAGAAGGAATGAACCCCAACACAATAAAGGCCGTATATAACAAACCCACAGCTAATATCAAACTGAATAGACAAAAATTGGAGGCTTTTCCTCTAAGATCTGGAACAAGACAAGGATGCCCACTTTCCCCATTCTTATTCAACATAATATGGGAAGTTCTAGCCAGCACAATAAGGTGAGAGAAAGCAATAAAGGGCATCCAAAATGGAAAAGAGGAAGTCAAGCTATCCCTGTTGACAGATGACATGATCATACACGTAGAAAAACTTAAAGACTCCACCAAAACATTACTAGAATGAATAAATGAATTCAGTAAAGTAGCAGTATACAAAATCAACACACAAAAATCAATAGCCTTCCTATACACCAATAATGAAATAGCTGAAGAAGAAATCAACAAATAATCCCATTCACAATAGCTACCAAAAAAATGAAATACCTAGGAATAAATTTAAGCATGGAGGTGAATGACCTCTACAATTAAAACTATAAAACATTGGTGAGAGGAACCAAAGGTAGCCCCCTCTGCCCTGAAACAGGCAAGAAACAGAGCATGCCTGGGGTCTTAGGCAGGAGCTGGGGGCAGGATTCTCTGTCTAGAAACAGGCAAAGAACATGCCCAAAACACCTCTTCCTCACAGGTGGCCCACCACAGCCACTACCATAGCCACAGCTGCCACAAAAGCACCTAGACACCACAGCAGTAGCCACAGTTACCATGCAGGCAGCCCACCAGATACTCTACTGCAGTGACACAGGACAATCACTCCTGGAAACCAGAAAAAAAGAGGATGTCTCCCTCCTCGAAGCCCACTGCAGCATAATAGAAGAAGCAAGTGTTCTACCATGCCCCTGCCTTGTTTCATATTTTAGTAATTTCTGTCTTCTCCCCTTTCTTCCTTGGTCAGTCTAGATAAAGCTTTGCAAATTTTGTTGATCTTTTTAAAGAATCAAAAAAAAAAGAAAGAAAGGAAAAGACTATTAGGCAGTCTAAAAAGCACCACTGATGTAAATATTTTCATCAAACATTAACTTTACATAATACTTTTAGGATATAATAATCTTTATTTATATAGTGTGCTTGTTAAATATGTAACTATCATTCACTTTCTTTAACAGATTTTCTTATGGAAGATTGAAATCAAGCTCAAAACTCATTTCTCACTAAAAATAATAATAATTATTTTTTAAAATTGGTTAAAATATAGAAGGGGATACAAATAAATGGTAAGATATCACATGTTCATGTGTTAGGAGAATTAACATCATCAGAATGTCCATATTACCCAAAGCAATCTAAATAGTCAACCCAATCCTTATCAAAATACCAATGACATTCTTCACAGAAATAGAAAAAAAATCTTAAAGTTTGTACAGAACCACAAAAGACCCAGTATAGCAAAAGCAATCTTGAACAAAAAGGTCAAAGTTGAAGACATCACACTTCCTGACTCCAAAACATACTATAAAACTATAGTAACCAAAACAGCATGGTACTGGCATAAAAACAGACAAATAGAGCAATGAAACAGAATAGAGAACACAGACACAAACCCATACACTTACAGCCAACTGATTTTCAACAAAGATGCCAAGAATATGCAGTGGAAAAAGGACAACCTTTTCAATAAATAATGCTGAGAAAACTTGATATCCACATGCGGAAAATTGAAACTAGACCTGTATCTCTCACCATACACAAAAATCAACTCAAAATGGATTAAAGACCTAAATTTAAGACTAAAACTATGAAATTCCTAGAAGAACACATAGAAGAAATGATACATGAAATGGGAGTGGGAAGCACTTTTTTGAATGATATCACAAAGGCACAAGCAACTAAAGGAAAAATACACAACTGGGACTACATCAAACTAAAGAGCTTCTGCACAGCAAGAGACACTATCAACAAAGTTAAGAAATAACCTACAGAATGGAAGAAAGTGTTTGAAAACCACACATCAGACAAGGGGCTAATATTCAGAAATATAAGGAACTCAAGAGCAAAAAAACCAACTAATTAAAAAACAGGCAAAGTACCTGAACAGACATTTTTCAAAAGATAGCATACAAATAGTCAAAAAACACATGAAAAAATGCTCGATATCACTATATCTAAAAGACACCTGCACTCCCATGTTCATTGCAACAGTATTAACAATAGCGAAGAAGTGGAATCAATCTAAATGCCAATCAATGGATGAGTGGATAAAAAAAATTTTTTTTTAATTGTGGTATATATATACAAAAGACTAGTATTCAGCTACTAAAAGAAATAATATCCTATCATTTGCAGCAGCATGGATGGAACTGGAAATGATTATGTTACGTGAAGTAAGACACAGAAAAACAAATACTGCATGGTCTCACTCATACGTGAAAGCTAATAAAAAAAAAAAAAGTGGTTCTCATAGAAGTAGAGAGTAGAATAATGGTTACCAGAGACTGGGAAGGGAGGGAGGTCTGGGAGAGCAGAAATGGTGGACTAACAGGTACAAAATTATGCTATCTACCCTAAGTGAATCATTGTGCAGTATATGCATGTATTGAAACCACACACTGTGCCTCACAAAAATAAGTAAAATTGAAATAGATAAGTAAATAAAAACAAAACAAAACAAAAACTTCATCTTATGGAGAATTAAGTTCTCATTATACACAAATGGCTATGTGGAAATTTAAAAGTTCAGGAAAATATCTGGAATGTTTTTCATAATCTTGTTCCCAGAATTTCATCTACTTGTATCTATAATTCTACCTTTACCTTAAACACTTTTATAACAAAGCTTATTACAAAGCTCATTTCAAAAATGTACTACTTTGGAAGAGAATAAATAACATAATCTTGATAAAATTAGTAAAGTTCTCAATCTTATAATATTTGATTGGTAAAGCAAGATCACCACAAATATACATAAAGCCTAACCAGTGGGCTGTCTGTTTTTGTATTTTAATGTGAATTGAAAAATTATCCTTGTCTTTCACTGCTGTCTTATAGTTTGGATTCGTGAAGTATTCTCATTAGTGTGAGAAGATTGATCATTTTTATTCCTTTTCTGGCCTTGAATCTCATACAAGTAGAGACTTTTGCAGATGTTAGAAGATCAGACATTTATTCACTTTCTCTCAGTGTTCAGAGAGAAGGTGATGATATCTGAAGGTCGACTTCCTCCTGCCACGAAGGCTCTGAATGTCTTCATGGAAGCTACTCCCTGACTACTCTCTGAACGGCCTCTACGTTCATCTCACAAAAAGGGTGCCCGAGAGAGGAAGCTTGTCCACGCCGTCACATCAGAGTAACATTGGTAACATGGACACGGGGCAAAGAATACATGCAATGCGTGGCTGGTTTCTTTTTTGTGGATTTAAGATTTTATGTGAAGAGGTTGTTTGGGTATTTTAAACTATGGGAAAAAATGCTGATTTCATTTAGATTATATAATTAATTGTGAAGGTCAAGAACTTTAATACTATCAGATATTAATAAATAAAAATACATAATTTCTATTAATTTTGTTTTCCATTGGTTTGTGCTTTATAGTTATGCCATTCAAAATTCTTTTTTTTTCTGGAAAACTGTCTGTTTAGGTATTTCTGGCTCCTGTAGGATAAAATTGGTAGGAGAGAGGAGATGCTATCTCAAATTGCCATATTTAAACTATAATCCTTTCTAAAACTATATTTTAAGGTCTATTTACAACCACATTGACATTTCTGGAGTCAGACTCTCAGGAATAATTATTAAATCTGTGTTAAATGTTTTGTCTCTTTTATTACCAATCTTATTGGGTGATCTATATGAGGCATCCAAACGACTCCACAGAGGTGAGAAAGGGGGAGGGGAAGGGGAGGTTAGCAAGAAATTGGTAAAGGGCCACAAAAATAATTATATCATGTAATGTTGAGTATACTAATTATCTTGATTTGAGCATCACATATTGCACATAGATATTGATATTCAATACTGTACTCTACAGATATGTCTGATCATTTCAATTAAAAAACAAAAATACAACAAGAGAGAAAAAAAAAGCAAATTCAGCCTTGACTGAGGTTATTTCCATTGTATCTTCCACATATAGTCTTTGCTTTTTTTTCCCCAAAATTATTGACAGAAGTGTTTTCTGATATGTACTCTGAGAGCTTTTATAAAAACATGAATAATAGTTGACGCTTTTCTGAAGAATAATTTGGGAGTAAAACCTCTACATTTGATCATATATATGTAGTTGTTACCAGAAAAAGGATAACAGCTTATATGTCTAAAGAGTTATTATAATTAATGAGAAAAAGATTAACATGTCAATGGAAATAAGCAAGGAATAGAAAACAGTAATCTACATAGAGTCAAAATAGCCAAAATTTATGAAAAAGGCCTAATTAATTCAAATTAAAAAGTGAAGGCAGCAATATTTTCATCTGGCAAATAGCAGTAGATGTTCAATAAATATTTATTGGCTGAATTAATGAAGCAACATTTTTTACCCATCAAGTTGGCAAAGGGTTTTAAAAGTAATATAAATCTCCAGAATTGACGGGATATCCAAGCAAAAGACAATAGCATCAGGTAACTACCAATTCAAACTAGGACTATTGAACATCTAGATTCTAGATTCTTTTTTGGCTTATAGTTTTGGGATAAAGTTAAGAAGGGAAATACATTTTAGGGTAGAATACAACTCTCAAATAACCAAATTGCACTATAAGAAAATAATTGACAATAGCGTTAATATAAATGGCAAGCAGGTCTCAAGACTTAATTTATAAAAGAAAAATTATTTTAAACTTTATCATTTAAACGAATAGGATTTAGAATACAAGAAATTTTATATTAAGGTATATATAAATAGTTATTAATTCCAAATATTCTGTCCGTTGAGAAAATTTTCCTTAGTGCATGCACAGATGGAGGTAGAAAAGAGCAATGAAGCAATATCCTGAATAAGGTCACTGAACAGAAGGAGGGGTTTCACTTTTCCCATTAGCCTTAATTCCAAGGAACAGTAGAAAATTCTGAGGAAAAACAAACAAGAAGTGCTGATCTAACCTTGTTGTATTATTGACACTTCTTAATGTTGGGGGTTCTCCCCCAAAATTAATTATTTTCATCCTCTATAGTTTATCTATGATACCCAGAAACCACTGACTTCCTGGAATTTTTATTAAAAATTCCAGATCCTTGCCATTTTTTTTCAGAGACAGTGGCCTCTGCCAATAAATTCTAATAAATTTTCACTTCTTTTCCTTCAATAACATCCTAGAGAATATGATTCACACTCAAATTAATCACCGATCATGTTAATGGCTCCTAGGAGTTTACTTCCGATACCCTTTATTATATTAAATCAAACTTGATAGTGTACTAGATCATTGCTTAGCTGGGTTTTCATAAAAGCACTGGTATTTAATATGATTTATGCCTGGCTTTCTGTTAATATCTTTGCTTATTGTGTGCTTTATTTTTAAAATAGACGTTTTTAGCAAATGGCACTTTTAAAATCTACCGTACTTTTAAAATATTTTACAGGAAGCATTTTACAGTAAAGTGTGTCCCTTTTTTATATTATAGTCACATAATAGTGAACAGGATCAATTTATTTAATTTACAACTAAAATATTAATATTTTACTTGTAGTTTGGAATAAGTATGTGTGCATATATGTGTTTTGCTTATTTAAAAGATAAATTATATGACAAGATTACTGGGAAATTTAAAGTACTGTATTTTTTTAAGCTTTGCAGCAAAGGGGCAGCTCTGGGAAAACCCTTCGAAGCATCTGCTGAAGATATTTCAAGTGTGGCAAGTTTCATCGAGACAAAGCTTGTCACCTGCTATCTACGGATGAGGAAACCCGACCTTGCCCTGAATCATGCGCACAGGTAAAATAAATACTAATAACTGCAGGTAAGTACTATGCATGTGAGCGGAGCTACTATCAGAGCTTGTCTGATCACCTTCCATTTTGTTTCAATTTAAAGAAGAAACAAACAAACAAACAAAAACATCAAGGTAGACAATCATGAAGACCACATAAGGGATCCCAAAATCTAATGGAAGAAATAGACACATAAGCAAATATTCATAGGCAGGGAAAAATAAAAAGGCAGATAGCTGTAGTAGCAAAATGCTGCAGGAAGAAAGGAGGGAGAGAATCAGTTAAGTAAGGGAAGTGGTACTGAAGTGTAAGAAGGGTTTCCAAAATTGCAGAAGAAGAAATGAGGAATGGTAGATGGGAATTCTAACTGTGAAGCAGGAGCCAGGACTTGAAAGTCCTTGGCTTATTTGATGATAGCAGAGCTGATTCAAAGGATGCCTAGCTAGCATCTTTTGGACAGCTTTCCAACGGTGTGAAATACTTTTTATCTACCTCCTTAAGGATTTATTGTTTTTTATATTTCTCTCCTTTTTATGAACTCTGTATGGTTATGTTACCTAGAATGCCCAGGGTTACCCAGGCCTATCTTCTTCTATAAAAAAAAGGTGTTGCTCTCATGGGTAATAATCAGTCTTAATCTGCAGCAAAGATAAAGTGATTATGTTATACCTTTCAAATAACTCTTTCCTTGAAATTGTGATGGCTCTATCCCTCCCTGCCTGACAGAGCAGTTTACCTAGAACTTTTGTGTTGTCCATTTTCTGATCCCACATCCTGTACTTGTTTTGGATACAAAGGGCAAAACAAATATCAACATGAAAAAATAACTCCTGTTTTGTTAATAACCACTGGGAAACATAATCATCAGTTACATTAGGACCCATATGTAAGTGGAAGATCTGTCAACATGATAAAAATCATTTACAAACCCACACCCTGGAAGACATAAAAGTTCTACCAAGATTTTTCACAGCCTTAATAGTGGGCTTAAACTTGACCTCAGGGACCTTCAGACAACAAAACCATTTTGAAAATCACAAGATAACCTTCTTAAAATAAATATTCCAGCTTAAAAAAATGATATAAACTAAAGTCAGATCCCCTTTGACACCAAAAGAAAATTCTACTGTCTGTTATACCTGGAAACATTTTATGTGGCCATCATTTCCAAAGCCAGTATCAGGATATATGGCCTGTCAAAGAATTTCGTTCCATCTCCATTTGAAAGAAGCAATATTGGAAAGGTAGCATATACTTCAGTATGTCAAAATATTGGAATTTTCGGGCTACTTGGGTGACTTGTGAACACAATGAGAAAAGTATTTGAACTTGGGACCAGTTTAGAAAATCTATAGGCATATGTAAACAATAATAAATTGAGATGCACTGAAATTATATATCACCTTCTCTATGGCTTTCACTACACATAAAAAGGGCCACCTTACATGGCCTGTATTTTAAGAAAAAATCTCCTAGCTATTAGAATGGTTTAATGGGTTTTTGAATCATATTTAATAATAAAAGGGTTCAAATGGCATGGTCCTATCAAAATTCAATTCAGTGTTATTAAAAATAAGTAACTGGAATAAAAGATCAAAAATTCCATTATAATCCAAATATAGGAACAATAAGATGCTACAATTCCTGAGGATGCAAGAATCAGCTTCGGTAGTTTCACTGTTTTGAATCAGAAAATTTCTGTTTTAAAACTGAGTGCTTTCAAGACCTTGAAAATTACTGAGGGGGAGATATATAATGGTGAATACTAAAGTGATCTTCTCTATTATGTTAGGATTAACTGCTGTATCCTTTTTTCCTATTGTAAAATAGTTTTTGCTTCTTTTTCTAAGTTGAACATTAAGTAAGAAATGCAAATCAACAGAGGTTAAACAGTCAATTCATACAATTAATTATGTACCAAGTGAAATAAATCATTTTGCTGGTCTTGTCATAATGCAGAACTGCAGATGTCAGTGCATATGATTTTACTACAAAACATTTTTAAAGATTCCAGATTTAAAAAGAGTCTGAAATATAATCAGTAAATACACTTTGCAAAATAAATAAATGAACTAATCAAGATATTTAGTATATAAATAGCTTACAACCATTAGTTAGTTATACACTGAATGCAAAATTCTGCTTTTGTATTACTATCACTTTGTAATAGTTGATACTAATCATGAATCAAGATTAAAATATTCCTTTTTTGCATTTATTTGCATTTGCTGAAGCATCTATTCTTTAATTTTATGTAAATGTGAGCTCTACTGCATATCTTTAAACTTGTTAACAAAAAAATTAGCTTAAAAACCACCATGTAGTTTTGCCTCTGATAAAAATAAATGCATATTGTTTTGTGATGCAGAAGACTATAAAAACCATAACTTCATGGTTTTAAGATCAACAAAACACATTTTTAAATTAATCAGCTAAGTATTGCCATTTAAACAATAATAAGAGTTGATAGGCCAAAGAAACAATTATTATCAAAAATGTCTCTTCTTTTTTTCTCATAACATATCCAGAGTGGCAAGTTTGGGTATCATCTTTTACTTCAACCAAATGTGATGTCTAGGCTCATCAGTCAAACACATCGACTCTGTGCACACTTCATAAAATTAGTGCCACTGTTTGTCAGTAGGTTTTTTGAACATTCCTGTGACTGATTTCTAATTCCTGCTGTCCTAACAAGAGTAGAAATCCTGCTATAACTCTTTGCCAATCATATAATTATATTTCCATGTACAAAACTGTAAAGACAATGCATATCACTTTTTGTATAATTTCTGCCTTTAGTGGGTTTTATTTTTGTTGCAGAATTTTGTCATCACAAGGTGGCAGACAAGATGAAGTCTAAAATACCAGATATGTGGAAAATATGCTACTTTAAAAGTTGTTTTATGATGATAGCATCTATATTCATTCATTGATTCAACAAATATCTACTGAATGCCCACCAGGAGTCTATTCCTGTACTAGGCATTGGGCTGACCGTTATAAACAGGAAATACATGGTTCTTATACACCAGCAAAAGTAGCAAACAAAATGTAAAAAATTTTTAAAAACAGTAAATATATCAGATAAATAGAGAATATGATAAATGCTGTGAAGGAAATAAATATAATTTCATGTTGCAGAGGTAGCACAGTATATTGAGTCAGAGTACAGAGTCTGGAACCCAACTGCCTAGGTTCAAATTCTGACTGTCCATTCACTAGTTGAATTTAATTCTTTATAAAATTGAGCTATAGAAGGAAATTATCTCAATACAATAAAAGCCATTTATGACAAACCATTTGCCAATATCATATTGAATGGGGAAAAGCTGAAAGCTTTTCCCTTAAGAACAGGAACCAGACAAAGATGCCCACTCTCACCACTCCTATTTAACATAGTATTGGAAATACTAGCCAGAGCAATCAGGTAAGAGAAAGAAATAAAGGGCATCAAGATTGTAAAGGATGAGGTAAAACTGTCCTTGTTTGCTGATGACATGATCTTATATACAGAAAAACTTATAGACTCTACCAAAAAAACTCTTACAGCTGATTAACAATTTCAGTAATGTGGCAGGATATAAAATCAACACTCAAAATTCAAAAGCATTATACTCCAATAACAAACTAGCAGAAAATCAAATCAAGAAAGCAAGCCCATAATAGTCACCAAAAAAAAAAAAGAATACCAAAGTATCAATTTAACCAAGGAGGTGAAAGATCTGTACAATGAGAACTACAAAACACTGTTGAAAGTAATTAAACAAGACACAAAAAGGTGGAAGGATATCCCATATTCTTTGATGAGAAGAATTAACATCATGAAAATGTCCATTCTATCCAAAGCAATCCACAAAGCTATAGTAACCAAAATGCTATGGTATTGGCATAAAAACATACACATGGAGCAATGGAACAGAATAGGAAACCCAGAAATTGACCCACATACTTACAGCCAACTGATCTTTGACAAAGACAGCAAGAACATACATTGGAGAGAAGACAACCTCTTCGATAAATGGTGCTGGGAAAATTGGACATCCATATGCAGAAAAATGAAACTGGACCTGTACCTCTCACCATATACCAAAATCAACTCAAAATGGATTAAAGTCTTAAATATAAGACCTGAAACCATAAAATTAGTAAAGAAAAAAAAAACACTCCAGTTAATAGGACTGGACAAAGACTTTATGAATAAGACCCCAAAACCACAGGCAACAAAAGAAAAAATGAATAAATGTGATTATATCAAACTAAAAAGCAAAGGAAAGAATCAACAGAGCAACCTATGGAAAGAGAACCTATGGAATGGGAGAAAATATTTGCAAACTATACATCTGACAAGGGATTAATGTCTAGAATATACAAAGAACTCAAGCAACTATTCAGTAAAAAACCAAATAATCCAATTTAAAAATGGGCAAAGGAGATTAATAGATATTTTCCAAAGAAAGACATACAAATGGCCAACAGCTACATGAAAAAATGCTTAGCATCACTAGTCATCAGAGAAATGCAAATCAAAACCATATTGAGATATCATCTCACCCCAGTTAGACTGACCATTATTAAAAAGACTGAGAATAACAAATGCAGGTGAGGATGCGGTCAAAGGTGAACTCTTCTACCCTGTTTGTGGGACTGTAAATTAGCACAGCCTTTATGGAAAACAGTATGTAGGTTTCTCAAACAACTACAGATAGAGCTACCATATGATCCAGCAATCCCATTACTGGGTATATACCCAAAGTAGTGGAAATCATCATGTCGATGGAATACCTGCACTCCCAAGTTCATTGCAGCTCTATTTACAGTAGCCAAAATATGGAACCAACCTAAGTGTCCATTGATGGACAACTGGATAAAGAAAATGTGTTACATATACACAATAGAATATTACTCAGCCATAAAAGCAGAATGAAATTCTGACATTTGCAGCAACATGGATGAGTCTGGAGAAAATTATGTTAAGAGAAATAAGCCAGACAAAGAAACAGAAATACCACATGTTCTCACTCATAACTAGCTGCTAGGAAACAAGGGTGGGAGGGGGGAAAGAAAGGAGGGAAGAAGGAAGGAATGAAGGAAAGAAAGAAAAGACCACAACAATATGTTGAACTTTCAGAAGGAAAGAACAAACCAAAGGATACTAGAGATGCAGGGGAGGGATGGAGAGAGTTGGGGAACTGATAGGTCAGGTTAAGGGCACAATTTGTAAATATCACAATTTGTAAGAATGAATATGCTAATAATAAATTTTAAAAATTAATATAAAATAAAAATTTAATTTTTACTGGCTACTGGCCACAAAATAAAATAAAATAAAATGAAATAAATAAATAAAATAAATTTGGGCTATAATAATAGTGCCTACATCAAAAATAATATCTCACAAGATTTTGTGAAAATTAAATGTAAACCCATGAATTTTTTATTCTAGCCATGAGGGAGTTACTGATACTGGACCTGCCTTCCTGCAGTAAACAACTATAAAACTAGACAAAATATGAGACAACTGTTTTCAGGCATTGGACAATGGTCAGAGCAGAACTGTGATCCTCGAGAAAAGAAAAATACACATGGCTTTTTGATGGGTTTATTTTTCTGCCCTAGTTCAGAGACATGGAGACCAAGTTGAACTGCAGTCTTGCTGAACTGAAGAGGCAGAAATTAAAATACCAGGCTGCCAAAGAAGCTACAATTTACAGGGCAGGTGGCCAAAGAGGAGGTAGCTGTGTGAGAGGGTTAAGAGACAGAAGTCTACATGAGGATTTACTGGAGATTATTAGCAAAGGCTGAGCCATGAATGTGAAGAGTGAGATTCCATGTAGTAGAGATTGCCTGCTACAGAACTAAGTGCTAAATGGAAATACTACATGACCTGCAGTGCTGGGAGATATTGGAGTACCAGGACAAAGAGCCCTCACTGAGCAACTCAGCCATTCAGTTGAGACTTCAGAAAGATTACGCTTTAAGAATAAGGACCATAATGTACAGAAAGGACTATACCTTAGGATTAAGCGCAAAGCCAAAATAGACCTGTCCTAAGAAAGACCAAAACTGAGCTTGATAAGGACAAGAGTATTTGCCATTTAATTCTCTGACCGAAAAAAAAAAAATCATCATGTTTTCAAGGAAGATGTAGTAATCCAGATTTCCTAAAGAGTTTTACCCAAAAGGTCCACCTTAAAATTAAAAATTACTACACATGAAAAGAAATTTTAAAAAGAGACTAATATTTGAGAAAATAAACACTTCATAGAAATAGACCCCAAGATAACCAAAATGTTGGAATTGGCAGACAAGGATTTCAACAAAGCTGTGAAAATATACTCAAGGACCTTAAAGTAAAGATGGT
Organism: Cynocephalus volans; assembly: GCF_027409185.1. Lineage (NCBI taxonomy): Eukaryota > Metazoa > Chordata > Mammalia > Dermoptera > Cynocephalidae > Cynocephalus > Cynocephalus volans. Next base: position 97,780,486 of record NC_084460.1, on the reverse strand, counting down.
CATAATGAGTGAATAGATGAGAGAATCTCAGCAGAGAAATAGAAACTATAGGAAAAAAACAAATGGAGATGTAACACAGATTAGTAAAATATCCGCAATTAAAAATGTATTGATAAGCCTCAAACATCAGATTGTAGAATGCTAAATAAAGGATTAGTGAACATGAAGACATATCAATAGAAATTACCCAATATGAAGAACAGTGGGAAAGAAGAGATTTTAAAAAATTCATCAGTGCTTTAGTGATCTGTCCTCAGAGATAGTAGCACGCAATCTAACATACATGTAATTTAAGTCCCAGAAGAAGAGGAAAGACAACATGGGTTGTAAAAAATAATAATTTCTGAAAATTTCCCAAATTTGGTTAAAAAAAAAAAAAGAGAGAGATTCAGTGACCCTCAGCTAAAATAAACAGAAAGAAGAACCACATCTAGGAAAATCATAATCAAACTGTTGAAAACCCAAGAAAAAAAAAGTATATTAAAGGCAGCCATAAAAAAACAACACATTATATACAAGGGAACAATGATACAAATAACAGGCGACTTTTAATCAGAAACTGTGGATGCCAAAATACAATGGAATGACAACTTTACAAGACTGAAAGGAAAATGTCAAAACAGAATTCTATTTCAGGAAAAATATTCTTCAAATACGAGAGTGAAATGAAAACATTTTATACAAATAAAGTTGAAAAATTAATCTTTAGCAGGTCTGCTCTTTGAGAATAATAAAAAGGTATTTCAAAGAAGGAAGTGCCAGAAGATTAGAACGCTGGATCTACAAAAATGAATGAAGAGAAAAGAAATGGGAAATTAGTGAGTAAATATGACTATTTTGTTCTCAAAATTTCTTTAAAGATAAAGGTTTTAGGGGAACATAATAGCATTTTGTCATATTACCTATAGTAAAAATAATAAATAATAAGATTACATGTGTCAATGTAAAATATTTGACTATATATCACAAAGGCCTCTGGGAGAGAGAACAAATGGAGTTTTACTGCAGTATGGTTTTTACATAATATTAACTCTGAGTAGACTGTGATACATTAAGGATGCATGTTATAATCTTTAGAGTAACCGTTAAAGAGTGTTAAAATAAAAATAGAAAGCCAGTAATGGAATTAAAAGTAACTTCTAAAGAATATTTAATTAACTGAAAATAAATCAAGAAAGGAGGAAGAGGAGAAGAAAAAATAGATGGGACACTGGAAAACAATAATGAGATGGTAGACTTCAACTAAACCATATCAATTATTACATTAAACACACATTGATTAACCATTTCAGTTAGAAGGCAAACACACTCTGGATTAAATTGCAAGGTTCCGCTACATACTATCTATAAAAAGCATGGATTAAAAGTAAAAGGATAAAAAATTATATGTCATACAATAAACATAATAGGCTGTTTTCTAATATTAAATTTTTCTATGCTATTATCAAAGTATTTCTTAAAAGGCATACTACTGGAGATAAAAACAAGACTCAATAAAAAAATTTTGAAATCTTACAGAGCTTGTGTTCTAACCACAATGGAATTGAATTAGAAATCAATAAGAGTAAGATATTTATAAAATCCTACCAAATACTTACTAAATTAAACAATACACAAAAACAATACAATAAAGTTATTTATTAAATTTATTGTTAAATAAACAATACACATCTAAATAACTTAAGGGTCAAAATATAAGAAAATAAAACAACCAAAGGTATGTATTTGAATCCCTGCTTTCGCTTTGACTTTCGCAGTAATTTCTCTTTGCCTCTGTATTTTCTTTTCTTTTTCTTTTTCTTTTTTCTTTTTTTTTTTTTTTTTTTTTGCGGCTGGCAAGTATGGGGATCTGAACTCTTGAACTTGATGTTGTAACACCACACTTTAACCAACTGAACTAACCAGCCAGCCCTGTTTTCTTTAAATCCAAGAAAACTACTTTTAAAACCATTCCAAAATCTCAAAACATATCAGGTTTGTATTTTATTTCAATCCTACCAACAATAACAAACATAAACTCTATATTTTTATAGAGGAGACTATTAAATATCCTTTGAACCTAATGGATACTCTATAAAGTATCCATAAAGCAGACAATTTAGAAACCTCTGAAAATACAACTTTTGGAGTGTCATCCTCCACAACTTTGAGGATAATTAAAATGTTCCGAGATGCGTTCAACTTAAAGCCTACTCATGAGTTATAGAATGAAGTGGTTCGCAGTAAAAGTAGCAGGAGTTTTGCAAATTTCTTGCAGATCTAAAGAAATAAGATACTTAAAGAAACAATGCTCTCTTCTTTACCATAAATGAAAGTTTAAAATTTGACCATTAAATTCAACAGGTTAATAACACTAGATAAAATAATTCTCACAATCTTAGATGAGCTTAAACAAAACCACAGTACAGTACAGTGAAACAATAAATACAATACAGTAAAACAAAAGGGAGCATTGCCAGTTTCTTGATATGAATAAATGTATAGGCTACTAAGTATCAGTGTTGATACTGCTTATAGGGGGATAATAATTGGAAACACAAAGGAAAAGGGTGTGATCTTACCTGTAAGATCAAAACCTTGGATACCTCACAATGTCTTGCTTTGGGAAAACATATGGGTGATTGTTTTGATAATATTGCCTTTCCTGTCTGAAAAACATTACATTATCCATACTCATTTTCCTCAGCTCTTAAAAGAAGGGTTCAAGTTAGAAAATCCCTGTTTCTTCCTAGTTCTCTCCTTCTATGATCTCTCGATTACGGATTGTTCCTTCAGATCGAAAGAAATAAACACAATCTGTACTTGTTTTCATGCCCATGTGTGCATGTGTTTATGTTTGTATGGGCTTGTGAGTAGGGGCAAAAATTTTAAAAGATCATGGAATTGCTATTTTAAAGATATCTGGTTGGACTTTTTGCAAGTTAGGTGCTTTGCCTTACAGCATATTAAAATGCTGTAGGGATCATTAGTACCTTTGTGTCTCTTGCTGTTGTATACCCATGAAAATAAATCTACCTGTAAAAAAGATGCTTCCACTGAAGATCACATTAAGCACTTCAAGTTTTCCTTTCAGCCATAAAAGGAATATAAAACATGCCAACTTCTTTGGAAGGGCAAAGATTATGTTCACTGTACCATACTGCAGGGAACAACCACAACACACATCTGCAGTGCAAAGTTGACCGCATTAAAGAATAGTCCTCAAGCAGAAATGAGAACGTGCATTCACTGAACACCTGTTATCTGGAAAGTCTGAATTAGGCAGTGCACATGCTAATCTTACTTAATACTTCCAATAACTTCCTGAGAACATTTTCTTATTACCATTTTAAGGTGAAGAAACTACACCCCAACCAAACCTATGACATCATAGCCATTTTTCTTTCTCCTAAAAATTCTGGCTGTCATCTCATTTATTTTATTTATTTTCAAACACATCAGGTGACCAACTTGAAATGTTACAAGAGTCTAGAATTCAGGAACTTCTTTTCAGAGCACATTTGCTCTGGTTAACAGAGTGGGTAGTCAGTCTATCGAATGCTCATCAATAAAGAGAAAATTATTTTTATGGTCCTCATAAGGACATGTTTATTTTAAGCCTCCTAATATGTTGCTTCTACACCCAAAAAGACTTTCATGCAAGTAGTTGAAAATCAGACTGGAATAGGTAAGGGCTCACACTAAAACTGAGAAAGTCTAAGGAATACTGTATGAATGAATGAATATTGATGAATAATGGAGGTCCTAAAATGTTTTTAAAAAATTAACTTAGAGAAGAAATGGAAGACTACCCATATTTCTAAATTTAATCAACAATTTTAAGGGACTAAAGCTCATTCGCACTGAGTCTGTCTCACCTAGGCTAAACTGTAAAACTGATATTGTGTATTGTTTTCAAAGCAACTTCCCTTACCCTCTCAGTCCTAAGGGTCTTTTCTGGGACAATGGGCATGGAGAAGTCACTACATAGGTTACTACATATAGGGTTACAAGGTGCAAGAGATGAACTCAGATCAAATCAGTTTTTATTGGAACAGATAAAAAAACATGGCTCAAGTGCCAGCCCCTATTCATTTTATAGCCGTTTTTTTTTTCTTTAAAGATGACCAGTAAGGGGATCTTAACCCTTGACTTGGTGTTGTCAGCACCACAATCTCCTAAGTGAGCCACTGGCTGGCCCCTCATTTTATTATAGCTTTTGCCAGCCTGTGTTTGACTTTTAAAATTTTCTCTTTATTTCCTTTCCAGATTGAAGTCTTTTGTTGGGTGTGTCTTACTTGCTCTCTCCAATAATTTACATCAGAAGAGTTGATGACCTTACAGACATAGTCATCACTCTACTATCCCTTTGACTTTTCACAATTAATGAATGTGTATTTCATGGATATGAATATTTTTATGAATATTCCATAGACATTTTACTTCATTGACAACATAGTGTTAGCTCAACAACCATCTTGCAAATCCTGTGATCATTCCGTTACTGCTGTATTTCTGTAAACCCGCCATCATTTCAGAATTCCTCATATTCATCCTCTCTTATGCCTGTGACCTTTTCTCATTTTTCATAGAAGTCCAAAGAGCAGCTGTATGTTGTTATAACACTTTTAGTTTGAGGAGAAATGTCTCTTTGGTGGCACTGCCTGTAAATTTGCTCATAGGTTATAGCTGTGACATATACATTTCTTAGAATCTTCCTCACTGGAGAAAATGCAGACCATGTGCCTTTCCTAGGTTACCTTGGCAAAATAATCTTGTTTTTGGTTTTTTTTTTTTTTTGTCGTTGTGTTTTTATGATCATTATTATTTTTACTTTTATTTATTTATTTTTGGTGGTTAGATCAGTGTGATTAGCTTATTCCTCATTACAATATGTAATCATTCTTTGTGTCCATTGACCAATTCCTCATTAGCCCCTCTCCCTCTCCCATTCTGCTCCCCTTTTCTGCCTCTAGTTTTCTAAAAGTTCAACGTGTTACTGTGGTTATTGCTTCTTCCTTTCTCTCTCTTTGTCTCTCTTTATTGTTCATTTGTTATTTATGGATTCAGCTCCCAGTTATGAGTGAGAACATGTGGTATTTCTTTCTATACCTGGGTTGTTTTAATTAGACTAATTTTTTCCAGGCTCTTCCACATTGCAGCAAATGGTAGAATTTCATTCTTTTTTATAGCTGAGTAGTATTCCATTGTGTAAATATACCACAATTTCCTTATCCATTGATCCACTGATGGACATTTAGGTTGGTTCTATCACCTAGCTATTGTAAATAGAGCTGCAATAAATATGGGAATTCAGGTATCCCTTCACTTTGATGTTTTCCAATCCTCTGGATATATCCTCTATAGTCAGATTGCTGGATCATATGGAAGCAATCCTAACATTCATATGGAATAACAAAAGACCCAGAATAGCCAAAGCAATCGCGAACAAAAAAAGTAAAGCCAGAGTCATTACACTTCCTGACTTCAAACTATATTACAAATCTGTAGTAACAAAAACAGCATGGTACTGGCATAAAAACAGACACGTGGACCAATGGAACAGCATAGAGAACTCAGAAATCAACCCACATATTTACAGCCAAGTGATCTTTGACAAAGGCACCAAGGACATACATTGGGGAAAAGACTGCCTCTTCAATAAATGGTGCTGGGAAAACTGGATATCCGTTTATAGAAGAATAAAACTTGATCTATACCCCTCATCATATACCAAAATCAACTCAAAATGGATTAGAGACTTAAATATAAGGCCTGAAACTTTAAAACTCCTAGAAGAAAGCATAGGGGAAATACTCCAGGATTTAGGACTGGGCAATGACTTTATTCACACTCTAAAAGCACAGGCAACAAAAGTAAAAATAAACAAATGGGATTATATCACACTAAAAAGGCAAAATAATTTTGTAATTGACAAACATTCTTATGACATTACAGTTGTTGAGCTTTTTATTTTAGCAAATATGACTTTGATACAGAAGACAGTTGAATACTCAGTAGTGTTTTATCCTTGAGTGTTCAACAATAAGAGATTAGTAGATAAGTCTAATATGTAACTTCACTGTACATTTAACCTCAGTCTTTCTGCTTTTTTTTAAGACTTCTAGTTCTTATAAGCTTTCCTTGTAGAACCTGTTCAATACATATGGGCTCTGTGAATGTAGTTCTTGTTTCTTGTGGAAAGAAAATAATGTGAGAATAACATCAAGTCACATGTAGGTACCCAAAAAAGAAGGGAAGTGTATTTTTGTCTTAGGAAAGAGGGCAAAAAAAAAAAGGTGTATTATAATGGAAATTAGCAAACAATTATGTTCCATGTGTCTGTTCACCTTCATTTTTACAGTTAGAGCCTTCATCCAAATTTTGACTATTTTCTTGTATAGTAGTCCTCAAACTTTGATTGTATGACCTCATTATATTTTTAAACATTATTGAGGATCCCAAACAGGTTTGGCTTCTGTGGGTCATATCTATAAATGTATAACATACAGAAATTACAACTTAGAAACTGAAGAATATTTACTCATTCATGTAAAAATGACAATAAACCCATTACATGTTAACATGAATACATATTTTATGAAAAATAACTATTTTTTAAAGATGCATGAGAGCAGTAATATTGTTTCACATTTTTGCAAATCTAATGTCTGACATCATAAAAGAAAGCTGATTCTGCACTCGATCTTGTTGCAGTGTGGGTGGATTATATGAACAAAATCCAGTCTTACACAAAGTATGTATTAGGAAGGGAAAGATAATTTTAATAGCCTATTCAGATAATCCTGACTATTTTTCTTTGATATTACTCTAAGACTTGACAAGTGGCAGTTTCTTAGAGATTAATTGCAATGTGGATTCTGAAGCCATATCAATCAACTTTTGTACTCTGTAACATTAAAAGGTATGGTCCATCTTGAACTCTTTGACTGGCTTGTTAACCCATGCATGAGTTAGTAATATCACCCATTCACTGATCATTTGGAAAATATACAAGTTTCCAAATGTTGACACATTTCATTATGCAATAGCAAATTAAAAATTGCATTTGTTAATATCACCAATCTCATCAGAAAAGTCTTTAAGCATTGGCCGGTCATCAAACTCACAGTGACAGCTTTAAGTTTTCCAAAAATCTAATTTTTGCTGGAAAGTTCAAACTTTTACCACTGACAATAAATACTATCTATTGTGCTCCTTTAAGTGACAGGCACACTTATTTCATTTTCAAGAAAATGTCTGCCAAATTTGACATCATAGTTTATCAACGGTTATTCCAAGTAAAACATGGTGTTCCATGGAAACAGTGGCTAAGTCAGCTCAAAAATGTAAACAATGGTACAAGTGCATGAGTGCTTTTCAAGGCTGCTATCATATTTTGGCATGAAGGAGAAGAGACTGACGTGTACTTTCCACCTGTCATATCAAGTATTAAAACGTCATATACTCAAGCACTGAGATTTATAAAAAATATTTAGGGGGGAGGGGGGCCACACTTACTGGTGAAGAATACACTCAGTGACTACCAGAACAATTTTCTACAACTGGTTTGATTCTTGCAAAGGATCCAGAAGTTTTACCTATCATGATTTTTGCAGCATCAGTGCAAATGTCAACACAGTGGAAATAGGAAAATTATGTACATATAATATTATTATGAAAATAGTTTTGACCTCGTGAGCCTCTTGAAAGTGTGTAAGAGCCCTTTGGAATTTGCAGCACACATTTTGAGAACCAATGTAGCCCATAGCATACTTAGTATCCTCCCAGCTTTTGTATCTCTCATCTTTCTTCAGAATAGTTGCAATGATTGTCTTCTTTAAAAGTGTTTCCATCATGTGCTTTCTTAGTAATGGCATTTGTAAATTCTTCCCCAAAATTAAAACCCCTTTTCCTAATGAGCAGCTCCTTACTAGACTATTGCCTTTCCCTATGATTAGTTTATTGCTTTAGCTAAGCAAGTTTGCATGGAAGTTTTTAATATGTTGTACCATGCTCTATCACCAAGTCCTTACTGAGCCACTCTTCTCATTTGGATTCTCTAATTTTCTTCCCCAAATGTGACCATTTCAAGATGCTGCTCAAAACTCACTTCCTCTGATTTCTTTCCATATCAGCCCCTTTCATGTTTTAAATGTTTCTATAATTGCAAATCTCTTTCCTAAACTTTTCGGGTTTTTTCACCTCCTTTGTACACATCCCACAATTTAACTGTTTCAAGTTTCAGTTTGTTTATTCCAGGTTATGTAGGTATTTTTAAGATTTTTCACAATTAGGTTAATACTGTTATTTGAGGGCTAGTCGCTTGTTCCTAACATGGCTTTTAAAATAAAACCAGTAAAATATGTGTTGTTGTCATATTCACAGAAGTGGAAGCACTTCCAAAGATATCTAGAAAATGTACTCTTTCTGGAGTAATGTTACGACACTTTATTTGATACAAGTCACACAGGTTAAGACAATATATTGAGCCAAAGAAGATAGAATGTCAAAATGGGATATTTAATCATCTTTGTCAATAAAGAAAGGAGTGCATATTTCAAAGAGAAACCATTAATATTCTCATTTATACTATTAATAATCTGGAGATTTCTCTAACTGAAATCACTTTGAGTAATGGTAATTTGATCTATAAGTAGGTCAAACATTGAATCTAAAATTGAGAACTTTTCCCATATCAAAGTCCATATCCAACACAAATTTTGGCCTTAAACTCGAAATCTATGGTATACGATAGAGTTTGGCTGTGTCATCTCCCCCAAAACTCATGTGGAAATCTGATCCCCAATGTGGCAGTGTTGAGAGCTGTTTTGAGTCATGGGGACAGATCCCTCGTGAACAGATTAATGCTGTCCCTGGGGGGCGGGGGGGTAGTGAGTGAGATCTTGCTCAGTTAGTTCCCATAAGAGCTGATTTTTTTAAAAGACCCTGGCACCTCCCTCTCTCTCTCTTGCTTCGTCTCGCCATGTCATCTGCTTGTACCTGCCTCTTTCTGCCTTCAGTAGAAGCAGCCAGAGACCCATGCCAGATGCAGCTGTCCCAGAATCATAAGCCAAATAAATCTCTGTTCTTTATAAATTATCCAGACTCAGGTATTCTGTTATAGCAACACAAAAATGGACCAATACAGTATATAATCTAGGGGGTCAGCTGGGATGGACATTGTATACCTAAACACCATGTCCATTGTGGTACTTCCACTAATTCTCTTAATTTAACAAAAGAAAATTATAGACAATTGTCAGAAGTCCTAATGTTTCACAAAGCATAGGAATTACATTAAAAATTTCTCTTTGGGGACAGGGACTACAAAGAACTTTATAGTTGGTGAAATATTGTTATCTGGATATAATTTATTAGTCCACAAACCAAAAAAATTGTGATGTTAGTATGACTAAATATTTTGTTTTTTCTTAGGGAAAATGTCAATATATATATATATATTTTTTTATTTTAATTTATCAATATACAATGTAGTTGACTTTCATGCCCCTCTACCATTCCTCTTTCCCCCTTTTCTCTGCCCCCTCCCCCCATCAACATCATATCTATCCACTTGTCTTAACAAGTTCATGGAATTGTTGTAATTATTGTGTCTTCTTCCCTCCCTCTGTTTATTTATTTATTTATTTTTGTAAATTTATTTATTTATTTATTTATTTATTAGCTTCCACAAGTAAGTGAGAACATGCAGTATTTCTCTTTCTGTGCCTAGCTTATTTCACTTAGTATAATTTTGTCTAAGTCCATCCAAGTTGCTGTGAATAGTAACATTTAATTATTTTTTAATAGCAGAGTAGTATTCCATTGTGTACATTTTCCTTATCCACTCATTGGATGATGGACATTTTGGCTAATTCCAACTCTTTTGGCTATTGTAAATAGCACTTCAATAAACATGGGAGTACAGGTATCCCTTCAACATGATGATTTCCATTCCTCTGGGTATATACCCAACAGTGGAATAGCTGTGTCATATGGTAGATCTATCTGTAATTGTTTGAGGAACCTCCATACCATTTTCCATAAAGGCTGCACCATTTTGCAGCCCCATCAACAGTGTATGAGTGTTCCTTTTTCTCCACAACCTCACTAGCAATTATCATGCTTAGTCTTTTGGATATTAGCCATCCTAACTGGAGTGAGATGGTATCTCAAAGTGGTTTTGACTTGCATTTCCCGAATGCTGAGTGATGTTGAGCATTTTTTCATGTGTCTGTGGGCCATCCATATATATTCCTTTGAGAAATGCCTATTCAGCTCCTTTGCTCATTTTTTAAATGGGTTACTTGTTTTTTGCTGTAAAGTTGTTTGAGATCCTTGTATATTCTGGATATTAATCCTTTGTCAGATGTATATTTTGCAAATATTTTCTCCAACTCTGTTGGTTGTCTTTTCACACTGTTAATTTTTTCTTATGCTGTGCAGAAGCTTTTTAGTTTGACATAATCCCATTTGTTTATTTTTCTTTTGGTTGCCTATGCTTTTGGGGTCCTATTCATGAAGTCTGCACCCAATCCTACTTCCTGGAGTGTTTCCCCTGTGTTTTCTTTAAGGAGTTTTATTGTTTCAGGATGTATATTTAATTCTTTAATCCACTTTGAGTTGATTTTGGTATATGGTGAGAGGTACAGGTCTAGTTTCATTCTCCTACATATGAATATTCAATTTTCCCACTATCTTTTGCTGAAGATGCAGTCTCTTAGTGTGTAGACTTGATGCCTTTGTCAAAGATCAGATGGCTGTAGGTGTATGGGTTGATTTCAGTATTCTCTATTCTATTCCAGTGATCCATGTGTCTATTTTTATGCCAGTACCATACTGTTTTGGTTATCATAGCTTTGTAGTATAGTTTAAAGTCAGGTAGAGTTATGCCTCCAGCTTTTTGTTGTTGTTGTTTTTCAGTATTGCTTTGGCTATTCATGGTCTTTTGTTATTCCATATGAATGTTAGGATTGTTTTTTCCATTTCTGAGAAAAATGTCATTGGAATTTTGATGGGGATTGCATTCAATCTGTAGATCACTTTGGGTAGTATGGATATTTTCAAAATGTTAATTCTTCCAATCCAAGAGCATGGGATATCTTTCCATCTTCTTGTGTCCTCTTTAATTTCTCTCAACATTGGTTTGTAGTTCTCATTGTAGATATTTTTCACATTCTTGGTTAACTTTATTCCTAAGTATTTTATTTTTTTTGGTGACTATTGTAAACGGGCTAGCTTTCTTGATTTCTTTTTCTGTATATTCACTGTTAGAGTATAGAAATGCTACTGATTTTATGTGTTGATTTTGTATTCTGCAACTTCACTGAAATCATTTATCAACCTAAGAGTTTTTTGTAGTGGTTTTGGCTGTTCAATATATAGGATAATAACATCTGCAAACAGGGACAGTTTGACTTCATCTTTTCCAATCTGAATGCCCTTTATTTCCTTCTCTTTCATGATTGCTCTGGCCAGTACTTCCAACATTACGTTGAATAGGAGTGACAAAAATGGGCATCCTTGTCTCGTTACTGTTCTTAAGTGAAAAGCTTTCAGCTTTTCCCCATTCAGGATGATAGTGGCAGTGGGCTCATCATATATGCCTTTAATAGTGTTGAGATACTTTCCATCTATACCCAACTTATAAAGAGTCCTTATCATGAACGAATGTTGAATTTTGTCAAATGCTTTTTCAGCCTTTATAGAGAGTATCATGTGGTCCTTGTGTTTGACTTTATTGATATGGTGTATCACATTTATTGATTTGCATATGTTGAACCAATCTTGCATCCCTGGGATGAATCCCACTTGATTATGGTGTATAATTTTGTGTATGTGTTGCTATATCCTGTCAGCTAGTATTTTATTGAGGATTTTTGTATCTATATTCATCAAGGATATTGGCCTGTAGTTTTCTTTTTTTGTTGTAAATTTGTCTGATTTTGATATCAGGGTGATATTTGCCTCATAGAATGAGTTTGGGATAATGGCCTCTGTTTCAATCTTTTGGAATAGTTTGTAGAGAATTGGTATCAATTCCTCTTTGAAGGTTTGGTAGAATTCTGCAGTGAACCTGTCCAGTCCTGGACTTTTCCTTGTTGGGAGACTTGTAATAACAGCTTCAATCTCTTTTATTTTTATGGGACTATTCAGATTTTCTATATCTTCTTGGCTTAGTCTTGGTACCTGTGTGTGTCCAAAACTTTATCCATTTCCTCTAGATTTTCAAATTTGGAGGCATATAGTTATTTATAGTAGTCTCTAATGATTTCTTGTATTTTTGAGGTATCAGTTGTAATATCACCTTTTTAATTTCCAATTTTTGTTATTTGTGTCTTCTCTCTTCTTTTTTTTAGTTAGCCTTGCTAATGGTTTGTCAATTTTGTTTATCCTTTCAAGAAAAACCAACTTTTTGTTTCATTGATGTTTTGTGTAATTTTTTGAGTTTCTATTTCATTTAGTTCTGCTGTGATCTTAATTACTTCTTTCCATCTACTAACTTTGGGTTTAGATTGTTCTTGTTTTTCTAGTTCTTTAAGATGAAGTGTTAGGTTTTTTACTGGCCATCTTTCCATTCTTCTGAAGTAAGCCTTTAATGCAATAAATTTCCCCTTTAGTACTGCTTTTGCAGTATCCCACAGGTTTGGTATGATGTGTCATTATTTTCATTACTTTCAATCAATGTTTTGATTTCATGTTTAATTTCTTCTTGGGCCCATTAGTCACTAAATAGAATGTTTTTTTTTTAATTTCCATGTGTTTGTATAATTTTCAGAGTTTCATTTGTTATTGATTTCTAACTTTAATCCATTGTGATCTGAAAAAATACATGGAATAATTCCAATTTTTTTGAATTTGTTGAGACTTGATTTGTGATCTAACATGTGGTCCATCCTGGAGAATGTTCCATGTGCTGATGAGAAGAATGAATATTCTGAGGTTGTTGGATGGAATGTTCTGTAGATATCTGCCAAGTCCAATTGGTCTGAAGTGTTGTTTAGATCTTGTGTTTCACTGTTGATTTTTTGCCTAGATGATCTGGGGTGTTTAGGTTCCCTGCTATTACGGTATGAGTGTCTATCTCATTCTTTAGGTCTAATAGTATTTGCTTTATAAATCTGGCTGCTCTGATGTTCGGTGTGTATATATCTATGATTGTTATGTCTTCTTGATGTATAAATCCTTTTATCATTATATAGTGGCCTTCTTTATCTCTTTTAATGGTTTTGGGTTTAAAGTCTATTTTATCTGATATAAGAATAGCTACTCCAGCTTGTTTTTCATTTCTATTTGCATGGTATATCTTTTTCCATCCTTTCACTCTTAGTCTATGTGTGTCTTTGCAGGAGAGGTGAGTCTTTTGAAGGCAGCATATTGTTGGGTCCATACTTTTAATCCAGTCAGTCTGTGTCTTTTGAGTGGGGAATTTAATCCTTTTACATTGAGTTAATATTGAAAGATGTTGATTTACTCCTAGCATTTAATTAATTTTTGTTTTGGATGTCTTAAGTATCTTTTCATCATTTCTTTCTGATTTACTGTTTGTCTTCTGTGTTTGTTGGTTTCTTGGGTTGGTAGATATAATTTTTTTCTCTTTATTGTCAGCATTTTTATTTTACAAAAAAAACAGTACTCCTTTGAGAAATTCTTGTAAGGCTGGTTGTGTGGTAGTGAACTCCTATAGAACGATAGCCTTGCTGGGTAAAGTATTCTTGGCTGGCAACTTTTTTCTTTTAGTAGTTTGAATATATCATCCCATTCTTTTCTGGATTTTAGAATTTCTGATGTAAAGTCTGATGTTATTCTGATTGGGGCTCCTTATAGGTGACTTGATGCATCTCTCTTGCAGCTTTTAAGATTCTCTCCTTGTCTTGGGGTTTTGCCAGTTTGACTATAACATGTCTTGGAGAGGATCTTTTTGTGTTGAATATGTTTGGGGATCTTTGGGCCTCCTGAATCTGAGGATCTGTGTCTTTCCATATACCTGGGAAGTTTTCTGCTATTATTTCATTGAATATGTTTTCAATGCCATTTCCTTTTTCCTCCTTTTCTGGAATACCCATGATTCAGATATTTGATTGCTTAATGTTGTCTGTTATCTCTCTTAGATTTTCTTCAATTTTTTATATTCCTTTTTCTTTTCTTTTTTTTTTTTTTCCACCTGTGTTATTTTGAACAGATTGTCTTCAAGATCAGAAATTCTCTCTTCTGCTTGTTCTAGCCTGCTGCTTAAACTCTCTGTTGTATTTTTCATTTTGTTGAATGAATCCTTCAGCTCCACAAGCTCTCTTACATTCTTTTTCAGGGCATTGATTTCTTTGTACATTTCTTCTTTCAGGTTCTGTATACTTTTTCTCATTTCCTTGTGTTGTCTAATTGAGTTTTCTTCTATCTCATTTAGTTTCTTTAGAATTGTTGCTAGAAATTCCTTTTAGGTCATTTCAAGGACTTTCTCTTCTATAGGATCTAGAAATAGAGAGTTATTATTTTCCTTTGGTGGTGTCATACTTTCTTGGTTTTTCATATTTACAGTATCTTTCCTTTACTGTTTAGTCATTGTGGCAGAGGGTTTCACGGTCCACTCATTCCACCCTGGTGTTTGGCCTGGGTCCTGCAGGGAATACCAATTCGGTGGGACTGACAATTGGGTGCAGCTACCTCAAGGCCTGTGGGCCAGAAGCTCAGGCCTCTCTGGGGGCAGGGACTCACGTGGGCTGAAGGTTCTATGGCATGGATGCTGCTGGTTATGGCATGGCTACCTTGGATCCTGTGGGCTCAGCAGTTCTTGGGCCTCTCTAGCAGGGAAGATTGCCTCATGAGTAAGTTTAATACCTGATATACATGTGGTTTTGATTTATTTTACCAAAAATCCCTCTAATTTTCAGATTCCAAACGAAATAAGCATTCCATTTAATTATACAATGAAATTATATGATGGAATTATATAATTTATTTGAGTTCATTTTAAAAATTCTTGCATAATTTGCTATTCAAAGGCAGAATAAAAAATAACAGAATGCAGGAGCACATTTATTTCCATACAATAAGACCACTCAAAGTATTAGTTTAAGTAGGTATTTACCCTTCTTGCTATTTTCTTTAGAAACTGTACAGTGTCTAGAACACAATCTATATTCAAATAATTGTGGCTGAACGAATCATTAGTAATTTTGGGTAGGTGAGAGGGGAATTTATTAATTGTACTTTTCAAAATAATCATTCTATAATGCATCCCACCCAAGTAACACAAAAAATAGAAAAATTAAAAAATACATGAAATTTGACCATGCTGTTCTTGGACCACTACCACCACTACTGCCCCCCTCCCCCTTAGCAGTACACAGACAAATGAGTAGGACCTTACATCTACATCTTTGGTTTCTGAATCTTGATAGCTTTTTTACAAGAGTCGGTAGCTGGTGTTTGGTTCATAACCCTGAAAAAAAAGATAATAGGGCCAACACTGTATTATTTTTTAAGAAAAAATGTCAAGAACAAAAAAATGAAAATGTCAAAAGATAGGTTGATATACTGTATTACTTAAAGACTGTTTTGTTGGGAGAACTGGCCAAGTGATTTACTAACAGCTTTTACCAGACAGCCTTTGGATTACAATGTAGAAGAAAGATAAGTGGGAATTCATTTCCTGTTTACTCTATCCAGGCATTTGACAGATTGAGGAAAAAACAGGAAGACATAATTACAGTCTACAAAAATGATAACTTTTTTTCAGATTTTCAAATTATGAAAATTAATTTTGTATTGGGAATTTTCTTCAAAGGCTCTATTATTATATTAACTGCCTTTTATTCTTGATCACATCTACCTACAGGTAGAAATTTGATATTATGTACATTTGATGTTCAACTGGGATATAGATGCAAAAGTCAGTCAGTGGAGAGTGGTTCTTGGTATATTCAGGTCGCAACAGATGTAGATATCATTGTGAACCTTACATGAGGTTAGGCTCTCTGGTGGCTCCTGATGAAGAGTGTTGCTCTGCCACTTCATTCACTTGACTTTATTCCATGAACATTCAGTGAGTGCCCATTATGTGCCAGGCATTTACTAGGTGCTGCATATATAAAGATGAATAATACTGGTAAGCACTACCTCCAGTTAAGGAGAGGTCTACAGTGGATAAAGAGTAATTAACTGAGTAAAACGGTCAAAGAAATGTAGAGAAAAGAAATGTTCTCCATTACTCAAGAAGGCATTTCACTGCATATTTCTAAACATCCAGTTAGAGTATCACACTTATTTTTTATGGTTCTTTGATGCATGTTAACTTATTGCACTCATTTGGAAAGAATATGGAAGACTTGAAGCCTTAAGAGACCTCCTTCTAAAAGTTTCTATTTCTTGGTAGTAGTGACCCATCAAATTTCCTATTTGAATCCTTTAGTCCTCATTCCCATATAGGATCCGAACCCGGGGCGGGAGCATCGCCACGCTCCCAGCGCCACACTCTCCCAAGTGCGCCACGGCTCAGCCCCTGATCATTCTTTAATGTGTGTTCATTATGAGCTCTGTAAAGACAGTCAAGGTAACATTCCCTTTCTGACTGTTTATCTTTTGTTATTGTGACAACACAGCAAATTCTTTTAAATAATTATCCCATAAACTCTTGGTCATGTCAAGAAATAAGACGTTTGTTACTCACTTGAAATAATTCTATAATTTAATGTTTTTCTCATATAATTAGTTGTACAATTAATTGTAATTTTGGGGGTCAACACATGAAAAATGATATTTGACTTACTCCCTTGTTTGACTTTTTATCTAAAACTCATTTTCTTCTTCCAGTGCCATGACATGCTAATATCTCAAAAAATATTTGAGAATGATTTCTTATTGTTGTTTCCCTGAAGAATTAGGTTTTACTTTCACACTTTTTCAAAGACATACTCTACTATTGTTTTGGCAGAGCTACATGCTTTATTTGACAATGATCTACTGTAATTTTATCTCAAAACCTGATGCTTTTATTTCTAATTTTATGCTCTAGTACTTTATAAAATAGTTCCATTTCTTCCATGTAAATTAAATTGGGTCATTTCATTTTTGTCTTGATTGTCAATGGAAGATATTTAAATTGAATACATAGGCCTAATTCTTTTCAATAAGTTTAAGACTGTTATATTTCATTTTAGCTTTTAATTCTACTTATCAATCTTTTGCAGCAAACCAAGTGACCAAATAAGACAAATCACTAAGATTTTGCTGAATCCTTGTGTAGTGACAGCACTATTGCATAAGTGTTCTTTTCAATCTCATTTCTTCCACCTACCCCTGAATTTAGGTTACTAGAGTGAGATTTGCTATTATCCCAACAGCCCATGTTGAAAGAGGCTCTAAGAAGCTACAATATGAGACACTTGCTGATTTTTCTGGAATCTGGTACTGAGGACATAGATTGTTTTAGGGCATCTCTGAATAAATTGATCTTTCTGATTATGATACAGGTCATATTTGAATTGAGAAACTGGCTTGTTTGAAACAGACTATGCATCCCTCTTTTCATTAGCTACCCTCAAATCTGGAGGAAGATGTGTAGTCCATCTCAACCAAACTTTTAGGATCTCATGACATATTATTTGTGTACAAAACTGATCAGGGTTTCGTCTTAACCCTTCTACTTTTAATCTTGCTTTCTTCAGTTATATATATGTTTTTGGTTTTTAACCATGGTAAAATACCCGTAAAATTTCCCATCTTACCCAATTCTAACTG
This sequence comes from Cynocephalus volans, assembly GCF_027409185.1. Taxonomy (NCBI): domain Eukaryota; kingdom Metazoa; phylum Chordata; class Mammalia; order Dermoptera; family Cynocephalidae; genus Cynocephalus; species Cynocephalus volans. The sequence continues at coordinate 97,762,768 of NC_084460.1, read as the reverse complement.
TACAGTTCAATAGTATTATGTATATTCACATTGTTGTGCAACCAATATCCAGAACTCTTTCTCATCTTGCAAAACTGAAAGTCTATATACATTAAACAACAACTCCCTATTCCCCTCTCCCCAGCCCCTGGCAACCATCATTATATTTTCTATGAATTTTACTACTCTAGGTACTTCATATAAGCAGAATCATATAGTATTTGTATTTTTGTGTCTGGCTTATTTCATTTAGTATAATGTTTTGAAAATTCACCCATGTTGTAGCATGTGTCAGACTTTCCTTGCTTTTCAAGGTTGAATGATATTCCATTGCATGTACATGCCTATACCACATTTTGTTTATTCATTCATCCATCAATGGACACTGGGTGGCTTCCACCTTTTGACTATTGTAAACAATGCTGCTATAAACCGAGGGATACAAATATTTCTTCAAGACTCTGCTTTCAATTATTTTAGGTATATACATAGAAGTGGAATTGCTGGATCATATGGTAATTCTATTTTTAACTCTTTTACAGACTGCCACACTTTTTTCTGTAGTAACGGTACCATTTTACATTCCCAAAACAGTGCACAAGGATTCCAATTTTTCACATTTTTTTTGTATTCAAATTTAAATTTATCATGTCAGTCAAATTGTTAAAAAGGGAACTAATTTTAACAATGTAGTTAGTAATAAGATCTAAACTTTAACTTTATCAACTCACAGAAAATCCCATTAGCAAGCTTGGTGATTTGGTCCTGTCCTAAATTTAACATAAAAAGCATTGAGCTTTATTTTTTTTAATTAATATATTTTTTATTGGAATATACTTTATAGTACATATCTGTAGTGTACAGCATTGAATATAAATACCAGTGTGCAATATGTGGTGTTCAAATCAGGATAATTATTATATTCAACATTACACAATGTAATCATTTTCATGGCCCTTTATCAATTCCTCCCTTTCCCACCATCCCCCCCCGCACTTTCCCACATCTGCTAACCTCAGTTCTGTTATCTTCTTTTGAAAGCTCAACGTATTAATGTGATTGTTGTATCTTTCTTTTTTTATCTGTTTTTTTTTTTTTTTTTTTGCTTGTTTGTTTGTTTGTTTTTCAGCTCCCATTCATAAGTGAGAACATGAAGTATTTCTGTGTCTGGCTTATTTCGCTTAACATAAGTTTCTCTAAGTTCATCCATTTTGCTGCAAATGGCAGTATTTAATACTTTTGATGGCAGAGTAGTATTCCATTTTGTAAATATACCACATTTTCCTTATCCAGTCATCTGACAATGGACATTTAGGTTGGTTCCAACTCTTGACTATTGTAAATAGAGCTACAATAAACATGGAAGTACAAGTATTCCTTCAACATGATGATTTCCATTCCTATGGGTATAAACCCAGCAATGAGTTTGCTGGGTCATATGGAAATTCTATCTGTAGTTGTTTGAGGAACCTCCATACTGTTTTCCATGGCTGCACTAATTTACACTCCCACTGAGAGTGTAGAAGTGTTCCCCTTTCTCTGCATCCTCACCAGCACTTATTATTCTCTGTCTTTTTGATAATAGCCTGTCTAACTGAAATGAGATGATATCTCAATGTGGTTTTAATTTGCATTTCCCAGAGTGATGTTGAGCATTTTTTCATGTGTCTGTTGGCCAATGTGATTTTAATTTGCATTTCCCAGAGTGATGTTGAGCATTTTTTCATGTGTCTGTTGGCCAATGTGATTTTAATTTGCATTTCCCAGAGTGATGTTGAGGATTTTTTTATGCATCTGTTGGCCATTTGTATATCCTCCTTTGAGAAATACCTATTCAGCTCCTTTGCCCATTTTTTAATCAGGTGGTTTTTTTAATGTTAAGTTGTTTGAGTTCCTTGTATATTCTGGATAATAATCCTTTGTCAGATGCATAATTTGCAAATATTATCTCCCACTCTGCAGTTTTCTTTTCACTCTGATAGTTGTTTCTTTTGCTGTGCAGAAGCTTTTTAGTTTGATATAATCCCATTCATTTATTCTTTCTTTTTGTTGCCTGTGCTTTTGGGGTCATATTCTTAAAGTCTGTGCTCAATCCTACTTCCCTTATGTTTCCTTTTAGGAGTTTTGTAGTTTAAGGATGTATATTTAAGTCTTTAATCAAATTCGAGTTGATTTTGGTGTATGGTGAGAGGTATGGGTATAGTTTCATTCTTATCCATATGGATGTCCAGTTTTCCCAGCACCATTTATCAAAGAGGCAGTATTTTTCCCAATGCATGTTCTTGGTGTCTTAGTTGAAGATCAGTTGGCTGTAAGTATATGGATTTCTGATTATTCTATTCCATTGGCCCATGTGTATGTTTTTATGCCAGTTGGTTACTATAGCTTTTTGTGCCATTTTGGTTACTATAGCTTTGTCTTATAATTTGAAATCAAGTAGTTTATGTCTCTGGCTTTATGTTTTTTGCTCAGGATTGCTTTAGCTATTTGGGGTCTTTGATTGTTCCATATGATTGTTAGGATTCTTTTTTCTATTTCTGTGAAGAATGTCATTGGTATTTTGATGGGGATTGCGTAGATCATTTTGGGTAGTATGGACATTTTCACAATGATAATTCTTCCGATTCAAGAGCATGGAATGTTTTTCCTTTTTTTTATGTCCTCTTTAATTTCTTTCAACAGTGATTTGTAGTTCTCATCATGGAGATCTTTCACCTCCTAGTTAACTTTATTCCTAGATATTTTACTTTTTTAGTGACTATTGTAAATGGGATAGATTTCCTGATTTCTTTTTCTTGTTGGAAGTATGAAAATAGCATTGTTGGAGTATGAAAATGCTACTGAGTTTTGCATGTTGATTTTGTATCCTAAAGATTGACTAAAATTGTTATTGGTTCAGAGAGGTTTTTTTTTATTTAATTTAATTTTTTTACATTTATCATTATACAATGTACTTGATTTTTGTGGGCCTTTACCAATTCCTCTCTTTCACCCCTCTCTCTTCCCCTTTCCTACTCCCATCAGCATCATATCTGTTCTCTTAACAAGTTCAAAGAATTATTGACACTGTTGGTCTTTTCAGCTCTAAGAGTTGTTTTGGGGTTTTTTTTTTGTTTTTTTTTTTTTGGTTTTTTGAGTCTTTAGGCTTTTGTATATATAGGATCATGTCATCAGCAAACAGGGACAATTTGACTTAATCTGTTCCAATTAAAAATAAAAGGATAGCCTTTAGTTTTTTCTCTTGCCTGATTGCTCTGGTTAGTACGTTCAATACTCTGTTAAACAGGAGTGGTGAGAATGGACATCTTTGTCTTGTTCCTGTTCTTAAGGGAAAAGCTTTCAACATTTCCCTGTTCAGGATGATATTAGTCCAGTGTTGACAGAGTGGTGGTTGGCTCCCCAATTATTATCATATTTGAGTCTATCTCTCTATTTAGGTCTACTAGTGTTTACTTTATATATCTGGGTGCTGTGATATTGGGTGCATATATATTTATGATTGTTATATCTTCTTGCTGGATAGATCCCTTTATCTTTATATAGTGGCCTTTTTTGTCTCTTTTTATAATTTTTAGCTTAAAGACTATTTTATCCAATATAAGGATAGCTATTCCTGCTCATTTCTGGTTTCCATTTTCATGGTATATCTTTTTGCATCCTTTCGCTCTTAGACTATATGTGTCTTCACAGGTGAGGTGAGTCTCTTGAAAATAGCATATAGTTGGGTCTAACTTTTTAATCCAATCAGTCAGTCTGTGTCTTTTGAGTGAAGAATTTAATCCATTTACATTAAGGGTTATTTTTGAAAGGTGTTGACTTAGTCATGGTATTTTATGGATTTTTGTTTGGATGTTTTAAATATCTTTTGTTTCTTTCTTCCCCTTCCATTTTTTGTCTTCTATGCTTGTGGTTTTTTGAAGTGGTAGAAAGTTTCTTTCTCTTCCTTGTTTGCACTTTTGTTCTACTACTGGGTTTTGTTCTTTCTTGTGTATTCATGGTAGTGATTGTTGTTTTTTAGATTCCAGATGCAGTACTCCCTTGAGGATTTCTTGTAGGGCTGGTCATGTGGTGGAGAACTCCCACAGTTTTCGTTTGTCTGGGAAATATATATTTCTCCCTCATTTCTAAAGGGTAGCCTTGCTGGGTATAGTATTTTTGGCTGGCAATTGTTTTTTTTCAGTGTTTTGAATATATCATCCAATTCTCTCCTGGCCTTTAGGGTTTCTGTTGAGAAGTCTGCTGTTAATCTAATGAGAGCTCCTTTATAGATGACTTGACACTTTTCTTTTGCTGCTTTTAAGATTCTCTCTTCATCTTTGAGCTTTTCCAGTTTGATTATAATGTGTCTCAGAGACGACCTTTTTGGATTGAATCTGTTTGGGGATCTTTGAGCTTCCTGGATCTGAGTGTCCATATCTCTCCCTATACCTGTGAAGTTTTCTTTTATTATTTTATTGAATATGTTTTCAATGATTTTTCCTTTCTCTTCTCCTTCTGGAACACCTATGATGTGGATGTTTGTACACTTCAGGTTGTCTGTTAGCTCTCTTAGGTTTTCCTTTTTTTTTTATTCTTTTTTTGTCCTTCTGGGTTATTTTGAGAAGACCATCTCTAAGATCAGAAATTCTTTGTTCTGCTTGCTCTAGCCTGCTGTTTAAGCTCTCAGTTGTTTTTTATTTTGTTGAATGAATCCTTTAGCTCCCAGAGCTCTGCTACATTCTTTTTACAGGCACTAATCTCTTTGTACATCTCCTCCTTCAGATTCTGGATACTTTTTCTCATTTTGTTGTGTCATCTAACTGAATCTTCTTCTATCTCATTGAGTTTCCTTAAGACTGGCACTTGGAATACCCTTTCAGTCATTTCAAGAACTTCCTGCTCTATAGGGTCTGGTACTTGAGAATTATTATATTCCTCTGGTAGTGTCATATTTTCTTGGGGTTTTTTCCCCATATTTCTAGTATCTCTACATAAGTTTCTAATCATCTGGTAGAGTAGTTACATTTTCTAGTACTCTGGAGCGGGCTTTTAAGAGATAGAGTTCTTCTTGCAGATGTGTTTTGTAATGATCATTGATTGGAGTGTTTTAGTATTGGTTCCAGGTAGATGCAGTAGTGTAGTCTCCATGTGGCTACTTAAGCCAAATTCAGCATTGGTATTGTGTATGGGTGCCTCTGTGACCTAGTGCTTGGGACACTTAGTAATTCCTTGCTGAGGTTAGAGACACTGTGTTGGTTTGCAGGATGTGGGCAAGCTCTTGAATTCTTGAGGGAAGTACCTTGGTGCCCTGTTACTCTTTGGCTATGGTGGGTGACCTTGGTTGGCCTGTTGGCACCCTGTCCAGCTCCCCCAACCCTAATGGGTGCACTGAGATATACTGGTGCTCCTCAGTGTAAATGTGTGATCTTTGGCAGGTTTTCTCTTTCTTCTTTCCTGCAGGTGGAGGTCTCTTTCTTCTTTCCTTCAGGGACCTTGCTTACCCCAGTCGGCGGATGGGGTAGTGGTTATTTTTTTCCTGACTCTATTTGAGAATCTTGGGTTTCTATACTCTTGGGGAGGTCCACATGTGTCTCTTCCCAGATGAAGGCAGTCCCATGGGTTGTGCACATACCTCGCATCCCCAGGTGTGCTACCACATATAGCAGTGTAATTCTCCCTGGAGATTGGGCCACTGATTTGTGGGTTTGGACTTTCTCACCTCTTTCTCTGGGCTCCAATGGTGACTTTCCTTCTGTCTAGGCCAGTGAGTAGTTAGAAGGTCACCTGTGAGGCTGTGGTGGCTGCTTGTGTGATAGCAAGCCACCCTTGCAGCAGCAGTTGCTGTGGCGGTGTCCGTCAAGGACCACTCATTCAGCACTGGTGTCTGTGTCTGTGGCAGGGGTGGTAAGTGCTGCTGCTGGTGAGACAGCCAGCATGCTGGTACCATCAGTTGGAGAGCTGGCTGTTGGGGCCGGGACTGCTTCCTGTAAGCCAACAAGGTGCTTTTCTGGAAACCAAAAAGTGGCTGGGTGTGCTGGTGCCATCAGCCATGGGACTGGCTATTCAATTTTTCATGTATTTGCCAATACTTGTTATTTTACGATTTTTTGTTTTGTTTTGGGGGGGTTGTTTGTTTGGGGGTGGTTTTTTTGGCTGCTGGCTGGTATGGGGAACTGAACCCTTGACCTTAGTATTACAAAGCTGCACTGTAACTGAATTAACCAGCCAGCCTGGTTTTTTGATAGCAGCTATTCTAATGGGTGTGAGATGGTATCTTATTGTTTTGATTTGAATATCCCTAATGATTAGTGATGTTGAACATCTTTTCATGTGCTTATTGGCTGTTTGTATTTCATCATTGCAGAAATATCTATTAAAATCCTTTGTTCATTTTTTAATTGGGTTGTTTTCTTGTGGTTATTGTTGAGTCATAGGGGATTCTTATATAATTCCTTATCAGACATATGATCTGAAAATATCTTCTCCTATTCCATTGGTTGCCTTTTCATTCTGTTGATGTCCTTTGATGCACAGAAATTTTTAATTTTGATATAGTTCAGTTTATCTATTTATATGTGATCATTATGAGTTATTTCTACTTTGATTTAACCTTCTAAGCATTTTATAAACTGTCTTAAACCCTTCCCAGGACCGAATATAAATAGATAGCAATGTAACCATCTTCAGTTCAATATTAGGCATCTTGTCATTTTCCTGTATCTTAATTTTTTCCTTCATATAAACCCTTTTTTTATTTATTAATGGTATGAATATAACAAATAATACTTACATGTCTGACCAAAAGCCATCTATGATGAGAGACAATTTTCCATGCTCCTCCCACATTTTTGCATGTCTTGTGACCAAGGCACTGACTGGCCTTTGCTCCAGACTCTTTTCAAAGATAGTTGTTTGGAAAATAGCCTTGGAAGAAAAAGCAAGTCTGCTCACAGCCTTGGAAGATGGAGATAGTGCTTCTCTCTAGAGCAAAGGACAGGTATGCTTACAGCCCATTATAAAAGATCCACATTCCATAAGCTCAGGATTCCTCTCCCGTAATGCAACCTTCTGCATGTGAGGGTATCACCTGGACTTCCTTGCATCATCATCTGGGAACTGTGGCTCAAGGAACCAGCACAAGAAAAGACCGATACTCTGATTACTGCTATTTCTGTGAGTAATGAGCTGCCTTTTCTCTCTGATCCTGGAGACACATTTCTTTTATCAGCCTCTGTAAAACTATGTCAGGCAGACTTGTTAGCTTGCAAGTAGGAAAAACCTCAGACCCTTTACAGTGCTGGATAACATATTGGATATTTTTGTGAATAAACTTGAAAGTCATTTTGCCTAATCTCCCAGTCAGTGAGGAATTTCTTCTACATGTCCTGAGAGATGCCATTCTAAATATTACTTAAATGTTTCCAATAAAAACCTGGTACATCATTGGTTATTAAATTCTTCCTTATGTTGAATTTAACTGTTGTAACTTCATAACATCGGTTTTTACCTGGCCTTAGCTGGTATTATACACAGTAATTATTTTCTACATGAAAGCACTTTGTATTTGTACATACTTACTGAATCTCTGAGTAATATTATTTTACCCTCTAAACATATTGATTTCATTCCATATTCTTCACACACACTGTTTTCTCGACCAATCAGACACCCTTGACGTCCTCCCACGTGGTGATGATCCTCACAGATGCCCAGAGCCGTAGATGAATTTAAGAGACGATATGGCAAAGGCACAATTCAGTGAAAATACCACTTATTATTTGGAACCAATACCTTCTATTGATTTAATGTAAAATGTTACGTACAATGTTTATAGCACTATCATATTGTCAGATCACATTTAGCTTGTGACTAGTTAAGATATTGAGACTTTTCCCACATGATCAAACAAGCCATGACTATACTTGTAAAACTGATTTTTTTAAATCCATAAGCTTTTACCATTAAACAGTCCAGATCATTTTGAATTTTGCTTTTGTCTTCAGTGATATTAGTTCCTGGTTAAGTAAAATTCATGCCACTTGAAAATTTTATAGACATTTTTTCAACTTCTTAATCTTAGTCACTGATGGAAATGGTGTCCACAAAAAGGGCTAAGGACAAGCCATTAAATGTCTTCTTTCAAAATAATGAAGTCCATACTTCCATAGCATTAATCAGTTATCCAACTGGTTATAATCTCCAGGATGATGCTATTAGCCAGCATAAATGTCACTGTCTTATCCACAAGGATATCATGCTTTGCTGAAATGCAATATTCACATTCCTGGCATTCTCTAGATCTACCAAATATTCCTCTAAACAAAATATCAGCTCTTCATTAGGAGAGTGAGAGGAGTATGGTCTCAGGAGGAAGAATCAATCATTATTTTGCTAATTGCCAAGCAAGGCAAGGGGAACTAGACAGGCAACTTTGCCTAAATTAGAAATTGCTTCCCTTGTCTCATATAAAGGCAAAGCCTTAAGTGCCTGCGGTAGTGATGCAAACACTCTTGTTCACAGTGTCCAGGCAAAAATCTATGGCTTCTGGTGGAGAGGACGAAGCAAAAACATCGCTCTCTGGGGAATAGGTAGTAAACTCTCCTGCCCCTTTACCACTGAAGAAAGGGTAAAGCATAAACCATCTGCCCCTGGGGAAGAGGCAGGAACCTCTCTTGGGCTCAGGGAAGATACCAAGAATGTCGGGCCTTAAAAACTAATGCCACCTTAAGTGACATCACAAGTGGTGCCATTATGGGCCCACAAGGGCGTATTAACGTGGCAGCCTAAGACAGCACCAGGAGGAAGTAGGGTGGGAGTGTCTGCGGGAACCTTGCCTTAGCCCTTATTGGCCAAATACGCACTTCCGCGCTCATGAACACTGCGTGATTGCAATAGCTAGGCATTGAGACAGGATGCATGCTCTCGTAACCTTTAAGCTGATTGGAGGATGTCAAAAACCTCCCTTCTCCGGGCCGAACCCGTGGCGCACTTGGTAGAGTGCTGCGCTGGGAGCGGCAACGCTCCCGCCGCGGGTTCGGATCCTATATAGGACTGACCAGTGCACTCACTGGCTGAGTGCCGGTCACGAAAAAACGACAAAAAAAAAAAAAACCTCCCTTCTCCATTTGCCTTTAAAAGCAAGTGCTTGTGTGATAATAAACAGAACTGCTCGACAGAAACCCCTGCCTGCGTCTGAGTGTCCTTTAACGGGCTGGTTGGGGCCAGCGGCTGTGCTCACCTCTCTTCACGGCTCTCTTCCCCTGTCTCCTCCCAACGGGGACTGGAGGGAAAGAGGAATCCGGGCAATTCGCTCGCCCACCAGAAGGAACACCAAGGGAAAGACTGATAGTGAGGCTAGGGCTGTTCCGGTCGGCCGGCGGCTGACCCGACAGAGTGGTGCCCCATGTGAGGCGTTTTTTAAAACTCGTGGGTGAAAGGCGAGTGAGTGAGGCCCCCGGCTGCTCGGTCCTGAAAGAAGGTCGACGAAGAGTGATCAACCAGTGGAGTGGCCCCCGCAACCGCGGTAGTCGCAGTGAAGTAATCCACCTGCGTGTCAGGGTGAGTGCCATAACAGGGGGAAGTCCCTGTACAAGAAGAGTTCTGCTGCCACTAGACAAGGAGCAGAAAATGCTCTCTAACATGAGACCAACCACATATTCAACCCAGAGTTTGGCTGCTATGGGGTCTGGGTTCCAGAGGGAGGAGGAGGAGGGAAAGGAGAAAGAGAATGAAAAAGAGAGAGAATAAATGGGGCAGAGATAATAGTCAAGAATTTTCCAAAATTAAAGAGAGAACAACGAAGTGCAGAACCAAGAAGTACGCTCAGAGAACTCTAAGAGAATTAAAAGCAAAATGAAATAAAAGCAACAACAAAAAATGGTACTGGAAATTCTAAATAGTGGAATAAGGTGCAAAAGAGAACTAAAATCATGGATTGGAAGGAAAGAAATAAGCCATCTTTATTTGCAGAAGACATAATCATCTATGTAGAAAATCCCAATGTATCCTTGGAAAAACTTTTGAAACTATTAAGCTAAGTGAGCGTTTAGCAAAATATAAAGTTAACATAGAAAAATCAATTATGTTTCTATAAATTAGCAATGAACAATTAGAAACTGAAATTTTAAAATATTTCCAATTAAAACAGCAACAAAAAATATCAAATACTTTGTGTTTTTTAACAGAAACATAATTGATTGTAAGTATTTGTGGGATACAGAGTTGACTCTCAGTATTTGTGCACAATATATAATGATCAAATCTGGATAGTTAGCATATTCATCATCGTAAAACATACTCATTCTTTGTGCTCACTGACCAATTTTTCCCCCAATCCCCTTCCCTTTTCCCTGTTCCCCAATAATAACTATAGTTCTGCTCTCTCTCCTTCTCAAAGTTCAACATATCACTCTATTTCTCTCTCTCTCTCTCTCCCCCCCCAACCCCCCACTAATGAGTGATGACATGTAGTGTTTCTCTTTCTGTGCCTGGATTATTTCACTTAGCATACTTTTCTCCAATCTCATTCATGTTGCTACGAATGGCAGAATTTCATTCTTTTTTATGGCTGAGTACTACATTGTGTATACATACCACATTTTCTTTATCCAGTCATCCATCAATGGCCATTACAGTTGGTTCCCTGTCTTGGCTATTGTAAATAGAGCTGCAATAAACATGGTAGTGCAGGTATCTCCTCGACCTAGAATGATGATTTCCATTCCTTTGGGTATATAATCAGAAGTGGGATTGCTGGATCATATGGTAGTTCTATCTGTAGTTTTTTAAGAAACCTCCCTACTGTTCTCCATAATGGCTGCACTAATTTACAGTCCCACCAACAGTGCAGGAGGATTCCCCTTTCTCTGCATCTTTGCCAGCATTTGTCATTCTCTGTCTTTTTGATAATAGCCAGTCTAACTGGGGTGAGATGATATCTCAATGTGGTTTTGATTTGCATTTCCCTGTTAATTAGTGATGTTCTGCATTTTTTCATGAACCTACTTTGGAATAAATCTAACGAAATTCGTAAAAGGTTTACATGCTGACAGCTACAAAACACTGATGAGAGAAATTAAATAAAGCCTAAATTACAGAGAAATGTACTATTTTATTGATCATGTGATTCAATATTGTTAAGATGACACTACTACCTAAATGTATCAAAATCTCAGTAAGCAATTTTAGCAATTGACAGGTTGCCTTCTAAAAATTAAATGGAAAACTAAAGGACTTCAAAAAGCCCAAGTGACTTTAGGGAAAAAAGGACTAGTTTCTACCTGATTTAAAGATCAATTATAAATCTATAGTAGTCAAGACTGTGACATCGGCATAAGCACACACATATAAATCAACAGAACAGAATATTCAATTCAGAAATGACTCCACACAAACATGATCATTTGATTTTTTATAATTCAATAGAGAAAGTATAGTTTTTTCAGTAAGTGCTGCTAGAAAAATTGTAGATCCATGAGCAAAAATAAAACGTCTTTACATCATACTATTTAAAAATTCAACTCAAGTAGTTAATAAATGTAGCTGTAACATCTAAAATGCTCAAACTTTCTGAAGAAAACATAAAAGAAATTATTTGTCACATTGTACTAGGCAAAGTTTTCTTAGATAGTTTATTTTAAAAGCACAAACTGTCAAAGAAAACTGTTGATAAATTGGACATCATCAAAAATCTTCTCTATAAAAGAAATTATTGAGAATATTAAAAGACATGCCACAGATTCTGAAATAATATTATTCTGAGAATAATATATATATATCTTATAAAGAAATTTATCAAGAATGTATAAAGAACTCTTACAACTCGATAATAAGAAAACAAACAGCCTGATTTTTTTTAAATGGGCAAAAAATTTAACAGAAACTTTACAAAAGAACATGCACAGATGGCCAATAACCATATGAAAAGACGCTCAACATCAACAGTCACTAGGGAAATGCAAACTGAACCCACAAGGAAATACAACTACACATGTCACGGTGCTTAAAAATTTAAATACATACACACATACTGATCATACCAAGTTCTGGTGAGGGCGTATGAAAACTGGAACTCTCATGCATTGCTGATGGCAATGCAGAATAATATAACCACTTTGGAAAGAGGCTTAGCATTTTCTTAACAAAGTTAAACATATGCTTATCATAGGATCTAACATTCTCACTCTGAGATATTTTCCCAAGAGAAATGAAAACTCTTATCCAAATACTCCTACAGGAATGTTTATAGCAACTTTATTCTTAATGGCCACCAACAGAAACCACCTGAATGTTCATCAACTAGTGAATGAATAAACAAATTTTGGAATATGCTAATAATGAAAAAAGAATAATAATAGCAAACAAGCTATTGATACAAGCAACTATATAGATGAATTTCAAAAGCATTATGCTAAATGAAAGCCTAATGCATAAGTCTATATACTGTATGATTCCATTTATGTGACGTTCTAAAGAAGATAAAACTATAAAGTCACAAAATAGATCAATGGTTAGCAGGATGTGGGCATAGAGGGAGGAAATTAGCTAAAAAGGAAAACTTGTTGGTGTGATTGGAAATTCCTTTTTCTCTATTGTGGTGATGGTTATACATTTGTCAAAACACATCAAGCTATACACTTTAAAAAGGTGAATACCACTGTATATAAATTATACTTCAATAAAAATGACTTAAATAAAAATATTTTTTAAAGTTAACTTTCTAAAAGAGAGTGAATACTAATGATGAAAACAAAGAACATAAATTAATAATTGCCTATAAAAACAAGCTGAAGTTTCAAATGATAATAATCATCATTAAAATTTAGGTCTAGAAATATGTTCATGGAATTTGAGTAAAGCAAAAGTATCTCTTTAGCAATTTTAATTAAATCATTGAAAATCTTATAAGGTTATTGCCGGTGGTTTCTGACTTATAATATCTCACAAATGAAGCATACATTATTTCTTCTACATACTGTTAAAATATTTGAAACACTCAGTTATTTATCAATCTCGATATAATTCAAAAGTAGAAATTGCACAATACATATTCTCTATCTATATTGTAATAAAATAAGAAATTAACGATAAAAGTTATAAGAAAAAACTATCCTTTGAAAATTGAATAATTATCCTAAATAATTCTTCAATCAAAGAGGAATTAAAAATCTATAATTAGGTATTATTTAGGGAAAAAACCTCTAATAAGAATAAAATAAATTCTACCATTCTTAAGAATATGGTCAAACTAGAATCACTTAAAAAAAAATGAAGCTCTAAATGCTTGCTTTAGAAAGAAAATAAATTTTCCATATGTAAAGAATAAGAGAAATAATTTTTAAAATTTAGAGAGAACAAAACTTGGTTATTAATTCTGTTGAAAAACAAAACAGTAGAATTAATAGCTAAAATCTACAATCAGTTCTGCTGAAAAGATTAGCAACATATAAAACCTCTTGCCACTCAATTGTAGTACAATATTTTATAAAAATCATGATGATGCTCTGGTTTCTCTTCAGGTCATAATAATCCTTTGCCTTTTACTAAAGTCATAGTGATTTTTAAGATAAAGAAAACTTTACCTTTATGTTTGTTAACTCCTTGTCCTAACTTTAGTTTTGTTTTGATATTCCCTTTCATAATCTTAGGCTTTAACATTCTGTTTATTAATTTTTATGTTTTTTTAATTAGTAATTAATCTAATTCATTGCTACAAAAGATCAAAGATTCAAGTCCATAATATCATTCTGATAGATTCAAAGGGCATTTGAAAATATTAAACATTTATTTCTAATAACTATCATAATTGAAGGATACTTCTATTTTTTCTCAAATTGATTCCATAATCCTAATCATTAGTGAAATATTGAAGAACCCATAGAACACCTCACTCATTTAAATTCTTTTTTAAAAAAATTTAGCCTATGCAGTAAAAAAAAAAAAAATAGATGTTAATATTGAAAAATAGAGGCACTGAGAGCAGTCTCCCCATCTACCAAGAACCAGGCAAGAGAGCATGCCAAAAACACCACTTTCACACAGGTGGCCCCACCACAGTCACTACCACAGCCACAGCTGCCCCCAAAGCAGCTCAACACCACAGCAGTAGCCTCAGCCACCGTGCAGGTGTCCCACCAGACAATTGAGTGCATTGTCACAAGGAGAGTCATCAGCAGAGACCAGAAAAAGAAGAGGACATCTCTTTCCTCAAAGCCCACTCCAGAGTGGTAGGAGAAGCAACTGCTCTACCAGATGACCAGACATCAAAACAGAGATACTAGAAATATGAAAACCCAAGAAAATATGACACCACCAAAAGAAAATAGTAATTCTCAAATAGCAGACCCTATAGAGCAAGAAACCCTTGAAATGACTGAAAAGAGATTCTGAGCAACAATATAAGGAGACTTACTGAGATATGAGAAGACGCAGTTAGACAACATAATGAAATAAGAAAAAAAAAATCCAGGATATAAAGGAAGACATTTACAAAGAGATTAATACCTTAAAAAAGAATGTAGCAGAATGCATGGAACTGAAAGATTCACTCAATGAAATAGAAAACACAAACAATATCTTAAGCAGCAGGCTAGACCAAGAAGATAAAAGAATTTACGATCTAGAAGACAGTCTTTTCAAAACAACCCTAGTGGACAAAAAAAAAAAGGAAAAGAAAAGAAAAAAGGAACAAAGGATTTTTTTTAAATGAAGAAAATCTAAGAGAGCTAGCATACAATCTTAAATGCACAAACATTTGAATCATGTATCTTCCAGAGGAGAGAGAAAGAAAAAGACATTGAAAAACTATTCAATGAAATAAAAACAAAAAACTTCCCAGGTTAGGGATAGATGCAGACCTTCAGATCCAGGAAGTTCAAAAGTCCCCAAACAGATTCAACCCAAAAAGATCCTCTCCAAGACACATTATAGTCAAACTGGAAATGTTCAAAGACAGATAGAATCTTAAAAGCAATAAGAGAAAAGCATTAAATCACTTATAAGGGAGTCCCTTTCAGATTAACAGCAGACTTCTCAACAGAAACTCTGTAGGCTAGAAGAAAATAGGATGATATATTCAAAATACTATAAGAAAAAAACTGCCAGCTGATAGTACCATACCCAGCAAGGCTGTCCTTCAGATATGAGAGAAAAATATTCTATTTCCCAGACAAACAAAAACTGTGGAAGTTCACCACCACACAACCAGCCCTATAAGAAATCCTCAAAGAGTTCCTGCATCTGGAATCTGAAAAATGATAATCGCTACCACAAATACACAACAAAGAAAAAAAAAAACACTGGTAGGACAAAAATGCAAATGAGCAAGGGAAAAAAACTAAATCTTACCACCACAAAAACCATAATGACAATGTAATAATGCCCCTGCTTTACTTCTGATTTTGGTAATTTTGGTCTTCTCTCTTTTTTCCTGGTCAGTCTAGATAAAAATTTGCAAATTCTGTTGATCTTTTTAAAGAATCAACTTTTGGTTTTGTTGTTGTTCTCTATTGTTTTTTAATTCCCTATTTTACATATTTCTGTTATAATCTTTGTTATTTCCTACTTCTATTTAGTTTTGGTTTAGTTTGCTCCTTTTTCTATTTTCTTAAGGTAGAAGTTTGCATTAATGATTTGAGATTTTTCTTATTTCTAATATAGATGTTTACAAGTATATATTTTCCTTTAAGCACTGCATGAGCCCTACATCCTATAAATTTTGATAACTTGTGCTTTATCTCAAAGTACTTTCTAATCTCCGTGTGATTTTTCTTTTTACCCATTGTTTTTATAGGCGAGTGTTGCTTAATTTCCACACATTTGTGAATTTTCTAAATTTCCTTCTGATATTGTGATCAGAGAACATATTTTCTATTATTTTCTAGGATCTTAGCCTTATTAAATGTATTAACACTCGTTTTGTCACCAAAGACCTAGAGAGAATTATATTAAGTGAAACTAGTCAGGCACAGAAAGAGAAATATCACATGTTCTCACTTATTTGTGGGAGCTAAAAATAAATAAATAAATACACAAACAACCTGGGGGGCGGGGGAGAAGACACAACAATTACAATTCCTTGAAGTTGATACGACAAGCATACAGAAAGGACATTGTTGGGACGGAGGGGAAAGGAGGGAGGTTTCAGTAATGGGCCACAATAATCAACCACATTGTATATTGAGAAAATAAAATAAAATTTAAAAAATAATAAAATAAAATATCTAAGTTGGTGTTTAAAAATAAATAAATAAATAAATAAATAAATAATAAAAACAAATAAAATTAAATAAATAAATAAATTTTTAAAATAGAAAAAAAAGAAAAACTGTAACAAAACATCATTATTTGCAGATGATGTGAGTAAAACTAAATTATCATAATATTAAATTATAAGGATACAAAATAAATACTTTTAAAATACATATGTAAGTGCCAGTAACAAGAGGTTAGGAAATACAATGGGAAAAAAAATCTCATTCTTATTATGCATATAGGTAGTGCTTCTCAAACTTTAATGTGCATAAATATCACCTGAGGATCTTGTTAAGGTGAAGATCAGTAAATACTTTGAGGTGGGACTCAAGGTATCACATTTCTAATAAATTCCCAGGTACTGTTGCTGATCATACTTTGAGTAGTAAGGTGCATGCGCACGCGCGCGCACACACACACACACACACACACACACACAATACATATATATAAAATAAGTATTTCTTAGATTTTAAAATTATACATTAGACTATATAAGCATGTATATGTGTATATACATATCTATATAGGTATATAGAGACAAATATATTCTCATGTATAATTTTAAAACTTAAGAGCTAGCAAGAAATCAGTAAAACATTTGTTTGTAAAAAGATATAAGATTAAAATATTACTGGGACAGAAAAGAATATTTAAATAAAGAAGAGAAATGTCATATTCCTGGATGAGAAGACAATAGTATAAAAATGTCTATTCTTCTTAAAAATTTAATCTGATGCCTTTAGTTTAACACCAGTGAAAACCAGCAAATGATGTTTTTGCAACTTACATATAGATTACAGAGTTCAACCAGAAGAATTAATATGCCATATTGGCTATCAAATTTTTTCACAAAGAGGGCATTAGGTAGTTTTTTACCCCTCCAGAAATTAAAATGTATTATAAAATAACAATAATTAAAACATTTTCTATCATAGAAATAGACAGATTGAAAGTGTGAGATACAAAGTTCAGCTATAGACCCAATTGTGCCTATGAACTTAGACTCTAATAAAGGTGGCATATCAAAACACGGATAAAAGGAAGAATTATTTGACAAGTGAATCGGGAAACCTGGAAAAATTACCAAACTGGATTTATATTCTGTCCTCACCACATTACAAATTTAGGATTTAATAAAACAAGCATACACGCGCACACACACACACACACACACACACACACACAACACGCATCAAATTATGTGAACTTCAACATAAAAGATAAATTTTGAAGCATCCACAAATAGGAATTGCAAAAAAGCATAAATAAGAAAAACCACAGGTACCAAATTGATTTTAAAAATAAGCTTTTATCTATTATAATATTTATTATTTTACGTGATCCCATTCTCTTAGAATGGGACCAATCAATCTAGTGAGCAATCATTGTCCATTAATAACATTAACTCCATTCTTCCGACAAAAATTCAGTTTCTGTAATTTAGCTATTATCTCTAACATGGTTCTTGTTTTTTACCAAAAGCCCTATCAACACGATGAGACCAATCAGCACAGAGATCTCTCTCTGATTACAATTGTAGCTTTCTTCACTGTAGCCTCAGTGAGATTATCCATTTTGGTCATAGACTGCCTCCTGTAGCTCCCCAAATAACATCAAATGACAAACGATTAAGAACTTTTTAAAGGACAAATCATCATTTCCTCCACAAGTTGCACACAACATAAATGTATCTTTAAAAGGGTATGTCATCTTAGAAAGCATCAATAAATTAATAACAGTGTAAAACTAGGTTTTACACTGACCACTATCATTTCCTTGACAACTATCTGATAGGGGCATAGTGTAAGTGTTACGGAAGGGTGTTGCCAAGGAAACTCAGTCACTCAGAGAGGGCGGAGAACACAGGTTTATTATGCCGGCAGACCCAAGTGGAATTGCATTCCCAATACCTGGGTGTCAGATGGAGGGGGAACTAGACTTATATACCTTTCTGAACAAGCAAGTAAGCAAGCATTTTGATTGGCTGTATTTAGGCCGAGTTCCCCAAATTGGGGTCTCAAGCAGGTGGTTAACTGGGTCAGTGGCTTTAAGTAAGGGGCTGGTCACAGCTGGCCCAACGTTTCACAGCTCAGCATAAAAACAGGAAATGTGGTCAAGGAATGAGACTATATCTAAAAAGTGGGTACAAGGTTTTTAGTAGGGGTCTTCTTCAGCAAAAAGCAACCTCATCTCTCATCTGTGTAGGAAATTGCTGGTAAGCTGTGGTTCAGCTCAGTCTACTAACACAGGAAAGCTAAAAATAAAACTGACAGGCTTGTAACCACAGAGCCACAGATCTCAAAAGCTGCATCTCAGCTGTTTAACTGTTAACACAACTCTGGATCCTTCTTACATGCAGGCAGATATTAGCTAACACAATTAAAACAAAGATAAAAACAAGGATTTAAACAAAGGAAGGGCAAGGAATCCAGCCATTACATAAGCACACAGTGAATGCTGCAATCATTACCAGAGAGTCCAAAATAATAGATTGCCAAATATATATAATCTTATCCCAAATTTCTAAATATCCTTTTGAAATTACACCTTCAGGGTAGATACCGGGTCTGGGTCTTCTTTAGGTCCCTCTTCTGAAACTGGTGATGTCGTGGTTAAAGGAACCTAGTCCAATCTAGCAATTTTCAAATTCATGTCCTCTACTTGTGTTTCTCCAACATCATAAAGAGGACTCATAATTACAAGCAATTTTACAAGTTTGCCTTTACAGGGATAAAATACATAAACATACTTTGTAAACATACTCTTTTTCTGAAGTAATAAAAAGTATTAGTGGTAGATAATAGTAATGTCTCAATATTGAATGAACCCATGTGATGGTTTTTAAATTTCCAATATTTTAATCAGAGCTCACCAAAGCAAATAATATGTGTTCTTGGGGGATTACATTTGCATAAATCATTAGCCATAGAGTACAGTAAAACTTCATTAACTGAGACCCCTCTAATTCAAAAATCATCATAAGAGAGGAAGTAAAGTAATAATACAAAGCTCTGTGGCTAGAGATGGAAAGCACAATAAACTTGAAACATTCTTCAACTAACTAGTTGGGCATGATTTTAGAAGGTTCTTTTAACCTCTCTGGTTTCTGTTCATTTGTGTTTAAAGTGAACTAGTTTGCACAATAAATCCATCCCATCATTATACAATTATA
Organism: Cynocephalus volans; assembly: GCF_027409185.1. Lineage (NCBI taxonomy): Eukaryota > Metazoa > Chordata > Mammalia > Dermoptera > Cynocephalidae > Cynocephalus > Cynocephalus volans. The sequence goes on along the minus strand of NC_084460.1, from coordinate 97,743,384 downwards.
TGACTCATCATGTGCCAAATAGATGTTTTTCCTGCTTTATTTTTTCCATAAGCAATGTTTCTGGGAATGAAATTATTTTAGTCTGCGTGTTTTTTTAATCTGGAGTTTGTGAATGGCTCTGAGGAATCAAATGAGTTCTCTAAATTTGGGCAATTATGTTTATGCATTTTTCTGGACAGAGGTTCATAGCCTTCATCTGATTTTCTAAAAGCTCTGTGAACCTCTCAAAATAAGGTTAAGAACCACTTACTTCAATAATGAACTAATTCTGAATGATACTCATCAACTTTTAAAAACAGAGTTCCAAAATATTGCTCAGTAATCTTGTGTTGGTTCTGTAACATTCTGTACTCCACATGCATAAATATAGTACAGGCTACATCTCAAACTTTCACTAATGCCTGTCCCCCCAATCGGTGATGGGATATGGATTGCATCTGTCTGTTTCACCTCCTTATATCAAATGCCTTGAACAATGCCTACCCATAATAGATTCTCAATGAAGCAAGGAAGAGGGATGTCTACCAGTTTATCTCTAGGGCAAGAAGGCATCTGGTGAGTGATCTTCTCATCTGGGTTTGGATTGAGATTCCAAAACTCTATGAGATAATGGGAGAGTCAGGAGGTAAGAATAAGTGATCAACTACAAGTCAAGCCTGTAATTTCAGCCAAGAGAAAATGGAGGTCCGAAGTAAGAAAGAGCCCTACCAAAAGTGACAAGGCCAAGACTGGCCCCCTAAACCAACGGTACAGGGCTCCTTCCATGCCACTACTGCATCCAGCTGAGAGAAGACACAGAACCTAATTTATGAATTCAAATGAGCATGTCACCCAAATTCCACTTTCTTTCTTTTAACTGAAATCCAGCAACTAACAACCTCCCTCATTAAAAATAGACATACCATACATAACCTGTGATTTCTTTGCCTGGTTTATTAATGTAAGCAAATAAAATAGCACCATGTCTTATATGTAATATCATTTGGATTCAAATTCTTTGTCATTGTCATATCTATAAAAATATTCAGTCCCATAAATAAAATTGCCTTTATGATGCAAACTTAATTCATTTTTCAATAATGTTTATCTGTCTGAACTCACAATTACAGAAAGAAAAAGTCTTCATTAGTATCTTTTAAAAGAGATATTATATAAAATTGGATGCAATTGATTTCATTCCTGTACACTTCTGGAATTGTCTTTTAAAAACCTAATAACATTGGCATTTTTTACATCTTTTTACAGGAGCATTGTTTTGAACCCAGCCTATTTCCGAAATCATCTTCGTCAAGCGGCAGTGTTTAGATGTCTGGAGAGATATTCAGAAGCTGCCCGGTATGTTTGTTATAACTTTTGTGAAGATTTATTTCAAGTTAAATTAATTTTATTCTCAGATTCTGGTAATAGCATGATAAACTTTCCTTTTCTCTCATCGAATATGATCTTACCCGAATTATTGTCTTATAAACATCACACCAACAATTACTGACTATCTTTTTCTTTAATCAAAGCAGTTCCATGATCATAGCTCTTAGCAAAATTTAAACTTTACAGCCACAAGGTCACTGACAGTGATGGGAAAACTTCCATAGGATATTAGAAATGAACTTGACCTCTCGGTCTCCAAGAAGTTCCTGGTCCAGGTTGTAGTGAGACAATTCCGTGATTATATCTTTCTTGAGTTCTGGAGATGAAATCCGATCACATGAAAAGTCAATTTTTAAGTATATGGCATCAAATAGGTAACAGCAAGGGTTGTTAGAGGAGGTGTACCAAAGTATTGCCTCTTGGACTCCAATGTGTTTTTTAAAAAGGGGGGGGGGAAACCTTGTGAAGCAGCTCCTCCTAATATTTTCATCCCCAGGACCTACACTTATGGCAAAGAATTATAAGAGCTGTGTGTGACGCAGGCTCAGTGCTACACTCAGAATTCCTTCTCACCAGTTATGATAGCCAAGGTTGTTTTTCTTCCTGTGTCAGGCTCATCTACTAGGATCCAATTCCCTTTACAAATTCACTCAAAGAATTTTCCTCATCTCCCAATGTATAGGTATCTGCTGTTTCTTACTCATCTACTTTAGCACCCCAGGAATTTTGCAAGAAAATGTGAGTGTTTTCTAGATTTCTGAGCACCTAAGGATAAACCTGCACTAATAGGGATGGGGTGCCTATTACTAAGAGGTTGCAGGTGGCTGCTGTCTCTAGATCATTTGTAAATGACACTGTCCTTAAAATGAGAAGCAAGAGTCTAAGTGGATAATAAAATTGTTCAATGAAATTGACATTGTAAGGTTGACATGAATTCCATTTATGTAAGATGGTCCCAAGTGTTGCCTGAGCTCAATCAAACGATGGATATGAAAGGCAGAGTGAGTCCCAACTACTTCCGTTTTGCAGTTGAGCAACCGAATGCCACACCATCTTTTTACCTGTGTGTCAATGTCCACCAAGAAAAATTAAAGTAGGTCTTTATCACTTTTTTATATTCCATTTCTGCCTATACCATTTCTCCCATGTGTTTTAACTAATGTACTCACATATGATTTCTTCCTACTTTTTATTTTCTCCACTGAAGTGTTTCTGTGGCTTACATTCTGCCTGCCCACTTTTACTAACTGTGTGAATGAGAGAGAATTTAAGAGATGATAATAAGTGTTCTTCTGTCTCACACTTCAAGAAAGGGGTTTTTGTAAAGGTCACTAGCTACAAATGAAGCTAATGAGTTCAGCATACACAGATAACATCTATCTGCAAAATAACTTGCCTTAAGAAGTGGTTTATTAATGTGTCGTGAATCCAATCAAAGGATCAATAGGATAGATACTACTTCAGAACTAGATTGCAACTAATAAAAAGCTGCCAGTAGTGAGATTGTATAGACTCTAAAGAGCAGATTCTTAAATATGGGAATTTGGAGGGAGGTGGTTGTTATACTGTAGAGAAAATTAGCAATGCCAGGAGAAAATATACTATGGAAATTGGCAAATGCTACAAATCTAGACTTTTTTCTTTTTTGGTTTTTTCATTTGTTTGCTTTTCATTTTTATTGAAACATATTGATTGTACTCATTTGTGGGGGACATAATTGATTACCAATACATGTATACAATGTGTGATAATCAAATCAGGGTAATTAGCATATTCATCATTACAATTTGACCTCCTCTCTTCTAGCCATTTGATAGCATGCAGTAAATTATTGTTAAGACAAGTTACCAGCATAATGTGGGCTATAGCTTAATTGTATGAACCCTAATTGTCTCAGCCAAAGTGATAACAAAAACTCTTCATGGGTCCTAAAACAAACAAATAAGTAGTAAAAACTTGAAAATTAGGAGTTTGTCAATATTTGCCATGTAAAATTGGCACTGAATATTTTTCATTGCCCTTGGCATGTATATTCCTGCAGCGAAATAGCTATATCTGTTTAACATCATTTGATGACTGACCTGACAATGTTCCTTGCTAAGGTTCCTAATCGTTATTAATTATGCTGGACTTTCCATCAGAGAAGCAGACACAACTGCTATCAGACACAAGTGTTTTTCATCTTGGCTTCCCTGGCAATTATAGTCCTCGATATACAATAGTAAGTCATTCTTCCCCTCTCCCCTACGGGAAGGAATGCTCTGAACTATGAACATGAATATCTTAGCTATTATATTTCTAATTTAAATCAATAAATATAAATTAATGTACATATATATATAATTCATGTTTATCAGTCAATCTTTTGGAGATTTGGGTAGTTTGGTTCAAGCCTCTTAGAAGCAAGTTACATTAAAACTCACTGGTAAAGCCCAGACATTAAGGTTATTTCCTCTAGGAGGCCAAGTGGTCATGTTTCTGGGATTGAGAGTCACCTACCAAATAGAAAAGAATGCCATTATTTTGTAACATAGGAGATCCTAAAACCATGATTCCCAATGAAGTAGATCAGCCCATATCTCATCCAAGATAGAGTACTTATAACCACACCCTAGAGATTGTCATGACTGAGGTTTTCTGAATCTAATCACCTTCACCCCGGAAGGGATTCCTAGTGAACAGGCCAGAAAGATTCCCATGACCGCTTCGTAAAAGCCCCAACTCTACACCAGAGAAGCTGGAGAAAATGCTTCTTTCTGTGGTTAAATGGAAGGTATCAGTAAAGTTTACAATACTGGGCAGGTCCTTTTATTTTATGGGTCAATGTCCTTTCAGTAATGTCCTACCAGAAGAAAAAGGAAGAATGCATAGATGGTAGAGTGGAATAAAGTTAGGGATATTTTCTATTGTTTAGGCTCTGCAAGGATGCTGGCCACCCTTGAAGATACAGCTGACACTGGCTAAACTGATGAAATCACATTTTCAGACCATAAAACTGAGTTAAGATTGCTGTAACCCTCCCCCATGCCCTCAAGAAATAAACACCCTGTGAAGCTTTACCTGAAAGAGCAAGTAGCCTAGCTCTTTATCATCTCTCTGTTTCTATGTACATAAAAAATATCTATGTTAACATAGAATTCCTTTGCTCAAATCTGCCCATCCTCCAACACTCACACTTATAGACACTTACACATACACTTATATATACACATGTGTCACTACCTTCATGAGAAAGATAATAATATGAGAAAAAAATATTCAGAGCCATAAAACAAAAGAAAAGCCAAGACTAACTATTTTGTGAAGAGACCTACTGAACCTTAACAATATGAACGGCATGGAGTCTTTCATCTCTGTGTGCTCAATGACTGGCACAGGGCTAGAACATACCAAGCACCTGTTAAGGAGTAAAATTGAATTAGTTTTTCAGTCTGTGTTGGCATGTGGTTGATCACCATTTAGTTACATCAGTAAAAACATGTTGTATGGAATCGTTAGTAGAACTCTGGTTGGAAGATAAATATGACAATGTGCACATAATAAAGATCATGTGACAGCATGCTGTCTCCTACAGAGAAGATCCAAAGGCAAAAAAAAGGTGGCATTTCACAGATCACACTGTGTAAGAAGAAGCAAATAGAAGGTAAAAGTAAAGAAGAAAATACAACAAAGCCTCTTTATCTATCACTGATGAAGAATTAGCTGTGTATTTTTACACACATGAACTAGATAGTGGATACCAGAAGAGGAATAACACACTCAAAAGCCTCCAATGCCCAGGCCAATTGAAAGATAAAAGGATGGAGGGGCCACAGACTGCACCACTGCTGCAAGCACCACTTCCACACAGTTGGTCCAACACAGCCACTGCTACTACAAGGGCAGCTCACCACCACAGCAGCAGTGGCAGCCACCATGTAGGCAGCCCACCACACGTTCAACTGCACTGACACAAGGAGAGTCACCAGCAGAGCCTGGAAAAAGAGGAGGAAGTACCTCTCCTCCAAGCCTACTACAGAGTAATAGAAGAATCAGCTGCTCTACAAGTTGACCAGTCCTCAACCTAGAGATATGAGAAATAAGAAAAGAAAAACAAGAAAATACGACCACACCAAAGTAATATAGTAATTCTCAAGTACCAGAATCCATAGAGCAGGAAAACCTTGAGATGACTGAAAAGGAATTCCAAGCAAAAATCTTAAAGAAATTCAACAAGATATGAGAAGACTCAGACAACACAATGAAATGAGAAAAAGCATCCAGATATGAAAGAGGAATTTACAAAGAGATTAAAACCTTAAAAAAAGAATGTAGCAGACCTCCTGGAACTGAAGGATACATTCAACAAAATAAAAAACATGACTGAGAGCTTAAGCAGCAGATAACAGCAAGCAGAAGAAAGAATTTCTGAACTCAAAGATAGCCTTTTTTTAAATAAGCCAGATGGACAGAAAAAAAGAAAAAAGAATCACAAAAATGAAGAAAATCTATGAGAGCTTGCCAACAACCTTAAGCACAGAAACATCTGAATCATGGGTATTCCAGAGGGGGAGGAGAAAGGAAAAGGCATTAAAAACCTATTCAATGAAATAATAATGTAAAAAAACTTCCCAAGTACAGGGAGAGAAACAGACACATAGATTCAGGAGGCTCAAACATCCTCAAACATTCAATCCAAAAAAGTGTGTCAGATCCTCTCTATGACACACTATTTTAGTCAAACTGGTGAAGCTCAAACACAAAGAGAGAATTTTAAAAACAGCAAGAGAAAAGCATCAAGTTGCCTATAAGGAAGTCCCCATCAAACTAACAGCAGACTTCTCAAACTCTACAAGCCAGAAGAAAATGGGATGATACATTCAAAATACAAAAGAAAAAAACTGTCAGCCAAAAACACTATACTCAGCAAGGCCATCCATCAGAAATGAAGAAAAATAGTGTACTTCGCAAACAAATACAAACTGTGGGAGTTCACGATCAGCCCTGCAAGAAATCCTCAAGGGAGTCCTATATCTGGAATCTGAAAAATGGTAATCTCTACCATGAGTACAAAAGAAAAAACAAAGCCCAGTGGTAGAACAAAAATGCAAATGAGAAAGAGAAAGAAACTAAATCTTACCACCTCAAAAAAACAACAAACATCAAAGACAAACAAAAAAAGGGGAAGAAAGAAAAAAATATTTAAAACATTCAAAGGGTATTTGATAAAATGCCAGGAGTAAGACAGTACCTTTCAATAACAACACCAAATGTAAATGGATTAAACTTCCCACTCAAAAGACACTGACTGACTGAATGGATTGAAAAGCTAGATCCATCTCTATGCTGTCTTCAACAGACTCACCTGACCCAAAGACACACACAACTAATGGTGAGGGGATGAAAAATGATATACCACACAACTGGAAACCAAAACTTAGCAGGAGCATTCTTATATTGGATAAAATAGACTTTAAATCAAAAATCATAAAAAGAGACACACAAGTCCACTACATAATGATAAAAGGATCTATCTAGGAAGAAGACATAACAATTATAAATATATATGCACCCAATACCAGAGCACCCAGATATATAAAGCAAACACTGTTAGACCTAAAGAAAGAGATAAACCCCATTACAATAACAGTTAGAGACCTGAACACCCCTCTCTCAGCATTGGACAGATCACCTAGGCAACAAATCAACAGAGAAAAACAGGATTTAAACTACACTTTAGACCAATTGGATCTGGCAGATATCTACAGACCATTTCATCCAACCACAGAATACATATTCTTCTCATTAGCACATGGAACATTCTCTAGGATAAACTACAAGTTAGGTCACAAATCAAATTTCAACAAATTTTTAAAAATTGAAATGATTTCAAGTATGTACTCATATCACGAAGGAAAAAAACTAGAAATCAAAAAAAGCAAAACTCAGGAAACTATACAAATACATGGAAGCTAAACAATATGCTCATAAACAACCTATGGGTTCAAAGAAGAAATTAAAAAGGAAATCAAAAAAATTCTTGAAACTAATGAAGATAAAGACACATCATACCAAAACTTGTGGGATACTGCAAAAGCATTACTATGATGGAAGTTTATTGCAACAACACTTACATCAGAAGGATAGAAAGATCTCAAATAAATAACCTAATGCTAGGCCTCAAAAAACTAGAAAAATAGGAACAATTCAATCCCAAAATTTTCAGAAGAAAGAAATAATTGAGAACAGAGAACCAGAAATAAACCCACATACTTATATCCAACTGATCTTTGACAAAGGCAACAAGAACATACATTGTGGAAAAGACTGCCTCTTCAGTAAATGGTCCTGGGAAAACTGGACATCCATATGTAGAAGAATGAAACTAGACCTTTATCTCTCACCATATACCAAAATCAACTCAAAATGGATTAAATACTTAAGTATAAGACCAAAAATCATAAAAGTCCTAAAAGAAAACATAGTGGAATTACTCCAGAAAGTAGGACTGGGCAAAGACTTTATGAATAAGACCCCAAAAGCACAAGCAACAGCAGCAACAAAATAAACAAATGGGATTATATCAAGCTAAAAAGCTTCTGCACAGGAAAAGAAATAGTCCATAGAGTGAAAGACAACCTACAGAATGGGAGAAAATATTTGCAAACCATATATTTGACAAAGGATTAATATCCAGAAAATACAAGGAACTCAAACAACTTCACAGTTTAAAAAAAAAAAAATCCAATTAAAAATGGGCAAAGGAGCTGAATAGACATTTTTCAAAGGAAGACATACAAATGGCCATCAGTTGTGTGAAAAAATACTCAACATCACCAATAATCAGGGAAATGCAAATCAAAACCACAATGAGATATCATCTCATCCCAATTAGACTGGCCATTATTAAAAGACTGAAAATAACATTCTGATAAGGATATAGAGAAAGGAAAGCTCTTCTACACTGTTAGTGGAACTGTAAAATAGCACAGCCATTGTGGAAAACAGTATGGAGGTTTTTCAAACAACTACAAATAGAGCTACCATATGATCCAGCATTCCCAAAGGAATGGAAATCATCGTGTCAAAGGGATACCTGTACTCCCACATCCACCGATGCTCTGTTTACAATAGCCAAGATATGGAACCAACCTAAATGTCCATCAGTGGGTGACTGGATAAGGAAAATGTGGTAGATATACACAGTGGAATACTACTCAGTCATAAAAAAGAATGGAATTCTGCCATTTGCTGCAACGTGGATGAACGTAGAGAAAATTATTTTGAGTGACGTAAGCCAGACACAGAAGGAGAAATGCTACATGTCCACACTCATAACTGGGAGCTAAAGTAATAATAATAATAAAAGAGAAATACAACAATCACAATAATTCATTTAACTTTCACCCGAGGTAAAAGGGGTAGGGAGCAGGGGTTAATGGGAAGTTGGTCAAGGGCCACAAAAATATGATTACATTGTGTAATGTTGAATATACTGATTATCCTGATTTGAGCATCACATACTGCACACAGGTACTGATGTTCAGCACTGTATCCCACAGACATGTACAATCAATTATATTTTAATTTAAAAAAAGGAAAGATAAAGGGTGTTCTATGAACTAATAAACTGGAGACCACTAACTAGAGTGACCATGTAATTTATCTGTCAAACTAGGCACTTGTGATAGTGAAAGTGGACACTATTAAGAATCACACCAGAAAAACAGGCATAAACTAGCACTGTCACAAGCATGCTGGCCATGTGGCCATCCTACCAGTGGCCCTTCCAAGAGGAGTGGCCACTCCTCAAGTCTAATTTTGCTGTATAAGAGTAAGAATATAGGAATGTATGAGAATGTAGGCTCAGTGTTACAGATCTTTTGAGTCTTCAAGAGATAATATAAAGTCACAGCTTTCAAGGAAATTTCTTGACTTTTAAATTTTGGCAATTATTTTAGTTTTATCAAAGAGCATCATCTTAAGAAACCTGCAGTAGTACCATTTATGAAAATGTAATTCACTGAAAAATCAATTTGCCAGTTGACCAATTTGCAGAATTCACCAAATTTAAAGTTTACTTAAAACTTATTTCAACAACTACTCTTATTTAATAGATTCAATTAATATAAATACATTTCTTATGCACACATTATTTATTAATATATTTAGCAATTTTTTAATTTTAGAGAATGTTTAATGTTTCAAAAACTAAAGTCATAGAATGGTTTATTCTCATGAATATGTTCTCGTGTGTGTGATTATTACTCTATTGCTCCTGAACATATTCTATGACTATTTTCTTCCTATGAATACAACCAGAATTTTAGCTTGGAAGTTTAACAGTTTATTCTAACTTCTTTCTGATATTTTAAAGGTAACTTTCTGTTCTTAATATTTTATCACTTTTAGGATTTTTCCACAGTTTATGTAGAGTGACCAAATTTACCTCTGTAATGAATTGTATTTTTAACTACTTATAGCATTTGCAACAATTCGTATTTAATGACATGATTGTAACAGCTCTCTGCTTTATCTCTGAAACAAGAGAAGCCAAGGTAGGCAAAATCAGCAGTAAGCACCTAGCACAATCTGGGCTATGGATCTCACAGAGGGGGAGACTGAAGAATAGAGAGAAACTGAAGACCCCAGAACTATGGAGTCCTGGGCTTCCTTCAAATTCATCTATAGGATTGCTATAAATTTTCTAAATAGCTAAAATAAACTAACTTTAGTAAATAAATATATTTATAAATTTGACAAATTGGTCATTCAACAAACTCGTCAACTGCCGAATTGACTGGGAGCCCACAGAAGGCTGTGGACCACAGCAACAGATGTGCAGCCTTGATCAAATCTTCTCTCCCAGCTTTAAATGAACACCAGAGTTTAGTCCCTCAAGGGTGAAGTCTGAGCGTCCTCCCACCAGCAAGAGGATTTCTTCCCATGTCAAATTTTGTTGTAGACCATTTGAGGGAAGATTTTAATCTGAAGCCAGAGTCCTTCACCATAGAAAAAGACATATTTACAGAGAGCAATTCAATAGCTTTAGTTAATTTACTGTCTGCAACAAATCTCGTCCGCTCTCCCTTTTATTTTGTAGTTCTATTATTTAATATCATGTAACATATGCAATATTGTCAGAAAGAGACTAAATAATAAAATAGGTAGTCTAAAATTTTCTTATCTTATCCCTTTTTAAAATAATGCACTAAATGACACATTGGATAGCACTGAGTTGTATCAGTTGCTTGTTGCTACACTGAGAATTTCTCCCTCTAGCTCATTCTCAGCTTGGCCTCTCTAGACACTCCTGGCCTCTGACAGATTCTTTTTGTTTGCTCCTCTTTTACCACCTCAGCTGCCTGCCATTCTCATCCTCCACCTCTGCAATTGCCTCTTTTCTTGTTTTATGTCTCTGTCTTCTTTCTTCTCCTTTCTCGGAATTTACCCCACAGAGATTAGCATAATTCCCCACCGTGAGCATTCTCTGCCTTCTGGTCTATTAATAATGCATATCGTGCAGTCTACAAGCCCTGGGCCCTCCTTTGATTGCCATCATTTTAACTGATCGGTGATTACATTTACTTTTGTTTTAGTTTATTTTGACACGTTGAGTTTGAGAAGACTTGGGATATTTGAATTTTCTGGAAATCTGCTCTCTGTATTAAGTATAGAGTGAAAACCTCAGAAGACAAATGTCATTGAAAAGCAGATTCTTTTAGAAATGACCAGCTATGCCTAAGGTGTGGCACATTGGAGTATCAACTTTTTAATGAGAATTAGTATCAACATTTAGGGTCTGGGCTCTATATCAGTGTCAAGATATCCCAGAGTTGTTCCTTTGTTTGCCAGGCAGTATGCTTCTATTAAGCCAAATCAAGTCACAATACTTAAAGATGCATTAATTCGTGGCTACCCTCACTAATAAGCCAGATGGTAGAGGTTAGTAGAGGTGGGAGTAGGTGGATTTCTTCAGAGCCAGCAGTGGGGTTGGGGATTATTTTTCTTCTTCTTTTCTCTTTTTTCTTTTCTTCTTTTTTTGCTTCAAAAGTTGATCCTGCTGGAAATAATGCATATATAAATCATAATCTGCCAAAATAAAAGAGTGATCCAAAAATAAATTGAAGCCTTCAAAAGTCTAGCAACATAAAACACTGGCATTGCTGTAGACTAGCAATGTAAAACACTGGCATTGCTGTAGATAAGCAATCGCTCTGGAGGAGTATTGCAACAGCAAGCAGGAAGGAACTGTATCAGCTTTTTTGATGTCATGGAACTCTTAAATGAGATTATTATGTATCTTGCAAGGGAGGAGACTATTCTGACAGGTAGACTCAAGACAAGTGACACTGAAGAGATGATAGTAATGTTGAAAGTTTATTTGAACTTAGTTCTGATTCAATTAGAAGTGTAAAATCCATTCATTCACCATGCAAGATGCTAAAAATATATCACAGATTTTTTGGTTAAAATACTCATTTATGCCTCCAAATAGATTAAATTAAGCCTATAGGCTAATTTTTATACTTAAACTGGCCCTCTGCCTGAAGGCTTTTTTTTCTCTTTATTAAAGGCACTTTGCCATTGCCAGAGCAGCTTTAGTGTGGTCTGGCATTAGTCATATGTAGCATGTAGTTATATGTTGGAAGATGGACCTGACACTTCCACCATTAAGTGACCTTTCTGTTCCCTAGAATTCATAAAAATGTATGAACCCTAAACATGGTAAATTGTTGTGTCTTGGTATATGATTTCCAAAACTCACATTAATAAAAACAGATTTAGTCATTTGCCATAACTTAGACTAGATAGCTGACTGTAAGACTATAGCTCATCCAATTTTTAGATAAGTAGTCGAGTGTTTGTAATTTCAAGGAAGAGGAGGAAGTCTAAAATATAGTAAAGCTTTAAGTTCATAGCCATCTCTTTTGTCTTAAAGATTTAAAATTGCAGAATTATAAATGTCTAATCTTATATCAAAAATACTAATGTTAAGATTGGAATGATAGCAGGTGGCTAAAGAAAAGCAAGGTTGCCTTAAGACAAGGTGAACCTTTTAGACATCCTCCAAATTATGAGTAAATTATAGCAAGGTGCTATAGATTAGATGCCCCCCCCAACCCCAACCTCATTGAAGCTTAAATTCCCACCGTGACTGTTAAGAGGGTGGGAAATCCTATTATGATAATGGAAAAGTGGGGCCTTGAAGAGATGATTAGATTGTAGGACTATGCCGTAATGAATGGCTTAATAATGGTGGTCAGGGGTGTGATTCTGAGAGCTTTAAAAGAAGAGCACATGAGAAGTTTGTTTTCTCTCTGCTCCACCATTTTCTGCCATGTGAGACCCCTGGGTCATTGTCACCACCACCAAGACCCTCACCAGATTTGTTTTCTGGACTTCGGACTACCAGCCTCTGAAACTTTAAGCAGTATATTTCATTTTCTTTATAAGTCACCCAGTTTCAGGTGTTTTGTTACAAGCAACAGAAATGGACTAATACAGAAAATTGGTACAAGAAAAGTGGGGTGTTGCTAATAACAAATACTTGAAAAAATGTGGAAGTGGCTTTGGAACAGAGCATTAGGCAAAGGTGGAGGAGTTAGAGGACTCAAAAGGCAAACAGATGAGGGCAAGTTTAGAATGCCTTAGAACCTGGTTACGTGGTGGCCAGCAGAATGCGGATAGAAATATGGATGATAAAGGCCATTCTGAGATCTCAAATGTAAATATGAGAAGGGACTTATTGGAAACTGAGGCTAAGATCATCCTTGCTATGAGCTGGCAAGGAACTTGACTGCATTCTGTTCATGCCCCCCAAATTTATGTAATGTGAAACTTAAAGGTGTATTTGGCTGAAGAAATTTCTAAGCAGGAAAGCATTCAGAAAGCAACAGAAATGGCCTAATACACAAGGATACTTAATATTTTCTATGAAAAGACAGAAAAAATCTATTTAAAAACTCAGTCTATTGATAAGGACCTTCACAAATTCATTAGAGAAAAATAAACATTGATTGACTGTGAATTTTTCCATCCTGCACTGATGTTTATCATGATAATGATTTTGTCCCTTTTCTTTTTTGAACGACATGCTCTGCATTTGCCTTATCTATAAACATTTCTAAAATAATGTAGAAATGCCAAGTTCTTGGACTGTGTATGTTCTCTGTAAATATTGGTCTAGAAAACTTGTGTCAGAATACAGAGAAAGATTTTTTTCTTTGCTATAGATCCAGCCTTGCATTTTATAAAAAGTAGATGGGAGCAACAAAAATTACATGAGAGCAAACACAGAGGCCTGAAGATGTCACGTTTTAAATATGAGGAAATAAAGATCTCTTTCCTCCCTTCTCCCCTTCAGTTGGGTGCACCTGATTCCACATTTTCTACAAAAAATGGAATGTAGAGAATCAATTAAACATCACAACGTTTAACCCAAAGGATCTGAGGTTCAATCTTTGAGTTCTATATTTTCTAAGTGTTGCCAAGTGAATTAGAGTTTAGTCTGCAGATGCTAAAATTATGATGAATAGATCTAAACCTCTGTGCTTTCAATCTGTAAGTTGAAGATAATAATAACATCTGCTGTAAAGCTCGTGTTGAAACCTAACCCCCAATGTGGTGGTGGAAGGTGGGCCTTTAAGAGGTGATTGGATCATGAGGACTGTGCCCTTGTGAAAGGTTTGATCCATTCATGGAATAATGAGTTGAGAGCTTAATGGTTTGTCATAGATGGTTCTGAAGCCTTTATAAGGAGAGAAATGAGAAGACTAGCTCTCTCTTGCTCATGAGATCCTCACCATGTAACATCCTGCATTGCTGTAGAGAGTCACCAGCAGAAAAAGGAGCTCACCAGACCTAATCCCTGGACTTCCCAGCCTCCAAAACTGTAAGAAATAAATTTCATTTTCTTATAAATTACCCAGTTTCAGGTATTCCATGATAAGCAACAGAAATGGACTAATACAACACCTATATCACAGAGGTTATTATGAGGATTAAAGGAGGCAATTTATATAAAGCATTCAGCAAAGTACTTGGATGTCAAAAACTGTCAGTAAAGAATGAGCTGTTATCATTGATTTTGCTGTTGTTAACAACTAGAGCTCTTTGAAGTTAGGAATCTACCTCAAGAAACAGTGAGTTACTCAACATTGAAACAAGATGTGTTGAGCAATCACTTAGCTGGGGTATTGCACCACAAAAATATTAAATTCTGTCTCACTCTGAGAGTCTGTGTTTTTGGAAAGCCCACTGTTAACATAGGGGCTGATGGGGCAGGATTATGGCTGGTTTAAGGAACTGAAAGGGGCAAGACTATGACTTTTTTTTTTAGTTTTGTGTGAATATATCATGAATTTTAGCATCTTGTTTCATTATGAGTGATATTTAAATTATCCCTGAAAGGAATCCCTCTGAGGTGGGTAGGTGGAGTTTCAAATTATATAAAGATAAATGTCCAGAACAGCTGATCTTGACTACAATTCCTCCTTTTTTCTTTGCTTTGTGTCTGTCACAGACAGCAACATCCTGACAAAACATTAGGTTGGAAATCCTACTAACACACTGCCAGAAACTCTGCCTGAAATTCTTACCTTTATTTTTAATATTGGCATCATTTCAATACACTTTTATATACATAAATTCATCTTGATGCCACTAATTGTGAAGATTGCTTATAAAACAAAAGTTCTGTTTCTGGATCTGCTAAAGAAGAATCATCTACACAGAGAATTATAATGAAGCCAGAGAGACCCAAAGCTACAAATGACTAGTTTATGTCCTTCCCACATGCAACATACATTCATTCCATCTCAATAGCTCCAAAAGTCTTAACTTGTTTCAGTATCAACTCAAAAGTCTAAAGTCCTCTAAATATTATCTAAATCAGATATGGATGAGACTCAAGGTATGATTCATTCTGAGGCAAATTCTCCTCCAGCTGTGATCCTATAAAATCAAACCAGCTATGTGGTTTCAAAATACACTGGTGGGAAAAATAGGATAAACATTCCCATTCAAAAAGGGAGAAATAGGAAAGAAGAAACGGGTTACATGTCCAAAGTAATTCCAAAACCCGAAGGGCAAGCCACATTAAATCTTGAGACTGGATAATAACCTTCTTTGTCTCCATGTCCTGCCTTCTGGGCACACTAGCACAGGAACTGGGCTCCCAAGGCTCCAGGTAGCCCCACACCATGGCTTTGCTGATGGATTGAACTGGTGTTCTTGTAGCTCTCCAAGGCTGGAATCACACTTTGGTGGCTCTACAGTTATGGAGTCTTGAGAGAGATGCTGTCACCATGGCTCTGCTGTTCATTGCCCTAGTGGGGGCTCTCTGCAGTGGCTCTGCCCCTATGGCAGTTCTCTGCCTGGGTCCCAAGACTCTACAAGGCATCCTTCAAATATAGATGGAGGGAGCCATGCCCCCATGTCTCTTGAATTCTACATGCCTGCAGAATTGGCATCACATGAATGCCACCAAGGTTTACCACTTGTGCCTTATGGAGGGATGAGCTGATCTGGTATCACTTAAACCAAATCTGAATCAGCCAAAGAATGCTGTGGCAAAATGCAGGGGGCAGAGACTTGAGGCAACCAGGTGCCAAGGTCCTATAGGTGCCCAAGGCCTTACTTTTGATATAATTCTGGCACTCTGGGCCTGTGATGAAAGGGGTGGCACTGATAATCCCCAAAATGACTTGAGGGCCATTTTTCCATTGTCTTATTGAATAGCATTTGGCTTCCGTGTATCCACACCCTAGACGTTCTCTCATACTTTTCCATTTTTTATAACATGGACAGGCTGAGAATTTTCCAAATTTTTGAGTTCTGCTTCCCTTTTGTTTGTAAATTTCTTCTTTAATTTGTTTCTCTCTTCTCACATTTTTCTATAATAATCAAGAGAAACCATGCCACATCTTCTACACTTTTCTTAGAGATTTATTCTGCCAAATGTCTTATTTTTTTGCCCATAAGTTCCACCTTACATAAAACACTAGGCCACAAACACAATTCAGCTAAATTCTTTTCCACTTTATAACAAGGATAGCCTTTCCTCCAGTTTCCATACCATGTTCCTCATTCCCATCTGAAATTTCATCAGAATGGCCTTTACTGTCTGTATTTCTACAACATTTTGTCTGAAAACACTTAGATATTCTCTAAACAGACTGAGGCTTTCTCTACAGCTCTCTTCTTCTTCTGAACCCTCACCAGTATCACCTTTAATGCTCCATTCACAGCAACAAAGTCTTTTTCTAGCATTCACTTCCACTTCCAAACTCTTCCAGCCTCTGCTCTTCACTCAGCTCCAAAGCTGCTTCCACAGTTTTAGGTATTTGGTACAGCTGAACCTCACTCCTGGTACCAATTTCTGCGTTTGTTCAGGCTGCTATGACCAAGTAGCCTAGACTGGGTAATTCATAAAAAACAGAAATTTATTTCTTACAATTCAGGAGGCTGGGAAGCCCAAGATAAAGGCTCAGGCAGATTTGGTGTATGGTGAAGACCTGTTCTTCATAGATGGTAGCTTCCGTGTCCTCACATGGAAGAAATGGCCAAAAAGGGATAAACTCATTCCCTCAAACACTTTTATAAGGGCACTATTTTTATTTATTAAGGCCGAGCCTTCATGACTTAATCACTTCCCAAAAGGCCCCACCTGTTAATACTATTGCATTGGGAATTAAGTTTCAATGGCATTTGAGAGGAAAACAAATATTCAAATCATAACAATCACCAACCTAGAATTCTGTACTCTGCAAAATTATTCTTCAAAAGTGAAGAAATACTTTATCAGATGAATGAAAACTGAGAAAATTTGTTGCCAGTAGACCTGCCTTGCAAGAAATGTTAAAAGAATTTTTTTAGAGAGAAAGAAAATGATGTACATCAGAAACTCAGATCCACATAAAGAAAGGAAGAGCATTGGAGACTTATTGGAATAAGTGAAGTTAAAATAAAAACTTACATATTTTTTATTCTTAATGGATTTAACAGATAACAACTTGCTCAAAATAGTAATAATAATAGTATTCAACTATATATGGTTATACACACATATATACAAACATGTGTACACATACATATGTGTGTGTGTATATATATGTATACAGTTGGCTCTTTGTATTTGTGGATCTGACATCCATGGGTTCAACCAACCACAGCTCATTAATTTTTTTTTAATAAATGGTTGTATCTGTACTGAACATGTGCAGACTTTTTTCTTGTAATTATTCCCTAAACAATACAGTATAACAGCTATTTACATAGCATTTACATTGTATTAGGCAACATAAGTAATCTAGAGATGATTTAAAGTATATGGGAGTAAAAAAGGGAAAAAAATAAAGTATATGGGAGGATTATACAGGTCCTATGGAAATAGCATACCATTTTATATAAAGGACTTGAGCATCTGTGGATTTTGGTACCCACAGGGGAACCTGAATCCAATCCACCATGAATACCAAGGGACAACTGTATATGCTGTCTATAAAAAATCCACATAAAGATACATGTGAATAAAAAGTAAATAGACAGAGAAATGCATACCATGATAAAAATAATCAAAAGAAAGCAAGAGTAGCTAAATTAATTTCAGACAGAGAAATTTTCAGGGCAAGGGAAGTTATCAGGCATAAAGATGGGCATTACATAATAATTAAGTGACCAATTCCCCAAGAAGACACACAGCCTCTAATGTGTATTCGCCTAACAACACAGTGCCAAAATACATGAAGCAAAAACTTATAGAACTGCAAGGAGAAATAGATGAATCTGCTATTATAGTTGGCAACCTTAAACCTTAACACCCCTCTATCAGAAATAGACAAATCCAGCAGGCAGAAAATCAGTAATGACATAGTTGAACTCAACATCCACAGCACAATCAATCAGCAAAACATAATTGATATCTATAGACTCTTTCATCCAACAACAGCAGATTAAACATTCTTCTCAAGCTCACATGTAACATTTACCAAGATAGACCACATTCTGGGCCATAAAACACAACTTAACACATTTAAAATAATGAAAGTTATGCAATATATGCTCTCAGACCATAGAAGTCATAAATTAGAAGTCAATTATAGAAAGATAGCTGGAAAATCCCAAAATACTTGGAGATTAAATAATATTCTTCTAAATAACACATAGATCAAAATATCAACAGAAACTTTAAAATATTTTTAACTTAAAGAATATGAAAACACAGAATCAAAATTTGTGGGATGCAGCAAAAGCAGTACTTAGAGGGAAATTTAAAGCATTGAATGCATGTTTAAGAGGAAGAAAGATCTAAAATTAACTATCTAAGCTTCCACCTTAGAAAACTAGAAAAAGAAGAGCAAATTAAATTCAAATTGAGCAGAAGAACAGAAATAATAAAATTAGAGCAGAAATCAATGAAACTGAAAACAGGAAATCAATAGAGAAAATAAAAAGAAACTGGTTCTTTGAAAAGATCAACAAAATTGATTCTTCTAGATAGGCTAAGGAAAAAAAGAGAGAACACACTAATTACTGATATCAGAAATACAATAGGAGTATTACTACAGATTCCATGGGCATTAAAAGGATAATAAAGGAATATTATTAACTTCTCTGTGCCCACAAATTCGGTAACCTAGATGAAATGAACCAAGTTCTTGCAATACACAACCTTCCAAAATGCACATAAGAAGAAACAATCTAAATAGGCCTATATCTATTAAAGAAACTATGTCTGTAATTAATAACTTTCCAAAACAGAAAAAACCAGACCCAAATGGATTCAGTGGCAAATTCTACCAAACATTTAAGGAATAAGTTATATCACTTCTCTATAATCTCTTCCAGAAGATAGAAGCAGAGGGAATACTTCCTAACTCATTCTATAAGGCCAGCACACCCTATTAACAAAATCAGACAAAACCATTACAAGAAAAAAAAAAAACTACAGACCAATATTCTCATAAGCATAGATGCAAAAAATCTCAACGAAATAGCAAATTGAATCCAATAATATATAAAAAGAATTATACTCTATAACCTAGTAGGATTATCCCAGGTATACAAGGCTAGTTCAACATCTGAAAATCAATTGATGTAATTAATCACATCAGCAAGCTGGGACAAGCTAAGAAAGAATCTCCGAACTAGAAGACAGGCTTTTCAAATTAACACAGTTGGACCAAGAAAAAGAAAAAAGAATTTTAAAAAATGAAGAAATCCTGCAAAGTCTTTCTGCTAACCTTAAGGATAGAAACATCCATGTTATACATGTACAGGAAGGGGAAGTGAAAGGAAAAGGCATTGAAAGCCTATTTAATGAAATAATAGCTGGAAACTTCCCAAATATTGGGAGAGAGATGGTCTTACAGATCCAGGAAGCTCACAGATCCCCAAACAGACTCAACCCAAAATAGACCTCCCCAAGACACACTGTAGTCAAATTATCAAAAGTCAAAGACAAAGAAAGAATTCTAAAAACAGCAAGAGAAAAGTGTCAAATTACCTATAAGGGAATCCACATCAGGCTAACAAGCAGACTTCTCAACAGAAACCTTACAGGCCAGGAGAGAGTGAGATGACATATTCAAAGTGTTAAAAGAAAAGAAAAATGCCAACCAAGAATACTATAACCAGCTAAGCTTTCCTTTAGAAATGAAGGAGAAATAGTATCTTTCCCAGATAAACAAAAACTGTGGGAATTCACCACCTCAAGACTGACCCTTCAGCAAATCCTCAAGGGAGTCCTACATCTGGAATCAAAAGAGAAATATAGGTCACCATAAGTACAAGACAAAGAATAAAAACCAGTAGCAGAACAGATATGCAAATAAGAAAAAGAAAGAAAGAGTATTTTATCACTACAAAAAAAAAAATCCAACAGCAAAGATAAACAATAAAAGGGAAAGAAAAGAACACGAGAAATATAAAACTGGCTAAAGAAGAAAATTTGCGTGATCATATAAATAAATACAGAAAAAGCATTTGACAAAATTCAACAGACATTCATGATTAAAAACTCCCAGCAAACTAGGAGTAGAGGGGAACTTCTTTAACTGATAAAGAATATCTACAGAAAACCTACAGCTAACATTACACTTAATTGTAACTTGAAACTCTCCCTCTAAGATTAGAAACAAGACAAGGATGTCACCTCTCACCACTGCTTTTCAATATGTTACTGGAAGTCCTAGCTAATACAATAAGACAAGAAAAGGAAATAAAAGATACATATTTGTAAGGAAGAAATAAAACTGCCTTTGTTTTCAGATGACATGATCATCGGTGTAGAAAACCCAAAAGAATCAACAAAAAACTCTTGGAACAAATAAATTATTATGGCAAAATTGCAAAATACAAGGTTAATATACAAAATCACAAAATACAAGGTTAATATACAAAATCAACCACTTTCCTATATACCAGCAATGAACAAGTAGAATTTTAAATTAAAAACACATTACCATTTACATTAGCACCCAAACAAGTGAAATAGTTAGATGTAAATTTAACAAAATACGTACAAAATATCTATGATGAAAACCATAAGACTCTGTTGAAAGAAATAAAGAAGAATAAATAAATGACATATTCTAAATTCATTGATAAGAAGACTCAACATTATCAGGATGTCAATTTTTCCAAACCTGATCTATAGATTTAATACAATCCCATTCAAAACTTCGGTGCTATTTTGTGTATATCAAAAAATTGATTCTTAAGTTTATAGAGAGAGGTAGAAGACTCAGAATAGCCAACTCAATATTGGAAGAAAACAAAGAGGACGAACAGTACCTTACTTCAAGACTTACTGTAAAGCTACAGAAGTCAAGACAGTGGGGAACTATGAAAGAATAGAAAAATGAATTAATGCAACAGAATAAAAAGCCCAGAAATCGACTCACATAAAGATAATCAACTGACTTTTAACAAAGATAGTCATATCAATAAATGGTGCTGGAACAACTTGGACAGGCACATGCAAAAATAATGAATCTAGACACAGACCTTACAACCTTTACAAAAATTAACTCAAAATGGATCATAGACCTCAATGGAAAATGCAAAGTTATAAAGCTTCTAAATGATAACATAGGAAAAAAATCTTGGGTATGGCAATGGCTTTTCAGATACAACACCAAAGGCATGATCCATGAAAGAAATAATTGATAAGCTGGAGTTTTTAAAAAATTTTTCTCCTCTGTAAAAGAAGTTTTAAGAAAATAAAAAGAGAAGACAGACTGGGAGAACACATTTGCAAAAGACATCCAAGATAAAGGACTATTATCCCAAATATACAATAACTCGTAAAACTCAACAGTAAGAACACAAACAACCCAATTGAAAAATGAATCCAAGACCTTAACAGACTCCTTACTAAACAAGATATACAGATGGCAAGTAAATATAGGACAAGATGCTCCACATCATTTGTAATCAAGAAAATGCAAATTAAAATGACAATCAAAAAAAAAAAAAATGAGATACCACTACACACCTTTTAGAATGGCCAAAATCCAGAGCACATAACACCAAATGCTAGCAAGGACGTGGAGCAACAGGAGCTCTCATTCATTGCTGGTGGGAATGCAAAATGGCACAGCCACTGTGGAAGACGGTTTGATCATTTCTTAAAAAACTAAGCATACTCTTGCCACACGTTCCAGCAATTGTGCTCCTTGGTATTTACACAAAGGAGTTGATAACTTACGTCTACACAAAGACCTGTACACTGATGTTTATAGCAGCTTTATTTATAATTGCCAAAACTTGGAAGCAGCCAAGATGTTCTTCAATAGGTAAATGATAAATAAACTGTACATCCAATCTGGAGCATTATTCAGAACTAAAAAGAAGTGAGCTATCAAGCCATGAAAAGACATGAAAAAAAATTTAAATGCATATTATCAAGTGAAAAGAGCCAGTCTGAAAGGCTGCATACAGTGTGATTCCTACTATATGTCATTCTGGAAAAGGCAAAACTATACTAAAAGATCAATGGTTGCCAGGGATTGGAAGGGAGGGAGGGATGAATAGGCAGATACAGAGGACTTTTAGGAAAGTGAAACTGTTCTATATGGTACTACAATGGTGATTATATGTCGTCATACATTTGTCAAAGCCCATAGAATGTACAACACCAAGAGTGAACCCTAATGTAAATTATGGACGTAGGTGATGATGATGTGTAAATTCTCATATAGGTTCATCAGTTGTAACAAATGTACCACTCTGGTGCAGGATGTTGATAGTGGGGGAGTTTGTGGGGGTGGTTAGAAGGTATGTGAGTACTCTGTATTTTCCACTCACTTTTGCTAAAACTGCTCTAGAAAATAAAGTTTATTAATTTATAGTAAATAAGTAAAATATAAGATGTTTAAAACATCCACTAATGGATGGATCCACTAGTGGGCAAATTTGAGAAATTTAAATTAGCATAGTCTCAAAATATCTCCCTCAATCATTTAACAATTGCAAAAGGAAAACTGGTAACTTAATGGTGAAGAAACTCAGCAGATACCACCTTAATCAAGTGATCATATTTGCCATGTGATAATAACAATAAATGATCAAGTGATCAAAGTTAATATCACCAGTAATAAGAGATGGACAGCATGTACCCCCATATAGTATCCAATGAAGTCACAGCATCACTTCCATGGTATTCTTGCCTAGAATGAACAATTTCAATCTAATTATAATAAAACATCAGACAAACCAATCTGAGAGACATTCTGCATAATAACTTGTCGGCACTCATTAAAAGTGTCAAGGCCATGAAAGACAAGGAAAGAATGAGGAAATGTCAAAGATTAGAGATATACTACGGAGACACAACTAGATTGGATACTGGAACAGAAAAAGGACATTAAGGGGAAAACTGGTGAAATTTGAAAAAGTCTGTAGTTTAGATAATATTAATGTACCAATATTAACTTTCTGATTTTTTTCATTGTACTATGATTATGTAAGTTGTTAAAATTAGTTGAACCCAGGGGAAGCTGGAATGGAAGGGTGTACATTAACTATGTACTATTTTTGCAACTTTTCTATAAATTTAAAATTCTTCCAAAATGAAAAGTTAAAAAAAAAACCCTCTAGGTAGGGTTTCTTTGATCATCTCATTCACCATATTCTCAAATTTGAAAGCTAAGACTTAACATTTTCAAGACATTTTTATCAGTTTTCCCTCCTGGCCTATTTTGGGATATCCTTCTTTGCCTGCTATAATTTAAGAACATGTTCTTTTTTATATATTATATCTCCTACAGATTCCATCTTAATTTTAGCTTCTGAAGCTTAGTTTGCTATTCTTTTATACTCTCCTTTAATTACCTGAATCATAAAATCCAGTGCTAACTCTGTTAGAACTGAAGCTACAAGATCAGGATTAACAATTCAGTTTCTTTATTTACAGTAGTGTGAGCCTCGGCAAGACATGTAGCCTCTGTAGAATGGGAATAATAATAATAATAATAGAGAGCCACTTAAGGTAATCAGTCTGGAGAGAGATATGTTCAGATTTATAGTACCTAGTCCCATCTCTCCAAAAGTTGTTTTGAAAATCAATACTTCCTTTTCCCCTGGATTCCCTGACATCATACTCTCTGGATTTTTCCCTGCACCCCTGACTTTTCCTTCCCAATTTCTTATTCCTCAGCTTACTGCTTAAAAGTCAGTATTTCCAAAGGTTCTATCCCCTTTACTCTCTTTTTTTTAATTGTGCATTTGCATTTCCTTGGCCATTGAGTCCCTCTCCTGACTTTAAGTAATAATATACTATAACTCCCAGATTTATACCTGCATTCTCAGATGCTGCCCCCAAGTTCCACATTTATATATTCAGGCTCCTTCTGGATATCCCCATTTGGCTGTATTATAAGCACCTAAAGCAAAACATGTTCCAAATTGGACTCTTTATTGCTCTCAAAAACTTAACTCTCCAATATCTTAATTGTCTAACATAGGGGATTGATTAATTAAATAGTGAAAATACCCATGGAATACAATGCAACAATTTTAATTAATGCTGCAAATGAGTATTTACTAATGTAGAAGATATCCTCACCATATTGCTATTTCTAAAAAGCAGATTGAAAAGCAAGATGTGTAGTATGCTTTATTCACAGAACAAATTTGAACACATCTCTCTCCAGGCTAATTACCCTAAGTGGTTCTCTATAATCTACAAAATAAATCCTGGCAAAAAATAATTAAGTCTCTTGTAATAAGACCCTGTTTGTCTCTCTGGCTTTCTGTCCCATCACACACACACACACACACACACACACACACACACACACACACACACACACACACACTCACACACACACACACACACACACACACACTTTAGTACTTCATAGTCCCCAATAATTAAGTCTCTTGTAATAAGACCCTGTTTGTCTCTCTGGCTTTCTGTCCCATCACACACACACACACACACACACACACACACACACACACACACACACACACACACACACACACACACACACACACACACACACACACACACACACTCACACACACACACACACACACACACACACACACACTTTAGTACTTCATAGTCCCCAAACACAGCGTGCTATTTTATTCTTCCACACATTTGCCTACACCATCTTCTCTGCTCAGAATAGTTTTTCCCTCTTTGGTCAACTCTGAAGCCCTTCTCAGGACCCACTTCCTCTGAGAAGGTTTCCTTGACTCCATTTTCTTCCAGTAGAACCACTCTTTTTTTTTTTTTTCATTCTATTTTTGTGCCTTGTCTGTACAACTACTAGTGCATATTCTGTCATAATTATTTCCTTAAATGTCAATTTATCTTAACAGATCCAGGCTTTCTTGAGGACAGAGAACTGACTAATTGACCTTTTTGAACTTCAGTACCTGTCTTCATGATTCAACCTCATTAGTCACAGTGAAAATATTTGTGGGACTAAAAGCATCTGACATACTATAGATAGAGTGTTCTGAAATGAAAGGTAGTATTGTTGCTATCTACATTCATATAATAACACACTGATATTTCAAATCAACATTATGAAGAACAAACTTCAAAAGGGGGCTAATTACCAGGATTAACGTACTCTGGGTATCTAAATCTGGAATCTAATAGTAAAGTAGATAAGGTCTCCTTAGAACAGGTGTCTATGTATAAAAATACAAAATAAAAGAGGAACTTCTAATTCCAGACCTTTATAGAAGTCAACAAAAGTATTTACTGGGAGTGATGTGACCGAGACTCTGTAATGAAAACTTTACGATTTTTATTCTGTGTCTTATGTGACTTGAATTTCCCCAGGCCTTATCAACCTGTGAATACAAATCAAATCATAATAACTGCAACAACTCAATATGCTATTTTATGTCCCCACTAGCATAATACAGGACTTCACCACTCCTCCTTAACTTCTGGGATTCTAGGGGGCCAACTCACATGCACTCCAGACAAGGACAGAGTGAAATAGCATGATATGGAGAGCTTAGTTTCTAAAATCAGCATCTAAAGCAAACAAAAAAAGAGGTAATGTCAGCAGTACCCTTAAAAACCCTTCGTATGGGGCCACAAAAATCAACTACAATGTATATTGAGAAGTTAAAATTTTTTATATCATCCACTGCCACATGCATGGTTTTGTGCACACTTAATCGATGTACAAATATGCTCACAAAAACATTTCATGCCTATTGTAATGTTCAATATATAACTCTATGGGGAATGGAAATTATATTTGGAAATTATATTTAGAAATTGTCATTCAAGGATTTCTCTGCTTTGAAATACTTCAGCAAATTAATGAAGATTCTGTCCTATTGGCCCTTCCAGTTCATTGTCATCATTCCACCTTCCAAAGATGGCTTTACTGTCCAACTAACTCATTCTTGGCCCTCAATTCATTATTAATTTCTTCCTGGAAGGCCTGGTGGACCAACCACTTGCTGGCAGATGTTTGAATTTTTTTTGCCATTGATCAGGAAAACCTTTCACATCTTTCTTATATTTTTAAAATAGGTTTCAAAATTGCAATGATTATTGTTAATTTAACTGACTCCATTAAATGCCTATGGGCTTAAGTTTAAGTTTTCATTTTCCCTTTTGTTTTTTCACCAATATTTTGCAATACAACTAAGTTCAATGCATAATGTGACCTTGCTGTTCACTGGGTTTTCATATCAGTCTTCAGCCTCTTGATTCCTCATCAACAAAATGGGGAAAAGCCAGAACCACTGAGCCTAGGGGAATTTTCTCTGTGTGAGTGTAGTCTGCATACTCTCTCAGGGATCCCACGACTTTTTTTTCCTAGGTTTGTTGTATTTTAAGTGTAATTGCTCAAATGATTGTCTCTAGTTTTTTCTATCAATTGATTTCTGTGAAAGACTTTGCTTTCCTCAAATAAATTCTGTAAAATTCTGGCCATGGCAGTAGATTCCTAAATCTCTGCCTCTCCCTGGGGCACAAATGACTGACTTGTCTCTTCAGGATGCAAGCCTCAACCCTTTGACGAGAGGAGTCCTTTTCTGAATCGGGAAGAGATGACATGGATCCAATTTGGACAGGGTCTGAGACTTCCTATATAGACCTTTGATCATCCCCAGGGCAGTTGTAGTTGCTTGGAAGTGCATTAAAATGGTCACTATCGAATCTCTTCTACCCAGAATCAAGTGGATTATATGAGTGCAATAAGAAGCAGGGTCTCCTCTGCACTCCCCATGAATAATTTTCCTTATAAGGCATCTAATCTGCCAGCCCTCATTCCTCCTCAACAACCCCACACACACCCGAGGGAGTCTCATCTTCCTTCAAGGGTTACACTTACTATCTCCAGATCTTGGTAATATTTAGAATTTTGTTAAGAGACTCTTACTGCACTGTCTACTCTTCTGTGAACTAGTATGGATTGTTTCTTCATGACCACATTACTGTTTATTTTCTTCCTTAAAAACGACTCACATGAAAAAATACTTGCCAGCTGTTATTGCTTTACAAAATTATTTATTTATATTTTAATTTATAAATATGCTACCATAACTTAACGCCTCTGGGCACATTTGCAAAATTAAAAACACAGTTAAAAAAAGACAGATATCATGCAAACTGTGGTTTAAAAGGGCAGGGGGAGAGTATCACGTTTGCCTGCATTAAACTCCCTTCAAACAAACATCTAAATAAACGATGGCTATTGGACTGTGCCCCAAGAAGAATGTAAAATTTTCCTAAAATTAATACCATGAACCAGTTCAAGAGTGCAAAAGCTTTCTTCTGTGGTGCTAGAATCTGGCATCCGGTTTCTAAGTTCTTCCATATATTCTGTCTCAAAAGCTCAATAATATAAAAACTACTTGTAACTGACACATAGTGAGCTCAATAAATAAACAACTGTTTGTTTTCAGCAGGAATGCCATTTCACTTCGCAGCTCTATAACTTTGCTTATGCTGCTCACCACATCTGGGATCCCTCTTCTGCTCCCCCACCCCCTTTAACCCTGTTTGTGTTCTCTTTTTATCTAAGGAACACAGTATCGAAATTTTGCTTCCTGTTATCAGTGTACTAATGTGTTGGCTAATCTGTGAAGTAGTGAAAATGCATGTGAGTGTTTATAAGCCAGGCATCCTGGTTCAAATTTATAAATTAAAAGCTAGAAAATGTGCATCTGGATAGCACAATTTCAGCATAGAAATCAGGATTCCTATGGATTACATCTCATAAATTCTATAAGAAAGTCATCCAGGAAATTCAGCTGACTGAAGATAAATGCATATTATCTCTGAGAAAATATATATCTTATAGGAGAGAAAAGTTCACATGTAGATTCACCGTTTCCATAGAATCTTAGTCAAGAGGAAGGTGCAATATAATTTAACAAAAATCCATTGCAGCCTGCTATGAAATCAGCTCTTGCTTGGAAGAACGAATGGAGGAAGCAGAAAATGAGATTTCTGCCCTTGAAGAGCTTACAATCCTTCTAGATAAAGGATGTATAGTTCTCTTTACAGTGTATTAAACGGGTATACTTAGCCATGGAGGATGGCTGTGTCACATTCGCACACACCCCAA
Source organism: Cynocephalus volans (assembly GCF_027409185.1). Classification (NCBI taxonomy): domain Eukaryota; kingdom Metazoa; phylum Chordata; class Mammalia; order Dermoptera; family Cynocephalidae; genus Cynocephalus; species Cynocephalus volans. Next base: position 97,714,972 of record NC_084460.1, on the reverse strand, counting down.
AACATCCCCCTGAGAGAACAATAGGAGTCCACACAATTTATCAGCTAGACCATGACAATTTTGATAGTGAAAGGGGCCCTATTACCCTGGGACAACAGGTATAGACTAGAACTATATTGAGGAAACCTAGGTGTATGGTCACCCTAAGCGTGGGACCAAGACTGTGGGCATCACAGTGCTGACCCCTTTCCCCTGAGGTTTTCCCCTGAGCAGAACAGCCCCAGCAGACATACTCTCAAGGTGTTTATCCATCCAGACAGCCCAGAGTGGAGAGGAAGATGAAGGAGAGGGGACCTAGAGAGAATGGAGATCGCACTCTTTGTCCTTTACCTTTTCCTCCTGCTGCTTACCGTTTCTCTTCTGAGCATCCTAGTTTATAAATCCGTGTTGTTAGTCACGCAGGTTTTAAACAAGATTTTTGGACTAGATGACCTCATTGGTCTCTAAAACTTGACTGTCCACTCTGGTCCAAACAGAAAAGGGGAGCCAGATCACCCGGGCCTGCTCCTGCACCGGCGGGGAGGGCAGCCTCTCTCAGCAGTGGGCCGGCTGCAGCTGTCCGCTTCATCCACAGTGGGCGAGAGCTCCACACTTCATTCCAGCTACTCAGACATAAGTTCTGGGAAGTAGTCCGTTTTCTGTTGCTCATAACAGAATAACTGAAACTCGATGATTATTGGAGGCTTAATTCCAACGTCCAGGGGCACATCTGGTGGGGGCCTTCTTTTGTTGGGAACTCCCTACAGAGTCCTGTAGTGACACAGGGTGACATACAACAAGGGCTGGGCAAGAGCACGTCCAGGTGCTTTCTTTCTCTCCTTATAAAGACCCCAGTCTATTACCTTATAACCCATTAGACCATTAAACCATGAATATATTAATTTATTCACAAGGGCATAGTCCTCCTGATCCAATCACGTCTTAAAGGCCCCACCTTTCAAATACCATACTGGAAATTCAGTTCCAACATGGGCTTTGGAGGGGACAAACATTCAGGCCATAGCAGTCTGTGATCAACAGCTTTCTTCATCCTTCCTGATTTATGCCACCCATCATCAGCCACAGTGCCCTTCACAAAGAAAGTGGTCAGTAGCTTTTGGTCAAATGAATTAGGCAGTAGCTATGGCTAGAGACAGGAGCTTATGTCTCTGTGTAGCTTATGGATAACTACTGTCACTACCCTCTCCTATCTCAGAAAAATTATCTCCAAAGGAACAAGCACATGTCCTAGCCTATCTATCACAGTCTGCTTTTTCAATGCACATTTTTCTTGAGGAATATATCTCAAAATGTTTGATGTAATTCAGTAGAAATTTTTGTTTAATACGTAGAATTCTATTTTAACTTCAACAGCACATCTGTGCCTTCCTTCATTTTACAAAACCATTCAGCAAATATTTATTCACCAACTATGTACCACTTACTATTCTAGATACTTGGGCATGGATACAGAAATAAGAAGAACTTCAAAAATCCCTGCCCTTGTGGAGCTTATGATTATTCATTTATTTAATAATCCCATAGCAAGTGCTTACATTGTGCAAGTCTCTGGTGAATTCATAATGAGTGAGACGTGATCCCTGACCTCCAGAAAAGTACACTACATTGAAGATGCCTTTAAAGAATACCAATAGCTGATCTACAAGAGAGAGTTAAAGGGCTGTAAGAGAGGACATAGTGTTATGAGAGGGTAGAAGACAATAAGTATAACGAGGGTTCAGGAAGATTCACCAAAGTAGTGGCATGCTCACTGTGAGTAGCTCACAAACTACGCTACCTACATTAGTTATAAGCTTCTGTAAGTTTTTCAAGTGCAAGAAAAAACTTAAATAACAGTAAGAAAATCAATACACTTTTGAAGCAATCTAAATAAGCCTGTTTGGGTATAAACTTCTCAATGAAGCAACGTGTATTTCATTTTCCTATCAGTGTTAACACCTGGGCAGAATACTAACTGGCAAGCTAACACCGAGGGCTTCCCAAGTATCAGACGCTGCTCAACATGCGTTATGTATAACAGAGCCTTTAATCCTCCTGACAGTCCTATAAGGTTGGAGACTATTATATTCTGCATTGTAATATGAGGAAACTGAGGCACAGAGGTTAAGTAACTTGTTCAAAGTCACACAGCTAACAAATGACAGTTGAGATTCAAACTAAGGCAGTCTAGCTCCAAAGTCTGTTTTCAACCCCTGTGCTGAATTGTCTTTCTGTGAATCTAATGAAAAATAATTTATTCAGAGTTATTAATGAGTGATAATGCCTTCACCTTCCAAGAAAACACAAATGTGCAATACCATTAATATCTCGACCTTAAGAAGTAATTAATGTGTCATTTTATGGCAGTTTAAGTTATTAAGGAAAACATTTTAGGGGCAGGATATTTTTTGGTGCTTCTCAAATTACCTACTTATTTCCAGATGTACTGTTGCCTGGAAAAAAAATAGATGCGGAATGATTAAACTTGCATGAAAGTTTTGAGAAAGGAAAAGGTTGAATCCTGTATTACTGTCCTGAAGCCAGGCCTAGGTGGGTTCCACCATGGGAGATCTTTGGGGGCTAGAATACAAGCCGAGCACATTGAAAAGCAAGAAAACAGATGCCAGAGTAGAGGCATGGACTATTCAAAGGGATCTAGAAACACGTTGAAAGCAAGTCTTAGTACATCATAATTTTTAATTTTCTGAAGTTGAGTTTTACTTCATAACATTTCTTAGTTGGGGACTTACTATCAAGAGCATTGTTCTTATCGGTCTTGAGCAGGATAATTTTTTTGCCTTCCAAATGAAACAAAAAAGGCAAGCCAGAAGAAAAACTGCTTGATATCGAGACAGAGTAATTTTTCCAGATGCCCACTCTAAGTTATCAATCATGAAGACCAGCAAATGCTTATATATTACCTTTACAGCCCTCTGCTATCTTGGAAGATCAAGCCAGTCCTCCACCAGTGAGCTGTTAAAACTTGGAGAAATTACTCTACTGTATCTTTATGGGATTTTTCACAATGAGATTTTGTTGCTGCTGGTGGTGGTGATATGGTTCTCTCAGTTGAATTAAATTTAGAATGCCACATAGAAGATTGTTTTAAAAATACGTTGGCCTTGAGTCACAATGAGTCCTTGAGTCCTGTCTGTGTAACAGTTTTGACCATATTGATATAAAAATATTCTCCAAGTATGATCTACCTCTCTCCAGCTATACATCCAACTAATCGTGACCATCCTTCACACAATTCCTATTCTTTCAGTACAGGGACCAAGCATGCCTGAGTTGGGAAAACTGAACTCAACTCTGAGCCTCACCATCTCCACCTTCACCCTCAGGTTGACAACAATAATGTTAATAATAGTGGTATCAATCTAAAATTTATAGATGATTTCATAGACTTCAAATCGTTTTACACTGTTTTTTAGTTACACAAACACCCCCCTCCAAAATATAGACAGTATTATAATTGTCTTTATTCTTTATAATGAACCATAGAATATTAGGAAAAAGATTTTGATTAAATGACTTGTCCAAGGTCAAGCTTGTCATTAAGGAGTAGGAGGTGTGGCTCTTTTGCCTGGGTTCAGCCTTCACATGGGACCATGCAAACGATACTTCCTCCTTTTTTCTCTCTAACTATTTGGTGCCTAGTTTACTCCATCTCAGGGAACCTTTTCCAAGATACACATATTCTTCCAATATCAAACAGTTTTCTTCTGGCTTGTCTTTTTTGTTTCATTTGGGAGGCAAAAAAAATTATCCTGCTCAAGACTGTCAAAAACAATACCCTGATCTTAATAATATGTCCGCAACTAAGAAATGTTATGAAGTAAAACTCAACTTCAGAAAATTAAAAATATGTTCTATCAACCTTTAAAAAGTGCCCATGACTCCACCTCAGCATGTCCGTAAACATCTTCAAGTGGTGTTCGGCCCCTCCCCACCTCCTGGGAGGTGAGTGGGGCTGTTTGGGTTGTCAAAGTAACTGGCAAGCACTGTTGGCACATAGAGTGGGTACCCAGAGATGCCAAGCCTCTTGCAATACACAGGACAGTCCCACACAACGTAAAATGTAGCCACCTAAAATTGCCAACAGTGACCGCTTTGAGAAACACTGAAAAGGAAACCTGATTCTATTCAGAAAATGCAGAAGTATTAAGTCACTTTGCTTTTTTACTTGGTTTAATTTCATTGGTAAAACATTGCATGACTTGAATGTATATCCTTTCAGTAAACTTGAGTTTAAACAGGAGTCTGTGGGCTACCTGGACAACCTCACCCCAATGCATATACACTGAGCCCTGCCTATGCCTGCTAATCACTCTTTTCCTTTCTTTCTCCTCTTTGCCGCTAGATCTCAGGCTCTTAAGAAACAGGAAGCTGAGTTTATGACTGTGGTTGAGTTGCACGATATGCTAAATAACTAAGAGGTTTTATCACACTGTATAATCTATATATTCTGAGGGATTTTTTTTCCTACCCAAGCAGAGATCAGGAGATGGAGTGGCAAGCAGTGAGACTATGTTTTGATTTCCCTGCTTCTGGGGAGTAGCAAGACAGTTAGTTCTGGCTGTTTTCACTGTAAGCTGTTCCTCTGTTGTGAATGAGTCTATCTTCTGCTCTGAGTACTCTTATTTCCAACTGCTTTACATTTTATATTGGCTCCAGAAACTGCTGGTGTGAACTACTGAAAGCAAAATCAAATTCAGGGTTGCCTATTTTTGTTCAGCTAGAATCTTCTTTAGATTTCGTCCCTTTTCAGGATGACCTCATATGACATTCTTTATTTTTTCTTACTCTTTCCCTTTCCTTTGATCCTGAGAGAAGTTGAAAATTTAATAATAGTAATCCAGTTCAAGATTAGAGAAATTTGGATTCTGGATTTTTCACTTATACCAAAAGGGGAGGGTGCCCTCTGCTGGTGAGGGAGCATTCCGAGCATGGGGGTCAATTCAAGCAATGAGAGTGACGTGTGAGATGGTGGGGCAAGAGACAGGTCACTGGCAGGAACATCCATCCCCTGGGGAAATGCCCAGAAGGAGCCCTCCAAAAATGAGTGCTAAGGAAGCTTCTCTAAGGTTTACGAGGCTACATCAACGCTCTTCAGAGAGAGCAGTACGTTATTTTATTTAATGCTGGCCTGTGATACCAGTCAGTCTCCACCAAAGAGTAACACTGTTGGGTTCAGGCCAAGCCCATTATTGTTTTATAATTATTTGTTACTCCCTAGAGCATCAGATATTAATTTATTCATCTGGAAAAATAAAAAAGCCATTTTTATGTTTTCTTTTCTCAAAAGATTGGTAGGACACTCCTCTATGGAAACTTCCCCTAGTCTGAGACTGGATCACAGGGCCGGGAATGTACCATATATAATGTCTCAAACACCTTTTCCTCACATGCCTTTGTCATTTGACTTGTCCTTAGGAATGATGCCAGTATCTTGATTTCCTATTTTCCTGTGTCACTGCCCTAGTTTAGGCTTGTCTGATGTCTTTCAGAAGAACTCCTGCAATGACTTCCACCTCCAGTCTTCCTACTCTCTAATGCATCCTCTCAAGAGTTGCCAAGGTTCTCTCTCTAAAGCACAGAACTGTGCATGCTGCTCTCTACTCAAAACCTTACGGTGGTTCCCCATTACCCACAGGATCAAATCAAGCTCCTTCATGCCTTCCTCCTGCCTTCCTCACCTGCTCTAACCTCAGCAGGATAAAACTGTCGGGTTTTCCCACTTTTCCTCCTACTTCTAACCTTTGCCCCTTAAGCCTAGAATGTTCTTCTCAGCCTTATTCTCCCTTTGCCTGCTAACTCCTACTTATTATTCTAAGCTAATCCAGGTCTCCCTCCCTGAACAGCACCAATCCTCTCAGCTGCATTAGTGCATATATTGATTATTCCACTTCACTTATTGTGATATAATTATCTCTGTACATGTTTGCCTCCCCAATAGACCTTAACGATAGAAAATGGCTTATTCATCTTAGAATCTGTGTCTTTGTAGAATGAGTGAATTCATGAGATATGCAAATATGAGTTCAGTAAAAACATATACTCAAATCCCTTCGTGTAACCATATGGCTCTATTAGGACCTTGGTTTTCTAGAACATCCTCTTCATCCTGGGGAGCAAATGGAGTCCAGATATCACGAGACACTTCTTGTAAGCCCATGCCTAAAAAGCAAAGTATAGATACGCGTGGAATGTTCCCGGTATGGCTGGAGGTTGTCTCTATCCCTGCTAAACGCAAGCCTGAGAGGTCATGGCTGGTTAAGATCTCCTTCCCATTATGAAATCCAAACCAGCAAGTTCCCATGTTGCTCTCCCTGCCAAAAATTCATCAGTTTTTCCCTGGCATCTATCTACAGGACAAAGCCCAAAATCATCTGCCTGGAATCCAAGGTCTATCATAATCAGCCCCCAACATCATTTCCTGGCCTTTTCTCCCTCTCTCTCTATGCAAACCCTCTGCCCCTCCTTATATCCTGCATTAATACCTTCTACTTTCAATGAACTTGTATGTGATATATCCCTAGCCAAAGAAAATGCTCCCTTTTCTTCTTTACCACTTAAAAATAATGGCAGCCATTCTTCAGGTCTCAGCACTGAATCATTCCATTATAATGAAAAGTGATAATTTCTCTCTTTAAAATCCTATAGCACTCATGACCTGTACTTCTTAGTTAACATTATGTATTTAGAGTTTGTATAGTTCTCTGTGTCTGTAAATTGCCTTATATTTTAATTATTTTTTTCAAATATGAGTGTTATATCAGTAGTCAAATTGGAAGCGGATAGAGGTCAGCATCATGTCATACTTGTGCATGTTGCTATGACTCCAAACTTTGCCTATTGCAATAAATAATAAGCATTTGCTGATTTGGGGGCTCCACACAGATAAAAAGAATTAAAAATAAAACCAAACCTTCATACATGATCTGAAATGAGTTCTATTCATCTAAACCTCTTCAACCAGACATATATATATATATATATTTTAGAGAAGTAATAACACTTCTTACATGGCCAGAAAATGAAAAATTGATTATGTCAGATTAATAAGCCAGAACTAAGAAGACATGGCTGTTGGTGAGACACACACGGGATGGGGATAAAGGAGGAGGACCAGGCACCAACAGGCAACTGTATTACCACACTGTTTAAGCAACCACGGGGAAGGTAGTTCTTAGAGAGTACACCAATGGTCAACATTTTGGCATGAAATTAGCATCAGGGAAATCCCACAAAAGATAATAGATTCTCATAAAAGACACACAGAAAAAGGATGGCAACATGGAAGGAGTACAGAACCGTGGTTAAGAGGCCAAGATGTGGTGCCCAGTATATTTGGTTGAATCCTTACCCTGCCACCTGGTTTTTGGGAAATTAACTTCCCTAAACCTCAGTTTCCTCATCTCATAGCTTGGTTGTAAGAATTAAATGAGATATAAAAGCACTTGCTATATACCTGGTAAGTACTCAGTAAATATTGGTTGCTGTTACAAATAGTAAGAGTAGAATTACTATCATCGTTTCTTGTTACCAGTTGGGAATCTAGGAACAGGCAATTCCAGACTAGTAGGCAGGCAGTGAACTTCAAGAAAAACTCTTGTCCATTACTGGACAGTCTTGCAGGAGCAAGCATGGCTAGAATTCCAGTAATAATCAGAATCTGGAACTACAATCAAGGCAGGAACCTATTAACTTTAACCAGATTTGGGCTGAAAAGGGCAGAGACTTAGTCTCAGGGATAACTTCCAGCTATTAGATTGGGCAATTAGGCACAGAGGTAGACTTGTTACAAAGGTCCAGAGACGGAACAATGATTCAGTGCCTTTCAACTACTGAAACACATGAACCCAGACTAGAGGCATTGTAGTGGGGGAAGGAGAAAGCATAACCAGGCATAAGCCCCCAAAAAGCAGATATAAATTACTGAGCACCTAAATAGATAAAATTTTCATTAGCTCAGTTGGTTAGAGCATGCTGCTGATAATATCAAGGTCCAGGGTTCAATCCCATACCGGCCAGCTGCCAAAAATAAATAGATAAATAAATTATTAATGAGCCCCTACTATATACCAGGTGTTGTACAAGGCACTGTAAGGCTCCTGTGGGTGACAGTCTTGAACAACACTGTCCAACAGAACTTCCAGTGATGGTGGAGGTGCTCTGTGCCACTGAGTATGGTCGCCACTTGCCATATGTAGCTATTGAGCACCTGCAGTGTTCCTGTGTACCTGAGAAACTGAATTTTAAATTTTCATTTTAATTCGTTTAAATCTAAATAGCCACCTATGGCTAGTGGCTACCATGTTGGACAGCGCAGGTCTAGGGAAAGAAGGAAATAACCAAAAAAACCAACAAGTAATTACAAAATGTGGAGTGTATTCAGGAAAAGGATAAGGTTCTGGTTGGGGAATGGTAGGGCAGGAGAACTTGACTGGAGGGGATGGACAATGTGTTGAGGAAAACAGGGGCAGCTTATTTGAGAGTTACAGGCCACCATAGGAGCTTGGATTTTATCGAAGTGGTTGACTTTACATTTACATTTTTTTAAAAGAACACTGTGGCTGGCTGCTGTGTGGAAAATGTACGAGCCTTCAAAAAGATGCTTCGTGTATGTGTGTGTGTGAGATTTAAATTCAAAAGAAATATATACTCTGCATCAATATTAATTCATCTAAAATTAATGGCATATATATATAATTATATACATATATTATTGAGCTTTTTTTAAGTACAAGAGAAAGGAAACAACCTCCTAAATATGTTGATAATATGGAAGGATTCTGTAGTTAGAACTACTCAATACACACATTTTTAAGAAGTGCCTATACCAGTTACATAAGAAATAGCTGCATAAAAAGACCATATTCCTTAGACTCTTGTGAGAGGTCAATTTCCAGTTGTAGAAGAAAGAAAAGGAGGAACTTAAACAAGTTGAAAAGACAAAAATGAAATTGACTTATGGCAAGAAAAGGGAACCCAGGAAGAAAGATGAAAGCAACTGGGGTTAATTAATTAACCTAAGGAAGAGAAGATTAATCATTATTGCGAGGATATTTAGAACTGCTGTACTGAGGATAAGGCCTAGTTGCGTTGCATTAATAACACTGGAGAGAGAACTAAAGCCTGCAGACTAAAACTGCAGAAGATGCTATTTATGGCTGTGAAACTACGGAATCAGTGAGGAAAACAGAGCAATGCCCTTCTGTGGAGGTTTTAAAAACAGAATAGATAGATTCTCATCAGTCTCATTTGAAAGGTTTAAGGGTGATCCTGCCTAAAGGCAAGGTGATGAACAGAATGACTTCTCAAGGTCCCAGCCAGTCAGCCCAGTGAAACCACACAGCTGATTGTGTGCTGCAGTTTTCTTTTGTTTACCCATGTCTTATTGTTTTACACCACCATGTGGCCACACTGAGTAGAAATGTTATGAATTTTGAATCCGAACATAGGCCTTGAGAAACGTTGATATTCTCGTACTCTTAGAATTGCACAGTCTGTTCAGAAATATTCAATCTGTAAAATCACCTAGCATGAATGTGCCTATACACATGATCGTTTTTGTGATGCTGATTTGAAAAATAAAACTGGTACCTATTTTATTAATAGCATGTCATTTTCTTTTATTGTGTATTTGCCATTCTGTAAGAACAGGATTTCATTTACAATAAGCTGAGTTCATGACATAAAAACCTTTTGTTTTATACATATATATATATTTAAAAACCAGAGTCTGTCCCTTTTACATTTAACAAGTGTATTAAATTAAATATGATCTCAGAAACAATTTTGTAAAAATAAATTCAAATATAGTATCAAACTAATAGTAGTAGATGTGCTTGCAGGGAAGCAATCATTGTTGACACATGGCTAAAGGCATCATGTTAAAAATAATTTTAGATACAACACATTAAGCACATGTGTTTCCTCTTTAATTTATGTAATAAATGCATCAGCATCCATTAGCACTCATTAACCTCTCATGTGAGCTAAACGTTGTATTGGATTCCATACTAGACAAATTAGATTGGCAAAGCCCACTCTGTCACTCCATTACCGTGCCTCCTCCACTGCAAAAGCACTCTGTTAAATATGGACAGGGAGATAGCGCTAGGGCCAGACTGCTTGTGTTAGAATCCTAGTAAGCCATGTAACTTTGTTAGCCTCAGATTCTTTGTAACACAGAATTTAATTTTTTTTTTTCGTTTAAATAAATAAATAATGTGATGTGTGGTCATTAATTCAACAAATATTTCCTGTGTGACTACCATGCCAGGCACTGTTCTAGACACTGGGGATAGAGCAGTAGAGCAGTGAATAAAACAGACAAAAAACTCTTCCCTCAGAGAACTTACATCCCAGCAAAGAGGCAGATAGCAAATATTTTAGGTTATGTGGGCCATAGGCTCTCTGTCACACTGTTCAACTCTGCCATTGTGGCACAAAAGCAGTCACAGACAGTATGTAAACAATGCACAAATGAATGGTCATTGCTGTGTTCCATTAAAGCTGCATTTACAGACCAGATCTGACCCCAGACCATAGTTTCTTGACCCCTGCAGTAGAGGAAGACAGCAATAAACACCAACAAAACTAATAAAAAATAAATTGAAAGTAAATATTATGTTGAATCGTGATAAGTACAATAGATAAAGGAAAACAAGCAAGGGTATGGACAGCGTTGGAATGTGGCCAGATTAGTCCTCACTGAGGAAATGACACCTGGTAAAAGCCTGAAAGAGTGAGCAAGAGAGTCATGGGGATGTCTAAGGAAGGAACATTCCAGGAGAGAGACTGTCAGGTGCAAAATCCCAGAGGCAATCGTGTGCCTGTTTTTGAGGAACAGCAGGATGGACAGTTTGTCAGGGGCAGAGTGAATTAAGGAGATGGCAGCAGGAAATGAGATCAGAGAAGTCACATGTGATCAGATGGCATAAAACTCAATTGCCCTTTTAAAGACTGGTTTTTACTCAGAGAGAGACAGGAAGATGTTGCAGTTTTCAGCACAGGGGTGACCTGCTCTGGAAACTAATTTTAATGGGATCACTCTGACTGCTGTGTTGAGAATGAACTGATGGGGAAGTAACAAGACCAGTTTGGAGGCCGTTGCAGTAATCCAGATGAGACAGTAGGACTAGATGGTAACACTGGTGAGACAGGTGAGACAGTAGGACCAGATGATAATGCTGGAGGTGGGGAGAAGTGGCAGGATATTGATTTAGGTTAAAGATAACCTGACTGGGATTTTATCTTGGATTGGGTAGGAAATGTGAGAGAAAGAGAGGAGTCAGTGGTGCACCAAGAATTTTTGCTTGAGAAACTGGGTAGATGGAAAAAACAACTAGAGGTCAGAGTCTCAGGTATGATTTTGTAAGTTTGATAACCTAACAGGTATCTACGTAGAGATGTCAAGAAGGCAGCTTGTATGAGATTCTGGAGATCCAGAAAGAGGTTTAGCCTCAGGGTATAAATGTAGAGTTGTCGATGTATAGATGGTGTTCAAAATCATGAAACTGGTGAGTTCACCAAAGGAGTGAGTATAGAAAGAAAGAGAAGTCCAAGCCCTGTGCCCTTGGGCATTCCAACATTAGAAATCCAAGGAGATGAGGAGATACCAAGAAAGAAGACTAGAAAGAGCCACAAGTAAGACAGGAGGGAGGCCAGATAAGGTGGTGTTGTGGAGGCCAAGTGGGAAAGTGTACACCAGTGGGAGTGAGCAATTGTATCACTTGCACCCAGGAGTATGTGTAAAACGAAGACTAAGAATTGCACCCAGTGACATCAAGACCGTTAGTAGCATTGACAAGAGCAGTTTCAGTGAAGTGGGAAGAATTAGACCCCTGAAGGAGTGAGTTCCAGAGAAAACAAGAAGAGAAAAATCACAGATAGAAAGTGCACGTGGATTTTTCAAGGAGTTTTTCTTTTTAAAAAAATTTATTTATTATTATTTTTTTTACATTCTAAGATGTTATAGTGGAGCAGTGGGAGGGGCTGGGGGAGGGAAGTAGGGGTACAGCACTAGGGGTGTTGGGGTGGGGCTGGCCCATGGCAAGCTCCTTCACTGGCCTGGTTGTGGAGGGCAGGGGAGTGCCCTCCCCTTTGGCTTGAGATCCCAGGCATTTCTGATAGTGGCTTGATTGTTGCTGGGCTGGATGTGAACATCAGAGGATGTGGCTGAGACCCTCAGCACCCTCCACTCTGGCTCAGGGGCCCTGGGGGCTTCCAACAGTGCCACAGTAGTTGCTGGTGGAGGCAGAGGTCAGGGAGGCATGGCTGAGGCCCTTGACCCCACGCCCACCCCAGTTTGGGAGCCCAGGTAGCTTCTGTAGAGGCTCACTCATCACTGGGTTGGATGCAGACATGGGTGAGGGGGGCACATGGCTGAGGCCCTTAATTCCCCTTACCCTGCCTGGGGCGCCTGGGGGGCTTCCAGTCCTTCTAGGTTTTGTAGGTGTTCTTGGTGGTGTTAGACCTTTACTGGTTAATATCAGAAATGTGTCTCTCATCTGTGGGTGTTTTGTGTTTTCTTTCAGTACTGTGTTGGATTATTTGCTATTCCCACCTCTTAAACTCTGCACTGGAACTAATTTGTTGTCCTTTGCTTACTTCTATAATGAAGGAACTTCCTGTGGGGACCAGTACTTGAGCTCTGTGGTTGAGCTAACCTGTTGCTTTGCTGCTGAGTTCCTAGGAAAGGATTTTTGTGCAGCTCAGGCTTTAATGGTTGACCTTATAGGCACTTCCGGGTCTCATGGCATCTGGTACACCTGGGTTGTGTGGAAACTCTGGTCTGGGCCTGAGTCTTTTCAGCAAACTGCACCCCCTACAGATCTATACTCCTGACCTGTCTCCAATGAGTGGGCCTGTGCTGATTGGGGGGCAGATCAGCCATCCATGCTGTGCCCCAGTGTTCCCCCTATAGCCCATCTCTCCCATCCCTCACACTCCAAATACTTCCCTTGGGATGAGTCATGTACAGGTATGTTGTGATGACTCACCAGGCTTTGAATGGCTCCTTTTTTCAGTTATCTGTGGCCCCTTGCTCCTATGTGGGTCATGTGAACCCCGTCAGTGGTCTTGCTCTGTGTGCTCACCAGGGCCAGCCTTAAAGCAGCCGGGGCTCAAAACCATCAGAGTGGTCCCTTCTTTCTCTCATCATGGCTTCTCCCACCTTCATGCACTCTGTAGGTCTCTCCTCCTCTTCCCTTGAGCTCTAGCAGCCCGAGCTTGGCAGTCATTGCTTTTATAGTTGTAAATTTGTCTATTGTGGGAGAGAGTGATGCTGGGGACCGTCTATTCCACCATCTTGATTCTCTTCAAGTTTTTCTTTTCTAAATAGCAAAGAAAAGAATTAAGATAACTGGGGAAGGGGAACTGGGGTAAGAGAGACTTTGGGGATATTTTTTTAAATTGAAACACTGATTGTACATATTTATGGGGTACAGAGTTATACCTTAATAAGTATATACAATGTTTGATGATCTAGTCAGGGTAATAAACATATTCATCATTGCAAAACTCAGTAATTTCTTTGTGATGTGAGCATCTGAGCTCCTCTTTTCTAATCATTTGATAACATGCAGTAAATTATTGTTAATTATAGATGCCTGACTCAACTGTATTTTGTGTTAAGGTGGGAGAAACAACAGCATTCATGCATACTGACAGAAAAGCTCCAGGAGAGAAGGGGATATTGAAAGGGTGAAAAGAAGCTAGAAGAGTGAGAGAGTTGCGGGAGCAGTTTCCAGGAGGAGGTGCAAGTGGATGAGATCTAGTGCAGAAGTGAGTTGATTGGGTTTACGTTCCACTATGTAAAGCAGTTAACGTGGTGCTTAGCACTTAGTAAAGGCTCAAAACTAACAGATATTAAACCATCCACTGTCAATTAAAGGGGTTTGGCTGATATGATTTTACAGTTCCAGGGCAGCTACAACATTCAGAATATTGATGAAAGTAAGATGAATAGAGGGCCGACCCTGTGGCTCACTCGGGAGAGTGCGGTGCTGGGAGCACTGAGGCCGCAGGTTCGGATCCTATATAGGGAGGGCCGGTGCGCTCACTGGCTGAGCGCAGTGTGGACCACACCAAGATGAGGGTTATGATCCCCATACTGGTCCCCCCCCCCAAAAAAGATGAATAGAATAATGAAATGAAGACAGTTAGAAGTGACATTGAATCACATTGCCTAGCACCCAGGATATTGGTAAACATATACCTGAAGGAAAGAAGGAAGAGTGATGGGTTACTGTTTACATTTAATTCATGGGGTGAGAGTCTGCAAGAACTGGGATCCCACAAGGTCTTTGACTTCTTATAGATACTCAATGGATTGATTGATTCAGTATCTTTGCCCCTTTATTCAGCATGATGAAAAACCCCTGTCTCTTGCCTCACAAATATTGCACAGCATGATGTTATTTCCCTGCTCTTTTCATATTCTTCCACTGATTTTTACTGATTCATAAAGGCTGAGCTGTAGGGCTTTTCCACCAGAAAGAAAAAGGGGCTGGAGCAACTACAATCTAAATTGTGCTCCTAATATGAACACAACTCAATGCCAGGTATTGGAAGAAATGCATCATAATTATGAAATAGCAAATATGGATCTGTAGGAAACCATATTTTGTAACTGAGTACTAGTATTCCTTTCCTTTTACTCTTATGATAATTGTGCTTCACTGAGGTATAGTAGGTAACAAACTGCAACGCATCTTAATTCTCCACTTGTTTGAATATAAATTTTGTGTTGAATATAAATAGCTGTGTTCCTTTGAAAAAAGACGTTAGCCCCCAGCTATGACAAAATCACACTTCAGAGTGTAGCAAACAATTCGACAGCACATCATTACGGAACAAGCAGCTTTTGGAAAACATTCATAAAAATGCTAAAAATTCTAATTTTACAATGGTCAACTCAAAACCAAATAACCAAAAGCATTAAAAATGCAGGAAAGCTCTAGAAACTCACTGTGGTGATCTACCTCCTTCTCTCTCGCAATTGTCCCCATCCAAGAATGACAATCATTAACATTATAGAAACACTACCAACTTAGCTTTTATTTGACTCTGACCACTGTGTCTATGATCTAGGATTATCTTTTACATCTGTTTGCATGTTTCAAAATTATAAAGTTCATTTTGTGAACTCTGCTCATAATTTTAGTGCAATATGTTATGTTGTCCCTGAAGAGAAAACAGTAGAATGAAATATGAGGATACCCCAAGATATTTGTGTAAAAATAGAATTAAAAGGTCATAGGAATCTTTCTATGAACTTTTTTAAGTACCCACATATCTAATGAGTCCTGTGGCTGGAATGTATGAAAGCTGGCATCCGACTACGGATTGACATTTATACCAGTGCCCACCATTGGTTGATCAAGCTAATAATTTGTTTATCTTAGAGCTAGGCAAACTACCCCAAATCTGGCCTGTATGTGGTTTTTGCAAATAAAGTTTTATTATCACACAGTCACACTCATTGTTTACATATTTTCTATAACTGCTTCTGCAAGGCAAAGCTGAGTAATTGTGAGACCACATGGCCCACACAGCCTAAAGTATTTACTGTCTGAACCTTTACAGGAAAAATTTGCCCACCCTGATTTAATTAATGGCTGATGTCCTGGTTAAGCAATGTTTGTTGAACCATATTTACAAATCCAAATGCTAATGGTAGGAGGAATCAGAGTGCAGACCAAGTTGTCACCTAAGGTTACCCAACTCCTATAATTACAGTGTGTGCTGTCCTTGAGAATAAGACTTTTTTATATTTTCCATTGATTTCTTATATTCAGAATTTATCAAATGAATTTCTATTAGGTAACAGGCACCTACCTACATGTCAAACAGACTTCTATTTTAGGTTGTCAAGAGAAGAAAGTTTTTCCAAGTACTTCTATCAAAATGCAAACATTTGAAATGCACTTTTGCTCCCCTACAGTCTCTGATTTTTGTAACTTGTTTCTACCCCATTCATATTCACACAACATCAAAACCTCCTCACTGTCTTTATCTTATCATTAAAGGCTTTGGAAAATATGAAAGGATTCTTAAAAGGTTAGTTATTCATAAATTATTGTCATTTATTTTGAAATGTCAGTAGATAGCTTCAATTCCAATACTACACGCATAAAAAAAAATTCAGCTGAATAACCCACCAATTGGTGGTATTTGTTTTCATTGCTAATTTTTAAAGTCCAAGTTTTGTCTGTCCTGAGCAGGAATCTAAACATTTTAATTCCTTCGACGAGTAAGTTTATAGCTGCTGTGCCTTAGACAACCTATATTTAGGGAAGGAAAATTTCTAATTCAATTTACAATGATGTCAAGAAACAACACGTATCTGCAGGCAAAGATAAGAAAAACATTGAGGGATACACAGTGATAGCTATACTTAAATAAATAAATTTTTGGTACTAGTGATTAGGTACACAGGATTATTATATGTTTAATTGGCTAACGTGACAATTTGGAATTACTTCTAGTCACATTTAATTGGATTTGGAATCTCTGGAGAAAAGAAATAGAGAGACCTAGCAGAGAAACAGTCATAAAAGTAAACTGTTTTTCCAAAGGGTGCTAAGTAATGAATTAATATCCACTGCACAGTAGTTTTAAATATCCCCTCAGCTTAATAAGACCAGTGCAGTGGTTGTGCATATTGGATACTGAAACCAATTCAATTAGACACACAGTTTGGGGGAGGGGATTGTTTGTTGAATTGGAGATTTTTTCTTTTCAATTTTAAGAAGGCTACTTTAATCAGAGGTAAATCATCACTCAGGTAAAGCATTAAGATTTGCTTAAATACTAGTCTAATAGTTAGCCAAATATATATATGCTATGCTAGATTTGAAAGCATCTAAAAGTCCCTAAAATCTGTGTTACTCTATAAATGCTTTGATGCTTAATACAAAGCAACCGAAAACAAAGCATTCCCTCATAGTCTTTGAATATTCTTATCCTGTAAAAATAGAAAAACAGTCTAGAAGACAAATAGCTTGTTGCTTCTCTCTTTATAGTTTTAGTTTAACTACAAACACACACACACACACACACACACACACACACACACACAAAACCTCTCTACTTTCTACATTCTAAAATGTGTTTTATGTTTTGCTTAATATTAGTCTAGTCAAATTTATACATTATAAAATTGTCTTTCTCTGCATTTATATATACTTCTTGTTATGGTTTTCCTTCTGTCCTGTAAATTTGTATTTTAAAAAAAAATTTTTTAATAATGTGAATGATTTTGAATGAATAAATGCTAGGAATGACAAAAAAAAAAATCTGTCCTTGTTCTTAGGAGTGCCATGATTGCTGACTACATGTTCTGGCTCAGCGGAAGAAGTGAACAGAGTGTAAGCAAGCTCATCAAACTGTATTGGCAGGTAAAAATTGATGTCCCAACTAGGGAGGAAGAGCCCGTCTCATTTTTATAACCAAAATGAAGGATTGGTGGTTAAAAGACTGCTGAAAAGGTAGCTCTGGGCATATCAATCAGAAGGACACTACCCAGTAGTAATGTATTTATAATGAAGTAGATTTTCTGAGACTCATTTTAAGGGCAAAATTCAAGGTTGTTAACCCTTGGCCCATACTTCCGTTTTACAACCCAATATAAATTTTAGACGTCCCAGGAACTATTTTTCCAGGCATGCTGCTGTAATGACATGATCCTTTAAAATATGATCATTGTATTTTAATTGATCCTTGTTGATCTATGATCTGTAAAAACAGTTTCTAGAAGTAATTTCAATTACGTAATATAGAAAAATGCAAAGATCAGATATATCTGTTGGGCAACATTTGCAATTTGAAACACTTACCCAGTGGCAAAACTGCAGATTTTCTTCCTCACTTACTATTTAAAACGGCAGCAAGAAGTCATACCAAAGGTCAATTAGTTGCCAAGAAGAGAGTCATAACTTCTTAGGATTATAAGAAGAATTTAGAATTTACCAGTTCAATCTCCTTCACAACATATGAATCTGTTCTTGCCCTGCTCTTCCCCCATAAGTTGGCAATAAGTTTCTGCTGAAGTACATCCAAAATAAAGAGCTCACTTGCCACTCCAAAACAAGATTCAATTTGCCAATTATTAAACTGCTTCTCTCATTTAAACTGGATTTCTACTCCCTTAGAACTTCCATCCAATCGTCTCCCAAGGCACCCCATGGACCAAATGGAAAACTATTTCCAAATGACATTTTTTCAGATATTTGAAAATCAACTACAAAAGCCAACTCTTTCCTCCATATCTTCTCTTTTCCAGACTGAGTGGGATTTTTTCTTTGTATTTCAAGGTGGTTTAATTTAATTGACTATGAACCTTTTGAACCAACTAAACCACTAATAGGAAAGTAAGACATAATCATCAACAGCCTTCTGATGCTCTCTGATTTTTCCCCCATTTTCACTATTGTGTCTTGGCACCTAGTTTTCTGTTGCTCTATATCATGTGCTATCTTTATTAGACAGTAAAATATTAGGTTTACTATACAAATACCGAGTAATTTATATGGATCCATCTAAATATTTGAAGCTCAATTACCTACCATAAAAAAAAAGTTTTTAAATTAGTCCTGCTATACTTCAGACCTCTGATTATTCAAAAAATAGAAAATAAGTTGATCTTCAGGGATACACAATTTTAATCTCAAAAAAACTGTTTATTTAATGTTAATTTTAAGACCTTCCTAAGGGAATATGGACCGTACAAACAATAGTAGTTGCTTATGGGCATGTAACCAATCATTGTAAAGAATTGCAAGGTATGAAAAATAAGCAAATAATTGGACTATAGATATACAAAAGGAAGAGGACTTTCTATTAAAGGACCTTGGAGGCTTCTGGAGAGAGGTAAGAAAGGAGTTGAATCTTGAGGATTGTATTATATTCAGCAGGCCTGGCATATACTAGGTCCCCAATGAATATTTTTCTTGATTACTCATTAATTAAACAAACATATTGAATATCTATTGTATTTTCTACATTGAACTAGGAAAAAAATAGATCCAATTTTGGTATAACCTAAGACAATTTAAGAGCTTAAAATTTTTGTAAATAAAGTTTTTTTCTGTTTCCTTTAGCATTCGAAGAACATTAATATCCCTATTTTATTTACCTCAAACTCAGAAAATAATCTCCACTTGCCTATACATGCATGTTTGCAATATAAAAAATAAACAAATACTTATTTTATTATTCTGAATTAATAAAAGATAAGAAAAAACATACTTACTGAAAGAAAGTGAGCCAAGATGCCAGGTACTGTTCAAGTTTTATTAAAGGAAAAGAATCTGCCCAGTTGCACTCAAAGTGGGGAACAGCCCGGGGCTGCCCTGAAAATGGGGAACAGTGGCTAACCTAGGGTGGTGGGAGCTTATATTGGTATGTTGGCGCCAAGAGCTGGGTGATGTAATTCCGGGGTGGGGATTGAGTTAGACTATGGGGATGGAGAGTTCTACTCATGTGGGAACGCCAAAAGTTTCATTTTCTTGGAAACCATGAGGCTTCTTGTAAAAGAGAATGGGGGAGGGGAGGAGGTGGATGGCACCATTTTGTACTTGGGCTTGTCTAAAATGGCACTGGTTATGTTGCAGATCTATTACTTACTTTCATATTCTCTTTTTTTTTTCCATTAATTGGTAGTAACTTGGTGTAGCAAAAAAGAGCCCTTGTCTAGAAGTCGGGTCTGATTCAGTATAAGTTCTAATGCCAATCAAACCTAGGGCAAGTTAGTCTCTATTGGAGCTTCAACTAGAAAGTAAAAGATGACTGGCAGAAGGTATTTGAGAAGTTCTAATCCTAAAGCCCATTTTAGCACTAAAATCTCATTCAAAATTTTAAGCACATCCAAAAATGATGTCACAAATTGTAAAGGGAAAAGAAGCAACATAGTTATAAATTACATCCTGCAGATAAATCCCATAAACTAAAACCTTCTACTAGCCCCAACATCAGCACACCACACCATTCTCTCACCAATTATGTACTTCCTTCCGCTAATCAGCTTCTCCTTGATCTTGATTCAAAGGACATCTTCCCCCCTAACTCTTCTTCTGTCCTATATTAGAAGAGAGTTTTTGGATATCCCAGAGAGTGTCAAGTTCATGCCATCTTTAAAGAAATGGATGCCCCACTACTCAATCCACTCTGACAATTACACTGATGAATTTTAGAATGTCCCCAAGCATCACAGAGTAGAGACGGTATCTGCCTGCTCATTTGTAGACTCCATTAAGATTGAATAGACAGGTGCTATTTTCATCACCTTTGTAACTTAAGAAGTGACTCTATGTCTTCCTTTTCAACCATATATAATCCCTACCACTCCAATTGGTAATTCGTTTTAGACTTCTTGAACAGGAAATGGAAAATTTCATAATGTAAAAAACCAGGAATGAGTCTACATCTATCCTCTTTGATTATTGACTTACAAACTCTTACATGCAAAAGAACAGACCTTTGCTTTCTTGAACTGAAGAATACCTTTCAGTCGTATTAGGAACATTTTTTATATCACCAACCCAGCAAGGAAAAAAAGGCATAAAGCTCTCTGCACTATATGACAGCTCACACTGGGATATATCACTCTGAATAAAAGTGTTTGCACATGTTATTCTATAATAGCATCACCCCTTCAGAGCTAGAGAGGGTTGAAAATAACTCTCATGAATGCACTTGCACATAATGCTTCTGCAACCTGTTTCTCAGTCTTCCTTTATCAGCCATTTGAAAACCCACCACAATTCTGAACCAACTAGCAAAGTCAGGCTGAGAATTAGCTATTTTGGAACAGCTACCCTTCCGTATTTATGTATTTATATATTTTTACAAGAAGAACTTTATAGTCAGTTCTAGTCCACCTCCCAAGCCCCCTGCTCCTTAGATCTAGGGCTAGATTTAATAGCATCAAGAAAACAAACAAACAAGCTTCCCTCTTCTTTCACTCCCCTGTCCTGTTGTTCCACATTCACTTTCAGCCATGTTCCAAGCCACGAAGATTTTCTTGTGTGTGGCTTTATCTCCTGTAATGTGAGAAACAGAGCCAACCCCAGTCTGCACTGCTCAGCACAGTGAAGTGAGAAAAGGTGTTAACGGCTAATTTTGATGCAGAACTCACATGAAACAGTGCAGAAGAACCCCCACGAAACTGGGGCAGGCTGCTTGGTCAGCTCATTCTCCATCTTAATTGTTCTTACTTATTAATTTATTTTTGAGCTACAGACCCTCTGAGAATCTAAATCAGTTTACAAGAATCCACCTAGAACAATACTCATAAACACATATACACACAAAAAAAGTGCTTATTATTTATCTCATTGCATTGGAAATTGATCTTCTATACTAGTCAGAATACCAAAGCAGCATTTACAGAGAATTATGCCTTTCTCACTCTTGTGTGAAGATCGTTGTAATTTTTCTGGTAAAGGAAATTGAAATATTTGACATCACAACAATTTCAATGTTTCATTTTAATGGCAATAAGAGGTAAAACCCTGATTCACAAAATCTCTGATACCGAATGGAGTCAAAGCTCCTGTAGCTCACAATGTCTCAGATGGGTTGGCATACATCCAGAGACACCAAAATTTTCAACTTCAATTCATTCTGCATCATATCCTTTGTCCTCGAGTCAATGAGGTCGTGTTTGTTAGGTCTATATCATCAAGACTATCAATGTCAGCAATTTGTTTCAATTTTAAGGCTCTCTGGACAGAAGTGACCTTCATAAGAGATAAGCCATTTGCCACGTGTCTAGATTTTTGTCCTGAGAAACTCTCAAGACTTTGTCAGTCTCACCTCCAGTGTTGGAAAACCCATACTGTTATTTGACTCAGCCACCTCATTTAGAGTAGCTGCTTGGCAACAACAAAAAAAAAAAAAAGTGCATAGTTTTTTAGCAGCACCTCTAACAGTAATTTCAGCATCTTCAATCAAAAGATTAGCCACATTTATGTGGCTAAGACATCAGCCATTATAAAGCTAGTCCTGGAACTTCTCACTATCACATTGTTCTAAGAAGGAGTTTTCCTTTCTCTTAAAAAAATTTCAGAGAATTAACCAAACAAAATAATTTCTAAACCTCTCCTCTGGATTGCCAACAAACTTCTCTAATAGTAAAGAACCTCGTGGTGTGCTCTTGTATCTTGACAAAGATCTCCTGAAAAGGCACCAACTTGAGCTCTTGGCTCTGAGGAAGTTGAAGACTTTCACAGCAACAGAAGACCTCTTTGGGGATTGTTGGAAGAGCTCTTGTTACCAACACAAGCCCATGTAGGAAGCCTGACATGCGGAGCATCTTTCTTCAGTGCAGCAGCAAAGGCTGAGGCAGTGCCAACTTCACAGGTTCTCCATCTGTGCAGAGAACACCAAGACTTCCCACCCAATTCAAGCTGTACTTGGCATTGAAATGTTCCCCATCTCAAAGCTATCAATGGCCTATATTATTTCCAAAGGCAGCTTACCAAAAATATATATGTATCTATTTCTTTGGTGTGAGTAGTCGTACTCTCAAGAGACAAAACCAGGAACTAACTGCATTGAAAGACAAAAGATTTCACCCAGCCATGTGCTCAAAGAATATGATGCACAGCCTGTGGTCCTCTAAAGCCTTTCCATTGGCTTCAGGGGTCCACAGACCCCAGGTTAAGACCCCTACACTACTTCTTTTTACATCATGCTCACTGTTGCAACAACCCCTTTTCTCTTTAGTATTGGGCTTAGCAAGAGACATTTTTTGCTTCCAACATTCAAAGCCAAATATAGCACCCAGAATGTTATTGTCATTTAGTGCCTCCATAAACTGCACTGCAGTCACTCAAGCTCGAAACCTTTCCAACCCAGTTTAGCCAGAATCTTCTTAAGTTAGTGAATACCTTTCTTCTTACTCTCAAATTGTATTTGGCATTCATATTCATTCAACAAATATTTATTGAACAACGTAAGGCATTGTGCTAAGTGTCGGAGATACAGCAATGAACAAAATAGATATTGCCCTGTCGTCAAGGAGCATGTGTTCTAGCACAAAACATTTACCAGGAAAAGCTACTGAACTGTAAGGTACTTAAACTACCCACCACTTCTCGTTAATCTGTTTTTCTTCCATTGTGCCATCAAAGTGCATTGCAAAAATTAGCTCAATAAATACCTGTTAATCAACCAAGTTAAATGTTGTTTTGAAGTTCAAACCAATAATGTCTGACATAAAAAAATTTTGACAGTTGTTTTGTGATTTAAAAGAAGCAGTGATTATGAATTCAATGAACTTTTTTCTGTTTATGTGTAGATGTGTTTATAGTTCACAACTATGGACAATTTTTGTGCTTCCATTGAGTTTGGAATTCGTCAGAATTTTTGGAGAAGGTTGCAGATTTCCAATAGAGTCTTCTGGCTCATTCGTATCTGTGCTCACGGATGTCTCCATGCAAGTCCCAAGATCTTGGCTATTATCTTCCTCTTTCAAACATGGCAATCAAGGCAGCAGCATTCTAATAGAATTCTCTGCACTGACCAGAGAATGATGTAGGATCACTTAACACTGAACATAAGTTGATCACTTATACTAATAATAAAGACTAACTTTTTCCTTCCTATTCTTTGTTTTTCTTTTCCCTTTTGCAAAATCATCCCAATATTAATCATTGACTTGGTGAAAATTTATATCTCAACCTCAGAATAAAAATAAAACATTCAACATGAAATTACAGGCTAAGTAAGGTCAAGGAAGCAGAAACATTTTTATCATCTTTAACAAAACACCTACATCTCTTGAAAAGAAATGTGCTTTCTCTAAAGATTTGCTTCCATGTGAAAAATTTTCCACAGAAAGGAACAAAATAGAAATACCATACAAGCATTTCTCTTAGTGGCCTCTATATGTAATCTATGTATTTATTTGTCCCTGTGAGACAGAGAGTTTATAAAATATTTGGATGAGGAATGTTTGAAAGCAGCCCAGGCCCTAAAGATTAGGCCCTTTAGATTAGATATGGTTCCAGAAGCACCAAACCTCTCACCCAGAAATATTTCTTCTGTCAATTGCCATGTATCCACTTAAATTCACATCGTGGAACTGAGTCTCTAGCCAGCCCCAGTCATATTTAAAAGAAATTTTATCTGTAAGTTCTTAACTCAGTAATGGGTGGCCTCTGAATACAATTGTAAAAACTAGTTTATTTGAGATTATTCTTCTTGGAAAGTTGAAAGCAGAATCCTAACGGAACAAGGCGGAGGGAAAGGTAAGCTCTGACGAGGATCATTGACAGAATGTCCTAGAACACAGAGAATGTAGACTGAGTAGAAGGACCTCACAGAGATTATCGATATTTGTGCTTAATTATGTGAAAAAAAGGAAAAAAAAAAAAAAGGCAGCAGATAGCAGTAAAAAGAGGTCAGGCCTGAGATTCAGGAAATGTGACTTCTAGTTCCAGTGCTGGAACTCAACTTTGAATGTCCCTTCATTTCTGTATTAGTCAGCCACTGCTAACAAACCACTCTAAAACTCAGTGGCTTACAACAATAAGCAGGGGGGCTTAGATTCAGCTGGTCAAGGCTGGTTTTAGCTGGAGTTGGCTAGGCTTAGCTCCAAGCTGCAGAGAAGTCCAAGTATGTTCCACATGTCTTTCACCCTCCTTTGCCCAGTGGTGACCTGATGTATGTTCTTCTTATGGCAAAATGCAGGATTCAAGAAAGAAAGCCAAACAATATAATCATATTTCAAGCCTCTGCCCATATCATGCTAGCCAACATCCCACTAGCCAAAGCAAGCCACATGGTCAAGCCCAACAGCAAAGAGTAGATTCCCCTGCCCACTGCAAAGCCATGTCAAAGGTTTGAGTATGGTATTGATACAGGGAGGGGAAGAAATTGAGACCCACAACTCGGTCCACCATGACTGCTCTAAGCCTAAGTTTCTGCCTCTGTATGATGACGAAGTTGGCCTAAGTCAGTGGTTCTTAAACACACACCAACTGCATTGGAGTCACCTAGGGAAATATTTAAAATATTAGATTTTTAGAGTCCCAAAAATTGTACTCTTCTGTTGTACCCCCTCTCCCTCCCAATGAGGTGATTCTGATGCACGACTGCTGGGCCAGATGTCTTTAAGGCCATTTCAAGTTTTCTAAGTGAATGACCAACTTAGCCTATCACAAAGTTTATCTGATACTTACCTTAGGGCTGCCCTAAGCGCAAAGGTAGAGCTCTGGATGTCCTGCACAAGTGATGCAGCCTACCTGACAATGCACCTGATAAAATTCATAAGACCCTGATTCTCCCCTCCGTCTTCTCACTGTGTAGATGACGCCCAGTGAGGCAACTGAGCTTCCCATTGTTAAAGGTTAATAACTGATGTTCCTTTCTCACCACACTGCAAGTCAGATTTCCCTGCCCACCCCCACACCCAGTGCAAACTCCCTGGCTGCTTCAGTACCCTTTCCTGTGTTCAGTGTTACATCTAGACAACAAGGAGCACTGCAATGTTTTGTAGTCACTTGCCTACAAAGAGATTTGTCTATTAAGCTGGCAATATTAAAATTCCCATTTTAAGAATTCTGATATTTTTCAATAAGAAGACAAGCTGAAGACGAAGAGTCCAAATGGAGATGAGCAGTAAAAGAGAGCTTCCTTTCCTGGGTCTTGGAAAAAAGATAAATGTAGAAATGAATTTCTCATCTAATTATTCATTCCTGTTTATATACTCTTTAATGATTTGTTTCCATGGCTACCAGCGTTGTTAAATGCTGCCTGTGTTTCATTTTGCTTTGATGCTATTTGAGGTAGTACGCCAGTAGGAGAGGTTCACTTTTAAATGAAAGATGTAATTGAGGCATGTATTTGATCCAAGGTTGAGTGTTCCCATGAAGGAGATAGTGACCGCGACATTACCTGCTGGTTGTGCAGCTAGCTCTGTGTAGTTCTGATGGTGTTCTGTGAGTGTCCCAGGTGATAAGAAGGAAGGAAGAAAAGCAAAGAAGAAGGGAGGCGGGAGAGAGGAGGGGAGGGACCCGAACCACACACATATATAAACCCATGTATATGTTTCAGTACTATTATATATATATTTGGTGACATTGACTTGGCCAGAATGTCAAGTAGATAAGGTTGCTTTTTACCTCCACCATCCCTCCCTCTCCTCACACTGTTCCCTCTCCTCAACCCATAAGTAAATGACAAGAGCAAAAGCCTTCTTTCAAAAATGAGTCAAATATTCAATTACTTCACCTCCGTGTGAATTTCAGTCAGTGTGCCACGTCTCTGGAGGTTATTTGCCTTTGAAGCCCTAACTCTCACTGCAAGATAAAAGGCTTTGTCCCCTGCTACTAAAGCAATGTCAAGCATGCAGATCATACAAGAATTTGGGGACAGGACTCCCTGCCAGTAGCTCAGAATGTGCCCTTCAGGGGACAGCATACTTCACTTGTATATCAGCCCTCTATCTGCCCGTTAGAAAATAATGGCATGATACCAAGCAAGAAAATTAATCCTCAGCCACTCCTGAGCAATATTTGCTTTGCACTCTTTTTCATGAATGTCTATTTTTTTAAATGTTGCTGGTTTGGTTTTGCATTAATATCAGTAGGTGCTGGAGGAAGCCCACACCATTGAAACACAGTCAGCTTTTCCTTTCCTTTTCTTTCTTTCTTTCTTTTTTTTTTTTTTTTTTCCTTCCTAAAAAGCTTTTTGGGTTTCTGACAGTTCTTAGGGGAGGGGAAAAAAAGTCAGCTCTGAATTTTATTTTCTCTCATCTGAAAATGATAGATTTTAGAGATTTAAGGTAATTGGGCTTTCTTTTACTTGAGTAAATTTAGGTCTAGCTATTTGGTTCTCAGGAGTCTTGTGGCTATTCCGCTAGGTTACCATGAGATTGTTTTCTTTACATAGAGACTTCACCTTCCAGTTTAAGTTTGCAAACTTGTCGATTCCTTCTTTGTTTGTGTTTGCATCTAAAAATCAAAAATTATGAGCAAAACCAAATTTAGAGGGTTTTATGATTATCTTTTATATTTCACATAGACTTTTATGGGTTATTGATATACAAGCTTGCAGAGAAATTGAGGTCACTCCTTTTTAGCAGTTGGAAATGTGGAATAACCAACACATGAAATCATGAAATTTTTTAAGCCGTGTTCACCCACATATAAGAATCTGTAAAACTCAAAGCTTTTAATGTTTTTATTTATATTCAGCTATCCTTTCTGGCTGTATTACACACCAATTAAAAATAAATTCTCCTCTTTTCTTGAATTCATATAATTGTATTTTCCTCACTAATTTTTGAAGACTGCCTACTAGGTTGAATCATTTTCTTTTTTTTAATAATTTCTCCTCTTCCAAATAATGAGAACTTGGCATTTCAAATGTCAACCTTTACCATGTGGCATGATTTAGTTTTTCTCAAGATCATAAAATAATCGTTAAGCTAACCTATTTTTATCCAGGAAAGCATAAGTGTTATTATATATAGCGCAGCCTAAACCAGCAGTAAACAAACTATGAGGGACTATCACCTCCAGAAAACCTCGGGAGGACTATTGCAAACCCAAACCTAAATGGCTGGAAAACATCATAATTAGCATGGCAAGTCTTGCTTCCATTTATTCTTCATTCTTAATCACGCAGAGGTTGGCCTGCTGTAACTTTCACATATAATACACAAATCAGAGATATAACCAGAGACGGGACAGAGAGAACTTGGAAGGATAGTAGCAGGTCTGTTGAAGATAGCACTTCATTTCATTTCATTTCATATCACCTGAAGTTATGGTTTGTTCTTGTTGTGTGTGCCCCCCCCTACACACACACACACATGTATTTAGACAAGCCCATTGCTTTTCTCACAGATGCAATTATTCCTTCCTCTGAGATATTTTGATGTTAGGATGAGATGATGGGAAATCATGTATAGGAGGCCACTTGCCCCATAAAAAATTATCCTCCTACATTCTGTTGCTTTTTAAAATATAAAGTCCTCTGGGAGGGGCCACATCCTGGAAGAGATTAATTGCAGGCAAATGAGAAAAATAAGAAAAAAAAAAAAAGGAGAGGTGCCTAGTTTCCAAGCAAAGCTGAAATTTGAAGGAGAAAAGAAATTATACAGCAAGAAAAGAAGACCAAAGACAAAGTTTGAGTAATATCTGTCTACGTGGCACAGTCGTCCCTTTTACTGGATTCCAGTTAGACTCTCATCCCTCCTTGGTCTACACACCAGCAGGGTCATGGAGCTACTAGCTTCCAAGATGAACAGAGTCCCTTGTTGGAAGCTCTATTAGAACTTTCTTTTTCCTACTAAGAATTCCCCTTCTGTCTTCTAGAGCTGTACACAAGAACTCTTCAGGTATTTGGAATCCTGTCTGTCGGTCAGTACTATAGGCCCCATTCACCAGTAAGCACAGCATAATGGCTCAGAACACAAGGCTCTGACTGAGATATAACCAATTTGAATCCCAGCTCTGTCATGAAGTAGCTGTGTAAATTACACCATGTTGTAGAATCTCTATAAAAATTGAGTTTTCCTCATCTGTAAAATAGAGTAATAATGCCTGCTTTCCAGTATTGTTTTAACAAATATCTGAATAATTTATCTACAGCACCTAGCCAATGAAATGAACACTTGTTCAATTAATAAATGAGCTTTACAGATTGATCAATGAACTAAATGAAGCCTGCATAGACAGACTCCAAGAGCATGTTGCTATCTGATGACAGAAAGTTAGTTCCTGCAACCTGTCTTGCCTCCAGATTAAACATCCTCGATCCTTTCTACTTTTTCTCCAATATACACTTCTTTCAGGACATCCCTGACCTTTCCACTTAAAGTCATCTTGCACAGTAACTCAAGAGATGAAACAAATGCTTGGTGGAAAAAGCAGTATAAGTTTGGGAACCAGGTCACTAGGTATTTGTCCCAACCCATTAGTTAGCTGTGTGCACTGGCAAGCCATACTCCAATCTAAAACCACCATTCAAGAAATACAATTAAAAAAAATACAGTTAGAGATAGGAATACCCACCTTCATACAACTAAATGAAGTATAGAGATGAAATACACAATGACCAAAAAGGGTCCCAAACTGTGTTGACATTTACCACTGAACACAGAGGCTAAAGCTCATTAGTAATACCCAGTTGTCCTTATGAAATAATTGCAGGTAATGTAGCTATTTATTCTTGTGATTCCTTTTGGTGATTCATTTTAAGTCATCAAGAATAAAAGCTCTGTGGCATCCTAAAGAGTCTGCAGGCTGCTGAAACCCACACTTGTAACTTTGAGTTTCTATCGCCTGGTGTTTCTCTAATGTACGAGCAGAAAATTATTCAGGGTTCTTAGAACAAGAACACACTCTATGTTCTATTTTTAAATTTTATGTGTTTTGCCTAAGCCCATTATTATTTAAACTCCCCTATCTGTTAATGTTTCTCTTTGAGATGGGCATGCTAGTGGATAGCATATCCTAAATCTACTAAGAAACCAATGAACAAAATGGTCTTACTTGTGACCAGTAGGTGTGAACGATGCATATTCTGTTTTGTGTTAGGATTGTTATGAAGAGGCTCTTGATCTGGTTGTGGTTTGAGATTACCTGTTTGTCTGTTTCTATGTTAGTGTTTGTCTCTAATTCCAGTCGTCCTTGGAGACAGGAATGAGATAGAAATGGAAAAAGAAAAAGGAAAGTAATATTTGATCCCAGGAATTTGCAGTCTAATTGCAAAGAAGAAAAGTCGCTTGGTGTAAGAGAAAGCATTGACGTAGGAGACTTGGACTCTCATCTTGCTTCCATCTCTAATTTTGTGACCTCAGATGAAACACCAGAACTCACCAAGCCTCCTCAGTTTCCTTGGTTATAAAGCTGAGTGATTATAAAATAGAATCTTAATCCCTCCCTTCTCCTCAGTCCTGTGTTAAAGGGAAATGGAAATAAAACTTTGCCACAAAATATAAATGACTAAAAATTAATGCAGGGTAAATTTTAGGCATTAAGTGCTGAAGTTATTCAGTTAATGAAAGTGTCATATACAAGGGTACTTTGCAAAGTTCATGGAAAGATTCGTATTATCCTTTAATTCTATTTTTCCATGAACTTTTGGAAGTACCCTCATATAATCAAAACTCTAACCCTAACCCTAACTAGGCTGGTTGGTGGACAGAAGATTATACATGCTCTATATTTACACACATACACACACACATATGTATGTCCATGCATAC
This sequence comes from Cynocephalus volans, assembly GCF_027409185.1. Classification (NCBI taxonomy): domain Eukaryota; kingdom Metazoa; phylum Chordata; class Mammalia; order Dermoptera; family Cynocephalidae; genus Cynocephalus; species Cynocephalus volans. The sequence continues at coordinate 97,684,755 of NC_084460.1, read as the reverse complement.
ATGTATATGTTCTAAAATTCCATAGCACTCACATATACTGCAAAAATAAGTTAAATACTTTAGAATTTAAAATGATATATATAATGACTTTTTAAACAGGAATAGTTGCAAAGTAGAGAATTCAAAACAGATATATAAAAATCTGTTTACCCTGGTACAGGTAACCTGTTCATATAGTCTTCAGTGATTTCCAGATAATGCAAATAAAACTTAAATATCTTGACTTAAACTGCATAAATTTATATATAACTTTCACATCACTGGGTGACAGACATAATCACAAAGTTCACAAGTATTTCCTTATATTAGAGAAATAAAGTAAATATCTTTTAAAAGCACTCCCATAAATCTAGTGTAATATTTCCAGCATTAAAATGTTGATCATGGAGGTAAGGACAATCAATTATTACATATTTTATTCTGACATACCATTATATTAATAAAATGATCGTGAAAATATCAGTCCTGGCTATTGCATAAATGATACAGTGAGTGGGTTTATAGGGAATTCTCAAGGTAAGACATTTGGGAAATCTGCTCTTAATGTTAATTCTAAATTTCAAGAAAATTGAATTTTTAAAATATTGCTCACAAAATTTTATTTTTCCACTTTATAGAAAATTATGTCCATCACTCAAAATTGCATCATTATCAATGTAATAACAAAGAGCTATAATAGCCACTAAAGACTGAAGGTACCCATCTCGATCATTTATAGCTTTCAAGTATATAACTGCTTCCTTTGAATTTAATAACATTAACTCTGAAAATAAAACAAAGCAACCATAATATTCAGTCACTGGCAATATCTACCTAGATGGATTTTATGAGGATTAAAGGAAATAGCATTATATAAAAGCATCTATCACACTGCTAAATAGAAGGTTTTTATTTTATCTCTTAAAATGTCATGCTTTCCTTTACTTTTTTAATAATACGTAGGGCTTAGTAGATAAAGATGAATTATAAGAGGGATTCCAATTATATTTATTATTATTTCTGTATTACGGTAGACTAAACATTATAACAAACAACCCCAAAATTTCAGTAACTTAAAATAATAAGATTTGATTTCTCACTCATGATGTAGTCCAGTGTGGGTGTTTCTGGTTGGTTCTCGTCTTATCATCAGCTTGGGAACCCATAGTGCTTCCATGGTGTAGCTCCTTCTTCCTCCGTGTCCTGGGAGTCCTGTTTCCTCAGTCAGCCCACAGAGTGTCATGCTAGGAGGATTTTATTGGCAAGACCTGGAAAAAGTTAGCACTGCTGCCCACATTCCATTGGCCCACATTCAGCCACAATCAATTGCAGGGAGTCTGTAAAATGCCTACCACATGCCCAGGAGGTAAAGTCACAATTCTCAAAGGAGAAAGTGAAATATACTATTTGAGACGGTAATTTTAAATTTTATAAAATTAAGACGATGTACATCCTTAGAAAAGTCAGTTAAGCCTCTCCAAATCTCTATGAACTGGGCTGAAAGGTTCCTTCTAGATCTAATCTTCTCAGTAAATCAATTTATGGCAATTATGGTCAACCCATATATTGGAAGCAACAAAGGAATAATTCGATAATAATCTATAATAATTTGATCACATTTTCTAATTAAAAGTGACAGGATTTCCACTTACTGAAACATTATCACCATGCACATAATTTAAAAGTTGTAATTTGCCCCAGTCCTCCAGAAAAAAAAAAAAAAATAGAAAAAAGTTACATAATCCCATCATCTTGAAAATGTTTGAGGTGTATAGTTTCTTCCAGCTTTATTCTGGCTACCTTGAGTGCTCTTAAAATTTTACCAGGAAAAACCAACCCTTTTGGCTTTAGAAGAGGGGGATAAATTTTGTTTGTTTGTTTTTTGCTAGTCACTTGTTTCCCTCTACTTTTATTGTTTTTGCTTTATTCCTGATGGAGTATGTCTCCTCCTTTCTCTCTCACTCTCTCATAGTCTCTCTTGTTATACAATTATTCTGGGCAAGTTGATTTCTAAGGTAGCAAGTGGCTCTTTTTAGCAAAAGTGCAAAAAGAATGTAGTATCAGTTACTATTTTGTACAGGAAATGAGCTGCCCACATTGACTCTTAGTTTATGTAACTATAATACTTGTACAAGCTTTAAAACTAAATAAATGTGGGAGTAACAATAGAGAGTTTTAGAACCCCCAAGTGTAAACACATAATTTCAAATCTTCTTTTTAAGTAGCAGCAGAGAAAGTGTAATTAGCAACAACCTACATTTAACAACAGGGCACTTAAGACTGATTGATTGCCTCATTCTCTGCACACGTGCAACATTTATTGACATCAGAGAAACTCATGCATTGGGAAAGAATGACTCAATTGTAGAATATTTATGTCAAATTAAAAAGTGTCATTTGACACCCCCATTTTTAGTACAACTTATTTTTCACAAATAGCAATCCAACTAGTCTCTTCCTCTATTTTCAAAATCAAGGAAAATCTTTGACTAATCGTAAAAGGTAAATTAAAATCTGTATCTTATATTTTAATGTCTATGATTACTTCAAAATATTCTATTTTTTTAAAAAGCCCTTCAGTATGTATTTTTTTTAATTTGCACATATTAGCTACTTTATGAAAGACAAGTTCAACTCAAAATTACTAAATTACTACCATCACATAACGAAAATCTGATATTCTGGTGTCAAAACCAAAACCAAAACAGCCAAAAATTCTTACTATTTTAATAAAGTACAGAGGCTAAAATTTTGTCTAGATTGTTTCACTAATGAGTTACTTAGTAATGTACCAAAAATGCTAAGTATAGATACATAATATTTACAAGAGCAGCGCAAGACAGGCTCAAAACCTCAAGATCATCTGTTTCCAAAAGAACAAAAAATATTAGTACATTAAAACATAGCAAGGATGTTTCAGGATCTGGTGCAAGCGTGATCTGTATTTTCATTTCTACTCTAACATTTCTTCTTGGGACTATGGTAATTTCTTTTGAGAAAAATTCTCCATGAAGAATTCAATTCTTACTCGTAAGTTATGTACGCACTCTACTCACTCACCCACTTCCTTACCCACCTTCGGGATGGAGAGCAGAAGCCACAAAAGAACCCATCTCCACTGGTTCTCAGTGGGGACAGAGGGCTGCTTCTCTGCAGCACACACCCTCCTGCGTGAGAGCCCTCGGAATGCAGTGCCTTGAGCATTAAGCCAAGAGTACAGATCCTTCAACTAGCAGATCAAGCTGCCACTTGGAAACCACACTTCTTCCACTTGTTAAGAAAAAAGTTGGTGTAGGCTCTTGGGCACGAGTCTTACCATCACCACTGTGAGATGCCTTAGCAAAGCTGCCAGCAGTCACTTAAGCTGCCAGCAGTTGGAAAAGAAATGGGATGGAGGGAGCATTTTCTTCTGTCCTGGCCTGACTCAGATACTGCTAATGTCTTTCTGCAAGCAAGCTAGAGGATTAGATAACTTCACTCAAATTTTCAGTCCAGAATTTAAAGCAAACTACCCCTCCACCAAAATATCTGGGGAGACTATCAGAAAAGCTGTTTATGTGTTAGGAACTGTTATGGGCAAAATCATATGTTACAGTCCTAACACCCCATGCCTCAGAATGAGACCGTATTTGGAGATAGGATCTTTGAAGAGGTAATTAAGTTAAAATGAGGTCTTTAGCATGGACTCTAATTTAATATGACTGGTGTCCTTATAAGAAGAGGCGGTTAGAACACAGACACACACAAAGGGAAGATCAGAAGAAGACACAGGGAGAAGATGGACATTTACAAGCCAAGGAGGGAGGCCCTCAGAAGAAACCGACCAGGCTGACACCTCGATCTTGGACTTCTAGTCTCCAGAATTGTAAGAAAATGGATTTCTGTTGTTTAAGCCACCCAGTATGTGCTACTTTATTATGGCAACCCTAGCAAACTCATACAGGAACCAACAACTTACAAAGGCACTAACGTCAGATCATGACTAAAGTCTGGAACAGCTTTCCTCTTCTGGAACAGCACATCACTCCAACTCATGTAGGTCTGGAAACATGTAGGTTTCTACATACTTGCTTGGTCAGGACAGCCATCCCAGGATTGGTTCCAGCAGTGAATATATGTAAGCACCAAGCTGGAGGAAGTATTTCTCCTGCTCAATGTAAAGGATCTTTATTTTGGCTGGAGGACCAGTACCTGGTGCCTAAATACCTTCTCTTAGTTCTTAATCCACATCTCTAAATTCCAGACCTGCTTTCTGCATCATGCTTGTTAGCCATCTGGAGTTGGCATCCGGGCCTCAGCATCCAGACCTTGCCAGTCACTCACAATCCATCACACTCGCCATCTGAATGCTGGCTCTGGGTTAGGCCTTGCAACTGTATTCTTTGTTCCCTTTCCATTCCTTGAACTTGGAAAGGACAGTGTTGTAGGCAATGGAAGTCCTGTCATTCAGCCATTCAGAGATTTGTTGAATTTCGTTCAGAAATTTGCCCACCATTAATTTTTACATATTTTCCAAAGCTAGTCTCAGAGAAAGGAGGAAACTTTGCATCCGGAAGATTCTTGTAAACCTGCTCTTTTACAGATAACGTAGATGATCATAGAGGCCATTTGAAGTCGCTGAGGAACAGTGTAGGCAATGAATAAGTTCAGTTAGCTACTCACTCAGTTGAAAACCAACTCCTTATTGCTTTTGACATCAATAGGAAACTTGTTTGCGAAATACTATGCTGATAATCATATAAATTGTTAAACAGCTTTTTTTCTGTTGGAAAATTCAAATTTATTATTTTTTTGTATTGGTTGTTGGCACTATTAATTGTCAGGAGAAAATTTTATTCCTATAAAAAGTATAGATTTTTTACAACATGCTTTTATACCACTTTCAGAAAAATGAGATAACTATAGACATTTCCACTTTTTCTTCAACATTCGAGACTTATTTGAAGAAAAAGTTGTAAGAAAGGAATACATTCCTTTTAAGACGTCATATAACTTTCTTTTGGGGGGGGGCGTCTGTTACAAATAGCAGTGGACCTATTTAAAACAGGAAGCTCAGGGTGATAGCAGAGCTTTATCAGGAGTGGTACCTGTGAAAAGATAATTTAAAGAAATTCTTAAATAGCCAAATCTATCTTAAATGGCACTTGTGATCTGGAGGAAAGGAAAGCTTTGCTGAGAGAGAATTGAGAAACATTTTTCTTATTCCAAAAAGCTTTCCCATGTATTGAAGGAAGAAAAAATGTCATCTGTCTAGTTTGCCATGTTATTTATAGAAAATACTTAAATCTAGATATTTTAATTAGTTTTTTAAAGAAAATTCTCTCTGTACAAATTACCCATCAATGTCTGTTCATGAATGAGCTGATTATAATGTTAAACTTAAGAATTTGATTTCTAAAATCAAGTAAAAAATGACACCTTAGAAAACAATTTTTATTTTTATCTTAAAATAAGCTTAGTTTAGAGATGCCTGTTTGCAAACTTTCTTCATTTAATTGGTTTTCTTAATATGAAATAGTATTCCCAGAACTAATTAAAATTTTGTTCTAATGAATATTCAAAGGCCAAAATATGTTATCTTTGCAGTACAGTATATAGTTATTTAAATCATCCATAAAGGTAATTATATTTTTTACATTCCTAGAAGTCCTATATTGTTATTGATGCTACATGGGTGTTTGCTTTCCCCCAGGCCATGATTGAAGAAGCCATCACCAGAGCAGAATCCTTCTCAGTTATGTACACACCATTTGCAACAAAAATAACAGCTGATAAAACAGAAAAAGTAAAAGAAGTTTTCACAAAAACTCATCCTGCATATGCGGAGTATATCTACACAGGTAAGAGTCACCACCTTCAAGTTATCAGCTGATACTGTATTTCCATTAAAACAAGTGCAGGGCCCCTTCTGGTTTATTTGTTTATTCCTTCTGTTTTAGGGGTATGTTGTTTTAATCTGATGAGTTGAAATGCGAAGTTATTTTAAGATTTTAAGTAAGGCTAGCCTTATAGGTCTAGCACACTATTTCTTGTGCCTTCGTGTTTCTATGTTTTAAGAGAAGAGGGTAAAATGTTGAAACCCTAAGGTTTAAGCAAATGAAGGAATGATTGTGGTAAATGCCACCTTTCCCCATATCTTTCTTCAGTAAACTAGGTGATTATAGTATTTTCCTAAAGATGGATTTTTTTTTCCCCCAATGCCCACTATTTCCATTTTCCTTTCACTATCTAATTCATACCTCAAACCTCCCTCTTTCCTCACGTTCTTGAATCACTGGTATCCAAATGCGACCTGGACAGCCAAGGGTAACGTGGAGGACATACACTGGTGCTATCCTTTTTTCCTCTTTTTTTCTTTGAAAGTCACTTGCTTTTATTCATTCATTCAAAAATACTTTTTACTACCTACTATGTGTCAAGTGTCATTTTGAATTAAGAGGAAGTTTTTTTATACTAAATTAAAAGCCTCTCAACAATGACTACCACGATAAGCAAAATCTCTAAATGTACATGCCTAATATCACATCCTACCGTGGGGACCCTTCGTTCTTTTTTTTCAGGACTTTGGGCTGAGTCAGTGATATATTGGATTAATACTGTGCTCCATTATTATCACTTTTAACGTGCCAGGCACTCTACATTCATTATCTCTTATTATTCTCAGAATTTATGAGGTAAGGTGATTCCCATCTAGAAACAAGAAAACGGTAACCAGAGAAGACAAATAGTTTTCTTAAAGATGCACAGCAAATAGCTACTGGCAGCCTGTGGATTTAAACCCCTCTCCTTGCCACTATTTCCATGTGACAGAAGCATTAAATCCAGGTGCTATGGATTCCTCATTTTTCTCCACAATCCCCAAGCTCTTTAGAGAAAAGACATTAAATTTCCAACTAGTTATGATTGAAGAGTAAATCCTTAAGGAACAATGGGAATTTGAGGACAGAAAAAGGGAGAAGCACACAATACAGGCTATGATGACCATTGACGCTGATTTACTTAGTTGCAGCATTTCGTGAGGAAGTAGGTAATAGTGTCTCAGAACTCACATTTTTTGTAAATCATTATAAATTATGTGTTATTTTGTTATGGATATTTAACAGATTTGGGGTGGGGGGAGCTTGTAGCACGTAGAAGTCATACCTATCTAGTATCATGGAAAAATAACTCAGTTCAGCTATTTCCATTTCTACTCTCTGATCCACTGGGAATGAAGAGAGATTCATTAAGGAAATCACCAGTTTGCCAATTCCTCTCCTGGTAGAATGAGTTTAGTTATATTGAACCTACTTCACAGAGAAGGCATGAAGATTAATTAATGCTTAGGAAGAACTGTGGCCACTGAGAGTTTAAAAACAATGATAGCATTAATGAGCCAGGCTTATGTCTCATGTAACTCCATCAAACCTGTTATCAAGATGAATTATGACGTGTTGGCAAGACGATTCATGCTACAGGATCTTATACTTTGGAAGAGAAGATAATTATAAGTTACTGATTGTTTCTATTATTTTATAATGACTAATTGCTAGAGTATGACAATGCTCTATGAGAACCTAGAAAGGAGAGACACAGCTTCTGGAGGGGGATCATGAGGCAGATAAGATAGTCTAGAATTTAAATTTCATTGGGACTGGTAAGGTTCACTCTATGGAAATTGTGCTTTGGGCTAACAAAGCTATTGCATTGTGACATTATTTGACTTTGTTGCAAATGATTAAAGGGTTTTCCCCAAAACCATTGCTGGGATGATGGTAAAACAACTATTACTAGTTGCCTGTGCATAGTCTTAGAGGTATGTCTTTTTTTCCCCCAGGCTATTTGAAGGTGAGTGAAGGTACACAGCACAGGAAGAGGGAAGGTCAAGGGTTGTCTCTAGCATCTGGACATCTCTCCCAGGAGGTACAGAGAGGCGGCTGGTGCAGGCATCAGTAGCCAAAGGTCGTAGCTAGGAAGTGAGTCACGCAAAGAGAGAGCCTAGAAGAGTGGCTACTTTGTTTTCTTGGCACTTCCCAAAAAACAAGATCCTCCTTTTATCAGCCTTGTAGATAAAATTTCAGAAGCTTCTATCCTGACAAAAATTTATTCAATTATTTATGTCAACAAATATTCATGCAGCAGATAAGACTGGGCAACTACACAACAGATGTATGCAAACAAAAGCCTCTGTTCTTTTTTACCACCCATATTCTTCTTTGCTCTGCCCGGAGCCAAAAATATATTCTATCTCATCCCAGGGAACTGAGTGACATTCGATCATTTCTAAAACTTAGTCTCTGTCAAGTAGTTATCTAATCACATTCACCAGCTTCCTTACCCTTTTCCTGGGTTTTTCTTCTCTCCTGGCCTGGTTTTAACTTTGACAGAGCTCAAGCATACCCACTGTCCAAAGGGGTCAGTGGACATGTTGGGGAGGAGTCCTTTTCCCAATCTGGGCAGCCTGGTACAGCTGCTGATCACATGGCTAGTGCTACTTAAGATCAGCTCTGGTGGATTGAGCAGGACCTGATGGGCTCATTTATGGGGCACATTAAGTGACCCAAGGGTAGCTGTATGGGTTCCTCATGCTGACTCTTGGTGTGATTGCTTCTTCATATAAACACCAACCACCCCTACCATGCTGCTGGCCCAACCAAGAGTCACCCTCTGAGATTCTCTCTCTCTGCTGGAATGCTCGCTTGTGAGCCCAGCCACCTTCTGAGTCTTACTCTAGAAGTCCCTTCCACTCCATAGGAGACTTAACCTAGTTGTAGCCCTCTCTCCAGTTTCCTATGTTACTCTGCCATTTCTCCCTTTCTCCATAATCCAGGATCCCAGGATCCACAGGACAAAAAGAGGATCTACAGTGGAGTATGGGTGGTTTGTTCATCTATTCATTTATTCAGCAAACATTTGTCGAACACATGTATTACAGACACTATTCTAAGTGGTGCTGAGATATACACCTGCTCCTAAGAAAGGATCTAACTTAAGTAGCTTATAATTCAGGGTGAATGTTGGACTACAATTTTTTTCTCTCTTAGAGAATATTTTCAAATAAAACCTAAGCTCTAATTTTGTGATGAAAGGTTAACTATAATTAAAAGAATGATGGAGGAAAAAACAGACAGAGCATAGTTTGGAAATAGAGGTCCTTGCCACTTAATGTGGCAAAAAATGGCTAGTTTTTTTTTACCAAACTTCTCTTTTTCCCTCAGGCTCACTCCTAGAATCTATTTCCAGCCTTCCTTACAGTTAGGTGCGTTTTCGTGACTGAATAATGGCCATGGAATGTGGAGAGATATAACATGCCACTTCTAGGCCTGACCCATAAAACCCTCCCATGCAAAACTCTCTTTCCACATCCACTGAGGTGAGAGGACCATGGAACTAAAGGAGCCACAAGACAAAAGAAGCCTGGATCCCTGAATGACCAGGTGGAAGGTCACCCACATGAATAAAAAACAAAATTCTCTTGCTTTAGACCACTGATATTTGGAAGTTCTTTGTTAAATCTGGCCACTTTAACACACATTTAGCTACTGACAAGGAGGCAGCTTCCTACTCCATCCACAATGTGAGTAACAAGTTCTGGCTGACCCAATGCTGGAATAAACGCTTCCCCATATGCAATTAACTCTATCCTCAAAAACACTCAGAACTTGCACATATGCTCTTCTACCTCGTACTCACTCACCCTTCCACAGATAGCTACAGGTGGATGCTCTCATAGACACGTGCATGTACCCACCCATAGGAAAATCGTAAATTTCAGGAGAGATACTGATGTCCCGTGGGAGATAAAATACAATTATGAAGTTTTTATTGCAGCAGGAGAAATGGAGGCTATATGTGAGAATTTCTAAATTATGGAAGTCATCTAAATAAAGAACAGATGAAGGTCAAATAATCTGTACCTCGAAGATGCTGGATGAGGAATCTACCTATCAAAGTTTTGCTGGAGAAGTAGTTATTATCATTAAAACTTGGAGACTAACACGCTTAATTCTCCCAGTGGAGGCTGGCAAACGAACTTCCAACTCAGAAACTCTGCCCAACCCCAGGTCACCTTCATCAAGCCTAGAGAGTATTGAGTTCATTATCCATGGTCATGTGACAGTGCAGCGAGCCCAGCAATAGCTGGCAGCGTTGCCAGAGATGAGCATGGAGAATATTGACAAAGGAGACCCCCCAGGCAGTGTTTTCTCTCTGGCCAGCTCCCAATTCACAGTTGCCCCTGTCAGGGATTTCCACATGAAAAAAAGAGGCAAGGGGGAAAAATTATAAAATTAATTCATTTTGAAGTATATTTATGTCTAAATATTTTTTAATTTTTTCATTGAATGAACCAATTAAATTAGATATTAATTTTACAGTGATTTATCATGAGAAAACCCACTTATCCTCAGTGGCAGTTCCTGGGATTACATTGCCCTTATAATTTCTATAAGACTGATGAGGGAGGGTTAAAATTCAAATCTGCCTTATAGAACAACCAGGCTTATACATGCTCAGGAACTTACTGTGCATCCTTTTCTATTTCAGGGATATGGTAAGACCCACCCAAATCTTAGTCACATTATAATAGAGCCATATCGTATTATGCTTCATGGAGAAAAACATACTAATATTTTAGTAGTGTAGCTATCCATTTTTCTTATTTAAACAAAAATCCAGTTTGATTCATGCAGAGTAGTCAGGGTATATAAAACAAATAATAACTCACCAGCCCCAGAATTATTATGTTTTCATTTATAAAGATTTTGCTTGAGATTTTTATTCATATATTCCAATGAAATAATGCAATTTTGCATAGTTCTTATTCTTGCATGGTTGTATTTTAATAATAATAAAGTAATACAATAAGCATATCCTGTCTCCTCTTGATGAAAATGTCAAGATTTATTTGCTAAATAAATAAGTATTCAGTAATGGATCTGTGCTTAGTAATGTTTAATAGAAAAGTTTTCCGGATCAGATATCAATTACTTTAACACTTAGGTGGATAGAGTCATATTTTGTCTTTCCAATGCAATTTAACTCCCAAGAGTAAATATGTATGTTCAGAGGAATTATATATTGTTTTAAAATAGGCCTTTAAAAATTGCTTTTCACTGAAATTTATAACCTTGCTCTTGTTCAGTCATCATTTACCAGTAAGGATAATACATTCTTATGTTCTCTGAAACATGAAGTTAAAATTCCTCATTTGATTCTTTCTTCTTTAAATTATTATAATTTTATCATGATCAAGAGTTTTCAAGATCAGGCTATTTTCCTCTTTGTAAGTAGCTTTTTCAAATAGAAAAACGTATAGAATTAAAGAGCCTGCATCCCCAATATTTATGAAAGTGTTGCAGCCAGGTTGGTTATAAAGATGATAAATAATCTCATATTTGTTCCACAGAATTCCTCTTAGAATCAGAGAATCATTCCCAAAGAAAATCCTCATATATGGAACTAAAAATCTCTGATCTTAAAATAGTGAAGTGCTGTTCTTCCCAATGGGAAGTGTGGTGTTCTGGCATTCTCTATCTAAAGGAAGTAAACGCTTCTCAGCTAGCAGTTCACTTGCCCTTTGCAGTAGCAAGACAGAGTGCTGTTTGCCTCTGGTCTCCATCATCTACTGCACCTGGACTTCTCTGGAACAACAGTGCCTCCTGCTTACTATGCTTTCTTATGGGGTCTGACTGAAGAAGGCAGAGAGGGTTGCATTCAAAGAAATGCCAGTAGTAATCCAAAAATGAGTGGAAGTAACGTAAATCTTTACTGCAGCCTCTCAACAAAAGCCACTGAGTTTAGGCAGTGAAAGTGGGGTACATGGCAGGAAGCAGACAGGTATTATAAAGCATTGTGTCTATAATGCTCAGCAAAACCTTGTAGACACACACACACACGCGTAAACACAATACTTACAGGGCAGTTGCCCCTAGAGTCTCCCTTCTCACTGTAAGTTATCCCGATACACTCTCCAAATTTATTTCCTAGGTAATATAATAATAGATAAATGAGTCCCTTTATATTGCCAATCTTGGTAGCCAGCCTTACTAGTTTCTCAAGTTCTTACCCATCACCAGTTACTCCAATCTGCATAAGAAAGCCCCATGATTATTTTAAAACAAGCAAAACTCATTTTAGCAGATAAGGGAATAGTGAGGTAAGTACTCAAATATTAACACATTATTTCTTCAGAATCACTTACGCTGTCTAAATTAACCACTCTGTAATATTGTAGTTAATCGTTATATACTACCAGCATGCAGTTGACCATTAAAATCACTAAAGATTGAACTCCCAGTCATGTGAAACAATGTCTTTACTTTCTCAATTTTAAATTAAGAATTTTTTTTTAATTTTAAAGTTAATTTTGCACAAAATTAGAATTTTTATTTTGTCGTGTTATCCTTCTTTTTTTTTTTTTTTTTTTTTTTTTTTTTGACAACTGGCCAGTACAGAGATCCAAACCCTTGACCTTGGTAGTGTTAGCATTTTTTTTATCCATTTTTCTTAATTTAGATTTTTATATTCAGCATTTGAGTCCTATTTATTTCTCCTCAAATACTTGGCTCACAATTAACCTACACCTTATTGGACATGAGCGTTTTCTGATGATCTTGTGGTCCACAAATAACTACTACATTTTACATCTAAAGTGGAGCCGTATTCAACCCATTTGTATTTTTTCTTGCTTTTATTTATTTTTTTAAACTTTTATTGTGAAATATCACACACATAAAAGTGCATTTAAAAATGCAAGGCTTAACAGATAATTATGGAGTAAACATCAAGTCAAAAAACAAAACAATGAGAAGCTGAGGACAGAACCCTCTGCCCAGAAGCAGGCAAGAAACAGAGCACACCCAGGGTCCTAGGCAGGAGCCTAGGGCAGCATCCCCCACCCAGACGCAGGCAAAGACCATTCTACTTGGGTGTCCCACCACAGCCACTGCCACAGCCATGGCTGCTGCAAAAGCAGCTCGACACCACAGCAGTAGGCACAGCCGCCATGTAGGCAGCCTGCCAGACACTCAACTGCATTGACCCAAGGAGAGTGACCAGCAGAGACCAGAGAAAGAAGAGGATGTTTCTGTCTTTAAAGCCCACTCCAGAGTAATAGAAGCAACTGCTCTACCATGCCCCTTCTTTATTTCTGATTTTAGTAATTTCTGTCTTCTCTCTTTTTTTCCTTGGTCAGTCTAGATAAAAGTTTGTACATTTTGTTGATCTTTTTAAAGAATCAACTTTTGGTGTAGTTGATTATCTCTATTTTTTTTAATTCCTTATTCCATATATTGCTGTTGTAATTTTTTTAATTTCCTACATATATTTACTTTTGGTTTAGTTTGCTCTTCTTTTTCTATTTTTTTAAGGTAGAAGTTTACATTACTGATTTGAGATTTTTCTCATTTTTAATATAGATGTTTACAAGTATAAATTTTCTTCCAAGCATTGCATGAACCCTCCATCCTATAAATTTTGATATGTTGCACTTTGATTTTTATCTCAAAGTACTCTCTAATTTCCCTGTGATTTTTCTTTTGCCCATTGTTTATTTAGGAAAGTATTGTTAATTTCCATGCATTTGTGAATTTTCTAAATTTTCTTTTATTTTGGTCAGAGAACATATTTTCTATGATCTTCATCTTTTTAAATGTATTAAGACTTTTTTGTGGCAAAAAAAAAAAAAAAGAAAAGAAATAGAAAAGAAACATTGCCAGCTCTCTAGATCCCTCTAGTGCTCTACTGGCCCCTTCCCACTCCCAAACCACTCCCTGCCCGTCAAGGTAATTCCTGTGCTGACACTTAGAGTACTGGAATTACTTCCTTACTCTCTTTACAGTATTACTGCCTAACTATACATTCCTAAGCTAAATTTTAATCTGCCTGCTTTGGAATATTATAAATATAAAATCATAGAGTAGATATTATTTTGTATCTGGCTTCTTTTGCCGAGTAATTTGTTTATGATATTCATCCATATTGCAAAAAGCAGTAGTTTATTTTCATTGTTATGTAATATTCCATTATATAAATAGTCCCAAATTTATATAAATATTCTACTGATGATGAACATTTGGGTTGTTTACAGTTTGTGGCTATTACAAATGATGCTATTACAGTTTTACATATGTTTCCTGTTGCATTGTATATGGGAGTAGAAATGCTGGGTAACACAGTATATGAGATACGTATATTTAATCAAATTTAAGTAGATAATGCCACAGTGGTTTTCAAAGAGATGTACCAATTTAAAATTCCCCAGTCATGTATTAAATTTTTCAGTGTTATGCATCTCTCTATTATATGATATTCTCTTATTTATTTTAGCCATTCTTCTGACCATTATACGTACTACGTGCTATCTCATTGTTGTTTTAATTTACATTGTCCTAATTTTTAGTGAGGTTTTAATAACCTTTTCCATATGTTTATGGGACATTTGTATTTTCTTTTTTGTAAAATGCCTGTGCAAGTCTTTTGCCCATTATTCTAAGAGGTTGTCAGCATTTTGTTTATTTATTGGTAGTTCTTTACATATTGTAGATAAGAGCTGTTTGAGTTATATGTGTTGCAAATACCTTCTCTCACTCTGTCCTTTCGTGATATCTTTTGACAAACAGGAATTCAGGAATTCTTCAGTTTTAACTTATCATTAAACTCCTTCATGGCTAATACTTTTGCTTTACTTTTTAAGAAATATTTTCCTAAACTAAGGTCATTAAGTCTCCTATATTACTTTCTAAAGGCCTTACTGGTTTGTCCTTCATATTCAGGTCTACATACATTTGGAATAGATTTTTGCTTTTGGTCTGAGGGATGAGATCAAGTTTCACTTTTTCCATAACAATTTTCAAGTATCCCAACATATTTTAATTGAAAAGACCATGATGTCACCAGTGCTTTGTAATGTCACTTCTTTCACAAACAAGTGGGTATGTTTAAGAATGTTTCTAGCATTTCTATTTTGTCTTATGTTTCTGTTTGCTCTTGTACAAAAACCATATTGTCTTAATTACTATAACTTTATAACTTGTCTTGATATCCCATTTTACACCTTGTATCCATTTTTCACCTTGTATCCATTTTTCTCCTTGTTTTTCCTCTTTAAGAGTGTCTTAACTATTCTTGGTCCTTTGCATTTCCATGCAAAATGAATAATGTGTTACTGGTTTCTATCACACACACACAAACTATTGAAGTTTTAATGAGATTTAAATCTGTAGACCAATTTGGAGAAAATTGACATCTTTATAATTTTAAGTCTTGCAATTCATAAACATGGTATGTCTCTCCATTTATTTAGATGTTGAATTTCTCTCAATAATATCGTACAGCTCTCCAAAAAAAAAAAAAAAAAAAAAAGATTAGCACATTTTTTACTCTATTGTAGATGGTATTTTTATTTCATTTTCTGTTTTCTGGTCTATAGATATGCAATTAATCTTTATATTGACTATATTCAGTAAACCTGCTACATTCTAATTAATTCTAACTTTTTAATCTATGTATTCTTTTAGATTTTCTATATATTATCTGTAGATTTGTTTCTTCCTTTTTAAATCTCATTTTTTTTTTTACTTGCTTCATTGACTTGGGACTACTACAAAGAAAAGGTGTTAGTAGGTGTTCTTATTGTGTTTCCATGTATAAAAGAAAAGCTTTTAATTTTAGCTATTAAATAACTATTAAAGTTAACAGTAACTATTAAAAAGCTTTTAACTTTAACTAAAACCATTAACTTTAACTTTTAGGATTTTTTATAAATATTCTTTTTTAGATTAGCAAACTATTCCTAGCTTTCTAAGGCCTTTTTATCTTTTTCTTTGTTTTTTTTTTTTCGGATTTGTAGAGATAATTACATGATTTTTTCTCCTTTAATCTGCTAATTAAATTAATGTGATCAATTACATTGGCTGATTTTAAAATGTTAAACCAGCTTTGCCTTCCCAGCATAAACTAAATTGTTGGTGATAGGTTATTCTTTTTACAAATTACTATTAAACAAAATTATACAAATATATTGTTCAGGCTTGTTGCATTTATGGTCATGAGATTGACCTTAATTACCGAGAGTGGCTTTATTGACCTTAATTACTGATAGTGAGACTAGCTGAATTACTCCTGGCTCACCTTTATTCCGAGGGAGCAGACCCTGGCTCACGGCCCTCCAGTTGTTCGCCTTAAGCACTATTCAACTTCTGAGCCACTTTCAGATCAGAAAATGCCCCTAGACAAAAGCAATGCCAGATGCTGGGATCACCGCTGTAGATATCGCTTTCACACATCTCTCTTAAGTAATTCTCCACCATCTTATTGGCACTTTGATGCTCTTAGAAAGCTTTACTTTTTACATTTTTTTCTAGGGCTTTTAGTTGTCTTCAGAAGGAAGGTTCATCCTAATTGTCTATTCCAAGATTACAGAATCATAAGCTTCTATTTTTTATGTAATATTTTAGTTATTCTATTTTAGTTATGTAATATTTCAAACTTACTAAAAGATATAAAGAATAATATAGTGAACACCTACATAATTTGAACCTTATTTAAGAAAGCAAACCTTAAGAGTAGTTGAAGTTTCCAAGATTTTCCTGTTCCCAATCTCCTCCTCCCCTTCCAAGATAATCATTATCAGGAATTTAATGTTTATTATTTCTTTTTTATTATGGTAAAATATGCATAACATGAAAGTAACTATTTTAAATATTTTTAAGTGCACAGGTCAGTGGCGTCAGGCACATTCACGTCGCTGTGCAGCCATCACCACCATATCCGTCTCCAGGACTTTTTCATCTTCCCAAACTGAAACTACACATTAAATAGTAACTCCCAATTCCCTTCTCCCCCCAAGCCCCTGGCAAACATCATTCTACTTTCTGTGCTATAAATTTGACTGCTCTAAGTACCTCAAATAAGTGAAATCACATAGTATGTGTTCATTTGTGTCTGGCTTATTTCACTCAGCATAATGTCCAGGTTTCATTCACTCTGTAGCGTGTGTCAGATCTTCCTTCCTTTTCGAGGCTCAGTAATTTTCCATTGTATGTACACATCACGTTATTTTAATCCATTTATCCACCAGTGGAAACATGGATTGCTTCCACCTTTTGTCTGTTGTGAATAATGCTTGACCGTGGCTGTACAAATATTCCTCTGATTTCAATTATTTTGGGTATATACCCAGAAGTGGAATGGCTGGATCATATGGTAACTCTACTTCTGATTTTTTAAGGAACTGATATATTTTCTGTAGTGACTACACCATTTTACATTCCTACCAGCAGTGCACAAGGGTTCCAATTTCTCCACATCCTCTTCAACACTTGTCAACACTTTTGATGATAGCCATCCTAATGGAGGTGAATTGGTGTCTCATTGTGGCTTCGATTTTCATTTTCTTAATGATTAATGATGTTCGGTGTCTTTTCATGTGTTTATTATCATTTTTATATCTTCTTTGAAGAAAAGTCTATTCAAGCCCTTTCCAATTTTTTAAGTGAGTTTCTTTGTGAGTGTTGCTGCTGTTGGCGAGTTGCAGGAGTTCTTTATATATCCTGGGTATCAATCCTTTGTCAAATCTATGATTCGCAGATATTTTCTCCTATTCCATAGTTTGCCTTTTCAATGTTGATAGTGTCTTTTGATACAGAAAAGTTTTTAGTTTTAATGAAGTCCAATTTGTCTATTTTTTCTTTTTTTGCCTGTGCTTTTGGTGCCATATCTAAGATATCATTGCCAAATCCAATGTCATGAAACATTTTCCCTATGTATTCTTCCAAGAGTTTTATAGTTTTACCTCGTCTGTTTAGGTCTTTCGTTCATTTTGAATTAATATTTATATGTGGTATAAGGTAAAGGTCCAACTTCACTCTTTCGTTTGTGAATATCCAGTTTTACCAATACCATTTTTTGAAAAGACTGCCCTTCCTCTATTCAATGGTATGGGCACAGTTGTAAAAAATCATTTGGCTGTATATGTAAGGGTTTATTTCTGGGTTCTCTATTCTATTCCATTGTCCTGTATCTCTCTTTATGCTAATACCACCTGTTTTTATTACTGTAGCTTTGTAGTAAGTTTTGAAATCAAGAAATGTGAGACCTCCAGATTTGTTCTTTTATCAAGATTGTCTTGGTTATTCATGGTCCTTTTGGATTCCATATTAATTTTAGGATGGGTTTTTCTACTTCTGCAAAAAAACTTCATTGGAGCTTTGATAGGGATTTCATTGAATCTGTAGGTCACTTTGAGTACTATCAAAATGTTAACAATAGGGCCGAACCCGTGGCTCACTCGGGAGAGTGCGGCGCTGGGAGTGCAGCAGCACTGGGAGTGCTGAGGCCGCAGGTTCGGATCCTATATAGGGATGGCCGGTGCGCTCACTGGCTGAGCGCAGTGTGGGCAACACCAAGCCAAGGGTTCCAATCCCCGTACTGGTCACAAAAAAAAAAAAAAAAAAAAAAAATGTTAACAATATTGTCTATCAGTCCTGTGAACACAAAATGCCTTTCCATTTATTTGGGTCCTCTTTAATTTCTTCAGAAACATTTTATAGTTTTTTGTTTTGTTTTGTTTTGTTCTGGTTTTTTGGTGGCTAGCCAGTATGGGGATTGTTTTCTTAATTTCTAATGTTTATCATTTTCATACATATCTTTATGCCTTTACTATACTCATATTTGGATATACATGTATGTATCCTTAAGAAATATATAGAATTTTAAGAGTCTGTCTCTCGTGCTCTCTGCTCTCTCTGCTTCTACCATCTTGCAACATGAGACCCCTGGGTCACTGTCACCACCACCAGATGGACTTTGGACTTCTCAGCCTCAGAAACTATGCCTAGAGAGAAGTGGCTGGTTGGCCCAGGAGCAGAGAAGGAGCTGGAAGTGGAGTTTGGGTTGAGGAAGAACTGAAGTGGCTTTTCCCAGGCTCAACCCCTATTCAGCCTTCTTCATCACTAAGCATCCTCAACCCAGAAGATGGTCCTCACCAGATGTGTACCCTAGACTGTGGACTTCCCACCCTCCAAAACTACCCTGGCATTACTGTAAAGCCACCACCAAAAAAGACCCTCACCAGATGTGTTCCATGGACTTTGGACTTCCCAGCCTCTGAAACTAGCAGAAGTTTTTTTGACTTCCGGTCAAGATGGTGGAATAGACGGTCCCCAGCATCACTCTCTCCCACAGATCAACCAATTTACAACTATAAAAACATAACAACAAGTGCGTACAGAACAGGTAGAGGTCCAGCACGGGAGGCAAAAGCTCCACAGAGACCACATGACCTGCAGGGCCACCATCGCACAATCCAGCAGATAGGCTTCACTGCTGCCACCCGGCTCCACTCCCAGCCCAGCCCAGGGTGCACAGAGTAGGGTGACATCTGGCAGAAGAGGCGGGAGCTCCACGGGGACCACACCACCGCCACGTGATCCAAGAGCCCAGCCCAGTGTGCGCGGAGCAGAGAGACGTCCAGCGCAGGAGGCAGAAGCTCCACAGAGACCACACCGCCACCACGCGATCCAGCAGCCCAGCCCAGTGCGTATGGAGCAGAGAGACATCCAGCAGGGGAGGTGGAAGCGCGGCACAGACAACACACCCTGCAGTACCACCCCATGACCCAGCAGCCGGGCCGAGTCCAAGCTGACCAGAGAAATGGCTCCCTGGAGAGGCCCAAGACCCGAGGCAACCACACATGCAAGGCACTAGTGGCCAACTGAGTAGTCACTGAGGTAGCCATACCAAATTGGCAACCCCAGCAACATCTTAGTCAGACAATAGTGTCAAACCTGTGGACTGTGAAACCCCCTGCCACAATGAATAAATATCAAAGCAAAGATACCAGAAATATGAAAAATCAAGAAAGTACACCACCAAAGGGTAATAACTCTCAAGCTCTAGATCCTATAAAACAAGAAGCCCTTGAAATGTCTGACAAGGAATTTCGAGTGATAATTCTAAGGAAACTGAATGAGATACAAGAACTCAGCTAGACAACATGATGAAGTGAGGAAAAGTATACAGGACCTAAAAGAAGAAATTTACAAGGAAATCAATGCCCTGAAAAAAAATGTAGCAGAGCTTACTGAACTGAAGAATTCATTCAGCGAAATAAAAAACACAACAGAGAGTTTAACCAGCAGGCTTGTGAAAGTTGAAGAGAGAACCTCTGAACTTGAGATAAGCTGTTTGAAATAACACAGACAGACAAAAAAAAAGAAAAAAGAATCAAAGGCATTGAAGAAAATCTGAGAGAGATATCAGACAACCTTAAGCGCTCAAATATCCTAGTCATGGGTATTCCAGAAGGGGAGGAAAAAGGAAATTGCATTGAAAACATATTCAACAAAATAGTGGCCAAAAACTTCCCAGGTATAGGAAAAATCACAGATCTTCAGATCCAGGAAGCTCAAAGATCCCCAAATGTATTCAACCCAAAAAGGTCTTCTCCAAGACATGTTATAGTCAAGCTGGCAAAACTCAGAGACAAAGAGAGAATCTTAAAAGCTGCAAGAGAGAAGCGTCAAATCACCTATAAGGGAGCCCCAATCAGACTAACATCAGACTTTTCATCACAAACCCTAAAAGCCAGAAAGGAATGGGATGATATATTCAAAATATTAAAAGACAGAGATTGCCAGCCAAGAATACTGTCCCCGGCAAGGCTATCCTTCCGAAATGAAGGGCAAATAGTATATTTCTCAGACAAACAAAAACTGCAGGAGTTCACCACCACACAACCGCGCTTACAAGAAATTCTCAAGGGAGTACTGGGTTTGGTTCCTGAAAAATAACTACCACTGCCATAAAAACCCAAGAAAAATCAAAACCCACTAGTATAATAAAAATGGCATTCATGAAGAGAAAACAAACGAACGAAAAGGCTATCTACAACCTAAGGAACCAACAAATATGGAAAACAAACAATAAATCAGAAAGAAAGGAACAAAAGACACCTAAGACAACCAAACAATAATCAATAAAATGCTAGGAATAAATCAACACTTTTCAATAACAACTCTTAATGTAAAAGGCTTAAATTCCCCAATCAAAAGACACAGACTGGCTGACTGGATTAAAAAAGAGGGCCCAACTATATGCTGCCTTCAAGAGACCCACCTCACCCATAAAGACTCACATAGACTAAGAGTGAAAGGATGGAAAAAGATTTACCATGCAAACAGAAAGGAAAAATGAGCTGGAATAGCTATTCGTATATCTGATAATATAGACTTTAAACTAAAAACCATAAAAAGAGACAATGAGGGACACTACATAATGATAAAAGGATTGATCCATCAAGAAGACATACCAGTCATAAATATATACACACCCAATGTTGGAGCAGCCAAATTTATAAAACAAACTATTAGACCTAAAGAAGGAAATAGACACTAATACCATAATAGCAGGGGACCTGAACACCCCCCTGTCAATATTAGACAGATCATCTAGGCAAAGAATCAGCAGAGAAACACAAGATTTAAACAACATATTAGACCAATTGGACCTGGCAGATATCTACAGAACATTCCATCCAACATCCTCAGAATACTCATTCTTCTCATCAGCACATGGATCATTCTCCAGGATAGATCACATATTAGGTCACAAGTCAAGTCTCAATAAATTCCAAAAAATTGGAATTATCCCATGTATTTTCTCAGACCACAGTGGGTTAAAATTAGAAATCAATAACAAATGAAATTCTGGAAACTATACAAACACATGGAAATTAAACAGCATTCTACTTAATGACATATGGGTCCAAGAAGAAATCAAGCAGGATATCAAAAATTTATTGAAACTAATGAAAATAATGATACATCATACCAAAACCTGTGGGATACTGCAAAAGCAGTCTTGAGGGGGAAATTTACCGCATTAAACGCTCACTTCAGAAGAATGGAAAGATGGCAAGTGAACAACCTAACACTTCACCTTAAAGAACTAGAAAAACAAGAACAATCCAAACCTAAAGTTAGCAGATGGAAAGAAATCATTAAGATCAGAGCAGAACTTAATGAAATTGAAACCCAAAAAACAATCCAAAAGATCAATGAATCAAAAAGTTGGTTTTCTTGAAAAGATAAAATTGACAAACCATTAGCATGGCTAACAAAAAAAAGAAAAGAGAAGATTCAAATAACAAAAATTAGAAATGAAAAAGGTGATATTACAACTGATTCATCTGAAATAGAAGGAATCATTCGAAACTGCTATAAACAACTATACGCCAACAAATTTGAAAATCTGGAGGAAATGGATAAATTTCTGGACACACACAAGCTCCCAAAACTGAGCCATGAAGACGTAGAAAATCTGAACTCACCAATAAAAATAAAGGAGATTGAAGCTGTTATCAGAAGGCTCCCAACAAAGGAGGTCCTGGCCTAGGATCAGATGGATTCACAGCAGAATTTTACCAAACATTCAAAGAGGAATTAACACCAATTCTTTACAAACTATTCCAAAAGATTGAAACAGATGCAAATCTCCCAAACTCATTCTATGAAGCAAACATCATCCTGATACCAAAACCAGGTAAAGACACAATTAAAAAAGAAAACTACAGGCCAATATCCTTGATAAATATAGATGCAAAAATCCTCCAGTAAAATACTACCTAACAGAATACAGCAACACATACATAAAATTATTCACCACAATCAAGTGGGATTCATCCCAGGGATTCAAGGTTGGTTCAACATTCGCAAATCAATAAATGTGATACACCATATTAATAGAATCAAACACAAGGACCATATGGTCATCTCTATAGATGCTGAAAAAGCATTTGATAAAATTCAACATTCATTCATGACAAAGACCCTCTATAAGTTAGGTATAGAGGGAAAGTATCTCAACATTATTAAAGCCATATATGATAAACCCAGTGCCAATATCATCCTGAATGTGGAAAAGCTGAAAGCTTTTCCTTTAAGAAAAGGAACTAGACAAGGATGCACACTCTCACCACTCCTATTCAACATAGTGTTGGAAGTACTAGGCAGAGCAATCAGAGAAGAGAAGGAAATAAAGGGCATCCAGATTGGAAAAGATGAAGTCAAACTGTCCCTGTTTGCAGATGACATGATCCTATATATCGAACAGCCTAAAACCTCTACAAAAAAACTGCTGGAATTGATAAATGATTTCAGCACAGTAGCAGGATACAAAATCAACACACAAAAATCAGTAGCATTTCTTTTCTCCAATAGTGAACATGCAGAACGAGAAATCAAGAAAGCCTGCCCATTTACAATAGCCACCAAAAAAATAAAATACTTAGGAATTGAGTTAACCAAGGAGGTGAAAAATCTCTATAATGAGAACTACAAACCACTGCTGAGAGAAATTAGAGAGGATACAAGAAGATGGAAAGATATCCCATGCTCTTGAATTGGAAGAATGAACATTGTGAAAATGTCCATACTACCCAAAGTGATATACAAATTCAGTGCAATCCTCATCACAATTCCAATGACATTTTTCTCAGAAATGGAAAGAACTATCCAGACATTTATATGGAATAAAAAAAGACCATGCATAGCCAAAGCAACACTGAGCAAAAAAATAAAGCTGGAGGCATAACACTACCTGACTTTAAACTATACTACAAAGCTATAATAACCAAAACAGTATGGTACTGGCATAAAAACAGACACACTGGTCAATGGAATAGAATAGAGAATCCAGAAATCAACCCACACAGCTACAGCCATCTGATCTTTGACAAAGGCATCAAGCCTACTATACACTGGGGAAGAGACTGCCTCTTCAGCAAATGGTGCTGGGAGAACTGGATATCAATATGCAGGAGAATACACTAAAGTAAACTCTTAAATTAAAGAATTAAATATACACCCTGAAACAATAAAACTTCCTAAAGAAAACATAGGAGAAACACTTCAGGAAGTAGGACTGGACACAGACTTCATGAATATGATCCCCAAAGCATGGGCAACCAAAGGAAAAATAAACAAATGGGATTATATCAAACTAAAAAGCTTCTGCACAACAAAAGAACAATTAACAGAGTTAAAAGACAACCAACAGAGTGGGAGAAAATATTTGCAAAATATACATCTGACAAAGGATTAATATCCAGAATATACAAGGAACTCAAACAACTTTACAAGAAAAACAAAAGCAACCCAATTAAAAAATGGGCAAAAACCTAAATAGGCATTTCTCTAAGGAAGATATACGAATGGCCAACAGACATATGAAAAAATGCTCAACATCACTCAGCATTCAGAAAATGCAAATCAAAACCACACTGAGTTACCATCTCACCCCAGTTAGGATGGCTAAAATCCAAAAGACTCTGAATGATAAATGCTGGCGAGGTTGCAGAGGAAAAGGAACTCTCATACACTGTTGGTGGGACTGTAAAATGGTGGAGCCTCTATGGAAAATGGTATGGAGGTTCCTCAAATAATTGCAGATAGATCTACCATATGACCCAGCTATCCCACTGCTGGGAATATACCCAGAGGAATGGAAATCATCAAGTCAAATGTATACCTATTCCCCAGTGTTCATCGCAGCACTCTTTACAATAGCCAAGAGTTGGAACCAGCGCAAATGTCCATCATCAGATGAGTGAATACAGAAAATGTGGTACATCTACACAATGGAATACTACTCAGCTATAAAAAAGAATGAAATACTGCCGTTTGCAACGACATGGATGGACCTAGAGAGAATTATATTAAGTGAAACAAGTCAGGCACAGAAAGAGAAATATCACATGTTCTCACTTATTGGTGGGAGCTAAAAATAGATAAATAAATACACACACACACACAAAAAAAAAAAAAAATGGGGGGGAGTAGGCATAACAATTGCAATTCCTTATAGTTGATACAACAAGCAAACAGAAAGGACATTGATACGACAATTCCTTATAGTTGATACGACAAGCAAACAGAGGGAGGGGGGAGAGGGAGGAGGGAGGGAGGTTTCAGTAATGGGCCACAATAATCAACCACATTGTATATCGACAAAATAAAGTAAAATAAAAAATAAATGTCCAATAGTAAAAAAAAAAAAGAAAGAAAGAAAGAAAGAAAATTCATTTTCTTTTTGCTAATGGCAACAGACGTTGTCTGCCAGCAGAGCAACACAAGAAAAATGTCATGCCTCAGTTACCATGACTGTGGGTCACTATGATGTCAGTTACCCTTTGTGCACGATGACCTAGTGATTAAACTGCTAATATTTTATTAGCGAGCGGTTTCGCCTTATGATCAGAGAAGCTTTCAGGAATATTATGTTAAACTCAAAGCCAGATGTCATTCATAAATCTCTGTTTTATTAAAATATATTTATCTCTGAGTTAGGCCTGGCTTCATAACACATTTCTCTCCTGCTTAATAATATAGGATTCCTTGTGTCAAATCCTGATTTCAGTGATGGAAATCCCACAGACAGACTCAAAACTACAATGTAAGAGAAAGTAGCATAATAGAAAGTGTATCCTATCCCCCAGCTATGGAAATATGATTTAACTGCTTAATGTACGAGAATGACTAGCATTAAATTCAGTCTGAGTTCCAACAAAAAAAAAGAAATATATAGAATTTTTCTGCAAGGTTTTCAAATTCATATAAGGGTACTTCAAAAATTTCATAGAAAAATATAATTAAAAGATAATACAAATCTGTTTATGAACTTTTTGAAGACCCCTCATATAAATGGTATTTTTACTGTTTGCAAAATGGTATTTTTACTTGTTTACTGCAAGTTTATTTTACTGTTCAATATTATACTTATAAGATTCATTCATGTTTATTCAATAAGCTCTAATTCATTTATTTTAGGTGTTTGTGTGAATTTACTAAAATCTATACATGAGATCTAACGTTGCTGGTCATTTAGGTTGTTTCCAATGTTTTGTTATTACAAACAAGGGCGGTATAAATATTTTTGTACGGTCTTCTGCACGTGTGTTAAAGATTCTCTGAAGCATATACTAAGAAGAAGAATTAATTTCTGTGTCATAAAGTATAAGCATCTCCAACTTGTTAGACATGGATAAATCAGTTCTACTATCTCACCATCCAAATACTAGATTACAAGAGTTCCTATTGATCAACATCATTATCAATCTAATACTGTGAGACTTTTAAAAATTTTGCCAGTGAGTGAAAATGGTACTTTACATGTTTTGTTTTGTGTTTCTCCAGTTATTAATCAGTTTAAACATCTTTGGTGTCATTATTGACATTGTCATTAACCCTATGGTTACATTTCCTTAAAGGACATATAA
The DNA here is from genome assembly GCF_027409185.1 of Cynocephalus volans. Classification (NCBI taxonomy): domain Eukaryota; kingdom Metazoa; phylum Chordata; class Mammalia; order Dermoptera; family Cynocephalidae; genus Cynocephalus; species Cynocephalus volans. The sequence goes on along the minus strand of NC_084460.1, from coordinate 97,658,522 downwards.
AATTGTTCTTAACCTTTTTTAAATTCATAAAAATGGCATTTTTTACTATTTATATACTCCTACAATTTGCATTTTCATATCTTTTGCTCATTTGGGTTTTCTGAATTATTTATTTTTTTGATTTATTGAAGAATTTTAGATCTTATCCTAGTCAGGGGTTATGGTGTCTTTTGATGAACTAAAGATTAAATTTTAATGTCATTTCATACTTTTAATGGCTTGTAGTTTTGTGTCTTGTTCAAGAAATCCGTCCTTACTCTAGTACATCAAGATATTTATTTATTCTTTTTCTTGTCTTACTGTCTGGCTAGGACCACAACTCAATGTCAAATAAAGGAAGTGACAGCAGTCACCCATGTTCCAGAGTTCAAAGGATTTTTAAAGTTTCACCATTGAGTACAATGTTTACTGTAGGTTTTGTTCTATTTTTATTATGCTTGATGTTTTGGCTTTGTTGATCCTTTCTATCGTATCTTTGTTTTTTCTTATTTCATTATTTTCTGCTCTTATATTTATTATTTCCTTTATTTCACTTTCTGGGAACTTAATTCTGTTACTGTTTAATTTCCATCATAGAATTCTGAGCTCATTAATTTTCAATTTTTCCCCCTCCTTTAAAACAAAATTCTCTCCAAAAGTGATTTTTGTTGCATACCACAAATTTAAAAGAAAATATTTTCATTATATTTTGTCTTAAAAAATTTTCTAAACTCAAATATAAAACCTCCTTTGAGTCATGGTTTACTTAGATATGGAGTTTTTAATATCTGAATGTATGAAAGTGTTTAACTATCTTTGTTACTGAATTTTAACCTAATTTTATCGTGTTTAAAAACCTAATCTAAATTATAATAATTTCTGAAATTATCAAGTCTTGGTTTACACCCTAATATATGGTCATTAATACTCCATTAACTTTCATTAATACTCCATTTATATTTGAGAAGAATATATTTTTCCCATCGTTGTACACAGGGTTTTTTATGTGTCCATTAGATCAAGCTTGAAAGTTGCTCTTATCTTTTAGATGCCACTAATTTTTTATCTGCTTGACACCAGTATACAGAAAAAAGATGTTAGAATAATCCACAATGGTGTTGGATTTATCAATGTATTCTTATAATTTTGTCAGTTTTACTTATGTTTCATCATAAAAGTGTCTACACCTTTAAGATGTTTAACAATCCCTTATGAACTATATGTTATCATTACGCAGTTACATTATTTGACCTAATAATGTTTTTTATATTAAAATATGTTTTGTCTGATATGAATATAAAGACACTAGTTTTATTCTTATTAGTATTTTTCTGGTATTTATTTCCACATCTTTTTACTTTCAACATCTGTGCCTTTATGCTTAAATATTCTCTTAAAAATAACACATACCTGACTTTTATTTACTTATTTATTTTGTCAATCTCTTTCTTTCCACAAGTAAGCTTATTTTAATTCCTGAGCTGCTTGAGTTTTTTTTTTTTTTTTTTAACCAAAGTATGAATTCCTGAAACGTGGCAATCTATTTTGTTCATTAATATATCCCATTGTCTTAAATAGTGCCTGGCATATAGTAAGTGCTAAACAGATCTTTATTGATTTTGTTAATTTCTACCTTATTATTCCATGGGCATTTTTCTTCCCTAATCTTGTCTTCCTTTATATTCAATTTTTTTTCTTTATTTTTCACCTCTACAAGTTTGAAAACCATAAATTACATTTCTACTTAATCTGTATTACTATTTATATTTTTATATACATAGATATCCTAACAGAATTAAAATCTAATGCTTATCTTTTCCAAACAAGATAAGAGTCTTAGAATGCTTTACCTAAGATTACCCCCTAATATTATAGATCCATATTTTTATTTCAACTTGATATTTTCCCTGACTCTCCAAATTAGTTATAATGGTCATAATTTTTACATAGTCAACATTTATTTATATTTTTTATATACATATGTCTATCAATTTCCTCTCACATTTCAGTCCTTCTGGATTTTATTTCCTTGTTTGTAAAGTACATCCTTTGGATATTCCTGAAGTAAGGGTCTGTTGGAAATAAACTCTTCACTTCTAATTGTCCAAAATGTCTCTAATTCACCCTAGTTCTTGGGTAACAGTTCAATAGGGTATAAAATTCTGAGCTGAAAAATTACTACTTTGAAAATATTATTTCGGTGTCTTCTGACTTGTATCATTGCTGTTGAGAAGTCAGCTTTCTTTTTTTTTGTAGATAATCTTTTATCTGTGGTGTTTTTAAGATTATGTGTTATTTGACATTCTACAGTTTAACTAAGATGTGTCTAGGTGTAAATTTTTTTCTTCACCTGCTTAGTCACTGTGTCCATAATTTATGGAATTAAATATTAAGTATTCTTTATGAATACTCTGGTCCCTGATTCTCTCTATTCTCTAGTTTTAGACTTTTCACTGGAGATTTTTTACCTCTACTCATTCTATCTTCCACATCACTGAAGCTGCTTATTACATTTTCCATGTCTTTGTCTCTCTGTGCTGAACTGTGAAATTTTCTCAAATCTGCGTTTTCATCCTTACTTTAGTTCTGTCTGGATTGCTCTTTAATATATGTATCAAAACTTTCATTTCAATAATTATGTTTTTTTCACTCTTAGAAGTTCTATTTAGATCTTTTTCAAAGCTATCTTTTTTGGATCTTGTTTCCTTCTCATTGTTTTTATTATATTTTAGTATTTTAAATGCACATTTTATGTTCTGTATCTAACAGTGCTATTTCTTAAGATCTTGGAAAGCTAATCTGCTATTTGGTGTTTTGCCATCTCTGAGGTGTTTTCTCTGACACCAACCAATTCTCCCCCTCTCCAAAGCCAACGGGGTGTCCAACAATCTAATTAACTTCTGATACTACTACCTGGAGTTAGTGTCAGATCCTGCAAGTTAAAGGGTTAAGTCCCACAAGACTGCACTCACTTCAGACACCAGTCGCAAGTCCTGTGGGAGCCAATGTACTTCTGATTAACCAACTGTAAATCAGAAGTTTTCCACAACCCCCTCTTCAGGGTCAATAATTTGCTAGAATGGCTCACTGAATGCAGGTAAAGACTTTACTTATGTTTACTGGTTTATTATAAAAAATACAACTCAGGAACAGCCAAATGGAAGAGATGCATAGGGCAAGGTATCCAAGGGGCAGGGGGAGCACAGAGCTTCCTCTGACACCTCTGTTAGGTGTTTAACAATTCAATTCAATTATGACACTAACTACCTGGAATTAGCACAGATCCTACAGATTAAGGGCTCAGTCTCATAAGCCTGCCTCCCACTTCAGATACCAGTCACAAGTCCCAGGCCTCCCATACTTCTATAATTCAGGGTGTAGCATTAGGGCTAGGGTCTGAAGCTCACAGACCCCTCAAGCCCATTCACAAACCCTTCACATGCAGGTCTATGAGCTAGGTAAAGGCAAAAAGGTCCTTGGAGCCTTGGTTGAAGAAGGAATAGTCTTTATTCAGCACACACACATCTAGGAATTAAACAGTCCACAGGAGAAACTCAGAAACTCAACTGCTACTGGCAAAGTCCAAAGAAAAACTGAAACTGAGCAGCTGCCAGCAGAGTAAACACCCTCTGTTGTTAGACAGGAGCTCTCTGCTGGCCAGCCTGCTTCACAAACTGAAGAACACACAATAGCAGTTAACTAGAAAGATACATGGGTGCACATGCACATTAACTCCACCCACACAACTTGTTTACAAGAAATGTGCTGCTGGACCCCCCCAGTCAGACCTGAGCTGAGGGAGCCTGACTAACTCTATTTTCCCCACACAGGGGTTTCCATGACCTTCTCTTTAGGTTTGATAATTTGCCAAAAGAACTATCAGGACTCAGGAAAGTGCTTTACTTACTATTACAGTACCAGTTTATTATAAAGGACACAGTTTAAGAACAGCCAGATAGAAGAGAAGCACAGGGCAAGGTATGGTGGGGGGGGGGGGCGTGGAGAGCTTCCACACCTCTCTGAGCATGCCACCCTCTCAGGACCTTGATGTGTTCACCAAACTGGGAGCTCTCTAAACTCTGTTGTTCAGGGGGTTTCATGGAGGTTCATTACTTAGGCATAATTGATTAAATCATTGGCTATTGGTGATTAACCTGATCTTCAGCTCCTCTCTCCTCCCCAAAGGTTGAGGGGTGGGGGATAGAAAGTTCCAATCTTCTAATTAAGGCTTGGTTTTTCTAGTGACCATCCCCCATCCTGAAGCTAGCTAGGGGTCTACCAAGAATTGTCTCACGTGAACAAAGGACACTCCTATTATCCTTATTACTCAGGAAATTCCAAGTTTATTAGGAGTTTTGTGCCAGGAACCATGAACAAAGACCAAATATCTTTCTGTGATATCACACCACCTCTCACTCATTGTAGATTGTGTCTTCGTGTGTTTTTTACTCTTGGGTGTAAGCCATTATTCAGGGGAGCTTTATCTGTGAGAATTCTGTGCTGTCTGGGTTGATTCCGCATCCTTTTGCTTTCCCCAGATACCATAAAGTGCTAGCAATCAGAAATCCTTTATTTCTAGACTTAAAATGTCCTAGACCACCCAGGTAGTGTAAATGCAAATCTTATTCCACGTGCCTATAGTTAAAATTACCATAAGGTTAGGGAGAAATTGCTACAGAGCCACACAAAAAATGTTTACATTGTGTAATGATAAAATAAAAAAGTTTTAAACAGAGGGAAAAAAAATAAAACAAAATAATTCAAATGACAAAAATAAATAAATAAATAAAAATTCCCGGAAGGGAAAAAAAGTCTACTACAGGCCCTAGACAAATCAGACAAGTTTACTCTTCTCCCTATGTCAATTGTTAAATTGGGTTATCTCCTTCATTCCACTGGTTCCTCAATCTCTTTCATTTAAGAATGTATCATGCTATATCATGATTGACTGTTTACTTGTACACTGCATGTGCCAAATGGTAAGCAACATCATTGCATTCATTATTTACCTTTTTATCCTAATACCTGACACGTATTTGTAGACACATATTTATAGGAAAGACTATAAATATTTGTCAAATAAATTAGGTAATCAGTTCTTCATCTGTTATATATCTTATTAAGCTTATTTCTAATATTTCCATAATTTTGTTGTCATTATGGATCAAACCATTGTTTTCATTATACTGCATATTTTATTATAACTACATATTTTGTTTTACTTTTTAGATCTTACATGTTTATATTGAACTTTATATATAAGTATATATTTTATACTTTACTGAAGTAGTCTTTATTAGCAGATTTTCAGTTTATCCTGTTTGGTTTTCTACATAAACAACCATCTCTTCTTAAGTAATGATAATTTGGTCTCTTCACTTCCAATATTTATATCCCTCATTTTTACTTCAGGCCTTATTAGTTTGGCCTGAACTTCCAAAGCTATAGAGAATAATAAGAGAGGCCAAAGACAGTTATTTTATTTCTGAGTTTAACAAAAAATAAAACACATTAAAAGTAGTTTTATCACGACCAAACTGACTACTAATAGTGAATAGTGGATAGTAGTATCTAATACTTAATAATCAAGATATCTCTTCATTTAGACTTTCATATTTAAGCAGCATCTTGTCAAGTCCTAAATCAAAACCTTGATGATTTTCAAAATTTATATGTTACTACAGAAAATTCCTGAGTAATTACCATGAGATCATTTGCTTGTGAATCATGATCATTCATGAGCAATAATAATTTTGTACATGATAATCATGATAATTAATTGTTTTTGAATTATCTGCAATAATTGAGCTTATTAAATAAAAAATTGTAGTACTCCTAAACTGGTTTCAACAGAAAGTATCAAAGAAAGTCTTTGGTCTCAGGAAAAGAAATCACTGTGCTTCTCTGAGGTGGTAGGATTTTCTTTAATTGTAGGAACATTGTGAATGATATACGAGGGGTTGTCAAAAAGTTCATGGAAAGATTCATGTTATCTTTCAATTTCATTTTTCCATGAACTTTTTCAAGTTCCCTTGTATTTGGCCCTTTTTACTGCTAACAAGTCTACAGGAGCTTATAAAATATATTTTGTCTTCTAATCTCACTTAGACTTCAACATCTGTCTCTTATTTTTTCTTTTGATCTATTTGCCTCAAACACTATTTTACACTTTATCTTATCTTGTACGTATTTATGAAAGGCAAGTCATTACACTTCCAGAACAAAGTGGAATCTAAACAAACCAATAAATAGGTTACCAATGTGGATAGTAAGGAAAATTAAGGCTTTGAGATTATATAAGACTTTCACTATGCATTCTTAAATTAACTACCCAAGAGTCACTTTCTGTGAGATGTAGAATGTAACCAAAAGTGGAACAATAATAAATATGATATAGATCAAGAAAAATCATGTTAAAATGTATTATTTTTCATTATCCTGTTATAAATTTAAGTCTGGTTATTAATAATAATATCATAATAATGGCATCACGAAGATATATTTAGTTTTGCTACCTTTGTGGTAGCTATAAAAATTAATAATTACCAATTGTCAAACTTATTTTTCTTAAATAAGGAAAATAATCTTCCCAGAAATTCAACTTGAAGGGTTTATGACTGTCTTACATCTCAACTATAATATTTTAATGATCCCATATTACTTGTAGATATGTTAAACTAACTACTCGCTAAATCCCTGAATCAGAAATCTTTGGGGGTAGGACAAGGCACAGAACACGTTAATTTACACAACTGAAAGCTCTACCAGGGGGACCATCTTTAAGTACCACTCAGTGCAACAACTCAGTATCTCTTACTGCTTGATTTCTATAGTCAACCTTATTCTTAGGTTATACCTAGAGTTCCACTATCTGTACCAGGTTTCAAGTTCTAGGTTCTTGAATGTAATAGCAAAAGGCTCAAATGTCATTACAGATCTCAAATTACACTGTCCTAAGGAACAGTGAGTGCCTTCTCCACACAATTCCTGGAGCTCACTCTTTTACATTGGCCCAAATTGCATCATTCTTATGATGGAACCAATAACTGGGGTCAAGGGAATGTCACTGATTGATTGACTTAAGTCAATGGGGGCTCACTTTTAGGACAGGAGGGGATTGAGAGAATTTCCCAAGTGAAAAAATGAGGAGGGAGGAGAAAAATGCATACCAGGTTGCCAACTAACCGATGACCTGTGCAATAAGACAGCAGTTTATTGGAATTATAGCAATATTGTATTATTTCACTGATAGCGAGTCTAATAAATATTAAGGGGAATAGCAGTATCTTTAATGTTTGTATTATCTCAAATCTACTGTGGTTAGGGTGGAATTAAGGCACTGTAATGAATAAATCCCAGAATAAAGATCCAATATAGCTGATTACGTGTAAAACTTTAGAATCAATAAGAATTCCAAAGAAATAGAAATGAACCATGTGTAAAAACCCTGTGAGATTGTTTGTCTTTCTAAATACTTATACGAGTTATGAGAGGAAACTTAAATATACCAAAATTAGTCTTGGTGAAGTAGACCAGCAGCCCAAAGTGAAAATTAGGATTCTTAGAAATGGAAACCAATTTTTTTCCACTTGCATCTATTACTCTGAAATTATAATAAAGGTCAAAGGGAAAATGTAATTTATTGTACAAAGATTCATTATATACACAGCTTTCTCACACATCAAATGCAAAAGCCAAAATATGCTACCTATGTTTTTAAAAATAGAAACCATTATATTATTTATGTGGAGCAATAATGATAACTAAGCTGCAAAGTTGCTGCCTTTTGCTATTTTCTTGCTGATGTGAATCTGTGAATAACTTCCAAGATAGAAGTATTGGCATTAAAAAGAGTACAGGATAAAACTCAGAAAATGATTGAGAAAGAAGTAATGACAAAGTGCTGGCATTATGAAGGTACTGAAGCTAAACTCTGAAACTGATCAGTAAAAAGAAGCCATATTAAACTTACATGGTCCCATCTCACACTGAACAATTGGGACCTTTAGAAATGAGATTTTGCTCTAACGCAAAATGTCAGAACATTTTGTTATGGACAAAGGGCAGGGAAATGACACAGACACCAGAAAGTAGAGAAGGAAATGAAACTTACAGAAAGCTAGTGATAGAACACTAACAAATTTGCATACTTCCAAAAGAATTTTAAAATCTGTGTGATTTTTCTTTTCCAAAATTTGCTTTGAAATGTTTATTCACAGTCTTTGGGCTGTGGTTATGATGAGGTGTCCAACAGATAATACAGATGATAACGGTGTCTATATTTCATGCTTTACTTCCAGAGAGGTCAATTATTTATTTTACAGATATTTAACTTCATAACAAATACAGCTATCCTTCACATATATAGATGAGTCTGTGCATCTATAATCAATATTTCATAGTTTTTGCAGATGCCTTTCTGGTGCTGTCAATGGTGTCACCAAGCCAGACTGTCCCTGTTAATCCAATCTTCTTTTGTTACTAGGAGTTCATATTCCCCAGAGAATAAACTGTAGCACAGGTATGACCTGACTATGCAAATAATTTTTCCATCCAGGCAAATTTGTTCTGTTCATTTAAGCATATATTCCACTGAGTTATCAGTACAAATTATTTCACTTCACTCACCCTTCATAAGATGAACAGAACCCATTTAGGGTTTAAGGAAAATAAAGAACAAAGACTAATTTTTCCCTAAGTTTAGTGACAGGAAATAAATCATATCTCAGAAGCTCTGGACATTTTATTAGTTCTGACTTTTTGCAATTCTATTGTCATTTGGACCACTAAATATTTGGAATTTGGAAAAGTTTATTTTTAGAATCAACTTAAGTATTAGTTGAGCATCCACTACGTGTTTAGGGCATAAACATAACAGGAAGATGTAATTTTCAAGAAGATTAAAATTTGTCAGGAAGATAAGACATGCCCCCATGAAACAGGAGATTCACTCTGGAGTGAATAGTACAGATGTCCACAGATAGACAAACACCTTTACTATTCTTTCATCTTTAAGAGTTTGAAGGGCAGATATTGAAATATTGAGGTAATCGTTAATGGGCAAGGTGAGACTTAAATTAGGCGCTTCTGGGAAGATAGGGATCAACAGAATAAAGGAATAATCTGGAGAACAGGTGGGTATTTCCGCATGGAAAATCACAAACAAAAGTTGAAAGGCAGGATAGCACAGGCTAGTACAACTTATTTGTAGTGGATTGAATTATGTCCCCCCAAACTCAGTGACACTTGAATTGTGTCCCCCAAGTTTTATATATTGGAAACTTGGCCCCCACTGTGACTGTTGAGAGGATGGAAATCCTATTATGGCAATTGAAAGGTGGGGCTTTGGGGACATGATTAGATTGTAGGACCATGCTGTAGTGAATGGATTAAAAAAGGGGGTCATGGGCCTGGTTCTGAGGGCCTTAGAGTAAATGAGGAGGTCAGTCTCTGCTCTCTCTACTTCCACTGTCTTGCAATGTGTGGAGTCACTGTCACCACCACCAGATGTAATCCTTGGACTTTGAACTTCCCAGACTCAGAAACTGTAAGCAGTAAATTTCATTTTCTTTACAAAATACCCCATCCTGTATATTTTGTTATATGCAACAGAAATGGACTAATACGATAGTCATATCGGCAGAACTAAAGATAAAGGTTTATACTAGAGAAAAGATAAGAATCAGGTATAGATTGTGAAGAAGATATACACAGCTGAGAGCCTTGAATGCTAGGAAAGGAGATGTCACAGAAGTTCCTGTGAACTCACAATGACAAAGATGATGTTCCAAAAACATTCATCAGGTGGTGGTGTGGAGATTTATTGGCATGAAGCATACCGGTAGCAGTGAGGCTGGTTAGGACACTCTGTAATCCACATGTTTTGTGATGAGAAATTTGTTCACGATGATAGCAATGATAATACAAAGAAAGAGTGTGAAATGGGATATATTGCAATGGGCAGATTTAATTAGTTTTTGAGACTCACTAAATGTCAGGGAATAAGAGAAAAGAAAAGCCAATCATGGCTTCAAAATTTTAAGCTGGAATAATTGAGTGAATAATGGCTTATCTTCATAACATGTTGGTGTAAATCAGGGAAAAAGGAAGTTGTAAGAGACTATTAAAACCACTTTTGAGGAACATATTTGCTCTATTTGAGGTAATATTTGGAATTATGAGCAGATTGCAATGTCCCAGTAGTTATTCAGAAGTACTGTGTTTGAATTTGGTGAAAATTTTCAGATGGGATTGTAACTGTGTTCCACAATCTTTTGGTTAGAAATAATAGCTAAAACCACAAAACTAGAGGAATTCCCAAGGAATGAGGAGAACATGGGTGAGCCAGAGACAGCTTTGAGGAGCACTGAATGGGAAGGCACGAGGAGAGAGAGAGAAAGAGGGAACAGTATGGGGGGGTGGGTGGGAGAGAGAAAAACAGATAGAGACACTAAACTCCAGGGAGGTGATTTTAATGAGGTGGCAACAAGTGCAGAGGTCAAAGAGCTTGAATAATTTGCGGACTTGAAAACCGATCAGTTACAGCCTTCCATGATACAATGAAATTTTCCTGAGATGGGAAAAACCGTTTAACCTCTTTTGCTGAAAGTTAGACATCTTTCATCTGGGGGAGAAAAATTGGAAGACTATGTTTCTGTAAGAAATTTAATCTGCATAATCTATCTTTGATGTTATTTTTTAAAGCATCTACTTCCCTAATGGTAAAAATTTAGAACTGTGTCATACCTACAAACCGATTTTTGAATAATGAATTCAGTCACAGTCATTTTCAATTGTAATAAATTGTAAAGAAATGCACTGAAGGATTCATTTCTCCCAAGTTTTCTTCTGACATAACAGGAGCAAAGAAGACATTTTTAATCAATTCCACTTTCCTACCAAAGGACAATATAATCTGGTTAATTTTCATATCCACCTGAGGCACAGGGCTTTTTGGACGTAGGTAGAGGTTTATGAGCACAAAATTGAGGACGATTAGCACTCAAATTAATGTTACATGAGATTCAACATCTGGTAAGTGTGTTGTCATTCTGGGTCATAGACCACCTGCTAGGCTAAATGTTCATACAATGGCAATTTATTCTGCATACAAATGGAAAAGGAATGATACTTAAAAATTTTTTTTTTCTAAATTTAACAGTATGAATGTAGGGGCCTCTCACATTTTAAAACTTCAACTAGGAGTTAATAATGGATCACATATTCACAGGATAAAACATATGGCTCAAGAGGAACAGAAAATACCTATGTTTTGCAAGCATATTTTAAAATAAACGAGCTATATAGTGCTAACATTAGTTTTTCTAGTTCATCTAATTACTGCCATTATTAGTATTGATCTCTCCTCTTTATCCACCAAATATTTAAGGGCAAGGAGAGATCAACCTCTCCAAGTCTTTATGTTATCTATATAATAGAGCCCTCAAACATCTGGCTGGTGTTAGTAATAGTGCTGTACCAGAAAATGCCAAATCCCCAGGTTACACAGTTGCCTTTTCACACAATCCCATTATTGGCAACTTTAATAAAACTAGTAAATTCTTGTTCATACTTGAGTGATGTAGTACGAGTATTACGTTGAAACAGAGGTTATATCTGTGATTATGTGCTACAGATTTCAAAACCAAAGCAACTGCCTGCACTTTGAAATTAAAAGGCAGAAATCACATTTTACCTTGTTTACACAAATAAGCCAACCTTTTAAAGAAAAAACACCAAATCTAATACTGCATGTAATACTGCAATGTGCATGTTAAAGTGCCTGAAAGTTACTCTGTTGGTCCAGAGAACTCTGAACATTTGCTGTACTTTTCTACACCGAGAGTGTCCACCACCTATTTACTGGCATTTTCATGCTTCTATAACATGTTTCTCATTGATTTAAATAGCCATGATCCTAAATTGTCATGGGGATAGTTTTGAGAAGTAAGCCTTTGCATTGTGGCATCCAGCTGCCTGACTTTCACTTCTGGTCCCTCCATTTGCTCACTGTGTGATCTTGGGCAAGATTGTAACCTCTCAAAGCTCCAGATGTATCATCTGTAGGGTGGGTGTGATAATATGCCCTGCTCCCCATGGTTGTTGAGTGAAAAAGATAATCCTGATAAAGTTCATGACACAGAAAAAGTGCCAGGTAAATCTTAGCTCTCAAACATTAAGGGATAACCTGATCTGAAGTCACCGAGGGAAGACTAAACAAATGATTAGTATGTTTTTCTTCTGTGTTTATTTTGTGATATTTTAATTCTTTAAATAATCATCATGCAATTTAACTCTCTATTTGACAGACATACGCTATTTATTTACCCAAACTGTGCCAAATAACTTACTGCAGTGTTTTCCAAACTGTGCTTTGAAAAATTGGGGTTTTGCAGAGAGGCTCGAGGCAACTATTGCATGTGGGATACACTGATGAGGGTGGTGGTCAGTATGCCAGGATTCAAACAGTTCCACTTTTTATTGGTGATAAATATTGAAGGCTATATTTGAACCATAACCATGTGAGTTCTGATTCTATGTTAAAAATCGACTTATAACTAAATCATAATTTAAGGATAGTTGGAATTTCATCTTTTCCTCTTTCTGGCAGTGTTAAGCAACAAAAGTTTATTAAATATCTCTGTTCATCATCCTTCATTTGAGAAGTCTGTAATAACAAACCAAAGCCTTGTTACTCAAAATGGAAATGAATTAAGTGAACCTGGCTTCCAAGATCCTGTGGCTGACATATCCCCACCCCAAAGTCAATCAGAGCCAAGCAATCCTGAAGCAGAGCATAGTAGCTAAGCCCGTGGTCTCTGGAATCAGACTTCCTAGTGTGATCCTGCCTTGTCCACTTTCAGGCTGTGTTTTTGGGCAAGTTACTTTCCATCTATGTTCCTTAACTTTCTTATTCATAAAATGGGGACAATAACACCAATCTTAAAATTATTATGAGGATGTAAAAGGCAGTGCACATAAAACTCTTAGAAGAGGGGCAGGTAGAAAATAAGCACTCAGTAAATATTAGCTCTCATGGTCATTAAGAATTGAGTTTGTTTTAGAACCATTTTCATGATGCTGGAATTATTTCCAAGTCTAATTATAATAGTCAGTGCATTTATCATTTTAAATTTTCTTCTACAACTGTAGGAAGGATGGTAACTAAATTAGCTTCATATTTTATTTCTCACTTGGTAATCTTTCTCTTTCCCTTTATGTGACATTATTTTCTTATATCTTAAACTATGAACATAAAAATCAAATTCTCTTAAAAAGAATCATAGAGAAAAATATTAAGCCTGCAAGCTGTCCTGAATGTCCATAGTTTCATAGATGGGGAAAGATGACCACATAATCTAGCCATATTTTATTGCTATACTTTATGTTTAGATTACTAAGAAAATATAAACAATGAAATATGACTTTGATATGGTATCTATTTGACCTTCTGATGCACGTAATTTTACTTTGTACCTTTAATGTTTGTATTTATCATTTTTTCCAAGTGCAATTTTTGAAATCTGCAGGGAAAAAATACCCTGAAAATAATAAACCATCACAAAGTCTCTTAGTTCTTCTCTGTCATATTTCAGATCTTCAGGGACTCCATATGTTGCCTCAAACGGTTGACTGGTCATCTTTTCCTCCCCAACAATATCTCTTGACTCTTGGATTCAAAAACAAAGAAGATGGGAAGTTTTTGGAAAAAGTATCAAGTAGGAAGCTGCCAACATTTACAGGTAAATCATCCGGACCTACTATTATCTCTCTTTATAAGGCAGGAAGTGTGCATTATTCATCAAGTCTTATTCATCATAGGGTCTATCATATAGTAGGGCCTGGACCCTCAAAAGTTTGAGGATTGTAATTAACTCCTTCTAATCTTTGTGGGTTAGTTAACATTGCTGGAATTCTGATTCCAGAAAAGCTTTTTCTCAAGAACACACACAGTCCTGGAGTGCCCACCCCCCTCTCTCAAACCATCATCCCAACCTCCATTATCACGAATGCCTAATCATAGGGCACTTAAAGAATACAAGCTTTATCATCATCAATTAGCAAACGTAGGATAAAATTTTGCAACAAACTATACGTGAAATTAAAAATATAGCAATATAGTCAATGACAACTTTACATCACTTGGATTATCTGTTCTGTAAGTATTCCACTCTTTTGCTATGTAATTTGCCAAGAGTTTTGGAATATGTTGTCGTTCCACTGTTTTCATATGTAATTAGCCAAGAGTTTAGTTCTCCTAAAGAGTATTACAATTAAATGGTGTTCAGCAACTCTAGCTGAAAATCAAGAAAATATTCACATGGAGTTGAACTCTCAAATTTATGGGCTGAATTCATGGCCAGGTTGAATTTATTCTGTCAGCTCTAACTGCATAATTAAGAATCTGTGTTTTGTCTGATGCTGTGTCCTCTGAGGCTTATCTGAACTTCGAGCTACATTCAAAGTCAGTGGGATCTGCACACTTGAATAATACCTGGGAGGAACAAGACAAGAATCAGACACATTTATGACAACATTTTTCCACAACTCGGGAAAAACATATTCTGCAGAGATAGGTGAATTGTTATAAACTGTCTCTCGGATCTCTCAATCAAGAAACACAACAAAATGAATAAATGATAGTCTCTAAAGGGCAGTGTCTCCTCTGCCTGTCTCCTCATAGATCTTTCACTGTTATACATATGGTCTTGGGATGAGACTAGTTTTGATATTAAAGATTTCGTATCTGTTAATATTGAGATATCTGTTTATAGCTTGCTAAAGAATGCATTTTGAAATGGAAGTCTGGAAGAAATAGTTATAAAAGTCTATTGTTACGATTTTTAGAATGTAAAACTCCCTTTGGTCTGCTGAGCAGAGAAGACACAGTGAGACACATGGAGACAATGGGGAAGCGAATCTTACCAATATTGGATTTTATTGGAAGCACCCAATTGAATGTAGGTATTTGAATCTTATATTTGTCCAATGTACAAATATTAGAGAATTCTAGAAGTTTATGGTGCAAATATTGCAAGTGCTGGGGAATTTTAGAAACATTCACAGTAAATCTTGTTTGCAAAACCAAGCAAATTTTTGCTAATGATTTTATTCCTTTTATATTCTAAAACATATTATAATGCTACAATTTGCATTTTCAAGCATTTATTAGGCTGGTGTATGTTTAAAGAGCCTTTTCTTTGTGTCTCCCATCTAATTCAGGCTTGCAGTAGATTTCTCATTTCAAATGGAGAACAAAATTTTAGCAAGCACAATGTTTTTCCTATTTCATTTTTTGAGCTATTGCATATAACCATTTCGTTACCTACACAAGAATTCAGAACTTTTTGAGCTAGTACCTCCATACCACACTGATGAATTGGATGCCGCTCTAGACATTTACAATTGATCTTTGTACAGGCTTTAGGTAAAATGCCTAATCCCTTTCTATGATCCAGTGAAAATGTCTTTTTTACTTTTCAGTCTTAAAAACCCCAAAATAAGACCTGAATTATGCTGTGCTATTTTACAAAATTTAAGCCATTGTTCTGAAAGTGTATAAAGAGAACTTCTCATTAACAGGCTATATAGGCTGCAGGTTTCTACTCTTTTAATATTTTTCAAAAAGCCTGTAAATTGGAAATTTTAAAGAATTTCTTCTTGTGGCTTTTGTATTACATCACTGATTCGATGGTTCTTACCTTACAACTGCTTACCTTAACATCTGCTCAGCGGTTTATATGCTCAATAATATTACTTAGCATTTTAGAAAAGCTATAAAACACCTAATCTATAAGTTTGCATGACTTGTAATTCTGTGCATTACAAATACAAAAGCACATTTTTACTGACTTTCCTAACACACAGCTCCACCTTTACTGCAACCATGTTTCACTCTATTATCTCTGTGTATTTCTGTTAATTAGACATCCATCTCTGTCTTAATCAGCTCGGGCTGCCATAACCAAATACCATAGAAAGGGGTGGCTTAACCAACAGAAATATATTTCCTCACATTTCTGGAGGCAGAAAGGTCAGGGTGCCAGCATGGCCAAGTGCTGATGACGGCACTCTTTTTGGCTTGCAGACAGCTGCTTTCTCACCATGTCCTTACATGGTGGAGAGAGTGAGCAAGCTCTCTGGTGTCTCTTCTTAAAAGGACACTAATCCCACCACGAGGGCCCCACCCTCATAACCTCATCTAACCCTGATTACCTCCCAAAGGCCCTATCTCCAAATGCCATCACACTGGGAGTTGAGGCATCAATATATGAATTTTAGGTAACACAAATACTCAATCCATAGCAATCTCATTGGCTCTACTCCAAATTTTAGGCCTTGTTCTGTCATTCACCCTCTAGCACAACCTCCTCCAGTCAAACACACACGCACACACAAACGCGCACATCCACACCAACATTCACATTCTAATTAGAGACCTACGTGCATCATTACTGTCATCATCAGGCCCTTTGTAGCAGTGGAAGCTTTGCTAACGGGAACTGTCACCACGTAGCATCACTTCACCTTGGTGCATGGCTAGCCTACCAGAGCCCATGTGCTGGGTGTTGTGGAGGTGATCCATTGGTGCCATTGACTGTTTGGGATGATGCCTGCCTGACCTTGTTACCTGTCAGGAAACTGCCCACATCTCCTGCTGCCAGCTCAGCTCTCACTGTTAAGAAGGCAGGTTAGGACTATCTACGCATTATACACTTCTTCGGTGTTCTGAACACATCATCTTCTCACCTCTCAAAGGGCATTCTGGCCATGTGGAAATTTGTAAATGCATGTATCTTTATGTGCCTGTAAAGGAGATTAAAAAATAATAATAATTAAGGGCCAGCCCGTGGCTCACTTGGGAGAGGGTGGTGCTGACAACACCAAGTCAAGGGTTAAGATCCCCTTACCGGTCACCTTTTTAAAAAATAATAACAATAAATAATAGTAATAATAATTAATAGATTTATCTTATTGATAAATCGGTCTTCTTTAGACTGAGTCTCAGTACTACGTTGCTAACTGTAAGGAATTTCATCAACTTTCCTATGTTCGCTTCTATAAGAAATAACAGTTTCTGGAAAATTGTCTCAAAAAGATTTAATAGAATTGAAGTGACTGAGCCTGAAGGCTCCTAGGGACCCCAAGTATATTCAAATATTGGCCTCTAGGTTTCTTATTATTCACCCAGCCACAGCTCCATAAAGCAGGATTGAATGAAATCGGTTGCAAAGGAGGTAACCAAGCTCAATGAAACAAGTAATGAGTTGTTGACTAGAAATTATTCCTATGTGGCCCACTAACTGTGACCCAAGCAGCCCTCAGTTAAGATCCTCAAGTGTGTTGTTAATATCCTCAAGTGTGTTTCTTCCTGTCAGACATCAAATGCCATCCACTTGAACATTGGACACTGCATTGTCCTTTTTATTTGCTACCCTGGTTTGCGACACCTGCAGATGAAGTCGTTTGCCAAAGGCTGTGCTCTGACTGTGTGACCCTGGGGCAAGTCACTAAACCTCCGAGCTGTTTTTTTCTCACCTATAAAATCTGCCAGACCCACCTCACAGAAGTGTTGTGAGATCAAAAGTATGTAATCCATGTTGAAGCAGTTTGTAAATTATCAAGAATCATAGAAGCGTTAATTATTTTTCTATTTTTTATATAAACTTTTTATTGAAGTGTTACATACAAAAGAAAAGTGTACACATTGTGAATGCACAATTGCTGAATTTTCACAAACAGAGCCCAGATAGAGAAAGAACATCGTCTCTACCCCAGGGGCTCCCTTGTGAGCTAATCCCACACCTTTCTTTCTTTTCTTTCTTTTTCTTTTTTAGAGTAGAGATCTGGCTTGCATTTACTTATTTATTTGTTTGTTGATTTAAAGTAATAGACTTTGTTTTTATAACAGTTTACAAAAATAACGGAGCAAAAAAACCAGGCAGTTCACATCCCCCCCACACACACACTCACAGTTTCTCCCATTATTAACATCTCACATCCGTGTGGTACTTTTGTTACAATTATGAATGAACCTCGATACATTATTATGAACTAAATTTTACATTAGGGTTCCCTCTTTGTGTTGTGCAGTTCTGTGGGTTTTGTCAAACACATAATGCCATGTATCCACCATTACGGTGTCATACACAGTAGTGTCACTGCCCTGAAAGTCCTCTGTGCTCTGCCTGCTCGTCCCTCCCTCTCTGCCTCCCTCCTGCCCTGAATCCCTGGCGACCACTGGTCTTTTTTTTTTTTTTTTTTAATACCTCAAACATTTATCATTTCTTCATGTTGGGAACATTCAAAATCCTCTCTTCTAGCTAATTGAAAGTATGGAGTGAATCGTTCTTCATTACAGGAGCACTACACCTTATTGCTCCTGTCCGGCTGTGACTTCGTATCTGCTAACCAACCCCGCACTGTCTCCCTCCCCGCTGCCCTTCCCAGCCTCTGGTAACCACCATTCTACCCTCTTCTTCGATGGCACCAACTTTCTTAGCTTCTACGTAGAGTGAGGACATGTGATATTTCTCTTTCTGTGCCTGGTTTACTCCACTTAATGTAATGTCCTCCAAGCTCATCCGTGTTGAAGCTTTAATTATTTGTACTGATTTTAGTTTGCTTTGACAAAAGGACTTTGTTTTTTACACTTTTCTTTTTCTTTATACAAGCTTTGTACTTTGAAATTACATATTCTTCTAATATGAAGTTGAGCTAGCGTCCTGTGGATCTCGAATTCTTTTCCTTAGCTCAGTTTCCTCAGATCACGGATTTTCTCAGATCCCTCACACAGGCAGGATTAGAGGTGTCGTCTCCAGCCACCGAGTAGGTCTACTGCCCACAGTAGTGCTGGACTCAGGACTGCAGCCTCATTGACAGAGGCTCTGACCATGAGCTAATCTGCCCCACGCATCTTGGTAGAACAGAGTCAATATCCAAGACACTTCCATTGGAAGACAATGACCAATGTCTTGGCAAGTATATTTATCCTGAACCAATCATCCTTAATACTGGTAACTGAGACATGGTGTTATTTCCCACTAGGTTAAAGAGTTGTCCATTTGAAATATCCACATTTTCATCCAGACATAATGGTTAAGAACTACACTTTGTGTCATATACGTTCAGAGCTTTTTCATTCATTTTGACAGTGTTCCTTAATGGAAATGGTTTTGGCATATGAAAATACAATGCATTAAAACAAGCATTCATAATAGCAGGAGACCCAAAAGATAATACTAGTGCTTGATATAATCGCAGAATCAGTTATACAATTTTTTTAAGTATTATCACATTTATATTAAGTCACATAAATGATGATAAATATGTAGATTTCTAAATAATATTTAGGCAATGCCAAGAATTTTTATGATCTATCCCCTAAACATACCGAATATCTAATCACCTTGTAAATATTAGGTATATAATAGCTACCTAGTATCTTTAATTAGGTTTAATTAAGAAAAAAGTTAACTTTGCAATACACTAAATTATAATGGCAAAGGGAACTTTTTCACTGGTTGCTTCAAATTTCAATTTCCCTCTGTTGAAACAAAGAATACATGTCTTTTTTTTTCCACAAATTGCATATGAAAAGTTAGGATAGTAATTTACCTTCAAGGGAAGCATATTAAATATAAAGTGAGCAAAAAGTCTTTTCTAAAGCTAGCAAATCACTCTTCCTTCCAAATCCCTGAAATATTTCATAGTCAAGAAATTTTCTTAACTCACACATATTAGAAAAGTCCTGGTTATTAACGAGGTGCTGACTGCAGGAAGAAAGTTCCGCTTTGGAGCTAGGGTTTAAGAGAAGGACAACTTAAAAAGCATCTTCCCTCATGTTATTTCACGTGACTATTACAACTTGGTGACATTGTGTCACCTGCCCTCTACCACTGAGGAAACTGTGGCTCAGAGTGGTGATACATTCATGTTCACACGGCTAGGGGGTTGAGAGCTAAGACTCGAAATCAGAATTTCAAAATATTGTTCCAGTATTCTTTCACTAAGACATATTGCATCTCTTTTAAATAAATTTATGATCCTTATTGGAGGCGAAGCATACATAAAACAAAGAAGCAATTATTTCATATCTGGATTCAGTTTTAAAAACTGAACATTTAAGTGTACAAATAAATTCGACTGAGAAAACTAATTGTGAAAATCTTCCTAGGGACCATAAACGTTCACCTCTTGCCATGAGGTGCTAGACACAGTAGGTGAAGAAGACAAAGGACTTTCCTGGTCTGAGGGAGGGTTCTATGTCTCAGACCATGATTCCCTTTATCTCTCTGCTGTTCATTTCCTTATCTTTATAGATTGCTCTGGCACACAACACATGGCCAAACAAGGATGATTCTGGCATTTTAAGAGTTATAATCTACAACATTCTACCACCTTCTTGCTGGCTTCTAATCCTACTGAACATCAACCCCGTGTAACCAGCAACACTGCTCTAATGTATCTTTCCTTCTCTGGATTTTTGTCTTAATTATTTTGCATGCTACTGGATGACACTATGTGTTTCCATTCATTAACTTTATTGGCTGCTGTCAGTTTCAAACCTTATGTGCTGTGCTTCCTGGGTTAAATGTTAAAGAGTTAAAATAATAAAATCTCTTGCCGTGCATGAAGACTCCTTCACAGTCTGACTTGCTAAAAAAATGACCTAACTAACCATGTTTTTAATGCCTCGTTAATTTTACTTTTAATTTCTTCCAAGTGAAGCATAAAAAATGTTTACATATGCATATTTGAAATGAACAATAATGTGTGTTTCCTACTTCTTTTTTTTTTTTTTTTTTTTTTTTTGCAATTAATGTTTCTGTATGGTATGCCAAGTGAAAATACATCCCAAATATTTAGACTCTGCTTTCCGGTGGTATTATATAGTGCCTCTTACTTGTCAAACATCTATTCATAACTGTATTAAACCCAGGCAATTCTCTGGCTGAAGCCCTCCTTTGAACTTGCTATTTATCTAACCTTCATTGTATCCCTGTGAGATTTTGGCTTCGATCCTGGTCACTTTGATAAACTCTCTTCAGCAGCTAAGGAGCCCTTTGATGACTCCTTAAGTCTCACTGGGAAGGCTATCTACCTTTAGATTCAGTCTCTGCCAGCATTAGATGTTTAAGCTAATTCCTTCATTTTTCATTATTTCCTTTATTTTCTTAAAGCAGCGGCATTAAAACATTCCTGCTGGTGGTACTTATTAATTTTTTATTTCTTTTCACTTTGTATTTCAAAAACCCCTGTCTCGTACAGGTAAAAATATTAATCCACAGCCTCCTTATAACCAAAACTGCACTTGGCTTGGGGTGAGGGAAGGATGGGTGTCTATTAACAGTCAACTACATCCTTTCCCTAGTGTCTTCTTCATATAAAGCACTTCCTGGTTTGTTATGCGTCCAACAATCAAGCTGACAAAGCACTGCTGCCTTCCACTGTTTTTATTTTCCTGATGTTTTGAAAATTACACTGACAGATTATGTTCCTGAGCAGGCTGCACTTGTTTCTGCTCTTTGGAGTTGAGTCACTACACCACTTTCCTACAACTAGCCCCATTGTTTATTTTAAATAAGGACAAAGAAAGCGATTTTTCTTCAGAAAGAAAACTGTTTTTCCTCCAACTTGCTTTCCTCTATTTAACAGAATGCCATTGTTTAGCTGCATGTTTAAACTGAATGGGTAGGCTAGCTATTTCATCAGTTCGAGGAAGGAATCCCAAATCCACCACTTGTAATCACCGCTCTTACAGGTTTATAGATTTTCAGATAAATGATTAATCAGAAAGAACAAATTAGTGCGAATGGAAAGACATTAGTTGAACAGCATAGATAGGGGTTAGAGAGAAATAAAGCAAATAAAATGCAATGGTGCCTAACCTTCATTAATTTCCAAGAATCTAGAAAAATGCCAGCTTCTAGAGGTTACTGTCAATCAAAATATGAGCATGACATTTCAGAAAGAACTGCTCTCTAATTTCAAGTTGAAGTTTAGATGCTCTTTGGTAATGTTAGTCTCTAACAATTTTTCTCTTTAGATGAGTTTCTCTTTCAAGAAAGAGAAATGATATGTCCGCATTTACTCCGATTTCTGGAAGTAATTCTGTTTCATAAGTATGCACAAACTAAAATAGTTCTTATTCAGATACTAAGCTTTAAAATAGTGATTTCTTCTCAAACTTCTGTTGAGATATTTTAATATTTGGGGAGAAACCTGGCTATGACTCACATTTCTTGATCCACATATCAAGAGATTGTGATTTACCGAGAGAGGCTCAGGACCCAGTTTAACTGCCTAGTTAACAAACAAGCCTAGTGTTCCTGGTGCAGGAGGTCCAGGTGGGGCCTGCCATAAAGGGGCACTGGCCTCTGGCCTTCCTCTTCCGAGCACCAGGCTGTGGAATGCAATCACCAGACTAAGTCCTCCTGCGACCTCCTGTTTCTCGTCACTCTTCAAAATAGCAGAAACCCAAGATGTTTATTTTAGCCTTTATGTGCTCTCTTATGTCATACTTTTTCCTAAAGACACACAGGAGAATTTTATGACAATCTTTGTCTCTCCTGTCAAGCATTACAATTTGTATTAAACTTTTTAGAGAAGGTAATGTCTCCTCTTTTATATATCTCCTCTTGCAGTAGCAAACATATGGGTGGGCCGCCTTATTCAAAGTGTACCTCATCTTAAGAAAGCCCCAAATACCCATAGTTTCATGGGGGTTGGTGGTCCTTACAAATGTGCACAGTAGCCTGTTTCAAGATGAATCACGTCAATTATTGGGATAGTCATAGGAGCCAGAGTGAAGCTAGAGTGAAGTACTACAAGAAGAGCCAGTGTACAAGGCCATCCAACGTGAACTACAGATAAAAGCAGAGCTGGAAGTTCAATGTAAGCCATTGGGATAAACAGCATTTAACTTACATAACATTTTTCAGGATTCAACATGCATAAAATTATTTTATATATATAAACAAGATAGTAGACAACTCTTAGCTCTTCTGATGCTTTGGTGATGTAGATACAGTTGCCCCCTGTAGCAGACATAGCCCTGTGGGATCTCCACCGGGAGAGTGGAGCACAGGTTCAATTTCAGCCCCTTCTTTTCCCCTCAGCCTAGCTCGCTAATGTAGGACAACCAGCAAACCCATCTCGACAGTCGGCAGAAGGGCTCCCTTTTATGTACCTACTTGAAAAAAGGGTATAGGCAATTCTCTAAAATTATAGAAGGAAAGAAACATTTATTTGTATTAGATAACCACTGCTTCAAAAGATGTAAATATATTATAACAATGCCTGACATCAGTCTCCAAGGACAGGTCTTTTCTGTGGATCTAAAGCATTTCCTTTTGCTGTGAGACTAGGGAAGTTTCCGTGCATGCTCAGGTGTGATGGAGAAGCTGCAATATGCCAACCTCCTCAGCCAGCTGCAGAGAGTGAAGGAGCAGACCCAGGTGATCAGTCAAGCAATGGCAGAACTAGCAACCATTCCCTATCTACAGGACATCAGTCAACAGGAGGCAGAATTGGTAAGCATTTGTTTTTATTTGTTTAAGCCTTTCACAGGTCCTGAGCCAACAGAAAAGTGATGTGGTCTAAAAAAATAAAATAAAATTGTGCTAGTAAGTGTAGTCTAAGGGCAAACTCTCTGTAGGGAAAATGAAACGGATAAATGGTCAGGCTCCCTCAGAGGTTCGGAATCTTGCTGAGCATTTAATGTAAATGTTCACCATGCACATGCACCCAGGTATTCCTGGGTTGTCTGACTCACACCCAGGTGTCATGGGTTATTGGACTTAAATATAAAGGACAAGAGGCTCTGATCCACAGTGGCACCCCCTTCCCCCCAGATGCCCCAGGGAGGGGACTGTGAGGGGGCTGCTACTGCTGCTGCTGCTGCCAGGGCCCCCAGGGTGTTCCTGGGAGGCCACCACTGCTGTTGCTGGAGGCTGCTGTAAGCTGCTGCTGCTGAGGCTGAGGCTGAGGCTGAGGACTGGGCTCAGGAATGAACCTGTCAACTCTGCCAATAGCTCCCAGGATCTTTTCCAATTACCTAGCTCAGGACCTGTATGTGAAAGGTCTGTGACCCAGCCTGGCACATGAGGGGTCTGTGACCCAATCTGTACAACAGGCTTGAAGGGTCTGTGAGCCCTAGCCTGACATTCCCCAGTCCTCATGAAGCATTCTAATGAAGAAACTAGAAAATGTAGGAGGGTGCATGTCTGGTTTTTCTTTGCTAACATTGGCTAGCTTCTATTTTTTATAGCAAGAACTTTGTGATGTATAGGAATATAGAAGAGGGCAGTTTATTCATATTGTGTGTCAGGCTTCTTGTTTTAAGTAAAATGAGATTTTAATAAATCATTTCTTAAACTCCAAGATGTATGTAGGGAAAGTGAAGGAAAAATGGTCAGGGCCCCTCAGATGTCCGGAGTCTTGCCGAACATTTTATGCATGTGCGCCTGGGTTTTCCTTGGTTATTGTCTAATGAATTGTGCATGTGCACCCTAGTGTCCTGGGTTATCAGACTTAAGTATAAAGGACAAACGGCTCTGATCCACAGTGTCCCCTGCCCCCGGGATGGCCCCAAGGGGGCCACGGGGAAGCCACTACTGCTGGAGGCTGTTGCTACACGCTGCTGTTGCTGTCAGTGCCCCCTGCCCCTGGGATGCCCCCAGGGGGGCCACAGGGAGGCTGCTACTGCTGCTGGAGACTGTTGCTGCCAGTGCCTCCAGAATGCTACCGGAGGCCAGTGCCTCCAGGATGCTACGGGAGGCCAGCGCAGCTGCTGCTGAAGGCTGCTGAGAAAGCTGAGGGCTGAGCTCATGTCATCTGCCAACTCCTAGGATCTTTCCCAGTTACCTAGCTCATGAACCTGTAATGGGAGGGGTCTGGTGACCCAGCCTGGCATATGAGGGGTTTGTGGTTTGGAGGGTCTGTGAGCCCTAACCCAACCAGACGATATGTTAATATACGATTCTCTTCTATGGATAAGTGAAAGGACAAAAGAGTAATTGCTATATAGAAAAACAACTCTACAAAATGGTCTTTAGAGTTTTCTTAGTCACTTCTAGTGTTACCACACTCAGATATATTGGTGGTGCCAACACACACACAGACACACTCACACTCTAGTACATTTAGATAAAATCAATAATATTTGAGGGCGAATGTAGGTAGTCAAAATAGCAGTTTTTTAAAACTGAATTGACCAGTTAATTCAGTAAACCAGACACATTAGCCTTACACAGACCCAGTTAAGGGAATATCTCACAGAAACAATCTTCAAACAGATGTGTATATTAATAACCATAATTAATATTAGAAATGATAGCACCTCATTTGAAAAACAACTACTAAATAGAGTGCTGTCCATTCAAGGAAAGGTAAAATTTAGTCTATATGGAGATAGTACTGTGTTGTAGGGAAGAGCTCTTTACTTTGAAGCTTTAATTGAGAGTAGCTAAAACTAATTATAAACCTGAATTGAATTCACATAGCAAGGAGGAGAACAGCCCAAACTGATTACCTGTAATTTTCAGATAACTAAAGGAACCCTCCCCCTTTGAGCTTTTAAAGATGTAATCAAGAAATGAGCTGCCAACATTTATAATGTTCATTTGAACCTGTTAAATGTATTAAATAAATACTTATATTCAAAGTAAGCATATGAAATGGTCTGACTAGCCAAACAATAAAACTATGCATACTAAAGGTGAAAACTATGAAATAAGTCTATTAATCAAGGAATTACTAAGTCAAAACTGGCACTAATACTTTCTAAACCTTTATGGCTGTGTGCAGAAGAACGCCTTCTAAAAGGCTGTTTATCCTGCCTTTCATAAGGCATTCAGGAGTGTGGTAAGTATGGAGCTTTCAAAGTGCATATTATAGCCAATTTTAGATGATTAATGCTCCTCTGAGATAAGAGGAAGCAAAGAAAATGTTAATTTAAGAAGCCGGCAAAATGTTGATCCTGTCTTCCTGAAAAGCACATTCAAGATTTAAATGAAAAATACAGGGCAGTTCTCTGCACTTACGACTTCTTAACCACACTTCTATGCCTTTTTTTCTTAGAAATACTTATTTTTCAAAATGTACACAAAGAGCACCAAACTAGCATTATTGACATCCCTCTTTAACATGCAATTTTTCCCCATCTGAAACCTTGCAAAATGGGATTTCAAAGGATATTTTCAAAATTTACATATCCACCAGAAAAAAATTTTAAATATATATGGATGTACAGGTACAAGCCAAATGTTTAAAAATTATGTATCTTGCAGGATTTTATCACCTTAAGTAGCAGATTTTACTTTTCAATTTCCAAGTATGGGTTAACCTAGAAAATAAATCCTAGTAATACCTTGTCTGCTGCTATAAAAACAGTGATGCTCCATAGAAGATTTTTGAGTGAGTCAATTCTCTGCTCTCCTACTTAAGCTCTGCAATACCTAAAGCACAGAAAAATTATGTAAGAGTTCATGGTGTTTGATACCACAGTGAACTGAACTGGTATTTGTTCTTTTTTCAGAGAACTTTTTTCTCTGGCCCTTGAATATCACATGGTCTGATGCACTTACATTACTTTGCAGCCACATATGCATCGTGCATATAGGATTCTTTTAAATTAAAATTTGGCAGGTGCTTGTTTTGGGCAAAGGGTAGGTAGTATTGGGAAAATCGAATAGTTTGGTCAGGGCCCTCACCTCAGGTCCAGTTGGGTATGGTTCAGCATTCTTTGTAAGCAAATTGGGGGGGGGGGGTTAGTGTTCATGCACACCAATGTATCTTTTTAGTTTTGTTGCTATTCTTGTGTTCTTGAGAGAGAGAGAGAGAGAGAAAGAGAGGGGAAGAGAGAGAGAGGAGTTTTAGTGAAGCAGGAAGGCAGGCATCACCTACGGCTTCCAAGGACCTTTTGGCCAGCTACCTAGCTCATAGACCTGCATGAAGGAGTCTGGTGACCCAGCCTGGCATGTGTGGGGTCTACTGACCCAGCCTGGCATGTGAAGGGTTTGTGACTCAGTCTGTGAATGGGCTTGAGGGGTCTGGGAGCTCCAGACCCATCCCTAGCTTGGCAATTGACCCAGTTGGTACAGGATTACCAGCAGGTAAAAGATCCTGACAACTAGCATGGTCACCTAGCTTTACAGGTGGAATGTTTAAAACTTGCCTTTGAATGGGACCTAAAAAAAAAAAAATTAAAAACTTGGTTATTTCAAAATTTTAATAAAGAAAAGAATAGTAAAAGTACTTAAATGAGCTATATTCTTTAAGAGGCAATAAAACAGCACAATTTTAGTATTGTCCTCTGGTGAGCTTTTGCATGCAGCCTAGAATTATGATGCATTAGCCTCAGGAGAAAATACTAAAACGCGTTCATGTACTACATGGCGTTTCCTGAGAGAATTAACTACTGCCTGCATTCTTTACAACCCAAATCTGTTCTTAACAAAACATCAACACTTACTACGTCAAAACCTATATGTTTTCTACAAATTTTTGAGAAGAATCTCTTCATTGTTTCAGTATTTTATACCTGCAATAATACCCGGTAATGACTGAGGCAGAAATGAAGTGGCAGTGTTCACTATAGGAAAGAGGAGTAATAAAATCATCAGTGTACAAATGATTTTTTAATTAGGTTTTAATCTGTGTATTCAGAGAAGTTATTTCTGTGTGAATTCCACACTGATAATTTTTATCTCGGTGCCACAGCTGCAGTTGCTAATGGCAGATGCCATGGACACCCTTGAAGGAAGAAGAAACGACAGAGAGTGTGTGTGGAATACAATCCAAAAGGTAAAACTTTGAGCCGAAGGAAAAAGATATGTTCCTCTCAAAGAAAATGCCCATCTTGGGTCAGATCTGCTTAGGAGATAAAAAATGAAAGTTCTTGGGGTTGTTTTTTATTGTTTTCTTTTTAAATAAATGCAGCTCTCTCCCTGGAAGTGTGACCACAATCGACTATGGATTTATTTCATCTGTTGCCTCAAGATTGCTTCTTTTCCAGCAGACTGTGGTCACATGCTTTCATGATTCTTCTTTATCATCATGCTTATTTTCATATTTTATGTTCATTATCTGCTTCTTTGTTATTGTTACTATAATTTTTAAATCCTTTCGTCAGTGCTTTAGTCCACTCCTCAAGTATTTCTCTCATTTTGGTCACTTTAGGAATAGTGGGTACATTTCAGGGAACTACAAGGAAAGTAGCACATTGATGGTTTTGGTGGAGGAGTAACATACTGGTTGTTAGAAAGAGAACATCTCTTTATTGGCTACCGGAGTGTCAATGCAGCAAGCACCAACATACACCTGGCCCCAGGTACTCAAGAGACTTGTGTGACATTATAGGACTCTCTGAAAATGTAAAGAGTCAGTATTGTTGGGTCTCCAGTCCGGCTAAAGGTAGGAAATTCTGATCCATCTACTCCCATTCAGACTCCTCCAATCACTGTAAGACCAAAGAGAGATTGGTGTCAGAAGCAAACCAAAGGTGCTACTTCTTCAGTTCAAGAGGTAACAGCCAGCCCTGAAGGATTCTGGTGCATCAGAGAAAGCTTGTGTCTTCTGTAATCAACTCAGAGGCCCTATGATATAGAGAGAGAAAGAGAGAGAGAGAGAGAGAGAGAGAGAGAGAACGTGCAAGCAAAAAACAAATGAACTCAGCAAATATTTGTTGAATGTCTACTGTGCCAGAAAGAACACTAGGGATATATCATGTTGGGCAAGACAGACATGGCCCCTGCTTATATGGGCCTTACCATCTAGATAGCTACTTAAAGTTTATTGAATATTACCAAAAAAGGGGATATTCAGAGAGTAACCTGTTCTGGGAGGTCAGAAAAGCCATCTCTGAGAAAGTGATATTTATACAACATTTAAAGGATGTGTAGTAGTTATCCAGGTGAAAGGGAGGATTTCCAAACAGAGAAAACAGTTTGCATGAAGAATGCAAAGAAAGCATGGCATACTCAAAAACTAAAAAAAAGAGTAAAGAACATATTTCAAAATGAAGTGCAGAGGCTTAAGAAGTCAAATTACAATGGACTTATAAATTAAGATAAGGATTTGGAATGTTTCAGAGTATATTTTAACTAGAAAATGTTCTGGGGACACCTTTAGGCTGTGGTGAGGAGAACAGATTGAGGGGCTACGTAGATATGAGGAGGTCGGTCATAAAGCCGTGATTGTCATCCAGGTGAGTCATGATGGTGGCTTGGTCAGATGGTGAGCACAGAGAAGGAGAGCGAGACAGATATAAAAAATATTCAATGGCCAGCTGCCAAAAGAAAAGAAACATTCAGGAAGCCACAGCTATAGGCCTTATCGACTGATGGGATGTGGGAGCTGAGAGAATAGAAAAAGTTAAGAATGATTCCCAGATGTTTGCTTGAGCAGCTGGGCAGCGGATAGAGAGAGGTTTGCCGAAGACATTTACTGAGGAAGGAAACATTGTCACAGGAGCAGATTTTGGTTAATATTATTAACTCCTTTAGATTTTGGTTGGGAGACAGAAACCACACCATACACTTGAATGGAAATTAAATATAAACAGTGGAGGTGTTAACTAGGTGACTTCAAAAACAAAGGAGGATGTAATTAAAGAAAGCAGCTACCACCCCTTAACTGCTGGGGATCAAAGAGAAGAGGCTGGAATGTCTAAAACTTAGAAACTTGGAGCAGGGCCCTGCTAAGCCAAACCTCAGACCCCCACTAGTAGATGCTGCTCAGCTGGTACTGGTGCCTCTGAGCTTGGAGAAGGGGTGCTGAAGGGCCAGGACCCAGGCCTCTGAGGAGGGGACACTAACTCACAGGTGCTGTGGGGTGGGGGATTGGGGGATAATGGCAGTAATTCTGCAATTCTTGGAAAAACTAGACTACCACCGAAAAGAATGTATGTCTCTAGATTGAAGAGGGTTCACTGAAGAGATGCTCCCATGAACCCCCAAGCAGACAGAAGTAAACAGGAAGCTGAGAGGAAGGAACAGTTTCCTTCTTTCTCCTCTAGCGCCCCCTATTGACAGAGACCGACAATTGGCAAAGCAGAAGTGGGGTTTGCAGAGCCCCAGCCACAGCATCGCAGAGATGACTGTAGAAGGATGGGTTTGGAGTTGAGAGACTATAGGTTAGTAACTAGCACAAAAGTGCACTGAACTTGGGGTGCTGTCAAGAAATACAGGAGCCTGGAGTTCTGAATAAAAGACTGAATGGACATAGAGATTTCTTAGTCATTGGAAAATCAGTGTTATCTGAAATCATTTGAGTGGATGACATGACTGAGAAAGAATGTATAGTGTAAAGAGAGAAGGGAGGCTTGAGGAGCAGATTTCAAACTTAGGAGGAGAAGCCTACAAAGGAGACTAAAAGAGACTGGTAAGAGGGATTGGGGCAAGAGGTTAACCTAACCCAATGTTGATGATAATCAAACAATATGATCAAATGTCTCTGTTGGCTGTAGAAATAATTGTTTAGAACAGGGGTCAGCAAACTACCGTGTGAAGGTTAAATTTAGCATACCACATATTTTTGTCAAGAAAGTTTATTGCACACAGCCATGCCATTTATTTATATATTGTCTATGTCAACTTGACCAAGTTGAGGAATTGACACAAAGACTGTGATAGCCCACAAAGCCTAAAATATTTACTATCTGGCTCTATAGAGAAGAAGTTTATTGTACTCTGCTTTAGAGCATTATCCCTTCCAGAAATATTTGCATTTGTACTGAAAAGATTTGTATTTACAAATCCAAATGATAATGGAATAACAGTCCAATTATTAAACTCTAGAGACCACCAAAAAAGGTGGAAGAGAGATTGACATCTGTCTATGTCTTGTCGACAACTACTAATTCCACCTCCCTCTAAGCTAGTGTTTTTGATACTCATGTTCATAAGAGACTTAGCCTATGGCTTTTTACTTTGCCCCTATTGCAGTTTAAAATGTAGTGGTTTAAGATAGCAATTCAATATTATCTCACAGTTCTAAGGATTGATCATGTTCCACCAGGTGGCTCTTGCTCAGTGTCCCTTATGTTCAATCAAATGGCTTCTGTGTATGTGGCAGGAGTCTTCTGAAGGTTAAAATGGACTGGACTCCAAGAAGGCTCACTCACATGGCTGACAGTTGACACTAGTCAACTGCAGCTGTTGACTGGAGTGCCTAAATGTGGCCTGTCCATGTGAATTAGGCTTCAAACAGCATGGCAGCTGGGTTCCAAGAGGAATTATTTCAAGAGAAAGGAAGTAGAAACCATCAGTCTTCTCAGTGGGTAGGCTCAGAACTGGCACAGCAACTTCCACCATGTTCTATTGATCAAAGTAGTCAAAGGCCAACCTAGATTCAAAGGGTTGGAGGAATAGGTTCCACCTCTCAGTGAAGGACTGGTATGAGCATTCAGTGAGAGAATGAAAAGATGGCAATCATCTCAGAGGCAAGATACAGTAGCAGGACTGGGGCTCCGTGTCCCAGGCTGGAAAACACACCTTCAAGCAAGTGAAGTCAGGAACACAGTAAAGTCAAGGCCTGCGAGACTGCAGTACAGCAGAGCCACTCCGCCCAGCCACTGGGTGTCTAGAAAGACTTACTGGTGAGCAGCCAATCTTTCCAAATTAAAAGCCCTGGTAATGATCGTAGCTTTCTAAACGGAAGCTCCTGAGAGGTCTTTAGGAAGATGTGAATGGAAAGGAACAGGGTGCCAAATTTTTCCCAAGGGCTTTTAATTTGGTTAATGTGACTCTACAAAGAATGATCGTATCACTTGCAGACAATTCCGGTAGCAAGTAAGTAATTTCCTTTTACTGCTACAGAGTTAATTTGCATGTGCACAAAAAATAATTAAAAAAAAAAAAAAAACTAATTGTACAAGCTACTCTGTGTTCTGAGCCCACTGGAAGTTGATATCAGCAGCACCACCTCTGAGATCTGTTATCTGTAATAGAAACAGCTGTTGCACCTAATGAAAACACTTGAAATTTTCATCTGAAGCAGCAGAATTATAGCAGAACCTCCTAGTCCCACATAGTTAAAGGGTCTGTCGGAATCCCCATTATCTAACACAATTTTCAGGGCTCCATTTTGTTACAGGCCTGTAAAAAGCCTATCAGGATAAAATCTGATTCATGAGAGCCGACCTCCTGTCTACTTTTTTTCTTTGAAGTTTCTCTAAAACTCCAGAAAGGGAGAGAGTGAAACAATTGTGTTTTTTCCTGATTCACCAGAACACTAAAATATACTCTTTATAGAGTTTTAGGAAAGCGGCTGTTGTTTTGGTTGGGCTTCGCAGAGTATTTCCTTTCTAGTAATTAACTCGAGAAAGATGTATGTATGTTGGTTTAGCTATGTGGATAAAAAAATTAACAGGTTATGTTAAAAAAAATGCATTTTATTTTGTTGGAAAGTCTCATGTCACACCGTATTGAATTGAGGATATCACACTGCTTAGTTTTATTCTATAATAAAAAGAACTGCAGAAACTCACTCTTTTGAATATCCGCAGGTCCTGTTGACACACTGCTATTACACGCATGCACCAAACATTTACTGGACACCTCCTGTGTGTCAGACACTATTGTAGACCTTGGAGATACAGCCATGAAAAAGCAGTATGCTCATAATGTTTGCATTCTACTAAAACAGGCAATAAACTATGAACCTAAGAAAATATAGAATAAGTGATAAAGTAATAAATTCCATGGTGGGGAGGAAGCATAATAGGAGAATGGAAAGTGCCCCATGAGGTAGCAAATCATGCAAATATCTGGTAAAAAGCATGCCTAGTAAAACAAACAGCAAATGCAAAGCCCTGAGATCAGAGTATGCTCAGCATGTACAAGGAACAGCAAGACTGGACAGGGTGACTGGAGTAGACTGAACAAGAGTGACAATAGATGAAGTGAGAGAAGTCGTAATGCTTTGCAAAAACAAAAACGGTTTAAGCTGCTAAATTGGGAATAGATAGAAGGGGGCAAGGTAGAAGCAGAGAGACTAGTTAGGTTATTGCAGTGATTCAGGCAAGCAATAATGGTGGCTTAAACCTTGGACCCAGGTGGTGGCAGTGGTGAGAAGTGGACAGATCTTGTCTTCTATTCAGAAGGAGGGCAAAGACTCAGAGAGAGGTTATATCGTAAAAGAATAAAACAAAGAAACAAAAAAAAAACACTTAACTAGTAATTCAAAGACCTGGGTCAGTCACAAACTAGGTCAGAAGCCACTTCTCTTGGCCTGTTTTCTCATGTGTAAAATAAGGATATTGGACTACAAGATTCTAAGTTCCCTCTCGGGTCTTAATGAATGGGTCTTTTAAAAGCCGGACCATCAAAATGAAAGGAGGCGCTGTTAATAAGTGCCAACACTCTCCTATTCACTTTACATACACCAACTCACTAATCCTCATACAAACTAAAAAGTGTGATTTATTAAACAGAGAAGTTTAGCAGTTTGCCTAAAGTCACACAGCCAGTAAGTGGTAGAGCCAGTACTGATCTGACCTTGGAGGCTAAACTCTTCCTTGATAGAAGCGTAAGCTTTGTGCTGCCTGAAAAAGCATTGTTGTGTGTATAGTTGAGCATTTGGTGTAAAGCCAAGTGGGGAATTAAGATGACCTCCAACCAAAGTGGTGTTTGGCCATAACCTAGCCTAGTTTGTCCTCAGTTATCAAAATAAAATTCTTCCAATCTGAGCCAAAGCAGTCACTAAGGAATTTTTGGCTTAGTCTACCTTTGTAACCCACTTATATAGGAACATCTTTCTCTGTTCCTTAGTTTTCCACCTATAACCAGAAAGAATTCAGAGCTTAAATATGCAAATCCTTAACTCAATTCAGCTTCCACCCATGGGACCTTAGGCAAGTCACAGCCTTCTGAGAAAATGTGTTCATACCCACACTACCTTCAGATTCTATGATTTTGTTACTTACCATTGAATCCTAAGGTCCATTGAAGCTTTATAAACTAGGCCTGAAGATAAATAGAAAAAGGAGTCTTGAAAAAAATATACCAGCTGTTAAGTTGTAGTACTCCTATTTCTTCTTACCAGAGAATCAAAGTTAAGTAACACTGTCTACAACACAGAAGAAAAAGTTATTTCCTCTTCATTTACAAAGCCTGAATCTTGCACTCTGAAGATCAGAATTTAACCTGGTATAACATATTGTCTTGTTCTGATATGGCTTTGCATCATTGATTTGAGACTAAATAAGGAAAATAAAACATCATCATTTTAAGTAATGGGAGAAATGCTCTAGCGTATAAACATGAACCTGTGAGTTTTCATGAGGACAAATGCTACTTTAAAATTTCATCTGTTATAACATAGTACATCATAACCTTCAATGAATTCAACTAAGGACGAATAGGTGGATATCTTTAAGCCATCCATATGAATTTATTCAAAAGTATTTTCCTTTTTATGTTCCTTTTTACCTCCAAATCATAACTTATAAATCATACTCATTGTCATCATAGAGAAATGACATTCATTGATGTACTAATTTGGTCTTTTAAGATGAAGATGTGGTAGAATTGTATGTCACTTAGCAACTCCATTCAAGACTGTTGATGTAGGCAAAGCAAACAGGGGAGAATACAAATTGGGGGACTGGGGCAGAGGCAGCTGGTTGAGGAAAGAGAGGGAAGACCAAACTGGGACATTTTATTTACTTCCACATCAGCATTCAAACCTGACTCCTTGTTCTCACTTATTGGTGGGAGCTAAAAATTAATATATAAATTCACACACACACACACACACACACACACACAAACCGGTGGGGGGAAGAAGATATAACAACCACAATTATTTGAAGTTGATACGACAAGCAAACAGAAAGGACATTGTTGGGGGGGAGGGGGGAGGGAGAAGGGAGGGAGGTTTTGGTGATGGGGAGCAATAATCAGCCACAATGTATATCGACAAAATAAAATTTAAAAAAAAAAAAAAAAAAAAAAAAAAAAACCTGACTCCTTCCAGAAACTCTTCTGAGAGAGGCTGCACACACCACACTACCATTCATTGGCCTGGCATTTGGGCAGACTACTATGCAGTAAGGTTAGTACTTCTAAGAGCACTGCTGTCTTTTCAAAGATTCAGCAGCCATACCACTCATTTGCAGAGCAGTTTTTCCAGCAATCAGGCTTTTCCTGGGTGTCTTGTTCTTTAAGGAGTCTCCACAGGTTTATTGCAATTTGATTGTGAATCTTCTGGTTTCTGGTTATGGGCTTCCTCATTAGCATATCCCCAAATTCCTTTACAGTGTGTGCTCCAAGCACTGCTAAGCTGTTCTGTCTACAGCATAATGCAGATCATATAGGGAAACCTAAGTGTTCTCGTTGCTGACCATGCTGAGGAGAAGAGGAAAGGCTCTGAGAACAAGAAGGCAGGGAGGCAAGGCCAGAGAGGCTGAAAGAAGCCAGTTTCCTGGGATAAATCATGGTGGTTTCTGGGATAAATGAATCCATGCTGATAGGCATCCAGGCCAGCAACTGTAGTGGGGGAGCCTCAACCAAAGTCCTAGCAGAACTTCACGATATTGCTAGAGGCTGAGAGCCCTGGAGCAATCGGACCTTGGAGGGTGGGAGGAGTACCTCATCTTCAGATGTTACACACAGCAAAGCCAAGGTTAGCCTGAGGGGTAGAGAAAGCCAAAAGCCTTGGTTCTGGCCATCCCCGCTCCCACCCCTGCAACAGTGCGATGCTCCAAATCTAGATGGCGAATTTTAATCATTAAAACCAACAGCTTCCTCCTCTGACTTAAATGGGAAAGCATGAGGTTAATTTGTTAAACATTTTCTGCAGCTGCATTTGCTGATCACCCACTTTCCACCTGTGCTTGGTCTTGCCACCAAAACTGGGAACATCTCTATAATTTGTTGGCTGAAAATACTATCTTCAAACTTTAACGATCTGGCAAGAAATTTCTCCAGCAGAAGTATTTCTGTGCAGGAGTCAAATCGTAGCATGGCCTTCATCTAGAGAACAGGTATCCAGGACACTGGCCATTTTTAAACAGGAGTTTATCAAGAGACAGACAAAGCTAATCTGCCATCATGCACATGTACCTAATAAAATAGTGTTACCCAACAAATTATCAAACTATGTTAGAAGCTTCCTTTTGAATAACTACCATAATTGTAACAAGCAACAGAAAATTTATTTCAGGTAAATAATTAAGTTAATGATGACAGATATTATCAGTGATTATTATTGGACTCTCAGTATATGCCAAGCACTTCAACATGTTATCACATTTAATGATTGCAACAGCCCTATGAAAGAGACATTATCTTTCCTTTGAAAGATGAGGAAAAAGAGCTTTGTAGAATTAACAAGAAAATATGCCCAAGTTTGTAGTGACAGGGGTAGGTTTTGAATCAGGTTTGGGTCAGAGGCTCTGTCCCTAATCATTATCTAGAACACTGTTAAACCAAATGCAGCTGCTAAAAGTCAATGGCACAATGAACATTGCCTGACCCAGGCTCAGATTCTGTAAGACAGCCAATCAGACAAGCTTCAAGACTGATTTTTGGCAGTGAGTGGGATAGAAGCATCAGAGGCTGTTGCAGGCATCCTGCATTCTTCTTCAGATCACAGCCTACTGCCCATCTGGAGCCTTGCCTACACTGCTTTGCAGCAGCTGCCTGACCAAATCTGAATCCTGGAACCCACTACTCTTCCCTGAATCGTGCTGCTCTTACTGTCCTCCCTCACCATCCCTCCCTTTGTAGACATATTGAGCTTAAGTTTACTTTGATAGCGTACCATTCTCCCTCTTCCTACAACTTCAGAACTTCAAGAAAACAGTTTAGAAGTCTAGTTCTGCTCATAGTGTGCTTACTGTTGCTCTAAGGGTCACTCTCTGGTGAGTTATGTAAATTAGCATTCTGAAATGCACCAGGCTTTCAATGAAAACACAATTTTATAAGCACATATTGCCATAACCCCTCCCAGCTTTGCCATCACAGCACAGAGGGCCTTGAGGGCTGGGACTGAATGGGCAAATTGTTTTCCTTCTATCTGGGGCTCTCTCCCTTCCCGGCCCACTTTTGAGCTGATATAGGGAAGTAACTAAAACAGAAATTGGAAGTGCTCATCTTACTCCAAACCTATTAGTGTTTTTATCATTGCAACAGCTTTTCAAAATGCATATTTTTAAAGTTCAGTGTAATATTCTGGGGAGGGGCGGGGGAGCATATATTTTAATTGTATTTTGCACTGAAGAGTAAGTTTGCAGTTCATTCTACAAGTTGCTTCCTTTAAATTACCAAAAGTGTCGTCTTTGCTTGGCAGCCCAGCATTTTATTGCCTGTATTTTATACATTAAGGTTTGCAATCCTTTATAATTCTGGAAAATAACAGACTAACAGCTCATACCACTTGGTAGCTAAATGAACCATAGGACATCTTCCATTCTGTATTGAAAGTGGGATTAATATCGAGTTCAGAGCAATTGGCTTGAAACTCATTCAGCCATTTATAGTGTACTCATTACACCTTTCATCTTTTGGAGAAGGGCAAAAATAAAAGTGCCTTTGCATGCAGCTCTAAAGGAAGGTATGAGTCATTTATCATTTTAATTATGACTTTCTTAAAATGGTACACATGGAGACAGGGATAAAACTGTAATCTAAAACACACACAAATTCCATAAGCACAAAAACAGTCATATCTCTTAGCATCATCAAACCTGTATAAAACTTATGTGTACTTTACTAAAATAACTTTCTGCTGGAGAAAAGACTCTTGAGAGGAACATGAGATGGCTGATGAAAAGACAGCTGTGAACATATGCTGGAGAGATCCTAGTCTAGTGATAGTATAAAGTTAGGCCCATCTCATATTGAACTAAAAGGAATTCAAGAGACTTTTAACTTACCAAGACATCTTACAGAGAGAAGGCCCCTTCTGCTTTATAGTGGATGGCTTACTTTATCATATCGATGAAAATATTTAGAAGCAATAGAGCAAACTGATTGAAGAAATGAAAGCACATCCTTTTGAGGTAAAGAGTCAACAATCATTTTCTTTAAAAACCCATGATAGAGTATTTCCACTTCTGAGAATATGGAGTAGACATGCTTTTCCCTATTCATCAACTAAAACCCTGGACATTATATGTAAAACAAGGGAGAATGAAAAATACAGACCAGTAGGGACATGGGAACCCAAGGAATGTCACAGTGATGAGTTCACTGGAATTTTTTTCTTCATACATCACACACTTGGAGCTGAAGATGCTGGTAACCAGAAACACCAACAAGTGCAGATGAAAAAAAAAAAGCCCCAACAAAAGCCCTCTCTCTCTAACCAGTGAGCAAGGTAAGGGATAGCCTATCAAGAAAGAAAACTCATAGAAAAATAATCTCTCTGTTTTAGCCAAACACCATAGAAAAAATGGTGGTCCCGCCCCTGCCCATGTCAGCAAAGGCCAAGTGGAGGATTAGACTTCTATCTTCACCAGGCTGTAGCAAGGAGTCTTAATTTTCTCACGCTAACAGGGTGATATCAAAGAAGACCAAGTAAGGAGACTGCACTTTCATCCCCAGGTAAATCTCTCCTCCCCTTCCTTTGATGGTAAAGTGTCAGAGGAGGTCTAGTAGAGAGTCAGGATTTTCACCACCCAGCAACAGTTGTGGGTCTCCTTCCACAACATGGTGTCAGTGATGACAACATGGGAAGCAGTAATGAGTTACTTCTACCCACCCCCCACCCCCCAAGCTAGGGAGGTATCAGTAGAAACCTAGTTAGGAACTGGAACTCCCACTCCAACCCAAAAGTAATGAATAGCCCTCCCTCAAGTGTCATGGAGGCTGAGTGGGGAACCTGAATTTCTATCCCCAACTGGAAGTAACAGGACAATGCTCCTCCCTCCCCCTGCCATAACAGTGTCAAAAAAAAATCCATCTAAACCATGAACTTTAAATAAGGTTCAGAGTCTCATAAGAAAATACCCGGAATGTCCAGATTTCAATCGAAGATCACTCATCACACCAAGAACAAGGAAGACCTCAAACTGAATGAAGAAAGACAACCAATAAGTACCAACAAAAAGATGTTAGAGAAGTTAGAATTATCTGACAAACATTTTAAAAATACTTTAATGAGCCATTACAAACACACTTAAATGAAAAAAAATGTCTAAGCAATAAACAGAAAGTCTCAGCAAAGAAATAGAAGATATAAAGAAGAACCAAATAGAAATTTTAGAACTGAAAAATAAAATAACTGAAACAACTCAGTTGATGGTCTCAACAGCAGAATGGAGGAGACAGAGGAAAGAATCAGCGAAATGAAAATAGAATAATAGAAATTACCCAATCTGAACAAGAAAGGAAAAATAAACTGAAGGAAAAAATAAACAGAGCCTCTGGGGCCTGTGCAACTATAACCACAGATCTAATATTTGTGTCATCAGAGTTGCAGAGGGAGAGTAAAAGTTGACAGGGCTGCAAAAGTAGTCAAAGAAATAATGGCTGGAAACTTCTCAAATTTGGCAAAAGGTGTAAAACCACAGATTCAAGAAGCTGAGTAAACCTCAAACAAGATAAACCCAAAGAAATCCACACCAGGATATATTATAGTAAAACTTCTGAAAACTAAAGACAAAAAAAAAAAAAATCTTGAAAACATCCAGAGAGAAATGATGCATTACCTAGAAGGGAAAAACAATTTGAATGATAGTGGCTTTCTCATAAGAAAATATGGAGGTCAAAAGTAAGGGACACGAGGTGAGTTTCAAGATGGCGGCGGCTGCGGCGGCTGGCGTGGAGTAGCTGAGGTGGAAAAGGTGGCCACTGGGCCTCAGGCAGCCGGGAAGCTTGTGGACCTTCCTCTGGCCATCTCTTAAGGGAGGACTGCTGCTGCTGGCCGGTCGTGGGGGCTCAACGCCACTTTGCCCCCGGCAGGAGAGGCTGCCTCATTTACAGGCAACTGCTTTGAAGTGCGGAGCAGGAAAAGAACTGATTCTTAGCTGCAAAAGCGAGTCTTGAAACAGGGAACACGGCGCCAGGGCTGCTGTGGATGCAGCCAGGATCCCGGAGGCTGGGGCCGCACTGAAGGCGGCCAGCTGCCCTATTCAGGATTCGAGGTTTCAGGCCGGCATTAAAGAAGATTCCTGGGAGCGCCCGAGCGGCGCCGCGACTGAACAGCCCAAGGCGGCAGCGCCGAGAACACGGAAGGCAACAAACCAGAGACAGAGCGAGCGCCCGACCTGGCACAGCACTGTGAGTGATCCCGGGCACAGCTCTGTTCGGGGGGTGGATGCCCACGCGGCTCCCACCTACACCACCAGGCCACTCACTGCCCCGGTGCTGCCTCCATTTTCCCAGGTGCGGGCAGCTCCGCCCTGCTCGGCCATCACTGAGCCCATTTGCTTGGCCTGGCGCGGGGCTTTCCGGACCCTGCGGGCCGGCCTCCTCTCCCACTCCCTCCGCGGTTCTCTGGCGGGGCTGGGGGTGTGGGGCGTCCCGACCAGTGTTGGGAGGGCTAGGAAGTACGGGCGGGCCGACTGTCACTCCACCACACCCTGGACTCCGGCCCCGGTAAACTTCCTCTTACTGGGAGGCAGATACCATCTCTGCGACCACCAGTTTGGAAAAAAGCCTAACGAATTTCTGGTTGGGAATAGTGTGGTAGGAGAGTTCCCAGGTCCGCTTGAACCTGCCGGAGAGCAGGCTGCAGGCGGGCACTAGACTCGGTTTATACCGGGGGGATACAAAGGTGAACAAGACCCGAGAAAGATCTACACAGTGCTACAAAGGCACCCAGAGAGACCGGTCGTCTGTGCCTAGCAGAAACCTGGTAGACTTCCTGGGCGAGGCGGTGCTGAGCAGGGTCTTGAAGGCCCAGCTGATAGACGAGGGGTGCAGAAGACACACCCCAGCCCAGCACAGTGTGCACAGAGGGGGGAGACGTGCGGCCAGGGAGGCGGAGACTCGACAGAAACCACACACCCAGTGGGGTCGCCACTGCACGATCTAACAGCCTGGGCCAGAGCACATGGAACGGGGAGAAGTCCTGTACAGAAAGTGAAAGCTCAACAGAGATCACACACCCTGTGGTACGTGATCCACCAGCCCAGCAGAGTACAAGCTGACCAGAAAGGTGGATCCCCGCAGAAGCCCAAGACCCGAGGCAACCACACACACAAGACACTAGAGGCCAACTGAGCAGTCACGGCGGGAGCCATACCAAATTGGCAACCACAGCAACATCCTAGTTAGTCATTAGTCTCAAACCGGTGGACTGTGAAACCCCCTGCCACAATGAATAAACACCAAAAAAAAGACACCAGAAATACAAAAAATCAAGAAAGTACACCACCAAAAGTTAATAAATCTCATACTCTAGATCCTATAGAACAAGAAACCCTTGAAATAACTGACAAGGAATTTCGAGTGATAATTCTAAGGAAACTGAATGAGATACAAGAAAACTCAGCTAGACATCATGATGAAATGAGGAAAAGTTATACAGGATCTGAAAGAGGAAATATACAAGGAAATCAATGTCCTGAAAAAAAATGTAGTATAACTTGCTGAACTGAAGAAGTTATTCAGCGAAATAAAAAACACAACGGAGAGTTTAACCAGCAGGCTTGTCGAAGTTGAAGAGAGAACCTCTGAACT
The DNA here is from genome assembly GCF_027409185.1 of Cynocephalus volans. NCBI lineage: Eukaryota > Metazoa > Chordata > Mammalia > Dermoptera > Cynocephalidae > Cynocephalus > Cynocephalus volans. The sequence continues at coordinate 97,616,910 of NC_084460.1, read as the reverse complement.
TGAAGATGGGCTGTTTGAAATAACACAAGCAGACAAAAAGAAAGAAAAAAGAATCAAGGACATGGAAGAAAATCTGAGAGAGATATCAGACAACCTCAAGCGCTCAAATATCCGAGTCATGGGTATTCCAGAAGGGGAGGAAAACGGAGATTCCATTGAAAACATATTCAACAAAATAGTGGCAGAAAACTTCCCAGGTATAGGAAAAATCACAGATCTTCAGATCCAGGAAGCTCAACGATCTCCAAACGTATTCAACCCAAAAAGGCCTTCTCCAAGACATGTCATAGTCAAGTTGGCAAAACTCAGAGACAAAGAGAGAATCTTAAAAGCTGCAAGAGAGAAGCGTCAAATCACCTATAAGGGAGCCCCAATCAGGTTAACATCAGACTGTTCATCACAAACCCTAAAAGCTAGAAAGGAATGGGATGATATTTTCAAAATACTAAAAGACAAAGATTGCCAGCCAAGAATACTCTACCCTGCAAGGCTATCCTTCCGAAATGAGGGGCAAATAGTATATTTCTCAAACAAACAAAAACTGCGGGAGTTCACTACCACAAGACCACCCTTACAAGAAATCCTCAAGGGAGTACTGGGTTTGGTTCCTGAAAAATAACTACCACTGCGATAAAAACCTAAGAAAAATCTAAACCCACTAGTACAATAAAAATGGCATTCATGAAGAGAAAACAAGCTAACAAAAACACTATCTACAACCTAAGGAACCAACAAACAAAGAAACCAAACAGTAAATCAGAAAGCAAGGAACAAAAGACACCTAAGACAACCAAACAACCAATAAAATGCTAGGAATAAATCAACACCTTTCAATAACAACTCTTAATGTTAAAGGCTTAAATTCCCCAATTAAAAGACACAGACTGACTGACTGGATCAAAAAGTAGGACCCAACTATATGCTGCCTACAAGAGACCCACCTCACCCATAAAGATTCACACAGACTAAGAGTGAAAGGATGGAAAAAGATTTACCATGCAAACAGAAAAGAAAAACGAGCTGGAGTGGCTATTCTTATATCTGACAAAATAGACTTTAAACTAAAAACCATAAAAAGAGACAATGAGGGACACTACTTAATGATAAAAGGACTGATCCATCAAGAAGACATAACAATCATAAATATGTACGCACCCAATGTTGGAGCAGCCAGATTTATAAAACAAACTCTATTAGACCTAAAGAAGGAAATAGACACTAATACCATAATAGCAGGGGACCTGAACACTCCACTGTCAATATTAGACAGATCATCTAGGCAAAGAATCAGTAGAGAAACACAAGATCTAAACAAGACTCTAGACCAATTGGAATTGGCAGATATCTACAGAACATTCCACCCAACAACCTCAGAATATTCATTCTTCTCATCAGCACATGGATCATTCTCCAGGATAGATCACATATTAGGTCACAAATCCAGTCTCAATAAATTCAAAAAAATTGGAATTATCCCATGTATCTTCTCAGACCACAATGGATTAAAACTAGAAATTAATAACAAACAAAACTCTGGAAACTATACAAACACATGGAAATTAAACAGCATTCTACTTAATGACATATGGGTCCAAGAAGAAATCAAGCAGGAAATCAAAAAATTTATTGAAACTAATGAAAACAATGATACATCATACCAAAACCTGTGGGATACTGCAAAAGCAGTATTGAGGGGAAAATTTATTGCATTAAATGCTCACTTCAGAAGAATGGAAAGATGGCAAGTGAACAACCTAACACTTCACCTTAAAGAACTAGAAAAACAAGAACAATCCAATCCTAAAGTTAGCAGACGGAAAGAAATCATTAAGATCAGAGCAGAACTGAATGAAATTGAAAACCAAAAAACAATTCAAAAGATCAACGAATCAAAAAGTTGGTTTTTTGAAAAGATAAATAAAATTGACAAACCATTAGCATGGCTAACAAAAAAAAGAAGAGAGAAGACTCAAATAACAAAAATTAGAAATGAAAAAGGCGATATTACAACTGATTCATCTGAAATACAAGGAATCATTCGAGACTACTATAAACAACTATACGCCAACAAATTTGAAAATCTGGAGGAAATGGATAAATTTCTGGACACACACAAGCTCCCAAAACTGAACCGTGAAGACGTAGAAAATTTGAACAGACCAATAACAATAAAGGAGATTGAAGCTTTTATCAGAAGGCTCCCAACAAAGAAAAGCCCAGGACCAGATGGATTCACAGCAGAATTTTACCAAACATTCAAAGAGGAATTGACACCGATTCTTTACAAACTATTCCAAAAGATTGAAACAGATGCAAATCTCCCAAACTCATTCTATGAAGCAAACATCATCCTGATACCAAAACCAGGTAAAGATATAACCAAAAAAGAAAACTACAGGCCAATATCCTTGATGAATATAGATGCAAAAATCCTCACTAAAATACTAGCCAACAGAATACAGCAACACATACGAAAAATTATTCATCACGAACAAGTGGGATTCATCCCAGGGATGCAAGGTTGGTTCAACATACGCAAATCAATAAATGTGATACACCATATTAATAACTCAAACACAAGGACCATATGATCATCTCTATAGATGCTGAAAAAGCATTTGATAAAGTTCAGCACTCATTCATGACAAAGACCCTCTATAAGTTAGGTATAGAGGGAAAGTATCTCAACATAATTAAAGCCATATATGACAAACCCACTGCCAATATCATCCTGAATGGGGAAAAGCTGAAAGCTTTTCCTTTAAGAACAGGCACTAGACAAGGATGCCCACTCTCACCACTCCTATTCAACATAGTGTTGGAAGTACTAGCCAGAGCAATCAGAGAAGAGAAGGAAAGAAAGGGCATCCAGATTGGAAAAGATGAAGTCAAACTGTCCCTGTTTGCAGATGACATGATCCTATATATCGAACAGCCTAAAACCTCTACAAAAAAACTGTTGGAATTGATAAATGATTTCAGCACAGTAGCAGGATACAAAATCAACACACAAAAATCAGTAGCATTTCTTTTCTCCAATAGTGAACATGCAGAACGAGAAATCAAGAAAGCCTGCCCATTTACAATAGCCACCAAAAAAATAAAATACTTAGGAATTGAGTTAACCAAGGATGTGAAAAATCTCTATAATGAGAACTACAAACCACTGCTGAGAGAAATTAGAGAGGATACAAGAAGATGGAAAGATATTCCATGCTCTTGGATTGGAAGAATCAACATAGTGAAAATGTCCATACTACCCAAAGTGATATACAAATTCAATGCAATCCCCATCAAAATTCCAAAGACATTTTTCTCAGAAATGGAAAAAACTATTCAGACATTTATATGGAACAATAAAAGACCACGAATAGCCAAAGCAATGCTCAGCAAAAAAAATAAAGCTGGAGGCATAACACTACCTGACTTTAAGCTATACTACAAAGCTATAATAACCAAAACAGTATGGTACTGGCATAAAAACAGACACACTGACCAATGGAATAGAATAGAGAATCCAGAAATCAACCCACACACTTACTGCCATCTGATCTTTGACAAAGGCACCAAGCCTATTCACTGGGGAAGGGACTGCCTCTTCAGCAAGTGGTGCTGGGATAACTGGATATCGATATGCAGGAGAATGAAACTAGATCCATACCTCTCACCGTATACTAAAATCAACTCAAAATGGATTAAGGATTTAAATATACACCCTGAGACAATAAAACTTCTTAAAGAAAACATAGGAGAAACACTTCAGGAAATAGGACTGGGCACAGACTTCATGAATACGACCCCAAAAGCACGGGCAACCAAAGGAAAAATAAACAAATGGGATTATATCAAACTAAAAAGCTTCTGCACAGCAAAAGAAACAATTAAAAGAGTTAAAAGACAACCAACAGAGTGGGAGAAAATATTTGCAAAATATACATCTGACAAAGGATTAATATCCAGAATATATAAGGAACTCAAACAACTTTACAAGAAGAAAACAAGCAACCCAATTAAAAAATGGACAAAAGAGCTAAGTAGGCATTTCTCTAAGGAAGATATACAAATGGCCAACAGACATATGAAAAAATGCTCAACATCACTCAGCATCCGGGAAATGCAAATCAAAACCACATTGAGATACCATCTAACCCCAGTTAGGATGGCTAAAATCCAAAAGACTATGAACGATAAATGCTGGCGAGGCTGCGGAGAAAAAGGAACTCTCAAACATTGTTGGTGGGACTGCAAAATGGTGCAGCCTCTATGGAAAATGGTATGGAGGTTCCTTAAACAATTGCAAATAGATCTACCATACGACCCAGCCATCCCACTGTTGGGAATATACCCAGAGGAATGGAAATCATCAAGTCGAAGGTATACCTGTTCCCCAATGTTCATCGCAGCACTCTTTACAATAGCCAAGAGTTGGAACCAGCCCAAATGCCCATCATCAGATGAGTGGATACGGAAAATGTGGTACATCTACACAATGGAATACTACTCAGCTATAAAAACGAATGAAATACTGCCATTTGCAACAACATGGATGGACCTTGAGAGAATTATATTAAGTGAAACAAGTCAGGCACAGAAAGAGAAATACCACATGTTCTCACTTATTGGAGGGAGCTAAAAATTAATATATAAATTCACACACACACATACACACACACACACACACACACAAACCGGGGGGGGGGAAGAAGATATAACAACCACAATTATTTGAAGTTGATACAACAAGCAAACAGAAAGGACATTGTTCGGGGGGAGGGGGGGAGGGAGAAGGGAGGGAGGTTTTGGTGATGGGGAGCAATAATCAGCTACAATGTATATCGACAAAATAAAATTTAAAAATAAATAAATAAATAAATAAAAATAAAAGGTACAGAGGAGGAAATAAATAAATAAATAAATAAATAAATAAATAAATAAATAAATATTAAAAAAAAAAGTAAGTGACAATATTTTTCAACTACTAGAAGAAAAGAACTATCAACCCAGAGTTCTATACCCAGTAAAAATATCTCTCAAGAATAAAGAGGAAATCAAGACATTCTCATATGAAGGAAAACTAAGAGAATTTGTCACCAGCAAACTGCCCTAAAGGAATGGAAAAAGAAAGTTCCCTAAATAGAAAGGAAACAATAAAATAAAGACCTTGAAATATCAAAAAGGCTAAAAGAACACAGTAAGTAAACATGAATAAAAATAATAGACTTTCCTTCTCCTCTTTATTATGCTTGATGGTCGAAGCAAAAATAATAATATTGTATTTTGTGGTTCCAAATGTATATAAAGGAAATATTTAAGATAATGAATTATGAATGGGGGAGAGTGAAGAGACTTTAAAGAAAGTAATGATTCTACACTTCAGTCAAATATAAAATTAAGGTGACAGTAGACTCTAATAAGTTATATAGATATATATAAAATGTAACACCTAGAAAAACTACTAAAAAAGCTACACAAAAATATACACCAAAAAGACTCTAGATAAATCAAAATGGAATTCTAAAAAATGTTTAAGTACCTTCAGGAAGGTAAAGGGAAAAACAGAATCAAAACCAAAGAAAATGAAATATAAAATGGCAGACTGAGCTCTAACATAATGTAACATTAAATACACTGATTAAAAGACAAAGACTGGAAAAATGGATTTAAAAATGTAACCAACTGTATGCTGTCTACCAACTCACTTCAAATATAGTGAGATAGGTAGGTTAAAAGTCAAAGGATACAGAAAAATATATCATGTAAACATAGTAAAATAGAACAGTAGTGGCTATATTAATACCATACAAAGTAAACTTCAGAGCAAAGAAAATTACCAAAGATAGAGAGGAACATTCTATAATGATAAAAGGATCAATCACCAAAAAGATACAGCAATCCTAAATGTGTATGCACAACAAGGCTGCAAGACATAGGAAGGAAAAGCTGATAACACTAAAAGGAAAAATAGACATGTCCACAATTATAACTGGAGATTTCAACTTCCCTCTTCCAGTTAGTTGATAGAAGAAAAAAAAAAAATCAACAAGGATATAGAACTCAACAATACCATCAACAAACAGGATCTAACCAACATTTATAAAACAATCCACCCACCAACAGCAAAATACATATTTTTTTCAAGTGTCCATGAAACACATATCAAAATAAACCATATCCTGGATCATAAACAAATCTTAACAAATTTTTAAAAACTAAAATCATAAAGAATGTGTGTTCTCTAACTGCAATGGAATCAAACTAGTAGTCAATAACAGAAAAATGACACAAAAATCTCCAAATACTTAGATAGTACATGGATGAAAAAAGATGTCTCAAGGAAAATTTTTAAAAATACATGTAACTGAATGAAAATAAAAATACAACATATCAAAATTTGCAGGACACAGCTAAGACAGCACTGAGAGAGAAATTTATAGCACGAAATGCATATGTTATAAAAAGGAAAAATTTCCAATCAATGATTGAAGCCTCACCTCTAAAGCCTAGAAAAAGACCAAAATAAACACAAAACAAGCAGAAAGAAGAAAATGATAAAGATAAGACTAGAAATCAATGAAATTGATTTTCTCTGTTTTTCTGTTTTCAATGCTACAAAGAGCTGGTTCTTTGAACAGATCACTAGAATTTAAAAACATCTTGCAAAATTAAGAAAAAAAAAAAAAGGAGAACACAGAAATCATCAGTATCAGAAAAGAAAGGGATATTACTAAAGATGCTGCAGACATTCAAAGGATAATAAGGGAATATATTAGTCCATTTCTATTGCTTGTAACAAAATACCTTAAACTGGGTAATTTATAAGAAAAAAAAATTTATTACTTACAGTTTCAGAGGCTGAAGTCCAATGTCTGGGAAACATATCTGATGAAGGCCTTGTTGGTGGTGACAGTGATGCACAGGTCTCACATGGCAGAATGGTGGAACAGGGAGAAAGGTAACCCCCTCACCGGCCCTCTTTTTAAAGCCCTAAGAACCATGCCCATGACCACCATTAAACCATTAATTTATTAATCCATTTACTAGGGCATGGTCCTCACAATCTAATCACCTCTTCAAGGCCCCTCCTTTCATTTATCATAATAGGATTTTCCACCCTCTTAACACTGTCACAGTAGGGGCCAAATTTCTAATAGCTGTAACTTTAGGGGACACAGTTTAAACTTCATCGAGTTTGGGGAGGCATTCAATCTACTGCAGGGAATATGCTGAACAATTCCACATATATAAATTTGACAACTTAGATGAAATGTATCAATTATTTGAAAAATACAAACTACCACAACTCATCCAAAATTAAATAATTTGAATAGCCCTATAACTATTCATATTTATAATCTCCAAAAAAGGAAATCTCCAAGCCTAGCTGGTTTCACTGGGTAATTCTACCACACATTTAAGTAAGATTTAAGATGAGTTCTACACAATTTCTTTCAGAGAGTACAAGAGGAGGAAACACTTCCCAATTCATGTTATGAAGCTAATATTATCCTGATGACAAATTAGACAAAAACAATGCCAAAAAAAACCCAACTACAAACCAGTATCTCTCATGAATATAGATGCAAAAATCCTTAAATTATTAGCAAATAGAATCCAGCAATATGTAAAAAGAATTATATATCATAGTCAAGTGGGGTTTATTTTATAGATGCAAAGATGCATCAGTATTTGAAAGTCAGTGTAAGAAGGCTACATTTAAACAGGCTGCAGAAGAAAAATCACATAATTTTGCCAATTGGTGCAGAAAAAGTATTTGAAAAATTTAACACTTGTTCATGATATAAATGCTCAGAAACTAGGAATAGAGGGGAACCTCCTCAAATTGTTAAAGAACACCTACAAAAACTACTACCATTACACTTAATAGTGAAAGAATGAATGCTTTCCCTCTAAGATCAGGAACAAGGCAAGAATGTCAGTTCTCATCACTCTATTCAACAGAGTGCTGGAAATTCTAGCCACTGCAGTAAGGCAAGAAAAGGAAATAAAAGGCAGGTAGAAGAGTAAGTAAGAAATAAAACCACCTCCATTCATAGGTGACATAATTGTCTACATAAAAAACCTCAAAGGGGGTCTGGCCAGTTACCTCAGTTGGTTACAGCCTAGCCTCATAACACCAAAGTCACAGATTCAGATCCCCATACTGGCCAGCCACCAGGAAAAAAAAAAAAAAATCCTGAGGGATGTTTAAAAAAAAGTCTTAAGATAAGTGAGTTCAGCAAGGCTGCAAGATACAAGATAAATCTACAAAACTCAATTGTATTTCTATACAGTAGCAGTGATCAGGGGCACTCAAATTTAAGATACAGTACTGCGATATTGTGAAACATATATTTGGTTTTTGTCCCTGTCTCCTGCCATACAACTCTTAAAATCCTTAGAATCTCCAAAGAATTGTCTTTTTCTATGCTAATGAGTTGCCTGATGGTTGGCAGCCCCTACGTAGCTTCAAGATGGGGGCTGGTCACTGTAAAGAGCAAGACAGGATTAGAAGGCTTAAGATTTTCAGCCCACCCCCACCCTACAGGGAGGAGAGAGAGGCTGAATGTTAAGTGGATCACCAATGGCCAATGATTTACCCAATCATGCCTATGTAATGAAACCTCCATAAAAACTTACAAGGACAAGGTTCAGAGAGTTTTTGGATAGCTGAACATGTGGAGGTTCCTGAATGGCAGCATGCCCCTTCCCTCATACCTTGCCCTCTGCACCTCTTCATGTGTATCCTTTATAATATCCTTTATAATAGATGGGTAAATATACATAATGGGTTTCCCTGAATTCTGTGAGCTGCTCTAGCAAATTAATCAAACTCAACTTAAAGCCAATTGGTCAGAAGTTCCAGAGGCCTGGACTTGTGACTGGTGTCTGGAGTCAGGGCAGTCTTGTGGGAATGAGCCCTCAACTTATTGGATCTGACACTATTTCCAGCTAGATAATGTCAAAATGGAATTGAATTAGTGGATACTTAACTGGTGTCCACTGCAGAATTGCTTGCTTGCTTACTGGTGGGGGAAAAACCCCACATATTTGGTCACAGAAGTCTCCTATGTTGATTGTTGTTAAGAGAATGTATGAACATCAATATCTTAAAACTGATTTAACATAATTCCTTTTAGAATTCCAGCAAGATTTTTTATACATACAGGCAAGATTATTCTAAAATTTATATGGAAATGCAAAGGAAACAGACTAGCTAAAAGACTAGAAAAAAATGAAGTGGGAGGAATCAGTCTACCCAATTTAAAGACTTTTTATATAGCTACAGTAATCAAGACTTTGTGGTATTGGTACAGGGATAGACACATAGCTCAACAAACCCAGAAATAAACCCACATAAATATGCTCAACTTATTACTTTTATAGAAGTGAAAAAGCAACTTAATAGGGGAAAGATATCCTTTTCAACAAATGGTGCTGGAGCATTTTGACATCCATAGGCAAAAAAAGAAAAAAAAATACCTCAACTTAACTCTCACACTTTATACAAAATTAACTCAAAATGGGTCACATACTTAAATGTAAAATGTAAAGCTATAAAACTTTTAGGGAAAAAAAAAACAGGAAATCTTTCAGATCTTGGTCTATGCAAAGAGTTGTTAAATTTGACACCAAAAGCACAATCCATAAAAGTCTACTTGGTAAGTTAGACTTTGTCAAAATTAAAAACTTTATCTGTGAAACACTCTGTTAAAAAGGATGAAAAGATAAGGTCAGAGTGAGAGAAAATATATGCAAACCAAATATCCAACCAAGGACTAATATATAGATTATCTGGAGAACTCTTAAAAGTCAACAGTAAAAAAAAAGTCAATTTAATTTGAAAATAGGCAAAAGATATGAACAGAATTTTTACCAAAGTGAGTGGCAAGCAAACACATTAAAAGATGTTCAACATCATTAGCCATTAGGGAAAAGTAAATTAAACCTACAATGAAATTTCGCCACATGCCTATCAAAATGGCTAAAATAAAAAATAATGGCAACACTAAATGCTGGTAAGGGTGCAGAGAAATTGGATCACTCATACACTGCTAATGAAAATATAAAATGGTACAGCTAGTGTGGAAAACAATGTGGCAGTTTCTTTAAAAAAAAAAAAAAAAAAACTGAATACACAACTACTCATATAACCTAGTAATTGTACACCTGGGCATTATCCCAGAGAGATGTCAACTTATGTTCACACAAAAACCTGTATACAAATGTTTATAGCAACTTAATTGATAATAGCCCAGAACTGGAAATAATCTAGATATCCTTCCAAGGATGAATGGGTAAACAAACTGTGGCACATCCACACCATGGAATACTACTCAGTAGTAAAAAGAGGCTGTTACTGCAACAACCTGAATCATACTGTATGATTCCATTTAGGAAACCTTCTTACAATGACCAAATTACAGAAAGGAGAAGTGGTTAGTAATTACCAGGGGTTAAGGAAGGGATGGGGCCGGGGGGAAATGGGATGGCTATAAAAAGGCAACATGAGAGATCTTTGTGGTGATGGAACTGTTCTGTATCTTGACTATCTCAATGTTAATATCCTGGCTGTGGTATTCTATAGTTTTGTGAGATGTTACCACTAAGGGAAACTGGATAAAAAGTACACAGGTTCTTCCTGTATCACTTCCTACTGATGCATGTGAATCTATAATCACCTCAAAATAAACATTTAATTTAATATTATGTATGAGAATACTTCAAAAAGTTTGTGGAAAAATAGAATTAAAGGATAATATGAATCCTTCCATGAACTTTTTGAAGACCCCTCATATTTAAACCTTTAGATAAATTATGCCATTAAATGTTGAAAAATGAATTTTTCAAAAGCCATGGTACATGGTGCCTTTAGTTCATTCAGGCTGCTATAACAAAATACCATAGACGGGGTGCCTCATAAGCAACAGATATTAATTTCTCCCTGTTCTGGAGACTAAGTCTAAGTTCAAGGCAACAGCAGATTCGGTATCTGGTGAGAGCCTGTTTTCTGGTTCATAGATGGCAACTTCTAGGTGTGTCTTCCCATGGTGGAAGCAGCAAACAAGCTCCCTTGGGCCTCCTTTAATAAGATCACTAATCCCTCTCATAAGGACTCCAACCTCCTGACCTAATCACCTCCCAAAAGCCCGCCGCCTATGAATACTGTCACCTTGGGAGTTAGGATTTTAACATATGAGTTTTGGGGTTACATAGACGTGCATATCATAGCACATGGACAAAGTGATAGTAAAATTTTATAATAGTTCTTTAATTCTACACTAAACATAATAAAAAGTGGGCATTTTCAAGTAAGAGTTAGTAATACAGTTTTACATGGAGTTTTTTGCACATTTTGTAACATTTGAAGGAGAGGTACCTCAGATTTTTCATGTTGTACTTTTATGACTAAAATAACTGAATCAAATTTGCTAAATGAAAAAGAAGAAATACAAGAATACTTGCCAAACGCTAAAGGAAACTGATATATTATGAATAGTAGAAACAACTTCGTTTCAGAAACTAAGTTTATTTTAGAAATTAATTTCAAGCCTGTTTGAAAACAATTGTAATTCTAATAAGAATTAACATTCAAACCATTTTGGATGATAAATATTTAAAAGCATTTGATCTGGAAATTAAACTGGAACAGAGCAAAGAAACTAATGTTATCAAATCCACTGTGGTGGGGTAAAATGTCTGTTTTGCTGAGAGGATTTTGATTCAAATTGCTAATCACTGAGAACACATTCTCATTCTGTAACCAACACTACAGTCATATGAACCAGATATTTATTCCTGAAGAGTTTGATTCTCATTTCCTCAACGTTCTTCTAAAAAAAAAAAAAAAAAAAAATTTTAAGCTTTATTTTTTAAAAAATAATCCTTTGAGCACCCAGTTCCTGAGGCATGTACATGTATAAGCAAACTCATATAAACATACAGATTCTAATCCTCTCTCCTTGATCCAGACTACATGAAATTTAACAGGGAGCCTCACATTCAAACCCAGCATCTTCCTTCTCAGTATAATTTAGCTGTTCATTCATGTTTGAGATCAACTTCTTCTCACTGCCATTATTGGCAAGAGACTACTTGGTTCCCAAGGTATACAGTAAGCCTGTGCAGGGGCCACCAACCAATTAGGGAACATTAATCAGTAGGAAAAGTGAATTTTCGAAAGCATCAAAGTCATGTTCGAGGGGAAAATTGGAACTTAATTGAGCTTCCTTTCACTTTATGGCTTTGTAGTTATATTCATTTGCAAGGGCCGCATAGTACCACAAACTGAGTAGCTTAAACAACACAAACTTATTGTTTTGTAATTCTGGAGACCAGGAGACCACAGGTTGATTCTTTCTGACAGCTGTGAGAAAGAATCTGTCCCATGCCTCTCCCCTAGTTTCTGGTGGTTTGCTGGCAATCTTTACCATCCCTTGGCTTGTAGGAGCATCTCCGCAATCTCAGCCTTTATCTTCATGTAGTGGTCTCCCTGTGTGTCTGCCTGACTCCAAATTTCCCTTTTATAAGGACACCAGTCATTTTGGATTAGGGTACATCCTAATGACCTCATTTTAACTTGATTACCTATATAAAGACTCCATCTCCAGATAAGGTCAATTTCTAAGGTACTGGGGGTTAACACTTTAACGTATGAATTGCGGGGGGGTTGCACAATTCAACCCATTACAGTAGTGTTTGAATGTAAATTAAAAGGCCCTGAGATTTCCTTACTCCTTGATGTGACTATGACCACAAGCCATACCAAAGGTCAGAACTTGCACTCCTACTGAGACCTTCAGTTTCCCTTAATCATCAGATATCCCAAAATTCTCTGCAAGCTCATTTGGTCTGATGTCCGTATCACTGTAATGTCAAGTCAGCATTAGCATGTACATACACAAGATAATTTTGCAAATGGGAAAACTAGACCCAGAATGACCAAGTAGCCTCTCTGATACAGTTAAGCAAATAGATTCTGTACCAAAAAGATGGTCTAATAAAGCCTCTGCTCCAAAAACTGGCTCATTTCCTTCCTTACATGCTTACATATTTCTTTATGTTTTATTTTCCTAAGGGCTTTAAAGAAATTTCTGTCATTTGCAATCTGTTCTTCTTAGTTATATGAATCTATTTTCTCTTCAACCAGCATTTTTCTTTCCTTGACTTAAAAAAAGAAAATAAAGAACCAGCTTTACTAAAAACATGTTGCAGCTCTCCTACACCTCAGTAAGTACAGAAGCTAAAATTGACTTACTTTACTGCATATCATGTCATTCGTCTAATGGCATAATCTAAGGGAATAACCTCTAGTTTGAAAATGCGAGTGCTCATCTTTAGAACTGGACTACTTAGATCTGATGTGAGTACAAGTCATGGAATTTTATGTCTGGGTATGTCCTTGGAAATTATCCATGCCGACCCTCTCAATAGCAAATGTTGGTGAAAACTGAAGCTCAGTAAGGCCAAGTGACTTCCCTGGGGTCACAGAGTAGGGTTATAAGCCAAGTCAAGAGCAGAAATCAACAATCCTGCTGACTCCTCATCCAGTGTCCTTTCTACCTCTGGCTGTTTCAAGAATGGTGATGACACCTTGTTATTACCTCACCTTTACAATCTCAAAGCTAAACAATGGTAATAGAATGGTAGCATATGAAAGCAGACCTTATTTCATTTATAAAAGAAAAGAAGACCTTCTGACATGCTTCATACCAAGCATCACTTTGAGTATGGAAAAACACATTGCTTTCTAAATCTCTTCAACTCTTTTGTCAGAGAGTAGGATTATTGGTGGTCTACCCAATCCTAGGTCCTGGGAATAGTGGACAACATGGACCTAGCTCCTGCCTTATGGAGCTTAAAGTCCAGATGGGAAATAGATATTATATACATCATTATTAACAATTAAGTAAAAAAGTTACTATATCCACAGAGATAAATGGCCTGCTATGGGAATATGTTACCGAGAACCCAACCTGACCCTGGTTCTGAAGGAGGACTTCCCTTAGGCATTGATGTTTACTTAAAATCCAGAGGATACGTAAGGATTCTGACAGATGTGTTCCATCAGAGGGTATAGCATTAGGAAGATTTAGGGTGCAAAGAACAATTCACAGCTGTTTGCACAGATAACTGAGAGACGTACCTCACAGCTAAAGCAGATGGAATGATGTTAGAGCAAGAGACGCAAGTGAAACCAGATGAGTCAGATCTGTATCGGCCATGTTAAGGGTTTAGGAATCTATTTAAAGTATTTTAAGCAAGAGAAAGATGTGATCAGATTTATAGTTTTGTAAGGATCATTTCAGCAACATTGTAAGATGGATTGAAAGGACAGGATGTAGACAGACCAGTTGGGAGGTGAACACATGGACCAGATGCAACGTGCACAGGTCATGTGCTCTAGACCTCAGAACTTAATTTATCAATAGACTTTATTCCCATGACACAGCCTTTTTTAATGAAAGGCAACCCACTGCTCTTAATATACACACTTTTTTTAAAAAGGCAGCCACCTAATTGATATTTAAAAATAATTATTTTTCTGTCTCATTGAAGGAAGCTTTTTTGTCGCATTAGGATTGTAATGTTAAATTGTATTTGAGCTAATTGCAAACATTCTGCTTGCAAAGAGCTTTGATTTAAATGATACATTATGAGTGCAAATAATCCAAGTGAGTCATCAAGTCAACTGTTGACGTTATGGTAAAGTATCATCCATTATTATTTGTACTGATTGTGTTCTATGTTAATTTTTTTCTTACTTGATGCAAATTAGTATGTATGTATGTATAGAATACATAGCATTGACTTTATGGCAGGATCCAAAAATATTCTGTCAAATTACTTTGATGATTTCTGCAGTGATCAGACCTCACAAGGACAATGTGCTTTTGGAGAAATTTACCTAAAGTAGTTTTTTAAAAGGTCCTCAAAAAGAATTGTTTTCACATAAATGAGTTATCTTGTTCTCTTAAAGAAACCAGTGGACAGCGTACTTCACCCGGTGTGATTTAAGACCTCAGCATAGCATGTGGATGAGCGCTATCATTTATTATTCTCTTTTTGACAATCTGAATTACCTTTTGGATGTTATTCTGAATGATAAATCAAATGATTTACAAGTGGAACTCAAAATTAGAAAATTGAAGTTATAAGTGCTTTTATCTTAAGTAGATGATACATTCATGTACCTTGAATAGTAAGTGCTCTAGCTCTGAGCTAACTTTATGACAGTGGATTCTTCAGTGAGTAATATTAGGCTAATACAATATGCAGGTCCTAAGAGTCAGGGTTAAGTATGAATTGTTGTATCTACTGACTTTCATGAGAGTCCAATTCAGCACATATGTAAACTTTTACTCTATAGTTCTTTCTGACAAATAGTGTAATACATTCAACCAACTGCCACTGAATGATTAAGTTTCCTTTAGAAAAAGCCTAATAGTTTTTTTTCAAGAATTACTGGTTTTTGTATCATTATTTTACCTTATTCCCTGGAATATGGCATTGTTTAAGAAAATATGTTTTTTCAAAATATTCTTTTGATTTAAAGGAGAAATAGTTCTTGCCAAGACAATGTAGAATATTCATTTTTCTCCAATGTTGGCTAGGGGCACACAAATGCTAGAAGCTTTGGCTTTGAGAGTAGTGGGTTTGTTTGTTTTCACTCTTATTTTTGATGAAAGGAAAGGGTTTGCCATGGATTAATTTTTCTTTTGAAATCCCTGGTTTTACTGACCGTTAACAGCATGGTGACCATAATTTCATTTCTATTCCCAGTACTTAGGCCCCCGTGATAAAGCAAACTCCTGCATGTCTGCTTTGTGTTCATAAAATAGGGAAACCTGAAATGGAAACAGAAGGAGGCTTTCATGTTTAATCATTTCTGTCTCTGCCAGTTGTGTTCCAACACGGATGTGTATGTGCCATTTAATCTTAAGTACCTCACATTTTCATAAGTATACAAAACCCAGGAAATCAACAACAAATCTTACTGTATCTGTTTGTTTCTTCTAGATTGGACGAATTGAAGATTTTTTATACCAATTAGAGGACAGTTTCTTAAAAACTAAAAAACTGAGAACTGCTCGAAGGCAAAAAACAAAAATGAAGCGGCTCCAAGCTGTGCAGCAAAGCTAGTCACTAGAGAGCAGGCACCACCACCAAGACTTCCCAGAGAAACAGGCAAGGGCCCTGACACCCAGCCCTGACTGTGACAGCCAAATAGCAAAGGCCTGTCACTAATGGAATGAGGTGGTACTCCTCTTGGCTTATCTTTCGCAAAGACATTCTATACTTCATTAATCTTGACTGGCAGCAATAAATGTTCTCAGCAAGTCTGACTTGACTCTTGTTCAAATTTGTCTTGTTTAGGTAAATAGCTTATAAAACAACCACGGCTGTCTCTTTCACCTCCCTTGTTCTTTCATAATTGACTAAGCTATACCAGGTCTACCCAAGTATGCTTATAATACACATCCATAATCAGGTGTATTCAGTAAGAATTATTCAAATGCCATATGCAGAATGGACAAATAATATAGATATAAATTTAAAATTATAAAACTGATAATATACTTTCTCAAATAATATCGCTATATGTGGTGTGGCTGATAATATCAGTTAAATTTTCTCATTACAATCTCTATTCTTTCATCTGAATTCTTTATATTGTCTTTTTCCTGCTCTTTAAGCAACACAACACAACAGAAATGCACATATTTGACAAGGTAGTGAGTCAGTAGCCATCACTCAAGACCTCACTGACACCAACAAGGGGATTTGAGAATAGGGTGAGAAGGAGGAACCCAGATACAGAGTAAAATAGACTGGAAAATATAATTTTAAAAATAAATAGGATTTCATAGTACATTAATAAAAGTTCGAATGTAATCACCAAAGAGTTATTTTTAAATGAAAAATAAATGAACCCAACCAAAATTCCCGAATGTAGGTAATAGTGTAAATGCTTTATGACAGTCTATTCAATATTTAACCTAACAATATATTAAAATTTTGTATAATGTTAAAGCTGGAGGCATCATACTACTGAATTTCAAAATATACTACAAAGCTATAGTAATCAAAACAGCATGATACTGCCATAAAAATAGACACATCGACAAATGGAGTAGGTTAGAGAATCCAGAAATAAACCCCAACATTTATATCAATTTATTTTTGACAAAGTTGCCAAGAACACACAGTGGGAAAAGGGCAGTCTCTTCAAAAAATGGTGTTGGGAAAACTGAATATCCACATGCAGAAGAATGGAAATGGTTTCTTATCTCACCCTGTATACAATAATCAACTCAAACTGGATTAAAGACTTAAATATAAGACCTGAGATGTGGAACAACTCTAAAAAAACAAAGGGGACAAGTTCCATGACATTGTTTTGGACTGTGGTTTTTTGGATAAGACCCCAAAGCACATACAACAAAAACAAAAACTGTTCTAAAAAATTGAAACCAAGGCCATTCTCCCAAACTCATTCTATGAGGCTAGCATCACACTGATACCAAAATCAGACAAAGACACAAGAAAACTACAGGCCAATATCCTTGATGAACATAGATGCAAAAATTCTCAATGAAATATTAGCAAACAATTCAACAGCACATCAAAAAGATTATACACCATGATCAAGTGGGATTCATCCCAGGGATGCAAGGATGTTTCAACATGCAAATCAATAAATAAGACACATCACATCAACAAAATGACAAAAGCCATGTGATCATCTCAATACATGCAGAAAAAAGCATATGACAAAATTCAACATCCCTTCATGATAAAGACTCTCAACAAGAAGTATAAAAGGAAAGTATCTCAACACGATAAAAGCCACATATGACAAACCCACAGCTAACATCATCCTGAATGAGAAAAGCTGAAAGCTTTTCCTTTAAGAAAAGGAACAAGACAAAGATGCCTACTTTCATGACTCCTGTTTAACATAGTACTGGTATTACTAGCCAGATCAATCAGGCAAGAGAACGAGAAAGAAGGAAAGAAAGAGAGAGAGAAAGAGCATCCAAATTGGAAAAGATGAAGCCAAATTATCCCTATTTGCAGATGACATGATCTTATATACAGAAAAACCTAAAGACTCCACCAAAAAACTCATAGCTGATAAACAAATTCAGTAAAGTTGCAGGATACAAAAGCAGTAGCGTTTCTATATACCAATAACAAATTAGCAGAAAAAGAAATCAGGAAAGCAAGCACATTTCCAATAACTACCAAAAAATGAAATACCTAGGAATAAATTTAACCACAGAGGTAAAAGATCTCTACAGTGAAAACTACAAAACACTGCTGAATGAAATTAAAGAGGACACAAAAAGACATTCCACCTTCATGGACTGGAAGAATTAATGTTGTTAAAATGCCCATACTACCCAAAACAATCTGCAGATTCAATGCAATCCCATCAATATACCAATGACATTGTTCACAGAAACAGTAAAAACAATCCTAACATTCATATGGAACAACAAAAGACCCTGAACAGCTAAACTAATCCGGAGCAAAAAGTAAAGCAGGAAGCATTACACTACCTGACTTCAAAATATGCTACAAAGCTATAATGACAAACAGGATTGCATCAAACTGAAAGGATTCTGCACAGCAAAGGAAACAATGAACAGAGTGAAGGGACCACCCACAGATTGGGAGAAAGTATTTGCAAATCGTACACCAGATAAAGGGCTTATATACAAAATATACAAGAAACTCAAACTACTCAATAACAAGAAAACAACCCTATTTAAAAATGGGCAAAGGCCTGCATAGATATTTCTCAAGAGAAGACATACAAATGGCCAAAAGATATATGAAAAATCCTCAACATCTCTAATCATCAGAGAAATGCAAATTAAACTAAAAGGAGATACCACCTCACACCCATTAGACTGGTTATTATCAAAAAGACAAAATATATAAAATGTTGGCAAGGATGTGAAAAAAGGGAACCCTGTGTGCTGTTGGTGGGAATGGAAACTAGTGCAGCCACTTTGGAAAACAGTATGGAGGTTCCTCAGAAAACTAAAAATAGAATTACTATGTGATCCAGCAATCCCACTTCTGGGTATACATCCAAAGACATTGAAATCAGTACGTTGAAAAGATGTCTGTACCACCATGTTCATTGCAGCATTATTCCCAATAGCCCAGATATGGAAACAACTAACATGTCTGTCAATGGACAAATGGATTTTTAAACTGGTATATACACACAATGGAATGCTAGTCAGCCTTTGAAAAAAGCAGGAAATTATGTCATTTGTGACACAGGTATGAACCTAAATATAGGGCAGTGTGCTAAGTGAAATAAGCCAGGTACAGAGTGACAAATACCATGGGAATGGAAAGACTTTGGTCAAAAGGCACAAATTTGCAGTTAGGAGGAATAAGTTCTGGTGATCTATTGTACAGCATGGTGACTGTAGTTAATAATAATGTATATTTCAAAACAGCTATTTTAAATGGAGGATTTTAAATGTACTCACCACAAAGAAATGACAAATATTTGAGGTAATGGATATCTTAATTAGCCTGATTTGATCATTCCACAATGCATACATGTAACAAAACATATTGTGCCCTATAAATATATACAATTGATGTATGTCAATTAAAAATAAAACACAACTTTTAAAAAATGTGTAATGTTAAAGAAAAAAGTAAGATAAAATTATAAACTTTGGAGAGTTTGGTGCTGATAATACCAAGGTCAAGGGTTCAGATCTCCATACTGGCCAGCCACCAAAAAAAAAAAAAAATTATATATAGCATAATTATAACTAGGTTATAAAATATATTCATATAAAAGATTAGAAGAAAACACAAAAAAGATATTAGGAATGGTTGCCTTATTGCGAGTACTTATGAGCAATTTTATTATCTTTTCCTTAATATTATGTAATATGTTCCTTGATAAGAGGAAATAATCTTTTAAAAATATTTTTATTGTTTAGTATCACTCTGCAGAGAGAGAACTAATTCAGATAAGCTTCTCTTTCCCTGTTCATAAGAAAAATCATATATATTCTGATACTTACATCACAGGTAATGGTTATTACGTAGACAGAGGCCAAAGGAAGCATTTTATTTACAGAATTCTTTGAGGCGTAAAAATTTTTATGACTACCTCCACCAAGCATCCCTGGCACAGGCAGTCCAGAAGGTCACTAAGTAGCTGTTACACAGAGCACCAATTATGTTGTTTTACCTGTGTTTACAAATAACAACAATACCATCTGTAGTCGTCTCTTCTCTCTCTTGCTTGTGCTCCTCATAACTTTCTCCTCTGATTATTTTGTTCTTTTCCTGTACTCCCAGGATATAATCTCATGAAATGTGAGATGATCAAGACCAACATCCCTTAAATCAAACTATTGAAAATTGAGAGACCACTGGCAGAGCAAAGCTTTGATTTACAGTGACTTGATTCATTGACATGTTGTGACAGTCTAAGTTCAATCAGATATTTCACAAGTTGCCTGATCCACTCAGCAGTTCCCTGGGCTCATGAACATGAATACAAAGGACTATTGTACAGCCTTGGCAGGCAGCAGGTTGTCAAGATAGAATGTAAGGACACCTGGGGGCAGGCACTTATTTTTGACAAGCCATTAAAGAGAAGGAAAATCAGAAAACAGACCCAATGAGCATCCCAGAAGTTATAATGTAGGCATATTCTGATTGTATGTTAATGAAAAGAAGCCAGAAACAGACGTAGGAGATAATCAGAGCTCAAAATGATTCTGCATGTAAATTGTATAATAAATGGATGGGAACTTGAATTTAATATTGGATATGCATTTTTGTTGTGATCTATCGATCCAAGGCAATGTGCAGAATTAATATGCATTAATGATCAAGAATTTAACTTCTTTTTAAATAAGTGTTTGGGGAAGTAAAGGCAAATATTCGGTAAGAAGTGGGAGGACTGAACCCTGATATTGATAGCAAGTCAGCTCTTTCTCTAAGACTTTACAACAGGTTTACAGATATGAATAGTTGTTTCAGGTCCTGCTTCCTTAAAGCCAGAGGGGGAAATGGTGAAGCACAGCTGTTAAATATCAAGTCCTGAGAACAGTACCTCTCACAGGTACCACTCAATTCAAATTAGCTGACAATGATGGTAATCATCATCAGAAAAGCAAAATGGGCTTAGATTTTGAAGACCTGAGTTCAAGACCTAGCTCTGCTGTAAAGAGGGATACTTATTCTTTCCCTACCTGATAAGGTACAGAGCAAATGAGATGAAAATAGGAAGCGATTTCCTTAAACACTGAAGCAATAATACCTTACCTTTATTGACAACTCATTGTAAACCAGGCATTTTCCTACCTAGTCCTCATCAAAAAGCTGAGACAGGAATGTTACCCCCTTTATACAAACCAGAGGACCGGGAGGTGAAATAGCTTCCTTACAGTTGGAAACTAGCAAAGCTGAAATTCAAACCCAGAAAGCTTTACTCCAGAGTAGGGGCTCGATATACCACCTTTCCGTGTTTTATTATAATATTACTGTTTTTAGGACCTAGTGGGTCCCAAGTAACATTAGCATTATTAACATGCCTGGGATTGCCCCAAAATGACTCTGGGAGCTCACTCTGTTCTAATATGATAGCCACTAGTCACAGGGGACAAATGAGCCCCTGAAATGGGGCTAGTGCAACCAAAAAAACTGAATTTTTTTAAATTAAACTTTATTTTTTAACTTTTTAAGGTTAACTTTAAATTTAAAAATTCATATTCCATTCAGTTATTGGAAAACTTTGAAGTATATTTGGAACATGTTGGGTATGAAAATCGATTTTTCAACTAAGTTCTATGAAATCTAACAAAAAAGGATTATATTTTGCATTGATAAATATGCTAATTATGCCGATTTGATCATCGCATATTGTGTACAAACACCAATAGTCAACTCTGTACCCCACAAATATATATAATCAATTGTTTCAATAAAAATAAATAAATAAATGCAGATCAACTATTTCCAGTGAAAACTTAGCATCCAAACTGAAAATGTGCTAAAATGTGCTGCAAGTGCAAAAATACACACCTCATTTCAAAGACTTAGAACCAAAAAAGAATGTAAAATATCTCAATAACCATTTTTATATTGAATATATGTTGATAATATAGATAGTTATTCAAAGAAAATATATTATTAAAACGAATTTCACCTGTTTCTTTTTACATTTTTACCATGGTTACTAAAATATTTAAAATTACATATGTGGCTTGAAGTATATTTCTTTTATTGAACAGCACTGGACTGGACAATAAGTCAGCTGGAACTGGATGCTATCCCCTTCTCCTGGCAGGAGGGGCTGAATATGAACTCAGCCTTCCTTCCTTGGTTATAAGTTCCCATGGACCCCAAGATCCCCAGGGGCAGAGCAATTGACTTTCCCAGACAACTGGCCATAAAAAAAAAAGTCCTGTAGTCCATTGGTATCTATCCCCTTAGACACTTGTCCTGTAAGATGAGAGATCAACCAAGAGGCAGGTCCCGCTCCTGGAATGTGCACCCGTAGTTGTCCAGCATACCACCCTGCACCTAGAACCCTTTCTGTGGACATGATGAACCTTGCTTTGTTTCCCCCAGAACTGTAGGATTTGTCTTGGCTCAAGACAGATGGTGACCACAAAAGGACACACCTTACATACTAGGATTTCCTGGGAATACTTGGACTGAATAATCCTAGGAAGACTTAACTTCCTACTCGTACAAAGGTAGATACTCAAAGAGCACTGAGATTGTGATCTTGTTAACGTGACGTGTGTGTACCTACCACAGGAGAAGCCAAAGACGTACTGGCTACATGTAAGCAGTGTTAATCCCCTCAGTCACATTATCTCATAAAAACATAAGTCGTAGCAAAGCAAAGTTCCTGTACTAACACAATACAGCCTTCAACTAGAATAAGCATGATACTATTCATGTACTCCCGAGACGGGGGAATCCCTGTCCACTAGCGTATGTGACAGAGAGTTACCTATTGATGAGAAAATCCACTTCCATATAATGCCAATTAAATGAGAGCATCAAACTATATGCCAGTACAGAGAATAGACTTTAGGACAGTAATGTGAGATAATATAAAAAGCATAGGCTTTCTCATTATGTCATCCAGATGTTAGTCACCTAATTTGTAAAATGATAACAGGCCTCATAGAGTATTGAAAGCCTTAAATTGATCATGTATTTTAATTGCCTAGACAGTGTGTGACACATAGTGGAGACTCTTTAAATATTACAGTCCCTGTTCTGAAAGAGTGAGCACTATAGTAGAAGGGGCAGACCAGCAAAGGACTGTCCTGAGGCAACTCTGACAGTGCTAACTGTGCCCCTCTGCAGTGTCAGGAAGGAGAGGCCACTGGCACCACACAGGTGTGCGGATGCAGGACAACCAGAAGGTGGATGTCAGGGGTAAGATGGAGCAAGAATGTGACACCGAAGATGTAAGAAATGGACAAAAAATAGGAATTGAAAATAAAATTGCTTTCAGCCTGTTTTCTTGTCATTTACCTTTCTCATAAATGTTTAGCACAGAAAAAACAATTATGTGAGGTATTTAATGAGGTTTGTTCCAACTAATCCTAATTTTAAACTAAGCAGGTTTGTCTTTTACCAGAATTCTAGATCTTTTAAAAATAGAAACATGTCTTCTCCCTTATACTTTACAACAAGGCAATCTTTTTCTTTTTTCTCTTTTCTCTCAAAATCTCAAATTTGTCCACCCCACCCCCTGGATTCCCTCTGTCGTTGCTTTAGTTCAAGCTTTTTAGCATTTCCTATGAGTTCCTATTATTCCTGATGGGACTTGTCTCAGTCAGATGGAGCTGCTATGACAAATTATCATAGACTGGGTGGTTTAAACAGCAAACATTTATTTCTTACAGTTCTGGAAACTGGGAAGTCCAAGATTAAGGTATGGGGAGATCTGGAGCCTGGTGAGGACCCACTTCCTGGCTTGTCGATGGACACTTTCTTGCTGTATCCTCAGTTGGCAGAGATGAAAGAGAGGAAGCAAGCTCTCTTGTGTCTCCTCTTAGTAGGGCACTAATTCCATCAGGAGTGCTCCACCCTCGTGAACTCATCACCTCCTAAAAGCCCCCTCTCCTAATACCATCCCACTGAAGGTCAGGGTTTCGACGTATGAATTTGGGCGTATTGCATTCGTGCAGTCCAGAACAGGCCTCATTCTCCCTCATTTCTCCCCAACCCAGTCTCTCTCTTACATGCTGTGACCAGCACAGTCTTTCAGAATCTCACAAGTGTCAGTCTCTGCACTGCTTTGCCATCATCAGCAGCTCTTCATTTCTGCAAGATAGGCCAGACCACTAGGAAGGTACTGGGACATGAAAACCCAGTGCTGCCTCATTTCCTGCCCCATCTCTTGAGTAGCCATACTCTGGAGCACCTCATAATTCAATGATAGTGGGTATCACACCCTGACGATCTCTACACCCTTTCTCTTCTTCTCTACTAGGTCTTCAAAGCCTCAGTCCAAAATGTCACTTATTCTTTAAAACCTTCATCCACTCACCTCCCCTTTCCCAGGCACCCAGGGAGACTTTATTATACTTTCCCAATATTCATTTAACACTTCGTTCATACCACCAGCATAACTCTAGCGGTATCATATCTTATAAAAATAACTTGTGTACACATTATTTTTCTCCATTGTAGTGTGGACTTTTAGAGGGCAGGGATTTTTTTTTTTTTTAAATCCCCAAGGCTCCCATACAGTTTCTAAGATAGAGTGAATTCTCCATGAATATGTATAGAAAAGAAGAAAAGTGGGGAGGAGGAAATAGAAAGAGTAGGAGGATGTTTAGCAATTGAGTTTAGAATCTAACACAATCGGTTTTTAGCCTAGTTCCTAGAAATGAAGGTGCTGCACTGTCATCAAGGACAACTCACATTGTTTCTCTGAATATCAGTCACTCCATCTGCAAAATAGAAATAATAATATCAGATCTTACCTCGCTGGGACTGTTATAAGAGTAATTTAATTAAAGAGTGGCTGTAAAATTCTAATTTTGAATTGAGTCCAAGGCCATTCTATTTTTAAAAAATGTATTTTTCATAAAAAGAAAATTGGAAATTTTCTCTACAATTTTTATGAAAAAATATTCTCTTTTGTTGAATACTGATAAAAGATAAAACATGCCACAGTTCCAATTTTTGCCCCCTTTATTAATGAATTAAGCCACATCAAAATGCAATAAAAGGGCATGAGAGGGTCCTAAGAATCATTCAAATTTTTATCAGTCATTTTCCCTCCATAAAATGAGCATTTCTATTAAAACAACATTACATAAAAAAGGAATTTTAATGTATGGAGATTTTTTTAAAATCATGAGACCACCTGGTGAAAGGCAGGTTTAATACCATTTTTCCTTCTGTAGAAATTCAAAATGAAAGAAATTAGACATAAATAAAATTAGAAAATGCAAACCCAAAACAACCACTCAATAAAGTGTGCTCCCCAAATGTGGAAGTGTCAGGACATCCAGCTCTAACATGCTAGCTGTTAAGAGCGGTGGACTCCTGGTGAGCAACGACCATGGGAAATGAGACTGTCTTCACTAACAGAAAGACCACGTGAGTTATGCAGGACGGCACAACCACCAGTGAGGGAGCAGCGTGTGACTAGAGAACAGGAATTCCTACATCACAGCACAGCTGAAAACATGAATTACCTGCCAACAAGGTAGATGCCATGAGAAAGAGTAGGCAAAAAGTACAACACGGCAGAAAGGATGGTTACTCCGGAGGGAAGGGGGCTCCTCAAAGATGTATTGGGTAAATTTGGATCAATAGCCAAGCTTTGAGGTCATTTTCCAAATATGACTATGATGATGAATAGAAAGCATTCGAATTAGAGAATTGTTGAGATAATAAAAGTAAAACATCATGTATTGTAAATATTTGGGGGACACAAATATTCATCTAATCATCACTGAAGAATTTCAATTTGAAAAAGAAAGTTTTTTAATGTGTGTGAGAACAAAAGATCCAACAAACAGAAGTCTTCCAGATTATACACTGTGCACCTTGAAGTGTGTGCTACCTCTGTTGTTTCCTCAGACACATCTCAGACAGTAACTTTTCTTACACCCAAAGTTTCCCAAGTGTACTAGGACAAGAACTGGGCCTTCTGAAGAACCATGAAGTTAAGAGTCACTGTTCAGTCTTTTACAGGCAGGAAAAACCTAGCTCTGACTCAAAGTATCTGATGTACTTAAGAAGTTTACAAGGCCACAAATCACTATTACTGGTATCGCCCACTTGGCTTCTCCAGCTCACTGCCAGATATTAAGACTGACAACATCTTATATTTGAAAAGTTGGTCGTAGTTCCCAAAGCACCTTCATATGCATTAGCTCCTTTAATCTTCAACAAAGCCCTGTGCAGTGGAAAGGGCAGTTATTTTCCTAATGAGAAGAAAAAAGCTCAGAGAAGGAAGGTCATACTCCTAGAAAGAGGCACACTGAAGATAAAACTCCAGGTCTTCAGGGTCCAAACCTACCGCATCTCCGCCTTCCATTTTGAGTTGCACAATGATCATGAGAATCAATCAATTCTCCTAAAAAAAGCAAAACCCTTGGCAAGTGCTCCTAAATTTTTCCAGAACCCCTTGGAGGGGTAGGTGCTATGGTTCAATGCTAGGAGGGAAAAAAACTGAGATGGGCTGAATTTCTCTTGTGAGAGGTGTTGGCAGAAGGCTTGGGCTGCAGATGGGCAGAGAGAGACCAGGGTGCAATGCTCCAAGCTGGGATTAAGCATCAAAATCAGAACGAGAACAGCTGTAGCCCCTTCACATTACAGTTTTAAAATTCCAAGCGTGTAAAGAACCATAAAAATCACAAGTAGGCCCCTGGATCATAACAGATGAATAAGGGATTTATAATCTTTAAACTGCAAGGAGAATGGCTTACATTTGTACCATTTCCTATTTTGATTACAATCATTGTCCTGAGAGCAGATTCATGTTGTGCCTTTTCTGATTCTTTTTGCAATCCATCACAAGAGACGCCGGAATGGTAATGATGCTGTACATTCTTTGAGAGACAATAAAAGCCTATGTAACTTCCGACCTTTTCCATTTGTTTTGTTTTTTGTTTTTGCTTGTTTGCCATAATTTGATTGAACAGTCGTTTTCTGTTGTGGCCTGTTAGCCACCTCATTAACCCGAAGGGTGAGATGGTTTGGACAATTAGCTTCCCGAATATTAAAAAGGTTAAAGCCAAAAAGCCTGCTGCTTAGTGCTTTTCATAAACAAGCTGGAGTATTAAATTCTGATATCTTGTTCCAGGTTCCCAGCCGATAATCATAAGAAATGGTGCAAGCCTCTCCCTGAATTATTTTAAAATGGCATTCTTCTTCTAATGCTTTCTGGCCATACATAGTTTATATGTCAATAAGTCTTGGGGGAAATTTCCCCCCTCCCTTTCCCACAACACCCTACTACAGTAGAATGTCCTTTATTCCTTAGTAGGAAGTTTTCTCAGCTCAATCTGTTTCCCCTTCTATTAAAGGAACTACTATAAAATTTATGAGTACCTCCATAGCAACCAAACTTCTCGATTTTTCTAGAAATTCACTGCTCACAAAATGCACTGTGAGGGTATCAGAGCTCATATGCAAAGAAACAAATGCAAAAATCTTAGATCCAGTGCCTCTGGGATCTAGTCTGGCTATTAACTATTATGGCCTAAAATAGGGCCATAGCAGTGTGCACTTACCTGTATTATTGTGCTGTATATGCAACCATCTGGAACACTACAGCTGTACCAATGCAAGAAAATGAAAAAAGAAGACATGGGTTATGTTACATTTCTTAGGTGTTATTCAAATCCCACAGTTAGGTAACTGCAAGGATGACATAAAAATCCAATGATTTCTAAATTAAAAAGGAAACATTAACTTTGTCTTCTCTCTGTTGATTATTTTTTTCACTTTTGTCCAGCTGTATTGCCTATCCTTTTATAGCACAGAAAATATAACGAGCATGAGGGACTGGTATCATGCCCACCGCTGACCTGATTATAGAATTGCACTTCTGTCCCCATCACTTATACTCCATCTGCTCCTGGATGGCCTTATACAGAGGTGACATTTGGGACCTATGGGGAGTTTCCCCTTGGGGACTGCAAAGTTTGGGGTAAATCATATCATGTGTGGTGTTAAAGCATTTCCATCCAGTGCTTTATGATGGATGTGGCAGCCTCAGGAATTCCAGTTGGATGTATACACAGCCTCTTGCTGTTTGTTATTTTAATTGTGGTCATTATACTTACATTTGCACACTCTGCTCTTCATCATTTGCATGTAGATTTGGCAAGCAGCATTTGAAGAAAAAAAAAAATTCCTGTCACCCAGTCCTTTTTAAACCACTACTATTCTCAGACAACAGATTAACTCATTCAATTCATTCATTTATCCCACAAACATTTTCTGAACATCTACTATGCACTAGGCAGTGTGAGAAGGTAACAGGCACAGGATACACAAAAGTGATAAAGAGATAGTCCCTGTCCTCAAGGAGCATATGGTCCTGTGGGAAAAGAAATATAAACAGATAAATTATAAGTGCTATTTGTTTGTTAAGTAGTGGAATTCAGATACAGATAAAATTCTAGAGACCCAAACAGACAGGTTTGACAGAGGAGATGTTATCTGAGTTGGATTTTGAAGGATGCATAGTACATTTCCAAATGGAGAAAGCTCAAAGGACATCCCTGATTGAGGAAAGAGCAAAGGAGTCGTGTGTAGACAGCATGTAATTTTAGTTCTGGCCTAAGCAAAATATAATTAAATAAAAGAAATCTACTTTCTGTTGCCTCCCTATTCTCTTCCCTAAACCACATAACACAAGCAAAACTCCAATACAGATAATTTGGAACTTTGCTTCTGTTCCTCTCCAGTGGTATGAACAAATATAAGATTTTGTCACTAATAACCACAAAAACAGCAACTACCTTGGGTTTCACACCATTATCTCCCTTAATCTCATGGATCTTAAGTAACCAACAACATTGTTGAGTATTGCCAGCTGACCAAGGCCCACTGTCCAGCTCTAGGCTAAAGCCTGGAATCCTGCTCACAGTGCCAATAGCAGAGCTCTGAATCCTGTTCGTGATACCAATTGTAAAGCTAGGCAACCACTCCAGTTGTCGAGCTCTTTTACCTGCCAGTAATCCTGCTGACTGGGCCAATTGTTGAGCTAGGGCTGGGTCTGGAGCTCCCAGACCCCTCAAGCCCATTCACAGACTGGGTCACAAACCCTTCACATGCCAGGCTGGGTCCCCAGACCCCTCACACACCAGACTGGGTCACCAGACCCCTTCACACAGGTCTAATGAGCTAGGTAACCGGCCAAAAGGTCCTTGGAGCCATAGGTTGGAAAGTATGGCTGTGCTGGGTGGACGCTCAAGGCAGATGCCCACCCGCCTGCTTCACAAACTCCCTCTCTCTCTCTCTCTCTCCCTCCCTCAAGAAGAACACAAGAATAGCAACAAAACTAAAAAGATACATTGGCACACATGTGCGCTAACTACACACACACACACACACACACACACACACACACACACACACACACACACACACACACACACACACACACACACAATTTGCTTACAAAGGATGCTGAGCCATACCCAACTGGACCCAAGGTGAGGGCCCTGACCAAACTATTCTATTTTCCCGACAACAACCTGGATAAGTGATAAATGTCTGTGCCAGGGCATGAGATGTTTTTAAGAGGGTCGGTCAGCCAGGACTTCAGCCACAGGAACTGACTGAGCAAATGACTCCTGCCCTCTCAGGTCTTATTGAACATCTCCAATGTAGTTGTGCCATGGGGTTCAACAGAGTGACTTCTCAAGGAGTAGATTACTGCCCTGGCCATGAAGCTGTGTGGGGATCATATTTTCTAAACAGAAATGAAAACACATGATCTGATAACAGGCCCTGGTATCTGAATGCAAGAACATCTTGAAAAACTTTCAAGATTGAAGGGTATAGCAACTATTTCCCCAAGGCAGATCTGCTCTCTACACCAGTGCTGTCCAATAAAAATATGTCACAAATGCAAACCACATATGTAATTTGAAATTTTCTTATAGCTCCATTAAAAAAATTAAAAAACGGGTTAGATTAATTTTTATAATACATTTTATTTAACCTAGTCTATTACAAATATTATAATTTCAAGATGTAAGCAATATTTTAAAAGTATTAATGAGATATTTTGCTTTTTTTTCATATTGAGTCTTTGACATCCAGTATGTGTTTTTCACTTACAGCACATCTCAATTTGGACTAGCCACACTGCAAGTTCCCAATAGCCATGTATCTGTAGTGTCTGGTATTGGACAGCTCAGCTCTATACTAAAGCAACTCTCTGTGTTCCTCATTTTCCCGTGCTGCTCTGCTTTGGTAGTAATCGCCAAATAACTGAAGGGTTAGGCAAGGTTAATCAAGACCCTGGCTCAAAACTTATGGTAAATCTCTTTTGTTCTCTTATTCATTCACTTATTCATTTAGCAAACACTGGTTTAGCAACCAGGGCTGTCCCACAAAAGAATGGTCTACCTCAGGGGTAGGTAAATTATGCCTGTGGACCAAGTCCAGCCCACAACCTGTTTTTGTAAATAAAGTTGTATTGTAACACAACCACGCCCATGTATTTACATACTGTCCATAGCTGCTTTCATACAACATCGCAGAGTTCAGTAGTTGCAACAAAAACCCTAGGGCCTGCAAAGCCTAAAATACTTACGGTCTGGCCCTTTACAGAAAAGTTTAGTGACCCTTGGTCTACTAATGAGGTTGTGAGATTCCCATTATATGAAGTATTTAAGTGGAAGCTGTATCTATTCAGAATGTAGAAGGAATGTGTTCTTTAAAAGGGAGAACAGTAACCATTAAAGTTCCTCCCCTCTAGGCAGGTCAGTGATTATAAGCCTGCTTTCCTATGACAAAAACAAGTCATACTCCCTCATTTTTCTTTGACTGACAGCCCTATAATGGGTGCATTGCTCATTGTAGAAAAAGAAATCATTCCCTACATGACCATGGTTTAGGTAATGCACCTGACTTCCTAAATACAGTCCACTGCCACTCTGAATAATGAAGGAAATAAATTTGTGGTCTCAAGTGTCACCAAGGCACTATTGTAGGAAGTGGCGATTGATTCAAAGGAAGCCAAGGGGACAATAACCTGACCTGCTGCTGACTGCATTTACCAGCAGACTTAAGCCCAGGCTCTCCCTCCTGACCACAGGTATTAATCAGGGGACAGCCCTTTAGCCATTGTTGTTCTTTATGAGGCTGGGTGGTCACACTGGAGAAGGGAGTACCTCTGAGATTACCTCTTCAGCAGTCACTGTAGCACATTTCTGGTATTACTAGGTATCTTGTTCAGCAAATAAAAGAGGCACAGGAGCAAATCCCCAAAACTGCAATTTAAAGTGTCTACACGAGCTACCCCCAAAGATACTTGTATTCGTTCCATCCCCTCTTCAAGTATCTCCTAACTGAATATGTCAAGTCCCAGAAGATATTCAAGGACGAAGGCAGCTAAAAAGATCCCAAAACATTTGGGGTAGAAATTATTTATAGCTGCTGTTTCCTTCTTTCCAGCAGTCACAAGTGATAACGCTTACAGGCTTTGAGTAAACCCTCCTCTCGCTCCTGTCCCTTGATGAAGTGATTCTCTCCCTCCTGTGTATCGCAGCCGCTGTGCCAATGAGCTGCACTCCTGCTCTCAGATTTCCACCAACTCTTATCAGTCTGAAAGAATTGGCTGTTTTAGAAAGAAAGAGAAAAAAAAAGTCTCTCCAGCACTATGTAGTAGAAAGGGAGAATCATATGTTATCGCTGCCCAGGGCCAGGAGGTGAGGATACTTTGTGTCCGTTCTTCCCTACCCCCCACCCACCGGCTGCAGGATACCTGCAGTAATAAAAAATAATAGAGAAGATTTGCGCTCGTGAAGCCTTATTGAAATGCTCCACTGGAAGGAGTGACTGTAGGTCGGGAGGGGAAACGTTCAGTCAATGGGATTCAGAGCAACGCTCCCTCTTCTGAACTCCTATGGCACCAATCAGCCAAACCAGTCCTTGCCATTTATCAGATCCTGCTCTGCTCTGTTTTCTGTGCGTGTGTCTCATCCACTCAAACGGTGTGTAAAAATTCCTTAAAGGCAGCATAATCCCACATTCTTTCCTTTGTACCTCCAAAAGCTCCTAGTCATTCGAAAAATACTTTTTCGTGTGCTACTTTTGAAGCCTGTTGAACTAGTTTGAATACATTTTAAGAATTTTTAAAGGTTTTAAGAGTAACCAGAACACAAAAAAGGAGGGGACGGGTTTCTTTTTAAAATCTTTCCTTACTGTGATAGGCAGAATAATAGCCCTCAAAGATGTTCAAGTCCTAATTCCCAGAACCCATGAATATGTTATGTTATATGGTAAGGGAGAACTAAAGTTGCAGATGAATTCGGGCTGCTAATCAGCTGACCATCAAATGAGATTATCAGGGTGGATCCAATGTAATCACAAGAATCCTTAAAAGTGGAAGCAAGAAGTGAAAGAGTTAGCATCAGTGATGCTACGTGAGAAAGACTCCACTAGCCATTGCAGGCTTTGGCGATGAAAGGGATCCATGAACCACACCATGCCAGTGGCCTCCAGAAGGTGGAAAAGGCAAGAAAACAGATTCCCCCCTGGAAGCTTCCAGAAAGGAATGCAGCCCTGCCACTTTCTTGCTTTCCTGATCTCCAGAACTGTAAGATAAGTTTTGTTGTTTTAAGCCACTAAATTCATAGAAATTTGTTGCAGAAGCAATAAGAAACTAATGCACTCAACTATCTAAGACTTATGCAAAAAGAAGGAAAGTTTAATATTTAAGGCATTTTCTTCCTGAAAGGTTTTTGCCTTCAAGAGGGCCTTAAATCCTATCTGACCAGAAAATTTCTACACAGTAGGGAATAAGAAGGAATCAAGTGACTATAAAGCAAAATCTTCGGCCTCCGAGGCCCTTGTACGTTTCAGGCAATACCTGAATGCAGAGTTAGCCTTGCTTTTGCATGAAGTGGGCATTAGTTGCCCCTGTACTGTGATTTCACAGGGAAGGATAAGGGTTTCCCTACCTATTTCCCAAAAATGCTCCTCCCACTTCCTTACTGGACTCTGAGAACTGGGAAAGTAATATTACGCAGCCAGTTGAATAGGGACCATCCCTGCTTTCTGTAAGTAAGTCTTATATCTGTGGCTATCAAGGATCTAGTTTTCACAATGGAAAACAACTTGCTATATTGCGCGGCTGACAAAATGTCAGCTGAAAAGTGGTGTGCCCAAACCTGGTGAGCAGTGAATGCTGCCAGTTGAGACAGGGTAAGATAATGGTGGAAACACAGGGGGAACATGGGCGTTTGCCAGGCCAGGGAAGACAATTGAAAGAATTGGGCTCCACACACCATTTTTGCTATACAGTTTTCCCTCCATGTCTGTGGGGAATTGGTTTTAGGACCTCCCACAGATACTAAAATCCATGGATGCTCAAGTCCCTGGTATAAAATGGAATAGTATTTGCATATATCCTGTGTACACTCTCCTGTGTATTTTAAATCATCTCTAGGTTACTTATAATACCTAATATAATGTAAATGCTATGTAAACAGTCATTATGCTGTACAGTTTAGGGAATGACAAGGAAATAAGTCTTTACATATTCAGTACAGACACCATTTTTTTTCGCCCCGAATATTTTCGATCTGCAATTGGTTGTGAGGGGTTGGAGCCCACGGATACAGAGGGCCGACTGTTTTATAATTTTGCTTAATGTCATCTCTTAAAGGGGCAGCCTCCCCAATTCAGTCTATATCAAGGTGATTAGCCTGGAAGGGCTGCAGAAGCTGCCTCTAATACATTCTCCAAGTGAAACAGGGGCCCTCAGGGTTCCCGTAATTGTTTAGTACTGAGGTACAAGTCTAACGTGTTTATGGGAGTTGGCCTCTAGCCCACTTCTTATGAATACACATAAACACACCTTTTATTACACAATAATGTTTTCCCTTTTGCAACTTTTTCTGAACCACTAAAAAATATGAGGCTTGTATTTTAATTTTTTTCAGGAGAAGAAACCACAGAAATATCAAATCTTCCACATGGGAACTTCTCTTGCCTGCTGCCTCACCAAAAATTATTTGTCAAGGGAGTGGTCAAAGCTTAAGCATCAACAACTGGAGATATTAATTTGGTCCAAATCCAACTGGTTTGCTCTCCAGACTGAGTTGCTGCATTTCTCTTTATAAGCCCAAACCTCCTTCTCTGGGGTGCTTCAGGTGCAACGCAGCAGAATTCATCAGCTCTATATGCTTATGAGACGTGCTCCCACTGACTCTGTTACAAATCAGCATTCTCTACCCTTGGCTCACCTCCAGAAGAACAACAGCCCTTTCATCCATGTACACCTCTTCATTGCTGCTTCCACACAATGAGTCCAAGCCTTTGTAACCTCCTGCATTACAACAGCTTTGTAACTGGTCTCCCTATCTCCAGTATCCACGTTCTCCAATTTTCATAACCACATTGCTGCCAGATTAACCTTGAAGGACAGATTCAATCATATCGCCCAGATTAGATGTTTTAATAGTTCTCCATTTTTCCCCAAGTGAAGTTCAATCTCCTGTCATTCAACCTTGTACCAGCTGGTCCCAAATTTCCTTTTTCAGAAGTATCTCTCAGTACTCACCTGCATGCATGCTGCACTGCTGACAACCTGGAAGGTTTAACACTCTGCAGTGTGCCCCACATGTGGCTTTACTCTTGCCACAGAGATCTTTATTGCAAGCTGAAAAACTGACTCTGGCTACCTTAGGAAAAAGAGGATATGCTGGAAGGAGGTGTAGAAGTTCACAGAAACCAAAGAGTCAGGCTGAGAAAGGACAGGAACCGAAGTAGTTTGGGGGAGGACGGTTTCAGAGTAACAGGAACTGTTGGACAAGCTCTTCAGGGCACAGCCAGAGTGGACAAATGAGGCCCAGATTTTTGCCTTTTTCTTTTCTTTTTTTTTCCCCCTTTATTTATTTATTTATTTTTAAGTTTTATTTTTTGCTACCACTCAGATTCCAGTTCCAGAGAGTATCCAATTACCTGGCTTTGGCTAGAGAAAATCAGAGCAACTTTGTAGATAATTTTGCAAAATTTATCCAATGGAAGAAGAGAACTCCCCCCAAAATAAAGCAGTGTCATTTACCAAAAGAACAAACAATAGAAGAGAAACAGCCAAAAGCAACAAATATCTATGACACATTATCTCCACCAGGAATGCTTGTCTTCTACCCACCAAAGCTCTGCCCATCCTTCAAGACCCAGTTCAGACATCATTCTGAGATCATCTCTCATGTCGTAAACTTCTAGCTCAAAGTGTATTCCTTTCTTTTAGTCCTCTTTCCTTTATTCCTTGCTTTATAGTTTTTATGTCTTATCCTCATCTTCATTTGTAATAATTATGTTACCTTCCCTCTGTATGCTTCACTTCCTCTATCTATGAAAAGGAAATAATAACCATTTCACAGAATCATTGTGAGTAGGATTAATATCTGTATATAATATAGATAGTTTGGTGCCTGACATGTAGTAAGCCCCCCATATGTGTTAGTTGTTGTTGTTGTTATTATTTTTATTAACCTGTCATCATCATCATTATCAGTACACAATTCTTTGAGACTGGCAACTATGATTTATCCATCTTTAGAGACCCAAGTCAAATATTTTATACACAAAAGCTATTTGCTACTTCTGGTGAATGAAGGACTCAATCAATAAAGCAATAATCAATGAAGGAAGAAAAAATTTGGAAGCTAGAATTGAAACTGGGATTTGAGTAAGCCTGCCCTTTATACTTCCATCACCCAATAAGGAGGCCTGAAATTGTAAGAGCAAGAATCATCATAGAAGTTCCAAGAAATAGACAGGAAGAGGGCTTTGTATACATTCCATGGTTCTGAGGCAATTGGAAATAAAGTCCCTGTTCCGTTTGTTCTTTTGCAACAGTAGCCTGTTTCTGCAGGAGATTTTTTAATTGGTAATGAAAAGAAGTAAAGGAGGAAGGTAGGCAGGCAGGCAGGCAGGCAGGCAGGAAGGAAGGAAGGAAGGAAGGAAGGAAGGAAGGAAGGAAGGAAGGAAGGAAAGAAGGAGGGAAGGAGGGAGGGAGGGAGGGAGGGAGGGAGGGAGGGAGGGAAGGAAGGAAGGAAGGAAGGAAGGAAGGAAGGAAGGAAGGAAGGAAGGAAAAAGAGAGGGCAGGAGAGATAAAGGAAGGGAGGGAGGGAGGCCATTGATAAAAACTTTAGTGTGGCCCAGGGTGATAGGAAACACACACACACACACACACACACACACACACACACACACACACCAGCCTCACACCTAGTTTTCTAACTCTGCCAGTGGCCCCCTCAAGAGTTGTCCTTGGTGCTGCCACTATGTATAATAGATAAGGGTGCT
Source organism: Cynocephalus volans (assembly GCF_027409185.1). Classification (NCBI taxonomy): domain Eukaryota; kingdom Metazoa; phylum Chordata; class Mammalia; order Dermoptera; family Cynocephalidae; genus Cynocephalus; species Cynocephalus volans. The sequence goes on along the minus strand of NC_084460.1, from coordinate 97,580,361 downwards.
CCTCAGACATACTCATCTCCCTTGGTTACCATTATGGGTCTGTCATTTATGAATTTATCTAAACCTTCTTCAAATCTATTTATATGTTCAGCCTTTGCCACCTTCCATTTATATTATAAAAAACTCTTTTTTAAGTATCATCTGGGCGGCTAGGGAAAGAAGAAAAAACAAGCCCTTCCAACAGAGAACTGGTGAAAAGTTCCCTTTAAATCTTACCACTCACTCAACAGCCTTGGACCAGACATTTGCCCTCCTTCCTTCACTTTGATCCATTTAAAATTGATATAATAATTTTCACATGAGTGCATTAAAGGTTAATTAGATTTTAACATTTTCATGCCACTTAGAAAATGATGGAAATTATATAAATGTTACATCTTATTATAAATTCTGGATAAGAATCCTTTTTTAATTTGACTAAATTTATATCCCTACCTGTTCCCTTCTCTGTTCTCCACACCACCATGCTTTTTAAACACTGGATCATCCCTATAGGGCCATAGCATATGGTTGTATAGATTACACACTGTGCTACTCTAGGGGGCGACACTCACATTCTGTCAGTCATAGGTATGTCCGTCCATTCCTTATGAAAATTTCCAGACAAATGGCAATAGAGTGTCTTGAGGAAGGGGCACCTTTTTCTACAAAGATATTAAGAAGACATCATGGCTGCATTTGAGACATCAGTGTGTATTTACCCACTTTATCATTGGGCCTGTAACAAACTGCTATTTATAAAATAGATTCAAGAGAGCCAAATGGTATGTCAAATATAACACACATGTACTAGTTACCTCCTGCATCAGACTTCCCACTCATAGTACACAGCCATTTGATTTAAGCTATTTCTAGTGGAACTGGCTTTGAGGCCCAGTGCTTCCTCTGCCTGTCCTGGGTCTGAGTCCAGGAGATACACACTCTAAGGCAGCCTATAAATTAATCAGGATTAAATGTCTTCTCTCCAGATCCCCCATGGCTGGCACAGCAATTTATCTCTGGCTGGGTGTGAGGATGGCAGGCAAATCCTCAGAGTAGCACTAAATGTTGCTCCAATTAACAGCATCTTTTATTCTCTCCTCAAGAGGAGGTTGGCCCCCAGATTTGGCTCCTCTTGGGCAGAGTATATGCCTAACCCTCACAGTGAAGCAGAAATACAGCTCTTGTTCTGTTTCTAGATTTAGTATTTCCAGGTGGATTTAAGAAAATCACTATTATTTTTTCTTTTCTTCTCTTCCCATGGCTTGTACTACAGGTACATGCACACAAACATATAATCTCATCACCCCTCCCCGCCCCCCCCACACCCACACATGCAGATCATCTATATAAAAGAAAATTTAACCATTTAACAGGAATGCATGCAACAGACTTAGGAGTCAGAATTCTTGGGATAAAGCAAACAGTCATCCATCAAGTATTTATTAAACTCTTACCTAAAGCTCAGTTTGTTGACAACTACAGGGGAGGCAAAATCCTTGCCCCAGTATAGGAATGGAAAGATTGCAAGTTATGAGCTCTACTGAACCTCATTTTTATAATCTAGACAGTGAAAATAATACCTACCCCACAAACCATTAGATAATTGAAATAATACACATAAAATTTCCTAAGTAGCTAATAAATATTCAACAAATACTTATGGAAGACCAACTGCACTAATTAAAAAGATAAACACTGTTCCTGCCTTCATGGAGCTTTTACTTTTATTAGATTTCTTTTTTTTTCCCCAAGAGGTCTGGACAAGAGAGCAACAAGTGGAGTGCTGAAGGCAGCTTATAAGGACTTGCAAGAACCAATTACTAAATATTCAGAACTAGTTGTTAAACCATTGGCAGTTTGAAATGTGGAAGTATTTATACCACAGAAACTGACAAACACTACAAATCAAGCTTTTGTGGTTTGTTTGGTTTTTTGTTTTGTTGGGGGGGGGGTTGTTTGTTGTTTGTTTCTTTTTTCCAGAAAGCCAGTTTTCCAGCATACCTCTGGGAACAATAATATGAAAGCATTAGGAATATAGCATGGTGGTTAAAAAGAGAGATCTGTAATTGGGCAGACAAGAATCAAAATTCTAGCTCTACAGTCTACAAACTGTGAGACTGAGCAAGTCATTTAGCTACTCTAATCTCATTATCCTCATTCATAAAATGGGATAATAATGTAACCTACCTGTATTTGACTGCTCACACTGCCATAACTAAACATCACAGAATGGTTGTTTAACTACAGTTGTTTTCCCATTTCTAGAGACTAAAAGTCCGAGATCAAGGTGCCAGCACAGTCTGATGCTGGTGAGGGCTCTCTTCCTGACCTGCAGATGGCCGACTTCTCACTGCATCCTTACATGGAGAGAGAAAGTGAGATCTCTGTGTCTCTTTTTATAAGAACACTAATCCTATAGGATCAGGACCCCATCCTTATGACCTCATTTAACCTTAATTACTTCCATAAAGGCCCCATCTCCAAATATAGGCAAATTGAGGGTTAGGGCTTCAACATATGAATTTTTAGGGGACAAAAACATTTAATCCATAACACTACCTCCTAGGTGTGTTAAGAAGGTAAAATGAGATGCTATATGTAAACACATGTACTTCACACGTGCTCAGTAAATATTAGCTATTATTACTATTACATGTTAGAAAAGTGAGTCTGGCTTTGTGGGGTGGTAGGGAGACTGGAGAGGGGAAGCCTACAGTCAAGAAGATCATTGAACAGGCTGCTGGAAAACCCCAGACAATTATAGTCTATACAAAGGTAGATCCTATCAAATGAAAAATTAATAAGATATGGAAACTAACTAGACATGGAGGTGAGAAGAAGAAATGGTCAGAGATACCTCTAAGGAGCCCAGGAACTGATGTAAAAGGGACATCATAAGATGAGAATCCGTCTTAGGATGAAGACTAGATCCACTGAAACAATTTAAGAATTTAAGATAATGGCCAGAAACACCCAAAGTCCAGAAATTTAAGTTTCTGATAGAATGTATGTATTGACCAAATGTATCTTGAGTTTCTATTACGTGCAAAGCATTGTGAAGGGTACAAAAATGGTCAGGATGTAATCTCTGTCTTTGATATGCACATGGCCCATTATTGGGGAGGTTATGAAAAGAAAATCATCATGCAAGCATGAAAAAGATTCAAATTTGGTGCAATGATTTTCAAAAGAGTGATTTTCAAAATGAAGAAGTTGGCTTCCTGGCTGTGGAAAAATTAGGGTTTCATGGAGGCAGAAGCATGGGACAGGAAAGATAGGTTAGATTTGGATAAATAAGACAACAGGGATTAGGGTAAAGAAAGGCATTCTCACAGAGGCTTCCCTCTAGCATGAGCAAAAGCATTGTGGTGAGAAAATGTATTCAGGGGCAGTTCAGTTCAGCAAAGCTTAGACAGCCAACTGGAGAATAGTAAAAGAAATCAAGCTGAAATTGTCATCTAAGATTAAACCACAAAGGATCTTAAACTGTATACAGAATTAGAATTCAATTTAATAGGAAGTGGTGTGTCACCCACCATGTTGTTCAAATATAAACATCTTTCACCCCACACCACAATTGATTTACTCAGACTCTTACTTTCCCCAAATCTCTAAATACCTTTTATCAGCTGTGCTGATTTTTAAGGTGCCTGATTCCCGGCATTAATCCTCTTACAAGTATTTCGGACTGTCCGAGATGATCCCACAGTGCTCCATTTCCCAACCTCTGGAAAACTAAGCCATCGCTACCTAGCATTTCAATCTCAGAGCTTCCTCAAAAAGATTAAGTAGAAAAGTCCAGCTGCTCTCACTTGTGCAGTATAGTCCATGAATAAGTTATTTGAATTAGTTTGCGAGGGCTGTTATAACAAAGTACCGTAACTGGGTGGCTTAAACCACAATTATTTTCTCACAATTCCGGAGACTGAAAATTTGAGACCAAGGTGTCAGCAGAGTTGTCTTCTTCTGAGGCCTCTGTCGTTGGTTTGCAGATGGCAGCCTTCTTGCTGTGTTCTCACATGGCCTTTTCTCTGTACACAACCCTGGTGTTTCTTCCTCTTCTTATAAGGACACCAGTCAAATTGGATTAGGTCCTACCCATATGACCTCATTTAACCTTAATCACCTCTTTAAAAGACTATTATAATGTATTGAACTATGTCCCTCCAAAACTCACTGGAGCTTGAATTGGGACCCCAAGTTTTACATATTAGAAACTTAGCCTCCACTGTGACTGTCAAAAGGGTGGGAAACCTTATTATGGTAACTGAAAGGTGGAGACTTCAAGTGATTAAATTATAGTACCACAACACAGTGAATGGGTTAAAAATGGTGGTCATGGGTGTGGTTCTGAGGGCTTTAAAAGGGGAGCACAAAGAGCTCTCTCTCTCTCTCTCTCTCTCTGCTCCACCATTTTACAATGTGATATCCTGTCGTCACTGTCACCACCACCAAGGGCTTCACCAGCTGTGTTCCCTGGACTTTGGGCTTCCTAGCCTCTGAAACTGTAAACAATAAATTCCACTTTTTTTAAATAAAATACCCAGTTCCATGTATTTTGTTATAAGCAACAGAAGTGGACTAATATGACTGTATTATCCATTTCTGTTGCTTATAACAAAATACCTGGAACTGTGAACTTTGGACAAAAATGAAATTTATTGCTTGTAGATTCAGAGGCTGGGAAGTCAAAAGTCCAGGGAACATATTTGGTTAAGGACTTGGTGGTGACAGTGACCAAAGGGTCTCACATGGCAGAAATGGAAGAGCAGAAAAAGATACTCTCATGTGCTCTCCTTTTAAAGCCCTCAGAACCACACCCATGAACTAGAGCATGGTCTTTACAATCTAATCACCTCTTCAAGACCCCATCTTTTAATTATTATAATAGGATTTCCCACCCTCAACTATTACAGTGGGGATCGAGCTTCTAATACATAAAACTAGTGGGGCGGGGGACACAATTCAATCCTTATCATTCTACCCAAGCCCCAAAGTTTATGCCCTTCTGTGAGGAAAATAGAATAGTCAGGCCCCCTTGCCTTGGGTCCAGTTGGGGGTGGTGCAGCATATTCTTTGTAAACAAGTTGTGTGGGGGTGGAGTTAGTGCACATGCATGCCCATATATTTTTAGCTTGTTGCTATTCTTGTGTTCTTCAGAGTGTTGAGGCAGCAGCTCTAAATGGTTGGTTGGCAGAGATCAGTCTAGAAATAAAGACTGTTCTTCAGCCACAGCTCCAAGGAACTTTTTCCTGTTACCTAGCTCATAGACCTGCATGTGAAGGGTTTGTGACCCAGTCTGGACAATGGGCTCAAGGGGCCTGTGAGCTCCAGACCCAGCCCTAGCTCTACACCTTCTCACAGGTAAATACATTCATTCCATCCCCAAAGTCTTAACTTGTTTCAACTCAAAAGTCCAAAGTACAAAGTCCCATCTGTGAAATCAAAGCAAGTTATCTACTTTCAACGTACAATGGTGGGACAAACATATTCCCATTTTACAACGTAAAATGGTGGGTACGTATTCCCATTCCAAAATGGAGAAATAGGCCAAAAGAAAGGGGTAACAGGTCCTAAGCAAGTCTGAAACCCCGCAAGGCAGGCATTAAATCTCAAAGCTGGTGGATCATGTACCTTGACTCCATGTTCGACGTTCTCTACACGCTGGTGGAGGATTGGGTCCCCAAGTCCTCGGGCAGCTGTGCTTCTGTGGCTTTCCTGGTCTTAGGCCATGCTTCAGCTCTCTGAGGCTGGCATTGCATGCTGGTAACTCTAAAAGTTTGAGGCCTCCATGGCAGTTCTGCTCTCACAGCTCCACTAAGCATGGCACTGTGGGGTTTCTCTGCTCCAACTCTGACCCCATGTTTCCACAAGGCATTGCTCTAGTGAAGACTGTCTGTGGTGACTCTGCTTCTGTGAAAGATCTCTTCATGGGTCCCCAGACTTTTCAATACATCTTTTGAATCAGGGTGAAATCACAGCTTTGGCATTCTGCGAGTCTGCAAACTTAACACCATGTGGATGCCGCCAGGTCTTCTGGCTTATATCTTTCAAAGTTGCAGGTCCATCCACACCTGGGATAGTGTCAACTTCTGGAGAACATGCCCAGTAGTTTCTTTATGTTCATGCCCTTAACACCTACCCTCAGGCCTGACACAAAATAGGCAGTCAGTAAATGGTGGTTGAAGGACGGAAGGGAGGGAAGGAGGAAAAGGAGAGAGGGGAGTGGTGGCAGGAAGACAGGGTACAGGGCTTTGGCACCAAGGCCCACCAGGCTCCTTTACTTAGGTACCTGCCTACCCTCACATTAAAATTTCGAGCTTAAAAACAAAGACCATAATCTAGAATCATCTCTATATTCTTCCAGCCAAAATGCCTAATATAGAATCAAGCACATATTGAACATTCAATAAATGTTCACTAAATTGAATTTCCTCAGTGAAGTGAATCGGTTTTCCTCTTTCACTTTTAGGGAGGATGATGTATAGATTAGCTATACTTAAAGAAAAAATTCACAGGTTTTTGTAGATGGGTAATTTCTAAATTCAAGATTTTAATGCGCTTATTGTTAGTAGTAGCATTATTGCTGCATTGCTCTTCCTACCTCTTGTGCACTAGAATACTTAAAGATCCCACGGGTAAAGGAGACCAGAGTCTTTTAAAGACTGAAAACTAAAGCAGCCTGCCTTCTCCTTTTCTTCAGAACACTACCAGGAATTAATTACCTACTTTGAGGGAATGGACAGAAGAATTATTCCACCTAGAATGGGAAAACCAGGCCCTCGGGACTCAGGGGGCTTCAAAACTGAGCCTGCTAAGCTGCCTCAATTTAAGGAGGATTTAAATGCTTTACCCTGCTTTTCCTCTGTCAGCAGGGAATCACATTGAAATGAGAATGAGATCTGGCAATGACGGCAAGTGTCTTGCATAAGGTCAGTTGCCACAGTCTCTCCTGGATACATAAAGTCTAAAGATGGTGGACATGTCTCTGGTGTTAGCATACCTTTGAATTATTATTAAAAACAGAGATTAGAGAGAAGCCTTGCATTTAAAAACAGACAGGTTTCTCTTAATTTCTAGGGAAATTAGAAATACCCAGATGCTGCTGCTGATAGAACTGACTTCCCCTATGAGTGTACTGCAGGGCCGATGCTGAGTCTTTTGTGCTTCATAAAAACCCAAAATCCTTAAGGGCCCTGAACAGTAACAACCCAAACACACTGAGCCTGAAGGAGCTCCTTTTCCCACGTCATTCATCGTCTTCTAGTTCACCTGTTCTGCTCTACACTGACTGTCTCTGATTAAAAGACAGTCACCCGTATAAAGAACGCAGAAGCCCAGCAAAGGTAATGTGTTTTTTCCCTCTGTAAAATAAATAGAATCTCAAGCTTTAACCATATCTAGCATCACACCAGTTTTAAAGATTTTCAGCAAGCTTCCTAAATGGTCGTGAAGGCATAGGAATTCACCAATTAATTCAACATACTTTTCTTAAGCACCTACATCATGCCAGGGATTGGATTTTCAGGACTGATCAGAGCCCATCACCAAGAGTTTGTGGCAAGAACACCAACTGGCCCAGACCTCACATGCACATAAGTCCAATGTAATCCCATCAGATGCAGGCTTGTGATGTCTTCCCAAAGAGACAGTGATGAGATCGAAAGAAGATGTTCTTCATAGTGCCTGTAGTACACTTTGAAATAAGTTTTTATAAGTCTTGTGACTATCTTGTGAAAGACTTATTTATATTTGATTGAGAAAAAGACCAGACTCAGTTTCTCCTATACTCTCACTCAACAACAATCAACACAGAAGACTTCTATGACGAAACGTGTGGGGGGTTCTTCCCACACACCAAGCAAGCAATCAGTTCTGCAGCGGACACCAGCTGGGTGTCCTCTAATTGAATTCAGTTTTGACACTATCTACCTGGGGATTCCACAAGCATACTTCAGATGCCCAGGTTATTTTGCCTGTGTTTCTGACCAATCAGCTATAAATTTGGGTTCCCACAACCTCCTCTTTGGGTTCAATTAATTTGCTAGAATGGCTCACAGAACTCAGGGAAACACTTACTTAGGTTTACCAGCTTATTATAAAAGATATAGGGCAAGGTATGGGGGAAGGGACATGGAACTTCCATGCCCACCTTGGGGGTGTCATCCTCCAGGAACCTCCAAGGTTCAGCCATCTCAAAGCTCTCTGAACCCAGTCCTTTTCAGTTTTTATAGAAGCTTTATTACCCAGGCATGACTGGTCAAATCACTGGCCATTGGTGATCAATTAAACCTTTATCCCTTCTCCCCTCCCTGGAGGTTGGGAGGTGGGGCTGAAAGTCCCAACTCTGTAATCTTGCTTTGGTCTTTCCAGTGACCAGCCACCCTCCTGAAGCTACCTAAGGGCTGCCAGCCATCAATAAATCATTAGTATACTAGAAGATATCACTGCGGAGGTTCTAAGAATTTTAGAAGTTGTGTACCAGAAAACAGGAATGAAAACCAAATATATATTTCACAGTATCACAATATTGCATTGTATTTTTGTGTCAAAAGAATTAATTGATCATAGATAAATAGATACATAGGTATGTATCATATATGTATACATATATTTTTAACCTTGTTTTGACATTTTTCCATTTGTAAATATACTGGGTACCTCAAAATGTGAGTGTGGCCCAGGCCTCTCTAAGAAAATAAAATAATAAAGATAACATGAAATCATGGAAATGACATCATTGCTTTCTAGCACTAAAGTCATCTCAAAATAAAAGTTGCTACCCTTTTTAAAAAAATCTTCACAAATGTTTCTTATTGACTCTCTTTATAATGGCATGATGGTATTTACTGTGGTTTGAAATTGTGTTCTCCTGCACTTTAATCTAAATCCCTCCTGCATCAGTTTCATTCCATTCTTTCTTGACCTATTGGTGTAAATAAAGAAAAGAGTTATTTACCATCATCTTTACTGGGTATTCCTTATCTTTTTGCACTGTATGTGGACAGACTACTTTGCTCATCATAGATGCTGAATAAATATCACTTAAGTTTAGCCAGTTGAGTTAAGCAGACTCATGTACAAATATATACATAACGACTATTAAGCAAACTTCTTCCAAAACACTTCATGCATATTATTTCACAATATTCCTGTAAAGTTATTTTTATCATCTCTGATTATACAGCAGGGGAAACCGAGTCTCAGAGAGGCTAAGTAAATCATCCAAGGTCACACAGCAAGTGAATTACAGAATTGGGACTTATGCCCAAGCCCATCTGACCTCAAAAGCCATGTTTTTGGCTCTAGACTAGGTAATGTCTCACCTTTGGTCCTGGGGCTGAATTCGGCTGCTTTTAATGGCCAGCAGACTCCACATGTACTTTTTAATGAAAACAATTCTTAACTATGAACAACTCTAAGGAGACTTTTAAAAAATAAAGAGTAAATTTGGAAAGGTCAGAGTTTTGAAATTTTTTCCCATCATGTTTCCTGAAAGTAATTGTTCAAGAAGATAAGGTGGTACTTCCAGTAAAACTGTGACAGTCCCAGAAATGCTGACTCACTTGTAATGGAATGTCATTCCTGGAACTATGTCCCATATAAAGTGGCCTGTCAGTGCCCTAGCAGATACGAAAGGGCCTTTCTGGTCATGGTGCCCCTCCCACTCTAAGTGCAATGAGAATGTTCCCGGGACACCTTCTGTCTGCTTGATCTTTACATGATAGACGTGCGTTAGAGAAGCCAACACTTAACGAATTGCATCCGAAAATATATAGCTACCAGGGCATTTGTTTTCTTTAAAATAAGGTTTGAAATTAATACCTTATTTTAGTGCCTCCTTTACTATTTTAGCATTTCATTTTTTTTATTACTTTACCCTTCATCATTCCCCTGAAAGTCACTTTCATAGAGCTTTGCCATTCTGTCATACAGAGCAGCAGGCAGAGCTCTAGCCAGCTCTCGCTCTCCAAAACTCCTGCCCAATGATTTCTAGTATTTCTCTATAGTCAAGCTTTTTAAAGACTCATTTCCTCTCTATTACTTCTCATTCTCTCCTCAGTCCTCAGCCTTCAACCCACTACTCCCCCCACTAAAAGAAAATGCTTTCATTTATGCACCTCCCAAGTCATATTAAATGGATGTTTTCATTTCTTATTTTGATTGATCTCTGCAATATTTGATACCATTCACCATTCCCTCCTTGAAACTTTTATATTCCTTCACTTCCTTGATATCATGCCCTTCTCATTTCCCTCCCATTTATTTGGCCAATCATTCCCATTTTCATTCATGTAATATTGTCCATATCATTCATCCTTTTTCCTCCTGTATCTTAAATGTTAATCATCCATGGGAACCTGCTTCTGCACTTTTAACTCTGTACTCCCCCTACATGACTTCATCCTTAAGCCTTCAAATGTCCCCGTTACACTGTGTCTGCCAAATACTCAAATCATAATGAGGGCAAGGATCACACCAATCTTGGCCTGGAGCATAGAAAATGATTAATACGTGCTCACTGAATGCACTAAATACCTATCTCCAGCCCAGGTCTCCCTCCTGAGCCCCAGACAACAGATATGTATAAGCGTGCATGTGTGTATACATATTACATATTTACTCATTGGACTACTCCACCTGCATGTCCTATAGGCATCTCATATTTATCTTATTCAAAAGTAGCTTATTCTCAACTGGCCCCCAACTTCTTCCTTACCTTTGGTTTTCTATTTTAATAAATGGTACCATGAAAATCAGACACCCCAGAAGCTGTCTTTATGATTCCCTCCTCACCCAAATGCCCTCCTTTCATATCCAATTATTCATTGAATCCATTTCTTTTTCTCTTGTTAATCCTTTTAATCTATCCTCTCTATTCCATCCACCCACACTGCCACAACCTTAGTTCAGAGCTGCATCATTATGTAACTCCCAGAGCCTCCTAACTGGTCCCCATCTCTTTATTCTCTCTTCAACTCTGGAACACCCCAATGTATCCTCTACACTAATGTCAGGATTTTTTTTTTTCCTGAAAACAAACCCAGTGACATCCAGTTATATATCCAATATTGTAAGCTCCGTGAATTCCCCTTTCTCTGTCCTTGTAAGCACAGCAACAGGAACTTTTCATGAAAGGCTCAGTCAAGGCAAATAAAACCATATCCTTGTAACAGGATTCAGCCAACCTTTTAATGGGAATCAGAGCCCTGGGTCAAGAACACCCTATACTTATACTTTTCTCACGCAAGGGTGGCAGTGACTGTGCCCTATTTCTTGCCACTATACTTATCTTGAACAGTACTTATTCCACTAATTTAAAATTATTGCTAGCATCCCTCGGGCTAGTTAATAAACCCTCTAGTGCTAATTGAGATGGCTGAGAGTTAAACATTTGCAGTAACTACCTGATTAGAGTCTTTCAAATGCTAACTAACCTCCCCTGGAGTGTGTATTTCTGATTAGGGTACTTCAAATATTAGCAAGCTGCCCCTGGAGTTAAGTTAAACTAACTAAACATGCACATATGTATCATACTTTCTATGCAGAATGATTTTAAACTAAATTATAGACAATATAATGCCTTATTTTGCAGGGGCCCAACATGCATGCCTAATCTGTCTACTGGGTAATTAAGCAGTGAAGAATGGATATGCAACAAATATTTTGTTAATGAATAAATGAATGGCTTCACTAATACATTAGTTATAAGGACAAGGCTCTTGATGGGAATTTGGAATTCATTTCATCTATCCAGGCTTCGATCTTCCATTTCTCTAACAGCTAATATTAAACTGAATTTTATGAAATTGCCATATTTAAAGTTCAAAAACACACACATATTGGCAATTTCATTTGGCTTCTATGAAGGCTTCTATGAGGCTTCTATGCCTCATAGAATAAACAAAGAGAAACTGGTTTAAAGCACGTATAAGAAAAACTGAGTTCTATTCAAATGCTCAATGACGAGGTCCCATGAGGAGAAGCAGATTCCTACCGCTCAGTGTTGCCAGTGCCTCTAACCTCATTAATATTCTTAATCATGCAATAGGGTGTTGTGGTTGCCATGAAGTTGTCACAGCTCAATTAAATCTTGGGAGCTTGTGAGGTGACATTCAGATTAGTGGGAGGGTGAAGGGAAATCAGTTTTTACTTTTCAGCCTGCAGGTGCCCACAAATTTCATGGTGTGAATAGTGAACTCTTATCTCAAACACAAAGGCAAAGATGACCCCTCCTTTCTGGGCCACGGGCTGATTGCTGAGGTGATAACACAGAAGAATGGGGACCTCAGGGGCTTAGCCTGGCCATTATAGGCACTGACACTAAAAGACCACTTTATTCCAGGAGTCAGAAAGAATTCCTATTTCTCCCATGCTTGAAATAAAATTACCTTGAGAATTTGGGCTTCGAACAGGGACGAGAGCACCAACCTTCATTATCCAGCCACCATGTGAGGGGAAGAAATGCTTTTTGAGGAAGAGTGTGACTCTGGCAGAGAAAGAGGAAGGAAAGATGAGTCAAGGTGGGTCAAAGTGGATGATCCCACTGTTAAATTAGCAATCACTCCTGACCTTGCAGACTAATTCCTGAATGGCTGAGTCACAGCAAAAGAGCAGGTCATTAGACAACAAGCACTACAGCATTGAGACGCTTCCTGTTTCCAAGGTTTGCACACAAAGCAAACTGGATATATGTGCTATACTTTTAGTATATCCTGCTTTCTAATTAGCAATTGGGGCTGATTTGTCAATCATTCCACCTATAATGCATAAAGCACCGGAACATAGGGAAAAAAGCAAATTCGGAAAATCAATTATCCTCATATTTACATTCCCTCAAGGCTGAGGCACTGGGAAAACTGCTGAAATATTATCTTTCTCTTTACAAAGGAGCAGAAAGGAAGGATGAGATGGCAATTCAATGTAATGAATAAATGTCTGGCTGTTTGGGGAAAGGTACAATAGCTGAATATTTATGAGACTGGGATGGGAAATGCATTTCATATGGCCAGCAACTGTGGAAATATTCTACCATTTTTAAAGAGTGCAGGAGCAAGTACATGCTCAAGAAATACAGAACCATCTTTTACGTATAGGGAGTTAACAGAAAGTATTTTAAACTTCAGCCTGTTCATTGGATGGTGGATGGCAGAACAGGACTTTCTCATTACTCTCAAATAGCCACATGAGGCATGAGTGTAACACTGCACTCAAGCAAGAAGCAGTGTATAACTTCCAGCCTCCTCAGAGGGGCAGTCTAAAGCCATTCAGTGCCTCGCTTCCATAGCTTGTATTCAGTCCTCAATCAAAGCCTGTGCCTTCCACTCCAACCAGTCCACCAGACCCAACCCTGTTAAAGTCTCTAGTGACCCTTCATGTTTAAGACAGTAAACACTTTCTAGTGCTCATCTTAACAGACCTCCCTGTAGTTGTTGACACTGATGACTTCTGCCCTCTTCTCAAAACCCCCCTGTTCTTAGTTTTTGTGATACTCACTCTTGCTTCTCCCTCTGTTTCCTAGTCATACCATTTAAATCTCTTTTGTGAGATTTTCTTTATCCCCATGTGTCTTCAATACTGGTGCTCCCCACTTCAGCTTGCACATTTTCTTTGTGTAATATTTGCTTCTATCCTTGTGGTTTTAACTGGCCACCAACAGACTAAAAATACCTTAAATCTCTACTTCTGTTCTGATCTGGTATCTGAGCCTCAGGCTCACACACCAACATCTAACGTCCAGGTGGACACCGACACCTATACTGTCACCAACACTTTATACTCGATATGTGCACAAGGGAAGGGATTATTCTTCCCTGGCTTCCAGCCCTGCTCTCCCTCTTGCCCTCCCTGTTGCTGTTCATTGTTTGTGATAGGCAGCCTCTGAGACGGTCTCCAATAACTCCCACGTTTTGGTATTCCTGCCCTTGTGTAATCCCCTCCCCTGAGTGTGGGATGGACCTAGTGACTCGCTTCTAACAAATAGGAGGGTACTTCAAAAAGTTTATGGAAAGATTTGTATTATCTTTTTTTTTTTTGGCGGGGGGGCTGGCTGGTACTGGGACCCGAATCCTTGACCTTGGTGTTGTAACAATGTACTCTAACCAACTGAGCTAATCATAGTTCTATTTTTCCGTGAACTTTTTGAAGTAATTTCCTGGAATGCAATATGTCACTTCCAAGATTAGATGGCAAAAAAGGACACCGACTTTCTTCTTTCTTGGTCTCTCTTCCTCTCTCACTCACTCCAGGGGAAGCCAGCTGCCATAATGTGAGCTGCTCAATGGAGAGGTTTACACGACCAAGAACTGATGTGACCAGACAGCAGCCAGTAAGTACCTGAATCTTGCCAACAGCCAGGTGACTGAGCTTGTTAGCAGATTCTCCCTGAGTTGAGCCTTAAGATGGCTCAGCTCTAAATACCTTGATTATAGCCTTGCACAGTTTGATCCAGCTTATATACCATATGAATTCACTGTCTAATAGATTAAACAGTACATTATTTAGGAAAAAATACACAGGTGGTAAAGCCATAAAGAAAAAAGGAAAATGATTAATACAATATTGAGAGCTGTAGTTTCCTTCGGTAAGAGGTATGAGCGATAAAATCAAAAAAGGGATCACAGTTTGCTCTACTATTCTTTAAATTTTATCTGTGCTTTATTGTATTAGTCAGCCTTCTCCAGAGAAGCAAAACCAATAGGAGATACATATATATTGCCATAATATAAAAGTGTATATGCATATTATAGATAGATAGGTAGATTTATTATATAGAGAGCAAAAGATTTATTTTGTATACATATATAGAGAGAGAAAGAGATTACAAGGAATTGGCTCACACAATTACAGAGGCAGAGAAGTCCCGTGATCTGCTCTCTGCAAGCTGGAGACCCAAGAGAGCCAGTGGTGTAGTTTTCAGTCTGAGCCCAAAGGCCTGATAACCAAAGTGGCCAATGGTTTAAGTCTTAGTCCAAGGACAGGAGAAGACCAATGTCTCAGTTCAAACACTCAGGTGGAGAGAGGAAATTCAACTTTTCTCCATCTTTTTGTTGTGTTTGGGCCCTCAATAGGTTGAAGGATGCCACCCACATCGGGGAGGGCAATCTGCTTTACTCAGTCCACCAATTCAAATACTAATCTCTTCTGGAAATGCCCTTACAGACACGCAGAAATAATGTTTAGCCAGAAATGTGGGTATTCTGTGGCCCAGTCAAGTTGACACATGAAATTAACCACCATATTTATGATGTGTGCATATATGTATAATATTCTCTTTGTATATATGAAACATTTGACAATAAAAAGTAAAAATAAAAGTAAGTGTATACCAGATGATGCAGCAATCCCTTTTCTGGATATGTATCCAATTTACCCCCATGATCAGAGATGCCACCTAATAAACTAATTTTTAAGTCTACAACAATGAAGAGATTATGGGAACAATCAGCAGTTAAGAAATTTTTTTTAAAAAATGCATTACAAAAAGCAAATAGAAGAGTATTGACAGATGAAACCAAGCAAAGGAAGCCATATCCTAGAATATATGCAGAGGAGCAATATTTCATAGTAATAAAAAAAGTCAATTCGTCGAGAATATATAACAATCTTAAATGTGTGTCAACTGCAGTTTTTCTTTTGACTGGTTTTATAATCGAACGAAAATGCTATGGCTCTCATTTAAAATAAGATTTGAGCTGGAAAATCATTTCTTTATTTGTTCTTCTGGTATTGTTTTCTATTTCAACCCACAGAGCCAGAGGCATAATGCAGAGCTTCCAGCCACGTCTACAGTAACATCTTGACATCCCTGACATACTTTAGGTCCTTAGAAAACAGCTGGGTATAGTATTCATTCAATTCTTCCTGCTGTGAGTTTTTATCTTTTGCTTTCAGCCTTTTAAAATTTTACCAATTCATTTCCATTCTCCTAGAAAAGCTTCAGATACTGAAAACATCAATCTGTTTTTAGGGAGTGGTTCTGGGATCAGACTTTTTATTCTGAAAGACCATGAAAAGCCAAGGAAAGCAGCTCCTAGCTACATTACATAAACAATTTAATTCCAAGATAGTCCTGAGCACTTCTCTGCCTCCCACCCTGCAAAAGCACTGAGAGATGAATCATTTAATTTCATAAACACTTGGTGTTAATTACAAACTGGATGATGAGTTTTGCTGCAAATAGGATCAGTTTGACATTTAGTAAATGTTCCAGAATCCAACTTTTAAGGTGTGCATGAGGTAGGTAGATTAAGTAGCTAGGATTCATACCAAAAGATTTATCCGTAGCTCTGAGCTGTGGGAATCAGTGAGTCAGCCAGAGTCTTCACTTCATGTTTATAAAATGTCTTTCCTCCAGGGAGTTCTCCTCACATTCATTATCTCATTAATCATCCAACTATTCCCTTGGAGAAAAGAAAGTGGGGAAACATGCGATCTATCAGCTCTTTTACTCCCAGGAGGGAATATTGAAGCTTAGAAAGAACAAATAATTTCCTCATCTGTAAAATGAGTCTTCTAACCTAGTCCATGCCTTTTGCCCTGGGTACTCAGTGAGGAGGAAAGATTTGAGAAGTGCTTAGAAAGAAATAATTACATATGGCTAGTCAGGCAAATTATTAGAGGTTATACTGTTGTAACTTGAGTGAGAATTTTAATAAAAATGAAAATATACCATGCAACAACGTATTGCTGGTTTGTTGCTCCTGATATTTATTTCTGATGGATCACGGTTATGATTCCAAACAATGAGGCTATACGTGGTCACCACTTGAAGGTATTGACACATTTATTATACATGTAAGGGAAGGGAATAGAATTCATTAACATTTTGGGGATACCATCTTTGCATGCAAAATTTTATACAATCCTGGCAACAACCAAAAGAAGAAAGCATTAATATCCCCATTTTACAAGTAAAGATGTAGAAGAAACTTACAAAGGATATCACAGCCAGTAGGTGACAGAGCTGGGGTTTGAATTCAGGTCTCTTGATTCTTATATATATATTCTTTCCAATATATGGAACATTCACCAGCAATGACATGTTTCATCTTAATTCAAGTTAATCCCAACATTTTAAATTATGTTTTTGTTTTTGTTTGGGGGGCTGGCCAGTACAGGGCTCTAAACCCTTGACTTGGTGTTACAATGTGGTGCTCAAACCGATTGAGCTAACCAGCCAGGCCTAAATTATGTAATTCACAAAATGGGCATACTGTCTGTATTCGTTGTTTTGGAAATACTGGGCTTCTGGACAAGATAGGAGCAAATTCAACTGTCATAAGCAAAGGAGGAATAAATGGTGTCACTCCCTAGGAAAGGCAACCCTGGGGAGGTTGCAGCTCAGGAGTTCTCTGAAGCATGAGCCACAACTGTGCCATGACCATCTGAGTGTCTGGAAAAGAAGGGATTGTGGGCATTTTTTTGTTTTGTTTTCTTCTTTTTTTTTTTTTGAATATCTTACAAAAGAACAATGTTTGAAGCTAAAATTATTACTCCACACACTATGGAATTTATTTTTGACTTTTTTTGATGTGGTGGTTTTTTTGTTTGTTTTGATTTGGTTTGGTTTTGGGGTTGGGATTTTTTTCACCCCACATCCCTGCAGGATGCAATACACTTATATTAGTGATAGTGGTTTGGATTTCTTGCTACACCAATTCACAGCCAATCTAAATCCCTGAGAATGGGATAATGAATCCCCTGTGGAAATTTGGAAACAGTTCCTTCGTCAGGTGAATTAGCTATGTGGGGGGTTGAGGAGGGATGAAAAGGAAAGCCATATTCCCACCACTAAATAAATCCAATCCTCATCAGCAGTCAGTGCCTCCAAACTAGAACAAACCAAACCTTTGTGAAAATTATGAGAAATACAAATGAAGAAATTAAAAACAGGTTTCCCTTCCTCCATCCTGAGGTAACCCCAGTGTGCAGTTTGGCAAGGACAGGCTGTACCTTAGTCCCGACTCTCCCCTCTGAGTCGGGTGGGGCATAATCTCTGCAACCATAGAAGGTGACTCTGCTCAGGGACTATGAAAGCACTCGAACCTTACTGTCTGGATTAGGTAAACCTGGGTACAAATCACACTATGTACTGTTTGATCATATTAAACATCTATCTTTTAACTTGTTTGTGCTGCTATAACAAAATACCTTACCTTGGGTAATTTGCAAAAACAGAAATTTATTTCTCACACTTCTGGACTTCTGGAGGCCGAGAAGTCCGAGATTAAGGTGCTGGCGGGACTGTTCTCTGCTTCCAAGAGGCTAAAGGCCCCGCCTCTTATGGTATCACTTTGGTGATTAGATTTAAACATATGAATCTTGGGGTTCACATTCGGATCATAGTACTCTCTGAAGTCAGTTTCCATTTCTCTAGTGTGTAAATAATAACAGTTACTCAGAGATTGTTGTGAGAATTAAATGAGATAAAGCTTATAGAGTTCTCAGCACAATTCATAGTACATAGCTATAAGTTAATAATAGCTATTACTATTAAAAAGCTCCAAAAATTATACTCTTGGGAAAATGAGCAAAGAACATGAAAGAGAAATTCACACACACACACAAAAAAATACAAATGAATAGTTAATATCCAAAAAATGTTATGTTCAATGACACTAGCAATCAAACATATCACAAATGAGGCAAGTCAACATTTTCACCCAAAATATTGATAAAAGTTAAAATGAAAAATAATATCCAATAACTGAGAAGGTGTGAGAAGCTGACAGTCTTGTAGATTGCTAGTGGGGAGTGTAAATCTATAAAATATTTTTGTATGGCAACTTGGCAATACATATTAAAAGTCTTAGAACACCCATATATTCCTTGATTGAGAAATTTTTACTTCTAGGAATATTATCCTAAGGAATATCAAGTACAGTCATATGCTGCATAATGGTGTTCCAGTCAACAACACACCACATATATGATGGTGGTCTCAAAAGATTACAATGGAGCTGAAAAATCCCTGGCACCTAGTGATGATGTGGCTGTCATAACATTGTAGGACAACTATTTTATTTTTAAAATAAATTTAGTGTAGCCTAAGTGTACAGTGCTTACTAAGTCTACAGTAGTGTGTAAGTAAGGTCCTAGGTCTTCACATTCAGTCACAACTCACTCACTGACTCACCCGAAGAAACTTCCAGTCCTGCAAGCTCCACTCATGGAAGTGCTCTATACAGGTGGACCATTTTTTATCTTTTATACCATATTTTTACTGTACATTTTCTATGTTTAAATATGTTTTGATACACGAATATTTGCCATTGTGTTACAGTTGCCTACAGTATTCAGTACAGTAACACACCATACAGGTTTGTAGCCTAGAAGCCATAGGCTTTCAAGACAAAATTGCACGTAAATTGAAAGTTGGAAGTAATCTTAATGTTCGGCAATGAGGACTTGATTAAATAAATTATGATACATCAATGTGAGGGTACTTCAAAAAGTTCGTGGAAATATTTGCATTACCTTTCTATTCTATTTTTCCACAAACTTCTTGAAGTCCCCTCATTATGTTAGGATTCTCTGGTTATAAAAAGAGAGACTTACTCAATTTGCTGCCAGTAAGTGAATACGTATTGGAACTATAAGTGGCACAAAAGGAAGCTGGGAATCTTATCTATATGGTCATGTTTCAATGGACTATATTAGTTGTTTTTCTGTTGCTTATAACAGAATACCTGAAACCAGGTAATTTATAAGGAAACAAAATGTATGACTTACAGTTTTGTAGGCTGGGAAGTTCAAGGTCGAGGGGTGCATCTGGTGAGGGCCTTCTTAGTGGGGAATCTCTACAGAGTTTCGTGGTGACCCGTGGTACCACATGGCAAGGAGGGGGAAGAGCACTTTCACATGCTCACTTGCTCTCCTTATAAAACCCATGATGACCCATTAATCCATTAACTCATTATTCCATGAACGAATTAATTCATACATGAGAACATAGTCCTCATCATCCAATCACCTCTTAAAAGCCCCACCTTTCAACACTGCTGCATTGGGAATCAAGCTCCCATATGAGCTTTGGAAGAAGGGACAAGCATTCAAACTATAGGAGAAACAAAAAAAAATTCTCAGAAGCACAAGCACAACCATTCATTAGGGCCTCCCAAAGACTAAAATGAAATTAAAGGAAGAGTTATTCAGGACTCAGCAGCATTGGAAACAAGAATATTTGTCCTCCTATCATCATTCTGAATTTGTTAATCCTGACTACACCATGAGTCAGCTACTATCTGATTGCTTCTACTATTCACTAACCAACTACATCCTCCTTTACTCTGAATTTTTGAACTTCTAATAATCATAATTTCCTTTTACTTCAGGCATTGATTTCTTTATTTTCCTCCTGTCAACTTTCTCCATGAGGGTCTTCTACCTTCTGCTTCCATAATCACTGACCAAATCCTTTTATGTATTGCACGAATTCTCAAAAGAATATAATTGTTTGTATTAATTGCCATTTTTCCTGATTGGGCAAGCTTTCCTGATAGGCCATCTCATAGGTCATCGGTCATTGGAATATTCACACATTGACTGCCCTTGGAAAGGTCAGAAGTTGCAAATTGCAAACAAGCCTGTAGACATGATTTGTTTGGCCTGCACTTCGTTGGCCCACACAGTTTAAAATAAATTAAATAAATGTGTGGCCCACATATTTAAAAACAGGAAGTTTTAGTTTACATGAAAATCCAAAGATCTGGCCACATTTGCTCTTTATTTCTCGATGACAACAGTTGGCAAAAGCTAAGTATTGGCCTCCCTCTTAAGACAAGACATGCTCAGTTCTTTGCAGTATCCAGTGAACTCCCCGTTGTCTCTTATATCTGTCTGCTTACTTCAATTATGTTACTTGGCTGGCCTCAATTGGCTCTTGAGTTTGTAAACTCTGAGTTAAGAGCCCTCCTCTGTTCCAATCATATGTGACCACGATGGTACAGTCAGGTGATAAGAAGCAGCTCCCTGTCTGTAAGAAATGATATGGTTCTGCTCCCTCAACAGAGACCCATGGATGGGAAACCTTCAGAAAAGAGCTGTGGGTATGGCAGGCCTACTGAGGATTGACTTATCTATTAGATTAACAGGGCAAATGCATATATTTTTATAAATATCAATATATATCATATTTACTTACATATAGATATGGTCACAATACATTGTTGTGAAAAAAAGCAGATTCAAATCAATAAAATTGTATCCATGTTTTCTAAATAAATAAATAAATAAATGTATATACAGGCATTGCTTGTTATTTGAATCTATTCCTTTCCTGGTTTGATATGTTGGATGACAAATTTGGAGGCAGTGGGAGCTATATATACATCCTATTATGAGGGTACTTCAAAAACTTTGTGGAAAAATAGAATTAAAAGATAATACAAGTCATTCCATGAACTTTTTGAAGCACCCTTGTATTTTAAATGGGAAAAATTATACTCTATTTTAAGCCCATCCAAGAACCCCAGCCAATATTCCAAAATCTAACTAAACCCTCTATAACACCTATATTCCCAAGGATTTATGCATAAATGTATCATAAAATGTCAACTACATAATTATTTCATACTTAATAGGTTTTTTGGTGGGTATATTTTCAAGTAATATGCAATGAAACAATACAGTATCCAACAGAAATTGATTTTCCTTATGTACTGCAACAAGCATATACTTTGGGTTGTTTTGTTTTCATTTTTGGCGCCTGGCCATTAAGGGGAAAGCATATACTTTAAAATAAAGTAAAAACTACTGTGTGTTTTAAAGTTATGTGAAATATACAAATAACAGTTAAGTAAAATATGCAAATGTGGAAATTTTTTAAAAATAATTACTACCAATAAGGAGTGGTTTTCTGGAGAGGAAGCTGGAGGCTGTGGTCAGGTAGATATAGATGCCACTCGGGGGTGAGTGAAGGGCATTGGGAGTAAGCTGGCAGAGAGCGAGTGAAACAGCAAATGCCTGCGGTTCTCCTACGTTCAAGTCTAAGGATCTTGAAGACAGTCATCTCTTTTTGGAACTTGAGACTCTAGAACTACATGGGTATAAACCATTATTAGAAATGGTAAATAATGTCATAGACCAAAATACAATAAAATTTGCAAGAACAATCATTTTATCTGCATAATTCCAAGTTTTCTAAAGTTCTGGCAGTGAGTATTTATGGCTCCTCTTCCTTCTCTTCCTAGACCTAGAATAAGCATCAAGTGGAACAAGTTCCTTGGTCATAAGTTCTTTGTACCATCTGTTTCACTAAATCTAGCCTTCTTCACAAGATTTAGAAATTTTTGCTTTGTGTTAATCTCTTCCTTGAAACCTTGGAAGTCAGCAACAAATTGTGGGTCTAGTTTCTCCCACAGTCCATTCATTGTTTGTTGTGATACATGCCAAACCCAGCTGATAAATCTGAAGACTTTCCGAATGTCAAAACTCATCCATAAATCTTCTGTTGAAGCAGTGTTGCCTGCATCATGAGGCCATATATCAGCATATAAGTGCTTCATACTGTACCACCATCTGCAAACAATATGTCTTGAAGGCTACAGTGACTCTTAGGTCCAGAGGCTACAATAATGGCATAATGCTGGAAGGCAAAAAGACCACCATATCTCCATAATTGTCGACACTAAAAGGACATCTGGGAGCTTAGTCTATTATCAAAAAAGCTTTGTTTGCAAGTTTTCCATCTTTGTGTACTCTTTGATGAATAGAGACAGTCAGCTTCTCATGTAATCACTGAACACTGTCTGGGTCACCTAATCTTTATGAGTTGAATATCATATAGCAGGCAATTTGTTCTTCAATTGTCCCTAAAAGGCACTGGAGGTTTTGAAGTGATACAGCGATACACCAGCAGAGGTTTTAGCTTAACTTCACATTCATTTAAAAGCAGTGCTAGCCTATTTTGGATGCTTTATGTTCTGGCACTTTTGTCTCCCTTTCTGAAATGAACATACATGATGGCATTTGTTTCCAAAATAGCCTAATTTCATCAATATTAAAAATTTGCTGTACAGTTCAATCAACTTTGTCAATAGTTTTCTGCAATTCATGGGCGCAAGTACTTTCTTTACAGGCTTTTCAGCATTCTTAGAAGACATTTTCGCATAATAATGTGGGGAAAGCACAAAATTCAGTATTATCAAAAGAAGAGCTGACAATCTGCTGCAGCACACTCTCTTCTCCCCTGAATTTGTGCATAAATCAAACAGTTTTATTGCTCTGACAATGTGGGTTTTCCTTTCCGATAGTAAATTTTGGGAAAATTTTTTTGCAAGTCCATAAAACATGTATTTGGATACTGAGATCCGGATGGCAAAGGATGTCCATTATAGTTAGTATTAGAGGAATATAAAAGGACACAAATTAAGGCCTATAGAAACTATCCCTAAAAGACGGGACAGAGTAATTTTAATAATTTTTCTTTTGGTTCATCAATATTTCTAATCTATATAAAATGAATATGTATCAATTTTATGTGGAAAATAGATCAATCTGTAGAATAAAATGCCATCTATCTGGACTAGCATAGTATTTCGCATCTGAACCACATTGTTTGGGGCTTCAAAGCAGAAAGGCACTTCGACAATATTTCCCATCCACTTATACTGTAAGACTTTATTAAAAACATAACAGATTATTAAAACAGGACTCTTTTTTGCATTTGTTTCAGTGAAAGCCACCAAAAAGCTGAAAGACAAACAATAGAAGGCAAAGGAGACCTGAGAAGTAGGTGTCCGAAAACTAGTTTTGCAACCTCTAGCTCAACAGCATGTCAAGGGTATGAAAAGGTTTTGTAGAAGAGGCCCAGAAAAAAAAAATTAAGAGAATGTTTTCAGCAGTGCTGTGACATTTTCCTTCCCTCTTCCACTGGGAAGGAAGAAAAATATGCCCCTTACCTCCAGCTTAGAGAAAGGGGCTTTCAGGAGAACATTTGGAGAGCTTGATACGAGCTTCCTGGAATGTGGAGGGCACAGCAGACTGGTGTCTGGATATCCTGGAGGATCCACCACCCGAGATAGAAGAACCCGGAAAGAGCTCAGGCTACAGGAAGCATGAACTATACTTGTCAAGTGAGATAATTCCTGTTCCCGACTTCTTCTGTCTTCCCCATATCAGAGGAATGTGGGACATGGGGGTAGAAGGCAAAGATGTAGTAAGGAAAGAGAGAAAGAAAATTTTAAGACCTGGAAAGAAGCAAGATGCAAGATACTGTCTGTCCCTCTTTTACCATCACTGACTTCCAGCCCAACCTGTGGGAGGAGAAAAATTTAACTTTGCATGAAGTTCAGAGTTTTATCTCAGTGGACTGCACATAATACTGTAATGACTAAAAAGAAACTTACCCTAGTGACCAAAAGCAAATAGAAACATTTTGTTTTCTGAGAATGAAAAGAAAACCCAAGGGTTATATTTCACAAAAGGGATGAGGGAAATCAACAGGGATAAAATGGCTAGCAATTGTTGTGTGAGGAGCAGGACAATAAAGTTGCTTGTATTTCTACTCTGTTGAGCCCTGCTTGTTCATATTACTAAAACTCCCAAATGCATCTTATCGCTATATTTACTATAAATAAGTTATGGAATATACTGTTCTCTACATTAAACCTATCTTCTTTATTAGAGCCCACAGGAAGTAACTTGCCCCAGTCTTTGTTCCAGCAGTAGTTCTTCTCCACAGCAAACTGTTTTTGTGGGCACCATGAATCGAGGAACTGATCCTGCTGGCTGAGGACCTGGTTTCTGATCAGCTGTTAGATGTTCAGAATAAAACAGTGTGGTGTATTTCTAACAAATAGATCCGATACTCCGCAGTCTCAATCCTAGCTTCATGTTACCATTCCTACTTGTTTTCTTTTACCTTTTTGTGTTGTGTGTATTTATGTAAGCCACCTCAAATCCTTTCTGTGATATGGAAGGGCAACAAATGCATTTATCATGAGAGCTTATAGATCTAGCTTAAAATAATTTGCACTAAAATTAATCTTGGCTGTAATTTAATTTTGTTCTCATCATTATGAAGGAGCTTTGGGGTCTTGTGTTGCCTTAAAGACATCAGTATGAGCATCAATTATTATTGTGCTATAAGAGTGATTAAGCTAATAGATGAGTCTAATTAATGGTAGATCTGACAACAACGTTTTCTCTGTGTTGTTAGCCTGGGGTGTGTGGGAGGTGGCAATTAATGTTCTAAATCACCTTCTCAAATCTTTATATTTTTCTAAGTAAATACTTATCTATATGTAAGCCATTTAGTTCTAGAGGAACAAATGCCGGTTTTACCTGACAATGCTATTTGTACACATTTAAGATTTTGAATATGTATGTATACATATATATCACTTTGACTATTTAGAATATGGACCAAGTAGTATTTCTAATTCAAAACAGAGTTTAAGCACAAATGATTACCCAATAATTCTAATAAAGAGTGAAGAAATAATCCAATAAAAGTGGACAGAATGGAAAAACATCAATATAGGAGAGGTTTGAACAGATTTCTAAAAGACAGAAAGAGAATGGAAGCCTGTTGAGAGATAAAACCAAATGAGGAAGCAGGGAACCAGAATTCACAGAAGAAAGAAAAACAGCAAAAAAAAAAAAGAGAGAGAGAGAGAGAGAGACACTTAACCTTGATTGTGGAGCCCCAGAGAGACTCCAAGTTCAGGGTCATAGGCTGGGAAACAGGCAGGAAGCCTAGCGGCTGCAGGAAGGAATTAATTAAAATCCCCCTATTAAACAATACCCTGGGAGGTGAAGGTGGGGAGGGTTGTGGTAAACAGGCCGGGGAAAGAAGGCTATAAGAAACACCAGGGGAAAGAACTGCACCTAAAAGTCATGTTGAAACCATGTAAACCAAAATGTGGCATGATTTGGAGCAACTGAAGGAATAATTGAGGATAAGAAATGAACATCCATTTGAACTGGATGTAAGGATCATTTGACTTTGACTGGAACCAAAGTTGAAACATTGAATTTTTTTTTTTTTTTTTTTGACAGCTGGCCACAAAGTGAAATATTGAATTTATAATCCTGACACATTTCTTGTCTCTATACTGAACGGTCTTCAGTTAATAATAATTCAAATTATTATATGCAAATGTTGTGTGTTAATTTTCAACTTTTGAATTAATCTATAAACCAAATCTGGGAAACTTTAAAATGTTACATAACAGGATGTAAATGTTATCAGTGTTAACGATATAAAATTGAAAGTTTAGCTAACGGGAGTTACAGCATCAGAGTGTAAAGGTAAAGTGGAGGGAAGGCTGGGGGCTATAATAGCCTCCTCTATGGAAGAGAATGGAGCATAATCATTAATAGCACTGAGAGTAGAGCCATCCCAGCTCTGCAACTTATCAAATGGCAACATTGCACAAGTTATATAGCTGCTCCATACCTCAGTTTCCATGTCCGAAAAATGGGGATAATCGTCTTTATTTAATAGATATGATGTGAGGATAAAATGAATCAATATATGTAAAGTGTTTAGAACAGTGCCTGGTGTACAGAAAGCACTCAAGTGTTTAATATTATCTGACACCATTAGTAGCTATAAGATGTCCTCTCACTTAACGGAATAAAAAATAAAATGAAAATAACAATTGTTTTAAATTGGGAAGAAGAAGGAGAGGAGAGAAGGCGTAGCTTAAGTAGACTAAATACTTTTCAGCTTCTCAGAAGTTCAGCTAATAAATAATGCCTAAAGTTGACAGTTGAAGAAATAGCAGTGTTTTGCATTATTTAAAGCTATGGAAATAACCATTAGAAACACCGCAAGCAGAAATAGTTGTAATCAACTATTATTTTTCTAATCAAATAAAGAATTACATGTATATTTCAATGTATTGATTAAATTTTTTTTTTTTAAAAAAGCTATACATAGCAAAGGAAAAATGTAACCATTTGTGAGCGCCAATTATTTTGGAAGTTAATTTTAAAATTATTTAGCTATCTCTTTGCTGTGATAGAGTGGTGGTAGAATAAATAGACGAATAGAACTATTTGTCATTAAAAGAAATGATGATATATTAAAAAATCATACAATTATTCTTTAAAAAATAAAGTTATAATAAATTTGGCAAAAATTAGTTCTATGAAAGTTGAAACCCAAAAAGTCAAACAAATCAAGAAAAATCTATTCTATCACAAATGAATTCAACCTGGCAGATTTATTTGGAACTGAAAAATAATCTCGCAGCCTACAATATTTTCCCAAGTCTTTCCAACGCTTTCCAGGGTGATAGCAATGCCACACCTCTTGGCTGCAAGACTCACACCTTGGGGATGTATATTACATTTGCAATACTGGCCCACAGCCCAACTTCATCCAAGCTTATGTGGCTTCTTTTCCAGCTCCAGCTTGTGGTGGCAACCTGTGCAAAGGGCTGAAACACTCTCTAAGAAATTGCTACACAACTTATCAGTTTTCAAACTTCTTGTAAGCAGGTGATCTGTGAAGGATGGGTCCCCACAGGTAGCAACAAAACTGCTCTTTGAACTGCTTTAGTATCTCAGAGCTGCCACCTTTCTCATCTCTTTACCTAACACTCTCTCATACAATGCTAAAACTCTGCATTCTTCCTAAAGTACATCTAATAGGAACATGTTAGCTTAACACCTGACAGGAACTAAAATCCCAAAGGTGTTTAGGCATCCACTGAACGTGGTTATTCTTCATTTTAGTGATACAGTTGGTTCAGTTTCCCCTATAAACAGCTTTCCCATAGATATTGAAACAAGTTCAACAGTTACTGAGCACCTGTTATCTGTCAGGTTCTGTGCTAGGAGTTGACAATCTAGTTTAACAGATAAATTAGATAGAAATGTAACAGAATATAATAAACTCTATGACGAAGGTCACGTATAGAAGGGGAATGAACCCAGCTTGGGAACAAGAGTACAGTGTCAAGTAAGGCTTCTTGAAGGAGGGAATAGACAAGCAAAAAAGGAGAGGAAGGGCATTCTAGAAAGAAGGCACAGCACAGATCAAGAGCCAGAAGAAGAGCTGGGCTCATTCTGGGAAGGGTTTCTATGGGGAAGTGAGGAGTGATGTCTCTAGGGTGGTAGGAAGGGGCCAGATAACAAAGGGAAGCCCTTTATGACATGCTAAGGAGTATATACTTTTCTGGAAGTCCCTAGGAGATTCGTGGAAACATTTTAAGCAGGGAAATAACATAATCATTTTGTTTTAGGATGATTATTCTGGCTATCAAAAGTGGGTGGCAGAAGGACAGGAAGGTCAGTTATAAGGTAAATTGGACACTTCCCGTGGGTCACTTCAAATACACTCAGCCCCACCTCTTCTTACTGAAGCCATTGCTGGAGGATATGCCACCCCTGTCACTTCCTGCCTCAGGGATTTCGGAGGATTTGAGATATCAAAACCTCTGGGCATCCATGCAAGTGCACCCTGGAATTGCCGGGGACTTAGTGTCATGGGACTGCCCTTGAACAATGGGGTCTGGAGGCTGAGAGATCAATGCTTCATGTTTTCACACACCAGATGGAAAGTTCTTACAGGACTGAGCAACAGTGGTTTGTAGTGATGGCCAAGCTGAGAAAGCAAACTGTGTGCTTTCCCTCCTTCTGTGTTTCTCCATCCCTGTTCCCCAGGATAAACCTGAACACAAGCCTTTATTTCGGGTTCTGCTTTTGTGGAAGCCGGGTTAAGACTGAAGGTTACCACATAAACCCAAGAGAAAGTCATGTCTGCCCAAAATAAGGCATGGCATTGGGAACGGAGACCATGGAATGGATTCATTCACAAGATTGTAGCTACAATGAATAAGGAAAAGAGCCAAGTCTAGGACTAGGATGATTCGCAGGTGTCTGGCTCAGGGGGTAGGGTGGACAGTGATGCCATCCACAGAAAGACATACAGGGAAAGGAGAAATAGTATCAGAGGGGTGAAGGAAGAAAGAGATTTCAGACTTGAACACGCCAAGTGTGAGGCAGTTAAATCAACAAGGGGATGGTGTCCTGCAGGCAGTTTTATATACGTATACATACATGCACATAGTGTGCATACGTAACATACAAAGAAATGAGGACCAAAGATGGACCTTTGGGAAACATTTACACATAAGGGGTGGGCAGAAGATTCAGTGAAATGGACGGAGATGCCGCTCAATAGGTAGGAAAAAAAAAGTGGTAACAGAATCCAAAGGAGGAGGGAATGGTTTACAAGACAGAACCAGAGAGGTCAAATAGATAAGATCCTAAAAGTATATATTACTTTTGAAAAACAAGAAGTCATTGGTGTCCTCAACAAACTAGCTTCAGTGCAGAGGTAGATGCAGAGCCACATAGCAGTGGATTACAGAGTAACCAGGGGATTGTAAGACTTGTGCACCATGCACAAATCCCACACGTCGGGATGGCTCACCTCACAAAGACCATGAGACAGAGACGGCTGCAATCAAGCAAGAGGAGTTTATTCCAGCATGTTGGGGTCACTCAGTCTCCTTGGCAGGAGCGACCCCGAGCTCTTAACACAAGCACTTTTTATACAGTTTTTTAGACAGACTTTGGCAACAGGATGAGTTGTTTACTGTTTACAGGTTATCAGAGGTGACCTTTGGATTTATTGGTGGGCTTTAGCGGGCTATTACACCGATAAGGAATAGTGTATTTCCCAATCGTTTATCTTCCTTGTGGCAAGGTGGCCTCTAGATAAGGAACTGGTCAGTTCCTGGAACTGGGTGGTGATTACTCCCTTCCTGGAATTTAGCATGCCTGGGCCTGCCTTGACTTGCCCGGCCTCTGCGTATCCCCTTAGAAGCTGCCTTACTTAAAATGGCATTAGTTATGTTTTCTCATTTTTATTAGTACAGAAGTAAATTGTGCATGTGAAAGTTATATTTTTCTTTACAGGATCACTAGGAGAGGTAGAAACAACAGCAACAGGATTCTCTGCTCCCCCACCCCCACCGAGACAGATAATTAGGTAGATAGTTAGGCAGAGAGATAGATGGATAGATAGATCTCTGGTTCATTATTTCAAAATTCAAACAATAGAGGAAAGAAGGAAGGCTAAAATAAAAAGTCATCCTAGGTCCCATTCATAGGTAATAACTGCTAGGCATATTTTGGTGTGTCTCCCTCTAGACTTTTTCTTATCCATATGCATTACTTTCCACAAAAATATGACCATATTTTGTATGCCATTTTATAACCTGTTTTTTTCATATAACAGTAGACAATAAGCACCTTTCTGTGTTCATATGTATATATATAAAACATAATTTTTAATGGCTGTGTAGACTCCATTGCATTAATGTGTCACAACTTATATAACCAATTCCTTATTAAAGAACATAAAACATTTTCATATTGACAATCCTGTGATGAGACTATACACACTTGCTGATTTGCTTAGGATCAGTTTCTAGAAGAATATTGACTGTATGAAAGGATATGTTTGTTTTAGCTAAAGATTGTGATAGAACTATGCACCAGCAAGCTTATAGCACAAGCACTCCATAAAAGCACCTGCTTCCATGTACCCTTAACAATACTACATCATTATTTTATAATATCTGCCTACCTGATTTTTAAAATAGCATCTTACTTTATATTTGCCTGTTTACTAGTAATGTTGAGTACTTCTTCATGTATTCATTGGTCATTCTTGATAAATTGCTGTTAATGACTTGATACAATATGTTTATGTATTAAAGATATTTAACTTTTGACTGTTACAGATGTTACAAATATTTTCCAGGTCTTTACTTGTCTTTTGACTTTGTTTTGGGAAACTTTAAAGATTTTTTACTTTATTAGCTTTTTTTAATTATAAAAACAAAACATATAGATGTGTACAAAAAGCTAAATCTTATTTCTTTCCTATCCAATTTTAAGTCCCTGGGGTAACCAGTGTCAACTGAAAATATTTTTAAATTTTCAAAAATATATCAAAGTTCTCTATCTTATATATTTAAAGACATCTTTTTTTTCACTTACAGCCTTAGATACAATCCTTAAAAAATCATTCCAAAGCTATATAAATGTTCACCTTTGTTTCTTTCTAAAATTTTTAGGGTTCACATTAAAAATTTTAATCTATCTATAATTTATCCTAGT
This sequence comes from Cynocephalus volans, assembly GCF_027409185.1. Classification (NCBI taxonomy): domain Eukaryota; kingdom Metazoa; phylum Chordata; class Mammalia; order Dermoptera; family Cynocephalidae; genus Cynocephalus; species Cynocephalus volans. Next base: position 97,549,290 of record NC_084460.1, on the reverse strand, counting down.
ATTTGATGGGACGTGTAGATCTATGTTGTTTTTTCCTAAAGACTTGGCTATATGTATGAGCATCATTTATTAATACTTCCCTTTCCTGAATGATTCGAAGTAAAACCTTTGTCATATGCTAAATTCTTATATATTATTAGTTCTTTTTCTGAACTTTTTATTTTCTTCCATTAATGTTTGTTTTGGTGCCAATACCATAATGTTCTAATTATTGCCACTTTGAATTTTTAACAATAAGAATACTAATTAACATTTTTAATAATATATTATTCTTATTGTAATAATCTTTAGCAATAAGAAGAATGATTAACATTATTACTACGTGCCAATGCGTGACGCACTGTGTTGTTTTATGTAGATCATCTCTTTTACTCCCCATAATATTCAATGATATGAGGTACTATTAGTATCATCCTCAGTTCACTTTTAAAAAATTATAAATGATAATAAGTTATTAAGTGCTAGGTGGGTATCAGGCACTGTTCTAAGTGAAATTCTCCCAATGAGCCTATGAAGGAGGTACCATTATTATCAGCATTTCACAGACAAAACTGATATAAAAAGAGATTAAGCAACTTATCTAAAGTCACTCAATTACTGAGGGGTGAAATTAGGGTTGGAGTTCAGGCAGTCTTATTCCAACCCAACATATTCTATTCTGCTAAAAAAATTTTTAAATGATAAAAATGAATTTTAAAAAGACTTTATTACTCATTATTTCCCAAGAATGTTTTAGTTCTTTCCCCACAAATCAATTTGTAGAATCTCTTTGTATTTTAGAGACACATGCCCTTTGCCATATGACATGGAAAATGTTTTTCACTGCCTATTAAAATATGTCAAGTACATGGAATTTTTCATCCTATAAAAGCAATTTATCTTTGTGATGTAAATCACGTCTGTGTTGATGTTTTTGGCTTCTGGGTTTTTCCCACCCACTAAGGTTACACAAATATTTTTTCAAAATTTTATTCTATATTTCATACTTTTATAGCTTAAAACTGAATTGGGGGGGGGGGGTTGTGGCAGACTGGCCGTAGGTGAATCTAAACCCTTGACATTTGTGTTATCAGCACCATGCTCTCCCAAGTAGGCTAACCAGCCAGCCCCCTGAACTTACTTTCAAAATAATATGAGTTGTGTTTTCTTCCAGATGGGTAGCCCATTATGCCAATATATCTGTAAATAAACCATCCTTTGGCCACCAAATTGAAATGGCACTTTTACCATTTATTACTTTCTAATATAGACACTGACCTTTTTTCTGGATATGTTATACTGTTTACTAATCCAGTTGTCAATTACCGTTCCAGTACTAAGTGGGTTTAAATTACAGCAGCCTTGAGGTAAGTGTCAATATTTGACACGGCGGGTCTTCACTCATTAATTCACACTTTGTCTAGTCTCATCTGTCTATTCTCCCCTACAAACATTAGAATCATTTCATACTGCTAAAAAGGGGAAGAGGGTGCTAAAGAAGAAAAAAAAGATTTTGGATGGAAATGCTGTGAATTTACATATTAATTTGGGAAAAATTATTTTAAATATTAGGTATACTTATCTAGAAAAAATAAGTCTCTAGAGTCATTCAGGATTGATTTATGCTCTTTAGTAAGGGTTTCTGTTTACACAGTAACTGTGTCTTATTAAATTCATTCCAAGGGATTTTATAAACTTTGTCACTGTTGTAGGAGAATTTTTTTTACTTTTTGATTCCAATGTTAACTGGATATCACTGACAGAGAAAAGCCTTTGATTTTTGTATATTTACTGTGTAACCAGTCAAATATTAATTCTATGAGATTTTTAGGGAAGTCTCTTGAATACACAGCCATATTATCTGCAAATCATAAAATTGTTGCTTTTTTTTTTTTACTGTTTATAACAATTATTATTATTTCTTGTTATTATTGATTTAGCTAAAACTTTTAAAACCAAATAAATAGTTGTCATGATGGGGGATAAATTTGCCTTTTTCCTAAGTTAGTGCAGTGGTGTTAGTATTTTACCATGTACCGTAATATCTGTCAGTTGTTATAAAGTCCTTATCATGTTTAGGTAATTTCCTTCTATTATTATTTTATCTTGAAGATTTTTTCTCTTTTGAAAAGTTTATTTTGAGATACAAAATACATACTACTTAAAATTTAAAGTGAATGTTAGAAGAGAATAACGATATAAATACCCGTGTATGACCATCCTGTTTAAGAAATTAAAACTTACCAGTACCTTAGACACTCCCTCTGTGTTCCTCTCTGACCACATCTTTCTCCCTAAACCCGTCCCTCCAGGAGGTAACTCTTAACCAGAATTTTGTGTTAGTTATGTCCTTGCTCTTTTTCAAGAAGTGTTACCAACTATCTATCCCTAAGCAACTCAGTTCTGCTTGGATTTTATATAGATGGAATAATGCCATCTGGCTTTTTTTTTTTTTTTTTTTTTACTTGATTTTTCACGATGTTTCTGAAAGTAATTCCTGTTACTGAATGCAAATAAAATGCATTCACTTTCACTACTGTATATCATTTAATTGCACTGTTGATAGACATTTGGGTTGTTTCAGTTTGGGAATATAATAAGCAATGCTGCTGCGGGTATTCTTACACATGTGTCTGCTGGTGCACATGTGCAAGAGTTTCCCTAGATAAGAATGGATATGTTTGGTCATGTACAACTTTACTATGTAAGAGCAAACTGATTTCTGTTCAATAGATTACTTATCTGTTTACCAATATGAGTACATCTATTTATCTATCCTTGCACCAAATACCATACTGTTTATCCTGAAATCTGGTAAAGCAAACGCTCTCACCTTGTTCTTCTTCATCAATATCTTATCTATTATGGGCTCCTTGCTTTATCAAGTGAATTTTAAAATCAGCTATTTTAATAATTTAAAAATTCTTATTGAGGATGTGTAGTAAATTTGGGGAATTTTCTGTCTAAGAATACTCTCTACTTAGAGATTCTTTAATATCTTCTAATAAGGTTTTAATATTCTCAGTAAAGTCTTGCAAATCTTCTGATAGAATTGTTTCTAGCATTTTATATTTTTTTGTTGCTACTGTCTGCTGTAAAGGTTACCCCTTTTTATAACTATAGCTTCTGATTTTTCGTGGTGTATAGAAATAAAATTTATTTTTCTTTTTAATTTGTTTCTAGAACCTTATAAAGCTCTCTTATTAATTCTTTTAATTTATCTGTAGATTCTTGGGGTAGGAGGGGCAGATAGCAGAAGGGGCTATGCAGATAATAACTCTCCTGCCTTTCTATTCCTAGATTGCTAAGAGGTTTTTCTTTCCCCCTTCTTTTTAATCTTGAAACATTATTGAATTTTGCAAGAGCTTTTTTTGTATCTATGGAGATGATACTATGACATTCCCCTGTACCTGTTAATGTGGTGAGTTACATTAACTGATTTTGTATTGTTAAACCAACCTTGCCTTCCAGGGATAAATCCAACTTAGTAATGATGCATAACCTTTTTTTATACAATTCTGAATTAACTTCGCCACTCATTAGCTTAGAATTTTTCCTTTGATAGTCTCGGCTGAGATTAGATTATAATTTTCCTTACCTGTTCTGTCTTTGTCTGGTTTTGATATCAAGGTAGTGTTAAACTCATTAAAAAATGGAAAATGTTCCCTCTTCACTTATCCCTAACCAATCAGTTTTTTTCTTATTGAATCAGATTTTTAAATTTGCATTGTCTTAAAAATTGATCAATTTCAAATAACTTTTCAAATTTATTGGCAGAAAGTTGTTCATAGTATATAGCATATATGCAGTTGTATTATTTCATATCTAACATTATTTGCTCTCTCTCTCTCTCTCTCTCTCTCTCTCTCTCTCTCTCTCTCTCTCTCTCTCTCTCAAGTAACCTTGTTAGATGTCTGTCAGTGTTATTGGTCTTCTCAAAGAACTAACTGAATGAAATAATAAACTACTATGAAAGATATAAATCCTACACAGGTTAAGAAACAGAATGCTGCCAGCAGCACATAAATCCCCATGTGCCCCTTCCTTATTTTCTCCCATGGAGGTTACCCTATCTTGACTTTTATGGTAATCAATTTCTTGCTATTCTTTAAACCTTTATCAGATAGCTCTGCCACTTTACACAATAAAGTATCACTTTGCCAGTTTTTAAACTTTACGTAAGATGAATCAGATAGTACTTATTCTTCTGTATCTCTTTTCTTTTGTTCAATACTTTCAAGATTTATCCAGTCATTGCATGTTTATTTGTGCCCATTCAATGTTTGATTATAACACAGTATATTAATTCATTCTGATGCTGACATAAACTTCTAATTTTCCAGTTTCAGGCTATTGTGCATAATGCAATTATGAGGATTCTTGTACATTGATCCTGGTATTCTTATGCCTAAGTTTCTCTGGAAGAAATATCTAGAATTTAAATTGTAGGCTTTTAAGGTATATATATCTCAAACTTTACTGGTTAATAACCAAGTGTTTTGTAAAATAATTATACAGTTTGTACTCATACAAGCAGAGGCTTCTTTTCTCTTGAAAAAGGAGACTTTCTCTTTGCTTTCCATTTGTGCTGAGTTATCATGGTACACGTACAATAGAATGTAATTTGCATTTTCTGCATTATGGATGAGGTTGAACATTTTTTACTAAGTTTATTAGCCATTTTGATTTTCCCACTTGTGAAGTGCCTGTTTTTCAGCAGGGATGTCTGATTTTTTTTAGTTTTTAGTTTTTTATATATGCTGAATATGAGTCCTTTGTCAGTTATATGTATTGCAAACATCGGTTGTGTGACTTTCACTCTCTTAATGATGTCTTCATGATTAGAAGATTTTAATTTTAATGTAGACTTATAAATAATTCCTTCTATAATTAACTTTTGGTAAAATGTTTAAGCAATCTCTTCTGACCACAGATAGATTAAAATATTCTCACCAAGGCCAAGGGTTTGGATCCCCATACCAGCCAGCCACCAAAAAAAAAAAAAAAAAAATTTTTTTATACTATCTGGTAAAATCTTTATAGTATATTACCTTTTGTACTTAGGTCTATAATTCCCTTGGAATTCATTTTTGTATAGTGTGAAGAAGAGATTCAATTTCCATTTTTTTTATAAAGATACCCATTTTTCTCAGAGCTCTTTGTTGAATAGGCTATCTTGCCCCCCCCCCCATTTTAATGTGCCATTTTTGTCTGTTTTGGATTTTCAATTACAGTTCATTAATTCATTTGTGTCCAGTACACCAAGATTTCTTATATCTCACTGTTTTGATTACTACAGCTCTACACTAATCCTTTTTCTCACAGAGCAGGTCTTCTCACTTCTTCAATAGTATTTGTTATTCTTGACCCTTTGTATTTCCATATAAATTTTAGAAACAATTTGTCATATTACACACACATGCACGTGTGAGCACACACACACACAACCTGATGGTATTTTCCTTTGCTTTGAACTTGTTCAATTTGGAGAAAACTGCTACTTTTCAATAGTGAGGCATTCAATCCATGTCTGTGCTATAACATCTCCATTAACATCTTCTTTAGTTGCTGTATATAAACTTCCATAGTCTTCTCTGTAGATATCTTGTACATCTTTTATTAGATTTATTCTTAAATCCTTCAATGATTTTTATGCTATTGTAACAGGTATCTTTTAAGAAAAAGTATTTTCTGCTTGTTTATGGCTGGTATCTATTTGTATATTGATTTTGTATCAGAACTTACAAGCTATCTGTAGATCACTTAGCATTTTCTATTTACACAATTATATCATCTTTGAATAATAACAGTATTGTTTATTTCTTTCTAATTCTTAAGCCATTTCTTTTCTTTGCACTACTGCACTACCTGGGGCTATAGTAAAATGTCGATTAAAGACGGTAGAACAGGTACTCTTTTTCTCCTTCTTGATCTCAAAGGAAATGTTGTTAATGTCATTATTACGATGTTTGTTATAATACTTTTGTAGATAACCTTTATCAGATTAAAGATGCCCCAGTCTATTCCTATTTTGTAAAGAGGTTTTATCATAATGGACATTGAATTTTTTAATTTTAACAAACGTTTTTTCTTCAACTACTGAGATAATACAACTTTTCTCCCTTAATCTATTAAAGTGTGAACATATACTGATGATTTATCTAAAATTAAAATAACCTGCATTCCTAGCATAAATCCAACTTGGTCATGATATATAATTCTTTTTATATAAGATTTGATTTAATATTTTATTTTGAAAGTTGTACATATTTTCACAAGATTAGCCTTTCTTAAGATGTCCAAAGTTATCCAGGATTCATAAAATAAATTGAGAAGTGCTATAGATTGAATGCCCCCCCTCAACCTCACTGAGGCTTCATCCCTACTGTAACTGTTGAGGGTGAGAAATCCTATTATGGTAATTGAAAGGTGGGACCTTCAAGAGGTGATTAGATTATAGGTCCACGCCTAGTAAAGAGATGAAAAATGGTGGTCAGGGCCTGGTTCTGAGAGCTTTAAAAGGAGAGTACATGAGGAACTATCCCTCTCTGTGCTCTGCCATTTTCTGCCATGTGAGAATCCTGTGTCACTGCTGCCACTAAGAAGGTCTTCACCATAAATGTTCCCTGGACTTTGCACTCCCTAGCTTCTGAAACTATGCAATAAATTTTGTTTTCTTACAGTTCCATGTATTTTGTTATAAGCAACAGAAATGGACTAATACAGGAAATGTTCCCTTTCTCTAGTCTCTTTAAGAATTTGTTCATTAAATATTTGATAGAATTCAACAGAGAAGCTATCTAGGCCTGGTGATTTTTTTCTAGGACTGATTGTAAATGTGGATTACATTTCTTTGGTGTTTTAGGAACATTTAAGTCTTCTATTTCTTATGTCAGTAAGTTATATTTTTCTACAAATATGTCTATGAAAATTGTGGTAATCTGCTGCAGTAGTCAGTCACAATTTGCTCACAACTTTCTGTGTTCACACCTCTGGGTAGTAGTACCTTCCTACATTGACTTTAGGTTTGGCTATGCTATTCATTTTGGCCAATGAGACAATAGCAAAAGTAACATAGCAGAGATTGTTTGCTGCTTTTGGAACACAGCAGCTGATACCATGTGCATAAGCCCAAACTGGACTACTGATGATGACACATGCCCCTGTCACCTGTCACCCTAACCAAATGCCAGTGAAAGGGACTTTGTTGATGTGATTAAGTTATGGATCTTGAGATGAAGAGATTATTCTGGATTACCCAGGTGGGCCCGATGTAATCAGAAGTGTATAATAAGGAATCAGGAGATTTGTCCACAAGAGAAAAAGGTGATGTGATGAGAGAAGTAGAGATTGGAGTGATGCAGTCACAAGAAAAGAAATACTGACAGCCTCTAAAAGTTGGAACAGGCGAGGAAAAGATCCTGCTCTAGAAGCAACCAGCCCTATTGACACCCTGACTTTAGTGAGTCAGACTGATTTTAGACTTTTCACCTTCAAATTGTAAGAGAATGAATTTGTTTAAGCCATGACATTTCTGGTAATTTGTTAAAGCAGCAATAAGAAACTAATACAGATTTTGTTACCAAATGTGGAGTGTTGGCATAATAAATACTTAAAAATGTGGAAGTGACTTTGGAATTCATCAGAGAAGAGGTTAAAAGAATTATGAGAAGTATGATAGAAATTGCAAATATGTGAGATAATGCATATTTTAATTAGCTTGATGTTGGGTCCACCAGCTGACCCAAACAGCCCTTGCCTCGTTAGCAGTCTCTCCCTTGGTGGACAAGTGAATTGCCTGGATTCCTCTTTCCCTCCGGTCCCCGTTGGGAGGAGACGGGGGGAAGAGAGCCGTGAAGAGAGGTGAGCACAGCCCCAGGCCCCAACCAGCCCGTTAAAGGACCCTCAGACACGGCGGGGGTTCTGTCGAGCAGTTCCATTTATTATCACACAAGCACTTGCTTTTAAAGGCAAATGGGGAAGGGAGGCTTTTAAAACCTCCAATCAGCTTAAAGGTTATGAGAGCATGCATCCTGTCTCAATGCCTAGCTATTGCAATCACGCAGTGTTCACAAGCACGGATGCGCGTATTTGGCCAATAAGGGCTAAGGCAAGGTTCCCGCAGACACTCCCACCCTACTTCCTCCTGGCGCTGTCTTAGGCTGCCACGTTAATACACCCTTGTGGGCCCATAATGGCGCTGCTTGTAATGTCACTTAAGGTGGCGTTAGTTTTTAAGGCCCGACAGCTTGATATTCAGCTAGTTCCACAATGTATACATTTTTCAAAGCATCATGTTGTATACCATAAATATGTACAATTTTTGTCAAATAAATAAGCAAAAACCAAAATATAATGGGGGGGAAGAAAAGCCTAAATTGCCTTGAAGAAATTGTTGCTAGAAATATGGATGTTAACGATTCATTCTGCTAATGAGGACTCAGAAGTGAGGCTCATGGTAGAGGGGCCTATATCATCTTAGAGAATACCTAAATTGTGAAAAACATACTGTTGGTAGAAATATAAATGATAAATGTGTGCAGAGAAGTCTCCAAGGAAATGGGGAATGTCATTGGAAACTAGAGGAAAGGGAATGCTTTTATATAATGGCAGGAAAATTAGTGGAATTGTTATATTCCAATATAGGAAAGAATTGTTAAGCAAAAAGAAATGAGAACTTAATGATTTGTAAAATTCTCAACTTATCCAGATTGTAAAATATACTAAATTTAGGAGATTCACTGTCAAGAAAGTGTGCTCTGGAGAGAAAGCACTATGCCTGAACAACTATTCTCTAAGTGCCTTGGAATATCAGTGAAGTGGTTAATTTTAAGTGTCAACTTGACTGGGCTAAGCTATGCCCAGATAACTAGTAAAACATTATTTCTGGGTGTGTCCGTGAGGGTGCTTCCAGAAGAAACTAGCATTTGAATCAGTAGACTGAGTAAGGAATATTTCCCTCACCAATGTTAGTAGGCATCATCCAACCCCATGAGGGCCAGGACTTACATTACAGCTCCCCTTGTTCCCAGGCCTTCAGACTCAGACTGATTACACAACCTGCTTTCCTGGTTCTCCAGCTTGCAGATGGCAGATCATAGGACTTTTGCCCTCCATAATCACATAATCCAATTCCCATTTTATGTATATATACATAAACACACTATTGGTTTCTCTATAGCACACTGACTAATACAATCAGCATTCAGTCTCACGCAGAGGGCTCCATTCAAGCCTCCTGAAATCTCTGTGAAGGGATTTTGCATGTGACTCAGCCATGTCAACAGAAGCCAGAAATGGAGATAAGATTATCCAGAAAAGATATGTGGAAGGTCTCTTGTCTAACGGAATCAACTCTGTGATACATATGGGAGTACACAAGAATTTTGAGAGTGTTATACCAGCAAAAACAATCACAGGTGGACTGAATGAAAAGAGGACAAAATAAAAGAAGGATGTTGGAATCATGAAACTCTGTAAGCAGGAAACAGACTGATAAAACTAATCAGAAGCAAACTTGTGCTATAAAAAAGGATGATTCATAGTGGATCCTTAGGTACCTAACCAAAACTTTTATAAGAATGTTCCCTGTCTTACCAAATTATGAAAATCACTTTGCATAGTACATATTTGGAGGTACACAATTACCAGGTCACTAATATAATCTTTTCCTAGCCCCTGCTTAGGAACCCAAGACATTTATAAGCATATATTTTTGACCAACTGAAGTGGCCTTCTGATGTTGATCATGAGATTATCTACATCAAAGCTGCAACCTCCTAGTAGAACTCTTACTATGTATTCTCACTATAATCCTAAAATTTGTATACATTGGTAAATTTTGAAGTTCACCAGTGATAACTTAGATTCACAAAGACCATAATGGGACTTTTAAGAGGAACTCTTACAAAAGGAGGCAAAATACTAAACATTCAATGGTCAGCTTTCTTTGATCGATGTCTAGGCCCCAAAACAAAATACCAGTCCCAAAATGGCATCTCTCAAAGTAAGCCAAAATAGTTTATTCAAACTCAATCCTCCTGCAACTTTTTTAGGATTTTTCCTCAAAGAACTATCTAGCAGCCAAAGCTTACCATCTTCGCTGAAGAGCAACTGAAGGCTTTGGTAAATTAGTTGATGTATCTTCAAATCTTGTAGTGGGCTCAACTTTAAATCTGATAGTACCATATGCAATACACTTTTCCCTCCCTTACAAAAAAAGTTAGCATACAATGAGCACTGTTCTGCATCTTGCTTTTATCATTTCAAAATATTCTGAAAAGCACTCTATATCTATATATAAACTCTCTTATAACTGCAGAGTACTCCATTGTGCAGGTGAATTTATTTTATTCACCCAATCACCTATCAATGAACACTAGTTTCCAGTGTTTTGCTACCACAATCATGCAGCAATAGATCATTTTGTATTTTTATCAGCATAATTTGGGGGGAAAGTAAGTACATGTGAGATTACTAGGTCAAAGGATAAACATGTATAATTTTGATATCTATAACTAAGTTCCCCTCCACAGGGATTGTAGACACTTTATATTCATACCAGAAATGTGTGACAGTACATTTTCTTTCGCACAGCCTCAGAAATATTGTCAAACATTTAGATTTCTGATAATGATATATTAAAAATGGTACATAAGTGTGATTTCAATGGAATTTTTCATATAAGATGGATCATCCTACACTTTTAAAGGTCACTTTATTTTTTATGAACTTCTACATCCTTTAGCAATTTTCTACTGGGTTGCCTTTTGAAGGTTAATTCTTAAAAGAGTTTTCCATATGCTCTAAATATGAATCCTTTATTTTATGTATTATATTTTTCTCCCAGTCTATGGCTTGTTTTTATTAGTTTTGCTTATATTGACCTCTTTTGTATTAAGATCCATGAAAAATTCACCGAGCTTTTGATTGGACTTAAGTGTATAGGTTAATAGAAAATTCACGTTTTTAAAATATACGTTGAGCACCCCAAATGTGAAAATCCAAAATGTACCAAAATCCAAAATTTTTTGAGTGCCATCATGACATTCAAATGCTCACTGGAACATTTTTGATTTTGATTTTGGGATTTGGGATGCTCAGTCGGTAAGTATAATGCAAATGTCCCACAGTCCAAAATCTGAAACACTTCTGATCCCAAGCAATTTGTATAAAGAATACTCAATCTGTATTGAATCTTTCTATTCATAAACATGCTAGCACTCCCCATTTTTCTACTAGACTTTATCAATATAATGTTCTCAGTGAGTGTCATTTAATTGATCCTGCTCAGTAATTGATGTTCATGCTTAATTTTAAGTTCCATACTTCCCTAGAATTTTAGAAAACTCTCAGCTATTATTTCTTCAAATATTGCCTTTTACACCTCCCATGATTTCTTCTCTCTATATATAGCCTATTTATACAGATGTAGAATATTCACATTCTATTTTTTATGTCTCTTAAACACTTTTTAACTCTGTGTGGGCTTTTGGGTAATTTTCCCAAATTTACCTAAGTTCACTAGTTGTCTCCTCAGCTGTTTCTCTATTTTTATTTCTAGAAGTTCAACTTGGTTCTTTTTCAAATTGAGCATTTTTTCCCTCCTGAGTCGTGCAGGCCAATTACTCAGTATGGATTTTTTTCTTATAAATACATTAAAGTATCTTTTTAATTGACACATTATTTCCAGTTCTACTTGCTACATCTGCTTCCTTTCCTCTTGCCTTTTCATTTCCTCTTTTGCTTTTTATTGAGATCTTATATTCAGCCAGTCCTTTTCTACTTTTTAAAAAGACTGTTCCTATTTCTGTGAAGAATGTCATTGGTATTTTGATGGGGACTGCGTTGAATCTGTAGATTGCTTTGGATAGTATGGACATTTTACAATGTTAATTCTTCCAATCCAAGAGTGTGGAATGTCTTTCAACAGTGATTTGTAGTTCTTTGTTGTAAAGATCTTCCACCTCCTTGGTTAAATTTATTCCTAGGTATTTCAATTTTTTGATGACTATTGTAAATGTGCTAGCTTTCTTGATTTTTTTTCCCACTTCATTGTTGCAGTACAAAAATGCTGATTTTTGCATGTTGATTTTATATCCTACAACTTTACTGAAATCGTTTATCAACTCTAAGAGTTTTTTTGTAGAGTCTTTAGGCTTTTCTACTTATAGAATCATGTCATCTCCCAACAGGGACAATTTGACTTCCTCCTTTCCAGTCTGGATCCTAACATTCATTCATATGGAACAACAAAATACCCTGGATAGCCAAAGCAATCCTGAGAAAAAAAAAATTAAAGCCAGATGCATAACACTTCCTGGCTTCAAACTATACTACAAAGCTACAGTAACCAAAACAGCCTGGTACTGGCATAAACACAGACACTCAGACCAATGGAACACAATAGAGAACCCATAAATCAACCCACATACTTACAGCCAACTGATCTTTGACAAAGGCAACAAGAACATATATTGGGGGAAAGACTGCCTCTTCAATAATGGTGCCAAGAAAACTGGACATTCATATGTAGAAGAATGAAATTACACCCATACCTCTCACCATATACCTAAATCAACTCAAAATGGATTAAAGACTTAACTGTAAGGCCTGAAACTGTAAAACTCCCATAAGAAAATGTAGGGGAAACACTTCAGGAAGTTGGACTAGGCAAAGACTTTATGAATATGACCCCAAAACACAGGTAACAAAAGAAAAAATAAACAAATGGGATTATATAAAACTAAAAATCTTCTGTACAGCAAAAGAAGCAATTAACAGAGCAAAGAGACAACCTATAGAATAGGAGAAAATGTTTGCAAACTATGCATCTGACAAAGGATTAATATCCAGAATATACAAGGAACTCAAACAACTTAACAGTAAAAAAACTAATAAACGAATTTAAAAATGGGCAAAAGAGCTGAACAGGCATTTCTCAAAGGAAAACATACAAATGGCCAACAGACACATGAAAAAATGCTAAACATCACTCAGCATCAGGGAAATGCAAATCAAAACCACATTGAGATATCATCCCACCTCAGTTAGACTGGCTATTATCAAAAAGACAGAATAACAAATGCTGGCGAGGATGCAGAGAAACAGGAACCCTCCTACACTGTTGGGACTGTAAATTGGTGTGGCCATTACAGAAAATGGAATGGAAGTTCCTCAAACATAACAGATAGAACTGCCATACAATCCCTCAATGCCACTGCTGGGTATATACCCAAAGGAATGGAAATCATTATGTCAAAGGGATACCTGCACCCCCATGTTTAGCACAGCTCTATTTATAACAGCCAAGAGCTGGAACCAACTTAAATATCCATTGTCAGATGACTGGATAAGGAAGATGTGTTATATATACACAATCGAATACTACTGTGCCATAAAAGCAGGAACATGGATGAACTTAGAGAAAAACCATGTTAAGTGAAATAAGCCAGAGACAGAAAGAAATAACATATGCCCTCACTCATTGGTGGGAGCTAAAAGAAATAAAGAAAGAAAGATACAACAATCACAATATGCTCATCTTTGAAAAGGAGAGAAGAGAACTGAGGTTACCAGAGGTGGGAACGAAGGAGGTGCAAGGGTGGTACGGGTGGAATTGGTAAAGGGCCATGAAAAATGATTACATTGCATAATGTTAAATATACTGATTATCCTGATTTGAGCATCTATATTGCACACAGGTATTAATACTCAACTTTGTACCCCACAGATAAGTACAATCAACTGTTTCAATAAAAAATAATGTCTCATGTGCCCTAAGCCATTTATGATGGTTAGCTCTAATTTTTTTTTTTTTAAGTTTTAGGATATATATATAGGGTATTATTCAAGATCCATAACCTTCCACAGTCCCACAGTACCATCTTCTATGTCTGCAACATGAGTCAGGGATTAACTCTCCAGCCCTTTAAGACCTATATCTTGATCTCAAATCCCTTCAACTAGTCTTTGGCATCAGTCTACACTTACACTCTGGCTTTCGTTTCTCCATTTCCCGCAACTGAGAATTTCCATGTTGTTCTTTCAACTTCAGTTATATATTACAATTACTTTTGGGTTATATTTCATAAAGAACTGCTCGATGTTTCTATTAGGACGCCCACTCTATATGCAGTAGCTTGGTCATATTGCTGAAAGTCCTTTAGTAAGAATTTTTATTTAGGTCAGTGGTTAAATTTTATTAAACAACCCTTTGGAAGGCATAATTCATATGCCTTTCTCCTTTAAATTGTCAATGTAAGTCAAATTTATTAAAATTTCTTGATGTTGAACCACCCTTGCATTCTTGGAAAAATCCTATTTGATGCACTAAAAGCCTTAAAGCAGTTCAAAAGGTTCTTACAATAAATAAAACATATAAACAGAGACTTCAAAAAGTTCATGGAGAAATGGGCCAACCCCGCGGCGCACTCGGGAGTGTGCAGCGCTGGGAGCGCAGCAGCGCTCCCGCCGTGGGTTCGGATCCTATATAGGAAAGGCCAGTGTGCTCACTGGCTGAGCGCAGTCCAGCCGGTCAAAAAAAGACCAAAAAGAAAAAAAAAAAATGTTCATGGAGAAATGAAATTAAAAGCAAAAATAAAAAATATAAACTTTATTTCTTAACATAAGCTCCAACAAGTTCAAGACACTTTTGTAAGCAACAGTATCTGCCATTTAGTCCAACCCTAAAGAATCAAGGGTCCTGGGAATTTAACCATGTCAATGAAGTCTTCATTACATTATTGACTGAAGAAAAGTGAGTGCCCTATAAAGATATTTTTTAAGATTAGGAAACAAACAAGTCAGAAGGAACCAAATCAGGACTGTAAAGTGAATCCCTAATGATTTCCTATCAAAATTGTATGTGTCTAGAAACTTATCCATATCTTCCAGATTTTCATATTTGTTGTCATAGTTGTTTACAATAGTCTCTAATGATTCTTTGTATTTCTGTGGTATCAGTTGTAATGTCATCCTTTTCCTTTCTGATTTTTGTTATTTGGGTCTTCTCTTTTTTTGTTAACCTAGCAAATGGTTTGTCTATTTTACTTATCTTCACAAAAAAAAAAAAAACCAACTTTTTGTTTTGTTGATCTTTTCTATTGTTTTTTGGGTCTCTATTTCATTTAGTTCTGCTCTGATCTTAACTATTTCTTTCCATCTACTACTTTAGTTTTGGATTGTTGTTGTTTTTCAAGTTCTTTGAATCATAGTGTTAGGTCGTTTATTTGAAGTCTTTCTGTTCTTTTGATGGAAGCATTTATTGCAATAAATCTGCCTTTTAGTACTGCTTTTGCAGTATTCCACAGGTTTTGGTATGATGTATCTTTATTTTCATTAGTTTCTAGAAATTGTTTGATTTCCTGTTTAATTTCTTCTTGGACCTATGGGTCCAAGAAGGAACCTATTATTTAGATTCTATGTATTTGTACAGTTTCCAGAGTTTGGCTTATTATTAATTTCCAATTTTAGTCCATTGTGGCTTGAAGATACTTGGAATGATTTCAATTTTTTAAAATTTGCTGAGGCTAGATTTCTGACCTAATATGTGGTCTATCCTGGAGAATGTTCCATGTGCCAATGAGAAGAAAGTATATTCTTTAGTTGTTGTGTGAAATGTTCTGTATGTATCTGTCAGGTCCAGTTGGTCTAAGGTGTAGTTTAAATCCTGTGTCTCTTTGTTGACTTGTTGCCTGGAAGATCTGTCCCACACTGAGAGAGAAGTGTTCAGGTCACCCATTATTAGCATATTAGTACCTATTTCTTTCTTTAGGTCTAAGAGTGTTTGCTTTATATATCTGGGTGCTCCAGTATTGGGTGCATATTTATAATTGTTACGTCTTCTAGCTGGATTGATATAGTGGCCTTCTTTGTCTCTTTTTATGTTTTTTGGTTTAAAGTCTATTTTATCCAATATAAGAATAGCTACTCGTGCTCATTTTTGGTTTCCATTTGCATAGAATATCTTTTCCCATCCCTTCACTTTTAGTCGTGTATGTCTCTACAGGTGAGATGGGTCTCTTGAAGACAGCATATACTTGGGTCTAGCTTTTTAATCCAATCAGTCAATCTGTGCCTTTTGAATGGGGAGTTTAATCAATTCACATTTAGGGTGGTTATTGACAGATATTGTTTAATTCCTGTCATTTAAATACTTTTTGTTTAGATGTTTTAAATATCTTTTGATCATTACTTCCCCTTTTATTTCTCTTCTTCAATGTTAGTTGGATATTTGAAGTGGCATGATTTAGCTTCTTTCTCTTTCTCACTGGCATTTTTGTTTGAACAACAGGTTTTGCTCTTTCTTATCTGTGGTAGTGACATTCATTATTCAGATTCCAGATGAAGGACTCCCTTGAGAATTTCTTGCAGGGCTGGTCATGTGAACTCCCACAATTTTTATTTGTCTGGGAAATACACTATTTCTCCCTCATTTCTGAAGGAGAGTCTTGCTGGGTAAAGAATTCTTGGCTGGCAATTTTTTTCTTTTAGTGTTTTGAATATATCATTCAACTTTCTTCTGGCCTATAGGGTTTCAGTTGAGAAGGCTGCTGTTAGTCTGATAGCAGTTCCCTTATAGGTTACTTGACACTTTTCTCTTGCTGCTTTTAGAATTCTCTTTGAGCTTTGCAAATTTGAGTATAATGTGCCCTGGAGAGGATATTTTTGGACTGAATCTGTTTGGGGACCTTTGAGCTTTCTGGATTTGAAGGTCTGCATGTCTCCCTACCCCTGGAAAGTTTTCTGCTTTATTTCCTTGAATAGGTTTTCAATACCTTTTCCTTTTTTCCTCCCCTTCTGGAATACTCACAATTTGGATGTTTTGGATGTTAGAGCGCTTGAGGTTGTCGGCTCTCTCAGATTTTCCTCATTATTTTTAATTATTTTTTCCTTTTTTGAGACCATCTTCAAGATCTCAAATTCTTTCTTCTGCTTGCTCTAGCATGCTGCTTAAGCTCTGTTGTGTTTTTTATTTCAATAAGTGAATCTTTCATTTCTAGTTCTGCTACCTTCTTTTTTAAGGTATTAATCTCTTTGTAAATCCTCCTTCATATTCTGGATATTTTTTCTTGTTTCCGTGTGTTCTCTAATTGAGTCTTCTTTTATTTCTTCAAGCTTTCTTAAGATCATTGCTCCGAATTCATTTTCAGACACTTCAAAGATTCCCTGTCCTATGGGGTCTGGAATTTGAGCATTACTGTATTCCTTTGGTGATGTCATATCTTCCTGTTCGTTTGTAGTTCCAGTATTTTTTTGTTGATGTTTGGTCATCTGGTAGAGGACTTGCTTCTTCTGTTACTCTGGGGTTAGCTATGAGGTTAATAAAGACTTCCTTTTCTATTTGCAGGCTCTGCTGGTGACTCTTCTCATATCAATGCAGTCAAGCATGTGGCAGGTTGCCTGTAGAGTTGCTCTGGCTGCTACCATGGTGGTGATTATCCTTGTGGTGACAGAAGGTGTGGTGTCGGGTCCACTGCCAGCCGACCTGAACAGCCCTAGCCTCGTTCCTTTTGGTAGGTGAGCGAATGGCCCGGATTCCTCTTTCCCTCTGGTCCCCTTTGGAAGGAGACGGGGGAAGAGAGCCGTGACAAGAGGTGAGCACACCGCCAGCCCCAACCAGCCCAGTTAAAGGACACTCAGACGCTGCGGGGGTTCTGTCAAGCAGTTCCGTTTATTATCACACAAGCACTTGCTTTTATAGGCAGATGGGGAGGGGAGGTTTTAACATAATCCTATCAGCTTAAAAGTCAAGAGCATGCATCCTGTCTCAATGCCTAGCTATTGCAACCACGCAGTGTTCACAAGTGCAGAAGCAGGTATTTGGCCAATAAGGGCTAAGGCAAGGTTCCCGCAGACACTCCCACCCTACTTCCTCCCGGCGCCGTCTTAGGCTGCCATGTTAATACACCCTTGCGGGCCTATAATGGCGCTGCTTGTAATGTCACTTAAGGTGGCGTTAGTTTTTAAGGCCTGACAGCGTGGCAGTATCTATTACACCACCTTGGCTCCTATTCTAGCTTTCCATGGCTGTAGACTGAGCCCCTCAGCTCACCTTGGTGTCTGCTGGACTGTGTGCACTTCCCTTCAGGCCTTAGACTGAGCCCCAGTGCCACAAGGGTCTGGTCCCAGCTCACCTCAGCAGCTGCTAGGCTGTGTGCGCTTCCCTCTGGGCCTTAGACCGAGAACTGGTGCCGGTACCACAAGGGTCCGGTCTTGGCTCACCTCGGCAGCTGCAGGGTTGTGTGCATTTCCCTTACCCCTGGGGCCTTAGACTGGGCCCTGGTGCCACAAGGGTCTCTGCTCACCTCAGCCCTGTCCCTTCTTAAAACAAGTCACCCATTTGTAAACTGCTGATTTTTTTGAGGCACTGTCCCCATAAACTTTTCATAAAGCATCAACAATGTTATTATTCCTCTACCCAAGCTTCACTATCAATTTGATGTTTATCCTTGTTTTAATTTGAGCAGAGTTCATGTTGCTCTGATAGGGGCTCTTTTCAAACTGATGTCTTAAACCTGCTTAGTGCCTCAAACTAGATCCTGTTCAGACATGTTATATATAACAAATTAGTACAAGTTATTTTGGGGCAAAACAACTTTGCAATTATGCATAGTTTTTTCACAACACACATTTTCCACAAACTTTTCTAAAGACCCCTTACATACGATTTTCTCAAGAGAGGAGAAACAGGTGATTATATTTAATATCCGTGCATGATACATCTTAATATGTAAAGAATACATACAAACTGTCTTCATCTGTTAACAGGGATATACCAAAAACCTAGAGCAGATAGTTAATGATAAAAACTAGAGGCATTCCTTTTAAAGTTAAAAATAAATACCTGCTATATTTTGCCAGTGTACATCCAATAATTTTCCAATTTCATGACTTATCTCATTTCTTGTTTCTAGAAACCCCACCCTTTTGGGAGGAATCATAGCTCCAACCCCCAAAAAACGATAAGTTGTATATTTTCTGCCAGAAAAATGCATACATGCACATAAACACAAAATTTTACATTAAATATCATAGGATTCACTATCTCCATTCTGCAAAATATATTACAGATTAAAAACTCTCGTATTAGTCCATTTCTGTTGCTTATAACAAAGTACCTGAAACTGGGTGATTTATAAAGAAAATGAAATTTATTGCTTGCACTTTCTGAGGCTAGGAAGTCCAAAGTCCATCTGGTGGTGGCAACAGTGACCCAGCGGTCTCACACTGCAAGATGGTAGAAGCAGAGAGAGCAAAGAGAGAGAAAGACAGACTCTCCTTTTTTTTTTTAAAGGCCTCAGAACCACGCCCTTGACCACCATTTTTAATCCATTCACTACTGCATGTTCCTACAATCCAACCACCTCTTTACAGCTCCACCTTTCAATTACCATAATAGGAATTCCCACCCTCTTAACAGTCACAGTGGGGGCTAAGTTTCTAATACATAAAACTTGGGGGACACAATACAAGCTTCAGGGAGTTTGGAAGGCACATAATTCAATCCACTACAACTCTTATTCTACAAATAGCCCAGTATACGAAAAGCTCAAAAAAACTAATGGAGGAAAGAATAAACAAATAAGCAAGCAGAAGTTGATGCAGGCATTCATGTTTGCCTATGAAAATGTGTCTGAAGGTATTGTTTAAGACATGAGACATAAAATACACTTAGGTTTTAAGTATTTATTCACAAAGTTGTTACTAATACAACTGCTTTTAAAACATAGCAATAAAGCATCATTTACTATTCTCAGAAGTGGCACATACATGGCACAGAAAAAAATCTATAGTCAGTTAAACTATTAAAGCAGATAACTAAAAATTGTTAAGTGACAATTAAAAATGTGTAGTGTTCCTTAAACAGGTAGGGAATAAAAAATGCATTTATTCATAGGAACTTGATTATTTTGTATTACTGACTATAAAAAATCAAAGAACTATTTTGAAAGATAATATCAGGCTTTGCAAAATATTTTACAATAGCAAATAAATTTTCAAACTTACATTTAATTAGAAGATCACAAAAAAAATTGACCATACATATATCTATGCATTTCTCACCAGATTAGTAAAACTGATGGCAACTTAAGAATTATTTCATAAAGGACATAAACAATCTTTACCATAATTTTCCCATGGTCTTATCCTTTGAAATAAAATTACACACACTATCAAACTAAATCAAGATTTGCTAGTGGCTAAAATCACCATAAATATATTGTCTCTGAAACAGCTACAAGTATATACCAATATCTTATTTTTGCAAAATATACAATGTTTTTCAGTCTTTCTATCCTTATCTCAATTAGCAAAAATATTTTGAAACAATCTCCTTAAATGTTATTATTGTTAATAAAGGCAAATCTTTTACAATCCACATGCTAGATCTTGAAAACACTTGAGAAGAAAATAAACTGAAAAAGGAGAGTTAAATGCTTCAAACAGCACCTATTGAACAAGACCCCACTATTTAACCAGTAATCTATGCAGGTTTTTGTCCAGTAAGCATTGTGATATCATTTAATCTCTGTACAAACTGAGATACACAAAAAAGTATTTCCATAAATTCATTCACAGAGACTATACAAATAGTTTCACAGCAGTATTTGGCATCCACCAATAAAATTTATTTACTGTATAAGGATTGTAAAGCTACTGATATTGTGAATAACTGAATAACTTAAATTACTGGTCTTCAAATGAGGGATTTGAGCAAAGAGATAAATTACATCAAAATCAATATAATTTTTTACATGAACTAACTTCAAAAATATAAGAGGTAAACCTACTCTTTGAAGAAGAAAATCAAATGATATAGTTTAGTGTTACCTATCTTCTTTCCAGCTTTCACCAAGTGCTAATTACAAGTACCATATAAGTCAGTTTCTTATTTGAGTATGAGATGTTCATTCATTTCTATAGTTGAAGATTTTTTTAAGCTTCATATCAAATGAGTTGTAGATCTGCTTAAAGTATGACTTCTCCTTTCAAAGAAGGAAGGAAGGCTGATAAGTGAGGGAGATGGAATACCCTGTAAAGACAAGACAAATATTTTATATTTAAAATTTTTCTTTAAAGAATTGTAATACACAGTTCAGTATCATGCCTATCACTTTTATATTTTACAAATTACCGTAATAGTTAATTTAAAGACATCTGACAATTCTAAAACCTTTAAATAAAAGAATTTAAAATTAGGGAAGTGAAATGGGGAGAAAACATATTTAAAACTATTTCAGCATTCTGAAAACAAAAACCAAATGTTAGACTAGTTAATTAGATAACTAACTCAATTGGAACAAATATTGGCTTAGTGTTAGTAGTGACACCTAACTTGCTTCTGTGAAATAAAATGATTCAGTATTTCAGGTTATAAATAAAAATTTATAAACTAGTAATCAAGTTTTTGAGGTAAGAAGACAAACTCTAATGTTTTCTTCTTAATTCATAAAGAAGAATTAAGAGGAATAAAATCACTTCACAAGAAATGATTTTCTAAAATTAAAAGTCATACTTCCAAAGAGTGGAGTGTTTTTATTACATATACAACTCATATGTGTGAGTGTGTCTGTGTACGTGTATAATCATGCTCCATATAAACACTGTGCAAAACAGCAGTCCTTCTGGATAACAGTGATTATTAAATGGCTAAACTGTCTAAATTTATTGCTTCAGAGGTCAAAGTTAAATATCAGAATGTTTAAACATAACAAAGAAATATGCACAAGAATACAAAAATTCAAGAATGGATGTAAATCCAAATAAATTATAAGGCTACTATTTTAATATATATATGAATGGCTAACTGTAACTAATGTCCAACACAGTAGCTGGTTATAAATTCTCATCAATGAGGTAGTAAAATGAAGTATTTAAAGAGTTGGGCTGGTAAAGTACTACCATTCAAGTGATACCAAAACAACGATTTAGATAGTGTTGAAGTTCACATTTTCCTCAGGTGAAACTTTTATGATTTGCCATATTAAAAGCATAAATTTTATATAAATGCCTTAAATTTAAGATTAAGAATCAGATTTGAAATATAAATCGACTACTCATGACAATCATTACTATTCTTTCAAATGATCATTTTCCTAAATAAGAAAATTTCTAATGGAACTCATTTTTTCTGGTCTTACGAGTAAATTATCTTTCAAAAAATATTCTTATGTGCCCAGTATGCAAAGGAACTCTATTAAGCCTAAGCTGTTATGAATTTGAAGCCGTTATACAGTTGTGAATTCAAAAGTCCCCGCCCACCCAATAAGTGGTTCAGTGGAAAAAAATACTTTTCTTTTTCACAAATACAAATTTCAAATAGCTAGTAAGCTCACATTAAACTTCACAAGGCTTGTTTCCATTACTGCTTGGCATATCTCCTAATTCTTCACAAATGTCAAAGATGACTTGGAAAGAACTTTTTTTGAAATTTGAATATCAACATTTCCTTCTAATATCTCTGAAAAACTAGCTCGGGAGACAGAATGATGTATAGATCAAAACCAGGAGTACTTAGAGTGCCCACCAGTAGAATTTGAGCACTGAACATAAACATGCTTAGTAAATCCAATTATATTGCTTGTGGAAATAGAATGGGTAATCTGTTAGAACAGAAACAAGCAACTGAGAAAAGGACATAAAATGTCTTAAAGATATTTTAGGTACTTCTTATATATATTGTCTATATAAAAATGATATAACCACAAATAATAATTTTCTAAAAATGTTGTTAAAAACCCATTTACCTTTATTTGAAAGGCAGTAATGTTTAAAATAGTTACTGCAGATGCAGAAAATAAACAAGGAATAGTAATCTGGTTTTGAGAAAGCTTATACAGTAGTCCACCCTTATTCACGGGCATATGTTCCATGATCCCCAGCAGATTTCTGAAATCTTGGATAGTACCAAACATTGTATATACTGTTTTTTCCTATACATATACTGTGGCCATAACTTTTGCAGTTTGAGGTGCGACAGCAAAACTAGCACAAATTTGTTTTTCTTTCTACACAATTTCATGGATAGAAGATTCATTCTTATTGTAGCATACAACTTTTCTTTCCTTGTTGAGGACTTTCACCTCTTCACTTAAAACAAGCACTTTATGACTTCCCTTTGGCATATCTGAATTGCCAGCATTATTACTCTTGCACTGTGAGGTCAATATTAAGTAAAACAGGCATACTTGAACACAAGCACTGCAATAGCACAACAGTCAATCTCATAACCAAGACAGCTAAGTGACTACTGGGTGAGTAGTACATACATATACATACATATATAGACGATTCACATTCCAGGCAAGATGGAGGGGGGACAGTATGAGAGTTCATCATGCTACTCAGAATGACACACATTTAAAATTAATGAATTGCTTATTTCTAGAATTTCCCATTTAATATTTTTGGACCGTGGTTGACCACAAGTAACTGAAACTACAGAAAGCAAGACCGTGGATAACGAGGAGGACTACTATAATCTAATGTTAACAAATGAATGCTTATCTGCATTTTGTTTTGTCAATTTTAATTCACCAAATTTACTGCATAGATTTATACTGTAAACTAAGTACAACTTATGGTTAAGGTTAACCTTGATCTAAAAGCTGTACAAATATACTCATAGATTTAGCCATAATTCTGATGTGTTAACTAGAGACTTAAACTACTATTTTTAAAAAGTATTTATTGCATATTACATGCCCTGCCTGTATAAATTTTACATTAATAAAAGGTATTAACCACTTATAAAATACTAGAGGACTCACAATGTGCTAGGTACTATTCTAAGCACTTAACATATATGAACTCATCTAATCCTTACAATTACTTTAGACTCATTTTACAGACAGTGAAATTAAAATGGAGAGATCTTTAATAACTTGCCAAAAGTGGAGGCATTGGTAAAATCAATTACACTGTATAATGTTGAATATACTAATTATCCTGATTTAAGCATCACATATTGCACACAGGTATTGCTATTCAGTGCTATACCCCACAAATATGTACAATCAACTATGTTTCAATTAAAAATTAAATAAATAAAAATCTAATTTATTAAGGTATAATTTACATACAATAAAATGCCCACATTTTAAGTGTTAAAAAAAAAGTCCCACAGCTAGCAGAGGGAGGATTTGAACACGCTCTTAACCCCTACTCAAACTGCCTCTCAGTATATAATCACATCACATACATATGTGTGATTATATAATATAAATATATTATTTAGTCCATTCAATCATACCATGGGATAAGTACTATTAACCTCTACAAAAATGCGGGTAAGAGAGAATGAGAAACTTGCTGAAGGACACACTGCTAAGAAGTGATAGCCACTTGCTTTTCTTAAGCATAGTAAGTTGGGTTAATAATAATTTTATAAAGAACAAATATATCACTTATGTACTAGTGATAGTAATACATGTTAGCAATGCCCTTAATATTAATTAAATTTCTGACAGTTGGGATTTTAGATTGTTCAGGAAACATTTAAAAATATATACAAATTTAGAACCCATATCATCCTCTGAAATTCAGTACCATATCTTCTACTCATCACAGAAATAGTAAAAGGACTAAAACTCAGTGTTGCACTCTCTGTCACCTCTCCCCCAGGGTGACAGAGACAAAGCCCATTTCTTCTGAGCAGTGAGAAACCCTGAAGGGGTTAATTTCCTGGAACCGTCAAGAGAGAGGCATTCCTCCTCCAGAAATTAAACCTGAACTGGGGTTCTTTCTCAGTATTTATTCTCCAGGCTGGAAAGTTACAGAAAAGGAACATAGGTGGAGTTAATGGCTAAGTATCGTTTAACAACAGAGGCTGGTAACATCAGTGAAATAACAAAGTGACATTCCATAATGTAATTATTAAAAAGTTAAGTCAATCCACCAACAAAAGCTTGTTCTTAGCAAACGCTTTCTTTCCCTACAGCAATTTCCTTAGCATATTTACCTAACAATCAAGTAACTTTCTTAACATATCTATCAGTAGGTTAACCTGCACCAACGGCATCTCTCCTTGATCCAGCAATTTTGCTGTTACAATTCTTTATCTACAACAGAGACTTAAGCTTGGGGAAAGTTTTCTGTCTTTTGCAAGCTCAACATTTCTATATGTAATTTTAAAAAGTTAAGTTATACCTGAAACTACAGGGCTTTGGAAGCTAGGCCCTATGAAATACATTTGCTTTATAAATGTTAGTATACTCCACATAAAACTCAGTCTCTGTTTTGTTACTGGAATCAATCTGTATAAACAGAACCATAGCTACGTAAAGTGATATGCCAGATTGAGCATGCTTCTTTTCCTAGAGATTTTAGAACACATTTTGTTCCCAATAAAATTTCATATTGAATAGACTACATGTTAGGTATATCTCTAGTTCATTAATAGGAAGGCTTTCTCAGTTGCCTTTACCCAGTAAGTAGGTTAGAAGTTTGAAGATACACTAAAGAAAAAATGATGAGAAACATTAACATTTCCATTTTTAAAAAGTTAATAAATTCCATACCAACCTCATAAATATGAGTAAATCATTCAACTGATTAAATCAAAATCACTTACTGCTAATGACGATGTGCTAGACAGACGACTCACTACATGCTTATCATTGCTGGGAGGACTTCGTCCCTCCGCTGAACTATGGGATGTCATAAGAGCCCTTCGTAGAGCTCTTTTTGGAGTTTTAGAGAAAGAGAACGCTCTTGTAACCTAGAGTTAAAAAAAAGTTACAATTAGTTAAGCCTAGACAAATTTAATATAGTTGATAAGAATGTTTTATGCATAAAGAAAGCCAAATACACATCAAAATTTTTCTACAAATAGTACATGGCAGAATTAAACTCTCTTTGGCACAAAGCAGTGAGAAAATGTAGTAAATTGCCAACTATTCCATCTTACATTTAGAGAACATTCCAGTCCAATGATAGAAGGTGGGAGGAAAAAACTGGAAGAGAAGAAACCTGAGTTCTTATCTGATTCTGCCACAGCCTAGTTATGAGATCTTTAATCCAAAACCACCTGAACCTCAATTTCTTTATTGAAAGAGTAAAGGAGTTCATTTGAATCATCATTTAACATGTATATCTACTATACATCATATATGTTAAATGACAGGAGATACAAAGATAATTAAAACACAAGGCCTCCCCTCCAAAGGAAAGAAAACAAAATAAAACAAAACTTATCTAACAGTAGACTACATAGCTACAAATTTCTCTTAGAACCCTAAAATTCTGGTTCTACTTTAAAAAGCCCTGTTACCAACATACATATGTAGTCCTCAACAGCTCTGATAAGGTAAGTTAAAAAGTTATTTTCATCATGAGAAGACTAAAACATACTTCTGAAGTCAAGAATAGGTCTCCTGATTCCCTGTCATTTCATTGTGCCCTTTGCTGTTGTGTGCAGTATTTAAGATAAATGCACACATACCTATATCTAAAACACGAACAGTACATTTCTTTTTTTTTTTTTTTTTTTTTTTTTTCGTGACCGGCACTCAGCCAGTGAGTGCACTGGTCATCCTTATATAGGATCCGAACCCGCGGCGGGAGCGTCGCCGCGCTCCCAGCGCAGCACCCTACCGAGTGCGCCACGGGCTCGGCCCCCAACAGTACATTTCTACTGAAACACAGTTCACAGAAGTATCACTACAGCAAGAATGAGAAGGATAACAAGTTATAACTACGGTGGCAAAGAAGTCACTGAACTAAAACTATTTTTTCTGTGGGTTATTTTTTAGAACAACAAAATAGCTTTGTTGGATAGATTACCTTTATACTAGTGTTTATGGCAATATTATTTTAATATAGTCTGAAAAATACATTTTAGAGATATGTCAAATAGTAATTTCACTAAAACTCACCTTTTTTGAAGTCTTTTTTATTGCTCTAGATGCTCTACTCAATGTACTATCCATATCTTTTGTATTTACTTCAAAGGATTCTGGATCAGCAGTGTAAATAAGATTCTCCTATTGAAAAAAATACATTTTTATTATTTTAAATTTACAAAAGCACAACTATTTCTAAATTAAATCTTTAAACACATATATACATATGAGAGCACTTGTAAATACTATTTATGAAGCTACTCAAAATTCTTGATATAAATGACAATTTCTACTCTGAAATGTACTAATTTAAGGTTAGTGAAAATAAGGATTCAGCAAATGAATAATTCATTGCAAGGACCATGGACACCAAAGCAATTGGAAACAGACCTCAACATAAAATCTTACTAACAACCCTAAAACTAAGTTAGAAATTTAGCAGACTTAATGCTTAAGTATAAAGTCTGCTACAATACCAACATCACATTTTCCTTAAGATAATCTCAAATTAAGATTGAGACTTTCCCTTTCTTTTCCCTGTCTTCCTCAGTCAGCATATAGGATTACAAATCAGAGGTTCCAAACTTGTAATCAAAAGCTCCTAGGGTGACAATGGGTATGCAATTCCCCTAAATTATGTGCAAAATTTTGTGTGTGCATGTGCAAAGTGCATTTTTCGGAGAGGGTTCACAGTTTATGCTGCATTTCCAAAGGAGTCAAGGACTTCATATAGGCCAAGAACCACTACCAAATTATGGTCAAATTATGCTCAAGTATTGCTTTCAGAAGAAAGCAAGTTAGACAAAATGCTTCTGCACAGTTCTATAACCAACTTTCATTTAAAATTTTAAATCTAGCTATGAACTGGCAAATTGCCTTGTTACTCTACGACTATGAGACTCTCCTGCACTATCATTCTATGGCTAGAGAGATTATACAACCTTCTGAAAGTTGGTTTTTCTGAAAATTTCTCATCTGCAAAATGTAGAAAATATCTGGGAGACCTAACCCATAACAATCATAAGGCTAAAACAACATAATGCACAAAAGTACTCTGAAATGAAATGTTAGGTCTCTTTATAAACACAAGGTGTTAAATACTATACCACTATAAATGTCTGCTTTGGATCTCCACCACTGACACATGTATAAACAGCCTTGGTTTTGCTAAAGCTTCTCTAATTTCTTCATGAGAACAACCAAATCCACTCTGCCTACTCCAGACCCTCTCGATCCGTTAGCTAAATAAATGACTTTTGGTTGCCTATCTATCCCAACTCTGTAACAGCACTTGCAATTATCAGTATCTTTTTAAAATAATGTTACTATTCTTTGGAGATTAAAATGAACTTTGAAAGACACTACTTTAAAATAAAATAGTATAAAAAAAAAAATCACCCATAACTCTACTAACCAACATTTCAGTACATTTCTTTTTTGTTGTTGTTGTTTTTGTTTTTTTCTTTCTTTGTGACCAGTAAGGGGATTGCAACCCTTGGCTTGGTGTCGCCCGCACCGTGCCCAGCCAGTGAGCGCACCGGCCATCCCTACATAGGATCCGAACCCGCGGCGGGAGTGCCACTGCGCTCCCAGTGCTGCACTCTCCCGAGTGAGCCACGGGGTCGGCCCTTCAGTACATTTCTTACAGATGTTTTTCTACAAGCATAAAATGTTTTTGTAACAACATCTGAGTCATGATATTCAGTTTTGTATCTTACATTTTTCAATGACCTGTATACTGTTTTATTCATGTCATTAAATACTCAATTGAATTACTCTTAATGAACGGCTGACAAGTCTTTCCTAATTATACCACAATTAGGTTTATCATTCTACAATTTTTGAACATTTAAAGTGAGGTAATGGGGAATTTTGTATAATAAGCACAGAGTTCCCCTTTGAGAAGATAAAGAAGTTCTAGAGATGGATGGTGGTGATACTGCACAACAATGTAAATTTTATGTTATGTAAATTTTACCACAATTAAAAAAAAAAAGAAACGAAAGTATATATATTGGCATATAAAAATATTAAACCATCTAGTTTTCTAAGTTAGAACATTGGAAGTAGAAAAGCAAAGTGTGAACATTTTTAAAGCTCCTGACGAATGAATTGCTTTCCAAAAAAGGTATATGCCTCAACCTATATTTTCTCACTGACAGAGCATGAAAGGTTCTATCTTGCTTTACCAGTCCTTGATAGTCTCCTTTAAAGAATCTTTCACAATTTGGTTTCTTAAAAACAATTAACATGTTGCTCTCTTAATCTGTATTATTTTAAATTACTAGTGAAGCTTTTTTTTCCCCCCATGTTTTCTGGTTCTTAAAACTTTCTTGTTTGCAAATAATCTATTTATATACTTTGCCCATTTTTCTAGTGAAATACTATAGTGTTTTTTTTTCTTATTTAATTATGAAAAAAAGCTTTTAATAAAAATAGACAAATTTTTGCCAATAAACATACATATTTAAAGATTCATCTATTTACAAAACACCTTAGAAACAAAAAAATTTAGAAACAGCTAAAATGTCCATTTATGATAGTATTATAAACAGAAAATTACCCAGAAATCTAATAAGAAATGCACATTTTTAAAAAAAACTTTACACTTATATTTCTGAAAAGATACCTAAGAAAGTATCAAAAGTCATGTTCCTGAAAAGAAAGACTAGTAGGACAGAGGTATGAGACTTACATTTTACTGCAGTATACTTTTATGTATTTGATTTTTTTCTTATGTGCAAATATTTTTCAATTTAAAATAGATGGTAATCAGCATGAATATAAAATTAAATATTTGTAACTTAAATTTACTCTTTGAATAAAATATTTAGATGCAAAATGTATCATATATATATATATACACACACACACACATATAAAATGAAACTAAACTCCAAGTGTGTTTAATGTTTAAAATGAAGGCCCATGAAATTTAAATCTCAGCACGAGCTAATAAAAAAAAGAGCTTCTCAGTTTTTCTTATTGTTACCTCAACTATTACTAATCATATAATAACCACCTGTGAACTAAAACGGGAGCAGATGGTTTCATGTTTTCTCTCAATAAACAACTAAATTGCTTCTGATTGGTGGAAAGGAGAAGATAGATATAGGGTCTTTTACATTCCTAGAACATTCTGCATTCAGAATTATTTAAAGGGTAAATATCTAGATAGTTCACTAGTGGTTAAGAAGACAACGTTGTTATTTATTAAGATATAAAGATGAAGTACTTCCTTTCGCTCTCTCTGCACAGAGGAAGGTAACTAGGGTAAATCATAGGCAAAAGTGTAACTGGGGGAAACTTATCTTCAGTAGTCCTAGACTTTCTGTTACTCTTTCTCAATTCCCATTCTCTCTTCCAAAAAAAAACCTTCCTACATTTTAACCTATTCCTCTAAATTGCTAAAGTAAAATAAGAATGAAATTTACAGCATAACCAAAACTCATTTTTAATAACATACTAATTCTAAAAACGTTTTATAATTTATTCAAAGTATGTCAAATATCAAAGAAGCTTTGTAAAGGCAAGTTTTTCAAACAGCCCTAAATTTACATGTACCTAAGACTAGTTCTGAAGACAGACTTGCTATGTTTAAGATTAGAAAGTAGTAATCAATCTCTCCCACTGAGATACATAATATTAATTTCGGGAGAAACTGAGCCTCAGCTACAGTGTTTAGAGTTTACTCACGGGTGTTAATTCACAGAAAACTTTCTAGCATTTCTGACATCTTAAGCCTATAAGCCAGTCTACTTGAGAGTTATCAGAAACTTTCTTTACCTTCTTTTCCTAAGCTCTCCTCTCCAATAGTCCTCAAACTCCCAGATGCTAAAGAAAAAAATATACACTATCATATGTTCCCTTCAATAGCCTATGCCTCAGTGATTTCCTCAAACTCTGTAATCATGTTTATAGCTTAGAGCTTCTGATTTGGCCAACAATAAACAGTAGTACCAATAACAGACATTTATATTAAAAGCTGGTAGAATAATTGTGGAGAATACTAACATTAATAATGCAAATGTATTTCATAGGGCCTAGCTTCCAAGGCCCTGTGGTTTCAGGTATAGCCTAACTTTTTAAAATTACACATAGAAATTTTTTTTTTCATGGTTATACTTTTATTAATTATTACTTACTGTAAGCTGTAAATTACATTTGTTTCAAGTATATGAATAAATAAGAGTTACCCTGTAACACATCTAAATTTCCATGTCATCTGTTTTTTTTTTTGTTTTATTTTGTTTTTTAATTTTTATTTTGTCGATATACATTTGTGGCTGATTATTGCTCCCCATCACCAAAACCTCCCTCCCTCCTCCCTCCCCACCCAACAATGTCTTACACATAGAAATTTTAAGTTTGTGAAAGACAGGAAACTTTTCCCGGGCTAAAGTCTCTGTTGTAGATAAAGAATTATAACACAGCAAAGTTGCTGGCTCTAAGGGCAGATGTCCTTGGCGCAGCCAAACCTAATGACTGTTGTCATGACAATTATCTACTGTTCTTTTGTAACCACCTATGTTCCTTTTCAGTAACTTTCTGGCCTGGATAATAAATACTGAGAGAAGACCCTAGTTCGAGGTTATTTTCTGAGGAGGAATGCCTCTCTCTTGAGGGATCCTGGAAATTAACCCCTTTGGGGCTTCTCACTGCTCAGAAGAAATGGGCTTTGAGTAATCCTTTGCATCTCCGTCACCCTGGGAGAGGTGACAAATAATTATAATTTTAAATAAAAATCATATTAACTTCATGATAAATGTTATGGACTCAAAAACACAAACTCTTTTCACACATGTTCTATCTTCAGTCTATTCCTCACATAATTAAAAATTCTACTTACAAGTTTAAAAACTTAAAATAAATATTGCTGCTCATAAGTAGCCAGTGGTGATTTTGACCAAAATGTAGGATGGGTTTGATTTTAAGAGAAATATAAAAAGTTTGTGGCAAAAGTTCTGAATTGTAGCATAGGTCATTTAATCATCAAATCTAAACTAACCAAACTGGGGAAGAGGATAATATTGCTTAAAATAATTTGTTAATAAAATCATACTTTTGACATTGGAGGTTAGAAATCTGTAATGGCCTCAGCAAAGCTACCATCTGACCTTAGGCAGTATATAAACCTTAGAGTATGGACCATAAAATTAAAAGTTACATGTTGGCAAGAGGCCAAAAATACCTAAGTATTCTGAGAGATAAGATTTTCAACAGATTAAAACTTTTCTCTTTAAATTCTGAGATAACAGAATATGGGACATCGTATCCACGGGGGAAAAAAAACATCAAGAGGGTTTGACCAAGAATAAGCATACCTGGATTCTAGCATTAGCTTTATACTAATCAGTCATTGCTCTTGTCCTTAGTTTCTCATTTAAAATAATGATATTAGATTAAGTTTTCTCTTAGCCTGACAATTTTAGTTTTTAAGTCATTTTTGAATGGGCACGATGAATGAAACGTATAGAATAAATTAGTTATACTTATTTTACTCTTTTAATTAAGCAAGCTCAAATTATTTGGGGTACTAAGAAATATGTAATAGTAAGACAAAAACTACTGATTCAAATAAATCAAAGATTTTCCTACCTTTTACATCTTTTATAAATACTTACATAGAAACACTTTCTCTTTAACATGGCAAAATGTTCTCAAATAAGATGCTTACTTGGGGCTTTTTAAAAATTTACTGTGTAGCATTTTAAATGCAGAAAAGGGCTCAAATGAAGTCACTGAATATCTGAATTTACAAATATTTCTTAAAAACACAATTTCAAGAGACTGAAAGAATTTTGTGGTATAAGACAATATAAATCAGAACATAGCTAAAAGTCTGCTGCCATCTTGTGGCTAATTTTACTTGATGAAATTTTTCCATTCACTGTATTTCAGTTCTAGTATTATTAGCCACCTTGTGGCTAGTAATTCAATAGATTGTATTTGAAGGAAAATGTTCCACTAACTTTAACTGTCAGTATTAGGTTTATAAATTTGGAGAAGACTGCATAGGCCATCTAGTCTGACATCCTGATAAATGCAGGAGTAAACTAGATAATAAGGAATCGCTATACTACAAGGAAACTCATTTTACATATAGATACCTAGAACTATAAAAAATTCTTCCTTATAAGAGCAGTTTCGCAAATTTCATAACAAAAGATGTCACCACCATTTTTCTAGCCAGCATTCTCTTAAATGCACTAGCATTGTATTTCCCTCTATAAACTTTTTTGTGGAACAATCCTTTATTTATAACATATTCTTGGACTATAAAAATTTAAAAAAACAAACCAAAGTCTATTTACTCTTCTAAACACTTTGGTAAGGGATTTTAATCAAGGATTACCTACTTCATAAACCACATTATACCTCCGTGTCTTTTAAGGTCAGACTTAACTATAGTAAAAGGTTTTACTCCCATAGGAATGCCCAAGACAATCTCAGTCACAGTACTTTTTTACTGAAAAGGGTCATCTATTATATCAATACATTATCTTCAATCTATGTCATTTGTACAAAGAGTAAGGGGTCTATACCTGTTTATCACATGTCTCTCCCATATATGGAGATGAAGAAATCAAATTATCTTATACAGGACCTAGATTCCATTCAAGATCTACTACAAGCTACTTGATTTCTGGCAAGTCACTTAACTTCAACAGTTTGACTTGCTCATTATCTTCACTTTAATCTGTATGGTATAGAGGTAATTATATCTTCATAATGGCATTCGATTTTAAGAAGCTGGTGAGAAAAGTGGATTGGCAACTTGCCCTGAAAGGCAAAGCAACATGCTACAAACCATTTATTGCTTTCAATAAACCAGTTTTCTTAAATACACACAAAACTAAAAACTCTCCTACATTCATAATTAGGTCATTAGAAATGTACAATTTTAGTCTGAATGCACTGCCATATAGTTTAAGCTTTCATTGTAATACTGATTTAAGAACTTACAGCATCTGCTTTACAAATGGTGTTGGCTACATGTCGACATAGCATCCTTAGCCAATTTTCTTTTGGAAGTTCATCTGACGTCATCTGGAAACTGAGCAGCACGTTTGCCTGCTCTGTAGGTGGCCTCACAAGCAATGCAAAAGCATTATGGCAATCTAGGGTTCCAGAATAACCATAAACATTAGTGTTACTCCTTGGAAAATGATAGATTTATCCAAGTTTAGACCCCTCATAGCAACGAAATTTCAGCGAAATTAATTATCTCTTCACCATCCTCCCCATTCCCATTTTCAATTAGACAAAAATAATAATAATAATAATAAAATCCCCATATTAAGTTGAAGTACTGGAAAGAATTATAATGGTAATAGTATTCCATGTAAGGAACCAATAATGATAACTTAATGACATTAAGTAAGCAGTATTTCCCATGACATTCAATATTTTCTATGATGTAAAATTTTTTTAAGTTAAAAAAAAAATTAGATAATTCCTTAGAATTCTAGGATCTAAAAGACCATTATAAGAATAATTCAACAACTCAACTCACTTAAATCATGTTCAAATAAATAAAATGTCCAAATATTAAAATTGTTACAAAAAGTTTTGTGACCAAGATGCTACAACACAACCTATTTGAAGCACTGAAGTCCTTTATAATTAAATTCCAAAAAATGGAGATGATTTAAATAAAAGTACTATGCAACCCATAATACAGAATTAGACAACTGAGTGAAAACAGCAGTATAAGTTGCTGTTCAAATTTTCTTTAAGAATCATTTCTCATGAATTCAAACCTTCCATCATTAAAAGAATCAGTAATGGAAAGGGCTTATAAAAATGTATGCCTAACATCCAAAATATGGCTATATACATATATCACTAGGTGCCAACTACACAGATGACATTGTTTTAGGTAGGTATAATTTCAGACCTTCAGAGAATCCTCTCTAACACAACCAAAGTTGAGAATAAAAGGTTTCCTTAACATACTTTTGACCCCAAATCAAGTCTACCAGTTATTGTGGGTATATTCACTTCACTCACATCTATTCCTCATCCACATCCTAAATATATCCCTAAAAAACTGCAGCCATTGGCAACAAGAAAGGTATTAAGATATGGAGTACAAGTAATAGACTGGAGATATCTTTTGGATTCTGAAGGAATAAATATAGGTTTTAGTGTGGTGTGGGAATAGGCTAGGCTAGGACACTATTTTAATGCATAACCATTTAAAAGCTCTTTGACCCTTAAGGCATGAAGATAATCCTACAGGTTGAAATAGGACTTTCATTTGAAAAAATAAAAAATCAAGTCTGTTTCTAGAGATGAAGTTGGGATAGAGATACAAGAACAATTACTTTACCAGACTGACCAACTATTTAAAGATAACTTACCATTTTTAAAAAAACCACAAGGGAGTGAATCAAAACTACAATAAACATAAACCACTTATATTTAGCAAATAGTATATCCAACGAGCATACCTTCTGTTTCTCTTATGTCTAGCACCTTCTTAATCTGAGAAAGAGGCATTAGATGAATATGCTTAAGAGAAGCTGGGGGTCGGGTATGGCCATGAGGACTCCTAAAAGTGCCAATAACCTTGTGCCGTTTTCTTGCTATCTGATTATAGAAATAAAAAAATCATAGTCAGTAATATAAATAAAAATAATTAAAGACCAAATAATTAAAAATAAAATACCACTAACCACATAAATCTACATATAACAAATTTAACAATTAGTCATCCCAGAGTTACTATGTGATAAGCAGAGTTAAGTTACTTATCTGACAAAATCATACATGTAATTTGTGAAGCAAAAATACTCATGTTTATGTAAGAATTAAAAAATCAGAAAAAAAGGGTTAGGGTATATGCAAAAGTTTCCAGAGGTGTGAAAGAATTAGAAGCACTGTGAAAAGCAATAGGATTAAAGTATGAAGGAATCTTGAAAAAAAAGGGTTGAGTTCAGGAGAAGGGTAGTTACTCTGGGATCGCTTCCCTGGTTTCAAAAGATAATTTCAGTTTAAGAGCAGAATTCACAGTATCTCAGATCCTGTGCAAGACACTGACGATAAAAGTGAGAATGACACAAATGGTTCCTGCTGTCATGATATTTACATTATTGAGAAAGAAAAACATTAATTAAACAATACATTAAACAAATGATACAGATTATAAATTCAAGGTGCTGTGTTAGGATATAACTTTACCTAAACTGGGAACTCGTGCAAAAGGAGGAGATAGGTAAGATAACACTGAAGAAGACAGGAGCAAAATCAGAAAGAACCTTGTGATTCATGTGTAAGTTCTGTGAATTTTACATGGTCTTTAAATTTTTTGTTTTCACTTCCATGAAAGCCTAGCAGAGCCTTTTTTAGAGAGCATCTCTTTTGCAGTAATAATTATCAACTGAAAGACATTAACATAAAATGATTTGAGATTAAGTTACTTAATGAATTGAGATTGATCAGTCATCATTATGAGTATGACAAAGTGCAGCGAGAAAATGTACTATTTTGTGTTTGCTAATAAGGAAAGACCAGAAGCTGGTCAGTATATCATATTCACACTGAAATAGAAATATGAAACAGGTGTATGTTACATATCAAACATACATATCAAATATTAAAAGTGCATTTACATTAATATAGTGAAAATAAGCAATAAAGACTTTTAAAACAAGTATTTCCACTATAATATTTGAGTATACTTTTAAATTAATTTGGCTAAGCAAAATAAATAATTTTAAGGTTTTTAAAAAGGAAAAACAATGACAAGTGTCAATATTGATGACACAAATGCTAGTACATCTACATTAAAAAAAAACCCTCAAAACACAGATAAAATATCAAGAAAGAAAAATATATCCTTAAATACAAAATTAGTATAGATTGAATGAAACATCACCTGTCATATTGAAGAGGAGACAATACAGATTTTACCATTTTGAATGTTTCTAATTTTTATCATTAACTATGATGCCTGCTATAGGTTTTTATCAGGTTAAGAAAGCACCATATTTTTCAATCCAAATTAGCTGAGAGTTTTGTTTATTTTTCTTAAACAAATCAGCTAAATTATAAAAGTTTATATAGGGTTATGAATTTTGAAGTTCAAACTTAATGTTAGAAATTGAGCAGTTTCTGTTGAAGTAATTCTGAGACAGGGAGGCTAAGAGAGAGTAGAACAAAAGGTCACTGGATTCAAGAAGGTAAAGGAAGTGAGAGGCCAGGAATTTGAAAGCTATAGGAGATGATCACTGGCAGGAATTAAAGTGGAAGGGATGTCAATAAGCCAGTTACAGAAGACGTCAAGGAATTTGGAGGGGGTGTAAGTAAGATCAAACATTTACGGCAAGCTGTAGCTCCGTCAGGAACAAGGGGATATAAACCAGAATGAGTTGGCAAGGAAGAACAGAAAAACTAACCTATTAGATGAAATGGAGCAAGCTGACCTAGGGACTCCAACAGGATAAACATAAAAAAGCTTTAGAAGAACCAGTCAGAAGTACAGAGAGACCATGTACAATAAAACCCCATCATCATGCAAATTTAGATAAAATATGATTGAAAATTGACTCTTTCACCTAGCCTCTGTTCTCAAAAGCATGGCAGGCTAAAGTTCTTATTATAAGAGAGACAGGGAATTCAGAATTATCTGCCTCATGGTTTGCTGATTTTCTCACTTTAGGATATGGCCAATTATGTAGAGTATTTTTACTGTCTTTATATCTGTGCTTTTTGAAATATTACTGATCAAATGAAAATATTTTCTGTTAACCTCTTAACTCTGCACTTAACACAACTGAATTTTTGGTGGGAATTTATCACACCTGCACCTACTCTCTCTGGGCATGGCTTGTTCTCTAATATTTCTATGTATTTCATGTAATGTATATGATATAAGAGAGCAGCACTTCAAGTAGAAATTTTTTTTAAAAAAGGACATAAACTTTAAAGAAAAAGGAAACCCATCAATCGCTTTGATGAAGGCAACAGAAAAGTTACCCAATAACAAAAGTCAAATGAGTCTTCTTATTAATTAATGTCTGTTTTAGCAAAATGAACATTTTTCTCTTCTGAGATGAAGGAAAATGCATCCTTTTTATCTGTCACTAGACTGTTTAGTTGTTTAAAAATAAATATTAAAAGAAAGAAAAGAGTTGAAAAAGCACACAAACAATTCAATTGTCTGTAAGGGTATTATGGGAAGAAAAAACTTGGATGGACAAGAATTTTAGAATTAGAATCCTTGTACTCCATCTAATATACTGACCACTCATTCACTCTCAAATCAGTTGATTTAATATTATTTAATATTATATTTAACATTATTCCTTAAGAATGAAGGAATTCATAATATTAAATTATCAAGTAATCTCCATCCTCAACAAAATACTGACTTCATCTTTGCTGGAAAAGCCAACTGAATTTCAAAAAGAACTCATAATTATTGTGTAAACCTTGAATAAATATACAGAGAAATAAGAAGTTCCCAAAATTCTTAACCTAAACATTCATTTGCATGGACATAAATTAGATTTTCATTTTGACTTGGATTTGAAGTCATTGAAACTTATCATACTTCTTAATATTAGACCTTCCCCTAAAAGAATTCTACTAGTAGTATTAAATCAATAATTGGTCACAGTAACAAAAAAAGTAATTATTTGAGTTTACTTTAAAATTTTACATTATATTTCCATCAAGGCTTGGTTTTAAATATTCAGGGAAGTACAAAAATCAGTATTGTTATTATTCTATATTAAATACAACCTTACCTCCAGGCAGTCATTGAAGAGGAAGAGAGTTACTTGTTCTCCTCTGTCACAGGGTTGCTCACCTAGAGAAATTGTTTCAACTCGTTGTACTAAGCTACGGTGAGAAGATAAAAGATTGGCCTGTATAGATTGAAAATATCAATAAAAGAGATCGCTTGGTATCAAGTAATTTTTAAGAAGTTGCAATTTAAAAGAAAGTGGTACCAAAATTGTTTCTACTAAAACTATAAAAACCTCATTAACAAGAAAGACAAAATAAATTGACAGTCAGGAAAAAAGAATACTTACTGGGCATCCATCTACTTCATAAACAACATCAAAAATTTGCTTTTGAGCTTCTGTTTTTCTCTTATCTTCATTAATATGCCTGAAAAATTAATAAAAGTTATTTTTGAAACTTCTTTTAAAACAGAACATGAAAACTGTACATATACATCTCACATCACACAAAAAAAATCCTTTCATGTGAATCTGTCTTAATTTTGATGAATATGTTAAAATATTCCTTAAAAATATCCCACTACATTAAAAAAAAAAAATTCCATAGAATCCTTCAGAAAAGTATGTTTCACTATCATACTCCTTAGCATATTTCTTCACTATACTCACTATACACTTTCCAAAACACATTAAACCTATATAATCTTTTGGTTAACAAAATTTTGAAATTCTAAATGTAAGTTCAACTAAGGTTTTATGCAAGTCATGTGTTAATCATTTCATTGAAACAAAAACTAAGACTACTGCTTCCAAAACAAGATGGAAAAGAGGAAATGGATTTACCCTTCTGCCTAAAACCAAAAAAACAGTCAAAATATTAAAACACAAGGATTCCCAAGACACTAGACATCAATTCCTGTGAGACAGAAAACAAACAAGGCAAGCACTATAATTGTCCTCACTTACAGCCTAGAGAAACTTTCCTTCCCTGTGTAGAAAGTACAGGTAATACCCAGCTATATCCCTAAGTGAAAGAAGCAAAGCTGCGAGTCCAGTGAGGAAATATGGCTAGTACGCAGGGCAGATTACTAGAAAAGAGAGCTGCACACAGAGAGAACTTCACACATCTGCAAAAGGCTTCCTCTTGTACTCAGTTGTGCATTGATCAATGCATGTGTGTGAGGAAACTATCTGAGGTTAGGGAAACATCCATCCAAAAAGATTATAGGTAATAGTGCCCAGAGTTCACATGGCATGTAATAGTGACATCAGTAAGAGTGGAAAACAAGATTCACGTGGTATCAGTGTAGAGTACTAAGAAAGATCTTGCCTCAACAGTAGGGAAAATTAACCCTAGACTAAATGCTGTTCTGATCCTGCCTAACAAAGTTTAACAATAAGACACACACAAAAAATCAAACTGTTAGAAAGTAACTTAACTGTATCCAGGAACAAAGCTCAAGAATATTTACAGGAATAAAGAAATATGTAGAACTTAACAAAGTAAAATTGCCAATGTCTACAACCCAATAAAATAATAACAGGCAAGCAAAACAGAAAAATATGACTCATAATGACAAGGAAAAAAATTAAAGCTGACACAGATGATAAAATCAGTAGACAGTTTAAAGTTATTATATCAATTTTACAGGTTCAAAAGGCAACAGGAAAGTTTGAAGAGAAGAGACATGTTAAGAAGAGACATGGAAGATATCTTAAAAAGACCCAAATCAGTTTTCTAGAGATGGAAGTTACAATGTCTTAGAGGAAAAATACACTGGATGAGAATATCAGCAGATTAGACACTGCAGCAGAAAAAATTAATAAATTGAAAACAGCAACAGAAATTTTCCAAAGTTAGAGAGAAAAAACAGGAAAAAAAAAAAATTAACAATCAATGAGCTGTGGGACAAATTCAAGAGGCCAGATACAGGTACAATTTTAGAACATCCCTAAAGGAAGAGGGACAGGGAGGATACAAAAAATATTTGAAAAAGTAATTGTGAAAATGTCCCCAACTTGGTAAAAACTTTAAAACCACAAATGCAAGAAGTGCAATGAACCTCAACATGAAGAAAATTACACCAAGGCAAATCATAATCAAAGAGCCTTAAAAACAGTGAACAAAGAGAATTTGATAAACAGCCAAAGCGCTACTGGAGTAAGAAAATTACACCAGATGGTAAATCCAAATGAATAAAAGCAGAAATTATAATAAGAAGGTTACTAAGCAAACTATAAATATATACTTACTCTCCTTTCTACTCTCAATTTCTTTTAAAAAACATAAAATTATGTAAAGTAATAATTCAACCATATATTGTTGGAGTTGGAACATACTTGCACTATGTTTTAAAACAATAGCAAAAAAAGGGGAGGGGGTAATAGAGGAATAATGCTTCTATATCTAACTGGAATTAAGTCAGTGTAGATCTAAAGAAGATTCTGTTAAAATGTATTGCATATGGTAAGCACTAGAGCAACTACTAAGAAAATAAGAAAATATAGTGAAAAAATCATTTATAAAATTAAAATGTTACAGTGAGACTATTCATTTAATGCAAAAAAAATAAAATAAAATAAAATAAAAAGAAAAGAAAGAAAAGGGAGGACAGAGGAACAAAAAAGACATGACACACAAAAAACCAAAAAGTAAATGGCAGTGTAAATCTAACTATATCAACAATATAAGTAACATTAAGTGAAAATGGAGTAAATACTCCAATCTAAAGACAGAGATTATCAGCCCGAATAAAAAAATTTTTAAAAAAGTCCCACTATATGCTGTCTATAAGAGATATAAAGACACAAATAGGTTTAAGTAAAAGAATGAAAAAAGATACCAAACAGACAGAAAGCAAAACAGAACTGGAATGGCTAAAGTAATATCATATTAAAATAGGCTTCAAGACAAAAATTGTCTCTAGAGATAAAGAGGGACATTTCATAATGATAAAAGGGTCAATCCATGAGAAAAATATAACAATTATTCACATATATGAACTTAATCCAAAATACATGAAGTAAAAACTGAAAGAAATAAAGGAGAAATAGACAATTCAAAATAGTAATTGAAGACTCCAATACCTAATTTTTAACAATGAATAGAACTACTAGGCGGATCAAAAAGGAAATAAAAAACTTGAACATTACAAAACAATGAGACCTAACAGAAATCTATAGAATACTCCACCCAACTACAACAAAACACACTTCTTCTCAAGTGTACATTGAACATTCTCCTGGGTAGGCCACAAAATAAGCCTCAAAAAGTTTGAAAGGACTGAAATTATACAAAGCATCTTCTCCAACGATGGAGTAAAATTAGAAATTAGTACCACAGAGAAATTTTGGAAATTTGCAAATATGTGGGAATTAAACAACACAGTCTCAAATAACCAGTGGGTCAAGAAGAAGTCACAGAGAAAATTAGAAAATTCTTTGAGATAAACAAAAACACAGCACATCAAAATTTATGGAATATAATTAAAACAACACTTATCAAGGGAAATTTGTAGCTGCAAATGAGTATAGTAAAAAAGAAGAAGAAACTTTAGTCAATAATATAACCTTCTGCCTTTAGACAGTGGAGAGATAAAGAAGAGCAAACTAAACCTAACACAAGAAGGAAGGAAATAGTAAAGATTAGAGTGAAATAGAAAATACAAAAGTAACAGAGAAAAACCAACAAAAGCAAGAAGAATTGGTTCTTTGAAAAGATCAATAAAATTGACAAACCTTTAGGTAGCTGACCAAGAAAAAAAGACAGAAGACTCAAATCACTAAAATTAGAAATAAAAGATGGGACATCACTACCAACCTTACAGAAATAAAAAGCAAACAAACCCCAGCAACATATAAAAAGGATTACATACCATGAACAAGTGGGATTTATCCCAGGTATGCAAGGTTGAGTTAATAGGCAAAAATGAAATAATGTGATACACCACATCAATAGAACAAAAACGAAAAACCAAATGGCTACCTCAATAGACATAGCAAAAGCATTTGACAAAATCCAACATACTTTCATGATAAAAAACATTCCACAAACTAGGAATAGGTGATGACCTCCTCAATT
The DNA here is from genome assembly GCF_027409185.1 of Cynocephalus volans. Lineage (NCBI taxonomy): Eukaryota > Metazoa > Chordata > Mammalia > Dermoptera > Cynocephalidae > Cynocephalus > Cynocephalus volans. The sequence goes on along the minus strand of NC_084460.1, from coordinate 97,506,688 downwards.
TGATAAAGGAAATCTATAAAAACCCCACAGCTAACACCATAATTAGTGGTGAAAGACTGAATGCTTTCCTCTTGACATCAGGAACAAGACAAGATGTCCACTTGCTTAGGCAGGGCAATTAGACAAGAAAATGAAATAAAAGCATCCAAGTTGAAAAGGAAGTAAAACTATCTCTACTTGCAGATGACATGATCTTGTTTACAGAAAACCCTAAGGAATTCACTAAAAGATTATTAAATAAACAAATTCAGCAAGGTTGCAAGGTATAAAATCAATATGTAAAATTCTATTGTATTTCTGTACACTAGCTATGAACAATCCAAAAATAAAATTAAGTAAGCAATTCCTTTGACAATAGCATCAAAAAGAATAGAATATTTAAACATAAGAAATGCAAGACATAACTCTGAAAACTACAAAACATAGTTGAAAGATTAAAGAAATAAATAAATAGAAATAAATGTTCACAGATCAGAAGACAACATTGCTAAGATAACAATATTCCCCAGAGCTGGCCAGTTAGCTCAGTTGGTTAGAGCGCAGCCTTGTAACACCAAGGTCAAGGGTTTGGATCCCCATACCGGCCAGCTGCCAAAAAAAACAAAACAATACTCCCCAAATTGATCTACAGTTTCAATAAAATTCCTATTTAAATTCCCCACTGTTTCTGTTGGTGTTTTTCAGAAATTGACAAGATCATCCTAAAAGCCCTATTCAAATTCAAGGAACCCAGAGCAGCAAAAACAATCTCGAACAAGAACAAAGTTAAGAGGACTCATACTTCCCAATTTCAAAATTTAAAGCACAGTAATCAAGACTGTGTGGTACTGGCAGAAGCATAGATATATAGATCAATGAAACAGAACTGAGGACCCAGAAGTAACCCTCATGTTTATGGTCAGCTGATTTTCAAAAAAGGTACAAAAGCAATTCAGTAGTGAAAGGATAATCTTTTCCAACAAAAAGTGCTAGAACAGATTTCCATATGTAAAAAAATAAACTTTGATATGTACCTTGCCCCATATATAAAACCTAACTCAAAATGAATTACAGAAGTAAATGATTTTTACCTGAAGACTAAGACTACAAACCTCCTTAAAGAAAATAGAAAAAAAATTCTTATGTTCCTGGGTTAGATGAAGATTTCTCCAATAAAACTATAAAAGTACCATCTATTAAAAATTTTGTAAACTAGACTTCAAAATCTAGAACTCCTGTTTTTGGAAAGAAACTGTTAAAAGAAAAGAAAAACCAAGCCACAGATTAGGAGAAAATATTTGCAAACCACATATCTGACATATCTTTTAACCAGAATGTAGAAAGAACTCTCAAAATTCAATTATAAAAAAAAAAAAAAACTTTTTTGAAAGGAGACAAAAGATTTGAACAGGCATATCACCACAGAAGATAATATGATGGCAAATAAGCACACAAAAAGACACTCGACATCTTTGAAAATGGAAAAAAAAACTACAATGAGATACCACTAGACCTCTATTACAATGACACAAATTAAAATGACTGACCATACCAAGTGTTGATAAGGACATGGAGACACTGGAATTCACCACACACAGTTGGTCAAAATGTAGAATAAAATAGTACAAACATCTTGGAAACAATTTGACAGTTTCTTAAAAAGTTATGCGTACACCTATCTGATTTAGCCATTCCTACTCCTAGGAATTTATACAAGAGAAATGAAAGCATATGTCCATAAGAAAGACTTGTTCACAAATGTTCACAGCAACTTTACTTGTAATAGCTAGAAACTGGAAACAACCAAAATGTCCATCAACACAAGAATCAATAAATTGTGACTATACATACAATGGAAAACAAAAGTCAATGAACTATTGATACAAGCAACAATAAGGACTGATCTCAAAATAATTATACCAGACATAAAGGAAAAAAAGCCAGACAAAATAGACTATATCAACTGATTCCATTTAGATAAAATCCTAGAAAATGCATATTATAGTGATAGAAAGAAGAGCACAGATTGCCTTAAGATGGATGGAATAGGGAGAGGCAGAAAAAGGGATTAATTACCAAGGGACATGAGTAAATTCTGAGACATGATAGAAATATTCCTTATCTTTATTGTGGTGATGGTTTCATGGTCGTATATGTATGCTAAAATAAATCAAACTATATTTTAAACATGTATAGTTTAAGGAAAAAAAGAATATTGAAGTTACTAAAAATATATATCTATAACAAATTAATATTTATAAGCTAAGCATGTGTAACTAATCTTGTTAGAATCCAATTTTAGGAGGTTTATTTGATTTGCTCAAGTGGCAGGGACTAGTGCTGTCTATTATTTTATAAGCTACACATGTGTAACTAATGTTGTTAGAATCCAACTTTAGGAGGATTTTTTGGTTTGCTCAAATGGCAAGGATTTGGTGCTGTCTATTATTTCCTTTACCTGATAGACTATGGTTGTTTTAATCAATCATAATAAGCATTTAACCTTTTTTTTAGGGATTAAATGCTTAAGAATCTCAAGAATTTAGATCTGGTCAAATTCTATAAGATTTATAAATCAGCATCACAATTCGACATTAAAATATCAGCTCCTATAATTCAACTTTTATTAAAAATCTACTATGTGTAATGCACTTAGGGTAGTGACATAAAAAAAAGTCATAAGTTCTCATAAGCTTAAATAATGTTGAAAGAGAAAGAAATCTTTAATCATTTGTCTTATGAGCTAGGCTCATTATCCCTATAGTAGCAGCTTGATTCTATTCTAAAGAAGCAAAAGGTTAAATGATTAACCTATTTGCTATTCAGGTTACTTTATAATTTTTGTTTACTGAAATATATTATACATAAATAACAAATAGCATAAACTACTAGTTAAGATATTCTACAGACAGGTAAATTGGGCAAGTAACAACCTCAGCTTTTCTCTTTCATAAAAATATGCAAAGAATGACTGCCTACTTTATAGAGTTTGTTGAAAAGAGCAAGGTAAACAATGTGTGTCAGAGTATTTGAAGCTATAAGGTATTGAAAAAAATACAGAGAACTGTCATTATCATAGCCGCAAAACTGTTATCCTGTTCCCAAGATAACAAATCAAAAGCATGAAGGCTGGCTGGTGAACATATAAAATACAAATATAAGTACAAAAGAAAACAAAACAAAAAATGTATATACATAAATCTTTCAGTTGCAACAGAAGCTGGTATTAGCTAATTTGAGCATTATTCTCTCAAATAAGAGAATAAAAGAGATCTTTACTAGACCCTCTCTCTAGAACTAGTAAAGTGTTCCTCTAAAACCTCCTTTGCAAGTATTTTAAGAAACTATCTCATATAGAGAGAACTCATGGAATCTCAGAAATCATTTAATTAAATCTATTAAGTACACTGAAATATAAATTCCAAAGAGTTTAAGTACCTTCCATGAGGCAGAACAGTTAATGGCAAGGCAACAAGGTTTTCCACTCTGATCATAATAGTCAGAAAATATAATTTCTGATCAGACCTATCTCTCCAAGTTAGACCTACAGTAAGCAGCCTAAGTTTATTAATTAAGCTCTGCACATCAATTTCATTGAGTTTGCATTTTTATTTATTTAATTTTTTTTTGGTGGCTTGCTGGTTTAGGGATTCAAACCCTTGATGCTGGTGCTATAACACCATGCTCTAATCAACTGAGCTAAATGGCCAGCCCATGGGTTTGTTATTTTAATACATCTCCAACCAATCCTGCCAATTTAATTCCATAAAATTCTATGTAAGAAACAAAAAGTTAAAAGTAAAAGTGAAAACAAGCATTTATAAACCTTTTCTTTTTCTTTTTCTTTTTCTTTACAATGTTCAAATTCACAAGTTACATTTGGGCAGTTCACATTACTATGAAGACAAAAACAAGTTATGACTGGAGGTATATGAAGAAAATGTCCATTAGCACATTTGTAACAATTCCAAGTTTCTAAACCATTGTTATTCTCTGTGTATAATATTTTAATTCCTTTAGAAATAAATGTTTTGATTAATCAATGTATTGTTAAAATGTTTCTTGTCATTTTAATGTGTAACTACGCTACTAGAAAATATTGTTTTACAAAATATGGGCTATAGATATTTTTCTTTCCATTTGTGACTACAATTGTTCTATCAATTCGATTCTAAATCTAAAGAACAATAAAAAATTAAAATAATACACTTACGTCATTACTTCCTTTAGTGATCCAATGGCTTTTTCTAAAGTGCTTTTGTCAGGATTTTCATCAGCTGTATGCTTCTTAAGATCTGCAATAATAAAATGTTTTTTCCATGACTAAAAAAAATTCAGTGGTTTTCCATCTAAGACGTAAAAAAAAACCATTTCAAGCAATGTTATCTAAAAAACTCTCTTCTTACACATCTGTTAAGGTTTCCATATTTTTCTATTGACTAAATTTTCAGAATATATAGCACAGATTTTCTTACACTGCTGTCACAATTTCCTCCTTCGGGACTCCTAGATTCCTCAAACTCTCTCCACAGTGCTGAATAAAAACATGTTCCTCACTTAGCTCAGATATCATTACATATTTTACATTTCACATTGGGGTCCATGGGTCCATTACAGAGAGCATTTGGTGCCCTTAAGAGCAGGTTTTATTATTTTAGAGGTTTGTACTTAACACGCAGACTCTTCTTTATCCAGGTTATTTATTATGTTCCCTGTGCCATCCTTGGCACATTCTTACCAAATCTATGCTCAATCTAATACCATGTGCGCCTAATCTCATATGTGGAATAATAGGAATAAAGCTTAGAAATCAAGTTCATTTCAGTCATGACTACATTTGATGGATTTCTACAATTACTTAATGAAACATTAATGAAGATATGCAAATTAGCAAAAAAGTACAATGTTTTTGAAACTTGAAAGTTTGATTGTTCATATACTCTCCTTATAATCGTAAAATAAGATAAGTTTTAAAGAGTAAAGAAATCATTTTATAACCCAGTAATTCTCAAATATATTAGATAACCCTAAGGAGAATAAAAATAATCAATTTTTTTAGTTCGTACTAAAATTTATATATCAACCAAAACATTTTACATAAAAAAAATAGAATTAAACAATCACAAAATTAGGCTTTTCTGTGGTACATATTACTGTAGTTAAAGTTTAGGGATCAAAATGCTTTATTACAGACTTATTCCTGTTTATAATTTAGTTTTTATACTTAATTTAAAAAAATAAATAAGAACACTGTCCTAAAAATATTCACTACTTTAGTCAACTAAATATAAAGGAATAGAATACATATGCTTATTTATTTTACCACAGGCAAAATTTATTCATAAAAACTCTCTGCTGTAAAAATCCCTTCTTTTTTTTTTTGTCTTTTTCGTGACCGGCACTCAGCCAGTGAGTGCACCGGCCATTCCTATATAGGATCCGAACCCGCGGCGGGAGCGTCGCCGCGCTGCTAGCGCAGCACGCTACCGAGTGCGCCACGGGCTCGGCCCTGTAAAAATCCCTTCTATTGATATCTGTATTTTAAGTTCTAGAATAAAGGGATATATTAAGTTTCAAGAGTGTTCTGAATAATCTAAGGTGAAAAAAAGTAAACATAAAACCAAGTACATAGAACTTTACTAAAATCCAGAAAAGGACTAAAAAATCTTAAGACATATGAATCATCTCTCTCCCTCTGATTTTAATGGGTGAATTTTGTATATACTTAGATATAAATTGATTTTGAATTAGTGAAATATAAGATGACTTTTAACTTGAAAGAGAAAAAGTACAGTATTAGTCAATATAATTCATATCAGGACAAATAAAGTATATCAGGCCAGACTGAATTTCTGTAGTACCAGTGACTATTCCTTAAGATTACCCATCATGATGTTTTCTATGTAAAGGACATATAAACTTTAATGCTGAAATCTAAGAAACTCTAAAATTGAGAATTTCAACTTTTTGAGAAAAAACAATCCCTTGAAGATATCTGAAGTAGTCTGAAAATGTATCAGACAAGTACCATTTAAAAGTAATGCAACACTGGGTAACCTCTGTACCGGTCGGATGAGAAGTTCAACAAGGCTTTGCCGTCCACATTCTGGTTTGGCTTGGTTTATCTGAAAGAAATTAATTTATTCAACAATTTAAAGAAAGGTTTTCTACAAAGATTAGACACCCTATACTTATTAGATTACACCTTGTCATTAGTGTCCCTGATAAAACTAACAAAGAAGAGGTCAGATGGTGGTTGCTCTCTAACAGACTGCAATTGTTTAATAATCTTCCAGGGCCAGCTAAGGGGTAACAACATCTAACGGAAAGTGAGTTCCTCTACATCCCCCTATATATGCCACCTTAAGTGTCTCTTAAATCTACATTACTCACTCATGCACACACACACAAGTTTTAAAATGTTAATTATGCTGATAACATTGGATAAACAATGTAAGGTACAGGTAAGAGAAAAAAATCATTAAAGGCAAAACAAAATCTTACTAGAAAATTTTTATTTGTTTTGAGAGCTAAAACATACGTAACTTTATTTTTTTAAAAACCCCACATACAACAATCTCATTCGCTCAGCTGCCTCTTCGCCCCTGCTACCTAATATATCAAAATCTTCTTAAGTTTAACATCATTGTCACCGACAGGTATAACTAAAATTATCATATAGGATTAAGGTGTTCTTACATGCATACATTTTTACTAAAGTTATAATTTACCTAACTTTTTGTAATTTAAATTAATTCCTGCAGAAATAATTCTCAGATTTTTATTTGAAAGTAATGTACATTACCTTGAGAAAAGCATGAAATCTCGGTTTCTGTTTTTCACATTTAATGATTGTTTCCTTGCTCATTTCAAAGAAGTTTACAAAGGGAGGGTAGGTTTTCACCAAATCTTTTGACTAGAAAGAAGAAAGGGAGAAAAAAAATTATTTGTTATGCTTGTCACCCTTAGACAATGAAACTGTAAGTCAAACAGTCATCACAGTCTGACATACTGGATATAAAAGAAAAGTTAGGTTCTTCTGAAATTAAATACAGAAACATATCTTATAAACTTCTCAGTAAAGAGTGAGTTAATTGATAAACAAAATGCATCAATTGGTACACAGAACCTAAATCTTGAAGAGCAAATAAAGACTCAGAAAAAAAACAAAAACATATTAAAGCTTATTGTATTGATACAAACATAACAAAAAACAACTTCTATAAGTTTAGAAAATATTAATTAAATTAGAGCTGATATATGCAGAACCCAAACCACCATTAAAAGATCGATTCCATTTCCCAAAAATACAAGCAAGAAAAAGAAAAATGTCTTAGTTAATTGAGGAGAGTAATGGGTATCAAAAAGATATGTGGCAATAATTTGCATTTTTGGAATTCTCAACCAACCAGAAAAAACATCTAAAAGACTATGGTAAGGAAGGAAGTTGGGGAGAGGCCTTAGAAAACAGATATATATGCCAGTAGTCAAGGCACTGAAACTTATAAATCCTATTCAAAGAGATCCAAAGAAACTTATAAATTCTATTCACAGAACCTCATCAAAATGCATTTATTTTATTAACTTAAGCAGTATGGTTCTTATCCTAGTAAAGAAGCAGCAGTCCATTAGAAGCCTTTAAACATAAACAGACACGATGACAGCAAAAGGTGTTATCAACTAAGAAAAGAGAAAAATTAAAAGTTAAAGAAAATTTCAAAAAATCATAATCTGTGGGCATTTATAAAGAGCAAATAACCTGATATATAGCAAAATGGTTACAGTGCAATAATTAATGTTCTAATGATGATCTTGGGCTATGAACAAAGTGTTAAATTGTATACAGAAAGCATGTTTTAGAAGACAAGAACATTTCCAATATATTTTATAAACACAACCATGTCAAAATTTTTAAACTTCTCACATTTAAACAGGTAAATTTCATTCCTTGCTGAATTTAACCTGTCTATAAATGGATATCATCATTCTTTGATGAGATGATACTTTAAACTGAAAACTTAAACAAAATAAAACTTACATATTTAAGAAAGATGTCACCAATGCTTTTGCTCTCATCCCAATTAACAATAAGGTCTTCAAGATCATCCTGAAATAGCACAAATTGAAACATTTAAGATTAAACTTGACAGTCCTTTATACATTTTTAACATTTGAGATATTTATTGGAAAGAAACACTTTATTAAGTGTCCTAATTTGATGCGCAGAATAATTAATATCCCATTCTTTCTCCTCAACGAGGAATTAACTTTTTGACTACAAAGAAAATATCCTTTGAAAAACAATTAAGAAAATATAAATAACATCAAGTCAATAAGACTAAGCCTAACTTCAGAATATGATGTGATAACTCAGTATCTTTTCTTATTAAATATAAAGCTTATTGAAAACGACTTTCAATCCTGATGCTTTTGTACTTCAAAAGGACTTGTATCTAGAATTTATAGAGAACCCTTACAATTCAATGACCAATAACCCAATCAAAACAATGGGCAACAGATCTAAGCAGACATTTCACCAAAGATGATATACAAATGGCTAATAAGCATGTGAAAAGATGCTCAATGTCATTAATCATTAAAGAAATGCAAATTAAAACCACAAGAGATACCACTTCCTCCACTAGGATGGTTATAGTTTACAAAATAATAATAATAACAACAACAAGAGGTGAAAAGATTGTGGAGAAATTGGAATCTTCCCATGTTACTGGTGGTAATAAAAAATGATGAAAAATCCTGGCAGTTTCTCAAAAATTTAAAGTATAAAACTACCATATGGCCCAGCAATTCTACTTCTAGGTATGTATTCAAGAGAAATGAAAACATATGTCCACACAAAGAATTGTACATAATGTTCATAGAAGCATTACTCATAATAGCCAAAAACTGGAAACAACTTAAATGTCCATCAACTGGTAAATGGATAAAGAAATTTGGTAAAGTGACATAATAGAAGATTATTTGGCCGTAAAAAAGAACAAACTACTAACATGCTACATTATAGATGAACCTCAAAAACATGCTAACTAAAAAGAAATCAGACGTAAGAGACCACATATTCATATGTATGTAATTATATGAGATGTCCAGAAAAGGCAAATTCATATAGAGACAAACAGTAGATTAAGTTGCCTAGGGCTAGGGCTAGGAACAGGGATCTGTCTATAAATAGGTACAAGGGATCGAACTGGAGGTAAGAAGTACAAATGTTCTAAAATGAATTTATGGTGATGGTTGCACCACTTGGTAAAGTTACTAAAATATTTAAACCGTATATTTGAAATAGGTAAATTTAAAAATATGTAAAATGTACCTCAATAAAGCTGTTAAAATTTTTAAATTGTTTTAATTTTGAGTACAGTGAATACCAATAAATAAAACCCACATAAACAAAAGTTCCTCAATTTTTAAGAGTAAAAAGGGATCCTGAGAGTAAAGAATTTAAGGATTACTGTCCTATACTAGCAGATTCAGAAAAGTTCAAGAGGGGAGGGCCAGCCCGTGGCTCACTTGGGAGAGTGTGGTGCTGATAACAACAAGGCCATGGGTTCAGATCCCTATATAGGGATGGCCAATTAGCTCACTTGGGAGAGCATGGTGCTGACAACACCAGGTCATCTTTAAAAAAAAAAAAGAAAAAGAAAAGTTCAAAAGGGGGATAAAACTACTTTGATAGCATTGAGTAAACTCAAAGCAAGAACACTCCAACAGCCCACAAGTCAAGAAATAGGAAGCTTTAACTACTCAAAGTTGCACTTGAAAGAAAAAAGGAGGAAGAAGAAAAAGATTAAAAGTAAATCTAATCTTGGGGCAATATAATGTAGTGAACTTTGGCACTGATCATCGTAGTTTAAATACTAGCTCTAGGGCTTGTCAACTATGCGCCTTTGGAAAAAGTTACTTAACCTATATGTGCCTTAACTTCCCATTATAAAAAATAAGGATATTAATTATTCCTACATCATGGAGGATTGAGTGAGTTAATACATGTAAAGCACTTAGAAGAATCCCTAAAACATAGTAATGCTCGATAACCTATTACTAACTATATTTTCCTATATAAATACTTAATATAAAGTAGGGGAGATATTTGGAACACTGTGATGCAAAACAGAAAAAACATATAGTTCTGCCAACGTAATTATAGTGATGTTTTTCTTAAAGCATAAAAAACTACAGAATGGCTACGTGTGTGTGTGTGTATGTGTGTATATATGAATAATTTAAACCTCTAAACACTTATGTAAGAACATTGCTTTCTGAAAGCAAGATAATTTCTAGGCACTCTGAAAAATAGTCTACTCTGTTTCTGGTTAACTTTTAATTCCTAATGCTTGCTGATTAAAGATTTCTGCCTTAATCACCTATTAGCTCAGGAACTGAGTAATAAAGGAACTAAGGCTTAGAGAGATCAAGTAACTTGCCTCAAATCACACAACTGTGAACCCATATTCAAACTCAGGTTTGTCTGACTATAGATTCCATGTTACTCCATTCAATCTATACCACAGTTCCTCCCCATTAGAAATAGGGAGTCATATTGGTAAGCATGCCCCCAAGAGCTTTATCTAGAGTGCCACCATTTCTTATTTTTCTCTGGAAAAATACCTGATTCAATTTAGGACAGACACCGGAACATACTTCCTTCTCCTTGTCTATAGCACATAAGGAATTCTCCCAACTTTACTTCCTGACCACAAAAAAGGACAACCCTATAGTTCTAAGACACAGAGCATAGCTCCCAAAGCCTTGGCAGCAATGTTAGAAAAGTGGGGGAAGTGGTAAACAGATGGGGCTAAAGAAAGCTAAACTATTTCCTTCTTTTCTTTCTTGTTAAGATTTCTCCTGTACTGTTACCACCTACTTTTATGTAAGACTAAGATTTCTCTTTTTTCTAGCTCATTGCACAACAAACCAAATTAGCAGATTCCCCAATATATACCTGTTCCTGAGACAAGGACAAGATACCTTTAATTACACTAAAATAACAAAGGATAAACACAAAAAGAAAAAGAACTACAGTCAATCCTTCCCTTTCTCTTTAGTTTCATCATAGTTCCACAAGAGAGAAGGCATTTACACACCAAGGACTAATGTTTATTGATCATGAAAAGGAAAAATTCACACTTGGGAAAAGAGATATTTATGATAACCTCAAAAATTTTCATCTTAGTAAGTATCAGCACACTACATTAAATATCTTTAATCCTACACAAAACCTCTTAACGTTAGTTTACTCAACTCTTGAGTTTAATATTATTAGTATAGGTAGAATATCACTTATCTGAAATGCTTGAGACTCGAAGTGTTTTGAATTTCCAGTTTCATTGAATTTTGGAATATTTGCTGAATACGTACCAGTTGAGCATCCGTAACCAAAAAATCCAAAATGCTCCAATGAGCATTTCCTTTGAGTGTCATGTCAGAGCTCAAAAAGTTTCAGATTTTATTTTCAGATTAGGACTAACTTTAGAAAATTATTTAACCTCTGTGTGTAGTAGTTTCACATCTGTAAAATGTGACAGTAATAATGCCAACTTCTTGCTCAATAGATGTGGTAGTACTCAATAGATGACTGGCTACACTAAAAGAGGAAAAAAACCTGCTATATATAAAAAAGACAGAAAAAATATAATAAAATTTTAGGTGTATTTGGGTGATGGGATTATGGGTATTTTCCACTCCTTTTACCTTTTCTCTTGATTTTAAAAATGTTGGACAGCACATACCAGTTTCATGGTAGAAAAAAAATAGGCTTAAAATTTTTTTAATATTTGAGAAACCTGAAATCAGCTAAAAACAACTAACAGTGGAAGTACTGGTAATTGTACTTTTACAGAAGAAGCTGAAAAAACTGTTACACAAGAAAACTAAAGGGTAATCATCATTTTCAACTCTACTGAATCAGAGAATTTTCTAAATTAAGATTATGATCCTGTACACGTAAAAAGTACATTATGTATTAGAAAGGAACTTGCACACCCAGACTAGCTAAGTGACTGACACAAATTCAAACTGATCCATAAGTTAGTGGCAGGACACCAAGATGAAAACCGACTTAATTTTCTACTCTACTTTTGTTCCTTAGTGATTCTCATGAAACAAAATGTATTTCAAAAGTACTGTCCTTTTCGAACATTCGGAATCATACTGGAAATAAGGATAAACTAGCCTGAACTCTGCAGCTTTTTAAGCAAATAAAGATTCCTTCAGAGTTCCCTTCAGATCTTGAAATTAACTGAAATATGACCAAGGATTTTCATAAAATACAAAATACATGGATTTGGTAAATTGTGTTTTTACTAACTTATAGATCTTTCATATTTTTGTTTATAATGTTTACTAAAGACAAAAGCAATTCAATGTATTTGTCTGAAAAGTCTGTAATTCAGATTGATCCTTTTATTGGAATGTGAAATAAACATTAATATGCGTTATTTTGAGGAGAAAACTGATCAATTTTGCTCAACTATCATACAGAAAATATAAAAGGAAATAAAGCTAAACTTCTTTTTAAGTAAGTAGTTTAAGAGTTCCACTAAACCTGCCCAAAACTAACTTTACTATAAAGACTGATAACTGGGAATCATGGACCTTTCATCAAATGAAAATCTTTAAAAAGAAAATAGCTTTGTCTTATATGATTTTGGCATTTATTTGCCTATAAATGGAGAAGTATATTAAATAACTTCCAAGTCCCTTACAGCTTTAGTTTTTCAAACTAAACCAAAACTAAAATATACAAACTAGAGCAACAACAGTTGGAAAAGAAAAACAGTAGCAGGAGTCACAAGTCTCATAGAAAAGACTTCATAAAGCCTTAATTCCTTATTCTTAGGATTAATAGAAATCAAAAAATAAGCAAACAACAAGCATTAATAAAGCAATGGAACAAAGGGACAAATGATTCAAGGAACAAATGAGGGAGTAAGAAGTTTGAGGTACAAAAAACTTATTTAGCTAATCAGAAGTACCAGAAAGATCATCATAGATATGCACAATCTGAAAAAATTTATTACTGACCTAAAAGGCAAATTTACCTTTATCTTAGTGTGTACATCAAAGATGTCTGGGATGCTACCAAAAATAGTTTTAATCTCTTCTGGTGCGAGGATAGGCCCACCTCGTTGTCCTTCCTCTTCCAATGGTACTTGAAATAACTAATGGAAAAAAAGACTAGTTTAAGTAGATTGTGAGAAAAAAAGGAAAAAAAAAATAACATATAGACAGTGATAAAGAAGAGACAAGATGTTGATAGAGAAAAAAAGTAATTAAAAAAAAGCACTCCCTAATTTGAATTTTCTGTCATAAATCTTCTATTCTATTTTATTCTATTTATACACTTGTATATGCATGTGTATATATACATATATATACACACACACACACTCCTATCTGAAATGTTATCTTGGATGCTAATACAAGTTTATCACAGTTCTACAAACCAATCATTAAAATTTTTAGTACAAAAGTAATTTCCACATTTTTTTATTCATGTAATTAAGGATGAAAGCAATCAGTTATTCCCAGACATATTCTTAAGAAAAGTACAAGTTATCCCCTGGTATTCTCAGGGGATTGGTTCAGGATCCCCCAAGGATACCAAAATCCGAGGATGCTCAACTCCCATATATAAAATTGAGTATGTACTATATGCAGGTAACCTATGCACATCCTCTCATATACTTTAAATCATCTCTAGATTACTTATAATACCTAATACAATGTAAATGCTGGGTAAATTGTTATACTGTATTGGCTTTTATTTGTATTATTGTTTGTTTTATTGTTATTTTTTATTGGTTTCCACCCCCCCAGAATATCTTCAATCTGCAGATGGCTGAATTTATGGATGCAGAACACATGAATACAGAGGGCTGACTATACTAAATGTTTTAGAAATGATAGTGTAGAAGCTTGGTTTAGGGGAAAGAGACTGGATTTGGAGCTAAAAGATCTGTTTGTACCTGTTGTTGCTTGAATCAATCTTAAAAAAAAAAAGAAAAAAATTCCAAGAATAAATGAGTTTAGCAAGGCCCCAGGACACAAGAGCAGTTCATGTGACACATGCATGTGTGCACACACACATCAATCTTATTTCTATATACCACTAATGTATAAACGAAAAACAAAATTTAAAAAGCAGTATCATTTATAATAAAACATTAAAATACTTAAGGACAAATATAAAATATGTACAAGATGCTGAAAACTACAGAATACTGATGAAAGAAATCAAAGATTACCTAAATAAATGAAGACATATGGTCACAGATTGAAAGACTCAACACAGGAAGAATGTCAATTCTCCCCCAGATTGATCTATGGATTTAACACAATGATAATCAAAGTTCCAGGACTTCTTTTTATAGATATAGAAAATCTGATTCTAAAAATTTATATGGAAAGGCAAAGGAAATTCTTACTACAAGCTGCAGTATTCAACACTAAAATACTGGTGAAGGGAGAAATATATATAGATCAAAAGACAGATCATAATTAGAGTCTAGAAACCCACACAAATATGGCCAAGACCATTTGCTACAGGCAAAAAATGAACCTTAGCCTAAATATATCACCTTATAGAAAACTTAACTCAAAATAAATCATAGACCTAAATGTAAAACCTAAAACTATGAAACTTATAAAGAAAACGAAAAGGAAAAAAAAGAAAAGAACTACAACTACAACACCTCTTGAAGATAAGTGTGATAAAATCTTCATAATTTAGGCTAAGATAAAGATTTCTTAGACACGATATCAAAAGCATGACCTATAAATAAAAAATGGATAAATTATACAAATAAAAATTGGAAACTTTCCATAAGAAAAAGACACCTAAAAAATAAAAGGACATGCTATGGACTAGGAAAAAATACAAGTCACATATCTGACAAAAGATTAGTATCCACAATATGTAAAGAATTCTCAAAACTCAGAAGAAAACAACCCAATTAAAAAATGGGCAAAAACTTGAATAGTTATTTCAACAAAAAATATATACATAGTCAAATGAGGAAAAGAATAGATGTTCAACATCATTAGTCATTATAAAAATGAAAACTGAAATTATGATGAGATTCCACTGCACACCTATTAGAAAGGCTAAAACAAAAAATGCTGATTACTTACAAGCACTGGTGAGGATGTGAGCAATTCAAATTCTAATACATTGCTGGTAGAAATGCAAAATTGTACAGCATCTCTGGAAAAACATTTAGCAGTTTCTTATAAAATTAAACATTACTTACCATATGATCCAACACCTACTCCTGGGTATTTACCCAAGAGAAACGAAAACTTAGTTTCACATAAAACCTATACATAAATATTAATCATAGCTCTATTCATAATCACCAAAAACTGGAAACAATCCAAATGTCCTTTAATGAGTTAACAGATAAACTGTGGTATATCCATACAATGGAATACTACACAGCAATAAGAAGGAACAAACTATTGATACTCACAAGTTGGATGACTTTTAAAGGCTGAAAGAAGCCAGCCTTAATAAGTTATATACAAGATGATTCCATTGATGTGATACTCTCAAAGACAAAATTTCATATAGTGATAGAGAAGAGATCATAAGTTACCAGGGGTTTCAAGAGGGGAGGGGGGCAGTCTGATTTATAGAAGAATAACACCAGCAAGGTTTTTGGGAATGGAAATGTTCTGTACCCTGATGTGGTTACACAAATCTTCACATGTTAAAATTCATAGAACTGTATCTTCCAAAAAAGTCAATTTTATTGTATAATTATTTAAAAAGGTAAATTTTAAAAAGTCAATTTACTGTTCAAAGTAAAAATAATAATGTATTGTTGGGTTCTTAACATATGCAGAAGTAAAATGAATGACAATAATAGCACAAAGGCCAGGAGGGGATGAGAGAAAGAAAAAAAAAAGTACATTATAAATACTAAGAAACTACATGAAGATTAAGAATTGTTACTATTTTTAAGAAATCCTATAACTCTACAAAAGTTTTATATTAGTCCATTTCTGTTGCTTATAACAAATATCTAGAACTGGGTGATTTATAAAAAAACAAAATTTATTTGCTTATACTTTCAGAGTCTAGAAGTCCAAAGTCCAAGGAACACATCTGGTGAGGGTCTTGGTGGTGGCAACAGTAACCCAGGGGTCTCACATTACAAGACAGTGGAAACAGAAAGAGAGAGACAGATTCTTCGTGCTCCCCTTTTAAAGCGCTCCAAACCACACCCATGACCACCATTTTTAATCTATTCTCTATGGCATGGTCCCATAATCTAATCACCTCTTCAAGGGCCCACCTTTCAACTCAATAGTTACTGTGGGAATTAAGCTTCAGTGAGGTTGGGGTGGATATCCAGTCTACAGCAAGTTTACTTACCAACATATATGAATATATAATGAGGCCTTCCACTTATTCAAGTACAAGTCCTACCTGCTGAAAATAACTAAAAATGTTGAAGTAAGAAAAGCCTCTTTCTAAATACTACATCAAGTAAGCTAACATGAAAGTGAGGTACCTTGACAGGCCAAAATCAAAATGAAAGTAGGAAGTTAAGTAATAAAGCCAAGCCAGGGATATATGCCTAATCTGAAGAAAGTTTCACCTGTAAAAGCCTCATTGGGCACAGAAGACCAACACACAACCTAGTTTTCAACCTACTGCCAATTTCCAGGAAAGTTGAAAATGTGCATAGCCTATGATCCAGCAATTCCAGGTTTTTATCCAGAATATGTTCTCAAGGAGAACTGTATAAGAATAGTAACAGCAGCGCTGCTAGTAACAGTAAAAAAGTAAACAAAAAACCTAAAACTTAAAATAATCCCCACGTCCATTAAGAACAGAACAGTTAAATAAAGGTATATTGATGCAGGAAAATGAATTAATTGTAGCTACATGCAACAACAAAGGTGGATCTCAGGAACATTTCTACCAGTGGAAAAAAGCAAGTCACTGAAATATATAAATATAGTTACATTTATATAGCTTGTTTTCTTACACCTATGTGATAGAGCTATAAGAGAAAGCACAAAATTTCAAATAATGATTATCTGAGGGGAGGGAAAGAAATGAGATCGAAAAAAAACACAATAGAGGTTTCAAAAATATTTGTAGTCATTTATAAACATTCCTTCATCTAATCAGCATTCTATTAAAAGTCCTAATATCTACTTTTAATAATATCTGTATGATGAATATAATAAAATACCATGTTAATAATATTTTATTAGGACTTTTAATAAAATGCTAGTCATTAATTAATTGTTAATATAAAAAACATAAAACAAAATATTCAAACATAATACATCAAGGTTCATTAAAACTTCTCAGTCTTATGACATGTTGAACTATCCTAAAAACAGTTCTGGTGTTTACTTTAATTGCCCATATAAAATCAGGTTGCTAAAAAGTATTGATTCTACCTTTCCAATATTTCTCAAATCTATCTTCTTTTAATTTTCACTGATACTATCCTAAGAAGTTCAGAGCCTCAAAATTTCTCACAAAGACTGCTGTAATAGTCTCCAAATTGGTCTCTTTTCCTCCACAATTTCCCCTCTTCAGTATCTCCTTTGAAGTGAACCAAGTTATCTTTCCAAAATGCAAGTCAGATGATGTCATTGATTGCCCTTCCCATCAAAAATTCTTCTATAGCTTACAGATAACACATTTCACTATTCAAAAGCCTTCTCTGGTTGGGCATAGGAAGCTACCTCAACTTTCACTGTATGCATATGCCTATCCCACACTTACTATTCATAAAACTTTGATACACCTCCTCTTCAACTGTCTGTAGTGTTTGCTCAATAAAAAGACTTCCCACCCATATTCTTTCCATGTACTAATCATACTTACACTTCAAGTGTTACTATCTTTATCATGCTTTTTCCAATGTACACTCCATAGAAAATTCCAGCCCAACATCTTCCCTAAGCTGGAAGAGTAGTAAAACTCTCACTTCACAAATCTAATACCTCAACTAAACCTCCCTTATGATGCTCATAACCTTCCACTTGCTATTATAATTAGGTGTATATGTTTTATCTGCTTTTCCAATCTAAGCTCCTTTAAAACAAAAATCCTGTAACACCTGGAACAGTACTTTATATTAATTAGGCACCTGAATGTTACATGGAATAAATAAAGAAGCTTCTGCATATTCATTAAATTTGGGGGGCAAAGTTAAAATTAAGTTATTCCAAATCCAAATCCAAAAAAGGGGTAACATCAGTTCTAAAACAAAGCTCCTTCTAAAAAGAATACTATCATGAATTTAGGCCATAATCTTTTAAATAAAAACTTTGATGAGTTTATACTAAGCAAAGTGGTATGAAACTGTCTCCAGCCTAATAATTTCATGGGCCTTTTTTAAAAAAGAGAAGTTTCAGTGAATTTAATTGATATGTAAATTAGAATTCTGAAATTTCAATACATTTTACCATGCCCTGAAAGGATTTACACTTCTAGGTAATAAATGCCACCAAAGTACATAAATAGTATACACCAAAGGCATTTTCTGTTACTCAACCACATTTTGGCTCACTATAAAAACTTCAATAAGAAACATCTAGGATGATTTCCTTTGAGGAAGAGGAGCAAAGCTTACTTAAAACAAAGCTGAATACAACAGAGGGCCTCATAAAATCCTGATTACTTCTAAACAAAAAATTAACTGTAAAGATTTTTCCATTTCTTATCCATGCACTTTATCAATGGCACAAGCAACAAAAGGCTATTAGATTGGACCCAAATTAGTTATTTTAAGAATTCAAATAAAGGTCAGTTAAAAACTCAACCCAAACCAGAAAATCCCACTCATTTTTCTATTGATAAGCTTGCTGGTATCAACTTCATTCTCTTGATAGTATGTCAAACTATCTCCTTCATTACCTAAAACGAATTTACTTCTTTCTAGAAAAATACCAAAATAATGTACTATTATTGTGTCTTTCAGAACCTAAATTTCAACTTATTCCTTAATATCTTCTTCAATCTCATCCTACAAGGATTCATTAGAATTATTGTTTTTCTTCAGAAATAACTTCACAGTACATTTCAATATTAGTAAGCAGTAGGTTAATATTTATGCCTAACCACTGCATACTTTGTGTCATGAGAAAGGATTACTGAAAAATTACTGAAATTTGATAGTTATGCTTCATTGCTACTGTTTAGAATCTTTTTTCACATATATACAGTACTAAATAAAGCAATAACACTAGAACACATACTTTCAGAAAAAGTTATCTATCACTTCCAAATACAAATGCAGTATACTGACAAAGTATACTGGAAGTACGTTTACAAAGTTCTGAATTAAACTCAATCCCCTCTAAGATCATTTATTCAGGATCTTTCTTTTAAGTCATTTTTAAACATGGTGCTATTTGCAGATGAATAAAAGGTACTGCTACAGTTAAAGCATCCCCCTAAAAGCAGTTTTTGTCATACTTTTTATTTTTAATATCTATGTTCAAACTGTATGCTTATATAATTTTGTTCTACAAAATAATATGTTAGATTTTTTACTAAGGAACACTGGAACAGAAATCATTTTACAACCAAACTCATACTTACCTGAATAATTGTTGCCAATATATTTACATAATTATTTTCAGTCTGATAGAGCTCTTTTGCAACTTGCCACCTGGCTGATTGCTTTGAAGGAACTGGAGTAGAATTTTTAGAAGACTTAGTGCAAGACTTTGGTGTTTCTGAAAGGTAGAAAGAAGGAAAGACTTAATGGAAGCCAGAAATAAGTATCAAACATTGTACAAACTTAACAGAAATGAAAGAGGAGAGTACCTACTTCTTATAAATAAACCACCAACATTTAGATTTCCATTAAAGTAAAATTTCCTCATAGGATAAGGCCAGAAAAAAAAAAATGGTCAAAAATATCAGTGACTAGGGCTGGGTGGTTGGCCCAGTTGGTTAGAGCAGTGTTATATAACACCAAAAACAAGATCCCCATACCGGCCAACCACAAAAAAAAAAAAATCACTGACTCAAAATTGACAGACATTCTACTAAATAAGCCTGTACTCTTCAAAAATGTCAAGTTCATTAAAAACAAAGAAAGACTAAGGAACTGTTCCAGATTAGAGAAGATTAGAGAGATAAATACCAATGTGTGATCCTGGATTGTGTTCTAAATCAGAAAAAAAAAAAAAAAAAAAAAAAATTCTATATTTTGCTAAAAAGGGCATTAGGACATAGTGAGACAACTGGTGAAATCTGAAGTCTATACAGTAGTTCACAGCATTAATGATAATTTCTTCATTACAAAATTATAATGCTGTTATTTAAGAAATATCTATATTTTGGGAAATAGATATTTAAATGTTTAGAGCTACAGGCACATCATGTCTGCAGCTTACTCTCAAATAGTGCAGATATAAAAAATACGTGTGTGTGTGTGTGTGTGTGTGTGTGTGTGTGTGTGTGTGTGTATGTAAAAAAAGAGAGATTTTGACTGAATGAATGCTAGAGCAAACATGGAACACTTTCATTTGGAGAACTGGGTAGAAGGCATAGTAATCTTTGTAAATCTAAAATAACAAAATAAAATGGAAAGTGACATGTAAAAATACTTCAGTAAAAAAAAGGAAAAGCTTAAGATTACACATTTGCAATAATGAAAAACTTTTCATATATATATATATATATATACACACACACACTCATATATATATTCATGAGTATCTTAAAATAACATAAAACATCCAGTCCAACCCAGAGTGGAAGGAGAATGCATTAGTATATTTTACATGTATTTCATGAAAGAAAAAAATTTTTTTTAATTTCATAAAAGCTTAAATACATTTTCTTACTATCAATATGGTTAGAATACTTTAACATTGTGTACAAAATCTCCTAATGGCAAGTTTTTCAATCGGAAAAGGAATGCATGACATGAAAAAAACATGATAGATATTATCCCAGAACATCAAGTTTACTCAAAGATAAATAATTTTAAATGTTTTTATAGTAAAACAATCAAGTGAATTATGGAGTTCTGATTGCTTTTTAAAGATAACAGACTTCAAAGAAATTTCCCACTTGCCATACTTTATTTCGGGCTACACTCACCAAACCCAGAAGTCTCTGCCATTAGAGGATACATCAATGAAAAAAAATTGATATATACTGATCTAATTTAATTATAATATAATCTAGGCAGTGATCTACAAACTGGGGATTCTATTTTATAGAGTACCTAATATATTAGGTACTCTAATAGTTGCCATGTCCGCTTTCTTCAGTAGTTCATTTTCTTCTCCTCTCCTAAACTACATATTCAAGTTTAAGTCCTTTATGATCAGCTCTTACCATGCCATGCCCTTGTCCATTATTATAGAACCAATAAATTCTCAGATCTACATTATCTAATCATAATCCCCTTCCCAAACACCTGGTTCAACTTTTTCAAATGCCCATTGGACGTTTCTACCTTAATGTAACCTGAATTTCTCTAAAACTGCACTATCTTCCTCCAAAATATATTCTTCCTTTTTATACCAAGGCAACATTTCTTCTATTTAAATTAATACTTTGCCTCCATCTCCTCTTATTCCCTTCCTGTTATTCCATTCTATCAATATTTCCCCAGTACTTCTTACTTCCCTTTTCAATCTCCACCTACCCTGGTTCAGTGCCTTATCATCTCATGGACCAGGCCCACTATAGATTATTTCATGGACTGTCTCTAAACTGGCCTATTATTTCCCTAAAAATTCACCTTGTATGCTATTACCTGTATAACTGCTCTCAGCAAGTATACACCTCAGTTTTCTGGGCCAACCTAAATTCACTTTAATTCCATGAATGTTTAGTGAGTCCCTACTCTGTACTAAGGTCTAAGAATAAAGCAGAGAATAAGATAAATAAGGTTCTTGCTCTCTTAAATCTTACATTCTGGTGAAGCAAATTTAATAAAGAAGTAAACAAAAATATAATTTCTAACAGTTATAACTACTACTGAAGACGACAACCAGGTAATGGGGTTAGTAGGAGGAAGAAGTGGTAAAACAGGGACTTGACTTTTCAGAGAACCAAGGAAGATTTCCTTGAGGCAGAAAGAGCAAGTACAAAGGTCCTGAAGTATGGATGTACTAGAAATATTTGAGCAATAACAAAGATAGAATGACTGAAGCTTAGAGAATATTACTGAACAGCATGATACCACAGGAGTTTAGGTAGGTCAGGGAAGGATCACATAGGGACCTAAAAGCTAGTCATAAAAAGACATATAATGACTTTATAACAAAGGAGTGGCATGATCTAATTTATAAATCTTTAGAGACTTCTCTAAGTGCTGCATGTAGAAAGACAAAAATGGAAATGAACAGACCACTTAGGAGACTACTGCAGTCATTTAAGGTCCTTTTTACAGAAAAGACTGATAAAGGAAAGGTAAGCAAAGGAACAGAGGAGTTGAGAGTGGCTGAGAAAATCAAGAGTTCTAATTTGGTAAAGTTTGACATGGACAAGGAGGTCGAGGACACAGTTGGAAAGGGAAAAAGACAAATTTGGAGTCATCAGAATATAAGTACAGACCGGCCCGTGGCTCACTTGGGAGAGTGTGGTACTGATAATACCAAAGCCATGGGTTCGGCTCCCTTTATAGGTATGGCCAGCTGGCTCACTTGGGAGAGTGTGGTGCTGACAACACCAAGTCAAGGGTTAAGATCCCCCTTACCGGTCATCTTTTAAAAAAAAAAAAAAAAAAAAAAAGAATATGAGTGTTATTTAAAGCCATGAAATTAAATGAGATCATTCAGGGAGAATACAACAGAGAAGAAACAATGACTCAGGAGGAACACACAATATTTAGAGTTGGAGAGAGAAATTAAGCAAAGGAGAAATGAGTGATATTGCAAAAACCAAAAGAAAAACGTGTCCACGAAGGAGTAGCTGATCATGCGTTGAATGCTATTAGTTACATAAAAACTGTCTATCTCTGCAACAAGAGGAATTTTATGTAGGAAGGACTGTAGCTCAATCGGAATGGGTTGAAAGGACATGAGAAGCATGGAAATGAGACAATGGATCAAGGTAATTCTTTGAAGCATACTGATGTCAAGAGAACAGAAAAATGGGACAGTAAATGGAATGTCATGGGGTCAAGGGGAGATTTTAATTTTTTGTTTCTTAAATCTAGAAAATACAACATATTTTCTGACTAAAAAACAAGAAGAGAGGGAAATATTGATGATCAAGAGAGAAGAGTTAATTGTAGGAGCCTTCCTGTATTAGTTTATCACAAAGCAAATCCACACTTCTCTGATTTCATTCTACCAATATTCTCCATAGTTCATGTGATATCTCTTGTGATTTTGTTTAGCTAGTGTTAAGAATTTGCTTTTTGAACAGCTCTGTCACTCTCTGTGTGACCCTGGACAAGTTACGTAACTTCACTGTACTTCAGTATTGTCATCTATAAAATAGGGATAATAAACCTATTATAAATACACAAAATATATAAGGCACTTAGCATGTAGTAAGCAATCATTAAATGAAAGCATTAGTATGCTTAACTTTTCATGTGTCTTTTCTCCTTAGCTTGAACAAAGGCAATTACAGGCAAAGCTTTTCAAAAGCACTATAGTAGGAATTCATCAATATTCTAACAATTATTCCACTCCACTAAATTTTAAAGATCAATTTTTAAAAATGTGAATTACCTCCATAGTTAATGCTAGACTCTGGTGTGTTGGAGATATCTAGAAGTGACCCTATAGAAAGGGAATGTTCAGCTGATGGACGCTTACGGGGAGGGAACGGTGACAAGTCTGTCTCTCTTGAAAGCTGAGCAAGTGTCTCTTTTAAACGACGTCTTTTGCGAGTGCTGTTTGGGGTATTTAGAGAAAGCAGTGACACTGATTTCTTGAGCTCAGGAGTATTAGCCTGCAATCAAAAGCACAAAAGCTGAATTTTACTTCCGTGGTTCTTTCCTGAGACAGGAACAAGAGAAAAATATATTTAAGAGTCTGACAAAATCTGGATTTTGCACAATAATTTTACAACCCTACATTCTGCCAGGCAATTCAGAAGCTTCATAAAACATCATAGTCAAGAGACTACTGTAATTGTCTAACCCCAAGCACCTCATTTTTTTCTTCATAGAACTATCACTGTTACATATTCACCTGTAAGCTTGTTTACTGCCTTCTCCTTCATTAGGCCATAAACTCCAAGAGGGCAGGGACCATTCATATTCCGTTTGCTGTATCCCTAGCATTTAGGGGTATCCCTAGCACTGTGTCTGAACACAATGCTCTCCAATATTCGCTGAATAACACTTGATTTTAAGAGCTTTCTCCCTAAATCTAAAGCATACTTTTTAAAGTTTATGTTTAGTACTTTATATTGAAAAGAGAACCATCTGAAGAGAGCACAATATGGTACCTATTTAGATTTCATAGAAACACAATAAATCCACACCTCATCTTCAATATTCTACTCAAAGTTATTAAATACCAAACTCAAGTAAATTTTCTCTTACAACCTGCTTCTATGCCTTTACGTCATTTTGGTGAATGACACCATTCTTCACCAAGATCCAACATGAAGGTTGAATTTTCCTTGCCCACGTACTACTATTAAAATCATCTTTTTAATATCTCTCCCCTTCATATTCTTCTATGGCTCCCAATACTTATGGGATAAAATCCAAACTCAAAAAACTTCTGATTCTACCTATCTATTATATTGTGTCTGTTGGCGGCCTTTCCCATACTCTTTTTTAAAAGCCAAACTAAACTACTTGTTATTTTAATGTATTCTCAGGCTTTCACACACTCTCCCACATGCTGTTTTAACTTGAATGACCTTACCAATTACCTCATAAGTTGGCTCAACATTTACTTGCCGTTTTCAATCCTACTTGAGTATCTCAGAAACACTGAGGCTACCTAGGATACATTACTCAATTATAGCACATATCATTCTGCATTGTAACTGTTTGCAAATCTAACTGTCCATTTAGGTTCTAAGTTTCTGAAGACAGAGATGTTAATGTTCATATTATCGCTGAGAATTAGCACAGATAACATATATTAGACTAAAATAATACACATTACATTGAATAGTTCATCTTAAATCTACACAGACTAAGAATATTACTTGATATCTAATTGTTTGATTATTCTGAAATTCCTAAGCATGAAGTAAAGATGATATGTATACTAATTATACCATGCTCCCTAAACCTTCTGGATAGAAAAGTGTTATTTTTATAAAGTCAAGTTCACAGAACAAATTACTGAGACAAAAAGCATACCTTTTCATATAAATACATAGTTTCTCCAGCTCGGGCATCCATTTGAATGCTTCCCCAAAACCACTAGGTGAGAGAAGAAACATTTTAATAAAAAGTTTAAGTTTACTTTATCAGCTATTATTAATGTCTAAGAAAAACAATATCATTCTAGAATTACTTGCCTCTTGCTTGACAACATAAAGTTTCTTTGAAGGTTCAAATGGAAGTTCTTTTACTATATTTTCTTCAACTATTAAGTGAGTGCATCTCTCATCTCCAACTGGTAAATAGTTACCTCCTAAAGGGGAATGCACATAAGCATAAACTACTTATCTACAGACCCAAATTTTTAAAGGGGCATATTCAGTAGGAAGGTATTAAGCAGGCTTAGGTAATAAACTATACATAACTTTTAAATTATGCTAAATTTTACCTTGCATTTCAGTCATTTCTTCCATATTGGTTTTCTCTTCATCTGAAAATCCCAGGAAACTTAAAATGCAATCTTGAAATGGAGGAACTTTAAATTCATTTCTAAAGTCATCAACTGCTGCACAGAAATCCCTAAAAACAAAATATACTATTATAAAACCAGTTTAACTTAAGTTCAAATAAGCAAGGTATAACAATTTACAAATCTACAGTGTTCTCAATGTCTTAGCACATTCCATTTATTGAGATTATTCTATATCTGGTCCTGAACTGTTCACAAAAACTTCAGTTAAAAGCAAAAATTGATGTGTCCTTAGTCATCCCAGAAGTAACTGCTAACAAAACATATTCACCTTTACAAGCAGATTAAAATCCTTGCCCTGTATTTGAAATTTTATATGTATTCCAGAAGTTTTCTAGTTTCATGAAATCTTAAGTAACGATGAAGGAAGGGATTGAGGTTGAAAAGCTCAGCAAAATAAGGTAATGAATTGAGAGGTAACCAGACAAATATAAAATAAGAAAAAATATAATATAAATACCCAGATGCATTAATAATGTTAGAATACCTAGTAATTTAAATAAATTTGTTATTCCTAGATTTTATTCCCTAAGCTACCCAAAGACTGATTTATTTTTTCCATACTATCTATGAATTTAGCTTTTTTGGCACATGAATTCGTCTTTACAACATAATACGTTTAATCCACATAATGAACTACTGAATTTCTAAACACTTACTGTTCATTCCGCCTCTCCCAAGCTTTATAAATCCATTCTGGCTTCATAATTGGAGTACCCAGGCTCACAGCAACCTAAAAATATAAACATTAATTACAATGAATTTTCATGTTAAATTAACTACATTCGCACAGGTATTGATATTCAACACTGTACCTCACAGATATATATAATCAATTATATTTCAATAAAATTAATTAACTTCATTTGAAGAAGTTCTAAGCAATCACATGCATACTTGTTTTGCACAGCTTTAGACCACCATTCATCTGCTTTGCAATAAAATATGAAGAAAAATTAATAGAAAAAACTGTCTTTCAATCACACAACTTAGGCTGTCTGGCTCATCCTGTTTTTGCCATGTGATTGGCTATGTCACCATGGGACTCTGCAAAGAGTCCCCACCAAGGAGTAGGCCCTCACCAGATGTGATCCCTGAACCATGGACTTCCAAGCCTCTAACACTAGGCCCAGGAAACACATGATGTAATCTTTAGAAAAGGACAGGAAAAAATGTCTAGAGAGAAAAAGGAGAAAAAGAGCCAATCCAGGACCTGCATAAGGAAACAGCTATGGAGATAGATATCTCTCCATAATTCAATGAATGTTTCTCATGTACTGAAGAGGTCAAACTGTCATAGGAATTTTCTTAGTAATATGCAGTTTAATGGATGACGAAATAAAAGTATCCAAAAAAATCATAAAACTTAGGTTAAAATAAATAACTTTAAAACAAGTTCCACGGTGTCCAAACTGTTTCCTTATTTTCTTCAAATAAATATATCTCTGAAGTTGATTAAGTTCATCTTTATTAAATTTCTATTTCTCCTTTCTTCAAGTTTACTTCCTCAAAAGTACTTGGAAGTACTAACCCCTAAGACAGCACTACAGAAGCAAACATCTCATTGAGTGACTAAAGCCTTAGTTATGAGTTAGAAAGTTTAGGGTAAATTCAAGATTACCCTAAAATTACCATTTGCTACATAAATACATGGAGGGAGGGTGAAGACAAATGATAAACTCTTCCTAAGATAAATCTAACAACTTTAAACAAAGATCTAAGATTTCCATCCTAATAAAAGTACTTTCTCCTATTCTTTTATAATTTCCACAAGTTAAATCTTAGAACCATTTTATAAGAACAGAAGTCTGTTTTACAAAGAACACTTAAACAACAGTGAAAAATCTGCTCTCACACTTCCTAACCCTCTCATTTGCCTTCATAGTAACCTTTGCTAATATTATTCATCTGCCTACAATGCTATTCATCTACCAACCCCCATAATTCTACTCATCTTTCAACTCCTAACTCAAGTTCCATTGCCTTCTTAAAACCTAAGGGACCATACACCTATGACTTAAAATTTTTGCTAAATACACTCATAGTAAAAATTGAATTTCTGGTCCTCGATAAACTGTGAGAAAATAGATGAGGAGAGTGCTATCATTAAATCCATCCCAAAATAATGCTGTATTAAAATACTCAAAAATACCCAAGTTTACATACCCTGAATTTTTCTCCTTGTGTACAATTAGCCACCAAATGTGTAACTTTTGAATTAAAGTCTTTTCGAATAACTCCACCCATGTGATGGACCAATGTCACCAATCTGACCTCAAAAGAAAAATTAAGCAACACTGACTTTATGATTAATTTGAACAAAATTTTAAATAATGTTTATAATTTATTTAGCATTTACTAAATACTTTATAATGTAAATACAAGATTTTTATAAAGATATTAAATTTTGTGTCAAAAAAATTATTTTAAAAAGATCAGTTTGCCTTCGGCACAGGCAAAATTTATACATAGAGGTAAGCTTAGTAAAGATCAAACACAAAATTATGTTAAACAACTGGCTTTCCTATTGCCTAAATATATTGCTTTTTTCTTTTAATAATATACTGTATAGAAATATTGTTTTCTTAACACCAGGTTATATCACATCAAGATTCTTCCCACAAAATTAGAGTAATACCCATTAGCTCCAGCACACAAAATATTATGAGCCAAAGGAAGGAGTTTCTATGAATTCTCTAGGCCAGTAAGAATACTTTAAAGCTGGACTTATATAACAAAAAATTGCAAGATGTAAACAAAAACTTCAAATAACCAATTTAGCTGATATGACACTTAACAAGACAGTTAAACAAATCATATGTTTATAAAAGTTTCTGTTAATTCACATGCCAGCCTTCCTAAACAAAACATTGGTTTCTTTACAAGGCTCTTCAGAGTTTGTTTTTTCACAAAACTTAAAACCTGGTATAGTCATAGTATTTTTCTCCTTCAATATTTTTAAAATAAAGCCATAACACCAAAAAGAAAAAAAAGCCAATTTAAGTTCAGTTTGCTGGAAAAAAATATTCTTTGAATAGAGTTTGTTTTATAATACTTACTAGCTCTTCTTTCTTCCTGAATCCAGTAAAGCATAATACTAGATTCATCATACTTGTACAATACAGCGGGCGACATGAAAATGGCAAAGGCTGAAGGATACAAAAATTTTATACCTGTTAGCTTTCTTTCTAGTAGAAATTAAAACACAACTTTCTCAAGCTAAAGATATTTCCCCTCCTGCTAATCAACATTCTCAATCCCAAATTTTTCAAAATGCAACAAAAAATGGCAAAAAACTAGATTGCAAGTTTCACGATTAAAAAAATCCCATGATTTCCAAATCATATTTGATATACATAATCTAAACACACTTTACTATCTGCAAATTAAACATAAAGAAAATATTTACGCTTTTTGTTTCAAAATGTACTGACACATATGCTGTATTGTCTATAAGCAAAGATTTCAGACTGTACACTACTATAAATGCTTCCACTTAACATTATTAAAATATGTCAAAGGTATTTTATAATAAGCATTAGGGAAATACCAATATAACACATATACCTGAACCAAATATGATTCAATTATTAAGCTAAAAAAATGAAGATATTCAATAAATAATTTACTCAATGGTTATATATACAAGGGTACTTCAAAAAGTTGGTAGAAAAATAGAATCAAAAGGTAATACAAATCTTTCAATGAACTTTTTGAAGACCAAAGAGACATACATATACCAGAGACAGAATGGTTAGAAAAATAATAAAAGAATATATTTGATTCCTGCCATTATGCAAGAAAATTCTTTTTCACATTTTGGTCTTTACAAAGTTTATTTGGTTTTGAAAGCAACACCTATGAAGCAAACATCAGAGAATTAAAGGTTATCTGTGGAGTGTACTAACATTAATAAAGCAAATGTATTTCACAGGGCCTAGCTTCCAAAGCCCTGTAGTTTCGGGCATAACCTAACTTTTTAAAATTACATATAGAAATGTAAAGCTTGCAAAAGACAGGAAACGTTCCCCAGGCTAAAGTCTCTGTTGTAGATAAAGAATTGTAACACAGCAAAATTGCTGGCTCAAGGACAGATGACCTTGGTTAACCTACTGATTGATATGTTAAGAAAGTTGCTTGATTGTTATGTAAAAATACTAAGGAAATTGCTGTAAGAAAAGACAGTGTTTGCTAAGAACAAGCTTTTGTTGGTGGATCTACTTAACCTTTTACAAATTGCATTATGGAATGTCACTTTATTTCACTGATGCTACTAGTTTCCATTTGTTAAAACTATACTTAGCCATAATTCTGCCCATATCCTTGTGTTCTTTGTAATGATTAAATCAACTGAGTTTTCTTGTGAAACTTTGTCTTTACAATAAAAGGGAGAGGCTAACTTTGAATCACTATTGTCACATTCAGTTTTCTCCTCCTTATGGGGAAATTACTGAAGTGCAGACCTTCCAGGCCTCTCAATGCATACATAGTGCTTTGAGTAATCATGTAATTCTTTTTCTCGTCTCCGTTACACAGAGGGAAGTATAACAGTTATCAAGTGCTTATTACATCTATAACAATAGAAGCACAATGACCTAAGCAATTTTAAGTGAATAAAGCGAGTTTAAGAATGTCAAAACAAGGGCCAGCCCATGGCTCACTCGGGAGAGTGTGGTGCTGATAACACCAAGGCCACAGGTTCAGATCCTATATAGGGATGGCTGGTTAGCTCACTGGCTGAGCATGGTGCTGACAACACCAAGCCAAGGGTTAAGATCCCCTTACCAGTCATCTTTAAAAAAAAAAAAAAAAATGGCAAAACGTAGGAACAAAACAAAATAGGGACTAACTCTATTCTAACTCTTATATTGAAATGCTGCTTAAAAAGGCAAAAAGTGAAAATAGTTTCCCTAATTTCAAATCAGGCAGTAACTGATAAAAATGGAAATGTATATCTGTTCTGGGTAGAGAAAAATAAGTTTCGGTATATGTATACATTTCTGGAACCTAAGTTTAAGCAACTTATCTCTTCCAAGACATTGCAGGTATTAAGACTGTGTGTGTGTGTGTGTGTGTATCCAGCTGTCATTGTTCAATTTGCAAAGGCCTTAGATTTTCACTACTAAAGTTTACAAGAAATTAGCCGGTTAGCTCAGTTGGTTAGACCAGTGTTATACAACCAAGGTCAAGGGTTGATGCCCGTACAGGCGAGCAGCCAAAAAAAACACAACAACAACAAAATAAAATTTACAATAGGAAGAATTGTAAATTTTACAATTATTATTAGCCATTATTATTTCTATTCTAAATATTTCAAACTCGCAACATTTAATGGGATTTTTCTGCTTATAAACTTTTTGCTTATTATTAACCTTGAAAAGTCATATGAATGTATGTTATTTCTTACCTCTCCTTTTTGTGAACAGTTTAATATAACTGGTGGTCCAATAACTCTACAATCAGCCTTGTATAAGTCATTAAAGACAGAATCCTGGAAGTCCATGACTACAAATACATTTTCAAATTCTGGAGAATCCAAACCTTCAAATTCTTCCACTGATTCCATCTTCACAAAGGGCACTTTAATTTCCTTGATTTTTTTTCACACAGTTAGAAATAAAACTTATTTTTATATCCCATAAATTAATTCATATGGCTCTCTAAATAAGGCCTAAAAATCAGTTGAACATCAACATTTTTAACATTTTTATTTTCATATTTGAAAAAAACTTAAGTTTTAAACATACACCCAAATCTTCAATTTACTAGAAATCAGTAAACTTGGACTCTTACTGATCAGAGAAAAAAAGAAAATTTTAAACACAATAATCAGCATTACACTTAATAGTGAACAACCATATTTCTTTACTTATTTACATTTTTATATATACATCTCTATCCACATTAAGATCTTAAATCTTAAAGATCAATATTATAAAGATATAAACCTCTGACTTATTACTTAGTAATCATTATAAATAATCCAGTATGCATATTACGTTCTATAAAATTAGGAGTTTTTTAAGTACACACATTTTGATAGTAGGATGCATTACATTAGAAAGATATCCACTATTTCCTTTTATTCTGACCAAGAAAATGATATCCTACAGTTCTTCCTGCACAAATTAATTATCTTCAGAAAAATAAGAGAAAGTAAATTAACAATCATTTCAGTTAACATAATTATTTCAGTACTGCAGAAAATAAACGAAAGATGTGAAATGTGTAGGCAGTTGCTGCATGGATAATATAGGAGATAAAAAGGCAAGTTACGTATAATTAATGCTTTATACTACACATCAATGAAAAAGAATGAAGATACTTAAGTACCTGGACAACTCTTGTGTAAAAAGAGGAGAACTATTTAAAAGAAAACTCTTGAATGGGTCAGTAAATTATCTGGGCTTTATTTGCAGGGCTGGTGTGATGGGCTAAATCGTTTATCCTCAAAATTCATATGTTGAAGCCCTAACCCAGAATGAAGAATGAAGCTCTACCTCAGAATGTGCCCATACTTGGAGATAAGGGCTTTAAAGACATAATTAAGGTTAAAGACATAAATAAGGTCATATGAGCAGGTCCTAATCCAATTTGACTGGTATCCTTATAAAAGGAAATTTGGACACACAAAAGAAAACACCAGGGATGCGAGCACACACACAGAAGAAAGGCAACATAAGGACACAGCAAGGAGGCCATTCGCAAGCTGAGCAGAGAGGCCTCAAGAGAAACTAAACCTACCAACACCTTAATCTTGGATTTCTAGCCTTTAGAATTGTGAGAAAATAAATTTTCGTTGTTTAAGCTGCCCAGTTTTTGGTATTTTTTTATGGCAACCCTTGCAAACTAAAATAGCTGGATTAGAGAATTAGATGTTTTCATATGCTGAGGCAAATTCCCTGATGGTTGTCAATTACTGTGATTTATAATTTTGGAAATACAGCAAGAATTTAGACTAAATATAAAATTGGTAAGAAAAAAAGCTAAAGACTTAAAATTATCAGATCTTCATATATGTTCGTCATTAAAATTTAACAATAAAGTCCTTAGAAAGTAATTTGGCATTTTTTAAAAATATATGCTATAGTTTTGGGTTTCAGAAACAACCAAATTTTATAAATAAGCATAAAAGTTACTATTCGTGTAGCTTCACAGTGCATGAAACACACCTTGTGCCTAATTTCAATCACAATAAAGTGGAATAATACAATCAAGGGAAGTGCAGCATGCCACATGCAATGAGATGCTTGACCTACCATATTAATAACACTTTTTATTAATTTTTCATCCGACTTTCCAGGACAACTTTCTTTTATCTTTATAACAGGGACTTCCATTATTTTAATAGTCTGCGGAAAAGAGACTTCAGTATGAGATTAAGAAAGCTATAAAACTATTTGTACACTAATGGAAGAAAAATCACTTTTAAAAAACGCTAAAAACTAAAACTCCATACCTTTAAGGCTTTCATAAGTTCTTCTTGTTTTCCAGCTTCTTGAACCAATATCACTCTGGTTTCAATCTGAGGCATATCTTCTGTTAAAATTTAAAATGTTTAAATGTTTATCAGGCACTAACATCACAACTAGTAGTTCCTAATTCCTCTTTTGGCTATATCTGGTATGTCTTCTATCTCTGAGCAGATCATAACATTCTCTAAAATTAAAATATCTTAATTCCCTACTTATTAGGAAAATATTTGGCCATATATCACTTTAGAGAAAGAGAAAACATATCATAGCAGGGTATACAAACATCAGCATTCCTCCTAACCAAGGAAAGCACTATCTTGCGTAGCCACCTTCGTCAACAGTGCATACAACTTTAGGAAATATTCATTTACAAAGTGGTAAGGAAAGAAGTGGCTCTTTACCTAACTAGTCATAACTGAGTAAATCCTTGCTAACAATGTTGCAGCTAGATTGTCCTCACATACAGAAAAAGCAATACCCAATATTAAGATGCCTGCCTCTTTTCAAACTTATGAGGCATTAGTCCAAATATAATCAGAAAATCTACAGAGTGTAAAGGGATTCTGTCTTAGTCTATACCTGTACTACATAGCATAACAGTTGGTATTATAGTTAAAGCATAAGAATGTCGCTAGTCTGTAACTTTAGGATTGAAATAGCAATTCAGTGTTTTAAAGCTTATAATATTTACCTTCAACATATAAAGTAGATCCAATAAATAAGTTTTCCTTGGAAATTTCGGTAACCTTAGAATCAAAAATGGAAGAGTCTGCAAAGCTAGTCCTCTCAGTAGTGGATGTTAATACACTATTATCAGCCATTGTTTGTACTCTTCTACGTTGTCTGGAAAAATAAAATCTAATAAAAATACATGAAGCAAACATGATCGTTGGGCAAAGACAAGCATAAGAGGCTGTAATTTTATTCCTAGAATTTATAAAAAGTATTATTACCCATGTTTCTTAATACTGAACTAAAGAAAGTCATTCAACTTCACCAAGCCTCAGTAACCTTTTCTATAAAATGAACATACTAATATCTGAATCATAGGAATACAATAAAAGTAACACAATGTATCAAAAGCATACAGAATATTATCTGACATATAACAAAGACTCAAAATGTCATAAATATTATTCAACCTCTCTCCTCCACACCTTTGCCTTCAACCAACCTATTTCTCTTCCTATACTCAGTTATAACACCACCATAACACCATCCCCACCTCCACTATAATCCCAGCCAAAAATCTGGGATCCATCCTTACATTTTCCTCTACCTCATTCCCCCTCCCCAAAATTCCTATCAATACCATCTCAATTATCTCTGGGACCTGGCCCCTCATTATGTCCAATGCCACAAATGGCCACTTAGTCTAATACAAAATCTCCAAATTTATCATCAGTTTCTTCAGAAATAACTCTTCACATGGTTTTCAGGGGTATGGTCCTAAAAACAAATGTGACCCTATCACTTCCGTGCATAACAATTTGCATGAGTACCCCTCTTGATACAACTAAGTCCGAATTCACCAAGTTTACAATTTGGTCCCAGCCTACCTATTCAGCCTCATCACCTGTAAATTCCCCCAGTCTACATACAACCTATGTTTCATCAACAATGAGTTACGCAGCATTTTTGAAAGAAAATTACAATTTACTTCACACTTATTTGCATTTAATAGTGCTCAACTCTCCATCTAACATGCCTTCCAACCCAGAATCCACCACTCTTGACTCAGGACTTCTCTGAACCTCTCACATATATTTGGACTGCTGCTTTATTAGTATTTTCATATTGCTTTACAAATGTCTCTCCTCTAAAAGATTTTACAAGATAATTATGCATGGGTTAGTGTCAATATAACTCTGGACTATAAAAGAAAATCCTCTTTTTAAAAAAGATTTCCAGGACTTAAGAGTTTAAAAGTTATGCGAGCAGGGAATAAAGAAAAAGTTGAATAGATTTTCAACAGTTCGAATTGGGGTTTTTATATAAGTTGACTATGTTGACGTAAATTTCTCAAATATTAGTCAAACATAAAGAGGTGGCTCCACCTTTATCTAAAGGTACATGTCTGATCTACTTTACCCTTTCTTACTTCTTCTTGTTTATTAATAAAATATACAAATACCTTCCTCCAGATTCTTAGCAAAGTAATAGTTTAAATTGTATGCCGTGGAGAAATAGTAAGGTATCATCAGCATCACTTCCAGATGGTGATACTAAGTAGTGTAAAAAATATGCACGCTAACAAAAACAACAGACCTAAGCACAGTTGTTAGGTCACACTTCAAGTCAGGCAACTGAGCTTCATGTCTCAGCTCTGCACATAGCAAGTTAAGCCTCAGTTTTCACATAGGTGAAAAAGACATAGTAAAACTCAAATCCAGTTGTGATGAAAATTGAATGTCTTAAAATGAGTGACAAATAATTATTAATTCTCATATAAAATTCACAATGTAGATATTGTCTTACCATATATCCATGTCAGTCATTATTCTAAGGCTCTCCAAAGGAGTGATCCAACAGTTGAATCTTTATTTAAAAATCAATGATAAATTCTATCCAGCCCTTATTTTTTTAAGTCTTCTACACTCAATCATTTCCAGTGAAAAAGGCTCTAAATAAGCCTTTATTCAAAGTCCCCTTAAAAGAATGTTAAAAGAAAAAAAAAGAAAGAAAAAGTCAAGAGATGAACTAATCTGCTTTAAGGATTGAAGGAGGAGGGGAGATTTTAATAAATCAAAACTACCAATTGAGTTTACATTTTTCTGTTATGCTTTTTTAAAAACCATTAAAACAGATGATTAATAAAGAAAATTGTCCCTGATGATACTGTATATGATCAATTTACTGCCAAAACAACCTCAAAATTTGTAGAGAAAAAGAGCTGTATGGTAAATTCATGACATAACTAACATTCAACAGTCCAATTACAAAGTGAAATACACTAACCACTTTTTTCATATTCATGTATCCCAGAGGTTTTTTAAATAAACACAACAGGATCAGTGTTCATAAACCTGTAGAGCTTATTTCTCACCCAAGAACAAACTCAAGAAGCTTCTGACTAAATACACTATAACACATGCCCCCAAAGATCAAAAATGCAATACTGGATATGTCGGGGATGTGATTAACGACTAGCATTTATTTAATAAACGCTTAATAGGTGGTAGACATTGTCTTAAACCTTTTACTTAGACTATTTATTTAATACAATAAATTATTATTATCTCCATTTTATTGATAAAGAAACCTAGGAATAGAGAGGTTAAGTAACTTCCCCTAAGTCACACTGTTAGTAAGTGGTAAAACAGAGATTTCAAAACCCGGCTGATTCCAGACGCCGTGCTTTTTTAACCACTAAGCCATACACATCTGTGTCCGGGGGCGGGGGGGGGGGCTAGTTTTTACATGTAAAAACTAAAAACTAAACTTCCTGCAGAGAAGCAGCCAAGAGGAATCCTACAATAAAACCACTAAGTACTCTGAGATAGATAAGCCCCCAAAGGCTGCAACTGCGGCCCCCAGAGCCTCAGAGGACCACGCGGCTTGACCAAAATCCTTTTCCCATCTCCCTCCCTTCACCCGCAGACACTCTTCCGGAAGAGAGACCCAACTGGGTGAGTAGTGGAGATGCCCAACAATCTTAGGGCCCTCGGGCTCTGACTCGGCGTCACGACTCCACTGTTGGAGGTTGCATGGGGGAGTTTCCAGAGCCAGGAAGCCTGAGCTGGGCTGCTCCGGAATTCGCGGTCACCGGGGTGGGGATGCAGACCGCGGGCAAAGGAGCCCACAGGTCCGAGAGGACGCCCGCCCACCCCCACCACAGGGTCCTCACCACTCAAAAAAAAAGCCTTGGAAGTTTCAACTCTTCACACCCCGAGTCCTCACACAGATACCGCCATTCCTCGCCGGTGACCGCCACAGCCAATTCAAAAAGCAAGCCGCTCTCTCTAAGAGCCATGCCGATTGGTGCGTGATGTCAGCCTCCGTCCCATAGGCTGGAGTCTCCAGACAGACGGTGATTGGCCGCTTCTCTCCACCCTCCTCCTCGCAGGCACCTATTGATTGGTTATGCGTGTGTTTCAAATAAGCTCAACGGCTCGGACGTCGGGACGTCAGGAGTTTGTAGAGAAGTGCCCGGATGTGGCCAGGAGGTGGCTGTGGTGGCTCCTAAGCTCCTTTGAGAGTAGCAGGTGTTTCTGTAACTACGGGTTATTTACTCAGTAAACACCCCATTTCCTGAGGAAAGTTTGGGTGTATTCTCCCCAATCCCCAACGTTTTTTTCTTTTAAATCGTCACCAAATTCTTTAGGCTTAAATCAGTGCCTCCACGGATGAATGTTTCCCCTCTGGTGACAATGAGCTGTAAGATTTTCCTGCCGGTATGCTTTCTACTTTCGGGATGTATTTAAAGTTGGGTTAAGGGATTTTGACTTTGGTGTTTGTATCGGCGGCGTGTGGCAGGGCTAGAACTCGGGTTCCCCGGGAGGACTTCAAATCAGTACCGCTTATTTAAATCCTGTGCTGTGTGCTCATGAAGCACTCAGCTGTGGTGTAGGGAATATCACGGGTGATTAGAATAAATTCTTAGTGTTTCTCCGATTTTTAAAAAATATAAACCTGCATTTGAACAAATTAAAAATATGCCATGAGATTCAAGAATCTCCTGGAACGAGAGAAAATTGCTTCCTCGCTGGCCCCTCCCCCCACCGTGAGAACTTTGACTTTAAAGTCTAGCCAAAACTTTACCAAGTTCTTCCTGTGATTAGTATTGCTATTATGAAAACAATTTTTTATCTTCTTCATTTTCTAAATATAATATTATATAACATAACACACTCTCTTAAGAAAAATATACCTGCACCGGTGGGTTTTGCATAGTTCCCGCCTGATTGCTGATTTAAATAAATGAAGAAAGGGGAATTCGTTGCCAGAACCCTAAATCTCAGTAAGAGGAGGAAAACTTGTACTTTGGAACAGAACACTTAAGAGCATCTCAAACATGTTATGGGGAATTTACAATTTTTCCTAATTTAGTGCAGTCCACAAAATGAGTTAAGCAATCTGGTAATTACAGGTTTTCCTGATTACCAATATTTACAGTCTGCCCTTCATTATAATGCATTAACCGTTAGGGCAGAAGAAAAGAAAAACAGTAATTGAAATTTTCCTTTTGAATGTGCTTGCGTACTTAAACTTGGGTGTGTCCAGCATACCAAAAATTCTCTTCACTGAAAATATATTAAGCTATTGTGGAAAGCAGTACTTCCTACTTCCTCTGTGCACTCCTGCCTGTTAAACAGGTGTTCCACCCAGATGTAATGATGGTATCACTGCACAAATTTTGGACTGGCCTAACAGAAGCTATACTTGAACCTTTTGAGGGATATGTGGCAGTTTGACTAGCAAATAAACAGGAAGTAAAGTCTTGTCCACTCTCTCAGGTCTCCATTTACTCAGCAAATATTTATTAATTCTAAGACAGCCATTGTGCTTGCTGGAGGTACAAAGATGAGTAAGGCATAGATATAAACCTCTCAGGAGTCCACAATCTGTTGAGGGAGATTAGCAGGTAAACAAATAATTACAATGCAAGGAAGAGAAGAATGGAAATAAACATATACTGATAATTTACTGAGCATTTTATCTTATTTTATCCTTAAAACAGCCCAGGAGTAGGCATCATTAGCCCTATTTTACAAATAAGGGAATTGCAGGAAAGGTTTAAGTAAATTACCCAGGTGACCTAGTAAATGTTATAACCTGCATTAGAAACCAGAGATAATAGATGACTGTAGATAAAGTCTCTTACAGATCTGTCTACAGGCTCAACAAAAGCAGTGTAGAGAAGTGTTTCAGACAATCCATGTGCATAAGGTGATTATTTGTCACCTAGCAGAGTGTTGGTGTCTAGTAAAGTAACACACGATCCTTAATCTTTAGGTTTTTGTGGTTTTAAAAAGCTAGCACTACAAAGACAAATATGGCACATTGTTCTTTAATAAACACAGTGGTCTTCACATGTAGATACCAAATAAATGTTTCTAGAATGAATGAGCTAGATCCAAGTATATCCATACTGATTGGGAGATTGGATGTTCTGGTTAACTTATTCATAAGTACTCATTCAATAACTGTTTAGCAGCTAGTTAGGCACTATGCTAGCACTGAGAATACAGCTGTGACAAGACAGACATGGACCCTGTCTTCATGGCACTTTTCTTCTTATGGAAGAGCTATTATTTGGATTGAAAATTTATTCTACACATAGGTTTTCACAGAATTTGAATACATATGAAACAATAATGAAAATAATATTCAGAAGCTGTTTCAAGTGCTATAGTGCTTCAGGATCAGCATTATGACAATTTTTTAAATACTGTATTTATAGAGCATAGGCAATTAAACTGAATGGCATTTAACCTTGAACTTTTTTGTTTTAAATAAATCCCTAATAATAGCTTGTTTAATTGCAGTTAGGCTCTCATAAAAGCTCAGTGTAAATGGAAAACAGTAAATGGTTCAGTATGGCTGGATCATAACATATATGAAGGGAAGAGTGGAAGACTCAACTAAACAAAGTGAGATTAGAAGGAGCCCAGGAGGTGCCCCAGTGTCACGATAAAGGGTTTAAACTTAATGCTGATAACACTGAAGATTAATTAAAAACTTTGAAGCAAGGAAGTTATATGGTCTATGTTATTTTTTAATAGTAGCAATCTGGCAACAGAATTTCACTTGAAATGGAAGGATGAAGGAGAAGAAAGACCAGTAAGAATGATGTTGAATTGGAACAGACATGAAATGATAGTTTGAACTAAGAGAAGGTAAGTGTGAGAGTTAAAGAATAGGAAAAATTAGTAGGACTGATTAAGTACAGAGGATAAAGGAAGAATTAAAAATATGTAAAAATATAATAATTTAAAATTATTTGCATCCATCTGAATGACTAGAAAAATAGCAGGATCATTAAAGAAATATAACAGTTCCCTAAATTTAGAAGAGTTTAGTTCCCTCTCTTCCTTCCTTTCCCAAGGCCTGCTTTTATTTTAGTTTATTTCAACATCCTTACTAATGAACCAGCTAATTAGATTCACAGTTCCTTGAATTCTTCAAATCCCAAACCCCCAACACAACAATGCATTCTGATGGTTATATCCTAAGTGCTTTACACTTGGAATTGCTTTAGCTCTGAAATATTAGCTTCAAATATTTCATTATAATCACAAAATTTTCTTCCCACCTCTTAATCCTTTTCACTCACTAATCAAGGTTTAGTCCTCAATTCCTTCTAACAATTACATCTCTCTTCCTAACCCATGATTGCTTACTTCAACTCCTCAAAGACCACCACTTTCAATGAACTTTCTTTCTCATTTTCTTTTGCTTAGATATTATTGTTCCCCCAAAATATTATTCTCAGGAAGCACTCTTTCCCTAGGTGAACTCATTTATTCTCAGGGATTTAAGTTAAAAAGCTAATGATTCCAAATCTCTCTTTCTTGCCACACCTTATTAAAACCCACTCTGTGTAGCCAGCTGTTTACCAAATGTCTCTACTTCTGTGACCCACAATCATATCAAGCTCTACATGTCCTAAAGTGAATTCATCATTTTCTCCCAACTATCCACCCCTTATCTCCTCTCTGTCATATTTCTCTCTTGACTGGTAGAATCCCTATTTACCCAGACTCCTGAGTTGAATCTCTCAAAGTCATCTTTGATTCATCCTATTTCTTCCCTCCTCTCTGTCTCCCTGCACCACCACCCCCAAATATCATTCTCCCAATTTTACTTAAAAAATATTTCTAGAATATGAATTTTCCCCTCCCAGGCCATTGCCTGAGTTTAGGTTTTCATTTTCTCTCATCCCAACTATGACAACAGCCTTCTAGTTCTTTCTGTAGTTAATCTCTCTCTCTACTCCCAGTCATTATTCATAGAATTATCTTCTTTTAGAAAAATTAATGTGACTATGTCTCTCCCTGCTAGAAAACCAAAATACATGGTTTCTTCACTGCTCACAGAATAAAATCCAAATTACTTAAAGCAGTAAAGAAGATTTTTCATAATAGGACTCTAACCCTATTTCCTGCCGTGCCCTCCCCTACCACATATGCACCCTGTGTTCAGCCATACTGAAATTCTCATCAGTCCAGAAATAGCAGGCCTTTTCATAAATCTCTATATTTGCATATCCTTTTCCATCTGCTCTGCCTCCCTTTTTCTGCATGAAAATTCCTGGGTTTTGTTTGTTTGTTTTTCTGTGTGTATTTATGGTTTTTTGTTTGTTTATTTGTTTTTCCCCCATGGCTGACCAGTACAGGGATTGAAAATTCCTTTTTTTTTATTCAAGACACCATTCAAACATCACATCAGTTAAGGCTTCTTTTTTTAAAAGATGACCAGTAAGGGGATCTTAACCCTTGACTTAGTGTTGTCAGCACCACACTCAGCCAGTAAGCCAACCAGCCATCCCTATATAGGATCCGAACCTGTGGCCTTGGTGTTAATCAGCACCGCACTCTCCCGAGTGAGCCACGAGCCGGCCCTCAGTTAAGCCTTCTTTGACTATCGCATGAAAGTTGACTGTTCCTTCTGTTGTGTATAAGCAAAATACTGTTTATTCCTTAATATGGCTCTTGCCACTTCATATTGTAAAGAAGTATTGGTTAACATGTCTGTCTCCTCTATTAAAATATGAGATACTCAAGGATAAGGAGCATAACCATATTCTTTTCATTTTTGTACCCTAGCACTTAGTGCATGTGCGTGCAATAAATATGAAAAAGAGGGAAGGAGGGAAGATAAACAGATTTTTCTGAGTTTTGATTTATGTTTTTATCTTTTTTCCTGTATTAGATGCTGGGATTTCTACATCTTTTTTTTTTTTTAGTTGTTGAATTAGTAGCCATGAATAGTACTTCTCTACTTGTTACTATTGCTTTATCAATTGGTTATAGACTTGAATTCAAAAAGTTACATAGTACATGCTTATAATTATGATACAAACTCCAGCTATTTGAGGGATGGAGGTGGGGGCAGAGCAATATTCTAAGAGTTTTATGATGTCAGAATAGGTCAGTAAGCTTATATTGACTTAGTTTTCTGGGATGCCTTGTTCCTACTTATTCACTTTGTTACCAAAAGCTAATGTTTTTTATATTCAGGCATACCTCACTTTAGTGAATTTTGCTTTGTTGTGCTTCACAGACACTGCATTTTTTACAAATTGAAGGTTTGTGACAGCCCTGCATTGAACAAGTCTTTTGGTGCCATTTTTCCAACGGCAAGTGCTAACTTTGTATTTCTCTGTCACATTTTTGTAATTCTCACAATATTTTAAAATTTTTTATTATTATATTTGTTATGGTGCTCTGTCATCAGTGATTTTTAACATTAGTATTGTAATTGTTCTGGGGTGCCATGAACCATGCCCATATAAGTTGATAAACCTAATAAATGTTGTATGTGTTCTGACTGCTCCACTGACCAGCCATTCCCTAGTCTCTCTCCCTCTCCTCAAGC
This sequence comes from Cynocephalus volans, assembly GCF_027409185.1. NCBI lineage: Eukaryota > Metazoa > Chordata > Mammalia > Dermoptera > Cynocephalidae > Cynocephalus > Cynocephalus volans. The sequence continues at coordinate 97,463,897 of NC_084460.1, read as the reverse complement.
CACTCTGTTCCCTGAGACACAAATATTGAAGATAGGCCAATTAATAACTCTAAAGTGGCCTCTAAGTGTTCAAGTAAAAGGAAGAGTGGTACATTTCTCACTTTAAATCAAAAGCTAGATAATTGAACAGTGTGGAAAGCATGTTGAAAGCCGAGTTAGGCCAAAAGCTAGGCCTCTTGCACCAAACAGCCAAGTTGTGAATGCAAAGGAAAAGTTCTTGAAGGAAAATTAAAAGTACTACTCAGTGAACTCACAATTAGAAAATGAAACAGCATTATTGCTGATACAGAGAAAGCTTTAATAGTCTGGAAAGAAGATCAAAACAGCCACGACATTCCCTTAAGCCAAAACCCAATCCAGATCAAGGCCCTAACTGTTTTTAATTTTATGAAGGCTGAGAGAGGTGAAGAGGCTGCAGGAAAAAGTTTAAAGCTAGCAGAGATTAGTTCATAAAGTTTATGAAAAGAAGCTGTCTCCCTACCATAAAAATGCAAGGCGAAGCAGCAAGTGCTGATGTAGAAGCTGCAGAAAGTTACTCCGAAGATCTAGCTAAGACCACGTAAGGTTACTACACTGAACAAGAGATCTTCATTGTAGATGAAACAGTCTTTTATTGGAAGGAGATACCATCTAGGACTTCCATAGCTAGAGAGAAGTCAATGCCTGGCTATAAAGCTTCAGTGGACAGGCTGACATTCTTAAGGGCTAATGCAGCTGGTGACTTCAAGTTGAAGCCAGTGCTCATTTACCATTGTGAAAATCCTAGTGCCTTAAAGAATTATGCTAAATCTACTCTGCCTGTACTCTGTAAATGGAACAATAATGCCTTGATGACAGCACATCTGTTTATAGCACGGTTTACTAAATTTTGGGGGGGAGGGGGTGGGGAGCTGGTACGGGGGTCCTCTGGACCTTGGTGTTATTAGCATCATGCCCTAACCAGCTTAGCTAAATGGCCAGCACCTGCTTTACTGAATATTTTAAGCCCACTGCTGAGACCTACTGCTCAGAAAAAAAAAGATTCTTTTCAAAACATTGCTACTCATTGACAATGCACCCAATTGACCTAGTCACCCAAGATCCCTGATGGAGGTGTAAAAGGAGATTAGTGTTGTTTTCATGCCTGCTTACACAGCCCATAGATCAAAGAGTGATTTTAATTTTTAAATATTCTTATTATTTAAGAAATACATTTCATAAGGCTATTGCTGCCATACATAGTGATCTCTCTGATGGATCTGGGAAAAATTAATTGAAAACCTTCTGGAAAGGATTCACCATTCTAGACACCATGAAGAACATTCATGCGTGATTCACAGTAGGAAGTCAAAACATCAACATTAATGGGAGTTTAGAAGAAGTTGATTCCAACCCTCATGGATGACTTAGAGGGGTTCAACAATTCAGTAGGGGAAGTAATGGCAGATGTGGTGGAAATACAAAGGGAACTAGAATTAGAAGTAGAGCCTGAAAATGTGACTGAATTGCTGCAATCTCATGATAAAACTTAAACACATGAGGAGTTGCTTCTTAAGGATGAGCAAAGAAAGTGGTTTCTTGACATGGAATATACTCCTGGTGAAGATGCTTGTGAACATTGTTCAAATAACAACAAAGGACTTAGAATATTACATAAACCTAGTTGATAAAGCAGCAGCAGGCTGCTTCAATTTTGAAAGAATTTCTCCTGTGGGTAAAATGCTATCAAACAGCATTGCCTGCTACAGAGAAATCTTTCATGATAGAAAGAGTAAATTTATGTGGAAACGTCATGATTTTGTTACTTTAAGAAATTGCCACAGCCACCCCAACATTCAGCAGCCACCACCCTGATCAGTCAGCAGCCATCAACATCGAGGCGAGACCCTCCATCAGCTAAAAGATTATGGCTTACTGAAAACTCAGATGATTGTTAGCATTTTTTAGTGATACTTTTTTTTTTTTTTTCCAGCAGCCGGCCAGTACAGGGATCCGAACTTGTGACTTTGGGGTCATAAGGATCAATACTTCTAAATTAATGTATGTACATAGTTTTTTAGACATAATGCTATTGCACACTTAATAGACTACAGTATAGTGTAAACATAACTTTTATATGCACAGGGAAACCAAAAAAATTATGCAACATGCTTTATTTGAATATATGCTTTATTGGGGTGGTTAGGAATGAAACCTGCAATATCTCCAAGGTAGGCATGCCTGTATAAATTGGAGTCAATTATCTGCATACTAAATATAGAGTGTGCTTTCTAACCCTGTGTTTCTTAAAAATATGTAATAACTGTTTGCCAGTGATCAGGGGGTGATATCCAAGGATTGTGGCTTAAAATAATAAAAGCTAATGCTTCTTTCTTAAACACCCATAGGTTAATTGCTGAAACCTGATTTCTTCCATGCTAGTTTCCCAGGAAGACTTATGCAAATTGCCTGGCAGTAACTACCAACACTGTTTACTTCTCCCTGTGCATACATGATCTCTGGAGTTTCCCACTTCTAGTCTCTCAGCCTGAACAGCTCTCCACTACTTATCCCTCTCCCTGGGCTCTTTCCCTTGCCATCAAATCCATCCACCTCCTCTTGCGGTGCAGCTACCAGATTGAGAAACTTTGGCCCACATGCTGTCATTTTCAAATGGGCCTCTTCCTCTTAGGCCATCATTGCTTTGCAGAGTTTTCACACCTTGGAATCCCAGAACACTGCTCTAAAGAGGCCTCCCCATGTCTGCTTGTCTATAGCTTTGGTATATGAAGCCAAATTCCCTAAGTTCCAGGCCTATTTCCTAGCCATGTGACCTCAAGCAAGTTATTTAACCTCTCTGCACCTTAGTTTGTCCTCCTGTAAAAGGGTGTGATAGTATTTACTTCACAGTAATGTTGTGAGGATTAAAAGAGTTAATACTGTATATGTAATTAAAACATATTTTGGCATATAGTAAACATTCAGTAGGTGTTAGCTATTAATATTACTACTACTTCTACTACTACTGTGGTCACTGCTACTGTTATTACTACTGTTATCTCAGCTGAGGCTTAAAATTGCCTAATGGAACTGATGGTTCTCTACCCTACCATGTCACCCCTGACCACAAAAGCAATGGTACCTATGCTGCTTCTCTCTTTGCTCCACCCTACCCCAGCCACAACCCCTCCCCGCAACACAGCAAGGCTGATACAGCCAAGACCTTTATTGCGTTGTTTTTTCCCCACCAGAGGGAACACAGTTCTTCCTTCTATACCACATCCAATTTCCTTCTTCTCTTTTAATTAAAACCTTGCTGTGTGTAAGCTGAGCTGTCTCCTCTTGACTGAAAGATGTGGCCCTCTTGCTGCTACCCTTGGCCAGGCTTCTGTCCCCTTCCAAGGCAGTTCTTAACCATGATTCCGTATGTTAGATGTTAGCCTCTTCCTCCAGGTCCCTTCCCTGGAAACATTACAGTTGTTGAATTCATATGTCAAGAGGACAGAAACTGTTTTAAGTTTGTATGGGATGTATTCATGTATATATACAGACATGTGCCACATAACAACATTTTGGTCAACATGGACCACATATACAACAGTAGTCAGAGCAATAGGCTATACCAAATAGCCTAAGTGAATAGTAGGCTATACTATCTAGGTTTATGTAAGTACACTCTATGATGCTCACACAATGGCAAAATCACCTAATGACACATTTCTCAAAACATATCCCCCTCATTAAGCATTACATGACTGTATATATAGTTTAATAACAATAACAAGTTCCTTGAAAGAATGAATCATCCACAACTCCTAAGATGCTGAATGAACGTGTTTTTGACACAAAGTACTAAAAAAATTAAATTCAGTTGAAGCACTTAGTATGTGCAACATATTTTCCCCAAACAATAAAATAATTTTTCATATGGAAGATAGAACTACTGAGGTTCTTCCTCTGGAAAATCAACTTCCCTCATCTCCATTGCTGAACTGGGTTACGCTCTGGACCATCCTTCCTGACTCTCATCTCACACTTGTTCCTCTTCCAGTTTATTCCTTCCTCTTTATCCATATTTCTTTTTCTTCCTTCCCTCTCCCCTTTATCTTCATCTTCTTTTTTTCTCATCTGTACATCTTCAGGGCAGCAGAGAATAGGGAGTTTAAGAAAGTTAGTTTTGGGTATGGAATGTCTTTCTCCACCCTATACCCACCCTTGTTCACAAATGTGCACACTGCCTATGCAATCATTCTTCAAATCAGAGTGAACAAAATTTCTCATATCTTTATAATTTGTTCTAATCTACTACTGAATACTGGTATATTTGAAAGATTAATTTTCCTACCAAGATAATCTGGGCAACATTTATTGTGGTGGAATTTGTTTTTATTATCTAAAACAAATATATTTTGTTATGACAAAATATATTACAATTTCTAGGTTATATTTTGATATGTGAAGTGTTATATCATCAAGCAGTAACATTATTTTGTAATATATTTAAAACTTTCATCATAGGATTAAATGTTTTACTGCAACAAAATGTTAACTTCATAATGTCATGATCTATGTGACATGAGATCTATTAATTACTTTTCTCCTTTTATATTGCCATTCTTACCCCCCAAAGCATTTATAAAGTACAAAGCTATATATAATGCCACACTAGGTACTGTCACAAAAATTCAGTCCCTCCAAGAATTTATCATTTAAGATTTTTATTTCCAGAGTTTTAAATAACCATAGAATTTCTATCCTTTTTTGGAATTAGTAACATTTTTTAATTAAAATGTTGGTTATAATACAGCATCTGCTAACCTGTCATCCGTGCCTGTAAAACCAGCTTTAGAAATTATAGTCACTGTGAGCCAGAAGAAGCTATTTTGCACACCTCAGTAGTCAGTAATTAGTATACGAATCGTTGCTTTATTCATATGAATCGTTAGGCTATAAATCACTTGACACAGATTTGCAAGACTGTACAAATTTAACACTTAAAGTTTCACTTAGAAAAATAGAATTAGCTTTCCTTGATGGAGCAAGAGGTTTCCAAATATGATGAGGCCATTATTTTAAATTATGTAATTTGACTAGTAAAATTTTAGATGTGGAAAAAAATCTCAGTTCATTAGTCTCATTTATCTTACTGATGAATTTTACCAAGGCCAGCAACATGGAGGTTACATTCCTTTACCAAGGTCAGGTAACTAGTTTGTGTAAAAACCAAGATGTTTTGTTTTCATTAAATAAAATATAAATATAAAATACAAATATCTTTTTATTACAGATATTTATATGTCATATTATACATATGAAAGTACTAATATCTTTATTCATAATGTGTATATGTTTTACCTTTGAAAGAATTAAGGTGCTTTCAGTTCTATAAGAGCCTTATTGGTTTTGGTCACCAAGGTATCTCCAGCACCTAGCAACAGTTCCCTGCACATAGTATGTTCTCAAAATTTGTCGAAAGGATAGCATTATGATTGATCTCCAAGAATCCATATTCCCTTAATCTAATTTATTCTCCAGACTTCATTCAGAATAACATTATGCAAATCCAAACTGATTATGTCACCACCTCCTTAAAACACTCAAATATACTCGGTCCGCATGGTCTAAACTCTACCTGCTTCTCCAGCTTCATCTTACGTCATGTTCATTTTCTTTCTCTTGAAGTCGAATTATACCTTGCCTTCCTACTCAGGTTTTTGCACCTGCTCCTCTCTCCACCTATCTCTAATGCTCATTCCTTTAACTTAGAATAGGAAACTTCTCACGTTTTATGGCTTACTCACGGACAATTCTTTGAAAGGTTTTTTCTAACTATCCCCATTATCAGAAGCTCCATTATACAGCCCCCAGTACCATCTCTTTTGTGGTACTCAATGTAATTGTTGAATTAATGTTTGTCTCTTCTACTATCTAAGCTACTTGAAAATAGGTACAATGTCTTTTTGTTCACCATTTTGCCCACAGTGCCTGACACATAGAAGGCACTCAAATATTTGTTAAAATAGGAAATAGATTAATGAATGAATGAACTTATTTTTATTATAATATCAGTGGTACTTTTCCCAAAGATACTAAAGAAAGTCTCTATTATTTTTACTTTAATCTATGATTTATGATAATTTTTCTGTTGTTTCTTACTGTATATAATGGATTAGGTGGCATATTTCCAAAATTAACAATTTACATCAAGGATGAAATAATTTACATTTTTATTTGATGTTTGAGTAAACTACCCAAGAATTGAATGATTTCTGTACTATGGCCAGCCCAGCTATGAGTGGAAGAAAGTTAATACAAGTGGTACTAAACTGATTCTGTTCAGACTAGCCAGCATTTATAAACATAGGCAATTATCCATATAGTTTTCTGGGCTGGCTGGTTAGCTCAGTTGGTTAGAGTGCAGTGTTATAACACCAAGGTCAAAATCCCCATACCAGCCAGCCTCAAAAAAATAAAAAAGTTAATTTTCTTATAACCTATGCTTTCATATATTATACACAGACCCCTGTAAATTGCCTCTTCCACACCATCATCAACTGACTTGCAGTCATCTGAGGTATCCCAAAGTGATACTGTCTGCTAGTTTAATTTTGATGGTAATTCCATCTTTGTAGAATGATATTTGCTATGACAACAATTTGAATATCTTGACTATACTTAGCAATATTATTGTTGCAGTTCAAGTAAATGGAAAATGGAATTGCTAATGCAGTTGAAATAAAAATGGAACCCGGGTCATCAAAAAATAGTAGATATTTGACCTCAATTGTATGCCCGTTTGACATAAGCAGGTTAACTTTGGGTTTAATAATGAAGGAAAAGTTACATTTAAGAAATAATGGAAATACATTAGGAATGACTTAAAAAGATGAGAAATAGTGTTGCAACTGATATGCAGTTGTACAACACAACTATGTATAAATCCTATTCATAGAAAAATATTAACTGTAAAGTAATATACAAATAGCATTTGGGGAGATTTTTTCTTCCTCTCTTTTCCTTTTTTTTTTCTTTTTCCGTTCTTTTCCAATTTTCTATTATGAGCATATTTAATGTACGATTGTTCTCTTCCTGACTGTTGGACTTCTAACCCTTCTTTCCTAATAATATAGCCTTATTTCCCTTTTGAGGAACCCTCATTTAGTATGATTTTAGTGAGAGGTAATGCCTGTCTCTTACCACAGATCTGAATAGAGCCCCATTCTTTTCCCATAACTGAAGCTCAGCCAATCAGATGTTCCCTCAGAGAACTTTCAATTTTTAGTATGTGCTAAAGATATGGAAAAAGTTAAAAGTTATATGTATTGCAATAGCAGCAACAGTGTGCAGACCAGATTCTTTGGGTCCAATAATCTTTGGTAACGTTTCTACTGCCTAGGCCTCTGGAGCTCTCTAGATCCTGCCCATTTCCCAGGGCTGATCTTTATACTGATTCTGTTAATTTGCAAAATAAATTAGTTTTTTTTTTTTCCTTCTTCAAAGTAGTTAGAATTGTTTTCTATTGCTTGTGATCAAGAATACACAAGGCATTTCACTGGTCCTACCTTCAAAATATGTCCAGAATCAGACCAGTTTGTATCCTCTCTACCATCCAATTCTAAGTTACCATCATCTTTCACCTGAATTATTGCAATAACCTACTAACTCATCTCCTGAATTTTATCCTTAACAGTCAATCCTTAATAAAGCAACGAGAGTATTCCTGTTAAAACATAAGTCAGATTATGTTGCTCTGCTCAAAACCCTTTAATGGCTTTCCATTTCTTCCATACTGAAGCCAATTTCTCAGAGTATTCTTTATGGTCCCACACAGTTTTCACTAACTTCATCACCTATTCCTCTCCCCTTCATACCTTTACATACTTCTAGCCACTCTGGCCTCTTTGCTGCTCCTCAAACATGTAGGCGCACTCCTAACTCAAGCTGGTTTATCTGCTTTTATGTTCTTCCCTAATGAATGCATGACTTGCTCCCTCTTCTCTTTCATGTCTTTGCTTAAATGCACCTTCTCAGTCTAGGTGGCTACCTCACCCAAAGCAGTCCTGGTCCCCTTTACCCTGCTCTTTTTATTTCATAGCCATTATCACCTGTAAGCATATTATATATTTATTTTTATGTTCATTATTTATTGTCTGACTTTCTGCACTAGAATGTGAGCTCCATAGAGTCAGGGAGTTTTGACTGTTTTGTATAATAATGTTTTCCAGTGATAAGAGCAGTATCTGTCACATAGTAGGTACTCAAATTTTTCTGGAAAGAAAAAATAAATGAAAGAGAAAAGGAAGAAAGGAAAAAAGGAAAGAAGAAAGGATGAAGGATTTTATTTTTATTTATTTATTTATTTATTTTTAAAAGATGACCGATAAGGGGATCTTAACCCTTGACTTGATGTTGTCAGCACCACACTCACTCAAGTGAGCTAACCGGCCATCCCTATATGGGATCCGAACCCATGGCCTTGGTGTTATCAGTACCCCACTCTCCCGAGTGAGCCACGGGCCAGCCAGGAATAAAGGATTTTAAAACTTTATGAATATTACCTACATATTAAAATGAAAATTTAGTCTATAGTTTATCCATTGTTTTCCAGGTTTTCAAATATTTCTTCAAATGAAATATCACAATGAACTACAATAAATAAAACAGATAAAAGGCAAGCTAGATTATAGTATGGGAAGAGAAGTTCTTATTTGCCTCCATAGAATCCCTGCAAAAATTTAAGCTCTTCCAAAACACAGATTTGAAAACCACTGACCTAACCAAAATTCTTAATTTATAGAATAAGAAGCTGAAATTTACTCCTAATAAAGATTCACACCCATCTATAAAGTGATCTTGCAAAAAAAAAAAAAAAAGTTGCTTATTTGAATTTGAATCTAATTAATCTCTAGATCTATGGTTTTGTAGGAAATACAGAGAACAGAGAAACATGATAAATTACACCACAGGGGTACAATCAGCAAGATTAGACTTGTAGGAGACTTCACAAGACAGCCTGTTTTTTTCAGCAATTAAATTGTGAGGGGCAAATGAGCAATAAAGAAATAGACAATAAAAATTTTTTAAAATAGTCACTAGATTAGACTTAAGAGACATATAACCAATCACAATGTATGAATTTTATGTGAATCATGATTCAGATTTTTTTTTAATTATTAGAATAGGATTTTTCCCTCTGCTATAGCTGAGAAAACCACCAAATGATGAATTTTCTCAGAAATAAGAACTATAAATTTTAGGGAAAGTGCAAAAGACAACTACCTGAACGCTTTGAACAGTGAACCACTCAGACTCAGCAAAGGAGTAAAAACTTGGAAGAATGGAATAAGTTTTACATTTTTATGGCTTTTAGAGTAAGGAAAATCAATTGGTGTCATGCAAAGGCTAAAAGTCAAAGAGAAAATCCACAATCTTTTTGGCATAAAGACCAGAGGAAAGAGTTTAGGACAACCACACCTGCTGAAAATTTAGGGGGAGTCCTATAGAGAGCCTGATAGGAGTGCTCCCATTTTTTTTTTTTTTTTTTTAGTTCATATCTTTTATTAACTCATACACAATTACTTGTCTTCTGGTTTGCTGAAACAATAAGTCAGAAAACATTTGCCACAATAATATCTGTCTAAGTCACCAGTCATAAAAACTACAGCACCACATTCATCTGAAGGGCACTCCCAGTGAAGGCAACTAATTTTGTCATTTTTATCCACATTATAGAATTTTAGGACAGCCAGCTAAACCTTCTTTTCCTTATACTTACTCTTCTTGGGAGTGGGGTAAGCCTTCTTCCTTTTCATAGCACCACCATGAAGTAACACAAGATGAGGAGGGGACTCCTTTGGAGTGCTATAGTCAGACAAAATATGTACATTTTCCAGTTGTTTGCCAGCAAAGATTACTCTTTGCTGATCAGGAGGAATTCCTTCCTTATCCTGGATCTTGGCCTTTACATTTTCTGTTGTACCTGAGGGTTCAGCTTCTAGAGTCATGGTCTTCCTCATAAGGGTTTTTATGAAAATCTGCATCTTGGTGGTGGTTCCACCACAGATGACAGATTGGAAAGGAACAAATTCTGTATATAAACTGATCCCAAATTCTGCATATAAACTGATCCCACCTCTAGTTGAGTCATTAACCATGCAAAAGGAGAATTGCAAAAAGGAAAAAAAGAAAAAACAGAACTGAGATTTGAGCTGCTGCCCAAGAGACAGAGTTTGTAGTTTGAATTTAAACAAATTAATTGCCTTATAATATGAAAATACTAACAATTCTTTTGTGTAATAAAACAGAAATTAAGAATCTCTAGGACATAACATTACATCCAGTATGCAATCCAAAAAAGAAAGGGTGACATATTCCTAGAGAAGATACTACCAACGGAGGCTAATTCTGAGATGGCCCAAATGTTTAAATTAGTGTTCAAGGTCTATAAAGCAGTTATTATAACTGTGCTTAATGAGGTAAAGGAAAATATGGTTGTAATAAATGAAAACAGAAAATCTCAGCAGAGAAGTAGTATAAAAAAAGAATCAAATGGAGTACAAAAAGCAAGAACTGTAAAAGAAAAAATTTAATAATCATATTTCATCAAAATTAAAAACTTCTCTTTAAAATATGCTAAGGAACATTAACAGTTAATAAAATGAAAAGACAAGCCACAGACTGGAAAAAAAAATTTTCAAAATACATACTTGATTAAGGATTCATATTAAAAATATTTAAAGAACTCTCAAACTTAGCAATAATAAACAAGCAATTGATTTTTTACAACATGGGCAAAAACAAATTTGACAGATATTCTACCAATGAAGAAGTACAAATGGCAAATATGCACATTTGATGCTTGATATCATTATTCTTCAGGAAAATGTAAATTAAAACCACATTCACATACTATTGCACACCAGTTAGAATGGCTATAATTTTAAAAATTGTCAGTACCAAATTCTGGTTATGATGTGGACCAACAGGACAGCTACTCCTACATTGCTAGTGTAAATGCAAAAGTTTGTAGCCACTTTGGAAGATAATTTGGCAGCCTCTTACAACGTTAAACATACAATTGCCATAAGATCCAGAAGTCCCCTTCCTAGGCGTGAGAATCTTTGAAGAAGAAACTTTATTCATAATTTCTAAAAATTGGAAAGAACCCAAATGTGTATCACTAGTGAATGGATAAACAAATAGTGGTACCATGGAATACTACTTGGCAATTTACACACGACGAGATGGATGACGCTCAAGGATTATGTCAAGTGAAAGAAGCCAGAAACAAAAAGCCACATGTCATATGATCTAATTCATACAGCATTCTGGAGCTGCAGCAGCTGCAGAGGTGACGGGAGACCTGTGTGGCACCAGGGCTCATTCTTAGGCCCAGGAGGGAAGCACCCACAGCCGCTGCAGCTACTGAGGTGAGTTTAGACCCATGTAGCATGGGGCTCAGTCTTAGGACTGGGAAGGAAGCACCCATAGGCCCAGCAGGTGTGGAGGTGAGCTGAGACCCTTGTGGTACTGGGGACTTAGTCTGTGCCCACAGATTCTGGAACAGGAGCCAAGGTGGTATAATATAGCCACTGCCACACCTACTGTCACTGCTAGTACAGTTCACCACCACAGTAGCATCCAGAGCCACTCTACAGGCAACCTGCTGCTCACTCAACTACATTGGTATAAGAAGAGTCACCAGTGGAGCCTGCAAATAGAAGAAGAAATATTTATCCTCATAGCCAACCCCAGGGTAATAGAAGAAGCAAGTCCTCTACCAGATGACCAAACATCAACAAAAAAATACTAGAATTACAAACAAACAAGAAGATATGACACCACCAAGGGAATACAGTAGTGCTCAAATTCCAGACCCCATAGAACAGGGAATCCTTGAAATGTCTGAAAAGGAATTCTGAGCAATGATCTTAAGAAAACTCAAAGAAATAAAAGAAGACTCAATTAGAGAGCACAATGAAACAAAAAGAATATCCAGAATTTGAAGGAGGAAATTTGCAAAGAGATTAATACCTTTAAAAAGAGTGTAGCAGAATTCCTAGAGATGAAAGATTCACTCAGTGAAGTAAGAAACAGAGCTTGAGCAGCAGGCTAGAGTAAGCAGAAGAAAGAATTTCAGATCTTGAAAATGGTCTTTTTGAAATAACCCAGGCAGACAAAAAAAAAAAAGGAAAAACAAATTTAAAATAATGAAGAAAATCTAAGAGAGAGAGCATAGACAACCTCAAGTGCTCTAACATCCAAATTCTAGGCATTCCAGAAGGGGAGGAGAAAGGAAAAGATATTGAAAACCTATTCAAGGAAGTAATAACAGAAAACTTCCCAGGTGTAGGGAGAGAGGCAGACCTTCAGATCCAGGAGGTCAAAGGTCTCCAAACAAATTCGTCCAAAAAGATACCCTCCAAGACACATTATAGTCAAATTTTCAAAGCTCAAAGACAAAGAATTCTAAAAGCAGGAAGAGAAAAACACCAAGTCACCTATAAGACAATCCCCATCAGACTAACAGCAGACTTCTCAACTGAAACTCTACAGGCCAGAAGAAAGTTGAATGATATATTCAAAACACTAAAAGAAAAAAATTGCCAGCCAAGAATTCTTTACCCAGCAAGGCTCTCCTTCAGAAATGAGGGAGAAATAGTGTATTTCTCATACAAACAAAAATTGTGGGAGTTCATGACAACATGACCAGCCCTGCAAGAAGTTCTAAAGGGAGTCCTTCATCTGGAATCTGAATAATGATGATCACTTCCATGAATACACAAGAAAGAGCAAAACTCACCATTAAAACAAAAATGTCAGTAAGAAAGAGAAAGAAGCTAAAGCATGCCACCTCAAGTTTCCAGATAACATTGAAGAAGAGGAATAAAAGGGTACATAATGATCAAAAGATATTTAAAACACCTAAACAAAAAGCAATTAAATGACAGGAATTAAACAATACCTGTCAATAACTACCCTAAATGTGAATGGATTAAACTCCCCATTCAAAAGACAGACTGATTGATTGGATTAAAAAGCTAGACCCAAGTATATGCTGTCTTCAAGAGACCCATCTCACCTGTAGAGACATACACGACTAAAAGTGAAGGGATGGAAAAAGATGTACCATGCAAATGGAAACCAAAAACAAGTAGAAGTATATATTCTTATATCAGATAAAATAGACTTTAAACCAAAAAACACAAAAAGAGACAAAGACCACCATATATCATAAAAGAATCTGTCCAGCTAGAAGGCATAACAATCATAAATATGTATGCAACCAGATATATAAAGCAAACACTCTTAGACCTAAAGAATGAAATGGGCCCTAATACATTAATAGTGGGTGACCTGAACACCCCTCTCTCAGTACGGGACAGATCTTCCAGGCAATGAATCAACAAAGAGACACAAGATTTAAACTGCACCTTAGACCAACTGGGCCTGGCAGATATATATAGAACATTTCATGCAACAACTAAAGAATATACTTTCTTCTCATCAGCACATGCAACATTCTCCAGGATAGACCACATATTAGGTCACAAATCTAGTCTCAGCAAATTTTTAAAAAATGAAATCATTCCAAGTATCTTTTCAGAACACAATGGACTAAAACTGGAAATTAATAACAAGCAAAACTCTAGAAACTATATAAATATATGGAAACTAACAATAGCCTCTTGAATGACCCATGGGTCCAAGAAGAAATTAAACAGGAAGTCAAAAAATTTCTTGAAACTAATGAAAATAAAGACACATCATACCAAAACCTGTGGGATACTGCAAAAGCAGTACTAAGAGGGAAATTTATTGCAATAAATGCTTACATCAAAAGAATGGAAAGACTTCAAATAAATGACCTAACACTACACCTCAAAGAACTAGAAAAACAACAATCCAATCCCAAAGATTGTAGATGGAAAGAAATTACTAAGATGAGAGCAGAACTAAATGAAATAGAGACCCAAAAACAATAGAAAAGATCAACGAAACAAAAAGTTGGTTTTTCGAGAAGATAAATAAAATAGACAAACCATTAGTTAGGTTAACAAAAAAAAGTAGAGAGAAGACCCAAATAAAGAAAATCAGAAATGAAAAGGGAGCCATTACAACTGATACCACAGAAATATGAAGAATCATTAGAGACTATTATAAATATCTGTATGACAGCAAATATGAAAAGCTGGAAGATATGGATAAGTTTCTGGACACATTCAAACTACCCAGACTGAATCAAGAAGAGATATATGGCATTCTGAAAAAGCAAAACTATAGGGACAAATAGGAGATCAGAGGCTGAGGGGAAGGAGAAGGGATTTACCACAGAATGGCAGAAGAGAACATTTTGGGATGATAAGAGTACTCATATCTTGACTGTGGTAGTACTTATACAAATGTATACCTTTGTCAAACTCATTAATTTTACTGTATGTAAATAATACCTCAATGAACATAACTTAAAAACACACAAAAAATGGAAATTCTAGAACCAAAAAATATAATAGTAGAAATACATAATTAACTGGAGAGGCTTAACGGTGAATGGAGGAGAGAGAACACAATCAGTCAACTTAAAAATAGAATAGAAATTATCCAATCTTAAGAACAGAGAAAATTTCTGGATAAAAATGAAGAGAGCTTCAGGGACCTGTGGGACAATATCACATGTAATTGGAGTCCCAGAAGGAGAGAGAGAAATGGACAAAAAATATTTTAAGAAACAATGTCCAAAATTTTTTCAAATTTGGCAACAGATATAGTTTTGCCAGGAGCAAAAGCATCTGCTTCCAGAAGCTTAGCAAATCCCAATCAGGAAAAATACTAAGAAAGTCTTGCATATCATAGTAAAATTCCTGAAAACCAAAGATAAAGGCAAAATCATCAATGTACCCATGGAAAAATGACACACTACAAGTAGGAGAACAATATGCAAAACCATTGACTTCACATCAGAAACTATAGAAACCAGAAGACAGTGACACAACATCTTTCAAGAGTTGAAAGAAAAAGTATTAATCCAAATTCTATATCAGTGAAAATATATTTTCAGAATGAAGGCAAAATAAAGACATTTTCAGGTAAAAGAAAACTAAGAATTAATTGCTGGCCCATTTTCACTACAAGAAATGTTAAAGAAAGTTTTTCAGGTTGATGTGAAATGATTCCAAGTAGAAATTTTAATCCTCATGAAAGAATGAAAAACTTCAGAAATAGTAAATAACCGGGTAAATCTAACAGATGATTTTCCTATTTATTTCTTTAAAACACATTAACTTCTTAAAGCAAAAATTATGGCATTTTTGTGGTTTATAATGTAAAGTACATATAATACATGATAACTAGAGCAAAAAAAATGGCTGAGGTAGCAAATGAACTCATATGGTTGCAAACTTTATACATGTTATGTGAAATAGGATATGAAAAGTTAAGGATGTATACCATAATCCCTAGAGAAAACATTATATTAATTACTCAAAGAGGCATAAATAAAAATGCAAAGAGGCAAAGAAAAAGTAAAATTCTAAAAATATTTAAATAAATGAGACAGCAGGAGAGGGTAAAGAGAACAAAAAACTGACAGACAATCCCAAAAAACACAAATAATAAAATGGTGCATCTAAATAAAATGTATCAATAGTTACATTAAGTAGAAATGGATTAAACACTCTGCTTAAAAGGATGAGATTGTCAGAAAGGATTAAAAAGAGCAGGACCCAGCTATAGACTGTCTATATGAAACATACTTTGAATAAGAACACTCAGGTAAGTTGGAAGAAAGTGGATAGAAGAAAATATACCATGTGTATTTATTATTCATTGGTGAGTAACAGCTACTCCCAAAACCTTGTCATTGAAAACAACTGGTTGAGGGGGCCAGCCCATAGCTCACTTGGGAGAGCATGGTGCTGACAACACCAAGTCAAGGGTTAAGATCCCCTTACTGGTCATCTTTTTTAAAAAAAAAGAAAGAAAGAAAACAACTGGTGACTGGTTAGCTCACTTGGGAGATGATGGTGCTGATAACACCAAGGTCAAGGATTCAGATCCCCTTATCAGCCAGACACCAAAAACAAATATAAAAGACAAAAATTATTTTAAAAAATAAAATCAACATTTATTATTTCGCAGTTTCAGAGGGATAGGACTCTGGGCACAGCTTAGCTGAATCCTCCAGTACAGTGTCTTTCAAAAGGCTGCAATCAAGGTGTTGACCCAGAGTCTCTCCCAAGACTATAATCAAGGTGTGGGCCAGGCTCGCAATCATCTCAAGATTCAATTGGGCATTCCAAGCTCACTGCTTTCAAACTCAGTGTTTGTGGGCAGAATTCAGTTCCTTACAGACAGACTGAAGTCCTCAGTTTCTCACTGCCCTCACTTCCTTTCTCATGAGCGTCTTTATAGGACAGTTTACAACATGGCAGCTGACTTCATCCGATTAAGTAAGAGAATGCCAGAAAGATGCAAGATACAGTCTTTTGTAACCTAACCTCAGAAGTGACATGCCATCACTTTTATTAAACTCATTAGGAGCAACTCACTTGGTCCAGCCTACCCAAGGGGTGGGGCTTCCACAAGCGCATGAATATTAGTAGGGTGGAAATTGAGAACCATTCCAGAAACACCTACCATAACGTGCAAACAGTAAACATAAGAAAGCTAGAATGCTATATTTATGTCATATAAAATGGACTTCAAGATAAAGATTATTACCAGAGAATAAAAAAGAATGTTTCCAATTTTATAATATTAATTCATTAGGAAGACAATATCCTAAACACTATATGACTAATACCAACACTTCAAAATACATGAAAGCTAAAATTAACAGCATTAAATGGAGAAATAGAAAATTCTGCATTCATAGTTGAAGATTTTAATACTTGTACTTCATCAGTTGATAGAAAAGCTAAACTCAATAGTGAGAAAGAGAATCTGAACAAACTATTAATCACCACGCCCAAAAATGGCAGAACACATATTTTTTTCAGGAGCATATGGCATGTGTATCAAGGGTAAACCACACTCTGGGCTATGAAATATGTCTCAATAAATTTTTAAAAGCTGAAATCATACAGAGCATAATGTTTGACTACATTGAAACTAAATTAGAAATTAATAACAGATAGGTAAGAAATCCCCAAATATTAAGAAATTGAACAATACATTTATAAAAAGCTACAGGTAAAAGGAGAAATTACAAAGAAACTAGAAAACATTTCTAATTAAATAATAATGAAAATAAATCATACCAAAATTGTGCGGTACAACTGTATTAGTCCGTTTTGTGTTGCTATTACAGAAATACCTGAGACTGGGTAATTTATAAGGAAAAGAGGTTTATTTGGCTTATGATTCTGGGACAGCTGCATCTGGTATGGGCCTCAGGCTTCTTCTCATGGCAGAAAGTGGCAGGCAGCCTGTGGGCACAAGCAGATCACATGGCGAGAGGAAGCAAGAGAGAGAAAGGAGATGCCAGGGTCTTTTTAAACAACCAGCTCTCATGGGAACTAATAGAGTGAGAACTCATTCATTAATCCCCCACCTAGGGAGAGCATTTATCCATTCATGAGGGATCTGCCCCCATGGCTCAAACAGCTTCCAGAACTGCCACATTGGGGATCAGATTTCCGCATGAGTTTTGGGTGGAGAACACATCCAAACTCTAGCAACAACTAAAGCAGTACTTAGAGGAAAATTTGTAGCTTTAAGTGCATATATATATATATATATATATATATATTTTTTTTTTTTTTAAAGCCTACAGTTTTCTTAAGGTCTACCTTAAGAAGATAGAAGAAAATTGCAAAGAAAACCAATAATAAACAGAAGTCAAGGGTGGAAATATCAAGGAAACAGAAAAGAGACAAACAATAAATTTAGAAAACCAAAAGTTGGCCTTTGGAAAGATCAGCAAAATTTATAATCCCCCAGTTAGATTGGTCAAGGAAAAAGAACACAAATAATATTAGGAGTAAAAGTGGGGTTATCACAACAGATTCTACAAACATTAAAAAGATAAGAGAATATTATGAACTTTACACCAAAAAATTGGCACTTTAGATAAAATGAACACTCTTTGAAAAGTATAACTTTACCAAAATTTTCACAAAATTAAACAGACAAACTAAATAACCATGTTTTTAAAATTAAGTAATTATCAAGAAATCTTCACACAAACAAAACTGCAGGGTTTCACAAGGAATTCTATCAGATATTTAAGATTTCACACCATTTTTATACAAACTTATTCATAGAAAAAGAGGAGGGACCATTTGTTTTATGAGCTTAACAATACACTAATACAAAATCCTGAGGGGAAGAAAAACTACTGAGACAGAGTGACTGAGAGAGAGACATCCCTCTTGAACGCAGAGAAACATAAAATTTAACAAAATATTTGCAGATTAAATTCAGCAATATGTAAAAACTATCATCCATTATACCGTTATAATCAAATAGGGTTTATTCAATCAATGCAACACCTTTTATTAAAAGAATACGTAAAAAGGGCTAGCTGGTTAGCTAATTTTGGAGAGCATGGTGCTGGAAACTCCAAGGTAAATGACTCAGATCCCCACACCAGCCAGCTGCCAAAAATCAAAAAGAATAAGTAAAAAGACTTTGTGATTACTGCAATAGATGTTTATATAAAACTGATGTAATAAAAATAAACACCCTATGCAGACAGTAAATAATCAGTGGTCGTAAGGGGTTAGGAGAGAAGGAGGGATGAATGGACAGAGCACAGAGGATTTTTAGGGCAGTGAAACAATTCTGTATGATCCTATTATGGTGCATTCATGTCCTTGTAAGTTTATCCAGACCCATAAATTGTACAACAACAACAATGAATTTCAAAGTAAACTATGGACTTTAGATGATAATGATGACAGTGTGGGTTCAATTGTAACAAATGTACCACTCTGTTGGGGAATGTTGCTAACAGAGGAGCTTACGCATGTGTGGGGGCAGGAGGTATATGGAAAATCTCTGTACCTTCTGCTCAAGATTTCTGTGAACCTAAAACTGCTCTAAAAAATAACTATTTAAAAAAAGTAAACACTCATTTATGATTTAAAAAAAAACTTAGCAAACTAGGAATAAAAGGAACTTTCCCAATCTCTATAAAATATCTGCTGCTGAGATCTCATTTAATAGTGAAATCATTCTGAGTAGTGTGATGAAATCTCACATTGTGCCACTCCGTCCAGTTGAAGACAAGAGTCATCCCTTTTTTTTAGTATATCCATGCTGTATCCATGCTGTGACTTAGTCATTTAGTAGCCCCCTCTATTTACAGATCTACTGTCACAGTGATTATGTTCGAGTAATCTTTATTTTAATTAGTAATGGCCCCAAATTGCAAGAGTAGTAATGCTGGCAATTCAGATATGCTAAACAGAAGCCATAAAGTGCTTCCTTTTACTAAAAAGGTGAAAGTTCTCAAAAATAAAAGAAAAAATATGTATGCTGAGGTTGCTAAGATCTACAATAAGAACAAATCTTCTATCCATAAAATTGTGAAGAAGGAAAAAGAAATTCATGCTAGTTTTGCTGTAGCACCTCAAACTGCAAAAGTTACAGCCACAGCGCATATTTACAAAAAACCATGGTATATATAGGATTCAGTACTATCCGCGGTTTCAGGGATCTACTAGGAATCTTGAAATGTATCTCCTGCTTAAGAAAGGAGACTACTACTGTGTTGTTAAAATATCAATTCTTCACAAATTGGTTGATAGAATAAATGCAATCTCAATCAGGAATCCAATAGACTTTTTTGTACAAACTGACAAGATGCTTTTAAAATTTATTGAAAAGCAAAGACCAAGTAATAGCCCAAGTCATCTTGAAATTAAACACAGCTAGAGAACTACCTGACTTCAGGACTTAATATAAAACTGTAGTAATCAAGATATTGTGGAGTAGCATAAGCATCTGCAAATGGATAAATGAAATAGAATAGTCCAGAAATTGACACCATACACACACTTATACAGCCTTCTCACTTAAAGGCACCAAAGCAATCCAACATGGAAAGGAAGGACTTTTCAACAAATGGTATGAGAAAAACTAGATAGCCATATAGAATGAATCTCAACCCTTGTCTCAGCATACATAAAAGTTAATTTGAGGTGGATCATAGATCTAAACATAAAAGCAAAATCTTAAAGCTCTGAGAAGAAAAAAAAGGATAATATCTCCATGGCAAGAGAAGTTACAGAAAGCAATAACCATTAAAAAAAAAACCTGATAAATTAGGCTTATTATAATTTAAAACAAAGAAACCATTAAGAAAATGAATTAGGCAGTCCATAGACTTTGAGAAAATATTTACAAAACATATCAGGCAAAGACTGGTATTCAGGATAGGATATATATAGATAAACACATATCTTGGATACACACGGATACATGCATACACATGAGAGCACTTCAAAAAGTTGGTGAAAAAATAGAATTAAAATATAATATGAATCTTAACCATGAAGTTTTTGAAGTAGCCTTGTATCTCCTACTATATCCAGGAGATATGGATATATAGATATCTATATGACATAGATCATATAGAAAATGATACAGATATCTATATTTATATATCTATATCTGACTGTATCTTCTACACCTTAATAACAAAAAGCTAAGAAAGCCAATAAAAAATGGACAAAAGATTTGAACAGACAGTTTCAAGAATATAAACCAATGGACAATAAAGACATGAAAAAGTCCTCCGTCATTAGTAATCAGGGATATGCAAATTAACACTAAAATGAAATAACAGTATTGTAGTGGATTGAATCATGTCCCCTTAAAACTTCCTGAAGATGGAATTGTATCCCCCAAGTTTTATGTATTAGAAACAGCCCCCACTGTGACTGTTAAGAGGGTGGGAAATCCACTTATGGTAATTGAAAGGTGGAGCCTTGAAGAGGTGATTGGATTGTGGGACTGTGCAGTAGTGAATGGATTAAAAATGATGGTCAAAGGCGTGGTTCTGATACATTCAAGATGGCGGTGGCTGTGGCGGCTGGCGCGGAGTAGCTGAGGTGGAAAAGGCGGCCACTGGGCCTCAGGCAGCCGGGAAACTTGTGGACCCTCCTCTTGCCATCTCTTAAGGGAGGACCGCTGATGGTGGCTGGACGTGGGGGCTGACCGCCACTTTACCCCCGGCAGGAGAGGCTGCCTCATTTACAGGCAACAGCTTTGAAGTGTGGAGCAGGAAAAGAACTGTTTCTTAGCTGCAAAAGCGAGTCTCGAAACAGGGAACACAGCGCCAGGGCTGCTGTGGATGCAGACAGGATCCCGGAGGCCGGGGCCGCGCCAAAGGCGGCCAGCTGCCCTATTCAGGATTCGAGCTTTCAGGCCGGCATTAAAGAAGATTCCTGGGAGCGACCGAGCCGCACCGCGACTGAACAGCCTGAGGCGGCAGCAGCCGAGAACGGGAAAGGCGGCAAACCAGAGGCAGAGAGTGAGCGCCCGACCTGGCACAACCCTGTGAGTGACCCCTGGACCAGTCATGTGGGCGGCAGACACCCACCCGAATCCCGCCTGCATCACCAGGCCACTCACCGCCCCGGGGCTCCCTCCATTTTCCCAGGCCCAGGCAGCTCCGCCCGGCTCGGCCGCCACTGAGCCCTCCCACTTGCTTAGCCTGGCGCGGGGCTTTCCGGAGCCTGCGGGCCGGCCTCCCCTCCCACTCCCTCCGCGGTTCTCTGGCGGGTTGGTGGCGTGGGGCATCCCCGGCCAGTGTCGGGAGGGCAAGGAAGTACGGGCGGGCCGACTGTCACTCCACCACACCCTGGACTCCGGCCCCCGGTAAACATCCTGTTATTGGAGGCAGATACCATCTCTGCGGCCACCAGTTCGGAAAAAAGCCTAACCAATTTCTGGTTGGGAATAGTGTGGTAGGAGAGTTCCCAGGTCCGCTTGAACCTGCCGGAGAGCTGGCTGCAGGCGGGCGCTAGACTCGGTTTATACTGGGGGGATACAAAGGTGAACAAGTCCCGAGAAAGATCTACACAGTGCTACAAAGGCACCCAGATCAACCGGTCGTCTGTGCCTAGCAAAAACCTGGTAGACTTCCTGGGTGAGGCGGTGCCAAGCAGGGTCTTGAAGGCCCAGCTGATAGACGAGGGGTGCAGAAGATACGCCCCAGCCCAGCACAGTGCGCACAGAGTGGGGAGACATGCGGCCAGGGAGGCGGAGACTCGACAGAAACCACACACCCAGTGGGGTCGCCACTGCACGATCCAACAGCCTGGGCCAGAGCACACGGAACAGGGAGAAGTCCTGCACAGGAAGGGAAAGCTCAACAGCGATCACACACCCTGTGGTACGTGATCCACCAGCCCAGCAGAGTCCAAGCTGACCAGAAAGGTGACTCCCCGGAGAAGCCCAAGACCCGATGCAACCACACACACAAGGCACTAGAGGCCAACTGAGCAGCCATGGAGGTAGCCATACCAAATTGGCAACCACAGCAACATCCTAGTTATTCATTAGTCTCAAACCGGTGGACTGTGAAACCCCCTGCCACAATGAATAAACATCAAAAAAAAAGATACCAGAAATACAAAAAATCAAGAAAGTACACCACCAAAAGTTAATAAATCTCAAACTCTAGATCCTATAGAACAAGAAGCCCTTGAAATGACTGACAAGGAATTTCGAGTGATAATTCTAAGGAAACTGAATGAGATACAAGAAAACACAGCTAGACATCATGACGAAATGAGGAAAAGTATACAGGATCTGAAAGAGGAAATGTACAAAGAAATCAATGTCCTGAAAAAAATGTAGCAGAACTTGCTGAACTGAAGAAGTTATTCAGTGAAATAAAAAACACAACGGAGAGTTTAACCAGCAGGCTTGTCGAAGTTGAAGAGAGAACCTCTGAACTTGAAGATGGGCTGTTTGAAATAACACAAGCAGACAAAAGGAAAGAAAAAAGAATCAAGGACATGGAAGAAAATCTGAGAGAGATATCAGACAACCTTAAGCGCTCAAATATCCGAGTCATGGGTATTCCAGAAGGGGAGGAAAATGGAGATTCCATTGAAAACATATTCAAAAAAATAGTGGCAGAAAACTTCCCAGGTATA
The DNA here is from genome assembly GCF_027409185.1 of Cynocephalus volans. Classification (NCBI taxonomy): domain Eukaryota; kingdom Metazoa; phylum Chordata; class Mammalia; order Dermoptera; family Cynocephalidae; genus Cynocephalus; species Cynocephalus volans. The sequence goes on along the minus strand of NC_084460.1, from coordinate 97,440,828 downwards.
GGAAAAGTCACAGATCTTCAGATCCAGGAAGCTCAACAATCTCCAAACGTATTCAACCCAAAAAGGCCTTCTCCAAGACATGTCATAGTCAAATTGGCAAAACTCAGAGACAAAGAAAGAATCTTAAAAGCTGCAAGAGAGAAGCGTCAAACCACCTATAAGGGAGCACCAATCAGGCTAACATCAGACTTTTCATCACAAACCCTAAAAGCTAGAAAGGAATGGGATGATATTTTCAAAATACTAAAAGACAAAGATTGCCAGCCAAGAATACTTTACCCTGCAAGGCTATCCTTCCGAAATGAAGGGCAAATAGTATATTTCTCAGACAAACAAAAACTGCGGGAGTTCACTACCACAAGACCACCCTTACAAGAAATCCTCAAGGGAGTACTGGGTTTGGTTCCTGAAAAATAACTACCACTGCACTTAAAACCCAAGAAAAATCAAAACCCACTAGTATAATAAAAATGGCATTCATGAAGAGAAAACAAGCAAACAAAAACGCTATCTACAACCTAAGGAACCAACAAACACAGTAACCAATCAGTAAATCAGAAAGCAAGGAACAAAAGAGACCTAAGACAACCAAACAACCAACAAAATGCTAGGAATAAATCAACACCTTTCAATAACAACACTTAATGTAAAAGGCTTAAATTCCCCAATCAAAAGACACAGACTGGCTGACTGGATCAAAAAGGAGGACCCAACTATATGCTGCCTACAAGAGACCCACCTCACCCATAAAGATTCACACAGACTAAGAGTGAAAGGATGGAAAAAGATTTACCATGCAAACAGAAAAGAAAAACAAGCTGGAGTAGCTATTCTTATATCTGACAAAATAGACTTTAAACTAAAAACCATAAAAAGAGACAATGAGGGACACTACTTAATGATAAAAGGACTGATCCATCAAGAAGACATAACAATCATAAATATGTACGCACCCAATGTTGGAGCAGCCAGATTTATAAAACAAACTCTATTAGACCTAAAGAAGGAAATAGACACTAATACCATAATAGCAGGGGACCTGAACACCCCACTGTCAATATTAGACAGATCATCTAGGCAAAGAATCAGTAGAGAAACACAAGATCTAAACAAGACTCTAGACCAATTGGAATTGGCAGATATCTACAGAACATTCCACCCAACAACCTCAGAATATTCATTCTTCTCATCAGCACATGGATCATTCTCCAGGATAGATCACATATTAGGTCACAAATCAAGTCTCAATAAATTCAAAAAAATTGGAATTATCCCATGTATCTTCTCAGACCACAATGGATTAAAACTAGAAATTAATAACAAACGAAACTCTGGAAACTATACAAACACATGGAAATTAAACAGCATTCTACGTAATGACATATGGGTCCAAGAAGAAATCAAGCAGGAAATCAAAAAATGTATTGAAACTAATGAAAACAATGATACATCATACCAAAACCTGTGGGATACTGCAAAAGCAGTATTGAGGGGGAAATTTATTGCATTAAACGCTCACTTCAGAAGAATGGAAAGATGGCAAGTGAACAACCTAACACTTCACCTTAAAGAACTAGAAAAACAAGAACAATCCAAACCTAAAGTTAGCAGACGGAAAGAAATCATTAAGATCAGAGCAGAACTAAATGAAATTGAAAACCAAAAAACAATTCAAAAGATCAACGAATCAAAAAGTTGGTTTTTTGAAAAGATAAATAAAATTGACAAACCATTAGCATGGCTAACAAAAAAAAGAAGAGAAAAGACTCAAATAACAAAAATTAGAAATGAAAAAGGCGATATTACAACTGATTCATCTGAAATACAAGGAATCATTCGAGACTACTATAAACAACTATACGCCAACAAATTTGAAAATCTGGAGGAAATGGATAAATTTCTGGACACACACAAGCTCCCAAAACTGAACCATGAAGACGTAGAAAATTTGAACAGACCAATAACAATAAAGGAGATTGAAGCTGTTATCAGAAGGCTCCCAACAAAGAAAAGCCCAGGACCAGATGGATTCACAGCAGAATTTTACCAAACATTCAAAGAGGAATTGACACCCATTCTTTACAAACTATTCCAAAAGATTGAAATGGACGCAAATCTCCCAAACTCATTCTATGAAGCAAACATCATCCTGATACCAAAACCAGGTAAAGATATAACCAAAAAAGAAAACTACAGGCCGATATCCTTGATGAATATAGATGCAAAAATCCTCACTAAAATACTAGCAAACAGAATACAGCAACACATACGAAAAATTATTCATCACGATCAAGTGGGATTCATTCCAGGGATGCCAGGTTGGTTCTACATACGCAAATCAATAAATGTGATACACCATATCAATAAACTCAAACACAAGGACCATATGATCATCTCTATAGATGCTGAAAAAGCATTTGATAAAGTTCAGCACTCATTCTTGACAAAGACCCTCTATAAGTTAGGTGTAGAGGGAAAGTATCTCAACATAATTAAAGCCATATATACCAAACCCACTGCCAATATCATCCTGAATGGGGAAAAGCCGAAAGCTTTTCCTTTAAGAACAGGAACTAGACAAGGATGCCCACTCTCACCACTCCTATTCAACATAGTGTTGGAAGTACTAGCCAGAGCAATCAGAGAAGAGAAGGAAATAAAGGGCATCCAGATTGGAAAAGATGAAGTCAAACTGTCCCTGTTTGCAGATGACATGATCCTATATATCGAACAGCCTAAAACCTCTACAAAAAAACTGCTGGAATTGATAAATGATTTCAGCACAGTAGCAGGATACAAAATCAACACACAAAAATCAGTAGCATTTCTTTTCTCCAATAGTGAACATGCAGAACGAGAAATCAAGAAAGCCTGCCCATTTACAATAGCTACCAAAAAAATAAAATACTTAGGAATTGAGTTAACCAAAGAGGTGAAAAATCTCTATAATGAGAACTACAAGCCACTGCTGAGAGAAATTAGAGAAGATACAAGAAGATGGAAAGATATCCCATGCTCTTGGATTGGAAGAATCAACATAGTGAAAATGTCCATACTACCCAAAGTGATATACAAATTCAATGCAATCCCCATCAAAATTCCAAAGACATTTTTCTCAGAAATGGTAAAAACTATCCAGTCATTTATATAGAACAATAAAAGACCACGCATAGCCAAAGCAATGCTGAGCAAAAAAAATAAATCTGGAGGCATAACACTACCGGACTTTAAGCTATACTACAAAGCTATAATAACCAAAACAGTATGGTACTGGCATAAAAACAGACACACTGACCAATGGAATAGAGAATCCAGAAATTAACCCACACACTTACTGCCATCTGATCTTTGACAAAGGCACCAAGCCTATTCACTGGGGAAGGGACTGCCTCTTCAGCAAATGGTGCTGGGATAACTGGATATCCATATGCAGGAGAATGAAACTAGATCCATACCTCTCACCGTATACTAAAATCAACTCAAAATGGATTAAGGATTTAAATATACACCCTGAAACAATAAAACTTCTTAAAGAAAACATAGGAGAAACACTTCAGGAAATAGGACTGGACACAGACTTCATGAACACGACCCCAAAAGCACGGGCAACCAAAGGTAAAATAAACAAATGGGATTATATCAAACTAAAAAGCTTCTGCACAGCAATACAAACAATTCACAGAGTTAAAAGACAACCAACAGAGTGGGAGAAAATATTTGCAAAATATACATCTGACAAAGGATTAATATCCAGAATATACAAGGAACTCAAACAACTTTACAAGAAGAAAACAAGCAACCCAATTAAAAAATGGGTAAAAGAGCTAAGCAGGCCTTTCTCTAAGGAAGATATACAAATGGCCAACAGACATATGAAAAAATGTTCAACATCACTCAGCATCCAGGAAATGCAAATCAAAACCACATTGAGATACCACCTAACCCCAGTTAGGATGGCTAAAATCCAAAAGACTCTGAACGATAAATGCTGGCGAGGTTGCGGAGAAAAAGGAACTCTCATACATTGTTGGTGGGACTGCAAAATGGTGCAGCCTTTATGGAAAATGGTATGGAGGTTCCTCAAACAACTGCAGATAGATCTACCATACGACCCAGCTATCCCACTGTTGGGAATATACCCAGAGGAATGGAAATCATCAAGTCGAAGGTATACCTGTTCCCCAATGTTCATCACAGCACTCTTTACAATAGCCAAGAGTTGGAACCAGCCCAAATGTCCATCATCAGATGAGTGGATACGGAAAATGTGGTACATCTACACAATGGAATACTACTCAGCTATAAAAACGAATGAAATACTGCCATTTGCAACAACATGGATGGACCTCGAGAGAATTACATTAAGTGAAACAAGTGAGGCACAGAAAGAGAAATACCACATGTTCTCACTTATTGGTGGGAGCTAAAAATTAATATATAAATACACACACACACACACACACACACACACAAAACCGGGGGGGGGGAAGATATAACAACCACAATTACTTGAAGTTGATACGACAAGCAAACAGAAAGGACATTGTTGGGGGGGAGGGGGGAGGGAGAAGGGAGGGAGGTTTTGGTGATGGGGAGCAATAATCAGCCACAATGTATATCGAGAAAATAAAATTTAAAAAAATAAAAATAAAAAATAAAAAAATTTTTAAAAAGGCGTGGTTCTGAGGGCTTTAAAAGAAGAGGAGAGTCTTTCTCACTCTCTCTGCTCTCTCTGCTGCCACCACCTTGCAATGTGAGACTGACCCCCTGGGTCACTATTGTCACCACCAGATGGACTTTGAACTTTCCAGCCTCAGAAACTGTAAGGAATAAATTTCGTTTTTCTTTGTAATTACCCAGTTCCATGTGTTTTGTTATAAGCAACGCGAAATGGACTAATACTAGTATATACCCACTAGAATGGCCAAAAATTAAAAATAAAAATGTTGGTGTGGATGTGCAAAAATCAGAACCCTCATAAATTGTTGGCAAATAAAAGTGCTACAACCCCTTTGGGAATAGATCTGGCATATACCTACCGTATGACCTTGATACTACCTAAGAGAAATCATTGTATACGGCCACAAAAATATGTTTAAAAATATTCATAGCAATTTTGTTTATAATAACATCTGGGAAACAGCGTAGATATCCATCAGAGAATGTATAAACAAACTATAGTATATTCATACAATGAAATATTGCTGAGCAAGAAAAAGGAAGGAGTCACTGATTTCCACAACCACATGGATGATTCTCAAAAACATTATGCGGGGGGAAAAAAGCCTTACACAAAAGAGTAAGGCTATTTATGTAAGGTTCTAGAGTGGTCAAATTTAATTGATGACGGAAAAAAATCAAAACAGTGGTTGTTTCTCGGGGAATGGAGATAGGGAATAAATGAAGATGCATAATGACAATGGCAATGTTTTTTGCCACTGGGTTAAACAGGTATATGCATTTGTCAAAACTCAGTGGTTATACACTTAGAATTTGTGCATTTTATTGTATGAGAAGATTACCTCAAAAGCAAATATTGTATTCTAGTTAGTGATATGCATGTTGAAGTATTTAAAGGAAATTATACTGATATCTGTGATTTACTCAGAAATGTATAAAAAATACAGATGAGGTGGGGGATGGATAGAGGGATAGATATGTGATAAAACGGAAATAGTAAAATATTAATAGTATGACCTAGGTGGCCTGTAAATAGTTGCTCACTATAAAATTATTTCAACTTAGCTGTATGAAAATTTTCATAATAAAATGTTGGAGAGAGCTGGCTGGTTAGCTCAGTTAGTTAGAGCATGGTCCTATAATGCCAGGGTTAAGGGTTCAGAGCCCCATATCAGCCAGCCACCAAAAAATATATATATATTAGGGAAAAGATTCAATAAAAAACTTACTAAAAATATGAAAATACCAAGAAAATAGAATGCTCATGCATTTTGATGATGTTAAGAAATTATTGTATTTATTATTTTTTGTGTGATAATGGTATTGTGGTTGTAATCTTTAAAGAGTCCTGTTTTTTTAAAGATACATTCTAAAATATGAAAACCAGTTTTTTGAGACCATTGCCAAGTTTATTTTTCTTTATTGGTTCCCAAAATGTATATATTTTTTGTTACCTGTAATTAACCTTATGAGCTTCCCAGTTCTCTTCTGTTTTCCTAAGGTTATGAGATATTGACCCTACATACAATACCATTAAATCCTAGAGCAGTAATAGAGCAAGGAAGGGCCAGCCCCTGGCTTACTTGGGGTAGTGTGGTGTTGGTAACACCAAGGCCACGGGTTTGGATTCCTGTATAGGGATGGCCAGTTAGCTTGCTTGGGAGAGTGTGGTGCTGACAACACCAAGACAAGGGTTAAGATCCCCTTATCAGTCTTCTTTAAAAAAAGAAAGAAAGAAAGAAAGAGAGCAAGGAGTGACCTTTAGTACAGGAATTCACAACTTATGGGATATGAGTTCAAAGACTCTGGGACCAGAAAGTTCTAGTCCATAATGACTGAGCTACTGACATTACAGCAAACACAAGGGACCAACTAAACTGTGAGATTCTAAGCACCAGAGAGGCACATAAAGGTAAAGAAATTCCATATTTTGAACAATAGAAGTGAGTCAGTGGAAACCTAAAATTCAGGCAATTGTCATGATTCCATAAGTTCTTAGGGATGGCTGGTTAGCTCAGTTGGTTAGAGAGCAGCCTTATAACACCAAGATCACCAGTTCAGATCCTCGCACTGGCCAGCCACCCCCCTGCCCCCCAAAAATGTAAACATCAAAAGTTCTTAACCTTTGCCGGTAAATGAACAAATGGATACCCTATGAAGTAATTTGGGGGGTTTTGTGACAATAGTATGAAATAGTGTTGGTACTTAGAACAGTGCCTGATACATAGAAAGCACTCGATAAATGCTAGCTATTAATATCATTACTTATTTGAATAAATATACAAATACTTATGTGCTTATATACCAGGCACTCTGATAGGTACTAGGGATAAAAACATGAAACACATACCAGCCAACCACTAAAAGCAAAAACAAAGAAAAAACCATGAAACAAATTGATGTAGCCTCATCTAAACAATTCTAGTCCTATCATGCTGCTTTCCTTTTTGTACAAATGGAGTACACAAGGCCATATTGCATCCTAACCACCCACAATAGAGATAATTTTGTGTTAATATGTATAAAAAAGAAAATGTTTCTCTAATGAATATTAACATGAAATTTGTGATGCTTGATGTAGTCACAGATGGGAGGGTAACTAATGCTTTATCTCTCATTATTTTTACTTTCTCTTTCACACAAAGCTAAACTTATTTTATAGAGGCTATTAAAATATTAGGCTATTTTCTCCTTCATTACGCATAGTCCTTTAATTTTTCATTGACATTTTACATGCTTCCTTTTTTGAAGATTAAATGGAGCTGTTATGTATAATATCAGAATTAAGATGTTTATCAATATTTTCAAATTACATTGTTTCATCTTTCCTAATTGCAGTCCTTTTTGTTGGTTATCTTTTCTTTTTTTATTCATGAATGTGACTGACCAAGGAATTGATGTATATTAAATCACTGCTTTTGAGAACACCAATGTGAAATTAAAACCAGAGGATGTGTTATCATATACCCAACTGTCAATAGTAGATACCTCTGGACAGCATTTCTATATTGTTTGATTTTTTTAAATTGTGAACATGGATTACTTCTATAATTTAAAACTTGGAAAAACAAAACAGCCCTAGTTGTGCCATTTTCCTTATCAAATCTTTGACTTCTGTTAGTTACCAACAGCATACATCCAAGCATCTTCTCATAAATAAGCAAGGTCTTTTACCAATGCCCTTCAAAGAGAAAGAACAAATGTTTTTATGCTGTGAAAATAAGGAGCATAAGTTGAAAGACTCATTTCCTAGTAACCACTGGAATACCTTAAGGTAGAAACCACAATTGATATATTTGTCTGAGATTTCAAAATAATACTAATAATCATCTACCCATGAACTTTATAAATAACTGTGCAAATCTAAAAAAAAAAAAAAAGCTTGAATTTCCAGTCCGTTAGTCTATTTCATATCTTGTTAGAACTATACTGAAAATATTTACTATCTTACTACATTAGGCTCCCTAGAGAAAAATCAAATATATGTGTGATAAGATTATCACAGGGAAAAGAATTTTAAGCAAAACAGGCTTCATACTATGTTGAACAAGCTCTGCCTTGATTTCTTTCTTTTTTTTTCCTGGCTTGATTTCTTGAGTGTACTTTAGAATTTCTCAAGTAACAAAAAATGTATTCTTGTGGCACAGTTCCTCTTCCTGAACCAGGAAAAGGGGGCGTAGGTGTAGATTTGGTTTCCTAGGCCATAGAAATGAAGGGCTAGGTTCTAGTTCACCATTTTTGGCTTAAGACACTTAACTGTGCTTAACCTCCACCTGCTTCACCTGGTGGCTCTTTTTATATTTGCTCTCAAGCATGGACATGTGCTGCCAGGAGTGGGGGATCCCACAGTGCTTTCCCTTTCCCATGGTCCGGAATAGCTCAGGCCGAATCAGAGTGTACTGGGCTCCACTACATTTATAAAGGATGGAATCTGCTTCACAATATTGGGTCCAAAAAACATCATTTTCTTTAGTTTTCTAATACTTACCTATGGCTGCTACTTATCAGGACTGGTGGGAAGTTTAACCATCTTGTTTAGCTGATCATATAAGAGAGTGCGGATAGGGCAGACAGGCGGCACCTCTCTCAAGAATCATAAGAAATCTGGGGCATCATATATAATCCAGAATATTGGGGGGAAGGACTCTGGTCTATAGCCCATTTTGATCACCTCTGAGATGTTGTCAATGCCTGCATAAATGATTTGCAGGCAGCCACCTCTACTCCTTTCATGTCAAGCTTGAGCTAGGGTATCTTATTTCCCAAAATCATGACACTTGGTGTTCAATTCCCATGCATCCCCAAGCTGCACCTAAGAGTATCTTCCTTCTCCCAGAGTGCTATATGTAAGTGGATCTGAGATCAAAATGCACTGAAAGTCAGACCAGAATCCATCTTCACATCAAGAACTGGTCATTATCTTCTCCCTCTTCTCCTTCCCTCCAATGTTTTGGAAGTACAAAATGCCTTAAAAATGGGGCAAAATGGGGGAATATTGATAAGGTCTTCAATGTTCTGGAGCTTTTCATGGAAAGGAACTCTCACTCCTATACGTATTTTGTTTAATGATAAATTATTACACTAAATATCTAAACATGAGTTATTATGAGATACTAAGAACAATTGAAATATTATTTATTTACTTAACATAAACATTGAAACTTATATAATCAAAGTTTCATAGTTATTAGTTAAAATCACAAGTCTAATAGATTATCTTAAATATTATATACACATCTAACAAACAAAAACACAAAATTATATTGATTATAAAACTTATTACTACTTTTATACTTCAAGCAGTTAAAAAAGTATTAATACCATGGATTTAAAATTGTATTTTCTATTATTTTAAAACTATTCTCATTATTATTTCTCATTCCTCTTAGGGCTTGTCTTCCTAGAATTATAGGAATATTGATTACCTTTAGAGTTATAGTACCAAAAGGGGAAAATAAAGACATCAATACCGATTAGACAGGGTTACAGATTCTGGATTGTCAGCATTTGGGGCCTAGTTATATCTTCCAAATCTGAGCTGCTGACCTGCAGGCTGCATTCCTTTTTATACTAATTTTTTAGTGACAAAGACTCTAAGGTGGAATTTAGGATAATGTGGAGTTTAGGTCTTTTGGGCAAATTGAGGCAGAATCAATAAGAACAACAGGGGATAAATCATGGAATGTAAGAGCTAGAGAACACATTAAAATCAGTCTTTTCAAACTTAATTTTCTACATGACAAAAAAGAAAACAGACACTGGTGGCAAGGAGACTATTAAGACAACCTTTGTGGGTAGTCCAGGAGTCACAATTCTATGGCCATGAACAATAATAATGCTATAAAAAAGAAGGCAGATGTGAGAGGCAAGGTAAACAATAATTAAAGACTTGCTGATGACTGATTAGATGCAAGAGAATAATATAAAGTTTGGTTGAAAGGCCAGTTTCTATAGTTGGTAACATGCTATCATGAGTGCTGACTTTCTAGCAAGATACAGGCATACCACATTTGATTGTGCTTCACTTTATTGTACTTCACAGAGACTGTGTTTTTTCACACTGAAGGTTTGTGGCACCCATGCATCAAGCAAGTCTATCGGTGCCATTTTACCAACAGCACATGCTCACTTCATGTCTGTGTCACATTTCATAATTCTCACAATATTTCAAGATTTTATTCTTATATTATAGCTGTTATGACTATCTGTAATCAGTGGTCTTTGATGTTACTATAGTAACTGTTCCGGGGTGCCACAAACCATGCCCGTATAAGATAGCAAACTTACTTGATAAGTGTTGTGTATATTCTGACGCTCCATCAACAAACCAGTTGTTCTCCTGTCTCTCTCCCTTTCCTAAGGCTTCCCTGTTCCCTGAGACACTGCAATATTCAAATTAGACCAATTAATAACCCTAAAATAGCCTCTCAGTATTCAAGTAAAAGGAAGAGTGGTATGTCTCTCACTTTAAATCAAAAGCTAGAAATAACTAAACAGTGTGAAAGGCATGTTGAAAGCTGAGATAGACTGAAAGCTAGGCCTCTTACATCAAACAGTTAACCAAGTTGTGAATACAAAGGAAAAGTTCTTGGAGGAAATTAAAAATGCTACTCCAGTGAATACACAAATGATGAGAAAGCGAAACAGCTTTATTGCCAATATGGAGAAAGTTGTAGTGATCTGGACAGATTAAACCAAGCACAACATTCCCTTAAGCCAATGCCTAATCGAGAGCAAGGCCCTAATGCTCTTCAATTCTATGAAGGCTAAGAGAGATGAGGAAGCTGGAGAAAAAAATGTTTGTAGCTAGCAGAGGTTGGTTCATGAGGTTTAAGGAAAGAAGGTATTTTCATAACCTAAAAATGCAAGGGGCAGCAACAAGTGCTGATGTAGAAGCTGCAGCAAGTTATCCAAAAGATCTGGCTAAGATCACTGATAATGTTGGCTACTCTAAACAATAGATTTTCAATGCAGATGAAACAGCTTTTTACTGGAAGATGCCATATAGGACTTTCACAGCTAGAGAGGAGAAATCAATGCCTGGCTTCAAAGTTTCAAAGGACAAGCTAACTCTCTTGTTAGGGTCTAATACAACTGGTGACTTTAGGTTGAAGCCAGTGCTCATTTACCATTCTGAAAATTTTAGAGCCCTTATTATGCTAAGTCTACTCTGCCTGTACTTTATAAATGGAACAACAAAGCCTCTATGACAGCACATCTATTTATAGCCTGGTTTACTGAGTATTTTAAGCCCACTGGTGAGACCTACTGCTCAGAAAAAAAAGATTCCTTTCAAAATATTACGGCTCATTGACATTGTACCTGGTCACCCAAGAGCTCTGATGAAGATGTGCAAAGAGATTAATGTTGTTTTCATGCCTGCTAACACAGCATTCATTCCACAGCCCATGGATCAAGGAATAATTTTAATTTTTAAGTCTTATTATTATTTAAGAAATACATTTCATAAGGCTATTGCTGCCATAGATAGTGATTCCTCTGATGGATCTGGGAAAAGTAAATTGAAAACCTTCTGGAAAGGTTGAAAAAATTAAAACCTTCATTCTAGACACCATGAAGAACATTCATGTGTGATTCATGGCAGGAAGTCGAAATATCAACATTAACAGGAGTTTGGAAGAAGTTGATTCCAACTCTCTTAGATGACTTTGAGGGGTTCAAGGCTTCAGTGGGGGAAGTAACGGCAGATGTGATGGAAGTAGAAAGGGAACTAGAAATAGAAATGGAGCCTGAAAATGTGACTGACTGAATTGCTGCAACCTCACTATAAAACATAAACACTTTAGGAGTTACTTCTTATAAATGAACAAAGAAAGTGGTTTCGTGAGATGGAATCAACTCCTGGTGAAGATGCTTGTGAACATTGTTGAAATGACAACGAAGGATCTAGAATATTACATAAACTTAGTTGCTAAAGCAGCAGCAGGGTTTGAGAGAATTGACTTCAATTTTGAAAGAATTTCTCCTGTGGGTAAAATGCTATCAAACAGCATTGCTTGCTACAGAAAAATCTTCCATGATAGGAAGAATCAATTTATGTAGAAACTTCATGGTTGTGTTATTTTAAGAAATTGCCACAGACACCCCCGCCTTCAGCACGCATCACCTTGATCACTCAGCAGCCATCAATATGGAAGGAAGACCCTTCTCCAGCAAAATGATTATGCCTCCCTGAAAGTTCATATGATTTTTAGCATTTTTAGCAATAAAGTATTTTTAAATTAAGGTATATACATTTTTTAGACATAATGCTATTGCACACTTAATTAACTATAGTATAGTGTAAACATAACTTTTATATGCATTGAGAAACCAAAAAATACATGTGCCTAATTTTATTGCTTATTTTGGTGGTCTGGAAATGAATCTGCAATATCTTTGAGGTATGCCTGTATAGTATATCTGCCAGGCAGTAAGATTAGTAGAGCCACTGAGTAGACTGCCTTTGAACAGTACTATCTTATATCCCCAGCAGGATTGTTATCAAGTTAGTTTTTCTTTATATTATGCAATAATTGTAGGTGTTTTAAAAGCAGTGCCACTCAAAGGTCAGAACCAGTTTGGAAACTTTTATCAGTTCGCAAGATAAGAACAGACATTGAGGATAAATATTTAGAATCTTTAATAGGAATTTAACATTACTGTGACATCCAAGTGCATGACCAGAGTAATTTAACAAAAATATAGGTATGAAAGGACTTAGAAAACCTTGTTCCTTCACCCAGACAGTTTGAGAAGCTTTGTTTTAAAAGACAATGGGGACTGGTCAGTTCACTCAGTTTGTTAAAGGTCAGCCTTATAACACCAAGCTCATGGGTTTGGATCCCCATACCGACCAGCTGCCAAAACAAACAAACAAAAAAAGACATTGGAAAGTGTTCACAATATATTGTTATAAAAGCAGGTGATAAAATTCTATATTGTATGTAAACCACTTTTGTAAATATACTCGTATTATGTACATGTATCTATAGGAGAAATAAAACTATATTAACCAAAAAAAGACTAAATAAAAAAAAGTATATAAAATAATTAGAACACTGCCTGGTGAATAGAAACATTCAATATGTGTTCCTCATAATGATGCTGTGATGATGATAGCAATGATTTAGGGACCTCTCTGCAGTTGCCAGTTCTATTCTAACTGTTCTACAACCATCAAGAATTTCAATTCTGGAAAAAACAGGGCATAAAAAAAAGAATTTGAATTCTATTCCAAAGCTGCTGCTACTCCTACTACAGTGCTTGCTGGCTCCTCACTGCTGGTGCACACCCACCTCAGAAGTGTCTACCTTATCAATGTGCCTATTCCAAACACATACTCATCATTAATCTCATTAATCATGAATTCTTCTTCTGTCAGCTAAGGCTCATGGGTCTTCCAGGAGCCAGGAAATGGATTTTCTCTTTATGGGTCAATTTCAATAGGAAATAACAGGATACTAGGCCCACCAAAAACTCTAGCACTATCTTTGGCTGCTTAAAAATCAAAATGCATAGTACTGCTTATGAAAGTCAGCTTACATCTTCCTTACAGTCCTACCTAGATTTACAAAAGAATATAGATTTATTTAGAAGGTTATAGCTGAAAGAAACACAAGAGATCACCTAACGAAGGTTCAGGAGTAAAGCTTTTGTAACAATATGTCTGTGTCCATAGTCCAGCTCTGCCACTGATGTGACTTTGGGCAAGTTACTTAACCTCTCATATCTCCTCTTAGCCTGGCAAAAAAGATAAAAAGGACATTTTAAAACTCTTGTTAACTTCCCAGAAATACTTATTTTATTCCATATTGTTTAAAAGGCAAATTGTCTGACATTTCACATGCCTGTAGTGAATATGGGGGCATATAAATGAGACATTATTTCAAAGAAAACTTGCATAACTATCATAGTGAGCATGCATTTGGCATATCTGTGGCCTCTCAGAATCTTTTGAACACTCTTTTTGTTTTGTTTTGTTTTGCTTTGCTTGTTTTGTTTTTCCCTCCAACACCCCCTTTTTATCCTGTTTTTCTGCCTATTCTTCCTCCTCTTTTCCCTTGTCTTTTTCTCTGAATTTATGATTTATTTGAATACATTTATCAATAATCAGAATCAATGACAATTGTTATTAAATTTGAAGAAAGTAGTGAGTGAATTTATCAATGCTTCATAATATTAATTCATTCAAAATATTTGTCAAGCACCTACTACATGACAGACACTGTTCTAGGTACTAGTGATATAGCAGTAGCAGTGAGTAAGAGACAAAAATCTCTGTCTTCTTAGTGGACAGAGTTAGAATTTTAAATTAACTGAAGATCCTACAAAAAATAATCAACAAAATAGAATCAAGTTTAATAAGATAAAAGCAAAGTAAATGTTCTCATCAAAAGAAACTAAATTTTTGCAACAATGAATTTGCTAACTACCCTGATTTGACCATTACACATTGTATACAAATATTAAAATATAACTCTGTACCCCATAAATATGTACAGTCAATATATTTCAATTAAATTTTTTTAGTTTTTTAAAAAAGATAAAAGCAAAAAGTACAGTATACAATTCAATTTTAAACAACAACAGCTCTAAAATAAGGAAAGATTCTCAGACTTTTTTTTTTTTTGGCAGCTGACCAGCATGGGAATCCAACAAATACATCACTTTCATTATTGTTTTTGTCTTGGCAGCTGGCCAGCACAAGGATCCAAACCCTTGACCTTTGTGTTATCGGTACTGGGCTCTAACCAACTGAGCAAACCAACCAACCCTCCAGACATCTTTTAAAAGAAAACCAAAAGAACAACTTACAGCTGTTGTCTAAATGAGTCATTAATGTCCTATGTATTTTTGAAAATGATATGATATGGGAATATATTAGCAGAGATATAAACAGCAAAAATTAGGAAACAACCTTGCTGTCCAGGACTTAATATGGCTTCCTCTTCTTCTGTCTGCTATTTAAATGTTGCTAGTTCTGTGCTTACTCTCTGTTTTTCTTACTTTATGTACTGTGAATGTTTTAAATATTCAAATCTACATCTAAGATCTCTCTCCTGAGATCCACACCCATAAACTGAACTGCCTGTTAGAATTTCCCTTTGGAAGTCTCTCAGGTTTTCAAACTTCAGTAAGGCCAAAACTGAATGCAATATGATCTTCCATAAACCTTCTGTATTTTCTAAGGGAATGGTGCCATCCACCTAGTTGCCCGTGACTCTAGAAACCTTGGGGTCCTCTTCTACCCCTTCCTTTCCCCAAATCATAATAGCCCAAGCAATCATGTGTATTATACCTCTCTAAAAATCTGTCCAATACTTTCCACCCCTTTTGTTACTACCTTATTCAGAGTCTCAGTTCTTACCCAGATCATCACGTTACTTCCAGGCTGACATTTTATCTGTCATCTTGTCTCTGCCAATAGCAATCATACACTATCAGAGTGATCTCTTTAAAAATGCAAACAAACACTAAGGTCAAGGGTTCAGAACCACCCCCCCCCCTTACTGGCAAGCTGCCAAAAAGAAATAAATAAATGCAAATAGAAATAGAGAGTGGTTGTTTGGTTGTTACCAGGGGCTGTGGGATGGACTGGGGAGATGTTGGTCAAAGAGCACAAAATTTCAGAAATAAGTTCAAGAGATCTATTGTACAACATGTGACTATAGTTAATAACAATATATTGTATACTTGAAAATTGCCGAGAAAGAAGATTTTTAAGTGTTCTTATAAAAAATAAGTGTGCAAGATAATTCATATGTTAAGTAGCTTGATTTGGTCATTCTACAATAAATACATATATCAAAACATCATGTTGTACACCATGTATACACAAAATTTTTACTTGTCAATTAAAAAATAAATTTAAAAACCCCAAAATAAAAAATTTGAAAAAATAAAAATGTTACCCACCCTCCATTATACTACTCTAATGGCATCTCTAGCCCACAGGATATGGTTTAAACTACATAGCTTGGCAAGCAAGATCCTTTCTTTATGATCTTACCAAGGGGGAAAGGCCTGCCCTTGTTGGGCATTGGAGCCCAAGGGTCCAACTAGGTCAGGGCATTACATGCTGAGCAAAGTATAAATGCATGCTTTGGAATAATGATAGCTTTGCAGTACTCCAGCTTACCTTCCTCAAGTTTATGAAGAGTTGCATCTAGAAGGAGAATGATAATTGTTTGTTCAGTATCTGAGACCATGCAAGATTGAACATTTGTACTAACAAGGTTAAACTGACTCAACAGAGATTTTGGTTAGTCATGAGAGAAAGTTTTTCTGTTAAATTGATTAAACCCAAGGCAAGTTGTCAAATCTCTAGAGGTGTTTAGAAACATAATCTTATTTTGAGCAATTAGATAATTAATCTAACGGGAGACATGCAGTTGTAGGAAAGAATGTTTTAAGAAACCCTATGGTATTTTGATTTTTGTGGTGGCAAATTTTGTCTTTTCCCACTTCTGTGCCTAGTTAAATCCTTTTTGCTCCTTAAGGCCCAAAGCAAATATCACCACTTCTGTGACCCTTCTCTCACCTAACTTCTAACTGGGTGAACTAATTGATCCCACCTCCGGGTTCTGCAGTACTTGACTCACACCACTCTAAAACAGCGTATTCCTTTGCGGCGCTTCCCACATTGTATTATTTTGAGCTGTATAAGTGTATCTATCCTCTTTGTAAACTCACTGCCCCTGCCTGCCATCCTCCTCCAATGCCCCGGCTCCTACCATAATAAATGCGATGCATTCAATATATTTTTGTTGGATGTAACTGAATTGCAAGTTAATGTCTTTTATGCACTAAGCCTTGAAATGCTTAAGGTTTTTATTTGGTATTTCTGACTATATGAAAGTGGCTTGTGAAATCAATATTATTGCTTTACAGTCACACCTTCTGTATGTAACTCGAACTTCTTAACATAGTCAGTGTATAAGGGGCTGGCTGGTTAGCTCAGTTGCAGTGTTGTAACACCAAGGTCATGGATTCAGATCCCTGTACTCCAGCCATTAAATAAATCAATACATACATATATACATATATATATATACATATGTGTGTGTGTGTGTGTGTGTGTGTGTGTGTGTGTGTATTTAGAGTATGAGCTAACTGTAATAGTTTTCCAAAGTCAGGTATTTCTGAGGGAAAGGGGGAGAGGCGAGGGGAGGGGAAACAAACAAACAAAAAACAAAGTCAGATATTTCTAATCCTTAAAGAATTTAAAAAGCAACGTGCTAACAAAAATTGTGCTGAATAGCAATGGGATATTCTAAATGTTTACAAAATCCCTTTAGTCACATACATCTAAATAAACATGTATAATATGCAACCATATCTGTCATAACTTTTTTAGTGAGTAAATATTCTCTTTTGAATATAAGTAGCTGATAAGCCATCAACACAGACCTAACAATCCTTTGTCTAAAAACCAGAACAGACATATGTAATCTTACATATGAGGAAATTTAATATTAAATAAAGGGATAATACATTTTTATCACTAGATTACTAGATATAATCTAGATTATACCACACTGTTAGTTCTTTTTCTTTTTGCCTTTATATTCCAGAATCTAACATGGTAATATAAGCATGGTAAATATTGTTTAAATAAATGAATAAAAGAATAAACATATGAATGAGACTAAGAAAAAGTCACACAACCTGAGAGTGACAGTAATATAATAACCAACCTCACTAGAAAATTATTGAGTTTCATATTTTTTATACCAGAGAAACTGTCCTCTAAAAAAATAAAATACATTACATCATTATCTCCTAAGGTTGTTAGGATCTGTAACCCAGCATTTCCAAGAAAGATGTTTTCAATAAAGATCCTGACTTCACTCTTACATGAGATAGATGTGATCTCTGGGACAACCAAAATATTTCTCTGTACTTATCTCTTTCTTGAACACAATGCATGGCATCTAAAAATTCTACCACTAAATGTTATAACTGGATTTCTGTGTTAGAGGAGTTGCAAATCTAGAAAGAAACCAGGGATTTAAAAAATATTATTTTTGGTTTGTGAAAGAATAGGGAAATTTCTCATTCTATCCTAAAGACAGAGAAACATTAAAAGAAAAAATATATATAATCGTTGTGTTTTTTTTTAAAGTGTAATTACAATTACTTTGTGTAATTTAGACTGCTAATTTCCTCCCCACCTCCCCATCATCACTTCAAGAAGAGATTCAGGGGAAGATGATGTTTTTAAGAGAAAAGGATTTATCATTAGAACACTGGGTTTAAGTTCTGCTGCTACTTACTGTGATGTTAGGTAAATCAATTTATTTGAGTCTTAATTTTCTCATCCATAGGATTGGATAAAATAATTTCTATTCCACCAATCTCACAAAATTGTATGAATTAAATGGGGGGAAAAAACATATGAAAGACTTTGATCACTGAAAGGTATACAATTATCAGAATCTAGACAGTAGTACAACAGCAGTATTAGTGACTGAAATAGGTGAAATAAGGCACACAGTTATGTCCATTTTATCATTGAATAATCTTACCAGAAAGTGGACAGAAAAGTACCAGACACTGAGCAACAAATAATTCCTAAGTATGGTAGATATTTTGACCTTTAAGATAGCTTCAGGATTGAGTTTCTTCACTTTGCTATAAATTCTGGCACTTATAGTAATCTATGACCTAGTTAAAATGAAAACTTAGCCTAAAAATCAGGAAGCTGTTTTGCTCAAGAAGGAATGTGTGGGAAATGGTTTTTCTTTTGGCATGACAAGAGTTCCCATTACAAAATTTGGAGAATTAAAGGTTTGGTTCCTGTCAACTCAATTTAGACCTTGAGAGGAACAGAACACATAGACTTAGGCAGGCTGGAAAAGGATAAGATTTTATATAAAAAAAAAAAAAAAAGACAAAGTTAGCATAAAAGATAGTGAAAAAATGCAGCTACTGTGAAATAGATGGTCAAAGAATTTCTAAAATCAGTGAGACCTTCATTTAATAGAAATAAGCCATCATATACAATCTAAAAACCTAAATATATGAATGTTTTTTCAGACTAGCCTGTAAAGTCTCTTCTTATTTCATTAGAGTACAAAGAGTACAATTTCATCAGCTGGATGCTGATATCTGTACCACTGATTATAGAATTGATTTTGCTATTATTCATAAAGTAATTATCAATTTACAGAGTGATTTGGAATGAGTTAGTCATGAGTTGCAAAACCTGAATGATTCATTTTACCTAAAGAAAGGGGGGAAAAAAAACTTTATTTTAGGCCAATGAGTAACTTTAAAGCCATGAGTTTTATCATGTTCCATATTTCTTTGCAATAACAAAATTTTTTGCCAAATATACATTTCTGGAATTTGACTATAATCACCTATTGGGCTAATACTATATTTTAATCATTGCTTTGTTTTTCTCAATATAATTTTTTGGTGATAGCCCTTGTGTTTTTCTTATAAAAGTACATTTTTAAAGCCTATTGAAAGAGCCTTTTAAAATATTTTTAGCTTGTATTTGCATTCCCATATAATTAGAAGGTCTTAGAGCTAGAAAGACTCAAAGATTCTGGGTCCAAATCACTATTTTATAGATGTAGAAAGTAAGAATCTAGAATGCTAAGTAAATTCCCAAGATCATATAGTCAGCTGATGATAGAACTGAATCAAGAACTCCCAGCCATCTTTTCTTTTTATTAGGATAGGCTGTTTGAGGCAAAGAAATCTAGAATATTGTTTTATAAATAGAATTTTAAAATTAGATAAATAGATGTAACAATGAACTTTTTTTTTATGTATTGTTTTGTTTTTATTGGTTATGAATATTCATGGGGTACAAAGCAAATTGTCACCACTCGTGCCTAAGATGTGATGGCCAGATCCATACTGGCAGCATGTCCATTACCACAAATTGTGATTATACCCCATGTCCCCCACCCAATTATCCCCTCAATTATCCCTGACCTCCCCATCTCCCTTTCTGCACTCCACTCTGTATCCTTAGGTATGTTCTCTCCCTCTGCAAGTCCAACACACCACTGTGGTCTTTCTTTTCTTTCTTCTTTATCTCTTAGTTCCCACTTATGAGTGAGTACATATGGTATTTATACCTCTGTGCTTTGCTTATTTCACTCAACATAAGTTTCTCCAAGCTCATCCATATTGTTGCAAATGGGAGAATTTCATTCTTTTTTATGGCACAGTAGTACTCCATGTTGGATATATAACACATTTTCCTTATCCAATCATCCATTGATGGACATTTAGGTTGGTTCCATATCTTGGCTAGTAACAATGAACATTTTCAATGAAAGCCCTAGTCTATCTAGTATAATTTGGTTCCACTACCACTTACCTTTGGCACCTTCGTGACTTTCCGTTTTTAAGTTATCTTTAAAACATTATTATAGAAGTAATGCATGAAGAAAATTGGAAAATTCAAAACGATAAAGAGAAAATAAAATTTACTATCATGTTACTATTCAAGCACAAATTCAGTTTGGATGTGTTTACCTCCAGTTGTTGTATTTAAACATTTTTGCATTGTTTTAAACATAATTTTTGTCATAATATATATTCACTTATTATAACCTAAGCAGTTGTTTGTCATAATATCCTAATTTATATACATATATTGTTTTAAGGTCTGGGTATAATATTTTTTTATATTTAGATATAATATACATTTGTATAATTCTAAAATATAGCAAAACTTATTTACTTATATACTTATTTTAAAATAAATGTTTTTCTATGAGGAACAATTTAGGTAGTTTCCAGGGCTTTTTTAAAAATGTAATTCCGAGGGTCGGCCGGTGGCTCACTTGGGAGAGTGTGGTGCTGATAACACCAAGGCCAAGGGTTCGGATCCCTATATAGGGATGGTCGGTTGCTCACTTGGGAGAGCGTGGTGCTGACAACACCAAGTCAAGGGTTAAGATCCCCTTATCGATTATCTTTAAAAAAAAAAAATGTAATTCCTTCTAGCCAAGGCCTTGGGGGAAAAAAAAGAAAAAATTTATGTAATTAATCTTCATAAGGGAATATATTTTCTACATAAAGAGTCATATTGTAGCATCATTTATAAAAGAAAACTGGATACTACTTCCCCTTCTGTATAATCTTTCTATCTTTATAATATCCTGGAGGAAAAATAGGACCCTGACATTTTATTTTGCATTCCTTGACTCTTGGAAAGGTTAAACATTTTTCCATCTGTTTACTAGTTGTATTTCCTGCTTCATAAAAATAAACTGATTATTAAAATATGCTTATTTTTACCAATAAAATTTTATATTGATACAAACTTTAAAATAACCGAAATTTTAAATGTCTAAACATGTGCATAAAAGGTCTGCCATACCGGTTTTTACTATGAGTAGCAAATTATCATACCCAAGTTACAAACTGTAAGGAAAAAAAATCCTAAAACAGTGCTGAGGTAACATAATGTGGCAACTCACTTCCCAAAATCCTTGAAATTACAACTTGCTCAATAAACTGTAAATACTCTCCTTAATGACATATATTCACATACAAAAAAGTAAAATTTTAAACATTTTAAATATTTTTTTCTTGCCTTCTAGTTCCTGGTACGATTAAGAAGTAAAAATAAAAATAGATTTGGGTATTTCTAAGTGATCTCTCTCTTAGAGGGGATGCTCAAAAAAGTTTTGGATCATTTTCCAAACTTATACATACACAAAAAGCAAATTTGAATTTAATAAACTTTTTAATAATGTATTATATTAAGTAAAAATTTTTACCTGATTATATTTAGCTATGGAGGAGAAGTAATGATCTCTTTTTCCCATGGTCAACCTTTCAGATCTAAATACTAGACTTTATCCTATATGTGTGTGTGCATATATATAGAGAGAGAGCATCTATGTATAGAGAGAGAACATCATCTGTGTGCCTAGAACTGCATTCAGACTTGAATATAGGGCTTAGGGAAGGCAATGAAATAGGTAATAACTTTAACTTTGGGTTCAAATTTTTAATAACTTTAAGGCAAAAGGGACCTAAGAAAAGTAAATGCCCAATAGAACTAACCAATGTTTGCTTTTTCCCAAAAAAGCACTTAAAACCCAAGAGGCAGTAGAAAAACTTATCAATAAATAACTTACTTGATTTATATTTAATATATCTAACCACTAAAATGTAAATAAAATTTAAACATCATCCTGAGCACTTGGCACAAGAGTTTAGACCACTGGATTTTTTTTTTTTTTTTTTTTTTTTGCAGCTGGCTGGTATAAGGATTGAATCCTGGACTTTGGTGTTGTCAGCATCACACTCTAACCAACTCTAACAGCCAGGCCCTAGACCACTGGATATTTTTAATAATTATTACATGGCATATTTTATCAATATAAATGTTTTACTCCTGAGAAACTTACACTGATTATCCTATCATTGATTTATAAAAATCCAACTAAATCAGTTTAACGAATTCTGATTGTAAATCACTGATTTTAGTTCCACCAGTAGACCTGAAACTTCTTCTGATTACTTTTATTATTTTATGTCATTCAGAAAAATAACTAGAAGTTGCTCCCTGAAGGTGTCATGTTCTCACACCCAGGGCTTTGAATACGCTGTGTGCTTGCATATTCCCTTCTCCCTTTGCCTGTCTGATTGCCTCTACAAACCTTTGAAGACTATGCTTTTTACACCTTTACTATAGCACTTAGCAAGTTTTGTTGTTTATTTTCCTGTTTACTATTTATTTCCTGTTTACTGTTTTCTTTTCTTCTCTGCAAGGTTATTGTTCCATTCTCAAACATGATACAGTCTTCAGTACTTAGTAGGTGTATTTCTGTTGCTTATAACAAAATACATGGAACTGGGTAATTTACAAAGAAAACAAAATGTATTGCTTACAGTTTCAGAGGCTAGGAAGTCCAAAGTCCAGGGAACACAGCTGGCAAAGGCTTTCTTTGGTAGTGACTTCAGTGACAGCAGGGTATCACATCACGAAAAATGGTGGAGCATAGAGAGCAGAGAGACCAACCTCCTCATTCACTCTCCTTTTAAAGCCCTCAGAACCCTTCGCATGACCACCATTTTTAATCCATTCACTACAGCATGGTCCAACAATCTAATCACTTCCCCAGGGCCCCACCTTTCAGTTACCTTAATAGGATTTCCCACCCTCTTAACACTGTCACAGTGGGGGTCAAGTTTTGGGGGGGACACTCAGTCCAAGGCAGTAGGTCATGAGTAAATGTTTGCAAATTTTAGAAAACAAATAACAATTATTGTGATGGTTAATTTTAGGTGTAAACTTGACTGATTAAGGAATACCCACGTAGCTGGGTAAGCATGATTTCTGGGTATGTCTGTGAGGATGTTTCTGGAAGAGATTAGCATTTGAATCAGTGAACTGAGTAAGGAAGATCTGCCCTCATCCAATGTGGGCAGGCATCATCCAACTGGCTGAGGACCCAGATAGAACAAAAGTCAGGCTAAAGGTGAATTCTCCCTCTCTTTTCTGGATCAGGGACATCCTTCATCCTCTCCTCTTGGACATCAAAACTCCAGGTTCTCTGGCCTTTGAACTTCAGGACTTGCACCAGCAGCCCCCCAGGTTCTCAGGCCTTCAGCTTGAATCTGAGAGTTACACCACTGGCTTCCCTGATTCTCTGGCTTTTAAACTTCAACTGAGCTACACTACTGGCTTCCCTGGTTCTCTAACTTGCAGACAACCTATCATGAGACTTCTCAGCTTCCATAATTGCATAAACCAATTCCCCTTATAAATTCCCTCTCGTATATCCATATCTATTTCTATATCTCTTGTTGGTTCTGTCTCTCTGGAAAACGCTTACTAATGCAGTTGTGGTCAAAGATGATAAGGTAATTAGAACATATTGTGATGTTATGTAAGTGCAATGGATTGAATGTCCCCCCCAAACTCATTGAAGCTTACTCCCCACTGTAACTGTCAAGGGTGGGAAATACATTTACAATAATTGAAAGGTGGGGCCTTGAAGAGGTGATTAGATTGTGAGGACCATGCCCTAGTGAATGGATTAATATAATAACAGTGGTCATGGGCATGGTTCTGAGGGCTTTAAGAGGAGAGCACGTGGGAGTCTCTCTCTCGCTCTCTCTGCTCTGCCATTCTGCCATATGAGACCCCTGCATCACTGCCACCACCAATAAGGCTTTCACCAGATGTGTTCCCTGGACTGTGGACTTCCCAGCCTCCAAAATTGTAAGCAATACATATTATTTCTTTTTATATTATCCAGTTCCAGGTATTTTGTTATAAGGAACAGAAAGGGACTAATACAGTAATTTTGAATATTATAAATTCCTTGATACATGGTTTTCATATATAGACCATGAAAATACATCCAGTTATTATTATTATTTTTTTTTTTAAAGATGACCGGTAAATGAATCATAACCCTTGACTTGGTGGTATTAGCACCACACTCTCCCAAATGAGCAAACTGGCCATCCCTACTTAGGGATCGAAACCCTTGGCCTTGGTGTTATCAGCACCACACTCTCCCTAGTGAGCCACGTGCTGGCCCTTATATCTAGTTCTTGAATGCACACGTAAAACAAAGGAACCACTTTATGTCGAGAACTATAAAATCATTTTCCCAGGGATTATAGGACTATATATAAGCCTTCAAAATGTTACCCATAGTTGTTTACATCAGTCTGAAAGTATGGGGAAAAAATTTTAAAATGGAGAAAAGATACTTATCCAGAATTTTACTAAAAGACTAGCTTTTTATTTTTATTTCTTTGGCAATTGGGTGGTACAGGGATCCAAACGCTTGACTTTGGCGTTATAACACCACACTCTAACCAACAAGACTAGCTTTTTAAACAAATAATAATATTTCTGAAATGAGAGTTTATTTCGTTGAAATAAGATCATTTTAATACATTCAGAAATACTGAAAATCAAAACAGATTTCTTCAGGATACAAACACCAATAACATAACTCTCTTCCCATCTATGTAATCCCCATCTTTACCTAAAGTTACTTAATTTAAATTGGCTTTGTGAGAAAGATAAGACTCTCACTGCTAATTGGTCAATTAGCACTTTTAGAAAGTGCTTCTATGACAAATTTCAAGGTCCAAACATATTACGTGCTGAACTTTATAAAATATCTTCACTCTAAAGAAGTGACATTTAAACAGATATCTAAATAATAAATATTAGCCTACCAGGAGGGATAGTAGGGGGCAGAGAGTGCCAGGCAGAAGAAAGAGCTTGAAAGCACATGTATAAAGATCCCAAGGCAGAAAAGCCTTAGTGTATTTGCCATAATGAAAGGAAGCCAAGATGGCTGCAGCATAGAGGACAGGTGATGAGGGTACTAGGTGAGTCACAGAGGCAAGCGGGGCAGGCTAAGGCAGGTCAAGCAGGGTTTGTAGGTTTGGAAAGGAGTGTGGAATTTATTTTAATACAATATTCAGATTCACAGGTGATTGGCTGGAACCCTGAGTGCCAATTCACCACTAACCATAAGACACACCCCAGGACCAACAGCTATCTATGCTCAGTAATCTACAAGGCCCACACCTTTTCTGGTTGGGCAGATCCACCAAGAACACTAAAATGACAAATAGTTTCTTGGAGAGGAGAGAAGTTTCTTTAAAAATGGAATGTGCCTGGTTTTAAGCAATAAATACCTTTGGTCAAAGAATCCAACTTGTACCTTACCACAGAGCATCTTCTACTTCAGGAGTACCTGAGCTAAAGCTGACCAGATGCCTGGTTAAAAAGAAATGGTTTCACATGATTTCTATTAATCTTAAACCTTCTGATATTTTGTATTTCTACCTTATTTTAGAAGACGTGTATGTGTGTGTGTGTGTGATGGATTCTTTGGGAAGTGCCAGGCTTATGTTACTGCAAAGCAGACAGCAACCATCATAGTAAAACACAGGCCATGCTCCTACCCACAAATCCTCTTCTCCTATCAGCCTGAAATCCAAATGGTACAGTCTTTCTTTTTAGTTAGAAATTTTAAAAAAAACAAAGAATTACTTATTTCTTACGTCAGTTAAGGACATTACCCAAACTAGAAACTTTGAAGTCATTATTGACTCCATCCCCTCTCTCCCTTTTCAAGTATCCAGTTAGGAAATCCCACCTATTTAATTTCTTGATTTGCCTTTAATCATCCATCACTACTCGGTTCTCTAGTACAGACAGTCCCTCACCGGCCACTTCTTCAGCCTCTTCTGTCTGGTCCTACTCCTTCTAAAGAGTAAAAGTGAAGGCCTTCAGGCCTGTTTCCCCCAACTCCCTAGCTTCTCTCTCATCCGCTGTCATGGCTTCAGCTACAGAATGAAGATTCTCACATTTATATCTCCAGCTTGTTCCTCTCCTATGAGCTCCTGATTTGCATGCCTAAGAAACTACTCACTATCTCTATTTAGATGTTTCATGGATACCTCAGATCTAAATATTAAAACTGACTTTATCTTTTTCCCTCAATCCTTTTACTTTTCCACCATTCTTTATCTCCGAAGAGGCAATACTATCCTCACAGCTGCCTCAACAAGAAACCTGGAGATTCTTCTTGACTATTCCTTTTCCTTCCCTCTCCAAGTCCTTTTGGTTCTGCCTCTAGGCATCTTCTGACTCTTCACCCCCACTGCCATCACCTGATACAAGTCCAAGCTATTCTCATCCCTTTCTTGGACACCTTAGAATCAGCATCCTCCCAACAACTTCTTCTGTTCTGTTCCCACCAATATATCCTCTACATTGCTACCAGGGTGATCTGATGCAAACCCTTCAATGCCTCCCCACTGCCTACAGGATAATGTTCTAACTCCTTGGCATAACATACAAGGCTTTGCATCATGTGACCTGTGCCTAACTCTTCAGATTAAACTTTCATCACCCTCCACCTCCCTGCATTTGATGCTCCAAAAATATTGCTTACTTGTAGTTCTCTGCTCACACCACTCTTCAGGACTTTTGTACATGCTCTTCTCTCTGCTTGGGATGTTCTTACCTATTGTCCACCTGCACCCTCCTCTTCAGCCTGCAGAACCTACTCAGTCATCAATTTTTTTGTGGATATTCTTATTCCTTACTCTTCAAGGACAGAATTAATCCTGACTTCCTCTGAACTATATCTCTGGACTTTGTACATATTTGAAATAATCCTTTCAAACTAGAGTGGACTCTTTTTGCAGGGAAAGGAAACATAACTTAATCACAACAGTGCCTACCACAGTGCCTTTCAGGCAGCAGGAACCAATAAATGCCAAACTGAAGTTCTGCTTGTCTTGAATGATGAAGCCCACTTTACATGGTGTAGTACATGGCATTTTTGGTAAACTACTTCACGTAATAAAAATAAAAAAAATTTTAATGATATTACTATATCATATATTTAGGAGATTTTCATAAAAATTAATTTAAGGTAATTCTGTAAAAATAGAAAAGTCAATTGTTTGACTCAAACTACACCTTATTTTCTTAGAAGCAGAGCATTTTATTGACTCCCCTTTTTATCACCCTTCACAATCTATGAGTATGTTTTATCTCCCGTATCTCTAAAAGTATATCCCAAATCTGTTCCCTTCTCTCCATTCCACTGCTAAACCACCACTCCAGGCCACCATCATCTCTCCTCTGGACTACTGCAAAAGCTATCTGATAGGATTTCTGTTCTCCACAGGGCAGCTAGAGTGCTCCTTTTCAGATGCAGATCACATCATGCTACTTCCCAGCTGCAAAGCCTCCAATTGCTTCCCGCACCAGAATATTCAAAGTCATTACCATGGCCTACTAGTCCTAAATAGTCTGCCCTCTCACACCTGCTACCTATCTAACTGAGCCTGTACCACCACCACCCCTTACACACTATTCCTGCCTCACTACCACTTGTTCTGTTCCTTGAAGTCATGAGCATCATAGAGCCTCTGCACTTGTTGCCTTTGCCTCCAGATCCCTGCATGGCTGTCTCTTCCCCATCATTCAAGTCTCAGCTCAAATGACCTCTCCTCAAAGAGGCCTCCTTCCCCATTCAATTTAAAGCAGCTCCCAGTCACAGGGTTTTACACTGCCCTGTTCTATTTCTTCACAGTCCTAATCACTTGGCAGTGGAACTGAGTGGTAAAAGCACATGAGCACTGAGCCCAGACTGTGTGGGCTCAAATCCCAGTCACAGCTCTCACTATCTGGGTGACTTGGGGCAAAGCACTTCATCTTTCAATGCCTCTGTTTTCAGATGACAATAGAACCTACTTCACAGAATTGCTGTGAAGACTAAATGAGTTAATACATTCAGAATTTGGCTCATGGTAAGCACTCAGTTCATATTGGCTACTATTATGTGTTTGTTTATTGTTTGGCCCTTCCTTCTTTACCTTCTTTCCACCCCCTACCCTTTCCCTCTACAAAGCATGTAAAATCACAGATAACAGACCTTACTGCCTTGCTCCCACCACCAACTCCTTTATTTCCCAGAGTGGGTGGACCAGGTGTATTTGTTGAATGAATGAAATATTAGAAACAAGTGATGAAGGTGTTTAAGAAACACGTGGCTGGCCAGTTAGCTCAGTTGGTACAAGGTGGTGCTGATAAAACCAAGGCCAAGGGTTTGGATCCCCTTATCCCCAGCCACCAAAAGAAGAGACAAAGAAACAAGTGATAACGGTGTTTATCTTAAATTGGTGTCATTTTTTAAAACTCTCAGATCTACAGAGGAAGAACCAAGAATTACTGTAGTTTCTTTGTTCTTAGTTTCTGTCTCTTAGTGCACTGTTTAAGGGAAGCTAAACCGCACTGGGAGGTAGGAGAAGTAAATATTTGGTGCCACAAGCCCTTTTTACTGCTCTGATCCTCGAGAGGCTCATCTATAAAACTGAGCTTGTTATCACTAACTGAAGATGGAAGACTGGGTCAGGTGTAGGTTTTGGGGTTTGTTTTTGGTTTGGTTTAGTTTGGATTTATTTATTTTATTTTCTTATTTTTTATTTTAAAAAGATGACCAGTAAGGAGATCTTAACCCTTGACTTGGTGTTGTCAACACCAGGCTCTCCCAAGTGAGCCACAGGCCGGCCCTAGTTCAGATTTATGATTAGTTCCAAGATCTATGTTTTTATGAATATATAGTCAAAATCCAAGAGAAAAATACTGAAGTCTATATGGTAAAACTTGAAATTATTTTGCAGGTTACTAGAAAGCAAGTAATATTAACCAAATCCAGTAGTTAGCTTGGTTTGTAGCTCTAGGATTATTTCTAATCACCCATAAAGATTAGCATCTATGCTTACACACAAACATATATGTCCCTATCTGTTTATTTTATTTTTTTAAATTTTAGCAGCTGGCCAGTACAGGGATCTGAACACTTGGACCCTGGTGTGATAACACCATACTCTAACTAACTGAGCTAACTGGCATATCTGTGTAGAGTCATATGCTCAACTAGTAACTAAAAAAACAAAAACAAAAACCCTATTATTTCAAATGTATCCTCGAAAAACACCATTGAAGCATGCCCTTTATATAAATGTTTTTGAACAACTTTCTCCTAATAATCTCATTATCAGTCCGAAATTTATGGTTATTTCATTTCTGGGGGTTGGATTAAATATAATTATATATAAGGTAATTATATGTACCAGATGTCTAAGGCTTTGGTCAATAAAGTTTGAAGCTGCTCTCCTACCACCTCCTTGAAACAGTTCTTCTGTTTTTCTTCTGGATTTCTGGTTGTAATTCTTCTAGTGAAGTTTTCTCTCTCCCATTCCTTACTCCCCTTTTTCCTCCCACCCCCAATCTTTTATAGGAAATCGATTTGAATGCTTTTTCTGCTATCACTGACCCACAGAAAGAATTTTTTTCAATTGATGTCCACCAAGTTTTTCCACTGAAAGGTTATTATTTTTCTCATCATAATTAATAATTTGCAAAGAGATCCTCTAGAGCTGACTGTTAGCTCACCTGGTTAGAGCATGGTGCTGATAATACAAAGGTCAAGAGTTTGGATCCCCAGGTGGGCCCCGAGGCATTGGCAGTGTGCCTGGTTGTTGGTGAGGGTTCTGGTCCCCAGCTCCATACCTTTGGTCCCCTGGTGGGCTCTGAGGCGCTGATAGTGAGCCTTCACTGGAACTAATTTTTTGTCCTTTGCTTACTTCTAAAATGGGGGATCTTCCTGTGGGTACCAGTACTTGGGCTGTGTGGTTGAGCTAAATTGCTGCTTTGCTGCTGTTTCCCTAGGGAAGGCTTTTTGTGCAGCTCAGGATTTAATGGTTGACCTTACAGGTACTTCTGGCTCTCCAGAGACCCAGTACACCTGGGTTGTGTAGAAACTCTGATCTAGGCCTGGGTCTTTTCATCAAACTGCACCCCATGCAATTCTATATTCCTGACCAGTCTCCTCTAAGTGGTCCTATACTGATTGGGGTGCAGATCAGCTTGTCTTTGCTGTGTCCCAATGTTCTCCTGGTGGGCCCGTCTCCCCCACCACCCATACTACAAACATTTCCCATGGGACAGGCCATGTGCCAACACCTTTTGATGACTCACGGGCCTCTGAATGGCTCCTTTTTTTCAGTTGTTGTGGCTCCTTGCTCCTATATGGGTCCATGGGGACCCTATTAGTGGTCTTGCTGTCCTGGGGGCCACCAAGCCCCCTTCTTCCCTGCTGTCTCCAAGTAACTTCATCCGAAGATCACAGCTGTGGCTTCTGCTGGCTCCTGCTCTGTGCACTCAGCAGCTCCAGGCTTAAAGCGGCTGTGGCCCAAAACCCTCCAAGCAGTTTTTTCTCTTTCATCATGGCTTCTCCCACCTTCATGAATTCCACAGGTCTCTCCTCCTCTTCCCCTGAGCTCTAGTGACCCCAGATTGGCTGTTGTTGCTTTTTTACACTTGTAAATTGGTTCATTTGTAGGAGAGAGTGACACTGGGGACCATCTATGCTGCCATCTTGACTGGAAGCCTTACCTCTAGTTTATATGATAAAACACAATACTAGAACCATTAAGACATAAGGGACAAGGAAGATTTAATATCTTT
This sequence comes from Cynocephalus volans, assembly GCF_027409185.1. NCBI lineage: Eukaryota > Metazoa > Chordata > Mammalia > Dermoptera > Cynocephalidae > Cynocephalus > Cynocephalus volans. The sequence continues at coordinate 97,409,636 of NC_084460.1, read as the reverse complement.
TTAAAACAATAAAATGCAAGATAATAACAAAGTAAGTATGTTGGATATTATTAAATTCTGTTTTTGTTTTGGGTGGGGAGGGTGTGTGCAGCTGGCCAGTATAGGGATCAAACCCTGGACCTTGATTTTATCAGTATCATACTCTAACCTACTGAGCTAACTGGCCAGCCCCCAGTATATTATTAAATTCTACAAGGGATTTACCTTGCTTTTCTGGATGTTCTCAGGCTGAGTCACAGACCCTTCAAACCTGTTCTGTGCAAACTGGGTCACAGGTCCCTCATATGCAGACCGTGAGCTAGGTAAAAGATCCTGGGAGCCATTGGCAAGGTTGACATACTTTATTCAGACATGAGCTCAGTCCCCAGCATCCACAGCAGCAGCTTACAGCAGCCCCAGCAGCCCCATGGTGGCCTCCCAGGGGCACTGTGGATCAGAGCTATTTGTCCTTTATACCTAAGTCAAATAACCAGGGAACACCTGTGTGCGAGTCAGATAACCAAGGAACACCTGAGCACACGTGCAGAGTTAATGTATTTACAACAGACATTCTAAGTCATGCTTGGCAAGATTCCAAACAGCTGAGGGAGCCTGACCATTTGTTTTCATTTTCCTTATATTCCACCCCTTCAAGGTCACTCGTAGCACAATCTACATGTATGGAATCTCCCACGATGTTCCCTCAGCTAGGATAACTGACCCTTGCATCCATATAACCTCCATACCTATTGTACATTCTACACACCTTGAGGACTGTCCCCATATCTCTACCTTTTCAGCTGTATTTAGTGACATTCCATCCCAACAGTCCCAAAAGTCTTTAGCTTGTTCCAGCACCAACTCAAAAGTCCAAAGTTTCATCTGAGACTAAAGGCAAAACTCCTTCCAGCTGTGAACCTGTAAAAATCAAAACCAAATTTATCTACTTCCAAGCTACAGTGGTAGGACAGACATTGGGTACACATTCCCATTCCAAAAGGGAGGAATAGATCAGAAGAAAGGAAAACACAGGCCCCAAACAAATCTGAAACCCAACGGGGCAGACATTAAGCACAATGGGGCATCTGGTCCCCCAAAGCATTGGGCAGCCTCGCTCCTACAGCTCTACCAGGCACATTCCATTGGGCCGCCCTGGTGCCTGCAGCGTTTCCAGACCAGCATTGCATGTTGCCAGTGGCCCTACAGTTCTGGGTTCCTGGCAGCAGCTCTGCTGTCCCACTAGACATTTCCCAAGTGGGGGCTCTGACCCCACTTTTCTGCTCCACGTTGCTCTAGTAGAGGCTCTGCCCCTGTGGCAGGTCTCTGCCTAGGTCCCCAGGCTTTTCCATACATCGTCTGAAATCTGGGTGGAGGCTGCCACGCCTCCACTGCTCTTATGTTCTGCCAGCCTGCAGACTTAACACGATGTAGACGCCACCAAGGTTTCTGGCTTATGCTCTCCAGAGCTGCTGCATAAACCACACTTGGGACTGCTTGAGGCAGAGCTGCTCCAGCCAGAGCAGCTGGAATACAGGGAGAAGGTTCCCGAGGATAGCGGTGCCCCAGGTCTGTCCTCTGGAAAACCTCAGTTCTCCTAGGCCTCCGAGTCTATGATGGGAGCAGTGCCCTTCCATACTTCTGAAATGCTTTCAGGGCCTTTTTCCCATTGTCTTGGCTATTAGCATCTAGCTGCCCTATCTCCAGCTCCTGAATTATCTGAACCAGCTAGGCATACATTTGCCATTTACTCACAGTTTTGGGCAGTTCTCCAGCATTCACCCACACAGTTTGGACAGCTGCATTCACCCGTTCCATTAAGGAGCGGTTACCCTACCCCTGTGTGTATCTGCAGCTCTTCTGTAATTACTTCTGCAGAGACAGGTGTGTAGTAATGGAGGCTAACTTTTCCACTTCCTCACCAGACCACATCACAGTATCCACTCCTAGGTCCCATGACTGTAGCAGCCAGGCAGCCAGGAGTTCTCCCTGTTTCAGCCAAAACTATTTCCCCAAGCCAACCAATTCAACCTGGGTATATGGCACATAGGTAGAGAATTGGATTACCTGTGGGTTGCTTACCGGTTGTCCATCCAGACCCATAGGCTGCTCATGCATCATTTTCCGATGAACAACAGGACATGCCAGGAGATGCACAGTCTCCCCTAACTCACCATTGGGTTCATCGTTGTCCCCGATGTTGAAAGCAGGGATGACCTGTTTTCTATACCTGAGACTCCAGAGCATGTCCCCCACTTCCAACATGTCTGCCTTTTGTTTCAAATCTTGAAATCACACCGCTTCATGAAGTGCCTGGTCCATATTGGCTCACAGTACAGTGAGCGACAGCCAGCCTCCAGTCAGCAGGAAAGCAGCCACCAGGTACCCCATACTCGAGGGTAGCCACATTTCCTCCCTCTCCTGAGGGGCTAATGGCTCCCTTACTTGCTCAGAATCCTGCCGACTATGCCAGTTGTTGGTCTGGGTCAGTTAACTTATTTACAACAAACACACTAATTCATGCTCAGCAAGATTCCACGCAACTTGAGGGAACCTGACCACTTGTTTTCATTTTCCTTACAGATGCGGAAAACTTCAAGTTGTGTTTTGCTTTTAATTAAATCTTCATTACACTCATAAACTCTCCATTGTATGCAGATGCCTTAGAACTATTCCCATTCCACCACATGGCAGGTGGCAGCATGCATAGAGAACTGAAAACTGTACAGAACTGTAGAGAAGAAAAAAAGCTGATCTTAGTTTGCTGCTCCCAGAGTTATAAGCAATGGGACTTTTATGCCTCTTTTTTCATCCATAAAATAGAGGAGTTCAAGCTGACAAAATCACAGTGCTTTTATGAGGCACAATACAACACACATCTCCATAAATAGTTGTACAGTATGTAAGAGACTCTGAGAAACACATAATGATGGTGATGTAACCGTGACCTTTCTTCTGCCCCTTGTCCTGCCCTTCCTCAGAGTCATGAGCAGAGAAATCCTCACTCATCACCCTTGCCAGACAGCCTTGGAAGGTGGGCAGACTAAATTCCTCAGGAGTTCCCCTTCAAATAAAAGGTTTGTTTTTTTTCTTTCCTTTTTTTTTTTTTTTTTCCTTTTTTAAGGTTTTTTTATTTTTTGTTTTTTTAAAAGAGGGGTCTTCACATGATAAAGTGGTGACTGGGAAGGAGTGGCTGGGACAGGGTGGCAGAGACAGGGTAGCAAGGATGGGGTGGCAGGGACTGGAGGGGGCAGAGCCCTAGGCCCCACATCTCAGATGTCCAGGATCTTCATATCTCCATACTTTTCTGCTCGATAAAACAATGGGAAGCAGGGGTTGTTGCTGAAGCCTTCACCCTCCTAGCATTTCTGTACATCCTGCGGCAGCTGCATGGTCAGAGGGAAGAGAACAATGAATACTCACAGGACTACAGTGCAGGAGTCTGGGGTCACCTGTCCTCCAGGCCAGAGCTTCCTCTGTCCTGGCTCTGGCAGCCCCACTCCCCAGAGGCTGGTGCCCGTCTCCTAGCCCTTCCCAGATGGGGCAGAGATTCCCATCTCCTTTAGTTCTCCCAGCTAATCCTGCAGCTGGCCCAACTTCTCGGCAAGCTATGTCTTTACATGCTGCCCTGACTGCAGCTCACTGCTGACCTCCATGTTCTAATTGGTCTGGATGGAGAGAAGCAATTGGTGGCCACCTGATGCAGCTGGAGACCCACAGCACAGGGAAGGGGGCACAGCACTGGCTCACAGGTGCCCTCCCAGATACCATTTTGTGTGAGGTCTCCACCACCCCATTTTACAAGTGGGGAAACAAAGGCCCAGGGGGAGGGAGCGGAGGGCAAGCCAGCAGGGCAGGTGGAGCACCAGCCTGACAAAGCTGGCCTGCAGCTCAGCCAGCAGCTCCTGGAGATCATGGGCCTGGGAACAGGTGTAGCTGGCGGTGGCATGGTGGTGCTGCATGCCCTCTAGCACCTGCCTGCACTACTTGCCCCAAAGCTCAGCAGCCTGCCCCAGCTCCAGTGGCCACTCTTCCTGTTCCCAGTTCAGGTGTCTCAGACCCTCATTGTCCTTTACCTGAGCCTGGAGCTGACCTACCGGGCTCTCCAGCTGCTTCTGCAGTTGCTCAGCCTCCACATGCAGCTGACGTTCTTTCTGGGAGGATCCTGCTGGGGGATCTGGGTGTGGAGGCTCAGCTGAAAAATGAAGTGAATTGTAAGGGCCTCTGGCTTCTGGAGTTGCAAAAAACCCTCTTTTTGGCACACAGCTCCTTATTCAGGCTCTTTGCCCCAGATCATGGCTTCCTGGATAATCATTCCTCACACTCAGATGATGGTCAATTGTTCAGACCACTTTCAAATAGAGTTCTTTACATTCTTGTGCTCAAGACAACTGTGGGTGGCTGACAATGAGCACTCCACCCCTCTCTGCAGATGGGGACACTGAGGCTCAGGTGACAAGACTTGCCATCTGCTGGTGCAAACCTCTTTCTCTTCCCCCTGCCTGCTCCCAGGCCACCCCAGCCCCAGCTAACCTGTATGCCTGCTCATGTCAGCCAAGCAGGTCTTAGGCTCCTGGACCTGATTCGGGCCATGCTCGTCCATCAAAGTGTGAACCTGCCAAGAGCACAAGGGCATGAGCCATGGAGGGGGTGGCAGCAGGAGGGACAGGCTGCCACCTTCCTCTCTATACCCACCCCCATAAAACCAAAACCCTGGGCTTCGGCCCCTCACTTGTTGTGGCAGGAGCTTAGATTTGGAGATCTTTTTTATGTGGAGCTGCAAGGTTGCCTTCTCCATTTCAAGGACCTGAAGCTTCCCCTTCAGTAGGGACTGGTGGTGGTTGAGGTTCTCATAGTTGTTCCTATGGCCAGAGGTAGTAGAGAATGGAAAGAATGAGGAACAGAAAGGACCACTTTTGTGATCAACGCACTGACTTTGACACACAACCAGAGGACCACGGCGTGGGAAGGGGGCCCCAGGAATCAACAGTCAGAAGTGGCAGTCCAAAGAGGGGACATGAATTGCCTGAGGCCACATGAGTCATTGGCACATCTAGGACCAGAGCTTGGCTCTGCACACATCCAAACCTGTGCATCCACCTCATCGTGCTCACCTGTACCCTCCCATCTCCTACCACATCACCCACGCTGAGGCCCCCCAGACCTGCCATCCACCTTCCCCCTCCTACTTGTTGCACTCCACCTGCAGATGGAAAGCATCTCTCTCTTTCTTCAGGTCATGGTAGAACTACAAATACAGAAAGGTGAAGTCAGGATTCAGCAGGGAGAACATGTAGTTGGGGCACACTAATACTGACAGTAACCATTCAGCAGTGACATTTCCTCCCCCTGAATCACACTTGACATCTTTTTCAAGGCATTTCCAAGTTCTCAGTTGGTTTTACTAAGAACTCAGTAATAGTGGAAGAGGCAGGGAAAGAGATCTGATTTACAGCTGGCTGACAGAGGCCCAGGGATATCGGGTCATGTTGCCATTGTCATGACTGTCATCACCATCGTTTGACTCTGTATTGAGCACATCATCAGGTGCCATGCTAACAATCCATTGGATCCTCACAAGCACCACAGGAGGCAGTTACTAGTATTATCTCCATTTTGTAGATGAAGTAAAAAGTATTAGAGGTTAAGTGCTAATATCACTTACAGCTGGGATGTGAACATCCAGTTCTATTTGTTTCTCTAAGGCCACTTTTCCCCTGGGGGTGGAGGCACAAGCATAAGGGCAGGTGGCTGGGCTCACCCTCTCAGCCTCCTTCTGGCGTGTGGAGAGGTCAGACAGGCTCTGCTGCAGCTCTTTTAGCAGTTGTTCACGGGAGCACAGGCAGCTTGCCAGATGTTCACGCTCCCCTGGAATGACAGAGGTTGAGATGGAGCCCGAAGGACTCCCCCAAAGTCCCGCCAAGGCACCAGGTTGAGGGAGGAAGGGTGTCCAGATTCACACCAGCTTTTTGCCAGACCACATGGTGAGCATTCGCCAGCATGCTCTGTAACTGCGCCTTTTCAAATATTAAGGCATCAGTAGTCCAGATCTGAGCCTTTGGGAGAAAAGCCAAACAGGTGCTGAGAGAGAGGGAAAGGAATGTTCTCTAGGGGATGTGAGGGATGCCATACAGCCCACTCATCTGCAGTTGTTTGTGCAGGAATTCCACCTGCTGACACCTCTCCTGCTATGGGAAGAAAAAGAAACACTTCTTACTGGGGAGGCAGAGATGCAACAGCAAGGGACACGCCCCCAGAATGCCACCAATGGCCCAGGAGAAGCCCAGCAGTGAGAACAGATTCTCAGGGACCTTGGGGGCTGAGAATGGGGTGCAGGGGTGAGCCTTCTCCAGGTTGGGAGTGGGCAAGACAAGCCTGGGACATCGCCACCTGAGTCTTTCCCCAAACCCATCAGCCATGGAATGAGTGAACAAAGAAATCATGTTACTCTTTCCACTTGATCCAGAGTTTCCTGGTGCCATGTCCTCCATGTGGATAGGCACCGGAAGGTGACTGAGGTTGTCCCTCTCAGCTCCATTCCCCAGACTGGAAAGCAGTGGGCAGGTGCCAGGAATGGATTCTCAAGGAAAAGCTCTCAGCATGTCTCAGAACCTATGGGGACACAAATTGACAAACTCTCCTCGAACCCCCAAGGAAAGAGAATTTGGGTGTTTGTTGCTTTTCACTCACAGCTACACAGCTGAACATCTGAATCTGTATTCTCTTTAAAGGACAACCACAGAAAGCTCTAGAAATGGAAGCTGAGGAAAGAAAGACTACCCTTCTTCCAGCATGTGATTCAGAAGGGTGCATGCATTCACCACGAACCACACACTACAGGACAGGGACTGTTCTTAATAGCAGGGGTCCAGGAATGAAAGGGACAGGCAAGATCCCTGTCTCCCTGACATCTCATGTGCGCCTAGAAATCTTTTATTCTCAGAGCTAAAAGGGACTTTTGACACCCTCTAATTCTATCTCACGACACTCAAGCCCAGGCAGGAGAGAGGGCTTGTCCAAACCAAAGATAGAGAAAAGCAGGAACTAAGTCGGGGTGGGAACACATGGCTTCTGACAACAGTCAGCCTAGTGTTTCCAGCAGGGGGACAGCCCAAGGCACGTGTGGTGAGGACTCAAGCAGAAGTGTCTGGAGAAGAGAGAGTGGGCAGACAGGATAGCAACAGAAAGAGCCATGCTGCGTGGTCTGGGGTCCCTCCCGCTGAGACCTAGGCCCCCCAGCACCCCATTCTCCCTTGGCTCCAAGGGCCCCCAGCCATTTCTTCAGAGCCCCAAGGGGAAATTGGAGCCCAGGATTGGCAGAATGGAATCAGGGGACCCCACAGGACTCTTACCAATTCCTGGATCACACTCCTCAGATGTTTATTCTGGACGAAGATGGAGTACCAGGCTTCTGCCAGATCTAGACACCGATCCTGAGGCGCATGAGGAGAGAAGGAGTTGGAGGAGGGTTTTGGGGAGAGATAGAGCAATCATTAGGGGTGGGGGTGGGTGCTCAGGTGGCAGCGGGGCACCCAGCCCCCAGCATGGGAGGTGGTCGGGGGACTGGCCTGCAGGGGCACTTACCTCCAGCTCCCTCACATAAGCTGCTGATGTGAGGTCCTCCCCATCGGTGTATGATGTGGGCTAGGAGAGATGAGAGCACACAAGGAGACGCACTGTCCCCATCAATGACTAAGCCCTCTGATATCCTTTCTTCCCTGTCAACTGGCAAAAGTCTCTTTCTTGCTTAACCTGGAACAGACCCTCCTCCTGTAGCCATTCTGTGCCCACTTCTCAAGGTCTCTCTCCCCCATCATCCCTCCCCTCCCAAGCAGCTCTTATGCTGTAGGTTTTTTTGTTTGTTCGTTTTGTTGGGGTCTTTTTGGTGGTGGCCAGTAGAGGGATTGATCCCTGGGCCTTGGTGTTATCAACATCATCCTGTGCTTTCTGCAGCAGGACCCAATGAGGTATCCAAGCTCATGGTCCATCCTTCATGTGTACAGCATCAAGGGAGAAGCTCAGAGAAGAGGGGATGAGCCCAACACTACCCAGTGAGAAGGCTGGTCCAAGATCTCTCTCTCTTATAAATCCCTGCCTCAGTTTCCTTCTATCCTACTTTCCTTCCCCCTCTGTCCCCTTCTGGGCCCCAATTTCTGGGATACCTCAGACACAAAACCATTCAGCCACCTCTCGATCTCCTGTTCCCAGGAGCCTGGCCAGCCAAGACTCACCTCCTGAGGTGACTGGAAACCACCATGTGTGGTTGACTCAGAGCTGCCAGATTTTAGTTTGTTATTTGCTCTGGGACCAGCAGCGCTATCCCTTTGTTGGTGCTCACTTAACTGTGAAAAGAAAAAGCAGTAATATTTAGAGCTCTATAAGCCCCTATATTCTCATCCTACTTTACAATGTTTACAAAATATTCTTATTTCTACCATCTTATTTAATGCTGCCAGCATCCCTACAAGGTGTTGCAATGATCACCAAGTAGCTGAAGAAATGGACTGATAATATGACTTTAAAAAGGCAATAATGAAATTTAACTTCAGTCTTCTGGGCTTTCGTCATGAATCAGCAGCTGCCAGGGGGCAAAATACAAATCAGACATCAGGGTCCTCTCTTAAAGAGCTGGGGGAGCTGCACACCAGTACTTCTCCAATGTTTATGTCAAGGATTCCTAATGGCAGGAGTCAGTGAGGACACACCCCTAGAGATCTGGGGGACCTAACAGAAAGAGGACAACCCAAGCATCATTTCAGAGAGAAGTCCATTAAGATCTTACAAATCTCACCCCTAAGATTAGGTGAATGTCACCCCTAAGTACATTAATAGGTTTTTTTCTCTCTCAAAAGAATCAAGAAAATCTGATTCTACAGAAAGGTGCCCCCTCTGAGTCCTGTGGCATCCCAGATTGAGATAATCTGGGCAAGATTCAAGCTGTGAAGTTCAATCGCCCAGGATCTGTTCCACAGAAAATAAGAACATCTCCCTCCAAAGAGCACAGACTGAAAGGCGCTCTGATCCTATAATCCTAGGGAATTGGAATGTCAGATACAGACTCAGAAATAAATTGTAAAGTGTGTCTAGAGAGTAGAAACCTGGGAGAAAACCAGACCAAACCCGTTCTCCCAACTGCCACCCAGAGATATTGTCAACACTTTGAGTTCCCCGGTGAAGTGTAGGCTTTTCAGATTGTCAATGTCTAGGTGAAGGGAGTAGGGAGCCAGAAACCTCTCAGTCCTGGGTCCCCTAGTCCCCAGTACCCTTGCAAGTGGAAATTTGTGCCACAACCGGAGAAGCCAGAAAAGGGGTGAAAACACTTAGAGGCCAGGGCCAAACCCAGAGTGGGGAACCCCAAGAGTCACCCTACCAGCCCAAAGTCACCCAGGAGCACCTGGCAAGGGCATAGGCTGCGATGCTGAGGAGGCAGGGATAGCTGAGAAGACTTTGGTGGGGGGAGTCAAGAGGCACTGAGGGGCAAGCTCCGTGTGCCTCAGAAGTGACACAGACTCTGGCCACTGTCCCACCATAGGAAGGGCCTTGGGCTGTGCCTGGGGCCATGACCCAGCATGTTATACCTTCTTCTTGGCCCTAGCCAATTTCTCCCGTCAGATTTCCTCCAACATCTCGGGACAGAGAAAAGGAAAGGGGAACCACCCCCTCATCACCGTCCAAGCACTAGAGAATCACTCCCTTCAGCTAAGGTGCGGATGAGAGGCTGAGCCTGAGCAGTTGGGTGTGGGCAGTGCTAGGCAACAGTGAAGTGGGCGTGGCCTCAATGCTCACAGCCCATTGGTAGATGAGAAAAATGAAAGGAATAGGGGTGTGGCCAGAATATAGGGAAGGGTGGAGTCACAATGAAAGCCCACCCAAGGGGGGCCCCTCAGGGATAGAGGTGGGGCTCTTGCTTGTCTGGTTGTAATGTAACTGGACTTGCCTTTCACCTGAATGCCTGTATAGGGACCCCCTCCCATTGAAGAAAAATGTCTGGTGCCTTCAAAGACACAGGTGACAAATGTGGCCCACGGCAGTCCTGCAAGTCAAAATGTCTGGCTGGGCCAAGAAGCCCCTAGCCTCAGTAACTCTTATTTAACTCTCAGCTTAAACACCTTCCATGATCCTGCTGATCTGGCCTAGGGTCTGGTGGTTTTATACTCTCTTGGCACTCTGCAGATTACCAAACTTCCAAAAATGTATCATATGCTCATCAGACGATGAATGGGTAAATAAAATACGGTTCATAAACACACTGGAATATGACTCAGCCGTGGAAAGGAACAAGGCTCTGACACATGCTACCATGTGCGTGAACCTTGAACACATAACGCTCAGTGAAAGACACCAGACACAAAAGGCCACACAGTGTATGACTCTGTCACCTCTCCCCCAGGGTGACAGAGATGCAAAAAGGATTACTCAATGCCCATTTCTTCTGAGCAGTGAGAAGCCTTGTAGGGGTTAATTTCCACAAACCCTCAGGAGAGAGGCATTCCTTGAAAGAAGAACAACTAACTGTGGTCTTCTCTCAGTATTTATTCTCCAGGCTAGAAAGTTACAAAAAAGGAACATAGGTGGTTACAAAAAGAACAGTAAGATAGTTGTCACGGCAACAGTCATTAGGTTTAGTTGCACCAAGGACATCTGCCCTTGGAGCCAGCAATTTTGCTGTGTTACAATTTTTTATCTCCAACAGAGATTTTAGCCTAGGGAAATTTCCTATCTTTTGCAAGCTCAGCACCACACTCTCCCAAGTGAGCCATGGCCGGCCCCCATAAAGGCAGAATTTAAAAGGGAAGCAGAGTGTAAAATTTTAGAAAATTTGCAGCCTGGCCATGTAGTAAAGAAACAGAGAGCATGCAATGGTGCAGCCCAGAGACCCTTAGCTAAGAAGACTAGTGCAAAAGAAAGGGTTTATCAGGAGAAGGGGAAAAAGGCCCTGAAGGCATTGCAGAAGCCTCTGGGGGTAACTCTTCCTTTTCAGGCCCAAAGACCGAGGGAGACAAAATGGTCTTGGGGAACAGGCCAGAGGCACCCTCCATGGGCTCACTGCCCAGGACCACTTTGGGAAGCTACATCCAGCACCAGCACCCCAGCAGCTTTGTCTGCTCCAGCCATGGCTAAATTCGTCTCAGGTATGGCTGGACCTGCGGCTTTGGAAGATGCAAGCCAGAAGCCTTGGCAGAGTCCACATGGTGTTACGTCTTCAGGCTTACAGAATGCTAGAGCTGTGGAGGCTTGGGACGCTCCACCCCGATTTCAAAGGATTTATGGAAAAGTCTGGGGGCCCAGGAAGAGATCTGTCACAGCGGCGGAGTCACCACAGACAACCTTCCCTAGACCAATGCCGAGCAGAAACGTGGGGTCAGAGTTGCAGCAGTGGAACTCCATCAGCGCCATGACTAGTAGAGCCATGAGAGCAGGACCACCGTGGAGACCCCAGACCTGTGGAGCTGCCAGCGTGCAATAACAGCCCTGGGAAGGAATGAGATGTGAGAGTAAGAGGGCCCCAGAGCTGAGCTGGGGAGAGGAGAGTCTGAGCACTCTGCATACCAGTCGTGCGAGTCGGCGCCTCCAGAGACAGCTGTGGCCTGTCCTCGGGTGGGAGTTGGGGGAAGCTCAGGTTTCTTGTCCATCTTTCTAGTTCCCCAGGCTCCCAAGTACGTGTGTGGGAGGGAAGGGTGGCTCTTTTGGGAAGGCCTTGTCACTGGGCTTTGGGAAGTTCTGGGGAAGGTGAGGGGGTGAGGTTCCTACTCAGAACCTGTTGGGAACTGCCACCAGGGTGGAAGCTCCTGCACTCATCTCTTGAGAATTCATCTCTGTCTCTTATAAAGGGTTTCATTTCTACAAGCTCCAAACGGTTTATTCTGTGAAGTTATTCAGTAAAAAAAAAAAAAAAAAAAAAAAAAATCCTCATTGGCAATTGCTTTATTTCTTCCTTTTCTCCCACAAGGACAAGAACTATCCAGCTAAGGGATCCATTCCCTCCGTCCCTTCTCACTTTTCTCCTTCATTCACACATCATTTAGGTTACATTTGCTACATACCAAGGGCTGGGTACAAGTGAGTTCTTCCCTCCTGATGGATGCCTTTGCTTGCAAGTCCCCTCTGGCTGGCTGCCCTGTCCCCCACTGTTACTGCTCACCCACCCCAACAGGGAACACCTTGGACACCTCTGAGAAAATGCCCCCACCCCCACGCTGGCACAGGCATGGCCTGTCTGGCATTCCTCTTGGCCCTGGCCATGTGTAGGACCTGCCCTCCTGGTAGCAGGGGTGACCTCAGGCCTCCTCCTTTCTTTTCTGTACCTCTTCCTTGAGGATGTTTCCCCAATTGCTTCAGCTGGTTCAGCCCTGCCTTCACACCAGCAGTCCACTCGCTGAGGCCTGCTGCTCCGCAGGATGTGTGTGTGCACACATGGGCGCGTGTGTGTGTGTGCACGTGTGTGTACATGCATGTACACTGTGCATGTGTGTACAGTGTGTGTGCACATGTGCACTTGTGTGTGGTGTGTTCGTGTGCCCACATGTATATGTGCAGTGTGTGCATGCATGTGTGTGCACGTGTACTTGCATATGCAGTATGTGCACACATACGTGTGTGTGGTGTGTGGATGTGTGTGTGTTTGTTTGTGTTTGTGCACATATACCCTCCCCATCAGATTGGGAACTCCCCAAAGGCAGGAATCATTTCTCCTTCTCCCTTTGCACACTTGACCTACAGTCCTCACCAACTCTCTAGAGTCACAGGTGAAGGGACACCATGGGCCCCAGGAAGGATTTCTGCAGGAGAAGAATCAGAAAGCTGCCCCCACCTCACTTCCTGCCTCCCTGTCATTCTCCCACTGCAGCCTGGCTTGTCCAGGGAGGCCACCTCAAATGAGATTGCAGGAACTCATTGGCACAGAGGGGCTGCTGAGCTAGACAAGGCTCCCCCAAGGCAAGGAACACGCAACCAGGAGGGATGTTCTCAAATTGTGCAACCAAGTGACCTAGGGGTTCCTTGCAGTTGACTCCAGGGCCTGGAGAGTGAGGGGTTCCCTTGGCAGGGCGGAGGAGACAGGGCCCAGCCCCAAACCCATGTCACCCAGGTAGGTCCTCTGATTTTATTGGACTGTGTGCCCAATTGCACTTGAATGTGCTCTGTGGCCTCAAAGAACACCTGCAGCCTGTTCTAAACACACAACCTTCTTCTGTTCAAAGCATCCTCACAGTCCACAACCAGAGCCATGGAGTTGGAGGGAGGAGCTGCACAAATCTTCCAGAGGCTGGGACCCAGTGGCCATGTCACTGCAGGAATCCACCCTTGAGCCCTCTGCTCATTGTCAGTTGGAGAAGGCAGTCCAGGGGTAGCTGAAGGCTGTAAGTGCTCACAGGAGCCACATCAGAGGGGTGAGGAGGGGAGCCCTGTGCTTCCCTGGCTTCAGACTCAGGAGACATGGGGATCTTTGATGCATGACCTGTACACCAGGAAGTCCCTCTTTCTGATGTAAAGAGCCCTTGCCTGAGTCCAAAGACGTGGGCTCCAGGCTGGCTCCCAACACCGGTCATGGGATACTGGGACCCTGCGTAAGTGACTCAGCTTCCTCACTTGCATAAATGGAGGGGACCCCTCTGCCCATCCTTCCTCTAGGGTTATGCTGTGAAGCTGTTGGTGTGCTTTGAAAACTGTTGGGTGCTGTTCACATGCAAGAAGGTGCTACTGCAGCTCTGCCACTGTCCCCCAGGTGAGGATGAGGGCCAGGGCTGTCCTGGGGTGTTTGGGGCAGCTCCTGGCCTGGTTCTTCTGAGCTGAGCTTGAGAGGAACTGGAGAGTCACCAGCTTAGTCGTGAGCAGAGTTCACTTGGGAGGTCACAGCCAGACCCACCATCCTCGGCACTGTATGGGCCTCTAGGGTTTTGTCAGGAATGGGTGGCCCTGGGAATCCTGAGATGGCTCTGGGGACTTTGGGGGCAGCCAGGCTTTTCTGTTGGGCATAACACTGGGCCTTTCAGAGTCTGCCCCAGGCCATGATCTATTTATGTCCACACTTCTACCAGCTGAGCTGACGTGCACGCCCTAAGCAGAGCAGGTGCAAGACCCAGGCGTCCTCCCAGGGGAAGCAGAGCAAGCATGGCCCACCTGGCCCCAGGACCATCAGCTGAGCAGGAGGCCTGGAGGAAGGGAGGCTTCTACACGGGAGAAGCTCATGTGAGTGGTGGTCTGGAAAATACCCCCTAAGAAATGGAAAAGAAGCAGGTTAGATTGCAAGGACCATGCCCTAGTGAATGGATTAATCCAGTTGATGGTTTAATGGTGGTCATGGGCATGGTTCTGAGGGCTTTAAAAGGAGGGTGTGTGAGTGTCTCTCCTTGCTCCTCCATTCCTGCCATGTGACACCTGTGTCACTGTAGAGTCACCTCACAAGATGTGTTTCCTGGACTTTGGACTTCCCAGCCTCTGAAACTGTAAGCAATAAATATTCTTTCTTTATAAATTACCCAGTCCCTGGTATTTTGTTCTAAGCAACAGAAAAAGACGGTGGCCTGCCAAAGGAATGCAAAAGAACAGGTTTGCAGGTCACAGGAGGGAGCTGTGGACAAGCAGTTCCTTCTAGGCTACTCCTCTGCCTGTCTCACCCTACGTCCTCCCCTGTCTGCCTGACAAGGCCTGTCAACATTACCAAGATCCACGGGGTTGGACAGCAGTGAGCCCCAGGCTGCACATGCATCTAGCGCTGCACCCTCCACCAGGCATCTTAGAAACCCCTCTGTGTTACCCACATCATGAGTGCTCGCAGGGACAATAACACAAGTGACAGGTATACAAAGAAAAGGAAAGCTCTACTCCCTCCTTACCAGTGGCCTCTGGCCCCTTCTGAAGCCAGGCCCAATAAAGGAATTCCTAATTTGGGAAAGGCAAGGATGTGCATTCATGTGTAGTTCCACCTGTGGGTGTGTTTGTTGACATGCATTTCCATGTGACAGTCCCCAACTCTAACTCCAAGCATGTGAAATAATAAACTCAGTTGGGGCTTGACTTTCCATGCATGTGTACAATGACCAAGACAATCCCAAGCCAGTTCCTGTGCACGTGGTTGCAGTATTTGGTTTTATAAATTTTTTTGCTGCAGTTGTCTTTCTAGATAGGCCTGGTTCTGGCCGAAATGGAGTCGAGTTTGGATTAACAGAGCCCAAACCAATCAGTGAAGTTGGGTGGGTGACCCGAACCCAGAGGAGTTTTTTGGGGTGTTGACAGTGAGGAGTGTTGGTGGGGAACCAGCATCACAAAGTGATTTGAAAGGCATCTGTCCCCCTGCCAGAAATCTCTTCAATGGTTACCAAGGACCTGTTTGAAGCCAGTTCTGGCGCTGGCTGCAGCACCTTGAGGGAGAGGTTTGTGCTGCTCTCCACGGCCCTGCTCTCCCAGCCCACCTGCCCCCCTTCTCCCCAGGCTTGGGAGGTGGCCTGAAGCTACACCAGTGGCCATCGCATCCTCTGGCTTCGGTTAGTTCTAGCAATGGATGGGAAGGGCTGCCTGCCTGTCTCCAGTTCCACTCCCAGTCCTGGGGCCTGTGACCTTCTGCCTGCTGGACCCCTAGCTGCTACTTCCACCTGCAGCATGGAGCCACCGTGACACATTGCTGGCCCGGGGTCCTTCCTGATTGGTAGGACCCTCCTTGTTGGTCAGGTCTCAGGCCATCCTGATTTACTCGAACAGTGCGCCCTGATTTACTCAAAGCAAACAGCCATGCCTCCAGAAAGGAAGCAGCCGAGCAGGGCCTCGAATCCAGGTCCTCTCGCACCAGACCCCACATCATCTTTTCCACACTGTTGCAAAGACTGGGGAGCCAGCGTCCCTCAAAGCCAGCCTTGGGACAGAGGAAGCAAAGCAGAGAGGGGGTGGGGAGCCACAAAGAGGTGAGAAAGTGGACAGGACAAGGGCCCTGTGGGAAGAAGGAGGCCTCCCAGTGAGGAGAAGGAGAAAGGATCCTGTGAATTAACCAGGGGAGGCACTGTGTGGCTCTCAGACCTATGGAAGCCGCCTGGAAGACTGTCATAATAACCATAACCATTACGGTAATGGCAGGTAGTATTCCGTGAGTACTTACTATATGCTAAGCATCCTGCTAAATGCTCGCCTGACTTACCTCATTTTATCCTCACAGTAACCACTGAAACAGCTGCTGGAATTATCTCCCATTTTATGGGGGAGGACGCTAAAGCCCGGGGAGGTTAAACAGCTGCCCAAAGGCGTTATCCAATGAGCCGAAGGTCTGAAGGAGAAGCCAGGCAGGCCAGTTTCATGTCCCATGCTCTAACTTCTAGAATATTTGCTTCTTGAAAAACAAAAACAAAATCCACCCTGTCCAGGAGGAGGATCAGGAGTGTCGGTTTTGTTGAGGGGCCCCGCGCTGGGCACATGGAGGTCCGGGAAGTGCGCCAGGGCTGGCTGGTCAGGGACAGATGGCCAGAAGCGAGGGGGGCTAGAAGATTCATAAACTGGACTTTAAAAATGTGTATTTTATAGTAGAATTTTTATGATGAATACCCACTTAAGAAAAGCTAGCTTAAGTTTGGTTCCAAACAATGTGTTCATTCAAACAATTTAATTTACTCACAGGCCTCAGGTTTTCAGGCCACAGCGCTCATCTTATATTTTACCTGTTCCAGCCCTGGAATCAGCCTTTTCTCAAGAAGCCTGGCAAAGAGTTGGAAACCAAGACTTGGGTGCTAGATGTACTACCAGCGTTTTGTCACTGCTTGAACTAAAAGAACTTGTGAATATCTGCTTATATCAGAACTTACATTACATTGCAAGTCTGGCTCTAGAAAACAGAGGATTTCTATTATCTTTCTCAATAATATCTCTAGGTTGAGTCAGAACGACCTACATGCTTTGGACAGAGAACCTTCGGGAGGAAGCCCATCTTCACAGGCATGCAATACAGAACGGTGTCCTCCAGAGTCCGCTGTGCTGTGCCCAGCACAGCGCCAGAGCTCCCTCCAACCTGGAGAGTCTGCAACACTTGGAAGGACACCGTAGAGGGGGCACGTCAGCGCTCCGACTTCCTCCCGACGCCGTCTCTGATTGGTTCCTGGGCTTATAAAAAAAAAAACCCGTGAATGAGCAGCTGCAACTGGCAGAAACTTGCCGAAGGCTTTTGGGTGGCATCGCCCTTTTCTCTTCATTAACCCGCTGGCGAGCCGAGCCAGGGGAGGATGAGGTCGTCCTGTGTCCTGCTCACGGCCGTGGTGGCGCTGGCCGCCTATTACGTCTACATCCCGCTGCCCAGCTCCGTGTCCGATCCCTGGAAGCTGATGCTGCTGGACGCGATTTTCCGGGGCACACAGCAAGTGGTGAGGCGCAGCCCAGCGCTGCTTCTCTCTCCCTCCTGTTAAACAATGTTTGATGGGGAAACAATATTTCCCCAGTGTTCCACGAGAGCGCATATTTTTCTAACGCAATGAGGCGACCGCTTTTCAAGGTGATCTGGTCGGGAATTTTCAGGGTATCGCGTTCACCTCCTTGCTAGCAGCGGGCTAGATCTGTGTCTTCTCATCTGCGTTTGTGACATAGGAGGTGAAGTACTTCAGTAGAATTTGACAATTGTTTAACTCTCCATCTGCCCTAAGTATCCCACTCTTTCTTGGTTTACAGCGTCAAGAAACAAATCCTTTGGCATTTTCGTTCTCCTATAGGGGCGGGCAGACAGTGAGTTAAAGGTTTTAGGAAAGCTCGGGGAAAAGAGGCTCTGGTTCCTGGGAGTGCTGTCACCTCAAAAGCAGAAGCGGTCACGGGTAGTCTTCCATCCTCCCCTGGCTGTGGAGCTTTCCATTCCCGGATGCAGCAGGCAGGGCTCTTCGAATCATTTAAGGAACCCCACAGGTCTCCCATTTCATCCATGGCACTTCTCAGCTCAGCCCAAGAAAGGAGGCCAGGAGGCCTGGCTGGCAGCAAAAGAGGGGACGGAGGCGACGGCAGCCCTTGTTTGCATGAAGCGTGCTTTCTGCCTGCCCTGCAGCATTTATTTTGTCCTAAGCTGTGAAGTTGATAACCTCTGCCTTTACTTGGAAGGGTAACGTTTCTCTCCAGTGTATCATGGGTGTATGTTTCTTTCCCCCTATGGACAGGCAAATGTAACTGTCTCTGGTTTATTCCATGGTAAGAAGCATTATTTTTAGTGTCAGAGAATCTAAAATCTAAACTACAGTCTGCAGCAAGGCTGAGCCCTGTGATTGGACAGTATTTCTGAGCAGCCTCCTTTATCTAAACTAACCCTCCTCTAAAACCAAGTCTCCTCCCTCCCCCCAACCTTGGGCTTTAATCTCAGGTTATTTTTGTAAACTACTTTCAGGAATGACAAGTAGAAAAAGAAATGAAAAACTCGTGATTTTTCCTACAGGGTTTATATTCCTTTTCCCGGTGCATTCTAATTATGTGTGGGATTACATAGTCTGTGGACTTTTTTTCTATTAAAGTCCCCTTACTCGAGGCATTAAAGCACATTCCTCGTATGGATTTGCTTTTTCTGAATCCAGCCGCATTTTCCAGCTCTTTGTCTCTTAAGTCTATGAAGATACATACTCCCATCCTTCCCTCCTGCTTACTATAATGCTGGCATGGTGGAAGGATGATCACCCTCTTCTCTAGCATTGGTACCAAGAAAATCAGTCTTTATGTAGGAAGCCCTGCAATCTCTCTTTTCCCCCAAAAAATTATGTAATTTGGAAGTAACACCCTTCAAAGATTCTGGAGAACAATGGTGTTTAGCTAGGTGGGTTAAATGACCTGCTACAATAAATTAAAAATAAGGAAAACAGGAAAAAAGAATCAAACTGCCATGTTGGCTGTAGAGATTATTCTTAGTTTTCACATCACCAAGAAAGGCTTCTTCCTTATAAGTAATTTGGGAAAAGGCAGATTTGGAGAAAAGCCTTTTTTCTCCAACAAAGCTGCTGACCTATCGAGGGCAAGGCTGTGTAGGGAACTCTACCGAGCATGCCCTCAGGCAGTGTTTAGAAATATGTGTAAAGCCAGGTCACAGGAATAGATGAGGTAACAATTGTCCTCACCTGACACTGTAGTTCGGGAGTAGGTTTGCAGAGAAGTGGCTTTTATCACCTCTCTTCTGAATTGTGAAATATTGGAAAGATTATTCAGTCCAGATGGAAACATATGCTATCCAGTAAAGCAATTTACTAGTGTCACTTCAAATTTTCTGGAGTTTTCCCTGTAAAATAGGGCAAATAAATAACTTAAGGGTGCTATGAGGTTTAGTAATGTATTTAAGTGCTTGGTACTTGTAGTTATTCTTCTAAGAGTTGTCCCCAAGGGTCCACTATAGATTGGGGAGAAAATCTGTAGGATTGCTAACTTCATTAAAACAATAATATAAATATACACTGGAAGTAATTTATATAATTGAAACCTGAAGAGCTACCACTAAACTGCATGATATAAACCTTGTTTTAATTTTAGTTTGAGTGAACTGAATCAATTACAAAAGCAATTGAAGCTATTTAAGAGAGTAAGCTCGGCCTACTTCCTAACACAGCAGCATCTGCATAGCATCAAGAAATGTGAATGCTACTTTATTGTGTTGTCATTGGCAAATGCCTCACCCCTGACTTCCCCTTTTCTCCTTTATCTTGTGCAGTGAGTTGAGTATAGAGATTATGTTCATTGTGCTTTTCTTCCCTGGGGTCCTCCAATAATATCCAAGAAGAAACTACTTAGGGTATCTCTCTAACTCATCTCAAGCATACGTGATGCATTAGAATTACCTAGGGACTGTTAAAAAAAAAAATCCTAATGCCCAGGTCTATACCCTATAACAGATTTATTAGAATCTCTAGGAGATGACTATTTTTAGTAGTGTTTAGAGTACTTTTAAAAGTTCTCCAGGTGATTTCAATTGCAGCAAAATTTGGGAACCAGTGCTCTATAAGATAAAATACATTGCTGTTGGAGATAGTACGGTTTTCTTAAACTGCTCAAGATATATTGTATATGTACTTCTGGGAATGAGCCCCTTTACATTAATTAGCTTAGATAGTTTATCAGATTAGTTGGTTAATACTTTGGTTCTAAGAGTCTAAGGGGATAAACTACTAGCTAGGCAAATTTCACTGTTATAGCAAAGCCATCATAAGATTTGAGCCGTGGAAAAGCACGAATGAAAGTAGGTCTGGGAAGGACAGTAGAACCATTTAGATGAAGACTGGGCATCAGGAGACAAGAGGAACAATAGGAGAGAGTTTAAGGAAATTCTGAAGACTGATTTCAAAATGCAGTGCAAGCAAAGATTTTAGAAAATGGTAATCCCAGTGCAGCTCAAGATACTGAGAAGCGTACACTGCTGGAGAAAATATACATTGGAAGAAAAATATGAGGGCAATTTGGCAATATCCATCAGAAGCCTTAGAAATGTGTTTATTCTTTGACCAAGAAATCCCTCTGGATAGAATTTATTGTAAGCAAAGCTGTAGCTATAAGAAAGACTGGAACATTTTACAGGATTAAAAGCTTGTTCAACTACTCCAAAAACACTGTCATTTATAAGAAATGTGAGGGAACATTCAACAACCTTTCTCTTTTTCTTTTTCTCTGTTTTTCTTTTTAACATTTTTTTTAAAAAATGAAAATTTAAGAACAATAAGAGATTAAATTATGGTAAATTCACATTTAGGAATACTATGCAGCTGAAGAATCTAAGTTTTAAAATATCAACAACCTTTCTCTTTTTCTTTTTCTCTGTTTTTCTTTTTAACATTTTTTTTAAAAAATGAAAATTTAAGAACAATAAGAGATTAAATTATGGTAAATTCACATTTAGGAATACTATGCAGCTGAAGAATCTAAGTTTTAAAATAATGTTTAATGACCTGCGAAAGATTTGTACTGTATGTCAAGTGGGAAAAGTCTACAAAACAGCGTGTGTACCATTTGTATATCCAAACATGTAGATATATATTTGTATGTGTAGAAAAACAGAAAAATATAATTTAAAATATGTTGACTTTTTCTTTCTCGGCCAAAGGTTGTATTCTCAGTTTCCATATCTGTATATTCTACATATAGTAGAATAGTAATAATAAATTATTTTAAAACTTTTTTTGCACCCAGGGATAGGTTTCCTATTTCTAAAGTGGAATTGATGTACATGTATGTGCATATCAATGTCGTGTATTTTATTTTATGTTATTTTGTTTTTTAAAAGATGCCCGGACTTGGTGTTGTCAGCACAATTCTCTCCCAAGTGAGCTAATCGGCCATCCCTATATAGGGATCCGAACCCGTGGCCTTGGTGTTATCAGCACCACACTCTCCCAAGTGAGCCACGGGCCGGCCCAAATTTAACTTTAAAACATTAGTAAATAATAAGTTTTGTCTACTGCTTTCCAGACATGTGATGATGTCTTCATGTAAATTGGAGTTTTCGTTAACTAATTTTTAGCTGATTTGATAGGATTTTCTTTAAACAAATAGCAGCAGAAAGGCTTTAAGAATAGCTTCAGAGGGCTGGCCAGTTAACTTAGTCAGTCAGAGCACAGTCTTATATCACCAAGGTCACAGGTTTGGGGTTTGGATCCCCCTGACAGGTGAACAATCTAAGCTGGTCTCTGCAGACAGCACCTATGAAACATTGTCAGATTGATTCGGCTATCAGGTATTTAAGACAATGCCTAATTTTCAATTTCCTTTTATTTTTTCTAGCAATTTTACAAATACAGCCCTGAGCACAGAAATGCCATTATTATTACTTTATTTGAATGGGACATCTTATTTCTAACATGTGGCTTGAACTTGATCTGAAGACATTTCTGTGAAATGTGAAAGTGCAGTTAACCATTCCTAAACTTTCTATTTATGCAAATTAGTTCTTTTAAAATAGTATGCATATATCTACTTTTAATGCCAAATGAAACTGTGAGAACTGTCTCCCACTTATTTTCTCCTTCATTTTATGCTTATAAAGAATATGGAAATGTAATTGAATTTCTAAGTGACAAACCTGGCTATATTCCCTACCTAATCTAAGGTGTGTCATATTATGAAATGTTAACAATCTATCTTTCAGTGTTTCCAAAGCAAAATTAAAATCCTGCCATCTGGAAGTCATTACCCACTCAATAAATATTAACTGAACACCAGTGCTAGGAACAGGCAAAACAGAAATGAATAAGATAGATACCTAATCTTAAGGAGCTTACTGTCAAGTGAGGAGAGATAATCCAACTGACAGTGACACAGTGTGCACATGAATGATGGAAAAGAGTTATAATAGAGCCATTTATGGGTTGCTGCAAGAACCTTAAAACAACACCTAAAGTAGACCTGGGCATTGGGAAGTGTTTCCCTTTCACATTGATATCTGACCTGAGTTATCAAGGTTGAGCATTCACAGTAAAAATAACATCTGTTAAGAATATAGTGAGCATTTACTCTGTGTCAGACACTTTGCATGTGCTTTGCATGCAATTCATTTAGTCCATACTATAATACTATCAGGCAGGTGTTCTTATTTTCCTTATGTGACAAAGGAGGAAACTGAAATGCAAAGAAAAGTAACTTGCTAAAGCTGACAGTTTATAAGAGGTGAAGCCTGGATTCAACTCTAGACTGTCTTACTCCTGAGCTCAAGAGCTTTAACCATTGTGATAGATTGCCTTCCCATAGGAACTGGCCAAGTGAAGGAGGTAGGGGAATATAGAGGGAGGCGAAAGGGACATTCCAGCCAGAAGACGCAGTATGCAAAGATTCCATTGAGAGAGGATGATATGGCTAAGGAACTAAATGTGTTTTAGACTGGCTAGAGCTTAAAGTTTTAAGGTCAGAGAGCAAGACAGAAAGGAAGAAAATAATGAAGGGTTGAATGAGCAGAAACTGACAGATTTTTACCAGAGAAGTCACATGGCCCAATCTGTGTTTTAGAACAGCCCTTGTCAGTGGTAGTGTGGAGACTGGAATTTAAGAAAGCAAAAGTGAAGGCAAGAGACCACTTAGGAGGCAATAGCCCAGATGAGAGCATGAACTAATGAAGTGGGACTGGTTTGGAGGGAAGCTGACCAGAGTTGGTGTTGGAGGGGATATAGTATGGATTGGAGGAAAGGAGTCAAAGATGACTCCTGGAACAAACTCTAGAATAACTGGGTGAATGGTGGCAAGGACCCTGATTTAGGAGAAGGAACAGATCTAAGAGTGAAGATACAGAGTTCTGGACCTTGTCTGGGAGTGTCAGTGGGACTAGTTCTAGGATAGCTATTCATAAATAGCTGTTCATAAATAGCTGCATATACAGGTCGGGAGCTCAGAGAGCTGGGTTAGAGATAAGGATTTGGAAGTGATCAGCAGATGGGTGGTGGTGGAAGTAGTGGGAGTGAATGTGTGTGGAGTGAGAGTAAGATTGGGAGATCCTACCCAGGGTACCCCTGGGAGACACCAGGATCCAGAGGAAGAAGAGGCCAGCCCTTAGAGAAATGAGATCTTAAAGGACATAATTTATTACACCTTGGATTTATATGGCTGTATTAGTCCGTTTCCGTTGCTTATAACATAATACTTGAAACTGAGTAATTTAAAAAGAAATGAAATTTATTTGTTACAGTTTTGGAGGCTGGGAAGTCCACAATCCAGGGGACACATCCGGTTAGGGCCTTCTTCTGGGTGGGAAGTCTCTACAGGGTTCCATGGCTACACAGGGTATCTCACGTGGCAAGAATGGCCTGAGCAAGAGAGAACTAACCTTCTCACTTGCTCTCCTTATAAAGCAAGCCATCAGAACCAAGACCATAACAACACATTAAACCATCAGGCTCTTACCGTATGAATGGATCAGTCCATTCATGCGGGTATAGTTCTCACAATCTAATCACCTCTCAAAGGCACCCCCTTTCAAATCCTATAATTGGATTTCCCACTGTCTTAACACTTAACAATGGAGATCAAGTTTCTAATACATGAACTTTTGGGGGACACATCTGACCTATAGCAATAGCACTCCAGGTTTTATGAAGGGTTTTACTTACATCACCTCATTTAATTTATTTATTTGCAATAAATAGATGGTTGGCAGTATTTCCATTTGTTCACTGAGGAAACTTGAGGTTCAGAAAGGGTCAGTGGCATCCTCAAGATCACATGACTAGTTATACTGGCAAAACAGGGACTGGAATTGCAGTTCCTGGGCTCCTTGTTTCATGCTGTCGCTGCTGGGCCAGGCTGTGGGAATGCTCATGATAACTTTGTCACTTATGCACTCTTTGTATACTGACCTTTTTTGAGCTCCCACAGTTACATTAATCTGCATCAGTGCTTCCCAATCATTCTCATGTCATAGAAATAATTACATTTATATAGTAGAGTGGGGGATACAGGGAGCAATATGGAGGGGAATCTGTATGGGCTTGAGTGACAGAATTCAAAAGATCTATAGAGAGAGGTATGTAAGCGGTTCTCAAATAGAATGCCAACTCTGAAAAATTTTGAATAGTTATAAACACCAGTTTTAAGTTTTTACCTCTATAAAACACTTAAACATCAATATATGGTGGCCCACATATAATCCATTTGTAGTGTACCTGCTGGATGCTTACCTCTCTGCAGTTTGTAACTATATAAATACACATTTATTATCATTGCTATTAAACACAGATAGTCCCCAAGTTACATATATCTAGGTAGCCATGTAATTTATTGTCCAAACCAGGACATTTTTGAGAGTGACAGAAGCTGCTATTAATAACCATGCCAGAACAATAGCTTTAAACCAGAATTATTCCCAGGCAAGCCTGGGCTCAAATGCTCAGGCTACATTTATCTGACCTGCACACAGGTCACCCTAATCAAGCCAAAGCTGTAGAGTGACCTCTGTGTTCCCAGTTCTGAGTGCTGCAATGTGCTGTTAACCCTCCAGTTACCACTCTCCCACCCCACCCCAGTTTCTTATCCCTTGTAGAATAAAAGTTCCTTAGCTGGCACCACTCTGCTGACTCCATCCTCACTGTTTCCAATGACAGTTTACACACTTGTGTCTGATGCCTTTCCTTCTGTTGTTGCCTCTGCCTCACATGCCCTCCTACCCTATTTATTCAGCCAACATCCTGCACATCTTTAAACACTAACTCAAAAAAAGCATTCCTTTTGAAAATTTCCTCATTCCCCTCCACTCTCTCACCCCTCAGTCAGCCTGCATTTCCCTACACTCTGCTAGCATTTTGTTTTTCTTTTATGGCTCTTATGTTTCTTACCTTATGCTGGGGTTTTTTTGTTGTTGTTGTTGTTTGCTTGTTTGTTTTTTAATGCATAGGCTCCTTACCAAATCATAAGCTTTCTTACCTATCATAGACATATTTACCTCTTACTGTTTTAGATTTTTTGTTTTGTTTTGTCTGAAGATCATTCATGATAGAGAAATTAGAAAGAAAACAGGAATTTTTATAGTTCTGCTTTCTTTCAGTCTCTGTATTACTCCATCTGCCCCGAGGGGCAGACCTAGCGCTTCCGTGTGCTTCTGACTCTGAACTTAGCCAAAAATGACTTTTTTTTTTTTTTGCAAGCCTTTCTGTTTCTTGGGTTTCTAACTTCCTCATAATTTTTTTTTTTTTTTTTTTTTTTTTTACAAACTTATGCTTCTTTTTGAATTTGTTACGAATTTTGTGCCTGTTCCTAGAAAATATTAGTTATAATTACAGGCCATCTCCTTAAAATATCACTGGCGAATTCCCACTTTCATTTGATGTCATTCTACTTTTCCCTTTTCCTCTTGAAAGAGATGAAAGTCCCATGAGAAAACCCCCTTCTGAGCTGCCTGTCCCATAATTTTGTCCCTGCCTTGGAACTCAAACTACCTTGTCTTTGAGCATTTTTAAGTCTGCTTTTCTCAAGTGCAAAATGATTGTCTCACTATTTCTGGTAAATGCATCAGTTCTCAGATAGGGTCACTTTGTCCCCAGGTTTCAATTGCTTCCATTTCATGGCACAATTCTTCCTTGTTAGAAGCAAGTCCAGAGTGGCAATAATCCCTGCTTCCTTGACTTTTCTTAACAAAGCAAGTCAATTCTGCCTTTAGAAGATGATCTACTTTTAATAGAATAAGATTGCTGGCAGATGTCTACCTAATAATGGGTCTGTTAATTGAATTATAAACAAAATCACCTTGTAAAATAATAGTTAATATCTTCACTTTACAAGGAAGGAAATAAAGGCTGAACAAAGTTAAGTAACGTGTTCACAGACACATGACTGCTTAGTGAGGCTGGCTGTGAACAAGGTCTGTTGGACTCTGTAGACGTTCAACTATATTTGACAGTTTCCTGTCATTGTTCAATCTCCTCTTTTCCCTTTCCCCTTCCCACCCCTTCACTCTAAACTCTTTCGTACTAGTTGTATGATCCACATTAAGAATGCATCCCACAGGGAAGGAGTATTTTATGTATTTACAAATTTTAGTCCTGGAAGATATTAATATTATTAAAAGAAAAACTTTGGACAAAATGAATTTAACAGTTTATTTGAGCAGAGAATGATTCAATCAGACAGAACTCAAAACCAGAAGAGCTCCACTATGCTATGTGAGCAGCAAGCTTTTGCAGACCAAACACACAAGCAAAGTAGAGAAATTACTTGATTGGCTACAGCTAGGCTTTGCCTTATTTATGTATGATTCAACGGAAGGTCCCTAGTTAGAGGTTAGCTGATGGTTTCTGATTGATTTAGTTTAAGTTTCATTTTACTGTTTAATTGAATTGGATTTTGATTTGCTTTACTTACATAAGAGCGCTGGTTACAGAGACAACCTCGGGCTAATGGCCTCCTTCTTATTTGCTTTAACAACATATATAACACATTGAAAAGGGTTCCATGGGTTCCAAATAAGATTGGGAAATGCTGAGTTAAACAGATTTAATCAGGATTGCTTTTTTAACCATAAAACATTTTAGAACTCCTACTATAACATACTAATGTGTATTTTGAATCTTAAAAACAATATACAGTGAGTCCCAAATTTAATTGGCTACATATATCTCCTATTTAACAAAATTCTTCATGAAACTGATGGTATACTAAACTTTGGGAAATATTTTTAGTGTTTAAGAGCATGGACTTCGGGATCAGGGAGACCTGTGTTCAAATCCTGGATCTGAACTGAACTAGCTGTGTAACCTTGAACAGAATATTTAGCATATAAGTTTGTTTCCTGATCTAGCAAGTGGTTATAATACTTAGCACATAAAGCTATTGTGAAGATTGCATAAGATGTGTATAAAGCTTTATTGTTCATTATCATCATCGTCAAATATTAGTTAATATGTAAAGCATTTGGAGTGGTACCAGGCACATAAGAAATATATTTAGTCCAGATCTGATTTTTGACAGTTATCTACAGTATACTACTGTAGCAAAGTGTTTTTTATTCTTTTATTTTCATTATTAGTCTTGCCAATCTGGTGCTATCAGGTTTATGAGTTTCTATGCAGGTGTAGATCTTCTTAACATGGACTTCTATTGGCTATGGCTACTAGGTTTAGCATTTACTAGTTGTGTGACTAGTTGGGCAAGTTCCTTAAACCTCTATGAGTGTTAATTTCCTTATATGTAAAAGTGGGGATAATGAAAGTGCCTCCATCAGGGCTTATTATAAGGATTAAATGTGCCTGTATATATAGAATTCCTAACCAGTGCACATAGTGTGAACTCAAAACCTCTTCCTAATCATTGGTATCCACAGGCTTAGTTTGTTGCTGTTCTAACTGGATATAAGAATCATCACCATCATACCTAACTCATATTGTTCTAACCACGATTTACACATATTAACCTAATCTTTATAACAATTCTGTGAGGTAAATACTATTATTCTTATAAATGAACAAATTGAGGCATAGAGGGATTAGTGAAGTATCTGCCCAAGTCATACACTTGGTAAGTGGTGGAGCCAGAATTCTAATTCAGGTAGTTGATCTGGAGTTAGTGCTGTAAAAGCTGGAGAAATTGCATGTCTCTCAGACAATCACAGTCTTATATCAAAGATCTCCACTGGGCTTTGCCAAAGTATCAATTCATTTTAGAATTTTATGTGTCACCTGAAAAGTAGACTTTAGGGACATGAAGTAAAGTTGTTGACTATAAGCAAAATGAAAACAAATGCTCAGGCTCCCTCAGCTATGCGGAATCTTGCCGAGCACGACTTAACATGTCTGTTGTAAATATAACTGCGCATGTGCACTCAGGTGTTTCTTGGTTATCTGACTTGCACCCAGGTGTTCCTGGCTATCTGACTTAAGTATAAAGGACAAATGGCTCTGGTCCACAGTGCCCTGGTACACCCCTAGAGGCCACCAGCAGGCCACTGAGGCTGCTGCTGGAGGCTGCTGCTGGCGGCTGCAGAGGGTACAGAGGATGCGGGCTGAGCTTGCATCCAAATAAAGCATGTCAGCCTTGTCAACAGCTCCCAGGATCTTTCCAATTACCTAGCTCACAACCTGCATATGGGGGGGTCTGTGACCCAGCCCAACAATTGGTGTAGTTGACAGGATTCCAAGTGGATAAGGAAGCCATTAGCTTCTCAGGAGGGAGAGGAAATGTGGCAACCCTTGAATATGTGGTACCTAGTGGCTGCTTTCCTGTTGACTGGAGGCTGCCTGTTGTTCACTGTACTGTGAGCCAACATGGACCAGGCACTTTATGAAGCAGCACAGTTTTGAGATTTGAAACAGGAGGCAGACACATTGGAAGTACGGGTACATGCTCTGGAGGCTGAAGTGCAGCAACAGGTCATCCCTGCTTTCAACACTGGGGATGACGATGAACCCAATGGGAGTTGGGGGAGACTGCATTTCCTGGCATGACCGGTTGTTCATCAGAAAGTGAGGCATGAGCAGCCTGTGGGACCAGGCAGACAGCTGGTAGGCAACCCACAAGTGACCCAATTCACTACCTGTGTCCCATATACCCAGGTTAAATTGGTTGACATGGGGAAACAGTTTTGGCAGAAACAGGGAGAGCTACTGGCTGCCTGGCTGCTGCAGTTGTGGGACTTAGGGGTGGATGGTGTGATGTGCTCTGGTGCAGAGGTGGAAAAGTTAGCCTCCATTACCATACACCCATCCCTATGGCAGCAGCTACACAATAGCCACAGATATGCACAGGGGCCGGGTAACCACTCCTTAATGGAATGGGTGAATGCAGCTGTCCAAAATGTGTGGGCAAATGCTGGAAAACTGCCCCAAACTGTGAGCAGATGACAAATGTATGCTGAGCTGGTTCAAATGATTCGGGAGCCAGGTATGGGGCAGCTAGATGCTAATAGCCAAGATGATGGGAGAAAGGCCCTGAAGGCATTTCAGAAGTTTGAAAGAGCACCCCTCCCATCACAGACCCAGAGGCCTAGGAGAACTGAGTTTTTCCAGAGGACAGACCTGGGGTTCTGTTGCCCTCAAGAACCTACTCTCTGCATTCCAGCTACTCTGGCTGGAGCAGCCCTGCCTCAAGCAGCCCCAAGTGTGGTTCATGCAGCAGCTCTGGAGAGCACAAGCCAGAAACCTTGGTGGTGTCCATGTTGTGTTAAGTCTGCAGGCTGGCAGAACATAACAGCACTGGAGGCGTGGCAGCCTCCACCCAGATTTCAGATGTATGGAAAAGCCTGGGGACCTAGGCAGAGACCTGCCACAGGGGCAGAGCTACTGCAGAGGCCATCTACTAGAGCAATGTGCAGCAGAAAAGTGGGGTCAGAGCCCCTACCGGGGAAATGTCTAGTGGAGCAAAGACAGCAGAGCTGCCATGAGGAAAGCAGATCTGTAGGGCCATTGGCAATGTGCAATGCTGGCCTGGAAAAGCTACAGGCACCAGGGCAGCTAAATGGGCTGCACCTGGTGGAGCTGTAGGAGCGAGGCTGCCCAAGGCTTTGGGGGCCCAGTTGCCCAATTGTGCTTAATATCTGCCCCATTGGGTTTCAGACTTGTTTGGGGCCTGTCTTTTCCTTTCTTTTGGTCTATTCCTCCCATTTGGAATGGGAATGTGTATCCAATGTCTGTCCCACCATTGTATCTTGGAAGTAGATAAATTTGGTTTTGATTTTTACAAGTTCACATCTGGAAGGAGTTTTGCCTTTAGTTTCAGATGAGACTTTGGACTTTGGACTTTTGAGTTGGTGCTGGAATAAGCTAAAGACATTTGGGACTGTTGGAATGGAAGAATGTCACTAAATATAGCTAAAAGGGTAGAGCTACAGGGACAGGCCTCAAGGTGTATAGAATGTACAATAGGTATGGGGGTTATATGGATGCAAGGGTCAGTTATCCTCGCTGAGGGAACATCACAGAAGATTCCAAATGCATAGTTTGTACAAAGGGGTGGAATGTAAGGAAAATGCAAGCAAATGGTCAGGCTCCCTCAGATGTTTGGAATCTTGCCAAGCATAATTTAGTGTGTCTGTTGTAAATACGTTAAGTCTGCATGTGCGCTCAGGTGTTCCTTGGTTGTCTGACTCACACCCAGATGTTCCTTGCTATCTGACTTAAGCGTAAAGGACAAACAGCTCTGATACACAGTGTCCCCCGGAGGCTACCAGGGGGCCACTGGGACTGCTAGAGGCTGCTGCTGCTGTTGCTACCACTGCAGAAGCTGGGGGCTGAGCTCATGTCCAAATAAAGCATATCAGAGAGTTCCAGTCAAGATGGCAGAATAGATGGTCCCCAGCATCACTCTCTCCCACAAATCAACCAATTTACCTCTATAAAAATGTAAAAACAGCCAAGCTGGGGCCTCTGGAGCTCAGGGGAAGAGGAGGAGAGACCTACAGAATTCATGAAGGTGGGAGAAACCACGATGAGAGAAAGAAAAAACTGCTTGGAATGTTTTGGGCCATGGCTGCTTTAAAGCTGGAGCTGCTGAGTGCATAGAGCAGGAGCCAACAGAAGCCACAGCTATGCCTTTCAGATGGAGTTGCTTGGAGGCAGCAGGGGAAAAGAGGGCCTTGGTGGCCACCAGGACAGCAAGACCCTTAACAGGGTTCCCGTGGATCCACGCAGGAGTGAGGAACCAGAACAACTGAAAGAGGGCAGCCGTTCAGAAGCCGGTGAGTCATTGCAAGGGACTGGTACATGGCCCATCCCATGGGAAGTGTTGGACCATTGGCAGTGGGGAGACAGGCCTACCAGGAGAACACTGGGACATGGCACAGACAGCCAATCCACCCTCCAATCAGTGCAGAACCACTCAGAGGAGACTGGTCAGGAATGCAGAATTGCATGGGGTGCAGTTTGATGAAAAATCTCAGGCCCAGATCAGAGTTTCTACACAACCCAGGTGTACTGGGTCTCTGGAGAGCCGGAAGTACCTATAAGGTCAACCATTACACCTTGAGCTGCACAAAAAGCCTTCCCTAGGGAAACAGCAGCAAAGCAACAATTTAGCTCAACCACACAGCTCAAATACTGGTTCCCACAGGAAGTTCCCCCATTTTAGAAGTAAGCAAAGAGCAAAAAATTAGTTCCAGCCCAGACACACCACCAGTGCCTTGGGGCCCACCTGGGAACCTGAGGTTTGAAGCCAGGGACCAGACCCCACTCCCACTGGCAGTGTGCCTCAGGGCCTGCCCAGGGGCCCAGGGTATGGAGCCAGGGACTGGACCTCCCGCCCACAACCAGGCACACCACCAGCGCCTTGGGGTCCCACCCAGGGGCCTGGGGCATCAAGCTGGGGACTGGACCCCTCGCCCATAGCCAGGCATACCAGTGCCAAGGAGCATGCCAAAAACATCACATCCGTGTGGGTGGGCCACCACAGCCACCACAGTAACCTGTGGCTGCTGCGAAAGTGGCTAGATATCACAACCACCATGCAGATGGTCCACCAGCCACTAGAGTGCATTGACACAAGGAGAGTCACCAGCAGAGACCAAAGAAAAGAAGAGGATGTCTCTCTCCACAAAGCCCATTCCAGAGTGACAGAAGAAGCATCTGCTCTATGATAATATTGGGGGACCTGAACACACCTCTCAGCGTTGGACAGATCATTTAGGCAACTAATCAACAGAGTAACCATTACTCTTTCAGAGGGAGAGAAGAAATCTAGAGTTATCAGTGGTGGGAGGTGGGAGGGAGAGGGGGATAGGGAGAGATTGGAGAAGGGGCATAAAGAATAAGTACAATTTGTAACAATATACATACTAGTAATATTGATTTGATCAACATATGTCAACATTGGATCCCAAAAATATGTACAGTCAATTATGATTCAATAAAAAAATAAAAATTAAAAAACAAAAAAAGAATTGCAAGTAACTGGCCAGCTGCCAAAAAACAAAACAAAAAAAAATTGCAGGTAGACATTGTGACACTAAATTTAGAACATCATGCTAACTTTTCAAAGCCCAACCTCTTTCCCATAATGTATGCTTTTATACTTTTTATTGACTTAGTATTTTTCTGTGGATTTTCTTCAAATAAATTACAATGAAGTCCCTTTCTAAGAAATCACAACAGAAAAAAGAATTAACAGTGTTTGTATTAAACTTAAAAACAAACAGACAAGGGCCGGCCCATGGCTCACTTGGGAGAGTGTGGTGCTGACAACACCAAGTCAAGGGTTAAGATACCCTTACCGGTCATCTTTTAAAAAACAAAAAAACAAAAAACAAAGCATGTAAATCTTGCCAACAGCTCCCAGGATCTTTCCAGTTACCTAGCTCACAACCTGTATATGAGGGGTCTGTGGCCTGGTCTGCACAACGAGTTTGAAGGGTCTGTGACCCAGCTCAACATTGACATAAATTTTTGTTATAAGAATTAAAGTATTTTACTGGAATTCTAGTCCCGATAGGGGTCATCTTGCCATAATGTGAAGATAGTGAAATATTTGCAAGCAGGCTTGATATTTTTCTTAATGGAGGGTTTTGGATTTGCTCAGATGATTGCCAGCTGTGGGGCCCAGAGATCTGGCCTATAAGTGTGGGAAAGATGACATTGACTTCTAAAGTTATTAAAGGCTGGTGTCTTCAGTTGACCATCATAATTAAGGAAATTTACCATGGCCTCTATCATTTGTTAGTTGAACAATAATGATGTTTAGGCACAGTGATATAGTAATTCACAAGATTAATTACTCCTAAGTAATTTATCTCCCTGAGTAATTTCATCTCTCCCTCTTGGCTGGAGGCTCTGGAGAGGAGGCAGCATGTCTGTGGGCTTCCCCACCATGTACCCAGTTCCTAAAAGTACCTAGCACAAAGTAAAAATATATTTGAGTGAATAAATGGATGAGTAACCAGAAGTCCCTGGACAGCTCCTACAGTAGAGAGGGTATTTGTGATAATACCCTGGCAGGAAGTTCTCCCTGTACATCCTGTTTTTCAAATAAGGCTGCACCAGTATAGTCAACCAGCAAAATGTGCTTGCTTTTGCCCTGGATTCCTGTTTCCCTTCCATGAAGAGCCTAAGCAGGAAAATGGTAAGGGATAAGCTACCTGCTTTTTCAGAAGGCATGAACTTAAAAGCAACAGTGAAATGAAGCATAAACAGCATTATATTCATTCAGTCAACAATTATATTGAGCACTAATTATGTACCAGATAGTGTGCTAGATGTAGGGGAACAAAAGTGGAGGAGATAGATCTAGAAACTGGTAATGATAATGCAACAAGTTTCAAAAGTAGATGCTCAAACCAAGTAGTAGAGAGCATGAAGGCAGGAGTGACTGTCCAAGGGGTGAGTTGGACAGAGTGCCCCAGAGAAGGGGATATTTGAGATGGTTACTGAAGGATGAACTAGAGTTTGGTCATGAGGGGAAGCAGGAGAAATTCCAATAACAGAAGGAATCCTACTCTTTAGCCCTTTGTATCTTTGAGGAAAGTACATACTGCATGGGCAAGACAGACAAGTTATGCAGCAAGGTGTGTACAGGGAAACAGCATATAGGAACATGAGTAGGTAAAGGGCGTGTTTGGGGAGTGGATGGATGTCAGAGGGTAGAGAGTGTTTAAGTCCTATGATCCCTGGATGTCATAATTGCTTTTAAATTTTCCCAAAGAAGCATAATTCATTTGAATTATTTTTTTATCATAAAAGGTAAATAATCATGCTATAGAAATTTTGGAAAACTAAGATCACCTACAGTCTTGACACATCTACCATTTGCTTTTTGTTTCATTTCCTTTCAGTCTCTTGTTTTGTGTATATGTTGTGTTGCTTTTGTTAGATGCTGTCATATATACATACAATTTTTCTCACTACTTATTTTACTTAGAATTTTAGCAGAAGGATCTACCATATTATCACTGCATAGCATTCTCAGCTCTCTCTCTAATGGATGCCTCAAAGAGCTTGTGCCATTTTAAACCTAACTATTTCCCTATTGCCAAAAACCGAGACTATTTAGTTATTTGCCACTGTAAATAATGTTACAGTGAACGTATTTGTATAAATAATCTGTTTTTAGAATTTTTCCCAAGGGAGTCCCAAAAAGTGGGCCTACTAGATCTAAGGCTATAACTATTTTTGCAGGTCCTGTTACTTATTTCCAAGTTATTTTCCAATTTTTCTGGTTAATAGCAATGTGTGAGAATGCTGGCTGTGCTATATACTCTTTTCCAGCATGAACTATTGTATTTGATTTTTTGAAACTTGTTAGTAGCTTAAATGGGTATCTTGATTAATTGAAATTTCTTTGAAAACAGTGGACATTAAAATTCTTCTTTATTCCAGAGCTGGTCAGTTATCTCAGTTGGTTAGAGTGTGGTGCTGATAACACCAAGGTCCAGGGTTGATGCCTGTACCAGCCAGCCACCAAAAAAAAAAATTCTTGTTCATTCTTTCAGTGAATATTTATTGCACATCACTTTGTACCAGCATTATTCTGGGGAAAGAGCAGTAAACAAGCATAATTCCTGTTCTCATACTCTATATTCTTAAAGAAATGCTCATTTAAAAGATAAAAATGCTTGAGATGCTTGAGATATTAAATATATTCCCCCAGCCTCATATAGCTGGTAAGTGGCTAAGAAGAGATTGCAACCTGGTCTATTTCAATCCATGGTCTTTCCAATCTGCTACTCTCTACCAGGGAAATGGAGACTTATAAGCAGGTTGCCTGTTCCTCTAAACTTAATCTGATGATGATGCATTGCTCGTACTCAGAATATGTCTAAAATTTACCCTTAGAAAGTCCTTTCCAAGTCATTTCATGAGATATGCATGAACATCAGTCTTATTGCTTTATAGTCTCACCTTGTTTATGAACAGAATGAAATCCTCAGCTTCACTATATAACTTGTTATCTACAGGAACTTTGGCTTTTCCAGAAATCAAATTCAACCTCAGGGAAGGAGAATTTGTCCCCACTAAGGATATTCAAGGAGTAAATTAAAGTCTCTGAAAACAGTTGTAAAAAATACTTAAGTCAATAATAGCTACATTGGATCACTCCTTTGCAAGGGTGAAGACATTTACATGCTCTGGAAGTTGCTTCGGTTTTCAGTTTGTGTGAGGACTGTCAGCTTCCACTCCTGCTTGGGTTGCAGGGTCCTGAATGTCCAAAGCACCTTTGGGTAACCACCCAGTGTTTAACCTGTCAGCGACAAGGATGAGAGCCAAAGGAAATACCTTTTAGCATTGCCTGTGACCCTTAGCATAGTATTGGGCACCTATCAGTATAACACCAAGATATAAACAGCCTACTTCTTAGTACTCAGTGAGTGTAGATAGTAGCATCCTTGGTGAGGAGTGAGGGAAAGAGCATATAGGCACCTTGGAGTTTCTTTTATCAATATATGAAAATATAAAAATATATATTTTTATATATTCTGTTTAACCTATTTTCTTTTTATCTTCTAACTCTAACCCAGTAATTGTCTCAGAAAAACTAATCTTTATCCCCCATTTCTTTTGTAATCCCTGAAGAATGACTATAATTACTTCTAATAGGAAGACCAAAATCAAGGAAAAGGTAATCTGTATGTTTTGAAGGGAAAAAAGATTTTTAAAAGACATGAGTACATTAGCCTCTGCAGTCCTTGAGAGGATCCAATAAATCTCCTTTTGACTCTCCACAATCTCCATGTCCATTTGCATTGCTGTCTCATTAAACTGCTTCTATGCATTAACATAATTCAAAATGTAAAATAAGACAAAAAACCTCAAATATTTCTAATTTTATGTCTTGGTGTTACTTGTCGATTACCTATATTGTTTGTATGAAAAAACGTGATCAGACTTTCAAACAACCAACCTGAGAGCCACAGACTGACCTGCACTTATGTTATTTTTGGCCCACCCTGTACATTAAACATTTTTTAATTTGTTGCCAACACTTAAAGTTGCAGATATTTCACACAATAATCTGGGCTCCCTGCTTCTCTTGAAAAACCACTATCCAGCAACACTGGGCCAGAATTTCCACATCGTGCAATCCCCTGTGGCTGGGCAGCACCTGCTTCCTTAAGGCATTGTTTCTCTGGTTTATCACGAGCCTCCCCTCTCCCTGATATATTACACCTGATTTACTCATTTTTATTAGTTGTCCTGGCTCCTGAAGATATGAGTTTATGACTTGTACTCTACAGTAAACATTCACTTAATGTTTAGCGTAATTAATAACTATTTATCAAATAACTCATTTTGCACAAGTATTCCAAATGGTCCTATGCTTGAGGGGTTCAGAGTCTAATTGGGAAGATGATACATACAGTCATGGGTTGCTTAACTATGGGGATACATCTGAGAAATGAGTTAAGCAATTTCATCGTTATGGGAACATCATAGGGTGTAAAGCATATTACTGTACTGAATACTCTAAGCAATTGTAACACAATGGCAAGTATTCATATATCTAAACATAGAAAAGGTACAGGAAAAATACAGTATGAAAAAAATCTAAAAAATGGCACACCTGTGTAGGGCACTTACCATGAATGGAGCTTACAGGACTGGAAGTTGCTCTGGGTGAATCAGTGAGTAAGTGGTGAATAATGTGAAGGCCTAGAACATTACTGTACACTACTGTAGATTTTATAAACTATACAGAGGCTACACTAAATTTATTTTTTTTAAGTAATTGCGCTATAACATTATAACAACTACACTGTCACTAGGCGATAGGAATTTTCCAGCTCCATTATAATCTTATAATGTGACCACCATTGTTATGCAGTGCATGACTGTGATTGCACAGAAGTAAAATAATACAGTAGCATAAGCCTAGAGGTGTCAGGAGGCAGTAAGTACGTTAGTAATTTTCAGATAGGCAGTAAAGTTAACAAGGGTTGTGAACTCAGGAGGGTGAAAACTGAGCTGTACCTTGAAGAATGGGTCAGAATAGCATTGCAGAAAGGCTAACGGAAGGATGACACAGGTGGTAGAGGAGAAAGAATAGTATAAAACATGAACAAAAGCAAGTTGATAGGAATGAGCATGTTTGGGAACTGACTAGGTGTGTTTATTTGGAATAAAAGATGTTTAAAAGAGTATAGTCTCATCAATAAAAGCTCTCTGACATCCACCCTTTAATACTCACCATCATTGTTCATTCACTTCACAATTGTTCAGGAAAGCCCAAACAGAAAGGCAGCAAACGGTTTGTGCAAATACTGGCCCACCTCTCTTTATACAATGCATGTTTTCCATGTTCTTAAAATTCTTTCTTCATGTTACTTTTTCCTAGCTCTCCCTCCTCCAAAAAAAAATGAAGAGACCTTGATTCCTGACATGTCTCTAGAATCAACTTGAAAAACTTGGTGTGGGAGCAACAAAGGGAAAGGAAGAAAAAGGAAGGAGTTGCGTTATGAAGTTAGGAGAAAATGAAAAGGAAGCATGGAAAGGAAGGGCAGGCCGTTTTGGGAGGTACTTTCAAATTTCACCCAAACTTTCACATAAAGACTAGGGCTGCTATCTGAATAGCTTCCTTCAAATTTCCACCAGGACACTGCTCTGGGCTTATTCCTCTAGTTCCTTGGAATCCCTGGGAAAATCCTTAGGATGGCTTTGCACATCTATGTCCCAATATCTAGTATTGCGGAGAAGTTGTGTAAGTGAGGACAATCAGGCAGCCCTATGTCCTATATTATTGAATATAGGATCAAACTGAGTTAACGTGACCAAGCATCTACCCTTCTTCTGTTCCCAACAAGCATACAATATGTGAATATTTATAGTAGGTCCCAGGCAAAGGGTTAGGTATTGGGTGTACTGAAGACCAGAAAGAACTAGGACAAGCAGAGGAGTAGGCCCTGGTTGGAACTCAGCTAGGTTGGACCCAGAGCCCTGGCTCTGGCTCTAACTAGAGTAAGACCATTGTAAGTCATTCAAACTCCAGACTTAGTCTTCATTTGTAAAACAAAGGGGTTGAATTAGGCAAGGCCTTCCCAAACTAGCTTTAAAGGAAGTTACTAGTTGTGAAAAGATCAAAGATTAAGCAGAGTTAAATAAATTTCTCTTTTACTGCTGGGACTTGTCAGAGTTTTTAAAAAGCTGAAGTGTGTTGGAATCTCTGAGAAAAAAATTGACATGTAGCATTTCACAAGCTGAGTTGATCACAGGATCACAGAATCCTTCACCCTTATTTCTCAGTGCAAAATTATCTCAATATGCCATTCAATAGAACTCAGTTTGGGAAAGACCACTTCATAGTTTCCAACTCTAATATTCTAGCTAATATTCTAAGTAAGTAAAGAGTCAACACAAGCCTCAAAAGCTAGAGATGCCAGATATCTGCTTGTCAAACATCTCTAAAAGGATTGCAGATAGTAAGGATTTAGAATGAAGCTGTGGAGGCAGATGCTCTAGCTCTAGGCCTGGGAATCAGATGGAACAGAAAGGTGGGAGGGCAGAATTAAAACAACAAAAATAAGCACTGAGTCAGTTTTGCCATGAAGGGGAAGAGAAAGAAAAGTTAGGGTTGCTGAAACTTTCTGAGATAAACTGGAACATTTGTCAATAGATATATAGTATAAAAACCCTGGAACTAAGAGTCTGCTGACCGGTTTTAGTCACCAGTAACAGATGGCTTGTCGCTCATCGCTCTGGGCATCAGTTTCCTCAGTTTTCTAAGAAGAGAGTCTAAGGGCTGGCCCGTGGCTCACTTGGGAGAGTGTGGTGCTGATAACACCAAGGCCTTGGTTTGTATCCCTGTATAGGGATGGCCGATTGGCTCACTTGGGAGAGTGTGGTGCTGACAACACCAAGTCAAAGGTTAAGATCCCCTTACCAGTCATCTTTTAGGGGAAAAAAAAAAGAGAGAGAGAGTATATTTGTGGGGCCTTTGGGTTTTAAAATCATACGACTTCATTTGTATCCAGTTTAAGTTAGTAAGGATTGAGGCCTTAGGAAAGGAATTTATCAAGGAAAGATGTATGAGGAAAATGGGGACTGACACCTAGAAGAGAGAATTAGGTCAAGAGAGGCCCTTTATGATCCTAGTAAAGACGGATCTTCAATAGTACTCTGCTAAACAGTAAGTTCCAACTACTGGGATTTCTCTATAGAATTGCACATAGACTAGATGGTATCTGTTCAATCAGCTTCTCATGTCAGTGTGTCTTAATTTCCCAACTAAACCCACCAGGCATCTGAAATAGATTAAGTTATCATTAACTCTCCTGAGGAATTAATTTTCTTTACTAACTTTCACCCAGATTTATGTTTTTGTTTTTGTTGTTAGTATAGTGCTTGGATAATTGCACTTTAGTGAGCCATTTCTGATTTTTGTTTGCAGTCTTCTGACATTTTCTAGATTTGATTTTCTTTTTGGGTATTTGCTAAGGTAAAGTTAGTTTTAGCAATCTCTTAATTATGAGACAATAACGCATGTCTTGGTAAATAATGCAGATATTTGGTAAGCACCAGTGTATTTCTTCGTTAAACATTAAATATATACTTCTAAGTGTGCTTATAGACACTTATTCATTCATGCCGAAAGTGTTTGTTGAACACATACTGTATGTTAGCCATTCTGGTAAGGGTTAGGGTAAAGCAATGAACAAATACATCATTATTATTCTCGTGACCCACATGCATGAATACCTATCTTCAAACAAAGAACCGTTGTCTCTGTAAACGTTCATTCCCTCATTCATTTTAATTTAATGATTCTATTCATTTTAAGTTATAAAAGAAGGATAAAACAGTAACTTTCAGTAAAGCTTTACTGGAAAGAAAATATGCTTAGTCACCTATTTACAGTGTGAGAGAAGGAAAATGTTTGATAATATTAAGTAACATCACTGTGATGAACAGCATTATGCTTATACTTGTATTTCTCCATAGATCATTGGGTCACACAATTTAAAACCCACAAAGAAGCTAAGAGTCTTTACATGAGATGTGTTCTTCTTGAACACCCTTAACTACTGTATGCCGATCTGTCCTCAAGCAGTAAAATTTGATTACGCACCATCTTATGTTTAATATGTCACATTTACATAGCAAAATGATGAAGGTGCACCTAATGCAAGAAAACTTAAACCCTTCCTACTTCTGAGCTGGGGACAGAGGCTCACACTTGAATTGGTTCTTCAAGTACATATTTTTTCCAAACCTATTTGTTTCAGTGAAGAGTACTGATAATTTTCATAGCTGTACTCTAAAAACTACGTGACAAAAAGACTTCACAAAAATCAAACTACAAAACACTGGATACACATGCTTCAGAGAATTTGTATTCTGTATCTCTTTCAGAATGTTAATACTTATAAAATGCTAGGTAAAGTGATTTAGTATTTAATATTTTGAGTTCTTTTCTCCTTTGTAAATAGACACTACCAAGAAAACACATAACATGAGATTATAAGTCATGAATGGGGTGTTGAAGGTATTATACAGGTTACACCCTCCTTCACTGAAGCATGTTGTCTCCCTAAACTCAGGTATTCCGGCCACTCTTCAGAACTTGAAGTGGCAGTTTTTCTGGACTCATTAACAGTCCATGCCATGATCTCCATCACAAGCTTTTTCTATTGCATTACTGTCCTCTGAAGTGTAAAGCTGATCTCTGGGTTACAAAGAATAGCATTTTTCTTGGGTTTTGCTTTTTCCACACTAGGAAATTTCAGGGCCAAAGGAATTGGAGTATTAAGCATTGAGGACATGTTCAGTCTTGGCTTGGGTTTTCTGTGTGTAGTGTGATATTATAATGAATGGGTTTCCAAGTAATATCTTCTACTTCGTATCTATTTGACAGCCTTTATAAACCTCAATTTCCAATCCTCACAGAAGTGGTCATGAAAAAATATGCGTAGTTTCAAGTTCAACTTGTTTTCAACACTTTTGGATACACTTATTGTGTTCAAAATGAAAATCCAATTTGAAATTTAGGGGCTGGTCAGGATCTGATTGCCTCACTTTATTATAAAAGCATCAGAATAGATTTACATTTTATTTTAATAAAAAAAAAAAAACCGAAAACTACCACCAACAAAAACCTGAGTCTTTTTTGAGTCCACCAATATAAAAAACATTTTTTAGTGGTTTTTTTCCCCTTCATCTTTCTCTTCTTCAACCCCTGGCCCCTCTTATTTCTTGGCATCAGATGCCTCAGTGTGGGTATACTCATCATTTCAACTCCACCTCCGTCTCCTTTTTCTCCTCCTCCTCCACCACCAACACCACCACCTCCTCAGAGTCCTTAGCCTCTAAGGTCCATGCATATCCTTCCATGTATCTTGGCAAGTAAGGGCTTATAGGTGTCATTGTACTTTTTTCCCAGAGCCTGAAATTCCGTATCAAATTTGGCTTCTATCTTACCTCATGGCTTCTGCATCTTCTTGAGGGTAAGGACTCAGCATTTCACTGAGCTAGGCAAGTTTTCGATAGTCATTTTTAGGCTTTGGTGCATTCTCTGCAGGGTCTGCAGCTCTGCTGTCATATGACCTGCAGTGCTGTCAGTGTCTCCACTCTGCCCACCGGCTTCCGCCATTACCTTCTCCTCAGCCTCCTGGCTTGGCTCCACAGGTCCCTAGTTTCCTGAGCCCGCTCACTTAGAGAAGGGCAGAAGTGTAGTGTGGGTCCCACAGAGGTGCAAGCCAAAGGAGGAAGCCTGGTGGCCCCAAAGCCAGAAAGTACATGCCTCCCAGTTCCTCTGCAGATTTCGGGTGGTCTCACGCCCTTCCCCATCTGTGCACCAGCTACAGCCCAGCTTCAATGCCTGGATACCCTGGATATTGAGATAACTCCAACCTAGTTTCTGCCCTCAAAGACTTCATGGCGGAGTTGCACCCAAACCTCACGTCACACTGAGGAGGAGAGGTGCAGAAATGAAGATGCATTCAAGAAACATCTTGACACAGAGGAGAGATCAGTTCTGTACAGAAGAGTGGGCAGTGGGGGCTTCACAGAGGAGGTGCTTGAAGATAAGAAGCAGTTAAGAGGAAGGACCAGTCAAGCCTGAGGGAGGCCAGTAGTGTTCATTCAAAACTTCTACAATGATGTGCAATGACAAGCCCTTTGCAAGCTCTGCTCTTAGCAGCACTGCCCTATTTACCCATTACTGTGGCAAAGAAAACCAGTTAGAACAAAAACCTCTTAACAAAAGATGATTTCACACTTAGACCAATGTATCTCAACTCTAATGTGGCAAAAGAATCACCTGGAGAGATTCCTGGATTCCCACTCCCAGTGATTCTAACTCAGCAGGCAGAGCTCTAGCACAGTCATTTGCATTCAGCACTCAGATGCTGCCAGTCTGTGGACCAACCTTTGAATAGCCCTGGACCAGACAAAACTGATTGTGTAATGATGGTAACAGAGAAAAAGAACTAGTTTTCAATAACCTTTCCTTAAAAACAGAATTTTAAAAATTAATACTTGGTGAGTCAAACTCCTTTACTCTCTTCAGTTGGGATACATCTCTTTCAATGGAACCAGACTTTTGCTTTCCTGGGATTTGTCCCGGAGGGAGATTGGGGATGCAGGTGGGGTAGACAGAGATAGAAGGTCTTAAAAAGTATCAAAAAGACCAGATTCAAAGTCAACAAATTAAGAATATTTTAAGACATTGAAATACAGTGCCAACCCTATTTCTCTGAGGGCCATGGAACAGTATCATCCCTGATTTCAAACAAGCTTTGCTCTCTGTACCTTTGTTACCATACTTTATCCCACTGTGTGAAATGTCCTTCTGCCCCATTTTCTTTTGGCAAATTATTTATTCTTAGAGATTATCTGAGTCTGTTTTGTGTTGCTACAACAAAATACCACAGACTGGATAATTTATAAAGAAACTTATTTCTCACAGTCCTGGAGGCTGGTAAGTCTGATATTAGGGTGCTGGCATCTGGGGAAGAAGGCCTTCTTGATGCATCTTCCCATTGTAGAAAGCAGAAGGGCAAGAGAACTGGAGAGAGGGAGAGAAAGAGGACAAACCCATCCTTTTATCAGGAACCCACTCCTGTAAAGGGCATTAATTCATTCATGTGGGCAGAGCCCTCATGACTTAATTACCTCTTAAAGGCCCCACCTCTCTCTTTTGCATGGGGGATTAAATTTCCAACATATGAACTATGGGGGACACATTCAAACCAGAGCAGAGAACCAGCTCAAATGTCACTAATGCTATGAACACATTCGTTGCAAGATCCTCCAAGTGGGAATTATTACTTCTCTGTGACTGGACTTATTACATTATTGTGATACACTGTATAGTACCTATCACATTATTTCATTTCAGTGTATATATCTGTCTTATAAGTGGTCAGCTTCTTGTGAATGGAGCCTGTGTTTATATTTCCCCTTGTCTCCATACCAGTTTTGGTCTCTGATAGGCAATAAGCTCTCAAATGTTTGCTGAAGGAGTGGATGAAAAATAAATATGAACCTTTTTCCTTGAGGTGGAACATTTAACCTATAAATTCCCCTCAGGAGAATTTATAAAAAATTATAAATTCTCCTCAGTTATCCCATCTGTTGTATAGACATTTTGATTTAGTCTTAATATGTTAGACATTAAACAAGTTAGATTTTTGTAATTGTACATCTAGATTAAACATTTGTGAGGAGTGAATTGTTTCAATTTCCTAAATCTGTTAAAGTGCTTCTCCTGGTTTAGATGTAAATCCTCTATTATTCAGGAATCCATATTTTACCCCAAGAGCCAGAGCCTGCCTTCCTCAGCCTCTGGGGCTGGCAGACCACCCTGTTTCCTAATGCCTCAGGCCAAGGAGCAACTGCCCTGCCTTAACTTGAAACTTCTGGCTGCAGAAAGTCTAACTGCAATAAAGGCTCCAGCTTTTGTACTGATGCTAATTTTCTTGAAAACTGTTTATGTAGGCAAACTTCCCGGCTAACCAGTTGAGCAGATTTGCTGCTAGTAGGGCAGAGTTTGGAGAGATTTCAGGTTCTACTTCCCTTCCCCATCCTGATTTTTAAACCTTTTACTCTTTTTTTTTTTTTTTTTCACTTTTGTTTTATTTATTTATTTATTTATTTTTTAAATTTTATTTTGTCGATATACATTGTAGCTGATTATTGCTCCCCATCACCAAAACCTCCCTCCCTGCTCCCTCCCCCCCCAACAATGTCCTTTCTGTTTGCTTGTCGTATCAACTTCAAATAATTGTGGTTGTTATATCTTCTTCCCCCCCCCCCCCCGGTTTGTGTGTGTGTGT
This sequence comes from Cynocephalus volans, assembly GCF_027409185.1. Classification (NCBI taxonomy): domain Eukaryota; kingdom Metazoa; phylum Chordata; class Mammalia; order Dermoptera; family Cynocephalidae; genus Cynocephalus; species Cynocephalus volans. The sequence goes on along the minus strand of NC_084460.1, from coordinate 97,365,091 downwards.
GTGTGTGTGTGTGTGTGTGTGTGTGTGAATTTATATATTAATTTTTAGCTCCCTCCAATAAGTGAGAACATGTGGTATTTCTCTTTCTGTGCCTGACTTGTTTCACTTAATATAATTCTCTCAAGGTCCATCCATGTTGTTGCAAATGGCAGTATTTCATTCGTTTTTATAGCTGAGTAGTATTCCATTGTGTAGATGTACCACATTTTCCGTATCCACTCATCTGATGATGGGCATTTGGGCTGGTTCCAACTCTTGGCTATTGTAAAGAGTGCTGCGATGAACATTGGGGAACAGGTATACCTTCGACTTGATGATTTCCATTCCTCTGGGTATATTCCCAACAGTGGGATGGCTGGGTCGTATGGTAGATCTATTTGCAATTGTTTAAGGAACCTCCATACCATTTTCCATAGAGGCTGCACCATTTTGCAGTCCCACCAACAATGTATGAGAGTTCCTTTTTCTCCGCAGCCTCGCCAGCATTTATCGTTCATAGTCTTTTGGATTTTAGCCATCCTAACTGGGGTTAGATGGTATCTCAATGTGGTTTTGATTTGCATTTCCCGGATGCTGAGTGATGTTGAGCATTTTTTCATATGTCTGTTGGCCATTTGTATATCTTCCTTAGAGAAATGCCTACTTAGCTCTTTTGCCCATTTTTTAATTGGGTTGCTTGTTTTCTTCTTGTAAAGTTGTTTGAGTTCCTTATATATTCTGGATATTAATCCTTTGTCAGATGTATATTTTGCAAATATTTTCTCCCACTCTGTTGGTTGTCTTTTAACTCTTTTAATTGTTTCTTTTGCTGTGCAGAAGCTTTTTAGTTTGATATAATCCCATTTGTTTATTTTTCCTTTGGTTGCCCATGCTTTTGGGGTCGTATTCATGAAGTCTGTGCCCATTCCTATTTCCTGAAGTGTTTCTCCTATGTTTTCTTTAAGAAGTTTTATTGTCTCAGGGTGTATATTTAAATCCTTAATCCATTTTGAGTTGATTTTAGTATACGGTGAGAGGTATGGATCTAGTTTCATTCTCCTGCATATCGATATCCAGTTATCCCAGCACCACTTGCTGAAGAGGCAGTCCCTTCCCCAGTGAATAGGCTTGGTGCCTTTGTCAAAGATCAGATGGCAGTAAGTGTGTGGGTTGATTTCTGGATTCTCTATTCTATTCCATTGGTCAGTGTGTCTGTTTTTATGCCAGTACCATACTGTTTTGGTTATTATAGCTTTGTAGTATAGCTTAAAGTCAGGTAGTGCTATGCCTCCAGCTTTATTTTTTTTGCTGAGCATTGCTTTGGCTATTCGTGGTCTTTTATTGTTCCATATAAATGTCTGAATAGTTTTTTCCATTTCTGAGAAAAATGTCTTTGGAATTTTGATGGGGATTGCGTTGAATTTGTATATCACTTTGGGTAGTATGGACATTTTCACTATGTTGATTCTTCCAATCCAAGAGCATGGAATATCTTTCCATCTTCTTGTATCCTCTCTAATTTCTCTCAGCAGTGGTTTGTAGTTCTCATTATAGAGATTTTTCACCTCCTTGGTTAACTCAATTCCTAAGTATTTTATTTTTTTGGTGGCTATTGTAAATGGGCAGGCTTTCTTGATTTCTCGTTCTGCATGTTCACTATTGGAGAAAAGAAATGCTACTGATTTTTGTGTGTTGATTTTGTATCCTACTACTGTGCTGAAATCATTTATCAATTCCAACAGTTTTTTTGTAGAGGTTTTAGGCTGTTCGATATATAGGATCATGTCATCTGCAAACAGGGACAGTTTGACTTCATCTTTTCCAATCTGGATGCCCTTTATTTCCTTCTCTTCTCTGATTGCTCTGGCTAGTACTTCCAACACTATGTTGAATAGGAGTGGTGAGAGTGGGCATCCTTGTCTAGTTCCTGTTCTTAAAGGAAAAGCTTTCAGCTTTTCCCCATTCAGGATGATATTGGCAGTGGGTTTGGTATATATGGCTTTAATTATGTTGAGATACTTTCCCTCTATACCTAACTTATAGAGGGTCTTTGTCATGAATGAGTGCTGAACTTTATCAAATGCTTTTTCAGCATCTATAGAGATGATCATATGGTCCTTGTGTTTGAGTTTATTAATATGGTGTATCACATTTATTGATTTGCGTATGTTGAACCAACCTTGCATCCCTGGGATGAATCCCACTTGATCGTGATGAATAATTTTTCGTATGTGTTGCTGTATTCTGTTTGCTAGTATTTTAGTGAGGATTTTTGCATCTATATTCATCAAGGATATCGGCCTGTAGTTTTCTTTTTTGGTTATATCTTTACCTGGTTTTGGTATCAGGATGATGTTTGCTTCATAGAATGAGTTTGGGAGATTTGCGTCCATTTCAATCTTTTGGAATAGTTTGTAAAGAATGGGTGTCAATTCCTCTTTGAATGTTTGGTAAAATTCTGCTGTGAATCCATCTGGTCCTGGGCTTTTCTTTGTTGGGAGCCTTCTGATAACAGCTTCAATCTCCTTTATTGTTATTGGTCTGTTCAAATTTTCTACGTCTTCACGGTTCAGTTTTGGGAGCTTGTGTGTGTCCAGAAATTTATCCATTTCCTCCAGATTTTCAAATTTGTTGGCGTATAGTTTTACTCTTAAGTGCCTGTCTGATAGGAAACCTATGTGATAGGAAAGGCATTGGCTTTAAATGATGATTTGGTTAGTGATTGTCCTCTGAGCTCTGAGTAATTCAGAGTGGACCAGAATCAGGTGGACTTTTGAGTTCTGGTGCTCTTCTTGTCATTGGTGCTTTATGATCCTGGGCAAGGCATTTAACCTCTCTAAGCCTCAAATGAGCATAAAATGAGTGTATTAACCTGTCTTTCCTATCTCACAAATCCTTGTGAGAGTCAAACAAGTGAACGTTCAAATGGTCATAAACTGTAAGGCACTGCACAAAAGGATACATAGTAACTTATTATGTGTTTTATATGGTATGCATTCATTTGTCATAGTCACGATCTGAATGTGTACAAAAGGGTACTTAATTTATTATAATCATCATCTGAACCCGACTATTCAGATATCTGTACATGTCTATAAAAATAATTTGCCTTCTGTGTTTTGTGTTTATGTGTGAGTTAAGAAACCACTTTTCAAAGCCCACATCTACTTTGCTGTTTCCTGCACTTTATGTAAAGCAGAAGATTAACCCAACTTCTGGAGTGTCCTGTGTAACATACTTGTGAAGTCAGGCAGAGGGCATGAGTGGGAAGCTCTGAATTGCCATACTGCAGAAGGGAGTTTGGGAGGTTTTGTTTGGAAAGTTTAATTCTTTTTTGCTGGCTTTAGTCAGCTGCTATTTGGAATGCTCAAATGAAAACAAATGCTGCTTGTCCTGGCAATCAAGGGAGGCTTTTAACAGCTTGGGTAGCCTCATGAAGGACATTTGTTTATGACCAACTGTACATGAGGCACTGGAAAAAAATTTGATCCCCAGGACCCAGACCTTGTCCCAAGGAGCTCACAATCTAGGTATAGATATAATAGGTACCAGATGTGAGGAAAAAAGAACTCAATTTTTTAAAAGTCTCATTTTTACATATTTGTATATGGAAAGTGAAGAAGACTGACACATGAATAATACCAAGAGAAAGGTGTTACCACAGAAAACTCAAGAGGGAAAGGCTCTGGTGAAGAAGAGCTGGAGGAAAGGGGGAAGATGGGGTGGCTCTTTGGTCCACAGTGGTCAAGGCTAGAGCTGCTCTGCCATAGTTGCTGAGCCCGGGTGAGTCACATATCCTTTCTGGGGCTCATTTTCTCTTTGTGTAAATATAGGAAGCTAAATGTTCATTTCAGATGCAAAATCTTCCAGTTTTATAATGTAGATTTGAGAATAAATTTACTTATGAGTGGCAGTAGAGGATGATGGTTGAGGGTTCTGGAGCCAGAATGCTCAGGTTCAGGTCCAGCCTCGCATTTACTGCCTGTGTGACCTTGGGTGATTCACTGGACCTCTCTTGGTCTGAGATTCCTCCACAGTGAGAACAGTGACTGGCAGAGAGCAAATGTCAACATGAATGAGGTATTGACATATCCTCTAGAATATGGAAGGCTTTTGGAACTAAGCCAGTACTCTGACAATATGGAAAGTACTTGTTTTCTGTGTGACAGTTAAAAAAAAAATGTTTAGGAATTGGAAGAGAAAGGTTTATCCTCTTTGCCCTCCCCAAGATTGAATTGCAGCCCTAGAGGTTTGCTGGGAGGGAGAGAACAAGCAACATTTTAGAGTGGCAGGGTTAGGGTGTTGGATCCCCCTGTGAGCTCTTTCCTTTCTCAGATCTAGGTTATCTTGTTATGAAGTGGTAGTAAGTTCTCCTCAGGTTTGCTTTGTAGCTTGTAATGAAATTCTTGGATATGTGAATAAACAATTTGAAATGCTGTAATAGAGCAATCTCATGAGAGAACCCTATTGTTCCATAATTATATTTGTGCTTTACAGACTGCTTTGATAATTCCTTCCAGTGCTTTGCTATGTGGGGAGAGTGCAACTGTGCCCCACGTAAAACTCTTTTGGTCCATGCATACTCTGTGTGGGACAAAAAGTTTATTCCACAAAAATGATGGTGAGTATAGGAAATAAGGGAGGAAGGGCAGGCATAGGAAGGGTCCCTAACCAGATGGGGATCTACCAAAGGCCTGGAGCCTGAGCAATTCTACACCATGATTTATAGTGTTTGCTGATTTCCTTGATGTAAGTACTCTCAACATGGCCAATTTCAAGCTACTGACCTAATGTCTATAGAGTTGCAAATTTTCTATAAATTTATTGGTTGGATTTTGTGACCCAGCAAGAGCTCATTCTAGCATACCACTGAAGGACACTGCCAAAGAGAATAGGAGGTAAAAAAAAATAGTTATGCAACACCTCCCCCCCCCAGTCAGCCACCAAGCCCCTGCAGGAAGTGCCCCGGGCTCTCCCGAGCTGGGGCAGTGGGGGGCCTTGGGCCTCTGCTGCACCTCCCCCCACAAGTGCAACCAGCCCAGCAATGACCACCAAGCCACAGCAAGAAGGGCCCCAGGTTCCCGAGCTGGGATGGTGGAGGTCGAGGGCTTTTGCCACACCCCTTGACATCTGCACCCAGCTTGGCAATGATGAAGCCACTACTGGAAACCCCCTGGTCTCCCCTGTGGGAATTAAGGGGGCCACAGGCCTCAATCACACCCCTCCTCCTTCCTCATTCCATCCCATTTCCTTCCCTTTTCCCCTTTCCCCTCTCCCCCTCCCTCCCAACTGTTCCACAACAACATCCTAGAATCTAAAAAATAATATTAATAAAATTACATTTTCTTTAAAAAAATAAAATAAAAATAAAAATAAAGCACTCCATTGTTTCAGCTAAAAAAAGAAAAAGTTATGCAAATTATGCTTCAGTACAGAGGTGGGGTGGTGAGAAATAAGGTTGGAACATAGAATAAGACCAGACGGGAATGCCAAGTTAAGATTGTTTTTTCTATAGGAAACAGGAAGTCAACAGAAGTTTTTAAGCAGCCAGGTAATGTGATCAGCCTTTTAGGGTAGGATTCTGATAGCAGTAGGCAGCAGGTTATAGAGAAAGAGAATGTTGCTTGAATTCTCAAGGTATTAGGCAAATGTAGGAAATAATGAGCGTCTTAACCAAGACAGCATCAGGAGTGGGGGATGGGAGCTGAGGGTAAAACTAGATTAAGAAAACGTTGGCACGTGGAATTGTTATGAGTTAATGATTGATTGGCAATGATGTAAGAGAAGGAAGCAGCTGAGGAAAATATTAAGGTTTCTAGCTTGCAAGCTAGATTTATGGTCAAATAATTGAGAATTTAATATAGTTAGTTGCTTTGTTAGGGGTGGAGAATGGAGGGTAGACTACGTTAATTTTGAGGAGTTTATAGGCTAACTCCTGCAGATGGTTGAAAGTATGGACCTGGAGTTTGGAAAAAGCAGATCAGGGATTGGATGAAAAATGCAGATCAGGAATTGGAGATAGATATGTGGAAGTCATCAGTATATGAATAGAGGTCATAGACATTCACTTTAATGAGTTGCTAATAAGCACTTCCTGTTTGCAAGGCATTGTGGCATGGCAGTACATTGGCTTGCTCAAGGAAAGCAGAAATTGTAAAGTTGAATAAAATAAAAAATGGAACTTTAGAGAACATCATCATTTAACAAGCCAGTGGGCAGGAGAGGAAGAACCAATCAATAAAAGACTAAAAAAGAAGAGGTGGGGATGAATTGTTAGTGTGGCAAGAAAAGCAAACTGTTGAAGTTAAGGCAGAAGGGACTTTCAAGAAAGAGCGGTTGTCAAATGCCTGCAGAGAGGCCAAGTATATAATTGGTTTTGGCATTGGGATTATGAGGTCACTGGTGAGCCTTATGAGGACAGTTTCCTCAGAGATATGGGGCTGGAAGCCAGATTGCAATGGGTTGCCTTCGAAAAAGACAGTCTTTGAAAAGACAGAACTGACCTCAACAGAATCAAATTCTATTTAGACATAAATCTTCTCACTTTTCCTCCCCACCCCCTATAAACTTCCCCTGCCTTCCAGATCCTACCTCCTCCTTCCTCTTGGGTCTCAATTCACTCAGTTCTTTTAGTAACCTTGTTTCTTCCTCTTCTAACCTCTTTCCCTAGAAGCATGCTCAAGTCTCTCTCAACTTAAAAAAAAAAAAAAAAGAGAAAAGATAGGGGGTTCTTTACTTTTTCCCTCAAGCTGTTGTCCTAATGCCTCACTTATTTCTACAGAAGTGAAAGTAGTCTGTCTACGTTCACTATCTCTATTTCTTCAACTCCCACTAACGTTGCAATCTATTGCAATCTGGCTTCCAGCCCCAGGTCTTTGATGAACTGTCCTTATTAGGCTCACCAAGGACCCCACAGCCAGCACCAATGACCTACTTGGCCTCTCTGCAGACATTTGACACCCTGCTCTTTCTTGAAACTCTCTTCCCCCTTAACTCTCTGGTTACTTGTTTTTCTTGCCACATTAACAATTTATCCTTCTACTTCCCCTCCCTTTTGTCAACTGGTTCTTTCTCTCCTGCCTACTGGCCCTTTAAATGATGGTGCTCACCAAAGTTCCATTTTTTAAATCTTACTCAACTCTACAATTTCTGCTTTTTCTAAGAAAATCGACTTTCTCTGTCTGATGGAACTTACCATGTGGCCTAAATCCTTCCAGAAATGGTGCTCAGACAGCCCCGTCTTTTGGTCAGAGCTGGGTTGGAGCAAATGAAGATATGTTTTTATCCTTGTATTCTGGTGGAGAATAGGAAAGGGGACTTTGCTACCTTGCACATTCTTTTTCCATCCTTACTGGCTGAGAATGGTGGGCAAATGACTGAAGTGTGAACGCCTGCCTAACAACCAGAAACATCTGTATACCTTTCCCCATGCTTCTTTCCTCCTTCTCCAGCCTATTGATCATTCATTAAAACTCAGTTCACCTCAGCTGATACTGTGTCCAGGCAGCCTGTTTGGACAACCTTGGTTTGGACAGACTTGGTTACATACCTCTGTACTTTAAAGTACATGTCTATTTTTGATGTTTTTACATCATACCATAATCATCTATTGTGTCTGGGATATTGCCAATTTGTGTGCTCCTTGAAAACAGGCCCTTGTACTTTGTTCATCCTTGCACCCCCAATGCACAGTTATGACCAAATAGGTACTTAATAAGTTTGGTTGAATGAGTTAGTTGACTTCATTTACTTAGTAATTCTCAACCTGGCTATGCATCAGATTCACAGGAACTAAACAAATACCCATGCCTTAGGTTGCAGTCCCAGAGATTATTATCTAATAGGTGTGGGATGGGACTCAGTCACTGGTTATTTTTAAAAGCTCCCAAGTGATTCTAATATGCTGTCAGCTTTGAGAACCACTGGAATAAATGAATAAAAGATATACTAGTGCCTGCTATATGCCAGATGTTTTAATTCTCACAATAACTCAGGGAGAGGAGGTAGAATTTGTTGTTGTTTAGCATATGGAAAAAAACAGATGCCCAGAATGATATAATAACTTTGCAGAAACCACAAAGTTGGCAAGAGCACAACTAGGACCTGACTCGATTATCTTGAACTGCCTTTCTAGCTTCCCAGGCAGCTTTCCTGAAGTAGTGGGGAATCCATTCAGTCTCTTGTTCATTTGCTTAGTAGTGGAACATTGGCCAATTGGATGAATTATGTAATATTTGGAGAAATGTGCCATTAGCTGTAGTCTACCTCCAAGAATGAAGTTGGATGGGAGTCAGCCCATGCAAGAGCCTGTCCATGTCACAACCACATTATTTTCCACATTTATTGGGCAATGATGCCTTTTTCTCTGGGCTGGGCACGCAATCTTGCCTCCAGGTAATTGTCTCTGGAGGGTGGTCATTCCAGTACCTTCTTGGCCAACCAAACTCAAATATTGTGATATATAGTTTTTTGGTTTTCATCCACAGTTTTTGGCTCGTAACTTCTAAAGCCCTTGTTATTTCCCAAGTGACTACAACAGTAAGCATAGCACTTTAGGCCTCGGAAGCAAGTCTCAAAACAGAATCTTTCTCTTTCTCCTGCCCTCCTTTCACCTGCTCCTTTTTCTCCCCAAAGCAGGAGTCAAGTTTTCCTTTGCCTTTCTGTCTTGGAGCTGGCCATAAAGAAATTCTCTGATCTACCTCGTCTGATTGTAGGTCATAGACCCCCATTTCAGAAGTGGTCCTGCTCCATAGCTGGGAGGAAGGAATGATGCACAGAAAGGCCAAAAAGAATTGGAATGGACAGGCCTTTCTGGGTTTTCCCACTCAGTCTGTTAGTATTAGATTATATCCTTTTTGTACAATCACATTTCTACATGGTTGTCCATGCTTCAATCATGCCTATGTAATGAGGTTCCATAAAAACCCAAAAAGACAGGGTTCAGGGAGCTTCTGGATAGCTGAACATACAGAGATTCCTAAAGGGTGGCATAACTGGGGAGGGTGTAGAAGCTCCGCACCCCTTCCTCCGTTCCCCATACCTTGCCCTATGCATCTCTTCATCTGTATCCTTTATAATATCCTTTATAATAAATCAGTAAACATAAGTACATGTTTCCCTGAGTTCTGTGAGCTGCTCTAGCAAATTAATTGAACCTGAGGAGGGAGCTGTGTGAACCCCAATTTATAGCCTGTTGGTCAGAAGCACAGGTAAACAACCAAGGACCTGAGATTTGCATCGGAAATGGGAGTCAGTCTTATGGGGCTGAACCCTCAGCCTGTGGATCTGAGGCCATATCCAGGTAGATAGTGTCAGAATTGAATTGGAGGTGTCCAGATGGTGTCCACTGCAGACTTGATTGCTTGCTTGCTTGGTATGTGGGGAAAATCTTCCACATGTTTGGTCACAAGTTGATTGTGGTGATTACGGAGCAGAGAAAAACAGGGTTTTTTTTCCATTCACAAATCTTTATACCCCACCCACTCTCAATCTCTGAAATGAGTCTATAGATCTAATTTTCCCTAAATACTCTAATTAGTCTTAACTCACTAGACATAAATATTTTATTCTGCAGGATATAAACCCAAGTAACACTGTCCTTTTATAGTATTAATTATTAGCTGGCGATTATAATAATAAACAGTTACATAGTGCTTAGTATGTGCCAGGCACTAATTGCTTCCATATGTTAATTCATTTAATCTTCTTTTTTTCCCTTTTTTTTATTTTTTATTTTTATTTCTCTCTCTCTCTCTCTCTCTCTCTTTTTTTTTAACTCACTTAATCTTCAGAACAACTCTGTGAGTTTGGTACTATTATTCCCATTTTACAGATGAGGAAATTAAGGGACAGGAACATTAACTAAGACACACAGCTAGTAAGAGGTGGAAATGAGATTCAAACCTAGGCAGCCTGCTTCCCAGTCTGCTCTTAATCAGTGTTCTATTTTTGCCAAAACACATTATATTAGTCCATTTATGTTGCTTATAATGGAATATCTGAAACCAGGTAATTTATAAAGAAATAGTTTATTTCTTATAGTTTCAGAGGCTGGGAACTCCAAAGTCCAGGGAACATATCTAGTGAGGGATTTCTTGTGGATGGTGACTCTCTACAGCAATGCAGGATGTCACATAGTGAATGGGCTGAGTAGGAGAGAGCTAATCTCCTTTTAAAGCCATCAGAACCATGCCCATTACTACCCATTAAACCATCAATGGATTAATCCATTCAGGAGGGTACAATCTTCACAATCTAATCACTTCTTAAAGGTCCCGTCTTTCAGTGTCCATAATAGGATTTCCCACCCTCTTAACACTGTTACAGTGGGGATTAAGTTTCCATTATGTGAACCTTTGAGGGATACCTTTAACCCATAGCACTCATACCATGGAAATTAGGTCAAATTTGCTCATTTGATAGAGGAAGACAGATATGGTACTGTAAATCCTGAATATCATTTACTTTTACCACTTGGCTTGAGCAACCATAAATGTGGGAATTCTCAGTAAGTTGGAATGGAAAGCATGGAAAAATCTTGACATAGCCATTAAATATCTCAAGGGAGCAGGAGACAGAGTGCAGAGCTGGGCTGGGGCAGAATACTATTGATTGGATGCCTTCCCAACCTCACTGAAGTTTCATCCCCACTGTAACTCTTAAGAGGGTGGGAAATCCTATTACACTACACGAAAGGTGGGGGCTTGAAGAGGTGACTAGATTCTGAGGACCGTGCCCTAATGAATGGATTAATAATGGTGGTCATGGGTGTGGTCCTGAGGGTTTTGAAAGGAGAGCACATGAGAGACTCTCTGCTCTGTCATTTTCACAATGTGATATCTTGGGTCATTGATGTCACCACCAAAGAAGGCCTTCACCGTGTTCCCTGGACTTTGGACTTTGGACTTTCCAGCCTCCTAAACTGTAACAATAAATTCTATTTCTTACAAATTACCCAGTTCCAGGTATTTTGTTATAAGCAACAGAAATGGACTAATACAGGTATCTTGCACATAGTAAAGATGATGAGGAGGACATTGAAATAATTGAGTTATACCTCCATGATGCACCTAAAACTTCTCTTGACTACTAGTGGTGACTTTCTAGTTATGCCAATGGCTATTTTTTAAGCCTTAACCTCCTTAACTGGCCAAATTATTAGCCTTTTCTTTGAAATTCTTTCAAACTTGACTTCTGTACTATGATTTTCTTTTAGTTCTCCTCTTGCCACTCTGACCTCTCTAGATTTCTCCTTCTAGATTCTTCTTTCTAGCCTGTCAGAGAGTATCTTCTTCCATGGTCTGTATCCTTGACACTGTTTGGTCTCTTTGCTACCTCTTCTGAGACTTACTGTTGCTTGAGTCATCAACAGTTCCCTCTGAGCTCTTTTTCTAGGCCTGACCTCCTGGAATCTCTGACCCTGTATTTGCTGTCTGCCTTTTGGGAACTATCTACCTAGGTGTCCCATCAGCTTTAAGTGGAATAATTCTAAAATGGAACTTATCTTACCTTCCTTATCTCTTCTTCTGCCTGTGTTCTCTCATACTCCAAGTGAAGACCTTCTAGTATCTTTGAATCCTTTCTCTATGTACCTCACCAGCCCACCTATCTGATCCCAGTTCCTTCACTCCATGAGCAGTTGCCAAGGCCAGTCAGCTCTGCCTCAGTGATCACATATGTTCCCTTCCCATATCCTCCTGGGACAGACCTTCATTTGTTCCCCAGTGGACAATTGCCAGATTCTTATAGCTGCTGCCTTTGCCTCCAATCCCAATCTATGGTATGCACCTTGGCCGCGTAATTCTTCCCCAAGTGTAGTCTCATTAAAAAAAAAAAAAAGTGTCCAAAAATTTCTGTTGTTTCACCATTGACCACTGACTAAGGTCTACACTTAAGAGTGGCATATAATCTGCCACCATCTTGCCAGTGCACATTTAGTCAGACTGGGTCTTCCCCTACATCATAAGTTGCAACCGGTGGCCCTTAGTCCAGATTTGACCTGCCAACATTTTTTGTTCTGCAACTTTTTAAAAACATTAATCTGAGTCAATACGTAAAAACTGAGGGATTTCCATTAAATGTTAAAGTCTCAGAGGAAGTTCAGAGAGAGAGATGGAATTTGGATGAAAGGGAGAGAGTCAGACAAGACTTAAAGTCTTAAGTTCTTGGTCCATCTTTTACCCTCATTGTATTCTTGTAACATGTAGCAATCTTTACATATAGTAGATGCCGAATTAATATTTGTTGAATTACAGCTATATGATTTTCGGTAGTTTCTTGTCACAAACATTGACGTTCTGTGTAGAACAAAAGTTCTACATTAGTGAATCTCCGGTGATCTGTACAGTGGTTTCAAGTGCAAGTCATGTAAGTTGAGTGTCAACAACAACGATTAAATCTGCATTTAAAAGTACACTTGAACTTTACAATTTTTAAAAAATATGTCCACAGATTTTTATGCAGGTAAATAAATGTTCCATGAGATTATCGATTTTCCTAAAACAGGCATGAGTAGAGCAAAATCTGGAAAGGAGAATTTAAAAAGCTGTTTCACAGAATGAAATGATTATGCTGGGAAAGTTAGAGAACCACTGATGTAGAATAGAAACCTTTGAATATGAGAAATGAAGCAGGTAATGAGTTAGAACAGATGCTCTAAGTATTTGATGTAGTTGGTTCATGTTGAAACTTGACCACATGCTAAGTAATTTAGGTGTATGGAGTGTCATTGCACTACTGGAACTTCTCCCTCCTCTCTCCCTTTAATAGGAGCATACAAATAAGATTTTTAGAGATAATTGTCTTACATATTTTTAACCTGAGCATTTTCAGAACTTGGTAATCGATGTGGTGTACTACTAACAAGTGTGTATAATGGGAAAAAATATTATTCTCAGCTTCCCTAGAAACATTAGAATATCAGTTGCTGGCTCACATTTCTTCATGCAATGATCTTCTGGATCAGAGGTGTGATAATGATAACCAACTCCTACAGGGCTTAACATGTGACAGGCACTGTTCTAGTGCTTTAGTTTCTAGTCTCCACAACAGTCTTTTGAGATAGTTGGAATTATGATTCCCATTTTACAGATGGGAAATTGAGGCACAGAGAGGTTTAGTAATTTGCCTGTGGTCCCAGTGCTGGTAAGTGGAGGAGCTGGGATTTTTACCAGGCACTCTGGCTCTGGAGTCTATGCTGTTGACTTCTGTGCTATACATGCCTCTTTTAGATCGAGTCTTTTAGTGCCATGTTCCTCCTGTTTCCACTTCACTTATTTACCTTACCTACCCATAGATACCTAAATTAAAACACCTGCCCCCAATTTTTTGCACCTTGGTTCCAACCCTTTTCGTTGTTACCCATGCATCATCTTCCAGCAAGGCCCAATGCAGACTGGACAGCTTACTGGATTTCATCCCCAGACAAATTCCTTCTTTTCCTGAGCTTGTGCAACTCTTTATCTAGGCCTCTCTTATGACTTAAATTGCTTAGCAAACATCAGCTGTTCATTTATAAACCTTGATTCCCCTCTATTACTCTAAGTTCCAGAAGGTCGTCTCTTTCTCCCCCTTAAAGTTCTCTGCCTATAGAATGTTCTATAATTTATATGTTGAATTAATCAACAGAGAACAACCCCATTCACAAACATAACAGCTAATTCATATATTGATAAGCAGAATACAGTTTCTGCTTGGCTTCCTTTGATTCTTGCCTGTCTTTTGATCTTCAGCCATCAGACCTGGGTAGGAAGCCAGTGCCCCATCAGATTTCACTGTGTCTGGTTCCCCTTCACCTTCTTCCATCTCCTTAGACAAGAGTCTCCTTCTTCCAGTCTGATCCTGGAAGAGTTATAGAGACAAGTTTTAAGACCTCTAATACTGCTCTAGCAGTACTTAAACTAGCCAAGACGGGGTAATTTGTAACCTGTAGGGCCCTTAACACTTGGCCTGCTTCTGTGTGTTCCTGGAGTTTTCCAGCTATTTCTAAAGAAGTTTCAGGAAACTTAATTCCAGAATGTTACTTGAGTGAATCTGAATCTCATTTCATAAACTCGAGTGTACAGGAAATATAACTTGTTCTGTATTTTAAACCTTTATTCTTTATGTAGAAACTTAATCCCAGTGAGTTTAGGGATTCCCCTGTCACTGTTTGCTTTTAGGTTTTGGAAGATCTTAATTCTGAGGCACCATAGGCAGGGGGGGCCATCTGAGTATCACTGTTCCACTTGGTCCTTGGTGTCTGGTCCCCATAGCTTGCTCTGGGATATCCATTGTTCTTATCTGTAAGAGCCCTTTGAGTCCATTGGAGCTTACTTCTTTCTCTGTCAGACCTTTGAGTACATATAACGGGCCATGGTGAACAGAGAGGTAGTCTCAGATCCTTCTGCAAGACGCGCATGCAGACCTTGCTACTTCTATAACTTTATTGAGCACGTAGAATCATTCTGCTTCTCCTTTACCAGCTGCAGCCTGGGGAACTCTCTAATGTCATTTGAGGCACCATCTTCCTAGACATTCCTTGCACCCACTCTTCCCTAGGGTCTTGCTTCTCTCCAAGGCTCTGTCTGGGCACGGGGCACAGGTCAACTGCTTCAGATTACACAGGCCTACCTGTGAGTTGCTGCATCCTAGGGTTCATTTTTTCATTGGCTTCTAGATATCTATCCAGACATTCCTCATTTCATCTCTAACACTCTCTCTTCCCCTCCCACATCACCTAGCCTAGGGAATCACTTTCGATTCTATGAAACTTCTCAGTCATCATGTAATCTTCTAAGTCAATGTCTGGTTTTGTTTTTTTGTTTTAATTCTCCAAAGGATATAGGCTTTTCAAAATCAAAAGTATTAAGACATTTCTGTTTCTTTTCTGTTTGTTCTCACACTGCCTCACAAAAGTAACTATAGAAAGGCTTGGTTCCTGATTTTATTTGCTGAACAATAGGGATGGGAGGGGAGTAGTGAGAAGAGCTAAAGGAAATAGTAGATACTGGAGAAAAAATGTTGTATAATATTTACAATTTTATCATGCCACATGACATCACATAGACACGTGAATGTCATCCCATACTGGATAGGTCTCAGAGCAGCTTCCTGGACCCACACTGATTGAAATCAACATCTAGGGCAATTCTGTATATCCTACAGCCCCCTCACAGTTTTAGGAATCCAGCTTCTGCACTGGTTACTTAACCTCTAAACTTCTCTCGTCTCCTCTCTACAAAGAAGATAATTGTAGCTACCTCATAGAATTGTAGCCAGAATTCAACAACCTACCCTAGCATTCACTGTAGGGACTCAAGCAGTGATAGATATTATTAATAACAGTAACAATAAAAGTAGTTAATGCCAGGTTATTCAGATCTTCCCATTTTCAAATTTTCAAACAGTCTCAACATATACTGTAGGATAACTATTTTTTATTCTCTAATATATCAATACAATTTCAAACATTAGCACAGTTTTCCTTTTAGAAGTTTTCTGGATTCTTTCCCGGCCCATTCATTTACCTTTCTTACTCCTGTCTTTTTTTCTGAGTAAACAAACTGTTCTTTTTCTAATTATCACTTCTGCCCTCACACTACCCTGCCACCATTATAAACAATGCAGATGGTTGTTCAGAAATTCTGTTAATGCAAGTGAAAAAAACATACAAGCAGAGGTATTTCTGGAAAGGTATGGTCAAATTGAATCGAACCTTCGTGTACTCAGCGCACACACTACATAAAGGAAAACTGAGGTGGATTCCCTTGTAAAATGAATAGGCATCTGTCTTGTAAGGATGGTTCACTTGTTTTACAGCTTTCCTATAGTTGAAGAAACTCATCTATAATTTGTCTTAAATATTGAATAAAGTCTTCACCTAACTAAAAAAAAATATGGTCCAGAAATTAACAGACCCATCTGTCATTTCTTTTTTTATATTTCATGACTTCATGTCTATCAAGCCACTTATCCTGTGAGAAGTAGAATGGATCCTGCATGTTTTCTGTTAATTGATAATGGTGTTGACATGGGTTTATTATGTCTACTCTAGAAACCTTGGCAAATACAATGATTCTCAGCTATGCCCTAGCAGATTTCAGTAGTCCCCAAGGTAGACTGACATTTCACCACAAAGCTCAAATGACGATTGCCTTTTTCTAATTTGCCAAAGAATTTAAATTGATGGTTAGAAACTTCTGTGTGTGTGCACACATTTACATTTATTCATTTATTTAATACAAAGGACATTAACAGTTTTAACTTTTTCTGTAAATTGGGCAATTGATGTCAGGGCACATATAGAAGTGAATTATTTTATTAATATTCATTTACTCTACTGCTGCTTATACTTGCCAGCAAATGAATATTAGTGGGATTCCTGAAATAGCTGTTCATTGTTAGATTAATTGCCTCTAGATCTTGTTTTTCATGAACACCTGCTAATGGTTTTACAATGTAGTGCTTTTCTTTTCATGGCAGGGCAGACACACATACACACACACTAATAATGTTTATATGGGACACTGGGGTAAATGGCTCAGAAGCTTGACTGCCCAGAGGCTGAGGGGATGAGTATTGTGGCACACCTGTACCCTCTTCAAGGCACACCAATATGCCCTGCCTGCAGGCTGGGAAGCTGTGTTATGGTCCATTGTGGACAACATATAGTCCTGATTTCTGCTAATGACATTGTTTCCTTGCTCTTATGATGGCATTAATGGTTCCACTAATCACCAGTGTTTTGTTTCTTATTCTACAAAAGAATACTGTTACTCTACAGCTGTTCCCCTTCCTGAGGAACTTGTGGAAGAAGTGGAAAGAGGGGAACAAACTCCAAAGGGTATTTACTGGGTGTGTGAATTATATCTCTTCTCTCTATGTTCCTTCTGCAAGCAAGTAACTTCCTGTAAACAAAATGCAGAGCTTGATGCCCTCAGGGTTCACAGAGGAGGAGACCTCACGCTATACGTTCCTTGTACATATCTGAAAAGCTCCTGGTTATATCTCAGCTGATCTTCTCACTGTCAAGGCCTCAGTTGGCATTGTTTCTTCTCTCACCCACACTCATTCTCTCTCCTACTCTCAGAACCACCAGATACACTTAAATATACAAGCTTAAAAGCATTTTTAAAATACAGTAAATGTAAAACTTTTCTGTATTTATTTGCATTTAAATACAGTGTTCTTCCTCCACTCCTAATATGTTATTGGAACTGTGATGTGTTTAGGGGGAAAAAAAAGAAAAAGACTGAATCCTGGAATTCACAAATCCTAGGTTTGAGTCCCAGAAATCCCATGTATCCAGCTAAATGGGAAAGTTCAGTTCATTTCTAAGTCTTCTCAATAAAATGCCTGATAATACCTATCCCGTTTCCTCTCAGAGCTGATCTGAAAATCAAAGGAGATCCCATGTATGAAAATATTTTGTCAGCTCTAAAAGCAAAAGGTAAATACAATTTGTTGTATTTAAAGTGTCCAGTGAGTCTTCCAGTGCAGTGGCAGTTGCTCATAAGAATTCACATACTGAGAGTTGGAGAGAGTACAGCTGTGGTGGCGATGACAAAGTTAACACGGGCTCTTCCTCTTCATCCCCTCCGTCCTCCTGCAGAGTAACCTGATACACTACCTGGGACTCAGCCATCATCTGCTTGCGCTGAACTTCGTGATCATTTCTTTCGGCAAAAAAAGTGCATGGACGTCTGCCCAAGTGAAGGTGACTGACACTGACTTTGATGGTGTGGAAGTCAGAGTGTTTGAAGGCTCTCCAAAGCCAGAAGAGCCGCTGAGACGCAGCGTTGTTTATATCCACGGAGGAGGCTGGGCCTTGGCAAGTGCAAGTATGTCCTGGTCACCTTCAGATTGTTTAGTGTTGTGGTTGGCCCTGGAGGGGGATGTGTGCTTGAGTGTGGCTTGCTTAGTGGGAAAGGAGAAGGGGACCATTTGTCTTGGTTCTCCTCAACAGTCCCAGTTACCCCTGTTGTCCCAGCCAAATTATTATTATTTTTTTTTACAAAAGTCTCTTTTTCAGCAAATTAATAGTGCCCTCTTTTTACTCTCAAAAGGGCCCTGGTTTGGATGATAAATGATATGGTTACTCAATGTAAAAGGTTTTTACTTGTTGGTTTGTTTGTTAATTCAGGCAGACTGTTTTGGAAATATTTCCTGTGATCTAAATCATAGACTGACTTAAGCGAAGTGCTCATAATAGCTTTTCACACCAAAACAAGGTGAAGTTTCATGGACAGAATAAGAGAGAATTATCTGTATCTCTTTGCCAACTTGTGTTTTAAAGACATAAGTTAATACACATGTTAACTTCTCAACATTTTATCTGCTTATGAAACCAAAGATTAAAATATAAAAGGTGTGCAACCATTAAAAGGAAATAATCTTGCAAAGCTCAAGAATATTTTCTTTAGAATTGGATAACTTTCATGAGAATACATTTAAAATGGCAGGTGGACAAGTGGATCTGCCCAGGGGAAAGCCTACCAAAGAGGAGGTCAGAGCGTTGCAAAGTTAAAGTATAACGCTGGGGGGCTGGCTTGTTAGCTTATTTGGTTAGGGCGTGGCACTTATAACACCAAGGTCAAGATTTTGGATCCCCATACTGGCCAGCTCTCAAAAATATTTATAAACACACACATGTACACATATACACAAACACACAATATACATATATATAACTTTTTCTAGTAATCCCATTTTTTTTTTTTCCTTTGGGGGCTGACAAGTACAGGGATCTGAACCCTTGACCTTGGTTTTATCAGCACTCTACCAACTGAGCTAACTGGCAAGCCCTAAGCCCTTTAGTAATCCTTTTTTTTCCCCCCTTCTTTTGGCAGCTTGGACACTATAGAGATCCAACCCTTGACCTTGATGTTACCCACACCATGCTATCCCAAATGAGCTAACTGGCCAGCCCCAATCCCATTTTATTTAACTCCATATTCATTTTTTATTTTTTGTGTGTGCGCAAATTTGAAATAAACCTTTATAAACCTTAAGCAGTATTCAAAGTTGGGTTGGCCCTCACGGATGTGTAACAATACTCTACAACAATAAAGTCTCACAGCTGGGAGTGCCCAACATGGTAGGGAAAAGGCTTCTCGCCTGAGTTCCCGGCAGTCATCAAGCATTGCCTCCTTCATTTATTCTTTCATTCAGTGATTTGTTCATGCTTTCAACAGATGTTCACTGAGTATGTAGGTTTGCCTAAGACTGAGGAGTTTCCTGGGCTGCAGGACTTTCAGTGCAAAAACTCAAACAGTTGTGGGTAAGCCTGGGCCATTGATCACATTAATGTGTGCTAGGGGATAGGGATACAAAAATGAATAAGACAGAATCTGCCTAAAAGATTGTGTCTGTAGCATTGTCATGCCAGGTAAGACATTGCACTGGAGGACAGGAAGTGTAGCTGCCAGTAATGGTATGAATTACGAGTCATCCTGGCCTTTTCTACATAATTTTGACTGATCACTCCTGCCAGAGGAAGAGCTTGGGCTGGTGGAGGTATCTAGGTGGTTATGTTATTCTTAAAATTCTGCTTCTAGGACTGCTTTGGAAATATTTGGCTCTCTGTTGGCACAATATAGATATTAATATATTGAAAGAACAACTAAGAGATTAAATTCTTATATATTAAAATTGCTCCTGTCACTGTAGACCTTGGGGTCCTCTTTCAAAGAAATGCTAAGACTTCCTAGAATTCCAGTTTCTTGTGTGTTGATTTAAAGAGAATACCATATTCTTCAAATTGGTGACTTTCCTGAATTACAGCAAATGGGGGTATTAAAACAGCAAAATTTTATGATTCTAAGGAGGAAACTGCTTATTTGCTGTGATTTTCTGGAAAGGCATACATTTGAAGAGCTACAAAATCAGAATTAATTTGGTACATTTCATATAGTCTATTATGAAATAAATGTTTAATTAAAATCATATTCAAAACTAATCTAATATAGATTTCCTGTTATTTATAGTAATTAAATTTTACCAGAAACCAGATTTAATTTTTGCATTTGTATATGTAACTATTAATAAGACATTTATTCACATTCACTTTATTATTTTTTAATTATTATTATTAACTTAACTCCAAGTCTATCAGTGTATTTTATTTTATTTTATTTTTTTGGTGGCAAGCCAATACAGGGATCTGAACTCTCCAAGTCTAAAAACATTACACTCAGCAGAATTTAAGAATGGACAGTATTAAATGACTTGTTTTGTAGTGATTGCTCCTTTGTCTCTTTTAGGACTCAGGTATTACGATGAGCTGTGTGCAGCAATGGCTGAGGAACTGCATGCTGTCGTTGTCTCCATTGAGTAAGTAATAGAACTTTTTTTTTATTAAGTAAAGATTCTAGGTAACAGTCTAGTTACTTTATTTTACAACTGATAAAGTATAAATAAAAGGCCAGAGTAGTGAAGTGATTTGCCCAATCTCACATTCAGCATAATCAGAAAAAAATATGATTTCTGTATAACTTAAAATTCCTTAAACTAGCTTTGTAACACCTCAAAGTACGTTTTTATTTTAGTTTTGGGAACTTCTGGGAAAAGAATTAACTAAAAACTAGAGAAATATATACAATTAGTTAAGTGTAGCATATTAATCTGATACTGACTTTTTCAATCTAAAAAGCAATCAGGATTTTAAGAGAATCTCTTCTACAGCTAAGAGTTGCAAAAATTATTCTCTTAGAGACAGGTTCCATAACTTGGACCTTGGGAATAGAAATAAGTGTTCAACAAATCTTAATGCTATACTTAAATAGCATTATATAGTTTTGAGTTGTCTCTACCAGGTCTATATAAGGCCACTTTTCTTGGCAACTAAGAAGAATATGAATAATAATTATAACAATTTGGTAACAGTAATAATAAAAAAATCATGGTGTTTATTCCATGCTAGGCACAGTGCAGGTGCTTTTGCACACCTTTAGGTCTTTGTTCAGATATTATCCTCTCAGCCAGGCCTTGACAACCCCATGTGAAATTGCAACCTACCTTCCTCTGCTTTATTTCTCTACAAAGCTATCATCAATGCCTGACAGACCATATATTTAACTCATTATGTGTTTATTATACTAAGTGGAAATAGGCAACATGAACTTTATGAAGGCAGGAATTTTAGGGATTTGTGTCTGTTGTATTCATTGCTGAATCATTAGTACCTAGAAACGTCCCTGGCATGTAGTGGGCATTCAGTAAATACTTACGGAATGAATGAAGAGTCTTACTTAATTCTCATATACGGCATCCAAGATAAATATTTTGTTACCTTGTTTTCATATGAGGAAATTGAGGCCCAAGAAATTAAGTAATTTTTACGAGGTCACATAGCTAGCTAGTCACATAGAGTGGGAAATTGAACCCAGGCCGAATAGCTCCTGAGGTCCCTATGCCTTTCTGAACTAGTATATCAAGCCCATATTGAAGGGCTCTGACATCAGCCAGTCTCTATGCCCCAACTAGATCTAGTTCTCCTCTTCCCTCTGCCTCTCTCTGCCAGCTGCTCTCTGATTCATGGCTCGCCTCCTCCTTGCCCCCTACTCCAGATATGCGATCTAAGTGTCTTGGAAGGGTTGCTCTTTTGAGTCATTTAGTCTGACCCTGTGGACAAAAGCCCTAGAGTCACAATGAGAGGTCCTGTGGTTGCCTCCTCAGCAGATTTGGCTCCACACAGCTCTGGACAGCTCCAAATCCCTTCTGGACTCTCAGCTGGGCCTCCCAGATCATGCAAGGACCCTCACTGCAGTTTTGTAGTACAGGAACCTTCAAGTAAATAATTGTAGCATCTGGACTGGGCTGCCAGCCAGAGATAAGCAGGGGCTGTTTAAGCAGCCAAGTCCCATTATGGAGCAAGACTCTATGGCTTAGTGTTGAGGAACAAGCTTCAGGGACCCTTCAGTGGTTTAATGTGTGGCTCCAGCTCCTTGCAGGCCTAAGAAAAGGAAGGAAGCTGGGCTTGCTTCACTTTGCACCATGAGGATTCTCCATTCACCACATAGGACTTACCCTCCAGGGCGTCAATATCAGCAATTGACAACACACCCTAAGCTCTTCTTTCATGCCCTTCTCCATCTATCAGCATCTATCTCAAGTAAAAGAGGCGTTCTTTTGAGTCTGGGCTTATCAAGATGTCTTCAAGATAGACTTTTTAAAAAAGAACTAAAACAGAAGGAACTGTTTTCCTCATAACTTTCCATTGTGCCTAATCTGTACAATGAAGCATCCAGAAGTTTATCAACTGGGGGGCCAATATAGCTCAGTAGTCAAGTCCCATTACTTGTGACTGCGTGACCTCAGGCAAAACACATAAACTCATGAGAAAATGGGGTTAGGAATCCTCCCTGTGTGTTTAGAACGTGTGCTACTGGGAACAGAAATCATGTCTTTTCTCCGGATCCCCAGCACCTAGTACAAGGCTTAGAACATGCATGCTAAGTAAATGTTGACTTGGGATAATGACTTTAGAGAGAATCAGTTTAAAGAATTGATATAAAAGGGCTTCAGATGCTCTGAAGCACTAGACAAGTCCAGAGGATTAGTGCCCTAGCCCATGAAATAAAACGTCAACTTTCGTTTAAGGTGGTTAGGATCCAGGCCAGCCCACAGAGAACCTTATAACCACTGCTCTAGTTGAGGTATAGCCAACATCATATGATTGTGATGTTTTTCTTGGAAAGTATGTTCAGTGGTTTAACTTGGGAACATATTTCTTTTCACTGGCTCACCACTTTCCTCTTTCTTTTATTTTACAAATATCTATTGAATTCCTGTTCTGTGCCAGTTACTATGTGAAATTCTAGTGACATTGTTACTGGGAACAAGGTCTGGCTGCCTGCCCCCTTTCAGAAATAAACAACTCAAAAGTCAAACGTTGGTGAAAATGGAAGTCAGCTTTCATTCAGGAATACCAGTGACCTGAGGAAAGATGTTAGGCTAAACCCTCTCTCCAGTAAACCTAAAGAAGAATGGACAGGCTAAAGCCATCTCAGTCTCAGATTTATTGAGGGGTTTTTAAAGAAGGGGCCAAGGGAATGGAACATGGGAAATGAAAAGGAGGGAGGGGGTTGTGAGCTGTGAGGGCTTCATACAAGGTCTGAGGTGCAAAGTCTCACCAAGAATCCATCTGGTATCTGCTCCCGTCCTTGCTGTTATCTCAGGGTCTGCAAGTCTGTACATGCGAGTCTGCAGTTTCAAGCTGGCTGGAAAATAACTTTACATTTATGTAAATAATATTATTTTGCCCCATTACCAAGGTTCAAAATATCAAATAACCATGGGAAAAGAGGGAACTCAGAGAAATGCATGCTAAGGAATAAACTGTATCCTTTTAAAATCTTTGAGAGCCCATACAGTTTTAGGTTCCAACATGGCTTCAGTCCTGCTCACTCCAACAACATGACAGTGTAAGACAGACAGTTCCTGCCATCATAGACTTTACAATCTAGATGAGACAATACACCTTGAACAAGTAATGTTGTGTAATATATGAAGAAGGGTAAGTAGAAACCGAAGCATCTGATTAATAGGCAAGATCTTAACTAGTTTAAAGGGTCAGAAAAGGCATCTTAATGAAAGTGGTGTTTAAACGAAGCCTCTAACTAGCAGAACTTAGTTAAATGAAGTGAGCTGGTCATGGAAATCCAAAGTGATGTATTGGGGGTGAGGGTAGGAGGCAGAGAGCATTAAGGGGATGAAATACGAGAGAAGACAGATGGAGGGACTTTCACTTAAAGTGATGACTGAGGAAAACAGTTAAGAGTGGATGATCCTGAGAGTCTTCAGGAGGATGGGGGCCCTTGGTTCTCCTGGAATTCCACCTTCTCCTAGCAGAGAGGCTATCTAAAGCCAGTCGTTTCTTATCCTTGAGGCCCACAGAAGTGGGTAGTGGTGTCACCGCTTTGGTTCGTGTGGGCTGTGGCCTTAGGGAAGATTATAGTCCGAGAAAACTGGTAGGCAGGGGTTGGGGGCAGCTGTGGTCCTGGCATCAGCTCATATGATGTGAGCACCAAGAGTTGGAGCTCCTCAGTTTATGTTACTGGTGCTGACTCAAGGGTCTGGGGGGAAGACCTAGCAATTGAGGTAGGTAAAGTCCTCAAGTTATAAAAAAATAGGTAAAGACCATGCCTACTACTTAGTAACTTCTACAATACTTTGTGGGGTTTTTTTTGCTTTTTTTGTGGTCTGGGGATCCTAACCGTTCACCTTGGTATTTACTGATACCAAGGTATAACACCTCACTTATTTTTACACATTAATTGCACAATAAGTATTTGTTAAATAAATTTAAAAGTTCATCTTATATCTAAGATACATTATGTACCCTCACTTATATAACTTGGGAAGGTCTTATTTTATATTTATAAATTTACATATAAACTTCAGTGTAGTTTAACACAGTACCCTTATACCTCTAGTTCTTTTTTTTTTTTTAATTTTTATTGAATCATAATTGGTTATATATATTTTGGGGGTTTAATGTTGATGTGTTGATTAAATCAATATTACTAGTATATATATTGTTCCAAATTGTACTTATCTTTATGACCCTTGTCCAATCTCTCCCCATCCCCCTCTCCCTCCCTCCTACCCCTCTAATTACCCTAAATTTCTTCTCTCCTTCTGAAAGAATAATGGTTACTCTGTTGATTTGTTGCCTAGATGATCTGTCCAATGCTGAGAGGTGTGTTCAGTTCCCCCAATGTTATCATAGAACAGATGCTTCTTCTGTCACTCTGGAATGGGCTTTATGGAGAGAGACATCTTCTTCTTCTTTTGGTCTCTTCTGGTGACTCTCTTGTGTCAATGAACTCCAGCGGCTGTCGGACCATCCGCACGGTGGTTGTGGTGTCTAACCAGTTACTGTGGTGGCTGTGGTGGACCACCTACATGGAGGTGATGTTTTTGGCATGCTCCTTGGCGCTGGTGGTGTTCCTGGCTGGGGGGGGGGTCCGGTCCCTGGCTCCATGCCTCAGGTCCCCAGGTGGGCCCCGAGGCATTGGCAGTGTGCCTGGTTGTTGGTGGGGGATCTGGTCCCCAGCTCTGTACTTTGGGTCCCCTGGTGGGCTCTGAGGTGCTGATGGTGAGCCTAGGCTGGAACTAATTTTTTGTCCTTTGCTTACTTCTAAAATGGGGGATCTTCCTGTGGGTACCAGTACTTGAGCTGTGTGGTTGAGATAAATTGCTGCTTTGCTGCTGTTTCCCTAGGGAAGGCTTTTTGTGCAGCTCAGGATTTAACGGTTGACCTTAAAGGTACTTCTGGCTCTCCAGAGACCCAGTACACCTGGGTTGTGTAGAAACTCTGATCTAGGCCTGGGTCTTTTCATCAAACTGCACCCCATGCAATTCTATATTCCTGACCAGTCTCCTCTGAGTGGTCCTATACTGATTAGGGTGCAGGTCAGCTGTCTTTGCTGTGTCCCAATGTTCTCCTGGTGGGCTCATCTCCCCCACCACCCATGCTACAAACACTTCCCATGGGATGGGCCATGTGCCAATCCCTTTCGATGACTCACCAGCCTCTGAATGGCTCCTTTTTTTCAGTTGTTGTGGCTCCTTGCTCCTATATGGGTCCATGGGGACCCTATTAGTGGTCTTGCTGTCCTGGGGGCCACCAAGCCCCCTTCTTCCCTGCTGTCTCCAAGCAACTTCATCCGAAGATCACAGCTGTGGCTTCTGCTGGCTCCTGCTCTGTGCGCTCAGCAGCTCCAGGCTTAAAGCGGCTGTGGCCCAAAACCCTCCAAGCAGTTTTTTCTTTCTTTCATCATGGCTTCTCCCACCTTCATGAATTCCATAGGTCTCTCCTCCTCTTCCCCTGAGCTCTAGTGACCCCAGATTGGCTGTTGTTGCTTTTTTACACTTGTAAATTGGTTCATTTGTAGGAGAGAGTGACACTGGGGACCATCTATGCTGCCATCTTGACTGGAAGCCTTACCTCTAGTTTATATGATAAAACACAATACTAGAACCATTAAGACATAAGGGACAAGGAAGATTTAATATCTTTTTAAAACAATAAAATGCAAGGTAATAACAAAGTAAGTATGTTGGATATTATTAAATTCTGTTTTTGTTTGGGGGGGGTGGTATGCAGCTGGCCAGTATAGTGATCAAACCCTGGACCTTGATTTTATCGGTACCATACTCTAACCTACTGAGCTAACTGGCCAGCCCCCAGTATATTATTAAATTCTACAAGGGATTTACCTTGCTTTTCTGGATGTTCTCAGGCTGGGTCACAGACCCTTCAAACCTGTTCTGTGCAAACTGGGTCACAGGTCCCTCATATGCAGACCGTGAGCTAGGTAAAAGATCCTGGGAGCCATTGACAAGGTTGACATGCTTTATTCAGAGGTGAGCTCAGTCCCCAGCATCCACAGCAGCAGCTTACAGCAGCTCCAGCGGCCCCCTGGTGGCCTCCCTGGGGCACTGTGGATCAGAGCTGTTTGTCCTTTATATCTAAGTCAGATAACCAGGGAAGAACACCTGTGTGCGAGTCAGATAACCAAGGAACACCTGAGCACATGTGCAGAGTTAATGTATTTACAACAGACATACTAAGTCATGCTTGGCAAGATTCCGAACAGCTGAGGGAGCCTGATCATTTGTTTTTTTCTTTTTTTTTTAAATTTTATTTTGTTGATATACAATGTGGTTGATTTTTGTGGCCCATTACCGAAACCTCCCTCCCTCTTCCCTCTCCCCCCTCCCACCCAATAATGTCCTTTCTGTTTGCTTGTCTTGTCAACTTCAAGGAATTGTAATTGTTATGTCTTCTTCTCCCCCGTTTTTTTTTTTTTTTTTTGTGTGTGTGTGTGTATGTGTGTGTGAATTTATTTATTTATTTTTATCTCCCACCAATAAGTGAGAACATGTGGTATTTCTCTTTCTGTGCCTGACTTGTTTCACTTAATATAATTCTCTCATCCATGTCATTGCAAATGGCAGTATTTCATTCTTTTTTATAGCTGAGTAGTATTCCATTGTGCAGATATACCACATTTTCCGTATTCACTCATCATCCGATGATGGACATTTGGGCTGGTTCCAACTCTTGGCTATTGTAAAGAGTGCTGCGATGAACATTGGGGAACAGGTATACCTTCGACTTGATGATTTCCATTCCTCTGGGTATATTCCCAGCAGTGGGATAGCTGGGTCATATGGTAGATCTATCTGCAATTGTTTGAGGAACCTCCATACCATTGTCCATAGAGGCTGCACCATTTTGCAGTCCCACCAACAATGTATGAGAGTTCCTTTTTCTCCGCAACCTTGCCAGCATTTATCGTTCAGAGTCTTTTGGATTTTAGCCATCCTAACTGGGGTGAGATGGTATCTCAGTATGGTTTTGATTTGCATTTCCCGGATACTGAGTGATGTTGAGCATTTTTTCGTATGTCTGTTGGCCATTTGTTTATCTTCCTTAGAGAAATGCCTACTTAGCTCTTTTGCCCATTTTTTAATTGGGTTGCTTGTTTTTTTCTTGTAAAGTTGTTTGAGTTCCTTGTATATTCTGGATATTAATCCTTTGTCAGATGTATATTTTGCAAATATTTTCTCCCACTCTGTTGGTTGTCTTTTAATTCTGTTGTTTCTTTTGCTGTGCAAAAGCTCTTTAGTTTGATATAATCCCATTTGTTTATTTTTCCTTTGGTTGCCCGTGCTTTTGGGGTCGTATTCATGAAGTCTGTGTCCAGTCCTACTTCCTGAAGTGTTTCTCCTATGTTTTCTTTAAGAAGTTTTATTGTTTCAGGGTGTATATTTAATTCTTTAATCCATTTTGAGTTGACTTTAGTGTATGGTGAAAGGTATGGGTCTAGTTTCATTCTCCTGCATATTGATATCCAGCTGACCATTTGTTTTCATTTTCCTTATATTCCACCCCTTCAGGGTAACTCGTAGCACAATCTACATGTATGGAATCTTCCACGATGTTCCCTCAGCTAGGATAACTGACCCTTGCATCCATATAACCTCCATACTTATTGTACATTCTACACACCTTGAGGACTGTCCCCATATCTCTACCTTTTCAGCTGTATTTAGTGACATTCCATCCCAACAGTCCCAAAAGTCTTTAGTTTGTTCCAGCACCAACTCAAAAGTCCAAAGTCCAAAGTTTCATCTGAGACTAAAGGCAAAACTCCTTCCAGCTGTGAACCTGTAATAATCAACACCAAATTTATCAACTTCCAAGCTACAGTGGTAGGACAGACATTGGGTACACATTCCCATTCCAAAAGGGAGGAATAGATCAGAAGAAAGGAAAACACAGGCCCCAAACAAGTCTGAAACCCAATGAGGCAGACATTAAGCACAATGGGGCATCTGGTCCCCCAAAGCATTGGGCAGCCTCGCTCCTACAGCTCTACCAGGCACAGTCCATTGGGTCGCCCTGGTGCCTGCAGCTTTTCCAGGCCATCATTCCACGTTGCCAGTGGCCCAACAGTTCTGGGTTCCTGGCAGCAGCTCTGCTGTCCTGGCTCCAATAGACATTTCCCCAGTGGGGGCTCTGACCCCACTTTTCTGCTCCATGTTGCTCTAGTAGAGGCTCTGCCCCTGTGGCAGGCCTCTGCCTAGGTCCCCAGGCTTTTCCATACATCTTCTGAAATCTGGGTGGAGGCTGCCACGCCTCCACTGCTCTTATGTTCTGCCAGCCTGCAGACTTAACACAATGTAGACGCCACCAAGGTTTCTGGCTTATGCTCTCCAGAGCTGCTGCACAAACCACACTTGGGGCTGCTTGAGGCAGAGCTGCTCCAGCCAGAGCAGCTGGAATACAGGGAGAAGGTTCCCGAGGATAGCGGCGCCCCAGGTCTGTCCTCTGGAAAACCTCAGTTCTCCTAGGCCTCCGAGTCTATGATGGGAGCAGTGCCCTTCCATACTTCTGAAATGCTTTCAGGGCCTTTTTCCCATTATCTTGGCTATTAGCATCTAGCTGCCCTATCTCCAGCTCCTGAATTATCTGAACCAGCTCGGCATACATTTGCCATTTACTCACAGTCTTGGGCAGTTCTCCAGCATTCACCCACACAGTTTGGACAGCTGCATTCACCCGTTCCATTAAGGAGCGGTTACCCTACCCCTGTGTGTATCTGCAGCTCTTCTGTAACTACTTCTGCAGAGACAGGTGTGTAGTAATGGAGGCTAACTTTTCCACTTCCTCACCAGACCACATCACAGTATCCACCCCTAGGTCCCATGACTGTAGCAGCCAGGCAGCCAGGAGTTCTCCCTGTTTTGGCCAAAACTATTTCCCCAAGCCAACCAATTCAACCTGGGTATATGGCACATAGGTAGAGAATTGGATCACTTGTGGGTTGCTTACCGGTTGTCCACCCAGACCCATAGGCTGCTCATGCGTCATTTTCCAATGAACAACAGGACATGCCAGGAGATGCACAGTCTCCCCTAACTCACCATTGGGTTCATCATTGTCCCTGATGTTGAAAGCAGGGATGACCTGTTTTCTATACCTGAGACTCCAGAGCATGTCCCCCACTTCCAACATGTCTGCCTTTTGTTTCAAATCTTGAAATCACACCGCTTCATGAAGTGCCTGGTCCATCTTGGCTCACAGTACAGTGAGTGACAGCCAGCCTCCAGTCAGCAGGAAAGCAGCCACCAGGTACCCCATACTCGAGGGTAGCCACATTTCCTCCCCCTCCTGAGGGGCTAATGGCTCCCTTACTTGCTCAGAATCCTGCCGACTATGCCAGTTGTTGGTCTGGGTCAGTTAACTTATTTACAACAAACACACTAACTCATGCTCAGCAAGATTCCACGCAACTTGAGGGAACCTGACCACTTGTTTTCATTTTCCTTACAGATGCGGAAAACTTCAAGTTGTGTTTTGCTTTTAATTAAATCTTCATTACACTCATAAACTCTCCATTGTATGCAGATGCCTTAGAACTATTCCCATTCCACCACATGGCAGGTGGCAGCATGCATAGAGAACTGAAAACTGTACAGAACTGTAGAGAAGAAAAAAAGCTGATCTTAGTTTGCTGCTCCCAGAGTTATAAGCAATGCAACTTTTATGCCTCTTTTTTCATCCATAAAATTAGAGTACAAGCTGACAAAATCACAGTGCTTTTATGAGGCACAATACAACACACATCTCTATAAATAGTTGTACAGTACATAAGAGACTCTGAGAAACACGTAATGATGGTGATGTAACCGTGACCTTTCTTCTGCCCCTTGTCCTGCCCTTCCTCAGAGTCATGAGCAGAGAAATCCTCGCTCATCACCCTTGCTGGACAGCCTTGGAAGTTGGGCAGACTAAATTCCTCAGGAGTTCCCCTTCAAATAAAAGGAAAGACTTACTCAAAACTTGCCTTTCACTCAGCCCAGGCTGACCTTAGCAAACTTAAATAAGTGTCTTGGGTAATTTAATACTACAGAGAGAATATTGTGAGCATCTTTTTAAAATGAAGGTTGTTTCATTTTCTTCCGTCATTAAAAATCCACTGGTTTCGAACATTTGTGATTTAGGTCTTTTAGAATTTCTTGGGGTGGGGTGGGGTGGGTAATTGGAGCTTTCCAAAAAGCTTGTGTTGCAGCTACCAGAATACCTGTGACCCCAAACCACTGTGAACTTCTGAAGGCTCTTCCCACCCACACCTGAACCTTATGGAGCTATTTGTAACCGTGGAAAAAGGAGTCTACCAGGACAGGCTTGGCAGTGAGCCCACCTGGGCATTTGTTACCACCTGTGGGAGTGCTCTTGCTCTCTATTTATCCTTAAGGTTAAAGGTGAGGTTTGCCTCTGAACGGAGGAGGCAGTTGAGACAAATGTAGGGAACCTAGGGACCTCCCTGCTGTTTATATAGATAGGTCTTCTGAAGTCTTAAGCTGTGAATGGGTCATTGGGCTTCACATCGTTTAAACTGATCACAATTCTAGGCCCCATCACTCCACTCCTAGGATTTTGGTGGGAAGCATTGTGGCATCAGTCAGGTTTTTAAAAATATTACTCTTGTTCAGTGAGCCAAGCCTTTGCTAATTTCCACCCTTCCTTACTGAGTGATTGGCGGCCAAAGCCATCTCAAGGGGCCAATTTTGAGAGCAAAAGCAGAAAGGAAGACCCTTTCTCAAACTTTATGCACAAACCACATTTTAAGAATGAAAAGAGAAACAATCATGCATTCACAATTTTTTCACTCTAGAGCAATTGTATTATATGTTCTTTCAATGCAAAGGAAGTTTCTTTTAGAGGAATAAATAGATTCTTCCTTTGAAATTGTCTCCCTCAAATAGTGAGTGCAATATAGATTTAATTATTGATTTGTTTCAGATACCCCTTACTAAAGACATGGATTCTCCACAGTTGGAGTGGAGGATATTAACTTTTTTATGTTCCCAAGATGAATCTATTGAGCTTTTCTTAGGAAACGGAGCAAAGGTAAAAAACAAAAAACAAAAACAAAAAAAACCTGAAAGAGGAATGAGGCTTATCTCTTTCCTACTGAATCTAATAGGAATATAATTTCATTCTAGAATATCACATGTACCTTTCACCTAACTGGCAGTACAGAACACAGTGTCCTTTCCCACAGCAGAAGGTTGTTGTACACATACTTTACGGGTTAGGTTATTTTGAGGGAGAATCTCATTTCAACCCTCATTGAACACTAGTGTCATTCGGGGTTTCTACTTCCATATGCTGCTTGCAGCAACTCATATTTCTCCTCAACTCAGGGCTTGTGTACAATTTCTGCCTTTGACTTAAGGAGCATCTTGTCATTCTTTATGAGCACTGCTCCATCTCCTTGGTCACTGTTAATAAAGCAGGTAATAAAATAAGTATTAGATCATAGAAATGGTGCTGCTTATTTCAGTTAAGGTTAAATCATATTCTTTGGTACATAATTATGACTTCCTGTCTACTTCTAGAGAAAGTTGAAGTGTCTATGTTAGACATATGTCATATAGACTTTGAGAGCTCCAAGGAAGGAGAGTTATTTTTGGCTGGGGACTCAGAAGGTTTAATGGAAGAAGTGGCATTTGACATGAGACTTAAAGGATGGGAACATTTGATGAGGAGGTGATGAGGGAAGGGCACATGGGATGGAGAAAGGAACGAATACATTGGGAATAGGACCAGGGGAGGTGTGTTCAGAAAACAGAATGTGAGTGAACTCTGTAATATTTCTGAAGCCTGGCTGCATGTTAGAATTACTTGGGGAACAAATTTTTCTTCAAATGTAGATATTGGGCCCTGCCCCAGACGGTTAAATTGGAATATTTTGTAGAGGAGTTTAAACCTTAGTGTTCTTTAAAAACTTCCAAGATTATATATGTATGTATGTATGTAAGGAGCATACAGAGTTGAGAACCCTTGAGCTAATGCATAGAATACAGGAAGTGGAGTCCTTGGAGATGGGCCAGAAGAGTCAGTGTGTTAGGAACAATTTCTCTGTTACATTTTTAAAGCTGTGTGATTTATTACTTTCTCCACCACAGATAGTGCTGTATGATATATATCTTATATGTAAAACGTATAACACAAATCTTTAAAATTTTGTTTGAAAGGAAGAAAAGTATGTTATTAAAGTTGTACCATGTGCCAAGCATTGTACTAGGTGGTTTGTTTTGAAAATACTGTAAAACCATTAACATCATGACATCATGAGAGACGTTCTGGGATGTCAAAAATGAACAGTTTTGAGAATTGCTGCTTTGAGGGGAAAATATTTATTTATTTATTTATTTATTTATTTCATTCATTCATTCCCTGTACTAGCCAGCCACCAAAAAAAGTCAAAAAAAGACAAAAAGAAATTTTAAAAATGGGGTTTTGATGAATGAGAATATATTTATAAGGTTAGGGATGGCATGGGTTTTGAAGTCAGTTCAGGCAGGTCTAGCTCTGCTGCTTATTAACTGTTGCAGACAAGTTACACATCATCCTTGAGCCTCGAGTTCTCATCCTTAAACCCTTAAACAGGTTTGCTCCAAGATAAGTGAAACACATCTGTAGGACACTTGGCAAAGTGCCTCACCTGGTAGGAATATGATAATACTTAAAGAGTATATACATTTATTCAATTGATTGAACCTCAGGCCTGAGTTTATTTTTTTTTCTTAAATATATACAATTTTACTTTATTTTTTTGGTTTTTTCCATTTATTTATTTATTAGCATATTCATTGTTACAAATCATTCTTTATGCCCCTTATCCAATCCCCCTTCCCCCCTCTAATAATCATAGATTCTCTCCATCTGATAGATTAACTATTCCTCTGTTGGTTGGTTGCCTAGATGATCTGTCCAGTACTGAGACAGGTGTGATCAAATCCTCCTCTATTATCATAAATCGATGTTTCTTCTATTACTCTGGACTGTGCTTTATGGAGCGAGAAGACCTCCTCTTTTTTGGGGGGGGGTCTCCATTGGTGCCTCTCCTTATGTCAATGAAATTGAGAGTCTGACGTTCCATCTGCACTATGGCTGTGACTGCTGCTATGGAGACCAGCTGCTTTTGCAGTAGCTGTGGCAATTGCGGTGATTATGGAGGGCTACCCATGTGAAATTGGTGTTTTTGGTGTACTCTTTACCTGGTTGTGGCTGGATTCAGCTTCACCCGGCTCCATACCTTAGGCCCCCAGTGGGGCCTGGGGCAGTGGTATCATGCCTAAGTTTATATCAAATTTGGTCCTAATAGGATGTATGTGCAGTGATGAAGATAGGCTGTCTAGCTAGCATAGCAGAGTCATCTCTCCTTGCAATGAATAGGGCCCGTTGAGGCTATATACATATATATGTATATATAATATATATCAGGTGCTTTAATTAAATTCAAGATACACAATTTTTTAACTTAAAAAAGTCAGAACCCTCTTTTAGTACTTTTCAGAGACATAGCTTTGAACCCAAGCAGCAGATGGAAAATATATTTATCTATGCTTTCTTTAGCTCTGCCACCCATGAATTTCCTCCTGATTCTTGGTTTTCTGTATCTATGAAGATATTACTAAGTTTTGTTATACTTCTCAGGTAAATGTCAAGCTACTCTGAAGGTTCATCTTACACCAGATGACCTAAGAAATATCTAGTCTCAGTATATTCTCCAATGTAAAATAATAAGCCTTTTTTTATTAAGTAAAACTGGAGAATGTTTCCAACTTGAACAGAGATAAGGGGAGGGGTTAGAATATGGATCTTTAAGGGTACCAGGAAGACCCTCACATCATAATCTGTTTTTAAGCGTGTTTACCCTGTTATCTGAAACAGTTATTAATTGACAAGATTAAGTAGTAGCATGTTCTTTTAGATTACCAAATTCCCTTGATTCAAATTCACTGACATTTTCTGAAATAGCATCTGAAACCTCAATTAAATTCATATATGTGTGCTAGTAGGAATATGTTTTAACCTCCTGGGCAACCAGGAAAACAGTTTATCATGATTTATGGGATGTTGCTGAAATGAAATAGCCTTTATTTTCACAACTTGAGACATGAAGTACATATGTTTTTATCAAGTTGTTTTCTTGTTTCCTTGTTTGGTTGCTGGACAGTATGGGAATACAAACCCCTTCTGTTTTTATTAAAATTAAGAATTCAGCTTGGTAATGCTGAGTTTAAAAAATTGAGACCTCCTCCAAGAACTGGGGGTAAATAAAATCATGTGAGATGGTGCCACATAGTGGAAAAAATAGTGTAAGCCTACTCCTTTTCCCCTTTGTGGAATAGTATAGCAGCAGCTTTAAGAAACAGTGAAAATCAACTGGAAAAAAATGCTTTGGATCATTAATTGATCACCACAGATGGAAAAATAAGAAAGAAATTAAAAATCTTGTTTTATCTGCTATACAGAAAACACAGGGAATTTCTTATTGCATTTAGTTTCAAAATGTAATAATTCCTGAATAACAAGATCTGTATTCACTACGTATCAGAGTATTTCACAAACATTTGTCCATTTGATTGTATCTTCACTGAATGCCAAGATTTTTAATTAGCTAGCTTGATTTTATGAGAGGAAAATAAATGGTCTTGTATAGAGTAGCTTAGAAAAAATTAGTTTCTGAAACTAATTATAAAATGGTAATCATAAAATGCTAATTATAAAATGGAAATCAAAAGACCTGAGTCTTAACTGACTGTTATTCAATTTTAATTAGGTCATTAGTTTCTGACCTACCTTATTTTGGTCCCTGTTTGAGTTATTTTACAAGTCAGGTAATTTTTCTGTTCCTCAGTTTCTTCATTTGCAAAATGAAGACATGTTAACACTCAAAAAAGTTTTATTGGATGAATGATTATGTGTCCAGTGTACTGGTAGATACTAGAAACATAATGATGAATAAAACACAGTTCCTGATATCAGAGGATATAGTTTTTAGAGGAAATACATAAAGAAATAATTTTACTGTGAGGACATAAGAATGTTGACATATCCTAATACATAGAAATATCAAGGAATGATAGCCAACTCAGCCCTAGAAGCAAGTGGACTTCCAGTCGAGGAATGCTGCCTGGAAGAGGCCAGACCCTTCAATTAAGGCCTCAAAGATGAGTGACAATCAACAAGCAAGGGAGGAGGGTGGAGACTGAGAGAGGGCACTCCGAGGCAAGGTCACCAGTATGAACATGTAAGGCAGAATTATGGGTGGGGCATTTGACAAAACCAGGGGTCTTTGGGACTCTTAATCCTACTAGCTGTACAGAGTAGGATTCCCAGAGACTCTGATCTTACTAAGTGGGGAGCCCCAGAAGTGTCTCAGAGGCTTTCTGGCAAACTTAGCTTTCCTTTTGCTGGTTAACAACTGGCCTTTTAGTTCCATCCTTCCAGTGAGTGAGTGCATTGCTTTGGTTTAATATCAGGTTGGCATGGACCTCTTCAGTAGAGTACAATTTTACTATTTTTATCAAATAGATTATGAAGAATACCATATGGAGTCATTAAATAGGAAACCAAGTAAGCAGTTAATGCCACCAAGTCACCTTCTAATCCAGTGGTATTGTGAATGAAACTCTGGCTTCCAGAAATAAAATTCCCAAATCTATTATGGTTCTATCCATGTCTTAATAATCAACATCTGCTTTGTATTTTGAAGTTTTATTTTTGCGTTGGTGGTGGTGGTAAGAATGTGTTGTTTGGTTTGGTGGCTGATAGTCAAAACAAAACAAAAAATAAGACTATCACTAATACAAAATAACTACATTTTAAACCAAGTATTTGATTTGCAAGAAAATAAATGGTTTATTTTTATATTTATTTTAATTTTTTATGTGTTTCTGGATTTAAAAGAACCAGTTTTCCTTTAAACTTTATCTTTTTGGAGGGGGGCGGGCAGCTGGCCAGTCCAGGGATCCAAACCCTTGACCTTGGTGTTACCAGCTCCACACTCTAACCTTTAAACTTTACATGATCTATAAAAAACTTGATGAAGTCCTTAAATGAATACTTTTGTCTTCACAGTTACAGGCTAGTTCCAAATGTTTATTTTCCTGAGCAAATTCATGATGTTGTACGCGCCACAAAGTATTTCCTGCAGCCAGAAGTCTTACAGAAGTATATGGTTGACCCAGGCAGAATTGCCATTTCTGGTGACAGTGCTGGTGGGAATTTGGCTGCTGTCCTTGGACAACAGGTAATGCCACTGCTCTGAGATGCTGGTAGTAGGGGTGCATGTTAATGTCCAACAGACCAACACATTCTCCATTACACATGGCAAAGGCATAGTCGGGTGAGCTGGTCACTAGACAATTTACTCTTATGATTGCAGGTGGAGAGCTCTCAGAGATCTTTTTAAAGTAGGAAGACAGTCATCAGAGGAAGTGTCATCTCTGAGTCCTTGTAAAGACTCTGATTACAATCAGTGTTAGAGAAGAGCTAACATCCCTTGCTCCTCAGGAATATGCATGGAAATTAAGTATCCCCTGCTCCTTTTCCATGTTTGACTTGCAAAATGGAGTATTTTTGCTTAAATCTCAATAACGAAGATTTTTTCCTTAGAACTTTGAGCCAAATAAAAAAAATTGCAAAGTTTCCCACAGTTTTTTTTTAATACAAAAGAAAAATAAATCAGAAGTCTCAGCCATTTAAAATGTTATGTTACAAGTTAATCTGAGCTTTATCTGGTTGGATTCTTTGAAAACTGTGTCTAGCTCTAAAAGCACTCAATTTTTGGCAGCTATGTAAACTCTAAGATAAGCACACATTTTCTTCCTCTTGTGGATTAAAAAACTGAAGAATAGAATCTCTGTCTTCTCACCTTCAAATTTTTTTGGTATTCTCAAAAAGCATCTGTCATTTTATTTGTGATGTACCTTGGTTTCTTTGTCCTTTGCTACAACTAAAAAACTTGATTCTCCTCTTGGCATTGGCAAGATTGCTGTTCACGTATCCAAACTTAGTCAGAAGAAAGTCCTGGTGCAGTGGGGAGAGCATTATGGGCTTTAACCCCAGACAGAACTATGGTCTATGGAACTATGGTTTCTAAAGTCCAGGTGTGAAGCAAAATTGCATGGCTAAAGTTACCTTGAAAATTATTTAGGTCACTATGTGAAAATTATTTAGGTCACTATGTGAAACATAGTGACCTAATTAGCTTCCTTTTAGAAGTTACATGACAAATATATAATTTTAGACATTAGAACTACAAAATGGGGCAATATAGTCACACTTCACAGAGGCATGGAGGAACTGAAATCTGCTGAGGTGGGGAATTCATTCACATTCCCATGACAAACTTCACTCTGGGGCATGTGCTCATTAAGTAGATCAGAGGGTGCATTGTCAGAACTATTTAAATTCTTAACTGTTTCGGGGAAGATGAAGACTAAATGCTCATCAGAGGGGATAGATGCCCTGACATCCTACTAAAACACTGGAGTCCTATCATCCATTCATTTAGCTTTTTTCACCCCTCCCCTCTGGAGGTATAAGAGGAGTTTTGTTTGTTTGTTTGTTTGTTTGTTTGTTTTCTTCCTAAGAAGCCATTGCCTTTTTGAGCCTGTAGGAATAAAAAATTAAATAAGGTTCACACATTATCCATCCATAATACCCAGCATGTGTTTAATGCCAAAAGACAGATACAAGTAATATGTTAATGGGGGTTTAAAGACCTAAGAGATCATTTGAAAGGATCCTTTGAAAGGTTCACTCAAAACTATGAGTTGCAAATATCATATCTTTCTTAGTAAATATCCAACAGCTTGATAGAGTGGCTGTGGTGGTGATAGGAAATTATTTATTTTTTAAACTATATTACTTAATGGCATGTTTGGTAGAAATATAATACTTGTACCTTTGGTGGATTCAAAGTAACACATTAAGCTACTTTGTAGGTGGTTTCTGTAAAAGGAACCATGCAAAATGAAATAACGTGTTTGCTTCCTCTTCTCCAGTTTAATCAAGATGCTGACCTAAAAAATAAGCTCAAACTGCAGGCTTTAATTTATCCAGTTCTTCAAGCTTTAGATTTTAACACACCCTCTTACCAACAAAATGTGAATGCCCCAGTCCTGCCCCGCTATGTCATGGTAAAGTATTGGGTGGACTACTTCAAAGGCAACTATGACTTTGTGCAGGCAATGATAGTTAACAATCACACTTCACTTGATGTGAAAGAGGCTGCTGCCCTCAGGGCCCGTCTAAACTGGACGGCCCTCTTGCCTGCATCCATCACCGAGAACTACAAGCCTGTTGTGCAGACCACAGGCAATGCCAGGATCATCCAGGAGATCCCTCAGTTGCTGGATGTCCGTTCTTCCCCACTCATCGCAGACCAGAAAGTGCTACAGCACCTCCCAAAGACCTATATTCTGACGTGTGAGCATGATGTCCTAAGAGATGATGGGATCATGTATGCCAAGCGTTTGGAGAGTGCAGGTGTGGAGGTGACCCTCGATCACTTTGAGGATGGCTTCCATGGATGCATGATTTTCACCAGCTGGCCCACCAACTTCTCAGTGGGAATCCGGACTAGGAATAGTTACATCAAGTGGCTGGATCAAAACCTTTAAAGGAGTAAAACTTCTAGAAGTCTCAAACCCCTCCTGACCTCCTGCACCTGCTTTGGAAAGACAAGCACTTTTTAGTTGACTAATTTCCCCCAGTTACTTGTGAGGTGTGGAATGTCTATTTCCTTCAGACTTTATGGTAATTTAATTTTTTTTTAAATGAATTTGACTAACTTGAGTGCAAAAACATCTTAATTTGATTCCCAAAGTGGGCTGGTCTCTCTGTTTTTATTATTTTAGCCAACTACTAATACCCACAGCTGTAGAAAGCAGGACTAGGAGCTGGAAATCACCTTGGGTCCTGCCTTAATCCAGATGTTCTTTTCATAAGAAATTCTTCCAGTTGTGGATGATATAATGACCTTTAATGAGTTAAGAAAATGTGGGCCCTTATTCAGCTTGCTCAAGTTTACTTTGGGTTCAGAGCAGTGTTAAATGTGTGCACCATCAGGTCAGTGCTAGGGACATAGTGCCCTCTGTTCTTTGTGGATGGATGGTTTTGTTTCCTATGGGAATTTCAGCAAAGGCTTCCTAGCAAGGACAAGTTTCTCAAAGGACTTTCTTCCTCTGGAGTGTCAATTTTATGGGATGGCTATCTATAAGTCCATTTGGGTTATAATGACACTTGCGAGTTACTTTCTACCATTATTATTAGAAAATATGAGGTTGCATGCACTGGCTGTCTGTACATCAGTATGTTTTTGTTGTTTTTTGGTTATTCCATCTCCTTGGGGAAATCCTTTGGGAATGAATTTATTTAGATTTAGAATAAATTTTCCATTACAGAACAAGTAAAAATAGACAAATGAAACATCCTATTGTTTCATAAAAATACTTCTGATGTAAATTACCAAGAGCAGTGTGTATATATTTGGCATAGTCAGAAAATACATTTAATATAAGTTTAAAATTATGAAAAATACCTTTAGCAGGTCAACTTTTTTTACTTCTATGGATTTTAAATGGGGCTATTTTGGTATTATATAATGTATTGCTTATTTTTTAAAGTTATTCAGTGTTAGTATATATAGCTAGACTTAGGATTTTTCAGAATAAAGTCTGTAATAAATATTAGAAATAATGGTATTTTTTAAAAACCACCTTAGAATTATATCTACATGTAATTCTATGGAAACAGAAAAAATAGCTATTAATATTCCTCCTATACATTACACCTAAATATTTTGTTGTTTATATGCATATACAAGTTAAAATAATTAGAAACTATGACTACACTTGGCAAAGTCATCTAAATTTATAGTTCAATAGCCTAGGCAAGACACACACTGCTCATGTCTGTTCTTTATAGTTAGAGGAACACTAGCCTCTGAGTGAAGGGCATACGTTGGCACCTGGTGTCTACATCCGCCATTTTCTCCTTCCAGCCAAGTCTAGAAGTTCTAACAGCCTGAGCTGAACTTCATGTAAAGTCTTCACTGCCAGTGAGAATATCTTTGGCACAGGAAGAAATTCCAGTTCTGATTTGAGTTGAGTTCCTCTGCCCTCCTTCTAGCCACCCTTACTTCTGCCCCAATCCTTGCCACTTTTAGGGATTGCGGATAGCAAGTACAGCTGAGTAATGATAAAATGCACTGTGGAAGGTGGAAACTTTTCACTCCTTTGAAAGACTGGTATTTTCCACTTCTGGAATAAAATAACGAACAATTGCATACATAGTTTTCATTTACTGTATGAGCCAGGAACATTTTATGTACAAAGCAGAAGTAAATGCAACAGTGTGTGTTTGTGTGTGTACCTTTGTATGTACAATAATATCATACAGGCTAACTTGCTAATGTACTTAGGCAAGTCACTTATCATCTCTGGGCCTCTTCTCCCTTTCCTCTAAAATCAGAGAGCTGAACCACTTGATCCTTGAGGTCTCTTTCAGCTGTCAATTCCAACCATTTTGTCAGACTGGCAAATTGTATTGGCCTCTTCTATGGCAGTTTATTGGTAGGTCACAATTCTAGACACACAGACACATGCATCATGACAGAATTTTTTTTCAAAAAATAACTGGATTTTAGTTCTTACTCTATGATAGCTACCCTCCTCATATAATACTGTTCTTTTTTACACCATTTGGAGGAACCTACATTTGGTCTTTATTTTGGAATCATCTACCGCTAAGAAAGACAAAACAAAGTGACAATTTTCCCCAGAATTATGAGACAAATCGTAGAGTAATTACAGACAAATAATTCCAGATCTCTAAAGGGTTCATTCAGATGAAAAGGGAATTGAAGGGAAAAAGGGATCAGCCACTATTTCTGATAAAATACTTGAGTTTCATTGTTCTTTTAGTTTTTATTCTTATGAAAAAATGTTTACACTCTGCAGATTGATCTTTTTTTAAATTATTTTGGCTTTGTTTTATTTTCCATTTCACAAAAATGTTGTAATCTTTTTGTAATATTATTGTCTGTGAAACATGAATATTAATATGTGAAGAAAAAACCCTGAAGATACTGTAAAATATAGTGAAGTATAAATTATTATTATTGCTGGCTGGCTGGTATGGTATAAATTAATTTTAATGTTTTATCATTGATTTGTGAAGAATTTAAGACTATTATATAATTATATTGGTAAATATAATATTTTATGCATGACCTTTTAACTTTGACTTTTTGCTTATTTCCCATTGCAAAGGGGAAGGCAGATTTTATGAAGGATTTCAGTAGCATATATGTTTTATAAAATGAAAATCCAATGTGAAGATAAGAAAGTATATATATCTGTTTCAAATCATGTTTGGAAATAAAATGGCTCCATTTGAGAATGTGCCTCTTTCTCCTTCTTGTTTCATTTCTGGTTCCCATTTGAGACAGTGCTCTTTCTTTTTCTTTCTCTATCCCAGATCCCTAGCCACAATTCTGTCCACCAGAGTACTCCAGCTGTCTTTCAATCACTGAGAAGTGGTTCAGTGGCCCTGTGTCTAAGTACAGTATGTGTTGCCCTGCCCAAGGGGAACCTGCCTTGGACTGGCTAGAATA
This sequence comes from Cynocephalus volans, assembly GCF_027409185.1. NCBI lineage: Eukaryota > Metazoa > Chordata > Mammalia > Dermoptera > Cynocephalidae > Cynocephalus > Cynocephalus volans. The sequence continues at coordinate 97,323,134 of NC_084460.1, read as the reverse complement.
TTTGTAAAAGCCAGGCAGGCCCTGGGACTATTTTGGACGTGATTTTTAGCCAAAGAAGTTTCAATATCACTGAAGGCAAGTTCTCAAATCGACCCTATCATCATCACAAACAAATCTAATAATTTCAGACGAGTTTATTGTGTTTGTTTATATCAATATCATAGAAATTTACAAAACTTTCTAGAGTGAATTGTTTATATTGTTGTAAATCGTCACATACAGGTATGTAAATTAGGTTTTCCTATTATAGTTACTTTCATCTTCTCCAACACAGCCTCTGGTGTGTGGCTATATTTTGCTAGAAGGATCCACTAACAATTTCAACAATTCTCCATTGTGGCATTTAAGTGTAAACTCTAAATATTTCAATATTGTTTTTCTTGTGATTTTTATTCTCTTTATTGCCCCCCTTGTTCTTGTACATCTTTTTTGTTGTCGTTGGCAGCTGGCTGGCATAAGCATCTGAACCCTTGACCTTGGTGTTATAACACATCTCATATTTTATAATGAACCTCCTATTTAAACATATGGAAGATGTTGATATCAGTACCAGATTCCCCAAATCCCAAAGACTATAAATGTAAATAAAATTTCTAATAGGCATACATGACACCCTGTGTCACTCAGCACAATATTTTGTCACTAGAGAGAGAGAGGCTGGTGACATCATCTGCACGTCTTCTGTTTGGAAGGCTCCTCCTCCAGATTATCTCATGGCTGCCTCATTGTTGACATTTCCGATCAAATGTCTCTTCGCAGAGAAGTCCGCCTTCTCGGCCAGATTACTTGCCCAAGATAGTACCCAGCTCTTCCCATCACGACCCCTCTCTCCAGTGCCAGGCCGTCTCCATCTGATTGCTATGTTCATTGTTGCTGTTTTCCATCTCTCTTCTCTGTCTGAAATCTTATTAATTCTATACTTGTTTTCTGTTTTCCCCATACTTAAATATAAGCCCTATGAGAATGCGGACTTTGTCTTGCTCATTCTTATTTCTTCAGCACTTAGAGCACATAGTGGACTTATAAAAAATGGTTTTGAATAAATAAGTCCTCAGAAAACTTCAATTTATAAGAATTAGGGTATTATTTTCCATATGTTTCTACTAGAAGTTAAGTTTATGTCAAATATAAATGGTTACTTAAAACTAAAATCTAAGTATTTCCAAGCAAAATTAAATAATTCAAAGTAATTTAAGCCCTACCACTAACTACCAAATTTTACAGCAAAAAAATGTTTTTGAATGAATAAAGATTTGTTTTCTTCCTCCCACAACTCAAGTGTGTTCTGAATTTTTCTCAGCAAATATTGAGATTTTTGCTATGTTGAATAAACTATTGCAAAGTTCCACAAAAGGATGATTTGTATAATACATTCCACAAGTGTTCCATGGAAGTCAATTTCAGAATCGAGATCAGGGCTGGCCTATTAGTTCAGTTGGTTAGAGTGTGGTGCTGATAACACCAAGGTCCAGGGTTTGATCCCTGTACCAGCTAATCACAAAAAAAAAAAAAAAAAAAAAGTTTGAGGAATTTCAACCAAACGAAGTAATTCTACCACTTGTAGGATGTTGTTTTCCCTTTTATCTTCATTATTATTTATTTTTTTGGTGGCCAGCCCAGTACAGGGATCTGAACCCTTGACCTTGGTATTATAACACTGACCTCTAACCAACTGAGCTAACCAGTCAGCCAATTTTCATTATTTTTTAATAGAGTCAAATGCTATGGTTTTTATTGCAGTTAAATTTATAAAATCAAGAAATAATACTTATTTTCCTTGGTCACATATTAAAGTTATTTTAAGTATCCTACTTTGATAAATGATTTACTAAGCTAAGTAACATAGCCCCTGCTTATTTCATTTCCATCACTCATAGAATGAAGTTCCCTTCCTTCTGGACAATAATACCTAAATTTGGGTCCTTAATTCAATTTATTATCTCATTCAAGTACTTGGTAAAGTATCTCTCCTCTCTCTCATCTCTTCATCTCTACCCACTGCTTCCTCTGAGCTCCGTAAATACAGTCAAATCTGGCCTGAACAGAAGAAACTCCTCTTTGGCCTTTTGTCTCCATTTTTTTTTTTTTCTTCTGTAAATTGTCTATAGTTTAAAAAGTTGGCAAATATCATAATCTTCACAAAACTATTTCGTGCAGTTTTCATCAAAAAATGTGTGTATACATACACCAAGGGAGAGTTTAAAATTATATATCCTGCAATATTGTTTTGGTTTTCTATTGCTAAGCATCAAATCATTCTGAAACTCGTATTTAAAACAATAGCCAATTGTTATCTCAGAATTATGGGTTGACTGAGCTTAACTTGGTGGGCCATCTGCTAAACACAGTGCTAACTGTGGCTGCAAACATCAGAGAGTTCCACTGGGCTAGAGTGTTCATGAGGGCTCACTATATAGCTGGCAGTTGTGCTGGCTGTTGGCTCAGTGACTTGGTTCTCCTCCACATGGCTTTTCCTCCTGAATTGGGGTTCTAACTGCATGGCATTTGGATTCCAAGATAGAGCAGCCAGTGTGCAAAACCGGAAAGCTTTGTATCTCCTAAGGTCCAGATTTGGATGTTATTCAGCATCACTTCCACCATATTCAAAGCAATCCACCGGTCAAAGCAAATCACAAAATCAGCCCAGATTCAAGGGAAGGGGAAATAGACACCATTGTTTAATGGAAAGAGTGACAAAAATTTATAGCCTCTTTAATGCACCACAGTTCTTTCCAGAAGAGACCTTCCGTTTTGACTAGTCATTGATGAGAACAAAAACCTCTTTTTACATTTTTTCTTATGTCTAATGAATGGGAGAATTTTCCAAATATTGCTTCTGGCCCCATACATTTCTAACTTTGTTTTTCCTCCACTTTCCTTAAACTTCTTTTGCTGAGTGCCATAGAATAAGTTCATATAGCAATATAGTCTGGCCCTGCACTTCAGCAGAAGTGAAATAGGGGTGTTCCTGGAAGCTATTCCTCTACTGGGTAAACCAGCAATAACTTAACTGAAGCAGCTGCAAATCACATAAATATATCCCACTAAACTTAAGCTAATGTATCCCAGCTCAATATTTTCTTGATGGGATCCCAAAAATGCCTGCAGCCACTACAAGCCATCTAACGTGGGAAATCATGATGAATAAGTTGGAATGGAAAGAGTCAGTGATACTAACCAGCTGCAGTTAAAAGGTGTTTTAACTTTGTGTATTTTAAAAAAGCAATAATCTTATGCACCTATTCCAACTCCTTGAAGGGGGCCCATGGAGATGAGGGGCCCTAAGCTCGAATTTTATGATAAATCTATCCTTGCACAAGATTCAGATTAATATGTTCGCCCTCCCGGTAGATGCCTCTCCTGGGCCATCCTGTAGCGCCACCAGTGAGGCAAGTCTCAAACTAAATGCATTACCTTTTCCCCCTGTACCGGCATTGCCTTATATAGTCACTATTTCACTTGATTGTACCACCTTCTTTCCAGTTACCCAAGCTAGAATTATGACAGTTTTCTTTATCTCCTCTGGTCCTCTACCTTTCAATCACCAAATCCAATCAATTTTATTTCCAAAGTATTTCCCAAATCCATTTCCTTCTTTCCATCCCTAGACATGCTGCTCTAGTTGCCCAAATAATTGCAATAATTCTCTAACTAGTTTTCTTCTCCCCCTCAATCTTGTATCCCTCAAATTCATCCACTCCACATCTGCAAAAGTGATGAATTAAAACTCAAATCTGACCAAATTACTTGTTTGTTTGTTTATCTTGGTGGCTGGCCTGTACAGGGGATTTCTAAGCTCAAAGTCCCTCAGTCTACTGGCAAGGCTCAGGCCACTTGACATTATATACACAGCTCTCCCTCCTGACCTTGCCCCATCCTATTTCTGCAGGAGCATTTCTCCAAGTGGTGTCTGGGGGCCCACAAAATCAAAACTATTTTCATGATTCTATGACATTATTTGCCTTTGTCACTGTTTTTCTTTCCCGAGTGTACAATGGAGTCTTCCAGGAGTCACAGCCATATGAGGCTACAACAGACCAAATGCAGAAGCAGACATGGGAACCCAGCTGTCTCCTGGTAAGCTGGGTACTAACGAGATTTGTAAACATGGAAAACAATGCCACACATCTCATTCATGTGTATTTGGAAAATTCAAGTTTGTTTTTTTTTTCTATAAAATAGAGCTTAAGACTACATGTAATTAGTTAATAACTATGCTTCTAATTTCTCAGTTTTAGTTTCTAATATGGTAAACATCAGTAAATGAAGTCCACATAAACAAAACCTCTTTGGGGAAGGGTCCTCAATAATTTTTAAGACAGTAAAGACCTGAGACAACAACATTCGAGAACTGCTGTTCCACAGCCTCCTCACTTGGCAGTCCCTGCTTATCACGCTAAGCTACTACCAGACAACACTGAACTTATTATCATGGTTCTGCACACGTCCTGCACTCACACCATGTTTTCTCTCACCTGATATGCTTCCCTCAACCTAGAATGCACTCTTTTGCTCTTGTCTTTCTTTGCCAGCTCCTCCAGGAGCCCACCCTAACTCCTGCCTCCTCAGGATGATTGAGGGGTCATTCACATTGCACTTAACAAGTGGTATGGCAATTGTCTGTTGATAGGTCTGACTCCCCAACACTACTCCTTGATGTGTTGTGTCAATACCTAAGACAGTGCCTCTTACTCAATAAATCTTTGCTGAGCAGCTGGCTGTAGTATTGTTCTTATGTTACTACAATTAAAATATAATTTTTTCATGATACGTAAAATTATGCCTAATGTTACTATATATATTTGCTTTTTTTTTTTTTTTTTGGCAGCTTGCCTGTGACAGGGATCAAACCCTTAACCTTGGTGTTATCAACACCATGCTCTAACCAAGTGAGCTAAACAGCCAGCCTCCTTATTTACTTATTTATATTTTATAAAATCTTGGGGCTTTTATTCCTGTTGATGTTTTCTTTCTACTAATGCACTGAAAATCTCACTTAAAGAATGAAATCTCAAAGCCTACAATAGATTTTTTTCAATTTAAGGCAATTGCCAGCAGAGGGCACCCTTGAAAGCTGATGGCATTAGCCATCCTATACTCTGTTGTGTTTCAACTGGAATTTTTTTAAAAAGAGAGAAACACAATATTTCCCAATAACTTTCTTCTCCTTCTTATAAAAGGTGAATAAAAAGCCATATCAATATTTCATCACAGAAAAATTCGTTGATTTTTTAAAATAAAATTTTAAATCCTCATAAGTACCTGAGAGAAAATGACTGAATTTTCAAAACCAGCAAAACAAAACAGGACTCACATTGGTCCTTTGTTAAAACATGACTCACCTCTGCCCAACAAAGTGTTTTGTCTTTTTTTTTTTTTAACATGTTTTTATTCAAGGTAGATATTTGCCATTCATTTGGAGAAAGCTAACAGAAAAATGGTGTTCTGCGTTTTCAAAGGACCATTCAGTGCAGCCGGAAATGTAGAACCATCATCTTTTTGTTGTGCCTGCTGGCAAACCCCAGTCATCCAGCACTGCATTGTGGATCCTTAGATGTGAAGAAACTGCCTTTGAAAATCATAAGTAAGGCTAGATGGCCTCCAAAGGCTAAAGCACACGTTCAAGTCAAACAACATTCAGCTGTGATGTTTGCAGGATTGCCATACTTTTAAAAACAGATACATGTTGGGCCGACCGTGGCGCACTCAGGAGAGTGCGGCGCTGGGAGCACAGCAGCGCTCCCGCCGCGGGTTCGGATTCTATATAAGGATGGCCGGTGCGCTCACTGGCTGAGCGCGGTGCAGCCGGTCACAAAAAGACAAAAACAAACAAACAAAAAAAACCAGATACATGTTCCATGGTTAAGGGGGGAAAAGCTTGCCACTCAACTCACATGGAAGAGAACTAAAACTGGGGGAAACTGCAATCTCAGTTCCCACTCTGCCATCAAATATCTCAGTAAATTTAGGTCGGTCTTCATTGGGGCCTTGCTTTCCCCCAAAAGATATTAACAATAAAAAGATATTAACAATTAAAAAGATATTAACAATAAAATACAGTGAAATAGGGACATAGAAATAGTAGCTCATGGTCAAGGAAAAGAGCAAAAATATGCCTGCTAGAAAAATCAGTTTCTGTGGTTGAACTTCTGGTTTGGCTTGGAGCACCCTGGCAGTCAAGGCAGAAAGTAAAACACGTGATCAGTGATCCCGCCTTTAGTTCAGAAAGGAAGAAGTCTTCCAGTTTCTCAGAGGTGATGGTTTTGAATTCATAAATAACATCCCTACATGTGACTTAATGGATAATGTCCTCAATTATTTTAAAGCAAATACAGCAGAAACTTTTACATAACTATTTACTTAATGAACCTCAACGAGAACCAAGGGCTTGACTTTAAACTTCCGTGTATTCATACATTAAATCAGTGAAAGTAATAATGCTTGTCCTACTGCCTGCCTCCAAGAACTATTAAAAATAAAGCTATAGAAGGGCATTTTTTAAAGTTCTGAGTTAAACAAGTGTTAGATGTTATTAAGTGTGTCCTTCCGGGTGTACTGATGATAATAAGATGATCTGCTTTCTGTTCTTTTATTGGTGCTAAAAAAGAAACTTTAGAGTTTCAAGATGGCGGCGGCTGCGGCGGCTGGCGCGGAGTAGCTGAGGTGGAAAAGGTGGCCACTGGGCCTCAGGCAGCCGGGAAACTTGTGGACCTTCCTCTGGCCATCTCTTAAGGGAGGACTGCTGCTGCTGGCCGGTCGTGGGGGCTCAACGCCACTTTGCCCCCGGCAGGAGAGGCTGCCTCATTTACAGGCAACAGCTTTGAAGTGTGGAGCAGGAAAAGAACTGATTCTTAGCTGCAAAAGCGAGTCTTGAAACAGGGAACACGGCGCCAGGGCTGCTGTGGATGCAGCCAGGACCCCGGAGGCTGGGGCCGCACTGAAGGCGGCCAGCTGCCCTATCCAGGATTCGGGGTTTCAGGCCGGCATCAAAGAAGACTCCTGGGAGCGCCCGAGCGGCGCTGCGACTGAACAGCCCCAGGCGGCAGCGCCGAGAACACGGAAGGCAACAAACCAGAGACAGAGCGAGCGCCCGACCTGGCACAGCACTGTGAGTGATCCCTGGCACAGCTCTGTTCGGGGGGTGGATGCCCACGCGGCTCCCCGCCTGCACCACCAGGCCACTAACTGCCCCGGTGCTGCCTCCATTTTCCCAGGTGCGGGCAGCTCCGCCCTGCTCGGCCATCACTGAGCCCATTTGCTTGGCCTGGCGCGGGGCTTTCCGGACCCTGCGGGCCAACCTCCTCTCCCACTCCCTCCACGGTTCTCAGGCGGGGCTGGGGGTGTGGGGAGTCCCGACCAGTTTTGGGAGGGCTAGGAAGTACGGGCGGGCCGACTGTCACTCCACCACACCCTGGACTCAAGCCCCGGTAAACTTCCTGTTACTGGGAGGCAGATACCATCTCTGCGACCACCAGTTTGGAAAAAAGCCTAACGAATTTCTGGTTGGGAATAGTGTGGTAGGAGAGTTCCCAGGTCCGCTTGAACCTGCCGGAGAGCAGGCTGCAGGCGGGCACTAGACTCGGTTTATACCGGGGGGATACAAAGGTGAACAAGACCCGAGAAAGATCTACACAGTGCTACAAAGGCACCCAGAGAGACCGGTCGTCTGTGCCTAGCAGAAACCTGGTAGACTTCCTGGGCGAGGCGGTGCTGAGCAGGGTCTTGAAGGCCCAGCTGATAGACGAGGGGTGCAGAAGACACGCCCCAGCCCAGCACAGTGCGCACAGAGTGGGGAGACGTGCGGCCAGGGAGGCGGAGATTCGACAGAAACCACACACCCGGTGGGGTCGCCACTGCACGATCTAACAGCCTGGGCCAGAGCACACGGAAAGGGGAGAAGTCCTGTACAGAAAGTGAAAGCTCAACAGAGATCACACACCCTGTGGTACGTGATCCACCAGCCCAGCAGAGTACAAGCTGACCAGAAAGGTGGATCCCCGGAGAAGCCCAAGACCCGAGGCAACCACACACACAAGACACTAGAGGCCAACTGAGCAGTCACGGTGGGAGCCATACCAAATTGGCAACCACAGCAACATCCTAGTTAGTCATTAGTCTTAAACCGGTGGACTGTGAAACCCCCTGCCACAATGAATAAACACCAAAAAAAAGACACCAGAAATACAAAAAATCAAGAAAGTACACCACCAAAAGTTAATAAATCTCATACTCTAGATCCTATAGAACAAGAAGCCCTTGAAATAACTGACAAGGAATTTCGAGTGATAATTCTAAGGAAACTGAATGAGATACAAGAAAACTCAGCTAGACATCATGATGAAATAAGGAAAAGTATACAGGATCTGAAAGAGGAAATATACAAGGAAATCAATGTCCTGAAAAAAAATGTAGCAGAACTTGCTGAACTGAAGAAGTTATTCAGCGAAATAAAAAACACAACGGAGAGTTTAACCAGCAGGCTTGTCGAAGTTGAAGAGAGAACCTCTGAACTTGAAGATGGGCTGTTTGAAATAACACAAGCAGACAAAAAGAAAGAAAAAAGAATCAAGGACATGGAAGAAAATCTGAGAGAGATATCAGACAACCTCAAGCGCTCAAATATCCGAGTCATGGGTATTCCAGAAGGGGAGGAAAATGGAGATTCCATTGAAAACATATTCAACAAAATAGTGGCAGAAAACTTCCCAGGTATAGGAAAAATCACAGATCTTCAGATCCAGGAAGCTCAACGATCTCCAAATGTATTCAACCCAAAAAGGCCTTCTCCAAGACATGTCATAGTCAAATTGGCAAAACTCAGAGACAAAGAGAGAATCTTAAAAGCTGCAAGAGAGAAGCGTCAAATCACCTATAAGGGAGCCCCAATCAGGTTAACATCAGACTTTTCATCACAAACCCTAAAAGCTAGAAAGGAATGGGATGATATTTTCAAAATACTAAAAGACAAAGATTGCCAGCCAAGAATACTCTACCCTGCAAGGCTATCCTTCCGAAATGAGGGGCAAATAGTATATTTCTCAGACAAACAAAAACTGCGGGAGTTCACTACCACAAGACCACCCTTACAAGAAATCCTCAAGGGAGTACTGGGTTTGGTTCCTGAAAAATAACTACCACTGCCATAAAAACCTAAGAAAAATCTAAACCCGCTAGTACAATAAAAATGGCATTCGTGAAGAGAAAACAAGCTAACAAAAACACTATCTACAACCTAAGGAACCAACAAACAAAGAAACCAAACAGTAAATCAGAAAGTAAGGAACAAAAGACACCTAAGACAACCAAACAACCAATAAAATGCTAGGAATAAATCAACACCTTTCAATAACAACTCTTAATGTTAAAGGCTTAAATTCCCCAATTAAAAGACACAGACTGGCTGACTGGATCAAAAAGCAGGACCCAACTATATGCTGCCTACAAGAGACCCACCTCACCCATAAAGATGCACACAGACTAAGAGTGAAAGGATGGAAAAAGATTTACCATGCAAACAGAAAAGAAAAACGAGCTGGAGTGGCTATTCTTATATCTGACAAAAGAGACTTTAAACTAAAAACCATAAAAAGAGACAATGAGGGACACTACTTAATGATAAAAGGACTGATCCATCAAGAAGACATAACAATCATAAATATGTACGCACCCAATGTTGGAGCAGCCAGATTTATAAAACAAACTCTATTAGACCTAAAGAAGGAAATAGACACTAATACCATAATAGCAGGGGACCTGAACACTCCACTGTCAATATTAGACAGATCATCTAGGCAAAGAATCAGTAGAGAAACACAAGATCTAAACAAGACTCTAGACCAATTGGAATTGGCAGATATCTACAGAACATTCCACCCAACAACCTCAGAATATTCATTCTTCTCATCAGCACATGGATCATTCTCCAAGATAGATCACATATTAGGTCACAAATCAAGTCTCAATAAATTCAAAAAAATTGGAATTATCCCATGTATCTTCTCAGACCACAGTGGATTAAAACTAGAAATTAATAACAAACAAAACTCTGGAAACTATACAAACACATGGAAATTAAACAGCATTCTACTTAATGACATATGGGTCCAAGAAGAAATCAAGCAGGAAATCAAAAAGTTTATTGAAACTAATGAAAACAATGATACATCATACCAAAACCTGTGGGATACTGCAAAAGCAGTATTGAGGGGAAAATTTATTGCATTAAATGCTCACTTCAGAAGAATGGAAAGATGGCAAGTGAACAATCTAACACTTCACCTTAAAGAACTAGAAAAACAAGAACAATCCAATCCTAAAGTTAGCAGACGGAAAGAAATCATTAAGATCAGAGCAGAACTGAATGAAATTGAAAACCAAAAAACAATTCAAAAGATCAACGAATCAAAAAGTTGGTTTTTTGAAAAGATAAATAAAATTGACAAACCATTAGCATGGCTAACAAAAAAAAGAAGAGAGAAGACTCAAATAACAAAAATTAGAAATGAAAAAGGCGATATTACAACTGATTCATCTGAAATACAAGGAATCATTCGAGACTACTATAAACAACTATATGCCAACAAATTTGAAAATCTGGAGGAAATGGATAAATTTCTGGACACACACAAGCTCCCAAAACTGAACCGTGAAGACGTAGAAAATTTGAACAGACCAATAACAATAAAGGAGATTGAAGCTGTTATCAGAAGGCTCCCAACAAAGAAAAGCCCAGGACCAGATGGATTCACAGCAGAATTTTACCAAACATTCAAAGAGGAATTGACACCGATTCTTTACAAACTATTCCAAAAGATTGAAACGGACGCAAATCTCCCAAACTCATTCTATGAAGCAAACATCATCCTGATACCAAAACCAGGTAAAGATATAACCAAAAAAGAAAACTACAGGCCGATATCCTTGATGAATATAGATGCAAAAATCCTCACTAAAATACTAGCAAACAGAATACAGCAACACATACGAAAAATTATTCATTACGATCAAGTGGGATTCATCCCAGGGTTGCAAGGTTGGTTCAACATACGCAAATCAATAAATGTGATACACCATATTAATAAACTCAAACACAAGGACCATATGATCATCTCTATAGATGCTGAAAAAGCATTTGATAAAGTTCAGCACTCATTCATGACAAAGACCCTCTATAAGTTAGGTATAGAGGGAAAGTATCTCAACATAATTAAAGCCATATATGACAAACCCACTGCCAATATCATCCTGAATGGGGAAAAGCTGAAAGCTTTTCCTTTAAGAACAGGCACTAGACAAGGATGCCCACTCTCACCACTCCTATTCAACATAGTGTTGGAAGTACTAGCCAGAGCAATCAGAGAAGAGAAGGAAATAAAGGGCATCCAGATTGGAAAAGATGAAGTCAAACTGTCCCTGTTTGCAGATGACATGATCCTATATATCAAACAGCCTAAAACCTCTACAAAAAAACTGTTGGAATTGATAAATGATTTCAGCACAGTAGCAGGATACAAAATCAACACACAAAAATCAGTAGCATTTCTTTTCTCCAATAGTGAACATGCAGAAGGAGAAATCAAGAAAGCCTGCCCATTTACAATAGCCACCAAAAAAATAAAATACTTAGGAATTGAGTTAACCAAGGAGGTGAAAAATCTCTATAATGAGAACTACAAACCACTGCTGAGAGAAATTAGAGAGGATACAAGAAGATGGAAAGATATTCCATGCTCTTGGATTGGAAGAATCAACATAGTGAAAATGTCCATACTACCCAAAGTGATATACAAATTCAATGCAATCCCCATCAAAATTCCAAAGACATTTTTCTCAGAAATGGAAAAAACTATTCAGACATTTATATGGAACAATAAAAGACCACGAATAGCCAAAGCAATGCTCAGCAAAAAAAATAAAGCTGGAGGCATAACACTACCTGACTTTAAGCTATACTACAAAGCTATAATAACCAAAACAGTATGGTACTGGCATAAAAACAGACACACTGACCAATGGAATAGAATAGAGAATCCAGAAATCAACCCACACACTTACTGCCATCTGATCTTTGACAAAGGCACCAAGCCTATTCACTGGGGAAGGGACTGCCTCTTCAGCAAGTGGTGCTGGGATAACTGGATATCGATATGCAGGAGAATGAAACTAGATCCATACCTCTCACCGTGTACTAAAATCAACTCAAAATGGATTAAGGATTTAAATATACACCCTGAGACAATAAAACTTCTTAAAGAAAACATAGGGGAAACACTTCAGGAAATAGGACTGGGCACAGACTTCATGAATACGACCCCAAAAGCACGGGCAACCAAAGGAAAAATAAACAAATGGGATTATATCAAACTAAAAAGCTTCTGCACAGCAAAAGAAACAATTAAAAGAGTTAAAAGACAACCAACAGAGTGGGAGAAAATATTTGCAAAATATACATCTGACAAAGGATTAATATCCGGAATATATAAGGAACTCAAACAACTTTACAAGAAGAAAACAAGCAACCCAATTAAAAAATGGGCAAAAGAGCTAAGTAGGCATTTCTCTAAGGAAGATATACAAATGGCCAACAGACATATGAAAAAATGCTCAACATCACTCAGCATCCGGGAAATGCAAATCAAAACCACATTGAGATACCATCTAACCCCAGTTAGGATGGCTAAAATCCAAAAGACTATGAACGATAAATGCTGGCGAGGCTGCGGAGAAAAAGGAACTCTCATACATTGTTGGTGGGACTGCAAAATGGTGCAGCCTCTATGGAAAATGGTATGGAGGTTCCTTAAACAATTGCAAATAGATCTACCATACGACCCAGCCATCCCACTGTTGGGAATATACCCAGAGGAATGGAAGTCATCAAGTTGAAGGTATACCTGTTCCCCAATGTTCATCGCAGCACTCTTTACAATAGCCAAGAGTTGGAACCAGCCCAAATGCCCATCATCAGATGAGTGGATACGGAAAATGTGGTACATCTACACAATGGAATACTACTCAGCTATAAAAACGAATGAAATACTGCCATTTGCAACAACATGGATGGACCTCGAGAGAATTATATTAAGTGAAACAAGTCAGGCAGAGAAAGAGAAATACCACATGTTCTCACTTATTGGTGGGAGCTAAAAATTAATATATAAATTCACACACACACATACACACATACACACACAAACCGGGGGGGGGGGAAGAAGATATAACAACCACAATTATTTGAAGTTGATACAACAAACAAACAGAAAGGACATGGTTGGGGGGGAGGGGGGGAGGGAGAAGGGAGGGAGGTTTCGGTGATGGGGAGCATTAATCAGCTACAATGTATATCGACAAAATAAAATTAAAAAAAAAAAAAAGAAACTTTACAGGTGCATAAAAAATTATTAAAGGTTATACAGGAAACTGTTAAGTGGTTACCTCTGAGGAATAGGAACAGGGATCCTGGGGAAGAAAACTATTCCCCGTCCCAATTTACTGCTGTCTGAAATATTTTAAATTTTTATAGTGACTATATATATTACTTTTTTAAAAATAGGAAAGAAAAGTCAATTTACCCATAAATAAGTAATCTGCACAGGGTCTGAAAAATGACTCAAAATATTCACTTTAATTTTCTTTTAGACATGATTTAATTTATCTCCTTGCAAGTTATTTCTTGCAAAAAACAGACACTCGTTCAAGCTAGCTTAAGAGGAAGATTTATTGTAAGGATACAACCAGAAATCACCTGAACATCCAAGATCAAAAAATGAAGGAAAGCCTGCCCTCAGAGAGCTTGATACAGAAAATGCAAGAACCCATGCTATTTCTTCTGCTTCTCCATGTACCTAGTTTCCGCTTGTTTCTTCTTATCTTCCCAAATATCCAAATTTCCTCAGCAGGTAGGTTCTCTTGGCTTACTTTAGCAAGCCATCATACCTTTGTATGATCATAAATGACCACCAATTCTGGATAGGGTTAAAGTGCCCACTGCTGACTAGCTAAGATGTCTGTTTCTTAAGGTAGTATTTCTCGAATGTTAATCTGCATATAAATTACCTGCAGATCTTGTTAGAACACAGATTCTAATTCAGTAGGTCTAGGTGATCCAGAGAATCTAATTTTTGAGAAGCTCTCAGGTAATTCCCTGACGCTGCTGATCAGCTGACCACAATGTGAGTAGCAAGCCTTACTACACATTTTTGAGAGAGGAATCTGATTGGTTGCTACCCAGCCAATGAATTGGGTTGGATGCAATTGTGTGTGGCCTGGGGTAACTGTATCACATGGCTGCTTAGCTAAAGCTATGGATGGAAACAGTCTCAGAAAGAGAGATATGGGTGGGCAGGCACCTCAAAGCATAGATCAAGCATTCTATCCTTGCCTACATCCAAAGTTGCCACAAACACGATCCAGCTGTATACAATAGAAAAGCCTCTCTCCCTGTTCCAAATAAGCAACAACCCAAAGTCAGGTCCAAAGGTAGCCCCCTTTCCTTACAGCTCACAAGCTCAGGTGATGCGCATTCTTCCTTCAGGTTGTTATCTATTCTAGGTGTGATTTCTCACCATTTTGAGCTGATGGGAGTAATTAGAAGCTCTCAAACTTGAGATGCTTCCCCAGAGATTCTAATGCCATGAGTCTAGTGTGGGGCCTGGGCAATGGAATTTTGAATAAGCTCCATGGGTCATTCTGATGTACTGATGCATGGCTGAACTGAAAAAATAAAAACATTTTCCTTTGAATTCGGGTAGTGAGTTAGGGAGTGGAGGATGGGGTTTCTTACATTAAAATGTGTATGTAGAAAGTAGTTGGAGGTTCCGGTCAAGATGGCAGAACAGATGGTCCTCAGCATCACTCTCTCCCACAAATCAATGAATTTACAGCTATAAAAATGTAACATCAGCCAAGCTGGGGCCGCTGGAGCTCAGGTGAAGAGGAGGAGAGACCTATGGGACTCATGAAGTCAGGAAAAACCACGATGAGAGAAAGAAAAAACTGCTCTCAGTGTTTTGGCCCATGGCCTCTTTAATGCCAGAGCCGATGGAGCAGGAGCCTGCAGAAGCCACAGCTGTGCCCTTTAGATGGAGTTACTTGGAGGCGGCAGGGGAGAAGAGGACTTTGGTGGCCCCCAGAACAGCAAGACCACTAATAGGGTTCCCATGGACTCACACAGGAGCTAGGAGCCAGAACAGCTGAAAAGGGGGAGCCCTTTAGAGGCCGATGAGTCATCGCAAAGGACCAGCACAGGGCCTGTCCCATGTGAAGTGTTTGGAGCATGGGTGGTGTGGGAGACAGGCCTACCAGGAGAACACTGGTACACAGCAAGGACAGCCAATCTGCCACCCAATCAGTGCAGGACCACTCAGAGGAGACTGGTCAGGAATGCAGAATTGCATGGGGTACAATTTAATGAAAAAACTCGGGCCCAGATCAGAGTTTCTACACAACCGAGGTGCACCGAGTATCAGAGCCAGAAGTACCTATAAGGTCAACCATTAAACCCTGAGCTGCACAAAAAGCCTTCCCTAGGGAAACAGCAGCAAAGTAGCAATTTAGCTCAACCACACAGCTCAAGTACTGGTTCCCACAGGAAGATCCCCTGTGTTAGAAGTAAGCAAAGAACAAAAACTTAGTTCTGGCCCAGGCACACCACCAATGCCTTGGGGCCCAGCAGGGAACATGTGGCATGGAGCCAGGGGCAGGACCCCCACCCACAACCACTCACACTGCCAGCACCTTGGGGCCCCGCCAGGAACCCAAGGATTGGAGCCGGGGATGGGACCCCACTCCCACATACAGGCATACCACCAATGCCTAGGGGCCCACCTGGGGACCCAGGGCTAGCAGCCGGGGACCGGACGACCCTCCCACAACCAGGCACACCGTGACAGTGCCTCAAGGCCCGTCAGGGGGCCCAAGGCATAGAGAAGGGGACTGGACCCCCCTCCCACAACCAGGCTCACCATGCCAGCATCTCGGGGCCCACCTGGGGACCCAGGACATGGAGAAGGAGACTGGAGCCCCCTCCCATAACCAGGCTCACCAGGCCAGTGCCTCAGGGCCTGCCCAGGGATCCAGGGTATAGAGCTGGGGACCAGACCCCCCTCCCACAACCAGGCTCACCGCACCAGCACCTCAGGGCCCACCTAGGGACCTGGGGCATGGAGAAGGGGACCGGACCCCTGGGGCATGGAGGGGACTGGACCCCCATCCCACAACCAGCTCACCATGCCAGTGCCTCAGGGCCTATCCGGGGACCCAGGGCATGAAGAAGGGGACCAGACCCCCCCCCCCACAACCAAGCACCCTGTGCCAATGCCTCAGGGCCTGCCCAGGGACCCAGAGTATGGAGCCAGTGGCCAGACCCCCCTCCCACAACCAGGCACACCATGCCATCACATCAAGACCCACTCAGGGACCTGGGATATGGAGCTGGGGATCGGACACTCTCCACAATCAGGCACACCACCAGCACCAAGGAGCATGCTGAAAACATCTCCTCCATGTGGGTGGCCCACCACAGCCACCATGATAACCATGGCTGCTGCGAAGGTGGCTAGACACCACAACTACCGTGCAGATGGTCCACCAGCCACTGGAGTGTATTGACACAAGGAGAGTCACCAGCAGAGATAAAGAAAGGAGGAGGATGTCTCCCTCCACAGAGCCCATTTCAGAGTGATGGAAGCAGCTCTCCTCTATGACAATATTGGGGGACCTAATCACACCTCTCAGCATCGGGCAGATCATCTAGGCAACTAATCAACAGAGTACCCATTACTCTTTCAGAGGGAGAGAAGAAATCTAATGTGATTAGAAGGGGGAGGGAAACGGGGATGGGGAGGGATTAGACAAGGGGCATAAATAATAATTACTATTTGTAACAATATATGTACTAGTAATATTGATTTGATCAACATATCTCAACATTGAACCCCCAAAATTTGTATAATCAATTTTGATTCAATAAAAATTTAACAAATATATATAAAAAAATAAAATGTGTATATAACCATGTGGTTTTCAGATTCAGCATGCATTAGAATTCTCTGGAAGGCTTGTTAAAACACAGATTGCTAGCCCCACCCCCAAAATTACTGCTTCAGCAGGTCTGGGGCATGACTCAAAATTTACATTTAACAAGGTCCCAAGTGATGCTGATTGTGAGTGAAATGAAGTGAACATATTGTGAGAACCCACACCTGTGTGTTGTGATACTACTACTGATTATCACCGACTTCCTAAGTAGGATTGGTTGCAAGAATGTATGTACCTATTTATGAAGTAATTTAGAGCTATTAAAATGTCACACAGGAACGGGTGAGTTACTCAGAGGAATGGATAGAAAATGGTTTCTATTCTGGCCTTTGCTAATTTTTAAGGATCTAAGAAAGGCCCACTTGTAGGTGTATTATATTCTCTCTGCACGCGAGGTGTATGATTCAGGTCCTGACAGGAAAGAGATGTTGTCTGGTTAGGGCAATAGCTATGCTAATTGTCTCACAAGCAGGTCCACACTAAGTAATTGGGAAAGATCCCAGGAGCCACTGGCAGATGACATAAGCTCAGTCCTCAGCAGTAGCAGCAGTTTACAGCAGATCCAGCAGCAGTGGCAGTGGTCTCTCAGGGCATCCCGGGGGCACTAGTAGCAACAGCTTGCGGCAACAGCCTCCAGCAGCAGTAGCAGCTCCCCCGGGGGCCTCCCAGGGGTGGAGGGCCCTGTGGATCAGGGCCACTCATCCTTTATACTTAAGTCCATAACCCAGGACACCTGGGTGCACATGCGCAATTACATTAGACAATAACCAAGGAACACCTGGGCATACGTGCACATTTACATCAAATGCTCAGCAAGATTCTGAACACCTGAGGGGCCTTGAACATTTTCCTTCACTTTCTCTACAGATGGCAAGCCCAGACTGGTTCATCTCAGGAGCATTAAACAAAGGGATTCTATGCAAAGATGGGGGCAGGGTTTAAGGAAACGAACATGAGACAGTACTGTACTCTGGGTCTAGTAGCAACAGGGAGCTATTACCTCCTTTAGGCCTGCTGAGACAGGGAAAGGAGTAATTCCCCATCTGAAAGAGTATAGCAGTGTGAAGAAAGACTGGCATCAGCTGTGTCCTTTGACAGGCCAGCAGAGAGGCAGCCAGGGGAATAAATTCCCCAAACCTCATTCCCTTGCTCTTCATTCTCCTGCCTCTGCTTCCCATGTTCTGAACTGGAAGTAGAAAAGTCCATTCACGCAATCCATACTGGTCAGATTATCTGGGCCCGCAGAGGGGTAGAGAAGCTGAGGAATGGATCTGGAGGGGCCAACGGAAGATACCCAGCACACGGAGTCTGTAGACTGAACCCCGCAGCTAGTGCTTTTGCAGCCTGGGGTTTAGCAGCCCAGATAATGAGTGGAGGTAGATGTTGTTCATGTCCACTTCACACAGGCACAGTTTAGCTCTTTATACTAGCTGAAGTAATTACATCTGAAATAATAGAAGTGATGCTTAATTTAGGATGGCACTTAGCAGAAATAACAGGTGTGGCTCTATTGCAACATCTATGTTCAGTGGTTTTTCCTTGCTCAAGTTCATAAACACATTAACTAAAAATACACTCAGCCTCCTTTTAAGTATGAGTTTTAGGATCAAATCATCTTCTTGCCTACTTCTGAGCACTAATTTTGATGTATGGAGGGCAAAAAAAGGACCCCGTAAACTATAATTCTAACATTCTTTACAGAGATGAAGACTTCACATGAACTGTCATTTTATTGGTCAACCAAGAAAAATAATTACAGACTGTCCAGGTGGAGAAAGGACACAAGGACAATACAATCAGCAAAGCATTGGATCTCAAAATACCCACTTCTCCCATGGTCTGTCATTCATACATTTATTCATTCATTTAATAAGAGTAGTTGATTTCTATTAAATGCCTGAAACAATGCCAGTATCTGGGTAAGCAAGGCATAATCCATACTCTCAAAGAGCTTGCAGTCCTGCGAGGACTGTGGAAAATGGAAAAATTAGTGATACTGATCTGATTATGACAATAACTAAAAGTTCTTATAACAATCCATGGTTTACCAAAGCATTTCTAAAACAGACATTACTTTTTTAGAGTTTTAAGCTGTAGGGAAAATATGGGAAAAATGGTCAGGGCCCCTCAGATGTTCGGAATTTTGCTGAGCATTTGATGTAAATATGCACGTGCACCCAGGTGTTCCTTGATTGTCTAATGTAATTGCATATGTGCGTCCAGGTGTCCTGGGTTATTGGACTTAAGTATAAAGGACAAGTGGCTCTGATCCATGGCACCCCCCACCCCCAGGATGCCCTGAGAGGCCACCACCACTCCTGCTGCTGGATCTGCTGTAAGCTGCAGCTGCTACTGCTGAGGACTGAGCTTGTGTCATCTGCCAATGGCCCCCAGGATCTTTCCCAATTACCTATCGTGGGCCTGTGCGTGAGGGGTCTGGTGGCCCAGCCTGGCATATGAAGGGGCCGTGACCCAGTCTGTACAATGGATTTGAAGGGTCTGAGCCCTAGCTCGGACAATACAAATGGAAAACTTACTGTAACTAAAATATTGAAACATTTTGGCTTTAGTTATGAATTGCTTTAACAGTAAAATTGGCATAGCCATACAATTGACATAGTGGTGTAGCTTTACCTAGGCTCACAGCAAAATTGAGCAGAAAGTACCATGATTTCACAAATATTCCCTGCCCCTCACATGCATAGTTTTCCCCATTATCAGCATCTCCCACCAGATTGGTGCATTTGTTACAGTTGATGAACCTACATTGACACATCATTATCACTCAAGTCCATGTTTACATTAGAGTTCACTCTTGGTGCTGTACATTCTATGGGTTTTGCAAATGTATAATGACATGTATCCACCATTGTAGTACCACATAGAATAGATTCACTGTCCTAAAAATCCTCTGTGCTATGCCTGTTCATCGCTCCCTCCACACCAACCCCTGGCAACCACTAATCTTTGTACTTTTTCCGTAGTTTTGCCTTTTCCAGAGTGTCATATGTGAAATCATACAGCATATAGCCTTTTCATGTCTTCTTTCACTTAGTAATATGCATTTAAATTTCTTCCTTTCTTTTTATGGTGTGATAGCTCATTTCATTTTAGCACTGAATAATATTCCATTGTCTGGATGTACCACCATTTGTTTATTCATTCACCTACTGAAAGACCTCTTGGTTGCATTCAAGTTTTGGCAATTATAAATAAAGGTACTATAAACATCTGTGCACAGGTTTTTGAGTAGACACATTTTCAACTCCTTTGGGTAAAAAGAGTTGCTAGCTTGTATAGTAAGAGTATGTATAGTTTTGTAAGAAACTTCCAACTGTCTTACAAAGTGGCTGCACCATTTTGTATTCTCACCAGCAATGAATGAAAGTTCCTGCTGCTCCACATCCTTACCGGCGTTAGGTGTTGTCAGTGTTCTGGATTTTGGCCATTCTAATAAGTGTGTAGTGTTATGCATTGTTGTTTTAATGTGCATTTCCCTGATGATGTATAATATGGAGCATCTCTTCAAACTCTTATTTGCCATCTGTCTAACTTCTTACTGAGGTGTCTTCCAAGGTTTTGGGCCCATTTTTTTCATTAGGTTGCTTGTTTTCTTATTGTTTTAAGAGTTCTTTGTAAATTTTGGATAATAGTAGTCCTTTATGAAATGAGGCTTTTCCAAATATTTTCTCCCATTCTCTAGCTTATCTTCTCATTCTCTTAACATTGTCTTTCACAGAACAGAATTTTTAATTTTAATGAAGTCTGTTATCAATTCTTTCTTTCATGAATTGTGCCCTTGGTATTGTGTATCTAAAAAGTCATCGCTGGGCTGGTGGTTAGCTTACTCAGTAGAGGTGGTACTGATAACACCAAGGTCAAGGGTTTAATCCCTTCCTGGCCAGCTGCAAAAAATAAACAAAAAAGTCATTGTCACACCCAAGGTTACCTAGATTTTTTTCCTGTTATCTTCTAGGAGTTTTATAATTTAGCATTTTACCTTTAGGTCTGTGATCCATTTTTAGTTAACTTTTATGAGGGGTACAAAGTCTGTATCTAGATTCTTTTCTTTCTTTCTTTTTTTCCGCATGAATGTCTAGTTTTTCCAGCACCATTTGTTGAAAAGACTATTTTTTTATTCATTGTGTTGGCTTTGCTCCTTTGTCAGAGATCAGTTGACTATATTTATTTGGGTCTATTTCTGAATTTTCTATTCTTTTCAATTGATCTATTTGCCTGTTACTTTGCCAATACCATACTCACTCTCTTGATTACCATAGCTTCATAGAAAGTCCTGACGTAGAGTGGTTCCAACTTAGTTCTTTCCCTTCAATATCATGTTGGCTATTCTGGATCTTTTGCCTCTCCCTATATACTTTAGAATCAGTTTACTGATATTCGCAAAATAATATCTGGGATTTTTATTTAAATTTCATTGAATCTATAAATCAAGTTTGGAAGAACTGACATCTCAACAATATCAAGTCTTCCTATCCATGAATGTGGGATATCACTCTATTTATTTAGTTCTTTGATTTCTTTCATCAGGGTTTTATAGTTTTCCTCATGTAGATCTTGCACAGATTCTGTTACATTTATACCTCAGTATTTTATTTTAGGGGGTACCAATGTAAATGATATTGTGTTTTTAATTTAAAATTCCACTTTTTCATTGATGGTATGTAGAAAGTGAATGACTTTTGTGTACTAACCTTGCATCCTGCAAATTTGGTATAATTGCTCATTAGTTCCAGGAGGGGTTTTTTTGTAATTTCTTTTGGATTTTCTACACAGACAATCATGTCATCTACAAGCAAAGACATTTTTATTTCTTCCTTTCCAATTTGTATACCTTTATTTCCTTTTCTCATCTTAACCGCATTAGCTAGAACTTCCAGTACAACGTTGAAAAGAAGTGGTAGGAGGGGACATCCTTGCCCTATTCCTGATCTTAGTGGGAAAGCTTCTAGTGTCTCATCATTAAGTATGATGTTAGATATAGGCTTTTTGTGGCTATTCTTCATCAAGTTGAAGAAGTTTTTATCTATTCTTAGTTTACTAAGAGGTTTTGTTTTTGTTTTTGTTTTTTTCATGAATGGTGTTGGATTTTGTCATATGCTTTTTCTGCATCTATTGGCATGATTATGTAATTTTTCTTCTTTACCCTGTTGACATGATGGATTACATTCATTGATTTTTGAATGTTGAACCAGCCTTGCATACCTAGTATAAATCCCACTTGGTCATGATATATAATTCTTTTTACACATTTTTGGATTCAGTTTCCTAATATTTTGCTGAGGATTTTTGCATTTATGTTCATGGTCTGTATTTTTCTTGTACTGTCTTCATCTGATTTGGTATTAGGGTGATGCTAGCCTCATGGAATAACTTAGGAAGTATTCCCTCTGTTTTACCTTCTAAAAGAGATTGTAGAGAATTGGTATAATTTCCTTAAATGTTTGGTAGAGTTCACCAATGAACCTATCATAGTTGTTTTAAATTCCCTGTCTGATAATTCCAATGTCCCTGCCATATCTGAGTCTGGTTTTGATGCTTGCCCTATTTAAATGGTGTTTTTTGCTTTTTAGTATGCCTTGTAATTTTTTCTTGTTAGCTGGACATGATGTATGGGGCAAAAGGAACTGCTATAAATACAAGGGGTCCGCAAAAAGTTCATGGAAAGATTCATATTATCTTTTAATTTATTTTTCCAAAAACTTTTTGAAGTGCCCTTGTGAGATTTTAGTAATATAGTGGTAAGGAGTTGGGGGAGGGGAGTATTCTATAGTTCTATGGTTAGACTTCAATCTTTTAGTGAGTCTGTGCTTCTGGACTATGAACTGCACATGTATCCCTCTGCCCACTTCCCTTTGGTGGGACAGGCTGGCCCCAGAGTGGGCTGCAGTTGGGTATTTCCCTCCTTCCAGGTTAGTTAAGCTCAGATAAAACCAGCAGATTTGGCTATAATTAAATAATTTCCCCTGAGGGAAGACCTTGTTAGGAAGAACAGAATACTCTGGTATATTTCAAAATGATTCCTTTTCCCTTCCCCTTGCCAGAAGTACAAGGGGATTTTTCTCCAGTGTTCACTCTGATGACAACCTGGTAGAGATCTTAAAGATAAGAGTCACGAAAGTGTGCAGGCTCCTCATAATTGAGTCACCCTGAGAGTCTATTGCTGGAGAGTCTCCAGCAATTCCTCAGTTACAGTTCGGGTTTCCCTACCTAGGCTGTGGTTCCCATGGAGGTTGCTGTTTGTGGCTTTCTGTCTGGTAGGTTGTGATTCTCTGTATTTGCCTGTTGACCCTCCAGCAATTTGCCCTATGACTTCACTTCTCTTATAGATCTAAGAGGAATTGTGGATTTTTACGTTTGTTCAGCTTTTTGCTTGTTGTTAGGATGGAGTGGTGACTTCCAAGCTGTTCACATGCCAGACCCAAAACTGGAAAACCGACCAAAGCATTTTTTACTGATGTTATTATTTAATACTCACAACAACTTGGGAAATAATTTTATTTATTTATTTTTTTTTAAAGATGACCGGTAAGGGAATCTCAACCCTTGGCTTGGTGTTGTCAGCACCACGTTCAGCCAGTGAGCCAACCGGCCATCCCTATATGGGATCCGAACCCGTGGCCTTGGTGTTATCAGCACTACACTCTCCCAAGTGAGCCACGGGCCAGCCCAGGAAATAATTTTTATTGTCCAGATTCTACAGGCAAGTAACTGAGACTCAGAAAAAAGTAAGGTACTGACTAATGATTGGTGAAGGTGAAACTGAAATCCAAGTCATAGAATACACATCTCTAGACATTGCTCTATAACCATCATCTTTGTTTAAAAACCAAATACAACTGGAAGGGTAAAATATTAAGTCATTAGTTCCAAAATATAAATCAGCTTTAACTGTAACAGGAATAGAATGTCTTGAGACAACACAGAAAAGGAAGCAGGGTTATAATAACAGTTGGCCTAGAAATGAGGAAAATAGTATAACAATAGGAGAAGAAGGTCACCAACAGGTACATACACTACTTCACAACTTCACTTAGGTCTGGCCCTGTTGCCTACAAGGATTCAGTGACTGCTATCCCCAAGAATCACTTCTCGGGTTGAGTTTGTAGCCAGGTCAATCATAATCAAGCTTGGATTGTTTGTTCCAGCTTTGCTGATAGGGCGTAGGATACCAGGAGAATGCGATAAACGATGTTCTATCTGCCCTCATGGTCAGCATTTGTTCTTTTCACTAGGGCCATAATAAATGTGTACCCCAAACAGCACATGAAGTTCTATGTAGACAAATTAAAATGCCCTCAAAGTAGTCCTAATACCATGTTTTTTCAGTCTCCAAATTGGCATGAGCTAACCAGGAAAGAGTGCTGTAAACAAGAGAGAACACTTAGTTGCCCACCGATGGAGAGCTGTGCCCTAGTTCCTCCTTGGCTTGGCTTGCCAAGTTTGGTACCAGAAACCCAGGGAAGATTCAGATATCTCAAAATCAAAGCACATAACAGAGGAATATGGATCATGTAAAGTATTACTATCACAGTTTGGTTTAATTTTCAGGAGTTTTATTTCAAGCTATAAATACTCTTATGTGATTTTAAAAGAACACTGAATATACCTTAAAAAGATTACATTTAAGCTACTCTGACTCACCTTTCATTTATGAACTATTTTCTATGTTACCTCAAATACTTAGTGTAAAATAATTATTATTCAGAACAATGCCATATGCATCCTGAAGGAAACACTAATAGTCAAGATGTATTAAATGTTTATTTATGTGACAAGCACATCACAAATATTTTCCCTAACCATCTGCAATATTTTGTGCTTTGTGAATCAGGAAATTGAGAGGTTAATTATCTTATCCAAGATCACATATGTTTTAGTCTGAGTTCTTCAGAGAAAACAGAACTAATAGGAGATATATTTGTTTATACAGGGGTACTTCAAAAAGTTCATGGAAAGATTCATATTATCTTTTAGAATTCTATCTTTCCATGAATTTTTCAAAGTACCCTCATATATCTCCTAAAAGAATAAAAATATTTATTATAAGGAATTGGCTCATGCAATTATGGAGGCTGAGAAATCCTAAGATCTGCAGTTGGCAAGTTGTGGACCCAGGAGACAACGGTATAGTTCTAGCCTGAGTCTGAAAGCCTGAGAACCGGGACAGCCAATGGTATGTTTCAGTCAGAGTCTGAAGGCAGGAGAACCATGACTTCTACTCAAAGACAGTGCAGCAGAGAGTGACTTCTCCCTTACTCAGCCTTTTGTTCTATTCGGAACTTTGACAGATGGGATGAGGCCCACACATGTTGGAAGGACAATCCACTTAACTCAGTCTACAGGTACAAATGTTGATCTCAGTCAAGAACATCCTCACAGACACAACCAGAATAATGTTTCATCAAATATTTGGGCACTGCGTGACCCAGTCAGGTTGACATATAAAATTAACCATCACAATCTAGCTAGAAAGTGGCTGAGATATGGGATTTGGACTCAGATCAATTTAACCCCAAAGTCCATGGCCTTTCATCACACTGCTCTACCCCCAAAGGAGGTGAGTTTTCTGATCTCAAGCTCTAACTTTAAGAGCTACATTGATTGTTTGGGGCAGTGGGAGAGATCCTGTTAAAACAATCCTTCAACTAAATATTCCATGATCACGCAGCTCTTCTTTTAGTTTTATCCAGTCCATCTCCAAGACTCTGACACACTCCTCTCTGGTAATATTCTGGAAATTCTGGAAATTCCCACTACACTTCCTTGTAGGCAAAGATTACACCCATTTTCCCTTGGTGATACGAAGAATTTCAGGAAATAAAAAGTAGCTGATCATTCAAAAATGCTGAGACCTTTTATTTTTTTTAATTAAAGAAATTTTAAACATAAATTTTATTTTTCAAATTATTTGTTTATTTATTTTTATTATATACATTTAAAGTGTACAACATGATGTTTTGATATACATGTACATAGTGAAATGGTTACTACAGGTAAGCAAATTGATATATTCATCAATTTCCATAGTTACTTCTTTTTTTTGTCATAAGAACACGTAAAATCTACTTTCAGCAAATTTTCAATATATAATACAATATTATTAACTGTAGTCCTCCTGCTGTACACTAGGTCTCTAGACTTATTCGTAGTAAGTCAGCACAAGTTTGTACCATTTGACCTACATCTCCCCATTTTCTTTCCCTTGCATTCTTTTTTAAAAGCATAGGCTCTTTGGCTCAAAATTTAAATTATTTTTGTATTTTTAGTTTGCATGTTCAGTTCAAGACTTCTTAAAACATAAAATAAACTGCATAAACCACTTCAAGCATATCTCAAACTATATGAAACTAATCTTTTAAGTAAAAAAGGAGAGCATTAAAAGATTTAAGTGCATAACAATTGAAATGCGTATTTCACCCAATTTCTAGGATCACATTTTCCATTAGACAATATAATCCAGGATGCCATACCTCAGAGGGTTTTTTCAACCCATCTCTTTAACCATATTAGGGAGTCTGTGAAACAAATCAGCTGAATATGATATTGTCCTGGGCAGGAGCACCCTGACTCACCTGGGAAAGTGTGGCTGCATATCTGCCACCAACAGGGCTCCAGGATCGGTTGGCATTCAGGAAATTCCTTGTGAGTATCCCATCTCCATGGTCTGTAGGAATTAATGTGCTAGCAAAGGAGAACAAATTCATTTCCAATATAGTAATGAGATTCGACCCAAGGACAACTGAACAAGAATCCCATTTTTATAACTTTAAAACATTTTCATAAATAAAATGCAGGTAGAATCTGCAAGTCACTTGCTACATTCAAATATCCAGGCAAAGGGAAGTATTCTGAATATTATGACATGTGCCCCCAAGCTTGTTTCACAAATAAATATTTTTAAATGTATACTTATTTGCCTGCTACGTCATTAACTCATTCATTCATTCAATACATATCCATTAGGCGTCTCCCTCTTATAAGTCATTTTTATGCTGGGTGGGATAAGAGATTTTAAGATAAATCATTAAAATGTGGGGGAAAGACTGTATTAGTCCATTTCTGTTGCTTATAACACAATACCTGGACCTGGGTAATTTGCAAGAAAATGAAATTTATTGCTAACAGTTTAGGAGGCTGGGAAGTCCAAAGTCTAGGGAACACATCTGGTGAAGTCCTTGGTGGTGGCAACAGTGACCTAAGGGTCTCAAACAGCAGAAATGGCAGAGCAGAGAGAGAGAGACTCTCACATGTTCTCCTCTTAAAGCTCTCAGAACCATGCCTATGATGACTATTATTAAACCATTCATTAGGGCATGGTCCTCAGAATCTAATCACCTCTTCAAGGCTCCACCTTTCAATTACCATAATAGAATTTCCCACCCTCTTAGCAGTCACAGTGGGGATCAAGCTTCTAATACATAAAACTTGGGGGACAAAATTCAAGCTTCAGGGAGTTTTGGGGGGACATAATTCAGTCCACTACGATAGCCATACTTTAACTCTCCCAGGCTGACGTTGCACACCAGTAGCTCTGCAGATCTGGAGTCTCCATGGTGGTCCTGCTTTCATGGCTCCACTAGGCATAGTGTTGATGGGGTTTTCCTGCTGCATTTCTGACCCCACATTTCTGCTTGACACTGCTCTAGCAAAGGCTGTCTGTGGTGACTCCACCCCTGTGAAAGATCTCTTCCTGGGCCCCCAGACTGTTCCATAAACCTTTTGAAATCGGGGTGGAGGCTTCTGAGCCTCTACAACTCTGGCATTCTGAAAGCCTGCAGGCTTAATACCATGTAAACGCTGCCAAGGCTTCCTTCCAGCTTGTATCTTCCTAAGCTGCGAAGCTGCGGTTCCTGCCACACCTGGGGCCAACTTAGCCATAGCTGGAGCAGCCAGAACAGCCAGGGTGCCGAGACCAGCATCCCGAGGCGGCCTTGGGCAGTGAGCCCATGGAGGGTGCTTTGGGCCTGTTCCCCTAGACCATTCTATCTCCCCAGGCCACTAGGCTTGTGATGGAAGGCTTGGCCCCAGGCATTTCTGCAATGCCTTCAGGGCCTTTTTTCCCTTTTCTTGCTAATACTTTTCTACTGTACTAATCTCCTTAGCAAAAGGTTCCTGGGTTGTACCATTGCATTTTTCTCCTGAAAATACTCTCTGCTTCTCTACCACTTGGCTAGGGGCAAATTTTCCAAATCTTTACGCTCTGCTTCCCTTTTAATTATAAATTCTGGCTTTATGTCATGGCTTTGTCTCCATAATTCAGCATAGGCTGTTATGAGTAGCCATGCAGCTTCCTGAATGTTTTTGCTGCTTAGAAATTTTTTCTGCCAAATACCCTGGGTCAGCACCTTGAAGTTCCACATTCTGTAAAACATTTGGGCATAAACAGAATGCAGCCAAGTTCCTTGCCAGTTCATAGCAAGGGTGACCTTGGCTCCAGTTTCAAAAAAACTCCTTATTTCTGTCTTAGATCTCCTTAGAATGGTCTTTACAGTCCATATTTCTGAGCGCATTCTTGTCACCACCATTTAACCAGTCTCTAAGAATTTCCAATTTTTCCCTGCCTTTCTTGTCTTCTAAACTCCCACAAGCAGCTAGGCTTTTTGTAGCCTCCTCCTTCAAATTCTTCCAGCCTCTCCTCAACACCCAGTTCCAAAGTTGCTTCCACATTTTCAAGTATTTGTTATAAGTAACACCCCGCTTCCCTAGTACCAATTTTCTGTATTAGTCCATTTCTGTTGCTTATAACACAATACCTGGAACTGGGCAATTTGCAAGAAAATGAAATTTATTGTTTGTAGTTTAGGAAGCTAGGAAGTCCAAAGTTCAGGGAAAATATCTGGTGAAGTTCTTGGTGGTGGCAACAGTGACCCAAGGGTCTCATATGGCAAAAATGGCAGAGGAGAGAGAGAGAGACTTTCACGTGTTCTCCTTTAAAAGCCCTCAGGACTGTGCCCATGACCACCATTATTAATCCATTCACTAGGGCATGATCCTCAGAATCTAATCACCTCTTCACGGTGATTACTATAATAGGATTTCCCACCCTCTTAGCAGTCACAGTGGGGATCAAGCTTCTAATACATAAAACTTGGGGGACATAATTCAACCCATATCAAAGGCAAATACCCAAACAACTGTAATGCAAAACAGAGCATTATAAGTGCTGAGTAAGAGGAAAAACGCAGGATTATCAGGATTTAAAAGATTATCAGGATCTATAATTATGTAGAGCACCATATGGAGTAAATTAGGAAATACATTAGGAAGGATAAAGAAGGTGATTTAAGAGCCAATACGAGCACAAGTGTGTCAGTAGGAAAGTTCACTGAACAGCACAGTTCGGTTGATGGGGAGAGCATGGGAGATTGGAACGGGGGTGATGGACCCAACACAGGTGAGAGGAGAAACCAGAGAGGAAGGAAATCACCTGTATGTACTATGGTCAGTGTGATGTGGTAGAGCAGGCCCTGAGGGGTCTAGGAATCAAAAGCCCTCTGCTCTACTCTGGCCTCCTCCATGTCTTCTGGGCTCATTTCCCTTCTCTGGGCCTCAGCATTCATATATGTAAAAGGAGAGCACTACTCTGCCTACTTCACAGAGGGGCTAGAAGGATTAAATAATGTAGATTATTACTGATTTTCAATGTAGGTTGATAAATGAGTTGGTTAGAGCTATACTATTCAACTTTAGAGAGCTCAGAACATAAATAATTTTTAATGTAAAATATCCTTTAAATTCCCTGTAAATGATATTGCTAGGTCC
Organism: Cynocephalus volans; assembly: GCF_027409185.1. NCBI lineage: Eukaryota > Metazoa > Chordata > Mammalia > Dermoptera > Cynocephalidae > Cynocephalus > Cynocephalus volans. The sequence goes on along the minus strand of NC_084460.1, from coordinate 97,293,314 downwards.
ACAGACACATAGAACAAAAACAAGTTCATCACATTTCACAGTATAAAAATTACTTATATTTTTTATGACTTTTTATATAGATGCCATTTTCATCCCTAATTCAAAGGAGATGGAAATTTAGAGAAAGTCAGTTGCCTACAGTCATGGACCAGAAGATAACAGAACTAAGTCTATAAACTCAAGCACTCAGACCTAAGCTCAAATGCTTAACACCAGGATAAAGTGCTTTCAAAGAAAGCAAGCAGCATACACCCTTGCATATGGTTTTAATAAAAGAAAAAATATATATATATGATCAGTGTCTGTTATCCAAAACATTAGCACAGAGACATAATTTTTAATTCCCTTTTTTATTAAAAAAGTACACAAAAAGGAAAAACATTTAATACCATAAATCAGTGGATTGAAATTAAAATGAGATATTGTTTTCAGTTAACATTTCAGTAGATACCTGAAAACACTGTTCACATATTTTTTCTGATTGTGCATTAAGACAGGCTCATCATAGAAAATTGAAAAAAGTATTGAAAAGCATAAACAAAACAATAAAAGCAACTCCCAATACCATTATTAACATTTTATTAAATCTTTCCAGTCTTTTTTTTTTATTATTAAAGGATAATATTTTTAGGATTTTCTGTCCCTACCTACTGAAATATACTACATTGTTAAGACTTAAAAATGTTTAATTTAAAGTTATAGGTTCCTTAGCAATAAAATTTTCACTCACTGCTAGCTTTTCCCACTTTATATATGTTTATATATCATATATAACTTACATTACATATTTATGTATTATATTTATGTCCTATACTTATATATAATCACATTTTTATTATTATATAAAAATAAAAATTAAAAATATAAAAATAGGGCCAGCCCGTGCCTCACTTGGGAGAGCACGGTGCTGACAACACCAAGTCAAGGGTTAAGATCCCCTTACTGGTCATCTTTAAAAAAAGAAAGAAAGAAAAACATAAAATAATTTACATACAAAGCGTACAAATCTTAAAAGTACAGCTCAACTAATTTTTACATGCACTCGTGTAACCACCACCCAGATCAAGACATGGAATATTTCTAACACCTCAGGAGGTTCACTTATGTCACCTCTCAGTCAATACTACCCCCACCCAGGATAACCTTTGTTGTCATATCTATCACCATTGATTAGTTTTGTCTGTTTTTGAACTTCTTATAAGCCATATATGATATATTCTTAGTGTCTGGCTTCCTTACCACATTGGTACCTATCTCGGTAGTTTGTTCATTTTCAGATCTATATAGTATTCTACTGTATGAATATAACACACTTTATTCATCTATTCTACTATACTAAATCATTTCCAGTTTGGGGCTGTTATTTACAAAGAAGGTATCAACATTCTTGTACCTGTCCTTTGGTGAATATAAGCACTTATTTCTATTGGGTATATACTCAGCAGTAGAATTGCTGGGTCATAGGATATACATATTTTTGCTTTAGTAGATACTGTCAAGAGGTATTTCAAAATGGTTTTACAATTTAAAGCCTTATCAGTGATTTATGAGTATTCCAGTTGCTCCACATCTTCACCAACACACATGCAATATCATCACTCCCTTTAATTTTAGCCGTCTGGCACGGGCATATCAGTATCTCACTGAGGTTTTAAATTACATTTCTTTGATGACTAATGGTGACGAGCGCCTTTTCATGTGTTTATTGGTCATTTGGATACTTTCTTTAGTGAAGTGCCTGTTAAGGTCTTGCTCATTTTTTAAAATTAGGTTGAAATCTGGATATAAGCCTTTTACTAGAGATAACTGTTATAAATATCTTTTCCCAGTCTTTCACATATTGGTGCCTTTTGATTAAATGACTGGCTTTTTATATGACAAAAAATATTCTCTCTACTGGTAGAAACAACTAACTCAATGATTCATCACTTTTCAATTTTGTTTGACATCAAACTACCAAAATATGAAATTGCTTTCTATATGTCTGCAGCATATTTAAAAGGAGAATAGCACAGAATGGAGTTTAAGAGACCTTGATTTAGAGCACCATGTTAATGAAACTGGTCTGAGTAAGCAAACATAGCTTCTCCTACCTCAGGCTGGGAACTGATGAGCAAAAGTCCTTTATGTGAGAGTGAATGTGTTCAGCCTTAATCTGCTACATCTGAACCAACAAACGATGGAAGGAATTCTTGTTTAGAAAAAGAGGCATTATCGGAGACGCCTTCTTATCTGAGTTTTCATTACCCAGATCCCTTTGGACATGTTTATATATAACAAGACAAGATTTGTCATTACCTGAAAATATTCACTGGACAACTAAGTACTCATAAAATCATTCCTTTCTCAAACCACCTTCCCTGCTTAGCTTGAATGACTATCCCTGAACAAGTCAAAACTCTTTGTCTCTTACTGATTGTAGGATATTGTAAACACCTGACAACTCAAATCAACTAGATGGCAAAGTGAAGTTACAATTATTATGAAAGACACAGAATTTCATGAAATTGATGAAAATGATGTTGAACTGCTCCAATGTCAAGTACAGCCATGTGTCAAGTGACTAGGTAAAATCAAAGAAGAAAAAACGGACAAGGAATCAGATAAATTAACACTAAAGACAGATAATGGGTAAGGACAATGACACAACAAATGCTTCCAAAAAGTACTAGCTTAAATACCCCAAATTTTTAAAACCCCTTTGGAAAATTGATAAAAATCCTTGATTTTTAATTTTTTTTTTTTTAGTAAAAACAATCCACCTGTGATGGTATTACACAAGGGTAATATGAACTAAACAATGTTGCATTGTGCCATCCTACAGTTTTATCCAAAAAAATATGTCCTCTCCAGGCTAAATCAACTCCCCAACATTCTTTAGACTATTAGTGTATGGTTGCAATTAATTATACAAATTTTGTTGATTTTAAGGTAATTATTTTCATTATTTACCTTGAAATGTGCTCCCTAGTATAAGAGGGTTAATTAACTTGGGCCCTTTGCTAGTACCGTTTATGCTTATATAGCAAGTATATCTTATAACTCTGTTTCCTGTGAAGAACGTTAGAGATGGGATTTATTCATTGCATCGACACTCTGTATCAGGCATTTTGCTGAGGTTCCTCACTTAGCAGATGTCATAATAGAAGCTCTGAGCAGACAAGTGATCTGCAAAGGTCACAGTGACTGTTTTTATTCATGTCTGTCTGACCGCAGAGTCTATTCTCTTTAGGTCAGAATGCCTCCCAGGACCTCAAAAGTGAGAGGCAGCCACGAACCCAAGGTGATTCTTTTTATTCTCTAGTCCTCGGTCCTTTGAATGAGTAAATGATGCCCGTGTTCTTACTCTCATTAGGCAAGTACTAATAATAATGCTTTATGTCTGCATAGGGCACACGCAGGTGGCAAAGCACCTTTACATACATCTCCTGGGTCCTCACCACTACCCTTGGAGGTGGCAGAGAAGCAGGCAAGCAGGAATCTGATGCTCAGAAAGCTAAAACGTCTCATCTAAGGACCCACAGCTCAAAAGCAGCAGTGCTGTGCTTGGAACTAACTCCTGTAGACTATGGGGCAGTGCCCTTTTCTCTATACCCCTCTGTCTTATGGCATAAAAAGAGGACAGGGAAAGTTAGAAAAGAAATTCATTAACAAAGTTAACATCTGAATAACATCTCTACCAAATGCATGGCTCTCATTTCGTGACACTTTCTAGGTGAATAACTTTGATATCTTCCTTCTGAGTGGTGCCCACAACACCAGCAAGAGGGAGCTTTGAGATCACAATTCTCATCTTGGAGGCTGCCAAAGGTCCTGGCTTATGAACTCTGTGTTGGTGAGAAAACCAGCAAAAAGACCCTCCAGATTCTCAGTCCCATGCAGTGGGCTGTTGAGAGGAGCCAATAGAAGCCGGTTACCAAACACAAATCCTATGAAAATGAACAGGCTCTGAGCTGTTTTCTTCCAATTGGCTTTGTCAGCTTTACTTTCTTTTTCATGGAATTAACTTCTCATTGTACACCTATGTCAGGGAAAGACCAAGACCATAGCAGGAATACAGCCAGGATTTATAGTCTGTTTACCTTTATTTCTCATAGAACTCTAGGTTCTTCAGATCTGTAAGAATTATTCTAATAAGCCCTGCAATAGATTGGATTCATCCCATGCCTGCCCCCTCACCCCACCTTCCTTCATCAATACACATGTCCTTCTCCTCCTGATAGAACTGGCAGTAACACAAAAAGGAACAGGGTTAAATTTTGGACCCGCAGTGGACTGAATGTCCCTCCAAACTCATTGTAGCTTGAATTGTGTCCTCCAAGTTTTACGTATTAGAAACTTGGCCCCCACTGTAACTGCTCAGAGGGTGAGAAATCCTATTATGGTAATTGAAAGGTGGGCCTTGGGGAGGAGATTAGATTGTAGGACCATGCAGTAGTGAATGGATTAAAAATGATGGTCAGGGGTGTGGTTTTCTGAGGGCTTTAAAAAGAGAATGAATGAGGAGGTTACTCTCTGTTCTCTCTGCTCTGCCATTTCACAATGTGATACCCTGCTGTTATCGAAGTCACCACCAAAGAAAGCCTTCCCCAGATGTGTTCCCTGGACTTTGGACTTCCTAGCCTCTGAAACTGTAAGCAATAAATTTCATTTTCTTTATAAATCACCCAGTTCCACATATTTTGTTATAAGGAACAGAAACAGACTAATACAGGACCCAACAATTGCAGGGCAAGAAAAAGCACAAAAGTCTTTGATCCTGCACAACTAATGAGGGAAAGCAGCAATTGGAAATAAAAACAAGCTACCTCAAACCCGGAAATACATATTCTGGGTTCAGTTGTATCTAAAGCTAGTTTTTTTGTTTTGTTTTTGTTTTCTTTTCCCTTCTCCATTAAATTAATCGATGAGGATTTTCTTTCTATGCAGGGAAAGGGTTTATTGTTGTTGTTGTTGTTGTTGTTTAATAGATTAAGACAGCTTTTGCTCAGTGTCTTTGTTGAATATGAACATGAACTATTCTATTTTTTTGGACTCAATTCAAAATTTATCTAAAACACTCCACCCAGTTACTGGGAAATTCCAGAATTGATTTCCTGGCAAATCTAGTTAACTAGTTAATCATTGTCTTAGCCGTTCAAGGAAACAGTTTATAGGTAACTAAACCCGCTTAGCTGAATTCAAATGCCTTCAAGTCCCACTGCATTGGCACACATAGTCTTTCCATGAGATATAACGCTTTAAGGGGAGGGTACTATTCTTATGTAAGAGAACAACAACATAGCAAAGATACTTCTGCAACTTTGAGAATACAGATATGCAAATTTGTATATACTCATTATATATAAACATAATATGTTATATTATATACTTGGTATTTATCTTGGTAACTTGTTGATAAAGTAATAATTCCTTTCCCTAAAGAACTCGAAGTGTATTTCTGTCCTGTCTGCCTTGTCCTTGGGAGGGAGGGAGGGCAGCAAAGAGGGAGGAAGGGGGAAACTGAAACTGAAGTTCACTTGAGGTCACTTGGTGAATCTGGCCAAGCTCCTGCCTCTGTTAGACTTTGAGACTTATAGGAAAATATATAAAGTCCAACTATACATGGGTTTTAACTGTCTTACGTCAGTTAGAATGGATTTTCCTGGATGAAGTTCTGGGGCCTCCAGAAGTTTAAGAAGAAATAATAATTCTCCTGTGGTCTTTGCTGTGCTTAGAACCAAGCCGGAACAATAACCATATCCCCAGGGACATGTGTAGCTAGCTTCACAGAGCTCCCAAATCCTCCTACCACAGCACACATCACCACACACACTATGGCTCAGAACCATGTCCCCAAGAGGCCCAGTGTTGCTGGGCAGGAGCAGGAACAGGAACAAATGTCTGTGGCTTCTGGATCTCTGTCCATCTTTCCACTCAGTACCCTAAACTAGGAAAGGCAAAAGGTTTAAGGGAAGTTTGCCAGTTGAGGTCCCAATGTGTAAGGAAATCCACTAGGATATTTAGTGGACAGAACTTAGCATTTTCTTTCCTTTTATATATATATATATTTTTTGTTATTCGGGGGGAGGAATCCGGGTAGCTGCTGCTGCCCAGCTTAAGGCTAATCTGACCTCTGTAGCACAGGTTCCATGAGATTCCCTGATCCACCACAAGAGGTGAGGAAGAGCATGACAGCTGAACCCAGGAAAGGGATAGGTGCTAACTCTTCCCTTATTCTACCTTAGCAAAGAGGAAAATAAAGTCTTCTTTTAATGTAATGCTTTGTCAAGATTTAGCTCATCCTGCTTTGTGAAAAAATGTCACAATTGAAAGGACTTGGCTCTGTGTACAAGCTGATATTCTTACCCCCAAGTGCAATAATTCTCTGAGGAATTACTTCAAAGAAAAAAGCACACTGGGGAAATGCTTCAGGAGTCCTACATCTAGAACAGAAAGAACAATAACAACCACCATGAAAATACCTGAAAATATAAAACTTATTGGTTGAGTAGATACACAAATTAGAAATAGAAAGGAAACAAACCTTATCAATATAGAAAACCACCAAACCACAAGGATAAACTTTAAGAGAGGAAGAAAGGAACAAAGATACACAAAACAATCAGAAAACAACCAACAAAATGACAGGAGTAAGACTTCACATATCAGTAATAACCTTGAATGTAAATGGATTAAATACTCCAATGAAAAGATATAGACTGGCTGAATTGATTAAGAAAAAAAATCCATATGCTGCCTGCAAAAAATACACCTTACCAGCAAAGACACACATTGACTGAAAGTGAAGGGATGAAAGAAGATATTTTATGCAAATGGAAAATAAAAGCAAGAGGAGTAGCTATACTTATGTCAGATTAAACAGACTTTAAATCAAAATCTGTATTAGGAGATAAAAGGATCAATACAGCAAGAGGATATAACAATTATAAATATATATGCACCCAATACTGGAGCACCTTGATATATAAAGCAAATATTATCAGATATAAAGGAGGAGATAAACACCAATACAATAATAGTTAGGGAATTTAACACCCCACTGTCAGCACTGGACAGATCATGGCAACAGAAAATCAACAAGGAAACAACAGATTTAAATGGCAGCATAGACCGGATGCACCTAACAGGCATATACAGAGCATTTCATCCAATAGCTGCAGAATACACGTTCTTGTCATCAGTACATGGGACATTCTCTAGGACTGACCATATGTTAGGCCACAAAATGTCTCAACAAATTCAAAAAATTCAAAATCATATCAAATTTTTTTCTGACAATAATGAAATAAAACTAAATATCAATAACAAGAGGAACTTGTGAAACTACAGAAGTACATGGAAATTCACCAACATGCTCTTGAACAATCAGTGGATCAAAGAAGAGATTAAGAAGAAATTTTTTTTTAAATCTTGAAACTAATGAGGACAGAAACAACATACCACAAACTTTGGGATACAGCCAAGGCAGTATTAAGAGGAAAGTTTATAGCAATAAACACCTACAGCAAAAATATAGAAAGATTCTAAATAAACAGCCTAATAATGCACCTCCACAAACTAGAAAAGCAAGAACAAACTAAACTCAAAATAAGTAGAAGAAAAGAAATAATAAGAAAATGGCTCACTTGGGAGAGTGTGGTGCTGATGGCACCAAGGCTGTGGGTTCAGATCCCTATATAGGGATGGCTGGTTAGCTCACTTAGGGGAGCATGGTGCTGACAACACCAAGTCAAGGGTTTAGATCCCCTTACCAGTCCTCTTAAAAAAAAAAAATCAGAGCAGAAATAAATGAAATTGAGACTAAAAACACAATACAAAAAATCAATCAAACAAAAAGCTGATTCATTGAAAAGATAAACAAAATGGACAAACCATTAGCCAGACTAACCAAGAAAAAAATAAAAACAACCCAAATAAATAAAACCAGAAATGCAAATGGAGACATTGCAATAAATAGCACTAACATACAAAGGATCATCAGAGACTATTATGAGCAACTATATGCCAATAAATATAAAAATCTACAGGAAATGGATAAATTCCTAGATGCATATGCCCTACCAAGATTGAACCTAGAAGAAATAGAAAACTTAGATAGACCAATAACAAGTAACAAGATAGAATCAATAATAAAAAGTCTCTCAACAAAGAAAAGCCCAGGACCAGATGGCTTTACTGCTGAATTCTACAAAATATTTAAAGAAGAACTAATACCAATACTTCTTAAACTATTTCAAAAAATTGAAATGGATGGAATTCTTCCAAACTCAAACTATGAGGCCAGCATTACCCTGATACCAAAACCAAGCAATAACACAACAAAAAAATAAAACTACAGGCCAATATCCCTAATGAACATAGATGTAAAAATCCTCAATAAAGTACTAGCAAACCAAATCCAACAGTACATCAAAAAGATTATACACCATGATCAAGTGAGATTTATCCCAGGGAAGCAAGTATAGTTCAACATATGCAAATCAATAAATGTAATACATCAACAGAATGAAAGAAAAAACACATATGATCATCTCAATAGATGCAGAAAAAACATTTGATAAATTCAACATCTCTTCATGATAAAGACTCTCAACAAATTAGGTATAGAAGGAAAGTATCTTAATGCAATAAAGGCTATATATGACAAACCCATAGCTAACATCATACTAAACCAGGAAAAGCTGAAAGATTTCCCCCTAAGAGCTGGAACAAGACAAGGATGCCCACTCTCACCACTTCTATTTAGCATAGTAGTAGAAGTCCCAGACAGAACAATTAGGCAAGAGAAAGAAATAAAGGGCATCCAAACTGGAAAGGAGGAAGTCAAGTTGACCCTATTTACAGATGACATGGTTTTATATAGAGAGAAAATCAAAGACTCAACCAAAAACTCCTAGACCTGGTAAAAAAAAAATTCAGTAAAGTTGCTGGATACAAAAACAACTTACAAAAATCAGTAGCATTTCTATACATTAACAACAAACTAGCAGAAAAAGAAATCATGAAAACTGTTTCATTTATGATAGCAACAGCAACAACCCCCCCAAAATACCTAGGAATGAATTTAACCAAGGAGGAGAAAGATCTCTGCAATGAAAACTATAAAACTCAGGTTAAAGAAATTAAAGAAGATGCAAAAAAAAAAAAAAAAAAAAAATGGAAAGACATCCCATGCTTATGGATTGGAAGAATCAATATTGTCAAAATGACCATACTACCCAAAGCAATCTACAGATTCAGTGCAATCTCCATCAAACAACCAATGACATACTTCACAGAAACAGAAAAAAAAAAAAAATTCAAAAATTTATATGGAACAAGAGACCCTGAATAGCCAAAGCAATCATGAGCAAAAAGAACAAAGCAGGGTGTATCACACTTTCTGACTTCAGAATATACTACAAAATGATAGTAATGAAAACAGCAGGGTACTGGCACAAAAGCATACACATAGACCAATGGAACAGAATAGAGAAGTCAGAAATAAATCCACATACCTACAGCCAACTGAATTTTGACAAAGGAGCCAAAAGCATACACTGGGGAAAGGATAGTTTCTTCAATAAATGGTGCTGGGAAAATTGGAGATCCATATGCAGAAAAATAAAACGAGACCCCTGTCTCTCACCATATACCAAAATCAATTCAAAATGGATTGAAGACTTAAATGCAAAACCCCAAACTATAAAATTTCTAGAAGAAAACAGGAGAAACACTTCAAGAGGTAAGTCTAGGCAAAGACTTTATGAATAACACTTCAGAAACACAGAGAACAAAAGCAAAAATTAACAAATAGGATTATATCAAGCCAAAAAGCTTCTGCACAGCAAAGGAAACAACAAATAGTAAAAAGACAATCTGCAGAGTAGGAGAAAATATTTGCAAACTATGCATCCAACTAGGGATTAATATCCAGAATATATAAAGAACTCAAACAACTCAATAACAAAAGACCAAATAACCTAAGTGAAAAATGGGCAAAGGAACTGAATAGACATTTTCCAAAAGAAGACATACAAATGGCCAACAGACATATAAAAAAATGCTTAACATTGCTAATCATCAGAGAAATGCAAATCAAAACCACAATGACATACCACCCCACCCCAGTTAGACTGGCTATTAACAAAAAGACAGAAAATAAATGCTGGCAAGGAGGTGGAGAAAGAGGAACTCTTGTACATTGTTGATGGGAATGTAAATTACTACAGCCACTATGGAAAGCAGTATGAAGATTTCTCAAACAATTACAGATAGAATTACCTATCTGTAGAATTACGTATATACACTACTGGGTATATATCCAAAGGAATGGAAATCAAGTCAAAGGGACACCTGCACTCCTGTGTTTATTGCAACTCTATTCACAATAGCCAAGAGTTGGAACCAACCTAACTGTCCTTCCACGGTGACAGGATAAAGAAAATGTGGTATATATACACAATGGAAAAAAGAATGAAATTTTGCCATTTTCAGTAGCATAGAGGAGCTTGGAGAAAATTATGTCAAGTGAAATAAGACAGGCACAGAGAAATACATGTTCTCACTTACGTGTGAACACCAAAAAAGTTGATCTCATAGAATTAGAAGGTAGAATAGGGGTTACCAGAGACCGATGGGGGGAAGGAAAAGGGGAGAAGAGGAGAGGGTGATCAGTGGATACAAAATATTAGAGAGATAAGAAGAATGGGATCTCTGGTCCTATAGTAATATAGGGAGACTACAGTTAACAACAAAATACTGTGTGTGTTTGAAGCTAGTCAAAATGATGGTGAATGTTCCCAACACAAGCGAAAAATGTTTAAGGTGATTGATATACTAAGCACCCTGATATTATAATTACACACAGTATGAATATACCCAATTATCATATTGTACTCCATAAACATATAGTTATCATGGATCAATTAAGAAAAATAAATATAAAAGAGAGGGAAAAAAGAGAGAAATAGTAGAAGAGCGATTGCCAGAGACAGGGAAAGGAGGTGGGGAGGGGTTCAGGAAAAGGTTGGTAGACTGGTACAAAGGCAAAGTTACAGTTAGATAGTGCCCTAGGGTGACAATGGCTAATAATATTGTCTTGTATATTTCAAGACAGCCAGAAAACAGGATCTTGAATGTTACAGCCACAAAGAAATGATAAATGATTAGGTGACAGATACGCTAACTATTCTGATCAGATCATTGAAAAACATATGTATGTATTAAGACAACAAATTGTACCCCATAAACATGTACAATGAAAAAAAAATTAAATTAAAATTAAAAAAGAAATAAATTCCAGGGGAAAAGCTACTCAAGTAAGTTGACCAGGCTCTGTCCAGTGTCTGGATACTATTCAAGAAATACCTGTGAGGACTGGAGTTTTTTATCTTATACTTGTCCCTGTCCTTTTAGATATACAAGGATACCCCAGTATATGCTGCCTGGTGCGGCAGTATTGCTATGTTATTAAGCTATTTATCTCAGAAATAAGTTTGTTTAAAAACATGTGCCTTTTTTTACCGCAAAAGATGGGGAGCTAAAAACTGTATTTACCACTCTTAACAGCATCTGTGGGAAGAGAATTCCAGGCTGGGAGAAAGGCGAGGACAAAGGCGCTGAGCAGGGAGCACACCTGGAGAGCCTGGGGAGCAGCAGAGAGGCCAGAGCCAGGGGGATTGGTGACAAGTGAGGAAGGGCAGGGACAGCAGCCAGAGCGTGGATAGCTTGTAGGCCATGGAAAGGACTTCGGATTTTATTCTAAAGGTGCTGGGAAGCCACTGGAGGCTTGAGCGCAAGGGAAACACAGAATGAGTTGCTGTTTCCAGATGGTCTCTTAGGCTGCTGTGTAGAGAGACCAACTAGGAGACCAACTAGGAGGCACTAGTGGCCATCCAGGTAAGAGGTGACATGGCTCAAATTGGGTGGACAGTCATGTGGTACTGAACGTATTTTAAAGGTAAAGCAGATATGATTTTTTTCATGGATACAGTATGGTATGTGAGAGAAAGACAGGAGTTCAAGATGATAGCAAGTTTTTGATTTTTGTTATGGGTAGATGGTGGATGATAACGTTACCTATCAAGTTGTGATGCCATTTACTGAATTTTTGGAGGTGTGGTTTTGGCAAGGGTGGGATATAAAGATTTCAGTATTGAACACATTAAGTTTAAAATGCCTATTATGGTGCCGGCCCAGGGCTCAATTGGGAGAGCGTGGTGCTGACAACACCAAGTCAAGGTTTAAGATCCCCTTATCAGTCATCCTTTTTAAAAAATAAATAAAATAAAATAAAATAAAATGCCTATTATGCATCTAAGTGGAGATGTCAAGTCATCAGTTCATGGAGAACCAAGCCAGGCTCCCTGAATATCACCCAACCTGATCTTACCTGATATGCTCTGCTCATAGGGCACCTGTCAATCTTTCTCAATAACCACCATTTCTATAACATTTATGATGTGCCAGAGTGCTCATTTTCACCAAGTCTCAAGCCCAGTTTTTCTTACTGAAGGTTCAGTAAGAGGAAGACTGAATATGAGTCTGGGATTCAGGAGAGAGGTAGACATAGAGGTGAAATTTGGAATCATCAGATTATGAATGTTAAGGCTATAGGCTGGAACGAGGTCACCTAGAAAGTTCCTGAGAAGAGGTCAGAAGATGGAGCCCTGTCCCTTCCTTATGGAAAGGTCTGGAAGGGGGTAAGACCCAGCAAAGAAGATTAAGAAGGAACAATCAGAGGTAAGAGGAAGACCATGTTGTAGAAGTCAAGTAAAGAAAAATTGAGCTTGAGACTTGGTGGAAATGAGCACTCTGGCACATCATAAATATTTTAGAAATTGTGGTTACTGAGAAAGATTGACAGGTGTCCTATGAGCAGAGCATATCAGATGAGATCAGTTTGGGTGATATTCTGTGAACATGACGTGGTTCCCCATGAGAAACCTGCTTGGGTTGGTGGCAATTATATTGTCTGTTAAAGGTCAGACAGAATTCTGCTACAAAAACAAACATTTACCAATTTGGGGGCCCATAAAAGGACACCCCAAAGTGAAGGCCTCACTTTGAGGTCTGGAGCGATATTCTGCCAGGTTGTGGAAGCCCCAGTAAAAAGCTGTACTAACAACTCTGTCACCCTGAAACTCAAACATAATGACGTCACATTGTAAAAAGTGTCTTTGGGGGACGACCCCGTGGCTCACTCGGGAGAGTGTGGCTCTGGGAGCGCAGCGGCGCTCCCGCTGCGGGTTCGGATCCTATATAGGGATGGCCGGTGCGCTCACTGGCTGAGCGCAGTGTGGAAGACACCAAGCCAAGGGTTGCGATCCCTTTACCAGTCACACACAAAAAAACTGTCTTTGGCAAGCCATGTGTCCTGGATCTGAATTTGGGTTCTGGACATATATTACTACCATCCCATGCTATTTCGCTACATTGTCTAAGGGCTATATAATAATGCTTGAGCATCTCTTATGCCCAGTCACATTTCGTCCTTCCTATGATGACCAACCTGTGGACCAGGAAAATCAATTAAAAGCTGGGAGTGCTAGTCATGTCAGCCTCTACCTGCCACAGAGAGTGTGAGCAGCTGTGTCAAAGGCTACTGACAGGTTCAGTAAGAGGAGGACTGAAAATCACCCGCAGTTAGTGACCCTGACATGACTGGTTTCTGTGCAAGAAGGATGGGAGGAGAATAAATAGAGACAGTGAGAATACATAATTCTTTTGAGGAATTTTGTTGGAGCAGATCTGAATCTGCAGCACATCCTGTCTTACATACACACACACACTGATTGCTTCCCCACTTGATTGAATTCAACTAGTTTGTTTACTGCTAGATTTTTATTTTTTATTTTTTATTTTTTGATGGCTGGCCAGCGTGGGGATCTGAAATATTGACCTTGGTGTTATAATACCACCCAGTAACTGACTAAGCTAACCGGCCAGCCTTGTTTACTGCTTGATTCTATTCTGAATTCTTCCCTTATCATATCTCACTGTGTACATCACAATGCTTATAGATATTTAGATAACATCAAATTGGTATAGATATCTGTGAAGGCGTTGCCTGTCTCTATGGGCAAGGTCTTAAAGTTATACCAATGTTATAAGTTATTTCATGTCTTTTTTCTTTAATGTCTGATTGGATTTTCTGAGACTTCTCACACTCTCGCCCTTAGTTAGGTTCTTATTATTTCATATCTATTATAGCATCATACCCAGTCCACTGGTCTTTAGGTTTTTTGCCCTTGAAATCTGTTTAACATAATTCAGCTAGACCAGCATTTTCCAAAATGGTTTCTAAGAAACACTAGGCCCATGAGATACACTACCAGAAAGGGTTCCATGGTCAACCAGGTTTAGGAAATACTGCCTACGTACCCACCACTACCCACACCATCACTCCTCTGTAAATTTACAGTGCATTTTAGTGTGGTAAAGGTTTTAAGCCCAAAAGATTTTAATATTAAAACCCAGTAAGGTTTTAATAGCCCAAAGCCTATTTAGCTTTATTGAACACAGCGTTTTACAATGGAAATACTTATGATTAAGTCTGAAAATATGATAAGATATCTGGAATTTATTTTCAAATAACTTCAGCATGGACTCAGTCTATGACCTCAAAGGAAAACACTCCGTTTAGGTGGTCAGTTAGCATAAAATTCCAGAAGTGGTTATTTCAAATGCTTACGTTATATGTACCTCAAAAAATACCCTGTAGTTTGCTAATTGGCATAGTAAATATTACAAACGGTTTTAGATTGGTGAAAATAATGGCTGATTTGCATGACAAATGATAGAAATGAGAAATCATTGGTAAAATTAAAGATATTTAGGATATGTAAACTGGCAAAAATCTAGTATTTTAGAGACACTTGCCACTCTTATATGAATCTAGCTTTTATCTGTAGGGATCCCTTGTTAGTTATGCACTTAGCCATTTATGCGTCTAGCCTTTAGGACTTCTGGTTGCCTGGTACTGACTATACAAAAGCAGACGGAATGTTGTCGCATCCACCTCAAGTGAATCTTTCACATAAGATGGTGGTTCTAGCATCTTAAAGGACATCGAGCTTGGACTTCATCATGAACCATAAACGCATGAACCATGAATGTTTAGTTAATAAATGTCTGCATGTGTACAAATTTGGTCTGATACTTGCTTTCCTTATAATCTGGTAGCAAGGTTATGGCAAGTAGATGAAACTCACCCACCTCAGACTTTTCAGGGACTACATTATCTACTTAAAACAAAACGAAACAAAACAAAACAAAACAAAACCTAAGAGTCAAGCATTCCCAAAGTTTGTTTGCAACAAAGTATTATTTTAAAAACTTAGCTGTTGTGGGTTGGAGAGTACAAGATTTGTAAGTGGAAGGTGGTATTTGAGGAAAGAGTTCCAAATGTATAGAAAAAACCATGACTTCTTCTGAGTACACAGATGACTATGTATTTGCACCTCTGTATCACCTCGGAGAAGAGAGAATGGTTAGAGAAATGAAGCTACCGAGCACCTGTCTAGTATGCTTGCCTGGGAATCAGTCACAGACCTCTACAACCCCATATACCTTCTCAGCTCCATCTAGAATAAAGCTATAAAGGAGAAAATGACTAGCCACTGTCATGTTGGTGCATCTGTAACTCACAGAGCCCAAGGGTTCCAAACAAAAGGTAAAAACTTCCAAAATTCCAAGTGTTCCACACTTTAAAGGGTACTGTGAACTGACTTAAGCATACTTGGTCGTTGATAGACATCAGGTTCCTTTTGATAGCCTCTGATATTTAGGAGTTAAGGCTAGCAGTCTCCTCCCCCTCACAACCTAGCTTCCAGATGACAGTAAAGTCAAAGGTCAGACAGAATTCTGCTACACACACAACGTTTACCAATTTGGAGGCCCAGAAAATGATACCTCAAAGTGAAGGCCTCAGAAGCAGCCTCAAAAGCAAAGTTCTTCTGACCTTCTCCTGACCTCCTGTCTCTCAGCCTCATTCTCCCCTGAGACAAGCCATAGATACACTCTAATCTTTCCCCAGCTTTCTGTCTTGGAGCCAGCCATAAAGAAATTCTCTGACCTACCTTGTCTGATGGTAGGTCATAAGACCCCCATTCCAGAAAGGGTCCTGCCCCATACCCTGGAGGAATGAATGCTACATAGAGAGACCAAGAAGAATCTGAACAGACTGGCTATGCTGGATTTCCCCACTCAGTCTATTAGCATTAGGTTATACTTTTCTTGTCCAATCACATTTCTACACAGCTGTGCCTCTTTCATAGAACCTAAGCATAAATATGGACAATTTTCCCTACGTCTTTAGGTCTTCATTCTAAAGGCTTCCATGTCACAAAAAACTGTAATATAATAAAATTTGTTATGCCTTTTCTTCATATTAATCTGTCTTTATTAGGTGATTATTCAGAGAACCTTCAGGGAGTTAAAAGGGTTATCTTCCCTGGGCCCCTATACTAGCAACGGTCATGTCACCTTTTCTCGTTAGCTCAATGATGTCCAAATTCTGTGCTATCATGTGCCCAATCCATATCTTTCAAGGAAGTTTCACTTCAAGTAAATGTACTAAAATTTTAGTAGTAGAATTCAGCTTAATTCCTAGTTAGTCAGTTCACAGCAATTCCTGGGGACAGCTTCTAAACAAAAGAATACTTTGGGATCCTAAACATAAGTGGCCTTTGCACAGGGTGTGAGCTGCTGGGCTCACTAGAAACTCACACCCTGTTTAGGCTGGCACAGAAGTGCTAGTAAGAAATTTCCAGGAAGCCTGAACGTCTTGGCCATCACTTTTTCCACCAAAGGAAATTTCATTTCTAGAAGTTAATTGGGCTAATTAACCATGTCTCTTTTGCTGATGAAAAAAGGAGATAGCAGAAGCATTTGAAGCAGATCTTTTAAAAGTTATTACAAATTCTAGAGTGTGTTTTCGATTAAGGTTGAATGTAGATTTAAATGAACTAAACAACTTCCGATTCCAACCAACATGAAGTAACTGGTACTGGACTAGTCTCCCCACTGTAAACAATGGGGTGTATGTATAAAATAACTTTTTCCCGACGTTGAACAGGCAGTTGCTGTGATCCCTGAAACAAGGGAAACAAACAAGGTGAGCCCTGCAATCACCTGGCTTTCTGCCTGTAGACACTTTTCAGAGTGGGGCACAAGGAGGGGAACCCAAGCATAGCATGGCTGTCTCACTGAGCTGAGTACCAGAGAGAAGGCAGCTGCACAGGGAAATCTACACCATGATCCCTTGAGACTTTGTGTACTAATCAACTCATTCCCTGAATGTGACTCCATGAGGCTAGACTAACAGCTGGGGGATGGCTAAGAAAATCCCTCAGGGATCTGTGAGCTGAACAGCTATGAGTTGCCAGAAGGCTGGAAGACTTTCCAGTTCCTACCACCCAGAGTGGAGAGACCTCTCTTGTTCACTCTGGGAACTCAGTGGGGACCCCAGAAAGGTGATGTTTTAGGATTAGGGCTGATCTAGCTCTAGGGTAAATGCAATTCAAGATCCTCCATGCAATTAAGATCAATCTCGTAAATATCAGGTTGATCTTCAGGAAGATTAATTGTTCACCAGAATAAAATAATACTCTTGAAAGGAAGAAAGAAAATCCAGTCATTCAACAACGTTGCACTGACACTATCCACTGTACAATAAATGATTTACTAGACATGCAAAGAAGGAAAATATAAGCCATATAAAGGAGAAAAATCTGTTATTAAAAAGACCCCAAAATAACAGTGATATGGAATTAATAGACAAAGATTTTCAAACCGCTATTACAAATATACATTTAAAGAAAATATGAACACGTGTCAAATCTGTAAGTGCTTATCTCTAATTTTCTAAAGATAGAATTTTTTTCCAATTTAATTGCCATTTATTGAGTATACTTATAAGAAAAATAGTAAACACTAAATGGTATATTGAATGCACTGGCATGATCTATTAGGGAATGCACAGCAGGTGCACTTAGAAATAACATTCGCATAGTTGAGGCAGCTGTATGAATCCCATCTAAATATCATAGTTCAGTGCTGGCTTCAGCAGCACATATACTAAAATTGAATATCATAGTTCTCCAACCATCTCTTTTCATCTCATTACCTAACCAACTTATGAGATTTTAAAGTTTTCTAAGGGGCAGGTGATTACACTTATGGGTTAAGTAGGATATTCCTTAAGATATGTGGCCTGGAGAATGTCCATAAAGAGACCCCTGATCAACATTATTTGGGAACTTTGGTCCCTTGCATTAGCTTGGGAATGTGGGCTGTGGCACGACAGAGGCACTGGGAAGGTACAGCAGGGACCCAGTATGCATGTGGGGGTGTAGCTGCAATTCAACAGTCATTTGTTATATGCCTGCTACATATGTAGCACGGGGTGAGGCATTGATGGGCAGAGAGACATATATAGGCATGGAGATACAAATCTAGATACCTGTAATGAAATGGAAACGTGCTTTAGTACAGAGGCAATGTTGTAGAAGTGCAATGATTAATTTCAGCTGGAGTGATGAGGTAAGAATTACCTAGAAGGTGGCATATGAAGGAAGGAGAGAAGTGCTCAGTATTTTTCCAACCTGGCTGCTATGGAGACTTCGGGATTTCACTCTACGGATTCCCCTGTTCCTTCTCTACTCCTTGCTGGTTCTAGGTTTATTTTGTTCTGCAAACTCCCAGGTTTGTTTGTATGGGGATTTCTATGCCATTGTCCCCAGAAAGACATGGATGGGTTCTTTTGTTAGTCCCCTGGGCCCAAATGAGTCTCTGACTGGTTGCCACCGCATGCCAGCTTGTACCAGAAGTCCCTTGTCCTTCATCTGCACGGGAAGGCAGTCCTCATCATGGAGCTCAGAGTTCTAGGAGGGATATACCTGGAGCAAGAAAGGAAACTCCTTCTAAACAGTTGGACCAGAATTGACTTTGTCCATCAACAGAGAGACAAGCTGTCAAAACCAGAGCTTCTTCCTATCCTGTTCTGTATCTTGAGATTTCTGTGTTGTTTCTGAAAACTTGAAGTGTAAGCGGGATGGAGAAAGTGCTCTTGGATATAGCTAAGTTTTAGAGTTTCTAGCAGTATCGTAAGGGCAAGATTAATGCTGGAATACCCAAAGGCAGGATGTGAAAGTCAATCAAATATTAAATCAGAGCCTTCCAGAGATGAGCTTTGAGCCTTCTAGGTGCTTCCTGGTGAGGACTGGGGCAGGAAGTTGGGCCAAAACAGAGCTTGGAGCTAAGCAGTCAATGCACGGTGTGGGGAAGGGGGTAACGAACTGTGAAAGAACTTGGTTCTTTCATATGTTCTGGAAGCTCAAAAGGGAAGAGGGGTTAGAGGAGAGTGAGGGGTAGTACATGTAAGCAGCCTTTGGGAATCACCAAGAACAACAGAAGAGAGTATTTAGAGACTGGGGAAGGGAAAAAGGCTCCAGGCTGGAGCTGCTCACAGGAGGAAGGAAGACTTGGAGACTGAAGGCACAGAGATAAGGATAAGGCTGGGCTGGGAATTTCTACAGGAAGTGTCCAGTAGTCATGGGCTGAGGCACACATGGCTAGAGAGGAGAGGTCTGAACCAAGAAAGATGCTCCTGAGGCCTTGTCCTTGGAGAACCCTGGTTCCTAGAGACACAGGCAGCTGAGACAATCAACACCATCTAAAAGAAAAGGGAAAGGGAAAATGGAGGCCAAATTATCAGACAATAATCAGGAACAATGAAGACAGGAAGGAGTGGTCAGTGCTTCAAATCTATGACAAGTTTATGAATCACATGAAATCCTGGGGTTACAACTCATCTCGTTCCTACTTGGTTTGTACAAATAAGATTTTCTCTATATTATAAAATAGTTTAACTTTTGAATAGATAAGTTTTCCCTCCATTTTTAATTTATTCTCTTTGGTAGCCTTTTACCAGAATTTACTATATGTTGGTTCCTAAGTTATTCTATTCAATACTTCAAATAATTTATCTAAGGAAATATTTACATATATGCTATTAACCTGCATATTCCCTCATCCTTGCTCTCGTATACTTATCTTGACTTTTCTCGCCCATGTATTGAATTACAACACAAGCTTAACTTTTCTATGGAAACTTCCCCGAGTTTAAACGACATTGATAGTGAGTTGTAGGATAGTGTTTTCCAAACTGTTACAACCCATTAGTGGAGCCTAAAATCGAGTTAGACGGTGATGACCAATATTTTAAAAAGTGGAATAGAATGGAACAGAATAGAAAATATTAGCACATATCACATGTAGTAAAGGTTAGTATCATTTTATATATTTACACATACTGTTTATGGATATTCTGGGGCCTAATGTAAGATGTATATCTGACTGCAGGTTGTAGTCAAAGAGTATGTCGAAAGTCACCGATCCTGCAAAAAGAATGTTGGGAGGGGCAAGGCCCTGGGAGCTGCAGGCCCTGCTCCCTATTCTGTCACCGATTGCATCACCTTGGGCAAGTCCTCCTCCTTATCGATCCTCATTGGGCCTTACTGTTCTTCTGTGTAAAGTGAGGGGGGAGGTTTGTTCTCCACAGCCTTTGTCAGCTTTAAGCTCTTAGGAGGCAGACTCATGGAACTGGAATGAACACTGTGGGGGAGGAAAACAGCTTTAGAAGTGAAAAGAGGCTGACTTTCAAGGTCACCATTATTGGAGGGGACTTACACTAATACCAGCAGCTCCTGAGGGCCTTCTATGCACTGGACTCCAGTCACAGTCCTTAACACAGAGTGTTTCTAGCCCTTATGGAACAGAGAACATTTGCTGGATCTCATGATGGTTTGGATTGTGCAAGTTTGGGTATAGGGTTAAAGGCAGAACTGAACTCTTCTGCAACACAGAGAGGAGGATGAATAATGGTGAGGAGGAATTCAGGAGAAAGAGAAAGAACGGCTTGTAAGCCTGTGTCCATTTGAGAAAAGAATCTACGGGAGATTCTGTGCTGGCAAAAACAGCCAAAGAGGAGACATTAGTGAACAGAAACAGCTAACAGAGATTGTTTTTGAATTGGGGGAGTGGGATTGCGCAATGCAAAACTGTCTTGTTCAGTTCCCCTCTGGCAACCTCAGAAAATCTACAGTACTTTTGTGCAAGAGAATTCTCTTTTGCAACTTCAAGGAGGCAAGAGATGTGAAGCTGTGAATCCAGAGGGTTCAGCATGAAATGGAGGTAGCTCGTGACAGACACAGCAGACACAGGGGCCGGAGAAAACAGATAGCTGGTAGCCGTGGGCAGCAGCCTGAGAGGGAGCTGACAATATCTCCAGCTCCTCAGGCCACACACCAGGAACACAACTGCTCCTTCACTGACCTCTTCACAGGGGTAGTTTCTGACCCCTTTCAATACGTTTACAGTTCTTCTGGAAATGGAAATCTTGTGGGGAGGCACAGTCTGAGTTAGAAGGTTTTATTTTCCATTAAATTCTCCTTTTTAGAAAAAGAAAACATCCCTATGCTAGTGCTTAGAATCTAAAAAACAGCACGCATTTCTGATATTTTGTTCTTTTCCTAGGTAACTGTAAAAAAAAAATGTTCTTACCATGGTAACCTCAGTGCTGGCTCCGGAAAATGTCATTTCTAATTGTGCTTTGGTATACTGAGCATCAATGGAAAACACATCACAGGAAAAGGGCATTTCTGTAGAGATCAATATTTTAAAAACCAATCATCTTTTTTTATATAAGTTATTTAATTCCTATCTTTCAGTGTGCCAACATCCTTAAATGACAAATTCAAATCGTGCTTTCCCAGTGAAGTGAATTAATTCTTAAATCACAGTTTCCAAAAGGATGAGAGAATGTGAATTGGCCTCACCTGCTCCTGGGTGACATTTCTTCTGTGCTTATGACAGCAAGGAGGCTGCTGTCAATCTGCAGAACTCTCCACCATCTGAGCTTCTAAGAGCCCGAGAGCTGAGAAGGGAACAGGGCACGGCAGCTGTACAAAATAAAATTTTTATTTTTAAAAATTGGAGTGGTACTTTGCCTCTTTACTCCTTGGCCTATTGTCTTTTTTCTACCCCTGCTTCTTGCTTTACAGGACATTTTAAATCTACTACCTGGGGATCTGTGAGTTCTCTTGTTCACACTACCCTGGCAGGTGAGTTGGGGGCCTACGGCTTTGACTCAGGCAGGGATTCTTGGCCTGGATGGCTTTGAAAATGGTTATGTACAGGGGCTGGAGAATATGGATCCAAGGAAGGCTGGGAAAATATGCACCTTCACTGCTGGAACCTCCCATAGAAGCTGCAGTTGAGGACCAAACAGATCCTCCAAATTGTAGTTGATTCTGGAGCTACCAGAAAGACAAAACCAGATGATAGACCCACAGCAGCAGGTAGGAGAACCGGCATGATGGTGTGGGTGTGAAGCAAACTGTGGCAGAAGGCTGGGCTGGAGAATTCTCCGTGAAATTTTCTTTGGTAGGTGGGAGTGATCAGTTAGACGTGCTGCTATCTATGGGTTGAATTGTGGTGCCCCAAATTCATATGTTAAAAGTCCTAACTCCCACTATCTCAGAACCTTATTTGGAGATAGGCTCTTTAGAGAGGTAATCAAGTTCAAATAAAGGCATTAGGGCGGGCCCCAGTCCAGTATGACTGGTATTGGGGAAATTTGAACACAGATGAGGACATCGAATGCCATGTAAAGATGAAGGCAGAGGTTGGGGTCATGCTTCTACTTTAGGAATGCCAAAGATTGCCGGCAAGCACCAGAGGCTGGGAAGAGGCAGGAGCAGATTCTTCCTCACATCCCTCAGAAGGAACCAACCCTGTCAACACAGTCATCTTGGACTTCTAGCTTCCAGAACTGTGAGACAATAGATTTCTGTTGCGTAAGCCACCCAGTCTGTCGTACTTGGTTATGGCAGTGCCAGAAAACGAATACAGATGCTGTGGATTATAAACATTCATGCCTAACTATCACCCCACTGCTGGCTTTTAGAGATGTGGGACAAGGTGAAGTGAGGTTAACAAAACAAAAGTGCATCTGTTCTAGTGATTATTCCCTCACAATAAAACCTGCCATGTAAAAATCAGTGACAATTTTGGAACAGTTGAACATAAAAACAGATGGGAGCTTCATATACCATCTAGTCCAACCTGTCATTTTCCGATATGGAGACCAGAACCTGGAGAGAAGGGACCTGTTAAGGTCACACAGTGAGTCCGTGGCCAATGGTGGATTCCTGTATCAGTCTGCTAGGCGACCATAACAAATACCATAGACTGGGTGCCTTAAATAACAGAAATTTATTTTCTCACAGTTCTGGAGGCTAAAAATCCAAGATCGAGATGATGGCCGGTTTGGCTTCTTCTGAAGCCTCTTCCTTGGCTTACAGATGGCTGCTTTGTCACTGTATCTGCTTATAATAGCACCAGAGTGGATTAGGACCCACCCTAGTGGCCTCATTTTAACCAAATCATCTCTTTAAAGGCCTAATCTCTAAATGCAGTCACATTCGGAGGTACCGGGGGTTAGGGCCTCAACACGTGAACTTTGAGGGAGGACACAGTTTAGCCATAACAACTCCTCTAACTCAAGGATGAGTCAATGTTCTGTCCACCAGCCTAGGTTCTGGAAAGGCATGTCTTAGCTGTCTAGATATTCTCAATTATCTGCTTAAAAGACAGACTTATCGACAGACAATCCATACATCTAGTTTGACTTATTTTTACAAGACCCACTCGATAACCTTTGTCCTGTCCCTGGAGGAGCTACTGAGAAGGAGCTAATTTTACCAAAGTTTGACTATTTGAACCTCTTCCTAAGAAGAGGCTGTGAGTTTCTGACTTATATAAGCTGCTTGCCCCTCCACTGGTTTTACCAGGGAAACCCAACTTATGTGACTTTTCCAAAGATGTTAAGCAATATGGCTTCTTATTTAGGGTCAGTTTTCCGGAAGCGGCTTTAGTATAGGCATCTTGAAAAATGTCAACTACTTTATTGTAGCTCCCAGCAAGTAATCTCCAACACAATTATCAGGAATTATGCTCTTGCCCTACTCATCTTCCAGAGGGGACAAAAAAAAAAAAAAAAAAAAAAAAACATTGAGAAGAGGTAATCACACCCCACTTTAAAAGACAAGTGAAAACAAGGGTGTAAATAGGATGACAATAATTTTCAAATCGAAACCTGAGACACAAAGAATGCCGAAGAACAATGAAACAATTTATTTGAAATAAAAGCAAGCCTGGGGGGAAAAGTCCACACACCGTAGTTGCCTGTTCGGGTGGTAAAGTCCAGTGGTTGAGAGGACAGTCCCACTACCCTCCCGTGTGTGAACCGAAGCCTCGGCTTCCTTCCCTGTTTAATGGGAATAGCCAGAAAGCCTGTCTCACAGGGTGGTTGAAGACTGAATGTGAAAAGCAAGTTCCTGCTATATAATATGCATAAACTATTATTTTCATAGTCTGTATCATTACTCATGGGAGATTTTTGCCCTCCATTTCTAAAGAATTTGTTGCTATTATTCATTCACTCATTCATTCTCCCCCAAATTAGTTATACCTCGCCATAGTAACCGATGGTCCTTTTTCTACATCAACCAGTAGAAACAAGAGCAAAGAAATAACTGCTTTGTTTACATTTTATCCTTAGAGCATAGCCAAATGTCTAGCACATATTATGCAATCAACAAATATTTGTTGAATAACTGATTGATTAAACAAATGAACAAATAAATTGTTCCTAAAATATTTAAAATAAGTTGTTAATTTCATGTCTAGCTTTAACATTTTCCTTTTTTCTGTATCTTGTTTTCAATTAATAATCTATTTTCCCTGATGTTTCATGCTGTTGAAAATTTGGATATGACACAGAAAACTGCACAGGAGAAAATGAAAAAACCCATTTACCCTAAGGCCCAGAAGCAACCTCTGTTAATGCCTTGGTATCTTTCCAGAGCTTTTTTCAAGGCATATGCAGTACATTCTCCGTGCCCACCACCATATTATAAATCTATAACTATTTGTCTGTATTTTAATATAGCTTTGGAAATTGGCAGTGCTTTGAGAGCACTCATGTATAAAGTCCCTAATACCTGGTAGGAATGAATGAGTCTGTCAGAGCATTTTCATCATTGAATGAAAAAATTTAGACAGCCTGAAAACCCAGAGTCATCAGGAGCAAATGGAAAACATGTTTTTGAGAGGGAGGAAATGAAGCAAAACTTTACCCATTTTCCAATTTGGCCACAGCTGGCCTTGATAATGAACACCATGTCAGTACGAGCTAATGCACGATTGTAAAGATAATGGTCCCATCTTGCTGAAGAAATAGAGCAAACTCCCACAGTATTATCTGAATTTACACACAAGAAGGACAAAGGTTTTCTCTCTTAAGTTGTTTTAAGATTGTCGCAGCTTCCAGTTTTAAAGTTAATGTTGACCTGTTTCTACAAAAAGTATGAGTCAGGTAACAAAAGGAAAGAGAGAGACGTGGGGATGGGGACGGTTATGTCTGAGAAGATTTACTACCCTGCTCCTGGGTTCTCTGAGAGCAGGAAAATGCTAGCAATAGAAACAGCCTTGAGAGCTTCTTATTGGCATTCTCTTCTATTAATTTGGCCTTTTTGAAATTATTAGGCAACTTAAATTGTGTAGCTATTTAACAATTTTCTAATTCTCTTTGATTTCTGGGTCCTATAACACATAACTAAAGAAAATGAACAATCAAAGAATATTAATAAATTTTTCTTCACACCTCAGCAAGGGTATTCAAATGTTAAAGATTTACACATCTGAGAAACAGTTTAGTAATAATTAAGTTGCAATTAGAAAACTGAATGCCACAGAAACAGACTTATTGGTCTCTCCAGGGAGTTTTTCAAGGTGATATATTTTCAGTGGAATGAATCATACATGTTTTTACAGTTACCGGTCAAGTGAAGGTTGCTCTGGGTAAGAGAAATGTTGCTTTGCATTCTACCAGACTGATTGGTGAGAATGTCCCTGAATTCAGATTAGAGAAATGTTTATTGCTGGTGCCTACAACGCTGATATATGACTTTGTTTTGTAGCTAAACTCAGGTCACCTTTCATGCTGTTGGGAACTTTCTTTTCAACACAAGGGATAACAGAACAGAATGATTTTATTGATACTAAATAGAAGCTGTTACTATCTTTTGCATGGTCACTTTTTGATCTGAGTTTTTATGAGAAATGTCAACAAAACTGTATATGCATTTAAATGAAAACACAAGGTTATGACCATAATGTAGAAAAAAGAACAACAAAATGGTAACCCAAAAGCATGTGTCAGCCCCATATCTGACTTGACTTCTGTGACTATGGAGACGACCACATCTAAAATGGAAATAATGACAAACATTTATTCTAACTTCCCCATGAGGACCCACAGGGAGTACTGATGGGCAATAATTTGCCTTCTTTTTCATATAGACTTTTTTAAGCATTATGCTAAGTACATTATATTTTATATATATTCCTTCCAACTATTGTGCAACCTGTGTGTTTTCTCTCTCTCTCTCTGTGTATCTCTTTCTCTCTCTCCTATATAAGGAGAAATTAAAAATCCAGAGACCAAAAGTAATTCATCTAAGGTGTAAGTGAATGCACTAAGATCATAAGTCTGAGCAAAAGAGGTTATTCAAGAGGATTTGTATGGCATTTAGCTTTGGATTAGTACAACTTTCGTGTGGTTATTTTACCTGAAAATCCAGATGAAAAAGTAGAGGCTTACTTTTTCACATATTAAATCATTTTTCCTGGGAAATGTTAAAAGTGGAATCATTGCTAAAAGTAAGAATAACAATTCCTTGTATTCGTTTAAATGCCAGTTTGTATAGTATTTTCTCATATATAATCTATGCTGGAACACTTTCTGCTTTTTTACTTTTAGCTCCTAGAAAACATGAATTAGTTGTTTTTTTGTAAGCCCCCTAAAGCAAATTGAAATATTAAAGAGAAATCTACAGAAATGAACTTCTACCACACCACCTTAGCCAGGTGGCCAAAGTTCACATCACCAATAAAGGGACGAATCACCATCATGTGCCTCCTAGAATGATGCACTCAGGAGAATGTGACATTTGAGTGATATTCCTGCCAAAAAGGCATAACCTGAATCTAATGATGAGACAAGATCAGACAACCCCAAACTGAGCGACAGTCTGCAAAATAACTGGTTTGTACTCTTCAAAAATGTCCAAGTCATGAGGCAGAAAGACTGAGGAACTCTTCAAGATTAATGGAGACCAAAAAGGCATGACAACTGAATGCAATGCATGATCCAAGTTTTCATTTGCTTGTAAACTGCATTGTTGGAATAACTGGACAGATCTGAATGAGGTCTGTTTAGAAGATAAAACAAGCATATCAATGTTAGTGTCCTGGTTCTGATTATTGTTGAGTGGTTATATAAAAGAATGTACTAAAGTATTTAAAGGTAAAAGATATCATGCCTGCAACTTATTCTGAAACAATTCAGAATATGTACTGAGAGAGAAAAAAAATCAAGCAAATGCAGTAAAATGTTAAGATTTGGGGAATCTGGATGAAGAGCATTTGGGAATTCTTGGTAATAATCATAACTTCTCTGTAAGACTAAAATTGTGTCAAAATGAAAACAGGAACTGTATTAGTCCATTTCTGTTGCTTGTAAAAGAATACCTGAAACTGGGTAATTTATAAGGAACAGAGGTTTATTTGGCTCATGATTCTGGGACAGCTGCATCTGGCACAGGCCTCAGGATGCTTCTGTTCATGGTGGAAAACAGCCCACCCACAGGTGCAAGCAGATCATATGGCGAGAGGAAGCAGGACAGAGAGAGAGAAGGGAAGTGCTAGCATCCTTTAAACAGCCAGCTCTCATGGGAACTAATAGAGCGAGAACTCACTTACTACCCCTACACCCAGAGCATTAATGTATTCATGAGAGCCATGACCTAAACAGC
Source organism: Cynocephalus volans (assembly GCF_027409185.1). Classification (NCBI taxonomy): domain Eukaryota; kingdom Metazoa; phylum Chordata; class Mammalia; order Dermoptera; family Cynocephalidae; genus Cynocephalus; species Cynocephalus volans. The sequence goes on along the minus strand of NC_084460.1, from coordinate 97,265,388 downwards.
TCCCAGTACTGCCACACTGGGGATCAGATTTCAGCATGAGCTTTGTGGGGGACAACATATCCAAACTCTATCAGGAACCTAAATGAATTAATCTTTGAAAGCTTTCCTGTCTTTTGCCTTGTACTGTTCTAGACTCAGACATGAAATTGGCTATTTTTCCAAGAAACCCTGGGGTTTTTTTGTGAAAAGATGGTATTGTAAACCTCAATGTATGTGCTAAGCATACATAGTAAGTGTGTCCCATCTGTAATGCCATCATTAGTGAACAATTTTAGTGGATAGTACCAGAAAAGATATTTTTTCTCTTAAAGGCATGAGTTTATATTGATATTTGTAATTCAGTTATAACACTATTGTGCTCTTAAATAAATTATTTTCTATAGTTGTGCCTCCGTTTCTCTCATATTGAAAAATCTTCATTTTTAACAAAATAAACATTATATAGTCCTAGTCTACTTGGTATCCTCAAGTGATGATTGTTCTTTTAAACAACCTTAATCTTAGACCTTTGAGCAAGGAGTCAGAGAACTCTCCAGGAGAAATCAGTCTCTGTGTGATTAGGCTTCCCTCTCCCTTCCCCAGAGACCTGCTTTTTCTTCTCACGGCAGAGTAGGGCCACTGCTTGCCAATACTGATAATGCATATCATTGTGCGGGTTAAAAATGGAAACTTTTTTCTCAAGATGCTTTGCTTCCCTCTGTTGGAAAATTGATGGAGTAAATACACTGATCTACAATGTCTACAACATGAGTGGCGCCCCCTAGGGCTGTGCAGTTGACAACGTGCACATAAGATGGCTCTGGGGCATGGTTTTCTTGTAACCAGGGAAGCTTGCTTGTGACACAGGAAGAGTTTAGATAGAGACATCTAAGATACAGGGAGTCTGTGGACACTTCTGGTAGAGGAGGGGGGAATGGAGTGGAGTGTTCATCAGGGACCAGTGGATGCAAGAAGAAGCATGGAAGAGGCAGACTACGAGGGAAAAATAATGAGTTCAGTTTGGACATGTGGAGACGTCTGCAAGGTGTCCATCCAAGAGGACTCCTCGGCAGTTAGAGATCTCAGTCTGGAACTCAAGAGGGAGGCCTGGGCTGGAGAAGTCTATTTGGGAGGATGTGTAGAGTGGGAAGGAAAGAGGTGTAAGGATGAGACCGTTAGGGACGACACTGGCCATTAAGAGAAGGGCAGAGAAAGAGGAGAAACACGGGATAGACAGAGAAAAAGGAGATCTCAGAGTCATGGCTGGATTGGAAGATGGGGTGGGAATTACATCTATTCCAATGCTTCTTGGTTGCAGCTCCCACACCAGTTCCCAGTGAAGGGGGATAAAAAGAAAGTGTTGGGAAAAGCAGTCCTGTGCATACAGACTTTCAAACCCTGCTCAGCCACCTAGCATGGGCTTTGGGTCTGGAAGTCTTTCTTACCAAGAGATAGAGAGCCCACAGAGCCTGTGCTGGGCTTATCACCTTGTGTGGTTGTACCTTTCCCTGTTTCAGACTCAGTGTGTACTCACTCCTTTCTTCTGCTTTAGCACATTCATCGATGACCCTCAGCCAGCCCCCAGCTTTCTGTATTTCAGACACCACAAGGGAGGGGTTGGGGTCCTTCTACTGCAGCACAAAGTGGGGTGCATGTAGCCACATTGCTTGCACCTGCTACAGAGGGGATCTGCTAGTCATAGGGCCTGGCACACTGCGAGGGGCTGGCTCTGTGTACTCTCTCTTTCCTCTTGCTGTAAGTAAACACTGTACCAGTTGAGCCTGGTGTGCATTTTTTCTGTTCTCGGCAACCTCAAATCATGCACTGACTTCCTTCCCTGGGTGGCACTTATCTGCCTTTTAACATTGGCCACACTCATGCTATATTCTATCCTGTGGCACAGCCTGACCACCCAGTGAAGGGTGAAACAGATTTGGTGCAGTGAGCAGGGCCGCTGAGAAATCACTTTGCCATGTCACAGTGGAAGTGAGCCCCCATCCTAGGAAGGTGCTTATTCCCCTGGTAGGGTGGGGGTGGCTGGTGAGGCTCCCAGTAAGGTTTTAGGCACACTTTGGCCTGCCAACAGAGGTAAATGTCATACTGAGAATACCCATGCGAACCTTGATAAATTAACTAGGTGAGTGTGGGAAAGAACTAAGGAGGTGGGCAAGCTTGATGCCAGACAGTCCTGTGGTTACTGACCCACTGCCCTTGCGCCACCAACCTGGGGCCCAACACACGCATCACCGGTTGCACCCAGTCTTTACCCAGCAGTGTACTAATGATAGCATTGTCAATTCTGACCAAATAAAAATGAGCAATTTCTCCGAGGCTGAGCTGCATAAGATGAAAAAGCAATATAACCAAAAGCCCAGAGAACCCATACTCACTTGAACTGTCCACCGGCTGGATGAGGGAGCAGCTCAGAATCTCTTCTGTAAGGAGTAGAGAAGCCTGGGCCAGATGAAAGAGGATCCATTGTTATAGTGGATCTTTGCCCACACTGAACAGGCCAACTCCCCAGGATTGGACAGATTGCAAATCTGGTGACAAAACAACCTACCCAAAACCTAGTGATCTTCCTAAACTGCAGACAACCAAGAAAGACTTTTCAGGAGCTATTGACTTGGTTAAAGTCTTGGGAGCTCCCTATGGCTCTGTGCCAAACAGGCAGGGGATTTAGATGACGTTCTGCTGTCCTAACAGCAAGTACAGGACTTAATAAAATGGAGGCTTCCCAACAGGCTGATCCCTTAACCTTCCTGGTCTCCCCAGGAATGACTGTGGGGGAGACCATTAAAAAACTGTGCCACAATGTGTGGCTCTGCCAAAAACATAGCCACAGTGGTGACCACTTTCTCATCACATAACAAGCAAGTCCCCAAACCACCATTGGGAGGGGTACAAAAGATAAAAAGAGCCACTGAAAATGAAGGTCCCAGGCTGGATCCTGGGCCACAAGGAGGGCCATGTGGCTATGGCTGCTTGAGCAGAGGGTCACCAAGGACAAGACAGATGGGATCCCTACTGAGCAACTGAGGGACCAATACACGCTGAGGAAGGATTCAGAGATCCTAACGTCACATGCTTGGTTTGAGCAATTGCACAGCAGGAGTTATGCTCCTTTGACTGGGATGATGCTGAATTGGTCTCTGGGCTACATGTCCCCACCAACACCCCAGGGGGACATAAAGGCAGGAATATGGGCCACTGCCACAGAGGAGCCACCAGGCTAGGAACCACCTCCACCACTGTATCCTGACCTAATCCCTTTGAAGAAGACAGACTAGGAATGGGGCCAAGATTTTGGGTCCTCACTGGGAACTGACGGCCTATGCCACAGTATGGGTGGAAGAGTGTGATAGCCAAGCTTTTATGGATCACTTGGACACCAGGGCTCAGGTCACTGTCATTCCTGGTCCCCACTGTGGGCAAGAATAACAGGTGATCCTGGAAGGTTCAGAACTAACACTGTCATGTATGGAAGGAAAGTCACCATGCACTTAACTGCAGGCCCCTCTGGCACCTTAATAGGCATAAATATCTTGGCTTCTTGTACACAGGGCACCCATTGCCAATTCCAGAGCTATGTCCACCAAGTGGTTTCATCTGGATGATCATCGCGGGATGTGTGACCTCTCAAGAACCACCCAGACTGCCTGTGCCACAGAAGGTAGTCCGAATCAAACAATACCACATCTCACATGGAGAAAAGGAAATAACTGTTTTGATTTAAGAGTTAATGGAGGCTAGGGTCTTGTGGCCCACCATACCCCAACACCTGGTCTGGCCCCTAGGGAGGGTGCCCTGGCCATGGCAATCTGCAGTGAACTACTGCCAACTCAGCTGTCTAATCACACCACTTATCATGATATCATGACAAGATACCAAACGTGATATCAGTCACAGAGAGCTCGGACAGACACCATAGCACTTGGCACACCATTGTTGACCTGGCCAATGCTTTCCTCTTCATTCCCTTGAGGGAAATTGGCCAAGACCAATTCGCCTTCCTGTGGCTGGGGACGCAGTGCATCTTTACTGTCTCCCCTGCCTGCTCTCCCCCCACTGGGATATCTCAACTCTCCTGCTCTCTGTTATCAGTAGATGGGGTAGGACCTGCAGAAGACTGAACTCATAGCCAGCATTATTTGCATGCATTACATTCATAGCATTGTTCTTAGGTGAAAACACGATTCAAGGAGCCCTGGACAATGTGGTCTGGTAGTAACCTCAACTGGCTGGGTCATTAACTGTGATAAGATCCAGGAACCAGCCCAACAATTTACCTTTGTAGGCTAGAATTAGGCCAGAGCTCAGTGGGACATTCCAACCAAGATTAAGGAGAAACTCCTGACAATAACACCTGAAGAAGAAAAGATGCTGGGAGCCGGGTACATTGCCCAAAGGAACTCCATCTTGAATGAATAACTGACATTTTTTTTTTTTTTTTCATTTTTCAAAGAAAAGACTGTTCCCAGAACTCTGACAAGAATCTTCATGGTTAGACCATCTGGCAAGTCCCCAGACCAGAATAAACTAAACTTTATTGGTCAATCAATCAGTTCAAGCCACACACTAACTGAAATGTTCCTATCCTTGTGGCTATCACCATTAAAGCCCTGTTTAACTTAAGCTGCCAGGCAAACATCATCCGATTTCTGCTGGGTAATGTCTTTTCTAATTTGCAAATCTGTTAAAGCTTGTATCCACCAAATTATTTCCAGAGAGAGCTTTTTTCTTTCGACAGACCTCCAACCTCTAAGAAGGAAGCACAATGCCTGGTGAAGCTATGTGGATACTAGAGACAACACATTCCATACATGGCATTTTGCTTGCTCCCTGGTAAAACCACATGCAAAAGCTCCACTTTCGAGTGAGGACCCAGACAAAGGCATGCACTGGAAAAAGTACAATGCGCAGTCAATCGGACCCTGCCCCTGGGAGCCCTCAAGCCGCTCAGTCCTTTTGAACTGCAGGTCTCAACAACATTGACCCATGCTGGTTGGGGCTCATGACAGAAACACACTGCTACTGGCATCACAAGGCCAATCAGATTCTGTACCAGGGAATTCCCAGAGGCAGCAACCAAGTGTCCTCCCTTAAGCAACAGTTCTTGGCCTGTTACTGGACTAATAGAGATGGAATACGTCATCCGTGAGTCATCAGTGCTGCTAATACTTAATGTGTCTATTTTAAACTGGATGCATACAAACCCAATTAACAAGATGGAACAGGCATAACATAGTTCCCCCATTAAATGGAAATGGTATATACAGGACCTTACCTACCCTAGGCTCCAGGAGGACACATGCCTTCACGAGGTGGTAGGCCACACACCAGAGGGCCCGTTGCTGACCATTGCTGATTCACTGATTACCCCAGTTGCAAATTGGGGCCCCACCTGGAGGAAGTTCCCCTAAAAGGCACAGTCTGGTTTACCAGAGGACCAACCAAAATAAAGCCTGATAAGGTCCACTGAATGACAGCTGTCATCTGTCTCAAGATGGTCACATTGTCACCCATCATAGATGAGACATAAACCCAATGGATAAAACTGGCAGCAGTGTGGTTAGCTGTACAGGCTACCACCAAATCCTCCCCATGCTATATTTTCACACACTCTTGGGCCATGATTAATGGCCCAGCTATGTGATCAGGGAAATGGCAAACAAAAAACCAAATCAGACAAAGACACTCTGATGTGCGGACAGGATTTATAGGAAAAACTAGTTCAGTGGAATGGCAAAATATTTGTCATTCATGTGGATAAGACATAATAAAGGCCCCTACCAAACTCAAAAATAACTAAAACAAGAAGGCCAAGGTGGGTCACACCAAACTGGTAGCCACTATAGCTTGCGGTTCACCAGTGACCAAGGCATGAAACTGCAGCCCACAGGCAAGACTGGACACAGAGCTATAGGCTTCCATTTGAGAAAACAAAAGCTGAAGATGCAGTGGTCATCTATGCTTCCTGCCAAAAAGTCCAGTGAGCCTAAAAGGGGGAGCTGGGACATATCTAACCTGGACTAGCTCCTGTGTGAGTTTGACAAATGGGCCACATTAGGCCAATTCTTTCAGCTGGGAATTAAAATGATGTCTGTGTGAGGAGGGTGTTAAGTTGTAATGCCCTTTAAATTGAGAAGGTACTTTGAGACCAAAGAAGGAAGTAGGCAGGTCCATTTGGTAATCAGGGATATTTATTAATTGAGGTGACTTACAGACAAGGAAGCTGGCTGCAGTGAAGAATCAGAGTCAGCAGCTGAGAGCTCTCTCTCTGCAGTTTAGACAATGTTTATATAGCAAAGCCCCTGTTACTAAAAATAACTTCAAGGAAATGTGTTAAGAAAAATAAGGTAATAACATCATTCAACAGGTGTCTTGGAATCCATGAGTTGGGGGTGGGGGGGGTGTCTCATGATTTTAGTGCTTAGACCACTGAGGCCACCTGCTGTAATAAATAACTCTTTCCCTCAAACCTATGTTCCCTTTGTACTTGCCCTAAGGATAAGATGTAACTGGCCAGTGAAACTAAAGAATGAAGTTAAGTAGAAGTCAACGTGGCAAGCAAGGTACAAAATGGCACTGATTCTGTTCACCTTCTAACAGTGTCTCACATGGCAGATATCTGCTCTGGATTTAGACTGGTGATTTGCCACATGGACTTGGGAACCACAATTTTGGCCATCGTGAAACATCTGTGCATGTATTGGGATACCCCTATGACATGCAAACTGACCAGGGAACAGCCATCATAGCAAAGGCTTCTCAACAATAGATAGCTTCTCATGGCATCTGGTGGAGAGGACGTGCCCCGCATCACCCTCAAGTCACTGGATTTACAGAGTATTCAAATGGGAGGCTAACGCAACAGGTGTGATGAAGGTCATCAGGGCACCCTCGATGGCTGGACAATGAGACTGACCAAAGTTATCTGAACCTTCAGTACAAACATACAACAGAAAGAAACCATGACACTAAGTCACTTGCTTGAAAATAATAAAAATGGAAAAGAAAAAGCCTGGGCCCCATTCGCATGTGAGTTCTTTTGCCCAGGCTCCATATCCTCAACCATGCTTTTTCTTTCTTCTATTGGAATGAAAACCTGAAGGGTGGTGGGTGGTTCACCAGGCCACCCTACATAATGACCAGGTCATTACCAATTTGAAATTCATGTTATTCAAAGGAACCTCTCTGCTGCTCAATTCACCAGCCAAAGCTGTCCCTGACTGCAGGGCAGCTGAGGGTGAGGGATATAGTAAAGCTGAAATTGACTGAAATTAACTGCAATTTACCACCCAAGCCTTCCTCTGGAAGTTGCAAGCCTTCAATAGACTTCAGAGGTCCAAAATAGTTATGTCAGGTTCTGCTATTGCAACTGTTGTCTTGGTGGGAAGCTAGATTCCTGGTGCTTCCTGCTCCACCATTTCCCAGAATCCTCTCCCACACGTTTAGATTATTGCATATAAATGAAGATTACATTATAACTGCTTACTCTATTTATCCGAAAAACTTTTTAAGAACTCATTGAAGTATGGAAATACTATATAACAATCTACTTCCTTCTTGAGTTACTTCTCATAGTGAAACTACAGAGAAACGAAAGTGGCACCTTAAGAGAAAATATAAAAAGAAACTTAGCTTCTGTTTGTTCCTGGAATAGAATTTGAATTAAATTTAAGGAAGCTTGCTTCCTCTTGCAAATCAACTGCATAAACACAAATCGGAAGGAACAAAAAAGGCAGCTACATAATTTTGGTTGACGAGGAATTTAACTGTGGAGAGCACAGTCATGTCATTAATTTTACTTTATAATAAAATGATACCTTTTGTTCTTCAGTGGGGTAAGAATTTTTAAAGTTACACTCAAAGGCATATATATCTCATTAATTAAAACTCTCTCAGGTGTTATAAGATTGATACTATGAATGGGTTTCACATCCCACAGGAGCAAATCTTTAATGTATCAATTCTAATATGGAATGTGAAACCATAAAATACCATTGGCATATTGACTTCCTTTCAAAAGCCTCCTTGTTAGTTACCGTATGAAATAGATTTTCCCAGAATCCTTGAGAGACTTAAATTAACCTGAAAATTTTCCCTCAGTATACAACAGTGGCTAGATTTTTCTGCCTGTGCAACACTTCATCTGAATGAAACAGGTGAAGTCTTAGTAGACAAGTCAGATTACCAGGGGTTTAAAATGTTCATGACCATCTCTGACCGCCATACCTGAAACCCACTCTGGCTGTGTATAGTGGATTACTACATTCCTTTCTATTTCAGCCTCATCCCAAGCAAAAAGAAAAAAATTTGATGCATTAGCTATTTTCAATATGCATGAAAATTGCACAGAATTATACATTTGATAAACGTGTAATGACATGTATCCACCATCGTAGTATCACACAGAATAGTTTCACTGCCCTAACTATCCTCCATGCTCTGCCTATTTATCCCTCCTTTCCCCCTAACTCCTGGCAACCACTGTTCTTTTTACTGTCTCCATAGTTTTGCCTTTTCCAGAATGTCATATAGTTGTAGTATTACAGTTCGTAGCCTTTTCAGGTTGGCTTCTTCCAATTGGTAATATGCACTTAAATTTCCTCCATTCTTTTCGTGGCTTGATAGTTTATTTCTCTTTAGCACTGAATAATATTCCATTGTCTGGATGTGCCACAGTTCATTTATCCATTCACCTACTGAAAGACCTCTTGATCATTTCCAAATTCTGACAATTATGAAAAAAGCTCCTATAAACAACCATGTGCAGGTTTTTGTGTAGACATGTTTTCAACTCCTTTGGTAAATACCAAGGACATGTTTGCTGAGTCACTTGCTAAGAGCATGTTTAGTGTTTTAAGAAACTGCCAAACTGTCTCTCTTAGTCTGTTTGTGCTGCTATAACAAAATACCATAAACTGGGTAGCTTACAAACAACAGAAATTTATTTCTAAAGTCTTGGAGGTTGGGAGGTCTGAGATCAAGGCAACAGCAGATTAGGTATCTGGTGAGAGCCTGATCTCTGGCTGATAGATGGTGTCTTCTAGCTGTGTCCTCACGTGGCAAAACGGTCTAGCTAGCACTCTGGGGTCTCTTCTACAAGGGCACTAATCCCAATCATGAGGGCTCTGCTCTCATGACCTAATCACTCCAAAAGATTCCATCCCCTAATACCACCACTATGGGGGTTAGGATTTCAACATACAAATTTGGGGGGGGGACATAAGCTTTTGGTCCATTGTACTGTGTCTTCCAAAGTTGCTGTACCATTCTGCATTCCCATCAACAGTGAACAAAAGTTCCTGTTGCTCCATGTCCTTGTCAGCATTTGGTGTCATCAAGTGTTTCGGATTTGGGTTATTCTAATAGGTGTGTAGTGGCATCTCATTGTTGTTTTAATTTGCAATTCCCTAATGACATATGATATCGAACAGCTTTTCATATGCTTATTTGATGTCTGTGTATCTTCTTTGGTGAGGTGTTTATTCAAGCATTTTGCCGATTTTAACAACTCATTTGTTTTCTCATTTTTGAGTTTTAAGAGTTCTTTGTAAAGTTTTGATAACAGGCCTTTATTAGCTATGTCCTTTGCAAATATTTTCTCCTTGCTTAGTTTTTTTTAATAAAATCAGACCACATCTTTGTTCCAAAGCTTCATTTTGGAGGACTTGGTGGGAAAACATCAGAATATTAGGGTATGTTGGCTATTTCTTGCAAACTTCAGCAAAGTCCCACAAATGACAAGCTTCTATCAAATGTGGCCATACTGAAAGGCAGGGGGAAGGAAAATACAGCTTTTCCAAGGAAGATACATCTTGCCTATGACCAGAAATCCAGTACGGTTGAATGACAGATGGGCTTGAACTTTACAGAGTTAAAAGCTTGGATTCTCTGCGTCAAGTTAGAGTGAGAGAGAAAGCAAGTAAGAGTAAATGTTCCTGGATATATGATTGAGATCTGGAGTTTGATTTTCAGTCCCCAACATATCCTTTTGACAATTACCCCCATTATAAAAACCATTCCATGAAGTATAACGTGGGGTGAGGGGAAGGAGATTTGTTTTTCTCCAACCCAGGCTACAGTTTTGCACTGCCTAGTGGCCCACTACCACGTTGAATGCTGAGAACTTACATAATAGGTGAAGCTCTAGAACCTGTTGGTGCATGACAGAATCCCTCAGATTTATCTCTTGAGTCAAGAACCTTAACTAGTCAAGATCTGTGGAGTTAACAGATATAAATCAACAGAGGTGAATAAACTTTAAAGGAGATGTATTTACAGGGAAACCCCAAGCCTGTTACTGAAGAAATCAAAAGCCTGCAAAAATATAACCCCTGATGCAATCCTCAGGCCTCAAAACCTACACCAATTGGAAACAGACTAACATAGTACATCCCCCAGAAGGTGAGGTCTCACCAATACCCACCTCAGCCAAAGCCAGAGCAACGATCAGAGGACAGAACTGGGGAGAGCCGAGATGATTGATTCAGAAACTCACCCCACTATCATGGCAGAAAGTATTTGCTATTTCTATCTAGCAGGGTTTACTGATGCAATAAACCAGTGACCTTTGTTTTTTGATTCTCCATTTTCCCATTTCCAAAAAATATTTCTATTGTGATTATGCTGTTTTCCCCCCATTATTTTATACTGGGGGTGTAGAGGATGGATAAATGTATCATTTAGTCCAGGATGCCGTAACATAAAGACCCAGAAGAAATATGCATCTCCCAGAGATCCTGGAGCTTGTATATAGGAACTGGGTTCAACTCTGAGTTGTCTCCCTTTCTAGAAGAGAAACTGTGTATCTTTTGTTGTATATGAATTGGAGAATTTTATTAGTGGGGAAGATTATGACAATTGTTTATGTCAGGGAAAGGATATATGTGAAAATTGGGCAGCTGAGAGATGTAATTGGTAGATATCTATAGTCTGGGTCTGTCCAGTATCCATTCTTCTTTTTGGTATTCACACCTTGATTTATCTTTGGGGAACTACGTGTCCCCATTTCATCAGTGAAATTTCAGTGGGACCAATTCTATCCCCAGGCAGAGGCAAGTGGATAGCATCATTGGATTAAAAAGAGAAGGTAACCCAAATTGGTCCGATGAGAAAAAGTCAGCCCTCGAAGACTGGTTGGAGTCAGAAAAGAACAGTTCTTTCCCATGCCTTGCTAACATGCTAGACTATAATCCTAAGCCATCTATTGTCAATCTTACCTCCATTTGGGAAGAGCCTGCTGAGAATGAAGCCAACACAGAAAAATGAAGAGTTGAGACATAGAGACATTTCTGACTTTATCTCTTGATCATCTGTACCTGAAGACCCTCCCTGGACTTTTGTATTATACAAACCAATACATTCTTTCTTCTGCCTAAGTAGTTTTGCACTGGGTATCTGTTCTGGCCAATATAGTCGGAGAACTGGGGTTATATACCTTTGTTGAGCGAGCAAGCAAGCTTTTCTATTGGCTCTGTCTGTATCCAGGCAGAGTCACCCAAATTGGGGTCTTCATCAGGTGGTTAAAAGTGGGTAAGGGGCTTTGGGTAGGGGGCTTCACTAGGTGGGCAAAACTGGGTCATGGAGACAGGAGATGTCCACAACTCAAGCTAGAGAGCAACCTAGCCTCTCACCCACACAGGAAGAGCTGACAAGTTGGCAAACCGCGGAGCCCCAGACCTCAGAAATGCACTTAGCTATTAACCCTTTTCATAAACTTTAGATATTCCTTACAAGCAAGCATATTTTAGCTGTAAAACTAAAACAAGGATTAATATAAGTGGAGGACAAGGAATTTGTCTAATTTCTCTTGTATGCATGCTTCACTTGGCAGGTGTTTACAACTGGTGTCCACATCAATGGGTCAGTGCCTGTGCTCTGCCAGATATTAAATATTTTGAACATCATGTCGTATTGGGAGGGGAACACTGGTCTAAGTTGTCCTCTGAGTATATTTTTTTTGTTTATGAACAACCATCTTACTTAATATAACTGACTCCCAGATGGCTTCAAGTATACTTATAAATCTAAGCTTTAATTAAATAATGGAGGAGTATGGAATTTTACCTAATGTTTAAAAACAGAATAAAGTTGTTTTTTTAAAAAAAGAGCACTAGTCCTAATGTTCTGAATATAAAATAAGACAGTTGTGATCCTTCTAGCTCTGAACTTCTATGATCTCATTTAGAATAAATAGAAACAAAAGTGAAAACGCTAGATTAAAAAAGATCAAGGATACTTTAAATGTGGCTAATTCTGGGAAATCAGGCACACCCTAGAAATTTGGTAGGGAAGTTGGAGTGAATAAACACATGCTCACACGAACACACAGACACACATGCAATGAAGAAAAGCATCTCACGACAGCATCTTGTTTTATTTAAGTATGAGGAAGGTATGAATAAATTCAGCATGAGACTGTTACTGGTATTTTTTTTCTTCTGGGATATGCCTTTAGTATGCTGATCCTTCTCAGACTAAATAGAATAGTTAAGGCAGATTTTGCCAGCTAATCTAGGCATGCCCAGGCTTATGTCTTTCTATATCTGCTTACTCCAGTAAAAATACGTTCTAGAAGTTCAGTGTTGTCAATACACATCCAGCTGTATTTTTTTTTCTTTTTTTCTTCCTAATTCTCTCTTCAGAAACAGAAGAATATTAAAGAAAGTAGAGATAAGGAGAGTAGAGAAAGGAAGAAGAAAGGCAAAGAACAAGAAAAGGACTTAGTTCTGAGCATAAGAAAAATACTTCTTGGTGTGTATGCTAGAAGATAAAAAACATTGCAAAGAATGTAGTTGAATCATTTTCTAAAGAAAAAACATAAAAAATTATTCTACTTTTCTTCTTTACAAATTATACACACACACACAAGGGTACTTGAAAAAGTTCATGGAAAAATAGAATTAAAGGATAATATGAATCTTTCTATGAACTTTTTGAAGTACCCTCGTGTGTGTGTGTGTGTGTGTGTGTGTGTGTGTGTGTGTGTGGTGATAAATTCCCTTAATTTTTGCTTGTCCGAGAAAGACTTTATTTCTCCTTCATTGCTGAATGACAGCTTTGCTGAGTATTAAGATTCTTGATCGGAACTTTTTTTCCTTCAGTACTTTGAATGTATCATCTCAGTCTCTCCTGGCCTTTAGACTTTCTGCTGAGAAGTCTGCTGTTAGTCTAGTGGGGATTACTTTATAAGTGACCTCATGTTTTTCCTCTTGCTGTTTTTAGAATTCTCTCTTTTTCTTTAACTTTGGACAGTTTGATTACAATGTGTCTCGGAGAAAACTTATTTGGGTTGCTTCTATTTGGGGACCTTTGACCTTCCTGGATTTGGAAGTTTGCATCTTTCCCTAGACTAGGGAAGTTTTCAGCTATTATTTCTTTAAAAAGGTTTTCAATATCTTTTTTGTTTTCTTCTTGTAGAATGCCTAAAATGTGATTGTTTGTTTGCTTAATAGTATCCCATAGATCTTGTTCATTTTTTATTCTTTTTTGTCTTCCTGTGTTATTTCAAAACTGCTAACTTCAAGATCAGAAATTATTTCTTCTGTTTGATCTAGTCTGTTGTTGACACTCTCTAATGTATTTTTTATTTCATTCAATAAATTCTTCAATTCCAAGATTTCTGCTTGATTTTTTAAAATGACATCTATCTCTTTGTTGAATTTCTCATTCAGATCATGAATTGCTTTTCTGATTTTGTTGAACTGTTTGTCTGTATTCTCTTTTATCATGGTGAGTTTCCTTATAGTTATTAATTTGAATTCCTTTTCTAGCAAGTTGGCAATTTCTGAATCTTTGGAATCAGTTACTAGAACATTATTTTGTCTTTTTGGTGGTGTCACGTTACCTTGCTTTTTCATGTTTCTTGTTTCTCTGCATTGATATCTGTTTGTCTGGTGGAATAGTCACCTTTTTGAGTTTTGTAGAGTGGCTTGCATGGGAAAAGACTTCAACCTGCAAATGTCTCCTAGTGTGTTGATTGGGTAGAGTGCAAATGATTTTGTTCCAGATGGATGCACTAGTGTACAATCTATGTAGTTTCCTTTTTTTTTTTAATGGAGGAAGGGGCCCACAAAGCAAAAGTGCCCAGGGCCCACGAAAGTCAGAGTGTAGTGCTTCCCAGGGGAAGGCAGTTCTTTGATCTGACTGCAAAATGTTGATGTAGAAGACAGAGTACTGCAAAGAGGTGGTCTCTTGTGTTTCCCCATGGCAATAGGAAATCATTGCTTCAAAACCATGCCCATAAATTGACTGTCCCTGCCTCAATAATAGGTCAGTTGCATAACTTGTTGACTCAGGATGGGTAGCTGTTGCCTGCTGGGGAGGCATGTTTCCCTAAGAAGTCAGAGGGGTTTGGGGAGTGCCTGGAGGGTGCAGATGTAAAACAAAAGCCCAAGACACGTGTTAGCAAACTTTTGTAAAAAGACAAGCAAACCTATTATGTAATAATTTGACATGGGGGTAGAGGGAGTTGGGGAGGGTCTGAGTACTGTTCTGTCAAGGACCAGCAAGTCATCAGGACATAGTGTATGCTAGTACAGATCAGAATAGTATGATAGAGAACTGTGTCTGTAACGAACTATCCTAACTCATCCCTTTCTTGGAAACAGAGTGGATATCGAAGTTATCCCAAGAGATTTTACAATGTGAGGGACCCCACTAGAGAGTCTAAATATTTTAACCCCCCAGGGAAGTTTCCATATCCTCTTCTTAAAAATAAGTGTCAGCATAAGCTGCCATTACTGATGACAGTATATTATTTTCTCCCTGTGATGGATCAGGGAGGAAATAAAACCCTGAAACTGCTGATTTAGAAGACAAAGAAATACTGAAATACTGAGAGCCAACACTTCCCTATCATTTACCACGTTCAGGTACTGTAGTTCTTTACAAATTTTAACTCATTTAGTCTTCACAATAATCCTACAAAGGGTTTATTATTACTACCCTCTCTTTATAGATAGAGAAACTTAACTAAGGTCACCCAGCCAATAAGTGGCAGTGCTGGGATTCAAGCCCGGGGCCTCACTCTGGACTTTGTGCTATTACTAGTCACTGGATAGAGAAATTAGAAGTTAAAATGATACCCACATTTGTTGCAATACCTGTCCACATGAACTACTTAATAAGTCTGTATATTTTACCAACAATGTCATTTGTGTTTTTCTCAACTCCTTGTTTTATAAAGAAGGAGAGAATCCCCTTCTTTAACATTGAATTAGAAATTCTGAAATCCTGGGTGGATCCAGCAGTTCATCTGGAGGTGACTAGTGAAGGACTATGTTGTTTGGAAAAAAACTTGCCAAATTATGAAGTAATTAAATTCGTACTTTGAGATGTCATGTGTATGGGGGATGTCTGGATTTATTCATATTTTTAATCATTTGCTCAACTGTTTCAACATGTTTATACTCTCTCCAGTGGATTATGGGATCCAATTCAAATAGATTTCTCAATAGTTGGATCTGAACATAGGTACCTGGGGGAGCAAATACCAAGAATTTTCTCTAATTCCCCATCACATCCCACTGTAAAAAGGTATTAGAAACCCATGGCTTTTGTTCTTTTTATTTTCTTATTTTTCTGTGTCTCCACTGTGAACTTGAGTAGGTCTGCAGTGACCAATGTCCTCTTTCTCCAGCCCTTGCTGTCCTGTGTCACAGACAGCTCCCATGCTGGCCTCTGTGTGCTGTCTCCGTGCCCTTCCACCCAACCCTAATGGGAATTTCACCTCTTGGGGAAGAAGGCTGTCCTTTTGGAAGTTTTTCTTCTGTTAAAGGTATTTCAGCCATCTGGAAAGCACAAAAAAAATGCTCTTTTCTGAAGGCACACCTCCCAGTCAACTCTTTAGACAAAAGCCAACCTTTATTTAAGGGTGGATGATAAATCGTTGTACAGCCATGATGATCTGCCTAATGGCAAATGAAAATGGACTCGTGACAAGAGTTGTGGAAGGCTGTGAGGACAGCAAAGTGCTTTTTCTCCAGAGCTGTAATGGCACGGGAATACTCTGTCAACTCTTTACCCAGCGGTGTGTGTAGTATTTAGTGTATTTTTATGATTTCAAAAATAAGACATAATTACCATAGCTATTCAGAAAACAAAGACAGGCACAAAGAAGAATATAAAATAATCCATAGTCCCACAGCCAGACACAGTACATATTAATCATGTTAATACATAGGTATATATATCCATCTGGTCACTAAGAGAAGGACATGTTCTATTCACTGCTTTGTTATATGATTTCTTTTTTTCTGCAACCAATATATTGTCTCTTTTTTTTACATCATTTAATTTTATTCTACAACATAATTCTTTTTTGATCTATCTGGTCTATAAATTGGATCTAACATATTTAATATATACATTTAGGTTGAACTACATAAAATTGCTATTTTTGTAGGTTAAAATAGTTGAATATCATCAACACATTTTATGTGTTTCAACCTGATGTTTTCCCATTACTGGATTCTTAGGTTATTTCCAATTTTTATTTGGAAGCAATGAAAATTTTGCACATAAATCTCTTTGCAAAACTGATTGTTTTCTTAGGATAAATTCCTAGTAGTGGAATTGTTGAGTCAAGGAGGATGGACATTTTTATAGCCTTTGATACATGTTGCCAACCATCCCTCTAGATAATGCTGATTTATAATCTCTGATAGCTTTACTGCCATTTTTTCAACTCAGTGACTCTCTTCAGCTAACTTTTGTATTAATATCATGAAGTCACGTGACTATTTGTTACTTTCTCAGCGTTTATACTTCATCCAATGATATTTCGCATGTCCAAAGCCTTTATAAATCCTTATTTAATGTGGGAGTGGGGATAAAGCTTGCTTGAATCCAGTCACCGTGTAGAGGGGTGATATATAGAAAGGAAAGGGGAGGGGACGTGGTGTGGGGACGTGGGTGCACGTATACGTGTGTGTGTGAGCATATGTTAGGGAATCCTGAAGATCACTCCTCTACAGATAACGATTGGGGGTAAAGGAGACATTATTCCCTTTAAATTACCAAGTTCCAAAAATCGTTTTTGAAATGTGAACCAGCCACAACAGGTCAAAAGCACGGTTGACGAAACCTATGTCTGAAGGGTTGCTTGCTTTAAAACCTCATTGTGCTGTGGAAATTATAGAAGAGACCTTAGGGATGTTATTGTGCTTGACTTAAAAAATGTTATCCAAAATATTTGTACTATGTGGACATCCAGACAATTCAGAATCAACGTCTTTACAAAGAAAGGGAACCAAAAGCAATTTCTCTTCCACATCTTGTCTGGGTTAGAGGTCCTTCAGTTGCCACTTTCTGAGCTTTTTGAAATCCTTTTCTATACAAACCACATAACTTAGTCCTAAATGTCTTATTTTGACAGTGGACCTTATCTAGTAATTGCTACTTTTATAGCTTTCAATTGCTTTCGGGAAATTACTTTTTGGAAATAAGAAAAGACTGTTATGATCTTTAGACTCAGATTAAACTACCAAACTTTGAGAGAGGATCCTGAAATAGGAGGTTTATAATCTGATAGAATATATATGCATATAGTTCAACATGGATGTTAAGTTATTGCACATTATTGGGGTTATTGAACCATACTGAGAAATTACAGTAAACTTAGCCTTCCTCCTCTCCTAGAATAGGCTAACTCATGCTGTCTTTTTTTCTGATAAAGAATATGTTTGAAAAATCATCTGCTTCTCTTCCCTACCAAGTTGTGCATTTGTAGATCTGAAATAGCAGATGAGTGACAGCTCTAATTAGCAAAGCAGAGATAGAATTTATAACAAAGTTTGTTAAACAACACTGAAATGATAATTATCAAATCAGTAAAGATTTTTTAAAACTGTACTACATAGATTGGCACTCTTATGCAAGTGCTGTTGAGAATGTGAAAGCCTTTCCGAAAACAACGTGACAATATGCTTTAATAAACTTAAAATTTTTGTATCTCTTAACCTAGTAGTTCTGCTAAAGTAAAAGGACAATTAGATATGTGGGAAGAGATTTGTGAACAATTGAAGTATTCACAATATCATTTTGCTTGTAGTATTATTTAGAGGCAATTCAAATGTTATTATAGAAATGAATAAAAAAGTTATGTCATATGATAGAGTATTATATAGTCATAAAAATGCTGTCTTCAATGAGTTTTCTTTTATGAAACAGAAAATTAAAATGTTAAGTGGGTAAAGCAGGATATATAATACATACATACATATATTGTATATACATATATATCTTCTTACATTACCAATTTATAATCTCAGTTTTGAATGTAGACTAAATGAATAGAAAAAAATCTAGATTTTTTTAAAAGATATATACAAAAAAATAGCCCCACAAAAACCTGTGGCAAATATGATTATTGATGATTGTTGCTTTTGGTTTTGCATCTTCCTGCCTGTTCTGATTCCCCTAAAATAAATATATATTAACTTTCATAAAATAAACATTGTTGTGAAAGAAAAAAAGAAGAATGAAAGGAAGGGAAGAAAGAATAAAGGAAGGGAAAAAGAAAAGGAGAGAGGGAAGCAAAGAAGGAGGGAAGGAAAAAGGGAGAAAGGGAGAGGGAGGAAGGAAGGATTGATTGCAGAATTATTTGGAAGTGAATTCTCTTCTCTTGTAAGGAAAATATTATTCTGGAAAAGGAGAAAACAAAAAAATTTTGATTGGACTGCTGAATGTGGTAGTACAGATTATTTCTCCTCTTCAAACTATTTCATAGATGAGGAAGAAAGGCAGGTGAACTGACAGAGAATGAGAGCTACTAGTTTACATTAGGTGGACTTTGGCTCCTGGAGTTTACAAATAAAAGATAACGAAGGTTAATATGGTGCCAGAGTTGTTTGGTAATTTCAGTAACTGTGGCTGTCAGCTACCAGGATATAGTCCAAGTTCCCCCCCTTCAGTGAGACCCTTCCCCAAACTGGTCCTGTACTACCTGCCATGCCATCTGCTTGATTAATGTTAATGAAAGAGTGTATGTTAGTACAGGATCTTGGTTGCAGAAACAGAAACTGACCCTGGATAACAGTAAGAAAAGGAAATCACTGGAAGAAAGAGTCTTGGGCTGCTGAAAGAATCAGAGGGAAGGAAGGCCAGAGATCCAGATCCTGGCAGGAAACAAAGGAGGCACAGCGGAGCTAAGACCTTTTCACAGGAATGGCCTCTTAGGACATCACCACTACAGCTGTCACCATGGTACCCACTGCTGGCCAGCTCTGCTCTCGCTGTTGCTGCACTGCAGGACTCTTCCAGCCCTGGGTGCTGGGATCTCAACTCTATGGCTGCAGCTGTGGTGACTAACAGCTGACTGGTCCCACCTTGAGAGTCCAGGCCAGGCAGAGGCATCTGCTTGGTCACTCTGGCTGCCAGGGCAAAGCCATCTGCTTGGTCACTCTGGCTGCCAGGGCAGAGGCATCTGCTTGGTCACTCTGGCTGCCAGGGCAGAGGCAATGTACTATCCATCTCCCTCAGCATTTGCAAGCAGAAGTTGAAGGCCAACCTCTCACTGTTTTTGGAAGTCTCCTCAAATAAGAAAGGTGTTGGTATGGCGGGCAGCCAAAATGTCTAATATCCATCATGAACAGTGATGATGTCGAAACACAGACCATAGCTTTTGCCCTTGTAAAATAATACTGTCTGATTTAATCTGGTTCTAAAAACAGACACAGGGTGTGGCGGCTGAATCATCACAGCTTAAAAAAGACAGTGGAGAGGGAACACCTCCAGATGGGGTGAACTTCAGTATTGCTCCTGGTCATGGACTTTGTGTGAAGAGAAAGGTGGCATGAACTAAGGACATACACAGACTGTCTGGGAATATCAGATGGCTTAGCTCGTTGTCAGGAATCTGGAAGAAGCAAGATTATAAAGTAAAGATAAAAGAGGTCCAGAGGAGAAGCATACAGATGGACCTGCAGGAAGATGAGGATTTTTGTATTACATGTTAATGCCCCCAGAGAGCCTCCATCACAGAGGGAGCACTAAACAAACAAGTGGATGGATGACTAAGCCAGTAAATGTCAGCCAGCAACAGTCTCAGCCATTCCAGCACTTATGCAGTGGGCTCATGAATGGAGTAGCCATGGTGGCAGAGAGGGAGACTGTGCATGTGGCCAGCTGCATGGGCTCTTTTTCATCAAGGCTGACCATGGCTGAACATCCACCCTGTCAGCACAGTGATGAACGTTGAGCCCCTGACATGGTGCCATTCCTCAAAGAGACCCACCAGCCACTTGGTGGCAAGATGATAGATCAGATTCCCTCCATCCTGGAAAGGGCAATGTTTCTTCCTGACTGGTTATGGATTTGCCTTTCTTGGCTGTAGTATTTCAGTCAGCACCACCATGCAAGGACTAATCTACCAACATGGGATCCCACATAACATCACCTCAGACCAAAGGACCCCCTTTACTGCGTGGGAGATGACTTGGTAAAAAAAAAATGATAGCAGGATCCACTGACTCTCACAAGTTGCATGGTCCACAAGATGCTAACCACTAATGGAGTGGTAGAATGGCTTCTGAAGGTGTGGCTGTGGCACCAGCTTGGAGGTAACACCCATGATGATGGGGTACTAAACTTCAAGGTGCAGTATGTACTTTGAACCAATGGCCACTATATAATGCTGTACTCAATAGGTAGAATACAGGATTCCAGGAAACAAGAGGCAGAAGTAGAAGAGGGCCCACTTAACATCATTTTCAATGACCCTTTGGGGAATTCCTGCAACTTTAATATTCATGGGTCTGAATATCCTGGTTCCCAAAAGGGGGTCAATTATACAATGCACACCGAGTATCACTGAATTTAAAAGCTACAACTGTCCCCTGTTAACTTCAGGTTGCTGGTGCCAATAGACCAGCAGGCACAAAAAGAGTTAGTGTACTGTCAGTACTAATTGACTCTGATGATCATGAGAAGGTAGACCTAGATACTACATAGTGGGGTAAGGAAAAAAATATTAGTCTCTCAGGTGATCCATGGGGGCATATATTAGCACTCCCATGCCAAGTTTTAGCTGTAGATGGCCAAGTATAGCAGCCGTAGCCTGTTCAGGCCATGATAACCAGTGGCTCAGACAACCCCACAGATGAAGGTTCCAGCAGAAGTACCACTAGAAAGGGATTCAAAATGAGTGGAGGAAGCTGATGACTGAGCATCCATTACCACACCAGGACCAACTGCAGCAGCCGGGACTATAGCTCATCCCACCAAATCTTTTCTTGCAAATTTCCCCAGAATCTGTGACCAACAAGAATCCTGAAGAATATAGGCCTAGATGGAGTGAACTTAATATAAGAAGTAAGTGTATCTGACCGGCACATGGGGGGATATAGTGGACACTGTCAATGCTTCACCCAGAGCCCCTCTACAGAGCTGGAGCCCAATCACCACCCCCTAGCTGTGTTGGCAGCTCTTTCTCCAGAGAATTGTTTTCAGCCAACAGGTGCTGCCTCGAGAAGTTACATTCTCCCCTACCCCACCAGCCACACACAGCAGCAGTGTGAGGCCAATGACCGACACGCAGGAGTACAAAAGGCAGGCCCATTGTGGGACAAACAATGTGGTGCAATTTTCTATTTCCTGAAAAATATTAGCCTTGAACTCAAGACGGTCTTGAGACAACTCTTTCCTGAGTTGTACTTCTGCATATTTCCTTTTGTAATATCCTGCAAGGCACATTTTCCCTCTCCCCACTTCTAGTATAATGCTATTTGCATTCGACATAATCGTTTTAAAATCATTTAATCATTTAGGACAGAGTGAATCTCCCCTCCCACAGGCCCTTCCCCAAAAAGCTACATGGGTCAGATTTATATATTTCTATATAAAGGAACAGCTAAGTTGGAGTCTGAAAACCAGAATTCTAGTCATAGTTTTACCTCTGTTTAGTTGGGTGATCTTAGGAAAGTTACCTCTCCTCCTTAGGGCAAGGTGAAATTTGACCTGTAGCCTTCACCTCAGAAAAGTTTCGCTTTCATTCTTTTTCACTGAGTTTCAAGATGTGTCCAAAGATCATTAGTGTTCCACTGAGTTCACACAGGACTTTTGTAACTAGATCTAACATTCAGATAGCATACAAACTAGCAAACGGATTACTATGGCAAGAGTCCAGGCTCCACTCCCTAGACAAGATTTCGCAATTGAAACTGATGATTTAAGCAGAAGAAAAAGGAAACACGTTGTTTGTTTGTTTGTTTGTTTTCATTAGCAAAGATGTTGTGGGAGCACCCCCCTCTCCATCCAAATGTTTCTTTGTTTATTTTTTGGCAGGTGGCTGGTACACAAATATTTGTTTAAAGAAATAAAAAGGGTCTCTTCCAAGTTATTTTCTTTGTTACTATAAAATCGATGAATCACTTTGCAGATTATTTGTGTGTTGACTGCCTTCACAAGGTCAGGGAACGGAAAGACCTGTTGGATGACAATTGCTATGGTCTGAATGTTTGTGAACTTTCCACCTTCCCGTTCACAAGCTGAAATTCTGACCCCCAAGATGATATTGTTAGGAGGTGCAGCCTTTTGAGGGAAGATGGATCGTGAGGGCTGAGCCCTCATGAATGGGATTAGTGTCCTCATAAAAAAGGCCCAGAGGAGCTCATTTGCCCTTCCACCATGTGAAGACACAACAATAAGGTGCCATCTATGAACCAGGAAGGCTGGCCCTCACCAGACACCATATCTGCCTTGATTTTGGACTTCTCAGCCTTCAGAACTGTGAAAAATAAATTTCTATATTTATAAGCCACCCAATTTATGGTATTTTTTAATAGCAGTCCAAATGTAGTAAGACAGCAATGCATCAATATTAGAACTAAAAGGGAATTTACATTAATCCAATATAAACCCTTCTTTTTAAATAGAAAACAAAACAAAGCAGAACTGAGGTTCTAGAAATTAGCTGACCAAATCCAGAGGTAGTCAGATGTAGCACTGAGTCATTGTTATGTCTCCCCAGCTAAAATATGTGTTCTTCCAGATCACAGACAGTGATTCATGCTTCTTTACACCTCCTTTAAACCCCCAATAACTGCTGGGCATATGTAATACTCTATAAATACTTGTATATCAACAATGCCATTACCCTAAAATGGCAGTAAAGGCTAAAACCAATAAAGCCTCAAAAAAAAAACAGGTATTAAAAACCCCAGAACTATGAAGAATTATTTTAAAATATTAATATTATTTGGTAAAGTAATTGCCAAATCCAATGGTATCATCAAGAAAAGCAACCATGTGGTTGCATGATATGCTCTACTATAGAACAGAATAAACCTTTTAGAGCTGGGTAAAGCCATAGAGATTATCTAGTACCAACTCCTAATTTTGAAGACAAGAAAACAAAGGACACGAATATCCAAGAATCTCTTACTTCAGGTAGGATTACCAATTGTTGTTAGCATTTGAAAACTTTCACTCAGTAAAGTGACATGAACATAACCTACAACCCAGGTAAATGGGCATGTACATCAGGAGACATGTGTGAGAATGTTCATGGCAACCCTAACTATTCAAAAAGCAAGAAAACACCTAAAGTCCATTAATGGTCAAGTGGATGAATTGTGGAACATTTATACAATGACATATTAAAGGGCAATGAAAATTGTAACAAACTACAGCTTCATATATATGAACATGAATAAATTTTGCAAATAATAAGGTTGAGTGAAAGAAGCAAGTCACAAAAGAATATTTATTGTATGGTTTTATTTATACAGAATTCAGGTGATAAAACTATTTTTTTTTTTAAGTGAGAAATGAAGATATTTTTCTAAAAACGCAAAGATAGCAATTTTCTCTTGAAGCAGGGAGAGTACACAGGGAGTGTCCAAGTTACTGGACAAGGTACTAGACTTTGTTCTAGACCAAGGTCTTGTAATAGGCCAAGGTTCTAGTTATAACCTGAGTGATAGTTTCACAACTTTATGATTATTGTGTAATTATACATATATGAGTATATATTTTATATTATCTTCTATACATATATTTTACAATCACAAAAATAATTTTACACTACAAACATTGGATATAGTGGGATTTTTTTGTAGACTTTACATGAAACAAGGTGAATATAAAGCAATTTGCAATTGTGACTGTAATGACAAGAATACCAATCAAGTGTAAATCCAAAACAGTATAACTTTTAAATTTTAAAGCATTTGGTAATTTATTGCCGAGTTTTTTGTTGTTGTTGCTAATAGCAAACTGCTTTTTGAGCCTTGGAAATATCACAATACTTACAAATGTGTGGTTTTTGAGAATGTAAAATATGACAGTATTTACAAATTACTTAATTTCTTTCTCCTAATTTTCTTTCTCTTCAGGATAGAATCTTTCAGCGATCAATTTGTAGTACAATGTTGACTTCAATTTTGGAGTATGGTGGCATGTTAAGGATAAACTATTTGGTCTTATTGGAACCACACAAAACTTGTGCTGTGTTTTCTCTTCAGTGATAAATAAAACACTTCCAAAAAAAAATTTAAGAGGAAAAAGGACAAGTCAGTATAGGGGAAAGGTATTGGACTTGGATCCAGAACGTGCTACTAAATATGCAAATAGAAGGCTTCTCTGCAAACATTAAGACACTCAACCGTTCAGCAGTGGAAAGAGTATTTGGGAGATGGGGAAGCAGAATAGTGAATAGTCTTTTTAAGTTCTCTAGATAGTATCATTGAATTTTTTTGAAGTCTGGGAATGCTTAAGACCCATTATGTCTGCCAGGCAGCAAGCACTTCTAAGCACCAGAGACTTCACCACATCGTTTCGTGTTATCACCACAACAAAACAATGAAGTCTGCATTATTATACCTGTGTCACAGACAAGATTAATCAGTCACGAAAGGGACAGTATGCCAGAACTGCTCAAGATTTACTGTTCAAGTGAATCCTCTGAGATGTTATTAAAATGAAGATGCTAATGCGGGAGGTCTGGGGCTCTGAGAATCTGCATTTATAACAGTCTCTCAGGTGCTGCTGGGACAGCTGGTCCACAGATGCACCCTGAGTATGGTTCTGGAGTCACATTTCCTGCAACCCTGATACCACCAATTTGTAGTTCTATGTCCTGTAACAATTACATGACTTTTCCTCATCTATAAAAATGAAGGTAATGAGACTGACCTCATAGGGTTGTTGTGATATTTAAAGTTACAATATTCATGCAGGGTTTAGAAGGGTGCCTGGCTCCTAATAGCACTCAAAAATATTGGTAACATCGAGTGCTTAGTAAGCATTCAAAAAACTTTTTAAGTAACATACAGCTTTGCCTTTAGTGATGATTTGTCTGTTACCAAAAGGAACTAATAAATTATACCAGAGAGCTGTCAGCACAAACATTGGGAAAAATTGTGTCCCAATGCAGCGAGGGACTCTGCCACTCTCTCTCCTTATATTTTACTCATATGTCTTGCCCAATCATGTTATTTCACATAAAATTATAGAAAAATGCTTTGATTCCCAGAAGACTTACTTATATGGAGGAATAATCTCCCACATCTTTTTATGAATCAGCTGCTGTATGTGAGAGGAGACAAATTTTTCTGGAAAAACAGCTAAGGCTGGGAATCCATTCAATTATTTAAAACTGCTGATCAAATCCAGACTGGCAAACACTTTGTTAATATAAACCATCTTGAAGTGAAAATGTGCATTTAAAAGGGAACATAAGTTTTTTTAGGGGGAAATGCAAATGAGAAACACTAAATTCTCCTCTTCTCCAACACCCTGCCGCAATGTTGTCTAACCATTGAGGTTAAAGCTGTGGCGTGGTTTTTGTTCATTCCTTTTGATTACCCCCTTCCTTTGTCATTTTAGTCAAGCTCTAAGATTAAATTCAGTAAGTTAACCCTTGTCTTTGGTCAGTGGAGAGACAAGCAGATTAGTTCAGTTATAAATATACTTTCTAAACAAACGTGTGCCCCTATTGCTGGTGTAGCAGGCATTGTTTTTGTTTCATAAAAATCCAATTTTAATTAAATAGAAATTTGTTAAAGTGGACATGATTAATTCTAAAAATAATGTTGATAAAACGTGGACCTTTTATGTTGTTAAAATAAATTGATATTTATGTATTCATTAGTGAAAACAAAATATAGTAAAAACTTGGCATGTTTTACTCCTTGAAACAGTTCATATAGAACATGATTTTCTCCCACTGAACCAGCGGTAAATTGATCATTTCTATCTTGCCAGAAAATGCATTCTTCAGTATTGGCACAGTTTTGATACTGCCAGAAGAAACTATTTTTAGCATACCTAGAGCTGTTTCACTGCTAAACCTAAAAACCTTTTAGGTTTAATCAAAAAAAAACCTTTTTGATTTTACACTTACTGTATTATCTATTCTAGTAGTAATGAAAAACAACATAATTCTTTCTAAAGGGACTCATCTATCTATTATTAGAGGGTATGGCTGAAAAGTAATAAAAATCATGCTCAGCTATTACAGAAAACTATTTCAATTGCTTTCACTGAGAGATTAACTACAATTAGGTTAGTAAAGGATTCAGTTACAGTCTTGACATTCTGTCTTTGCCTCTACAGTTAAAGGCTCCTGCTGTTACCACAGTTATGACTGCTAACAGGGACAGCCACATTATGACTTTCATGGGTCCCAGGCACTGTTGTCTTCTGCAGCCCCTTCTTCCATAAAAAATATTAACAATTATATTTTATTACTACATTGATAAAAAGACAGGCTGGATTCATTAATATTATATTTATTTTTTTTTGTCTGATTTTAAAAGAAATTAAAATTAAAACATTTTCATGGGCCCCTAAAAGTGTCATGGGCACAAAGCACTTTGCCTACTATGCCTAATAAGTTAGTTGGCCCTCTTCAAACAGCTAACTTTTGCTGAGCCCTTGCATCAGGCATTGTGTTAACCCAGTTTCATGTATTGTCTTACTTAACCTTCATATAACTCTTATGACATAAATATTAATATCATTCCTGTTTTATGATAGAGAAATCTGTACCCTAAAGAAGTCACAGAGGAAGTAACCACAGAGCCAACTACACCATATTGCCTTCCATGAATTAATAGCTCAACAGGTCACTAGCCCAGAGAGTGACCTGGGTACCAGCCTAGATAACAGTCAAAGCTAGATAAAGGTCATTCACTTATGACCTTTAAAACTATGTAACTTCATCACTAGCTATAAAATCCTACAATAACAAAACAGAGATTGACTACCAGTCATGCAGGTAGATATTGGAGATGATTCAGGTGCAGTCAACCTCGCTATTCACACACCAGAAGTCTTCCTTGAGAAACAAAATCTAGACTTCTTGGGTTTTTTTTTTTTTTTCCTCTTTCAGTCATTTCATTTTTATTTATAGTCTGTGTTTATTGCAAAGCAATTCCATAACATGAGAGGTTACTGTGAAGCAAAGCGTAAATACAAAAACATAACATACAACCCAAAATAGATGTATAGCATTCAGGTATGAAGCAAAAAGGAGTGTTCATTCACACACAGTAGCTTCCTCTCTGTTTGATCCGGTTGTTCCCATTTAGGTTTCTAAGGATGGGAAAAAATGACTTTGGTTATCAAGATTACTGCGGCCAATTAGATAGTGGAACATCTAAGCATTAGTGTGTGACCATGTGAACAAAAGAATTCTTAGAAACGTTTCTGTGGGGCACTTGTAAAAGATTTACTGAAGGATCAAGCCCAATTTTAGACATAGGACCAGGTTCTAAGTATCTAAAAATACTGACTGACAAAAAGTGTTCCAAATGTGCCTATTCTGACCCATAGGTTGAAAAAAAAAGCGTTTACAGAAAGAGTATAAAAGATTTTGAGAATCTAATGCAAGTTAGCTTCCAGTCTTCATTTACCAAATACTTGATTTACAGTTTTGGCTCCTTCACATTTTTGCCTTTTTAATTTCAAGATTTATAATTTTATGTTCAAAACATCATTTTTTAAATTATAAGAAGTGTGCAACATATGCAGAAATAAAAAGCAGCATTTTGAAGTAGTTGAGGCCGATGCAATTCTACTCTTGGGAATCAGTTTAGCTAAATGAATTTGGTGCTCTTGTAGAATGAAGGAGGTGATGGGAAATGCCTGCCAGCTGAGTAAGAGTTATCATGATGCTTAGACTTGGAGGTAGATTCTATCCATTGTTGCTCTAGCACATGTCAATTGCTACATAAAAGGTCAAATGCAGAGTCAAATCCAAAGCCTCAGAGGAAAAAAAAGAGTTCAGTTCCCAAGAGAACAGTGATAACAAGGTAAAACTACATCTAGAGTTTACATCGGCATTAAATTAGGACTGCTGAAACAATGAGAGGTTAGTAACCTCACTGAGTATTTCCAGTAACACGTGAAGTTCCTTCTAATGTACATATAAATAGAATCGTGGAAGATTTTTATGTTACTTGGTTTATGGCCTCGTAGATTTAATGAGCCAAATGAAAACTAAATCTCCGTTCCACATCCCATCCTTTATCCCTATATAGAATCTATTCTTATCTTCAAGGTAGAATTTTAAGTGTCCATATTTCTTAAGCCACATTCAAAGAAATCATGTGTTAATTAGTTTCAGATATTGTTTCTCTTCCTCTTGTCCATGAAGCTCCAGAAGATTTAATATTGGCATTCACCATCTAGTCAAACCCTTCACGTGCTCTTCCAACCAGTCAAATCGGGGATTCTCAGCATTTTTGTGTCAATAAAATAAGGCGTGGAATTAGTTGTTTCAGTGAAGACCTGTTTTTTCCTTGCCACACTGGACTTGTAGAGCCATTTGGATTGGGTTTAGAAGTTGGAGAAGTTCAGATGTTTCTTGGCCAGAGTCTCTTAATAAGGATGTAGGAGAGCAAGAAAAGGCAGGAGACTGGCTGTGGGCTGCAAGACACTGCCAGCTGCCTTGGTGGTAGCATTAGCTGGATTTGGGGCAGCCAAGGTATTTGGAGGAGTTAGGTGAAAGTGTTACAAGATGTGAATAATTCTGCCTGGGTAGGACCACTGCCAGAAGCGGCAGCCCCAGCCCGAGCCTGGCCACCATGCCCTGCCCATGTCCCCTCCGTGGGTGCGCTGTGTCTCTCTGGGTGCTGAGTGTGTGCAGACCCGTGGGCGGGTGGGGAGGCTGGTGGTCCGGCTGGACCCCCCCCCAAAAGAAAAGTCTGAGCCTCCAATGTAGTGGGGCAGCCCCCAGTCCTCAAGCTAGTGCATTGCAATAGAGCAGAATTTTTTGTTTTTAAGTCTAGAATTGTTAACATCTCATAAATAAATACTCCTTAGGGACTTTCTTAAGTTAAATTCACTTTGAAAAAATGAAGACATTTTCAATGTGTAGTCATCATTTTCTGGACGTTCCCTCTTGTCCCTCCCAGTCCCCATGTCAGCTCTTGGCATCTTCTCTTACTGAGAGATTCTAGTAAGCAAGTACCAGAGACTGACCAGAGGACAGAGAGGCTGATCTCTGTGCAGGAAATGTCAAGGTAGAATCCAGAGAAAAGAAATGATAGTACAAGAAACCTTTAGGAAATAATAACACAGCCACCATAGCCAAAGGAAAAGTCAGAAACCTAATCAAGTCAAGAGACAAGCAAAACAACTTAGCTTGAGTTCCTCCAAGTACAGCTGTCAGAACGATTAACCTTAACCCCAATAGAACATAGTGACTTTCATTAGGTAATACAAGGGCAAAGAGATCGTTTGCTTTTATTTCCTGGCCAATTACACAACCCTATTTCACCTCTGTTTTCAGCAGATGTGACCTAAAAGCTTTTTTAAAAAATTAGCATATTCATTACT
Organism: Cynocephalus volans; assembly: GCF_027409185.1. Classification (NCBI taxonomy): domain Eukaryota; kingdom Metazoa; phylum Chordata; class Mammalia; order Dermoptera; family Cynocephalidae; genus Cynocephalus; species Cynocephalus volans. The sequence continues at coordinate 97,235,616 of NC_084460.1, read as the reverse complement.
ACAAATCCTAATTATTTTTTATGCCCCTTTCCTGACCAATCATTCCCTAAACCCCCTCCCTCCCTCCCTCCCATCTCCTGTATCCTTAGGTCTGTTCCCTCCTTCTGAACGTTCATGGCATTATTGTGGTCTTTTCTTTCTCTCTCTCTCTCCTCACTCTCTTTCTTTCTAAGCACTCAGTTATGAGTGAGGTTTTTTATTTCTCTCTTTCTTTCTTTCCTTCCTTCCCTCTTTCTTTCTTTCTTTCTTTGTTTCGTGAGTGAGGACATGTGGTATTTCTCTTTCTGTGTCTGGCTTGTTTCACTTAACATAATTTTCTCCAAGCTCATCCACATTGCTGCGAATGGCAGAATTTCATTCTTTTGAGGCACCAGTCAACGAGTTGTCTAGATACAACAACTCTTCAAAAAATTGTTTTGTTCTCACATTTCTTTGTGGGAAAATATCCTGCAGCCAAAGGGTGCTGCTTTGTACTACAGGCAGATATTGTTTAGCTGTACACTTTGGTAGGAAATGAAGGAAGATTAATCTGCTGGCACTTGCAGCTGAATTTCCTTTTTTAGATGAAAAACAACTTAGTCCATTGTCGGGAAATGAGGCTGAACTCATTGTGGGTGGGACTCCACTTACAACAGACTCTACGTTTCAGCCTCTTTAACTTTGAGTTTGAAAGTCAAACAGAACTTATCATTTCAGTTGCTTTACTCGTTAAAATTTTGCCTGTGATTGTCCCATGAAGACAAGAGGAAACGAGGACAAGGTAGTTCTTCAGAGGAGGCCCAGATTAGAGTCATCTTTCCTGAAGAAAGAGGAAGAGTTGCAAAACCACAGAAACTGGGAAGAAGCATTTCCTGGATTTACAAATTTTACAAATATTTGCTAAGCACCAGCTTACTACCGAGATACTGAGTTGCTGAGATAAACACAAAAGGTCTCTACCCTCCAATGTCTCACCCTGTCCGGCAGGTACTGTGACTTGGTTCTGCCCTTCTCGTGGTAGGCACAAGGAAGAAACAATATGATTTGGGGCACAGAGTTACTTATGGAGAAGCCAGGCTAGCCCCAGACTTCCTTTCCTACATCGACATGCACATGGCCAGCTTTAAAAACCTACGAGCACTAGTTTCTCCCCCAGATTCACCTCTGACACTGTCCAGGCAGGCAGTTGTGGTCTCCAGGCCCTGGCATAGGCTGAACTGCCAAATGGAATGAGTAATAGAAACTCCTCACCCTCTCCGGCACCGTCCCCTTTCCCTGACTCAGCTATTTCAGGCCTGCCCTCCAGTGTCAGGGCTGCCATGAGGCAACACCTCACGAGGAAGCCCTCTCAGTGTCCGCTTGCCCATCCCTTCCTGCAGCACTGCCACTGCCAGTCCCGCCCTTCCCCTCTCTCCCTTCATTCCTTCCTTCCTAAACACCAACTGCTTCCTTACTAAGTGCCGGGAACTCCCAGCACTGGGACTCAACAACAGTAAGATGAGCCTCTGCCTGTTAGGGGGGCAGTCCTCTGGGGGAGTCCAACTTACAATAAAATTCAAATGCGATACTGTCACAGGTTCCTCAAAAGCACAGGGACAAGGAACACAGCAGTTGAAAAGAGGATAGTTGTGTACTGTACAGCTGTGGGGAGAATGATAGGAAAGTGTCCCCCAAAGTGGTCACACTTGAATTGCTTTCTCTCTCCTCCTACCAGGTAAGCTCCCTGGTCTTTCTTCATCATTCCCTAGCTGAACCCAATAGCCCTCTGGGCCAAAGTGCTAATGGCAGAAGGCCTGCACAAGGGCGAGGAAACTTTACTCTTATCTCCTTTGCATCCTCAGGCCCACTCAGAAAGCCCGGTAGCTGTTAGGATTCCTACCTGACAGAAGAGAAACATGGGATCAGAGAAGTTAACTAGCCTTCCCAAGGGCACACAGCTCATAAAACCTCCTCTGAGATGCACAACCACACGCACTTAGTCTTACAGGGCTCTTTGATCTTTTCCCACTTTCAAAGTCTGTGGTTCTTCTGCTGCACTACAGAGGACCATCTCTTACGCTGGGAGGGAAGAGGGTGACAGTCATTGGGCCAGGGCACTGCCAGCAGAGAGCCCACAGCCAGCGTGGGGTCCAGGGCTGGGGCTGCACTCGGCATGGGTGGCAGAGGTCAAGCACACACCACTTCCTCAGATGGCTTGACGGTCTCCCCTTCACACTACTACTGCACGTATCTTTTTAAATGTGCCACAATTACTTGAAGTTGATACGACAAGCAAACAGAAAGGACATTGTTAGGGGGGAGGGACAAATGGGAGGAGGGAGGGAGGTTTTGGTGATGGGGCAACAATAAGCAACCACAATGTATATCGACAAAATAAAATTTAAAAAATTTAAAAATTTAAAAATTAAAAAAAATAATAAATGTGCATCATAGTTTAGCATATGTCATATTTCCTTAAAATTATTGTGAAGGGGCCACTTCTGGAGGTTGCGCTGAGGAGTCATTGTGCTTCCTGCTCCCTGGCGCCCCCTCCGTCAGGATCCCGTCTCAGCTGACTATGCACAGAGGAGATGGAGGTCCCCACTCCGCCCAGCACAGCTAATGAGGGCTGAGCCTTACCCTCAGAAACGGGTATTTCAGAAGGATGGTTTTGATGTGCAGCTTGGGTTGAGAACCACTGGTCTGGCCTTCCTTCTCTCGTCTGTTCTCTCCTCTCTCTACAAAATACCCTCCCTTTTTCTTCCTAATCAAATTCTGATTTTGTTCATGTATCTATCCCTGTTCCCCACATCCCATGCAGGTCCTTGCCTCAGAGAAAGCTAACCCCACTCTTGGTTGCAGGGGTTATTTATCATAGTTAATGAATGCTCATCTTCTGAGAATAATCCCATTCTCCTTAGGGAAGAACATGAGACCCAATTCTAGTCAATGAACCATTAGGAGAATTTTCCACAGATGTCTGAGAAATTTTTTTTTTCTTATTCTTAAGAGCAAGCCAGGGTTGGACTTCTAGCTTCTGATGACGGCAGAGCAACTAGTATTGGACTACTTTCCTGGTGATAACAGTTATAAATTTTAGAAAGAATAAAAGGAAAAATAACAACTGTTTTGAGGCACTGGTAAGCAACCCAAAGCAAGCAGAAACTAGAAGAGACACAAGCCTTGAAATCAGGAAAACACAAATGATCAGGGGTAAGATATAATATCTAACTGGGGCTTTTCCCTGAGGGAACTACGCAGTGCTAGGATGAGTCATGCCAAGAGGATTCAGTGAATGAATACCTTGGTCTTTCCTGAAACCCCAGGAGGGCCAGATCTTGAAAGTAAGTACCAAAACCCAGGACTAAGAGCTATTCCCTAGAACTAAGGAAAAAGGTAAAATAGACCTGCTGTAACAAAGCCTAAAACCAAGCCTCCAATCGCATCAAGGTGATCCACATGCAATTTAACTGCCTGCCAGAAAAAAACTCAGCACACTGTGGAGGAAGATTACAGAATTTTATTTATAATGTCTGGTACATAACCAAAAATTACTAGAAGTGTTAAGAAACATAAAAAAAGTGACCCATATTAAATTTAAAATAAAGTTGACAGTTAAAGAGCCATTGAAGACCCAGATGGTGGAATTAGTGGACAAGAACTTTAAAACTTTTAGAAATATATTTTCATATTAGTAGGAAAAAAGAGATAAAATTAGTGAAGAAGTGGGTAATTTCAGGATGGACATGAAACTCTGGAAAAGAACCAGATGGAAATCCTAGAGCTAAAACAAACAATATTGAAATCAAACATTCATCAAAAGGAAATTAAAGAAAATTAGACGCCACAGAAGAAAGGTTCTGTAAATTGAGGACAAGTCAGTAAAAACTATGCAAACTGAACTAGAGAGAAGGGAAATTGAAAAAAATAAAGAGAAAGAAAGAGAACAGGGCCTCAGTGACCTGTGGCACAGTATCAAGTAATTTAAAGTGTCTTTAATTAAAGTCCCAGAATGAGAAGTCAGAAAATATGCTGGTTGAAATTTTACCAAACGTGATTAAAAATATCATCCCAGAGATCCAAGAAGCTCTCGGTAAACTCGGAAAAGGATTGATACCAAAAAACCCATACCTAGGAACATCGTACAAAAACTTCTGAGAACAGATAAGAGAAATTTTTTAAAGAGAAAAAAGATACATAAAAGGAAACAATGACAGGAATTACAGCAAACATTTTTTTTTTATCATAAACAATAGAGAATGAGAGTAATCAAAGGCTGTATTTCAAGTGATAAAAGGAAAGAAACCTGTCAACCTATAGGGGTTTTTTTTTTTTTTTTACCATAAATTCATATTATTTTAGTTATTGCATATGTTTTACATGATTTGAATGAAATAACAGCAATTTAGTACATTTATTTGTGTTGATATATTTGTCATCGAAGTGTTTATTCAAATGTCCTTAAGTATTTACACATAGCCAAAAATCATACTTTTTATTTTAGCCTTCAAAAACTTTTTTATTAATCTATTTATTTATTACTGGAACATAGTTGATTGTACGTACCTGTGAGGTGCAGCATTGAATATCAGTACCTGTGTATAATATGTAAGGATCAAATCAGAATAATTAGTATATTCTTCATTATACAATGTAATTGATTTTCATGGCCCTTTACCAATTCCTCCCTACCTCTCTCCCCCTCTCTCACCTCTGGTAACCTCAATTCTGTTTTATTCTCTTAAAAGTTCAATGTGTTATTGTGATTGTATCTTTCTTATTCTATTCATTTGTTTATTTATTTATTTAATTTTTATTCACTCCCACATATAAACACGACGTGATATTTCTTTTTCTGTTCCTGGCTTATTTCACTTACATAATTTTCTCTAAGTTTATCCATGTTGCTGTGAATGGCAGTATTTCATTCAGTATTTTTATGACAGAGTAGTCTTCCATTGTACAACCTAGAATTCTATATGCAGTAAAATTATCCTTCAAAAAAAATGCAAAATTAAGAAATTTTTAGAAAAATACAACCTATGGAATTTGCCACCAGAAAATTACTCCACTACAAGAATTACTACAAGAAATTCTCCAGCTGAAAAGAAAAGGTCTATATGGAAATTTAGGAAATAATTAAGAGGGCCATAAATTTTAAATATGTGGGTAAATATAAACAATATTTTTCTTTCTTTTCTTAAATTTTTGTAAAAATAATAGATTTATCAAAGCAAGAATAATAACCATGTATGACTGTGTTCGTAACTTAAGCTATGAGAAATAAAATATGTGACAGCAACAGCACAAAGAACAGGAGAGGAGAAGAACAGTATTATGCTACTGCAGATTCTTATATATGAAATAACTTAATTTTAATTCAATAAATCATAAAGAAGACATAACATCTAATAGAAGAAATTTAAGAAAGAAGAAAAAAATAAATGAAAAAATAGACAAACCCAATTATAACTGAGATTTTAACAGTCCTTTATCAGCAATTAATGGAAGTAGACAAATATTCAGCAAGTTATAAGAATTTTGGACAACACTATCAAACAATTTCACCTAGCTGATGTTTACAGAACACCACATCAATCACTGAATAATTCCTCTGTTCAAATGCAAATGGAATTCTCACCAAGAGAATTTATGTTGAGCCATGAAACAAATTTTAACTTCTTTCAAAAGATTAAAATCGTATAGACTACATCCTCTGCCCACAGTACAATGAAATTAGAAAATTAATATCAATAAGATGTCTAGAAAATGCATAAATACTTAGAAATTAAACCACATCCTCGAAATAAATCTTATTAAAGAAGAAATTACAAAGGAAATTAGAAATTTCAAATTGAATAATAATGGCAACAAAATATATCAGAGTTTGTAGAACGCACTTAGAGCAGATCTTAAGGGGAAATTTGTAGCTTAAAGGCATTTTAAAAAGGAAGAAAGGTTAAAAATTAATGATCTAAGTTTCCAACTCAAACAGAAAAAGAAGAGCAAATTAAATTGAAGAAAGACATACTAAAGAGAAGAAATAAATGAACAAGAAAGTGGCCAAACAATACAGAACATTAAAAAAAATCCAAATTTTGATTTATAAAAAGATTTATAAGTTGATAAACTCCTAGCAAGACTGATCAAGAAAAAAAGAAAAACCATAAATACCAGTAACAGGAATAAAAGAGGGAGTATTATTTCTTTCTTTGTAACCATCAAAAGAATAAGAGGATATTATGACCAACTTTTATCACTACACTTTACAATTAGATAAAATGAACAAATTTCTTGAAAAACAAAACTTCCCAAAACTAACACAAGAAGAAATAGAAAATGTGTATAATCCTACATCTATTTAAAGTTTGAATCCATAATTTAAAAACCTTCCTTATAGAAAACTCCAGGCCAGATGTTTTATCTGAATGAATTCTACAAAACATGTACAGAAAAAAAGTACACAAATTCTTTCATAAAATAAAGGAGAAAGGGCCATTTATGAACTTATTTTATAAGGCCAACATAAATTCAATATGAAAACCTATTATGAATATTACAAAGAAGAAAGAAAGATAAAAAGGAAAGGAACAAAAAGGAAAGGAGAAGAAATAACAGTCCAATATCATAGGTGTGAAATCTTGAATAAAATATTAGCAAATCGATTACAGCAATATATTTTAAAAAGCTAATGTATCATGACCACGTGAAGTTTATTCCAGAAATTAAGGTTGGTTTCATGTTCAAAATTAAGTATAATTCATCACACAATAAAATTAAAAAGAAAAAAAATCATGTTATTATCTCAATAGATGTTTCTAAAAAAATTCAGCAAACAAGGGAGAGAAGGAAGCTTCCTCAATCTGATAAAAAGCACTTAAGAAAAGCTTACAGTTAACATCGTACTTAATGGTAAAAAACTGAATAGTTTGCCAGTAAGATTGGTGACAAAACAAGGGTGTCCACTCTTACCACTTTTACTCAAGATAGTACGGAGGATCTACCCATTGCAATAAGGCAAGAAAAATAAATATAAAGTATAACATTGAAAAGAAAAAGATAAGACTATCGTCATTTGCAAACAACATGATGGTTTATTTAGAAAATCCTAAAGAAAAAAGAAACTGCTAGAACTAATAAGTTTAGCAAAGCCATAGGATACAATTTTTTAATATTAAATATTAATTATATCACTGCATGAAAATTGTTGGAAATTGAAATTGAATAAATAATAACATTTAGAACAGCATCAAAACGTGTAGGAATAAATTTAACAAAAGATGTGCAAGATTTCTACACTGTAAGCAACAAAACATTGCAGAAAGAAATTTCAGAGACTGAAATGGAGAGCCGTACTATCTTGTGGATCAGAGTACTGATATTGTTGAGATGCCTATTCTCCTCAAGTTGATCTGTAAATTCAGTGCAATGCCAGTCAAAATCCCAACATTCTTTTTTGATAAGTCAATTATTAATTTTTTATAGAAATACAAAACACCTGAACAGCCAAAAAAATCTTGAAAATAAGAGGAAAATTGCAGGACTTATAATAACTGATATTAAGCCTTTTTTTGAAGATATAGTAATAACAACAGTAAAAATTTTGTTTGAAAATAGGCAAAAAGATCAATGGAATCGTAAAGAGAGTGCAGTAAAGGACATGCACATATATGGTAAATTTCTTACTAACAAAGCAGCCATGGTAATTCTATGACAAATGGAAATTCTTTTCAACAAATATATGGGAGCAATTGGAAATCCATATGGAAAAAAAAAAAAACCTGAGCCACTAGTCACAGTGACAAAAAGGCAGATCATTCAAGATGGATTATAGGCTTAAAAATAAAGGCTAAAGTAATAATGCTTCTACAAAAAAGCAGGAAAAGATATTTTTGTGAACTTAAGGTAGGCAAAATTTTCTTAGGCAAGACACAAAAAGCACTAACCATAAAAGAAGAAAAAAGGTGAATTTATCTTCATCAAAATTTACAACTTCTGCTCCTCAAAATACACGATTAAGAAACGAATAGTCAACCCACAGACTGGGAAAAATATTTGCTGTACATATGTCTGACAAAGGACTCATATCCAGAATGTGTGTGTGTGTGTGTGTGTGTGTGTGTGTGTATGAAGGTAGTTCAAAAAGTTCATGGAAATATTTGTATTGTCTTTTAATTCTATTTTTCCCCAAACTTTTTGAAATACCTTCCTGTGTGTGTGTATATCAAAAATTCTTGCAAAGCAACACACACACACACACACTTACATATTCCATTCATTCAGTTGGCCAAAACAAGCTAGATATAAAAAGTATATACTATATGGTTCCATTTGTATAACATTCTAAACCAGAAATTAATTTGTGATGATAGAAATCAGAAATAGTTGCCATTGAGATGGGGTGAGAAGTAACTGGAAAAGGAAAAAAATAACTTTTGGTGTTATCACAATGTTATATATCTTGATTGAAGTGATGGTCACATAATTTGATATGTCAAATGCATTGACCATTGTCTGTCAACTTGGCTGGGTCATGGCATCCAGAAATTTGGTCAGACCAGACATTATTCTGGATGCTTCTGTGAGGGTGCTTTTTGCATAAAATTAACATTTAAATTGGTGGACTTTGAGTAAAGCAAATTATCCTCCACAATCTAGGTGGGCCTCGTATAATTAGGTGCAGTTCTTAACAGATTAAAGACTGACCCTGCCCCCCAAGGAAGAAGGAATTCTGCCAGCAGACAGCCCTCTGACTTGAACTGCAGCAGCAGCTCTTCCCTGAGTCTCCAGCATGCCAGCCTGCCCTACAGATTTCAGACTTGCCAGCCCCCACAATTGCATGAGCCAATCCTTAAAAATAAATCTCCTCTCTCTTTCACATATGAGTATGTGTGCATATATATGTATATACACGTGTGCATATAAATACATACACATACATACACACGCACATCCTATTGGTTCTGTTTTTCTGGAGAATCCAAATACTACTCATGCTGAAAATCTTCACATTTTATTATATGTTAATTTTATTATAACTGGGAAAAAGAGATGGGGGGCGCTGAGAGTTTGCCAGCGTAAGCATATATTTCTGACTTTCAGAGGTGAACAAGAAAGCATATAGCCCGAATTTCTACTGGTGTCCATTATAGAGTTTTGAGGTAAGCAGCCTTAAGGTAAATCCAACATGCAGAAGAAGAGCGTGAGAAGGAAAGACAGTGGATTTTCATGGTCAAGCCTGCTCTACATCTAGAAGTACTGATAAGTGAGCTGGTAATTTCCCCTGTTGTTTGAAGTGGGCATTTATCTTTTGCTTCGGTGGCCAGCTTGCAACTTCCTTCCTATGCTGGCATTTCCCTACCTTATGATACAGCGCTCACTTCTCACCAGAGGCTGAAAATGCCAGATACCTTCTCATCCTCTCTTGAAGCTAGGGTGTAACATGGCCCAGGCTCTGTTGATTAGATGCATAACACACACATGAAATAGGAGCTAGTGATGAATTATGAAGCTTCATGAATCACAAAGCTGAAGGAGACACTGAGCAGATTCTGCTCTGGGAGGGTTGGCCAGTGTGTTCAATTTCCAGAATCAACAGTATCACTGATTCTAGCAGTAGTATCTGATGTCTATTGTAGGTGCTGTCTGTGGTGCAGCTGTGATGCATGTATCTTGTGGTGACAGCAGTTATATTGCTACCAGAATAACTGTGGATAGATTTTGTTGTTATCCCTGGACTTGACAGCTCCAAATCTGAGTTTACAGCAATCCCATCCCCTACCAAGATTCAAACTACCCACTATCCTTTTGATAAATTGCTTTTTTCTGTTCACATTTGTCTGAACTCTTTTCAGTTGCTTTTCAATAACCACCAGTTGAAATTTTGTTGAAGCTATCTGAAGTAGAGTTCCCTGTTAATTGCAGCTGGAAATATTCTAAATGATCACCAGTCTTAGGCTCTATCAGTTATCTATTTTCACAATAATGCTCTGAAACAAACAACTCAGTGAATTAAAACAATTATTTATTCTTGCTCGCTTGTCTGCGGGTTGCCTGGGAATCATTTGGTCTAGGCTGTGTTCAGTTGACCTTGGCTCCAAAATGTAAATTGGGTCTAGCTCAGCTCCACGTATTTCTCCACGTATCTCTCATCCGTCTTGGACTAACCAAAGTTTGTCTTCTCATGGAAATAACAGAGTTGGCAAGACCAGCTGTGCAATTTTAATTCAAGCCTTCTCATGTTAGGTCCACTGACACCTTAATGGCCAAATCACATGACCAAGCCCAACATCAGTGAAGCAGGGAAATATACTCTCTACACACTTTGAAATGAACTACAAAGTCACATGACAAAGGGTATAAATACAGGGAGGGATGAAGAGTTGAGACCATAATGAAATCTATCACATCAACTTATACCCCACCCCTACACCCCCCAATTAACCAAAGTGTTAGCTAACACCTGGTGACAGCATGATAGCTGTTTCATAGCTATTGACGTCTTGTCAGAAGGGGTATGGGACACACTGCCTTCAGGAGAAGACATGAATCTCTATTATCTTTGCATGATCAGGCAATAATAGAATCATGAAACTATTGGACCATTAGGCATTTTAAAGATCCTCTAGCAATTGATAAGGAAACTACAGCACCAAAAGGTGCATGACTTAGTCAATGTAGAGTTACAAAATGTCAAAATGACTAGAACTCACACCTACAGACTTCTAGGTAATGTCTCTGACCCTCAGCTGTTTCAGCCACGTTATACTGGGGCAAAATGTTTTCTGTATTCCTTAAATTATTTACACCTCCTCCTCCATATTACACTAGATATAAAATTGGATATGTTTGGACACCTCTGCCCATCCATTCACATTCCAACACTCAAATGGCTGCTGACTCAGACTAAAAATCTCATAGGTGTTGGAATAACTGAATTCCCAGAAGGAAGATGGTCACTGCTGCCAGGTGAGTCCTCTTAAGCAACAAAGGTGTCTGTCCCCTATTTACAAATGCTTTGGAGATTACAGTTCTTGTAATTAAATTCGTATACAAGAGATAAAATTTTTAAAATCTTTACAAATCTTCACAGGTCACTATTGGTAGCAGTAGCTTCTGTTTTTCCCTTCCAGTTAAAGGCAAACAGGACCAACCCCTGGCAGAATTAAGTATCAGAAATATGGACCTTTTAAAGAAATCCTGAGCCTTATATTCTTGAAACCTTTTATAGCATCTCTAGTTGAGGAATGAAAAATCTTTCCTTTACCTCCTTTTTCCCTAGGTCTGATCAGGAAAACAATTCAGTCCTCCCAGTCTGGTTAAAGTTACTTCAACATTTACATTTTAAATAACATCTTTATTCACAGAATGAAAGATTTGTCACCTATTCATGGGATGTCATTCACTAGGAAGCAAGTAAGCGATTTCCTTTTTTTTTTTTTTTTTTTGACGTTTACCAGTTTATTTCAAAGGATATTTTAGAGATACATAGGGTGAGGTCTAGAAGTGTCCTGAGTGCAGGAGCATCTGCCCCGTTGAGTTGGCGTGCACTACCCTCCCGGCAGATGCATTTGCAAGCCCCTACATGTGCACTATCTGCAAACTCCAAGAGATCTCTTCGTAGATTTGGTGAGGAGGACCTAATCCCATGTCTGTGACCACTCTGCAGATGACACTGCTGCCCTGAGGAAAAGAGCCTAAAAATTCTGGAGACTATGAAATACTCATTCATCCAAACAGCATGTACTGTGCTCACCATGTGCCAGGCTCTGTGCTATGAGCTGGCAGCAATACATGTGGCAAAGTGCCCACTGTCATGCAACTTACATTCTTATAAATGGGGTAGCCAGAAAATAAGCAAGTAAATAAATAAACATGATAAAGTAGAATTTCTCAATACTAACTTCCTCTAAATTGACACGGCATTAACCTAAGTTCTTTATTCCCTCTGCACAACATAGTGACTAAAAGCTGAACAACCTGGCTTGGAGCTATTCTCTTGGACACCAACATACTTCTGTTCCCAACTATATGTCTAGCAAGAGTTAAATTATTCCCAAAACTGATTATGCCAGTTGTTGTAATTCTATAATTCAATCAAACATTACAGGACCCAATGAAACTTGACTTGTTTCTCAGAACACTAAGTTGAATGCTTGGAAAAACTTGATAAAGGAGTTACTTAAAATGTTGCAAAACAACAGTAAGAGATTGGAGGAGATCATAAAACATGAATTAATTCTACAATCAGACTACTTAAAAAATGTATTTTAAGTTCTTACTCCACTTTATAGAAATGGAATTGCTGCCTTACAGGCGTAGTTAATGCATGGATGCTAATCAGCAGATCCATGCTAATTAAAATAATAATGGCTTTGGCTGTATATTATTTATTTTAAACATTGTTTACTAAAACAAAATAATGAAGTCTATTGTTTTAGTCTGTTTGTGTTGGTATAACAGAAATACCTGAGACTGGGTAATTTATAAGGAAAAGAGGTTTATTTGGCTTACAATTCTGGGACAGCTGCATCTGGCACGGGCCTCAGGCTGCTTCTACTCATGGCAGAAAGTGGCGGGCCGCCGGTGGGTACAAGCAGATCACATGGTGAGAGGAAGCAAGAGAGAGAAGCAAGAGAGAGAGAGAAAAGGTGCCAGGGTCTTTTTAAGCACAAGCTCTCACGGGAACTAATAGAGCGAGAACTCACTCATTAATTCCCCCGGCCCCAGGGAGAGCATTAATCCATTCATGAGGGATCTGCCCCCATGACTCAATCAGTGTCCAACACTGCCACATTGGGGATCAAAATTCCACATGAGTTTTGGAGGGGACAACATGTCCAAACTCCATCATCTATATTATCAATTTTTATGATTCTCAGATTTAACAGCCTTTTTTGACTAACCAATTACTGGTTCCAATCAAATTGGAGGAGAGGCTTCCACTGTAATTCCCTACGGAGATACCTACTAGGCAACAGGTGTTCCAGCCTAGAGGTGGTCACAGACTTGGAGGATTGCAGAGGCCACAGCGTCTGCAACATGCAGAGATGGTGAGGCAGATAGGCCTTGTAGATCATGGTAGGGATTGAGGTTTTATCTGAGAATAGGAGAGAGATTTTGAAGAGTTTTAAGCAGAGGAGGGCCATAATCTTATTCACATTCTCTTCACAGTTCTCAAGTTCTCCCTAACACAGGGGAACAGGATTCCTCCTTCCCAGGCCTGCGACTGGGGTGGGGAGTGAGCACTGTGAGGGTCAGGAGTGCTATTTACCAGGGACCCCACATTCACAAGGACCTCAGGTGGAATTTTTGATGCCGTCTCTATATTAGAGGAAGACACACAATCCTTCAGTGTTCTTCTGTTAAAAGCATTAATTTGCTAAAATCACCGTTTAAAATATACTACAACTTATGAATGCTTGTTTGGCTTTTTCTTCATATTTTAATACATGCAGAAGCTCAAAAGATAGAGGTGGCTGGGTCTGCCCTGACTCTTGCAACTCCTCTAAGCAACCCTTCTCCTGACCTCCCTACAAGCTGGACCACCTCGTCTTTCACATTCCAGGCTTTCTTATTTTTCCCCTCACCCACAAGTTAGAGATGTTGACTTCCTGCACATTTCACACTGCTTCATTGATATTTCTCACTTTTCACATGTATCATAACCATAATGTTTCTGCTCCTAGACTATAACAAAGGTGTAAAACGGTTTTTCTTTGGTCTTCTCTCTTGTCTTTGCCATTTCCTGTCTCTGCTTTCTTTGCTGCCCAGCCGTGTCTTGTGCATTCTTGTTATCCCACACATCTTTCCCTTGATTTTAAAAACTCATTCACCCCAGGACTTAAGAGTGTAAGTATGTTTAAAAAGTGTTAGGTTCACATAACGTCTAAAACTTTTAGTAGGAAAAATGCTACCTTGCAAATTCACCTGTATCTAAAAGAGTTTGCATTTTAAAATCTGGCATTTTGACAGAGGCAAACTTAAGGTTTGAAAAATATTTTCTTAGATGTAGACAGTTGATTCATCTACAGCTGGAAGGTCAGGGAGGAAGGGCTGGCTCAGTGGTGACCAGTGGTACCTGACTGAGCTCAGGGCAGTAGTTGGATCTAACTGTAGACCAAGGATCTCAAACTTTGGGTTCCAAAGGCTCTCACAAAGTGCTTGCTGAAAATGCAGGTGACCAGGCCCACTGCCAGAAACTGATTCATTGGGTCTAGAATAGTTCAGGAAATGCTGGACAAGATGTAGGAACTACATACAGCTTGGTCAGCATATGATACCTAACAGCTTGGGAGATCTTGGGCTGGGTCCTGAGTCTGAAAGGAATTGGCTGTGTGACCCTGGGCAGGACAAACTAACTTCCCCGAGCCTCCAATTTTAGTCTGTGAAAGACGGATGGTAACGCGGAGACACTGAGTGTGATGGGTTAATATATTAAATCATCCATGTGTTCTTCTTCTTTGCCATTCTGAGTATAACTCCTCTCTATCTTTCCAGGCTGACCCAGGAGTATATAGTTGTCCCCCATATCCTGGGGGATTTGTTCCAGGTTCCTCATGGACACCAAATCCACAGATGCTCAAGTCCATGATATGAAATAGCTGCAGTGTTTGCATACAACCTACACACATCCTCCCATATACTTCTCATCATTTCTAAATTGCTTTATACTTCTAATTACCTTATACTCTAATACAATTATGTTCTACGTAAATAGTTGTTATACCGTATTGTTTTTTGATATGTGTTTAAAATTTTTTTTCTCAGAATATCTTTGATCCAGTGTTGATTGAATCCCTGGGTACGGAGGGCTGGCTGTATTACTTTGGTAGGGGTGGGGATGGGTCAAGGAGATTCGAATTGTGTCAGAAGGTTTGCAAAGAGAAAGAAGGAATCAATATTTAGATTCTGACATTCAAAATACGTTATGCAGCCAGACACTGCTATGAGAGAGTATTTCTACTTTCCTTTATCCATTCCCACCCCCACCCTCTTCCCACACCTCACAGTAGCATAAGAAAAACCAAGTATGGAAGTTTCTAGTCATAAGAATTCTCTTATAATTTAGATAATAGCCCTGTGCCTGTGGCAGCCGGGCCATGAGGCTTGGAGCTCTACAGCAGAATGAGGATATGTTAGGGAAAGCAAGGAATCCCACTCTTGGCTGAGGGGATTGTGGTAAGAAGTAGAGCAAGAAAGAAGAGAGCCAATGGCATGGCGTGCAGAGAGGGGCAGGTGGAGCGCCTGCGAGGGCAGAGGCAGGGTCTCCTACTCAAGCCCCTCCTTTCCCGTAACCACCTTGACGCTCACTTTATCCCAGGCTCCTTTCAGGTGGTGGGGAATAAGCGAAGGACAGATATAGATTCGATCGATGTGGGTGGTGCCCAGTACTAATACTTTTTAACTGACTTCTCAGTGATTTTAATATGTGTTGAGCTGAGGCCACTGGACTAAGAATTAAATGGCGTGAACAGACCCCAGAATCTGTTATTAACGATAATTTACTGCATATTATCAAACAACTAGAAGGGAGAAGATCAAGTGCTCATATCACAAAGAAATGATTAAATTTGCAGTGATGAATATGCTAATCACCCTGAATAGATCATCGCACATTGCATACATGTATTGAAATATACCTCTGGACCCCATAAATATGTACAATCAATATGTTACAAAATTTTTTAAAATAAAATAGAGTGAACATTTAGGTTCCCCCATCTTGCTTCTTAACACAAAGACTTCATGAGAATAAACAGGTTAATTAAAAGCAAAATAAAGAAGCTAATATTTCTAGGAACACCTGAGGATAATGGGTCCATGTGTCACACTAAAGCTAGGAAACCAGCTAGAGTGCCGCGTTAAGAAGCAGCAGGGCCAAGATCTGATTCCAGGCAGTCTGAGCCCCTGAGGTTGTTTGCTTAAAGCTCACACCACAGCAGCCTCTGAACCAATGACACCAGCCAGGCTGCTAAGCTGCTTCATGGGGGCCACAATGTCCCCCTTGGATTGATGCCATAGGGTGCTTTTCCTGATGCAGCCAGCATCTCCAGACCAGATGGCCTCCGGCAGCGATCAGATCCAGTCTATTCCCAGTGACAGGTGTTGGCCTGACAGCTGCCTAGGAATTGGCACAGTTGCTGGGAGTGGCACATATGCAGGACCCAGAAAGCCCTAAGTGTTGGGAAGGGAGCTGTTTGTCCTAACCTCAGTTTTGAAGATTTTTTCAAGTTGTTTTTACCTCCTTGGTCCCTGATCTTGCTATAGAATGGAGAGGGCTCCCGAAGTTTTAACTTTGCCTCCCCTGGCTTCCCTAGTGCTAGCATGCTCATGCAGTTTCATTTTCCTATTGGCAGTAAGAGAAACTAAGAGCTCCACCCCCAGACAGTTATCGCTCCCTCCCTCAGTTATCCTAATAAGTCACTGTCCTGGAGCAGCCAGCCCCAGACTGGATCATGGCTGCAATGCATGCCCCAGAAGGTCCCAACCCCTGGCACACCTGTGTGCTGATTGTGATCTTCACAGTTCTCCTGCAGTCCCTCTCTGTTGCCGTGACTTACTTGTACCTCAACAATGAGCTGAAGCAGGTTAGTACCATGCCACAGTCTTGAAGACTCTCACAGCTGTGGGGTTACCTGCCTCTACTTTGCCTCTCAGCTTTCTCCTCCTTGAAGACTTTACTTTGGAAGAAAATGTTCCTTTCTCTGTTGTAAATGCATATAATTGCTGAGGACTACAAAAGTGTAAGTTCAGGGAATCATGTGAGCCAAGTACAGTTACAGAACTGGCTCCACTAATTAATTACTAGCAAATGCAGGCAACAGAACTCCTGAGGGCTTTTGTGTGTTTGTTTTTAAAAGTAAACGTATTTTATAACATTGGCAATTGCTATGCCTTTCATGTGTGCCTTCTGCTAAATGCTCTATGGTTCTTTACTTGTGAATTCTTGGGGATGAGGGGAGCTGCATCAGGGCAGGGGCTGTGTCTGCTTTTGCTCCTCAGGGTACCTCTGGGGTCTATCATATGTCTCCCATGTAGGTGCTCACTGAATGTTTGTGGAATGAAGGAACAGCCTTCACAAATGTGGTGGGTTACACTAACCCACAGGCAGCAAGGGTAGAGTCAGGGTTCAATCCAAAGCCAGGTTCTTCACCACAGAACATCATCATTTTGTGTTCCAGATGTAGCTAACTAAGCCCAATGGACTTTCAGATAGATATTGCAGAACATTCAGATGTGGGTCCTGCACAGAAAAATGCTTTGTACACACTGACCATCCCCAGACTTTGTGCCAGCCTCTTCCTCTCACCCCTCTCTTTTAAATATATTAAATTTTTAGGTGGAAAGCTTTCACATAAAGTCAGACTTTTAAAAGTTAGAAGATAGGAATAATATGCATATTAACTAAAATAAGAACCAAGGCTTACAATATTAGGTTTCTGTTTCTTCCAAGACTGAGCATGGGGTGGAGATAAATCAGACCTTTGAAATTTGTTTCGGTTTTAGATCTGTAGCATTCTTATGTTGACAATAAGTGAGAATACAAAGGACTGGCATTCTGTCTATTCTTTTCTTGAAACAATTGATTATACATATTTGTGGGTTACAGAGTTGAATATCAATATCTGTGTACAATAAGTGATGATCAAATCAGGATGACTAGTATATTCATCATTACAAGATGTAATCATTCTTTGTGTCCATTAACCAATTTCTCAATAACCCCCCCTTTCCCACCTCTAATAACCACAGTTCTGTTCTCTCCTTCTGGAAGTTCAACATATTATTGTGATTGTCGCTTCCTTCCTTCTTTTTTATTTTTTGCCTATTCTTGAACATAGGCATGTTATCAAAGTCTGTAATAAAGAAGTTATCAGAAAGACTGAGCATTTTACTTCTCATGATAAAATAGCTGAAAATAAAACTGCTACTCTATGCCCCTGGATGTTCCAGGTACAAACCCAGGTATGCGTGGCAGGAAAAAAAAAGTGCCATTTTAATTTATAATTTTCTCAACTAAAACTTGTGGAACTGTGAATGCAAAATTGTTGAAAATAAACCGACTCATTTATTGGTTTCTAATGCATATTTTGACTAATTGCATATTAACAGCAGAGAATTACGAGCAGGAAGGACTTTGAACATACCGTCTTCTCCTATTTTATAGATAAGAAGACTAGAAATGAGGTATCCAAGCTCAGATAGGGCTTTGGAGGCAGAGCAGGTCTGCAGGTGCCTGTCCAATGCTCTTCTGGCCATAGCACGGTGTACACAGGGCCAGCATATTTTCACCTTATGATGCACACTGCATCCTGCCACATCAAATCTGCCAGCAGACTAAGAAATGCAAGACTAAGGGTTTCAGAAAAATATAAATTGCACAAAAGCCACAGAGTGTTAATGTCTGTTAGGGAGATGCAGTTTGTATGCCCTGTAGAGTGTGAATTTCGTTATCTTGATTAGTTGGAAATTTTCCCTTTGGAAAAGAATGAAGTAGACTCTTGTTTTATTTGCAAATAATTATGAAATTATGGCTCCCATTAGATGACCAGTACAGTCAGCTTTATTGCAGGGCACATTTAGAAGAGACTGTGTATTTGTGAGGAAAAAAAAAAATCAGTATAACTATAATCATATCTTTAGTTCTAAGTCTACATGAGAGACTGGAATACTGCTGTGTTTACCATTTTGGAGGCAACATGTCCTAACCTTTGTTCATTTTGCAGCATAAACAGATTGAGGCTGTTTCTCCATATGCAAGTGGCTTCGGTGATTTGCAGATGTTACAACTTAGCCCAATTTTAAGACTGAATTAACTGGTTCTTTACTGAGCTGACTCATGCAATTGTCTGTGTGTATAATTAAGGTTTTTTAAATTACTCTACTATAAAAATGAAAATTTTAAATAAAGCTTAACATCTCCCTTCTTATGCACACTTTTCTTGATTGCACATTTACATATGTATTCCCATATGTATAGACATGCAGAAGAATTCATTGAGAGTGCCAGGAAGGGAGGAAAATTAACAGATATTGAACAATTACATAGATACCAGAAACTTTGATAAGTATTGCCCTGTTTCATTATCATAACAATCCTATAAAGTAAGTATAATTACCCATTTTATAGATGAACAAACTAGGATTTGGGTAAGTTAAAGGATTTGCCCAAAATTAAAAAGCTAGTAAAAGGCAAAGCCTAATTTTGAACCCTGCCTTTAAGTAGGTGCTCAATAAATTGTAGCCATTGTAATTACTGTTGAAAGGTCTGTTGAAGAGGGGTCACCCTCCTCTTCAGGAATTTTCCCAAGGGAGAATAAATCTGAATCTCCTTGGGAGTCTGTGTAGAGTTTGGAAGTGCATGTTTAACATAAGTATTAATTTCCTAAAGCCAATCACAGGTTCCACTTTGGCTGGTGAAAATTTGCAGAAGATATAGTGAGCAGAAATTGTAGGGAGTATGCACTGAACATTGGATTGGACCTTCACAAGTAAGCCTGCAGACCAGTAAACTTGAACAGCAAATACGGGCTGAGCCTCTGAGGTCTGTGTCTCTCTGAGAAACTTTTATAACAAAGGAATGGCCAATCACTGTGGCATCATAGATGGATAGGAAAAAGGAAAAGGGGACCCCTCTCCACAGATCTCCATAAATGATTGTTTATGCTATTTGCAGTTTGCAGAAAATGATTGTCAGATACTAATGTCTGGATTACAGAGAGGATCAATGTTGCCATCTCAAAGTCCCTGAGGCAGCAAAGGAGTCCACCCTACTGCCCTCAAGCCCAACCAAGGACTGCTGGTTGGCCCTGGCCTAGACAACCGCCATGGTTTGTGACAGCTCTAAGACCAGGAAATCCACTTTTCAGAACCAGGGGCTTCTGGAGCTGAAGAACACCCAGTGCAAAAGCTGTCTCTCCTTCCAGAGGCATGCAAATGAAAATAGCACACACACAGTCTGTCACCCCCAACACCCAGAAATAGTTAGCTAGAGAACAGCCCCAGCCTACCACGTTCTGTGGGAAGTTCATACTTTGAAGTGGAAAGGATGTGGAAAGGAAGGAGGGAGAGACACACATCGGAAAATCATCATTAATCGTTCTCGGAATAACCACAGCGCCTTCCCCCCAACCCACAATGCGCCCAGTCACCAGCATTGGCCAAGGTCTGTAGAAGAAACTACCAAATATGATAATGCAAGAAACATATGAGGATAGGGAGGGTGGTTGAGCTTCCTCTCTGGGTTTCATTATTCAGAAACCTATATTTATGCATAAGAATGTCTAGAAAGAGAAACACCAAAGTGAAAATTATGATCTCTAGATGGTAGGATTATGGGTGCCTTTCTTCCTTTTTATTTCTCTATATTTTATAAATTTTCTACAGTGAGTCTCATAAAAATATCTATGCTGTTCACACATAATTTTCATACAGATTTTAAAAACATGATATTTTTATATAGTCTTATGAGAAAACAACCATGTGCAAATTGTATATGTACAGTCTGATCTCAACCCTGTAAACAAGAGAGATCATCCAAAGGTTAACTAGGAGGTTATGGCCTTTAGTGGCTGTTTTTGTTTTTGTTTTTTTACTTTTCTCATTTTTTGGTTTTTTGTTTTCTCTCTTACTTTTAGAAAAGTGTTCTTTAGTTTTCCGTGTTTTCTAGGTGGCCTGTGTAGCCTGAATATATCCAAGCTTCGTCAGCTTTGGGGTGGTAATGGAGCTACACTCACTTATCAACTTCCAACCCACATATACCCAGGACCTTACTTAATTTTCAAAGTTCCCCCTCCCACCTCCTGAAAGTGTTTCTGGAAAATCCCCAGAGGTTATGACAAGCACTGGCCAGCAGCTGGTACTCACCTGGGCTGGTCCCTGCAGCTGGAGCTCCACTTGCCCCCCTCTCAAGCTCACTTCAGGCCCAGGCTGTTGCTGGCTCACTCCTGCTGCTCCCAGCCCTGTCTACTCTGCCTCCCGTGCTCCCAACCCTTCCATGTCCAGACAGCTTCCAGCTGCTGAGCGGTAAGAAGTCATACGGCTCCCTTCCTCCTCTGTCATGCACACCTTTTTGTCCCAACAAATTACAGAAGTCTGTGACCCTGCTTTTTCACTTTTATCAACTTGGTGCCTGGCCAGCGCATGTTCATGCTTGCTGGGCTGTAGCAGTGTCCAGGAAAAGCTAGCTCTTCCTGGAAACGCCCTCAGGCCTGTGGCTGATTCCAGCTCATGGCCTCTTCCCCCCTGGTCCTCCCTCCCAAGTTTGCCAGACATGCTCTCATATTTCTGAACCATATATTACTTAGTTTATTCCCTGGAAAGGCTTTCAGATCCTAAGTGAATTGGAGATACAACTAGATGTCTACGGTAGAAGCACATACCGCCAGCAGGGACTGGGAGACACCTCCTAATTTCATTGCCAGTCATATCATAACTCAGTTGGTCCCAACTACACCTACTAGGAGAATGTTCTACTCTTGTAATTTAACAGAGAAAGAAAGAAAGTAAAACGTTTACTTATAAGTAAATGAATGTTCTATGCCAGGGTGTGTGGAAAGAATTAATTAACCCAGGTTTGATCAAGTATCCAAAGGGTACTTGGCTGGGTATAGAACCATGTGACTCTGGCTGGAACCTCTCCTACACAGTTAAGTTCTTTTGATTTAAAATGAGATTTTCTTTCTAGAGGAAAGAGTGGATAGTTATTAAATTTGATCCCTCCTTCAAGCTTTGCAGTACCCTAAGTTCAAATAACAGGTAAAAATGGCCACTTTCCCATTCATTTCCCCAGATAAAAACAACTCAGCAGCTTTTTACAGGAAAATAGCATCTCTTCAATCCCAGTTGTAACAAAACAAAATGGAGAGGAAGATAAAACTCTGGCCTTCCAGTGTGGACTTCCAGTTTTTCTTCATTAACCAGTTATTAGCCTGAAGTGTTTGGAATGGTTTGGGTGTGTGTGTGTGTGTGTGTGTGTGTGTGTGTGTGTGTGTGTGTGTGTGTGTGTGTGTGTGTGTGTTTATAACATCAAGAAAAAACTTTGTTGACAATGATCTGGCTATTGTAAATGTTTACTCTCAATCAGAAGGAGGAAGCAAACTTCAAATGATGTGTAAAGTCTTTGTAGATAAATCCATAGTTCAGATTTCTGGTGATGACATGGTCCAGATTCTGCCATCCAGAGCAGCAGAAATCACTATAACTAGAATCTACTCAGCCAGCCAAATCTCTGATCAAGAAATAGAACATTACCCACAACCCAAAGGGTTTGGCTAATTTTAATTCAGGATTCTGGAATTTAAACTGACTCCACTGCCTACCTTGTATCTAGGTGGGTTTCCAGTTTTATAACAGGATCCACACCATGTCGGAGCTGGAAGGGACCTCAGATACCACCACAGTGAACTGGCTCAAGACTCCCATGAAGAATAGACACAAGAGAGGGGAAGCAACTTGTTAAGGGACACACAGCTGTTTAGTGGTGGGGCAGGGAAGGGCACTGTGACCCAGGATGCCTGACCCACACCTGTATCCTTTCCACCATATCCAACGGCTCACTTTCAGTCAAAGGACAAAGTGCAGCCTGCTTACTTTTATTTCAACTTCGACTTATCCAAGGTGCCAAAACCTCTGAATCTGTCACCAGTTTCTGTTGTTTTAACTTCTAGAGGAACAAAAAATATAAAGCACGTGTGCATAATATTGTGTTATGTTCCATCTCAACCCAGATGCAGGACAAGTACTCCAAAAGTGGCATCGCTTGTTTCTTAAAGGAAGATGACACTCCTTGGGACACTGATGATAAAGAGAGTATGAACAACCTCTGCTGGCAGGTCAAGTGGCAACTAAGTCAGCTCGTTAGGAAGGTAGGTCACCTTGCCAACAGGCACAGAAGGTCAGAGGAAGAGGAATCTCTAAGAACATTAAGTCTAGACTCCTCATTTTGCAAATGAGGAAACCGAGGTGCAGAGTGTTTAAGTGATTTTCCCCAAATTCAAATAACTAGGAAACTATGGCACAGCACCAAATGGCAGGTCCTGGCTGACTCCTGGTCTGGAGATCATTTCTGCAGCCCAGACGGCCTCCTTATTTAGTCTGACCTTTTTATCTCACATTGCGGAAGCTGAGGCACAGACCGGGCAATGTGCTCAAGGTCACACAGTAATAAGGGATGTGTGTGAATTTTGTTTTCACTCAGAAAACAAAAGAGGACAAATGATGTTTTATATGCTTCCCACATTGTCGATCTCTGGAATTAAATACATATTTATTTTTGTATGCATATAGAGATGAGGAAAGAGGAAAGGAAGAGGGGACAAAGAGATACTTTGAGAAATTAAAGGTGATGACATTCTCAATTTGCAGTCAATAAATGACAAAATTTTTTAAAATGTATCTGTTTATGAAAGTTGCTTAAACAGGATCACTAGCAGAAACATTATGTTAGCTAGCAGTTTATTTTACTAAATGTGACTAATTTTATTTTCAATTATGTGACTTAGGTCAAATCAAGTTTTCTCTCTGGCCGCTTTCTTCTTTGTATGATGGCATTTAATAATATTTACCTTCTGCCTACTTGAAAAGGTCAGATGAGAACATGGATATGAAAGTCCTCTGTCAAACACCCTATTTCCCATCATTGTTTAAACAAATGCAGGGGTAATTCCCAGGGCAGGTAGAGGATGTGTCTTAGACACGTTTATAAATAAGTCCAATGTTTGGTGTGCAGAATTTGTTTTTTCCATAGAACCAGTGTTGTATCGGTGGCTAGGGCTCCAGTTTATAGCCCTCAGCAGTCCTCAAAGTAGAGCCCAGACATCACCTATGACACTGTTTCTATAGGACATGAAATGGGACTTCTACCTGGGAGTCTTAGAAACACACCTGCTCTACAGCTGCCCTGGAAGTGTGGCCTGTGCTGAAGCAGCTGTGGCCCTACCACTCCAAATGACAGTGACTATCCAGGGGGTGAGGACCAGGAAAAGCCTGGGCTGAAGAGGGTCCTGAGGAACCTGAGAAATGGAACTCTGGAGTCCCTGAGGTCAGGGGTGGTGACCCAGCAGGGGAGAGAAACTCAGAACTAACTAGGGTAGAAATCTGGAGACTGAGGATGGGGCTGGATGCTGGAGCCGGGAGTGGGGGGATAAGAGATAAGCAGGGGCGAATTTTAAGTATCGCTTCCTAGCCCCCCACCTTCTCACATCCTGCTGCCCGCTGGAGCAGAGAGAAGCTGGCTGAGGACACAGAGCGGGTGTGGGGGTGGACGGGGAAGAGCTCCCCACAGTTTTCAGGCACATCAGTTGAACAATTTCCAGTAAATATCTTCTGTCCACTTCATACATTGTCTCATTTAATCCTCGCAACAGCTCTGTGAGGAGGGAATCCTTATGATCCTCATATCTTTTTTTAATTGATGAAAAAATTGTTCAGATCACGTGAGTAACTTGAGCGAAGTCTCACGGAGCTGGCGGTTGACAGATGGGACTCAGCTGTCTGACGGTGCCTGTAGTGGCTCTTTCGCTGCCTCCCCCTGCAGGAGTGGCCTGTCTCTCCTTCCTGCTTCTCTTCCTTCCTTCCTTTTTGTCCTAGCATGAAAGAGAGCAAGAGTGAGAAAGAGACACAGAAAGAGAACTGAGAGAGAGACAAACAGAAAGGACAGAGAGAATGAGGAGGTCCCCTCTCTCCCCTTCCCATACACTAGTGCCCATGGGACTGACCACAGTCAGTCCCCCCCATAATCTGGGCTCAGGGCCTGAGGCAGAGGGAGAAGCAGAGAACGTCCGACTTGGGGTGGGAGCACGGAGGAGGCCAGTCTCCAGCAGTTGCAAAATTACCAACAGTGATGGGTGAGGACGGCAGTGATGGTGAAACCCTCAGGAATGACAGAGCTGAGTGGAGGGGGCTCAGAAGCCATGAATGAGCCAAGTCAGGGTCTGCCCATTTCATAGAAAGGCTCAGGTTTTGCTCTTTCTTGCTGGTTTTCCCCACTGGTTAGTACAGTGAGGGGGGTGGGGGGTTTACGAGATGATTTGCAAAGATGTGGGAACTTGGTCACATATCTTTATTTTGAGAATGCCTCAGCCACGTTTTCAGAAATGAGAGAATGACACGGCAGTGTCCCGATGTGCTGTGTGCATCTGTGGCACCGTGAGAGAGGCAGTGTGACTTACATCCTGCGGCTTGGGTCTGTCCAGTGGTTTAAAGCCCCTGGGCTCTGTTACACAGTGCATCTGCACGCATGTGTGCGTGCACACTCACATCCCACACACAGAAGGTGGTGTGACATGGCTGCCACCTCCATCAGCCACACCAGGCCCGGGGAACAGTAGGTTGACCTAACAGCAGATGGCTCCTTGCACATGGCTCTGCTCCAGGTATGGCCTTCAAAGACTTCATGCAGAAACAGAACTTTCCCAGGCAGAAGACCACCTCTTGACACTGTGTAGGGACAGCTATCTCAATATTCACCCCAGCTCCCACCCGACCCCACCCCACCCCAAATGCTTGAACAAGTTAAAGCTCCCTAGATTGATATATTATGTAGAAATTTCCTGTTAGATCTCAAGAAGAAGAAAGGCCATAGGCATTCTATAGTTGGTTCACACTTTTAGAAAAATTAACAAGCTTTATTCAATACTATTTGCAGATGATTGTGAAAACCTATGAGGAAACCATTCCTACAGTTCAAGGTAGTATTTTTTCATTATTTTGCTTTTCTACTGTCACCGTCACGGCAGGGTGAACAGCTCTCCATTTTCCTTCCCTCTGCTCCCATCCATGCATTCCACTGCTGCTCGGTGCCTCCAGCCTCTTCTTAATTCTATTTCCCTCTTTGCAGTGGCAGCTAGAACGCTCAGAACCAAATCTGTGGCCCACCTGTGGTCAGAACTTTATTTCAGCTTAATCTTATTTCTCCCACATGAATTTTCCTTTCATCTCAATCTCTTCACTTATTGATTTTTTATCTTCTGATGTGCTAAAAATAAGCCTTCTTAAATCCTTTCTAGAACATGGCAGGAAATAAAAGAAACAAGGTCCCCCAGAGTTACCCATCTTCTTTTCTTCTGACCACCACCAGGCTCTAGGCTTTTCTTTACACAGAAGCTCCCTTGCTCCATCATCCTTTTCCCAGTGATCTTTCTGCCCACCTGTGATCCTCATCCTGTGGTCTCCACACCTTCTAGTTCATGGTCAGCAGCCTCCCCTTGGCCCACATCCCCCTTCACTACTGTTGCCCAGGCTGGCTTCATTAGCCCTCCACCTGGCTCCTCCTTATCCTTCATGGCTCACCTAACTGTCCCCTCTTCCTAGAGGCATTCCCTGGCCACCTTTCTAAGTAAGTTCCCCTGCGCCCTATAATTTCTATCACATGTGCCTTGTTTGTTTCCTTTTTTCTTTTTTTTAAAGATGACTGGTAAGGGGATCTTAACCCTTGACTTGGTGTTGTCAGCACCATGCTCTCCCAAGTGAGCTAACCGGCCATTCCTATAAAGGGACTCGAGCCCGTGGCCTTGGTGTTATCAGCACCACACTCTCCCAAGTGAGTCACAGGCCAGCTCCTTCATTTCCTTTTATTTTCATGTATTTTTTCTCTATGTGCTGTCTGCTTCCCTACTAGATTAAAGATCCACAAAGACAGAAAACATGTCTGTGTCTCTCAGCTCTGTATACCCAGCACCTAACTCTATGCCTCAAGCCTAGTAGATTCCGGATTTTTCCCCCCAGGCCCTTTCCCACATCACCTTCAGTCTGTGTGTGTGTGTGTGTGTGTGTGTGTGTGTGTGTATGTGCACGTGTGTCTGTATCTGTATTGTGTTGTTGAGGTGAAATTCCCATAACATACAATTAACCATTTTAAAGTGCTCAATTCAGTGCACTTAGTGTATTCACAATGTTGTGCTGTCACCACCTCACTCTACCCAGAAGGGTTTTAATACATATTTTTGGAATGAAAAACAGGGATAAGTAAATAACTTTACTGAATTAAATTAGCTACTTCTTTTCATTTGGCTCATCATAACCACATTTTCTCATACTAATGGCCATACAGGCCTGAGCACATGTGCCAGAGACTTATAGTCCCAGAGCACACCAGACTGGCAGAAAAGAAACCATTTTTAATATATGATGTCTTCCTACTTTTCAGCTATCCTGTTCCAATACAATAAACTTCCTCATTACTTGGTAAACTCATTTTTCTTTATTAAATATGAAGGACAAGGCCTGATCCTGTGATCTGTTTTTTCTGATCATTTGCCTGAAGGTGAAAGCAGTAGTCAGAATGTTGAATATTCCACCTGTTCTGATGACACACACCAGATCCATGGTCTATAGTAGAAGCATGTACTGTTTTCAGTGTTGTAAGATGCTATGGGTTAAATGTGTCCCCCAAAAGTTCATGTATTAGAAACTTGACCACCACTGTAAGAGTGTTAAGAGGGTGGGAAATCCAACTATAGTATTTGAAATGTGGTGCCTTTAAAAGGTGACTAGACTGTGGGGACTGTGCCCTTGTGAATGGATTGATCCATTCATGGAGTAATGGGCATGGTTATGATGGCTTTATAAGGAGGGCAGCTGAGGAAGTTAGCTCTCTCTTGCTCAGCCCATTCTCCCCATGTGACACCCTGCATTGCTGTAGAGAGTCACCACCCAAAACAAGGTCCTCACTAGATGTGCTCCCTGGACCATGGACTTCCCAGCCTCTGAACTATAAGAAATAAATTGTGTTTATTCACAAATTACCCAGTCTTAGGTATTCTGTTATAAGCAACAGAAATGGACTAATACAGAATAATAATATTCTTCTTTATTCATCCTAATAAGGTATAGAAATCATGTACTACTCTGCACACCAAGATGTATCTGTGACACCCAAATACTGTATATATATTTACAACTTTCTTTTTTGGGAGGTGTTTGCTATATCCAGTAGGAAATTTCCTCTCTTCAAAATTTGCTTTCAAATCTAGATTTTTCCATATCCTTGCAGTGACATCAAATGCAAAATATAATTGGATTCAGTTATTGAATATTTTAAAACAAAGTGTTAAGGATTAGGGGCAGGCAAGGCATTGTAAATTATTTAACAATGGAGGTTAAAGGTCAATGGACACATCAACCTTGAAGGCTGAGCATTCTGTGACTAATATGTAATTGACTATGAGTCTCCAGGTCTGGTTTTCGGTATTGTGTAAATGCCCACCCACCCTGAATAAGTAACAACTAATACCAGATCCATGGAAGAGATTCCCATTTCCCATTCATTCCTCCCCTATGGAATCTTATCACCTCCTTCCAGATCCCTCTCTCTCCTACTAGCCTAGATTAAGGCCTCCTGTTTTCAATTCTGACCAATTATAATAGTCTGGTAACTTGCTGGATCCCTGTACCAGCCAGCTGCCAAAAAAAAAAATATTTTTCTTAAAGTTAAAAAAAAAAGGTCTGGTAACTTGCCTGCCGGTCTCCAGCCCTCTCACCTTCTTCCCATCAAACCTTACTATGACATAGGTTGGCCTAAAGTACAACATATATCTCTTTGCTTACCTGAACAAAACCTTTGAGAGTCTCTCCATGTCTTATAAAGTCCAAATCTCTTAGCCTAACATTTAAATCTTCTATAACTTGGCTCTTCATTAAACCTCTCCCTGGCCCATATCCCAGAAATGCTTTGCGCATCCTGCCTCAGGCCTCTGTTCTTGCCCTCTGGCAATGCCTTTCTCCCATCCCACAGGTCCCAAGCCCATCCTCACCCTGTTCAGACATTTATCCCTGCACCTCAATCAGTTTCTCGCATTTGCTCTTTATCCCTAGAAGAGTGCCTGGCACGGATGTGTTGGGCACTTTGGTTGGTTGGAGTAAATGAACGAAAGGGCCTTAGCACCATTTCCTCCACGAACCCTCCCCTGACTTCAGTTCTCCAATAAATAGAAATCTTTTCCTCCTCTGAATACCTGCCACCCTTTATTTCTATTTCTCAGCAGTAAATTTTCAGTTTCTAATTCATATAAGATAAAAGTCCCTTTAAGGGCTCAATCAGTAGAATTAGTGATTAATGTTTGTTGCCCTGTAGGGCATAGTGTCGTGCCTTGTGCCTGGCAATATTTATTTGACGAAAGAATATAATTTATCTCAACCGGTGTAGTCACACTTGGGAAGCTTCAGCTGATTTTTTAGAGAGAAGTTTGTTGAATTTGTATTTTTTTAGGCTGCTCTAAAGTATTTTGGATGATGGTCAATGAATATTATGTGTTTATTATGATCAAGTGAATAAGCAATTTATACGCTAGCATACTGAATATCTTGACCAACACGTCAGTTACTATTCCTTTTGGGGGGGGGTGGAAGTGGGGTTGTGGAATGACTGTTGAATGCCAGTTTGTAGCATCTACGGGCAATTGATACCATTGCTACTTCTTTAGAATCAGAAGTAGCTGGCAGAAAGGAAGAGATAATTAAGAAGATTTGGTCCCACTCCAATAGTTTCTACATAGCACTCAAAGTGGAAATTTGCCCATTCCTGGTTATTGCACACTTTAAATCACTCAGCAGGATTCTTATAGGCCTACCATTATTTACTTATTTTTTCTTTTGGAAAGTAGCCAGAATCTTCACTTTCTTATATTCTATTTGGACCTTGCTTCTGAAATGCTAATAAATTATAACCCATATCACTGCTTACTCTTCCCATCTAAAATACTTTTCAAATTAAACAGAACCTGAAGTAAATTGATCATCATACTAAAATGTAGGCTTTTTATGAAAACCTCTAGGGTCAACTTTGCAAGCCCAGTATGCTTATAATGCCTGACAACTGCAGACAAAAGTGTATTTGAAAACTAGTTTGACAAGTGCTGATGATTCTTTGTCATTTCTCTTTTAGAAAAGCAACAAGCTATTCCTCCCACAATAAGAGAAAGAGGACCTCAGAGAGTAGCAGCTCACATAACTGGGACCAACCAAAGAAGTAGCAACACATTCCCAGCTCCAAGTAAGAGAAACAGCAAATATGTGACTTACAGAAGGCAATGGAAGAATTGTTCTAAATAATTTATTTTTTAAAACTCTTACATGAATTGTTTATATGGCTATCTACAAAATGCTCGGTAACAGTCAGTTCTCAGATCAACTATTTGCAGAAGCAAGATTAAGACGAACAGCTCAACCACTGCCAGGGCATAACCAGCCTCACAAAAATTACGAAGCTAGAGAATTTTGTCTTTGAGGTTCCCAGTCTCCTGTTTTTGCTTTTTTCTTCTGATTTAATTTCTTTCTCTCTCTCTCTCTTTTATGATTACTTCTTCAACCACTTTGCACTTCCATCAAATCTTCCTTCTCTTCAAAGGTTCTAAATCATTTACTTTCACTATGAATCACTAGGTGCTCCTAGTGGCATTTATATTAAGTTGAACCATAGGAAATTTCCAATATTTGACTATTTTTCACTTACAGCAATGTCAGTTTCATATAGTGTAACCAAAGATGTTAAACCTAATTTTTGGTCTGTAGAACAGGTTAATATAGTGCTGTAATGCTCATACTGTGTGTGGGTCCTACAGTACAAAAACCCAAGTTGGAATCCCAGCTCCCCCTCACTTAGATATATTTTGAGCAAATTATTAACCAGATCAAGCTGCGTTTTCTTCATATGCAAAGTAGTGAGAATCCTTAACTCATAAAATGGTGAACAGTAACAGTAATACAAATGAAATGTCTGGTCTATCATCAGTGCCCAGTAGAGGTTTTGTCCCAAGTTAAAGAGATTTCAGACATCAGTTAATAGATAGAAAAAAGTCATATTGGGTTTTGTTTTGTTCTTTTCTGGGCAGTTGCCTTCCTCATACTCCTGAACTCATGTTTTATAAATGATTGACATGTTCTGCCTACAAGTGAGATAATTATCATGATGCTACTGTTTGTTATTCATCAACAAAGATGATAGGTGTTTTAAGATCTTCCAAAGCTAAATTTTGCACCAGTCATCGAGATGGACCCAAACTTTTAAGGAATATCATATTTCAATAGGGCCATTTTTTATACAAAATCTTCAGGAGTTAAAGATTCAAGAACATATGGATCTTTATCTCCGGGTATCTTTGTCAAACCTGTGCTTCTCTTATTTTGGAGCAAAGATGCCTTCTCTTTTGGTGATGCCTGTGACCCTGGACAGCTGAGAAAGACCAAAGAAGGACCCAAAGAGTCCCAAAGAATTAGCAGGAAGTCCTGAGCTCTAGGCCTAAAGAAATATATATGTGTTTCTTTTGGTTTCCTTCTAGATTATTTATTTGAGCTCACCAGCACAGGAAGGGAAGAAGGGGTTCAGGACAGAAGATCTGCCCAGAAGCAAAGATTGCTATCTGAGTGAAACATCCCCTGTGCCACCATTCAGAGCTGAGTGTGGCAGATGCGGCACAAATGGCAGATGAGGTATAGAAAGGCAAGAGACTCCCAGCATGTTGCAATGATACAGGAATCTCCTGATTTCTTTATGACTAGAATTTATAATCCATGTGAAAGTACAGGAACAAGAAGTTTGATGTCAGATTGAAATACTTTGCAGACCCACCAAAAATATAGGCTGACCACAGCTGCTAGGAAGAAACTCCTTGTTTTGCTTCTGTTAACTCTCTCTCTAATCTTCATCCAGCCTCCAAGAATGAAAAGGCTTTGGGCCAGAAAATAAACTCCTGGGAGTCATCAAGAAAAGGACATTCATTCCTGAACCACTTCCACTTGAGAAATGGAGAACTGGTTATCCATCAAACGGGGTTTTATTACGTCTATTCTCAAATATACTTTCGTTTTCTGGAACCTGAGGAAATTTGGGGAACAGTTTCAGAAGAAGAGAACAAAAAGAAAAACAAGCAAATGGTACAGTATATTTACAAATCCACAAACTATCCTGATCCTATACTGCTGATGAAAAGTGCTAGAAATAGTTGTTGGTCTAAAGATTCAGAATATGGACTCTATTCTATCTACCAAGGTGGAGTATTTGAGCTTAAGGAAAATGACAGAATTTTTGTCTCTGTAACTAATGAGCATTTGGTAGACATGAACCAAGAAGCCAGTTTTTTCGGGGCCTTTTTAGTTGGCTAAATGATCTGCAAAGAAAGAATAATACCTTCAATGTGACCATTCATTCTTCATGATGATACAGTATGAAAAATTCCAAGAAATATGACAAAGAAGGGCAATCTGAGTAGAGCAGCCTCAACCGAAAAACTCTGCAATGCACATTTTTTAATATCTTTGAAGGTGACCCACTTATACCAAGAAAATGACGTTGCTAAAAGAACTTCCACGGATCTAGCTGATGATATCAGTTTGCCAGCAGAAATCTAGAAGATTCTCAGCTTCCAAACATTTATACAATTAACATCTTCTGTTTTTATCATCTATTCCTCGCAAAGATTTCAGAAGAAAGAGCAACAATCCGCCTCTTAAGTAGCATATCACAGTGATAGCTTCCAGGTTGCCTTAAGGAAAAACATTCCTAAAGTTGAAAGAGAAAGAAGAAAGAAGCACCGCTGAAGGATCATAATCTTGCTCTGGAGGCAATCCTCCGTCAAGATATGCAACATGCAAAGGGAGTCTGGATTGCCCAAGACCTTACAGGATTATCTCATACACCTGGCTTTGATGAAAATGGAAAATTCCACTCAAAGTACTATCATTTTGTAAGAAAAAAAAAATTATGTCCGATGAATAGGGAACTAACAAAAACTAGTTCTGAATGGCTTGTGATTTTCACTACCAAAAGTCAGTCTGAACAAAAGCACTAAAGATATTTTTGATAAAGGACACTATCATAAGTGGTCAGCTGACCAGAAATCAGGGAGTTTGGTCTCACGTGAGCAGGTGAAGAAATAGAAAAGTAGAAATGACAAACACCGGCAAATAGCAGAAAAGAGCCAAATAAAACTTCCCTTTTCCTTGCTCTGCCACCAAATGTCAATATCTGATATATATCTGCTTAAGGTTGCATCATTTATTTTGACCCTGCCCAGAGAACATCAATTACTTCTATCTTCTAAAATCATGACACAAAACATTTAATTTCATCATTTAATCTAATTAATAGGGGAAAAAATTAGTTGGAATATTTGTCTAACAGCCTCTGATTGCTATTCCTAAACACAGAATAATTAAACTCTGTGGCTGTATGCTCAAATGTTCATTTAAATGTGTTCCGATGAAATAGGTCTTTTTCAAAAAGGCTCATTCAAATTTAAATTTACAATGTACCATAGACACTCAGCACTTATGACACCCCCTTACTTTATTTTTTCTGTAATATCAATACATTTCTTAAATACTGGAAACAGAGCACCCCCAGGGTCCTAGGCAGGAGTCAAGGGCAGCATCCCCTGCTGGAAACAGGCAAGGAGCACGCCAAAAACACCACTTCTTCGCAGGTGGCCCAACACAGCCACCACCACAGTCAAGGCTGCTGCACAAGCAGCTCAACACCACAGCTATTATGCAGGTGGCTTGCCAGATATTTGACTGCAGTGACACAAGGAGTGTCACCAGAGGAGACTGGAAAGAGAAGTGGACATCTCTCTCCTCAAAGCCCACTCCAGTATAATAGAAGAAGCAATTGCTCTACCAGGCCCCTGCTTTATTTCTGATTTTAGTACATTGTGTCTTCTCTTTTTTTTTCTTGGTCAGTCTAGATAAAGGTTTGCACATTTCGGTGATCTTTTTAAAGAATATCAAAAAAAAAAAAGACTATTAAGCAGTCTACAAATCACCATTGATGTAAATATTTTAATCAAACATTAACTTTACCTAATTTTTTCAGGGTATAATGATCTTTATATATACTGTGTAATTTGTTAAATATGTACCTATCATTCATTTTCGTTGACAGACTTTGTTATGGGAGATTGAAATCAAGCTCAAAACTTATTTCTCAAATAAATAAATAGTACCCTTAAAAAAAAATTCTTAAATATAACCAATTGACTTATTTGTTAGCCTATTTTTAAAAGCCTCTCTCCTCTCACTAGAATGTAAATGTTGTGGTATCAGAGAACATTTAATCTTGTTTACAACTGTATTCAGTACTTAGAACATAGGACCCACACAAAATATATTTGTGAATAAATGAATGACTGAATGAATACCAAACCATGTGGAAAAATGGAGAAGTATTTCCCTATTTTACCCCTTACACTAAAATAACATCGGGGAATTTTAAAAGTTCCAAGTGGAGAAGAACTTTATAACCAAGATTTAAAACTCAAAGAATAAGACTGATATTTTTGATAGCATATAACTTGCAGATGGAAAAGAATTAATTTTTACTATATATTTTTATACTAAAAATGTAAAATATGTGTTAACTTTTTCAATAAAATGGTATAATGTTGAAGTATGCAGTTTTTTTTTTAATGCTCACATTTGTTTTATAGTACCAAGATTACTAAAAATGAGGGAAAAGACTTCTAATCTCTTTTTTACGGTGATTTTTACCTGACACATCTCACAGAAGGAAGAAATAAATTGCTCTCTTTTTATTTAATATGATCACAGGTATCAATCCTTTCTTTTATGGTTAGTGCTTTTGTTATGGGTTGAATAGTGTTCCCAGGAAAGATATGTTGAAGTTCTACTTTCCAGTACCTCAGAATGTGATTTTATTTGGAAATAGGATTGTTGCAGATATAATTAGCTAAGATGGGGCCATACTGGAACAGGGTGGCCCTTGATGCAACATGACTGGTGTCTTTATTAGAAGAGGAAAATTTGGATACAGAGACAGAGACAAGAAGGGAAAACCCTGATGACAACAGACACAGAGATTGGAGTGATACAGCTGCAGGCCAAGGAGCACCAAGCAATGAGAGCCATCATCAGAAGCTGGGAAGAGACGAGGAAGGATTCTATTCAGAGTCTCCAAGGAACCATGGCCCTGCTGTACACATTGATTTCAGACTTCTAGCCTCCAGAATTGTAGCAGAACAAATTTCTGTTGTTGAAAGCCACTCAGTTTGTGACACTTTCTTCCAGTAGCCCTAGGAATCTACTATAACTGTCCATCCCTTTCTCAAGAAGTCTTTTCCATAGACAAATCATATAGATATTACCATATATTCTTTCTAAAAGCTTTAAAGTTTGGTCTTCATAGTTTGGCAGTGTCATTCAACTGTAATTCAATTTGTGTGCTGTGAGATAGGGATCTAATTTTATCTTTTACCATATAAATAGCCAGTTGTCCAGCACTGTTTTTTGGATAGTCCACCCTTTCCCCCACTGATTTTAATAACTTTTTTATTATACACCAAGTTCCCATGGGTCTGTTCCTATGCTCATTTTTTTCCTTCTTGGTCTAGTTGTTATCCTGGCACCCATACCGTTCTTTTTTTTTTTTTTTACTGTGGTAAAATATACATAACATAAAATTTACAATTTTAATCTTTTTTTGAATATACAATTCAGTAGCATTAAGTACATTGGCATTGTTGTGCAACCATCACCACTATGTATCTCCAGAATGATTTCATCATTCCAGACTTAAATGTGATACACATTAAACAATGACACCTCATCACCCCCTTTGCTCAGCCCCTGATAACCCCCATTCTACCTAATTTCTCTATGAATTTAACTATCTTAATTACTTCATATAAGTAGAATTACATGATATTTGTCCTTTTGTGTTTGGCTTATTTCACTTAGCACAATGTCTTCAAGTTTCATCCCTGTTGTAGCATGTGTCAGAAGTTCCTTCCTTTTTAAGGCTGAATAACGTTCCATTTTATGTATATACCTCATTTTGTTTATCCATTTATTCACCAATCATACCATCAGATTTTAATTACTATTGCTTTACTACAAATCTTGATATCAGGAATGTATGTTCCCTTCTTTAGTCCTGTGTTTCAAAATAATCTGAGTCCATGCACACACAGACATACACAAACACAATCTTTTAGAGATTTTGATAGAACTGTACTGAATTGATGAATTAATTTGGATATAGTTTCCATATTTTAGATACTGATACTTCCCAAGCATGGCCAACTGTATCTCTACATTTATTTAGAGCCTCTAAAATGGCTCTGATAAGGTTTTATTTATTTAGTTATTTTTGAATGAGATTTGTCTCAATTCCATTTTCAAGTAGTTGGTGCAGGAATTAGGTATTAACTTTGAAAGGTAGTGCAACATAGTGATTAAGAGCATTGTCTCTGGATCTGAATTGATGGAGTTCAAATCCTAGTTCCACCACTTACTTGGACAGATTAGTAAACTCTCTATGCCTTACTTTCCAACTCTGTAAAATGGAGTAGTAACAGTAGTTCTGTCATAGGATTGATGTGAATATTAATAGAGTTTACATTTAAGGTTCTTAGCACAGTCCCTGGTGGTAATAAGTGAAAAAAACTTGTTAGTTATTATTATTATATTGATTTACACCCAGAAACCTTGCCAAACTCTCTTACACAAAGCCTTATGAAGAAACAAAGATATTCAGTAAAAGAAAATACATGGTAAAATATTAAAACCAGAATTACTGTAAATTTAGTTGTAAGCTCCATTTTTATTTTCTACAGTACTAAAAATACAAATGCATAAAATAATTATAAATCTATGTTAACAGGTACTCAGTGTATAAAGATGTAAATTTTGAAATTTATAACATGAAGTGGGGTGAGGACAGAGCTATAAAGAAATAGAGTTTTATATGCAATTTAAATTAAGATAGTATCAATTCAAAATAGACTGTCATAACTTTAGGATGTTATAGGTAATCTCCATGGTAACCACAAAGAAAATATCTGTAGAAAATACACAAAAGGAAGTAAGAAGGGAGTCAAAATGTGTCACTATAAAAAATCAACTAAACATGAAGGCAGACAGGAATGGAGGAAATGAGGGACAAAAGAAGCTATAAGACACATAGAAAACAAATAACAAAGGGCAAAGTCAATCCTTCCCTATCAGTGATTACTTTAAATACAAATGAGTTAAACTCCCCAATCAAAAGGCATAGATTGGCAGAAAGGCAAAATAAATAAATAAATAAATAAATAATCCAACTACATGTTATATAAGAAACAAGAGACTCGGGTTAGATCAAGGGACACACAGAAGTTGAAATTGAAAGGATGGAAAAAGACATTCCATGCAAATAGGAATGAAGAAAAACTAGGGTAGTTATACTAATCTCAGACAAAATAGTCAAAAACTGTTACAAGAGACAAAGTACATATAGATTAGATTTACAGAACAGTTGTGAGGATAATCCAGAGAGTTCCTATATGTCCCACATCCAGTTTCCCCTATCATTAATAATTTACACTAGTATGGTACATTTGTCAGACTAACGTCAACACTGATACATTGTTATTAAAGATAGTCCATACTTTATCTAGATTTCCTCAGTTTTTACCTAATGTCCTTTTTCTTTTCTATGATCCTATCCTGGATACCATGTTACACTTAGTCTTTCTTTCTCCTTAGACTCCTCTAGACTATGACACTTTCTAAGATTTTTCTTGTTTTTGACGGCCTTTACAGTTTTGAGGACCAAGCAGGTTTTTGACAGATAAGATTTTATTAAGTCAAGGAAGTTATTTCCTTTTTCTAGTTTCCTAAGAGTTTCAATATGAATAGGTTATTTAATGCTTTGTCTAGATCTATTGAAGTAATTACAGGATTTTTATCCATTTACCTGTTAATAGAGTGAATACATTAATAGATCTTTTAATGGTGAGTCATTCTTATAATCTTAGGACAAACTTGAATTGGTCATAATAAGTTATTTATTGTATACATTCATAAAGTTAGTTTGCTAAATTTCACTTAGGAATTTTACCTATATGTTTATTAATGAGATTATCTTAAAATTTTTCTTCCTCTCAGTGTCCTTATCCAGTTTACAGGGAGCTTTTTCTTTTAGAGAAGAGTAGAATTTCAAAATCTCAGGCTGAAGAATGACAGCTACCAAACTTGTATAGCTGGACGAGCAATGTCAATCTGAAGAGGTTTTTGATAAAAACCCAAAAGAGGAGCCAGCCAAACCACTAGATGCCCCTGACACAAAAGAATTTATGGCAATGCAGATGCAGAGAGAGATAATGTCCTTGACCATGATGGCGATATGACAAAACTTTCTTTTAAAAATGGCCCAATGTCTCTTTTGGAATCATACAAAGACATTTATGAAAGTAAACAAGAGTAGTATCAGTAAAGAGCAAAGCTTCATTTTGCAACTTTTTTTTTTTTTAATCCAAAAAAGCATCAAACTTCATTCCCTGAGAGGAATCGATATAATACCACCAAAATAATGGAGAATACCAGTCAGGTCCTGAAATTGATCCCCCACTACCTAATTCCTCTTTGCCATCACCGGCCACTACCAGTGGCAAACAATGACAACTTCTATCCTATTCCCCATGTCTTTCCCCTGCTCTCATCTACCTTCAGTTTCCACTTCATTTTGTGAACATAAGCTACCTTTTACAGCCATATCACCCTGAATGCACCTGATCTCATCTGATATAATCTACCTTGTTTTACTTGTATATTTTGTCTACCTTTTTAAAAAAAATTTATCTTGTGTCTTATTCAGCCATGTTGAAAGTACAATTTTTGGTCCAGTGTACAAAATGTGCAAGTTATTTACATTCAAAGTCACTGTTGTCACTGTTTGTTAACAACTACATTAATTGTTTTGTGACCTGGGTTTTAAGTTAAGTCTTAACTTAAAAAAAAAAAAATCCTATTCACCAAAACCATGAGGAGTGCAAAATGATAATGTGGTAGTCTGATCTTCCAATCCAGTGGAACCGTTACTGTGCCCCCTGGTGGAGACATTCTCCTTTAACATCAGAATCATCTGTAGAATTTATAAGAACGTAGATTGCTAGGACAGTAGCCCAACCCCCGAGTTTTTGATTTAGTAGGTATGAGTTGTGGCCTTAGAACTTGCATTTCTAAGAAGCTCCCAGGTGATAACACTGTCCACAGAGCACATCTTTTTAAATTTATTTTTTAAATTTTTTATTGTAAATTGACAAATTATAGTTGTATATATTTATAGGGTACATACAAAGTGATGTTATGATTTATGAATGCAATGTGGGCTAATTAAATCAAGCTAATTAACGTATCCATCTCCTTAAATACTTATCTTTTTTTGGTGAGAACATTTGAAATTACTCTCTTGACATTTTGAAATGTACAATACACTATTATGAACTATATTCACCATGCTGTGCAATAGATTTAAAAGAAAACTTATTCCCCCTGTCTAACTGAGGCTTTGCACCCTTTGACCACTATCTCCCTATTTCCCCACAGCCCCCAGCTTCTGGTAACTACCATTCTACTCACTGTTCTATGGGTTTGATTGTTTTAGATTCCACATTCAACTGAGAACATATATTTATCTTTCTCTGCCTGGCTTATTTCACTTAGGATAATGTCCTCCAGTTCCATTCATGTTGTCACAAATGACAATTTCCTTCCTTTTTAAGGCTGAATAGTATCCTATTGTGTATATATACCACGTTGTCTTTATCCCTTCATCTTTTGATGGATGCTTTGGTTAATTCTTTTACAGGACAACTGGGGTCTTTCCCTCAGAGAGCTCAACCAAGACCAGAGTTGGGAGGAACAGGCTTTATTACTTGCAAGTAAGTGAGATAAGAGGTGCTCACTTGCCCTGAGGCTGGGTCTCAGGCCACTGCCCTGAGTCTCAAATCACTCCCCAATGTCTCAGGCCCCTCTTGTGGGCCCTGAGTTACTGTTGCATGTTGCACTTATTTCCAGCACCAACAGGAGGAGACTGAGACCTCAGGAGGCAAACTCAATGTCAGTGGTCAAGTGTGCACAGACTAGGAATTATGTAAGAGTTACATAACATGGAACCACCCCCAGTCAAACATTCATAGATAGCATGAAAATGCTAGGTAGCCAACTATAAAAGGTGTAAGCCAGGGCAAAACAAGGCAGCAGCTCACTCTGGAGCCTGCCCACACTTTGCCTGTGAAGCGTGTATTCTTTGCCCTTTCTATTAAACTTTTTTTTCACTTTCTACTCTGACTCTGCTCTTGAGTTCTTTCCTACAGCAGAATCAAGAATCTGGTAAGGGACAAGGTCAAAAAGTCAGTGACTCAAACTACTCCAGACCCTCTCCTTTGGTAACATAAAGAGAACACTGAGGATAGCTCCCAAAGCAATATCTCCCCGAACAAGGGGAAAAGGTCATTTTGTATGGCCACAGCTCCCACCTAACTTCTTGCCCAAGTTCTTACTTAGGTCTTCTCATGTAAATGAAGTATACAAGCTTGTTCAATCTGGATTGATTGACTATGGGACATAGGCCACTGGTCAGTTCTGAAGCCCAAATTTACATTTGGGCCAGGGAAGGAATGTGACCTCTGGGCAACAGCGGGACCTCAGGAAGTTGTAATACAGGGCAAACCTTGAGCCCTCAGCTAGTACAGGTTACAGCCCAGAGGTGGCAAATTGAGACTTCCTACTGGGGCTGACTTGACCTAAAACAGGGGCTTCTCACAGCCTGAGTATTTCACCAAATCAAATGTGATAATAATGTTTAAAGATATACATTTTTCATAAAACATTAATGAATTACTGTCAGATTGCTTTTTACAAGGTTGTTAAGTTCCAAGGTCAGTGAGTAAGCAAATGGCAGTGATATTCAAATTTACCATTGAAAATCCTTCAAATCACTCTGAAATCATCATGACCTGCGCTATTACAGACTATAAAACAAGGGTTAGCATTTTTGTTATGGAGCTGTAGGCTTTATTTTCTGGAGGATGGAAACCAAGGTCTGCTTTGAAATGGAAGCAGCATGCGATTCTCCCCCTCTCTCTTCCCCCAACCTTCTCTCTCTCCCCTTCTTATCTCATTTCCTCCCTCCTTCCTAGATGTGCAATAGATGTGTATTGTTTGGGTAGATAGATAGATATAAACAGTAATTTGTCCTCACTGGATTAAACATTTTTTGCTCATGATTTGGAGTTTCCTTTTGCTGCCCAAATATAGATGAAATGAACAAACTCTTGGAAACACACAACTTACCAAAACTGATTCAAGAAAAAATGGAAATCTGAACGGACATATATCAAGTAAAGAGATTAAATTAATAATCAAAAACTTCCCAACAATGAAAATCCAGAACCAGATGGCTTCGCTGGTGAATTCTATCAAACATGTGGGGAAGAATGAACACCAATCCTTTTCAATGTCTTCCCAAAAACATAGAAGAGGGGAAAATACTTCCTAACCAATTCTATGAGGTCAGCATTACCCTGATACTAAAATCAGACAAAGATGCCACACAAAAACTAGAAACCAAAATTCTTTAAGAATATGGATGAAAATCCTCAACAAAATACTAACAAATTTAATCTAACAGTAAAAGTATTTAACTCCATGACCAAGTGGGATTTATCCAAAAAATGGTTCAACATAAAAACATTGATCAATGTAATATACCATATTAACAGAACAAAGGCAAAAACCCATATGATCATCTCAGTTGATGCAGAGGAAACATTTGACAAATCCCACACCCTTACATGATAAAAATACTCAGAAAATCTGGAAGAAAAGAGAAATTCTTCAACATGATAAGGCACATTTAGAAATAACCCACAGTTCAACATTTAGAGATAAACTAACTTTTCACTGCTGAAAG
The DNA here is from genome assembly GCF_027409185.1 of Cynocephalus volans. Classification (NCBI taxonomy): domain Eukaryota; kingdom Metazoa; phylum Chordata; class Mammalia; order Dermoptera; family Cynocephalidae; genus Cynocephalus; species Cynocephalus volans. Next base: position 97,193,972 of record NC_084460.1, on the reverse strand, counting down.
ACTGAAAACTTTCCTCCTAAAATTGGGAGTAAGACAAAGATGCTTATTGTAACCACTGCTATTCAACATCGCACTTGGAACTCTAGCCAGAGCAAGAATAATGGATAACGTATATTTTGAGGTAAATTTTACTGTCAAGGATATTGACCATAACTATATTTATAAAAGTTACATTCACTAAAAAGTTATTTTCCAATATTGCATTAAATATAAATAAAAAAAATTTTAAAGCAAAATTAAAGATAGAGAAATTGACAAATTCACATCATGATGAAACTTAAAAACCTCCCATAATTGACAGACAAAACTTTTACAGTATTAGTAAGACTGTAAAAATGTTTTACGTATTAAGTAAAAATAAGTCAATGTATGCATAAAAACTATGTATCAAAATTCGTATCACACAAATTCTTCTCAAGTACACATGAAAAAGTGATAAAGTTTGACCATGTTTTACATAGAAAAATGCATTTCAATGAAAATCTAAACACTGGCATCATACTATTGACATTCTCTCAGACAATAAGATCAGTTTAGGTATCAGTAACTCAAAGAACACTAAAAAGAGCTAATGTGTTTGAAAATTACTCAACACAATTGTGAATAACTTATAAAGGAAGAAATGATATTAGATCAGAAAATACTAAGAATTAAATAATAAAAATATAATGCCTCAAAAAAAAAAGAAAGAAAGAAACTCTAGCCAGAGCAATTAGGCAAGAAATAGAAATATAAGACATAGAGATTAGACAGAAAGAAGTAAAACTATCTCTATTTATAGTTGACATGATTTGTATTTAGAAAATACCAATAAATCCGCCAAAAAACTACTAGAGCTAATTAACAAATTCAGCAAAATTGCAGAGTACAAGATCACCAACACATGAAAATCACACAAAAACCACCAGCAATGATCAATCCAAAAAGAAATTAGGAAAATATTTTCATTTCCAATAGCTTCCAAAAGAATAAAATACCTAAGAATAAATTTATGTAAGAAGGTCAAAAACTTGTATACTGAAAACTAGAAAATAAACAAATTAAAGATCTAAATAAAGGGAAAGACATCCCCTGTTCATGGATTGGAAGACTCACTGTCATGAAGGTGGCAATCCTGCTCAAAGATCTATAGATCAATGTCATCTCCATTGAAATTTCAACAGCCTGTTTTGCAGAAATGGAAAAGATGATGCTCAAATTTATATGAAATTGCAGGAAGCCCCAAACAGCCAAAACAATATAGAATAGAACAGATCTGGAAGACTCACACTTCCTGATTTCAGGACTTACTGCAAAACTGCAATAAAACAATAAAGCAAGCAAACAAAAAACAGTGTGGTGCTGGAGTAAAAATAGACAGACCAATGGAATAGAATTGAGAGTCCAGAAATAAACTCATACATCTACGGCCAACTGATTTTCTTTTCTTTTTTTTTTTTTCCCTTTTTCTTTTTTTTACTTTTTAAAAACTTTTTTTAATGCATTGATGAGAAAATTTTAAATCACATATATGTCTTCCATTTGTAGCTTGCATCATATTTCTGCTGGACAGTGTTGGTTTAGACACATTTATATCTGAATGATTTTTTTTTCTTTAAAGATGACCGGTAAGGGGATCTTAACCCTTGGCTTGGTGTTGTCAGCACCACGCTCAGCCAGTGAGTGAACCGGCCATCCCTGTATAGGATCCGAACCCCTGGCCTTGGTGTTATCAGCACCGCACTCTCCCGAGTGAGCCACAGGCCGGCCCTATCTGAATGATTTTTGAAAGACGGGTACAATTTTAATTTAATGACAGAAGTTAAATTTCTTAATCTTTCCTGTCTTCTAATAAAAGCTGAAATTTTCAGGTTTCTATATAGTTTAAACCATTATCTGTGTATTAGGGTTAAATATTCTGATTTTTTTTTTCAAAGTGTAACATATCGAAATTTATAGGCTGCAGAGCTCATGCAGTACTTGGAGCAAAATTTACATTTGTAAATACCTATATTAAAAATAAGAAAAATCTCAAATCAGTAATGTAATCTTCTACCTTAAGAAAATAGAGAAAGAAGAGCAAACTAAGCCAAAAGCAAATATAAGTAGGAAATAACAAAGATTACAACAGAAATATATGAAATAGGGAATTAAAAAACAATAGGGAAAATCAATAAAACCAAAAGTTGATTCTTTAAAAAAATCAACAAAATTTGCAAAACTTTATCTAGACTGACTAAGAAAAAAAGGGAGAAGACAATTTACTAAAATCAGAACTAAAGCAGGGGCATGGTAGAGCCGTTGTTTCTTGTATTACGCTGAAGTAGGCTTTGAGGAGAGAGACCTCCTTTCTTTTTCCAGTCTTCGCTGATCACTCTCCTTATGTCACTGCAGTCAAGTGTCTGGCAAGCCGCCTGCACGGTGGCTATGGTTATTGCTGTGGCATCAAGCCACTTCTGCAGCAGCCATGGCTGTGGTGAAAGTGGCATTTTCCGCATGCTCCTCCCCTGTTTCCAGGCAGGGGCTGCTTCCCTCGGCTCCTGCCTACAACCCTGGGCGTGCTCTGTGTCTTGCCTGCTTCTAGGCCAAGGGGGCTGCCCTCAGCTCCTCCCAAATGATTTTCAACAAGAGTGCCAAGGCCATTCAAGGAGAGACAGAGTAGTCTCTTCAATAAATGGTGCTAAAACAACTGGATATCCACATGCAAAAGACTGAAGTTAGGCTCTTACTTCACACTGTATACAAAAATTAACAAAATGGATTACAGAATCATAGACCTAAATCTAAGGGCAAAAACTACAAAACCCTTACAAGAAAACATAGGGGTAAACCTTTACGACCTTGTATTTGGCAATGGATTTTAGATTAGACACCAAAACCATTAGCAACAGAAGAAAAATAGACAAATTTGACTTCATCAAAATTAAGAACTGGTATATCAAAGGACATCATGAAAGTGAAAAGACATGTAGCAAGAAGGTGAAAAAGCAACTTACAGAATGTAAGAAATATTGGCAAATCATTTATCTGATACTGGACTTACATCCAGAAGATGTAAAGAACCCATACAACTTCATGACAAAAAGGTGAACAACCAAATTTAAAAACGGACAAAGGTCAAAACCACAATGAGATATTACCTCATACCCATTAGGATGGCAACTATTAAAAAACGAAACCAAAAACCAAAACAGAAAATAGCAAGTGTTAGAGAGGAATTAGAATACTTGTGCACTACTGGTGAATATAAAATGGTGCAGCTGCTGTAGAAAACAGCATTATGGTTCTTCAAAAAATTTAAAATAGGATTACCATATGATCCAGTATCCCACTTCTAGGTATATATTCAAAGAATTAAAAGGAAAACCTCAAATTGATATTTGCACACCCATGTTTATAGCAGCATAATTCACAATAGCCAAGAGGTAGAAGCAAACCAAACATACATTGATGGATGAATGAATAAACAAAATGTGGTGTATACACACAAGTATAATGGAATATTACTTAGCCTTCAAAAGGAATGAAGTCCAGTCACATACTACAACATGGGTGAACCTTGAGGACATTATGCCAAGTGACATAAGCAGGTCACAAAAAGATAAATACTGTATAATTCCACTTACAAGAGATATCTAAGGTAGCCAATTCGTAGAAACAGAAAGTAGAATGATGGTTGTCAGGGGATGCGGGGAGGGAAAAATGGGAAATTTAATGAATAACAGAGTTTCAGTTCTGCAAGATGATAAATTTCTGGAGATCTCTTGCACAACAATGTGAATATATTTAATACCACTAAACTGAACTGTACATTTAAAAAATGGTTAAGATGGTAAATTTTATGTTAGAGGTTAATTCTATCACAATTAAAACTTTTAAAAAAATTTTTTTAAAGATAGGAAGATTGAAAAAAAAAAAGTGGACAAATAATTTGAATAGACATTTCTCCAAAGAAGATATACAAATGGTGCTTGACATTTCTAGTCCTTAAGGAAATACAAATCAAAACCACAATGAGATACTACTTCACACCCACTAGGATGACTATAATAGTAGTAATTTTAAAAAACAGTAACAAGGGTGGGTGAGGGTGGGGAGAACTGGCACCCTTGTCACTGCAGTTAGAGTTTAAAATGGTTCAGGCTCTGTGGAAAACAGTTTGGTGGTTCCTCAAAAACTTAAACATAGAATTACCAGATGACCCCACAATTCCTCCCAAAGACAACAGAACACTGATACTCAAGCAAAAATGTATACATGACTGTTCATGACAGCACTATTCACAATAGCCTAAAGGTAGAAACAACTCAAATATCCAAATAGCCATTGTTTATCCAGATGAATGGGTCAACAAAATGTGGCATATGCAAATGAGAACAATGGAATATTACTCTGCCATGAAAAGGAATGGAGTGCTGACCCATGCTGCAATATGGATGAACCTCAAAAGTATTGTGCTAAGTAAAAGTCAGACACAAAAGGTTACATTTTGTTATAATTCCATTTATATAAAATATCCAGAATAGGTAAATCCGTAGATACAGATAGGAGATTGATGGTTGCCAGGAGTTGGGAGGAAGGGAGTTGGGAGGAAGGGAGTAGGGAGACTTCTCATGGTATGCGGTTTTCATTTGGATTTGGATAAGTGTGGTCATTGCACAACGTTGTGACTGTACTAAATTCCACTGAATTGTACACTTTAACATGGTTAATTTTATGTTATGTGGATTTCACCTCAATTTTTTAAAAAAGCAAAATAAATAACCCCATGTATAGTCATTTCTTGAATTTTGAGAGTCCAAACACACTCTTGCTGAAAACAACTAAAACTTTTGGATTAAATCAAGGGGGTGAATATTAAAAACAAAACAAAACAAAAAACATTTAAAATATACCACAGAGCTATCTAGAAAGTACAGAATCCTCAAAAAGATCAAATACAAAATTAAACTGGAAATCCAGAGTCGAGGAATACAGCAACCCTCACCAGGCAGTTTCTCCTGTACACCAGCACCAAGGAGCTTCCATGTGGAGAACCTAAGGCACAGGAGCAAAGCCTAAAGCCCACCCAAGGGGGAAATCTAGGAGAAGACACATAGATCTGGGGCCACAAAGGTATACACACACAGAAGAGGATGGGAAGAAAGTTTATTTGATTTTCTTGGGGGCTGGGTACATGTGAAAACTTTTCCCCACAATTGTAAACAGAAGGCAGCCCTCTTAAGGGTTTGTGGCAGGGCTGCCATGTACACCCACACAGCTGCAGACCCATGTGAGCTGCAGACTATACAGGATGCCTTTCACATAGACTGGTTGTAAATGGCACTCCCTGAGTTGTGCAGTGCCCAACCTACATAACCTTCCTTATGGTCTTTGTTTGTAGCCAGAATGTACACTACCTGTGTGGTTCAGTAAAACCGAAACCAAGACTTTATTTTAAAGGGATTCTGACTTGGTGGTGCCCACAAGTCTCTGGAAGAAAATTTCAGATCCTTTCTGGAGGAACCCATCTTCAAAGCAATCCTCAAAGAATTGACAGAAAGTTCTAAACAACACTAACTCGCACACACACAGAAATCACTAGATTCATAAGCATGCAGAGCACCACAGGTGAGAGCCATCAGCAATGACAGCAGACTCACAGAGATTTCAGATAACAGAATTATCAGGTACCCAATATTAAAGAGTCTATTTAATGTGCTTGAAGAAATTTGAAAAAGAATTCAATATATAAAAAATAAGAGCAAGCAAGCAGATTTAGAAAAGATTCAAGTAAAAAATTTTTAAGTGAACGATATAATAATTGAAATCAGAAACTCAAAATGTGAGTTAGAATATCTTTGCTTCATGGGCCTGTCCCGTGGCGCACTTGGGAGAGTGCGGCACTGGTAGCGCCTAGGCCACGGGTTCGGATCCTACATAGGGATGGCGGTGCGCTCACTGAAAAAAAAAAAAAAGAATCTCTTTGCTTCAGGCTTTGGAATTTAAGGTAACACCAGTGGAACTCCCACTTCTGAGAGTGTGGGGGACTGGGTCACTCTTGCTGAAATAGGTAAAGCAAGCTACAAAGACACAGCTGAAGACTAAATTGGGAACTGCAGGATACTGAGAAGGCCTCTGTGGCTGTTATTAGTATCAAAAGGAGAAAAATAAAATAAAATAAAGCAGAGGCTATCAATATTCAAAAGGATAGTGGTTGACAATTTCTAAAGTTGATAAAAAGACTTTCTTCCCCATATTCAAGAACCCTAATGATTCCTCCTTAAAACACCTTCACTTCCTCGCTCTCTGCAAACCCCTCCTCAGTCTCCTTTGGTGTTTTCATCTCAGATATCGTCCTTTTAAAGTGGAGCGACCTAAGTCTCTGCCCTGGGACCTCTGCTGTTGTTTTATCTGGTTTCAGTCCCTAAATTATCTCACCCAGCCTCGTGGCTTTAAAAACGTCTCTGTGCTGCTGAATCCCAATTCTATATCTCCAGCCTAGACATCTGAACCCTAGACTCATCCCGCCACCTGCTCTACTTCTGCACTTGTATTTTAACAGGGTTCTCAAGGTTAATGTGTCCAAAAATGAGCTCCTGGTGTTTCCTCTGAAATCTGCTTCTCCACCAGTCTCCCCTTCTCCTCTCATGCCAGTTGCTTTGGCAACACTTTGGCATCATCCTTGACTTCTCTCTTTATCCTCATACCCCAAATCTGATGCATCTTCAAATCCTCTTGGCTCTGACTTCAAAAGATGCTCAGAATTAGACCACTTCTCCACCACTGTCATCCCAGTCACAGCCGCCACCGTCTCTCACCCGGATCGTTGCTGTACCTTCCACTGGCCTCCTGCTTCTGCCCTGTCCATCGAATCTCAGCCAGATGGCTCCTGTTGAAACCCAAATCATGCTGCTCCTCTGCTCAAAACCCTCCAATGGGTTCCTATTTCACCCATAAGGCGAACATCCTTACTTTTACTTAAAATTACATTTCCAAAGTCCTGGCTTTGATTTACCGCACCTTCGTGATGTGCTCTCATTTCTTCTCAGACGGCATCCTCTTAAACTCTCCCCTCCCTCCCTCCCCTCCAGCAACACTGAACACCTTGCTGTTTCTGCCAACATGCAAGACATTTGTATCGTCCATTTCTGTTGGTTATAACAAAATACCTGAAACTGGGTGATTTATAAGAAAACAAAATTTATTGCTTACAGTTTCTGAGGCTGGGAAGTCCAAAGTCCAGGGAACACATCTGGTGAAGGCCTTGGTGGTGGCAACAGTGACGGCAGAGTGACGGTGGCAACATTGTGACGTGGTGGAGCAGAGAGAGCAGAAAGACTAACCTCCTCATTCTCTCCTTTTAAAGCCCTCCAAACCACGTCCCAACCACCATTATTAATCTATTTACTGCTGGGTCCTACAATCTAATCACCTCTTCAAAGCTCCACCTTTCAGTTACCATAATAGGATTTCCCACCCTCAACAGTTACAGTGGGAATTACATTTGGGGCGGGGGGAGGGACATTGACTTGCCATTCTGTCTACCTCAGAAGCTCTTCTCCACATCATCACCAGAAGGAGATATTTACTACTTTTGTTCTTGTTTGCCAACCTAATGAGTGAAAGAATACATAATTTTTGTGTTAACCAACATTCTTTACCTGCTGTTCCTATTACGTTCAGCAGAGTGATATAGGCACAGTGGCTTCCCAAGCTCAGGATCTCCTGCAGAGCATTTTTAAATGCCAGGCTTCTCCACAGACCTACTGGATCAGAATCTATGGAGCAGGGCCCAGGAATCTTTTTGTGTTTGTCTATGTTTTAATTTCCACAAGTGACTCCGATACAGCCAGCCGAGTACATATTCACCAATAGGCAACTGAAAATCATGAATATAGCTATGTAGAGTTGAAAAATCTAAATTTCAAAAGCTATGAATTAAGTATTTAAGAAAATAACATACCCAGGTAATTATGAGTAGATGTTCAAAATTCAATTCACGGGCAACCTTTTTATTCCACAAATTATTTGAACTAGGGATGCCTACAAGTTCCTTCCTCTGCTGCAGACACTAAAGCCTAAGATACAGAAAGCAGCTGTGAAGTGCATATTTTAGAAGGATGATTATCTGGCCCACTGGGGATCCCTTCTTAAAGTACATGAATACCTTTGGAAAAGGAAATATGGTCATGGAGATCTGGCTATCATCACTGGACTGTGGCCCATCAAACCTCCTCACTTGAAGAATGGAGAAAAAACTGCCTGCTCCTCCAGCTTTTATCAGGATGGTCCTGGGCAGAGTGAGGGATTTTAAAGACAATGACTCTTGAGGACAGGTCAGCTCAGCTGTTTGAGAGGGTAGGTGCCCTGGCAGTAGGGCAGAGACATTCTCTCCTCTTCTTGAAACCTGAAAGGGGCCACCTTATTGTCACACACTGTGAGCAGCCACCAGGTGGCGAGGTTCCCTTATTTTCCTTAAAGCTCAAAGTAAAGGTGAAAGAATAAAGGACTTCAAATTCTCTATTTGGTCAAAACTAAAGTGAAGGGGAGTGGTTGACATAAGTCATCAGAGCTGCAGATACAATCATTAGAGCACTGTAGCAGAGCTGTGCTCTGATTGAGGTCTTAGGTGCTCCACCATGGAGGCTGGGCTTTGGGTAATTATGCTGTAGCCTCCTTGTGTCTCAGTGCCTTATTCATTAAAATGGGGACAGTAACAGAACCCACCTTGCAGAGAGGTTGTGAGGAAATGATTAATGTAGGTGAAGTGCTGAGACATTGCCTGGCAAATTCTAAGTACTCGAAAAGCTTTTTTAAAAAAATGAAAAGAAAATTAAGAAAACCTCTGGTATTACAACCTCATTTTAATTTCCTTTATGCTGAGTTCTGTTTCAGATTTCTCTTTATTCTTTAAATGCTCTAGAAAGTCACATCTATGTCAAAACTGGAAATGACCTAGTTAGAATAGATATATAAGTAGAAAACAGGGCTCAAGTACTTTTGTTTTGAGAAAAATCAATGTACAAACCCCCCAAATTTATAAAATAGATAAATTCAAGAGATTGCAAAGAGTGTTTTTCAAAAGAGATTCATCAGAGGCCGAGCCCGTGGCGCACTGGGGAGAGTGCAGTGCTGGGAGCGCAGCGACGCTCCCGCCGCGGGTTCGAATCCTATATAGGAATGGCCGGTGCACTCACTGGCTGAGTACCGGTCACGAAAAAGGCAAAAAAAAAAAAAAAGAGATTCATCAGTCTTCCTTAAAAAGTAAGTTTTCTTTTTGTATTAAGAATTTGGTTCAATTTATTAAGTTGAGTTTGCTCCTAACTGCGCCCTGAAGTGAGATGCAGGCCTCCTTAGGACAAATCGTGAAGCTGATAATTTGGCTTCTGCACCATCTGCTTTCCCTTTTTGCAGGTTTTCCCTTCCTCACAAGCTTGCCATGCTACCTGCCTGCAGTCCACCCTCCTTGGTCTCCCAATCCCCTCCCTCTAGCAGGGGCACAGGCAAAGGAGGAAGATTGGAAGGAAATATAATATCTTCCAGTTCGCAGGCTGAAGGGATGGAATGGAGCTCAGATCTGTGTTCAAAACTCATTTTACCACTTAAAATATGAGTAATTTGGAGAAAACACTGCACATCTCTGAGCCTCAATTTCCTCACTTACAAAATGAGGATAATTATCTAGTTATTAGTGTTATTGTAAGAATTAAATGAGTTAACTAACATATGTCACCCAAATTTATATCACTGACCCTGTTGCCCGGTCTTAGTCTCTCTGTCATATTTAAATGAATGCAATCCAATATCCAAGAGCAAACAAAAGTGATTCCAATCCTTATACTAATCTCTCATAGACTACTATATGGGAACTAACATCTCTTAAAATTTATTTTCTGTTCCTTTGCTCTGTCTCTTTCCCATTCCATGTCTCTCCCAAAGCATTGCTCCCATTCCCAAAACAAAACTTCCCTGAAATCCTGAGTTTATTTCCCTGCTTGCTCCCCCTTTTCCTCCCATCTCTATTCTTTCTTCTCTTTTGACCACATACCCATCTCCAATTTTCTTTCTGAACTTTGCCCTGATTCTGCATCACAAAATCCAGCAAAGAGGACAGTAAAGGTGAGAAAGGAGTGAGGCCTACAGGCCAAAGGCAGGATTTTCTTAAAATTTTGTATAATTTTAAAATAATAAGCATATACATATGGAAAGATATTTGCCCATGGCCTGATACAAGAGCAAGTACACAAATAAATATTAGTTTCCTCTCCTCTTACCTTACTGACTTGTAAATTTCGGATAGACTTCCCTCTGTAAGCTACTTCTGGAAATATTTGTTTCTTGCTCCAGTCCCACATTGCCCATCAGGTTTTGTTAGGAGTTCTTTTCTATAAAATCATATTCCTTCATGAAGACAGAAATGCAGTTGGGGGATGTCTGGGTCAGAAACCAGAGGATTCCTGGGCAAGTCACTAATTTGTACTCAGTGGCAACTTATTGGCACATTGGACAAGCTATTCTTGGCTCCTCTCAGTGTAAGATATTTAACATTCTCAGATGACGCTGTTCACTTATCTTAGTAAGTAATTTAGGGATTTCTTTCTACACAAAATCTGTTACTCTTTGGGAATCTTCTTGAGCAACTGCCCTTTTTCTTAAATAACAATAAGTACCAAGGTTTTCATTGACAGTCTAAAATATAACCTTGGAAGTGACAGCTAAATATAAAGAGGCTTGGTGAAAAGCCCTCACATATGAAACTTATTTTATTCACAAAGAGCACAACCAGATCCTGCCATATTAACTTTTATCATTAACTAAAGATTTGAGATACAGAGAATTTTGTTTTATTTATTTGCATCTTATCTCATTTTACTTTGTTTCTTTTTCTCTCTAGTTTATCTACCTCATTAATCACTTTAAGAAGAAGATTTTTGGCTCTATTAACTATTTCAATTGTTTTTCTACTCTCTATTTCCCTTATCTATATATTTTCTCCCTGCTGCTTTCTACAGCATTTTTCATCTTCTTGAAATAAATTGTTAGTTCATTTGTTTTAAATATTACTTTTATTAGATCAATTCAATTCTTTAATTTTCCTCCAAGTATTATTTTAACTATTTACCTTATATTTTGATACATAATGTTTTCATTACCAATGATTCCTAAATTTTATATCTTATGATTTACTCTTGAAACCAAGGGTTATTATGTAGGATTTTTTTTTAGTTATGAGACATATGAAAATTTTAAGTCATCCTTTTGCTATTGACTTCTAAATTGATTACATTGAAGGCAGAAAACATATTTTCTATGATGTTGATTATTTCAAATTTATTGATACTTCTTTTGTGGGCTGATTTAAGGTTAAATTTTTTGAATGCTAAAAAACTTTAAAAGTATGTGTATAAATTTCACCTCAATTAAAGAAGAAGCATATGTACTTTTTGTACCTTCTTGGTCTCTTATTCCTTTAGTCAGTATGTAATGTAACTACACTGTTTGTCCTTTACCTTCTCTTTTGTTTGGTAAGATTGATGCCTCAGATATTTTTGTTTCATATTTTCCTGTTACATTTTTCCATTTTTTATTTTCAACTGTTCTTTTGATAACTACAAAATCTGCTCTGACTGGGTCAACTAAATTATAATGCCTTTAGAAGCTGTCAATAAGCCAGCAGTCACATCTGCATGTCCTGGAGAATGTTATCATAAGACCACTTTAACATAAGAAACCAGACATACATTCATGAGAAAAAGTAATAAAATAACCTAGAATTCCTCTTGTAACCCTCACCTTACATTCTGGCATGTAGGTAACCTAGTAACAAACCAAAATCTATACATGTGTATTAGCCAATGGAAAAACTGATGTAATGGTTAGGGAGCTGTCCTCTTCTTTCTCTCCTTCAATTCTCTCCCTTTGTGTGTCTAAAATGCTGAGTTCTGCTGGCCCATTTTGGAGCACATTTCTCAGAGAAATCTGACCTATGCATTTCCTGGCTGCATTTGTAACAAAGTGGCTCCATGCTTATCTGTTTGGCCTCAATTTCTTTTAGGTAAAAACTTTATATCCTTCTTAATGTATTTCTTATCAAATATATATTGCTGAAACTTATTTTGCAATCTATCTGAGAATCTCAGCTTTTGATTAGTGTGTTTAACCCATTTACATTTATTGTAACCATTGTAATATTGGGACTTATTTATGTATCTTTACTTCTTTGTTTCTTTTTACCATGTTTCATTTTGTTACTTTTTTTTTACTCTCCTAATTACCACTAGTTAGTTTAAATACTTTTCTAATAATTTTAGAATTATAAATTCTATTTTTTAATGTCTTACAAGACCAATAGTTATGTTTATTTCTCAGTCTAAGTTTAAATGTTATTAATCTCTGAATCTTATCCACCTACCCCCAACAAATTAAGAATTTTAGCAGAGTTTCTTATTTTCCACTGCACACCTTCATATTGATGTTGATAGCATCTGGAGATTTAGTACTAGATTGCACTTTGATTTTGTTGTTGAGCCATTGCTTATTTAGACTTCAGTAAACTTTAATGAATTATTCATCCTACCAGCATGAGCAATGGATTTCTGATCAATGGAGTCTGACCACTGCTTTGGACTGGCACTGCTGATTTTTTGCCCTGCTGTAGTGGAGAAAATAAAATGGCCCTGTGAGAGAGCTCTCTTTCAATTCATCCCACATCTGTGTTCTCTGGTGCTCTCCTGCTTCAGGCTACTTTCCCAGAAACTGTTCCCCCACTTCAGACCCCAGCAACTTTCTATTGCTATGAAAGTTTTTCACATTCTTGTGTTGATTTGTCAACATGGCTGATATCCATCAATCTCTTCATCACCCCTGTGATGCCACCAATGTAGGGATGGGAAGGAGTCAAGCAAAGGTTCAGATGGCCTGTGCTAGTTGCCATCTTATCTGAAATTAGAAATTTTAAATCTGTTTTATGTTCTTCACAGGGTTATTAGTAGAATCAAAGGAGATAAAATAAGTATGTGAAAGTTCTTAAAAACTGTGTTTCATAACTGTTCACTATGTGTTATGGAGGGTTTTTTTTTTTTTTTTTCCTCTAGAGATTTAAATGGGCAGGAACTTAGAGAGAAGAAAAGCAGTAACTAGCTCATTATGGCAATTTTGCACTATTTTCAGCTGGCAGACTTTGAGGTGAGTGATATATTCATAACTGAAATATTAGAGAAAGTCTTCCTACCCTATTTAAAATTTTGGCTTGAATTTTTTTAACACAATGGACTAAAGAATATGATGCATGATGGGATGGGGATCAATAGAAGGGTCAAAAGTCAATGTAAGCTTATTTTTTTCTCCCATGTTACACTGACAACAAACTTCAAAGAGAAAATTAGTATAAATACTATTTGTACTTGAAGATGAATATTGACTTCATTAGGAAGATGATAGCTAAGTCCTCCGTCTCATTATCGTGATGATCCTTTCTAGAAGACATTTTTCTTAAAACTAAAAATATAGGGCAAGAGAGATGGTACATTTACATCATCTCGGTAAATGAATTATTCTATTTAACTTCAAAAGTATACAATTATTTTTGCGCCATTCTGCAGATTGTTTCACTAAAGTACTAAACCAAATAAATATTAAAAACACACTTTTTAAATATTTTTATTAAATATTAATTTTTTGTTAATTACCACTAAAAGAAATATAGACTATTTATTTTAATTGTCTTTTTAATTTTTTATTAATTACCACTAAAATAAATATAGACAATTTATCATTCCTTGGAGTATAATAGAGAATAATGATTTTCTGTATTCTTTGTACTAATGAGATAATGATTATTTTCATTTTTCTTTGTAACAATTCAATAAAAAATCATAAGCACCACATTTTGGGGGCTGTAAACTGTGTCCAAACAAAAAGAATAAAAACAAGAGTTTGATTTTCAATGATAAAAGAGGAAAAATATAGATACAGCATCAGATGTTTTTAAACAAACTTTAAAAATTTTCCCCTTGTGAAAATGGGGTGATAAGGACAAAACTGTTTTACCTAAAACTGCTTCTCAAGTTTTGCTTTGATAAAGAATGCTAAATCAAATAACAACAAACTACCTGAAAAATCTGAGTGAAACAATGACAAAAACTCAAATCATCTCATCATAATTTCTCTAAATTTATTGAGAGACCTGATTATTTTACTACAATCCCTGGTGCAAATTTTAAAGTGATTGATTTAACAACCTGTAATCTAAAGTATGTACAAATTCTAATTTTTTCCAAATGTATAAAACATCCGGGATTATTCATGAGTTTTGTCTTATATTTAAAAATAAGTCTGTGGCCATACAGTCTTTATAGATTCCATAAAATCATTTACCAGTGCATGGTGTGTGTGTGTGTGTGTGTGTGTGTGTGTGTGTGTATACTATCTCAGACAGAAATCAGTGCAGTAGAAATGTCATGCTGTTTCTTCTTAACCTGTTTAAACAAGTGGAGGAAGCCAGAGGCAATCTTCCCACAGCAATTTATTAGTGAGTGTTCCAGTTGGTATGGTTCTAGTGGCACTGAACAGAAGATTCGACTCAATAGGCACCAATAGAATAAAAAGCCTAAGGTAGGGTGATTCTGTGCTTAGTTAAGTCAGTGGCTGATTGCCATTACTGAGGACCCAGGTTTTCTTCATTCTCAGCAGTGTTTTGCTTATTATGTTGGCTCTTACCTCTGGCTTGCAGGATAGCTGCAGCAGCTTCAAGTACTTCATGACACGAAAACGCTCCCTCATATCCCCCCTTTAAGACTAAGAAAAACTCTCCTATATTCACTGTGCAGAATTATAGACTTGCCCATTCCCAAATTATTCACTGGCAAGGAAAATGGAATTTCCATGACTGACTTAGATTAATCGAGGTTATTCTCCGTAGGGCTGGGGAAAGTTCCAGCCTTTTCTAAAGTATTCAGTCTCCTGATAGCTGAACAAAGTCAAGGTTCTGATTACAAGAAAGATGAGTGAACAGAATGGCTGCAGGGTAGATGGGCAGCAGTGTCTGTTATGTTGAATCAGAGGAGACGCCTATAAGGAATTGTCTTTAAAACCAGGGATCATGCTTTCAGGGTATATGACTCTTGGGACGAGAATAAATACAAGAGAATAACTGGGCAAAAATTTTTTTTCCTGATTTGATATGGCAGCCTGAACTCCTGATGATTTCTCAGGGAAAGATAAAATACTGTGATAGTGTTTCTTAAAAGAGACAAGAAATTCCCTACATAGAGGACCCAGTGATTCAGTATTATATTTGTAACTAAAAGAAAAGTTGGGGAAAATGTAATTGGATCAATTAGGGTACCTTTTTTTTCAATCTTATTTATATTTATTTTTGTGGAGTACAGTGTGTTGTTTCAATACTACACAATGAATGCATGCATATACTACACAATGGACCACTTAGGGTAGACAGCACAGATTTGTACTCATCCGTCCACCCCTTCTCCTCCTCTCACCCCACCTCCCCTCCCAGCCTCTGGTAACCATTATTCTACTCTCTACTTCTATGAAAACCACTTTTTTTTTTTTTTTAAGATTCCACATATGAGTGAGACCATGCAGCATTTGTCTTTCTGTTCCTGACAACTTCACTTAACATGACAGTTTCTGATTCCGTCCATGTTGCTGTAAATGATAGAATATCATTTCTTTTTATAGCTGAATAGCATTCCATTGTGTATATGTACCACAGTTTTTTTTATCCATTCATCCATTGATGGGCATTTAGCTTGATTCCATCTCTCAGCTATTGTGAATAGCATTGCTATGAACATGGGAGTGTGGGTGTCTTTTGGATACATTGATTTCATTTTCTTTGGGTATGTACCCAGTAGTGGTATAACTGGATCATAGGGTAGATCTATTTTTGGTTCTCTGAAGAACCTCCATACTGTTTTCCACAATGGCTGTACCTATTTACACTCCCACCAACAATTTGGGAGTGTTCCCTTTTCTCCATATCCTCACCAGCACTTGTTATTTTCTGTCTTGATAACACCCGTTCTAATTAGCATGAGACGATATCTCACTGTGGTCTTAATTTGCATTTCCCCGATGATTAGTGATTCTGAGCATTTTTTCATGTGCTTTTTGGCAATTTGCATGTCTTCTTTGAGAAATGTCTATTCAGTTTCTTTTCCCATTTTTAAATTGGGTTATTTGTTTGCTGTTGAGCTGAGTTCATTATATATTCTGGATATTAGCCCCTTGTGTGTTGTGTAGTTTGCAAACACTTTCTCCAATTCCATAGGTTATCTCTTCACTTTGTTGATACTGCCCCTTGCTGTGCAAAAGCTTTTTATTTTGATGAGTCCCATTTGTGCATTTTGGCTTTACAGGCCTGTGCCTTTGTAGTCTCATTCCAAAAAAAGGCACTGCCCATTCCCATTTCATGTAGAATTTTCTTTATGTTTGCTTCTAATAGTTTCATAGTTTCAGGTCTTAAATTTAGGTTGTTAATCCAATTTGAGTTGATTTTTGTGTATGATGAAAGATGGGGTCTAGTTTAAATCTTCTGCATGTGGATATCCAGTTTTCGCAGCACCACTTGTTGAAGAGGCTGTCCTTTTCCCACTGTAGATTCTTGACACCTTTGTCAAACATCAGTTGTCTGTGTGTGAGTTTGTTTCTGGGCTCTCTAATCTGTTCCATTCATCTATTTGTCTATTTTTATGCCAGTACCATGCTGTTTTGGTTATTATAGGTTTATAGTATATTTTGAAGTCAGGAAGTGTGATGCCTACAACTTTTTTCTTTTTGTTCAAGATTGCTTTAGATACACAGGGCCTTTTGTGGTTCCAAACAAATTTTAAGATCACTTTTTCTATCTCTGTGAAGAATGCCATTAGTATTTTGATAGGGGTTGTGTTGAATGTGTAGATCACTTTGAGTAACATGGACATTTTGATGATATTAATTCTTCCAATCTATGAACATGGTATATCTTTCCATTTATTTGTGTCCTCTTCAATTTTTTTTCACCAATCTTTTATAGTTTTCATTGTAGATGTCTTTCACCTCCTTGATTAAATTTACTCCTAGGTATTTCTTTTGGGGGTAGCTATTGTGAATGGGATTACCTTCTTGATTTCTTCTTTGGCTATTTCATTATTGTCATGTAGGAATGCTATTGATTTTTGTGTGATTTTGTATCCTGCTACTATACTGAATTCATTTATTAGTTCTAATAATTTTTTGGTGGAATTTTTAGGGTTTTCTATGTATTTGATCATATCATCTGCAAATAGGGATAGTTTGACTTCCTCCTTTCCCATTTAGATGCCCTTTATTGTTTTCTCTTGCCTTATTATGCTGGCTAGAACTTCAGTGCTATGTTGAAGAAGAGTGGGGAAAGTGGACATCCTCATCTTGTTCCAGATCCTAGAGGAAAAGCCTTTGATTTTTGTCCATTCAGTATGATAGCAGCTGTAGGTTTGTCATATACGGCCTTTATTGTGTTGAGGTACCTTCCTCTATACCTAATTTGTTGGGTGTTTTCATCACGAATTAGTGTTGGATTTTATTAAATGTTTTCCTGCATCTGTTGAGATGATCATATGGCTTTTTTTCCTTTGTTCTGTTGACGTGGTGTATCACATTTATTGACTTGTGTATGTTGAACCATCCTTGCATCCCTGGGATGAATCCCATTTTAACATGGTTAATGATATTTAATGTGTTGTTGGATTCTGTTTGCTAGTATTTTGTTGAAGATCTTCACATCTGTGTTCATTAGAGATACTGGTCTGTAGTTTTCTTTTTTTGTTGTGTCTTTTTCCAGTTTTGGCATGAGGTTAGGGTTGGCCTCATAGAATGAGTTTGGAAGCATTCCCTCCTCTTCAAGTTTTTGGAAGGGTTTGAGAAGAATTGGCATTAGTTCTTCAAATGTTTGGTAGAATTCAGCAGTGAAGCCATCTGCTCCTGGGGTTTCCTTTGTTGGGAGACTTTCTACTACTGCTTCAATCTCATTACTCATTATTGGTCTGTTTAGGTTTTCTAGTTTTTCATGATTCAACCTTGGTAAGTTGTATGTGTCCAGAAATTTATCCATTTCTTGTAGGTTTTCCAGTTTGTTCTCATATAGTTGTTCATAGTGGTCTCTTATGACCCTTTGTATTTCTGTGGTATCAGTTGTAATGTCTCTTTTTTCATTTCTGATTTTATTTACTTGAGTCTTCTCTCTGTTTTTCTTCATTAGTCTAGCTAAAAGTTTATTGATTTTGTTTGTTTTTGAAAAAACAGCTCTTTGTCTCATCAATCTTTTGTATTCTTTTAAATTTTCTAATTCTTTTATTTCTATTCTGGTCTTTATTATTTCTCTCCTTCTACTAATTTGGGGTTTTGTTTGTTCCTGTTTTTCTAAGTCCTTGAGGTATAATGTTAGGTTGTTTATTTGGTGTCTTTCTTCTCTTTTGATGTAGGCATTTACTGCTACAAACGTCCCTCTAAGAACTGCTTTTGCTGTTTCCCATAGGTTCTGGTCAGCTGTGTTTTCATTTTCATTTGTCTCAAAGAATTTTTAATTTCCTTTTTGATTTCTTCTTTGACCTATTCATTGTTTAGGAACATATTGTTTAATTTCCATGTATTTGTATATATTCTAGTGTCCCTTTTGTTGTTGATTTCTAGTTTTATTCCATTGTGGTCAGACACGGTAATTGATACTGTTTCAATTTTTTAAAATTTGTTGAGGCTTGTTTTGTTGCCTAACATGTGATTTCTTCTAGAGAATATTCCATGTGCTGCTGAGAAAAATGTGTATTCTGCAGCCTTCAGGTGATATGCTCTATATATGTCTGTTAGGTCTAATCAGCGTAGAATAGAGATTAATTCTGATGTACCCTGGTTAATTTTCTGTTTGGATGATCTGTCCTTTGCTGAAAGTGGGGTGCTAAAGTACCCAACTACTATTATGTTGCAATACTTCCAGCTTCAATTTATAGAAACTCCATCTCTGACAGGCTTACACAATAGGAAAATCTCATCTTTCATCACAGGAAGTCCAGAGGTAGGAGAGACTCCTGGGTTGGTAGAATTGGCTCTTTCCTTTGCTTGTCCCTACCTTCCTTAGTTTGGCTTCATGCTTAGGGTGGTAGCTGTAATGATTCCAGTTATCACAGCCAGTCAAGGCAACATCCTAGGCAGACTGACGGCTGCCTATTAGGAGTGCAAGGACTTTTCCCAGATGTATCAGAGTAATACGCCTCTCCATACTGGCAAGAGTGGGGTCATATGTCCATTCTTGAGTCAACCGCTGCCTGGGTGATTGGCTTAGTAAACATCTACAGTATGAGATTCTGATTGCACATTTTTTTCAGTGGAATTGGGACAACCAATTGTCCCTTACCTCTATAACTCTAGTTAATCTAGATTGGGGGTCAGCAAACTAATCTGGCTTACAACATGCTTTTGTCAACACAGTTTTATTGAAACACAGCCCCATCAATTTCTTTATGGATTTTTGATGGCTGCTTTCCTGCTGCAATGAAAAAGTTGAGTGGTTGTGAGAGACTGTACAGCCTGCAAAACCTAAAATATTTTCTACATTGTCTTCTACTGAACAAAATAGAATTAACTGCAGTACATCCTTTTATTTGCTTTAAACTACTGTCTGAAAATAGTATCTTTTAATTTTATTATTCTAGGATAGAGTGAAACCTATGATCATCTTATTCATAGTTATAAGATTAGGTGTATTTTCCCCTTTTCCCTGGGGCTTTTTCCAAATTGAAGAAACCTAATCTACATAGGATACCAAGATATAGTCAAGTCAACAGATTCTTGCTGTTTGTACAGTGTTTCAGTGAGTGGTGTGATGGACCCAGTTCATACTGACTTGCAAGA
Source organism: Cynocephalus volans (assembly GCF_027409185.1). Classification (NCBI taxonomy): domain Eukaryota; kingdom Metazoa; phylum Chordata; class Mammalia; order Dermoptera; family Cynocephalidae; genus Cynocephalus; species Cynocephalus volans. Next base: position 97,174,124 of record NC_084460.1, on the reverse strand, counting down.
GCCAATTGTTAGCATTGTTTTCCAATTTTGCCTTCAGTGACCACCTTGGTAGTGTGAAATTGACCATTGTGAGAATAGTTATCTTGGAAATCAGCAAATATTACAAATTAAGTCTTTTGGTTTTTTCTCATGAAGGTCTGGTTGTTAAACATTTACCAGCAAACCATGGCTCCAGCAATTATTAGTACATTTTGCATACTGTGGTCTGTTATATAACCCTGTAACAGAGAATGTCTGTATGTGATCTGGGTATTGCAAATACGTTTGTAGTTTAAGATGAATTTATAATCTGAAATGATCAGTCAGTTAAATTCCTTTTGCGATAAAGTAATGTAGCCTATGTTTTAAATTTTACATAGTTTTTGGTTTATATAGGTTTTTTCTAAGTATTTCTCAGATAAATTTTGCAGATAAAATCAATGAAAGAAAAATATCTTCTCCTTATACTATCTGAAACTATGAGCATATTTATATGTATAATTTATATAAACAATTTGTGTATGAATAAAGCAAGAACTTATCTATCAGTGCACATGGGTCAAGTGTTCTGAATTCTCACATTGTTCTAGGGTGGGGAGCAGTGTTCACTAAGATCTGAAAAGAAGCCCTAGGTCTTAAAAGGCTTCCTTAATATAAAAGTGCACTCATTCATTTAACAAATATTTATCAAGCACATATTAAGTCCCAGGTGATGATTTTAAAAAGACCTAATCCCCGCTTACATGAGCCTTACAATCTAGTGGGAGAGATAGACATTAAGCAATCACAGAAATGAGTGCAAAATTAACAGTGGAACAGAGAGAAAGAAATGCAAGTCTTTGCAAGCATGGGAGACTGACCCAGCTTGGAAGGCACTGAAAGACAACCACTGGATCTGGACTGCAGAATAAGAAGAGAGTTCTGAATTGAAATCTATTTTCCAGGAGATACTGGAAAAACATGCAGCCATTATGCGCCCAAGAACAATGAGGGGGTTGAAGAGTTTTAAGCAGGATTAGATATGCATTATCGAAAGATCACTGGCTACCAGATGGCAAACAGGTTGTGGAACAGGAAGAATAGACAGAGGGAGGCCAGTTCCTTGACTATTGCGGCAGTTCCAGTAGGGGATTTGGAGGCCTCAGCAGTTTCAATGTTGAAAAGTGGCTGGAACCCCATGTGAACCGACTGGGTTTCCCATGAAACGCTTAAACTACCTTCAAGAAACTTATGATATAATTGAAGAGGTGACTCACAGGCATAAAGTTATAGAAACCACATATAATTAGGAAGTAAACTGAGTAGTTCAAACTCTGAGTACCACAGGAGTTAAGAGCGGGAGTGGGTCAGGATTCCAAGGTTAAGAACCTGGGAAGGGAGGCCAGAAGTAAGATGTGGCAAGAGGCAGCACAGCAAGGAAAGAGCCCAGGGAGCAGCGAGGGCACTCTGGGAGAGAGGAACAAATATTGCTGGACATGCGAGGAAAGGCCGAATTATGAGAACTCAAGAAGGCCAGACTTTTAAAAACTTCATGTGAGATTAAAGAATGAGCCATTCAAAAATGTTTTACCTAGGAAGGATACAGACGAAAGCAAGATTTAAAGAAATTTAATTTTGCCAGACTTTTGTGGTTATGTAAACCAAGAAACACTTGCTGCCTGCATGGTCGAGTGAGGGACTGGACTTAGATGGCAGCAATTAGGAGTGGTGATGAGAGACAAATATTAGGACATCCAACAGGTTGGAAATAATGAACTTACTTTAGACATACAATGAGCTTGAAATGATGAGTTCCCCAGTAATACATATCCACTAGGCAATATAGACCGGATGGTTTTATTTACATTCCTCTGCACCGTTTCCAATCCCATGTTGTCTTTTCTCATTAGCCTTGGTGAAAGGAATGTTCCATGATTTGTACAAAGGAAAACAACTGATTTCTAAAGCACTTGGTAAGATTTTACAGAATGCAATATTTTTATATATCACATCAATCTCACATTAAATAGTATTTTGATACAATAAAATTGAGTTGCCCAGTCACAGATTTGTCTGTGCCACTTTTAATAAGTAACTACTGATTTTCAGAAAAACTGATGATAGTGTTTTTAAGAACTATAAACAGAATTTTATTTTAGTGAGCTGGGTGAGATAAAAAATAATTTATAATGTTTAACTTCTGTTAAAATTAATATATTGAATTCTATAGCAGAATACCCTTATGGTGCATTATACATTTTTATAAAGAAACTCATACACACATGTCCTGTTTGCAAATCTTTTCTGGTATACTAATGACCCACCCTCCATTGTTCCTTTTCATCAGAGATGAAATATTCTTTATCTCTTCATCCTCTTACCTTTCAACTCTCCTGAAATAAACTACCTCCTAAATACCAATACAGTGTTTTATAGAAAATCTCAAATTTCAAAGATCCAAACACACTACAAAAGACAAACACCAAAAGAACAATGTCATTGCTTGAGAGATTAGCTTCAGAAAGGGCAACAACTGTTGGAGGCATCTGCTAAGTGAGATTTTTAATTTAATGGAATTTGTTGTAACTCTATCAGCAAAGTGCAATTGCTGTGTACCATCTGTTGAGGCTTTGAAACTGCTTTCTTACATAGAACCAGATGTAATGATCATGTTCATTAAAGTGGAATAATACTTTTTACTAACTTTTCTTCTTTCCACTTATTTTCAGAGTCATTAGAATATGAATTGGGAAGAAAAAACATAATCTCAAGAGTCAAAGGGACAACTCAACAACAAAAACAAACAACCAGATTAAGAAATGGACAAAGGACTTGAATAAAAATTTCTCCAAAAAAAAAAAATACAAATGGCCAATAAGCATGGGCAAAGATATTCAACATCACTAATCATTAGAGAAATGCAAATCAAAACCACAGTGAGCTGCCACTTCACGCCCATTAGGATGGCGATTATAAAAAAACCCCAGAAAATAACAGGTGTTGACAAGGATGTGGAGACATTAGAACCTTTGCACACTGCTGGTGGGAATGTAAAATGGTGCAGATGCTATGGAAAATGGTATGGAAGTTCCAAAATAAATTAAAAATAGAATTACCATATGATCCAGCAATTCTGCTTCTAGGTATATTCCCAAAAGAATTGAAAGCAGGGACTTGAGCAGATGTTTGCACAGCCATGTCCAAAGCAACATTATTCATAATAGACAAAGGAAGAAGCAACCCAAATGTCCATTGATGGATAAATGGATAAGGAAAATGTGGTACATGCATACAATGGAATATTATTCAGTCTTTAAACAGAAGGAAATTCTATCACATGCTTCGACATGGCTGAACATTGGAGACATGATGCAACATGAAATAACCCAGCTATAAAAGAACAAATGCTACATGATTATACCCATATAAGATGCCTAGAAGAGTGAAATTCATAGTCGGAAAGTAGAAAGGTGGTTGCCAGGGGCTGGGGAATGAGAAGCTGGTTGATGGGTATGGAGCTTCAGTTTGGGAAGATGGAAAAAGTTCTGGAGAAGGAAAGTGGTGAGGATTGCACAACAATGTGAATGTACTTAATGCCACTGACCTGTTCACTTAAAAATGGTTACAATAGTTATAATTTTATATTGTGGATATTTTCCCACAATAAGAAAGAGTCAAAGGGACCCAGAAGAGAAATCTGTTGACTGAAAGAACCTAATTAATGGCTTAAACTTCAGCCAGATTAACTAACTTGTGCAGGACTCTGCGCACGCCCTCGCTGCAGTGAGTGCTGATGCTGGTGGTCACCACGGCGCAAAAGGCCCGAAAAAGGAGGGCCATCCAGGGTGTTCGGAGAGTAGCGCATAGGAATGTCACCCACGGATGAGCCCTCATTCTTCTCCCGGAGAGAGCCCAGAAAGCCACCTAGAGAAGCAGCTCAGGAAGCCTTCAGGGTGGAGACTTACAGCACACATTTCATCGGTAAACTTCTGCCTCTGTAAGAAAATAGGCAAAGGAGTTCAAAATCTTATATATGTTGTTACTATAAATGTAATACTTTTGTGTTGTAGAAATTTGAAAATTCAGGAGAGTAGAAGAAAGTAGAAATTCCGTGTCTTAGAGGCTGCAGCTCATTTTGAGGGTTTTCCTCCATGCTTTTTATGTATTGTGGGGATTTGAAAGACCAAACTTTGAATGAATTATAAGGGTGCAGTACTGTGCAGTGTCATTAAGATGAAGCCAATTTAAAATATTAATTAGGATCTTGTTCTTTCACATCCTCATGCTGTACATAGTGTTATATAGACCTGTCATTATTCCCACTGTCTAAAAGAATGAGCATTATGATCTATTATCTGAAAGAACAAAATATTTCTTGTAAAAAAGCATTATAAATACATTTGGAGTGCCAGTGACATCGCTTCACACCTCTCAGAGCCACTTTCTGCAGGGTTCTCTTCTGCTGCTCTTCTCTCCCGCTCTCTCCTGCTCTTTTTTTTTTTTTTTTTCTTAAAGTTTTATCTTCCCTGCAGGATCCCAGCTCCTGCCTACAATTATGCCTCATGTGCTTAAAACTGAGAAATCCTTCTTCCCTTGCTCCATTCTGGAAAGGCGACTGCCTTGGGTTGATGTTCGCCCAAAACCCCACTATAACTGTTGAGGGTGGGAAATCTTATTATGATAATTAAAAGATGGAGTCTTGAAGAGGTGATTAAGTTGATGGTTTAATGGCAGTCGTGGGCATGGTTCTGAGGGTTTTAAAAGGAGAATGAATGTGGAGCTGTTCCTTTCTCTCTGCTTCTGCCATCTTGCAATGTGAGACCCTGGATCACGGTTGCCACCCCCAGGTGTGTCCCTTGGACTCTGTAATTCCCAGCCTCTGAAACTGTAAGCAATAAATTTTGTTTTCTTTATAAATCACCCAGTTTCAACTATTTAAGCTTTAAGCAACAGAAACAGACTAATACAGTGACCAAGGGTCTTGGGCATGGGTCTTTCAGATCCTGCAGTGTGGATGAAATGGTGGAAATCATTTCTATTTCTGTCTCTTTCTAATATTGTCTCTTGTAGTGTGATTTCAGCTACCCTTCCAGAAAGAAAAAAGCATTGGAGAGGGGACCACAGTCCTTGCCCAGCCACACATATGTGTGTATGTACATACATATTATGATATATAATAACAAATAAGAGTATATAATGATAAATAATGATACATATTTTATATAATGATAAATATATAAAAATAACTTGAGGTTATGTTGTTGTACATAAATTTATGTTGTACATAAATTTCTATACCATTTTTTAAATCAAATATTATAGTCTACAGTAAGCACTGATTGCAAGTATTTTAATGGTAGATCAGTGTTTCTTTGCATGAATAAACCATAATTTATTTAATACTTTTATTTTTATTTTTTTGGAGGTATTTTTTGGATATAGAATCTGAATTCCCTTCTGGATTAAGAGGATTCCACACTATCTGAATCTTGGTGGGAAGGAAAGTTCTCCTCCCATCCTAGCAGCCCAAGAGGCCAAATCCTTGCTTGCTAGCCTCCTTACAGGTAGAGTATGGGCAAAAGACAAAGCCTTGATAAACGAGAACAGATATCTTGTCCAGAGTTTGTGTGAAGGGCTTTGACCATAGAGAACCCCCTCTGACACTGACGGCAGGAGCTGCAGCCACACCCACTTCCCAGGCCAGCACCAGCAGTCAGTCAGTCAGTCAGGCTGCCAGGTGCAGGGCCCTCTGGGGCCCTAAGTGTGGTGGCAGCAGCAACAGTGCCCTCACCAACCAGGCTCCAGACCCCGATTTTGACCACAGTGTTCTCTGATGCCCAGTCTGCCTTCCTCTGGCCTGTTTTCCAAACCTGGCTTTCCTATGTTCCTGGCAATTCTATGAGTTATCTAATATATAAACTCATTTTTGGCTTGTGTCAGCCACAGTCACTTTCCTCTGCTCGACTAAAGCCCTGCCTGATAGAGCAATTAGCGTGGTCTTTGGATTTATATAAATTGTATAGTGGCCGTCTTTGTACATAAATGATATTTATATTTCTTTGACTCAATTCTGAGACAGCCATAAAATGGAAATTGGAATGATGGTATCAACTAACTTGACAAAACAGAGTGAGGACACAAATGATTTAGGACTGTTTTTATTATTTTAGATGAACTAGTGTTTAGGCCTCAAAAGGTAGTGAGTTTGAAAGTGATCACATATCAAAGAGAATATGAGATTGCCTCACTTTATGTGTGAAAATGTAGTCTACAATTGCAAAAAGACTATCTCTTCATCTTCTCACATAAGCCATTCAGTTACATTTTTCCTGATATCCTTTCAGTGTGGTTAGAGAAGAAATCACAATTTTGCTTAGAGTTTAAACTATCCATATTGCATTTATAGAAAAAGATGTATAGACTATTCACTTGTTTCTTCAGCTAACATGTGTTGAGCACATTCCCTTTGTCAGGCACTGTTCAGAGGCTGAGAATTCAATAGGACCCAGGGCAAAATCGGTGATAATCAGAGACACACAAATAAAATGGTTGCGTAGAAAGCACATACTTGCTTGGGAGAATTGACCCAGTTAGTCAGTGATGGCTTCCTTGAGGAAGGGGTGACTGAGGTTAAGATCTGACTGATACAGAGAAGTTAACTGGAGAGCAATGGGGGGGGGGGTTTAGTAAGACTTTCCAGAGGAAGGAAACAGCTTGATCCCAGAGTCTAGAATGAGCAGAAATATGGCACTTTCAAGGAACTAAAGGATCGATATTCTGTGCCAATGAGGCTGGAAATACAAACAGAACCAACCTGGTGGCCTTATAGGTCATCTTTTATAAGTCATCTCAAGACTTTGGTTCAACATATGCAAGTTAATAAATGTGATATACCACATCAACAAAATCAATGATGAAAACCATATGATTACCTCAATAGATGTAGAAAAAGCATTTGACAAAATTCAACATCTCTTCATGATAAAGACTCTCAGAAAATTAGGTATAGAAGGAAAGTATCTCAACATAATAAAAGGCTTATATGACAAACCCACTACCAATATCAAGAACTGGAACAAGACAAGGATACCCACTCTCACCACTAATACTAGCCAGAGCAATCTGGCAAGAGAAAGAAATAAAGGCCATCCAGATTGAAAAAGACAAAGTCAAATTGTCCCAGTTTGCAGATGACATGACCCTATATAGAGAAAAGCCTAAAGACTCTACAAAAAAAAAGAAAAAGAAGAAAACCTCTTAGAGTTGATAAACAATTTCAGTAAAGTTGCAGGATACAAAATCAACACATAAAAGTCAGTAGCATTTTTATAATCCAACAATGAACTAGCAGAAAAAGAAGGCTAGCCCATTTACAATAGTCATCAAAAAATAAAATACCTAGGAATAAATTTAACTAAGGAAGAGAAAGATCTCTACAATAAGAACTGCAAATCACTGTTGAAATAAAGAGGACACAAAAAGATGGAAAGGCATTCCACGCTTTTGGATTGGAAAAATTAACATTATGAAAATGTCCACACTACCTAAAATGATCTACAGATTCAATGCAATCCCCATCAAAATACCAATGGCATTCTTCACAGAAATAGAAGTAAACAATGCTAACATTCATATGGAACAACAAAAGACCCCAAATAGCCAAAGCAATCCTGAGCAAAAATAAATAAATAAATAAAGCCATAGGCATAACATTACCTGACTTCAAATTATATTACAAAGCTATAGTAACCAAAACAGTATAGTACTGGCATAAAAACACACACTTGGACCAGTGCAATAGAATAGAGAACCCAGAAATCATCCCACAAACTTACAACCAACTGATCTTTGACAAAGGCACCAAGAACATATATTGGGGAAAAGACTGCCCCTTCAATAAATGGTGCTGGGAAAACTGGATGTCAATATGTAGAAGAATGAAATGAGACCCTTACCTCTCATCATATACCAAAATCAACTCAAAATGGATTAAAGACTTAAACATAATACCCAAAACTATAAACCTCTTGAAAGAAAGCATAGGGAAATACTTCAGGAAGTAGGACTGAGCAAAGACTTTGTGAATTTGACCCCAAAAGCACAGGCAACAAAAGGAAAAATAAACAATGAGATTATATCAAACTAAAAAGCTTCTTCACAGCAATAGAAACAACTAACAGAGTGAAAAGACAACCTACAGAGTGATATAAAATATTGGCAAACTGTGCATTGACAAAGGATTAATATCCAGAGTATACAAGGAACTCCAACAATTTAACAGTAAAAAAACGAATAACCCAATTAAAAAATGGGCAAAGGAGCTGAATAGGCATTTCTCAAAGGAAGATATACAAATGGCCAATGGACACATGAAAAAATGCTCAACATCACTTGGCATCAGAGAAATGCAAATCAAAACCACATTGAGATATCATCTCACCTCAGTTAGACTGGGCATTATCAAAAATACAGAGAATAACAAATGCTGGTGAAGATGTGGAGAAAGGAGAACCCTCTTACACTGTTGGTGGGACTGTAAACTGGTGCTGTTATTATGGAAAACGGTGTGGAGGTTTCTCAAACAACTATACATAGAACTGCCATATAATCCAGCAATTCCACTGCTGCATATATACCCAAAGGAATGGAAATCATCATGTCAAAGGGATACCTACACCCTCATGTTAATTGCAGCTCCATTTACAACAGCTAAGACTTGGAACCAAGCTAATATCCATCGTTGCACGTCTGGATAAGGAAAATGTGATATATATACACAATGCAATACTACTCTGCCATAAAAAAGAATGAAATACAGCAACATGAATGAACTTAGAAAAAATCATCTTAAGTGAAATAAGCCAGGCACAGAAAGAGAAATACCACATGTTCTCACTCATAAGGGGGAGCTAAAAAATAAACAAATAATTTTTAAAAAGAAAAATGCAACAATCACAATAATACATTGAACATTCAAATGGAGAGAACAGAACTGAAGTTACCAGAGTAGGAAAGGGGTAGCGGGAGGGAGAATCGGTAAAAGGGCAAGAAAAAAGATTACATTGTGTAATGTCAAATATACTAATTACTCTGATTTGAGCATCACATATTTCACACAGGTATTGATATTCACTCTGTACCCCAGAGATACATACAATAAACTATGATACAATAAAAATAAAATAAAATATACCTCAAGGGAAAAAAAAGATTTTGGTTTTCTCTGAAAAAGCAATAGAGAACCACTGAGGGTTTTAGTGTACCTGCAGGGGGTGGGGCATGACATGATTAAATTTGCTCCACCTGCAATGTGGGGATAGATTGTTGGGGTTCAGAGTGGATATAGAGCACCAGATAGAAGGTGTTGGTGATAAATTAGATATGGGTAGTAGAAAAGGAGAGGGAAGTAGAAAAGATGACTCCTTGGTCTTTAGCTTGCACAGCAGGATGGGTGCTGGCATCATCACTTAGGCAAACTGTTATGGTAGAATAAAGATAGTTAGTGGAAAAAAATCCTCAAAAATTTACCTCCCACATACCTTTTCTCAGGAAGTTATTGGAGAATGTGGTAATGTGTGTTCTAACAGAAAGAAACCAAAAAAGAGGAAGACCAGTACCTGTCCAGGCAAAGAAGGTACCTAAGATGGAAAGCCAGGACAACAACCTGTGTAGCAGGCCCAGAAAACGTTAGTCCAAATTGGAGTAGAAGACTGGATGTCTCCAGAAGTATTTTCTCCAAGAAGCAGATGAAATTTTTCATAAAATAACCTGTTGTGTTAGAATATATTGAGAGGATATTAGTAGTAGTTACATAGAAACTAGGCAAACTATTCAATGATTTGTTTACAACACCAAAGAAAACAAAAAGTGTTTCAAGAAAGGAGAATTATCACAGTATACTATGTGGTTTGGATTTACTAATATCTACATCAGACTAAAATGTGAATGTTGAGGGTAAATCAAAACCAAAATTACAGTATAACTGTATTTGGAAGATGAAAGAATAAGTTGTGTGTGGTGGGGGGGGAGAGTGAGTGCGTGTGTGTGTGTGTGTGTGTGTGTGTGTGTGTGTGTGTGTGTGCGCGCGCCCACATACAGGTACTCATGGGTTAAGAGCATAAAAGAGCAAAATACTCTTCTTCCATAACAGTATATCAATAAATAATAATGCATAAATCACTGTCAGCATGATTTATAAGCCTTGTATAACTAATTGAAATTGTACATGATGTATAACTTTGATAACCATTAATAGATAAATTCTGGTATTAATTAGATTTAAAATCACTAAGCTAAAAGTAATAATGCTTACTTAATATCAGACATGAAACTAGTCGTATGAGTACCAATGGAAAAATGGAAAGTCTATGGAAATTCCCACTGTAATATCTTTGGGGAAAAGTCAGAAAGAGATGGGTAGCAGGGATTTTGAGTTTTTAAGAAATTTATGTTACTTCTATAATTAGAAAATCATAAAGGTTTAAAAATGAATTTCTAAACTCTATAATTATTAAATTATTCCTAGTGATTACTTATGCTAATACATCTCATTTGCTAATTAGAAAATGGTTTTTTAGGTACCTAAATGCTAAGATGAATTTTTTTTCTAGAATATAATTTCTCTACTCCTTTTTTGATGTACTTCATATTAAATCTGGATTCTTTCAGCTTGCTGGTCTGGAAAGAGTGATGTATATTTCTTACTTTGAAATATGTGCATGATATTATTTAAATGAGGCTACATGATGTGGTAGAAAGAGTATAAGTGATAAAGCCAAATATATTAGTACATTATGTACAAAGCTTAAATGAGACATTAAAATAAATGATGTACTTTATGAAAGGCAAAAAATAATACTTAAATTTCCTTATCAGCCTTCTTATGTGTCTTATGTTCATACATGTGATTTTAAATAAAATATAAATCTAATCAAGTCAACAAAAGGTTTATTTCAGGTGCTCTACTCCTGCAAGACACTGTAGTAGGTTTTATGCGTCATTTAAAGAAAAAATATCTTTGCTTTCAAATTACTTACAGTCTGGCTAGAGAAACATGGCAGAGACTGTAATTAGAGACTGTAAATTGTTTACCCAAATTTAGAACCCTGGGAGTGTTAATGTGCCCTACTATAAAAGTATATTTCCCAGCCTCCCTTGAAGATAAGGTGGGATAATATTATTTAAGAGAGAGGTTTTTTTGACCAACGCTATGAATTTTATTCTAGGTCTTTATTAATGCAACACCGAGCAATGGAGTTTTATGCTGCTGTCTCAAAGAAAAGTCCTTTTCAAAAACAACAACAAAAAAACCCCTCTGTTTTTATATTCTTATTTTCCTCATCCTTGCGCTGAAATGAAATCCCTTTTGTAGATTTTATTTTATTTATTTATTTTATTATTAGCATAATCATTATTACAAATCATGATTTTTCTTTATGCCCTTTACCCGACCTATCCCTCCCCAAACCCCTTCCCTCTCTCCCCCCATCTCTACTAACGTAAGTGAGAACTTTGAGTTAGACTTTTAAGAAAGTCTTTTTTCCCTTCCTCTTCTGCGTCATCTTGCCTAGAACCCATTTGGATGACTGGAGCTCCAGCAGCAATCTTGAACCGGGAAGCACCTTTGATATTGGGAGCCATTCATGAAGGATGTTGGAGCAGAAAGGCTAACAGAGCATGAGTTCCTGCTACCAGCCCTAGACATCCTATATTCTGATTTCTTTTAGAAGAAAATAAATCCATAAGCTTTTATCTTGTCTGAGTGTCCTTTTTAGACTTCTTGATGTATATCTAATCATAGTCCTAATTAATACAGGAAATAAGATATAAACAAGTGCAAAGTTCAAAAATAATATGAAAATACAATTTACAGTGTAATAAAAGAAGAAATGGCATATGGCAGTGTATAACTCATTGAATAGCACAAATAAAACATGGAGAGGCTGTATACAGTGCCCGAGTGTTGAGTCTGGGCTCTGAAAACACATGTAGAAATTTAATATAAGACAAAAGAGTCACCTGAAATTATTAGAGAAAAGGTGAACTTTTAAACAGATGATGTTGAAACAACTGGATAATCATTTGGAAAAAGATAAAATTAAATCCATATATCACTTCACATACCCAAATAAATTTCAAATGGATTCAGAAATATAAATGTTAAAAAAATAAAACCACAAAATAATAGATCAAAACATGGATGAATTCCTTCATAACTTGGCAATGAGTAAAGCCTCTATCCTTAGGAGCAATAAGAAAAAAGACTGACAAATTTGATGATACATAAACTTAAAACTTTCGCATGTCAAAAAGAAAAAAGAAAAAAAATAAGCAAAATTGAAAAGACAAATGAAGAGCTGGGGAAAACATTTTCAATTTGTATTATCCCAAAAGGATATCTCCCCAACACAAAAGGTGCTCCTGAAAATCAGTTTTAAAAAGCAGAACAACAACCCAGTAGAAAAATGGGCAAAAAGTCATAGCCCAGCAGTTCACATGAAAACGAAGTCAAACAGCTCTTGAACATATGAAAAGATGCTTAATCTCACTCAAAATAGAAGTATGCAAATTAAAAACACATTGCGAAAACATTTTTCACCTAACAAATTGGCAGAAGTTCAAAAGTAGACCACACTCTGTTGTAGAGGTTAGGAAAAGCCAGGCACTCTCATCCATTGCTAGTGGGGACGCAATTTGGTACAACCCCACAGAGAGGAGTGTGGCAATATATAACAAAATCACAGACATTTTTACCATGTAATTCAACAAACCCACTTCTAAGACTATAATGTAATGTTATATCTGTTACTTTATACTAAATTTCTACAGTATTTTTAGAGCCCAGACTCAACACTCAGGTGGTATTTGTGCCATTCAACAAACTGTATACTGCCGTGTACCATTTCTTCTTTATTAAATTTTAACTTTATTTTTATATTATTTTGTAACATACCTGTACACATACAAAACAGCATACGCAGCATTATTTATAACAGTAAAAGATTACTAATACACAAAAATATCCATCAATAAATACTGGCTGAATGAAACTAATGTACATCTTAATAATGGAAACTATGTAAATTTCCCTATATGGAGTACTATAAAACCATTAAAAGAAGAATATTGATATGAGAGAATCCCAGGATATAACGTTAAGTTAAAAAGGCAACATAGGGGACAGTGTATATAGTATACTACCTTTTGTATAGGCTAAACACACACACACACAGGATAGGTAAACCGGAAGCTATAATTTTAAACTGGTATCTATTGCTGAGCATGAAAAAAAAGTAACACGTTTCTGAATACACTTTGGTTTAAACTTTTCAATTTAGAACCATACTTTGTTTTCAAGTTGTAACTGTCACATCATGTAAATATTTTATACATTCAAAAATAAAATTAAGTTTAAAATAATTCTTTAAATTGTGTACCGGCCAGCCACCAAAAACAAATTTTTTTAAAAAGTTAAGTAAAATAATTCCTAAAATTGAAAGTAACAAACAAATGAACCATTTATCAAGTTGGTAATATAATCACACACTATGAAAAGCATTATTTCAAGTAATTTTAGAGCACAGTAGATGTGCAAACTTAGTGGGATATATTGTAAGGACAAAAGAGAACTGCAAGAAAATCTCAAACTTCGTTTGTTAATTTTATCATTAGTGGCAATGCTGATGTTATTAGTTTGAAAAAATTCAGTGTATAAGATAAATAATTATGTTTATGTTGTTAGAAATGAAGATGTTCAGTATAAATATAAAATCAAAGAAGTTAAGTAAATAATCGAAAATTGAATTGGAAGTATCTACATAAACTCATGACTTCTTAGACTTTATATTTGAAAATAATTTCAAACTTTCAGTTTTGCGAACTTAGAAGTTGCAAGAATAATACAAGGAAAATTATTTTACCATCTTCCCAGATTCATCTACTATTAAAATATTGCCCCATTTGCTTTGTCATTTGCTCTGTCTACACACACACACACACACACACACACACACACACACACAAACACACACACACACACACACACACAAGATTTCTGAAACAGTTGAGAGTAAGTTGGATAAATCATGGTTGAGTATGTATTTCTAATAATAATATTCTTTTTCATACAGTTTTAACTTCAATGAACTTAACATTGATTCAATACTTCTATCTAATCTACTATCCATATTCTAAGCATGTCAATTGACCCAATAATGTCCTCCATAACAGTTTTGTTGTTGTTGTTATTTTTTCCCCTCCAGTTTAAGATCCAGTCTAGGATCAGGAATTACATTTAGTGGTTATGTCTCTTTGGTCTTCTTCAGGGTGGAACATTTTCTCCATCTTTCTTTGTCATATAACATTAACCCATTTTGAGTTTGTCTGATGTTTCCTTGGATTAGATGGAAGACATGCACTCCTAGCTGGAATACTATAAAAGTGACACTGTGTTCTTCCCAGGTTATAGGGTTAGTGAGGTTAATTTTGATCATCTGCTACCCTGAGCAGATGATTTATCTATTGTATCATCATCATCATCTCATGACTAAAAGATAGGTAGATAGATATCATAGTTCTCTCCACAGAAAGAACCTAGTCTATAATGCTTCAGGAACAATAACCACCCCTACTGCCCAAGTTTAGGTCTCTAAATGCCTTTCCCCACTACAGGTACCAGGGATTCCTGGACTAATGGCTGCTCCCAGGTCTTGGGTAGGTAATTTACAAGGTGAGCTCAGGACATCTCATTGTGCCACAAAGCAGGAAGTTCTCAAAATCAGTGAATCATGTCAAAAGGACTCGAGCCAGCTTGAAAGGGGTTCCATTGGCTAAAAATGGGACAATATAAATATCAAAAAGAAAAAATAAACATAATTCGTTGGTATGCATTGCCTATATAAAAACCTATGAGTCCGTAATAGTACTCCCTACACCATTCGTAGGACAAAGCATAGTGAGTTTTTTCATTCCAACATGCTTTTGTGCGCCTTGTCTGAACAGCTGAGCAAGTTTTGCTTCTAACAGAACTCAAGTTTTCCAAGACCCCGCTGAGGTGGCACTTTCTCTGAGAAGCCTTCTGTTCATTGATCCTCTATTCCGGTAGAGTTCATTGTATCTGCCTCTTTAAATGCACCTACCAATACTGTGCTGGAATTGCTTGTTTAACTGTATTTTTCTCTCTGGGCTATAAGTTTATAAATACAGGACCTGTCTGGGTTTTATTTCTTTTGTTATTCCTAGTATCTATCACCCATTTAAATACAATTTTATATATTATATAATATTAGTATGTGTTGTGAATAAACGAAATAATTTCAGCAGTACTGTTTCTTATTGATCACACAATACAGACTTGTCTATATTTTACTAAATGGTCAAGTGCAGTTAAATATGACAAAATTTTATCATAATAGTTTTTGGTGGGTTGTTTTTTTTTTTTTAATGTTTAACCTATCAGCTGTAGTGTTAGTACTGAATAGACTAAGAAATATGTCCTGCAATTTTTTCCTGATTCCTATTATTAGACAATAACTTCCAATAGTATTTTGATTTATCCCAGTCTTTCTCTCACTTTCTGTCCAAATATGTAAACCTACTGATAAGTAGGACAGGGAGTACTGAAGTCAAATTATTCATTGTAATTTTTTTTAAAAACCAACTTGCTAACAATCGGTGGTTTGACTTAGTTGTAATATTTTTAAATGGTAGTTTGAAATGCGTAAAGTCAATTTGGTAGTACACCTGTAACATACCAATGGCAATCAAGTCACTATGTGTTGTGTTCATCCTAAATTGCCTGTATCAAACTTCTCTTATATAGTTTCTCACGGTGTCGAATCTTTCATGCATATGTACATACATCCAGTCCGAGGTCTTTGTGGACGTTAAGAATTAACAAGGTAGGTAGCGAAGACGGTATAAACCATCTGTCAAAGGCATGTAGAAATGCACTCAAGTGTGGGAAAACTCCGTCATACCCAGTGCCTGAATTCTTCTTTAAGCCACGGGCGAGTGACCGTGGACAGGTGTGGTCAAGGCAGTGGCTCAAGGCCTGTCTGTGCCTCGGGGGAGTTTACCCCGCTCCGCTCCGCTCCGGGCGGGCGTAGGGTAGGGCTTCGGCGTTGCGCGTCTGAGTTGAAAACAGCAGGCTGCGGGGCTGCAGCCCCGGGAGTGGGGCGGCGCCCTGAGAAGACGCCGCTGGCCGCGGTGCTGAACTCGTTCCCGGGGCCTCCCGGAGGTGGGCGGGCCGGAAGGGGCTGGGTGGGTTGGGAGTTCGCGGGCAGCCGGCAGTCTCACGTCCTCAGGTGTGGGTTCCTGGCTCTGGGCAGGAGACACAGGCCACATCCTGGGGAGTCACCTCGCAAGTGTAGAGGCGGCCTCAGACGCATTCCCAAGGGTCGCACCTCCTATTTCTCAACAGCAACCACAATAAGGGCAACGCAGCCCGTATTTATATATTGAGTGTCTACTGTGTCCCCAAGACTTGACATCCACTCCCAGTGGTCCTCACAACATTCTCGCAATTCAAGACAAAGAACTAAAGCTCAAAAGGTTGAAGACTTTGCCCAAGGAAACGCAGCCGAGGTTTTTACATCAGACAAAAGTAATCTCTCATGCAGCATACCCCCTACCACCGCCAAGCGGGGAGTGTACTGGGAGTCGGGACAGGTTTTAGTCACACACGTTGCCCCTCTGTGCTCAGAAGTGCAAACCGGGTGGGAGAGCCACCTCTGGTCCCCGAGCTCCCATCTCGCTGTGTGACCTTGGACAAGCGGTGGCGCGTGTGAACCAGCTTCTCCGCTCTAACACCACCATGGGTTCTAGCGCTGCGTGAGCCTCTTCCCAGGTGCGCACCTGTCTCTTCTGGTCCTAATACAAGCATATGCTGCTTCTTTTTCTCGCCCTACCTCTCTTTCCCAAGTGCAGTTGGGCACACTCGCTTTTTCTCCCCACCAGGTCCACAGCCAACTCTAAACTCTACTCCTTGTCGAGGAGGAACTCAGGTCCAGGCTGATGCTGGCGTCCTCCCTGCGGCTACCACCGTCCCCGACCCGCACGCCCGGGTATGACCTGCCCTTGCCGGCCACACTAGATGGCTGCGCGCGAGGCTTGGAAGAGAGGCTCGTCACGCTGCGGGTTCGCAGCGTCTGGTCTCTGCGGTCCCCATGCGCCCGGACGCTTTGGGAAGTGCGAGATGGAGCTCGAGCGAGAACGCCAACGTGAGGCAGAGCTGAAGGGACTGCTTGGGCGACAAGTACGTGTGTGGGCGACTTGAAGCTGGGTTGGGAGAGAGGGATTTTGCGGGAGAGGGTGGGGGAAAGGGGAGGTGCCAGAGAGAGAGCAGTGGTCACTCTCTCTCCCTGTCCCCACGCCCTCATCTCTCTGGGCTTCTGCCTCTCACTTTCCTCCCCTTCCTCTCCAAACACCCTCCCTGCGAGCCCGCTCCGGCTCCTCCCTCGCACTCTCCCGCGCCTGTGGGGACCTCCTTGGGGACGAACTGGGCCCAGCCTCCCAGCACAGTCGCGTCCCAGCGCGCGTTAAGCTGAGCCGGCAGCATGTGGAACGCGACCCCCAGCGAAGAGCCGGGGCCCAACCTCACTCTGGCCGGCCTGGACGCGCCTCCAGACAACGACTCGCTGGCCGACGAGCTGCTGCCGCTCTTCCCCGCGCCGCTGCTGGCGGGCGTCACCGCCACCTGCGTGGCGCTCTTTGTGGTGGGCATCGCGGGCAACCTGCTCACCATGCTGGTGGTGTCACGCTTCCGCGAGCTGCGCACCACCACCAACCTCTACCTGTCCAGCATGGCCTTCTCCGACCTGCTCATCTTCCTCTGCATGCCCCTCGATCTCGTGCGCCTCTGGCAGTACCGGCCCTGGAACTTCGGCGACCTGCTCTGCAAACTCTTCCAGTTCGTCAGCGAGAGCTGCACCTACGCCACGGTGCTCAGCATCACAGCGCTCAGCGTCGAGCGCTACTTCGCCATCTGCTTCCCGCTGCGGGCCAAGGTGCTGGTCACCAAGGGCCGGGTGAAGCTGGTCATCCTGGTCATCTGGGCCGTGGCCTTCTGCAGCGCCGGGCCCATATTCGCGCTCGTGGGGGTTGAGCACGAGAACGGCACCGACCCTCGGGACACCAACGAGTGCCGCGCCACCGAGTTCGCGGTGCGCTCCGGCCTGCTCACGGTCATGGTGTGGGTGTCCAGCGTCTTCTTCTTCCTGCCTGTCTTCTGCCTCACCGTCCTCTACAGTCTCATCGGGAGGAAGCTGTGGCGGAGGAGGCGCGGCGACGCGGCGGTGGGCGCCTCGCTCAAGGACCAGAACCACAAGCAAACCGTGAAAATGCTGGGTGGGTCTCAGCGCGCCCTCGGGTGCCTCTCCCGGGTCCTCTCCTCTCCTGGTGCCTTCCCCCTGCTCCCTCGAGCTTCTTCTGTCTTCATTTTCCCCTTGAGTTTCCTTCTCTCTCTCCTGTTTCTCTCGATCTGTCTCTCTGTATGTCTCAATTATCTCCAATCTCTCTCTCTCTCTCTCTCTCTCTCTCTCTCTCTCTCTCTCTCTCTCTCTCTCTCTCTCTCTCTCTCTCTCTCTGTCTCTCTCTCTCTCTCTCTCTCTCTCTCTCTCTCTCTCTCTCTCTCTCTCTCTCTCTCATATCTCAATCTTTACCTCCCCCCCCACTTTGTCACTGTCTTGGCTCTCTTTTGGTGTTTCTCTTTGTGTCTCTTTTTTCTCGTCTCCCCTTTCTCTGTTTCTTGGGAAAATGCCCCACCTTTAAATTCCCCTAAAATGAATTTTATATCAGCCCAGAAACTTGCTTCATAAGGAGCTGGCGGGAGCACAGCGAGGATGCTTGGAGAGGAAAGAGAGGGAAGTGAGGGATATTTCATGAAAGTCTATTGTGGTCTTGAAGTGTTACAGCTGCAGTTATGTTTCCCGCCTCAAATAGAATTGGTGGATATCTAAGCTACATTAAGAAAAGCAGGCATTGGATCTAGAAAGTACTCAGTGATAAGTTTAACCAAAGACACGATCAATTTGGAGAATTCTATTAGAGATCATTCAGGTTTTATTTTTATTTTTTTCAGTATTGTGTTTGTCTGCCCTGCATTTTTTTTTTTTTCAGTAATTGCATCAATTCTGTTTACCCTACTACTGTTTACACAGCTTTGTAAGGAAGTCAGTGACAAATCAATGCTGGAGTGTTTGTTTTCATGATTACTTATCTCTCCAGGTAGGATAGACTAGGATAAGGTAGGATAAGCTAGGATAGGCAGGATGCCAACAAGAGAAAAGGAGACTTTGTGGAAGCCGACAGAACTTACTAACTCCTCTCCAAATGGTCCTTCGTGAATATCTGGGTGCATTGCATGAATTCACCTCCTTTAAGTATATGTGTTTGGTGCAAGTAAAATAATCCAATATGTGTTCACATTCAAGCAAAACGTTAATGCTATTCGCTTTTCCAAAACCAGGGTCTGTGTATTTTATTATTCGAACATTATGGTCAACATTTCATACTTAGTGGCATATTTAATGCTTCTTAGAAGCCATTCCAGGATGATTTTATATTTGCAATTTTATAGTTCCTGGATCCAGTATACTAAAGAGTGATATAGTTATTTGAGGAATGTCAAAGATTTTATTTTCTAGACCAGTGATGATGTGATTCATAGATTGGAAACCTACTTGTGTCCTCCAAGAACTGTAAGCTCTCACTTATGAAAGTCACTTCGCTATTGTGGTGGTTAAGTTGCTACTGTACAACTTAGTTTTGAGGATAAGTTTAATAATTTCCTTTAATTCTATTTTTAAACCATTAATCTCTTCCTTGGTGTCTTAACACCAGTGTTAATTTTCTTCTTTCTTGACAATTTAAATGGGATCACTAAAGTAGTACAAGGACTAAAATATTATTTTCTCTTATTTTCCCTCTGATTTCTGAATTTTAAAAACAATCTAAAAACTTTAGAAGTCTTGAAAAAATTACCTTATATAGGCAAAATTAAGATTTGGATGGATGATAATTAATATTAGCTGGTTTGATGGCCTTTCATGCCTTACTTATGTCTGTTGTAGGTGGCATAGAATCATCCATCTCGGTGGTTCTTAATCCTGACTGTATATTCAATTCTCTGTTAAATTTTTTAAAAAGAAAAGAAAAAGCAGGTTTCTTGGTCTCTTTCCTAGAGATTTTAATTTAGGGAGTCTATGTTACATCCAAGGAATATGCATTTTTTAAAAAAGTGCCCCAGGAAAGTGATACACAGCTTTGGTTGAGTACACCCACTTTACTTCACAGATGTTTGTGTCTAACACATAAAATGGTGGACTGTTGTGAATAAATTGTCTAGTTAGGTGAGTCAACACATCAACTCAATCACAAAATAACTCAAATAGTTGTTAAATAGAAATGGCTGAGAAGCTCAGTAAAACTTGTTGAACTGTTGGTTCGGACAGACTCAATCTTTGTTAAAATGTAGAAATGGGGAAGTGCAGAAGAGTGTTTTCCTGAAGTCAATGGTCATGTTATACATCATCTAAACAAAGCTAAGTCTTAAAAATAGAATGTGATTTGCTATGACATTTCTTGAACTGACGATCTCTCTCCCATTGTCCTTTTAGCTGTAGTGGTGTTTGCTTTCATCCTCTGCTGGCTGCCCTTCCATGTAGGGCGATATTTATTTTCCAAATCCTTTGAGCCTGGCTCCCTGGAGATTGCTCAGATCAGCCAGTACTGCAACCTCGTGTCCTTTGTCCTCTTCTACCTCAGCGCTGCCATCAACCCCATTCTGTACAATATCATGTCCAAGAAGTACCGGGTGGCAGTGTTCAAGTTGCTGGGATTGGAACCCTTCTCCCAGAGAAAGCTCTCTACTATGAAGGATGAAAGTTCTCGGGCCTGGACAGAATCTAGTATTAATACATGACCGAGCACATTGCTGAGCATAGTCACCGCTTGTTATTATAAACCAGAAGCCATAGCACAAGCAGAACTTGGGAAGAAGATGAAGGTTCATTTTGGAATTAGGGACACATAGATCTGGAAACAACTGGGGGGAAAGAAAAGACACACTCTGTAGGGTGTGAGCAGTTTGACTTGATTGCACACTCATCAGTGCTCTCATACACTATTCCTGCATTTTCACCACCATGATTTTGGATTCTGCTGCTGGTGCTGGTGAGGGCTTTGCAATTCAGAGAAAGAAGGAGGTGCAGAGTGGGCAATTAGGACACTTCCTGGTGGGGAAATACTAAATCTGATTTGCTTTTTCATAATGATCAAAATTATTTGGTTAAAAGAATGACATTAAAATAAGACATATAAAACATAACTGAAAAACTAGCAATTTTCATAAATCTCTAGAGCAGTGCTGTTCAAGAGAAATACAAAGCAAGGCACATAAGTAATCAGTGTAAAAATTATGAATGAGAAATTTCCATTCTTTTTTTTTCACACTGAGTCTTTGAAATCTGATATATTTTTCACACTGTCCACCTCAATTTGGACATTAAGTTTTCATTAGAAATACTTGATGTATTTAGATTTCATAAAATTTACAGATGAAAAAGTATATTCAACAACTAAGTTGTCTAAACACACTTCAAAGTTTTCCAGTAACTAAAACCACTATAAGTTTTTAAGCATAAAATTAATTAAAATTAAAATTCAGTTCTTCAGTTGCACTAGTCACATTTCAAGTGTTTAATAGCCAAATGTGGCTAGAGATTACCATATTGAACAGTGCAGCTCTGGAGAATATACAGAATTCCCATTAATCTTATACAAAATAAATACCCTACCCATGGAATTTTTTAAAAGTGAAATTAGCATAGCAGAATTTCAGAGTGATACATCCTAAAAATTACATCTAAATGCCCTACTCTTCAAGATTGGAAGATAATGGATAGGAAATGTATAAGATACATTTTTAAATTAAGTTTACTCAATGTGTTAATATTCAGAAAATGAAACTTAATAAAAAATGTATAGGTAATCACAAACTGCTTAACAAAAATACGTAAGCCAATCATAAGGCTTTGATTTGCAAATAAGGAAATAGTTTATAACTTACTCTGGCAAGCTTACAGGAAACTTAATGAACATAGACATTTTTCAAATGGCGAAGGCAGGCACATGTGAAAAACACAGAATGTTCTAAATGCTACTGCTTATTAACATCCCAAACTTTTAAGAATCTTATAGCCATTTATTTTACAATGCCTATGCCATGTCCTGTCTCCAAATTAGTTTTGCTATTTACATTCCATTACTTATCTGACAGATATGTTTAGATTTCTATTTTCCCTCTTAATCATAATTACGAATGAGTAGATACCTTCAACTAAATATGATACATTTTGGCAATAAATCTAAAATTTTCCTTAATATTGACATTGCTCCCTGAATAATCAACCCTTTGCATAATATATTTATTCCAAAAATTGTCTCTTTATAATCCTGTACAATGCTAAGTCATATAAGGAGTTTCTATTAAATTTATTGGTTCAACTATAGAACTGATTGAGCCATTTAGGGAAATTACTGTCATAATTGCTTTTCCCCCCACCAAAAGGAAAGATTATCATGATGAAATAATTGATGACTATTTATTTTGGAAATATCAAACCACAACCATAATTAGAATTATTTCTCTAGAGAAATATTTCTGAAATTCATTTTGACACTAAAGCTGTACCATCAATTTGGTCTAAAAGCAGAACTTTAGCAAATTGATTAATTGGTTAATTCTTAGGAATACATCAATATATTTAAAAAGTACACTGACATTTAATTAGGATACTCATTAGGGCACTCAGCAATATTCTTCTTAATAGTGCCCAGTAAATCCCAAAGAGGTAATTCAACTCCCTGAAGCTTTAGAATTTCTATCTACAAATACATCCTATTTGAGAAAAAACAAGCAAAAAAGCTTGACCTCCATCACACAGTTGATTGCTTTGGAGAAAAACAAACGCAACTTCAAATTAGTTGCTTAACCTGTTCAGTAGTCTCCTCTCTCTGTGGGTTTTTACTGCAGTCTCCGCCAAACTCACTTCCAGGGAATAGCTCACATAGCAAGGAACACTACTTTCCTTCACTGGTGTTAATCTAGGAACTCAGAGGATATATTTAGAGAAAGGGAACTTTAATTTGTCATCTTATACCTTTGCCTTTTCATAGTTTGTAATTTCTTTATATTATCATACTCCACAAATTGTTGACGACTCAGGGAAAAGAGGAACTTACACTGAGGAAAACTATTTCTAAAAGTCCATCATTTCCCAAGCATTTTGTATGTGCCTGGTATGTTTTAAACTCTAGGAATTAATAAGCCACAGATTTTATTCTTAGTGAGCTCACAATCACTTGTGTGTTATGTTGCAGTAGGAAACTGATTAATTACCTTTAAATTATGAAGTAAACATCTCCAGCTGACAATGGACCAAAATGTTCCCCACCGATCATCCCACGGTGTTGTTGCATTAGGTTCAAAATAAATTTGAAATAGCCTGTTCCTACATGAACCAGTCAAATCCACAGACACAGTGAATGTGTCTGCTGGTGGTAATCACACTTAAATCATTCTTTATTAATGTAGGGGAAGTAAAAGATTTGGTTTATTTTTTTAAATTGACTGTGTTTTCATTTTCCTGGTTGTCCAGCAATGAGGTTTCTGTCACTACACCTTATACTGTGTCACAAAATCAAGGGTTGGACCATTTTCATTATAGGAAGTAACTGTTAGTGAGCAAGAACTTTTTAATAATTGCTTTAAAGAAAACATTCATTGCCAGGGGTTATTTAAAATCAGAAATTTTGAAGTAATGAAGGTTAGAAACACTTCTAGCACCTGGACACACTGTGAAGACCATTTTATAGTCAACTTTTTATTGCAGTGAAGGTTGTTATGGGATTTGACTTGAAATTCCAGTTTTATTCATGCTAATGCTTTTATTAAGAACTTGAAATCATTACAATTTGCAAATTTTAGGTCACCATTGACAGTTCTAGCTTTTTTATTTTTTTGCTGTTTTTTATTTATCCACATACTTGAATTTAATATTTTTTTAAAAACTGAGATTTTTTGTGAGACTGGTGCCTAAAAACACTCTCTTGTCTTCTAAAAATGTGTGTACATCTTTAAAATGTGATATACATATTTACATATGTCAAAATTTGTCACAATGTCAAGTGAATAGAATAGAGCTTTGTGCTTTCAGAAATACTGTATCTAATGTAAATAATGTCATTAAAGGATAAAGATAATGTCATTAAAAGATAAATGATGTCAAATATGGTTTATTAGCTAATGACTCTCCTGTGATTTCTTTGCAATTTAAATTACAACACTAACCAGGATATATACAATTGTATCAAAACTAGGTAATTAGAGACCAATGTTAATTTAGTGAATTGATAACATAATTTTTTTTAATTCAAAGAATGAACTGCTAGTCAGAATCAACAGAAAGCAATGTGCTGGTGACAGATGCTAAATGCTTTAAGCTCACATTACTTATTTATTCAAATTAAATGAATTCAGTCTTGTTAATTCTTGGCAATAATCTAAGATTGAAGCAGGTGAGTGGGAGGGCTTGGATGAGCCTTGTTTTTGTGTTTTTCCTTTTGAACTCAAGCTCTTGCAGGATGCTGGAGGCTAGCTAGCCATTTTGGTTGACAGAATGATCATCTTTAAAAAAAAAAAAAAAGGCTGCCATATCCATGCCCTCCCAATTGTCTGAATATTTGCTGGAATTCCAATTAATATTTTATGCTGTGACATAGTATATACCATTGCTCAAGGGACTACCAAGTACCCTCAAAACTGGCAAACCAATAAAGCCCTCAAAACGCATGCCTCATGTAAATGCTCAGAAAGTTCCTCCAAAATGTTTACAAATATTCTTTTCAGAAGAACTCTCTCTCCCAGCCACAGAGAAAGCATTGGGGAAAGATGGTTAAAATATTTCCTGTGGTTTTAACATCTCAAATCCAAAACATTTCTCCTCCTCAAACAACAAAAACATTTTAATTTTACTTTTCACACTATAGGTTTAGTATACTAGAAAACACTTGCTCATATGAATATATCCAAACAGTGTAGTCCCCTGTTTCACTGATATATGGTGTATTCTAGGTCTGTCTTATAAAATTTAATCCTTGGTCTATTTGTGTTGTTATAATATGTCATAAATGTCACTGATGATATTGTGATTTGCAGATAGCTCTTATGTATTTGTCTTATGAAATTAGGCATAAGTTTTCCTTCCTTGGGTGTCCTTAACCAAACAATTGCTTAATAAATATCCTTTTAAAGAATATGACTGACTTCTTTCACTTATAGTTATAGACCTTGGTATCTGGAATATTTTACTTCTATTCTTGTCCTAGACTCAGTTTTATTTTTCTCCTTTTCATTTCTGAAACATGTATTTTGCAACTATGAGGAAGTATTTGTTGTAGTGAATTTTATTTCCCCAAGGGCTCCAATATTTAATAATGAGTTAGTCAATTCCTGTATTAAGAAGAGAAGGGGCCTGGGGTGGACCATGCTGCACTCACCACCTTCCTTCCCCTTCCAGCCCATCCCCTCCAGAGCTAACATACCCTCCATGGTGTGACCCAAAGACCACAAGCTCTTTGAGTCAGGGAAATGATTCTCATTCACTTCCATTCAGCGGCCACTCACTGAATGGTGGCCAGACAATGAAGGTTTAGAGACCGGATTATGTGTCACCTGGGTGTTAGCTTCCAGACACATGGATTCCAGGGGCCAATAAAATTTAAAGCTAAAACTGGAAGGTGGTCAATTCTGGTTTGCCAACTGTATTAGTCCATTCTTGTTGCTTATAACAAAATACATGGAACTGGGTATTTTATAAAGAAAACAAAGTCTATTGCTTACAGTTTCTGAGGCTGGAAAATCCAAAGTCCAGGGAACACATCTGGTGAGAGCCTTGGAGGTGGTGACAATGATGGCAGGGTGTCACATTGTGAAAATGGTGGAGCAGAGAGAGCAGAGACTAACCTCCTCATTCACTCTCTTTTTAAAGCCCTCATTCACTCTCTTTTTAAAGCGCTCACGACCACCATTTTTAATCCATTCACTAAGGCATGGTCCTACAACCTAATCACCTCTTCAAGGCCCCACCTTTCAATGACCATAATAGAATTTCCTACCCTTAACAGTTACAGTGGGGATTAAGTTTTTTGGGGGACATTCAACCCATGGCACCAACTAAGGAATTTTAGAATATCCTACTACCCAGTACCACCATCATTTCAGCTTAAAAAGAACATTAAAAATAAAGAGTAGAGGACATAATCACAGAATAAAAGGACAGTCACCGTATGAAAATTCAATGTAATCTACATAACACAAAATTATACATGTGTGCTGTTAACATGAGTTAATTACAATTTGGAAATAGCACAAATTAAAATGTATAAATAATACTTGGCAATCATTAGTAATGCATTAGAGTAATCCAAAGAAGTAAGTCATGGGATTTGTTTGTATTGATCTACTGAGGCCTTTTCCGATGTCTCTGACACCTTCTGTCCACCTCACCATCAGTCAGTTCAGCACCAGCCAGTGTCTTTCAGGCCCATCAGACAGCAGCCCCTAGATCTGGCTCTAAGGTTAAAAGAAGAGAGGGCAGCAGGGTCTTGGCAGGTCTCCTGTTCTGGGGTCAATCTACAAATGCTGGCTTCTCCTTGCTTTCTGATTCATAACTCACAATCGGTTCCTGATTTCATAACCAGCTTCCTTCAAGGAGCCATCAAATTAACTATAAAGCAATTCATATCTCTTAAAGAATAGTTTGACAGTATATATGAAATGCTTACAAACTTTGCATATTTTTTGATCCAGTAATTTTACATCAAGACACGATAGTGGAAAAGCACAAATATTTATCTGTCATAGTGATCATTGCATCTTATTTATAATTGTGAAAACCTGAAAAAAACAAATATCTGAGGATAGGGAATTGGATAAATAAATGACAGTGATGATAACAGCTAACATTTATGTGACACTCTGCTACAGGCTTTCAATTTATCTTCTGCTATAATCTCCCCAACATACATAGGAGGAGCTTCTGTTATTATCCCTGTGTGTGTGTGTCTTGTGGGGGGTCATTGAGACGAGAAGCTTTGTCAGACAGTCTGGAAATGGCAGGGTTGCAACTTGACCTAGACAGGTTAGATTCCAGATAGGTTTTATTGTTCTTATTTCTCCCATTCTAGAACACTGTGCAGACATTAAAAATGATATTGTAGTAGCATTTTAATAAAGTGGGTAAAATGTCTATCCAATATTAGTAAGTGACAAAACATATCTTCCCATCTTGTAAAGAAAAAAATACATGTTCACAAAGCAAAAAGACTAAAAAGATATAGCAAACCAAGGTATTAACAGTGTTTCTCTGGTTGGTTGAAATGTTTTCTTCTATTTTTTTCACGGTTTCCAACATAGCTACAATAAATGTGTAGTATCCTTGCCATAATGGCAAGTGGCAAAATGAATTACCACAGTATAGAGACTGGCTTCCCTCCTGGCCCTGCTCTATCCGGGTCTTGCTCTCTGCTCTCGGCCTCTGACCACCGCTAGGACTTAGGGCTTGCCTGGCTTCCATGAGCAGCATGATTTTCAGAGCAACATCTTCCATATCCAACCCTAACTCTGAGCCCCGGGCCTCTGCAGTTTCTCCCTGGCACACCTGCTCTTCCCTGGGAGTAACCATTTCAGGAAAGAAGTGGGAGAAGGAAGCCAGCCAGCATCAGGTTTGCATTCCAATTCTGCTGCTGAAACTGGGCGGCTCCAGCAAGTTCCTTAACCTGCCCATGTAACGCCGTACCAGATACCTACTAGGTGCTCGTTAATTGACCACAGTTATCATTTGGTCACTTGGCAAAGTATAAAGCAGCTCCATTTTGTGTCCCCTCTCCTAGCTGCTCTGCTGCCTAGAACACTTCTCCAGACGTTTCTATCTGCTCCTGACCCTAGCCGCGCAGAGGTCTCCCAGCAACTTCATTCATTATGCACAGAATTTGAGAGAGACTGGTAAAAGCAGCTGCAGATTTAGCAAAGCTTGGTCACTGTTCTGGCCAGGGTGTTGACAAATCTCTGTCAGGTGTTTCAAAATGCAGCAGATATACTTTGCGGTGATCCCTTGGACGCTCTCCCAGGGGACATTTGCACCTCTGTCTGTGAAATGAAAAGATAATTTCAGGCTCAGTGAGTACAAGGCAGAAGTGGATGGAGAGAGGAGGAAAGGGGGAAGAGCTTGGTGAATCTTCTGGGTTCCTGAAAGCATGCATATCTCTACTCATGGCCACTTGTTCACCATCTGGGCCTGACTAACTGCTGCTTCAGAACCTTTATTGAACATCTCCTTTCTTTCAGAATTTTCCTCCAGGAACAAAGCACGTGGAGTATGCATAGGCTCTTAATTCTGGTTTCGTCACCTGTATCAGCCATGTGACACTGGGCAATCACTTTGTATTAACCTCACTGGATCCCAGTTTGTTTAATAGTACAATGGGAGTCATAAAAGTACCTGTTTTTTGTTGTTGTTGACAGGGTACAATGACATAATATATGCCAAGAGGCAGCGTCTGACACACAGAAGAGCTCAATACATGCTAACTCTTTTTATTACCGCAATTTAGTAGGTTGTTTACAGTCTACCATTTCCAGTTTGAATTTCTTAAAAGCAGAACAAGAACCTAAAATGTGTGAAGAAACTTGAATGCAGAACTTTTCTGTGGTTTTAAAATCGCCACCCCCCACACCAATTTTGATGGTAGTTTTGCCCAAATCTAATTTAATGAGCTTTTTAGTGACTTGCCTTTCTTAAGTCCAAAAACTTTAACGTTGTTTTCAAAGAAACAGTGATTTCTTTTTGCAATCACATCTCAAAAGTTTATGTAATTTTTAATTACATAGTTACAATAACAAGTGCAATTTGGCTTTCACATATTCAGCGGATGGAGCAGAAGTGTAGGGGTGTGCTGGAGTGTAGCCCCCTAGCACACAGCACAATCAGTGTGGCTTGAATGTCAGACAGGATCCTTGAGAGAGTGAATACAAAGCATTGGGTACCAGTGATCTAGTTAAGAACACTTCTAATCCCTATGCAAAAGCACTTAAAATATAGAGACGTTGGTTCTCTTCAAACAGAATAAACCCAAGTAGATAACACAATAGACTGGACTGTGAGGTCTAGGAGTTTCATCCTGTGGGTCAACTTCCATCAATTGGTAGTGGCTCTCAGAAACACTGGGCTGAGACAGGTTCTTAGTAGGGTGACAATGTGTCCCCTTCTGCCTGCAGCAGTACCGGTTACTCCTGCTGTCTGGGCGTCCCATCTGGTTGTATTTGTCCTGATTTTTTTTTAAGGATATTCATAGGTGCATTAAAATAAGCTGGGGTGAGGTTGTTAGACCTCTACTTTGTTATTTCCAGCTTCTGCCATGGTCTTGTCTAGCAGCATGTGCAATTCATATTCAGTGAACAGAGTTCTCTCCTTAACACATGGTAGGCCTGAAGGACCACCAGCTATGACCCATCTCTTTATTCCCAACACTTTCCTGGGGCAATTTAACTAAGTCCTCCCTTTCAACAAAGCATGCTGAAAAAACAAAGAGGGCTCTGACACATGCTGTAGGGAATGTCAACTCCATCTCAGGTGGTGGTGGTGGTGGGAGAAATATTTGGTGGCTCTTTATTGTCCTCCCCAGTTGTGCTGTGACTCTCACTGCAGTCTTCAGGATGCATGAAGTCACCAGGCTGCCAGTCAGCAGGAGCAGGGGGAAACAGGGACAATTAGAGCTTAGGTACACGTGCAATAAGTGCAGAAAACAGAGGTTGAGCAGCCCTCCTGTAGAAGATCATCTGAACTCTCTTGTTACAATGGTAATGAGATCTTAATTTCACTATAAATCTACTCAAGCTAGTAATCATTTTAAGAAAACTATGCCCAAAGATTTCAGTTTAGCACACAGGGCTGCAGAGATTGCATTCTCATTTTCGTAGGCAAAGAAGGGTTTTTAAGTGAAATAATTGTTCTTCCAAATTAACTTTTTTCATTTTGGATTCTGTATTTTTTACACTTGCACGAAAAGTTCATAACAGCTGTTACTGTGTTGGCTCCACTGTCAGAAGACAATCTTGGCACACAGTTGAATGAAAACAATTTTGTATCAATGCCATCAGACACTTTAAGTAAAAGATCAGCTAATCTCACTAATGGGTTGGGTTTCTTCATCCAATTGATGGAATTGAAATAGGGCTTTTGGAAGTCATTCTGCCACAGTGAAACATTTCACAATATTGAGAACAAAATTGTAATTTTGGTTAAAAATTCCCCATTGAAGTTAAATGTATTCATTTTGGGGTGATAATACAAATATAATTTTGGTGGAGCATGGTGTCACAATAAAAGCAATGTAACCACATTATGAACCCTACGGAACAGACAGCAAAGCCTGGAATTGATTGTGCTACCCACATAATTCATAATTCATCCAAAAAGAGTTGTGATACTTTACCCATATTTTAAGAAGATACTGAGACAGGGGCTCTGGGCCAGCCTCACCCCCACCTCCACAACCAGGCAAGCAACGGAGCGCGCCAAACCCATCGCGGTTAAGAAAGTTCTTGAGGAGGTAGAACAACGCAGCAGAATATTTACCTCCAAGTTCCACTCCCTGGAAGAGAAACCTCAAAGCAATTAATTTGAGACACAACAGAGAACATACGCCAAATCCCTTCAGAGAAAAAAGGCATTATATATCACTCCTGAAAAAATGAGCAAGTCTAAGAAAAATGTCTGTCCTGTCATCTTTCTGTTACTTTCTCAACAATCAATAGCATTATTTCCCCACTCATCTGGAAGAATGTCACATACAAATATGATGACTCATTGGATTACCCTATAGAAATAGGTTGTCAATTCTTTGTATTCAATAAACCTTATTCCTTTAAAAAAAAAATACCAAAATAAAAAAAAAGAAAGAAAAAGAAAGCACCCACCCACCCACACACAAACACACACAGAGTAACTGAAACACAAGATAAAACATCTCAGGATGAGAGTGCCCACTTTCTCTTTGCTCGATGAGATTTAAGAAATGCTTGTGTTCTTAAAGAATTACTTTGTAATTATTTTGTGTGCTAAAATGAGATTGTAAGCAAGTTTGCTAATTTGATTGTCTTTCTCTTAAAATCAGTTGAAATCTTTAGTCAGAGCAGTCAACAAATGGAGTACCAAAAAAATCCTAGTAACTAAAATTTTCAGCTTTTGAAGCTCTAAGAAATGTGCAAACTTAAGGAAAACAAAACTTGCAACAGGAAAACATTAAAACACATCCCTACAAAACAGAGAGAAGCTGAACAAACTACATCATGAGGGCTCCATTAAATTTTGAAATTCTGTGATTGATCTTTGGACTACCTTAAAGTTTGGGTTGGATCTTTTGATGAGATGAAATTGACAAGGTCTATTTTCTAAGATATAAATACTGTAAAATATTTAAAAGAATAATAGAATTGACTTATTTGACAAGTTTTGTCTTATTAAAATATTTGTCAAAGAAAGATACTTCATATAGGGATGAAGTGTTAGAATTTCTAAAAATTTTTGCACTGAAATTAAACGTTACGATAAGAAAAAAGTAACAAAAATCTCAGCATTCGCTCTGAGCCTATTAGGAGGAGCAATCAAAGGGGTTAAGAATTTCAAATTTATTAACCATAAATATGACAAAAAAAGGAGACTGCAGGTAATCTTATGTAAAATTTTATTGAAAAAAATGCATTCTTTATAAAATTACCACTGATATAGTATTAAAGACAGATATGGCAAAAACAAACAAACAAACAAAAAACTGATGAGATCATGCAAAAAAAAAGGCCAAGAATAGTTTTCTTATTTATGTTATTTTTAAATATTTGAAAAATCAACATAAAGAAGTCTTTTTATTTTGATTTCATGTACACAGATTTTATTTTAAGAAAGAACTATGAAAATAGTTTGTGAATAGAACTATTTTATAGTTCCACAACATAATAAAACCATTTGTCAGTCAATAAATAAAAACTTCAATAGCTGTACATTTAGGTTTTTCTAGTTTCACCCTTCACTCTCCAAAGTGTCCTAGTTGGAAAAATAAATTTTATTGTCACTTTGATTCTAAAGCTATATCTGACCTCTGCAGTAAAAAGTGCCATATCTGTTAGTGACATCTGCCATCTGTGAGGGAGATAGTCTTAGGGTACTTTCTAATCTTGGTGATTCTTGCTGAAGAACAACAGTTGTAACTATTAATTCCAACTTTTCTTGTAGGAAGGAAAAATGTTTATGTGGCAAGCTCGAAAGGAGGATTTTCTTAAAGGTGTTCCACAACACAGTTGTTGTAAGGCAAAGATTTCCCTTTAGTCTTGGGAGCCAAGAGCAAGGGTCAAATATCAGATAAATGTCAATGTCACCCTAATTCTGTGATTTCAATGGCTTGTGACCCCTCTTTATCAGTTTAATGCTTCCTATATTTTTGTCTATCTCTGTATCTGTCCCAACGAGCTCCAAGATGTGAAGCACTGATAGGTGGAGAGAGGAGGGAAGAGACTGACCATTTTTCCTGGCGCCTGTGACGGCCACGTGGGGGATCAGTGCTGCAGCACGAGAAGCCATCCCAGAGGGAAATAAGCCTTGCTGTGGCGCAGTTTTGTAAGGGAGGCTGCTCGCTCAGCTTGGCCCACTCTAAGCGCTAGACCCTTGACTCTGATCAACTGATCTCCAATCTTTGTCTTCTCAGTTTCCAGACCTTTACCACTACTGCACTTCAGCCACGCTCTCCTAGAGTCATACTGGACGGTGGCATCAGGAACTTTTCCTCCACTAAAATGTTGCATTTAAACATCCCATTCTGTGACTACAACCTCCCACCATCCATGTCTCTCACCTGTTGTCCCCTCCACACAACAGTTGTTCAGCCTCTTTACTTTCTCTCTTGTCAGTCAGTCCCCTGCCATCTCCACAATCCTAATCCAATCCATGGTCCTCACATCAGCCATTTTCTAGCAAATGTTCTCAGTTGCCCTGTCTGCTTTCCACCCTTGTCACTGGCCCTGGACCAAGGCTGGAGAAATATCTCATAGCACCAAGCACTTGGAGCCTCCAAACATTTAAGGTGAGCATATTCTCCTGGTCCATCAACACTCTGTGGCAGTCTCTCAATAGTCACTCTTGTCTTTGTCTGCTGACGGCACTATACAAAATACCATACACTGTAGCTTATAAACAACTGAAATTTATTTCTCACAGTTCTGGAGGCTGGGAAATCCAAGATCAAGACAGATTCCATATCTTGTGAAGGCAGGCTTTCTGGCTCATAGATGTTTTCTTACTGTGTCCTCCAAGGTGAGAGGGAGGGACAAGCTAGTTCTCTGGGGGTTGTTTATTATAAGGGCACT
Organism: Cynocephalus volans; assembly: GCF_027409185.1. Lineage (NCBI taxonomy): Eukaryota > Metazoa > Chordata > Mammalia > Dermoptera > Cynocephalidae > Cynocephalus > Cynocephalus volans. The sequence goes on along the minus strand of NC_084460.1, from coordinate 97,140,691 downwards.
AAACCCAACCATGGGGGCTCTGCTCCCATGATTTATTCACCTCTCAAAGTCCCTGCCTCCTAGCACCACCACCTTGGGGGTTAGAATTTCAATATATGAATTTTGGGGGGATACAAACAGATCACAGGGGCTCTCTTTATTCATTCTACACAGAATCTACTTCAAACCTTTTCCATTCTCCTCAAACCACACCACCCCTCAGCAGATACTTGTGCATGTTACTTTAAAAGGGGATGAGAAGCCATTAGTTGACAACTCCCCAAGCTTGTCACCACCACATGGAAAAGGTCTTGAGGAGCTCCACACGCCCTTTGCTCCTCCTCTCGCATCCCAGCGGCAGCAGTGTCTGCTAAACAAAGCCATCTTCTCCACCAGTGCGCTGCTTCCTCTCTCCTCCCACCTCCAGCGATTACCCCCCTCTCCTGAGGCCTCACCCTTCCCCTCTCTGCTGGCATCTACCATCAGCATTGGAGCCTGCTCAGGACTTCCCACCATGAAAGTCTTCACTTACCCTCTGCTATGGACTGAATTGTCACACACACACACCCCCAATACATATGTTAAAGCCCTAATGTGATGGTATTTGGATATGGGGGCCTTTGGGAGGCGATTAGGTTTAGAAGAGTTCATGAGAATGGGGCCCTCATAATGGGATTAGTGTCCTTAAAAGAAAAGAGAGAGACCAGAGTCCTCTCTCTCCCTGCCAGGTGAGGACACAGCAGGAAGGTGGCTGTCTACAAGCCAGGAAGAGAGTTCTCACCAGAATGAACCAGGTGGGCGCCTGGATCTGCAACTTCCAGCCTCCAAAACTATGAGAAGCACACTTTGGCTGTTCAAGCCACCTAGTCTACAGCATTTTGTTATGGCAGCACAGGCGAGCTAGGATAATCCCATGGTGTCCTCCAGCTGACACCCTAGCTCTCTCCTCCTCTTTACAGTCAAATTTGTTGAGATGTACAGTCTCCACTTTCTCTCGTTCCATTCATGCATTAACCCACTGACATTGTAAGATGAAAATAGTACTGAAAAAGCAAGTTTAAGTATGGTCACACAGGCCAGCACTGGAGAAAGACCAACTCAGTCTGTCCAATGGGGAAAACTAATGTTGAACAAATAATTGCCAGATAATTATTCAACTATAATTGAGTTATGTGCTGTGGTGGAGAAGTGCTGGGTGGATGCTCAGCCTGGTCTGGGACACAAGACTGAGGACGGCGTCCCTGGGGTAGTGATATTTATATCACATTTATATGAGGATGAGTGGGAGCTGATCAGACTGCTGAAGGCAGGGGTATGATTCCAGCATCAAGAGCAGCAGGCAAAAAGGTCAGAGTTAGGAAGGGGCTGAAAGAGGGTCAGAGGGCTGGAGAATAGTGGGCAAGGAGTGGCATAAGTTGGACACTGCCCCAGAGATAGGAGGGCTCGATGGCCATGCCAGGGATTCTGATCTTGATCTTAAGAGTAGTATAGAGCCAATAGGGGGTTTGGACTGGGAGAGTGATGGGGTGACATTTGCTTTGAAAGAAGACCACCCTCTGCTGGTGAGGTTGGGTTGAAGGGGACAGGGTGAGTAACAGGAAACTCGTCTTCAATAATTAAGGGCTTCTAAAAGGGAAAAAAGTCTTTCAGACCATAGTGCAGTATTTTTTTCCACACATGGTGTGGCCAGTGGAACCAATTCCATGCCCTGTGCTTGCCCACAAAAGCCCTCAGTATAACAAGTGCAAAGTGCTAGTACTGCTGAAGACAAACTACCAGAAAGAAGTCTCCTCGTGACTCCAGGCTGTGAGTCTGTCTTGTGTCAGCACCGATGAGCCTCTGGCTTCCTGGGCCATCCTTATTCTGCCTTCACCATGGTAGCCACCATGGGAACCAGCACGCCAGATGGTGGCAAACAGATTGAAATGGGGAACTGGAAGAGTTTTCGCTTTGTTTTCTGGGCCTCCATCAGCCAGCAAGTGGTTATTAAGCCCTAGAGACTAAGCTGGCTCAAAATTTTCTATCAATTAGGAGGCTCAGAGAAGATGTCCAAATGTCTTGTTCATTCATGGAGAGTTTGTTTGTTTGTTTGACAGAGAAGGGCATCCTTCAGGCTACGGACTGGTGTGAAGTCACGTGACTTCCATCCTTCACCCCCTTGTCACAGTGAGTGATGGCTACCGATTCCCTGAAGAATGAAGTCCAGTTTTCTGCCCAACCAGATCTGCTCAGACGTCTACTGTATCTCCCTTGCTTCCCTGCAGGCCCCTTAACTCCGGTAGTCTGACCTGTTATTTGGTCCCCACACAGGGTCTGCATTTTCTTCTTTCTTTTGCTCATTCATTCATTAATTCAACAAACATTTACTGAGCATCTACCATGCACCCAGATAGCAGGGATAAAGTAGCGAACAAAGCAAAGTTCCTGCTTTCATAGAGTTTGTATTCTGGTGAGAGAGATAAGCAATAAATATTCATTTTTGCTTTTGTGTATGTCTGAGAGATCACCACTGTGAACATTATGCTATCATCTTTCTGGATATTTCTCTGTACATACATTGCCTACACACACACACAAACACACACACACACACAAACACACACACAAATACATACATTTTTATATCAGTGGAATAAAATTGTACACTTGCTTACTACTTACTCACTTACTCAAGAGATTATTAAAGAAATCTTTCCATGCTATTGAGTACTAATGGAGATCAACTTTCTTAACGTCTGCACGGTTTTCTCTGAACTGTACTGGGTATAATTTACTTAACCCTGTCTTATGGGCCTTTCTGTTATTTTCCTTCCTTGTCTATTTTTCTAGCCTGAAATGCTCTTTTATTTATTAACAGATATTCACATGACTTAAACCCTCAGTTGCTTCAGATATCTGCTCAAATATACAAAAAGTTTTCCCTAAAACGAGATGACATTGGTATGGGCAATAATTTCTTGAATTTGACCCCAACAGCTCAGGCAACAAAAACAAAAATAGACAACTAGGATTACATCAAATTAAAAAGCTTCTGCATAGCAAAGGAACAATTAACAGAGTGAAGAGGCAACCTATGGAGCAGAAAAAAATATTTGCAAGGCATACATCTAACAAAGGATTAATACCCCAAATATATATGGAACTCAAACAACTCAATAGCAAGAAAACAAATAACCTATTAAAAAATTGTCAAAGAATCTAAATAGACATTTTTAAAAAGAAAACATACAAACGGCCCCGTGGCTCACTTGGGAAAGTGTGGTGCTGATAACACCAAGTCAAGGGTTAAGATCCCCTTACCAGTCATCTTTAGAAAAAAAAAAAAAAAGAAAATACTATTATTATTATCTCTATTATTCTAATTAGCAACTGGAAACTGAGGTAGATTAAGTGTTAGGGTAATTACAGCCAGCTGCTATAACAAATTAAACTGTCAAAACTTTAACATGATCAGCCAGAAAGCACCGTGGAACCAGGTGAGCAAGAATTGGCAAAGGAGTCAAGGACAGACTGCATATTTATACATCATAAACTGCCTTCTAAAACATGTGTGTTTGGCTCTAAAAATAATCACTTATATCACCAATTCTGAAATCTCAAAGGGTAAAAGGCCCAAGTCTTATGAGGCTAGTAGGAGCAGTTTTTGTCTCACCCCAGTCAGAGGAATTGCAGGAGCTGCCCACCTGCTAGGCTGACGACCTGTACTCCGTATTCTCTCTCTGCTCTGTACAAGTCTGAGTTTGGGCCATGACATGTTGATGATAGTTCTGCTCAATCTTCTAACATTACTGTCTTATGTAACACAACTTATCTTTCAATCTGCTCTAGCGTCAAATGCTTTGATTGTACTCAACAAAATCATCAAAAGGTAGAATTTCAATGGTTTATCATAATAAAAATTGACTAGTATCACATGAAAATTCCAGTGCCGGTTTTCCAATTCAGGTGGCTCTCCTGGGCTTTACTTCTCTAAATGATAATTCAGAGATCAAGGCTCCTACTATATTGTAGGGACAGCAATTCTCAGGGCTTCTCCTTGGAGTCCTCTGCTGGGTCCTCTACATTCAGTCAGCCATCATTCAAAGACATTGAAGAGGCTCACATGGGATATTTTATAGCCAGACTTAGAAGTGACACATAACTTCTGGTCACATACCATTGGCCAGTCACAGAGCTCCGTCCTACTTGCAACGTCTTCTTGTGTGCTCAGGAAAAAGAACTGAGCTAGGTGAGCAACTACCTGCCTTGAATAACCTGCCCAACTAATAACTGGTAATGGCAGAGCAGGATCCAAACCTCCACAGTATGTCTCCAGATCCTTGCTCTTAGCCACCATCCTATAACCCTCAAAACCTAAAGTTTCAGAAATAAAACAGGAAACCTCGTATCCGGGAGCCAAGGACACTTTTGGAGAATTGAAAGCAAAACAAGACTGACCTTATCATAGGTAAGAGATAAATCGGAACTAATCTCCAGAATTCACATTATTTGTGACATTCTGTTTCCAAATCTTCATTGGTGAAGTAATAAACATCAAATAATGAAATATGAGACTTGCAATTTTACAACTGTTCCCCAAGACCTATTCTGCTTATGATTATCAAATGATGTATGTGTGCTATTTCACAATAATATGTAACCACACTAACAGCTCATTTGTAAATCTCTCTTAGGAGGCACAGGAAAGCAGGGGACAAATTGGAGAAGAAGGAAAAAAGAGAAACAACAGGATTTGGGGCTGTGGTGAGGAGGATCTGAGCTGGAGGCTGACACGGACTCTGTAAAGCCATCAGCCTGGTCTTGGTGGCTCACGTGGGCTCCAGACCTTGACTCTTCTGGAGTAGTTAGTGCATGAAAGAAAAAACATCATCACCCCTCAGGCGAGGTTCCCACAGGGTGAGCACCTTTGAATGAAGTTGTAGAAGATGATTTTTATGAAAATTGTGCCAATCACTCATGTCAAGATCAGGGGCATAGCTTAGCAATATTAGAGAAGAACTCTAGTAATGAAATAGTAATAAAGGAGATGCAGTGGTTGAGTGATAAGATCCTGCTCCCTTTTGATACAAAGAAAAGCTGCCTCATTTGGACCCCAGTGACAAAGGAATAAAAGAAGAAACCATGATGGGTACTGACCAAATGATAGTTAAAATGACACTGGTGACTAAAGGATAGCCTTTTTTCTTAGTTCAGTAGTTAATGACTCAGCCCTTTAGAATTCAGGAGGAAAAACACATCCAAGCACAGGCCTCATGATCTTGGTGTTGCTTAGATTTCAATTTGGACAGGTTTGGTGACTTCACTGAATGGCGCTAATGAGACACACAGCACGTTGACTCATTTCTGCTCGAAACACATTGTGTTGTCTGCTGATACAGGTGCTTTCAAGATGGACAGAACATCCAAAAGTGCCATACTGTGAGGTGACAATACTGACAGGAAAGCACATAAAGAGTGTAAGGCCTAGGTTCTGCACAAGTTCAAACTTCAACTCTATTTCATTCATGATTTTCTCAGTCATAATAGATCATTTATGTTCTCAGTGTCTATTGTGCCTTTGGCCTCCTTAAGTTTAACACGCCTACCAAAGAATCCAAGAGAGAAGTGTGAAGATTCAGGTGATTTCTAGTTAATATGTATAAAAAGGAGACAGTATTTTTCTCAAAGCTTATAGATTTAAGGCTTTTTGACTTGCCAAAACATAAAAACAATAAGACATATGAATTGACTGTATGAAGATTTACTGGTCAATAGTGTGGTGACAGTTTTGATAACCAATGCTGTTTTAGCAATGTTGGAGTAACAAGTTATGTTGTGTAAATTGGTAGGAAGTGAAAAAGAGAAAAGACAGGCGAGAAGAAGGCATATATCTAAGAAGTAGGTAAAATATTTGTCCACCACATGCTCTAGATGCGGGGGATACACACAGAGGAATATGATGCAGAATGAAGCAGTTAAGAGCTGGGCGCAGAGTCGGACAAGCTTGCATCTGAATCCTGCCTCTGTTGTTCTGTGATGTTGTGAGGCTCTTCTGATTTCCTTTGCTGCATGACACCTTCCCCCAGCACTTGTGGGAAAGCCACAACCTTTTCATTTTGCTCATGATTTTCTGAGTCAGAATTTCAGGAAGGGCTGAGCAGGGCAGTTTTTGCTTGGGGTCTCTCCCAGGGCTGCAGTCACCTGAAAGGTTGCCCAGCTAGGTGAGCCCAGCTGTGAGACTGAGCCAGCTCACTCTCGCGGATGCCAGTTAATGCGGGCTGTTGGCTGGGAGCTCAGCCACGTTGAGGTGATGCTCCAGCAAGGTGGCCTTGGGATGTCACAGTTCTCGCCTTTATCAGAACAAGCGTTCCAACGGAACCAGGTGGTAAATGTGTGGCATTTTATGACATAGTCTTGGAAGCCACATAGAGATATTTTACCACATTCAATTGGTCAAAACAGTCACAACCCCACCCAGATTCAAGGGTAGGGGAATTAGACTCTACCCTTGGAAGAGGGAGTGGTAAGGCCACACTGCAGAGGATGGAAGAGATGGTTGCAGCCATCTCTGGAAAATTTCTGCCACAGTGACCTTGAGAAAATAACTTGGCTAAAGCTCAGTTTTCCTGTTTGCAAAATGAGAATAATAATATCTTATAAAGGACTGCTGTGATAACTAAATGAAATGATGCTTATAAGAGGCTTAGCTCTGTGCTGGAAACCCTGCAAGTGCTTAGTAAATGTTTGCTATTAACACAGAGTCCTGGATCTTGTGCTGCTTACTCTAGCTCCTGCTTTACAGGCCTACGACACAAAACCATAGCACGTCTCTTTGTAATCTTCAGATTATAAGTGCCTCTAACTCCCCTTTCTTGCATATCTGTGAAGAGATTCTTTTCTCTTCCTTGGGGTCTGACCTCCTGTGACCCTATTAAAATCCTCATTAAGTCTTGGTCATTTGCTTTCTTGACACTGCTCCCTGGGTCATGTCTTTGCTAGAGAAAATTGGTTATTGCGGATAGGCATCTCCACAAAGGCTGCTCGGCCTTTTCTGGTTCTAAATCCCGTCCTCTCTCACCGAGAAGGGGGCCCTTCCCAACCCGCGCTTCCTCATCGCCCTCTCCTCATTTCTGTGCTGAGCTCTACACACACCCGTTGTTCTCTTCTCATCTTTTGTCTCATGAAGACATAGCTCTTCTAGTTTCTAAAAGAATCCTTCAGGTGTACACTCAGCTCTCATTCATTCCCTCTTCTAGGGAACACTGCTACACTGAGTCGACCTTCTCCTGTACCTTCAACTGCTTCCTCTAGACTAGTACCTTCCTTTGGGTCTACCAAATACCTCAGCCTTTCCTAGTTCGCTAAATAAAAACCAACCACCCACTCGCACCCTTTCTTTAATCTTACTGCCCTGTCCGGCTACTGTTCTCTCCTTTCCTTCACCACAGACTTCACTGCTTACAAGTCCCCATCACGACTCATTTTTCACTCCCTGTAATGTGTCTCCTGCCCCGTCTTTCTGGAAACTGTTCTTGCGAAGGCCTCCCGGGCCTCCTGATTGTTTTTAGCCACTGAGTTTTGAGGTGGTTTGTTATTCAGTAATAGCTAACTCATACAATGGTCTAGCCGGGCTCTCGACCCATGCGATGACTGCAAAACCCACTGTCTTTCCACTTCAGCGGGTAATGGAGAGTAAGGCTGAGGCACTGTTGTGGGGGCTTTGACTTTCAAGTAAAGTCACAGAGAATATTTAGAAGGATTTTTTAAAAACCTGAAAGGTTCACATCAGGGAGTATTGTGGGTAGGCGAAAAGGGGCAGGATAAAAAAGAGAGTCAGTCACCCGGGGAGTTTTTCAAAACATACGTGCCTGGCTTCTCCTTTATCCCAGCTGTTTCTTATTTGCTCCCTGGTAGTTGGGGATGTTTCAAGTCTGTCTCTACATCCTTGTTGAGATCCAGTTCAAACAGTCAGTTTTTCACAGTAGGAGACTGAGGCCTGGAGTAGCCAAGTACTCGCTTAAGGTTTCAAACAGGCTAAATGCCAGGATTTTGTACTCGCTTTTTATATACATGTGTGTGTGTTTATAGTTTTACCTGTTCTTGTAAACTATTGAATGCATGTTTATAGCAAGTTAAGTAATAGAGGTTTGTAAGAAAATATTTCTAGGCCGGCCCGTGGCTCACTTGGGAGAGTGCGGTGCTGACAACACCAAGGCCACGGGTTCGGATCCTACATAGGGACGGCCGGTTCACTCACTGGCTGAGCGTGGTGCTGACAACAGCAAGCCAAGGGTTGAGATCCCCCTATCAGTCATCTTAAAAAAAAAAAAAAAGAAAGAAAACATTTCTTACTCATCTACTTGATCTTACTGAGGTAATCAGTATTAAGTTTGGTAATTCATATTTTTCTATGCTAGTATTTATCTCATAAACTGGGGATATAATTCCAGGTCAGTGAAAATGTTCTAATTCGTTTTTCCATTTTATATTGGGATATAATTAACATACTATAAAATTTACTTTTTTTTTTTTTGGTGGCTGACCAGTACAGGATCTGAACCCTTAGCCTTGGTGTTATCAGCACTGTGCTCTAACCATGAAAATTTACCATCTTAAAGTATATAATTCATTGGTTTTTAATATATTCACAAGGTGTGAAACCATACATCCCCATCATCAAATTCTGGAACATTTTCATCACCCCAAAAAGAAACCTTGTACCCATTAGCAGTCATTCCCATGTGTCTTCTCCCTAGTCTCCAGCAGCTACTAATCTTTTTGTCTCTATAGATTTGCCCATTCTGTCCATTTCACATGGATGGGGTCATATAACATGTGGCCTTTTGTGTCTGGATCCTTTCACTGAGCATGTTTTCAAGGGTCATCCATGTTGTAGCATGTGTCTGTGTCTCATTCCTTTTCATGGCCAAATAATATTTCATTGTATGGATATACCACATTTCATTTATCCATTAATCAGTTGATGGTCATTTGTGCATTATGAATAATGCTGCTATGAATATTTGTAAACAAGCTTTGTGTGGACATCTGTTATAATTTCCCTGTCACTATTTAACCTGTCTTACAGCTCTCTGGAAAAGGCCTCATGTGCAGAGTGTTGTCATTATTTAGCCTGACTTGGAGTTTCTCTATGGGAAAAGCCTAATACCCTGGGCATTTGATGAAAAATAATCAGTGCAATTGTTTGACACTTCGGCTGCCTAGGCTGCAATACCAGTTGGGCCAAACAAGAACTTGGCAAAAAACTTAAAAGGAAGAACTGGGGAATGAGATGTCCATAGAGTGACAATGCTCTAGCTTTCATCAAAGATTTTAAAGTCTTTCTTTTCAGCCCATGAGGGTCTTCAGGTAAGACTCTCAATAACATTCTCCCATATGCCTATGTTCACCAAATGCCATTTTCGGCTCTGATGCCGAGATGTTTTGAGGAGATCCAAACCCAGTACGCCTCCTCCTGTAGCTGCAGGGCTGCTGGTTGGCAAGGTTACTGTGGAGCTGGGGAGAGCACGGATAACGTAGATTGAGTTAAAATGCCATAAAATCTGCTGTTCTTACCAAAGTTCAGATTGTTGCAAACCTTTGGTTAATTTCCAGAGTTCTGAAAAAATTGATTTAGGCAGTTTTTTTTTTTTTTTTTAAAGATGACCGGTAAGAGGATATTAACCCTTGACTTGGTGTTGTCAGCACCACGCTCTCCCAAGTGAGCCACGGGCCGGCCCTATTTGGGCATTTTTTGCTAGTATTTTTGTTGATTTTATAGAGAAGCAGATTTATGGAGGTCCTCCCTCTGTCACTATGGATGTCCTGCCCGTGTTTACTCACTTTTGGAGACGTAGGTACAGAAGTTCTTCTATTAGAAAAGATCATCCATAGCTATGCCAGGAATTTAGCAGGAAATGTGGTCAACCGCAGAGCAAATGCTCCAACCAACAACGGCAGCCACTATTCATCTCTGTCAATAACCTCCATACTAGGACAAGAACTAGAGTTGCCAGGTCTTCCAAATTTCAGGAGTCTGGAATTGCAGTATTTTGTGTAAAATTTCCACATTTAAAAATATTGCCAGCTACTTCAATTAAAAAAACAAACTAAGTTTTGCACCAAAAATAACACACCTGTGACAAAAGATTATGGGTTGGAGCAGCAAAAATCTATGGATCATACCACTGCTATGTGAATGTTTTCCTCCAATTAGTTAACTGAATTCAACAAGCCTTTTTTAGCTTCTTTATGCACCAGGTAATGTGCTATACGCTGGAAAATTAAAATGAGACTTGCTGCCCCATCATGCACATACTCCCTCCATCCCAGCTTTTGAGGCACTTTTGGTCTAGCAGCAGAGGTAAGAATTTTCTAATTCCTCACCCCGAATGTAAGGATATCTGTACACAGATTTAATTTAGTTTTAATTAGCCCAAGACAAGATACATTGAGCGGTCTGTTTAAAAGAGTCATTTTGCAGTCCTTCTGTTTAGGAAAGAGTGTGTGCACACATGCACAGGGTGATGTGGGGAGGGGTAAGAAAGCGAAAGCAGACGTTGCATAAATCCTTTTGGGGCAAAGGGCCAGAAAGCCAACTTTTGAACTGAATGAAAAGTGCTGGAAGCAGAATCCCATGGATTCCTTCTTGGTTTATTCACTTAAATGGGAAAGCATATCCTCCATAGGTTCCTGAGAAAGGGTGCATGGGAGGCAAATTTGTGAGATCTTGCATTTCTAAAAATGTCTTCATGATACTTTGCCTACTTGGGAGCAGACAGGTGGAAAATCTATTTCTTTCAAGATCCTGAAGTAATTGCTTCACTGATGTCTAACTTCCAGTGTTGCTATTGAGAAATCCAAAGCCACTCTTCATTCCTAATCCTTCTGTGTAACCAGTTTTTCTACATTTTTAGGAGCTTCCCTTGGTTCTAGTCTTTTGAAATTTCAAGATGGCGCACCTTGGTAGAAGTCCTATTTTTGTCCCTTGTGCTCGGCACCCTCGTGCCCTTTCATTCTGAAAACTTATGTGTTTGATGATTTCCACCACTCCAGTTTTCACTGTTCCTTCTGAAGTTCCTATTATTTGAATATTTGATGTTCTGGTCTTACCCTAACCTTTCTTTTTTCATTTCTTTTTGCTCTATTTTTTGGGTTATTTGCTTAATTTCAGCCACCAACCAACCCTTCTACTGAATTTTTAATTTCCAACATTATCTTGTTCTTCAAGAGTTCCTTTTCTATAGTATTCTATCCTTGTTCTACAGTTACCTTTTCTTTTCTCACCTCTCTGGAAATATGATAGTTTTTTGAAGCTTCTTTTCCCTGCAGTCTCTGTTCTTCCAAGTCATTTGTTTTGGGCTTCTCCTTCCTGTGTTAGTTGCTTTCATCAGATATCAGGCTGCCCTTGGTTAAGATGGAGGACTAACAGGTTGATAGGGGATTGTCTACAGTTGCACTTCAGGGAAGTGGTTCTCAATCTTGGCTGCAGTGAAATCTTGGCTGGGGAGCTTTGAAAAACATGGATGCTCCAGCAATACTTTATTGGTGTAGGGTACAGGGATTTTGAAAAGTATCCCAGGTAATATTAGTATGCAACCAAGGTTGAAAAGTACCACCAAAGAGGGCTCTCTGGCTGAACCATTTCATCAAAGATTTTAAAATCTTTCTTTTCAGCCCATGAGTCTTCAGGTAAGACTCTTAATAACATTCTCCCATATGCCTATGTTCACTAGATGCCATTTTTGATATGGTACCTTCATTCTAGACTGTGGATAGTGTCTCAGTCCAGGGACTTTCTATTTCTAACCTTCTTCTGAGATAAACTTCTAGGTTTCTGCGACAGTGATAAAGGGCCAGCTGTACAGCTGAAAAATTAATGGGGAGGGATCTTATGGATCTAACGGCATTTTAAACAGCTCTCAACCAATACTATCTTAGGCTCCTCTCCCCCTAACCATCACTTCAGAGAGACGTGCTGCTGTGAATTTTTGAGCCTTCAGGGTATTCCTCATTGAGAACTGAAAAACTGAGCTGGCACTCATTTTCCCCTCTGCCAAATTAGAATTCAGCTTTTGGTCAGGTTTTCAAAATTCTGGTGCTTAACTTCTCTCCCATTCTTCTCAGTCTTGAGGGGAGTTGTGGGGGAAAAAAAAGGATCCTTATCTTTTTTGTAGAGTGTAATATTTGATGTGTGTCCAACTGGTCATCTTTACGCAGAATGACTACCATCCTTTATACAAGAAGGTGAGCTTTTCGTTATAAACAATTAGTTTTTCCATACATTCCCCCTCCCTCCCAGAAATAAAGGTAGTAGGAATTCCTAGCAGAATAATGTAACCATAATGATGAAGCCATGACCATAGCGGGAACACTTCGCTTTGTTGCTGTTGCTGTTGCTGCTGAGAGAGACCCGGAGGAGGGAAGGAGGTCAGCACCGTGTGAGCTTGTCGCGGGAGAGGAAGCACTCAGTGCGCCAGGTGAACAGAGGGAGGTCTGGATTCCTGAGTTTTGGCATATAGATAAAAAGTTAGGCAAAGAGGTACATTATTCACACATAATTATGACATAATTAAACAGGCAGGGCACAGGCTTATATAGTCCACAATCACATTTTAGTTGGCCATCCGAGGAAATCTGGATTTTTAGCTTCTCTTGAAATACGGGCATATGTGACTGTGACTGGCAGTCCTGCAGGACCTCAAGCAGCAGGAGCTGAGGTGCAGCTTCCCCTTTAGATGGCACGGCAAGCATCATGCACTATGCCACCTGCCTGGCCTCTAAAGGCAAGTGAATTTGCAACTTCCGGGTATGTGGTTTAAGTATTTAAAAAGGAACAGGGGCTGGCCGGTTTGATCACTTGATTACAGTGTGGTTCTGGTAATACCACGGTCAGGAGTTCTAGTCCCCCAACTAGCCAGCCGCCAAAAAAAAAAAAAAGGAACAACAGCAGCAGCAATCCTATTCATGGCAGAAAAACCCTACTTATGTCAGAAAGAATTAAAACATTTATTGGGCATAAATATATTACATATACACTACAGATAGTTAGGTATTACATATAGCATAGTATTTGCAAAATCTATACATTAAAATTGATATGGCAGTTTTAATACAATGTATATGAAATAGTCTAAAATTTACAATACAGGAAAACATAAGATTATTTCTTTTTCTCCTAAAGTTGAAAAGCTTGGAATGTATGTCCAACAGTGAGGTAAAACATTTTGTTTTTCAATTTAAAGAATTGTGCAAGGATAACATTCAAACACATTCAATTAGGGCACTTCTCAATTTTGACATGAATACTGAATTCCTGTAGCCAACAAAACGAAGTTAGAAAATGCCAACATTTCAAGTTGATAAGAACAAGGCAGATAATATGAAAAAATCTTTTTAAAAAAGTTTTCTTTTGAAACAATTTCTTCGAGGACAAGGGCAGTTTGCTTCACATGACTGGAATTTCTTGTGCCAGGGATGAGTCTGACATACAGAGAAGAGCCAGAGCATCAGAAAGCCACTCACTCACTCCTACGTATTGCAAAAGGGCAAGAAGAGAGGTTCAGAGAACACTTTATTTTACTGTTCATGTGTAATGGCAATATATATAGTTATATATCAGTATCACATATACATATTTGTGATAGAAAACAGTGCCACAGAGAGTAATGATTTTCTGACTGAAGGGATTATAATGACTATCAAATAATGGAGAGCAATAAAATAAAGTGCTGTCAGCCTGTATATTTCACACACTTCAGCTTTCTGGTGGTTAAACAGTACGAAAATCTCAAAAAGATCAAATATTTATTTTGGCCTAAAGTATTACTTATTTTAAAAATTCAACCAATTTGGAGAATTTCTTTATAGCAGCAGTTCTGAAGTGTTTCAAAAAAGAGACTTTCATGCCTCTGCAGAGAGGGTTTTGAACTCAGTTGAATTTTCATTGCTTAAAAAAAAAATGCCTTCTCCCCAAAACACCTCCATGAAATTGTCTCAGAAAATGCAGATTGATGTCATACTGGGTCATATCACACATTTAAATAGAGGGATGAGTTTTGGAAGGCCAGAACTTTGGCAAAAATATATTTACCTTGATGTCATCAGTTTGCAAGGCTAATTAAACTAATTATTATGGTCAATAATAAAATACAGAATTCTCTAGCATTTACTACATCAATATAGGCACACAGAATAATTCATTGATCTTAGCACTTTCTTTCAAGAGATGATTATGGTTTTTGGGGTACATGTAAACGTTTCAATCACTGATAATGGATTTTTTTTTTTTTTTTTTTTTTTGGCATTAAATGCACTAGATGCTCTTATCTTTAAAAACACAAGAAAATGTCAGAGGATTAATACTACCGATGTTGCCAAGGAACAAGACTGACCTAAAATTACAAAAGTATAAAACACACAAAAAATAACATGCTACAAGGGAAAATTAGTACATAAGTACATTTAAAAATTTTTACAATAAATAAAGATTGCACTGTAATTGGCATTTAAAGTACTGTATGCAGAATATAGTATAAATAAACCAAAAACAAAATAATGTTGGTTTCCCCATGACTTTGGTATGGGAATATTATAAGCTAGTACAGGATACTGCATCTTAGACAACATAGTCCAAGCACAAAATAGCTATGATCAAGAAAAACCAAGTAGCAAAAATATACAAAAACAGAAGAAGGGGGATACACTGTGTCTGTTGCACCCTTTTGGAATATATTTGCACCTCCAACTCTTAAATGTCCCTGAGGTACTCAAACATTATGGACTTCATATAAATAATCCAATGACTTTGGGTTAAAATTGATTATCTCATGACTCAAAATAAACATGCAAGAGTAACACTTTGCACTCCAATAGCACCTGTTGATCAAAGATCTCAAAGCACTTACAAACATTAGAATCCCCATTTTATTTTATTTTATTTTTCATGCATGGGAAAACTGAGGCACAGAGAGGTAAAGTGACATATTCAGGTCACGCAGCAAGTTAGTGACAGATCCAGGGAGAAAATCTAGGTTCTTTGACCCCCAAACACCCTGTGCTTACCACCAAATACCATTCCTTCTCCACACATGGCCAGGCCAACCCCATAGAAATAACTACAAATTTAGATGACTCTCTTTTTGGGCTTTATCAATTTTCATCTGCTGTTACATTAGTATTATGTGCACTGAATTAAGGTACTGGAATTCAATCACTTCATGGATACCTCAAAGAACAGCCTAAAGGCAAATCTTTCAAAAACAATGAGCTGACATGTGAGAAGATTACTCACAATTAGTGTAAATCGTGGACAATGGGCAGAGGCACTAAACTGTCACCAGTTCTTGTCATATAATTCTGGTTGAACATAACAGAATATAATAACTCTAGTGATTAGATTAGAAGTAGTTATATACAAAGACACACAAACAAGTTAAAGCAGCTTTTAAAATAGCTGAACAAGGAAACAACTAACTATTGCACAATGCCCTCTTAAAGTTACTGCTATGAATCAGCATGATAAAATCTACAATGCTCCATCATTTATATAGGTGCATTTTGGTTACTTGATTTCTTATACAGGCAGCTCATAGTGTTAAAATCATAAGAAGTACAGATTATTAAAATATTTTAAAGTACACATTTTGATTTAAATGAGCTAAACACAGTTAAATAATTGAATGACAAAATGGTTGTTTAGGGCAGCCTTATCTGAGTGAACACATCTTCTGTATGCTTCTGCTGCTGTGTGGTAATACTTTGACAACACCGAAATCCTAGCCCTGTAACTACACACAGTGATTCATGTTTATAAGATACAGATGATCAAGACACAAGAAGTGACTGGTGAATATAAATTACTACATCGTATATAAAAAGAAAAAAAATTAAAGGCTTGCAAAAGACATCAGTGAAATAGAACAAAGGCAAATCTGAAAACTTAAAAGAAAACATAAGAAAGCTAGATTTTGGTATCTGGGTTGCTTCTCTTTAAAAAAAAAAAAAAAAAATCCAGTTTAACCTCTTCCTAGTTTTGTATTTCAAAAAGGTGCACCAAAACACTGACAATTTTTTCCTAGCTAAATCTGTAAAACAAGAAAAGTATATAAATCAAAGAACAAAAGGGCTTAAAAAAGGGAGTATCTGAATAAGAGTGTGTATTAAAACGTGTTGCAGTAATTAAATTCATACCTCTAATTTTGTTGGGTTTGATTACTTCATTAAGAAGTACTGTAATATAAAGGCAAATAAAATGGACAAAGTTGCAAAGCCAAGCACAATGAGGGCTGCAAATTGTTCATCAGTAGGCATCATGCTCTTCATTTTGGGATCATCTAAGTTCCCCATGTCCCCTGTAAGCATGACCTCACTTCGTTGTAACACAAAAGCCGCAGAGGGGCTGAAAGCTCCGCTTAGCTCCTGAGAGGTGTCTAAACAGCGACGACACGCACACACGCGGAACCTGTAGTCTGTGTTGGTCTGGAGGCCTGAGATTTGGAATGTGGCTTCTTCTCCCTTGTATACCTTCGAGAAAAGGAAAAGTCCAAATTAATTCATTTATAATAACGTTGTGGTCTCTAAAGTAATCATCATGTACACATTATATATAAGCCCCAGAAAACCAATTCAGTTTGCTTCTTATACTTCTTCAGATCTATCATTGCTTTTGTTAATCCCTTTCTAAGATTTTAAGCATGTTCCTCTTGGTGAGTTACCGTTTCTTTAAAAACTGTGGCACGTGCCTTTGCAACCAGAATTACAAACAGAGCTGGGCTGGAGCAACTAAGAAGGAAAGAGCTGTAAGAAAACCCTTGTGGTACTGACAGACCATTCCTTTCTCACTGTTCACTATTCCAATGATGAGTCTAAATGAATGTTTTAAGATGAGCTTGTTGTGGTGGTGATCACCCTGACCAACACACAGCCAGCTGCTCAAAAGTTTAGACTACACCATGATGGACCTGCCTCTCCCAAGTTATTTCCCAGCATGTGGGAGGTCTCAGGAAAACAATGGTGTACTTTTTTTTTTTAAAGAGAACTTTTAGTTGTGAATGTTCTTTACTTTCTTAGATTTAATTTCTTAAACTTCTTTAATCTAAAATGCTCAAGTTAGTGTTTTGAGATTTTTTTTTTTGTCTTTTCCGTGACCGGCACTCAGCCAGTGAGTGCACCGGCCAGTCCCATATAGGATCCGAACCTGCAGTGGGAGCGTCACCGCGCTCCCAAGCGCTGCACCCTTCCGAGTGCGCCACGGGCTCTGCCCGAGACAAGCCTTTTCTTAGAAACTTCATGAAGGGAATGATTTATAACCTCTGGGACCAGTGTATCAGTCTGATAAAGCAGGTCCCTCCACACTTGCCATCTGGACTTTGGTTTCCCTGCCTGCAATGACCCAGGTATACAATTCATTCTGACACTGTACGGTGGTGATAAGTTAATGTTAGGATGTTTATCAGGGTGGAGAAAAACCGCCACCTAAGCTGCAAGGTTTTCTGATATACCTCTTTCATTTATTCGTTTGCAGGCCACACCTCTTGAAATATTTGTTTACGTTCATCAGATAGTGTAGCTGTTAGAGTCCTTTTCCTCTGTGTAACACTGGGAACTAGGTCTGGTCTGATTTGGCCACTGGGAGGCACTGGGCAGACTCTCCTCAAACACAGGAGCTGGGATCAGGACTCTGGGTCTATGTCCTTGCTCTGCCACTTACAAGGTTTGTGGTCTCAGGCAAGTAACAGCTTTGAGCCTTAGTTTTCTTATCTTTAACATAAGAACACAATAGTAACAATACCTAGTAGTAACACTACTTCTAGGGGAACTGAGGATGAAGATGTGAAAAAGGCTTTGTGAAAGGAATATGCTGGAGACAAGCCAACTTCATTGATTTTAATCCCCCTAATTATAAGATGAGTATCATTACTTCCATTTTACAGATAAAGAAACTAAGGCTCAGATAGGCTGTTAATTTCTTAAAGTCTTACGGAAAATAAGGGGAGTCATGGGCCCATAGGGGACCTATTTCTAACTCAAACTCTGATGCTCCCTATGGGAACTGCCCCAGCTCTGCCTGTTTTGTGCCCTTGCTGCAATACTGGTCTCTTACAGAGTGCTCACCTAATTAATAAGCTGTTTACATTCTACAGTATTTTACTAACTGCTCATGAGATAATGAAATTTTCTTTTTTGATATAGAAAAAAACCCTGCATGAAATATCTTCATTTTAGCAGTTTAAAGTATCTTTAGAACTTACAAATACTCTTCTAGCTCTATAAGTATGTAAACATGTAAATAAGGAACATGTATACTCCATAGGTGGTCTACCCTGGGTCTGATTACAAAGTCCTTATGCCATAAAATTCACATGGGCCAATGTGGTAAAGCCAGTCTTATCTCAAAGGAGAGAAGTAAAGATTCTTCCAGAGAAACACATTGAGAATTTTCAAGTTCAAAGAAAGTAAGAGGGATGGGCTTTAAAATGAAATTAGATGTCTCTCTCAATTTTTTTTTTTTTAAACTAAATGGCTGGATGTGGAATAAGCCAATCATATTTTATACAGTATAACTAAATGAAATAAATTGTTATTACACTTGTAAATCTGTTATTAACTATAAACTGACAGGTTTTTAAAACAAAAGTATGAGATTCAAAAGCCCCAGATACCATTCAGAAGCCAAAATCACTGAAAATTAATTCAACATCTTTGTAACACCTGTTCTTTAAAGGGGCCAGGCTTTCACAGATGAGAAACAAAACCTTCCAAAGTGAAAATAATATTCAGTCTCATGGGATTATTGGTAAGATTAAATGGGATAACACGTAGCAACCACCTAGGACAGTGCCTGGCATGTAATAGGCATCTAGGAAATGGCAGCATAACATTGCATTATATAGAGAGTGCTGTATGCTCCTTGATTACTTTCCCTGGCCCCCTTGCAAGAATCATGTGTAACACTCCAGGACAAATGCTTGGTGCCAGGGAACCTTTGGGCCTACAAAATTCAGAACTTGAAGCAATTAACTGAAGGGGAGCCCCGATGACATGACCTGCTGTCCTTGGCATGTCTATGGGCACTTACAGCCCAGCGGTAGTTAGGAACAGATGCTGCCACAAAGTCACAAGTCAATAAGCTTGCAGGCCGTGCCTCGTATCCTTTTGTTTTCACTCATTTTGACAGGGGCACCATTATGGGCTTTTCCTTCTGCCTCAACCCAATTTAAAAGGCACAGTCCCATTTAAGATTTTCTTTACTGAAGTAACTAATCATAATACTGTAGTAGGTATATATGCAATATTATTTTTACAAAGACTATTTCTATTCTTCATCTAATGAGCAATATATTTTAAAGTAATTTTGACATGTTTATTCCAAATGGGAGAATTTAAAGCAATACCCAGATAACCAAAATATAGAATCCATGACCCTTAATTCAAAATAACATGCTGCATAATTGAAATCTTTTAAATAACAGAGAGCTTTTTGGGAGCCATCATTGTACCATGTTATCACTCACACAGCTCCTTCTCATGACTGACTGGATCTGATGCTCACAGGATCCTTATCCCTACTTCCATGGTAAGAGAGCAGAAGCCCAGTGAGGTAGTTAATTCCTCCAGTAACTATGGGAAGCAGCCTTGTCCCCATTTCCCCTACCTGCATTATTCCCCCCCGCCCCCTGCCAGTTCTGGGTCAAGAGGGAATCTGCTGGCCTGCAAAGCTCCTCTGTTGAGGGCATAATGCTGGGCAGGCAACTCTGTCCTGCAGCTGGAGAGGACAGGCAAGGATACTGTTACTGAGCTGCTTCTCTGAGGCATGGTTTTTTTTTTAATCCAAGGGGCCTACAAACTCTCAGAGTACTGTCTATGCCAGCCATCCTTCACAATACAAAGCACCTAACGGTTTCTCAGTAAGCCAGGATTCTATACTTGGACTCCCTGAAAATGAATATAAATTCATTTTATATGAAATTTTAAGTGGATACATGTATGAGAATTTTTCTGGTATAAGGGGTCATGGCCTTCATCAGATACTTAAAGGGACTTGTAAACCTAAAAAAAATTGAGAATCAGTAAAATAAATGATGGCTTTTAAAGATCTCCATCTTGATCAATTTTTACCTTGTTTTGAATTTGGACATTTATTCATGCAAAAATAAAAAACCGTGCTATGAGACAATCATAGCCTCACTGTTTAATTTCTGCATTAGGGAACTGAGTTGAAAGTCATTTAAAAATATGGAGACTCGAGGATGTGTTGTAGGCTCCAAGGCTTTAAAATAGTTTGATTAAGGGAAGATCTTTCCTCACAGTGCCTTTTGTGATACCGTGAAGAATCAATACACATCTTACCACTATATTCTAATAGTGATACAAGATAAAAATATAATTATACAGAGATGTCATCAAATTAAATGTGGAGCTCTCCAGTTTTCAGATGCTTAAAGGTTTTCTTTTTCTTTTCTTTCTTTTTTTTTTTGGTGGTTCGCCAGGATGGGGATCGGAACCCTTGACCTTGATGTTTTAAAACTGTATTCTAACCATCTGAGCTAACCAGATAGCCCAAAGGTTTTCTTAATGCAAGAAATCTGAGCACCAAGGATTTTAGTAATTTGTCACAAATTTTGACTGCCAATAGACTAATAATTTCTTATAGTTAATCCTTCTTGTTTTCAATGCTTACATTCAATTTTTATTTTGTAAAAATCATTTATGTTTGAAGAGGGATATAAATAAAAATCACTTTGCTTTAATTCTTATGTATGGATTAAATGGTCTATGCTATATCTGGCTGGCACTAAAAAAGTCAGTCACATGCACACAGATGCAATTTTCATCCTTGTCAAGAATGCTTCACAATTAATAGTTTGAAAAGAAGTTTTAACCTTGCTGAAAAAAGCTTATGCCTGGATTATTTATTAAGTGGCAGAAAAATCAAGACAATATATGCACGCATTCTAATGCAGAGTAAATTTTTAGGTAAAGATTTAATACTTTAAGTAAACAGATTGTTTAACAATTAAAACTAGCTGCTTGCTCTACATCATGATAACTGAACAAAAGAAAGCTAATCAGCTAGAACTAAAGTAAAGTTAAGGTCGATATTTCAAGCAAAACATTAGAAAAGTCCTTGGCCCTTGTACGTTGTTGTAAAAATAAGCTTGGGTACGATGACCCCTCTCTTATTGTGGGGTGATTTTTTTTTTAATCTAAGTCACTTCTAAACACATTCCATGTTGAAATTTACTCTTATCACCTCTGCAGGTATAAATAACCCTGTTACTGTGAAACTGCCTCTTCCACGCATGCAAGAAACATTTAGCGAGTGCCTATTTGCCAGTGCCGAGAAAGTAAAAATGAGTAGTACAAGCCCACACATTATCAGATCCTGTCTAATGATTAGTGCTATAACTGAGGCACACACCACGCATCATAAGCCTGTAGCTCTGCTGGGCTGGAAGAACAGCAGTGATTACCTCTCATTTTCTTTTGCTTTGCCCCTGTTATTCCTGGACTATAATTATTTTAACCATTGCCCTACACACCTAATAGGTTTCATTCCCTATCTCATGTCCAGAAAAGTGAATGAAGTGCTCAAACACCACGTTTAAGTTAATGTTTACTGTGTTTATTGAATAGGGAGAAGCAAAAAGCAAAAAAAAAAAAAAAAAAAGTACAAACTGTCCCTGACTCAACTGTGGCTTTTCATGTACCACTACTTGTCTTAATAATTTCTTGGTAAATGTAGGAAACACATGGACATGTGAAGAATGCTAATCCCCATCTACTGAGCCTGCCCTGTAGTACTGTGTTTTCAACAAGAAATACTTGTTCATAGCTGTTTACAATAAGAAAAATATTCTGCAGGTGTCTATGTAATTGTGCATTAGTATGTCCATGGGTCTAAATATATAACATTAAATGAACAGCAGATTCAAAAGAGCCACTCTCAGTAAAACCAAAATTACTGAATAGATTTGCCTATATTTTGGCAATGCCTGACACGTACAGATAATGAGCAAA
Source organism: Cynocephalus volans (assembly GCF_027409185.1). Lineage (NCBI taxonomy): Eukaryota > Metazoa > Chordata > Mammalia > Dermoptera > Cynocephalidae > Cynocephalus > Cynocephalus volans. The sequence goes on along the minus strand of NC_084460.1, from coordinate 97,118,713 downwards.
TAATGCTGCTTCTTCAGTGTGAAATAGCAGTCACTGCGCTTTGGGAAGCAGAACATTTTTCCAAAAACAGATGGAAAAGCATGGTACATGGAATAAAAGGCTTTTCTAATAAGATGACAAATGCGCAATAAATGTACTGTGAGGAACTGAATTATTAAGTGTCAAATGATATGCTGTGAAATTTCCTAACACCTCATATTTTAACCATTTTTACATTGCTAGGGAATGAGACAATGCCATTGGTGTTAAAGATAACTAAATCTAGTGGGGGGATTTCTCTCTTCTCTACCTGAACCTTGAAAACAATCCATATTTAAGATCTTTTGCAAAATGTGTTTAAAACAATTTAATCTTTTATCTGACATTCACATTAATAAAATACAGCAAATGTCCAAAATTTTCTTTGATTTTTAATTTTTTTACACATTTTATTTGCAAGTATTCTTTATCATTTCATAAGAAACACCAACCAGCAGTTTAACAAAAACTCTGAATCAGATTATTTTCTACTTGTCTTATATATTTGAGCCTCAACAGCAGAACAGAAGTCGTCTTCAGAAATTATGCTAATGTTTCAGTAAATAGGTGGCTTTTATCTTTACGATTCAATATAAATGAATGTCCCTGTTAAAAGTGCTGGTAAAGAATGAGCCTCTGCTTTCCAAACAGAACAAACAGCATTCACAAAAACAGTTGTTAAGTTCCAGGAAACATTATGGAAACCTACAGAGTATCTGAATCCTTCACGGTTAGTGACCTGATAATGGCTAACTTTGGAAGAACTAAGGATCAACAAGAAGTACGAAAAACGATAAAAACCAAATTCATCTGGCTATGTTCTAATTACATTCTCTCTTGAATGGGTTTATCATGTGATTTATAAAGCCAGGCTATGCAAATTATGGTCCATGGACCAGCACCATCAGTGTCACCTGGGAGCTCGAATTCCCCTACTGAACCAGAATCTGAATTTTAATGGATCCCCAGGTGATTCCCATGCACATTAAAGGGTGATGAGCAGTGACCTAGAGCCTCAAATCACAGGCCTCAGGGGCCTAGGAGGCACCTCCATTGTAACTTCTATAAAAAAGGCAGACAGGACATAGGCTTCAGTAGTTAGGTCCAGACTACCTCCCCTCTATAGTAAAACCACTGGCACTTTAGTTTTCAATTACATACACACTGATACTTGCAAACATCACTGCCATTATCAAATACAGACACACAACACAAATACAGACACACAACACAGAACTCTTTATAAGACAAGTGTATGCTTGGGAATTGAAAATTTAAGATGAATACCACCACATACAAAATAAAATGTAAACTAGGTCTTACATACCCTAAAGAATTAATAATAGGTACATGTTAGGCAGTTTCTACCATTGATTTTAAGAAAAATGTAGCTCACTGAATCATTTATGGTAAGAGGCCAGCCTGACCCTAAAAAGCTGCACACATGCCAGGCACACTGGTTCTTACCTGTTTGTATTCAGATTCTCTTCCAACCAATACCTGCAGAACGTAGTTAACAGGGTCACCTTTCATTGGTGGTACCGTCTCCCATAAAATTTCACATGAATTTCCTTCTAACTGTGTTACTCGAGGTGCTGAAATACAAATCCACATATCCAAGCTCAAAATTCCAAGCATCACATTAACAGTCAATATTTTAGCAACATTAGCAGAGAACCCAGAAAGAGCGAGATTGCACCTGTGTCTGCCTGAGAGGGGAGTTTATTTGCCAAGCTCCTGTAAAACCAGCAGGGTGTCCTTTAGGCAATGAAAAGTTACTCCATAACTAGAAAGCCACTGATAAAACATCCTTTGCTCTTTATCCCATTAATAACTGCTTGGCCAGGATCACATTTTTGTTATTTTTTGTATGGCTATTGGCCACCTTCTATGGTTTAGTCTCTGTGCTAGGTACTGGGGGGGGGGGCAAAATAGATAAGATAAACTGTTTTCAAGGAACTAAAGATCTAGTTGAGGGAAGGGGAAAGCAAGGTATGAGACAAGTATAAAAGAAACAAAACATAAGGCTGATTAAAATGGGAGGTACAAACAAAACATCAGGGAATTCCAGGGGAGGGAGAGGGCATCACTGGGTGAGGGACTACAAAAAGTTTAAGGAGTAGGTGAAATTTGAGACATTTGAGTCCCAGAGAATGAGCAGCATTGAAAGTCTTTAAAAATTAAGTTATCTCATATTTATAGTTTTTAGTTTATCACCTACTGAATTCATCATTCGTGTTTAAAGCTACTTTAGTCTGTAGTAAAGCACTGAAAATATTATAGATATTTAAAAGATTTTTCTCATAACTTACGTTATATCTCTATGCTCAATTCAATATCTGATATTTTTCTATTTTGTAACTAGAATGTGTAACTCCTCTCTTGAAATCCCCTTTTGCTTTGATTTCTAATTACATGCAATTGGTTCTTTAGATGCAATTGTTTCTACCTGCAATTCTGTATGATACAGTTTCAGAAAAATAAAGATTTTCTTAAAAAAGAAAGAAAGAGCCTACATTGGAATTACTCGGGCAAAACTCCAAGTAATCTATTCAAAAACTAAATAAGGAATCTTATCAGACTACAGAGTCCTTCAGCTAGGACAACAATCTCCTGAATCTAACAGCGAGAGGAAGAGCGGCTGACCACGCGGCAGCTTGAGGGGGCTGCCCTTCTGAAGTAAAGATACCATGAGATGCAAGTGCTAGCAAGGCGCTGTGCTATTTTCCACAAGATGAATCCCTACCAAGAATCGCTTTGATAGACAAAGTTAGTGCTTCCCAACTCCAGAGAGACCCTTGAAGTTTGCTATTGGGTAAATGTAGCAACCCTTCCTTGGTACCAACAAACCAACAAGCCACAGCCTGCTCATGAATCTTTTCTGTTATAGCTGAAAGGTGAAGCTGCACCAAAGGGCCAGGTCATTTACTGCCAAGGTGACCCAGCAAGGCCATACATGTGGACACACGTTTACTAGTTTCTTAGTCGCATAAAAAAGGAGCTGCCAAAGAGCCTGCAGGGCAGGGAAGCAGGAGAAGGTATTTACCATACAGTAGCCCTGTAGGGAGCTTTGGGAAAGCTTCACAGAATCCAAGCCAGACCCTGACCCAGGTCCTGAGGGTCCCTCGCCTTTCTGGAGTTGATTCCATGCCCTGGTGCTAGCTGACACAGCTCCTCCATATGGAAGCAGTGGCCTTGCTCCCGGGACCTTTTCTACAGGTTGTACTCATGCCTGTATTCGTCAGCTTTGGAGTTATTTTGATAAAGCCACTAGTGCTACCTGTCCCCCTAAAGACAAGCAGCAGGGACCTCCACAAAACCATGATATCTGGGCAAGAAGGGCCAAAGCCTCAGGGGTCTGTGAGGGGTGGGCTGAGCAAGCTTCAGCTCCCATTGCCATTTGCCCTGCCTTGCAAGTTTGCTGTGCAGTCAGACATAACTCTGTGGCTGGAAATAGGGGGACGAGGACTCAGCAGACCCAGTGGAGGCAGGCTCTTCACTTGCCTTGAGAGATATAGGAGAAGATGTGGACATGCAGGGGTCTCATGACTTTTGCAATACCTAATCCCATCTGGGGGGCAGAGGAGGAAACTAGTCACTCACAAACCTCAAGATGAATGTTCAAGGAGATTAAACTCCCAGCTTTCCAAAGGCATCTCTCTATAGTGAGAGCGATGGGCCAAGGAGAAAGGGCTGCTGAAGTTACCTAAGTCAGTCCCTGATCTGTAGGCACCAACGTGCCACAAATAGGAAAGCCAACCTCTGCTCTGAATGTCTCTGGGAAAGGAGATTCTTGAACATTCCTTGGTAAGCTGTTTTAAGTGCTATGACACCAGGAATCGGACCCTCTTTTCTAACCCAAAGTCTGTCACTCAGATTGGTTTCTTTTTTGTTTATCACCTGGGATAAGAATCTCACTATTATTTATAATAAACACCTAATACATACTTAAGAAAAGTCATTATCTGTAGGCCTTTCATTTAAGGCCTCTCATTTCCCAACCTTCTCTTTTAGAATGGTCTTTTTATTCTATCTTGCTGATATCAGAAATATTAAAGAGTTAATATTAAAAGAGTTAAAATATTAAATATTTAAGGTCAGAATTGAACCTCCTACCCTAAGTCCCAACGTTTCCTTACTCTCACAGGGAGCGTGACAGAATACACTGTCTACAAACCTTTGATGGTGGGGGGGACACTTTTGGTTGTGCTGAAGGTGTAGGTTTCTGAAAAGGGCCCTTCCCCAGCCTGGCTTGCTGCCTGGATTCTGAAGGAGTAGCAAGTGAATTCTGTCAGTCTCTGGACCTTGTATGTGTGGCTGGGTCCCCTGTAGATTGAAATAAACCTAGAGGAAGGAACAAAATCCGTTAGCCATCTGAACTGTTATCAATGACAAGAAGTTAATTATGATGTAAACTAGTGGAGCAGTTTAGGCCAACTTGGCAGACTGTTTTCAAACATTTTGAATTAATAATCAATTAGTTGTTATGTTATGATTAAGTTTAATGTCTAACATATGTTGACATAAAAGAAAAACCCAAATTTAAGTACATATATAGATTGGAATAAGATTCCTTTAATTATGGTCTAGATTCTAAAAACATCGGTTGTTCAAGTTTTTCTTTATTAATAAAAAAAGAATTTTCAAGTTTTTCATAATGTTAATATCTATATAATCTAATAGTGTTAACTTACCTTCTACTATGTACTAGCCAATGAAGTTAATGTTAACTGGGCACCTAAGAAAATGTCTTCTTTACCTGAACTTTCCAATTAACTAAGGTTTAGCCAGAAAATTTTTTCAATTTTAACCTTTACCTATTCTTCCCAGCATTTTCAAAGCCCTTTCTTAAATGGGTAAGAAGACATTTAGGATTATGGATCTTTGAGAAAATATGTAAAAGAAAAAAAATATTGTATTCATAATCATCCATCAAGTTAATAAAAGTAACAGAACAGCAGTGCAGGTAGGCTAGACAGTTTACATTGGCAGTTTTTGGCTTCTTCTCCCAGGAAGGAGCCAAAATAGCCCTGATCCAGGACTATTTTACACTTCTTCGCTAATCAATATTCCAAGAAACGTAAGCATAAAAGGCAGGAAGATAAAAAATAATAATAATAATAAGGCCTTACATTTCAGGTGTTTTCCCCCAGGGTCTTGAAAACAATGTTTTCACAATGAAAATGGATTACTTAGAACTACAATATACTGTCATCTTTCTTTTTTTTTTTTTTCAATAGTTAACTGTAAAATTTTGGAAATAACATTAATTTCCCATAAATCACCTGGGAACTTTAGCAGATTCAACATCTGAATCCTGCTGATCCAAGGACTCTTTGAGAACCACTACATGAGTTAATCCAACCACATGGCCTGTTCCCACACAGGCCAACTCATTCCCCATTTCCAGTGCTTCATTATAGCATCTGAGGGCAATCCACTGTCATCAGAATCTACTGGAAGTCGGTCAGTGAAGAATCACAATTCAAAATGTCTGACTCCTGGGCCGATTTGGCCTAAGGGGTAAGCAGAATTTATGCATTCATTTAGCAAACATTTTTTGAACATCTGCTGCATGGTAGGCTCTGTGGATTTGAAGATGAAAAAGACCTGATCCCTGTGGGTTAGCTGGGCCTGTTTGTGGGCAGGGTTTTCTGAAGAAGAGCAGCAGCTTTTCCATGTGCTGGAGAACAGTCCATATGGATAAATGAATGGATATATGAATAGACAGATATAGAGATTAAAACTTAAAAGAAAACAACCCAAAAAACCTGTCAGTTGGTTCTTCAAGATATCCATGTGTTCATCGGCCATGGCAACTGAGTTCCTGAGTCCTAGTCATTTGACCTGTTTAATGTTCTGTCTGCTTTGCTGTGTAAGGAAGTACCTTTTACTGAGGCTAAACATTTTTAATTTCAGGGAAAACCAGAGTCCAGGCTGAAACCCATAAATACCATGGCAACCTTCTTAGCACTCTTGACATATTACCACCTTAATGAAGATATCCTTGTTAATGCTAGAGGCTAACAGCTATTTATTAACTCAGCTTCACCTGGGCTAGAATCTCTGCTGAGAGTAATTGCCCTTAATAATACCACAAAGGAAGCCATCGTTTATGAAGTAAAAGTGTTACATGTTCACTACAAACTTGCCATACAGCTCCATTTTCAAAGGAGTTTGGAGAGGACTCTCAGGAACAGTACTGCTTTCACAGGAGAGTATTTCCTTTTGAAAATAAGTTCAATATATATTTGTGCCCAGATTCAATTATGTAAGTAGGCAGTAATGCTCATAGTCACAAAGAAATTTATTAAAGCAGATTCAGTACTCTAATTTGTAGTGTAAGTTGAGCAAATAGCATATAATATTAATTTTCAAATACATCAAAATCTGCTGCTTCTGGACTAGCAGCTATTTTCTGGTTTTTTTGTTTTTGGCAGCTGGCCAGTACAAGGATCAAACCCTGGACCTTGGTGTTATCAGTACTATGCTCTAACCAAATGAGCTAACAATCCTACCCTGGACTAGCTATTTTGTTCCTTTAATTTGCTTTGCTCTTGTACCATAGTGTTTCAATTTCAATTTATTTCAAGATGCATTTCAATTTATAAGAAGCATTGTGGAAACAGTTGACAGCAATGAGAAATTTAAAATTTTGCCATTAGAGCTTTTACTCATGTGCTGAGATAGCGTTACTTGGAACTATAAGAAATGCTGCATTTGTGTCTAGAAAAAAGTAGGCGTGACTGAGAAGATTCTGAAGGAGACATTGTCCAAAGGATTTCAGGTTTAAAGTTTAATTATTTTGCTCTCAGTGAAGGTGGAATTAGGCAGCTGCAGGAGGCCCGCCTTGTAGCTCCGATTCCCCTTGGGGAGCAGTGGGAAACTGGCAGCCTGATGCTCCCAGGAGAGGGAGCCGAGGATAGGAGGAAAAGGGGATGTTCCTACTTCCTCCAGACTTTTCTGGAAGAAGCATGTGTCTGACCAATCCTTTACTTCCACCCACTGCCTACTCTGTCAGTAAGAAATCACAATCTGCTTGCTGCTCTGATGAAAGACGTCACTGCTTTGTCTGGCCTCTCCACCCCCAAAAAGGGCATAGGAAGAAACTTGGGGGAGGGGTGGGGAGAAGAGTTCCCTTGTTTTGTTTTCAAAATGTGTGTGGGAATAGCTGAAATAGATGGTACAAATTCCTAAGGCATGTAATGAACAGGTACCGAGCCCTCAGGAAGTGGGGGGAAGATGATGGGCATGACCCTGGTTCTCTCCTGAGTGAAACACGCATGAGGTGGGGAGGGGAGACATCAGGAATCCTAGTTTTGGGGGAAACAGCCCAAGGCAGCCAAGCATCAACAGTGTCAACCCCACACCAAATGGCCACCTAGAGGAAGAGATGTACCTTGTCCTCTTGGGACCTACATCAGAAAACAGATCCACAGGCCCAAGGTCCGAAGGGCAGGTAGGTAATGAAAGGAGGCCTTCTGGGGACTCCCCCAGTCACCCTGCTCTGAGGCATGACCAAGAGCACGGGGAACATTAAAGACAGAGGTAGCTTTTCTCACTTTAAAGGTTTTCCCTCTCTTTTCTGCTTCTTATGGAAATAAAAGAGATAAGAGCAGAAAGAGAACTTCAAGAATGAGATTTTGAGGGAGAAAGACTGATATTAATACTTTTTATAATGTGGAAATCACTTATCACAGCCACTTCTAATTTCATGTTATTTATTCTTCAATAAAGAAATTCACTAAAATGCCTAAGGAAACAGATTCTAATTGAACTTTACATGTAAATCAGCTTGTAAAGCAGAAAATAAAATCATTTATATAATCTCACCACTGAATTTTAGGTTTATGAAAATATGATCTTCATATAACAGCCAATTTGGCAGTTTAAGTCTAATTGTTTCAAGGCCTTTAATTCTGAAAAATTTAAAGGGAAACATTGGTTTTATATTTCTTCCACATCCCCCAAAGATCTGGGTACTTGACAGGCTGTGAGTAAATGCAGGTTGAGAACAGAATTGGCTCCACAGACTATATAAAACCCCAGCAAGTTCTTTAGCTTCTTCATGCCTCAGTTTTCTTCTCTGTACAGCAAGGGTAACGATGCAACCTGCCTCACAGAGCAGTTGTGAAGTTTTAATGGGTGAATAAAAGTGCTTAGACTAGTCCTGATATGTAGTTAACTCAACATGTGTTAATTATAATCATTTTATAAAGCTGAAAAGAGGATCTTTCAAAAGGACTCCACTCTACCTTCTGAGAGAAGATCTACACCACTGCCGGCTAACAGTGAGGTTATTTCCTGGTGGAAAGTTGGCTGCATGGTAAGAAAGGCAACCCTGCAGACCAGCCCACCACACCGGCCTCAGCTGTGAGCTGTGGTGCTGCATCCATGGGGCAGTTTACCCTCCCTCAGGCAGAGTCCTGCCGGTGGAATACGGGCAGGAGTACTTCCTCAGGACACTGGTGGGAATTAAATTTGATAGATTTGGTGGGAATTTAAATTTGACGTAACAGCCCCAGTCCCTGACACAAAGCAGCCTACAGATAAATGTCCGTTAGCCCTAATTTTCTTCCTAGTAGGCTTTAGCATAAAATGCACACACTGATAGTAAGTTCCGTTTCCCTCTGCTCCTCAACTATCAAACAAGAGACTAATGAAAACACAATAAAAAGCATATAAGCCAGCACAAAAAGAATATAATCCCTCTTTCACCCCAATTCTATAATTATATTCCATCATTCCGAGGCAGGAGAAGACAATCTTCTTTCTTCAGAGCCAATGATTTGTGGCCATCTACACGGTGGCCTCTCTAGGAGGCTCCATAGGTTAACACTTGTGTGGTTATAACCATTCTGGGAAATATTAAAAAAATTCATCAAATATTTGTTTTACAAAGACCAACTTAATTTTTTTCTTTCTCCTGTACCTTTTTTAAAAGACCAGCTTAATTTTAAAATTCATTAATAAGTAAGCCAGAGGCCTTTTGCAGTATAATTCAATGTATCAAAAATCCCAAGACACAGTGATCAAAGTCTCCACATGTTCAGTGCAACCCGGAATTCAGAACAGAGAGCAAGGCTTTGCTGTGAAGAGGACAGCGTGCACCTGGCTGTGCTGATCCTCTTCTCCCCTTACACTGACAGCACCCTGCGTCGTGCTTGGCCTCCACACACGTTTATGTACCATAGGCCCTGGAGCATCGAGTCACAGCCAGAGGCCAACAAAAGGGGTCCTGTTGCCCCGAAGGCCCTGATCCATACTAATTTAGTGTGCTTTGGAGATCCCTGGAATGGGAAGAAATTACATGGAAATGGGAAGATCTGGAGGTCCCACACAACCAGCAGGAGACAGCGAAAAATTCTCACTTATACCTCAATGGGAGTGGCCCAGGAAGCAGGGACGCACAAGTAAGGAGCCACACCTGCTTCACCTGGAGCCACTCCCCTGCTCTGTGCTTCATACACACTGCTGGTGGGGGGTGGCAAAGCACAGGGACTTGGACCCAGGAAGAGCTGCACTCTAACCTCAGCTCTGCCCCTTACTGCCAAATCACTCGTCTCTCTGAATGTCAGTTTCTCCCAACAGGGACAATATCTACCTCACAGGTTGTTTTAAGGGTCAATGCAATAAAAAGCTCAGCACTGAGCCCAGTACACAGTAAGAGCCCAATACATGGTATTATCCAGTGGCTCCAAACTGTATACCAGGAGTGCTACAGATCACCTTTCAGGGATCTGAGTCAGGCTAAAGGACCTTGACGACCTCTACAGCTCTCAGCTCCTGCCACTCCCAGGTTATTAGGGCCATTAACAGCTTATGACCAGCAGGAATAGGTCAATCTAAATTTGTGACGTTCTGCTGCATCTGTTATGGCCTATGCCAGATATTTAGCTCTCCCCCAAATAAATTACCAATCTAATTTGATGGCCATGTAGTGTGGAATATACTAAAAAGCATATGTACTTCACAGGGCCTGGTTTTCCAAAGCCTTGCAGTTTCAAACATTGACCTTGCGGAGGACTGGAAATTTCCCTCAGGCTATAAGTGTCTGTTGCAAGATAAGGATTGTGGCACAGCAGGTTGCTGGCTCAAAGACAGACTAGTTACTGATTGTTATGTAAAGATACTAAAAATTGCCGTAGGAAGGAATGTTTGCTAAGATCAAGCTTTTGTTAATTTCCTTACTGGAATGTCATCTGGCTTGTTTCACTGAAAGCTACCAGCCTATCTTATTAAACTATAACCCCACCTTTGTTCTCTTCCTATAACTTCCTTGTCTGGAAAATAAACGGCAGGAAGAGAACCCCAATTCCGTGTTAATTTCCCAAGGAAGGGCTGCCTCTCACTGGAGGTGCCTGGGAAGTTAACCTTTTCGAGGCCTCTCACTGCTCAGAAGAGATGAGCTTTGAGTAATCTTTTGCATCTCTGTCACCCAGGGGGAGTGGGGTGACAAATCCGTGGGGGGTGAAGCAACGCAAAGCAACAAGGTAGTAAAAATGAAATGTTCACTCTGTTATTTTCATTACGTGAGTGCCCCTACACTGACAAGAGCAATCGTGAAATAATATATATATTGCAGGTTCCTGGAACATACACAATTGCCAGACAAAAACAACTGTCCTGTTCACTTGACAGGAATTTTTATGAGATCCAAATGAAAGAACTAAGTAAATTCTATGATTCCTTATTAAATATACACTAGGAAGACAAAATGATTCTAGACATTTTAAAGAAATTCCAGAGGAAGGCTATGTTTTTAATCTTAGTATTTTAGGCTTTAACATTGTGAAAGATGACTATTTTTGCACTGAAGTGTAACTGAAGGAAGAAATTCAGTCATGTTACATTTTTAATGTTCCTTTATTTGAAATCATTTTAGGGAGAAATGATGTTATACAAAGCATTTAGTTTTAAAAATCTGTTTCCTAAAGTAGATTAATCTATTAAAATAGATTCTTTTTTGAGAAAATAAAAAAGAAACATCCAAGAATGCTCTGAATCACTTAAAACTTAAATTCACAGTAGAAGATAAGAGATAACGCTAAGGCTTTTGTGTTTACTACCTTTTTGCTATCTTATAACATCTAGGCCAACTACAGGTTAACAGGAGCCCATTAATATTAACTCCTCAAAACAATCTAACTTGTTGACCTAAGATGGCCTGTAGTCTACTAAAGACTACAAATCGCACCTTTCAAAACATGTTTCACAATATCATAAATCAACAGCTGTTAATAAGCTCAGTACAGCTATATTAATTAATAATCATGTCATTGTCTTTTATTTTTCTTAATTTCACTGGGCTCCGTGGATTGTGCATGCACGCATACACGTGTGAGCGAGAGGGGGGGGGGATGAGAGGGACAGAATTTCCTAGGTTACTCAAATGGCATTTGGGAATGGAAGATGTTCAGAATAGAAATGGATAGTACACGCCTTCAATCCACCAAGAACACAGAGTCCTGCCATTTCCATGTAGAAGCAGATGGAAGCAGATGGCATCAGGTGGGGACACCTGAGGCAGGGAAGGTGCATTTCCTAAACTGATTCTGATGTCGGTGAGTCCCTTTTCACAGACTGAGTGTGAAAGTACCAAGAGCTATTTCCAAAAGACTAATGAAAAAAGGAGTTAATTTTCTACACAACTGTATATGAACATTCTGGCTTGTGAGTGATCAGGCTACAATACTTTTTGCTTAATGGGTTAAATTTTTATGCTCCTTTTCTAAGAAATAAAATTTCATGATAATTACTGATGGTGGAAATTCATTATAAAGAATAAAGGAATAAAAGAAAATGCCTGTTTTCAATTTTTTTGTTGTTGTTTAAACTGCACTTTACACATTTATATATTAAAAGAGATTTATTTATATTCAAAGGAAGGATAACTAGAATTTGTAAAGACCTCTTGAGAACCTTGAAACTCCCCACTCTTCTACTCTGCTTTCCAATATTTGCAGCAAACCTCATCTTCAAGGATAGACTTCCCAGAGTTTTTCAAATTGCTGTTTGTTTACTTCTACTTTAGTGGCCTTGCCTCAAACTGAGTAAAATGCTATCCAATTCTATTCCGTTATTTATTTTTTTAATAAATGAGAGGTAAAAACTATAATCTGAATTCTACTTCTGGTCCAATTATGATCTCCAATGTTCACTTACCACCAGCCTGTGCCTAGACATTTTAACCTGAAATTGATTAAGCTAGTAATACTCTTTATTTTGTAGTCTAAATTTTTATGCTCCTTTTCTAAGAAGTAAAAATGTTTCTGAAATCATCTTTTTCCCCATCAATTAGGAACTGGAAACAGGCACTATTATTTGCATTTCGTAGAGGGAGAAACTAAGGCGAAAAGAAGTTAAGGGATATGTCTCTAGTCATCTACAAATTCAGTAACAGATGTGGGATTAAAACAGAGATTTGACACCCATTTCCGGAGCCACTCTGGTGGTTGAAGGTAGTACAAAAACAGGGAGCTAGTCCAGAGAAGCAAGGAAAAGGAATACTGAGGGTCTCTTACCATAAGATGGGCTGGCCATGAGCTAGCTGCTTTACACTTATTTCATTTAATTCAGCAACATGCTTTGAGAAATGTGAGCAGGAGTTTGTTTTATATTAGACATACATTGAGAAGTTCACTCCTTCCTCAGTGCCCATAACACCCTGGCCACTTTTATTAGTTGTCCAGTGTGTATCTTTTCAGGGTTTCTTTATACAGATTTTTTTCTGTCCCTCTTAGACATCCCACAGACAGTCACACTGTAAACATAACAAAGCCCTCCAATTTTGCTGGCTGAAGGCAAAGCATCCTGGGTGCAAGGGCTGAATGAATGGAGAGCAAGTGGTAATTACCCACTTTATTAGATCCCTCTTGCCCCAGCCCAATTTTGCTGGAGCCTCGCTTTAAAAAACACTGGCTGTCTGACTAAACCTGAACAACAGATTAACCATAAATGCATTCCCGGAATTTACATTCCTCTCGCCTCAGTGCTGTGTACAATTATCAGGGCACATGGACCCACGAGGGTCAGGACAAGGACCAGCGTCAACTCCAATTCTGTTAAGGCAGCATAACATTTCATTTCAGTAACACAGACAAATGCAACTTCAAAATCATTGCTACAGCACTACAATCTTAAAACGCATGAGCTGATACTATTATTCTAGTGCCTGTATTAGGTTAATGCAGCATTATGAAAATGTTTACTTTGGGAATACGTTTTTCTTGCATAACATGAGAACCGTAGACACTCAGAGCTCTGTGCTAGATCTGATATGAATAGTAGGCTTAAATCACTCTAAGGCCAAACTAATCTAATTTTTGTTTTTCTGTGAAAATTAAATAAAATCCCTGCTACTCTCTGCTCATTGTTTAATGTTACTTTATTTCCTCAGCAAGATAAGCTCCTACAGATAGGCCACATACCTCATAAGACCTAGCACATAGGAGTAATTCAAGAAAAAATTTCTGATTGAATAATCACAATCAAATCACTAGGTATAAACTTAGTCCTATAAATATGAAGCACTGCTTTAAGGCTGCTACATAAATATGGACTGGGAACCTTGTGGGTCAGAAGTTTGAATACACAGGAAACAAAAGTCCTATTCAAGAAAAAATAAAAAAACTTTCAGTATAAGTGATCTGTATGAATTCTAGGTTGATAAGCACCAGGTCCAAAAATACCAAAACAGAAAGAAGCAGTTACTTGACGAAAGCCCAGGGCACTTTTCTGTGCTTTGGAGGTTTTATCCACAGTTCCCATCCAGTCCTGAGTCTTTATCACTAGTCTCCATCTTAAGGTCTCAGGCATGATGTTATGAGATTGAGATCCTTTTAAGACTAACCCAACATGTTACCTTCTCTAAGAAGCCTTCTATGTTGATTCAATTTTAAAAGCCCACCTTAGATGCTATTCTTCCTCAATACCTCACGCACGTCAATCTTTTTTATTTTATTAATTTTTTTTCTTAATTTTATTTTGTCGATATACAATGTGGTTGATTATTGTGGCCCATTACTGAAACCCTCCTCTCTCTCCCCCATCCCACCCAACAATGTCCTTTCTGTTTGCTTGTTGTATCAACTTCAAGGAATTGTAGTTGTTATGTCTTCTTCCCCCCCCCCCGTTTGTGTGTGTCTGTGTGTGTGTGTGTGTGAATTTATTTATTTTTAGCTCCCACCAATAAGTGAGAACATGTGGTATTTCTCTTTCTGTGCCTGACTTGTTTCACTTAATATAATTCTCTCAAGGTCCATCCATGTTGTTGCAAATGGCAGTATTTCATTCGTTTTTATAGCTGAGTAGTATTCCATTGTGTAGATGTACCACATTTTCCGTATCCACTCATCTGATGATGGACATTTAGGCTGGTTCCAACTCTTGGCTATTGTAAAGAGTGCTGCGATGAACATTGGGGAACAGGAATACCTTCAGCACATGTCAATCTTTAAGCCTTCCACATCGTAATTTGCTTTAATGTGTCTGTCTCTTCTACCATCCCCCTCCAGACTAGACTGCAAGCTCCTTAATGACAGGGATCAATCTTAGTCACCTCTGTCTATCCAGCACTTAAGCACAGTTCCTTTATTTGCATATAAAAATTCCTACAGTCATAAGTACAAATCAATTCAACTTATCAAAAATAGTATTCTTTTTTTTACCTAAGTAGTGAGTGGAAGGCTTTTGTAGAAACCCTATTATCTTTTTAGAAAATATTTCATTTTTTATTCAAGAACTAAATAATGTAGATAAAACTCTCAATGCCTGGCACTTTGTAGGTACTCAAAAAATAGTTTTCTTTAGAAAGTTTAAAAATATGTTTTTGCCAAACATATTTATAAATATCTGGGTAATTTCAAATTTTTTGATTGAGAGATCTATACATGAACATTATATATCAGCACATCACAGATGCAAAACCTTAGAGGTTTTGGACACTAAGTAGTCACTCTTAAGGAAAGTTAGTATCTTTCTTATTTTCTTAACTTGTGAAAAGCAGAAGCTAAAAACTATGAAGAAAAAGAGAGAACGCGCTCCAATCAATTACAGCCGAGCACACCTTTTTTTTTTTTTTATAAAGGATTTAGTTCACAAATGATCTACAAAGACTTGTTGCTTTAAGGTAAAATAGAAGGGAAGGACATCAGAGTTCATCTCAGTTCTACCCCTTTATATTTTATAAATGAGAAAAAAAATGAGAACAATAGTTTAGCACCCAAAATTGACTCAGCTCTTTAATGTGATGATTACCATGCATGGACTTATAAATTTTCATTTTGATTCCGTTGCAAAAAATACGTTTTAAGAGTTAAGAATGCTTTCATAGCTGGCTTAGGATAGCTATACACCTCGGACATCAGTATCTTTTTCTCTTTCAAACATCTACTGATTAATAAAATATTCATGGAGAAATAAGCATTTTGAGAGCTCACAAATAAGAAAGTTAAAACCACAAAAACCTATCTCTGGTTCTCACCTTAGCCACATGTAGGATATATAAATTTTTTGCCACATCCATAATAAGAACTTATTGGTAGTTAATAAAATTAATGCATATGCTGAAGAATATCTGCACTTTCCCAAAGAGCCACAACTAGAAACTCCTCTAGGAACAAGTTCAGTGAAAAAGGCAGCTGCCACTTGGGAAGAAGACACTGTTCCCTTTCAATTGGAAAGGCCAGGCCCAAGTCCTAAAGAACCTTATGGAGACTAGAAATGACAAAGACTACCCTAATAACAAGTATTATATGATGTACCCAACCCGAATAATTTCTCCCTGATTCTCATGAGTCAAGATCCAAAGTTAAAGGCTTGTATTTGAGGCTTCCATTCACCATAGGAGTTCATTCTCAAGACACTAAGGAAGGTCATCTTCAAACTAGAATTAGGCTGTTTTTATCCTGTTAAACCCCAGAAAAATTATTCCACAAATAGAACGAGAATTTATTATGCTCTATATTTCCATCACTTTAATAGCTTTCAGAGAGCACTGACAAATCTAATTTTAAAAAGATAAATTTGGATTCTAGCTCATAAAATTAAGAAAAATACTGCTCCTAATAGTAAGTTTTCTTAAATTGCCATTTAAATTTAGGCAAGTCATTTGTTTGATTAACAAGGCAAGACTCAGGCTTTTTGGGGGGAGGAAAGAACATGTATTGATGACTAGATTCTGCACTATTTTCTGTGTAGCGTATTCAGATACCTCATGACAACAAACTCATTTGGATCAGTACTTGTGAGGCTTTTGTTCTGTGCCCAGGAGCTGCTCTGTATCATGTAAACCTTGGACTGGAGCACACATCTGTACAGATCTCCATATGAGGTACCCTTGGGCACTGCCAGGCACAGGGCAGTATGGCAAGATGAGGGTGCCGGGCTCGGTGCAGAGCCGGCACTTCTAAGGAGGCAGTAGAAGCACTGCACTGGGCATCTGGGGGCACTGGCTCTAATCCCAATTTAGCTACCAGCTTCAACAGCTTTTCTGTGCTCCATTTTTTCCTAAAACAAGTAGAAGATATTCTCTAATGAAGGTTCTACCACCAATGGAGGCCACAAACCAGGGGAAAAACATAAAGACTCATTAAAAAACTTCCCCCAATGCTAGTTTATTTATTTATTGTGATTTCTGTTAGTTCATAATTCCTGTTCTTACCAGAACTTTCCAGTTGAGGAGTCCGCTGCCAGTAATATAATGAGCCCGTGAAAACACAACCACAGGCACATAGCACAGTAAGATGAACGATTTTCTGTGTGTATGAATTTAGTTTCTAATGAACCTATCAAAAGAAGCTTTACTTCCTCTGTGCCTTCTACACCAAGATTAGTTTCTAATAGGACACTTCTTGTTATTCTGCTGTCAAACTACTGGGTTTGCCAGGTCCTTCAAAGTCAAGTTCAAACATCACCTCCTTCAAGAAACCATTCCTGATCTTTACAACCCGATGGTCCTCTGTCTCCTCCACACTCCCAGAACGCTTTTCTCCTACGGTCCTAACGTTCTATGACTGCTTGTGAGTTGATATTATGCTCCTGGAGGCAGGCCCTTATGTTTTTTTCTTGATCTTGGTCTCTGTTGAAGGCCCCCAGGACTCCACTGCAGTGAAATCAATCAAAGGGCTTAACTACAGAGTTGGGGAGCTTCTGTGGGAAATAGAACCGAATGCTACAATGCATAAAGGGGAAATGACAGAAATACTTCTACACCACCACCGGCTTTTTGCTTCATCAGGTAAGCAGAGGAGTGGCAGCGTGCTGTCCTTCCGTAACTGTCTTGGTTTCACGGTTATCTCTACCTCCTCCACTTGATTCTCTGATTAGGACTTGATAACAGACATTCTGTCACCATTAACTTTTGCTCAGTGTCTGATTATTGCTAAATACAGTTGGCTGCCTGTCTTCTGATCGGCCATTTTCAGAGGAAATTAAGTTAGGTTAAACAAATATCGTGTGAAAAGGCTGGATTTGATTTCTACCGCCAAGAGTGTTTCCTGGGCATGGAGCCTTATAAAGAATCTCCTATTTGCTCTGGGTAATTTGATATTGCACTGCCTGTAGTTACAGAGTACAATCCCATTCTGTACATTACCCACAGCTATTTCAGATTGGTAAACATGTTTGTCCTGATGGTTACTGAATATTTAAAGAGGTAACATCTCTTTCTGAGTCTTATTTCCCTCTGCACTCATGACTAATATAATGCTATTACATACTCGACTTTGACAATTTTCTTTTTATATAATTTCTCTCCATTATTTGGCTTTATGAAAGAAGAAACACACATATTTATCACATGTAGGGAAATCAGGATATTAGAATATGTAGAAATTCCCAATGGAGAATGTAGGGTAAAACTTTGGCTATAAAATGCAGGACTCTAATACACAGGAAATCTTTGAACAAGGAAGAAGAGTGTTTCAGAGTAAATAAGAACAAACAAGAAAGATTTCATCCCACAAGCCAAAGCCCTGGAAGTTTCAGGCACATCCTCGCCCCCACCTCACCTCTTGTTTCTGTCCTCCAGCTGTAGTGTGTACACCATGTCATCCGCAGCATGCATCTTAGAGTTACTGTCGCCCCATTTTAGCTTCAGGCTCTGAGGACCAGCTGCAGCACATTCTAGTCTAGGAGGCAAGGGTGGTAATGGCCGAGTTTTTGCTTTAATGAACTGACTAAATGGTCCAGCTCCAATTTCATTTATAGCCTGAATTCTGATCCTGGAGAAAGGGAAAAAAATAGACAATGCATGTTTAAGTAGCAATTCTTCATTCAAAATAAACATTGAATGGAGTATTTATTTCTTACCCCTAAAGCAATACCGTGGAATAAAGAAAAACAAGTTATAGTAACTCAAGATAAATAGAGAACTGGGTAGCTTGGAGGGACAGAGTATACTCACCATTCCAAAATATAATAGCAGAAAAAGCACGTTAGCAAGATACCCTTTTGTTCTTTAACTTAAAATAGGTTTATTGTCTGAGGAAGACATCCTAAAGACATGCTTTTATATTTTGTTCTAGCCACTCTTTACCTACCTCAAAGTCAGTTTTGGATGTAAATGAATTACAAAGAGTAAATTAAACAGGAGAAAAAAATGAGTCTCCTTCAGAGTCGAAAACAAAGGACAACAACTCTTCAACAGGACATTCCACCTCTCCCTTTTGCCAGCCTCACCCAACAATCCATGCAGGTTCTTAGTCAGAGCTAAGCACACAGATACCACTAGTAACAGGATGTCACCCACACGCACAGAACTCTTAACTGGATGCTTACTGTGTGCAGAGTGTTATGGGTGATAAAGATATATTACCATCGCCCTTACGGTCTAGGAATTTAAAACTAGAGTTAAAATGTATATGTAAAATTTTATTTTATATGTTCAGTGGGAATATTTTTCCTATTTTCATTTTATGTATGTGAATACTTCAAAAAGTTCGTGAAAAAATAGAATTAAAAGATATATGGATCCTTGTCTTTTATATATATATTATTCCTATTATTTACATATTCAGTAGGGTGATTACTCCTGTTTTTCTTGTTCCTACACTTCCTTACCAGTTCTCCAAGGTCACTGAATGACGTGATGATGGCACTGCTCCTGCCTTGTCCTGCATGACACCCCTTCCTGCACGCACTGCATATTCTTCCTGGCATTTGGTGGCCTGCACACTCCTGCTTCTCTGACCTAAGGTCTCCTCCCTCTTCCCCCTTTCCTCTTTTCTTCTGTACAATATGGGCATTTCCTAAAATTCTGTTTTCTCAAGTGACCTCACATGTCTCCACAGCTTCACCAGGTCTACGTCTTCTCTCATCTCTCCATATCTCATTGCCAGCCTTCCAGTGGAACCTCCACCCAGGCACCTTGCTGGGTACACCGGCATCTCACTGAGCTGATTAGTGTGGTATTGCTAGTTCTAGAAGTTTCAATATTTAAACTTGATTTGAATTCGACACATAGTGTTTCAAAACACATTATAATAAAATATGGTCAAAGAGATAAATTCTTAGGAAACAGATCAGTTTAAAAATATTCTTATAATGTAATTTTATGTACTTCTCACTTACACAAATTATTGCTTGTACTTAAGTAGAAAATATCCGCATCACAATACCTAAATACATCATGTGATCTCAAATTAGACTAAATTCTTCAAACTTAAAGATTACATAAGTCAGCAAGTCAGCCTAATAATATGCCTGTAGATTAAGGGGAAAAAAAGGTTCACTGTAGGAGAGTTAGATTAAGCATACTGCACCCCGTCTCTCCTACTAAGTGCAACTATTAAATGTGGACAAAATAAGTGGAGCAGCTATTTAAGAACTCTAAAACATAAAGAGTAGCTGGGAGATTTGGGGATGTAAAGAACATGAATGATCACCAAACCAGCACTGAGTTTACCATTTTTTCCCTCCATTATTATTATCCCCTAGCCTGGACTCATGGCAGCCCAAATCTGGGAGTGAATACATGCATTAACAGAGCTCCAGGAAAAGCCTGGCTCGAAGAGAGAGAAAGGGGTCTGTGAATGCTCAGAGAGAATAGGGGAAATCCCCTAACCCTCTTTTAATTTTTTTCCTTTTCTCCATTTTCTCATTCCCCAGCCCTTAGGCAACCCTGTCATACTAACAGTGTAAAGCAGAGAAACTGCATGATCACATTGATTGACGCAGAGGCAGCCACTGACAAAATTCTCAGCAAACCAGGGATAGAAGGGAGCTTCTTCAACCTGAAAAAGGACATCTATAAAAATACCTACAGCTAATATCATACTATACGATATCGGCTAATATCATACATTTAATGAAAAGTTAAATGCTTTCCCTTTAAGATTGAGAACAAGGCGAGGATTTCTACTCTCACTACTTTTGTTCAGCATCATTTGCAAGAAGTTACAGCCAGTGCAAAAAAAAAAGACATAGTGTATAGGAAAGAAATAAAACCACAAAACACTGCTGAAAATGTATATTAAAGACCTACCTAAATGAGAGACATACAGTGTTCATGAATTGGAAGACTCTTCACAGTAAAAATGTCAATTCTCACCAATTGATCTACACAGGTAATGCAATTCAAAAAAATCCCAGCAGGATTCTTGGGAGATACAGACAAGCTGATTTTAAAAGTTTTATGGAAAGGCAAAGAAACTAAAGTAGCTAACACAAATTTGAAAAATAAGAATAAAGTTGGAAGAATCACACCACCCAATTTTAGGACCTACTATAAAGCTACTGTGATCAAGACTGTGTGGTATCGGTAAAGAGACAGACACATACATCAATACAATGGAAGAGAGACTCTAGAAATAGACCTACACAAAGAGGACCAATTGATTTTTGACAAAGGTGCAAAAGCAATTCAATGGAGAAAGGATAGTCTTTTCAACAAATGGTGTTGAAACAACT
Source organism: Cynocephalus volans (assembly GCF_027409185.1). NCBI lineage: Eukaryota > Metazoa > Chordata > Mammalia > Dermoptera > Cynocephalidae > Cynocephalus > Cynocephalus volans. The sequence continues at coordinate 97,097,785 of NC_084460.1, read as the reverse complement.
GGATAGCAATAGGGAAAAAAAAAAAAAACATTAACTTAAACCTCACATCTTATACAAACTTAGCTCAAAATAGACCATTGATCTAAATGTAGACTAAAAAACCTTAAAGAAAAAAACACAGGAGAAAATTTTCATTACCTAGAATTAGATAAAATGTTTTCAGATATGGCATGAAAATCATAATCTTACATAAGAGAAAAAAAATTTTAAATTAGATTTCATCAAAATTAAAAACCTTTGCATGTTAAGAGAATGAAGCTCCTGGCCGGTTAGCTCAATTGGTAGAGTGTGGTGCTGATAACACCAAGGTCAGTTCAGATCCCTGTAACAGACAGCTGACAAAAAAAGGAGAAAGAATGGAGACAAGCTACCGACTGGGAGAAAATATTGCAAATTATATCTCTGACAAAGGATTTGAATCCAGAAAAATATAAAGACCTTAAAAACTCAATAGTCAGAAAACAACCCAATTAAAAAGTGGGCAGATGACTGGAACAGAAACTCCACCAAAGAGGATATACAGACAGTAAATAAACACAAAGATATCTGACATTAGTAGCCATTAGGAAAATGCAATGAAGTGCCATTATATAAAAAAAAGTGCTGGCTCTCATACAAGCATTTTGCTGGTGAGAATGTAAAATGGTATAGCCACACTGGAAAGCGGTTTCCTCACAAACTTTTTATAGCAGCTCTATTCATAACACCCCAAACCAGATGAATACCTGCCTCTTTCTTTGGAATGTAGCAAATACTTAACTCTGATAAAGTACAGAAAAACTCCATTACTTTTCCCAGATTCTGTTATAGTAGGGGCTATATCAGGTCTGTTGTAGATAAAGTCTCTCAGTATTAACAATGAAAGACTAAGACTCTTCGTTGCCTCCCAACATGAGTCTTATAAAATCGCTTTATGGAATTAATAAGTTTTACTCTATGATTGGAATATAACAAATTTTTCTGTAACTGGAGAGGGGAGATCTTTTTAAAAAGGCAGTCATCAAAATGATAGAAATTACTACCTTTTCCCCTTCTTGAGAAAAGGGAAATAAGCCAGACATTGACTCTTAGTCTTTCTTCAGTAATGTAACAAATTTCCTCACCCACAGGGTTCTTCCAGTGTCCAAACTAACATTCCTTCCCTTTATTCTAGGCCCAGGTATTCCTAAAGTCCAGAGACCAACATGCTTCTTTCTTCCATCTGCTGGCCCACAGTCCTTTGAAGACCAGCTCACCAGCTCACCTTGTACTCCAGGTGGTCCTATCCTTTTGCTCTGAGTAGCCCGAATGACCCTTACCTACTTTAATACATAAAAGGAAGTGAGGGAGTAGGTTGCTTAAGATTGTTGTTCTGCTCTGCTTGAGAAAAAAAATGCTAAGAGATCTGAATCATTTTTGAGAATTAAAAAATAGCTTAGAAGATGCAAGTATTAAGATGTAAAAACAAATTTAATATTTGATTTCTTTTATAAATTCACTTACTTCTTCAAAGCTTCCCTAGTATTTTTGTTAAGTATTAGGTTCCATGTATCTTTAGCTCTGTGGTTCTTGACCTTTTACTGAGAAGTATTTGCTAGGCATATAACCTTCACCTTAAACACATACACGACCACCACCAAGAATACTATGTCTCTTTTTAGCAGTGTAGCCTCTTTGGGAATCCTACTTATCACTTTGGGGACCTTGGGGAAATTATCAAACACCTTTAAATAACAGTATCCTTATCTATGAAATGGGGATAGTACCATCTTGGAAGCATCTATAAACAGGATTACTTAATTAAGATCAGGGATATGGAAAGCACTTTCTAATTTTTAATACTTTATATTCTATGACACAACCAGGAAATAATTCAGGGTGGCCAAAAGCACTTTGGTGAGTTCTGATTTTATGGAGTTGTTATCCTTATGCCTTCTTTTGAGACTGGTATTCCTTTCTGACCAGGAAGATGATGTGTTGGGCATGCATGAGGAGTGGCACAGTGCTAGGCACACAAAGGTATTTCTTCATTCTAGCTGCATTATTACCATAACCACCACCACCTACTTTATAAAGTGAGTAACCTGCTCACACCATCCACATTTTTCCTTCCTCTGAGGTATGGCCATGGACCCAGCAACAGCTAGAAAGACTGGCTTCTTTATGAACCATCCTCAGGAAGGGGAGGGCAAGACAAAGAGCTCAAGAAGCACTAAAAATGACAGCAATGACAACTACCACCACAAACAATGTGGAGCACTTGCTCTATTCCAGGGAATGCACTGGGGAGTAGGAACTACTCTGCTCTTAGAGTCAAAGAAACTGAAGTTAAACTCAAGGAAGTTAAATAATTTGATCTCAACAATATGGTGGCTACTAGATGTTGAAGCCTAGGCTTAACTTGTACAACATTATCTCTAATTTCTACCCTTATCCCATAAGGTAGGAATTATTCTATTTTACAAGCAAAAGAACTGAAAAGCTGGGCCAGGTTCAGTCACTTGCACTGATCTAAAGATGGGATGCAGTTTGCACATGGGAATGACCTGGTTCTCCTCAGCTCGAGGAACACCACACTGTCCTATCACAGCCTGGACCAAACATGCACACCTGCAAATCCAACCAGAAGATAATTTTAATTCAAACCACCCTTTTGCTTCAACAACTGCCTTTTGCCTACACATTTAGAATAGTCAACAAGCTTATTATTTTTACTTTATGCAGCCAACATCTGGTCCTAAAAATCAACTACCTACGTTTTAAAATACTCAATTCAACCTATCCTACATTTTTACAAAAACACATTTTGTTTCAGTAAAAATGCAGGAAAAACATTTCTAGTTCTGATGGTAAAGTAACACTCAAAATTGAAATAGAACTGAGGAACTGACAAAACGAAGGGAGGCAACGCCTTGTTGCATGCTGTGAGCTCTGAGCACAGGAGGCTGAGAGTGAACGAGGACTAAGGTAGTCACTGTTTATTTTGTTTTAGGTTGAAAAATGCACTGTGAAAATAAGGTCCTCATTCCAGTGAGAAATGACACAGGACTAGTAAGCAAAACAAACACTAACCTGAGGAACAAGTCCAAGAATTCTCCTTGGAAAATAAAAATCAAGTTTTAGTTTTTATTAATTTAATTAAAGTCTATCCCAAACCCAGACCTGAGAAGTTTTTTCTTAGCTAAAGTAAAATGTTAATCTTGCAATTTAGATAGAATCTGCAGTGGTCTTTTGGTTTTTTCGGGGTTTTTTTTGTAAACTTGCATCGTATCAGTCTTTGAAATCTTAAGCCCTGAAAATTAAGTACAAGGGAAATGAAATTTTGCTTTCCAATTTAGGAGAGTGATCTAACCCTTAGCAAACTCTACCTTGGGCAGGCTGATGTGAAAAACCTCTTCATGTGTCCAGAAGTCTGCAATATCCATTAATACACTAATAATATCAATTAAATAAATCAAATTGAAAGGCATGTTCTTTATAAATTTTGATTGAAAATCCAGTAGTAAAATATCTAATTCTAGATGCCAAAAACATTCCCACTTCAGAAAATCATAGCCTTCTACAATATACTTTATATACATAATCAAATTCCCAACACTAAATATATTAAAAGAATGACTTTCATACATACTTAACTGGGGAACTTGACTTGCCTTGTCACAATTCGTCATCCCAGTGCTCAGGATGTCATGAGTATGGGGAGACTAAGGATGGGGCCCCCAGCTGGAAAGCTGTGATAGGAGAGACCTAAGAAGCAAAAGATGGGCTTTTTTACAACACTCCCACTGCCACCTACTATCTAGATCATCTAATTAAGAAAAGAAAAATATAAAAGAGAGAATAATCATCAGGTGAACTTCTGAAGAAGTATAAAATAATAGTTTAAACAAAAAATCCCTTTTAGGGAAGGAAAGATGTGCTCAGAGTAAAGTTATTCAGAGTAGGCTTCCTGGAGGGGGAACCTGAGCTGATCTTGACCCAGGCTCCTTCTCCTGACAGCTCCCTTGTCCCACTGCCACCGTTCCCCTTCTAGTCACTCAGACTTGCTTTTCTCTTGCCCAGCCATGAAGGGAAAACACCTTAAATGTCTCCCATTGCTTAAAGGATAATGCCAGATTTCCACAGACAAGTTGACCTATAATCTTGTCACAATCCATTTCCCGGTTCATTTCTTCCCTGCTAAACATTAACAATAGCTTATTTATTAACGCTTACTGTGTGTCAGGCCCCATACTAGGTTCCTGAAATTTTATCTAAAATACACAACAACCCTGTTAGGTAGTGAAAATTACTATCCCCGTTTTGCAGATCAGGAAACTGAGGCACGGAGTGCTTAAATGACTTGCCAAACATCACAGGGACAATAAGTGAGGGACCCAGGATTAAAGTCAAGGCTGTCTGACTCCAGTCTGTTACTTGTGAACTACTCAAAATCTGTCTCTTAGTAAAGCCCCCTCATCTTGTTATGATGAATTTATTTATGATTCACTTCTTGGCAGCCTAATATAGTGCTTCACATATAGTAAGGAATATAGTAAGGACTCAGTAGATGTTATTTTCATCCCCTTTTCACATAGCGGAAAGAGCATAAACGAGCATAACAAACAAACCTACTTTAAATTTTAGTTGTATGCCAGCTCAGGGTGAGTCAGACATATAATGAGGCTGCTAAAAAAAGGTAATCTTAGGCAGCCTTACTAACTGCTCAGTATGGAGAACAAGGATGGCAACAGCCTGCTCTGCACCAGCCAGCCAGCCCATTCCTGGAGGTCTGGAAACCACGTCAGAGGCTATCAAGCAACAGAAATCACCCAAAGAGGAGGATGGAGGAGGTTACAGGAAACCCACGCTGGTGAAGACAATCTGAATGAAGTGAGGAAGATTAGACAGGAGACAGTGACATTATAAGATAACAACGTTTAGGCCCCATCTGGGGCCTACTACCCCAAAGTCTACAGGAGTGGGGCTCAAACACCTGTATTTCGCAATGCTCTCCCAGTGATTCTTCTACACCTTGATATTTTAAGAATCCTGCTCTAGGGCAGAGGTTTTCAAACTTTAACATGCATCAAAATCTTCTGGAAGGCTAATTAAAGCACAGACTGCTAGGTCCCACTCCTAGAGTTTCTGATTAAGTAGGTCTGGATGGGACCTGATAATCCACACTTTAACAAGTTCTCAGGGGATGCTAACACTGCTGGTTCAGGGACCACGCTTTGAAACCCACTGCTCTAGAAGAAGTCCTAGGATCAACTGAGTTGATTTTAGATATAAAGATGTTTTGAAAAAGTATAAGGGAGAGGTTTTAGGGCCGAGTCCGTGGCGCACTCGGGAGAGTGCAGCGCTGGGAGTGCGGCGACGCTCCCACCACGGGTTCGGATCCTATATAGGAATGGCCGGTGCACTCACTGGCTGAGTGCCAGTCACGAAAAAGACAAAAAAAAAAAAAAAAAGAAAGAAAAAAAGGGAGAGGTTTTGACAAAGTAAAAACAGTCATTCACAAATACAATGGGCTGCCTGGTGAGCAGAAACTAGAAGCACTACCCCAGTCACTGCACATGCTCAAGCCAGGGACCGGAAACAGGTGACATATGGTGATCCTATGCCTCTCGCAGCTCACAAAGTCCATGCCTCTACTTAGCTGGAAGCATGCTCCCCACCAAAAAAAAAAAAAAGTTATGTTTCTGTTTTCAATAATATTTTTTCACTTTAAACCAAAACACAAATTCAATTTCAAACTCAGTTCTAAGCTTCAAAGTAATGCCTTTAAAAACAGCATTGTAATTCCAATCAAATTTCATACAGGGTGTGTGAGCAAGCCAATGGGTAGTTTTGCAAGCACCAATGGAGACGTGACACATCCACTGAAACACCTTTCTGCATCAGCAGGTTTACTAGAGGTACACAATCTTGTCCTGTCAACACAGAGAAAGAATAAACTTGGTGTGAGAACAATGTGTAATTGTTGAAGGCTTAAAAAATTATAATCAAACAAAAGAAACAAGTCCTATATCCAAGCTCCATGGCCTCCTTAAAAGGTTTCCACGTTTTTATCCAGAACATCATGATCTGTTCACTTATATTCTAACCAGTTTGCAGGACAGAAAAAGGTGAGGTAAAAATTGATTGGATTAGGGGCTAGCCAGTTAGCTCAGTTGGTTAGAACATGGTGCTGATAACACCAAGGTCCAGGGTTCGACCCCTGTACTGGCCAGCTGCCAAAAAAAAAAAAAGAAGAAGAAGAAAAAAGAAAAAAGTTGATTGGACCAAAATTATACCCTTAGTTCCTTGAAATTCTCATTCTGTATTTATAATTATTGCCATTGTGTCTCTGAAACATAAAAGAACAAGACTGTGGGTTGACCAGAGTTCTATTATATATTACCCAGTTATACACTATAAAAACTAAATTCCTAAAGCTGTATAAAGGGTGGTCTTAAATATGAATATACTTTCTAAATAGTCTTCTATTCTAGTACAGACAGTCCCCGACTTTACAATGCTTCGAAAATTATACACATTCAGTAGAAAACATATTTCAAATTTTGAATCTTGATCTTTTTCCAGGCTAGTGATACGCCCTCGATACTCTTGCAATGCTGGGCAGAGGCAGCAAGCCATGGCTCCCAGTCAGCCACGTGATCACGAGCCAGATGATTTTGCCCAACCATTTGGCTAATATCTTAAGTATAAAATGCCCAATTTATAAATTATTGATTGTCCAGCAAGGAATTTGGCCACCTTTTTTTTTTTTTTTGGCCAAGAACACACAATATGACTAGAGCCAGATTTCCCTTTTCTAAGCTATTCAATTTTCATGCAATCTGTCTAAAGTGGTATCTACCAAGCCACTCTGTAAGGTTAAAAAGGTGACATCCTCCCAAAGAGACTTTCTTTTCACATTCCATTCAATACTTTCTAAATAGCCTTGAGGTTTTACTATCCAAATCTAAGCTCATCTTTCCATAGTTCCTACATTACTAAACCATTTCATCTTCTCATATTAATCAGAATTAACCCCTGAAGCACTTTATAACATGTTTTTAAATCAAACACTTATGTGGAAGATATTTTTCATAATTTCAACTGGAACTGGCATTTCCTCATTAAATGAAGATTCCCAATATCATTTCTTCATTTGGGCCCTTGAGCTCTACATTTCTTTTTAGAAGTCATTTGATTGTAGGTTGATTAATAAAAGTCAACATACCTCCAATGTCATCCTTCTACAAATCTTGAAGTTTTAGAATCCTTAAAAGTTTTTTAAGCCACCTTTAAGGTAAGCATAATGCCAGGAAGAAGTGAAATCCTGGGGCTAACACCTTGCCCCAAAAGCCCTTTTATAATTTCTGACCTGAATGTTCAGAGGATTGACCTGAGCATTTGAGACAACTCTGGGGTATAGAGGGGTGTGGGTCAGAGTGAACACAAAGCCTTCCAATGAGTCCCTGAACCAGTGTGGCTTTTTCATAGGCCTTCTGGCCTGAGGGATGCAGGTGAGGCAATACTCTAGAAACAGCTGGGAGATGACATTCACTGGTCATTTTCCCCCGGAAGTTTACCTCATGGTGAGGTTTTCTTAGAGCATCATCACTGGGGAAATTCCCTGAAGTCAAGGTCTGGGTTTAATTATCTTGAATTTCCTCAGCACCTGATTAGAGTGTTCTGGACACAATAGGCACTTAGTAAACAGGAGTGAAGAAGACTGGTTTTCTGGATTGGCTAAGAAGCTAAAAATAAAATAATGTCCTTGTCCCACCTCTTCATCTATGTAAGTCATATCCCCCTTTACACAGTTTCTATCTCAGATCTCACTTCTAACCATCCTGACCACTGTGAACCACACGTCTTCCTCTCTGAAACTCTAAGAGGACTGTGCACACAATGTTATTTTCATCATGTGATGTCACAATCACCTGTTGTCTTAGATTGCTACTTAAGTGTTCTCCAAATCTGTAAGTGCTCTGAAGTCAAGGACAGTGTTTTACAGACCCACAGTATATAGTACTATGCCCAAAAGAAGTTTTTTTAAAAGAATGAAAGAGTATAAAAAGAAAACAACACTGTTTGTCATTGTTTTGAAAAGCAAAATGAATATACTTATACAATTTATTCATATAAGAAAGAGCTGGTAAGAGAGAAACAAAGCCAGAGATAATATGATATGGCAGGACAGACTTTTGTATCTTACAGCTGGTTAGCTGATTTCTTTCTTCAGTTTCTGGGGGTAAAAAGGATAGTCTACCAGACTACAGAATTAGAAAACCCTGCAGAAAAAAATAAGTGAAATGATAGCCCTTTTGTTAGCTGCAAGTTGATCTGCCTGCCCTTTACTCCCCCGCCCCACCCCAGGAAGAACCCTTGTGTTGGATGGTGATCTTCATGATGAGGAAATTTACAAGGCTCTTTTGTTGTGCACTTACTATGCAATGTTGGGCTCTACTGTAAGCATTTAATACTTATTTATTTACTCCTTGCAACATGCTTATGAGGAAAGTAATCTTGTTCTCCTTGTTTTAAAAAGGTGAAACTAAGACTCAGAGAGGTAAAGTAACTTGCCTGAACACAAAGCTAATGACATGAATCTGAGTCCAGGCTCTACCCCACCTCCTTGAGAAACCATTTAGAAACCTGGGGCACGCATGCATAAACGCAGATGGTTCTTGTACTTCTTCTAATGACATTGTCTTGCTGATTGTGAACTTTTTGTTTTGAGTGGGTTACGGCAACTTGGAGACTGAGCTAAATGATTTCGAATTTTGATAGGCCATATTGGAGACCTAAGTGTGTGAGAAGAGGAAAGTGCTCCCAGATAAGGAACTCTGGGAGAAAGAGAGAATGCAGATGTTAACTGAGTTTTGTGCAGTGTTGTGTGATGTACATGAGTCCCTGCTTATCTGAGGTTTCATTTTCTGTGGTTTCAGTTACACGCAGTCAAGTCTGAAAATACTATATATAGAAAATTCCAGAAATAAATCTAAATTGCACGTCCAGTTTTAAGTAGTGTGATGAAATTTCAAATCAACCCACCTGTGATGTGAATCATCCCTCTGTCCAGCTACCCTCCCCCCAGTCACTTAGTAGCCACCTTGGTTATCAGACTGATAGATCACATGGGTGAGTGCAGTACAATAAGATAATGTGAGAGAGAGGGACAGACAGCCAGACACCATATTCACATAACTTTTATTACAGTGAATAATCTCTTACTGTGCCTAATTTATAAATTAAACTTTATCATGGGTAAGTACATATAGGAAAAAACTATCCTCAGTTTCAGGCCTCCACTGGGGGTCTTGGGACTTATCCCCTGTGGATAAGGGGGGGCTGTTGTAACTTTTTTTCTCTGGCCTCTTGTGAAATCCTTAGCAAAATCTACATACGCTTTGTAATATTGACTCTGCTTTTGGAGAATGAGAAGAATGTTGGAGCCCTGCTTCAAGGTGGGCAAGTACTTGGGTGAGGATAGAGGGTGTCCACAGGATGAGATGAGTCACAGTGAAAATACAAAGAAAAAGTGAACATCAAGAGACCAAGAGCTGGAACAGATTAAAGTGGTAGGTGAAATACTCTCCCTCAGGGGTTAACAATTGTGTGACTAAGTAACAAGACTCATTAAGAATAAAGCAATACATGTTTTAAAGCTGTATCTGCATTTAGGAATCTTGAATATATTAAATAAAAATGGCTAGAATTCACCTGCTTGGCCTTTAAGACCTGAAGGATTTATAGCCCCAAGTGCTGATGTGTTGATGCAGCTTTATTTCTACTCCCCTGCACTCACCGGTAGGTGGTCTCTGGAAGGAGATCCTTCATAACGTGGGTGGTGGTATTGCCCACAGTAATGCTACTGTCTCCAAGATCAATGTTGTAAGCAAGGATTTCAGATCCATTATTGCAAGGCTCTTCCCAGTTCAGTACAAGGCACACAGAAGATGAATCAGGGTAGGCATTAAGGGGCTCCTCTTCCAGGACACAGAGAGTGGAGACAGGGTCAGGGGCAGATGCTGGTGTCTGGCAAAGGACAAGCTCACTGTACGGCCCTGCTCCTGCTTGATTGAAGGCCTGAAAAACAGAACAGCGACACAAAGGCCACATAAAATCATTAGCACATTCTAATGCCTCTGCGTTAGCTGTTGTTAAGTAATCTAGAGTAGTATACATTTTAGTTCTAGATGCATAGGTAGAAATAAGTCCTAGAAAATGTTCACTTTATTGACCACTTTCCAAAAAAAATGTCAATCACATCTTTTCTGTTAATAAAGCAAAATATAACAAGGCTATCATCACTTCTTATGAAAAATAATTTTAAAATAACACTTTATATTTGCATGGCCCACTTCAGTTTATATATCATTTTATATGATCTGCACAAAAACCTTCTGAGGTGGATATAAAATGGCAGGCATTCTTATCTGCTTTTTACAGAGGAGGGAACTCAGAGTCAGACTAAGTAACTCAGACCCCAGACATTGAGGCAAAGCTGGGACTGGAATCCAGTTCATCTGACTTTTAAGTCCAGTGCTGCCTACAGTAAAAGGGATTTTAGAAAAGATACCTGTTTTCCATGTGAGTAATGACAAATTCCTGCCTGAAGTCATTCTCAACCCTCACCTGATTTCACTGGGAGGCAAACACTTATTCACTTGGTCTCCGGGACTCGCACTCCTGTTCCTCCTCCTACTTTACCTGCTGCTGCTGCTTAATCACCTCTGTCAGTTGCTGCTACCACCCTGGTCTCAACGCTGTGGGCGTCAGGACTCAGTCTTTGGATACCTCTTCACTATCTCTGCTCAAACTCAGAGATCTCATCCTGTCTCAAGGGATAAACGCCATTTATAACCTACTCCCAAATTTAGATACGTAGCTCAGACCCCTGCCCTGAATGCCAGTCTAGCGTTATCTGTATCCAGCTGCCTACTGAGTATCTCCACTTGCAAGTCCAATAGGCATCTCAAACTCAAGTGTCCACATAGCTCCTCATCTCTATCCCAGCTCTCCTTACAAAAAACCCACTGTATCTCCTGTAGTCTTCCCTATCCTGCATGTCACTCAAGTGATACCCCCCAAGTCATTCCTGAACACCTTTCTTCCTATCTTACCCTTATCCAGGCCATCAGCACATTCTATACTGCTATAGTCCAACCATACTCTCATCTGGTTATTCTAATGACTTTCGAACTGGTGTCTGTGTTGGCCCTTGCCCCCTAGTCTATACTTATAGCAACCAGAATGATATTTTTAAAACATGAGTCAGTATTTTCAGTTCATATTCCTTTGATGGCCTCTCATCTTATTCAGAATAAACTTCAAAGTCCTTCCAAAAGCCTACAAGATCATATCTCATCTGCTTACCACCACCACCCTTCAAAAACACCCATTAGCACTCTGACTTCATTGCCTGCCACTCTCCCCTTCACTTTCTCTGCTCCAGCTACTGTTCCACAGGGACATCAAGTGTGGTCCCACCTCAGGCTCTTTGCACTTGCTGCTCCTTCTGCCCAGAAAGCTTTTCCCCAGACGTGTGCACAGTCCGCTTGCCCAATCACCTCCTTCAGGCCTCCTCTCAAGTTGTCACCATTTCAGCAAGCCCTCTCTGAACATCATATTTAAACTTGCAGTCCTTCCCCCTGCCCAGCCCCCGTGATCCTCCTCATTTCCTGTTTCCTTTCTTTGCTTTATTTTATATAATAGCATTTATCACCAACACACTACATAGTTTATTTACTCCCCTGATTAGAGTGCAAGTTACATAAGGGCAAGGCTGCCTGCCTGTCTGATTTCACTGCTGCATCCCTGACAACTGGAACAGTACCTGACAGAGTATGCGCTCAATAAATGTTATCAAAAAATTTTTTTTTCTTATGAAGATAAAAACATTTGGCAGCCTTCTTATAAAACTAAATGTACTCTAAAACCCACTTTTCTTTTACTTCATAAGAAAAGCTTTTGAAATCAAATTATAAAACTAAAGGAAAGTAGTTTGGGTTCTTAGATCAAAGGTCTAAAACAAAACTTAGAACTCTTTTTTAATTTCAAAGAAGCAGACTAAGTATTCACTTATCATCAAATCACAATTGAAACTCTATCGTATTATTTTATCATATCTATTCCTGTTTCATGGCAGCACCTCAACTCTCTTTTTGGAAGAATTTTAACATCACAAGTTATTTTCGGAGTATATATTGAGACTTTGGTTTGGGATACAAATTTATCACAGGACCAGAAAAATAAGATACTGTGGAGCCCAATGTTCATATCCACTAAAGTTTTGTCTCACCACATAAGAGAATGACAAGAACATGGCTTTTAGAGTTGGAGCTTAATTCAAAACTTGATTCCATCATTTAAAAACTGCATGATCTTAGCTAAGTTTATCTCTCTGAGCCTGTTTTCTCAACCGTGAAATGGGGATAGTAACATAATCTATACAATTACTGTAAAGATTAACCTGGTAAAATCCTGGCAGTGTCAGGCCAACAATAGGTACTTTACTTCCTTGCCACTGAGAAAATCATGAACAAAATGGTATTTTCCCTACATTTGCAAAACTTTTTATTTTGAACTAATTTTAGACTTACAAAAAAGTTGCAAAAATAGTACAAAATTCCTATATATCTTTCACCCTGCTTTCCCTAATACTAACACTTAACATAACCACATGATAATGATCAAAATCAGGAAATTACCGTTGGTATAATACTATTAACAACATACAGGACTGATTATAATCTTACCAATTTTTCCAATAATACTTTTCTTTCTATTCCAGTATCATACTTTCTTTTACTGGCTTGGCTCTATAGAAAATGCTTTCTTAATTTATACCACTTATTATTGCTAGTTTTCAAAGGAAAGTTAATTCAAAAGCATGTTTTACTAAATAATAGTATGCCCAAAATATGAGGGTCTTCAAAAAGTTCATGGAAAGATTTGTATATCTTTTAATTCTATTTTCCACTAACTTTTTGAAGTACCAATATGCCTCATGAATAGAATTATACTAGTACTTAATTAAAATATTGCTAAAGAAGAACATAAAAATTCAAAATTTCCTGAGCATAACAAGAAATATTTTACCCAATTTTTATGAAACACAGTATAGGTATTATAATTTATTCAAAAGAATATTTGGGTTTAACTTGGCTGTACAGTAATGTCAAATGAAAATAATCCATATTTGGTTCATAAATACCAAGAAATCAGTACAAGCTGAGGAGACCCTTTTCCAGGCAATACTTTTTTAGCATAGCAACTGGTCTTAAACGAAATATCCCCTTCACAAGGTCCGATAAAGACAAATAAGTACAGACATTTGGAAATATTTTCCACTCCTGTTAGTACAGGGAGGTAAGATTATTGTGCAGGTTCTATTTTTTTAATGTAATCTTTTAAAATGTAGTTTTGGTGCAAATAGAATTGCCATATGGTCCAGCAATATGGAAATAATCATGTCAAAGGGATACCTGCACTGCCACGTTTATCACAGCTCTAGTTACAATAGCCAAAATACAGAACCAACCTAAATGTCCATCGATGAATGACTAGATAAGGAAAATGTGGTATAAATACACAATAGAATACTATTCTGCTATAAACATGGAATGAAATCCTGCCATTTGCAGCAACATGGATGAACTTAGAGAAAATTATGGTCAGTGAAATAAGCCAGGTGCAAAAAAAGAGAAATACTGCATTTCCTCACTCACAAGTGAGAGTTGAAAAAAAAACAATAAGCAAATAAGGAAAGAAAGAAAGATACAACAATCACAATAATTCCCTGAACTTTCAAAAGGAGAGAACAGAACTGAGGCCACCAGAGGTGGGAAAGTGGGAGAGGAAGGGGGGTTAGGCAGAATTGGTAATGGGCCACAAAAAGTGTAATGATAAAATTGTGAATTAATGAATTAATTAATGAATTTTGAATTAATGGTTAAATTGTGAATTAATGAATTTTGAATTAATGTTAACAATGTTTTTTTAAAAAAACCTTTTTTATATGTAGTTTTGGGAAGTCAGTGCTAAGTGACAACATTTACCCTGAAAAAAAAGGAAAAGGAAATAGGTCATTATAAAGAGACACCAAAACTCAAAAAGCATAGTAGATTGAAGCTCTTTACTGTGGTGGCGGATGACTCTTTATTTATATCCTGCCTCGACCCAAAAACAGGAGTGTGGCACATAATTTAACCTCCTCCCAATGATGCAGCACGGCTACTATAAAGATCAGATCATGTGCTGTGACACTGACTCACTGCAAAAGGGCTAATTAAGGCCCAGGTGCTTCTCTGGAGCAGGAAGGAAGGCATATAACAAAAGAGTTTAATCAGAAACATTTAAGATAAAGCAGCCTTAAGAATTTAACAGAAAAGCCTCAGGTGATGTGGAAAATTAAGTCATGAAGGGAATATTTCCTTCAGAGGCCAAAGATACTGAATGTATTTGCAAGAAGCAATTTGATCCATGACTTAAATTAGGTGAGAAACTAAATCTAGCATCTTTGCTTCTTTATCAATGAAAATCTAAACGTGTGTGGAGATAGAACTCTTCGAAATCAACATCTATATCCTATCAATCTTTGTATCTCTCCTCCTGATCATCCTTCGATCCTGGAACAAAGATGTGCTTAAGAAATATTACTGAACAAATGGACAGAAATGGACAAAGAACCCTCTTTTCTCGGGACACCAGGCTTTATGCAGGGAAAAAAATCATTTATCCAAGTGAATAAAGTAAAAGTAAACTCATGATTATTGTCACTCTGAGAGTTAGGCTATAAACCAATTGTTCTTGATGTTATTCTACTTGAATTCCCAAGTGGAAGCTTCTGATAACCAGCCTTGATAACCATCACGGGAGGAGGAATGTAGGGTCCTGTAATCTAATGCAGACTACTCCAATTACTTTAATATTTGTTTTTGGCTCTACTTAACAGCTGGTAAGATACTTTTCTGTCTGTTGCCTGTTCTAAGTGGTTTTCCTACTGAAATATGCATCTCAGAGGAAGGCACCTTCCCTAAGCGGCTGTGCCATCTTTCCCCTGAACTTGGATATTTCTTTAGCAAGCTGACAAACAGGCAAGATGTAAGGGTAGTGAATATACAAGGAACAGCTTCACAGTAAAAAAATAAGTAACCTGATTAAAAAATGGGCAAAGGAACTGAATAGATATTTCTCAAAGGAAGACATACAAACGACCAACAGACACATGAAAAAATGCTCAGTATCACTAAGCATCAGGGAAATGCAAATCAAAACCACACTGAGATATCATCTCACCCCAGTCAGACTGGCCATTATCAAAAAGAGAATCACAAATGCTTACAAGGATGTGGAGAAAGGAGAACACTCCTATATTGTTGGTGGGACTATAAATTAGTGCAGCTACTATGGAAAACAGTACGGAGATTCCTCAAACAATTACAGATAGAACTGCCATGTGAGCCAGCAATCCCACTGCTGAGTGTATACCACAAGGAAAGGAAATCATGTGGAAGGAATATGTGCACTCCCATGTTTACTGCAGCTCTATTTACAATATACAAGACTTGGAACCAACCAAAATGTCTATCGATGGATGACAGGATAAGGAAAATGTGGTATATATTCACAATGGAATACTACTCTGACATTAAAAAAAAGTAAAATCCTGCCGTTCACAGCAACATGGATGAACTTAGATAAAATCATGTTTTGTGAAATAAGCCAGGCACAGAAAGAGAAATGCTTTGTGTCCTCACTCATAAATGGGAACTGAAAAAAAAAAAAAAAGAAAGCTACAATGATCACAATATGTTGAACAGAACTGAGGTTATCAGAGGTGAGAAAGACAGAGGGGAAGTAAATTTATTTTTATTTAAAAGGACTCCTTTTTTCCCCTCTTATCATCCCACCTGATAGCTCTATTATCATGAAGACTTTGAGCAGGTTTCCCAAAGTGTCTTTCATGGAACACTAGTCCTTGTGAGTATCATCTGAATAAGGTCAACCTACCTGTAATCTACAGCAATATTGGGCAGCAGGCAACAGATCTCTTATTTCAAAGCAGGTGTCTGTCCCACGATAAATGAGTTCTAAGGATTCTTCATCTTCTCCCCATTCCAATCTGTACTCTGAGATGTCAGCACCAGAGCTTTCAGGACTCTGAAAAGCAGAAATCCAAGTAGTTAATAATTCCATTGAGAAAAAAATCCTAATATGTTTACGTTCAATTAAACACTGGGAAAAAGGGCAACAAGCCCCAGAATATTTCAAATACATACAGAAGAAAGGCATAAAAGAGACACTCAATTTCCTCTCAGTTCTGAAAAGTGGTAAGATTTCTGCGACTCTAAATGATAAGCCAGTGCACCAAGAGAGATTACTATATACAAAACAAAAAAATCACTTACAGGGGTACTTTGGCTTTATAGTTTCTTCATAGTTTGTATTGGTATTTGGGGGTAGATTAAGTAGAAGAAACAGAATCTGATGCAGAATATGTGCCTGACTTACCTCCCAACTCACTAGGACAGATCCATCAGGTGTAAAAGAAATACAAGGTGCTTTGCATTGTCCAGGAGGCCCCGCAGCAGTGGTAATTTCAGAGACATCTGAATAGGGACCATACTGAAAGAGAAGAACACACACACACACTTGTATGTATATATGTGTGCAGGTGTTTGTGCATGTGTGTGCACATAAAAGCTTATAACCAAATAAGGGCTAGACTAACATCATCATCAATACAATCAGCTAAAAAATTACTACCTTGTGGTTTTCACTTTCCATTGAATGTTTATGAGGTTTTCTCCTACATACATTCCCTGAGTGGTAAATATTTATTACACATATATTTATTCAAAAGGATTAGAAAGTTGCTTTATGAAACATTTTCCCTTTACTGTGACATCAGAAACAAAAACATGCTGATTCTTGACAAAACACGGCATTCTGCTTTAATATTTCTCAGAGAACATCAAAGAAGTGAAGCTAGATGTATAGTGCGGTTTAATTTTTAATGCACAAAAATCTACCTGGAATTGCTGGTTATCAAATTCTAGCTATTTCTTCTAGTTATCGGTATTTTCCATTTTGACAACTAATGCTCCTGTAAAGCTTTCTCGGCGTGTCCCCGACCATCTCAACCGTCGAAGGTTATACTGCACTCCTCTTTTCTTTATGTTATCATCAGTACACAGCCACGCATCACTAGAGACTTCACACATTTTGAGAGAACCATAATCACCAAACCACCCATTTTAATAGTGGAATACTTGATATTTCAAAGAGTTGGGGCAAAGAGTAAAATAATTTCCAGGCTAATGAAATATGTGACTGTGCTCTTCAAAATGAGAAAAGGTTAAAAAAACAAAAACAAAAACAATTCTCACAGTTTCCAATATAACTTGAAAAGATACTAGGAAGTGGAGGTGAAGCTCTGTGAAGTGGACCTCAGAAGATGACTACAGTGATATATGTGGTTAATTTCCAGTACAACAGGAATAAACCAAAGCTCAAGATAGTTTCTCTATATGATAATTCAGTGAAAGGGATGAGAAAGTAAAACTCAAATCAACGCAGTTGCACATCTATCTTTATGGCAGACATCCCCTGAAAAGTTGATGGGGAAAAGGGAAGACACAAAAGTGAAATAAAGTCTCCATCTATCTTCTTTCTTACATAACTATAAGTTCAGGTGCATAGGCTTTCTTATTTTCTCACCAATATGGCTTTAACATTTAGACTTTTTGTTTCCATTTAAATATCTGTGCTGTGTCTGAAATTCTTTCCTATTACGGTTTTAAGAAATCCAGCTCCTGTTCAAGGTTTGAGAGCCTACTCCATACTAATGGTTTTCATAGCCAGCTGTGGCTAACTTGAAACTGAGTAAAGATAAGCACACTTCACTTCTGAAAGGCTTGAGCAGGACTACTGAGCACTAGAAAAGTCATATGAAGTCACTGGTAACTTAGTGTCACTGTCAGTTGCGTTTCTTATTTTTAAAAATTTCATTCATCCATTAGTTAAATCTATTTATTTGCATAGAGCTCATCTATACAATCCACTGGCACTTCAGGGAGGGAGCGGGAGAGAGGGCTTTGGCATCAAATTGCTTTACCCACACCCTTATGTTTATACCCATCTCTGACACACCAAAAAGCCACCTACTTCTCATTATGAATCTCCCCCCAAATCCATGTCACTCTGCAATTTTAAAGAAAAAAAGAACGAGTACTTTGTGAATATAATATTGACATATATACCCTCAATCTCTGATAGTCCAACTTAACAACTCCAGATGGAGCAGTAGAAGGAAGGGCCAGAGAGTTCTACAGTTTTTACTTCAAACAAAAGAAAACAAATATGCTGGCATCCCCAGCCCTACCCCACTTTGGTTTTAAAAACTAACTTAAGATATTGCCGGTTCATTTAGACAATACTGTATAAAACTTTTATTAGGACTAATATGTAGTCCTAATTTCTCAAAACTGATAAATAAAGCCCATGAGAGAATAGAATTATTCCAAAAACTACCAAAAGAATCTACAGGGTGATGTTCTTGAGCACTATCCTAATAGAACAATATGAGGACTAATGAAACAGAAAATTTCTAGTGCTCGGTCTATATGAAGTCACGAAAGTAACAATTCAGAAATAAGATTTTATACACAGATCCTTCACGGTTGTCAAGGTTGGACAGATACTGCTGACAAATTTCAGTAGGGTAGAAACGGAAGTGCTAGAATCTTGTATTCTGATTATAGTGTATAACCTTATACTCACCCCTCCATCATTCAGAGCCCTCACCCTGAAACGATACATGGTTCCGGGAAGCAGGTTGCCCACTGTGCACTCCAGCTCTGGCCCATGGTACACCTCCGAAGCTACATCCTCAGGCTCTGTCATCTCCACACTGTACTCTGAGACCTCACAGCCACTTTCAGATGCAGGAACATCTGGGAATAGAGACGTTTCTTTCGTCTTAGAAAATTTTTGTGCTTCCAGTTAAACAAATCACACCTGATTTTCCACAGGTTTTGCAAAATACCATGCAGGTAACCTGTCCTCTCTTACAAAAGAACCCCCCCACCCGCCACCTGCCAAAAACAAGATATACAAAAGAAAAAGTTCCTGAGTGATGTTATCCATACTACACAAAGCAAGTACATTTAAGTATATTTAATTACATTAATAAAATAATCCCAAAAGAATAAAAGCGTTAGGCAAATTTCTTCACATTCTAATGCCAGGTAAAGGGGAGAAACGGAGGGAAGAAAAATCTTCTCTTTAACTTGAAACCAAAGGTCGTGCTAAGTAAAGACTCAGGATCTAAAACTGGCTTGAAACAAATACCCAAAACAAATACAATATTTTATTATATTTTAGACATAAGAGGTGGGAATAAATGGTCTGCTAAAGTTCTGCATGTTTATACTTGCAATTTCACATGCTGCAAATTGCTGGCACAATAGGAAACGCTTATACAGCTTAAGCCAATGCTATAAAAACACCAGGACACACAGCAAAGCAGCAAGGGTGCTTACATACAAAGAGTAGGAGGAATTCGATGCTACCCTGAGAAACTTAGAGATTAAACTTTTTGGTTTAATCTCTAAATTGAGCACAGCTTTTCTTTTACAAATAAAGTGGAAAAATTCCTGAAAAAAATGGGCTGTTCTAAAACATTCTCTAGAAGAGTGCCCCCCAAAGGGTAGAGTACAAAGAAAGGCAAGTGCGGAACCACCACCAGGAATAGGAGAGACAGTGCAGGGAGGGACCACAAATGCAAGCCAGCGCACGGGAGAAAGAGTACAGACATTCTCAATAGACAAAAAAAAAAAAAAAGACTTCAGAAGGAAGCCTTGAAACTTAATTACAAAGCATTAAGTCTTAATCTCCAGTTGTCCAAATGGTCAATGTCAATGTGAAAATTTGTTCACTCACCCCACTCTAAGTGGACTTCTTTGTGCTTTGGTCTACCCAAAACCCTCGGTGGTCGACACTGACCTGGTGCAATGCTTAGTGTGCGAACAGGGAGACTTTCAGAACACTGCAGGAGAAACACCAGAGAATCATCTCTTAGTTACTGTGAAGTTATCATACCTCTACCTACCAGGCAAATTCTATCCCAGAACTGTAAATGCTACCAAAAGGGGGTTAGATATTGAATGTGTATACCTTATTGCACACTTTTTACAAAATAAGATCTTCACATGAATGTGCGTAAATGTGTGTGTGTGTGTGTGTGTGTGCTTTAAGTGTGGACATACGATGCACAGGGCACTGGTAAAAACAAAAATGATTATTTCTTAAGTTGGATTAGCAGATATGAATGTTGTGTATTCTAAGCACATCATTATTTTCCTTTAAATCAAAATTAGAAAGACCCTTCATGAAGACAGAAGAGAACACAAAACAACAGCTGGATGAAATTTTTAAATGGTGCCATAACAGCCAACCATTCACATACAGAGCAGAAAAGCAAATAAAGTCAATATTAATCAACTGAGTCTGAAATTAACCAGCAGGTTCGGTTAATGCTAAAGTAAGTAGGCCTTCCTTTGCAGGATTTGGTTGTGTAAGAGGCTGGTGGAAGCTGACCCCTTCTTAAGAAAGGAAAAAACAAGGCAGAGCAATATAGCTTAGCCAAACTCAGTCTTCTTGCTGAGGAGTGGTACAGAGGAATCAGACTCCACACACAGGCAGCACAGCCTCTGTGACGCCTTGAGCAACCCCTCAGACAAAGGAGGCATCCCCTGATAATCTGGGGCTTTGATTTGGATATAATCCACCCCGGGAGCCATGCCAGAGAGCTCGGCAGTACATATGAATGGTCTAGCTGGACCTTCTCACAGGGAGTCTGTCTAAATGGGCAATACAGACATTGAAGTACTGCTGCCCTTGGGGTGGAGCAGGGGTAGGGAATAAACAGAAGACGATGTTGGAGGTGGGTTGACTGCAAAAATTAGGCATTCAAATGGCAGGCATCCTTTTGAAAAGTCAACTCAGCACAGGGCTACAAGTCACCATCTCTTTCTCTTTCTCTCTAAATATTAGTGGTTTCAAATCATAATGTTAAATATATCTACAGTCAAAACATCTTTTACTATCTTGTCTCTCACCCACTTTTCTGAATGTAAGTTAAACCCATTTAAACAATAATTATCTCATTTCTAGAACACTTCATGCCTATTTATTAGATTATTCTGAGCCTATGAGAACACCATGTGGTTAAAACTAAGCCTCCTGATGTGTTAACTGGCTGGTCTAAGGTCATATAAATGATAGACAATAAGAGAATGGCTGCCACCTACAGATGCGTACATTGGGCACTGCATCATTGAAGGAGGTGCCCTTCAGCTCAGTCATCCAACATTTATATGGTTTTACAGAAACTTTCCAGCAGATGGCAGTAAAGTACCTTGGAGAAGGTACATCTCAAATTCTTACAAAATTGATGTGATAACAGCAGAGCTGTGCAAGAGGTCTTATCTCTTTGACTCTAAATTCCATACTTTTCTATCACTGCAATAACTGAGGTTTCCCTTGTTTAGCTAATTCAAATTCCAGACAATTTTCAACTGTCACATGTGATTATGCCAAAGTCTTCTGAGAAATAACTAAGTGACAAATGTACCTGAAAATACCACAATTCAATTGAGAATCATTTGGGCCAATCTTATATGTCCTCTGAAGCATAATTCTAAAAGCTCTATTTTTCATTTTCTCATGTGATATTATGGCAGGCTGCATTACCAAGATACATTTTTAAACTGTAATTTTATTCTGATGTTATAGATAGTTTAGATGTTCGCTTCTATCCAGAAACAAAACCAACCTGACTGTGTCCACCAGTACTGATGCAGCATGCTCGAAGTTTATACAAAGTGCCTGGTTTCAAGTGGGTGAAAGTGTATTCTGTAGCCGATCCACTGTATGCCACTTCCCACTGATTTGCTGTAAAATAAAACTCTTGTGTGAATTTATGCCTTTTGCAAAACGTTAACAGTATCAACCATTACTGATAAGAAAAAGTTATAAGCGGTTTCCATGAAAATCAACATCTCCTATTCTTTTTTTTTTTTTTTTTAACAGCCAAAGGGCTCCCTTTCCATTTCCTTTACAAAGCTAAACACTAAAATAACATGGAGTAATTTTTAATACTTAGTACTGCTGGCTAGACTACTTAATATCCCCATTACTACATTTGCTGACTATGAGGTTTAGATGCGGGAAGCCATATGAAATTTGTAGTTGGCACGGAAGGAGTGGTAAAAGGAGACGAAGGTCAGTGTTGAGCAAGCTATGAAATGGTCCTGGTGTGAGAAGGCCGGGGTCAGCTGGGTCCATGGCTGCTTCCTCAGCCATGAGGCTGCTGGCAAGTCCAGGGCGCTGCTGGAATTTCTCCCTGCTCTTATCTGCACGGAGGTCACAGAGAGTGAAATCCTCCCCTTGTAGTGTTTTCCTTTGGGAAAAGGCCTGCTGTCTTCATGGAGCCCCACTTAAGAGACAAAAATGCCTGGGAGGGTGACAGAAATGAGACACTGGTGTGACCCAGGTGATCTGACCACTTCAGGAGTGAAGAAAGAAAGCAGGGTCGCCGGAGGAGTCTGGGTGCCTGGTGAGGCTGATGCCACCACGGCAAGCAGCATCTGGGGCTGCTCCAGCCCGCTGCCTGCTTCACAAATCGGGGCTAGCAGGATGTTTCTCCTTCCTCTGTTTTGCTCCTCCTAATGCTATATTTCCAGATGACCACCTTACCAAAAGCCTTTCATTCCATGAACTTGTTTTAGGGAAAATGTTTTACTCTATTCCATGACATTTTCATTAGAGCAGCTTCCACAAATTTCCTCAGCTGCTTACTAGGTTAAATTTACAAAAAAGTCACATGCACTAAGGCCATATAAAAAAGGAATATTAAAGACAATAATCCTGATATCAGAGTCAGAAAACATGTACTGAAAAGGAGACTGGGAGCACGGACAATTGAAAAGAGTCAATTAATGACTCATCCAGGCACTGGCAAAGTTGTTAACTTTAAGTGCAGAATGGCACCTACTTTTGATTTGTCATCAGTAGCTTAGAGAGCCATGAGAATTCAAAACACACTTAAATTTTCACAATGAGCCTCAGAGATTTATATGACTTCTCTCCTAAGTAGGTTTTCTAATGTAAAAAACTATATCAAATTTTTAGCATAGAATTTGATTTTTATGTCAAAAACAGCTGTGCCCATCTCAAAGAATTTTCATGTTTTCAGCTTAAAATAGGACCTTATACACTTAAAAACCAAAACACTCCAGGTGGCTGTCATGGCAGAGAATAAAAGGGAAGCCTCACATCAGCACCCTTCATTTGTAAAAGTTACTATTAACTCTGTTTCCTTTTTTTATTTTTTATTTTGCCATATGCCAGTATCAAAAAAATTAATGGTTACAGGGATTATTACAATGGTGAGATTATGTGTCATTTTATTTAATGACTATACTTTTTTCTATTAAAGCCTAATGAATTTTATTAGAAAGAAAACCTAAGCACTTTTTAAAAGGTACTGTACTATCTAAGGAATTTGTTTGCAAACACTTTTATCCACACAGTGACTGCTAATGAATAAGTAACCTAACAAAAAAAACTCAACCCTTGGCCTTGGTATTAGAGCACCACATTCTAACCAACATTTTCTAAACTTGTTATAAAAGTGTGAAACTTGTCATTAGTTTACAATACTATGTATTGTTTGTCATCATACATGGGAATCTGTAGATCACTGAACTCCTTTACTGTCTCCAACTTATCCTTCCCACTGACTGCTTTTGACAATTTATTTGCTTGTAAGAATTTCCAGAAAAAGTATGGCAAGTTAGGGGATAAAAACCTTAAATTTATTTACTCATTCTATTAATTAGAAACTTTGGTTTAAAAAAATAACACAGAAATATAAAAAAGCTGACAAAAATGTATGTTTCAAGTAGACTCTGATGTACGGTGCTGTGTTTGAAAGAGAAAAACTGTCAATATGTGATTAAAGTTTGTTTATTGTAGAGAACAACTTTTGTTTTTTGGTGGCTGGCAGGTAAGGAGATCTGAACCCTTGACCTCAGTGTTATAATACCACCCTCTAACCAACTGAGTAAAGTGGACAGCCCTGAAAGTTTGTTTACTATAATAGCTCTATCATTAGAATTAATGATTACCATAAAGATGTTTACCATATTAGAAAACAGGGCTTGTACTGGATTTTAATAAAACAATTTCCAAAACCTATACCTTCAGAATTTCCATCAGTGATCTCCAGCAAGTACTTGAGGATTTCTGAACCACCATTGTCCTTTGGAGGATCTGGAAAGTAAACATATCTTATTAGCAGTGGAAGGATATTTATTTTTATTGGTAAATATCATTAGAACTCATAAAATCATATAACATTATATTGTCTTAATCCTGGACTTAACCAAAAGGTACACTAATTAATTTATTTCGCCTAACTCCTTTCTTGAAAAAACAAAAGAAACAAACTAAGAAACCCTGAATGCTATCAGATTATTCAAAGTTCTTAGAGCTAGAAATGTCAAAACGTTGGCATTTATTTAGTGAAACACGAACAAAACTCAACATGAATTAATTTTTCTGAGAGTTATGTTACTGAATTTATTTTGAGAATTCTCAAGGCAGCTCTTTAATATTTTGTGATTTTTTTGCAAGATGAAATACTCATATATTTCTTTTTGTTTTTATTATTTTAATCTCTTTTATTTCATGTATTTTATCAGTGATCAGATTCTTTGGAGAGATGGAGAGGGAAGGAAAGAGAAGTACAAAATTTATTGACAAAATAAGTGAAACATCAAAAGGGAATAAATTCATTCCATCAGTTTCTTGCTAAGCAAACTTTATATGCCAGGTAAGCCTGATGTAAAACCAGAGGTGTGGATCAGTAAGAACATGTAGGGCTGGCCGGTTAACTCGGTTGGTGAAAGCACGGCATTATAACACCAGAGTCATGGGTTCTGATTCCTGAACCAGCTGCCAAAAAAATTTTAAAAAGGACATGTGTACCAATTGGGCACATGAGCCCTTGGCAGCTGGTATGTAGTGTACTGGTGACTCCATGCCTGTAGGGGTTTTATTTTCTGAGCAGAAAAACATCCTGCAGTATAATTTTGCAAAACTATGAAGAATCTGCCTCTACTATCAGTCGGTCACCTCTGTATTCTTAGATATAGTGGAGATTTTTCTAAGAAATCTTAAGTTTATTCATAGATTTAGGAAATGTACTTTCCCTAGAGTTAACAGAACTTCCTAGGATTTTCTAGAGAAAAAATGCTCTATGGTCTGGCAAAAAGCACACCTAGATTTTTAGTTTCTCTTAATCATACCTGTCTTCCAGGAGAATAGATATTCTAATAATTCTGCCTCAAAATTATTTGGTAATTCAAAATAGTTATGTGTTTCAGTGGTTGGTCTCCAGTAATGGTCTAATAATGTTTTAAATTCCCCTTACATTACTTGGGTGCCAGGTAAAATCTTATTTTAGATTTCTACATTTTACTAGGAAGTTAATATTATTATATGACACTAGAGAAAATTATACACATAACAGTTTTATATATAATTGCAAATGTTTTCCAACATTTTAAGTGTATTCATTTCACTGATATAATCCATGCAGCAGAGGTGAGCCACAGTAGCCTTCCACCAGATAACCCCAATCCCATACGAACTTTAATATGAAAAATTCCTGAAGTTCAAGACTCTGATTACATACAAATAACAACGCAAACAAAAATTTTCCTATTTCATTGTAACAAATATTCTGTATGACAAAATCCACTTAGATGACATACCTAAATTTTGAAATTTAGTTTTAATATTCAAGCTTTATAAATCAAATATTTTGAAATATTGCTAATTTTTTTTAAAACAAGCTATTGAAGAATGAACTATATATTCAGAGATTACTACATTGAAATCAATAATGCATCAAAAATATAGGAGGAAAAATATTAATAATATAGGAAAATCAAAGTAAATGAGATAGATACTCTTAAAATTGGCCATTTCAATTTCCATTAAAATTCAATTGTCCATTAAAATTCCATTTTAATGGAATTATCCATTCCAACTTGTGGAATTCTCAGAATGTTTCTCACACATATATTCCAAATGCATAAAACCCTGCAAATAACACTGTCCATTTATTTTTCTCGTTTGTCACTACTGAAATTAATCAATTTTTAAAAATCTGTCAAAAGCAATAGTAGTAGCAGGGATGGCAACAAAACATACCCCATTTGACACTAAAGCCATGAGATGTAACTGGTCCTTTAATGATGGGTCTGGTAGGAGGCCCAGGCCTGTCGGGACTTGTCGTACAAACCAAAACTTCACTGGGACAGCTTTTCCCTTCCATATTAGAAGCTGTCAGCTACAACACAACCAGGAAAACATTAACATACCTTAGTTATCAGGTATTATTAAGACAATGACAACTTTTTTTTTTTTTTTTTTGCTTATTTTTGTGGGAATTCGCTAGTTCAATGTGATGATTTTTAACATGGCAAGATCAAGCCATCCCCAAACTCAGACAGACACACTCATTTTCTCTCTCTAAACTCAAGTACTGATTTAACAGTATCTATTTTATGCATCACTTATTTTCTTTATAGCTGGCTATTAACAATTAAAAATAAAACCACAAGGTAGGTTTTAGTTGAAGACACTTTTACCTTCTTAAAAAGACACATAAAAAGACCAGTATGTCACCACCTAGTTCCTATTGTTTTGTGCGAGGGAAATATAGGGGAGAAAAAGCAGATAAAAATAACCTCCCTTACTTACGAGTAGGACAATGCCACCTTGTGGAGAAATGCTAGCAGTATAGCCAGCATCAAAAACAAGGGTTTTTTTTAACTTATCAAAAACTATCGTTTTCCTCAAGTAGTCACACAGTTCACTTGATAATCTGACAACTATTTATTAAGTGACTACTACGTGCCACCTAACACCATTTGGCGCCCAAATTAGAAAATAGAGGGTGGAATCAGAAAACAACCTTATATCTCCAAAATAGACACTTGTCATATTAGGAAATATGCTAATGTGCAGAGGATCAATAAACAGTGCTGCAGGACAGAATGCAGCATACTGTTTTGTCTTGTTTTCTCTTAATGGTCACAAAGCTGTAGTCACTTTTTTGGCTGCAACACAAAGTCGTCAGGTAATGCTTAATGGTGGATGCTAATGACCAAAGATAGCCTAAGTGGGGAGGGGGTGAGTAACAGAAGAGAAAAATAAAAACAGGTGAGGAAAAAGAAATGGGCAGAAGAGCAAAGGAAAGTGGAGAGCAAAGA
Organism: Cynocephalus volans; assembly: GCF_027409185.1. Classification (NCBI taxonomy): domain Eukaryota; kingdom Metazoa; phylum Chordata; class Mammalia; order Dermoptera; family Cynocephalidae; genus Cynocephalus; species Cynocephalus volans. The sequence continues at coordinate 97,070,474 of NC_084460.1, read as the reverse complement.
GGAATCTGATTAAAAGGAGAAAGAGGGAAGAGAAAGGTGAGAAGTGCAGGTGAGCACCAGGTGCACTCGGCATGTGGTTTGGGTCTCACCAGGCTAGGGACCCTGCCATGCTATAATGCAATTTATTACAGCACATTATGACAGTTTTCTTTCTCAAAGTGGATGTTAAAATTAGACTATGGTTTGTTTTATAAATGTTACTTTAAAAACAAAGTGTTGTGAACTTTAGACATTTTTTAACCTATGGAGTCAATATGAAACAGTGAATGGTGAAACATAAAACAGTTCAGTTTTGAAGTAGTGCAGGTACCAAAATGACTAACTCACCCTGAATTTATATTGTGTGCTTCTTTTGAGATTTTTCACAGTACAGGTTAAATCCTCTCCAGTGTATTTTGGGTGGAAAAGGTTATCCTGAAAAGGCAAAGCCAGAAAGGAACGTCAGTATCATAAAATCTGGGCATTAAATACCTTTGTACATAGGATTTTTACATCACCTCTTCTTACCAACCCCAGTGGGCCATGGGCTGGCAGCTATTTCAAAAGAGAGTATCAGCAGCCCATGGTGCTATGGATAGTACTCAAGCCTTAAACAAAAATTTAACTCTATCATGTTATATTTTCTCCTGGGATTGGTCAACTTTATTCTAACAAAGCAGGAAGTACTTTTTCAAAACTTATTTAACAATGCTATCATGAAAAAGTCTCTGGTATTAAAGTCTTCACTGTCAAGCTGCAATGTGCTATGCAATAGACTGCACTGAGGTTCCTAACCACACAGTGTCCTCTTCTGGCTAAGAAAGGACAGCTTAGATGGGGAAGGGCATAATGCTTTAAGAGGGTAAACATCCCACTAGAAATTAATTGGGTGCAATTCATTCAATAGTATTCCCTATCATTCATTCATTTATTCATCAAATACTACTGAGCACCTTCTATGTGTCAGGCTCTCCTCCAGGCTCTAGGAATTCACAGAACTGCCCAAGAACACAAAAGCCTTGCCCACAAGAAGCTTACGTGCCAATTGGAGAAGGCAATTGGAAAAAAATAAAAAACCTACATATAAATATACAGCACGTCATGTGGTGTTAGGTGCTATGATAAAAACTAAAGCTGAGTAAGAGGACACAGTGGTGGAGCTAGTGAGGTGCTGCTTTCCACAGCTGCTTGAGTTGAATATAGTAGCCACATGTGGTAATTTGAATTCAAATTACAATTTAAAATCCAGTTCTATAGGCCCACAAGCTGTAGGTCAAGTGCTCAACAGCCACACGTGTCTAGCTGCTACCTGACAGGACAGCACAAACTACACAACATTTCCATCATTGCAGAAAGCTCCATTGGACAGTGCTTTCTACAGGGTGGTCAGGGAGGGGCTGTCCAAAGAGGTGACATTTGAGAAGAGACCTGAAGGAAATGAGGCAAGTGAGTCAGAGATATCTGGAAGGACATCAGAGGGCACAGGAACTGCAAAAGTTCGGGGCCAGGGCGCACCTGATGTGTTCAAGGAATCGGCATGAGGCTAAGACTACAGTGGAAGGAACAAGGGTAGGACTGGAAAACCCGATCACGTAGGGACTTGAATGCACTGTGAGAACTCTGGCTTTTACAGGGGAAGAGAGAGGAAGACACTGAGATGGGAAGAGTTATGAGCAGACACAATCTATTTGCATTTCACATGATCACTCAGGCTTCATGTGGAGAACAGACCTTAGTGACATAAGGATGAAGTCAGGGATAATATGACAAGGCCATTGTAATAATCCAGGGTGAGATGAAGGTGGCTTGTAAAAGGGTAGTATCTGTAGAGATGGTAAAAAAAAAAAAATGGTGAGGTTCCTGGATAATTTCTAAAGTAAGTTTTAAAAGGATTTGCTGACTGATTCCATAAGTGGCCAAGGGTGACTCCAAGGGTTTCTGGCTTCCCCAGCTGAAAGGATGGGGATTCCATTTACAGAGATGGGGAAGAGCAGATTACTGTTGGTAGTGATGGTGGTGACAGCAGTAGAAATTAAGAGTTTGGTTTTGAATTTATGTAATTCATAACTATAATTCACTAATTTCATAGTGCCCTGTAGCTGTAACAATGCTGAATTATACAGAATACACACAAGGGTATAAAATCTGCAAAACTCACATTTTCGTCCTCCTGAATTTCCAGGGTGTAGGTAATCACCTCCTCAGGTGAACAGCCTTCAGGCTTATTCCACTGCAACGTGACCCATGTGACACCAGCTCGAACAAGTCTTGGTGCAGATGGCATCTGAGGGATGTTTCCTAATGTGTAGCATACCACCTCTTGGCTATAACCACTGTAGAAACATAAGCACAGTGTGACACATATTTACGAGCATGTGAGCTTGGCAATTTAAAAGAGGAAGGATAGACCTGCACACTTCCTAACTTGCCTGGCGGGCTCAGTAAGCCAGGCAGGCAAGGATCCTTTGTGTGATACACCTGCCACAACTTTCAACTTGCCCTATTTCCCCCTACAGTCTGCTACTAGAAAAGCACACCGTTATAGGACAATGTATTTAAGAATTTATTTTCCCCCCAAAAGCAATGAAAGATTAGCATAGTGCCATGTTTATCAAGCTATGAGCCACAGCTACCAAGCAGTCTTCAAATCAATGTGAGCACATATAATTATTGATGAAATAAATGTTTTACAAGTATATACAGTGCTGTTTTCCAAAGTCTGTGGATGCTTCCCATTCATTCAAAATTTTTTGAACTACAGAAGCCTTTATCATTATGACTTTATCAACCAGTAAACTCAAACTACAGTGGCTGTTGGGAAAGGCAAGTCTGCAGAACTTTGTGATGTTAAAAAGAAGTTCTTCAGGCTGGAAAGAAGGTTGGGGATCAGCGATGTGCTGAACCTTAACGAAGACTTTCAACAGCAGTGATGAAAGAAAAGATTTTTCCCTTAAAGAAGAGTTACCCAGAAAGTGCAATTGAAACATGGTCTTTTCAAACCCTCTTTAACCAATTGATGCCTTGGGTGCACCTATTCTCCCCTTTCTCTGGCAGCCCAGGGGCAGGCAGCAGTGGCCAAGACAGTTGAGGTTTTCTTCAGTCTTCATAGTATCTGCCCTGGGCTTGACAACAATGGCCAATCGATCCAGCACCCCTTTCTTTGTATCAGGAAGCACACACATAACTAAAAAAAGGCAACTGAATGATGAGCTTGGTAAAGTGATGAAAGAAAAAGCCACATGGTCTGAAAAAATAAAGCCCCGAGAGGAATTCCTTTCAAAATCTGGACTGCTACCCTTCAGAGGTAGCGGTTCTCAGAGGCCCCTAGTAGGGCCTTCGCAACACAGATTGCAAGACTGCACTGAGGCCACAGTGACATTTATCCTCTTAGAAGAACAGGCCTTCTCCCCTCTGAGTAGGATTCCCTCTTGGAAAATCTCAAGTGGGTTCAGTGTGGAGGCAGTGGGCTTCCTCATGCCTTCCAGCAGTGTGACAGAAGGCTCAGAGTCACCACCCAAAAGGTGAAGGGCAGAGGACAGGGAAACACCATACCTGGTGCCAATGTCATTCCGAGCGGCCAGCCTGAACGTGTACCCCATTGCTGGACAAAGCTTTGTCAACTTGCAGTGCTTCTGGCTCCCGAAGAAGCACTGTCTGAAGCCACTGTTTCTTTTTCCCTGAAAGAAAACAATGAGACGATTCGGGAACTTTTTTAAAACAAATAACCATAAGAAAATGAAGGAGCATTCTGAATAACTGTTTAATTTCCTGCTTTGGATGAACAAAACCAACAGAAGGAAAGCTTAGAGGGCAGTGTCTGTGTTGCCCATAAAGTACTCTACAACCAATTCTCATAATTAGCATAAGGCACCACAGAAAATTCTGTAATTGAGAAAGGTAATTCACTGTGCTTGCAGTATTTCTAAAATGGTTTTTGGTTAACAACATTAAAAAGGCCATTTCAGTAACAAGGCAATGCTCCACAATTTCTAAGACCCTCTTCCTCATTTGGGTTGGTCAAAACTGCCCAATCTGATCAACAAGAGTCTGTCTGCAGCTGCAGGGTAGTCACTAGCTCAGAAACTGCACAGCTTTTTCCAGTAGTTTCCGAGCACCTAAGGACTAGTCTATGCAGCTGAGTGTGCCGAGTAAAGCCCCCTGCAGCAGTATCTCCTCTCTCCCACCCCCAATCCTCTCACATGTACATTCCAGGGATGGTGAGTTGTTTGTTCACTGATCCCTAAACATCGGTCACATGCCTTTGAATCATCTTGTCCACATCTGCTTTCCTCCTAACAGTGCTTTGGACAATCTGGGAGCCCAGTCGATGCTTGCAGAGTAGAACCGAATGTCTGATAAGCACTTAGCACTTGGAACATCAGTTGAATTCATCTATGTGTATTACAGCCACTCTAAGTTTCTCATGAGGCTAAAAATATATTTTTAATGTCTTCCTAGCCTTATATGATGCTTCAAATTCCTTGAAGTAAAAATAAAACACCCCAGTGGGGCCTCTTAATTGTCCCATGAGTAAGGGAAAAAAACTAACTACATGATGCCATGGCTCAGGGGCATGGGGTACTCATATCAGCAGTTTCGTGGAACAAATATTTCCTACCCATAACCCATACTATCTTATCTATATTCATGCAAAAGAACAGCACATGATAACATTGAATGGATCTTACCATTCTAATCAGATGGTTAGGCCCAGCGCCTTCAGAAATATGTTGGAAGTTCTCTATTTTATAAAGAACGAAGCAAACACATTTTTCCCCTAATCAAATTTAAGCATTTCCTTCCTCTAACCAAGCCTCCAAAATGCTTAGCACTAAAACACATTCCAGGTGAAGTTTAATTAAAAATAAACACACAATTAGCTTGAATGTCACTAGGGTGAGCAGATTAAAAACAATCATGCCACATTCATCTTCAAACCAACCCTTCCTCTACCCCATCTCCTCCCCAAGCAAGGTGGTGCCTTTTCCAATGGAAGGGAGTGGAGTTTCCTAATGGTCTTTAAGGTTCAAAGTTCATTTAATCAAAAGTTCAAAGTGCATTCAGATACAACTACAGTGGGGGGAAAGGAGCAGTAAACAACATTTTTCAGCTGCTACCTGAGCGAAGGCACTGTGCAGCTGGCATATCATGCCCTTCTTCTTACTTTAACCTTGAGTGTTAAGGTTGGCACAGATGATTTATTCATAGGTATAATTTGCATAATTACATCTATAATTACAGTGTTTGATTACACTCTATGTGAGCCCTGGTATGTTTTGTATCCATTTCAGGCTGATGCAAGATCTACCTTCTCTCCTTCTCTGTTTCTGAACTCAGAATAAACAGTGCAAGAAAGGCACATCCTGCTGCTGCGGAAGCTCTCATGCCTTCCAAACCTGATGCTGGATCCTCTTCAATGCCTCATTTTTCCTATTTCTTTGTTTGGTCTCCTTTGCCCATTTCTGGTGCTTAGAACTAGAGCCAGTAAATAAAAGTCAGTCTGTTCCTTACTAGGCTGACTTGCTTTAACATGGTAAAAACAAGACTGTCTGTGTGTTAAATGAGAAAAAGAGTAGAAGGCAGCCACGGTGGGAACTAAACTTTTCTTTTAAAAGGGCCAGGGCATTCAGGCTCCCTCAGGAATTGAGGGAAGAGGCATTATGTGACCTTCAAGACATTTTCCTGATTACTAACTTTAAAAAGAATTTTTTTCCACGTCTTAATATCAGGAACAATTGCTAAATAAACTCCCCTGTTTAGACAAAGCGTGCTGAATTTTCCATCTTAACACCTTCCAAAATGTATTATTATTTGCGTGGATCTTAGGAACACGTAGAAAGATCCAGAGTTGTTGGAACCTTGGAATCAAGTTTTAGAAACAATATCTATAGAGTCTGAGGGGGTAAGAGTACAAATATTTCAGAGTTGAAGTATTAGGCCTTATTGGTAAATTTTTAGAAGTCACTAAGAACAAAGCAAAAGCAAGGAAGAGTAGGTTAGAATATTTAAGTGAGGAGAGAAGCTTTTGAATAAAAAATATTCATGTATGACATGGAGTTTAATATGAAAGGGATATCTAGAAAGGAAAAAATGAATATTCACAGAAGCTGGTACAGTGCAAAAGTGATCTACGGTTAAGAGGTTAACAAGTGAAGATGGGGAAGGCCACGGCTGCAGCGACCCAGTGCCAGTGGCACGTGCATTACACTGGTCTGTCCTCTGTGCCACACTCTGGGATGGCTCTGGTGCTTAAGCATTAGAGCAAGTAAATGTTCTAAGGCACAGAAGACTTGGAGAATCTGTTCATAAACCAAAAGGGATCCCAAGTTGCAAAAAGCATCTGTAAATAAATATTACATAGCTCTTCTCGCTGACAGAAATGAATGGGGTTTAAAAAAAGTTAATTCTATAGAAGCTTGAAAGATTCATACGAGCTGATAGACGTGATAATGTGAAACTTTATCATTATTTATCAGAAATTATATATGTCCAAGCCATTATCATCAGTGAAGTTTCACAGATGGTAAATCACAACTTTCATATTTTATAGATTGTGTGGTTCCAAGTGATTTTGAGAGGTTATAATCTATGGCATGTTCTTTCTTCTAATAGAATATAATTTAGACCACACAGGATTATTGTGATATGCTAACTTTACTCAGGAAACTTGCTTTTTAATAGTTTAAAGTCAGCATTATGCAAAGTTACCTTCTGAAACATGGCCCTATAGAAATGGGTAATGTCCTGATACTTTTTAGGCCTGCTGTCATCAATAATCTAGTCAAACACAGGCAGCAGGGACAGCCATGGCCCAGGTCTAGTCCTGGTCAGCTACTGCTGCTAGACCACTGTAGTGTGTCACATGGAGGAGAACTCAAAGGGCCTAGGAGCTGGCTCCACTAGGGAAGAGCTGGGGCATGGTTTCCAGCAGCACCTGGATTCTCTGTGAAATCCATGGACAGACCATGCATGCAGCATGTGAGCAATCAGGATCAGAACCTCTCCATGATGAGCACTGGACTTCCTGCTCTCAGTGGGGAAGGAAAGAAAACTCCATCCTATTTAGAGAAATTGGTGAGAGGAGGCTCAAAGCTCATACCATTGGTCATTTGGGAGCAGACCTACTGACTGGGCTACTGACCTCATTTGACATGAACCAATATAACCCCCAGCCATGCTCTGGCCTGACTTTCTGCTGCCAGTGTCCATGAGCCAAACAAGAGCAGATTTTCAGGGTTCACTGGCTGGTTTCCACTTTATAATCTCAGGCATGCCTAAATGCTTGTTTCTACAGCTCTCTCTGAGTTCATTCAAGGGCAAGGTTAATCTTTACTAGAATGTGAAGAAATCTTGGAGTACACACCAACTGTGTGCAGATAAACCTCGAGGTGCTCAATCTGGCGTGGGCTGATGCATTACAAACCTCAGCTGTTTCCTTTTGCATGCTGAGCTTTTTCTCTTCTCACTTGACTGAATTCAGTTTTTGCTAATCTTTCATCATTCCACACCCAGACCTAGCCTGAGAGCACCAATTTATCATCCTGCAGAATTGTTTTCTAGTCAAGGCCCAGGGTGCCTGTCCTCTACTTCTGGTCAAAACTGCTCTCCAGGAAAGACTCACCTTGCCAACAAGCTGGCTCATGTTCACAGTATAAATTACATCAGTCCTTTCCTGTTCCTGAGCTCCCCGCCTTGCCGCTTTCTCCTCTTTCTTATCATTGAACACACACACACTGCCCGTTACCCGCATGTTAGACACCGCTGGATTGGCTTCTTCTCCACTCCCTCCAGTGTGTCTCAAGCAGCCCAGTCCCCTTCTCCAGAATTCACTTGGCCTAGGCTGGACATCGCACTTATCTGTACCTCAACAAGTGAGTGCCTCTTTTTATTTCTAGATTCACATCCTAAAGGGAGCCAGCAGCTGTGGGGGGAGGCCCAGCCTCATCAAACATGAAATGATGCTCACTCCATCAGATCCAGACCCTCTGCTCCATCCTCATCCTCACTCGTTTTTAGTCCAGATGATGTTCTAGTCCCTAGGAGGTTCCTGCTAAATTCTAAAGGAGGACAATAACCTCTGGCTTTTTGCCACACTGTGAAAGGGTCGATTGTGAAGAGGCAGGGGTGAGAGGAGGGAGCTCGGTGACACACGAAGTGCACACTCTTGTGTGGCTGCACAGCAGAGGACAGCTGACCGCAGGAAACAATCTCAAGATGTGGTAATGATCTCAGGGAGGAAGATCTTCCTTCTCTAAAGAAGAAAAATGCCTTACCAAACATTATATCACTCTTTAAAATAATTTTGGGGGATAAATTATAAATATAAAAGATCTAAAATATTTTAAGGAGCATATTCTCTATTTTCTCTTTTGCTCCTTTATTACATACTTGAATATTTTTCCATTTCTTTTTAATCTATAGTTAAATTAAAATCAGGTATTAAATGAAATAAAGATTATAAATATATTTATGTTCCCCTCAAAAAAAAAAGTAAAACACTTTGCTTAATTACTGAGAGTCACCTAAAAGAACAGGACACATAATCCTACTTTTCAAGTACAACAACTGAGGCAGAGACATTAACTGGCAGGATACTGCTTATCTCACAGGTTCTCTTTCCTTATCACTAAGAGAGCAGGCAGAGTGAACTGGCCCATCTGTTAAATGACAAGAGCAGTACTGGCGCATCACTGAGGCACATCCTGCTGGCTAGCTAGGTAGCACTGGGTACAAGGTCCGAGTCTTATCCTAGCACTGCATTTTTGGATACACATTTTCTTCCTTCTCCCTTTCTCTAGAACACTCAGAAGAGAAGCAGGGGTAGGAAAAGAGTTATGTTGTACTTTCAAAGTCTATGACCTTATGAGTATATCTAACAGTCTTAGGACATGGTACCTAAACATCATATGTGCTATCCAAAGATAAAGAAAAAATATTTATTAATAGTTTCTCAGACTAAAAGGAGTCAAGAGAAGCCATATATCACAAGGTGGTGATTTTAAACATGTCCAAAAATTCTTTGATTCCCCATTCATTGAGGAATAAAGTCTATGTTCCGTTCTCTTGAATGTGGGTGGACTTGTGACTCTCTTTTAACCAAAAGAATGAATGAAAATGAAGCTGGGTGACTTCCAAGACTGGGTCTGAAAAGATGACAAAGCTTCTGCCTTTTCACTGGGACATTCACTTTGCAGCTACCCTGAGGCTGCCATTCTGTGAGGGAGCACCAGGCCATATAAAAAGGCCAAGTGGATAGCTCCAGATAGGTCCCACCCAAAGCCAGCACCGACTACTAGACCTGTGAGTGAAGATTCCCCAGAAAATTTCAGCCCTCAGCCAATGAGCCCTCCCAGCTGAAGCTCCAGACATTGCAGAGCACAGAGAAGCCATTCCCAATGCTCAGTACAAATGCCTAACCCAACCATGAGCATAAGAAAGCAACTGTTTGAAGCCACGATGTTTTGAGGTAATTTGTTGTGCAATATTACACTGTTTTGATGCCCATATGTTTATAGTATGAATTTCAGCAAACTTTTATAAATTCCTCCTGCACTACCAACAGCCAGGAGGTGAGGGAGTGGAACATGCATGTTAGCACACAAAACCAATGTTTAACATATGCCTGAATAAAGGGTCCTGTTTTTACATGTACTTAGGACATGCCTTTTCTCTTCAAGCCATGCAGAACAGTAAGGGCCTCTCTGAATAGATTTGAAAAATTATTTTTGTAGAAGCTAAAAATGTAACCATACTCCTAAACAATTAAGATGAACCAGAAACATCAATCGATGGCAATGCAGTTACTTCATCTTATAGAACTTACATCTGAGACTGAATTAATATTTTTAATAATGCTATCCTAAGTTTAGAGAACCCCAGGGAGACTTTTAAATACAGACATGCAGTGGTCTTTCAGGGATGGTTTAAGTATGGAATAGCCTAAAACCACGGGAGTGATCAAACAAAATAACCTTTCAAAGGACCTCCACATGTGTGAAGGTTAATTCTAGGTGTCAACTCGGTTAGATGAAGGAATGGTGAGAAACCTGGTAAATCTATCTTTTTAGATGTTGTTGGGAAAATAGAATAGTTTGGTCAGGGCCCTCGCCTCGGGTCCAGTTGGGTGCGGTTCAGCATCCTTTGTAAGCAAATTGTGCGCGAGCGTGTGTGTAGTTAGTGCACATGTGTGCCAATGTTTCTTTTTAGTTTTGTTTCTATTCTTGTGTTCTTCAGAGAGAGAGGGAGAGGGCAGGAGAGGGAGAGGACAGGAGAGGGAGAGGGAGAGGGTGAGAGAGAAAGGGCGAGAGGGGGAGAGAGAGGTAGAGAGAGGAGTTTTAGTGAAGCAGGTGGGTGGGCATCTGCCTCAGGCATCCACCCGGCACAGCCATGCTTTCCAACCTATGGCTCCAAGGACCTTTTGGCCAGTTACCTAGCTCATAGACCTGTGTGAAGGGGTCTGGTGACCCAGCCTGCCCAATTAAGGGTTTGTGACCCAGTCTGGACAATGGGCTTGAGGGGTCTGGGGGCTCCAGACCCAGCCCTAGTGCAACCATCAGCCCAGTCGGCAGGATTACCGGCAGGTAAAAGAGCCCGACAACTAGCGTGGTTGCCTAGCTTTACAGATGTGCCCGTGAGGGTGTCTTCAGCAGAGATTAGTATGAGAGTCTGAGTGGCCGGCGTGGGAAAGACCCACCCTCAATGTGGGTGGGAACCATCCAATCCACTGGGGGTCCGGAGAGAACAAAAGACAGAGGAAAGAGATGAAGCTCTCCCTTAATCTGCTGGAGCTGGGACACACTCTTCTCTCCTGTCCGTGGACATCAGAGCTTGAGACTCTTCAGCTTTTGGGTTCCAGGACTTACACCAAGGACACCATCTGCTTCCCTGGTTTTGAGGCCCTAGGACTTGGACTGAACCACGCTACTGGCATCCAGTTTATAGACAGCCTATCATGGGACTTTTCTTCATAATAAATTCCTCTCATATAATTATAACATATCCTATTGATCCTGTCTCTCTGGAGAATCCTGACTAACACAGCATGTAACCAGGTTTCCATCTCTCTCTGGGTATGTTTATAAACACATAATGTACTAGAATTTAGTGGAGAAACTAATTTATAGATGGGTCTGCCTATTTGAAAACTGGTAGCTGTGTAGAGAAAAAGCATTTGATTCAGTTCATAACATGCAACTAACTTTTAAAGTTAAAAATGTATTTTAAAACAACATATTTGTTGTTTGTGTTAATTTACAAAGATAAGTAACTGAAAGACTGAAAACAAACAAAAAACTTTTTCAAGTCAGTTTTTCTTCTTTACTAACTTAGTATCCTCATAAAGCTGTCCTCAGTACTTGGGAAGATGAATCGTCTAAAATGGGCTGGATTCCCATTCAGGAACTTAACACATCCATGGCCAATTCTATACATAAAACTCACATATCCCAATTAACTCAGGCTACTGTTTTCCTGCCAGAGTAATTCTGTAGACTGCAGGGGCTGTGGTTGCTCAGGCTAACATTTCCAATTACCCTGGCACTAATAACACTGGAAGTGGGTATTTCCAAAACTACTGGCTCTAATAGATGAAGTTGGCTGATATTTTCAACTGTCTTCCAATTAAAAGATTGGAAATGATTCTTCCCGTTCTTCTTCATAAGTTTCATTCTCGGCACAAGAATGAGAATGACCAACACAAGGGTGCTCGAATCCAGGTGAACTGCTCCCTTTGGTCATGTGACTTGCTCTTCCTGATAGTTTGTTGATCTGTGGTCTCTTCCCACTGCCCTCCCTTCTCTTACAGGTTCTTTCATAGCCACGCCTACAATCTACCTGAGCTGCTCTTACCAGGTTTGCTAACTGCCTGCTAAATAAATTACATGGATTTAGTTATCACTTGTCATGTGCTTGTGGCCCATGGCTGCTGGATCCAGATATGAGCTGAGTGATTCTGGGCTGGGCACTCTATGTAACAGCATAGTTCAACCTGTCAGAAACGGCAATGATAAATCAAATAAAAAATAAAGTTGCACTGGCCAACTGAACTACTGCCAGGCTCTAAGATTTAGTCTGCTAGTGTGTCTATATTTAGAAGTTGTTCCAGCACTGGCCGACCCTAGGCAACATCAAAGATAAATGTTGGCTTGAGAAATAAAAGAGCATGTATATGTTCAGCATAACCATATATAAGAAAGGGTTCATAACAGAGAGGTAGAAACACTCCACATCTAGGCGGATTCAGACCATCTTTGTGCCAAACTCACTCTCCCCTCAGTGATGCCTCTTTCATTTTACTGAGCATTTGGGCACAGAGGAACTTTCAACAGTAAGAAAAGGGGTGGGATTGTGTGTGGCTGAATGTTACTAAATCAACACTGCATGCATTTTATCCCTTGGCACACTAGTTTCTCTGTTAGCGGAAGAGGAAGAGTCTTGGCTACCTGAAATAGCCAAGGATGATCACTGAGTCCTCTGATTTAAACAAACTAACATAATTTTCTTATATATCTCTCCAAATATTGGAGTTCATCTGGTGTCAAGTGCTGTGATGAGATTGATGTGTTAAGACTGTCCCAGTGACAGAGGAGGAAGAGAGCAGAGGTCATTTTAGGACAGGCTGCCTGTACAATTTACAAATGAACCCAAGGATGGATGGGCTTGGTCCATCCACCTAGCCAAGGCTCAAGGTGGGTAATCTTCCAGCTGGCAACCAGAGTGCACGACAAACACGAATTGAGAAATCAGGTGCCAGGGACTAAGATGAGATTTGTAATCTAGCCTCAGTCTGAAACTCCCAACAAAGTCTGCTACCCAAACATACAACCCCATCACATACACATGTAAAAATGGTAAAAATCAGGGAGCATCTGCTTCGGGTATGTGGATGTCTGGGGCTGAAGTCCCTAAATAAGGTGTCTCCTTTTAACTCTGCCTTGGCATCTAAGAATGCCTCTGAGTTATAATATCCTTCCTGGCCTAGTTTCCTTTAAAACTACAGTGAGGTGAAGCAATTCTCTCCGCTCTCTGAAACCACCCTAAGGCATGACAGTGAAGGTCCGTGATGTGGCAAAACACTGCCACTCTGCTAGGCAACAGATTCAACTTCAGGCACCTGTGTGAAAGATGGTTTCTGATGGACAGAGTGTCAAATTGGAGGTCCCCAGTCTCCAATCCCCACAAGCGCAGTCACTGAGAATAACCACAGAGCATGTGGGCCTGGGCAAGTAGCACCTCCCACTTCATTTCACTGGGCTGAGGAACGGAAGCCACTTTCCCGGTCTTCTTCATGGAACCAACACATTGTTCACCCTGAAGCACCGTGGCGCCTAGGAGAGACAGAGTCAACCAAATTCTCAGGGAGGCTCTCACCCATTCTGTGGGACCCAGAAAGTCAGTCTGCTTGTTGATGCTCCACTTCTCTCCATTCCTAGAATGGTTGTTATTTAACCAGAAAAGCCACGTGCAAATTCGCTTACGCCAAGAAGCACAAGAATTGAGAGATTATCAATACTAACTAATGGGTTACTAAGTGTCTCCTATGGGCCATCTCAAACCCCTAAATAAGCTAAACTGGCTCCTCCTGAACCATATGTCCAAGAAGCAACAATCTTCCGGGGCCATTACCTGCTCCAGAAACTTCTCTAGGAGGTTTCTCCGACAGGAATGCTGGGCCGAGCCTGGCCTGCTAATGGTTCCCCAGGGGCCTATGGGTTCTACTTGCTGCTGGCCTTTTCTGCTCTTTCGATTTCAAAGTATGCTTCCCTTGATTTCTGAGGTATTTATTTCATTCTTTGTCTACTGTGTTTTACAGCTGTGTTAGCTCATTAGTCATCAGGAACACCAGATGTGAACTACCCTTTTGGGCTAGCTGAGTCACATGTGAGGAAGATTCTTGGGAACTACACTAGTCACATTCCTACAAAGCTATCTTTCTATACTTCCCCTACATGTTATGTCGGACTTCCCCTACATGTTATGTCGGAAAGCTAAGCTAATAGCAAATTAATATCCATATACAGCACTGACATCAGTTTTTGTTTAGTTCAAACTAGCAACACTAACCTCAGGGCTTTAAGTTCTTGACAGAAGTATGTCATATTCCCTTCACACAATCCTTTTAATTGTTGACTTTTCCTACTCAAATTTTAACATCTGCTTAGGCGGACTTGCACCAACAACACAGAACGATCATTATTTTGAATCTGCTATTGCCCGAGTTATCTCATTCAGTCTTAACTTACCTATGAAATAACTGACATTATTTTTCAAGTGGAAAGGCTGAGGCTCAGGGGTTAAATTACTTGCTTTGGGGTACCATGACTAGTTAGACACAAAGCAGAGACTATTAATTCAGGTCTCTTTAGGTAAACATCATATCACTGATCTACATCATCAATGTGAATCCATGCCACATAGTCACAGCAAGATCTTAGGAGACCGCATTTGCCCTGAGTAACTAGCACCAGTTAGTGTTCTGTATGACACAAATTAAAATAATATTTAAAAGCAGAACTTACAAGCTAAGTTTCAATAAATACTTCCTTTACAGAACTCATTATTTTTTTCTAAAATGGAAAAGAAAGTTCCTCTTGACCATGAAGTTTACTCCTTTACTCAAGTTTTCAAGGAAAAGGACAGATCACCATCTGTTTAGGAGCCCTTAAACAGAGCAGGCATTTATGAGTGATTCAACCCAAAGGTTCCTAATTCTTTTTCCTAAATACCCCGCCCTACCCTAGAGGACTCTACATGCTCAATCTTTCCCCCACAGCTTCTTCTAGAGGAAAAACTCCCACCTCTACCAGATACTGATATGTCATCAGCAGAGAAGCAAAACGAGGGGCCAGTTTAGCTGGGAAGGGTGCTCAAGAAGGGGATGGGGCAGTCAAAGGGATTAGCTTGGGGGCAACCCACCAGGTAGTGGCCTCAGCACTCTCTCCACCTTCCCCTTCCCACCAACTTTCTCCATTGTGGGAAAGAACCTCTGCCTTGAGAAATCTAGCATCTAAACATTGTTTTGCTGTTAAAAAAAAAAAAAAATTAAGATGCTTTTCTCCTATTCATAATTCTAGATTAAGCTAAAACTAAATTCATAAAAGAGATTTTTTTTAAAAGTCAGCATTAGATGTAATACTCAAATCTACCAAAAAGAAGCCCTTGTGTGCTTTAGACCTGTTTTCTGCCAGCCTAAACATGAGGACAGTGGCACATTTTGATTCAAAAGAAATTAAAATGTGATAATGACTCCTCCAACAGTTCAGTAAAAAACTGCCTTGAAAATGACCTCTGCCATTCTGCTCATAATCGGGAGCCTCCTGAAGGAGAAAATAGTAGCTAAAGAGCTACAAAAATGCAGGGCCAATTCTCAAGCCCCATGGCTGTGAACACTAAAACTTATCTGAGTCACCACAGCAAGTGGACTTGGACAGAAAAGGCCACACCTTTCCAAGTCACAGAAACTCATCTGTTTCGGGTAAAAATTGAAACTGAGAGCCAGAGCTGAAGACAGTGACACCTGTATGTCCCATTTTTAGCTGCTCATTTCATTATCATTTCATAGTCACAATTACTACCTATACTGATTTAAAAATTAAGGTGTTGTCTAATTAACTATTAATGGAGAAAAACTATTAATGAGTAACATTCAAGTGAATTCTATGCAACAGTGATATGAAATTAATGACAGTGAACTTGAACGAGAGATGATGTATCAGCTTCCTCCCCGCCCCCACCCCACTACACCATGTTTCTGTTTTCTGTTCCCCATTATGGTCCCACCTGCCCTGGGGCTTCAGAGATCAGCATGTGTTTAACTATTGACTAAGGTTGTTCCAAGAAGGTCAACTCAGCACAGTATTCCCAGTCCCAGCGGAAATAAAGGCTGCTGCTCTTTCATTTGTGGTTTTTTCCTAAGAGGCTTGAAAGCTTGGCTTGATGCCCTGTGCTCTCATTTTACCAACAATTTCAAAATTTTACACTAATCATTTTATTGGAATGATGATTACAAATTGAACAAAAGAATAAGGTATCCTGGAACTATAATCAGTGCTGTTATACTTTAATAAAAATATGAGGCCACGGGGGCACCCGGGAGAGGGCAGCTCTTGTTCTGGGGAGGTTAGAGTGATTCTAGCAAATCATCTCCTTCCCATTCTCCTGTCCCACAGAGTTCCACTAGAGTACAGTCTGGAAACAGTCCCTCGTATCAGGTGCCTCTGGCTCCAGAAACTACCAGAAAGTTTCAGAGGGACAGCCAGAGCCTCATGAGTTCACACTTCTTGCAGGCCAGATGCTGTTCTCCGTACCTTTGCTTTTCTTCCTTAAAGAGAAGGCCTGAGTAACATGGGAATGAGTGATACAAAGACCAACTCTGCCCCCAAGAGGGCTACTGATCCCCAACCTAGCCCCAAATTTAGAAACACAGACTGCCAGACTGTTCTTTCAGAAACTTCACTTCTAAAATAATAAAATGGGCAGGGATGAATTGGTTACTATTGCTTGTATTTCCCTTGCCAGGAACTGAATGGCATCATTTTAAAATCTTTTTAGGGGGACTGGAAAGGAGACAGAGATGATATAACGCAAAGAAGCTACTAGAAAGAAAAATTCGAGAAGCATGTGGCTAAATTTGTTTCACTTATTTCTATTCAAAAGCACAAGAGGATAAGCATGCATTAGCTTTTTCAGTTATCATGTTTTGGACATGATATTTCTAAGTTATATACCTCTCTTAGGACAGTACAGAATGTTGAGACACTGAGGAGTATGCTCCATAAATGCTGAAATAATAAATGCACAGGCCAAACAACAGTGAAAAGGATTGTCAGAAGAGACAATCATGGGCTGGCCTGTTAGCTCATTTAGTTAGAGTATGGTGCTGATAATACCAAGGTCCAGGGTTTGATCCCTGTACAAGCCAGCTGCCAAAAAACAAATAAACAAACAAACAAACAA
Organism: Cynocephalus volans; assembly: GCF_027409185.1. Lineage (NCBI taxonomy): Eukaryota > Metazoa > Chordata > Mammalia > Dermoptera > Cynocephalidae > Cynocephalus > Cynocephalus volans. The sequence continues at coordinate 97,053,542 of NC_084460.1, read as the reverse complement.
AAAAAGAGACAAAAAATAATTAAATTTAAAAAAAAGAGACAATTCTAAATAATCTATTTTGAGATAGCATAAATAATGTAAATGCCATGAGCTGATGGGATAACCTATTTGCTCTTTCACAGATGGGCAAACTGAGGACAAAAGAGGTCAAGCTGCCCAGTATAAAACTTGAAACAGAACCCCTATCTCCTAATCTTGATATTCTTTCCATTATCCTTTGCTGCAGGGAGCTCACTATACCTGAAGGCAAAGGAATGCTTCACAGAGTTGGAGGTCCAGTAGTTTTTCTAGAAGGTGAATATTAAGCCATAGAATATAAAAAAATTCCTGTGTTGGCAAAAGGCCTGTGGTAGGTGAGAGTCAATTAACCTGGAATCTCCAGCAAAACTCAACAGAGACAACATGAGCAGGAAATTAAAGGTGAGAAAAAATAAAGAGTAAAGAGGAAGGCAGAGAATTAAAATGGGAGAGAGGAAAAGATGGCAGGAGACCAAGCAGAAGAAAGAAAGAAGGCCAAGACCAACCATTTAACTTCCTGTGATTGAAGTGTCCCAGGCTCCTGAGCCAGAGTGTTGGGGGCCGAGAGCCTCAGCCACATGCCCCCCGCCCCGCATCGCAACCAGCCCAGCAATGACAACCCAGCTGCTGCAGGAAGTGCCCCAGGCTCCCAAGCCAGGTTGGTGGGGGGCCAACAGCCTCAGCCATGCCCCCACCCCCAACATCTGCAACCAGCCCAGCGAAGACCACCAAGCCTCTGCTGGAACCCCCCTGATCTCCCCTGATGGAATGAATGGGGTGCCACGGGCTTTGACCAAGCCCACCCTCCTTCCTACTCCTCCCACCCTATTTCCTTCCACCTTCCTCTCTCCCCTTCACCCCCACCTGCTCCACAACATCTTAGAATGTAAAAAAATATATATTAATAAATTTTTGAAAAAACAACAAAAAAACCTATCCTGTTATCATTAGTCCACAGCAGGCCCTGCTGAGCATGATTGGTCATCAGACATGGCTTCTTCATTTCATTGGAGGCTGTAGCATATTTCCTCTCAGCATCATGTCAGGATAATTTATTTCAAATTCTAAGGGAAGGAGCCAGCAACTGAGTCAACATTACCATTTCCTGCAGCCCCCAAGTTTTCCTTGGAGGTTTCCCACTCAAGTACTCAACTCTTCTGACCTCGCTAACTTAGGAGGTCATGATCTCAGGCACAGAAGCAGCAAACACGTGCGCACGTGGCGTGCGTGTGCACACACACAGTGCCCTAAGAGGATATCTGAAACAAAAAAATCCTCCTCTTTACTGGTAGACTCTATCTTGATACAAAATCTCAAGACGAGAAAAAACATCAGGTTAGTACAGCAAACCAACACATAAAAACAGGCTTTCACTAAACTCTTACTCATCCTTACAGAGGAAGGGGAGATTGGAAAAAGATAGTACTGTGGGCTCACAGGTCAGCCAAGTTCCCTTCCAACATTTTTGACTACCTACAACAATCTATGAGGGTTGTAGAGGTGGTTTCACTTTCTAATCAAACCACCTTAAGATGAAATCCACCTAATCTATAAAATGCACCTATTAACTCTGAGATTTCAACAATCTGCACATATAAGTTATTCACAACAATCCTAAGAACAATAGATCATTGTCTTTGGTAACTTGGAACTCAGAGCTCTTCAGATGCAGTCCAGATGGAAAGACATGCCTCTGTAGAAGGTGATGAAGGGCTCTTCTTTCACATCAAAATTTCATCTTGTGAATTTCATCCAGTTTTCATTTTACGTTTGGTTAAAATATTTTTCCACACCTGACAAGTCATTTTTTGCCTAAAGCCTATGTTCTGAATCTTTCAAATTCCTCCAAATTTAAGTCACAAAGACTAGTTTGACTTGCACTTTCCCCCCAAATTCCACCTTTCCTGTTCTAAAACTCCTTAGCCTATTTGCTCAACCACAGAAAGACAGCACAAAGTGAGAGCAAATGAATAAACAGAATTAAGATACAGGAACAAAGAGTACAGTTGCTTTTTAGAAACGAAAGGCTTCTGCATCAAGAGCTTCCTGCCTGAGATTCTGTACACAGCATTAGCTAAACCAGAAATGCACTGGGTCACCAGTCAGCACAGAGTGGCCTTGTGGATGAGGAAACTCCATGGTGGATACCATCCAAGGGCTTCTGGTGATGAAAACAGCGCAAAGGGAACCTTTTTATAGGATGCTCTAACCCACAGGGTAGAGTGAGAACTCCAGGTACTGCTCCACCATCCCAGAGAGCACTCAACAGCACAACACGAAGTACACACATGGCATTCAGATCATGCTTCCTGTGCCACAGAGTGTTTCACCTTACCAAAACCATCTAAGCAGTCAAGATGACAAAGCAGTCAATTTTTAATACAAATTAATGGCTGGCTAGACACTACAGATCTAAAATAGACAAGACTCTGTGTTTTCTTTCAGCAGCATTGCTTGCAAATAAGCAAGGTAAGCATATTTTAATGTACAATTCATTACATTACTTCAATCCATCCTCATTTTCCATAGTCAGTAACCACTGATTTAAATTTTTCTCTAACATTCCTTTTTTCTGTTTAGCATGTCTTATAAAAGAATAAGATTTTTTTTCAGAAATTTTATTTGTAAAATGATGTTTTAGATGAATAAATATGAAAATAAGCTTACCTCATCCCATTCTAAAAGGTAGTTGGTGATTTTTGAACCATTGTCAATTGGTGCCTGAGAAAAATAATAAAATAAGATTAAAGAAAGTTGTACACAGACAAAAATTATGAGCTATCCACCTGGTTCAAATACAATGTCCATGATAGTTCTGTGCTCTCCCCTTAGAGGGTAAGCCCGGTAGTGCCTGCATTTCCTTGGTCAAACATTATCACACACCAAATTTAATACAACTCAACTGTAGAGAGAGTCCCCACTATTAATATAAATAGTCAAACCTGCCTACCCCCACCACCTCTACCTTTACATCACATGGTATCCTACACTTCCTCTGGGAATAAAACCTTTACGAGGAACTTTATATTCAAGAGTAAAAGGGGAAAAGGGGCAGCTGAGAAACACAGACACTGCTGGGGTTTGGTGGGGCACAGTCAAGTCTCTATTTTTGTAACTTCCCCCCTACTTTTTTTTTTTTTAATTACTTTAGACTAGAAAGCCATCTTTGGCATTAAGAAAAAATGAGATCCTCTGGATAGATTACCAGAGGCTGTTAGCCCTTCACATGTTAGCAAAAAGAAGTTTCGACACATACTTTTCCCTTAAAGGCATGATGAGATCTGTTTCACTGAGAAAACAGGTTTTGAACAATGGGAAGGGAAGGGGAGTGGAGAACTCTGGAGAAAAGAGTGCTTTGCAGGATGAGACTGGCTAGCAGGGGTGCCACAATGGGGTCTCCAAGAACACTAGGTTAGTAAGATTTAGAGAGAGAGAGGACTAAGAGGTGGGGGAGGCAGCCAGAAAGAAGAGTAGGATCGTGCCTCCCACTTTGAAAAATGAGCCCAGCTCTGGCTTTTCCCTAAGAAAAAAGCAAAAGCCCAACTAACAAGCATGGTACTTCATTCCTGGCAAAGGGCAGCCTGGGTTCCCCAGAGCCACATCTGAATCTCAGCTGGTCTGTTTATTTGTTGTGTGCTCTAGCTGTTTAACACCAATGTTTAATTTCTTGCTCCAAGAACGGATAGGTGTGACAAGTATTTGGGAGAAAATATGTAAATGGCCTACTAAACTACTCAGTTTTACAGGTAGCACTCAAACAGTAGCTGTTGCTCTGTTATTGTTAATAAAACATAATCAGAGGCTCAGTAAAAGTTAGTTAAATTACTCAAAAAAAAAAAAACAACCAAAACACACACACATCTCTTCCCCCATTCCTTTCCCCACTGCTCCGTTCTGAGTCACAAAATCTCTGACTCCCAAAACTCAGATCTCAGTTCAGTGGTGTAAATTCTAACCTGTAATTTCAGGCTTTTGTGGCCTCAATTTTGAGGACAGAATAGGGACAAAGTTCTAAGAAACTAATAAAATTAAAGTTTTAGGTGAGAACCAATTTCTAAGATGAGAACTATGTTTATAATGGCTCATAAATTCCTCCAGAGTGTTTAGTTTCTTCCATGATATCCTGCCCCACCACTACTAGTCCCTTAATTCCTTGAGGGTGGGTACTCTGACTTGGGTTTGTGTTTTGTCTCATCTCCTGTGTAAATGATAACTGCCGCTGACTAACAAGATGTCAGAAGATCTCTAGCCCTCTCAGTGCCTTTGTGGATTCAAGGACAGGTCAGCATGTTGCCTGTCCTGTGCCCCCACGTGGAACACTGTGATCAGGGAATCTGTGCTAAGGACATTAAAATGAAAAATGAACTGAATCCTGAACTTTTCAAGTCTGTACATGAATGAATGGAACAAGAGCATGTTTTTGATTTATAATTGAATAAAGGAAGAAAGAAAATGTGAAACATTTTCCTCCTAATAAGAACACTCTTAAGTTGCTGGTCTGCCTGAGACCTGAAATTCATCCAGGTTTTAAGCAGAGTATGTATCAGTGATTCCCAACTTTAGGTTTATAAGACCCCAGGGTCCCTCTGGTAATCTTAAGAAAATTTCTTATATTTTCCACACAAAATGGATATTAATTCTTTTCTTAAAAAAAGATATATTTACATATATGTGTAAATACAGAACACATTTTAAAATGAATGCATGTGCATCAAGGAATTAAACAAACATGACCAGTTGGGTGTTAAAACTCTGAAAAGGTGGGGAATCACTGACCTGGATTATCCCTGGAAGCCAGGAAGGAAAATAAAATAGTTCAGATTCTAAGCCAGTTTAATCCTTGTCTTTGTCCAAATAACACACTCAATGTTAGCCACTGGCTATGAGAATGGAGCTGCCCACATGAGAGGGATCTGTAAGAATCCTGTGCTTTGTTGCTAACCACAGCTGTTCATTGCTTTTATCAGGTCAGGTCCCTAGTTAAATTTGACAAAATATTCCTTCACCAATAATGAATCTCCCTAACCATCTTATTTCTTTCATACATTAGTATTCTCCCTCAAAACCATAAATCTTTATTATCTCTACCTCCCTATATTTTATTATTTTAAATTATATTTTAAAATACTGATACAGGTATCTAGAAATAATTGCTACAGAGGTTGGTAATATAATCTACTATTTTCCTGCAAACACACAACTATGATTAAGAAGCTAATGACACCTTGAGGAAGGTGCAATAGGACCTCTCCTTGGCAACAGTCATTTTTAGCCAGTAAATTGTACTTCGTTATAAATACTATACAATTCAGCCTTTTAAAAATAAATAGTACTGAATGATCTCAGGCCTAATTAGTGAAAATTCATGAAGTCTTAATATAGTTTAGAACACTAAACATTCTAGTCAATTTTAAACATTAAACATTTGTGTCACCACTAAAAGAAGTCAAAATGGCCATAAAATTACTTTATCTTTAAATCTTTCTTTAAAACTTTTTAATAAAGTCTTCAAATGTCTGTTGAAATGAACTAAACTATTAGAAAGTGATTTTAATTCAGGTATTTTAAGTATTTTTATCACTTATAAAGTGTTGCTTATGATCCTAGGAAATTTACCAAATTCCCCTGTAAAAAGAACAAAAGTTGGATTTTGCAGTTCCCTCTTCTCACCCCTTTGTCCAATTTTTTATAGAAATGGCAACTTTTAAAAAAAACATTTATTTGTACATATTTTGGGGGCACAGTGTGTTCTTTCAATACATGCATATACTGCACAATGATTCACTTAGGGTAGACAGCACAGATTTGTACCCAGTAGTCCACCTCTTCTCCTCCTCCCCGCCCCCGCCCCATCCCCACCTCTGTAACCATTATTCTACTCTCTAAGAACTGGTAACTTTGGATACCATAATAATTGGTTTCACATAGTTCCTATGTAGAAAACAAACAATATCACGAAACTGGAATAGTGCTAAATAAATGTTTCAAAGGGCTGTACACTGACATTACACTAACTTGAGACTATTCTTGACACTTTGAGTTACCCACCTTCCACTGCAAAGTTAGTGAACTTTTGCTCCTGTGTGCCAGCTTAGGAGGGAAAGGACATTCGGGCGCACAGCTGTGGGTGGTGAAGCTAACTGCCTCCGAGAAGGATCCCTTTACGGAATTGTACATGGCATACACCCTGAAAATGAAACAGACAACACAGTCAGCGGCAGTGGCCCGTCACAGAAGACCAGGATTCTTGTCTCTGCTTCGCCCCACGGCTTTCCACAGATGAACCGAGTTTCTTACATAGTGAGCACCATGACTCCTGCTCTTATCTGCTGGTCTTGTCCTGACCTAACTATAGTCAGCATTTACAGGGGACCATCAATCCAATAGAGTATTTGCCTCAGTGTGTGTCATCCAGCCCCATTTTAAGATAGGTGGGGTCTACTGCCTGGAAAAGAATATTCTTTGTCGTTTTTTTTTTTTTTCGTGACTGGCACTCCGCCAGTGAGTGTACCAGTCAGTCCTATATAGGATCCGAACCCGCGGCGGGAGCGTCGCCGCACTGCCAGCGCAGCACTCTACCAAGTGCGCCACGGGCTCGGCCCTGGAAAAGAATATTCTAAGTACTCCCAAGAATGGTCTCCAAATATACATTCTAAAACCAACAAGCTACTCTCTGTTTGACTTAGTCTGGAAAAAAGGCTAAGCGGAGTTAAGAGTTTGGTGAAAAGGGACAAAAAGAGGTGATAAGAGTCCACAGACTGGAGAGATGGCACAAAGAGTACAAACAATTGGACAGATATCATCTTTGAACTATTTATAACACTGTACATATGTAGGTAAAAATATGGACATTTCACACATAGAAACATGTTTGCTACTGCCAACTGCATCTCTCTCTAATTAAACAAAAACAACATTCAGGTATAGTTTATCCACGTGAATATTTAACTCTCGTAGTCGTACATGATGCCAAGATTAAAGATGTTTGTTCTGCACATTAAAATGCTTGGCTCAACACTGATTACACGTGCCTGATTTCTCCAGAGAAGCTGTGAAGAAAAAGCGTATAATTTGCTATTACACCACCACGCTCTTTTCATATAGCATAAAATAGAATTATGTTGATTTTTATCATGTTCCCTTTCGACTTCTCAAAAGATGCGAGGATTAAGCTATTCAGAATTGGAAAGCCCTTAATTCTTATAACCACCCTCCCTATCAGGTAAAAAATCTTACTACCTATTTCAGACAGAATGAAACTCAGACTGAGAGAGATGAAGTAAATTTCCCAAAGCCACACAGCTAGAAAGTTTGGTCAACTGTACTCAGCCTTAGAAGTCCAACCACTGAACTATCCACTCCCCTTGTTCCTGCAATCATGTTTTTCTAACCACTCACAATCCACTTCCCCCAGCTCTATGCAATGAACACAACAACAGCTAAAGATAACACTGTGAAAAATAGGTCCCAATTACATGTGTAATCTGCAAAGTCCATCACGAAAATTTCAGAGGCCATGTAAGGCAAAAGTACTAAGAAATGTTTACTTTCCTACTATCCTAAAAGGTAAAATACGTATTTATTGTATATTTGAGGATGCTATGACATTTGATCCAAACAAATGATGCTTATCATTAAAATGCTTTCCACCTAACCTCTGATGACGCAAATGTTCTGTTTTGCACTCACAATTAAGGGGGCACATGATAATATAAAACTAAATGGTAGATCTGGCAAGATCATTTCCATGAGTCAGGATGGGCTCACTGGGAGTAAGCTACTTAAAATGAAATCACACAATGTTCCAGACATGGGGAGGGCTCCAGCCTGAACTTTAATAGATCAGAATTCTCCAACTAGGGGCTCATTGGTTGCATCTGGCCATAGATACTGTATATGTGTGTGGAGGGGGGCAAATACAAGTTTTTGATTATTAAGCTACCTCTGAATTAAAGGAAATAGGCAATGAACATTGCAAAAAGAAACTGCCCGACATTTGCATCTCTAATAAAAACCCATGTCAGTAGCTATAAAATTGTCTTGCCAGAAAAATAGAACCTGTATCTGATTAAGCCTCTTTACCACTTTATTGGAAACACAGAGGACAGAAGAACATATTAAGCAACACAACAGGGATGCAATCAGCCAAATTCACATTAGGGAAAACTTTACAGGACCATAAAAAAAAATTCCAACAAAGTGCAAGGGGGAGGAACAAGATGGATGGAAACCTGTGCATTAAAGGAAATTTAAGACATATCAACCAAATAAACAGCATAACAGACCATATTTGAATTCCCATTACAACAAACTAAAGAAACAAAACCTTCATTTTCAGGATAACTGAGGAAATGTGAACAGTCTCTGGATTTTGAAGATACTAAGGAATTATTATTTTTGTTTTGAATGGGGGTGTGATGACGGTGATGTGGTACATAAATCTGGAGCTGTCATAAAAATTAAAAAGTAAAAATAAAAACTTCTGGCTTCTTTTAAAAACTTGGAAGTTCTAGTGACACTCTTTCCTGCACTGTGGCATGAGGGAGGAAACCACCCCCTTCGGACAGGGTAGATGCCACTGAGCTCACCAGAGACCTCACCACTCTCTACTGTCTCCTCAGCACTGAGGTTGTTTTTCAACTGAATTTTACCCAACTCACTTTACCTATTTAAGTTCCTTGCCTCCGCCCAGGAGGTGTCTCAGTTTAAAATCACTAGGCCTTTGCCTAGAAATGCAGTATTATACTCTGGCAGACCAGGTCCTGGATGTTTACAAAAACCGTTGGCACCCAGAATCATCTGGACAGTACAGCAGAGGAAAGGAGGCAGGGAAAAGGCCTACACAGTACCAGCAGCCTTCAGTTGTCAGGGAAGAGGTAAATTTGGACTTAACCAAGTTCTTTGTTCCTTTTTAATAAAGTTCTTGGAGTCAGAAATCCATACTTCCTACGCCAGAGAAACATGGGTGAGGGAGGCTCCTGGTGGTCATGCTGGAAGGATGACAGTGGGGATAAAAGCAAAAGAACCTGATGGCACAAGTAAAAATCTGAGGTAGCTGTATGGGCAACATGGAGCTATTTTCCTTGTCTTTAACCTTGAAGAATGACACAGTTTGCTTAAATTAGGGGTCAGTGCTTTTCAGATACAAAAGTTTTTCAGCAAGGGATACAAGATCTATGAGGGTCTTAAAAAGTTCATGGAAAGATTTATATTATCTTTTAATTCCATTTTTCTACAAATTTTTCAAAGTACCCTCATATTTTATATTGCAATGTAAATGTGCTACACTGAGTACAAAAAATTTGACACAATATTTAAGTATCCCATGATTACATCTGTCAATTAAAATTGCTCAGTATGGATCTGGCCTTCACATCTTGGGCACGAGGGGGTGACAATCAGCTTTGTATCTCATGAATATTCATAACCAATAAAAAAATTGTTCAGTAAATAGACAGCAAGTAATTGTAATAGTAACCAACTACGTTTTTACCAATAAGTTTTACAGAAAAGGAAAGTCTTGGAAATGATGTTATTCTTCAAAGAATATTACAATTTTTTTTCTCTCTAAATATCATCACGTGATAGAAGGATCTGTAGAGTAGAGTCAGTTTCTTCAGTTAAATAAATTGGCAAATAGTTCGGTTTCTTTTGCATTTATCCCAGGAAAAGAAAACATTTTTCTAATGATAATGTTGTTTCACATTTGTTTCACTGGCTGAATGCTTATGAAACAGGTGCTTCAAGAATTTCAGAAATCTGCCTCCAACTTCCTCCAGCACATCTGTAACATACTTGGAACCACAAATGCTGGTCAATAATGCCTATTTCACAACCCTGCATTACAGTCGTCAACCATGTTATTGGAAATGTTTCATCACATAATTTTTCTGAGAAATATCATTCTGTGATATCATCTCTGGGCAACTTCTTTGCCAAATTGTTTATGCTGATGACTGGAAAATTGCTTCAAATTTTGTCATGAAATTGCTATCCATTCAATCACTCAAATTACTGATTTTCCTATCATTAATAAAAATATAAATTCTTGACTCCAGTAAAATGATTATTTCAATAACATTTTTAATTATAAAACTACCAATTAAAAGAAAAGTATACTTTTCTAGGAATACATCGACAATATACATTTGTATATGTATAAATACTTATTTGTACAAATAAACGTATATATGTATAAATGTCTATGTATCTAAACTTATATACTTATGTATAAAGTATTTTAAAATATAACATAACTTATTATGTATTGACTTCTCTCATTTCTCCCTCTTCCCCAACATACAATCTCTCTCTCTCTCTCTCTCTCTCTCTCACACACACACACACACACACACACACACACACACACACGATTCAGTATTAGTTGCTTTTATACAATACATAACATACATAACACAATTCCCTTTATGGAAGTACTGAATAAATATACTTTGACAATTTACTGATTAATTCCTTTTAAAGACTGTACCAAAATTAAACAACAAAAAAGCAATTTGACTAAGAACTGAGTAATAAATATAGAGCTGATGATTTTAATAAAAACCTAAGCCAAGTCCCCAAACCTAAATTTTGCAAATCAATGTATATATAACAGAAAGGTATTATTTTCCTCTATCAACAACAGGAAAAAAAAAAGAGTGGTTGAATAGAATGACAAAGTTACAGCAAAAAGTGATAAACTTAAAATGTCTCAGGCAATAATTTTTCATGTGGAATTTGGCTCAAATGGCATAGCAGATGCCAAGCGAAACAGCGACAGGCATGAGACCTGTAGTGCTATCTAAACGATGTCACTGGTCTCAATATTCCCAGTAGCAGTGACTGGTGGCAAGAAGTCAAGAGCACTCTGGCCTAGTACCTGAAGCCAAGCACCAGGCATTTCAGTGACAGGATTCCATGATTGAGACTGCTACTGAAAAAAGGTTTGTATATCTGATTGGTGAGCTCATACAATACTCACTAACATTGGGGGGGGGGGGAGCTGAAAATGAGAAAAAGTATTATATAAAGTCACCGAGCAATCAATGTGAACAAGATGGAATCAAAGTAGCAAAATCAAAAGTAACAAGGAATGAAGGGATGTAATAACAGAAGCCCTAGGTGAGACTTCAGTACATGATTTAAGAAAGAAATCTTTTACCCAACTAGAGTGATTTGAACAGAGACTTCTGCGTGTCTTAATCAAAATGTGCAATATTAAGAATTGGAAGGAAAAATGTAAACTGTTTTGTGCTAAAAGAGATATCTCAGTTTTCATCGATGGTTCTATCGGCTTCCACCAGAGTGACACTTTCTAAATTGGTAATGCACAAACAAATAAAAACGGCAATGAATATAATTGCTCCTTTTGCAGATGTTCAGTAACGAAATTCTTTTATACTTGCTGTTATGGAAATTTAATGAGGAAATTATTTCCACACAGCCTTTTGAGACATTACAGGTGACTATTAAATTTAAAATTATATTTGATGCTACTGTATGTGATAAAAGCTTATATTCCTAGAACTAAGACTTTGAGAATGTTAAGTGCATCATAAAAAGAGACTGTGCTCCTTTTTTTTCAGTGCCAAGTATGACATCTTTCTCCCAATAAAAGAGTGAGTGATATGGTCAAACTACACATATTCAAAGAATTTGTGTCATAAAGTCCTTTTTATTTTCATTGTGGAAAAAAAGCGACAACCTTAAAAAAAAAAAACAAAAATAATAGTTACACAACATTCTACAGGTTTATAATAGATTTGCATATATTTCATTTGCTCTTACACCATCTTTCTGAGGCTGCTATCATTATTATCCTCATTTTATGAACAAGAAAACAAGGCCAAAGAAGTTTCAGTGGCTTGCCTAAGCATACATCCTTAGGACGGGACAGAGCCACTTAACTCCAAGTTTCAAGCTATGTCCCTTATGCATCATGCCACTCAACAAAGCAATTCGAGGCAGAGGAAGCTAAAGCTAAGAAAGAGTTGAAGTATTAATATTCTTCTCCAGCTTGAAAAAGGGAAGGATGATCTGTATGGACTGTGGATTAGGCAGGGTGAAAAGATAAAATATGGACTATAGACATTTTTATTAGGAGAGAGACAATTTAAAAAAAAAAAACTAAAATAGAAAGTCACCAAGGGGATGGGAAATTTTCTCTCTCTCTGGCAAGCAGAGAGCTAGACCAAAGAATAGCTGGCGGTGACTAAAGCCATGTGTGCTGTCACATGTGTGTCATATGTCACATGTGAAGTCCTGAATGTGTCAGGAGAAAGTCCACATCCAACGCCTTGAGATGGTAACTACTTCACTCTCCTATTCCTTTTGGGGAATCCATTAACTATTCCTCTGATCTACCAAGAAGTTCAAGATGTTCACAGGACATGGCAGTAAAAAGAACTGATGAGCACGGTTCTCAAAATGTACCCTATGTAAAAGGTTAAAAAGAAACAAAGGGAAATGACAGACAGGATGGTAGATAAAGGGCAGACTCTTCATGAGATTCAAATTTCTTAAAAAGGATATTGTATGCTCATGAGTGAGCAGGAAATTAATAAAGTAAACCTATAGTAAAGCAATAACAAACTATTAAAACATGGAGAAAAAAGAAACATGTTAACAATGAATAATGGATAACATTTACATGACTCCCTATATGGTGTTACATTTTCTGGTTTGTCGTTAAATCGACCATTTTGAAGAATGGTTAACCATTTCTATCATCATCTTAGCTTTACAAATTAAACAAATCATTTTGTTTGTATAGACAGTGTGAAAAGTTCAATATGTTTGGGCAGAAGCTGACTCAAAATCTGAAAGTTTTGATTTACACAGGAAGAGATGGTTGCAATAGAGTTCATCTAAACCATACAACAGTTAAACAGATGTGTGCTTTGTGCCCGAATATAAAACACCACCTTGCTCTCTCTATATAAACTTATAACTAAGTTTAAAGCACTTATGTAGCCAATAATCTATTATAACCTCAACATAACCTTGTTTTCCTTTTTAAAAAAAAAAAAAAAATCAAGAAAATTGTGACATAGGATTCTATGTGACTCAACCAAAGTTAAAATAGCTAACTTATGGCAGAACCAGACTAGAACTCAAGCTTCCCAATAATTAATATATGCTGCTCTTCCTACTAAGCTACCCTGCCTCCACCCCATCACAAAGGAACTCGTGGTGTGAATTAACCTTTGGAAAGTATAATAAAGGACATGTATTCAATGCTTGAAATTTTATTATACAATCTTCATGTCCACATATATAATTGAAGAAAGGAATGATAATCTGTTGTTATGTATCCAATTAAATAAAATTACATTTTCTGGTGAAACTTAAAAAACAAATAAAATTAAAATTTACGTAAAAATAAAAATATAAGAAAAAAGTGATATGTACCACATTCAGATACATCTATCTGTACCCGCCTGTTTGCATATGGACAGATAGATGTATCTTTAAATAATCAGACTGTCTATGTAAAAATTCAGATAGTACTTTCCCCCTGACAGGTCTGTGGCTAGCTGGGTTTCTTCCTAGGATAAGCTAGCCCTGCTTTCCAGAGTAGTCACAGTAGAAATTCCAGAGAAATTACAGAAGAAATTTCAGACTATACATACCACATGGGTTCACTGTTGTGCCAAATTGGGTTAATTCTTGTCAGAGATCATTTGATGTTTGCATTACTTGCCTATTTCAAAATCTATTGGCTTCTAAGGTCCAAAAGTGATTTTGCAACACGGAAAGATCTTTAGCCATTTGGTCCAAGCACACAGTTTATATATATGGCCTGTAATAAATAACTGATAGACCCATGATAAAAAAAAAAATCATTTCTTTTATAGACAGAAAATATTGTATGTTAAACCATATGGTCCAATAGATCTTAGAAGACCATGTAAAATAAAATTACTTTTTAAAAATGTTTAAAATTCCATGTATTCATGGAAAATTCAGTGTATCACTTACTTTTCTATTCCCAGAAGCACAACTGTATCCTCCTAATCATTACTCTCTAGTGTGCAGAACAAGAAAGAATGGCCAATGAGCCACAGTACCAAAAGTTACAGCTAGGCAAGTGCCATTCACAAACATTTTTTTACTCTAGCAACCTAGATTCCCGAATATAGCTCGGCTCTTGTATTCTAACTCACCTCACATGATAATCAGTTGCTGGTCTAAGGTCTTTCAGGTTACATTCTAATTCTTCTCCACTGTAAAGAAAAACCATTAATTAATTAATAATAATGCCAATTTCAAAAACGAAACAGGTTTTATATTTGCGTCTCATAGTCATGTACTGATGATATTTCAAGAACTACTGTCTGATTCTACTATAACCCTGATATAAATTTTCTTATTTGGTATTATTATTTTTGGACTAGAAAATTAGTTTCCTTTTAATGATGCCATCCCAGATCAGGAAAACAGAAGGGCTAACTTACTAATAAAATTCCAAAAGGTCTTATCACTTCTTAAAAGTAAATAGGTAAATACGTAAGCAAATGAAGAAATGAATGAATGTAAATAACCGTACCAGCTGTCAACTGAAGGGAGCTCTCAGATTCACCTTGGCAGGGCCTTCAACCACCTCAGCTCTGGACTCTTGATGAAATTGCAATCTGCTTCCCTCACATACCAATGCACCCAATAATTAGCTCTCTTATATAAAGCAAAACCATTTATGTGATAAGTTGCAACTAAATCTCCACTTAAATTATGAAGATGCAACCAACACAAAATAATGTTCCATCACAAATTTTCAAAAAGATGAGAGGTGTGTTTGTGCGTGTGACTTACTTTGTATTCTTCAAAAATGTCAGTGTCATAAAAGAGGAAGAAATACTGTGAAATGTTCCAAATTAAAGAAGGCTAAGGAGACATGCCAGCTAAAGACAATATCTGACCCTGGACTGGATCCTGTCCTAGAGGGGAAGAAAAATGCTATAACATTTCTCAAAATAAAAAACATTTCAACTGACAGAACTGGAATACGGATGATGGCATTAGATAAAAGTATTATATCAACGTAAATTTATAAAGTTGATAATTGCACTGTGGTTGTTTGAGAAAATGTCCATATCCTTAGGAAATATACTGAAATATTAAGCAGTAAAGGACCATGATAACGTAACACTTTTGGAAAGAAAATTATGGATTGAGAGGAGAGAATGGGAGAGAGGGAGAGGCTCAAATGATAGAGCAAATAGGGTAAAAAGGTAGTAACAGGTGGATCTGGGTAAAGAGAATACATGTACTTGCATTGCTTGATCTATTTTTGCAACATTTTATAAATTTGAAGTTATTCCAAATAAAAAGGTTTTTTTTACAGTTGCAAACTGGAAGTTAGATGCACTCCTTGCCTGAAGCTAGGTTTTTAGACCTACATTGTATCTTGAAAATTTTGCAGTTACTGAATTAGTTTATCAGTAAATTTCAGCATGACTTGAAAAAAATCCAAAGAAACAGTGAATCTAGGCAACAACATATTTAGGCTAAATGGCAACTGCCCCTTTCAGAGAGAGAAAGGAGCTCTGCTGCTGACCTCAATTCCAACCTTTCTACTTTTCTGATTTATGCAACGCCTTCCTAGCTCCTTTGCGCACCTGAGACTCTAGCTCCAGTCACCATCTTGCACTAATAGAATCTATCTCTTATCAGTTTCTTGGCAGAGGTGGGGGAAAACGGCTGTCTGTATTTCTTTACAGTCTCTACCGATTATGATTTTTTCAAAGTAGAACCAAATGGTTGTGAGCCAGAGTAAAGAGTTAGGATTTTATTCTAAGTACAGTGGAGAGTCAACAGAGTGTTCTCCACAGGGCAGTGACGTAGTCTGACATGTCTCTGCAGTGTGGAGGCTAAGCTGTAGGAGGGCAAGTATGGATGCTGGAAGACCCCAAGAAGACTGCTGCAGGGGACCAGGAAAGACAGAGGAGGAGAGAGCAGCTGAAAGGCTTCGCTTATTATCTCCTTTCCCCTTTTCTTTTGTCTGGAAGACCTGTCCAGGCAGCAAGTTAAGAATTAAGAAGAGGGATGGGAAGATACAATTCTGTAGCAATGATGCTGCAGGAAATGGGGGAGAAAACAAACACCTCTGGCAGAGGAAGAAGTAGGGTTTGTGTGACCACATTACCCCTCATTCTAGGGGCCACTCACAGGAATGTCAAGCAAGTACTTAAAACAGACCAAATCTGAGCAGTGCCCAGCAATTACAGTGGAGAAAAGACTTGACCCTAAAATTTTTATCATACTTAGAACAGGGCTGTAAATCATTTGAATGGTAATGTCTTGGGAGTCCAGCAGCAGAAGGGACTAGTCCTTTATTCTGTGTGCTAAACTTCTGACCATTTAAGAAAGGCTTGGAATGAAATGTTTTAAAGCAACCTTTATTACAAGCTGGAAAACTATTGTGGAGGATAAGAAGGAGGATGAAATGAAAGAAAACCATATTGCGGGATTTTTAAAAACAGGACTAGAAAAAGGTCTGGGTCTAAAAAGTAAGAGGTAACCATATGATTGCATAATGTATGCAAAAACTAAAAGTCACTTTTGGCCCTGATAGACATTAATGGAAAATTTTCTTTAATACTACACCAATAACTAACAAAATCAAGTGATGTATTTCACCGATACCAAATAGTTCTATGCTACTTATTTCTGATTAATAGACTTTGGACAAAATTAATTATTAACATTACAATTATTACTAATTGTTCAAATGAACCATTTAAAGGAAAATTTGCGAAGCTTATAAGTTTTTCTTTTGTTTTCTGTTTTCTTTAACAACTCCAATTCCACAGTTTAGCAGTGAAGAAAAACACATGGAAACATACATTACCTGTAAATTGTCTTGTATTTTCCATCTCGTCCTTTGTCTGATAAGGCAACCTCATAACTGTAGGGGAAGGAAAGACCACTGTGCGGTCCACATGAAAGTCCGACAGGAGGAGCCCAGGACAATACCACTGCTCTTGCCTGAATATTAGAAACCTGAGGAAGAAAAACATGGGACAAAAGTATTCAAACTGATGAAATGACATGAATATTGAAAAAAAGTATTCACAAGAATCAGATACCACCTTCCTCCAATAACATTTTTGTAACATTAGTGGCATGGACATAGCTCATGGCATGTACATAATAAGGCAAACAACTTTAATTACAATGAAAGACATCCTATATAGTACTCTCTTGTCGAAGTTCTAATATTCAAAATATAGCTCCTGCAACATCTGTCCTTATAATGCAAACTTTCATCCAAGTCCAGTGCAATTCATACTTAGTCCTCTAGAACGTAAGATCAGTCATGCTTGGGAATTTTCTTAAAGGGAAAAAGTTGAATGTGAAATTTCAATGATCTACATGATGCCTATCACATTATGTGAAAGAAACCATACCCACAGGTACTTTCTGGTGGCCTCTGAGCCCTGCTTGGTGTCGAATCGAAGCCAATACCTTTTGAACAATGCCCTTGGAGTCTTGCAGATTCCAGGTTGCAGAAGAACCCAAGAACGGGAAACAGGAGCAGGTTGATACGGAGTAGAACGTACGCAGAGGTGGACATGGTTCACCTCGCCAAGCTCTGCTTTTCTCTTTCTGGTTTAGCCTCTGTTACCACTTCATTTGAACAAGAGTCTGAAACTTTAATTACTCTGACATTCTTACCCTTACTTAGCACTACTC
The DNA here is from genome assembly GCF_027409185.1 of Cynocephalus volans. NCBI lineage: Eukaryota > Metazoa > Chordata > Mammalia > Dermoptera > Cynocephalidae > Cynocephalus > Cynocephalus volans. Next base: position 97,035,830 of record NC_084460.1, on the reverse strand, counting down.
TAAGCCATGTTTTCACCTGTCGTCCACAGGTCCTCAGAAGGACTGAGCCACAGTCACCACAACAGTGACCTGTCCTTTAACATACCCTAACTTGCCCGCTGCTGGAACCCCCCCTTCAGGATGCTGTCCCCTCTCACAGCCCTGTGACTATTTTGACTTTCCTGCTTTCTTGGCTTTGACACACTTCTTTTAGGCCCAGTTCGAATGCTACCTTTGTGTACTCATGTAATCATCATACCTCACCCTGTGAGGAGCTGTGGACACAAAGATGATTAAGATATGATCTCTGGCTTCAAGGAATGCCAACTTGGCGAGGAGAGACAGGTGTATGAGGGGCCTCACGGCAGATGCACTGAGCACGAGGGGGATCCAAAGTGTCCTGGATTGATTCTGGAAAGGTCATGTCCTGTCCTTCCAGAACCCCTGGTCAGAAGCAATCAGTATTTAATTTGTGCTCTGGACACATTTTCCTGGTGCCTGTATTTGGTGCTTATTTCATCATACTGAGCATTACTTGGTTATTTGTGTTGTTTCCTTGACTAGATTTTAAGACAGCATTCCTTACTTACCCCAGTGTATTTGCTGAAATCCTTTCCACACCATTAATGAGTAATTCTGAGATACAGGGTATTATATTTGATTTTTAACTTAATAGGAGATATTTTGCTATGAAGAGTTCAGTTTATAATGAAAAAGGAGGCCGATTAGATACTAGACTGGGAAACATTGCGATAAATGGCTGCTTTGCGCAATTCCAAGAACACAGTACCATACGCAGTAACACTGATTCTAAGAATGGCAGCGTAAAATAGCATCACTTCTCAAAACAGCTCACTCAAAGGCTAGCACTCTAGACACCCAACAAGTGTCCATAAATTCCCATCCTTTTAAACTCCAGCTTTTTCACAGCTACTACAAATTTACTTTTTTCCTTTAGGACTTGGTTAAACTATTATTTAACTGAACAGAGACGTACAACATGAAGCATCAGTTAAAATAACATTCACCTTTTCTCTAAATTCCCTGAACAAGGCTTCAGGAGGCAAACTGTCATCTGAACACAGGTATTTGTGGAAATGCACACTTCTGATATGACAACCTTTCAGAAATGCACTTTGAGAACTCAGCATCATTTTCCAAGGATGGTGGTTTCTGCAAATTCCATCATCCAGCTAAGCAGGCTGCCACCTAGATTATGATCACTGTTCTGGTGCCCAATCTCCACCTGTGCTCCTGCTCCCTCCCTTTTACTGACTGTTGGCCTCAGGTTTCCCTTCTTTAGGCACTGGAATCCTGAGAGAAAGTGCTCAGTCTGTTAGGACTCGGAACTCATTTCCATGTCAAGGCTGATTCCAGGAAATTACATGGTGCCTTTCAAGAGAATGTCACATAAAGGTGAATTCTCAGCACTACATGTGTTTACTCCGAGTGTCTTGGGAGGTGCTGTCTTAGTGGGAGATTCGGAACTCTAGGAACCCTATCTGGGTTCAAGTTTATTTCAGAGTGACAGCACTCGGACATGACCTTCATACTGCAGTCTCTCCTGTGCTGAAATTTTCTCACCGGCAGTGACTACCAAAGTTAACTAGGGCATGGCTAGTCTGATCACCACAGTTATGGCTGATGCCCTCTCCCACCCCCCAAAAAAGTTTAGAAGCCATAAAACTTACTGACTTCCTGATGTTCAATCTACCATAACTAGAAACCAATCTCCTTTGTAACTCAGTGATAAAAGTGGTGATTCCTAGTTACAAAGTTATTGGACAAGGTGCAGTCTGACATTTGTTTCTACACTAGTGATATAAAAGGGTCTGTTGTGTAGGTTACTAGTGTAAATCTGCATTAAGAACTATTTAAAATAAACTGCTTTTAAGTACCTTGAAAGACTCATAAAACCACTACCTACTTCTGAATGGTCACAATACCAAGTAGAAATCATTCTTGTCTATGTATTTACTAAATATAGATTCCAACTTGAGAGCAGTTGTATTATGTGTGTGTGTGCATATCTGAGGAAATTCTAAAACTGCATTATCTTAGTCCTTCGATATGAAATCCTTAGTTCTCTTTCTCCTTGTCCCTTCTCTCCTGTTCATCCCAGTATTTTAATACTATTCTGTAAAATTTTATGATTTTTATTCTCTCTCGTGTTCAAAAATACTTCTTTGTTAGAAGCTTCTTAATTTGGTCTGGCCTTTGGTCATAACTGTGTGGGAGGCCTACCAACATAATCAAGGAGTATGCTAAGGAAATATTACCTTAGAATACTGGCTTCACTTCCAAAGTACCATCATGAGAAATAACAACATAAAGGAAAATAAACGAAAAAGGAAAAGGTCAAAGAAAGAGAATACTCAAATCTAAAAATTTCACAATCATCTGTTTCTATAATTCCTTAAGTGCTAACAGCCTCAAATCTGTTCCCAGATATATTGTTTATCTTTCAAGGAATTGCTTCTTACAGGGGAAGTGTTCCTCTTAACACAGTTTACTCACTTCTGGAACCGACAAATCAATTGTTTCTACAAGCTAAACTTTAGCGGATGGAAACAATGCAGAACCACAATTTCAGGTTACATTTATTTACATCCTGAAAATAAACAGCCCACCAGTATGTAGGAGACTACATCAAGCGCCACCATCAGAGATTAGACCACATTAAGCTGGAGGTGGCTGGTTAATTCCTAAACCACTTGCAGTAATATTTAGCTTATTCCTCTGGAACATCAGTGGCTACGTCTCCAATGCATGCTGATTGTTACAGTCCCAGGACAAATACCTAATATATTTGTATGCTTTTTAATTAAAATTTAAATAAAATTGACTAAGTGTTTGGATCTTTATAGTGTCTGGGTCTCTGAGAAGTAAAGCTTTAGAAAGATGACCGAAATCCCCAAATCTTAAATATTGTTTCTGCACCTAAATCAAATCATCTGCAAAAATCTCAAAGAAAAATATATGCCTTTTATTTAGAGATATTACCAGATGTGGCTGAAAGAAAACAAAATTAAGAATAACAATCCTTTTTACAATTGTGTGCCCAACTTCCTACAGCTCCACTTCTTTGCCTGGAAGGTAGCCTGATACCCCTCCTTCCCATTTCAGAGCATAACAGGGAGTTTCACTTTTGCTTAATGATATGCTATGAACTATAGAGAAATATTCCATCCCAAGTATTCTTTAAATAGTATATAATTTAATTCCCAGATAGCCCCATGTGGTATTTATTATCCTACCTTTAAAGATGAGGAAATCAAGGCACAGAGAGGTCATGCTACTTACCCAAGGTCACAGTGACAGTTAATAGGCATGCTAGGTCCCAACCCAGACTGCTGGACTGCAAAACATGGGCCCTCCCCCTCCAGGCTGCTGTCTTGTACACTGGCACCCAGCTGTTCCAGCATTCCCTAAGCTGGTTTAGCTTCATCCTCTAATGCTGGTCAGCCTTCAGGTATTTGTCCCACCTGCCAGAATCTAGCTACAGCTGCTGTAGTCTGCCACACATTTATTCAGCAAACATCTGGTAAGGGTTCACTATGTGCCAAGGACAGTGCTAGGTAGTGGGGACACAAAGATAAATAAGATACAATCATGAATACAAACTTCCAAGAGAAAAAGGGTAGGAGAGACAAGGAGAGGGAGAGGGAGAAAATTGTGTAAACAACTAACTAGGCAGGGAGTGATGAATGGACTGTCACCAGGCAGAGAAGACTTATGAGGAACAGGGGGCAGTGTGGTGGGGAGCATAAGGACTCCCCAAAGATGTCCTGATGTAGTCCCTGGAACCTGTGAATATATTACCTTACATGGAAAAGGAATTTGGCAGGTGTGATTAAGTTAAGGACCTTGTGGAGGGGGAGATATTCCTGGATTATCCAGATAGGCCCGATGTAAATCCAAAGGTCCTTATAAGTGAAAGAGGAAGGCAGAAGAGTCAGAGTCAGAGAAGGAGGTGAGAAGACGGAGGCAGGACTTGGAGAAGTAGGACTGCTGACTCTAAAGATGGAAAGGGCCATAAGCCAAGGAAAGCAGGCTGCCTCTAGACACTGGAAAAGGTAAGGAACCAGGTTTACTCCCAAAGCCTACAGAATATAACGCAGCCCTGGCAACATCTTGATTTAGCTCAGCAAGACCCATTTGGGACTTTCTGACCTCTAGAACTTTAAGAAAATAAATCTGTATTGTTTTAAGCCACTGAATTTATGGAAATTTGTGACAACAGCAATAGGAAACTACTACACATGGACAGGAAGAGAAGTTGTCATTACGTCAAAAGCAGGAGGCACGAACGAGCATGGCACTCAGAACTGTACTTATTTGGGATGCCTCCAGCCCACATAACCTGGATGTACTTTTGCTGCCATCCAGTGACCCAGTCCCAGAGGCTGGGGAGCAACAGTCACCACCCACACACTGTTAAAACAACTGAAGTGACTGTGTCCTAGGATGCCCACTGCCTTTCACTGAACGGCTTAAAAGATAGGATGTAGTATTTTGGCAAGTCCAAGTCTCAATGTTAAAAAGAGCATCAGACATAAATGCTGATCTATAGATCTTTAATGACTCTACAGAGTTTGTAAATGCTTGAGACTTTGTTGTTACTACTCATCTCCTGAAAGTTTGTCAGCCTGCCTTTTCCAATCCTAGATAACGTGCTGCTTATGAAGCAGAATTGACAACTCCAGCTTTATAGGACTAAGGAAATCCCTGGCTATACTTACTATATCTATACCCATCTAAACCATGTTGATGTAGAAATAATATCTTCTGACTGAATTTCTATCCCCAAATTCATCTTAGAACTTTGGAGGAGAGCAATGAGAAAGGATGACATCCAGGTAAGCTAGGCCGCCACTTTGTGTCATTTACCAGAGTACATTCTCTGGCCCTCTGCCCAGCAGACTCAGACACTCAATCTAGTTGGTGTTCCAGAGTCCATCTAAGGTATTACATACTTTAGAATCAAGTACATAATATCATATTACCAATTAATTATTTCATAATGAGAAACAAAATTATCTGGTAGATTAGACAGCACTACCAACCTGCCTCATCTATTTTCTCTCTGTTGGCTACAGGGAAGCCAAATTCTCAAAAGGCCGCTATGTTGGCACCAACTGAGAAAAAGGAGAAGCAGCCACATGATTCAAGGATCTAAAGACACCAGGCTCTGAGAAGCCAACTCTCCATGATGGCAACAGAACTGCCTGGCCAGGCTAGGATACATAGAGCCAATATCCACCTGCTTCTGTAGCCAAGCAATCCTTCTCTCCAAGTAGTACAGACAAAAGTTCTCAGATGTCAATCTTACCATATTATACCTTACGTCACAGCTACTTATGAAAAGCCTGTCCATCAACCTTGCTCTAAAAATCATACATTAACTGCTTAATAAACGCTGAATCAAGGAAAAGGACCAATGCTTCTAAACATCATTTTTATCTGGCTACAGCCACATCATCCCCTAGAAACATCAATTCTGTCACTTCTGCAGTCCAAAAGTGACTAGGAACATCTGAAGAAAAGCACTGTGTGCACACACAATTGAAGTTTTGTGACTACATCTGGGACAATGAACTAACCCGTTGCCCTGCCTTCTCTCTCTGATTATGACTCCTGTTTTCCTCATGAATTTTTCTTCTTTCTATTGTACTATAAATATAAGCTTGGTCCATGATTCTGCCCTCAAGCCTTTTCTACTCTCTCCCTAGACTCCATCCCCTCTCCACAGCTATCATCCACTCCTACAAGTTTAACTGCTGTTCCTGTGCTGGAATCTTCTGATCAGAATCCTGCTGCTCCTCTCTCCACAGCACTGATCTACCAGACACTTGCGACTGCCCACTGTATTTTTCCAGATGTCCTGCCAGTGAAACAAACTCAAGAATGGCACTGAAGACACAAAAAGGACACAGACAAGGACCTAGAGATTACTGGGAAAGACAGAGAAACAAGTAAATGGAGTACAATGTACAAAATCCAACAGCAGAGGAACATGCAGAGCACAGTGAAACTGCAGGTAGTACCAGTGGTACTAAGTAAGTACTAAGAGGAGTATCGCACTTGACGGGCATGGACAGCAAACAGAGCAGACATCTTATAGGAAGTGATTAAAGCCCAGCTATTCATGACACTCGGCATGGAATAGGTTATACGCCTTACTGATTTTTCTCTAGAGTGGCTCTACTATCCATCTCCTGTCCTTGCCACACCTGATGCCACCACTCTAATTCTGACTCCCATAGCTTCTTACCGGAACTATACTAGTAGATTCCTAATACTTCTCTCCCTGGGTCCACTTCCTTCTCACTCCAACTCTTCTGAAAATACAGTCCTGATTATATAACTGCTTTGCTCAAAAACCCTCAATGGCAGCTTGCTTCTTACCAGAGTAAGCACAGACTCCCCAACCCACCATCAATGCCCACTCCTCTACAAGTGCCCTTTATGCCTGTCCTCCAAGACACCTCATGCTTTTAGGTTTAGTCAAACTCAACTATGTACCCTGAGGCATGTTTGGACTCTTCTCTTAAAAAGCCTCAGTATTTGAAACACATTAGAATCAAGGTTTTCCAATTCAGCTAGAAAACACTCCAAAGAACTTTGGCTCTCTAATCTCAGATGAAAGGCTGAATCAACATTCTGAATTTTTCACTTGAATTTCAAAGCACCTGGCAAAATCTGACAATATCATTACTCTCACAGATTTTTTTCTTGTCATTGCACTCAATGTTCTGAACTTATTTTTCTCAGCTAATAATTAAATATCTTTTTAAAATTTACCTGGAAAAAGACTTGGAATTACTGAGATTTTCAAAAATTATTGTTACTACATTGACACAGGTAAAAGGAAATTATCAAAAGAAATCTGTTCTGTAGATCTGAGAAAGAAAAAAAAAATGCACCCTTGGAAGTTGGAAAGAATATCTAATTGCATTTGGAATATCTAAATAAAGAAGACATTTCGGCAGATTATAATGACACAGAAGACTGCTGTTCTATATTTCCATGTCCATTAGTAACTGAACACTATTTCACAGTTCATGAATAATCTGTAATGAGAAGGGCCCTTTTCTTACCTACTGTGTGGTGAAATAAAAAAAACACATTTGAAATACTTAAGAAAGTGTCATTTATGCTGAGAAATCCAGAAGACATACCTGTGGCTTCTCTATTCCCGAAAGAATGTCTTGCACCCTCTTTACTTCCAACTCATACTCTGTATTGCAAAAAAGAGAAAAGGAAAAACAATACCATTAGAAGGCAATAAGGTTGTAGGGTTTCTTCCCCAAGGTCTTTTAACTAGGACTATCATTAAGTCAGGTGCCTGTTACCATGAATTTTGGGTACCACAAACATGATAATGAAAATCAGGGATGGGGATGTGGGGGTGTCTCTGGGGTAGGGGTTTCACTGTGATTGTGCTAAGATGCCACTCTATAGTTTTAAGTATTCACAGTGTTAATGACATTAACACACAGAGTTCCACTTATTAATTCAACAGGCAACAGGGAATAACAGGTCCTAAGAAGGATGAATGGAAATGCAGCTGGAGGTTGAGGGTAATGAAGAGAGGAAGTTGAAGAGATGGTGCCCACTCTATGCAGGGCTAAGAGTTCAATTTCTCAATTCAATTTTTTATTTATTTTGTGTTCAAATTTTTAAGTCAGGTGGGCAGCCACTGGAGTGTTTAAGTGGAGAACTGGCATGATCATATATTGAGTCTGAAAAGAGCTGCTTGGCTTCTGTGTGAATAATAGATATAAATCAGTTAAGTGTGGAAGCAGAAAGACGATTCAGAGTACTGCTGCAGTGGTCCAGGTAAAGGATAGAGCTGGCCTGGGCTGGGTTTGCAGAAAAGATGGTGAGAACAGGACTAGCTTGGGAGGTATAGGTGCTGAAGGATTGAATCTGATAGGCAAGGGTAAGGGAATGTTAAGAATCAAGGATGATTCCTACTTTTTGACTTATCAGCTGAAGGTGGGGAAATGTATTTGTTTCGGGGTGGAATGAGAATTATATTTTAGAAATGAAAGTGGAAAGGAGCTTGGAGTAGAGAGGATGGGGTGGGAAGGATGTGTACAAAAAAAACAATAAATAGAATTTAAACTTAAGACTCCATTTTGTTAGAGGAAACTTGATTTTTATAATGGGCTTGGTGGAATCTAATATTGAGTTTATAGTAGATTCCATTTAACTGTTCAACCTAGTTTATGAGTTAAATGCTGGAGAGATATTACCAAGATATATATCCTTGCTCCCAAGATATTTCAAGTCCAGTTTGGGGGGGGGGGGGGGGCAGGAAATGAAAGCAAATAGGTAATTACAATACCATGTGATAGGTGTTCTGGTAAAGGTAAACCAAAAGAGGGCACTTCGGTGAAGTCTTCCTAGGAACCAACATCCAGCTGAGCCCTGTGCATAAGCAGGCATTTGGAGGTGAGGGGGAGGTGGAACCAGAGGGTGAGAGGGGGATAACAAGCCCAGCTCTTCACAGCGCTATTCATTCTCATTGCTCAGGTCTAATGTCAAAGTCACCTCTTCAAAGAATCCCACCCTAACCACTACCGTTTGCCCTAGCCTCACTCCTGTCACTCATATCTGTTTTTCTTCTTATCAGTTATCAAAATCTGAAAAGAATTCCCTTGTTTATTTTTTCCCTTGCTTATTATTGGTCTTTCCTTCTCAAGTCTCAGGAAGGCAGAGATACTCTAGGCCTGGAGTACACAAATTTTTTCTGTAAAGAACCACATAAATATTTTAAACTTTGTGGGCCACACATAGGTCTTGGTTACATATTCTTCTTTGTTTTTTGTTTTTATAACCCTTTAAACATACAACAACAATCTTGGTTTGCAGACCACACAAACACAGGCCACAGGGCAGGCCAGTTTGCTGACCCCTATTTGAGGACATGGTCACCTTCTACTGGCAGCACCTAGAACAGTTCCTCATATTCAAATCTCAACAGATACTTGTTGACTAAATAAATGAACACTCTATATTAAAAATGATAAAAACTTCTAGTTGGCACCACTCTAAACTTTAAAAGGATTAGTTCTTTGTTTTTTTCTTTTTGCATTCTGTTTAGTAGAACATGTTTACCCTTATTCTGACAAGAAAAATAAAGAGGCTGGTGGCAATATTATAATTTCTGAAACTGCAACATTTTAAAAGAAAGCCCACATTCAAAAAAAACAAATGTCACAAGCTCATTTATAATCATGCATTCATGTTAAGATATGGATAATGGATTGTACCCATAAATCAAAAGTAGACATTCCCTCAAATTTTCCGGAAGCCCCTACCTACTAAGTAAACTGTAAATATTATGTATCTCAAAAGTTAACTGTCAATTAAAAAACAAAAACAAAACATAAGCACAGTTGTAATAAGTGAACTGGTTCAGTTGTTAAAGACAATATTCTCAGTCTCTGGTTACTCTTAAGAGTTTGAAGGACTCTATGGTTTCACACACTCACGTAGCTAGATACATTGAAACACTTTGCTGAAAGAAGTAACTGTTTCCTTCTCCCATGAAAGACACATTTAGATTATTTCAGCAGAGCAAGAAACCAGACTCTATCCTTGAGGTAACAAAAGTTTAGATTAAAACAGGGATGACCATATTCAACACAGAAATGAATGAAGAATTAAAGAGATCTGCAAAGGAGGAATCTTCAGAACTATGCACTAGACATAGGGTACAAAGGAACAAAGAGTTAATGAAGGGATGCTATGCCCCACGAAAATTGAAGTCTCCCTCCCACCCTGCTTTCAAATGCAGATGACAGAAGAAATGGTTATGCTTTTGACAGAGAAAAGAAAAAAAAAAAATGGGGAAGGAGGCTAGATAAGAAGGAAAAAAAGATCTGTCCAAAATAAAAAAGAATGGGTTTCAGGAAAGAGCCAGAAACACACGTGAAAGGTCCTGGTAAGTTGATAAAATCAACTTTCAAAGAGAGGTCAGGACTTTCCTTGTCTGTCTGCCTTTGATCACACTCATAAAAGCTGACATTTTTCTGATCACCCAAGTCTGTGGTGTCAGCGAACCATCTCCTTGCTAATTTTCACCGCATTCCTTTTAAGATCTCTGCTCCATTTCATAGCACTGGGTGGAACTGATGTCTATTTAGTGCATCACAGTTTCCATCTCCAGTGCTGGGCACAGCACCTATAGGTTTCTTTGTTGACTGAGAGATGAGGCTGAGGAACAAATGAGGAAACTGAGGCTGGGAGAGAAGATGTGATTTCCCCAAGGCCAAAAGTCTAGTACATGGTCCCAAAGCAAGAACCACCTCTGACTGCATCATGACAAATAGAGATCTGGGGGCCATGAGGGAGAAGATGTGGGGAGAGAAAGTAGAGGGTTGAGACTGGTGGGGTGTTTGCATTGAGGTGGATGAGGAAAAGGGAAGGTAGCAGAGGAGACAATCAAAGTCTCCTGAGAAGGTTTGAGTAGGTTTTGTTTCCTTTTTTTTGAACTTGAACAAAGGCCATTGATCTGAACAGAAGATATGTAAGAAAAGAAAGAATAAGAAAAAAGTGGACCATGAATGAAGCCAAATAAACAAAAGATTTTGAGAAGATCAAAAATAAAAAGGGCAGGGTGTGGGCAGGAAAGGTAGTAAAAGGACAATCACTACCCTATTGTATTTGGTCACTACTCGGTTATATAAGGAGAAATGTGGTATCAATGCCAGACTGGAATTCTGTCTTTCTTTCAAGGCTCTAATTGTAAATATGGAAAAATTAGAGGAAAAATGCATTTACACCACATTTATTTAATGTTTTTCCATTTGTGCTGCCACAGACTGAGAGAAGAAAAGTAAATAAGTCCCAGGCACAGTATTTGCACAAACAAGAGTGAAAATAAAATCTGTTTAACTGAACTAAAGTGACAGTTACCACATACAAAATAAACTCTTGTATGAAAGCTAACAATCTGGCATGAAAATGTCAAAATTCACAACTCTACTACCTAAATAACTGAGTTAACTAAGCCCTTAGCCTACCTCTCCCTAAGGCACAAGTCAATTGTGCCTTGGAGCAGTCCATGACTTCTCACCCTTTCCATAAAACAGCTTTGCAGCCCAGGGGTCCAAAGAGTACGTGTCAGTTTCTGCTTGCTGGCGTGCTTCCTTTTTCTCTATCTGTCTGTCTGTCTCTCTCTCTCACACACACACACACACACAGAATTGTGAGGGAGAGGAGAAAAGGGGAGAATAGCCAATTCCCTCACAAAAATGAACAAACAAAAAAATTCTGGTGATGTGCCTTTAGGATATCTTCTTTTACGTCAAGTTAAAAAGAAAACTCTGTCTTGTTTCTGTTTTTTCTCTCCTTAAGAACTTAGTGTGTGCCAACGGAACGAGACTGTCCTAGAAGAAACAGAAATACAAGGTTCTGGCGCAAGGTCATGGACAAGTTTCTCTTCATTGTCAGGGCTGCGTTCTTCCCTCTGAGTTGCAGCAAGTAAATGAATTCAGAGGCAAATCTTGTAAGCCGACTTTGTATTTCTTTTTCCTCACATCAAAGCTGCCACGAGGTGAGCGAACACATCAATACCATTTTTCCACACGCTTTGATTTTGTTGGTGACCAAGGATGGAGTGATGGAAATGACAACCCACCTTTTACATCACTGGCTGCTGCCTTAGCACTTGAAAGGCTTTTCCCTGCAATGGAGTCTGATTTATCAGTAAAGAAAAGGATAGTAGGGCACCCTCGACTAGTGCATCACAGACAGAAGGGGCATTTTGTTTTGCAGATACAGGCATATTCAGGGGTGGGAAATTTCTTGAAAAGGAGTTAAGATAGGGGCCTCTAGTTCAGACATACCCTCAATGAGCTGAGAACTAGCGTACTTGTAAATGCCAAAAAAGGGGAGAGGTTCAGTTCAGAGACTCAAGTTTTTCCTTCCTCCCCCGAGAACAAATCTCCCATCAAGAAAAGAAAGCATTTTTAGCAAAAGGAAGGTTGAAATAAAAATACACAAAGCAAATACAATTGAAAAAAAAAAAACAAACCCCACACACAGAGGGTAGATGTATCATGTGAAATTTAAGCTTTCCATAAATAATGGTTTTCATGTTTGCTCCAAAAAGAAATGTAAGTTCAGACTGTTTGAGTAATTGTATGGCCTAAACTAATTAAAATATTCCCCTTTATAAACACAATTTCCTTCTTTGGTTTGTTTCACATTTTTTTTCCTTCTTAGAAAAGAAATACAGCTTACACACTTAGCTGCTAGCTATAGAATGTATGTATGGTTTTAACAGCCCCTTCATTCCAATGGAATGACATCAGCTTTATTACTCTCTAACCCTTCTGTCTAGTTCTCATACACAGGGCTCATTTGCAGATATGCCTGTCATAACATTATATGCTTTCTCAGATTTGCCAAGGAACTGACATAGCTACTGTCTTTAACATATCATGTATAATAAACTAGGGGCATGGAAAAAATGCAGGTTCTGATCATAACCATTTTGGGGATAAGAAGTTTAAAGTCAACAGCAAGCAATCAGTATAAGAACTAAATGAACAAAAATAAGTACTTTTGGATGAAAAAGAAAAGTATGTCTCAATAATAAGGACAAACTAGACACCCAGGCAATGCCTACTAATGTTGATGAGAATGAATGGTGATGAAGAAAGACAATAGTAAGAATACTTGCTGAGTTGCTTCTTCACTCAAAAAAAATAAATTGGTGTCTTCATTTTTAAAATGTTACTTATGGGCCGAGCCCGTGGCGCACTCGGTAGAGTGCTGTGCTGGGAGCGCGGCGACGCTCCCGCCGCGGGTTCGGATCCTATATAGGAATGACCGGTGCACTCACTGGCTGAGTGCCGGTCACGAAAAAAAACGTCAAAAAAAAAAAAAATAAAAATGTTACTTATGCTGGGAAAAAGAGAAATCAATAAGTGCATACAAAAATAGGATTAATTACCTAAGAACCTCCACTTACCGATTATGATTTTTAAATACAAATATTAAAGATGTCTAAAATCACAAGATAAAGAATAAATTTATATAATATAAAGACAATGTAGTTAATCCCAATAGACAACTATTCCAGAAACAGCTTGAGATATCAATCATCCTGATGCTAAAAATGCAAAGATAGTACCTTGCTAGACATTTAGCTGGTTAAGTGGTTATTCTATTTGAAATCCTGAAACATAGCCACGGGAATACCAGACTCTCAAGAGTAAAAAAAGAAAGCAGCAGGCAGGTGAACATACATTGTGCGAAGTTGCCTTCCAGTCTAGGAAAATATTTTCAACAGTGGCCTGGATTCCAAACAAATTCTGGAACTTTACAGAAAAATGAAAAGGAGAGATGAATTCCTTCTGCAGGTGGAGTGCCCAGCTGGACAGAAGGACAGCCAGAGAATGTAAATTGGGACAAAGAGGGCTAATTTCCTCTGAGCTTTTGTTGCTATTTCTGGAATTCAGTAGAAAGAACGAATCTTCCCTGGCCCAAGATTTCAGCAAAGTCCTACTGGGAACATTCACATTAATCCACCCATAGGCAAATGGGCTCCTTCAGGCAAATGCATTACGAGGAACAATACAGAAGTGCTAGGTCTGGGTCTTTAATGAAAAGTGGAGAAAGGAAAGTACCAGACACTCTTTTTGACTTCCACATCAACTCAAGATTTGCCCCTCAACCTTCTTTGATGTCAACTAAATTGGGACTATGATCATAGTTAATAATTTTCAGTACAAATATTAAAGAGGTCTAAAATCACAAGACAAAGAATAAAATTGCTTAATATAAGGACAATGTAGTTAATCCCCAAAAGACAACTATTCTTTTGAAATACTAGGAGATTCTATGCTCATTTCTGTCAAATTACCTAGGAAAAATCCTTCTGTTCACTTCACAGGACAAAAGTCATATACAGTATACATATGGAACTAGACAAAAGCAGCCAGAATTAAGAACAAATTAAACAGGGGTACACCCCCCCCACACACACACAAACGGATGAAGCATTAGGTAGACTTGCTTGCTTGGCAAGTTTAACACCAGTCTTCTCCTTTTCTTCCCTCTGCATGTTTGAACTGTTCATTGTCCAACTGCATCCTAAACTGTGCCAGATATAGCTCTTTTATTTTCGAGGAAAACTCAATTCCACGATTATCCAGCAAGAGCTGGTACCCTTCCTGGGTATGTAACAGAAAGGCAGTCTCTTAAACCCAGGATAGAACAAATTACAAAGGTAATTAAAGTTTATACACTACTTTCTGCATCAGCATCTATAAACATTTCCACAAAATGTTTTTTCATTAAGATTTGGCATACCATGTTGAATATTCTTGAAGTAGCTTATTCAATATTTTGCAAGACTGTATCAACTGACAGGTAGAATCCACAAAGCACAATTTTGTAATACATTACATCTGAACGAGAATTTTAATATTTATACCACCTACACAGCAAGTTTTTTGAACAGTTTTTAAATCCACATTTTCTTTTTTCTTTTTTTTTTTTTAAATAATGAACAGAAATTTATTTTCTCACAGTTCTGGAGGCTAGGAAGTCCAAGATCAAGGCACTAGCATCTGGTGAGGGCCTTCTTGCTGTGTCATCACATGGCAGAAGGGCAAAGAGAGAAAAGGGAGTGAAACTTGCCCTTATAATGATGTTATAAACATCATTAATACCACCAATGAGGCAGAGCCTTCATGCCCTAATCACCTCCTAAGGTCCTACCTCTTAATACTGTTACAATGGCAAATAAATTGCAACGTGAGTTTTGCAGGAGACAAACATTCAGACTATAGCATAGCCAAACTAATCCAGATGGGTATGATGACTCAATGTGAATGATGCCAAAATCCAGAGTGACGTGATTAAGAAGGCTCATTCATAGAAAAGAGTTGTGATGGACCCAGGAGCACCAAGCTCATAAAAAGTAAGTGCTTAAGCAGCTTGGAGAAACCAGTGGCAGGTTTTAAGTGAAGTTAAATTATCTTATACCTACTGAGACATTGTTTGGGAAGAGGGCATGTATATTTATTACAGATGGAAAATAGACTCAAACTGGCTGAATAATGCATTAAGCAGTCTTAGTGAGTCCCTGAGTCATAGATACCCTAACAGATTAGTGTGATTTAAAGTCGTATTCTCTGGGTTCTCACATGACTAAATTATGTGGGGATAAGGTTAGACATTCAGTCCATGGCCAAAGAAACCAGTTAAGTTCATCGGCTGATACAGGAATCAAATCCAGAGCTAATAACCTCATGCGGTAGGGATCCAATAACTCACCAGAGTTCTGACACATGGAAAAGTCATTGCCATCCATGATATAACCCACCCACCCAGGAAACCAGCAAGGGTTACATACGTGGGTACATACTCAAATGCCTGTAGCCATCAGGCAGGTACTGTCAATGAGTAAAGAAGGTGGTTATTAAGGCAAAAGGGAAGGGGAAGGACCAAGGAAAATTGAAAAAGTCTTTATCCTATCTATAGGGGGCAGCTGCTATACATCCAATCAATTATTCATTGGCCCACGGTTGACAGATACTCCCATTTTCCTAGAGAATCTGGAAATGCAAAGTTTTTTGTGAAATTGCCTGATTTGTTTTTTAAAATATGTATTTTAAAACATTTTTAATTGATAGAAAGGCTGGAGTAGTACTATGAACACTGTTATGGACAGAATAGTTGTGTCCTCCCAATATTTCTATGTTAAAACCCTACCCTCTAATGTTATGGTATTGGGAGCTGGGATCCTTGGGAGGTAGTGAGGATTAGATGACATCATGAGGATGGGAACCTAATAAATGAGATTAGTGTCCTTATAAGAGTCCTGAGAGACATAAGTGGGAGCTAAGAGAGAAAGAAGGAAGGTAAGAAAGACCACAGTGGTGCGTTGGACTTGCAGAGGGAGAGAACATACCTAGGGATACAAAGTGGAGTTGGGAGGAAGGGGGATGGGAAGGGAGGTCGGGGATAATTGGGTGGGGGGCATGGGGTATAATCGCAATTTGTGGCAATGAGCATGCTGCCAGATGGATCTGAGCTAAGAACACCCATATACTCTTCACCTAGAGTCACCAATCATTAACATTTTGCTGTATTTGCATGCTCGCACGTCATCTATACATATATACACACAGGTTTTCTTCAGAACCATTTGAAAAGAAGTTGTTGATCTCATGACATTTCACCCCTAACACTTCACCATGTCCTTCCTAAGAACAAGGACTTTCTCCTACAATAACATTACCACAACCAAGAGATTTAACATTAATGGAACAATAAAATCTAATCTATAATCCATATTCCAAATTCTCAATTATTCCAATAAAGACTTTAAGGTTTTTTTCCCAATCCAGGACCAGATCAAGTGTTGCATTAGTTATTAGGTTTTATTAGTCTCTTTTAATATAGAACAGAAATCCCTTATACTTTTTGTCTCCATAAATTTGACTTTTTTTTAAAGAGTCCAGGCCAGTTTTCTCATAAAATCTACCACTATTTGGACTGTGTGACTATTTACTCATAATTAGAAACAGGCTAAAAACTTTTGGCAAGAAATCCATATAAACGTACTTCCCATTCTATGACACAAGGAAACGCACAATGAGATCTGAACCATTTGGTGATGCTCAAGTTTGATCACATGTTTGAGGTGCTATATTAACACTTTTCTCCATTGTTAAAGCACCTACTTCCTTTTCACTTGATAGTTACAGTAAATACTAAGGATCTTTCATGGGATATATTATATCAGTAGCTGCAAAATGGTGATTTTTAAAATTCTATCATTCTTTCTATGTTAATTAGTTTTCTCTCTCCCACTTTAGAAAGTATCTACTCAACTCAGATTTGTTTTTTATTCCATGTGTTAAAATTGGTAATACTCCATTATCATCATTATTCTTTTGGATGCTAAATTTGTCCCAAATGTAGCCAGCAGGAAGCCCTTCAAGCTGTTTTCTGGGCCCCTTTGTCCACTTCCTTCTGATTTCTGTTTTGGAACACCTGTTAAGTATTCTGGTTTAAGATGACATGGCCAAACAGGAACAAAATGCCAAATGCCACTAGACCAGAAGTGAGAGATTTTAGTGGCATAAAGTAGAATTTATCCAAACATTTTGGATTTCTTAAAAGCCACTCTCATGCAAGAATTTTCTTATTCAAATGTGACTAGAAAGAGAAAACTATCTAAACATTTCTGGCTTTTATATCTTTTAGAATATAAAGTTGAAACAAAGCAAACCCAATAACCCAAAAGCCATTTTAAATGACATTTAAAAATATATCAAACTAACTCTAGAAACTTAAATATAAATTGTTGTAAACTTTAAGTCAAAAAACATTGAACACATTTGGCTCTTCTTAGATGGTATAATTTCTGCTCTCAATTTAATCTGGTGTGTTTCATTTCTTGTTCTTCCTAATCGATATTTCCTCCTTAAAAAACAGATAATCAAAGCAGACAGCACCATCTGGCCCATCCAGAAAAGAAAATGGACTGTCTTCTAAATGCACTGAACTGAAAAATGAACTAAAGTGTACGGTTAAGATTGGGCCAGCAGGCAGGAAATACCTATATGAAGGCTGCTATCTGTGAGAGGCTGTTCTCCAGAACTGCAACCACTCTGAGGACCAGAAGTCCTCTACTCTTACAGTTTTTCCATTTTATTCTCCAAAATATATATGATAGAGCAGACATCCACCAATCCAAGGTCAATATGAAATTAGTCTTGGATTGTTTTTAAGACACCTACTCTTACCAAAGTTATATGCATTGATCTTGCTGTCTCATTCTAAGCCTTTTATAAAATCAAGTTATTTAAGAACTTAAATTATTTACTTTTCTATACAAAATAAAGGATTCTCTTGAGCCACGCAGACAGCTCTCTCTTGTCCAAATGGGCTGCCCTTGTTTAAAACAAGATAGGCATGGGCCTTAGTAATGTTTTTTGCATGTATATTTTCCCCTCTCAAAACAAAATTAGTGTTCTATTTAAAATCTCAGTTTAAAAGGCATTTATACCCCAAATTAGCTCTGTAAACAGCAACACTTATCAGCCACATTTCAAAGTCTACAGAAGATAAACCACACTCATCTGGTCTCCATCTCCTCACAAAAGAGGTGTACAAACCCTGCACTATACTGAGCTCATCGGGCCCAAGAGGCACGCCTGAGCAAAAGCAGCCATTTGGGTCATGGACCTAACTGGGCAAGAAATACAAATAAACAAGAGGAAAATGAAAAAGATAAGACAGTACAGAAGAAAAAAATAAAAGAGATGGCAAAAGGAGGGGGAAGGGCCAGAAAACAGAATGAGTGACAGATGAAAAAGTTCAAAATATGGCTCTCAGCAATTATACTAAATGGACAATTTTTCATTTAGGTAACTGACTTTAATTTTCTAGAGATTATAACGATAAAAATTCTACTATAAAACGCCAAATGGTAAAAGTTCAATTTGTAATAAACAAACCTTCAATTAACCAAGGGTAGAAGGTCTGCAAGTGTCTGTCTCTTCTTTCCTGGGCTGGTTGACTCTTTTCATCCTTCATGCCTCAGCCAGAAAATCAATTGTCCCACTAAGTGTTGCCTTTATCACCCAGGTCTACAATCGTGTTCTTTGCAGGGTATCACCTAACATCCTATCCTCTCCATATTTAAGTATATGTCACACCTTGTGTTGATTTCCTGTTCACAGTACATTCGCCACCCCTCCAGAAATGTAATCATGTCTGTGCTGTGTCATTGATTCCCTGGTGCCCAGCTCAGTGCCTGGAACAGGCACATTTATTGAATATACGACCAAATAAATGGTCGGAGAAACACTACTCACAACAGAGAAACACTACTGCTCTTCCATTCTCTCACTATTTAGAAACAAGCACATAAGAGATATAACAGTAACTTGGTAAATCACGATATTACATCGAATGACACATTATGATAAAATTGTATCAAAAAAATCTATAGACCTACATTTTTACATAGGAACCAATACACATTCTAAATAAATTCAGTAAGAATCCTAAATTCAGTGTGGATTAGAAATATTTCTTCAGCCAAAGCTAACGGTCTGCCTTCCAAAAAACTCAACAGCCATCACACTTGCTGTGAGGTAAAAATACAACTGGGGACATTATTAATGAAGAAACTGAAAATTCTTAGATCTCACTCTAGAGAGTATCTGAAGAATGGAGCATTTTACCTACCACAGGTAACTTTTAAATCTGCTACACACTAACTTTATTTCAAAAATTAAATCAGAATGCACAAAGTTGTTTTAAGGGGCTAAAATACCTTAGTTTTGTTTAGCCAGGTTATTTTCCAGCTTTCCTGTTCCCCAATAATGTGTGTGCACAAATTGGGCATCTCCTAAGAACCATGAGATGACTCTATTTTGTCTGTTTAGCAATTAATTTTTATTAAAATAGGCAAGTTTGACCTACAAAAGTTAGTCTCCTTTTTGCAATCATAATGCATGATTCCAACTGTCCTGACCACCTTCTCTCCTTTCTGCCTTAGAGTACCTGAATGTCCCAGTGCAGTACCTTTCTTTCCATAACTCACAGTCCCCCGATTGTGACACTAGTGAATGAGAAGCTCAGCATTTTCCATTTAGGGATCTCATTCCTTACATAGCTCCCTATTCCAGACCCACAAAGTCCTACTTGGCTTCACTTTGGGACATGAAGCAAGACATGACTTTATGGCTTATCACCTTTAGCATGCCATCCAGTGGTTAGACTCTTGAGTAAAACGTGGCCATTTGCCCAAGCTTTAACTTCTACAGGTAAGCAAAATACTAATTTACACTTCTTTAATCCTGCTCTTAATAAACAATTCAATTCATCCATTCCTGCTGAAACCTTCCAAATAAACTCCAAACAATCCTCTACAACTAAGAGTTGAAGGAAAAGATAGGAGAGAGGAACCCAAATGCTGTGTACACAACCCTAATGTTGTGTATACAATCGAAAGATAAATCTCTTTGGTTGCAAATTCACTATGAGGAATGAAAACACAGGTGAATCTTAAGTTTTAGATTTTAAAGAAAAAAAGTGTAGTTTTTAAAAAACCAATTCCAATTAGAATAAGTATTAGTAAAATATTTTGAATACCTAGGGCACTTAAAAAATATAAACCACAGTATATCATTTATATTTAGATAGCCCTCTGTAATGTAAAGTATAGGCTGAATTGTGTCCCCCTCTCAAAAATTCATATGATGAAATCTTAGCCCCCAGTACCTCAGAATTTGACTGTATTTAGAGATAGGGCCCTTAAGAAGTAATTAAGTTAAAATCAGGTCATTAGGTTGGGACCTAATTCAATATGACTGGTGTCCTTATGAGAGGAGGAAATTTGGATACAGACATGTACAGAGAAAAGATGACATGAAGACACAGGGAGAAGACACACATCTACAAGTCAAGGACAGAGGCCTGGAACAGATCCTTCCCTCAGGGCCTTCAGAAGGAACCAACCCTGTCTATACTTTGATCTTGGAAATTTAGCCTCCAGAACCATAAGAAAATAAATCTCTATTGTTTAAACTACCTAGTCTGTGGTATTGTGTTATGGCAGCCCTAGCAAACGAATACATGTATCAAACATATACAAATATATATTAGATATTATTATACCCATTTATTAGAAATGGATTCAACAAATCAAAGATTGTATGAATTTGGTCAGGATCACATAGGTGAATTCAAAAGAATCCAGTATTTACCCTAGGTCTTCTGTTCCTCAGTTTAAGTCTATTTCTTCTTGGGAGCCCTCCAAAACCTTCTGTCCTCCTGCCATCCCCTATGTCCAAGAGTAACAAGAGGAAGGTGGGAAGAACAAAATTTTACTTAAGATAAACAAATCTATCAGCTTGAAGGGATTACTAAACTACTTGGTTCAGTATAAAATAATTATTCTGGAAGTTAAAACATGTTTATACTACTGCTCCCATAAGAGGTCACATCCAATTACAGAAGGTCAATTTAGAAGTCCAAAGAGAAGCTACTGAAATTCATTTCAAAAGATGGTCAAAAAAAAGACTACTCCCTATGATGATTCTACATACTATTTTGTGCCAATGCATCAGTAACAAGATATTCTCTCCCTCTCCCCCCATGTATGGAAATATAGCATTCAGGATGTTTTGAGGCTATAACACTGAGTCTCATTCAGTAATTGCTTCCACAACACGTTATAATATTTTTGCAGCTGACTGTGGCTTTAGTGAAGAAGCACACACTGGTTCCAAAGAACAGAGACTATGTTGGACCACAAACTACAGCTGCTCGCTGTGTTGCACCACCTGAAATATCTGTGTGCTGTTTTCTTCCTAACCAGCTAGTACAGAGTGCAGCCAAACTGCTCAACTTATTGATGGCCCCAGCTGGTTTTCTTTATTTTCCGACACTCAGCATTAGTGTGAGAATAGAGGAGTCATTTTTCTGAAGTCTTTCAGTAAAGATAAAGAAGTGCTAAACTATATAAAAAGAACACTAGTTATGTAGTTAAAGTGACAATAATTAAAGTATAAATTAATATCTTTGTATTAGTTCCTAATTTGACCTTCTTAACAGCCATTGAGTGGAAGAGGTCTCACAAACACTTCCCTTTTTGGAGAAAACACTAACCTACCAGAAAGTGTTAACAGGCCCACGTTTCTGAGGAGGTAAATAGTTGCTCTGTGAATGCGGAAGGCTCCCATATGCCCGAACAAACAGAGAAGACAACATGCATGATTGGGGTAGACAAAGAGGGGAGCCTGGGATTAGGCAGCCCAGAGCTGCTGAAGAAAGCTGGTCTAGGTGACTTGTTTGTATGATGTAGGAATTCCTAATGGGAACAGATGCAGAAAAAGCTGAAGAAAATGATGGATTCAAGTGTTTCTTCAAGCAGCAAGTAGTTGGAACTGCCTAGTTGCAATTAGTATGAACTAGCCTTCATAGTTCAAATTTAAAATACATTTCCACTTTTTGAATAAAACGTAAAAGTCTCATTCTCCTTTCCCTATTTACTGTGCTTTTGTTAAGCCCATTATTAAACAGTTGGTTACTAAAATAAAATCCTGAGTAGGAAAGTGTATGGCCAGAATTATAAATGATGCCATTTAAATGAGTGACATAGTGAAGCTCATCATCTTCAATAATTAAAGGATCACAACTGACCAAGGTTACAGTGGAGCAAGATAAAGTGAAATAAACTAGAGAAAAAGAAAAGAAGTTTTGTGCAGTTTGGGGTTGATAGCTACAAAAGATTGTGAAATTATAAGCATTCCATCTGCTCACCAGCTGTGGTCCCTAATCCTCTTTAATAACTTCAGCTTGCGCAAGTCCATGAGAATCAAGATGTCTTCCAAATTTCACTTTACATTAGTTGCCAAAATTGATTTTTAGACACCCGTCTCCAGTGAAAGCAGCATAAAGTTGATTTCACCAGCAGGTGTTAATTTTCAGAGCAGTGAAAAGAAATAGGAAGGGAGACTGAAAGTAGGTAGAAAGAAATTAAGGAAGTTCCAAAATCATCACACTAGGTTTTTAGGGTTCTATGCTCTCCAGCAAAGCCCAAAGGCTCAAAGATTATTTACCTGAAATGTGAAACTAAAAATTCTCTAAAACAATTTTCCCTACACAGCAATAAAAAATCATGTCCAGTTGTGTCTAGAATGAGGTGTGTCTTCTGTAGCAGCCACTCCTTCCCATTGCAACCCATCAGCTCTGCCATGTCTCTGGTCACTGACCAGAGACAGCGTTCTCAGAGCTATACCTGTTCCACTGTCACAAAACTCAGCTACTTTTTTCTTAAAGTACTTAAGGCAGTTTCCTAGCTACGCTCCACAATGAGTGGTCATCGTAGCTTAACTCAGGTAGAACTGACTAACTTCAGTAGAACACTAAGTAAAATTCCCAAATTTTATTAAAGCTGCAAGCAGGAATCACTATTATATTTTATCACTTGTAAACTCCAAAATATCTTTCCATCCCCTTCCCCCATTTAGTTACTGTATAGAGTAAGAGTAGAAATGATTTCTCTCTGACTCTTGAGCTTGGTGACAACATGGTTTCTAGGCAAACAGAGATTTATAATATCTTCTATATTTTCAGTTCATACTGCTAGAATCTTTTAAGAAAAAGCCAGAATTACAAATCTCTACTTAAGCCCAATGTTGATGTAGACCCAAGTGACAATATCAGTAAGGACTAGGATTTGCTTCCTATTCAGATGTGTTCTACCAGAACAAGCTTATATTCTAAGCCACATATCACAGAAGTTTCCTCTTCTAGAATGCCATTATTAGGGGACTCTGAACCAAGATGGTAGGGTCTACCCTTGCTCCAAAATGTCAGAGTACTACCTGGTAGAGAATGCTTTTATATGCGGATGGTGTCTCCATTAAAAATTCTCAAGGTACAACCCGTTGCTCTGTCTTGCAGTCTATTAACATTTGGATTTCTATTTCTATTTCTGGCACAGATGAAGTTTAATTAATAACTCCCTCATAAGAGCATGGTGACCAGGTGAGGCAGCACTAGCTGGCAGAGCCAAGTGGAAACAAGTAGGAAAACAGTCCCTAGTAATAGCACAAAGTGGTCAAAGTTAGGTTTCATGACACTTCCCAACAATCAGAAGATATTATCTCATCTTCCAACAGAATAAGAGCATATAAGATCATTATGAATACAAAATTTACTGATTAATACAAAAGCTATTATGCCATTTTTTAAAGATGATTTCATAAAAGTGCTAAGAGAATCAGAACTACTGAGAGCAGGTGTCTGAAAAACATCCCCAAACTATGAAAGAAATTTAGTTTAAAACAAAAGATTGAATCATTAAAACTCCACTTTAATATTCCAAAATATGTTCGTTGCTACGCAGTCAAGAGTATCTGAGTGAAGTTTTGATTCCTATGAATTACATGAAAGTTACTAAAAATTGGATGGGGAAAACACAAAGTCCAGATTCCACCTAAGGGTAAAAGCTAGCAATAGTAGAAGTAGTACCGCACTGCCAAACATAACTCTGTACTCACCAAAAGAGGCTCACTCTTACTGAGTAAAAATGAGGAAGCAGTGATAAGTTTATTGTAATTATTTGGCATGAAGGAAATAAGACTTCATTTATGGAAAAGGCCTTCATCTGTGGGGCTGAAATAGGCTTAGCAAACAATTCTTACCGAGCATTTCAGTTCCTCAAAAAAACATTTCATACAGATTCTGCTACATGCTGTGTAATTCTGGCATTCAAATGAAACATGCACAACAAACTATTTGCTAACACTTTCCAAGAGCAATGGAATTCTGTATTTTAATGCAAGGTTTATAAAATAAAAATTTAAAATAAAAAGCAAATTTAGCTATTCATATTATCTATAAAAGATGTTTGGAAGTGCTTTTGAGTGAGCTCTTCACTTTAACTTCCGCCAACACCAATCTGTTTCCAACATGAACATTCAAGGGTTGAACTCTCGTGGGAGAATATAGACAACGTACACATAAACAAATGCGACGAGATCAACTAATGGTGGTTATCATAAAGAATACTTAAAGAAGGGTGATGTGATGGAGTAGTCCAAGAAGGCCTGTCTGACTCTGATGCATCTGCGTTATGCCAGGATGGATGAGGAGGACCCTACCATACAAAGAGCAAGAGAACTTTCCAAATAGAGAGAATAGAAAAGGCGAAGACCCTAGGGCAGGAAGCACCCGGAATGCTAGAAAACTGGAAAGGAAGCCCCTGTGCCTAGGGCATAGAGAGCTGGAGCAGTGCTGGAAGGAGCTGAGTTTGCAGAGTCAGGCAGCAGCCAGTTGATGCAGACTTTGATACTGGGATAATGAGTTTACACTTTATACTAAGCTTGAAAGGGAAACATGGGGGGATTTAACAAGATCCCCCTGGCTGCTGTGTGGAGAATGAACTGTAAGGGAACAAAAAAAGCAGAGAGACTAGCTAAGGAAATAAAAACTATTTTACACAACTCTGTATAAAAGCTCTGTGAAAGTGGACACTTGCATGTGCACACACACACACAGATTACAAAACAAGCACTAGAATAAAATTGGAAATTTAAAAAAAGAGTCACAGTTAACAAAATATGTTTTGGATATACAGAAACTTGTTACTTGTTTCACAATAATCGATGTGATTTTCTAGACCTAAGTTTTTGTATACAGTATTAATATGTAAGCTGAGCAGCAACTCAAGTGACCAAGAATGCATATTTGAAGATATGTCCTATGCAGAAGCAAGGATTTGTAGTACACTTGCTGTACAACCTAAAGAATCCAGAACAGGAAGAAAGTTTTGAGTCATGATATGAACAGTTCATTGTAGTCTGAAGTTATCTTTGTTTTTAATGCTGCTGATCAGACATATACTATAGTGAAGATCATATCATCATCCTAGATAGCAAATAATACCAAAGGCAGTAAGTCTCGTTCTCTACATTTAGGATTTCAACATATTTCCATTAATATTGTGGCTCACAAAAAAAGCCAAATTCTACTAAATGGATTTAAATACATTCTACTAATGTATTTAAGTCTCCAGAACTGTTCTCAAATAGTAAAACAATTTACCAGACATACTTAAATAGTGTTTCCCAAAGTCCTTTATTTTTCTCATTTAAATTGGTTCCAAAAGGAATTAGCAGGACATAGTATATGCTGCAAGTGATCAATACTCTTATGGAAAAAACACGTAACTAAAACTAAAGGGTCATGAGTAAGGGTAGAGCTAAATGGCTTAAACAAAACTTAATTTTAAACATTCATTCAAAGTAAGATTGGAAAGACTTCCAGAGAGGTAACATAATGTCATCCCCTCAGATTCTTCCCCCCTTTATTAAGGTCCTAGCAATACCACAAGAGTTGATTATACAACCAAACTAGCTTAGCTTCATCCTGGGCTACAAGGAAGGCTGTAATCTACATGACTTGTAATTTGCCCCCCATTTCTCTATTCCCCATTTACAGACTGTCATGGTATTTGTATCTGCTGTCTTCTGTCAAGTATTATCTTGGCTGATACTGTATAATCAAGCTGAGTTCTCATGTCTGGCCAAAACTTTTTTTTTTTCTAGATATTCTTTCTTCTTGCTTCATTTATACAATCTGTGTTTTGTACTTCATTATTTCTAATCAACCTCTTGTTTTAAGACTCCCTGTAATTCTATAATTACTGTCCAAGTAATCTGTGAAACCCACAGCAGATAGAAAATTCTAATTTGCTCATCCAATGAATGATTTGCAAATGTTTAAACTATACAATTATATATATGTTTAACTTTAGTGTGTGTGTGTGTGTGTGTGTGTGTGTGTATACTTCCCACCAAGTTTGACAGAACTACAGAATTATAGAAAAGAACCTTAACAGATTTTAAATACTATCTCATATGTAGTTAAAATCTTCTATGTCTTTCTAATTTAGGCAAAACACTCACCATCTAAGGGTAAGAAAGGAAATCTATAAGATACAAGTTAATTACAACAGGCAATAATAATAATTATTAAAAAACACAGCAAGACAGATAACAGAACTTTAGAATGTATCACCCATATGATACTTCGGGGTCCATATAACTCTTTTCCAGAATTAAACCAATCACCAGACCCCCCTAGATGACAGCCATCAAAGAAAAGACATAGGCAACCAATCCATAACATTAGCTATCCAGTCTACACCCAACAAGTATCAGCTTTGAAGAAATTTTCTTGTGGGTAGAGGTATTAGATTATCATCTCATGTTAGGTGAAAAACTATCTTGTTTCCCTTTTTGAAGAAAATGTATGTTCCAAGTTAGATAGGTTCATTACACTTTTTCTTGGGAAATGCCACTAACTCTACTCATTAATTAAAAGGAATTATATACAGATCCTGATATTTAACTTCCACTGAAAATGTCCTAAAAATATATTCACCATTTTACATGTGTATATACATACACATCCAAGCACAACTCACTTCTACCTCCAGAGTTAAAGAGAAAAACTGTTATAGCATTCAAAACTTTATGATTTGCTGAAAATAGCTTTATTTACTGCACATAGATTTCCCTTACCTGAACTGCTTCTTTGAAGAGAGGAGGTAGCTCTATTAAATGATTCTTGGCCTATGTTACTAGAGAAAGATACCTTGTGCCAATATTTTACATTTATATTAACTGTAACTTACTGAAAAGCCTATGGTGAATGCTGAGAAAGGTGAGAAAATACATAAATCAGACCTAAACAGGATGCAGGGTAATGGGCTAGCTCTGGTCAGGTTTCTAGAACATGAATACTAGAAGCAGCCTGTGGATATGTTGAAAATGGTTCCCAAAACGATATCCACATTCCAATCCCTGGAACCTGTGAATGTTATCATACATGGCACAGTCTTTGGAGATGTAATTAAGTTGAGGCTTTCAAGATGGGAAAATTACCCTGGGTTATCCACGTGGGTCCTAAATGAAATCCACACATATTCTCACAAGGAGGAGGCAGAGGAAGATTTGACACACACAGAAAAGGCATGTGAAGACAGAGCAGACAGAGATTTGAAGATGCTGGTCTTGAAGATTGGACTGATGCAGCTACAAGCAAAGGAATGCCAGCAAACACCTGAGGCTGGAGAGGTAAGGAACATATCCTTCCCCAGAGCCGGCAGAGGGAGCTTAGCCCTGCCAATACCTTGATTTCAGCCTGGTGACACTGATTTCAGAGTTCTCTCCTCCAAGACTGTACTGTCCACATTTTCTCCAGAACTGTGAGAATAAATTTCTGTTGTTTTAAAACACTGGCTTTGTGGTAATTTGTTAGTCACAGGAAACTAACACACAGCCTATCGGAAGTGTGCTCCATTGTGTTAACCTTGTTCATGAGCAGTAGTCACTACGATATGAAAGAAGAAAACGGGGCCACATTAAAGGAACTGAGCTCACATGTATCAGAACTGTGCAAAAGTTTATCACAAAATTTATTTTTAATCCATTCTCCTACAAATACAGAAATGAGATCTGCTATTGGATTTTTAGGGTCTGACAATGACAGAGTAGGTCATCACATAGTATTATCCCAAATTTAGCACAGGGATAAAAAAGATTGAGAATACTGGCATTTACCTCTGCTCAAATACAGTTTCCTAGTCACAGAAATTAATGCCAATCTTTTTCTTTTGATTTCTCATTTTTCCATCTTGTGCATTAAAATGATTCAGAAATGCTGAGGGAACATCTGCTTCCAACAGTGTGGCCGTAAGACAGACAGTATGCTTTCCAAGAAGCCTGATGGTAGGATGTTCTTTTGGTAGGAAATACTATGCACAGTGTACACACATCTAGGCCTAAAAATGTTCCCTGAAGACTTATGAAATTTGAATAAAACTGAAAAATACACAAGAGTTCCCACAAAACATACAGTTCTCAAATGTCTCAAATTTCTCTTGAATAAAAGTAATTTTCCAGGAACAAAAGTACCACCTAAATAAAGTATAATTAACATAATTGTCACCTAAGATCACCACTTGTCTGGGGATGGTTTATTTTCGAAGTCAGTGTCTCATTCACCAGCATTAATCAATAGGACTCTAGCCACCATTTCAAGTAAACATCTTGGGCACTGTGATCTTATTTCATTTTATTTCTTAGTGTCTTTATAAAATCCAATATCTCCTGCCTTAAACAGGTTATTGATCCACTACTCCCAAAGAACATCACTTTTGGTAAGCTGCTTGCAAAAAAATCCTATCATGAACAAATCTCCTGAGTTTCTTGGTATTTACTTAAAGGCTTTGAAACTAGGGAAAAAATTAACTCTGGCACAGCAACTGAGGTGAGGAACAGAACAGAGATATATATTGTATAAATAGCTATTAATTATCAACCATACTGAGGGCCTGGAATACTAGTTAAGCCATATGAAATTTCTAATATTCAACTATTTTTGACCTACTAAAACAGCAACTTCCTACGGATCTACCCAGTATTACAAATGAACACTAGAGATAATTTCTGAGCATTGTTTTAAGTTTCAGGTTCTCCTCACACAACAAATTTTTACCAGAGATATTAACAGCAGCAATTCAGATACATTCCCCTTTATCCATCTATCTAGGGCTGTTTACCTTCTACTGAAGAGATTACTAAAGATAAAAATGGACAAAAGGAGGAACAGGTAGAAAATGGAAATAAGGGGACAAGGACAAGCTACCAACTAAATCATGCACCCTTTATTAGGCCACATGGCCGGCTTAACCTCAGCACAGCCATGACAAGGAACTTTCCACCGTCTTCCCCCTTGCTCCTCCTTTATCTTGTGTTAATCAACTTTCCACCCCCTACCCCCTTGCTTTCCAAGAAGAACTGGAATTTGTGCAAAACAGATTCTTAGGCAAAAATGACCACCCAACGCCCTTCCTCTAATTCAAACCTTATAAAACCTTTTTAGTCCGCACGGGGGGCAGGAGATGATCTGACTCAGTTTCCGCTTCACACTGGTGTAATAAAGCTTCTTGGATGGAACAGTGCCTGGCTCAGGTCACCCTTTTCTCTATCTCACTGAACTTAACACCGTTAATGTGAAGGAGGGCCATAACTTATCCGAAGCACTATCCTTTTCCTCAGATACACTCAGTGAGCTTCTAACAGTCTTAAAATAGGAGCAATTCTTGAACCATTTTCTTCAAAAGTAAACAGGTTGGTAGCTATGATAAAAACCTGGTGCTAAAAACATTCTTCTCATCTATCACTTCCTATATCCTTAACTACTCCAAAAGCAGAACAAAATAAAAATATCTCTGTATTAAGTGAATAAAGTAAATGAATAAATAAAAGTCCATTCATAGTATTAATGATGATAAATATGGTTTTTAATAGTAGAAAGGAGGAGGAGAAGAAAGATCATTACAAAAGAGATCAGGCCAAATACCAACTCCTGGCCAATGCCATCCAAGGCTCACACACTCCAAAGCCAGATGCCTCTAGGGGCAAGCCACCTGGGAACTGCTTCAAATGCGGTCAACTGGGCCACTGGGTACAGGGCTGTCCTAACCCCAGGCCCTGTCCTCACTGCAAACAGCCAGGTCACTGGGGAGGTTGATGGTTCCACTCGTCAGAGAGGGAGTCACTCAGTCCCCAACCCACAGCCTTTGGCTTCACAGCCATCCCTAGTGGAGCTGCTTGGCTTTGCCCAGGAGGAGGACTGCTGATGCCCAGGGCCTGAGGCCCCCACAGAGATCACTGCATGTGAGCCCAGAGTAACTCGCCTCAAAGCAGATAAGCCAATCTCTTTTGTCATCAATACAGGGGCCACTTACTCTACCCTTCCTGAATATGCAGGACCAACAACCCCATCCTCTATCACAATAGTAGGGGTCATGGGATAAGAATACTGCCCATGGATCACTGAACCCCTTTCCTGCACCCAATTCACCCACAAATTTTTAATAATGTCTCAATGCCCAACCCCCTTACTGGGACAGGACATCCTTCTCAAATTCAAAGCTACCCTTACCATAAACACTAACTCCAGCTACAATACTCCTGTTACAGACCGCCCCAGACCTGGCCCCTGAGGCTTCCACCTTCCTCTCCCCCTTGGACAAGGGGTCCTATGGGAGGTTAATCCCATAGTAGGAGACACTTCTTCTCCCTCCATTGCTACACACCATTCACCTATCCTTGTTAAGCTACAGAACCCCTCTTTGTTCTCTAATGTCCCACAATACCTCATCGCTAACAAACACCTAATAGGCTTAAAACCCATCATACACAAACTCCTTTCTTCTCCTCTCTTACAGTCGACCCACTCGCCTTTTAATACACCCATCCTTCCAGTTATAAAGCCTAATGGGGGCCGGCCCCGTGGCTCACTCGGGAGAGTGCGGCGCTGGAGCACCGAGGCCGCGGGTTCAGATCCTATATAGGGATGGCCGGTGCGCTCACTGGCTGAACACAGTGCAGGCGACACCAAGCCAAGGGTTACGATCCCCTTACCGGTCACAAAAAAAAAAAAAAAGTCTAATGGCTCATACCATTTAGTTCAAGACATCAGGGTCATTAATGTGGACATTTTACCCATATCCCCAATCGTTTCTTGACCTCAAAGATGCCTTTTTTTCTATCCCCTTACACCCATCTTACCAATACCTGTCTGCTTTCACTTGGGACTGATCCTGATATGCATCGTTCCCTACAACTCACCTGGACAGTACTACCTCAGGGGTTTCGGGATAGCCCCCCACTTCTTTGGCCAGACCTTAGCTCAAGACTTATCTGAACTTCCTCCAACCTCTAGCACTTTAATACAATATGTGGATGACCTCCTCCTTTGTAGCCCCTCCTATGAGGATTCATAGGCCCACACTGTTGCTCTCCTTAATTTCCTGGGCTCCAGGGGATATTGAGTGTCCCCCAGCAAGGCCCAAATTTCTTCTCCTTCAGTCAACTATTTGGGAGTCCACCTCACCCCCAACACCAGAGAAATAATGGTGGCTCACAAGAGTCTAATTTCTGAACTCTCTACTCCTACCACAAAGGGTAAAATTCTTTCTTTCTTGGGGCTTGCAGGGCATCTGCGCCTACGGATTCCTAACTTTGGCTGCTAGAAAAGCCACTTTATGAGGCAGCCAAAGGGGATCCTGCCATTCCTTTAAATCCCACAAAGCCCATTCATTCTCCCTTCCAGTGATTAAAAGCTGCTCTCCTCGCAGCCCCAGCTCTATCCCTCCCAAACTTATCTCATCCTTTTATACTATACCTCACCAAAACCCAAGGATTAGCACTGGGGTTTTGGGACAAGAAGCAGGAGATATTTTCTCCCTGGTTGCATACCTCTCTAAACAATTGGACACCACAGCTCAAGGATGGGCCCCTTGTTTACAGGCCTTGGTGGCAGCTGCTCTTTTAACACAAAAAAGCTCTAAACTAACTTTTGAACAACAGTCAAGACCTTCTCAGCCATAAGGCCAAGTCAATTCTCTCCCCTTCCTGATTACAACTTATCCACCTTACCTTCATTGGAAATTCCCAGTTCTCCTTTAAGCCTTGCCCTCCCTTAAATCCAGCTGCTTTCATCCCAAAACACTCACGACCCTTAGAACATAACTGCATGGACGATTTAGACCTCTTTCTCAATCCCTTTCCACACATCTCCCCACATCCCATTATGTGGCCCCAATATACATGGGTCATAGATGGGAGCGTCACCTCCACGCCCACCCCCTGGGCAGGTCATGCCATAGTAAATCTAACACAAACTATTAAGGATGCCCCCCTTCCCCTCTAACACCACTTCCCAACACACAGAACTCATTGCCCTCACCCGTGCTCTCACTCTGGCAAGTAACAAACGAGTCAATATATACACTGACTCTAAGTATGGTTACCACATCCTATACTCCTGCGTGGCCATATGGAAGGAGAGAGGATAGATGACCACTCAAGGAGGGCCCATAAACAATGGACATCTTGTCAAGATACTTCTTGAGGCTGCGCAACTCCCAAAGGAGGGTGGGGTTATACACTGCAGAGGATCCCAAACCTCCAATGACCCCATAGCCCAGGGAAACAAACTGGCGGATCTAACTGCAAAACAGGCAGCTCATTCACCAGGCCTCCACTCTTCCTCTCCCACTCAGGTCCTTCTCATGGCCCCTACACCCTTACCCCAATACACACCTCACCAAGCTGTCCATGGAACTTCACCTCCCTTGGACCCAACTTCTCCCGTTAGCACTCACCTGCAAGCTGCCCCCAACAAGCCAACAGGCCTCAGCCCCTTTGAGCTTATGTATGGCAGACCCTTCACTCTCACACCTCTCCCTTCCAGCTCATCGCCTTTAGGCCAATATCTCCCTACTCTTTCATCACTAGGGATCTTCTTCAGGAACAGGCCAACCTTCTATTACCTCACCCTTTCTCCACCACCCCCTCAGACTTTAAACTGAGCCTGGGAGAGCAAGTGTATATTAAAACCTGATTCCCAAAGCCCCTCTCACCATGGCCTTATACAGTACTTCTCACCACGCCCATGACAGTAAAAGTACTAGGAATGGCCCCTTGGTATCACTTATCCTTGGTAAAACTAGCACCTGAGACTTTACCCAAAGAATCTGTTAACACCAAGCCAGAGGGGTCCCTCTGCTCAACCCCCAACCCAACATCTCCTTACACTTCACCCATTTTAGGACGTACAAAACTGAAAATCTCCAAAACCTCTGCCAAGATCTCTGCTCTTTCCCCAATTCCAGAAGAAAAATAATCTTTCCCCCGGCAATCATCTTCTCACTCTTGCAGGCCGGCTTCATGTCCTTCACACAGGAGCTACTCCAAGACTGGTCCCAACCTGCTATCATGGGTTTGCCATCGTGGGACATGATAAGTATATGCCACCCCGTGTCCCTAACCTTTACTTGCTACAGGATTGGCAGCAGCTGCCTCAAAGGATTGTAACAATATAGGAAGATTTCTCCTAGCACTCCTTTACTTCCTATCAGTAAGATGCTTCTTAGCAATTTCATTGTGGCAATGTACCTTTTAAATTAACCCCTTTTGCCCCACTTTCCAAATGCCTCAAGGACTGATCCTTCTCCTTGGTCCTTGCCTCTTTCAGAGTCTTTCAAATTTCTCACAGGAATGTATGCAGGTCTTCACCAATCAAAATGTCACTGGATTCTTCATGGGAGGAGGATATCAGCCCCTCAGAATCAGCCACCCTTCCCCAGAAGAATACAGCCTCCCCACATGAAACCAATACCCCGCCACCTAATTGTTTTACCCACCAACATAAATCTTTTATTTTCCATATCTTCGTCCATCTCCAGAAGGAAGTAGCTTCAGAAGAATGAGACCTCCGCCCCTTTTCCCTATACTTAAAAGGCGGGAATGATAGGTTCTGGACATGACTTGGTGCCATTCTACACACACTCAGCACAAAATGGCACCAGCCTTTCCCTTATGAGAAATCTCATGGTTTCCGAGATATAGAAACTCCTCCGCACCAGCACCAAACCCCTCCCTGATTATGTCAGCCTTCCTTACAGTCTATATAAGCTCTCCCACCCCGACACCTGGTGCTGTCCTCTATTTTGAGGGCAGACCAGGCTGCTCTCCACTTTGAGTGCAGCCCGGCAGATTTTTTTCCTTTAATAAAGCTTGATCGGTACCCGGCATCTCGGCTCACTTCTTTCAATTATTCAGTTCAGAAAATCAAAATTCTGAAATCTTAAATATAGAGACTAATGCACTGAAGATTACTGCATCTCCCATTCCAACAATGGATAGCATGACCATAAAACTATAACCAACTGGCCTTGACATTATTTAAAAGAAATGATGTGGAAAACAGGCGTGTATGCACTGCATAATCAGGCAAATTGGTGGGAAATCCTACTAATTCTACAATGCATGTATCTTTACTACTTTAATATTTTTTCTGTGAAATACTAATGCAGTAACAACTTATCTAACTTAATTGAGACAGTTTTGTCCTGATGCGTGATGTTCTAGATGGTGCTGAGACCACTATAGCCAGAGATTAAAATCTATGGAGAATCATACTTCACAGACATGAATTCTCCAATAAAATGAAAATATAGTATTCAAATTGAAAACTGTCTGCAATCAAACTGAAGCCATCTTCCCATGTACGATAGTGTGAGTAGTAATTGATATCAATGCTATCAGTGTATTTAAAAAAAACAAACAAACTTGATAGATGAATGATTAAGGCACCAATAACCATTACATGATTTTTAACAGAGCTTTCAAGAAATGCTGGTATCTTATGGAGTTCTTTGGAGTAATGTTCCACCAAAAAATAAATCTTTCTGGAAGACATTTTTTTTTTGTTTTAATGTGCTTGGCAAGACACTTAAATAGTTTTGAGGAACTCAGTGAACCTAGAATATGGCAGCTTCTCCATCCCTCTCGGTTTTAAGGATCTTACTGTTCCTTCCATATAATAATTTGTGTTTTTTCAAATAATAGGGAAAAAGAGGTCAATGTAAGTTCACCATCGGAATTAAGAGGAGCAGTAATAAATGCATTTACAAAAATAAATGTTAAACTGTTGGTAGACTTAGTTCTTATCATTCACTTTTTCATGTTGCTTTCATGAGGTAGTTATAATAAGTATAAGAAAGCAAAATGGGCATAGATATTCCTTTTTATTATATATAAAGGTAATAGGAGAGTGAACCCAGTTTGTATGTAAACTTGAAATAGTTGTGGCATCTTCAATTAAAGCAGGCTGCTTTCATCAAAGGCACCGTAACCCAAAGATAAAGGAGAAGTAGTAGCCCTCCTTTTTTCGTCCTTAATTTTTAACTTGATCAAGATTCTAAAACATCACCTTAACAATTTCAGATCACTATTCAAAAAACTCAGTACCTCAATAGAGTGTACTGCTGTTCCTTTCAAAGTTCTACTGGAGACTTCACTTTTAGTTTGTTTATCAAAACAATGGATGCTCTCATCCAGCTTAGGAGGAAGACAAAAGCACCAGGAAAGTCCAAATAGGAAAAGGGTAGGAGATTTATTCACATGAAGATCTACTCAAAGTGAATCAGCCAGTTAAAAGGCTCATGGACCACAATAGGGCAAAAAGGCTAGCCCCTCTCCACCCCACCCCACTGGAAAATGTTAACCTAGTGGAAGGAATGGAATACATAAAAATGGAACCATGAAACTTCTCTTATTTTCTGTCTCTTGTTTTTTCCAAATTATCTTTATTCCACAGTCCATCTAATCTTCCCTGCCCACTGTGTGCGCTCCCTTCATTCCACTTGTTTCCCTATTTTTCCACTTCCTTTTATTTCAATGTGCCATTCTTCTGAGGCCCTTCTCATTTCCCTCCATGCTCCTTATTTTCCAGTCTTCCTGAACTGTCACAATTCTCTTTTGTGCTTGAAGCAAGTCATTCCCACCACTATCACCTTGTGTTTTCTGCCCTTTCCTGAGCAAACACCTACATGGAAAGCCCCATTCCTCTGATGAAGCTTGAAAGAAGTATGTAGGTACAATTTGTAAGTGGAAAGAGAAAAGTGAGAGAAAGAGTTTTCCAAAATGCAAATTCAGCACCAGAGGAAAAAGAGGAAATTTTATAGTCAACTTTAGGGGCATTTACATTCATTACTTTGCAAATCGTATGCACTGAGCTAATATCACTGTTGTTTCCCAAGAACCTTTCTCTAGTAAATTCTTGATAGGATTTCAAGCCTTCATTATAGCACCAAAAACTAAACCAGAGTAATACAGCCTGCTACACTGTGTGGTTGGTTGGGCAAATTAAATGTAAAATAAAAGCCAAGGCCGATTATGGCAGAAAGTATGGCCTATAATTAGCATATTTGCAGTATTGACTACAATTGTCACATTACAATACCAATCATACAAAACTAGAAATTCAACACTGCCTCTTCACACACAGCAGTTTATGTAGATATCCTAGAGCTCCATTCCATGGAAGGAGGACATGCAGTGACAAAATCAATATTGACACAAGAGCAGGAAATTTGCCAAAATTACATCACAAATGCTGAGACTATTTCAGGTAAGAGTATTAACAGAAATGGTTTCTGACTCTTCATGTCATGTGTTGGCCAGCCTCCACAACGCCCCACCACCCCATGATCCTTGCCTCCTTGTATTTACATGTCATGTCATGTAGACCCCTTCCACAACGTGTTAGGGTAGGCCTATGTGATCCATATAATGCAGAAGTGGTGGCGTAAGGAAAAATTGTGAAAGACGTTCAAATTTAGTGGGTTACCTAGTTAGCTTACCCATCTGTGTTATCCCAGACGCCTTATCCATTCTGCTTAACTGCCCTACAGCAAAGAAACTTGTTCACCAAGTCACTTCCAGCTAGCCTCCCCCTTGTTTTTCCCAACATTTCTAATAGCTAGCAAAGTGATTTACAGTAACCACTGTGTTGAGTGGGTTCAAACACAGAATCAAGCTGTCTTGTCGTACCCCTCTCTTCAGGCTCAAACAGAGAAGCCAGTCCAGAGAGGAGGCAGAGGAAAGATGAGGAAAGAAGACTGCCTTTTATTCTTGCCCAGACTTCATCAGGTTGGTTGTGGGTTAGCAACAGTTGGAGTCTTTTTGTTTTAGGAGTGGATGCCCCTCTGAATCCCCTCATATCTCAAGTGTTTGGCATTTGTTTCTACTAAACACTGACCCCTCTGAAGGGCACGCTCACAGGCTGGGGTTCTGCTAAACAGATCCACAGGAGGCAGCTGTCATAAGCAGAAAAGTGTCATGTTCTTTCTTCACCAATATTCTGTAACACTGGTAAAGTACTTAGTAAGTGTCTAAAATTGTATTAAGAACTCATGACAGCACCCTGAAATAGGAGCTATTAATTATCCCATTTTATACCCACATCAAGAAAATGAAGCTTTGAGAGATTAACTCACACCCAAGGAAACACAACTCATGAGTTGCTACGCTGGCACTAAAACTAGATCTGCAAGGTCCCAACTAGTACGTTATTTTGCTTCTAATTATGGCACATTTGTGATGATGACCTCTAACCCAGTTAAATCCAGAATTTAATTTAGTTAAATGAGAATGACATATAAAAGTTTCAATTCAATAAAATTGAAGGTTACATATATACCAGAAACAAACCATATCATCACTTATACATGCTGTTTAAAGGGTTCTTTGAGATGACATTTATTTTACCAACATGGGTTCTGATGTCATCTAAATGCCCCTATGATCAGTTCCCAAGAAAGCAAAAAGGCAGAGAAAATAATATGGGTTTACAGAGCTAAATACTACATATGATAGAAACTAATCAAAATTCTGCCCTCGAACTTCTGGTGAACATTCATTTCAAAAGAAAACTCAAAGAATTTTTTTGGCATGTTGTTTGTCTTTTTATATGTAAGTGAAAAATGTGAAGGTTCAAGTATGATTTAATTAATAGGTTAAGACTTCTTAAATTGACATGACAAAAATATCTCATCTTGCCTGTTGAATCATGTAGTTAACATCTTTAAAACATTGCAGCAAAAATACAGAGGAGGAAAAGGGCAAAAGGCAAAAAAGATAAGATAGTGATATAACTTGATAAAAACAACTACATACTCTACTTATTAGCAACAATTTGGGCCACCAGAGTTTCCTCTTTGTTCAGCAGCCAAATTTGCCTTTGCACCAAGACAGTCAACACTCCAGTAAGGAAAAAATACTGGCACATCAGGGTCTTACAGAAAAATAGTTATTCATAGTTTTATTTCTCTAAGCCTGGGCCTTAGAGGATAATGCCTAAGACAGAAAGCACATGCTAATGAACTCACATACTCCTTATGGAAACAGCCTTCTGTCCCCCAAACTATCTCCTTTTCCATCCCACATGAGTTCAGTTTCAAGGCCTTGAAGTCTGTTCAGCCCTCAACTAGAGTCACTCAGAGGCCTCCAAGGCTGAGGGGTGGATCTGGCAACCTGCATTTGAAATGGAAGTGATAGTGTTAACTGCCCCGTTTCCTGACAAGAAGAATGTCTCTTGTGTTCTGATCTAGAGGTCCACGCTGTCCTTTTAAAAAATAAAAGTTATTTGGGCTGGTTTAGACTAATATTTTCACTTGTCAGACTGTAGTTGGCAACAAGATGGGTAAATTCCACTGACTTGAGCTCACTTTAATCATTTTTCGTGTTTTCTTGATATTTTTCCCATGCTCAGGATTCATATGCAGCTGTGGACAGGTAAAAATACACAGAATTTATCACTGACTACACTTGAGAGATGAGGCAATATTGACACTCCATCTAGAGAGCGTACAGTTTCAAATGCAATAAGGGAAGCACACACTCCAGGGAAAGAAAAGAACCCTGCCCTGTCTATAGCCAATAACTCAAACTCTCTCCAGCCTTCCAGAACACCCTTTCTAAGCATGCCTGGGAAGGTATGCGCTCATGAGATAGAAAACCTTGCAAGTCAAAGAAGAAATCAGCCACTCATGAAGTGGGAAAGCCTCACTAAATATCCTACTTTAAAGAGAAAAGCACCAGCATTACCTCTTACAGGAAGCCAAGACCAAAAGAGATTCCAAAAGAATTCTGCCTTGGCACCCAACATTCCAGATCTTATTAACATCAGGCACGTCATTCCAAACAAAGGAAACCACTGTCAGCCCTGAACAGGGGGATGTGGCCACAACCCCCAGTAAAAGCAGATGCAGAGGACCAGGTCTGAGATTAGTGGAAAATGCCATCACAATCCCTAACCTTAGTACAAGAATTCTTTTTATTATGAATAAACTTTCATATTAATTTTGTGTAAATAGACGCTGTGGATTCTGAGCAGTGATAGCAAAATATAGGAAGAGAAAAAATGTCAAAGAGCACCACCTGGGTAAGACTGAGAATACAAAGACCTGGTAATAAGGAATATTGCTGGAGTCAGAGGGCAAGTTGTGATCTCTGAAGGAGAAAAGCATAAGAATTATGTCCTCATCACCAGCTTTCAGTGTCACGATCCAAAACTATGGCACTATGTGGTAGAATTCGATCTAAAGTATAACTGAATATTTGGATTATCAACAATTCCAAAAGTCAAATTCCAGAAGTATGCTGTATGCTCATTTTCTTATGTATTTGGAATTCTTACCATTTTGTCCCATTTTTTTTCACACACGGCACTGTAAGTTCTAGAGGTCTTCATATAAGCTACCACCTGTATGTTGGCAACAGAAAAAGAACTCTCCCACTACCAGTATATGCTTGTCATTATAAAAATATTACAAGGAAGATGCTTCAACTTAAATCAAATGCTTTAGCTGAATGCCTGCCACCCC
This sequence comes from Cynocephalus volans, assembly GCF_027409185.1. NCBI lineage: Eukaryota > Metazoa > Chordata > Mammalia > Dermoptera > Cynocephalidae > Cynocephalus > Cynocephalus volans. Next base: position 96,996,040 of record NC_084460.1, on the reverse strand, counting down.
CACACCCCCCACTTCTCCACCCCTGCCACTTAAATTCTTGTTTAAAAACTGCTTGGCACTCAAAGGGTCAATGGTTCTCAAATATCTACAGTGCCTAATCATCACCTGGAGCACATGATGAAACACAGATTGCTAGTCTCCACCTCTACGGACTGTTGTTCAGTAGGACTGTGGCAGGCCACAAGGGCACATGCTTTACAAGATCCTAGATGGTATTAATGCTGCTGACCTGAGACTGAGTAGCCAGCACCTAGGCTGGGACTTGGTCTCTGAGAAAGTCTTGTGGATGGTGACAAGGGCCCATGATACCTGCTCAAACCATGGGAGATCCAATTCTATCTGCTTTCAGGGTGCACGCATTTGATAATGGTAGGAGTACAGGGATATTGTATTTAACTTAAGATCCACTTAAGATTGTTTAAAAAAAGAGCATCTGCTCATTGATGAGATTTTGAAAATCACTAACCCTAACTCGCCCATTCATTTTACTGAAAGGTAAACTGAGGCCTAGTGAAACCACTTGTTCTATATCATACAATCCAAAACACAAACTATTAAATCTTACAATTCCATTATGTCTTAAAAATGTTTATGTGTGAAAAAGACATCTGATATGGATTGAATTGTGTCTCCCAAGTTTTACGTATTGGAAGCTTGATCCCCACTGTGACTGTTAAGAGGGTGGGAAATCCTATGATAGTAATTGAAAGGTGGGGCCCTGAAGAGGTGATTGGATAGTGAGGACCATGCAGTAGTGAATGGATTAATAAGGGTGGCTGTGGGTGTGGTTCTGAGGGCTTTAAAAGGAAAGCACATGAGAGTCTCTCTCTGCTCCGCCATTCTGCCATGTGAGACCCCTGGGTCACTGCTGCCACCACCAAGGCCTTCACCAGATGTGTTCCCTGGACTTTGGACTTCTCAGCCTCCGAAACCATAAGCATTAAATTTTGTTTTTTTTATGTGTCACTCAGTTTCATGTATTTATGTTATAAACAACAGAGATGGACTAATACACCACCCTCACTCTTAGGGTGAGACCCAGGAATGAGGTAAAGATAAGCAGTATTAACTGCACACATAACATACTTTCACACACACAAAAGTGTTGGCAATTGTGACTTAGCACTCTTGATGTCCTCTCTCTCTCCCCACCCCACGATTGTTCATGCTCTATCACACATACACACACACACACACACACCATCTTTAAGGGGACTGCTTAGGTCTTTTATTATTAGACAGCAATTCCTCAACCAAAGCTTTTATTTCTTAATCTAAATTCACATAATCCTTTCTAAAACAATACTAGCAGATAACCTTACTCTCCTTTCTGAGAATATGTGACAAAGGGACTACAATCTTAGCTGCAAACTGGGGGATTCCAGTTAGAAACCTGGATCTTGACTCAGTGTACCCACTGAGTAACTTCCTCAATATTTGATGCTTTCTTTTTTTCTTCTTACCAAGAATAAAATGGAAAGAATGAAACTTCCCTCTTACTCAACGAAGGGCAACAGAAACTTCGTTAGCCTCTGTTGAAAGGCAATAAGACTATTTTAACTGGGTTTTGGCCCCAACACAGGCGAAAAGCCAAGCTCTTGAACAAAATTCTATGTAAAAGGACAGATCTTTCCATTCCTATCCTTGAACATCTGTGGACTTGATGCCCAAGCACTGACCTAAAATCAAATGCTGGGAGAGGAAGAAAAAAGGGAGGCAAAACCCTCAAATATATTTCCCTAACTTATCTGCCTAATACTTTGGAAAGACAGGCATGCTTCACAGAGGAGGTGGTATCTCAGCTGGTTCTTGAAGGACCGAGTTTGGAGTCTGCTATGCAGAGGAATTGGAAGGACAGGGCAAGGAAAGAGAATCAAGCACACTCATGAAATGGGACAAAACAGACAGTGACTGGTGGGGAAATCTGAAGTACCATGGGAGGTGAGTGAGTGTCAGGTCAAGCAGTTTAGACTTTACTCTGTAGACAATGGAACACCATGGAGGTTCTTAAGGAGGAGAACAGCATGCTCAGATATGATTTAGCTGTGGCCACATAGCAGAGAGAATGGGATGGAGGAGGAAATGGATTATCACACATCTTTAAACATAGGTGGCCCTTCTGGGAGGTCTCTTAAAGTTCAGACTGAGCAAAGGAAATCATAACTCGAGCTTATGAGAAATACCTGAGGAGGCACGAAGGACAGGGTCTATGATAAAGGACCCCCCAGGAGGCTCTGCTCCAGAGTTCTCTCTCATTCAGAACTGTGTCCCATAATGGGTGGATGAGATGTGTGAAGTCTGGCACCAATTCCACCAGAGAGGATCCCAGGGTATAAGGTGCATTTCTATCCCACAGCAGCCTCTCCCAGGAGAGTCTGGAAGCAGCTTTCAGAGGCAGGGGTCCAGGAGTGTGGGGTTTAGCTTTCAAAGAGTAAGACAGGCTTATGCAAAGGAAGCCACTTCCGGCTTAACAGAAGGAGTTTGAGGGTATAGGAAGGAGGGGAAGTGTGAGCATGGAGGGAAGGAGAAAGGCCTCAGATGGGAGAGTAGAGAAATATGTGTTTTGATGAATGGACATCTTTGATGAGAGGTGATGCTATGATAACAGGAGTCCTGCAGAAGAGGGAGACAACAAGAATATTCAAGTAACAAAAGTTTCCACTATACTAAGTTGTTAAAAACTGAGCTAAGCTATTTTTAATATTTAATGATGAGAATTAAAATACCCATTTTACAGACAAGGATACAGAGATTCAGGGAATATCAAAAGCAAATAGCAAGTGACCAAACCTGATTCTAAGCCAAGAATGTCTGACACCAAAGCCCCAACTGTTCTCTGTCCACGTCATACTATTAGCTCCAACGGACTGCAAGAAAATAGGAATCCTGTATTTCTCGGAGGTACTATGAGATTTTTTCAGACCTAAGCTGTTTTCCTGAAGGCAACAGTAAATTTAAGGAGGGGTTAGCCACAGAGCAGTATCCTTGAGCAATACAGCAAATTTGTTCCAGGAAGAGGAAGTGGCACAATAGCTGTATGTGTTCAAACAAAAGGCTAGCTCTGGAAAACAAAGTAAATAAGAACACAAGATTCATTTCACAAATATTTGCTGAATACCTACTACGTACGCACCATGCACAGTACTAGGAGGAAGGAAGAAAGTGGTGAAGGAAACAGGTAAAATCCCTGCCTCATACTGTACACACTTGGTGCAGCTTATCTTCTGTAACCGTCCTTAACATTAGAAAAGTAGTTTTCTAGCTTGGTTGACCATTATCCCCAGTGGAAGTTTGATTTAAAAAAAGAAACAAAAAGCCACGAAACCAAAACTGGTGAGATTTTGATTTAGTAGGTTCGAAATGAGGGCCAGGGATCTCTATTGTTTTGAAGTTCCACCAGTGATTCTTAAGCACAGTTAACCGAGAGAACCAGGACTCACTCAAGACAGTTATTAATTAATCTCCATATAACATAAGCTGTTTGCTTCTTTTACATGTGCTTGGATTTATCACAGGACCAAAAACAAATTTAAAGTTTGCCTTTTTTTTTTTTAAACATTTGTTTTTTGTAAATGGTAAAAAGATAAATAACTCAAGTAGATTGCCTTAAAAGCAATGAAATTATGAACTAAGTTTGGCCTCCTCTGAAAACAGGGACAACTTCACAAGCCGTATGTCATGGTTAAGTACATATCCTATTCTTGTGCTAACCACATATAATTGTAAACAGATAAGTCAGACTAGCATTAAACACAGTTTAGTATTAAGAACTTTGTTTCCTGGGTACAGAAGCCAGTTGCAGTAAACTGCAGCAGAAAGATATACTGGAAGAATGCTCCCACGTATGAGGAAGCAAAAGGAAATCTTTTGAGATCCTTTGAGCCAACAACCACATTTTGAGGTGGACATGACTGAAATGACATGAGCAACATAAAGGAGTCCGTGAACAAGAGCTACTTCACTGTTTGCTTCCTCCACCTGATTCCTGTTTCCCTCTTTGATCTGACAACCAGGAGGTCCAATGCCAAATATATGGCCCACATCAAGCAATTCTACAGGAATCTTTCCTATACAACCTTAATCATGGTTTCATCTTATTTGTCCTCACTTTCCTCTGATACTAATTTATTTATTATTTTTGAATAGGCTTTATTTTTTAGAGCTGTTTTACGTTCATAGCGAAGTTAAGCAGAAGGCACAGAGAGTTCCCACATACACCCTGCCCCGGGTTACCCACAGCCTGTCCTGCCTATCAACATCACCCACCAGAGTACTCCATTTGTGACAACTGATGAACCTACACTAACACATCATTATCATCTAATGCCCACACTTTACTTCAGGGTTCACTCTTGGTAGTGTACCTTCTGTGGGTTTGAACAAATGTGTAAGATACATAGCCATCATTACAGTATGTCTGGTGTCAGACAGTCCTGGCTTAGAATCAGGTTTGGTCACTTGCTATTTGCTTTTGGTATTCCCTGAATCTCTGTATTCTTGTCCGTAAAATGGGTATTTTATACAGAGTAGTTTCACTGCCTTAAAAGTCCTCTGTGTTCGGCCTATTCATCCCCGACCCACACCCCAACCCCTGGCAACCCCCAATCTTTTCACCATCTCCATAGTTTTGACTTTTCCAGAATATCATATAGTTGGAATCATACAGTATGTAGCCTTTTCAGACTGCCTTCTTTCACTTAGTAACATATGTTTAAATTTCCTCCGTGTCTTTTCATGGCTTGATAGCTCATTTCTTTTTAGCACTTAACATTCCATTGTCTGGATGCACCACGGTTTACTTACCCATTGACCTACTGAAGACCATCTTGGTTACCTGCAAGTTCTCGCCACTATTAATAAAGCTGTTAGGATCATTTGTGTGCAGGTTTTTGTGTGGACACAAGTTTTCGACTCATTTGGGTAAATGTACTTTTTACACAACATGGAAACTCCCTCAGATCCTTAGGGAATGAGCTAGAGTGCATAAAATAATACATCTGGTTCTTTATTTCATGGTTCAACCACGTGGAGAGTAGCACTTTGAGTGATTTTGAGGAGGCAGATGACGTGGTGAGAAAAGGAACAACAGACCAAGTTCAGACTAAGCTTATTCTTCCCCTTTTCATGATGAAACGCATACTCCCAGAAGCCCATATCAAAAGTGATCTCATTATTACGCACCAAAATAACATGTATTCTATACAATAGCAAAGAGCTTAAAGTACTCAAAATAATTCTACTCTCTCCACCAGGTAAAATGCCAAAATGCTTATAAACATATCTACGTATGCTAGCAAACATTTCAGCATAGATTTCGATGCAAATCCATTTCCTCTCTTACAACTACGAGAATATTAAAATATAGAACAGCTTACACATTTGGGTATATGGAATATGAAATAACTGCACTTATAAGAAAGGTGTTTACTTTTGGTAAAGTTAATCCACAACTGCATTAATTTTAGTGCTAACTTCAACCCTGCTTCATCTTATTTTCCTTCATTATTTTTTTGCCCCTGAATTCTTACTTAAATTTATTTTATCTGCCTCTATTAGATATATCTATGTCATCTGCCTTAAATCTTTTCTGGTACAAGGCAGGGCAAAAATTATTAAAGAATGAATCAAGTAATCAAAGTACTTCAAAGCTCATAAGTTCTCTGGACAATTCATATTCTTTTTCCTGTTTTCTTTGGATGAAAATTCTCCTTAAGAAAAGCTATTCCTAATTTTTTCGTGTAAATTCTATTATATACCCATGGTTCATTTAACATTAGGGTTCACTCTTGGTGGGGTACATTCTGTGTAACACTGCCAAGAAACTAATTTCCACGTAGAAACTGCAATATCATTTGGCTAAAAATTATTTTACATGACAGACATAGCACCTTTCCTTAAGAGCTGTTTAAAAGCCTCTTGAACTTTAGGTCTCTTTTATATGATACTTGTTTATGTTTTGTTTAATAATTATAAGAATAATGAAAGATAACTGCATAAAATTTTTAAAATGTAGAAAAGAATACAGAACAAAATTAAAAGAACCCATAATACATTTATACAGAGAAATCACTTTTCAGATTTCACTGTATAAATCACTCATATAATAACATCGGTGGAAATGTTGATGCCAACATCTGGTTTTACCTAATTTTCCTCTCCCTGGTCAGAGACCTGTCTTCCCTAACCAATCAAACATACAAAACCTCCATTTTTTGCATTCATAATCACATTCTCACTGACACAGTCCTGTTTCCACGTGGATGAGATGCAATAACGAATCAGTGTTTAATGTGTGTCATAATCAGTTCTTATTCTGTCTTTCACAGTTGTTCATGTCATTGTTTTCTAGTGATCATATCTGTAAACTCACCTGCCTTACCAAACATTTAAGTTAGCCTTCTATATGCCTATACAAAAAGACTCTGTTTTTTCATCCTGTAGCATCAAAATAGGTTGTCCCTAAATCTCACCTAAAAATTTCATTTAAAACACATATACCTTCCTCTCCAAATCAACTGAACTATATCCACATGATTAATCTACAAAAAAGCACATGTGCTTCCGAGCTGATATCTCTCCTATCTGTATGTGGTAACCCTGACTGTTCCGTCTCATTCTTGGTCTATGAACACTTCATTCAGAATGCAAAAGGTGGCATTAAACAATAACTCATGCCTGAAACTAAGAAGAAATATATTCCTGTTACGCAATGGTAGATCTCACTACAGCATGGAAGTAATCACATCTGGTTTTATGAGGAATAATTATTTTGAGATTTACACTAGCCCCATAATTCTCAGAAAAAAATATTTTACTTTGGATTTCTTCCATCTCTTTCTATTTAGAGAGAGACAACAGAAAACCAATATAAAAACACTTCCATATACTTGTTACTCTGATAAAGTAGAAAGTTACGTGGCACATGTGACCAAAAAGTAATATTTCTGCCATGAAATATTAACAAAAAACAAACCATACAAGATTCTTTCCTTACTAAGAAACAGATCAGAGAAGGCCTACCCAATCATTCCTAGCGAGAAACTAACCATGAAATACTGTTGTATGTAAAAGATGTTTCCTTTCAGATGTCCCTGTCTCGGTAACTGACTCTTTATGGCAAACATCTTCAGCATTACCTTGCAAGTCTGAATCATTTGACTTTGGACTGCTTCTTGCTCGCCGCTCTGTTTTCTTAATTCCTGGCCCACCACCACTGCCGCCTCCACCGCTGCCGCTACTGTGACCCTTCCCGTAGCCATTGTACACTGTTGTGCAGTTGCTTTTGTAAATGGAAGACGGAGGACTATTGAGGCGGTTCTGGCGGTCAATCTGGCGGTCTTTCAGTTTTTTGTGTGGAGGCTTGCTGTACTGGTCTTCTCGGGTAATGTAGCTTGACATTCCGTAGAGTGGTATAATTTCTAAAATGGATGATTATAACAAATGCAAGTTTAGTCTACATATTAAATAATAAATTATCAAGTGGTCAAATAACTTGAGCCCTGTAGAAAGCTGTCTAAAGTCTTGCTAAATACAATATAAAAAATATTTTAAAGAAAATGCTATATACATTATATATGTTTAAAGCATTCTCATTGATTCCAAACCAATCAAGGAATAATCAGTCATTAAAAACCATACTGTGTCTTCAGAAGTTTTCCATAAATTATGGAGAACACTGAAGATGACAAGGTTATTATCCTTAAAGAGTTCATATTCTAGTTTAATTTACAACTAAGTTTCATTTTGCCTGTCAATGTTTTTGTAGTTGCAATACATGAAAAAGTTAGAACAAATAAAATACCTCCTTTAAATGTGTACTTAGAATCAAGATACTTAAAAGCATATACTTATCCTTGTAGGTAGAATAGCATTTCTACTGGAAAGTATATAGCAACCAGAACATAAGGAGTTATTTGTAGCATCTGAAAGAGCCACATCTGAACAAACCTTACTAAAATAATGAGATGAGAAATAATAAATGCTCACAGAATTGGGGGAAATGTTAAAGGGGAAAGTATAATGGTAAAGATAAGCCATCACTGCAGTCTGGTGCCAAATATAATAAGCTGTGGTCTCACATTTCTCTTTTGGAGTAATAATAGGCAAGACAAAACTAGAACGCCATCTGGCTTCACTATAAACATTTTTAAGTGGCTCAAAAGAAAATGGGAGCCTGCAAAATAATCTTACAATCTCAGGGAAAAAACACCTACTTTAATTAAAAATTTTAAATCAATTTGAAACTATATCTAGGCATCAATAAAAACGACAATGCATGGGAAAGGGGGAGGGGAGTGGAGTGAGGCAGGCACAGAAAGAGAAATACTACACGTCCTCATAAGTGGGAGGGACAGAGGGAGGAAGAAGGAAAAAAGGAAAGAATGAAGAAGTAAAGAAGGAAAGAAAGAAAGAAAACAAAATGTTGAACTTTCAGAAGGAGAGAACAGACCTATAGTTACTGGAGGTAGGAAAGGGGGAGTGGAAGGGGAGTAAGTAGTAATGGGGTAAGGGACACGAAGATAATTATGATTTTTAATGATAAACATGCTAATAATATTGATTTGATCATCACACACTACACAAATACTGATAGTCAACTCTGCACCCCATAAATATGTATAATCAAAAATAAATGTTTCTGGGCCGACCCCGTGGCGCACTTGGGAGAGTGTGGCGCTGGGAGCGCAGCAGCGCTCCCGCCACGGTTCGGATCCTATATAGGGATGGCTGGTGCGCTCACTGGCTGAGCGCGGTGCAGCCGGACTCAAAAAAGACAAAAAAAAAAAAAAAAGATGTTTCTTAGAAAAAATAGTAATTAAAAAAATGCCAATGCATAACATAGAAATTGGGTCCTTACATCTTTAAAAGAAAAAAGAGTGACCATGTAAATTAGCATCCAAATTTGAACACTTCTGAGAGTGAAAAGGTAGGACTATTAATTTCTTTCAGACAACAGACCTAAATCCGGAGTGTCCTAGACACACCAGGAATGTATGGTTACCCTACATAATTTAACAACTGATGTTTCAATTTTTAAATGATAAAGCTCCACTTTTCATTTCCTTTTTGCTCACACCAATTTGCACTAAAGAATATGTAAAACCAAATACAATCTAATTCAGAGGGTATATATCCAAACAAACTATGTCAAAGTATATCAGAAGGATGGCACATGTTCTCAATGCCACAACACATTACACTTGAGATTTAAAATACTCACCATGGGCACTAACATAATAATCTTTTATTATTTATTCATTCATTCATTCATTTTAATTTTATTTTGTCGATATACATTGTGGCTGATTATTGCTCCCCATCACCAAAACCTCCCTCCCCCTCTCCCCCCCAACAATGTCCTTTCTGTTTGCTTGTCGTATCAACTTCAAGTAATTGTGGTTAAAAATATGGAACGCTTCACGAATTTGCGTGTCATCCTTGCGCAGGGGCCATGCTAATCTTCTCTGTATCGTTCCAATTTTAGTATATGTGCTGCCGAAGCGAGCACCATAATAATCTTTTAAACCATGCTGAGAACTTTTTAAAACTTTTATGGTTTGGGAAATTAATGTTTAAATTGCTTTTAGGTATGCACCTTGAGAACTAAGGTAAGAGAATATGTAAATGGCTTTTTATTTATAAAGCAAAGGGATTTTGGTCTACTGAGTTTTTAAATCTGAAATCAGTAAAGGCATTTGTATTTGTACATTTTTACTCTGCATTATTTTAATGAAATTAGACTGAAAAACACTATGAAATGAAGAGACTAATTTTTTGTTTAATTCTAATGGTGATTTAAATAATACTGTTGTCTTGCCTAAAACTGCAAAGGACACCGTTTACAAAACAGTAACCATGCGGCATCCTACTAACAAACTGCCAAGATAAGGCATCATCAAGTGATGAGTCAGTACCAAGGACTTTCACAATGCCATCGGAGCTCAGACCCAGCCGGAAAACTCTGACAAATGTTCAACTGTTTAATGTATATTTTGTCAAAGCAATAAACTTTTTTTAAAAAAGTACAGTTAACTAAGTTTTTTTAGTTTTTATTCAAATATTACCATGGTTTATGCCTGCTACTTGATTTTTTTGGTGTTATGCCACTAGGCAAAAAGATCATATTAATAGGAAGTTATTGACGCTACTATGAAATCAAAGTATTGATTTCATGTTTTGATATCATCTCCCCACCCCCCATATAAAAGCACCCAATTATTTGGAATTACACTAAATTTCTTTCTGACTACTAAAAAAATAGCCAATCAAATTCCACCCCTAAGCTACAACAGGATATTTCATTAAAATATCTATCTCTAATTTTTGTTAAGAAAAAAATTACAATATGGGTTGAACATAGAGGGGGAAAAATACATATACATAGATATATACACACACATGTAACGTAAGAGAAAGAGAAAATTTCTACATCGTAACAAGCATTTCTCGAACAATTTATCTGATACAATATAATAAATGTTTGAAGTGGTAATGCTTCAATTCACAGTCCAACTCAGAAGGAAATCACTTTGCAAAGTCCTAGAGGCGAAAGTCTAATTTTTTCACAAATTTATCTGTTTCTTAGTATCCATTTTGATAGAAAAGAGCTTTAGACTAAATCAACACCAAGGCCAAACCTTAGACATAATATTGGTAGCTCTGAGGCTCTTTTCATTTCAAAGTAAGTATTTGCCTAACAACCAGTGAAACTGTGGCTGCACTAATGGCTAGTCTTAAACTAAAAATAGGTTCAGAGGGTCACATCAACAGTGAGGGGATTTTCGAGTTCTGCCAAGATTGTAACAGAGCATACAGGAAACCCAAAGGTTACTAAGTCCTCACAACCTTCTAACATTGAAAGTGGGGCACGAAACACTTTTCAATTTCTCTTCTACTGCTAGGTCACATGGATACCAAAGAAAGAAAGTGCCACAGGTCTTCCTCAGACCACTCCCATGTAAAAACATGCCAGTGGGATACAGGAACATATAACAGATCACTGCCTGTTTTCTAAAATAAAACAGTGGCTATCCTACTTGATCCTTGTAGGGTCGGAGTGGAAGGCAAAATTTGGGGAAATTGAGAGGAAAAAAGAGAGCTACAACCCACAAAGTAATTTTTCCAAGACATAATTCAGGACAAAGGAAGCTAGGAATTTCCCATGAGTTTCAGACACCAGATAGATCCCTCTCTACCATGCTTATTACAGAGGAAAGAAAGGGCTTGCTTAAACTGTTCAAGTGTTGTAACGTTTCAACAGCTCCTGATGACAGCAATCACCTACTCACCTTGCTCGCCATATACTGTGGGGGGAAGATGATGCTGAGGAAAAAACTGGGGCGGCATGTCTCCAGGTCCAGTAACGGGTGGGTAGTACGCCGTATGGGAGTTGTGAATAAAATGAGGGTGGTGAGTCAGGTAGGGGGGCAGGTGGTGGGTTGGAGACATGGCGGAGGGGTAGCTTGGCGGGTAACACTCAGGAGACTGGGGTGTGACCACCACCCGACGGACCCCAGTACTGTCTTCAATCACCTGAGGGAAAAAAGCAAATGGAAAGAATGTAGTCCATGTTATTAGCAAACACCCTGTGAATATATACAGGATTAGTAACTTCCCCCTTAATTTTAATTTTCTCACCCCCATAGGAAAAATATGAATGCACATTATATTCTGGTTCTCTAATTCAACCAGTTAAATGAGTTCTAGAAGTAATAACATTTAACTATTAAAATTGATGAAAATAAACTATTCATCAACCACCTGATTCCACAAAACTTTTTGGAGAGGCCAATAGCTTGATAATCTCATTTTTGTCATAAAATTTTCACTGGCTTCTTCTGAGACAAGTGGACTCAGTGTGTGCTTAAAATGATGTTAGGAATGACTTTGATACAACAATCAGTTCAGTGGTTTTCCAGGAAGAGGCTTTCTGGAAATAAATATGTATTCCAGGGCTGGGCTTCCAGATTTGCCTGACAACATTCTGCCCCATTCCTGCTTTAACATGCACAGCTCCATCATCATCGGGACTTTAGAAAACTAAGGAAACAATGTCAGAAGCCATAAAAGTGCCCTAAAAGATCATTTAATCTGGCACTGAGAATGTGGATAAAATGAAGGGATTCTGATCAATGAAAAACTTGAGGAATCCCAAATCAGGACAGACACCTTTGCTCCCAAGATGTCCTGATGACATAATGAATGTTGTAATGGAAGATACTATGAAGGGCAACCTGTTAAGAGCACAGCGAGCCAATGAACATTCTATCCATACTTTCTCCAGGGTTTTTTCAATTCACCCAATGAATGCAACTAAGGCAGTGCAATGCCTTATTATTGTCATCGTTGTTGTTGCTCCTGTAGCCAACATCGTGCTACTTGCTCTAAGAGTGAACAATTTTGGTGATACACAAGAAAAGAAACAACTAATACAGCAGTTACCACAATCAAAAGGTAAAACTGTGGGGTACAGAGAATGAGAGCATGGGATGGCAGGATCAGGAAAGGCTTCAGGGACCTCAAAGAATTGGTAGGACTGGGACAGCTGAGAGAATGGCCTCCACGTCAGGGCCCTGCAAAGAAGGGGACATAAGAGTAAACTCGGAAGCCAGGACCAGGCTGCTGAGGAGAGACACCAGCTGGTCTAATCAATTATTTTAAACAATCAGGTACACACTCTGATAGGAAATTGTTTTTTAAAAAACTCTGAAAACTGAACTTGTATACTGAAATGGATTTCTCATTAGACCTCAGGAGGTTGATTACAGGCCAAAATAAAATGACTTAATCATGTTCAAAACATCCTAACAATAACAACAAAAAAAATTGTACTTAGCTTCATTTAAAAAAAATAGTGCTTAAGCCAAATTGGCAAGTTTAGCAATGTTTAGTCTACACTTTAGTGTACAAGGTTGGTTTAGTTTGAATTAACAGCCATTAATCGTTAAGAAAATTAAAATCTTTATAATTATAAATGAACATAAAAGTTTCTACTATGTCAATAATTCATTAACAAAACAATATTAACTCTTTAAAATTAGGATTTTGATTCATAATTCCTACTAAAGCTCTGGACATTGGTTTTAACGTAACCCCTCATGGGCCTTGGCAAGTGAACTGCATTAATCCCATGTATGAATGCACAGCTGCTAATCTGCAAGTATATGTGAAACAGTGCTTAAACCAAGACCCTGGAAATCCTCACGTGTGTACTGATAATCATCAAACCATCTTCTATTCAGACTAAAATACAGAGCATAAATATGCTGTTTGGTGGCACACTTTGTACAATCTTATTATAAACATGTTATGTGTTTTTCTTACCATCTGATACAAACATGCATTATTCTGGTGTCTTCTTTCCCTCCCCTACCCCCCCCCCCCACATTAACTATTAGGAAAAAAGTAAGGCATAATCCAGATGCCTCTCTTTCATAGAACCTTCATTCAATCCTGGAAGGTTCACAGAAGCAAAGTATTTATTTTCTAGACGTTTACAACCTTTATTATTTCCTTCAGTGTAAAACTTCCAATAGTCAACGAGCCGCATGGACCTGACTGATGTAGTAAAACAAGAACAGGACTCTCATTAAATATGAAGAACTCCTTGGACTTTTAAACAGGGGTAGCTAAAATTAAAAGAATTTTATTTTCGTTGTTTTATCATATAATTTCTGACTTACTAAAAGTGCTTTTTTAAAAAAGTTTGTAAAAAAGCACCAAAGAAATCTAATCAAGGAAGAAACAAAAAATAAAGGAGACACAAAGCTGAAAGATTATCTCTTTACTATTATACTTTAAGTGTAAATAATACTACTTAATAAATTAATAAATGTCAATCTAAAGTGTAAATTACCTTTCACACACATGCCAATAAAGGGTTTCCAGTAAGAAAACTCAGTAGCTTTTTAAAACCACAAATTGCCTGCACATATAAAAATTGTTTCACAGCCCTGTTTTTAATTATCTTTTTCTGTGGTATTTGTGAAAGATTTACGTGTACATGCACAATCACTCAGAAACCTGTTCTTATCAAACCCAGGTCTGTCCTATCACTAAAAAATTTATGTTAAAAAAATGAAATATTAATTCTGAAATAAGTAGAAACAAATATCAGAAATATATGCTAGATATTTTGTTTACTATTCTTCTATAATATAAATTACAAAATATTTTAGTTATCAGTTTTGATCTGTGTCTAAGGAAATTGTGTCTATGTTCCCCCAAAGAGTAAGAAAATCTGAGGAGCAATAATAATGCATAAAATAATAAGCAATTTAGGAAATGGTGGCAATAACATTCTTTGTTTAATAAAGATTGTTTATAAATAAATTACTGTAGTAGAAGAATTTAACATTAAGAGTTTGGTCCCCAAATCCTGGGGCAATAAAATATACCTTCAGTCCTCACAGATAAGGACTGAAAAAAGATCCATGTCCTTTTGGGGTGAATGAAATTGTGACAGTGTACAGAGGGAGACAAATCACCTGTATTCAATTCAGCAAATATTTCCTGACACATACTATGTGCTAAGTACTGGATATTCAAAGGTGAGAAAAAAATACATGCAGCCCAAGAATAATATAAAGAGAAAAATTATAATAAGTCCTAGTATGTGCTGTTAACAGAAATCAGAACAAAGTATCACGATTTCGGAAATCAGAACAAAGTTTTTTCCAGCTCTGTGACTCAATGGAGCTGTTACTCATGTATCTTCTATAGAGAAGCACAGAACTTTGGAAAAGATAATTCTGTTAGGTTCTCAGATGTCACCTATTATGTGCTAAATTTTGGCCCACCTCCACCCCCACCCCAAATTCGTATGTTGAAGTCCTAATACTCAGAGAGTGACTGTATTTGTACATAGAGCCTTTTAAAGAAGTAATCAGGGTAAAATGAAGTCATATCAGGGGACCTTAATCCAATATGACCACTGTCCTTCCAAGAAAAGGAGATTATGACATAGACAACCACAAAGGGACCATGTAAAGACAATGAAGGAAGACAGTCATCTAAAAGCCAAGGAGAAAGGCCTTAGAATAAACCAACCCTGCTGACACCTAGATCTTGAACTTCTAGCCTCCAGAATTGTGAGAAAATAAATTTCTGTTGTGTAAGCTACCCAGTCACTGCCTCAGAGCGTGAAAGCTAAATCCAAGTTTCCTCTACCATAAGTTCCAAAAGCCTTATCTGCTTTTAAAAATCCCTGTTTAAAAAAAGTGATGCATTTATTCTTTCTGAACAAATACCCAGCCATCTTCCTCAGGCTAAGGAAGAAAGGCATCATGATGGCAAACAGCACCTAGTTTGATTCCATTTTATAATGCCTTTTTATCCAGTTCAGTAAGTACTTACTTAAAGTTTTCTACATGCCTAGTGTGCTTGCCATCCTGTGGCCCTAGACACAAGCGTTAAGTGGTTAGGGAATAAGGCACAAAATGTCAAATGGGGAGAATCTTTGTCTAACTTGTAAAAACACCATAAAGTGTTCTTATAAGTAAGACCCATGAGAACCATTAAAACAAAAGAAAATAGCCTGGAGACAGCAGCATGACACAGAGTTATTGGGAGCAACGTGGGGTGGGAGATGAGAAAGGACTCACTGTCAGTACCTGGGTTCTGTCAGTGGCTTGACATGGATTATCTCATTTAACTTCCCTAACCACTTGTGAATGACATATCTGCATCCCTGATTACATGATGAAAACCAAGGCACACCATGGTTAAAATGTACAACTAGTTAAGTAGCAGAACCAGGATTTTCATACCAGTCTGTACATCCAAGTTTTCATTATGTGGGGAATTCTAGAGATGTTAGGTAGAAAAGTAAACATGTAAACAATCAATTGTTGAGAATTAGGATACTTGGGTTATTAAGCAATGTAAAAAGGATCAAGATGCAAACAATATATATTGAATACCTGCTGCTGTGCCTCTACCTGAAAGGAGCACACGTTAAGTTCCTAGGACAGTACCTGACACATAATAACAACAACATCTTACCGCCCAATTACTACTATTAATGTTACCACCTCATTAAATCTTCCCAACAATCCTGTATGGCATCTATAGTTATACTTATTCCCATTTTAGAAATAAGAGGAATGAAGCTCAGGGAAGTCAAGCTAACTGCCCCAGGGACAGAGCTGTGGGGGGGTGGGAGGGGTCCATTTTAAGCCCAGAAATTATAAATAGATCTCTTAAAAACACTTATATTTTAAGTGTCTTTTCTCTTAGCTAACAGAGAAGGAAGGTAGTTCTCCTTACTGAATTGAAATGCTCCATAGGAATTTTAATAAACTCCTCAGTTCCTGAAACTCTTTCCTTCTACTCCTACCGGGCTGCAAGCCACGAGAATCAAGAGAAGCTTAAAAGGCAGGAGGCAAAGGATCAGTTTAAAAAGACTTCCCCAGATGGCCAGCAATGACTGAAGAAGTGGGCAGAGCATGCTACACGTGGACACACATGAACCTGCAAACATACGCAGTGTGGTATGACTGGCAGCCAGTTTGCTGGGTGGCAAGAACACTGAGTGAACTGCCTGGACACAGAAAACTGGGACCAAATGAGTTTGTGAAAGTCAGGTTCAAGCTGAATTTCTAACTGCTGACAACATGTCTGAAGTGGGCTCCCAGGCCATTCCAGGGAGAAAATATCTTAGATAAAACTAAGTATGCAAGCAGTGAACAAAGAGAAGGAAAAGGCCAGTCAATATAAAACAGCTGCATGAGCCAAAAGGACAAGTAGGCCATGAGTCCAGGCTTCTTCCAACCATGAAGCATCACGGTTCTGTAGCTTGGATTACAGATCTGTCTCTCCACCCAACTGCAAGTCCCTCAAAAGCAACTGGGCACATAGAAGGCTTTCAATAAATGCTGGTTAAATGAACTAGTAAATGAAATAAGCACCCCCCCCAAAAAAAAGAATAAAGCTTATCTGCTTAGATTAGATGTCTGCCAAAAATATTAACACATTCGTTATGAAAATTCTTCCCCATACTCTAGTAAATAACTGATATCCTACTCCAAAATTTTGAATTATCTGAGCTGTTAATTCTGTATCTGTCATTCCTGACCCTTATTTTGAATAAGTGTGATTGCACCACAAGTATTTATACAGAAAGATCATAATCTCCTGTGTAAATTCTACTTTAATCCCACATGAGGCTGAGTGGTTTTATTTTATTCATTACCAACTCTTCCCTCTGCATTTTTAATAGAGTAAACAACATAAAAAAGTAAAAGCAAGTTTGTTCTTCATGCAGGGTAGAAATCTGAAACATCAGGACTGGACCTTCCCTAGCCAATCCCCTTTTTGTTACCATGAATGAAACTCCCATTACCATCACCCAAGCACCATAAAAAGAAAGCAAAAACTAGAATAAAGAAATGTTCAAGGAGCAAGTCATCGAACATTTTATTGTATACATAAGGTTAAATTACTTGACTTAAAAATGGTGGCAGAATTGAATGAATTACCCTAATCTCCTGACTTACCTTTCTGTCTTTTCCAAGTTAATAATTAAAACTTTGGCTGTGAATACCAAAAATTACTTCTCAAAGTCATTTCTCTTTATATATGTAATGGCTAACACTGATGAAATAACATTTAATCTTTCTAGTGTTTCATTATTATTCATACCCTGAGACAGTAAACCGTATAAGTTTAGGACTGGCTCTTTTTGCTACAGAGCATGGTTATTTTTTTACCCAAATGGAAAAATAAATGATTGGTGATATTTCTAAAAGCCCTTTACATAATAACAAAGGATTATCCTGTAGAGTAATTACAGCTTGATAATAGGTATCTTCTCCTCAATCGAGAAATGAAAGTTCCTTGAAAATTTCAATTGCTTTTCCCAAACAGTTCCCAAACATAAGGACCAATGGTTAGGTCCAAACACCCAATTTCACCTGCTTTATAGGTGATCAAAGAGAAGGTTTTAGGTAATGATCTGGTTCATGAATGAACAAAAGTCCTCAAACATTTTACATGTATGCTCATTTATATCTAGAAATCTTAAATTTCCCACTGATGCTTAATTTTTAACTTATACACCAACTCAGGCAATGGCTAAAGCATGAATTGAGGGAGGAAGAGTTAGTTCCAGATAACAAATCCCATGTTTCTGTATAGGAGGATTATAAGTTGAAGGTATTAATACAACACCTGTCTTCAGTACTTCTGGACATAAATCTTACAGACAGGTTTATTCCAGAGGTGATCAGTACAAGGATATACCCCCATAAATGGCAATCCCTCTTCTGTTGGCTTTACACATGACAATATTTCTATACTCTCAGAAAAAAGTTGAGTTCCCACTCACATTTATGTGAGTCTTTACTCTGGCAAAAGGAGCACAACTAAGGAATATATAAATGAAATCAACTTTTAGTACTTTCCCAGCCACATCTGGCTCTTTCCAGGTTATACCATGCAGTGTTTGTAACTAATACCACTGAGGGTTGGAGAGGAAGATGGAAACAAGTATGTTCTCTGTGGTATCCCTCTGATCCAACCACTCCAGTAAATTGTGTAATACTACAGTTGAGGGACAATGCAGTCATTTATTAAGACCCTTCAAATTAAGAAGGAAGACCAGCAAGATTAAGAGACATATCTTATGAACTGCAGACCACAAAATGGGTCCTTAGTTGGCTGGCTACCTCTCCATCTTACCATTCTCCCCAGCTGCCCTGACCAGAGGATCTCACAGGGAACAGAAAGATTCCCCCCTCCTCCCAGTCAGAGAGAGCTAAGCTTCTCAAACTGCAGAGAGCCAAAAGGCTTCTTCTCAAGCAGGGGGTACAAAAAAATATAGCACTGAACACTGATATTGAAAGCAAAAAACCAAATTGATAAATTTGATGTAACAATCAAAGGTGACAATAAAAGCTCCTACAATTTGTATATTACTTAATAGTTTATAAAGTACTTATCACATAACTTGTACAGGGTACTTCAGAAAGTTCGTGGAAAATAAAATTAAAAGATAACATGAGTCTTTCCATGAACTTTTTGAAGTACCCTCATATGATGTTCAGAAAATCTAACATAGGCAACACCATAGTCCTAAATTCTAGATGAGGAATCTTCAGGTATGACTAAGTAATTTAAGCTAAGGTCAGCTAAGTGAGCAACAAGATTCATGCCCAAGTTCTCTTAATGGAAATGCCATGCTACTTCTATCACTTTACTGTATATCACCGACCTTAATACCAAAAAGAACCAAATTTGAAGACCAAAAATCAAACCTAATCCTTTCAACAAATATGTGGCATACATTAGAACATTGGACAAGAAAAGTTACATCCAGAGTCTCAATCAATAATAAAATGGACCAAACTATTATTTCACACTAAACAGAAATGCTGTTTTAAAGAATGAAATACCTGTCAAGTGACCAACAGTAAGTAGAGATCTAATGGTTTAATTTGTGCCAAACTGAGCTGCTTTTGAGATATGAATAGAGCTATAAACAGTGGGAATCTGCAGTGCCTCACCATAACTCAGCACAGAATAGATGGCCAATCAAATCCTTTCAGTCCAGTGTCTCAGGCACTCTTATTCATATCCATGGAAACATAGGCAGATTATTCCAGTGATGCCAACACATAGACTAGAGTCTTCCATAGTTAACCCAACAGGTAACTGGCATATTCCTCGATATGAAATAATTCCTTCCATCTACACAAAACATGCTATCATTCAAGACTTTCACATCTATGAGACAGCCATGATGATCTCCCCAAGTAAGAATTACCTTTCAAGAAACTGAGGCAAATTCAACTAGTACAGGGTATGACCCATGCTTGAACTACTTTGAAATCCATGCTCTTTCTACTACTGCACTATCACACTCAGATTAAGAAGCTGGGCTGAGGCATCAAGTAATCAGGTTGTGACATTCACAGTAACAGAGAGAGCCTTGGTTCTAAGTTTCAAATATACCACACTACTACTCACTGGGGGCCATTCCACTATTGTGAAGGGCCTTCAACAGCTCCATGGACCCCCAACCCCAAGGATAAGATGGAAAAACTTCAGGGGACCACAAACTCAGATAGAAATTATATCTTTGTTTTCACTAGTTTCTCACTGAAATTTAATATTTCCTTCAATTATGAATGTAAGGAGCAAAACCACAGTATTAACTATGCCTTTCACTTTGTTACTAATAAAACTCAGATAGTTCCATATCGTGTTAAAATATTTTACAATAGTAACAATATTTATGTTCATCACAACTTCAAAATTATTGTAATTATTAGACTTGCTGCTGGATGTTGTTATTTAATGTGCTAATAAAGCAGCATAGAAATTACTGCATCACCTTTGTAAAAAGTATTTGACCACTGTATTTCATATCTATGAATTTTAAATATTACTTTTGCACACCGCCAGCACCTAGGGGCCCCACCTGGGGACAGGACCCTACCCCCCGCCCACAACCAGGCACACCACCAGCACCAAGGAGCATGCCAAAAACATCACCTCCATGTGGGTGGCCCACCAGAGCCACCACAGTAACCATGGCTGCCACAAAAGTGGCTAGATGTCAGACCCACCATGCAGATGGTCTGCCAGCCACTGGAGTGCATTGACACAAGGAGAGTCACCAGCAGAGACCAAAGAAAAGAAGAGGATGTCTCTCTCCACAAAGCCCATTCCAGAGTGACAGAAGAAGCATCTGCTCTATGATAATATTGGGGGACCTGAACACACCTTTCAGCATTGGACAGACCATCTAAGCAACAAATTAACAGAGTAACCATTAGTCTTTCAGAGGGGAGAAGAAATCTAGGGTTATCAGTGTGAGAGGGGGGATGGAGGGGGGATAGAGAGAGATTGGCAAGGGGCATAAAGAATAAGTACAATTTGTAACAATATACATACTAATAATACTGATTTGATCAACATATGTCAACATTGAATCCCAAAAATATGTATAATCAATTATGATTCAATAAAAAAGAAAAAAAATTTTTTTTAATTTAAAAAAAGAAGAAAACATTATTACTTTTTAAAATGCTTCATCAGTCAGTCTGCCAATGGGTTCCTTGGCACAAGAAAGGATTACAAATACCTTCTGACATAGAGCAAAAAAAACCCCAAAAAACTGTTATCATAATATAAGTCCGAGTTTACGAACCTGATGGGTTTCACAGAGTGTACATGAATATAAAATTCACCTAACCTTGGTAAGGATTTGTTACCCAATAGGTCAGGAAAAGGTGTTTTTCTAAAAACAACAAAAAAAGGTATCACACATGACAAATATAGGTTACTAATTTAGAAAGATAGACTATAATAACTGTGCAATAAAATAAAATGTAATGTAATGTGTGTAATTTAAGACTAATGGTTCAGAAGTCATTTCCAGATGTGACACTATCTTAATACTACTATGAAAATCAACTGTAGGTTTTGTATAGAAATGCAGAATAGCATCCTAGTCAACAGAATGCTAAATATCAAAGGAGTGTGCCACATTGCTCTGATAATGGTTGCTTTTGGAAACTTATTTATATTCTCACTTGATCACCTTTTTAAGAAACAATATGAACAGTACAGGAAAATCACCTAATTTTAGATAAGAACCTCAGAGATCCTCAAACACTTTCCTTTCCCCTCTTCCCTCCACAAGGTAAAAATGACTTCAGCCAGCCAGCCAGCCACCACATTTTGGTAAATGCCTATTATGTGCTGGTCAACTTTCAGGGAACCAGAGATACACTGATGAACAGGACTGAACAGAACACACAAAGTCCCTGCCTTTGTAGAGCTTAAATGCTGAAAGGAAGACAATGATCAAGTAAACAAGCAAGTGATGCACCCAAATAAACAGCTTAATATTCCTAAAATCACACAAGGAGCTGGATGCAGAGGCCCACCTGGACCCATGTTTCCTCCTGCTAATCCTGTGTTCTACTATGTCACAATGCCAGG
Organism: Cynocephalus volans; assembly: GCF_027409185.1. NCBI lineage: Eukaryota > Metazoa > Chordata > Mammalia > Dermoptera > Cynocephalidae > Cynocephalus > Cynocephalus volans. Next base: position 96,974,092 of record NC_084460.1, on the reverse strand, counting down.
ATCTTAGACACAAAGGAAAGAAATCCAAAAGAAAATGCAGAACAGAGAGAAGGCTCAGAAAGAGGAAATTTACACAATACTTTATTTAAAAGGAGGGGACGTCCTTTGTACATTTTTTTAATTTAGCATTGCCAACCCTGTCTGTAATTGTTCCTCAGACAAAACAAGCCCTAAAATAAAAAAATAAAATTGCTGTAAATCCACTGACAACAGAAACTAGATGATACCCAAGTACTATGCTCTTTTCCACAGAACCTTCCAACACCCATATACACATGCTATACACTGTGGAATATTTTCCTAACTTCCTATAGAAAAATTAATTCCTCCAAAGGACTTAAACTTTTCAAAGTTTTGAAAGAGAATCCAATTCTCTTATTGTTGGCTGCCTAATGGTCTGATTCTTAATTTGTCAAGACAATCCCCACGCTCCTTTGCTCCTTTCTGCTCATCATTTTCACAACGTTAAAGGTGAGACAAAGCAGTGGTTTCAGCCAGGTTGTAATTACCAAAGGGAAGCAGTTGAGGTTCATGTTTATAGCTCAGCTGGCTTGGCTGAGCAAAAATGTGGAGAAGCATCTCATGGCTTCTACCTAATGGGCCCCATTATTTTGCCACAGGAGCTTCTGCTTTCTGGACAACTCTTCAAACAGTCCCCATTGGAGAATGACCAACCAAACCAAAATTGGAGAGCATTTTTCAATATATTTCTTGTCTCTCTCTGGCCAACGGAAATGGAATATATATAATTTCAACAGGCACCGACCCATTAACAATCCCAAAAACAACAGCATGAGGTGAAGTGTGTACCTCTCCTATAACAACAGAAATACTTATTTTGACTACTATCCAAAGTTTTTGGGTTACATCACTTAATCTGGAAAAAGAAGAGTGGTTTTCCAAATGACAGAACATTAACTTGGATATTTCAGTTTTTCTTTTCATATGCTTTTTTAATCTTTGGGTCAATATGAAGTTTTTCCTATAACATTTGAAAATCGTACCATAAATTACTAAGAAAGCATGGAAAATAAAACTCAAGGCATCTGCTTAAGAAATTTTTACATATAAATTATTTAGAGAGTTAATGATGAGGTTGGGAGGAAAACAAACAAAAAAACCCCCAAGAACCATGGCCATTATACAATGAAAGGAAAAACTTGCTTCATACCACGTGATCTCAGTATGTATTTAGGAAGGCAAGCTCTGCCAAACTTTTCATTGGAATTGTTGTAACAGTCTTTTTCATTATAATAGCTACCACTTATTGAATGCCCACACCTCATATAACATTTCTCTTAATTCTTACCTCTTCTACATCAAGTAGGTACTCATATACGTGACGAAAGAATTTGCAAAGGTTACACAGTGTGGCCTGCATTTCAGCAATTCTGTAAAAATTCCAAGGGGGAATTTGAAGGTAGGTCTCTCCAAGTAACGTACATGTTCTTCCCAGCTGTACTACTTTGCCGTTTTCCCCCAATTTCAACTCTAATCGCACTCATAAATGTTCTTACAGAACGGAGACGATGATGGCTGTGATAAGATACAATCTGTGGCTTTTGTGTCTGGCTTCTTTCCCTTAGCATATTGTTTTCAAGGTTCATCCACATTTTAGGACATGTCAGTAGAACATTCCTATGGCCAAATAATATTCCACTGTATGGATATATCATATTATCTTTATCCATTCATAAGTTCATGGACATTTGGGTTGTATCCATTTTGGGGGCTATTATGAATAATGCTGCTACGAACATTCATGTACAAGTTCTTGTGTGGTCATATGTTTTCACTCCTCTTGGATATACCTAGGATCCTGCACAATTGCTGGGTCATATAGTAACTCCGTATTTCACCATTTGAGGAACTGCCAGATTGTTTTCCAAAGTGGCTGTACCATTTCACATTACCACATACAGTGCATGAGTGTTATAATTTTTCCACATCCTTGCCAATACTTGTTATTAACTGTCTTTTTGACTACAGCCATCTTAGTGTATGTGAAATGTACTGCACTGTGGTTCTGATTTACATTTCTTTGATGGCTAATGATGTTGACCATCTTTTCATGTGCTAATTGGCCATTTGTATATCGTCTTTGCAGAAATGTTTATTCACATCCCTTGCCCATTTTAAAATTGGGTTATCTGTCTTTTTATTCTTGATTTGTAAGAGTTCTTTATATATTCTAGATACAAGTCCCTTCTAAGATGTATGATTTGTGTATATTTTCTCCCATTCTGTTAGTTCTCTTCCCTTTTTTGATGGTATCCTTTGAGGCACAAAATTTTTTAATTTGGGTGAAGTCAAATTTTTTTTTTTTTTCCTTTGGTGCTTGTTACTTTGGTGTTACATCTATAAACCCATTGCCTAATCCAAGGTTATAAAATTTTACTCCTAGACTTTTATAGTTTTAGTTCTTACACTTATGCTTATATAATCCATTTTGAGTTAATTTTTGTATACGATGTGAGGTAGAGGTTCAACTCCATTTTTTTTTGTATGTGGATATCCAGTTGTCTAAGCACCATTTTTTGAAAAGATTATTCTTTCCCCCACTGAACTGTCTTGGAACCCCTCTCTCTTTTAAATACATGTTCAGAGAATTTCCTTCCTTGCAGGTATAGATCAGTATGATCTTCTTATTTTCCAGCTATCTGGCATTATATTACTCTACTTGAACCTGCAAATCTTTGAAGCATATATATGAATCTCTCCTATACTTACTTTTTAAAGCTCGGGCAACCATTCACATTTAAAAACATTTACCAAGTAACTACTATGTGCCAGACAGAATTCTAGATGCTGATATACAATCTCCATGAGGCAATAAAAGTTGTTGAGGATTATTATGAACTACAGAACTGTAACTCTGCTTGTATGCAGTGGATACCCAACTCAAGATCTGAATAAGAAAGCCACAAGTATTTTAGGAAGGAGACTGTGGCAATAAGATGAAGCATTGACTAGCATAGGAACAGGCTAGTACTGAGCACTTCTCACATATGGCCAGCCTAAAGGGAGTTTTGTTTGTTTGTTTGTTTTTTAATTTTGTGATACCTTCTTTGCACAACTGCATGCCAACAATGTATTTTGCTCCTTAGACCCCTTGGTGATGACGAGTCTCCTAAGATATTTTATACTTAATTCCACTCTACTCATTTCTTTCAAGTGTAGGCTACCAGACTTAAAGAAGATGTTGTACATGCATCTTACTGGCTTCTCAATTCAATTTTCTTCATATTAACAATCTGTTTTTCTCAGATACTTTACTATATCATGTCATTAATGATATAATACAATCACTGAAAGTTATATAACTCTGGGCTCATCTTCTGGCAGGAGCCTTACAGACTACTTCTCTTTTTCAATTCAGAATCCAAATTATTCCATTCTTACTAACGTTCCACTATCTTCTAGCATTTTCTGCCATGATCGTCAGCTGGGAAAGAGTGTGACTATGCTTCCATCATCACTTTTATGAAAGTGAATTTACAGCTCTGCTTTTACCCCTTCTACTTGGATTTTCTGTAGTTTTTCAAAATCAGAAATTCAATGAATATTTCACATTTAATATAATCACAGTAAAACTACGAGCAACAAAAAACACATTACAACTTCTCTCTATTAGAATGTTCAATTTTTAACTGGTATTCCTTAAATGCACTTTTAGCATAAAGGGAGATCTTATTTTTCCTGTCACAATGGTGAGAACTGTATTCTGTTCAATGGAATAAAACACTTCCTCAAAATAAATGAGCAGGAGACATAATGGAATTCTACATTCCTTGTTCTTTTCTGTTAACTGATTGGTGACGTGAATGTGATCCATCATCTTGCGTCCCTGCTGGAAGAGCCTGTTTTGCACTCTTTTCTCCCTCCAGTGATTCTTATTTACAAAGACTTGTGTAAAACAAGTTATTTATTTGCAACGGTGGGAGAACTGGCCAACAATCTGGCTACACACACACACACAAAAAAAAGTCAGATTGGCTCACATAAAAGAAGGGATGGAAAAAATGAAATCATAGTGGCTGCAATATGCTTTACACAGTGAGAGAAGAAAAAAAGATAAGTTTTTACATCAGAGAAGGATAAATCTTTGATTCCTGCTTGCACTTCAGCCATTTTCCTGTGCAACTGCCAATATTTCTCACCCTAGCAAAATCATTTAAAAATGAAGATTACAGATTTTTAAACCACTTCAAAATCAGAGGCAGAAAGAGAAGAGGAAAAAGAAAAAAAAAAAAAAAACCATACAGAAGAATATAATCCAAAGAATGTTAACATAGTGATTATCATCTCTGGGTAGTAATATTATAATTATTTTCTTTTTACACACTTACAGTTTTATTTCCTAATTTTTTTCCAATGAGTATATGATGCTCATATAATCAGGAAAAAAAGAACAAAGGAGGCAGAAGGAAAAAAATAAAAACAGATGGTTAGTTAGGAACTTGGAAAGGTAGTCATATGGGGAGAAACGGGGAGATGTGCATATTGTGCTGAGGCTAGGAAAAAAATAAAGCATACACAGACTCCATCCATTACATTCCAGGTACCTAAACATTTTACACCTTATCCAAGTGCAGGAGTATAACTTTATCCTTTAAAAATTTTTTACTCTTCTGACACATCTCTGAGATTATTACCATCATTTTACTTAAGAGAAAACTAAAGTTCAGAGAAATTTAGGTACAAACAGCCACATCCTCACATTCTATTTAGTCATTAACCAAGCCCAGGTTCTGCCACAGAATGGAGAAATGGGATTCCCATAAGAGAGGGCAGGCTCTACTTAACAAAGTTGTCTTTGACATTTTTACTAATTAAAATTATGAAAAAATTTTTCAGCAAATTGTAGGACAGATGGAAGGGAATCTCTAAAGCAGGAGACTCCATGAATGAATCACAACCAAACAAACAAATGTGAAACTCAACTTCATATTTGCCTCTACTAGGCAGAGGGTAGCCTAGTAGCCCTTTTGCCTTTCCCTCTCTCTGACTCCCTGATAAGTCAAGTGGCAAGACACAGGAAGGGCTATGTGATGTCACAAAAAAAGATGGCAACCCTAGAATTATCACCACTAAATTAACTCCTGGAGTTTGTTTTTGAAGGCTCAATATACATTCTGTTGGAACAATGATAGTGTCCTTAGTGAATGGAAAAATCCATCAAATGGAATACCTGTGAGATGTAACCTGGAGGCACATGGATGGGAGGAATGGATCCATTGGGTGACATCATAGGAACTTCAGCAGGTCCTAAAAAAGGTACGAGTTAGATATTAATATCTGAAGAAACATACTTCATTCGAAATAATAATTGCTATCTTCAATGCACCGTCGAAATGGAAAATAATCATTTTGACTATTTTCTCTTCAATAATTGGTATATCTATCCTGCTTTGTTAAAGCTGGACCTGACACCATGAATAAAAAGGAATTCTCTGGCTATACAACTCAAGGAAAACAAACAAAAACAAAGAAAACACAAAATTATAAACATCTTTATAAATATTTAATGATTCCCAAAGCCTCGTGTTCCATAAATCAAGATTGCTTAGGTAAGAGTAGTCTAAAAGAGTGGGGCAAAAAGTTTCCTTTTTTTTTTTTTTGCCTTTAAAAGAAATGTATTATTAATAAATGTTTAAACAAGTCATTTTGAAATGATTTTGGGTTTCTAATCTTCAGTTAGATTATTATTTTCAATAAGTTACTATTAACATGCCATTAATTTGAAATAGAAAAAAAGCCTTTCAAATACTCCAAACCAACTGAATTTGGTCTGTCTCTTATAAGGCAGGGGGAAAAAATATGGATCATATTTTTAAATTAGGCACTATTAAGAATATTCATGCCAAATTTACTTGGATTATTTCAAAGTAAAACATTAAATTAACAAGAGATTAGTTTCAAAATATTGAATTCAATGAATGTTAATCACACGTCTAAGGCAAACAATGAGTGGCAAGGTTAACACTCGTTACCTAAGATATAGTTTGAGTTAATATTTAATTACACAGAAACTATTGTCCTAACATCAAAATCAACTTCTGACACCCTTCCAAAGATTCTATGACTAAACAGTTTCCCTAGAAGTGGAAGAACCTCATGGTCACTGGTTTTCCTTTTGGTGGCTAGCTCCCCTGTTTAGCAACCATCTTCCAAATGTCAATCCAAGGCTATGGGTTTCTAGTCTGAGATGCGACTTCCTGGCTCCCAGCACCTTGTGGTGTTTATTTGCTTTCTACTTATGTGTGTTGTGCTGAGGTCAATGAAAATTGCTGGGCTGAAACAAAAACAAAGAGAAATACAGCACTTTATTTGGCAAAAGAAGACAGACCCTGCAACCCAGTGCTGCGTTTACATGTAAGCACATCCACCTTTCCCCTCACAGTACAATTCAGTGCTATGACTACTTCAGAGGGGAGGACACAGTGGGGGGACAAGGGCCTGAGACACTGTTGTGCACATGAGAAGAAATGTAGGGGAAAAAAACACAGGAGCAGGGCAGAAAAGATGCATAACATTCATGTAACATTCCAAATGACAAGAGTTCACTGCAACTTCATGGACAACACACCAAATCACTAAACTATCCGATCATCTCTACAGCCATAAAAACCACAGCAGACTCTCACACATGCTAACATATGGGCAATAAATTAAAGCAAAAAAAAAAAAAAGAGAGAGAGAGAGAATGGCATAACAACGGATCATTGTATGACCCATCTTAAGTAAAATTTAAACTAACACATCCACCAACCACTGAAGGCATTGGTTTCCAAATCCATCTTTCTCATCAACTTCAGCATTTTTGCCATGGACCTAATATTTTTATTCGAATTGACTCACTTAAAAAGAAATCATCGACAATGACTTAAGCTTCAGCCTGAACACTATCTGAAATCCAGGGGTGGGTGTGCCCGGCTCTATGCCGCACGTGTTAGGAACGTGGCCTCTGCCTGGTTTTATTCCCCAGCTCACTAGTTGTGTGACCTTGAACAATTTGCTCAGTCTCTCTCAGCCTCACTTCTCAGCAGTAATAAACAGGAATAATAATTGCTACTTCATAGGGTCATGTTTAAAGATTAAATTTGGTAATACATACAAAAGTGCTCAGAGCAGTGCATGGCACGACAATTACACATCAAAATGTTACCAATAGTCATCTTTCTTCACAACAGTTTTTATAATTATAATAGCTTTCTGGGTTTTTTGTGGTTGTTGTTGTTACAACCACGTTCCAAGTACTAATTTTTTTAATACTACATGTCCCTGTAACACATACAATCGACAAGGACACACTTCATACAATATTGACTTATGAGGCAATCCTTCCTCATCAGGTAAAAATCAAATATTTCACAGTAGAGTGTGAACAGAAGTGCTACCACCTCAATAAAGTATTGCTTTTTCATCACCAAAATGTATACCATGAAAACAGTCTCTTAACCCCGAGCATGACCCCTAAAACTGTTAAAGTCATCTCTGTAAAATGCTTTAAAGATTGTAGGACAAGTAAGTGATTTACAGCTAGAAAATGTTTTCTTCCTGGCCTTGATTTCGGAAGTAGCCAAATGACTTTAACATGCTTGTTCCCCCTTCCTCTTGTCACTGTCATCAAAACCATTTCAAAGGACATTTGGAGATACACAGTAATGGCTTCCAAAATTCAACTGTGCCTTAGAATGCCAAAGGTCTGCTCCTCTGAAAGAAACCATTGTACCTAAAGGCATTCAGGGGTTTAAAAGCTAGCAAAATATGGAGTGCATTGACACAAGGAGAGACACCAGCAGAGATAAAGAAGAGGCTGTCTCTCTCCACAAAGCTTACTTCAGAGTGACAGAAGAAGCAACTGCTTTATGATAATATTGGGGGACCTGAACACACCTCTCAGCATTGGACAGATCATCTAGGCAACAAATTAACAGAGTAACCATTACTCTTTCAGAGGGAGAGAAGAAATCTAGGGTAATTGGGATGGGGGGGAGCGATTAGACAAGGGGCAAAAAGAATAATTATGATTTGTGACAATATATATGCTAGTATTATTGATTTGATCGACATATCTCAATGTTCAACCCCAAAAATATGTATAATCAATTTTGATTCAATAAAAATTTAGAAAAAAAATAAAGTTAAAAAAAAAAGCTAGCAAAGTAAAATTCCATTTACAATGGTGGCATAAGAAACATTACTATCTCCCTAAACACTTATTTCCCATCAAAGAGTTTACTGTCTCTGCTAATCTGTCTGTGTTGGAGAATGTCCTGATATTATTAGAATCCTTCCCTAATTAAAACACAAATTTCCCTTCCTAAACTTCTAGGACTAGGTTCCTCTTGATTTTTTAATCAATACCCTCATGACAAGCAAGACAAAGCATGCAGCCCTTAAAATATGGTAAAAAATAGTTCAAACGCCAACACTGGCTATATATTTTTTAAAAAGCCACACAATCTTCTCAAGCAAGCCAACTTCCTCCTTGACTATACTGGGAAATTATCAAACCATTAAACTTACTGAAATTAGAAAAAAAAATAACTTCAAGTACTTTTTTTCCAAGAACCCTCTTTAATTTAACACACTGGCTACATAGAGGAATGTCTATGCAGACATATGTACAAACTGATGAAATAATTTGAAAACAAAAGTATACACACACTTCTATGAATTTTTTTGTTTGGGTTTTTTTTTTTTGCAGAAACTAATTAAGCTCAGCTAGAAATTACATGAACTCTTCTATAGACAGATGGAAAATGTCACATGCATAATCTCTAGAATGTTTGCTAAAAGCCAAATAACTACATGAAAAAAAAAATGCTTTGAGAAATTTGGCCAATTTCAGGTTTTAAACTGTTGACTTCAACAGTCAAGAATTTCTAATTTTCATTGAACAAGCTTTGAGACACAAACAAGAAAGAAGACTAGTTTATAGTCACTAAAAATTTTAACTGCAATGTGCAAGTACATAATCTAACATCTTAAAAAATTGCTGGTATCTGTTAATGAATTGACTTTTTCATTTACTTATAGTAAATCTTGAACCAGAAAAAGGCAAAGGTGACATAATGATCTGATAAAATCCAATATATCCTACAAAAGTTACTCTCCAGTCTTTCTAAATAGCTGAAGAAGAGAAATTCTTGCTGGCAGAAGCTGATGTAAAAATAAGGCCACAGATAGTAGGTAAGCAAATAATTATGGGGAAAGTAATGAACAAAATAAATGGTCTAAATAAAGATATTTTGAGCTGTTTGCCATGGGTCTAAGACTGAATATAAAAGGTGAGGTCTTCTGGTGAATCTTGTGAGTGTCTAATAATGAATCTCCAATTATTCATGTTGACTCAAGACTCTCAACACAAGCTGAGATTATATAGGCACTTAGGTTGGCTTTGATATTGTTGGGAGTTCAGAAACTGACATCCCAAAATGAAGGCTTCAGAGAAGCAGCTTCAAAAGCAAAGTTCCTAAAAACGTAAACATCTAACTTCTAACCTAAACCTAAACCTCAAAATTCCTCTAACCTTCTCCTACTCTCCTGTCTCTCAACCTCATTCTTCCCTGAGGCAAGCCATGGAAACTAAAATCCCTCTTCCCCAAGACAGAAACCAGAACCCCTTTTCCCCAAAGCCAGACATAAAGACAAATTATACTCTAATCTTCCCCAAAGCCCTTTCTGTCTTGGAGTTGGCTATAAAGAAATTCTCTGACCTACCTTGTCTGATTGTAGGTCATAAGACCCCCATTCCAGAAAGGGTCCAGCCCCATACCCTGGAGGAATGAATGCTACATAGAGGGGCCAAGAAGAATCTGAACAGAGAGGCCTTGCTGGGTCTCCCCACTCAGTCTATTAGTATTAGATCATACTTGTACTGTCCGATCACATTTCTACACAGCTATCCCTGCTTCATACAGCCTAAGCATAAATATGAACAGTTTTCCCTATATCTTTGGGTCTTCATTCTGAAGTCTCCCGTGTCAGGTAAATCTATGATGTAATAAAATTTGTTATGCCTTTTCTTCATATTAATCTGTTTGTCAGTTGATTTTTCAGTGTACCTTTGGGGGATGGAAGGGGAAGTCTTCCCTTGGCCCCAACAATATTTTCTTTTTTTAATTGTTCAACACTGATTAATTCCACAAGGAAACTAAAAGGAACAGAAATAAAATAAAGCACAGGTCCTAGCCTCGAAGAAGCTTGAACTCTACTGCCGTGGTTCTTAAACTTCAGTGTGCATCAGAATCACCTGGAGAGTTTCTTAAAATACAAATTGCTCAGCACCACTTCTCATAGTTTCAGAATCAGAATGTTTGGGGTGAGGCCCAAGAATGAGCATTTCTAACAGGTTCTCAAGTGGTACAGATGCAGCTGTCTAGGGACCACAAGTTGATAACCTCTGATTTAGTGTGTTAAAAGATAAGAACCCACAGCTAACGTACTAGATGGTTAAAGCCTGAAAGCTTTCCCACTAAGATCAGGAACAAGATAAAGATGCCCCCTTTCACCACTGCTATTCAACATTGTACTGAAAGTTCCAGCCAGAATAATTAAGCAAGAAAAAGAAAGGCATCCACATTGGAGGAAGTAAAACTATATTCAATGACACAATCCAATATACAGAAAATCCCAAAGATTCTACAAAAAATTACCAGAGCTAATAAACACATTCAATAAAGTTGCAAGATACAATATCAACACACAAAAGTGTGCAGTTTCTACACACCAGCAATGAAGAATCAGAAAAGGAAATTAAGAAAACAATTCCATTTACAACAGCATCAAAAGAATAAAATACCTAGGAATAAATTTAACCAATGGGGTAAAAGATTTGTACACTGAAAGTTTAAAACATTGCTAAGAGAAATAAAAAAATATCCAAATAAATGGAACTAAAGAAGACCTAAAAAAGGCATGGAATGAAAGACATTATTATTAAGATGGCAACAATACTCAAAGCAATCTACAGAGTCAAAATTCAAGGGAAAAAGAACGAACATGACCCCCTATCTCACATCATATACAAAAATTAACTCAAAATGGATCACAGACCCATACATAAGAACTAAAACAACAAAACTCTTAGAAGAAAACAGGGTTAAATCTTCATGACGCTGCATTTGGCAACAAATTCTTAAATATGACACCAAAAGTATAAGCAACAAAAGGAAAAAATAAACTGGACTTCATCAAAATTAAAAACTTTTGTACATCAAAAAACTAAGTGATAAAGACAAACTACAGAATGGGAAAAAAATATTGCAAATCATATGTGATAAAAGGGATTTGTATCCAGAATATATAAAGAACTCTCACAACTCAACAAGACAACCCAATTTCAAAATGAGCAAAAAGGTCTTGAATAGACATTTCTCCAAAGAAGATATACAAAGAGCCAACAAGCACAAGAAAAGATGCTCAACATCATTAGTCATGAGAGAAATGCAAATCAAAACCACAATGAGGTACCAGTTCATACCAACTAGAGTGCCTATGTTTGTTTGTTTGTTTTTTTTAAAAAAAGAGCAGAAAATAACTGGTGTTGGCAATAACGTGGAGAAATTAGAACCTTGTACTTTGCTGGTGAGAATGTAAATTGGGGCAGTCACTATGGAAAACAATTTGGCACTTCCTCAAAAAGTTAAACATAGAATTGACCTTATGATCCATCAATTCCACTCCAAGTTATATATACCAAAGAACTCAAAACAGATACCAAATGAATACTTATACAGGCATGTTCATATCAGCACTATCCACAACAGCCAAAAGGTGGAAGCAGCCAAAATGTCCCTCAGGGGATGAATGGATAAATCAAATGTGGTATATACAAAGAATAGAATATTACTCCGCCACGAAAAGGAATGAAGTACTAATAAATGCTACAACATGGATGAACCTCAAAAAATTATGTTAAGAGAAAGAAGCCAGATCCAAAAGTTCACCGATTTTGTGTGATTTCATTTATATGAAATATTCAGAATAAATAAATCCTTACAGGCAGAACTAAAATTGGTGGTTGCCAAGGGCTTGGGGAGTAGGGAACACCAGGGAAAAACTGTAGGACTGGAGATCAACTGCTCAGTGGGTGCAGGGTTTCCTTTTGGGGTGATGAAATGTTTTGGAACTAAATAGACGTAATGGTTGTGTAACACTGTGGATGTACTAAATGCCAATGAACTAAAAGTTAATTTTATGTTACATGCATTTCACCTCCATAGATAAAATTAAAAAAAAAAAAAGACACTAAGCCCATAACCAAGGAAAGGCAAGATAGTAAAACTTGTTACTAATCAACTACCAAAAAACAACTGAGTATAAATCTCCTGAAGCACATCTTCATTCCATATATACTCATATTTGGCAGGATGCTATTTCCAGACACTGTACTGTGCAAAGACCAGCAGATGCATTCTCTATCCTCAAGCAACTGATGGTCTAATTATGGGGAGACAGACATATAAACAAATAAACACAAGGAGGTATTTCAGGCACTGTTTAAATTTAGCAAGATTTTAAAAGATTATCATCCTGTACAACCATCGGTAAGTACAAAACAGAGGGGTTTAAAGGCCCTTGGGATTTAGTAGAGATCTCACTGTTTTATAAATAAAGAAACTGAGGCTCAACAGCAAACTAACCAGCCCAGTTAAGAACAGGCAGGAGATGGAACAACAGAGAATAGAACTCAGTTCTTCCATTGTTTTTGGCTCAATATTGTTTCTAATTTTACTTTCCTTTGCAAGTAAGATTTGTTGATCCTTAAAACGCTGCTGCAAACTCATTTTCTCTCAAGGTGTCACTTTCACAAACAAGGTAAGTACTGAATACACATTCATAACAAGGGCGCACCTGTCTCCAAACTGTAACTTCTTTCCAAAGGCATCCTGCCAGAGAGAAAATAGGCCTGGGGGGGAAGAGCCTGCAACACTGCAAAGAACAAAGGCCTTGGCTCTAGGGAGGTGGGCCTAGGTTTGCACCTAGGCTCTACCACTTTCTAGCATGACCTTGGGCAAGTTACTAAAATGGATGACAACTTCTACAATATGCAATGCACACAAAGTACCTTGACGAACAGTGTATTTAAACAACTTTAACACTATGCCACTAGAACAATACTATATGAACAAAGAGGCCAAATGAATTACATTGTTTCTTAAATGAGCCAGTTAGTTGTTTTTACTCATCACATATTTTTCACATTTTTTCTTCTAAATATATTTCCATCTTGTAGCTTGGAAATGAACTGTAATATTCTTAAGATAACTGAATTATGATTACTAAAAAATAAGGGGGGAAAAAAGGGAAGGGTGGCTGCTCTCCCATCATCGTTGCCTACTTCCCCATCACTAACCCTAGCTCTCTACCTCTCCCCAAATTACCCAGTTTCTAGGAAAATTTCCCCAACTTCTAGGAAATCTTAGAAAGTTGTGTGTGGCTAACTTTCTAAATGTCCTGAGATAGCTCTAAATCAAAGGACCAGCCCCCCCCCCCCTTTTTTTTCTGAAAATTGATCCTCTATATCTCTTTGGCATTGATTGGCTTCATTACAAGAATTTCTGGTCTGGCCCAGCCATGGTCCTTAAAAGTAGCAACTGACCTTATATAACAACAAATTGCCCAATGACTAAAGCTTTTTGCTGAAATCTTCCTGAAGTAAACCACTACCAAGAACTAAAATTGAGTTGCTGATAGAATTCATAAATAATCACCCAGCACTATCTTCTCACTTAGCCATTACAAAACACAAGGTGCTGCATTAGTTAACAAATCTGTCTTGCCAATTTGAAATATAAGTATTTTCTTTCCAAATATTCCTCTTTAAACTTGTTTTGCTACTTTAGCTGTTAAAAGGCTATCAGGAGTTGGAAGCCTGGGGTCTAAATCTCACATAAGACAAACTTCTTGAATCCCAATTTTCTTCAATTTCAATAAAACTGAGATATATACCCAATTATCTGCTTTATAAAGTTGTTTTATTAGTTAATATTTTATTGAATTCAACCCAATAAACATTTATTACACAAGATATTATAGGGAATTAAAAGTCACACAGAGGATTTTACAACAGATGCATAAACAACAAAATATTACATAAAGCAGTAGCAATTGTTTTATTAGAGGCAAAGAGCTGGACAGTAACAGTTATCCATAGGGTGGGTTGCAGTGGTGAAGATTTAAAATTCTTGGTGACAGACAACAAATGGTAAAGGAAATTGGTGAACCACTCACAGTAGGCATAATGTCCTCATATGGTTTTAAAAAGAACTTGATTTAAATTCAGGGCTACAGAAAGGCAAGCTCAAAGATACCAGGTACGAGGAGAGAGACCTGTGTTTTTAGAACTCTTGGTTGTTGCTTTGTTCGGTTCAACAAACCTTTGTTGAACTCGATATAGTTGCCAGAACCTTTGCAGGTTGCCAAGGACACAATGACATTGAAGAGAACAAGCCTTTCTGTTCTTAATTATGGAGAGAATGGCATGCAGAATGAGTAATGCACAGGTGCACAGAACCGTGCCGGGGAGGGGAGACCCAGCTTTGTGTCCTGCTTTTGGCCTGCGGTTTCTGTGACAGACACTGTATCTCTGCATGGAGCCAGGCATATAGCCCAGACATCTCAGGCAGCATGAGCATTTGGTGAGAGTCTAGTCTAGCAACAGAAATGATTAAAGAACTAGGTAGAAGGCCTAGGAGAAAAGGTACAAGAAGTTGATTTGGAGGGAACAAAAACAAAAACAACAGCTGGTTCATACATCTAGCCCTACGCTGAAGCTGGATCTCCAAGGATCTCAGGGCCCTGCTCTTAAAGTTAAACTTTACCACCCTACCCAAATTAGGGACATAATTTACCTAATCTACAAATAAAAACCATTCAGAATCACCTTGTCAGTTAAACTTACTTAAATGAATATCAAGATTCAGTCTTTGTTTTGATCTTTAATGTCAGGTTTGGAATGGCAGAGAATCCATGGATATGCTTAATTATACTTAAACTAGCACCTGTAAACTTTAAAGCTCTGAAGAATGATACAAATATGTCTTAAATATTGAGAAGGGGCTTCTGAAACTATACAAAGTCCCCGCAAATATTAACAGCAAAATTAAAACAAAAGCATCATTTTCTCTTTTGCCCATCAAGGCTACAGAGATCCCCTCACACTTTCTCATACAGAGAGATCCATTAGTATTCCAGCTAATAACTAGTTCAAGAGGGAATTCCTAGGAAAGGGGAGTAGGGATAGGTGAGCGCTAATTCCTAGTGGAACCCTGCAGATAATCTTGTGGAGGGTAAAAATTTCCCCGTATTCCCTGTACTAGAACAAGAATATTTAAATTTCGTTTTAAATGTTCTGAGATAAAATGCAGACTGATGTGGCTAGAGAATATTATTAAAGTCCATTCATTTTGTAGGGAAAAAATCTGAAAAAAAGATTATTCATTAGAAGACAATGCAGGAGAGGAACTAAAGGCCATGCCAGAAGGAATGGGACAGAACTTGTTCACTGTGGCTCTGAGTATTTTAAAGGGGGTTTTGTCTGTCATTCATTCTCTCACCAACTTTCTCTGCTCTCAGGAAGAGTTATAAAAGGGAACAGGGATAAATAACCTTGTCTACTCTTCCTCCCCAGGTCCCCACTCCCATCCCATTTGCCTGACCACAAGGCCCTAGCAAAAGACAGGACAGCAAGTAGATATTTTCATAAAAACTCCATGAAGAACGCAGGGGCAAATGTGCACTTCCTACTTCGTTTTACAATTCCAAGGTCATGATCTAGCAGGGCAAGTTTGAAAACAGTACTGAAATTATTAACCAGACAACAAAATGTGATTGCATTCTTTATAAGCTGTTTTACATTATTCATCTGTTACACGAGAGAATTTTAAAACATCACCCACCTGAAAGCTACATTACAAATAATAATTAATGTATAGCTTTACCAACATGTCATTACTCAATATATTTAGAAGAGTTCAATTATTTTTTGCTTTAATGAGGTTTACAAAGCAAACCACAGAGAATCCCCTTTAACTGCTTTAAGGGTTGGCTCTTCCGTTGCCCCTGCAAGAGTGCTTGCCATAAAGGAAAACCTTTGACAACATTCTAAAGGCATTTTATTGACAACATCTCAAGGCGGTTTTACTAGCTTAGTTCTTTTAACTCATGTATTTCAAATTCAAAGGAGAAAGAGAAATTCCAAGATCCATCAAACAGAACTACTAAAGAAAATCAAGAGGAGTTATGGAAATGGAAAAAAAATAAACCAAATATTCCATAAAACAGAGAGTCACAGCTTATCTACCTGATGTCATTTTTCTCTCCAAACTAGAAGGCTGCTCACTCACTCATAATCACCCAGTGTCAGGCTAGAAGGATTCTCTCAACCAGGGACCAGCAATCTTCTAAAATTAACCTAATTTTATAAAGGTGTTTTAATTATTAATAAAATCCTCTAATAATGGGCTCTGAGATGACTAGTTCAATTTACAGCTCTAGTCTCTGTCTTACCTAAATCCACACAGAAGTGGCCAGGAAAGTAAAAGAGTTCCTATACACAGGCCAAGCTTACACTGCCTGTTGCCTTTGCTCTTTGTTTGTATGCAAAAAACAAAGGGCAGGCTGAAGACTGACGGTAAACAACGACTACAAATAGGTTAGACTCTCCCATATTCTGAGTGTTTGCAGTCCGATCAAGGGTGGTCAGTAAACATCTTCAAGCAACTGTCGGAAAGTTGGGTCACCCTGGGCTGCTACTTTCTCAGCTATAGAAATGAACAGACATGGTTATTGCTTGAGGGACATCAGACTGCTTTATGAGTGCACCACAGACACTTTCTAGTCCTGACACACTGGTTCCACAGAAACAAACAATTTTACTAAACAGGCTACAATTTCACTTTCAAAAAGCAATCCTCCATTTACTAACGGGGCCTGAGATAAATGAAAATGAAGGGTCTACACTAGGTTACCAGAAAGGTCTCCTAGCTGATTCACTGCTATTTTTCCTGAGCTGACAAAGCAATATGCTTTTCAAGAGAACAGATATATTTTAAAGTTAGCTCATCAGGACAACTACCAGCCCTTCAGTTTGCTAATCAAGAATAGTGAAGAGAGGCCATTTTAGGATAGGTTAGAAGGGGAAGAGGTAAAATTATCAAGTGTTCAATAAAAATTAACACATATACATCAAAATGGGAGCTTTGCATATAGTATTATCAACAGTTAAGAATATAACTACAAACAGAAGACATATATATTTGAGCAACTCATAAGTCCCTTCAAGACAAAACTTTAGGATTACACTCCTCCCTTTCCAGATACCCCTACTTATATTAAACTGTGAAGACTGAGAAGACAATTTTTTTTTCTTTTTCATCTTTTATCTCCATCATTGCGTTTGAGAAACTACTGTGGTTTGTGACTTCTTATTTCACCTGTAAAATAATCCCCACGTGCATAGGCCCACATATCCTGAGGTCCAATGAGATGTAACTTCAGCCTCATACTTACCCGGGGACCACGTTTACTTTTAGGAGAGTAAAACAGTGTTGAGTATTTGAGTAAGAATTTCCTGGCCACAGATGTGAGGTCTGTTAGGCAGTCTGCACAGAAACGTGTTACTGGAATGAAGCGAACAACAGATAATAAGGAGAAAGAGGTGTCTGGGGCAGAAAGTTAACCCTCTCTTTGAAAAAGGAGGAGGAACTAGGCAGATATGTAACATAGAAGAAAAAGAGAAAGAAAAACAAAAACAAAAACAAAAAAAGAGAAAGAATCTGGAGGATTGAGGAGAAAACTACAAAGGCAAAAAAAAAAAAAAAAAAACACACCCAGAAAATATATGGCCCCAATTAATCAACTGAATTGTTTTCCAATTGTCCCTGTGATGTATTAAAAGGTCTATGGCTATAACAAATACATGACATGCAAAACGGCAATTCATAAGAAGCATCATAGGAATCCAGAGGCTGATCACTGGTCCATTTCAGCTTCCTAATAGTATTTTTAAAAGCTCCTCTCTTCAATCCTTCCCCATCAAAACCAGATGGCTCAGTGGAGATATAGGATTCAATGTGTGTTTCCTTCAGCAAGTCACTTAACTAACTGTCCATGTTAAATACGAACTAAAAGAAAAGGGATCTGATGATTTCTATGCTTCCTTCTAGAGTGATATGCTGGGTAGTATTGGTGTCATTTAGGTCTATGTTTGCAGATTCTAGAAAACATCTGTTAGATGACAATTCCTAAAATCATTCCTCCTGTCTTCCTCAAATATTTGTTACATCGGAATCTCTGGGCCCTTCAGAAAATGTAGATTCCTAGGCTTCCAGAATTTGCTTTTTTCCCCCACAAGTGGCCCACCTCCCCACCCCATCCCCGCACACCCCATTGACTTTGATGCAAGTGTTCTATCGACTAAATCAGAGGAATAATGACCTAGAAAGAACACAATAAGAAATAAGTAAAAGGTAGAAAAAATAAGCACATATCTCATATATAGTTACTCTGAGCCTGAATAGCTGAGTCTTAATTGGAGCACAATGGTTAAAGGGAAAAAGGAAAAAAAGACATTAACAGAGTTCCATAAATTTTATCCTATTAATGGGTATTTAATTGAATATATTTCAACTAACAAAGATGACTATAATTTGGCTAAAAATAGTCCTCCAGCTTTAGTCATAATAAAGCAACTATTATAATACTTCCGTGGCAACAATAAAATGAACATAGGATTTTATTTAATACAGAATAATAAGTACTCTATTAAGAAGCCGTCTATGCAATTATTGCACTTATATGATTACTGGCCACTGATGACAGCTTAATATGAAACACTATGCATCTAAGAATAGGGAAACATGAGTAGTTGATAAAAATCTTTGTAACATTTTGGGCTGAGCCTGTGGCGCACTCGGTAGAGTGCGGCGCTGGGAGCGCGGCAACGCTCCCGAAGCGGGTTCAGATCCTATATAGGAATGGCCGGTGCACTCACTGACTGAGTGCGGGTCACGAAAAAGACAAAAAAAAAAAAATCTTTGTAACATTTTTAGTTGGTAGTCAAGATGAAAAAATCAGAATTCTTTGGGGAATCTTCAAGGTCATTCAGACCAATTCCCCATTAAAGGCTTGAACTGCTGAACAAAATCTCTAGCAAATGGCCAGAATACTTTAGGTAATGTAGCACTCACTTTCTCAAAAGGCAGGAAATTCCACTTATTAATAATCCTAATTGGTAAAGGGTTTCCCCTTTTAATACACGGAGGTCTGAATTCTGTTCCTAAGAACTATACAGAATAAACATAACCTCGATTTCAAGAAATGATACGTCAGATAGTTGTACAACAACCCTGCAGATAACTGGACAGTTAAATCCCCTCAGCCCTCCTCTTCTACAGACAAAACCATTTAGGATTGCTTCACACTCTGTCTATGACATGGCTTCCTACCACATCCTCATGGGTCCTTCTAACAGTCTACCTTGTCAGTGCCCCTTTTTAAAATTACGTTCTAAAAACATTATAACCTGTCACTCCTTGTATGTCCAAGTTGTGGAGAATCATTATAGCTCCTGTCTGTTCACAGTTAAATTCAGGCAGAAACAAGACCATTAACCTCTCCCCCACACGATGGCCAACCAATGAAAATGAAATGCTGTATCTTCCATACCTATGGTAACTCATGGGCTTTTGTAGTTAGGATTGCAAACAGGGTACTGCCAAAGTCAAACCTAAAGGAGGTCATAATTTCACTGTTTCTTCATCCTTAATTATACTAGGCTATTGAGATTCTTGGTATTCGAATCAGCATTGTGCTCACTATTTAAGTGTCTATATTTTCACATTTGTATGTTCTGATTAACTTTTATATTATATGTAATAAGACGTATGTTTTTAACAAAGTATACTGTGTATCTTTGAATAGCTAGTCGAGATGATGTTGAATGTTCCTAATATAAAGAAGTGACAAATGTGTGAGGTGATGGATATGCTAAGCACCCTGATATGATCATTGCACACGGTAGGAAAATACCCAAATATCATACTGTACTCTGTAAACATACACAATTATCATAGGTCAATTAAGAAAAATAAGTTAAAAAGAGGAAAAAAGATACAATAATTATATGCTTTTAGGTGTGTATGCATCGTTATATGAAATGATAACGTAACATTCACCTCATATGAGTTTCATTACGCGTAACTCTAGCCCAAAGGTTTGTGTAACAACAGTAAGGCATTAAACACGATACTTTCTAATTTTCAATCCCAACTTTTGCAAATATGTCAGCAACAAAATCTCAACTCTCTAAGAATGTGTATAAAAATAATGATTTAATGATTCCACGTATGGGTAACATCTAAAAAGCAAATAACTTCTCAGCTGACATTTCTCTCAAGTGAGCCAGAAAAAAATTCTTCCCTAAAACTTTAGTTTATTCTTCTCAACAGTCACACCTGTAAGAACCCAAATGCCCCAAGGGATCACACAGAGGAATGTAAGAACCCAAATGCCCCAAGGGCTAACACCCTGATCACATAAGTCCTTCTCGGCCACACCCCATCATGGCGCTGGTTGCCCTTCTCTTCCGTACTCTCCTTCCCACGCTGGCGCAAATCACACAACAATCAGCTCACCCCAAGCCCCATGCGGTATGCTAAGTAGGGATTGTACTTTAAGCCAATCAGCCTTCCCTAAAAGCCCTATATATATGTGTGTGTGCCGCCTAATAAACGAGCTCTCTCCAAAGGATCGTCAACTGGTGTCAACTGGTCCTTTCAACACCTATTTGGGTATTCATATGCAAATCTTTTCATTATTTACACTTGGTTTAAAAAAAAATTAACTTAAAAAATACTATAAAAATGCAGAATTCCTAAGAAAAATCTAAAGATTTATTCTACTGAAACACATTAATAACTTGACAGCCACCACCTGGATCAATAACTTTTTTTTTTTTTTTTTGTCTTTTTCGTGACCGGCACTCAGCCAGTGAGTGCACCGGCCAGCCCTATACAGGATCCCAACCTGCGGTGGGAGCGCGTTGCTGCGCTCCCAGCGCCGCACTCTCCTGAGTGCGCCACCGGCTAGGCCCTGGATCAATAACTTGACCCAACACCACCACCTGCCTCACACCAAGAAAAAGAATTAATATAAAAGCTTACAACCTGGCAAAAAGGTCTGTAATGGACATTTATTTCAGAAGAAATTTTATGTTCCTGCTTTTCTTAGTTAAATTTCATGGATTTTTTAAAAGGGCCAGTATAATTCATGAAATATTCTGAAACAGTTTTACTTAGAGATGCTTGCTTCTATTTGATTTTGTTATTTCAAAAAATAAAATTTTCCCTTTTACAAGAACTTGCTTCTTCATTTTACCCCATTTTCATAGGGACTGCTCATGGAATAATCATATTGCTCCGGGCTCCTCAACTAATGAGGTTTCCAGAGGGATTACCCAAGTCAAAAAAAAAATGAAGTTCATCTATACTTATTAGCAGTCCAAAGCCTAGAAATCCTTCCTGTGGCCCAACAGTAATTAGGAAACAGACAAAAAAGGATGCATATTTTTACATATAACATAGGCCATGTTTTTGTAAATACCATATCTCACCAAATCTAAGATACTATCAACAAGACAAGTAATTTTATATGCCACTAAAAAAGAAAAAAATGCTAACTAATTACATTCATTTGACATTCAATTAATCGTAAGATGCATATCAATTTAAAAGATGTTAAAATGGGGGATGGGGGATGTGCTTTTCAAAATTCATGCTATACAGTACGCAGTTTGAAAATAAACTGAAAGAAATCAGGAAGTACAGAATCTGAATCTGCAGACAATGTCCAACATCCCAGTGCAGCACAGTGAGTATATAAGAGTTCTGTGGACACAGTCACAAAATTCCCATCAACAGTCCAATATGGAGTTATCATACGATCCAGCTTTAAGTCTAATATCCTAGAAACTTTCAATATTCACTTTCTGAACAAAGCTTCTATGATATAATTATAAAGTAACTCATCTAAATAAATGCACCCTACCCCCTCTTTTAACTTTCAATTCAGATTCACTGTACTTCAGTTGGATGCAGTATTAGGCTTCCTATAACAAAGTTATTTGTTTTGCTTCAGTTATGTTCAATACAAAGCAATTTTTAGAGGGTTTTTTTTTTTTTAAATATCCAAAACTTACAAAAAATATGGGTCACTGTCCCCATAAAGCTGGCAGTCTTAGCACTCCCTAAATCTAAAACTGAAGCCCTGAATCTAGCTTCCTCATGTACTGAAAGTATACAACCACTTCTTCAGATCTCTTACCACAATTATTTAGCAAAGTGAAAAAAATTAACCTTAAAAAACAAAAGTCTGGCATCTCTGGACAGACAGTGCAAACAGTGCTAGGAAAGTGTGGTGCATCCCCATGGACCCTGCAATACATGTGATTTGCATTAAAATGCCATCTAAGTCTTACAAATGTATGTGCTTTCTAAGATTCAGTCTCAATATAATAAAAACTATTGCTTTATTCCACATTTTAAAAAGTTCTATATTCCCCAGTCTCATTAATTCCTGGAATGTAATAAACAATAAAATAATTAATACTTTCCACTAAAAAAAAAACAAAACTGTTTTCTTCATTTGTTTCCTACCTACCCACACCCCCACTTCCCCACCCTCTGAGAGAACGCTATACAGGAAGGGCTCACAAAAAATGTATGTATTACTATTCATGTTTTGAAAAAGCCACTTCTGACAACAGACAGTATTCCACCTAATCTATAATTGCTGTAACCACATAGTAAAGTTCAAGTGAATTACAATGCAATATATGCATGTATTGAAATAACATACTGTACCCCACAAATATATACAAGTAAATGTTAAAATACTTTAAGTAAATAAAAAGTTCAAACTACTATTTTTCTCCACCAGTTGAGAGAAATGCCAGATTCTTTAACTTGCGTCTCATCGCATCCTCTTTTTTCTTGTTCCCAGGTGCTTATATCACAATATTCTTACTTGTCAGCCATAGCAAAGAAAAAATAAAGGGTCAGATCTCAATCACCAAATATGTTGTTCCAGCCCAGGCTTTACAGAATGAGATTTACAAGGAAGTTACGAGATTAATCTTGTCTCTAAAGACTGGGAAAACAAGCACTGTTAATGCAAAAGTTTTATTAAGTTAATAAATGCTTTCAATGCTTTACTCTTATTAAATTCACTGTTCACAAAATGGTTTAATACATCTGGAGAAGTCCAGCCTATCAAAGTCTACCAATCAGAAACATAACAGACATGTAAACAAAAGCAGAAAGTGGTCAAATCTGATCCACAGGATACTTTGGTCAACCCCCATCCCCCACCCCACCCTACCACCTTAGGTTCTATTTACTTGATATTCATTGTCCTTTTACTCTTAATGAACGGGGAGCAAGTGCTAATAATATCATAAGGTATTTCTGATTCTACTTTGAGTACATATCAGACAAAAGTAAAAATACCCAACAAAAGTTTTCCCATTTCTCCAGGTTTTTACGCCAATTAACCCTCTTGGCTGCCTTTTTACAGACTAAACCTACACCAAGCAAAAACGACTGTTGAAAACTATTGACTGGCAGCTAAGAATATCAAGGTGGTTATCTCAGGTATCACTCAAGAGTCGGGGCTGGGAATTCTCTGGGTGTGAAGTTGTCTCTCCTATGATGAGCTCTCTAGTTGGGCAGTTTGGAGACCCACAAAAACAGGTTCAAAACCGGCAAAAACAGGCCCAAGCAAAACAAATTAAAGCAAAGATGGCCAAAACAAAAATTCCCAAGGCAGAAGACTGAGCTACTCTTTTCAGTCATAATTTCTCTCTCAAAAGAAACTGGAACAAACCTTAGTTTTAGAGCAAATTCTTAAATACTAAAACATCTGGATATGTTTCATGTGCTCAACACATTTGTAAAAATTTTAAATTCAGCCCTAGTGCTTAAAAACCACATAAAACATCACAACACACTGCGATCTATTTTTATTTTTTATAACTGATTTTCTGGAATACAATCTCTAGAATATCCTTCCAGACAAACTTTCTTATGGATATGCTCCTAGAAATAAATTACAAACTTGACTTATGTTATTCATGCAAAACTATTTTAAGTCCTAATCCTCCAGCAATGGCGCCATATGACCTCCTTTCCACTCAGGCCAACATTTCAGATGACCAATAACTACTAAATATAGCATTAATAAGCTGCAATAAATAAAATGCCTATAAAAATCATCTTAAACTGGCCAATTTCAATCAGCCCCATAGTCTCTTGAGAAAAGCTAATTATGTTGGCCAATAGTCACATTACCTTACAGTAGTAAAAATAGTCTAAAACATTTCTTCCAAGGCTTACACATACATATACACCCATACACACAAGTATCCCATTATCATAAAGAAATATATGGTTAAATAACTTATACCTGCTTTTTATATATAGCTTAAGTATATACAAATGTCTTGATTTTATACTAAGATACCACATAATGATTAACTGACTTCAAGTTTAAAATCAAGCTGCCGATTAAGCTCTGAATAAAATGTTTTACCCAGCCCCATCTACAAGACAGCAATGTATTTCAACCAATTTATAGTAATAACAATTACAGAATACATTACATTTGGAACTTCTTTCCGTGATAAAAACAGAGAGGGGCAAATCCTTTTACCAATAATCTGGGGGGGAAAATGAGTTGACATATATAAAATGCTTAAAAGAGTGGCTGGCACATTCTTAGCTTGCCAGATGGGTTTGCAGAGATCATTACTATCACACCACAGCCACCATTTCCTCTCCTACCCCACCTGTCCCTACTACTTCTGTTATACTGGAATTTAAATCAGTAAGGTTAAAGATCTGAATTTTTCTATGCATACAGGCAGTCCTGCATAAGAAGTAATATCCAAATAACAAAAACGGTCAATACTATACCTTAGAGGAGAGAGGGTGACTCTGGTTTTAACCTTTTATGGGTTAAGCCAAAAAAAAAAAAAAAATCATTTACTCCAGATAGGCTAATAATCAACAAGATTTCTCATTGACAAAGGCCAGTTAATACAGTTTACTGCTGCATGAAATCTACCTTTCTACTGATAAAAGCATTCTGTCCTTCCCATTAACTCTAAGAAATCCTCTTCATTTCCCCCACAATGCCAAGCAAAGTTTGCCCAGTGTTTAACGGGTACTTGATAACTCAGTCCAAAAGGGACAAGTGTCCCGACCATGCCATGTGCTTACTGAGCTGTACTGTCAATAATGCTGCTGTTGTTTTTCCCCCCCACTCAACCAAGGTTTCTAAATCTTAAGATAG
The DNA here is from genome assembly GCF_027409185.1 of Cynocephalus volans. Classification (NCBI taxonomy): domain Eukaryota; kingdom Metazoa; phylum Chordata; class Mammalia; order Dermoptera; family Cynocephalidae; genus Cynocephalus; species Cynocephalus volans. Next base: position 96,948,730 of record NC_084460.1, on the reverse strand, counting down.
AACAATGGGTAATTGCAAGGAACGCCCAACCTTTTCCATGAGCTACATCCTCAATTCACCTTTGTTAGAAAGCACTATTACTGTCGACTTTGGTATAGAAAGTGACTAAAATGGCCCCAAAAATCTGTTTTATTTTCACCCTTTCATATACAGAAAGTTTGGAACCCTTAACTTAAAAGAAAGTTTATATAGTAGTCAAACTGCATATCAATTAACTTTCTTGGCTCTATGAATTATTCAGGTAGAATGAAACTATCACCCATTTAATAATACATTATGAATGTATCCTATGCTTTGGGGAGGTGTCTGTACATGTTTGTATAAGTGAACAGAAACAAACCATGAGTTAGGAACTCTGTGGTGGAAAGTTTTATTTTGCTCAGGAGAAATCAGGAATATTCTCACAATTCTTTATATTTACCAAGCAGCCTGGTTTATTTACAAAAACTTGGCCACAAGTGGCCAGGATAAAGGCATTTCAATGGGGCTGTCTCTTTATTCCTTTTTCTCTGCTCCTTTCTCATTCTCCTTAAGAAGTGTCCCTGGTGCACGCTTGGTTTCTGAAGGTCTGATGAGATCACGGATGCTACAGTGAATGCTGAAGTCTAAAAGAAATATTTCTCTCTCCCTTGCTTTCAGTCAGAAAATTCTGAACACAAGAGGATCCATTCAAGGCATGATGGAGTGCCTCAGAGGCAGCAATATGTTCACAGTTGGCAAACAGAGATCTGTTTGGACAGTGAGTACAGCCATCCACTCAGCAAACATCAGCTTTCCTATTAGTTCACAGCAAAAAGAACAAGACGCTGGCGGCCCTTCTTTCAGACTCCAATACCACTTTGGGACAAGCCTTCTAAACAAAATGCCTTTGTCCAACAGTCACAATTCAGTGGGTCCCAACCGCTTTCCTAGAAGCTATGTCTGTCTATTCACAATTGCATTTAGGCACAAAAATCATTTGTAAAGGTCTGAAGGAAAAAAACAGTGATGGGAAATACCCCAATTTCCATTTATAATAATAGAAAAGGAATGACAGAAGGGCTTTATACCAGTCAGAAAGAACAGTAGCTGGAAAGGTAAGAAGCGTATGGTGGATTCTAATATCTGTCTCTCCCATAAGGTGCTCCTGAGAGCATGAATATTGTTGTTACCCCTGCAATCTGGAGAAACACCAAGTATAATCTTTTAAAGGAAATCAAAGAAAAGATGAAGCAAATCAAAGAGTAAACTTCCTGTTGACTCTATGCCTACGTGAACTTAATATCCCTCCCTATAAAGTTTTAAAATAAAATGTTTATGCAGTTTCTTAAGAACTGACAGTTTCAAAAGATAGCAAAACTGGTTAGGATGTTCTGTTCAATCAAATTTTCACCAAAATCCTCCATGTCATAAGTAAATAAACACAAAGAGAAGACAAACCAATGCCCTGTCTTGCTTTCTCCCCACTTTGGGCATGAACTTGCTATATGACCACTTGCTCCTACATACCTGATAACAGAAATCTGTCAGAACAATTTTGTTTAGTACAAATACAAAATCAAAACTTTTAACAAGAAATTAGTAAATTCTCCTTTTAGAGACTTGTGAGTAACTGTCACAGGGGAAGGGGATTTGGGAGAAAGGCAGTATCCACTAAGACATCATAATGCACATAGCTTATAACATATTCTTATTACTAAGTATGCATTCTCACTTATTCATATGTCGAAAATAAAAGGTAAATCTCAGAACCCAGAGAGCTCTCCATGTAATATATTTCTAAAAGCAAACACTCGTAGTTAGGAAAACTACTGCCAGCCCATGGCCTGTTTTCGTACAGCTCATGAAATAAAAATGTTTTATACATTTCTAAAGGGTTGTAAAGGAAATATTCTTATGCACCAGAAACTGTATGTCAGTAAAGCAAGATATTTACTATCTTGCCCTTTACAGAAACCCTTTGCCAACCCCTGCACTAAACACTAAAAATTTTCAAACAGTAATTCCTGATTCTATTTTAGCCAAAATTTGAACGTGAAGCCAAATTATGAATGTGCTTTCAAATAAATAATCTCTTCCAGAGGTCAGGGACCAGAGACTTAGCGGGAGATGAAATGATAGAGCTGAGGACAAAAGGGCCCTAACAGGAATCTATTTACTCAATAATAGGTGATTAATAAGACAATTCTAAGATTTTACAGTAAGATAAACCCCTTTTCCTTTGGAAAGTTACCCAATAAATTGTTCAGCTTGGAGAATAACCACTTAGTCTTATAAGAGGTTGTTAGTCGAATCAAGTAAGCCAAAACTATGAAAGAAGGTATCTAACAGGAGATGGAATCTCATGTGGGGTTCCCTAGTCTTCTTGCAGAATATGCCAAAGGAAACACTGACCCTCCCCCCCCCCAAAAAAATTTAAAATTAAAAAAATTAAAAAAACAAAGCAAGGCAGAAGCTTTATAAAATTCTTCATTTTTCTTCCTACACGCACAAACACAGCCTCATGTAGACGAGTATATATTGCTTAAGACTATAGATTTCTACTCTTTTCAATGAATAAGGAAAAGAGGCTTTTTTATGTTGGGAATGCACAACCCAAATTACTAATCCACAAACAAAAAAGTCGTTAAAGACAGGGAGGAAAACAAAAGGTAACGAGAAATGCTGGATAATGTAACTTCAAGTTCCTACCTCAAGATGGATTTAACTCAGCCTGGGAATCTGGCATATGTAATTTCTGAGCTCAAGTACAGTTCAGTTGCCTTTCAAGGAGACTCAAAATTTCATCTACTCACAGGTTTATTTTCGAAGTCAGTCAATTTTTTAGAAACTTATCATATATACATATTACTCTAAGTGCAACATGTACCCAAAGTTATTGTATCATGCAAAAATTCATGAAGTAGGGATGCCGGATAAAAGACAGGACATACCCAGTTGAATTTCAGATATACAACAAATTATTTTTCATACAAGTATATTCCAAATACCGCATGGGACATACTTACACTAAAAAATTATTTGTTGTATATCTTAAATTCAACTTTAACTGGGCATCCTGCGTTTTTATTTGCTAAATTTGTGTGTGTGTGTGTGTGTGTGTGACCGGTAAGGGGATCGCAACCCCTGGCGTGGTGTCGTCCGCACTGCACTCAGCCAGTGAGCGCACCGGCCAGTCCTATATAGGATCCAAACCCGTGGCGGGAGCGCAGCTGCGCTCCCAGCGCCGCACTCTCCCGAGTGAGCCACGGGGTGGGCCCAACTTCTCATGAAAATCAGTGGCAGAAGAACACTGCTGTGGAGCTAATGAAATGGCCCACCCTAGTGCAAGCCACACACACACAAACATATGTACCCCCACCACCACCACCCACCCACACATCCCTAATATATTCAAGTAGTAGTAAGTTTTGGGTTTTTTTTAAAAGACAGAAAGAAAAGAGAAGAAACCTCACAGACACTTCAGCATCTGAAGAGCAGCCAGAATCAGGGTGGAAAAACTCCACCCTGTGCTTCCCCCACTGGGACTGTGGCTTTCTTGAGAGGGGCACTCTGCCAGAACCCAGCCCCTGAGAGGCTTCCAATGTAAGCGCTAACAGAACCTTACTGCAGGAGCCTTTACAGAGGCTGGCTGCAACAGGGAGCTCTGAGAACATGGCTGGCCAAGTATCCACACAGGGATGAGACCATAGAATAAGAATTCTAAATCACTGTTCAAATAAAGCCACTAAGACATTGGTTTTAACTAATAAGAGCTGTTCAAACTCTAACTTTCTGCCCACATATGGATATGGCAAAGATCATGTTGGAAATAATTGCCACAAAGATAATCCTTTCATTAAAAATTAAATAAAAGCAAAGGTACTCATAACTGTGTGCACTTTTGAAAAAAATGCTTCAAATGCTCCTCTCTCCCCTCCCCAAACAACAAGATCCATTTTTACCCAGTTTTCAGGTATAGTTTTATTTTCAAACGAAGCCACTGAATGGTACATATACCATCTCATTCATTCGTTTAAACTCCAACTCAAATAACAAGAACTGTAACTTTTTCCTTGATATTATCAGTACAATAGTGTTTCCAAAAGTTAAATACTATGAACAGTTACCACTCCTTCACTTAACATGTTAAAAACCTGAAAATAGCTCTTCATTTACCTCTTCCTCTTCCTGTTCCCTACCCCGAAGGTAGATATGCCAGGGTTAGGGGGTCAGCCTGGCACGGGAACGATAACTGGAGTGGGCAAGAAGGATACCCACATGGGAAAGCAGCCCAGTGTGGAGTGTCCACATAAAAGAGTGGGCTAGCATAGAGATTTGGAGAAGACTTGGGTTGAAGAAGACATCACCCATGGGGCATTGGGTGGCATCAGATGTCAGAGTCTGAGTAAGTCAAAAAGGATGTTCATACAGAGGTAAAGTCTAACATGGGATATCAGAGTCCAAGGGGCAGGGCAGAAGATGCACTGTGAGGCTGGTATCATACACAGAAAGCCAGCTTTCTCACTGTCCTAGAAATAGTGGGAGTTTTACAAACATGCAAAGAATTAGAACAAACCCTTTAGTCCTAACAGGACTGAAATTAGAAGTATCAGTGTAAACTCACAGATTTCAATCTAATAGTAAGATGTATATACATTAAAATATTCTCCAGCAAATGTCCACCCACAGTGTTAGAGAGACAACTCCAATAGTAATAGGAACATGTACCACCCAGATCTTGGCTTCTAAATACCATTCTCAACTAAAAAAAACCAGCATGTCTTAGAGAAATTGTTAATTTAGGACTAGGGCAGAAAAAGTACAAGATGAACCTGGAACATCTTTTTGAACCAGAAAGGAAAGTTCTCGAAGAATGATGGGGACATGTTAAAAGGACATATAAGAAGGCTTGAAAGGAGTTTGAGCATCAAATAAATAATGTTAATAATGGATTATAACCCCACTGAATTGTAACAAAAGAAAACCATGAGTATATGCAAGTATGAATAATGACTAAGTTGACATTTCGAGAGAAAAGATATATTTGAAGTACTTCCCTACAAAACACTTATTAACTACAAAGGGAAAATGAGGAATTCTACAATGAAGAAGACTGGCAGATGCCACCTTAATCAAGTGATCAAAGTGATCATCACCAGTAATGGTACAAATCAAAATTATGATCACCTGAAAGGATGCAATGAGAACACAGCATCACTTGTGTGATGTTTGTGCTAAAAGATGAATAACCTGAGTCTAATCATGAGGATATATTGACAAATCCAAATAGAAGTACATTCCACAAAACAACTGGCCCACAACCTTCAAAAGTTTCGAGGTGACAGAATTCTATAAAAGACTATGTAATTGTTCCAGTCTCAAAAAAATTAAAAAGACACACCAACTAAAGGCCACAGGTGATTGTGAATTGAATCCTTCTGTTATAAAGGGTTCTGTGGGGTCCACTGGTGAAACCTGAGTGGGGCCTCAGGATAAGACAGTAGAAACATATATATCAATATCAGTTTCCTAATTTTGATGGCTGTATTGTGGTTATGCAGGAGAATATCCTTGTTTCTAAAGAAATACAACTAAAGCATGTAGGTTGATAGGTATCAGGAGATCAATCTACTCTCCAACGGTTCAAGAAAAGAGTCTTTGTACTGTTCAAAATACTTCCCTAAAAAAAGTTGGGTTTAGCTAACAAGTGTTATACTGTACTTGTAACAATTCGGTAGGTCTGAGTTCGTTTCAAACATTTTGAAGAATTATTTTTTATAAATGAAAATAATAGCTTAAAGCATATATTTAACCCAAATCACAAAGACTGCTCACTTCTCACCATCTCTGAGAGCTCTTGCCGCCTTCTCAGGAAAGGGAAAAGAGAAAATTGAGGTGCTATTATTCATCGCCCATCCTGACTTTGTAAGACTTTAAGGGCTGTCCTCAAACTCAAGACCCTTCTCCTTCTGTTCAGAATGGAATCAGAATGGAACCTCTTACCATATTCTCCCAGAGCTTGATCACAGAGCATGACTGAGACATCAACCAAATCCCATCTCCATTTTACAGATGAGAAAACTGATGCCCCAGAGAGAACAAGAGTTAGGGCTAACACCTAGAATGCCCAACTCCACACTCAGGAAAAAAAAAAGAAAAATAGAAAAAGGACACATGAAAATAAACTATGAAAAATTAAAAATAAAATAAGTAAATTTAAAAAAATTTTAAACCTGAAAATTCCCAGCAATTAAAACCTTTAGTGTGGAAGGCCTTGTCAAATGCCAAGTACCTAAAGCTTTTAGGTTTAAAGAAACCACTCACAACCCCCTAAATGTCCTCTATGGTAATAATTAACATTTACAAAGGCTCACAAGAAGTGCCAGTAATCATGCTAAGCATTTCATATAATCTCATTTAATCCTCACAACTCTTTGAAGTAGAAATTGTTATCATCCCTCTTTTAGTGTGAAGGAAATTGAGGATTAGAGTCATTGTGTAACTCATTTAAGGTCAGAAAGCTTAAGGCAGAAGGCCCCAAATTGAACCCAGTCAGTCGGACTTCCAAACTTGAGTTCTTGACTGGGCCCACTCCTGTATGCTTGAATGGCTTGCCCCAGTTCTACAGGCTGCCTTGTGAGTTAACTGGTACTACTCTAAGAAGACTGGTGTCAAATGGGAATGATTCCTCTGCATTCTCCCTTGAGACAACACTCATGAATAGGGTTTCTCAAAATATGATTAGCTGAAAACAAGTACTTCAAGACATATGTGGATATTAACGGAATACATCATGAAGGAGACCTAAGTTACACAAAATTATAAGCAGTTTGCAGCATAACCTCTCAGATCCTTTAATACACTAACGTGTGTTATACAGCTCTAAGAATCTGCAGTGATGCCAAACTTACCTGAGTTAGAAATCTTTTGCCATGGAGCAAAACTAGCAAAAGCCAGGCCCCCCTGCCCAGAACAGAATTCTTGACCTAATATTAAGAAGCCTGGTGCATTTAAAAAAAAAAAAAAAAAAAAAAAAAAAAGCTACATAGTGCAGCATTTGTTTGGGTTTTTTTTTTTAATATATATATAAAATGTTGAATCATTTCATAGCAAAAGCAATTGATATCAAATGACTAAAATAATTTCACACTTCTTTTTCCCTCATAATCTCAATTGATACACTGTTCTACACATTGCAAATGCACGGCCAAGAATGACTCTAAAGAAACAAAAATGGAATCCTAAGTTAAGGTAGGGGTGGAGAGTCTTACCTTTCAATACACAAATCATTCTAACAATTCTAGTGAAAATAGCTTTGTATCTTGGATCACAACTTTTTTTTCTTTTTAATAACTAAAGGTCATGATTTAGTTTAAAATAACTTGGTCTTTGTCTTATATAAGTTTTTTTTTTTTTTTTTTTTTTTTTTTTTTTTTTTTTTTTTTTTTAAGAGACTCAGGTTTCTCTTTCTGATGAAAAATTAGTTATAACCTGGGAAACAAATTCTATAAGGTCCTTCATAGCTCTGATTAACAACCCCCCAGCAGTACTAAGGAGTCCTGAGAAGCCATTACTTCACCAAGACAACTTTGTAACGTAACAGGTTCCTTAGCAACAGGGTAGTCACAGTAACCATTCACCATGGTATTAGAATTACATAACCCACCCAAGTTGAGGCCAAAGGAATAATTTAAACTCATTAAATCTATAGGTCCAAAGTTATAAGAAAAACAAAACTTTTTAATGTCACTTGTGATTCACCTATGAAATTAGTTCTTATGTAACTAGATTAGATGAACAGATACTTACAAACACAATACCAAATTCTCCAAATGCTCTTAATACCTTTTTGTTAATGTGAAGATACGTATATGGTCTATGCCGTAAGTATATTCTTTTCAATAGTGTATTCTACCAATATACTTAGCCCATAATTATATTCTTTTCAACAGAGTATTTCTACCAACATACTTAGCAGTACCAAATATAATTTTGATGAGAAGATGTGACTTTATAGAAGCAGTTAAGTTAGAATTCAGACACAGAAAAAAAAAAAAGCTCTGGAGTGTGTACAAAGGATTCTTAAATTCCCCTTAACAAACAAATTACAAAAAAAAAAAAAAACCCACTATCGTGATTTCTAATTCATTAAAAACATCCAAAAAACGAATGATAATTTGCCTTTGAAGTCATTTTTTATATAACCATTTGCTTACATATTACAGGAGGTTAATAAGTGTTCTCTATATTAAAAGAAACAAATTCAGAATTTGTAAGACAGTTTTAGTTATAAATTTTCAAGTGCAAATTTTATAATGGCCTGTCTGGAAGACACAACTACAAGTTAAGAGTATTAGAACATTTCCAAGTTGCATTACACTATACCTTGTGTAATATTTTTATAATAAACTTCTATGAATACATATTTTAAAAAGAGTTTGTATAAATACCACTTTCTAAAATGTGCAACAGTGTGTGTGTGTGTTGGAAAAATATATGTAAAATTGCAATCAAGAATTACATGAGCTGTTCAGTTTTATGGCACTTATGACCCTGGTTATTTCCACTGTACCCAAGATTGAATATAACTCATAAAAACAGAAAAAAGGAAGAGAGACTGGGACCTAATATTTAACACATGTAAGGTTACGGATATGAAGGGAGAAAGGCAGGAGGTCAGAAATAAGAAATGAACAGATAATCACAAGCAGACATTTAACACAGTCACTAATTTGCAAATTATCTGCATCCTTGATACTGAAACTCTAGATAATGAATTCTTATTCTTTCAGATAATTATCTGGGTTTGAGTTTTGAAGACATTGTTGTTTCCAGTCTGGAATAAACGACATTTAATATAGCCAACCTTGATGGATAATAATTTATAGTTCCAGAGCTCTGCAATTAAATCCTTGTTATTACTAAAGTTAGTACTCTGGAGGCTACAGGCTCTTCATAGGCGAAGTCTCCAAAATCAAGACTATGATCAGAAATTGTCATACCGTGTAACTGAAGATCAAAAAATAGGAGATAAACCATCCATAGAATAAATATATAAATAGTATGAATATATATGTGAGTAGACCAAACAGAAAGGCCAAGTACTGAATTGGATTAGTACTTACAAAACAGTCGTCTGTGAATTTGGTTAACATGAGTGGCTTGCCAGAGTCTGATCAACAGCCCTATCTCCATCTTCACATGTAAACTTAAAATTGAGTTTCCTATCCCATGAAACTAAGAATTAGATTGCTATATTAGAAGAGATGGTAGGTCTGACCCCATTCCAGGGCCATGGCAGATACTACTAAACATTGCATCTTTCCCACTAAGCACAGAGGCTGCTTCTGGATCTTCTCCACAGCACTCCTATAAGCCACAGTCAAGTGAGGTTTCAACTCTACTGCTGACTCTCAATCACTTGTAATTGAAAGTCAGACAAGAATATGAAACCTACATCCTCCACTTGAAGAGTCTGCTTAACTTCTGAGAAACTCAGGCATTCTTACTACTAGAATAGGGACGATGATGAGAACAATGATGACAACAACTATAACAATAATATCGGTATTCATTGTACACCCAAAGGTGATGATTGAGATAAAGAGTAAAATTTTCCCAGCACAAGGCAAATGTTAATATACGTTAAGTTCTTCTAGGACATTCCCAGTCCCCTCAATATACAGATGGTCCCCGACTTAACGATTGTACAACTTACCATTTGTTGACTTTCACTGGGTTAATCATGATGCAGCCCAATCATAAGTCCAGGAGCATCTATATACTGCTGCACTATATTAATTAAATTAAACACACACACACACACACACACACACACACACACACACACACAAACTCAGAGAGAATGAGCTGCAAGGACCCAGGGTCCAGTCATCCTCAGCTGTGTGACCTTGGACAAGTTATGTGACTTCTCTGAGCCTTAGATTCTTCATCTGGAATATAAGGATGGTTGTTTACATTCTACGGTCTCATTTACTTTCATCAACCTCTTCCCTCAAGATGTTACACTAAATAAACTTAACCACTATGGTTTAGTTAACATCCATTTAAGCCTATTAATATTTAAAGAGACAAAATTCAAAAATTGACTACAGAATAAAAGGTGAGTTTCAAGACACAAACGCTGTGGGAAGCAGATACTGCAATCAGATTCCTAACATTTGGAAAAACACTAAAAGCATTTCTACCTCACCCTCTGATAAGCTCTTGAGCCATCTGCAGACTTTATTAAAAACATTGCATTTGAAACTGTAAAATGTTAAAAATCAGCGACAGGATATCTCACTATCTGGATTCCAAGGTATGTCTGACTTGTCACCATTCTCACAGCATCCTGCTCATTCATCACCATTCCTTTCACTCACCCAGTCCTGTTCACTTAGGGCCACACACCTTAGAAAGCACCTTTATAAAGGGGTCAGGAACTCATAGTAGGCTGGACTCACAAGAGAAAAATCATTCTAGTCAGGCTCCAAAGGGACAGAGATGTGGTTTAGAGTGGAGGACCTGAAGTCAGGCTGCCTGTGTTGGAATTCTAGCCCTTCCTCTTGCTAGCTCTGAAAACTTGGTCAAGTTACTTGATTTGATGTCAGTTTTCCCCATCTGCACCATAGGAATAAAAATAGCATGCTGCCAGGACACAGTGATCAATTAGTTAATGTTAATGGCTGGTATGTGAAAATTATATAATTAAACTAGTTCCCTGACATAGTTCCCCATTCCAAACAATACAACATAAACATAACTGACTGATGTGATTTTAAACGAAGCAAATACAGTAATCAAATTTATTTAGAGTACTGGTTTTCTGGAATTGTCATTTATTATTAGATTTTAAGAAAGTGCTACTTTCATGCTCCAAAAATAGAATAGACTACCCTGTTGCTATGGTGATCACCTGTTGAAGTGGGAGCACCTTGTCACAGAAAATTTGGAATAGAAAGCAGGTAATACCCAATGAAGGGTTTTGCAGAGGGGACGCCAGCAGCAGGCTGAAGGTGGGATAAGACGGCTTCTAACAAACTTGTCTTAGGTAAAAAGATCATTCTCACTTCATCAAGACTGTTAATATGACAATGTTTTGATTGATTTTTTTCTTAACAACTTTTCCCCTCCAAAATAGCACCATGGTACAAAGTAAATTATGTTCTACAAATTAAAAACAATTGTTAATATACTATTTTTATGATTGAAATTTACTATAAGGCAAGTTCGCTGTTTCTTGGAAGCAAATATTAATGCTAAGAAAAGTACTCATAGTTCCCCAATTATAAAAAGATAGTGAATAAATTTTAAATGCTTCCCTTCCCAGTGAGACGAATCAGTTCCTAGGGACCTTCTTACATTAATAAGGTAAACATCTAGGCAGTGATAAAACAATAGTGAACAAAATAAAATGATGTAGTTGAGTACAAAACAGTACAGTGCAGTCTAAAATGTAGCAAAGGACAGTAAGATTGATTCCTAAGGTTAAGGAAGGAGGTGTGATTAGGGTTTCACATTATAAGGAGAGGGTGGGGGACTCAAGGTATGGAATCTAAAATAAACTTCAGAAGGCAAAATGTGCAGAGCATGTGCTCAGTATATATAGTTCATAGGCCTGAAACCTTTCAGTTTAAACAATTTCAGTCTTACCACTAAATATGAAAAGGCAAGGGGCAAACTTCCTTGTTGCAACAGTGGCGCATGTAAAACTTTGCTTATAAATAAAGATGGGATTTTAAATTACAACATAGTGTATATTCCTATGGTTGGATTCTAATGAACAGCAATACAAATAAAGAGATTGACCAAAAACATTTGCAATATGTCTTTAGGCTAAAATTCAAGTTGATTTAAGAGTTGTAGAAATAACCAAAATAATGTCTTCTTAAAGTTTTACTAAATACCATTGTTTTTTCTCTTATAACATTCTCGAGAACTGATCTATGATTCATGTATTCAATCATTCTTCCAATATTTATTGCATGCCCAAGTGCCAGGCATGGCACTGAGTGACAAGGAGATGAACAAGACACACAGCATCCCTACACCATGAAGCTCAGCTGCGGTCAATAAATATATAAATTAAGCAATTATTTTACTCTTTTACACATTATTACCACCCAATGAATAAGTAGAGGTCAAGAAATGGTTTTGTCTAACACATTTCCATTTATTTTTCAAAACCAATCAGGGTTTTTTTTTAATAAAAGTGATTTTTAAGATGGCATTTTCAAAAAGTACAATACATATTTTTTTTTAAAAAGGAGGTTCTATAAACACTGCTAGACAGATGAACACACAGCTAGCTTTCAACTAAGATATGGGGGAAAGAAGTCAACCCAGTGTCTCCACTTCTTGGCATACACTTGTCTGACACATCTGGAGAAACAACAGTCCTTGAAGTGCTCACTTCTCAAGGGTAGGACAATAAGCAGCAAAAAAATTGCAACGACCTGGAAGGGCTCACTTAGACTGACTAATAAGTATCATAATCACCCACCTGAAACAATAATGGAGCCTGATTTTACAACAGTTACTTACTTCTAGCTACTATTAAAAAGAGAGACAGAGAGAGTTGAATCATATTGTTAGTAGCAACTTTAGTTTTGAAACTCAAGTCACAGAAACTGTGAGCCACTTTAATCCACCTTTGATACGGAAAAGCCACACGGTGAGGTGCTCATCATGAAGAAATATCATCTGTGATACAGGTAACAAAAAGTATGAGAACAGGGTAGGAGAAAGAACACTGAGATGAAAAAATCTTCAACCTCTGCCTCCCTTCACCACCTCATCTGTTTAAAAGACCTAAGTGAAGACAGAGAGGTACTAAATGAGCAACCTTGGAACTGCCATTATTTTCTTCCCATTTATCTCATTTTCTTATGTTCATGTGGGATTTGTAAAATAGGAGTAAGAACAGCATAGTGCCAAGACACTAGAAAGCAAGAATTTGGAGAAATGGCTTGTGCATTTCCCCCACAGGTTGAGTTTATACAGCTTGTCAGGGCTTTGCAGGGGTAAGTCAATGAGTCTGGGGGTGGTTTTCCATGAGGTCACCGATGAGTGTGTCCTACCCACAAATCTTTAAATTCTTAACTGAATAAAGCAAAATTTTCACATGCTTTTAGAAGAATGTCACCACAATGCTCAAATCCCAAATCTGAAATTTTTTACAAAATGTTATCATGGAGGGTGAGGAAAAAAGCACTTGTAATCCCAAATTTTACTTAGACATGAAAAAGAAACAGACGACAGTGTATTAACTAAGTTATTTACTTTTTCCAGTTTCCACAATTAAAAAACTGTAGTAGACAGAGAGCATCATAAGAGAAGAAAAGTTCCACTGTTGGAGGAAGGTAGTGATGGTAATTCTAAGAATGGTTAATTCATAAAAATGTTTTAAGCTTCCCAATTTTTGAAAGCCTTACTTTGGCTTTCGCATCTCTTTTCATTTCTATTTCAACTCACGTGAGATGCTTGTAAGATCTACAATAGTCTTTGTGCTGATTATATTTGCTCTCCTTTTTAATGCTTTGTCTTTTTACATCTTAGTCCCCAAGCAAAGTAGATGGTATGTACCCCAAAAGCAATGACAGCTCCCAAGAATAGCTATTCAGTGAGAATTCAATACACACTTACTAAACTTTTGAGAAAGAAGCAAAGAAGGAACTCTATTAAAGCAGTGCAGTATAATTATTTCCTTGTAATTAAAAAGCACAGTGAATACAGTAGACAAATTATTTTTCTTTGTAATGAAATAAATTACCAATACAAAGGTCACAGAACCAATTGGTCTGTTTTCTGGCAACAGTAAATTTTCCTGTAACTATGGTAAACATATTCTAAATAACATGACACAAGATAGCATGACATATTGCAAACAGCAAGAAATTAAGTTTTGTTTGCAAATTTTTTAAATCAAAACATTTCCTTTCAAATCTCAATAAGAAATATACACACACAAGGGTACTTCAAAAAGTTCACAGAAGGATGCGTATTATTTTTCAATTATGTTTTTCCACAAATTTCTTGAAGTGCCCTCGTAAATTGCTGCAAAAGAACTAACGACCTTTTAAACACTTTTAAATAGGTTAAATATGAGAGTACCTCAAACAGTTTGTGGAAAGATTCATACTGTCTTAATTCTATTTCCCCATGAACTGTTTGAAGTATCCTTGTACATTCTATAGAAGAACTGAATAACTGAAAATCTCTAGCTTTCCTAACATAAGAATGCAAGTTTAAAAGGAAAAAAAAGGCTGAAATGCCCTGGTTTATAGTACAAATAATTTTTCAGAGGTAAGGCCATACATAGGATTGGATGTTTTCCGTGTCTATCTGGACTGCTCGTCTCTAATCAATTTCCAGGCTATAAGGCCAATCAATAAAGGGGTATAGTGGGAGTAAGATGAGGGTCCAGAAAGAGATCAGGCCATTTTTTAAGTCTTCCAAAGCGGAAGAAATAGAAAGTCCTTTCACTAACCTTTTATAAATGAGAAGGTTGTATATCACATGAAAGACGTTATAAACTTGACAGGATTTACTAGAGAAGAACCAACCAAGTGGATGACAGAGCTGAGAGGGTCCTTCTGAGCTCTATCATCCTATCCTAGGCTGTTAAATAGAACAAATGACTAAACCAGTTTCTCATATTTTTATAAGTTCTGCCAGAAAGCATATTCTCTCCATCCTTCTTACCAAGTATTTTCTTCATAGCCATCACCACCTAGGTATATGCTTACTTACTTAATTCTATATTGTCTGTCTGTTATTTGCTGCTGTCTTCTCGGCACCCAAAACCATGTCCCCCAAGGTTAGTGCTCACCAGTATGAGCTGAGTAAAAGAACAACACAAAGGCAGCAGAACACAGAGATTAAAAGTCAGGGCTCCATTCCATCCCTTAATAGCTATTTGACTGTGGGTAGATTATTTATATATGTATTTATTTATATTACTTATATTTACTTATGTCTCCATTTCTTTGTATTTGCAATAATAGCACCTACAACTCATAATGTTGGGGATCAGAAGCAGGTTACACATCTAGCCACGTACCTAGCATACAGTAAGAGTGAATAAACGTTAGCTAGTAATATAACTGCACATCACTATGCCAAAACTTCAGGGTCGGGGTAATAAGAAATCCCTAGTCTCAATACCACTGGTTAAAATACTGGAAAATCATCAGACCTATCAGATGATAGGACTTCTATCCTTACAACTCCAGTGGAAGGGAAGCTGAGTGAGGAAGGAAGAAAACAGATCCCTCCTACAGTTTAATAATTTTATAATGTAGCTGAATTCAGTAATACTTCACAAGATTATCTTAGTCAAGAATAATAATAGACCAGGCACATAAACTGCTACGTAAGACCAGCAAAACACAGATAAGTGAAAATACATAATGCTACCAAAGACTGAAAGAAATGTCATGTTATTGAAATATAAAACATACACTGCATTTTCTTATAAAGCAAATGGGCAGTAAGACCAGTAAGCAATTTAACTATGTTTCTGACAATAACCCGAAGTGAGTTAAAATGATACACATTCTGACAAAGTTTTCTCTGAGAACTATACTAAACATATAACTAAGTAAGGCAAATCACTTTAACGACATGGAGCAAAAGAGAAATAAAAATCAGTGTTTTCATATATTCGTCAAGTAGAGGAGAAATTATAGGTGTCAATGAATGGTAAGTATAAACATCTGGAGGTAAAACTGGAAGCAAAAGGGCAATTTTCATTTCCTATTTTATAGCAAATTATAAATTAAAAATTTTGTAACGAATTATGTTTTTAAATAATTAAACTTAAAAGCCATCAGACAGAAATTCTGACTCACTAACCAGAAAGTCTCACTTCTTAAAAAGCAAAAAGAACGACCTGGATCTGACCATACAAATTCCAAAGAGCAACAGCCCAAGGGCTTATTTCTTATTTTTAGAACCTCATGCCACAGAAAGTAAAAGCAATCTAGGATATTCATCTTTTAGCTTGCTGTATCTTGCTTTGACTTGCCAAATAGACAACACAATCAGCTTTCTGTAATTTCTCTGCTGCTAGTGTAGCGAAAGGGTGGAGTTTCAGAACTGAAAGCTTTGTGCAACATTCACTGAGATCCTTTTTATCCCTCTTCTAAATTAATAAAATACTTCATCTACATTTCTCACACACCTGAAGTTCATTACATCCAGGCACCAAATTAAACAGATCCTACTATAAGGCGGCTTAAAGTTTATCCCAAATATCACTGTACTTTCTGTTGGCATGAAAACCATGGATGAGACTCTCAAAGTAGAGAAACTTTCTCAAGATTCCATGTTGGAATCCCTACCCTTAACAGCTCCTTATAGTTTGCATCTGACTGCAACTGATAAGTGCTGCTGAATTGAGTACTATGCCAAATAAAAACCATATCCTGGCCATTCATCTTGCAAATGCCTTCAGCAAAAGTGTACCTAGCACACCCGCCACAACCCTGCCAGGACTGACACCCTGGATAGGGGGTGGTTTCCCACACAACAGGAAGAGCCCAGGAAGCTCCTAGCCTAAGGAAGTTCTCTCAGTGTCTGGCGCACCATATCCATGGCACTGCCCAGACCTCCAGCCAGGCTCTGAGTCAACCTCGGGCACCAGCTCTCCAGTTGCTGGTGTGAGAAGACAACAGACAGCCACCAGCCTGACTCACGCTTCTTCCTGACCTCCCTGTTCTCCATCCTTCCTGTGACCATGCCAGCTCCTTGAATTGTTCTTGTCCCCTGAGCCCAGCCTTCCCTTGCTGCTGCTTCCAGTCCTGCTGGCCAAGGTTTTCTCCCACCTACCTTGCTGATTCTGGTGGGACAATGGCAAGTCACTGCCACAAGTGCAAAAACAACTCAATGTCAATGCTGTGGGGGTGGCAGTCAATGCTGTAGAGAAAGGAACACACACTGAAAGCTTACTTCTGGGTGTGGAATCCCAAGATGCTTCAAAACTCAACATGCCACTTGGCATCATTTCCAGGCCAAAGGAAGGAAAAAGCAATAATGTACACCCATCATTTATTAAGCAGTCTGGGAAAACACTATGAGGCTACTTAAGGAAATCCACTCAAGGGGTGAGCAGGAAGGTCTCCACATTCCCCTTCTTCTCAGCCTAAGGTGGGGAGGGCCACCACGACTGAGTGTCTACCTTGAAAGAAGAGAGGCCAACACTCCACTTGACCACAGAAAGTAAATTCTAAAGGCATGGGGCAGGGGTGTGTGTTTTGTTTTTTAACATCAAATGAAAGTGTATATCATTTCAAATCTTATTTCCAGGGTTTATTCTGGTAGAGGTTCAAAATCAATTTTAAGAAAACTAGCTTTTCTCAAGTCTAAGAAGGAAAGGTCACCTTCATATATAATGGCTTCCCCCAGTATATTTTTCCCAAACTAAATCATAACTTCCAAATATTGCCAGTTTTTCCTACTTCTTTTTTTTTTTTTTTTTCAGTTTTTCCTACTTCTAAGGAGGCTGAAAAAAGGATTGAGAAGATCTCTCTGAACTCTGAGATTCTATGAATCTGAAAGTAATATCAGCTTTACAACTGGTTCTAGAAATTCAGGCATATTTTATCATCAAACACTTTACAGGCTTCCATTACACAGGCATTCCCTCCCAAAGCTGTGGCTTGCTTTGCCTGGGTGCCCATCACTCTTATGGCACAACTAGATTCCCCCAGGATCAAACTGGTCAGGTAAGCTCTGACCTCTCCCATACCTCTCATATCAGTCAGTTGCCAAGAACTGTCTGTTCTGCATCCTCAGATATATTACCTTCTCTCCATTTCCACAACTCACACAGGGCTTTTTATACAGTAAGCATGCAAATATTTATTATGTAAGTGAATAAACTAGATGATAACAACTTATTCTGAGAAATTTTATTTACACACACACACACACACACACACACACACACACACACACAGCGTGACCTCTGCCTTCAGGGAACCATGGGTTATATCTAAGATCACAGCACATACTTAGAGGTGAATAACTCATGTTCCAAAATCATAGTGAGCCCAAGGATCACTCAGGGCTTATTAAAATACAGATCGTGGAGCCTTACTTTCAGAGATTCTATCTCAATAGGTCTGGAAGGAGCCCAGGATTCTGGATTTTTACTAAGAACCCAGGAGACCCACAGTCAACAGCTGACAAACACTGTGTCCAGCTGGAAGGACAGCAGAAGCACGACTGCAGCCAAGGACCAACACTGCCTGTCCACACCCATTCTCCCATACATTTCAGAGGAAAACACACTTGCTTTGCCTGTGGCCCCACTAAGTCCAAGGAACACATGCAATCAAAATACGCCAATATGGAGAGAAGAAGAAGAGAAAAGTTTCCATAAGTCACCAGGTCAGGGTCACTACAAAACTATAGTTGATGACTGCAGGATGTAAAACCCAAAAGAGGTCATTTAGCCACACCCTTCATCAGACAGATGAGGAAACAAAGGCCCAATAGATACAATTATCTGCCTAAACTCTTATACTTGAGAAGTGTGTGTGTGTTGCAGGCAGGGAGGGTGTGGCACAAAACCCAGGTATCCCAGTTCATACTATCTACCCTGTATATATGAAATGAATGTTTTCCTTTTCATACAGATATTTTAATTTTAATATTGTAACTTCTGCATCTTACATCCTATATTTACCCTGATTACAACAGTTATAAAGAGACACTATTGTCCATTAACCCCTGCAGAATAGTAAAATACAGTCATCCCTTGATATCTGTAGGGACTTGGTTCTAGGACCTCCCACAGATACCAAAATCCAGATGCTCAAGTCCCTTATATAAAATGGCATAGTATTTGCATATAACCTATGCATATCTTCCCATATACTTTAAATCATCTTTAGATTACTCATAATACTTAATACAGTGTAAATGCTGCATAAGTAGTTTTTATACTGTATTTTTAAATTTATATTATTTTTTACAGTTGTAGTGTTATTTATTGGTTTTATTTTTTCTGAATATTTTCTACCTGAGGTTTGTTGAATCAGCAGGTACAGAGGGCCGACTGAACAAAATAAACCTTTTTAAAACCACACATTTAAAGACAAACCAATTTTCTGGTCAATATAGTATTCACATCTAATCACAAGGCAGAAATAGGAAAATCAAAATTACTAGAGCTTCCTCACTGGATGTGGAAAGGAGCTGCAGGAGGCAGCATGAAAGACCCTGTCTGAAGCTCTCAAAACACAGCACAGGCTTTCTACCCTCAAACTACCTTAACGCTTCTTCCAATTTTCCTTATCTGTGAGCTTCTATTATAACTTAAACATTTATCCCTTTTACCATCACTCTCTCTAGATATCCTTGGTCCTAAGACGTAATAAAATCTCAGGAATGTGGGGTTGTAGGGACACTCTGGCTCACTGAGTCTCCATGTGCCAAGCATTCTTTTGCTTTCTTTTCCCTCCCCTCTTCCCCCGATATTCCCACAGCTGCAGCTCTGACCCACTGCACAACTTCACATAGGGCCCTTTAGCTTACCAGTCTGTGTTTTATAACATATAAAGAAAAGCATATGAGTATGAATTTGAAAAGCCTTATGAAAAATTTACAGGTACTCTTAAGTAAAAGTGGTCATCTTCCCATGCTTGCTTTAAAAAGTCATACGTGAGCTCTCAGGTGACAAAGCAGCCAGCTTCCTATAACTGTCTCCTGGACCCTAAACTCACACAGCGGTTTATTGTGCCTGAAAGGTTTGCTGGGGTTTTGTCTGCCTGGGATCCGTGGGACAGCATCTTGGCTATATGAGCCTGTTGCTACAGTAACACTTTAGCCTCTGCCTGCTTCCCCGCCCCCAACCCCATGGCCTACTGCCTGTGACCATCAGCACTGGGCAATTCAGAGTGGATGAAGGCTTTAGACTCAAACAGACAAGAATTCAAGTTCGATTCATTCCATGACCAGTTGTGTGCTCCTAGCAAGTTACCTAAACTTTCTGACCCTCAATTTGCCTGTGTGCAAAAACTGGGGTGATTAAAGTCATACCTTCCTCTGGGCTATTTGGAAAATCGTGTCATATAAGGATATTAAACATAACACATAATAAGCTTTCAAGACGTGTCTTTCATCCCTATTTCCAAAACAGAATAGACATTTGAGAACCCTTTTACTTAGTAACATGTAGCCAGCTCTGACTGAGCTACCACATTCATATTCTCAAGCAAAGTTTCACAACTGGCAACTTCAAACTCCAAAAGATTGTAACTTCTAGTCTAAGTCTTCTAGTCTAGCTCTAGTGCAATGTGTAGAAGAAATGCCCGAGGAGTGTGTTAAAATGCAGATTCTCAGATCCTTATTTTCTTTTCTTTTTTTTTTTTGTCATTTTTGTGACCGGCCGCACCGCGCTCAGCCAGTGAGCGCACCGGCCATCCTTAAATAGGATCCGAACCCGGGGCAGGAGCACTGCTGCGCTCCCAGCGCCGCACTCTCCCGAGTGCGCCACGGGGTCGGCCCGTCAGATCCTTATTTTCTGAGATGCAGGTTTAGCAGACCTAGGATTAGGCACAGGAATCGGAATACTTAACAGTGGCAAAAATTCCTTACTTGGCCAGACTTTAGTCTGGCTTCTGAACCTTCTGCTATGCACATCTATGCACTTCTTTGAAAAAATACACTTTTAGTAAAGAACCCTGCTATGTCAATTTAGCAAGAAGCCCCCATCTTCCATATCTGATCACCTTAGATATCTTATCAGATTACTCATCCTCCACCATCCCTCGGGTGATGTCTGATCACCCTGGTCTATCGTTTGCAAGAATCCTGTTAGGTTGGTTTAGCCCGACACCTCTTACTCCTGATGTTTGCTCTTAGTAATTTTCCATCCACTGACTCCCACCCTGTTCCTTGGCTATACATTACCACCTGCCCATGCTGGCTTCAGAGTTGAGCCCAATCTCTCTACTCCACTGCAATATTCCATTGCAGTGGTCCCTATGCCTATCCTGATGTAAAGATGGTCCTGAATAAAGTCTGTCTCACCACACTTTAACAAGTATCATTGAGTAATTTTTTTCTTTAACAACAGGCACTGCAGGTCATTCAAAAAAGTAACATCAGACCTCACTTTAATAAATACTGAGCTACAGTTTCAGATGAACTCATGGTTCCTATAACACTTTGGACTGAAAAGCACTCTCACATTGTCTCATTTAACCACTGTCATCCTGGGGGGAACTCTAAAGGAATGCTCCAAAATCATCTCTAACTGCTGACCCCTTCCCTCATCCTCCACGAAATCTGCAGTTGAAGCAGGAACTAAGTTTTCTAACTCAATTCCAAGATTATTCTTATTTGGCTCCTATTTTAAGGCAACTAACTAGACCTAATACAGTCCATGGAAGGTTAAGCCTCTTAAGGTATCAAGTCTTTAAATGGAAATCTTGCTGAAAACTACCATGATCTCAGAATTCTTGCGTCCATTTTTTTATGGGTTTTCAGTCTTGTTATTATTATACAGTAGTCTCCTCTTATCCGCGGTTTCACTCCCTGAAGTTTCAGTTTCCTGAAAATAGTACATTATTTTAAGAGAAAGACCAAATTCATATAAATTTTATTACAGTATATTGTCATAGTCATCCTATTTTATTAGTTGTTAATCTCTTACTATTCCTAATTTATAAATTAAACTTTATGATAGGTATGTATGTATAGGAAAAAACATAGTATATGTAAGGTTTGGTACTATCCAGGGATAAAGGGAGACTGCTATACCTGTCTCTCTCTGTTAGCTTCCCTTCCTTAAGATTTGCTGGTTTTAACCTTCCTTGGTCTGAGAAACCAAAAGCCTTAGTGTAACTACAAATAAAGTAAGCAACACCAGGCTCTAGTGAGGGAATGAAGGGCTCTTCTATGAGCCCAATGCCTACCTACATGCTTTGGTGTTGATTTATGTGAAATCCAACTGGCTAATCAAAGGCCTTTTCAACCAACTGCCTGGCTTCAGATTGGTTTGAAAATGGAACACAGGATTGTGTTACTCTAACCAATATTTCAGCCAAGTGAGGCCTGAATACCTATACTGAGCTTTCACCTGAAGTGAGAAATTTATATTGCACGTAGACATTTAATATTTGAAAAAGGAACAAAAACAGGTTTATAAAAATTCTATAGATAAGACTATTTTGTACAGGTGAGTTTTAATTTCCATTGCGCTGCCCCCAACCCCCATCCCTGTGCAGACAAAGAATATTAGGACAGATTTTTTACATCTCTGTTTCTCCTGGGGAGGGGGCCAGATTTAATAATATCTTCTTGGGAGACCCCTCACACTTCACCTACATGGTCCAAGTTTCCCACTTATGGTAATCATATATTTATGTATGAGCTTTATACTTATGGTTTTCTGTGTAGATTCCTCTCCTAGATTTACTTAAATTTTTCTAAAGGTAGAATCTAGGTCAAATTCATTTTAGTCTCTCCCATGGTATTCAAAACATAAAAAGAACTCTATAAATTAAATATTTGCTAAAAGAAGAACCAACTGAGGTTCCTTTTACTGCTGTAGCTACAACTCTATCCCAAAGTTGAATTTCCTCAGATACACATACTCTAAATGGCCCCTTTCCAATAATTTGCGTTTCAGCAATGGGAAGGAGAAATGGTTGAAGTTAAGAAAAAAGAAGACAAGGAATGAAAAGAATACTTATGCATTTAGCTGTAATACTTCCCCTGACACCCACCCACCCACCTACCATGTACAGGACTGCAAAAATTCTGAAGAAACCATTTAAAAGAACAGCTTGAAATGTTTTAGGCAAAACCCTTTCTCTACTCAGTCTCCACTCTTTCATTCAACAAAGGCCCAAAGGTGATGGGAAGAGAAGCAGGCGGCGGCAGACATCACCTTCCATACAGCTTTTCCCTGAGAACTGCTAGTTTCTGTTACCAATCTGAGACAAAGAAAGAACAGTAGTATGAGACAAGAACCCTAGACCTTCAAGTAAATGGAGGGAACCCAGAAGAGAAAGTAAAGCAACAGATGCCTGATAAGGGAACAAAAATGAAAACGAGGAGAGCAGCTGGGAACCCCTGTGAGAACGCATAGCCAAAGACGAAATTAGGCCATAAAACCGGATGGACGGCTAATGGGGGGGTTGGGGTGTGTGTCTCCAGAGTCCATAGAGAATCAGCAATCTGGCTAAAGCACGTATGAATAATTGGGAATTAACTGTATTCACAAAAGACTTCACCCCATTTACCACAGCAGCTAGAGAAACATCCGATTAAATTAAGTAAGAGGCTGTTCACCCACAACCAAACCGAGACCATTTGTCTTCTTTCTCCATTAAGATTTTACAGAAATTTCACCATGCCTTTACAGTCACCCTCTCAATCTGTACAAGGCTTCTGTTTGTTTTGAAGAGGCTGATTCTACTTCTCAAAATTGAGCTCTGAATGGGTCTACATTAATCCAGATGCTCTTTCTAAAAGTCCTTCAAATCCACAGATTCCAAACATTAACATAAAGATACTCAAGGACCAGCTGCTGCAATTAACAAATTGCTTATATTTTCCCTTCCATTGGCTTAAAAGTACTAGAAGGAATTTTAAGTAAGATGAGACTGCCATTCAGATTTGGGAGTTTTAAATAGATGGTTTTTGTGTTTTTCAGGCTAAAAATAATAGTCTTTATGTTAGACTTAGTGTTGTATACATAGGCTTCAATTCACAAGACTCAATTAAGTGGGGGGTCTCACCATATAGTAAAAAACAAAGCATGTAGAAACCGAACTATTTCTGGAAGTTTCAATATTTGGAAACTTCTAATCATTTAGACCTTTGCCGCTAGAGAATGAGAGTAGTCTTTCTCAAATATGCACAAATGCTTTTCATCATGACAGGCTGAATAATGAACTTGCTCTTTGGCCAGGGAGAATGGGAGTCATTCTGCACCCAGAGGTGTGAAAATGGCACTGTCTTCACAGCCCCCACCATGAGGCAGCCCACATTCCTCGGATCCGAGGAGGCACCACAGAGCACAGAAACATTTCCTCCAATGGGTATCTTTTACTGCACCCATGAATGGATCCTCAGTTCGCTGATGGACTCAGAGTTTTCCCCGTAAATAACACATTCCTGAGACATGCTATATCAACACTGAATGAGTTTCATTGGCAGCTCCTATGATTCCCATTTCAGCACTGCGACCACAGCAAATGCTTTCTACTCCTAGGAAATGGTGAGACTTTAAACATTTCCAACATGATTCACACAGTAGCTCAAAAAATTACACATTAAGCCTTCTTTAGAAGCAGGGAGTTCAAAGAACTCATCAGAATGCTCGAGTCCAGCTGTTTACCTCTTACATCTTAACAGAGAAATCTATTAACCCTAGGGTTTTATTTTTTAAATAGTTAAAGTCACATACAGGACCCATGTGATAAAAGAATCTGTGAAACAAGGCTCACCTCCAGTGAAATGTCCAAAAGAAAGAACAGATAAGCTTATGACACACAGAAAATGAAATTCCACAAATTCTTTTCTCATTAACCGCCCCCCCCCAGCAAATGTCTCCTAATAGTCCTCCTTCATTTTACTTTATTCTTAACACTATATACTAATTCCAGTTTCTTTTTCTCTGACTTCTAAAAAGGAGACTAAAAAATTCCCTCAAGAAAATCCTTAGGAAATGTTTTCTGTAAGATTTTACTGGGATTTTTCTCACAACAAACTAAAGAACCATTTTAGTGCCCATATTATGTGGATGAGATATAAAATTACACTAGATATAAAATTAAACACAGCTATAGTAAAACTGACCACTCAGAATTGAATACACCCTTAGCAAATCACTCCTGAACTTTCCTTATTTAGCTTTCATTAAAGAATTTTTTTAAATGAAACGAAAAGAAATAGTTTCCTTATATTTAAATTGTGACCATTTGTAAAACCATGACTTGATAGAATAAGTGGAAAACAGATGACCTGAGTGATATAAATGCATGTAAAAATAGGCATTAGAACATCAAACCAGTATGTCTAAATCCGTATTTATATCAAGCTATTTCACATGTAAGATTTAAAAGAATCTGGGAATTCCCCAGGCCAAGTTCTGAAAAATGTACTTTTGTTGCGTCCCACAGAGAGAGATCTTCAATACAAGTTCTACTTCATTACTTCCCTAGGACTAGTCAGGAATGTCCCTTCCCCCAGGAAATATATTACTTTGGAACAAAAAATGACAGGATCTTTGAATTTTCCCTCAGATTTGTAATCTTAGACATTTCTTACTTAGTCACACAAAAAATAACCTGGAAATTGAGACCTAGGTAATTCTGGATATTCCTAATTTTAACTTTCTATATTCCTTACTTGGTCACTTTTTTAAAAAATCTAGAAACTGAGATCTAGGTAATTTTTGGTTATGTGTAAATACACTTGACAAAAAACAAAATTTCCCACAGACAACAAAAAGAAAATGCCCATTTTGAAAGATGCTTTAGAAAACACATATCAAATTGTAAATCCCTTACACACATCATTTACCTACCTACAGCAGTTAAGAGCTGCTAAATGATTTAGGTGTTTGGGTGTTTGAATGCTGACAGCAGAGCATATGTCTGCAGGCACACAATGTTTTCTTTTTATGAGAAGGGAAGGAGGAGGAATGGAATAACTGGCTAGGTCCAAGGCTCTCTTAAAATAATAAACCTTAAAATGTTTCTAGTCAACCACAACTTACCTATTTTGCTACAAACATATCTACTTTCACCACAAGTCCACCTCTGAAATGCTGACTTCCACTTACATGTTGGGACAATGGTGCTAAAGTACAGAGCAGAAACAGAGTAAAACCACTGTAGACATGTAGTGTTTATAGGGGGGAAACCCCACTATTAACTTTTATCTCAAAGTCCTTTCATTAGCAATGTATATAGCTGTTTTCTGTTGGCTAATAATCAGAACTATAACACTCATGCGTGCTGACTCCAGGCTTAACTATGCCAAACTGTTAACTGCTCAGCTGTAAAGAGTTGGAATTCTGAGTGTCAGGGGAGAAGCCCCTGTACTTTCCATAAAAGGGGTTCTAATACAGCTGTTTTCCTCTCAGGAATGCCAAAAGAACGCAATTCCTCCCTCTAACCCTCCCCCCCAGCCCCATCTCCACCAATACTGTGTTCCCTGTTCATGCTAAGTATGAAAAGTTTTAAAAAGACATCCCATTCCTTAATAAAGAGAATAGAGAGGGGAAAAATGAACAGCATTAAAGTTTCTGGTAGTAATATGGGCCATATCTACAACAAAGAAAAAAACAAAAATAAAGCAGAATTTTCTATTAAATAAGAAGTATGAGTTCTAGACTATAAAGACATAAAACAGCAGTTATTTCAGAAAAGATAAATATGTTGTTTTGAACCAATGTTTTTAAAATATCCATTAGCACTTTCTAAGCCTATCTTTACACAATTATATGAAATGTTTATGTACTTGTCTGGTGTGCTGCTTTGTTTTCTAAATAAAGGAACAACTTCATTTTGAAATAAGGGATACAGGAGCCTCAGCTTGCCATTTCTGTAGACTTCCCCTTTCAGCTCGGCTTACGACCTTTATAGGCCCACACAGACGGCCTTTGTGTATAGGTCTCAGCCACATATCTTCATACAGACAGCAGCAAAGTCCTCCAAGGAGTCCCTTTCTTTTCTGACTGAACACAAAAGTTTTATCTTACAGTAAACAGAGAAGACATTTAACAGAGCAATACTAAGGCAATAATGCCATAAAAGTGGCTCAAACATTTGCATAATGAAATTCTATTGTCTTGGTTTGAATGCAAAACTAGCTATTTAAAAAAAAAAAAAAAAAAGAGGCCAATAACGGGAAGGGCAAGTTTCATTACCTGAAAGTTACAATTCAAAACGTGTTTCATCGGAGCTCTTCTGCTGCTTTATCTAGGCAGCTCAGAGAAAACAACCTTGTGAAAGGAGTAGAAACTATACACGACTCTCTTTCTGTATAATATTCCTGTTCTCCACCAAGCCTACCTGGCTCCTGGCAGGTAGAGAGATACAAATCAGGCATCTCTGCTTCCTCTCTCCCCATGAGCTCTGGGGGTCCTACTGGAATGAAGATTTGGGGCAACTACAAGGAGGTATGAAATGATTCATTTGCAAGCAATGGATCACAATCTTGTTCACCTCCAACTCCAAGCATTATCACAGCAAAGGTGAGGTTCTGGTATCTGCCCTGACACACTGAAGGCCTCTGTTCTACATGGCACCCATGGTTTGTTCATTTGGGCAAGAGAGACCATGGAGGAATGGGGAGAACTATGAAAATACGATGTGTCCGCAATCCCAAACAGTCTATACTCAATTAAAGAATAACAAAAGGAGGGACTGCAGATCCTTGGAAGAAAAAAGTTGCAGGAATCCTTACAGAATTAGGAAATAATTTTCTGCTCTGGGCTTGCATTTCTATTTTAAATAAAAATCAGTAGAGGAGAGGAAGAGAAGAAATTTACTAATACTTTTAACATATCATTTAAATAACACAGATAATGAAATTTAAACAAACACATTTGAATGCTTCGAGTTCTACCTGAAGGGAGGTATATGGCAAACCTTGGTACGAAGCCAGTTCTGTGTAAAACAGCAGGGGACAGGATAGAAACTACAGCTGAGCGGCTTAAACTGATGCGTTGGAGTCACAGCAGCTTTTAGGTTCCCTCGGTTTATAAAAATTCTATTTTAAGTTTAAGCAATGGTAAGCATTAAAATGTGAAGATACTGCATGACAATTGTTATAAAGTGCTGTTTAATTGGAAATAGTAACAGTGAACTTTCAGAATGGGAACAAGGTAATTCATCCCAGTAGAAGTGAATGGGCTAGATCAACCTATTTGGCACCTGGGCTGCTTTCCTCATTCAGGGTTCTATGGCATGCCTACCAATGAGATCGAGCCAATGAATAAAGTCAGTCCCTGTAGAAGGTTTTCTGGCTGAATAGAAATATCCATGAAATGGTTTTTAATTATTTGATATTGGCTAAGTAACCAGGAAATTTATGACACATCTCTACTGTTCTTCAATGTTGTTCTCCAAGAAAAGCATCCAATCCCTTCAGTAAACAAAACTAGCTTGCTTAAAAAAAACACTGCTTTAGGAAGCATTTAACCCCTGCATCTTTTTTAATATTTAGCAACTATTTTCCCATCCTTCAACCCCCAAATGCACAAGTTGGATTGATTCTACAGGCAGGCCTCAATCTCTGTAAAACAGCATTCAGAAGAAGGCTGCAGGACATTCGAGAGCCCTGCTCAGTCAACCCCTTCATCTGCTCCTGTAAAGGGCTGTGGTGAACCTGTGGTGGTGGTGACACAGCATTCTGTGTTCTACAAGTGTTCAAGGCACCCATGGAACAGGAATGACTGAGTGCTGAGATGGGCTTGCTGGTGAAGAACCTCAAATAGCAGGGAGGCATGCTGGGGTGTCACTCAAGAAAACATGACTATCTGGCATAAGCAAAACTTGTACATCAAGGTAGAAGGAGAAAAAACTTGAGCAAATTAGCTTAGCTGTTAAACCACCAGTCCCATGTAAGAGTACCTACAAGTGGGCATAAATTATGCAATGCTCAATTATTAGTTACACAAACTTCCAAGTAAAAATGAGTGAAGGATCAGAACAACTGTCTCAGAAATAACGCTGACTCTGAATTCCAAAAATTCATGAAATTATTCTAGAACTGCTTATATGCAATAACATTTACATACACAAAAAGTAATGATTATTAAAAAGGCTTTTAGCTAAGAAGCAGGTATTGAGTAATCACTGGTTTATAAAGTTTTATCTATTTAAAAAAAACTTTCTAAAAATAACCTAAAATACAAACTACCTTATAAATCAGTCCAGTTTCACCATCAACATTATCATATACATTGCTTCTATGCTAAAGGGTAACTTTGTACCTCAATTTTCTTCCTCACTGTTGTCTCCCTATCTCCTAGCTATTTCTTTCCCTTGCTGTGATTAAATATAAAGATAACCAAACAAATAACACAAAAGATGGCAGTATTCAATCTCCTCCTCATTTCTAGGCATCCCATTGAGTCTGTGATAGTAAATATTTAACATCCAGTTCTACAGGAAAAAAATGGGGTTGGGATAGAGTCTGGATTGTAGTGTTTACCAATTTCCTTACTATAAATTTCCCATCACAGCCAATGCCAACCTATTAACATGACATCACTGAACATGAAGTTGGGAAGAGATATGCAGCAACACAGTATTTCCACATACATACACACAGTATATCTACCATATAGATACAACAGATGCTAAGAACTTCAAAAACATAAATAATAGTAACATGTAGCAAAATAACCAGGAACAGATGAGTTCTAAGTACTTACTCTGTTATTAAAAATAAATTGTAAGCTCATATATTTTAATGTTTAATAATGGCTGTATTTAACAACCAGCTCACAAAAATGTCTCAAAATTTAACCATCAGTTCTTGCATGATGGTACAAGCCATCTCCAGCATAACAATGAATGATCTGCTCAGTTCTACTCCATCATAGTAGGGCAAAGGTGCCATAGAATGGTGGGGAAATATCGACAACTTCTCTGGTTCCTGCAACTTCAAAATAGCAGGAATCAGAGTAAAAGAGCTAATCTGGTAGTGTCCTTTTATAAGATTAGTAGGAGGGGCAGACTACTGTATGTGACCACTGGGCTCACAGAAGCAAATCATGCTAGGATATGGCAATATGTATAATAATGGCTATTATCAGTTTTACTTTTTTCTAGTTATTCTCACTAAAAACAACTTGAAAAATGAGGACAAAAAGTACATTACATAAGAATTATGATAAATACACTATGAGCAGTCAAATAAACACAGTCATCAGCTTCAGCATGTTCTGTGTAGAGAAAAGACCTATGCCACAGCATTAAAACAGGGGCTAGGTCAAAGTCCACGCCAGGAATTTAAGATAAGAATGCCATTGGAAAATGACCACTTTTTCAGAGAGCTGTAACTCAGAATGATCTCTTAGAAAACTTATAAGAACTACAGTGAAAAGAGCTAATAGGTGGTAGAATGAGTGAAAACTACGTGTAAATCTCAGTTGCTTCCACTAACTAGACAAGTGATCTCAGGTAAAAGTAAAGCCAATCGGTATTTACCTACCATGTGCCAGGCATTATGCTTCACACTGAAAACACAATGGTGGTGAACAAGACAGACACCACTGTGTCTGGAGTATATATCCTGGAGTATATATTCTAGGGTGCAAATAATGTAATGTTTGAGAGCCTTGGTTTCCTGATCTATAAAATGGGCTAGTCACTATTCCAACCTTACAGGGTTATGGGGATAATTAAATAAGACTGCAATTGGCACAAAGAATACTCTTCTTTCCTTCATTATCTAAATGTGCTTCTTTTGTAGAAAAGCAAATGACAGACAACAACATTTTCAATCTTTTTAAATTATCTTCTCTGGCAAAGATCTAGAGAGGAACAGAGATAAATGGACCCGCAAAATTCGGAACCATTTGACTAGGTGTATGAAGAGATGACTGTGGAGACTACTAAGAGTTCTGACAGGTTGCAGTTCATTAGCCATTACCCTTAGACAGTCATAATTATTCTTAAGAGAAAAATGAACACAAGATACTTAAGAAGGTAGATTCCACAGAGCCTGGAACATATTCCAGACTGTGACAAGAGCACATTCATTCTTCAAGTGAATCACTTCTGACTGTAATGGTAAGGACCATCTCAATGGTGTGAGGTCAAATAATTCTCTCTCTAAATACTTTATATGTTCTCAAATAATCCTATAAGGGCTAATAATCACTCACTCATTCATCAATTTAATTAATACTTTCAATAAAAATTCAGAAGGTTTATTCTGTGGCCAATATTGATTGAGGCAATAGGAATATAGCAGTAATCAAAATAATTCAATATATATTGAGAAAGCTGAAGATTCATGAGCTTGGCTATAAGACTGTGGTCCTCTTAAATTCAGAACAAAATAGCGTCTTTGAAATGACATTTTTCACTAAGGTGAAGATTACTCTTGTCCTCTAATGGGAAAGATCTAAATGACTAGAAGTTTCCTAAAGTGTCAATATATTTATTAATATAAATCAGAGCACTTTAGGCCTTTTATGCACAAAAGATTATACTTCTTCAGGCTCCAATAGTCTTGAACTCCCATAGTACTCAGTCATTCATTTGAAAACAGAAATAACCTCAAAAGGATAAAAACAAGCACTTCTTAGAACAGAATGAAACAATATCTCCTGATAACCAAGTATTTTCTAGCACATATGGAAGTATGTTAGAATATTCCTATATTTCTAAACCTAATGTAATTCATGACAATTGTAGCAAAATTCAAGATAGTAAACATCATGTAATGTAAGTAAACAATATCTGGCAGTTTCTCTTTTTTTGTAACTACATTGTTCTATAAAATGCGGACATCTTTATGAGATGATTTATAAAATGGGATCTTACTTGTAAAAAGAGAATAAAAGTATATATGACCTTTGGAATAAAATACAGTGTACTGAAAAAGACTTACCTCCTCTCTGTATGGTACAGTATGAAAATTCAATCTAGACTAAGTTATACAATACTGCAATTATATTCACAGGGAAATAAGTTGCAATTTGGTGTAAAACATATTTAATTACCAAAAAACCCCCCAAAATAAAGCTATTCAACAGTCCCATTTAGACTGCCAATACCAATGTGAGAATCCGCTTGCTTTACTTCTTGAGACCACCTCCTCCCCACAACTAAAAACATTTACTTGAAATACAGAATTCACTTCTGGGTAGGCTTTTTGTATAGCAGTTAGAACATAAATATTCCTGAGATATCTTAAAAAATACATAATACTCAAGAGTAAGATGTGCAAATACTACTAAGAACATAATAAAATACTTGATGTGAGGAGCAAAAGATATCCCCCCCCACCAAATAATAACCTTAAATTCATCTACATTCAAGAAATAGAAGTAATGGCAGTAATTTGTTAATTTTTCTCTCTTAAAGCACTACATAAATTACCCCACAGGATGACACATCAATTGTAGCATTTTTTTTGTTATATTTTTTAAAAACTAGCAAAAGCTCCACATAAGGATACTCTTCTCTCACAGGAGTCATATTTTGAATATTTGTGAATTCTTTTTTTTAATTATACAAAACATAATTCTGCTTTCACCCCATTCACTCACACTTGACAGAGTAGTTTTATTTTTTTCTTCCTTAAATTAAGCAAGATTTGTTTTTAGGTTACTGTTAAGTTTTTTAAATATTAAGATTTCCCTGTTAAAAGCAGTACACGCTTTCCTCTGACAGAAAACAAGTCAGAGATCGAAATGCCACATCTTTCAGCACTTCTGCCCATGTATACATACACACACACACACACACACACAAAAAAAAATAATAATAATACTTTTTGTATTTCCTAATATCTAGAATCTTTTAAACTAGATGTTATAAATTCCTCTGAAGTATAAGTACTTGATTCACCATAAACAAATGACAATTTATAAAAATTGGGCTTAGAATCAATAATGGCAAACCACAGACTTATTGCCTGTAGCATATCAAGTTGGTAACCTAAATAAGCAATTCCATTAATTCTTAATTTTAATTTACAAAAATGTACACGGTCAGAGAAAAGTCATTAGATTGAAAAAAATCAGATGGTACTCAACATCTAAGTGATCTAGTTCTCAAATAAAATAACCTAAGGTATATACTATCTCAATGATTTTTCAATAGCACAGATATGATTTTCAGGTAACCCAATGCCCACTTTTCTTTGAGGAAATAAAACAATACCTAACTACAAAGCCACTGCGTGACAATTTAAAAGTAATAAAACAGTCAATAGAGATTAAATTAATACTACAATTACAGACACAAACCACCAGACGGGTAAAATGTTTAAAGTCTGAAAACAATGAAGGCAGGTAAGGCTGTCAGGAAAGGCATTACAGCACTTTCAAAGAGTTTAAGCATTATGTAGTAAGGCTGTAATTCTACTCCTCAGTAATAATTTTGAAAAAACTCCCAGACACTTACAAAAGAATAGCACCACTGCTCACAATAACCAAAAAACAGGACCAACCCAAAGGTTCACCAAGACAGGAATGCAGATATAAGAAATTAGAATATTGCACGGTAGCAAAAAAATTAATGAACAGCTACACACGGTATCTTTGAAACTAATGTTAAACAAAAAGAGTCACTACAGAATGCATGTACAGGTTGAGCCATTCCAAACCCAAATATCTGAAATCTGAAATGTCCCAAAATCCAAAACTTTCTGAGTGCCAACACAACACTCAAAGGAAATGCTCATGGGAGCATTTCGAATATTCAGATCTGGGATGTTCAGCCAGTAAGTATATACGCATGATGCAAATATTCCAAAATATGCAGAAAAAAAATCTGATATCTGAAACACTTCTGGTACCATGCACTTCAGATAAGAGATACTCAACCTACAGCATGGTTTTGTTTATATGAAATTCAAAAACAGGCAAACTCAACTTAGGGGTGCATGTGTATGCATGTACGTACAGTAAAACTACAAAGAACAAGTGAAATGATTATACCAAAAGGGGAAGTATTTCATTTGCTAATGATATTTACATTTATAACACTAATGTACTTTTTCAATGATGTTTATTATTAATGATTACTTAGTACTGTAAATTTCTTTTTTATGATCTGGGTGGGTTATATGGGTGTTTGCTCTGTAATTATTCTTTAACTGTACATATGTTTTATGCATTATCATATATGTCTCATATGTCTAAAGATTAAAATTAAAAGATCAGATTGAGCTCCTAAAAATAATTATTTTTGTGGTACCACTGTAGTTTAGTCAGTGCTGTGATTTGGGGTCAAGGTAAGAGACAAGAAGGTGTGCTGGTTCCAGCACAGAAGTTCATTATAACTCACAGCTATACCGCTAGTAACCTACCTTCCTAAGTATATAAACATCAATCCCCTGAAGGAAAAATGCCAACAGTGAAAAAGGAATTTTAAAAACACATGAAATTGCATTACAGAACAAAAAAACAAAAAAACCTAACAGAAAACAAGCAGTAGTGTTGGTGAGAATGTGGAATAATTGGGAAACCTCATACACTGCCAGTGGGAATGTAAAATGGTGCAGCCAAATCGGAAAAGTCTGGCGATTCCTCAAGAGGTTAAATATACCTGTAGTTTCCATATGGCCCAGTAATTCCACTCCTAGGAATAAAAACATATGTCTTCACAAAAACTTATACACAAATGCTCGTAGCATTATTAATAATAGCTAAAAAGTGGAAGCTACCCGAATCAGTTGATGAATGGATTAATAAAGTGTGGTATATCCATATGATGGATTATGTGGCAATAAAAAGAAATTAAGTACTGATACACACTACAAACTTGATGAACCTTAAAAACATTATGCTAAGCAAAAGACAACACTCAGAAAAGATCACAAACTATATGATACCAATTATATGAAATGTCCATAATAAGCAATTCTTTAGAGACAGAAAGTAGATTAATGGTGACTTAGGACTGAGGATGTGGGAGAATTGGTGGTGATTGTTAATGGGTATGGGGCTTTTTTGGGTGATGAAAATGCTCCAAAACTGATTGTGGTGATGGCTGCACAACTAGAATAAACTAACCACTGAATTCTACACTTTTAAGTATGGTGAACTGTATGGTATGTGACGTATACCTCAATAAAGCTGTTTTTGTTTTTTTTAAAAAAAAATTGCATTATAGGTGACCCCTGCCATAAATAACACAACAGTCCTCAGACATTGTCAGTCTTCAGTAAACACATGCAGGTGTCAAATGAACTTCTACATTCAGCACAATTCTGGGAGAAATCTGACTAGTCACAAATCTAAATGTTCTACAATACAGCTTTGTTTCCGATTCTTGGTACAGTCATCAATAGGTTTTGATTTGACCCATCACAGGCTGGGCCAGAATCCATGGCAGCCTGCAGAATGCTCTAAGTTGTCTATGAACGCAAAGCAATTTCTGCTATCAGTGACCCTTAACACTCTTTTCTGAAGTGATTTTCTGGGACTCTCCATGAGAGGAAAATCTGAAACTGACTAAATCCATAAACCAGAAGGCTTCCTTGTGCTTTCTTGACTTCATATGTAGATTTTTTTCCCAAACCACACTGGAAAATAACAGGATTGGAAAAGCGATCAGTCAGTTCACATTCCACCCCACCGATATCCAACAGCCTGCTCAAATCTAGACGTGAAAGTAGAACACTTCCAATGGCGTTCAATCCTGTTTCTAATGACAGTTCTATGTAACAGTTAATAATAAGCACAACCAAGAAATTATGTCATACTGAGAATAACCACTGACAAAAACAGAATTAGACTTATTTTAAAAGCTTTCTAAAAGTCAAAGTCAAAATCCCTCTTGGCTCCCTCTCATTTTGGCAACCTTATTTTCCTGTTTCATTTATTTACATCTTTTATTTTACCTCCGTATACAGTATACACATCTGAAAGTTGCCAAAAATTCTTTCACCAGTGGATTTGGAATAAAATAAATAAAATCCATAGGTGAAAATGGGGATTCCTTCCATTATTCTGGATTTATAATAGTTATAGCCAATATAAATATTTAGTAACAGCTTACTATTATATGCCTTCTTTTATTTTTAAAATCTAAAAAAAATAACCAAAGCCAACACTATAAAAATGAAAGTTTAATTCTGTTCCGTACAAAGCATACTTTGAAATGTATAGATTTTTCTATCAATCTTGCTGCACTATTGGCTCATGCCTCCCTAGCCCATCAAACTGACATTTCTGTTTTACAGTTGGCCTTTTCATTTCTCTGTTCCATGACAACTCTGAAAGGAGCTGGCCAATATTAGTAAAATTCAGAAGGCAGTTTTCACGCCTTTGATTTTTAGCAGGTCTCCCAAAAGATTTAATAAGACTTCTTAGCGTTGGGGTCTAAAACCTAGAAGATATTGACATAAACCAAAGCAAGGATCAGTCTAAATAGCAGGCTGGTAATGATAAGGAGAAACAAGGCCACAGAGAGGGAGCCAGTGAAAACACACGGTCAATCTCCAGGGGGCACAAGGGGCAGCTCCTTCCCAACAAGTGGGAAGGCAATATCTACAATAGGCAAGGCCCAGTGAGCACAGGACACTCCAGTCTGATTCCAGCCATGGGTCTATAAACAGAGCGTCTTGTTCAAGGGAGCTGATGGGGCATCTTTTTGTGTAATGTACAGTACTGTGTAGTAGTGATGCCCATTGCTGCCCTGGCATCAAGACCACCTTGGATGAAAAAGAGCAAAAGTAGGCTGTACCACAGAAGACGGACGGTCTTCACTGGTGAAGCAGATGCCAGTCAACCGCTGCACACCTCCCCCACCCTCCCAGAGACTCAGGACAATCTGCATATATACCAGCCCATTTCTACCTGATTCCTACCTGTAAAATGTGATGGCTGAACTAACTGACCTCTACTTCCTCTCCAAGTCTAAAGTGTTGTAAGATCTGTGCTATCTGAAGATGACAGAACATGCAGAAGGTTTCAGTGCAAATGAGATGCCTTAAAAGACATATACCAGTGGCTAACTTTTTTTGCACACTTCCTTTGTGATTTTCTTACTGTTCTTTTCAGAATAAGTCAGAGCTGAACCAAAACTCCTAAACAATAACTCATATTTATAAGCAGTTTCTTTTTTTCTTTTTTTTTTTTGTCTTTTTCATGACCGGCACTCAGCCAGTGAGTGCACCGGCCATTCCTATATAGTATTCGAACCCGCAGCGGGAGCGTCGCCGCGCTCCCAGCGCCGCACTCTCCCCAGTGCGCCACGGGCTTGGCCCTATAAGCAGTTTCTTAAGGAGACCTGGCATATATCTTTTGGGTCCTTTATTACCCTAAATACCTATGGTAAAATTCACTTTAGAAAACACCAAGGTCTGATGTTAAGGCTTATTAAATAGCTACAGTAATCAAGACTGGTATTGGAGGAGAGAGAGAGTCATTAGATCAATGGAACAGGAACAGAGGACCCAGAAATAGATCCATACAAATACGCCCAAATAGTTTTTTAACAAAGGTGAAAAAGCAATGCAATGAAGGAAGATAGTCATTTCAACAAATGTTGCTGGAGTTGAACACTAATAGTGGAGCGAGAGGAGGGAAGGGAGGGGAGAAGAAGAAAAAGAACAGGCTCACAACCTACACCTCACACCTCATACAAAAATTTACTCAAAGTTGATCATGAACTTAGATGTAAAATGTAAAACTATAAAACTTGTAGGAAAAAAAACCACAGAAGAAAATTTTTGGAACCTAGGAGTAGACAAAGAGTGTTTAGACTTCACACCAAAAGCATAAAAGGAAAAACTGATAATTGGATCTCATCAAAATGAAAAACTTTTACTCTGCAAAAGAACCTGTAAAGAGGATGAAAAGACAAGCTACAACCTGGGAGAATGTATTTACAAACTACGTATCCATAAAAGGCCTTGTATCTAGAATATATAATGAGCTCTCAGAACTCAGCAGTAAAAAATCAAAAGTCCAATTGGAAAATGGGTAAAAGACATTA
The DNA here is from genome assembly GCF_027409185.1 of Cynocephalus volans. Classification (NCBI taxonomy): domain Eukaryota; kingdom Metazoa; phylum Chordata; class Mammalia; order Dermoptera; family Cynocephalidae; genus Cynocephalus; species Cynocephalus volans. The sequence goes on along the minus strand of NC_084460.1, from coordinate 96,911,105 downwards.
AGAGACATTTCATTAAAGAGGATACCAGAACGCAAATAAGCACATGAAATGATGTTCAACATCACTAACCATTGAAGAAATCTAAATTTAAACCACAATAACAATTTTAAAAATCCTTACAAGGATGAAGAGAATCTGGATCATTCATTGCTGATAGGAATATAAAATATGGTATAGCCACTCTGGGTAATTTTGGCAGTTTCTTATAAAACTACATATGCAATTATAATAGAACATAGCACTATACTCTCATGTATTGTCTTAGTCCATTCAGGCTGCTATAACAAAAATACCACAGGCTGGGTAATTTATAAACAATAGAAATTTATTGCTCACAGTTCTGGAGGCAGGGAGGTCAAGATCAAGGCACCAGCAGATTCAGTATTTGGTGAAGGCCTGTTCCTCATAAATGGCATCTTGTATGAGCTCTCATGATCTAATTACCTCCCAAAGGCTTCGCTTCTTAATACCATCACCTTGTGGGTTAGATCTCAACACATGAATTTTGGGGGCACACAAATATTCAGACCATAGCAGGCATTTATACCCCACAAAATGAAAAATCACGTTCACACAAAAACCTGTGCACAAATGTTCACAGCAATTTTATTTGTAATAGCTAAAACTAAAATAACCAAATGTCCTTCAACAGATTAAACAAACTGTGACTCATCCCTATCATGGGATACCTACTCAGAAATATAAAAGAATGAGCTACTGATACATACAAAATAATTAAATCTCAAATTATGCTTAGAAAACAGTCAGTCTCAAAAACTTATATACTGTAAGATTCCATTTATATGGTACTCTTGAAATAAAATTACAGAGATGAAAAACAGCTTAGTGGTTGTTAGGAGCTAGGGTTAGTGAGAGAATAGAGGAGTGACTATAATGGGACAGGACAAGGAGGCTTATAGTAAAAGAACAGTTTCATATTTTAATTGTGGTAGTGCTTACACCAATCTGAATAAGTTCTGGATTATACTAATGTCAATTCCTGGTTTTGATACTAACATATAGTTACATAAGACACTACCCATTAGGCAAAACTAGGTGAAAGATACATGGGACCTTCCTGCACGTTTTTTTGCAACTTCCGGAGAATTTATAATTATTTCAAAAATAAAAGTTTTAAAAAATATCAGGAGTTGTGGAACCATCTTGAGTTCAAATTCTGGCTCTACCACTAACTAATTTGGATCAGTTAGTCGGCCATTCTGAACCTTTGTTTCTTAGTGTTTAAAATAAGGATAATAATATCAGCTGGCAGCTTAATGAGAAATAGGGAAAAAATTAAAAATCAATAAAAAGATTTCATCTGAGATAAATGAGACTACATGGCAAGGTATTTTTCAAGAATGGTGCCGTATATGTACTGTTGGCATGATTAAGTCACATGCCCTACCCTACAACATTTTATAATCCATTTGTAGATGTAACTTTTCTTATTAGTAGACAAAATTAGGTTTACACTTAAGAGTATTATTATTAGAATAATAGCTGTGCCACCGTGTAGATCAGAATATTGAGGACAAGTAAACTTTTATAGTCCATAATCTGATGAAACACACCTCAAAAGGTTAAGCAAACATTCTACAAGGGAAAGTGATTTGACCTGGAATTTGATATGGTTCATTTCCACATCAAGATCAAACAGATTAATTAGCTGCTTTTTAACCAAATAAATTCCGGTTGCTTTGGAGAATGAGCACCAGAAAAAGAAACTTCAAAACTCAGCACTAGCCACTTGTCTCTGTAGATCCCTTCAATAGTTAGGCTTTCCAGGTTCAATTAGCAAATGATAGAAAGAAATGTTCAGGATTTTGGCTAGCAATCTGACACCCTCAGGCCTGATTCCTTCTTACAGCGTAACGGAAATTCCTGTGCACGTCCCTTACTGGCTGCAGACTCCCTGCCAGCCTACGTGAAGGCCACCGCCAGCCTCAGGGCAATGACCCCCCTAGCCACAATCTGCACTCAACCTGAACATTTCCTCTTGCCTTCATCCAACAGCAGGATGAACTGCCACTTGGCAGTTGGGTGCCTACTGGTGAGAACAACAGCCCCTCTGAGCCAGACTTGGTGGAATCATATTTGGGGAAGAGGAGACGAGAGAAGACACCAAACAAATGACAGCCCAAGTTCTTTTATTCAAAAATAATTTCATTAGTTCATGCAATTGATGACAGCAAAACATATGAAATTAATAAAAACTTTTTCTAATGAAGCAGAGACTTGTAATGTGGCTTTGCAAGGGCTCTGAAGTTTCATTTAAACAAAGAGTTTCCTGAAAATCTGTAATGCAAAAATTATCTCATTACCATCACACAAAAGAATGATCATGATCATCCCCCCCCCCACCCCCCCCATGGCTTCCTACTCAGAGCTGTATTTGAAGAATAGATTTACCAGAAGCATTTGGAGAAAGAGTCTCTGGGCATTTTTTTTTCCTCAGTATGGGTTGAGAAAAAAAGCATATAATTACATATACAGCCTCTCTGCCACTGAAAAGGATTAACAGATAAAGCTGTTTCTCCCCTTCTGGTCTCTCACAATGAGTAAACCCAGCCTACAACAATAGCAACAAAACACCATAAGTGATTTGGATAAGTTTCTAATTCCATGCATGCATGGTCTATAAAAAATCAAACCCTCTTTAAAGAAATAAAATGACTTTACTGAAAATGTAAGTAGACCTATTACATATTTAATATCCCAGCCTCTCTAGTCCACTCCTGTTCTGCTTGATTTTCCTGAGAATTTGTTTGGTATGAACAGAAGCTTCTGTTCACTGAGCTGGGATGGTAATGTGGGGAGCAATAGAACAAAATGGCTTTCAGGAAATGGGAAACACGGGAAAATGTGGCCAATATAAATGATTTCCAAAATCTGTAAACCCAAGTCTACCTACCTACTAGCCTTGATGCTAACGCAGGAAAGCTGATGCCAGTCCAAGAATGAGACCCGTATGCTAGACCTCAATCTGCCCCGGTTTTGTTTTGGGACAAACAACTCACCAAACAAATTCAAGTGAATTACACAAATACATGGCACACCAGGAACTAAGGTTTACACTACAAAAAGCCATCCAGCAATCATATAGAGAGCTGCAACAGTTAAGAAAATCAGGAAATCAAACTGCTGTTATCTCCAGAGAAGAATCCTCAGTGAGGGGGACTAAGTACCTTAAAGAAGCCTAAAGGACCAAGAGAACTGAAAACTAAGAGTTTTCTCGATATCTGTGTCAGATGGTCTCCACATTCTCCCTGTCGCCCTGGCTGAGTACTTGAGGATCATCCTTGACTAATTCTCTTGGTAATTTTCCATATCCAGTTTCCATAACTTAAAAACTTAACCATACTTTAAAAGTGCTGATGGCTCTTCCTTTTAAATGTTTCCCTTTTCTCCAACCGTACTGCCACCCGCTCAGTCACCTCACACCTGGAGCAGTGAAACCATCTGTGTTGTTCCCCATGATTTCTAACTCTCTGACCTACACACACACACACACACACACACATGCACACGCACGCACATACATGCAATGTGCACTACTACCACACCACCTGTCCTAAAGCTGTGCCAGAGGCAGGGAGGCCAGGGGAGGCTATTACAATAGCTACCTGAGAGGTTACAAAGGTTCAAAAGCAGAAGACAGATAAAAGTTATAAAAATAGAACTGTTAATCTAAGGCACCTTGAATGTCATAATACTGCCTAACAATATGACCCTACCTGAGGCAAAATTTCCTCACCTATAAACTGAGAGAAGTCGATTAGATCAGTGGTTTCTCAACTTAAGAATGCTAGGAGTTCATGGTAGTCAGGGGAGAATTTTCAAGTGTCACCACCAGAAGAAAGATAAGCAGGTTAGCTCAGGCTTCTCTGCCCACAATCAGCTACACTTGTATCTGATCTAAGTAGTGGGCTTCTGTGTAAGATCAACGAAGAAAATGTCCTAAAATAACTTTTTAAAAATAGACAAAGCCACTGAAGGTCTAGATCAGATAAAAATTAAAGTCTCATCTCACTAATATTCCATGATACCTTGACTTTTTGGAGGCTATTAGAGAGTAACAAGAAGCCCTCTTTGAACCTTTTCAAATAAGCAAATTCAATGTACTAAGCAATGGTTGGAACATGTTTTGAGTATTGAGCATCAAATGGGATGTTGACACCAGTGATGGGAAAATCATGCCACAGGATTTGCTCCTAAGCAGTTTCACAAAGAGTCCCTTTCTCCAGTTCCTACCAAGCTGGGAGAACTTCTTCCACCAAGAAACAAACTAGTGTTTTGGTTTGGGGTTTCTGTTTTTTTAATATCTATCTGCTTACTGTCATCCCCCACCAGCCTCTGCAAGAGTGTGGCCGGGAAAGGCTACAACATGCAGCCCAGTCTGGCCTAAAGCATCCTCTCAGATGTCTGAGGCAGACTGGGTCTCGCCCTACAAGTTAACTCCTGCTGATAAGAAACCTTCCTAGGCCAAACAAAGCACAGTTTGATTCCTGAGGCATTCTTCATGCCTGTTTTTCTTCCTCCTCCTCCCTTCCTATAAGAAAGGTGTCTTTTAAATATATCTACAAGGAAACCTGAACAGTTAGGCACTTTCCCCTCTTAACTGGTTCCTTATCCCACTGGTGATTCATGCCCAAGGCCGGCTCCTCCCTCAGCACACTGAGGCAGCTCTGTTCTGCGCAGTTGTGGGAGGCCACGTCAGCAGGAAACAGCACTGGCTGCCAGGTCACATTCGAGACTGTCTGGAGCAAGGCAGCATGCAGCACATGCAGGACAGGCTGCCCAAGCGCAGGAAGCGCTCAGCCTGGAAGCAAGGCTGGCCTCGGGGCACCACAGCCACACGAGCTTAGGGGACAGACAAAACACTGCAGTTTAGAGTTTCCCTGTTTCTAAATGTTCCCCCAAATGCTTCCAGTTACAGAGTTATTATTCTCCCTTCTTCTTTTCTTAGAGGACTTACTGTACTGCATCCAAATTCATATTTGGAAAAGGCTGCCACCAGCCAAATCAAACTTCGTCGTGGCTTTCTGGCTCGTGAGTCTGACAGAGGAAATTCTGCACACCCAACCAACCAATCTCAGCAACCCCAACACGCGTGAGTCAGGATGGAAAACCTGACCTAAGGGGCTGACACAGAAAAGTGGTCACCACAGGTCTTTTTTCTCCCAAACACACAGAGTGAATACAGTAAACAATGAAGCCATGCTAGATGTCATCAAGATACCTCACAGGATGGATTCATGACAAGTGGCAAACGAACTGCCCTGTACAAAGAGATATTCTGAATAAATGACAATACTGCATTTTATGTAGCTGGCTCAGTGAGTTCTGAAATCAATCCCACACTCATGTAAACTAATGTGATTAAGATTAAACAGCCGGGATCCTATGCACCTGGGATACCTAAAAGTTTCTTAATTCACTGCAAATTTAAACCAGGGACCCTGTTGGAAGAAGAAAAGTGATTTCTCTGAGAAACCTTACGAGTTGAGGGCTTTTCCCTCTCTGCTCACACAGGAAGGGCTCCTTATGTGATATCCCAAAAAGTCAAAACTTTCTCTCCAAAAATACCAGGTTTGCTAAAGAAAACAGCCCTTCCCAGGGAGAATATGAGAAAAAGAAGCAGGAGAGAAAGGAGATGAAGAAGGTAGTTCAAGACACGGAGAAAGGTGTGTAAATGAGAGAAAAGACACTGGATGGAGGACAGACAGAAAGCAACACAAGACAAACACTGTGGACACAGCAAAGGCGGTCTGATCCTAACAGTTCTGGCAGGCACTGAACTACTACTCAGAGGAAAGGAATTAAGTGCCCTCACACACAAATACAAACGCAAAAGAGAGAATGAAGTTTCTAAGAGGGGTCTACAGCCACACAGGCACTAGGAGCAAAACAGAAAAGAAAACCACACAGAGCCAGGAGGCCACATGTGGCTGCAGAACCAACTTTTTTTGTGAAGAGGAACTGGCAGCCAAAACAAATCAAAATGTTATAGGTACTTAGAGATTTAGTGACATAAAAGATATCCCTTTTTATTTTTCAACCATTGGTAAAAATGAAGAAGCCCAACCAACTGCAAATCTAAACTGAGTGGTCATGTCATCAGAACTGGTCTTCAGACAGGGATTGAGTATCCATAAGTGTGTATCACCAGTACCTCTATTTATGGGGAAGAAAGAAAATATTAGATACTGCTACAAGTTCGTGCTGAAGGCCTGTTTCCTAGGCTACACACGGGGGACTGGTTCCTTGCCTTTCCGCCTAGGGGAAAGTCCCCGGACCTGAGGCAGAGAGTGCCACGTGCGCGCGCACGTAGACCTTCCCCGTCTTCCACTGCTGAGCCCGCTAGATACTGCTACCTTTTAATTTACTGAAAACCAAATATTTCAAATTTAATTAGCTACCAGAGGCTTTAATATATAATATTTTCATGAAAGAAAAATTCCCTGTTAAGATAAAACTTTAAAAACATCTCAAAAATAAAAACTACCAAATCTCATATGTTTCTTGCACATCTGGAACAAATTTAATTAGTTATTATGCAAGTGAAGTATTTAGAGGCAGATGAGTTAGATCCAAAGGTAATATTATCTCTTGGTTAACACCGTAGACATAAAAAGAAGGGGGTGGGGGGGAACAAAAAAAGAAAGCTAAATATTTTCCATATAAATCTTAGAAGCACATGATTATTTTGCTCAACTGGGTTGTATTGTTTGCAATACAACAGCAAACACGTGGATGAACAATGGGAGAGCCTTGAAATTTTTTTAAATTCAAAGTATAGCTTTTACCAAAAAGTTAGACATAACAGAACAGACACAAGTGGTAAGACAGGTAAACATGCACATAGAGAGAGTGTGTGTGTGTGGGTGTGACTACACACAAATATGCATACATATACACACACATAAAAAAAAAAAAAATAAGCCTTTTGGCATAATGCAACAGAGACATTTGGTGAGAAGCTAAAAAACTAACCAAAGAGTAACCGCAACATTATGATTTGTATATAAATCCTCTAGGGCATATTTAGAAGTGAGAATGTTTAAACAAATTAATCATATTCCTACAACTGAAAAGTAGAATAGAAAGCTATCACAATTTTTTCACACACACACATATGAAATATGTAAACACAATATTAGGGAAAAAAACATAATTTTTAAAGATCCAACTAGTTCTGAATAAGAAATTAAAAACTAAATTATTGCATTTCATTGATTCCAAGTAACCTCTTTTCACATTTTAACATCTCCCAAAAAAAGGAATGCATTTGCAATCAACAGCGACTCAGCTTAAATGGCAATGATTTCTCTTTTGTAGAGATATGTAAAATAATGGTGTATTCTTATATCAATGGCATAGTAGATTTGATGAAATTATAGCAAATAATCCTAAGGAACCAAAACAGAAAGGACAACTGAGTGTCATATTCCACAGATGAAAGACAGGAGCAAGGCAGCCCCATCTGGTTCAACGCATAAGAAGTAGACTTGTTGCTGTGGCTAGCCAACACACACAGAGACCCTTCTTCTGCGGCAGTACTCCTAGGATGAGAAAGTACCACTTTTGGTGTGTTTTAGGACCTTTTTCATTCACAAGTAATTCAATACTCTAAACATTAGATGAAATAAAAATAAAATGCACCAAAAAAAAATTTTCGGAAGTGCAATGTAAACTAAATACTTACGACACTATCTTTAAACATACACTGGGAACCCATTACAGCTAAATCTCTGTTGATGGGACCCAGGCATTGGTATTTTTTTTATAATCCCAGATGATTCAAGCCAAGGTTGGCAACTAGTGATATAAAGCATCTGGCATACAAAACATATACATTTTTTTCGTAAGTGGCAATATTAGAAACAGAAAAAAACACTGGGTAATTTTTGTCCCTTTTGCTACTAGTCAAGATTAACATATGCTAATGAGATTTCAGGGAAATTCATGCAGTATCTAAAGAGCCTCAACTGATAATTCAACATTTCACTTTCCAAAAGAAAATCCTAGATAATGAAGCTCTTGAAATCTGCCCACACTTGATCCTATTTAAGTAAAGCTTTAGTATTTTCATGAAAATTAGGGACATGTAAATGGCAGAGAACTTCAGAGAAATTAGTGAGAATGGAAAGAGAAAATGAGAGGAAAAAATTTAGAAATTATCTGGTCCAATCTTCCTATTTTAAGGTGAGAAAACTGAGGCCCTGATCAATAGAACCAGACTGAATGGAAAGGAAGTTAAATCTATTTATCAGGGACTCTCAGAGCCAGGAAGTTTTGTCAGTTTTCTTCTTTTAAAAGAGAAAAATTAACAATATAATTAATTTATTTTTACTGTATGAGTTTGAGTCCATCAACATTTTTTTTTTCCCCATTTCCCTGATGTCTTTATTTTATTTATTTATTTTATTTTAAATTTTATTTTGTCGATATACATTGTGGGTGATTATTGTTGCCCATCACCAAAACCTCCCTCCCTCCTCCCTCCCCCCCACCAATGTCCCCTCTGTTTGCTTGTCGTATCAACTTCAAGTAATTGTGGTTGTTATATCTTCTCCCCCCCACCCCCGGTTTTTTTTTTGTGTGTGTGTGTGTGTGTGTGTGTGTGAATTTATATATTAATTTTTAGCTCCCACCAATAAGTGAGAACATGTGGTATTTCTCTTTCTGCGCCTGACTTGTTTCACTTAATATAATTCTCTCAAGGTGAGTCCATCAACCTTTGATGTGAACCTAAGTCAATTAAAAAAAAAAAACAGTTACACAAAACAGAGGGTCTGTGGAAGGTACACAGTTAATAAGATTTGTATCAATGAAGGGAAATAGGCTTGAAATAAGTTTAAAGAGGCCAGATTAGTAAGGCTATTTCACCCTTCCTGTTGAGCCATTTCCTATGTCTCCTAAATACATTATCCAGAGCTACTTTTCAGCACTTTGGCTCAAATTTTAAAGACTCATTTTCTTCAAAGTCTGTTCTATGGTTAATTACTTGCCTTCTGACTACTCTGGATATAGCCAAGAAACAGGTAGAATGCACCTGTTGTTTTTGAGTTACATCTGAGATGGAGGCTGGCATTCTATTCACTTCTGAGGAATGTTAATTGCTGATACCAGCATGACAGGTGCAATGAAGAATAGAAAAATGATCAATAAACAACCTAGAGAACAGCAGCAGAACTCAGAGACTGTGAGAAAACTCCTCAGCGTTGTAGCTATAATTACTAATAATCGATCTGAAAATCAACAATTTGACCCTCGAAATAGACTTTTTAAAACAGGGCCCAAAGTTCTAAATTTCTATAATGGTCCCCTGTCCACATGGGGGAAAGAAAAAAAGAATATGTATAATCCTGTTTTCCATGTTGCTGTAGTCATTCACTAACTCAGTTGTCTCTCATGGCTGCTTCTTGTCTCTTCTGTAGGCAGAGTTCCTCAGTTCCAGATCATTACTGGTGTGGAGTCCTATCTATTTTGAATTCTGAGTCACTTCCATTCCCACCAGTTTTATGCTTTAAAGCTTTCCTGTTTCTTCAGAGTACTTTACAAAGTGAAGCCAACTTCCATATCAGTCCACCTACTTTTAATCCTCCCCTTTGGCTTTTTTACTATGACCAAGTTGACTGGGAAGAAGGGATGTGCTTGCTTAGTACTAGAATATAATGTGTGATATTACCTGTTGGGAAAATGTAGTAAAATGGTCAGGGCCCCTTGGACGTTCAGAACCTTGCTGAGCATTTGCTATAAATAGCCGCATGCACCCAGGTGTTCCTTGATTATTGTCTAATGTAATTGCACATATGCACCCAGGTGTCCTGGGTTATGGACTTAAGTATAAAGGACAAGTGACCCTGATCCACAGCCCCCCCCCCCCCCCGCCCCCGAGATTCCCCCCGGGGGCGCCATGGGGAGGCCGTTACTTCTGCTGGAGGCTGTTGCCGTCAGTGCCACCAGGATGCCCCGAGAGGCTGCCACTGCTCCTGCTGAAGAAGCTGAGGACTGAGCTCATGTCATCTGCCAATGGCTCCCAGGATCTTTCCTAATTACCTAGCGTGGACCTGCGTGTGAGAGGTCTATGACCCAGTGTCTTGACATGTGAGAGGTCTGGTGACCCAGTCTGTACAATGGGTTTGAAGGATCTGAGCCCTAGCCCTGACAACACACAAATGAAAATTTAGTATAACTAAAATAATGATATCTTTTGGCTTTAGTTATGAATGGCCCTAACCAGACAATTAGCATAGCTATTGCTTTAACAATACAATTGGCTATGAAGGAGTCCAACAATAGCCCCCAGCCAGACAATTGTTGTAGTCACTGAGCAATTGCTTAGCCCAACATGTATTCTCATTGTGTGGAAACTAAGACATAGAGAAGATAAATAAATTCCTAATGAAATGGTAACTGAATTAGGAGATGTAAACTGAAAGACTGAAATATAAATTCTCAAACCCCACCCACCGCAGACCCAAATCAGAAACCCTGGGAGAGGAACCACCAACTGCTTTTAAGAAGCGCTTCAGGTGATTTTCATCCATGCTAACTTGAGAACCAAGGTTCTACCAACTGATTGTCAAGGTCTAACGCTGAACATCATATCCTGGATTCATCTATTGTGGGGACCACCCAAGTCAAGTGAGAAAATGTTTCCTGGGCATCTACACAGTTCAAAGTACTAAGCTAGATTTATAAAGGGAACAAAGAAGGAAGCAACAGTCTTAGCCCAATTCTTTCATAAAGGCAACTGAAAAGCACTCAAAGATACAATATGAAAAATGCTTCTATTTTGATCTTTTTAAGTTCCACTCTTATTTGTTCCCAAAGACTTTTCTTCCTTTGATGCTAGGCCTCCTCTTCTTATCAATTTGGAATAGAAATTATAATAATCTGCTAATACTTGGAAACTTTTTAAATAAAGTGAAAATGTGGGAACTCATAGCCAAAAAGACATCATAAAACTGGTATAAACACTGGCTCTACATTGCATGTAAAGTGTCCATAAAGGTGTTATATTTAAATTATGGAATGCTGCATATTAACTCAGACACAAAAAAGACTTGCCTACTTGAAAACTTTCCTCTCCAAATTGCAAAGTGCGGGGGCTTGGGGGAGATATCCAACTGCACTAGAAATGTGGGGTATATTCAAAGAACCCAAAACCAGGAGTCACAAAGGAAATTCCACTAATGTGGGCAATCCTGAGGCTGTTTTTCTCCATATCTACATGGGTCCAGAAAGACATATTAAAACATACTCCCCATTTACTCAACTATCTTCACATCCTCACAAATAGTGTGTAAAATACCTCCCAAGTCACTAAAAACACTCTTCTAGAGAAGGAACACCCAAGTTGAGGAGCAGTAAAAAAACATTCTTAAAACTATTTTTTTTTTTTAAAAAGTTTGCTTTTCTACTCTCACCCAGGCTCCCCTCCTGCCTGACCTCCCTGCCACCTGTCTCACCACCTCCCTGACCACTTCAATCACCCTGTTGATAGAGGAAGAGAAAAACTACTACACCAACTTCATTTAACTCAGTAACCAGCTTATTTACAACTTAAAGTGCACACTAATCCTGGGTCTGACAGAGTTTATTACTACAAATAAACACTGTAATTATTAACTTGCTAATGCATAATCTAAATTAAAATATTTCCTAATGATACCAACAAAAAATATAAAGCCTGGCAAAAAAAAGTTGGTGTATTTTTTTACTATTAGCTTTATATCTTTTACTATTAGATAGCCTTAAAAATATTTTCCAAGGTGTTCCCAGACTATTATCCACCCCCCCAAAAAAAGTTATTAAAATAGTGAGTATAATAATGATTCCATCATGCTTTTTACAGGTAAGAGAAGCTAACCCATATACTGGAGTTCTTCAGAATTATTGTTTCTGGAAACACATTCATATCTGCATTTGTTATCTTAATTTGAGGAACTGAGAGTAAAAATAACCAAATTTAACTATCTAAGCACAATAAAAAATAATAAGAACTTTTGTGAATAACCTAAGAGAATTCTTCCATCATTTTTACATGAATCTTTAACAGTACTGCTATGGTCTGAATGTTTATGTCCCCCCAGAATTCATATGTTGAAATCCTAACTTCCAATGTGATGGTATTAAGAGTTGGGGCCTTGGGAAGGTGATACGGTCATGAGGGTGGAGCCCTCATGAATGGGATTAGTGCCCTTATAAAAGAGGCCCAAGAAAGACCCCTAAACCTTTCCAGCATGTCAGGGCACAGAGCAAAAGTACCATCTATGAACCAGAAAGCAGGCTCTCGCCAGACACCAAACATGCCAGAGCCTTGATCTTGGACTTCCCGGCCTTCAGAAGTTTGAGAAATAAATTTCTGTTGTTTATAAGCCAACCAGCCTAAGATATTTTTGCTATAGCAGAATGAACTAAGAGAAGTATGTTAGGAAATGATTTTCCTTTATTCTGAATGCCTAGTATGTGGCGAGAGGCACCGAGATACAAAAATGACTAAGATTTGACCCTTAACCTTAAAGAACTCAATCCAGTCATTTTTAAAGACACTTCTAACATGAATTCTTCTATTTCAAGTTATAAGAACAGGAGTAAAAAATACAGAAAGAATAAAGGAGGAACTAAAAGACTACAAGCTGTGAAATAAAATATGGCATACAATGGAGGTAATATGACACTGTTTGCTCTTCTGAATTATCTGACATGCAAGGATCTATGACATTTAAAGAACTCCAAGCAGTGGTACCTTCAGGGATGACATTTTAATCATTGTTTAACAAGCCTGAAAGGCAAAAGGATGTAGAAGCTAAACTCCCAATGCATGACTTTTAAATATATTATTTTGAAGTATTAGGACTGAAATGTGAAGACACCTAAAAAATACTAATAAATAACTCAAGTTCACATAAGCTTTCTGAAATGCTTTAAAATGATAGGTAGCACAAATGAAGGGTGGTTCAATGTCTACCCATAATGAAGACCTGGAGTTTAATAATGATTCCCATTTACTGGGCCCTTACTACAACCCAGACTAATCATAGTGCTTTCTACACAGTATCACATTTAATCCTCACACCAATCCTTCCAAGACAGAAATTATTATTCCAATTCTACTGTTAAAGAAATTGAGGTGTAGAGAAGTAACTAATTTTATAATATTACAACTAACATGCAGGAGATTTCTAAGACAGGCAACCTCACTCCAGAACCTATATATGCCTTACTGCCCCTCAGTACTGCCTAAGAGCAAGGTGCACTAAATAAACATTTTTAAAATGACGGAATTTAATGGAAACGTAAAAGGCAAGACCTAAAGAAGGGGAGCCATATTGAGAGAAACTGCTTTATCAAGTACTAAAAGAGGTTATAGCCTGTCTGAATACAGCTGCTCAGGCATGGTATGAGTTAACTGCTATTATCCAAAAGAGAAGTAACAACTGAAGCTTCAACTACAGCAAAACTTACTTTAAATGCATGGAACAGAGGATTCATTGTTTTAACTACAATCCTACACCTGAACAGCATACACATTCCCATAAACCTTCATCTGAAATGTTTGAACTTGTGCCATCACTGGCAATCCCAGGAAAGCGAGCCTATTATAAATAAGCAATGAAATGGAGGCTATATGCACAAGCAGGACAGTCAAGTCATTGCCCACAATCATTCAATCTCTTTAAGAAAAAAACAATAAGCAAAACTGTGTACATTATTAGATGATGATAATAACGGCACTTACAATGAATTATCTCACAATCCTATCAGATAGGTACTATCACTGTCCTCACTACAAGAGAAGAAACTGAGGCTAAGAGGTTAAGCAAATGACAAGGGATTTTAGTAGAGAGCCTTTACCCTGAAAACTTAATACCAACTAATCTTTACATCTAACAAATCAAATCGCTAAAACTCTACTTGAAGAAAAAGACCAAAGAAAGTCTGATAATATAACATTGGATGAGGTTTTGCCTAATAGTTTAAAATTCCTTAATTATGGAACTATAAGAATAGATATAAATAATCAATATAAATGGGAAGAGCAGAAGGAAAAAGGCAGAAAGTCACAAACACACTGGGTACCACTCTTGAGAGAGATTTAAAACCTCCTGGAAAAGCAACATAATTTGGCACTGATGTACCCTAGCCTTATGACAGTTGTACATACAGTTATAGGCTTTCCTCTTACCATTTCCATAAATCAGACTTTCTGCTCTGGGACCATCAGTATTTACCAGTCCTTATGGAGACCACCCTACTGGTAAACTTCCAAGCTGTTGTCTGTAAAGGAGCTTATCAGGTCAGCATATGGAATGCCTATTTGTAACTAATAGCTTTGTATAAGTCCATGTTTGGAGGAAAAGCTAAATTATGTACAAAATAAAGCCCTCAAACAATTCAGAGATCAGGTGCACTCCAAAGCTGAAAGTGATTTTTCTCTAATATTTCATGGGAAAATATAAATCTAATGACGGAGAATGAAAAAATCTTCCAGTAAAGCAAATACACACACGCGCGCATGTAGGTAAATGTGTTTATTGTGTACACACAAGATTGATTTGTCTTGAAGCTAACATTTAAGAGTTATAAGATAAGCTGGGAAGCTGATAGAGTAATTCAGATTTTCCTAGAAATTCAGACTCTCTCAGCTTAGAGCCTCCCTGGAGGACTATGAACTAATTCTCATCAAATATAGTTTTGGATCAATCAGAAAGACGGGCATGATATTAGGGCTAGCCTGGGCAAAAGACTTGGTATTTTCAAATCAAAAAGTTTCAAATGAGGCTTAATTGTTCACATGAACATCTCAGCTTATTAGTGATCCCTCACAAACCCCCCCAAATGCAAGAGAAATGGGTTTTCAAGGCAGTTCCTTGTGTAGAAAAACAAGCTCCCAAAACCCTAATCTTGTAGTGAAAACAAATATTTCCATTTATAATACAGGCATTCTATAACTAAATACAGCCAAATAATCAATTCTGTATCCAATGTAATAAAAGTATGTAAAGATTTAGAAGAATTTAACACATTCATACTACAATAATTCTACTTTCAAACTACCCAAATATTTCTGATCAAAATATTGGTTGCAAATTTAAGGCAAGGATTCACTTCAGCCTTTGAAGACAGCCTTCATTTGCAATAAGTCCTCTTCTCGGGTTTTAAGCTAATAAAACAGAAATTTCTCATTTATATGCAGAGTTTGCATTAAAGGAGTAGACCATATAGAAGCTTTGCTGTTGAAATTACAGTCTACCTCAGCTTGTAAAGCCAAACTATGACACCATTCATGTGATTTCACAATAAGCAAAGCAAGAGACAACCGAGTCATAAAATTCTTAGAAAGAATAACAGGTCAGTGTTTTAATGTGCCAAAGAAGTCTAAAAAGTGTACTTTACCAAATAAGAAAAAAAAAGAACATCAAGGCCCCTGTAACATTCTGGATGCTGAATCACACATAGAGCAGAGGGGGAGGGACACAAATGAGGAAATTCAGAAACGTGGAACAGCTCTCAATGGTGTCATTCACAGAGCCATTGCGCAGAGCGTGGTGTTCATCAGTGATACAGTTCCCACACTCACTGGGGCAGGGGAGAATTAGACACAGAGCTGAAGAAGGCTGAAGGCGAATAAGTAAGAAGGGAAAAAAGCTTCACATTCTAATAGCTTCAAAGCTACAGCCATCTCAGAGGAGGGCTCTCTCAGAGTTTCCCTCTCACCATACATTCTGCGGTCATTTAGCCATTTCAGGGTCTCAACCCACTTAACACAAGCTAGCAGAGCAAATCGCCATCATAAAAGATACCTAAATTACTGGGCAAAAGCCATTAGCAATTAAGTATCTTTAAATATTATTAATTAAAATAATGGTGCTTCCTGAACATTTTACTTTAATCTGTTTTTTCTTATATCACCATGACATTCTTCTATTTTCTTCAGGCTCACAATATGTATATAACAGTCTTAAAACAAATAAAATTGCATTATTAATATAAGGTCACTATGAAAGTTCTTTAGAATTTAAACATGTTTCTCTAAAGGAAACTGATTAGCTTCAATTATCAATGCAACTTGAAATTTGAAAGTTCTTCTATAGATCCCTTAGAGATGACTAAAAGCACACAACAAAATGTCTTTAAGCTCCCACCAGAATAGTAAAATTAAAAAATAAAAAATCATGCCTGATGTAACACCAAGTTCAGTCAAGAGTCCAGTCCGTAATCATCAGGCTGCATGGCTGCAGAGTGGGGAGGAAGATATACTGTTTCCTGTCACAACCGAATTCACAGTCTAATTCAAGGGCTAAGGAAAGGGTTACACATGACCAGACTGTGTAGTGCTACTTCTACCTGCTCCTCCAGAATTCAGAGAAAGGTCAGGATGAGCTGCAGTGGTCTGGGAGGGCTCTTGGAAAAGACAGGCTTAGAAACTTGAAGTTTGGTATTTGTTTTGGTTGAAGGATATTACAGGGAGCAGAGAAATGGCCCAGACAAAAAGATGGCATGTGTGAACAGGAAGGAAGGTTGCATTGCCAGCACCTCAGCCCAGACAAGAATATGAAAATAAGGGCAGAGACCCGCAGCTGCCCTCTATTAATTCCTGAATTTAAGCAAAGGCAAGGATTTGTGTTGATTGCTAAGATTCTTTTCTCCTAACAACTGGCTCTTTATACAATTTCAACTGGCCTCGGAAAGAAACATCTTTATATAGGATACCACAGGTATAGTGCTGCCTCCGAGTAAGAACAAACTATAACCTTTTCTGACCCCTCTGAGACATATGATTCACGTTTCATGCAAACTGTTGAGAAATAATCCATTAGAAATGAATCTGCTTTCACAGCATATTATATGTTTCCTGTGTTTATCTTCCTTCATTATCACCAAGGACATTCCCATGAAAACAAAATCTTGTTTTTTCCCCAGAGTAACTATATTCTTCAATATTAATTTGTTTTCAACTTCCAAGCTGCCTTTTAATGACATCACAATGAGCTCCTGGGGTCTTTCTAGTGATGTCATAAATGTCCTATGGAGAAAATTATTAGGCTAACAAATTCAACTACAAGCAAAGGTGGTTGACCTTATATGGTATGATTTCAAAGTTTCCAGGAAGTCTCAGCATCCAACTCTACTTCCTAGCCCTAACCCCCCAAAGCAGTCCTTAACCTGCTGACTAGTGTTGAAATAGCAAAGTTATCAGGCTGACAGTTTCAACCACAGCATAAGCAATGGGTGACTTCAAAATTTACAGGAAGGCCAACCACCACTACCCATGGTGGGGGAGGGGGGTGGGGGTGGAGAACCAACACACCTCCCCACCTACCGGCTGAAAGAGCATAACTAGATCTTCGCTCTCTTAAATTTAATCCTCAATAAAATGCAAATGCTTCTTTCAGAAGCTTCTATTACAATATGACTCAATTTCAGATCCTTTCCTACCACGTATTTAAAAGACAATCAGAAAAAGACTACCCTTCCCCCCCCACCCCCCACCCCACCAGTTCTCTCCCATTGTTCTCCTCTCCCAGTAGCTGGAACTGGAAGTCCCACCTGGAAGCTGAGCCCACTCCAAATCTGAGCCCAATCTGGACTTTGGACAGAACATAAGGAGTAGTTCTAAACCAATACTCCCTGCAGCACACTGTCTACTACTAGTCCAACCCTAAACGAGTACACCTTAGTTCTGTTAACAAGGGGCTTGTGTCGGTCTTATTCCCAAAACCCAGTCTCCACCTTGCACTTTTGTTTTGCAAACGATCTCTGTCCCATCCTGGTTTGAGTACTCATCCTGATATCCTGTTACTACAGGAACAGGAACCCACCTTGCTTTTGTCACATGCCTGAGGAGAATGGAGTCCCCCCTAAAGTAAAGCCACAGAGCAGGGCAATAAGGAAATCATGCCCTGGAGTCAGACAAACCAGGAATGAAAACTCAACCCTGCCTCTTTCCAGCCATGTGACTCTTATACAGGCCACAGCTTCCTCATGTGCACCTATCATACTCCCTACATGAGAGAATGCATGGCACGGCCTATGAGCTCAATACATGTTAGCAATGACACAGATGTTAATCACGGGAGAGTGAGGATGATCTTACAACTTGTGTTGGAATTTATAAACATATTGCCTATTCTCACATTCCACGTTCCTATGCTCTACTCCCCTGGAGCAAAGCATTCACTAACACACTGGAACTCCAATGAAGACGTTTTTATTTTTGCCTGGGTGACTGCCTGTTATGCATTAGTGGCAACCAATGGGTGTGGGCTTTGAATTCAGCCTGCCAGGCTGACTTTCCTTCCAGTTTCTGCAGTTCATCCTACTGCCCCAGTGCTTCCCAAACTCGCAAAGCATGTGTTTCCAGCTCCTGGTCCCTCTCATTTCTCCTGTACTATTTCAATTAATTGGGCCAGGTACCACCATACCTCAAACAAAGATAACCACACTTTCTGGGTCTTCAGAAGAGAACAAAGAATAGGAAGGAAGGCTGGGGAGCCAAAGATAAATGGCTCCACAATTCTACCTTACTCAAAGGCATTTCTGAAATCACTGGAAGGGTGTTAGTGTCACTTATCTCCAGGTATCATCATGAATAAATACAAAGCTCCCATTGTGAACAGAGCAATATACTTGCAACATTTCCTGTAGAGTACACCAGTTACTGACAAACTCAAAAAATTTTTTAAAATTTGGGGAAAAAAAAAAGCAGTAGGAGAGAGGCTAACTTGATGAATATTTCTACATATATACATATGCACTCACATACACATATATACACACACTACATATATATATACATACACACATGCTCCGTAGACACCAAAGAGTAAACTCAGGTGGCATGAAAGAATGGATTTTAAGTATGTTGATCTATTCAGCAATTTGCTTTTATAGATTCTATTACACATACTCAGTTATAGAAGGATATAATCTACCAGCCAATTCATGGGGTTCCAATGTTACCAGAACAGAGGCTCAATTGCTTTCTTACTGAAATATAAAAACCTCAGATTTATTCTATATGGTGACTTTTTATATAGTTTTTCTAGTACGATCTTTTTTTTCTAAAGACACAGTGGATTCTGAGGCTTTAATTGTTGACAATATTTATTTATTATAGTACTACTAGTAGGTAGAGGATTCTATATCCCATACCATTTAAAAATATTTATTTCCTCTCTTCCTTGACCTGAACTTTCTTCATATCATTCATCAACAAAGACTAGGTTTTGTTTTCAAATGGTTTAGAATGCCAAAGATCAATTTCAGGGACATAATGGTCAGAGAAACGCAATAGGTAAAAAAACATCAATAAAATGATTAAATCATTTCAGACTAACTGCAATTAAAACTCATTAGGCTTGAATCTTTGAAAATACAATTTCTCAAAAAAAATTTTTCTAAATTTTTGTTCATATTGATCCCCCCAAAAAAGCAGTGAAACTACAAAGCAGCATGCTCCGCTATTATACAAGGCAACAGAAAAACCAACTGTTTTTATGCAGCTCATTAAGGGATACTAAAAATAAAGGGCATTTCCCCCATTTGTTTATGTACTGGTAAACAAGTCCAGGTATTTAAAATATGGCCTCTGATCAGATTCCAGTCCAGTCAATAACCTAATATTATCTCAATTTACATGCCAATTTACCATTTGCCCAATAATTTCAATCACTGCCAAAAAGAGCTATCATGAATGGTGCCTTCCAACACTGTAGCGTTTACAAGCCAACAACAGATCTGGATTGACCTTCCTACACAGAAGTCTATATGGATCACAATACCTAAGTCATTTCTTTCCAGAGTGAACTATAGAGAAGAGGCATTATTATTACACAAACTAGAAATTAATAAATGCCCCAGGAGCTATAAAGAACTACAAGGAGCCACCTACACCTGGAACTTAATTAGGGGGGGTAAGATCCTGGACTCTGAGCTAATGGTGTAATACGATAAGACTTCTGGAGATCTTGAAAGGTGGCCTTTTGCATGTGGGAGGGACATTAATCACTGGGGGCCAATGGATAGACTGTAGTGGACAACTTTCCAAGATGGTCCCCAATGACCTGCCTCCTGGTATTCATGCCCTCGTGTAATTCTCTTTCTTGAGTATGGGCTTGACCTACTGTCTCCTTCTTGTCCTCTATCTGCTTGCTCTCATAAAGCCAGCTACCACAATATAAGTACCCTACCCCACCCATGGAGAGGCCCACTTAACAAGAAATGAGGGAAACTTCCTACCAATAGCCCCTAAAAGACTAAATCCTGCCAACAACTACTTGAGTGAGCCTGGAAGCAGACCATCCCCAGACATGTCTTAAGATGACTGCAGTCCTAGCCCATTCTTTGGCTTTAGCTTTTTGAGAGGTTCAGGGCCACAGGACATAGCAAAACTGCTCATATCCCTGATCCATAGAAACTGTGGGGTAATAAATGTTGTTTTAAGTCACTAAATTTTGGAGTAAGTTGCTACTCGGCAATAAATAACTAACAAATACCCAATACAGATTTTACCATTAAAAGTATCATTTGGATAGCACCACAATATATATTTGAGACTACATGAGAGTTAAAAAAGAAGAAAAAGAAAATGCAAGACATATTTTACTTCTAGAAAATCATTTGCAAACACAGAGAAAAATCTTACTTCCTTAAAATAATAAAGGAGGAATCCTTTGATTAGAATGTTTACCAAAAACTTCCTTACCTTGAATGCACTGAAGTGTTCCATCCTCTGCTCTTATTGTAAAAGTCTCACCTGGGTTAACTTGAACAAGAATAACCTGCCAAAATAAAACATTAATTTCAATTTAATGCTAGGACATCTGGGATTTTTCTTCAAGTTTTGTTACCTAAATTTATGTACTATGTAGGAAGTATGTAGCACCAAATCTTGTATAAGACAAAACTTACAATATAAATCTTAAAACCGGTTTGAATTTGGGGGTGGGGGACACACATACAGGCATTTGAATTTAGCTAAGTAAACTCTCCTGTGTTTCTTATGATGCTACATAACTAAAAATCTCAATTTTCAGAAATATTTTCTTTCAAAAGCACAATTCTTTTTTCTCTTTCATGAATTTAGAAACAACGCTTAAAGAAAAAAAAGACTAGAAACTATAGTATACTTATAAAAGAAAAGAGCACCCAGAAATGAGATTTTGACTTAACACTGTTACATACTGTTCCCAAGTATCTGTTACTGACCTGGGTTATACGACTCTACTGTATAACAATAGAAGGCAATTTATACGAAAAATGTTTGGAAAAAGAAGTTCTGTGTACAGGATCTTGAAACAACAATGAATAGTATAAAATAGGGCCGGCCCCGCGGCACACTCAGGAGAGTGCGGCGCTCCCGCCGTGGGTTTGGATCCTATATAGGAATGGCCGGTGCACTCACTGGCTGAGCACGGTGCGAGCGACACCAAGCCAAGGGTTGCGATCCCCTTACCGGTCACAAAAAAAGACAAAAAAAAAAAAAAGTATAAAATAAATGAATAATATTATAAATAAGTCACACCAAAAACTCAAATGTTTAAATCTACTACCTAAAGTCAATGTTTTAGATATATGAACATTAATATTTAATGTTAGAAGATAGCTTCCAAAAGACTAGAGCACAAGGGGCAATGGCAAAGTATGTCCTTTCAACAGCCTCAGAGTTTTAGTTCTAATCAAAGAATAACAAAAGGAAAAAAATCACTAGTTTATATCTAATACAAATTAAAAGACATAATCTAAACTTTAAAATTGTAGTTAAAAATCACCATGTGCAAGGTTAACACTATTAAAATAACCTCTACATTATTTATAGAAATTGAAAGAATGTCAGTGTCACATTTATCTTACAGTTCTTGGAGCAAGCCTTGCTCCTCCTTGGCTGGAGCCATCAAGCATACTGTTCCCTCTGTCTGTAATGCTCTTCTGTACTCTTCATCTGTGCCTCCCATCCACCTTACTCCTTCCCCGACCAGCTAAAACCTATTCCTTCTCTGTTTAAGACATGGCATTCGACTCTTAGGACAGGTTGTGTTGCCCACTACATGTTCTCAAAAAACAAACAAACAAAAAACCTCTACTTCCCCCTAGAATTTACCATTATAATTAACTAAAGCAATTATTTTAGTGTCCATCTTTTTAATCTAGGCTCTATAAGGACAAAAATCTGGCCCATGCCTGGCATAGAATAAATGCTCAATAAGTACTTTTACTAAATGAGTAAAAGTCATAAAACATAAAGAAAACCATTACAAGCAATTATTTTAAATTAGAAATTAAGCTTTTATAAGATGCAATATAAAAATCAACTTTATTTAATGTATGTACCATAATTTATCTGTTTTTTTAAAACTACTTATTGAGATCAAAGTCATTTCATCTTTAAAAACTAAACCTTTAATAAGTACGTATTTTGCTTCTTCTAATAATTCACCACAGGAGACACTACTGGAATATTTTGAAAATCAGAAAGCACGTTAACTGGAAAAAACAGGATCATTCAGGGAAAATCAGTTTATGCTTCATTCCTCATGCTTCTCATTATCTTGAATTATAAGTTATTTTAAGGCAATTTATATTTCCTGTACAATAACTATGTCAATAATCTTTCAGTCTTCAATATTCAAATTCTCACCAATGTAAACATGCTGTGCCATTTTAAAAACTCAAAAGGAAAATCCTTTCTTATCTCGAGTGATTAAAACATTTTTACCGCTTTGTTGAAACTGAGCTTTTAAAGTCATTCCTTTAACATTAAATTGTTTGAGTTCACTTTATTTTCATATAAATATAGAGCATAATTCTATTACACTGAAATAAAACAATACTTCAATAAAGAAAACTATCCATATCTTTTTAAAAGTCCTTCGACCAATTCTAGCATCACTGTATATAGTACAAACCATCTGCTTTTGTGTTTAAACCTCTAGGGATAGGCTTATAATATATGCCTGTGGAATTAGTGGGGGGTGGGGAGTGGGGATCAAGTCTGGGTGGACACCAAGACTCTATGTCCATATTTTCTTTGACAGTCTCCAATTCATATCATCTCTTCTACCACACTCGTAACTGTCAGACAATGTGTCCTTAATACTGGCTCTGAAAATATAATTCACCAGTATTACGGAAAATCCAGGTAAGAAAATGGATTTCTGAGTTAGGGTATGTTCCAGATAGTCACATTTTCTGTTACCATATTGCAAGAAAAGTGTCTGTAACAGTTCGTTAGGGGTCACTAACACCATGCCACAATTCAAACAATGGCCCGGAGGTACTCAGCCTCCCAAAGTCCACTTATAACTTCCCCCTCAGCTTACTGAGTTCGTTCCTGATACCTCCTCCTCAGCTTCTTCAGGGAGGAAAATGATAGGTAAAGAGCTTGTAAGCATCATACTAAAATACCTCTCTTCAAATGCTGAGTTCCTGTTAATTTTCACTGCTCCTGAGTTGCTATGGCAACCAGATTAAAACCTACCAAGTTACCTCAGAAACCAGGAAAATTTCCTGTCTCCCAATACCAATTTTTCTTAGTAAGAACAAAAGTCATTATTTGAAAAAACCGTCTTCATCTTGGCACTGAGATATTTTTACAGAAAGCATTTTATTATACGGAGGGAGGCTGACCACCTTGCTGTTTTCACTGTCAATAAAACAGCGATGGAAAAGTTTTGACACACACTAGCCCAGTGACTGATCCTGACAACAGACGTGAATGAGCTGGTGGCAGCCTTACATCCCACAGCCTGAAGAGCATGAGTCACACTCTGGCAGACTCATGGCACTTAACCTTTTCTACCATACAAGTCCGTCAGTCCATGTCTCTTTCCCTCCCTCCCCTTCTCTCTCTAGCCACAAAACAGACTTAACTGCTACAAGTTCTCTTAAATATAGAACATAAAATACAACATCGCTGTCCAAATTTCATCATTTTTTGTCCACTAAGTATTTCCTGATTTTCCAAAGTCAGCATTAAACTGAGTCATGCTGCATTCTGTGTCTTGTCAAAGGAAAAAAAAAAAACAACACATACACAAAGATTTTAACCACTGATAGATTTTTTTTTGCCCCAGAGATGTTAAAAAGAACCATGCTAATCAAATCAAAGGAGCATACTGCAGGCTACTACTGCTTCATCAGATCTGTTGCAAATCGGTTAGTGATAAAGAACCAAGAAGCCCGAAATAAACAGAAGGCAGTTTATCAAGGTTTAATGAAAAAAAGGTGGCCACTCTTCCAAAGTCTAAAGAAACAAAACGAGAGTTAGAATTAATATAATTGAGCAAAAGGGTAAATACAGCATCCTGGGAATGCTTTATCCAAGAAGAGAACTGAGACAAGGTATTAAATCCTTCCAGGTAAAAATCTAAATCTAACTTTGTTTTTTCACTCATTAGGAAAAGGAAAGCTAGCTACTTTTGCAATTTAAACTTGCAGTGGCTGTGATATTGTAAAATATATATTTGGCTTTCATCCCTGTTCCTGTCCCTTTCCTAGCATACAACTCCCAAAATCCTTAAAATCTTTAAATCAAAGTGTCTTTTTGTATGGAAATGAGTGACTGATGGCTGGCAGCCCCTAGGTAGCTTCAGGAGTGGGGCTGGTCAGAAACTTTAATCCCCCCCCCCATAACCTTGAGTGGGGGAGAGAAGAGGAAGGTTAAGTTGATCACCAGTGGCCAATGATTTAATCAATCATGCCTATGTAATGAAGCCTCCATAAAAACCCAAAAGGACTGGGTTCAGGGAGCTTCTGGATAGTTGAACACATGGAGGTTCCTGGAGGGTGATACACCCAAGGAGGGCATGAAAGCTCTGTGCCCCTTCCCACGTGGCTTGTCTTATACATCTCTTCATCTGTATCTTTTAAAATATCCTTTATAATAAATAGGTGAACATAAGTACGTGTGTTTCCCTGAGTTTTGTGCTCTAGCAAAATCAATCGAACCAGAGGAAGGAATTGTGGAACCTTGATTTATAGCTGGTCAGTCAAATTCCAGGGGCCTGGACTTGGGACAGGAAGTCTTGGGGACTGAGCCCTTAACTTTCGGGATCTGATGCTACCTGCAGATAGATAGTGTCAGTGTAGATTTGAATTAGAGGACACTCAACTGGTGTCCACTACAGAATTCGTTGGTTGGTTGCCTGCTTGCTTGCTTGCTTGCTCGTCGGGAGAAATCCTCACAATTTCGGTCACAGAAGTCTTCTGTGTTGAGTGTTGTGGTGTGAGAAAACAGAAAGAACAGTGTGTTTTTTCCTCTCTCAGATTGGCTGATTAACCAGAAGATCAACAGTATCTAAGAATACTGGAGGCAAATTCCCAATTTATGCCTCAAAATCACCAGTTACCTGACAAAGCAATCACTGCAATGTATCAGTCCATCAAAAAATCTTCTGCTGGAAGAATAGTACGGACTGACCAAAGGTGAGATATTACATTTGTAGCATTCTTAAAAGTTAAATCCAATACCCAGACAATCAAAATATAAACCCTGCTGGAGGAGGAGATCCTACTTCACTTCTGGAGCTTTTTCCATTCGCCACACTTGTGAGGCTTGTTATTACTCTCAGGAGTTTCATGTATAAATGAACACTTGTTCCTTGGAGCCAACATTTACAATTATCCAATAGGTACCTTTAGCGGAAAAAAACTATAAGAGTTCCATGTAGGGAAGGATTCTATCCAGGAAGATCTAGCATCTGTTAAAAAGCAATCTTTGACTACGTGGAGAGAAAAGGATCACCTATTCCCAGTGCTACTGTTTTCTGGTGACACACACACACCCCAGATTCCCAAACTCAGACCTCCTCCAAGGCCCCCAGGCCCAAACCATCCATCCATACACACCTTTGAGACCCTGGTCACTGTGCCATCGACCACAGCTGGCCTCTGGCAAAACTGAAAAGTAAGCATTATCTGTTTTCTGAGTCCCCTCTCTTTTCTCCACATCAGGAAAAGGGATGTGATGGGAAGCAAATGACCATAATTATCTTAGTGGTAATAATATACACCAAGAAAATGTCCTAGGATTAAAAATGTGAGCAGATAAAGCAGAAAGTTAGTGGAAGATGATGGGGAAGTATTGACTGCATCATCCTGCTCACCTGTCCTACCTGCAGCCTGAATCCAAAGCTGGAAGGAAAAGAACATACAAGACCAGACAGCCTCCAAAGGGACTTAAACATTGGGTCAAAGTTCAAGGATATACATGGTAGGTGAAGCTTCCCCTTGGTCAACACAACTAGGAAGATAAGTGGTCTTCTTTTGTTTCTTCCTCAGGTTTAGAACTCATTCAGTTTAAAGTAAGGGGCAAGAATACTCCGATGCACCAATAATTTTAATACTCTGATTTCCTCAAAGGTTAGAAGGTTCATAAGTTGTCTCCCTTGACAGACTACTTCATATCTGTAAGATTAATTAAGCACGATGCAGGCTACTTTATCAGCTCCTTTTTCCAGGTGTTTTTTCTACAATAGCTATTGAAACCCTATGGTCTGCCAGGTAGGTATTATTAACCAGATTTTACAGATTGGGGAATTGAGGATTAAAGAAAACAAGCAACTTGTCCAAAGTCACGAAACTGCAAAATGACTGAGCTAACACTGGAATCCGGCCTTGTCTGACCAAAAAGCACGCTCTTCTATTCTACAACATCACTTGCCCCCTCTCAGAGTCATGATGAGATTCACAAAGTCAATTCTTTATGGAGATACTTCACAGAACTGGTAATGAGAGAATTCAGTTAACTGAGTCAAAGGCACATCCCCAAAGACAGAGGACAAGTTCTCTTCAAGGATATCTATGCTCATTCCTTGAAGCAGAGTCCCCTACCTCCAATCAGGGTATGACAATTAGATGGTGAAGAATCCCTTAATTAACAACAAACAGTTGTTTTTCTATTGGGCGGGATTTATTCTCACAAAGTCCTTGTCAAGTTCTTGAATTCCCCTAGAATTCTAAGATGAATGAATGTGCTAACTATTCTATTACCACAATCACAGAGGCCATTTCTCATGCCCCTATATAGTAAGCATAAGGAAAATAAAAGATGACTCCTGGGAAGACTGCATTATAAGCTCCTATGCTTCCTCAAAGTCATTTGTTATTAACAAGAAAAGACTGAAATTGTTAATAGGTAACCAAGGAAAGAAATCAGCAGAACCAAGGGAAACACTTTTATGCACTGAAATCACAAAATTTTATGCCTGTAGAAAATATATAACGTACAGAAGAGTTCAATAACTGCATTTCATGAAATAAATGCCCTTATAGGAACTACTAGTATATCTCAGTCTTAATTCAGCAAATAGTAATGGGTGCCTTAGATGGGTAAGGCATTCCTCTAGAGAATACATAGTTCTGCCCACCTCAGGCTGACAAATGGAACTTGCATGGGATAGGAATAAGGGATGGGAGGAATTATTAAACAAAACTAAACATTTAAAGATAGTGGTAAAAGCTAAAAAAGAAAATACAATGGCAGCTTATAAGAAGTTGTACATTTCTACGCCAATTGTATACTGCCTTGAATAAAGAGATTCTATTTTTTAAAAAAGAGCTGCTGTTTGCTAAGAATATAAAAATAGCATTAACTTAAATGGAAAAAATGCATAATGTAATATAGATGGCCCAAACTAGGTTAAAAGCCTCTTTGAAGAGAGCCACAAACACCTGAGTTTAAAGTTTCAAATACAGAACTCTCAAGATAAAAACCAAGAGTATAAAAAAACCAAAATTCCATGTAAGCTTTGGCATAGTTGTTCCATGGCTAAGAGTAATAGCTACCAAATAACCCTGTGCATTTGGAACACTATCATGTTTATTTAAATCATTTTCATTTTATTAAATACATTTTTCAGAGAGTAGGTGAGTACCAAAAATATAATTCATCTTCCTCTGGTTGAAAATTATGTCCACTGAGAATAAAATTTGGTTCCTGCCATCACTGTTTCAAGGCTAATCCTTGATTAAAAAAAAAGTCTATCGGGTGAAGCACCTACCACTCAGTCCTACCCACACACCTGTGTCCCCAGGCCCACCTCTGACCACACTGATGGGGGAATCAGCAGCTCAGGCTACTTTCTACCTAATCAGCCCTACCCTGAATGTGCTCTATACACTGAATCTAGCATGTCTCACTCTGTTTAGATGTAGCTACCTCATGTCTTTTCAATTGGCTGAGACAGGGCAACATAATCCCCTGTGCTGTTTTAATTAATGTCACACATATCAGGTAAACTGTGCATTGAACCTAAACAAGCAACTCTAATGTTGGAATGTTAAGACCAGTGAGAAAACACATTTAACTGCCTATATTCTCAATATTCTACTATTTTAAAAATTCCTTTCTATGTTATGTCATTCATTTAACAGTGTTCTTCCTCCTAAGACATAAAGAAATAATGTGCCCATGAAGAATGTTCCCATCCCTCCAATCGAGAGCAAAGTCAGTTCCCAGTATTGTGCCATTAAATATTCTAGTTAACTTTTTAATATTACTATACTTTTTTATTTGCTTGAAATTAACCCCACTATTGCCTGATATTTTGTGCCCATTAACATAAAGAAATAAATACAAATATGAGAGGTCTTCAAAAAGTTCATGGGAAGACTATTATCTTTTAATTCTATTTTTTCATGAAATTTTTGAAGTATCCTCGTATGTAAAATTCCAGGGTTTGAGGGAAGGGAGAGAAAGACTCCCCTACATACACACCGCACAGAATATTAACACCGCTTATTCAGGCTTTGACTTTACATTGATTATGTCACCTTTATTTAAATCAATACATAATGCATTTATTGAAACCTTGCTTACTCAATTCAGCAAACATTTGCTGAGTAGTGCCAGGCACTTTATTAGGCACTGATGAGTCTATGATGAAAAGATGAAATCCCATCCATCTAGTGTGCTGGTGCTAGAGTAGAGAAATACAACTAACTATAATATGACCATTTGCTACCAAGTGCTACAGAAACTGAAGAAATCATCTAGAAATCAGGGAAAGTTATCGTCGGGAGTGACATTTAAAGAGGGGAGTAGAGGCTGCAAGTGGATAAGCAAAAGAATAATGACACAAACGCATGGAGGCCTGAATGGTAGGATGTGTTTAACAACAGCTGGACTTCTGATGTGGATATACAGTGTACACATCTGACCCAGGGATAAAGGTGAGACTGCAGAGGCAGGCCAGGGCCACCTCAGAAGGGCCCTGTTTGCCTTAAAGGTTTAAACTTCATCCTGTGAGCAGTAAAATTTTCCAGCAAGAAAGCAACTCTGATGTCAGTGAGAAACTCAAACAAAGAGGGAAGACACTGGACATGTGGAGACCAGTACAGATGTGAATGAAACATCCGTTTGTGACATAATTCAAGGATTAAAGTGTTCTAAGTAAGTTTTCAAAAATAACTCATGGTTTAACCTTTAAATCTACCCAGATCTCAGGGTTTGCTATTATACAGTTCTGCCTAGCCAGGCAACACTGAGGTTTCTAAGATGAGGGTTTAGTAAACTGGATGCCTCTCTAAGCCACAACTACTTAATATTTCCCTCTTCCTGTCACTCTTTCTTATTCTGTTATCTAACTGTGCTTCCAGCATTTTCATTTCCACTACTACAATCATTGACATATGTTTCTCTTGTGCCTCCTTCTCCTTCTAAGACCTTCTCTGTCCCTTATTTCTTCTCCTTGGTTTCTTGGGTTTTCCTCTAAAAAGCTAACCTCAAAAGCATTCAGCAGCCAACATTAGAACTCTTTTCCTTTACAGGAATACCTCATTTTATTATGCTCGGCTTTACTGCACTTTGCAGATACTGCAATCTTTACAAATCAAAGGTTTGTGGCATCCCTGCACCAAGCAAGTCTATTGGCACCATTTTTCCAACAGCATGTGCTCACTTCACATCTGTGTGTCACATTTTGGTAGTCCTTGCAATAATTCAAAGTTTTTCATTATTATTATACCTGTTATGGTGATCTGTAATTGGTGACCTTTGATGTTACTATTGTAATTGTTTTGGGGTGTTTGGGGCACCATGAACCTCACCCATATAAGCTGACAAACTTAATTGATAAATGTGTATGTTCTGACTGCTCCACCAACCAGCTGTTCCCTATCTTTCTCCCTTTTCTAAGGCCTATTTCCTGACACACAACAATACTGAAATTAGGTCAATTAACAACCTTACAGTGTCCTCTAAGTGTTCAAGTGAAAGAAGAGTCACACATCTCTCACTTTAAATCATAAGCGAGAAATGATTAAACTTGGTGAGAAAGGCATGTCAAAAGCTGTGACAGACAGAAAGTGAGGCCTCTTGTGCCAGTTAGCCAAGATGTGAATGTAAAGGAAAGTTAAAAGTGCTACTCCAGTGAACACACAAATGACAAAAACGTGAAACAGCCTTATTGCTAATATGGAGAAAGTTTTAATGGTCTGGATCAAAGATCAAACCAGTCACATAGACCCTAACACTCTTCAACTCTGTGAAAGCTGCGAGAGGTGAGGAAGCTGCAGAAGAAAAGTTCGAAGCTAGCAGAGAGGTTGGTTAGTGAAGTTTAAGGAAAGAAGGCGTCTCCATAACATCAAAGTGCAAGGTGGAGCAGCAAGTGCTACTGTAGAAGCTGCAGAAAGTTATCTGGAAGATCTAGCTAAGACCATTGATGAAGGTGGCTACACTGAACAACTGATCTTCAGCATAGATGAAACAACCTTCCATTGGAAGAAGATGCCATCTAGGACTTTCACAGCCAGAGGGGAGAGGTAAACTCCTGGCTTCAAAGCTCCGAAGGACATGCTAACTCTCCTGTGAGGGGCTAATGCAGCTGGTAACTTTAACTTGAAGCTGATGGCTCATTTACCATCCCCCAAATCCTCGGGTTCATAAGAATTATGCAAAATCTACTCTGTCTATGCCCTATAAATGAAACAACAAAGCCCGCATGACAGCACATCTGTTTACAGCATGGTTTACTGAATATTTTATGTCCACTATTGAGACCTACTGCTCAGAAAGATTTCTTTCAAAATATTACTGCTCATTGACTATGCACCGAGTCACCCAAAGATCTCTGATGGAAATGTACCAAAAATTAATGTTGTTTTCATGCCTGCTAACACATCCATTCTGCAGCCCATGGATCAAGGAGGCATTTTGACTCTCAAGCCTTATTATTTAAGAAATACATTTCATAACACTACAGCCACCATATGAAGTGATAGATCTGAGCAAAGTAAACTGAAAACCTTCTGAAAAGGATTGACCATTCTAGATGCCACTAAGAATATTCGTGATTCATGGGAAGAGATCAAAATATCAACATTAACAGGGATTTGGAAGAAGACTCCAACCCTTGAGGATAACTCTGAGGGACTCAAGCTTTCAGTGGAGGAAGTAACTGCAGACGTGGTGGAACTAGCAAGAGAACTAGAATTAGAAGTGGAGCTTGAGGGCCAGCCCGTGGCTCACTCGGGAGAGTGCGGTGCTGATAACACTAAGGCCCCGGATTCAGATCCCATATACGGATGGCCGGTTCGCTCACTGGCTGAGCGTGGTGCTTACAACACCAAGTCAAGGGTTAAGATCCCCTTACCGGTCATCTTTAAAAAAGAAAAAGAAGTGGAGCTTGAAGATGTGACTGAATTGCTGAAATCTCATGATAAAACTCAAACACATGAAAATTGCTTCTTATGAATGAGCAAAGAAAGTGGTTTCTTGAGATAGAATCTACTCCTGATGAAGATGATATGGAAATGACAACAAAGGATTTAGAATTTAACATCAACTTAGTTGATAAAGCAGCTGCAGGGTTTGAGAGGATTGACTCCAATTTTGGAAGAAGTTCTACAGTGAGTAAAATGCTATCAAACCTTTCAAGAAAAGAAGAATCCATCAATGTGACAAACTTTACTGTTGTCTTATTTTAAGAAATTGCCATAGCCACCCCAGGCTTCAGCAACCACAGTCGGCAGCCATCATCATCGAGGCAAGACCCTACTCCAGCAAAAACATTACGACTTGCTGAAGGCCCAGATGATCGTTAGCATTTTTTAGTAATAAAGTATTTTTTAATTAAGATATATGTACAGTGTTTGTTAAGACAAAATTCTATTACACATTTAATAGACTATGATATAGTGTAAACGTAACTTTCATATGCACTGGGAAACCAAAAAATTTGTGTGACTCACTTTACTGTGATATTTGCATTATTGTTGTGGTCTGGAACCAAACCCACAATGTCTCTGAGGTATGCCGTTCTAGTTAACTCATCCAGCAGTCACAATGGATTACATCTGACAACCTATCACATTTTTCATTGGTTTGCTGACCAAAAGTAAAGGATTATTAGAAAACAAATAATTATGAGCCTGAGGAGAATCAATATTTTCAAGGGTTTAAAGTTAATCATATCCCCAGAACATCTACTTTGATTCCTAACTAATTCCATTTCAAACAAATTAATTCATTTTTATATCTTGACATTATAATTTGCCTTTTATCTTATTATACCTATAAAAAGTTCTAAATCATAAGTTAAAGGCTCCGAATCACAGATAAGGGAAGGAGAAGAAAAGTATCACCTCCAACTTAATCTTTCAATTAAAAAGATGAATCTTAAGAACTTTTAAGATTTCAAAAAACAAGTACATAATAACACATACTACTTCTACATGTCTTTTTTCTTGCCATACTGTATGATAAAGTGAAATAAGATGGAGTTCAGGCCAGAGTTGTCTTTCCAGTAGCATTTATAAGTATGTAAACATTGAGCAGTTAAGTCATTCTCTGCTAATCTTTCAGTTTGAATGCATCTTTGAACTAATAGTGTAAAAATCAACTAGGAAACCCAAGATACACAGTGAGAAGAGCAAGTCAGACAGATGGAAATTGAGTCCCAGCTTTGCCAGGCATTTCACTTGAGCTTTCTAACCCTGTATACTTTGTTTTAAAAAAAAAAAAAAAAAAAAAAAAAAAACAGTACACCTACCTCACATATTTTTGCTCTAAGCAATAGAGCAACCCTAGTGCAGCCCTGGTACAAAATTTCACACATATTAAGAGCTCCATAAATAATTGTTACTAATAGTTTTCTCCCAAATTCCTGCCAGTGACAAGTCTCTGAGTTAAGTGAAACAAGAGAGTCTACAAAAAAAAAAATTTTTTTTTTAAACCAAATCTTTCACGTTTCATGTTCTCAATAAAATCTAAAATCGGCCAATTCTCACCTCTAATCAACTTCTCTGTTTGTGAAGCATTCTGGCTCTCTTTAAAGGCTCACCTCACAACGCATTCACATTCCAGTGTCTGTTCAGCTTCAGTGGATGCCAGCAACAAAAGTGACTTTGAAAGCCATTCACAAAGTTCTGAAATCTAAGCCCCTTACATCTACAAAACAGTTTGAATTACTTGGAAATGCTTCTAATTAAGACGATCATAACAAAAGCCAGTAATAAAGTAATAACACAGTATGTGGAAATTTCTATTAAGTGCTCAGAAGTCCAGGAGAAGACTTTCTCTGGCTCAGTTTTCTGACCCACAAGCTTTCCTCTTAAAGCAAATATGAAGAATTAAACTCAGCCAGAATCTCTATGCAGCATCAGGAATTTGCCTTTTTATACACTTAAGCAACGAGTTTGAGACGTTATCTACCAAACAATCCTGGAAAACAGAATTATACAGCTGGATACTTAAGACCATTAAGAAGTTTAAAGAAACTGTCCAGATTTAAGATTTTAAGGCAAACAGACTAAAAATGTTATTCAAAAATGTAATGCTTTAAGATTGTCCTTTCTAGATTTTAGTTACTAGAGCTTTCTTTGTTAAGCAACTGTTGGAAAGCCGGGTGTACTCATGCTCTCAGTCTTGGAAGTACTGCATCCATACAAATACCAACTTGTACAAATGAACAGATTATTCCAATTCTTTCCTCATTCTGCACTAAGTCCAAATTCAGGACTGACACTAGTCTCTGCAGAGAGCAAAGGAAAAATGTGACAAAGATTTTCCAGCCAGCCTCATCCCTCCTCCCCGCACGCCCTCAGCACATACGAGTACACAGCAGATTCTATGCACGTCTTATTCGGGGCCAGTTTATGCACCATGACATCAGTGCAGTATAATGAGCCAAGTTTAAACTCCATCTGGGACAAATAATGTCCAGGCACACTGTGACTTCTTTTGTTTATATACACTGACTAAATATGTCTTGGTGGTAAATGAACTAACTGTTAAGATTTATTTCCCAAGGCCTCCAAAACAATATTCTGCACCCTGAAGCAACTCCCTGCCTCCAGTCTTCTTTCCAAGGCGATGTGTAAGTGATTTTAACAGAACACATGGTTTTGAAACATATAATTAACATCTTGAGAAAAGTCAAAGTCCAAGCAGCCTTCATCAATCTAAAACAAAGAAAATGAGAAACTTGCTGGCAAATGGGTACAGTATCATGGTTCACAGTACAAATACTGCATGCCAATTAATTCTATACTCCCCTTGGAGCACAGGAAAAGTAGAGGTGAGAGATATAAGAAATGCTTATATAGTAAAATAGTCCTTTTTCTTTCTTTTTGAAGGACAAACTTTTGTTTCATTCTGGCATTACTTCGGAGAAATAATTATAAATTTGGAATGAAAAACAACCCCCTAATAGGTTCAAGTCTAACAATAAGTTTTTAGATTTCCTAAATTTTAAGAAGTGCTCTAGGGTGATGTAAATTTTTGAATGGAAATGAAGGGTGGAGTTTGGGAGGAAAACGCAGGCAAAAAAAGCCCCCTCCTAGCTCTCAGGGTGAGATTCCCATGGGAAGTCTACTGCCCTTCTCTGGTCACCACCACCTCTCAGCAGCTGCCAGCCCAGAGGGAACTGCTCCCCAATTGCTCATCTCAGGGAAAGAACCATTCCCTAAGAGAAAAGAAGCGAGGCTATGGCAACCTGGGCTGGGTTTTGGAAGACTTCACGCCCAACTCCTATTCCAAGAGGCACCTGGCCTCCAGGCAGTCAGACACCACCGCTGCTTAGTCCTCAATTCTCAGAATTGAGGGCCAGAAGCCCCACCACCTTCTGAAGTTAATGTGGAGATCATAAGATAATGAAAAGGAATAGTCTTTGTAAACTTAACAATTTACTACTTGTGCAAAACCCAGTCCCATGTCTCTCCTCAACTGTTTATCTGAATAAAACTAATGGAGATATGCCCAATCCAGGCAGCTCCACCCTTCCTGGAAGGTAGGACCTGAGTTTTGAAGAGGACCTAAGTGGATTCAAATCCCAACTCTGATCTGCCAGCTCCAAATACTTAACCTCAGGTCTTGTCTATAAAAATGGTCACTGCCTTACAGGGTATATGATGCTACATGGAATGATGTACGTAAGTGCTTAGCACCAGTCCTAGCACCTCATAAGCCCTTAGACAGTTACTATTCCTTCCTTCTACCACACGACAAAGAGATCAGAATATCAACTAAAAGCCATTCTTTCCAACAGTTTAACTCAATTCTCTACAAATAACCACTCAACTAAAAGCTGAGATTAAAGCTGAGACTAAAAGTCTTCTGATGATCAGCAAGCTTACAAAGTAGCAAGTACGTCTGAGGTAAACGCCAAAACTTTAGTCAAACACTTGGCATTCCTTCAATGTCTGAATTCTGACCTAATATGTCTTTTACTTTGTTAACTTACTGAAATCTCTGGAAGACTCAACCTTTTGTCCTACATTTCACCCTCGGTTTAGAACAATTGTTAGAAAATGCGCCTCTGTCCCCTCCAAAGAAGGAGCTCACACCTCGTGTGATGTCTGCCTGTAAGTCTTGCTAATGGAGGCTCTTTAAAATTCCGAGATCACTTGAAGTAACACAGTGTGCAGAGGTAGCCAACTAAAAGAACTTTTGACCCAGAGTAAACCATTTTAAAAATGAAAAAAGAGACTCAGAAGTAAACTGAACCCAAATACTCATCTATTAAAGGATTATGTCCTGTATCACCCAACTCCACCCTCAATTGATTCCCTGGATCCTTAAAACAGAAATTATTCACAGACGAGGTACATAAAAACCTAATGTCTGATTTCCCATCACAGCCCTAAAAAAAATATGGATGCCATTCCTCAGTAATTCATATTATATTAGCATTTTACATTATAGTTTTATTTTCAGTCATGACTAAAGCCACCAAATAAATTATAAAGAAACAACCACTCAATAAGATGCTTTTCATGTGGCCCTTTTGCCAAGGTGATGAGAAGCTTAAATGAGTCTTAAATAGACCTATTCTGGCAATGCAAAACAAAACTTAAAATGGTGATATCAGAGAATATGAATGAGCTGCATTAGTCTGGCCAATATAGCTACCAAACAACATCACTAACTAAATAAAGCACATGAACTAGAATGACAACTCAACACTCCAACGTAAAGACCAAAGAAACTTCTATCCAAGACAGTAAAGTGCTCAGTGCTAAATTTTTCTAACTACTAAGAAAATATATGAACATTTAATGACCCCTCCTAAAAATTAAAAGTCATGCAACATAAGAATCGATTTCCATTTTTTTGAAAATAATAGGAATGGGACCTTAATGACAGCTTTACTGACATAAATAAATACTCTCTAGCCAACCCGCACCCAAAGCTAGATCACAGCTACCTATGGTTCTTTGCTGCTTCCACTTAACTGTACAATTATTTGGCAAGATAACCTGCTAAATGCAGACTGTCCATTTTATCCAAATGTTTATTTACTCTACTGCAAGGAATGGGGAGCAAAAAGCAATCTAGAAGACGCAGGGTCAAATTACAGTCATATGTAGTGGAACTGCATGTGCAATACTGGTGTAGATACATAGTAGGCTATACCACCCAGGGTTGTGTGGGTACACACAATGATGAAATCACCTACCACTGCACTTCTTAGAATGTAACCCCATGGTTAAGCAACACACGACTATATTCTGGTTAATGATCATGCTGAACACACCTGTTGCTCATAAAATACATTTTTTCTCAACAGATGAACTGATCTGCAATACCAATGTAGGCATAAACACTCATGCAGCAAATCGATTCTGTTTCATCTAGGGGCCCACTGATGTCTAGCTTCAAATTATTGTAACAATAGAGCTGACCAAGAAATGACTAAGAGACACCTAATTCTGCCCAATGCCAATTTATAAATGAGGAAACTAATCTGAGGGCACTTCAAAAGCTCATGAAAAGATTAATATTATCTTTTAATTCTATTTTTCTACAAACTTTTTGAAGTACTTATATAATATGAAGGTAGCTAAACCCAAGATGACCTATATATAATACTATGGCATGGCACTTTAGCAACTGGTTCCCTGGCAGTCTGTTTATTTCTGCAATTGGAAATGTGAAAGAGAAAAAGGACGAGGATGAGAATGAATTTCTGCATTTTGAACTTGGAAATCAATGTCACTAATTTTATGAAGCTTACTCACTACTGTCATGTTTGGGGTATGATGTATATATTTTACATAGTCCTATTTTTAAATCAATTATTTGGACCAAAAATAAGAGTCTGCCAATATGAATATGATTATGTAAAAACATATGTCTTTACCCACTCTGGATGCAGAAGTGTCTCATCTTTTCTTCCTGTGTGTATACATATATTATTTTTACTATACGATGAGATAAACAAATAGCTATTACATTCAATGTGACATATACGTATTTTCAAACAATACAATAGAAATCAGAGGTTGGAAATCTATCAGTCTTAATCTTATTCAAAGAAAAAGTTAATATAGAAATGTTTTAAATAAAAATTCCTCATCTAGGTAATACCAGGAAAAGTTTACTTTTAAAAAACTCTATTTTAATAAATACTTGAACACTCAATTCTTGGAGACTGCAAAAAGATTATGAACACAAGTAAGTATTTGCATCTCTGCCCTTGGAACATTTATACCTTGCATCTGTGTTTAACGTCCCCTAACTACACTGTAAACAGTAAAACCAAGGCACCCGGCTGTTTCTTTTGCCTTTTCTATACTTTGGTGAGTACTCGATGTGGCACTTACTAGGGGGCTCAAGAGCTGTTCACTAAAAACCAGAGACTAGAAAAAAACAACACATCGGTCCTAACTTGTAAGAGTCCTAATTAAAAACTTTCTACAAAGCCATGTTAACCAGAGTTCATCCTAATCCATTTTACCGGTCAGCAGGCAAGTAGAAAACTAGGAAGCTTAAAAACACTACATCAGTTTGATACATGATTGTGCCTGAAAAATCCTAATCATTTTTACTATATTTAAAACATGATATACATAAGCATGAGATACAATTTCAAAGGTAAAAAAGTTAACAATTTCCAGATTCCAAACTCGGGTGACCACAGAGTCCAGGCAAGTTTGGAAGCTGAATGAAGTAGACACTGGGGACTGAGGGTGACAGTCCCCATCTACAGCAAACAGCTGCTACCTTTTTGCCAATCAATTGCTGCTAAGTGGGAAGACAAGCCTAGTGTTATCAGATTTTCTGGGTTTTCCAGATAAACAGAAAAATTCAGAATTTTATGTAAATTTTCAAATTTTTAAATATCGGCACCTAAATCTTTTTTTAACTATAAAAGTAAAAAAAAAAAAAAAATGCTTGTATGACAAATGCAACAGTAGCCAGTTTTCAAACCCCGATTTAGATGAATTAAATTTGTTCATTTCTTTCAACCTTCATCCATTCAAAAACATTACTGAATGCTGTCTCAGATGCCAGGCACAGCATGAACAGAGGAGACACATTCCCTCCTCTTCCTAAGTCTACAATGGAATCAGACAAAGATAAGTTGCCGTTATTCTGTCATGAATCCTTCCCACACCAGTGTTTTTCCTTAATCCTCTCTTTTTTGAAGACAGCTCAATTTCTACCATTTGAAGGATACTGACTACATCTTGTATCTTATTATCATTGCCTTTGGCTAATTAAATTTTGAAGTGTCTCTCGACCCAGACAGCTCAGAGCTGTCATAATTATAAGTCATATGTCCTAATTATTGTGGATGCCACATATAACACCACCCTTTGATAATATGGCATTAACATTTTCCTTTGTAAGACTAAGATTCTGCACAGGCTATGCCTTTTAGGAATCCTTTGTAGTGAGCGGAATTGGCAAACGTAATGCAAAGAAGCTTTTAAAAAAAGAAGAGGCCCTGAGAAGCAGGAGTGACTGCCTGTACAGCTGGAAAGTGGCTCTGGTTAGGGGTACTTGCAATCTTGATCTGTCCCTCTGCAGAGTCAGTAATTCTGAAGAACAAACCTCAAAGGGTCAGGATGGACCACTAGACTGAAGCATCAGAGGGCAAAGAGACTTACTATCAAAGACACTGAATAGCAAAGGTTCAAGAAAAGAGATCATAGACTATACAGATATAATTTGTTTGGGGTGCCCCTAATATTAGCCCTCTACTGCATATACTAATTTAGAGTATTCTCATTTTAAAAAGCAGAAACTGATTACCTTATGTGCAAAGCCTGATTAGTTCTAAAATTCACTTCAGGTTAGATCTCTGTTCCAGGCTCAGCCTCCCCACAGACACTTTTCCTAGCCTGGTATGTTTTCCTGCCTGACTTTCCCACTCCCCAATTCCTCCTTACATTCTGCAATCCAAAGCATGTCTCCTATGGTTTGACATATGTGTAAACACAGCCCTTTTTTTTTTTTAAACCCCAAGAGGTGGGGGGTAAACCACATTTCACTCCCTAACTAGATTGCCCATTCCTTTAGGGCAAAAACAGTGTCTTTGTGTCACCAGCATCTAACACAGTGCTGGCACAGAAGGCATTTGATAAATGCTTATTATAATGAACAAATCTATTATTCAGTCACTCCTTAATTTAGTTATAAATCCTACCCTCTCACTCCTTTCCACCCCAAATCTCAAAGGAAAGATACTGTCAATATCTTGAGACCAGAGGCCTTTATAAGTTTGATTGGTAGAGGAAATGTGGATGGCAGTTTGCAATAATAATTTATTTAAACATTTGCACAAGTTGTACATTTCTCATGCATCTTGATGCTGGAGTGACTTAAGACTGAGCTTCTCCATACTTGGTTTTCCCAAACTCAACATCTGGCCAACCTAATTCTTTCTACTCTCTAGCTCAAGCCCCAGCCCACAATTAGGATTCTATCACAAAAGGAGCTGTTATATAATATTATTCAAAAATAATAGCTGCAGCCTCCATTTTAACTGCCAGTCCCATTCTCATTTGAATATCCTTCTTTCTCCTGGGTAATCTTCCCAAGATTTGTTTATTCATTTTTCTATACTACACTGATTATAAAACTTCCTTTCTGTTGGTATTTCTGAGGAGTAGACATGATCTGTTACATACGCAAAACTCTTTATGGGCCCCCCTTGACACAATGGCTATGAGTATATTTAAAGAGTGAACCTGTGCCATGAGAGGATTTGAGCTACTGAATACAAGAAGGAAGCCATTAGGGAAAAAGTCATTAAGAAGATATCAACCAGAACAGAAAAGGTCATGGGATTAGGAGGAGAGGTACATTTAATGTACAAGACATGCCAGTGATGAGCACCATGTGAACGTGGAAAGTTTTAACATGTTTAATGTGTTGTCTGGAAATGGGCATTCAAAAGGACGCTCCAGAAAAACTGGCTATCATTTTTTAATCAAGGGGAAACAAGGGCTTTCAAAAAGAAGAAACAAAAAGGAAAAAAAACCCTCACTCTCAGTGAAATGACATGCTAAATTCTCGTGAACAGGTATAGGCAAAGTTGAAAGACATGGACGGGATTAACCTGTCTCCAGGGCGAGCTTGACAACATGCTATCCTGAACTGGCAGAAGAGACAAGTTTTTTGTTTACATTTAAGGAGATGTACTTCCTGAAGAAAAGACATTAAAAATACTCATTAGCAACTAATATTCTAGAGCTCAAAAGAAAAACAAAAAATGGCAAGAGATAAGAAATATAGTATGACAAACAAAACATTTACTAGGTGTCCTCTATGTGCTAAATGCTGCTCAGGACAAAGAAGCATGTAGCCTAGTCCCTACTCCACAAGGGACTGACCCTCAATGAATATGTACATAAGAAGAGGCACTAAGAATACAAGAATATAAGGCAGCACACTACTCTCATGGAGGTTATGCCACAGGTTAAGTTAGCAAATCAGTAAGCTCTGTCACCCTATGTCAACACTTCCGTTCTTAACCTAATGGTTTCTTTATGTAACCGGTGGCTGCTGTAATTCTTCTTCAGAGATCATTAAAATATTAAAACATTTTTTAAAAAGTCAGAAATTATGATTATTCTTTTGTGTTTAAAACTACCTGCCATATTTTTAATGTCTAAGATGTGCTAAAAGTCCATAACAAAAACAGTTAAATTAATATAACTTTAAGTTCA
The DNA here is from genome assembly GCF_027409185.1 of Cynocephalus volans. Classification (NCBI taxonomy): domain Eukaryota; kingdom Metazoa; phylum Chordata; class Mammalia; order Dermoptera; family Cynocephalidae; genus Cynocephalus; species Cynocephalus volans. Next base: position 96,869,693 of record NC_084460.1, on the reverse strand, counting down.
ACATAGGCACCAATTTTCTGATTACTGAAGGATATTCACCACAATTTACATAGACACACATTAAAAACTAAGGTCGAAACCTGATTTTTCTAATTCAAGCATAGTACACAATTAGGCATATTAAAAGAAGCAAACTTATCTACATATATTGGGCCATAAATTCAGAGGTAGAACAACCTGAGAAAAGCAGAGATACTTTATTCAGAAAACAATAGTTCAAAATAAACCTATTCAATTTCACTCCTAGTTATATATGCAATAAAAATATATGTCCACATAAGAATTTATGCATGAATGTTCATAGCTGCATTATTCATATAGCCAAAAAGTGGAAACAACCCAAATGTCTAGTAGTTGATGAATGGATTATTAAATGTGCTATATCCATGCAATAGAATATTATTTGGTAATTAAAAAGAAATGAAATATTGATATATGCTGCAACATGGATAAATTTTGAAAACATTATGCTAAGTGAAGGATGCCAGACACAAAAAAACAAATACTGCATGATTTCATTTAAATAAAATGTCTAGAATTGGCAATATCTACAAAGACAGAAAATAGATTAGTGGTTGCCTAGGAATGTGGGGGGAATAGGGAGCAACTGCTGCAGGGTTTCTTTTTCAGGTGATAAAAATGTCCTAAAGTTAATTGTAGTCAAGGTCATACAATTCTGTGAATATACTAAATTCCTTTGATTGTATGGCATGTGAGTTATATCTCAATAAAGCTGTTAAATAAATAAAGCTATTAAGTAAGTTGCTTCTGCCCACGCTGTGGTAGCGTTCATTTTGTAGCTGATAATATATTTTTTTAAAAGCTTCGCTCATAATGAGGATGACTTCTGTTTTTAAGAATTACCCTTTTCACACCTCTTTTCCTGCTACCTACAAAAAATGACAAACCAAGGCTTCAAACTTAACGTGACTTCAAATAATGAAAATTAACAGTGTCTTTTATTTAGAGAGCCAGACCACAGCAGAGAATCTTGCCAAGAACTAGTCCTAATTAAATCCAGAAACCATCAGGACAGAAATCAGGGAGGAGGGCTGTGGGAACTGGAGAGTTTTCTCATAACTGTGGTGGTTCTTTTGCATATATAGAAGTATTTAGAATGTCCTTTGCACAGCTGCAAAGTATTAAGAACACTGTAAACACATACAAGGTAAGCTTTACCATACACACCCCTAACAGATATTTAGAGGCAGAACCCCCATGGCCAGTGGGTGACTCTTCACAACAGTATTATTTGAGAGGTGGTTAATGTGCCATCTACCTTAAAATGTCACCCCCAAGGGTATGTCATACAATGTCCATCCTTGAAGTCCATCCTGTGCCTCCAGAAGATTCTTGTTAAGAGGGAGAGCACAGTAAAGGCCTAAGAAGACATTCATATAGAACACTTTGTCTGGTACATCTTCTGTGCCCTGATCCTTTAGAACTACCTGAGCACCATACCCTGCAGGCTCTTAAAGGCAAACAACAAATACCACCAGATGTCTTGAGCAAGCACTCAGACTCACACAGTCCCAAGCTCTTGGATCCTGTCTTGGAGACTCACCTTTGTTCCTTGTTCATTTGAGTGACCCTCTGCCATGGACTGAATGCACCCCCAAACTCACTGAAGCTTGAATTGTATCCCCCAAGTTTTATGTATTAGAAGCTTGGCACTCACTGTAACTGTTGAGGGTGGGAAATCCTATTATGGTAATTGAAAGGTAGGCCTTGAAGAGGTGATTAGATTGTAGGACCATGCCATAGTGAATGGATTAAAAATGGTGGTCAGGGGCGTGGTACTGAGGGCTTTAAAAGTAGAGCATATGAGAGGTTCGTTTCTCTCTGCTCCACCATTTTCACAATGTGATACTCTGCAGTCACTGTCACCACCACCAAGGCTCTCACCAGATGTGTTCCCTGGACTTTGGACTTCCCAGCCTCAGAATTCTTAAGCAATAAATTTTGCATTCTTTATAAAGTACCAAGTTCCATGAATTTTGTTATGAACAACAGAAATGGACTAATACACCCTCTATCCCTCCCCTTTCCCTACTTCCTCTCTGGTATGTATCTCCAGTTTTAGTTTTGCTTGCTCCTTCAGACTGTCTTCCCCTTGTGCCTTAGCCTAGGTTCCACAAACAGGCCCCATGGCTCTGCCACACTCGCCTAGGACGATGCTAAATGTTAAGACCCAAAGGAAATAACAGGGGCTTGAAGGAATGAGGGAGACACAGGATGGGTATGCTGGGGGAAGAAAGAGAAAGAAAAATGTCAGGCACATAGGCCACTACCTAGGCTGAGCCACAGTAATGTAGAGGCATGATAAATCTTGGGTTGGTCCTGCTGAGGAAGATATTTCAAACACACTTTGCCCACTTAACAATTTTGCTCCATTAAGGGAAATTAGGGTTAATGCCAATCAATAGCTTGGCCCACATAACCTATAAATGTAAATGCTTCTAGCACAATCAAACATATTTACTAATTAAAAAGACTGAAACACTTCCTTCCTATGAAATTTCTTAGAATACACGTATCCCCGTTTTGAGAAAGTTGAGATAAGATATATGAAGCAGGGACGTGCCGCATGGCATTCTGAGCACGTCCACATTCTCAGTCTCTGTCACTTCCATGAGCGAAGGAATATACTTCCAAAGGGAAAACTGGCAAATTCTAACTAAGGGCTCTCTATACTGCTAATAAACTACAAAAATTCCAGGAAAATTCAATATTAGAAATGAGGGAGAAGTCATTAAAACACAAAAATGGTGCACAACCTGGACAGGTGACCTCAGGTCTCCTGGCTACATATGCAAATGACAATCCAGTGACTACATTTGGGAGACCTAAATTGTTTTCCAAGTTCAGTCACATTTGAATATTTTTCTTTATTCTTTTAATTGGTACAAAGAAGGGTGACCAAACACCACATCTCAAAACCATTCAGGGCACTTTGAAACATTCCCATGAATGGCTGGAACACAACGGGCACAAGAGCAGTCAGAGAATGATGAGGAAAGACCAGCACTGACCGCAGAAGACTGGCAGGGGCCAGGTCCTGCAAATGGATTTTATTCCAAGTGAGACAGGATGACATAACACAGGTTATATTTTGAAAAGATCACTAAGGCTGCCGTGTGGAGAACGCTTTCTGGTGGGGCAAAAGCAATAGCAGAGAGACCAATGAGAAGGTCTGTCCTGCCCTGGTGAGATGATGGCTTGGGGTTCAGGAGAGGTAGTGGAAATGCAGTGGATATGGCAATGTAGGAATTCAGCAAACATCCCTGAGATAAAGCCAATGGGACGTGCTGACAGACTGGAAGAGGAAGCCAAGAAAATGGAAGTGAAGACTCTGGAGATACACACAAATGGGAGGTGAGGAAGGAGAGGCAGTAAGTACAGGCTCTACTTAGAGAACAAAGTGGAAGAGAGGTAGGAGTTGGCGACTGCAGAGGGGTGTGGAAGCAAGTGAGAGGATTTTGTTTTGTTGGGTGGGGAGAGATACAGTTGTTTATGTCTTTAAGATAGAAGATACTACAGTAAGTTAGTGGAAATGATCCAGCAGAGAAAGAGGCTGAGGAATCTGGAAGGGAGATACCTGCATCAGTGGTGAGAAGGGATGATATTAATCAACTGACACATTTACTGAGCACCTGTTAGATGTTTTTTTGTTCTTAAAAGGTTCACAGTCTAATGCAAGAAAAAGTAATATAAATTATTAAGCAGAACATCCAACAGAGGTATATACAAAATATTAATGTACTCTGACAGATAAAGAGTGGTGATATACTATGACAGATAGGGGTGAAGGGCGTGTACTGACATCAGAAAGATGACTGATTAACTTATTTGGATTATTAATATACTCTGGGTAAATATTTTTCAAGCAATTGTTCCCAATGCTACTTTGCATTAAACAAACACTTTCATGCTTCTAAAGAAATGCACAAAGACATAGACAAGATATTTATTTAGTCATAAGACTGAGCAAACCTGGTTTCTATAGTCAATAAAAAAACTTTTAATTGATGTTATCAGAGATAATAATAGTTCAGTCCCTAAAGTTTTACTGTCTAAATTTTTTTCCCCAAGTACTACTTGACTGAGTTCAGAAATAACATTTCTATTCTGTAATGTTCAGAACTACTGACAAAGGAGTTTTAATGAAAATAAGTACTGTCATTTTATGAGCTGCTCCATTGGAAGAAGTCTTCCAGGAGCCCAGGTGGGTTCACACCGACCTGTGCCTCTTGAAATCAAAACTGAACCCTCTGAGCATGCTGCTCTGGCCACCCAAGCAAACGAGTCAAGCACAACATAAGACATGAATAAACAGACATTTTATTCCAAAGACTTGCACATATTCTCAAAATGACTCATTTCAAACATCATATATTCTTCTTGATGCTTCAAGAATACTAACTGGACGAGAGGTAAGATTTGCTATTCTCAAAAACCACAATTTCTGATATTTTTAAAAAAACACACAGTAATGCTACAACAAAAACACTTACCTCTAGAAATACTAAAGTTCAAAATCACAAATCTTTACATGCCATAACAAACAACTACTGGTTACTGTTTCCCGCTTAGGCCATTTGACTTAGATTCCTTCTTACTACACCAACCTGCTGAGCTGCATCTCCATTCACCAAGTGAGGCAACATGGGTATCTCTCCGTTCAGCAATGGTGGCAGTTCCAGAGGGATTTGGTCGGTCATCATCATTGTGACGTACATTCATGGAGAATTTCCCTCAACTGGCTTCCTGCAAGAGAACCACCATTTTTTAAAAAGGACTCAAGACCACAAAAATCAACTGTAACATAAGCTACAATCGAAGTGCTCCATCATGAGGTCTGCTGAAACCCACATTATTCTATTCACAGAGCATTATATTATTGTGTCAGCCCTGAAGAGGGGTGCAGCAAAGTCAAACAAGTAGCCTGAACGAGGAGACCAAAGACTGGAGTCTCCAACAGGCCATGGGACATCACCTCTCATGCCTCAGCTTTGCCACGTAGTTGTAAGTTTTAAAAAAAACATAAGAATGATAGTAACAACCCTACCCCAGGGATCTTTATGATGAGGTAAGATAATATTTGGAGAAGGTAAAAGTAACAAACTAAAACTGGTGATACTATTATCTTTAGGGTAATTACCAAGACATAAGTCCAAAGAGAATGATGTATAACTGTTAACCATAAAACAGTTTTCCCCTTCCATTAGGATCAAAATAATATTCATAAACAGTTAATCCAAGAAAGTAAATAAAAGTTAACTACCTATACTGCAATTGTTTCAATTTCTGACTTTGCCATTAATTCGGTAATTACTCATGTTCTAATTATCTATCCCCCATCATTTCTTTGACTTGGATTTAAATTGTTGCATACTGACATCTCTATCACTTGTGCACATCCTGAGTTTTCCTGTACCTCAGACATACCCATTAGTACCTTGTGCAGTCTGGCTGAGAGGCAGATTCCATTGTTTCCACAGAATAAATGAAATCCACACATATTTGAAATAACACAAAGTCTACTTTCATTCCATAATGGTACTTGCCACTAACATTTAGCTTTTCAATACAACAGTATGAAAATAACAGTAAATTCCTACTTATAATTCTAACTTGTTCCTTTGGAAGTATTTACATATTCTTCAGTTATGCCAAAAATTTGTGGCACAAGAAGTTTAGCAGCATGGACAAGGGAGGATAAACAAATATAAAAATGCACACACAATTTTACATGATTTCAGAAACAAATGGCAATATAGTTCACAGTTAAATTTTTTATCATTCATAATAAAGTCCACCCAAATTTCAAATTCAAGGAAATTTGGTCAAAAAATCCTTTAATACTCAATATACAAATCAGACTAAACAGTGGGGCAAATCCTTTAATGATTGCCTCAAATTTGTCTCAGAGAGGTATGACAGAAATAAAATTTCTCATTCTTAAACACCTCTATTCTGAACATTAAACACCCCACCCAAAAGAAACCTCTTCTCTGAAAGTATCAAATGATGCATAAAAGCCACCCAAGAGATTATAAACTTTTTTTATTTTAAATAGGTAAAATTTTACACTATTCATTATAACCCCCATTTGGGGAAACTAATTATTTTAAACACCAAACAATGAAGTCTTGTCCCGACTAGGGAAGCACATTTTATAATAACAGGTCTTATAACTCAGTGTTAATAGTACCATCGTGCTGTTTTATGAGGCAATTACTCAGTTCCTAAGCAAATAAAAGTCCAAAGTCCAAAGCCCAATAGTTTATCCTGATGCAGAAAACAGATTCTTCTCCAATAAAGCTAAGATAATCCCCCTGACACTATCATAACTGTTTGACTTTTGAATAGGTCAAAAGATGGAAAATGGCCATTTCAATTTTGCTTATTTTTGTTTTGTTTTTTGTTTTTCTCAATTTTATTTCTAATATACTTTATCCTACATAATGCATGAGGAAAGTGGCTACTTCTCAAACTGATGATACTACACAGGCCTATTTCTTAAGTGTAATGTTTTATTTAATGTTTCTTCAAAATTGCAGGCTGGATAAACAGGGCAGTAATTTACATCAGGGGGTCTACATATAAGCATCTGGGATGAAGAAGCACTCTATGCTCACACTTCTACCATTTCCTCACTCCTCCCAAAGGAGTTCCAGGATACTTGCTAGAGGGTGTAGTGCAGATTATGGTTCTCTGCCTTCTCCTTTCCCCTCTGCTAATATTGATGGATGCCAAACCATCTCCTGCATGGCACAGTTCTGGCCATCTCATAGACAAGCATAAGGATGGAACCTGTTCTCTCTTGTCAGGCAACAAGGTGGAAGGAATAAACTTACTTTAGGGCCTGCCACTAGGTTCTTTCAGCCTCTACAGGTCTTTCCATTAGTCCAGAGTACAGTAATACAGACAAAACCACACGTGTACTCAACTTTCAACAGGTGTGACTCGACAACTTTTAGGAGACCACAGTAACATACCTATTTGGCTAGAGCTGACAAAATTTTTAATTCCATTAACAAATTAAAAGATGGAGTCATGAATGTGGAAGGCTTACCATCCATACAGTTAACTTTGAGACCACAGCTTGCTTTACTTGTAATGACTGTGGATAGAAAACACACATTTTCTTACTTTAAAGAGCGGACTAGCCATAACTTTACTTTTCCTTAGGGATTCTGGATCATTGTTTCCTATGATACCGTGTTCAGTCATAAGGTGATATATTAGGGAGCTAACTGAAGCATTTAGACCTTATGCATCCCAAGATATTCACTCCTACTTGGAGTTCTTCTGCTTAGTTTTAATTAGTTTTTTATTTCTCTTTCTTCCTCATTAGGCAATACTGCTAACCACAGCCCTCAAATCTCCGGGGCATAGCCTAAGTTTGCTATCTTAAAATTTCCTTTTGGCTGGGAAGCCAGAAAGACAGAGAGGAATGGTCTCTGAGAGAGGTCTCAGAAGCTCTCCATGTGCCTTGTGCTGTCTTCGTTGACCATTGGCTGAGTATCCATGGAGAGGGTATCTGAATGCGCCAGCTGTATATCTCTGGGTTACTGAGCTATAACTCACTTTCCTCTCAATCAGAAAGTCTCAGGAGGAACCATCCTGACGAAACACTTTGCTTTCTTGGTCTGGATTCCTTCTCCCCTGGACAGACATACATCTGAGCCAGCCAAATCTATCACAGGACTCAGGCATTTTAGACAAGGGTGTACCACATCCACACTCTCCCCCCACACACCACAGAGATTTTGTAATGAATCCACTCTTGAAATCATTACCCTTTACAAATGAAGAATGTGATGCAAAACTAATCAGAACAAATGGAAAATAGATTACCTCTGCTACAATGCATTTTCCTAATCCTCTGAACTACCCCCCACCCCACCCCCGCCACACACACAGAGCTCCAAGGTTTCTCTCCTATTCTTCATTTTGTTCTTACCCATACTTCCATTTCAAAGAATCTGGTAACAACCACAGGCCCTCACAACCTCTCCCCCTAACCACACATCCTAACACTAAAACCACAAATGCTTCATGCCCAGCCAGTTCTATTCTTTTGATCAACAGGGAAAGGATGCTGTGTGAGCACTTGCGGTTAACTCCCCTCTCTACCTGTTAGCAAGGCCCAGCGTTACCATCAACTCCTCAGCTACATAGCAGGTTTGAGGTTGGGCACTCTGGGAACAAAATGAACAGTTCTTACTGTTAGTAAAACATTTAATTCCAAATATGTCCGCAAGCTTTTAAAGAAAACCTTATTTTATTTTATTTTTTTTAGAAAAGATGACCGGTAAGGGGATCAACCCTTGACTTGGTGTTGTCAGCACCACACTCAGCCAGTGAGCCAACTGGCCATCCCTATATAGGATCCGAACCCGCAGCCTTGGTGTTATCAGCACCGAACTCTCCCAAGTGAGACACAGGCCAGCCCCTAAGAAAACCTTATTTTAAAAGAATATTATAAAGAGTCTTCAGTTTTTACATTTCTCCAGGCAACTGGCTTATTACTTTTCCTCTTATTTTGCTTCCCCTACTCTAAGTCTGAAGCGGTTTTCCACAGTATTTTGGCCCCAGCCTATACTAAGACACACACTGGCCAAATTCATGAAAAACCTGATTCCTAGGAGAGAACCACAGGAAAGGCCGGAGAAAGCAATTATATACTCTGAAGGAAAAAAAAACCCAAAGCCCTAATCACTACTAGGAGCGTTTTTAAGTCTGTGAATCCAGCCTCCAAATTAGTAACAAAATGTACTGGTCCTCACCCCATGGGCCAATGACCCAAATTTCCTTACATTAATTCAAGATGTGAGTTAGCAGTACAGTACACAAATTAGTTTCAGATGACAAGAGAAAAAGAAACGTAACAACATCAAAAGGAACAAAGTATACACATCAGAACTGAATGGGTTGGGCCAGGCTTGATGGAAGGAGAGGATTCCCTGAGTTCAGTCACAAGTTAGGCTGAGAGACCGGCTCCCACGCTGAGCACCAGCACCCTGATGAGGCTTTCCACTAACTTCCACTATCCTGTGGAAATGTTTAAAAAATGGATGCGTAAGGGAGAAATAAGGAAATGACACATAATCAGTTTCAACTTTTCATTTCCATGCTCCAATTCAAAATGCACTTTCTAAACCTGTCAAGGGCTGGCAGATTAGCACAGTTGGTTAGAGCTCAGCCTTGTAAACCCAAGGTCACAGATTCAAATCCCTTACCGGCCAGCTGAAAAATAGTAAGAAAAAAAAAGAGAGAGAGGGATCCATCAAATACGGAGAACTATAAAGAAACTTGTAAATAATCTCATAGTAGGAATTCTCTTCAGAATTCATATCACTATAGTTAACTAGGTAACTGTGATTCCATGCATTCCATAAATCTAGTATTTTTTCCAATAAAATACAGATTGGCCAATCACCTTCACACAATGTAAGCAGCATGTAAATATTTTTCTTGCTACATGCTTATTCTGTACCCTGAGAAAAATACTATCATGAACACAGAGGTAAAGTCATAGCTTGATTCATACTTCATGAAAATCTCCCTCTACTAAACACACCAATTGACTTCTAATAGTGAGAATCTACTGTGGGTCAGGTTTCAGAAAATTGTCAAAAACATACCAGAGAAATGTTCTAGACATTTGTATAATAGTAATAAGAAAAACGAACTTTTTTCCTGATTCAGAGAGGTGGAAAAAAACACATTGGTATTTAAAATGACAACCTGATAAACTTACTGAGTTACACAAAACAGGGAATTTGTTTTCCTGTATGTTTGGGGCACAGGGGTATGGAACGTTACTGAAAAATTACCGTATCCCGTATTCTCTTTTAAAACAATATAACCATAAGACAGCTAATGTTTTAGGATTACAAAACTAGTTTCTAAATGGCTTCCAATATAAAATTTAAACCTACTAAAACTTAATTTATTATGACAAACATTTGTGCGGCTGATTTACCCTTGTTTATGCCATGACTATAGTAAAAAAGAAAAATCTAGAAAAGTAAATTTGACACATAATCATATAGCACAGAAAAATTTTTAAAAAAGAAAAACTGCATTCACAAACCTCCCCCCACACAGGTGGCCTTTATGTATAAATGTCATCAGAAGGACTGACAACTTCCTAAATGCATACTTCTAAGTTTTATTAGCAAGATTTAGAAAGAGAGAAAAAGAGAGGGAGAGAGAGGAAGAAAAGAGGGAGAGAGAGAACAAGCAAGGCACTCAGTTGTACACATTCCTATGACTAATGGGATGTCAAAATGTCATCTGCTATTTTATTTTCCTCATCAGAAAAACCTCTTTCCTTCCCAAACCATGCTGGCTTTGAAAGGTAAACCCCTTGATTGATGTTTCAAGACCTAGAAACTCTGAAAACAGTTGTCATTCCTAGCTTCCTAGCAAAACTAGAAACAGCTTTCTGATAATAACTATGGAAACACCAAAAGCATCAATAGAAGGAAAAAAATAATTAAAACAAAATAGAAACACAATGCAATCTTCTTTACCTCTGAAATTCTGAGAATACCTGGTCATCCATCAACACACACCTGTTTTTACCACAACCCTGCTACTGTGAGAATATGGCTTTTCTTTCCCTTCCCAGTAACACTACACCAGTGCTGTGGCCCTGGCTCTGCCCATGTGGAATTAGCATGTGGCCATTATGAACCTGATGTGGGGAACTGCCACTGGACACGAGAACCCTGGGGGGTAGTTTTAGTGCTTTTTCTTACGCGAATCTCTCCTGTACTCTCCAGGCAACCATGAGGAAAGGTACCTGGTACAGGCAAACATTCCCCTTTGCTTTTTTGAAAATCTAATTAGCGCAAAAATAAAAAAGATATGGAAAGGAATTAAGGACAGTTATTAGAAGTTATGGCAAAAAAAGCACATAGTGGAGAGACCCCAGCACTGAGTATTAAAAAATATGAGTTCTAACTGGAGGCTTGCCAATAATTAGGTCTGAACATCAGCAATTAATTTCTTCTTTTACAAAATGACAAGATTATAGATTAGCCCTTAAAGTTCCTTTCTGCTCTTAATATCAATTGCCTACCATGCTTACTTAACATAGATTAAACTAAAGCTAAAAAAATATCTAAAAACCTATTAGTTTCCCTTACTTGTTTGAATATGGCTTGAGCCTGCTGCATAAGAGGGAAGAAGAATCTAAGTAAAATGTTGCAAAAAGAATGTATTAAGCATATAGTGCTGGTAATCACTATGTTTTCATGCCAACGAAATCTAATTTTACAGCTGAGTTCTATACAGCTGTGCAAGAAAGACTCTTGCCATGGCTTGCCACTTGAATGAAAGGAGGAGTGGTGATAATTGTTCATGCAGAAAAACCTCTTGAGACATGAGCAGTACCTGGAGGTATGTGCCCAGCTGGTTGGTTGAGGCACAAATAGTCTGGAATTTGCCTTCTTGTCTGATATGTGTTCATTAGTGAAGTAAGATCACAGTAGTCTGAAAAAGTTCTTAACCTTAAAAACATTCTAGCTTTTTGCATCCAATTATAAGCATAGGAGGTTTTAGTTGGGAACATTTAAATCCACAGAGAAATCCTGTGAAATGGAATTTTTTGGATTAAAAACAATAACAATCCAGATTAGAATAAATAATGAAAAATGGTTTAAGCAACAAGTCAAAAAAGAACTGTTCACTGTGCCCTCGAGAGTGAGGAGGGGATGCCACGTCTTCTGACAGACAGGCCCTGCTTCTTTTAATTTGGTTTTGCACAATTTAAAATTTGGCAAAGCATACTCATGTCATGTCTAAACTCAAAGAAGGCACTATTTTCTGGAGGGAAAAAATCTACATATAAGAATTATAGGTAAAAACTCCAGTAATTTGAGGCTGCTTCCGTACTCCTCATTAATATACAAGAGGTTGCTTCCACGGCACCCCAACATACACCAAATTTTTATAGAAACGTCAAAGCCAAAGGGAAAAAAATTACCTCACTATATATACACACAATCTCTTGACCTCAGATCCACATCCTCACATAAAAAACAGCTGAGTTTTGCAAATATTAACTAAAAGGGGAAGGGGGCTTATCTACAAATAAAGTTTACCAACCAAAGGTTCATTTACTTTGTTCGTTGTTTCTAAATGGTGTTTAAATAAGTTTGCAGACATAATTAGACATTTCTATTAGAACACCTAGATTCCAGGTACACTCATATCGTAATAAATCTCACAACCCTCACTGACATCCCAGGGATAACAGTCTAGCATCTACAAGGAAACATTCCAAAGCTATGAGCCCTATCCTTACACATACCCAAGATACCTGCCGCATACTTTTTCCAAGGAGGGGAATAACCGAAAATATGTATTTTCAGTGAAATTTGGAATTGTATGTATATTTCTTTATATCTTTTTCTATAGGACAGTGAGGGAAAAGTCTAGAGAACTGTAGTCCAAGAATGGAAAAGGTCACTTCTAAAGCCCGCTCCAGTCTAATTCCAAGCTGCACAAGGAGACAGAAAGAGATGGGAAGTCAGAAGACATGCTCTACGTCCCAGCACCAGAAGCTCACTCTTTACACAGCCCTCAGGCACTACCACCTGCCAGGTACCTCCACAGCACTTTGACAGGTCCCACTGTTTTTCAGGACTGTGGCTTGAGGTGTTCCTACATAAGCTTTCTGTGTCTCCATTTCTTTATCAGTAATATGGGTTGATATGGGAGCTTAAACATATGACTTCTAGATTTTCCCTTTAATAAAATCCAAAATGTATTTTATTTTTAGAGATCTATTATGAATTAAATGTACATTTGTACATCAACCTGGGTACATAACAGCCATGCATAATACTTTTTAACAGGGAAAAAATGTTGCAAGAACCAAACAACTCATTGTTTTCTGGAAAGGCCTAGAGAAGAGCTCTGAAACAGCTACTTCAGTCTGCTGGGGCAAAGGCACTGTCTGAGGCACCTGCGGACTAATTTTTGTCTAGCCTTCACTTTCACATGAAGCAGCTGGCACTCCCCTTTTATAGATGTAGCAACTAAGGCTAAAGAAGTAATTTGCCCAAGAAGACTCAAAAAGCCATGGTAAGAAGTCAGTGCTCTCTTAACAAGCTGATTATAACATCTAACAATCTGACAAGGAAACACAGTGGAAGAGCTAATGAAAAATTCATAGGTTAGTGAGTTTTAAAGACTGGACAAAACAAGCACATTATACAATTTTGTGAAAATGTATCAAAAGATAACTTTTAAAGATACCCAACAAGGGGTATCTCCCTCCTATACAGTCCTAAATTCCCCTCCACAAAGGCAACAACTCTGAATTATTGGTGTACCGTTACCATGATACAGATTTAATGATTTTTAAAGCACTTTTTAAAGTAGCTTAAGGAAAGTTAAGCATATCCACTATATTAACATTTACCTTAAGTGGTTAAAAATTAGAGGGGGGGGGGGGAACAACAGAAACTAAATTATAAACTATGAAAAATTATGTCTTCCATGGTGATTTTAATGAGACGTACCATGACTAAACACAGAAGCAAAATTACTTCACAAAGGAGGGCAGCTTACGTCACTGATGAGGAGACTGCTAAAACAATATCTTTGGTACAAAGCATTTCAAAATTCTATTATTTTTAATTAACTATTGTAAGATAAGTAGAAAGCAGGTTGGAAGACTCTCCCTTTAATTAAAAAATACTACTACTAATAATAACAATATCCCAAAAGAAGGACTTAGCTGAAAGGCACCCTGTAAAATAACAAACAAAAGGACTTAAAGATAATCAATCAGTGCTTTAACAAGCATTTATTGTACACCCACTTTGTGCCAAGTGTTGTACTAGAATTCTAGGACACTAGAAATATAAGCACTAAGTTAAACAGCATTAACATTTAGATGTTACGAATTTCAGTGTGTGAAAGTGCCTTGAGTTGAATATTCCCCAAAACTTAACCCCCACTGTAACTGTTGAGGGTGTTGAAAGGTGGGGCCTCCAAAAGGTGATTATGTTGATGGTTTAATGTGGTTCTGAGGGCTTTAAAAGGAGAGGGAATGAGGAACTCTCTTTCTCTGCCATTGCTGTAAAGCCACCACCAAAGAAGGCCCTCACCCATAAGTGTTTCCTGGACTTCCCAGCCTCCAAAACTGTAAGCAATAAATTTTGTTTTCTTACAGTTCCAAGTATTTTGTTATAGGCAGCAGAAATGGACTAACACAGAAAGCATGGTGCTTGCCTATATTCTAAACACTGCCTGTGAACAATGACGACATTAATTTATACTAATATAATTTGTTAAGAAAAAGTAAGCGGGCTGCATCCATTTATTTAATGAATACTTAATGAACAGTTTCTACTCTGTTCATTAACAGTGAACTGTTATACTCGATTAACTAAAAACAAATCCACACTGAACACTTCGAACCAAACACCACAAAAGTCAACAGACCTCCTTGCTCTATGAAACCTTTCATCTGAGATAAGCCCCAATGTCTAAATTTGGTTTCCCAGCTGTGGCCTCTTTTCTAGTCTGTGAGATCTGACAAGTGTTATGGAAGGTGAATTTGTCTCCAAACCCCCCCCCCACCTTAATCTCCATTTCTGATCAGCTAGGAGGATACCATTTCTTTAATCAGCTCATATAGAATTCAGTCATATTTCTTTTACATAATCAGTTTTATTTAATCGAATAGATGTTAGAAAACAGTCAAAAGAAAAACAATCTGTTCCTTTAAACATTACTGTTTCATCCAATTTATACTTAAATGTATATTTAAGATTTTGCACATAAGTAATTTCAGATATTGGTTCAAACTTTTTTTTTTCAAAAATGTATCTGATTCTACCATCTAACCCCAGTTAGGATGGCTAAAATCCAAAAGACTATGAACGATAAATGCTGGCGAGGCTGCGGAGAAAAAGGAACTCTCATACATTGTTGGTGGGACTGCAAAATGGTGCAGCCTCTATGGAAAATGGTATGGAGGTTCCTCAAACAATTGCAGATAGATCTACCATACGACCCAGCTATCCCACTGTTGGGAATATACCCAGAGGAATGGAAATCATCAAGTCGAAGGTATACCTGTTCCCCAATGTTCATCGCAGCACTCTTTACAATAGCCAAGAGTTGGAACCAGCCCAAATGCCCATCATCAGATGAGTGGATACGGAAAATGTGGTACATCTACACAATGGAATACTACTCAGCTATAAAAACGAATGGAATACTGCCATTTGCAACAACATGGATGGACCTTGAGAGAATTATATTAAGTGAAACAAGTCAGGCACAGAAAGAGAAATACCACATGTTCTCACTTATTGGTGGGAGCTAAAAATTAATATATAAATTCACACACACATACACAAAAAAAAAAAACAGTGGGGGGAGAAGATATTACAACCACAATTACTTGAAGTTGACACGACAAGCAAACAGAGGGGACATCGGTGGGGGGAGGGAGGGAGGGAGGTTTTGGTGATGGGCAACAATAATCAGCCACAATGTATATAGACAAAATAAAATTAAAAAAAAAAAAAATCTTTCACCATTAAAAAAGCCCAGTGCCACATTGCCTAAATGCATGCCCATTAATGTGACTTTAACATTCATGGTCCATTAACATAACTTATTAACTTTGTGTACATGTACATAGATTTATAATAGCTGTTTTATATATTTGCCTTTAGTATAAAAGAAAATAATTGCAAATGATAATAAATAATATTGGCTTTTATATTTTAAAAACAAAAACAAAAACAAAAAAAACAAAAATGTATCTGATTCTACGCCATAAGAAAAAGTACTTAATGAGAAAAGTATATAATACACTGAAAATCAGTTTATAACCACACTTTTCAATTTTTCTAAAAACAAGCTATTTTTTAAGAATCATTACATTTGATCACATTCTCATAAGCAGTTTTGTTATTTCACTTAATGTGACTAAACACAAAGCAAATACCAGGTATTACTGAGAGCTTAGAAGGGACTGAAACAGAGATTCACATGAAATGACAACACTTACAAAGAAACAAATTAGCAGGTACAAAGACATAAGGGAACATCTATTTACTATTCAGATTTGTCCATTACAATAAAATTTTAACATGAAATATATATGTAGTCACGTAATTCAGACCAATATTTTGAAAAAACAAAATGCAGAATTCTCTAGAAAAAATATTTCTTTCAAGGAAAAAAAACCCTGATATATACCAAAGAGCATTAAAGAGATTTGTTTTAATTAATAAATGAGAACAATAATTGGTGCTTCATGGTTTACTTCCAATAGGTGAATTTACGTGCTTGAAAGCACGGGGCTTGCCTATATTCTAAACACTGCCAGTGAACAATGATGACATTAACCATACTAATATAATTTGTTTAAAAAAAAGTAAGGGGGCTACATCCATTTATTTAATGAATACTTATTTAGACTTTACTCTGGGCAAAACACTCTCTTGTGCTCAAACTACGCAAATTCTAAACTTAATGAGTCCATTAACAGTTTTTAAATCTTTCCAGAAAAATCCTTTTAAATTTCAGCTTTGATATAAAGGAAATATTCTCTAATTTTAATATTTCTCCTTATGTGATGAGGACAAAAGACACAAAAACTATTTTTCAGTTAACGTTACTGGTGAACTCAGAGAAGTACGAGAATGAAAAAGCAAATAATATTTTAGGATTATTAATAGTTATGATGTCATGAACCCTGCATAAGGTCTCAGGAATGCCCAAGGGTTCCCCCAGACCACACTTGGAGAAATGGTGCTCCACAAAGCAGCTTATATGTAAAAATGTAAGAAAATTTTAAATTCACTTTCTGGTAGACAAATATTGCTATCTCTCTTTTATATTTTGTACATCTACAATTCACCTGACAGGGTCTGAACAAAGAACAAATTAACCAAAATGAAAAGGTGCAAATTCTATCATAGATCTCTTTCTCCAGGACCTTATGCTATACTCTCTAAAGCACTTTTGTGAAACAAATTCATTTGGTAAATCTTGAAAGAAGTAAGAGAAGAAGGCTGGAGGGATTAAAAAAAACCAAAAAATCCCTGGACATTGTGGGCCTGGTTCTTCCTGCTGGGACAGTCAGCAAATCAGAATACAGGGGAGGTTTGGGACTTAACACCAATAAATCCTGGCCCATTACATGGGGATTCCCATTCAACTCTCCCAATTCAAAGCAAATGATCAACACTAAGGAAGTAAAGACAATAGTGTGTTGCCATTCCCAAGTAAGAATCTTATCTGCTCTGATCTCTGAGACCTTCGTTTTCTGCTCATTGAGCCTATTTTAAATCCTGCAATGATCTGATCTAGTATTTTCTAAGGTCACTCATTTACTTAGGTCCTTTATCAAAGAACCCAAAAGTTTTCTGAGGCATAAAGAGAACTCTTAAAATGAGAACCTCAAGCTTCAAATATAGACAGAGCAATTAGTAAGACACTGAAATTCATTTCCTAGAGCAACAAATTAGCAAAATCAAAATATGCCACAGCTAATTGATTTACATTCAGCAAACACTGTTAGATGAGAGACTTCCCTTTCATTTGTAAAAATAGATTTATCAGGCATATTAATTTTCCACTGACCACTATAAATAAATGGAACTCCAAAATATCTCTTTGCAAGGGCATTCTAGCTGGTCACTGTTAGCCTGACCCTGAGTGGAATGTGTATTTACATTGCCGAGAGGCGGCATTGTGTGCTGGTGGGAAACCACTTCTCACAAACCTCCCATTCAGTCCAGGGCTCCACAATAGGTACTCACACAGGAAACAGGCCTTGCAAAGAGCACCTCTGCTGTTCCAGAGAGAACTTTCCAAGGCAGCAAAGACAGTGAACCACTATAAATGCCACGTTCACAGGCCCTAACTGCCTACATACACTTCAGGGTCAACAAAGCTAGCATTGTTCACAACCATTTTTTAGTTCTTCCCAAGGTGAAAGAGAAACTATAAACAATCCCATTTCATTTTTCTAGGTAATCTCTCAGGGCTTCCCTTTGTTTAAAAAAAAAATAATAATAATCACAAAGCCATGAAATTTTTTTCTCAAATACACTGAAAAATATTCCCAAGAAGCTATTGCTTTTTCAAAGCCAAATGAAAGATGTTAATATTGAACAGGCAATTTTTAAAAAAAATCAAAACTTCAAGTGCTACTTCATTATCTCCAATGAAAATTATTGTTCCTTATCTGCAAAGCAAAAAAATAATTATTTTAACTCCTCAAATAGAAAAGCATGTATTGTCAGCACCATGGTAACAACGACTTCTGAACAGGTATGTGCAGGAAATCACGACAATGGTGACCACTTACACATGCCATCAAATCAATTACCTGGTGGGTGAAAAGTGCAAATAAGAAATAGATTTTGTCAATTCAGTTCTAAACTAACCTAAAGGTTTGACCTTTTCCTCCCTACTTGAGCATGTAAAGAAAAACCACCTAGTTCTTTCAAAAATGTGTTGATTAAATTCTCAATACCCAGTTTTAAACCTGCAAAAGAAGTAACAGCTGCTTCCTATAATAATATTTTAAGGCTACTAAATAATTTAATAATGGGCAAAGGGCAACCCTTCTGGCTTGTTTTTCTCATTTCTCAAATTAAAGGACTGGATTCCATGACCAAGGTGCTTGCCAGGTCTAATAATCTATCAATCTGGGTATAGTAACAAAAAAATGTCACAATTAACACATACATCTCAAAGGTTTACCGGAAGTCTACTTAAGACAGATGCTGTAAAATAAAAGCTATCTGCATCCATGCCGATCATAACTAATATCACTTACTAGCTCAGTAAGTTACTTTTCCAATACAGAAAAAGTAAACCAGAAATATCATGAGGAAATACTCACAATGTTTAGTGAAATGTACAGTCAGGGCTGGCCGGTTAGCTCAGTTGGTTAGAGCATGGTGTTGTAACACCAAAAAAAAAAAAAAAAAAAAATAGAGGAAATGTACAGTCAGATTACACAAAGGTACTTCAAACAAAAAGTTCATGGAAAAACAACTGAAATACAATATGAATCTTTCCATGAACTTTTTGAAATATCCTTGTATATACATATACAAGTTTTTAAAAGACTGAAGCAAAACAGACCAAAATGTTAACAATGATTAATCTACGGATAATGGAATGATTAGTGAGTTATATTTTTTCCTTGTACTTATATTTTTAGAATATCTTACAACATGCATCTATAATTCTTATAATAATAAAACTTTCAAAAAAACGTATCATTCAACTAACTTTGCACCATGTGATTGCTAAAATTTTTGTGATGAAATACTTTCAAACTACAACATAAAGATCTAAAGGATATGGGTTTATCAGAGTCTCATAGAACTAACTGCCACCATTCAACTCTGAGTGTGAGATACAACAATGGAGGAACATCTGTGGTTAAGTAATAGATTTGGTAACATTTACAAAACCAGCCCTCAGGTCATGCTTGCTGAGTAACCCCTAGATTAAGCATGCTCACTAGGACCAACCTTAAAAAACAGAGGGAGGAAAAGGCAGCTTTAAAAACAGCTTTAAAAAGAGAGGAAGAGGGAGGCAGGTTCCATAACCTTACTTTTTTTAGATAACAAGTGCTCCATAAAATCTTCTTCCAATTGCCAAAATAAATCAAACTTTTGGGTGGAGAACTCTGTCACTCAAAGGAGAATCAGTAAAGAAAAACCTAATAATAGAATCTGTTACATACTTGCTTAGCTGTGCTAACTATGCTAGTCCCTAACCAGCACAAAGAACTTCAAAAGCTCTTGCTATGAAAAGTGCAGGGTGTGGTGAGAGATTTGCCTTAGAGTTGGCAGGCCTCATTCTCCAACAGTGGAAAAGTAACTACCCACCCTATCTTTGTGAGTTCTCTCACCAACCGCACCCCCATCCCAAACCTTCTAAAGATATGTGTCCCGTATTTTTAATCACATATCTCCATGTATTATAATATATAATATATGTTCATTCTAGAAATCTGAAAATACAGAAAAGCAAAAAGAAAATTTTTACTCATAATTACACCACTCAGAAATAGCCACTGTTAAAATAGTGACGTATTTCATCTCAATCTTGTTTTTTTATCCATATGAAATTTATATAGTTAGAAAGGGCTTCAATTTACAAAGTACAGATCAATCTATTTTTTATTTTTGATATGACAGTTATAACTGACACTGATCAACTTTAAAAAATGAGCAAGAACTGGTTCTTAAATCACATTTTACTTGAAAGGTGCCAAAATCCTCTTCTAAAAGTCCTTGACTGTGGCAATAAAACAGGGGGATAAACCAGGAAAAACAGATGATACAAAAAGCTTTGCTCAATGTGCACTCAAGAGGCATTTCTTCTATATGATATTAGGTTACAAAGACATAATACTGTAGGGTTGGGTACACATTTTAAATAGAATTTTGAAGAATGAGCTCCATGAACTAAAATGCAATTCTTTGTTTCTGTGTTTACATGAACGCAAATTTCTAAAAAAGCAATCTGAGCGCTACAGGATGTTTTATGTTACGTGTTCTTAGCAGCTCCTTCACAACTATAAACCTACGCTACCCACTGAGCAGAATGTATATACCAACAACCAAGTTCAATGGCACTTTGCCCCAAAACAACTGACCCTGAGCATCTAGATGTATTGACAGCAAAATTAAAATTAACAGAGAACCAACTGTTTCATCCATGCAAAGAAAGACTATGCAGCCATTTTTTCAATGCTGTACAAATCAATTTGCTAATACAGGTAGATGTTCACAACACTATAAACACTGTTTATAGCAGAAATAACAAGTTACCAAAAAGAAAGCATGCACTGTGATCCTATTTGTGCAAAACTGAGTGTATGTTTATTGTTCACACAGAAAAGAGTCTAGAAGAATATACACCAAGATGTTCGCACAGTGATGAGGTAGGTAAGATGAAGAATTTTTTCTTTTATCACTACTTTCTGATGTTTTTAAATGCCACTTTGTTCAGAGGGGGAAAAAGTATATGGAACAAAGAGCATCTTAAGGACAATCTCATCTATCTGTCAAATAATCTAATGGAAAGATGAGAAATGGATAATGGATATCTGGTCAAAGACAATCTTATTAGACAAAACACACATTCTACGACTTCCTGATAGGGGCCACTGGCTGTGACAGCACCACGTTCTATGCTGTGCAAGAGCTCACTGGTGTGGTAAGGTTTTACCCTTCACTCTAAACAGAGCTGGGCCAACAGGCAGTGAGTGATGGTAGGGACTGTGAACCTCCTAGAAGCTATTTTCAGTTTCAAGACACATTGTAGAATCCTAAATCTAAAAAAGAATCTTGAAAAGTTCAGTTCTGACTCAGGCTTGTACTATGTCTAAACATCACTAGTAGACCAGAGGCTTCAAAATATCATAACCGGACTTTTTTTTTTATTATACTATATCTTTCAGTTAGTTATCCCCGGATTTCCTCTCTCAAATAGGCAGTAAAAATACTTTTATTTGGAATAACAGGATGATAGGAAAAGATAAGGTCAGAATTAGACAGAACTGTGTCTGAGTCATGAAAAATATACATTGCTGAATATTTTTAAATCGCCATTATTGAATGGAGTCTTCCTTTGATAAAGTCTGTTGACTCTTCCTTTCCAAAAGCACCAGCAGCAACAGCAACACTGTAGTTCAGGAACTAATCACATCTGTTCTAGATTCTGGAAAAGTCTGCAACCAATTTATCCTGTCTACTGTTTACCTATCAGCTCCCTTTGGTCCATTCTACCCTGCACATGCAGACCATGTAATTCATTTCTGGAACATCACTTCCGCTAAGCCACTCCATACTTACACACCAGTGATTCTTCAAGAAGAGGTCAGAGAAGCACCCATAAGAGACATGGAATGAGGAATTTCATGCTGTGAGGGGAGTAGTTCTACAACACTAAGTGTTCAGGTTAGTGTTTCTCCAGGTAAACAACCAAATCAAGCGGGGTGCTTATTTAAAAATGTAGATTCCTCACAAATGTTCATAGACCCATTACTCATAATAGCCAAAAAAAAAGTAGAAACAACCCAAATATCTGTCAACTGAAGAATGAATACATAAAATGTGGTCTATCCACACAGTGGAATATTATTTAGCAATAAAAAGGAATGAAGTGTCGATATAGGCTACAACATAAATGAATCTTGAAAATACTACATGAAGTGAAAAAAGCCAGTCACAAAAGGCCTATATTGTATGATTCTCTTTATATGATACATCCAGAATAGGAAAATTTTTTAGAGACAGAAAGTAGATTGGTAGTTGCTTGGAGTTGGGGGTGAAGATGGGAAGTGACTGCCAATGGGTACAAGGTTTCTTTTAGAAGGGACAAAAATACTCTAAAATTTGATAGTTCTGATGGCTGCACAACCCTGTGAATATGCTAAAAATATTTAATTTTACACCTTAAGTGAATGAACAGTATGGTGTGTGAATTATATCTAAGAAAGCTCTTTAAAAACGCTGATTCCCCAATTCCACCTTAGGTCTACTAAATCGGAGTCTCTGGAGAGAGGCCTGGATATCTTCCCTTTGAAACAAGAAGGGCAGGTGATGTGCATTTTCTCCAAGTACTCAGGAAGACTCTTTAGTACTCTAAAGTTAGCATGGCCTTAGATCTTTCCCAACACTGAGGCTATGTGTTACAGTCTGTCCTTCTAAATCATTTTTCCAGCCAAAGAGATCCTCCACAGTCAACCTCCCTATATAAACGTTATTTCCCACTCTGCCCACACTACCCTCTCCATTCTGACCAGTGCTCTGACTCCAGGAAGCATACAGACTGCTGAGCTGCTTCTCTCCTTACTTTCGCCCCCTCTCTCCCAGAACATCTACCATTCTGTTCGGGCCTGACTTGCTGCCTAAAGCTACTTCAAGATTACTGCAGTTCACAATCACCTCTATGAAGAACCCTTTGGGCCTTCCTACCCTCAAGAGTGCAGTGAGGGTAATGGACTGGGTACCCACTAGACTTTCTTCCATCCCTCATATTTTGAGCCTCTCTGAGAGAGACTCAGGAGAGACTCGACTTTAGACAAGAAGACTTTCCTCCATTCAATCCACTTATTACATCCATATAATGTGTCTTGTGTAATTTTCTCCTCTGCTTAGTGTGAAGAAGTTAACTAACTTAATTAAGGATTTTTTTTAAGAAAATTTAAAAAAAAATTTTTTTTTTTAATTATACCTGTTAAAAGGTCCTCAGGATACTAGCATAGGGTCCGACATATGGTAGGTATTCAATCATTGCTGAACACCTTAACTGATACTTAAGTCAATCCTTCACCATGAATCTATTCACAGACCTCTAAATTTGGTGAGGTGTCTATACAGATCTTCTGTGTGGGGAGACTTGTCATTCTGTACTGCTGTTTAACATATGAGGTTTGCCATTCTTCTCTTCCAAGATGACAAGACTAGTCCCTAGCAAATGACTTTGTAATGTACGTTGTTTTTTCTATCAGTAATAATGGCTTTATGACAGCATTTGAGATAAAACTTGTCAAGGTTAAAGGTGCCATCCATGGTCATGACATGAACAAAGATAACTGGCTCACCTTATGACCAAATCTGCAACCTTCTTCACTGAGGCAATCTAAAGCCATTTGTTATAGCACCCCCCAACCACCCCCCTCCCTGCCCCAACACACAAAGTCAGTAAAAAGCCAGGACACTCCAGGTAATATTACTGGAAGCTACACAATTCTGAAATTGCTCTTCAGTGACTACTCTTGTCATGATGAATAAATACAAATTCCACATGAAAATGTGTATTAAGAGGTATTTCCTACTAACAAAAACCAACTTTTTGAAGAAACTAATAATTTTTATCCTATTTTATGGATACAAATACGCACTCATATTTCCAGCAACTGTAGTGACAAAGTTACCTCATAAAGCTAAAATTAATATGCTCCAAAATAAATATACATAAAAGTGCATACACATACATGTATGAGTATACATACACACACATGCTCTTTAGAATACTAGGAAATTACAGAGTGCTTGATACAATGTCCATTATTAAATCTATAAAAAATCTGACTTCTGTAATTTCTAATATTTTTTTCAGATGTCTGCAAATTAAGGGAAAATATCTACCTATTCTTCAAAGTGTACTGCCTCTTTTCATGTTTTAAAGTTACATACAGTAAAACTTTGGTAATTCAAATTAATTGAAGAAAGACTCATCTAAATGTATGAAAAGAAGCACCTGTAACAACAAATTTAAATGCAGCTAAAATTTGACAGCACTGCCAAATGGAAATCCTACCCACTACACTTCACAGATAAGACATACTTGTACCTATAACAATTGCTACTTTAAAAATATTCTCCCAGAACAGTTTTATTATATTCTACTCCCTCTCCCCACTTTCCCAACTCCAGGCTTATTTTGCTAAATAATTTCCCAGACTCTTCACAGGCAATGGACAGATTACTGGGGTGAAAATTAGATTGGTTATACCATCTTCAATATCCTGATCAATCAAGGTGAAGAATGATTTAGTTTTGTGATCTGGACCCTAAGTAAGGATATCATTTCAGTTCATTTTCATAACCCCATCTTGCTACATGAGCAAGTAAAGTGATAAAGAATACTGCACTGGAGAATCAGAAAACCAAGGTCACTCTGATTCCACCAAAAACTATTTCTGCGTTCCTAAACACAAATCCTTCTTCGGCTCCCTAACATGCTGTTTGGTGATGGTCCTACATTTTCTTTCACATGTCTGCTCCGATCAGCTCAGTGCCTGCCTGGAGAGCAGTGTTGAAAAAGACTCACTGCCCCAGTTCAGTAATAATTAGAGATGGCTGCCAAGGTCGTGATATTAAAGAGCAAGGGGACCCACATCATGTATTCGCCATCCACTGGTCACAGAAAAGCACCAGGAACCCTCCTGCTCATTCATTCTCTGAGTCAATCAAGAACAGCAGTAGCAGAAAAGAGGAGGCACATTTGATTCTGAACAAGTTGTAAAGACAAAGTCCCTGGCCTTGCTTGTAATTCATTCAACATTTCAGAGACAATACTAATGTCTGAGAATTCAAATTGACTAATTTTAAAAAATTGGAAGCAGCGTCTAATAATTAAGACACTAGGATTAAGTATACCTACTTAACTCATTTAACAGACATCACACCTGACAGATATCATACCCACAAGAATGATATAAATGAATAATATATGCTGAAATCATGTTTGTCATTTTTATGACTGAAGTCATAAAAAGTTGAGACCTGGGAATTCATTCCCTCGGTTGTTCAAACATTTACTGGGTATCTCTTACGGCTGGCACTGTGTGGACCCTGGAAATCTAGTTTTGCACTTATGGCTAACTTAGTAATTGACCTAAGATTTCAACAGACCTTTAAATAATGAATTGAGAGTGAGATTTTCAAACCTCCAAGTCCTTGACCTTTACAAGACAGCCCTATTACAATCTTCTTTTAAATGTCTCAAGATTCTTCTTAAGACACTATTCTTCTTCTTCTTAGTGGATCCTTCTTAAGATCCACTATTAAAATAGTGCTACAATTGAAATTATGACTTAAAATCTTCATACTACTTAATAATCCTCCAAACCTCTGCAGACAGCTGTGCCACATCGCATCCTGTTTCCAACATTCACTAAGGAAATTTCCGAACCCCTAAGAAATTCTTACTGGTTTTTTTCCAGGGTTTAAGAAAATCTTGTGGTAAAACATCTTGCCTCAATCTTATATTGTACTCCTATCACATACATTCTAAAAGATGTTTTCATACATTCTTCCTTCAAAAATTTAATTCAGAAACAAGAATTACAGAAAGAAATAATTTGTTCTGAACTAATTTTTACTTTGCAAAGTATTAATTGCTTACCGTGAGTTTACAAAGCACATTGAACATTGAAATAAATCCTATTTATTCAAAGCTAATTCTGTGAAATTCAACACCATGACAAGTAAGTTTTCTCTCAGTGCCTTTTCTATCAACGAGAAAGCTAATTTCCCTACCACTTAAAAACAGAACCCTGAATATTATTTGGTCTAAATTTCAAGGTCTTACAGTTGGTTAAGTAAAACATTACTATTTTTATACTTCCTGTACAAACTAATCATTTTAAGTATCACACCTTTCACAGGAGAATACTGTCAACATAAATAAGATCATACGATCACAATAGCTGCCTTTTGTAGAATTTATTACATTTCAAGATATACTCATGAAGATACAGGTTTGTATAATCTAGTGTATGGAAGTTATATTTCAATTTTTTAAATATTTCACAAGGAATTCTACACGAAACATACTGCCTAAAATCTACATGATACCGAGTAAAGAGGACCTCGGTGGTAATCTGGGGATGTGTTAAAGTTTTATTGCATATTCCAGCTGTGTGACTTGGTTTTCTCAGGGCCTACTTTTATCTGCAACATGAGGTGGCTGGACTAAACTATCTACAAATCCCCTTCTAATATGAAATTCTGTGATTCTAATGTAGCAGTTTTGCTAATTTGGGATAAGAGTCATATAAAGGCCTGGTTATAAGAAATTTTCCCTAGAGAGTACCTTGTTTAGCCACATATCTCTAAAGAAAAATTACAATAGCTGTGCAGCACTCATTCAGGTCACACTTTGGATGATAAGCATTTGTAGGCTGCTCGCTTTTCCAAGAACAAGATGTGGCAAGCAATTTCCTGGTTCTAAGCTTCTCATTACTTACTGTGAAAAAATGAATGGCTGACACGCTGAATGGTAAAAGCTTCGCGATTCAGAGCCAAAGAGGTATATACCACGCTATCATATCTTGCTAACCTGGACTGCATTCTGCAGATCTCTATTTAGAGATCTTCAATTATTTAGAGATCAAGGGCTAAGGCTCTCCAATTCTCAAGCAGCCTTCATGTGGTACAAGAAGATCACAAATGGAGAGTTCTTATAGCCCCTGGCAAATACCTAAGGTTACAATTCATATTTTCACATCAGCATCAATTTTCCACCATAAGGATTTGATTTCCCTTCTAGTATGTGTAATTTTAAAAATGCAACTTCAGCATTTAAAATTTGCAATGAAAAAATTTTTTAAATGTCTTTTAAGAATCAGTAGCATCCTGCAAAATGGTGCAGCCTCTATGGAAAATGGTATGGAGGTTCCTCAAACAATTGGAGATAGATCTACCATACGACCCAGCTATCCCACTGTTGGGAATATACCCAGAGGAATGGAAATCATCAAGTCGAAGGTATACCTGTTTCCCAATGTTTATCGCAGCACTCTTTACAATAGCCAAGAATTGGAACCAGCCCAAATGCCCATCATCAGATGAGTGGATACAGAAAATGTGGTACATCTACACAATGGAATACTACTCAGCTATAAAAACGAATGAAATACTGCCATTTGCAACAACATGGATGGATCTTGAGAGAATTATATTAAGTGAAACAAGTCAGGCACAGAAAGAGAAATACCACATGTTCTCACTTATTGGTGGGAGCTAAAAATTAATATATAAATTCACACACACACACACACACACACACAAACCGGCGGGGGGGGGAGAAGATATAACAACCACAATTATTTGAAGTTGATACAAGCAAACAGAAAGGACATTGTTGGGGGGGGGGGAGAAGGGAGGGAGGTTTTGGTGATGGGGAGCAATAATCAGCCACAATGTATATCGACAAAATAAAATTTTTAAAAAAAAATAATAAAAAAAAAAAGAATCAGTAGCACCTCTGAGTTTACCTCTTTCCCTTACTTTTCAGAGGTCACACCACTGATTAATAGCAGAGTAAGATATCCATCCTGCTTCAAGTCACTTCAAATTTTTGAATGTATTTTCCACCTAAGTTTGTAAAGGAAACCACACACATACTCATTCTTACTTATCAAATTCCAAAATGTTAATTATCCCACTGTGTTTCTCCATTACATCAGCTTCTATGTGTAAAGTCCCAAATCTGGCAATTGCTAAGGCTCACAAAGAAAACAAGTAGTATCTATGTGAACAACAGCAAGACTCCAAAAGATCAACAGCAGAAGAAAAAGATGGCAACAACTAAGGTGGTAGTTATGCAGCTTAACCAAAAGTTCATTACCTAAAAATAGGAAATCAACTCCTTTCAACACAATTATCCTCTCCACTCTGTCTGGATTCTACTCTGTCTTATCCGTCTTACATCCCTGGAAGTGGTGTGGAAGAAATGTAATTGTAAACCCAGGCAAAAGGAAGGAAAAGACATAAACCAATATAGACATAGGAACCCACTACATGTGGTATCTTTGTATTTTTCTGAGTCCATCCAGGTGAGAATTCCCAAAGTATGTGCCATGGGACAGCATTCTGCTACATGTTAATATGTCTTATGTGAAAAACAGATTCTGCTATCAAGTAAGCTTGAGAAACTGTGGGTTGAACAGCTAGAGATCCTTTAATGTTGGACTTCAAAGAACTAATATTCATTGAGAATATCCCCAAGGTTGGAACTTTTGAACCTACGAGGGGTAGTGTTCACCAGAGTGTGCTCTTTGAGTAACACTGATCTAACAACTTGATTATTTTCAACTCTCCTGATGAAATTATGTGAAATCTCAATTTTATAGCAATTATATGATGATATGAAATGTTATTAGCATTTCCTGTACATAGTTCCTTCAAAGAAGAACTTAGCCCAATTTTTAGAATCAAACAAAATCAGATCCACTAGTTAACCCCATAATCAAATAAGCAATTCGTGAGTCTAAAGAACTTATTGCACAATCTTATCCATCCACATACTATCAAAATATGTCACATTTCCACATTAAACATGAAACATTAAACATGAACATATTCCAATCTATCCTAGGAATTGTACGCCATTTGTTCTTTATATTAAAAGGGATCCAGAGCTTAATTTAAGTCTTTAAGGCAACAACGAATGTAAAACATTCATTTTTCCTGGATGAAGTATCCCTTTCTCCAAGCAATAGAAAATGTTTCCTAAATCTTTTGCATTTTCTACCACTATTGCAAATAGAAAAATAAAATCTCTCTAGGATAGAGAACATACACCTTTAGGGCTCCTCTAATGCTGTATCTGAGCAACAAGCTATATGGCCAAGCACTTTTAACATCTGAATCTATTATGCGTTAATAGTTCAACAAAGGAAGCACTTTTCCCCAGACTCACACCACTTCCACAGTCAAAGCACTGAGGTTAATTCCTTTATGTTGCTAGATCTTCCCTTTTGCATACCATTAACAATCATAACTACAATCATAAGAAGTCTAGACTTAAAAGAGGCAGAGGTCTTAGATAATCATCACATCAAGGGGCTGCATTGTTTAAATACCTGCCAAGGGCCAAGGAGGCAATGTCAATGAGTGAAGTGGTCTACCTTTCCTCCCCCACCCCCTTTTGGAAAACATTGCTACGGAGAAATATTTCCTTGCATTTAAAAATTTTTAAATTACAGTATGTACATGATGGCAAAAAACAACTGACACTCAACTTCAGTATCAAGGCATCAACAGAGAACATGGGACTGTGGCAAACTGGAGAGCAAATGCCAGAAAACAGTAAGCTGTTACTCAGCTCAGGACTGACACTATTATACAGGAATGCCAGCCAAGTGGCCAGATCTCCCAGTTTTTCAAGAGAAACCAGAGACGTTGTTTTAAGTGAAATCCCTCAATTCTTAAATATTGCTTCCAAAGTTTTTAAAGCACTGTAAAAGCCAAAAACAAAAATAAAAGCTGCAGGCTACATCCTGTAGCCCTGTAGCCCCAGTTTACAAATTCAATCTCATCGAATCAAATGAGGCAATGTCATCCATAGATGTCCACCTGCCAAAAGCTGGAATCATGATCTAAGAGCCAGGTCTCACCTCCTTGTAGCACCATGTATATACCACAGGTTGACTCAGTTAATCACCAAATTTAGTATGGAGCACCTACTATAGGCTAGATGCTGTTCCAGACATTGAAAATGCACACCAGTGTACAAGAGAGGAAAAAGGACAAAAATCCCTGTTTTCATGGAGCTTACATTCTCATAGTAAAAAGAAACACACAATGAACATAACAAATAAGCAAATTATGTAGTATGCAATAAAGTGATACATACTATTAAAAAAAGAAACAGGCAGAGTAAATAAAATCAGGAGTATTACATTCTTAGTCTCATATCTAAAGGAAAGTTTTCTTTGGTGCCAAAATCTTTTCTAAGAAGATAAGAAGTCTGACATGACTAACAAACAACATAAGTGAGCAAATTATGCCTCAGTTTCCTCATCCATAAAATAAAGATATTGTTATCTGACCTACTTAACCCCACTATTGTTGAAGTCAACCATTAGCTAACATTTGAGAGAAGTGAACATATTATAATAGTATTATTTTAGTAGAATCATAACACTGCCTCATAAATCTTTCCAGATATTCAGAATACTTCTTCAGTGTCCCAAGTACTTATTAGACCTGACCCTTTAGAAGCAACAAGTAGCCATTAAAATCATTAATCCTCTCCATTCTAATCCTGACTGATCCAAAAGCCACAGAACTGTGGCAACCACTATGAACTCTAACTGGAGGAAGAGCATGGTGGCAAGAAGCTTTTGCTTTCTTTTTTATACCTGAAAGAAAAAAATATTTTTTTTAAACAAAGAATATGAGTAACTTTTGTAATTAAAAAAAAACAACAACAAGGCACAATGCCGTAAGAAAGAACTAAACCTATGCCTGGGTCCACATGGCTATTATTATACTTTTATCTCACAAAAAAGATACACAGATTTAACAGCAAAGAAATAACATTTATAATCCCTGATTTTTTTTTTATTTTTATGTTTTTTGGTATCTGTTAATTTTTTAGTGTGATCTGACTATATCCTGAAGTCATGGTAGTAAAAAAAAGAAATCAAATTAGGTCTTCATATTTTCCTCCCATTTTCATTCTCTTGATTATTCAGCACATACCACTTTCTATCATGAATATGCTTCCTAACCTATGTCTTTTACTCTGTGAAATTGCTAGAAATACATTTTATTTAATCTTTTTTTTATAGCACATAAATGGACAGAAATTAGAGGACATTACTATTGTGAGACACACCCCACCCCACCCCGCCACCCCCTTCCTTAGGTCTCTCATGCTCCTACATGTCCTATCAAGTATGCTAAAAATGCAAGGCCCTGATCATCTTGTATCAGGGCTGTTTCTCAGAGTTATGTTTGCAGTAAACAACAATGTCTCCCCTTGGAACAAAGAGCAAGTTCACTTTCTGCATGCTATAAAAGCAGTGGATTCCCTGAGCTTAGTAGTGTTCCTCTGCAGCAACACAAATCCACTGCGAGCACAGCTCCATCTGAATGCTCCATATCACCCCTAAGGGACTCGTGGGCAAGGAGGAACCAATACAAGCATGCTGATGCTTATGCTATTTGGTATGCCAGGAGCAATAAAGTCCTTTTTCTGTTGTGCAGGAGTCCCTTATCTTCTGTCAGCTTTCATGAAACAGTAACAGGCTAACTACCAGCTTTTAAGTAAGGCGGAATCAAACCCCAGGCTCAACAACATCAAATCAAGTTAAAGAATCACATATTTATAAAAAGATATCGTTCTTGGTAAGCTTACATATAATATTTGCAAACCTTCTACCCCTAATAGCATGCCTGATTTCTGCTGTACTTTATGACTAAAGCACACAAATATATACACATACTATAATGAAATATCTCACTCCATATTACGTTTCAGAAATAGTTAATAAACTTCAATAGAATCTAGTTGTCACAAATTTATGACGTCTTACTTCTAATTGAGTAACTAGATAGCTACATCTGAATACAAAATTGTCATTTCCAATCAAGTCTTCCACCTTCTCTCCCTCAGCAGACCATTTCGGAAGAAAGCAGAGGAAGTTCTAGACAAAGAGTCCTAAAAGTCCAGATTAAGTCAAACTTCTCTGGGCCTGAATCTTGTTTACCCATAAAGCAAGAAGGCCAGACAAGAGGGACTCATTTCTTTTTCCAGTTATAAGTCTGATGATTCTATGTTCAGCCTATACATGGGTGGAACATTCTTTGCTGCTTTGTTCAGTGCTGGAGTGGTTTATGAAGTGTGGTCCTGCTGAAAGGCTGGAGAATGAACTAGATGTCCTCTCAGGATGCCTCCAGGCCCTATAATCCCATGATGTGCTCATAATGGAATTTGGCTGTCCTTATAATTAGAAATGTAGCTTACTGGTCACACATCTGGATCAGATAAATCAGCACAAATAGCATTTCACCAGAAGCAGAAATGCCAAGCATTCAACAGCTGTGCTGTTACATCAGCCCTGCAAATAAGGAATACTATTTATCCATAGAAAGTAAATGACATGGGTAGGTAGGAATAAAGCTGAGTTTATTCAAATTGTTTTGGGGTGGAAGAAATATTCATAAAAGGAATAATATATATATAGGTCAGATTACCATATTAATTTACAAAACTGGTACAGAAAAGAATTCTCATACATAAAAGACATCAAATGCCAAAACACTATTTCTTTACTTCCTGCAGTCTTAGTTAATGAAGAGTTTCTTATTATTGAACTCTTGTAAATCTAATAGCCTCCCCTGACTTGCATCTCAACATATCACATGGAACTGTGAACCTAAATCCACAATTAAGTATTATCAAAGTGTCAAATATACTCTGGGAATATTCACATCCATACAAAATAAATGTGTTTCAAGTTAACAATTTCATTCAGCCACAGTGCTAGATAATATGAAACAAGAGGAAATTACTTTCCTAAAAAGAAATAAAAGCTCTTCCTAGCCAATTAGGTAAGCATTAACTACCTTACATTTTGAAGCACATTTCTTAAACCCAAAAACTTAATGCGCTAATCTAATAGCTCTGCAGAGTAACTGACAAAAGATATGACTAATGACAAATGGATATGAATACGAAGTCTGTCACCGATTACTACCCTTACCAACACAGCCACTCAATCTTTTAATTTACAATACTATTCACAATTTTATTTTCCACATTCAAAAATATATTCAGCATATTACAGATTTAAGGAGAAAGAAAATAACTTTTATATCAAGTCAATGCCCTACTCTGAAATGTATGTATGGAATAAGATCATAGATTTTAAACTATAAAATGTAAGACTCAAAACAGAGTCCCTTTAGATACATGGCACAAATACGGAAAATCGCAATTTTAGCATAACTGCCTGCCTAGAGTTGAATGTCCCCCAAAAGCTTAATTCCCAGTGTTACCGTTATGATAACTATTCCTATTATGATCATTGAAAGGTGGGGCCTTGAAGAGGTGACTGGATTGTAGGACTATGCTGTAGTGAACGGATTAGTAATGGTAAGTCAGGGCGTGGTTGTGAGGGCTTTAAAGGAAGAACACATGAGAGGTTAGACCCTCTCTGCTCTGCCATTTTTGCCATGTGAGACCCTCTACTTTACTGCCAAGGAAGACTCTCACCAGATGTGTTCTCTGGACTTCGGACTTCCCAGCCTCTGAAACAGTAGGCAATAAATTTCATTTTCTTTACAAATTATCTAGTTCCATGTATTTTGTTATAAGCAACAGACACAGACTAGTACACTGCTCTTACCTCAAAATTCCAGACTTCTGTCGATAATTTTTGTGCTATATTAAGAAAAAACAAAGAGAACAAGGATCAGAGAGCTAACGAGGCAAAAGAAATGCCACAGAAACTGGAGTTCTGAGTAATGGAGACAACAGTGATGATTAGAGAGGTAAAGTAAGACAAAAGCAAATTTCTGTGGTTGCTAAATGGTAAATAGAATCCAAAAGGTAATCTAACTCTAATTTCAAATAACTGAAAACTGTTAGTAACCATCAATGTTTTTGAATCAATCCTGAAAGGAGCAGAGGGATTTAAAAAAGTGAACTGGACAGATGAATCCTAGGAAAAAGAGTTAATAAACCACAACTTTCAATCTTTACATATTGATTTTTAAAATAAAACAGACTAAAATGGCATCTTGATGGTCAGTTAATCAATTTTCAGAAGAGTATTAATTAACTATTTCCAAACACCAGGGAACAACTTAAGCACCTGAAATTCTTAACTGATATGAATTCCTAAGTAGGTTACTGATAGGACAATGAGTTAGGCCCTTCAAAGACTCTAAAAGGTGCCCTTAATAAACACAAACAGGAGATTCAGTCTAACCTCCTTCCCTGGGGCCTAGCAGGTTTTTACTAAGTAAACCTCAACTCTGAACCCACGATAAGCATATTATGTGCCATCCAATTACAGGTGAGTGCTGGGACTCCTGGCTTTATCCCAAAGTGAAACACCAGATAAGCAAGTTCCACTCCTTCAAGGGTACTGCCACAATTCTAGGATTCAAAAGGAAGCCTTCAACCTGAAGGGTGAGAACTCCCAAGATATGGTAATAGCTAAACCACATTCAACTTCAAGAGTCAATTCATGATATATCCAATCTCCTTCCAAAGCTCTGGATGCAATGCAGTTAGTGAAACTGGGTAGTGCACCTTTTTTTCCCCCATAATTCTTCCAGGTAACAGAATGTCATTAGCAACTAGGCCTAAGAGTGAAGTATGAACATCTTATAAGATAAAACTTACCTCTCTGTTTTGAGATTCTCAATAGCCCTGTTTTCTTGATTTGGGCATTTAAACCAATACCTAATTCACATTTTTAAAAAATAATAACTGGCCTCTTTAATCAATCTTTTTCTCTTTCTCCACCCTGTATATACTATTTTAGTCATTCTTTTGTTTTAGGACCCTATTTGTGGTTTTAGATTTGAAATCAAGCCTTTGGAATTTGCACAGCCACGTAGACCAGACTTCAGTTACCAAGGCTGCCAAATCAAGAGCTAGGCCAGCAGTGCAAAAATCTACTATCTTTGTTAAAAGAAATAGATTTTCTGCCTCCATGCTCTTCATTTCCAGGAACAATACTTCTCTTATGACAAGCAGAGACTCAAAACAAGGAGGAGCACTTATCAGAAACCAGCGTTGCTCCCTCTCCACACCCAGCACCTCACTTTTAAAAAATGTTCCAGATCCTGTCCTTTTTTAAATTTTTTTATTAAAAAGTGAATTTCATCATCTTAAAGA
Source organism: Cynocephalus volans (assembly GCF_027409185.1). Lineage (NCBI taxonomy): Eukaryota > Metazoa > Chordata > Mammalia > Dermoptera > Cynocephalidae > Cynocephalus > Cynocephalus volans. The sequence continues at coordinate 96,834,509 of NC_084460.1, read as the reverse complement.
ACACTAGCAATTTCCCAGATTACAGCTACCTATGAATTATTTACATCTCCACAAATTTCAGAGTATAAAAAATTGACTGCTAAAGTAAGACCTTAACAACAGCCAACACCAGAATAATCCCAAGATAACTCTGTTTTGGTGGTAAAAATGTCCTGACTGCCAAATTTGTTTCCAATTATCTGAAGACTTTTGCGTTAGCATCTGTCTAATTTACTTGCTAGTTTGTTCTTTCTGGTCTCTCCTCCTATTAACCTAGCAGGAGCACTTGGGCTTGTAGCTCTGAATGCAGAATCCCACCAAGGGCAAACTCTAACTTTGGAGGAAGGCAGAGACCCGTTCTGGATCTAAACAAGACTCAATACAGATTTATTCTTTTTCTCCAACCTACAAAAGATGGAAAATACTGCGCCCTCATCTCAGATTCTAACTGTATAGTTTAACAGGGTAACTTTTACAGTATTTGTTTAAGAAAACATGAATTCATATTTGTAATGTATCTTCCTAATTCTGAGGAGATGATGATCTACTTACAATCTAAAGCCAGACACAAAATGGGACAACTGACACTGACATTATTTAAATGTCAGTTTCTACCAAGGCCCTGCAACACACCTAATTGCTACAGGATGTGAGTACATCATTATCGCAAAGGTTGCTAAAATACCTACATCAGAGATTAGACAAAAAAAAAAAAAAAAAAAAAAAGGTCAGTGTGTTCCTTATCTCCTATGTCAAAGTGTCAGTAGACAGTCAAGTAAACACATTCCCATGGCCATCATGTGGCAGTCATCACCAGGAGAACTTGCTTTAGAAGTCTGCTTTGGGCAGAAACTTCCAGAACTTTTATCTGAATTGCACCCCTCCCCCCTTTAGGAATGCTCCTCAAACCAGTGAGAACAAGAAAGACTCCTGAGTGGCAGCAGGCAGAAAACTATCTAAGTCAAAAGTATTTAGTGTAGATTGCCCTCAACCGAGGCACCAGTGTTTTCATGTACAGCAATCTAAATGTTTGAGTATATTTAAATATTTTGCTTCAATCAGCCAACTGATCATTTCAAAGCCAGAACAAAAAGACAAGGTAGACTTTTTCACAAGCTGAAATTTACTATTTCCAAAAAAACAAGAATAAGTACAAGTAAGTCCTCTGTATCCATGGGCTCTGTATTGGGATTCAACTGAGCGAGGGTTGAAAATATTTGGAGGGAAAAGAATTGCGCCTGTACTGAATATGTACAGACTTTTTTGTTGTTGTCATCATTCCCTAAACAATACAGTATAACAACTATTTACATAGCATTTACATTATCATAGGTATTATAAGTAATCTACTGATTAAAGTTATAGGAGGACGTGATAGGTTATATAAAAATACAACATTTTATATCAGGGACTTGAGCATCCGTGGATTTCGTTATCTGTGGGAAGTCCTGGAACTAATCCTCCGAGCACACCATGGGATGACTACACTTTATGAACACTGGCATATTGGTCAAGTGGCTCCTTCCATCTTCTGACACAGTGAACTATGTTCCAATGGACATGAACGTCTGAAATTGCCCCCAAACCACAGAATTCCATTTATTTGGCAATATTAAGAAACAGCCATTTTCACATATTTCAAATTGAGGGGAGAGTGCATTTTAAGAATTAGTACAAAGCATCATCTCACCTTAAAGAATGACAAGTTCTTTAAGAAAAAGAGTTCACAGAAAAAGAGTTTCAAATATGAGCTCTAATTTGGAAGTTTACCTGAAATCACATAGTTAGCACATTCTACTTTCTGTGTATTTCATTTTCGTTACTATTTTTGTTTTTGAGGCATCATTCTACTCTGAAGCCAAAAATATAAATTTTTGTTAGGTGAATTCAATACCAGTTACCCAAATACTATTCCAGTCCACTTTTGTGAATTTAAATTACTAGGCAAGTAAAATATTCAAGTTTTCTACTTTGGAGGAAAAAACGTCAAATATTTCTATATAGTAGCCTTTCTACATGAGATCACAGAAAAAAATTCATTAATTTTCTCTCAGACAACCATACTGGAGGCCAAAACCTTTGTTTAGGGAAGGTTAAGAGTAGTAATGTTCAATTAAGTGTAGTAATGTTCTAGGGCTTTGTTTATAAGTCCAACATAAATCACCATCTGTTATCTTAGACTAGCAAGTTTTAATTGATACTTACATAGTTCAGAATAAAGGAAGAGGCCTGTGTGAAAACCACTCCATAATGATTTTCACACCCCTGAATCAATGTAACCCTATTCTGACTAAATAATGTCATGTTTAAGGCTTCTTTCCCATTAACTTTCATTACCTAAACATTAGTTTCTCATGTTAAAAATATATTTTACAAAAATAAGAATACAAAAAAAAGAGACAAAAAACATATTTCACATCTTCTATGACAAATTCTTAATTTGTTAATTTTTCAAATAGAAAAAAATTCAGAGTATTTTTTAAAAGGTAAATAAACTGCAACTTCAACTAAGCATAGATTTTCAAATGCTTCAGATTCCTTAAATTACATTCAACTTCTCCCAGACATGATCTTTTTTAACAAATCAATCCCATCTACTTCAAATGCTAAGTTCTCCAGTTATTCTTTCTTGATTAATTCTACTTATCTACAAACATATTTGTACTTATTATGTGATTTAATCACTGGTTTATATAATTTCATGTATGTAGGTTTTTTTCTAATGCAAAGGCAAGCTTTGAAGATACAGACCCTATCTTTTATTTATATTGTTATAAGTATTTTTAAAAGTTAAAAGTTAAAAAGTAACTCAACCTCTAAAATCATTAACGTTGGCCTAAATTTACCCATGACAAAGTCACTCCAGGAAAAGTTGTAATTTTATTTAAAAAGTATACTTATGTTCCCAAAGAGTTAAAGACCACTCTTGATGCCCCTGTGACCTAAATAGAATCCACTTGCTTTCGTCACACATGATAGAAATTTTCCACATTCCCTGAACCTCAGGAAAAATAATTTAGTATGTTCATACTGACAACTTTAACTAATTCCCACTTAATTTTTTTAATTAAAAATAATAAAGGAAACAATACATAGGCTCTCTCCCTTGAAATTCACATTTCAACTTTACCAAGATGTGTACTCAAATGTAAACGCAGGAAGAGCTCACAATTCAGAGGGTAAATGCCTAACAAGCATACAACACAGAGCTGACCTCGTGCAACTGTGTGCTAAGGAGCTCCATGAGTGAGGGCCTGGGTATGATACATTGTCATACTCCTAGTGGCTAGCACAATTCTCTACAATGTTCACTCTCTGAAAGCAGAAATTCTTGTTTTGCTCACTGCAGTATTCCCAAGCAGCAAGAACAGTCCTAACACATAACAGTGCTCAGTAAATTTGTGTAGAATAAATATTTGTAGAACAAATGTGCAACACATAGACATAGTAGAAAAGGAGTTAGAAGAAAGATTTGGCACTTGTTAAATTTTGAGATTACATTTCTTCTGGTTACCATACTTTAAGAGGGACACAAACTATAAATGTCTAGGGTCAGTTGACCAAGATGGTGGTGGGTCAAAATATCAAATCATACAAGGAAAAGCTTTAAAAACTGAGAACCTTAGCCTGTAGAAGAGGAAAACTAAAGGCAAAGAAGCTAGCTATAGTTGAGTTTGAGGGTTTGATATGTGAAAGAAGAAACAAACTTGTTCTATTGCTATGGAGTAGTGTTTTTTGAACTATAGGTCAAGATTCATTCTTGGGTCATATAATCAAATTTAGTGGGTCACTGACTGGCATTCTTTTAAATAAAATAGAATAGATTTGCATCACAAAGAAAAAGGCAAGTATTTATTTGTGAAACTTTTGATTCAGTTATATGTATATTTGTGTGTGTGTGCTTACTGGGCTACAGTATAAAACATGTTTCTCAATATATGTCCCAGTCAAAAATATGTGGAAAAACATTGCTATAGAAAGCCTATCTCTGACCATGTCAGTCTGGGCTCAATATAAAAATTAGAGATGTAAAAAAAAAAAAAAAAAAAACAAATAATTAAAATTGATTCTTTCTCAAAGTTGAAGGCTCCTCGTCAGTGGATATTCACAGAGATCAAGAGCTGAAGGAAACCTTAATGACTATCTGGTCCAATTCTTTCATTTTACTAATCATAAATGTGAAGATTTCTAAAATGAAACTGGTAGTTAGAGGCAGAACCAGGACTGAAATGTCATGACTCTAGCACAGGCTGATGACCATGTGTCAAGATGTCATCCAGGAAGTCTTGGCACTAACTGGAATAGAGAATTAGATGGCCTCCCTGGCTCTTATCAATTAAGATTCCTCAATGTAAAACTATGAGTACTGGACACACCTTTGGACAGTCAGATTTATAAATTATCAGGATAAACAGATAATGGGAACTACATTATTTATAGAGCTCGGGACTTCAAACATGATAAAAACCATTAAAGAAAAATTAAGGAAAAGGACTCCTCTTTAAAAGTACTAGAAGACACAAAGACAACTGTGAGCTTTTTGGCAAAATAAGCATTACATACCTTGAACTAAAATGAAGAGATTCCATCCTGAGATAAGTTACACAAATCTTAAGTTTCTGAAAGTGGAATGCCCCTTGCCATGTTTTCCTGTAAAGAGAAGCTAACCCCTAATCTTTAAGTATCTGTAGCAAAGCATAAAAAGGAAGTTTTCATAAGACCTGTTCATACAATTCCCTACCAGTCCTACCACATTTTCACCACCCTCCACCCCTTTCACACGGGCAAAATGCCCCTTTATAGCAAACCCTCAGAAAACCAACCAACTTCCATGAAAAACCAACAATAAACATTTAAAATTTATATAATTTCATGTCTTTAAGTCACTGTCCAAGTTTTGGAGGCCTGTCTGCCCCTATATTTCTTTTAGGCCCTAGGCACAAGATAACTCTCATGATTTAGGGCAATCTTTTTCTCTTCCTCTTATAATTAATTTGGTGAGAAGAACCCTGAATGTTTCCCAAGGTGGGTAGGAAAGTGAGAGAATCTTCATTTTTCCTAATGTTCCATAAAATCAAGAAGTTCAAATAGTTATGACTGGATCATGTTTAAAACTCTAAAATACACATACAGTCACACAATGCAAGGCAAGAAACTTTTGTTACTGGAAGGAAGTTGGCATAATAGGGTGGATAGTTTGACACTGGATGACAACATCAATCATGCCAGATGTAGTTCTGCAATAAGCTAACTCTGGGTCCCCAACTGGTAATCAATCATGTGACTGTGGCCACTAATGAGTTTGGGGCCTGCCAAGTTTCACGTGACTGATAGATATGAAATAGCTTCCTTTCTGTGTGTCTCACTGTGCTCCCAGCGCTGCACTCTCCTGAGTGCGCCACGGGCTTGGCCCCTTTCTGTGTGTCTCAAAACAGACTTAAATTGCCTTATTTTTTTCAGCCCATAAAGCACAACCCATGCTGTAAAACAGTAAACTAAGTTATCTTCAACATCCTCCACCATGAAATGATCCTCAACAGCCAGAAGATTCTATAGCCATAAGCAACAAATCTCACTGACTCTAGAACAAGTTACTGACATGCAAAAGCATGAAGTAGTGGGTTGCTCTGAAACAAAACTAATCTGATGTCTTTAAATAAGTAAGGTCTTAACCTTGTGCTAATTTTTTCTTCTTAAAAGAGTTCAAGGATCAATCGTCATTCCACGTCCTTGGAACATGGCTGTTGTGTGTGTGTGTGTGTGTGTGTGTGTGTGTGTGTGTGTGTGTGTGTGTGTGTGTGTGTGTGTGTGTGTGTGTGTGTGTGTGTGTGTGTGTGTGTAGGCTGATTTGAAGTGTGTGAGCAAACATATATGTGTGTGGTTTCTAAGTGATGGAATCCATAGGATCTGTAAGTAGAGAACTAGATCTGAATACTCATCTAGTGATATTTTGGAACCGCCACTACTTACACAGCAAGAGGGCCACCTCAGTGGCAGTCACAATAGCCACAGGTTATATAGTGTAGCATCAGTAGATTATCAACTGTACCAAGACCTCCCTCAGGATAAAAGCATCCTTTCAATTAAGTGCCTGGAAAAATGGGGTCCAACATATGTCAGTTTATTTGCAGGCAATTATATTTTCAATTCACCTTTTGCAAAGTCATAACCAGAGAAATTCTCCTCCACAGTAGTCACTCTGTGATGCATCCCTTGCTTGAAGATGCAGCTCAGCATTCTCCTAAATTCATGACAAGGCCTGGTTTCCAAAACAAGAACAGTTGTTAAGGGTAATGTGGTGAGGGAAGGGGCCAGGAGAAAAAAAGCAAAAAATAAAAATGCTTTTATTTTTCTGGCTCAAACAATTAGTTTCTCAGAGAACAGGACATAAAGCAAGGTCAGTTATTAAACTTACTTATGTTACAAAATTATTCACCCATTACTAGAAAGAGTCAGTTCTAAGACTTCAATAAAAAAGTAACTACAGAACATACAAATACTGTATAGTGACCTGCATGAAACTAATTCATCACAAATGTTTTCAAATAATGCCCACTTGCTCCTTAAATCATCACTAAAAGTGTAAATGGAGAGTTTATTGGCAATGAGGCAGTTATAACAAACAGGGCAACTCACTCATGACAGCTACCTTTAATTCCACAAATAAACTACAATTCTCCTTAAGAAGTCAAATCACTTTCTTGTGATATGTGGTTTCCCATCCCGAAGGGAGTTTTGCCAAGTGGAGAAGTCAAAGTCCACAAAAACTAAATGATTTACCCAACTTCAAACAGAAGCTGGTACCACAGCCAGGAACAGGGTTGTGTTTCACCTGCCATTCAATACTTTTCCTTAAAATCCCAATCCACTTTCACACCAGTATCAGCTCCTTACATTCTAACTTTGCTACACTGAGAATTACCAATATGAACTGAACCTATTGAAAACAGAATAGAACCTATTGAAAACAACTCACCACCATGCTAATTCCCAATGTTTGGAGGAATCTTCATTACAATCCTTTCAAAGCAGAGTTCCAGATCCAGTGTTTAAAACAGTAGCTGAATAATAGCACCTGGCCATAGCACCTCAAGTCCTTCGCTTAAATGCTAATGATAACAGCTCAATCCCATAAACAAAGATAACGCCTGTTTTAAAACTGCTAAATGAGAGGACTCCAGACATGTTTAATTACATCTGCACAGTGGCTAAGATCCAAAACCCGCCACCATCTGGAGGCTTTGCTCACCTGTTTCAGAGCCCCACCATGGCTGATGAAACAACCACTCAAGCCCTTTTCATCAACATGAAGAAAAGATTAAAATAATTAGAATTAAGTGCCTCATAAAGGCTTAGATGAAAGCACAGTATAGTAGGCATCAATACCATAGTTTATGTGGTATCATTGGAAATGAAACCCGGCTTCATTATCCTGAGTTTTCTTGATGTATTTTCATAGATGGGAACTCTGTCTACACAATTCTACTGAGGAAGGCTATAGGAGAAAGACGAAGAGCTAAAGACTTGCTTCTTAATGGCTACTTTTGGCCCACAAAGTCCATTTTACTCTCTATCATCACTCCTTGATGTTAAGCTTAACTGGGAAGCTGGACTCCCTACACAGCAAAAACTCCTCTACAAGGCTAAAAAGCATAAGGGAATATCAAAGCAAAAGCACAAAGGAATGTCAAAGCAATTTTTGCTTAGTACAAAGGAATTTAAAGGGGATGCCTCCAGATGTGGTAGACTGGCTATCTCTTATGATGATGATCAAACAGGATTTAGATGTTTGGCATTATAATTTTAAACACTCAATTATCTGATTTGTAAAAATATTTTCACCCTGTATTAACATCATCACTATTTAATGATACAACCATTGACTATCATAATAACGTTGAGAGATACTGACAGTCACAAAATGTCAAGAAGTTGTCATCAACCCAGGAAACGCAAACTATAAATTCTCCCAGGTCTCTGAGACTCTAAAATCTCTTGCCCAAGACCAGAACCACTAGCTACGTGTGGCTATTTAAATTTACATTAATAAGAGCTGGCCCGTGGCTCACTCGGGAGAGTGCGGTGCTGATAACACCAAGGCCAAGGGTTCGGATCCTATACAGGGATGGCCAGTTTGCTCACTGGCTGAGCATGGTGCTGACAACACCAAGCCAAGGGTTAAGATCCCCTTACCGGTCATCTTTAATTAATTAATTAATTAATTAATTAATTTCCATTAATACAAATTAAATAAAATCTTAAATTATTCTGTTCCTCAGTCATACTAGCCAATTTTGAGTGCTCAATAGCCACATGTGACTAGTGGTTATACTGGATAATGCAGATAGGATACTTCCAAGATTTCAAAAATTCTATTAGACAGCACTGCTGTAAAATGCCATATTTTCATAGATGAAAACACAAGGAATGAGTTTCTGGCATATGAATTACTAAGACTTCACCTTATAAACCAAGTGAGGCACTGTAGCAGAGTTGTTAAAAGCCAGGACTCTAGCAGCCAACTGTTAAATTCTAACCCTGGCTCAACCACTTAATAGCACTGGGATTGTGGCCAGTTACTTCACCTTTCCATGCCTCAGTTTCTTATCTCTCAAACAAGGATAATGACAACACCTATCCTAATAAGACTTGGTAAAGATTAAATGAGCTAGTATGTAAGTGCTCAGAACAGCAAGCACTATGCAAATATTTGCTAATTATTAAACCCTACAATATGCTTGCAAGCCTTTTAAAAAAATGCTCAGGGCTGGCTGGTTAGCTCAGTTGGTTAGAGCACAGTGATAACACCATAACACCAAGGTCAAGGGTTCAGATCCCTGTACTAGCCAGCTGCCAAAAAAAAAAAAAAAAAAAATGCTCATACTCTTTTCTAGTTGAGCGTTTTGCCCTTCTCAGTATTGAGACTACCTGTGACAACCAGCCTCTATGCTATCCTGGAAAGGTAAGATTCATAAGCCAAAATTTGCCTTCTAAGTCTGACAACCTTTCACAAAGTAAGCTCTTTACCTAGAATGAATAAAATTTTTGATTTTACTTATTTTATTACTTATAATAATATAAAATTCTAATGAACCAATTATTTGTACATATAGAGTTACATATAACTTTAGTTTTTCCAAGTGATCCTCAATTCATAGCATTAAGGTATATAAATATATATATACCTAAAGATAAATGAGCCCATAAATCCATTTACTTATTCCATAAAACCTTACGAATTCTCCCTAATTATTATTATCTACTAAATACATTGCTTGAATGGAAGTCTGCTATTAAAGTTATCTCCAACTTACTGAAACTTCCCAATCAATAGAGTCTAAACTAACAATTGAGAAAGCTTAAGGTATACTGTACTTAGCCTGTCCAAAATAGTTGGGAAATGTAACGATTGAAAATACATAAAACTGGGCCGGCCCGTGGCTAACTCGGGTGAGTGTGGTTCTGAAAATACATAAAACTGAAGAACATTATGCTCCTATACAATAATTTAAAAGTTCATGAAACATCTTAATTTTTTCCAATAATAAAAAAACAAGTATAAAAAAACAGGCTAATTTTTAGCACTATCAAAACATGCATTTGCTTCTGTGAACAACTTTTCCCCATTTCAGGAAAAAAAAAAAAAATTTGTCAGCCAAAACCAAAGTCAACTTGAAAAGTGCTGATTAGTTAGAAATTACATAATCCTGACCACAAATTTATGTAGCAAAAATTCCAGTATTTCCTTTGGAAAACTTTATGTTTCAAATTAGAATATATTTCTGAAAGACCTTAGCTGAAAAATACTGAAATGTTTAAGGAAGAAATAAGATGTCTGAGATTTGCTTCAAAATATTACAGCAGGGAGTGGGGAGTAAATAGGGGTAAAGAGGAAATGAGACTGACCATGAACAGATGATTGTTGAGGCTGGGTAGAAAGTACAGGGGGGATCCCTACTATTCTCTACTTTTGTATGTGCTCAAAATTTTTCATTAATTACAATCTCTTTTAAAAACTCATTTAACAAAGGTATAAGGAGTTTGTCCTTAAAGCAAAAAGTAAATGTTAAAAGTCATAGCAAATGTGCCTCAGTTTCACTGTTAGGCCAGAGGGTTACAATTCCCCTTGTCAGCCACTACAGGCAGTAAAATTATGATTATCCCAAACAACTGATTCCCAAAGGAGTGTTAATTCTTTCATGTGACTTAGTTCTGGATTGTTTGTCTTTTTCTTCATCAATTCCAGAGAAAGAAAACCACAGGGTAGATGAGCTAACAAACTCCAGAAACAGCCAAGGGTCTCATTTTGATATCATAATTCTTAAATCCAAGATGCGCTCCCTTTTTTTTTTTTTAAGGCTATCAAGAGGTTGCATTCTATTGGTGAATCATGGTTAAGCCACTAGAACATCTAAAATTACACAATTATGGTAACTAGAATTTCTAACTCCATTCCCCACTTTAAAAAAGTGAACATCATATAACATTCTAATGGTCTGGGAAAATGTTAGCATGATGTAAATATTTTAATGTTCATATCATTTCAAAAGTGCTGAAGATATGCATCTACAGATTTTCAATTAGAGGTTAGCCAATTTTGAGACAAAAATATGCCCTGAAAGAAAGTGGGGAAGGGTCCCTGGAATCAGAAGACTGAAATTAGAATTATTGCCTGATCCCTTTATTTGCCAAGTAGCTTTTAGGAAAGGCACACATCCCTCAGGCTAGGTTTTCTTACTCGTACACTGGGACAATATCCACTCTGTTTACTTCACAGGGTCACAGAGAATGATGAAGAGATAATATAGTAGTCCCCCCTTACCCTCAGGAGTACACTCCAAGACACCCAGTGGATGCTTGAAACCACAGATAATACCAAACCCTATATATACTATGTTTTTTGCTATATATACATACCTATGATAAAGTTTAATTTATAAATTAGGCACAGTAAGAGATTAACAATAACTAATAATTAAGTTATTAATAAAGTATTATTAAATAAAATAAGGGTTACTTGAACACAAGCACTGCTATATCACAACAGTCCATCTGATAACCCAGACAGCTAAGTGACTAATGGGTGAGGAGCATATACAGCGTGGACACACTGGACAAAGGAATGATTCATGCCCCAGGCAGGACAGTGCAAGATTTCCTCATGGTACTAAGAATGGTGCACAATTTAAAACATACGAGTTGTTTATTTCTGGAATTTTCCATGTAAGATTTTTGGACTACAGCTGACCAAGGGTAACTGAAACCACGGAAGAGGAAACTGCGGATAAGTGGGAATTACTGTATATAGAAAACTACTTTGTAAATCAAGTGCTATTTAAATACAAGGAATTGGCTTGTAAACTGCTTCACAACAGCCCCTCTAAAAATGACTTCAAGCTATTCCCCACTTAGAATCAGAAAGGGGAAAAAAGCCAATTAAATGGAAAGGACTAAATGGAATTATTAGCCAGATTCCACAATTCCCTCCCAGTTACAAGGAAACAAGACCCACCTAACAGAGCATCTCCAAGGCACTCCGAAAAGTCAGACTGTGGAAAGTAGTAGGGGTCTGAAGAGTTCAGAAACTGAAGCAAGCCAATCAGACCAAAGGCATTTAACAATGACTTATAAAATCCACTAACTCTTTGAAGATCTCAACCTCTGCCTAGGAGTGTTAACAGAGATATTTGCTCATCCTAGCCGCATAAAAGCCAGCAAACATTTTACGAAACATTTTGCTTAGCAAAGTAAAATGAATAACTAAATACCTAAGAACCTCTATTGGATCTCGTTAAGATGTGCAAAACTGTCTACCTCACACAGAGGGAGTAGCCAAAAGCAAGGCCATCTCCTGAGGCTTAAATGCCCCTGCCCTTCCCTATGTCCCTCCCCCAGGTCCTCCAGCAACCTGCTAAAGGTGGGAACTGACTGGCAAGTCTCACAAATTTACCAGGCCGGTCAAAGATGTTGATGGTAACATTTTGCAGCAAAAGCACAAGAAGTTGACCCAAATAACTATAAGAGGAACAAGGAAATATGTAACACGGAAAAGATTTACAAATCAATACGGAGATTCAGGAGGGGGATGGTTTCATGTCCTCTCCTATCCCACATAATGTACCTGAAGACTACCACTGCCTGGCTACAAAACCTGACTCCACAGCCTACTAGCTTTTAACCTCAGGCAAGACTACCACTTCAGTGCCTCAGTTTCTTCAATCACACAGTGGAGATGAATAAGTACCTCCCTCAAGAAACTGTGACGATTAAATGAAGAAATGTATGTAAAACACTTAGAACAGTGTCTGGCACACAGTAAGCACTCAATCTAAGTTTTTTATTATTATTAAATTTCCCTGCAAAATATTTTTATTCTTGCTCCAAATGAGTCCTCCTCAAAAAACATTCCGGCCCAAGTACTTGGTCAGCAGTTCAGAAGGAGAGAACACATTAATTCAGGTAAAATATCTGAGGAAACAGTGGGAATGCGTATTGAGAGTGAGAGTCCTGCTCAGGCCAGTCTATCACAAATTTCCTACCTTCTTTAGCATGTTTCCCCATTCAGTCAGCACAGCATCAGCTCTGACCCTGGGGATAAAAAGGTGAACCTACAATCCCTCTGGAGGAGCCCAGAATCAGAGTCCAGAAGGGTAAAGACAGGTAACTAAAGACAGCAGTGTAGAAGAAACAATAGAAGTACCTAAAAGGAGACATGGAGGCTGTAGGGGGGTTCCATTGGCCTGGGCCTGAGAGTTAGGAAATGTAGACAAAAACCTAGGCAGAGGAAGAGTCAGGGAGGAGCCGCAGGCAATGGGGACATGGAGAGGCATGCAGCCTGAGCAGCAAGCTGACCAGTGTCAAACAGGGCATGATTCAAGTGGAAGAAGATGATGCCTTGAACATTCTCTGCTCTCAGGAGTCACAAGTACTCTACCATTCTTCCAAGAGGAAGTCTCTTTAAAACAAACAGGTGGGGAAGACCCCTAAAATGTAGGTAATAAATCATGAGGGTAAGTAGTAGTGAAAATAACTGGTTTCTCTAGGTCTACAAAGAGGTAGTACTGTAATGCCGTTCTTCTGTAGTACTATCATTCTGTAGTACTAACTCCTGGACACAAGTCCCTAAGAAGATGCGAACTTCTACAGACTCTTAATATGCGTGTTAAGTAATTTTTTCAAGGATGATGACATTTCACTCCACTGATCCAGGTGCAAATACTATACAAAAACTCACTAGAGATTTCCCTTCGTACAGGAAACTCTTGATGTAATTGTAGCTCTATGACTCATGCTGGTTGTCTTTTTTTAAAACATATAAAACACTAAGAAAATGTACCTTTATTTTATAATCTTTTATAAAATAATAGCATTACCATTTCATTCATAAGTGTAATAAAGTAACAAACAAACAAAAAAAACAGAGTCTCACTCTGGTGCCTTTGTGAATATAGAAAAGCCTCACAGATGAGACTTACATTAAGCCAAACTCTCCTTCATGCTTTCATCCTTCCCATCGAAAGGTAATGAGACTTTAAAATAACATGTCAATCAGAATAGGCCATTCCTACAGTTCAAGATGCAATCCCAAAAGATCTCATAAACTAATTACAGTGCCATGTGTTGCCATGACATATATATACATATATATATACAGACAGACAGACACACGTATATGTATTACTACTGCCTGAAAAATATCTAAACAATGGAGATTTGAAAAAACAAAATCAAGAGGCAGAAACAATAAAAGCCTACAGGAGGATTCTGATAGCTCGTGGAAGACCGAGTGGGGGTACAAGTTTGGTGACCAAGTCTTAGATCTGCACAAGGAAAGGTGCCAATTTAGAAACCACTCTACCTAAAGAGGTATTCAGGAATAGCTGCAATCTAAGAAATGGGTAAGCTGGTACAAGTTCTGCAAGCCTACAATAAGGGAATAATGTATGTCTCCTACTGAACAACAACAAAAATCCTTATACTTTTCAATAAAAGTAATTCAAAAGAACTACCCATGTCAAACACCCGTGCAACCAATTAAGAGTATGATAATCAAAATTATGAATTTCTAAAATTGTTTTCTACTTATATACCAACATCTCGAGAGATAAAAATTCTTCTGAAATAGCAACTTAATGTCACTTCCCATATGTAGCATTTTCTTCAAAAACATAAAATTTTGTTAATGTTCTTAAAATTCCAAGTTACTCAATAACCACAAGAGTCACCGAAAGCAGTCTGCAGCAGCCAGCAGCATGTAAGTTCAGCTCTTAATCCGAGCCTTGTGACCAAGCTTTGGCTCAATTCAGACAAGCCTAAGTTTCCCAGAGGAAAATGAGCTTTATTTCCTGAAGCCAGCAGTCAGCTCTACCCTAAAGGGGCAAGAAACTTGTAATAAATTTCTCCAAAACTGTATGTGACCAGGTTGTAGAAGGGAATTGCCAGCTGTTACCTTGGGCAGGCATCACCTCCCTGAGTCTCAGTTCTCTCATTTGTAAAACAGAAATCACATCATTCTCCTTCCAGAGTTGATACAAAGGTACATAAGGTCATACATACGTGTGGAACTTACAAGAAGCTCTAGCACCCAGAACAGCAAAACTGGTCATTGTGGTTAGTATCATTATCTCCTCACTGTTCCTCTCCCCAGGCCACACATCCCACCCATACTGGACACCCAAAATTCATCATTACCCTAGTCACCACAGAATTGTGCGGAAACATAAGAGATGAAGGAAAGCCACTAAGTAACAGTTGTGGGCTAACAGCCAGGTTATCAGATAAACACATGCAACACAAATGAAGCTTTCGACCCCCACTTCCAAATCAGCTTGAAAGGTCTTGGTACACCTCTACATTCCAAGTCTTCGTGCATCTCTGGTGAGCAATAAATATCAGGGGTATTGAAGTTGAAAAAGCAACTGTATTAACCAAATATCATACGTCTACATCACTATCACCAGGAACAAAGGTATTCCAAATATTAGATTCTACAACTCTAAAGCAACAGTCTCCTCCCCTCACTCCCTCTGGGGGATAAAAAAAGAAAAGAAAAAGTGTGCAGAGGTATAAAGTGGGAAGCCAATGTTCTAATATAAACATGACAAGCCCAATTCTATCACTGCAATATACTTTCTGACTTCAGTACAAAAATCTTTTCTGACCATCTGGAGCTACTCCAGGCATGAGGCCAAAACTTTGTAATTCCTTTTCAGAGTAAATGACAGATCAGTAACTGCCACGTTGCTAATGCACAGCCAAAAGGAGCACCTCATATCCTATTCAATGCTCCCTGGAGTTTTACACGTGTAGTAAAAACCAAGTGCTTCCAAATAAATCTGCCCACTTTTCAATATTCCATACTGAGCAGCGATACTGTTGCTTCTGAACAAGGCAGCATTTTTTTGGATGTGATCCTATTACCCTATTTCACAGACAGGAAGTATGACCTTTTATAAGTTTCACTAAAAAGAGCTATCTCTAGACTAAAATGAAGCTTATATGCGAAGCCATATATGAGTGTTCTTCAAAAAGCTCATGGAAAAATCTGTATTATCTTTTAATTGTATTTTTCCACAGACTTTTTGAAGTAACCTTGTGGAGATACATTACTATCTCAGAAATGACAGATGGAAGTCCACCAGAAATTTTAAACATCTGTCCCCTGCAGTGACTGAGATGTCCATAAGTTTGCAATAAACAGGGGGTCACATAATACAAAGGGCAACAAAGGTGAACTCGAGATCAATAGTGACCTGTAAAGTTGGTGGACACTTCTTTTTAAGCCCTCATGACAAACAGGATCACTTTCTTCATTCATCCAATACACCAAATAGAAATCATACTATGTGCCAGGTATTACACTGATGGTGGATGAAATCAAAACTCTCAACATCTCTGCCAAAAAATAGAACTCTGAAAAGCCCAAAACCAATTTCTGTAATATGCCACTGATAATAAGAGCCACTTGAAAAAAATAAAACAAAAAATAAGAGGCACTTGAAAGCTCGGAGGCTTAAATTTGATAATCTTCCCCTGGAGCATACTAAGTAGAAAGATGTCAGCCAGTAATGACTATGAACTTCCTGCAAATATTTTTTTCCAGGTTTCAAAGAAATGAAAGTTATCTCTGAAGTCACACTTCCATTGGGGAACTACCTTATCCTTTTAAGTAAAACATTTCAAAACTGAACAATCTGAAAATTTATCTGGTAGTATAGACTGTTTCTTACAAAGATAAGTTATAAGGAGCTTTACAAATGAGTAAAAGATAAGAAAACACCTAACCACTGATTACAATTAAAATTAAATTACAGATAAGGTACAAAAATATATATAAAAGAAGTTACCAATGGGTCTGTCTTAGTCCATTAGGGGTGCCTTAACAAAATACTTCGAACTGGGCAACTTATAAACAACAGAAATTTATTGCTTACAGTTCTGGGGACTGGGAAGTCCAAGATCAAGGCACCAACAGATGTGGTGTCTGATGTGGGTTCCTTTCCTGGTTCATAGATGGTACCTTCTCCTATGTCCTCACATGGTAGAAGGGGCAAACAAGCTCCCTTGGGCTTCTTTTATAAATAAGGGCAATAATCCCACTCATAAGGGTTCTACCTTCATAACCCAATTGCCTCCTAAAGGTTCCACCTCTTAATACCACAAACTTGGGGCTTAAGATTTCAACATATGAATTTGGGGGCAACACAAACATCCAGACTGAAAAGCAGGTCTCACCCTTCTAATGAAAAAACTATCCTTGAGGACAACTTCACAAATTCAGAATAAGAGAGCTAGAAAAGGCATTAGAGATCATCCCACACTGATTTTACCCAATTCACTTTTTAGGGAAGCCATTTTTCTTTGGGGTTGCTTTCAAAGCATCATGTGATCATTATTAAAATAACAGTATCTGAATGTCCTGAGCTAATTCCAGATAGAACACTTGTCTCCTACCCTGAGAACAGGAAAGCGATTAGCGATTTTATCAGGCAGAGTCAGAGATTTCGAACCCTGGTGAGAGAAAAAGAACAGACACCTTAGAGCCGACTCCTCGTCACAGGAAGGCATAAGGAGGGTTCTTTGTTTTCAGACTTTGATACTAGAAGAGGAAGAGAAGTGAATGGTGACAGAATTACCTTTCCCAAGGAGTTTAACAGGCTCAAATGGAAATTCCAAGGAGAAGAATGGATGTGAGGAGAATAAGTAGGAGGAGAGGGCATCAACAATCGCAAGAATCTGAACTGAGGGATGTGTAAAAGGAAAAGCAGAGACTTTCTGAAGACATTTTTGGGGTGAAGGGTGATGATGTAAATGGCAAAGAATAGACCAAGAATGCTATGTTACTTTAAGGATCTGTGGGACACTTGAAGAAAAATGGGGAAAATATGCAAAAACCAAGACTTGCTTCAAAAGCATATAATAAGAAAAAAAGTATTTAACAAGGAAGAAAGGAAGCAAAAGATACAAGCAAAACAAGGGATGGCAATGAATGACTCAAAAGAGAAATCCTTATCTATGAGAGTTAAAGGTATTTTGCAGCTTTAGTTCATATAGCAATTTCACTTTCTTCAAAGGAGTCACCAAAGCTAATGCTTTAAAGAGAGAAATTATGACTCTGCCTACATTAATTCTTCATTCACTCTCTCATTTTAACCTCTATTAATTACTCAGTTAAGATTATATTTTCTCTCAGTGATATATGAGCTTCAGGAAACAATTGGTAGAAGTCAAAATGAGAGGAAGATGGATGGATGGATGGATGGATGGATGAATTAAGAGTTAGGTTAAATAGAAAAGTACTTAGAAATATAGTCGTCCCTCGGTAGCCTTGGGGGATTTGTTCCAGGACCCTCCATAGACCCAAAATCTGCTAATGCTCAAGTCCCACAGTTGGCCCTAAGGAACCCACAGATTCCAAAAGTCAGCCCTCCACATACACGGCTTTCACATCCCAGGAATACCGTTATTTTTGATCCACAGTTGGTTAAATCTACAGATACAGATTAAACCCACAGATATGAAATACTATTTATTGAGGGGGGAAAAAAACCCATATTGTTCAAGAATCAACCATACAACCATACCATATATAAAATCAGTTCTGCCCCCAAATTGCAAAATGACAATCATAATGCTCATAAAGAATCATCAGTAGGGCCGGCCCATGCATGGCTCACTCAGGAGAGTGCAGTGCTGATAACACCAAGGCCATAGGTTCGGGTCCTATATAGGGATGGCCGGTTAGCTCACTGGTTGAGCGTGGTGCTGACAACACCAAGCCAAGGGTTAAAATCCCCTTACCAGTCATCTTTAAAAAAAAAAAAAAAAATCATCAGTGATAAAGAGAAAATCCCACTTTCAAGAAGGAGAAAAGTTGCAGACAACTAGGGTGGCTAGGGACAGGTGATAGGTGGAAGGAAAGGAGGCAACTTGCCACCCTAGAAAAGGAAAAGAATAAGTTTATAAATAGCCTTCAAGGGGGACAGGGGGAGAGAATGGTAACTGACCACCTCATGGTAATACCCAGCTTCACGACATCCCCTTTATTGCATGTATATTAAGAAGGAACTAAAACTGCAGACTTAACCTCAGCACCAGCATGATCATCTCACACAACCACTTTTCTTATTATCTGCAAACAGGCAGTCATCCTGATAAATAAAATAAGTTATGATTTTTGGTAAGTGATCCCCAGTAACCTGGTTCATGTATTAGTTTGTGGAACTGAAAGGTTAATGCTAGAAAATTCTAGAAAATGCTAGAAAAACCATCAGAATTCTCTTTGGTTCCTTGCCCCAACTTAGTCAAGATTATGTAACTTAACACAAATATAACCATTTCCTGTCCGCTGAACAAAGCAATTAATGGACTGGGTACAGTTTCTGAGATGATCTAAGGGAAGAAATCAACATGGCCATGTCTCACTGCAGTTCATTTTAAAGAAACAAAAGAGATGGGAAAATATAGAATATCACTATTTTGTTGAATAGCAGTCATTCTTTATATAACCTTCCTCCCACACAGATTGTAAATAACGCACTGGGAAAGGAATTTGTTTCAAAATGGTTCTAAAACAATATAACTATCATCCATACCTTCAATCCATTACTAAAAAGTAAGGTATAGACTAGGCCATTCTGGAAGGAAAAAAATTAAAAGCGATTAAGCTTTATGAGTTTAGAAGCATACAGTATTCATATAGAATGAACTCTACAGAAGGAAAAGTATCAAGGAAGAAAGGAAGGAGAGACAGAAAGAAGAATAAAAGCAATCTGGGCTCCCAGTGACTTCCCCAGGCTGGTTCCCGGAGCTCAGGAGGTCCACGAACACTGCCCTCATTTCCCTCCAAGTCAAACCTTTTTGCTTATGCTGGTTTGAGTGGGTTTCTGTTACCTGCAATACAATAATCCTTGACTGTACACTTTCTATCTTCACATATCTTGAGCCATCTCAGTTACTCCTTTTAACTGAAAATTTCATGTACTTCCAAGAATTAGAATTAAAACATCGCTTTAAACTTAAAATCAAACATAACAAATTTTCTCCTTGTTCAAACACATGGCATCTCAGTGTCAAAACAACATATGTCTTGCTCCATCACTAAGTCATTCATTCAACAAACACTGAGCACTTACTTTTTGCCAGACACTGTTTATAAGAGAACAGGAAAGACATGGTCCCTACACTTAGGAATTATAGTTTAGTGGGAAAGTCAGAGGAATCAGAAGTCTTCCTGCTCCTTCTCTTGCCACGCCTTTACAGTTACACTCAAACACTACTTCTGACTGAAGTGAAGGCTCACTAAGCTTCAGGTACTAGTTCATGCAAGCCACCTGTTCCTACCATTCACTACCTCTTCTAAAGGGAAAACGAAAAGTGTGGAGTGGGCCACTGGGGTTTTCTCACCACGGTGGATAATCAGCCTCATGACTTAGGGAGTAAAGAGGAAGTCTGTCACACCCATAAATGTGCCTTATCCTCCGCCCACCAAACTCTCACCTGAAAGCCATCTACAACTGTCAATACACCTCTACTACACACCACCCACAGCAATGGGACTGACTGACGTCTAAAAAAAAAATCTGTAATTTTAAATTAAAATCCACCAATTTTCATTGCTTACACTTATTTGGAGGTTCACTACAAGATTGAGTCATAAGACTCCTAAAAGAGAACATTAGCCCCACACACAGCTCACTATGGAAGCCCTCTCTTCGTGATGGAAGCACTTTCTACAAAAACCAGGTATTTAATAAGCAACAGTCAATGGAGGCCAAAGACCTCTCACAGCTACTAGGAACTGACTTCCTAGCTAAATCTTCACATTCTTGCAAATCCAAACATGTATTCTCTAAGGATGAAGGCTGGAAGATTGAGGTCAAAAGATGTGTTATTGGTTTGAAATATTTCAAAATAAAGGTACTGACTAGCCAAATCATTCAAAAGGATAGCCCTAGGAATAAGTGATACTTACCCTCTATTTGTCTAAAAGTTTTAATTCACTGGACTACAGGTAAACATCCTTATACAAAATCCCCGGTCAGCATCCTGGAAAAAAATCTCATTACGCTAAAGGTTAAGCAAGTTTCTATAGGCTATCATGTGTAATGTTTTCAATGATTACTTTTCCATGACAAAACGAATTGCGTTATTGACTTGGAAAAATAAAGAATAAAGCCCAACTTGTATCTGTGCCCTGAGTCCTGGCCAAACTTAAATATTCCAGATATATTTCAAATAAACAGGTCAGTTAGTTAATCTATAACAGAGTCCAGCTAGGCAGTTAATAATCCATACAACCATTTTCAAACCTAAATTCTCAATCACAAAAACAATTTTTCAGATCAAAACTTAACTCCCAAACCTCAAAGCCCTTTAATTCTGTTTTTATATGTAAGCTTCAAATTTCCTCATGCCAGGCGGGGGGCACAATTAGTGTCAACTGTCCTGAGGAGATCAAATCTCAGAGATATCAAAAAAACCACTAGGAGGGTCCTTGGATCCTGGGACCCCTACTATGGAAAAGGCCACTAGAAATTCCCATTTTTTTTTTTAAGTGAAATATAAATTTGGAAACGATTTTTTAAAATGCCCCTCCCAAATATGTTGTGCTATCATAAAGATGTATTTTACAAAACAACACACATAAGTTATAATACTAATACCACAGTTCTTATAAAAGTCATGAATTCTATGCTTTGCTGCTTCTTGTAAGCACTTAGTGACAAATAAACAGGGAAAATAAACATTATGGAAAATGTTGATATTGAAAACAACCAGAAGCAAAATGTCAGAGGTAAAATGGTCCCTACCACAGGTAAACTGTTAAAGGTTTTAGGAATTAAGACAAAGAAAAAGGAAAATGTTCATAAAACTCCCTTGGTTCACTGCTGTCTTCCTATGAAGATGTTAGAAATGCCTTGTTTTCCCAATACATCATTTCAGGAAGCAACTAAACAGCTCTATGTGTATAGTCAATACAAAACAAATATATGACCTGAAATTACAGTGCTAATGCAAGATAAAAACCACAGACCCATTACAATGAGATGATTTATTTTGCCTCCTCTGGACACAAAGACTGGAACATCTGCTTCTTCTAGCACTAGCTACTACTATGATTTTAATTAAGTCCCTTCAACTTAAGGTTCTCCTTTCATTATGCATTTCATGGGAAAATCTGATAGAGTGTCTTGAAATGAATTATATAGCAACTGAAGATCTACAACAGAAAATGTCAATAAATCAAGTAACATTATCAAAAAAGCAATAAAAAAGTGAGGAATTGGTAAAGGGCCACAAAAATCAACTACACTGTATAATAATAAAATTTTTTTTTATCTAAAAAAAGAGCCAATCTCAAAAAAAAACCAGTAAAGATCTTCTGGCTTATAAAAAAAAAAAAAGTAACAATATAAGAGGGACATCAACTTGCTAAAAAAAATTTTTTTTAAATCTCATTCTTAAACAAAGGACATAAAAGAAGTAGTAGTAACCAAGTCAGCCATAAGATTAGGAAACGTAACTGAAAGGCAGTATGATTATGATGTGCAAGGACAGGTTCACATGTTGTTTTTCTACGGTTTTTTTCTCTGTAGCATTAACACCAATTTTTTCTTCTTGTCACTGAAACCACAAAGTAATTGATTGCCCTAATGAAATATTCTTTCTTCAACATGAACGTTGCTTTTGAAAAGCAAACTAATCTTCTAAAAAAAAACTACAACAAAGACTTCCTTCAAGCAAGTTTCCAACAGCCAGTGGGATATGTAAGCAACTGGGCAGTTTGCAAACAAATGGTAAAAAGTCCAGAATTGGGCCAGTTTTGACAATATTCAAAAATGTTTTCTACACTCCAAACCTGCACTTGGATCCTTTCATGATTTCAAGGTGGATAAGGGCCAATTGTCCTGATCAAAATTAAGAAGTTTTTTTAAAATGACACTCATTATTCCAGCCCAAGAGTCAGACTCCATGTGGCACTATATGATTTGTTTTTTTTTTTCTCTCTGCAAATTAGAAAATTAAATTTTCTTCATTTCCAGCCAGGGGCCACTCAAACAAATCTAATGGGTGTAGACAGCATTTCCTGCCTACTGCAAGAAAATAATGGGATTGCCATTATTAACATGGCCCAAGGCATGCACTAAGGTGGGGCACTCAAGAAACTGACCTTTAATTTTCATCAGTTAGCCTGCACTGACTGCCCAGCTTAAAAAGGAAAAAAAAAAAAAAAAAAAAGTGGATGATATTTTTTTCCTCCAGCATTAGGGCTAACACTGGTTCATTCACTCTCATGGAGCAAGACAGGCTCCAATCCCTATTATCCTTTCCACTCAACTGTGTTTATGTCTAGAAAAAACCTGCCAGTAAACAACCAGCTGAAACTCAGTTTTGTTTTCTTCTCTCTTTTTTGGAGCAAGGCTTCCAATTTACAAGAAGTTGGTGAGGTTTAGGTACTCCCAAAGCAGAGAAAACTACTCTAATTCATTGACACCTCTGCCAAATGTTCAAAATGTCATTTTAAAGAAATGAGCCTCCAAAAAACAATGAGCGGCAAAGGTGACTAAGATTTCTAGAAATAATTCAAGGTCTAAATCTGCAGTGCACTATTCCCCAGCAGTGGCATCTTTATGCCATTATAAAGATGGTCTGAGGTGGTGACCCGAAGATGAAAGGCAGGTCTTTGGAGCGCCACGGTTTCACCCACTAATGTCAAGCCCTGATCTCTCTTAAAAAGTTAGAACAACATCCACAAAAAGGGGGAAGGAACGGGAGGGAGCGACTCTCCTTTATTACAACTTTCCTTTGATCCTGGACTTAGGAGAGGAAGCAAAGCTGTCATATATCTACTTAAAAAGGACAATCTCTCTTTAAGGGGGCAGGAAGGAAGAAAAACATTGATAGAAGTAGCACTTATAATAACAAAGTACTGCTTGGCATTCAGGGTCCTTTTTTCCCCCCAAAGAGCTTTTTATACATATTATTTCATTTTATGCCAACACTACCTTATTAAGATAAACAGCTTATGTATGAGATTAGGGATGAGCTGCAGAGCTGTCACTTGAACAAGGACACTCAAGGACTCAATGGAAAGGCCAAGACAAAACCGATGGCTAGTTCTCACATTTACTTTTAAAATAACTGGCAAATTTTTAAAAATAATTACCATCCCATTAGAAAATACATTCAACAATTAAATCTGTCTGTAGCCACAGTAAAGCAATAAAATAATAAATAGCTATCACCTACTAAGCACTTGTTCAAAGCACTATGGTGGGCTAAAAAGTCCTAACAACAATTCCTTCTTAAGAAGTGAAGACTGAGAAATTGAGCAACTTACCCAGAGTTACACAGTAGGGTCTCCAACTCAGATGTTTCCAGAGCACTTGGGCTCAACCATCTCACTATAAGTGACTATTTAAAGGATTCATCTTCTTACCAAAAATATTAATTCAAGGTTAAGTCAGTAGTTTCCCATGCTCCCCAAATATGAAAACCGTATGTGATAATCTGCTACTATTTACAGACGAGGGCTAAACAATATCTAAGAATGGTTTCTTAAAAAGAAGTTTCCTTTTAACCTAACATATCTTGCAATTAAACTTCCTAAAAAATTGTTCTATGCTTTTCATAAAAAATTTCATGAAAGATATTTCTTGGCTAAAATTTAAACTTATTGAAGATATGGGGCTGGCCAGTTAGTGTAGCTGGTTAGAGCATAGATGCTGATAACACCAAGGTCCAGGGTTCGATCCGTGTACAGCTACACCAAGGTCCAGGGTTCAATCCCTTTACAGACCAGCCTCCAAAAGAAAAAAAAAAAAAAAACCTATTGAAGATATGCAAATACACCAATCTGTGTTAAAAATACATTTTGGGGGGCCAGCCTGTGGCTCACTTGGGAGAGTGTGGTGCTGACAACACCAAGTCAAGGGTTAAGATCCCCTTACCAATCATCTTAAAAAAAAATAATACATTTTTTTTTATATAAAAGGTTCTTCATTAACCTGCCAAGCAGAAACATCTAACAGCAGGCTAGAATTTTGTCCCTGTAATGAACCCACCGATGACTCAGTGGAAACTAGAATTTGTAAAACTTGCCATCCCACGAGGAACATAACAGGAACAAACTCACTCACCTTTGTTGGTGCTACATCCTTCCCAAGCCCTCTCCTTCTCTCCTCTACTCACCCCCACTATCCCTGCTCCTCACAAAAGGAAGAAAACTTGCAAAATTAAAAAGCTAATGGCAGATACTTGGGGCGCAAAATTATACTAAATGAAATAAAGCCAAAATAATCTATTAGAGAAATTTATTTGAATCCTCTGTTTTCTCTTTTTAGCCAACTACTGTGCCCCTGCTAGGTCTGAACAAACTCCTGAGAACACTGAAGAAAATTGGAAAGTGAAACATAAGTAGGAATTAACATTGTTTCTGTGTTTAAACTGAATGTAACAAGCAAATGATAAAAGATAAAAAACTATGTTTTAAACTTATTCAGATTGCCACAGGTGTCATTAAGATACAGTAAAGCTACAGGACAGTAATCACATAGCAAGAAAAAACTTTTTCCAAAATCAAATAAATCTGGAAATAATTGTTTATTCATAAATGAAGAAATTTTATGGTAAATTAGGTTATCTATTGCTAAGTAATGCCTGAAATAAAATATAAACTTTATAAATTGTTATCCATTTCTTCTCCCACCCCTACCTCCCCCTTTTAAAAAAGGGGGAGGTGGGGGGGCACAGCGTTTTAAAAAGTGAACTTTCTAAGAGACTCAAAACTACTGATTTTATAATAATGTCCTGGAAAATAAGTGCCCATACACAGGTGGGTTTTTATATCCCTTATCCAAATTTAATTAAATCTCCACCTTTAAGTGATGATGGTGGTGAGAGGATGTGAGGTTGTAGAGAAGATCTAAACAATTTAAAATACAAGCAAACACTCAAATCCTAAAATTAAAATACATTTTTGGTAGATGCTTACAACTGTTCTCTTAACATCTTGAGGTATAAAATTGTTTTTAAAAATTAAATACTCTTAAAAATGAGTTCAATTCTATGGTAACCTGCATTGTAAGGCAGCAACGATCCACCACCGCAAGTCCTGAAAGCCAGGATATGGCAAAGGCTTCCCCAGCCCCCAGTAGTGGAAAGGAGAGAAGCACAGGGGCAGCCCTCATACAGGATCACTTCTCTGGGGGTGCTGCCCATTCAAGGATGTTTTACCATTCAGAGCCTCCCTCCTGAGGCAGGAGAGAAATAAGAGAGGGTCGTTCTAACAGTCACCATTCTGTGGAAACAACCTCCAGAGAATCACACAGCTCCTTCTGGACAAGAAATCTCTCTGTGAAGAAGAAACTCCTTTTAGGTAATACAGCCTGGGGGCTGCATCTTCACTGAGTCTGTCTGTCCACACCACTCCACAAACACAGGGCAAGAAAGCAAGTCAGGCCCCACTATAGAGCCTTGTCCTTAGCTCACCTTCAGTGAACTCACTTTCTAAAGACAGAGTAGAAAGCTAAATAATTTCTAACAAAGGAAGCATTTACAGTTGCCAGCTACCCAGGTTTAGCCTGCGCCGTCTGGGAGAGCACAGGCTCCTCTGAATCCTGAGGTCACCTTTAATTAACCGCAGGAGCTGCTCTCTGAGTTCTGAGAGATGAGACACGCTCTAGTCAGTTCTGTGCTTATCCCATCCCTATGGCTGCCTCTGGTACAATCCAAACCACCACAGACTATGAACCTTAAAAGGAAAGAGAGGGTAATATTAGGAATAGGAGGATTTGCTTTTCCAGGTGCCAATTACAGGTATAGCATCTTACCCAACATAAATTAACTTAAATAAGAAGCACTGAGGACGAACAAAACTATTACCACTGAGTGAAAAGACTCTTTCTTAGAGTGTCTGAATAAGGTAAAACTTTACTACTTCTTAACCAACTGCTTTAGATTTTTCCCATTCGCTATATTGAGTTTCTTATACATTACTTTCTATGAAGTATACTTTTATTCTCTGGTTTATTTCATTCTAAACTTAAGTTGCTATTACAGAAAACAATCTTGGATAATCTCCCTCTTTGGGGATGTCCAGAATATTACTGTTTCAAAAATAAAATTTAGGGTCTAGGCAACAGAGATTAAGTACCTGGAAAACACTCAACTAATACTTCGCCTTATTATTCAGCTACCTGGGAACACATAAGACAATGTACGAAGTCTGAAGAAACAGGATAATCAGTGTGAACTATTGAGAAGCTGTGTGATATGGCTGAAAAAAGTTCTGGAACTAGTCTGGGTGACCACAGTCAAGTTTTTAAACCTTTTCAGCATGTCTTCTAATCTTTAATTCAATCAACAAATACAGTATGTACCAGCTTCTGCTGTGGACACTGTAAACACCTGAAAAATAGAAATAATATCTACCGCCCAGTTATTTTAATGAATATATACAAGTACTTCAAAAAGCCCATGGAAAGACTCATACTATCTTTTAATTCCATTTTTCCACAAAATTTTTGAAGTACCTTCATAAACACAGAATATATATGGATGCAATAGTGTCTGGCAAGTGGCAAGTGGTGGGTGCTCGAAAACTGCTGGTCACTATTATTATATTGTACATCTAATATGCGGTCAGAGTACTTGAAAGTATAGTGCACAAGTATCCTCACTTCTATAAAATTGCCAATAGCTGGCTACTGTTTTACCCCAAAGAATATGATGACTGAAAAACCTATGTCTGAACCCTTCAATCCTGCCCAAATTCCTAAACTGGAGTCCTCTGGCTCCTAAGTACTCTTCTCACCTCACTCCTTTCAAGCCATTACATCATAAACCTTAGAAGTATAGATTATCAAGAAGTCCAACTCCCCAAGTCCGAGTTCCCCAAGCTTGTCTGATCACATCATTCACCTAAAACACTTAATAAAGATTCCCAGATCCCATCCCAGACCTAATGAATAACAGCCCAAGAAAGAACTAAAGAAAAAAAAAGCAAAGTGCACCCTCTCCTACCCCAAATACACAGCCCTTCAACTCCCCAAGAGATTCTTGTCTTATCAGACAGGGTCTAACTCCACCTGCAAATAGCTAAGGTCTTTCTCAAGTTCTTTCCATGGCATGCTCTTTGACCCTTTCTCCATGTCTTAGTTTAGCACTAAACACTGGCTAGCAGTCTGGAAGAATTAACTCCCTCAGCTGGGCCTCCAACAGCTCAGCAAGGCACAATGTGTGTGTGGTGGGGGAGTTGTCTGTCCTTTAATATCGCTTTTCTAGAATTTCACTATAAAAGGATTATTTAAAACTACCATAAATCTCTGGTTATTTTTTTAAAAAATTAATTCTCTTGTGCTCGCTTCGGCAGCACATATACTAAAAAAAAATTAATTCTCTTAATTTACAATTCTTGAACTGACTCCAATAAACAAGCAAGATGTACATAACTGAGAGCCATATTTTTAAGAAATAGAAATAAAAGCTATTTGTTCAAATTTTCTAAACCAATTAGCAATCTAATGGAGACATGAAAAAAGTCCATGTATTCTCTGGAGAACTTTCTTTTAAAAAAGCAATAAATGAGAATGAGAGGCTAGGTTTGCACTGAAGGTGACTCACGTGTGTTTGTCTTAATTTATTTAATATTTGTTTCCTATTATGAGGGAAAAAAACGCAGAAAAAACACCAGGGCACGAAAATGTCTGTAACATAGCCCATGCCACAAAGAGATGAACTCCCTAGAAGACATAGTGACTGAGTGACTGAGGAGAGGTACTACATTTAAATGGCACATTCGGCCCAGAAATCCAGCCATCCAACCATCAAATGAACATTTACTATGTACTCATCAGGAAAGACTAGGTGAATCAAGAATCATCCCTACACTCAAGTAAGGGAGACAATCAGACAACAATGAAAAGGACAAGTGTTCTAAAAAGTACAGATAAAGTGCTAGAAGAAATTTAAGAAAATGATAAATTATCTAAAATGATGGAACATAATAAACATGTGCAAAGAAGAATGGAACATTTTCTTTTGAGTAGGCCAAAATCACAAAAGAGCACTCTAAACACAATGTAATCATTCTTCATATCTCCCTTGGACATGAAGAGAGCATGACTCTCAGTACCTTTTGCTATCAGCTGGTAATGATCCTACCACCAGAGAAATTGGTGGTAGGCCACAAAAATGACCAGCCATGGTATGAAAGTTCATTTAGTGGAGTTCTATTGTCATTTATATACACAGCAATATACACATACATACTCTATACATAGAGTATATACACAATATATATACATATATACCCACACATACAAAAGAAAATATACCTGTACAGACAGTACACACACACATTACTGTCACACCCTTCCAACTTCAGTTTTCTAAGAGTTCAGAAATGGATGGCAAATATTTTATCGTAGCACATGCTATGTAATTTTCCCTATAACTTAACCTGTATAGGAACTTAAATCTTGCCATTAGAATTTTCATCTGATATTTTCAGTATTCCTAATATGTACTTTACATGTGATTTTTAAGCTTTATATCCCATCACTTAATCACTTAATGAAAATCTTGCTCTATCTTTTTCTTTTTTTCTGGCCGATAAAGGGATCCAAACTCTTGACCTTGATATTGCAAGGCCATGCTCTAACCAAGCAAGCTAACCAGCCAGACCCATCTTTTAATAAGTGATCCAACTAAATTCAACATCAAATGTCTCAGAAGCAAAAAAAAAAAAAAAAAAAAAAATCACTCAGAGCATCAACTGCTATGCAAATATTAGTTGCCAGAGATAAGTTCACATGAATAAAATAAAATACTACATGCTTTCTTTCACTCTATCCCCTTCCTAACTTGGTTTTACAGTCTAAGAAACTGACTAATTTTAGCACCTAATGCATTTCCAAAATGAGTATTAAATTAGATGACTTAGACCATTTCTCTTGTGGAAATCTAAGTTTTTCCTTAAATACTAAAGATAACAAGTGAATAAAATGTTTAAAGGTCAGAAAATGGAACAGGTCTAATTGCACATTTACTCCCTGTTTTCTAAATGACTCACTGTTCTACTCAGAATAGATCACCTTCATGTGCTTACATGGTATATGCGTATTAACTAACTACCTGGTTCATCTAAATATTAAAATGCCACTTTTTTCCCTCCAGAGATCTACTACATTTAAACAACTGCCTCTTAAATTCAGGTCAGATAATAATATAAGGAAATTCTCTGATCTCCAAAAAGTGGCCTAGAGGAATCTTCCTTTACACTGCAATAAAGATAGAGAAAAAAATATCTGTACCTACACACCCGCATGGAGTAGACCAAAGGGGATCAGAGACAGACGAAGACTGTGTGGCATAAATCTTCAATATTTTTTTTTGCATTTTTTATTGTCATAGAACATACATAACAATTACCACTTTAACCATTTTTAAGCATACAATTAAGTGGCATTCCATACATACATTCATAATGTTGTGGAACCATCACTATTCATTTCAAGAACTTTTTCATCATCCCAAACAGAAACTCTGTACCCATTAAGCACTATCTCCCCCATTCTTTTCCCCAACCTCTGGTAATCTCTATTCTGCTTTCTATCTCTATGAATTTACCTATTCTGGGTACCTCATCCAAGTGAAAATATACAATACTTATTCTTCTGTGTCTTATTTCACCTAGCATAATGCTTTTTAAGGTTCATCCAGGTTGTGACATGTATCAGAATTTCATTCCTTGTTACAGTTGAATAGTAATCCATTGTACATATATGCCATATTTTGTTTATCCATTCATCTGTTGGTGGACACTTGGGTTGTTTCCATCTTTTTGGCTATTGTAAATAATGCTACTATAAACACTGGTGTACAAGTATCTGTTTGAATCCCTGATTTCTTTGCGGTATATACCTGGGAATGGAATTGCTGGATCATACAGTAATTCTATGTTTAAATTTTTGAACCACAAAACTGTTTTCCACAGCGATTGTACCATTTTATATTTCCAATAGCAGTACACAAGGGTTCCAGTTCAATAAATTTTTAAGTATTCTAATTCACTAATTCAGAATGTTTACCTCTATTACTCTTTTTTTTTTTTTTTTTTTTTTTTTTTTTCTTTCTTTCTTTTTCGTGACCGGCACTCAGCCAGTGAGTGCACCGGCCATTCCTACATAGGATCCGAACCCGCGGCCGCTGGGAACGTCGCCGCGCTCCCAGCGCCGCACCCTCCCGAGTGCGCCACAGGCTCGGCCCTACCTCTATTACTCTTAATCGGAATTATTTTTCCTGAGACAAGAAAAACCACTATAGAAAAAAAATCAGAAACAGCAATATCTAAAGACTTTTACTACTCTCCTCTTAAATGATTTAAACAATATAAGATATACAGTGGATTTATTAAAAAACCTTTAAAGTATAAAATATGGAGCACAGAATTTTAAAAATACATTAAGTACCTTACACATACAACTTGTACTGTAAAAAGTGGTCAAATCTGACCCTTAAACAGTCACGGACTAGAAAACTTCATATCCAAGTAACTTAGGGTAAAACGTAAAATATCCTGAGATATTTTAAAAGAAATCTACTCTTATTATTGGTAAAGTCACAGAGTACCTGGAACCAAGCTCCCTGCGAGGGTCTTGTTCCAGTAAAATTGGAGGAGGAGTATGTGTAATTAGCTTATCTAAATACTAATCTCAAGACTTTCCTCAATCTGCCCAGAGGCAGAAGGACACAGGCAGCAAAAAGCAATAATGATGTTCTTAAACCTTTAACACCTGCTATCATTAATCCACCATCACAGACAGGTGACAAAAGAAATTAAACAGCAAAACAAATGTCAACAGAAAAACTCCAAATAAATAGGCACACTGGAGTGAGGTGGGAGAGACGGATATTGTGCTGATTGTGATTTATTTGCATGCAAATAACATAGTTCTAACTGTTGTTGGCAAACTCTTCCTAGTTCACTGATGGTATTGAGTAAATCAACATTTATTTCATAGCAACCCACAAAGAGCACTGACTTTCCAGGGGCTCCAGCATCTCTATGACAAGCACAGCAGCAGAACCAGCTTCAACCCATACTGCATTTTGACATTGCTTTTAAGTAAATTGATTTTCCCAAGGTGCTTAAAAGTGGTTTGTTCTAAATTAGGTAAATATTCCTCTTATGATGTATTTAAACTTCTGATATTTACAGTAAAACCTTTTCATACAGAATAGGAAACCAAACTTTATCCTAGCCTTGCATGGATAATTGTGAATTCCTAACTAGTTACATCCAGAACAATGGAGTTATTTTTAATAGCGAACCCCTCTGTCACAGGCTGTGGAGAATCCAAGTCCCTTAAGAATAAATTAAATCATTTTATTTCCTAGGATTTTAGAATCTTCAATTATTTCTCAAACATACTACATTTGTTCATGTATAAAGACCATTTTCTAGACAATTATTTCAACAGAAAGATTTTCATAATTGTGAGTTAGTGTTAAATTTTTCTGACTGCCTTTAGAAGAATCTTTATTACTCCTTCCAGGGTCACAACAAGAATATATCCTTAAGTTTTAATATAATTTAGAATCCCTAAATTCTATTATAAATTTTAAACAGCCTGAATGAAGGCGCTCCAATTTTAACATTTCTCAAATTTCAGAAGTGAGCAAAGAATTGAAGTTGACACCATCCTGCCCTAGGAGTTTGGTGGTAAACACTGTTCTCTACACAACATTCCAAAAATATGAGTAAAATACCCCTGTATGTGAATAGAAAAATGTCTTACCTTTGCCAAAAAAAAAAAAAAAGTAGAACAAAGAACCTAGTCTAGACCTCTATAAATGCCTTCTGAGTCAAACAAATGAATGAAATAAAATTACATTTTAAACTCAAATATAATCATCTAATAGGACAGGCATTTTAACACTGATATTTACACAAACTCAAATAACGCTAACATTGGTTCAACACCATCTCACAACCCCACTACCCCTGGGTTATTTAAAAACAACAAGGAGTTTTAATGATATTATGGAAGCGAAACATATTAGGAGCCAATGTCTGAACTGAAAGTTAGTATTGCCAAGAACATCAGAAATTACAATCCAGCACTTACACACACTAAACTTTCATATCTCAACTTGCGCCAAAAATGAGATTCAAGGATTGATCCATTTTCAAACTGAGAAACATCAGTAGATAGCAGCTGATCACTACATTTTATCTTACCCAACTTACACTTGGTGGTTTTAAAAACCTGCCTGCCCCCCAACCCACATACCTTTGTTCTCCAAATACTGATCCTTAACACTAAGTCTGCACTATAAAAACTCCGCCCCAGGTAAGCCTGTGACTAGGGACTGGCTTTTAACTAGCTGTACCTTACTAAGTGTTGAAGTACCATCAACTCATCCTCCCACAGGGGCCTGTGATTGACTTCTGAGACCTGCCTCTGTCTAGCCACAATAATTTAAGCATTCACTGCCTCTTTAAAACACATAATGCCATACCATATTGTATATTTTAAGGCAAAAAATAAGCATATATGCTTATGAAAATGTTACTATATTCAAAGACACTCAGTAATCTAAAGAACAAAGTTCCTCCTCAACCATCTAAGATTATTCTCAACAGCTGTAAGAATGAGAATTAAGGTTTACTTGAAAATACTGTCTTACCACACAAAACTCTCATTTAATGGATTAACCTCATTAATGTGAAAAAGGCAATTGTGATTTCCAAAGTGGAAACACAGGTAAGTTGCAAAGATTCCCCTACACTGAAAATGATTCTTTTCCATTCTCAGCTGTAATTGTTGAAAGCTCAAATAATAAGCTTACTAAGATAATACACAGACTAAAACTTTATGCCTCTGTCATTCAATACTGGAAGTCCTCTAAGAAACTGCACTTTCCCCCTCCACCTCAAGAATGACCCTGAATCAAGCCAGACTGGCCTGTCCACTTCAGCAATGCTAGCCCAGCTGCAGGACAACTTCCCAAAAACATGGAGCTGGGACAACTTATGTAAAGTACAACTTCTGAGAGGTTACCCAGGTGAATATGGGTATGAGGGGGTCTTTTTTTTTTTTTTTTAAACTCTATTAGTGACTTTTCATATTGCCTCCTAACTTTTTTTTTTTTTTTTTTTTTTTTTTTTATTTTATTTTATTTTATTTTATTTTATTTTTTTTTTTTTTTTAAATTTTATTTTGTCGATATACATTGTAGCTGATTAATGCTCCCCATCACCAAAACCTCCCTCCCTTCTCCCTCCCCCCCTCCCCCCCAACCATGTCCTTTCTGTTTGTTTGTTGTATCAACTTCAAATAATTGTGGTTGTTATATCTTCTTACCCCCCCCCGTTTGTGTGTGTATGTGTGTATGTGTGTGTGTGAATTTATATATTAATTTTTAGCTCCCACCAATAAGTGAGAACATGTGGTATTTCTCTTTCTGTGCCTGACTTGTTTCACTTAATATAATTCTCTCGAGGTCCATCCATGTTGTTGCAAATGGCAGTATTTCATTCGTTTTTATAGCTGAGTAGTATTCCATTGTGTAGATGTACCACATTTTCCGTATCCACTCATCTGATGATGGGCATTTGGGCTGGTTCCAACTCTTGGCTATTGTAAAGAGTGCTGCGATGAACATTGGGGAACAGGTATACCTTCGACTTGATGATTTCCATTCCTCTGGGTATATTCCCAACAGTGGGATGGCTGGGTCGTATGGTAGATCTATTTGCAATTGTTTAAGGAACCTCCATACCATTTTCCATAGAGGCTGCACCATTTTGCAGTCCCACCAACAATGTATGAGAGTTCCTTTTTCTCCGCAACCTCGCCAGCATTTATCGTTCAGAGTCTTTTGGATTTTAGCCATCCTAACTGGGGTTAGATGGTATCTCAATGTGGTTTTGATTTGCATTTCCCGGATGCTGAGTGATGTTGAGCATTTTTTCATATGTCTGTTGGCCATTTGGATATCTTCCTTGCCTCCTAACTTTGATTAGGAGTGGGAGAAAAAAACACAGCAATCTAAAGCTTGAAACTTTATTTACTGATCACAAAGAGAAAAATAAATCATTTTTTGAACTATCCAAGCACAATTCGGAGTTGTCTGAAAATGTACGAAGTAATACCATAGGACCAACTCAGTCTTAAGCTTTGGAATACAATGAACTATCAAGTTTGTGTAAGGCTTTGCTAATCATCTTCAATACACTGACCCATTAATTCCTTCTGACAACCATTTGAAAAGGTGTAAGTGAGATGTTTTCTCCTTAAATTAAAATGAGGAAACCTAGGCTAAAAGAGGTTCAAAAGCTTATAAAGTACACACAGCTAAAAAGTAAAACCACTCCTTGACAGACTAGATGCTCTGATTTCAAACTGACGCTCAGATGCAGCCCAAAATCTTTGCCCATCATTTCAACATCTTTGTCTTTTAAGATTATAGTAAATTTCTCATTTGTATTAAGCAACTTGAAGTCCTACAAATCAAACAAATCATGGATTAATTCATGTTTCTTATATTTGGCACATTCACAAGGACACCATAATCCTATATATAACATGGTTCTTATACTGGTTCCTTGAAAACAGTCCGATGCTCCCAACAGTCAGGAATGGTTATGGACAGGATGTTTCAGCCATCCGAACAGTCTCATTAACTGACGCCATACCTGTAGTTGAATTTACAATTTTCAAAGAGCTAGAAGCAATGCAAATCACATAACATTAAAATAATACTGAACAATTTAAAGTTGCTTTACTGACACAGGTCCTTCAGGATCCTATAACGCTCTGGAGTCGAGAATATGAACTGCAGTTATCCCTGGACAGTACTATAACTGTGGAAGGTATAGCAGACTCATATGTGTATACCAAACCTGGAAGTTGCCGCTTAAAAATCCTAATAAAAAGATTATTTTATCATTTGTCTTTTCCTGAAGGTAGCATGCCAAACGAGGAGGGGAAGAGGGGAAGATACTGGCTTATTGGATATTTATGGATGGGATCCAGTCCAGATCAATGCTTACTTTGACAAGTTGTAATTTTCACTATTTCATACAAAAATCAAAAAAATTGTTGAACTTCCTTTTACCAAATGAAACTCTAAAACGCAATAGATTTAAATTAAATCCACGAATCAGAAAACTACCTGCCGTCAAAATGATCTTCCTTGCTGTTTGTTCTAATTTTACACATATTCTTCCCAATTCATGGAATTAAAGTGTTTGATATTTAAATTCTATACTCTGATATTAAAACAATGATTTTAATTCTTCACATTAATCTTGCAGCTACATAAGGAAAACCTAATGATGGTTTACCTGACACTTACAAAGTCATTTGAAAAGAATTGCCCAATGAACAGGTGAATGTGGGTATGAGGGGGTCATTTTATTTCAATTCTCTATTAGTGACCTTTCATATTGCCTCATAACTATCTATACTCCTTTATTACAACAAGCTCTGACTTTTCCAGCACATACAATTACTCCAACTGAACAAGAAAATGTCATTTAAAGTTTCTGTACAGTTTTAATTTCATGTAAGCATTTTTTAAAAAATAAGTAATGTGCTTATTTTATCCACTCTACATGTGACAGCAAAGTTGAGCTATAGCTAACTCAGCCTTTAAATTCCATTTGAATCTAAGCATCTTCTGGAAGCGTGGAAGAAAAGACAACTGAACTAGGAGATCTAAAAAGCAATAGGACCCAGTTAAATGTGAACAGATTTGGGAGTCAGAAAGCTCCACATTTCACTCTCCAATACAGTTACCACTAGACACATGTAGCAATTTAAGTTTAAAATAATTAAAAGTAGGGCCGGCCCATGGCTCACTTGGGAGAGTGCAGTACTGATAACACCAAGGCCACGGTTCGGATCCTATATAGGGATGGCCAGTTGGCTCACTGGCTGAGCGTGGTGCTGACACCAAGCCAAGGGTTGAGATCCCCTTACAGGTCATCTTTAAAAAATAAATAAATAAAATAAAATAATTAAAAGTAAAATTTAAAATGCAGTTCATTGGTCACACTGGCCGCATTTCTAATATCCAGTGATATGTGCCTTGTGGCTACCATATTGGACAGCAGAGATAGACCCATTTCTATCACTGAAGAAAATTCTATTGGGTAGTGCTGTTGGTAGGTTATGTGATCTTATGAAATTTCTAATTATCTAAGTTCTGTAAATCTCAATGCCCTTGTTTGTAAAATGTGCATAACACCACCTCAATTGAAAGACTGTTACTGGAATTTTAATGAGCTAATTATAAAAAGCACAAGAGAAAGTGCTTAGTATACATTAGATATCCAAGAAACAATAGCTATTAACACAATCCTATACTGGACTTAGATCTATGATGGTGACCAGGAACAAGTCACTTCCCCTCCCTGGGCCTCATATTCCTAAACTGAAAAGTTTGGCAAGTTCTTCTGGTTAACTTCTAAGGACCCTATCAAATGATGCCATATTTTTTGGGTTTTTTTTTTTTTTTTTTTTTTTTGTCTTTTTCGTGACCGGTACTCAGCCAATGAGTGCACCGGCCATTCCTATATAGGATCCAAACACGCGGCCGGAGCCTCGCTGCGCTCCCAGCGCCGCACTCTCCCGAGTGTGCCACGGGCTCGGCCCAAATGATGCCATGTTAAAGAAAGTGTTGAGCAAAAGGGGCACAAAATCCAAAATCCTACTGAGTAAAGTACCACCAAGGCTCCTAGAGCTTCCTGACAGATCCCAAGCATTCTCCCAGAAACCCCAGAAGACTGGCTCTACAATACAGCTCATGGTCTGATGTGAGCTATTTATAAAGTCTGTCTTAAGAGATTACCGGAACATCTTTCTGAAATTGTATATACTGTAATTAGAAGCTACAACCCCCTATTCCACAATGAGATCTTGCAGTTTTGACATTTCTTCTAGATAAACACTATTTTTCTCTTAAAAGCACTTAAACCAAAACACCTTAAAAACATATGTGAGTTTAAAAACAATTTTGTAATGGCTTAATTTTTTTTTTAAACCAGCTGTGCCTCATTCTTAGCCAGTCTGTGAGTGCCCCTCTGGTGTCTAAACAAAGTGAGAATTGTACCCTCATGGGTGAGGTCCCCTTGAAGGGCCAGAAAAATGCCCAGAGACTTTACCCTTGTTAACAGCTGCTCCCAGGGAGCAAAGAAATTTACTGATCCAGTAAATTTCAGAGAGTCAGCCTCCAATGAGGGAGAACCAAGGGTCCCCACAAAAGACAAAAAAACCAGAGCCACAGGCTGCTATCAGCAGTGGGACATTGCCCAGGCCCCCAGGGTCACAGCTTTGACTTGCTGTTAAAGCTGTGGAGGAGCAACTCCGGCAGCTGAAATCAGAACTAAGTAGAGCAATTTTGCCCAAGGCCTGAAGCCTCAGAAAAAGTGTTATTCCAGAGTAGATTCCTTTTCTTCCGGGTCCGTCTGCTTCTTCTGACTCTTTGCCCACAACCACCGTGCCTCCCCCTTCCCAATGCCCCACCTCTTGCCACATTTTTTTTTTTAAAGAAAGAAGAAAAGAAAGAAGGGAGAAGGAGGCATAGTTCCTCTCCCTTAGCTTTCCCTAGCAAGCCCTGGAAACTGGAGAAAATTCAAATCAAATTAGTTGCACATTAAAAAATAAACAGACAAGCAATCAGGGGGTGCCCACCCAACAAAAGACCTCGCCCGTTCCAAAATATGATTAAGCCTGGGAGCGAAGAGGCGGAGGTGGACTAGAAACCAAAGGGGACGGAGAGATAAAAGTGTGGATTTTTGGCCCCGGCGTCGGCTCATCGCAGCCAAATTCTAAATTTTGTTTAAAGAAAATGCTAGGCGGAAGAGTAAAGAAAATAAAAAGTGGTAACTTTTAAGGAAGTCTGCAAACGGCAGCGTCTGGATAAAAATGCTATTGCTTCCCTCGGTCTGGGACAGCAGGATGGGAGCTGAGACTCGAAAAGCTCCAACTCCAGCCGCGCACTCCTGGCAGCCTCCCCGCCAACGGCGCGGCTGGGCGGCCCAGCCTCGTCTCCCGGGACGCCGGGCCCGAGTCCTCCGGCTCCCACGGGGCGCCTGGACCCGGGCCTTTGGGAAAGTTCGCGGGACAGCCCGAGGCCCCACTTTCCGCCCAGAGTGACAGGCCCTTCCCACGCCGGCCAGCCCCCGCCCCGCCGCGGGCACCAGACGGTCCGCGCGGCCTCGGCCCGCCCGGCCCTGCCCAGCCGCCTCGGGGCGCGAATTCCGCCCGTCCGCCCGCTCACCCCCGGCCGGGGCGCCCCTCGGGGTGACCGACTGACCGGAGCTCCGCTGGCCCACACACCGGGTCGCTCGCTCCTTCCCGCCGCGCCCCGCTCCCCCGCCCGAGCTTTCAGCCGCCTGGCTCGCCAAGTCCGGCCGCGGCCGCCGGTTACCGCCCCCAGCCCGGGGGGAGCCCGGGGGGCAGGACGGGGAGGGAGGACGTGGCGCGCGCTGAGGTGGCCAGCCGCGAGGCGGGGAGTGTCCCGGAGGGACCCGGCCGGGCGCGGGGGGTGGGGGGGTCCGGCCGGCGCGGGCTCGAGACCCTCCCCGCGAGCATCCCCGGGTCCTGGGCCCCCGGCCCCAACTTCCAGCCCCTCTTCGCACGCCCTCCCTCCTCCCTCCACCATATGGAAATCTACAGCCTCAGAAAGTGACACGTCGAAGATTCCTCGGCCTCGCCGCCCGCCCTCCCCCTCCCGCTCCCCCTCCCCCTCCCGGGCAGCGTTCCTGCCGCGGAGATTCCGGGAGGGGGAGCGGATTCCTCGGACAAAATCTGCTGGGAAGGCTGCGGAGGGAGGAGGCCGGGAGCCGCTGCCCAGACTTTTTTTTTTTTTTTTTTCCA
Source organism: Cynocephalus volans (assembly GCF_027409185.1). Taxonomy (NCBI): domain Eukaryota; kingdom Metazoa; phylum Chordata; class Mammalia; order Dermoptera; family Cynocephalidae; genus Cynocephalus; species Cynocephalus volans. The sequence continues at coordinate 96,795,135 of NC_084460.1, read as the reverse complement.
TCAAAAGGAATCAATCTACCCGTCGCTTTTCCTCCTTCAAACCCTGGCAAGCAGGGGACAGAGGCGGGGGCCGCCCCACTCCCGGGCCCCGTGTTCCCGGGGTGCCCAGGCGAGAGAGGGGCTCCCCAGCACTCTGGCGCCAAGTTTTCCCCTGGAAGCCCGGAGCGCTACTGGGACAGAAACGCACTTTGGCGGACTCGGCGTCCGGCCGGGGCTTTCCAGCGCGCCGAGACCCGGCGGCCGAGCGCGGGGTCCCGGTCCCCTGCAGCCCCTGCTCCTGCACGCCTTACCGTCCCTGAGCTGAAACGCAGGGTTTCGGGTGCGCCACACACCGGGTCGCCCACACCTTCCCAGCCGCCTGCCCCGAGAATGCCTTCTGCCGCCCCCTTCGCCGCTCCCGCCGCCGCCGCTATCCTCCTCCTCCTGCCGCCGCCGCCGCCGCCGCTCAAATAACTACCAGGAGGGTTTGATGGGGGATTCCGCCATGTCAATGATGTCGGGACCACATGGGGGTTCGGGGCCCGCCCACTGCCGTAAACCGCCGAGTATAGCCGCCGCCACAATCGCAGACTCGCAGGAGCTGTGGGGTCCCTTGCTTGCCCCCCAGCCCTGCCTAGCGAAACAGAAACTCCTTTTGGTTCAGCCAGACTAAAGAAGGCTGAGGCTTAGGGGCACTAAACTCCTGAGCGGCGAAGGCTGCACATTGTGCAGATCGCCGAAACACCAATATAAATGCCGTGTTTGCTCAGTCATAATCAAAGCTAAGACGCTGACAGGTTTTCATTTACACATACATTTCCATTTCTTTGTTAATCCCCACAGCAAACTTGTGAGCTATTTTGTCTCTCCCTTCTTTATTTCCCACAGCATTTTGTTCATGCAGCTAACATAGCATGAGCCAATTTTATTATACCTAAATGTAAAACGACTATTTCCCCCTTCAGTACCCAATATGCAATCTCAAGGGCAGAGACTGTTCCTTGCTCTTATCTGTATCTGCCAAACAGTACAGTTCAAGAACCACAATAGGACTCATTAGATAACTGTTGAGTTTATGTTAATTAAATCAAATGAATGTATTCCTGTTGTACAGGCTCAAAGAGGTTAACAGACTGCGTCCCATCCCTCTCCTCAAATTATCCAGGAGACAAGAGAGCAGAAGTTATGCTAGAGAGGCTTCTTCCCTCCATAGCTGCCCAGGTATTCTGAATAACTACATTTAGCTTCAACTATTAAGCCATAAAGGAACATTCAGTAGTGACCAGAAACAAAGTATTACTTTCTTTGACCTAAAAAAAAATAACAGTATATAGTACTGTATTAAAGCCCTAAAAACATGAACACTGAGAAATAGCTCCTTCCCTTGTGGAATTTGCAATTCTTTTTTGGAGATGTGAGGGATAATGGTGAGTCCAGGAAAATGGAGGCCTTCCTCCTAACTGACTTCTTTCCTGTGGATGTCGCAAAGGAGCTCTTGAAGCCATCTTTCTGAAACATGGTTCCAATCCTAGGCCATAGTCTTGCATGGGAATGGGGGATAAAAAAGTAGCAGTTCCCCAGTGTCCACAAGGTACGATCCAAACTCTTGTCCTGGCACAGATTCCATTTGGGCCTAAATGCCCTCTCTGGCTTCAGACTCTTTGTCTGCCCCCTGAGCCATGCCTTCCAGCCCAGCTGAACTCATGGCTCCCAGAGGCACCTCTTTGTGCATGACTTTCTTCTGTCTGGAACATACTTCTTCCTCATCTCTAACATCATTTACTCATCCCTAAGCTCCAGCTAAAATCACTTCCTCTCTTCCCACAATCTCATAATTCTTTTTAGTTCTTCTCACGTTGCTCTGAAGTTATTGTTTACCTTCTCCACTTGACTAAGTCTTGTTCGTTTTTGTATCCCTAACATTGACCTAGCATTATGCTTTGAATATAGTACCCCCTTAACTTTGTTGAATAAATTAATTGTAAAGTATCTGGAGGAATCTGAATAACTAGATAAATGGGCAAATTTTAGAGGGTGAAAGGTTAAATTCAAGTGTTGAAGGACAAGCTTGGCAAGGGAGGTAAAAGTGGCAAGAGAAATTCAGAGGACAGAATTATTTATGCCTATTTCTTCCACTAGATTGAATTTCTTATTCAAGAAGAAGAAAGATCAATGTATAGTTATCCCTCCGAATCCGTGGGGGATTGGTTCCAGGACCTCCCCAGCACACCAAAACCCACAAATGCTCAACTCCTGATATAAAATGCCCATAGTATTTGCAAGTAACCTACACACATCCTCCTGTCTACTTTAAATCACATCTATATTACTTATTATACCTAATACAATGTAAATACTATGTAAATAGTTGTTATACTGTATTGGTTTTTATTTGTATTTTTTATTTTTGTATTGTTATTTTTTATTTATTGTTTATTTTTTAATCCACAATTGGTTGACTCTGCAAATGCAGAACCCACAGATATAGAGCACTGATTGTACATAAAGTGCTTTATAATACATATTTTAAATGCATGTTCAGGGCTGGCCAATTAACTGAGTTTGTGGAGTATGGTGCTGACAACACTAAGGTCAAGCTTTTGGATCCCTGAACTGACCAACTGCCAAAAAAAAAAAAAATGTGTGTTCATCTATATTATCAGTGTTTCATTCATCCTTTTATCCCTAGCATTTTACACTAGTTTTAACACAGAAAAGAAACCCAATGAATTTTTTCAAATTGAGCAGATATATGGTATAGTAGAAAAGAGCACAGTAATTGTAATGAAGCAAAAGCCAATGAGTTGGGAAAGTTATTATTCTCTGAGCCTGCGTTTTCTTATTTATTAAATCACAATATTGCCTTCCTGCTAAAGTTGTGAGGATTGAAAAACTCAGGCACTTCATACTGAATAAATAAATATTGGTTCCTCCTTAAATGAATGAATGAATGAGTAAATGAATGAATGACGATGTCTTTCCTGGAAGGATTAATAGGACAGAAAATTGGAAACTTCAAAGAAAAAGGTGGGATTTTTGATAGACAGCTCTCAACTACACACATAGGGACTTAGATTTAATACAATAAGAAAACACTGTGGGATTATTGAGGCATGAAGGGATTGAAATAGGTTTCAAAGTTGATTATTCTGGCAGTGGTATGCAGAACAAGGCTCATGTCAGAGAATCATGTTCCGAACCTATTCAGGAAATGATGAAGACTTAGACTAGAGTCATGGTTCTGGAAATGGGAAGAAGGGCTTCAACCCCAGGCAATCAGTACTACTTACTATCTGCTGTTGACAACATGAGTCACCTGCCCCAGGTCCCAAATTATGGAAGTATAGTCATGACTAAGACTTTGCTCCAAAAGCAGTTTAGGATTATCTCAAATTCAAAAATTAACATCCAAATGAAAACACCTGGAAGCTAAGGCCTGTAACAAAATATATGAGAGTACTTCAAAAAGTTCATGGAAAAATTCGTATTACCTTTTATTTCTACTTTTCCATGAATTTTTAAGCCCTTCCACCACCCATGCGATGTAGGCTGATTGTGTTTTTTTAAAAAGATTCAAAGTCATACTTCCTGATCTCAAATAATTTGTATTATAACAAAAGAAATGTAACACTAACACATAGAAACGCATGAAAGTATCAAAACTAGCATTGGAAAGGTCTCAAACCATTAAACCTCTGAACATTTCTATAGTCGAAAATGCTTAAATTTGAACCTCTTTCTTGAAGATTACTATGACTAGTAACACAATATCTAGAAGACTCAGCTGTGTTCTCAGTCTCAGTATACTTTCTGTGCCTGTAGTTGGGGTTGCTAGTTCTCAAACGCAGGCTCAGTCTTGCTTCTAATCTTGAAAACCACTCTTGACCTTAGATAGAGGGCATTAACTCTTTGCGTCTATTTATTCTTTTTTTTTTTTTTTTTTTTTAAAGATGACCGGTAAGGGGATCCTAACCCTTGACTTGGTGTTGTCAGCACCACACTCTCCCAAGTGAGCCACGGGCCAGCCCTTGGGTCTATTTATTCTAATGTCCTGAGCCAGATCTGATACCAGCTTCAATATGAACATTGACTCAAAGCCAATTAATCCTGTTTTGAAGAGTGTTCTGAATTTACTAGAGTACTAACTAAAGGACAGGCAGCTCAGTCAATAATACAATCTGATAGCGACACAGCAAGTTCAGTTAAACACATTTTTCCAGAACAATTTAACCAGTCAAAGCTGCGATCTGCCTTCTTTTTTTGTGTTCAAGGCCAGACAAGGGCAAATTTTAGCTCCATATTAAAAAAAAAAAAGACATTTCAAACAAAGAGATCTGTCCTCGGTTATCAGAAGCTGAATGACGATCAGGCCTCATAAAATCACAGGGTTAATAGGCTCCTGCTCTCCCTCCCAAAGCAGAATCTTTACTCCCATGTCCATCACAGTTAAGCACCTAGCCTCAGCCTGAACACTACCGGGAAAACAGAGAACACTTCTTGCCCAAGGAGACGTTTATTAACACCTCTAGTTCTAAACCAGTCTTCTGATACTGTCTCCTTGCAACTTTCCCCACTGGTCCTGTTTCTGCCCTCTGGAGGCAGACAAAATAACAACACTCACCTTCCTCATGACTTTCCAATGAACTGGCCATGGCTGTCATTTGCTCCCTGAAGATTCTCTTTTCCTGGATAAACATCTCTGACATGCTGAACTCTTCAAGGATCTGTCTCCATCCTTTTGTTCCAACACCTCTGGGGGCCTACTTGTTCAACATCTCTGAATGTTGGGTATCCAGTTTCTATTCATATTTCAGGCATGATCAGAACAAAACCAGAGTGATACCCTTTCCTGCTTTAATTTGGACAAAACATATCTATCATTACATTTTAATATTGTGCTAATTTTCTCGGTAGCCTCCTCATCTTATTAACTCAGCTTCTTCTTCCATGAAAAGTTGTCAACCTGGGCATACGATTAATTTAATCCTATTAATCTAATTGACATTAATTAGTTAATTGATTGAATATTTAACTTTATTAAATTGTATTTATTAGTTTCATTCTCACATGCGAGCCTATCTAGGACTTTTCAAACATTGAATCTATCATAAAAAAAAACCTTCCCCAGTTTTGTGACATTGATAAGTATGACAAACATGCTTTCCATGTTGCCATCGAAGTCATTAACAAAAACAGGAAATAAGACATGGCCAAGGACATATCACCAGTAATTTTTCTCTTGAGGCAAAGTTATTTTAAAAGCTATGAATCTGTCTATCATGCTGACTTACCCTGAGCCATACCACCCTAGGGGAGCAGGTTGGGTCTGACTTTCACCACAGTCATTGTCACCACTCTTGCAACTCTCATACCTGATTTATTCCTGCTATCATTTGAATATGTCCCCCAAAGTTCACGTGTTGGTAATTTAATCCTCAAAATAACAGTGCTGAGAGGTGGGATCTTTAACAGGTGATAGGTCATTATCACCTAATGGATTAATGGATTAATGTCATTCTCACAGGAGCTGGTTTGTTATTGCTACAGTGGGTTTGCTATAAAAGTGAGTTTGGCCCTTTCAGATTCAAAAATTAATGTCCAGATGAAGAAGCCCAGAAGTTAAGGACTACAACAAAATATACTTGCTCTCATGTGCTCTCTTTCGTCCTTCTGTCTTCCACCGTGGGACAATGCAGCATGAGGGGCCTCACCAGATATTGACCTCTCAACCTTGGACTTCTCAGCCTCCAGAAGTGTAAGAAATAAACTTCTTTTCTTTATAAATTACCTGGCCTGTGGTATTCTGTTACAGTAGCACAAAACAGACTAAGAAACTCCTCTGGTCATTTTCTGTTCCTAAGAGGTCAAGACCTTTGAATGATACCTAAGTGTCTTCCCAACAGGTGTGCTAGATACTGTCATCCTCTAACAAATTCAAAGTTTGCCCTGAATAGAAATATACATGTGTAGATATATGTGTCTGTCTTCATCAGTTTGGGTTTCTATAACATGATACCATCAACCAGGTAGCTTAAACAAAAATTTATTTCTCACAGTTCTGGAAGCTGGAAAGTCCAAGATCAAGGCACTGGCAGATTAAGGCACTGGCACAGGATAAGAGCCCACTTCCTGGTTTGCAGATGGCCATCTTTTGGTTATATCCTCACAGAGCTGAGAGCAGACAGAGGAGAGCAAGCTCTTTTATGTCTTTTTTAAGGGTACTAATCTCATTTATAAGGACTCCGTCCTCATTATCTAATTACCTTTCAAAGGCCTCACCTCCTAATACCATGATATTGGGGGTTAGGATTTCAGCATATGAATTTTGGGGGGACATAAACATTCAGTTCATAGCAATGTCCTTCACAGAGAAATGAAGCAAAGAAATGTCTTTAGCTCAGGCAATATGGCTCAGATACAAGCCATTTTGGTCAAGGAAAGATTCTGACATTTGACCAGAAAGCAATAAGTTGAAAACATAGTAAACTTATTGCATAAAAATGGGGCCTATTCTGATTTGTGAAAGGTAGGACATTATATTTGAAATTGTTTCTCATCTTCTGTAGTTAGCACTACAAAATATGTAATATTTGTTTTAGTTTTTGGAAGCTGACCCTTTGGTATTTTACAAATAATCTGTGTGTCTTAGATCTCACTAACCAGGGGGTCAAATTATGATCTCATTGATGTTAACAAACACCTTTTTTCTGACTCTGGCAGCCACCATTATCGTAGGATTTCCCACTCCCCTTGTACTCCTTCCAGTTCTTTCTAGAATTCTCTGTGAATTTCTGAGCAAGTTTTTTTTTTTTTTTTCTTTCTGACCAGTAAGGGGATCGCAACCCTTAGCACGGTGTGGTCTGCACCATACTCAGCCAGTGAGCGCACCAGTCATCCCTATATAGGATCCGAACTCGCGGCCTCGGTACTACCAGTGCCGCACTCTCCCGAGTGAGCCACGGGGCCGGCCCCTGAGCAAGTTTTTTGTCAGCTTGCAGAAGCCTGAGAAGCAATGTAGAGTAACTTGTTAACCCAGCCAGAGGGGCTGCTATACCACCTCCCCACAAGGCTAGCATGACAAACTAGCTCCTCCCTTTCTCTATGACATATTCTGCTATTCTGATCACTAACTAGGGAGCCCTTGGCACCCAATATCTCATGGTCTTTTAATCATTGTACAAATATTTATTGAGCACCTATCATTCCAGACACTGCTTTGTGGATATAAACTATGTCCATGCCACTGAGTCTAGTGGTATTAGAGGGACAATAAATAAGCAAATATGTAACTCCACATTGAGAAAGGTGCTACAAAGGAAGAGATCAGGGTGCTATGATAGCCGAGGATGGAGAGGGTCGGGAGGCTACTTAAAAAAGCCTGTCTATAGAAATTATATGTAAGCTGAAACCTGCAGGGAAAAAACCTGCAGACACCCAACGATGTGCAGAATAAAAGCAGAAAGTATTGCAGGGAGAGGGAAGAGTGTCTGTTACATACTGAAGCCAAAGAGACCAGTGACTCTTGGTTTGAGTGGCAGATGACACTAGATAAGTGGACAGGGACAGATCACACTTAACTTTGTAAGTCATACTGTAGGGTTTGGATAATATTCAGAGAAGCTACCATGGAATTTAAAAAGGAGAGTGACACAATCTGATTGACTTGTATAAATGATTGCTCTGCCTAGCATGTGGACCCAAGACAAGAAGGAAGACTAGATTGGAATCCAAGAGGTCCGTTAGTGAAATCAGGTAAGAGATGGCAGCGGCTTGGACTAGGGTGGTGGCAGTAAAGATGAAGAGTAATGAATGGTTTAGGGATATCCTGACAGAACTGACAAAAACTCACTGATTCGTTTATGGAAATGAGGGAAACATTGGAGTCAAAAAATTCATGTAAAAATCGCTTTTTCAATTTTTACTTGCAGCCCCTCTGTCCTTGAATGCAAACACAAATCCCAAGGCAATCTAGCACTGCCTTGCAAATAATAGATGCTCAATAAATATTTGTTGAGTCACCAAATTGGTAATTCTATTAGCTATACTGTGAGATTTTATTCTCAGCATTAAAAAAGGCAGTTTACATTATTGTCTTTATTTTAAAATATATACGACACTTGAAATCAGAGTTTGCACATTTAAGAAAGTAAATAAAAAATTAGCAATTAGATACTTCTGAAACTAAGACAAATTAGATCTGTTCAATTTGGAGAAGTTAAGTGACTCGCCAAAGTCAGAGAGTTAAAGAGGAACAGAGCTAGAACTTGAAATCAAGTGAGAATAATAGTTAAAATATTTAACATTGGATATGGCTTTGAAACCAACCAATCGTCAGCCTTCACATCACATAGGTTTGTACTGGTTGAATATCATCCTGAATCCGGGTATTATCACTCCAAATGGTATTGTCTATCGTATACTCCACAGGCATATCTTTTTCCTCTAAAGCAATAATCTGAAAGCACGGAAGCTCTTTGCAACTCTTGCTGGAGCTTACCTGACAGAAGCTCCAACTTCAGACCAACCTCAGAGTTCCCAAGATTTTTTCCTTAAGGAGCCTCTCCTTCTACAAAATGCCAAAACATTCAATTGAGAGGTCAAAGCCAATTAATCTGTTGTTTGCCTTTTCTATCACAGCTACTGGTATGACTGTTTCTCTTATTTTTATTAGAATTACTGAGTTGACAGGTTATTTTGACCTCTAATAGACAAAACTTTAAACGGGAAGTTGGAACAAACAGATAAAGTGTCGTGTCATCATGACAACTAAATGTTCATTGAGTAATAGTCTGACCAAGGGAATATTATGAAGTCAACACATATTAATTAAAACTCCCCTCCTTCTGCATGCACTTCCCATCAATTTTCACTATGCAACAGTGAGACATCTCTTTTAGCCCTAACCTAAGTTTTTTGCTTTAAAGCCCATTTCTTCTGGATTCCTTAAGTGACTGAATGTCATTAACACACATATTCAATCATTTCATTCAAACATCATATCTTTAAAACTTACCACAAGCCAGGGTCAGATGTGTTACAAAATCCAATAAGATACAACTCTTACCATTTAAGAGAGTCTGGGCGGGGGGGGGGGGGGGGGGAATTGCAAAGTAAATTAATGATCTCATGAGATGGGACACATGGTATGCCAGAGGTTAGCACAGAGTGCTCTCTGAGCAAAATAATAATAATAATAATAATAATAATAATAATAATATCACTGGGCATGCTCTAAAGATTAACTCTTCCAGTGAATAGCTATAATACATATCTTCAAAGCTTTGACTCAAGGGAATAACTAATGGTCGGTAATGTAGGTGCTGTGGCAGCACAGTAGAGAGTATTTCAAGAGCATAGAGGATCTTTGTGTACCCCTCAATTTATTCTACCTACATAGCTTTTGGCTTCTCCCTATACAACACTAATTGTAATGAGCACTTTCCTTTTTTCCCCCCTCTTAGTACTTAAATTCATAAAGAGATAAATGACATATGGGGTGGCCATAAAAATTAAGGCTGTTATATCTGTCTTCAAGGAACATCTTTGTTTGACAACTCCAGCTGCCACACCTCTGGACCACCACATTTTTTGAGGCCACATTTCTTCCAGGCTGCTCACAGGGAATGACAGCATGGTAGGGGTACCAGGCAGGCTCATTCCTGCAGTATATGAGATCCCTCTAATTGAATGTGTTTGAGGACCCACTGGACCCACCATGAGATGGACCTGAGCTAAAACTCCATTGATCTCCTGACTTCCATAAGCCCCTACTCTGACTAGAGGGCTACAATGACATTTTGGGTCTCCTGGAATCAGTGACAGTTTAGAACCAGTGTCCAGTAGTCCTAAAAGTCTGCTCCCCCAACCTAACCGCCCCCCCCCCCACACACACCATACACAGTTACTCTGGTAAAAGGCCCTGGGTCCCTTTGGGGAAGCCTGGGAAAAGATTAGCAGTATCAATTTTTGGTACTGTAATAGGGTCTTTCCCTGAGGGGACCTGGCCTACCATTCTGGGGAGTTTACAGAGCTGATTCTTGGTCTGTAAATTGGCTCAAGGTCTGGGAATCGAATTGGGGGCTGTGACTCTCTGTTTTTATAATTCAGGTTAGACTTTTCTTCACTTGGCCTAGAACTTTTCTGCTTATACAGATCAGGTAATAATTTAGCAGTCTTCCTATCTCTTTCACTTCTGGGAACACCATGATTAACTAGCCAGTGCAATAGATCTGTACTGACAGACAGTTCTGATTGCCAGTTTGAATCTGCTGTCCATTACAGTGACTATGCCCCCCTTGCCTTTGGTGGTTGAGTGTCACCACTTGTCTCCTGCCACCCCAGGATCCAATTATCCCCATTGCATTTAAGTTTTCCAATTGAATGGCTGCAGTTCCCATGATCAGATATGGCCTACAGAGAAGAACCATCACAGAGCTCTTCAAGATGCGGGGCTTCCCTCACAAATTTATTTCTCATAGTTTTGATGAAAGGTATGTCTTCTGGACCTCCCCAGCATGGGTGAGTAGGTCTTAAATGACAAATCCATTCTAATATTCCAAGCTCCCTAAGTCTCTGAATCTCTTTCAGTACATTAAATCAAGGGAGGTTAGGCATTTCCAATTCTCTCTCAGGGGACCATCTTTTGATCCATGTTTCAGCCAACTAATCAGAGGGTTAGAGCCCTTTCAAACTCCCTGAGCTGCAACATTGAATACAGAATCTCTACTTAGTGAGCCCATATGCATTAATAAATATATATGCACAACTGTCCCTCAGTATTTGTGAGGAATTGATTCCAGAACCTCTGTGGATACCAAAATCCACAGATGCTCAAGTCTCTGATATAAACTGGTATCGTGTTTACATAAGCTATGCCTATCCTCCTGTATACTTTATATCATCTCTAGATTATTTGCAATACATAATACAATGTAAATACTATGTAATACACACTGTATTGTTTTGTATTTATATTATTTTATTCTCATGAAAGTTGACATATTATTGTTGAACTTTTTTTTTTCTTTCCTCCCTTCCTTCTTTCTTTTCTTTCTCTTTTAGCTCCCACTTATAAATGAGTACATGTGGTATTTCTCTTTCTGTTCCTGGCTTGTTTCACAAAACATAATTTTCTCTAAGTTCATCCATGTTACTGTGAATGGCAGAATTTCAATCTTCCTTATGGCAGAGTAGTATTCCATTGTGTATGTACACCACATTTTCCTTTTCAAGCCACCTGTCGATGGACATTTAGGTTGGTTCCAACTCTTATCTATTGTGAATAGAGCTGCAATAAACATATTAGTGCAGGTATCCCTTTGACTTGCTGATTTCCATACCTTTGGGTATGTACTCAGCAGTGGGATTGCTGGATCGTATGGAAGTTCTATCTGTAGTTGTTTGAAGAACCTCCATACTGTTTGCCATAAATGCTGCACTAATTTACAGTCCCACCAACCGTGTAAGAGGGTACCCCTTTCTCAGCATCCTCACTGGCATTTGTTATTCTCTATCTTTTTTATACTGGCCAGTCTAACCGGGGTGAGATGGTATCTCAAAGAAGTTTTGACTTGCATTTCCCTAATGCTTAGTGATGTTGAACATTTTTTCATGTGTCTGTTGGCCATTTATGTATCTTCCTTTGAAAAATGCCTATTCAGCTCCTTTACCCATTTTTTAATAAGGTTACTTTTATTTTTACTGTTAAGTTGCTCAAGTTTCTTGTATATTCTAGATATTAATCCCTTGTCAGATGCGTAGTTTGAAAATGTTTTCTCCAAAGTCTGGTCCAGCACTTGGAACAGAGTGAGTGCTTAATAAATATTAGTATGGTGATTTAGTAAATGGGAAGTAAATAAATGAGTGACTAGTATAAAAAAAAAAAATGAAAATGTTTTCTCCCATTCTGTAGGTTGTCTTTTCACTCTGTTAATTGTTTCTTTTGCTGTGCAGAAGCTTTTCAGTTTGATATAATCTCATTTGTTTATTTTTTCTTTTGTTGCCTGTGCTTTTGGGGTCTTATTGGTAAAGTTTTGCCCAGTCCTACTTCCTGAAGTGTTTCCCCTGTATATTCTTTTAGGAGTTTTATAGTTTCAGGTCTTATATGTAAGTATTTAATCTATTTTGAGTTGATGTTGGTGTATGACAAGAGGTACAGGGCTACTTTCATTCTTCTACATATGGATGTCCAGTTTTCCCAGCACCATTTATTGAAGAGGTAGTCTTTTTCCCTAATGTATGTTTTTCTTGCCTTTGTTAAATATCAAAGTATGTGGGTTGTAAGCATGTGGGTTTACTTCTGCATTCTCTATTCTGTTCCATTGGTCTGAGTGTCTGTTTTTATGCAAGTATCATGCTGTTTTAGTTGCGATAGCTTTGCAGTATAATTTGAAGTGAGACAGTGTTATGCCTCTGGCTTTATTTAATTTATTTATTTATATTTACTTAGGATTGCTTTGGCTACTTGGGGTCTTTTGTCATTCTATATGAATGCTAGGATTGTTTTTTCTACTTCTGTGAAGAACATCATTGGTATTTTGGTGGGGATTGCATTGAAGCTATAGATTGCTTAGGGTAATATGGTCATTTTTACAATGTTAGTTCTTCCAAATCAGGAGCATGGAATGTCTTTCCATCTTTTTGTGTCTTCTTTAATTTCTTCCAGCAGTGGTTTGTAGGTCTTGTTGAACTTTGTTAACAATACGGGGGCCAGCCCATGGCTCACTTGGGAGAGTGTGGTGCTGATAACACCAAGGCCACGGGTTCAGATCCCTATATGCGGATGGCCAGTTAGCTCACTTGGGAGAGCGTGGTGCTGACAACACCAAGTCAAGGGTTAAGATCCCCTTAGTGGTCATCTTTAAAAAAAAAAGATATGCATGCTGAGGTATTTAAAGGAAAGAGTCGTAATGTCTGCAGTTTACTTTCTTTAATTCTTTTTACTTCTTCTTCAAACCCTCACTTTGAGGGCTGACTCTCAATAGATTGCAGCAAGGGAACTGCTCTGCTGTGTACAAAACCCCGACCCAGAAACAGGTCGTCTATGAAAAGGAACAACGAAAAATCCCATTTTCCCTGTGTTTATTGTATGTTAAGGTAACGCAGTCCTAGTACAAAGCAGTATCTCTTTCCTAAGCCATCATTCTACTTCAGCTGTGATGCTATGGACAGAACAGTGAGCATAGAGCAATGCAGATAATACAGACCTGAAGTCAAGTCTAGCTCCACCCCTTAGAATCTCTGTGACCTTGAACAAGTCACCTAAATTTTCCTCACTTGGAATAATGACTTCTTCACAAGTTTTTCTAAGGATTAATAATAAACAATGTATGTAGAAGTGTATGGCACACAATAACTCCTCGGTAATGGTTAAATCCAGGGCTTTTTCATTGTTCTTGTTTTGATGGATCGCACCAGAGGCAGAAAGGAGTTGGATTGCTCACATTGATATTTCTAGAAAAACATTCCTATTTATATAGCAACACAAGTTGACCCCTGTTCATTATCATCATAAGAAAATGAAAAGTCATGCTTCTGCTGAAAGGAATTTATACTTTCCCTCAAACAGAAGCTCTAGCCTGGTCGGTGGTCTGGTTCATATGCTATCTCAATGTTCAGGCCATTCATAGGGCCCATAGCATAGCATGTGGTCAATACCTGCTTTTGGGGTTTAAGAACCAGAACCTGAAATCCCAGAGTCAATCGTTTTAGCAGATTACCCTAGGGTGGAGTTGCAGGATGGTTGCATGTCTTGGTGCTGTTCAGCTTGAGTGACCCAGCTCAGGTGATCTAGCTTGGGTCTTGATGCTTATCAGCTTGCTGTGTCTGTCTGTCTGTCCTTCATGGTGGAATCAGAACCATAACCCTTTGACCTAGTGAAGCAGAGTGACTTGAAGCAGAGTGACCGAATGAAGCAAAGTGCAAGTCAGCCTCCTATAAATTACAAATTGCTTTCACTATGTGCTGACTTCTGCTTCATCTCTCCCACCTAAGACCACAGCTAGCTTCCTTGACATATTTCTTTATGATGCTTGTTGATCATTTGCTCTTCACCACATATGAAAAAAATATAAGGAGCTTTTTAAAAACTGGTCTGGGAGGATTTACCAGTTTATTATAAAGGATATTTTAAAGGATACAGATGCATAGGGCAAGGTAAGAAGGAAGGGGTGCAGAACTGCCATGCCCTTCCTGGGTTTGCCACCCTCCGGGAACCTCCACGTGTTCAGCTATCTGGAAGCTCCTAGATAAAACTTTTTCTTAATTGAACTAGTTGTCTGATATGAGGGAAGCTAGGCTTCATCTGTAAAATGAGAAATTTATACTAGAAATACTTCAAGGTCCCTCTGACAGTTTTTACTTGGCGAGGTTGTTTGAGGGCTAATTTACATGATTACCTGTGTGTATTATCACAGGTTAAATCTTATTACCGTAATTTAAAATAGGGTGCTTAGGGTAGACCTTTTTGAAAAGGTGATTTTCAAACAAAGGAGGTAAAGAAGTTAACCTTGAAGGTATCTAAGAAAGAGTATCCCAGGCAGAGAAAAGTGCCCATCCAAGGACCCTAAGGTGAAAGTGAACCTGTTTAAGCAGTAGACCAATTTGATAAGTATAGGTTAAACATAAAGCATACACAGACTGATAAAACCCACAAAAAGACCAATAAATCTTTAATGAGGAGAAAAATGATACATTAAAAAGCTTTGAAGGATTCAAAAGTTAATAGAACATCAAATAGCTTTTAGAAACACAATTTGATGATTCAAGCAAAATGAATCAGAAACATAAGAATTACTTTTCCCCTTAAATTGCTATTAATAAAAATTTGGACAAAATTCTTAGCAAATACGCATTAGGTAGTTTTTTAGCCTTTTCCTCCTCCTCCTCCTCGAAAAAATAGGAATTTAAAAATTCCAAATTGCAGTTTTCATAAACTGGTGATAATGGATAATCTGGTTTCTAAATACATAACGCCAATTGAATCAACAAATGAAGTAACTACTAGAAAAATAATACCACTCGTGAAATAATGAAACTTCTAATTATATAAATCCTTTTGATATAAGACCTTAAAAGTTAAATAAAAGCAAGGGAAATTTCTTCATATAACAGTTGAAATCTCTTCTGGTTTTGGTATTCGCCAAGATTCTTACGTTCCCTAAGATTTAGAATAGGCCAAGTATATTCCTTTTTCTGCTCCTCTAGTTGAAATCTGTTGATATCCAACACAAAGCTAGGAAAATTGGGATAGACACTCCATTAATTTAGATGGGATATGAGACCCTTCCTGGCTTCCTAGGGTTGAAATAATTGTAGTGTTAGGTGGGAGAGAACAGGAGGAGGATGGGAGGGTTGAGTGGTGGAGGACGGTGTGTGTGGGATGGAAGTGGAAAACAGCAGCAGTCCAGGAAGGTAGATTAGAAGTTCCAGATCATGGCCCTGCCTAATAATAATAATAATAACAACAACAACAACAACAACAATAACAATAATAACAGAAAACCCTTACAGAGCACTTACTATGTGGTGGGGAATACATTTTATTTATATGTAATAATGCCATTCTCTCACCCTGACAAGTAAAGTATACAACTGGTCAAAAGATTTTTAGACTGAAATGTATTTTACTGCCTTATACCTTCTAGTGTTGCAAGGGAGGATTTGACTGCCTGTCTATTTTTCTCTCCTCTTTACGGATAACATTCATTCTGTCTAGAAGCTTAGAAGATATTTCTCTTTATCTTTGGGTAAATAACAATAAGAAATACTTGAGAGCTTACTATGAGCCAGAAAATATTCAAAGCATTTCACATATATTAATACATTTAATGATCACAGCAACACTTTGAAACTATTACAATTGCTTTTCCCACTATACAGGTGAGAAAACTAAGGAAAAGAAGGTAACTTGTCCAAGTTAAATAACTTCTAGTGGGGGTTAGAATAGTTCGTAAAAAGGCAAGAACACAGTAGATGAAATGAAATGTGAAAGCTATTTTGAAGACGGTGTGCTTCACAGAATATAGGAAATCTGAAAAGAAAAATTTTGTCAAGGGTGACGGACGTGCTTAAATACTAGTACCCTGAGGTGTGCAGCAAAGGAGGAAGTTAATTGAAGGAAATTGTCTGGGTCCAATACAGGGAGAATTCCAGGAATAGATCGTATCACTTTTTTGCTAAAACTTAGGAGGGAACAAAATATTGACCGTGGCCTATGTGGCTTAGCATGTACACCTCTGTAAGCACTTATAATTTAGTTGTACTGTTTTGTTTTCACAGCTTTTTGAATACTCTTCCTGCGTTTGGGGAATACATGACCCTTCCAGATCCTGCCTCCCTGCAAAGCCACACAGCTTTTGCAGCCCCATTTTTATCAAGAGTAGAAACTACATCACATGTGAATGGCTGAAAAGCTGGCAATGTTTAACCTGGAGGAGAGGAGACTTTGCCAGGGTGGGTGAGTGAAGGACAGCATTGATAGAGACCTCTCCAAATATTTGGAGAGCCGGCAAATAAAAGAGGGTTGTGACTTAAGAGCAGAAGCCAGGGGTAGGTGTGAGGGAGAAAAAGGGGGTGCGGAGCCAAGCTGGGTGCGGGGAGCAATTCTAAGCACATTCTCCAAAACTGTTGCTTTCTCTGTAATTTTCTAAAAATCAATTTTATTGAGGTATAGTTTACATACAATAAAAATGCATCCTCTCTTTTAAATGTAAATTTTCATGAATTTTGACAAATGAACACAGCCCTGTAACTACTCTTCAAGAGGCAGCACATTTCTATCTCCCCACAGCATCGCCTTTCACTCATTCCAGTCACCCGCTCCCTGGCAACCACTAATCTATGTTTTGCCTATTCTAGATTACTTGGGCTTTTTCTAGAATTTCATGTAAACGTAATCATATATTTTGTGTCTGGTTTCTTTCACTCAGCATGATGTTTTTGAGATCTACCATATTTACATCATGTGTCAATTATTCATTTCTACTTACTGCTAAGTAGTAGTCCATTGAATAGATATTTCAAAAAAAATTTTTTTTCATTCACTTGTTAATGGACATTTGTGTTGTTTCCAAATTTTTGCTTATCTTGAAGCTGCTATGACCATTTACGTGCAAATATTTTTGTAGATATCTATTTTCATTTCTCTTGGGTAAATAAATACTTGTTTGTGAAATTGCTAGGTTACATAGTGTGTATTTAACTTTTTAAGGAACTGTCAAGATCTTTGCCAAACTGGGTGTGCTATTTTACACTCTCACTGGCAGTGTATGAGGTTTCCAGTTGCTCCACACTTTTGTCAACATTTAGTATTGTAAGTCTTTCAAATTGTAGCTCTCCTCATAGGTATATAGTGGCATATCATCATGGTTTAACCTGCACTTGTCTAACGACTCATGATTTTAGATGTTGAGCATTTTTGCACATTCTTATTTGTTTTTCATGTAGCTTCTTTGTTGACGAGTCTGTTCAATTTTTTGCACACTTTTCATAAGTCATTAGTCTTTTTAATGAGTTGTAACTTCCTATTTTCTAAATAGAAGTTCTTTATCAGGATTATGTTTTGGAAATATTTTCTCAAAACCCATGGTTTGAATTTTATTTTCGTAACATTACCATTTTAAGACAAAAAGTTTTTAATCTTGATAATGTTCAATTTATCATGTTCTTTCTTTTATGGTTCATGCTTTTTACATCCTATCTAAAAATCTTTACCCTGAAGGTCACAAAGATTTTCTCCTACAAGTCTTATTATTAGCTCTTACACTTACTATCTAAAAATCTTTACCCTGAAGGTCACAAAGATTTTCTCCTACAAGTCTTATTATTAGCTCTTACACTTAGGTCTACATCCATTGGAACTAAATTTTGAATATTGTGTTAGGTAAGAGTTGAGGTTCATATTTTTGCAAATGAATATCCAATTGTTTCATCATCATTTGCTGAAAATACAATGATTTTATTGTTGAATTACCTTGGTGCCTTTGTCAAAAATCAAATGATGGTTTATGTGTGTTTATCTCTGAACTCTTTATTTTGCTCCATTTATTTCTATGTTTGTCTTTATACTGCCACCATAATCTTGATCAATGTAGCTTTATAATAAATCTTGAAAACAGATAGTGTTTTTTCCCCAGCTTTGTTCTTTTTTTCAATATAATTTTTGCTGTTGTAGGTATTTTGCATTTCCATATAAATTTCATATTGGCTTGTCAATTTCAAAACAAAAAGCCTTCTGGGGTTTTGATAATCTGTAGGTTAATTTGGGGGAAATTGACATCTTAATATGATAAACAATATTGAATGTAGTTTATCTCTCCAATTATGAAAGTCTTTAATTTTTCTCAGCAGTTTTTTGTAGTTTTCAATGTACAGATCTAGTACATTCTTTGTTAAAATTATCCTTAAGTATATTATGTTTTTGATGCTGTTGTAACTGGAATTTTAAAATTTCAATTTTTAATTGTCAGTGTAATAATTGATTTTTGTATATTGACATTGTTTCCTATATAACCTTGCTGTATTAGTCCTTATAACATTTCTGTTACTTATAACAAAATACCTGGAACTAGATAGTTTGTAAAGAAAACAGTATTTATTGCTTATAGTTTTGGAGGCTGGGAAGTCCAAAGTCCAGAGAACACATCTGATGGAGGCCTTGTTGGTGGTGACAGAGACACAGGGGAGTCTCATATGGCAGAATATGGCAGAGCAAAGAGAGAGAGAGCTTCTCATGTGCTTGCCTTTTAAAGCCCTCAGAACCATGCCCATGACCACCATTAAGCAGTTCACTATGGCAGAGTCCTCACAATCTAATCACTGCTTCAAAGCCCCACCTTTCAATTACTATAATAGGATTTCCCACCCTCTTAACACTATCATAGTGGGGACCAAGCCTCCAACACATTAAACTATGGGGGGACACAACTCAATCCATTACGCTTGCTAACATCACTCACTAAACATGATAGTGTTTTCGGAGATTTCTTGACATTGCCCATACACATGATCATGTTCTCTGTGAATAAATACAGCTTTACTTCTTCCATTGCAATGTGTATGTCTTTCATTTCTTTCTCTTGCGTTATTCTGATTAGGACCTCCAGAACAATGTCGAATAGAAGTGAGCAAAGTAGACATCCCTGCATTTTACCACGTCTTAAGGGAAAAGCATTCAATCTTTCACCATTAAGTTTGATGCTAGCTATAGGGTTTTACAAATGCTCTTTTCAAGGAAACAATTTTTGGTGACATTGATTTTCTCTATACTATTTCATTATTTCTGCCCTTAGCTTTAGCACCACTGTCCTTCAGCTTTGGGTTTAATTATTTTTTTCCCTAGTTTCTTGAAGTAGAAACTTAGATTATTTGGCATTTTAAAGCTACACATTTCCTTCTGCATACTGCTTTAGCTGCATTCCATAAATATTGATGTATTTTTATTCTTATTCAGTTCAAAATATATTCTCATTTCCTTTGTGGTTTTTTTTCTTTGAGTTATTTGGAAATGTGTCATTTGTTGTTTAATATTCAAATATTTGATAAATTTTTTTTATTGATTTCTAATTTATTTTTGTTCTGGTGTAGAATATACACTGTATGTTTTCTATGCTTTTAAATGTACTGAGACTTTTATTAAGACACAGAATATAACATCTTTGTGAATGTTTCATCAGCATTTGAAAGGAACATGTATTCTGCTATTGTTTGGTGGAGTGTTAAACAGGATGTTAGTGTGGTTAAAGCTATTAGTATTCTTGTCTACTTGTTCTATCAACTACTGAAAGAGGAGTGTTGAACTTTTCTGCTAAAATTGTAGATTTGTCTTTTTTTTCCTTTCTATTTTATCAATTTTTGCTTCAAGAATTTTGAATCTCTTTTTTTTTAAGTGCATGAATATTTAGGATTGTTATATCTTCTTGAAGAATTAACCTGTTACAGCTATGAAGTAGCCTTTTGAATCTCTGTCTGTAGTCCTTGTTCTGAATTCTAATTTGTCCAATATAAATAGAGCCATTTCAACTATCTTTTGATTAGCTTTCATGGTATATTGTTTTTCAACTATTTTATTTAAAATTATCTGTGTCTTTTTATTTAAAATTGGTTTATTGTAGGTGGCATATTGCTGGGTCTTCCTTTTTGTTGTCCTTTTTTTTATTATTGTGGTAAAATATACATAACTTAATATTTACCATTTTAACCATTTTTAAGTGTACAATTTAGCAGGACTAACTACATTCACATTGTTGTGGAACCAGCACCACTATCCATTTCCAGAATTTTTATCATCCCAGACAGAAACTCTGCTAATTAAGCAATAACTACTCTCCAGCCCCAGTAACCTCTATTCTATTTTCTGTCTCTGTAAAATTGCCCATTCGAGGGGCCAGCCTGTGGCTCACTTGGGAGAGTGTGGTGCTGGTAACACCAAGGCTGTGGGCTCAGATCCCTATGTAGGGATGGCCGGTTAGCTCACTTCAGAGAGCATGGTGCTGGCATCGCCAAGTCAAGGGTTAAGATCCCCTTACTGGTCATCTTTTTAAAAAAATAAAAATAAAAATAAAAATAAAATAAATTTGCCTATTCTAGCTATCTCATATAGGTGGAATATTTGTCTTTTCGTGTCTGGCTTTTTTCCAATTAGCATGTTTTGAAGGTTCATCCATGTTGTAGCATGTCTCAGAATTTTATTTCTTTTTATAGCTAAATAATATTCCATGGTGTGTGTGTATACATATATATACATACACCACTTTTTTGGGGGGGGGATTGTTTCATATAGCTGGGGTCACCCCAAAAGTAGCAGCAGGGAAGTTCCCACAAGGGAGTTCAGGAGATGGGAACAGTTGGAACTTCAAACAAAGAAGCACCAAAGGCTAGGGTGATCAGTACAAACCATTTATTAGGGGAACTTATGTACAAAGGTGGGCTGCAGCATATCCTTACAACAGATGTGAGACAAGGGGTGTTCTACCTAGGCATGTCCACTGAGAGGGGGTCAAGTTATGGAGTTTATTGAAGGGTTTAAAGCATTTGGCTCATGGTAGGGGCTAGTTTATAAGTGATTATCAAGAGGGTTAGTCTCTCAGTGTTTTTGAGCATCAACCTAAACAGCATTATCAGTGCCTGGGAATGTTCAAGGCCCCTGCTTGGGTTCAAGCCTGCAGGGGACAACATGCCGCTGACCAGGTCAGAGAATGGTCAAGGCTCTCCCTATTTCTTGGTCAGGACAGAGAAAAAAGTGGGGAAGACTAAGAACTCCTACATGGGTTTTGCATTTTTATACTGTCTAATAATTTCTGATTTTTACTTGAAGTGTTTGGACCATTTGCCTTTAATGTAATTACCAATATAGTTGGTTTAAATCTACCATTTTGCTGTTGATTTTCTATTTGTCTAATTTGTTTTTTCCTCCTTTTTTCCTTCTTCCTCAGGCTTCTTTTGTATTAACTGATTTTTTTGGGGGGGGTACCATTTTATTCCTACTATTGGCAAATTACCTATATCTCTTTGTTTTATTTTTTTTAATGTGGTTTCTCTAGAATTTACAATATGCGTCTTTAGCTTATCTCAGTATCTTCAAATAGTATAACACTTCACACATAGAGTGAAAACCTTATAACACTATACTTCTGTTTTCACCATTCTTCTTTTTTGATATTGCTGTCATATATTTACTTCTATGTGTGTTTTAAACAAATTGTTATAAATGTATTATCATTTTTGCTTTAAACAGCCAATTACCTTCTAAGGAAAATAAAAGTTGAGGAAAAAATGTCCTTTATACTATCTACACATTTACCATGTCCAGTGCTTTCTATTTCTTTGGGTAAATTCAAATGTCTATCTATAATTATTTTCCTTTTGCCTGAAGAACTTCTTTTTATATTTTTTATAGTTTAGGTCTGCTGGCAATAAACTATCTCAACCTTTGTTTGTCTGAAAAAGTTTCAATATTGTCTTCATTTCAAATTGCATTTGTGTTGGATATAGAATTGTTGGTTGACTTTCTCATTCTTTCTTCACTTTAAAGATGTCAACTTTGCAACACTGCAAAATTTCTGACTAGAAATCTGCTTTCATTCTTATCTTTGTTTCTCTCTGTGAGATGTATCCTTTTTCCTCTGTGGCTGCTTGTTTATTTATTTATTTATTTTTTAATCACTGGTTTTCTATAATTGGAATATATTGTTCCTTGGTGCATTTAAAAAATGGTTATTCTGCTTGGGGTTCATTGAGCTTCTTGGATCTGAGTATTTATAGTTTTGGTCAAATTTGAAAAAGTTTCAGCCAGTATACTTAAAATATTTTTTCCTGTCTATTTTCTCTTTCTGGGACTCCAATTATACATATATTAGACCACTAGTTATTGTCCCACAATGTACTAAGGCTCTGTTCATTTTATTTCAGTCTTTTTTTCTCTCTGTGCTTCACGCTGTGTTGTTCCTGTTGCTGTCATCAAGCTCACTAATCTTTTTTTTCCCTGCAGTATCTAATCTGTTATTAATCCAATTCAGCGAAAATTTTATTTAAAATATTGTATTTTTCATCTGTGAAGTTCTATCTGAGACTTTTTTTATATCTTCCTTTTCTTACTTTATAACATTTTTGTGTCCTATATTTTTGTAGGCATGCAATGCATATTTATAATAGCTATTTTAGCATACATATCTGCTAATTACATCACCTCTGACATTTATGTGTCTGTTTCCATTTACTGGTATGGGTCACATTTTTCTACTTCTCTGTGTGTCTAATGGTTTTTTTAATTGGATAATGACTGAATTTTACATGGTTTAGTGCTGTTTTTTGTTGTATTCCTTTAAAGAATGTTAGACACTTTTTGGTGGGCAGTAAGTTTTTGCAGGTTATTCTTTATCTTTTTTGAAACTCATTTTTAGAATAGCATTAATTCGAGAGCTAATTTAGTCCCACTTTTAAGACAGGGGTCTTCTCAGGTCTCTACTTAATGGCTAAGTATTCAACAAAATTTCTCCACTCTGGTTGGAGAGAACTCAAACACTTTTAATTCTGTGTAATTTCTGGAAATTGTTCATTTTTGCAGCTTCTCAATAATTAGTCTCTCCTTAGAAGATTTTCTTGCCCAACAACAAGGGATTTTACCTTATGCATACACAGATTGATATTCAGGAAAAACTCAAGGGGACTCTTCTGCAGATTTCTGGACCTCTTTCTGTGTTTAGCTTTCTCTCTCTCTCTCTCTCTCTCAAACTCTGCTCTTAAGATTATAGCTACCTTGGTCTACCCAAACTGATGTTTCCTCAACTCAACAAGATGCTGAGTTCCTTTTCCCTGTGCTGTGTCTTGGAAACTTCCACAAGGCAGTAATCTGGGATAATCAAAGGGATTCTCTGAGGAATCCAGCTTTTCACTGCCTTATGTCTGTCTAAAAATTGTTATTTCATATATTTTACATGATTTTCTAATTGTGGCAAAGGAATTCCTGTAGCAGTTAATCCTTCATAGGTAGAATTGGATATTCCCCTCTCGAAAAATTTAACGCCATTAAATTAACATGGCAGATAAGACCTACAAAAAGACATTAAAGGAAGCAGTGTGAAAGACAAGATTGAAAAATCCAAGGGCAGTTTGAGAGACACTTTGAAAATAAAGACAAAGACAGAACCCCTTTGGCTTCTATCCACCCTCGCTCCCAATTTTTCCCACCAATTGTTTAGGCTTCCTTCTCCTGCCTGCTCTAGATCACTTTTAAGGCTGTTTATAACCTAAAGATTCCATTTTTAAAAATGCTCTTGGATTTAAGAAAAAAAAAAACTGATGTGTAAATAACATTTTTCTATTCACAAAGATTAATGGGGTCCTTCAAGGTCATTTCTCTTCATGTTTTTTTCCCCCTCCCTTTATGGAGCTGTATAACATCCTGTAGAACTTCTGCTACCATGGACTTACTGAAGATATTTTAAAATTATTTTGAAACTCAAGAATCTATAGCTAAAAGCAATTAAAAATTGATCTGAACACAACTATAGTAAAATCTGTAAAGATTTCTGTATTTCCCCTAGTGTATCACATTTCCAGAGTTTTTTGGATCTCTCATTCTGCAAATGTTCATTTGAACTTCTATGTTTGGTGAAAGATAGTATTTATTAAGTATAAATTCCTTTATTGTAAGAGAGACATTATTCTCCTATAAGTGTAAACTGGAAAACAACAAAATAGATTTTCTCCCTGAGTCTTTGTGGTTTTTGCTATGTTCACAAGCTGACAAACTGGACAGTACATTTTTTGCATTGTTTCAGTTCATGTAAATTTTTCTAAATAAATGGTTCCTGCTTGCCAAGCCTCAGCCAATAACGCTGACATTTTCTCAGTCCGCAAAGCTTACCACATGGATTACATCTAAGCATTACTCATACAACACAATCATTAGCCCATATGCCAGAATGAAATATGATTTTGCAGTTGCCTCTAGAGCACACATTTCCAGCTTTGGCTCCACATATATGGAGACAGATTTGAAGTTTTTATTTTCTTACACAAATGCAAACACATTCATCTCCAGCAGAAGTGTATGCTACATAGGGTAGTTGTTTTGTTGTACGAAACTCTTGCTTCTTTTCAGACAATCTATCACCTATTTAAAAAAAAAGAGCAGCACTGTACTGTTTGCGTTGTTAAACTTGAAACAGGTCCAAAGGAAAATGTGCCTTAGAAATCCTTCACTGATTTGTTTTTGTAGAACAGCTGGAGATGAGGCCCACCATACAATCACGTCCAGTTGCTGCTGGTCAAGTTGCACATTTAGGAAATTCATAATTAGGTGGTTATATCCTCTGAGTTTCCCCTGAAGCACTCTTTACAACTTTCGATTTGTCTTTTATCTTGTCATTCAAAACAACCAAAAATGAAAACAAACAAAAAAACAACGGCAGACATGAGAGGGAAATTGTCTTTGTGACTTCTGCCCCCTTTTAAAAAATAAAAACAGCCACAGCATGTGTATACATCAATGTATATGTTTGTGTGTAGTTCTCAGAAACATTAAAAAAATTAAGAACACTTAAAAAGGGTTTTCCCCTTAAAAATTATGCTCTGGAAAGTTCATCTGCTTATGGTTTGATTTCAAAGAATGTAGATTTAAGATCAACTGATAATACCTGGACTTTGAGGATTAAGTTCTAACATTTCATGTAGATTGTGTTCATTTCCTTATTCTTTCTGCTTCTCTCCCCTTCTCCCCCTTGACAATATTAAATAATTAATACAATGCTGCAATTTGTAGCTTGAGTGTTTGTCAATCCCTTGTTAATTAATCAGTTCTTCAGTTCTATATCTAAAAATCTGGCTTTTAATGTACAGCTGTCCCTTGATATACATGGGGGATTTGTTCCAGGACCTCCCACAGATACCAAAATTTGAGAACGCTCAAGTCTCTGATATAAAGTGAATTAATATTTGCATATAACCTATGCACATCTTCTTACATACTTTAAAATCATCTCTAGATTACTTATAATACCTAATGCTATGTAAATAGTTGTTATACTGTATCATTTAGGGAATGATAAGGAAAAGAGTCTATGCATATTCAGTACAGATGTAATTTTTTATTTTTTCTTTTTTTTTTTTTTTCCATGACCGGTGCTCAGCCAGGGAGTGCACCAGTCATGCTTATATAGGATCCGAACCCGCGGTGGCAGGAGCGTCGCCGCGCTGCTAGTGCAGCACGCTACCGAGTGCGCCACGGGCTCAGCCCCAGATGTAATTTTTTAAAAAATATTTTCAATCCATACTTGGTTAAAACCGTATATGCGGAACCCACAGATATGAAGGGCTGACTGGATAGTTCAGACCAGCAGGGGTTTCTTGGAATCTTTAATTCTTTATTAGGCAGTTTTAGGGAAGATAAGGAAAGAGAAAATGCTCCATGAGCTGAAGTGTGGTGAGAAATATGCATTATTATTTTCCAAAAAGTCCCATACTACTAGCAGTTAATTCACTGATCTAATAGAAATAAACAGAAGCTCAAGTTAAGTGCCACATATAGCTAAGCAAAATTAAAACCAAATAGAATACCTCAAAAAGTTAAACATAGAATTACCATATGATTCAGCAATTTCACTCCTAGATATATACCCCAAAATATTGATAACAGGCACTCAAACAAATACTTGTACACACATTTTTATAGCAGCACTGTTCATAATAGCCCAAATGTTCAACAATAGATGAATGGATGAACAAATCGTGGTATAAAATCATACCACAGAAAGGAATGAAGTACTGATACATGTGAATGAACCTTGAGAACATGTTAAGTGAAAGAAGCCAGACACACAAGGTCACATATTATAGGATTCCATTTATATGAAATATATGGAATAGGTAAATCCATAGAGATAGAAAGCAGTTGGTGATTGCCAAGGGCTAGGGAAAGGGAGTGGGGAATAATTACTTAATGGGTTTGGGATTTTACACAGGGGTGATAAAGATGTTTTGGGACAAGGTAGAAGTGGGGATTGCACAACATTGTGAATGTACTAGATACCACTGAATTGTTTACATTAAAATGGCTAATTTCACATTGTATGAATTTCACCTCAGTGAAAAAGTAAAAGTTAAAAGAAAAAAAAAAAAGAAAAATAATGCATACTTACTGTAAGGGCCCAGTACTTCTAAAAGGCTACAGATTTCAATAGAGTTGTAGGTTAGACTACAATCTAGCAAAACAATCTAGCTGCTCCTCACTTTTCTGAAAGCTAATTTAAAATGTTAATTCATACATCACAAACAAAACTTGTAAACATGGCTATCATGATTTTCATATGTTTTCCTTTAATAATAAGTTTTTATGTAAATTATAGGTGCATACCGGACTACACTTTCCAAGTCTACATCTGATCTTACTTTAACATGCATGTTAAACCAATATATTATGGAGGCTTAATGTAAATTCAACGTTTCTCATTTATTGGGTGATATCCCTCCCTATCAAATAGAAACTCTTCCTCCCTCAGGAATTTCAATTTCACTTTTCTTAGTTTCACTAAATGTAAATTGGTGACACAGGAATTTGAGTACAGTCTTTTCTTAAAGAAGAAGAGAGCTTAGAAGAGGAAAGAAAAGGGAGGTGGCAATTCAAATTAAGTTAAAAAATACAAATAAAGTTGTAGAAAAATAAGAAAATACAATAGCAAAAGTAAAAAATTGGGCAAGAGAGTTGCCCTCAGTCCGCAGGAGTGTGCATGTTCTTCCTGAACCCAGGAGGAGTTAGACCGGTAGATTGAGTCATTTCTCTGCTGGAAGAGCATGAGAAGGTGAGGCAGATAGGCTTTGTCCTGCTACTCTAACAGGGCACGAACAGCCTGCCTGATGTTACCATGTGAGCTCTTATGGGCAGAGACTTCCGGGCAGGCAGTTCACCCTTCTCTGAACTGCCACCAACCACTTGACGTACACCAGCAGCTGGAGCTGAGACTTGATGAGCAGATCTCTCAAGACCAAGCAGTCAGAGAGAGGAAGGACAAGCTGAACACTCAGAACAGGGTCCTATGAATTAGAGTTGCCAGTGGATAAAGAACACAAAGTTGAACAGAAAAGATACTAGATATACTAAAGGAAATACAAGGGTGACACAAAACAGACTTTGTAGATTAACAGTCGAAACAAAAACATGATTTTTGAATTTTCAATTTACTAGTGAAAAAAATAGTTACTGTTGAAATCCAACTAGTAGCCTGGAAACTGGATGCAAAAAATATTGCTCAGAGAAAAATCAATCAGTCAATCAATCAATCAATCAATCAATCAGTCATGAGGAGAAGTTTCAGAGAATGACATGGGAATAATTGGAGTTCCAGAAGGAAGAAAGAAGCACATGAAGGAGAAAATGAAGCAAAAACAACAAAATGAAGCAAACAAGAAAACATTTACCTGCACTGAAGAAAGGATATCAAGTTTCAGGCTGGAATGATGAGAAAAGATTTATATATATAAATAAAATGCATATATACATACACGATGTGTGATACAAATACAGTATGCCTATATACATATATACATATATGATGTGTGTATATATACACACAGTGTGTATACACACACACACACACACATATACACATATGACTATAAATATCCTAGCAAAATATTTGAACTCCAAAAATAAAGACAAAAATTCCATTCTTTCTTTGTGGAAGCTTATAAGTTACCTATAAATGAAAAATAATTAGACTAGCACTGAAATTCTCCTTTGCAACTTTGGAAGCCAGAAGTCAATGGAATACCTTTTCAATTTAAAAATGTATCTCACTTTTCAGGGTGAAAGAGAGATGTTTACATATATGTAAGAATTCAGAGAAGTCATGCACATTACTCACCTGAAAAACATATTAGAAAAAGACTTTATGCAAACAACCACAAGTAAAACAGACTTGAAGAGGAGAGAAAGCCATCAATGAAAGCGATCAATGAACATGTGATATCTAATGAAAAACAAATGGACAATGATAGACTGGGAATGGGTAACATAAGTTCTAAATACAGACTTTAGAAATAGAGAAGCATACTGAAAGGAAACTTTTAATGGTAATCCGGAATTTAAAGAACAAAACCACCTCAGCAAAACTGAAGAACTGCGGTGAGGAGGAGCATGAGAAGGAAGGAAGCAAAAATTTCTGAAGGCTTCATCTCTTGGGAGAAAACTAAGGAGGAAATTGCAATAAAAGTTTTCTTCAAGCTGTATGTTATGGGTGGGAAGGGACAGTGAGATCATGAAACTTCTCAGTAGGGAAAAAGTTGGTGTCTTATTTTCATGTAATAGTACAGAAATATCTGTTTGATTACATATGAGAGCCAGGAAAGCATTAAAAAAAACCCAGCAAAATCTCAAAGCATGTATGGTGATATCAATACCACAGAACATGGAATCTAAGTTTAAAATCTCTAAACTGCAAAAAGAGAGATAATATATAATAATAAAAAGCATAATTTATAACCTCATATGCATGAAAAAACAGATAAACAAATGTTTGAAATATTAGGAATGTAACCGTTAATATAGAAAAAACTTGAATATCAGAATTGGCCAGTTCTGATAGATAGAGACATAGAGACATAGAAGAATTAAATAATACAATCATGAGGCTTGATTTTATATGGATACACTTGGTCCTTATTATTTGCAAATTCACCTACTTGGCAAAATTTATTTGTCGTGGTCCCAGCTAAGGCCAAACAAGGTGATGCTGCTTTCTTGTTTCAGCTCTCACACTGTAAGCAAGTGTCCTTTTTTGCAGTCCATTTAGTGCTACATTTTCTGCATTTTTGTGCATTTTGTTGTTGATTTCGCTGTTTTAGAATGGCCCCCAAATGTAGTGCTGAAGTGTTGTCTAGTGTCCTTAAGCACAAGGAGGCTGTGATGTGCTGTATGGAGAAAATACGGGGGTTTAGATATTAAAATTTTTCTGGCTTCATCAAATGAATTGGGGTTCTTTCTATTTTTTCTAAGATCTGGAGCAGTTTAAATAATCTTGCAATTACTTACTTTAAAGTTTTGCTAGAATTCAGATACAAAGACATTTGATTCTGTTGCCTTTTTAAATGCTAGATCTTAAATCACTTTTAAAAACTCTTCTATAGTAATTGCTTCATTCAAGTTTCCTGCCATTACCTGGGTAAATCGTTATATTGTTGGCTAGGAAATCACAGGTTTCAAATTTTAAATTTCAAATTTGTTACATAGTTGCACATAGGATTTTCTTTTTTTCTCTTTGGTATTTGTCTTTATGTATTCTTTCTTTTTCACAGTCTTATATATTTTTGTTGTCCCTGTTTTCCTTGATCTCAAATAAAAATGTTTTGTCCTTTTGTGTATCTTTCAAATAACCAGATTTTGAGCTTTTATTTTTTCTACTATTTTTTTGTTTCCTATTTCTTTAATTTTTTAATAAACAGAGTGTCAATGTGGCCAAGTAGGGTTTAT
Organism: Cynocephalus volans; assembly: GCF_027409185.1. NCBI lineage: Eukaryota > Metazoa > Chordata > Mammalia > Dermoptera > Cynocephalidae > Cynocephalus > Cynocephalus volans. Next base: position 96,765,194 of record NC_084460.1, on the reverse strand, counting down.
TCCAATAGTGCTATCACTCTCAGGACCCTAACAACATAATTTTTATTTTTTAAATTTGAAATCATATCAGACTCACAGAACAGTATAAGAACAGTATAAAGAGGTCCTATAAACCCTCCTCCCAGAGACACTATTCAAGTTTTGCCAACTCTCCCAGTAATATCCCATATAGGAAAAGGATTCAGTCTAGGATTTTATGGTGCACCTGGCTTTGTCTCTTTAATCTCTTTCAATCTGGAATAGTTCCTCAGCTTTTTCTTGTCTCTCTCTCTTTCTCTCTCTCTCTCTCTCTCTCTCTCTCTCTCTCTCTCTCCCCCCCTCCCCCCCCTCTCCCCGACCCCCTCCCCCTCTCTCTCTTTTGGCAGCTGGCCAGTGCAGGGATCCAACCCTTGACCTTGGTGTTATCAGCATCATGCTCTAACCAAGTGAGCTATCTGGTCAGCCCCTTTGACTCTAATCTAAAAGATCACAGTCCATTTATTTCTCCCAATTTGGGCTCGTCTGATTTGCCTTCACAGTTGCACTTCGGCAGTGATGTAGCCACAAACCAAGAACTAAGGATTGTATACAGCCACCGGAAGCTGGAAGAGGCAAAGAAGGATTCTCCCATAGAACCTCTAGGGGAAGTGCAGCCCTACCAAAACCTTAATTTTGGATTCTGGCCTCCAAACTGTAAGACAATAAATAGCTGTTGTTTTAAGCCACCTAGTTTGTGTAATTTGTTGTGGCAGACTCGAGAAACAAATGCAACCTCAAAAACATTAAGCTATGAAAATGAAGCTAGACACAAAAAAGCACATATTAGATTCCATTTATATGAAATATTCAAAAAGGGGAAATCTATAGGGAGAAAGCAGAATAGTGATTGCTAGGAGCCAAGATGGGAGAAGGAATTGACTAAACAAACATGAGGAAACATTTTGGGGTGATAGAAATGCTCTAAAAACAGATTGTGGTAATGGTTGTTCAATAACAGAAATTTACTAAAAACATTAAATTGTACACTTACATTGGGGTATTTTATGGTATATATATTATACTTCTATAAAGCTATTGTAAAAAGTAAAAAGCCAAAAAAAGTATAGAAATAAATTTGACAAAGAATGTAGAGAACATATAAAAAGAAAACTGCAAAAAAATGTTTCTCTCTCTATAGGTATGGGAGACTGTGAGGAAAATGGAGTACTTTAGTCAGGCCCCCTTGCCTCAGTTCTGGCTGGGTGTGGTGCAGCACATTCTTTGTAAACAAGTTGTGTGGGAGTAGAATTAGTGTGCATGTGTGCCCGTGTATCCTTTGGCTTGTTGTTATTTTTGTGTGTTCTTCAGTGTGTGAGGCAGCAGCTCTGAACTGCTGGTCAGCAGAGCTCGCATCTGAAAATAAAACCTATTGTTTCCTCACCCATGGCTCCAAGGATGTTTTCCTGTTACCTAGCTCGTAGACCTGCCTGTGAAGAGTTTGTGACCCAGTCTGGACAATGGGCTTGAGGGGTCTGTGAGACCTAGCCCTAGCTTTACCGAGGCATTCTTAACTAAGGTGTTACATCCCTAAAGCATATTTTTTCTATATAAATATAGATATATATTTACACATAAAATTTAACAACGTTTATGGTCAAAGATACCATAAGTAAGATCAACTGAAAAAATATTTAAAGAAAATTTTGGGCAGATAACAAAGCATGCATATTTCTAGTAACACAAGGTAATTTTAGACATTAACAAAGAAATGGCATACCGCCCCATGGCTTATTCGGGAGAGTGCGGCGCTGGGAGCGCAGTGGCACTCCCGCCACCGGTTCAGATCCTATATAGGGATGGCCAGTGCGCTCACTGGCTGAGCGTGGTGCGGACGACACCAAGCCAAGGGTTGCGATCCCCTTACCGGTCACATTAAAAACAAAAACAACAAAGAAATGGCATACAATCCAACAGAAAAATAGGCAAAGAGTATGTAAAGCAAAGACAAATGAGGAATAAACTGAGGCATGTTGAGAGAATGCAAATTAAAGCACCAATGAGGTATCACTTTTTACTCCATCAGAGTGGGAAAATTATAGCATAATAATACCTATTATTGGTGGGGATAAGATTGGGAAAGAAGAATAACCTCACACATTTCCTGTGGACACACTGTGAGCTGTTATCAGCCCATTTGAAAGGCAATCTTGTAATGTGTATTAATAAAAGATAAATGCACTTTTGACCCACTCCTGAGTGTTAATTTCACTGAAATGATGTACCAACACATAGGATGTATGTACAGTGATGCTTATTTTATAGCATTGTCTGTAGAGGCAACAAATTAGGGGGGAGAAAGTAAATGTGCCTCAATGGAGGAATTGAATGAATAAGTCACACTATATCCACAACTATGGAATGTTGTCCAGTTATTAAGACAGTTAAGAGACAGAAAATTAGAGACATACCAGTTGACTTGAAAATTCTATTGCTGCATGAGAAAAGCAAGTTGCAGAGAAGTGTGTAAATAAAAAAAGTTATGTATTTATACATATATGTGTATAAATGTCTGTGCATGTGTGTATGCATATCTGTGTGTCTATGCATCATTCCATTATAAAAGTACCATTTCCCTTTACTATAAATAAGTAATCTGTGGGGTGCTTCTTTGAGGTCATATGAACACCCTGTTCCCCACCTACCTTTCATCCAGTGGATTTTGCATCCAGTGATGATCCTTGCCTAAATAAATTATTACACTGGTGGTTGCAAATAGATTTTTTTTTATTATTTAAAATAAACTTTATTAAAGTATATTGAATCATTTTTTTAAAACCCTATTTTTGTTGCATAGTTGGTTTTGAATGCTGAATGGTCTACATACTGGCTTCCTTTCTCTCTAATTTGGCCTGTTAGACTAAAAATAAAGAGGCTTACTTCATGCTTGCTCATTTTCTCCATGACCAAACTGAATATAGCTGACATTTTCTGTTTTCTCCTAGACTCTCTGACACTTCCAGAAAAAAAAAAAAAATTAGCCAATGAGACAAGTAAATTATACTTTTGACTTAGTCATCTGCATTAGTAGTATTGATTAGTAAAACTTACCAGAGTAAAATTGTTAATCTAGTCTCTATTTTTCTGCACTTGACAGTTGGTTTTTGAAGTTTCTGCCAAAGACTGGTTCAGTGATATTACCCACAAGTAGTATTTTTCTGAGTATGACATTAAAAATCTGTCTCCATAAAATAAAATTTTGCAATACTGCATTTTCTACTGTCTGTTTTTTAATGCTAAATACTTAGATTCTTTGAAAATAAACTAGACTCTTTTGAGGAGTTACTTTTGAAGTAAAATGGAAACTCTTAGCACAATCTAGACTCCTTAGTATTTTGTAAATGGAAACATTGAATTAAAAAGTAAAATTTTTAATCAGAAAGTTTCACATAATTTAATCTATTTAGAAGCATTAAGAGATCTCACTGAGGAATTAGGTGAGTAGCTATTTTAACATTATGGGAAAAAAATCTTTGATTTTTCTCTACTTTGAACAGAAGGTGATTTTAGTTTCATGGAATTACATAAAGCAAAAGCTTCACATGCAGTACCAGGATGTTGTAGCAGATAAAATGAAGAACTCAACTACAGAGGTTTGGGTTTTGGTCCCAGGTCAGCTGTGTGGTAATTTCCTCAGGCCACGGTTTGCTGGATTGTGAAAAGAGGCAGTTGAATTAGGGGGGAAGATTATAATCTCTTTTCCTGTTTAAAATTTGATCTTCTTAGGTTACTAATGCTTGTGTACTTAGAAAAATGACACCATGTAATTCAGTCATTCCAAAAATATGTGTTGGATACAACTGTGAGCATTGCTCTAGGCACAGGGAATACAGATTATCTACCCTCAAATATGAAAGAAGTACAGCTGTAGCCTGTTAATATAATAGGCATTTAATAAATCCCATCTCATAAAATGTGTTCTATTCATCCAATAAATTAATACTCTGGTCCTCATCATTCTACTGAAACTGCCGTTGTCATCGGTGACTCCCATGTTGCCAAATCTAATCTTCAGTTCGTAGTTCTCGTTAACTTGACTTGTCCACAGCATTTGACCCAGTTGGTTATTCCCTCCTCGAGGCACTTTTCCTTCTTGGTTACCAAGACACCATTCCACAGTTCTGCTATCTCAACGGCTGTTTCTTTTCACGCTTCTTTGCTGATTCTTCCCATTTCTGCTGATCTCTAAGTGTTAGAGGTCTCCAAAGCTTCACTCTCGGACTTCTTTTATTCTCTATTTACTCCCTGAGTGCTTTTTATATAGTCCTGTGGCTTTGACTGTCATTGACACTCCAAATTCGTATCCTCAGCTTCAATTCTCCTCTGAACTTCAGAATCACATATCAAGTACCTATCTGACAACTCTACTTAGAATAAAATCCAAACGCCATTCTCTCCTTTGCTCACTCTGAGACTCTGATATTTGCATGAAGAGATTTATTGGGGAGTGTGTTTGAGATCAACTTCTGTGATGATTGAGGATGAGGGAAACAGCCTTGAGAAGGAGAAGTCGGATTATTGATACGATTATGATGGAGGCCTCAGGTGATCGTACAGAGAGTTCTGGAGCTGTGATGGACCTTTGAATTGTTCCAGCTGAGACGAGGGAGATCTGTACCACTGCCTGAACCAGTTATTGGATGCAGGCTTATTCCAGAGAGGGACAAAACCCTGGGTAAGGTAGTTCCCTCCTACTAACAACAAGTCCTGGAGAGGACTTAGCTGTGAGCCCTGGGCAGCCAGCATTCATGGCAGCTGGGGCAATGAGTGCTTCATTCTAAAGGGGAATCTGAGTGGCACAGCACAGCCTCCACAACCACCCCATATCTGGTAGTGTCTCATATTCATCACTTCCCATCTCTTACATAAGCTTCATTTTTTTCTCAAACTATGCACTATGTGTTTTACTTATGTGTTTGCTTCTTTTCTACCAGCATATAATACCATGAGAGCAGAAACTTTATTTCTCTCTTTCTTTTTTAATTCTGTATCCTCAGTATCTAGAAACAGTGCCTGGAACATAGTAGGTGCTCAATAAATATTGTTCAGTGAGTAAATAGATGTATCACATGCTTACCAAATTCTAGGAACTATGCTATTTTCAGGGAATACAGAAGGGATATAGACTCAGCCAATACCCTCATGGAACTTACAATCAAGAAGAAATTATATATATATATAGCACACATGGATAAAAATTGTACCTATATATAACACACACACACACATATTATAATATAGTATATATACACTTGTATATTAAAAAGTGTAAGTATGGGCCAGCCCCGTGGCTCGCTTGGGAGAGCGCGGTGCTAGTAGTGTTGAGGCCACGGGTTCGGATCCTATATAGGGATGGCCGGTGCGCTGACGGGCTGAACGTGGTGCAGACCACACCGTGCGAAGGGTTGCGATCCCCTTACCAGTCAAAGGGAAGGAAAAAAAAAGTGTAAGTATGAGTATAGCCAGACAGTTATTTACTATTTTACTAACCTACCTAGATTCAGCACATCTGATAGTCTGTCATACAAAAGTTTTTACTGAATGACAATGTCAGAAGACTATAAAAACTGGAGACTTTAGTTAGAGAGTGATTTACTGTTCCTGCTAATTTTTGGTAATAAAAGTAACCTCACTGGGACACATGTCTTTTTTAGGAGAAAAGAAAAGGAAAAAAATAAGAGAGACTAACAAAAAATATATATATATTTAACTAGAATTTTTATTAACCAACATTTTGTTCTCCAAATGTTGGAGAGCAATACTATAATTGTATCTAAATAGATAAGGGATAAAATGTTTTTAATGAGTGGATAATTTATGGTTACTTTAAACATACATATATAATTTTTCTATTACTGTAGTTTGAGTGACAGTTAATCTGTAATAAGGACTAGGAAATAACACTTCAGCTTTTATGTCATTATTGTGGAATCACAGACATCTTTTAAAAAACAGCCTTTATCCCTAAAAGCTATGTTTTCTGTTTTCTATAGCATATTTCATTTCCTTTCACAACCAACTAAATAATTTTGCTTTACAGAGCTTCAGCAAGATGTATCACTTCTGCCCCTTTGCTTATTTTATTAAAAATGTGAAAACCTTTCGCTCTGAGTTTTCTTTGTGGTAGTGAACATGACAACCAACATTTCAGTTATTGGCTTGTCATAAACAAGATACTTGGCATTTATAGAATGCCTTGCAGGAGAAATCTCCGATTGCTCTGTATTTCTGGATTTGCTGCCCTCTTTACTTCCTTGCACATTATTGTTACAATGCATGCTGTGTAAGCTGGGTCTGAATGAGTCAATGTACCTTCTTCTGCACCCCAGTGCATCACAGGAACAAAGTAAGCCTTGAGAAGATTCCACCCTGTAAGAATTCCTACCTTCAAAGTGAAAAAAAAAAAAAAAAAAGCTAGACTTTTTTCATGCTCATGGAGTAATAAAACCACTGGGTCCCACTGTTTTTCACTTCAGACAGCTTGATGCAGTCCTCTATTAAAATAAATTTTAGATTTCTGATGAATGCCTTAGCTGTCAATTTTATATTAATTTTCTGAGATGTCACCTCTATTCCTGGATATCTTTTTGAAAAGAATAGATGACCACTAGCCCGGGGTTGTAGTGTGCGCATCTAGTTTGATTACATCATTGCTTTGACAACTAATGATTAGATGGCAAGGTCCTTACAACATATTTTCCACGGCACAATAAATATTAGAACTCCACAAATTATCCTTGTTGATAATTAACACTTTTATAATTGGAGGTGGTGCTCAAGTACATCTAAGCACAGAAGGGCTACTGTAGTCCCTTCATTTTAGACCCGACAATACTTGATAAGAAGACTTGAAGAGCCTTGGATGGTTAAGTGCTACAGAACTCTACAAAGGGAAGTGACAGGAAATGATCTCTTAACACAAACTCAAATGAATAGATGTATGTCATCTGAACTCAATGTAACTTGCCCAATACCTCACATGTCATTGTGCCTGTATCTGCCTCATTCTATCTGTATGTCTCTCTTCTGTCCATCTCTCACTGTCTTGTTCTTCATCTGCTTTCTTCGAGACTATCTGCATCCATCTTTTATTCTTCCTTGTTTTGTATCTTTCTCTCCTCATCTCAGGTTGCTCACCTGAACTGACCAGAAAGTATATTTCAAATGTATACTTTATGATTTCTAATATTTCCTATGAAAATTTTATTTTCCTACTAACAGATTTAAAATTAAGACAGTAAAATTCTTTACATTGTTTTGACTTAAAAGCTTTTCGATGACATGTAGATCTTGGATTTTTATGTGACATTGTAGTTTAAGTTTAAAAAAGATTACTTACTCCAGGTTTGGTTACTTTTCAAAGAATAGAGCCCTGCCCCAGGTAGGTGTCCAATAAGTGACTGTTGGAAGAATGTTGAATGTACATATACTAAATTCTTACTAGGGAACTTAATAGGTACCCTTGTAGCATGTTGTGTCACTAGACACAGATAAGCATTCATTAAGACATCAATCTCCAAAAGGTACTGATCTGCTGCTCATCTGGGTATCAGAATCTTGATAGTAAAGGTCAGGTAGAGTCCTCCTGGATGAGATTACTATGTATAACAAGACCTGGAGGAGTTCTTTAATCAGAGATCTTATAAATACTCAAAAGCACATGCTGAGAACTACATAAACTTTATCTTATGTGCTCTATTCAATCAACTCCATCTAAAGGCAAATGAATGGTATGTTTGCATTTAGTGTTTCCTTCTTCAAAAATTTCAGAGGGAAATGAATCAGGCAATTGCTAAAATTACTACATTGATGGTTCAGTGGGGGCAAACATATAATCTACTACAAATTGCAAACGCAAGAAAAAAATTCTCCGTAAATGATTTCTTGTAGCTCTCTAGTCTATTTCATGAGAGCAGCTGGGGTGGGGCAAAAATCTGTCGGTTAGAGAAATCTTTCAGAGATACCTTTCAGGTTAAAACAGACTTTTGGGTTAATTTGTATATTTTGGATAAATATTCAGTGTTTCTGAGTACCCTCCCTTCCCAGGTCTTCTAGCCAATATTGCATCTAGATATGGACTGAATCTTAGTGGTACTGCAAGTGAAGCAGGGAGAGGGGGTGCTGGTCCTTGAGCTGTCAGATTAAAATAGGTCCTTGATGGCCTCCAGGATGATGTTCCTTATCCTCCGGGATACAGGGAACCCTGCTGACATCTGCTGCTGAGGTCCATGGTTATGAAACTCATGCTTGTTCTCTTGATTCTGCCAGGACCTAGACTTGTTGCTGGTGCAGCAGATCTTCTGGTTGCATCCAGAGCTGACATAGTTGGAAAAGTTCATCCTTACTCCATACCTCAGTGGCTCTGTGGCAGGCTCACTGGCTTAGTACTCAGCCATTCTCAACAAGGGCCATGTGGAAACTTCAGAATCCCTTCTGCTCCACATGAAAGCCACAAGAGACCTTGGGGGCACTTCTTCCACCTTCTTTCCACCTGCACCTGTCCTTTGGACACTTCTAACCAGCTTGGATAGTTCCACGTTAAAGGTGGGCTTCCTCTAAAGGACTTGAATTTGTCCTAGTGTGTATTCAGAGAAGTTAAGAAAAGGCCCCCTGCTCTGGAAAATCTCTAAACATTCCTTATTATCTCTACTCACCCACTTATCTGATCCAAAACTGGGCAGAGAGCCTGCTAGCTCCTATAAGTCCTGTTACGGGTTGAATTGTGTTCCCCCAAAAGATATAGTGAAGTACTAACCCCCAGTATCTGAGAACATGATGTTATTTGGAAACAGGGTCATTGCAGATATGATTAGTTAAGATTAGGTCACACTGGAGTAGGTTGGGCCCCTAATCCAATATGACTGGTGTCCTTATAAGAAGATGGAAGATGGCCATGTTAAGACAAAGACATACAGGGAGAACACCATGTGACAGCAGAAGTGGAGGCTGGAGTGATGCAACAAGCCAAGGATAGATGGCCATCATCAGAGGCAAGGAAAGGTTCTACCCTCTAGGAAGAGGCAAGGAAAAGTTCTACCCATAGTCTAGAGGGAACATGGTTCTGCTGATGCCTTGATTTCAGACTTCTAGCCTCCAGAACTGAGCAAGAATAAATTGCTGTTGTTTTAAGCCACCCAGTTTGTGGTACTTTGCTATGGAAGCTCCAGGAAATGAATACAAGTCTCTTATGAAAATTAGAAAGTGACACCCCTCTGGAACATGTACCTTTGGACTAGGCTGCAGACCTTGGTGAGTGGACTGTGGCCTGGATATTCATCCCCACCTGACTCCTTGGCCAGGTGTCCATGTGCAGAGAACAAACTGCATAACCACATACAGTGGCCCTGGAGGCAGAAGCCAGAACCCAAATATCTGAATGTTTGCTTTTCTTCTTCTTCTCTTCTCATGTCCTCCTCTAAGAGCTCCTACTTCCACTTTCTCCTTAGGCAGGCACAGACTTCCGTTGCATCATATCCTGAGTTATCATTCCCATGACTCATGTTAGAGCTCTATAGAACGAGTCTACTGTGTCTGGTTATCAAGACTAGTCCTGTTATGAACTAAAGATAGATAGATTAACTATGAATTAATTAAGCTGAGCCGTGACTTTATTGTATTAATTACCTATTGCTGCGTAAAAAGATTACCCCCAAAACTTAGCAACTTGAACAATAAATATTTGTAACCGCCCACAATTTCTCAGAGTCAGGAATCCAAGAGTAGCTTAGCTGGGTGGTTCTGGCTCAAGGTCTCTACTGAGATTTCAGTCAAATTGCCACCCAGGGCTACAGTCTCTGAAGACTTGCCTGGGGCTAGAAGATTTATTTCCAGTCACTCACATAGCTGTTGGCAGGGGGCTTTAGTTTCTCATCAGTGGGTCTTTCTACAGGGCTGCTCATGACATGGCTTTCCCCAGAGTGAGTGATCCAGGAGACAGTGACTAAGACAGGAGCTGCAATCTTTCTTGAACTAATCTCGGAAGCGACAAGCCATCACTCCTTCCATATTCCACTAGTCACACTGACCGACCTTAGCATGTGTGGGAGGGACTCCACAAGGGTGTGAATGCCAGGAGATGAGGATCATTGGGGCCATGTTGGAGACTTAGTGTTCCTTAATGGGAACAGCATTGACATTTGGGGTAGGACTATCCCCAGGCATTGTTGGACATTTAATGTCCCTGACCTTTACTTACTAACTGCCAGCAGCACACCCCAGTCACTGTGACAATCAAAAGTGCCCTGAAACATTTCCAAGATAAGCAGTATTCACCCACGCTGGACAGCCTATCTGGTATGTGAGTCAGAAGGACTGAGGCTTTGGAAGTTAATCTGAATTTTTAAAATAAAAATTTATTATTTTATTTAAACTTATTTTTTTCAAAAACATTACAGCAGTTAAACTGGCATTTCTCCTTAGGCTTGAAGTAACAAGGACTGACAGGACTATAGTTTGGAAGAGTGCTGCATTTGGAATCAGACAGTGTGCACTTAGTCTCACTTCTACCATTACTAGCTGAAGGCCTGGAGCAAGCTATTAAACTCTCTGAGCCTCATCTGTGAATGGGAGGTAATGCTACTCACTGCACCAGGTTCTCAAATAAGAAGGTTCTATAAATAAGTAACGAGAATGAGTCACCCATAAAGCACACACAGACTCACTCTTTCTGGAGAAACTTGACTGTCCCAGTCCCCAAAGGCTTAGAGTTTCCAACAGGACAGTCACAGGAACCAGCTGATCCCCACGTACCTACATAATGGGATACAATTCCTTTAACAGGACAATCAATACAAGTTTTGGTTTGCTCCTTCATGGAGGCCAGAGTTTTCCTAGCTGCAAGATGACTGCTGGGGAGACCCACATGTTCCTTCTGTCTTGGTGCCTTCCCCGGTCACTGATCAAGGTGTGACTCTCAGGACAACTACTTTCTCTCATTTCACTCGCTTCCTCTGTGTTTCCTTTTCCTTGACCCAAACTCTGCAGCTCCTCTCCTCCTGAGCAGTTTGCCTTGTCCTTTTGGAAGGTGATCCCCCCGCACCGTCCACTTCCCTCTGAGCTTTCCCTCCCCCTCCTTGACGCCTGACTCACTCCTGAACTTGGTGCATCCCCTACAGCTTTCTCAAGTTGTCTTTCCATCAAAACTTTCAGGCAAAACTCTTCCACCTACAGCTGTCTACTTTCTCTGTGCTCCAGGGCTGGGGAGCACCGCTGGAGAAAAATAACCCAACTTTTCAGAAAGGAGAACTCCAAGTTCACTCCCACATCACCTGGGCCATCAGCACTGCCCCGGCATTCTTCCCTTCAATCTTCACTGCACCTATCGTGAGCCTTTTCCTCCACTGACTGCGAACCATCTGCTTCATTCCTACATACTTCTGCGTCACCTCTCACCTCCAGCTGACCTTGCCTGTTCCATCACAACAAATAGAAGCCACAGGTGAGAATACACACAATTTCCTGACACCCCTTCCACCACCTTACCTGTCCCTACACCTGTGCTCACCATCCCCTAAGACTAAGCCCTCTACCTGTACCCAGGTGCTCATCTCCCTGGGTCTCCTCAGGCACTTTCCTCCTACGATGATTCCTTCTCTTCTGTATTTTGATCTTGACATTTTCACTGGATCCTTCTACTCAAATATCCTCAAGTCTCTTTCATCTTAAAAAAAAAAAAATCCTCCCTCCAACCCTTCCCAACCCTCCCCTGTCCCACACTTTTCTCCTAGCCCTCTCCTCCCCCTCACAGCCCAAGTTCTCAAAAGAACTGCTCATGTCCTCTGCGGCTTCCTCGTCCCCCTGGCCTCTCACCTGACTGCAGCCTGCTCTGCCCACACCTCTCCTCAGACACCGCTCTCACCCGGGCCACATTGCTACATCTGCTGAACGGTTCTTATTTCTTATCTGACTTGACTTCTCAGCCTCTGACCCTGCTCGCCACTCCCTCTCTGCTTCCAGTGCTCTCATCACTAACCTTCTATCCAGCCACATTCTCCCAGTTTCCTTTCTACTTCTCTGGCTGCTCCTTCTCAGCCTCCTTTGTGACAACCATTCCTGTGCCCTTTTATGTATAACTCAGGGTCACGCCTTCTCTTCTCTTTTCCCACTAGGTACTCTCCCTAGGTGATCCCATCTATTCTCACAGCTACAATGACTATTTCCATGCTGATGACCCTGGAAACCGTGCCAATAGCCCAGAAGTCTCTCCCGAGCTTCATTCAGATTTACATTTCAGAAGATCTCCTGGATGTTGACACCTGTCAACCTGGATGTTGACAACTCTGGTCAGCCGGGCCCCAGCTGAGCTCTTCTCTTCATTTCCCCTGTAAATGTGCTCCTCCTCCTGGGCATATTCCTCACTTTTCCCCTCCTTGACCTCCACATCCAATTAGTAACCAGACCCTGAGGATTCTGCCTCCAGCACATGTCTCAGCTCTGAGGGCTGATCTCCACTTGCACTTCCCTAGCTCAGTCTCTGTCATTTTTACTCTTCGGATCACCACCCCAGCCTCCCAACAGGTCTCTTGGTTTCCAATCTTCACATCGATCCAATAGCGATCTTTCTGAATCTCTAATCACATCCCTTCCCTCACCCTTGCTTAAAATTCTTCGTTGACCCCTTCTTGTTCTCATGATATGAGACTTTTTCATGGTCTGGTCTCTCCCACCCTGTGTCTTACCATAGCCACCCCCAACATATCCTTCAACTCTACACTGAACTATTGAACTATTTGTAGTCTGTAAGGTTGCTTGCTGCGTCTTGCCTCTGGTCTTTTGCACAGGCTGTTCCCTGTTCTTCCCTCTTTTTGAGTTGACTCCTATTTATCAGTTCTTCCATGATGCCTTCTGTGGACTTTGTGTAACAGAGTTCAATGCTGCTCCTATCTTCTATCATGTTACCCTGTGTATGCCTTGATTATAACATCAATAATGCTTTAACTGTCCATCCACCCTTAGACTTTTGGAAAGAGACCCTGTCTTCTTTATGGTTTTTAACTCTAGAGCCTGGAACAGTACATGATGCATAGTAGGAGCTCAATGAATACTTAGTAAATGAAGGGATGGAGGACTCTATTAATATGTAACACATGAAAGGCGTATGATGGACACAAATATTAGTTGAATCTGAGCTTTAGATAAGGGGAGTATTAGGGAGTTAAGAGATGAATTTAAAGGGGATAAAGAATCAAAGAGACTTTCCTCCTTCCTTCATGTGTTGGGGCCAGAGAGCCAGATGTTCCTTTATCTGCAACCATTATCTCCTTGGCAAGGGGAAAGTATGAGCCACTTAGAATGTCACTGCTGACTTTGGTGTTGCTGTCTCAAAGACGATATTGAGAACAAGGAATGGGACAGGAAGGGAGAGATAATTGTTTTCTGGTTTTCTTTTCATAACACAGATGAAAAATAAATAAATAAAAGAATCAAACAGAAAAGGAGAAAATACTCTTAAAAAATTTAGCCAGCCATTTTCTTGGGCTGAAGTTTCAGAAATATTCAGTGTTTAGAATTTTCTGTTTGTTTAGGTGGATATCTTGAAACAAACAGGCTTATTACTTTGTCCTGCAAGTTAAAAAAAAAGAGAGAGAGAGAGAGAGAACAAATCAATTTATTTTCTACTGACAATGTCCCTCACCTGCCTTATTTATTGATGAAAAGAGTGTACAGTTGTTAGTAACACCCACACACTAGTTAATGAAACACTATTATGCAAGAATCTAAGGAACGTCAATGAAAGAACAGCCTGGTGTTAAAAAATAAATAGAATGACTCCTTCTCTTAGTTGTAGCCACATGTTCTTTCCACTACACCTCAGATATCCATCAGATTTAATTTCTATCTGGTTTGTCTTCAGAACAGGGAGGAGAAATCTTGGATCTGGCAGGCACTGAGCTTGGAACCCACACTCACTCAAGCAGTGTTATTGGTTCAGTCCTTGACGCCGGTAACCCTTCCAGCCCCAGGGAAATCTCGGTTCCAAACTTTTCCATCATTCCACAAGGGAGTTTGTTTTTTTCTTCTTTGTACAAGGCTTTGGCTGTTCCTGAAACTTTCTCTCATTTTGTCTTTTAAAAAGCATTTTGCAGGGTTGGAACACAGCAGGTTTTTTTCCTCCTTCTTCGCCCAGATGTTTCTGGTTCTCGGGAAGTACACCTGTGAAGCTGGGTCACTTGGGAGAAATGCTTGGGTTTTATTTACAGCAAAGAAGAACGTGATCTTCATATGCAAATGTTTTAAATGGCCATTTTGTTCTTAGGGATTGTCTGTAAGACCTTCTAGGATAAAATTTGCAGAGATATATGCAAAAAGAAAATGTGAAGGGCAAACAAATGTTTTGATCATTAAATATTTTTTGCATGCCTACTCTGCCTCCCCAGCTCTATTGTAGTGTTGTGAATACAGCAATAGGGAAGAAAAAGAAGAAAGAAAGAGGAAAATCTCTGCTCTCGTTGGGGAAGAAAGACAACATACAAAAAATAACAAATAAACAAGTAAATATATAGTTTGTTAGATTAAACTGTCCTGAAGTTGAAAGATAAATTATACATGAGGCACCTGCTTTTCACCATGCCAGTGGTCTCCTTGCTTGGATGACAGATGATATATGCCAAGTATCGAGCACAATATCTGACTTGTAGTAGGTGCTCAATAATATCAGCCCCTGTTCTTTTCTTTGCTTAAGCTACCAATCCAATGAAAGTATTTTTGCTGAATGATGTCTTAGAATCACCTTTAAAATTCAATTCACAGCAATTGAAGCTTTTTCCAGCATGTACCTCAAAACAAGCTCTTCTAGCCTCTACCCATTACCTGGATTCAAAGCCATTTCCACGTTTTTAGGTATTTCTTACAGCAGCACCCCACTGTCTTAGTAAGTTTGGGTTGCTGTAACAAAGAACCATAGACTGGGTGGCTTATAAACAACAGAAAGATATTTCTCACAATTCTAGAGTCTGGAAGTCTGAGATCAAGGTGCCAGCATGGTTGGGTTCTGGGGAGAGCCCTCTTCTGGGTTGCAGACTGCTGTCTTTTCATTGTATCCTTGCACAGTGGAAAGAGAATGAGGGAGCTCTCTGGGGTCTCTTTTATAAGAGCTCTAATCCTATTCATGAGGGCTCCACCTTCATGACTTAATCACCTCCTAAAGGCCCCACCTCCTAATACCATCACATTGGGGGCTAGAATTTCAATATATGAATTTGGGGGGGACGCAAACATTAAGCCTATAACACACACTAAGAATTAGTGTTCTAAGACTCACTTCTAGAAAAAGTATCGCTGACCTCAATGTAGAAGGACTTTAGGAGCAGCCATGATGGAATAATACATATAATAAAAAGTTACTCTTAGTCATTCAGTTTATTCTAAGCAATGTTTGTACTAAATATCATCAAAAAGCGACTGTCTATCAAGCACAGTGACAGGCAATAGGAATTCAGAGATTATGAAGCCACTATTCTCGCTCTCAGGAGAAATGGGCAGCAGTAACTCTAAACTAAGGTAGTGCAAGATAAAGTCCAGTAGACAAATACAAATAAAGTGTTTCAGAAGTCCAAAGAAGAAGTTATTTTTGCATTTGCAGGGAGAAAGAAGAAGAGCATTAGGAGGAGCGTCAACAGGGAGCTACCCTCTGAGGTGAGCCGGGAAAGCCTGCTGAGTGTCTAGGCCCCCTGAGTTTTCCAGTTTGCCTAAAATGTGGGGTGCACAAGGGGCACAGTGGGAGAAGGGCCTGGAATGGGCTTGGTATCATAACGTCAGTGTCTTTAATGGTAGAGTGAGGGTTGGTATTTCATGTGCCTGGCACTGTGGCACATTCTGAGACTTTTGACCCCCAAAATAACATGACTGGCTAAGCATTGGACCACTCTGGGGGCCCTTGACCTATGGGGAGAGGCAGGAGATGGGAAGGTGTTATAATCATCCAGCTAAGAAGGAATGAGGATCGTTAGTAAAGCAGTAGCTGAGGGAATTTTTAAAAGGTTGAATTCAAGATATCCTGTTTTATTGTCTTTATGGCACCTCTCACAATTTGCCTGGGTCAATTGTAATCTTTCTCCTCCACTAAGTTATCATCTCCACGAAAGCAGGGACTTTGCCTCTCTTCTTTGTGACATCCCTGGTGCCTACCATGGTTCCTGGAGCATAGTAAGTGCTCAGTAAATGTGTGCTGAATCAATGACCAGTGTAGAAATAGAATTGATATGACTTGACAAACCACTGATGCAGAACAGGTGGGAGGCAGAAGTGTCAGGATGCTGTGAGGAGTTTCCAGCCTGGTACCAGAAGAATGTCATCACAAGGTCTCGACTGCTTTCTCACAAGTCAACTGACTTCCTTTAGCACCTTCACCGAATATCTTTAAGAGATGACTCTTTCTTTACGACTCTTGGCATAGTATATAGGTCAACTGATTTCGGGGGGCGGGGGCAGGTGTTGCCATTGTCCATTTGTTGTTTTGTTTTATTTTTTATTTTTTTGATCAGAAGTTTGGCAATAAAGTTTGTCTTGCATTATTTATGGAGAGTGTTTTCAAGGGAGGAGGCCTCTTCCCTATTCCACTGATAAAGTATCAGGACCCTTGGAGGTGTGTACAGTGAATCATAAAGGTTCATCTGCAAACAGTAAGAAAAGAATCTAGAGCTTGGCTGGCCACAAATTCCCACATGTAAAGAAGCTCTCTAGTTTTGGTAAATACTGCTTCCAAAACAAAATATTTTTTGAAAAGAAGCAGTACATTTTCTGAGTTACTATTATATTAAAAGCAGACAGGAAGAATGAATTTTCAAATCCAATATAGCAGGAGAGGCAGACAGAAGAAGCTGCCTCAGAAAACTGGAAAAGAGTGAAGGACATGTGCCTTGAGGTTGGTTTCTGAGAAGTGAACTTGTAGCCTCTAGGAAAGTGGGAAATGAAAGGGTTTATAAGGGCGAAAATTACAGAGCCAGGAATCAGACTGAAAGAATTGGCTGCCACCTGCTGTGAGAAGGGACCTTGTTCCACCTGGGGGCTGAGCTAGAAGATTCTCTGTGGTGAAGGTGCTACCTACCTTGTGAAGATCCGGAGGAAGGAGAACGGTGGAGGAACATTCCTCCTAGGGGTGTTTCATGAAACATGGGAGTGGCAGTCGCCAGAATAGCAGTGCTAGTCAGCAAGTTCTAGAAGGAGCATCTTTACCCAAGCCCAAGCAGCACTAGGTGTGCAGAGAAATGGACGGTGCTAGTGGGTACAACAAGGAGAGTTTACAATCCCCTCCTTACATCACATTGCACAACTCTAGGGGGCACCATTCACATGTAGCTTATGTCAGTGGGGTTGTGGTCCAGAGGCACAGTCACATAAATGGCACTTTTCATTGCTTGGTGCCAGACTGGTCCCCCTGGAGTAGTGCAATGGGAAGCACTGTCTGCTAGGGAGATGAAAATCCTGGGCTTTGGTGTTAGGATTCTTTTGGTTGCAAGTAAAAGGAAAAAATCAAATAGTTTGAACAATAGAGGTGATATAATGTAGTGGCTCAGTCTTGTGCATTTCAGGTGTACACTTGGCTTCTGTTTCCATCTCTTGGTATTGTCTTCCTCTCTGTGTTAGTTTCATTGACTCCTGTTGCTGGGTTTTCCCCAGGCTCTGTGTGTGTGTGTGTGTGTGTGTGTGTGTGTGTGTGTGTGTGTGTGTGTGTGTGTGTGTGTGTGTGTGTGTGTGTGTGTGTGTGTGTGTGTGTGTGTGTGTGTGTGTGTGTGTGTGTGTGTGTGTGTGTTTTCTTTGGCAGCCCCACCAGAAATTTACGGGAAAAGTAGGGAAGAGTAGTTTCTTCTAGGGAAGGGATTTTGTTATCTTCTAGATTAAGGATGATGAGCAGATCACAAATAAACTGTAAATGAGAGGGCTTGAGGGCAGTTGATGGTGGGTCATTAATAATCACATCTGTTAACCTGTATGCTAAAAATCACTTCCTTAAAACATTTTTTTCTTCCTTGTTGAAGTAATCCCATTATATTCTTAAAGAAAGATGACATGAAAAATTTTTGTTTAGAAATCTTCTTCTAAAGTTAATTTACAATATGGATTGATGAGTGATTATATAATTCTTCTAGAAATGAATGTTACTGGATTAGATTGTAATGAGTACTTTACAGAAAAGTCAATACATGGCGTGTGTTTCCAGTCTTTGTCATCTGGTTCTAGTCTCTGTTTGGCAACAGGGTTTTATACGTGGCTCTGTTACTACAGCCAAAAAACCTCACATACTTCACAACTTGCCACTCTTTTTTCAAAGATTTAGTTAGAGACTGAAGCTTATAGCACATGCTGCTGAATTAAGCGTCTAAAGTGAGAGTCTCGTGGGCCCAAAATATCTCTTGTACCCACACATTTCCTGGTAGGACAACTTCACAAAATAAACATAGATGACCTCTCGCCCATCAGCCTTCTGGAAAGTTTAGAAATGATGCAACCTTTTGGCACTATGACATGACACATTGCTTTACTTGTGCAGAGCATGAACTTCCTTTATTCTGCACAACCGCGAACAAGCAAGCATTTAAATCAGCACTGCTCTGAATTCTGAAACAAAATCTCATCGACTTTAATGAGACTAGACATTAAGTAAATGGCCTTGGCTTGAGGAAGAATCAATCAACATGTGACAGCAGGGGAAGTCTGTGGTTGCTTCATAGTGACATCCAAGACATGTGAGAAAGTAGAAGCTGGTTTTCCTGTCAATACCTTGGTTTCCTTTCCTTTCTCTGTTCCCCCTGTGTGCAGGAATAACAATGTCTGGAATTCATCGGGCTCTTCTTCCAAGGCACTTAAGAGAGTTTTCCCACACGTGGACCTGGCTGGTTTTGCTCTCTCCCTCTGCAGGAGAGGGAGAACTCTGAGCTTTCCTCCTGCTCTCCTGCCTGCCTCATTGTCCCCCACCATTAACCCAGCTCTCAAGTCATTTTCCTTCCTGGGACAGTGATATGGATTGAATTGTATCCCCCAAGTTTTATGTATTGAAGCTTAATCCCCACTGTAAATGCTGAGGGTGGGAAATCCTGTTATGATAATTGAAGGGTGGGGCCTTGAAGAGCTGATTAGATTCTAATGACTATGCTCTAACAAATGGATTAATAATGGTGGTCATGGGTATGGTTTTGAGGGCTTTAAAAGGAGTGCAGGTGAGAGTCTTTCTCTGTCTGCTTCCACCATCTTGCAATGTGATACCCTGTGTCACTGAAGCCACCATAAAGGAAGACCTTCGCGAGGTATGTGGCCTGGACTTTGGACTTCCCAGCCACAGAAACTGTAAGCAATACATTTTATTTTCTTTATAAATCACCCAGTTTCAGGTATTTATGTTATAAGCAACAGAAATGCACTAATACAGAAGGCTTATTCTGATTTCTCTTATTCAATGCACACAAACATTTGAATGTTGATTAGTGTGCTATGCACCTCTTAACCCCTTTGGATTATTCCACATACTTTTTCCTGACTCCATATGGAGTAGATATGTTTCCCAGGGTTTTATTTGTTTCTTTGTTTTCTCTTTAAGATTTTCTTTTCCCTGCAATTGCCCGATTTTTCGGTTTTCTCTACTCTTAAAAAGTAATTCATACTCAGATGTGCCACAATTCACAATTATGGTACATAACTAGGTACAACCTTCTTGAAAAATTTTGGCCAGAAAGGTGACCCCACACTATTTTACTTATAAGGCTCCTCACATTCTGTTCCCAACCTATTTTTCCAGCTTATTACTTCTTATAACATATTCCATATGGCACTGCTTCTCAAACTCTATAAAGTAAAGGACCAGCTGTTTCCATTTCCAATCTGTCAAGATCAAATATGTGGTCCTACTGGGCATGACTAGTAGCAACTTGGGCAACATGCAATTCACCACACCAGGTCTACCTGGTCTGTATCCCATACAAGGAGAGGAGGCCACTGACCGTATAAAGTTCCTACAGCTTACTCTCAATTTCTTTGCTTCTACAGTCACAGAATGTAACAAACAATTCCCAGTTCACTGACCACACTCTGAGTAGTGCAGCCATAGGGCTCTATCTTCATTAGATACTCACAATTTTTAGAACGAACCTTGGATGTTACTGCTTTTGAACTTTGACTCTAGGTGTTTCTTTAGTCTGTGCCCCGTTCTCCTAGCTGTGCCTTGCTTATCCTTACTTGTCTTTGAAAGCTCACCTTAATTTTTTTTACGGAGAAACAATTCACATAACGTAAAATTCACCATTTTAAAGTATAAATTCAATGGTTTTTAGTACATCTACAATGTGGTGCAACTATCACCACTATCTAACTCTAGAACATTTCTGTCATCTCTAAGGAAAATTTTTACACATTAGCAGTCAATCCCCCTTCCCTGCTCCCCCAGCCCCTGGCAATCACTACTTTCAGTCTCTATGGATTTTTCTATTCTGGACATTTCATATCAATGGAATCATATGATATGTAGCCTTTTGTGGCTTAGCATAACATTTTCAGGTTCATCCATGTTGTAGCATCTATTAGTTCTTCATTCCTTTTTATGGATGAATAATATTCGATTGTACGGATATACCACATTTTGTTTATCCATTCATCAATTGATCAACATTTGGTTTGTTTACACTTTTCAGCTATTATGAATAACACTGCTAGTAACATGTACTAGTTTTTATTGTGGATATATGTTTTCATTTCCGTTGGGCATAAACCTTGGAATGGAATTGCTGGATCATATCGTATTCTCTATGCTTACCTTTTTTAGGAATTGCCAAACTGATTTCCAAAGTGGCTGCACCATTTTACATTCCCACCAAAAATGTATGAGGGCTCCAATTTCTGCACATTGCTGCCAACACTTGTGATTTTCTTCTTACTATTTAAAGAAATTATAGCCATTGTAGAGGGCACCATAAATATTTTTCTTCTGTGAATACATCCCTGTCTCTTTCTCCTCTCAGGAAGAATTAACATTTTTCTCCTCTCTGCTTTCACAAAAATAATTAGTAATTATCAGAGTAGCTCATTTTTGAGCCTTTATGGTATACTCGGCACTATACTGAGTGCTTTACATGTGTGAAGCATTAAATCTTTGTACCATCTTTGGCAGGCCGGTTTTATTATCTCCGTTTCACAGATGGGGGCATAGGCAAAGAGAGTAAGCAGGCCCAAACCATAAGGAGCGAAAGCTGGGATTTGAACTCCTGGGCATGTCTAATCCCAAAGGCAATGCTCTTAAGTGTTAGCCTTTCAATAAATGGAAGCTATTTTTTTTTTTTTTTCCCTATTAGAACTAGCAAACTACCAATGTTTCATTTCTAGAGATCTGGTAGAATTTTACCCTTAGTTTACTCAAGAGTATTTCTAAGTACAGTCAACAGTTTTCATTTTTCCATTCAGATGCATCTTACATCAAAGCTTCAGGAGTAAACTGTCTCCCTCCAGGGTCATCACACCCAGCATCTAAAACCGTACAAAATACTATTTGTTTATCCCCAAACACCTACCAACCTTACCATACAAATGGATGCACTTATTGATTTCACCTTTGAATTTGAGCTTAAAGACTATTTGGAATTCACTCAACACATATTTATTAATGTTTTCTACAATGATGTATGCCACAAAGATATTTTTTTCTCTCTACTGATTTCCTCTTTCCCTCTGGGAAATGAGAAGATTCAACACATCACTTCACTGCTAGGAAAACTGTTGCCAGGAACTTCCTTTTCATAATGCATAAGCCCTAATTATTACGTTACTGGGTGTCTTCTGGTTTGTGGGCATAGGCTCTACCACTTATTAGAGGTGTATCTTAGGCAAGTTTCTTAATCTCTCCATACCTCCATTGTCTCTATGGAATGGTGGAGTGAAATATAACTTATATCATTAGTGCGATAATTGTAAGATATATCTATACCTATGGATATATACACATATGTGTGTTTAAAATAGTAACAAGTAAATAGTAAAAGTAAATCTTGCAGTAAAAAACCTATTTAAATTATTTGACCATGAAACAATCCCCTGCCCACATTTTTTAAAAACACTTCTATAAATAATTCAATAGTCTGTATAATACAATCTTCCCTCTCCCCATCTTTGTCACTCTGTCAAAGCCTTCCCAGAGGGAGTTAATCATTTCCCCCTCCTTCCTACACAGGCCACAGGGTGTCATGGTATTTAGGATGCTGTGTTGTAATTTATTTGTTTAACGCAGGGCTCTTTCTAAGGGCAGGGCCCATGTCTTACTTATCTTTGTATCTCCAATGTGATGCCCACAACCTAAAAAGGGTCCAATCAATGTTAATTGATTTGAATATCTGTCACTGTAATCTCTGACATGTACACATTATTCAGAGCCCCAGGTGGGGATAGTAATGCACATTGCTCTGAAAGAGAGCAGAAGAAAAAAAGGACATCACTTCTCAGTGCTTTTTGGGTCGAAAATCCAACATACATAAATATCTTTAGTTAAAGGGGCTCTGTGGGTTAGTGTGGGCTTTGGATTGACACATGTTCTCATCAAATGAATCTGCCGGCATGGAAGAGTCAACTTATTTAGGCGGCCGTGTGTCAATATGGCTTCAAAAAAGATGGTATTATGCCATCCTGGTGGATGCAATTTTTTAAAAAAGTTTTCTTCTTTCACAAAATGCTGTGTTTTCTTCTCTTGCTTTGGTCCAGCAGCAGCAGATTTTGCTTATTCTAGTCTGGATAAAGCTGGGATGAAACTGTGCTGGGTGCTATCCTATCTTTGGCTCTGCTGACAGTTCCTCTTATGTTGCATGCTTTTCTTCAGGCTATGTCCTGATTCCCTTCTCCACCCAACCTCAGCTTTTTCCCCAATCCATTTCTGTATTTGCTAACAAAAAATGTTTTAGGTTACCCTCTTCCTTTTCATTATGTGCACCAGTTATGCATGTCCTCCTGAGTTCATACCACATCCTCATGAGGAAGGATATTTCAAAGTGGTCAACTGTGATGTTCCTCTGGTCACACAGGAAGATCAAAACTGAACTCAGAATCCATATTTCCTGGCCTGTGTTTCCCACCAGTTTTCACTCACATATTTTTTTATTGTTGTCATTGTTAAAGTTTAGGGGTTAGTTCCCCTCCCCGCAACACACACAGTTTCATATAGAGAGAATCATAAAGTTCTCTTTTCACAAGACATTGAGGGAATGGAAATTGTGAAGAAGGCTGTGAAGAACCTCCAGGTCACATTCAGGATTGACCCAAAGGGCTAGGTTAAGTACACAGGAAGGATGTCCTCCCACTGCCCCAGGGTGGACCCATCTGTCTGAGGAGGGCATTCTTTGACCAGCCCTGAAACTCAGGTGGTGATTTCATCTTTCTCTGAGCAAGTGTGGTCATTACTGAAAGGGCAGACACGCAGGGGGAGCAGAAAGGCAGGCCAGGATGTGGGGAGGGTGATTCAGCAGGTGACAGCCATTCCTCTCCAGCCACACCGCAGACACGCCCGTGGGGCTCACCCTCAGATGAGTTGCAGAGGAGAGACCAAACTCCTAACTGCCCATACTGTTTTCCTGAGGATAAATTTTCTGTTGTCTTCTTTAGGAGAAAAATTTCATTTCCTGATTCATGTAAATAATAAAGTTCCTTATGAATTTGGTCACTGCAACATGGTTTCCTTTTCTTTCACTATGCAGAGGCTTGCCAGGGAGCATGTGGCAACTGTACCCCGGCTCCTGCAGTTGGGCTGCTGTAGGTGGAGGAGACTTGGTACCTGGTTAATCCGGGCCTGGCTGAGGCTTCGATTACAAGTGGTTGAGATGTGTTTGTTGAAGGAAGGGAAGAGAGATACAGAAAGGTTGAAGGAATCTCATCTTGAACTTTCTTATTCTATCTAGAGTTTAATATGCGGATAATTACGTGCTAACTGCAACTCTAAATATTGTTAGGTTCAGCGAGACTGAGAAAAGAGAGGCACCTAAGCCAGGCGCTATTTCAGCCAAGCTTTATTCCACCAGTGTGGAGGGGAGACTGAGTCAGATCAGCTCCTGCCCCAGTACAGACTAAAAATATTTCATAAGGTTTGAATTAGAGGAAGGGCAGTTGGGTGGTCATTATTGCATAAGAATCTGTTTTGCACAAATTCCGGTTTTTCTTGGAAATCAAGGGGGTACGGGGGTGGGGGGTGTGGGGGTGGAAAGTTGATTAACATGAGATAAGGAAGGGCAAGGGGGAAGAGGGTGGAAAGTTGCTTATCATGGCTGTGCTGATGTTAAGTTGGCTGTGAGGCCTAATACATATAATTATTGATATCTGAAACTTGTAATAAATAAAATTAATTAATTTGAAATAAATATATTTATTTATTACCACTTGGCACTTGGATCATAAGAATAAAAATGTTGTTCCCTTGAAGCATATTTTAAAGTGTGGTTTTTTTTCTTTCCCAGTGAATATTTTTAGAACAAACATTAACATGCAAATTATTCAGATAAATCCCCCCTTCCCAACCCCCTTCATAATAGCCTGTGAAAAGTCAGACCGCAAAGGCACAAAGACAGGCTTGTTACTTTCAACCTTTGGGGAAACAGCATCAGCGACCACTCAGAGTTTGCTTGGATATCAAACTCAAAATACACCTATGGCTGAGACAGCTCTGCTCTATAACACTCCCACATGCATACCAAGGTGCTTTTTGGACTTTGCTATGGAGACAGCCTGGAAATTAATGACACAGACTGAGAAGGACAAAGAGAGGGGGAAAGGGTTTTCTAAAATGTCAGAGACTCCCTCCTGCTGGCTCCTTCCCAACAGTCAGGGGCTTTTCTTTGTGGTGCTAGAGCTGGATTTTCCCACAGGTAAACTGGTTATTCAGCACTCACTCGTTCACTCGGGGCTTCTGCTTTTCTGGGAAGCCGTAGGGTGTGATCTGAAACCCACCTGGGGTTTGGGGTGTCAGTTACTTCAGGGGGAAGGCCTGGGGCCAGTTTTAGGTGTTGATGAGCCAGGTGGGGTCTGCCACTCCCAAGGGCTTCTTTGTCCCAGTCAGATCCTCTTCCTGTCTCCTAAGAGAAAAATACCATTCCTGTCACTCCCCTGCTTTAAAACCAACTACAGGCCTTTATTAACAATGAAACAAAGTTTAAATCATTTAAGGTAGCACACAAGATCCTTAAGAAACTGGCTCCAACCCACTTTTCCTTTCTCATTTCTTGATACTCCTGACTTGTTTGTTTCAAGGACCCGACACAATAGCCCTGGAGGTCACAATGCAGCCTCTCCTCCTGAACCACTTGTTTAAAATCTGCATTGTGATGCTTATTCCATCAAGGTGGAATTAATTTCTTACATATCTGTATCTTCACAAGTCTACGAACTCCTTGAAGGCAGCAGTTGTATCCTTTTCTCTCTGAATTCTCTTCTTCCACAGGGGCCCCAGCAAGGGCAGAGTTATTTTGGTGCAAAACATACAGATTACTCTCTATTCATATGCAATCTGCTCCTATCTTGGGACAAATATCTAGGAAGTGTCATGACCTTAGGGAGAGTCCAGACAGGATCTGCCAGTCCTCAGATCTGCTGTGCTTGGGGACTCATCTCCCTCGAAACCTAGGAGTTAACAAAAGTCCAATTCATTTCCCTTTTGCAAATGATATCAAAGTCAAATAAGAAGACAATATTGAAATAAAGACTGCTGGAGTGGGAGTCAATACAACTGGATTCTAATCCTAGTTCTGACCTTAACTAGTGCGTCATTAGAGACATTACTTGGCCTC
The DNA here is from genome assembly GCF_027409185.1 of Cynocephalus volans. Classification (NCBI taxonomy): domain Eukaryota; kingdom Metazoa; phylum Chordata; class Mammalia; order Dermoptera; family Cynocephalidae; genus Cynocephalus; species Cynocephalus volans. Next base: position 96,739,443 of record NC_084460.1, on the reverse strand, counting down.
TCTGACTCAGTTTCTCATCTATAAAATTAAGAATTTGGTTTAGATGATGCTGTTTTCTAGGGAATATCCATAGTCTCCTGTGGGGCAAAAGTCCTCAGTAAGGGTTTGAAGAAAAGGCAAAGTTGAAAGGAACTGGGTGATCCAACTTTCTAGGCATGTGATGAATTTGAAAGTGCCCGGAACAGACCTGGTATGAATTGAGTCCTCAAGAGGTGATCCACGTCCCCCTGATGTCTTCATCTCTACACCTCTGGGTGCTGGAGAAACCAGTCTTATCCCATTTATTCTGCTACTCTGATCTAGAGCTTCAATGCCCTTAGGAAATTCCTCTTCCCTCCCCTAGCTTTTGAGAATGTAAGCACAGAGCAGTGGGAGGTAGTTCACAAATACGAGGCTGTTAGGGTTGAATCGAATCGTATCATCCGAAAAAGACATTTTGAAGTCCTAACTCTCCATTACCTCAGAATGTGACCTTATTTGGAAATAGGGTCATTACAGAGGTGATCAAGTTAAAGTCAGGTTCTGAGGCTGGACCCTAATCCAATATGACTAGCGTCCTTATGAAAAGAAGAAACTGGGGTGCAGAGACAGACATGCACACACAGGGACAATGAGGTGAAGACACAGGAGAAGACAGTCATGTGACTGGAGCAGTGCATCTACAAGCCAAGGATTGCCGCAACACCAGAAGCTGGAAGAGGCAAGGAAACCTTCTCTTAGAGCCGTCAGAGAGAGCCTGGCCTTGTCAATGCCTTGACTTTAGACTTCCAGTCTCCAGAACTATGAGATGACAAATTTCTTTTGTTTTAAGCCACACAGTTTTCGGTTCTTTGTTTATGGCAGCCTTGGGTATCTAATACAGGGTCTAAGTTGAGCTCTCTGTGGGCTAATAAAGAGGGGGACATGTGTGTGTTGTTGTTATTGTTACTGTAAGAAGGTGATTTACATCACGGGCAGGTAATGTATCAGCTCTTCAGAAATAAGCAGGTGCCATTGTTGAAAAGACTTAGACTCAGTAGCAGGTTCATCTGTCCTTTCTTCTCTCCTTTTCTCTCTCCTTCCCTTCTTGCCTTGCTCCAACTTGCAAAGCTCCCTCACCTCATCTCTCCAGCCCTGCATTGGCTCTTTTATAATGGACATTTTATTCTTTTTTTTTTTTTTTTTTTTTAATAATGGACATTTTATTCTGATGTTTACTTAGAAACCTTAGTGCTACAAAATCTGGTGTGATTGAAGAGACCACTGAATGAGGAGGAGAAACTAAGGCCTCCCGCGTGAAGGAGACTTGGGGAGGCCCAGACCCTGGTGGCCCAAGCGAGAGGAAGCCAACTAAGGTAAACTCTTTTTTCCCAGTTCGTAAATCCTCCTTGTGAAACTGGTATAATAGATGCTGTATAGGAGCTCTGCTGAATCCTTCCCTCTGGAATCTCCAGGGCGCCTGACTTAACCCTCACCCTCTGCGCGGTGAAGGGCAGAGAGGCCTCCCTCTGTGTGTTCCATCACAACTTTCCACTGAATCTGGGTTTGGGCTGCTTGATTTGAATGGAGGATTGTTCAGCTGTAGCCAGTGGTCAGCAGAGCTGCCAGTTCCAACACTTAAAAAATACAGTACTGCTTTTAAAGTAGAGTAGAAGGGCGTTGAAACAAGGATGCAGGGGTTCCTTGTCAAATACACTGCCTATCTGTCCTGGCTCTCCTTAGAGGGGAGCGCCAAGGCTTCCAGAAGGCAGGGGATCAGCCCCCCAAGCTCCACCTCCCAACCAACAGAAACTGGGAAGGAGGCTGCTCCATGCCTGTGTTCTCGAACAGAACATTTATTTGGGCAGATGCACAGCGATAGTTCCTTTTCCATTCATGCATTCTTAAAGTTGAATTTATAGATTAGCTACAGCCTAGATGTATCCATAGACATCTGGTATGTGCTTCATGTTAAATGCTATGAAAGAGATTATCTCTGAGATCCCAAAGTGTTCCGTACTTTAAGAATTGTGTAGAAATTATACACATAAACCTCTTTACTGAGATGAAATGTAATTATGTGGTTAAATATTCATATTTTAATGATTGGAAAGAAATACATCAACAAACTACTACTGAAATATTTTCCATATAGAGTCAAGTAGGGAAACCTGAAGAGTTAGTCCTTTCTGTACTTGCAATGAAATAGTCTCATTGTTTGCTTGCAGCAGGAACAGTTTTTATATAAGGCACTGAAATTATTCAGCTGCTTGAGTGATTTGACCATTACTGAATAAAACCCTTGCTAGGAAGCCAAATTACTACTCATTGGCTAGCTTCAAAATTCCGCAGAGTACTAGGATACAAAGAAATTTCTTAAAAATGGCCAATTTTGTTTTTGCTGGTGATGGATAGAGGGTAGAATAGGATGGTCTCTGACTATTCTATGATGATTTGGACAACTCATTTTTGTTTTAAAAAACAAAACACACTTAAGACATTTCTCTTTCCATGTCATTATGAAGTGCTGGGGACGGGGTCCTCATATATGCAGAACCTACCTTTTCTTTTTTTTTGTCTTTTTCGTGACTGGCACTCAGCCAGTGAGTGCACCGGCCATTCCTATATAGGATCCAAACCCGCGGCGGGAGCGTCGCCGCGCTCCCAGCGCTGCACTCTCCCGAGTGCGCCACGGGCCGGCCCTTGCTGCTGGTCTTCTGAGCAAAAGAAACACAATATAGAAATGATAACCGTATTGACTTTGTAGATGAATTCCAGTGGGAATAAAAGTAACATTCCTATGAGAGAGCATATCATGAATAGATTTTGTAGAGGCAAATTATAAGACCACAAGTATACCTCATTGAAAGAGAGGTGCATTTTCCTATTGAGCTTTAAGTATTCTGTAGGGCAAGAGGATGGAGAATAATATTCAAGGCATCTGCAAAGGAATGAGCCCCCAAATTGCCTTATTTGGTGCTTTTGTCTGAAAGGCCACCTGTCGCATTTACCAACTAAGCAAGTTTTTTTACAAGATCAAGCTCTGCTGCTCTGAGGAGTGAATCAGAGGCATTATATTTAGCGTGAAAATAACTAATTAAAGTAAGCAATTTACCTTTTTTTATTTTATCACATTAGAAAAGGCAATGATGACATATCTAATTTTTACTGCTATTGATTACTTCTGAATGCTGACCATGTTTTTACTAAAGAAACAATGCTATGTTCTCTGATTCTCAAAATGAGCAGGCCAGATTTCTTAATCAAATCTATAGTAGGAAGTCTAGAGCTGAACAATGCGCTAGTTGGTGTGTTTTGACTTCACTGTCTCCATGGTAACATGCACGAACAAATTAAGGAAAATATGAACAATTTGTCTTAAGGGTAGGAATTTGCCAAACCTTATTTAGTCTAATTAGTTTTAAAATGAATGATATTTTAGGTGATTAAAGTGTTTTCCCAAGAATTCTCATGCAAAAAAACTTATTGTATTTACTGACTTTGGTGTAATTAAATGTACATATTTTTAGAGCAAACCAGTTCTGGAGTGAGAATTACTAACTTGTACAAATTAAAGTAATAAGTATTTCAACAAAGGCTATATTGGTAAGAAGCCAAAACACAACTGTGTAAAAAGCAAAAATTTGAGTCCATCTAATTATTTAACATCCTGTAAACCCCATTTCTTAAAAGCATGTAAATATATTTCTAACTCAATATTTTCTGGTTTTAGGCAAATCTTACTAGTCTACATGGGCTGGGGACTCAACAAATGAACCCGAGAGCAACAGACGGTGTGAAAAGTGACACTCCACGAAAAAGACCCCAAGAACTCTCCCATTTCATGTTCAATCTGGATATCTAGAAACTGTTTTCTTCTATCAAAGGCCAGAGTGAAGTACATAACCCCTCCCACTGCCATAGATCGAAAACCAAGCTGCTACTCTAGGGGCCAAAAAACCATCAGTGTCAGGGATCATATGGAGTGTGCTGGAGGCACAAGGAGCCTCCTTTTGCTCTGTAAGATTAATAACAAGGGTAGCTGGAACTATGGAAAAGAGGTCTGGACAAGAGTCAAGAGAAAAAAAAGGGAGGGGGTGAAAAACCTGAGCTTTGAACACCTGCACCCCAAGAGCCAGAGCTCTCTCTGCAAATGGTGTTACATGACTGAACACACGGAAGTAATTGTTCCTGCACCAACTCGTGCATGATCCTGAGAAAAGGTTCAACAGAGAATTCAGGACCCACAGAAAAGGGAAAAAAATCTACCAGAGAAAAAGAGAGAAAGTTTCTCACAGTTCCTCAGTGACTCAGTGAGGAAGTCTGGGGACCTTGCTGAATGAACATGCTGTGTATTTTATTTTGCTCTCTCTCTTTCTTTGTTTACTAAGCACATTCCACAGTGTACTGTCATCATTCTCAGTTAATAAAACTTCATAAGGTTCTGAATTTTAAGACAATATTGTTAAGGATACATAGTTGATCCAGGAGACTTTGAGTGACAATTTTCATTAAGGTTCTGGTATGCAAAGTAGGCAAACTAATCAAGCAACCCTTTTTACAGCACTATGCCTTAACCAATCCCGTATCTGAGTGCACGGCATGTTGCCCTGGGTTCTATGGCTGATCCAATCAGCTAACCAGTAGGCTAGCAATTCATTCAACAGATCCGCAAGACTACAAAATGGATTGTCTTCTGGCGTTAGAGATGAGGAGAAATTAATTCTTTGTCTTTTACAACAACAACAGTTTGAGTAGAGTTCAGATATATAAACAAATAGTTCGAGAGAAGAGAAAAGATAAAAGTAAGGTAATGAAGTTAGCTGAAGGTTCTCACTTGTGTATATTACCAACGCATATATTAGCAGCATTTTCTGAATTTCAGAAAATGCTTTGATAAGAGCAATTGTAAGTATTCTCATCATCTACACACAAAAGTAATTATATGAGGTGATGAATGTTATTTAGCTTGATTTTTGCAATCACTTCACAATGTATCCGCATATTGAAACATCACATCTTACACCTTGAACATACTTTAGTTTGTCAATTATACCTCAGTAAAGCTGGAAAAAATTAAAAATAAGTAAAAAAAGAAAAATGCTTTTAAAATCACTGTGCTAAATGTGAAAGTTAAATCTACAATGCTTTTAGAAGGAAACAATACTTTCGTGATCTTGGAATTGGCAAACATTTCTTAAACACAACACAGAAAACATTAATCATTAAAAATTAATAATTGGGCTTCATGAAAATGACAACTTCTGCTCATCAAAAGACACTGTTAAGAAAATGAAAAGGCAAGCCACAGACTGGGAGAAAATATTTGAGTATCTATGTCTGATAGAATATGTAAAGAACTTGTACAACCCAACAATAAAAATACAACTCAATTTTTTTAAATGGGCAAAAGACATGAACAAATGCATATAAATTTTACCAAAAAAATCTGTAAACAAATACTGGACTCTACTTAGTGATATGCATGTTGAAGCGTATAGGGTACAGTGTACTGATACCTGCATCTTTGAGGTGCATCAAAAAATAAGATGGGTTGATGGATAGTAGAGAAATAGATTACACGATAAAGTAAATTAGCAAAATGCTACTTGGAGAATTTAGGTGGTGGTATTGGGACAATGGTTGTTCACTGTATAGTGCCTTTCAATTTTTCTCTATGTTTGAAAAACCTCATAACGAAATGTTAAGGAAAAAAAAAAAAAAACTTAAACATTCACCTATCCTATGACCCAGCAGTTCCACTCCTAGATAATTACCCCAAAGAAATGGAAACATATGTCTTCACAAAGACTTATACAAGAATGTTTATATAGCATTATTCATTATAGTTCCAGACTGGAAAGGTGTCCATCAATAGGAGAATAGATATGCAAATTGTCTATATTTACACACTGGAGAACTATTTAGCAATAAAAAGGAATGAGCCACTGATGTAAACAAGAAGACTGCTGAATCCCAAAGACTATATGTTGAGCCAAAAAAGCCAGAGACAAGTCAGGAATAGGCAATCAGAACAGTGATGTCCAGTGTGAGGGGTGGGGATTCATTGGAAAGGGCATAGAGGACACTCTGAGGTGATGCAATATTTATATCCTGATTGGAGGGATGAATACTTAAGAGTATGCACTGATCATAATTCGTTGAATTGTACACCTAGGATCTATATTTCTATATGTAAATTTTACATAAAGGCTGGGAAAGAAACATTTCAAATTGTTAAGCAGTATTGTCTTTTTCTGTGTGACTACAGAGGCAGTAGAGGACCCTGAACAGAAGGCAAAGGTAACAGATTTCATGTCAGGAATCCAATTCTAATTAATAGGACAAGTCTATTCTTCGAGATGTCCTGAGATAGGAAAAAAAGTCACTCAATATTTCAAGGTGTTATAAGATGAGAGACAATAGTAATATCTTAGCCAATTTGTAGACAATATAGATCTCAGCCCCAAGTTCAATTGTATAGGACCATGGCCACACTGGTATGTTTTTGCTCGTTCCACGAAAGGTACAGATTAAGTTCCAGTAGGAAAACCATATGTCAAAATTGATAGATTGAAATTGCTGCCCTTTACTCTTAGGAGAGCTTCCCAGGCCCTCTCTTTGAGTCTATTTTATATATAAGGCAAAGAAGGTGGGCTGGATGCTTTGTTTCCTAGCCCTCAGCAGGTTAGAAGCAGCAAATTAGAAATGGGGAGGAGGCAGTGAAATAGCCAGAGGCCATCACTCAGACAGCAAGTGACAGCTCGCAGCAGGTAGAAAGGATGAAAGGAAGGGGGAAATATAAAAAGCCAACCGAAATACCCAAGAGCACAACTGTAGGCAGGGGGACTCCCATAGCTCAATTTATTTAAACAGCTCCTCGGTGCACCGTGGTATTGTACAGCCCTGGTCCAAAGTCGTCTTCTTCTTTTTTTTTTTTTTTTTTATTCAGAGACTCATATTTTAATGCACATTTTAAAGATGTTTAATTTGGACATCTGAACTTAGGTTTTAATATTTTTCAAGAAAATTTCAGAAAACTGTACAACCTTAAAACGTTTTTTTCTCTGCTTTTCTTTTTTTTTTTTAAGGGCTCAGGAAAGAATTTCTATTTATTTATTTATTTATTTATTATTTTTTTATTTTAATTTCTCAATATACACTGTAGTTGATTTTTGTGACCCTTCACCCATTCCTCTCTCCCCCCTCCTTCCCCTCCCCCCACTACATCACATCTGTTCACTTTTCTTAACAAGTTAAAAGAATTGTTGTGATTGTTGTGTCTTCTTCCCCCTCCAACTCTTTGTTTGTGTGTTTATTTATTTATTTTTAGCTCCCACAAATAAGTGAGAACATGTGGTATTTCTCTTTCTGTGTGTGACACTTGTTTCACTTAAAATAATTTTCTCTAAGTCCATCCATGTTGCTGTGAATGGTAGTATTTCGTTTGTTTTTATAGCAGAGTAGAATTCCATTGTGTAGATATACCACAGTTTCCTTATCCACTCATCTGATGAAACTTTTTTTTTTTCAGCTGGCTGGTATGGGGATCTGAACCCATACCCTTGGTGTTACAAGGCTGCACTCTAACCAACTGAGCTAACTGGCCAGCCCCAAAGTCCTTTTACTGCCCTAAAAGAACCAGGAATCTAATGGCATCCATTATACATTGTCTAAAAAGTCAGAGAATTGCTATACTTTTCTGTAATTTTAATGCAATACAATTACAATAATATTAAAACAGTGTTTGATCAGAGGGATAAACTTTTGTTATATAAAAAATTGCTTCTATAAAATATTTATTCCCTGACAATATTGAATAACAGATATTTCACTTTTTAAGGTTTCTAGTGAAGGTTAAATCATCAAAATAATACATTAGATGGTAATGTCTGAAAAAAGAAAAGTAATGGTAACACCCACCTGTTACCAAAGCCGTTGTCTTGAACTTTTTATTTTCCAAAAGTCTTTGAAGTGCCATCCCTAATGAGAGCTTTCTATACTAAGACCTGTCACAGAATTTTTTTCTTCTGTATGTCAATCATTATATCAGATCAGACTTTGAATTTATTTTTAGCAGTCTTGTGAAAAGGAGACTCCATTTGGTGAATTTTTTAGAGAGGGAAGTGATGGAGTCACGAGAGCCAATTGTAGCATTTCTTTCCGGCTCAGTTTAGTGACTTCACTTTGCCAGCTTGAAAAGGGTTGTGGTGGGAGTATTTATACCACGAAAATCAACAAGTGCTATAAATCAGGGCTATTTCTTTTCAGAAAGCTGGTTGTTAAACATTTACCAGCAGACCAATAGTTGCATCAGATTCTATAAACACATTGGATGGTCTTAGATTCCACTGCCGACACCTGTGGCTCTTCCTTAATAAGAAATGTAGACTGTTACAGCCGGGCAGTGCTCAGCACAATCTTTTGTTACATTTTATTGAGTTCCAGATATTCTAGTTTAATTATTAAGTTATTCAAGCATTGATGACAAAGAGGGTAGGAAATATGCAGAGTGAAAAAGAGAAGAAAGGTTACATGGTCAGTACTGTTATAAAATAAAATGATCCTAATAATACTTGCTTTCAAGAAATCATGTATTTTTTTTACCAAATTATTATATGTCTTGGAGGAAATAGACAAATTACCCAAGAAAATATGGCACTGATGGCTTCGTATTTAGAAAAGAAATGGATCACAAGACTCTACAGAAACAGTTGTTTGTTTTTACCAGGGAAGGTACAAGCCCATCTGTTATCTGGGTATTTGATGCTGTTGAGAAAAGCAAGTTTGCTTAAACCACTCACTCTACCAGTGAGTAATATCTGTGACTGTAGGGAATTTCACCGCTTATGTAAATCTAACCTGATGACACTTAGGACCTATTGGGATTTGAGCTTTGACGTGTGCTGCCCTATAGGCACCCACAGATTTCTGACCAAGTTTTACTGCTTTGTAACAACTGTGAACTCATGAATAGGGCCAGAGCTGTCATTATGAGAAAAAATGTTCAAATAATTTTTTTCTTTCTTTTTTAAAGCTGGGAGAGGAGTAGTTACATGCTTTCAAAAAGATGGATTGTCTCTTCATCCCAGTCTCATATTTGATCCTGAAAAGCAACAGAATTTAGGATGACAAATATCTGTTTATCTAATAAATTCTGTTACCTAATGCTGTCAGTTCATCAAATTCTCTGAATAATTTTCATCCAGAAGCTTGTATTCATATATGTGTATTGAGTGCCTATTTTAAGCAAAGCACTCTGCTGGTCATAATAGAAAATAAAATGATGACCAAGATATGGTTCCTGCCTACAAGGAATTCAATACATAGTGGAGGATAGAAACTTACCATTTTATATCAATTGCTAATTTCAAAAAAAATTGAAAAGAATAAAATATACAACTCCGCAGATATGAGCAAACTATATCATAATCAGAAAATATTTGAGAAAATACTGGTATGTCAGCTGGAAGGCAGGATGTTTGCTATCATGCTTTCAGCTGTGCCCAGTGAATATTTATCAAGAGTATTTGTTGAATGAGTCTTGTCCCTTCATGCCATTTTTTTTTAAACATCTATGATCACTGAATCTGAAACTAACAAGGGTAGATCCCCGGGCAGTCGGATGTCAAATACACTGGCTTTTCTTGTAGTGGCATATGCTGCTAAGTTTTCTAAAGTGTTGCTTTATTTCATTTTTTCCAAACTTTGTTAATTCTTTCCATTTCAATAGGACACATATTTTATCTGAAAAAAGCCAATCAAAATGATGTGTCATATTGTACAAAGTAGTAATCCTTCTTAAAATATAAAGTGCTAATCCTATTACTTAAATGTTCTTCATTAAAATGACTTTATGCTTCCCAGGTATTAATAAATATTGAAACACATGCAGAAAAAAGGAAATCTGAATTTCATATGTATTTTAATAATTTGCCAAACTTCCTTAAATTAGCATATTATCAGAAAACAATAGGAAAACAGGAAAAAACTGAAGCCAGAAAAAAAGAATTTAGAAATAAAAAAAAAAAAAAAAACACATTGGGTGAATGAATCCCAAAAGCACAACTTGAGAATTTTCCAAAACATTTAAAAAATAAGTCATGTGAGATTTTGTTCCCCTTCAATGTGATTTACTTCATCCAGCCCAACAAATGTCACTGAGAACACAGGCACTAAATCTTTGAAGCCACAGTTGACCAAAGGGCAAAGGAAGCATTGCACATCTTCACTGCGCACCCCCTGACACAAACCCCGATCCCCCCTGATCCCCGCCTCCCTCCCCACTCCCACCTCCCACCTCCCACCCCTGGCAAAACAAAACAGTAGATTACTTAGGGGCGGGCCATCTGGGGTGGGGCTTTTTGGTTACTTAAAAACTTGTAGAGAGAGGACTTCCCCTCTCTGGGCCTCAGTTTCCTCATTTGTAAAATACCTGACCTTCCTGACAATCACAGTTTTTCTGAGGCTCAAATGACATGATATATGAGAAAGGAAACAGTAAAAATCTATGCAAATGTGGTTACTGCTTATTTCAGATTATCTATTCCCAAGAACATTAAAGAAAGCTTAGATTTATGAAACCGCGTTATTGCAGGTCCTTTTCCCTTGGCTATATTGGGAAGTTCCAGAATTGCCTATGTTTCACCCATCGAATACATTACTTCATTAAGGAAAAGGCTGAGTGGATTAGAGGTTAAGTTATGGCACTAGGCATAATACTTCCTGTATTTTCATCTGACTTGGCCATTGTTTTGATATTGCATCACGGAAAATCTTAATGCCTTAAGTTTCTGTAAAAACATACTTATCAGGGGTATTTACTTTGAAAAAGGGTCATGAGACTTTGAATGGATTCATATGGGCTCTCTAAGTGTATTTTGTTCTTTGGAGCCAAGTTTATTTTCTAAAGCAATTATGTATTGTATATTCAAAACTGATAGAAAAGGAACTAATTTTGATTGAACTTTTACTTTGTCTCGAGCATTGTGTTTACATTCTCAGTCTTTACAAGCTGTTAAGTATGACCGTTTTTATGGGTAAGGAAGCTGAGGCTTGGTCATTTACCCAAAGATCAGCAGCTACAGGAGATAGATCTGGGATTAATACTCCTTTCTCTCTGATATGAAACCCTTGCCCATTTTACTAGACCTCTGCTCTTCACAGTGTGGTCCACGGCAGAGCAGCGTGGGCATCACCTTGGATCCAGTTAGAAATACAGAGTCTCAGGGTCCACCCCTCTGTCCACTAAATCACAATTTGTACTGTAGTCAGACTCTAACATTAAGTTCTGAGAATCTCACTAGATCACCTGGCCTCTCAAACAGACTGCTGACCCAAGTGGTTCTCTTTGCAGCTGACCTGGTTCTTGGATGAGCCCCCAGCCCACACACACCCACACACTTCACAGATATACACAGCTACACCAGCTTGAGCCCAAAGCAAAATTAATCACCTCTTCTTTTTATGTATGGCACTGATTTATTCCACCATCATAACCTCCCATTACTGTGCCATAATCAGTTGTACAAGATACTTTTCTGTGCTAGAGTCTACACTCTGTGACAGTAGAATTGCTTTTGGCAATCATTGTATCCTATGCGCCTATAACTTAAATGGGGAGGATTAAATAAATGAAGTAAGCAGCCCTTCCTTAGTATCTCGAGATTGTCCCCTTCGTATCTCTTTTGCATATGCAGTCTTGCCCAGCAGGCCTGATGCTCCTCACTTCCAGAGGCACAACTCCTATCAGTTGGAAGAGTTCTAAGAAGTCACATTGCATCTCAGTGGGGAAATTGCTCCATGAGGTGCCCCCTGCCTTTGTTACTAATAAGGGCCTTTTGACAAGTCCCTTCAACACCCTGAATTTCCATTTCTTATCTAAGACAGATGAAGTTTGAGTTCTGAAACACTAGAGGAATTTTTAACCTTTCCTTATCTGCTCTTTGTGTTTCTTTCACCCCCAAACCTTCAAACCACAAACTTGTTTTTTATCCAAAGCCTTAAACCTAAAGAGGAAACAAAAAAACAAAAAACACTCCCCCAAAACAGGAAAGAAGAATATGTTTCATAACTGATCTTAATCCAAAAAAGAAGAGACCCCTGAGGGAAAGTCATTCACACTGAAGAAATTTTTGGAGGTTTTCTTAATCATGACCATTCCTTGTTCCTACAGCTCTCTAGGATTACTTCTCGGGCATGCTACCTGGAGTTTGGTACCTGGGATGTCCTCTACAAAAGACACTGAATTGGCCAGTTGTACAGAAAACTGTTTAGTTCTGGAAGGGAGAGAGAAAGGTAGGAATATATTCTCAGCTCTCTATAGTAATTCTCAGCTACCTTGTCTCAATGACATAAGGTTGTGAGCTGTGTCTCAAATCTTTATTAGTCAGAGTTAAACTAAGTTGAGGTTTGTAAGTGATTTATTTTCTTTTTCCTTTTTTTAAAAAAGATGACCGGTAAGGGGATCTTAACCCTTGACTTTGTGTTGTCAGCACTATGCTCTCCCAAGTGAGCCACAGGCCGGCCCTTATTTTCTTAAGAAAAGTATTAGCGTGGATCCAAGTTTATCCTGACCATTGTCACAAATTTCTATCACCTTGTGCTTTCTTGAATGGAAGAAAAAGATGAAGTTACAGAGAACTCTCAAGGGATTTCAGATAACCAAGAGTTTATCTTATCTCTGACACAGCCCTGAAATCTCAGTATTGCCAAAGGATTGTTTGGTTCGGATGCATGTGAATGTCATTTTTGTGTGTGTTCTAGAGGTAAAAGCGTGCATTTGGGGATATCAAAGTTTGGCAGACAGGGTTTCCTTGTGAGTTTTTCATGGCTAGTCTAAGAAACTACACACTGGGCAAGGCAATCCAAGACTGAATGGTTGGTATTTATGTAAACTGCTTTCCATTGGTTAGAAAGGATTTGATGGTTGTGGTTTCTCCCACTACTATTAACAACAGTAGCTTTTAAATTATTTTCACTGTGACATGCAGTAAGAAATACATTTCATAAAGTAACCATGGTATGTACGTGCGTATATATATAATGGTTTATATATAATGACATATATACACACATGTCATGATTTATGTTACTATATATAAATAAAATAGAAAAATTTTAAAACTATGTATGCTTACTCTTACTGTGTAATTTTATTTATTCTATTTCAGTTCTTTAAAAAATGCCATATGCAAGCCATTAAATTGATTTCACTACAATTAATGGGTTGTTTTAGAAGTATCTTCACTTTTCATCCTCGAACAGTTGCTTACTATCAATTAGCTAAAAAATGATCAATTAGTGTGCTTTTTCACAGATGGGGGCTAGAATTCTGGCCAACAGACCATGACAGCTGGTTTAACAGCACTAGATGACTGGTTTGGCCACAACAAACAAAATGAAAACACTTCTTTCCACTTAATAGAACTCAGTGAATTCTACAAAACATTTAGCCAAGCAGCTGTTGTTAAGCCATTCATAAACATATTGTCGTACTATATCCCAAATTTATAAATTACTATTGTGTTGGTCAAGTCAGTTGAAAAGAAAGAATCAAGATATCATTACAACATTATCTTGACATATATTCTTTTTAATAAGTTAGTGGCTGGAATTTTAACTTTATTTTCTTCTAGCATATGTAAAAATTCAATACAAGAGGATCTGATCCTCTTCGAACATTGCTCATCTATTTTTGCCTCACAGGGATTCTAAATTATAGGCTAAGCATTTTATTTTTCAGACATTAGAAGTTTCAAGCTCTGCATCATTAAGACAGGTTTTTATGTGAAAAATTTTTTTTATTCTGCTCCTAAAATGTCTAAAAAAAAATTCCCAGATTTTTTTTTTGGTTCATTTTAATTATTTGGCCTAATTGTGATTTTCTTAAACAAAACAGACAAAGAAAAAAAAGAAGTATTGCTTTTCCTTTATTCAAAATAAGCATTGATTTTCTGGCAGTTCCATTGAAATATGTTCTGAGATACAAACTCTTTTGCCATATACCAGTTTTGACTAGTGGAATTTAGGAAGCAACCACTCCAGAATGTTAGAAGGAGCTAGAATAACTTTATATAAATGCAACAAAGAGCTTAGTGGGGACAGGACCTTGAGTTTTTGAGGTATTTAGGCTGCTGTTTTGGAGGTGGCATGTGATTTCTGCATTATAGGGTGGAAACTGGATTTTGTGATCCTTTTTAATCAGCTGATTTTTGCCCTTAGGGTAGAAATGAATGCAGGAAAGTTTCCCAGTGCAGGAACTTAAGATGGGGCAGTTTAATGTTCTGTTTAAGAACATAAATTGGGTGTCAGTAAGACTCTATCCTATATAACTTGAAAAAAAATTATTTTTACCAATATCTGAATGTAATGTAGACTTTCCTATGTTAAAAAAAAATTTTATTCAGAAATGATTATTTTCTTATTTTTAGCAATGACTAGAGATATGGAACCAAGATTGGACCATGCCAGAGTCTGGGCAGACCTAGTCTCATGCTGGAAAAAAACAAAACCAAAACCATAAAAAGGAATTGAAATTGGCTTGGTTCACTCCACATGGTGGACTTCGGGAAATATCCCAATTACTCTTGTGATTTAGTCACCTGGGCCGAGGAGCTAGTCCATAACCAGGAATAGCATGCACATTTTCTTGAGGTGAATTTATATACCCATTGTCATTTATCCTGGAATGAGGTCAGACCTGAGGCAGAACATGGGACTGGGCTTGGAGGGAATGTCCCCTTCTTGTGGGGGCTGATAAGGCCGTTGGGCCTGGATTTCCACTGGTAGGTTTCAGTCATTCTGCTCCACATGAGAACGGCTCTACTAGGGTTGGAGACGTTGAGGTAAGATTTGGGTCTCTGAGTTCTAATACCAGCAGACCTAGTGGCTGTTGCAAGTTATGTACCTGTTACTTGTGTTCCATTTCTATTAATACCAAACCTTCCTTTGGGTAGGAAGTCACAGCCTGGCCTCATCTATGCTGTGGAGGGCCAGGATGGGGGTCTCGGTGGTGGCACCTGCAGAGAGGCAAAGAGTGTGCTGTGTATGGAACAGAGCCAGGGTGGTGATAAGAGGATCCCAGTGTGTGTTGGGGGCTCTTCCTCCAGTCACAAGCCACAGAGGCGGCAGCATAATGGCAAGATGGAGGATAGAGTGGTGGTACCAGTCAGACTTGTTTAGGAAAATACGTGGGACAGTTCTCTGGGAAATTCTCAGAAATAACCTTTTAGAGACCTTTTTTGGAGAGCTAATTTCTGGCCATTTGGGAATTAAAAGCAGAGGTCAGGTACCCATAGATTAAACAATCATTAACATATCCCTTTTGTAATGTCACAAAATATTTGCATGGGACATCATTTTTTTTCACATTGGAATCAGACGGAGACTTTGTCTTTTCTAGTGTAGATACGAAAATCAGTTAGCCAAATATAAACTCGCAGAGAAAGAAACAAACTCAACTTCTATCTGTATTTGTTTTAGCTCAGATAATTTATTCTTCTCTGCTTTCCATCTCAGAGACTCTCCTTCTGGTGGTCTCCAGTGCAATCATTAGCTTTTTAGAGTACAGTGAGATAACCGGATAGAACATAAGGGTGAGCTGGTGAGGATTTTTAAGGAGGAACAAAGGTTTCTGCCATGTGCTCTCCCCTCCATAAACCCAATCCTAGAAAGCCTGGGAAACTCCAAGCCGCCTTGGTCTCCTGCACACACAGAGCTTTAGGTCAACAATCCAATTCATATCTGGAACTGTCAACAGAGACAACTGAAAACGTGTTAAATAGCAATTTATGGGATCTGCAATTTATTTCCAAATGATTCTGCTAAAACATTAAAATAAACTAAAGAAATATCTACCATATATAGGTATGTACATCCATGGTTGAGGGGGGCGAGACAGAGAGGAGAACAGCAACAATTGGTAAATCTAGGGGAAGTGTTTAAAGTCGTTTGTCATATTACCCTTTCAACTTTTCTGTAGGTTTAGACTTTTTCAAAATAAAAAGCAAAGGACAGAAACAGCAATGGCAAATATTTTAGTCCTCAAAGAGGTACTGATCAGGGCCCAGATGTTAAATTTAATGAGATTATTATGTTTATGTTTTACAGTATTATGTTATACAGTAGCTAGCCTAGGGCTATCTTAGGAGGGAATTTAGGAGAGATTCACCTATTTTTGGAATAGCAGATTAAAATACTTGACCCCGCTGTAAAATATACCAAGTGTACATCTAGGAGGGCCCAGTCCCTGGCACCTTGCCCCTGGTATTCTTGGGGCTCTGTGACACCAGTATCCACATATCTTGCCCTTTGAGTGGAGGCTCATGGAGAGGAAGATGTACAGTCCTCAGCATCCTCACAACTCAGTGTGGTCTAAGGACCAGTGACACCTGCATCTGCTGGGAGCTGGCTAGAAATGCAGCCCCAGACCCACGGAAGCAGAATCGATTTATCTGCACGTTAGTGTCCCTGTTAGGATAAAAATGGGCTAAAACTCTTTACCTGCATTAAATATCTTCATGCTTGTTTATAAATAAATGTATGATATATAACCCCCCCTCAAAAATTCCTAGGACAGTCTATTCTTTACCAGTACTGAAAAGAGAAATGTTTTTCTAGTCAAATATAACTAGATACTTCTTCAAGACATTTTTTTTTTAAATGTGGGTGATAGTGATTTTCCACACGTGAGCTAAATATCTCCCACACATTGTTCTGCTCGTGTGAGAGAAAATTTTTAGATTATAGGTCTTATAAACTAAAGGCTTTTTAAGTCTTGGAAAATACTGTTCTAAAATAGAAAACGACACCAACTAGACTGGTTTTATTGCTTTTTAAAAATATAAAAATATGCTGCAGGTAAAAGTTTGTTGAACAATCTCCTCGACATCTATAATTTTCTTCTCAGTAGCTCTTTAACTAGAGATAATTAAAAGTAGTTGGCTAATAGTTCAAGAGCTTAGGAAATTTTTTCTTTTACTATTCTGCAGCCTGTGCCACCTAGTCAAGGAAAATGAGAGGGAAAAAGGGCCTTCTCCTATCTTGTAGGAGAAGATAGACAGAGTTGAAACTCAAAGTCTCTAGACAGAGTTGAAACTCAAGGTCTCAGAGGCGACTGCTTTACGAGATTAATGGCATGGAGCCCAGGCAGCAGAGACACAGATATATTTGTGACTTGTAAATTTTAATGAAGCCCCTGTTAGGATGGAAAATGTGGGCCTTCTTCTAGATAAATATATCCAGTGTAATTATTAAACTTAAAAAATGGCGCAAAAAAAAAAAAAACCCAAAAAACAACAAACAAACAAACAAAAAAAACCCCTCTCGCATTTGGAGCCCTGCATCTGGGAGCTTTTTTCTCTCCCTAGGAAATCTTTGTAGCTCTTCGTTCCTGTCAAGGAGGAAAACGTGCTTGTAAATTTCAGCCAAGAGAAAGCATATCTTTGCATCCACCACACCAGGAAGGAACAGATACAACCCCAGGAATATATGCCAAAATGCCAGAAACTTGACTAAAGAATGGGGATGCAGGACTGGGGGGAGGGGAAGACAGAATTATGCAAGAAAAGCAAACTCAGTTTGGCAGAAAATTTTAGTGAGGAAGTTCTCTGTGCCAACCTTGGCCTCAGAGGAAAATACTCCACCCTCTTAAAGCTGCTAAGATGGCAAGGGAGCAGTGCCTCCAGTGGCTGTCCAGACCTCCCCAGACAAGTGGATACCCCCAGGCCAGCCAAAGCAAACTGCCCGCTTCACACTACACACGCATCTATATGCACAGGGCCAGCCTTGTGTGTCAGGCAGTTGTTGGTGGTGTAATTTGAAAGAAGCCAGAGAAATCATTCCAAAGTTTCTCAGACTGCCTGTCTAACTGTTATTGGCTCATTCCTTTAGGGTAAGGATGTATTCACCCTGAAGTTTTCTTAAAATATGAACTAAGCCAGGAAGGACATTACAGGGTTCCATCCGAGGTTCTTTTGTATGAAAACCTGAGGTCTTACTCCTACACACAGAGACCCTTATTGCTGTTAGCCTTGCTTTCTTATTCCAACTTCTTAAAGGGGGTGTGGAATGTTTCTACACAACACAAAGCAATTTACCCTTCAGGCGAGGCAGGAGGAGAAGGATGGAGCTACAAATATACTAGCTGTCTTAGACATCTTAATTGCTGTGTTGTCTGTCTTCAGACTGTGAGAGAATGGGGTGCACTTGGAATTTCTCAGAGCTACATCACCGTGACTGGAATCTCAGGCTGTCAAAGTGGTTTTCCCCATTTGTTGTGCAAAACTACTTGTATGAGCGCTCCAGGACGCCAGCCTGTTGTTCTTATCAGTTAGGAATAGGGTCGTACCTGGGGTTTGAGAGAGTGCCAATCACTCTGCATATTTTAAATGCCCTCTCTTGCAACCTGTACAATTAAAATACTTTATACCCTTAAATTCTTCTTGAGAAAATTTTTCCAGTGCTTCAACCGAAAACCTCAATGGAAACATTTATTGCATCATGTTAAAAGAAATACTCTTGTTAATTAAATCTGTTATCTTGAATATTCAGTTCCTACCAATATATAATTTGCAAGTGAGACCACTTTTTTGATGTGATGTCATTTTTCTTTCTCATTGCATCATAGCCTTACCCTGCTAGAGATACTCTAGTATTTCCTCAATCATTTTTATATGGCTGTGTTTATCAGAGAAGGTAGCATTTGAGCCAAGACTGGATTCTCATTTTGAGAGAATCCCCCACCTTGGGCGAGTTGATAGGCGTAAGGGCAAAGGTATTTCCTTCTGGCTGCAAGTGTCTGGGAGAGAGGTGGGAGGAAAAGGATGGGGAAGGAATCCTGGGGTCTCTTTCCAGTCTGAGCTCCATGGAGAGAGGGGGCTGGGAGCAACGGGTTGAGGATGTCATTTTTCACCAGTGACCTTCTGAGACTCATGACACAGGCCAGGCTGGTTCAGGGCCTAGCTGGCAAGGTGTAAGGGAGGGTGTGAAGAAAGGCATCTCCTAATTTTGATGATAAAGAGCCAGGCTTCCGGCAGAGGGAGGCTGCAGGGAACCCAGCTCATTTGTGTGAGTAGCAGCAAGGGGCATGAAAGCGGCTCTCACTCAGGGAAGCAGAAGCAGCGGCTCTGAATTCCAGAGGCCTGCGAGGAAAGGCACTGTCAGGAGACTATGTGAGACATCCCAGACTCCCACGCAAGGAACGGGACACCTTTTAGGTGGGGAAAGGCCTGGGTCTTGCAGGTATGCAAGAAGGTGCTGGTGAGCTGGTAAAATGTATGTGTATCCACAGTAATGTGACTTCTATTACTGTGATTAACAAGCCCTTGGGGTTCTGAGGTACAAATACTGAAAAATGTCAACATAAGTGATGGCTAATCTTGCAGTTTTTTTTCAGTTTTTTTTTTATAAACAATATAAAATTTCCACTTTTCATTTATGGTTTTTGAAAAAAAGCATTTATTTGTCCTCATATTATAGCAGTTACAGACAAATGTTCAGGCAATGGTAGCTTTTTCAGTAGCCACTGGCCAGCAATGCTAAGTATGTGTGGGGATGAGTCAGCCCACCTGCCAGCCTCTCCTGTCCCAGGCCTCGTAACCTCTGACAAGGTCCCCTGAGAAACTAAGGCACTTAGGCAGAAGGCGGGACGTGGATCCTTCCTTAGAGAACTGAAACAAAGAAGATGAAGGGAAAGTACATTTTCTTTTTTAAAAAAACTATTTATTTTTTAATTGACACGCATTAATTGTACACATTTACGGGGTACAGAGTTATATTTCAATACATACATACATAGATGAATATGTCTACGTAGGTAGATATATTTATGTAAATGTTTACGTATTCCAGTGTGTATGCTCAAATCAAGGTAATTAGCACATCCTTTATTGCAAAAATTTATCATTTCTTTGTGATGACAGCATTTGAGCTCCTCTCTTTTTCCATTTGAGAATATACAATAAATTATTGTTAATTATGGATGCCTAGCACTACTGTAGACCACTAGAATTTATTTTTTCCATCTAGCTGTAATTTTGTATCCCTTAACCAACCTCTCCTTATCCCTCCTCCCCCTCCCCTTCCCAGCCTCTAGTAACCACAATTCTACTCTCTACTTCTATAAACTCAACTTTTTCTTTTTTTTAGCTCCCACATATGAGTGAAAACAGGCAGTATTTATCTTTCTGTGCCTGACTTATTTCACTTAACATAATGTCTTCCAGGCTTATCCTTGTTGCCACAAATGACAGGATATTTATTTATTTTTATGGCTGAGTAGTATTCCATTGTCTATATCTACCACATTTTCTTTATCTGTTCAGCTGTCAATGAACACCTAGGCTGACTCCGTATCTTGGCTATTGTGAATAGTACTGCAGTAAACGCGCGCGGGGGTGCAGATATCTCTTTGGTGTGCTAATTTCCTTTCCTTTTGATAAACACCCAACAATAGGCTTGTTGGATCATATGGTAGTTCTATTTTCAGTTTTTGGAGGAACTTCCATACTGTTTTCTATAATAGCTGTTAATTTACATTCCCATCAATACTAGCAGAGTTCCCTTTTCTCTCCATTCTTACCAGCATTTGTTATTTTTTGTGTTTTTGATAATAACCATTTTAAAGGGGGTGAGATGATATCTCATCATGGTTTTGATTTACATTTTCCTCATGATTAGTGATGTGGAGCATTTTTTCATATACCTGTTGGCCATTTGTATGCCTTCTTTTGAAAAATGTTTATTCTCAGTAGATACTGAGAAAGGTGGCATTTGTCCATTTTTTAATTGGATTTTTTTTTTCCTGTTGAGTTGTTTGAGTTACTTGTATATTCTGGATGGTAATCCTTTGTCGAGTGAACAGTTTGCAAATATTTTTCCCATTCCTCTGGTTGCCTCTTCACTCTGTTGATTGTTTTCTTTTTGCTGTGCAGAAGCTTTTTGGTTTGATACAATAGTATTTGTCTATTTTTACTTTTGTTGCCTGTGCTTTAGAAGTCTTCTCCATAAATTTTTTCCCTAGACCAATGTCTTGGAGTGTTTCCCGTATGTTTTCTTCTAGTAGTTTTATTTTCTACTAGGGTGTTTCCTCCCTCTTTTTCTCCGTGGTGACTTTACACCCAGCCTGAAGACAAAACTGTATAAAAGTGCAGAATCTGTATAAAAGTGTATAAAAGGGGCTCAGCAGAGTCTAGACCTGAATTCCCAATCCATACTGCATGGGACAGTGGGCAAGTCTCTTAAACACTGCAGAGTACTGCTCAGTGGACAAATGGCACTTACTATGGAGGGCAGGCCACATTTCAATTAGGAACGCTGCTTTCGGACTGTCCAGGTGTGAATCCCTGCTCGACTACTATTGTGTGAACTGGGGCAAAGTATTTAACCTTTCTGAACCTCAGCTTTCTCATCTGTAAAATGAGAAAATTGATACTACCTCATATGATTGGTATGAGGATGAAATGAGAAAAAAATATATAAGAGCCATAGCTCCTGACACATTTCCACATTTCATGCACTTAATAAGCATTACTTATTATTATTAACTGCAGATGTTTTTGATGCACTTATGTTTATTATCACTTGTTTTTATTTACATGGAGTTGACTTAATTTTTTAATGGTCATTTATCTTCTTTTTCATTAGAATTTGCTTTTCTCTTTGGGGAAGTGCTCTTATCTCTTACTGATCAAAGCCCCCATTCTCAAACTGAGCTTTGGATAGGGGTCTCTGTTTTATTCTTTTTGTGTGAATACTTTTATTACAATACTTATCTCAGTGAATTTTAATTGTCTTTTTATTTGTTTGTCTCCTTCACTAAATTATAGATTGCTTGAGGGCCAAGGCTCTGTCTCCAGAGCCCAGCACATACTAGGCCTTCACTAAAAACTTTTAGATAAGTGTAGATGTGATTCATATCTTTATCTAAAAGGGATTTTGATTAGAAAGGAGATGGAACTTCTCAAATCCTATCCTACCGTATATATTAAAATATAAGTGGCCTGGCCTAGAGCTGACCAGTGGGCCAAAATACAGAGGCCTGGTCCACGTTTTCTGCCTCCAGTAGGAGTGACTGACCTCTAAGGCTGTCCGTCTGGACCACGCGGCCACCAGGGTGATCTGGGAGGGGTGCCCGCAGACTCAGTTTGGCCTCCAGAGAACAAGGTTGCAGCCCCAGGGACTGCCTTGCGGAAAATGGAGAACTGGCTGAAGAACTGCAGCTGCCTGAGGAATGGAGCTCGACTCCTCCCTCTGCTATTGATTTACCTCCAGATGGTTTCCCCAGTTCCTCCCCTCTGCTATGTTCCCATAATCCTGGCTTGTTGCCTGAATTACTAGTCAACCAGTTTGCTAGTTCTTCATCCCATTTTCCACAGTGCTTCTGGCGTGAGTGTTCCACGAGACAGATCTGTCCCCATTCCCTGTCCCTCCCTGACCTGCCATTGCTCAGAACCTATCGTGCTGCCCTCTGGATAAAGTCTGAATTTTCTAACAGGGCTCACTAACCCTTTCAGAGTGGGTCCCTACTTTCGGCCCATTTTCTCCTTCTCCAACTCTTCCTCCCACTCCCTACCTCCTTTTATCTCTGGACATACTGAACGACATGAAGTTTCTAAACAGGCCCCTCTCTCAAGTCCATGTTTACATGACCTCTGGAAAGTCTTCCTTGTCCCCTCCTCGGATGGTTTAGTAACCCCTTGTTTGTTAGATACAATGAGGTACCCAGATCCATGCTACCTAGATCTTTTCTCCACCATGGCAATTATCATATTGGATTATAATGAGCTAATCGCTGCATTCTCCCATCCAAATTCCATTCATTCGTTCTCTTATTCAAAACCTTTATGAATAAAGGTATCACACAATCTTGATGCTAGGGCACATACGCATAAGCAAGCCAGACAAAAATCTCTGCTCTTGTGGAGTTTGCATTCTAGTGGAAGGAAACAAACAATAAATACATGCATAATTTATATTCTGATAAAAATGTTAATACAAATTTTTGAAGAAAATAAATAGGGTGAAATGTTGGTTAAAGAGTGCCAGGGATACATGGGCATTAGGGAAAGCCCCTCTGAGGGAGGTGATATTTGAGTGGAGTCCAAAAATATGACAAGAGGAAAGCTTTACACAGAGCTGGGGATGGTGTGTTTGGGCAGAATCCCTGTGGAAAGACTCAGCTTGATGTGCTGAAGGATGGAAAGAGGCCACTCTCTTTGGTGCACATCAGGAAACCCCAGACTACAAGCTCCCAGAGACCTCTGAGACCCCCCAGACTATGAGTTCCTTGAGACCTTCTCCCTCATACCTTAACATATTCATAAGCCCTAGCCTGGTGCCCAGAAAATAATAGGTGTTAATAAGTATTGGAATGAATAAATACAATTTTGAAGTTTTATTTTCCTTGGTACTTACCTTTAAAAGCTAAAAAGGACCTGTGTTTTTGAGAGCTTGCATCCTAGGAACTATAATGAACTCTTCTCGGCCCCATCGCTAAGAGACTTGTTCTTGCTTTCTCCTCTGGACTCTGCTCTGTTCTCTGTTGGCTGCCATTTGGAGAAGATTGCTACGTGGTCCAGGACTGTAAGCCTAGCACAGCAGGGGAAAAAAGTCACGCTGGGGTTAAAATGCATTTTAGCAATTTTGCTAATTGGTAGTTCTTCTGATCCATACAAACAGATGTATTGTCAAAATAGAGAACCAACCAAACAAAGCGACTCCTGTCATGGTAAGGGAAGCCCCTGGCCCCTCCAAAAGTCCTAAACAAACAAACAGAAAAACATTGTGAACTATGTGGATTAAAAAAAAAATTAGCCCTGTTGTCTGTTAACCACATAATTTTTCAGTTGTCTTTTAATTAGTCAAAATCCCAATAATCCTTTTATGTTAATATGTTAATATTGCATCATCACTCACTACTGTGTAGAGATTCATGGGATCCCCCAGCCTCATGAGGTCTTGAATATACACGGTTTTCCTTAAGTTCCATGCAGCCAATGTTATTTCCTGAAGGAACTCTCCTTCTGAAGCAAAACTTTTCTAGAAGAAACAGACTTCTCCCTCAAATTCTGTGATTTTCATTTTTAAAAATTCTGAGCATCTTTCTGGAATAGTTTTCAAACTCATTGCTTAATAATAAATTTTTTTTCTTGATGCTCAATGGGTACTTCTTTTGAATTACTCTCACATAAAAGAGATCTATGATGCTATCAGTTGCCTTCGGAGATTCTGCTTAATCTCTTGAGACTGATAATGTCTGAATCAATAGCTTAATAACATGCTATTTAAAAAGACTAGATTGATCTTTACTCACAACAAACACATTAAAATAAACTTAATCCAACACCAAGTTTATTAAACATTTCTTTATATGGAGAATTTGGACTCTTTGGATATGAGTGCAACAGGGGTACCAGCTTGAGTCTAAGTAGACATGTCTGGCCAACTTGTAGAAAGAACTCACAAGAAATCAACTCAGAGTTTGGCTTAAAAGCGTCCTGGGAGGGACCTCACCATAAGAAAAGAAGGAGTTAGGCAATTAGAAACTTCGGACTTTGGAGAAGATGGACAATCTTGAGTTCAGCTTATGGCTGTCATTGTATCACTTGCATTTAACTCCAGGCCCAAATCCCACTGGAAGGATCTCTGAGCCCATAGAGAGAGAGCAGAGCTATCAGAAACAAAACCCAAGAGCAGCTTTATTTAAAAACATGACCCTGGGACTGCAGCAGAACCCACTGGCTGCATGATGACAGTGAGGAAGGAAACATTCTCGCCCGCTTCCCAACACAACACCCTGCAGCTTTAAGCCCTTGACATAAAGGGTTTTGTTGCCTCTGCTGTTGTGGAAGACAGTGGGACCCACAGATATGGGAGTATGCAGTGGTGGCCCAGGCGATGACACAACAGTACATACAGCGAGCAGAGGCAGGCCTCTCTATGAGGACATGCTACATGCCTGTGCAGGGGCAGCTGGAAACAGGAGGGGCACAGGCAGCCGAGGCTCTGCAGAAGCAGGCAAGGTGAAGGCCTGTGGAATGTGGGCTGCGATCAGTGATGTGACTCCAGTAGTACCCTCAAGCTATTGATGCTTGGGGATACATGGATTAAATAAAATCCTGAGCTCTGTGCTGGGGCAGAAGTAAGGAATGCCTGAAGTGAAATTAAAGGACAACATGACTTTGTATATCAAAACTGGATAGTTAGATGAAAACTTAGACCACAATCTGGCCATGAGTGATGTATGCTTTTATACATTTTGACTGAACAGAAAGCAAATCCAAGATGTCAACTGGTGACCTAGTATCTCCAAAAAAACTTTTTAAGCAAATAAATTACAGAATTTATAGTTGCAAGCATATTTTCCTGAGTTCTTCTGGTTTCGTGTTTTTTACTCCTAAATCTCGCTAAGTTCTAATATACTTATGATGTGGGTTTCTTCTTAATGCAGAACACATTTTAATTTTCTTGTCTTTGGCAAGATTTTACATAAACATGTCACTTCCAGAAAGTGACTTATTAAGAAATATTAATGGAAACACCTTTATAGTATTCACAGGTATTTAGTCTTTAAAACTGTCAGATCAGATAAAAAAAATTCTATAATAGCTAAAATTAGCACATTAAGAAATTTGACTTTTATCTTTTATAGTAAATAAGCACCATGGAAATGCATAGAAGATGAAGGAGATGAACATTAATTTAAATTTTAATATTTATGGATTTTTTTGAATTACAAAAATAGCATTATAATTATAGAATATTTAGAAAAGGTAGAAACACATTAATAAGAAAACAAACCACAAATCCCATAATCCTAATCTGTTGTAGACCACCACTGTTATAATTTGGAGGTGTTTCTTTTTGTATTTTTCTATACATATTATATAAACATATAATAAAACATGATTATATTGTCTAATAGTTTTTACGTACTGTTATATTTTCACTAACTATATTTTCTTAGCTCTTATTTCTCTAGTAGTTTGAAAGGTATAAATACATTTTTTTCTATCAATGATTATCTTTTTGTTAGTAAAAGCATCTTGAAATACTTTTATCTCAGTTTATCAAGGTCAAGAGTGTAGCTATCTATGAATTATCATCTGTGTAAAATGAGAAATCTTGCAGGATTTTATTGTTCCTACTTCTTGCACGATAATGAGAAATAAAATGAGAAATCTTGAAGGATTTTATTCGCCTCGCAGGATTTTATTCTCCTCACTTCACAATGTTGATTGATGTAATCTGGGATTTAGACCTGCTATGATCTGAATGTTTACCCCCTCTAAAGCTCACGTGGAAGCTTGATCCCCAGCATGGCAGTGTTGAGAGGTGGGGCCTTTTGGGAGGTGATTAGATCATGAGGGTTATGTCCTCATGAATGGATTAAATCCATTCACGGATTAATGGATTCCTGGGTTTATGAATTAATGGGTTATCATGGGTGTGGACTGGTGGCTTTATAAGGAGAGCAAGTGAGCACAGTTAATGCATGCTCTTGCTGAGCCCTTGCCATGTCATACTGTGCGTCACTGGGGGACTCTGTAGGTAGTCCCCACCAAGAAATCTGAGTCTTTAAGGATGGGGCCTACACACTGCTTTTTTTTTTTTTTTTTTGACCAATAAGGGGATCACAACCCTCCGCTCGGTGTGGTCCGCACCACGCTCAGCCAGTGAGCGCACCAGCCATCCCTATATAGGATCCGAACCCGCGGCCTCAGCGCTCCCAGTGCCGCACTTTCCCGAGTGAGCCACTGACATACACACTGCTATTTTTTAATGAGTTTAACACATAGGGTTGAGAACCACTGCTTAAGAAATAAACTATTTTTTCCTGCCTGGATGCTTATAGATATTATTTTTCCCTTAAATCTTCAAATATTCAACAGGATATGTCTAGGCGCCTACAACTCTATTAATTCTGCCTTCATAACCTTTAATTCCATAAATTCAGCAATTTCCCTCTATTATTCCTTTGAATATTGCTTCTACCGTATGCATTCTATTTTTTCTTTCTTGGATCCTTAGGACATGTTGATTGGATGGATGTCTTAGTCCTTTAGGATGTTGTAATTAAGTACCATAAACTGAGTGGCCTCACAGTTATGGAGGCTGGAAGTCCAAGATTAAGGCACCTACAGATTTGGTGCCTGGTGAGGGGCTGTCTCTTAGTTCATAGAATACGTGTCCCTACGTGGAGGAAGGGGCAAAGGATCTCTCTGGAACCTCTTTTATAAGGATGCTAATCTCATGAAGTCTCTGCCCTTATGACCTACTCCCCTCCCAAAGTCTCCACCTCCTATTAATGTCACTTTGGGGGGTTAGAGTTCAATCTACAAATTTGGGGAGATACAAACATTCAGTCTGTAGCATTGGATTTCCTGGAGCTCTCCCTCCTATTTTCTTTATTTTTTCCTCATCATTTTATCACTTTGTCCTTGTGATATCAGTGTGAATTTCTCACTTATATTCTTATTTGCTAATTTTATTTTCTATGGTATTCAATCTACCGTCTATGCCTTTGACAATGTTTGTAATTCTGCCATTGTGTTTTCCATGCAATCTTTTTTTTATTCCAGATGTTTCTTTTTTGTGAGTGCTTGCACTAGTTTTAGAAATATAAACTTCCTTTGAATTTTGTTGAAAATATGAGAAATTCCCTAATATTTCATCTTGCTATACCAGAATACATTTCCACTGGTTCTTTAGGTGGTCTTCCCTATTTAATTATAGGTTCATTAATATTTAACAAAGAGTCTCTTCTTGACCAAACTTTAGTCAGACTCCTCTGCAATTTCTTCTCAACTAAGCCCTGACTTTTGGGCTTTTTTGTTCATCTCTACATTGTTCAATTTTAGGGAAAATTTTGCTAAGTCGATTCAGCAAGTACCCCCTACCCTCAATGTCTGATCCTCTTTGATATCTGACCAGGCTCCTCATCTTCCACCAGCCCCGAGGTGATGTCTGGTCACCCTGGCCTGTCTTCAGCAAGAATCACGTTAGGTCAGTTTAGCCAGATTCCCCCTTACCCCTGATGTTCCCTCTTAGTAATCTTTTATCCACTGACCCCTACCCTGTTCCTTGGCTATAAATTCCCATTTTTCCTTATATTTGGAGTTGAGCCTGATATCTCTTCCCTACTACAAAACTCCATTGTAGTAGTCCTCCTTGAATAGAGTCTCCTTTGTTGTTTTTGAACAAGTATCATGAATACTTTTTTTTTTTTTTTTAACATGTCTCA
Organism: Cynocephalus volans; assembly: GCF_027409185.1. Lineage (NCBI taxonomy): Eukaryota > Metazoa > Chordata > Mammalia > Dermoptera > Cynocephalidae > Cynocephalus > Cynocephalus volans. The sequence goes on along the minus strand of NC_084460.1, from coordinate 96,711,242 downwards.
GTTTGGGTGTATACAAAGCAGTCAGTGTTGGTTCTGTGTCTTTTCTGGGTCATAGACCCTATTGAGAACTTGATTATAGTTGGATGCTATTCCAAAAACCATCATGTAGAAGGAATACCTGCACTCCCATGTTTATCACAGCTCTATTTACAATAGCTAAGAATTGGAACCAACCTGAATGTCCATCAACAGATGACTGGATACGGAAAATGTAGTATATACACATAATGGAATACTACTTTGCCATAAAAAGGAATGGTATTTTGCCATTCACAGCAACATGGATGAACTTAGAAAAAATTGTGTTAAGTGAAATTAGCTGGCCACAGAAAGAGAAATACCACATGTCCTCACTCATAAGTGGGAGCTAAAAAACAGAACAAAACAACAACCATGAAAGAAAGAAACAACAATCACAATAATTCCTTGAACTTTCAGAAGGAGAGAACAGAACTGAGGACACCAGAGGTGGGGAAGAGGAGGGGGAGGGGGGTTAAGGAGAAGTGGTAAAGAGTCACAGAAAATGTTTGTGTAATGATAAAATTTTAAAAAATTAAAAATAAAAATATATTAAAACATTTTATCTACAAAAAAAGGTAGTTGGATCCTATTCCCAGAAAAATGGCCACATCATAAAATTTGCATATAACTTCATAAACAAACCTCTCAAATCTCTGTGATCTTTACAAGATGGCCCATGGATCCCATGATACACTCCTGGTCTAAATGAGCTTCTATCCTTGCATGATATTGATTTATAATCAAAAAGCAGGTGAGAGAGTTTGGCTCAAAAACTGTGTGTGTATTCCTGCTCATATTTTTCAAATTCACACAGAAAGGTGGTACTTTCACTGTTCTGGGCATGATTTGATGAAACCTCATTAAGGTAAAGGGTTTCGGTGGTGATCTGACAGGGTGTCTGTCTCTTACATCCCAGTCACTCGTTCTTGCCCTGTAGGTGTAATCAGCTGTACAACAGCTAGAAAATACCACTGGAATTTTCTAGTAAGTAGCCATGTATCCCCATCTTCGAAGTTTTTGATTAGAAATTTAAGTTGCTGTGATTATGAAGAAATTTAAGATGCAAGAATTCTATCAAGAAAAGGAGCATCAGTCTTTTTCAAAACAAGTGTGCAACCCCCAAACCCCAATCTTAAGTCCACAAGATGTGCTCTTTCTGCCCTCTTACAGGTGATAGTAAGATAAGTTTATCTTATTTAAGTTACTTTATTTGGGGTTTTCTGTCACAGCTAAACCTAGTCTCACCTGATATGGGAGTTTTCTGTTTACTTATATTTAAGCAATGAGAATTTGTTCTAGTTATGTACCCTGAAAGCCAGGTGAGGCGATTTAAAAAAAAATCTCTTCACCCTTTTTGTGGTAATACTTTAAGGGACCTTAAAATCTGAAAAGAAGGTGTGTGACTAGTAACTTAAGCAAACAACCTCGGAGAGTCAGGGCCGTAGGCAATCCTAAAAAGGCAACTTCTTCTCCTACTTTCCTACCCCTTTTTTAGTAGAAGTATAACTTACAAATCATAAATTGCATAGCTTTTAAGTGTACAGCTTATTGAATTTTAAAATGTGTATATATTTACAGAACCACCATCCAGATCTAGAAATAGAATATTTTCTGCAACCCAGCAGGCTCCCTTCTGCCCCTCCCGAGTCAAATCCCCTTGCTCTTCTGAGCTCTTTCACTGCAGATTAGATGTGATGGCTTTGGGCTTCATGTAAACGCAATCATACAGTATGTAACTGTGGCAGTCAAGGAAGTGTATCGTTAGAACTCTTTCAAGTGAGAATCTGCCACCAGGAGTGCGGTTGGTTGACAGTCTCCAGATGCATATGCTTCAGGATCTGTCTTGGCTTTTGAGCCAAGATGATGCACTTCCTGGGCAGCTTCAGGAAATGATTGAGCATGGTGGTGGTACAAGGGCTTGCCATTTCAAGCCTGTGAGAGATTCTTCTGTGGATAAACTTTGTAATAAGGCTCCTCATTGGACTGGTCAAGACTTTCCCAGAGCTGCACTAAAGGCTGAGGCTCTTTCCTCCCAATATTCTATCTTCCTCCTCTAAACGTCAGTCAGGGATGAAGGCTTTCCCTGCCCACTCCTATTCCCAGCAAATCTTTTGTGCCTGTAACTCAATCTTGGCATTGGCTTCTTGCGGTACTCAACTGCTGTTCTATTCTTTTGAGTTTGGCTTTTTTTGCTCAACATTATGTTGATGAGATTCATCTGTATTTTTACACATAGCAGTAGTTTATTCTTTTTCATGTGAATGTGGATAATAAAATTTATATACTTACTCTACTATAAATTTTTGGCTGCATAAATAAAGCTGCTAGGACCATACTCAAACACGTATTTTGTATTTTTTTTTTTTTCTAAAGATGACTGGTAAGGGGATCTGAACCCTTGACTTGGTGTTGTCAGCACCACGCTCTCCCAAGTGAGCCATGGGCTGGCCCATGTATTTTGTAGTTTTAAACACTCATTTCTGTAGGGTATATATTTAAAAGTAGAATTCGGGGGTTATAGGTTGTATATGTATGTGTTAGTAAACAGTGTCGAACATTTTCCAAAGTTTTTAAAAAAATTAGTTTACACTATTGCCCACACCTTGTGACAGTTCCAGTGACTCTACATCTTTGCCAGCACTTGGCATTTTCAGCTGTTTGTCTTTCCTTGTAACTGATAATGTTTATAGGCTCATTGGTCATTAGTTATCTACTTTTGTAAAGTGTCTGCTATGGTTTTCTTCCCAATTTAATCCATTTTCACTTATATTCTTACTGGTTTGTGTGAGTTCCTTACACAGCCTACATGAGTCCTTCGTCAGTTACATTTATTGCAAATACCTCCTCCCAGTCTGTGGCATGTCTTGTCATTCTCATAACATCGTCTTTTGATAAACATAAATTCTTTATTTTAATAAAGTTTAATGTTTTTAATATTTTATTTTCTGGCTAGTGTTTTTATGTCCTGTTTGAGAAATTTTGCCCAAACAAAGATCATGAAGACATTATGGTTTCCTCTAGAAGCCTTCTTGGTTTACTTTTCACATTTACATCTATGATCCGTCTCAAATTAATTCTTACATATTATATAAGAATAGGTCAATTTTTTAAAAATATAGTTATCTAAATTTCACATTTATAGGGTTTCTTTTTGTCTTTGGTGAAAGTGCTGTGCTATTTGACAGACTCTGTGGTGGGCTCTATCTAGGGCTTCGGTAGGCACCCAAGCTTACTGCTGGTGTGTAATATAGCTGCCCTGACCCAGCTCCGAGCCCCTGGTCTCTGGCCAGGTGTCCACAGTATCACCAAAGGATGCTGCTGTCAGGGATAACCTGCTACTTGGGGTAACCACTTAGATCTTGCCTCCATGCCCAGCTCTACAGAGACTGTGAAAGTCTCCAAAGCTTGGGGAAATCAGCCAATAACACAACTATTGCCACCATTGCTTGGGCTTTCTCCTTGAAATATTTGCCACTGCTTGCCAATTCTGTACCCTCATGTTCTCAATTTTCAAGAGCCAAAAGAATCAGTGATGGGGTTCTGCCATCAGCCCCTAGGCCACACCCCTCCAAGTCAAGCTGCTTCTTTGGCAATTTGGAGACTGGCCTGAATGTCCTTCTTTAATCTGGTCCCAAATGCACAGGATTTAAAAGAAATTCTTTGAAGTTTCTGGCATTTGTATGGTTTCCTTCCCTAGCTTCCGGTACTGATTTAGGGTTTTACATATTTTAAAATTTTCTAGGTCATTTTGGATGGAACTGGGAGGCAGGTGGTTTAAATATGTGCCCTTAGCCTCTGATATTTCCACTGAAATAGAGTAAGATGTTTTTACTTTCAGCCTTATGGGGACTGTGGAGAGAACTCTGTGTAAGTTCTAGGAGAAAATATTATTGAGTTAATATTATTTATTGATATTGGTAATTAGTACTTAATATTCATTTATTTACATATTTGTTTATTATATATTTCATTTTCTTTTTTCTAGGCACTTTTTGAAATGTGATTGAGTTCTTGATGTATATTAAATTTTACATTATTTGTAAAACTTATTATTGTAATATGAGCCTTCCTCCGTGTTGTGAATACTTTTAAAAACATATATAATAACCAATTTTTAAAAATCCTTACATATGTGAACACATATCATACATATGTGTTTGTATGGATGTAGGAAAAATTATGTAAAAATACACATCGGACTGGGGAGAATTAGGGGTATGGACTTAGAGTAAGAGAGAAAGAGTATTATTTTTACTTCATAAACTTCTATATTGTTTAAATTGTTGCTGCAAAATGTGTTTTAAAATAAAAATGTTCTTAGTTTCTTTAATTTTTAATTCAATGGATATATCATATTTTATTACCCCTTTTCTTATGCTGCATACTTAAGTACATTCTATCCTTCTAATGATGTAAATGTCTTTGTTCTTGAAGCTTCACACACACACACACACACACACACACTCACACACATACACATGCACATTTGTGTTTGTTTGGTTTCCTTAGAATTTATTCCTGGAAGTAGAATTACTCCATAAGAACATCATAAACCAAATGCTTAATCATTTTCTGAAATATTTTTTCACTTTCTATTTTACTGGTACAGCATAAAATTATCCATCTGTTTAAATTACAATTAGGTTTGACAGTTTTGTTTTGTTTTTAAAGATGACTGGTAAGGGGATCTTAACCCTTGACTTGGTGTTGGCAGCACCACGCTCTCCCAAGTGAGTAACTGGCCATCCCTATATAGGGATCCGAACCTGTGACCCTGGTGTTATCAGCACCGCACTCTCCCAAGTGAGCCACGAGCCAGCCCGGGTTTGATGTTTATAATAGAAAATTAAAAACAACAGTGGCTCAAATACCTAATGTTGACAAAATTTCATGTACAAGACACAAAAAGTCCTTGTACTTTGTAAAGTCCACAGGTAGTGATACAGGATGATTTGGCGTTCTATGAATCGTTGGACACTCAGCTTCCCTATGTTATTTCCATCCTCAAAGTCACAATATCATTGCAAGAGCTTTAACCATTGCACCCCCATTCCAGGCAGCAGGAAGAAGTAACAGGGACACCAAAAGAGGAGTGAGTACCTACTGTCTGAGCCTAGTTTCTTAAGGGATCCTATTGGGAGATCCAGCAACACCTTGCCGTTTCAATGGCTATAGCTTAGTCATGTGGCCACACCCAGCTACAGCAGAGGCTAGAAAGTATAGCCTTCTGCTAGAGCACATTGCTGCCTCCAGTAAAATCTAAGTAAAAGGGGGACATAGACTAGCATGCTGTGCCCCATCACAGTGTCTACCCTCTTACTTTCATCATAATTAAGTTTTCTGGTTTAAATTTGAGCTGTTTTTTGTTACTTGTGAGATTTTATATTTATATACATATATATACATTACATGTAGAATTCTCCAGAAAGCAGATTCTGAGATAGAGACATGTAAAAAAGAAAGTTCTTGGGTCCATGCCTGTGGGGTAAGGGGGAAAGCAGGACTGAACAGAGGGGACAGGTGGGCTGAGGGGTGGTCTCAGCAAATGTCTCAGCTGAACTCTGTAGGACTGTCAAGTTGGGGTGTCCCTGTAGAATTGTTCCAAGTTTGAGTGAGGGGGAGGTCAGGCTTTTATCCCAACATTATTCAGTCATTGGATGAAGGTTGGCTGTGTTAAGGGAGAATGCCCTTGGATGAAGCAGCTTTTTTGAGCCAAGGCAATTCCTGAAGCTGGGGGAGTAAGTCCCTCAGTCCAGAATAGTAATTGGGGTGGGGCAATTTCATTTCCTCTGGTGATTTCCACATTCATTTTCTTTGCTCATTATTATGATTTAACATTAAACTTAAAAAGCACCATACAAAATTTGTGCTCCTTTTATTTAAATATTCCCTGTATAATCTGCTTGTCAAAACTAGGCACTTAAGAACCCCTTACCCAGATTTTACACATGTTAACATAAATGGCACATTTGCTTCAAATTCCTGTCTTCCTCTCTTTTTAAAAAAGAATTAAATCTTTACCTACACGGCTATAATTCCTCCTTTAATACTTTTTCACTCTCTCCCTTTCTAGGAATTACTTTTATCCTGTTTATATCCCTCCCATGCATGTTTCTCTACTTTTAACACAGATATGTGGCCAATAATTAATTTTTACAAATTAATAGGTTATTAACATTTTAATGTATAACTAATTTAATATTTACTAGTGAGGATTCAAAATAAACAGGACATTGTATTTATAAATATTATGTCTAAATTTTCTTGCAAATCATAACAGAAAAGTAATTCTTCATTAAACTACTTTTTTATTACATTTTCATTGTTATCCATAACCCTCTCTATTAGAAAATATTGAAAATCCTCACTTTGCAGAAGCACCAAAAGGAGCAAAAGAAATCACTTAACAGGTTGATGAACAAATCATATTTATCCTGCTCCACAGTAATTCTTCTCAATCAGACCGGGAGGAGCTGGAGTTCTGGGAAGCACAAATCATTCTGTATTTATTAAAAGCAAGGGCCAATGACCAAGGAAAAAAGAGAAGATGCTTAAATTACTAAAATCATAAATGAGAGAGTGAACATTACTACTGAACTTACATAAGTTAAAAAAAGGATTATGAGAAAATACAATGAACGCTTATATACCAATAAATTAGATAACCTAGATAAAACTGACAAATTCATAGAAATACACAAACAATAATATCTGACCCAAGAATAAATAGTTAATCTAAATAGACTTATAATAAGCAAAAAGATTGAATTAGTAATCAAAAAATTTTCCACGAAGAAATCTCAGGCCCAGATAGCTTCATTGGTGAATTCTACCAAATGTTTAAAGAAAAATTAACACGAATTCATTAAAACTCTTTCACAAAATAGAGGAGGAGGAAATACTTCCCAACTCATTCTGTGAGGCTGATGTTATAGTGATACCAAAACTAGACAGACATCATAAGGAAAGAAAACCAAAGATCAATATCCTTTATGCATACAGATGCAAAAATTCTCAACAAAATAACAACAAACTGAATCCAGCAACATTTAAAAGAATGATACATCGAGACCAAGTCAGTTTTATCCTAGGAATGCAAGTTTGGCTCAACATGTGAAAATCAGTTAATTAAACAACATATCAATAGAACAAAAGATAAAAGCCACACAATTATTAAATAGATGCACAAAAAGATTTGACAAAAATCTAACACATTTCATGATTAAAATACTCAACAAACTAGGAACAGAAGGGAACTTCTCAACCTGATAAAAGACATCTACAAAATACCCACAGCTAACCTCATACTTAATAATGAAAGACTGAAAGCTTTCCTTCTAAGATAAGAAGCAAGATAAGGATATCTGCTCTTGCTACTTCTATACAACCTTGTATGCAAGGTTCTAGCCAGGGTAATTAATTTAAAAAGAAAAAGAAAGAAAGAAAAAGTAAAAAACAAGCATCCAGTTTAGAAAGAAAGAAGTAAATCCATCTCTATTTGTAGATGATCTTGTATGTAGATAGTCATACAAGAGACACAAAAACCTGTTTGTGCTAATAAACAGGACCACCAATGTCACAGGCTAGATCAATGTACAAAAATCAATTATATTTCTATACACTGGTAATGAACAATCTGAAAATGAAACTAAGAAAAGAATTCCATTTATAGTTTTATCAAACACAGTAAAATACTCTGGAATAAAGTTTAAAAAGTACAAGAGTTCTACGCTGAAAACAACAAAACATCAGTGAAAAAAATTAAAGAAGACCTAAATAAATGAAAATATATCCTGTGTTCCTGGATTGGAAAACTTAATGCTTTTATGACAGTAATCCCCAATGCAATTCCTATCAAATTTCCAGCTTTCTCTCTCTCTTTTTTTCTTTCAGAAAAAGCTGTGTGGTACCGGCATAAGACTAGACATATAGATCAATGGATTAGAACTGAAGTTTCAGAAATAAACCCTTATACTAATGGTCAATTGATTTTTGACTAGGATGACAAGATAATGGTGAAAGAAAAATCTTTAAATAAATGGTGTTGGAAGAACTAGACATCCACATATAGAAGAATGAAGTTGGGGCCGGCCCCGTGGCGCACTCGGGAGAGTGTAGCGCTTGGGAGCGCAGCAGCGCTCCAGCCGCGGGTTCAGATTCTATATAGGAATGGCCAGTGAGTGAGCGCGGTGCGAGCGACACCACTCCAAGGGTTGCGATCCCCTTACCGGTCACAAAAAGACAAAAAAAAAAAAAGAATGAAGTTGGATTCCTACCTCACAACATATACAAAATAACTAAAATGTATTAAAGACCTAAATGTAAGAGCTAAAATTATAAAACTAGTAGTAGAAAATATAGGTGTAAATTTTTGTGACATTTGATTAGGTAGTGATTTCTTAGATATGATATGAAAAGCAAGAACAACCAAAAAAAAAAAAAAAAAGGCAAACTGAACCATATAAAAATAATAAAAAAAAAAATTTGTGCTTTAAAGGGTACTAACAAGAAATTTAAATGACAACACACAGAATGAGAAAAACTTTTTGCAAATCATATATCTGATAAGTCTAGTTTCCAGAATATATAAAGAACTCTTACAACTCAACCATAAGAAGACACATAACCCAATTAAAAATTAACAACAGCATCTGAAAAGATACTTCTCCAAAGAAGATATACAAATGGCCAATAAGATGTAATGATGCTCTTCATTAGCCCAAATCAGGGCTATGCAAGGGAAATGCAAATCAAACCCACAATGAGAAACCACTTTGCATCCACTATTTGATGGCTATAAACAAAAAGAAAGATAATAACAAGCTTTGGCAAGAATGTGGAGAAACTGGAACCCTCATATTCTGCTGTGGGACTTCATATTTTATTTTTCATATTATCTTTTTAAAAAAATATTTTCATTGTAACATAGTTGATTGTACATATCTGTGGAGTACAGAGTTGAATATCAACACCCGTGTGCAATATGTGATGCTCCAATCAGGATAATTAGTATATTCAACAATATACAATGTAATAGTTTTTCCTGGCCCTTTACCAATTCCTCCCTTACCCTGCCTCCCCCTTTCCCACCTCTGGTAACCTCAGTTCTGTTCTCTCCTTTTGAAAGTTCAGCATATTATTGTGATTTTCTCTCTCTCTCTCTCTCTCTTTCTATTTGCTTATATTTCAGCTCCCACTTAGAGTGAAGAAATGTGGTATTTCTCTTTCTATGCCTGGCTTATTTCACTTAACATGATTTTCTCTGAGTTCATCTGTGTTGCTGTGAATGGCAGTATTTCATTCTTTTTAATGGCAGAGTAGTATTCTATTGTGTAAATATACCATATTTTCCTTATCCAGTCTTCTGATGATGGACAATTAGGTTGGTTCCAACTCTTGGCTATTGTAAATAGAGCTGTGATAAATAGCAGGTGCAGGTATCCCTTCAACATGATGCTTTCCATTCCTTTGGGTATATACCCAGCTGTGGAATTGCTGGATGGTATAGCAGTTCTATCTGTAGTCATGAGGAAACCCCATACTGGTGGGACTTTAAAATGGAGAGGCTGCTTTGCAAAACAGTTTGGCAATTCTTTAAATAGTTAAAAATACAGTTACAAAAAGATCCAGCAATTCTACTCCTAAATATATATCCAAGGGAGATGAAATATAAGTCCACACAGAAACTTGTATACAAATGTTCATAGCAACATTATTCATAACAGCCAAGGACTAGAAACAACACAAATGTTCATCAGCTGGTGAATGGATAAACAAAAGTGGCATATCCATATAGCGGAATACTATTCTGTCATAAAAAGGAATGAAGTACTGATGAATGTTACAATATGATAGACTCTTAAAAACATTAGGGTAAGTGAAAGAAGCCAGTCATGAGATAACATAATTGCATGATTCCATTTATATAATGTGTCCCAAATAGACAAAACCAAACAGACTGAAAGTAGATTAGTAGTTGCCAGGGGCTGGGGGTAAAGGGGATGGGAGTGACTGCTAATGGATATGGCATTTCTTCTTGAATAATAAAAATTTTCCAGAATTAGATGGTAGTGATGTTGCATAACTTTATGAAAATACTAAAACTACTGAATTTAACACTTTTAAAGGGTAAATTTTATGAAATGTGAATTATATTGGAATTAAAAGAAAAACAAGCATCTAAGTGTTGTGAAAGACATTCAGGAACATTCTCTCCACAAGAAACAGGCTGGTAACACTGCAATAGAATCCCAATTTTATTTTAAAATGACGTAGGAAAAATAAAAACTAGAAGACTATATTAAGCAATGCTAACTTCTGGGCTATTGGTAATTTCAATTATCTTTTTTATACTTATTCTTTATATAGGCCACGCTTACATTACATGTCATGTAGAGAAATGGAAAAATAAAAATAAGAACTAACAAAAAAACCCAAAAATGTCATTGCTAGGAGCTTTCCCTGGGTGGTGGGAAGGGAGTGGTAAGTAAATGTTCTACAGACCCCATTCCACTTACAGAGACAATCGTTGATATAAAAGTCCCTTCCTAAAAATTCAAGCTGACTTAAGTATAAACCTGTGAATTCAAAGTGCATGCAGTTATTTTGTGTAGTTAAGGTGAAGATCGGGGTGAGTGTGCCTTCTGTTTGAACAGGACTGGTGATGGGCAGTGTCTTTGTCACCAGTAAACCCTTGGGCCATGGTCTGAAAGTTGGAGATTGAAGAAAGGGAAAGAATAGTGGCACTGGGAAAAGTCTACTCTCAGGGCTTACTTCAGGAAAAGTGTTTGCAGATTGCCAGGGCTGTTAGGAAGGTTTTTCCATTTAATGGGATTTAGATTAGACAGTAGGATCTTCAAGAACTATTTGTCTTTCAGAAGTGTGTGGGTGTGTGTTTACCCACAGGGCACCCGAGTGAAGATCAGAAGACCTTAGAGTATCAAAGAGAATGAGGAGTCATGTCTACACTTGACCCTGGCAGAGGGACCTCAAAAATATTGGGAACTGGATCACCAAAGGCCACCCTAGATTACCGATGTTCTACATAACAATTCTATAACTGTTATCCTAGATGAAATTATTCAGATTCTGAGAACTGGGCTCCTGTCAGTTACTGTGTCCTATGGCTTGTTGTGGTTGCTGAGGCAGATTCTAGGCCCAGGCATGCCATCGAGGTGAGGAGGTTGGGGTTTCTTTGGATGAATGGTGACTCTCATGGTGAAGAACTGAAATGTGAATCTTACTAGGAGAGGGAGGGAGTAGAGAGGTAGTCCCGAGACAAAAATCCAGACCAGGCACTGAGGTATGCTTGTGAGTGGAACTCTACAAGAGGATTCCTTTATTTGGGCTCTGGAAACAATTATACAGAGCATTCATAGTTTTATCTTAGTTTTCATTTTTGGGTAGGCTATAAACAAATTGAATACAAAATTCAAAAGCTACACAAAGGGTATGCAGTGAAAGAAGAAGAAAGCTTTCCTCTCCTCCCCCTCCTGTAGCCCCCCAGTTCTCCCCAGGAGCAGTCTCTGCTATCAGCTCCACGGGTGTCTTTCCACAGACATTTCCTCTAATCAACCTTCAACCTCGAAGAGAGAATGTTACACCCGACAGCATTATCGGGTGAGGAACTGAGGGGTGAGGCAGTGAAGGAAAGTACAGTCTTCCCAGCCTACACCCTCCTCTGAAGCCAGTGTGATCTGGGGTGAGGGACAGGTAGTTGTCCATAACTTTAAGGTAGTACCAAGTACCAGGGTCAGCAGAAGCCCACGGCATGGCTTGGGGGGAGCCATTAAGAGCTACAGTAAAGGTGCAGGTCGCAGAGTGCACTGACTCTAACCTGATGTCAGGCTCCAACTCTGTCTCACTCTGTAAGCGGCCCCACTCTTACAGGAACGGAGGCGAGATGCTTGGCAAAGATATGGACCAAATCAGGAACCACCACGCCCCGCCCCACCCCTCCAAATGATCAGCATTTTTAAACTGCAATAAAATTATTTTTTGCACAACCTTTGACTTCTTTTGGATCTCTCTGTGCTCCTTCACTCTCCTTTCAACTCCGTCTCTCTGCTGCTCCACCCCATCCCCTTATTAGGTCAACCTGTGTATTTTCTTCATTACTGTGTCATTTATCTTTACCTCAAGAAGAGTGCAATTTTAATAGAAAAGAGAGTTCTCGTTTGATTCTCTAATGATAAAATTTTGTGACTATTTAAGGCAAGTCATTTAACCTTCTTGAACCTTAATTCCCAGGCCTGTAAAACTGATGACTACTCACATATTTCCCAGGCTTGCTGAGTAAAGCAATTACAAAAAACTCAGCAATATAAAACATAACATAGAGAGGTTTGCTTGTCATGGGTACTTCAGAAACCTTTGCCTGGAAGAAAGCTGCTGATTCCTGCTTTGGGCATTATGGGTGCCGAAGACGGGGAGATCCAAGGCACATTCTTAGCACAGAACAACTAGGTCTAGAGAAAACGTGTGGTCAGAGATTCTGCTGGTCTCACAAGAGGGGCTGGGAGTCTGTGCCATTACTGAGTGTGGGGGTCTGGGGAGCTCTGCAGGGCTCCCAGCCACTTCCCAGGCCACCATTTCTTCTGCAGGAGGGTCTCGCCTCCTTTCTGGAGCTCAGCCCGTGGAGTAAAGCACACGTTCCTCTCTGGTAACTCACAGCATCCACGCTGCCTGCTTTGCTTCTTCCAACTCTTTTTCAGTCTTTTTCTAGTCTGTGTCCTTTCTGTTCTCCTAAGGAACTTAGACTTAAAACACGTAGAAATCTGAAAAGACTCCTTTTCTCTGCTTGGTGCTCCTCCAACTTCTTCCTGTGATGAAGGAGTTCTCATCTGGTGTTTGAATAAGAGGAAAGGGTCAAAGCAGAAGAGGAAATACTGGGGGAAACTGTTAATATTTCAAAAATACTCTGGTGATAAAATTTTGCTTTCTGCTTTTTTTTATCGATCATAAGCATTAACAAATATTTAAAATTTTAAATTATAAGTTTTAATACTTGTCTAATAATATGTTACTTAAATTCTATGAGGGCATGGGATTTGTAGTGTTCTTTTGGTAACTGTTGAAGCTAGCTGCATTAGGGCCAGCTTTGTAGGAGGCCAGTGAGAGAGGGGCTCTGTATCAAAGATGACTTTAGGATCCTTAGCCTCTTTTTATTGGTGCTATCAATAAGACCTTAGTAATATAAACATAAATTAGACGGGTTTATTTGAGTTTCTGTCCCTGTTTATACTGAACAAAGAAGTTCTATTATTATGGGCTCTCTAAGATCCTGATGCTTTCTGAAAAATCAGCTATGTACCCCTATACTAATACAGTTTACATTTGGGTAGATAACACCAAATAAGAGCTTCATAAATATACAGAGATCTGGGGAATACAAGTAAAAAGACTCAGTCTGCTGTATATAAAACGTAGTTTGCTTGCCCTGGGGTAACATCTCGTGCACTAGACTTACATCCAGTGGTTCACGTATACATTCACATGGCACTACTTAGATTGCATGTAACGTGGCAAATGCAAAGAACTGAAAATTCTAGAATTTTACACAGAATGAACTTAGAGGTGGCAAACTTGTTGGAGGAGGGGTGCGGGTATCAACTGAATTATCTTGAAGCAGGGTTTTCATAGCAAACCACAAGATTTTTCCTTAGGTTGTGTATTTGGGCCAGTGGATATTGGGTGTGTGAGGAAGGACTAAAGCCCCACGCCCAGCCACCCTAGAGCATGAGCAGTGATGCCAGGTACAGGCTTGGAGGGTCTGATAGACCTCGCTTGCTAACTGATCTTAAGCAATTTACTTCTCCAAATGTTCATCTCTCATTTGAAATATTGATAACCATTTCTACTTATTCAAGTTCTTGTAAGGGTTAGAGACAATATAAAGTGGCTGGCACACAGCAGGTATTCAGTAAAGTTTAGCTATTATTAGTATTATTGCTGCAAAAATGTTCATGAGCCTAAACAAGATGATTACTTAGGAAAGATAGGATTAAAAAAAAAATAAAACAAAACTTAACACCAACAATAAATCACTTAGCTTGCAATGACCATCCTTTTGGGAGTTTTAAAAGCTGATCATTGCTTGATTCCATGATATTACTCTTCCCCAGGCCCCACAAAGTATTGTGTGACATGTTTATTAGTTTAAGTGATTTTGCTTCTTGAGACTTTAGAATTTTGTACCACCCTTTGTGCTTCTGAAGATGCTCTGGGGAGTTACAAAACCAGGACTGAGGTTTCCTTTAAAATATTAACAAAAAAGCAAGTAAATAGAGTATCTCTCCCCTCGTAATGCAGGCAGAGCCAAGATAACATCTAATAAATGGCTGGCTTCATACCAGGCTGACAACAGCAGGCTGTTTATCCACTTTGCCCTTTCTCTCCATCTTGCTTCCCTACCCCCACCATAAATAAGCACTGGAAATTAAAAGCTGCAATTCTACCCAAAGCAATTGTCTTGGTGCATAGATAGGACATTCCAAAGGCAGAACAGAGAATGTACTAGCGATAAGAAAAGAAGAAAAACCAGAGAGTGAGGACCTGTGACCACAGGATTTGAGGAGTAGCTCTGGACAGAAAGAGACAGAAGGCAAACCTTGAAGTGGGTTTGGGAGGTGGCAGGACATGGTCGAGGAGAAGGAATAACTGAATATATACAAACCAGCTCCCCCTCCTGACACCCAGAGGGAGGTTGGCTTCACTAGTCTCAACCTCAAAGCTGCTTCTCTTGAATGATCTTTCCAAAAGCATAAATGCTGGCTGAATACACAACTCCTGCACGAGCGTCAATGATAACTCTTACCTGAAAATGTTCGAACTACCTCTAGAAATCAGGGTTTCTCAGGAAACTTGACTGTTCAGCTCAGTTCTTCTGTTAATGATTTGGGGGATTTTGAGGAAATTGCTTTACCTGTGTTGACCTCAATGCCTACATTTATATTTTTTTGTTGGATGAATATTTGTGTAGTACCTACCCAAGGTCAAGTATTATGATAAATCATGATGACAACATGGAGAACAAGAGAGACATGGTCTCTGACTTTATGATGCTCATTGTTTAGCGTTAAGTAGACCAAAACCAACTAAATTAAATAATTATAAATGATGGTGAGTCCAATGAGAGGTGAAGAAAGAACGTTCAGCATGGCGACCTAGGCCCTGAGGCGGGGGAGTTCGTGAGTGTGAGGCTGACAGTGGAGAGGCCTTGGGACAGCGGCAGGAGGCAAACTGGAGAGGCCACCCCTGGGGCGGTGCTGCAGGCCGTGCAGGCGTGGGGAGGCCAGGCCATGGAATTCACTGGAAGAGCAACAGGAAGCCCCTGGGAGTTCAAGCAGAGGTGAGATGACCCATGTATGCTTACGAATGTGCCCACATTCCTGTTGGTATGAAAGTTCTATTATTCTGACTATCCCTTCCAAGTATTTATGGCCTGAGTAGTCCCTTTAACATAAGAGAAATTTCTGTACCCCATACATATGTAAAGCAATACGTTTCAATAAAAAATTAATAATAAAAAAACCTGAAGGATAGTGCTTGGATTAGGAAATCCCTTTCTAGTTCCCCTCTGACCTCTCCTCCCACCTTCCCCATTCTCCTGAAATGTTTACTTCTCTACCATGATGATAAATCCCCACGTCTGCAGTTTCTGGCAACTCCCCTCAAGTCCCACATCAAGGTGAAGCTCTTGTACCTCACTGACATTGGATGAACCACGTTCCAACTTGCCTTCAGTTCCTCGTAAACCTGGAGTGTCACCTGACTGAAGCCTCTAGCCTTAGCATGCTAAACCACAATCACTCTTCTCCATGAAATCATTTACTTTCCCATGTAATTTGCTTGAGAACTGTTTGATAAATCTCCTTGTCAAAGAAGAGAGAAGGTACCCAACAAACATCTGTATTGTGCCTGAGTCTCCCACAAAGATAAAGTTGTTCTCTCCAAATTACGGCCTCAGTAGACAACCTAAACCCTTTAGGCTTAAGTGTTTTAGGATATCCAGTGAGATCTCAGTGAACACCACATGGCAGGGAACCACAATGCCTGTTTTTAAGCAATTTAACTCATGGGATCTGAGTGAAGAACTGGTCTTTCAAGACCCCATTTCTCACAGAAGTACATGTAATTTCTTCCTCATGTCTTGATTTAGCTTGGCAATGTTCTGCAGCTATTGTGCAGCTTTTGCGTTTTACAGTTTGACATGAGAAAAGGAGAATGGACGGCTGAAATACCTACAGATTTCTTATGGATTGTGGGTACCCAAAGTTGACCTTTTCCAGCAGCTGGAAATCTCTTTTCCAGAGATTTTCCAGAATCTCTTTTTTTGCTCTTGTTTGCCTGAAGAGCCATAAATGTCAGAGCCCTGTAACTACCTCACAAGCAAAGCCCCTTGGTAAGCCAGTAGGAGCAGGCTGGACGCCGCTCACGGTGAGCATGTTAAGATTTCATTATCTTCTGTTCCCGTGGCAGCACGAGGAGGAGCTGAACGAGGCCTGCACAGCTTGCAGATGAACTGCATTTTTAAAGCTTAGTTGAAAGATATACTTAGCATTCAACTGAAACCTGCAAGTCAGATGAAAGAGTTATTCTCATCAATCTTTCCTATAGTTTGAACAATTTGCAATAATAGGATTGGATTGTTAGGTCAGAAATGAGGACAATTATAATGCATACACCATCTTCTAAGAATGACTGCACTCATTGAATAAGAATTAAAAGCAAAACCTCTTTCCCTGCCTTTGACATTTACTCTCATCTTTTCTAAGAACTCCCACTCTACGTTTTCCTGTAGGATTATGTCTAATGGGCGGTTATTTAAAAAATTTCAGTCTCTTTGAATTATCTGTTAGTTTTTGTGTTTTGGTTTTTTGTCCTCAGAATGTTAAGTCCTCCTGGCAAAGTCTTACAATCTATTTTCCTTGAACCTGTAAGAACTTTGTTAACTTGTGATATGGAGTAAACCAAACATTTGTGTAGTGTCTGTCTGCCTAGGAGATAAAGCTGCTCTTGCAATTAAAGTCCTGGAAGACATCAATAACCCCCTTTGCTTTAGGCATTTCAGTAAAGCTGCCAAAAAAAAAAAAAAAAAAAAGAGTGAAAAGAGAGAGAAAGGAAGGAAGGAGAGAGGAAGGAAGGAAGAACACAGAAGACAAACTCTAGATGTGTGGAGAATATCAATCTTTTGAAGAAAGAGAATGAGTGTACTCAGGCAAATTAGTGTCTTGAAAATATTGATACAGAAATAAACATGTCGACTGTTTTTATTCTTCAGCAGTAATATAACAGCAAAAACTCTTCAAAATAAATTACTTCTGGCCAGGCCTTTTAAATAAAAAGTACATCTTGATCAAACACAGCAATTTCGTGATTTTTCTATTTTAGTATGATGTATAGCTGTGTGTTGTATTCTTCTAAAAGAATAAAAGCTACTGACTAATTCCATTGAATTAATAGAAAAAAATTAATTTATAATAATGTCTTTAATTTTTACCAAAGATTATGGAAATGGCCAGGCCTAATTCTAAATTTTAATAGATAGTTTTTCTAAATGGCATAAATCTAAATAGCTAAAATTCAATTTTAAAGGCTTCTATAGATCACTGAACTTTGCTCAAAACTTTCCTCCAGAGTTATGCCAGTTTGTAAACTGTCCTCAAAGCCACAATGACCTGCTTCGATGTTTGAAAGGCTTTGCTTGAGCAACAAAGGATATATTTTGTAAAAAACTCATATTAAAGAACATAATTATTATAAGAAAATGATTATAAAAGATGACTTATTTATTGTTTGATAAATTCTAGTTTTCTGTTACTCTGGAAATGAGTCTTGTCTTCTTCATTTTCTGAATTAGATCCTCCTGTACATGTAACGTATGGTGATGGGGCACATGTGTGTGTATTGTGGAGGGGAGGAGAACCGTTAGATAGAATCTGAAGTAGTCAGTAAAGCCCGAGCCTAAGTAATCTGTTTTATTTGAAATGAAAAGAGCACACTGCAACTCATGAGATAGTTATACCTGGAACAGCCAAACTACTGTTTCCCGTATTTAAATGCCCAGCAAGTTGACTTGGCTGCTATTTGTAAGCATAACATAGCACGAATCTAAGATAACCAACTTGAACTTTTTGGCACTTCAACTTACTTCTTGGGTAATTTCCTAGGAGAGCCTTTAATTAAAGGCATCGCTCTCTTTTCTTTTCCCCTCCTCTCCTGTTCTTCTTTGATGTCCACTGGAGCAGAATTGGGGAAGACACAACTACATATGCATCCAGTTTCAGCTGACCTGCAGCCTGCTCTTGAATTTAAAATTAAATCTTCACACTGGTGCTGTCAGCATTTTACCAAAATACTTCATTGATGTGCAAAACTTATTTACTACAAACAATGCGTGGTGAAAAGATCACAATCTGGGAGATTCAGATCTAACTTCCAAACAGAGTAAATTGAAGGGTCCCCAGAGGTGTTTTCCTCTAACAGCATCAAAACCATATTGGGAGTGACCAGAAAGGCTGTTAGTTGTTGCAGGAGTCCTGTGTCAAGTTTGTTTCAGAGGAGCATAAGCTAAGGGGCTTTTTGAGCTCCTTTGTGGACAGGATTCTATGGTTCCGAGACCTGAAAGCTCTGAAATTCTGCCGAAGCAGCTACAAGAATTTCTACATTTTTTTCATAGTGCCCCAGGACAGTTGAAAGTGACTGCTACTCCAATTCCTAAGTAGACTAGGGATAAAAGAAAGAAGAAAGGAAGAGAGGGAGAGAGAGAGAGAAAAAGGAAGAAAGGGAAAAAGGGAAGGAGAAAGAGGGACAGATAAGGGAGAAAAAACAATGATAACAGAATTTTAAAAAATATTTAAAGGCCAAAAGTATGGTGTGCTTACTACTGAACACTTTCTCCCCTTATATTTTGTGTGTGTGTGTGTGTGTGTGTGTGAGAGAGAGAGAGAGAGAGAGAGAGAGACTGACAGACAGAAAAAGAATGAGGACACTTGGCTTGACCTTTAATCTTCATTCCATTTGCCTCACCCAGTCATCGTTAAATTAGCCATCCTCTTGAAAATTTTCCCTACTTACATACCAACGATTTACCACCCTCATCCCCCCGACCTCCCACCATCCTGCCTTCTCCAATCCATCAAGAATCAGTGTTCCTGCTGCTTGTTCTTAGATTGTTCTTCAAGAACTTCCCTGACCATCCTAGCCCAGAACAGTTGCCCTCTGGGTCTCCCACTTACTGTTTGAACTAGCCATTTGGCCCACATCCTACATCAGTGACAGCCTGGTGGTGCCTTATCTTTTCCCACGTATATGTCTTATCTGTCCAGTTAGATCCAGGACTCTAAAAAGAGCAAGAGCTATTATCTTTTGTTTTTGCTTTGCTATTTTTTTAAACGTATGCCATAGGAAGTCAATAAACATTTGTTGATTGATTGGTTAATTAAACAGTTGAGAATATAAAATATTTTTCAAGATCACCTTGTTGGCTAAGAACTATAGTCGGTTTAACAATCTTGATGAGTAAGAATTTTTTTAAAAATTTTATTTGATTATTATTATTTTTTTTTTTTAAAAGATGACCGGTAAAGGGATCTTAACCCTTGGCTTGGTGTTGTCAGCACCACGCTCTCCCACTGAGCCAACCAGCCATCCCTATATAGGATCCGAACCTGTGGCCTTGGTGTTATCAGCACCACACTCTCCTGAGTGAGCCACAGGCTGGCCCTGAATTTTTTTTTCTTTTATGTAGAACTGAACTCCATCAAGTTTCAAGAAGATAATTCTACCTCTGCTCTTTCAGTAATGCCTTACATTTAATAGACAGACTATCAACCCTAGCTGCAGTATCCATTTCAAGTAATGTATTTTAACAAAAGAGAATTTTCGAGCTCTGTGTTGAGCTGGATAGAAGGAAAGAAAGGATTCAGTTGCTGGTGTAGCATTATTTGTGCTTTTACAACCCTCTCAATATATCAAAATTTCCTTCTTCAAATTTCTTTCCAGCAGCACCATTTTTCACAGTAGCCAGAGAGCCACTGAAGACTAATTTCCCTCCCTGCTGTATTTTTGCCCAGATCCTACTGTTCAGTTTAGATTAGAAGTCAGGGGGTATTTTTTTGAATCCTGGACAAGTCTGAAAATAGAGTTTGTCACAACAAGCAGTAATTACAGAGCACTTAATATTTGTAAAGTGCTTTCCAATCTTTACCAGTTTGCCTTTGAAATGGTATTGTTGATGTGGGCTACTTATCTTCTGAATTTCCAGATGGAGAAAGGGGCAGAGAGGTTAAGTAGCTTGCCTGAAATGTAATAATACGTTACTAGCAGTGCTCCAGTATTAATGCTCCACAAGTTCCGAGTGAAAAATGTCATCCATATTTCCTTTCTAATTTAGAAGGAAAATATAATTCTAGAGCTATCCATTAGCCACTGTTTTGCAGGATGTAGAAGTATTTGGTTTGCAGTTTTTATTTAATAAGAGATTAGAAGGTACTTTAACAAAATAAAACTGACTAAAGAAGTTTTAGGTAACAGTGCATGAAGAAAATAATTTTGTGGCATAGAGGTGTATAGAAAGCTACATAGAACTTTTTCACCCCAGTAGCTAAGTAGCTGAAACCTCAGTTTAAAAGCTAACAATAAAGCTGTCCCTCGCTAAACAGTTTTTAGGCAATAAGACTTTGATCTTATCTGAGATGATGTATGCGTTGAGAGAAGGAAGGGATGGGTCAGCCTCTGCTGTGGGGGGAAGGTGCTGGTGGAGGTGGCCCACCCTCACTGGACCTCAGTTTCCAGAGGCCTACTTCCAGAGGCAATTGTCACTCCTGAACTCAGAGGGTGACTTGGAGCCTTAGATTTTGTTTTCTTCTCTAGATCCATGTAGGTGGATCTTACCTGCTTTGCCAACAACCAAAGAAAGCCACCTTGAGATGCTGTTTCGCACTGAGTAGGCCTCTTGTGTTGTGATTGGTTCCCCTTTTGGAAGGAGGCTGCAGTCGGAGGAGGGCAGCTACTAATAAAATTGATTTTTATATTTACCTAGGTTAACTGCTACCTCTGTTCCCATACACCCCATTTTCAGTTCGTGGCTCACCTGCATGTGGAGCAGGATTATGTGCCTCTAATTTAAACATCATTGAGGAAGCATTCTATCAAGCCGCTCATCAATACTGAAATTCTGTCCCACAAGCCAAATAGAGCCGAGGAATCCCACCCCTATCAAGCCCACTAGCTAAGAATCACCTTGACCAGGTTTTAAGGGAAACTCCTCCTTGGTATGGCTCTGGAAAACCAGAATGGATAGTTTCTCTCATCCTTCCTCTGCTCTATGTATCAAGATATGTTTTAGAAGGAAGAGAGGTTTGCATACCTATTAAGGTCTCCACAGCTGAGACATTCTTGGCCCCATCTTTGGAACTGCTCACCAAGTACGTGTTTGCAATCCTGATATACCTGGGGGAGAAAGATCAAATCAAGCAGGCCACAAAGTCGCTGAAAATTGACTTCTAGGGAAAAGGTAAGTGCTCTTATTTGAAGTGGCCAGTCTCTCTCATTCTATGAGAAATGACTTTTTGGCTACCTTAGACAAATAAGTTCATAGTAATCCTAGAATTTATGTAAAAGGAGTTGTCTTCAGCCTTCTGAAAACTACATTAATCTTATGCCTGTATAAAGCCAAGGCTTTAGAAATTTGGCCTTTAATCCCTGTTAATATGTCAATTAAAGTCTAAAAGACTTTATAATCTTAATATTGACTTATTTTTAATGAACTATAATTCTTCTTCTTTTTTCAACCATATCATTAGAGGCATATTAAATTAGGGGGGACTTTCCTGCCCCAGGAGATATAAAGTTAAATAAAAAAGTCACTTTTGAAAGTGACATCACAAAGCAATGTCACCATAATAATCCAAGGTGAATGTAATCAGAGAAGACATTTCTCTTTCATTTCACAGCTGACATGTTTATTACCTATTTATTTCACTCTGTCCATCTCTGGAAAACCCTTGACATTAAAGATGTTTTTCCTTTTTTCTAAAGTGTACCTTTGGACTTTGAGGAAGAAACTGGAGAATTCAAGGTGGGGCATTTGAATATGTGTACACTAATAAAAACCAGAATTTTCACCTTTTTGTATCATTTCTTAAAATTCCTTTTATGGACGGCACCTAGAATAAGGAAGTTAGTTGGGCTTCTGCATTAATAGCAGAAAATAATAATAGGTGACATTTATTAGGTACTGTCTATGTGAGAGGCAGTAAGATAATCACTTTACATGTAATATGCTGCACAAGAGCCCTATGATAATACTAATACAAAGCCTATGATAATACTAGGGTATTATTATCCTTAGTGAGCAGATGAATGTGACTGAAACTTAGTATGGTTAAGTAAATTGCATGTGGTCACATAGCTCATAGGAAATAGAATTAGAACCAGAGCTTGGGCAATTTTATCCAGAGCCAGGTCCTTGGCCCTTCCACTAGGTGTATCCAGTTGCTGTTTGTGGGTTAGCACCTGCAGGGGCAAAAGAATGCTTTCCCATAACTAATAGGCTGTGTTGCAATATTTGCTGAGAATTTGCTCTTTGTAGAGTACTGGAATTCATAAACTCAAGAAAAAAGTATGTCCACGAAATAATATAAAAGAAAATAAAACTTAATTTATAATAAAGGATATATGTATGCCAATGGCCTGAAAGGTTCAAGGATTTTGGAGAACAAAATTATTATTTTCTTAAAATCTTGAAATTACTGGTTAGGGAAGAAGTGTCAGCCTGCGAGTCTCTAGTAGTAATAAAAAGGAGGCATAAGTCTCTCCCCACTCCTCACCAGTGAAATGATTTCAGGAAACCATGAGGAGTTTCTAACAGAGGCTACTACCTTACATCCAGTGGTTTAGGGACCTTAAAAATAATATAAAACAGTAGGAAAGTTAAGATTTGAGAAGTAATTAATATGTTTAATAGATTAAATCACACTGAGATTCAATGTAGGTATAAATTAGATATATATGTGTAGAAAAAAGTTAATCTTGATCCCTACCTCACACCATACCAAAAAAAAACAAATCTAGACGGGTTATAAAACTCAATGTAAAAGAAAAAGCAATAAAAATCAATAAAAATCCTAGAACATAACATAGGAAAATATTTTTTTTTTACTTGGAAGTAGAAAAAGACTTCTTAAACAGGATACAAAAAATACTAACAATAAAGGAAAATATTAATGTATTGGACTCCAATAAAATTAGGAGCTGCTATCTTCAAAAAACACCATTAAAGAATAAAAAGTCAAGCCACAAAAATGGGAGAATATATTTTCAATGCATAGAATACACAAATGGCTCATAGCCAGAATATTAAAGAATTTTTATAAATAAATCAATAAAGACAGACAATCTAGTAGAAAAAATGTGCAAAAAAATTAAACAGAGAAGTCACAAAAGAAGATACCCAAATGGTCAATAAATAGTTAATAGTCATTGAGGAAACACAAATGTAATTTCACTGTACCTTCACCAGAATGGTTAAAATTAAAAGGACTGGCAATAACAAGGCCTGGCAAAAATGTAGAATAATATGCATTTCTGGTAGGTGTGTAAGTTGGTACAATGACCTTAGAGAATAGTTTGACAGTATCTCTTAAAGCTGGGCATGTGTATGTCCAATACCAAATGATTTCACTTCTAGGTATATACCTAATAGAAATACATTCATATGTTTATGGGCCCAGCATGCTTCCGCTGTGCCTCTCTGAGGACTACATTCATATGTTTAAAAAAGACATGTACATAGCGGCATTATTCGTAATAGCCAAAAACTGGAAACAACCTGATTGTCCATCAACAGGAAAATGGAGAAATGAATTGTGGGATATTCATACAATGATATACAATGGATCAATAAAAAGGAATGTACTATGGGCACATGCAGCAAAATGGATGAATCTCATAAATGTAATGTTGAGTGAGAGAAGCAGACAAAAATGAATACACCCTATAAGATTTTATTTATATGAACTCCAAAGATAGGCAAAACTTACCAATGGTAATGAGAGTAGAAATCAAGATAATTGTTATATATAGCATCATCTCACCAACTCTGACTAATAAACTATCAAAAATGCCACCTTCTCTCTGGAGCT
The DNA here is from genome assembly GCF_027409185.1 of Cynocephalus volans. Lineage (NCBI taxonomy): Eukaryota > Metazoa > Chordata > Mammalia > Dermoptera > Cynocephalidae > Cynocephalus > Cynocephalus volans. The sequence continues at coordinate 96,687,075 of NC_084460.1, read as the reverse complement.
TTACCTGATATTCTCCTTTTGCAATTACAAGGAGATATTATTTGTGTTTCTATTTAGCATTTATATCATTCTGTCTTGCTTTATAATTAGGTTTTTAGAGAGTGTCTGTTTCCTTCTTCTATCACTAACCCCATTCCATCACATACATACACAAACATCATTTTCTCACACACTACCTCATTTCAATAAATATGTTCAGATAATGATAAAGAAGACAGGGTTCAGATTATTTAAGGATACTACCAATAAAGTTTTAAAAATAATCTCTTTACTGAAGTGTAATATACCTATAAAAAGTACATAAATCATAAGTATGAAGATCAATTAATTTTCATAAAGTGAACAAGCCCAATGTAATGAACACACAGGTCAAGAAATAGAACTTTTTCAGCACCCCAGTTATTACCTCTCCAAAAGTAACAAACTCCCCCACAGCACAAATTATTATGGCCATTTCTCAGAAGTAGGATAGATTCCAGCCAAAATTATTAGTTCTGATGTCAAGATTAATGGCATCACACACATAACAAGAGGGTATGAGGAGGTTTACTACAAAGTAAGGCTTTCTGGGGAGAGTAGGGCAGGCCTCCAAAACTGGTCTGAAAATAGCCTGGGAGAGCAAGAAAAGGAGACTGGCCTGAGGTGGCTAGTGGTGAAGCCAGAGTGAATGTTCCTTCAGGCAGAAAGGGGCTTGAGTGAATTGAACCTCTCCCTATTATCAAAGAAGAGAGCATGCAGTGGATTGAATTGTGTCCCCCCACCCCAATTTTAATGTGTCGCAGACTTGGTCCCCACTGTGACAGTGTTAAGAGGGGAAATCCTACTGTGGTAATTGAAAGGTGGGGCCATGAAGAGGTGACTAAGTTCATGGTTTAATGGTGGTCATGGGCATGGTTCTGAGGGCTTTAAAAGAAGAGCACATGAGAAGTTCTCTCTTTCTGCTCCACCATTCTGCCATTGAGATCCCCGTGTTACTGCCAGGAAAGAGCCTCACCAGATGTGTTCCCTTGTCTTTGTACTTCCCAGCCCCAAAACTATAAGCAATAAATTTCATTTTCTTACAAATTACCCAGTTCTAGGTATTTTGTTATAAGCAACAGAAATGGACTAATATAGAAAATTGGTACCAGAGAAGTGGGTTGTTGCTTATAACAAATACTTGAAAATGTGGAATCAGCTTTGGAACTGGGTGTTAAGGAGAAGCTAGAAGAATTTGAAAGAACAGGCTAGAAAAAATCTAGCTGCTGGTGGAAGACAAGAAAACCAGGGAAAGTTTAGAACTTCTTAGAGACTTATTAAATGGTGGTGACTGGAATGCTTACGGAAATATGGACTATAGAGACCATTCTGAGGAGGTCTCAAATAGAAATGGGAAAAAGCTTATTGGAAACTGGGGCAAAGATCACTGTTGCTATGAACTGGCAAGGAACTTGGCCACATTCTGTGCACACCCAAAAGTTTTATGGAATGTGGAACTTCAAGATGCTGACCCAGGGTATTTGGCAGAAGAAATTTCTAAGCAGCAAAACATTCAGGAAGCTGCATGGCTACTGGTAACAGCCTACACTGAGTTATGGTGGCAAAAGCATGATGAAAAGCCAGAATGTATAATTAAAAGGGAAGCAGCACATAAAGATTTGAGAAATTTGCAACCAGGCCATGTGGTAGAGAAATAGAGAGCATTTTCAGTAGAAAAATGCAATTGTATAGCCCAGCTAAGGAGATTAATATAAAAGAAAGGGATTATCCAGAGAGGGGGAAAAAAAGAACTTAAAGGCATTTCAGAGATCTTGGAGGCTGTGTCTTTCATTACAGGCCCAGAGGCCTAGGGGGACTGAATGGTCTTGGGGAATAGGCCTGAGATACCCTCCATGGGCTCACGGCCTAGGTCCACCTTTGGAAACTGTTTCCAGCACCAGCACCCCAGCTGCTTTGGCTGCTTCAGCTGTGGCTATGTTGGCCCAGGTGTGGCTGAACTTGCAGCTTTGGAAAATATAAGCTGGAAGCCTTGGCGGCGTCCATGTGGCATTAAGTCTGTAGGCTTGCAGAATGCTGGAGGAATGCAGGCTTGGGAGCCTCCACCCCAATTTCAAAGGATGTATGGAAAAGCCTGGTGCCCCAGGAAGAGATCTGTCACAAGGGCAGGGGCAGATTCACCAAAAACAGCCTTTGCTAGAGCAATGCTGAGTGGAAATCTGGGGTTAGAATCACAGCATAAAAACTTCATCAGTGCCATGCCTAGTGGACCTGTGAGAGTGGGACCGCCATGGAGATCCCAGACTTGTAGAGCTACCAGTGTACAGCGCCAGCCTGGGAGAATTAAAATATGGCCAGAAACCAGGAAAACCAGAGGAGTGAAGTTGCTTAAGGACTTGGGGGCCCAACCTCCAAACCAGCATGCAGAGGACATTGGAGTCAAGGTACATGATTAGCCAGCTATAAGATTTAATACCAGCCCTGCTGGGCTTTGGACTGGTTTAGGACCTTCTACTCCTTTCTTTTGGCCTATTTCTCCCATATGTTTGTCCCACCATTGTATCTTGGAAGTAGATAGCTTGTTTTGATTTCACAGATGGGACTTTGGACTTTTTGAGTTGAAACAAGTCAAGACTTTGAGGATGAAGTGAATGTATTTTTATGTGAAAAGGACATGAATTTGGGGGAACCAGTGGAATGCAGTAGATTGAATTGTGTCACCCCAAAGTTTAATGTGTTGGAGGCTTGGTCCCCACTGTGACTGTTAAGAGGGTGAGGAATCCTATAATGGCAATTGAAAGGTGGGGCCTTGAAGAGGTGATTAAGTTCATGGTTTAATAGTGGTCAGGGGTGTGTTTCTGAGGGCTTTAAAAGGAGAGCACATGAGAAGTTCTCTCTCTCTTTTCCACCATTCTGCCATTGAGACTCCAGCATTGCTGCCAAGAAAGAGCCTCACTGGTTGTGCTGCCTGGACTTTGGACTTTCCAGCCTCTGAAACTGTAAGCAATAAATTTTGTTTTCTTACAAATTACCCAGTTTCAGCTATTTATGTTATAAGCAACAGAAACATACTAATATGGAGCACCAAGAATTTTTATCAGCTTGTTCAGATGTGGAGCAAAAGGGATGAAGGAGGAACATGGCTTAAAAGATGTCAGGAGTCCAACATCAAAAAATGGAGTCAGATTTTTTATTACATAAACACAACCTAAATTCATTTCTCTGTCATGCTACATGTCCATCACAGCTTGGGTGGGGACTCTGATTCATGCCATCTTTACTCTAGATTTCAGAGCAACTATTATCTGGAGCATTGCTAATCACTTTAGCAGAGAGAGAAAAAAAAAAAAAAATAGCCAATCTCACACAAGGTCGTATAGCTTCTGTCCAGAAATGGTATATGTCACTTGCACTTATATCTCACTGGCCAAACCAAGTCACTTTGCTGGATCCAAAGAGGTAAGAAGAGGACAGCCTACCATGTGTTTAGAAGGAGAACAGAAATACTTGATGGACTGCACTGTTGTCTACCCCAGATGGCATTTAAAGGATGAGTAGGGTATTGCTAGGTGAAGAAAAGAACACTGTTGAGACTGAAGGAACAGCATGAGCTGTGATGTGGAGGGGTGGTGGTGAGGTTCAGCCAGAGAATGCCTGGAATGAACACGTGGGGGATGAGGCGAGAAAGGAGGGGTGAGTTTAGTGATAGAAAGCCTTGAAAAGTAAGTATTTTGAACTTATGCCATGGGATGAAATGATTTTGAGAGTATGGATATATGTTTTCAGTAAGATGGTTTAGATAAAATAAATAAGAAATTAGGAAGCTGTTGTCATAGTCAGGGAAGAATGGACAAAGGGAAGAATGGAAAAAGTAAAGGCTGGGACCTTTGGAAGTCCAACTGGATATGAGGTGGGAATGAATAGCGATAATTATTCTATTTTTTTCTCTCCTGGATGATTGAAAGAATGGTGGTAACATTTCATAGGGCACAAAGGACAACATGTTGGGAATTCGTAAGTTTGCTTCTGACAATGCTGAGTTTAAGGTGATGAAAGGACACTCAAGTATGGACGAAGAGAGACTCAAAAATTATTTTCTTACCTAAGTGCAGAAAATACTTGGCCTTATAGATCCTAAAATCAACATGCGGTAGGTGACAGCTGAAGCCGTGGAACTGGATGGGGTTGCCTAGTGAAAGACGACAACATTAGGAGAGAAGGAGACTGAAGATAGAACTTGGGGGCACACCCACATGTAGGGAGCATGCCCGTCCTATGCAAGCTAGGAAAGAAAACGAAGAAGAATCTATCAGAGACTAAGAAGGAGCACAAGCTTCAGGAAGAGAGAGATTCGAGAAAAAGGGGAGTGTTTCTCAGTGTCAAATGCTGTCAATAGGACACCCAGGAGGAATACCAAAAAGATGTCACTGGCTTGACTGTAGAGAGGTGACAAGTGATCTTTGAGAAAGCCCTTCTAAAGTGATCTTTAGGATTAGAAGGCAGGAGGATTATGGGAAGAGAGGGGAATAAGCAAATATACATTACCCTTTTGGTAAATTTGAGATTGAAAAGACGATGTTGTATGTATGGGAAAATAGCATAAGAGAAAGGCAGAGTTTCTGGAAAGTTTAGCTGTATAACTTGGCATGCCACCTTGTACACTTCTTTTAGAGCAAGGGTTTTAGTTAAAAATAAATTATGCTTAAATCTAACTGCCGCTATTGCTGAGTTCTAAAATATGTTATCGGTACCTTATTGCTGTGGCCAAAGAGAAGTCCACAAGAATGGGCATGGGACTCTTAAGGGGCGAGTCAGAATCAGCCCCAGAACTGTGTCTGGAGTTAGCCATGATTCTAGGTTTGGAAGCTGGCCCAGCGTAAGCCGAGAGCTGCCCGTGGCCTTCTTTTCTATTACATGGGTTGAGTCTGCCTGAGAAAGTGACCAACACTGAGGAAAACAGCTGAGAGACAGAGTATAGAAAGAGGAGCGTAGTTGCAATGCTCCCCTGCTTCTAGCTGTGCCTGAAGCAAGATCTAAGTCTGTAGTTTTCCATTGTTTTGTGAGCCAGTCAATCCCCCTTCTTGTTAAAATCAGTTTGAGTTGGGTGTTCTGCCATTTGCAACTAAAGCATCTTAATACATATCAGCACGTACACATGCTCTAAACATCACCTATGTCAAGGGAGAGATTTTAAAGAAACTGACTAACTGTGACTCTGTGATGAGAAGAAATTCAGAATAGCATTGAACTGAACATTTGTTTTTCTTTAGATTGTTAATGGATTTTGCTGTATGAGTAGGAAAAATGTAATAAGATAAACATTAACTTATGAGTCATCAGTGTACATATTGAGGTACAGCAATGGAAAGCATGTATGTCAGATTATTTCCTCAAATGAAGTCTTTTTGAAAAAAAATAAAGACATTGCCACTAACAAAAGGATAATATCTTTGGTCTCTTTAAAGGAAAAAATGTCCATCTTTGTGATATATTTGCAAGGTTCCAAGATCTAAAAGAGTCTTTTCCCACACACACACTGTATAGTCTTCCTTATTTGTTTTTGGATTAGCTCCCAATTCACATCAGACACAGCAAGACCCTTTTCTCCTTTGTGTGCTATCAGGCAGCATAGATTTGTGTTGTAAATACCCACACTCTCTCTCCTGAAGATTTAGCCTTAACTAAATTGCCCTGGAGACAAGAGATGAGGAATTACTCCTCCACTTGCAGAATTAAAAAAAAAAAAAATCTAAGTTTCGAAATGAGCAGGAAGAAGCTTGTCCATAATAAATCACCGGCAAGCAAGTGTTCTAAGGAGGAAAGGTTGATATTAATAGAGGCAGCATTTTTCTTTCAGCAGAAAAGATCTTTCAGTAAATTTGGAACTGACAGTCTTGAAAACTTAGGAAACTAAGAATTCGAATGGCACGAACTTAAGAAATGTGTTTTATATACTTGCGCATGTTTCTTCCTCTAATTAGGAGGTAGTTGCATTCAAATGCCCAAATCATCCACAGCATTTGTAAGCACCACACATCTAAGGCCACAGTTCACTTTTTGTTTATATGTCAAGGAGTTTGAGTAATCCATTTAATTATCAATGGGAATAAAATTATCAATGGGGATAAAAATGTGCCATGACAAAGTATTGGTCTTTGGACCCTGCGTACAGTATCATTATACAGAAATTTTCTTAATGCATTGTCATGCATTAGAGAGAAAAAGGCAATGGCCTGGGGTCAGGAGACTGGTTCCTAAGCCTTGCTTTACTGCTACCAACTTAGAATCTGGAATAAATGAGCTGATCTCTCTGGATCTCAGTTTCCTCAGCTGTTATAGGAGGTTATTGGGGAGGAATCTATTGAGCCTTTGTTTGATGTCCCAGTTACTATTGCCATGTAACAAATGATCTCAAATTTACTGACATAAAACAACAATCATTTTATTGTACAAACAGATTCTATGGATCAGATATCCAGGCAGGGCTCAGCTGGGCAATTCTTTTGCTTCTTGGAGCAATTGCTGAGGTCACTCAAAGGTGCACAACCAGCAGATAAGATGGTCTGAAGTGTTCAGGACAACTTCACTGATATTTCTTGGCAGGGATGAGCTCAGTCTGTCAACTAGAGCATCTGTCCATGGCTTCTCTCGTCAGCCTGGTGGTCTCAGGGTGGTCAGACTTCTTACGTGGTAGCTGGCTTTTCCCAGGGAAAGCATCCCAAAAGAAACAAGTGGTTCTGACCTAGACTTGTAAATCACACATCATCATTTTCACTGTATTCAATTTGTCACAAGTCTGCCTAAATTCAAGAGCAAAGGCGACAGCTCCCAGCTTTTGATGAGAGCAATGTCAAAAAGAATTTTGTATCCATATTTTAAAACCACCACCCTTACTTGTAAGGTTCCAAATATTGTTTCTCATCATTCTTCTTCAACACAGTGTGTCCATTCCCATATTTCACTCACTCACTCAATCATTCATTCATTCATTCATTCATCAAATATTTTAGTCCCAACTCTGGGTCAGCCATAATGGGTAGCCTATAAAAAAACTGGGGGACAAAATAGAAACACGATTCCTGCCCTGGAGCTTAGAGTCCATGCAGGACACACACATTAATCAAATTCAGATAAGTATACAATTACAAACTCTGCTAAGGGCTAGGAAGGAAAAGTACAGGGATCTCTGAGGGTACATAGCAGAGAGACTTGGTTCAATCAAGGTGAAGAGCAGGCTTCCCTGCAGAAGGAATGTTCACTTTGAGATATAAGGAATGGGTTCAAGTTGGCCACATGAAGAATATCAATACACCTCCACACAAGACTTTCTCTTGTTGCCCCCGTTTCTTGGTCTCCTAATTTAGAAGACCCTTTCTTTCCACCCCACTTGACTGCTGCTTAGCAGTCATTCATTTCGGAAATACGGTTTGATATTGAATATGTACATAGCCTCCGACTTGTTCTTGCCCTCTTGAACCTCTATGGTCCTCCTGTTTGCTAAATACAATCAGTAGATTTAGTATGGCATTGGAGGCTCTCCATGTGCTGGCTCCATCCTAACTTCCTGGCCTCATCTCTCCTCACCGGGATTCTGTGCTCCAGCCACACCAACCCACCAACTGTTCCCAGAGTGTACATTAGTTTTCATGCTGCTGTGCTTTTATTCTTGATGATCTCTCTTTCTGAGGTGCTCTTTTCCTTTGTCTCCACCATTAAAATGCTGTTCATCTGCAGGTCTTGCTCAAGAGCCACTCCATCGTGGAGACTTTCCTAACCCCAGGGCGTAGTTACTCTATCCTCTAAGTGTTCTCAATAGCCCTTTATTGATACTTCTCTTCCATTCTGCTTTGCTGGCTGTTTCCTCACTCCACTAAGTTTTAAGATCCTTAAAGACAGGAACTATGTCTTAATCATGCTTCTGTCCTCTAAAGTGCCTATCATAGTGCTTTCCATAGAGTAAGCACTCAATAATTGTTTGCAGAGTGAATGAATGAATAAATGTATATCATTTTGAAGATTATAGGACTATGACATGCAGGGACCTTTGCTACCTTTTTGCATACTCAGCATTTTGCATCATAGCCAATATTAATATTTAACTCTAAATAAGCTTATAGTTTTTCCTAAGTGCATATTTTAAATACCATTGAACCTATTTAAATGTTTTGTACACAACACTGGTTACATTTTAAAGCACATCCACTAATTTGTATACTCTTTGGGACAGGAATTGTGTCTTCTTTGTATTTGTGTCATTTATTCTCCCACATATTTATTTTATATATAAATCACTGATATAAAATAAAAATATTCGTAAACTATTCCCTAGGTTTTAAAAGTTATTCAGATACTTTTTGTATTTATTATATACACATCACTGTGCTAAGCAATATGTGAATATGGGTTCATGTCTGTAAATATATTAGAATTGTGTAAACACAGTTTGTCTTGAATTTGGATATGATATGAAGGAAGTGATATGTCCTGAAAAGTAATAACTATATCTAGCAAGTCTTTGATATAATGCAATAATCCTTAAGTAGGTCTCAATCTGTGGCTTCAGTATTGCATTATACAAGTATACACTGTATTTGTTTGCATATCGTTTTTCATTGCATTTGAGGGGGATGATAAGGGTAACTATCTGTGTGGAGTGATAGAGCCAACAGGCTGGAAGTAGAATTGATGGTCATAAAATCATAGACGATTAGAGCCAGAAGAGCTGGGAGACTAGTGGGTCCAATTTTCTTATTCTACAGATGAGGAAACTAAGGCTCAAGTTTACATGCTTGTTTTTGTACCTGACAATGCTCAATCTTTAAAGAGCCTGAAATCAAAAAGAGACCTTACAGAGGAATGTAAGCACAGTTTATTGGCTGTTTTTCCTCAGAGGGTGTCTTCCAAACAACACTGTTCCAGAACACACCTGTTGGATCCCAGTCAGAGCTTAGTAAGTGCATACTTATTTATACCACAAATGACATCATCCATCCATCTTGGAAGCCACAGCGCTCACCCCCACAGGTTCTCAGCCATGGCAAAAATGTCCCCTGATTTCTTCAACCTCTGTGTGTCTTGGATCCTTGACCTTTAAGGCACCCTGGTGCCAGAATGTCTGCAGCTGTAGGATCAAAGACCCTCTGGGGAAAAATCCATTCTTAAATGAAATGAAGATGGGGTGAGTTATTAGGAGAACCAGCTATATGCCCCAGAGCACTTGTTCATCAGGAAAATGCCTGAACTATATCCCAAGGATAAACATCAAGCCCTAAGACTTAAACTCAGCAAAAGTCAGAGACAGAGTTGATAGTAAAGCTCAGGTCTCCTGCCTGCCAATCCAGAGACACATTCCGTCTGCCCTCTAAAAGGATTTGACACAAAATAAATGATAAATATCTTTGAAATTGAAGTGGCATGTAAGGAAAGATACAAATATAACAAAATTGTTAAGATAAGAGCAAAAGATAAAGTAAGAATTTAAAAATAAGAGATGGGGTTAGACTTTTTAGTCTTATAGTTGAATCTAAATTCTGTTTCTAGCTTCCTGGCAGGCAAGGCAAAAAGGTCAATGCCCTGGGCTTCATCTAAATTTCGTTATGGAAGAGAACACAGCAATTCAGAGCATCACTTTTCTATCTCTGGAAAAAGTGAGTTGTGGGGGAAATCTTCCTACTCCACCAAAGTGTCATGTATGCCTTGAGGACATGTGAAGATTTTTCCTTGGTTTGCAGCTAAAGTGATTCTCTGCTTCAGTTTTGTAGTCCCCCTTTTAAGTGATGGTTGCTCAAAGTCTGCTCAAAGAGAGTAACTCCATGTTGGTCACCATTCCCTGGCTGCCTGCAACTGCTATTTCTTCACAGTCCTAAGCCAGGAACCAACGGTTAAACTAAACTTCAGAGCATTCTTAAAATATTTTCTAAGCCCTCTCTAGTTATAGATGACCTTCCTCCACTAGTCTCATAAAGCTAGATGCTAGGGTATTTTTGCTATCTACTATACTTAGCACGACTTTCAATTCTTGGCCATATTATCACAGGCACCCCCTTAAGAGTCCCTTAACAAATAAAGTAACCTGAGTAAAATTAAATCCTTGTTGATTGATTGATCTGAGCTTTGCAGTGCACTCAGCCCCATCCTGCTTTACAGCCCTCTGCTCTGGCTCTCTCCCACCCAGACAATCAAGTCCAGTTAGGCACTCTCTCCTATTTATGGCTGAGTTCTGTATTTTTCCTCCTGTTGTCTGCTATGTCTGTGATAGCACCCATATCCCTATCAGAAGTCATAATTCAACTTTGAACTTATCTTCCTCATAAAATTTGCCAAACAAAGCATGTGAGGGGTTGTGCACTTTAAATTCACTTTTAACACTGGCCAGCATTTCTTTGAGTCCCAGAATTTTATATATCACAACTAATTTGGGCTCTTTGTTTTGTGAGTGAGAAAACTAAGACCCAAAAAGGTGGAATGATTTGCTTTTCAGTCCTTAGCCTGGTGGTATTTAACCTGTTCACACTTCTTTACGGTGTTTATTTTCTGTAATATCTATGTTTTGTGGATTGGGAAATTTTATTTTCCAATTCATTGCATCTTGTCTCCTGGCTGGCACCCTGGATATTCTTAATTGATAAGTTAATGAACTAAATAAAATAATGTTATCATTTATTTTATATTCTACTTCAACCCCCAAAGAATTAATGTATTGATAAATAAATTAGGGTTACTTTAAAATAAAATTAAGATACATAAAATATTTTGGTCTCTTGGTTATTTCAAGGCAGAACTGATAACAGATGAATTTTTTTCATTTTCAAAATCAGTCATCATTATAGCATATCAGTTACAAATCTTTTCACCTACCAATTCTGATGACTCTTTTTACTGAAAACATCTGATTTAATACTACAATTTTTATAAAAAACCATCATAAAGTAAAGAATCTATCCATATAGGTAAATTCCCACTTCTAGGATGCCAAGTGGGCAACGAGGGTCTTGTTTTCAAGAAGTGGATTTATAGAATAGAAAAACAATTCAGTCTTTGGAGGAGCTTCTACAAACAGGAGATGTGAGAAGAGTTCAGAACAAAGAAGAGGTCACCCTAAAAAAACAGCAGACTTTGATCTTTCTCCATGCCTAGAGCAAGGTGAAAGGGTAGAGTCTTAAACAAGTCTGATCTGTGTATTTAAATTAAACACTTCCAACATGTATGGGCAAGCGGGAGGGTTATTCAAATGGTAAAAAGTATGGGCTCCAGATTTTGTGACTATACAAATATATTAAGTGTAAAATAAATTCCCTTTTCTCTCTCATAGATTTAACTATAGGAAATAATGAATCCTTAAAAAGGAGTGATTCAATAGCATAAGAATGCAAATTTGGCAGAGTAACAAAACCCTAGTAATTTTGGACATTTTACATTCTTGCCTTTAACTTAAAGTTCCATACTTCTTTCTAAGGCTTGGTTTGCATCCTAACCTTATAATCACTGATACTTTTGACAGATCTTGGGAACAGTGACATTTATGAAGACCCACAACATTAAGAGAACACCCAAGATAATGAGGGGAAGATGTGATGACTAGGCTTGTGTTTTGACTCATTCTGAGGAAACGTATGAGCCCTTCAGATATTTGCTAATTTTTCCAGAGATAGCATATTTGTCACTGCAAGGTCCATCCTGTCATTGTGCAAGGATTCACAGAAGAACTCCTGATTTGAGAGTTCTGACACCTATTTACTGAGCAGCCACAGTGAACTTAAGTCTGTTGGCAAACCTAGCACAATATCTAGAAACATTGCTTCTAATCTATCAATTCATCATGGATACTAGGAATTTACATCTTTGAAGTCATAACTGTTTGATTTTTTTTTTTTTTTGCAATAGAATCTTCTTGTCCTTGCTCACTCTCTTCCACTGAAGTAAAAGTAACTTAATATTAATTTTGCTTTGAAATGGACAAAAGAAGAATCAAGGAGCTGTTCTCTTCTGTCATATCCACAGTCTTTGCTTGGGGGAATGTGCTAACTCCCATGGGGATTCAAGTGGGAAGCCAAGTAGAAGAAAAGTGACAGAGAGTTTTAAGGCTGTCTCCCTCAGTCCATTATTTACAGGGCACTCTTGGGGTCCCTAGAAGGGGCATGGTAAAGTAAATAAAATACCCGGTTTCAGGCAGCACCCATCAGGCACCCAGACCCTGAAAGAGAGGTATGAGGTAGAAGCTCTGTTATCCAAACCCCAGTCATGAGCCCAGCGATGGAGAAGCAAGGTGGTTTGATGTGGAGTCTCGGTGTGTTGGCCCAAGCCCTTAAACTTTTCTTGCCTCTATTTAGGTCTCTAAATTGTTCTTAAGGGCTGCAGCAGGTCTGTCTGCATGTGGAGTCCAGGTCAGGTGCTACCATATGAGGAAGCCAGCAGTGCCACTACAATGCTGTAATTTGCACAAAAGCACTTGGCCAAGGTGAGACCTAGCCCCCGGCTCCTGTTCACCAAGCCACGTGCCTCTCGCAGCCTGGCTCATTAGCAACACTTTTTTATAAATCCAAAAAGGTTCTTGTGTGATTGGGGTGACCCTGTCAGGAATCTGATTAAACCCAGGACTCACAATCAGGCAGGTCTTCAAATTTAGACTTCTGGAGATATCCCCAAAAGATGTTATCCCCACAGTCATAGAGATACTTAGGATTGAAAGCAGAAGACTTGTTCGTCATTCACTTAATCCTATGTCCTATTATAAGATCACCTGTCACTGGTGGTGTGACATTTGCGTAAGTCAGAAAAAGGCCGATCTGAACCAGCTTTGGCAGAGAGCCAGATTTTAATCCCTACTTTTCACCTTGGCCAACCGGCATGGTCCTACCTGGTGGTTCTGCCTGTATGTCCTTTTTAAACATAAATCTGGAAATTATTTTGTAAATGTCAAAATTATATTACATTATATATTTTTTGTTTTAGAGTGTTAATTGCTTTAATAATGAAAATATCCCACAATTTTTGTAACTAAGTTTTAGCACACCTTCATTTTTAGATATATCAGGACTGTGAAAAAATGGAAGTTTATTGAGTCTCTCTCTCCTTCTTGACCTCTGAGAAGCCCCCGCCAAGGAACAGAGAGAGAAGGAGGCAGGAGCTGGAGCTAGGCAGGCCTGACCCCGTCCACCACAAACACTGAGCTGAGGCTGCCTGTCATCTAGAACAATTTTTCCTCCAGGAAATGTCATTGCTTCATTGCATTGCAAGAAAATGATGTCATCGTGTGGGGCCCTGATCCATTTCCTGACTTTTAACCTGAGTCTCCCAACCTTTTTCAGCTGCACTGCACTCAGAGTAAATGAAACACATTAAAATGTAAAGGCCAATGTGTCTCGTAAAGTCTTTCGAGGCCCCAGGGTGGGGTTAACTTCTGCATATGTACTAAAAATCAAAATACAGTCTTAAAATAAGAAAGTTGGGGCTGGCTGGATCGCTCACTCAGAGCAAGTGTGGTGTTGGTAACACCAGGGTCAAAGGTTTGGATCCCCTTACCGGCCAGCCGCCAAAAAAAAAAATACAGTCTTGTTTGGGTGTCACATCCTGGATATGGCATGAACCCAGTACCTAGGAAATGGAAAGGGAAGAGTTTTCAGGATGTGTCTGTAATTTCTCAGCAGAAACCCTTCCTTTTCCTATACTGGGTTTAATTAATAGTGACAATGTTAAATTTGATTAGGATGCCTTGCTTGGTTTTTGTTCTGGTGGTGGTTTTGTTGTGAAACTGTATGAAAATGAAAAATCATTCCTGAACTGATATTTTAAACCTTATGTGCTGCATTTGTGTCTCCATATCTTAGGACTGGTTACAATCCCAGCCCAAATGACATTATGGAGCTATTTCCTGGAACGTCAAGGGGTGAAATTGCCCTGTCAAGAACGACTCTGTTCTTTCAGGGATTTCAGAGAGAAGGGCTCGGATTGCATTCTTGCTCTGTTATTATAAGTTTTTCCCTGGCAGGAAACCGCTGGCTTTCAGATAATTTGCATATATCCAATGAGAATGATCTACTGTTCTGTGGAGGTTTTCAAGATTGCATGACAACACCATGGAAGAATCTCATATGGGGAAAGGGGATTTTTTTTCTCTTTCCTTAAGCCCCACTTTAAATAGTTTCCTTCCCACAAATGTGTCCACATTCAAATAGTTATAAGTAACCCAGCCCATTTTCCTGCCTTGGCCTCTATCACTAGTTCAGTAATATCAACAGCCACACAAAACTGGAAACAGGCTGTTTAAAGTAAAGGTTCCTTATTCCTTCCGGTCTGTAAAGCAGACTTTTTGGCATGAGAGGGCAAAAATTAACTGTTTAGTTCTTCCAAGCAAAGGCACAGCAAAATGTCCGCTCATTTCTTTGTGACTGCAAGGGCAAGAAATAGTCCCACGTATTTCTTGATACCTGAATATAAATTTTAGTGTTATACATGTGACTCCAGTTTACCTAAAGAACATGGAATTGGACTGTTTCACTCGGTACCATAAATATTACGTACCCATTTGGGATCCTCAGAATTGTGCATATTTTGCTCAGAGGTTCTTGCTGAAGTTCTGGGAAGCAACTATTAGACTTCATGGGTCTGACAGTTGGTGCTACAGAAGCCAGAGCTCCAACTCTTGATAAAGTCACCCACAGTTACCTTAAATTCTTTCAGAACAGAGTGGGATATAAATAAGAAAGAAAAAGGTATCTAAATAACCAGGGTTTCCAATACTGGGTGGGAATGTTCAAATAATATTAAAATTAATTCAGACATTATACTGATAAATTTGAAGACCCTACTTGTGTAATCACCAGGCCCAGCACTAGATATCTTATTGCTCCATTAGTGACAGATAAACGTGTTGATTGAAGAGTTGGGGCTGGGAGGCTCTTCCAGGACTTCTAGACATCAGCAATAGAGCTGCGTGCCCTTGAACACATCACTTAACCTTTCTGAATATCAGATTCTTCTTCTGTAAAATGAAGATATTTAACAGTTTCGTGTCTAAAATTTTTATTCTGAACTTGTCCATTCTCAAATAAGTGGACTCTATATAGAGAGATATTCAAAGGCATGGAATAAATGTGTTGAATGAATTTATAACACTAGACACTATTTCTGAATACTCAAGGTGTTGGACTTTCTGCTACGTGCTTTACCTGTGGAGTATCATTGAATTCTCTCAGCAGGTCTGTGAATCAGCTACCCCCATCAGCTCCATTTGACCAGGAGGAAACTGAGGCTATGGACTATGATGACAGAGGACCAGGATCCGAATCCAGGTGTTTCTCATTTCAAAGCCCCGCCCACTTTCTGCTACACTGCACCAGTGCATTTCAAACGTTAGTGTGCATAAGATTCACCTGGAAGAGGGCTTCCTAAAACAGATTGCTGGGACCCAACCCCAGAGTTTCCAGTTCTTACAAGTTCCCAGGTGATGTGATGCTGATGCTGCTGGTCTAGTGACTACAATCTGAGAACCACTGCCCTATGCTATGAAGAGCTACGTACGCAGGGCCAAGAAATAGAGAATATGAGAAGCAGATCTTGAACCACACCAAGAAAGACCTCCTACATTTAGAGCCACTCAGTAACTGAATGGAGTTTCCTCTCTGGAATGGTAGAGCCGTAAAGGGCATGTAGGTCTCGGGACATTTGATGAGAAGTTGGCCTAGTGGATCTCTAAGGTCTCTTCAGTCCATTAAAGTGCTTGTTATGAATGCCAAAGACAAGAGACAGAGAGGCTAGGAGGGAGGGTCCAACTCCCCTGCAGAAGACGCTTCTCATTATGGCCACAATTCAGTGCTTTAATTGCGCTTTGAAGATTTAGAGTCACACCAGTAATGACAATGAAGAAAAGCTGATAAGAATGTTTCCTTAACTTAAGTAATATGAAATTACAGTTTAATGAAACACCACACAAGAAACAAGAGGAATTTAAAGAAAACATTTATTCACTGCAAATTTATATTTCAGATTTTAAAACTTCTATGACAACAATGATATAATTTCAAATTTTATATCATAATATTAAATCATACAAAATGTCATCAACTAAAAAGGCATAAAATGTATACTTATTTCAATTTTTATTTCATAAGAACATAGAGGAAAAGAGTTTAAAGACCAGAATTATTTTGTAAATATTTCAAAATAATGACCACAAATAAGGCAAATTTGAGAACATTGCTCCAAATTTAACATCCATTCTTTTGACCCTAGGAAGAAAAAAAAAAAATGAAGTATTTATTTCCACAGTTTATCAAAGAAAATAGAGTGCCACTTCTGACATTTAATTTAGCCTTTTTTATGTCACAGGAACTCAATGAAGGATAATTCAAGTAACTGCATCTTGGTACCGCTTAAGGATGACAGAGGAATCAGCAGAGAGAACAAAATTGGTGGTGGTGGTGGAGGGGTGGGCAGAAAGGTATAAAAAAGAAATATGTGTGTAATAAAATATCTGGCATAAGCATTAAAAAGTCAGGGAGAGCCATTGCTTCTGTGGGTAAGGGCTGCCTAAGGAAGTAGGAAATCTCTTTGTTGAGCATCTTTTTTGGTCATTCGCTGTTTGTTTTGTCTGGTTTGGATTGGTTTGGGGCTTTTCTAAAATTAACAGAAGGTTAAAGGGCACTTTCTATAATCTTTGATCAGGAGCCAAGAATTTAAATTTGATTAGAAGTGAGAGGGAGGAAGTAAACATTTCTTGAGCACCTATCAAGTGCCAAGCCCTGCATCCGACTCTTGCTAGAAATTCTGTCTTTTCATTTTTGCAATATGTGAGGTAGGGGTTATCTCCAGTTTTCAAATGAGAAACCTTAGGCTCAGAGAGGTTTAACATTGATTTGCTCAAGGCTACTCAGATGGTCAGTAACAGAGGTGACAATTAAACCTCAAACTGTCTGATTTCAAAGGTGCCACTACACATCGGGTTCTCCACATATCGTAAATAACAGTGAAAGCAATTCCTCTCTAACAAACCACTGCTCCTTGGCATGGAAATTCAAATCTACTTTTTCTTTATATTCCTTTCTGGGGATTCTTCTTGGATTCCATGACCATAGTAAATTTTCCATGACATGTGAACTGTTTTTAGATTTAATATGCCCCTGCTGTAGATTTAAGCTATGGCTAGGAAGATATAAAAAAGAAATTTAGTATTGCAACCTGCTACTCTTTTGACCTCCACGCCCCCAATCCCACCTTTACTGGTCAATTTTTTATTTTTACACTGTGCTTTCCACTTTCTAATATAATACACTATTTCATTTTTTAATTATGTTTATTGCTTATTCTTTGTCCTCCTGCTTGAATGTAGACTACACATTTTTTGCTTGTTTTCTTCACGAATGTATATCAAGTTCTAGAAAAGGGATCAGCAAACTTCTCTGTAAGAGTCCACATAATAAATATTTTAGGTATTGTGGGCTATGCGATTTCTGTCACAACTACCCAACTCTACTATTGCAGTGTGAAAGTAGCCATAGGCAATATGTAAACAAGTAAGCACAAGTATGTGCCAATAAAACTTTATTTATGGATGCCGAAGCTTGAGTATGATATAATTTTCATGTACAAAGAAGTTTTGTTTTTTTTCCAGCCATTCAAAAATATAAAAAACTATTCTTAGCTTGCAGGCCATACAAAAAAAAGGCAATTACTCAGTTTAGGCCAATAGGCTGTAGTTTCCCAACCCCTAGTCTAGAAAATAGTGCCAGTACATAGTATGTGCTCAGAAAATGGAATTTACTGGAACTGTCCCAATGATAAATATTATATCCCATTGTCCCCGTGAATCTCTTACTAGCTCCCCATCCCGTGAAAACAATAGCCAACTCAGGGAGCATTCCACTCCCCTACCTGGTCCATGGGAATGGCAGCTACTAAACAGCAGGACTGAATTTGCTAGAACACGACTGTCAGCATTAGAAGGGACCTTTGATAGCATCTGATTGGCACTTCCCAATGGGCGCTGCCCATATCCCTGGGAAACCTAGAAGGCCTTCTAGAAAGAAGCTGTTACATCATTAAAAGCCTTAGGACATCTATTTCAATTCCATCTAAAACATTAACAATAAAATAATTTGTTTTCCCTTTTAAATAGAATTGTTTGGAAACTTTTTTGGGGAGGAGGTTGGTTTATTTCTCTTCTGAACATTGTTTTGTTCTGTGACTATTTTAAACTATCATCAACTTTTAACTGTCTACATCACTTAATTTATATAACTAGTCATTGGAAAAAGACAGAAGGTATAAGAAGCACTGATGTTGAAATTGAAGTAACAAAAAGCATAAAAATGAAAATAATTTTGCCAATATGCTTAAGATTATCTTCGCCAAATCCCCAAGTTGCATTCATCTGCTCAACACTCTTATGGGATACATCAGCATATATCTCATATTTCTATGTTAAAAAGGAAAAATATATTGAAGATTATATGTGGTTTAGTTTGTCATTCATTGTCAGTGAAGTCTAGCAATATTAACAACGTGTTATTTGCAGAGAAGTGCTGACAAATATTAACTTGATACGTTCTCTCATATCCTTATTTGTTTATTTATAAAAACAAATCAAATGTACTAAGTTCAAACCTTAAATTACATAATATCTTTTCATTGATTTTTGATTGAGTATAACAAATAGTTAAATACAATTCTAAATTTTAGTACGCTCTGGTCTCCAAACTAAACACGATATATGTCACTATAAAATTTGTCCAAAAATTATGCTTTTATTATACATTCAATTAATGTTAAGTAGAATGCCACTTGTTAAATGGGAAAAGTATAAACTTGCCTAACTACACTATGAATATTATAAAGATTATATTAAGTTAAATTTTGTAATATAATCTATTATAAAGATTATGTAATCTTTAAAAACAACTTTATATGGTAATAAAATAATGAATTTTTTTAATACAGGTTTTTATGAGACTTTATTACTATGAAAGGGGTTATAAACCATAGAATGATGGGAAATACTGATCTAGTCCACTTTGTTTTATAGCTGAGGAAATCGAAGCTATATATAATCATTTTGTTAGAATTAAGCCTGGGCTTTCTGAACAGCGAGCGAGGCTTTATATTGTGTAACTCTAGGGGGCGCTATTCGTACTGTTGTGGTGCCATTTTCGTGGACGTTAACGAGATAATCAGTGGCCCCTGGAGAAGAGCAAAGCAAAGGCCTCGGCTTTCAGTTACGCAGTGCTGAGTCAGTGAAAATCCCTGCCATTAAATTCTGCTCAGACATTTTCCCGAAGTTTTCAACATACTATTCGCAAGACCTCTGAGTTGTCAATCTTTTTTAAACTAAGACACAGGTGAGTAAAACTAACAAAGAAGCACTAATTCACCTAACCAGTAGTGAGATTCTATGTTTTTTTAAACCAGATCTTATGCTGGGGGCTAGGAATCAGAACCACCAGAGGGGGCCGGCCCGTGGCTCACTCGGGAGAGTGTGGTGCTGATAACACCAAGGCCCCGGGTTCGGATCCCATATACGGATGGCCGGTTCGCTCACTGGCTGAGCGTGGTGCTGCCAACACCAAGTCAAGGGTTAAGATCCCCTTACCGGTCATCTTTAAAAAAAAAAAAAAAAAAAAAAAAAAAAAAAAAAAAGAACCACCAGAGGAGGAGAAGCCATTGAGAAGGAAGAAAACCAAAGAGAATGATGCATGGAAGTCGAGGTGTGGGAGTGGGGGTGGGGTGGGGGGGTGTCATGGCCAAAGTGGTCAGAGGTTTCAAAGGCTGGGCAGAGGTCAAGGAAGATGCAAATTGAAAAGCATCTACTGGGCTCAGCTATCTACAAATTATTTATGGGCTATCATTGCTATGGGAGATTCAGTAAAAGTAAAGCAGAGTTAAGTTGTTAAATAAAATTAGCCTAAATTACACCCTTCAGCACTAGATTTATTATGAATTCAATGCTAGGTATCATTTGTCTCTGATATGTGACCAACTTCAGCTATGGAGTGTTCAAGGCAAACTTCAGTACCTCTTTGACTAGAACGGCAGGCCAGAGACCTCTAACCTCTTCTATTAAATTCTTACAAGGCTTTTTATTAATGATGAGATGTGAAACTGAATATTTACCCTAAGTGACAAAAGCGGAACTCACATAAAAACAATCACTTTATTCTGTCTCTCATATACCAGAAACACCTTACCATCGTCCTGGGCCCCTCCCTTGTCCCAGACACCAACTATTAAAGTCCTGTTGATTCTACCTCCTCTATCTCTCCATGGTATTGCCTCCTCTCCATGCTCACTATCACTGCCTAATTCAGATCCTCATTTGGTCTGCTGCTCCTCCTGGACCAAGCCTTATTTCCTCACAGTCCCTGTACATCAATGAGGGCAGGGGTGTATCTTGTTCATCTTTCTGTCTCTAGCCTTTAGCATGATATCCAGCACATAATATATGCTGAGTAAATGTTGAGGAGCAAGTATAAATAATGAATATTGTATTTAGGACTCTGGGCTCACAATCCTTGACACATCACAAGAGAAAAGTCATGCTCTAGTAAATGGAAGATACTCCTCTGGTCAAAGAGACACTCATTACAGTTCAGCACCTTGTAATTCCAGTGCTTTAACTGGAATTACATCTATGACATTAGGTTAGTTATATGATGTAAGAGAGGAAAAACACTTAAAGACAATCTTTTTTAGCAAATAATCTATAATTTATGTAGTTATAAGCCTCTCGCCTATTCAATGATATAATGGAAAGTTTCTTTAAATGGCAGCATACAAAATAATTCTGGTTGGATTAATGTGACAGATTGAATATCAGGCAAAGAAAAGTGTGGCTTGAGGTGGTTAAAGTGATCTGGGAATCTGACTAAATCGTGTACTGTCTTGCACGTATGGCATCTTGAGTGACATAGTAAGGCAGTGATGAGATGCACCCCAGTGACACAAGGTGGCTTAGGACAGGTAGAGAGTCACCTTTTCCAGTATTTAAAAATCTCCTTTTTTGCTTGCTTCCTGTAGTACTCCCTTCTGAATGCTAATCTTCTCAAAAGGAATGAAGTTGTATTTCAAAATCACAGACTGAGACAGATCTGGGAAGGTCCTCGGAGGTCTCTGGGCTAAATCCTGTAGTCTTAGGGATGAGGAAGCTCAAGCCCACAGCGACCGATGTGTGTAGGGGTGGACTGCTACCTTGTCCACGCAGTCCCCACTGGATCCGTGGCCACTCTGGGAGGGGCCCTGTCATCGTGTCATTCCTCGCCTCCCCACACCTTCCTTCCCAGTGTTTTTACCCTAATTACTTCCTCCATTTCTCTCCCTCCTTTCCTATGGGAAGTGCACTCAGGCATCAGGCTATTTCCATCAAGTATTCTCTTCTTTAATTAATAAAATCTAAAGTATCAAACCAACATCGTTATATTTTAAATGGTGTTGTACTCATATATTAGCAACATTATAATCATTCAGAAATATTCAACACTGTAAATGAAGTTTTCTTTGCATTCTTTCATGGTTATAGAGAATGGAGGCTTCTGGTTTTTACACAAGCATACATCCTTTTATTTAAAAAAAACTTCTTTGTTTTAAATATATTTCTTATTTGTCTAAATGTAGTATATTCAATATCTGCTCAAAAATGTATTCATGAGTAATAACGTTTTAGAGCAAGGGAAAAAACTAGATTGACTGCATTTCAAGAGGAAATTATGTTGAAGCTTGTGATAATTTATAAAGTAAAAAATTACAAAGAGCAGTTCTCAGGATACCAACCCTCCCCACCTACTGATCCCTCTTTGGCAAAATATCAAACTTACTTTAAATACATTACAATAAACATTTAGTCTCATTTCCTCTCTCAGTAAGTTGCTATCACCCTTGGTGTGGTCCACTGATTAAATGAAATGCAAATATCCTGGAAAAATAGCTTTCATTTCTGAAATATAAAAGTTCATTTTTGTCTGTGAGAAGCATAAGAAAGATTGTTTAAGAGAAGCATGACTTTGCAAGGTCACTCAGAGTAGGTGGGACTCAGGATTGCTCATACACCACCTAAAATGTGTCCAGTGGTCAGGATGCAGTCTAGACTTTGGGAGACCTGAGACTGAATTCTTGGCTCTACATCAAGGTGAGAGTCTCAATGTCCTCATCTGTGAAATGGGCATAATGAGCTTCAGAGTATTGCGAAAAATAAAAGAGGCAAAGTGTTCAACAAATTGTAACTGCCCAATAAATAGCATCTATAATTATTCTTCTATTACCTGGTTTGGTGTCACTGCTATTATTTTAGAGAAAACAGAGATAACAGAAGTGGTATGTCTGGCATTGTGATTATTTTTCTAGATTCTGATTTCTCTACTGACTGATTTCAGGAGACCACATAATGGAATTTGTGAGGAAGAAGTACAGTGGATTTTTACTCTTCCATGGTCCTGCATGAGTTCTACCTGGATCTACTCAAGGGAATTTAGTTCCCAGAAGCACCAGAAGGATCTTACTTTAGGTCGACCTGAGGCCTCAGGCCTTTAGAACAAGAGGCATAGATGAATTAGTTTCAAGGCACATTTATGTTGCTGATGATGCAGACTTAAATCCACTAGAAGATTTGGGGTCAGTGTGTTGCTGCTGACTTGTCTTCTGTTCAGGGAAAGAGGGTCCGCCAGTGATAAATATTCTGCCCCCATATGTTTTTGAATTGCACTTAAAGGGTTTACCTACATCTTTTATGCAAAGAAAACATTTCTGAATTTGTTGAAAAAAGTGAAACCACTGTATCATATGACAAGAGGGAAATATTCTCCTTCCCCCATTCATTAAAAAAAAAAAAAAAAACCCCACAAAACACAACAAAGAATAATGAAAGGAAAACAAACGGAGCCATTCCAATCCGTGGAGGAGGGGCAAAGTGACTGCAGGGGACAGCTGCAGCATGTCTGGTGTCCCAATTCTTTCCTTTCCCATCACTTTATTACTTATTGGACCAAGAATGTAGACAATTCCAGCTACGGTTGTTTTGCATTTTTGTTTCTCGACTTAAGTTGTGTGTTGTGTTTGTTTGTCCTCCGCACTGGGCCCTGGACCCGATGGGATCGCTTCAGCCTCTTGCACTGAGCCTCCTAAGCAGGTGGCTTTCATTCCTCTCTCAGCCCCCAGCCCTTCCCGCAGGGCCCTGACAGTCGGAAGGGCTCACGCGCCTTTGTAAGTGTTTACCAAAGTCATCAAACACTTCATGCCTCTTTCAAGCATTTCTCACTGTGATTTCGGCTGGGTACCAATTGACTGAACATCCACACACCTTCATAGTGTGACCTTTAACAAGATGACCTCGATTCTACTAAAACAAGGCGGCACAGGGAGGAAAGAAATAATAGATGTAGTGATTCCTTAGGGGGTGCCTGATTCATTTCTGAAAACATGTTTTTGAATTTATGGGAAAAAACTCTTAGAAGTGAGTATTTTCCACCATAACATGTATTGTTACATTAAGATCTTTTTTAAAAAATTGACTTTGTTGTACAATTTGTTACAATACAATACAAAAATTACCATTTTCCCAAATCTTCCTTCAAACCATTACTTTTTTTCCTCCACAAATCTTCATGACTTGAATTTTCTGATATGTTCCATATTTACACAAAAGAATATTATTTTTCAGGATGGAAAATGCAGTTTTTGAAAGCATTTTCAGTGTTTTATTTATATAGGAAAGAAGAGGCATGAATCAGCAGCAAACTTTAGACTATTTATTATAGTCTTTAATGACATTTTAAAAATATTGGTTATCACTTTCAGCATGTGGGAAATCTAATGACATAACTGTGGGTTCATTAAATGTAGAATCACCATGTAGAACTCTATCTGGACAAATGATCCACTTTTCCTTCTAATGGAGTTGTGCACTTTCTGAAATTTTGATAAGTAATACACTTATTTCACTGCTGGAAATTGTGCCTAATATAGCTGATATTTCTTTCCACATGGTAGCAAAGGTTTGCTCAGGCTACAAGTGGGCCTCATGGGCTCAGGCAATGGTGTGTTTATTAACACAGAACATCCTGTCCCATTATGTGAGCCTCTCATCCTTGCTAATGAAATACGATCTGCCGCCATTACGGATTAAGCGGTGTCAAGTCATCCAAAAATGCTCACCAAGGAAGTGCTGCCTATTAAATTTATCTAGAGCTCTCACCCGAATTAGTGCTGCTTTATGCAGGTGGGGAAACTGAGATTCTGTCCAGAAGTAACACCAAGGGACTCTTGTGCCAGGAAGAGAATTTTTTTAAAAGTGTGATTCTTAGACTTCATTGCCCATCAGTACTTCTTGGGTCGTGTGTTAAAGATTCACGTTCTATTCCTTCAACCCCAAAGTTTTTGACTTAGTAGGGCTCAGGGGGGACCCAGATATCTGGGTAATTCTGATGTCATTGGTCTACTTTGAGAAATGCATTATAGCTGTGTTGGGCCCTATACCTGGCTGAGAAGTCACACACCAGGACTCTGTGTCCTGAGAAGACGGGCAAAGCAAAACTCTGAAGTTGGAGAACTTCACTTCTGACCCCAGTTTACCTCTGTTTTCAATTTATTTTTTCTCTCCCCAGGCTCTTTAGGTGGCCTCACCATTCAATCCCCACGGAGCTGACTTTCCAAGCTCTGCATATTTTTTTCCTTCTTTTCCACCTGCCCTCCATCCCATGTTAAAGCTAGGTTGTAAGTGTCATGCCTAAGGTGACAGCCAGATGTCTAATGAAATACTGCTAACACTTCAGTGTGTGGTTCTCCTAAACATACGTTCCTTTTAACAACGGGCTCTGGACAATGTGGGATGTTCACCACAAGGGAGAGATCCCAAATACTATACTTTCAGATGCCCTGGCAGTACGGTAGGGGAGGTAATCTTAGTTTGCCTCAACTCTTGGCAAGCCTCCTTGAAAAATCAACTCTGTTCCTAAGAATGAACAGGATTTCCTTTGCAGACTTACGGAGAAGTTGAAGAGGACAGGATTGATCACAAAAGGCATTAAGAATGCCAAATCCTTGTATTCCAGCTTTGCTGGTTGGGGTGGATAGTATCAACCTGGAAAAAAAAATTGGCTAGTATTTCTCAAATTCATTTGACCCAGATATGATACTAATCTGAATCATAAAGCCAGCATGAGAGTTAGCAGTGGGAAATATCTCTTCCCAAAGAAAGGCTGTTCAACCCACAAAGGATCAGCATCAGTATCAGACTTAGAATTTGGAACCAAAGGTCACTTGCACTCTTCTCTCAGAGACCCTGTTCCAATCCTCCTGGAGGCCAGAGCCATGCACCTCAACAGACCAGCAGGGGAGGAGGGTTTGCAGGGACGGTGAGAAGGAGGTCCAGGATGGACCTGGCTTGATGAGGAGAAACGGTTCTGTGTTCTGACCCTGGCCCTACTACTTATCAGCTGTATGACCTTGGGCAAATTATATAAACTCATTAGACTCAGTATCCTGTCTTTACAATTGGGAAGTACACTGACAGTAACCACTCTATTATTATGTCATTCCTATTTCTATTAGCCCTCCTGAAAAAAGTTAGAAAACTAAACTTGATGTTGGGGTACATGAGCCTCTGTGCTCGGGTAGGAGTAGAAACAGTGGGAGAATTTCTTCTTTGTATTTTCTAGCCACAGAGCATGTATACCTTTCTGAATTCATGGGATAGAAGTTAAATTAAGGTATATTGGACTAACATGAAAAATATTAAGGATGTTGTCAAAATCAATTTTTGCAAAAAGCTCCTAGTATTTGCCTCTATTAGTAATTTTTTGTTGTGTAAATTTTAATTGGATAAAATAAAGCAAATTGTTGACTGTTTTTTTTTTTTTTTAAAGATGACCGGTAAGGGAATCCTAACCCCTGACTTGGTGTTGTCAGCACCACGCTCCTCCAAGTGAGCCACGGGCCAGCCCTAAATTCTTGATTTTAATCCAACATTGTAAACTGCAAAATAACGTTGCAAAGCATTATACAAAAGTTTAGGTTTAAAATTCAAGGTTGGTTTATCTTAACATATGTTTTCCCAGGGGGGAAAAATGCTACATTCTTATGACTACATTCTTAAACTTAGAACAAGATAAAGGAACACATATTCATTACTTATAAAAAGTTCAGTGTTTCTTACACTTTATTTTTTATTTTTTTTGAAATTATTCATTTATTTTGGGGGGCAGCTGGCCAGCAGGGGGATCTGAAGCCGTGATGTTGGTGTTATAAGGCTACGCACTAACCAATTGAGCTAACCAGCCAGCCCCCTTACACTTTATTTTTAAAATACTTGTATTTTCCAGCTTTTTTTGAGGTATGATTGATGAATAATATAAGTTTAAGATGCACAGCATGATGATTTGCTACATATATATAATGTGAAATGTTTACCACAACAGGTTAGTTAACACATCCATTAACTTACATAGTTACCTTGTGTGTGTGAGTGTGGTCAGAACATTGAAGATCTACTCTCAGGAAATTTCAAGTGCACAGTACAGTATTAACTATAGTCATCATGATATACATTGGTCTCCAGAACTTACTCATCTTACAACTGCAAGTTTGTACCATTGTACCACCATCTGCCTGTTTTCCCCAGCCCCCAACCCCTGGCAACAACTGTACTACTCTCTGTTTTCATGAGTTTGCCTTTTTTAGATTCCACATGTAAGTGAAATCATACAGTATTTTTCTTCCTCTGTCTGACTTATTTCATTTAGCATAATACCCTCAAGGTTTATCCACTTTGCTGCAGATGGAATGTTTTTCTTCTTTTTTAAGGCTGAGTAATATTTCATTACACACACACACATTTGGACCATATTTTCTTTATCCATTCATCTGTTGACACTTTGGTTGTTATTGTGAATAATGTTGCAATGAACAATGTCTTGGCTATTGTTACTACAGTTTCAATGAACATGTTCAGATATCTCTTTGAAGTGTGCTTCTGTTTCCTTCAGATATTCACCCAGAAGTGAGATTGCTGTATTGTATGGTAGTTCTATTTTTAATTATTTGAGAAACCTCCATATTGTTTTCAATAACGGCTAAACCAATTTATATTCTCACCAACAGTGCACAAGTGTTCTCTTTTCTCCATATTCTCACCAACTCTTGTTATTTCTTGTGTTTCTGATAATAGCCATTTTATCAGGTATGGAGCGATATCTCCTTGTGGTTTTGATTTGCATTTCCCTGATGATCAGTGATGTTGAACACGTTTTTATGTACCTGTTCACCCTTTTGTATGTCTTTTTTGGAAAAACATGTATTCAGGTCTTTTACCCATTTTTAAACCATATTATTATTATTATTATTATTGTTTTGCTATTGAATTGTATGAATTCCTTATATATTTTGGGTTTTAATCCCTTATTAGATGCATTGTTTGCAAATATTTTCTCCCATTCCACAGGCTGCTGTTTCATTTTAGCCATTGTTTCTTCTTCTGCACAGAAGTTTTTTAGTCTGATGTAGTCCCACTTGTTTATTTTTCCTTTTGTTGCTTGTGCTTTTAGTGTCATATTCAATAAACCATTGCTAACACTGATGTAAAGAAGCTTTTTCCCTATGTTTTTTTCTAGTAGTTTTACTTCAGGTCTTTAAGTCTTTATCCATTTCAAGTTAACTTTTGTGAGTGGTGTAAGATAGGGGGTCCAATTTTATTCTTTTGCACGTGGATAGCCAGGTTTCCCAACACCATTTATTGAAGAGACAATCCTTTTCTCATTGTGTAATCCTGCAATCTCTGTCAAATATTATTTGACAGTACATGTGTGGATTTATTTCTGGGCTCTCTGTTCTTTTCCATTGGTCTGTTGTCTGTTTGTATGCTGGTACCATAATGTTTTGATTACTATAGCTTTGTAATATAGTTTGAAATCTGAAAGTGTCATGCCTCCAACTTTGTTCTTTCTCAAGATTATGTTGGCTATTCACAGTCTTTTGTGGACCTATACAAATTTTAAAATTGTTTTTTCTATTTCTATGAAAAATGCCATTGGAATTTTGATAGGGATTGTACTGAATCTATAGATTGCTTTGAGTAGTATGAACATTTTTACAATATAAATTCTTCTGATGCATGAACACAGAATATCTTTCCATTTATTTGTCTTTGTTTTTTCATTAATATTATATCATTTTCAGTGTACAGATCTTTCACTTCCTTGGTTAAATTTATTCTTAAGTATTTTATTCTTTTTGATGCTATTTTGGTTTTGGTTCTTTTTTCTCTTTTTCTTGCCTAAGTGCTCAGGCTAGGACTTTCAGTACTATATTGAATAGAAGTGGTGAGAGTGGATACAATTTTCTCATTCCTATGAATAATTTTTAAAATTGTGGGTTGAGATAAAAATTGCCTGGTGCTACTTACAAACATACATTCATTTATCACATCAATGTATTTCATTCATTCATTCAAAACCAATTATTGAACAAGTATACATGCCAGACACTGGATAGCAAGGTCATATAGGATACAGTGGTAAATAACAGAGAGAGAATAAGTATTTATAAACCAGACTTTCCATTTTAGCACTCAGCATGCACTTCCTCACTGAAACTTACATTTATGTGTCCATTCTGGATAAGTCTTGCAGAAAGCTTGATGAACAATGTCAGGGATGCACATAGCAGGGCAAAGCTCAGACACATGTCGAGGGCTTGAAGTGTCAAGTGGTACTCTTCATAGTGGGGTGGGTCCACACAAACTGATGGAAATTTTGCATATGGAAAAGGAAAGGCAACTGCATAACCAAAGTAATTGCTTCCTGCAACCCCTGAAAACGAGTAGAAGCAATATGGGCCAAGGAGAGCAGATTTCAAGGCTATCGCAAAATGAAATGGACATCCCGTAATGCTCAGAATCACAAAGGTGAAACTAGCTTCCCACTGAAAATAAAGCAGAAACACATTGTCACTTTGGGGGTGAGATACTTCAAAAGCTTCTTAGCAATATGAAGAAAGAAAGAGATGCTGGCTTTCAATCTCTCCTACTGGGACATGAAGGAGAAATAGGCTACAACTTTGTCTTTAGGTCCTTGTTTTCTCATCTCCAACCTGCACCATGGGAGAACAGCATATCAACCAACTGGGGCAAAAATGAAATCCATTCAATTCAATAAACATTTATTTATTTATCTTCTGATATGTGTAGAGAACTGGTCTGGGATAAGACGAACAAAGATGAGTAAACAGAATCCCTACTCTAGGACCTTGCTATTCAGGGTGTGGTCCATGGTCCAGTAGCACTGACATCCTGGGAGCCTGGCAGAAATCCAGAATCTCAGGTCTCACCCAGATCTATTGAGTTAGAATCTCCAGTTAATTCACATATACATTAAGGTTTGAGAAGAATCACCTTAGCTGTGGGAATAAAATTTACAATCGGATAAGGTAATCTTTTTGTATCATGGAATTACCTGGCTTTCTACTGTTAAAATGCAAGATATCATAGATTTGTCATCCTTTTTTAGAGGAAGAGATAACAGGGAGATTGGAAGAAGATCTCAGATTGAGGAGTTGAGAATTAAAAATACATTCTTAAAAGTAGAGAATCCATCCCCTTCAAAATGAAATTCAGGAGCACTAACACTGGCTCTGTCCTTCCCAAATACAATAATAATCATAAGAACTTGTAGAAAATGTTTGGAGTAGAAACCAGATAATTATTTATTTAAAAAAATAGCTTATTGATGAAATCCATCATAGTAAGGCTTCAGTTAAACCAAATTGAATTATAATTGGAAAGCATATTCTCTAAGTTCCACCCTGAACTGGTAGTGATTTGACCTTCAAACCTACTCTACCATCCCACTCTAGCCTATAGATTTACCAGGTATCTCTGGGTCCACTCTTTGTAAGCCAATAGCAGAAGCACACCAGCCGTGATGGCCTGTGAAAAGAAAATGGAAAAATAACATCCACAATAGAACGTACAGTTGCAAAGAGTTCAATTTGTCTCTCAGTTTGACAACTTTATCACAAACTAGAAGGAACAGCAAATGGCTAAATGGATTTACAGCTCTGATCTCCTCATCATCCGTGAAAGAAACTGTGATGACAATGAGGAAAATAAGCCATTAGTGTCATAAAGACATGATTCATATAAGCTCATTCTTTGATTCTCTACTTTGCCTTTGCCATCACAGTTATAACCTTGCTACTGTAAGGTGTCACCGTAATAAAAGCTTGGCTTTATAATTTCTGCCATATGTTTTATTTTGATTAATTGTCTATTGTTCATCTTTCTCACAAACTGCTAAAATTGCAAATGGGAGGAACGAGAATGGAAACCTGTCACAGAACCCTGAAAACCCTCTCAGCCATGACATTGTCTTTTGCTATTTGCTTTCTTTTGAGATTCCACAGCCTCAGCCTGCTGGTGGGATACACATGCATGATCCCTGTTTCTCAAATGACAAAGATTATCACTAGAATGAATACTGATGTGACGTTTATTGTTCTGGGTGCAGTGGTATCCAGCTTTTTAAAAGAGAGTTCTTTATAGTCTCCGTTGAAGAAAACACACCCAAAGCACAGAATGAAAATAATTAACCAAAGGAGAATTCACCAGAACTGAGCAGCAGATAATGAAAAAAAAAAAATCTCTGGGCTCTTTGATTCAGCACCAGGTCTGATGAAAGAGACCTTTGTGGTCATTAAGACTGGAAATCGTTTATTCCCAATCCATATTAATCATTTGCTCTTGACCAAGGGATGTTCTGAGCTTAAGAGAGAAAATCAGGAAGAGATGTGTCTAAAATAAGATATAGAATGTGGATAGATCTAAAAATAACACAATTTGGGTTTTGACAGAGAAATAAACACGACTGTATGTATAGAATCAACATATTTAAGGGGGAAAATCAGTGCTTTTACAAATACGGTTTTGTGATATGCTGCTTTTGAAGCTCTGGGTCTGGCATATTTATTGTTTTGAGACTTAGCTTTTCATTTTCCTGGCACATTGTATTTTGAATGTTGGATGCAGAGAATTTGAGAGAAAGGGGAGCACACACCCATACTCACTCACACAAAACTTCTCATGTAGCTGAGCCTGAAATTCCAGACCTGGCATCTCCATACCATAAAACTCCCATGGATAATAACAGAACCATCTGTAGTCCAAAGAGGTTCCTGTCTTGATTCTCCGAGAGGAGAGTTTCCAAGGGACCCTATGGAGGTTGAGCCAGCATAAGTAGTACAACAAAACAGAAGAATTATGGAGAGCAACCGTGGCCCTAACACTGATTCTCTGTGGTGTAAGCCTGGGGCTAGACTATGCTTTGGTGAGGCATGGCCTGCAATTGACACATGCCCCCCCTCTGTCATTAGCAGCAGAAAGAGAAACACTGAAGCAAGATAAAAGCAAAGGAGATGGGCTCACACTCCTCTGCTGGTTTAACGCCCAGCAGATAGCTGACATTAGCAGATGCTTAGATTCCAGGTTGCCTTAACTACTTTGGCATGGGCTGTTTCTTTCCTTTCAAAAGTTGAAAAATGCAGCCGAATTGCAGTCGCCTGCTACTTCTGTTGTAGCTGCCAGCTTGAATTTTGCTTTGTTTACACAAAACCTTGAAAAAGATCTTTCATGGAGCGGCTGAGTATGAATGCAGTTCAGTACCTTGTTAAATCCAGCCTGCGAATGGCAGCCCGAGAGCGGGCCCAGAGCCCCCGCCAGGCACCGCAGACAGCGCCGGCTGTTCCCCCCGCCAGTCCCGGCCTTCCCTTTGACTTCTTCCATGTCTTTTTTGTAAGTTTTATTGTCAGGTAGGAGAAGAATTTAAAAGGAAGAGATTTGAGGGTAGGAAAGATGAGAGGGAGAAGAAAACATGCGAGAGGGGGTGTCTGAACGTGAAAAGTTGCGCGAGGCGAGGCAGCCAGGTTGTGAGGAAGGACAGAGCGGAGCTGCTGGTGGCAGTGGGAGCGACAAGGAGAAGGCACCATCCTGCACTCTCCTCCTTCACAACTCCTCCTCCTCTTCTTTTTTTATAAACAAAATAAAACACTTGCTTTCATTTATTTAAATTTCCTTTAACTATTTCTTAAATATACATTAATGTCAAACCATAATCCCTAGACTTTAAGTTATTTTCATTTTCCATGCTCCATTTTAGCATTCATCTATGTGCATATAATTTTACCTATTTCATTCAAAAACATAAGCAAGTAGCTCAGCTCTTCTTGATACGCTATTGAGTTGCTCTCTGAGCTCTTCCAGGGATATTACTTGGGTTTTGCAACCATTGCTGCTAACGCTTGGATTGCTTAATTGTGAGCCCTCCCACTAAATCTTTAAATTGCCTGAGTAAAGGATGCAGTTCTCAGAAGCAGATGAAGTGAAGGAAGCAGGGAGCAGTCACAACAGAAACAGAAACTTTTAGAGGCATCATAATAATGTGGGATAATGTATTCACTTATAAACATCTGTTGTGGGTTTACTACAAACAAGGGATGTAATAAGCACTGTGCAGATAAAGTAATGATAATAACTGTTAACATTTGTTGAGTGCTTAATATACGCAAGGCATTATGCTAAACATTTTACATGTGTTAACTCGTTTAATCCTTATAATGATCCTCTCATATAGATATTCTCCCACTTTTTAAATAAGGCACAAAGAGGCTAAATAAGATGAGTAAGATCACCAAATAACTGCACAAATAGTGGCTTCAAATCTCATTGGAATTTACAGCCCAGGTGTGAAAATAATGCACATATAAGACTGTCTACAAAATTAGGTAAGAAAAATGAGCACTTTCTATGTGAGAAGAGCTGAGTGGTGAGAAACTACCTCTAAAGGAAAAATCAATGGTGGAGTCACCGTGGGGAAATAGGATCTGAAGCAGTTTTGCAGGATGGATGTGATTTAAATGGGGGGTGACAGAGAGAGAGCAGTCCGGGCAGTGGAAGCAGTACGTGCAAGGGTGAGGAAGGAGAAGTCATGCCTGGGGAACAGTGACTGGCAAACCCGGACCAGCGGAGGATCAGTTCCTGGCAGGGGAGAGTAGAAAATTGGAGTAGAAAGCCATGAAACAGTAGGGCCAGGAGGGCCTCAAAATTTAGGCTTGCATATCTGAACTTTGTTTGGGGTCCATGAGCACCACTAAAGGTTTTTGAAAGAGGAGCCAGCCTGACTACGAAAGAGGCTTAGAAAGATGTGCCAAATGGAGTGAGGCCTAGAGGGCTCTGTAGGACCCTGATCTTCAGACTTCTTTTAAAAAGAACTCCACCTATGGTACATAATACATTTTGCATGGTGGCCTAGTTATAAATATTTCTATTTCTAACCAAAATAATACTTAACCCTTATCATGTGTGATGCATTCTAATAGTCTCTATTCTATTCTATTGCATTGCATTCCATTCCATTCTAGTCTATTCATTCATTGTGATTGTGCCTAGCTACCCAATAGATTGACTTTATAATCCGCTAATGAGTAGATTCCCACAGTGGCCATGGAAGTTGTATTAGTCCATTTCTGTGGCTTATAACAAATTAAGTGGAACTGGGTAATTTGTAAGAAAACGAAATTTATTGCTTACAGTTTTGGAGACTGGGAAGGCCAAAGTCCAGGGCACATTTATGGTGAGGGCCTTCTTTGGTGGTGGCTTACAACAATGCGGGGGTCTCACATGGTAGAAATGGTGGAGCAGAGAGAGAGACTAACCTCCTCATATGCTGTCCTTTCAATGCCCTCAGAAACATGTCCCTGATCACCACTATTAATCCATTCACTACTACATGGTACTACACTCTAATCGCCTCTTCAAGGCCCCACCTTTCAATTACCATAGCAGGATTTCCCACCCTCAACAGTGACAGTGGGGATTTAAGCTTCAGTGAGGTTGGGGGGGGGGTGTCCAATCTACAGCAGAAGGTATACAGGCATAAAATCAGAGAGGAGTGGGAAGTAGTAGGGATGGGGAGCTCCACAATGAGAAGGAAGAGGAAGGAATGCATAGGGATATATCTCATAAAAGTCAAAGCTATATGGCAACTGATTTGAGTTGGGCTGGAGTTGGGCTGGTTGAGGGCACTGATGCCCAAAGTACAGTACTAGCACTAGCAGCATGGGCATCCTCTGGGAACTCATTAGACTTGCAGACCCCAGACATACTGAATTATAACCTGCATTTCAACAAGAACCCCTGTTATTTGTATATGCATTACAGTTTGGAAGGGGCTAGTTTAGAGGAAAGGATTGAGTCAAAAGTCACTCCAGGGTTTTAAATTGAGTTCTGAAGACAATGACAGGGAAGTTAGAGAACAAAGAATTAGCGTGGGTGATAAAATGATAAATTTGTTTTTAGAAAAGCTGAATTTAAAGAAGCGTAAGATATCTAAGTAGAAAACCTACCATTGACAAAAATTTTTCGCTTGACCAAACTTTAGTCAGGTTACTAAAACTTCTCCTAGGCCCATTTGTGCACTTCCTTATAAAATCTATTTTTAACAAGAACCCTGCTAAGTCACTTTATCAGGAATCCTCCACCCGCAGTATCTGATCACTCTCCACATCTAGTCGGGTTCCACATCTTCTACCATTCTCCAGGTGATGTCTGATCACTCTGGTCTGTCTTCTGCAAGAATACTATTAGGTCAGTTCAGCCAGAATCCCCTTTACCCATGATGTTTCCCCTTAGTAATTTTCCATCCACTGACCCCTATCCTGCTCTTTGGCTATAAATTCCTACTTATCCATGCTATATTTGGAATTGAGCCCAGTGCTATACTGAGGTCTATTTTTCCCTATTGCAATCATCTCGAATAAAAGCTGTTTTTACTGCTGTAACCACTGTCAGGCTCTGGTTTTTCAACAAGTGGTTGGAAGTCACATGACTGTTGAAGCTATAAGAGACTTGAGTCTAGCAGTTGAGAAAACTGGGGACTCCATGGCTAAAGCCAGCCCTCACTTTCTCCCAAATTCCTGTCTCTAAGCAAGGTTCTGTGTGCACTGCTGCGGCTCACCATTAGCCAAGTCACTAAACTTGCCAGTCACAGGTCCTATGTTTAAACCCACTGTCCTTCAGTCTTCATCAGAGCTTGACTTATAAGCCACATTTTCTAGGATTAATAGAGCTCAGTCTTTCAGGTACTGTGATCTCCTCACTGCATACCTTCTAGCAGCTGATGCCTTTAAATAACCTAGCTCAGAAATTCTAGGAAAACTGCTTATCATGCGGCTGTCAGAATGGAGCTAGGAGAATCTGAGGACCAATATTTGTGAAGTATTTAGAAAGCCTTGAATGAAAGGCATTGAACAAATACAAAGTACTGTATCACATGCAAAAATCTCTTACAAGTCTCAAAAGAAATATGGAGTCGTTTGCAAAAAGAAATACCAGCATGATTGAAATGTACAAATTATCTTTTCACCAGAGGAAGACATACTTTGGAGGCAAGTTAAGAAGTGATTGGCAAGGGAGGTTGTGGAATGAATCAGAAATTTGTGAAGTCGACCCTGATGAGACAAAACTGTAGTTCTGTAGAAAACTCATTAGGAGGGCCGAGCCCGTGGCGCACTTGGTAGAATGCTGCGCTGGGAGCGCGGCGACTCTCCCGCCGCGGGTTCGGATCCCATATAGTCCCATATATAGGAATGACCAGTGCGCTCACTGGCTGAGTGCTGGTCACGAAAAAGACAAAAAAAAAAAAAAAAAGAAAACTCATTAGGAAAAAAAATCACGTTGTTCCAAATTTAGGCATTATTGAAAGAGTGAGCATTCTATTGCTTTCCTTCTCATGAGGATTTTTTTTCCTGCTTTAATATAATTACCAGCTTGGCCTTTAGTCCTTGCAACTTCATCAAAGTTCAACTGCATAATAAATTCTGTACCATAAGAATGGAGAGCATGGATTCAGTCACTTATTCAACAAAATTTATTAAATAATATTTACTGAACATCTAAGTATGTGCCTTCCTCTGTTCCAGGTTCTGGAGATATAACAGTAAACAAAATAGAAAAAAAAAAATCTCTGTTCATGTACAACATACTTTGGAGGGGGTTGGGGAGAGATAAAACAAACAATAAATAAATTACATAGTAATCTATAATTTATCAGAAAATTGTATAGTATCCTAGATGGTGATAAGGGTTATGGGGGAAAAATAAAGCAGGGTATGAGAAATTGGGAATGCCAGTCAGGGGAAGAGGGTTGAAATTTTAAATAGGATAATGAGAAAGACCTCAGTGAGAAAGTGACATTTGATCAAGAATTGAGGGATGTTAGGGAGTGAGTCAAGCTCAGGAAGAGGCATCAGGTAGAGAGCAGGCAGTGCAAAGGCCCTGAGGCAGAAACACACCTTGGCATGTTTGAAAACAGCAAGAAGCCAATGTGATGGGAGAGAAATGAGCTAAGGGAAGAGTGGTAGGAGATGGGGCCCAGGAGGTAACAGGATGGGAACCCGGCAGGTCATTAGGGCATAGGACAGGAGAGTGAGGCAAGTTGCAAGGGATGAAGAAAAAAGGGTTTGGACAGAGAGTAGGCGCAAATGAAAAGCATGATAGTAACTAGCATTCGAGTAGGGCTTTAAAATTGACAAAGCTTTTTATTATACAATCTTCGTTCAAATTGTGTTCATATTCACTGAGCATCTTAGGGTTAAACAGTTTCACATGTGGGTTCTCTTTCCCTGCAAAATTCTTCATTTTACAGGTTAAGGTAATAAGGAACTAGTTGACTGAGGGTCCTGCTTTTGACCACATACCGAGAGCATCACAGTCAGGATTTGAACACATCCTCCTCCCCAGATCCTGTATCTCTGACTCCACTTCCCCTTGTTGCTGCCCCTGAAATCAAATAGCCACCAACTGGCTATGTGCTAGAGACACATCATATCATTTCTCTGGGCCTAATTGGTGAAACAGACATTTGGCCTAGAACAAGCCTACATTCAATAATCACCAATTAAAATCACCAATACTTGTTGAATGTATTATGACATATACTGCAGAGATGGTCAAAGAACTATAAGAAAAGAATGCAGGGTTGGACCACAATTATGGTTTTGTTAAACTCTGGGTCAGTTGTAAAATCAGAATTTAAAAAAAATTAAGTGGAATAGAAAATATCAATGCATTTCACATAAATGGTTAAGCATGGATTTGTTTATTTTATATATATATATATACACACATATATAAACATATATCTATTTATCTAGAGAGAAATATGAAGATGCATTTATGTATATTTCAGATCCTGATGTAAAATATTTTTCTGACTCTGAGTCATCAACAAAAAGTTTGGAAGCCATTTGAATAAATATGACTGCCATCTTTTCATTTTAGGAGAAGTTTAATAAATATTTTTTTGAACGACTGTGTGGTTTCGGGTAGGTGCTGGGGAAAAGAAGGAAGGTCAAGACTGGGGTGGTAGATGTAAAAGAATGTATTAAAAAAGAAAAGAAAAGAAGAAAGAAAAACAACACCCAATGGTTTTCTTACTCAGTCTACCCTCCCACAATCCCGCTTCCCCCGATCTGTACACCATCATTACACCCCACAAGACCGAGCTCCTTTGAGATCAAGACCTTGTTTTATCCTCCATTGTAACCCAAGGACATAGCAGGCTATTAATACATATTTATTTAATAAGTAGATTAAAAATATATTTCCTGGGTCTCTCAATATATTTAATAAAATATTTTCCTACCAAAACTCCATTCCAGATGGGACAAGCAATCCAAACACTCCATCCTGTGAACCAAAGCTTGTAAGAGAAGACAGGGAAGAAAGCAGTAGTAACTCCAGAGAACACACTGAGACTCCCCAGAGTAACGAGAATTCGACCAGCAACCTGGTATAGTCCCTCCATTTTTCTCTGTGACTTGAGTCCTCGATCTCAAAGATATTTTGTTACTAAAACATGAGGGCGTTGCAGGCCTCGATAAACAGAAGTTTCTTTGAGACAGTAGCCATGATAGTGTGGACTGTTGATCTACTTGCAAATAAGATTCTATTTGTTTCACCAAAGGTGAAATGTAAAAAAATAATCCTTGATGTAAATTTGACACAATGAAAGTTCTAATACTAATTTATCTCAGAGAGTGAGAGAGAACTCATTCCTTGTCTTGGCGTTGCTGCCTTGATTACCCTCATGTTGCCGTGTCCTGGGGAGTGACCACTTCCTGTCTTAATCTGATACAAAGGCTTGCTGACTGAGCTAATTGTGTCTCCACTCAACCTGCCTGGTGGTTCCAGCATAAAGCCAACATCCTTTGTGCAGGATAGATCCACGTTCCCGGCACAATTTCCCACAAAAAAAGTAAAAATAAGCACTCTGACCACTTTTTATTACATTTAATTTAAATGCTTTAAAGCAAAAACAAGACCTTCACTTCCTCCGTAAGTTTAATTCCACTACAATTATTTTTGAATTTTTGATAAAGCTTTTTGGTACGGATTCATCCCCCAGTAGGCATAAGCTTCATTATGGAATTATGCATTGTTTTCACTAAACCAGCTTCATCTTGGTTATTTTATTATTAATTCAGTTTTCAAGTAAAGTGCAAAGGTGGAAATGTTTGCAGTTGCAAAATAAAATAAACTTTGAGGAGTAATCTATCAGTTGAATAAGATACTGATCTCCATGCATTCTTGAATCATAATTCTAATTTGAAATGTTAGACTTATGTACATTTAAGCAGTTGCAAAAGTTCATCTTTTAATTTTTCACGCATTTGAGAAAGTGGTGTGCATTTGCTTTCAATTGATAGGATATGTTTGAATGTCTCTTCCAAGATAATATCTGGAAAACACAGACCACTTTCTGAATAATTTTCCTATTCAATATTAATACTTCTTTTCTTTTTACTTAAATAAAATGAGAAAAAATAATTTTTATGGATGGAAATACAGTAGTTTAGAATATGGATTTTGAGTCACAGAGCTGGAATCTGATTATGGTTCCAGTCTCTACCAAGTTTGTGTCCTTGGGCAAAGGCAAGTTACTTAACTTTTCTAGCTCTGTTTCTTCATATGGAAAATAGCAATAACATTAGTATTTATCTCACCCAGTGGTTGGTTGAGAGGATTAAATGAGCTAATACATGTAAATATTTTGCACTGAGCTCAGCATAGCAAAGATGTTCAAGAAGTCACCTGTTATTATTTTGGATGTTCCATCTTTGGAGTTCTTTCAGCACAGGATAAAGGCACAGACATTACAGTTTCTTTTATCCATCATCTCATAAACATTAGGGTTGACTCTTCCTGATCAATTTGGTAAGAACTCCCAAAGGACCCTTCCATGTGTGGGGAGAAGAACTTCTCCCTGATTCTCTGCTATTTTTCTTCCTGTCTTTGTATCTTTAATAAGCCACTCCACAGTTTGACCTAGATTTTGAAGTGGTTGCATTCTTGTATACACGGAATTCAGGAAACGACTTCAGGCTTTCTGCTATAGCTGCTGTTTCCCATCGCCTCTCAATACTATGGGCTACACTCTCTGATTTTTTTTCTGAATCACTAGATAAATTCCACAAGAGACCTTGCAAGTCTTCTACATCCCTTAAATATGCAAGACATCCCCAACTCCTAGAACCGTGTCTGGCACAGAGTAAGTACATACAGTAATATGTATTTGTTGAATTAATTGATTCATTCATTAGGCTTTCCAGCTATGCATTTGGGGTCCTGTGGAGCTGAACAAGTGTAGCTCTATGTGTGTCCACCATTGCCAGGGTGTGCAAATGCTAGTTTGTTCCCTCGATACAGGGGGAACAGGTCTAGAGTGAAGAAAGACTTGTTTGTGTTAGTATTTGGTTTGAACTATTTTGACTTTTTCCTTTACTTTTTATCTCAAGGTTATAGCTACATGGTATGTCAATATACTGTGGGTCAGATCACTCTCTCCTGTTTGCATGTTTGTAAAATAAAGACTGTTGAAATACTCATGTTAAACAGTACAAAGATGGCAAACAGAGAATATTTTTTGTTTTAATTTTGGGGGTCTTTTTAAGTGCTTGTGACACTCACAGTCTAACCCTGACATGGTCAATGTGACTTGTAAATTGAATTTATTAGTGATTAGAAGAGTTGTTGCCACTTAACAAAGGGAAGGGATGGAGATAGAACTAGAGATTTCTCTCTCTGTTTTTTCCCACAGAAGTCTATTCACTTTAATTTCATTAAAGCAAGGACACTTTCAGTGAGAATAGCTCCTGGGAAAGAAGAGAAAGTGTCCCTCTGCTCCTGTCCCAGGCTTCTGTATGCCCAGTGTCCCAGCAGAAAGCAGGGCTAGCAGGACACCTGCTCCCTCTATCTCTCTCATTTGGCATTAACTTACTGGAAGGTGAGTCTGTAAGTTCTCTGTGGAGGTGGCGGAGTCAAGGTCTTTGCAGGCTGCTTTGCAGACCCTACTTTCTCCCCAACCCAGGGGATCCCAAGATCTCGGCTCAGGGAACAAGGGGGAAAGGTCCACCCAACTCTTCAATCCAGCTTTGTCACTAAAAACAAAACAACTAAACAAATAAATCCAAATTGACATTTTGATTCCAACACCCCCTTCCCCAAGAAATCAATCAATGAAGCAAGCAAGCAAGGACGCAAGCAAGCAAAACTGGACCCTCCAGGGGGTGGGAGCATGCTGAGGAAGAGAACCTGATGTGGACATTCTCTACCTATTTAAAAAAATTACTTCACATGTGAGCCCTAAAAATAACAGCTCTGCAAGTGCTATAGTCTTGTGGTTTTAAAGTAGGTTACAAAGCTACGAAGGGGTCCATTTGTGCCAAGAGAAAAGAAAATGGAGCTCTAAACGAGAGACGAAATTAAAATGTTTTATTTTCCAGCAGCGTCAGATGACTAGCTTTATTTGTTTACATATTAGAAAGGTAGTTCATGTGGTGAAGAGCATGAGCTTTGGTGTCAGAAAGACTTGAGTTTGATTCTGAAGATTCCATCTGATATATACAAGAGGAGTAAAAAAACTAGAAAAATTAACACTCTGCTAACACATCAGTGTGTAATTGATTCAGGTAAGGATCATCAATGGATGTTAAAACCATCAGATGAAAGGGGGAAAAATTACAATACACAAGGGTACCTCTACAATGTAGAAATATTGCAGTTACCACCCTAACCAAGGGATCAAACTTTATATTGCCAGTAACAGGACAAACTGACTCATTACCTCCTGATATGATGCACTGCAAGAACACACCATTATCTGTGCAGTATTTTTGGCAAAAATGTTTAGTCTGAATCTAATCACAAAGAAACAATTAGAGAAATTCAGATTATAGGAACGTTTTATAAAGCACTGGCCTGGACTCTTCAAAATTGTCTAAGTCATGAAAGACGATAAAAAGTTTACTGGAACAACCGGAGAAATTTAAGTATGGAGTCTCTATTAGATAATACTAGTGTATCAATTTTACAAAACAGCAAACATTCCAGACATATTTGGGAGGACAAATGGCATTATATGAGGGTATTTCAAAAAGTTTGTGGAAAAATAGAATTAAGGTAATATGAATCTTTCCATGAGCTTTTTGAAATATTCTTGTATTTATATAAAAGAATGTTCTATTGGTGAAACTAGGTGATCTTAGTGTTCTTTATGCTTTCTTCCAGCTTTTCTGCAGGTTTGAAAATTAAAAGTTGGGAGAAGAAAAAAAAAAAGATTTAGATTTATTTTCTGCATAAAGTGAAAGGCCTAGGTTTTACTCGGCCATCAGGCTCAATAACCCATGATGATATTGATGCATGTGAGGCACAGTGCAGGGATCCCAAGGCAGAAGTTGCTCTTCCTCACTTGGCACAAAGGCAGACCTGTCTTCCTAGCATAAGAATGATGGAACAGGTGTGTTAGGTTATGTGGTGACGGTGCACCTTCTATGCAGACACAATGGTGGGTATTTTTAATATTCTTTTGTGTCTTCAGTCCAATCTCATAACTGGATTTAAAACCTTTCCAGTGCTCATTCATAATGCACATTTCTCTCTGCTTTTTACTAGCTGTTCAACTTCAACTTTGAGTGAACCCTCTCTTCTCATAATGGCTGGGGGTTTAAGGAGAGCGAAGTTC
This sequence comes from Cynocephalus volans, assembly GCF_027409185.1. Classification (NCBI taxonomy): domain Eukaryota; kingdom Metazoa; phylum Chordata; class Mammalia; order Dermoptera; family Cynocephalidae; genus Cynocephalus; species Cynocephalus volans. The sequence continues at coordinate 96,645,058 of NC_084460.1, read as the reverse complement.
AATTTTTATCGTCCCTACCTGGGAATTGTCAAATTTAAAGCCTTCCAAACTGCAAGATGTTTGGACCTAAATAGAGATTTGTGCATCAACTTGTACTTACCTAATTCAGAGATTTTTATCTGCTTTTTGTATATCTGACCCTCAAATGTGTTTTGAAATCATCTGGAATTTATCAGAATTTTCCCATGTTTTTGTGAAGCAAAACAACTTAATTGTGTTGCCAGCAAACTTGCAGCTAGCTGTGGGTTCCCCCTCCCAGGCCTTGCAGCTGTGAGGAAATGCTCTTATTGGCAGACTTGTCCGCCCCGGGCAGCCTCCCACGGGCTACCGTGAAGATTGTCTGTCTTTTGGAAAGGCCACTCCTTTCTTGTTTTATCTTGGAGATAGAAGAGCCACAGATAGAACTCGGATGGGGACAGCGGCTGTGATTGATTGGTGCTTTGGACACCAAGGAGAAGGGAAGAAACTAAGAAAACAGGAAGAGAGAGACAGGGGGGTGTCTGGGGAAGAGAGGTGGAGAAAAGATGGAGAGGACAGAAGGACAGAGAGGAGTCAGAACATAGAGGAAAACATTCCTGAAGCCAAAAACAGCTTCTTGCATCACTCACAGATCCAAAGGCTGGGCCTGGACAGAGTTGATTTGGGGACAGAGGAACGATGGAAGCCGTGGGCCATTCATTTTATGAGAGATGTCTGTAGGGAGGATGAAAGGCAAACGAGTAGAGCAAAGGGGCAAAAAAGCAAAATGAGAAAGGGGAAGTGCTAAATATCCCCAAATATTCTCTGATTAGCTTGTTTTAAAAATGTTTTTAGGGAGAAACCTTTAAGTCCTCTTAAACAGGAAACGTATATTTATTTAGCTCCTTCTCTTGGCATTTTTGAAAAATGAAAGAACCAAACTGTTTTGTGAGAAACTGAGCACACTTTTCGGTCCAGTTACACCGATGTAAAAGGCAAAAGGGGGGAATCTTGGAGGGGACGCATTGCTGAAGCCTTGACAGTCATCACTCTTATTCCCATCTTACAGAGGATGAACCTGAGCTTCTGAGATGTGAAATAATGGAGGTGACAGCACCAGTAAGTGTCGAATTCTGGTTTTGAACCTAAGAATGCATGACTCTGAAGTTCATAATTTTTATTTTTCTCCACTAGATCAGTATACAGGGGTGCTATGTCTTCTTTAAAACATATGTACATCTGAAAATTTTACCATGAAGTATACCAAAGTGCGTAGGGCTGTACTCAAATCAAGGACATAATAGGAATAGGGATGATGCTGCATATGCACAAAGGAAATGTTCCCGGAATTGCTGATTCTACTCCCAGTTATGTTTGAAAAGAACTGAACAAAGATTCCTTACTATTTTTCTTTTTAAAAAGTAAACCAAGGGAGAGAACTAAAACCAAAGTTTTGTTTCTGTGCACTGATATAAAAATCCCCAAATTTCTATCTAGAGCATTGCTGTGGCCAGTTCTCTATTTTCCAGTGCTTCATGCATGGGCTCATGCTCTTGCTGTGCAGATGGACTGGAATGGCTGTTGTATGTAAGGCTCCCGAGAAACAGGAACAGCTCGGTGCAGTGGAAAGAGATCAGGGCTGTATGCCCTTAAATGAAAACGTTGGTGTCTCAGTGTCCTTCTCAGTAAAATGTGGATGTTGGACTGAATAAATTCTAAGACTCCTTCTATTTCTATGATTCTATGACTAAAATCCTAAAAGAGCAAAATCACCTACGTGGCCAGGTTGCCTGTCTCTAAGAAGACTTTATCTTTTAGAATGTGATCTCCATGAAGGCTGAGATCATGTCAACCACTGTCCCCTCTACCTGGTACAAGCAACGGGCACATCATAAGCACTGCACATTGTAATTTGGCCAGCTGAATTCTTGCTTGAGAGACTTCACCCAGCGTTCCTCTAAGGAGGCCTCACTTTGACCCCAGTGGAACATAACAAAGCAGTAACCCAGAGCCAGCATCTACCAGCTGAATCATTAAGAGCCTGTGAGTGACAAATGGGTGATGTCAGCACAGCTCCTGTTGTCTGTGTCATAAAATAATTAAAACTTGTCAACAAACACATCAGACACCAAGATGGCCAAGGAATGAAAGAACGTAAAACCGAATTACTCTTCTTCCTTGCTTCTTGAAAGGGGTGAAAAGCTAGGAAGGAACTGGTGACATGTGCAGGCATGGAGTTCGTGGTGTAGATGGAGTAAGAATGGAGATGGATATTCAACAGGACCTGGTGTGGCAGAGAGCTCAAAGGCAAAGCCCCATCCACTGGCCAAGAGTGCCTAGGTGGGGTGAACCTCTCTAAATCAGTTTCTGATTGATCAGGAAATAGAGCTCTTTCTCTGTGTTTTACAATGTTCCCTCATCACTCTCTCTCTCTCTCTCTCTCTCTCTCTCTCTCTCTCTCCCCATCCCTTTTTCTAGACTTACTGCTCTTCATGGCCTGATTACCACTTGACTTTATTCTCCATAGCTCTTGACTAATTTGTTTACTATGTGTCTTCCCAATTAGAAAGAGAACCTCGAAGGCGGGGACTTCGTTTTGTTCACTATTGCATCCCAGAGCCAAGAACAATGCCTGGCCTGTAGTAGATTCTTAGGAAGCATTGTCAAATGAATGAACTAATGGCTGAATGAATGAATTTATGCCACTGCTTCTCATAGTCGCTAGTTTATACAGACAATTTTGCTGTGAAAGCTAGCTCCTCAGCCTTCCCTTAGAAACATGTGATACTTTGGTACCTTAAACCCCTCCAGCCCTCTTCTCCATAAAAGTCCATGAAAACCAAAGAAGATCTTCCAGGTTAGCTTACCCAGCTGTTAAACTGCACTGCGAAGGAGAGGTGCACTGAAGTGACTGGCTGGAATTATCTTGGCTTTGCTATATCAGCACATGACAGAGGAAAGCACAAGGTCACAGACTAACCACCTGGGAGTCTGGCAAGAACTGCTGCTGGGAGAAAGCTCTGATATGCACCTTTTTAATCTACTGGTGATGACGACTTTTAAAGCAGTTCATGTTCATGATCTATCTAATTTAATGGATCTTTCACTCAGTCTGTGGTTTTATGTATCTGCACATATTCAAAGGTTTTATCTACTTCATCTGACCACTTTCCATAGAAAATACGTATTTCCCCCTAATTTTGCAGAAAAATGAAATAAAAATATTAACATTTTTACTTGGGAGAATCTGGCTATGGAAACTCATGCTCCTATTGTGTTTCTATACAGATGATATCGTGATCTTTTTTGAAATAGTGATGTTGATAAACTAAGTGCATTCTTATGACACAAAGAGCTGGGTAACACCATGTAAACACCACCTACTGATGGCTGATTGGTGGTATCATTTTGCAGTTTTGTATAGAAAGACCCACGCTGTCTTTTCTCTTTTTAACAACCCAGGTATCCTGCCTTTATTTTTATTTTTATTTTTTGTTTTTTTTAGCAAGGCACAATAGGAGAAAAGGATGTTTGTGAGATTTCCACATCGCATTGTCCCTATACATAAACCCTTCCATTTCTTCCTCACTAGCCACACAAAGCTAATTGATATAAAGATAAAAGTTAGGCCTAAGCAAGTCCCCTTTCGCTAATGGGCCAGTTCACTGTAAAGAATGTGGGGCAATAACAATGAAAAGTACGTAGGAGTACCCCAACTGGAGAATCACTCACAGCCAGCAAGGACCTTAGAGATCAGCCAGTCCAAGCCTGTCATTTCACAGAATAATTCCAGTTAAAATACCAAGAAAAAGATCCATTCAATTGCAACATTAACCTAAAATTTAATAAACCTGCTGTGACTGATTATCTCTCTGCTATATCTGTGTTTAGCACTAGGTGTTGCTATACTGCTATTTATAGACCAGCTTTTCTTTGATATGCAATAGGAGCTTAATCTTCTAATCTGAGGTCCATTCTGAAAATGCTAAATTTCTAAAATCGCACTCCGCTACTATATTGTAAGTTACTAGCTTCATTTAAATGGAGTAGGTATGGCCTATTTAATTCACTGAAACAGTCACCCTGGAAAGAAGTGATCAATACATGCTAGGAAAAGGCTACTCCAAAGTTAAACATTTCAAATTGTCCTAATTCAAATATTTACTTAAACTCTGTTTTTATATTATGTGCAATACAAGGGGAATGACATTGTTAGCTGTGTGTTTCCTGGAACTGACTGTCTGCTACAAGGCCACAGATAAAGTTTGTTTATAGAAAAACAAAATATGAAAAAAAGTTTAACACTGTTCTATTTGGGGTTTAATACTCCCACACATACTGAGTGGAAGAAAGGACAACCTCTAGAACCTTTCTTTCCCCATGTTAACAGAGGACGGAAATGCTTTAACCCCATCTAGTGACAGATGAGTCATTACTTAGATTAGTTCAGTTGTTCAAAGTTTGAGTGATAATACCAAAAGGAAAAACAGACCATGCTTCAAGAAATTTATAGTTTAGGAAGAGAGGAAAATTTTAATTCACCTTTACGTTTTTAAGTATGAAAAATTGAGCTCGTAAGTTTGAATCCTCGACATCATTACTTGGTTCTTCAAACTTGGATAAATTTGGTATAAGTTCAGCATAAATGTTCAAGTTCTACAAATCACATGTGTTATAATCATCTAATGTTGAGTTTAAAATCTTCTGGGTATATGTAACCAAACAATGTCTAGTGTATTGCTGCTAAACATGTTTTTGGTTTTTTTTGCTTTGTTTTTCAGTTTTGGTTATTTACCAGTAGCTATATAGAATAACAATAATCAGGTAAAGATGCTTATAACAGCCCTCGGTTTTTAGCAGAAAGAGAAGTGGAAGACCGAAGCCCAGAATGGAAACATCTTAATTATATAATGGAGCTTAGAGTCAAAGGGAGAGAAACAGTTTGCACAGAGTTAGCTACTATAATCTATAATATAAACCCTTCATTCTAGTCCTAAAGAGAGGGTTTTTAAATTTTTTTATATTTTTGGCCTCAGGCTGAAAGAACTAAGCACTTGGCTGAAGACAACTTTCTTACAAAATGTTCTTCTTGCCAGCTCTCTCCCTAGCACAAACCCAGCCCTTCTTTTCTGAAGATTTTATTTCCTTTACATCCTTTGAGAATAAAACTATGCTTTGTGGTTTTTATACCACATTCACTTAGAATATTTAAAAACAGAGCAAACTCTCCATTTTCTCCCAATTCTCTCTTCACAGGTCCTCATTTCCCTGCCCCTTAGAGCTTCAAAGGTAATGTAAAGTAGTATCCACTATGACTTTTGCATTTCGCTTGTTATGCTGCATATCAGCGATGGGCAACTTTTCAAGTGTTAGGTCAAAATCCTGATCTATGTTCTCGTGAATTTGGAGTAAGAGGTGTTTATGTGTCAAGTGAATTGTCTATTTTCTGTGAAGGAAAGGGGGGAAGAATTTTTGAAAGAATCCATTTTGGGAATAAATATTTAGAAATGGCAGGAAGAAGAGAAACCTTGTAGTAGAGGTTGAAGAAGTTTCTGTCATCTTTGGTCAAACTCACTTCTATATAGATCAATTGTAGGGAAGTCTATGCGCTTGTATGTAGGGGTAAGAAATAGTAAGATCTATGAAAATAGACTTACCATTCACACACACACACGTAGACATGCATCCACACATTGCAGAATACTTACTTGCCCTTTGTTTTTCTTAATGCTCAATTGACCAAAATTATAAAAAATACTACTGTATGGATTTTTCTAACATTATCTACTAATCTCTTCCATCCTTTTCTGTCTTCCAAGTAGGTTTCATTTACATAATTCCAAAGAGGTGAATATGGGTCCTGCTCTTGCTTAAAAATTACTTTTAGCATAGTTTAACAATTCCTATTTTTCAAGTTCATTCCAAGACTGAGACAAAATCTCTCTAGCAAAAGCAAAACAAAAGCCAAATTCCTACCCTTTCGCCTCATTTCATGTTTTACGATTTTATGTTTCTTGATAATACATTTTGTAAATATTGGAATGGGAATGTGTTCTGTGTAGCAGAGGCAAGGCTATGCACATTTAATGCAAGTTTTGATACCCAGAAGACATCCATTTTAGGCCACATACAGTTTACCTTTTTCCCCTCCTTCCTTGATATAGAAAAAAAGAAAATATTTAAAAAACCAACTATATGCAATTTAGGGCCAATGATAATTCATGGGCTAAACGCGCACAGCAGGGTCAGAGCTGGCCTAAGCTGAAGCCTAGAAATTGTCCACTGACGTACAAATGTGATATCCACAAATCAGAAAATACAGTGATGAGGGCAGACCGTATTATTACAAGATGCTACTAAAAAGCTTATTAAAGTCCCTTATTATTAAAGTACTAGAAATGTTTGCTTATGACCATCTGAACCCATATACACTGTGAAGAATTCATTTCATGTGTTTATCTATAATAATAACAAAAATTCTCAAAAAATGATTGTTTTCTTTAAAAACTTAGTTATTTTTTTAAAAAAAGACATTTCAAAGAGCACATACACCTTTGTCAAACAAAAGATGTATTTACAACATAGATTTAATTTTGTTTTAAGAAACAATTAGTTCAGTTAGGCAAATCTCATGCTCTATTTCCTTAGGTAAGAGATTTGCAGCATTTTTTTGTGGACTTTTATCGAGCAGAAGCCTTCCTTTTATTTATTTATTTTTTGTCTTTTTCGCGACCGGCACTCAGCCAGTGAGTGCACTGGCCAATCCCTATATGGGATCCGAACCTGCGGTGGGAGCATCGCTGCGCTCCCAGCACCACACTCTCCCGAGTGCGCCACGGGCTCGGCCCAGAAGCCTTCCTTTTAAAAACCCACATTACAACTTTGTAATGAGCAATCGGTAGGTTCTATCTAATCTAAACATGGTATTTGTAAACAGTAGGCATTCTTAAAGCCCAGGGGAGGTGCTACTGTTATTAGCATTTCCTTATGCAGAATGTAAGAATATACTCTTTGAAGTACATCAGTTTTCTCTTCCAATTTGTTTCAAAATAGTTCAAAATACATGCAAACTCTGGTTCTCTAGGTCACACCATTTTCCTCTGACTTTGCTTTGCCTGCAGAATTGCAGGACTCTGTCCCAACTCAAAAGTTCCAGGAGAGTGTCTCCTGTCTCCCTCAGGGAGTCTGTTCTTCCCGCAGCCCGGGCTCTCACACTCATTTCCTCCAGCTGCCTCTAGGCGGCCCTGTGCCCTATGCCTTCCTCCAGCTGCTGTGGTGACACCCCGCCCCCCCCCCCCCCCCCCCCCCCCCCCCCCCCCCCCCCGCTGCTGCTTGTCCTTGACAGATGGTCACAGTATGGTCTAGCTCATTATCTTTGGACCAAGCCACTGGCCTTGACTCTCCTTCCTTGGGAGATTTTTCCCCCAGGAGATTCTCAGCCTCATACAAATAAGCTGGCCCTGGAACCTCCATAGGCTTGTCTGAATTTGCAACAGTTTAGGCTGGCCTGGGGGCCCTCACTTAAGTAAAGATTGGAAATCTCACTATCAGTCAGTAACCAATTACATTGTGCTTAAGCACTATTTGATGTCATAGAAAGATAGGAAGGAAGAAAGTTAACAAAAGAAAGGAAGGAAAAAAAGAAAGAAAAGACTGGAAGTGAAAATCCTAAAATGTTTCCTACCTTAAGAAGTTTATTATTTACTCAGTTATAATTACTCATAGCTAAGTACTCTGCAGGTTTCAAAATGAGACGACTGAACCAGAGAGCATATCTAGAGGCCATCTTAAAGACTCTTGGCAAGCAGTCAATCAATAGCAATCAATCTAGCCAGCAAACTTCTCTTACAGGAGATGTCATTGTAAGAAACACTTTCTCCTTCCAGGACCAAATCCAAAATTTACAATGTTAACAAATGAAAGTAGAAAACCTCTTCTATCCATCCATCTTAAATTCAATTGTGGCCTGGACTTCAGAAAAAAGCTTAGCTCTAACAATTTTTTAAAGTCTTCACGAAATAATTTTTCACAAATACTCTCACGAGGGAGGAAGTTACAGGTTAGGGAAATTTCAAGAGGTCTCCACTCTTTAGCCAAATCTAAGTATTGGGTCCAGAGAAGTGTATGAACTCTGAGGACACCATCAGGCATAGTATTGATCCATTGGCACTGAGGAATGTCTCCAAAATTTTCTGGGCACCTCCTCTCCCCTCACTCCCCCACCTGACACACCCAGTGCAACTGGGCCAATAAGGGCACAAATATTCAAGTAATGAAGCTTGTCATCTAATCAGAGAATGGAGAAATATCTCTTAACTTTGTTTCAGGTATGACAGACCTATTAATACTTCCTAACATCACAGTAGCACTGCCGCGGGCAGGTCATGCTCTCAGATGTTATGGACCTTGCAGTCAACTGAAGCTCTGCGGTCTTTTACTGTATCAGGTCTTGTTAAACCAGTCATCTCCCTTCCCATATACACGGAGTTGATTTGTCAAACTTTATACTTATTACTGTTTAACTTCTTGCTAATTTTGACCCACTCTCCAGTCTACTGGAATCATTATGAATCTTGATTCTGAAATATGTTCCTTTGTTTTTATCAGCACACTTAATAAACACAAATTTTTTATTTCCATCTAAGTTATTAGATGAAGCTACATAGAGTCCGTGGCAATTTACTAAAGGCATTGCACCATGTTGATAGTTATACATTATAATGAACACTTTTTGGATATGTTTATTTAATCAGTTTGGATTCCACATAATAAAATAATTAGAAATGCCATGTTGATGTATTCTCCTGATTTACCAGCCCAATAGCTCTATCCAGCTAATTCTAGGATACTCTTGCTGGCTCATTGTGATTCTTCCTCATCTGCATTTCAGACCCAACACCACCACTCCTTCTCTCACTCCCCACTCTGTGTCTGTTCTGGCCTGTTACCCCTTACTTTGAACTGTGACCTGAATTCTGCTTCTCCCTTTCACTCCTTTAAATGGGCTCCCTGATTTGATTGTCCGCCTGTCTTCTGTTTTTGCTTCTACCTTTGATGCTATCTTGATGATAAAACTGGGCTTCCAGCTCTGGCCAGTCCAGTTCCCTGGACCCCATCGTGAGTTCCTGCTTAATCAGAGGGTACTAGAGCAATACCATGTAGCCTGGAGGCAATGTAGAACCTTCCTAGATTTGTACTCTTGTTTTCCAGTGACTAATTACACCTCCATCCTTATATAAAAACCCTTGCTCCCTTGAGATTTCTGCCACCTGACCACACCACAGTCTTGCCCCTTCTCATTTTCAATTCTTGACCTCCAGGTTAATACTGCATTTTGAGTATGGGCTTTAAAGCATGACTTCCGGTCTGACTCACAGTTTCAACTCTCACCGTTACCTTTAGTGCCTTCAGTAGCTCTGTGGATGACCCATCGAATGCCCCAACCTCATCATTCCTTGACCTCTTCAGTTCCAACTAGTTTAAAGTCCCTTTTGACTCTAGCTACCTGCTCTCACTGTCCAAGTTTATTTGTGGCCAACTGGACTGAGCCAGTTGCAATCTGAAGCAGGGCAAAGGGGCATAAAGAAAGAAGTGACAATCACAATCAGTGAAAGAATCCAGGGGTCAAAGTCGGAGAAACAGTAAAACCTCAAGTATAGGGGATTAAGTGTAAGGGCGAAAATACAGACAGCAATTAAACTAAGAAATGAGGTACGTTCATATTTTGTAGATCCAGGGTGATGAGTTCCAAAATATTGGTATAGAGTCATTCACATACACGCATGCAACTTCAGGGAGTTTACAGACCCAGATTAAAGACAGGTATTTGGAAGGATCAAGTTCATATTCAGTAACATGCATTCAAGGCCCTTTGGTTATTGTTTGCAGTTATTTTGATTCCAACTGATGTTCCCTGGAGGCACCACATTACTTCTCAATCTTTTTCTTTCTGCCTCTCTTCATCCTTCTTCCCTAGCATTTCCCTCCATCAGCTGGTGAAGGTCATTTTATCTGCACCTAAGTCCTGCCTACCTCCCCAGATACAGTTAGACAGTCCCTCTCTGCACTCCATAGTGCCTGTTTCCTGTTTCCATTGTAGCACTGTCTCTAATGCAGCTTGCTAACTGTTCATGTTCTAACCTGGGTGCCCACTAGGATGTAAGCTGCTCTAGGATAGGTGCACTAGGATACAGTGATTCCGTGGATTAGGAATCACTGTATCCTCCAAACCGTGCTCAGTGTTTGGCATGTCAGGTGTTCAACAAATTGTAGCTGAATAAAGTTTATTAGTACCTATGATCCAGAGTCACATTTTCTTTCTTTCTGAAAACTTGAACATCAGGTCTTCATTTCCAGTCTTCCTTTCATCTTTTCTATGACTCCTCAAATATTACCAAGCACAGGTTCTAAAATTACATCTATGATGTTTTTAGTGTCCTGGAATGTCAGACATGTGGGTTTAGAGACAGGAACTTACTCAGAGAGCTCAGTTCTCTTCCTATTTGATTGTTTACTTCTCCTAGACTTAACACTTGGGGCTGTTCTCAATGTTTTAGCTTGAAAATTATTTCCAAGGCTAAAATAGCAATTAGGTACTTCTGCTTTCTCTTTGACCTAACTGACCCAGATATTGTTCCATCTCTTCTTCCTTCTGTTTCTTGTTCCAACTATTGTACTTGTCATGAGTCCTCCCATATTCTAAGCTTCTGCCTTTCTGGTAAAATTCTTATTTTTTGGAACATGTCCTTGCTTTCAAGACCCTCTTTCCATCTTTTCTACTTGTGCTTCAGAAGGCCAGGAAACTTCAAGATCGTCCCTTAAAGAGTCCCTTGCTATGCAATCATGTTGAAATTTCTCTAAATGTTTTTTGAAGTCTGCTTTTCTAATATTTAGGGTTTGTATGTGAGTAGGCTCCGGATTCCCATTTTTTAGCTGTTGTAAATGCTAAGAAAAAAATAGATACTACCTGCCAAGATTCTCCTCATTCCTATCTTACTAACTAATTCTTCCTTTCAGGTCAGAATTAAATCGTGAATAGCAAATCTCTTTGTTGCAAGAAAGTTATGAACATGGCATATACAGAATTTGTTAGACATGTCTCTTTTATCAGAATGAGATTTGCAGCGGATTTTATCACTCTGTCTTGCTTGTGGGCCACAGTTTGGACATTATCCAGAGTCTCTAGCTAGACAGGTAATTTATAATTTACTCCTAAAACAATTGTTACTTTATCTTTCTTTCCTTTTACCCTTATCCACTCACTCCCTTTGATTCATTAATTCCCTATAAGTATATGGTTTTTTAATTTAGAGAGTTCAAGGTTTAATCTTTCAATTCTCTCTATTTCTTTGAGCAGATTTAACTCATTCATAATGTTGTCTTCAATATTTATATGCAAAATTTTGGCGGTAGATATGTAATTTGTGTAAAACTACAAATTTACATTGCTCATTATCCATGTGTTCTGACTGGTGAACAGCCAGCTGAACTGCATAGAGAAAAAGCCCGAAGGGAAAAAAAGAAAAAAAAAAATGAGTATATTCTTCATTTAAACTAGTGAACTTGAGTTTGAAACTTTCATCACAAAAGTCCATCTCTCTTAAATGATAGCCTAACAGATTTTCTTAATTTCTAGATTTGTAAACAAATATATAAGAAAACATTTCTTGGTTTGTATATATTATGTATTAAATCAACCTATTTTCATAGGATTTAAGCCTTTAGAAATTATTTTATAGGGCCGGCCCGTGGCTCACTCAGGAGAATGTGGTGCTGATAACACCAAGGCCACAGGTTCGGATCCTGTATAGGGATGGCCAGTTGGCTCACTGGCTGAGCGTGGTGCTGACAACACCAAGCCAAGGGTTGAGATCCCCTTACCAGTCATCTTAAAAAAAAAAAAGAAAAGAAATTATTTTATAGTGGTCAAAAAGTAATGTAAGGTACTCTCTGATTAGAGTTTATTTCTGTTTGTTACCTATAAAATCAGAATTTCTAGGAGCAAATATTAAACTTGAAAGAGCTGGTCTCCAATTCTCTGCACAGTAGGAAGAAAACATTAAATTTTATTTACTATTTTAAAAAATAAGGAAGAAATTTAGTTTTAATAAAACATTTTGATGGACACAGGCACCCTCCCTCAAGCTTTTCTTGCTGAAGTAAAAATAATTATAATAATGCAAGGAAAACAATATGACAACCAAACATCAGCAAATAATTTTGGAAGATGCATAAATCACATTGTAGAAGAAGTTAAGAAACAAGTATCAGAACAAACCACACAGTGTGGGATCCTTGCTGTATAGTTGAAAGAAAGGATGAATGTTTCTATAATGTCTGGGCTTTATATTGGATTCTGCTTTAATTAAATACTAGAAGAAATTTCTGTGTTTCACTTAAGGCATAGCAATCAGCAGGGGCCACACTGACCCCCGGAACATTCTGGAAATGGCGGCGCATTTTGGTCAACACAGTGATTGGGAGGCACTTACTGGCATTTAGGGGGTGGAGGCCAGAGATGCTAGAAGTCCTGCTAGGCATGGGATGGTTTTGTACAATGAAGAATTTTCGCTCACCCCAACTTCTAAAGGTCTTACCATACGTTCCTGTCAGTGAAAACCCTGCTATTTCTCTGAGCCTAGAACCTAACTCTGTTTTACATATAATCCCAAAGAACTGTTTGCACTCTATTCATACAACACTACATTTTGGGGAACGTAATTAGTGTACAAATTGAGGAAAAACTGCACTTTATTTGTTTGGAACTTTGCTAAGAGTGGCTGACAACCAACTCTTGTTCATTCAACAGTCATGGACTGATCGTTCATAACTCACTTGGCAGCAAAAGTAGACCTGATTTGAGGCTATTTAAAAAATCATGTCACTGACAGCAACACTTTCATCAATCTATAGTTGTAATTGTCACATTCAAATGTTAATACAGAAAAATGGTGTTGATCCTCCCTATTCAAAATGTAGTTCATGGACCAGAGAATGGGAATCACTCATGACCTTGCTAGAAATGCCCCACCTCAGACCTATAAGATCAGAATCCACATTTTAACGAGATCCACAGGTGACTTGTATGCACATCAAAAATTGAGAAGCAATGGTGTAGACATAATTAGCTAAAAATTATTGTACTTCTCAAATAAAAACATATTTATTATAGGTAGTACAAACCCTGTATCATGTCTTTTAGTGTGGTTTGTTCAAGAATTTTACATATTGAGAGATATTCTATTTTACCATAATTTGCTTTCTAATATTTTTCCTTTGTTGATTGTGAATACATTACATGTATTTTTTGAAACTGTAAATTAATTTCATTTCAGGATAACATAGGGAATATTACAATAATAAAAAGGTTGTTGTTGTCAAAGGGTTGAGAACTACTGAATAAAGAAAAGATGAACTGAAGGAGAAAAATATATTCCCAATGCGTATGATTTCCATAATCAAAACAACGTTTTATGGGAAAACTGTGTCAACGTAACCACTGATGGAAACAGCTGCTTTGGCTGAAATAAAACTTGAATTCTGGGAGAAGGATACAGAGATATTTTCAAAAATAAATTTATTTTATTTATTTTTATTTATTTATTTATTTTTGTTGGCTGATACAGGAATTGAACTCTGGGCCTTGGTGTCATCAGCACCAAGCACCAAACTAACCAATTGAGTAAGCAGCCAGCTATTTTTTTCCCCCAAAATAATTGTATTTATTGCTTTTATTAAAAGCATGAAATTCTTGCACCAAAGAAGTTGAAGCTAGAAGTGCACAAATTGCTGCACAATTTAATTGATACAAAGTGATGGTTAATTTTAAATGTCAGCTTGGCTGAGCTAAGGAATGCCTAGATAGCTGGTAAAACATTATTTCTGGATATGTTTGTGAGAGTGTTCCTGGAAGAGATTTGTGTTTGAATGTTGCAGACTGAGTAAAGAAGATTAGCGTCACCAATTTGGTTGGGCATCATCCAATTCATTGATTGCCTCAAAAGAACAGAAGGGCAGAGGAAGTGTCAATTTGCTCTCTGTGTGAGCTCGGACATCCTTCTTCTCCTGCTCTTGGACATCTGTGCTTCTGGTTCTCAGATCTTTGGGGACTTGCATTGGGCCTTACACTACTGGCTCCCAGGGTTCTTCAGCCTTCAGGCTTGGATTGGAATTACACCACTGGTTTCCCTGGGACTCCAGCTTGCAGAAAACAGATCATGGGACTTCTGTCTCCATGATTGTATAAGTCAATTCCTCATAGTAAATCCCCATTTTATATATCTCTCTCTATATATCCTATCCGTTCTGTTCCTCTGGAAAATCCTAATACCTATAGACAATATTACAAAAGCCAGACCTTTAAACTATAGTATGCTGTTCACTGTTCTTTATAGTGATGATGATGGATCATGAAAACATCTTGTATCACAGACAAGATCACTGGTTATCTCATGGCAGAGTACATTTCAGAGCTGTCAAATTTAGGGAAACTACATTCTTATTCTCTATAAACACTAGTATTCCACATTCCATCTTTTCTATAATAAGTGCCTATCAATTCTATGGTAGCAAAGCAGAATTAAAAAAAAAATTAACACTGTTTTTTCAAATAAAAGTGTCATTAAAATAAGTGGGAGAGTTTCTGCTTTCAAAGGCAACTCAGGCTATGTTGAGAGCATTTTAAAAGCAAACCTTGAAAATGCTTCTTTTTTAACTGATTGACTTCTGAAAATGTGTGTCAACTGCAAAAATTCTCATATCTGCTCACTTTAAAAAGGTTGACATTTCTAATTCAGTTAAAAAACCTTTCCAACAATTTCTCTCAAGTGGATTTTGAATCTACTTTTTATATATGATGGTTAAAAGTACAAAAATGCAACACCTCTGATTAGTTGGCAAAAAATAGTGATCTCTATCTAAGACACTGGATGAATTGGTTAGGGTGGGAAAAGTCTTTTCAAACGGTTCTTGTTTATCTGCAGAGTCGACCTCAATTCTGTTTTAATTTAGGTCCATGATCCCCTATCCATATTTCTAAAATCCCAAATCTCTGAAAACCAAAAATTTTGTTCATAACTCACTTGGCAACAAAAACTGACCTGACTTGATTTGAAGCTATTTACAGTCTTCATTTTTGCCACGTAGTGTGCCTATTCACATCTTTTGCTGCAGAAATATGAGGGTTAATTACAGGGTTCTGCCCCAGACCTCATGAGGAATGTTACATAATATATGCTATATGAATTGTATAAAATTCCCCAAATCCATAGAATTCTGAATATTGTAAATTCATCTGATTGTAAGGGTTTTGAAGCTTGTAGACCTGTGCAAATTCTTAGCAGTGAATATGAGATGAATAAAGGATTTCAGTGTTCTTGATGATATGCAAGTGTCCTTTTCATTGTATTTTAATGCTGAGCCTATAATTTTGAAATTTGTTCCCTGATTTTTTGTTGTTACGAGGATAGAAGGGTCACATTTTGGGGCAGAAGGTCTGTAATTCAGGGTCAGCATGTAAGTCAAACAGACACTGGAAAAAGGTACAGATTTATATAAATATATATAATTTTTATATAAATATTTTTTGATATAAATATATTGTGTATATTTTCCTCCACTTTGTCCTTACAGGGGAGTTATGACTCCCAGGAATATCCTGAGCTCAACTGAAGCTGTGAGATTTCTGAGAGATGCCTCTGCTGGAAAATGAAAATGATGCAGGGAGATGAAAATGTTTTCCAACCCCCCTGGCTATTAGCAAATGTTTGCCAAGAAAACACTTCCATAAATCTCTGGAGGTTCTAAGTGATTGGAAAGTACATGGGCAGGGATCCAAGTAGCTCTCACCCTGGGAAGCTTTATTATCATTAAAGAAACCTTTATAATAAGTCTTTTTATTTCTATTCTTCTATTTTCAGTAAAACATTTGCTTATATGACAAATATAACTATATTTATATTTATATATGTTTATAATATAAATATAAATTTAGAAATCTAAACTAACCTTGGACAGTGTCAAATCAAATAAATGTTTGTGGAAACACATTACTTGGAAAATGGGAAGAGGGCTAATATATAATACATGGAGTTTGAAGCTACATGATTTAACATCTGTATGATATCTGATTTCAGCCAGCACTGCAGTTATGAACTAAAAAGCTCAATTGATTGTATGTTTATTTAGGTGGAGGCTGAGGCACAACTTCATGGGAAAGAAAATTTGTTTTTAATTTTGAGATGGGAATATGTGTGGTATAGGAACTGGTCTACGGTAGTAGAAATGAGTCCTACCTGACAAAATTGCAATAGCTTAAACTGGACAGCTCACAAACAAATAGAACAGTTGGTTAGCTGAAGTTTAAAAATGCAACAGTTAACTATTGGACCCCCGATGCCTTCACCAATTCATCTCCCATGAACTTTATATAGTCAGGGAGTAGCTAACACCCTTGTAGAATAAGGCTCGTGCTGAAGATTTTCCTTCATGGATATGTTCACACCACAATCTATGCAGAATCTGACCCCTTCCAACACTGCCATGATGATCACTCTATCCATTCTTGCTTGGACCATTGCTGTGTTTTCATGCTTCTACCCTCACTCTCTACAATCATTTCTCCATATAGCAGTCAGTGTGGCCCTTCTTTTTTTTTTTAAATATAGGATCATTTTGGTTTTTTTTTTTTTTTTTTCGTGACCGGCGCTCAGCCAGGGAGTGCACCGGTCATTCCTATATAGGATCCGAACCCACGGCGGGAGCGTCGCCACGCTGCTAGCGCAGCACGCTACCGAGTGCGCCACGGGCTCAGCCCCAGTGTGGCCCTTCTAAAACAAAAGTCAGATTATGTCATGTTTCTGCCCAAGGCTTTCCATATCAATCAATATCAAATCCAAACTCCTTATCCTTAAGGACTTGCTCCTGCCACACCGCTCTTTCACTTTGCCTCCTTACTCTTTCTTGAACACACACACACACACACACACTGAACACACACACACACACACACACACACACACTGAACACACACACACACACACACACACACACACACACACACACACACACACACACACACACACACACACACACACACACACACACACACACACACACACGTTCCTCCCTAGTGGCCCTTGTACTTCCTAATCGCTCTGCCTGTGTGCGCTTTTTCCAGATATCTGCAAGGCTTAGTTCCTTTCCTTCTGCTCCAATGTGACCTATCATAGAAGCCTTCTCTGTCAGTCCCCCCATCTCCACCCTAGAAGCCTCATATTTTACTTTACCCTGGTTTATATTTCTTCATAGGACTCATCACCTCCTAACATATTTTACATCTGTCCCACTTCATGAAAGCAGGGTCTTCATCTGTTTTGTTTGTGCAATATCCTCGGCTATATACTTATACTTTCTGTTAAGTCTAAAAGTTGATAATAGGTCAGTATGCTTGCATAAAATACTTCAGCTTTGGAAAAACTGTGTGTTTTTTCTTTATTTTGTGCTCTTAGAGTCAGTACTTTATTGAGATCATTTTTTTTTTTACTGTGCAATGTATGATTTTTAAAAAATTAAATCAGTTGCATTTATAGTTACTTTAATAAATTGTAGCAACCAATTGGCATGAGATTGTATTATCCTAAACAAATATTCATTTTAAATGCCTTTTTGCTTATTTGCTTGTTTAACAATCACACGTTTCTATAAATGTGCAAATCCCTGGAAATGAATGCAATTCTAAAAGGTATGTAAACATTGAAAATATAGAGATAATTTAAATAAGTCATTAGACAGGGGTAGCTGGATCCCTTTGGGCCTGTTGGATATGAAAAAGCTTCACAGGGACTGGCTATGGGTGATTGAGAAGATTCATCTTGGTGTTGCAGTTGGAACCACAGGCGTCAGTGTGGGCCCTTTTTAGTCACATGGTAGCCAGCCCACAAGCTGACCATTGCTGGAAGAAATTATGAAACATGTGAATGGGTCACAGGAAGCTAAAATGAGGACACAGAGACACCCTGCTTCTGTATGACTTGGCAACATCTGCTCTGCTCCTCATCCTTTCTTGAGAGTTTTAGTCACGGCCACTGTCATTTTTTCTTTTTCTTTGTTTAAATTTTGAACCTCACTAACTACACTGTCCTCATCTTTCATTCTGTCACTGTTATAGTGGCTGAAATGATTTATGTCAGCAGGTGACTGAGGATAAAATATTTTGCTATACTCTGTCTCCAGAGAAACACATGTGCAATGTTAATGCTAATTGACATCAATAATTAAATGTTGTGAATGAATGAATGAAATAAATGGTTGCTAATCAAGGGACTTTCAGGTGGGCTGAAGGACATAGGAGTCACACAGATTATGTCAGTGAGGGCTACTGGGGATAGGCAATGGATGCAGACCTTGTCATCTGAAGGAAAAGGGCACCAGTGCCTCAAAGAATCAAGGTGAGGTGGAGGACCTCGCCTTCTTTGGCACACCCAAAATAGTGCCAAAAGCTTAAAAAAAAAAAAAAATCAGGAAGTAGAAGACAGTCTCTGGTTGGTCACCCTAGTCAGGGCAGAGATGCTGCTGGGCTGCTACTGTCTCTGCCCAGTGAGCCCAACCCCAAACATCACCATCTCCCTCATTCCTTGAGAGGTCCACCTAGCCTACAGGATGAATAGGGTGGTGGTGGAAATATAGAAGAAAGATCTGCCCTTTGCCTTGGAGTTTGCTGCCCCAAATCGCCCTCTTGTCAGGACTATGCATAGAGGTAATTTTCTATAAGAAAATGGAACTGTCAGAAAAGAGGATGAATGCCAGTACCCCAAAATGACCTAGGTGATCTGGACAGCAGCGTATGTATAAAATGTAGAATGAGGGAAAATATGGGAGAGCACCATTCACAGACAAATTTTTTAGAATAATACCATTTCTATTGAAAGCATTACTGCAAATTAACAAGAAGAGCAATAATTCACTACAGGAAAAAAACAGGCAGTGGACATGAATAGATAATTCTCAGTAAATGGTACAAATAATTAGTAAACATGAAAAAATAATGTTCAGCATTACTGATTATCAAAGAAATGCTGATTAAAATAAGATATGACTGATCTATCACATTTTCAAATTATAAGCAAGATGACACTTAATATTGGAAGGTATTTTTGCAGCATCACACAGAACCTTAAAAGTGTTTATAAATGTTGATCCAGTATATCCACTTTTAGGAATCTCTCCTGAGAATTTAGAGATCTTGAAAAAGATGATATATCCACAATGTTTATCCCAGCATAATTTTTAAACTGCAAAATAAATTAACAGATGAACAGATAAATAATTATAATATTCTTCATTAAAAATGAGACTTAAAAAATTTAATGGCAGTAAAAATACTCAATTTATAAATATTAAGTAAAATAAACAGGATTCTAAACTGTTTGTATAGCATAGTGTTATTTTGTAACAAACCTTAATGCACAGAAAAAAATTAAAGGAAATAAACCAAAATGTTAATAATGGGTGTATAGGTGTGGATTATAGGTGATTTTAATTAAGAGAATTTTTTCCTGTAGTCTCCACTGCTTTGCATTTTTGTAAAATATAAATGTAAAAATTATAAAAATGAACATACATTACTTTTATACTTGGAAGAAAAAATAAAAATCAAAAAGAATTTAGAATACCACTTGCCTGATAAAAATATCAAATGCACAGAGAAAAATACATAACAGTTTTCTTAGTCACTTTTTTCTTGATATCTCTGAAGATACAAAAGATTTGGGAAATACAAACAGTCATAAAATCTCTCAGGAAAATAGAAATCAATCATACTACTTCTAAAACTGATGTTTGGCAGTCTGTAGCTTACATTCATCTCTAAACAATATATGGCATTTTTCTATTTTACTCCTGTCAGAGAGGCAGAAACTCAATTATTGTAAGGACATTTAAATAATTTTATTTCCAATTATAGTCAATAGAAAGACCTATTGTTGTAGGTCAGTGCCAAATGTTTTAATGATGACACTTAAGGATTTGTGATGGAATTTTATAGCCTGTTGCTTCTCAGCCAAAGGCGTTATATTTTCCAAAGACAAAGTTGTAAGAGTGCAGTTACTTGTGTGCATAATATTTTATCAAATCATCTGTGACTAATAAAACTTGAGAAAGAGGGGAGGAAAGAGGGTATGCCGTCTTTCAGTAATATGCTTGTCTTAAACTTGCCAAGCTCCTCTTAGGCAATACTGTGTTTGCTCAGAAGGTCATGTGCTTAATTGTAAAAATCTGTCAGTGTCATAGGATTCAAAAGACATCAATTATTTCTGTCAACAAGGAAAGAGTGAGGGCTGTGTGACTCTTCTATCATTAGGAAAAGATGTGTTCAAGAGAGAAAAATGTCTAGGGAGCGCTGAGCAACTATTGGCTACAGACTCTAATTTCACCCCCTTCTCCTACTTTGGACTGGAATATTATATTTTTCATTTCATGTAGAGCCATGTATGCAGTAAGACATGACGTAACTCGGTCAGTCTCAGCTGTATAATATCCACTGAATGCTTTAAAGTGGCCAACGTTATTAGCAGTTTGGTGTATGGGGAGGCCTTCCTTGCTTTCTTCAGCTTTGGCGGGATGCACTATTGTGTAATAAGTTTAGAACTGGCCTGTATTCAAAATTATATTCCAAAAGGCTGCTATTCACACCACATGAGAACTAGTTCTCTTTTTCTTCAGACTTTATTCGAAGTGGACTAAAAACAGCAAAATGACTGCGTTCGAACAGTTTCATGAGTGGAATGGAAATTTTCCATATTTTACTCTCGATTTATTATTTTATGCTAAGATTTCTGAATTATACCCAGCTTTAGAGACATGGAGACACAAATTCCAGTCTCTCGCTATCTAAACTAGGTGACTTAGGCTGATGACTTCAATATTCTGAGCCTCAGTTTCTTTACCTATAGATTATCCATAACACCTATCCCACGGAGTTGCAAGGAGGCTTATAGACCATGTCAACAAAGCTCTTACTTCTTATTTTGTCGCCTCAGGCAAGTTATTCCACTTTTTGATCCACTGTTTCCTGATTTGTAGAATGGGGTCAGTTGTGGCTACTAGCTGTAATAGACGAGGATTAGAGATTATAGGCAAAGCTTCAACAATGGTGTCTGGGCACTTGGTGACTCAAGAGCACCTGATTAATAATTAATAATAATAATAATAGTAATAGTAATAATAGTAATAGTAATAGTAATAATAGTAATAGTAATAATAATAATAATAATAATAATAATAATAATAATAATAATAATAATAATGCTAGTGAGCATCCCCCAGGTTGATGCGGTTGGGTTATGAAACTCTGGGAGAAGACAGAACAAGAGACACAGGGCCCCGGAGAGACCCAGCCGCGGAGTCCCCTTGGGCAGCCCGCACCGCAACGCCCTGGGACCGGGCACCGCCTCGCCCCACCCCTGCCCAGCGAGGGCGCATCCGGGCGCCGAGTTCCGGGCGGTAGCGCGGTACAGAGCCCCCCCTCCCCCTCCGCCCCTCCCTCCTCCGGAGCCTCCAGCTGCGCCAGCTGCGCCGGAGCCCGAGTCGGCCGCGACCGCGCAGGTGCCAGCGGCCCCCTAGCCCCGCAGGTAGGAGCTGCGCCGGCGCCGGGGCTCGCAGGGCTCCCGCGGGAGCCGGGTTTCTGCTGCCCTCGCCCTGGTCCTCTTCCCGCCAGCCCCGGGCAGCTGGCCGCTCCCCGCCCAACTTGGACGGGACCTTAGCAGCTGAGTCGGCGGCGGCCTCCCGTGCGCGCCTTCGGGCCCCGTTCCTGCAGTCAGCGCCGACGACTTCGGCGCGCACTTTTGCCCGGGCGGACGACTGCCGGGAGCGCACAGCCGCGCTGGCTCCGGGCCCAAGTTGGGGGCGTCCTCTGCAGGAGGCACCCCATCATCCGCCCCCGCCGCCGCGGGGCCCTCACTGCAGTGTGTCTGCTGCCCCCAGGTCACCTCGCGCGCCCTCGGCTCTCGTGCGCTGTGGCTGGACGGGGATGGCGGGCGCGAGGGGACCAGCATCCCCGACCAAGCAGGAAGTGCTGCGTCCCAGGGCTTAGAGCCCAGCTGGCCAGGAGCGCGGTCCTGGGCGTGTGGCCACGCAGCTGCTCGCCCGCCCGCCCGGGCACCCACGGTGTGATTTGATGGCGCGGAGGTGGGGCGAGGAGGCACGAGGGCAGGGCGGCCTGAAGGGGCTTATTCTTTTCGCTCAGATTTCAAGGTATTTAGGACCAAGGTCTCAGACCCAGGAGTGCGGTCCTCTAAATCTATAGGATTTTGTGACGCTTTTCAGAAACGTCCCGGGGGACTCAGTCCAGAGCTTCCGGCACGCCTATGTTTGCTCCTCCTAATCTCGGAATATTGCCGCCTCCACTTCCTCTGTGCCGGCATGAGTGCAGGTAGATTCTTAAAAGACCACGAGAATTTCTGCGTTTGGTCATCCCCACGTCTCTCCTCCCCACAGTGGCAAGTTCCGTTAACTTTATCACCTAAGCCCGCCGATTGCAGTTTAGATAACCCTCTGCGGGCCTCCAGGGGCCTCTGAGAGACCAAGTCCTGGAGACCTCTGAGGCGTATTCAGTGTGTTAGTTGGTGGTGGTGCAATGAAAAAGAACGAAAAGAATCTACAGTTTGAACCGTTAACAGACACGTTTATACACTGCCTATTTGAATAAGAATCTCTTTCACTATTAAATGTTTTGTGACACACATACAGGTGAATTCGTACACTGTCTTTAAGTATTGTTCGAGGACTTTTTAACTAATTGTATGAGTTCCCAGTCTTCTCAAGATGGAGTACAATGAACAATTCATATAAAAAGTGTGAATAGTGATAATGGTGGCTTTGAAGAAAATGTGTCTTTACCATGTTTGTCCCCGATGTCAGAAAATTTATCCACCATGGTCTTAAGCGCTGTATAACACTCATTTCAGTTTGTTGATTCATTTTTAACTTGGGTAGTGGGGAACCCTGCTCCTTAGTGTGTTTCTTAATTAAAAACTGTAGTTCTAAAACTCATTTACCCTTAACTCTTACAGGTTTTTGTTTTTTTTAAAACTTTTATTGTGATAAAATACGCACGACGTAAAATTTACCATCTTTACCCTCTTTTTGGGGGGGACGGGGGAGCCAGCTGGCCTGTGGGAGTCCAAACCCTAGACTTCAGCTCTAACCAGCTGACCTCCGTCTCCATTTTTAAGTTTACATTCAGTGGCGTTAAATACACTGACATTCTTGTACAAATATCACCGCCATTCAGGCACCAAACACTTTTATCTATCTTACAAGGTTTTAATAACGTTTTAATGATAATAATTGTGTTGTAGGCTTTAGTTTTCTCCCTAGTCGGTTTTGAGTTTCTTCTCACAGCTTTAGAGAAATGTATTTTTAAAGAGGAGCAGTGATTGTTTAGAAATGTTATCTTCGTCAGGAAAGGTCTAATACATGATTGTTTGAAGAAAAGCTTTTGAGCTATTTAAATTTGCATATGAGGATATTGTGAGGTTTAGCTATCAAGAGGGAGGGACAGGTAAAGGAAGTTATTGTTGTTGATAGTCTCCCCCCCCCCCCCCCCCGCCCCCTAAATATTTAACAGAAAAACAGAATAGTTTTTCTTTAGCAGGGCAGTAGTACCTATTAAATTATGCTTGAATGCAGGTCGTGGTGCCTGTTTAGTAACTAAAAGCAGTTCCGATCAAGCTACCTACTGGGTGCAGCAATTTCCTGTCCCTCCCAGGTGCTTACTCAAGACTGATTTTGGAGAACCCAGAATATAACATGTGGCTCTTTAAACTTGCAGTTAGGCTGAGTCATTGTGTTCATGAGAAAAACTGTAACTGTGTAAGGCCTTGTTATTTATTTTATTTTATTTTTTTGTCTTTGTCTTTTTCGTGACTGGCACTCAGCCAGTGAGTGCACCGGCCATTCGTATATATAGGATCCGAACCCGCTGCGGGAGCGTCGCAGCGCTCCCAGCGCCGCACTCTCCTGAGTGCGCCACGGGCTCGGCCCGTAAGGCCTTGTTTTATGTTTACAATCCTTTACGTCTTAGCACTACAAAATAAAAATTAATTGCTGGGGTGTGGTTTAAAGTTGTTACAGGGTTAATATGAGAAACGCCTAACCTGAATATCCCATAAGCTGGTGACATTTCTGATTAAAAAGAGAATCATACAGATGCCTTCTTATGCTTCAGTGGGAACTCATTCCAATGTGTTAGTTTCCCTAAATTCATGGTGCTTATAAAGTCTGGGTTCCAGATGTTTTATGCAGGGTTATTAAACAACAGTTCATGTTATGTAAGTGTTTCATAGTGTCACCGTTTTGTTTTGTTTTGTTTTCTTTCTGTTGCAAAACTTTCTTAGTTTTAAAATTTATTGAAGAAACATTGCAGTGACAGGATAAAATGAGTTGTTAACACTTATATGGTGCTTACTTTGTGTCATCACTGTTCTAAGCATTTTACAACCATGAGCACATTTAATCCTCAAAACAGCCCCATAAGGTAGGTAATCTTATTATCCCCATTTTATGGATGAGGCGGTTTGAGGCACAGCGAGATCACTCACCTAGCACATGGCAGAGCCGGGGTTGAATCCAGAATTTTGCCACTGCTGTCTCTCCAGAAAAACATAACCTGTGAATCTCCTCCCTCCCCCTCAATAAAGGAACGTTTTTAGGTTTTTGTATTTCCATTTTGTCCTTGTTCTTAGGGATAAATAATTTGACATAATTGAATCTTAGAGCAATTCAGACAATCAGTTCAATTCTTTTATTTTTCAGAAGAGGAATTGAGGGTAGATTGCGGTTCTGTCTAGGGGTGGAAACGAGGGACAGGGTCCTGAGACCCTCTGCTAGGCCAGGCCTTAACTCTTGATTGTGAGGAGATTGGAATGGGGATCCTGAAAGGGTCTGGAGAGGCCAGGGCTATATTTGGGAGGGGGCGGGGTGGTATTTGCCAATCAGGAGAGAAGCCTTCAATATTTTAATAATCAGTATGAGCGTGCTGCAGCTAATCTGCTACATAAGGGCCCAGGTACTGTCAGTGGTGGTCAGAGCAGAAGCTCAAGGCTGACTCTCTACCAGAGAGGTCTTGCTACTTAGGGCTCCAGAATCCTGGATTTCTTCCCCAATTGCTGCTTATGCCTGTGACCCTGGGCTCCCCTCTCTTTGAGGGGAATATTTTATTCTGTACTCAATTATTTTTGGAGCTTTTTTGATCTAGAGTTGGGAACCTTTTGAAAGCCTCTGACGCACAAAAGAAAATCAGCCAAAAGCAACATGGAAACACAAATAACTTTTTTTAGTCGGTTCTCTGTGAGTGTGTGTGTGTGTACACGTATGTGTGAGACAGAGAGAGAGAGAAAGAGAGAGAGACTTCTAAGGGCCTAAACTTACACACTTTACATTAAGAACAGGAAAATAAACGTTCAGTATTCAGTTACATTTTTCGAAGTAGGTTTTTACAGACAGTACATTTGACTGAGGGAGAATGGGAATAAACGTGGGGAAAAGGCAAGCGGTGGGAAGAGCAAGTGCAGAGGGGAGGCGGAGGCAGAGGGCCGCAGAGTGGAAGACAGGTGCTAGCCCCACTGTCATTCTTTATAAGAAGCCTCGAGTCTGAGTCTTGGTTGTGCTACCACTGGACCATGCCTTTGAAATGTCAAAAGCAGTTGGAATGATCTTTCCTTTGGTTTAGCTGGAAGTGATCTTAATGTTGTTTAAATCGTTGCTAATTAGCAAGCATTGGGACAATAACATACATGGGAACTCTTAGCTCCTGGTTGGGATTTCATAACAATCTGGTCTAATTTGGTTTATATCGCTTTTATATGGATGGATTTATATATACTTATATATAGCATGATATTAGAATTACTGGATTTGCAATTATTTTGTCATCTATCTTCCCTGCGAGAGGGTAAGGTCCTTAAGGTCACAGACTGTGTTTGTCATTTTTGTGTCTTCTGTGTCCAACATAGTGTTCAGTAGATAAGAGCTAAATGAAAGGAGGCAAATGGATGAAGGGAGATGTTGTGATTCATTTTACTCAAAATATACAGATATTTCCGGAAAAGAAGTTGTTTATGTTAATGGTTTACTTATTTGTTCTACTATTCCATTTAACAATTTTTAAAAATTTCTAAATTTGTAGACGTGGAGTGGACAGTCAGGCATTTTGGATTAGCCACTGTATTCATTTTGTTGGCCTTTTCTGCATTGTTTTCTACCCAAGTTCTGATGAAGGAGTCCTTGGAAATAAGGAGACTGAGTAGGTAGCCATGGGTTAGGATTGGGGTTGCATGGCTTGGAGCAGAAAAATACTTACAGATGCATGGGGCCGTGGTGGTATGAAGAGGCAGAACCAAAAGTGGGAAATTGATCAAAGAGGCTAAGAGTAGAGAGAAAGAAATTTAAGATGAGATTTTTAGATGCTGTTTTTAATTTCATCATTAATACCACTTTGGAATAAAAATGTATAAGCTAAGTTAAGGTTCTCACAGGATTTGGAGATGAAGTATATTTTTGGTACTAACATCACTGTAATGTCAAAAATATTTTTAAGAAGGTGGGGGGGGGGGGGTGTTGGAAATCCAGCCAGAATCCTAGTATCCTGAGGGGAAAAAAACTACCTATTAGGTACCAACATACCTACTGTACATGGTAAATATTTTAAAGCTAGGAACATGGAGCGAAGACTCAAACCCTAACCCTCATCTCTATCCCAATCCCAGCCTCAAACCTGCCACCGTCTTGGCTGGAAAGACAATTCTCCCTGGGAGAATTGATGACCACAGTCCTCAGCCTAACAACCAGTGAGCTTGGATTTAGATCCCGAGGGCTCTCGCACTGTATGGCAAGTAACTTAGTCCTACCATACTTTGGTTTCCCCATTTGTAAAATGGAAATAAAATGGTACCTGTCTCATAGGATCATTCTGTGCATGAAGTCTAGAACATAGAAACATTAGGTTCCCCTCTTTCACATGCCACCTTCTCCTCTCTGCTCCAAATCTAGAAGGAGCAACATCCATAAAAACCAAGCAAACTGAAATTGGTGCTAGAGTAGATATCAAGGTGTGGGCTTATGGGAATACATGTGAGGAAAAACTTTTTTGGGGGGAGGAACTTTTGACTGAGAACAGGATTCCATGGGTCTCCAATGATGGGAAGAAGTAGAAAGACTTTGGGCCACAGAGCTGGTTCTAAACAGAGACGGGGAACTGTATGCCTTTGATAGATATACTTTTAGGGTTTGTGTTTTGACATTAGACAGAAAATTTGACTTTTCTTAATTCATAAGCATAGCATAGCCTTTAATAGGAGAAGCATGATTGATTTAGTAGGAGGAGAAGCATGATTCATTACTCTTTCCCAGTAGGTGTGCATATAGAAGTGTATTTTTTAAAATGTATTTAGAATTAAGAAGCAATAGGATGTACTCTCAAGGTAAGAGTGAAGTAGCTCATGCTATGTTGGAAAAACACCCCTCCCACCACATTTTTTAGCTTCACATTAAATAGGAGAAGGGCATCACTGGCACTGTCAGCTTTATAGGGGCACGCGGGGCACGCGTCATGCATATATGTATGAATCATGGATGGAAGTGTAGACAGTCGAGAACCTAGACAAGAGTTTTCACACTCTTGTTTTCAAAAAATTGTGGTTACTGTTTTCCTTCCATACCCCTAAGAACCCCTTCTCTGAATGAGCTCTTCTGTGAGATCCCAGTATGTAAAGCACCTAAAAGCAGAGCTGTTCTTGACGATTCCTACATGGGCACAGTGAGCCAGCTGCATCCTTCCAGCTCCCCTCCCTGCCCCTCCTGCTGGCAGCAGCTGCCCCTCAGCTGGGCTCCTGCGAGCAGATGTGAAAGTGCTGCTATGTACTCTTATTACAGGGAAGAGAAGATTAAGACCCAGGAGTGGGGAAGGAAAGGCAGTGAACTGATTTTCTTTAAAGCTTTTGCAAGTAGTGTGCTAGAACTGGCTCATACTGGTAGCTGATTTTTAAATTTTCTGGAATTTTGTGAGCTGGTTATTAAACATGCTACTATTGAAAATTAAATTTCCTAAAATTTGGATTTTAAACTTACATTAAACAAATTATATTGAAAAAAAGGTAATAAACAGAGGTAAACCAAAACTCGTTTATAATTATTTTACTAAAGTCACTGGTATTCGTGCTCTTGAAGTTATTTAGGTCTGTTGTTTCTGTGTGGGAATATTCCATAACTACTACACATCTCCCAAACTGCGTGTCTAGTGATGTCATGTTCGTGACTCGAATTTGGCCATGGTGGGAGTATTTACACTGGAGGAATTGGCAAACGCTATAGTTTGGGCTTCTCCACCCTCAGCTGGTTGGTAAGTGTTTGTCAGCACACCACTGGCTCTGCGCATGTGGGACACTGGAGCTTCTCCACTCCCTCCTTTCTCACTGTGAGCAATGAGATTTGCCTAGTTCTTTTCTTTCAACCATCACAGTGGTTCTGAACTTGAGGATGTGGCTGGGGTGAAAGGAATACGTTCAGTTTCGCAATGTTCTTATCTCTTTTTTCCTGTTAGCTGGTATGCTTATGGTTGTTACCAAATGTTTTAGATTTCAGCTGCATTCAATTTAACTCTTGATTCTAGTCTTTTGTAGAGATAGGAATCGTCTCACCTCTCCTCCCCAAGAAGAGCTTGCCTTCCCTCCTTCCCCATCGCAGTAGTCCTAAGTTCTGGCTAAATATAATCACTGGGGAAATTATTAAAATACAGATTCTCAGGTTCCATTATGTACCTACTAAATTGAGATTGTTAGGGGGTAATATTCTTACAAGAGTATTTTGTAAGTTGTCTTGGGATTTTGATGATGACTCTGTATGGCTTGATTCCTTCTGTGGGCTCTGGCTGCCCAGCCCTGACACCTGTGTACCTTGCTCATTGTCAGGTCAGTTGGGCTGCTAGGCCCTGGCCACACTGCACGGTAGCCTTGATTTTTATGTTCGTACTCAAATTCCGATCCGGTAAAACTTGGTAATCAGAGGTCACTCTTGGTCCCATTAGCCTGTCACTCATACCAGGTCCTGATTCCCTTTCTCAGTTCTTTTGGGGCCTAGATTTCTACCTATGGAGACTGGTCTGTTTAGTGCAGGGAGGCTCGCAGGGGAGTCAGGTATGCTGGGTTTTATTTGTATTTTAGCCTCAGTGGGACCTTGATACATGTTGGTTTTCACCTTTCTGAAGTGCAGTTGCCTACCTCCAGGGTTTGTCAGGAGGGTTCTGTTCCTGGAACACACCAAGCTTGGTTCCATCTTAGGACTTTGCATTGTGCTGTTCCCTCTGCCTGGAGCATGCTTCTCCTAGTCATGCGTGGCTTGCTTCTTTTTGTCATTTGGGTCAATGACAAAATGGTCACTTTACTGCCTTGGGAAGGTTCTCCCTGACCATTGAAAGCCACCTCTTCTCAGTCCGCATTGCTTGGCCCACTTCCTCATCCCACTCTAGCCTTTTGCCTTGGGTTATGTTCATGCCAGTGCTCGCCACTATCTGGAATTCTTCCTGTCTTGCTTTCTTAAGTATTGGGTTTTCTACACATAAGCATAAGCTCCATGAGAGCAGGAACTTGCCTGACATATAGTAGGTGCTCACTAACTACTTGTTAAACGAATGCCTCTTCAAATTGTTATGTAAGTATGTGATGTTAGTGTGAACCCCAGGTTCCCAAGCGATTTGTCTGTTTTCCTAATTGTTCTTTTCTGACTTCATAGATATTACCATGTTCACGACAGTGATTCATTGCTGTGATTATTACTGCAGTATGGAACAAGTGCTGCTCTCAACTGATGAGAAATGAAATCTGTAGCTTTCTCCGTGAATGTCACCTTTTATTTTTAAAGAGCTTACAAAGACTTGATTCAGTTGCATCTGTTTGTCCTGTGGGTGGGTAATCTGTGGCAGAATGGACTGGCTAAACATTCAAGTAATGTAAAGTAAACGTGAGTGAGTTTGGGAAACTCCTGTTTCCTCCCTCTTTTGAGTTCTGCCAGGAATGGTTTTTGGTGGGGTGGAGGGAGCTGGGGAGGGCATTCATGACTTTGCAAAACACTAGGAGGCCAGAAATGAATGTTGGAAATGTTTGTCTAGACTGATCTCACCAGAAGACATGGGATAAGTTTGACTGAAAGTGAAGTGATTTTTGCAGATCTGTTGCCATGAAGGTGGATATAATTGACGGTAAAAGCCTTCACCCTGTATTTGCAACAGTCCTGCTCATGCTGGTGTTGGGGAATTTATCAAGCACAGAGTCTTTTGGTGCCAACAGGGTGCTCAACATGTACTAGTAGTCTAAGATGTGGTTCCAGCTGCACAGAGCTTATGGTCTAAGGCAGTTATCCAAAGGCAGAACTGAATTGTGTGTCAGAATCTTGCCAGGCCCCCTGAAGTAGACTGGTATGTTGTAATGATAATATGTTTCAGTTTTCCTTGGTAGTGATTTTGAAACCACTCTGTTTTGGTGGCAGTGCTATGGTCTGAATGTTTATGTCCCCCGCCCCCCCAATTCCTATATTGAAATCTTTACCCCCGAGATGATAGTAATACAAGGTGGGGTGTTTGGGAAGTGATTAAGTCATGGTGGTTTTGCTCTCATGAATGGGATTAGTGCCCTTCTAAAAAAGGCCACAGAGACACCTGTTGCTTTTTATGTCGTATGAGGTATTGGCAAAAAAAATGGCTATCTAGGAAGCAGACCCTCCCTGGACACCAAATCTGCCTATGCCTTGATCTTGGATTTCTCAGCCTCCAGAACTGTGAGAAATAAATTTCTGTTATTTATAAGCCACCCAGTCTAAGAATACCTTGTATGGCAGCCTAAGTAGGCTATGACAGTTAGGCTGGGATTGGAGTAGAGATTGGGGCCAGGGATGTAGAGAGCAGAAGTCTGGAGCTTCTCTAAACTCCACATTCAACAAGAGCATCTCATTAAAAAAACATACTGCTATTTATTTGCCTTTTAAAAAATTATCTGTTTGTTTTAGATTTACAGAAAAGTTGTAAAGATAGAGAGTTTCGAAGTGGTACATAGTTTCTTGTTTTATTAATGTCTTACTTTGATTACAATTAGTGAACCAATATTTATACATTCTTAACTACAATTCATACCTTAATCAGATTTCCTTAGTTTTTCTGATTTGAGCTTTTCCTATTCCAGTATTCCATCCAGAATATCACACTGCATTTAGTAGTCTGGGTTTCTTGAGTTCCTATTGACCATCATGGTTTTTCAGACTTTTCTTATTTTTGATGACATTGATAGTTTTGAGGAGTACTGGCTAGTTAGGTATTTGTTGAATGTCCCTCAATTTGGATTTTTATGGTGTTTTTCTTGTTATTAGTCTGGGATTATGGGTTTGGGGGTAGAGACCACAGAAGTAACATACCATTCTCATCACATCATATCAAGGGTACATACTGTCAACAAGACTTATCCTTGTTGACTTTGACCTTTATCATCTGGTTGAGGTAGTGTTTGTAACATTTCTTCATTGTAAAGTTACTTTTCCCTCCTCTCAACACTGTACTTTTTACAAGAAAGTCACTAAGTGCAGCCTAACACTTTTGGGATAGGGAATTACTCTCCACCTTCCAGAGAAAGGAGTAGCTACATAAATTATCTGGAATTCTTCTGTATCGGGGATATGTCTTTTCATCCCCATTTATGTATTATTCAGTTATTTACTTATGTAAGTATCGACTCATGAATATTTATTTTATACTTTGGTTTATAATCCAGTACCATCTTATTTACTTATATTTGACTTTTCAATATTTATTTGAATAAAAAATTCGGCTGTTTAAAAATGTTAGAAAACTACTTTTCTATGTATGTCCTTTTCCCCTTTTTCTTTTAAATATCCTATATATTTATTTATTCATTAGGGGCAATAAAAAGCAAATTACCGTATAGGCTTTAATTGTATTTTTTCTTTCTTTTTCTTTTTTTGCAGGAGTCAGGTTAAAAATATAATTATTTAAGTTGTTTTTTGGAGTGGTAGAGATTTAAAGGTATTTTCTCCCCTATTGCATACTGATTTTGTATTCAGTAATTTAAAATTAAATTAATGGGATCACCTACAGGGAGATTTAGAGTCATCTGTCTTCCCAAAACCCTTTAGGAGTTTAATAATATACAAGGGTTTAGGAATAATTTTTGGCCTCCTTTTTTTTTTTCTTTCAGATTTTCCTTAAATCAAATAGATATTTTGAAAATGCTCCTCAAGCTACTCTTCTTATTCTTATTGCTGGAAGAATGGTAGACTTGTTACAGGAACCCTCAAATCAGCTTTTCATGCTTTCTGTTTTCTAAAACAAATCTCCTTTGTGCAATTTTTTTCTCTACTAAAAAAATACAATTAAATGAATTGTGTAAACATATTTCATCTCATTTTAAAGCATGTAAAAGCATAACATAGCGTAGATCCTGACATGCTTATTAACCAGGCTTAAAATAAAGGGAAAAGCATCCTAAAAATATTTTATTCCCTTTACCTTTTTTTATGTTATGAGTTTTCTTTTGTATTTCATTCATTTTGTTCTAAAATCCAGTGCTCTTAGGCATTTTTGTTTCTGCATCAGCTCTCAAACACAGAAACACTTCAGAGAGTGGTTTTAGTTACAGACAAATCCCTCTTCTTTTTAAAGTTGTGGAGAGATTATTATACTTGAAGATCAGATGACTTGGCCGAATGGTCCAGAAAGATGCTCCTCAGTCAGGTGTTAGTGACTTAGTGTGTGGTGGGCTACCAATGCAGACTCAGTCCTCTTACAAAGGAGAGTGTGAGGCCCATCCCAGCATGGCTGACCCCGTAAGTGGCCAAATTCACTCAGGCTTGTGTTTGGGTCAGCTCCCAGGAGGATCAGGTATATGCCCAGAGCTGGGCCTTGGGACCTGGCTAGACAGGCCTGAAGAGTTTCCTGTTGCAGTCAAATAAAGGATGACAGCGTTAATTTGAACATGTTGAGAAGTCATTATTGTATTGCATGGTAATTAAGTACAAGTGAAGCATAAAGGATAAACACTTCACATAATTGACTGTAATTAGAATTATTTTAATACAGGCAAAGCAATAATTCAATTCTCAGAGCTGGCCCATGGCTCACTTGGGAGAGTGTGGTGCTGATAACACCAACGCCAAGAGTTCAGATCCCTATATAGGGATGGCCAGTTGGCTCACTTGGAGAGTGTGGTGCTGACAAACCAAGTCAAGGGTTAAGATCCCCTTACTGGTCATTAAAAAAAAAAAAAAAAAATTCAATTCTCATTCTTTCTCAAGTCAAAACAATACCCATACTGACACTGTCTCCTGGTTTTACCCAGAATTTATTTCTCAGTTTATTTGTTTATTCACTAAGTCATAGGCCTTTAATAAGATGACTGCAATACAGTGAAGATTTTTCAGGGCCAGGAACTCAGGAAGCCTGTGAAATTTGTCCATAATTTAAAATGACCATATGTTCAATGAGCTGGAATGACTGGAAACAATGAACAAAATTTCACTTCTTTGTTATGGTACACAAACCAAGCTGGGTCTGGGGGCGGTGGAGAGAGGCATTGCTTCACATAAAGCCTGGGCTTCATTTCACATGGTGGTCCTCCTCCCCACAGTCCCCAGCACTGATGTGGAGCAAGGGAGGTACCTCAGCACAGGGCAGAGAGGTTTCTGCTCTGCTGGGGGTCTTTAGGCCTGAATTGGCCCATGGACTCATCAGCCACCCTGAACCTTCTTCTGCTCAGAGGGTAGGTCTGGAGGACGTTGTTTCCCGAAACAGAGGCTTGGTTTTCTTCGAAGTATAACCTATTGCTTAATGCTGTCGAAATGCGTTTAGAATTACTTTAGTAGAGAATGTTTAAGTGATTGTAATTCACTTGTACTCCCTCATCATGTGGCTCTCTATTGCTTCCCACAGCATTCAATCAGTCTACCCTGACCTTGTCCTACTCACTTTTCTGCCATTGCTGATTACACAACAATAAAACAATCTTACTTAAGTGTATGTGTTACCTGAATTCAGTGGCCTGAGAACTTTTTCCTTCCCTTTAAAGTTTCTTTAGGTTTCACATTGTAAGTTTCAGTGATACTTACATTTATCTATCATTTTTACAAATGAGTCATGGAAAAATGGAAAATGGGTTTGAAAATTATTCTCACATGACATCCACTAAGGGTAGCACTTAGGGAGTAATAAGCCTGTACAAAATTCTAAAGATTGAGGGAAAAAGAATAAGCCCTCAAAGAATTTAGATAACTTTAGTCAGTTTTAAATAGAAGGCCCAAAATAATTAAGTGAAAAATTGAAAAACCTTAGTCACATTAGTACATGCCAACTTTTTTCACATTATTAAAACATTTACAGATATTTTGGTCAAAAGCTGCTTATTTAAAAAAATATGCATTCAGAAGAAAGATATCCATAATATGGCATGTTTTTTAAAGAACAACCTTCTGAGTTTGCCTCTGAAATCATTCTGTGAACATAATTTGCTTTTCTGTAGTAAATCTTGTGAGAAGTTTGAAGAACACAAATTAAGCTATTCTTCAGTTCCTGCAGGGTCTTTCCTCTCAGACAAAAAGGGCATGTCTAAGTAATCCTTCTTGGACAACTCAACTAATCCTTTCTTTTGAAGTCACAGATTGAAAATAACCTGATTTGTTAATTGTACAATGTCATTATAAGGTAATCTAAATGCATTTTCCACTCCATATAGTTATTTATACATATATTCAGGTGGTCCAAATTCACTATTAGAAACTGTGGACATGCTGGAAAGAACCCTAGTCTGGTAGTCAGGGTAACCCAAGTTCCAGTTTTGCCCCTGCAGCTAACTTAACGTGACCCTGGGCAATTTATTTCTGGAAATTCCACCAGCATTCTTGTCTGTTTCAGGCCCTGCCTCTGGAGCTGAAAATGAATCAACCTTAGTCTCAGCCACTAACTTCTGGGAATTTACAGTCTAGTGCAGTGATTCTCACACTCCACTGTGAACCAGAACGCCCTGGAGGGCTCATCAGAACACAAAGTGCTTGCCCTCCCTTTAGAGCTTCTGATTCAGTAGGTCTGGACTGGGCAGAGAATTTGCATTTCTAACAAGTTCCCAGATGCTGCTGATGCTGCTAGTTTGGGGACTACAATTTCAGAACCACTGATCTAACAGCTTAGCTGACACATCAGTAAATACAATTCAAAGATTAAATGCTGTGAAATAAGTACAAGTAACATGCAGTGGGAAACAGGGTGTGAAGTAAGGCAAAAGATGAATGAACAACTGGAGCTCTGAGAAGCCCTAATGGAAGAAGGAGAGGTTAAGCAGGATCTCGAAGAGTGGATAAAGTTTTGACAGGTAGGGCATTTGGGGGCATGACAATCTCCCACTGGGAGGGAGATGGACATGGGAGTGGGGGCATAGTCTAGCATAGGTGGAATGTAGGGTTGATGTGGGGGAAGCAACAACCAGGAACAGATGGAATTGAGACTATGAGAGAGCTGGACAGCTAAACTAAAGTGTTCTTGGTTTTTGGACTTTGGCAGCAAAGGAACGGCATGATCAGAGGCATACTTAAGAAGGGCAGCTCTAGCATTGTGATGGATGGCTTTGGGAAGAGAAAGAGTGATTTCAGGAGAGCCGGTTAGGAATTACCGGGGCAGCCCAGTCTGGAAGCAGGAATGGGCTGAAGAAGAACATGCAGAGCGTGAAGGTGGGCAAGGTGCAGGTGTGTGCTGGATCTGCAGCACAAGCCATGGATTTGGTCGCTGATTGATCCCTGGGGCTGAGATAGAGGGGAGGGTCAAAGGAGACAGAGTTCAAGTCTGAGTTGAAGGGGAAGAATGATGTTGGCTGGAGCCCTCAGAGGAAACAGATTGGATAAGAAAATGAAGCTCTTGGGGCCTTGGTGTCCGTAGGAGGGGACTGGAGCAGATGCTCTTCAAAGTCCCTTCTCGTATGATTGTAATCAATGGTTTGAGGGTTGTTGGTTGAAATAGAATGTATTTGTACAAAATACTCTGGTATATTTGTTGATTGGTTGATCCATGTTAATCATTAGTTCTGAAATACTTACATCTGCAAAACAGCCTTTTTTTTGAGCTCTTCATTTTGTTTACAGTTTTCTTAGTGTCTTGACTTGCTCTTCTTCCCATTTTTTTGGACATGTGTTCTATGTATATATTTTAAATAAATATAACAGATATTTTCAACATCTCTTTGGCTGTTTCTCACATCATAATAATCGTACCACCTATTGAGATATTTGTACACATTCCTGTCTTTCCCACTGGATTATAAACTCCCTTTGGGTAAGGAACATATTTTACTCATTTTTGTCTTTCTCACTGCACTCATCATAAATACTTGCAAAAAGTGGCCAGAAAACATTTGAGGAATTGAATTAAATCATTGAGTAGAAGTAAGTGACTATTTCTTTAGATCGTTGAGTAGCAATCTGAAGAAATGTTTTGAAGGGGAGTGGTCCGGAGATGGGGGAAAAAGTGTTTGAACTGGAACTATAGTAGGGATGAAGAGTTGGAGACAGCCTTAAGAGATGTCTTCAGACCCTGCCAGCATAAGAGTTCAAATGAAGTCAGATTAATAGAGATTATGCAAATTTCACTGGTCTGTGTTCTCATGCAGATATATAGGATCTTTGATAAAAGTCTCCTCCAGGTATTCTTGGTGCTGTCTTGGAGATAATCTCACATGTGTTTTCAGAGCCCTGCCCTCTTCCCAGTTTTCTGCTTTGGTTTCCTTGTTGAGGACGGGCCAAAGGGTTTTGTGGGTGAGGCCCCACCCCAGCCATATCTGGTATCCTCCTGGAGAATGGGATCCTTGCCAAGGAAGCCAAATTCCAGGCCTTGTTTTCCCAACTTTGTGAATCTGGGGGAGGGGAAAGATGCTAGAACCTGGTGTGTGCAGGAGCCTGAAGTTACTGGATCTCTTTGTCCGTGACTCACAGAGGCCAGGGGAAAGACAGCCTTTCCCACTCCTTCCTGCAGCTACTTGCTGTGGCAGCCCCAGCCAGTCTGGGGCTGGGCAGGGAAAGAGCCCCTCTTCCCTCTCTTGGTTTCTCCCCACTGAAGCTCACAGAGGCCCCTCTGTCTGAAGGCCCCTGCTCCCCTTACAGATCAGCTGGTGCAGATAGATTCCTGAAAGCCAGGAACCCCCATCTATCTGCACTCCCAAAGGGCATGAATCTCGTTTTGGAGCCCTCCAGCCCCCGCTACTCTCAGTAGATGAAATAAAGTGGAAAAGGTAAAAGTGGACTGTGGGACAGGGAAAGAGGATGGAACTGAGATACGAGGTGGAGAGGTTTGATCGCTTTCAGTTTTAAACTTGATGAACTGGGTGTCTGTGATCCAGTTCGGTGGGCACTGCACATTCAGGAGAAAGGCAGGAAAGGGAATGGTGGTTTGGGGAGTCGTAAAGCTGTGGGTACAACCATCAATGTATATGAGACCCCCTCCCCATGAGGACATAGAATGAGAAGAGGCTTAGTCGACAGGTAGACTAGGTAGAGTTCAGAAGCCCAAGGAACCGTTTAAGGGACGGTGCTGGGAAAAGGAGCCCAGAACCAGACAGCAAGGAATGTTCAGGGAACTCTGAAAGGAAGGAAATGGCACAAACAAAGGAGCTCAGGAGAAAGGATTATTGCTCATGCTGGGAACAGTTTTGCCCTCGTGTTATTGCTCATGCTGGGAACAGTTTTGCCCTCGTGTTTACACCTATAGTTTCCCAAGTTTATCTCTTCAGAGTAATGACTATGTTAACCTTACCTCCCTTCCTCCAAAAGAAGGAGTCAGAGACTCTGGCAGTATCATGAATGGCCCAGGGTCAGGAAGACTTCTGACACTTGTGTACCATGTCAGTACTTTGATCGAGCTTTTGTAGTCAGTGTAAGGAGAAAACAAACTTACTTGAAGCTAAAGGTATGGGAAATGTTAGCTTTTTCCTGTTTGGTGTTTCTTGCTGTGTTTTCCTTATTAATAACTTCATTTTCCCCTTGGTCACAGGCCTGATATTTTTCTCTCCCACAGCTGTCAGCTGCCTGGTGTGTCAGGCAGTTTTTCACTGTGATATAGTGACACAATAGAGTTCAAGCTGGCAAGATTGCTGCCAAAAGTGTGTGCCACTCTTGCTGGTTATGTTCATGAACACCCAGAAAGCCCAGTGCTACTGAACTCACTTATAGGCTTTGAAATGACCATGCACTTTGCATTCAGCAAAAAATATACCCCAGGCATGTTCGAGGATTGTTGGTTTGGGGAAAATTAGATGACTCCTGCATGAAAAGACAGAGCCTATCTAAAGAGATAGAGTGAATTTTCTGCAGCACACATCTGTCGAATAAGTGGATTTGGATGTGACCACAGGCTTTTCATATGAAATTCTATTCCATGGGAATTAAAGATCGTGGCTTTGCAAAGGCATGTATTACAGACTGTGGAAACTTTTCTTATATTCTTTTGCCAAAGCGTAGAAGTGTGGAGAAATAAGGACGGGGGACGGGCTTTTACTGTG
Source organism: Cynocephalus volans (assembly GCF_027409185.1). Lineage (NCBI taxonomy): Eukaryota > Metazoa > Chordata > Mammalia > Dermoptera > Cynocephalidae > Cynocephalus > Cynocephalus volans. Next base: position 96,606,518 of record NC_084460.1, on the reverse strand, counting down.
GCTGTTTGTCTGCTATAATCCTCTAAATACTTGATGTGTCCCCATGCACATAGCAGTGAAATTAAATGTAGCTATTCCTTTTAATGTAGCAACTTAGACGTAGAAGTCTACTGCTAAGGGAATAGGAAAACTAGAGAAAACAGTCCTTAATATCAGTTAGGAATTGTGTTTTGCTACAAGTATGAGACCCCCAGATAGTGGCTTTAGTTCTCATGTAAAAGCAGTCCAGAAATAGTTGGGAGCTGGCACGGTGGCTCCTGGAGTCATCAGCCTCTCTCCACAGCTCTCCAATCTGCCATCCCCAGCCTGTGGCCCTTGTCTGAGATGGCTGCTGGAGCTTCAAAAGTCGTATTTACATCACAGGCAGAGAATGGAGGCAGAGGGGAAGAACAGCATGCCATGTCCTTTTTCAGGACCCGGCTCACAATCCCAGCACTCCCACTTACATCTCATGGGCCAGAGCGTGGTCACAGAGCTGCACCTAGCTGTAGGTATTGTGTTTAATTCACTTCACATCTCTTCATTATTATAAACCTCATTTTTTTGAAAAATTAACTTACAATCTTCTCCTCTCCTGGCCATTATTGCAAGAGATTGGGAGAGCACTCGTGCAAGAATGAGGTTCTTCAGTGTCTTTCTGGATGGTTCCATGCTAGAAGGTCTTCCTCTGTGTCCTCTCATCAGTAATAACTATAATGCAATGAGTCAGCCAGGGTTTACCAGAAAGGCAGCATTTTAGTAGGTTATATGTATTAAGGAATTTATTATGAAGAATTGGCTTACTCAGTTGTGGGGCTGGCTAAGCAAGCTTAAAATCCACAGGACAAGCAGTCAGGCAGGAAGACCATGAGCAGGCTTGAGCCCCATGAGTAGGGGCTGAGGCTCGTAGTCTCTGAAATTAGGGAGGGCCTAAGCCCTCTTTTAAAGGACTTTCAACTGATTATATCAGTCCTACCCAAGATAATCTCCCTTTTGACTAATTAAAGTCAACTAACTAGATCCTTCCATCTGGAAAATCCCTTTGCAGCAGCACTAGATTAGTATTTGATTGAATAACTAGGAAACGTGTGTGTGCTACAAAGTGGCTGATGCTTGCTTTCTTTTCTTCCGTTCTCAGGAGAGAACATTCCTTGTGGCTGACCCTCATTGGAAACACACAAGAAAGGGAATTCTGGGCAATGCAGTTCAGCCCAGCCAAGTGGACATGTCACATGCGATTATTTAGTTCTTGTCATGTAGAGAGAGACAGGGTAAAAACAAATCAGTACTTTTTCATTTCTGATATCTGGCAGAAGGTGGATAGGTGCTGTGATTATTGGCTAAAATGAGGGTCTGGTGTTAATTGTGCATTTTCATTATTTTTTTCTGCTTTTTTCTTTTCCTCTGTTTATCGTAGATAGTTAAGACTTTATTTTTGATGTTTTTGTTAGGTGAGTGAAGAGTTTGGAGGATCATGAGACATTGTCAATTCATCAATGTTAACAGCTCCTAAAAACTGGTTTTAAAACTAAAGATATCCAAGTTTTTAATAGCACAAATATTTTTTCCCATTTATACCTTTTTTGGTTTTCTGTACACACAGCTAATAATGGGCCTTTTCCTTCTTTTTCAAGCAAATTATAGCTTTTGTAATTAAAGCAAAAATTAGTATCATTGAAAATCCGTTATTACCAATGAAACTCAGATGCTCATTAATTGTTTATTGAAAGAGTCCTCTCTATTATTATTTTTAAAAAAAACAGCTTTATTGAGGTATAATTCACATACATAAAGTTCACCCTTTTAGAGTTTATAATTCAGTGGTTTTAGGATATTCACTAAGTTGTGCATTGATCACCATTGTCTTATAGGACCTCTATATTCTTTTATGTTAAATATAGATATTGATGTCTTAAGACAAATGAAGAATTTTAAAAAATTAATTTTATTGTCTCAGATTTAAATTCACTTGAAAATAGAAATTAGTGATTTTTGGTAAAGGCAGAGTTATAAATGTTAGGTTTTAATTTTGTGAGAAGAATATATGTAGGGCTTTTATTATGGGATTTTCTACCGCATTTGAGTATATTCTTTCTTCAGATATAATTCACAATCGGGGCTGTCATTCATTTGTTCAGCAAGTGTATATTGAATCTTTACTTTGAGCCAGGCTCAGCTCTAGGCACTGGCAGTCCCAAGTCAAGTGACTTTCTCAGAAACCTTGTCGTCAGATGGATGGAGAGATTGGTAGGGCCCTTTTGGCCTTCATGATGCCATCTTGACTGTATGCCTGGTAGGCATGATGCCACTAGGAACTAGCCTGCACTATGTGTAGGGATTCCAACCCTCTGGATTTGCAGGACGGAAGTGAGTCCATCTGCAGAGAAGGTTCTGAGAACACATCTGAACATTCTGCGAGAGACCCAGGTCCTCTTGGGGGTTGGTTTCATAGCAGAGATGGGAGAAATCGCTAAACTCTTCTAAGAAGAGGACACAGATTCTGAGAAGTGCAGTGAAGGTTGCTGTGGTGTAGAGAGAGATGAATTGAAGGGTTCCCACTGCAGTGTGGTTTGCATCCTTACTTCCTTCAGATTTTTACTTTAATATTCCTTATCGGAGAGGCCTCCCTGACCATGTCTCTCTGAAATAGAATCCTGTCCTGTTCCAACATTTTGCTCTGCTTTCTGTTTTTTCTGAGCTCTAGATGTATTAAATATTTATGTGTTTTGTTATTCAGCTCCCCCTCTCCCAACTCCATTAAAATGAAAACCAATGCTGTGCTCTCCCAGGATAATAATGTCTGGTACAATGTCTGGCACATAGTAAGCACTAATAAAGATTTGTTATATGTATGAATGATCTTTAAAAGGTGCAAATTATAGAATTCTATTTATATGGTTCCCTTATGCAAGCAGTAATTAATTTCCATAATAAATACCCTAGATCTTTAGATGTTTTATTTGTGGAGAATATTGAGTGAAGCTTGTTCTCATTGTAAAACAACAGACTAAAATTTGAATCCATCTTACCATTTCTGTATCTAAAACCTCAGTATGAAGCTGAAAATAGCAAGGACACTTTCTAATAGGCCCAATTGAAAATTTGGATCCTTTCCAACCTCAGTTAGGGCCTCAATTAGAATGCAAGCTTCCTGGGAGCAGGGCGTTTGTCTGTTCCCATTTGTATTCCCAGAGCCTGGAATGATGCCTGGCACACAGTAGGCAGCAAATAAACTCCTACCTCTCTCTGCATAACCTACCTTGCTTCTTTCTGCTCCGAGAAAGCAGGATGCAGGAACATACTGCCTCAGCACCCCTTAGCCTCCAGTCTTTTCCATCCACCCTTATCTGTCTCAGACTGCTTGGAAGTTCCTCTGTGTGCTTTTTTTCTTCTATGGGACTTCCTGTGGAGCCTCCCACTTTCAGATACATAACCACTGAATCGCTATTAAATCTTTGCCTTCAGCTCGCAGAATGCCCTAGTTGCTCCCAACGTCCAGACCTCCCCTGGGCCAGCTTGCCTCTCAGTTTCCTTCCCTTTTTGGCCATCCTGTTTGAAAGAGGCTCGGGGGGCCGCAGCCTGCTAGTGCGTATCAGCTCCCCCTGCTCTCCTGAAACTGCCCCAGGATGGTCACCATGGCCTCTGAACTTGGTCACCATGCCCAACCCAGTGTTCTCATCTCAGTGTTTCCCTCTTTCACTGCCCAGGCCAGTGTGGCCATGCTGACTTCCTCTCCACCCCATCCCCCAGCGTCACCCCTATCTTCTTCAGGGTGGCACATGACACACACCCCGTTTGGCTTTTCACATGTCTGGCCACCAGCTTCTTACTTAAATAAGACATGTGATATTTGACCTTCCTGCCTCCTGCCCCCTAACCACCCAGCTGCTTACTAAGTCCTTCCTCAGTGCCTTCTTTCTATTCCCACTGTGGTCACTGCCCAAGTGGGCTCTTATCTCATGGAATACTGCTGATTCTCTGCCTCCAGCTTTACACAGGGATCTTTCTGAAACACAGATTAGGTTATGTTATTCTATAGCCTAAATCCTTCTGTGCTCCCCATTACCAAAGATTGGATCCACAACTCTTTAGCTTGGCATTTAAGACCCTTCTCAATGTAGCTGCCACACATTTTTTCAACTTCTTTTCCTGCCTCTTTAATTTACATGCACCCATCTTCCCTTTCTCTCCTCCTGCCCCCCAGCCTCCCTCGGGGATTTTCAGTGCCAGAACATGCTATGTGCCATGTGCTCTTCCACAGTGGGGTTCTTTGAATAGAATGCCCTTCCTCACTTGTGTGCTCATGGATAGAAACATCCTACACCATGGTTGAGTTTGCCCTGAGCACCATTTATTTTCTTTGCATGCTGAGTCATTTCTGCTCCCTTCTGTGTTGTACACAGTGTACTTTTTTTGGTTGGGCCACGTAGACTGCCTCCTCCACTAATTTGCAAACTTACTGAGGACAGTGTTTGTCTTACTCATCCTTGAATGCTCCGTGCCTAGCAGAGTGCATAGCACATAGTAGGTATTCAGTAGCTACTGGAATAAAGGAATAGAATTCAGATAAATGGTCTCATTAACAGATGCAAACCAATCCCTCTAATGACAGCAGAGAATTTAAGCTCAGACAAATCATTAGAGCTGGCAATAGAAGTATGTGGATGGAACTTAGTAAATGTTCTTCCTTATCTTCTTAAGCCATCTTTAACAGTAGTGTGTTTTTATAAAATGTGGAGAACCTCAGGCAGGTGTGTCAAAGCTCTTTTGTCCAGGAATAAATCAAGTTTTGTCATCTTGGTGGTACTTTCTTGGTTCAGTGTTCAGGAGATGTGAAAAGTTTTTAGAACAATTTAATGAATGTGTAATTAAAGTTTCTTATTTTGTTTTATTTGTTGCTGTATTTTTTGTTTGTTTTGGTTTGTTTGTTTTGTTTGTTTTGTTTGTTTTGTTTGTTTTATTTGGGAAGCTAATAGAGAGACAGGCTGTTAGAAAATCAGAGTCAAACTGCTTGGTTTATTGAAATACTAACTTATTGAATTCGGTTGCATGTGTGATTCAGGAATCCTGTACATTAAGGAACAATTTACCCCTGTCACCTCTGTGATGCTGTTAGCTTGGGAACCTGGCCTGGTTTTCTTAGCAGTTGGCAAACTAATAATCCTGTTTCTCTCTCTCTGTTCTCCACCTCATCAGTTTACAGGCCTCAGATCCTCCTTTCAGTCCTTATAAAAAATAAAAGGCAGATGTATTCACAAACACAAAAGTTCATTTTGTCCTTGAGGCTGATGATCATAAAAATTTTTTTAAAAATCTTATTCTTCCTTTTTTAAAAAAACCAAGTTAATTCTAGTATTATCTAAATTTCATTAAATGATCAAAGACAAAAAACATTCCTTTTTCCCAAATGAGAATCCAGGGATAACGTGTTTGCTGCTCCATAGAAGGCATCTGTCCTGTAACTTACATCAGCCTTCCTTGTTTATTACCCTTGCCCCCTGCCAACACACATATGCACACTACACGATGAATGTTAACAAGGGAAAAAATGGCCTTAATTTTATTTTCTGGGGATGGTGATGTCTCAGCAAGTTATAATACATGCCAATATAGTTTAGATTCCTTTCCTATACACAAACCCAGAACAATTTCTCTCAGGATAATAATATGGTCATGAGGTTTTTCTTGGATGCTGCATTTTGTACAACCCGCTCTTGCAATGTGAGAGATGCATTAGCCCCTTGGGGGCACCTAGGCATTTATTTAATGAAAAAAAAAAAATGAAGAAATTGCTAAGGGAAAGTAATTTAATTTCCAGAAAGAAGGTGGGGGTGGGGGTGGGGGGAGGAATACTCTGTGCAGATAGTCCATTCCATTGTAACAAATCTAAAAAGTAGGCCTGTGTTGAAAACAGATGACCATATCCTAAAGAAGCCTAATTTACTGTACAGAGTTAGTAAAACCCTGGCCAGTTGCTGTTAATGGGTACTTCTGCGCAGGCATGCAGCCTGGGGGAACCTCAGAGGAAGCTAGAAATGGAAAAACAGAATGGGCAGTGACTGGCAAGAGAATTCAAGTGTAAGTTTCTCCAGGGCAGGGGCCACATCTGGCTCATTCTCTGTCATGTACTGGGTGCTTAGCACTCTGCTGGAGATAGGCACTCATAGTATTTGTTTAATGAATGGCTGGATGGATGAATGGAGTGAATGTACAGGAACTAACAAGGAATGGGTGACAGAGGCTAGAAGGTTTAAAGCAATGATATAACCTGTTAGTGAAGTCAGCATGAGGCATAACTATGAGGCATTGCAGGCATCAAAAGATGTATTTGATTTGCTAGAATGTTTGCATGAGAGATGAGAATTGGTAAGGAAGTTCCCATGTTACCTATTCTAGGTGAAATTTTGTTAGGTTGAGACATTTTGTTGGATCTGTTATATATATGAAGACATGTTGATTTGTATTTTGAGTCAAGCACAGAAGCTCAAACAACATGGAAGCACAAATTACACTTTTTATGGTACCAGCCAGTTCAAACTTATGATTATAATATTGCTTTGAGGTATAAGGGATTCCGAAATGCATTTTGAATCCTCAAATAATATTCAGTTATGTTAAAAATATCTTTTGTGTTCCTAATTCTTTATCATAGTCTGATGCATTGAGAATTGGAGATTTAAGCAACTGCTTAGGTAACTGTTGCTCAGTTTACCCCCGACTGGGTAGATAGGATTCTATAATGTAGAATCAGTCTGACCAGCCATTTCCAGGTGGACTCAGGGGCGGCTGCTTTTTGGTTCGGAAAGACAAGCTTACTGGGTCTCTTTTTCAGCTTTGTAGCTTCAGAAATTCACTTTTATTAATTCGGCCAGGGTTAAATGAACCCTAAGTATTTGCTTAAAATCATACCCCACTGGGGATTGATGAAGACCAGGGTACTGTATTATTTATCTTGAGACATTATTATTTCCAAGTAGTCTGGGATAGTTTATTGGTGGGTAAAATATTCTTCTACCAGGAAGTTTTATTGTGAAACCGCATTAGGTCACAAGGTTACTTAGAGAGTATAGAGCAGAATAAAGGGACCCGATGTCTTAATCCTACAGCGCTGTTTCCTCCTTGGAAATTTAATTTCAGAAGCACTTGTTGAGTCTGCATGTAAAGGAAAAGGAACTGGCAGTAACTGAACCCTTTCTATGTGGTGAGCACTGTGTTTAGTGTTCTTGCATGCTTGTTTTACACGCTTGTTTCATTTAATCTCATTTGATGGGTAAATCACCGTGGAGAGTGCAGCACTGAAAGAAGCAGCCTCTGCCCTAAAGGACCTTCTAGACCTGTGCTGTCAAGTGTGGCGTCCACTAGCCACATGTGACTATCGAGCAATTGAAATTTGGCCAGTCCAAGTTGAAATGCGCCCCAAGGGCAAAATACACCCTGGATTTCTAAGACTTATTTCTAAGAGAAACGTAAAACATCTCATTAATAATTTTTATATCGATCACATATTGAAATTACATAGTATTTTGGATAGATTAGGTTAAATAAAATGTCATTAAAATGATTTTCACCTGTTTCTTTTTACTTTTTAATGTGGCTACTAGAAAATTTTGTTACATATGTGGCTCACGTTTGTGCTCACACATATCCTGCTGGACCGCAGTTATGAGGTAAGGCATATACATACTTCAGAAAATTCATGGAAAAATAGAATTGAAAGATAACACAAATCCATAAACTTTTTGAAGATTCCCTCATACAGTCAAGTGTCGATTAATGATAGGGATATGTTCTGAGAAATGCTACATTAGACAATTTCATCATTGTACGAACACCAGAGTGTACCTACACAAACCTAGATGGTATAGCCTACAACACATCTGGGCTATGTGGTATAGCCTGTTGCTTCTAGGCAGCATCACCACAAACACGTGAGTAATGTGTTACGCTGACATTATGACAGCTACAACATCATTAGGTGACAGGAAATTTTCAGCTCCATTATAGTCTTATGGGACCACTGTCGTATGTGGTCCGTCATAGACTGAAACATTATGTGGCTCATGACTACATAAATTGCTAGGATCCTGGCTTTCTTCCAACCTTATGATGGGCATTTAAATGGGGGTAAACTTTTTGGAAGATAACTTGGCAGATCTCACAATAATAAAATATGGATCTCTACAGGAGTTACGTTAGTATTAGACAGAATACTGAGCTTAAGATAGGCACACCTAACATAGTATTTAACTTTGCCTTATGATTCTCTCTAAAATAAGTATTTGTACTGTCAGTAGCTGTTAACTAACAAGCTATATGGGTGAGGCATCCAGTACAAAGGAGTTCCAGATTCAAACGTTAGATGATTGTCTCTAAGGGGGGAGACTTCACAGGTACACAGTAGATTATGATACTGGATACAAAGTGGTAGATATCTTACAAGCACAGATGACAAGCTTTGGTGGTTCCAGAGAAGTGAGTTCACTACTATTTAGCTTGGAGCCTGTGTTTGAGCTGGAGCCTGAAGGAAAATAGGATGTGCCTGGAGAGAGATTGGGCAGGTGGAGGGGGAGAGTCAGGGGAAGGGCACAGCAAGAGCAAAAGCTCAGAGGTGAGGCAGGGGGCGTCTAGGAGGATCAGGGGGTAGGTCATTTGCCTGGGACATGGTGTATGTGCAGGTGGATGGTAAGGGGCTGGACTTTAATAGTGGAAGGCCAAGCTAGGGGATCTGGACTTTTTCCTGAGTACTTAAATACCATTGAAAGTGTGGTGCCTTAAATGGTTTCTCAAATACCCAATTAGTAGTCCTTCTAAAATTCAGAATGCCTGAAAGAGTGCTAGTGTCTTTTTTTTGTTGTTTGCTTGTGACAGTGAGGTGACTTACTGCTTAAGTATTCTTAAAATAAAGTCTCTTGAAATAATTACCTTGAGTCTAGTTTTTTCAGTTCCTTAAAATGTGTTTGTTTTGTTCCAAGTAGCAACTTGTTCTCTTTGGAGTGGGAAATATGACACAAGAGATGTGCTGAGAGAAGAGGATACATTTTTCTCTTGTAGTTAATTTGTTGAGATGTATGAAAAATCACACCAGCTCTTTATGTCTTATATTTTCCATTCCATGAAAAAAAAAAAAAAAAAAAAAAAACCAGTTCTATGGAAATTTTTTTTTAAGAACATTCGGGCAAATAATGCCCTTGAGTCTTGGAGATATCATATTGGTACACAAATTGTGCAAATACAGAATTACAGAGGCCAGAAGTCCTGAAAATGCAGAAGAGTGTTAAAGTTAAGAGGGAGGACTTTGGAGTCAGACACCTGGGTTTGAATTCCAGCTCCACCATATACTAAATTTTCTGCTCACTCCTAATATCCCCAGACCAACGATTTTACTCCAGTCTTTTGACTCTGCCACCTTTATTCTATCAATGCCTTGTGTAGTCCAACTTTCCTCTTTATTCACCTTATTTTCCATAGTCCACTGTTGTGATCACTCTACTTGCTTCTTTCCTCCCTCTGTCTCAATCTCGGCAAAACCCAACCCTGGTGAAATCTGGGTTACACAGGCATAACTCTGTGCTTTCCTCCAAACAGCTGAGCATACACACAGAGAGCTCTGATGACATTAAATTGATCACCCCACCCTCCACCCCCTCACCTCCACTGACACTCAGTACTCTTTGGGAACCCTACCGTGTTCCCTAGTAAATTCATCCTCTCACCCTAATGGGTGACTATTTACACCTTTGTCTCTTTCCTCGAATCTCTAATATCCCTTCCCAACTCTCTCTCAGCTAATGATTTTGCTGCCTATTTTACTGGGAAACTAGAAGCAGTGGAGAGAACCACCTCATCTCCCCACAACAAATCCTCCTGCATCCACCTGTAATTCCGTCCCCCATCCCCTGCTCTTGACCTTGGATGAGCTATAGCTATGTGTTTTCCTGGCTGATCTTCTCTCACCCCCAATACACCTGATTCACTGCTCCTGTTTATTCAGAACTCTGCTTCCACAGTGTCCTCCCACTAGCCTCATCAAAGTGCCTCTTTTTACCAGATCATTCTTATTATTCAAACGTTCTATAATATGTTCATTCTTTAAAAATACTTCCCTCCTTAATCCTGTGTCTCCCTCTAGCTTTGCCCCATATCTCGATTCCTCTTGAAAGCAAAACTCTTTGAATGAGTTGTCTGTTCTCACTGTGTCCAATTCCTTACCTCACACTCTCCTCCCACAACATCTTATTATGAACATTTCAGACATTCAGGAAAGTTGGAAGAATTTTAAAGTGAACACCCATAAACCACCACCTAGAGTCTGCAATTAATGTTCAGCGTTATTGCTTGGCCACATATCTTGTCATCCATCCATCTCTCTTTTCTTTCATCAGCACGTCTTATGTTTTGAATATGTTTTAAAGTGGCAGGCATCAGTACACTCACTCCTAAACACTTCAGTGTGCATGTTATTAATTCGAGTTCAGTATTTGTTTGCAGTTCTCTTTTTTGAAGTAAAATTTATACACATTGAAATGCACCATTCAGAGTAAAATATATACACATCTTAAGTGCACCATTCAGAGTTCTGACAAATACACGCACCACCTCTGCAATCCAAACCCTTGTAAAGTACAAAACATGACCACTGCCACAGAAAGTTTCCTCATGCTTCTTTCCAGTCCCTTCCAGAGGCAACCACAGTTTTGATTTTTTCCTACTATATATTATTTTTGCCTTCCTAGAAGATTATCAAAATTGAATCATACAGTATGTACTCTTTTGTGTAAAGCTTCTTTTACTCACCCTAATGTTTTTGAGATTCATCTGTATTATGTGTATCAGTAATTCATTCCTTCCTTTTACCAAGTATTATTCCATTGTTTGACATACAGTAGTTTGTTTATTCATTTTTCTATTGATGGATACCTGGGTTGTTTCCAAATTTTGGCTATTATGAGTAAGCTTGCCATGAACAAACACAAAAATATTTCTGTGGATATATATTTTGTTTTCTCTTGGGTAAATACTTAGGAATGAAATTACTGGGTCATAGGGTAGGTGCATGTTTAGTTTTATAAGAAACTGCTAGTAATTTTTCTGAAATGGTTGTAGTTTTACCTCCGAAGAATAGTGGATCAGAGTCGTGCTTGCTCTGAATTCTTGCCAATGTTTGGGTTTGATAGTCTTTTTAATGTTTATTCATTCTGGTGGGGATGTAGCATGTCGATCTCATCATGTTTTTTATTTTAATTTCCCTGATGAATATTAACATTGAGCACTTTTCATGTGTGTGCGTACTGATCATTAGTTTACCTTCTGTTGTGAACTGTCTGGTCAAATCTTTTGCTCACTTTTTATTGAATTGTAGGCATTCATGATCTAGTTATCTGTCCTTTTCAGATATATGATTCACATATATTTTGCCCTAGGCTATGGATTACCTGTTCATTTTCTTAATGGTGTCTTTTGGGGGGCACAAATTTTTAACTTTGATCAAGTCTAATTTTTTCTCTGTTATATTTATTTCTTTCTTTGTCATATATAAAAGCTTTATAGTTTTAGCTTTTACATTTAGGTTTATGATGCATCTAAAATTACTTTTTTGTGTATCGTGTGGGATCAGGGTTAATGTTTGTTTATTTTTACCATATAGATATTTAGTTGTTTTAGCATTATTTGTTGAAGGGCCTTTTCTTTCTCTATTGGGTTTCTCTGTCACCTTTGTGAAAATCAAATGACCACATAAGTATGGGTTTATTTCTGAGTTCTCTGTCCTGTTTCATTGATCTATCTGTTGATCTTATACCAGTCCCACACTGTCTTCATTATTGTAGACTTACAGTCAAATCTTGAAGTCAGGTTGTGTAAGTCCTCCAACTTTTTTTTTTTTTTTATGATTGCTTTGGATATTCTAAGCCCTTTTCATTTCTATACACATTTTAGAATGAACTTGCCAATTTCTACAAAAAAGCCTGGTGAGATTATAACTGGGATTATGTTGAATCTATAGATCAGTTTGTGGAGAACTAACAAGTTAACAATATTTAGTCTTTTAATCCATGGATGTGGTATATGCACTTACTTAGATTTTTAATTTCTCTCAGCAATTTCTCATAGTCACATTCTAATTTGAACCCACTCTTTAGGCTTTTGTGCCTAAAATTCCCCTGAACCCATTTTGTCTAGGCCATCAGTACCCCCATGTTTCTGTGTCCAGTGGTCAGTTCTCAGTCTTCCTCCTTCGTCATCTCTCAGCTGTCTTTGACATGACCGATCACTATATCCTTGGAGCATTTTGCTCACCTGCCTTCTGTTTCATCATATTCTCCTGATTTCCCCCTCCCTCCCTGGCAGCCCCTTTTTGGCCTCCTTTGCTAGGTCCTTCTCTTCTTCCCAATATTTAAAAGTTGGAGAGCCCTGAGTTGCAGTCCTCAGACATCTTTCCCTTATCCAACTTCAATCAGTCTGTTAGTTAAAGCCAACTACCACGTTTAAAGCCTTCTGACTCCCAATTTTATATCTCAGTCCTGAATCCCACACTTCTATACTGAGCTTCCAACTGCTTTCATTTGGACGTCAAAACGGCTGCTCAAACAACGCATCCAAAGTGGCACTCTTGATTTGTCCCTAAAACTTCTCCCCACCACCCACTCGGTTCCCCAGCTCAGTAACTGGACTTTTCTCCCTGTTGCTCAGATGCCAATCTTAGAGTATTACTTTTGGCATCTCTCTTTCTTTTATGTCAGCATTACAACCCATAGTAGAAAACCTTGTTGGCTCTATCTTCACAGTGTATCTTAGATCTAATTACATTTCCAAAAAAATTTTTTATTTATATTTATTTTTGTACATACAATACATGCATGTACCGCACAATGATTCATTTAGGGTAGGTAGCATAGTTTTGTACCCATTAGTTCACCACCTCTTCCCCCTCCCCACCCCCCTTCCCTCCCAACCTCTGGTAACCATTATTCTACTCTCTACTTCTATGAGAACTGTTTTTTGGTTTTTTGTTTTGTTTTGTTTTGTTTTTTAAGATTCCACATATGAGTGATATTATGAGGTATTTGTCTTTCTGTGCCTGACATACTTCACATAACATGATGGTTTCCAGTTCTATCCATGTTGCTGCAAATGACAGGACATCATTTCTTTTTATAGATGAGTAGTATTCCATTGTGTATACATACCACAGTTTTTTAATCCATTCATCCATTGATGGGTATTTAGGTTGATTCAATCTCTTGGCTGTTGTGAATAGCATACTATAGGAGTGCAGGTGTCTTTTTGATATGTTGATTTTATTTCCTTTGGGTATGTACTCAGTAGTGGGAAGCTGGATCGTAAGATATGTTTTTACTTCTCTGAGGAACCTCCATACTGTTTTCCACAATGGCTGTACCAATTTACATTCCCACTAACAATGTAGGAGGGTTCCCTTTTCTCCACATCCTTGCCTGCATTTGTTATTTTCTGTCTTGTTGATAATAACCATTCTAACTGGGGTGAGATGATATCTCATTGTGGTTTTAATTTGCATTTCCCTGATGGTTAGTGATTTTGAGCATTTTGTCATGTGCTTGTTGGCCATTTGTATGTCTTCTTTTGAGAAATATCTATTCAGGTCCTTTGCACATTTTTTAATTGAGTTATTTGGTTTTTTGCTGTTGAGGTGAGTTCCTTGTACATTCTGGATATTAGCCCCTTGTCTGATGTGTAGTTTGCAAACACTTTCTTCCATTTTGTAGGTGGTCTCCTCATTTTGCTTTTCATCCCTTGCTGTGCAGAAGCTTTTTAGTTTGAAGCAATTCCATTTGTCTATTTTTGCTTTAGTTGCCTTGTAGTCTTGTTCAAAAAAGCACTGCTCACTCCCATTTCATGTAGTGTTTCCCCTATGTTTTTTTCTAATAGTTTCATAGTTTCGGGTCTTAAGTTTAAGTCTTTGATCCATTTTGAGTTGATTTTTGTATATAGTGAGACATAGAGGGTCTCGTTTCAATCTTCTGCCTGTAGATATCTAGTTTTCCATTTATTGAAGAGGCTGTCCTTTCCCCACTGTATATTTTTGGCACATTTGTCAAAAATCAGTTGGCTATAAGCGTGTGGGTTTGTTTCTGGGATCTCTATTCTGTTCCATTGGTCTATTTGTCTCTTTTTATGCTGATACCATGCTGTTTTGGTTATATAAGTTTATAGTATATTTTGATGCCTCCAACTTTGTTCTTTTTGTTCAAGATTGCTTTCACTATATGGGGTCTCTGTGGTTCCATGCAAATTTTAAAATCATTTTTTCTATTTCTGTGAAGAATGTCATTGTTATTTTCATAGGGGTTTCATTTACTGTGTAGATTGCTTTAGGTAATATGGACATTTTGATGATGTTAATTCTTCCAACTCAAGAACATGAGATATCTTTCCATTTATTTGTGTCCTCTTCAATTTTTTCTGCCAATGTTTTATAGTTTTCATTGTAGAGGTCTTTTACCTCCATGTTTAGATTTACTCCTAGGTAATTCACTTTTTTGGTAGCTATTGTGAATGGAATTATTTTCTCAATTACTTTTTCAGCTATTTTGTTATTGGTGTATGGAGAGGCTATTGATTCTTGTGTGTTGATTTTGTATCATGCCACTATACTGAATTTATTTATTGGTTCTAGTAATTTTTTGGTGGAGTACTTAGGGTTTTCTATGTATGTGATCATGTCATCTGCAAATTGGGATAGTTTGACTTCCTCCTTTCTGATCTGAATGCCCTTTATTGCTTTCTCTTTCCTTATTGTGCTGGCTGGAACTTCCAGTACTATGTTGAGTAAGAGTGGGGAAAGTGGGCATCCTTGTCTTGTTCCAGATCTTGGAGGAAAAGCCTCCAATTTTTGTCCATTCAGTATGATATTAGCTGTGGGTTTGTCATATATGGCCTTTATAGTGTTGAGGTACATTTCTTCTATACCTAATTTGTTGAGTGTTTTTATCATGAAGAGGTGTTGGATTTTATCAAATGCTTTTCCTGCATCTATTGAAATGATCATAAGGTTTTTGTCCTTCATTCTGTTGATGTGATGTATCACATTTATTGATTTGCCTATATTGAACCATTCTTATATCCCTGGGATGAATCCTATTTGATCATGGTGAATGATCTTTTTAATGTGTTGTTGGAGTCTGTTTGCTAGTATTTTGTTGAGGATCTTTGCATCTGTGTTCATTAGGAATATTGATCTGTAGTTTTCTTTTTTTGCTGTATCTTTTTCTGGTTTTGATATAAGGTTATTTTAGCTTCATAGAATGAGTTTGGAAGTATTTCCTCCTCTTCAATTTTTTTGGAAGAGTTTGAGAAGAATTAATGTTAATTTTTCTTTAAATCGTTGGTAGAATTGTGCAGGAAAGCTTTCTGGTCCTGGGATTTTCTTTGTTGGGAGGCTTTTTATTACTGCTTCAATCTCATTACTTGTTATTGGTCTGTTTAGGTTTTCTAGTTCTTCATGATTCAACCTTGGCAAGTTGTATGTGTCCAGGAATTTATCCATTTCTTTTAGGTTTTCCAGTTTATTGGAAGATAGTTGTTCATAGTAGTCTCTCATGATCCTTTGTATTTCTGTAGTATCAGTTGTAATGTCTCCTTTTTCATTTCTGATTTTGAGTCTTCTCTCTCTTTTTCTTTGTTAGCCTAGCTGCAGGTTTATAGATTTTGTCTATATTTTTGAAAAACCAACTCTTTGTTTCATTGATCTTTTGTATTTTTTTTTTTAATCTCTAATTCATTTATTTATGCTCTGGTCTTTGTTATTTCTCTCCTTCTACTGATTTTGGGTTTTGTTTTGTTTTTTTTTTTCCCCTGACCGGTAAGGGGATCGCAACCCTCAGCACCGTGTGGTCTGCACCACGCTCAGCCAGTGAGCACACTGGCCATCCCTATATAGGATCCGAACCTGTGTCCTCAGCGCTACCAGCACCGCACTCTCCTGAGTGAGCCACAGGGCCGGCCCTTGGGTTTTTTTTTTTTTTTTTCCTTGCTTTTCTAGTTCCTTGAGGTGTTGATCTAATTACTTTTCACCATCATCTGCTACCTGGACTACTGCAGTAGTTGCCTAAGTAGTCTGCTTTCTGTCAGTCTATTCTTTACATACCCAACTTGAGTAATCTTCTAAAATGTCACAATGTTTTACTCTCCTGACTAAAACCTTCCAGGCCCTTCCTATTATATTTAGGGAAAAACAAAACAAAACAAAAAACCATGACGTGGTTTACAAAGCCCTACCTGAGCAGAACCCCAGTTCTTCTCTGACTTCATGCTCTATCGTTGCCCTTTCTTTTACAACACTCTGAGCACACTGGGCTTTTCATTGTTCTTGTACTTGCCAAGTTTGTTTTGGCTTCAGAACCTTTGCAGTTTCTGTTTCTTCTGCCTGGAGCATTTTCCTCAGATAATTACATGGCTTGTTACCTTATTTCACTCAGGTCCCTTCTTAAGTGTCATCTTCCCAGAGAGGCCTCTTCTGATCACCCTAAGGAGTGTGCCACTTATCCCCTCCCCCCATCACTCTCCAGTCGCTTACTCTGCTTTGGTTTTATTCATAGCACTTAGCATTATCTGGTTTTATATTTATTTGTTATAACTTTTGATCGCCTATCTCCCCTAACAGAATATAAGCTTCCTGAAGATAGGGGCTTTCTGCTTTGCATTATTAATGCTGATAACAATATCTTTCACATAGTAGGTGTTCAATAAATATATGTGGAATGAATGACCTTGAACAAATTAACATTTCTGGCCCCATTTTCTTCATCTGAGAAATGGGGAAAATAATGGTATCTACCTCAAAGGGGAAATGCAAATGTTGAATAACATATTTGGTGTAATAAGATATTGTGGCAATAGCATTGGCTATTGTTTTGTAATTATCTTTCATATAAATGATTTAAATCTCATATCAATCAACAAATATATATGAATGCCATGTAAAGTGGAATTTGTCTGTAATATACTTTTTACAATGGTTGATTTTAGAGATATAACTTGTGATCCATAGTTATTGATAACTTAGAGGAAGTAAATATAAGTACATGAAAAGTTAAATGCTACAGCATATTTAAATAACCAATCCAGACAACAATAGAAAAGTATCACACGGCATAATTAGTTGTCAAATGAATTTGCTGCTGCTGATTGCTGTAGGTGTTGAACAATTTTTTTAAACCAGGGTTGTCTGAGAAGGCTTTGTAGGGGTCTTAGGATGCCCCTTGAAATGCTAGGAAGGATTTGAATCCTGTACTGTCAAGAGTGGGGAAGGGCATCGTGGGAGGGACAATGGCACAAACCCAAAGGGGAGGAAGAACTAGGCAGTTTGAAAAATGGAATAAACCAGTTTGGCTGGAAGGAGAGGTCTTGTGAGGAAGAATTTTGAGAGCAATGCAAAGAAAACAGGGTAGGAACTAAAGCAAGTGGCTTCAGGCTAAAGGAACTGCCAGGGCAACAGGAAACCCTTCCCTGCTTAGATTGGGTAAGCAAGGAAGGAAATGCTTCTGGGTGATTAGGAAAGAAGGTAAATTATCACGGCCTTGTTGCTTCCGGTTTCAGTCCCTTCTGCCCACGCAGTGCAGACTTCCCTGGGCGTTAACCTCAGCCTCACATTCAGGGGATAGGCGTACTGTGTCCAGGGACAGGTGGCGGTAGTGGTAACATTGTACAGCAGAAGGGAGTGCCTTGTCCAGAGACAGGCAGCAGCAGGACGGCCCAGCTCTTCTGTTCCCTCTGTTCCTGGGGCTCAGAAACAAACTTTGAACTTTCTTTTCACCCTCAAGAATTCTCACTCTAGTTTTTAGGTGACTATGACTAGAAGGCAAGTGACTGTTTTCACTATGGCTCCTTATTAAAAAAGAATCAAAGAAAAGAATAGGGAGACTTGGAAACTAGAGGCCCATCGATGAACATAATCATTTATGTTTTAACACGTACATTAAAGAGTACTCAGCTTGTTCGTTAAAGCATATTGTGTGACACTAGTCATATAAAGCCACATTCTCATCCTTGTGTAGAAGGAGAGTATGCATTACATGGGAAGGGGCAAAGTAGTCTGTAAAATGATCAGATTATTAAAAGAGAGAAGTTATTTGATCAACCTGGAGATAAAATTTGCTTGAAATTATAGTAACTTAAAAGGGTGCCAGCTCATGTATTTTAACTTTTTTTGTTATTACCAAATTACAAAACATTGCTCTGTTTTGGAGGGTTAGAATGGATGTCAGAGCAATTCGTAGTAATTAAGAAAATGAGCCTGTAAAGTAAGAGAAGCAAAATAAAATGAAATATGGACGGGAGCCATGACAGATGTTGCAGAACAGGGCATGGATGTGCAGACAATGAGCGCCGTTGTCATCATGGCCTCCCTGGCAACACGTGTCATGAGTTAAATAATGATGCCCATTGGTGAGCACAGGGAGGAGAGAACACAGAGCCCCTTGTTTCTGCTCCTCCATCTAATTTCAAACTAATTGCTTAAATAAAGGCTTCAGTTGTGGTGATCGCCAACGGAAAATTAAACAGTTGAAATACTGTAAATCTTGTAATTCACCCTGGATCACCAATCAGGACCAAATAAAAGAGCTTTGAGCAAAGAAATGAATTAAATTGTTAGTCTTGCCTGCAAATAGAAGCCTGAAGACAAGCGTGATTCAGTCTCCCGGTTCTGTACTCACTGTGCTTTCGTCTCCCAATCAGGTTCCAGCGATCAGCTTCTAGATAGTGTGGTATAAAGGAAGGGCTCTTCTGTGCTCATGACTATGGCTCCGTAGAGTGGGTGACAGATGCCATGATCTACCTGGAAATGACACGGTGCAGGGGCACCACAGACAGCAGCTTCGGCTGAGGTTCAAGACAGGTTTGGGGTCCCTGCCTTTTCCTACTCTGGGTCACTGTGATAATCTAAGGAGCTAACACATATGAAGGCACTTTGTTTACACGAATGAATGGATTAATATTTTTATTATTTTAGGGTGTGGAGTCAGATGGTGGAAAGAAAACAAGTCAGAAGTCCTGGGTTTGAATCCTGGATTTGAATGCTGGCTCCATCTCATAATAGAGTCCCCCTTTTCCAAATGCCATTTTTAAGTGTCTTCTTGTGGTTTTTTTCTTCCCCCCTTAAATCAGATGTTCTTTACCTTTTATGTGTGTGCCATGGAGACCTGTTTGACATGCACTTAGTGAAGCTAATGGATCCCTTTACAAAATAATGTTAATATGCATAAAATTAAATGCATAAAATTAAAATGCATAGGATTGCAAAGGAAACCAATTATACTGACATACAGTTATCAATGTACTAAGAAGTAAATATGTAATATTATAATACACGTTCTTCATTAAAATGCATTATCCACCAAGACCTAGTGGCAGGTCTAATAAGGTAACGATGAGTGGAAATGGTACTTTGAGATATTTGCAATAACTATAATGTGATAGGAAAATATCTTTGATTTCTGTTAGTGACAAGTTATGGGTATGGCTAATTTTACTACAGATTGTTGCCTACATTTATAATAGAAGGAAATGCTAAATTTCAGTTAGAAGTTATTAAAAATAAAAATGAAATCTTTTCCACCCATGTCATGAATTCTCTTTGTCATGAATGTCAAAGATCCTCAGAACCCCTTGTCTTAAAATGTCACCCTTTCCTCTTATGCTGGCGTTCTCCAGGGGCAAACTCATTGTGTCCTCTGCCCCCAAGTGCGGCCATTCACTATGTCCTGATGACTACTAGACATGCACCTCCCCTGTCTGGGCCGAGGATGGGAGAGCCAGGCCTGCATCTCCTGGACCTGCTGGATGTCCACCCCTATGGCCCACAGAACTCAAACCAGCCTCTGAAAGCTGGTTCCTTGGCGTTAACCACCACTGCGTGTCTCAGGCCTCAGACAAGGGAGCTGTTAAGTATGCTCTGCCAGGATGACTGCACCAGCCTCCTTGATAAAGTCTGTGAAAGTGTAAACTTGTACATGGTAAAACACTGGTCTATCCTTCTCCTTACAGCATTTTCTTCTGCTCCCATGGGCAGTCCAACAATGGCCCCCACCCCATTTACCTCTTAGCCTTGGCAGGCAGAGCTAGTGTCCTCTGCCTGGGGACCCCTTACTTCTTGTATGACCTTCAGGTCTCAGTTCTCTGGAAGGCCTCCATGAAGACTATTCACAGTGTAATCCGTGTCCATTTATCTCCTCCTCACTTGCAGTTGGCCAGGGCCTGGCAAAGTTTCACAAGCACTGTATGCTAGGGAGGATGAGTTATTAAAGTACATGGCTAGGAGCACGGACTTGGGTTCTAATCCAAGCTCTGCCGCTAGCTGTTTGATCTTGGCAAGGTACTTAACCTTAGGCACCTGAGTTTTCTCATCTGTAAAACTGGTATAATACTAAAGTGGTGAGGTTTAAATGAGTTGTTACTTGTAAAGCACTTCAAAACCATGCCTGGCTCATAGTAAGAGCTTAAATAATAGCTATTCTTTTAGTCTCAGTAGTGTGGCTTGGGCTCATTTGAAAGACACGTCCTACTATACTTTTATTTTTGCTGGGATTTTATTAAAGAGTGTAGTGTAATTTGGAGCCTGATATTTAACTGTTCTTCATCTCCATTGAGGTTAATTTCAGATGTTGATTTTAGCAGAATTAACTTATATGAGACAAAAGGAAATAATTTTTTGAAAGAAAGATAAGAGAAATCCTGGGGAAACAGACTTTTAACAGAATGATGGAGACACAGTCCCACCAATAGTTTATCTAGCTGAGTTGAGGTTTTATCCATATTTCTTCCATTTCAGAGAGTGTGTTGTCTCACAGGAATATTTCTTGCAGCTCTTCAGACGGAGGAGAGATCAATATTATTTATCAGAGGATTTCCTTGGGGATGCAAATAATATATGTTTGCATATCAGATCTCCATAAAAGAGATGGTTTGAATATAATCACTTTTTTTTTGAGCATTTTTTTTTTTTTGAACATGAGCATTTTCATATTCTTTAGAAATATTCCACTCTTGTGGGAAAAAAAATTTAATAATCCTTAACCATTCATTGTATTTGACATTAATGTGCTCTTACAGCTGCTCCTTCTTTCTCTGTATTTCTTCCAGCATCAAGGTAACAATATTTCCCCTGAGGCTTGCTCAATTGCTCCAGCCTTCTCTTGGCTTTGCCAGCAGGTGGGGTACTGGCTCCTTTCTAAGTCATCAGCCACATTTTTGAGGCTGGTTTTCTTTTCTCACTGGGGTGTTTGTCTTGCCTTCCTCATTCTAAAGTAACCCCAGGAGAAACCGTTGAGCCCAGACCTGGGAGTGAGTAGGGGAGGTGGGTAGGGTGACCAGTGTTAAATCTGAAATAGTCTCCAGGGTTTTCATGATTGGCTTTGTTGAACTACACTATGCTAATGGCTTATGTTTCATAGGTTTTGAATAACTTGAATTTTGCCAGAAATACATGTAAATCTATTTGGTAATAAGCGAGACAAGTTTTTCTCAGCATATGTGGTCCAATCTTATGGTTTAGAAGAAACAACAATTAATATTAGGAATCTTTGGCCATTATGTTAAAATAGGCCTTGTTTAAATAAAACAGAAATCATGGAAACAAGCTATTAGAATGGAATTGAAAACTAGGGAAAATTATGTATACTGTGAGCATAGTATGTTAAAAAGCAGAGCATGGATTCTTATTCTTTCTTCAGCAATACGCTGGAATGTTGTTGGCTCTGCTTTATGGAAATTATTAACTACGTTTTTCTAGAATGAAAAATAAATTTTATTTTTTACTTTGAAATCGTAGTGATATTAAATTCCACTTTAAAAGGCAACTAAAAGATCAATTTGAAAAGATCTTTTTTATCTTATAAATGTAGCTTAAATGTAGGTGGCAAAACTGAATTAAAAAATGATTTTTAAGGGCCGGCCCGTGGCTCACTCGGGAGAGTGCGGTGCTGATAACACCAAGGCCCCGGGTTCGGATCCCATGTAGGGATGGCCGGTTCACTCACTGGCTGAGCGTGGTGCTGACACCACCAAGCCAAGGGTTAAGATCCCCTTACTGGTCATCTTTTTAAAAAAAAAAAAAAAAAAATGATTTTTAAGATTTACAGGCACCAAGTTAGAATCAGAAATTAGAAGGTTCTCTGGCAAACTCTCCTCTTGAGCTTATATTAATTTTTGGATTTTAGTGATTGATAAGGTTTTAGGCTTACTTAAGACTAACAAAAAATCTGAAAATAGTGATAGTATGTGAGTTTGATTCTCAGAAACAGTAGCTTCATATGTCTCCCTTATGCAATGTGAAATTACAGTGCTATATGTTCCATATCCACCAACCAACTTGGGCAACAGTGAAAAAGTCATTTCATGGCCTTAATGGAGGTCAGACTGTGTTCCCCTTGTTTTAGATAAAATCAGTCACTTTAATACAGTGTCTGAGGGCAGAGAAGGGAATGATAGTTCTCTTTGTTGAAGTTTGTGTTGTGACTTTCTTGGTAGCAAGTATAAAAATGAAGCCTGAATCCTTAGCTCATTCTGTATTCTGTGGGTTTTATTTCTCACAGCAGCCCAGTGTCTATTTAACATATGGGGAGTGGTTTCAAGTTCATTACCGAAGCTTATAGGCTAAAGTGCTTCGTGGGCTTGGCTATGACTTAAGTTGCCTTTAGGGAGTCAGCCAAAACTGGGTTTGGGAACAGGACAGCTTTCGCTGTTTATGTGGATTCTCAGGGTAGTCAATTTTTTCCCCTCTCGGCTATCAGCTGCTTTGGAGATTAGTTTCATAGGAAAGATTCCTTCTTTAAGGTAATATGAAGAGACTACTTTCACAGAAGCACCAGGTTAGTAAATAACACTTTGAACTTTCAGCTTCATATGTCGGGTTTTTTATCTATGCACGTGGGGTGATGATATGGCAGGCAGGTTAGCAGTTGTGCAGTTGCTGCATTCTTTTAGAAAATAATGCTAGTTGGTTGATCCTACGGAGGTTTCGGGGGTTATGTTTCTCTTTATAGTATATGCACTCTTTGACAATATTCAGTGCAAGTGGAAACCAGGAGGAAATGACATGTATATGTCGGATTTGCTGTCTGGAGGTTTGTACTTGCAGGCATTTTCAGTCGCTTTTTTGGAATTACCTTTTTTGTGTCCTCGCATTAAAACTTCTAGATATAACTATGATTTCATTTTATTGTTTGGAAAATTAAGCAGCAATGTATTGCGCCCTGGTTAGCATTGCCATCCCTCACCACACTGGTGCATGCTTGTCTGCTGCGTGGTTTTTCCTTGGGCCTACCCCTTAGAGATACAATGAACCAGAATATCATTTTAATTTTCTCTTTGAAAAGTCTAGCACTTTACTAGAATGCCTCATAAAATACCTGCATAACAGTAGACTAGGGCAAAGTGCATAGGGGGTTTAAGCTGAACTGAATCCCTTCTTCAATTGCAACTGTTTTTATTCTTAGATCACTGCTCAGAATCCTTGATCACCCTAGGAGAAAATAACAACTGTAAAAATGGAGTGTGATTTGTGAAACATAAAAGTATTGTTAATAGTAATAAATAAGCCAATAAAATTAAGAACCAAGAAAATATCTCTCTTAATCTTATTAACTTAATGATCTAGAGGGCAATTTTACCTTGTTAATTTTCCACCAATAATCTGGCATGAAATTGTTCTGCAAGAGTAATTCAGTTTGATGATGTTTTAAAGTTTGCAGCACTTTGTGAAATATAGCTTCTCTTGCTTTTATGTTATTTTAAGTATGCTTTAGCTTAACGTAATGTACTTAAAATATGCTAATATGCTTCTGCTATGACCAGTTTATTCTCTTTTTTCCCCACTAGGAGAGATACAGTGCATCAAAAATGGTTTGTTCTTTCATGTTCTCCTCTGTTTAAAAAAATAAAAATTGAGGGAAAAGGGAGACAGAAAAAGGTGCTTTTAAAAACAAAAAAAATTTGAGGTGATTTGCTAAACTTTAAGGATCCCATTTCTCATGTATGCTGAGGTTGAAGTTGTAAAGTTAAAGCTGCATGCCATTTCAGGCTTACAAAATTGACAGTAACTTTATACTCCTAAGACCCAATTGTACAGCTAGCATATTGTTGCCCTGGTCTCTGCAGATATTTTGTTTAACAGAAAATCCATTAGGTCATTTTAACTTTACAAGAAGTGAAAAGATTGCTATGGCTTTGCTATGCTATATATATGCTATTACTGCATATACGTACCATTATGTAATTATTAACTATTAAATGCTATTAATTTAAATTTTAAAGGAAGAGTTTTGTCAGCCTGATTGTAGCTGCCTGATGATTTTAAAGAAAAAATGTTAAGACATTTTACTTATGGATTACTTGTTTGTTCTTAATGGGTATGGATGAATGTCTTTAAAAAACTCACTCAGATAATTTTTCTTGTAGATCTCAGTTTCTGTGTTCTCAAGTGCTTCACAGCCTTTTCATCTAGAGGCCATAACAAAGCAAAATACTGCCGATTAGACACAAAAATAAACAATGTGGCAAAGGATAGGGTAAGAAGGAAACTCCCTAAAAGCCCAGTTTTAGGGTTTTCCCAGAGAATATGCACATTAAGATAAGTTTCCTCCAAACATTGGGAGAAAAAAAAAAAAAAGAATGTGCAGTAGAATGCTCAAAATCTGTAAATTTGGGATAAAGTACTTAATCACATCTTAGATTATTCCTGATTCTAGGTTTGGAACACACTTTGCAATTCCTGTTCTCATGCTGGTCTGGTTTAGTTTTGTTGCATCTTTCCCTTCTGGCTGAAACCAAGCTTTCAGCTGATTCATTTTTATCCAGCATGCTTTCTCATTGATATTTAAAGTGCTCTAGGTTGCTCATACATTTCAGATGGTTTATGAACCTAGCTGGAGACCCAAAAGCATGTGATGCTAATTTTCTTTTAAAATGAGTCTGAGTTTTGAAGTTAGAGATGAATCCTTAGGCAGGCTATTTCAACTTGGCCCACACTTGAAACATTAGGAAAATTGAATGGTAGTAGAAGATAAGGACTCTGAAGAAAGAAATGATAGCTAAGAGCAGTTGTGATATTAGAGGGGGGTTTTCTGACTGCTGGACCTTGATAGATTTTCCGCTGATCGGCCAGTTCCAGTCACACCCCAAGTCACTCCCTGTTCCCACCCATAGTCCTGATCTCTGCAGTATATGGTTTGGGAGGTGTAGGCTCCTGATGTGCAGTTTGTGGCCTTATCAGATTCACACAGTGACTACAATGAACAGTGCCATCCCTCCCTGCCTTTTCCTTGCCTAAGCCCTCTACTTCTTGCCCTTACCCCTGCTCACTCAACGTGCTGATGTACATGGGTCTTGTGCTTACATATTAGAAAGTAAGGGAGATTGCAGCGCCACCCACCTTGGAAATTCACTATTTTAGTAATGACAGTAAATACTAACTTCCCAGAGGGATTTCAAAGGCAGAGGACAGATTATATTCCTGGAGCTGATCTGACTACAGACTTCCCAGTTCCCTGTTTCATTCTGAAAAACCCAATTTAAGTTTGATCTGGTGTTTCTGGGGGAGGTGGTGGTAGTCATAGTAGGAGTAGTAGAGTAGTGGTAATAGTAATATTAGTGAACACTTAAAAGGCAATTCCTAAGTGCAGTCACTGTTCTATGCCTCTTATTTAATCTGCACAACACCTTTTGTTATCCCCATTTTACAGTTGAGGAAAAACTGTTCCAGAAGAGTTAAGTTGACCCAAGTCAGAGCAGCTAGTAAGTAGCAGTCACAGTATTGTGCCTCAGAGGGCTGCTATGTTGGGGGAAAACACAGAGAAGTTGGTGTTTTTAGAAAATGTGATCTGATATTTGTTATTAATGAGAAGCAACCATGTAAATACTGACATCTGTGCTGCTCTTCATTGCCAACCAGCAAGGGTGTCCTTTGTGTCCTTTGACTGCTGGGGTGGGGGTGGGCTTGTGCTCTGGTTTCACACCTGTTCTCTTGGTGACCACTGAACGGCAGGATGTAGAGGTCGTCCATGGTCAGTAAATGAGAACAGTGGTGACCAGTCCACATGGAGAGTGAGCCCACCGCACTGAATACTGCCTTCTAACTACTTAAGCTAATCTCAGCACTTTTGAGACTTTTCAAGGCTAAAATAATAAAACCACTAAAGTGAGTTTGATTGTTTACTTTTAATTTGGACTGTATGGGTGTCCTCTTCATTCCTTCCCAGTATGTCTTCCTGCTGATAATCAAAGCTCTGGTTATTTTGTCAGTCCTGAAGCCTTTCTGAAGCTCAGTGGAAAGCCAAGAATAGGAGACGTATTTTCTTCAAAAACATAAATGTGCTTTTGAAAAACGTTGGGCAAACAACTTATACTAGATTTGGCTAAAGCTTAAACACGTGACAATTAAGTTTGGAACCTTTAACAATATATAACAGTATAGCCCAGATAGGTTAAGGAGCTAAGCTGTTTTTTAAAAAATAAATAAATAAATAAATAAATAAAGGAAAAAGGAAAAAGGAAAGAAAAGAAATCAAACAATAAAAATCCTGATCTTTGGATGGGGAAGCACTTTCTCTTCCCAAAATCAAGAGAGAAAATCACAAAAGGAATAGGTTAATAGATTTAAATTTTCAAGGTAGGAGTGTAAAAGCTTTAAGTACAAAAATGTTTATTGAAGCTTTATTAATTATCATGCAAAGTTGGAAATGATCAAAAGAAAATAATAGAAGAAAATTGCACGATGAGCCATTACAGTTTTATTTATAAATATTTTTAATAGGGGAAATGGTGATGATAGATCTTTAAGTTAAAACACTGGATATCAAACTGTACTTCTCATATTTGAACATGTTTAAAATATACCTATCTATGTGTGTATTATTTCTAGGGAGACCACAGAAAAGATAATCACCGACTGTTAATAAAGGTTTAGGGGTTACTTTGAAGGAAGGTGGGATTTCTGATGGTCTGTATTTTCTTCTTATACTTTTCTGCATATTAGTATTTTTAAACATGATTACTTTATATTCAGAAAAAAAGAAAAGAAAAAAACTATGGAGAAAAAAATGAGAACAAAGTATACCAAAATTTAGTAATAGTCTAACATCGCTCATAATCTATTTGTTAGTGGCTCTAAGGATGATTTTAATTTCCTCAATTTTTTTTTTTTTTTTGTCTGTTTTGTGACTGGCAAGGGGATCGCAACCCTCGGCCTGGTGCCGCCGGCACCGCGCTCAGCCAGTGAGCGCACCGGCCTCTCCCGAGTGAGCCACGGGGTCGGCCCTTCCTCAATTTTTTTTGTAAGATTTCTTTTTACAAGAGTTTACAAACTTAAGCTTTCTTTTTATAAGAATTTATTGTTTTTCTAATAAAAATCAAAATAGATTAGGAGTGACAGGGTAGAGTTGAGGTGAGATCAATTTTTATAAAGGACAGGATAATTGCACTCTGGAGAACAATTATTTTGCTGCAGATATACATCATGTTAGGAAACTAAAAATTTAAACTAATTTAAATCTATTAATCTTTTCCTTTTGTGATTTTTCTCTATTGATTTGGATTTTTCTGTATCAGGCTTAAAATTTTAGTCAGGTGCCATAGATAATCAAATTATAAGATAGATAGTTTACTTAATATAGGATGTGGGAGAGATACTTGAAACTCAAATACTTGAAACATCAGTACAGGAAAGACATGTTGATGGATTTTCAATGTGTCCAGATGTCTTGATAACATTTCTTTGGCCTAAAAGCAGTTGATGATGTGAAGAAAGGGAGAAGTCAACATACTAAGACAATCCTTAGAAGGGGTGGTTTGGCTGAATAATGAAGACAGAGGAAAATCTTAAAGTACTGGACTTCATTCTTCCCTTTCCTCATTTTACAGATGAAGTCACTGAAGCCCAGAATAATTGAGTCCCCGGGGCCACAAGGTTCTAGTGGACTCAACTGGAGTCTTTTGGGGTCCTTTGACTCCCCCATTTCTGGTCTCTGTTATATTCCATTCTTTCCATTTTAACACATTTTAGTAACAATTAATGAAATTATATTTCTATTTATTATAGGTTGGTAAAAGTCAAAAGCAAATGCCATTCAGCACTTGTCTAATGATATTTGAGAAAGGGGCAGAAGGCTGATTACTGCTTCCAGAGAAAACCCACCAGCTCTGCAGGCATGGTCATTATTCTCAGCATTGTTGCTCGGACATATTGTTCTTGGGTACAGACTTACTGAGTACACATCCAGTGTCCGTGTTTGTTCTGGAAGGCAGCAGCCACATGGTGTGATTAGAGAACACTTAATAGTGGATCCTGGAAATTGTTTTTTAACAGCTTTATTGATATTATATAATTTACAGAAAGTATACAATTCAATGGTTTTTAGTATATTTACAGAGTTGTGTAACTATCACCATAATCCATTTTTTTGAACGGTTTCATTACTCCAGAAAGAAACTTTGGATCTCCTCTCCCTTCCTTCCTCTTTCCTCCCCCAGCCCTAGTCAGCCTTATCCTATTTTCTGCCTCTCTAGATGTACCCATTCTGATATTTCATATGAAAGGAATCATACGATATATGAGAATCCCGGACATTTTAATTTGATGCTCAAAGACCACTTAACACAAACATGACCTGGTTGCTGTGTGGGCCCCTTCTTCTCAGCAATGTCCAGAAGTACAAGACTAAGACCAAGTGAACTCAGTCAGTATTGTCACCTGTTGTATTAGATTAAGTGATTTATTATTGTTTTCTAGAGTCCCTAACTTTTTAAGTATTCAAATGTTCAGGCAAACTTTGATCAACTGAGGACTGAAGCAGGTAACCAAAAGCCTATGGCTTCTCCTAGACCAAAAGTAGCATCATCTGGGGAATAAGAATAAGAAGGCCTTTCATCAGGTTACTCTGCCATTAATTTTCACTTGGTAAAAGTGTCTACTAATATTCAAAGTTTTTAAAAAATGGGAGTATATATCCATTAATGTGAGAATGTTGTAGGCTATGCTGCAAAATTGTTGGGTTAGACCATTGCTTATTAGTTGTGACCTTGAGCAAATTACTTGACTTCTCTAAGACTCAAATTCCTTATCTATAAAATGCGGATGATATTACTAGAACATACCTGAGAAGGTTCTTGTAAGAATCAAATGAAATAGTGTATATTAAAGGCCTACCACATTGCCTGATGCATTATAAGTATTCAATGAATGTTAGCTATTATTATTAATGTCATTGAAAATAAACTGTAGAATGTTATTTTATTTCATTTTTATGAGTGTATTTATGCTCTACTAAGGATTTCAGTTGGCTTACAAGAATATTTGCATACCATTAAACATACACACATACATATACACACACAGGAATAAAACATTAAAACCAGGTTTGGAGTTAGCAGAAAGATAATGTCAGAGGAGATAATAATAGTAATAATAGCTAACATTTATATGGCAGTTTTTTGATGAGCATTTCTTTTGGTGTCTTTCCTTGTGAGTTGAGGGAGTAACACCAGATCAGAAATGAACAGAGACAACCAAATGAGAGCCCAGGCTGGGAGGGACCTTTGATGGTGTCCAGTCCACCCTCATATACATGCATGAGCCTTTGCCGCAGATGGCAACTTGGTGTGGTGTGGGGTCAGAACTCACAGTGTGAAGATGAGTTCACATCTCACAACATGGGTAGACACTGTTCATACACATTGTAAGCACTCACTATGAGCTAAGCTACCATTAGAACCCAAACTGACTCCAAAACTTTGGGATGTAAAATTGCCTACTCAAGGCAACCAGTTTCCTTGTAAATAGTTGTTTTTTATACTGTTCTTATACATATTAAACTGAAATGGACACTTTTGGAGATGTTCTCCACCCCCTTGATTCTCATAGAACCTTCTGCATGGAGAAGCAAATGCCTACTCAGTCCCCCAGAGACCTGAAAACAATTACCATGGCACTCACCCTACCTCACTTTCTTGCTCACACATCCAGGGTCATGTTTGTTGTTCTTTTGATGACATAGTCTAACCCACCTTACCTGTTCCTTTTTCTGGGAATGGCTTTCCATTCAGGTATGCTCGGTGAACTCCTAAGTGGTCTTCAAGATTCCTTTCCAATTTGCCTTTCCAGTGGCAACTTCCCCAGTCCCCATATTGAGCACTTCCTTTTCTGAGTTCCCCTTACACTTCTGTTCACACTCTGAGAATTCACCGTCTCCTGCCCTGGACTGTGAACCCCCCGAGGGAGAGCCCTGTTTGCCTTTGTGCTGCTAAACCCCATCCCAGCACCCGAGGCATGGTAACTGCTCAGTACCGTGGAAGAGAAAGTGCTGCTCTTCCTTCATATGGATTCCTAACTATATCTGGTTTTAGAGAGGTAGCAGTTACAAGAAATGTTTTTAGATATAAAATGGGTAAGCAAACCTTGATTAATTGAGGGCTTAAACAGGTAACTGAAGAGTGTGTGGCTTCTAGACCTAAAGTAGCATCATCTGGGAATAAGACTATAAAGGCCTTTCTTTAGGACACTGTGCCATTTATTTTTACTTGGTAAAAGTATCCACTCATATCCTGATATAAGCAAGGTGCTTGTCTGTTGGGCACGGTTAATACCCGCCACCTTTGCTCAGAGAGATTTAGATAAAATGACATTTGACAATGTGGTTGAATGACAAAGTTCATAGTAAACAATACCAGTGTTCAAATAAATGCTGATAAGATGCAGTCCAAAGTTATGCTTCTGTTTTAATTTGAGACCTTAGCAGTTTTTCATGGAGTCTGGACAGAGGTTTTTCCTTAAAGCATGAATAGAGGGTTAATTTAAGAAAAAGTATGTAACTGGGGCAACAAAGGAGGTGGCCTGCATCTGAAATAGAGAATGTGGATCTCACCAAGGGTTTGCTGCAATTCATAAAAACTGGTCCATCTTAAATTAATTAATTAGGGGCCCAGCTGGTACATTAGACATGGGATGAGCCCAGGTGCTTGTGGTGTTACGTGGTGTATCTGGGAGTGTCAGGACTCACGATATGCCCACTCCGAGAGCCAGACTTAATACTCACCACTCTGTGGATCCTGGGAAACACTGCTTCCTGCCTCCCAAGTTTGTATTTTCCAGTCTTCTCCATCCAACTTGAGGCTTTGCCTCCCCTGTGAGTTGTTACGACACCAGACACTCCAATAAATCCATCTTCTTCTTTATGTTTTGGTGGTTTTGTGCTGGTGGAAGCCTAGGGGCCACTTCTGCTCCAAGTGTTCGCCAGAGGTCTGGTCTAGGTCTGAAGGAGGAAGTCAGGTGTGGAGTTCTAAAGTTGAAGTAGCCACAAGGGTTCATTTTCTGAGACCAAGAAGGAGGCTTTTCTGGAGAGCACTGACACAGGGAGACCCAGGTGACCCAGGTGCTGATGCAGCACCTTTTGTTTTAGAAAGTTCTGCATTTCCCAAGGCTTTTTCACTGTTGGATGGCTCAATGTGTTGGAAGGCGACAATGGGCTTCTCTAGGATATACATTCCTATGTTTCACCTTTATCCCCGGAGCTGCAGAGGAGATATCTGCTTCACCCATAGGTCTTGGTGTGTTTGAAAGGCCTCTCATCTTTGTTCAGCCTAAAAACTCTGGATTCTTTCCACCATTTCTCATAATATTATGATTTTCAGACTCTTCTCCAACCTGGTCCCTATTCTCTGACTACCCATGGTTTGCCCATGTTGTTCTCTGGTCTTCAGACTGAACACAGTGCTCCAAATGTAGACTGACTAGCAGGCTGGATTATCAGCTGCCTTCCTGGGATACCACTTTTCTGATAATGTATCCTAAGAATGCATCAAATCTTAAAAAATAATATTAACATGTGCCAATTTTGGACAGTTCCTGTTTTCAAGACAGTGTGCCAAGGCACCTTATATATGTTATTTCATTTAATCTTCACAAGGTACATCATCAATTATAGTTCTTATTAATAAAAGTCCAGCTTTTTCAGGGAAAATGGAGCAAGGAAAACCCCCACCATATTAAATGTAGACAGACATAAAATGCAGTAGTCAGGCCAATTTCAGAAAAGTTAAAATATGTGCATCCCGGGGGAAGGAGGACAGAGAATACACCTTAGAATCAAGAAAATATGGTATCTCCATTTTCCAGATGAGGAAACCAAGACTTAAGGAATTTGAGTCATGATACAATCTGTAGAAGGGACAGTTGAATTCAGACCCTGCACTGCCTGACTGTGGCGTGTGTTCCTACCGCTGCTCCGCTCCCTCCCAAGTAGTCCTAAGGGAAGTTGGCTCATCCAAAATTCCCAGGGCTTTTTCACAACAGCTGCCAATCCAGGCAACCTTCAGCCTGTATTTGTGTGTGTGCTGGAACTTAAATGCAGATGTCTACATTTATCATGTTAAATTTTGTCTGTTTTGTTTGGCAGTGAACAACTTCGTATATGCCCTTTTCCCCACATTTTTAAAGTGCGATTACCAGATCAAAAAGTATAAATGTTTTTTGCTCTACAAACATACTACTACATTATCCCTAAGAACGGTGTATTCATTAACAATGCCACCAGCAGTGAGGCTGGTCTAGCACGATTATTGCTAGTTTTTAATACAATCCGTTACTGGTCTCATTGGGACTGGGAAGTTGGGTCTGTTGGGGGAATTTATGTGATTCTCTCCTGGGATTCCTTGGGCCCCTGAGGCCCCCACCCTGGGCTGACTCAGCCCTGTGGGTTACCAAGTCAGTGCTCTTCAGTAGTTAATATGTGCCTCTGGCTGGCTGTGGCCTCTGGACTCAGCTTTGAGTCAGGCTCCTTGGGTCTGCACTGCCCTAATCTTTGCCGTGCTTCTCTCTTGCCCTCTGAGCACGCTCGCTTGCTCGCTTCCTTTCCTTTATTGTAAAACACTGGATTATTTTGATGCAGTGTGTAGAGAATCTCTGAATCCAGAGGACAATTTGTGACAGTAACAGAGTAAGAGTGTTGAGAATTAAAAACAATTCTTTTTATAGATCCACTGTGGTTGAGGAAGGGACATCTTGCAAAATTTCTAAGAAATACGTGGATGATTAATTAGTGAGACATTTATTCTAATTTTTCTAGTTACCTCTAGATAAAGGCAGGGGAAGTGTTAAGAATATAATAATTGAAGTCTTTAAGGAAAAGAATGCTACTAGTAGATTTCAAATGATAGAAAGGATAAAACTGAACAGAAAGAATTTCCACATGTATGCTATGTCATTCTCTTAGCTTCAGGAAGTGAAGATTTATAACTAGAAAGTAAATGTAATTTACTTTTTATTTTAAAAATGGGAATAAAGAAGAAAGTCAAACATGCGCTTTACCTTCTACTAAGACCCCTTTCAGTTATGCACATGACTTTTATAAGTGGAGTTATTAAGGTTTTATAACTCCATATAAACAGATAAGAAATATCGAGCAAAGCAAACTCCTTCAGATGCTTCCTTAGATTCTGACTCATAGTCCAACTCCTATCTCTTGTGAGAGAACAGCTAACATGCTGCACATTTCAGCTAAAGACGTAGGCCACATTGTGTCTGAATAAAGCATGCCATTTTAAAAGAAGACCACAGACTTCACTGAAAAAACTCATTTAAATCCAGTTTAAACTCAAGTTTAAGTTAACTTTAGTGTTGTATATGTGCTCAAAAAAATGTGGTAGTACTCAAAAGGATAAGTGACCTTGATAAGAAGTAACTCCTGGATTGTGAAGGAAGGCGGTAATATCAATCAGATGTTGAGTTTTGTCAATCTATAGGGCAGTCTACTCAGCCTAATGAGTGAATCAGTATTTGCCAAAGGTGTAATGTATTTTTATTTGCTGCATGATGCATGCTTCTAAAAACATAGGTTGGGAAATTTTAGAAAGGAGTGGAACTGTAGATACACTCTGTATAGATTTGGCTCTTGCCCCTGTCATCAGTCCTCTAAGGATCTTTATAGATCCTTTATAAATATTTGTGTGCCTCTACGCATGTTAAGGAAGGCCCTGATACAGCCATAGCAAGCTGGTTTTGTTTTCCCTGAGGACAACACTTCCGTCATATTTGTCTTCACAGACTTTCTTTCCTCCTGTCATAAAGTATAGCATTTTGGTCTAAACCGGTGTCTCTCAAGCTGATGAGCATATGAATCACCTGGATATCTTGTTAAAATGCAGATCTGTTTTGGAGTGTGGCCAAGATTCTGCATTCCCAACAAGCTCCTGGGCGATGCCTGTGCTGCCAGTCCATGGAGCACAGGATCTCTAGGTTTTGAGTAGCAGGAATCTCTAGGTTTTTACTGTCAACACTTCCAGGGAGACAGATGGTGGAAAAAGGTGAGCAATAAAACAAACATGAAATGGAGGAGCCTTGCATGTTCATTGATCTCTCTGATTACTTTGACCAGGGCCCAGCTCAGATAGGCAGCAGTGCACATTGATTAAGAGCTTGGACTCTGTGGTTCTCTTTCTGCCACCCGCCATCTGAGTCACGTGAGCACATTACTAATCTCTCTAAACCTCAGTTTCTGAGTTTGTGTCATACAACTAATATGAAAACCTACTGTATAGGGTTTTTGTGATGATTAAATGATGTAATGCATAAAACATACTTGGTAAGTGCTTGCTAAATATTACTTGTACATAGTAATAATTCAATAAGCATTTGTTGAACACCTACTGCATGCCTGACATATTAAGGTAGATATGTAAAGATTAAAAGCCAACTCTTTAATTTCAGTGGAGATTTAATTGGTTTATTTGGGAGTCCCCAGAGTTGAAATCAGATCTGAGACTTTTGACTCCAAGGCCAGTTCCTTTTTTTCCTCATTCTGTTGATATTCTCATTGGCTATTTCTTACGTTGGGAAGACATATTAACACAATGTTGGTTTCAGACCAGCTTTAATTAATTGAAACCCATGGGCTGAGTCACAGTGGATTCGATATATTCTAACTTTTGAAACCAAAAGTGACTTACATTTGGTTCCTTGTGCTCGAGTTATCTCTGAGAATGGAAATTAAAGGGCAGGTTTTCATTTTTTGTTTTGTTTCTTTACCAGCTGAACTGTTTTGCTTGGGCAGCTGGGACTGAGTGATATTAAAGCACAGGCATAATCGATTTCTATTTTGGTGGATCAAATTCTGAGCATATGCTTGTCCTCCATTTTTGTCATCTAACTTTTAAGGTGATTTCAGAAGGACTCTCTTTGCATGAACTAACTTGTTTTTCTAATAGAGGCTAAATTTGCACTCTTCCTCTTTTCCAACAATCACCCAGCACAAACCCAAGTGTGCCTTTGAGGAGCTGGGTTTTCCTGCGTTTTGTTCATCTTTGGTACCTTTCTCTGGAACCCTGTCTTGAAAATAAAATAATCACTCACCCAGAATTGATCTTTTATCTGCTTGTTTTTTTCTAGGTATTGAGACTTGCTTGCTTTTTCTGAACTTACAATGGTTCTCATTGTGATACATACTTTTGTAATTTTTATTTATTTATTTATTTATTTATTTTTTCTTTTCCGTGACCGGCACTCAGCCAGTGAGTGCACCGGCCATTCCTATATAGGATCCGAACCCGCAGCGGGAGCGTCGCTGCGCTCCCAGCGCCGCACTCTCCCGAGTGCGCCACGGGCTCGGCCCTACTTTTGTAATTTTTAAAAAAAATACTAGTTTGGGGGAAACTCACCCAGTGTGACTTTTGTGTTTGTGAAGACATAATTATCTTATTGAGCAGAGTCTTCAGATACAGGAAACAGTGGAATTAAAGCAGTATTCAATGTAGCATTGACAAATTTCTTTCTTTAAATGTTTCAACAATGTCTTTTTCCCTTATTCTTTTAGTTATAAGTAGATATTTGTCTATTTTTGTTACAAGAATGTAGAAATGATTTTTGCCGATGGTTATTTCTCTGTAGGATCAAGGAAAATTACCTGTTCTTCCTCTGGATATTGATGTATGTTGATTGATTTTATAACTCTGCCTGTACCTTTGCTGACTTTTTAAAAAACATCTTTGTTGGGATATAATTCACACACCATAAAATTTGCCCTTTTAAAATGTACAGTTCAATGATTTTTAGTTTATTGACAGAGTTGTCTGCAGATTTCTGCTAGCATATTTTTCTCTTTTCTTTCTACTGTGTATACCCAAGCCTCTCCATATGACCATTCTTTGAATGAATTTTGTTACTACATATAGTTTGGGGCAGATGTAGGTACCATAACAAAAATTTTTTTAAATTTAATTTTTCTTTTATTGAAATGTAATTGGTTGTATGTATCTGTGGGGTACAGCATTTAATATCAATATCTGTGTGTAATAGATGCTCAAGTCAGGATGATTACTATATTCATCATTACACAATGTAATCACTTCTGCGGCTCTTTACCAATTTCTTGCTAACCCCCTGCTTCTTTCCCCTCCCCTTTTCCCATCTCTGGTAGCCTCAGTTCCAATATCTCCTTTCAAAAGTTCAATGAATTTTTGTGATTGTTGTATGTCTCTTTCTTTCTTTCTTTATTATTTATTTATTTATTAATTTTTAACTCTCACTTATGACTGAAGACATGCAGTATTTCTCTTTTTGTGCCTGGCTTATTTCACGTAACGTAATATTCTCTAAGTTCATCCACGTTGCTTCAAATGGCAGACTTTCATTCATTTTTATGGCAGAGTAGAATTCCACTGTGTAAATATACCACATTTTCCTTATCCAGTTATCTGTCAATGGACATTTAGGTTGGATCCAACTCGCAGCTATTGTAAATAGAGCTGTGATAAACACGGGAGTGCACGTATATCTTCAACATGATGATTTCCTTTCCTTTGGGTATAAACCCAGCAGTGGCATTGCTGGATCGTAGGGCAGTTCTATCTGTAGTTGTTTGAGGAAGCTCTGTAGTGTTTTCCATAATGGCTGCACTAATTTACAGTCCCACCAACAATGTGCAAGGGCTCCCCTTTCTCCACATTCTGGCCAGCATTTGTTTTTCTCTGTCTTTTTGATATGGTGAGTCTAATTGTGTGAAATATCTCAAAGTGGTTTTGATTTGCATTTGTCTATTGCTTAGTGATGTGGAGCATTTTTTCATGTGTCTGTTGGCCATTTGTATATCTTCCTTTGAGAAATGCCTATATTTAGCTCCTTTGCCCATTTTTTAATCTGGTTACTTGTTTTTTTACTGTTAAGTTGTTTGAGTTCCTTCTATATTTTGGATATTAATCCCTTGCCAGATGCATAGTTGGTAAATATTTTCTCCCATTCTGTAGGTTGTCTTTTTGTTGTGTTGTTTCTTTTTCTGTGAAGGAACTTTTAAGTTTGACGTAGTCCCATTTGCTTATTTTTTCTTTTGTTGCCTGTGCTTTTGGGGTCTTATTCATAAAGTCTTTGCCCAGTAATATGTCCTGAAGCATTTCTACTATATTTTCTTTTAGTAGTTTTATAGTTTTAGGTCTTATATTTAGGCCTTTAATCCATTTTAGGTTCAATTTGGTATACGGTGAGAGATACGGGTCTAGTTTCATTCTTCTGCATATGGATATCCAGTTTACCCAGCACCATTTATTGAAGGGGCAGTCCTTTCCCCAATGAATGTTCTTGGTGCCTTTGTAAAGATCACTTGGCGGTAGGTATATGGGCTGATTTCTGGGTTCTCTATTCTGTTCCATTGGTTTGTATATCTGTTTATATGCCAGTACCATTGTGTTTTGGTTACTATAGCTTTGTAGTATAATTTGAAGTCAGGTAGTGTTGTGTTTCCAGCTTTATTTATTTATTTTTTTTCAGGATTGATTTGGCTATTTGGGATCTTTTGTTGTTCCATGTGAATGTCAGGATTGTTTTTTTCTATTTCTGTGAAGAATGTCATTGGTATTTTGATGGGGATTGCATTGAATCTGTAGATTGCTTTGGGTTGTATGGACATTTTCACAATGTTAGTTCTTCCAATTTAGGACCATGGAATGTCTTTCTGTCTTTTGTTTCCTCTTTAATTTCTTTCAGCAGTGATTTGTAGTTTACATTGTAGAGATCTTTCATCTCCTTGGTTAAGTTGATTCCTAGGTATTTTATTTTTTTGGTGACTATTGTAAATGGGCTTGCTTTCTTGATTTCTTTTTCTGCTAGTTTGTTATTGGAGTATAAAAATGTTACTGATTTTTGCATGTTAATTTTGTATCCTGCAACTTCACTGAAATTATTTAAGAGCTGTAAGAGTTTTTTGGTAGAGTCTTTAGTTCTATATATGCAAACAGGGACAGTTTGACTTCATCTTTTCCAATCTGGATGCCCTTTATTTCTTTCTCTTGCCTGATTGCTGTGGCTAGTACTTCTAGTACTATGTTAAATAGGACTGGTAAGAGTGAGCATCCTTGTCTTGTTCCTGTCCAGGATGATATTGGTGGTAGGTTCCATTCAGGATGATATTGATGATAGGTTTGTCATATATGGCTTTTATTGTTTTGAGATATTTTTTTCTATACCTAATTTGCTGAGAGTCTTTATCATGAAGCAATGTTGAATTTTGTCAAATGCATTTTCTGCATCTATTGAGATAATCATATGGTTTTTGTCCTTGATTTTGTTGATTTGGTATATCAAATTTATTGACTTGCATATGTAGAACCATCTTGTGTCCCTGGGATTAATCCCATTTGATCATGGTGTGTAATTTTTCTGGTATGTTGCTGTGTTCTGATTGCTAATAGTTTCTTGAGGATTTTTGCACCTATATTCATCAGAGATATTGCCCTGTAGTTTTCTTTTTTTGTTCTATCTTCATCTGATTTTAGTTTCAGGGTGATACTGACATCATAGAATAAGTTTGGGAGAAAGGCCTCTGTTTGAATTTTTTGGGATAGCTTGAAGAGAATTGGTGTTAATTCCTCTATAATTGTTTAGCAGAATTTGATAGAAAAGCCATCTAGGCTTTTCTTTATTGGGAGACTACTGATTCCTGCTTCACTCTCATTGCTTGTTATTTGTCTGTTTGGGTTTTTTATTTCTTCTTGGTTCAGTCTTGGTAGATTGGATGTATGCAAAAATTTATCTATTTCCTCCAGGTTTTCAAATTTGATGGCATATAGATGTTTATAATAGGCTATAATGATTCTTTGTGTTTTTGCGGTATTGGTTGTACTGTCACCTTTTTCATTTCTGATTTTGTTATTTAGGTCTTCTGTCTGTCTGTCTGTCTCTCTCTCTCTCTCTTTCTCTATCTGTCTGTCTGTCTCTCTCTCTCTTTTTTGGTTGATCTAGCTAATGGTTTGTCAATTTTGTTTATCTTCCCAAAAAACCAACTTTTTGTTTCATTGATTTTTTGTATTTTTGTTTTTTTGTTTGTTTCTATTTCATTTAGTTCTGCTCTGATCTTAATTATTTCTTTCTGTTTACTAATTTGGGGACAGGATTATTCTTGTTTTTCTAATTCTTTGAGGTGTAGTGTTAGGTTGTTTATTTGAAATCTTTCTATTCTTTCAATGTAAGTGTTTATTGCAGTAAACTTCCCTCTGCTTTTGCATTCTCCCACAGGTTTTGGTATGATGTATCTTTATTTGCATTAGTTTCAAGAAATTTTTAGATTTCCTGTTTAATTTCTTCTTGGACCCATGGATCGTTCAGGAGCATGTTGTTTAATTTCCACGTATTTTTATAGTTTCCAGAGTTTCATTTGCTATTGATTTAATTTGTTGTGGTCTGAAAAGATACTTGAAATAGTTTCAATTTTTTAGATTTGTTAAGACTTGATTTGTGACCTAACATGTGGTCTATCCTGGAGAATGTTCCATGTGCTGATGAGAAGAATGTATATTCTGTAAATGTTGGATGAAATGTTCCTTAAATATCTGTCAGGCCCAAATGGTCTAAAGTGTGGTTTAAATCTGTGTTTCTCTGTTGATTTGTTGCCTAGATGATCTGTCCAATGCTGAGAGAAGGGTGTTCAAGTTCCCAGCTATTATGGTATTAGTGTCTATCTCTTTTCTTAGGTCTAATAGTGTTTGCTTTGTGTATCTGAGTGCTGTGGTGTTGGGTGCATATATATTTATGGTTGTTATTTCTTTTTGCTGGATAGATCCCTTTGTCATTATATAGTGGTCTTCTTTGTCTATTTTTATGGTTTTTGTATTAAAGTCTATTTTAACTGATATAAGAATAGCTACTCCAGCTAATTTTTGGTTTCCATTTGTGTGGTATATGTTTTTCCTTCCCTTCACTCTTAGTCTGTATGTGTCTTTACAGGTGAGGTGAGTCTCTTGAAGACAGCATATAATTGGGTCTAGCTTTTTAATACAATCAGTCAATCTGTGTCTTTTGAGTGGGGAGTTTAATCCATTCACATGCAGGATTGTTCTTGTCTTATTCCTGGCATTTTGTCAATTTTTGTTTGGATGTTTTAAATATTTTTTGTTCTTCTCCTTTTGTTGTTTGTCTTCAATGTTTGTTACTTTTTTGAGGTAGTAAGATTTAATTTCTTTCTCTTTCTCATTTGCATTTTTGTTCTACCAGTGGATTTTGCTCTTTCTTGTGCATTTGTGATAGCAATTATAAAATTTCTGATTCCAGATGCAGGACTTCTGTGAAGATTCTTGCAGGGTTGGTTGCATTGTGGGGAACTCCCACAGTTTTTGTTGTCTGGGAAATACACTATTTCTGTCTCATTTCTGAAGGATATCCTTGCTGGGTATGGGTATTCTTGGCTGGCAGTTCTCTTCTTTTAGTATTTTGAATATATCATCCCATTTTTCTTCTGTAGAGTTTCTGTTGAAAGGTCTGCTGTTAGTCTGATGGAGACTCCCTTATAGGTGACTTGATGCTTTTCTCTTGCTGTTTTTAGGATTCTCTGTCTTTGAGCTTTGCTAGTTTGACTATAATGTGTCTCAGAAAGGATCTTCTTGGATTGAGTTTGTTTGGGAATCTTTGAGTCTCTTGGATCTGAAAGTCCATGTCTCTTCCTATACCTGGGAAGTTTTTCATTATTATTTTGTTGTATATGTTTCCAATACCTTTTCCTTTCTCTTCCCCTTCTGGAACACCCATGATTCAGATGTTTGTGCACTTAAGGCTGTCTGCTAGCTCTTTTAGATTTTCTTCATTAAAAAAATTTTTTTTTTCTTTTTTTGTCCACCTGGGTTATTTTGAAAAGACCACCTTTGAGATTCAAAATTCTTCCCTTTGCTTGCACTAATCTGCTGCTTAAGCACCTGGTTGTGTTTTTATTTTGTTGAATGAATGAATGTTTTTTATTTTGTTGAACTCCTTCAGTTGCAGGTGTTCTGCTGCATTCCTTTGTAAGGTATTAATCTCTTTGTAAATTTCCTCTTTCATATCCTGGATACTTTTACATGCTTCATTATGTTGTCTAACTCTGTCTTCTCATACCTTATTGAGTTTCTTTAAGATTGTTACTCAGAATTTCTTTTCAGTCATGTCAAGGGTTTCCTGCTCTATAGGATCTGGTACTTGAGAATTAACTGTATTCCTTTGGTGCTGTCATACTTTCTTGTTTTTTCATATTTCTAGTATCTTTACATGATGTCTGGTCATCTACTAGTGTGGTTACTTTTTTTATTATTCTGAAGTGGGCTGTGAGGAGAGAGACTTCCTCCTCTTTTTCTGGGCTCCACTGGTGACTCTTATTGTGTCAAGCAGTTGCATGGGTGGTGGGCTGCCTGCACAGTGGTTGTGGCTGCTGCTGTGGTGGTGAGCTGCCCTTGTGATGGCAGTGGGTGTGGTAGTGGCGGTGGTTGACCACACTCCCAGAAACAGTGTTTGGGGTATGCTCCTCCCTTCTTTCTGGAGGAGACTCAACCATCAATTTTTAAAAACTAACTAAGGCACTAACTAGCTAACTTAAGGTACTTACTAATAACACTGTGGCTTTTTATTAACTTCATATTAGTGCTGTTTTAATAATGAATCGATAATGTATCAACTATGCCATAAGTTATTAAGCATGGTCTGTT
Organism: Cynocephalus volans; assembly: GCF_027409185.1. Taxonomy (NCBI): domain Eukaryota; kingdom Metazoa; phylum Chordata; class Mammalia; order Dermoptera; family Cynocephalidae; genus Cynocephalus; species Cynocephalus volans. The sequence continues at coordinate 96,564,587 of NC_084460.1, read as the reverse complement.
CTTCATTACTACTATTATCCTTTCTTCCCCCTAAACCTCATTCTCCACACACATCCAGTTTAGCTTACCTTAAATATTATGTTGTTTCTCAAATGTGACAGAACTGAACTCTGATAGTTCCATTAAGGCATTTCTTTACATAGCTGAAACTCATCTGGAAGTCATTTTTCACTGTAAACTTCTTAAGGAGAGAAGAGCTGGTTTTCTATTTAGTAGGGTATCATTTTATATTTGTGAAAGAGCATCATTGTTTAGCTGGCTAATAAAAAAATAATCAAGTGAAAGTGATGTTAATTATCTCAAAGAATGCTATTTGGGGCAGCCCAAACTTATTTTTACCGAAAAATTTTTATCTTTAGGCCTCCAGCATCAAAACCACTCTTGGGGAGGGGGCATTGAAACAAAGTTTAAAGGCCTTGAGGGCCGGCCCGTGGCTCACTCGGGAGAGTGCGGTGCTGATAAAGGCCTTGACATCACCTGCCTTGTACCCTATGTCCAGTTACTCTGCACCTTTTTTCATTTCCTCAAACCTGCCATGGTTATGGAGATAAAACAGAGTGGTCAGAATGCAGAGATATTTAGAATTTGGCAGGACTTAGATATATTGGATATAGAGAGTTAGAGAAAGAGAATTGCTAAGGATGAATTCCAAGATTCTGATTTATGCAGCTGAGTATATGATGTTTCCAATTTATTCAGGAAGGAAACATACAAGAGGAAATGATTTGTGGTTATAAAATGAATTCTTTTTTGAGCATATTAAATTGAGATTATCTATGGGATCATCCAATGGCGAAGTTCATTGACAGTTGGATATATAATATAGGTCCAAAGCTCAGAAAAAAGAACACAGTTGGAGACAGTTACTGAAAGTGCAGTAGACACTAGTGTCTCACAATACAGAGATGGCCTCTGTGTTCAGGGAGCTCGCAGTCTTCTATGGGAGATAGTGGCCAAGTGAAAAGGAATGTACTCAATGGTGGTATCACCTAGGAGCCATAAAGGACAGGGAACACCAGCATGTATTTTAACCATTAGAATGAATAGTGTCACCCTGAGTAGTGTGTAGAATGAGGATGAATGATCCCAGGACCCTGAAGAATATTAGCATGTAAATGTTGAGCACAGAAAGAACAGCATCAGAGAAGACTTTATGTCCATTGCCAGAGAGAGAGAGGAGGAAAGCTAGAAGAGTGTGGGAACATGGAAGCCAAGGGGAGGGACTCCTCAAGAAGGATGGAGTCAAGGACTGTGCAACAGAAAGGTTCAGTGATGTAAGAATGGGGAGGTGTCCTTCAGATGTAGCCATATGCCGGTGGTTATGAACTTTGTTGAAAGCCCTTTGGTGGAGTGTAAGGCTGAGGCCTGTTGCAGTGGTTGAAAAATGAGGGAGGAATTATGGAATAGGAGCAAGTAGACAAGTTCCCTAGGATTTTGGCCTTGAAATGGAGTCAAAGAGAGAGAGAGCTAGAAAGGCACATAAATATCAGTCTCTGCAGTTGAGTACTTTTTTCTCCAGCCATGTTTAGAAGCCTTGGGGTAGGGCCCGAGAAGGCAGATAGTTGGATTGGCCCAGGACTGGATTTTCCAGGTGACTGCAGCAGAAGGACAATGGGACATGCAAGCAGAAGTTTTGGACAAGAGAAGAGTTAGAGTGGTGGACCATGGGTTCTCAGCTGGATAAACAGGAGCATGAGGACCAGAAGGGGCTGATGAAGAGTCAACAGCTTGTCAAAATACAGTAGTTGCTGGATGTCAGGAGTGTTCTTGGATAAAAGTCACCTGTACATCCATCCCACCAGAGAGGATGCGATCTCCTGGTTTTAATAATGAGTGAGTCACAGGGCAGATCTCTGGCCTACATTTGAGATGTTCTGCAGGCTGGGGAGTGGGAGAGGATATAACAGCACTAATATATCTATGTTCATACATCATATCAGAGGAAAACGGAATGGTATCTCCATTGTGCTGGCTGTATTATTTCCTTTTCTAACTTTACTTCTTTGGTTAAGTTAATCAGAATCCATTTATGTTCATTCTAGTAAGTAGTTTGGTTAGGCACAAGGCAAGAAGACTGGTTTCCAGGTGTCAGATTCCCATGAGGTGGGTTTATAGAGAATTGTATCATCTGACTCTGAGGGCAGTAGGTAACAGGGAATGGAGAAAGCAGGGAACATGAAGTTTGGGGGTCGGGATTTGAGTCTCAGACCTACCAGGTACACTGTATGACCTTAGTCATTTTGAGTCATTGCTTCTTCAGGTAAAAAGAAGGTTAAAAATAATAGTGTTTTCCCTGTGGGATTATTAGGAAAGTTAAATGAGCTGTATTCATAAAAAATGCTTTGTAACGAAGAAAGCATTGTGCTCATGCTGTTCTCTGTTCTGTCCATACTGTGAGCTGTTCTTCTTACTGATGTTCGTTCCGCATTTGGTCCACAGTGACTAAAAGCCCGGTAGACTCTAGTGACTCAGGATCTAGAGACAGCCTCTTCCTTCAGGCAATTAAGAGTTTTCTAGAAGAGACAGAGCTCAAATGAAAGAAATGCACCCAGTGGACTCAGTTGGATACCATAGAAACATTGAAGAAAGGCATCTAAACCAGACTGGAAGGTCAGAGGAAGCTTCCTGGAGGAGGTGGCACCTGAGAAGGGTATGAATGGATGATAGGAGACAGTGAGGCCAGAAAAGGGATTGGAGAAAAGGACAGCTGCAGAGGGAGCAGCGTGTTGGAAGGCTGAGAGACTGGAGAGTGTGGAGCGTGTGTTATTCAATCCAGCTGAGCAGGGAAACAATCCTTTCAAAAGCTTGACTATGAAGTCACAGCAAGAGAGAAGTGATAGGTAGAGGGTAACATATATGTAGTTAAGATGCCTGGCAATGTTTTAAGTGGTGATGGGGAAAAGCCACAGGAGCAGGAGAAGTGGAGGAGGGAGTTGATTGATGCGCCTTGAGAGGAGGGTTGGAAACAAGCACAGGTGGGAGACAAGAGAGATGGCAGGAGAGGCCCACTTCCAAGTTTTTGGTGGGGAAGGAGGCAAATACGAAATCAGATGAGGGATGTTGAGTGAGTGCCTCCCCAAAGGTCCCCCTTTTCACTGTAAAGTAAAATGTGTGAGGTCATTTTATATCCCCAGTGCCTCGCATGGTGCTCAGCACATAGTGGGTGCCCAAGAAACACCCACTGATGAGACCGTCATCCTGAAAGGCTGCTTGAGACATCCCGTGAAAGCAGGACAGCTGATGCACACTGACTCCCTCCAGTTCGGCAGCCTGTCTTTCAACTTGCTGTTTCTTGTTAGCACTAATGCAACCCTTACGTGTGCTTCTGACCTTGATGGATGTCGCTGGAGTCGGGTGTCCTGAGAATAACTCCGTTCCATGCATGGGAGTGGCGGTTTCTTGAGCAAGGACCAAACTACTTCTTTCCCAGTGAGGCTGGCAGCCTGTCCACACCCACTGAGCAGTCTCGCTGCAGCTCAGACAAAAGTGACTTATCCTGCCTGTCTGGTTGTCTTTCTTACACATTTTGAACGTGGTTCAGAGCTGAGTGATGTGGAAAGAATCTGCTTCTGAAACAGACTTGTGTGGGCAAGCAGGGCACAAAAGAGGCCCGAGTTCTAGTCTTCTCTCTGCTTTATCTGTGTGACTCTGGGCCTCTTTCTTCTCAGAGCATTGAGGGGCTTGGGCCAAATGAATGTCTACATCATCATGTGCACTAGGCATTACTGGCCAGCTTTTGTATCCATTGGTTTCCTCAGTCTAAACATTATATCCTCAGTTCTTACGCAGTGTCTACCACCAAATACGTGTGCCATACAGATTTATTGGATTGAATTGCATTAATTTCTATTCCTTCTCAGGCATGCACACAAAGTAAAAAAGTGCCTACTGATTATATAATTCACTTCCCTCATTTAATTCATTTCTTCTCACCGAATACTAAACACATGAGATGGATCAGACTTGATTTCTTTCAGAGATGGCAAAGAGCCTCTGAAGTGTAGGGTGAGAAGTGTCAGGAGGTGTTATCCATGCTCAGAGAAAGTAGGCTGTGATCACGTGGTAGTGTTTGCCATGGGGGTGTAACTGGGCAATCTGGACACAAGCTCTCGTCATTCTGCGTTCCCGAGGAGCTCACAGCTCAGTGAGAGTGAAAGAGCAGCAAACATATTATTTCAGTTTAGCAAAACAAATGTCGATTTTTGTGACAAATGGAAGGAATGACAAATGCACTGTTTTCTACTTCCCACAGTTTGTTTAGCATTGTGTAAATATGTATTTTACCAGGTTTTATTTTTTCAGTTCACTTGGCTGGACTATCAGTGCTTGATGATTGACATACCTTTCCGATTAATGATATTAGTAGTTTACAGCAATATTTATAATATCAACCATGTGTTGAGTTCTTACTTTGTGTCAGGTACTGGGTTAAATACTCTATACGCTATATTTCATCGTCCTTTTAGTAGGATTACCCTCAGGTGAGAAAACTGAGGCTCAGAGAGGTTAAGTAATGTAAGTAAAGTAAAAGGTTACTAGTTACAAGACTAATAAGTGGCAGAGCCAGGATTAAGAGCCCATACTCAAGCCCAGGTGAGCCTGCAGGGACTGTACATCTGATGCAGATAAGGCAAAGGAGTGAGTAAGGATGGGTTGAGGGCTGAGAATAGGGATCTTGTGATAGGGTAAACCCAGGGGATTCAAAATTCTCACCTAATTTTTAATTTACTAGTTTTGTTGTTGTTTGTTTGTTTATTTGTTTTATTCAGCAAAGAGTCTTGAGTCCTTACTCTGTATACCCCTATGGGGATGAACCAGCTTTCCTCCCACCCCAAAGAGGAGATGAGGGAGCCCCAAACATCTGAGATACATGTGCCACCAAAGACTTACAAACCATGTGCTGTGAAGCTCAGTCAAGGGGGAATGTTACCTCTACATTTGGGCAATAGTTGGGAGGGAAACAGGAAAGTTTTAGTGAGAGAGAGTTCAGAGGCTCTCATCAGAGAAGTGGGGGTGGAGTATTTAAAGTGACAGGAGAAGACACAAGGGTAGGAGAAAGACCAGGGGCCAAGTGTACAGCTTAGTGAATAATTATAAATCAAACACCCATGTAACCACTAATCAGGCCAGGAAGCAGAACTGTATCAGCCACTCCAGGATCCTGTCCCACCTGCCCTGTATCAGTCCTAACCCTCTTTTTTAAATAAAATTCTTTTAATTTTTAAAATTTTGTTATTTTTAAATTTTATTTTACTTCTCAATATACATTGTAGTTGATTTTCATGCCCCTTTACCCGTTCCTCTCCACTCCCACCCCTCCACATCATATCTCTTCACTTGATTTAAAAAGTTCAAGGAATTTTTGTGATTGATGTGTCTTCTTCCCCCCCTTTATTTGTTTATGTGTTTAATTAATTAATTAATTAATTAATTAATTAATTAAATTTTAGCTCCCACAAATAAGTGAGAACATGTGGTATTTCTCTTTCTGTGCCTGACTTGTTTCACTTAATATAATTTTCCCTAAGTCCATCCATGTTGTTGCTAATGGTAGTATTTCGATCTTTTTTATAGCAGAGAAGTATTCCATTGTATAAATATACCACAGTTTCCTTATCCACTCATCTGATGATGGACATTTGGGCTGGTGCCAACTCCTGGCTATTGTTAATAGAGCTGTGATTAACCATTGGAGTACAGGTATCCCTTTGGCATGGTGATTTCCATTCCTCTGGGTATATTCCCAGCAGTGGAATAGCTGGGTCATGTGGTAAATCTATCTGTAATTGTTTGAGGAACCTCCATACCATTTTCCATAAAGGCTGCACCATTTTGCAGCCCCACCAACAGTGTATGAGAGTTCCTTTTTCTCTGCAACCTCATCAGCACTTATCATTCTCAGTCTTTTGGATATTAGCCATCCTAACTGGAGTGAGATGATATCTCAAAATGGTCTTGATTTGCATTTCCTGGATGCGGAGTGAAGTTGAACAGTTTTTCATGTGTCTGTTGGCCATTCATATATCTTCCTTTGAGAAATACCTATTCAGCTCCTTTGCCCATTTTTTTAATTGAGTTATTTGTTTTGTTTGAGTTCTTTGTATATTCTGGGTATTAATCCTTTGTCAGATGAATATTTTGCAAATCTTTTCTCCCACTCTGTTGGTTGTCTATTTACTCTGTTGATTGTTTCTTTTGCTGTACAGAAGCTTTTTAGTTTGATATAATCCCATTTGTTTATTTTTCCTTTAGTTGCCTCTGCTTTTGGGGTCCTATTCGTGAAGTCTGTACCCACTCCTACTTCCTGGAATGTTTCCCCTATGCTTTCTTTAAGGAGTTTTATTGTTTCAGGATGTATATTTAATTCTTTAATATATTTTGAGTTGATTTGGATATATGGTGAGAGGTATGGGTCTAGTTTCATTCTCCTACATATGAGTATCCAGTTTTCCCAGCACCATTTGTTCAAAAGGCAGTCTCTTCCCCAGTATGTAGACTTGCTGCCTTTGTCAAAGATCAGATGACTGTAGGCATATGGGTTAATTTCTGGGTTCTCTATTCTATTCCATTGATCTTTGTGTCTTTTTATGCCAGCACCATGCTGTTTTAGCTATTATAGCTTTGTAATATAGTTTAAAGTCAGGTAGTGTTATGCCTCCAGCTTTATTTTTTTTTTGCTCAGTATTGCTTTGGCTATGTTATTCCATATAAATGTCTGGATAGCTTTTTCCATCTCTGAGAAAATTGTCATTGGAATTTTGATGGGGACTGCATTGAATCTGTAGATCACTTTGGGTAATATGGACATTTTTATAATGTTAATTCTTCCAATCCAAGAACATGGGATACCTTTCCATATTCTTGTGTCCTCTTTAATTTCTCTTAACAGTGGTTTGTAGTTCTCTTTGTAGAGATTTTTCACATCCTTGGTAAGTTTTATTCCTAAGTATTTTTTTTGTGACTATTGTAAATGGGCTAGTTTTCTTGATTTCTTTTTCTGCATGTTCACTGTTGGAGTATAGGAATGCTACTGATTTTTGTGTGTTGATTTTGTATCCTGCAACTTTGCCTGAAATCATTTATCAACTCCAGGAGTTTTTTTACAGAGGCTTTAGTCTGTTCAATATATAGGATAATATCATCCACAAACAAGGACAGTTTGACTTCATCCTTTCCAATCTGGATGCCCTTTATTTCCTTCTCTTCTCTGATTGCTCTGGCTAGTACTTTCAACACTATGTTGAATAGGAGTGGTGAGAGTGGGCATCCTTGTCTAGTTCCTGTTCTGAAAGCTTTTCCCTGTTCAGGATGATATTGGCAGTGGGCTTATCATATATGGCTTAAATTATGTTGAGATACTTTCTATTTATGCCTAACTCGTAGAGAGTCTTTATCATGAAAGAATGTTGAATTTTGTCAGATGCTTTTTCAGTATCTGTAGAGATGATCATATGGTCTTTGTCTTTGCTTTTATTGATATGATGTATCACATTTATTGATTTGTGAATGTTGAACCAACCTTGCATCCCTGGAATGAATCCCACTTGATCATGGTGTATAATTTTTTTGTATGTGTTGCTGTATTCTGTTAGCCAGTATTTTATTGAAGATTTCTGCATCTATATTCATCAAGGATATTGGCCTGTCGTTTTCTATTTTTGATGCATCTTTGTCTGGTTTTGGTATCAGGATGATGTTTGCCTCATAGAATGAGTTTGGGAGGATGACCTGTGTTTCAGTCTTTTGGAGCAGTTTGTAGAGAATTGGTATCAGTTCCTCTTTGAAGGTTTGGTGGAACTCTTCAGTGAACACATCCAGTCCTGGGCTTTTCTTTGTTGGGAGCCTTCTGATAACAGCTTCAATCTCTTTTATTGTTATTGGTCTATTCAGATTTTCTATATCTTCTTGCCTCAGTTTTGGTAGTTTGTATGTGTCCAGAAATTTATCCATTTCCTCCAGATTTTCAAATTTGTTCGCATATAGTTTATAGTAGTCTCTAATGATTCCTTGTATTTCTGAGGTGTCAGTTATAGTATTGCCTTTTTCATTCCTAATTTTTGTTATTTGGGTCTTCTCTCTTCTTTTCTTAGTTAACCTTGCTAAATAAAGTTTTGTCAATTTTATTTATCTTTTCAAAAAACTAACTTTTTGTTTCATTGATCTTTTGTATTGTTTTTCGGGTTTCTATTTCATTTAGTTCTGCTCTGATCTTAACTATTTCTTTCCATCTACTAACTTTGGGTTTGGGTTGTTCTTGTTTTGCTAGATATTTAAGGTGAAGTATTAGGTTGTTTATTTGCCATCTTTCCATTCTTCTGAAGTAAGCATTTAATGCAATAAATTTCCCCCTTAATACTGCTTTTGCAGTATCCCTCAGGTTTTGCTATGATGTGTCATTATTTTCATTAGTTTCAAGGAATTTTTTGATTTCCTGTTTAATTTCTTCTTGGACCCACATGTAATTAAGTAGAATGTTGTTTAATTTCCATGTGTTTGTATATTTTCCAGAGTTTCATTTATTATTTATTTCTAATTTTAATCCATTGTGATCAGAAAAAATACATGGAATTATCCAATTTTTTTGAATTTGTTGAGACTTGCTTTGTGACTTTACGTGTGGTCTATCCTGGAGAATGCTCCATGTGCTGATGAGAAGAATGAATATTCTGACATTGTTGGATGGAATGTTCTGTACATATCTGCCAAGTCCAATAGGTCTAAAATGTTGTTTAGATCTTGTGTTTCTCTATAGATTTTTTGCCTAGATGATCTGTCCAGTGATGAGAGTGGGGTGTTCAGAACCCCACTATTATGGTGTTAGTGTCTGTCTCATTCTTTAGATCTAACAGTGTTTGCTTTATAAATCTGGCTGCTCCAACATTGGGTGCATATATATTTATGATTGTTATGTCTTCTTGGTGGTAGATCCTTTTATCCTTATATACTGTCCTTCATTGTCTCTTGTTATGGTTTTTGGTTTAAAGTCTATTTTATCTGATATAAGAATAGCTACTCCAGCTGGTTTTTCATTTCTATTTGCATGAGATATCTTTTTCCATCCTTTCACTCTTAGTCTATGTGTGTCTTTACAGGTCAGGTGAGTCTCTTGAAGGCAGCATATTGTTGGGTCCATCTTTTTAATCCAGGCAGTCTGTGTCTTTTGAGTGGGGAATTTAATCCCTTTGCATTCAGAGTCATTACTGAAAGGTGTTGATTTACTCCTTGCATTTTGTTGATTTTTGTTTGGATGTCTTAAGTTCGTTTTGTTCCTTTCTTTCTAATTTTCTGTTTGTCTTCTGTATTTGCTAGTTTCTCAAGGTGATAGATAAACTATTTTTTTCTCTTTTGTTAGTGTTTTTGTTTTGCTGGTAAGTATTGTTCTTTCTTGAGTATTCATGGCAGTGATGGTTGTTTTTGTGGTATAAAACCCAGTACTTCCTTGAGAATTTCTTGAAGGGCTGGTCCTGTGGTAGTGAACTCCCGCAGTTTTTGTTTGTTTAAGAAATATACTATTTGTCCTTCACTTTGGAAGGATAGCCTTGCTGGGTAAAGTATTCTTGGCTGGCAATTATTGTCCTTTAGTGTTTTGAATATACCATCCCATTCTTTTCTGGCTTTTAGGGTTTCTGATGAAAAGTCTGATGATATTTTGATTGGTGCTCCCTTATAGGTGACTTGCTGCTTCCCTATTGCAGCTTTTAAGATTCTCTCTTTGTCTTTGAGTTTTGCCAGTTTTGATTATCACATGTCTTGGAGAGGACCTTTTTGGGTTGAATGTGTTTGGGGATCTTTGGGCTTCCTGAATGGTTACACTTCCCTCTGTGTAACAGAGACGAAAAAAGAAAGAATTACTCAAAGCACCATGAATGCGTTGAGAAGCCCAAAGGGTCTGCATCCCAGCAACTCCTCTGTTAGGAGGAAAAACCTGGGGTATAGCCCTGATTCAAAGTTAGCTTCTGTCTTTTGCTGTAAAGACAAGGAAGTTTTACAAGAAAACTCAGTTGATTCAATCATTAAAGAAAGACATAAAAGCAAAGGCAGCGTAAAACTAGTAACAGCAGTAAAATTAACATTGTGATATTCCAGAATGCAATTTGTAAAAGCTAAGTTGATCCACCAACAAACAGCTTGCTCTTAGCAAACATTTTCTTTTTTATATATTTCTCCTACAGCAATTTCCTCAGCAAATTTAAACAACAATCAAGTAGCTTCCTCAACATATCTTAACAACAATCAGTAGGTTAAATAGTCAATAGTACTTTGAGCTGGAATTGAACCAGCAACCTAAAATAGTCAAAGTACACAATCCCATCCCTAAATAGTGATTAGAATTGATTAGATGGGCTTTTGCCAAACTGTCTGTGGACTTTTGTCCTCTACTCGAGAGCTTTAACCCCATGCATGCATTTACCGAAAAATCCTACTCTAAGATCAAAGGAGAATCAAGATTTCTAACCCCTCAACACTGAATCTGAAGATCAGTGACTTTCCTGATAACTGGGAAATTTTCTGCTTTATTTCATTGAATATGTTTTCAATGCCATTTCTTTTTTCCTCCCCATCTGGAATACCCATGACTAGGATATTTAAGCGCTTAAGGTTGTCTGTTATCTCTCTTAGATTTTCTTCAATTTTTAAAATTCTTTTTTCTTTTTTCTGGTCTGCCTGTGTTAATTCAAACAGCTTGTCTTCAAGGTCAGAAATTCTTTCTTCTGCTTGTTCCAGTCTGCTGGTTATACTCTCTGTTTTGTTTTTTATTTCGTTGAATGAATCCTTCAGCTCCACAAGCTCTGCTACATTCTTTTTCAAGGCATTGATTTCTTTGTACATTTCTTCTTTCAGATCCTGTATATTTTTCTCATTTCATTGTGTTGTCTGAGTTTTCTTGTATCTCACTTAGTTTCCTTAGAATTGTTACTCTAAATTCCTTGTCAGTCATTTCAAAGACTTCCTGTTCTATAGGGTCTAGTGCTTGAGAATTATTTTCCTTTGGTGTTGATGTACTTTCTTGATTTTTTGTATTTCTGGTATCTTTCCTTTGGTGTTTTGTCATTGTGGCAGTGGGTATCACAGCCCACTCGTTTCGTCCTGATGTCTGGCTTGGATCCTGAAGGGACTGCCGATTCTGGGCAGCAGGAACTAGCCTGGGCTGGGGGTCCTACGGTCCCTGCCTGTTCTGGGACAGCTGGCTCAGGGCGTGGGGGCCCAGAAGCTCCAAAGTCTCTCTAAGTGGTAGGGAGCAACCTGGATTGGGGTCCCACAGCACATGGTTCCTGCCTGTTCTGGCACAGATCTTGGGCCTTCTGTCATTGCTCCTTAACAGTTGCAAATTGGTCGCTCTGTGGGAGCAAGCGACACCAGGTACTGACTACTCCACCATCTTGACTAGAACTACAGTCCTAACCCTCTTGATCCCCAAAGTAATCACTAACTTTGGGTTTCTTTATAATTTTATCACTCGAGTGTACATCCCTAGACACTAGTTTAATCTTGCCTGTTTCATTATTTTCTTATTTGATATGTATTTTGAGCCATTTTTGATCTACAGTTTCCTTTGTATCCTTCTTTTTTTTCTCATAATTATTCTGTTGAAGAATCTGGGCCTTGTGACCTGTAGAGCTGCCCACAGTCTGGGTCTTGCTGATTGTGTGCTCACGGTGCAGTTCAACGTGTCCTTCCATTCTCTGCATTTCCTGAAAGTTGGTAGCTGCGTCCAGAGACCTGATCAGACCAAGGCTCCATCCCTAGAATCATTTTGACCAGATATTAGAAAACGAGTAGAACTCCAGTGTCTAGTCTTGTGTGCATGCGTGTGTTTGTGTGTGTGTATAGGTGTCTGGGGGCATGGGACTTGAGGGGGCCAACTTTGTAGGTTTTTTAGCCCAGGAATGGCTTCTTCACAGGCGAGCTTTCCAAACACTTATCTATGTAGAAGTGGCTCTATTGTTCATGGTGTTAAGGGGGTGCACTTATGAATGTGAATTCTTGAAATAATATGCAGATGTTTGGTTTTCATTTTCTATGGCATTATGCTGTAGTATAAGGTTGCTAAGAATTTCCTATGAATGCTTTGTAAGTTAAATGGTGTAATGGTAAGTTTGTAGTATTAAATACTTCTGACAGCAGAATTATAAATATTATAAGTCTAGTGAGAAAAATATGTCTTAAATTGAGATGTGTAAAAGGAACAAATCTAAGAAAGTCGTCTATTGAAAGAGGGAGATTTATACACATTTTGCTTAAGGAAATCCAAAAAACAATCATTGTTTTTGGTTTATTGAATATTTTGACCACCAGTAGAATTTATTTAAGGCAATGGTCCCTCAAATATTATGTTTTTGAGTCTTGAGGAACATCTTGGCTTCATTATTGTCAGGCTGGGTTACAGACCCTTAAAACCATCCTATGCAGGTCATTATCTAGGTAGTTGGAAAAAGATTCTGGGAGCCCTTGGCAAGGTTGACATGCTTTATTTGGATGCAAGTTCAGCCCCCAGTGGATCAGAGCCATTGTCTTTTATGCTAGAGTCAGATAACCAAGGAACACATGGGTGCACATGCGCAGTTATACCACTCATACATAATGTATTTACAACAGACATGCTGAGTCATGCTCAGCTGGATATGAGGTGAGGGAGCCTGACCATTCTGTCTCCATTTTCCTCACAATTATTCACCTTGTTGTTTTGCTTTTAAAGAGCAAGTAGGCCAATTTACTATAATAGTAGCTAACTAGCACTTACTTTGGCCAGGTATTATTTTTAGCATTTTTTATAAGTTAACTAACTTAATCCTCACAATAACCCAATAAGGTAGGCATTATTAACCTTCCCATTTTATCAATCTGGAAACTGAGGCACAGAGAGGTTAAATTACTTGTTGAGGTTTACACAGTTAGTAAGAGGTAAAATGGGGATTCAAACCCAGATAGCTATGCTACTCTACTACACTGCTTCACATCTAGAATCCAGGAGGCAGCTGGGGTCAGTAGCTCAGGTGTTTCCCTAATAGGCTGAATATCTATTTTCAGTCTGAAATACCCGTTCACCTTAATTTCACTAGGACTCATGTTTGAGTCCTACTGGCCCCAGTACACACTGTAGACGAACAGTCTGGCACATGGCCCCCTCTCCACTTTGGGCTTCAGTTTACTCACCTCTGCTGTGGAGGTGACAATTAAACCTCCTTTATAGGATATTCTGAAGATTAAATAAGAACAAGTATATGAGAGAATGTTAAAAGAAGTAAAATGCTATGTATTGGTTATAATTTTAATAACAATTATTGTCTATACTTACATATCTTTTAGACATTTGCAAAATGAGCAGTATTATATTTGAAATACTTAAACTCTTAAAATAAAGAAAGGGACTGTCTGATTTGAAGTATTAGATTGGCTGATGCTAAGGAGGGGAAAGTTCCAAACGAGTATGTTATGGCTTTCTTGTTTTAAAAGTCTAATTTAAGCAATGTTAATAGCACCCCCAGGAAAGTCAAAGTATATACTCTTATAGCTTCAGTTTTGATCACTGTTTTTCCCTTATGTGTAATGTCACTACCATTAATATTTGATACTCCAATTTTATAGACAAGAACCATCGAACATTAGAGCCTTACTTGAAAGGTTAATTTTAGTTGTCTCAAAAGAGGTTACATTTGCTTTCAGTCCCACTATGGGCCCATTTAACCTCATCTTTTTCCTAGATGTTGAATTAATGCACAAACATGGCCAACATTTGTGTATGCCAGCTGCTGAGAGTAAGGGGAACCAGGTTGGGGTCTACAAATATATATGCTTTCCCAAGGGCGGGCCATGAACAGTGGGGGACAAGACACTTCAAAATATCTTGCATGTTGTCCCGTTAGTGGGTCACCAGTATTGGCTGAATTTAGAAAGAATAGTGAATTTTGTGTGTTTGCAAGGAGTGCAGAATTAACCAGAATTGGAGTTAAGGACATTAGCAAAATGTGACTTACATTTTGGCAGCCATTTATTTTTTTAAGAATTGGTTTTTTTAAATGAAATATTTTAAAAGAGATTAATATTTAAAAAATAGAAACTTATGTACCTATGACACCAGATTTAACAAATTTTAACATTTAGACATATATCATTCAGATTCTAAATAAGAAAGAGAATGTCACTGATTTATCATGTCCTCTTTTTACTCCTTGCCAATTGCATTCTCTTCCCATCCTCTCTCCCTAGAGGTAACTACTCAAAAGTTGTTGTATATCATTTCTTCAATTGCTTTTTTTGTCATGCTTCTATGTATGTTTATCCATTGACAACATATAGGATTGTTTTTTAGTCTTAAACAAAACTATAAGCTGGCTTTTCTAAAACAAACTTTGTGTTAAGAGTTATTCATGTTGATACATACAGTTCTGATGCATTTATTTTCTCTGTTGTATAGTATTTAACTAAAAATAGAATTCATTTATCCATTCCCCGGTAGATGGGTATTTTGGTTGTCCATTTTCCTTTACTGTGAATAATAATGCTTCCATGCCCATCCAAGTACAGGTCTTATACCGACACACCTACCACAGTACTGTGCTGCCTCAACAAACATTTTTGTAATTATATAGATTGCGGAAAAATATTGAGACTTTGCTATGTCTACCAGCAATTGCAACAAAATTGGAGAGCTAATTAGCACTGGAGAATGCCTGGAGGAGATTACACATGTGAGTTTGTCAAATTCATTTTTCTCATAGGTGAAATTCATGGTTATCATTGAAAACATCCTCTGTGCCGCCTATGCCTAACCTCACACTAAAGGAGATTGTTTGCGGACTGATCCATCAAGAAGAAATAACAATCATAAATATGTACGCACCCAATGTTGGAGCAGCCAGATTTATAAAACAAACTCTATTAGACCTAAAGAAGGAAATAGACACTAATACCATAATAGCAGGGGACCTGAACACCCCACTGTCAATATTAGACAGATCATCTAGGCAAAGAATCAGTAGAGAAACACAAGATCTAAACAAGACTCTAGACCAATTGGAATTGGCAGATATCTACAGAACATTCCACCCAACAACCTCAGAATATTCATTCTTCTCATCAGCACATGGATCATTCTCCAGGATAGATCACATATTAGGTCACAAATCAAGTCTCAATAAATTCAAAAAAATTGGAATTATCCCATGTATCTTCTCAGACCACAATGGATTATAACTAGAAATTAATAACAAACGAAACTCTGGAAACTATACAAACACATGGAAATTAAACAGCATTCTACTCAATGACAATATGGGTCCAAGAAGAAATCAAGCAGGAAATCAAAAAATTTATTGAAACTAATGAAAACAATGATACATCATACCAAAACCTGTGGGATACTGCAAAAGCAGTATTGAGGGGGAAATTTATTGCATTAAATGCTCACTTCAGAAGAATGGAAAGATGGCAAGTGAACAACCTAACACTTCACCTTAAAGAACTAGAAACACAAGAACAATCCAAACCTAAAGTTAGCAGACGGAAAGAAATCATTAAGATCAGAGCAGAACTGAATGAAATTGAAACCCAAAAAACAATCCAAAAGATCAATGAATCAAAAGTTGGTTTTTTGAAAAGATAAATAAAATTGACAAACCATTAGCATGGCTAACAAAAAAAAGAAGAGAGAAGACTCAAATAACCAAAATTAGAAATGAAAAAGGCGATATTACAACTGATTCATCTGAAATACAAGGAATCATTCGAGACTACTATAAACAACTATACACCAACAAATTTGAAAATCTGGAGGAAATGGATAAATTTCTGGACACACACAAGCTCCCAAAACTGAGCCATGAAGACGTAGAAAATTTGAACAGACCAGTAACAATAAAGGAGATTGAAGCTGTTATCAGAAGGCTCCCAACAAAGAAAAGCCCAGGACCAGATGAATTCACAGCAGAATTTTACCAAACATTCAAAGAGGAATTGACACCGATTCTTTACAAACTATTCCAAAAGATTGAAACGGACGCAAATTTCCCAAACTCATTCTATGAAGCAAACATCATCCTGATACCAAAACCAGGTAAAGATATAACCAAAAAAGAAAACTACAGGCCGATATCCTTGATGAATATAGATGCAAAAATCCTCACTAAAATACTAGCAAACAGAATACAGCAACACATACGTAAAATTATTCATCACAATCAAGTGGGATTCATCCCAGGGATGCAAGGTTGGTTCAACATACGCAAATCAATAAATGTGATACACCATATTAATAAAGTCAAACACAAGGACCATATGATCATCTCTATAGATGCTGAAAAAGCATTTGATAAAGTTCAGCACTCATTCATGACAAAGACCCTCTATAAATTAGGTATAGAGGGAAAGTATCTCAACATAATTAAAGCGATATATGCCAAACCCACTGTCAATATCATCCTGAATGGGCAAAAGCTGAAAGCTTTTCCTTTAAGAACACGAACTAGACAAGGATGCCCACTCTCACCACTCCTATTCAACATAGTGTTGGAAGTACTAGCCAGAGCAATCAGAGAAGAGAAGGAAATAAAGGGCATCCAGATTGGAAAAGATGAAGTCAAACTGTCCCTGTTTGCAGATGACATGATCCTATATATTGAACAGCCTAAAACCTCTACAAAAAAACTCTTGGAATTGATAAATGATTTCAGCACAGTAGCAGGATACAAAATCAACACACAGAAATCAGTAGCATTTCTTTTCTCCAATAGTGAACATGCAGAATGAGAAATCAAGAAAGCCTGCCCATTTACAATAGCCACCAAAAAAATAAAATACTTAGGAATTGAGTTAACCAAGGATGTGAAAAATCTCTATAATGAGAACTACAAACCACTGCTGAGAGAAATTAGAGAGGATACAAGAAGATGGAAAGATATCCCATGCTCTTGGATTGGAGGAATCAACATAGTGAAAATGTCCATACAACCCAAAGTGATATACAAATTCAATGCAATCCCCATCAAAATTCCAATGACATTTTTCTCAGAAATGGAAAAAACTATCCAGACATTTATATGGAACAATAAAAGACCACGCATAGCCAAAGCAATGCTGAGCAAAAAAAATAAAGCTGGAGGCATAACACTACCTGACTTTAAGCTATACTACAAAGCTATAATAACCAAAACAGTATGGTAATGGCATAAAAACAGACACACTGACCAATGGAATAGAATAGAGAATCCAGAAATCAACCCACACACTTACTTCCATCTGATCTTCGACAAAGGCACCAAGCCTATTCACTGGGGAAAGGACTGCCTCTTCAGCAAATGGTGCTGGGATAACTGGATATCCATATGCAGGAGAATGAAACTAGATCCATACCTCTCACCGTATACTAAAATCAACTCAAAATGGATTAAGGATTTAAATATACACCCTGAAACAATAAATCTTCTTAAAGAAAACATAGGAGAAACACTTCAGGAAATAGGACTGGGCACAGACTTCATGAACACAACCCCCAAAGCACGGGCAACCAAAGGAAAAATAAACAAATGGGATTATTTCAAACTAAAAAGCTTCTGCACAGCAAAAGAAACAATTAACAGAGTTAAAAGACAACCAACAGAGTGGGAGAAAATATTTGCAAAATATACATCTGACAAAGGATTAATATCCAGAATATATAAGGAACTCAAACAACTTTACAAGAAGAAAACAAGCAACCCAATAAAAAAATGGGCAAAAGAGCTAAGTAGGCATTTCTCTAAGGAAGATATCCAAATGGCCAACAGACATATGAAAAAATGCTCAACATCACTCAGCATCCGGGAAATGCAAATCAAAACCACATTGAGATACCATCTAACCCCAGTTAGGATGGCTAAAATCCAAAAGACTCTGAATGATAAATGCTGGCGAGGTTGCGGAAAAAAAGGAGCTCTAATACACTGTTGGTGGGACTGCAAAATGGTGCAGCCTCTATGGAAAATGGTATGGAGGTTCCTCAAACAATTGCAGATAGATCTACCATACGACCCAGCTATCCCACTGTTGGGAATATACCCAGAGGAATGGAAATCATCAAGTCGAAGGTATACCTGTTCCCCAATGTTCATCACAGCACTCTTTACAATAGCCAAGAGTTGGAACCAGCCCAAATGTCCATCATCAGATGAGTGGATACGGAAAATGTGGTACATCTACACAATGGAATACTACTCAGCTATAAAAACGAATGAAATACTGCCATTTGCAACAACATGGATGGACCTTGAGAGAATTATATTAAGTGAAACAAGTCAGGCACAGAAAGAGAAATACCACGTTCTCACTTATTGGTGGGAGCTAAAAATTAATAAATAAATTCACACACACACACACACACACACACACACACACACACACACACACAAAACCGGGGGGGTGGGGGAAGAAGATATAACAACCACAATTACTTGAAGTTGATACGACAAGCAAACAGAAAGGACATTGTTGAGGGGGAGGGGGGGAGGGAGAAGGGAGGGAGGTTTTGGTGATGGGGAGCAATAATCAGCCACAATGTATATCGACAAAATAAAATTTAAAAAAATGAAATAAAATAAAAAATAAAATAAAATAAAAATAAAAGCAATCGATAAAAAAAAGAAATGTTTTTTACTGATTAAGCAGTTTTTAGATCAGTTAGATTGCATATTGTAATGATGAAAAAACTAACTATCCTGATCTGACCATCACACATTGTACACAATTATTGGAAGTCAACTTTATACTCCCCATATATGTTAATAAATTATCTTTAAACAAAATAAATAAAATAAAATAAAATAAAAATTCAGATTAAAAAAAAAAAATAAAGGAGATTGTTTGCCCATTGCTTTGGAGGGAAGTAAAAGAAAGGAATCCTAGATTTTAGACAGCTGTAAAGAATTCTGATGATAAACAATGCCTGTATGAGGAAATGTAGGTTCTTCTAGCTAAATGGGGCTGCACGATAAGGTGCAAGACCAGTTTTAAGAAAAAGAAGAAATGATAGTAGAAGTGAAATTAAAACTCTTGAATATCTATAGCTTCTTGATTATATGTGTTCTTACCAAATTAACATTGTGTTCATTAAAAACAATTTTTACTTCATATTCTGAACCAGTGAAAGAAAATTTGTCTTTCAACCGTTTTTATACAGATGAACCATATCTTGGAAAGAAATGCTCACTTTTTTTCATATATTGCTTCCTCACTTGAATCATTGGTGGTCTAATTTTGCCTTAGGGAGAAAAATGTTTATATCACTTTGCTTAGCATAATTTGTCAATTAGAATAAAGCATGTTTCTATAAATTCACATTTAGGTAGTTGCTTCTCCTAAAGACTCATCATAGTGCATGAATATTCTATTCTTGGCCATAAAAAATTGAATATTCGTTTAAAATGAAAGGATGTTAGTTTTAGAAGTCTGACCACAGTTTTTGGTAATATTAACTACCTTTCTTTATATAAAGAAGAATTTTCCTTTTGGAAAAAGAGTAAAAAGTCTGTCTGGAAGGCTGTCTTCTCTGGGAACAATGATATCTTGTGGGATTGATTGGACTTCCATGTTGTAAAGCTGCCGTGGTTTTCTTGCATTAGTATTAAAAATGGCTGTGAGGACTCATTATCAGCAGTATTTTATCAAAACACTATACTAGTTGCGATTAGCTAATGGCAGAGGTTATGGAAATTTTAAGAACCACACAAACATTTTGCTTTATGCCATTGCAGATTTGTTTTTGTTTTCAGCTAGGGAAAAGAAAGAGAACGTGGCTTCTGACTCCTCTTCTGTGGGTGCAGTGAGCCCAGATTATTTAGCAGCAATCTGGACACCGCGGGGAGAAAAGCACATCAATGTTAGGCCAGATGGAGGGTTTGCTATGCAACCAGGAGAGTACAAGTAAATAGAAGATTGCTGGGCTCTGGGGGCCTGAGATTAGATTAGATGTGTTTGGGAATCAGGCTTCTGTCTCTTAGAACCATAGACATAATGCTGAGCTCACAGGCTGTGGGCAGGAGAATGGGCTCTGGGATTCCACGTCACAGCGTCCCCTTTTCTTGGCATGGGCGCAGGGGAAGACAGAGACAGAACAGGCATGTGGTCTGACTTTCTGACTCTGTCACCTCAGTCAGCCTGTCTCATCATCTGTGGAATTAATGACAGTACCTCCTCACGAAGTTGTTGTGGGGATTATTTGATGCATGAGAAACCCTCGGCACAAGGCTGGCACACAATAAGCTTGGAAAGCGGTTCTCTGTGTCAGCTGCAATGACTTCGGCGCTTTTCCTGTGTGTTACATTTCTCTCTGGGGTTCTTTCAACCAGAAGATTTTCCCATCTGAGAGTAGCTGTGGTTTATGCGGGAAGTAATATCTCTTTTGTGGTATTTGCTGGATAACCTGAAGCTAACAGGTTTTTCTGTGGACAGCTCACTGATTAAGTCACTTAATTAACAAGTATTTGTTGAGCAGGTGCTCAGCTAGGTGTCTGTGGCGACCAGTCATGGCTCTACCCCTCCTCCCCCAGGAGTGTCCCCATCTAGTGGGAAGATGGGTATGTCAGCACATCAGCATGACTGCTGCTCAGTGGACCTGGCTTCTTAACCTAAGGATCTTGAAGGGTCATCATGAACCTAAGAAAATATATGCAAAATGCTGTGTGTGAGCACATGTTAATTTTTTCTGGGGTTGTGGGTTCATAGGCTTCATCAAAGTCACAAAGGGGACTGGATCCCAAAGGGAGCAGGAGCCACCACAGTGGAAACCAGTGTCCAGTGCTGTGAAGTGCAAAGGAAAAAGTGCACTTTTCCCCCATGGGGAGTGGGCGGGCCGAGGCCAGGGAGACTTGCAAGGAAAGCAAAGGTGTGAACCAGGTCTGCCACCTTTCTAGTAGAACTAAAGGTGACACTAGCCACCCGGGTCCCCCTTGCCTGCAGATGTGTATCTGTTATCACACTTGCTCCTCACAGCCTCCTAAGAGAGGAAACATAGGCAGCTCTACTCCCATTCTCCAGAGGGGATGCTGAAACCCGGGGCTGGCAGTTGCCCAGATTACACTGATGGTAACGACAGAACGGCCCTGGGTCAGCTGATCTTTCCTTACACCGCTGACATTTGATTTTCTGTCCAAGGTACATACTAGATCCTCCATTGGTATTTGTGGAAATGATGTTCTTTTTTAAAAAATTCAAAGGTCCAAGTAAACATCAAGAGGGTTTTTTAATGTGTTATTTTCTCAAAATACACAATCTGGTCTATAAAATATGGTGATAGCATTGACTTTATTTAAAGTCAGCTAAACTCAAAAAATATTTATCCAAGGTTTACTAGAGATTGAGTTGAGTGCTTGAATCCACATTTATGATTTTTGTGTTTCAGGGAGCATCAAGTCAGTTCCAGATAAATAATTGCTGTATGATGTGTTTTAGGGAGTTATATAGTATGGATCGTCCAATTAATCTCATCATAATGAAAAATGGGAAAATAAGGTATCTCCATGATGCAGTTTCGTTTTAAATGATCTGATTATAATTCATTTCACATTTATACATTATGATATGATATTTGGCTTAGAAATGTATTTATTTCTCTTGGTAAGCATAAATAACATGTAGCCTTTTAAAATTACTTTACTTTAAGAGTATATAAAGTGCTTTCTTTTTCTTTCTTTTTTTTTTTTTTGGACTGCTAGCCATTTCAGGGATCTGAACCCTTGACCTTGGTGTTACAAGGCCTTGTTCTAACCAATTGAGCTAACTGGCCAGCCCAAGAGTATACAAAATAAGGAGTAAAAGCCTCCCAGTGACCATCCTTCCTCCTACCCCAGTCCCACCTCTGGTTTTTATTTTTATTTATTTTTTAATTTATTATTATTTATTTTTTTGTCTTTTTCGTGACCGGCACTCAGCCAGTGAATGCAGCACTCAGCCAGTGAGTGCACCGGCCATTCCTATATAGGATCCGAACCCGCTGCGGGAGTGTCACTGCGCTCCCAGCACCGCACTCTCCTGAGTGTGCCACAGGCTCGGCCCCACCTCTGGTTTTTAAATAGCTGGACTTTGAAGTCAGATTAACCAGGGTCAGGTCAAACTTCATCACTTCCCAGCTGTGTCACCATGGGCAAAATTCCTACCTTCTCAAAGCTTCTCATCTTAAAAATGTGGGTAACAATGGGATCCAGCTCTTAATGTTGTTGTGAGGATTAAATAAGATAATACAATTAATCTCTTTGTATAGTGCCTGGCATGCAGTACCTATCCAGCAAATATTAGCTAATGTTAATATTTATCTTAATATCCATAACTATAGTTAATAATACTATTGTATTTTAGCCGAGGCATCATTTATATATTTAATATCTATCATTTAAAGGAATGTATCTGCTTCTCTTTGCTGTTCTACTTCTAAATCTTGTTGAAACTTGAGATTAGAAGTAAACTCTAGATTTCTCTGATTTCATCACTGAATAACTGGAGGTCATTAAATGTTCCCTGCAAAGATTTTTAATTCTGGTATTCAAAACCAGAAGGAAAATCTTTTTTACTTCCCGAATATAGATGCAAACAGAAATAAAACACAGCTGCTCTTATCTCTCCATGGGCACCATCTCTTCTTGGTATGGAAAGAAATAATGATCTTGCAGTATAATTTTATCAGGAGGTAACAAAATCAATAACATTATCTCAAGTATAAACACTGAAGGCCTTATCCCATTGCTGGTTAAGATAGGCTGTAATTGTGACAGCTGCTCACCCCCCATTATAGATTATTTTAGATGAAAGAAAACATTGACTAATAAATGCAGCTTTGACAACAGAGGAGAATAAATGACCTTACAGCTTACTCAAGAAGGAAATCAGCGAAACAATTGTCAGATGAAAAGTCAACACCAAACAGCCATGGACACAAGAGAAGGTAGTGATGGACAAATCGCTTGATTCATTTTCCATTAGTAAATGGTAGAATTTTCAAAAAGCATGAAAAAATCTGCAAAACCTTTTGGTTCATTGAAGTTCCATGTGATCTTATAAAATATTATGAGCTATAGAGGTAAAGGGCTAAGAAGAAATTCAAGAAGTTGTTGGGATATTATTTCCATAATTGTAATGACTGTGGGATTAGTACGATCCGTTCCAAGGTATGGTGATTAATGTAGAGGACATCTGTTGTTGTCAGAGAAGTTAAACTTTATATAAAAGATTGAATTTATAGGCATTCAAGCCCATAAAATAAAATCAATAATTATGAACCTCTATAACCAAGTCCATAAGGTTTTAGAGCCATGCAAATCTGCTTTATAAACTCAACACTGACACAAGTTGAGTGACTGTGGACAAGTTGCTTAACTAAATCTCTCAGAATACCTACCAGGAAGGGTCATTGTGATTGTTAAATAACATAACTGCTAAAATTGTGCTTATCACATAATAACGCTTCGTGATAAATAAGAAGTTTCATTTCTGTTTTTCTCACTCTTCCTTAAGTTTTTCACAATATGCTTCTATCCTCTCTATTTGAAATAAGATATTTATTTTAGCTTGATCAAGTGGCTCTGTACTATTTATCCTAATTATCATATAACATGTAGATGACTCTAGTCTCTGTATATCTCAAAATTAACATACATTTTAACATTAGCACTTTGTCCAAGAGGAAGGTCATTTGGAGTAACCCTTGTTTTTCTTCACTATGCTGAGAAGTTGGCAAAGTTAACCATAAGTCTGTTTAATCAATAAAACATAAATTCTTTAAAAATTAACAAGAAACAATGATATGATGTAATTTCTCACTTGTTTTTCCTTGTCTCATTTCCTCTAAATTTTTCATTACCTTGTATCTTAAATAAAGCAAAACCTGGCTCATAGTTGGCATGTAAGAAGTGTTTTTTGAGTTAAGAGGAAAGGAAATGAATAAATATTTTAATTGTGACCAGAGGCAATGGCTTTTCAGTGGAGGCTGAATTAAATTATCCAGGTTAGAAAACATTCTGCCACCTGCTTCTCTTATTCAAATGCAAAACTACTTGGATTAATTTCTTGGGATAAAAGGCTTAAAGTAATTAAATTATAAGGGGAGGCTGAACAATTTTATCGCATCTTTTATCTACAATTAGGGTTTTAGTGTTAAAAGGACCCTGGAGATGAAATGGCTCAACCTCCTTATTTATAGGCAGGGAAACCAAGACCCTGGGAGTTTAAAAGGCTTCATCCTGTGGTGACTAAGCTGCAGGAGGAGAATTTGCTTCTTGCTTTAGGGCAGTTGTCTATATTAACACTGCCATCTATTTCAGGACACTTACATATCTACAAAAATTAGACGGCAGCATAAAAACTGCAGATGAGAAAATTGGCATTTGGGTCAGAGAAACCTGGATTTAAATCCCTATTCCACCACGTACTAGTGGTGTGGCCTTGGACAAATTGTCCAAAGTATTGGTCAAGTTACGTAATTGCTCTGTGCCTCAGTTTCCTTATCTATAAAGCGGGAATGACAAACTCTTGTCATCTTCAAAACAGAAATAACAAGACTTCATTGATTAATTATTAATGATAAATGCAATAATGAATATAAAGGATTATCACCAGCCAGGTGCATACTAAGCAATCATTATGCCTTAACTTTTATTATAATATAAATTAGAAGTGGGAGAGAAAGTTGAAGGGAAGAGATACAGGAAAAGATAGTCCTATATTTTGCTAATAGCAGGCCTCAAATCTGGCTTCAAGCTTCCTTACAGCCAATATGGAGAAAAAAACATGACTGATTATACAGTTCACAGAGAACTTAGATATATTAATTGTATATATTTAGCCAAACCAGAACTTCCCTCCTTCACCCCCATCTTTGAATTTCCAATCAAGGTCTCTTTCTACAAGACACAACAATATAGGTTTTAGAGACTTGTTGAATTATAATAAGGGCTGCTCAAGTTTGCATGAAATTCTGTCTTAGCATTTCCCACGTAGCCACCCGGCTTCTTGATAGCAGCTGTAGGACAGAACCCAGCTTAAGTGTCTTCCCCTTGGCACAGTCCATTCTCAGAAAGCCCAAGACCTTGGAAGGGGCCAGGGATGAACTTGAGGTCATGTTGCTTATTTCCCTCCCCCACATCAGGTGCTCCTTAGTTACAGGGACCAGCCTAATCCATCTTCACATTTTCCTTCCTTGCGTGTAACACATGGTGGATGCCCAGTCAATGTTTGTGATTTGCAGTCATAAATGAACATGCGTGGAAGAGTTGCTGGTATGAGAGCCCTTCCAGTTTAGGAATGGAAGAGAGATTATTTCTACATCAGGCAATACAGACCTTTCATCTAGCTCTGATGACAGTGCTCAAGGCTTAAATCTCAGGATTTTACATGAAAAATAACATCTATATGAACTATTCTTCCCTGGGTACTGAGGTGCAACGACTTGTGTTATTAAATGTCAAAATGAAATAGAATCAGTTTTCTTAACAAAAAGGAGAGAAGTATAATTCCAGCACTTCGGGTATTTTTGGGAATGGATATATTAATCAATTTCCTTTCGAGGCATGTACGTCACTACACCTCAAGTAAAGTCCTGACCAAAACCTCATATCTCAAAGGGGTGGTGTGCATTTTGCTTAGGATATGGACGAATATCTTACTGTTCTTTTTGTAACTACCTATTTTCCTTTTCTGTAACTTTCTTGCCTGGACAATAAATGCTGAGAGAAAACCCTGATTCTAGGTTACTTTCCAAGAATTCTTCTCCCTTGAAGGATTTGTCTGGAATTAACCCTTTTCGGACCTCTCACTGCTCAGTTGAAATGGGCTTTGAGTAATCCTTTGCATCTCTGTCACCCTGGGGGAGAGGTGACAAGATATGCCTACAGAGGAATACAGAAAGGTTATGCTGTCATAAAAGTATTTATAAATCTGTATATTGAAATGATTGGGAAATACCCTAAATTTTCTTTAGAAAATACTTAAAGTTGCTTATTTCACATGATGTTCTTCCTCTCCATATATTTATTACAGCTAAGAATCATTTTTTTTCCCTCTGAATAAGCATTCCCAAGCCAATCTCCCCTGAATGTCTCCTCACTTACCCAAGTTAATAAATTTAGATGAGGGAAATGTTGGCATTTATTCAATATGGTGTTTCTTTTTCTCTCTTGTTTATGATTAAGTGCTTTCATTCCATGTTAATTTACAAGCTAGGAATTCTTTAAAATGTCAAACAGGAAATCAAATAAGAGGTTATTTAGGATAACCGAGGCTCACACAGAGCTAGTTGACTTGTTTTCATCTGCTATGTCGAAGCCTGGATTCAAAGTGTGTCCTAGGGTTTTATTTGACCAAACTAATAAGTTTTTGTACCCCTTTTCTTCATTTCTAGCCCCTCTGCTTTTGCTCTGTCTGAAGTTAACATGTCACTGAAAAACGAGCCAAGGGTAAATACCTCTGCACTGCAGAAAATCGCTGCTGACATGAGTAACTTGATAGACAATCTGGACACGCGGGAACTCCACTTTGAGGGAGAGGAGGTGGAGTATGATGTGTCTCCCAGTGATCCCAAGATACAGGAAGGTACAGACTGCTGAAATGGTGGGAGGGAGAAATAGCTCATCAGGGTTGGTTGGCAGAACACACATTTGAAATAACTAGCACATGATCGATTTTCCTTGCACTTGTAACACTGGGCTGAGATCGCCTCATAAGAGGCTTACTTGTTTTAACACATCATAATTCTTAAAAGGATGCCTAGAAAAGGCAGGTTATGCTAATGTCACATATTGCAATAACTTTATGTACTTATTTATTTTTTAGTGTATATCCCTTTCTCTGCTATATATAACACTCAAGGATTTAAGGAGCCTAATGTACAGACGTACCTCTCCGGCTGTCCAATAAAAGCACAAGTTCTGGAAGTGGAACGCTTCACATCCACTACAAGGGTCAGAGCATTTATGGACTCACTTTTTACTTGTCAATATATATATGAATTAATAATACATCGACTTCCCTTTTCCTTCCTTCTGGCTGTGACCATGTTTTTAGGTTTGGGGGTTGTATTTTTTTTTTTTTTCTTTTTGCTGTTGTTGTTCATCTCTCACCTCCAAGTCCCTTTCGCCTCTCCAGGTTTTGCTTCCTTTCTGTTTAATCTTTATTCTCATACTTCTCTTTTCCCATTCTGGACAATGCTCTTTTTTCTTCTCTTTCTTCTTTTTTAAGGCATTTAAGGCAATTTATCAGTTTAATACATTTCAAAGTGCCTCTTCTAGTTCTCCTGTCTCCCCAATTTTCTGTTTTATTTGTACTCTTGGGGCATAATCCATTCCACCTAGAATGTCAGATATAAGTCAAGGAAAAGTTTAGCTTTCCTTTTGCTTGTTTAGCAAGAACATGGTGGTGCTACTTGGTTTTTGAAGAAAAACAAGTGAGGATGCTGGATTGGCTGGTGCCATTACCCTACACTACTGCTGAAAGAATTCTGCTGGCAGACCCTGCCTCTCTGATCTGTTCCCAGAACCCCATCCTGTAGTCTCCATTCACACTTTTGCATTGAACACTGAAAAAGCTTTGGAGTAAAATGTCTTCATCAGACGAACTGGACTAGGAAAAGCTGGTAGTATAAATACGTTTACTCTGTTCCTGCCTAGATTTCACAGTTGCCAAGTCTGCCCTGGGGGAACGTTGCTGCGGGGTGGTGGCCTTTGTCCCTTCAGGTTAAGCTCTAGCCATAGCGCGGTAAGGCCACCACTGGCTCCTGCCTCATGAGAAGCATAGGATAACCTTCCACTAGGAGCAGTCTTTGCTTCCCCTTCCTCCTTGTCTTTTGGAGGGTGGCACGTGCAGCCTTGGTTTCCCAATGGTTTTGCCCAGTGTTCTGTCCCAACCTACCTGCATGTGTAGACTCCCAGTTTACACTCACCTTGATGTCTAGCCTTCACTTTAAGCTTTTCCTATGAGCTGTGTTCATGTCTCCTTGATACACCACTGAGCACAACCCACAAAGAAATGTCTCTAAGATGACCTTTGTCTTCTTATTTTGCCTGTCAGGTTTCAGATTGAGAGGAATAACACGTAGGGATTAAATGCACAGATTCTAGAGTAATACCTGTATTTGTGTTGTGTTCTTGAGCAAGTTACTTATCCTCTCTGTTTCTCAGTTTCCTTTTCTGAATAATGGGTATAATAGTGCTTACCTATAGGTTTGTTATGAGGATTTGATAATAATAATACTGTACAGTATTATCCTTATACTGTGCACGTGTACACTGCATACTCATTACTGCAGCAACTTTCTCCACCCATACTTCCTGAACACTGGTAGTGCTACAGGGCAGGGGAGTGGTGTAGACAAGGCTGGACCTTGGAAAGTGTTTCCGAAAGAGAAGAGGAGAAGGCATGCTATGCCATTTGTGAAGATAAAAAGGGCTGAGCTGGTGCTCCTGGCATTCTGTACCTCCCACTGCCCTCTTACCTCCGCCGATTGCCTGTTCACTTCTTATCTTTGTGTACTAGACTCCTGAAGGCTAATGAGGGCCTTTGCTCACTGTCTCCTTTACCTGGTTTCTGGTTTCAGGTGTGTGTGTGTGTGCATGTTTTTGTGTGTGTGCGCACTTGTGTGCATGCCTGTGTTGGAGGGATAAGATTTGTAGGAGTTTGTCATCAGTGTGATTACAAATTTGTCTTATATAATTTACCAGGTGAACATTTAAGAGAATAGTATTTCTACAATCACTTGTTTTTGAAAAATTTTTGCTTAAGTACTTACACAAAATAGGTAGGCTGGACTTAAGTATACTTCCATGTTACTTATTAACTGGCTATGGTGCATTGACAACTTTTGGAATTTTTGTTACCTAAAATACCAACCATTTTTATTTATCACTGTAGGTACCAAGTATCAATCTTTACACTATTGAGTTAACACATGGGGAATTTAAATGGCAAGTAAAGAGGAAATTCAAGCACTTTCAAGAATTTCACAGAGAGCTTCTCAAGTACAAAGCCTTTATCCGAATCCCCCTTCCCACCAGAAGGTAACCATTCAGAATTAATTATAAAGTTATCCCAGTATACAAATTGGACAGAAAGTGTATTTTATTCATATTAAAGGTTAACTAGTCTATCATTGTTAGATATTTCCTGTTAAATAAGCTCTTTTAAAAATAAGCCATCTCACAAAGGATATTATGAGAGTAATTGCCAAAGAATAATCTAATAAATGTTTGCATCGTGTGTGTGTGTGTGTGTGTGTGTGCGCGTATGTGTGTTTTAGACACACATTTAGAAGACAAAACGTCAGAAGGGAGGAGCCTCGAGAGATGCCCAGTTTGCCCCGTTCATCTGAAAACATGGTTAGAGAAGAACAGTTTTTCAGCAGAAGGGTAAGTCCTTTCACTGTTCTGTTGTTTTGAACATAATTTTGCAGCGTTGTAAAGAATAGCATCTACCAAGGGGCAAGGTAGGACTGGCTGCAACTTTTCTCACCTACTGACTGATCGCCTAGGCTGATTTAGCTTCTCTTGAACTAGTTAGGCGTCACCTTCTCCCCTAGGCCATGGAGAGGGTTGCATTTTCCTAGAAGAGGAAGAGTGGTTTTTGTTAGGAGTTACATCATGAAGAAGCTGTCCTCCCTGCTGGAACCTCCCTAGGTTTGTTGTGAGTCAAAGATTGAGTTCATTGTTGTGGGTTTTGAGATCTACCCTTTTGCATGCGGTGGGTGGAAGATTATTTTTTTTATTAGAAGATTAACAGGTAATTTGTTAATTTCTGTCAGTTCTGTTTTGTGATCTGAAACTTTTATGTTTCAAAGGGGATGTTTGATTTTTCCTTTTTAGTTATCTTGTTTAAAATCTTTTTAGGAGTCTGGACTAAATATTTTCTAAAATACCTAGACATATAAAGTTATACAGTTTTGAGTAACTGTGTGCACATGTATGAGTCCAAGTAAAAATGATTATGGCTATTAACAGTTAGTCATTCAGCAAAAAGATGCTGGATTTTATATCATGGTCAATATGATTGACATATGTTGCTCTACTGCCTAAGCCTATATCCCCACCGTACCCCCCATACACATACACACCCATTTTAACATATTTGAAATCAGGATACATCTTACTAGAAAGTCTTTTTTTTAAACTTTTCACCTTTTTTTCCCTGAAAACCTATTTAAAAATGGTAGTGTATCTTCCGGTAAATTCAGTGTTAGAATTTTTAAAATACACGTTTTGGTAAAATCAGCAAATGTTTTAAAACTACCTACTATGGGCAACTCCTATTCTAATATAAAATTCAGGGCTTGTCAGCAGTTTATAGAAGATCTAAGAATGTGGAAAGTTAAATAGCAAGAAGAGATTTAAATAATAGTTCAAGAGAACTATGGAAATAACACCCTAATGCTGTTAAGGATTCCTTGCTCAGTGGTAACATAAATAAATAATTGACTAACTTATAGAAGTTAAGATGAAATGATGATCTCGTCATTGTCACTGCTTAAATTTTTTTTATAAATATGACCACGTTAATGCTTATCTAAAATATTTACATTACAGAAACAACTGGAAGATTACTTGACAAAGATACTAAAAATGCCCATGTATAGAAACTATCATGCCACGGTAAGTATTATTCAGTGATTTGAATTTTGAAGTAATTTATAAAATAGTAAACTATCAGCTAAATTTTTGATCATTTTATTTACTCAGGTGTTATATCCATATCTATATTATTCCTTGAATTAAAATAAATTAAATGAATACAAAATTGATTTGACAGCAAGGATCCAGTGTATGGTGACATGATGCTATTTTTAAAATTTTGAATAGAATTTAATATGTTTATAGCAATAGATTTAAATGAACTTGAAATGCTACTACAGGCTAGATTATCTAGAAATCAACCCTCATCTCTCCTCAGACTTCCAGAATAATTCCAAAAAGCATGTCCAGCTCCTGTGACAAATCATTGAGTAGTAAGTGATGAAAACAGCAGAGCAGAGTTGAACTCCCAAAGATAATGTGGGCATACTGCAATCGCCATCTGAGTGGCCTGTGATACCTGTAAAAAGCCTGTCTTTCCACGTGAAAGTGAGGATGGGGAAAAGCTAGGGAAAGAAAAAACTCTTGAGGAATACAACAAAGGAGAGAAGACACAGTGGAGCTTAGAAGCAGCCACAGAGATGAAACTTGGGAGGCTCACACCCGGCAAGCAGGAGGGAGTGGGCTTTACAGTGTCAGCAGATGATGAGCTCTGCCCTCTTGGAAGCCCTTGAAGGTGGGGTGTTTGTAAAGGGTTAGCTTCCATCTATCCAGAAGTCTGGATAACTGAGAATGCACTGGATTATTGTATTTATGTCTGCAAGTATGTAGGACACTACTGTAATACAGTTTATACATATGCAGATATAAATATGATAATTCAGTTCTGCAGAACTTAAGAGTAGCAGCAGTTGTGTTTTGCCCTGTGGTTTACAGTACGGCATCACATAAACACAAAAGCAGAGAGAAGGAAGCCCTCTTTGTATTTAGGGGAGGAAGCGAGAGCGCCTGGGCCCTGCTGGGTTTCTCAGTGGCAGGAGCTGCCCTTCTGCTGTCTGGCAGCCTATTGTTTGGAGGTTGGTCCAAATAGGCATCCAGCTGATCCCCTTTACACACAACTGATCTGGGGCTGGGCCATGGCCCATCTTCTGCAGCAGCTTGCACTGGAATGTTCAGTGGACTTGGAGGAGCTTCTATAGCTTCATAATCCTGGAGAAGTGTTTTCTCAGGGAAACCAGCAATTTGGTTTCAACCAGAGGATCTCAGGAGAAGGATGATGGGAGGGGTTTCTTCCTTTCTAGGACTTGGGAATGGGTATGGTTGAAATAACATAACAAATAAGGACGATACTGCTGTTGTTACTAACAATTCTTCCTCCTATTCCGTTCTCTGAAATCAGCCATGCTGTTTAATGTAACAAAGAATTGTTTAAATGTGTACTAGTACCCAAATGCAATAATTTTCCATTTCTTTTACTTTTTTGCCTGCCCGTGACTTTACTTTTACTATTTCTTTTGGCTTTATAACCGTACTTGGTGAATTCAGTCTTCTCTTTCCATGTATATTATTATATTTTAGATTCTAAGGTTGACTAAAGAATGTTTACATTTTTAAAATGTTCATTTAAATTACTTTTCCAGTCATAAAAATCTTTTCAAAGTTAAGCCATATTGTATTTAGAAATTCCAGCATGCCTAGGGCCGGCCCATGGCTCACTCGGGAGAGTGCAGTGCTGATGACACCAAGGCCGTGGGTTCGGATCCTTTATAGGGATGGCCAGTTGGCTCACTGGCTGAGCGTGGTGCTGACAACACCAAGCCAAAGGTTAAGATCCCCTTACTGGTCATCTTTAAAAAAAAAAAAAAAAGAAATTCCAGAGTGCCTTATAAACCTTTCCTTTGGAAGGCAAGACCTAGTTAACAACTGACTGAATGTATTATCCTCCTCATTTTTGATGGCTACTGAGATTATCCCCTCCAAGAGCTGAATTCTCCAAAATGATTCAAGCACAGGATTCGATTTGTTATACACTAATTCTCTAACATCATTTTTCCTTCATACTAACTGTAATACGTCCTAAAGATTAGATTTCCAAGCCTCCACCTCATATTTGTGAAATTAGATTGGCATCTATGTGTTTCCTTCCATAATGGTGAGAAACATTAAAAGTCCCATCTGCTAAAAGCATATTAAAATTTATTTTTACAAATACATGTAATAAATTTGTACTTTTGTAAGTATTAAATAAGCCTATTTTAAGTTAATTCACGTTCTTAACCATATAGAATCATGGATTTTAGGGCAAGGGACTGGATAAAATATGTCCTTAATTTCTCCAGGACCATCCAGATCTGTATTTGGAATCTGTACTTTTAATAAATAGCTCAGGTGATTCTTACCATCAGGAGAGTTTGAGAACTAAACTAAAATGCTTTGAGATGTCTTGGTAAAGTTGGACCCCTTTACAGAGTGGAGATAGATTTATTATGGTATTTGTGTAGTAGGATTTTTGCAGAAGGAATTGGGTTTAGGCTTCAAAGCACTGACTGTTTAGCTTCCTTAAATGGCCTTTGAAATTAGACATGCACAGTTCTTTCCTCTACTTTTACATCTGTTGGGTTCATACTCAGACAACTACCTTTTCTTCCATGATTATAATGACTTCCTTTGTTTTTAATTCCTTTTTTCCTCCTTGTGGTTCTGAAAAGCAGAGCATCCTAATGTTTTAGTGAACTCAGCATCAGATAGTTCCCTAGGAGATTATGGGTAATTCATTTAGTTTTCTTTCCTCCTTTGTAAAATGTGAACAAACATATCTCACCTTTCCTCTAGGTATAAATATGTGAGAAAAAAAAAAATAGCACTATCTAACCGAGTGGTACAATAACACAAACAATCTCAAACAGAAAATCCTTGTGTGTTCTGAAGTTATAATAGTGCTGCCTGTACCGTAGAAACCATAATCTGGGCATTTTGCTTAGAAATATATTTTCTTATCTTTCTCTAGGGATTTCTTATTGTTCTCTTATCTTATCTAGAGAAAGATAAAAATGCTTATCTTTCAGGGGATTAAAAAGAAAAGGAATAAGGAGCAGTTAAGTGTACTTCTTTTCTTACTTAAGACTAAAATCTGGAAATGCGCAATTTCTGAGAGAAGGGTCCTAAGCTGATAGGATCATATCCCTAACTTGAAGTAAATCATTTGACTTCTGTGACTCAAACTTCTTCTCTCTAAGATGGTGATTAGATTGAAATCCTGATTAAAAACTGCCCGCAGATCCATCATCTCCGGGATTGTTCGCCTCCCCCTTGTTTTGTAGGGTGGATAACTTTGACTTGAACGGGGAGCAGGGAAAGAATAACGACTTAGGCAGTGTCTCCACTCCCACTGAGAACAGCTGCGCTGCCGTCAACAGCTGAGTCTGCAAATCGGGGGACGCATTTTCTTCTCACGATTGAGTCTTGGAGTCAGGAGAGGCCCGAGGCCTTGGCCCAGCCTCCCAGTTTCCTCCATAGATTAGAAGTCCACTTTGTTTCCTGCAGTTATGTTTTTGTTTTTTAAAAAAATTTTTTTTTGCAGTTGTGTTTTTTTACCTGGAAGGCAGCCTTTCCTGGAGTCCCTGAGCCTATCTCTTATCGTCCTTGTGTCTGATATTTTCCCGCTTGGCTGCTCGCTTGAATTTTTGCTACCTGAGGAATAAGGGGGGCCTCTGAAAGTCATCCTCTTCTTGTAATACCAAGATGGGTGAAAAGGGCAGTGTGTACATAACTGCTGGGAAGCTTCCAGGGTGCATTACCCCTAGGGTTTGCTGCTTCTCTCTTGGCATGGAAACCTTTTTTGCTTCTCTGTTTTTCTAACTATTTCAGCATCCAATGGATAAGTCACACTGGAACTTTTTACTTGAGACCGCTTTTCACCTGGGGCCAAGAACATGACTTATTTATTTATTTTTGTATTTTAATTTTAATTAATTTATTTTTTATTTTAATTTATCAATATATAATGTTGATTTTCGTGTCCCTTTACCAATTCCTCTTTCCCCCTCCCTCTTCTCCCTTCCTGCCATCAACATCATATCTGCAAGAACATGATTTAATTGCATTTTTCACAAGTTCCTTTGCCAAACAACAAAAACAAAAAGGTATTGATTAGTACATTACTGAAGAGATCAGTGGAATAAGCCCTATGGAGTATTGTCAGGTTAAATTGATCTTTAGTTCTTATTCCTGAGATTAACCTGCCCAAGTGGAGAATGGAATTCTTATCACTGAGGATGCACTGAGAAGCGTGGACAACAAAATCTTTGTCAAATTTCAATTTTTACTAATTAGGTTTGCCTCTCATTTGCCCTTGACACGTTTCCTTTCAATTTGATAAATCTGTTTTAGAACAACATTTACTGCCAGAGATTTTTTTCTCTGCAATAGGGCTGGCTTCTCCTTGAAATCTCTGGTTAGATTAAACTTTACTAAGCCATTAGGATAAATTAAATTTCATATTAATGTGCAATTTTTAATTTTCTACATTACTAATATATGCTTTTTTATTTAAATGAAATTCTTTACACTTAGCAATTTTGTTATATTTTAAAATGATGATTTCTGAATTATTTCAGATATTTCTGTTGTCAGCTACTTGATAAGAGCTATGTGAATAAGAAAAGATCCAGATATTAGATAAGTGGTTTCCTTGATTTTTGTTTTCTATTTCCTGTTCTCCCATTCAAAGTCTGTGACTTGGCAATAAATTAGTTATACCTGTGTAGTAGTTTCTTCAGAGGTAAACTAAGTTTGACATTCTCTGTCTGCTCCCCAGAAATAAAGTGAGAAATTATAGTTTAGGATCTTCACACATTTTAGATTCTATGGTTGACAGTCTGAATGTCATTTCTAATAACCCATGGGTTACTCCATTTTCCAATTGGAAAACATTTCCACAAATCAGATAAAAAATGCATGGTACTAAATCACCACGTTTTATATAAGAAATGAAATGTAAAGACCTTGACTTTTTAAATCCTTATTTTAAGAATGCTGTGCGAAGGGCCAACCCGTGGCTCACTTGGGAGAGTGTGGTGCTGACACCACCAAGTCAAGGGTTAAGATCCTCTTACCTGTCATCTTTTTTTTTTTTTTAAAAAAAGAATGCTGTGCGAAGGTAGGTTTGATTTGGGATTTTAAAAGATATTTAAGACATTTTAAATTTTACAGACCTATTTTCCACAAATGACCCCAACAAAAGAAAAAAAACAAAAGCATTTACTTGAAACTCACAAGGACTGACCACTCTGAGATATTTGTGATTTTTTTTCACAAGATTAATATTAGATTTTTCCAATCACATATAAAACTGTTATATTTCATTTTGTTAATCCCATTTGCAAGCCCAGATCAAATGCCACTTCCTCTGTGATATCCCATCAGCTAGGAAGTAGTCACCCTCCTGCTGTTTATAACTCTGTATCTACTTTCACATGTAATTGGTTTTCTTCCCGCAGAATTTTGTTGAATTTGAGGGTTTTCCACATCTGGTCTCCCCTCTGTCTGCTTCCCAATACTGGGAGAATATCTTTTTTATTTTTGTTTTTTTTTCAGTTTAATAGAGGCTGTTTATTTTTATGGTCTAAAGACCATTGGCAGTTCCAGACTTACTGTTGGCTGCTTTAAAAAAAAAAAAAATTGTAAATTGGAAACAATAGAAGGTCTAACTCTAGGTGTTTCAAGGATTACTTGAGGTCAAAGTCCTGCATATGCTAAGCATCCCATAATGTTGATTGTTTTTCTTTTGTGCTTCTACTTTTGCATCCAGCCCCCACCTACCTAGAATATGCAAGAAAATCAATTTGAGTGAGATAAATTTGTTGAATAACCTTTTGCTTGTGCAGCTTAGTTTTGAAGGTACTGACTTTGGTCTGTCTTCGTATTGAATCTACCCATTGATAATTATGTGATCTTTGACAACTTATTTAACTTCTCTAAACTAGGAGCTGGCAAACTAGGGCCCATGGGCCAAATCAAGCCCACTGCCTGTTTTGTGTGTTCCATTAGCTAAGAATTGTTTTTATATTTTTAAGTGGTTGAAAAAAATCAAAGGAAGAATATTATTTTGTGACACATGAAAATTATATCCTATTCATATTTTAGTATCCATAAGTAAAGTTTACTTGAACACAACCACACTCATTCAGTTATGTATTGTCTATGGCTTCTTTTATGCTGCAATGGCAGAGTTGAGCAGTTGCAACAGAAACTATGGCCCACAAAGCCCCAAATATTTACTGTCCAGCTCTTTGCAGGAAAAATTTGCCTATCCCTGCTTTAAACCTCAATTTCCTCTTCTGTACAATGGGACAAATAGCCCTGGCTTCAAAAGGGTTTGAGATAGTGCATGAAAAATGATTAGTACAGTGCCAGCACATAATAAGCATTCAGTAAATGTTAGTCACAGCTGTTATCAGAGTATTTATAGTTTTTAATCTTCTTGTAATTTATACAGTGAAGGTGGGCCTAAAATTCTCTTTCAATTCATTGAAAAATAATTCTTTCTGTTATGTCCAATGTTCAGCAACCTCCCCAGTCTCTCATCAATTTGCATTGCCTTTTAATCTTCCACTACCCTCCTTCACCTTATTGACTATAGCCCAACTGTTCATCCTGTCTCCTTCTTATACTTTCTCTGTTCTATTCCCCTTCATCTCCCGTTTCACATGCCCAAGTCTAGTCCATCTTCAAGAACCAGTACCAATATCACTCCCATCTTGTATTCTGTAATTATTTGTGTGTACACTATGCCACACAACCTGCTCCCCTCACAACAAAAGCAAACACAAAAGAACATTGAGAGTAAACTCCTTCCACAACCTTCTTGGGCATGATGTCTTAGGGCAGACATCACTCTCTCGGTTGTGTCTTAATTATGTATGTACTTCTAATGTGCACTCTTTCAGGGCAATACCATTGTTATTGATCTGTGTAGTTTGTAGGGTACACCAGTTTATACACCTAACAGTACTTAATATGTGTTTTTTAATGTATAAATTTTGTTATATTTGCTTTCTAAAGTGTGGATTTTTGGCCTCTTTTCAGACAGAATTCCTTGATATAAGCCAGCTATCTTTCATCCATGATCTGGGACCAAAGGGCATGTAAGTTGCAGTGGACCTTTAGGGGAAGTGTGAAAAGCTGATAAGTGTTAGCATTTGATTTAGTGCATGTCATGGTGATGGAGCCCGCCTGCTAGCTTTACTGCTAGCTTCTCTTCTCCCCAGAAGAGTAAGAGCAGCTGAGGGGAATCTATCTATACAAAACAGGGCATCTCCTACAATCAGCAGTGGTGGGAACTGCTCCACTGTCTTTCTCATGTGCTTATTAGTAGAGTCCCTAACCCAAGAGTGGGAGTGTTCAATACACGTAGCGAGTATGATGTGTGGGAGAATGCATTAAAGATCAAATATATAAGATACCTCCGTCCAATTACGTATACAAGTTTACTATTTATCACTCATTTTGATGACTATTTAAAAATAATACTGTGTAAAATATATCCCGTATAACAGATGGAAATCTACTTAATAATTATTTTCCTTCACGAGAGTAGTTTGATAATAGAAAGTTTAACTTTTTAATTTTAGCTCTTTCAGAGCATTGTTAGTAGTTGTTTTAAATTTTTTTCCTTTTGTTTAGCCATTGTTATTGCTCTTTCTTGTCACATCTTTCAAAATCAAGATCTTACCACCTTAAAAGCTATAGTAGCCTTTCCCTACTTCCTTGGGCATGGCTCAGTTGCTAGAACTGACTGCAAAGGGATGCAGAAATGCTCGGGAATCTGTGGTGGGCCCCACCCTGGCATGGTCTCCATGGCACCTGAACCATCCCCTTGCAGGCATTTGGAAATGTGCAGGGTCTTTTTTAGGTTGTCATAGTGACTGGAGGGAACACTTAGCATTTAGAGCCAGGAGCCAGGATGCTTATGGTCCTGCATTGTACACAACAGAATTTTGCTGCTCCAAATGCCAACAGGGCTACATCAGACCAAAGAGCTTTTAAGATTAGCTGCTATAGTCCTGGGGCCCATAAGGGGACCCTAGGTATGGAGCTGGGAACCGGACCCCCCCTCCCACAACCAGGCACACCACACCAGTGCCTCACGTCTGCCCGTGGACCTGAGGCATGGAGAAGGGGACCAGAACCCCCTCCCACAACGAGGGTACCCTGTACCAGTGCCTCAGGGCCCACCTGGGGACCCGGGGTATGGAGCTTGGGACTGGAGCCCCCTCCCACAACAAGGCACACCATGCCAGTGCCTTGGGACCCACTCGGTGACTGAGGGCATGGAACTGGGGATCAGACACTCTCCACAACCAGGCATACTGCCAGCACCACAGAGCAGGCCAAAAACATCTCCTCCATGTGGGTGGCCCATCACAGCCACCACAATAACCATGGCTGCCGTGAAGTCAGCTAGATGCCATAACCACCACACAGATGGTCCACCAGCCACTGGATTGAGTTGATACAAGGAGAGTCACCAGCAGAGATAAAGAAAGAAAGAGGATGTCTCCCTCCACAGAGCCCATTTCATAGTGATGGAAGAGACATCTGCTCTATGATAGTATTGGGGGACCTGATCACACCTCTTAGCATTGGACAGATCATTTGGGTGGCAGATCAACAAAGTAACCATTATTCTTTCAGAGAGAGAGAAGAAATCTAAGGTGATTAGAGGGGGGAGGAGGAGAGGAAGGGTAATGGGGAGGGATTGGACGAGGGGCATAAAGAATAATTACAATTTGTAACAATAAATATGCTAATAATATTGATTCAATCAACATATCTCAATGTTGAAACCCAAAAATATGTATAATCAATTTTGATTCAATAAAAAAAAAAAAAAAAAAAGATTAGCTGCTATAGTACCCAGAGGGGAAGGAGGAAAGTGTTGGGAGGAAAGTCGTGTGAAAATGAGGCTATTTATTTAGTCCTGAGGGGTGAGACTGGACAAGCTAAGTGTGAGTTGGAAATTTGAAGATGATAGGGTTAATTTGATGTCTCTTTCAGAGAAGGTATGATAATGAAAAGATCCGGGGGACACAGAATACCAGGTTTAAATTGCTGTGGTCAGGGAAGAGCCTGCTACCGATGGTCAAAAAGGTAGGACCTATGGGTTTTGTGTTTGTTTTAGTAAACTGGGTATATGGGGGAGCTTTTCATACTAGTTTTAAATTATAAGTAAATTATAAATCTTTTGAAAGCCATGGAAGAGCAAATTTTTAATTGTATTTTAAATTTCACATCCCAGCATCCATTTAAATATTCTACCAAAAACTAGACTTGTAGGCAGAGTATACAGATTATATTATATACATAAAAACCCAGTGGATCATAGGACTTGCAAATTAGCCAAAGAAGGTACAAAATGACCAATGAGCATATGAAAAGGTGT
Source organism: Cynocephalus volans (assembly GCF_027409185.1). NCBI lineage: Eukaryota > Metazoa > Chordata > Mammalia > Dermoptera > Cynocephalidae > Cynocephalus > Cynocephalus volans. Next base: position 96,524,636 of record NC_084460.1, on the reverse strand, counting down.
TCAACATCACTAGTCCTTAGGGCAATGTATATTAAAACTACAACAAGATACAATTTTACTAGGATGGTTATAATCAAAAAGATGGACAATAACAAGTGTTGACAAGGATGTAGAGAAATTGGAACCCTCATACATTGCTGGTTGGAAAACAGTCTGGCGGTTCTTTAAAATGTTGAACATAGAGTTACCATATGCCCCAGCAATTCTACTCCTAGATATTTGCCCGAGAAAATCGAAAAAAACTTCTGTACCAAAACTTGTAAACAAACGTCCATAGCAGCATTATTCATGATAGCCAATAAAGTGTAAACAATTCAAATGTCCATCAATTGATGAATGGATAAACAAAATGTGGTATATCCATACAGTGGAATATTGTTCAGCCATGAAGAGGACTAAGGACTACTGATGGGTATGGGCTTTCTTTTTGGGGTGACAAAAAGAAATTAAGTGAACATGATGGTTGCACGACTCCATGGATATACTAAAAACCACTGAACTGAACACTTAAAAAAAATAAAAAATAAAAATTGGTCAGACATCAGGGATGAGAATTTTAGACCTAATATTTGTAAAAAAATGTATATTATAAGTGTGATATAGATAGAGATCTTTAATTCATATCTTATGTCTTAAACTAAAGACTGCTTGTGGAGAAGTAGTCTCATCTAACTCTTGTGTCCTGCAAGTTTTGCACATAATAGACAATAACTATTTGTTGCAATAAAAATGTACTGGGATTTTTAAAAACCGTTAAAATGCTGTTAAGAAATCAGATATAAATGTTTTATATCTACATATAATATTTCCCTCAACTTGAAAATGATATATGAGTTCATGTGTATATATGGAATTGAGCTATGCATGTATTCAAAATATATAATATTAAAACTGTGATCTACATTTAAACATATTTATTTAAAATATACTATCAGCAAAAATACCATTAAATTGGACTTTTATTTTCTGGGCTTTGAAAGGAGAGAAGAAATTACAAAACAAAGATTAGAAGATTAAACTAAAGAAAATTGAAAATCTGTTACAGAAAGAATTTTACTGAAATGAAAAGGGAATTAAAATGCTAGAAAAAGTATTTGCTTTCAGATAAACTTCTCGAACTTGTATAAACTCAGGGTATAAGTAATATCACAGGAAATGCAGACTCTGCTTAAGGTATCTTCTCATCCTAATTATACAGAACCCAGGCATTACTCAAACCAAATGCCCAGCAGGGACAGGATGGGGTGTAAGCCAGCCTGTCACTGATACTTGCTCATACCATGCCGCTTCTGGAGGCTGGTCCTCCCAGCGCACTGGGGCCCTTGTGTTGATTCCTTCTGACCATTCTTTCCCAGTCACTAACTTTGCCTAAGTCAGCTACTATGTGCTATCCACAGCGTTTCAGACTTTAAGCACCAGTGGTTCTTTGACCATTGACTCTCTGGGCTGCCAGAGCACTCCTCTGCCTGTGTGCAGAGTAGGTTGCAAGTGTCAACAGCCCCCAGGAGCAGCTCTCAGCCAAGAGCTGACTCCCTCCCCATCCTCCTTCACCCGTCATTTGGGACAATTCTGCAATGTGCTCTGCTCTGTCTCCCAGAGCTCTCCAGTAGGCTTGCAGCCCGGTTGCCCGTAATAAAGTGCATGAAAATACATCCCTTGTGGCTCCCTTCCTTGCTCTTTCTTCCTGTCCTTCCCTACTTTAGGGAAGTGCTTAGTGCTTTCTGGCCCCTCCCTAATAAGCTCCTTTGTGAACTACTTTATACACTTACATCCTCATCTCAGAATTTACTTCTGGGGCAACCTAACCTAAGGCATTTACTCAAGGAATGGAAGCCTTGGTCTGGTTCATTTAGACATTTCCTGAGTGCCTAATGTATACCAGGTTGCGTTCTAGCCGCTGTGAAAATAGCAGTGACTCTGCTCTCGTGGAGCTCTGTTGGAGGGGAAAGGCAGGCAGTACTAAGTGGATAACTTATGTATGTTATGTAAATTTAGGTGCTGATAAGAGCTTTGAAGGTGGGGGGGAGGGAGCAAATGGGATAGTGAGGAATTTGAGGACTAAAGAGAGTGACTTTAGCTCCAGGAGTCAAGGAAGGGCTCACTGAGGACCCGCCTTTTGAGTTATAACCTCTATGACAAGCAGCAGCCAGGAAAGATGAGGGAAGACTTTGTTACACAAAAGAATGCCACCTCTCTTTTATTAAACTTGAGATTAAATCATGCTTCAATCAGGGCAATCTAAAAAGATATGATCCTCCTTGGAATGAAATGTGTCATCAGTTTAAATTGTGTAAATCTTTCCATGATATTAAAGCCTTGGTTCCATATTAATATTTCCTGAGTCACATATATAGGATTTGAAATATCATCATATTAGATGATATTAGACATCATATTAGATGATAAAGTGTCACTGACAAATTAGCATAGAAAGTTTCTCACAGTAGAAGACTCTTGGTGTCTAAATGGTTACTTTTAAAGGCAACTGCTATGGGGTAAATGTGTTCCTGTGTTGGAAACTGTAACTGTTAAGAGGGTGGGAATTCAGAATATGGTATTTAAAAGGTGAGGTCTTTGAGAAGTGATTGGATCATGAGGATTCTGTCCTTATGAATCAATTAATCCATTCATGAGTTGTCACGGGTATGGACTGGGCTTTATCAGAAGAGCACACGAAAGAGCTCTTGCCATCCATGCCATGTGATTGCCTGTGTCACCACGGGACTCTGTAGAGAGTTCCCACCCAGAAGGCCTCACCAGATGTGCGCCCTTGACTGTGGACCTCCCAGCCTCCAAAATTGTAAGAAATAAATTCTGTTTCTTTATAAGTTACCCAGTTTCAGGTATTCTGTTATAAATGACAGAAAACAAACTAATACAGTGACCTCATTCATAATTCATTTTGTTCTTTTGTATCCGTAAAAAAAATTCTCATAGCTTTCTTATTCTATATTAACAAATTGAGGTAAGGCAAACAGGGCAATTAAACTTTCAACCAAGTTTCAGAGACTAGAAAAAAGAAAGAAAAAGAAAAGCACACAAGAAATTTCCTTTCACAATGTAAAACATCTGCTTAAACAGCCTATTACTGAGCTACTTCTCTACACCTGGTAGTAGGCTAGATGTTAAGTTTCTCATCTAATAATGCCTTAAGGGAAACAGATGTATAATGTTAAGAAATAAATTTAGCATTTACTTTGCTATGAGTTATACCAAGAATTAAAATTTTTAGATAGTGACAATATCTAAATAGTTTCATTTACTCTCTGGGACCCATTCACGTGACCATTACTCAGGGAGAATGGTGGCTATGCCTGAAGACTTGCTCTGGGCTGCCAGAGATTATTCTAGGCCCTGGGCACATAGGAGTGGACATAACAGCCACGTTCCCTTTTCTCATGGATCTTACTCCCTAGTGCAAGAGACAGTCAATAAACAAGCAGACAAATAAATAAATCCAGATAGTGATCGGTGCTGTGAAGAAGATAAAGCAGGACAACATGAAAGAGTGGAGTTGGTGGGGTGGCTGAGGACAGCTTTCTAGATCAAGTAGCCTCCCTCTAGAGGAATGTTTAAGCAGAGGTTTGATTGACAAGATCATGGGAGGATCTGGAAGAAACAATTTCTAGCCAGAGGAATAGCAAATGTAGAGGCCCCAAGAAGAACAAACTTAACAAATCAGAAGAACAGTCAGATCAGCACGGTGGGAAATAACAGTAGGACATGAGGCTGAGAAGGGGAGGGACAGCTCAAGCAGGCCAGTGCCCTGGGTCTGGGCCACACTGTCTGCTGCATAGTTTGCATCAAAGGCCAGGCTGGGAGAAGGGACCGTAGCTAAGGAGGGAACTTTAACAGATATGTGGTCCATCTACTATATTTTAGCTTTAACCAAGTTTTATCAACAGGCAGCTACATTTCTGAACTCATAACTCAGCCCCATCAGAATCATTGAGTTTACCCTTTGATATCATGACCTTGGTATCTATATTGAGGATTGTTATAAGAATTCTTATAAAATGTATAATTTCTGCATTTGTAGAAAACTGTTGTTGAGAATATTATCCATTATTTTGTTCAGTTGCCTTTATGTTAGGTCCCCAATGAGAAACTCCCTTTCAAATTTAGTTTGGGAGGAGAACACCTTTATTTCTTTAATTTATTAATTCGACAAGAGAAACCAGGAAGCTCAAACTCACACTGGCATGTCGTCTCTGTGATTATGTTAGCTTTTGTGGTTAGGTATTTGCTTTCTGTGACCTTCATGTTTATCCTTTTATTAACCATATCACATGTATGCCCTTTAGTGTAAGTTATCCTAAATCTATCCTACCCCCCTTTTATTGGGAAGGAGATAGCCTATGTCTTAAAAACCTAATTAATGAAATGATACTATGTGGAAATTAATATAGATTTGTCTCTATTCAATTCCAAATTATAAAGCCACTAAAATGCAATGTGATTAGCAAATTAAGTAAAGATTTACTATAGAATTATTTTAAATACTGAGCTCCCATGCTACATTTACAATGTTACTTAATTTATATTTAGGTATTCCAACCTTTCTATTTCATATGGAATCACCTAGTGTTTTACTTTGTCTTATGAGTGATTTTATGTTCATTGTTACCTTTTTCAGCTATCAGCTGATTCACTTCATCACTATACAACTACAGATAAATATGAATACATAGTAGCATGATCAAGTTACCATTTGCACTCACTTTAAATGGATCCCATCTCTGCTCTCTTGCTCTTCCCCTTGTCTTGCCTGTCATCCACATCTTTACTACTCAAAGTGTGGTCCTAGAATGGCCATCACCTATGAGCTTGTTAGAAATGCAAAGTCTCAGGCCTGCCCCACTGAATCAGAATCTGCATTTTAACAGGATCCCCAGGTGATGTATATGCACATTGGAAGGTGAGAAGAGCTATTCTGTATTACTGCAGTAGCTTGCTAACCTGCCACACTATGTCCTTCATTCTTTCTTAATAAAACATAGTTCCAGTGATATTATTGTCTTTTGCCTTGCCAGGGCATGAGGCGTTCCTTATTTAATAAGCATATTGGTATTTTTGTTAAAAACACGGATTCTCAGGCCTCTTTAAAGGTCCTGGGGTGGAGCCTGGGGATTTGGTATTCTTTTTTTTTTTTTTTTTTTTTTGTCGTTTTCGTGACCGTCACTCAGCCAGTGAGTGCACCGGCATTGCACCGGCCATTCCTATATAGGATCCGAACCCGCGGCATTGCTGCGCTCCCAGCGCTGCACTCTCCCAAGTGCGCCACGGGCTCGGCCCCGGATTTGGTATTCTTACAAGCATCCTGAGAGATTCTGATTATCAGACAAGGTTAGGAAACACTGGTTCCATGATACAAAGCCAGCCTCCTCAACCTGGTTTCCAGACCCTCCTCAGTGTGGCCTTTGCCCATCTCCCCCACTCTTTCCTCTCTTGCTGTACTCCCTGTGACCCTGGCCACACCAAACTGTTCTCCCAACACATGCAGCATTTCCACACCTTAGTGCCTTTGGCAACTCTTTCCTCCACGGGGTTTGTACACCTTGACCCTCCCGGCTTCAGGGACCCTTCCTGGCCTCGCTCCAACACTCCCTCTTCAAGAGAACGCCACTGGCTTGTCCTCTTAGTTGGAACTAAGGACACCTTCTTCCTTGTACCCATCCCTTTTTTTTTTTTTTTTTTTTTGTCTTTTTGTGACCGGCTGCACCGCGCTCAGCCAGCGAGCGAACCGGCCATCCCTACATAGGATCCGAACCCGCGGCGGGAGCACTGCCGCGCTCCCAGCGCTGCACTCTCCTGAGTGCGCCACAGGGTCCGCCCAGTACCCATCCCTTTTTGCTTTTCTCTTTTAGTATCTATTCCAGGCGGCTGAGAATTATCAGTGTGTGCTCCCACTAACCTGGTAAGCTCCTTTGAGAGCTTCTGACTTATCTTTGTGCTATTTCCACCTCTTCCCTAAACCCAGCTGTCCTTTTACATTATGAAGCTCTTAAATGTATATTGAATTGGATGGAAATACTTTCGGAGATGCCTGTGTGCCATTGAGCATCATTTATTAAATGTCCTTAAAACTACAAATGATTTGAAATGAACAACAGAATATTGGCTGCTTACTGGATTTTTTAAAGGGCATTTTACTTACTGGTTGATTTATTTGCCTCTTTCATGATAGTTTATGTTAGCAAACACCAACCCATTACATTCTTCCAGTGACGGGCTCCTTTGTACACTCTGTGAGCACTACCTGCCAATATGAGGGACATTGTTCCAGGTTTTGCCATTATTGTTTAAAGAGCTAGTGAATTATTTTTAATTGTTTGGTGCCAATACTACGTAGAAAAACATAATAGAAATGTTTTGTTTGTTTGTTCGTTTGTTTCATAGTGATTTTTAAGAATAAATTCTCTTCATAAAAAGTGAAATTATGTTTGTGGTCTGCTAGAGTGTTTTACTTAAGACTTGCCATAATAATTTGTTCTTTTTGTTTTCATAATTCAATACAACTTTAAAAATACTTGTTACCTCCTTACAGGTGGTTAATAGTGAAAGATTCCTTTTTATTGTACATGAAACCAGACAGTGGTGCTATTGCCTTTGTCCTGCTGGTAGACAAAGAATTCAAAATTAAGGTGGGAAAGAAGGAAACAGAAACGAAATATGGACTCCGAATTGATAATCTCTCAAGGTAGAAATTTCAAATATTTCTTCCAAAATCTCATAAAAAGAAACTATTTTTCTCTCAACCTTAAGGGAGGAGGTAAAATAATTTCAATGTTAAAAATGTATTTAGAACTCATCCTCAATCAAAAGTAATTAATACTTTTTCCTTGTATATATTTTTAGGAATAGAATATCCTGTGTGCAGCAGAGTCAGAATAAACGTGTAGTGTGTTCCTATTCTAACAAAATTTACTACTCAATTTATCAATTTACCCAACAGATAAAGGGTGATAGTTCATATTTTTAAAAAATAGAATAAAATTTTGCTTTATAAATTAGCATGCTTTAATTAACAAAACACCTAAAAAGTGACCTGATTTACAAAAATTCTGTTTACATACAGATTTTAAGAAAGATAGCTTGAAAGGATATTCAAGTGTGTGTTTATTATAGATTTTATTAGTGAGTCCATGTATGTTGATGTATACCTCTTCCATTGTCCTCCTCATGGCCTACTGCAGCCCTAGGTCTGTAGTAAGTACCTTTATGCATGTTTGCATGAGTGAATGAATGAAATTTTATTTTTGATATATTGAATATTTTTAGAAATCCTACCAAAAAATTTTAAAAGACCTATTTTTTGCCTAAACTTCTCAATTTATGTTTACTATACTACTAAATAAAACAGGGCATGTTTAATTCTTACATTTGTTTTAAGAGAGAACACAGAGTGACCCTTCTTTTCCACATTTTGCTTTTCTTTAAAGGACACTTATTTTAAAATGCAACAGCTATAGACATGCTCGATGGTGGGGAGGGGCCATAGAAGAATTCATCCAGAAACACGGCACCAACTTTCTCAAAGATCATCGATTTGGGTCATATGCTGCTATCCAAGAGAACACTTTAGCTAAATGGTAAGATATTTTTGCTCTGAGACAGTCAAGGTAGTCATGGCATCTGATAGTATAGTGGCCTAAGTTCTTCTGGAACTGATTTTCAAAAGTGTGAACAGATATTATGCATCATACTTATTAACAAGGACCTTTCTTTCTGAGGCAGTTATGGGACCACCTGATCATAGATTAGGTTTTCAATTTTTGTTTTTAAGATTTTTCATAGTGACCTTAGCTAACTTTAGATTTTGAAGTTTGATTTTTAAAGGTAACTTCCTACATTTTCTTTTTCTTTTTCTTTTTTGTGGCTGGCAGTATGGCAATCCAAACCCTTGACCTTGGTATTACCAGTACCGCACTCTCTCAAGTGAGCTAACTGCTAGCCCCATACATATTCTTAATGATGCAAGTGGAAAGTTTATTTATCATTAGCCATAATTTAAGAAAAAGCATTTACATGCTAGATATTTAAGTAAAATTATGCTTGGCATGTTTTTCTACCCATGGATTGGAAACTGGTCTATTTTCAGTCTCAGAGAAAAGCCATGTGTGAGCTCAATAGGATAGACTTCACCTGGCCCCATATGCTGATGAGGTTCAGTGAATTTGTTCCCTAAGCAGAGAAAAATCAGGCTGCTTACATCTATCTACTTACTGCCCTTCCTGGATAGTAGACAGCAGGTGGTATTTTCAATCCTTGTTTTTCAGTTACACAAAGTAAACTGGTGATTATGTAGAGGTTCTAGGCAGTAGTTTCCATGTTTTGCTTTAGCACAGGATATGTTTCTTTTCTTTCCTTTCTTTCTTTCTTTTTTTATTTTTGTAAAACAAAAATAGAACAAAACAAAAGAAACAAAAAACTTGTCTTTCAGGTACGTTAATGCCAAAGGATATTTTGAAGATGTGGCGGATGCAATGGAAGAGGCAAAAGAAGAGATTTTTATCACGGATTGGTGGTTAGTATTTGTCCATGGGAATTTTGTCTGGAGTCTCCGGGTTTAGAAATATACAATAATGTAGTGCTGTTCAAGAATCATATGTTATGAAAACTGGCATTACCCACAGATGGTTTGACAAAAGTCTCAACCAATTAACTAATAGCCTCTAATGAAAAGCATTTCAAAAACTTGGCCTCCAAATATATTCTTAAAATATTTAGCTTGAACACTTTTGTTTTTGTCTTTCCATTTGGAAGCAGATACCCAGATATTCATTTTAGTAAAGATTATGCTGCAGTGCAAATAGAGTTGTAGAGGTAATGGAAAATCTTCTTCCTCGGGTGTCTCTCCTCATTTTGGTATGTCTGTCACCAGATCCAGTGAATTGACCTTTGATGTTGAAACAGTTCTATTTGCCTCTTACTCTTCAAATATCCTGTGTAATGACTAGGTCTGGTGAGCTGTCCTGGAGAAACATCAGGTTCCAACTTTCTGACCCCCTTTAAAAATGTTCATGAATGTTATGACAGTTATTAAAGCCACTGGAAGTCTCATGTCTAAAACTCATTTAGCTCTTGGGAAATTTTACTCCTGAAGTTAGTGTAGGCTTTGTAGTCTGACTTCAGTTCCAATTACCCATCTGCCTGGACAGTTAAAGCCCATCACAGATGCCAACATTGGCTACAGTGGAAATGAAAATGTCTAAAATATTTTTTTCTTCTAAGAAACTAGTTGCCTGTATTGCATCTTATTTTTTTTCTATCCTGTTTCATTCCAAATGGTACCTTAGATATGAACCATGAAAATATCATCATAATTTATTCTCTTCTAGTTCTAGATTTTGGGAGCAGGGGAGAGTTACAGAAATATAAACCCATCTTCTACTGTTTTCTGTCAGTTATATGGAAATCTGCAATTCTAGGGCATGTTTTCTCAGCCTTGGCACTATTGACATTTTGGGCCAGATATTTCTTTGTTGTGGGGGACTGCCCTGTGTATTGTGGGATATTTAGCAACCTCACTGGCCTCTACCCACTAGATGCTAGTAGCTATTTCCCATTTGTGACAACCAAAATGCCTTCAGACATTGCCAAATGTCCCGTGGTTGAGACGAGAGTTGGGGGCAAAATCTCTCTTGGCTGAGAATCGTTGATCTGGAGTCAATAGATAAGGCACTTGATGGCCAGTGTGCTCATATTTGTGCAGGAGCTTAATCCTGCTCTTTATATTCCTGCCAAATTTTGTCTTTTTGGTCAGTTACCAGGAATAAAAAAAGTTTCATACTTAGGAGCTATTTCTTTGGTTGAATAGTTTGTAAATACTTATGAGAATAAATTCAAGCTTAATGTAGCACTATGTTTGTTTTAGAAATATTTCTAAAAGGTTGGCAGAGACATGAGAGAGACTGAAAGTAGTTTTTCCATGGAGCCCATGTTTTCATGCTCTATGCAAGAAAATAATCTCTCTTTTGAAAGTTCTGGTTACTAAAATGCAGAGTCTCATTTAAACATCTGAAGAGATGGAACCCTAAATGTTTTCTCTTCTGCTTTCAGTAAGAGAATGAATCAGGGGATTATTTCTTTCTCATGATGCTCTAGGATAACATCGTATTACAACACACCCTTTGAAATAAAACCTTTGCAATAACTTCCCTTATAACAAGTGAAGAAAGTTCTTGTCATGCAAGTATGTTGCAATTGGGAGCATTCAGAAACTTAACCAAACCCTGATATGTTTAACCAAACCCTGAGAGACTGAAAACCAAAGGTAGGAGACGCACATACCTTTAAGAAGCTTGTAATTTAATTCGGGAGACATCGTATACTTAAGTGAAAACCATAGGCATATGCTTCTAGAACAATTAGTAGGCATGCAAGGGGAGATACAATGAAACGAGAAACAACCTGAGACCTAGAAGTACTTAGTTCTGTTTGTTCATTAATTGATTTAACCATCCATCCATTCATTTGTTAATTTATTTATGCCTTCATTCCAAAGCTACTTAGTGAGCACTCACTCTGTGATAGGTACTGAGCTAGGTCATGTGGACAAAAGATAAATGGGAAGCAGCTACCTACCTACCCTGGGACAATGTAGAGTCAGCAAGTCAGACATGAAACAAAGGACCGGGAAAACAGTGTTGAGGACCAACACAGCAGAGGGCATGGAGGGGGCACAGGAAAGGACAGTGACTGCTTCTCAGGAGAGAGCACTGGGGCCTGGGTGCTAGAGTTGGCCAGATGAAGACAGATGGACGGCTGTGTTAGGCAGAGGAAGAGCCAGAACCAAGGCATAGATGTGTGAGAGCACAGCTTTGCTGGGGGAGGGAGGAGCTTGTGTGTTGCTTAAGCACAGCATCCTTTGGGGTGGTGGGTAGAGATGACACTCGAAGGATAGGTTAGTGTTGCTTTATCTCCCACGGATTTGTCACCCCTTTTCCCCTGGGTGACGGAGCCCCCAAAGATTACTCAAAGCCCATCTTCTGAGCAGTGAGAAGCCCCGAAAAGGGGTTAATCTTCTGGAACCCTCAGGAGCGAGGCATTCCTTCCATTTGGGAAATTAACCTGAATTTGGGTTCTCTTCCTGCATTTGTTCTCCAGACCAGGAAGTTACAGGAAGAGAACATAGGTGGGTTTTTTGCTAAGTATAGTTTAACAAGTTTAACAATAGCAGCTGGTAACATTCAGTAAGACAAGCAAGGTGACATTCCATAATGTAATTTTCAAGAAGTTAAGTCGATCCACCAACAAAAGCTTGATTTTAGCAAACATTCTCTTACAGCAATTTCCCAGTATCCTTACATATCAATCAGTAACCTGTCTGTCTTTGAGCCAGCAACCTTGCTGTGCTATAATTCTTTATCTTACAACAGAGACTATAGCCTGGGGAAATTTTTCTGTCTTTTGCAAGGTCAATATTTGAAACTGCAAGGCTTTGGAAGACCAGGCCCTGTGCAGTACATTTGCTTTATGCATACTCTGCAGGTTAGGGACAAATTGTGAAGGTCACTCACTGAGTGAGCCACTTTAAGGAGCTAGGACTTAATCCTGTGAACACTGGCAACCACTGAAGACTTTAAGCATGGGAATATTAATCCTATTTGTTTTCTAAAAAGGACCATTCTGGGGACAGTATAGAAGATGAATTGAAAGGGGGTTATGGAGACCACTTAGCAAACTGTTGTTGTGATCCAGGAGATACATGGTGAGGACCCCTGCCCAGCTATTACTAACCTGGGGTAAGTCATATTAACCTTTCTAAGGTCTAGTTTCTAAAGCATAGTAGAATTATTATTAACAATAATAGCTACTATTTGTTGAATTGTTAGTAGCCGTGGGGGACTATGTTATGGTGAGAAAGGTGTGACTCAGTGAGGCAGGTTAGGACCATGCCTGGGTCACCATGTGTGCACATGCCCATGCTGGTGGGACCTGTGGGTGTCTCCTCTAGAGCCCACAATTGTGGAGCTCCTGTCTCAGAGGAACTGGAGCACTGCGTGGTGTCCGAGGTTCCTTTTAGCTCTGAGATTCCTTCAAGTGCAGATCAAATTTCTCTAAGGTGCTGGATCAAGTAGTAATCAGGTTTGGGTGGATTTGGTCAGGAGAAATATTCTGGAGTAAATTCTGTAGTAGGCTGTCAAGTTAGAAGAGATAACGATTAATGAAACAGCTTAGCGTATCTGGAAATTACGGTGAAGGGTAAATCCTAGCTAGGTGTGGAAGGCTTCAGAGCTGGTAGTTTTTATGCAGGTTAATTAGTGAGCAGTCTTCACTTGTTTGTCTGGATCAACCAGCAGAATACTAGTCGTATGTCTTTTCTGTGCTCAATCCTTTTTCAAGTCACCTATGAACCAATTCTCTGGTGTTTGTTGGAAAGTCCTAAAATGAGGTAGGACACTCAGATGTGGTTTCCAGCTCCATTGCTAAATTGCTGTGCAGCTGGGTCAGATCCAGAGAGTGTAGCTTAGCTCGGCTTTCTTCTTGATGATGATTCTGATTACCACTGGCCAGCAGGGGAGAGGAGCCCACAAGTGTGTTGAGTCTGCCCACGCTGATTCTCTGTCTGGCATGTGGGGAGGGTGCAGGGGTCGTCTACCACAGCCTCCGTACTAAGTCTGGGTTAAACGTGCCAGAAATGGACAGGATTATTAATAAAACAGGAGAATAAAGAGAAACACTGAACAGAGATTGTTTAAAGAGGGAGTTTGTAAAGGGAAGAGAATCAAAGAGAAGAGACAATAGTCTCTGTAAACAGCAAAGGTTATAATGAAAAAAATCAGCACTTCGTTATTGACTGGCTCACAAGTGAAGACTATTCTAGGTAAAACAATACATTTTTAAAAATCTTTCTTTAAGTTGATATTAATGTTATTACTTTTTTTCAAGTGCTGAGTTGAACCTCTTTAGTAATTATTTGTTAAAATAATTTTGTGGATTGTGAACAATTTTTTTTTAAAAGAATGGCATAGGATGGAAAGAAAAGGGAAGGAAGTGAAGGAAGGTGTGGCTTAAGTGATAGTGAAGGCTGCTGTTCTGTGAAACGTTTATTTTAGTTGTAAATAGAATAATGATAGATAGGCAGATGGACTATTGGTTTGGGTGTATTAAGGGTACATCAAAAAGTTCATGGGAAGATTTATATTATCTTTCAATTCTATTTTTCCACAAACTTTTTGAAGTACCCTCATATAATATATTTCTTTCTGTGAGTTATGGTCCAAATAGTTTGAAAGCCACTGACTTTCAAAAGGGTTGGCCAGATAATAAATATTTTAGGCTTTGCAAGCCATGTGCAGTCTCTGAAACAGAATCTTCTTTGTTTGTTTTTTTTTAACAACCCTTTAAAAATATACAGGTAAAAACTATTTTTAGCTCACAATCCATACTAAAACAGTCTGTGGGCTACATTTGGTTTATGGGCCATTGTTTTCTGATGCCTATCTTAGAGGTAGATTTAATTTACTGTGAAGAGCTAAATGTATGTTTAATTTTTAAAGAATCTGCCAGTCTGTTTTCCAAAGTGGCTGTACCATTTTATATTCCCACCAGCAACATATGAGAGTTACAGTCCTTCCACTTCATTGCTAACACTTGGTGTTGTCAGTCTTTTTTTCAAAGGTTATGCAGTAGTATTTCATTGTGGTTAATTTGTATTAACAGCATCTTTTCATATTGAGCATATTTTCATGTAGTTTTTGGACATTTGTTTAACTTTTTTGGAAATATATGTTCAAATATTTTTCCTCTTTTTCTTTACTGGGTTGTTTTTTAATTCAGTTATAAGAGATCTTCGTACATTTTAGTTAAAGTAGTTGTTCCATTTCATTCTGGCCTCAGTGGTTTCTGACAAAAAATTCTCAGTCATTTGAATTATTGTTCCCCTCTAAGTAATGTGTTATTTTTATTCTAAGCACTTTAAACATTTTTCCTCTGTCTTTAGTTTTCAGCAGTTAGGTTATGATATTTGGATTTATCCTGTTTGGAGTTGTCTGAGCTTCCTGAATCTATGTTATATATCTTGCAGATTTGAGAGATTCTCAGCCATTATTCTTTAGACATTTTTTCTGAATTTTCCTCTTTCTTCTCTTGTGAGTTTTCAATGACATAGTGTCTTTTAGTATTGTCTCACAGACTCTGAGGCTCTGTTCATATTTTTCAACCTTTTTTCTGTTTGTTGTTCTAATTGGGTAATTTCTATTCTTCCATCTTCAAGTTCACTGATTCCTTCTTTTTATCATCTCCATTCTGGTATTGAGCCTATTCAGTCAGTTTTGATTTTGTGTTTTTCTCTTTTTTGTGGTGATTGTATTTTCCACTTTGAAAATTTCTATTTGGTTCTTCATGTCTTTTATTTATTTATTTATTTTTATTTTATTTTTTTTTTTGTCTTTTTCGTGACCAGCACTCAGCCAGTGAGCGCACTGGCCATTCCTATATGGGATCCGAACCCGCGGCGGGAGCGTCGCCGCGCTCCCAGCGCAGCACTCTACCAAGTGCGCCACGGGCTCGGCCCCATGTCTTTTATTTCTTTGATGAGACTCTCTGTCTTCCTATTATTTCAAGAGTGTTCACCCTTATTTGTTGGAGCATTTTATAATATCTGACAAAGAATTAAAGTAGATAATTTCAATATCTGTGTCATCTTGCTGCTGGCATCTGTTGACTATCTTTTCCATTCAAGTTGAGATTTAAAAAGCTCTTTGTGTGCCAATTACTATTTAATAGTGTTTTAGAAATTCTGAATATCATGTTATAAGACAGCATCTTTTCATGTTGAACATGTGGTTTTAATGTCAGTTTTCTTTTTAAAGCCTTTGTAGTGCTATTCAGATCTGTCCCCTGTGTGTGCCACCTAGTGACCAGTCTGGGGCTTGGGTGGTGGTCTATTTCTTTGTTCAGTTCTCAAACTCTTCAGCATGCTGTTTAGGATCAAATCCATGCATGGGCAGCTTGAGAACAAGCCAGAAGATCATATACAACTTTATGGGGTTGCTTCCTGAGCTCCTCTGTCTCCGTGATCTCTCAACTACTTTCCAGTCCCCGAGGCTTCCCTTTTTAGTCTTCTAGCTGGAAAGGGGAGTTTTTACTTATCCCCCTCTACCACATGCTTTCTGTGATGGCACCCATGTTTGGAGACAAGCCGTGGTTATTTACATCACCCATTTGGGAATCACAGCTCTTTCAACTGGAAGGAAGAGTTTCCCTCCATCAGAGTTTTTGGTGCCTGCAGGCTTTCCATGGCAACCCTGGCACTATAGAAGATCCATTTCTTTCTCCTCAAGTATGAACTAGAGGACTTTTGGAGTTCTCTCTGTGCCAATGCTCATTTCCAGGTTTTCCCTTCAGGCCAAGGAACTGAAGGGGAAAAATTAGTAAATTCACCACTGGTTGGGTGGTACTTCAAATTCCATTCTTCTTCAAAATTTGAGTCTTCTAATTCATCAACACTATATATCTCTCCATTTATTTATGTCTTACTTAATTTTTCTCAGCATTATTTTGTACTTTTCTGTGTCCAGATCTTACACATATTTTGTTAAATTTATCACTAAGTACTTCATTTTTTATATTATTGTAAATGGTATTTTTAAAATTCATTTTCCAGTTGTTCACTGACAGCGTACAGAACTAGAAATACAATGGTACCTGAAAAATTCATGGAAAGATTCATATTATCTTTTAATTTTATTTTTCCATGAACTTTTTGGAGTTCCCTTACACAACTGATTTTTGGGTATTGACCTTATATCTGTGACCTTGCTAAATTTACTTTTTAATGCAAGTAGTTTTTTCGTAGATTCCTGATCATTTTCTATACATGATCATATGATCTATTAATAAAGACAGTTTAATTTCTTTCTTTATAATCTGTATGCTTTATATTTTACTTTCTTGTCTTATTACATTGGCTAGGATTACCAATAAAATGTTGAACAGAATAAACCTCCATGATTTGTCCCCAATCTTAGGAGAAAAGCAATCAGTCTTTTATCATTGTGTATGATGTTAGAGGTAGATTTTTTTTTTTTTTTTTACATCACAACATTGTTTATTATGTGAATTTTTTACAATACAAACAAAAAATACAGAAATATATGAATACAGCTAAGTGCAGAATGGTGACTTTTTTTCTCTTCAAGAGGCCGTGGTTCCCATTTCTAGTAAAATAAAGAAACTGCATATAGGTAGAAACAGGTTGGTCATTAGCTTCACAATTTTGCCTAGAAATGACCTATAAATGCATTTTCCCCCCTGATACTTACCATAAAGTGTAAAAAGGGAGTTAAAGAAAGTTCCCTTGTTGGTTCCTACCATATGAAAGATGCTATATTCTATTTTAGGAGGACCAATATATGGAAAATATCTAAATTAAAAGTTCTTACAAAAATGAAGAAGTAATGAGATTCTGGCTAAAGAGGGCACTAAATGAGAGTAATATATATTTAAAGAATCTCAAACAAACAAACAAACAAAAAAGGTTGTTATAAAAAAGCTCTAGGTGCACTGTAAGGATATAGGTTTTTTTCCATGTGTATTTTTAAACAATGGAAGTGTCAAAAATAGGGTCAACTGTGTTAGACTAAATTACATTATTTTATATGCTACAGTGAATGGAACCTTTGTATTATAATTATCATAGAGAAGCATAGTTCGCATCATATTATGGCAATTTATCCTCAGTGAAAACCTTCCAGAGTCCTTTTATTTCAGAGTATCCTGTAAACAATCAAACCACCAGAACATGATTGTACAACAGTAAAATGTTCTCATGCATTAAACCAAAGATATCTGTTTAATAAAAAAAAAGAAAAAGAAAACATAGGAAAGGTACTTAGAGCTGTTCCTTTCTAAGTACACAACATCCTAGACAATTCAAGGTATCTTAATCTCCATCAAGAACAACAACAACAAAACATAATTTTTGTCATGCTGTTAAATCCATCATTATGCATAAAACTGGTGCAAATTGGTCAAACGGATCCAACAAACACTGATGTCCAAGCTGGCATATTGGCAACTAATATGTAACTGGTGGTCAATAGAGAGTTTAAAAGATCTTCCCTTTCTTCTTGTTCTTTTCCAAGGTTCTTGAAGAATTCTGTTGTTCTAAAATACGTTGCTGAGCTTCCCAGTTTGCTTTCCCATCCTCAAACTGACGACGTTTTTCCTCTAATTCTTTGTGCCATGCTTCCAAATTCTTTTTCATTCACTCATGGCGCCGCTGGAGCTCTGCTTCAGAGTCCTTCCGTTTTTGAACTTTTTCTTTGACCTTCATCTCAAACACCTGCTCCATCTCCATCTCCTTCATCTTAGCTCCACGCTCCCTCCTTTCTTCCTCCATTTGTGCCAGAGGGCTCTTACTAAGCTGCCCTTTATGCTTGTTGTTATCAACTCCATTATAAGTCACAGCTGCCAGTTTTCTGCTTCTGTAGTTCTCATAGTGCACATTATTGGTAACATCTTTCAAGTCCTGCATGGGTGTTCTTATCAACATATTTCTTAGAATTGTAAAATCACAATGCTCACCATTTTCAACTTCAGCAACACCCCGAGGATACTGTCTTCCTCTGACCCTTTTGCCATTTATTTCTATGATAGTATTACTACCTACCACAGCAAGAGGTAAACGGTCCTTTATCTTTTTAACAAGCTTATTTTCTTCTTCATCATCTGTTTCTGGAAATTCATATGTTTTAATTTTATGTTCTTTGATTTCTTTCATTATCTGTTTTTTAAACTGTTGGCTTTCCTCTGGTGTGTGTGAGCGTGTCTGCTTTGGCAATAAGTGGGATGATATTCACTTTTCCATGCAAACGCTTCATAAACTCAATATTCAATGGTTTAAGTCCATGTCCTGAAGGAGCAATGAAGTATAAACAACACTGCACCCTGCTATTAGGCATCTGATGTCTGTTCACTCTCGATTCCGCATTTAGGTAGTCCTCAAATTTACTATCAATGTAGTTGATAACAGGCTGCCAGCAATTACTATTATCCACTGCATCTCCAAATCCTGGGGTATCAACTATTGTGAGCAGCAACTGAACACCACCCTCTTTGATTAAAACTTTGGATTGTTCCACCTGTACAGTTTTTTTTATTCTATGGGAAGGACCTGGATACTCTGGAGAATACAAATCTGTGAGGAATAATGAGTTGATTAATGTTGACTTTCCCAGTCCAGATTCACCTACTACCGTAAGTGTGAATTCAAACCCTCTCTTCACTGATTTTCTGTATACTTGATTGGGGAGACTGGCAAATCCCACATAGCCTTCAAGGTTCTTCTGTTGAGCTACTGTGGTGCTGCTGTTGACGCTCCTCTCCTCAGCAGCAGCGGATCTGGCACTGAGAGGTAGATTTTTTTATAGGTGCCCTTTATTACACTGAACAAGTTCATTTCTATTTATAATTTGTTGAAAGTTTTTATTGTGAATGACTGTTAAATTTTGTCGAATTATTTCTGCATCATTGGGCTGGCCGATTAGCTCAGTTGGTTAGAGCACAGCCTTGTAACGCCAAGGTCATGGGTTCGGATCCCTGCACTGGCCAGCTGCTAAAAAATATAAAAATAAATAAATAATATATTTCTGTATTTTTTGAAATGAACATATATTTTTTCTTCTTTTTTTTCCTGTTAATGTGGTGAATTACATTGATTTTCAACTTGTAAATCAACCTTGCATTCCTATGATCACTCCACTTGATCACAATCTATTATCCTTTTTATAAACTGCTGGGTTTTTGGTAAAGATTTTTACTCTTATGATCATAAGGGTTACTGTTCTGTAGCTTTCTTTTCTTGCATTGTGTTTGGTTTTGGGGGGTATCAGTGTAATGCTGGCTTCCTTAAATGAGTTAGTAATGTTTCCTCCTCCTTTGTTTTCTGAAAGAGTTTGTGTAGGATTGACATTATTTCTTCCTTAAATATTTGATAGAATTTACCTGTAAAATTGTCAGGCTCTGTAGTTTTTCTTATGAGAAAGTTTTAAATTATCAATTCAATTTTTAAATAGATTTTTTTCTTTCCATTTTGGACACTTTCTTTTCAAGGGATTTGTCCATTTTATCTAAATTATCATAAATATAGGCATAAAGTTATTTATAATATTCTCTAGTTAGACATTTACTATTACTTTAATGTTGGTAGGGCTTGTATTAATTTCCTGTCTTTCACTCATTTTTTTCATATTGCTAATTTATGCTTCTTCCTTTTTTTTTTCAGTCTTGGTAGAAGCTTACCAATTTTAATTATTTCAATGAACCAGCTTTGGGTTTCATTGGATTTTCTCTATTGCTTTTCAGTTTTATATTTCATTGTGTTCCACTCTTATCTTTATTATGCTTTTCCTTCTTACTTTGGGGTTTGTTTTGTTCTTTTTCTATCTTCTTAAGATGGGAGCCTTGGTCATTGATTTTAAACTTTTTGTCTTTTTCATATAAGCATTTAAAGCCATAAAATCTTTTAAGTAATACATTTACTTAGAGGTACATTTTAACATCTCTGAAATCAGGACGCATCTTACAGTTATAATTCTCACCATTTTTTTCTTCTTATTGATGCATACGGTAATGATGCATCTTACAGTCACCAGTGTCCTGGGTTCAATGAAATGCATTATTATACAATTTGTTGGAAATTTGCTTATCTAATAATTGCTTAGTAAAGATCCTGACATAATGGTGCCTGTTGAGTCATGGCTGCTTTCTCCTTGCCGTGCCACCTTTGTTTATACTTTGCTTATAGCATTAGTGTCGGTCTTTTATCTTTTTATACGTTATCCTTAAAACTGAGGGCTTCCTTGAGAGCTATCCTAATATCCTCCAAAGTATCTGGTAGAGTGCTCTGCATACAGGGTATACAGTGCCTATGGGTTAAATAATGTAAAGGATGATAAAGACTTAACTGCAGAGTATAGCATTAAACGTGGCTTTGAAATGAATCCCTCTGAGCCCATAATTAACGTGAACAGCAAAAAATTGCTGGCATGTATATGTTGTTGGATATCTCTCACCTTCAGTGAACTAGCAGTGCAGAGCAATACACTCTTCTACTTAAGCCAGACCTCTTTTTAATTCTTCTTTGATTTTTTTCCTATCAGATGGTGTATTTGTTTGTTTGTTTGACTATGTCTATGATTGCCTTTGAGTTTGTTTCTTACACTAAATTAAATATGCAGTAATTATACAGCACACACCCCTCCATTTATCTCTTTCCTTATTTATCTTGTCTAATGTGTGTCCTTTAGAAACTTTATCTTTGGGTTTTTATTTTCTTTAACTGAATGAAATAGAGCATAAAAAGGATTTCTTTTAATCTCTTTACCTCCTATAATCTTTGTTGTTTTCACATTCTTAGAGGACTCCCTGGCAAGGCAACATTATTGTCTGAATTCTACAAGGCTTTAATCTTTATACAGTCTACTCCTGCTCCTCCAGGTTTAGCATTTCAGCAGAGGAAGATTTTTTTACTGTTCATTTTTGGTTGGTTGGTTTTCCTCATTACAGGGGAGTTACATCACATACAGATGTAGCTCAGACACTGAATTTAGAGCCCAAACCCAGGGGAAAAGCTGACTCACTATGCTCTTAGCTGCCTTGTGGCAGTACTAAAGGAGAAGAATTGGGGGCCTATTTTTGCACTGGAAAAATTTCATATATTAGCATACCTTCCTTCTTCCCTCCTCAAAAAGCTCCAGGGTCCTATGGATGCTGCCCCTTGGTACAGGATGTCAGCGTGTACAGGTATCCGTTAGAATGCTTTTGAATTGGGGAAACAGAATGCTCACCTAAAGGCTTAAACACTGAGGATTTATTTGTCTCATTTAATGAGAAATCCAAAGTTAGGCAATCCTAGGGTTGGTGGAGTGAGCTAGTGATTTCTGGGTTCTGGTCTTCCCCTTAGAATTTCAACATGGCTGCACTTCTCTAAGTATCACGCCCCTGTACAACATCTATCCTAAAGCCAGAAGTGGCGCAGAGCTTCCTTCGTGTGTGTGTGTGTGTGTGTGTGTGTGTGTGTGTGTGTGTGTGTGTGCGTGCGTGTGTGTGTGTGTCTTTTATCAAGGAGGAAAGACTTTCCCATTAATCCCATGTACCTCCTCACAAATCTCATTGTCCGAGATTGTGTCGCATGGTGCTTTAGCTGCACAGGAGTCTGGGAAAGAAGGTGTTTAGAATATTTAGACTTTATGGCAGGAGATAGGCTCTGACAGCATGGAAAGAGGGATGAAAGATGGCTGTTTGGTGAGTTGACCAACAGTATCTGCTTGTGAGTATATGTGTGCCTATGTGGGGGAGAGAGAGAGAGAGAATGAAATTGACTATTTTGTATGGATAAAGGCTCTTTTTCCCATATGAAATTGTACTTGGATGCATAGCAGAACTTTGTATGACTCACCAAAGTGGAGGATTGTAATTGCATTTGGGCTAAAATTGTCTTTGCTTCCTGTGACACAATTAGAACTTTATATTTTGTTTCAGTTACTGGAAATCTTGGTTTTGTGATTTCAGGTTGAGTCCAGAAATCTTCCTGAAACGCCCAGTGGTTGAAGGAAATCGTTGGAGGTTGGACTGCATTCTTAAACGAAAAGCAGTATGTACTTTCCCAACAACTGCTGATATTTTTTTAAATGTTCATTGCCTCTGAAATGCCTTTTCTTTTTCAAATTCCTTTATTTATACTTACAACTTTTTACTTTATTATTTGACAAAAAGTAGGATGGCTAATGTTTTCCAGGTCATTTAGTTGTATTTTTTGCCTATTACTCTTGAGTGCATAAATATTTTAGCCTAATTCACAGCATGGATTATATTAGCATCTCTAATTTTTGGTTTTTAATCATTTACGGGCAGTTAACTTTATAGGCAAAAAAATTCTAATAAAATTTCATTATTGAATAATAAATGATGAAACGAAACATTGCATTTCATTTTATTCATTATTTTGCCATTTAAGCAAAAGACAAAGTCATCTGGATAATGGTTTCAGTCAGATGGATCCAAGCTGGTGTAGAAGAAGAATATCACAGAGGAACAATATTTAAGAATTGGTGGTGTTTTGGTTCCAGGTTTGGGAAAGTTCATGGTAATAACATGAAACTGTTTTCTGTACAGTTGACCCTGTATATTCTGGGTGAGCATTGAGTGTGCTCTTTTTGTTATAAAACATAGGGATATCTGTAGATACATCAGACCTCACTGCTAATATTGAGGGTAAAAGGAATTGATGATCTTTATTTCAGATACAGGTTCTGCCAAACAACATCATTTTGATGGATAGTCTAATTTGCTGTATAAACAGAATTCCAGTCAGAAAATTTGATATTCTGATCCTGGAAGGCATTATTTACATATTCATTAAATAATTCAGCATTCAGTTACTGAGTGTCCCCTTTGAGCTGTGTACTGCACAAATCACTAATCCCAGTGAATGAAATTCCTGCCCATGGAGAGCTTCTGAACGACTTATGCCCTGGGCTCAGCCCTAGCCATACCAAATTTCTTTCTACCTATTGAATGGTCTATAACTTTCCCCATGTTTCTCTCTGTGAAATAGCCCCTTTCCCATTTTCCCTCAACATTCCATGTTAGTAAGTCTCTCCAGACATGACTAGCAATTTTCAGTCACCATAGTAAATCTTCCCCTCATAGTATATACCCAGTGCTTCACTGTGTTAGGTTTCAGTCAACATGTATTTATTGAATGCCTACTATGTTCAGGGTGCTTGGCTAATCATATAGGGTTGTGCATAAATAAAAGCCACTATTCTTGAGCTGAAGGAGCTTCAAAATTGATACAAGTATCAATTGGGTACAGAGTCAATGTCCAGGTTCAAACGCAGCAGGGAGAGCATTGGGCAGGTCTGGTTGGAGAGCCCCTCACAGCATGAGGGATACAGGGCATTTATGGTGGGCAGACATTTTTAAAAGGGAAGGGAGGTGTAGTAAATGTGAAAAAACAGGAATGCCAAAGGCTCCTAGTTTCAGTAAGGTGACAAGTTGATTACACCTAAGAGTTAGCATAGGTTGGATGGGGGATCAATGAATGGCCATTTGCAGCTAAGATGTGGGACTTTTGAGCCAAGCCAGTGGTTTGGACTTTATGGTAGACAGGGGGGATGAACTGGGGTGTGTGGTGGAGGAGGGATGATCTGGTCAAAATGGTTTGTTGGGAAGATGAATCTGGTAGTGAGAGAAAGTGGGGAGAACTCAGATTTGGAAAGCTAAATTTTAGACCACTTAAGTGTGAGTTGTCTTTAGGACATTTAAGTAAACATGAGAAAGCTAATAAATGCTGAGCTGGGCTCAGGAGGAAGGTCCTGCAGGGCTGGCCCTCCACCTCTTGTTAGCTGGCACATACTTGTCCACTGCGCTCAGCATACTTGTGTGGTTGGCTTTCATGTCACTGGCATGGCTTATCTTTGCATTTTTGGCCTGTGAACCCAGGTGAGGTCCCTGGTAAACACCGTGGCCAAGTAACATTATGGCCTGATAAAGGTGTTTCATATCCATTTCATCTGCTTCCTGAAACTTGTAATCTATGAATTGCAGGTAATGATTTTAAAATTTTCCTAAGGAAATAGTAATACTATAAAAGATTAACTTCTCAGTGGTACATTTAGTGGAATTGCTCTTCCTTAATCCCACTACATCATATTATTACTTTAGTCATAAATTTTTTAACACTCAGATTGTTCCAAATTGACATTTCATATGCATGTAAACACTGCTTCACATAAATTATTTAGTTTCTAAAAGCCACCTGCTAACTTCAAAAAGTACGGAGTTGAAACATAATATTTATTTTTGCATTAATGAGTCCCAGAGGTCCACAAGGTTGATTAAGATGAATTGTTTTTTCCTCTGATCTGATCGTGCAAATTTTTAAAGAGGAATTTAGGAAGTGTTTCTGCTTCATAGCCAACATATACACAACATCTCTTTTTAATGGTTGTTTCTTGGGAAACATACAATATTTTGTTTCTCTGGTAATAACCAAGTTGATATTTTTCTGTTTCTTTGGTCTGATGATATGCAATGTCATTTAAAATAGTAAAAGCCAATCTTGAGAGGCAGATTATATACAACTCAAAGAAATCAGCATCCCAAGATTTTCTACACTTCTGCATGTACTACTCTAAGAGGTGAGATAAGTTGCATCACAGTTATGATAACCATATTCCTAAACCATGCCTATGTATATTTCAGCCTTAGAAATGTGATATTTCTTATGAGGCTTACATAAAGGAATTTTCAAGTGCAGTAACCTGGAGACTTACAGAAAAAGGTTTAGATCCTTAGCGGGAAATTTGTCTTCAGGTTGATTTCTTTCTGTCTTGGACAACAAGGCACATTCTAGAGTTGCAGTCAGTGACCAATAAAAGGGAAAGATGGCCAGGTTTGAGAAACAAGATGCATAATCACATCTCCGCACAGAAAAACAAATGGAATCTTATCAAAGTGGTGGGCTAGAGTGGTTTGTGGGAAAGGGGAGAAGTTACCTTCAACCTTCAGAACTGTGCTTTGAACAAAATTGGTTAAAAAAAAAAAAAAAGGCACATGAGCATTTGTGCTCTTATATCCCAAGGCCGCCTGCTTTTAAATGGTGAGGATATGATTTTTTTTTTTAATCCTTTACTTTTCATTTTCCTAATACGTTGAACCTCCTGGGGAAGTCCTCAGCAAGTGATAAAATTAGTGATTATCCTGGGAAGGGTGTAAGCTAAGCTATCTTCAGGCAGTGGACAAAGTTGGCTGTATTTAGAAAATATTTTGAATGCACTACTTTGAATAACCAGAGAAAAAGCTAAGAAACAGAGTCTTTTTAATTCAGTTATAAATTTTATTTGAATTGTCCTCTCATGTATTTTGCATATCTAAAGCTTCTAGGAATTTCTACTGTTTATAGCGTTGTGTCTGCTGTACTTGATAAGAAACTAGAAAAAAGAACTTTTATCTTTTGTAACTTATGTTTCATGAAGTTTATTCTCTGGAACCTTTGGGTCAGTTGAGCTCAGCAGAGATAAGGAACAAGGCGTGGCATAGTTCACTCCAGGCCATGTGTTTTCCTACTTCTCCTATTAGTACTTTCCTTCCTCTTCTCTTAGCAAAAAGTTATTTCCCCTAGGGTTGCTAAGAGGCATTAGTAAAATATGGGATCTTTCAAAAGTGTATTTATTAAACTACAGAATTAACATCAGCCCTTTTTAAAAAAAAATCTGGCTTTCATTTTGCAGAAATGTTTCCCACATTTTGTGTAAACCTGCACTATTACAACCTGGAAAATGTCTTTGTTCCCAAGGAATGATTTTCCTTTGACCTTTACAGTTAGAATTTATGATAGTGTTGTAATACCTTGACCAAATGAAGGGGAATTTATTGCAGAAATCTGGTCACTAATTAACTATTTATTGTGGCTATAGGTTTAAGTGAGTAATTGCAAACCACATAAAAGATAAACTTTTTATATTTAATTACTTCCTTAGTAGTCATTTGTATTCAAGCTAAAAAAAAAAAAAAAAAAAAACCTTAAAAATCTCTACCCTTTTTCCCTTAGAGTTAATTTATTTCAATGAGAAAAGACATAGTATAGAAGAAATTGTCAGATATTAGAAAAATGGAGGGTAATAATGTAACCCATTCGTGTTAATGTATCAATTATTTCAAAAATCCATTGGTTATGTAGGTAAATGGAAAACTGTAGGATTCAGGCCAAGTGCCTGATTTTCAACTACTGCCCTTCATGAGTAATAATGTCTTAAACTTAAGAAGCAGGATTTCATCCATTTAAAGCAAATGAACATGATGAAAGATGTCAGGCATAATGTTCTATAATTTAGATTAAAATTTTAGTTTAGATTAAATTTTAACCTTTGTATTATATCTTACAATGGGAGGCTACTTCTGGTAACCATTATTCAGTACTGAATTCTAAAATATTTAAAGAGCAAAATAGATCTGAACAGTAGAGAAGAAAAATAAAATAATCTCCTAGTTTTCCTTTAGAGCCCTTAATCAGTGGTTCATTGCAGGACAGTCACTGGCAAGACCTTTAGAAATTAATCTGTTCACTTCTTGCCTGCACCTTCGCTTTCTTATTTCTTTACTCAAATATGTACTTATGTATTTTGTTGTAATAGTAGTTGCATAATTATAGCAAGTAATAAGCAAGTTTGAAAGGCCAGCTGTGAACCAAATAGAATGATATATATTTTTATAATATTGCTTTTTTCAGAGCAAGAATGAGTCTTCTTCTATCACACAAATCTCCTTAATGCATGCCAGAATATAAGTCTAATGTGTACCCCCCAAAATGTATACCTTTTTCAGGTATCACTAACACCAAGAGAAATAGAATGTTAGTATTCTGAAGTGATGTGTTGTTATAGGGAATTTAGGGGTCAAAATGTACTTCTTAGTTTTGGGAGAGCAATATTGGTGAACTGTATACATGTTTGGTTTGCTCCAAGATTTTATATTTTGTGATCTAGAACCTAAAAATACTAACTCCCATATTATTTCACATTGTATAGCATTGCAAAAATACTCAATTCTTATGAATTAGATGTTATTTTAGTCCATTTGTGTTGCTATAACAGAACTACCTGAAACTGGGTAATTTATAAAGAACAGGGGTTTATTTGGCTTACAATTCTGAGACAGCTGCATCTGGCATGGGCCTAGGCTGCTTCTGCTCATGGCGGAAAGTGGCAGGCAACCAGCAGGTGCAAGGACATCACATGGCGAGAAGAAGCAAGAGGGAGAGAGAGAGGAGGTGCCAGGGTCTTTTAAACAACCAGCTCTTGTGGGAACTAATAGAGGGAGAACTCACTCATTACTCCCCGCCCTAGGGAGGGCATTAATCCATTCATGAGAGATCCACCCCCATGACTCAATCGGTTTCCTACACTGCCACATTGGGGATCAGATTTCCACATGAGTTTTGGTGGCAACAACACATCCAAACTCCATCAGATGTGTTCAACCCAGTAAAACTTCTTAAATTTTTTATTCAAATTTCCATTATGAACAATGACTAATTACCATAGATTATTAATTTAAACTGTAACTAAATCATTCCTTGTTATTGTAGTTTATTAGATACACCTGCATTTCTAAAAATTCATGCCTTTAATCTCTAGGATATTAAATGCCTAGTTGTAGTATGTATGCAATATGTTTCAGAATGCTTCCAGAGCTGCTGGGTAAAGAGAATGCAAATTAAAATGGTGCAAACTGAACAGAAATACTGAGGATACAAGCCTAAAAAGTAAAAAAGAAGTGATCCACAAAGTGAGAGTAAAGAAGAGAGTTTCCTGGAAGAAATATATTCTTAACTGTCTGTTGGAGGGGGATCCCTATGTGTGGGCAGAGAGAAGGGGAGGAGGGTTCAGGTGTGGGGCAACTTAGCTGAGGCTAAGAGCCTGCTAACCCACCAGAACTAGAATAGACCATACTTGTGCTTTTCTATACTACCAGCTACTGGACATGGTCCTTTTGATGATTAACGTTAATAATGTTCTTTGTATAGTATGTTAGGGTTTACCAGGCACTTTTGATTTAATTTGACCCAATAAGCAGGTCACAATGGCCTTGTCTATTTTCTTTTAGATCCAAGGTTTAAGGATAGATCAATGTTAATTTGTGTGTCCATTTTATATTAAGCCTCTGTTAAAACTCAGGGATTTTTGTATGTTAGAGAAACTTATTTCTGAGGAAGTCCTTTAATTAGTGAAATAGATATGAATGATCTAACTACAGGTTAAGAGGGTGAACCAACACAGTCATCTTTGAAGATTAAGAAGTGCTTTTTCCACTTAAACAATTTTTTTTCAATAAATAAAAACTCTATGAAAAATATAAGGGATATTTAGCATAATTTAAGAGATATTTAGCATAATTTATTGCATCAAAGTTTCTTATTATTATTTTTTCAAATAATTGAGGTGTAATGTAAGTAAACAAACAAAAAACCCTAATCCTTTAACATGAATCAGGTCAAAACTTTCCTCAATGACAAGTGGGAACATTAAAGATTGTAAGACTATCGAATATTTTTAGCAGCTGAGGTTACAATCTTAACATTCTGGATCTGTAATTAGTCAACTATTGATGCTCTCTCAGTATGACAAATCGTAAGAATGGAAGGGAGATGAATTTTTATTTTTGATATCTGTATCTCAATATACACTTATGTGTCACCTCATCATATTGCCTTTTTCAATAAATATTTTATTGTACTTGTTTATAAAAGAAAGTACAATGTGCAGAAAGGAAGAAGAAAAAGAAGATCATAACCTCCCTCTAGAGATACTCATTCCTCCACGTGTTTTCTCTTGTGACAGCAACAGGGTGTGAGGATCTTCATAATGCTCTACAAAGAGGTGGAACTTGCTCTTGGAATCAATAGTGAATACAGCAAACGGACTTTAATGCGTCTACATCCCAACATAAAGGTATTCAGTTTCATCCTTGTGACCAATGTTTCTTCTTTATTATTCTGTACACATTTTTCAGATATGTTTTGCTCTGGGCAGTGATAATCTGTAGAATTCTGTAATGTATATTTGAATAAATAGCATTGAGTCCCTAGAAATAAAACAAAATATGATACTTTGTTATACTCCTAACGTTGATGGGGGTCAGCAGACTTCACATTTCTGCTTCCTGACACTGATAATTGAAAGTGACAGTTTAGCCAAAAACACACTTCCTGCAGTTGTTTTAATATTTGAGTGCTCTATCAAGTTCTCACACTTCTCATTAAGATTATCCTGGAACCACTTAAATGTAATCTCCCTGTGACATCCCCCGAGCACTGATAGCAGCAAAGAGATCTTGGCTCGGATTTAAAGTCTTTTTTCTTTTTTTTTTAATCAATAACACCCAGTATAAAATACTAACAAAGTAAATAAACATGATAAGCCAATGGAAAAAGCACTCTGATATTTTACCAAACACCTAAAACCTATCAATAAATATCATCCAGTCACTGAGATAAATCAAGGTTTAATGAATTAATAAATCTCCAGCAGGCTTAAAATATAAAAAGATTGTGTTAAGAAGAATTTTACTTGGTTAAAATGAAAGTGTTTTTTCCCTGGAGAATGAGTTATTGAGTTGCATCATTTCCAAACGTTGTTTATTTATTCACCAAATTGCTATCGTGTACCTACCAAGGATATACTTTTATGGCATCAGCAACTGAAAGGGGTGAGAACAGAGCTGTTAAAGGGGCAGAGTTTTTACATGTTATTGAAGTTAAACTGGTATAAATTTGAATTACAGTGTTACAACTTTAGTATGTTCAGTGTAATCCCCATCGTAAACGCAAAGAAAATAGCTATATATACACAAAATACACACAAAATAATATACACAAAAGGAAACGAGAAAGGAATTTAAATATTTCACTACCAAAAAAATCAACTAAACACAAAAGAAGAGGGTCATGCAGGAAATGAGGCACAAAATAAACTATAAGGTATATGGAAGACAAATAGCAAAATGACAGATGTCCTTTCTTAACCATAATTATTTCAAATGTAAATGGATTAAACTCTTCAATCAAAAGACAGAGATGGGCAGGATGTATTAAAAAAAACATGATTCAACTATATGGTATTTATAAGACACTCACTTTAGATGAAAAAACACAAAATTGGTTGAAAAGAAAGGATGGAAAGGATATTCCGTGCAAATAGTATTGAAAAGAAAGTAGTTAGTAAACTAATATTACACAAAATAGACTTTAAATCAAACAAAGATGACAAGAAACAAAGAACATTTATATTAATAAAAGGTTTAATACAGCAAAAAGATATAATAGTTAGAAACACTTACACACCTAATAAACCATCAAAATATATGAAGCAAAAACTGACAGAATTGAAAGGAGAAAAAGACAGTTCTACAATAATAGTTGGAGATTTCAGTACCCCAGTCAATAACATATAGAACAACGAGACAGAAGATGAGTAAGGAAATAGAGGACTTGAACAACATAATTTTAAACCAACTAAATCCAATGGACATATACAGAACACTGTACCAACAACAGAATACACATTCTTCTCAAGTGTGCACGGTACATTTTGCAGAAGAGATCATCTGGTAGGCCATAAACTAAGTCTTAATAAATTTTAAAAGGCAAATACCACACAGGCATCTTTGTGACCACAACAGGATGAAGTTAGAAATCAAGAACAAAAGGAAAACTGGAAAATTAACAAGTTGTGGAAATTAAGCAACACTCTGTTAAACAAGCAATGGATCAAAGAAGAAATCACAAGGGAAATAGGCAGTATTTAGAGACAAATGAAAATGAAACAACATACCAAAGCTTATGGGGCACAGTGAAGGCAATGCAAAGGGGGAAATAGACAGCTATAAATGCTTCAATAAAAAAGAAGAAAGATCTCAAAACAACAACCTAACTTTACAACTTAAGGAACTAGAGAAAGAAGAACAAACTAAACCCAAACTTAGCAGAAGGAAGGAAATAAAGATTAGAGCAAAGTTAAAGAAATAGAGTATAGAAAAATAATACAGAAAATCAGCAAAACTAAATGTTGGTTCTTTGAAAAAATCCAAAAAATTGACAAACATTTAACCAGAAAAAGAATTCGCAAGTCGACAAACATTTAGCTAAGAAAAAAAGAGAGAAGACTCAAATTACTAGAATCAGAAATGAAAGTGGGGACATTACTACCAATTCTACAGAAAAGAAAAGGATTATAAGAGATTACTGTGAACAATTACACAGCAACAAATTGGATACCCTAGATGAAATGGACAAATTTCTAGAAACAGCCTACCAAGACCAAATCATACAGAAATATAAAATTTAAATAGACCTATAACTAGTAAGGAGATTGATCAGTAATCAAAAATCTCCTGAAAAGAAAAGCCCTGGACCCTGATGGCTTTACCAGTGAAGTCTGCCGAATATTTAAGAAGAACTAACACCAATCCTTCTCAGACCCTTCCAAAAATTGAAAACAGGGAAAGACTCCCAAACTCATTACCCTGATACCACTAAACTGTACACTTAAAAATGATTGAGATAGTAAATTTTATGTTATGTGTATTTTACCACAATAAGAAAAAGTGTAATTAAAAAGACTAGCTGCCAAAGTTTTTGGAAACTTTCTACTTAAAGGCATGTGAAAATAGGACAGGTCAGACTGGAATCATTTAGGGAATTTTATTTGAATAGCAGGATGTTACTAACATCTTAAAGTGTCTTTTAAATAAAGAGCTGCCAAAATATCTATATGCCTTTATCCTATGCTTAGTATTTCAGCTCAGTGGCTGCCAAAATATCAATATAATTTATTAAAAATTTTTCCAGGGATAATATTGGTTAAATATATTTAGAGTTTTTTTAAAAATAGCAAATGTAATCATTATAGGGGGAAAGGGAACCAGCTATCAAATTGAGGTGACCTGTATCTAACGTGTAGCCAAACTTTAAGCTGGTTGGTAGCTGCCCCCAAATACGATATCTGGGTGTGTGGGAGGCTTACAAAGTAAATAGGGGTCTTCCTCTGATAAATACTGAGAATAAAATTAGAAGTTTGGGGGGCTTTCTTTGGTGTACACATAGCACACTTTTGGTATTTGAATGCTAGAGAATACTTTTCAGGGAGAAAGGAGACCTATTTTATTATGACATGAAGGACATTTTAAAAAGCATATTATATGGGGTGTTTTTCCCTCTCAAGGTGATGAGGCACCCCGATCACGTGTCGTCCAGCGTCTATCTGTGGGCTCATCACGAGAAACTCGTCGTCATTGACCAGTCGGTGGCCTTTGTGGGTGGGATCGACCTGGCCTATGGAAGGTGGGATGACAATGAGCACAGACTGACGGACGTGGGCAGCGTGAAGCGGGTCACTTCCGGACTGTCTCTGGGTTCCCTCCCAGTAAGTATATCTCACCTTTATGGAACTGCATAAGATGCACATAATTTGTATAAGTACATATTAATTGTGTGACCGATTGATTGACTGATTGGATGAGAGGTGGCATCTCCTTGGAGGGTTGAAGAACATCCAGCAAACAGCACACAGATAGCAGCCTTACCACCTGGCTGGCATGTAACTTAGCATCTTAGTCTCAGTTCATCTCTTGTAAGAGAAATCAGATACGATAGAGGGTTTGCTATCTCATACTCAGCTCTTTTGTTTTTCATTTAAATTAAAGATTTATTTTCTATTTGGAAAAAAATTCATTAAAATGTGTTGTGATCAAGGTTTAGGGTAAATAACAATAAGAAGCCTTATTAAAAGTAGTTGCCAAGGTTTTTGTCATCATCTTACTTAAAGACATGCAAACACAGGATAGGTCAGTCTGGGGTCACTTAGAGGGAATTCTATTTGAGAAGAAAGTTAATAATGTTTCAAAGTACCTTTCAAATCAAGAGCTGCCGATATATGTTTGTGTGTATCCATCCGCTTGCTATTTCAACTCAATGTCTGCCAAAATATCAATGCACTTCTTAAAAATGTTGATGGGCTCCATCTTATTTACTGCTGGTTATGTTGGTGACTTTTCTGGAAAATAGCTATTTAGTGAATAGGAAACAGGGAAAATGATTGACAGAGGAAACATTGCTTACTTATTCATTAGAGGCAGTAGTTCAGTAGCTCAACAATGAACATAGCTCATGTAATTGTATTTATTTGAGATTAAAAAGGTTAATTGGTATGAAATTTTAAGAATTTGGGCCAAATGAAAGTGGAACCACAATGAAACTCCTGGTATTCCTTCGGTGGTGGTTAAACATCTTACAAGGATCTACCACCATGCTGTGGCCGACTTTAGACATTACTGTGTGTCTGTTACGGAGACTCCATCATTTGTAAACTCTACACCTCAGCAATACTTGAATTAAAAGGCCACTGTGAAGCATATCTTATGCAGTGTCTTTTTTTAAAAATCATTTTTTTCAGGCTGCAACAACAGAGTCTGTAGAATCCTTAAGCCTCAAAGATAAAAACAAATCTAATAAAAATCTGCCCATCCTGAAGAATGTTGATGATATGGATTCAAAACTGAAAGGAATAGGAAAGCCAGGAAAGTTCTCCAAATTTAGCCTCTACAGGCAGCTCTACAGGCACCACCTGCACAACGCCGACAGCATCAGCAGCATCGACAGCACCTCCAGTAAGTCATGGTCTTTGCTGGATTCATCTTGACCACTTTCTGTTCCTCCATAGCCAGACACTGTATACCTGCTTTTAAAATCTGTCTTTCTGTAATCGAGTAAAATGAGCAATGTTGAAAGGTTGCGATATCGTCCTGTTCAATATCATGCCATTTCATGGCCTTGTCTGCTGCATTTTTTAACAGATTTATTGTTTTATTCACACAAAGTAGTCATATCAACCACAATTCATGCTTCTGATGGTAGCAGGATGACTAAGGATTTCTAAAATATGCCAAACTGTAAAGGGGGGAAAAGGTATTAGATGTATTTTGTAAAGTTTTCTTAGAAAGAATTTCATTTCTCTTCCCATCCAGAAACACATCAAGTTTCTTGTATCATCAAACATCAGGTTTTTTCCATCTTGTAAATGTACTGTTTTTTTCTTTTTTTTTTTTTGTCTTTTTCGTGATCAGCACTCAGCCAGTGAGTGCACTGGCCATTCCTATATAGGATCCGACCCCGCAGCGGGATCGTCGCCGCGCTCCCAGCACCGCACTCTCCCGAGTGCGCCACGTGCTCGGCCCTGTTCTTTTCAAATCTGTCTTAAAGCCCTGCAGCTTTTTGCTACAAAAAATCTTATGACTGATTTTATAGCCCTGCCTACTTTTAAAAATGTCAAATTTGCTTTCCAGTCTAGAAAACATATATGTGTATATATATATATATTTATATATATTTCTTGTAAAAAAAAGAACTCTCAACTTTCTCCAGGTTATTTTAATCACTATAGAAGTCATCAGAATTTAATCCATGGTTTAAAATGCCACTTCAGACTCTTTCGCCCTTCCAGTGAGTCTGAGCAGGGACTCACTGGACCTAACGTTGGTAAGTGACAACGATGTGAAGTGACAGAATGCCCTTAGGCTTCAGCTTGTGTTGCATTGTCTGCTGCGTGGGCATAGTAGGTGTGTTGCTGAACTGGCTTTCTGTTGCACAGTTTCCATGCCTCATGTGTTGTTGAGAGCCTGCTCTGTGCAAAGCATCAGGCAGTATGCAAGATCTCTACTCTCTAAGAACCTACGCTCCAGGAGCAAAGATAAAACATCCCTAGTAGCGGTGCAGTGAGTGCACATGCGATTCAGTAGTGCTATAGAAGTTCTGGGAAGGCGGGAGGACTAACTCTATGATGATCCAGAAAGAATTTTTTGGGGTGGGCATTTGAGTTAGGTCTGAAAGTAATCTGGCTAGTGGAGGTTAGGATAGGAAGACATCGCAGGTGAAGGAAACACATTGAGCAAACGCGCTGGAATGAGAAAGCACCAACTGCTTTTAAATATCAGAAATAGCTCCTTCAGCGAAGAAGCAGCTTTTGATGTAAGAGTAGGAAAATATACAACAGTCACATTGAGGAACTGGAAGTTTATTTGGTGAAAAATCTTGAAGGCCTTTGAATGGAGGTGTCATGCTCTAAATGTGAATTTTCAGAAATTATAATCTAATAACCCTTTGTAAGAAGAGCCAGATACTCACGGAATGAATTAATTGGGGCCTAAATTATGGTGGTGGGAATGAAGAAGGATTTGGCAGCTGATCAGACATAG
This sequence comes from Cynocephalus volans, assembly GCF_027409185.1. NCBI lineage: Eukaryota > Metazoa > Chordata > Mammalia > Dermoptera > Cynocephalidae > Cynocephalus > Cynocephalus volans. The sequence goes on along the minus strand of NC_084460.1, from coordinate 96,489,872 downwards.
GGATAAGTAATCATCATCATAAATAACAACAGTGGTAAAATCATAAGTTAGCATTTATTGTGTGCAGACTTTGTCCCTCACTGTCCTGAGTACTTGCTCTGCTTGGTAGTAATATTGTTGTCTCCTGTTTACAGATAAGGAAACTCAGGGTTAGAGATGATAATTGACTTGCTCATGAAGTTTCAATTTATCAGCCTCCCAGGGCTCGTGATTCAGATTTAGTTTAGCAGAAATGCAGATTATTACATCATGACCTTTGCCTAGAATCTGAAGGCCAAATTTGCGGCTATTGTTTAGGAGGTTGAGGGAGTTAGAGCCCAGCTATCAGGACTGGATGTGAGTCTCTTGTGGCTAGAAGCTGCTGATGCAGCTGATAAGTGAAGCAGAACCTTGAGCAGTGGTTCCCAGCATCCCTTAGTCTAGGGACCCTGCTTTTTTAAGATGCATTAATTAACTACGTATAGTGAACTAACGATCCAGCGTAACTATGAAATAAACATTTTGGAAGTCATAACAATATTGATATACATTTAAAAATGGAGAAGAATATATACAGGGAGACGTTTTGTTTCTGTACCATACAGCTAGTACTTGATGCACATGTGGATTCAGGCACAACTCCCATTAATTCCTGTGCTCAACAGAGCTTCAAAGTCCTGGGAACCAGGAGATCTTTGGAAAGTCCAGAGAAGCCGGTCAGGGGAGCATGCAGCAGCAGATATGAGAAGTAAAGTGTTGGGAACAGGTCCAGGAGGTGCCTTGTAATTCTAGTGAGTGGCTTTGCTGCTGGAAGACTGAAGTTAGAAATGAGATGGAGGAATGTGGTGGCTGAACCATGCAATTGAGGGGTCCGAATTATGACCGAGTGTTAGTGTTGCTCACAATGGGATTGGGAGCAAGTGGATAAGATGTGTCAGGTGCCAAATACATTAGGCCAACATCAGGCTGAGAGGGGTGATATCCACAGTGGTGATCCGAGGACAGCGTGGTTTTCTGTTGTTGATAAAAGTATCCTCGACATCTGTTCACAGCCCCTTCACTAATAAACTGGATACGTGTCTACTGCAGCATCGTTTATTGAGAGAGGGAGAGAGAGCGAGAGAGAGAGAAAGTGAACAACCTCAATGCCAAAGACTGGGAGAATGAAGAACACAATAGTTCATTCCTTTGATGGAACTGGCAGTCATTAAAAACTGTAACTGGGAAGTGTACAATTCGATGGCTTTTAGTGAAAAAAAAAAAAACAAAAAACAAACAAACAAAAAACTGTAACTGGGGACACAAAAATAAATGTGGAAGATTTATTTGTTTAATTAAATAAGTATTTATTGAGCTCCTAGAACTAGAACGGCCAATCATCATTCTAAGTACTAAAGGTGTAAGGAACAAAAGAGATGAAATGCAGTTAACTAGCTGGGATGTAAGGACAGGAGTTGTGTATACAAACAGATGGTCAAATGCAGTCTATCAGGTGGTGATAATTATCGTGGAGAAAAATAAAGCAGTGTAAGGGGGGGTGCAAAGAGAGGAGGAGTTACTATTTTACATAGGGTGGTCAGAGAATGCTTGTCTAATGAGGCGAGTTTTCAACAGAGATCAAAAGGAAGAGACGAATGAGGACAAGAAGCTGTCTGGGGACAGGGTGTTCCAGATGGAGGGGACAGCAAGTGTAAAAGGCCATGAGGCAGGAGGAGGATTGGTGTGTTCTAGGAACGTGGCTGAGTGGAGTGGGCTGGGGGAGAGTGACGGGAACAAAGTCAGAGGGGGGCCTGGGTGAAGTATGGGAGGTCGTGCAGCCAGTTGTAAGAGTTTTGGCTCCGAGTGAGATGGGAAGTCATCAGATGGTCTTGAGTAAAGGACAGAAAAGGTCTGACTTACAGGATTTTTTACAGGATCATTCTTCAGAGGAGACCAGGGTGGAAAACAGTGACCTGCAGGTACTGACTATATCTTGAGGGTAGAACTGACAGCATTTGCCAGTGCAGTAGATATGGGATGTGAGAGATGTAGAGGACTCGAGTCTTTGCCCCACTGGAAAGGTGGAATTTCTGTGAACTGAAATGGGAAGGCCGTGGGAGGAGCAAGGGACTGTCAGGAGTTTGAGGACGGTTACCATTGTGTCAGAATATGCACCCGAAGGAGACTGACCTAGGACATTTGTTAAGTGGAACTTGAGGTGATTGATTTCTTTTTCACATTCTTGGTACCATTTTCATAGTGCTTTTACAGCCAAACATGAATACAAATTTAATTTTCTAATATGGAAAAAGTTAATTTACTTGAAAAGCCAAAAGATAGTTGAGTCCTTCTGGAGCAGTGCTTTCCCAACTCTGTTCCTTAGACCCTGGAGTTTCTAAAAGGCTCTGAGGAGGACACTGAGGAGGTGAACCCTGGGACACTCCCACTTCTATTGGCACCTGTTTCAGCCAGAACAATCCTACCCGTATCCGTTTAATATATTGGAGTTCCTTCCGAATTTCTTTTGGAAAAAACATTAAGGATCTACTAAAAATAACAAAGCAAGTTTAAAGAGCGTGGCTGTAGATTTACATCCTGTGATGACTTAAACTCATGTTGTCTTATCAGATTTGAAACCCAAATGAAGCAGAGTGACTTCATTAGAAATTTAAAAATGAATGTCAGCTTGAGTTAATGGCTTCGTTTTCCTGAGAATGTGAACAGGATTAGCTCTCTGCGGTGTCAGTTTCACTTGCCTGCAGGAGGCTATCTTGAACTGGGCTTCTAATAAACCTTCCTGGTGTTAAACAGAAATCAGCGTGGAGAGTGCATACCAGATAAATCTGGGGTTTTAAATAGAAAAACCGCACTAAAATCAGTTCATCTTAAAGTGGTTAGTAACTGTGGCAGATTTCTGTAATATATATTTTAATTCAAAACCACTGAGCAGTCTTCAGGAATGTTTTTTCTTTCAGAATTATGTTGTAAAAGGGAGAATTTCAGACTGACATTCTATTTACTAGCTATTTGAAAAGGGTTGAACTTTACTTATATTCAGCAACTGTTCTGCTTGTTTCCTCTTAAGCAATGTTAAACAGATAAGTGAGGGGGAAGATCATTTTTGCAGTTTAGTTGAGACAGGTTTTTCACATTCAAATATCTAATCATAAGGGGTAATGAATAGTTAAGCTCTTTCTAAACTCTGTCCTCAGGGATGCGATGTATAGGATCTATAAGACTCGTTTTGTGCTGTCAAAGAGCTTATTATCTAATAAGTCAGCATTAGTTTTAAATATTTTACAAACCTAGTACCTTAGTAAGTCATCAAGGGAAGATACCCCTACTGCAGGAGTCATCACTGAAGCCTTCTCCACAGATGTAATACAGGTCCATAAACCCAGATCCACAATTCCAAAATCCAAAAGTTTTGAAAACCAAAAGATTTTTTTCATGTAATTCATGGAGGACCTATTTTGGAACTGGCCTTGAATATAAATTCATTAGGTAGAGACTGACAAGGGAGAAAAACAGGCATTCCAGGTAGATGTAATATCTTGAGGCACAGATTTGGGAAATGCCAAGAGTATTTATTTCAGCACTTCAGACCTAAGTGTGGAATGTGGTGAATATTTTGAGGTCTAAAGTTTCTTATACAAAATCCTTGAGCTTGGGTGTGCTTCAGAAGCTTCTGGATTTAGAAAGGTCATGAAATACATACACCCTACATTATGTTATACTCCCAGCAGAGTCCGGGGAATACCTGGAATGTAAGCAAACCATTTGTATTTGTGCAACACCAAGTGGGATCAATAAAGACAGTAAATAACTTCTTGTCAGTTCAGGTCAGGTTTTGCTAACAAATGAGCTATGAAAAAATATTTGGATTTTCAGAGGCTTGGGGGTTTTGGAATTGTGGTTAAGGGTTAGTTAATTTATGTGGATTGGACTGGTGGGGTACATCTGTACCAATTTATGGAGGTTCGTGAACGTCAGAATGAGACATTGAACCTCATCCACTAAATGCCCAAGAATCCCCCTGAGGGGTGGGGCTCAAGGGTGAGATTTTACAAAGGTGACGCTAGAGACCCATGGAGTCTGACCGGGTTGTGCCAGTGGGTCCAAGAATGAAGTGAATGGGAGAAACTTTTTCCAAAGGAGGAATTGGGAGTATTTCAGTACAATCTGGGAAATGGTGGTGAGAAGGTGGCTGGAGAAGGTAGTGAAGAGGAAAGTCAAAGGCAACTCACTGGGCTGAGCTTGAGTAACTGAGACTAGAAAGGAGAAATCTCGAGGGAGGACCTGACCTTGTGGGGATGCTCATGATTTTAGTGTCAGATGTGATTTTAAAGTTTTGGGGGGAAAACTAGATAAGCAATGTCAAGTGAGGCACTGGAAGTGACTGCAGATCTGGAGCCCCCAAAAGAAGCCAGGTCTAAAGGTGTACACTTAGGAATTATATAGAAAAAGATGAGAGAAAGTTGGGGAAACCTTGTTAGTGTGGAGGAGCTAAGAAAGAAGATCAAGAAGAGTAGGTTGCAGAAATGGCAGAGAAATGGAGCCTTGGAAGCCAAGAGAGGAGAAAAGGAGGAGGAGGACATAGCAAGGCTCACCCTGGGCAAGGAGCAGGAAGACACTCTGATCATAAACTTGAGCAGCCAGAAGCCGGACCACTGACAGAGGAGGACGCAGAAAATTGGCATGACAAATCTGTGCCAAAAGACAAGGCAGATGCAGTCGTGACTCATTTGGGAGCCAGACACAGTCTAATGAGAGCCCCTTGGGTCAGCATCTCCAATGCCAAAAGTCCTCTGGACCCATTCACGAGTGCTCATGCGGCTCTGAGCAGGCATCACAGGACCAGTGAGCATTTGGCTTCCAACAGTAGTGACAGTGACTGCCACTCCCAGGGATCTGGGAGATCTCTCTAGGGCAGGTGACAGCTAATGTGGCTCTTGCAGGATGATTAGGAGATCAGGCCGAGAGGGAGAGAAGCGCATTCTAGGCAGAAGGAGTGATGTGACAGTTGCACAGAGATGCGGCAGACCAGGCCTGTCCAAATACAGTGAAACATGTGGTAAGATGTAGTATGCATGGGGCCTGGGGGCAGGTGGGGAAAAACAGGACTGGAGAGATAGATTGGTGCCAGTTTGAGAAAAAGCCTCCAGCCCTTGGCACATGAACCTCCTGTAGGCAGCAGGTGATTCTAGGAGGCTTTTAAGCAACAAGTTTGCTTTTTACAAAGACAGTTCTGGGACAGAGTGGTGGTGGTCTACGGCAGCCAATACCATTTATTCACTCAACATTTTTGCATCCAATGTCGATTTAAGTGCCTCTTTTGTACCAAGCGCTACATTTGTGATTTGTAGTTCTGCTAGTCTTCCTGCTTCATTGTCTTTACGGTCAACACATCCCCTAAACTTAAAAACTATTTAACTCAAAATATCTACCCTTAAGTAAAATGGTCTTGGCAAAGCTCTTTGTGAAATGCTACAGTAGATTGCAGTTTCGTGCCTATATCACAAGCTTCTATCTTTGTTATATTTTTTATGGATGCCATTTTGTGATTTTAGGAATATAGAATGTTAGAGCCCAAAAGATCTTAGCTGTCATCTAGGCCAAATTCTTCCTTTTACACATAAGGGATTTCTGACCCCAAAAGTTGAAGCTAATTAATTCCAGGGCTGGAACATAGGCTGTCTGGAAACCTGAGGTTCTTGCTTCTTGAGATGCAAAAGACAGTTATGCGTTAGGTGTGTACTCTGTTGCTCAGGAAAGACAAGCGGTATGACCTTTTTATTGCCTCAGATTTCTCTGCCTTCACCTGGCATTACTGCTCTCTCATAGTCCCACCTGTTTATTCTTTATTCACAGCTAGCCCTGCGATCGGTTCCTCCAGTGATCGGTAGGTGGTGAAAATAAGCTGCACCAGCTCCTGAGAACATTAAATTTCATTGTCTAGTGATGAACCTGGGCATAGCCCCACCTGCCCACTGAGGATAAACTTGTGAGGGTTGTAAAACCTTGTCAGTCCACAGCCTCTAGTCGAATGGACAGATGATGCCCTAGTTATAGCCCTAAGAAGAAAAGCGTAGAAGTTTTTAGGTGCTTAACAGATGAGAGTTGAACCTCCCTCTCTGGGGCATGCCTGACAAAGTCTCTGAGTGGGTCTTGCTGGTTCACAGATGCCGGCTCCATCCGCAGTTTACAGACAGGCGTGGGAGAGCTTCATGGGGAAACCAGATTCTGGCATGGAAAGGACTACTGCAATTTTGTCTTCAAAGATTGGGTTCAACTTGATAAACCTTTTGCTGGTGAGTATCATGGTAGTGGGGTGCTGGTTATATTTTGCATTTTACTTGTGAGCATCTCAACAAGTATGCATTGTGCATGATCTCAATGTCTTGCTTTTTTTGTTGTTGTTCTTGTTTATTTTTTTAAATTTAGTAAAACTTTGGAGACACGATTTAGTTATATACTTAAGGACTTTTCCTTATAGTTACAAAAAGAAAAGAACATGAAATAGAGCTGACCTGTCTGAAACCTCTCCAAGTTTCCTATAAGCATATTATTGGGGTAATAATCTGTAATTCTCCAAAAGGTGGTAGTCTTCCTTTGATTGTTGTCTTTTCTGTTTATCATCTCTATTTTCTAGCACTAGAATAGCATATTTTTCAGATTATCATTGTGCTTATATGTCTAAGAGGAGACAGAGATGGCATGGCATATGTAGCCTGCCATTATTTCAACGGGATAAAAAAGAAAAATATAATATCAAATACAAGCCTTAGATAATCTGTACCACCTTGGCTTCTAGTGATTATCTAATACTAAGTGAAATGGAAACATAATTGAGACTATGTCCCTCAGTGTGAGATCCATTTTTCCCTTGACTATGAGAGGTGTGGTTCTACCCAAGTCAAGAAACATACACATAGTCGACATTAACATATTTCCTTTTATGTATCATAGTTGGGATCAGGGGGCTTCTGTCCCCAGCACTGAATTTTTAGTGACTGATCTTTGCCCGGTGCACCTGGACAGATTTCATTGATAGGTACTCCACTCCCCGGATGCCCTGGCATGATATTGCCTCTGCGGTCCATGGGAAGGCAGCTCGTGACGTGGCGCGTCACTTCATCCAGCGCTGGAACTTCACGAAGGTACTTGGATGTTGTTATCATGATTCAGTCCACATGAAGAGAGGCGGGCCTGGCCAGAGGAGAAACCCAGAGGGTTGGCAATAAGGGGTTGCTGTGGTACAGCTGTGCCACCCCTCTGTTCATGAGTGGAATTGCACTGGGTTCATACCACTACAGGATCCTGAGAGTTGGTTCTGAGCAAAGCGAGTGGTGTAAGAAGGTGGAGCCATTCTCCTTTTCTCCAGGTTGTGTCCTCTTTAGGATGCTTTCATTACCTGTAGGAACTTGATAAGTTAAGTGCATGTCATCTAGGTGTTATTAAGTTTCCACTTTATTTACTTGAAATGATAATGAAGCATTTTCTCCCTGATAATTTGGAATAAGGATTTAGTTTTATCAACAACCGAGAGTCTCACTTTATTTTTCATTCACATAAACATTATAAAAATTTAACAGAAGCTCTAATGGAGATATTTTTAACAAATTTAGGAAGAATGAGTGAATAAACAAAGAGATATTGCTTTTAACCTACTATACTGGCAAAGATTAAAAAAACTGCTAATACTTGCAGTTGGGTTTGGGTTTTTTGGTGCTCTTATACTCTGCCCCTGGGAGGATAAATTGGTATAAAACCAATAAGTTTTTTAAAAAGCATACAACCTTTGACCTAGAAAAACTATTTCCAGGTATTCAAGTTAAAGAAATAATCCAATAGCATAATTTATTTTAACTTCCTTCTAATAATCCAAATAAAATTAGAAATAACTGAAATGCTCATTAATTAAAATATATTAAACAAATTTTGATTCTTTTATACCATTTTACTGTGAAGTTATTAAAAACAATGATATAGTGCTATATTGCTATGGCAAGTTATCTATAACGTAGTATAAAAATTGTTTATGAAACAGTAATCCCATTTTGCAATTATATATTTCTATAACTATAGAATATATTAATCTTTCTTTACAAATATAGAATAATACATGCTTACTACAAAAGGTAAAGAAGAAAATATGGAAAATAGAAAACAAAAATAGATAATCGATAGCCCTTCACTTGTAAATGTCCATTGTTAACATTTTTATTTTTCAAATGACCTTGAATTTCTTTTATAATCACAAAATACAGAAGAATGGACCTCTTATGTGAATCATTTTTATCTGTTTTTCTTTATTTTAGATTATGAAACCAAAATATCGGTCCCTTTCTTATCCTTTTCTGCTTCCAAAGTCTCAAACAACAGCCCATGAGCTGAGATATCAAGTGCCTGGGTCTGTCCATGCTAACGTACAGGTAAGTATCTTTTCTTTGTGACAAAGTGCTACTGGGGAACATTACTGTTATTGGACTAAGTACCTATTACATTGGCTTCAGATTTTTCAATAGGACAATTTTTCCAAAGCAATCTTAATAGATCTTTTAAAATTTAGTTTTACATTTCCTATATTAAATGGATTCGATTCACTGTTTTTTCAAAACTCTTTTATAAATAGAATAAAGTCATGTCCTCAGAAAAGGCCACAGTCAAGGAAAATCTATTCCTGTAATTCCTTCTGAAGTGAACCTAGCAACATGACACACAGTAAACCTGGGATTGATACTGCTTAATCACTAGAAATGTGGCTGGAATTTAGCATCTAGAAAGCTAGTTATAGTTTGATCTAATTTTACTTCTTAATTAACCAAATAGCTTTTAGAGGCTCTTTTAAGGGAATAGGGAATTTGCTTAATAGAGTTACAAAATTTTACGACATCCAATCCAACCATCTCAATTTACAAATAAAAAAACACAGGCTCAGTTGGGCTCTGAGGCTTATCCAGGGCCACCTGGCTAGTTAACTATAGAACTACAGCTTGAAATCCTAGCCTAGTCCAGTCTTACTCTATCTTTTCCCTTTACCAACAAAAGCTCAAATATCTTGAGATCACATAGGGACAGAACTAGAATGGGCCACCTTTGGCATTGCCTTTTGTTCCAAATCATCACTATCAGTGTCAAGAGCATTGTTTAAGTAAAGATCTAGTAGTCTGTTACTGACATCACCAGTATGAACTTACATAATTTGGACATGAATTCTAGTGAGTGTGATTACATAAATGAAGTGCCTACATCAGTCACTTTGCACTATGTGCAAGTAGAGGCATGTGTATAAAAGCATAAAGACATTTCAGACCATAAATCAAATAATAAGACAATCAAAAAAAAAAAAAGAGAGTGAGAGAGAGAGATGTACATGTAGCAAATAGTCATCCAAGTCTAAGAGGACAACTAAACTTGGAAGCACAGATGGCTATGCGTGTATACATAAGCTGATAAATATTTTATGAACCTGTTGAATTTTATTCTATGTGAAGAAGGAAAAATTACCCATGAAGATAAAATAAGAACTTTAGTATTCAGAAAATAAGAGAATTTAAGATTTTAACTTGCATTAAAATTGACATAATTGTCAACTTATCAAAGTTGGCTGATGTTATTTAAGTAGAGTCATGTGTTGCTTAACAACGAGGACACATTCTGAGAAATGCGTGCTTGGGCTGTTTTGATGTGTGCAGAAGTGTGTTATGAAAGGCAACAGCAATGAATTTTCCTGTTATACACTGGCCAGTAGTTGCATGAGCATGGGCCCTCTAATCATGCCACATTTCTCATCTGTTAAATGGGGGTTAGACTAATACCACCCCCACCCAGTTATGAAAATTAAATTACAGATAGGGATTGTGCCTGGCACTGAGCAAACACTCAGCGAGTTTAGCTACTTGCTATTAACTATTATTTTTCTATAGGGATGGGTGAGAATCATTTAAAAATGCAAGAATTCTAATGTTGACAACAACTCTTTTACTTGGGGTCAGACTGTGTCAGATGCTTGGCTTTCTGTCTTAAAGATCTAAACTACCTTTGGGAGGGTCAACCCATGGGTGAGCTTGGCACTCCTCCTCAGTATATTTTGCAGTGGGTCTGTTTATACCAGCATCACCACAAATACATGAGTAATGCGTAGCGCTATGACATTACGATGATTGTGACATCATAAGGCAATAGGAATTTTTCAGCTCCTGTATAATCTTTTTTAAATTAATTGTTTATTGAAACGTATTGATTGTACATATTTATGGGATACAGAGTTATATTTCAATACATGTATGCAATATGTGATGATCTAATCAGGAAAGTTAGCATATTCATCATTGTAATACTTAATCGTTTCTTTGTGATGTGAACATCTGATCTCCTCTCTTCTAGACCTTTGATAACACACAGTAAATCATTGTTAATTGTAGATTCCTGGGTCGACTGTACACCAACAGAACTTATTTTTTATATCTAGCTGTAATTTTGTACCCATTAACCAGCCTCTCACTTTCACCCCTCTCCTTTCCCCTTTCCTGCCTCTAGTAACCACAGTTCTTGCCTGTTAACAGTTCAATTTATTGTTATTATTTATTTGTTGGTTTGTTTTATTTATTTATTGTTATCATTTGTTTATTTGCTGTTTTTCAGCTCCCACATATGACTGAGAACATGCAGTATTTCTCTTTTTTGTGACTGGCTTATTTCACTTAGCATAATTTTCTCCAGACTCATACATGCTACGGCAAATGGCAGAATTTTTTTCTTTTTTATGGCTGAGTAGTATTCCATTGTTTATATATACCACATTTTCTTTATCCAATCATCTGTTGTTGGGCGTTTAGTTTGGTTCCATATCTTGGCTATTGTGAGTAAAACTGCAATAACCAGGGGCATGAAGGTATCCCTTTGACATGATGATTTCCATTCCTTTGGATATATACCCAGTAGTGGGGTTGCTGGATCATATGGTAGATCCATCTGTAGTTGTCTGAGAAACCTCCATATTGCTTTCCACAGTGGCTATACTAATTTACAATCCCACCCACAATGTGTAAGTGTTCCCCTTTCTCTGCATCCTCAGCAGCATTTGTTATTTTCTGTCTCTTCGATAATAACCAGTCTAACTGGGGTGAGATGATATCTCATTGTGGTTTTCATTTGCATTTATCTGATTAGAGATGTTGAGCATTTTTTTCATGTACCTGTTGGTCATTTGTATGTCTTCTTTGGAGAAATGTCTATTCAGCTCCCTTGCTCATTTTTAAATTGGATTATTTGTTTTTTTATTATTGAGTTTTTTAGTTCCTTGAATATTCTGGATATTGGTCACTTGCCAGATGTGTAGTTTGCAAATATTTTCTCCCATTCTTCAAGTTGTCTCTTCACTCTTGATTGTTTCCTTTGCTGTGCGGAAGCTTTTTAGTTTGACGTAATCCCATTTGTTTATTTTTGCTTTTGTTGCTTGTGCTTTAGAAGTCCTATTCATAAAATCTTTGCCTAGTCCTATGTCCTGAAGTGTTTTCCCTGTGTTTTTTTTTCTAGAAGTTTTATAGTTTCAAAACATTTAATTCTTTAATCCATTTTGAGTTGATTTTGGTATATGGTGAGAGGTATGGGTCTAGTTTCATTTTTGTACACATGGATATCCAGTTTTCCCAGTACCATTTATTGCAGAAGCTGTCTTTTTTACCAGTGTGTGTTTATGGGACCCCTGTTGTACATGCAGTCGTCATTGACCAAAACATCATTATGTGGTACATGACTGTGTCTGTTGAAAACATATTGCTGGTAATTATGTAGTTTTATGATCAATAAAGGATGCTTTAGCCTAGTGATACATATACATACATTTTTCATTCCCCTGTTGGCAAGGTCCTGACTTACATTCTCTCATCCTGCTGCAGAGCAAAATGCTTCTCTGCATTCATGTTGTTTGCATCACTACATGTTGTGTGAGAGATGGGACTAGATCACATGATCTCTTCTGGGAAGCTCGTATGTTGATCCCTGATGTGTTCAGGTGGCCCGGACTCAGAAATCTATGAAGCCAATTGATTTAAAAGAACATTTACCAAGACTCACTCACTTATTAATTTATTTATTCTGCCAACATATATTTATATTAAGTGCCATTTGTTTGCACAGTGAAGTCATCAAAGCACACTTGGGTGCTGAGGGTGCAGACAGAAAAGGAGTTCTCTGCCTCTGGGAAGTTAGCTGGGGAGAGAAAGCTGGGATGTTGAATAATTCAGTCAGTAGTGCAAGATGTGGTCTCTGACTAAATGCCAGTGTGGGCCAGCACGCTCCAAGAGTTTGACAAACGGGAGGGACAGAGCTGGGTGTTCCCTCTAAGGCATAAGCCCACCTGCTCAGAAGACAGGAGGTCCAACTTCAGCAAACCATTTGCTGGTGGAGAGGTAGTGGATGAAGTTGGATGGCATAGGCCAGATAGGGCGCCTGTGGTGCTGGCCTGGTGGACTTGGACCTGGTTCTGGAACAGTGGTGAACTTTGGAACTTTTTTTTTTTTCATGGAGGAAGAAGCATGATACATAAATGTTTTCTGAAGATTAACCTAGAACGGAGTTTCCCAGACTGGGTTTTGCCTATAAAATGCTAATAACTCATCCACAAAACACATTTCCATAGACAGATAAGTTTTCTCAGATTTCTCTAATATAGGGCTTCTTAATGCCTTTGTTATGTTAATGTGTATTATAAAATCACTATATGGCGTGACATTTCCCAAGCATATTTGACATAAGATCTCTCATCTGCTTCCATCTCTCTGAACAAACACTTTGGAACCTAAGATTTATACACATGAAGGACTTATTAGACTAGAGAGAGAACGAAAGCAAGGGACAAGTAAGAAGGCTGTCACAGTACTTCTGAACTAAAAATGAAAAGAAGGAACAAATCAAGATATTATTGAGGAAAGAGACAAAGGGACATAGTGACTAGAAACTGCCTGAAAACTAGGTGCAGAGGAAAGAGTTGAACAGAATTAGTTTGGCGTCTCTGACGGAGTCTCCAGAGAGGCATAGGCCCTTGCGTCCTGACTGATGGGCAGGACACTGACTGAGATCACTGAAGGACTCGGGTGGCTCCTGTGGGAGACCTACTTCTGGGGAGTATAAATTCTGCAGTGTGATAATGCATATAAAAAAAGAGCTCAAAAATGTTGCTAGGCAGTGCTTCTGGAAATAGAGGAAAATTGGCCAGCTAAATACAATAAAATACGTCCTAAAATGATCAGGTCAGAAAAGAACAATGTGATGAGGTATGAAGATTCTACAGCAGCATGTGGTCTCAGCAAGTCATTCCCCTCCCCGAGCCTCATTTTTCTATCGGAAAGCTCTATGTTTGGTGTGAATCACATCTCAGGTCCCTTCATATTTAAAGGCAAGTTTTTTATTCGGCATCTTAAATAAATGAGGTGTCACTATAATCGTAACTATTAATTACCTTTTGTCTAGTGTTCCTGATATAGTTAAGATCCTTCATAAAATAAAACTCAAACTCCACCACAGTTACACCTCTTAATTTTTTAAGTAGTTATGATTATATACATTACTAAATAGAAATAGAAGCCATGGCTCAGAATTTGTACTTTAATCATTAAACTGGTTTCTATGGATCTTTGAGAGAAAAGGAAACTAAGTAAATTAAAACATCATAGATACATTTAGCCACATGGCAGTGATAAGTAAGACAAAAATTAAAAGAAAGGGTAAGAGTTGAGAAAATAAGACATCACTGATGAAGTCTTAAATTCCAAGATCATGCAATTATAATTTCTTTTATCACTCTGGTCCTCAAAACCTGATATTTCCATAATTGACTTTTCATTATCTCAGTCTCGAAAGTAAGATCTACCTCTAACTAAAGTTAAGGCTACAAGGCAGGGGACCGAATTGCTTACTTTGTGGAGCGCACATCTGTTGCCAGCTTTAGGGTCTAGCTTAGCAGCAGGACCCCTAACCCACCAGGCCCCATTCAAGACCTATACCTAATTTTGTATTTGTAAATTTGTATTCTTTCTCTTAAAGAGCACCCCCAAACCCTTCTAGTTTTCAGTAGATGTTTTTTCAGAAATTCTGAAATAACTCTAGTTGTAAAACAGTGTACACAGCTAGGAAATATGTCTTTTTAAAGACAGAAAAATCTGAGATGACCAGAAATTCATTAAAATAAAATGAACAGATAGCACTCTGCTGCATTTCTCCTTTTGAGCAAAGTTGTGACCACAGTATTGTTTCACTTTCTTCACGTTATTTATTGGCTCTAAACATTATTTATTTTTCTCCAGACATTTTTTCAAGTCATGAATGTACGGTGCTTAAAGGGCAAGAGCAATAACCTAGCCCAATCTTTCGTTTTCCAAAGAATCCAGGAGGAGGCCAGAAGATAGGAACCTGGCTGGCTGTGTGGTATGCTACTTAATTTTCAAAGGGTTTGTTGTCACGTTTTTAAACCTTTCACTCTCTCTGCTATCATGTGGCAATAGCTAAATACCTGTTACACACTCCAGTCAGAAATTAAATAAAATTTAACAAAATTCTTCCTTAGGTTTATTCAACATAGTTTATTGTTAAAAACATCACTTAGCGGCCACAAGCTTACTTAATTGTAAAGGAGCAATACACTGTAGCAATTCAGAGGTAGATTCTGGAGCCAGGCAGTGTTAAAATCCCAGCTCTACTGCATACTAGGTGTGCAGCCAGACTAGTTCTGGATAAAAATCTTTATACATATATTTATTGAAATAGAGAGGAAGGGCATATGACATAATAAAGTTCATAATAGATGAAATTCAAGTTATTCTTTCATCTGCAGAAGGGAGCCCAGCTGTTTAATTTTTTAATACAAGAACATTAGGCACACGCTGCTGGCGACTGCACAGAGGGGTGACACAGCCAGCCAGGGACAGGGAGCTACACTGAGCAGAATGCAGGCCCTCTGCTTCTGAAAAAGTCATTCAGACCTGAGAGCTGACTTCAGCAGCTTCCACCAACACTTTAAAAATAATCTTGAGTGTTTCCCCTCAGCACTGGGCATTCTCAGAAGCCTGCCACGTGCACTCAGAGAAGACATAGCAGGAAAAGGCATGGGTCTGGGAGGAAGTGAGAGAGGTGGTTCTGAAACTGCTTACACACAGAGTATATAAAATAACTTGTTTTCTACTAATGAGAATAAACTAGGTTCCCAAATGATCTCATTGCCATTTAAGATGCATTCCCAGGACAGGGAATGTTTGACATACCTATTAAAGTGAAAGAAATTGCCCAATGCCATGTCAGCATCAGTGTGCGATCAGCACATGAGAATAATCCTTTTCATTAAATTGGGCAGCTCATACTAGAAATCATTCCTCAGACAATCATGCTGAGAATCCCTAACTATATTGAGAGAGATAACTCCACTGGAATTGTGTCTTCAATCCTTTTTATATGAAAGGAAGGAAGGAAGGAAGAAAGGGAGGAAGAGAGAGAGGGAAGAAAAGGCAAAAAGGAGGGAGGGAGGGAGAAAAAGAAAAAAGAAAAGAAAATTTACAGGCAAGTGTAAATGACATCCAAATTGTTGTTCCCATACTTGGGATAATGTCCAAATGACACTACGATGCATCTACTGGATTGTAAAGAACCGCAGAAGGTTTCGAATTACAGATTGATGTGACAGAACTAAGTGGGTAGACGGGGGTAAAAGGAAGCCACTTCACTCACTTCCCCAGAGGTCACGGTGATGGAGCTGTCTTTCACTTACCGACCAGGTCTTCATGCAGCAACACTCGCCTGACAGGGGTCCAGGCGGGCAGGAGCCGATGTGACCAGGGAGCGTTTCCTCCATGCCCAGCACTGCACGAAGCTTTCACTTTTATCCACCAGTCTATGAGCTGTACTCCTATTCAACCCGTTTTTTACAGATGAGGAAACTAAGCCCTTGAGAGGTTAAAATAACAGCGAGTAAGTGGTGGGGATGAGACTCGATCCTAAGCAGTCTGGCTCCGGCATCTGAGGTCATAACTGTTAATCATGGAGACTTCCAGCGAGACCAGGATGGTCGTAACCACCGAGGCTCTAGCAAGGCAAAGCTGCATGTCGTGTTTGCCTTTTGGTATCAACTTCTGTTGCCACAGCCCCAAATCCATCTCCAGCTGTCCTTCTGCTTCTTTTTGGCTCCTCAACTGTACCCTTTTCCCTGGACTTCTCTCCGCTAAAGTCCCATTCTTCAAAAGGTATCTTTTCTTTCTCTACTTCTGCGTTAAGATGAACTTTTCCTTTCTGTTCAGGCAGAAGGATCATCCCGTGTGAATAATAGCATGTTATGGTATGAATGGCTGACACTCAGCTCTAGAAAAGTGGTTATTAAAAGAAAGAGCTTGGTGGGATGAGGCAGATTCTTGCACCAGGTCAATTTCTTGATGTCCCTTGCCTGCTGTTCTCCTCAGTGCAGCCTGGAAGGGTAAGGCCCAACAATCTGACCACCTCCCTTCTCTCCCACACCACTTGTGAGCTTCTACACAGATGCCAACCTCTGCTTAAGGGACATATAAAAGGTGCATTTGGCCTAGTCTTTGTTCCATGTTTGACTTGGAAGCTTAGGGAAACAAAAAGGAATTAAGATGTGCGCTGAATTTTTAGGGAATAAAAGGCATTAGGGAGAGAGAAAGGAAAGGAACTTGGGAGAAATACTAAGAAAGTTCTGAATGTTTTTCTTCAAAAAGGGATTATTAGTGCATATTTTCGACTTGGACCCATAGTATGTAAGGGGATTAGGGCTTGTGGTTAAAGAGAAGGCTGTATTTTAAGTTAAAAAAATAAGACACAGTACAAAGGAAAATGACTGGTCCAAATTACAATTCTGAGACTAAACTATAAACTCAGAAACATGCCATTTTTATATACTTTAACATTGCATATTCAAATTTGAGGTTTGAAAAGTGTGGGTTGGATTTGGTTCCCAGTACACTTGAGACAGCAAGATAAGCCACCTTTCTGCATATGGAGGGAGGAGTTTGAGGCTTGTCTCAGTTACACTGGCTTAAAACAGAAATGCGGGACAAGTTGGTGAGGTCAGCGAAGAAAAAGAAGAGAATAAATCTTACATTTAAAACAAAAGAAAGTCACTCAAAATGTGTTGACTTACTTGAGTGTTGATGAAACTTTCTAGACCATCAAGAATGGAAAGCAGTTAGGTTGATTTTTACATAAACTCAGGATTCTACAGTTCAAGAATACATACAGAACAAGAAAGAAATTCATATTTTCAATTTGTCTTGTGGTGACAGCCAGATTTTAACTAACTAACTAGTATAATGGTAAATGAATAATAATCCCAAGTGATATCTTTTGTGTTGCTTGAAAGATATGTTTTTAGTTTAACCAAAAATGATGACTTTTTAAAATTAAATGAGTTTTCCTTGTGAGTAAAGGATTTGGGCTTGGACTCAGATAATGGGGTAGGAAGCGCTGAGCCTCTCGGGAGGTGGGCAGCCTACTCTACGGCTTCAGGGAGGCCCCTCCACTTTTACTTGTACTCCCCTACAGGCTGATGCATAAAATGGTCTTCTTTTGGCTTACAGCTTTACTTATTTTAAACATTTAAATGCCTCTAGAAAGGGAAATTCTTATCGATGTCCTTGAAAGGAAAATTGCACATATGCGACATTCATCTTCCCCTTTGATGGCAGCTGTTGGAAATTGACCTCAGATTTCTTGCCCAGTGTGCCCAGTTCCAAGAACCTTCTCTTCAGACTAGCTGTCCAGGAAGCCACTCTGCGTCAATTAGACTTTAACAAGCAAGTTCACGCCTACTTGACACTCCTAGTTTGTATCTTATGTGAATGAGTTTACTGAACCTCCGAATCTGAGCAGATTTTAGAGTGAGAAAGGGAAGGAAGTATAAGGTTTCTTTATTTGAGGGGAAGACTAAGATGGTACCACCAAGGGTTTATAAACTTTGCCTGTAACTTTTTACAGAGGCAAACACACATATACATATGCCGAGTATCTACTACTAAGTTCCACATGCCTCTATTAGCACTTTATGTTTGTTATGCCATTTTTTCCTTCACAGTAGCTTTGGGGGAAAGAAGGGGGGGGGGAGACAAAGAGAGAGGGATCTCAATCTCAATGGTGGAGGAAACTGAGCCCCATGATGTTAAAATGACCTGTCCAAGGTGGAAGAACCAGTAAGGACTGAGCTACAACATCAAGAGTTCCTATCTTTCCAGTATACTTTGCAATTTTATACATTGTTTCCAGAGTTATATAGAATTAGATCAGGATGTGTGGCTTAAGAATCTCCTCAAGGTAACCTGCATTTTCAGGGCCATGTTCCTTAGCAACAAAATTTAATATTAATTTGAGTGGACTAGGAATTGAAACTTCTATTTGTTTAATCTTTGTTATTCCTACCTGAGGAACAATAATGCAATTCCTTGGAGAGGATGTAAAATCAAGATATTTTTCCCAGTATGGCTCATATTTATCTAAATTTTTCTTAAACGTTTTCTTCTGTGATATTTGACTATTTGTGTTCATGATTAAATTTTACAATTTCATTGCACATATTCATCTGGTAAAATTAAATAAAATGCTTTGAGGGGAGATATTTTGTAATACACATAAATAACCCATACTGAAAAGAAATGACATTATTGAGGATGGCACAATCAATGATATTTAGTAAGTACTAGGTGTGAATTTCAGTAGCCTTACCGATGCAATTTTGTCAGCACCACCCTTTCCCAAGTGAGCTAACCGGCCATCCCTATATAGGGATCTGAACCCGTGGCCTTGGTGTTATCGGCACCACACTCTCCCAAGTGAGCCATGGGCCAGTCCTCAGATGCAATTTTGAAGTTATTGATTAGAGCAAGAGTTTTACCAGACCTTTTATATATAACAGACATAGAACTGATAATGTATTCGATCGTCACTATATATATATTCCTAATAAATACTGGGCCATTCTTCCTTTTTTATTTTATTTTATTTTTTGCTGGCTGGTACAGAGATCAAACCCCCGACCTTGGTGTTATTAGCACCATCATATAACCAACTGAGCTAACTGGCCAGCTTTCCATTTTACTTTTAATTTCAGTTGACCTCATGAGGGACAGTTTCAACATTCATTTGAAATCAGGAATAACAAATCTATTTGTATAGTGATTCTTCTGTGATGTCGTGCTATTTATTTAAGGAAAGTCAGTAAGTATTTACTGAGCACTTATTATAAGCCAACATTATTCTGCAATCCTAGTTAGAATGCTGAAAAACTGACAACCAATGGTTGCTTGGTGTTGAGAAAGCCTTCCATGTCCTCTAGTCCACCCTCCTTGCATAGCCACAGTCTACTCTGCAGTGTCCCTGACATGATCCACTGCAGCTCAAATGAGTCCTCTAATGCTCTCACGAATAATTATGCTTCTGTAACACTTAATAGGTACCAGGCCTGCTGTTGAGCACTTTACAGTAATTCATGTAATCCTGTCTACAACCCTATAAAGTAGAACTCCATTTTGTAGAACAGAAATTTGAGGCACAAAGAAGTTAAGAAACATGACCAAGATCCATAGCCAGTGAGTAGTTGAGCTAGGCTTTGAGCCTAGGCAGTCCTGCTCTGCATCAGCGTATTTAACCCGCAGTCAGATGTCTGAGCTAGAAGCTCTTGTAGTCCAAGCAGAGCAAGTGAGTGTCTGAACAGAGGGGTGCAGTGTGAGTGACGAGAAACAGGCAAATCTGACAAACCCTCCACAGAGTATACCAAGTCAGATGTGAGCTTGTATATAGACGATGAGCAGAAGAGACAGGCCAAAGAGCCCTCAGGGGTCATTAGCTTTAAGGACTGAAGAAATGATGGTATACCCCTGGCCAATGGGGTATTCGAGATGGGAAACAGTTTAGGGGAAAGTCAAGAGCTCAGCCTTGACCCATTTCATCTAAGATGATGGGGTCAACTTCAAATTAATTGGTATGAGACACAGATGTGACAAAAGGACAAAACTGACAGCATGGCCTGGTGGACAAGCGCAGGATGTGGGATGCAAAGAGGCAAATGCAAGCTTTGTGCCAATATTAGTGCTCCTGGGACTCTGTGCAAGGTGCTTCACTTCTCTGAGCCTCCATCTTCTTTCCTGCGATTAGTTTTCTCTCATTATTACCATGAGAAAGTTCAGGTTAAAGTGACAAGCCAAGGATAAGAAACCTAATTAAAGGCAGAATCAAGATTATATACCTAAATGACCTGTTTTTTAGAAAGTATTAATCTGAACAATATCTATTTGTGGGGAAAGGAATAATCGCACTATTTGAGTCAGAGCTAGGATGACCATACCATATGATCCAAACCAGGAGAGTGAAAGTGGGTACTACTAATAATAGACCAGAACAACAGGCGTTCATAGCCACCAGAAGAAGTACTTCTGGAATATTCATTGTAGCTTGTGGTTTCCAATTTTGAATGGAAATAATCCTGGGTGGAAGAGGGTGTATTCGGGACATGATTTCCAGCTGGGTTCCTTCCTTATGGACTGTGTCTGAGGACCAGTTCCCCTCCTATCTCTTCCTCAGCCCCATTCTCCACCTCCCTACTCTCCCTTGGCCCATGCACGACATTCCAGCCACTGTAATCATTTCATTGTTCAGAAGAAAAAGGAGTGACCTCACGGTGTTAATACATCTGGTGTCATCTCCCCTGTGTCGTGTTCGCTCATTTCTGACTGCTGCCTTGTAGTTGCTCCGCTCTGCTGCTGACTGGTCTGCTGGTATAAAGTACCATGAAGAGTCCATCCATGCTGCTTACGTCCACGTGATCGAGAACAGCAAGCACTACATCTATATCGAAGTAAGTCCTGCTTGTGTAAATTAATGTGAAAACTGCCTTCCCATAAATATCACAGAGACTGCAGGGTCCCCATGGTCAGGACCTGCCATATTAATAAGTGTATGTCAAGATGTGAAGAGTGCTGGAGAAGTGTTGACTCATATCACCTGAATTTTCACCTCCCAGCATACCTAAAATTTGTTCTGCATTGTGATTAACTCAAGTCTCTAATGAGACCCTCAAATTCTTTCTATTAAAATGCATCAACTCCCTGTAATGTTATTAGCCAGAAATTCCCCAACATGAATACATTAAGTTTGGTTTGACTTGGGTTGGAGGGTTTAAGTGTGAGGTACGTGCTATTTCAGGAGAGCACACACGGGGGTAACTTGCTCAGTAGAGACCACTGGATGCCACTGGTTTGGATGTTGGAGTAGGGAGAGTGCAGGGAAAAGAATATGGAAAAGGAAGATGCAAGAATATTAAAGGCTGGTACCATGCTTTTCAATCCTATCTGAGCTACTATTCATTACAATGCTTTTTTGGATCCCAGAGTTTGTGTTCAGAGTACAGGAGAAAAATCTGGGGACACTGAGTTTAGTTTGGGAACTTTAATTACACTCCAAAATGAATATAAAAATAGTTCAGAGTACTTAAAAACCCTGAGAAAATAAAAACTCATGATAATGGAAAAAATAAATCAGAGTGTATCTTTTTTTCCAAGTAATCCAGTTCTTTCTTTCTAGTCTATATTCTAGTCTTTTCTTTCCCATTAAAATTTTTTAAAAGTGTATAACAGGATATGGGTTATTGATGGAAAACCATTCTACTTTATTTTCCTTCCCCACAAGTCCTGTCCCTCTCCCGCTTCATGTAGTGACTATTCATTAAAGGCAAGCAGGGAAGAATTGAAGTGCTGCTTATTTCACAGGCCTGAAAAAAGAGAAAGCTAATTAAAAATATTAGCAGTCTGAATGCAATGTGGTATCCTGGGTGGGATCATGCAATAGATAAAGGACGTTAGTGGAAAAATTAGTGAATTCTACATAGAGTTAGGAGCTTAGTAATAGTATTAGTATTATTAATATCAGCAATTATACCACAGTAATGTGAGATATTAAGCCTGGCTCATCATTACCCAGAATAATTTTGCTGCATCTCTTTTTGTAGCATTAATGTCAGCTTTTCTTTCTCATGCTACTATAATATTAAATCAGGTCAGTAATGCCATGTAGGTACACGTGCTTGTGGACATAGACCTGGGGGACACTCCTCCAATTGAGATAAGTGGTCAGCATTCACCCCCCTCTTCCAAAAGGGGAAGTAAAGGATATAACGTGTAGCCAGTGTGACAGTGGACATGGCAGCTGCTGAGGAATGCTAAGCTTTTTTGTCATATGAATTCGGAAAAACAAACATGGTTTGGTTGCCGCTGAGATTTTTGTCTTTCTGATGCCCTAAGGGAACCACATTCTCAAATGAGTTTCTGCACGTCTTCTGTAATTTTGTCTTCTGGAGGCATTTTACAGATTTACGCACTTATGTGTAAAAACTTGTATAGTCATAAAAATGATAATGTTGCAAAGCGATGATAATTATATTCTGAATCATTGCTTATATATCTCTATACCATAAGATGATTAGCAAATATTACCTCGTGATGATTGTCCTTATAAATTACAGATGTGTTGTAACAATCTGTATTCTATTTGAATACATAATATTCATGTTTGTACCTAATTTTAAAAATTCTTTTATGCAGCAACAATATCTTTTACACTGTTATCATAATAATGTCATACCTGATTTTCTAATAACAGTGTTAAAGAATGTTTTATAGGTGTGTGAATAGCAGAAGTACTCAGAAAAAAAGAAATAAAAATATTTCTTTTTCCATTTTATTGGTTTATTTTTATACATGCAGCAGACTTACAAAAAAAATTTAAGCATACTTAAAATAGATGTTCAGGGATAACAAGAAACGCCCCAAAAATGAAAAGAAAAAAGTAGATACTAGCAAATAATGATGAAAGGGTAGAGAAAATTAGACCAGGCTTCTGCCATCTACCTTGTTAGAAAAGTAAACTTAGCATGTGATAGAATGTTTGCCAATGTAGAATTTTTAATTATAAGCATTTGCACAAAGTGTGAATCTGAAAAGAAAACCAAACTAATTTTAATATTGATTAAGTTTGGAATGTTCCTAGCATTCTAAGAATGTAATTTAGAAAATCACCTGCAAGGAATTCACATAGTGAAATAGTAATGTAGCTTTCCTCTTGACCGAGATGTTATAAGTGACATGACCCAGTAACACATGAGACCCAGAGTGAGATGTAGCTTATTTTATTCTGTGTCATTTACTTTCCTGATGTGATTTCAGTGATCAGAACAGAACTGCTGTGTGGAACTTTTTTTTTTTTAAGATATCAGTGTAATTTTTATTACTTACCACATTTTCCTTATATATACTACTAAAAAAAGGAAAAATTACATGATTGTCCTATTCATTTCTCACAGAACCAGTTTTTCATAAGCTGCACTGGTGACAAAGTTGTGTACAACAAGGTGGGCGACACCATTACCCAGAGGATCCTGAAAGCTCACAGGTAACGTTTTTGGCATTTTGGTAGGAATTGCTGCTGCAGACATTCTTGTATTTACTATTAGAATGACTTTTAAAAGCCCATTTTTAAAGTGCTGTCATTTTCTAGCAGGCTTGAATTTGGTTCAGCCAGCAGTAGGTTATTGATTCCTTTAATCTGTCACTTGTTAAGAATTTCTGAGTACATTTTTGAGGGAATCTGAATTCTACCAAGGCACAATCATTTTTTCCTGGCCAGTCTCTTTCCCATGCATGAGGTTTGTGATTTGTTTATTTAATGGTAGACAGTGAGCTGTGTTTATTTAAAAAAACAAAATAGACATAATATTTTGCCATGGGTTATTTTTAAATTCTTGTTACCATCTGTCTTATTTCTTCAGCTCATGGGATTATTTCTTTAATAGCAGTTTTACTAAGATAGAATTCATATACTGTACGATTCACCCACTTAAACTGCACAATTCAGTGATTTTTTAGTATATGCACAGAGCTGTGCAACCAACATCTACTCAATTTTAGAACATTTTCATAACCTGAGGAAGAAACCCCATGCCCACGAGCAGTCATTACCCATTCCCTTCTCTTAGCCCCTGGTAACTGCTAATCTACTTTCTTTTTTTAGAGATATGACTAGTCTGGGCATTTCATATAAATGAAATCATGCAATATGTAGGTTTTTATGATTGACTTCTTTCACTTAGCATACTGTTCTCAAAGTTCATCTTATTATAGCATGTATCAGTATTTCATTTCTTTTTAGTGCCATATAATATTCCATTACATGGACATATCACATGTCATTTATCCATGCATCGGTTGTTGTACATTTGGGTTGTTTTCACTTTTTGGGTATTATGAATAATGCTACAATATACATTCCGTGTTAGTTTTTGTGCAGACATATGTTTTCATTTTTCTAGGGGTGGAATTGCTGGGTCATATGGTAACACTATGTTTAAAGTTTTGTGGAATTGCCAGACTGTCTTCCAAAGCAGTTATACCATTTTACATTCCCGTAGTGTATGATAGATCCAATTTCTCTCTATATTATCACCAATAAAGAAGATTATCTCTCCCTTTGAATATAGTCCTTCTAATAGGTGTGAAATAATGTCTCATTGTGGTTTCCATTTAAATTTCCCTAATGACTAATAATATTGAGCATTTTTTTGTGTGTACTTATTGTCATTCATGTATTATATATGGAGAAATGTCTCTTCAAATCTCTTACTCATTTTTTTCATTGGATTATCTGACTTTTTATTGTTGAGTTGCAAGAGTTTGTTTTATATTTTTGACACAAGTTCTGTATCAAATATATGATTTGCAAGTATTTTCTTCCATTCAGTGGGTTGTCTTTTTACTTTCTTGATGGTGTCCTTTGAAACACAAAAGTTTTTAATTTTGACAAAGTTCAATTTATCTTTTTTGGTTTTTATCCACTGCCTGATCCAGGATCATGAAGATTTATACCTGTTTTCTTTTAATAATCTTATATTTTAGCTCTTCTACTTAGGTCTTTGATTCATTTTGACTTATATTTATTTATGGTATGAGTTAGGTGCCCAGCTTCATTCATTGCATGTGGATATAGAGTTGTCCTCGCACCATCTGTTAAAGACTGTTCTTTCTTTCCCCCCACTGAAATGTCTTGGCATGTGGGACTATTTTTTTATGGCTGATTTCAGCTGTCTATAAAAGTAGCAAAATAAACAAACAAGCAGAACCATTATATTTTATTTTGAGTTTTTTAATACATGCAGTGAAGAATGTTAAGTACACATACATTTGGGAATTAAAACATTTTTCTGACTTCCAGTGTGATGTGGTGTTTTGATATCTTTCACATAATATGTGGGGATTTTGGGACTTAAGGACATTTTATAACAGTAATTATCAGCAATTTGTATGATTCACAGTTTACATGTAAATTATCTCACTGAATCTTTACAACTACTCTTGAGAATAGGTCATGTAGTTGTAGTTGTTGTTTTGTTGCTGTCCCCATTTTCAGAACTGGAAACTCAAATTCAAGCTGTTATGTGACTTGTCTAGGCCACTAATAGCAATAGGCAAAAACAGCTTTGAGACCAAGTCTTTGAACTTTCAACCCAATGGCTTCCCCCACACCATGTAACTCTGATTCATTGATAGTTAGAATTAAAGACCCATTCAGGATTTCCCCAAGCTGAGGCAAGTGGCTTGGGCCTTTATAGTTCCCTCCCCCTGTTGACCAGTCATCAGATGCAGGCTGACCCCAGGGAGTGGAGATGACCTTGAGTGAGGTAGGTCTCTTGGGCCTGTAGAAAGCAACACCTGGAGAAAGATGTCACTATGAGTATGTGGTCAGTCACCAACACTCAGCAGCTGATGGGATGGCTGTCTCAATCCCACAGTGAGGGGACCTAGACAGCACACTACAGTGGATCTCACCTTGACTAGACATCAAAATCACCATTGGGCCTTTGCAGAACTGCAGGGAGCTTGCTCAACTCCAGGCTTACTGGATCATAATTTCCTGGAATGGGGCTCAGGCACCTGTATTTTACCGTGCTCTAGATTTGACTCCGAGGCACAGCTAAGATTGCTTAGTACTCATTTAGAAGAGTATATATGGCCATGAATATTAACGGTGGCCTGCGCTATTACACGTGATCCTTATCCTTTTCCTTCTCATGTACTTTTTTAAGAAAGTCACCATAGGATGTTTCTGAGATGACTTAAAAACAGCCTTATTTACAGTTAAACATTCATGTACACAGATATTTCTTACATCCTTGCCTTTCTCCCAATTCTATGGGGTAATTTATGTCTAATTTACAAAATTGCATTTTATTGGTGCAGGTGTATCTGCTTTATCTATAAAGCATATTTGCCAAAGAGAAAAATATTTTTTTCATGAAATTGAAGTAAGTTGCATAAATGCATTAAGTTGACAAGTGAAGTGAGCTCATTGGGCTGAGCAGTGAATCATGAATTTTGGAACTGGGATCAGCTAATAAGTAGAGTAATATGAACCTTAACTTCACTTATCCAGTTATTAGTTCCCTATATTACATGGTTTTAATAAGTACCTGTAAGATTTGTTTTTAAGTGTTTGGGAGCCCAAAAGAATATTTTTCTTTGTCATATTAATTTTTCTTTAAAAATCTGGACTTCTTATATCATAAAAACAAAGCATTTTAGGGCTGGAAAAAGAACTTTAAGATATTTTCTGATTGAACATTTTCCAGTTATCCTATGAGCTGCTCCTAAAAGGAAAAGGGATCTGTAATAAAAGAATATGGTAAGTGAGCATTTGTTGCAGATTGTATCTCACGCTTGGAGGTTCACAGAGCACATTAAAGACTCTGGCAATTGCAAGCTTACTTTGTAGAAAATGGGAAATGAGTCCATAGAATTTCAAATTACCTGTGTGTCATTTAGCTCTGATCTCTCCATTGTCTCACGTCCTTACACAGTCATATTTCTTTTTTTCTTTTTTCCAAATCATACATGAATTTTATTTAGGAAACAGTTCTACTGAATAAAATGATATGACATAGTAGATAAATATTTTAAAAGTTTAAAATATGTTAAATGTACTTTCTTTCATACTTCACATTACATGTATAAGTGTTTCCGCTTTAAAGCACTGTAATACAACATATCAATTGTGCTGAAATATATTCTACACAAAACACCAGATCGCCTGTGACTATCATCCTTCAGGTGTGTTAGTAAAGCAAATCTTTGTATTCAAAAAGAACATCACTTCAATAAAGGCGATGATACTCAGTCCTTAATAAAATTTTAAAATTTGCCCAGATTTTTTTTTTTTTTTTTTAGTTTGAGTAGAATTATTTAACTTTTCTTTTTTTTTTTTTTCCTTAATTTTATTTTGTCGATATACAATGTGGTTGATTATTGTGGCCCATTACCAAAACGCCCCTCCCTTCTCCCTCTACCCCCTCCCACCCAACAATGTCCTTTCTGTTTGCTTGTCGTGTCAACTTCAAGGAATTGTACTTGTTGTGTTTTCTCCCCCCCCCCCCCCCGGTTTTTGTGTGTCTGTATGTGTGAATTTATTTATTTATTTTTTGCTCCCACCAATAAGTGAGAACATGTGGTATTTCTCTTTCTGTGCCTGACTTGTTTCACTTAATATAATTCTCTCAAGGTCCATCCATGTTGTTGCAAATGGCAGTATTTCATTCGTTTTTATAGCTGAGTAGTATTCCATTGTGTAGATATACCACATTTTCCGTATTCACTCATCCGATGATGGACATTTGGGCTAGTTCCAACTCTTGGCTGTTGTAAAGAGTGCTGCGATGAACATTGGGGAACATCTATACCTTTGACTTGATGATTTCCATTCCTCTGGGTATATTCCCAGCAGTGGGATAGCTGGGTCATATGGCAGATCTATCTGCAATTGTTTGAGGAACCTCCATACCATTTTCCATAGAGGACGCACCATTTTGCAGTCCCACCAACAATGTATGAGAGTTCCTTTTTCTTTTTCTTTTTCTTTATTTATTTTTAAAAATTTTATTATGTCGATGTACATTGTGGCTGATTATTGTGGCCCATGACCAAAACCTCCCTCCCTCCTCCCTCCCCCCTCCCCCCCAACAATGTCCTTTCTGTTTGCTTGTCATATCAACTTCAAGTAATTGTGGTTGTTATATCTTCTTCCCCCCCCCCCCCCCCGGTTTTGTGTGTGTGAATTAGATATTAATTTTTAGCTCCCACCAATAAGTGAGAACATGTGGTATTTCTCTTTCTGTGCCTGACTTGTTTCACTTAATATAATTCTCTCAAGGTCCATCCATGTTGCTGCAAATGGCAGTATTTCATTCGTTTTTATAGCTGAGTAGTATTCCATTGTGTAGATGTACCACATTTTCCGTATCCACTCATCCGATGATGGGCATTTGGGCTGGTTCCAACTCTTGGCTATTGTAAAGAGTGCTGCGATAAACATTGGGGAACAGGTATACCTTCGACTTGATGATTTCCATTCCTCTGGGTATATACCCAACAGTGGGATAGCTGGGTCGTATGGTAGATCTATCTGCAATTGTTTGAGGAACCTCCATACCATTTTCCATAGAGGCTGCACCATTTTGCAGTCCCACCAACAATGTATGAGAGTTCCTTTTTCTCCGCAACCTCTCCAGCATTTATCGTTCAGGGTCTTTTGGATTTTAGCCATCCTAACTGGGGTTAGATGGTATCTCAGTGTGGTTTTGATTTGCATTTCCCGGATGCTGAGTGATGTTGAGCATTTTTTCATATGTCTGTTGGCCATTTGTATATCTTCCTTAGAGAAATGCCTACTTAGCTCTTTGCCCATTTTTTAATTGGATTCCTTGTTTTTTTCTTGTAAAGTTGTTTGAGTTCCTTGTATATTCTGGATATTAATCCTTTGTCAGATGTATATTTTGCAAATATTTTCTCCCACTCTGTTGGTTGTCTTTTAACTCTGTTAATTATTTCTTTTGCTGTGCAGAAGCTCTTTAGTTTGATATAATCCCATTTGTTTATTTTTCCTTTGGTTACCCGTGCTTTTGGGGTCGTATTCATGAAGTCTGTGTCCAGTCCTATTTCCTGAAGTGTCTCTCCTATTTTTTCTTTAAGAAATTTTATTGTTTCAGGGTGTATATTTAATTCTTTAATACACTTTGAGTTCAGTTTAGTGTATGGTGAAAGGTATGGGTCTAGTTTCATTCTCCTGCATATGGATATCCAGTTCTCTCAGCACTATTTGCTAAAGAGACAGTCTCTTCCCCAGTGAATAGGCTTGGTGCCTTTGTCAAAGATCAGATGGGTGTAGGTGTGTGGGTTGATTTCTGGATTCTCTATTCTATTCCATTGATCAGTGTGTCTGTTTTTATGCCAGTACCATATTGTTTTGGTTATTATAGCTTTGTAGTATAGTTTAAAGTCAGGTAGTGTTATGCCTCCAGCTTTATTTTTTTTGCTCAGCATTGCTTTGGCTATGCATGGTCTTTTGTTATTCCATATAAATGTCTGGATAGTTCTTTCCATTTCTGAGAAACATGTCATTGGAATTTTGATGGGGATTGCATTAAATTTGTATATCACTTTGGGTAGTATGGACATTTTCACTATGTTGATCCTTCCAATCCAAGAGTATGGGATATCTTTCCATCTTCTTGTGTACTCTCTAATTTCTCTCAGCAGTGGTTTGTAGTTCTCATTATAGAGATTTTTCACATCCTTGGTTAACTCAATTCCTAGGTATTTTATTTTTTTGGTGGCTATTGTAAATGAGCAGGCTTTCTTGATTTCTCTTTCTGCATGTTGACTATTGGAGAAAAGAAATGCTACTGATTTTTGTGTGTTGATTTTGTATCCTGCTACTGTGCTGAAATCATTTATCACCTCCAAGAGTTTATTTGTAGAGGCTTTAGGCTGTTCGATATATAGGATCATGTCATCTGCAAACAGGGACAGTTTGACTTCATCTTTTCTAATCTGGATGCCCTTTATTTCCTTCTCTTCTCTGATTGCTCTGGCAAGTACTTCCAACACTATGTTGAATAGGAGTGGTGAGAGTGGGCATCCTTGTCTAGTTCCTGTTCTTAAAGGAAAAGCTTTCAGCTTTTCCCCATTCAGGATGATATTGGCAGTGGGGTTATCATATATGGCTCTGATTATTTTGAGATACTTTCCGTCTATACCTAACTTATAGAGGGTCTTTGTCATGAATGAGTGTTGAATTTTATCAAATGCTTTTTCAGCATCTATAGAGATGAACATATGGTCCTTGTGTTTGATTTTATTAATATGGTGTATCACATTTATTGATTTGTGTATGTTGAACCAACCTTGCATCCCTGGGATGAATCCCACTTGATCGTGGTGAATACTTTTATGTATGTGTTGCTGTATTCTGTTTGCTAGTATTTTATTGAGGATTTTTGCATCTATATTCATCAAGGATATCGGCCTGTAGTTTTCTTTTTTGGTTATATCTTTACCTGGTTTTGGTATCAGGATGATGTTTGCTTCATAGAATGAGTTTGGGAGATTGGCGTCTGTTTCAATCTTTTGGATTAGTTTGTAAAGAATCGGTGTCAATTCCTCTTTGAATGTTTGGTAAAATTCTGCTGTGAATCCATCTGGTCCTGGGCTTTTCTTTGTTGGGAGCTTTCTGATAACAGCTTCAATTTCCTTTATTGTTATTGGTCTGTTCAGATTTTCTACATCTTAATGGCTCAGTTTTGGGAGCTTGTGTGCGTCCAGAAATTTATCCATTTCCTCCAAATTTTCAAACTTGTTGGCGTATAGTTGTTTATAGTAGTCTTGGATGATTCCTTGTATTTCAGATGAATCAGTTGTAATATCACCTTTTTCATTTTTAATTTTTGTTATTTGAATCTTCTCTCTTCTTTTTTTTGTTAGCCATGCTAATGGTTTGTCAATTTTATTTATCTTTTCCAAAAACCAACTTTTGATTCATTGATTTTTTGTATTGTTTTTTGGGTTTCAATTTCATTCAGTTCTGCTCTGATCTTAATGATTTCTTTCCATCTGCTAACTTTAGGTTTGGATTGTTCTTGTTTTCTAGATCTTTAAGGTGAAGTGTTAGGTTGTTCACTTGCCATCTTTCCATTTTTCTGAGGTGAGCATTTAGTGCAATAAATTTCCCTCTTAATACTGCTTTTGCAGTATCCCACAGGTTTTGGTATGATGTATCATTATTTTCATTAGTTTCAATAAATTTTTTGATTTCCTGCTTGATTTCTCCTTGGACCCATATGTCATTAAGTAGAATGCTGTTTAATTTCCATGTGTGTGTATAGTTTCCAGAATTTCGTTTGTTATTGATTTCTAGTTTTAATCCATTATGGTCTGAGGAAATACATGGGATAATTCCAATTTTTTTGAATTTGTTGAGACTTGATTTGTGACCTAATATGTGATCTATCCTGGAGAATGATCCATGTGTTGATGAGAAGAATGAATATTCTGAGGTTGTTGGGTGGAATGTTCTGTAGATATCTGCCAATTCCAATTGGTCTAGAGTCTTGTTTAGATCTTGTGTTTTTCTGCTGATTCTTTGCCTCGATGATCTATCCAATGTTGACAGTGGGGTGTTCAGGTCCCCTGTTATTATAGTATTAGTGTCTATTTCCTTCTTTAGGTCTAACAGAGTTTGTTTTATAAATCTGGCTGCTCCAACATTGGGTGCGTACATATTTATGATTGTTATGTCTTCTTTATGGATCATTCCTTTTATCATTAAGTAGTGTCCCTCATTGTCTCTTTTTATGGTTTTTAGTTTAAAGTCTACTTTGTCAGATATAAGAATAGCTACTCCAGCTCGTTTTTCTTTTCTGTTTGCATGGTAAATCTTTTTCCATCCTTTCACTCTTAGTCTGTGTGAATCTTTATGGGTGAGGTGGGTCTCTTGAGGGAGCATATAGTTGGGTCCTCCTTTTTAATCCAGTCAGCCAGTCTGTGTCTTTTGATTGGGGAATTTAAGCCTTTTACATTAAGAGTTGTTATTGAAAAGTGTTGATTTATTCCTAGCATTTTATTGATTGTTGTTTGGTTGTCTTAGGTGTCTTTTGTTCCTTGCTTTCTGATTTGCTGTTTGTTTTCTGTTTGTTGGTTCCTTAGGTTGTAGATAGCATTTTTGTTTGTTTGTTTTTTCTTCATGAATACCATTTTTATTATACTAGTGGGTATTGATTTTTCTTGGGTTTTTATGGCAGTGGTAGTTATTTTCCAGGAACCAAACCCAGTACTCCCTTGAGAATTTCTTGTAAGGTTGGTCGTGTGGTGGTGAACTCTCACAGTTTTTGTTTGTCTGAGAAATATACTATTTGCCCTTCATTTCAGAAGGATGGCCTTGCAGGGTAGAGTATTCTTGGCTGACAATCTCTGTCTTTTAGTATTTTGAATATATCATCCCATTCCTTTCTGGCTTTTAGGGTTTGTGATGAAAAGTCTGATGTTAGCCTGATTGGGGCTCCCTTATAGGTGATGTGACGCTTCTCTCTTGCAGCTTTTAAGATTGTCTCTTTGTCTTTGAGTTTTGCCAATTTGACTATAACATGTCTTGGAGAAGACCTTTTTGGGTTGAATACGTTTGGAGATCGTTGAGCTTCCTGGATCTGAAAATCTGTGATTTTTCCTATACCTGGGAAGTTTTCTGCCACTATTTTTTTGAATATGTTTTCAACGCAATCTCCTTTTTCCTCCCCTTCTGGAATACCCATGACTTGGATATTTGAGTACTTAAGGTTGTCTGATATCTCTCTCAGATTTTCTTCAATGCCTTTGATTTTTTTTTCTTTTTTTTTGTCTGCTTGTGTTATTTCAAACAGCCCATCTTCAAGTTCAGAGGTTCTCTCTTCAACTTCGACAAGCCTGCTGGTTAAACTCTCCGTTGTGTTTTTTATTTCGCTGAATAACTTCTTCATTTTGGCAAGTTCTGCTACATTTTTTTTCAGGACATTGATTTCCTTGTACATTTCCTCTTTCAGATCCTGTATACTTTTCCTCATTTCATCATGATGTCTAGCTGAGTTTTCTTGTATCTCATTCAGTTTCCTTAGAATTATCACTCGAAATTCCTTGTCAGTCATTTCAAGGGCTTCTTGTTCTATTTGATCTAGAGCTTGAGATTTTTTATCTTTGGGTGGTGTACTTTCTTGATTTTTCGTATTTCTGGTATCTTTTCTTTGATGTTTATTCATTGTGGCAGGGGGTTTCACAGTCCACAGGTTTGACACTATTGACTGACTAAGATGTTGCTGTGGTTGCCAATTTGGTATGACTACCTCAGTGACTACTCAGTTCTCCGCTAGTGCCTTGTGTGTGTGGTTGCCTCGGGTCTTGGGCCTTTCTGGGGAGGCAGCTCTCTGGTCAGCTTGGACTCTGCCGGGCTGCTGGGTGACGGGACGGTACCGCAGGGTGTCGCTCCTGCGGCTGTCGCTTCCCCCGCTGCTGCCAGTGCCGCTGGCTCCACTGCCACCACTTCCCCCGCTCCTGCCGTTGCTGCCGGTACCGCTGCTGCCGCTGGCGCCTCTGCGCCGGTTCCTCCACTGCTACCACTGCCGCTTCCGTGGGTGGGTGCAGAGTTGTGCGGTCACCTACTGCAAGTGGCGGCAGCTCCAACCTTTCTAGGGGCCTGCTCTGGTGTTGGGCTGGGGCAAGTCACTACCTTTTCTTCTTTCCAAGTATGCACTGTGATTTCTTCCAGTCCCTGGGGCCCCCGATTCTTGTGTGTCTACTGCTGTCGCTGCCTTCAGACCACCGCCATCTTCTGAGTTAGGTATTATTCTTACTTAGTTTCTGAGGCTGGGAAGTCCAAAGTCCATCTGTTGGTGGCGACAGTGACCCAGGGGTCTCTTGTGCCGCGACGGGGCTGCGCTCTTCCTCTGCAGCCGCAGAGATCACCAGGATTATTTAACTTTTCACTTTGTTCCTTGTACTGTTCCCAGAGTCAATTGGTAAAAACATTTGAAAGTTTTACTATAAAGATGAATAGCTGCACCAGAGCTACGCGAACCTGCTCAGACCCCGGCTTCTCTGGATCTCAGGATCCTGGAAGTGGCTTCCGACCTACTCCCACAGTCATATTTCAAAATGGTTTGTAAATCACAGGTTTAGACTTTCAGTGGCTACACACATGCATCCTGAAAACATATTTTATGTTTTCCCCCTTCTCTGCATCTCCACATTATGGTTCATCTCCTATGTTAATTGCAACTGTAAAATATATTTCTCCTTAATTATTTGAGACCTATGAGCTTGTATTATTAGGCAAAGGAAGGCAGAATTACAAAGCTCACCTTGCAGGCTGACTGCAGTGGGGCACCTCCTTTTCACTAATTAGGGGCCATGGTGCCAATCCCCAGGTTGCCCTCTCTTCCTTCCTGGACGTCTCTGTTCTCTACTCTTCTGAGACTCGGAACGTCCCTGCCAAAGTCCCATTTTTAGTAACAAGTATAATATTGGCTGCTGGGAAAAGAGGAGAATACAGCACAAAACAGATGGAGTGAAATGACAGTCTGCCATCGGCCAGGCCTGACCAAAGAACACAGGCCCTCTTCCAGGTCCCTCCCACCCCAGGAGATCAGTCTTTAAATTGGCAGCTCCCTCAACCGGGTGAAGGCTTTATTTTTCTGCCAGTATTGGAATCCAGCCTCACACCAACTCCCCAAAGTGATTTCTCTGTTCCCCTGACTTCCTTCTGATTCCTTCTCAATAGCCATAATTCTTTGCAGAAACAGATTTTTGCAAAACCTTCATGTTCTGATCTGAGACCTAGAGCCTCAGACAAACAAAAAGCTGCATTAAGAGCAGCTGGAAGAATCACTGCAGAAAACAAAATGTCTGCTCTCTAGTAAGTAAAACTGTCTCAGAGTTGAGACCAGCTCCCAACCCACTTGAGACCTGTCTTTGACAACTCAAATGTGCCTGGAGATCAGGGAGAGAACAGTCATAATCCACAGTCTAAAACTGACTGTTTTATATTGTGTTTAAATAAGCTGAAAGATAGAATAGGGCCAATTGATCCAGGTGGAAACACCTTGAAACATTGTGTGCCATGAATCTTCGCTTACTGGAAACTCAAAGTGCATAATTTTTCTGCCTTGGTAGAAAGCCAGGAAGTGAGACAACGCATTTTACACCATCATCACCAAAAAGTTGATACATACAACAAAAACAGACAGTTGACTCAATATCTCTGTGTTTCAATGTTAAACTGCATTGGAAAATGCACTATTAAACTGCATTTAAAAATACACAATTTTGAAAAATTGCCCAAGCCCCTCATGCTTCTTGTAACTGTAGAAGAGCTGCCGTTTCCCATGAGGGGATGGAATACTCCTCTGGGAAATCTGAAATATGAAGCACCAGATGTCTGGAGACCTGGGTACTCTCCAGCTCTGTTATCCACAGGTATGTGACCTTCGAGTACATCAGTTTGCTTTTCTGATACTCTGTTTCTTCACCAACAAAGAGAATGATACTGTCTGCCCTATCTAGCTCATATGAGTATACATGAAAGCAGATTGTAAATGGCAAAGCATCAGTTTACATAAGAAGTTATTATAGCATTTCCAAGACATTTATCATCTGGAAATACGCTGCTCACTGTAAATACTAACAAGGATAAAGAAGCATAATATTCAAATCAATTGTTTCAGAATTAACAGTTATGCTAGAAACAGAAATGTTTTAATTAAAGAGATCTTTAAATGTTCCTTATTTTAAATTATTAAAAAAAAAATTATTGCTTTGATTTGTCCATCCTGTGACAGATATAGGTACATGATTAAAACACTTGTGTCTAGAGGTGTCCTGCTGGAAACCTATAGCTGATGCCTCCTGGAAATCAGTTTTTGGATTCACCATTACTGATCTTATAACACCCTGCCAAAAAATATAAAATACAATAAAAGGTATCCTGAAGCATAATATGAGTTTTGTTTTGTTTTCATTTTAGGTACTATTTACTTTGCTATTCTTTAATACTTTGTATTTGAAGTCATCAGTTTTTAATTAAATAAGAATGTTTCCACATAGTTTTTGAGTCTTTCCATGCAGTAGGTACTTTACCTGTGTGACTTCGTTCAGTTGCCGTATCAACCTTATCGGTCTCTATGCATAATTACCTGCATTCTGCAGAGGAGGCAGCTGAGGCCAAATGAAGTTATATAACGTACCCAAGTCATGCAGCTCCTGATGGTACAACTGGGACTCAAACCATGTCTTAAAAAAAGGATTCATGTTGTGCTCTTTACCATTAAGCTACAAAGCTTCCTTCATTTCAAGGGAAGTAGAAAGTTTTTAATGTTAAACCTCCTAGGAATCTATGAGAGATATTTTATTTTAAAATTTAGAAATACCAGATGAATGTTTTTATTTTTTAAAGTAATTGCTTGATAGATAACAATTTCTTAGGTTTAAATAAATATCTATATCCTATAGTTACCGTCTCCTATAATTTTGTACCGAGCTGAAAAATCATGTTGGACATATTTCAAAAGCACTATCTTAAAAAAATTTATAATACAGTTATAATAAAAAGAATAAAAAAACATTTAAACTAAGTATGCCAATTGCTGGTTTCACATTTTTTCTTGTGGGAAAACTTCCAAGCTCTTTAAAATTCCTGGAGAAGAGGTTACATTGGGGCACAGATGACAACAGAGAACTTTTGATTTAGATCATTTAATTGCTTTTATTCTATTCCAAAAAGTGGTAATCTCAGTAGATAGAGAGATGTAAAGATTAACGCAGGGCAGGGCCAGCGATCATTTTGATCCTGAGCACATGCCCAGGCAGAGAGAGGAAGGAAGGGAGAGACTCTTGAGAGGGGGGGGGGGGAGAGAGAGAGGAGAGAGAGAGAGAAAGAGAGAGGAGAGAGAAGAGAGAGAGAGAGGCGAGAGAGGGGGAGAGAGAGAGAGGAGAGAGAGAGAGAGGAGAGAGAGAGAGAAAGAGAGAGAGGAGAGAGAGAGAGGAGAGAGAGAGAGAGAGAGAGGAGAGAACAGAGAGAGAGAGAGAGAGAGGGGAGAGAGAGAGAGAGAGAGGATGAAAGTGGTTGGGCCATAACGGAAATAGTTTAATAAAGGGTTTCGCAGGACTAATCCTCAACATTCTTACATTTACAAACTTGCTCTTTTCCAAAGGTGAGCAATGAAAAAGATTATACATATTTTTGTGCACAATACATAATAATAGGAGTGTCTATAAAGTTACCCCAATAATAGGTAAAGTCAGTGCTTAGTAGGACCAGCATTTTTAGTGGACTGGACTAGCAATGATTTTAGCCTACTCCCTCATGTATAGACAAGAAAACTGAAGGCTAGGAAGATTTTCTGCATTTTAAAAGATTTGCCAAACAAGAGATACAAAGGGTTATGTCCCAAACCACTGAGAAGCTGTAGATCCAATTCCAACGTAACTGATACCACCATAGTGTAAAGTTCTCTCCATGAAAACACAACAGAAAACAGAAACCCATTAAGCCCCAGCCACAATTCTTCTTATTTCTGACAGAATTCACTGCTGCAAAATCTACAAGAGGACTTATAGCAGCTCTTGAAGTTTATGGCAATGCAATATGACCTATAAATCTCATATTCTCAAAAAGACGAAGAGTCTTTCTTGGTACTAGAGAAGCACATTGAGCTTCTTTGGGGCCTTCTTACAGCCCCTGAGACCCAGCTGTGAGTGGACCCCACTTCTAACTGCCCTCCATGCTGATGGGGGACCCAGGGGTGAGGGAAGAGGGGGTTTTGCAGGAGAGAACAAGTAGGCGGATGTAGAGACATGTCACTACAGTGACCTATCTACATGGGCAATTAGTACTCTGGTTTTAAAGGTGCCAGCAGCATTACAGCAATCACAAACATTAAAAATATTAATTTTAAAAAGCCCGTACTCAGGCTGGCTAGTTAGCTCAGGTAGTGAGAACATGATGCTGATAACACCAAGGTCCAGGGCTCAATCCCTATCCCAGGCAGCTGCCAAAAAACCCCCACACTCTCACGACCTTAAAAATTCACTCTTTTTAGTTTTCTATTTCCTTGTTTTCCCATGACAGTATATATACTTCTATTTTCTGTTGAATTGTAACTTTTTTTTTTCCCTATAACTCATCTGAATTTCTAGCTCCAGCTCCATTTCCATACAATAGGAGGAAATGTAGTTTAGGCACTTCCTGATAAGTGTGGCCAGATTCATTCAGTGATTTCTCATGATTTCTGCCCTGTATTCTATGAGTCAGGGTGCTACGCCTCCCTCTTCTCACTCCACACCCCCGTCCTTGGTATAGATGCTAAGCAGCCCTGGATCTCTGGGAAGGGGCTTCTAGATCTTAGTACTGATCTCTCTTGGGCCTGTTCTGGCAGCTGCTTAATGTAATGGGGGCTTCAGCCTTCTTTCAGTCCTGTTGCTGCCACGTCACGCGGGTTGGTGGGCTGCGCTCTCAGCATTTCTCCGGGGTTCACCTGGAAGCAAGGCTCAGATCCTCGTGGTACTCATATCCTCATATTTAAAAGGGATTGGTATCTCGCCTGTTTTTTCTGGAATTCTGCTTGAGGCCTAAGGACAGAGTCCCTGCACTGTTCTTTACACTCCTGCCTCAATATGGAGAATCTCTATCTAGTTCTTCAAATGTGAGAAGTTGACCTCTTTGTGCCTTGGTTCCTTTGTGAGGGTACCACCCTAGGAGCAACACCTGCTTCATATCTCCAGGAGCAGAGTGGGGGAGGTTAACACACTTAAGGGGAAAAATGATTTAGTGTCTCATAGTATCAGCCTGCCACATTTCTATCATCTCATAATTGCAACTTTGTATTGGGGCCATTTTATCATGGTACCAGAAGTATTTTGCTACTGAGCCATTATAGCGGTCATTTTTAATGTCTGCAGAATGATTATCCCCATTGAGTAACTATCACATAATTTAGTTAACCATTTCTCTATTATGGGACATTTATCTCTGCTCTTTAGCTATTATACATAGCAATTCCATAAGAGTTAGTGAATTTTAAAAGAAAAACTTATTTTAACCAGAAGCCTAAGAATGCAATTTTATAAAACCATTCTGAACTAAAGTAAATGAAGTGATTGCCTGCATGATGGGTAGTTACCTGTGGCTTAGTGCCCATTAGCTCTTATCTTGCTTTTAAAGTCATAAATAATTTTGCACATTAGGGTCTCACGTTCTTACCCTAAGCCGATTGCTCTCATTTGCACAACTCCAATGTTGTAAGGATACGTGGTTTCAGAAGGAGATTAGGATCCTCAGCAGCTAGGAACTGTTGTCTTCTGTAGATCGGATCAAGGAGGTGGATTGGACATACTGTCACATAGAATTTCTGTTCACTGGCTTACATTCAATCACAATTTTATGGTTTGAAATTCCGGAGCCCTTTTTTCGACAGCAGTGAAAATCTAAGTAGTTTCTACTAGTTTGTTGAACACAGTTTAATATTTTTATTATTCAGGAAATTGAAGAACTGCTATATTGTAAAATAGCAATGGCCTTAATATGGAGCTCAGAGAGTCCTAAAAACAGGAAAATGTGAATATTCTGATTCCTACAAGCTAAAAGGTGCAACAATGTTTTATCAGACGTATATAGGACATTTCTCAATATCCTACATACATGATCTCCATTTTGAAGTCATTTTTGCTTTTAAAAACACAAGGTAAGATGGAACCGTCCCTTACAAAGAGCATCACAAAGATTTGGTGTTCAGATCAGCAATACAACTTCTGAGATTTGTCCAACAAATGTGAAAAATGGCTTATGTGGGTCAGCATAAATATCAAAGTAATTATTTCAAAATAGCAAAACATTAGAAACAATTAAAATGGCCATCAATAGAGAACTGGTTTAAATATTAAGGAAAGATGTCCTATTGTTAAAAAGTGAGTAACTCTCTATGTTCTGATGTGGAAAGATTTCCAAGATACACTGTTAAATGATAAAAGTAACATTCAGAAAAGTGTTTACAGTGTTTTAACATTTGTGTAGAAGGAAAGAATATGTATATATGCTTATAAATTCATGAACTATTTCTACAAAAACAGGGAGGAAACTGTTAACCAGAGTTGCCCCCAGGGTGGGGAAATGGGCTGGGGACAAGGACTGAATGGGAATTTTTGTCACCATATAATCTTCTGCCTCTTAAATTTTGTACCTTGAGCATATGTTACCCATTTGAAAATGTAATTTATTTGGTGGTTCCTCAAAATGCTAAACATAGAACCATATGGCCCAGCAATTCCATTCTTGAGTATGTACCCAAAAGAACTGAAAACAGTGATTCAAACAGGTTCTGCACACCAATGTTGATAGCAGCATGGTTCACAATAGCCAAAAGGTGGAAATAACCCAAGTGCTCATCCACAGATGAATGTGGTATATAAATACCATGGGATAATATTCAGCCATAAAAAAAGACGGGAATCCTGACATGTGCTACAACAGGATAAACCTTGGGGATGTTATGCTAAGTGAAATAAGACACAAAAGGACAAGTATTATATGATTCTACTTATAGGCAAAATCTGGAATAGGCGAATTCATAGAGACAGAAAGTCGATTACAGGTTACCAGGGGCCGTGGGGAGGGGAAATGGAGTAGTTATCACTCAGCTGTCACAGGGCTTCTGTTTGAGATGATGAAAATTTTGGAAATAGATAGCTGTGATGGTTGTACAACAGTGTGAATGTAATTAATGCCACTGTTTTATGCACTTTAAAAATGGGTAAAATCACAAATATTACATATATATTTATCACAATAAAAAATTCAAATAAAATGTAATTTAAAGAAAAAAGTTCAATGCAGCTTAACGTCTTCTCTACCAGAGACTTTCTGAGAAACAAACATTCTTCCAACCTGACCTCATCCTCCCAAAGCAAATAGTACCAGTTGCGTGCTGTGTGCAACAGTCCTCTATTGAGCACTGCCAAAAATAGAAAGCTATGTGGACATACGTCCTGTATTTCAGAAGAGCTTATCACATAGCCTAAGCAGCAGATGTGTGTATGACTGTTGCGCAAAGCAGAAAGTGAGTAGACGTCCCGGCCACATGCTGTGGGATTGCAGAGGCGGGAGTAAATCGGTTCTGACAGGAAGACCCAGGATGGCTTGGCAGAGGAAGTGGCGTTTAAGGTGCCTGAAAGAAGTGGGATTCACTCAAGGCTCAGAGAGCTGATAAGCCAAGCTACACCAGTAGGCAGGTGCACCTCTGCGTGCAGGGCAGCAGTCTCCTGTCACTGGTGGTTAAGTATATGGGAGGGTCACACTGCAAGATGATTCTGGAGAGGCAGTTGAAGCCAAACGGTGTCAATTTTTAAGTGTCTGGTTTAATTCATTCGGACTTTTCAATGCTGGCTGCAGGGAAATAGATCAGGTATTCTTTCTATTCTTTTCCACTATCCTGTTTACCATTTAGGGATGTGAGCCTTTCATCCTTATCAAGCAGAGAACTTTTAACAGTTTACATTTTTTAATGTTTTCTTTCCAACTCAAACTGTGTTTGCCATCTAGTGATTAATCCACGCCATTACAGCACCCTACTTAAAATTCCTTGTTTCTCATCCCGGCCTCCAAGCTCCCAGGCCTCCAAATTCCATTGTGTTAGCGGTGGCTTCTGCCCTGAAGGTCACCTTCCACGTGCCCTGAGACGTACGTTGACACTCATAGAACGCTAATAAAATCTGATCCTTCATAGAGCGGTAATAATATCCACATGAAAGAAAAAAATAGTTGTTTTGAAGAAAATGAGCTTTAGAATTTAAGTATTATGAAAAGTTTAAGTAGGATCAGACTTGAAAATTAACCAGTGGCAACACCTTTGTGTGAGTATAGACCTCTCAGACACGCTGGCAAGACTCAGTGACAACACATTCATTTCCAAGCCTTCTCGTCTTCCTGTATATCTTATAAATTGTGACAAGGACTTTTAATAGTTTTTGACTCCAAATAAGTGGTACCTATTTGAACAAAATTTTTCAAATTTCTGTCTTTTTGAATGCAGGTCAAAGTGGGGAGCTATACTTTCTTCTTCTGTTGCTTTTTGATTAAGTAGAATTCTTTTCCTTCAAAGGTTGTCATTAATCAGTTGGGAGAGTGGGCCATGAAATACCGTGGTATTTGTGCAGGGGATTTAAAAATAAACATTAGTCACTCAGAATTCTTAAAGGGCCCAAGATAACATTTTGTAGCTGAAATCTCAGTGTTTCTGAATAACGATGACTTATGTATTAGAAAATATGCTGGATCCAGGGTGTCTTTTTGCCCCTGAGATCTAGGCTGTGGGAACTCAACAATTATTAACTGAATTCCTGTTTTTTGCTGGGTACTCAGATATAACTTGTTATACATGTAACTATTATGAGAATATCTTTTTTCAAAACTTTGTTATAAATGCGTCCCTCCCTCCCCTTTTTCCATGGGATCCAAGCAAGGCTTTCTTAGACTGAATTTTGTTCCACAAAGGATTAAAGATTACAGATAGTGGATACAATTCCCACTTTACTTCCAAGTTCAGATTATTATTTAGGTTCTTAATTGATAGCCTGGGTAATAGCTTCTGGACTCCAATCAACCCAACAGCACCCCCCAAGCCCTGAAATGTGATAGAGTGTATCGTAGGAAGCCATTCATTTAATCTCTAAAACCATGGGAACTACTTGGCTGTCGTTTTCAACTGACACTGTCTTTTTTTGGTGAATTTCTCTACATCTGACTATTGCAGGGAAAGCCAGAGATACCGGGTGTATGTTGTGATACCTCTTCTGCCAGGGTTTGAAGGAGACATTTCAACTGGTGGAGGAAATGCTCTGCAGGCAATAATGCACTTCAATTACAGGTGCCAAAATTCTAAACCATCTGTTTTGAGCTTTCAATCAACTGTGCATGTCAGCTGGTGAAGGGAGTGACAATGTTTCTTCACATCCATTCAGTGGAACATTGAACAAATGAACACTTTATTTTACTTTCAAATCTTGGCCTGTTTACTAGTTGGTAAAATTCAAATGTGCCTAAAATCGTAAATGGTGGACCTAAGACACATGGCAAGTATAAAAGAACTAAAAATATTAGTCCTTCTTTTATATTCATTGTATATTATATGTATATATAAGTGTGTGTCTGTGTGTATATGTGTATATATATATATAATGTTGATTAAAAATTATCTTTAAATCATTAAATAGTTATTGAGCTTTCCATATTCTTTGCAGTAAGTAAAGAAAAAGAAAAAACCTAAATGCCTAAAATGGTATGATTTGGCATATGTTTGGTTATAATTCTTTAGGTAGTGAGCCTTCCAACAAGGTTGATAACAGTAGCCTCTGTTAGTAGATGAAACATGAAGCTTCTTTTCTATCTCCTGGAATTTTAATTTTGTTTTCTCTGTGACATCATTGTTAAAATTTTAGGGAAAGTTGTAAGTCCAGTGCTTGATATTTTAAAAGCAGAGTTTCCATATTCTCTCAGAAAGGCATACTTGGGTTCCCTCGAGGCTTCCAATTTGGCCATGGAGCATTGTGAAGAGGGCTGGTGGTACCAGCTGGGTGGGCAGGCATAGAGAGACAGCACAGCAGGCCAGAGAAAGGCACCTCTCCCCTTTCTCTGGGTCACTTAACTGTAAAAGAGAACAGGAGAGAAGAGAAGAGGTGGGTAGACAGGCCTGGGCATGAATCCAGCCCCGTTGTAAGCTCTGTGACCTGAGCTACAAAAGAGCCCTGCTCAGGATCATACTCTTTATTAAAAGTCAGAGCAAAGACTGGAACCTGGGTATTTTCTTTTAATATCTTTGGTTTTTCTGAAACACCTGTAGTTTTTCACCTTCCTAATAAACCCTTTTGGGGGGTTGGGGGGGACAAAACCTCGAGGTGTAAGGCAGATGAGTTCAGGGCCTTGGTCACATCGGGGTGGTGGCTTAGATGCCACCTGCTTGGGCCCCCTCCCCAGGAGCACCTAAGGGTCCTGTGTGCATAGTTTGAGAGCATCACTGGGGTAGAAAAAAATTTTTTTAATTCTCTTGTTTCTCACTGACTTTTTTCAAGTTTTTTCCTATCTGCCAGAGATTCAAGTAAAGGTTTTTTTGTTTGCTTCCGCTAGGGTATTTCTTTCTAGTTACAGTATGAGAGAACTTAATGTGAGTTTGGTCTGTATACTTGGATTAATAATTTGCCCATTTCTAATGTTATCTGATTTGTAATGTGACAAACAATGATTTTCAAGTATTTAAGACACATGATTTTAATTGGATTATATCTGCTTCATTTGCCATTCTAATATTATTTTTGGAATATTGTCAATTGTAATTGTTTTCTGTGAGTATTTTCTTGAGTTTGAACCAGCTGAATGAAATGACATGTTTGGTTTTTGTTCAGCAACCAAAACTATAACCTTTTATTATGCAAAGACATCTCTATTTGCTGGCATCATCTTTAATAATATCAGCATTTTCCCAGGCATAACTGTATTTTTAATTACTTTCATAGGGCAAGCAGATGGAGCATAGAATTTTTGGTTTTGTTAGTCTTATAATTCATTAACTATTACTGTAGTCTTAACAAACAAAATCATTCAGTTATTTGAGACTATATTTTTCACTTTTAAGGGTTTTGCCGCTTTACAGAGACAGTCAGTATAATTGTTTAGTTCCTAAATTATTCTGCTGTTTGCCCTTTTAACCTCTAAAAGCAATGTGATTCTGCAAGTATTCTTATCTACTGAGGCATTCAAAATTTATCTTTGCCGTCACCAAATTTTTTTAGAGGGGAAGTTCATTCAAAATCTGTCTTTTTAAAATGGCTTCTCTTTATTAAATCTAAGGTCAATTTTATAATTTTCCAATTTAACCACTTCAAATCAGCTGTCTTGTCCCATTAGTAACATTACAAAAGTGCTATTTACGTAAATTTTTTTGGCTTTAAAAAAAAAAAAAAAATATATATATATATATATATATATATGTAGCATCTTCTCATAGAAGCACTTGTTCTGTTTATACTTGAGTTAGGATTAAACCCACAGATATTGCAGTTGGGATTGGTTGTTTTGAA
Organism: Cynocephalus volans; assembly: GCF_027409185.1. Classification (NCBI taxonomy): domain Eukaryota; kingdom Metazoa; phylum Chordata; class Mammalia; order Dermoptera; family Cynocephalidae; genus Cynocephalus; species Cynocephalus volans. The sequence continues at coordinate 96,444,906 of NC_084460.1, read as the reverse complement.
ACCTCCATAATCCTTTCTTTCCTTTACATATTTTCAGAACCATGTGCAGAGGAGAAAATTCCATCCTTGGTCAGTTAAAAGCAGAGAGTAAGTTAATGCTTTTCTTTTTCTTTATGGTTGTTTTTTATTATGAAGGTGAGGTATCAGTAATCATTAATGTTTTCACAGTGTGATTATAGAACTCTGTTTATAAAAAGTACTCCACAAAATGCTCAACTGAAATAAATTATTTATTCTCATTAAGTTGCACAAAGCGTTGTTCAAATGAGGACACCGAGATTTGAGATACACAGGTAATAAAAAATAAGAATGTCTTTATAACTTTTATTTATTTTTTATTTATAATAATTGTTCTGATAATAACTGAGATTTGTAAGGCACTTCACAAAGACTCTACATGTGTATTCTCTGCTGACCCTGGAGATTAGGCAGAGTAGGTGTCATTCCTGCTTTAAAGAAGAGGAAACAAATGCTACGAGGTCAACAGCTATTTATGTGGCCTCCTACATATGCAGAAGTTCCAGGATTCTCACAACACTTTCTTACATTTAAGGGGGAAAGCCTATTATATAACTGTTTTGCCGCTACTAACATTTGACCACCTTTGAGCGTATTATACTAGAGGTAGATAAATAAGAGAAAAAAAGCTACAGTAATACCTTTTAATTCTGCAGTTATTCATACTTTTCAAAGGCACTTTCTTGGATATCTTCCTAATTGATGTTCCTACATAGTTCTTGGCTATAATATATTATAAGTGCAGGTTTACTTATCTGTATCTTGCTGAGCTAACTCTAAGTTCAGCATTTGGTAGGTGCTTAATAATGTTCTATAACATTAATATCTGTAAGCTGAATCAGTGTAATAGATACAGCTTAGTTCCAACTAAGCTGGAGTCAGAACCCACATTGTCCAGATTGTGAAAACTTGGACAGCCTCACTAGAAAGAATAGATCTTATCTAGAAGACAGGTGAAGTTGGTGGAAGCCTCTGAGCCCCTGGAGCAAACTCATCAAAGCGGTGTTTATATGAAGATTCACTGACTGATGGTAAGCAATTGAATGAATCCGCCACAATTGAATGAAATTATAAATAACAAAAGGAAATTGTGGAAAGTCACAATTAGGTGGAAATTAAACAACGCACTTCTAAATAACCAAACAATCAATGAAGATACCTCAAAAGACAGTAGAAAGTATTTTGAAATGAAAGAAAATGAAAACAACATATCAAAACTTATGAGATGAAGCTAAAGAAATGCTTAGAGGGAAATTTATAGCTATACACATTTATATTAAAAGTGAAGAAAGATCTCAAATCTGTAACCTAACCCTACATCTTAAAAAACTAAAAAAAAAGAGCAAACTAAATCCAAAGCAAGTGAATGAAAGAAATAATGGCGATTGGAAGGAAAATAAATGAGAAAATAGAAAAACTATAGAGAAAATCAGTGAAACCAAAAGTTGATTCTATGAAAAGATCAACAAATTAACAAACTGTTAGCTAGACTAAGTAAAAAATAGAAAAGACTCAAGTTCCCAAAATTAGGAAATAAGAGGTGACATTACTACTGACTTTATGGAAATAAAAAAGAGTATAAGACAATTCTATGAACAGTTGTATGCCAACAAATTAGTTAACCTAGATATTTGGACAAATTTTTATAAAGTTCACTGTATTAGTTAAGATTCTCCAGAGAAACAGAACCAATAGGATATCTAGATAAGAAGAGATTTATTATGAGGAATTGGCTCACATGACTATGGAGGCTGAGAAGTCTCACACTCTGCCACCTGTAAGCTGGAGACCCAGAAAAGCCAGTGATGTGATTCTAGTGCAAGTCTGAAGGCCTGAGAACCAGGAGAGTCAGTGGTTCTCAGGGCAGAAGAAGACCATTATCCCAGCTGAAACAGGTAGGCAGAAAGCAAAAGGGGTGAATTCCTCCTTCATCTGCTTTTTGTTTTATTCAGACCCTCAATGGATTAGGTGATGCGAACTAACACTGAGGACTCTGAGGACAGCAATCTAATGAGTCCACCAATTCAATGCTAATCTGATCTGGAAAATCCCTCACAGACACACCCAGAAAGAGTGTTTAATCTGGGTATCCTTTGGCCCAGTCAAGGTGATACACAGAATTAAATATCATAGACACAAACTATCAAAACTGATTCCAGAAGAAATTAAAACTCTGAATAGTTGTATAATAAGTAAAGAGATTGATTTAGTCATCAGTAATCTTCCTATGAAGAAAAGCCAAGGCCCAGATGGTTTTGTTGCTGACTTCTACCATCCACAAAAGAATTAACACAAATTCTTCACAGACTTTCCCCCAAAAAATATGGGATGAAGAAATACTTCCCAACTTATTGTATGAGGCAAGTAATTAATACCAAAACCAAAGTCATTATAAGAAAAGAAAGCCATGGACTGATATTCCTTATGATTATAGACACAAAATTCTTCAGTGAAATACTACTAAACTGAATCTAACAATATAAAAAGGATTACATATCATGACCATATGGAATTGATTCTAGGAATGCATGGTTGGTTTAACATCTGAACATAAATCAGTGTAATACATGATGTGAATGGAATAAAGGACAAAGATCCCACATGATCATTTCATTAGACACAGAAAAGGCATTTGACAAAATCCAAACCTTTTGTTGATTAAACAAAACAAAACAAAACTCAGCAAACTAGGAATAGATGGGAACTTCCTTAATTTCCTAAAGGGCATCTACAAATACTCACAGTTCACATTATACTTAATGGTGAAAGACTGAAACCTTTCCCCTATGATCAGTGACAAGATGAGAATGTGCACTCTCAGTAATATTGTACAGGAAGTTTTAGCCAAGGCAACTGGTCAAGAAAAATAAATTTTTTTAAAAAAGGGGATGGAGAAGAATGGGAGAAGTAAAACTATCTTTTTATAGATGACATGATATTGTATATAGAAAATCCTAAGGAATTCAGACATACACATGCAAACCTATGCACCCACACATGTATTAGAGATAATGCATTTGTCTAGCAATGTTGCAGGATACAAGATGAATGTACAAAAATCAATTTATTTCTGTACACTAGCACTGAATAAGTTGAAGATGAAATTGAGAAAACAATCCTATTTGCAATAGCATCAGAAAGAATAAAATACTTAGGAATAAATTTTTTAAATGTAGTGCAAGATTTTACTGAATTTTACTGAAAATTACAAAATATCATTGAAAGAAATTAAGGAAGATCTTGATAAATGGAAAGATATTCTGTGTTAATGGATTAGAAGACTTAACACTAAGATGGCAATAGTCCCCAAATTGATCTATGGATTCAACACAATCCTTATCAAAATCTCAAATACCTTTTTGTGGAAATTAATAAACTGATCCTAAAGTTCATGTGGAATTTCATGGCATTTAGCATAGCCAAGATAATCTTGAATAAGAACCAACTGGAGGCCTCACTCCTGATTTCAAAACTTACTACAAACCTACAGTAAAAGAGACAGTGTGCTTCTGATATAAGGTTAGATGTAAAGATCAATGGGATAGAATTGAGAATCCAGAAATAAACATTATGACTACAGTGAATTGAATTTCAACAAGGGTGCCAAGATAATTTAATGGAGAAAGAATAGTCTTTTCTATAAATGATCCTGGAACAACTGGAAATCTACATGTATAAAAATGAAGTTGAACGCCTATCTCACAACATATACAAACATCAAATGGATCAAACACCTAAATGTAAGTGCTAAACCTATAAATCTCCCAAAAGGAAACAAATATAAATCATTGTGACCTTGGATTAAGCAATGGATTCTTGGATTTTACACCAACAGCACAAGCAAACATATAAAAAATAGGTAAATTGTATTTTGTCAAACATGAAAACTTTTGTGCTCCAATGAACATTATCAAGGAAGTGAAAAAACCCACATAATGGGAGAAAATGTTTGCAAATCATATATATGATAAGGAACGAGTATCCAGAATATATAAAGAATTCCTGCAATTTAATAATAAAGAGAAAAATAACCCAATTAAAAAGTGGTCAAAAGATCTAAATGGACATTTTCCTGAAGAAGATATACAACTGATCAATAAGATACTCAGCATCTTTAGTCATTAGGGAGATTCAAACCAAAACCACCGTGAGACCCAACTTCACACCTTCACACTTACTAGGATGGCTGTAATAATAATGGTAAAGTATTAGTGAGGACGTGGAAATAGTGGAAACCTTATGTGTTGCTGGTGGGAATGCAAAATGGTGCAACATCTTTGGAAAACAGTTTGGCAGTTCCTCAAAAGTTAAATAGAGTTACCATACAACCCAGCAATTTTACTCCTTAATATATATACTCAAGAGTATTGAAAACACATATCCACACAAAGTCATGCACGTGGATATTCATAGCAGCAGTATTCAGAATAGCCAAAAGTGGAAACCACACAATGTCAATTAACTCAAGAATGTGTAAAGAAAATGTGGTATATCTGTACATGGAGTATTATTTAGATATGAAAAGCAATGTACTGATATATGCTACAACATGAATGAACCTTGAAAACATTACAATAAGTGAAAGAAGCCAGGCACAAAAGGCCACATATTGTATGATTCTGTTTTTATGAAATGTCTTTAATAGGCTAATCCATAGGGAAAATAAATAGATCAGTGGTTGCCAGAGTCTGGGGGACAGAGGAGTGGGATGGGGAGTGACTGATACTGAATATGGAGTTCCTTTTTAGGGTCTTAAAAATGTCTTGAAATTAGGTAGTGTTGATGACTGTACAACTTTGTGAACATACTTTTTAAAAACCCACTGAGTTGTACACTTTAAAGGGGTGAATTTTATAGTATAAATTTTATGGTAAAATTTATAAATGTTATTAATTTTTAAATGATTTGGGTGTTTTAAAAATAATGGCTTAAACTTATAGTACATATATAATTTTAAGATATATGTACGTTGGTGTGTGTTCAGTAACTTTTCACTGATGGTCTGCTCAATCCACAACACTTTAGACATAAACTTTATGAACATCACTAATAACAAACACTTCCAAAAGTTGTATCTAACTGTGTCGAGGACAGAGGAGATTTACCAGAGCATTATCTCTATGTCTGTTTTCTAATGGCTTAAGATAAAGATGACAGTGAATGAGTAAATCTATAAAAGATATATTGATAAAACAAAATCAGGAAAGCCGTTTATGCTTGCAGTGGCTTGTAAAAATGCAAAGGTGAGGTTGTAGGTGAATAAAAAATCAAAACAAGCTTATTATTTAATTTCCCAGTGGTAAAAATGTCCTGGGCTTATTATAAAGCATTTCCTTTGGCTCTGGACCCTTCTCCTGCCTTTGCCTATTCAGGGGAAAAAATTGGAATTTAACACAGGAAGTAATTTCAAAGCTAAGCCCACTTATGAAAAGATTTCCAAGTACCCTGGGAACAAGTCAAAAATAAAGCCTCTCAGTGGGGAAAATGTTCATATTCTAAACATAGAGAGAACAGATTAATTACACAACGCCCTTTTCTGAAGTATAGGTTGTATTGTTAGTTTTGTTTTTGTACATGTGTAGTGAGACTAGCCAATCTCTTATTGGATAGAGAAATCTGGTTCTCTACTGTTTTAATTATTTAGAATAACAAAACTACTGCTATGAATATGTTAAAATTCCCAAAAAGAAAACCAGCAGCTATTAGTGTAGAATTATCTGATACTCCAATCTTCAGAGATTTAATGTTTAAAGCATTTATCATTTTTATAATTTTTGTGAATTATTGCATTTTAGCAGCCAATTTAGTACAATTTAACATATGGGCTAGAAGTATTCAATTGGGATTAGAAATGGACATAGGCCAAGTGCTACAAGTTTCTAAGTAACAAAAGCCTGTAGGTGACAACTCTTGATACCCTTTTATAAAATTTCCTTATAAACCTCAAGAGTCTATTGTACTGAATTTCTCTTCTGTTGAGGTACACATACATGAATGTTACCACAGATATGTCCTGGGACCTGTGTAAATCTCCAGGTTCTCAAATAACTCCGTGACATATAATGTGGAAATCTTCCTGATACTTGTCCATCTATTGCTTCATATTAATGCTTGTATATGCTCCTGACTTTCTCATATTTTCTTCAAAAGGGACTTGTCCCTCCAGTATATCCTCATAAGTTAACATCACCTACTTTGTACCTACGACATGCTGAGCCAGTTTTCTTCACAGAATAAAGTACTGGCCAAAATATTTTCTTTACTTGCTTTTTCTTCTTTCCACATAGAGGGCACAGTGGATCCATTCACACCACAGATGGACGCCCCCATTGCATTCGACAGGCCACTTGAATTCATCCAAAATGTCCACTCTAGGGCCGACCCCGTGGCGCACTCGGGAGAGTGCGGCGCTGGGAGCGCAGCGACGCTCCCTCCGCGGGTTCGGATCCTATATAGGAATGGCTGGTGCACTCACTGGCTGAGTGCCGGTCATGAAAAAAGACAAAAAAAAAAAAAAAAAAAAATGTCCACTTTATGGCTAGGAACGATTACCTTTATTTTTTATTTTTATTTGTTTTTATTATGGTAAAGCATATATAACATAAGGATTTCCATTTTAAGCATTTTTAAACATACCATTGCATGGAATTAATTACATTACAGTGCTATATAATTGTTACCTCTGTTTCCAAAACTTTTTCATCATTCTAAACACAGATTCTGTACCCAATAAGCAATGACATCTCATTACTCCCCCCACCCCCCATTTCTTGGTACCTCTAATCTACTTCTGGCTCTGGAATTTTTTTCTTCTTTTTAATTTATTTTTTCTTAATTGACCCACGATAATTATATATATAATTATGGAATACAATATGATATGTGGGTACATTTATACAATTTGCAATGATCATATCAGGGCATTTAGCATATCCATCGCCTCAAACATTTGTCACCTCTGTGTTGGGAACATTCAGCATCCTCTCAAAAGCTACTTGACAGTAATTACTTACACAGTAATTTGTTGTTGACTGTGGTCCCCTTATATTGCTACAGAACAGTGGATCTTATTATTCTTCCTATCTCTCTACAATGTTGTATCCATTGACCAGCCTCCTCCCACCTCCCCTTACTAGTCCGTAGTGACCACTATTCAACCTACTTATGTGAGATCAACTTTTTTAGCTTCCACATATGAGTGAGAACATGTGGTATTTCTCTTTTTGTGCTGGCTTATTTCACTTAATTTTCCCCAAGCTCATCCATGTTGCTGCAAATGGCAGAATTTCACTTTTTCTTTTTTAATGGCTGTGTAGTATTCCATTTTGTATGTATTTCACATTTTCTTTGTCCAGTCTTTCATTGATGGACATTTTAGGTTGGTTCTAAATCTTGGCTACTGTGAACAGAGTCATGATAAACATGGGAGTGCAGATGTCACTTCAACTTTTTCATTTCCTTTCCTTTGGATATATATGCAGTAGTGGGATTGCCGGAACATGTGCTAGTTTTATCTGTAGTTGTTTGAGAAACCTCCATACTGTTATCCATAATGACTGTACTAATTTACATATCTACCTACAACGTACTAGAGTTCGCCTTTGTCTACCTCCTCACCAGCATTTGTTATTTTCTGTCTTTTTGATAATAGCCAGTCTAACTGGGGTCTGATGATATCTCATTGGGGTTTTGATTTGCATTTCCCTGATGATTAGTGATGCTGAGCATTTTTTGATATACCTGTTGGTCATTTGTGTGTCTTCTTTTGAGAAATATCTATTCCACTGATTTGCCCATTTTTAATTGGATTATTTGTTTTTTCACTATTGAGCTGTTTGAGTTCTTTGTATATTCTGGATATTAATCCCTTGTCAGATACATAGTTTGCAAATATTTTTTCCCATTTTGCAGGTTATCCTTTCACTCTGTTGATTGTTTACTTTGTTGTGCAGAAGCTTTTCAGTTTGGTATAATCCCATTTGTTTATTTTTGCTTTCATTGCCTGTGCTTTAGAAGTCTTATTCATAAAATCTTTGCCTAGTCCTATGTCCTGATGTGTTTGTCCTGTATTTTTTTCTTGAAGTCTTATAGTTTCAGGTCTTATATTTAAATTTTTAATCCATTTTTGAGTTGATTTTAGTATATGATGAGATATAGGGGTCTAGTTTTGTTTATCTGCATATGGATCTCCAATTTTCTCAGCACCATTTATTGAAGAGACTGTCCTTTCCCCAATGTATGTTTTTGGCTTCTTTGTTAAAAATCAGTGGCTATAGGTACATGGATCTATTTCTGTATTCTCTATTCTATTCCATTGATCTATGTGTCTGCTTTTGTGCCAGTACCATGCTGTTTTGATTACTATAACTGTGTAGTATATTTTGAAGGCATGGAGTGTTATACCCCTTGCTTTGTTCTTTTTGTTCAGGATTGCTTTGGCTATTTGGGGTCTCTTGTTCCATATGAATTTTTGAAAATTTTTTTTATTTCTGCAAAGTATGTCATTGGTAGTTTCATAGGGATTGCATTGAATTTGTAGATCACTTTGGGTAGTATGGTCATTAGGACAATATTTATTCTTCCAATTCATGAGCATGGGATATCCTTTCATTTTTTGTGTCTTCCTTAATTTCTTTATTGAGTGTTTTATAGTTTTCCTTGTAGAGATCTTTCACTTCCTTGGTTAAATTTACTTCTATGTATTTTATTTTTTGTTGCTGCTGTTGTAAATGAGATTGCTTTCTTGATATCTTGTTCTGCTAGTTTGTTGTTGGTATATAGAAATGCTAATTATTTTTGTAAATTGACTTTATATCCTGCAGCTTTACTGAATTTGTTTATGAGGTCTAGGAGTTTTTTAGCAGAGTCTTAGGTTTCTTTCTATTTAAGATTATGTCCTCTGCAAACAGGGACAGTTTAACTTCCTCCATTCCAATTTGGATGCCCTTTATTTTTCTCTTGTGTACTTGCTCTGGCTAAGACTTCCAGGACCATGTTGAATAAAAGTGGTGAGAGTAGGCATCCTTGTCTTGTTCCAGTTCTTTTCTCCATTTGGTATGATGTTAACTATGGGTTTGTCTTATACAGAACTTATTGTATAAAGATACCTTCCTTTTATACTTAATTTGTTGAGTTTTTATCATGAAGGGATGTTGAATTTTATCAAATGCCTTCTGCATCTATTGAGATGATCACATGGTTTTTTCTTTCATTTTGTTGATGTGATTGTATTATGTTTATTGATTTGCATGTGCTGAGCCATCCTTTCATCCCTGGGACAAATCCCACTTGATCATGATGTATAATCTTTTTGATGTGCTGTTGGATTTGGATTGTTAGTATTTTATTGAAGATTTTTGCATCTATGTTCACTAGGGATATTGGCCTGTAGTTTTCTTTTTTTGAGGTATCCATGCAGGTTTTGGTATCAGGGTAATGCTGTCATTGTAGTATGAGTTTGGAAGAATTCTCCCCACTACAATTTTTTGAAATAGTTTAAGAAGTATTAGCATTAGTTCTTTTAATGTTTGGTAAAATTCAGCAGTAAAGCCATCTGGTCCTGGGCTTTTCTTTACTGGGAGACTATTTACTACTGATTCAATCTTGTTACTTGTTATTGGTCCATGTAGATTTTCTAGTTTTTCTTGTTTCTTGTTAGGTCATATGTGCCCAGGAATTTATCCATTTCCTTTAGGTTTTCAAACTTATTGCCATATAGCTATCCATAATAGTCTCTAATGATCCTTTGTATTTTGGAGATATCAGCTGTAATGTTTCCTTTTACATTTCTTATTTTATTTATTTGGGTCTTTTTTTTTTCTTGGTTAGTCTGGCTAACAGTTTTTCAATTTTGTTTATCTTTTCGAAAACTAATTTTTCAATTGATTGATCTATTGTATTTTTAGTCTCAATTTTATTACTTATGCTCTGATTTTTGTTATTTATTTTCTTTTACTTAATTTGGGTCTGGTTCATTCTTGTTTTTCTAGTTTCTTGAGTGCATTGTTAGGTTGTTTATGTGAAATCTTTCTATTTTATTGATGTAGGCATTTATTGCTAGAAACTTTCCTCTTAACACTGCTTTGGCTGTATCCCATAGGTTTTGGTATGTTATGTTTCTGTCTTCCTTTGTTTCAAGAAATTTTTTTATTTACTTCTTAATATCTTCTTTGACCCATTGGTTATTCAGGAGCTTGTTGTTTAATTTCCATGTACTTGCATAGTTTTGAAAGTTCTTCATGTTATTGATTTCTAGTTTTATTCCATTATGCTTAAAAAAAAAAACCTTGATATGATTTTGATTTTTTTAACTTGTTGAGACTAGTTTTATAGCTCAGTATATGGTCAGTCCTGGGTCAGCAATTTCATGTGCTGGTGAAAAGAATGTGTATTTTGCAACTGTTGGATGAAATGTTTTGTAAGTGTCTGTTAGGCCCATCTGGTCTATCCAGCCATTTTAAATCCACATTTCTTTGTTATTTTTCTGTCTTGATGACCTTCCCAGTGCTGAGAGTGGGATATTAAAGTTTCCAGCTAGCATCGTGTTGGCGTCTATCTTTCCCTTTAGATCTGATGATATTTGCTTTATATATCTGGGTGCTCCAGTGTTGGGTGCATATATATACTTATAATTGTTATATCTTCTTGCTGTATTGATCCCTTTATCATTGTTAAGATGTGCCCTTCACATCTCTTAGTACAGATTTCAATTTATAGTCTGTTTTATCTGATATAAGTGTAGCTGCTCACTTTTGTTTTCCATTTGCATGGACTATCTTTTTCCATCCTTTCACTTTCAGTCTGTATTTGTAAATAACATGTGTTTCTTATAGGCAGTATGTAGTTCCTTGTAGGGTTGTGTTTTTTCTTATCTGTTTCACCAGTCTATATCATTTATTTGGGGCATATAATTTATATACGTTCAAGGATATTTTTGATATATGAGGTCTTTTGTCATTTTGTTGGTTGTTTTCTCATTGTTTTGTGTATCTTTTGTTCCTTTCTTTATTTCTTAATGTTTACACCTTGTAGTTTGGTGATTCTCTGAACTGACAAGGTTTGATTTCTTTCTCTTTCTATTTTGTGTATCTATTCTACCAGTAAGTTTTATAGTTTTGGGTGTTTTCATGATGGTTCTTACTGTTCTTTCTCTTCTAGATGTAGGGCTCACTCAAGCACTTCTAGTAAGGCTGAACTAGTGGTGATTAATTTCCTTAATTTTTGCTTATCTGAAAAAGACTCTATTTCTCCTTTATTACTGATAGGTAGCTTTGCTGGGTATGATATTCTTGGTTTTTTTTTTCTTTGAGTACTTTAGATATAAATTCTTTCATCTCCTGGCTTGCTGGGTTTCTGCTGAGAAGTCTGCTGTTAGTCTAATGGGGATTCTCTTATAAGTCACTTGACACTTTTCTCTTGCTGATTTTAGAATGCTCTCTTTATTTTTAACTTTTGACATTTTGACTACAATGTATCTTGGAGAGGAACTTTTTGAGTTGAAACTATCTGGGGACCTTTGAGCTTTCTGGATTTGGACATTCATATCTTTACAAAGACTAGGGAAGTCTTCAGCTATTATTTCATTAAATGTGTTTTCAGTATCCTTTTGTTTTCTCCTTCTGGAATGCCTATAATTCAAATATTTGTTTACCTAATAGTATCCCATAAATCTTGTAGGCTTGTACATTTTTAAAAATCCTTTTTACTTTTTTTTTTGGTCTTCCTGGGTTATTTCAAAATAGCTATTGTCAAGATCAGAAATTCTTCTGTGTGACCTTGCCTGTTGTTGAGACTCTCAGATGTATTTTTTTTTTCATTCAATGAATTCTTCAATTCCAAGATTTCTGTTTGATTTTTTTTATAATATCTACCACTTTGTGAAACTTCTCATTCAGATAATGAATTGTTTTTCTGATTTCATTGAATTGTTTGTCTGTATTCTTGTGTATCTCAGTGAGTTTCCTTAAGATTATTAATTTGAATTCCTTTTCTGGCAACTCAGCAATTTTTGATTCTTTGTGATTTGTATTGGTGCATTATTGTTTCTTTGGTGGTGTCATGTTTTCTTGTTTTTTCATGTTTCTTATTTCCCTGCATTGATATTTGTGCATTTGGTGAAACAGTCAGCTCTTTATAGAGTGGCTTGCATGGGGAAATATTCTCACATGCAAATGTGTCTTTGGGTGTCGATCGAGTAGAATACAATGGCTTTTTTTCTGGATGGGTGCAGTAGTCTAGACTCTGTATAGTTTCTTCAGCTGTAATCCACTTTTGGTATATCTGCATGGGCCTCAGCAGCTTATATGTGAGAGATTGGTGGTGGTGGTGACATGGCTTTTCCAGGAGTGGGCTCACTGTGTTGGTTCTCAGGCTGAGGATGTGTGCATGCTAACTGTGGGTCAGTCATCTCAGGAGCTGGCTCACTAGGGATGGATTTGCTGGATTGATTTTCAGGCTAAGTGTGTGAGTGTGGCATGTCAGGGATTTCCAGGCTGGTTTGCCAGTGGCAGGCCCACCAGTGGTGAGTCAGCCAGGCTGTTTGTCACTCAGATGTGTATGCATGCAGTACCTCAGAGACACAGGGGTATGACAGCTGGGCTGTAGCTCTGAGCCGGGGGCATGGGCATGCTTTGACTCAACTTGCTAGGTACAGATCTGCTGGGAGTCAGTCCACTGCACCACTTCTCAGGACCAGAAGCAAGTCTTCCCTCTGCAATTCAGTAGCTTCCCTCTCTGCTTCCCTCTGCAGTTCAGTAGCTGGCCTACCAAGGGCAGGTCTATTGAGCTGCTTCTCAGGTGATGGGCAAGGCCACGAGGCAGGCCTGCAGAGAAGGGACTCTGCCAGCCTCTTTTCAGGCAGTAGGTGAGGCTGCTCAGCAGGCTTGCTGAGAGCAGGCCCACTGAGAGCAGGCCCAGCCAGTTGCTTTGGGGGTGCAGCTCCTAGGCAGAACTGTTGAGGGTAGGAACCCTGGCTGCTCCTCTGGGAGGGCACAAATACACTTTACTGCTGCCAGACTGTGGGTTTGTTTGTTAGGGTAGGGACCCATGTTTTTCCAGGTTGGAAGCTTTGGCACACAGAACTCAGCCCACTGGTGGGGACAGGGAGTCAGCCTGTCTCATCTCTGGCTGAGGACATGGGTGCGTCAGTTCAATAGGCCTGGGATTGGCTTCCCAGATGTGCGGGACTGTGGGCACAGCTGCTCGTGAGTCCAAGCTTCAATCCGCTGGGATCAGAGTATTGTAGCCTCTTCTGTGAGGGAATGCAGTGGCTACTGGCTCCCAGGGCAGGGCATGTTCCTGTAGTGGCTATGGTTTCAAGATGGTTCAATACTGCATTGGCTTGGGCCACAAGAGTGGGGGTGGAGAGCGCACAGTATGTATTCCTGTTCTAGGGCAATGTAGGGCATGTATTATAGGCAGCTCCCCACATTTGGCTCCAAACTTGCAAGGGCTATAGAATCCTTCTGCTGTAGGAACTGCAGGTCTGTGGTGAGCATGGAGGCTGGTGTACGCTCTCTTCTTACCTTTTCCCTCAAGGGAATGTCTTTCCTGCGCCAATCCCAGTGGCAGATATTTGGCAGCTGGGGCCATATGCATTTCTCTCCTCTATGTGCCACCATCCTGGGCTTTTGTACTCTACGGGGATGTCTCCAGTCTCCTACTGCACTCCTGCATTCTCCCACAGATGCTCCCATCAATGTTTAGCTATTAGTTGTTCTGGTCCTCTGGTCCTTATCTGTGGAAGGGATGTCCCCTGGGCACCTCTGGTTCACCATCTTGCCCCACCTCAATTATGAAGGGTGAGAAGTACCATGATAGGCGGTCTATAAACTGGAGACCCTGGGATGCAGATAGTACAGCTCGGTCCAAATTTGAAAGGCTCAGAACCAGGGATGCCAATGGTGGCTAATTCTCAGTCCAAGGCCAAAGGCCTGAGAGCCCAGAGATGCTGCTGGTTTAAGTCCTGGGACCCAAAGGCAGAGGATATTGTTCGTGGACAGAAGAGTGTATCTCAGCTCCAGCAGATAGCCATTATCTTTCCTTTCGATCCTGTTACTGGTACTGTTATCTTTCTTTCTTTCTTCCTTCTTGAGACCATTTTTCAAGAAGAAAGAAAGGTTTTAGCACTTCATAAGAGTTATTGATAGGCAAGGATGAGTGAGAAGTAGGTTTAGACTGAGCTGGGAGGCTCTCTGACTGATATTTTGTTGATACTTTTTTTTTAAAGATGGTTAGTAGACGAGATGTTGATACTTTCTAGGCTTGCTGTGGAATGGTATATATGAAGGTAGTTCAAAAAGTTCACGGAAAGATTAATATTATCTTTAAATTCTATTTTTTTATGAGCTTTATTTTTATTTTTATTTTTTATTTATTTTTGGCCATAAAACAAGCCTTAATACATTTAAAAAGACTAAGATCATAGAAAATATGTTCTCTGAACACAATAACAGAAGGAAATTTAGAAAATTCACAAATGTATGGAAATTAATGCTCTCCTAAATAAATAATGGGTAAAAAGAAAAATCAAGGAAATTAGAGAGTACTTCAAGTTATAAAACAAAGTGCAGTTTATCAAAATTTATAGGATGAAGGGCTCCTGCAGTGCTTAGAGGAAAATTTATACTTGTAAACACCTATATTAAAAGTAAGAAAAATCTCAAATCAGTAATGGAAACTTCTACCTTAAGAAAATAGAAAAAGAAGAGCAAACTAAACCAAAAGCAAATATAAATAGGAAATAACAAAAATTACAACAGAAATATATGAAATAGAGAATTAGTAAACAATAGAGAATATCAACAAAACCAAAAATTGATTTTTTAAAAAGACCAACAAAATTTTCAAACCTTTTTCTAGATTGACCAAGAAAAAAAGAGAGAAGACCAAAATTACTAAAATCAGAAATAAAGCAGAGGCATTATTACAATGTCATTATGGTTTTTTGTGATAGTAAAATTTAGTTTCTTTCTCTTTCTTGTTTGCATTTTTGTTCTACCAGTGGGTTTTGTTCTTTCTCGTGTATTCGTGGCAATAATTATCATTTTTTGGATTCCATATGCAGGACTTCTTTGAGGATTTCTTGTAGGGCTGGTTGTGTGGTAGTGAACTCCCACAGTATTCATTTGTCTGGAAAATACACTATTTCTCCCTCGTTTCTGAAGGATAGCCTTGCTGGGTACAGTATTCTTGGCTGGCAGTTTTCTTCTTTTAGTATTTTGAATATATCATTCCACTTTCTTCTGGCCTGTAGAGTTTCTGTTGAGAAGATTGTGTTTGTCTGATAGGGGCTCCCTTATAGGTGACTTGACACTTTTCTCTTGCTTCTTTTAAGATTTTCTCTTTGTGTTGGAGCTTTGCCGGTTTGACTATAATGTATCTTGGAGAGGATCTTTTCAGATAGAATCTGTTTGGGGATCTTTGAGCCTCCTGGATCTGAAGGTCTGTGTCTCTCCCTATATCTGGTAAGTTTTCTTTTATTATTTCATTGAATAGGTTTTTCATGACTTTTCCTTTCTTCTCCCCTTCTGGGACATCCATCATTTGAATGTTTGTACGCAAGGTTGTCTGCTAGCTCTTAGGTTTTTTACATTTTTAAAATTATTTTATTTTATTTTTATTTTTTTGTCCTCCTGTGTTATTTTGAAAAGACTATCTTCAAGATCAGAAATTCTTTCTTCTGCTTGTTTCAGCCTGCTGCTTAAGCTCTTGGTAGTGTTTTTTTATTTCATTGAGTGAATCTTTCAGTTCCATGAGTTTTGCTACGTTCTTTTTAAAGGTATTAATCTCTTTGTAAATTTCCTCCTTCATATTCTGGATTTTTTTCTAATTTCATTGTGTTGTCTAACTGAGTCTTCTGCTATCTCAGTGAGTTTCCTTAAGATTGTTGCTTAGAATTCCTTTTCAGTCATTGCTAGGGTTTTGGTATTTGAAAATTACTGTATTTTCTTTCTTTCTTTTTTTTTTTTTTGGTAGTGTCATATTTTCTTGGATTTTTGTATTTCTAGTATCTCCATAATGATGTCTGGTCATCTGGTAGAGCAGTTTCTTCTTCTATGACTTGTAGTGGGCTTTGAGAAGGGAGACATTCTCTTCTTTTTCTGGTCTCTGCTGGTGACTCTCCTAGTGTCGGTGTAGTCGAATGTCTGGTGGGCTGCCTGCACAGCAGCTGTGGCTACTGCTGTGGCATCAAGCTGCTTTTGCAGTGGCTGTGGCTGTGGCAGTGGCTGTGGTAGGCCACCTGCACAGGAGTAGTGTTTTTGGCATGCTTCTTGCCTGCTTCTGGGTGGATGGGGCTGCCTGCATGAACTTTTTGAAGTACCGTTGTATCTGTGCTTTAGAAAATTACAAATTATGGCATGTCTTAAACCTTCAGGTTGCAAACAGCTTGTCAGTATCATTCATCTTTAAAAGTTTTTTTTGAAATAATTTCAGGCTTATAGAACAGTTTTCAGGACTGCCATATACCCTTCATTTTGAGTTCTGAAATGTTAACATTTTACCTTCTGTGCTTTATTAGTTTCTCTCAATGGATAGATACATTGATAGATTGTTGTTGGTTGTTGTTTTCTTACCCTGAACCATTTTGGAATAAGTTGCATCCATGCTGCTCATTTACCCCTAAGTATGTGTGTGTGTGTGTTTCTGAGAAAACAAGGACAGCTTAAGCAGCTACAATTTAATTATCAAAATAAATGAAATTAACATTGACATAATACTGTTATCTAGTTTATAGACCTTATTAAGATTTTTTCAGCTGTCCTATGAATGTTCTTTATAGCAAAAGAGGAAAAAGATTTTTTTATGGCCCTGATTCAGTTCACAATCATGTGAGACATTTAGTTGTCATGTATCTTTATTTTCCTGTAATCTGAAATAATCCTTCAATCATTTTGTTTTGGGGAGGGTGGGGTTTTCATGACTCTTAATATTCCTTAAGAGTTATTCTGTAGAATATCCCTCAGTTTGGGTGTGTCTGTTGTTTCTTTATGATTAGATTCAGATTATGCATTTTCAGCAGAAATATCACAGAAGTGACATTGTGCTATTCTGTGCAAGACATCAGGAGGAACATGATGCTGATTTGTCCTATTACTGGTTGTGTTAACTTTGACCTCTCAGTGAAGGTGGTGTCTGCCAGCATTCGCCACTGTAAAGTTACTCTTTTTCCCTTTATAATTATTAAGCATTCTACGGGAAAACGCTGAGTCTATGTAAATATCCTGCTTGTCATCACACAATTCACTCATTGGTTTTAGCATGCATTAATGATTCTTTCCCAGTCAATTACTACTATGATAGTTGCCAATTGCTGACTTTCTAATTCCATCATTTCTTTTATATTAATTAGTTTCTTTTAACTTTATCTGTTGGAATTCTACTATAAGGAAATTTTTTCCTTTTTCCCCATTTACTTATATTAGTATGGACTTACAGATTCTTATTTTGTTCAATGGGTTATGATTATGATATTCTGCTTGCTCAGGTTTGGCCAGTGAGGGCCTTTTTAAGCTGACTTCATGTCCTTTTGACATGTACCCACCAGCCTTCTTTTTCACTGGCACAACGTGGTGTTACACATTCATACATTCCAGCACCAGCCCTGGAATCAGCCATTTCTCCAAGAAACCTAGGTTCTTTTGGTGAAGAATGGTATTTTGAAACCAAATTCTGGGTGCTAGGTATGATCATTGCTACTGGAATATCACTGCTCTAGGCCCTTTCATATCTCTCTCTTTCTCCATATCGTTACCTCTGATTCCAATCCCACACCACAGGATTCTTTCTAGACATCCCTCTTTCTATTTTTACAATTTCTTTCTCTCATAGTGAGAAACCTGGCTCCCATTGTCCACAGCATATTTACATATTTCTTCAATCTTAGAATACACAGAAAGTAATTCCAGAATTGATAGCTCATACAACTACGAAAAATAAATCCACTTACTAGAGTTCAATATTTGTTTATATTCTTTTTGTCTTTATGCTAAACATATACATTTGAATGGGTATGATCAAAAGTTACTTGTATTATGTCACTAATTTGAAATACAATTAGGTATATTTGCTTCAGTTTGTATTCCATTTGGGGTTTTTTTTTTTCCCCCATCTTTCTTGATTTTGTTCTTGGATGTGTGAAATATGCTTCCAATAGTCAGAACTATACGAAAGTCATACTTAGATAAATGCCACTCCCCTATACTTACTTTCAGCTTCCACCCACCCATCTTTTCCACTGTATTCCCACCCACCCCCTACTGGTAACTGAGAGGAAAAAACACTCAGTTCAGTTTCTCCCACTATACTCACAACATGCTTCTGACACCAGGAGTGTGGGAATTTTCCCCACACACCAGCAAGCAAGCAGTTCTGCAGGGGACATCAGTGGATGCCCCCCATTCAGTTCCAATACTGTTTACCTGGAGATAGCATCAGGTCCCACAGATTAAGAGCTCCGTCCCCAAGACACTCCCCCTGCCCCCATTCCAGTTCCAATCACAAGCCCCAGGTTGTTTTATCTGTGCTTCTGACCAACCAGCTATAAATCTGGGTTCCCCTGATTCCTCTCCTTCGGTTTCATTCATTTGCTAGGGTGGCTCACAAACTCAGGGGAACACTTACTTCCATTTACTGGTTTATTATGAAGGATATTTTAAAGGATATCAATGAAGAGATATATACAGGATAAGGTCTAGAGGGGTCCTGAGCTCAGGAGCTTCTGTTCCCATGGAGTTGGGGTGTTCCACCCTCCTAGCACGTGGATGAGCTCAGCTGTCCAGAAACTCTGAACCCTGTCCTTTTGGGTTTTTATGGAGGCTTCATTATGTAGGCATGACTGAAGCATAGACAACCACGTAGAAATGTGATTGGACAAAAAGAGTGTTATCTACCATTAACAGACTTAGTGGAGGCCTGTTCAGATTTTTTGTTTGCTCAGCATGGCCTGTTTGTTCAGATTCTTCTTGGCCTCTCTGTGCAGCATTCCCTCCTCCCAGGTATGGGGCAGGACCCCTCCTGAAATGGGGGTCTTATCACATACAGTCAGACAAGGTAGGTCAGAGGATTTCTTTATGGCCAGCTCCAAGACAGAGAGGCAGGAGTATGTTAAAACAAGCCAGGAACTATGGACAAAAACTAATATATATGTACGATAATATCACAGTAACCAATTTCATCAATTTCCAGATTAATTTTATTGTGTTTCTCTTTGCACAAATGAGAATATACATGTATATTACCTTATTTCTCCTAATCTCTTTCACAAAAATAGCATATCACATATTCTCTTGCTCACATTGCTTTTTTCATTTAACAATACATCCTGGAAATGACTCCATATCAGTTCATAGCAGTCTTCATTTCTTTTTACCTCTGCATAGTCTTCCATGCATGGATTTGCCATAGTTTTGTTCAATCTCTCTGCTATGTATGGGCATATAGTTTGTTTTCTATTACAAACAATTATATGCTTCCAATAGTCAGAACTATACAATGAATGACATTGTGCATATATGTTCTTATTAGTTGGAAGTGTGTAATTAGGATATATTCCTAGAGTGCGATTGCAGGGTTTTTATCTTCTTTCCACTTCAATTATTAAGAGTTCTTTATATGTTAGGACTTTTAGCTCTTTATCTGTGATATTTATTGCAAATATTTTCTCCCAGTTTGTCTTTTGCCTTTGTTTTTGCTGGTAGTGTTTTGTATCATGCAAACATGTTGTTGTTGTTTTTAATCTAGCCAACATTATCAATTTTTTTTTTTTTTTATTGTGCCTAAATAGTTACAAAGACTTCCCTACACTCAGGTTATACAGATATTCACTCTTGTTTTCTTCTAACACTTGTCTGGTTTCATATACTTACATTTCTATCTCTGATTTATTTGGATTTTATTCTTGAAAAGATTCTTGGAGTTTTGTCTTTTTCAAGTGGCTATGCAATTGTACTAGCACCTTTTATTTTAAAGTTCTTATCCTGTTTGTATGAGATGTTGCCTTTATCATACACAAATTTTTCATATGTACTTGGGTCTATTTTGGACTTTCTACTCCGTCCACTGGAGAAATGGAGGATTATGTAAATATTTGTAAAAATATGAAGCAGTGTATTAGAAACATTTTCCAGGAATTTTACAGGCCTGAGGGGCTTAAAAGAGGAAATGCTCCTCTCTCCCGCTTCAGAGACTTTAGAGAAGGGATAATACTTTAGATGAAGCATCTTTCCAAAAATTCATTTGCAAAAATCTCATTCACATGCAAGTTTTTAGAAATGCATCTCTCACACGATGCACTAGGACATCAACACATCAATTCTTGTACAACACAGCTATCTGAGATCACTCATATGCGTAAGGGAAGGGTTATCTACAAATGGAGGAATCTCTGTGTATAACTTCTGGATTAATTCTTTCCGACATACGCAAACTTAATAGAAACACTGAATAATGTCAATAGTAAAATAGAAAACAGCAGTAATAAAAGGAAACTTCAGTAAATGGAACATGAAATACCATTGGTTCTTTTAATATCAGATTTTCTTAAAGAACAAAAAAAAGATTTATACTCTTTTTCTATTAGAATTCATGATGATTTGGTTCCACTCCATTTATTCTTAGTATCAGACTCTGCTTATCCAGGACAACTGCTATGTGGGAGAGGGACCCTCACACCAGGGTAATAATTGTGGGTTGGCTTGATATGGAATGCATTTCTACTTATCACATGAATGGCCCTCACATGGTGAAATGAGAGGGCAACATTTTAAAGGACAAATCTGGTACTGTTTGCTTGGAAGTAAATTCCCCTAAATGAAGTGTAGTAAGGATTTTTTCATTTTCTAATTTTAATGATCTAGAATGAGGAGGATTTTTTATTGCCTGTATCTTTATTTACTCAAAGTACGTAAAATTTAATTGCTGCTTTGCACTGAATGTGCTACAAACCATGTCTGCATCAGGTGGTTTTGGTACTTACCTTGCATCCAATTTGAACTGTAGCAGGTGGCAACCAAGATAGAAGGAAATGTCACACTGAAGTCTTAGGTTATGTATTCTAGCTCAGCTTTTACAATCATTCTTCAGTAGTTACTCACCAAATCATTAAAATAAGATGTTCGTATTTGAATACATTTTTTGATTGCCTTGGTAAAGGAAAGACAGAAAGCTGTCCTTCAGTATGATTTTTTTTTTTAAATGCATAGCCATCCAGATTAACAATATAAAACTCCTCAGATAGCAAAAATAAGGCTTGGGTGAATTCTGAAGTAGAAAAAATATATACATCTATAACATATATATGACCAATTCTAAACAACCTGCTTAAATAGTATATTTGTTTTGAAAAACAATAAAATTTCATGGGCCTTTATTGAGCTTGGTCATATTCATCTTAGTGATTTCTTTAATTTACAGTTGGTAATCAGTGGATAAATTACATATCGTTCTGTGGTCTGAGAACACATGCAGAGCTCGAAGGAAACCTTGTCACTGAACTTATCTATGTCCACAGCAAGCTGTTAATTGCTGATGATAACACTGTTGTTATTGGTAAGTATATGGTCTATAATAGCATTCCTTGCCAGTTGACTTTCTCCGTGCAAAAATCTTTCTTGTTATGCCTCCCAAGATTTCTTTGTAGTTGAGAGAGACAGTAACACAATATCTAAAACATTTCTGAAGCAATCATTTTCTCTTCCGTCCTTTGTAACCCATTTTTCTCTGTAAAGACTCAGAGGTACAGAGCAATTAAATGGCCTTTGTGCACTATTTCACAATATTGTGCACAATATTCAGAGGCAGCAGTTTAACCCAGCCACCCTGTTATCTGCCTGCTCTCATTAATTCTTTGTTATTTCCTTATTTTTACTTTGAATCCAAAGACCTAGATTTCAGGATTGGAGGGGGAGGAACGGAGAAGAAAAGTATGTCTTAAGTGAGTACCTGTGTTTACACCACATCCACCTAAGCATTACCCCAGATCTGAGTTATGTAAAAGTCAAAATCAGAAGGATGTTAAGGTATTGCTGCTGCTACACTCACCATTATTTTTCCTAATATCTATGTTTGGGTGTCAGGGTGTAGGGCAAGACAGCTTTGTTGATGTGTGTGTGGTTTGAGGAGGAAATTGTGTACTAATGATATGACGTGGCCCTACACTTGTCTTCTTGTCAGGGATACACAGTACATTTCTCCAAAGGCCTCTCCCCACTGACAGATTCAGGAGAGAACTATTGGTTGTCTACCCACATTAGATCGACTTGACTAGAGAGGTGGATATTCAACTTTATTCTCTTATACACAAGGAAAGCTACATTTTGCCATTGTTGAATTGTTCTGCCTTCTAATATTATGTGATATGAACCCTGGAAGGCCAGGATGAGAAACAGAGTTTTAATAACCAGCTGGATAAACGAGTTGACAAGATTGGGGCATGTTGCCTAGAGATGTGATATGTCCCACTGCTAGGAATTCTGCTCATCTGATTTAAATAAAATGTAGTTTTTCAGCTATAATAAAATATTTCTCTATCCTTTAAGAAACTAAACGTGTAGGAGTGTATTGAAATTTTTTGACAGCAAATATGCCTTCTCCATCTCAATCCTTCACTGAGAAAAGAAAAAAAAAATCTCATATCTAGGAGTAACGAGACTGTCTTATCTAGAATATGATTGAAAAAAATTGAAAAGTACTTCTGAAGCCAGAAAATGTATAGTCCACAGTGTAGTGAGAGAGAGACATGCACATTCATTTAATATTTGTACAGGGCATTTAAGAAAAATATCTTATTCTCTCATCTCTTGCTCCACAGGAATAGAAGCTCATCAGGGGCTGATTTACTAGCCCACTTCCCCCAGTACACAAGGTTTCTCTTACTTCCCTCAAGCAACTCTGGCCTTGTTCTTCCAAAGCCACCCTCAGAAGACTTTTATATTAAATTTGGCAGTGACGGTAGGAAAGAAAAACTATCAATGTTTGCTGAAATGGAAAAATAAACAAAGCCAAGGAAAATACAGTGGATCTCTTCAGCGAGATTTCGGAACTCTTGAAATGAAAATTGACAGATATAAGTATTTTCCTTTGAAAGGCCATTTTGACTTTCAGCCTGCTTTACGTAAAGTATAAAAGCAAAGTCATTTTCAGTAACAAAGCTAACAGTTAAATAGATTTGTTGAGCTTTTTATTGACTTTTTTCCTAGAAAGTTCTCTGAACCCTCAAAGGCTACAGTGTGTTTAGGCTAGCAATAACCGATCGATTTTGCACACAATTCTTATCCACTATTGAAACTGAAGATGTGGCCTTGGGAGTATGAAGTGGTCTTACTTGCTAGTTCTTAGAGACTGGATTTCTTTTTCCTTTCCGTAAGGGCAATGTGCCTTCACGATGAGATTTCTCCCGAGGAAATATCCAAAGATTCTTTTGTTCTGTTTGTCTCAGTGGAAACTCTAAGAGTAAGCAGGTTTGTGGTTGCCTCTCTAACACATCATCCCTGTTTAAATTCATAATGCAGAGAACAAAGTCTAAATTTCTCAGAGGATTTTGAGAAGTTAGGCTGAGAATATTTTACAGGTGTTAAGCAAGTACTTAAAGCTCAAAGAAGGTTAAAGTAACCTGTGATTAATTTTTCTAACATGGCAAACTTATGCCAGAATTATTGCATAACTGACATAAGAAAAATGATTGTTTATCCTCATTATGTTCCTTATGAGGAAATATTTGTTTTTTTCACGTTAAAGATCTCTTTCTTGTATATCTTTAATTACCTGTCGCCCAGCGTAGCATGGTCATGAAATTTGTGACCAAATCCAGTTCTCTAAGCCATCTTAATTTTATTACTTAACCAAACTAATATTTATTTGCTTTCCTTTAAGTAGAGCTTAAGTGTATCATGTTGATTAAGTGAAACAATTGTTTTTAATGTTCACCAATCCACTGCAAAGCACAGTAGGCAAAATGGGAATGAAACAGTGCCATTGCCCTCAGAGCATACAGGCTAAAGGAGAGGCAGCTATTCATTCCACCCAACACCACAGAAGTTGGGATGGATATTGCTGAACTAAAGCTAGAAAATCCAGAGGCCATCAGTGAGTTTGGGCAGGCAGGAAAACTGCAGAGGTCATGAATATCAGTATTTAAAGGCAGGCTTGAGAGTGGCATATGAGGGTATGCCACTCTCAGAAACAGTAAACTATTTTCTGTTTAGGAAAACATGCAGAGTGTGATGAACATAAAATTCACCATCAAGTCTCCCTCTTGGGGAGGGAGTGGTATGCACGGGAAGGTGTATAAATGAGCTTCTGGAATGTGGGAATGATGTTTTCAGCCTGGAAGATAAATCCAGTGATGTTTACTTTATTATTGCTTAAGTTGGACATATGTGTTTTCACATACTCTTATATTTTGCTATATTTCACAATTTTTAAAAAGTTTTATATAGACTCCAAAAAGGTCATTTTCTAAAAATTAAATGGTTTTAAATGATCAAACCACTTCACAAACTCTGTTTTGCAGTTATCATAAAAAGTAATGCATGAATATAATGCACATTTGTTGTAAGCAGTTTAAACTCTAAGGACAGATAGAGAGGAAAAGGTCAAAATTCCCCGTTTTTCTCTCTCTTTCCAGGGAGGCACTCACAACTGTTAACTCTTCAGTGTGTATCTCTCTAGATGCTTTACTTTCTCTTCTTTCTCATATGTTATATAAAAATGGGATAATACTACATATACTGTTCTGGATTAGATTTTCAGAATACAGGAAGTTTAACAAGAATGAAGGTAGCATTTACATCCATCAATATCATCTTTGTCTGTATCTAATTTATTCAATTCATCTAAAATTTTCTCATCCCTTTCTCTACACTGCTGTTAAATAACAGCCAACTCACTTATCCAATGTGGTGGAGACTCAGTGCTCTGGGTAACTCCAGATCAGCCCTTAAAGTACAAGAACCACATCCTCTCTCTAAGAATTCCAGCTCACCTTGCTGGAATGCGTTCCTCCCCTGAGGACTGTGGGGGCCCACGGTGGTGGAAGGGGGGTCTGGGACTGGTGTGAGAGCGTGTCAGAGTGTGTGTGTGTGAAGGCAGCTTTCCAGGCTGGCTCGTGTCCCCAGTGCTTCTGACAGTGAACAGAGCAGCAATGTCTGCCCCTTGCAGCAGCTTCTGCCAGATAGCAGCCTCTGCCGGGGACAAAGGGGTAGTGAAGTCCCAAAGCAGCACTATGGAAACTTCATTCCTCCAGTTCTTACAGTTCACACATGGGGTGATTAAGCCAGAGAGGAAGCTTCTTTGATGCAAATGCTACTTTCCAGAAAGTTGTCTCTTCCTATGGCAATGTTCTCTGATGCAAATGTTATAGAGTTATTAACAGATACCTGATAATAATGCCAATGATAATTAACATTTGTAAAGAGCTTTCACATGGTCTTACTTAATTCCCACAGCATCTCTGCATAGGTATATTATATATATCCCAGTTTATAAAAGATCAAATTAAAGCTGAGAAAGATTAAATGACTTGCCCAAATTAATGCTGGGCCAACTGTCAAGCCCAAAGATATGGCTGCAAACTTTATAGCATAATGAAAATGTAAGTGTTCCTTATAAAGGACAATTCATTGCTTACATATCAAAGTGTTTTAAAGGTTCTCACCTTACAGCACTCCAATAGCACGCCGAAGAAATTTCTTTGGGGTACTCGATCCTTTCTCTGTCACCAAGGACTATCATGGGGCACCATTCACATGTGTAGTCATATTAGATTTGTATATTAACTTTCTTACAGTATTCTGGCAAATGACAGTAAAGTCTCTTCAGGAAAGGGCAGCTTTTTCTCATGCACAAAATCCTGCCATTTGGGCTCACAGCAGGGCTGCTCTCGCCTTACAGTTCTGGCTGCCCCAGTCACAGGGAGCAGCCAGGGCGCCTGTTCAACCTGACCCTTCTGCTCCATGTCTGCAGAAGCAGCGGAGTGTGGAGACTGGGCCAAGAGGAACAAGAAGAACAAAGAGTTAGTTGGGCACCTTTTGTAGTTCAAAGGACACCTCAAGGATTCAAAAATGTGAATCTGCAGTGATTAATGCAGAAAACGTGATGGGGTTTCTGAATTCATGGCAGAGGACCGCAGAGAGCACAGGTTGAACTAATATGAAAATCTTTGCCCTTCACATGTAAAAGTCAACATTCTCAGCTCATTTGGATTTAAAAATAGAATGGAGGGAAGTTGATACAGATGTTGATGGCATTTCACACAAGTGAGGCAAGAGAGTGGAAAGCCCAAAGCCACTAATGACAATCTGTATTTGAAATTAGACTCTGTTGATTGTGAAGGTACTCTTGGGTTTTGACATTCATAATTATATGATTATGGTTAAATCTACAGAGAGTTTGATTCTTAATTCTAAAAGTGAAGCCATCTTCTGTATTGAACTGGTAACATGTCTTTTTCTTTTAAGTACTTGATGGTTATATTAGTTAGAATCCTTTGAGCCGCAAGATATAAAACTCAACAAAAAGTGGGTGAAACAGTAAGGAAAGTGTATTATTTCACATAACAAGGTAAGAAAGTTCTAGGGTTGGCTAGTTCAGTGACTTAAAGACCCAGAGTCTTCTTTCTGCTCTGCCACTCCCAGCCTGTCTGTCCCCTAGTGGTTGCACAATGGCTGCAGCAGCTCCGGAAATCATGTCTTCATCCAACCCATCAAGCCAAAACAACAAAGCATTCATTCCATGTGTTCCTTTCTATAAAGGAGAAAAACTTTTCAGAAGCTCCTAAAAGACTTTCCTTTAGGTCACACATCAAGTGCCCATTCCTAAGCCAGTCACCAGTAATAATGAAATTACCATGGCTGGCTTAGACTGATCAAGATTCACCCCTAAGTTAGGGAGTGCCTCACCTCCCTACAGCACATCTTCCCTTGATGAACTGAATAAAATTACAGTTTTGTTAGCAAGGAAGAATTGAGTGGAGAGGGCAACTAGCAGTGTCTGTCACAGCGAGAATGTTCAGTTTCACTGTTTCTCCTTATAGGCTCTGCCAACATAAATGACCGAAGCTTGCTGGGAAAGCGTGACAGTGAGATGGCTGTCATTGTGCAGGACACAGAGATGGTCCCTTCGGTCATGGATGGAGAAGAATACCAAGCTGGTCGGTTCGCCCATGGACTTCGGCTACAGTGCTTCAGGTCGGCCCTCCCAGGCTGTGTCTCCCTGACGTAGTTCCACAGAAGCAGGCATGGGGACCCAGCCCTGAGCACCCATGTCATCCCAGGTCCCTGTTTGTCTGAAGCAGTGCCTCGCAGAATATAGATGTGCACCACCAGTAGTATGCAAAATGACTTTCGGCAGAACACTTTTTATCTTAATAGATTTTTATTATCTTTATGTGCAGTAGAAAAACTAGCATTTTAAATATATTTATTGATTTAGGACCAGGCCAGGTCAAACCATTTAGTGTCTGTTTGAGTTTTTAAAAGTGAGTCCAGTTTTACAAATAAAAGTAGTTTCAGTAATACAAGGATATAATAGAAGTTATTAAAGGAGTATTCCAGTGACTACTGGTGTCTAAATGTGGGAACTCCTGTTCTCAGGTTTAAGATAATTCCAGATATGGAAGATCCCCGATCCTTGGCAGGAAGATGTGAGTTTTAGATAAATCCGTGGTCAAGCAGAGAGAACACTGAGCTAAGAAGCTTGCCTCATTTAGGCTGTGTGGTCCTAAACGAATCCTTCATCCAATAAAGCATTATTGAGAACATTTTAGGATTTGATCTAACTGCCCCCAGCCCCTGTAGTCTATTCTCCTCAGCAGAGTGATCCTTCTAGAACCTTCTAGATCATATTGGATGATCTAGACAAGGACGGTCTATGGACCAATCACCCACCTCTAGGCCTTTGCAGGAAGTCCACCATTTTATGATTCTAGAACTATATTTGCCATGGTGCAATTTCAATGTAGCCTCTAGAGTGAGATGCAGCAAGTGTCCCTGACACAGTTGAGGCCGGTGCTATTTAAGGAAGGGCAGTGCACTGCAGCGCTGTTGTTTTAATCCTTCATGTGTTTATGGTCCATTTCAGGATATTCCCTGCAAATGCAACAGACGTATCCCTCATTCCTACCAGTCTCAGACTCTGGCCTCTGAGACCAAGATAAGCTTCAGTTCCAGGGACATTCATTCTCCTCTCTCTGTCCAAGTAGCTCAGCAAATCCTTCCCTCAAAATCAGACTGTCAACACCTTCTAACAACTTTTATTGCTGTATTTATTGCCTTTGCTACTAATTGTTTTGCCAGTAAGAATTTTTTTCAAACCATTGATATTTAAATTCACTTCTAATGTTAATTTGTTTTGTTTAGCAGGGAAGAATTTAAAATTAGTACCCTGCTAATCAACCCATTGATTGCCTACTGCAGCATATATAGGGAAACAAATGTTTCCTTTTGTAAGCTGGAAATACATGCGTATCTTTTCAGTTCTGTGAGAACTTAAGTATTCTTTTTAAAGTGGGCTTTTTTACAACTTTTTAAATGTATAATAATTATAGAGGTAGAGTGTTCTGATTACAACACATTTTTATTGTAGAAATTTGTCAAGTACAGAAAACAAATAAGAAAATTAAATTCACCTCTAGTACCACTACCCAGGGCTAACAGTTTTAGCATTGGATATATATCATTCCACTTTTTCCCTATATGTATATAGCAATATACTGTATTTCTTTTTTAAAAAAACATAATTAGAATCTCGAAGGTCTACAGCATGTCATTAAATATTCTGCTATAATATTTTAATGGCTACATCATATTTCACTGTGTATGTATGCCATAATTCCTTTAACTAATACTTCATTGGCAAATTTTTGCTGATTCAAAAAAAAATTGGTATGTTCGTAGATACGACCTTGTTCACCTTCTTAACTGTTTCCTTAGACTAAGGAAACTTTCTTCGTGCGGCTTCCTTTGCCCTTTAACTTCCAGTCATATCATTAGCAATGTTTGAGAGGGCTTATTTCTTCTATCTTTCCTGAGTTCTATTATTTTACTTAATCTTTGCCAATTTGTTGAATTGCAAATGGAATTTTATTATTTTAATTCAGATTTTCTAGATTTTTTTTATAAATGTGTTTATTAGCCATGTGTGATTGTTCTGTTGTCAATTGCCTAGCCTGTTCATGTCCACTGCACCACTATGTTGGAATGTTTAACTTTCTTTTAATATTTGTGACTACTTTAAATATATAGGGTGCTAATTCCTTTGTTACATGGGTGCAAATCTGGTTGGTCAATTGCCTTTTGGTCATATTTAGAGTATTTAGGGGAAATTTTTCAATTCTTATTAACCAAATCGATCAGCTTTTTGTTTTTTTTCTCCTTTTCCTAAATGCTTAGAATAACTTCCCCAGCCCAAGATCAAACATTTACTTATATTTTCTCCCAGTACTTTTTTTATTTTGCTTTTAACATCTGCAGTTTATTTTAATATAAGAAAAGAGGTAGGGGTTCTAACTTTGTTTTTCCAACTAACCAGCTGATCCAGAGCTGTATGTTGTAGAGTCGTACTCTGCCTCTCTGATCTGTAGTGTCTCTTTATGATACACTGAATTGCATTTATTCTTATTTCTAGTCTTTCCATTGCTATATTGAATGTCTGTTTACTTACATGCAAGTGTGATGCCATTTTAATTATTGTGGCTGTGCGTTTTAATCCTACTTTTTGCCATACCGCTTCCTTAAATTAGTATTTTTTACCCAGAATAATCGTGACCTTTTTTTAAGTATTCATCCTTTCACTTGAACTTTGGAATTATTTATTCAAGTTCTCTCACGTCCTTAATAGTTTTTTTAAAATTGGGATTAGAGCAGACTTATAGATTAATCTGACATCTTTCTAATATTGAGTCATCCTGTTGAATAACAAGATATGGGCTTCAGTACATTCAAGTTTTTTGGTTGTGTTCTTCAATAAAGCTTTAGAGTTTTCATTATTGGGGGAAAAGGGTTGAACTTCAATAAATCATTCACATTTTTTTTTTCTTTCATGCTGATCCTGTACATTTCATGCTAAGTTTATTACTAAGAGCTTTATTTTTTGGAGCAATTTTCAAATTGTCTTTAAGAGCCAGTTGTTCTTAAATAATTATTTTCATTTTGCCCCAATGACATACACAGATAATACATTAAATAACACCACAAAAACCTTTTGTCAATGTTAGCCTCTTTTTATTAAGAATTGTTGCTAAAGATAAATATTGTGGCCTAGAACATAGCCATTTTCTTATTTTAAAAAATGCAGTTTTAATCCATTTTTCATCTGGGCTATTTTTTAAATAGAAATAGAGACACAGTTCAATGTGAAATCAGTTCTAAATAGAGACAGAATGAACCAACAGGGTACTATACCGAATGTCACAACTGTGAGCCCAACAGTCAAATCCTGGAAAATTATCCAAACTTTACAGATATAACCATACTCAATAGAAACCATTCTCCACACAAGTAGAGCTCAGAATCATTTAGAGTGATAGACATGAGGAATGTAAAGAAAAGAAATAACTTTTTGCAGTTTTCCTACGGTCTCACTTTTTGTGATGAATAAACAAATATTAAATAATGGCCCTTATACACTTCTACATGCAATAAAACTAGTGATTCGTATTATTTTTACTGTGCATTTTAACATAAATATCTTATAAATAAAATACGGACTGGGAAAATAACTTATTGCTAAATATTGCCTATTATGGACTTATTTAACTATTTTTTTTTTACAGACAAGCCCTTAACTGATGACTTGGTGAACATTGCCTCACCTCTTGTTCTAATTTAAAAGCAGAGTCACACAAAAACTTTTTTGCTCAGTTTTAAGCACCTGATACCTAGCCCAAATTATAATTGAATTACTGTCATAACTTGCACTGTCCTTTAAATTTGGTGCAATGAAATTTCACTTTGGGTTTCAGTTAGCAGCCAACAACTATGTGCAAACATCATCCCTTAAATCCTTTTTTATTAAAGTTATTTTTGTGTAGTCTGAAGGAGGCATTATTTGAAGTGGAAGTAGAATTTTGAGATTATTAAACTCAAAAATCCTAGTGCCCCCACCCCCCCGTCTATTCTCAATACAGCAACCATATTTTAATATGTAAATCAGATCCTGTTACTCCTCTGCCCAGGTGTCCACAATGACTACCCATTTCATTCGATGTAAAAGCCAAAGTCCTTGAAAGGACTACTTTCCCGTTGCTCTTTGGTGTTCTTTGTATCTAGCAAGCATGTGAGAAAAGGGCTTTGGTCCCAGTCTGAGTTCTAGCTCAATTACTATATGTCTCCAAATGTGAGTTTCTCATCTGCAAGTGGGAGTCATCTGTCCCACCTCCCTCACAGGATTAAGGTAGCAGTGCTTTTTAATCCTAAAGCCTTCTATAAGTATGAGGGTAGTTATAATTTTCAAATGTGACCTCTAAAACTTACCTTGTTTGGCTGGATTTTTTTTTTTTTTTTTTTTTTTTTTGCTATTTCTAGTCTCCTGTTTATGTATAATCAATTCAGACAACATTTAGTATGTGGCTTCTTTTATGCCGGGTACCCTGGGGATATGAGAGTAGCCACATCATGGAGAATTTGCATTCTAGAAGTGGTAGATGGTCTGTTAAAAACAAAAAGTGCATAAAATATTTAGGTGCTCTGATAAAAACAAAGTGTATATGAAGTACAGCTGGGAACAAAGAAAGAATGTTCAAATCTTCCGGGATTAACTAGGAGATGGGAGAAGGGGGCTCCATAAAAAGCTTTATAGAGCTGATCTTTTACTGAATCCTAAAAGACAGTAGGTGGGGTCAGGGAAACAGGTGAGGGAAGGAGAAATTTTCCTGAGCACCCCCGTCTCAGACTCTTAAAGCACGCCCTGGTGCTCGCTTCGGCAGCACATATACTAAAAATATTAAAGCACACCCTGTATTTATCACAACTGTAATGAATTCCTTTTGTGGGTGATTATTTATTCATTTTTGGTCCCACTCATCAAATTTAACTCTACCCAGAGAGGATCTGTGTCTTTATTATTCATTTCTGGACCCTGGAGTTCAGCCTGGTGCTTAGCCCAAGGGAAGAGAAGGGGCAGGAAGGGAAGGACCAGAGAAGGTAGAAGGAAAGTCACATCCCAGTTTCCGAGTCAGTCAGATTCTTTAAAGTCCCAGCTCTACCACTGACCAGCTGTGTGACCTTGAACAAGCAATTTAACCCCTCTGTGCCTTAGTTCTCTTGTCTGTAAAACGAAGGTAATAGTTGCTTTTTTTATAGGGTTGTTGAGGATTTAGGGAGATAGTCCTTGGAAAGGGCTTAGTACATTTTCTGGTGTGTGTTTTGGGTGCTAATCCTATCCATCAAGGTTCTGACCACCTTAGGCCAAATTACAAGGATCAAATTTTGCTCTTAGGACAAAATTAAGATAAAAATTAGAATAAAATCTTTCTCTCTGTCCAACAGTTAAAACATTGAAGCATCGAAGCAACTGAGGTTTGTTTTGTTTTGTTTTGCAACTTAGATGATACATATAATGCCTGCCTGTAAAAAACTGCTTTCTCAGTTACTCAATTTGGAGGACACTTGTATTTCAGGGTTGTCCTTGGCTATCTTTCTGACCCAAGTGAGGACATTCAGGATCCAGTGAGTGACAAATTCTTCAAGGAAGTGTGGGTTTCAACAGCAGCTAGAAATGCTACAATTTATGATAAGGTGAGGTTCTTGTATTCCTCCTCATTTTTTTCCCACTGAATCTCATCACAAAAAGCATTATTTCTGCATATTATTGGTACAGAGTGTTCTTTTTTTTTTTTTTTTTTTTTTTGTCCTTTTTCGTGACCGGTAAGGGGATCGCAACCCTTGGCTTGGTGTCGTCCGCACCGCGCTCAGCCAGTGAGCGCACAGGCCATCCCTATATAGGATCCGAACCCGCGGCAGGAGCGCCGCTACACTCCCAGTGCCGCACTCTCCCGAGTGAGCCACGGGGCCGGCCTGGTACAAAGTGTTCTTAATGAGTGTGAAAGAACCAGTTCATCTCCAGGTTGTAATAAAATATCTCTTTGTAGATACTAAAAAACAAACAGTCAAAAAGTATCATCGATTTTGGTTTAGAAGAGGCATTAGCAACATTCTGATCTCTCATCTGATGCAGGAATCCCATCATGAGCATCTTAGCACATGGTTACCTAGACTTGTACATGTCTAGTTACAAATAGAAGAGAGGCATATGGGATGGAAAAATGAGTCAGAGCTGGAACCCA
Source organism: Cynocephalus volans (assembly GCF_027409185.1). Lineage (NCBI taxonomy): Eukaryota > Metazoa > Chordata > Mammalia > Dermoptera > Cynocephalidae > Cynocephalus > Cynocephalus volans. The sequence goes on along the minus strand of NC_084460.1, from coordinate 96,411,611 downwards.
GCTCAGCCAGCTGCTGCTGATAGAACCTTGTGTGTAGTTACTTGACTTTCTGAGCCTTCCTTTCCTCTCCTATAAATTGGGAGGGATATTCAGTGGGTGGTTATAAGGATAAAGAATAGCCTATTAAATGTATTGAGCACATAGAGCATAGTAAATGGTATCTATTTTTATGATGAAGCTTACTAATAACAAGATATGTCCTTTTGGACAGCTCTAATTTTAGAAAGGTGTTTTAAAACCAGCTCCATTTGATGCATACCAAATGCATCTCCTGATAAGTTTATCCATTGGTTACGATAAAGAATGTACAAGAGCTAAGAGTTGTCTAACAGTGGAACGGGTTATCTCATGAAGTAGCCAGTTTCCCACCATTGAAAATACTCAAGCTGAGATTTGTTGACCATCTATGAGAAATTGGGTAAGAGTATGTTCTTTTTCATGACTTCCAGAGTCCCTTCTAGCATGTCGACTTTATCATTCTTATTGACAACTAGGTACGTAGCCTTATTTCATACTGAGGACTCAAGACCATGATCAAATAGGTCATGTGCATGGAGTTTATTAATATGTCATTTTACAAATGCAGTACATAGCCTTGTTTGAGTCCCAGATTAGGGGAAAACAGCTATAAAAGACATTTTGGGGATGGTAGGAGAAATCTGAATATGGACAGTATCTTAAATTATGAAATCAATTTTCTTAGGTGTGAGAATGGTATTGTAATTATATAGACACATGTCTTTATTCTTAAGAAACACATGCAGAAGTATTCAGAGATGAAGTGGTAATGATGTCCCAAACTCATTTCCAATCAGCAAAGTAAGAGATACATATTAATAATTGATCACTCTAAGTAAAGGTATGCATATGAACTTCTCTTTAAAAAAGTTAGAGAAAATATAATATGTAATTTTCCTCTTAGACCAGATCCTCCAGTGAAATTCAGGGATGATTATTACCTTAAAAAATTACCCTTAATGTGAGGTAACATCAGTGACATTTCTTACCGTTAGCTTCACTTTATCCTGAGGTTAATGACTTGTGTAGATCAGATATAAGGATTGAGCTATGATTTTTTGGTGAAAGAAGATCTATTTGTAGCACATAAGAAAAGCAACTCTTAAATCATGTCTGTGCTATAACATAAAACTAATATGTGTTTCAGTCATTGTGCAGTATACGCATGTACTGAAACAATACACTGTACCCTACAAAAATAAATATAAATAAAATTGGGAGGAAAAAACCCACTAATATGCGTTTCACGAAACAAAGGCCTTGTCTGTTGGAATGATTATTTTCCATAAGGGGCATGTGCTTTCTTTTAAACTTATCACTCATTTTCCTATTTGTGTTCCGATCAGGTGTTCCGGTGCCTTCCCAATGATGAAGTGCACAATTTAATTCAGCTGAGAGACTTTATAAACAAGCCTATATTAGCAAAGGAAGATCCCATTAGAGCTGAAGAGGAACTGAAAAAGATCCGTGGGTTCCTGGTGCAATTCCCCTTTTATTTCTTGTCTGAAGAAAGCCTATTGCCTTCTGTCGGAACCAAAGAAGCCATAGTGCCCATGGAGGTTTGGACTTAAAAGACCTTATACTTGTTTGCAGCTCAAGGACTTCTACCCTGAGACCACGCTGCACACAGTGCCTTCCTGGAGACCTCACAGCCGAAGCCAGGCCCAATGCACTCTTCTATCCAACCCATGGACCGTATGAAACGGCTGGGAAGAGCTGAAGTCACACTTATGTAAGGACACTGAACATCAGCAAGGCTTTGCAATTCCTTCTGCCTATCCTTGTGAAGAGGGGGCTGTGTTCTTGTTGGTAGCATGCACTCAGTGACTTAAAACACATACTCAAATTCCATGACATACACCAAAATCCATTTCCTTTGCTAATGAGAATTTATTTGTAACTGTGATCCAGGTTGCCAAAAGTTGTCAGAACCTCCTTATGCTTTTCAGATCATTTATGCAGCCCATGTCTGCTGGACCTGCACTCATCTCATAGTCCATACAGGCACTGTTTGAAATATTGTTTATTGCTAAACGATGTTGTGACACTGCTCTATGATTCTTCAAGGTTACACGGGATGCTCCTGCCCGCCTGGTCCTGAGGTAGTAGTGTTCACCTGACCAAGGACATGGTCATCATTCTTTTTCAGTCACTGTAAGAACAGGACAGACTTTGGTCTACACAGCAGCCTGCGTTAGACCCTTCTGATAACGTTGACACTATAGGTTGACACCACTGAGCAACAGGAAGGAATTCAAATACCGAGGCAAAGATTTCACTTTGCTCCCAAAGACACTGACAAGATGTGTCCTTGTGATAGTGCCCACCTGACCAAATCTGAAAACATGCGTAGGAGATTTGATTACACAGCAACCAGATAAAACTCCCAGTATGCAGGCTTCAGAAACCTGCAATGTGTCAGTGGGGATTTGATCCAGATAAGAAAAGATTCCTTCTAGTAGTGTAAAATTTCCTGTCATCTTTAGCCGATGAAGATTGAAATTTAAGTTTCTACATTTCAAAATCAAGCCAGTGAACACAATTTGTCTTTCAATAGAATCAGAGGCTTTATAACTCCTACCAAGTTAATAAATATGAGTCTAACTTTATTTGGCATTCAGCCTTCCAGCTATTTATCTTTTTTTAAAAAAAATTAATTGTAAAATATGTGCTGCTTTGCTTGCATGATTAAATATACATTATTAAATATAACATTCCACCAGAACTTCTGAAGAAGTTAGGATACTTTTTAATTCATATTGTCCTAGTCTCTGAATTGTTGTGGAAACCTGTTTTTCCTTTTTGGATTTTAGAGTACCCTTTGGTAGAGCAGAGCTCTAATTTTACTAAGCAGAACTGCTCTCACAGCCTGCAGAGTTGATGTGGGTTTCCAGAAGGCCTGTACCTGTAACACCTGGTACAGATACAGTCGGTGCAGGGATTACACGTGCCTGTGGGTTGCTTGGACAGAATCTCATTTGGGTGGTTCTTGAAAAAAGCAAGCACCCAATCCCAGTTTTCATGGAGCTAATATTCCAATTGGAAAGGTTAAACAAGAGCACAAAGTTGGTGATATGGGAAGAAACAGTGGAGAGAAACAGTGTCATGTCCAGGAGAGGATTCATAGCTGGAGAACACAACACAAATGAGGTGGGATTTTATAACCAATAATGGAAATGAACTTTTGTATGAGTTAATAACTTATTTCTCATATGGCTGTAGATGGTAAAAGGACTTCATTCTATAGCAGCTGTAAGAAAGACATTTGCTATTTATGAAGGAAGTTTAAATTGGCATTTGAAGTATTGACTGTATGTGGAATATCTAATGATTTCTTATATTTTATTTTTAAATATTTTTAAAACTGTCAACAGACTGGCTCTTGATTTTGTGCAAGGTGTTCCCATAAAACATGAAAAATAAAGCCTGAAGGATCCTTTCCCTTTCCCTAATCCAACCACTCCCCATTTTATAGGTGAAGAAACTGAGGCTGCTGTTAGATGGACTCACTTAAATTCACCCAATTTATAGATGGTGGAACCTGCACTAGTGAGATTGCTGCATCCATTATTGGCCTCTCTTTCACTTCATCACTGCTCCAAGATGAGGAGATGCAGTAAATAGATTTCAGACAGGCCATCTCCGAGCTATTTTGAATCCTGTGATATTATGTGTATTTATGTGTTTGTATCCCCCTAGTAGACTGTAAGCTCCATGGGGCAGGGATTTTACTGTGTTTTGTTTGTAATGTATCCCCAGCACCTGGAACAGTGCCTGGCACATAAAAAATGTCAATAAATGTTTGTGGAATGAATAAATGAGGTGGAGGAGAAAGCTAATGAAATGAAAAACTTACTGAGTCACAGACGAGAAATCTTACTGCTGGTTTCTGTGGCAAGTTTCTTTTCTACTGCATCTTCTCAAAAGCAGGATGCTCACCTGCAAAGAGGCAATGAGATTTACTTGGAGGGATTTTGTGGAAAACTCAGTGCAATAATTGCCTCTTTTGCAGTAGCAGTTTACATAGTGCAACATTCTGCAAAAATTGCATGGGATGTGGACATGAGATGTATTGTTTGTCTAATTACTCATCATTCCTGACACTATTACTACCTAACAGAAGCTCAAATCATTTAACATTGCAATGTTTGATAAAAACTTTAAAATGTAAATAATTCAAAGCCCCGAAAAGTTATTACAAATCTGTTCAACTTTTCAGATTGACTATAATCTTTTGAAATGCCTATAAATGCTGTACCTGACACCCTGCTAATCTCTGTACTAATTCTTGTTTTCAAGAAGGAAGAGTCCTGTTATTATAAGAAATGAAGGGTAGAAAGTCATCATAGCCTACTGAAGCTATGCACATTGGCCAAGCTTAGTCTTGGAGGATACCGTGAACATGGCGAGTCTGGTGCAGGCATTTGTTCTGTATCAAGTGCCTGGCCTATGACTCACCCTTTGGTGAGATGTTTTTACTTCTCAGCTGTAATGCATCACAGAGAGGCTTATAAAGCTGGTCATTAGGTAATTGTGACACATATTGTAAAACAAAATATTAGCTTTATTTTCAAAGCACCTTTGGGAAAAATTTTTGTCTTTAGGTACTCAAAATATGGACAGTTAATCTCTTTTGTGATAATTTGGGAAATTATAATATATCATGAATTAATGATCTTTCAGATGAAAACATCAAGCTGAGAAGTCATTTTGCAAATGTAAGAATGTAGTCAGAATGGATTTCATACATACATAGTGAAAACCGTCGACATCTTTCTGCATTTCCTCATTCCTATTCCTTTAACCTCTGTCACCAACCAGAACTCCTCCTTATTATATAAACCAATTTAGGGGACAAGAAAAAGTTTCCTGGAAAAAACAAAATTAGGCCTCGTCTGCTCAGGCTCCCACACAAGAGAACATAGACTGGGCAGCTTAAACAACAGAAAATTTTTTTTGTCCTAGTTCTGGAGACTGGAAGTCCAAGATCAGGGTGCCAGCATGGTAGATTTCTGGTAACGGCTCTGTTCCTGGCTTGTCAACGGCCACCTTCTCACTGTGAGCTCACATGTCAGGAGACAGAGCAAGCTCTCTGGTGTCTCTTCTTACAAGGGCACTAATCCCATCACCTCCCCAAAAGGCCCCACCTCCGAATACCATCACATTAAGGGTTAGGGCTTCAGCATATGAATTGTGGGGGTGGGGTGATACAAACATTCAGTTCATAGCAGGCCTGTATAATAAACCTTCAGTTTAACTCAAATTTTAAAGTGACTGACAAAATATTATTGCTTTTCACAGAGGTCATCATTCTTTTTAACTTCTTTGATCTGAAGTGGCACTCTAGTATTTTCGGATGCCTGTCACCCTCTGTAGCAAGGGTAAAGAGGGCCCTTCATGTCTCCTCATCCCTCACTACTCTCTCATATAAGATGAGAAAATGTTAAAGGATTTTAAATGTGCTAAGTAATACATTTTTATTTCCTTGGAAGATTCTTTGAGGTCAATTACTACTGGCAGTTTGGAGATCTAAAAATGAGTTTACTCTTGACTAGTCCTTGAGAAATTCTTGAATCTAGAAATTCACAGGAAAAAGAATCTATCAGCATCTATTAATAAGATGCAGATAGAAGAATCAATGGATTTGCATTATTTTTAAGGGGGGCAAGTGTCATAATATGATTCCTACTGGCAATTTAATTCATATGTAAGATGTTCCTGGCTTTCACTTGAGATTGGAAGTATTCATTAAAAGAATAAAAAGTTTTACGACTTAAATTTTTATAGGTTATTTTATTTTTCCATTGTACCACTTATCATTTTAAATTTGAAAACAGAAAGTAGTTAAACATAGGATAAATAAAAATTTATCACACATTTCTTAATCATTTTAAACTTTTATGTTTTAAAGTTTTAAGCTTTAAAGTCAGGTTGTATAACAGTTCAACAAAATATGGGCTTAATTACTTTGCCCTGTTTCCAAGCAGCTATAATTCTTCACTTTATTCTAGATAAATGCATTTAAATGAATGTCATCCTAGCTCTGCTCGAGGCTAGAAAATATAACACCATGCCTTCATAATGTATATTCCACTCAGATTCATCAGGTAAAATGGTATGGGCCAAAGGTACTGGTATTCTTCATTTTAAAAATTCATATCAAATCACTTTGGAGCTGCAGTTGGAGCACACACACTCTTGCACAGAAAGCGAGATGAACATTCAGAATATTCAGATATTCTGGAGAGAACTCGAGCTTCTAGTCCCTCCTCTAGGGCAGGGTTTGGCAAATTAAGGCTGGGCCTCTTGTTCCTGTAAATAAAGTGTTATTGAAATACATCCATGCCCATTCATTTACATGCTTCATGACCATATGATCCACGAATTCTAAACTATTTACCACCTTTAAGAAAAAGCTTGCTGACCCTTCCTGTGGAGCAAGCAGAGCTATGTAAATAGCCAGTGTACTTCAACCAAACAGATTTGGGGAGTTTGAAGCTCTGTCCATTCCAGGGCTCAACATTCTACAATGGGTTTATTCTAAGAACATAGTCAAGTCTTTTCAGGAATAAAATTCATGTGGTATTTGGTTCTGGAAAGAGGTGGTTAACTAAAGCTGGCTTCTCCCAAATGAGCACTCATAAACGTGTGTGGTTGGAATTGCTTGTGACTGAAGAGCATGTAAGTGAGGATAAACAGGCCCAAGTGTCTGTGTGCAGAATGAGAGTGGTGAAATCAAGAAACTCAGTTTCCCTGGATTTTCCTTCTGTGAAGCATTGGAAATAACACCTATGTTCAATTTTTTACTTCACAAGCAAAACCTGGTCTATACCTGTTCCCTTAACTGCCTTTTTTAAAAAGATATTTTACATGTAAATATTCATTAATTGAACAATTAAAATTGTGACGTCAGCAGTGTCCCTCTATTTAAAATAAGATTCCTCATTGTGTACATGGGGTTTTTACAGAGGTGTGCTGTATGTCTGAGATGAAGACAGCAACACGTACCTCTGGGGCTTTCCTCTGCCAACCAGTTTGTCCCCCGGCCCCAAGGTCAATTAGAGTCACAGCGTTCCTGCCACCCCAGGCCTCTCTCACCTATGAGGTGTGTGATATTATGAAATTGCATGACGTCCCCATCTCCTGGCAGTAAAGAGCTCCTAAATCCCTTGGAATTTCTAGAGAGATGAGTGTCTTTGGTATGCTAATGAGACGACTGGTGGCTGGGGACCCCTAGATAGCTTCAGGAGGGGGGCTGGTCTCTGGAAAGACCAAGATGGCATTAGAGAGTTGGGACTTTCAGCCCCACCCCTGACCTCTGGGGAGGGGAGAGGGACTGAAGGTCGAGTTGATCACCAATGGCCAGTGGTATAACCAGTCATGCCACATAGTGAAGCTTCCACACAAACCTAAAAGGACTGGGTTTGAGGAGCTTCCAGACAGCTGAACACACGGAGGTTCCTGGAGGGTGGCGAACCCAGGAAGGGCATGGAAGCCCCCAGCCCCTTCCCACATGCCTTGCCTTATGCATGTATCTCTTCCATCTGGCTGTTCCTCTGTGTCCCTTGTAACATCCTTTATTTTAGAAAATGGATAAAATGTAAGTAAAGTGTTTGCCTGCATTCTGTGAGTTGCTATAGCAAATCAATCAAATCCGAGGAGGGGGTCATGGGAACCCCTGATTTTATAGTTGGTCAGAAGAACAGGTGACAACCTACTACTTGTGATTGGCATCTGAAGGAGAGGGCAGACTTGTGGGACTGAGCCTTCGACCTGTGTGGCACTATCTCCAGGTAGCTGGTGTCAGAACTGAAGTAGAGAACACCCAGCTGGTGTCTGCTGGAGAACAGAATTGTTTGGCGTGTGGGCAAATACACACATCCGGTGTCAGAGTGTTGTGTTGAGTGACTGTATAAGAGAGTAGGAAAGAAGCGCTTTGGTTTTTCCTACATGTCACAAGGTGCAATGATACAGTGCTATGGCAAGCAGTCAGCACACGCTGAGCGAGGCTAGTTGGGAGGCGGAGGGTGCATCAGTGAACAAGACAGACCAGGTGCCCCACCTTCGTGGTGCCCACATTTCAGTGAGTGGAAAGAACAAAGTTATTTCCAATCTCAAAATACGAACATGCCTAAAATAAGGGGCAGTTGGGTGGAAGTGTGAGGATTTTCTCGACCTGGGAAGAACCGCAAAGACTGGATGGAGTATGATCAATGCTATTCTCTAAGGACACCAGAGCAGGAACCAGCAAACACCAATATTACTACTACCAATTACAATAATAATAACAGCTGATACCAGTGGCTTTGTTGGTCCTGGCCTCTTCCAGGCTCTTCATGTTTTAGTTCATTCAATGGCTCTATAGCTTGTGCTGTGCAGCTTGGGGAGCCAAACAAACACCAGTGCTCTCTGGATTTGGCCACGACCCTGAGACTGTCCCTACCTCCTTTTCCAGCCCCTGGAGACTTACATACAACCCCCAGACCCATGCGGTATAGGCATAGTACTAATCGGCAAGTACCGGTAGGAAGAGGGCAAGCTTCAACATTAAACACCTAAAAGCTCAGCCCTGCCAATGCCGGCAGTGGGACCTCCTTGAGCAGATGAAGCTCGCTGAGGTCTTCAAACACATGGTACTAAGGCCATGAGATACTTAGGTAAAAGCACAATATCTGCCACATAGTAGGTGCTTTCTATCAAATCAGTGCTAGCTGCAGAAGCTGCCTTTAATTTACTCGCTGCAAGTGAGTCAGGGCATGTTGAAGGGAGAGGACACACACACCGCCCAAGCCCATGCCCACGTCTGGACTCGTTCTCACACTTCCAGACGCAATCAATCAAAAGACAGCAATTTCCACGTGGAGGTTCTAGCCGGAAGGAGGGCAGAGAGTTATCTCAGGGGAGAGAACACTAGGTGTTTTTATCTAATTCCTATTATGCTTCCATTGTTGCTTTTCTATACCAGAGAAGTAAACCAAAGGTCATGAATTGATGCCCCAGAGGCCAAAGAGAGAGTGTGAATTTCTAAAATTCCTTTCCATTTTTATTTGGAGAATGGGAGCTTCTGTTATTTTAAATTTTGCTATCTGGTGCAGAGGTTGTAAGTTTGAGGCTCACAGGCTGCATGTAGCCCACAGGCATGTTTATTTAGATCCCATAATGTTGTTTAACGTTGTGAATTAGCTACCAAATATAAAAACTGGAAGATCTCATATAAAATTTTGGTTTTCAGATTTTTTGATTTGGTTTTCAGGTTTTGATTTTTTATAAAAAATCAGAACATTTTGGAGCAATGGGCCTGATGGCATCAATTCCTATTAAAGATGAACAGCTGTCCCCTTTAGATGGGCATGTATTGTCCAGGTCACCACAGTCCCCACAATTTCCTATTGTTAAGTGCGGGCTGAGCATGTGACTTGCTTTGACCAACAGAATGTGGCAGCAGTGATGTTGTAAAACTTTCAAACCTAGGCTCCAGGAGGACTACGTGCTGCCTTTGTGTGAGGATGAGAGGCCACGTCAAGAGAGAGGACGAGACAATGGCCAGCACCCACTGACAGACATGGAGTGAGGTCTGGTTAGCTCATTCAGATTTGATCAAACTGCCAGAGAAACTAGCAGAACAACTACCCAACTGAGCCCAGCCCAAATTGCTGACCCAGAGAATTATGTGCAAATAAAATAAGTCATTGTCTAAAGCCACTAAATTTTGGGATGGTTTGTGATACAATAAATCATTGAGAGAGCCGAGCTTCAACAGAGTATTCTGCTTTTCCTTTTTCACATTCTGACTGCTGTGTGAACTTCTGCCTTCTGGCCTCTAGCCACTGCACCTAAACTGGCCTACCTATGTTTTTTACACATTTTATTAATATATAACATACTTATAGAAAGTACATATGTTATAAATATGCATATAAATATATGATGAATTTTCACAATCTTGATGAACACCCTTAAGCAGCACCCAAATCAAGAAAGAAAAGCCCTCTCTGCCCCTTCCCCTTCTAGTCAACACCCCTTTTCTGAAGGGCAATTACTTTCCTGACTTCTCACAACACAGTTTTGTGTGTTGCTGTTTTTGTACCTCACTCTCTTTTTCAACAAGGACACATTCAGTCTTTGCCTCACTAGACCTCACTGAAGCTCTCCTCACCTTCCAGGTCGTGGACAACTTTTAGAAGCATTGTGGGCGCCACTTTGTCCATTCCCTCTCTAGTTTCTGGCTTTGCTCCCCATTGGCTCCCATGGCTTCACCGCCATCTATGTGCTCACCTGTAGCCCAGATCTCCCTCCTAAACTCCAAACACACAGCTGAGGATTAAACATCTCCACTTGCTTTTACCACATGCACCTCAAACTCAGCAACACAGCTCATCCCAAACAGCAGCTACCACCAACCCTCCAACCAAATGCTCCCACCATGTCCTTCTGTTGTTCCCCATACTAGGGAATGGCCCCATTATCCACCAACTGCCAAACTGGAAAATAATTATCATCCTTGAGTCCTCCCTTTCTTTTACCCTCTCTACCTAATCAGCCACCAAGCCTATCAGTCCCACTATTTAAATGTCTCCCAGTTCCCTTCATCTATTTTATCTCCCCAATACCACTTTCTACTCCCCCTTGCACACCATCACCTACCTCTTCTGGATTAACTAGTCTGTCAAGTTTAGTCCCTCCCAAATTCATTAATTGCAATCAGAGATAATTTTTAAATGCAAACTGGTCATTTCTCATATCCCTTTCAGAGACTGTTTTTAGAGTAAAGCCCTAGTAAGGTTTTACAAGGCTCTTTATAGACTGGCCCCTCCTTACCTCTCCAGCTGGATCTCTCCGAGCCGCCACCCTTCTTCTGAGCAAAACTCGTTTGGCTCCTCCATATCCCTTGCCTCTGGCTTGAAAAAAGGCTATTTTTTTCTGATAAGGAGCCTTCTTTGACCTCCCAAGTCTGGCTTAATGCCGTGGCCTCCCAGATGCCTCCACAGTACACTGTACTTCTCAGAGAATTCTTATACCATATATTTTACCTGCAAAGGTCATACCCTGAGCACTAAGTAATGGGAGGCCATGAACCATCCCTAGACTGTGTATTAGGATCCCTAATATACCCCAGACATACCAGATGCATGGCAGATAGTTGGTGGAGAAAACGAATAAATTTGAAAAAATAATGGAGGGAAAAAGAAAAAGATAGCAGATTGTTGGGTACTTGCCAAGATCTAGGAAGAAGAGAATTGTTTAGACTGAGTCACTGCCTAGCTAGAAAGCCCAAACTTAAATTGACAAGGAAAAGGTGAAGGCATACTGGCAGCTTTGTTCTCAGCCAGCCTCTCAAATGGTCAAGGACAACCAGCAAGAAGTTAGGCCAAGGGAACCTGTGCCGTTGGCATGGATATTTTGCCTTGTGCCACCACTAGCTGGAGGGAAGGAAAAAGTTGTGGGCTACTGAGGAAAAAATTTGTTTTTACATATCTTGGTATTTGACTATATTCTGTCTGCTGTGTTTTATTTGGCTTCAAAAGGCAAATCTTGAAACAAAGACTTGAGTGAAAGTAGTTTAATTGGGATGCAGTCTCAGGAAGCACAGGAGAGGGAGTAGGTAAAGTGAGGCAGGAAGGGCAAAGCCAATAAAGGGTACGTCACAGAGCACGTTGCCACTGAGGACAGCAGACAAACCCACTGGGGCCTCTGAGGGTTGAGGAGACTGAGGTTGAAGGTCGCCCCTGGGCGTGTCAAATCCCCAGCACTTCTGCAGCTTCCCTGCATACATGCTGAGCAGCAGCCATGGGTCAGACAGACTGATGGAGAAGCAGGGAGAAGCCCATCAGGAGCGAAGCTGCCAACATGGGGGCAACTGTCCCCTGTGGCTGCAGGTGAACTCAGACACAGGTTTATGTGGTTGGCATCAACAGTGCCAGGTAGGACAAGCCTCTAATTTTTCCGAATAATTGGTACAGTCACTATGGAAAATATTACGAAGTTTTCCCAAAAATGTAAAAATAGAACTACCATATGATCCAGCAATTCTACTTCTGGGTATATATCCAAAGAAAAAGAAATCAGTATGTTGAAGAGATATCTGCACTCCCATGTTCATTGCAGCATTATTCACAGTAGCCAAGCTATGGAATCCACTTACATGCACATTAAAAAATGAATGGATTAAGAAAATATGGTGTATAAACACAATGGAATATTATTCAGCCTTTAAAAGGAAGGAAATCATGTCATTCGTGACAACGTGGATAAACCTGGAAGACAAGTGAAATACACCAGGCACAGAAAGATAAATACTGCATGATCTCACTCATATGTGGGAGCTAAAAAAGTTGAACTATAGAAGCAGCGAGTTCAATGGTGGTTTCCAGGGGCCCGAGGGGGTTTGGGGGTGGGGAATGTTGGGGAGATGTTGGTCAAAGGATAGAAACTTTCAGTTATAGGATGAATAAGTCCCAGGGACCTAACGTACAGCATAATAGCTATAGTTAACAATACTGTACAGCATAGTTGAAATTGGCTAAGAGCGTAGATCTTAAGTGTTCTCACCAAATACATAAAAAGATAATTGTGTGAGGTTGTGAATGTATTAATTAGCTTGATTGTGGTTATCATTTTACAACGTTTACATATACCAAAACATCATGTTGTACACCTTGAATATACAATTTTTATTTGTCAATTATACCTCAATGAAGTTGGGAGAAAAAAAGAATAAAAACTTTCTTTAGCAGTACAGTAAATCTTATCATGATATAGTAATTCTTATCCATCTAGAGCATGTAATTTCCCTGAAGAGTGACTCAAGAGAGAGCAAAGCAGAAGACATAAATCTTTTATGCCCTAGCCTCAGAAGTCACAAATCATCATCACAACAACATCCTACTGGTTACACCAGTCAGCCCTATTCCATGAGAGAAGACTACACACGACTAGGGAGGCAGGGATCACTGGAGTCATCTTGGAGGCTAGATGCCACACACTGGCCATTTTTTTTCGTTCAGATTTCTTGTTTTTCCAGGTAGATATTTGTTTTTTCCGTTCTTTGTGTGAGTTGATTATTTGTGTGATTACTCTGCTTCCCAGGAGATGTACATTACCTACCCGTGCTTGCAAAACCTTCAAAGACTTTGTCTTTATACTCGTGCTAAGTTCTATTATAAGAATTACCAAATGGTTGCCAAATGCTGTTCATAAAAAGGGAAATCATGATAGATTTCCAGCACCTGGGGAAGAAACCATCATATTCTGGAACCTGAATTTCGATTAAGCCACAGTATTTTTTATTCACCTATGCCAACCTCTTCTTTCTCCTGTGGTAAGTAGTAAGATTTATTTCACTTGATTTCATTTTTAAAATGTATTTTCCAATACCATACATTAATGAGATATTTGGCCCTTTTTTTTAGAAGTCAAAGAGGTACAGGCGGGAGAAGCTTCTTTTTTAGGTCAAAGAGAGCTACAACAAAGAGATGGTTTCTAAAAGGAATGTGTTTATTACAAACAGAAAATGGTCATTATAACAGCTCTGAAATGATACTGCATGAAAAAGCAAAAATGATAGTTTTTGTTTTAGCTCGTCTGTGGCCCTTGAGTGCTTCACACATGACATTGATGCACGTCAAATAGAAGATTAAAGGTCATGAGTAATAGCAATGCGATGAAGAACCAAATATTCGTTTTTTATTAGAAAAGATAAAAAGAAGGAATGTAAATGTATCCCTGCCATTTTTTATTTATTGAAGCAAAAATGCTGTTCAGCACATACGCAGCCATTACCACCCAGAGTGGCATACACCCAAGCATCAGGAGTCCAAGGGGGAAGGAAAGTCACTCAGCCTGAGTGTTTCTTCCATCATGTAGGCCAGAGAGATAAATTATTGACTGAGAAACCCACCTGAGTTTTTATAGTTGTCACGACTGAGAGCCTTAGTACAGAAGCAAAGCAACAGAATTTCATAATTTTTACGTTGGCTGCTCATTCCTTTTATGTTGTGGTACCCAGTGTGTGTGCGGGCCTCAAAGAGCTCTTTGTTCCTCTGCTGAAATAAGCACACAATGGACCACTAACAGCCTCCTATGGGAACCTGCCCCTAGGTAAGCATGGCCTACTACCCAACCTGTGTCTGGCTTGAAGCAGAGAGACACATGCCACAGGACCACCAGTTCATTATCCCCTTCCCAGATGGCACTGAAACCAGTAAACAGCGAACAAGACTAAATAGATTTTTTTTTTTCTCGCTTGATCTTTCCAGAGGTTCGTGGTTAGAAATGGAAATTTGGAGGAATCAAAGACAGATGATATTAATTGAACATCAATTAGACGACAAGCTTCGGATTTTACTGTTGAGGGAACTGAGGCTGGGACTTGTGATAAGGAATGCCTGAGTCACTAAGTGAGAGTTCTCTGAAAGTTATAACAGTCCATATGATATAAAGACTCTGCCCAAGGCCAGAAATAGCTTCAGGGTTACTTTAGGATTAGTGCCTTGGGCTTGGTGTATCGTTAGGCAAATTGTCGGACAATGTAGCCAATTGTTTTACTAGGACTAGGGCTACAGATGCTTCAAACCTATTGTACAGACTGGGTCACAGACCCCTCACATGCCAGGCTGGGTCACTAGACCCCTCATGTGTCTGGCTGGGTCACCAGATGTATAGCTGTGCTAATTGTATTGCTAGGGCTAGGGCCCACAGACCTTTCAAACCCATTGTACAGGATGGGTCACAGACCCCTCCCTCACATGCCAGGCTGGGTCACCAGACCCCTCACATGCTTTGCTGGGTGAAAAGCTATGTGACTATGCCAATTGTCTGGTTGAGGCAATAACTACACCAATTGTGTGTCTAGGGCAATACTTAACTAAAGCCAAAACGTTTCATTATTTTAGTTATACTGTTTCCATTTGTATTGTCTGGGTTAGGCGTTAGGGCCCACAGACCCTTCAAACCCATTGTACAGACTGGGTCACCAGACCCCTCACATGCCAGGCTGGGTCATAGACCCCTAACACGCAAGTCCACACTAGGTAACTGGGAAAGATCCCAGGAGCCATTAGCAGATGACACGAGCTCAGTCCTCAGCAGTAAGCAGCCGCAGTAGTAGCAGCAGTAGTAGCAGCAGCGGCAGCAGCCTCTTGGGGTATCCTGGGGGCACTAGTAGCAACAGCTTCCAGCACTGTGGCCCCTTCCGGGGCATCCTGGGGGGATGGGTCCCCATGGATCAGAGCCACTTGTCCTTTATACTTAAGTCTGATAACCCGGGACACCTGGGTGCCCACACGTATCTACATCAAACAATAGCCAAGGAATACCTGAGTACACATGTGCAATTAACACATTTACATCAAACGGGCTAGGTCATGCTCAGCAAGATTCTAAACAACTGAGGGAGCCTTACCATTTTTCATTTTCCTTACAGTTACCAAGTCCAGCTGCCTGCCCCAAACAAAAACCCTGGCTTGGCTTGCCAAAATCTGTTACCCCAGGGCATTCAGCTCCTGGCTTAGGCTTGCCAAAATCTTGTTACCAAACCCAGGTCTGGCTGCTTGCTCAAAACAAAAACAAGCAAAAGTCAAATGTTGGTGAAAATGGAAGTCAGCTTTAATTTAAGAACACCAGTTACCTGGGGAGTGATGGTAGGTTAACCATCTCTCCTGTAAACCAGAAGGAGAATAGTCCGACTAAAACCATCTCAAAGACTCAGATTTACAGAGAGTTTTTTAAAGAGGGTATTGGGAATGGAATGTGGGAAATAAAAAGCAGGAGGAAGGGGGCCATGATCTGTGCGGGCTCTGCACAAGGAGCTAGGTGCAAGGTGTCACCAATACTCCCTCTAATTTACTGTTTACATCCTTGGCATTATCTTAGGGTTGTGCTGGAGGTGTGGAATCAGCATAGCTTTTTTGATGTCTTCTCTGGTTTGTCACGGTCTGGATAATATGTATCTGGTGGCAAGTTTGCAATTCCAGGTTGACTGGAATACAACTTAACATTTATGTAAACAACATATGCAAACTTCAAAATATCAAATAACCATGGGAAAAGAGGGAACTCAAAGAAATGCATGCTAAGAAAAAGTGTATCTTCTTAAAATTTGCCTATAGCCCAGGTGTTTTTAGGTCCCAACATGGCTTCAGTCCTACTCACTCCAACAGCATGTTCATGTCAATAGTTCCTTCCTTTCTATGGAATAGACAAATGACTCATCTTACTGCTTTGAGCTGAGTCAAGGCAAAGAAAGGATTAATTTGGAATGAACTATTTGACATGATGGAGGTCATAGCTTTTCATACTCAGATGGAGTGACAGAGGGACTAAGGGCATTTGTTTATCTAGTGTCTTACCAGTTAATTGACTCAGAGTTAGCAAACTATGCATTAACAATTTTAAGAACTCACATGAATCATTTGTTTAGGAACAGGATGTCTCATCTAAGTCATGAGCCTCCCCTTCAAGGTGGTGAATATATTTAGAGAACTGCTTCTGTAGACAAGATATCATTTCCCTCTTTTTGATCAAAACATTCCTCATGAGAGCATTGATGATCAATTTTCTGATGGAAATGGCCTTATTTTTCTTTGTACTGATCCCTCAATGCGGGGAAGGCTCATTCCCAGGTAGACTGATTCCTCAGTGCTAGGAAAGTTTATTCCCAGGTTGTCATGTTCCACATCAGGGGGAAAGATGAAAACAGCAGTTAGGCCAATTTAGGGCAACATGAAGTGGGGTCAGGAACTTAGAAGAGACGTGCCATTTCATACCCAATGTTTCCAATTGTATCCTGTTATAAAGAGAGAGCAAATTCTTATTGAACTCATGCAAATAACCACATTGCCATAAAAATCATAAGGATACTCAAAATTTCGTAAGGATATTCAAATTTTGGAGGAATTAAGTAAGGAGAAAAAGCAAATGTTTCCATCTTTGTTCATAAAAGTATATTTTACCAAATTGCTGTAAGTTATAGATATCTTAAGAGCGCAGGTTTCCTTAAATCTGGAAAACAAAACATTTAAGTAATAAACCAACATTATTTTCAGTAAAAGTCATAAAAGCATATGACTATCAGTTATTGAACTTCATGTAATTAATTTTTGCTTTGCTTGATCTTGATTAGCAGTTTTATAAATCCATCAGATTTCTTATTAGAGTTCTGAAAAACTTTTATTTTGTCCATTGATCTTAAAGTTATTTGAAACCTATGTTTCAGAGTACTTGTTATAGTATTTTCCATGAATCTGATTGCAGATGCCTTTAGAGAAAAATAAAAACTTTTTGTAATTTTATTAAGAGCAGATCAATTTCAAGAAAACCTTATTCTAATATGGGGGAAAATTTAGTTCTGTATCAGTGTCTTTTAAATATCAAAGTTCAATCTTTAGGAAGACTTAGAAAAATAATTCCCTTCTAATTATAGCCAACTTAATCACACACAAAATTGTTTCATAAATTCACCCTTCACAAACCATTACTACAGCTTACTCAGACGTTTCCACAATATGCTTTAGACTTTCTGTTTCGTCCTATACTTCCTCTTTCCTAAATATCCAGTCATTTTGCTTTAAAACAAATAAAAAGTTCACTACACAAGAAGCTTTCTCACACAAAAGTGTTTTCTTTTCAACCATCCTGACAACTACTTCTTCATATCCATAGCTTTCTTCGCATTTCCCCTCTTTTCTTACTTATTCCTTTCTATCAAATTAGCCTCATTTATCTAAGAATTGCATAATCAAAGATCATTCTGTTTTGGGCTGGATTTATAACTTTAACTTTAAAAAACCTCTAGCGGAGACAAATACAACCCTGTTTGACCAGTATACCAAGGCAAAAATGTATGCTGATAATTCTGAAGACATTTCTCATAGCAGTTTGTTGTTGATTTTCAGGGGAAAAAAACCCAAAAACCTTTTAATCCTTTTCTCCCCCTTTCAGTTTCAGTTTCAAATGAGTTTTTGGTTAAATTCACAAATATTTACACTTAGCTTGGACTGGCTGAATTGTATAAGAAAAACAAAATCTTCAACTGGCCTTGATGTTTTTAGTAACAGGCTGTGTACACAGATAAACAAATTTTGTCCAGAGACTAAGTCAATTATAGTTTTCTAGATCATGGTTTCTGTTTCTCAAGCTTGCCAAGAGACACTCAAAAAAAATCATTTTCTTTTTGGTTATCGGGTCTTTAATGATCAGAAGCCACGAACTTAATTACCGAACCACAACAGAGAGAGCTCTCCTAAACAAACGAACAAAATCCTTTTTTATGTCCTTGAGTCATTTCTCATGCACCAAATGGTACCTTTACAAACAAATGGTGTAGAAAGAGAACTCCCAAAGGGACTTACCAGCCCAGCAACTCCTTACTAATGATGCTTCCTTCATGAACCAAAAAGGCAGAGAATCGGTGGTTAATGCCACCACTGAAAAACCAGGGAAAGTCTAAAAAATTTCAGACATGGGGCCAGCCTACCACAGGCAGCTGGCACCCACAAGTGGACTCAGTCTCGCTCCCACATCATGAATGGGTAAGCCCTAGCGTGCTTCTGCAGCCATTTGCTCCATCCATTGGAATTGGGGGGGCTAGACTACCCAGGGCACTCAGCTCCTGTCTGGCTCATCAAAATTATGATATCTGGATAGCTGCTTACGGCAAATCAGAGAAGCTGCTTTTTTTTTTTTTTTTTTTTTTTTTTACTTTTTATGAAGCAGAAAACTGAGAGATTAAATGACATGGACAAGGTCTGAATGATGGGTAGAAAGAATGTGACATACCTCAGGTGCGTATCACTCACTGAGTAAGCACTCAGCTTCCTGCCAGGTTGAGGAAGTGAGCCCAGCTGAAGCAGTTTGTAAGTTTTCTCTCACCCACACTATCAAGTTGCAAATAACATTAACTGCAGCCCAGGTTTAAATGCTTCATTGACCTTTTTTTGACTATTTCCATTCTATTTCCAAAAATTCCAGTGATCTGTTTGATTTTTTAATCTTATCCTGAATGTATTGGGAGAACTTTTAAAACATAAGCAAATGTAACTCTGAAAGAAAACATAAATCTATTTGCTAAGTCATTCTTTCGACAAAGGCAATACTGTTTAATAGTTAAGAGAATGGACCCTGCAGTCAAATCCCGGCTCTGACAAGTTACACAATCACTCCAAACCTCAGTTTCTTTTACCACATGTACTAGTCAGGGTTTTCCAGAGAAACAGAACCAGCAGGATATATACAAATATATATAAGAGGAGATTTATTATAAGAATTGGCTCACGTCATTTATGGAGGCCAAGAAGTTCCTCCATCTGCTGTCTGAAAGCTGGAGAACTGGGAAAGCGAGTGGTATAATTCAGTTCAAGGACAAAGGCCTAAAACCTGGGTTGGGGGCGGGGAGATAGATGTCTTGGCTCAAGAAGAGCCAGCAAGAACTCATCCTTTCTTTGCCTTTTTGTTCTACTCAGGTCCTCAATGGATTGGATGATGTCAACATTTCCCCCAACAGACACACACATTGGTGAGGGTGTATCATCTTTAGTCAGTTTACTGATTTAAATGCTGATCTTTTTTTGGAAACACCCTCATAGACACACCCAGAAATAATGTTTGCCAGGTATCTGGACATCCCTTAACCCAATCGAGTTAACACAGAAAATTAAGCATCACACGGCACAAATAGCTATTGAGCATGTACTATGTGTGAGGCCCTATTCAATGTTCGAAATAGTCTATTAAGGGAAGCCTGTCAAGGAAACCCACAAGAAATGAATGATAAGATTACTGAATCTCCACTGGAGTCCAGAGCACAGTGAATATTAGATCTAGAGAGATTTGAGGGGCGCCTTTAAAAAAAAAACCTGATGTGCTAACTTTATATTTCATCACTCTCTACCTGTCATCTACCAATTCTTTGGTCACCCCACCCACACCACGAAGATTTTTCATCTGTTTGGTTTTTACTCTTCATAAGGGTTATTTGTCTTCCCGATGGGCAGCTCTTTAATATCTTGACCTCTCAGTATCTTGATCACCACTCCAATATTTGTGAAGTTCATGTTTACTCCACCTTAGTCATCCCCACTATGACTCATAGATGTGGTCTAAAGTGCTTTTTAAGTTTTTAAAATACGTGCATCTTTAAAAGCATTTATTTACCCATCAAATATTTAACAAGAATCTACAATGTCCCAAGCACTATTCTAAGCCACGAGGATACAGTGGTGTTCAAAACAGACCAGCACTTTGCCTGCACAGTGATAGGAGACAGGTAATAAGCAAATAAAAGTAGACGATAATTTGAGGCAGCATAAAGTCCTAAAAGGAAGATGGTGGTCGTGTGGGAAGAGTGAGGGTTTTCAACACTTGGAAGACACGATGTTATGTGAGTTAGGGTGGCTGAGGAGAGTCTCTCTGAGGAAGTGGCATTTCAGAGAGATCTGAAAGGTGAGAAGGAGCCAGTCATGTAAAAATGTGCACGGATGTTGCAGACAGAGCCGCAAGTACAAAGGCCATGACACAGGAATGACCTTGGCGTGATTAAGGAATAAACAGAAGGCCAGCACAGCCGAAATTGAACGAGGAGACAGTAATGGGAAATGACACTGGGGACGCGGGCCAGGGCAGGCCAGGTAGGATTTTTAAGTCTTAATTAGGAGATTGATTCTAATTGTTAAGAAGCCACAGGAAGATTTTAAGTAGGGAAGTGACTTGATATAATATGATGTTAAGAGATCATTTGGGTTAGTATGAAGGGAAGGCAGGCATAGAATGGAGTTGACAATAATGCTTCCTTGTCATTGTTGGTGTTTTCCCAATGTAGACCCTGTGTATTGGACTTGGCTGCAGGTAATTTATTCAAGAGGTGACCCCAGAAAGCACAAGAGGGGGAGTAGGGAAAGTGAAACAAGGAAGAGAGAAATGCCAGTAAAGAGCGTGTGAGTAAGCAGGCTACCACTACGGGCAACAGGGTCAATCCCACTTCAGAAGTATCACGTGGAACACAAACTCCTGTGGCCTGAGAAAACCCTCACAAAAGCCACAGGGAGGCTTCGACACGAGGTGAGACGCTCTCGGTGGGTATGGGAACTGTCTACCACAGCTTTGAAGGGACTCAGAGGTAGCTCGAGCTTCTGTTTTATGTGTCCGCATGGCTGGGCTATCGTCTTCTCTTATTCATTCAAATACTCATCTGGGTGTTGCTGTGAAAGTATTTGATAAATGTGATGAAAGTTCATAATCAGTTGACTTTCAGAAAGGGAGATTATCCTAGATAATCTGAGTGGGCCTGATTCAATCAATTGAAAGGCTTTAAGAGCAGAACCGAGGCTTCCCTGAAGAAAAGAAATTCTGCCTTCAGACAGAAGCTTCCGCCTGTGCTAGAGAGTTCCAGCCTGCTGTTCCTGATGGCTTGTCCTACAGATTGCAGGCCTGCCTTGCCAGCTCCCACAATCGCATAAGCCAGTTCCTCCCAATTAATCTCTTATTCCTTGCAATAAATCTCCAACTGGTTCTGCTTCTCTGGTTGATCCCTGACTGCTAGGAAGAAAGGAAAGAAGGAAACCCACTGGTGATTTTAACAAAGAGCATTTAATATGAGGATTGGCCAAACAGTCTTTGGAGGACTGAAAAGGCAAAAGGAATGGGAACACTGATGTAACACAGAGGTGCTATCTGCAGGAAGCAGGCACTACCACTGGGGCTGGAGGAACAAATGAAGATAGGGTCTTTAAAACTTAGAAGCGTGAGGGAAGAAACCCACAAAGCAGGGACCCAGACCTCTGAGGAGGTGGCACAGTACTGCTGGTGACAGGACCGCTGAGGGGCCTTGATGAGGCTGCTCCTCTTTCTGAATGTGGATGCAGTAATTTGTCCATTTTCTTAAAGGGAATGTCCTGTTGTGCTCCCCAAACAATTGGGTCTTTAGAAACTTTACAGATGTGGCAAGCCCCTAGATTTTGGTAGGGTTTTTCTCACACCCTCTGGCACATGTGTGTCTTACCAGGGCATCCAGAGAACTCGCAATTTTCTGCTCACCAAGTCTAGTTAACTCGATGTGATCAGTATAGTGGAATACTGTGATGTTCTGCAAACGTAAAAAAATCAACACCCCTTAGACTGTATTTTATCAAAGAGGGCAGGAAAGTTAACACAGCCTCAGGACAAGAAAGTAAATGTGTCCTGCTGTTCTTCCTTTGTAAATGAAAACAATTTGCCTCCTCTTAAACCTGTTAGAAACTGAAAAGAATGCATTCACCAGATTGATAGCTTCATGCCAAGCTCCAGAGTGTGTGCTGATCAGATCAGCAAAGTTGCCATATCTGGTAGAGCAGCTGTGACTGGGAGTACAACTCAACTAAGTTTATAGAGAACCAGTGTTATTCACCACGGTCTTTGTTTTTTTTGCTGTGTTTTTTTTTTTTTTTTAAGGTGTAAAGTGTATACAGTGAGGTGCATGAAGCGTGCAAATATTAAAGAGCACTGCTTGATGAATGTTTGCATATGTATACATCCATGAAACCACTATCCAGATCAAGACGTGGGACATTTCCATCACCCCAGTAAATGCTCTTTCCCCCTTAATACCCTTCCGTCCAGATAACTGCTATACTGACTTCTATCACTATTGATTAGTTTTGCCTGTTCTTGAACTTCATATAAATTGTTGGTTTTATTTTGTTTGACATAATATCTGTGTGATGCATGTTGTTGCATGCAGCAGTAATTCATTATCTTTTTATTGCTCTGTGGTATTCCATCGAATAAACTGTAATGTGTATTTATCCTTTCTTCTGCTGATTGATATTTGAGTTATTTCCAGCTTGGGACTATTATTAATAAAACTGCTATGAACTGCTATGAACATCCATAGGGATGTTTTGAGGTTTAAATGGAGTGATGTATGTAGAGCACATAGCATATAGTGGTCACTCAGTAAAAGGTGCCGGTCGTTATTATTATTAAACTTATAAAGTTAGACTTTTAAAGTAGCAGTCCTCAGGTAGGTACAGTAGAGTCACTAAAAGTGAGCCTCCCTAACATGCCACATCTGCTACTCTTTTTCATCATCCTTCTTTAGTGCTATAAAGCCTTGACACTCAAAGGATAGGTTATGGACCAACAGCTTTAGCTTCAGCTGAGAAGGTGCTAGAAATGCAGGATGAATCAGAATCTGCACTTTAACAAGTTCCTGCATGACTGGAATAAACATTGCATTTTTATAAACACATTTGAATGACACGGAGAGCTTTAAAACGTACTGATACCAGGGTCCCACCCTCAGGGCTTCTGATTCAATTGGCTGGGATATGGCTTGAGCATCTGGATTTTTAAAATCTCCCCACACAATGTTAATATGAAGCAATGTTTGAGAACCACTGGCTTAAAAGTAAAGGGGCGGGGGACAGGAGGCAGGGGAATCAAGGTCACTGTCGATCTCATAGCTAACCTCCCATTAAATAAGTAATATTATTCAAGACTGGGAAGAAACCACTACATAGGGTTGTTCAAAACCTTTTCTATTCAACTTGAAAAATTTTAAATGTCAGGGAGTAAAAGGGAATTTAATTTTCACAAGAGCAGAACACAAGCTAGACTTTGATCCTGCAATATAGGAATGATCTAGCCACAAAGTATAAGAGGAGCAGGTTGTTCTGATCAGCAAGACAAATATGATGGGAGGGAGGGAAAGCAGTCCCTCCGGGCCAAAGAAGACAGAAGAGTAGGCATTACCGAGTGATAGCGAATTGCAATTGCTAAGGAGGTAATTAGCACTTTTCCCTTAAAATATAGTTGCCAGATGTAGCACATAAAAATACAGGACCCCCAATTAAATTTGAATTTCAAGTAACAATGAATATTTTATTTTGTAACAGCTTTATTGATATGTAATCCACATACCATACAATTTATCCACTCAGAGTGTACAATTAAATGGTTTTTAGTATACTCACAGATATGGGCAACTGTCCCTGCAGTCAATTTTAGAGTATCACCTCAAACAGAAAACCTCTGCTCTTTAGCTATTACCTCCCAAACATTCATCTCCACCCCCCCACCCAGCCCTAGGTAACCACTAATCTACTTCCTATCTTTATAGATTTGCCCTTTCTGGACATTTCATTTAAATGCAATCATATATTACGTGGTCTTTTATGACTGGCTTCTTTTAGCATAATGCTTTTGAGGTTCACCCATGTTGCAGCATGTATCAGCACTTTGCCCCTTTTTATGGCTGTGTTATGCTTCATTGTATGCATATATCAAATTTTGTTCATCCATTCTTCAGTTCATGGATACTTGGCCTGTTTACACATTTTAACTATTATGAATAACGCTACTATGAACATTCGTGTACAAGTGTTTTTGTAGACATATCTTCATTTCTCTTAGTTATAGACCTAGAAGTGGAGTTGCTGGGTCATATGGTAACTCTATTTTTAACTTTCTGAGGAACTGTCAGACTGTTTTCCAAAGTGGCTGCACCATTTTATATTCCCAGCAGCAATGCATGAGGGTTCTGTATCCTCACCAACACTTGTTATTATCTGGCTTTTTTATTATAGTCATCCTAGTGGGGATGAGGTGGTATTTCGTTGGGGTTTTCATTTGTAATTTCCTGATGACTAATGATGTTGACTATCTTTCCATTTGCTTCGTGGCCATCTGTATATCTTCTTTGGAGAAACTCAGATCCTTTATTCATTGGTTTATCTTTTTATTTTTGAGTTACGAGAGTCCTTCGTGTCTTCTAGATACGTGTCCCTTGTCAGATATATGATTTACAAATATTTTCTCCCGTTCTGTGGGTTGCCTTTTCACTTTCTTGACAGTGTTCTTTGAAGCGTGAAAGTTCCTAATTTTGATGAAGTCCAATTTATCTTTTTTGTTGTTGTTGATCGTTTTGGTGTCATATCTGAGAATCCACTGCCAAATCCAAGATCACAAAGATTTGTCTTGATGTTTTTTCTAAGAATTTGATAGTTTTGGCTCTTACATTTAGGTCTTCAATTCATTTTGAGTTAATTTTTGTATATGGTAGGAGGCAAGAGTTCAATTTCATTCTTTTGCATGTGGCTATCCTCTCGTCTCAGCACCATTTGTTGAAAAGACTATTCTTTACCCAAATCAATTCCATAGATACATGAGTTTATTTCTGGACTTTCAGTTCTATTCTATTAATCTATATGTCTATCCTTACACCAATACCATGTTGCCTTGATTAATGCTGCTTTGTAGTATGTTTTAAAATTGGGAAGTGAGTCCTCCAATTTGTTCTTTTTTTCCAAGATTGTTTCAGCTATTCTGGATCCCTTGAGTTTCCATGTGAATTTTAGGAATGGCTTGTCAATTTCTGCAAAGAACTAACTGGTATACTGAGATAGATTGCATTGTGTCTACAGATCAGTTTGGAGAATGGAACCATGTTTACGATATTAACTCTTCCAATCCATGAACAAGGATGTCTTTCCATTTATTTAGATCTTCTGTAATTTCTTTCAGCAATGTTTTGCAGATTTCAGAATTTAAGTTTTGTACTTTATCTGTTAAATTCAACAATGATTTTTTTTTTTAGTATAAGTATTTCTCTTACATACTTATTTTAAAATATAGGACATACTTATACTAAAAAATTATTTGTTGTCTATCTGAAATTCAGCTTTGTCTCCGCACTCTATATTTTATCTGGGAACCCTCGCTTAAAAGTGACCAAAGAGTAGAATGAAGCACATGAGCCTAGAGATATGAAGGGCATCTGGGTATCCAGGAACTGGAAAAGAAGCAAACATAATTAGAACTATATAAAAGCACATATTTAGCACTCAGGAGGTTTTAACCGTTAAGTAGTAGTAAGCTATTTTGTTCCTAGAAATTGTTCTACTTTAAACTTCACTCTGAAATATCATATTGCTTTGAAGAAGACAGTAAACATTTTGATAATGAGTGCCACTAATCTAAGCTTTCAAAAAATAATATTTTGGTATCAAGGTTCAAAATAGTAAAGCAATGAGCTATGTCTGCTGTTCTCATCAAGCTGTCTCCATTCTCCTATGGGTAGAAACTTCCAATGCCCATGAGGCTAATGTGACACTGGTATAATGTGCTGATATAGTTACCCCCTTGAGCTCTTGCTGGGATTATTTCATGTGTAAGAAGTTGTTTTTTCAGCCTTGTGTCTGTTAAGAAATAATTCCCTCTGACAAATTCCTGATGTGAACATCACCGGAATTAACATGATTGTGGAAGAGAACAGAGTCAGCAAAGATTGAATAGTGAAGTAGTGATAGGGCAGAGAAAGCAGATACGCAGAGTACTCATAGGAGAGAGAATTTGGGGATAACAAGTGGCCTAACAGCAGAGACTTTTGCAAAGTAGGTTGGGGAAAGCAAAGGTACCTTAGAAAACAAATTAAAAGACAGTACTTCAAGTACAAAGATACAAAGATGTAACATCTCAGCAGATCAGCCTGGGTCAAGGATACCACAAGACCCACAGAAATGAACCAGCAGAACTAGGAATGTTCTTTGACAGGAAATAAACTGGATCATCAGCAGGAATGCTTCTCTAAGTCACTCTGACTAAAGATTCTTACTGTACCTTTAGAGAAGAAACATTGTGTATGGTATAAATTCTCCACATATTGTATACAGGCTTACATGTAATTATGCCTATGTTGACTTTATAGTGGAATTTATTATACATATATTTAACTTACATGTATCAAAGGGCATTCCAAGGGCATGATATGGATAGCTATTTTGGACCACATCAAGAAATGCCAGGCAGATGGCAAGTTCTTCTTTTCCATTAGAATCCAGCCATTTTGCAGGATGCTGTCTTAGCCAGGTTTATCCCCAGCCTGATATGCCACCTTTGCACAAACCATAATGTCTAGGAGAGTTTATTTTCTCCCAAAGAACTAGGCTTTTACTCCTTATTCTAATTCATTGAGGGAGAGTTCCAAGCAAAATGTCAAACTTTAAATGCAAGTTTTAAACTATCAAAAAAGTAAGCAAACATTTAGACCTTAACTTCTAAATAAAATCTCTGACAGAGAGTAAGTGAAATGATTTGCATCTTAAATAAACTACCCAAATTGTGTCCACCTTTTTGAAAACAGATACTTCTTGAAAATGTGCATAATTCAATATCTACAGATTGAATATTGCAGGTAACTGAATTAGTCAAGTAGAAAACAATCTTGAAAAATTTACTAGATGAAGAAGAAAAATGATTAGATGAAGTTGATGACAATAAAGCTGAGATACACTGGAAAATTTTAGGAGATCCAATAAAGTTATATTAGGAACTCTAGAAAAAGTCAGAGCAGAAACCATAACCAATGAAATAACAGAAGAAAACCTTCCCAATCCAAGGAAAGATGTTAGTCTGTAAATTGAAAGTACTCACTAACCATTAGGCAAGATAAATTAAGAGATAAACATCTTAAACCAGTGTTTCTAAGAAGGAACTCTCTGGAATCCCATGAGATTTTTGTAGGTTTCCATGAAAAAGGTGTTTTGTAGGTAAGAAAATTTTGGTTTAAAAATGTCTTTACTGTAACTCTTCCCAGAACCTTAATATGGTTATGAGAATATTAATTTCCAAGAGGAGGACATAAAATATAGTGTTTTTCACACTTAGAGGACCACCGATCTCTTTTTGTCACAGAATGCCTTTTAACAACTCACAAAATACACCTTAGGAAATACTGATTTTCGTTTAAAAATTATCTTTGTTTAAGAAATATATATTGCCAGAAGAGAAAAAAAGAGTAGAATTAAAGGTAGCAAAATGTTAGTAGAGCTATCTCTACATGGTGGTCTTATTTCTGCTTTTATTTTATTTTTTTCTTTATGCTTTTCTATCTTTCCAAAGTTTTTATAACACTTTCAGAATCAAAATTATAGGATTTGTTAATTATGTTAGATGATGGAAGTAGGATATATGGATAGCAAATTTGGAATTGCTGGCCATTAGGAATGCTTAGAGTTCCAATCCAACCCTGTCTCAGCCTTTGTCCAATTCCTGAGTCCAGTCAGCTCTATCAGGGATTCCCTGGGCTGCCTGTATGGCTCTGACACCCTCTCCCTCTTGCTTTAAGCCAAAAAGCCCTGCCAGCTCTTGGGTACTCCAGACTTATTCTACAAGGCCAGCAAATGAGAATGCAGCGCTAAACTGGACTAGATTTATAAAGAGAGAACTTCAAATGGGAAAACAGAAAACTGACAAGTATTTTCACCTCCAGTCTTCTGACATTTGGAGGAGGGTGGTATGAACAGAGGAGGAGTTTCTTCAGAGTGGGCTTCATAATGTAAAACTAATTATCTAAATGAAAATCAGAGCACATTTCTTCTCCAATCCCCATCCTACATAAATAAGTGGAGAAATCATTTTGTTGGTTCCCAAATGGTCCAACTATCAATTTTAGATATAGGATATGCTCAGATTTCTGTAGAAAAGTTAACTTTCTATTATCCATACAGAGTAAATATGAACATGAAGATTTGATAGCCTACAGATTAATGTTCTCTCAGGCTCCTTTTCAACTAACCCTATAAATTAGCTATCTATATCAGCTACCTATTGTCACAATAATGCTTCTTGACAACTTGAAAATCCAGTGGCTTTCAACAATGATCACTTATTCCTGCTTGTATAGATCTGTTGATCTAGGCTGAATATGAGTCCAGATCTGCTTTGGGTATGTGTTTCTCCCCCTCTTTCTTGGACCACTGGGATGACCAGAGTATTTCCTTGACAGCAGCAGAAGCAAAAGCAGGCAACTGAAAACAGAAATGCCTCTTAAGGACTACACCTGGAATGTGCACAGTCACTCTGCTCACATCCCATTGGACACAACAAACCACATATTCAAACCTGACATCGATGACTGTAGTGGAGGAACTCCAAAGTCACATGGTAGTGGCTATGACTACAAGGCTACAAAAATTGGAGCTGATAAATCAGTATATGGGCTGGCCAGTTAGCTCGATTGGTTAGAGTGTGGTGTTATAACACCAAGGTCAAGGGTCTGGATCCCTGAGCTGGCCAGCTGCCAAAAAAAAAAAAAGGTCAGTATACCAAAATATCTAAAAAGATTGCTATTCCTTATACTTAAATTACATATCACAAAATCAATTATATCTGGTATTCCTAAGATACCTGTAGCACTCTAAACACATCTGTATTTCTTTCTTTGCCTGACTGAGCTACATTCTTCTGGCGACAAATAAGCACATCAATGACTACTTCCTCCTCAGATTCTGGTTTTTCTCAACAGAAAGATTTCTGGAACTCATTGTGACTTCCATCTTCTTAATTTACTGCGTGGGTGAATATAAAGCATGAGCAGCTCATGAGAGATTCACCTGCCCTGCCCCAAACTAAATAAGAGCCTTCACCTTTTCTTGAGGAAATATCTCCTGACTTAAATACTTTTCAAGATATTGTTTTGTCATTTTAGAGATTATGGTTTTGTTGAGTCTTGACATATTTTTCTGCAATTGAATATGTATCTTATTCCTTTGTTTTCCCAGAGAATAGGGTTCTGGCCATGTTTTCCTAACTACAAATCAGGCTGACAAGGAAAGACTTAGAAACTGGCAATTACTGCATTTGACATATTGCCTATTACTGAGAATTTGTATTCTTCATATTTCCCTTTACATGGTATTGAATTTTTATTAAACCAAAGGACCTCTGACTGTCTTCCATAAATAGGGAGAACTCTGTAGGGACCTAGGCAAGGTTTTTATATGTTAATAATGAGTTACTAACTTATGCTGATTGTTCTGGTGTTGATCCCCCTAAGTCCTAACCACTCCCTTCAGATTTGCACTAAATCTTTTTACCAGCCTATGGCATTCTGGGTGATAAGCAATTTTTTTTTAAAATGAGGTTCCACATGCACAAACATTGTATCACCTCTAAAGGAAATTTATACTTCTGTTTGCAGTGTTCTTGGGCCAGAAACATCCATTGAAAAGAGTAAATGATTCTCAGGAATAAACAGAGGTCAATGCCACTTTTTCTGGGAATCTCAGGTTGAGTCCAATCCTACAAAAATAACATCAGAACTCATTGTGTGCCAGGCCCAATGCTAAGTGCTCTGCACACATCATCTTAGTGAATGCTCACAATAGCCCTGTGCCTTGGATTGTGCGTCCCTCCAAAACTCAACCACACTGTGACAGTGTTAAAGGGATGGGAAATCTTATAATGGTAATTGAAAACTGGGGCCTTGAAGAGGTGATTAGATTATAGGACCATGCTGTAGTGTAGTGAATAGATTAATAATAATGGTGGTCACAGGCATGGTTTGGAGGGCTTTAAAAGAAGGTCTCTCTCTGCTCTGCCATTTTTTGCCATGTGAGACCCCTGCATTGCTGTGAAGCCATGACCAAAGAAGACTCACCAGATGTGTTCCCTGGACTTTGGACTTCCCAGCATCTGAACTGTAAGCAATAAATTTCATTTTCTTACAAATTACCCAGTTCCATGTATTTTGTTATAAGCAACAGAAATGGACTAAATACACCTGGTGAGGTAGGTGCTGCTGCCTCCTGGGATACTGATGAGAAATCTGACCTGCCAAGGCCTTCCAGATATTGACAGCACCAAGGGGACTTTTAAAGGTCCCCTTCATTTCTATCTTCATTATGGGGGGTGGGGGTTATAATGGAACTCCAATCCCGAACCTCAGATGTGTTACCAAATACTTCATCTGTTACATATTGTATTGACCCAAGAAGAAGAAAATTTTTAACTGTCTTTGAATACTGCTAACCCATCAGAGCAAATCCTGAATAATTTCCCCACACTTCTGTGTTTCTGCAAGAATGTGATTCCAAGAGCTCCTTGGTTCTCGGGTACATATTAAACCCAGGACCCAGACGCCTTCCCCTTTGGCATCTCCAGATTGTTTATCTTAATTTTTCTCCCCAGTATACATAATTTATGTAATAATTCTTTTTTTGCATGTTTTATTCACTGCCCTGTTTAACTAGTGAAAGTTTCTTGCTCAGAAAGACAACTTTCACACAAACATTCATAGCGGCATTATTCATGATAGCAAGAAACTGACAACAACCCAGATGTCCATGAACTGATAAATGGACAATATAATGTGGTATATCAATACAATAAAACACTACTCAGCAATCAAAAGGAATGAAATACTGACAAATATTAACATGGATGAACTTCAAAAACATTATGCTAGGCGATAGAATCCATCTGCAAAAGAGCACATGCTGTATGATTCCATTTGTATAAAATGGAGACAGAAAACAGATTGGTGACTGCCAGTCAAACAGATTGGCTTGGGTGGAAAGGGAGATTAACTTTAAAAGAGGCAGGAGGGATCTTGTTGGGGTGACAAAAATGCTCTAAAACTGGGCTATAGTGATGGTTGTGCAACTTAGTAAATTTACTAAAAACTGATGAATTGTATATTAAAATCAGTAAATTTTACAGCTTATAAATTATTCCTGAATAAAGTTGTTTAAAAAATAATCAATTCATTCTGAAGCAATCTGGAGAATTTTGTTTTAAAAAATCAGTTCATGTGCTCGCTTCGGCAGCACATATACTAAAAAAAATCAGTTCATGGATAACATTCTTTGGTTACATGAAAAAATGGTCAAATTCCTTTCACAGTAAGGGGCTCAGAGATGAATTTATTCATCAGTACAATGAATATAGAAATTCCTACCTCAAAGGCAATTACTTGAATATCAAACCAGATATTAAAATTAAAGTGCTTCAAAAACTGAAAAATGGCCAATAGATTTCTTACTCGGTGGTGAATGGAAATTATCTCATTCTTTCCTCTAGGTGGTGCTAGAATCTAAAAATGAGTAGCCCCCCGCTAAACGGTGTAGCTTTTGCACAAAATTACCTTTCCCTAAGAGGTTACATTCCTAAAGGGAGTTTTCAGTGCAATTGAGTCCAGAGCCTTCTGAATTAACCTTAGGATAACAGACATCCAGCTTCAGGTCCAGTCTTCCAGCCACACTCACAATTATTTAATTGTCAAGGTCACATTCCATGTTGTATGGTTTCCTCTTTGTCCTATTGGACCACATTCATCATTCATTTCTTTCCACTCTCATGGAAACTCTAGCTTCCATCAGAATTGTACACTTCTATTTGGCTGTATTTTCAATACTCTCCATGCTTCAGTATTTAAGTGGGGACGAGGGGGTCAATTATTCAAACCATTTATAAAATGTCTCAAAGTAAAGCTAAATATAGCCAACACCGACCACATCGATGAAGAAATTTACCTGAAGAGCCTCTGCTTGCCCGTGCCATCTGTTGGTGGTAGGAACAGCGGATGTGCTGTTACATTGCTGTGTGCTGTGTGGCTTTTTATATAAGAAAGTCCATGCAGCAAAAGTTCTATATCATGTTCAGGACTTCAATGTGAGCCCAGCTCTGTCCCTTTACCAAAAAAAGGGTTTGTAGATTGTCTTTTGTCCTCCATCTGATGGTTTCTAAAAGCATGTGGATCAAGCAGGAAAGCCAGGTCCCACAGAACAAGGCACGTGGGCCCTGCTGTGCAGCGAGGACATGCAGTGCCATTGTCTGAGCCCCCGAGCTCCCACATTCATGACTCAGTTCCAATGGGCAGCAGGGTTCAAGGGAGTATGAAAGCCAAAGCTTGTATCCCATGATGTGTCCTGCAAAAGGAAGAATACTGGAGCAGCATGAGAACTCGCACTTGGGGGTGTGCAAACAGACAGATTTACCGAGAATTCCTCACTGGTGGAAGTACTTCCTCACAAGGGGATGGGCTTGAAAAAGAGCTCTTGCCTCCTGGAGCCCTCTCTGTGGTGGAAACAAATCAGCTTTTAAAATACAATGCCATGGCAGCTTTAAAAAGTGGTATTTAAGCAGCATGGAAATAGCCTACGAGAAATTAATGCAAAATCAATTCAGGCACACAATTTACATCTGCTGCGTTACCCAGAATGGCACTCTTCTATAACTGGAAATCTATATACCTAATTCTGGGATGACTGGAAGGAGTTTTATGTCTTCTGAGATGTAGCTGAGCAATCTGTCACTGGGAGGGCCAATCTGTTACCCTTCAGGGCCAGCAGAAGCTGGGGCCCTATTGTTAAGGAAAACACACCTGTACAATAAACACCCAATGAAATAGGTGGTATTCACAGTCTAGGCCTTTAAACCCAGCCCTTCACCCAAACCTGCAGTCTTTCCACACCCATGGGGCTTTGTCCTTCCTAAATATAGTTCCTAGCAAACCATGAGCTGCTGCTGCTTTGAAGGTTGACAGTGAATGTCCAGGAGAGACACAGCCAAAGGCAGTGCTGTGCTGGAGCTGGGACCCGGGCTCCTCACCAGGCAAACTTGGGCCTGTGCTGGGCCTTCCTCTCAGTTTTCCCACCTGCACACTGGGCAGGATGCTGATTTAGTTCATCAAAACCATGTGAGTTAATTATGCACAAAGAAAATTTAAAGTTCCAATTATGAAAATTAATTATAATGAAAAAGACTGAGAAGGAGCATCTGGGGGGTGGAAGGGGAATGGGAAAAAGTGGTTTCAGGAAGCTGATAGAGTTTCAAAAAGAGGGAGTTTCAAGGAAAAGGACATTGGTAAGAGTGCCAAATACAACGGAGAAAAGGAGTAGGATAAGGACTCCGTGTGCCCATCAGGCCCAGGCTTTGGGGGGCACTGTTTGGCTCGGGAGGCAGTTTTGAGGAGCGGGCAGGGAGGAAGGTGAGCAGACGAGGGCTGCCAGCCTTGCCACCTTCTCTGTGAAGGGAAGGGAGGTGGGGGGCATGGCTGTGTGGGGCATTCAATAGGAGAGAGATTTTCTCATCTAGCAAAGACTTTCTTATAACATTGCACACCTCTATCCAGTGCTGAAACCATAGACTAGGAATTCTAGTCTAGCCTGAAGCACAATCTGTGAATGGCAGTAAGAGAAACATGAACTTAGGCTCTGACCCTCAGAAAGAAGAAAAACAATTTTATCACCAACTCCTCCCCCACTTCAATCCCAGATCTCTGTGAAGACAAGAAAGAAAATCATTATTCCCTCTAGAAGCTGATGATACATCAGGAATTGGAAGTAACATTTGGAAATGTTGTTTTTCAAAGAAGGGCAGAAGTAGGGTGTGGTAATAGCTGGAGTCGCTGACTTAACAGATGTAAGGCGAGAGATTCTGACTAAACTTTTTCTACTTTCCTTACAGTCCACCCCTTCAGGGTCACTCGCCATACAATCTATGCATTTGATCTTCCACATGTTGCCTTAGTAAAGATAGCTGACAGTTGCATCCGTAAAAAAGTACCTTTTATAGTACAGTGTTTATCTGTTCCAGGTCATGTTACCTTTACTTGGGGAGGCCAGGTACTTGTTACTCAAGGTGAGACTTGCAAGTCTTCTTCTAATCTTCTCTGCCAAGGTCCAATCAGGCTTACCCAGCATACATGGGGGGCTTCTGTTTTCCAAGACCATGCCCCTGTACTGTCTGCCCCTGTTGTAAACAGGTTGGGGCTGGTAAGAGAATATTTCTATTCTCACCATGACCAGGTTTCAGGAGATCATCTTTAGTAGTGACCTGCAATTGAATAGGTGCCGCAGCTCTGCAAGAGAGCCTTACTGGAGAGGGCCCACCCTTGGGGGGTCTCTCATTCATGAAGCTGACTGTTGGCCACAACCGACATGTCCATCCTTTCAATGATGGGGGGCTGGCAGACAGACTTAATCCCCTTTTCAAATGACCATTGTAACGTTCAATCATTCCTGCTGCCTGGGGAAGATATGACACATGTAATTTCCACTAGACAGACAATTGGGAAGCCCACTTCTGTACCTCATGTCCCGTAAAGTGAGTTCCATTATCACTCTCTATTACTAGAGGTCGACCAAACATGGCCATGAGGCTACTCAATGCCTCCACAGTGCTTACCTGGTCTGGGGCCCCACAAGTCCATACAAACAGAAGACCAGTAATTCTCTGACTTTGGCAGTGGTCCCACAAGATCCACATGCCACCATGTCAGAGGCACTCTCACACAGGTTATCTAACCATCAGCATGGGGTACCTGTCTGCTCATCAGGAGCACAACTGCCCATCAGGGGCATTCTTTCTCAGGTTTATGCAGCACCTGGTGGGCCATTGACCACAGTCTTGCAGCCAGCATGCTGCTACATCAGCAGCTGGAACTCTCGCCAGCCACCTTACCTTAGCCAGTGCATCAGCTTCATCATTGCCTGGACTGGCTAAGGGGGAATGTCCTGTGACATGGAAAAGAGTTACTTCCTTTTCCTGTCCTAGTTCCCATAACTCTTGCCACATGGCTTGCCCCCACAAGGGTTGGTGACCTACCAGCCACCACTGATACTTCCAAATAGAGATCCAAAGGGTCAAATGCTTGAATACAGCCCAGATGTCAGTACAGATGGTTAATGGCCCTAGCTCTTTTTTTATGACCATCCATACTGCTCTGAGTTCATCCCACTGGCTGCTGTGCCCTATACCATTCTCATAACACATGGTATTGGTTAAGGGCTGGACAGCAACAGCTGTCCATGATGCTGAGGGTCCCGTGCTGGAGCCATTTATATACCAAGCCTGCTCCACAATAGGCCCTTTTCCCTCATAGAAAGGTGTGGTCTCCACCTCCATGGGTATAGGTTGTGTCAAAGTTTCCTCCACACCCCCTACTGGTCCTAACACAGTTTGAAATTCATTAGACAAAGGACTTGTAGACACAATACTTCTCTGTTCTATATATGCTTCCCATTTAGACAGAGTGGGAGTCTGAACTACACTAGTTTTAGGGGTGGTTGTCCATGTGTGTAGCCAACCTAGAATGGGGTATGTTGTCCTTACAAGGACCTTGGCAGTTCCTGTAATAGCTTCAGTGACCAGCAGGGCAGAATACACAGCTGCTAACTATTTCTCTATCAGAGAGTAATGCATTTTGGCACCCTTCCAGAGCTGAGACCAGAATCCTATAGGTGTTCAGAATCAGTCTTGTCTCTGCCACAAACCCTACCCTGAGCCTTCTTGGGTTATAAACACATCTAAATCAAAAGGCTTAGTGGGGTCAGCCACTTGCAAATCCTGCACTTACTGTATTGCCTTCTTAGTAGCACAGTAAGCTCATATTACTTCTTCGGTCCAATCCCAAGGAGCTCCTTTCTTTATTAATGCATACAGTGGGTGTGCCATTTGGGCCATACGAGGTACAAAAACTCTCCAATACCCCAAAAGTCCCAAATAAGCTTGTAGCTGAGCTACTGTTGTGGGCCAAGAGTGTGCCTGTATCTTATCTATAATGGCTTCTGGGATGACTTGTGTCTTACCAGACTAAATAATTCCCAAGAATTTGACAACAGCTCAAGTCCTTGCATTTTAGTTGTGTTCACGGCCCACCCACATTTTTCCAAATGGCCCGCAGCACCAGAACTGCTTCGGTTAAATCTGTAAAAGAATCAGAGGTTAGTAACATCATCAATGTAGTGAAACATTGTAACCATGCTGGGCCTAGTCCACTTGGCTAGGTCCCCAGCCACCAAATCATGACAGATAGTTGGGATATGCAGATAACCTTGGAGCAACACTTGAAATGTTCATTGTCTTCCCAGGCAAAGGCAAACTGTTCTTGGCTATCAGCTGAGACTGGGATAGAGAAAAAAAAAAGCACTTGCAAGGTCCAGTACACAACAAGTTCCAAGCTGGGTTGCCAGCTAATCCATCAGGTCATGAACTGAAGGCACAGCCACATGCAAAGGAGGCACTACTTTGCTCAGTTCTCAATAGTCCACAGTCATCCTCCAGGTATCATCAGATTTTTTCACTGGCTACCCCAGGGCATAAAGGAGCCATGGCAGGATGAATGATGGCAATCTTTACTAATTTGAAGATAGTGGCACTATCTCCACATTTCCTCCTGGCAAATGATACTGTTTCACATGTCCCCACAACACAGGCTGTACTGTCCAGATCTGCAGCTGGAATTCTCCAACTGTCATTTGCAGGTGCAAACCATAAAGCACATCTACACCCAAGATGCACTCAGCTACTAAGGACACATACACAGCACATACACAAGGGGGCAATCATCCAATGCCCAGCGGCAAAGACACAGATTTAATAGCCTGTCCTTCATAGCCATCAACATTCACTGTGGTCACTGGAAACTTATCTATAATGGCAGGCTACATTCTGGGCCAGCATCCACCAACACTAACACACAGTGTACATTTGCCATCTACCCCTAGGTCCCACAACTGTAGAAGCCAAACAGCTAGGGGTTCATTTTCTGATGCACAATAGGCCGTGCAAGAAGACATACAGGTTCTCCCAACTCACCGTCAGAGTCATCATCATCCTCGGCTTCAGGAACAGGGGTGATCTGTTGCTGTACTTCAGTCTCCAACACATCTGCCTTTTGTGTTGGCTCTCAAAGCCATGCTGTGTCGTGGAGTGCCTGGTCCATGTTGGCTCACTGTGCAGTGAGCAGTAGCCAGTCCATCTTGCCAGCTACACACCAGGACTCCTCATCTTTCACCATGGAGCTCAATACCCTGAGAGTTTTCTCCATGCTCTTGGGGTCTCATACACTTGGTCCCACATTTCCAGTGGAGCCCAAGTTCACAGGAACACTGCCCCCAGGTACCACACGCTTGAGGGCAGTCACATCTCCTCTCCCTCCTGAGAGGCTCATGGCTCCCTTACCTTCTCATCCTGCCAGACTACGCCAATTGTTGTGCAGGAATCTCAGATCCTTTTGCCCCTTCCTGTGCAGTTTGTGAATCAGGTAATTGAAAGAAGACACCTGGCAGTTTTATACAAGGTAGACATATTTTATTCTTCAGATATGAGCTTCACAGACATGCTTTATTTTCAGACATGAGCTCTGCCATTCTCCACTGACCCTCCATGCTCTGTCCACCTTCTATGCTCTGCTGACTAGCAGTTCAGAGTAGTTACCTTTTACTCTTAGTACACAATAGTGGCCACAAGCCAAGCATTACATAATTACAACAATCGTGCTGCATCAATAAATGGGCACACATGCACAGTTGCACTACTTTTATAACTTGTTTCTAGTGAATGTGCTGAACTTGCCCATTTGTAACAGATGTAAGGCGAGACATTCTGACTAAACTTTTTCTTCTTTCCTTATAGCTTTATTTAAACATTTTTCCTCCCTGCCTTGCAGTACAACCTCACTGTTTTGAGACTACATTCTATAAACTGAGTTCAAATGTTCTGCTTTTGATTTCCTCCTTTAGGAGATGTTTTAGATTCTTTTCCAGTAATGAGGAATAGCGGAAGTATTTCTCCAGTGGTGTTATTGGAGAACAGTACCACAGAGCAGTGATTTTCAATCTGGGTGATTTTGCACCCTCCTCCAGGGGACATTTGGCAATGTCTGAAGACATTTTGAATTATTACAAGGGTGGGCTGGGGGGAGGGGAGGATGCTACTGGCCTCTTGTGGGTGGAAGCCAGGGATGCTGCTAAACATTCTATAATGCTCAGGATAGCCATCCACAACAAAGAATCACCTGGCCTAAAATGCCAGCAGTGCCAAGGTTGAGAAACCCTGCCAAAGAGGGTCTCAATAATTTTATTTTTCTCACTTTTCCTTTTTTCTTTACACTATTGTCCTTGGTCTCACTTCTCTCCCCCTCCACACATCACCCACCAAGCTTCCTTTCCCTCTCTCCTGTCAATCTTTCCACTCCTTCCTGCTCTTACCCCTAAGTTCTTTTTCATTCTCTCTATCTTCTGCTATATCATTGCTTAGTGTTTCCATCAAACATTATCACCATTTGGTGTTTAGTGATCCTCCCTCAAAGTTCCTGGCCCAGGAAATATTGTAAGTTGCTATTCCAGCCTCAGGGCCTGGTCTTCCTCCCTATCAAAGAACAAAGCACCAGGAGATCTACTGACTAGAATCTGTGGTTAACCACTGTCTTGGCAATTGAATGCCTAACAATCCTACAAGAAAATCTTAGTGTGACAACCAGCCCAGTGGCAGAAAGTGCCCTGGGCTCTCCTGAGCCAGGGCAGTGGGGGGCCTTGGGCCTTGGCCATGCGCCCCAGACACATGCAACCAGTGCAGCTAAGAGA
The DNA here is from genome assembly GCF_027409185.1 of Cynocephalus volans. Lineage (NCBI taxonomy): Eukaryota > Metazoa > Chordata > Mammalia > Dermoptera > Cynocephalidae > Cynocephalus > Cynocephalus volans. The sequence goes on along the minus strand of NC_084460.1, from coordinate 96,372,477 downwards.
GCTGACACAGGAAGTGTCCCAGGCTCTCCCAAGCTGGGGCAGTGGGGGGTGAGGGCTTTTGCCACAACTCCCAACATCTGCACCCAGCCCAGCAATGACCAAGCCACTGCTGGAAGCCCCCCAGGCTCCCCTGTGGGAATGAGGGGTGTGCCAGAGTCCTCAATCCTACCCCTTCTCCTTGCTCCTTCTTCCATCCCATTTCCTTCCTCTTTCCCCTCTCCCCTCCCTCCCAACTGCTCCACAACATCCTAGAATGTAAAAAATAATATTAATAAAATTACATTTTCTTTAAAAAAAAAAAAGAAAATCTCAGTGTGAGAGAGGAATCCTATAAAAAAATACATTAACAATTTATTAGTATATAGTGAGAAAGAAAAAGATGTTTAGCAGTTGTGTGAATATATGGAAATTTAATCCTACCAAGGAATTGGAGCAAAGGTAAAATATGTCAGTGACTAATTTTCTTTTTTTTTAACATAATAATTGTACATATTTATAGGGTACAGTAATGTTTCAATACATGTATACGATGTGTAATGATGAAATTAGGGTAATCAGCACATCCATCACCTCAAATATTTGTCATTTCTTTGGGGTGAGAACATTCAAAATCCTTTCTTCTAGTTGTTTTGAAATATACCAAATATTATTAACTATAGTCACCCTACTGTGCAGTAAAATAATTTTCAAAGAAATCTATGGGAAAATTAAATGAGCTAAAAAAAATTGATTACAGAATTACTTAAAATAATAAAAATTGAAAACAATATTAATAGCCAACAATTGGGAATTGAGACAAATTATGTTATATTTATTTGATGACATACTATGCAGCTGTTAAAAATAATAATTATGAAGTTATTAACAACACAGAAAATGCTTAAATGCAGGTTACAACATTATATATAGTATACACTCATATATATTTATTTAAATTAAATAATTTTGTCTTTTCTTACGTTACAGGTAATACCTGTTTATTTACAAATAATTTCAAAAACTCAGATTAAAAAGGGAAAATAAAATTATCTGTAATTCCATCACCAGAGTTAACCCCTGAAACATCTTTCTAGTCTTTTTTCATTCTATTTTTTAAATATAAATGGGATTGTACTGTTTTTGTACATGCATTTCTTTTTCTTGTTATTAAATAGTCCTCTGCAAAGGCATATATATTAGTTGCACGGTATTCCTTTGTGTATGTACTATATGTAATTGGGGGGAAGTAAACAAACTTTTAAAAAATAAAGAGTGCCAGTTCACAGCCAGTGACCTGGTGGGCCTGAATTATTGGTGCTTCTCTTCGTTACTAATGAATCGAATCTCCATGAAGCAGAGACTTGGGTGATGTTGGGCTTCTCAGCTCCCACTATAGAATCAGACATTGGCAAGGTTGGGGGACAGTGGAAGTCATTTAGCACAACCCCTACCCCTCGTTCTCCCCACTTCCCTGCTAAATGAGTAAATAGGGCCCTGACCTTCCCACTAACCTGTGACCTATATATTTAGTTTGATCAGCCCAGAGCAGAACTACTGTGTCAGCCCCACAGTCCTGCAACCTCCTCCCCCAGCCCCATCCCCACTCCATGTGGTCGAATTGAGTGCGATGCCTGTTTCCCAAATCCTTTCTCCAGGGTTGGGGGAGGTGGCCTCGGAGCCTTGTTTGTCATCAAGTTCCCATGACACAGGCTCAGTCTGAGACATTTCTGCCTCTGTGATTCACTGCCAAGTCTGCATTCTGCTTTCCTGTCTGGGGATGTTATGACACCAGATTTATCGGTTTAAAGAAAAAATGCTTACCAGCTTATTTCTTTACTGGGGCATAAGAGCTACACAGTTGTACTCTGAAAGTACCAACTCTAAGGTTCATGGGCCTCATGGCCAGGATAAAAGCCTGGAATCTCCGGTCATATGTTGCTGGCTGGAACAAAATCCCAAAGGAGACAAAACTTTCCTCTGTTCCTGTGACTCCTCTCTGCATCTGTGTCCCATCCCTTCCCAGAGCTCTCCCAACAGGCAGAAAATACCTTAGAAACAAATTTTCTCATATTCTTTGGAGATTCAACATACCGGAATTTGTAAGGAGAGCTACAAAGGGGTGGTGCTTAATCCAAAGATGACTGGGGATTTGGGGACTCAGGTGTCCCTGAGGGGCTGTCTGGCCAGCTAGTGCTCCCAAAGCTTTCCCCAGAGGCTGCGCCCACCTCCCTCCCACAGGAAGGGTTGGAGTAGTGAGGAAGCCGGAATTCTTTGAGCCCACAGTGTGCCAGGCATGGTGCTTTCTATGGGTTTCTACATTTATTCCTCACAAAACTGTGCACTGGGCATTGTTATGCCAATTTTAATACAGAATAACTGAGATTTCAGTAAGTTAAGTCATTGGCTCAAGGGGCAGAGCAAGAATTTGAACCTAGGACCATTGGTTCCAATGTTACATCGTAACATCCCCATAAGACTAGGACCTTAGTATTTTCAGAGAAAAAAATAAAAACCTAGTCCTAAATGAGTATCTTTCTGTACTCTGACTTCTAGGTTAATACAAATGTCTTTCTAAGCAGTGCGCTCCTCTAATTGAATAATTTTGTCGCAGGCATCTGGGACGCTGTGGGTTCAAAGGACGAGAAAAGTCTCCTCCAGTGCACTTGTACTGACTCTCTTACTTCCTCTGCCTTTCTGTCCCTTTGCAGCTGTTTCTTTACAGCCTCAAAGGTGAACCACAGAGGACCTGGAGCAGAGTCCTCAAAGTGTGCTCCCTGGACCAACAACATCATCATCTCCTGAAAACTTACCAGAATTCAATTTCTTAGGCCCCACTCCAGACCCGAGTCAGAGATTCTGAGTGTGGGGCTCACAATCTGTTTTTGAACAAGGCCTCCAAGTGATTCTGATGCACTAAAGCTTGAGAAGCACTGACGTATAGAATATTGCTGGTGTAACTCCTCGGCTCCACCCTCACATCCAATTAGTTGCTAAGCTCGGCCAGTTCTGCCTCTGCCTCCTGGCCGGCCTGTCTTTGTCCTAGGTCAGGCCCTGTTGACTTCTCCTGCACCATGCTGGTAGCCTCCCGCCTCTCATCCCTCAGTTTCCCCAGTCCATGTTGCTCTCTGATTCCACCTGAACTCTCCACTCTGATGTTGTCATGTGGCTGTTGGAATACAATCTCAACTCCTTAGCATGTTATTGAAGACCCTCCAAAACATGCATCCAACTTTTATTTTTTATTATTTATTTATTTATTTTTTTGACCGGTAAGGGGATCGCAACCCTCGGCACGGAGTGGTCTACACCATGCTCAGCCAGTGAGCACACCGGCCATCCCTATATAGGATCCGAACCCGCGGCCTCAACGCTATCAGCGCTACACTCTCCCGAGCGAGCCACGGGGCCAGCCCCTAACTACAGAATTCTTACTTTCTTAAATTCTCATGGAATTTACCTTCACTTCTCCTATGGCTCTTATTAAACCGTATTATATGTTTGCCTGTGAACATGTTTTATTTCCCTCCCCACTTGGTGGTAGGGGGACAGAGCTCTGTCTCTATTCATCTTTGCAACTCCTACAGGACCCTGCACAGTGGCAAATAGACAGTTGTTGAATGAATCAATCAATGAATGTTGCGTCCATATAAAAAACTGAAAGATTTTCCATCCCTTATTTTTCTAAAAGTTCCTGTCAAAATCAATGTCATTGTTGCTGTTTTTCTAACAAAATGTTACCCGTTTTATCTCCTCTCAAAACCAGGCCAGTTAGAAAGCAGAGATTGCAACACAAAGTTATCAGCAGTGACAGTAGAACCGGACGATTGTTCTCACAGTAGCCGTGGCTTGAGTAACAATACAGGAGAAGGAAATTACAATTTTGTTGCTAAACTTCACCTTGAACAGCATAATGGATAGCCAAGCACTAGCAGTTTCTGTTGCTAAGCAAAGTAAGAATAAAGTAGAAACAACTCTCAAGGAAACCTTCACTGGAACCTTGGAAGTCCCCAGTTACAAGGGCTGGTCTGTCTTGATTCCAACATTGGGAGACAGACCTTCTGCTCAGACAAAATTAATTGTGTAGGTGGTGGAATATTCTCTGCTCCATCTTGACAACCCCATTCATTGAAGACTTTCCTCCATATGGGCTAAAAACAATGAAGAAGGAACATTTTTCAGGCCCTCACACTGAGGACGTGTGCTAAGCGCTGAACCAGAGCAGAAACCCCGGGTTTAGCTTTCAGCAGGAAGTCTGCTGCTGTGGAGAGGTAGAAGTGTCTGGTGTGCTTCACGAGAAGTCATGATTCTGACGGTTTCAAATGTCCCTAGAAATCCAAGGGTTAGAGATACAATCTCTCCATTCACAGGTTCCGGGCTTCTAGCTCTGTGTGGGGTCGCCTGACCTCTTCTTTCTGCCTCCACAATTGTCTTTTCTTGGTAAAGACTTGCTAATCTTTCTGGGTATTCACACTGAAGAGAGCAGTGGGCCCTTTCCACCTGACCTCCATTCGGGCAGAAGGAAGAGATGGGGAAATGGCACACAGCACAGAGTTGACCTGAACCAAAGTGGCCTCTTCTGCTTCCACCTCACTAAGCAGGATGACTCCCTGGAAATGAGCAGCCCTTTTTGCTGTCTTCTCAGCCCTGAGACGCATCTATGACGTGTGCTGGAGTTGAGGAATGAGTGTCTGGGTGATCCTCTGCCATTCTTGCTTTATTTTCTGCAGCAGGAAGGTTCTCATAAGAAGCACGTGCACTTCCTAGGTGCATAGTTCATTTTGTGTCTGTCTGCAAAAGTCTTTTCTTTGAATGTCTTTAGGTTCCTGGACACCTCTCCTTAGCAGAAAGCTCCATAGTCTTCACTAAATCTCAAGATTAGGTCATAACTGGCAGTCCGTGTTGGAGTTGGTGTCACTGTGAGACAGCCATCTGGCAGTGCCAAAAAGTACTGTTTGGGAGGAATAAATAATATGGAAAGATGATCATTATGTATTAAGTATAAAATACAGGTTACAAAATGATTGACATTACAACATATATACTTGTACACAAATATGTGTAAAAAGGCACTGAAAGGATAAATATTAAGTGTTAACAATGTTATCTCTGGTAAGTGAGTGGGTTTTTCTCTTTTCCTTTATTTTCTTTCCTCCTGGCACATATCTTCGCTTTCCAAATTTTCTGCAATGAACAGATTTTGTTTTGGTGATAAGAAAAGACAAGCAAAATACATTTTCAATTTTCTAAATAAATCAATATCTCAATAAATAAGTTATTAAGGAATAGAAGTGTGGATTAGTCCATCCCAAAAGAAGATGGATTAGTACCAGGCGCGCAGGTACGCAGGTAGGCATGATGCTCTGCTCTCAGCAATATGGGGCAGGTGAGCAGGAGCTGCTGGGACTTGGCACAAGCCCAGCCCCTGACGTAGGTGACACCCACATTCCAGCTACATTTGACACCAAAGGAGACAAAACAGTCCTCAGGAGTCAAGCACATGGACTTTCTGCCTCAATCAGTTTAGCAACTTAAACTACAGGGTGGGAGCAGCAGGGGCCCCCGCTCCGAGGGATGGGAAGACCATCTGAGGAGCTGGCGAGGGTCCCCTTCCTTTCCTTGGCCCTCTCTTTACTGTGCGGAGTGTGTTACGTACACTGTTCTGTAGGGAATAGGTCTAAAACGACTGCTCCCTTCTCTCTCTCTTTAGCCACAAACAATATCTTCTAGAAAGGCCAGCGATGCTATGTGGATAGTGTAATACTCTCTGTTCCACCTTCTTGACCCCACTCATTGAAACCTTTCCTCCATAGGGGCTAAAAAAGATGACGAAGGAATACTTTTAGAGATTCTCCTTCTTTACATGGAACAATTCCACAACCCAGTCATGGAGAAAAGAGATTACCCCAAACCTTCTTTAGCATCCGAACAATGGAAAGTCTGTCCCACCTGCTCTGAGAAAATAGACTGCTGGTTTGGGGAAGCTCTGAATGACTGGGCAGCTCCACCGCGGATGACCAGCCGCTGCGTGGGTTAGGAAGCACGGGTGGAAGAAGCGAGAGCAGTCAGCGTGCTCCCCCAGCACTAGGGGACATGAGCGTTCTCTGAAGGAGTTGGTGGAGAACATTCCTCAGGACAGGGGCGCCCCCGATCACACAAATTATTTGTACCAAAGTTGACCCATTCTAAATACAAGCTCCCTTCTGAAAGGTATAAACCAACCTTAAATGGGATGTAACATGACAACTAATTAATCTCTAGGGATGGGGATTGAGCAGCAGTATTTTTACACTCCTCCAGCCAACTCCATGGGTGGCCAAGCTTGAGAACCACTGATCCCAATTCATAACAGACACTCCACTGAGTGGCGGCACTGGTATCTTCACCACACCCCTATGTGATGAGATCAGGGGTGTTGTTCTTGTCTGAGGAGCCTGTTAGCCAGCTCTTCTCACAATTCTGTAAAGCAACCAAGATTTAAAAAGTAAATTTCCTTCCTATCTAAATCAGCTGGATTCATTCTCTTTTGATTACACCTAAGAACATTGATACAACTTCCAAACTCTTATGTTGCCAAAACCAAATTTCCCTTTCCCAGCCTCAGCTTACGCAACCTCTCAGGCAAAATTTGACACAGTTAATCCATTATGTTCTTTCTGAAAGACTTCCAGAACACCTGGCATTTTGTGACCACTCCAAATATAACCTCCAGCTTCAGGGACCACTCCTTCTGTGTCCCTTCTGGCTCCTCTTCAGTGCTCTATCTCTAAATGGTGGGGTGCCTTCTTATCTCAGGGTGATCTCATCCAGTCCCATGGTTTTAAAACCATTGACATGTATATATCTCTAGTCCTGACCTTTCTCCTAAATCCCAGTCTCATACAAGAGTACCTCAAATGGTTGTGGAAAAATGGAATTAAAAGATAACATGAATCTTTCCATGAACTTTTTGAAGTGCCCTCATATATGACATCTAATCAAACACAATATATACTATGAGATCTAATAGACATATCAAATTTGTCATGTCCAAAATAAAACTTTTTTGAGCTCTTTCTCAAAACCGTTGTTCCCCAGTTTGCCTCATTTCAGCAAACGGTTTCACCATCCACCCAGTTGCTCCAGCCAAAAATGCAGAAGTCAGGTCTATTTTTTTCCTCTTTTTCTCATTTTTTACGTACAAACTATCAAGTCATCTCAGCTCCAACATATAATCCTAATCCAGACTCTTCTATCTATCTCTACAGCTCCCTCCTGGTCCAAGCCACTACCAACCTCTCGAGCCTCTTAGGTTACCTCCTGTTCCCACTCTTCACTCCATGCTCCAAATAGCAGCTGGAGTGATAAAGAAACAGACAGACAAACATAAATCAGATCCTATTCTTCCCATGGTTAAAACCTTCTACTGGCTGAGAATGTGATCTAAAACTCTTACGCAGGCCTGCAAGACCCCCATGACATTTCTACCTCTCTGACTGTCTTATATTACTCTCTCCCTCTATTGTTATGTTTCAGTCACACTAGCTGCTTCCCCTTGCCCTAAAGTATCAAGCTCGTTTCAACCTCAGGGCTTTTGCACCTGCTGGCCCCTCTACCTGGAGTGCTCTCTCCCCTCTCTCGATATTCTCACACTTGACTTCTCACCATTCAGTTCAAGTTTCACTCCTCAGCAAGGCCTTCCCTGACCACCTTTTTAAATGAGTCCTCTGCCCCAACTTCCACAACTCTCTATTCTAGGTACCTGTTCTATTTTCTTAATAGCACATATCACTTTCTCAAATTACCTTGTGTATACATTTGTTTCTCTCACTAGAGAGAAATTCCATGAGAGCAGGATCATACCTGTCTCATTCATTGCAGTATTTCCTGCACCTAAAACAATCTTTGGCATATACATTGTTTGGGGGGGGGTTTGGAGGGGGTAGCAGCGGTGGCTGGCAGGTATAGGGATCGGAACCCTAGACCTTGGTGTTACAAGGTGGCACTTCTCTGGCATATACAGAGTAAGCTTTCAAATATATTTTTGGATGGGTTAATCAGTAATTTACTAGAAAATCTTTTATTTCATCATCTGGTGAATCTCACTAAAAAAAATGTCAACCTCCCTTCCTGCCTTATAATATACTGTGCAGTGAACAGAACTTTTATTTCTCTGCTATCTGGACATTCGGTAGCAAGTAAGGGTCATTGTAACCAATCAAATGACCACCTGGAAAGGGGGTGTATTGCCTAGCCAAACTTGGATATCAGTCCTGTTTCACCATTCATTCATTCAACCCAACAGAAGATATGGATTAGGGAGGCTCAGTTCATAAGCAATGGTCAAAGTCATGGGCATAGATAGTTGGACGGATAGATGAGGAAGAACCTCTGTGTGACGTCAACAAATAAAAGCTGGACTAGGAAAGAGTTTCCAGCAGAGTGGTTCATAGAAGCCAGTGGAAGCAGTGTATGGTCAACCTACCAAACATATGCAAGAAGTCCAGTGAGATAAGGATTGAGACTATAAGGGCAAATAGATTATTTTCAAGTATGAGAGTTACTTAAACCTGGTTATAGGCTGAAGAGAAAAACTCTGATATAACCAATTAATTTCCCTCCCCAAATTTATTTCTGACCTTAGTGTAATGAGGTTCTGTCTTATCTACTTCAGAGGATGGCTGTCAAATAGATAGTGTTAGTTCGACTCTTCCAAGTCCTACAGATGTGCAAGAGATTTATTGGGGAAAGCCCCTGGGAGGGAAAAGGGAGGGAGTTGGAAGAGGCTGGAAATCTGTCAAACCAAGATACAGGTCTGAGCCCTGTGGAGGACAGAGGAAAGGATGGAAGATCGGGTAGAAAAAACTCTTACACCACTATGCAGTTCTAGGAAAATTGCAGCAAGGCCAGTGGGACTCCTCAAGTCTCCCAGGAATAGGCCAGCTTAACATCCCTGCCTAACTCAGTCATTGGCTCGAGCAGGCTGTGGGCACAAAGCCTCCGCATAAATGGATGGATTTCAGAGCACAGCAGCTGAGGTTGGTTATGCTCCCACACTCTGAGACGCAAAAGGTGCATTTTCCTGGCCACCATGGCCACCATGTAGGTTAAGTGATTTCAAAGTCCTTTGCAAAATGTGAAACAGGTGACTAATCCAAGCTATCATTTTTAATTAGCAGTGCTTCTTGTTGGTTGCTGAGAAGATAAGAGAAGGAAAGTACTCAGTTTCTGCACTCAAGTTGCTTAAAATAAATTAAGGGATATTCCTACTATATTCTGTCACAGATAAAGGTAAGGAGATTATTCAGACTGATTTGTATACTAACCTGAGGGCACAAGTACTAGGGTTAAAATATTTTTATCTCTAACTTAGTTTTCTCATCATGTGCTCCTTTACTTAAAATCAGCACGAGACTAGAGTTTTAGTTAGCAGAGAATTATAAATACAGTCAGCCCACCATATCCAAATCCACAGATCTGACCAACTGTGGGTCAAAAATATTGGGGAAAAAACCCCCCAAAACAGTACAACAATAGAAAAATACACATTTAAAAAATATAGTATAACAACTATTTACATAGCATTCACATTGTATTAGGATTTATAGGTAATCTAGAGATGATTTAAAATATATGGGAGAATGTGCATAGTTTTTATGCAAATACTCTGCTATTTTATATCAGGGACTTGAGCATGCTTGGATTTTGGTATGGGGGAGGGGAGAGCTAGAACCAATCCCCAGAGGATACTGAGGGATGACTATAGTTGAATTCTGGTTAACTAACATTTTCGACTTTAATGCCAATTGACCTGGTAAATAAAAATAACCATTATCCATATTTCAGCAAAGCTCTTAAGTATTCATGCCCCAGAGCACCATGTACATCTAGTAAATGCCCAGTTTCAAACAAATTGCTTGTTTTCCAAGGCCTGAGTGAATTATGGGCTAAGAATCTTGCAAGCTGTCACTCACCTGGGCTGTCTGGGAAAGCTCACAGGATTGCACACAGGCCTCATCTCTGTAATTACCCCATGGAAGGCCATCATCAATGTGATTCTGATGCATGTTCTAACCAGAGGCAAAGAGCCCTGAACACATTTGCACCCTTGAGAGCCGCCTGGTGATAGCACCAGGGGTGTCTGTGCCCTGAATCTGGGGGTTGGCAGGACTGCAGCAGAGCAAGAACCACTACTATTAGCTCTGCTGCCCCACCGCCTTGTAGAATCCCCCAGCTAGTGTTCATCTGGGAGTCTCTCACCTTGAAGATGAATACAGCAAGGAAAATGTGTTTATAGGGTACTGGCTATTTGCTAAAGCTCATATTTTCTAGATGGTGCTATTCAATCTGTTTAAAGCTTGAGGCTTAACATATGGTCATTTAGCATGAACTTCTTTTTCATTAATTTTTAATACTGAAAACACTAAGTTCTTCCTTCCCTTGTACATACATTTTCCCTCCACCCCATAAAGATCACATGTTTATAGTCCGAAGGCAAAGTCTTTGCGATGTGGGGGTACATTGGGACCTCTCCGGAGGCTGCTTTGAAATCTAGTGGTTGAAAGTCAAATCTCAGAGATTTGCTAGGAGATAATAATAGGAATAGAAAACAGGGTTATTTTCCTAAGTATTTGTATTAATGGTGAACAGATGGCTAGAAGTCGTAACTATGATGTATGTGGGCAAGAATTTGAGACTTTGGTTGCATGGCTTAAGTCCAGTAAAACTACAACCCATGGCATTTTTTAGGAAGTATTGAAACTCTTCTCTCAATGGCTAAAACGCTCTTGTCCTGGGCAGATTTCCCTTTTCCCCTAAACCATTGAAAATTTTATTTCAAATAAATTAAATGACATAAATCTTCTATCTTCCTCAAAGAGATCTCATAATACCTTGAAAAGGAGAGTATGACTTTAAGAGATGAGACTAGTACGATCTCAACTATATTTAAAAAGAAATGCCTATGCATTAAAAAAAAAGTTTCCAGAAAAATGTGCTAAAATGGAATCTCTGGGTGGTAAGGCTGTGGGTGACTGTAATTCCCTCTCTTTGTTTTCCGCAGTGAGTATGATTGCCTCTTATTATGGGGGGAAATTAACTATTTAAGAAAGGAGAGTTGATTGCTATACCACAATTATTACGTGGCTCATGGAATCAGTTTCTTGATTTTATAGTCTGAAAACTCTATACTTAGGCAAATTGATCTGTCGTTGGGTCCTCTTCAACACCAGTCTGACTGATCTGTTTGGCCTGAAGATCCTTGTGGACACACAACTGCCTGGGTTGTGACAAGAGAAATATGTTTTTTCAGCTACAAAAGAAAATTCCAATTGTCAGGGAGCCAAAGCTTATAAAAAATAATGCTTTTGAGAAAGAAGCCGTTTTCCCCATTTATCGTGCATTCCACCCGGTGACCAAGACCACGTCAATGACAGAACTTCTGCATGCGGATGTGTAGGGGGAAGTTCCTACAATACAGCGTGGCTTTGTACAGAAAGCCTGTGCCCCAGAGGCCCACAGCAGCTGCGTGCCCTTAGGTCAACATGAGCAAATTCTCCTGCAGAAAGGGAGCCCTGCCAGACAGCTAAATGAAACCGACTCAACAAGGGAAGCGTCATTAAAAGCCAGAGTGGTGTAAAGTGTCAAGAAGTTTGAGAATCTACAAAAGATAATCCTTAAAATAACTAGCCTGCCTCTAAGACACCTTTCTAACTTAAATTTGAGGTTGGGGGGGAAACTCTCATTGCATTTACCTTTTCTTTCCCACCTCTCTTTTCTCCCTCATTGATCAAGCCATGCTTCTGATAAGAGCTTCTTTGCCCTGTAGGTGATTTCCCTCAGCTGGCCTCCAAAAATTAAGGAGAGAATTAGAAAATAAGTCAGGGACCTAAGCTGTGTGATATCACGTACTATGAAGAAGATAGAAAAGCCTCGTTCTGTGACTGTAATGGAGAGCTCGGCTTTAGGGGATTTATAGGAAGAGGTCTGGGAGATTACATCATCACCTCTCAGATCAAAAAGTCTGGAAAGGAGAAAAAGAACTCCAAAGCTTCATAGTCCTATAATTCTTCTCCTACCTGACTCCTGAAGGTTCAGTAACCTCCTAGGACTTAGACTCTCTGGGTATCAGAATTTAAACCTCTAGCCCCGGGATTGCAAACTCAAATGCCTACAAGGGCCAGGAAAGTGACATGAATGAGTGAAGAAGACTGAATATAAGATAATAAGCAATGGCAGGGGCTGCAGCGGTCCAGAAAGCATATGCATTTAAAAAAACACTGTGTGGGCCAAAGAAAACACAGTTACCAGCCAATGTTGTCATGTAGGTTACCCATTTGTGACATACAATTAATCCAAACTAATTTTGTGTATGAAGAAATAAAGGCTCAGAGAGATGAAGTGACTCATTGAAGGTCACACAGCCATGTAGTGGCAAAACCAGTAATGGCAGCCCTGTCCGTGGACTCTTATGCCACCTCTCTGCCTGTACCTTGAGTGGAAGTTGAGTTACTGAGTGAGCACCTCTGTCCTATTATGAAAGCTGGTACTGGGCATTTTAATGAGATTCAAGGAACTTTTCCCAGTAATTCCACATAGATTCTGGTTTACCCAATAGGTATGTCAGCTATAAATGCCACCACATTTACGGTTTCTCTCACACTCTGAATTTCTTCCTTTGACAGCATGTGAAGAGGTTTCCTCTATTGGGTCCCCTCTAGGTACAATTTGGGAGCTAGCTACTTGTCAGTCCAAGACATTGGGCAACAAAGCCATGATTTGTGTTTAAAACTTCTGAGTAAGGTATTCTGAGCATCAGTGCAAGTTTTGCTGAAAGTTACCTTTAAATTTGTCCCCAGGATGTTGGGGGAATTAATTACTAGTTGTTAAGCACTTTGAAAATCAAGGATGAAAAGATTCGTGGATCCCAAAATATTAGTATAATTAATGAATACCTAGCAATAAACTGTGATTGAGAATAATAGGCATTCTTCACAGGTTATCAAGCTAAGGCATCGTTCACATGAGTACACTGACCATTTTGCCAGAAATGTTTTCCTTGTAATTTGCTCATGGGAGTTTTGCTCAATGCAAGAAAGTCCATTTGTGGTATTAGGAGAAAATCAGCAATATTTTTATATACCATGCGTTAGTCACAATGGATACTATATTTATAAGTTCTTACCCTTGAAAACTTTTTCAAATTCCTTCACCCTTGGTTTCATGAAGAATCCTGTCAGATAATACAAGAAGTTTTCTCTTCAGCTGGCTTTCCATCCAACAACTTGATGCCCTCTGGTTTTCCATCTAGGAAGGATTATTTTGATGTATAAATATCACACGCCATGCAGAGCTCAGGGTCTACTCACAGCAAAGGCTCAGTAAACATTTGTTGACTGAGTGATAAGTGAGTGGCAGGCTGCAGTTGCCTGAGACCAGTTTGGAGTGTGTATGATGTAAGCACTCTGAGGTGGAGGCCACACCAGCTCCTCAGATACGGGAAAGAATGCCCTCTGGTATCAGGACCCGGCTGGAGACCTTGGTTTCTGAGGCTTGACTTAGATTTCCAGTCAATTGCTCTAGCCCATTTAATGACTGGCAAGGGCCTCATTGCTCAGTGGTGATGGAGACTTGGTTAAATTTACTCCTAGGTATCTCATTTTTTGGTAGCTATTGTGAATGGAATTACTTTCTTGATTTCTTTTTTGGGTATTTTATTATTGGCGTGTAGGAAGGCTATTGATTTTTTTGTGTTGATTTTGTATCCTGACACTATACTGAATTCATTTATTCTTTCTCGTAATTTTTTGGTGGAGTCTTTAGGGTGTTCTATGTATATGATAATGTCATCTGCACATAGCAGTTTGACTTCCTCCTTTCCAATTCGAATGTTCTGTATTGCTTTCTTTTGCCTTATTGTGCTGGCTAGAACTTCTAGTACTATGTTGAATAAGGGTGGGGAGAGTGGGCATTCTTGTCTTTTTCCAGATTTTAGAGGAAAAGCCTTCAGTTTTTATCCATTCAGCATGATATTAGCTGCAGGTTTGTCATGTATGGCCTTTATTGTGTTGAGGTATATTCCTTCTGTACCTAATTTGTTGAGTATTTTTATCATGAAGTGGTGTTTGATTCTATCAGATGCTTTTTCTACATCTCTTGAAATGATCGTATGGTTTTTTCCTTCATTCTGTTTATGTGGTGTATCATGTTTATTGATTTGCATATGTTGAACCATACTTGCATCCCTGGAATGAATCCCACTTGATCATAGTATATGATCTTTTTAATGTGTTGTTGGATCCTGTTTGCTAGTATTTTGTTGAGGATCTTCATGTCTGTGTTCATTAGAGATATTGGTCTATAGTTTTATTTTTTTGGTTGGGTCTTTTTCCAGTTTTGGTATGAAGGTAATGCTGACCTTGTAGAATGAGTTTGGAAGTATTTCCTCCTTTTCAATTTTTTGGAAGAGCTGGAGAAGAATTGGTGTTAGTTCTTCTCTAAATGTTTGGTAGAATTTGTCAGTGAAGCCATCTGGTCCTGGGTTTTTGTTGTGGTGGTTGTTGTTGGAAGACTTTTTACTACCGCTTCAATCTCATTACTCATTATTGGTCTGTTTAGGCTTTCTAGTTCATGACTCACCCTTGATAAGTTATATGTGTCCAGGAATTTATCCAGTTCTTCTAAGTTTTCCAGTTTGTTTGCCTAGGGCTGTTCATAGTAGTCTCTTATGATCCTTTGTATTTCTGTGTTATCAGTTGTAATGTCTCCTTTTCATTTCTAATTTTATTTATTTGAGTATTCTCTCCTTTATATCTTTGTTAGGAAGATACAAGAAAGACTCATGAGGAGCAGCTAGAGATGAAAATGCAATATTTTAAATAAAAAATACACTAAATAGCAGTAAAAGTATATTTATACTACAAAATTAAAAATGAGTGAATATAAAGAACTAGGAACAAAAATTACTCAAAATGAAGCAAAGAGAGAAAAGAGATTTTAAAAAAATGAGTGGAAGGGCCGGCCCATGGCTCCCTTGAGAGAGTGAGGTGCTGCTAACACCAAGGCCACAGGTTCGGATCCCTATGTAGGGATGGCCGGTTAGCTCACTTGGGAGAGCGTGGTGCTGACAACATCAGGTTAAGATCCCCTTACCAGTCATCTTAAAAAAAAAAAATGAGTAGAGCCCTGGTGATATTTGGGGAAATATCAAGTGGTCTAACAAACAGTAAATGGAGTTCTAAGAGAAGAGAAAGGGGAAATAAAATCTTTGAAGAAATAATGGTTGAAAATTTCCAAAATCTAGTAAAAAATGACAAATGTATACATAAATATCTCAACAAACCTCAACCAGAATAAACATAAAGAAAAATATGTAAAAGCACATTATAGTTAACTTGCTGAAAAACAGTGAAAAAGAGCAATTAAAGAAGTCCCTCTACCTACTGAGGAACAAGACAGAATTAGAATACATTTCTTGTCAGAAATTATACATGCCAGAAGATAATGAAGTGACATCTTTAAAACACTGAAAGAAGAAACAACAATCTAGAATTGTATTCCCACTGAAAATATCTTTCAAAAACAATGACAAAATAAGAACTTTTTCATACAAACAAGAGCCAGTATACTTCCGCTACAAGAAATATTAAAGGAAGTTCTTCAGGGAGAAGGAAACTGATGTCAGTGGGGAATTTGGATGTAACAAAGGAGTAAAGAGCACTGGAAATGGAAACTATGTATGTAAATATAGAAAACATTTTTTCTCATTCTTTAATTGTGGTGCTTCTATCCCATGCAGAAATAAAATGAATGACAATAGCACCAAGGACTAAAGGAAAAATAGATGAAAGATCCTCGTGACATATGCAGATTTAATGTTAGACTAGAATAAACTATAGATGTACAATGTAAATCCTAGAGCAATCACCAAAAATAAACAAATAAACAACACCACCACAAATAAAAAAGTACAACTAATAAACCAATTGTGAAGATAAAATGGGATGGTAAAAAATAAAGTAAAAGAAGGGAGTAAAAGAGGAAGAAAGAAACGAAGAATAGATAGGACAAATAGAAAATAAAGAGTAGTATAGTATATTTAAACCAAACCATATCAATTATTTCTTCAAATATAAATAATCTAAATGCTTCAATTAAAAGACAGAGATTGTCAGTTCGGGTGAAAAGCAAGACCGACCATAGTGTATTGAATTATACAGCTAGTCTGAAAGAAGGGGATGACAAAATACGACTATGCAAATACTAATAAAGAGAAAACGAGAGTGACTATATTAATATCAAAGTGGACTTTAGAACATGGACTATTACTGGAAATGAAAAGGAACCTTACTTAATCATAAAAGAGGTCAGTTCATTGAGATGTCACAGCAATCCTTAACATGTATGCATCTAATAGCAGAGCTCCAAAATACACAAAGCAAGAAGATATAACAACCACAATTACTTGAAGTTGATATGACAAGCAAACAGAAAGGACATTGTTGCGGGGGAGGGAGGAGGGAGGGAGGTTTTGGTAAGGGGCAACAATAATCAACCACAATGTATATCAACAAAATAAAATTTAAAAAAAATACACAAAGCAAAAAGTGATATAACTGAAAAAATAGACAAATTTATACTTATATTTATAGATTTTAATACTCCTTCCTCAGGAATTGATAGAACAAGTTGGCAAAAATCAGAAGCACATAAAATATTTGAACAGCACCGTCAACCATCTTGACCTAATCGATGTTCACAGAATGTTCCACCCAACAACAGCAGAACAATTCACAGTTATAGATCACACCCCGCTCCCACCAAAAATGTAGAAGTCTCAATGAATCAAATATACTGAAAATAACACAAATAATACAGAATATTCTTTCTGGCTATAGTGGAATTATTCTGGAAATCAAATAGCAAGCCATCTGGGAAAACCCTCAAATATGTGAAAATAACATTCTTCTGAATAAAACATGGTTCGAAGAAGAAATCACAAAAGGAAATTAGAAAATGTTTTAATGAGATAAAAATAAATATACAACACATCAAAATCTGTGGGATGCAGCAAAAGAGTGCTTAGAGAGAAATTTGTAGCATTAATTACTTATATTAGAATAGAAGAAAGTTCAAGTCAATGGTCTAAATGTCTATCTTTAGAATTTAGAAAAAATAAGAGCAAATTAAACCCAATATAAGAAGAAGGAAAAAAAAAATAATGATATGAACAGAGATCAAGGAAATGGAAAACAGCAAAATAATAGATAAAATCAATAAAACCAAAAGCTGGGTCTTTGAAAAAAGTAATGACTTGCATTAAAAGTAGTATGGCATGGAGGAAGGTATCAAAAAGCACAGAGAAGGGAGCCAGCTAGAGAGGATCTATCATGTGAGACTAGAAAACCAACCAGCTGACAGTGCTCCTCGGGAAGGTTTTATGGACTGAATTGTGTCCCCCCGCCCCCAATTTATTTGTTGAAGCCTTGACCCCCAACGTGATTGTATTTGAAGATAGAGTCTTTAAGGAGGTGATTAAGGTTAAATGATGTCATAACGTTGGGGCCCTTATCTAATGGGACTGGTGCCCTTATAAGAGGAAGAGACTCCAGCAGTCCATCTCTCTCTGCCCACACGCACAGACTAAAGGCTATGTGAGGACAGCTGGCAAGCATTTCTATCTCTCTATCTCTGGGTCTCTCCATTAAAATTTATTTGTCATCAATTTTTCAATCAAGTTCCTTTCAGTTCCCCAAACCAATCCTGTGATTATTTACCCAGTTCCAGCATACATAATTGGAATATGTACTTAGCAACTGGCAGGATTCTCACATTGGTTCACTGACCTGTGGAGTGAAGGCTACTAGGGTGAGAAAAGCCAAGGGGAAGTCATTAGAACTGCCTCTACTTTGGAAAATAGTGAACCAAAAGTAATACCACATTTCTTTGCAGAGATTAGTGCTACCATAAAGGACTTAAAAGATGCAGGGAGAGTGATTTCCACCTAGTCCCCATTCAACATGCCTATTTGGCTTGTACAGAAGACAGATGGATCTCAGAGAATGACAATGGATTATTGTAAGCTTAACCAGGTGGTGACTCCAACTGAACCTGCTGTCCCCAATATGATTTCATTGCCTGAGCAAATTAACACATCCCCTGATACCTCATATGTAGCCATTAATCTAGTAAATGTCTTTTTTTCCATTTCTGTTCTAAAGGTCCACCAAAAGCAGTTTTCTTTCAGCTGGCAAGGCCAGGAATACACCTTCACTATCTTCCACCGACTCTCCAGCCCATGTCACAGTTTAGTTGGCAGGAATTTTGACTGCCTTTTCCTCCAGAAGATATCACACTGGTCCATTACACTGATGACATTATGCTGATTGGACCTAGTAAGCAAGAAGTAGCAATTACTCCAGACTTATTGGTAAGATATTTGCATGTCAAAGAGTAGGAAACTAATTAAAATTCAGGGGTCTTCTACCTCAGTGATACTTTTAGGTATTTAGTGGGTATGGGGCACGTCAAGATATTTCGTCTAAGGTGAAGTATGAGTTGTTGCATCTGGCCTCTCCTACAAACAAAAAAGAGGCACAATGCCTACGGGACCTCTTTGGATTATGGAGGCAAGATATTCCTCATTTGGGTGTGTTATTTTGGCCTATTTACTGAATGACCTGAAAGCTGCTAATTTTGAATGGGGACCAGAACAAGAGAAGTCTCTGCAATAGGTCCAGGCAGCAGTGCAAGCTGCTCTGTCCCTTAGGCCACATGATCAAGCAGGTCCAATGATGCTTGAGGTGTCAGTGGCAGATAGGGATGCTGTTTGGAGCCTTTGGCAGGCCCCTAAGGTAAATCGCAGAACAGGCCCTTAGGATTTTGTAGCAAGGCCCTGCCATCATCCACATACAATAACTCTTCTTTTAGGCTCTTGGCCTGCTACTAGGCCTTAGCAGAGACTGAACACTTAACCATGGGACACCAAATTACCATGCAACCTGAGCTGCCCATTACAAACTGGATTCAGTTCATATCTGATCTATCAAGCCATAAAGTTAGGCATGCACAGCAGCACTCCATCATCAAATGGAGGACCAAGGAGTCCCTGAAGGCACAAGTGAGTCACATGAAAAAGTGGCCCAAATGTCCATGTCCTCACTCCTGCTTTCTCTCTCCTAGCTTGCAACTATGGCTTCATGGGGAGTCGCCTACAATCCACTGACAGAAGAAGAGAAGATTCAGGCCTGGTTTACAGATGGTTCTGCACAACCTGCAGGCTCCACCCAAAAATGAACAGCTGCAGCACTACAGCCTCTCTCTGGGACATCCCTGAAGGACAGCTATGAGGGGAAATCTTCTGAATGGGTGGAACTTTGGGCAGTGCACCTGGCTGTGCACTTTACTTGAAGAAGAAATGGCCAGATGTGTGATTATATACCAATCCATGGTCTGTAGTCAGTGGCTTGACTGGATGGTCAAGGACTTGAAAGGAACATGATTGGAAAATTGAGGACAAAGAAATATGGAGAAGACGTATGTAGATAAACCTCTCTTAATGGCCAAAGAACATGAAGATATTTGAGTTCCGTGTGAATGCTCACCAAAGGATGACTGTGATGGGCATCAACTTGACTGAATTAAGGGATACCCAGATAGCTGGTAGTAAGTTACTTATTCTCAGTGCTTCAGTGGGTACTCAGCCCATCCCTCTTTTGCTGAAAGGGAAACCCAGGTAAGTGGTTCAGCATTTGATTAGAATGATTAGACTGCCCCAGGTATGTCTGTGAGAGTCTTTTAGGAAGAGATTCGTATAAAAGTCAGTAAGGAAGATCCACGCTAAATGTGGGCAGGAATCATCCAATCGACTGGGGGCCTAGATGGAACAAAAAGGTGGAGAAAGGATGAATTCTTACCCTCTCTTCTGGAGCTGAGCTACCCTCCTTAGCTTGACCTTGGACATCAGAACTCCTAGGTCTCTAGCTTTTGGACTTCAGGGCTTTTGCAGCACCCCTGGCTCTTAGGCCTTCAGCCTCAGACTGAGAGTTATACCATCTGCTTCCTTGGTTCTAGGCCTTTGAACCTGGACAGAGTCATGCTACCCACTTCCCTGGGTCTCCAACTTGCAGACTGCCTATTGTGGGACATAGCCTCTGTAATCAAGTGAGCCAATTCTCCTAACAAATCCCTTCTCTTCTATCTCTCTCTCTCTCTCTCTCTCTCTCTCCACACACACACACACACACACACACACACACACACACACACACACACACGTACACACACATGCACACATACACACACACCACACACATCTTATTGGTTCTGTCTCTCTGGAGAACCCTGCCTATAACAGTGAATTCAGCAGAGGAGGATTTCAACAATCAAGTGAATAGAATGACCCATTTTATGGACACAGGTTAGTCTCTTTCACCAGCTACTCCTGTTATCACCCAATGTGCTCATGAACAAAGTGGCCATCATGGCAGGGATGGAGGTTACATATGGTTTCAGCAACATGAACTTCCACTCATCAAGGCTGACCTGGCTATGGCCACCACTGAGTGCCCCATACACTAGCATCAGAGACCAACACTAAGACCCTGATATGGCACTATTCTTCAAGATGATCAGCCATCTATTTGGTTCAGGTTGATTACATTGGACCATTTCTGTCATGGAAGGAGCAGCATTTTGTCTACCAGACAATATTTACTGTGGATACAAATTCTTCTTCCCTGCCTGCAATGCTTCTGCCAAAACAGCCATCCATGGACTTACAGAATGCTTTATCCATCACCACAGTATTCCACACAGCATTGCTTCTGATTGTGAAACTCACTTTACAGCAAAAGAAGTGCAGCAATGGGCTCATACTCATGAAATTCACTGGTCTTACAATGTCCCCCACCATCCTGAAGCATCTGGTCTGATAGAACAGTGAAATGGCCTTTTGAAGACTCAGTAACAGTGCCAGCTAGGTGGCAACACCTTGCAGGGCTGAGACAAGGTTCTCCAGAAGATTGTGTATGCTGTGAATCAGCATCCAATATATGGTAGTACTGTTTCTCCTGGAGCCAGGATTCAGTGGTCCAGGAATCAAGGTGTAGAAATGGGAGTGGCATTACCCCCAGTGACCCACTGCAAGACTTTTGCCTCCTGTTCCCATGACTTTATGTTCTGCTGGCCTGGCGTTCTTAGTTCTAGAGGGAGAAATACTCTCACCAGAAAACACAACGACAATTCCATTGAACTGAAAGTTAAGGCTGCCACCCAGCTGCTTTGCGCTCCTCATGCATCTGAATCAATAGGCCCAGAGGGAGTTATGGGGTTCACTGGGGTGATTAATCCTGACTACCGAGGAGAGACTACTGCTCCTCAATAGAAGTAAGGAAGAGTATGTCTGGAATACAGGAGATACCTAAGGATGTCTCTTAATATTATCATGCCCTACATTTAAGGTCAATGAAAAACTGCAACAAAAGGACTGCTAATAGACCAGACCCTTCAGGAATGAAGGTTGGAGTAACCCTGCCAGGTAAAGAATCATGATCAGCTGAGGTGCTGAGGTGCTTGCTGAAGCAAAGGGAATACACTCTAGATAGTGCAAGAAGGTAAATACCAGCTATGATCATGTAACTGGTTACAGAAACTAGGACTCTAATCATCATGAGTATTCCCTCCTTATTTCACTATGAATATGTATGTTTGTACATATGCATATTTGTTTTATTTCCTCTCTTACTCCCTTATCATGTAGCATAAAATGTACTGACTTTATATTATAGTATTAAAGTATTATTAATTTTACATCATAATATTTAAGTTATGAGATATCAAGGAGAAGAATAAATATCACTTAAGGACTTTACCACCTCTTCAGGGTAAGAAGTTAGTAGTACACTTTCAGCTGTACACAGGATAGTTGTACCACGTTAGGCAGAATTATGACCTTGTTATTGTCTTTATTTGGAGATTTAGTATGGTTTAAAGAGAGGTGTGTGGGTGCCAAGTTGACAAGGGGATGGACTTGTGATGTTTGATTAAATGTGTTAACTTGCCTGGGCCACTAGATACCCAAACATTATTTCTGGGTGTGTCTGTCAGAGTGTTTCTGGATCAGATCAGCATTTAAATAGTTGAACTGAATAAAGCAGATGGCCCTCCCTAATGTGGGGGGGGGGTATCATCCAATCCATTGAAGGAAGAGGAAAAACAAAAGGCTGAGGAAGAAGAAATTTGAGTCCTTTTTTTCCCCTGCCTCACTACTTAAGTAGAACATCACATCTCATTGTTTTTCCTGCCTTCAGACTGAAATTTACATGATGGGCTTCCCTGGTTCTCAGGGCTTTGGACTTGTACTGAATTACACTACTGCCTTCCCTGGGCCTCTAGCTTGCATACAGCAGACAATGAGACTCCTCAGCCTTTGTGATCATGTGAGCCAATTCTTCATATTAGATAGATGGATATCCTATTGATCTTGTTTCTCTGAAGAGCCCTGACTAATACACTATCTATCTATCTAGTTTTCCTCCAAAATAAATAAAGAATGAATAAGTAAAAGACTGTGCTTAGCTGCTCAATGAAAACACAAAATCCCTGTTCCATTTCCTGACCTGAGTCAGTTCTCAGAGCCAGAATTTCTCAATTGATTGGCCCAGTTTTCCATGAAAAGGAATTCTGCCAACACCATAGGAAAGGATTCAATAGCGATTCCTTCAGTCCTTCCCCCAAAGAGGCTTATGATCATTTACTTAAGAAACCATACACTGAGAAAAGGGGATACTCTGGTCTTTTGAGAAATACAGGGCCCGGGTTGACATTGACTCCCTGAAAAATCTCCCCAAAGAAAGTTGCATTCAATCCACCGGTTCCGCTCCTAGGTATTTACCCAAGAGAAATGAAATATATATCCACAAATAGCCCAGTACAACAATGCTATAGCTGCTTTAGTCATAATAGCCAAACACCAGAAACAACTCAAATGTCTATGGTATAATAAAGAATATATCTGGTTTTTTTTCCTCTGGTTCCTATCTCAGACCTTTAAAAACCCTTGGAATTTTCTGAGTGACATGAGCATTTTTGTTGTGTTAATGAGGTACTCATAGCAGAGGTCAGGGGCATGGCTAGATAGCTTCAAGATGGGGCTGGTCACCAGAAAGAAAAATCACATAACTGCAGGTTGGAACTTTGATCCAGCCTGACCTCTGGACATGGTTCAATCATGTGGATAATGATTTAGTCAATCATACCTGTATAATGAAACTCCAATAAAAACTCTGGACACTGAAGCTCCACGGACCTTTCTGGTTGGTGAACACATTGATATTCTGGGAGGGTGACATGTTTTGATGCCACCAGGAGATGACAAGGAAGCTCTGTGTTTCTTCCCAGGCCTCACCCTATGTGTATTCATATATCTTTTATAACAAATCTGTAATCATGAGTATAGTGCTTCCTGAGTTCTTGGAGTCATTCTAGTGAATTAGTGAACCTGAAGGTGTTATGGGAACCCCCAAATGTAAAGCCACTTGGTGAGACGTGCAGGTGACCTGGCAATCCCCAAAGTGCAACTGACATCTGAAGTGAGGGCAGTCTTGTGGAGGACTTTGTTCTTGACCTGTGGGGTCTGCATTAACTCTGGGTTGTTTATGTCAGAATTAAATTGCAGTACACCCAGTTGGTATCAGACCCTTAGGCTGAAACAGAATATGTCCATCAGCAGGATAATAGACAAACTGTGGTACATTCATTCAGCAGAATATTACTTAGCAATAAAAAGGAACAAACTGCTGATACATGCAAGAATGTAAATGAAGTTCACAAATATGCTGAGTGAAAAGGCAGATACAAAAGAGCATGATTTCATCTGAGCATTGAAAGCAGAAAAGGTGAGGGTGGGGAGCGCATTCCAGGTTGAAGAAGCTTTTTGAGCAAAGGAATGGAGTTGGCAAGTGGGTGGGGAAGTTGGGAATGGGAAGCAATCTAAAGTGCATGAATAACGTGTCTCTGTGTGTACATGCCTGCGAATGTGCATATGTGTGCATGTGTGAGTTCATGTGCGTACATGTGTGAATGTGCGTGTGTGTGTGTGTGCATATATGTATGTGTATAGCTAAAAGCACATTATAGGCCTTCTTTGTTTGCAAACTGTGTCAACACATACCCAAGCATCTTATACAAAATTCTTCCCAAATTTAATTGCTTTTAAGAATTGGGCTATAAAATAAATCCTGAGACAGCACCTGCCAAGTCCAGGGTGGACAGATCACAATGCCTACATCAAGCCAGAGAATTCAATGGTTTTTCTTGAGATCACAGCTCTATTGCCTCACTCCATCAAACAGCCAGAGGTTTGCCTTGTAATCGGAGGGAAACAAATGCTTGGAGTGCCTTTTCCATTTGCCTCACATCCCTATTTGTGTCATTTAAGAGGATAACCAATCTTCTAAATGCGCTTAATTTCTTTCTGGAGGGTGCTTCTAGGCATAGGTGGGTAGCTGCAGGCAATTTCCGCTGTACAATTAGGGCTGACACCAGAGAGGAGAGAAGCAGAATTTTTCTCCCTAGAGAAAAAGTTATGGAGTTCCCAGGTGTATGGATTTAAAAACATTTTGCTAGTCTTGGTCAGTTCAGCAGAAAATCCTTTTTGTTATAACTGGAAAGACAGGCAGTAGGAGAGATTCTCATACTAAAAATGATGAGATTTAGGAAGGCCATTTAATGTATTGAAGAGTTCCCACCTTATTGTAGGGACATTTCAGACCATATTGAAGTTGCTTTAGTTTCCTCTATTTTCTTCCAAAACTTTAGTGCAATTTAACAGTTGGGTTGATCTCACTTCTTGTAAGAAAGAAAGAAAAAAAAAAAGTTGGCAGACGGGCAAGAAGAGAGACATACAGACAGATATACACTGACTACAAACCTTCTCTAATCACATAAAATTGTTCACCAAGGTGGCTCTGGAGCTGGCTACACTTGTCAGGTTGCATTTACCCACTTTTTCTGTTTTGTATCACCTATATTAAATGCTCTGGCCTCGTTAGATCCTTTCCCACTGGGAGGCTTTTTGTGATGAGAATAACATTATTAGTAGCTAGGCGTGGTGACTCATTTTTTGGATTGGTGTATGTTGCAAGGGCCAAGCGCTGTCACTGGAGGTGAGTGGTTGAGTTCCCAGGGCAGACAGAACAAGCCCCTCCGGCAGGGTTGCCCGTGAGCAGAGCTGCCCACAGTCCCGCCTGGTCTTCTAGTCAGAAGTCTGCTCCCTGGTGTGGCTCATCTGGATGTGAAGTCACGCTTCTTAGTTTTGTATTTGGAAAATCATTAGATTCTTATTTGTGCTAACTAAACATCATTTAACAAATATTTATTGAGTTTCTATTATCTTCCTGTCTCTCTGCTGGCACTAGACACACACTGATAAAAAATAGGCAAAAATCCATCCTCTGCTGGAGTTTTTTACTTACTAGGGAAACCTAATAAACAGATTCTATAAAAGAAATCATCAAAACACAATATTTCAATTAAAAACACAGTGCTTCTAGACATTTCTCAAAAGAAGACATACTCATGGCCAACAGTTTTATGAAAATATGCTCAACATTGCTAATCATCAGGGAAATGCAAATTAAAACTACGAGATATTACCTCACACCTATTAGAAAGGCTACTATCGAAAAGACAAAAGATAACAGTGTTGGTGAGGATTTGAAAAAGAGGATTGAGAAAAGAGAACTCTTGTACATGTTGAAAGGAATGTAAATTAGTACAGCCATTTATGGAAAACAGTATGGAGGTTCCTCAAATAATTAAAAATAGAACTACCATATGATCCAGCAATCCCACTTTGGGTATATATCCAAAGCAAATGAAGTCAGTATCTTGAAAAGATGTCTGCACCTGCATGTGCATTGCAGTGCTATTCACAATAGCCAAGATATGGAATCAACCTAAGTGTCCACTAATAGATGAATGAATAAAGAAAATGTGGTGAATATATGTGACAACGTGTATGTGTATGTTTAACTGAATACAATTCATCCTTAAAAAAGAAGGAAATCTTGTCATTTGCAGCAACATGGATGAACCTGAAGGACATTATGCTAAGTGAGATAAGCCAGGCACAGAACGATAAATAATGAATGATCTCACTTATATGTGGAATCTAAAAAAGTCAAACTCATAGAAGCAGAAAGTAGAATGGTGGTTTTCAGGGGCTGGGAAGTGTGCAGAGAGGAAATGTTCAAAGGGTACAAAGCTGCAGTTAGACAGGATCAGTAAGTTTTGGAGATCTCTGATATAGCGTAGTGACTATAGTTAATTATAACACATGTATGCTTGAAAATTGCTAAGAGAATAGATCTTATATGTTCTCACCACCAAAAAATAACTGTGAAGTGATAGATATGTTAAATAGCTGGATTGTGGTAATCATTTCTCAATGGACAC
The DNA here is from genome assembly GCF_027409185.1 of Cynocephalus volans. Classification (NCBI taxonomy): domain Eukaryota; kingdom Metazoa; phylum Chordata; class Mammalia; order Dermoptera; family Cynocephalidae; genus Cynocephalus; species Cynocephalus volans. The sequence continues at coordinate 96,346,068 of NC_084460.1, read as the reverse complement.
ATATATCAAAACATGACATTGTACACTGTAAATACATACAATTTTTATTTTTCAATTATACCTCAATACAGTTGGGGGGAAGAAAACACGATGCCTCTCTCCCTATAAAACAAATAGAAATGCAGTCGATTCTTGTTATTCTCAGTAGTTACATTCTATAAAGTCTCTGAATTAGTGAATATTCAACCATTGCCCTTAGAAGAAATACAGGGCTGGGTTCCCATGAGCCTCTGATCCCAACATCTTTGTCAACTGGTCAATATATAACCTTATTTTTGTGTTTTTCTCTTTAAAGATGCCTTATTTAATATGTATCATTGATTCATTAACATTGAAGTCACAAGCAAAGCACCATAACCCACGCCCGAGTAAAGCTTCCGGAACTCACGCATTTTCTCGTGAGGCCGATCACGGCCTTCTTGTGCTTTGCAACACTACACAGCACTTCGCCACTATGTTTGGGGCCATTTTAAACAGCAAAATCAGCAACAAAAAGCACAAGAATGTGAAAAACACATCACGAAATAGTCCAAGAAAAGGACACTGTTTACAGTTTGAGCTGGAACGTGAAGACAGAGCGTGACCTTGTTTGACCTCAGCTGGGACCGTGCCTGTCAGAAACTTAAATCTTTCACCACCCTCTGTGTGTCCAAGAATGATCAAGAAGGTGCCACGAGTATTAATTTGGGGGCTACAGATAATTTTAGTGTGTAGGTAAATTTGTACATTTGGGAATGGTGAGGATCAACTCTCTATGTACATACTTGTATTTTGTACTTTTAAAAAAACCTTCCTCTTTGCAGAGGGAGACAGCATACCTAGGGATACAAAGTGGAGTGCAGGAAAGGGGGATGGGGAGGGAGGTCGGGGATAACTGGGTGGGGGGCACGGAGTATAATAGCAATTTGTGGTAATGGGCATGCTGCCAGACGGATCAGGACATCACATCTTGGGCATGAGTGGTGACAATCAGCTTTGTACCCCATGAATAGTCATAACCAATTAAAAAAATAATAATAAAACCTCCCTTGTGTTTACTCCATTCTCCTTTGGACTGAGAAGGGGTGGCTGGTCTAGTGGCCTTTGCACACTAGAGGCCTTCAGTGGCGGTCATCTGGTATCTTTTCCAGTACTTCTGAGTTTCTTGTCTGGGAGCTTAATTTCTTTGGTTCAAGGCTTTGATCCCTACCAAAATGTGAGCCTCCATGAGAGACGTGACATTCTAAGATCTCATCCGCCACTTACTTTTTGATATGAACGGAAGTTGAGAACTTCTGTGGGTTAGCAGGCCATGGACGGGGAGTTTGGACTCAGCCACTCCCTGTGAGTACGTGCCACTTTCTCTCCTCACTGCCCCAGTCATCCTCACTTCCTCTTTTCTGTCACCTCAATTAAGGTGCCTTCTAGATTCACAGCTCCAGCCACTAAGTCTCTCATGAGCTCCAAGCCACCCTATGAACGTATCTGTATCAGTTCAAAAGTAGAACACATAGAATGAAATTAATCATCCTCCCCATCAAACCTGCGCCTTCTGACTCTACTACCCAAATAAATGGGTACCCCCCCCCAGTATCCCAGACTAGAAATCCTAGTGTTATTTGCAATACTTTTCTTTTCTCCACATCTGGCCAATAAACACATCTAGCTAACCCCTTCTCTAGGATATCTGTCTTGTTTCTTCTAACCCACCTTTTCCATTTCTCCTGCCTTAGCTGCAGTAACCCCCTGGTTAATCCCCTTGCCCTGCCCTTATCTGTCTCCCCTCTAATCCATCTTGCTCGTTGATGGTATAACCTTCCAAACGTGTGCCGTGGGTCCAGAAGCCTCCTAGGACTTCCCACTATTCAACACACCAAGGATGTCTCATTTCCTTTCCTGGCATTCGAGGCCCTCTAGAATTTCAGCTGACTAACTTCCCACCCTGTTCTCCCACCTAATCTCACAACAATTACATGTGTGGCAATGCTAGGATAGATGCAAGAGTGATTATTTCTCAAATGCCAAACCAGAACACTTGCTTTGATAAATAAAAGAATTGTGATGATATTGGGAAAGGATCATTTTAATCTATATGGTACTAAAAAAGCCTAGGTGTTCTGCTATAATTTCTCCTTCCCAATTCTTTCCTGCCTCTGTGTCACCACTTTTTCTGCCTAAAAGCGTCCTTTAATTCCTCAGTCTCTTCACTCTCATTCCTCGGCCTGTCAAAATCCCATGTGTCTGCCCAGGTCCAGATCAAACGCACATTGACTTAAATGAATGTATCTGCTCTTTGTGCTCTCAAGTCATTTTCAAAACCCTTTCTATATTTTCCCTGTTCTAAAGAAGTGTGCGTGTGCATTACTCACCCTTATGCTCCCCTTAGCATCCAGTTATGATAAACTTTCTTGAGTGTCTGTTGTATAATATCACACTTACTACCTCACTTGGTCCTCACAACAAACTTCTCATGTGTTCCTGCAACTTTACAATTGAGGAAATGGCGTCCTGTGACAGTGAAGTAACTTGTCCAGATTCACATGGTCATGGAACTCAGTTATCTGTGACATCAGAGATCTGCACATACAGGAAGTGCTCAGAAAACAGTCTTCTCAAAATTGCATTGAATTGGGTATACCAAGAGATAATGGAATCTTTCTGCAAAAGAAGTTAGAACTGAGGAGATTAGAGGCCCTGATATTTTTCATCATAACAAGGAAGGTACAAATAATTGATTAGATTTCAAAGATCATTGTGGATGAAGTGCACAGGGAAATGAATGAGAGCTGAGAGTAAAAAAAAGTGAAAAATAAAAAACAGCTTTGTTCGAAAAGCATTTCCTCTCTCCTTTATCAGTGGTGGACCTTTTCCCTTTCGATGCTCCCTGGGCAGATGCTCAAACATCCCGGCCACACTGAGTCATACACTGAGTCAGCAACAACAGCAGAGTCTGCTCTTTCAATCGATGTCAGCAGATCACTACAGGGGGCAGGCCACCACCTTTGGGGTCCTGGGGGCCCTGGGCTTACCTCCATACCATTCCCTTACCTGCCCCTATGTCGTTTATCTCGCCCCCAGGGAGAGATATCACCTTGGATACGAAATGATATTCAACTGAAGAGGACCAGACAGCAACACTTCCACCACTCCATTTGAAGTGTGCCGAAAAGGCCAATTGTGAAAAGACAGCTATGGAAAATGTTCTGTCTCCTCTTGGCATAGGAAAGGGTTGCCGTGACTCAGAGGCAGGGACTGAAATATGGAGTGGTATCATAATTATTACTGCCATTAATATTAATGTATGGATTCCCCTTCTATCAACCCATCTTGATGACCTGACCATGAGTTCATGGCAGGTCTGACTCATCTAAGGCTTCCAGAACATAATTGCTTCATCAAATTTGGACATTCTTGATGAGATGCCTCTGGCTTCGTCATGCGATCAGTTCTCACAGAGTTGAAAACAGGCTGCTATTCCATTTTAATTTCTTTTTCTTTTCTCCTCTCACCCTTAGGGACTTTGGATAAAAGAGTTTATTAGCTGGGTTCACCAGCTTGTCTCCCCAAAGCCTGAAACTATTTTTCAGACTTAGGCAAGGACCTTTTTTTGTGTGTGTGTGAGCATGCCAGCTATGGAAGCACAGGTGAGCAGGTGCAAACTGTTTGTTCAAGTTGTCTTTCCCACAGAACGCTTGAGAACAAACCCGCTGGATAAGTGAGTGATGCCCCCAACAGCAGAGAGCACTGAGACAATGATCATTTTCATAGTCTGCGCACAGTTTCACAATTCTAAAGTGCAGAAAGCTCTGACAAACAAAACTTTCTGTTTTGTTTTGTTTATAAATCTGTAGCAAGTTCATTTGATGGTAAAATCTGCCTGAACTGGCATGAAGCTCTTCCTAATCTTTATAATCTTTATCCCATTTAATATGAATACTTACACAATGTGCTGCAAAAAATTAATATGTTTAATTATAAGGTATTCCCTGCTGGAGTATGTATGTGTGTGTGTGTATTTACCTGAGATATTCTAAATCCAAAAACACATAAAACCCCAGAGACTGTAGATAAAGAATTACAGACCCATAGTATTAAAAATATATATATTACTCCCTAATAACTTAATAAAAAGTTTTGTCCCATCTCTGTGTTCGTGAATTTCTATTTTTTTCCTCTTACTGGGTGGGAACTTGCTTGCTGGCCTAAGAAAAGCCACTTGATTGTCATAGAACAGGGCCAGACTTGTGAGTTGGGATGCCTGACAAAAATCATTTAAACTCTCTGAGCTTCAATTTTCCTGTCTGTGAAATGGGGATAAAATTTCCAGTCCTGAATTTCTTTCAGGGCATGTTTGAGATTCAAATTGGAGAGCCGTCTGAAATGGCAAACTACCATAAAAGTATCAGCTATGATTATCAAAGCCACATGATGGCTCATTTGGTGTCCTTTACAAAATTCTTCCCGATTAAAAAATATATATATACGTGCTCCATTAGTTCATCTAAGCTCAACTTCGTTGTCATCAGTTTGTGAGACTTGCTGTCCTCTCAGTCCTCAGCCATATTGGCTGAATGTTGAACCCCACACTTGGGCAAATTTATGAGCATATCTTTGTATGCCCTAAAAAGCATGGGGACACACCTGCTTATATTTCAACCCAAGGGTTGAAATATTCCAGAATAAGAGCTTTTGGTCCTTTGATTAGTAGATGTCTTTGGTAATACCAATGCATTTAAAAAAAAAAAATTCCTTTCCAATTAGGAGAGAGAGCAAGGCTGAAAGAAGGAGTTTATGCCAACAGACAACTAGCACGGTTGTATATGGTAATGAATTTTAAGTGGTTTATATCAGTCTATCAAAGGAACACCCTAAGCACAGTCAATAAGATTCAAGTCCCAGGCCGAAACAGGAGTGAGGAGAAACCAGCCCAACAAAACCAGATATAAAGAATTAGAGAAAAAGACTTACAGCAAAAGGCAGGGAATCCAGAAATCCCTCAGGCTTTTGGCTAATATAAGGTTTACCTTCCATGAGGCACATACTCTGTTCTCAGAGTTTTAAAATATACATGTGGAATAAATGCACAAATTAGCTACCTTAAATAAGGATTTCAATGAAGCCTAGAATTAAATATAACAATAATAATAATTTGCAATTTACTTGCTGCCTACTATGTGCTGGGCACTTAAATCCATCATCTCATGTAATCTTCATGCCATTTCTATATGATTAGCATCTTCATGCATTGTGCCTACCTATTGCTGTTTTAAAAACCACCCCAAAACTTACTGGCTTAAAAGAATCATTCCTTATTATCCATCATGGCTCTCTGGGTAAACTGAGCTCAGCTGAGCCATTTTCTTTTGGGGTTTCAGGCTGGGGCTGCAGACATCTGATGACTCAGCTGTGCCTGACATTTGCGATGGCTTCTTCACTCATGTCTGTCTCCTCACCTGGAATAGCTGGAGCATCTGGGGATGGGCTTGCTATCTCTTCTCTTTCCAGGTCTTCCACAGGCCAGCTTGGGGCTTCCTCAAAGCATGGCAATCTCAGGGTATCTTCTAGATTGAATGTTCCAGGGAACCAGGTGGGAGCTTTTTATGACCTAGTCTCAGAAATTCATACTGAATCACTTTTACTGGTCAAAAGTGAGTCACAGATGGAGGGTTATACAATGGTGTAGATGCTAAGAGGCATGGCTAATTGAGCGTCATCTTTGGAGACTAGCAAATATACATATCTAGAAATGTGTAAATATTTATAACAAATAAGAATACAAATGTCATAACAAATCATGCTATAAATGAGAGAATTAAGGCTTTGGAAGGTTAAGTTACCTGTCCAAGGACAAACACTTTACAGGTAATCTTGATGGGTTCAAATGCAGTTTCCTATGATTCCACCATGCTCTGCCTACCTAGTAAGTAAAATTTCTGTGGAAAATGAAATCATTTGCTGAAACAGTATTTATTAAGGCACTGTACAAAAGGGCATAAACATGGTCTCTGTCCTCTCAAAGCTCTGCAAGGCTGTAGTTAGAGCGAAAACAACATTGCGCTTGGAGTTGACTGCAGCTCAGCAACTCATCTAACCTCTTTGAGGCTCAGTTTCCTCAAAGGTAAAATGGAGATAGCAGTGCCTGTCCTACAGGATTAGTGTAAAAATACAACAAGCTATGCGAGCATGATCTTGTTAGTTGTAGAGTATGGTATAAGTGATGGGCTTTAGCTGAGAAGAAATCATGGACCCATGAAAGGTTATATAGCAACATGAAAGAGAACACCTCTTCCTGCACAAGTTGAGGTTTGAAGGACATCGGCCATGAGTGGGCTAGAAGTGATCCTGCCATCGCTGAGACACTGCACCAGACGCCTGGGGAGCTCCTTCCATCCCTGCACTCTCTGACCTCATATGTTTCCCTGGGAAATTCGAACAATCCTGGACTGCTGGAGGCACTTCTTTCCTTTACATGATGGCAAACCCCTGTTATGTCAGGGACTAAAAAAGACACCAGAGTCCTAAAGAGCCGAATCTTAAAAATCCACTCCTTAATTTTATTTATTTATTTATTTATTCATTCATTCATTCATTTATTTATTTATTTTTCCTCTTGGCTTCAAAATGCTTGATGTGGATAGATCAGTTGAAAATGAAATACTGAGGACGTGTAGGGGGAGCTGTAGCTGTACCTTAGTTTGAGTTTGCCTGTGTCTGATGAACTGGGGTTAGACTCCAGCAGCGCAGTCCTGCAGGCAGAGCTTGGTGGGGGTGGAGAACAGCCTGAGGGGTCCTGAGCTGGGCCATCCTCCAAGTCTGAGCCCTGGGAAGAAGGTACACCAGCTGCAGGTAGAAGTTCAAGAATTCACACTCACTAAGGATTTCTGTGATGCTCTGGGGAGCAAGCTGCATGGCTTTCAGGACCAGGTGGCAAAGAGGGACAGAGCAGGATTTGACCATTTTGCTCCTTTCTTTCTGTAACCCCTGTGGTTGGCACAGAGGGGCCCATTTGGGCAGGAAGGGGCAGTGAAACTTTGAACTCTAGGAAGTAATATGAATGCTACCTTCTTTGCACAGATGTGGGTAAATTCAGCTGACTCCTAATAAAGATTTCATCTGTGCATAGCAATGTTTCTCAAAGCTCTCTCTAAGGATTCATTTTATTCCTTTTCCATGGACTCACATTTTAACTGATACTACCCGTTAAACAAATATAATGGGTTTTTTCTTAGTTTTTCTAAATTTTTAATTTTTTAAGTGTCCAATTCAGTCATTTTTAGTATATTCACAGTTATAATCATCACCACTATCTAATTCCTTAATATTTTTATCACATATCAAAATGAAACCTATAAGCAGTCACTCCCTTCTCCTCTCAGTCCCTGGCAACCACTAATCTACTTTCTGTCTCTATAGATTTGCCTGTGATTTGCCTGTTCTGGACATTGTATATAAATGGAATCATACAACACGTGATCTTTTCTGTCTGGCTTCTTCCACTTAGCATAATGTTTTCAAGGTTCATCCATGTTGCAGCATGTATCAGTACTTCATTCTTTTTTTATTAACAAATAATATTTCATTGTATGGATATACCACATTTTGTTTATCCATTCATCAGCTGATAGACATTTGGGCTGTTTCTACTTTTGGACTATTATGAATAATGCTGCTATGAACATTTCTATACAAGTTCTCTCAGATATATATTTAGGAGTGGAATTTCTGGGTCATATGTGAACTCTACATTTAACTTTTCAAACTGTCAAACTGTTTCAGATAAAACATTTTAATCAAATAATTTTTAATTTTTTAAATAAACATAGATATTAATGAATACTTTGGATCAGCATGAGATAACCCTTATTAATATATTAAATTTTTATCTTTTTATCCAAAGCAAAGAAGTTTGCTGTATAACTTATATGGGCTAATTTTTGGCAAATGGCAGTTTCCTTTAGCCTTTTAAAAATATTGACCATAGCTTGAGTACTCCCATTACAGTACCTTTGAAGGTTCACGGGAGTCCAGAATTCCAGGTTGGGAACAAAGCAAAGAGTAAAGACGGCTTCTGGAAATTTTTGTTTGTTTGTTTGTTTGCTTGTTTTAGTGGCTGGCCAGAATGGAGATCTGAATCCCTGACCTTGGTGTTATCAACACTGCTCTCTAACCACCTGAGTAACGACCAGTCCTGGAAACGTTTTCTAGAATTCAGGACACCTACCTTCTTTTTTCCCTCTAGACTTTCCTTTCCAGGAAAGATTTCTCTTCCACAAACATTCCTAAGCTTTTGTGATTTGAAATTGGGAAACACTAGTGAGAGAAAGACCAGTAAGAAGTGATAAACTGAGGTTAAGTTGATCTATGTTGATAAAGAACTGGGAAGGAGAGAATAGAGAATATTGAGAAGGAGGGAAAAGCAACCTCTTGGGTGGAGGGTAGTTTTCTTTGAGCAGGTGTGGTGTTGGGGATGACAGATTTCAGAATGTGTGTGGTGTAGAATACTTAGAGATAATAATAAGAAAAATAAATATAAAATATTGCGTGGATAAAGTAGGTCCTGTTTACTATTTTCCAGAAATATTAAACAAAAATATTGAAATTCCTTTTTTAAAAAAATAGAGAGACTGGGCCTCACAATCCAGGATTCACAAAAGTCATATAAAATTAGAAAGTATATGATGTTCGGCTTTCAGTTCGTTTCTGTTGCTTATAACAGAATATCTGGAAATGGGTTATTTGTAAGAAAATGAAATTTGTTGCTTACAGTTTCAGAGACTTGGAAGTCGAAAGTCCAGAGAACATATCTGGTGAGGGTCTTTTTTGGTGGTGGCTTTATAGTAATGCAGGGGTCTCACATGACAGAAAATGGCAGAGCAGAGCAAGAGAGACCCTCACGTGCTCTCCTTTTAAAGCCCTCAGAACTGCGCCCCTGACCACCATTATTAATCCATTCACTACGGCATGGTCCTACAGTCCAATCACCTCTTCAAGACCCCACCTTTCAAAAATGATAATAGGATTTCCCACCCTCTTAACACTGTCACAGTAAGGACCAAGCCTCCAGCAAATTAAACATTGGGGGGACATAACTCAGTCTGCTGCACAATCTGTCCCCATCACAACTGGCATTTCTTCTTCAGGACACTTTGATTCTTTTCCCCTATCTCCTAAGTGAAATTTTCTCTTAGGAAATAAAAAAAAAAGTAAATGAATTTACAGGGATAGTATGAGAGATCTTCAAAAAGTTCATGGAAGGATTCGTATTATCTTTTTTTTTTTTTTTTTTTTTTTGTCTTTTTCGCGACGGGCACTCAGCCAGTGAGCACACCGGCCATTTCTATATAGGATCCGAACCCGTGGCGGGAGCATCGCCGTGCTCCCAGCGCCGCACTCTCCCGAGTGCGCCACGGGCTCGGCCCCGTATTATCTTTTAATTCCATTGTTCCGTGAACTTTTAAAAGTATCCTTGTATTCATGGATATATAGACATGAATAATTATCCTTTTGGGGTAGAGGGCAGGTAACTGTACAGACAGTCTTTATTCATTCCTTCATTTGTTCATTCATTCAAAAAACATTTATTATTAGGGTCAACCCCATGGCTCACTCGGGAGAGTGCAGTGCTGGGAGCGCAGCAGCGCTCGTGCCACGACTTCGGATCCTATATAGGGATGGCTGGGACACCAAGCCAAGGGTTACGATCCTCTTACCGGTAATGGGAAAAAAAAAAAAAAAGAAACTTCAAAAAAACATTTATTATCTCCTGGGTGAAAAGATTTTGCCCAAGGGCTAGTTAGATATACAGGTAAATTTGATACCAAGGCCTTGAATTTAGAAATATTTGTTCCCAGACATGTAAACAAAGGAAATCACAACAGTGCACAATAACAGTATTACAGGCACAGAGGTGAAGAGGCAGGCAAGGGAGCTGCAGAGTTCTGTAAAGACCTTCTAGAAGAGGTAACAGCTGAGCTTAAGAATGTAAACAGCAGCATATCTGTCAGACTTGGGTGGGGAGAAAATTCCTGGAAGAGAAAGCAGGGAAGAGTGAACTATTAGCAGCAGAAGATGAGACTGGAGAGGTGTGCAGGGGTCAGAGAACCAAGGTAGATTTGGGACTTTGTCATGGAGCTGACAGAAAGCCACTGAAGAGATTTACTCAGAGAGGCATTGTACGATTTGCATTGAGAAAGCTCACTGTGGTAAGGTTGTGCAGGATAAATTCAAAGGCACAATCAGAAGAAAATGGAAACTCCTTAGAGATAGTTTGTGCTGGCTCTAAACTCCCAATGCCTAGCACAGATCAAGTCACATAGCAGGTTGTTGGTGCTTATTTGCTAGATGAATGGGAAGGAAATTCCAAGGTTCACCAGTTATCTCTTGCTGTATATTAACCCAGGCTAAAACTCAGTGTCTTAAAACAACAGCCATTTATTTGTGCTTGCCTGTCTACCGATCAGATGGACAGCTCTGCCACTCAGGCCAGGCTTGGTTGACCCCAGCATCTGCAGTCCTCAGGTGTGTTCATTAGTGGCTGGATGGCTATATGGTGGAGGGACAAGGTGACTGAGTCACGTGTGGTTTAGCATCTATTAGGTCAGCCTGGGCTTGTTCCCATGGTGACAGCAAAGTTCCAAGTGAGTGAACAGAAGCAAGCTTCTTAAGGCTTGCATTCACAACTAGCGTTACATCACTTCTGCTGCATTCTGCTGGCCAAAGTCACAAGGCCAGCCAGAGTCAAGGGGCGGGGAAAACTCCACTTCTCGATGAAAGAAAATGAAAAGTCACATATCAAGGGGATGTGGATACAGTGAGGAGACTAGCTACAGGCATTTTTACGATCTCTCACATGGGCTGACTGCACTGAGGGTGGCCAGGGCACATGCGGTGACAGTGGTGACTCGTGGTGACAAGTACAGGCTTGGTGGGAGGAGGGGGATGTAGTAGATGACTAAGCTGGACAGGAAGGTGGGCCAGACCACGGAGGGCTTTGAAGGTCAGGCTGGGTGTGTTTGGACTATATTCTCACTCTCTGGGTGGCTAACAAAAGTCTCTGAGATGGAAAATGACACAATCAGATGAAGCCTCAACCAATGTGGGGGTTTGGGAGAAAAACATCTTAGGCTGTGAGCACTTGATTTCAGGAGTTGACTGTAAACTCCAGTCATGATGAAAGCACACAGGACAGCAGTCTCTCCTTCCAGGTGTTTCCCCATCATTTCTCCTTCCCCAGTTCTGTGGTGGCAATGAACCCATTCCAAATGCCAAACCAGCAGCACGCCCAGGTTTGCTGAGATCACCACACAAGTGCGGATTACAGCATTCTCAACAATATACAACATGGTGGCCAGCCCAGACTAACTTTTAGTTCCTTCTTTCTCTTCTTTAGAAGTATCTTGGTAATAAAATGAATGCAATTAGCAGTGTCTTGTTTTTGTGGGACATAAACATTTAACCTCGTGGAACAGCCTCCATTGATACATAAGTTGTATATAAATGACAAAGATCACATCACCCATGCTAAAACCGGCAGCCTTTCAGACACTTGAGCTTTGTTAAGCGGAATCCAGGGATGCTCCTCACCTGACTTTTCATGTGATTAATTCTTGTACATCCTCCAGAGTTTCACTTCTACAGTTGAAACTTAGGGCCATTGCCCTCCGGTTCCCTGCTTTATCACGAAGGTCTAACACTTGGTTCTTAACAACGATTAGTCAAAAGGATATCTGAGTGAATGTTCAAAACAAAGAAAGTTGGTTAAAGAGATAGAGAACATTGAGTTCAGTTCTCAGCCATGCCACTCACCAGCTGTGTTTTCGTGGACAGGTCATTACTGAAGCTTTCTGAGCCTCAGATTTATCACAATAAGAGGCTCCACCTCACTTTTTAGGGAAGAAAGTACCTACATAGGGGCTCAATAAACTAAAGATAAGAATGGGCTAGTTGCAAGAGGAGACATCCCCAAATTCTAGCAAGGTAGGGTTTATCTTATATGCCAAAATATGCAGAAGAGGAAATATGGAACAAACCAATTCTATTTATCTGCAATTGGCAGGAAGCCTTCTTGAGAACAGTTTTTACCACTTTATGGTCACCTTTTGGGTTCCAGGGCTTGCCATCTCACCAAATCCATTCTTTTCCTCATCTGAAGGTGGACTTTTCAAGTGCAGCCCCTATGTCAGCATGATATTGACCAAACATGACCTCACACTGCTAAATAAAACTAATGCATATTGCAGTGGGTTCAATTGTGTCCCCTAGAAGAGGTACGTCCAAGTACTGAACGCTGATACCTGTGAGTGTGACCTTATTTGGAAATAGGAAGTTTGCAGGTGTAATGAAGTTAAGATGAGGTCTGGATTAGGGTGGAGCTTAAATCCAATGACAGCTGTTTTTATAAGAGGAAGGAGAGGAAAATTTGAACACAGAGACACTGATGCATACAGAGAAGAAGGCCATGTAACAATGGAGGTGGAGATTGGAGTGATACAGTTACAAGCCAAGGAATGCCAAGGATTGCCAGCTGAAAGAAGGGAGGAAGGACTCCTCAGAGAGAACAAGGCCATACCAAAACCCTTGAGTTCAGATTTCTAGCCACCAGGCTGTGAGTGAATAAATTTCTCATTGTTTTAAGCCACCCAATTTGTGGTGATTTGTTATGGTAGCCACGGGAAATGAATACACGTACAAATGGCTTTTTTTTTTTTCCCAGTCTCCAGGATTTGTTCTCAGCCTTTTCTGGAAAAAAATTAATATCAGAACCAAAAACTTTTAGGCAACAGGACATTTTCAAAAGCATAAAAATGAGTAGTCATAAGAGTAAAGAAGAGAAAAAAAGAGGATACGCAGGAGGAGGCTACATAGGAGACAAAAGCCAAAGGAGAATCATACAGCAAGTGTGGGTATCAACAGGGTAACAGCTGGCAGTGTGGGCCAGCCCCAGCTTCCAGCTGAGTGGAGCCAGCTGGAGTTGACGTTGACAGCTGCTGCCGAGGACAGGTGTCATGAAGTCAGCCTGCCTAGGACAGTTGCAAAGGTCACACAAGGTCAAGCCAGAAGCCAGGGCTGGAAATGCCCATGTCATGTTCTTGCCAGGCATCCGATCATTCCTTCCATCCTACATCATGGGGGCTCTGGGGTTGCTGATGCTTGCAAAGGGCTAGTTTGGCCTGCAGATATAATTTCCACCTAAATCATTCCTGGAAAGCTGTGTTTCGTGAATTTACAGCATTGATCTGTAAACAACCTTTAGTCAGCCACTAGTGCATCACCATATTTGTGTGTTACTCATAGGGAACTGGGTCATACCCTCCTCCCTGCCTTTTATATCCTAAGGTTGGAGCTCAGATTCCCCTGAGTAGGCTGGACTCTCCAGGGCCAGGCGGGTGAGTTAAACAGAGCAGCAATGTAGCAGTGCCACTGGCACAGAGAAGCACAGAGGACTGGTGTATGACCTGTTACTGCAAATAACTGTGGCTTCCTCGCCATTCTCACAGGTAAGGGAGAGAAAACTAAGGACCCTGTACAGTTTTAACTAAAATTTCAACCTGTACATGGCTATGTTTGAAAGACTCCAGGCCAATAGCTGATTATAAAATGTTATTTAGGAGTTATTCTTGAGGTCCTTCTCTGTGCAGGACTCTGTGGGACTTAGAGTCAGAGATCATGACTGTTAGAGGCTTGTAGTTCAGTGTGAAAGAAGGAGCCACGTGAACATTCAGATACAAAGGCAGGTGAAGGGCCAGGAAGAGGCCAGTGGGAAGGCAGGGGGAGGAAGGATTCATCACACGGACTCACGTGCCTTCTGAGTGCCTAGTCTATGCCAGGGGCTGGGGAGACAGGGAAGAATAAGCAATAAGAAGAATAAGCATCCTCCGCCGGGAAAATCACAGTCAAAATATGCTCAAAGTGTGCAGCTGCTTTCTGGCAACTTCTCCCCTGCCCCATTTCTCTACCCACTCCTCTGTCCTTGATCACTCTGACTTTTTTTTCCCCCATAGCCTTCATCACTGTCTGAAACAAACTTGCTCATTCGTTTGGTTACTTGTTCATCGTTTTATTTCCCCACTGGAATGTGAGCTCCATAACTTGTTCTACACTGTGCCCAACCTCTAGAACAGTGTCTGGCAGCTAACAGTTGTTCAGTGAATGTTTGTTGACTGAGTGAAGTACAGCCCTACAGGAGTAAGAGAGGCCAATGAGGAAAAGGATTAAGAGCATTGGCTCTGGATCTAGACTATCTGAGTTCTAACTTCAGCTCCCCATTTATCCACCTACTTTGATCATTGCTCCACCTAAACAGGGGTTAGTTAACATTTTCTTAAAGGGCCAGATAGTAAATATTTTAGACTTTGTAAGCACAGTTCTACAGTGCTGTTTGGATCCAAGGTTACCACACAGTTGATGGGTCAGATATTATCATACTTATTTTACAGATGAGGAAGTCAGAGATATGAAATGACCCATCTGAGGTCACACAGCTGATAAAAGGAGGACCTAAATTTGAACCCAGACAATTTTTATCCTATCACAATGTTCTTAACAGTGCAGCACATGTCACCATACACTGAACATAAGCCTTACACTAAAAAGTTTCCCTTGGAATTTTCTCCTTTACCTTCCTGACACAAAAATATTTCATTTCTCCAGGCACATCCCACACCAAAGAATTCCAAAAGTACTGTAACAGTTGCTTCCTGTCCTTGTAGTTATCAAGAAATAATTATAAACTCAGCCCACACTTTGTCTTGTCAAACCAAAAAAGAAAAAAAAGACAAAAAAGAAAGAAAACTTTAGTGGCATAACTGTTTCTTAATTAGCTTTCATGCAAAAGAGAAAATTTTCACAAAATTCTATCCCCATTCTCTACCCCCACCCCCAACACGCACATTTTCAAGAAGCACAAATACCTATTCTAGTGCGTTTGCATGTGGGTTGAGTTGCATATGCTGTGTTACTGGAAGAAACTTACTTGGCCTAAGTCTATAATAACAAAAAGATGAAGCTTTTGGTAACTGACACAGACTTACCTACTTTTGATTAGCATGCTGGAGGCCCACAGTCACAGAAACTCAGGACCCCGGTGCTCAGCTCCTGTGTGACTAGAGCTTACAACCGTGTGGCCGGCTAAACACCAGTAAGAGAATTGTCCAAGTGCTAGTTCACCCACAGAATACCTAAAATTAAAAAGACCAACAGCACCAGGTATTGGCAAGAATGTGGGGAAAGTGGAACCTGTTACATTGCTGGTGGAAATGCAAAATGGTATGGCCACTTTGGAGACAGTTTGGCACTTTCTGAAAAAATTAAACTTATACTTCCCATATGACCCAGAAATTCCATTCCTAGATATCTACCCAGGGGAAATAAAAATACAATTCCACACAAAGATTTGTATGCAAGTGTTCATAGCATCATTTTTCATAATAGCCAAAGTCTGGAAACAACCCAAATGTCCATCAACTGGCAAATAGATAAATGAAATAAGGCATTTCCATACAAGAGACTGCTACTCAGTAACAAAAAAGGAATGAGCTACTGATACATGTAACAACATGAATGAATCTCGAAAACAGTATGCTAAGTGATATAAAACAGATATAAAAGAACACAAGCTGTGTAGTTCCATTCATAGGAAATCTCTAGCAAAAGCAACACTATACAGCAACAGAAAACAGATTGAAGGTCTGGGGTGGGAGCAGCGAGGGACTACAAAAGGGCAAGAGGAACATTTTGAGGTGTTGGAAGTATCATAAGTTTCGATTGCGGTGATGGTTTCATGACTGTATAAATTTGCTAAAACTCATATAACCGTATACTTGAAATAGGTGAATGTCAAGGTATGTAAATTGTACTCAATAAAGCTACAAAACACAAGTACAACACTATTTTTTTAAGGTCAGTTATATTTTTCTTTAAAATGTTACAAGTTTATTTTAGAAAGTGTGCCAAGTGTAAAAATGGAAAACAAAAAACTTAATCGAAATAATCCAAAAAAATTTTTTTGAAAACCCTAATCCCACCAGCCGGAGATAACTATTACTAATGTTTTTAATAGGTGATATTGAAAACATTATAATATCCTGTTAGTTTTCACATAATTTACATCCTGAACATTTTACCATGCATTATAAATTTTTCAAAAATATAACTTTTGATGGTTGCATGATATTATATTTTGTGTACTACAATAGTGGATTTACTGATTCCCCTTTGTTAGAAATCTAGATATTTCCAAATTTTATTCTTATAAATTTAAAAGTGGAAAGTGTCATTAAGGTCAAAAATTTTCAAATAATTTTTTGAGTCCCTTAATAGATATTTCTAAGTTGCCTTTCAGAATTATTGCATAATCAGTGTCAGAGTGACCATATCACTGCACTTTTGCCACACTGCGCATTGTTTTTTTATTTATTCAAATGGCTTAGATCACTTTGACTTCTGATGAGGCTGACTCTTCCTTAAGTGCCACAGCAGTCATTGGGGCTGTTCACACATATTCCAGTTCATTTCCCTTTGGGAGCATAAGGGATTTGGACTTCCTCTCCCCCTTTGAAGTTAGGATTGGCCATGGGACTGGCTTTGGCCAGTGAAATATGAGTTAAGCAACATGTCACTTCTGGCTGGAAGCTTTAAGAGTCAGAGCACAATTTGCCACATTCTCTGTTCCCTGCCCATATGGTCATGAAAGCAAGAGTCGAGATGGAGCCTCTGCCAGCCTGGGGTCCTGAGGGACCCTAATGACTAGAGCTCCCCAGCCAACCCACACTGGGAGGTGGCTGAGAAATAAATCCTATTAAATCACTGAAATTCAGGATTGGTTGTTACTGCAGCATAACTGAGATTACCCTGACTGATACAGTTCTATGTATTTTTGTGTGACAATAAGGTAAAAATTGATCGATGTCCTTTCACTTTGGGAAAATGCATAAATTGGTACTAGGACTGTGTAATTCTGAAACAAAGAAAAACATGTCTTCACAGCCAATGATTTTCCAATTTGAAAATAATTTTGTAATGTATTTCTATAAGTAAAGTGAAGAAACAAAATTATTTGACACACAGAAATAAAGTAAACCATGGGTTTTTATGAAAATGGTACCAAAAATTCAGAAAGAAAGGGAAAAGTCAACTCTGAGACTCTGAACTGATCCATTCCTATCTTGTTTTATGTCCTTCCAGTGTCATTACCTAGACACCATTGTGTGCAACGTGATTTAACAGGCGCACCCTGCACTGCTTTCATGAGAGGTATTCAGAAGTGTTTCACAAGACATGTAATGACAATCAAACTTCTGCCAATGAATGAAGCATTTTGTGTTTGGATCCCAAACAGGAAGTTACTTCTCTTGTCAAAGGAAAGAAACTCAATTATCTCTCTCAAGGCCACACAGCAGAAACACACACAGGATGCAGAAGGTCGGGTTGAGCCACAGTGGCAGGGAAACAGAGGCCCCTAAGTACAACAAGGAGATAAAATTTTGCAAATACTTTTCTGGACAGATCAGAAATGTTCTTTCATAGGAATTAAGGGCCTCAAAGAGGTGACTCTGCAGTACAAGTAGTCCTGGGATTTGGGGCCAGTATCCAAACAGAATCCACAGAGCTTGTACAATGCAAGGAGAAAAGATACCAGATGGTTAAGCATTCTTACCTTAAAAAATGGTAACAAAACTCTCTCATAGATTGTATTCTTTGTTGGTATACATGAAATGTTATGTATGTGTACATATATATATATATATATATATATACACACATGCATATGTATTCATAGTCTAAGTACAATCATTCTCAAAAAAAACATTTTGCCACCTTCAAGAAGTACCAAGTTTCAGAACTCTTCTGGGTATTGCTATATAGAGATATAAAGATATCTGGACTGGGGCCGAGCCCGTGGCGCACTCGGGAGAGTGCGGCGCTGGGAGCGCAGCGAAGCTCCCACTGCGGGTTCGGATCCTATATAGGAATGGCCGGTGCACTCACTGGCTGAGCGCCGGTCATGAAAAAGACAAAAAAAAAAAAAGATATCTGGACTGTTTGATTCTTTATGTGACTATTACGGTCAAGATCCTGGTGCCCACAAAGGGATAAATACCGCATGTATTTATAAATACCACTCATAAGTGGGAGCTAAGAGAGAAAGAAGGAAGGAAAGAAAGACCACAGTGGTGTGTTGGACTTGCAGAGGGAGAGAACAGACCTAGAGTTATGGAGTGGAGTGGGGAAGAGGGGGAGGGGGAGGGGGAGGGGGAGGGAGGTCAGGGACTAATTGAAATTGTGGTAATGGCCATGCTGATAGTATTGATCTGGCCATCACATCTTGGACACAAGTGGTGACAGTCAGCTTTGTACCCCATGAATATGCATAACCAATAAAATTAAATTAAATAAAAAAAAGATTCTGGTGCCCAAAATGAGATAAATATAGGCATATACCACCTCAACATTCCCATGTCTCTGCTAAACAATGCACTGCTTTGTGTTGTTTTAGTGGTGGTTAAGAGCTATGGCTAAAGCATGAGTAATTTGTTTCTTAACTGTTGTAATATTTATAGTGACCTTGATATGACTGATATAGGAAAAAAAATCAAATAGCAAAGAAATTGCAGGAGAATTATAGTTAGAAATAAGCAATGTACTTAGGTTAAAATTTTTAAAAAATCAACAAATATAACTTTTACATTTAGGAGAATCATTGGAAGAACATGTGTGTTCAGATTTTATACTTTGGTTTCAAAGCCATTTTTAATGAGAATACGGTCATGTGTCCCCTAATGACTTGGATAAGTTCTGAGAAATGCATTGTTAGGTGATTTCATGGTTGTGCAAACATCATAGAGATACTTACACAAATCTAGACAATATAGCCTACTACACACCTATGCTATATGGTATAGCTATTATTATCTTATGGTACCACCATCATATATTAGGTCCCTCATTGACCAAAACATTGTTATATGGCTCATGACTATATGAGGGAATTTTTTCTTTTCAAAAATCAGAATATTAGATGATTTCTTTGCTAGATTTTATATAATCACAGGACAATACAACTGAATGCAAAGAAAAGAGACTGTAGCTCTACTGTTGGAGAATATAATAGAGAAAGAAGAAAGCAGGCTAATTTTCCTGTCCTGTATATATAAGTAAAACAGTAGTACTATCTATGGGTCCTGAGGATTGATTTTGAAGGTCACCACGTCTTAATAATAGCTGATATTTACTGAGTATCTACCAGGTGGCAGATAACTTACATGTGTTACCTTGTTTAATCTTCACAGAATCCTGGTCAAGTCAGCTGTGGTAGACTCTTACATAGTGGTCCCCAATTAATCAGACCTCCCAGTATTCACACCCTCATGGATTCCCCTCCCACATTGACTCTGTACTTAACTATGTGATTTGCTTTGGCCAATGGAAAGTTAGCAAACATGACGCAAGCAGAGGCTGGATAAGTCCTTAAGTGTTGATTTCTTCTCTCAAGCTGCAGTTGTTGCCATGTAAAAATCTCAGGCTAAATTACTAAACAATGAGAGGCCACATGGAAAGAGGCTCTGGAGCAGGAAGGGCAATCTTGAATGTGCCAAAGCTAGCCAAGCTCCCAGCTGAATGTTGTTGAATAAGAGATCCAAGCAAAAACAGTAGAAGAACCACCCAGCTGAACCCCAACACACAGATTACTTTTTTTTTTTTAAATAAAAAGTAATCAATCATCATTGTTTTAAGCCACTACACTTTGGGGTGGTTTGTTACATAACAATAGATAACTGAAATATGAGTAACATAATTTATAAAAGACTAATATGTAAATTGGGACTCAGAGAAGTTAATATACTGTCAAAGTCTTAAAATAAGATTGTAATCCAAATGTACCACATAAAATCCCACATTTTTTTCATAACACTACCCCCTAAATTCCAGACTTGTGTAGCCAAATTGCTAATTTGGCATGTCTCCTTGGCTCTTTAATAGGCATTTCAAACATAACACGGCCCAAAACAAACTCTTGAACCCTCCCTCTCCCCAAATTTGCTCTTCTCTCTGGGTTCCTCACCTTAACAAATGACACTAGCAGCTACCTAATCACTCAGGCCCAAAGTCTGGAGTTACCATTGACTTCTGTCTTTCACTCACACACCTCAACCAACCTGTCAGCAAGTCCTGTCAGCAATAACTTCAAAATACCCCCTCTGAATCTGACTCCTACTGCTCATTACCTCCTCCTCAACCACTCTCGTTCAAGCCACGATCATGCCTCACCTGAACTACCACAATAGCATTTTGGGGAGACAGAACAGGGGAAAAATGGCCCCAAATAGAACAGAGGGTAAAGGGAAGATAGAGCAACACCTGATTCAACAGCCCTTGCTGTCACCCCAGGCCCAACACCCTCGGTTATCTTCAAGGAAATGAAGCTGGAATCTAGCCGGAAGAGGGTACTGCTATCTCTCTTTCCCCCTCTGCTGCAGAAGCATGACTCATTTCTAGAACCGCATAGTGACTGGCAGTTTGTGCACCACACCCCTGCAATCAATTGAGGAATAAGGTTCCACATCTGACTTTGGGGAGTTACAGTGGGAGGGAACTAAGGTCTTCAGCAGGCATGAATATTTCCTCTGCACACTAAGACGATGCTTTGGATTGTGATGGTTTATTCATAAAGAGAGGAGGTCTGGACAGAAGAAGGTTAATTGACTAAGCAAGGCCATGATTTCCAATAGAGAATGTTCTTTTAAAAAATAAAAAATAAAAAAGCACCATGATGTGTTAGCCCAATAAATAATTCATTGGACTGCCTATTCACAGACTAACAGAAAAATTATTACAGAATGCCTACATATCAATCAGTCTGGAGTTACTTAAATAAACACTCTATGCAGACGTCACTTGTAAACCCCAGATTTATACATTAATTGTATGTTTTACCCAGGCAAAAGCATAACATCTAGTAACTACACTTCAAAGACTATTAAAATCTCATGTCCTTGAAAAGGTTACCTGACATCTTGTAAGCCAGATCCAGGGCTGAATAGACATGTCCCCTGCCATCAAGTGTACAATAGCCAAACACTCAAATGACACTTGAGTTACATTTGCTGCCCTTACAGGGAAACACTGAGAGCTGTGATCCCTCTGGGCCTGCTGGGATTCTCCTAACCTTAGGGGGCACAGCTGTGGCAGCAAATGCAAAGCAAAATGTGCATCTGCAGATGTCCCAAATCCAGCTCCATCAGCAACTCCCATTTTGATATGCATTTAAAAGAAGAAAGATGATGATGATATGTTAAGTTTTACTATTTCCCAGAAATTGTGCTTTATACGTCAATTTTTCCATTTAATCTTCACAACCTTCTGAGACAGGCACTATTGTTACCCCATTTTTCAGATAAAACATCTAGAATATGATGAAACAGAGAGAGAAATCAAAATTAGCATCACAGGTAATATGGCAAATTGATACCATGTAGCTCCTGATAAGATGCACTCAGAAGGAAACATAATCACTTCTATGGAATTCTTACTAAAAGTGCATAACCTGAACTCAGTGAACATTAGACAAATCCATACTTAGGAACATTCTAAAAATACTTGGGCAGTGCTCTTCAAATGGATCAAGGGCATGAAAGACAAAGCCAGACAGAATCTGCTGCAGATCAAGGGAGACAAATACAACATGTGAACCTGCACTGAATCCTGGACCAGAAAAAGGACATGAGTGGGGCAACTGGCGAACTAGATGACTATAGATCAGATAATAGTATTTTATCAACGTGAACTTTCTGATTTTGATCAATTCACTGTGGTGTAAAAAAAATGTTAACATTTGGGCTGGCCAGTTGGCCCAGCAGGTTAGTGAGCAGCCTTGTAATTCCAAGGTCAAGGGTTTGGATCCCCTTACCGGCCAGCCACACACACACAAAAAGTTAACGTTTGGGGAAACTAAGTGAAGGTTATTCAGAAATATTTTTGTGCTACTTTTCTAACTTTTTTTTGTAGGTAAAAAATTATTTCAAAATTAAAACTTGACAAATGGAAAAATGAAATGAAAGCAAAAGAAAAAACACAAAGTGTGGCACTCAGCAGGGAATCTGGAAGAGACAGAAGTGGTACCATATTTGGAATAGGAATAATTCTCTTCCAGTAGCTCTGGATACTATTTGGGGTTTGTCTTTGGAGTAGGTTATTCAGAAGATCGATTTCTCTGGGGTAAAATTCTTGTGAATGACAGGCTGTTGGAGTTGGAAGAGTACTTACAGGTACTCTGAGGGCCCTTGTCATGCAGAAAAGACACCTGAAGCTCAGAAAGGCATGAGGGTGATGGGCCCATGGTCATACAACTAGAGAGCTGAGATTAGAACCTTGCTCTTCTGGGTCATGGGATACGATTTCTGTGCCACCACTCGTTTCTGAAGGAGGACACCTCCATGCCAAATGAACTCAAACTCAGAGTCCATGGTGTAGGGGCTTTATCCATTAGCCATTTAATTCTTTCTACCCACCTGCTAGAAATCTACTTCTGGAGCTAGAGAGTCATTCATTCACTCATTCAACTAATATTTATTGAGGCCTTCCAATGCCAGGCACTATTTGTAGGGCTAAAGATCAGCAACTATCAAAAACAAAGTCCTTTCATTCTGGTGGCCAGACCAGGATACTGATCCAGTCTCCACCACTAATGACCTGCATGACCTTGGGCACATTCCTTTACCTCTCTAAGCCTCAGTTATTCTTTTGTGACACAGTGAAGATGGAATTGCTCCAAGGTTGTTCTGAGTATTAAATAAGATATTGCACCTACACTCTTAACAAATTGTCTAGCACGTAAGCACTCAGTAAACATTAAGCATCATTGTTTGTTTGTTTTTTCTCTCTCCAACCTGGAACTCTGTCAGTTACACTAGCTTGTAGGGATATCTGTGTGCACTCAGAGATTCTATAGAATATTTCTAAATGCATTGAAAACTCATATTTAGGAAGCTGAGTTTTTCCAACAGAGTAATCCTTCATTTCCCACTCCATTTCTTTATCATTTTCAAAGGTAGGTAAACAATAAAAAGAAACGCCAGCTGAGAAAATCAGTACTGAGAGAGGGATTCAAATAGGAACTGTGATATGCAGAATATCTGATAGGCTTTATCTAGATTCAAATAAGACTGTTCTTGGAGGCTGGTTGCATTTAGCCTCTTCATCGGCATAATTTGAATGCCACTTTAGCCAACCCTTTATTATTTCCACAAATAGAAAGAATGATAGATAACTGTATACAAAACAAGATAATCAGAACCCACTAGGGCTGCTTGGAGCAAGCTTTGGGTGCCCTCCCTGTTGCTATATCCTGAGAATATAACATTGCTCATCTCTGTTACATTCTTTGTTGCCTGTATACCCAGGGTCAGGTCCATCTGCGTACCCCCTTTCTTCCCTCCCCCCACTGCCCACAGCATCAGCAGAAAACCTTAGACATAGGATGTGTTCAACAAATGCATGTTGAATAAATAAATCTATTTTGTTTTTTTTTTTGTTTTTGTTTTATTTTTTTTTTATTTTTATTTTTTATTTATTTTTTTTTTAATTTTATTTTGTCGATATACATTGTAGCTGATTAATGCTCCCCATCACCAAAACCTCCCTCCCTTCTCCCTCCCCCCCTCCCCCCAACCATGTCCTTTCTGTTTGTTTGTTGTATCAACTTCAAATAATTGTGGTTGTTATATCTTCTTCCCCCCCCCCCCCCGGTTTGTGTGTGTGTGTGTGTATGTGTGTGTGTGTGAATTTATATATTAATTTTCAGCTCCCACCAATAAGTGAGAACATGTGGTATTTCTCTTTCTGTGCCTGACTTGTTTCACTTAATATAATTCTCTCGAGGTCCATCCATGTTGTTGCAAATGGCAGTATTTCATTCGTTTTTATAGCTGAGTAGTATTCCATTGTGTAGATGTACCACATTTTCCGTATCCACTCATCTGATGATGGGCATTTGGGCTGGTTCCAACTCTTGGCTATTGTAAAGAGTGCTGCGATAAACATTGGGGAACAGGTATACCTTCGACTTGATGATTTCCATTCCTCTGGGTATATTCCCAACAGTGGGATGGCTGGGTCGTATGGTAGATCTATCTGCAATTGTTTAAGGAACCTCCATACCATTTTCCATAGAGGCTGCACCATTTTGCAGTCCCACCAACAATGTATGAGAGTTCCTTTTTCTCCGCAGCCTCGCCAGCATTTATCGTTCATAGTCTTTTGGATTTTAGCCATCCTAACTGGGGTTAGATGGTATCTCAATGTGGTTTTGATTTGCATTTCCCGGATGCTGAGTGATGTTGAGCATTTTTTCATATGTCTGCTGGCCATTTGGATATCTTCCTTAGAGAAATGCCTACTTAGCTCTTTTGCCCATTTTTTAATTGGGTTGCTTGTTTTCTTCTTGTAAAGTTGTTTGAGTTCCTTATATATTCTGGATATTAATCCTTTGTCAGATGTATATTTTGCAAATATTTTCTCCCACTCTGTTGGTTGTCTTTTAACTCTTTTAATTGTTTCTTTTGCTGTGCAGAAGCTTTTTAGTTTGATATAATCCCATTTGTTTATTTTTCCTTTGGTTGCCCGTGCTTTTGGGGTCGTATTCATGAAGTCTGTGCCCAGTCCTATTTCCTGAAGTGTTTCCCCTATGTTTTCTTTAAGAAGTTTTATTGTCTCAGGGTGTATATTTAAATCCTTAATCCATTTTGAGTTGATTTTAGTATACGGTGAGAGGTATGGATCTAGTTTCATTCTCCTGCATATCGATATCCAGTTATCCCAGCACCACTTGCTGAAGAGGCAGTCCCTTCCCCAGTGAATAGGCTTGGTGCCTTTGTCAAAGATCAGATGGCAGTAAGTGTGTGGATTGATTTCTGGATTCTCTATTCTATTCCATTGGTCAGTGTGTCTGTTTTTATGCCAGTACCATACTGTTTTGGTTATTATAGCTTTGTAGTATAGCTTAAAGTCAGGTAGTGTTATGCCTCCAGCTTTATTTTTTTTGCTGAGCATTGCTTTGGCTATTCATGGTCTTTTATTGTTCCATATAAATGTCTGAATAGTTTTTTCCATTTCTGAGAAAAATGTCTTTGGAATTTTGATGGGGATTGCATTGAATTTGTATATCACTTTGGGTAGTATGGACATTTTCACTATGTTGATTCTTCCAATCCAAGAGCATGGAATATCTTTCCATCTTCTTGTATCCTCTCTATTTTCTCTCAGCAGTGGTTTGTAGTTCTCATTATAGAGATTTTTCACCTCCTTGGTTAACTCAATTCCTAAGTATTTTATTTTTTTGGTGGCTATTGTAAATGGGCAGGCTTTCTTGATTTCTCCTTCTGCATGTTCACTATTGGAGAAAAGAAATGCTACTGATTTTTGTGTGTTGATTTTGTATCCTGCTACTGTGCTGAAATCATTTATCAATTCCAAGAGTTTTTTTGTAGAGGTTTTAGGCTGTTCGATATATAGGATCATGTCATCTGCAAACAGGGACAGTTTGACTTCATCTTTTCCAATCTGGATGCCCTTTATTTCCTTCTCTTCTCTGATTGCTCTGGCTAGTACTTCCAACACTATGTTGAATAGGAGTGGTGAGAGTGGGCATCCTTGTCTAGTTCCTGTTCTTAAAGGAAAAGCTTTCAGCTTTTCCCCATTCAGGATGATATTGGCAGTGGGTTTGGCATATATGGCTTTAATTATGTTGAGATACTTTCCCTCTATACCTAACTTATAGAGGGTCTTTGTCATGAATGAGTGCTGAACTTTATCAAATGCTTTTTCAGCATCTATAGAGATGATCATATGGTCCTTGTGTTTGAGTTTATTAATATGGTGTATCACATTTATTGATTTGCGTATGTTGAACCAACCTTGCATCCCTGGGATGAATCCCACTTGATCGTGATGAATAATTTTTCGTATGTGTTGCTGTATTCTGTTTGCTAGTATTTTCGTGAGGATTTTTGCATCTATATTCATCAAGGATATCGGCCTGTAGTTTTCTTTTTTGGTTATATCTTTACCTGGTTTTGGTATCAGGATGATGTTTGCTTCATAGAATGAGTTTGGGAGATTTGCGTCCGTTTCAATCTTTTGGAATAGTTTGTAAAGAATCGGTGTCAATTCCTCTTTGAATGTTTGGTAAAATTCTGCTGTGAATCCATCTGGTCCTGGGCTTTTCTTTGTTGGGAGCCTTCTGATAACAGCTTCAATCTCCTTTATTGTTATTGGTCTGTTCAAATTTTCTACGTCTTCATGGTTCAGTTTTGGGAGCTTGTGTGTGTCCAGAAATTTATCCATTTCCTCCAGATTTTCAAATTTGTTGGCGTATAGTTGTTTATAGTAGTCTCGAATGATTCCTTGTATTTCAGATGAATCAGTTGTAATATCGCCTTTTTCATTTCTAATTTTTGTTATTTGAGTCTTCTCTCTTCTTTTTTTTGTTAGCCATGCTAATGGTTTGTCAATTTTATTTATCTTTTCAAAAAACCAACTTTTTGATTCATTGATCTTTTGAATTGTTTTTTGGTTTTCAATTTCATTTAGTTCTGCTCTGATCTTAATGATTTCTCTCCGTCTGCTAACTTTAGGATTGGATTGTTCTTGTTTTTCTAGTTCTTTAAGGTGAAGTGTTAGGTTGTTCACTTGCCATCTTTCCATTCTTCTGAAGTGAGCATTTAATGCAATAAATTTTCCCCTCAATACTGCTTTTGCAGTATCCCACAGGTTTTGGTATGATGTATCATTGTTTTCATTAGTTTCAATAAACTTTTTGATTTCCTGCTTGATTTCTTCTTGGACCCATATGTCATTAAGTAGAATGCTGTTTAATTTCCATGTGTTTGTATAGTTTCCTGAGTTTCGCTTGTTATTAATTTCTAGTTTTAATCCATTGTGGTCTGAGAAGATACATGGGATAATTCCAATTTTTTTGAATTTATTGAGACTTGATTTGTGACCTAATATGTGATCTATCTTGGAGAATGATCCATGTGCTGATGAGAAGAATGAATATTCTGAGGTTGTTGGGTGGAATGTTCTGTAGATATCTGCCAATTCCAATTGGTCTAGAGTCTTGTTTAGATCTTGTGTTTCTCTACTGATTCTTTGCCTAGATGATCTGTCTAATATTGACAGTGGAGTGTTCAGGTCCCCTGCTATTATGGTATTAGTGTCTATTTCCTTCTTTAGGTCTAATAGAGTTTGTTTTATAAATCTGGCTGCTCCAACATTGGGTCCGTACATATTTATGATTGTTATGTCTTCTTGATGGATCAGTCCTTTTATCATTAAGTAGTGTCCCTCATTGTCTCTTTTTATGGTTTTTAGTTTAAAGTCTATTTTGTCAGATATAAGAATAGCCACTCCAGCTCGTTTTTCTTTTCTGTTTGCATGGTAAATCTTTTTCCATCCTTTCACTCTTAGTCTGTGTGAATCTTTATGGGTGAGGTGGGTCTCTTGTAGGCAGCATATAGTTGGGTCCTGCTTTTTGATCCAGTCAGCCAGTCTGTGTCTTTTAATTGGGGAATTTAAGCCTTTAACATTAAGAGTTGTTATTGAAAGGTGTTGATTTATTCTTAGCATTTTATTGGTTGTTTGGTTGTCTTAGGTGTCTTTTGTTCCTTGCTTTCTGATTTACTGTTTGGTTTCTTTGTTTGTTGGTTCCTTAGGTTGTAGATAGTGTTTTTGTTAGCTTGTTTTCTCTTCATGAATGCCATTTTTATTGTACTAGCGGGTTTAGATTTTTCTTAGGTTTTTATGGCAGTGGTAGTTATTTTTCAGGAACCAAACCCAGTACTCCCTTGAGGATTTCTTGTAAGGGTGGTCTTGTGGTAGTGAACTCCCGCAGTTTTTGTTTGTCTGAGAAATATACTATTTGCCCCTCATTTCGGAAGGATAGCCTTGCAGGGTAGAGTATTCTTGGTTGGCAATCTTTGTCTTTTAGTATTTTGAAAATATCATCCCATTCCTTTCTAGCTTTTAGGGTTTGTGATGAAAAGTCTGATGTTAACCTGATTGGGGCTCCCTTATAGGTGATTTGACGCTTCTCTCTTGCAGCTTTTAAGATTCTCTCTTTGTCTCTGAGTTTTGCCAATTTGACTATGACATGTCTTGGAGAAGGCCTTTTTGGGTTGAATACGTTTGGAGATCGTTGAGCTTCCTGGATCTGAAGATCTGTGATTTTTCCTATACCTGGGAAGTTTTCTGCCACTATTTTGTTGAATATGTTTTCAATGGAATCTCCATTTTCCTCCCCTTCTGGAATACCCATGACTCGGATATTTGAGCGCTTGAGGTTGTCTGATATCTCTCTCAGATTTTCTTCCATGTTCTTGATTCTTTTTTCTTTCTTTTTGTCTGCTTGTGTTATTTCAAACAGCCCATCTTCAAGTTCAGAGGTTCTCTCTTCAACTTCGACAAGCCTGCTGGTTAAACTCTCCGTTGTGTTTTTTATTTCGCTGAATAACTTCTTCAGTTCAGCAAGTTCTGCTACATTTTTTTTCAGGACATTGATTTCCTTGTATATTTCCTCTTTCAGATCCTGTATACTTTTCCTCATTTCATCATGATGTCTAGCTGAGTTTTCTTGTATCTCATTCAGTTTCTTTAGAATTATCACTCGAAATTCCTTGTCAGTTATTTCAAGGGCTTCTTGTTCTATAGGATCTAGAGTATGGGATTTATTAACTTTTGGTGGTGTACTTTCTTGATTTTTTGTATTTCTGGTGTCTTTTTTTTGGTGTTTATTCATTGTGGCAGGGGGTTTCACAGTCCACCGGTTTAAGACTAATGACTAACTAGGATGTTGCTGTTGTTGCCAATTTGGTATGGCTCCCGCCGTGACTGCTCAGTTGGCCTCTAGTGTCTTGTGTGTGTGGTTGCCTCGGGTCTTGGGCTTCTCCGGGGATCCACCTTTCTGGTCAGCTTGTACTCTGCTGGGCTGGTGGATCACGTACCACAGGGTGTGTGATCTCTGTTGAGCTTTCACTTTCTGTACAGGACTTCTCCCCGTTCCGTGTGCTCTGGCCCAGGCTGTTAGATCGTGCAGTGGCGACCCCACCGGGTGTGTGGTTTCTGTCGAGTCTCCGCCTCCCTGGCCGCACGTCTCCCCCCTCTGTGCACACTGTGCTGGGTTGGGGCGTGTCTTCTGCACCCCTCGTCTATCAGCTGGGCCTTCAAGACCCTGCTCAGCACCGCCTCGCCCAGGAAGTCTACCAGGTTTCTGCTAGGCACAGACGACCGGTCTCTCTGGGTGCCTTTGTAACACTGTGTAGATCTTTCTCGGGTCTTGTTCACCTTTGTATCCCCCCGGTATAAACCGAGTCTAGTGCCCGCCTGCAGCCTGCTGTCCGGCAGGTTCAAGCGGACCTGGGAACTCTCCTACCACACTATTCCCAACCAGAAATTCGTTAGGCTTTTTTCCAAACTGGTGGTCGCAGAGATGGTATCTGCCTCCCAGTAACAGGAAGTTTACCGGGGCTGGAGTCCAGGGTGTGGTGGAGTGACAGTCGGCCCGCCCGTACTTCCTAGCCCTCCCAAAACTGGTCGGGACGCCCCACACCCCCAGCCCTGCCAGAGAACCGTGGAGGGAGTGGGAGAGGAAGCCGGCCCGCAGGGTCCGGAAAGCCCTGCGCCAGGCCAAGCAAATGGGCTCAGTGATGGCCGAGCAGGGCGGAGCTGCCCGCACCTGGGAAAATGGAGGCAGCACCGGGGCAGTGAGTGGCCTGGTGGTGCAGTCGGGGAGCCGCGTGGGCAACCACCCCCCGAACAGAGCTGTGCCAGGGATCACTCACAGTGCTGTGCCAGGTCGGGCGCTCGCTCTGTCTCTGGTTTGTTGCCTTCCGTGTTCTCGGCGCTGCCGCCTCGGGCTGTTCAGTCGCGGCGCCGCTCGGGCGCTCCCAGGAGTCTTCTTTAATGCCGGCCTGAAACCTCGAATCTTGAATAGGGCAGCTGGCCGCCTTCAGTGCGGCCCCAGCCTCCGGGATCCTGGCTGCATCCACAGTAGCCCTGGCGCCGTGTTCCCTGTTTCAAGACTCACTTTTGCAGCTAAGAATCAGTTCTTTTCCTGCTCCACACTTCAAAGCTGTTGCCTGTAAATGAGGCAGCCTCTCCTGCCGGGGGCAAAGTGGCGTTGAGCCCCCACGACCGGCCAGCAGCAGCAGTCCTCCCTTAAGAGATGGCCAGAGGAAGGTCCACAAGTTTCCCGGCTGCCTGAGGCCCAGTGGCCACCTTTTCCACCTCAGCTACTCCGCGCCAGCCGCCGCAGCCGCCGCCATCTTGAAACCGCCAATAAATCTATTTTGAAGAGTGAAATCTAGTAAAGCAATCAGAAATAAAGTCCAATGGTAATGGGAAATCCCTTAATATAGTCAAAATTCTATCTGTCCACATGCAGATGGTTGGAACTTCAGTGACTTTGGTTTCACATGCTTTCTATGGAACAATTTCCAATGAGTGGTGGGAAAATTTAATGATTAAGTCTCATATTCTCCAGTCACAAACTCTTTAGAGGAATAACACTAAATAAATCCAATTAGATCTATTTGGCTATATATCTGGTAGTGGAATTAATGGGTCATACGATGTATGTATCTTCAATTTGTTAAGCAGAGATGAATCAGTATTTTTTTTAAAGTATCCCAGGTGACTCTATGAGGGTGACCAGGGTTGAGAATCAGTGCTGAAGATATTTACATAGTCAAGTACACATCCTAGCAGATTATTGCATTTGTCAGGCCTAATTTCAAAGTCTTGGAGGAAAGAATCTGTGTGGCTCAGCTTGGGTCAGGTATCTGCCTCAATTCCAGTCAAGTCGGTCACACAGGTGGAATGAAATAGTGCAAACAGGTTTGCTGGGGGTTCCACTCCTGTGATAGCTCAGGCAGTTCTTGAAGAAAAAAGGGTGAGGAGAGTGCTATTGTAGGCTGGGCAGACATTTAAAAGTGCAGCTTGACAAATATATATAGTTGTTTCTGCTTGTTTCAGAAAAATTTAAGACAGCTTGCAAAGACACAAGCAATGCAAGATTTTTAATAAATCAGTTAAATGAAGAAACCTAATGGAAGGGAAAATAGATGGTAGAAGAAATCAAGTGAAAAAGAGGTAAGATTGGTGTTCCAAATTATGCCATGAGGCCCAGCACACACTAGTAGAAGTGGATCCCAAATTTGGCTGTGAGCTTCCTTGCAGCAAACACTAAAAAAAAATCATCCCGCAGTTCCCAGTACTAATAAGATAAAATGTATCTATCACCAGTAGAAAGGCAGGTTTCTGTGGACAGAGATGAGGGTAAAGAAGTTGAAGAAGGTGACTTCTCAGTCCCCTAAGAATTTCTCATGTGTGGCTCAGTGAGACATATCTTTAATAATCTTCCTGCAGGAGATGGGACAATGAATTGTTATGATGTCACTCGCCGT
Source organism: Cynocephalus volans (assembly GCF_027409185.1). Lineage (NCBI taxonomy): Eukaryota > Metazoa > Chordata > Mammalia > Dermoptera > Cynocephalidae > Cynocephalus > Cynocephalus volans. The sequence goes on along the minus strand of NC_084460.1, from coordinate 96,314,635 downwards.
AGGCTTGTAGCCCAAGGCCAGGTGCAGAGCGCAGGGGGCACCACGTGGTCAGTGCAGCATGCGTGCACCACTGGTGGGGCAGAGGACAACTTCTGTCAGAACTTCACTTCCTTTTTTGAAGAGAATGCTCCTATTTGAAAGTTCCCTGAAGCCTGATTCTCCTCCCCAACCACAACCCTCCTCCCTACCACCAACTTTCTGGTGTCAGAGTTGGGTTGTTTACTCACACACGAGCCTAGTGTTGACTGACAGAAACCACATTAGGGCTGGTCCTCTTAAAAAAGCTCTGAGGAAGTTGTTTGAGGTTCTCAATGTGGCTGACATCAGTCAGTTCACAGAGGCAAGACGTGCACTTGTGAGATGGGGGGGGGAATGAGAAGGAAATGAAGTTTGAAGGCCAAGGCATCATCATTTTGAACTCACTTTTCAGAAAATCTACCCTACCGTTTATCCTCTACCTAACTGGACCTAAACCTGTCTCCAAAACAGAATTTGCTCTGAGTTCCATCTTACCTAATTTAGTCAGGGAATTTTCTATTTCCCTGAATTGAACAGGGTCAGTGAATCAAAAAAACAACTGTAGTGAAGGATGTCTGTAGTGCTGGCAAACAACATGGAGATGGCAGTGACTCAGCCGTGGCCCATTTGGAGATGGTTTAGACGGCTGCCCATGCCTGGGTTCCACTTTCAGGATGCATCTACACACAGACTCCTAACACAGTGCTCTTCTTTCACCTACAGCACTCTATTGGGCCCACTGAGCAAGGCTTGGGCCATCCCAAAGTAGAGAAAGAGGCAGTGGCATTGGAAAGGGCACAGGCCTTAGATTCAAATAGGCCTGAATTCTAATCCTGCTTTGCTCAGTAACTCAACCTCTCTCAGCCTCAGTTTTACCACCTCTGAAATGGAAATAATAATCCTTCCATGTTGAGGCTTAGAGATAATGTAAGGATTAGAAATAATGCCAAGTATTAGAAATAATATGCACATATATTAGAACCTGGCAAGTAAATAGGGTGTGCCCTGCAAATGAAGGTAGTTAATCAATCCATCTATCCATAAATATACTTATTATTTCTTTTTCCTACTCTTTGCTAGGCCTGAGTATCAGCTACTCAGTTAAGCCAGGCAAAAGGAATAGAGCAGTGATGAGAGCTCTCATGGTAAAGAAGCAGCTTCCTTCAGAAAGCCTCCGTGCCAGAAGAATATTCATTCCATGCCTCTAGAAAAGTGAACACAGGGATTCATAGTTCAATATTCTCCAGTTGTTTAGATGTTAAGAGCAGTGGCAAGTGGGAAGTGAGCTAACTTTCTCCACCTGTACTCTGGATTCCTGTCTTGTAGCTCACTCATTGGCTCTTAGGTGTCGATTTGTCCATCTGCCCTCACCGTCCTGCAGCCCAGCTTGGGTCAAACACTTCCAAAAACACAGTTCCCTTGCTCTCCACCCTTTGGAAAAAAGGGTTCTAAGCCTACTTGTCCTTGTATTTCTGAAATGTGCCTGTCTGGTCTTCTTAGGATGCTTTTAGTCCCTTTGTTTATAACATTAATTTCTTTCTGATTACCAAAGTTATATATATTCACTCTAAAAATCTGGAAAATACATAAAAACTCAAAGAATAAAAGAGCAATTCCTGCTAGTTGCCCCATCTAGAGCTATAAGGCCTGCTAATATCTCCCCAGACTTTTTTTGTATCTGTTGTATTACTATATCCCAAACAAATAGATCACATGATACCTATGCTATGTGCTTTCTTCATACAACAATATACCATAAACATTTCACCCATGCCATTAACTATTTCTTCTTATTCTTGTTCGAGTCTCTTTTATTTTCTCAGGACCATAATGAGCACACCAAAGTAGGAAATTGGGAAACCTGGGTCCCACCTGGCTGGATGACTCTGGGGAAATTGTTCAGTCTTCACCTGGATGATCTACAAACTCTGTCCCAGCCTCAAAGGTTTATGATTTCAAGCAGGCTAGTATTCCTTAAAAAACAAAAACAAAAACAAAAAACAAATGGACTATGGATTTAAAAATACATACCCTCTGTTAAGCCCATGTTTTCACAAGCTCATATATGTATAATCTTCATAAGGGGAAAACTGATGACCATCAAGGGTCTTCCATGCAAGCCAGATGTTACACAGGAAGGGAGAATAAAGCTTACAATACTTCAAGAGGCTATGTATATATTCTTTCTCCCTCTGCTGGCCTCTGTCACTGGCATAAATTTCTTCAGTTGCTGCTTCTGGTGTCTTGCTGAATTTGAATTCTGATCTCTACCCAATCTTGAGACCTTTGTAGTTATTGAACTGGATTATTATGGCTGTGGAGGGAGCTGATCAAGGCCTCTCTTTTTACTTTACCTTAGCTCTCTGACTACCCTCACAGAAGTCTTATGTGCATTGTTTGCAGAAATTGTTTCAAGGAGTTCCAGGACCTTTGTTATCTCAATTAAAAAAGAAAAAAATCATGATAGAATGTGTGACTAACTAAATGCTCTTTTTACCAGGCAGTGTTTTTACCATTAAACCTACATTTCTTCCTGATTCCATTTCATTCCATCAAATCACACATTCTCACTTTTTAAAATCCTAATATTTCCAGCAAAAACCTTTTGTAATTTGTCTTACTAGATTATGGAAGGTTAAACAAAAACAAATCACAGAAAAAGTAGATGACATAACTGATGCCAGAGTAGGGTCCAGGGGGCCTGATAGCCATCCTCAACCCACCCAGTCCTCTGATTAGGTTCTTTTATTTATTTATTTATTTAATGTTATGATTGATTGATTGATTGATTGATTGATTTACTATTAGCATATTCATCTCTTACTAGGTTCTTGACTCTGCCACAGGAAAGAATTCAAGGGCAGCGTCACAGTAGAGAGTGAGAACAAGTTTAATATAACAGGTAAGAAATACAGGTTTCACAGTGTGGCATAGCTTCAGAGACTGAGCAAGGCCCACACCAAGTTTAACACAAAAGTAAGTTCAATACAGACATCAAGTCTAACACAAAAGCAAGAAACACATGCTTAAAGTTCAGTACAAAGTGCAGGCTGGCTCAAGAGAGTGAGCAGCTGCTTGCTGAAAGTAAGTGTGATACAAAGTACAGTATACTCACCTCAGCCAGGGAAGTGCAGATTGCCTCTAGAAAAGTGAGCAACAACCCTGCCTTCCACTGGGATTTGGCTTTTATAGTTTCTCTATCTAGAAGAAGATTGAGGGGGTGGCTCCCAGTTATGTAACATTTAGTCTTGCACATGCTCAGTTGGTCTCTTCTTGGAAGATGTCCATTGGTCAAATCCTGCCACATGCACCAGACATATTCAAGAATGATCTGTGCTCTCTAGCACCTCTAGTGGAAAGTCATTCAGCTACCAGGGTTACATAATCATTCTCTACTGAGCAAGCTCAGCCACTAGACTTGCATAAGCCAGCCCCTTGTGGTCTCATTTCCCATTTGGTGCTGAAAATAGGTCTAACTGGCAACAGTAACTTTCCTCTAGGGGAGAGCAAGGGGCCTGAGACCTCAGGGAGTGGCTGGAAACCCAGAGATGTGTCCTGAAACCTGAACCCAGGGAAACTGAGCACCTTCTATGTGATAACCAAGAAGTACTTCCAGGAAAAAATGAGGAAATAAAAGTATATAAACCATATATGTATATATGTACATAAACACACACACACATACACAAATACCACATATATAATCACCATGTTTGTTGAAAACGGTTGTCACATGTAGCATTTATTTCACACAAATGTTTTGGTGGAGTCCAGAACATAAGATTTGGAATCCAAAGGTGGGCTGGATGTGTCATCCTGAACAAGTCATTGAACTTCTCATCAATAAAATGAGACAAAAGAGGCAGGAGCACATATAGGCAGGAGCTCTGGGCAGGCCCCACCACCTGGAAGAAGGCAGGAGGATGGGTGGGGTCTTTGGCAATAGCCATGGGCAGCCCCCTCTACTGGATAGAAGGGAGGAGAATGCACTAGGTCCTAGGTAGGAGTCGTAGGTAGCCCCCACCACTGGGAAGAAGGCAGGAGCATGCCCAAAACACCAATTCTATGTGGGTGGTTCACCACAGCCACAGTTGCTACAAGCATGACTCACCACCACAGTAGTAGCCACAGTCACCATGCAGCAGACCCTGCCCATTCAACTGCATGGACACAAGGAGAGGCACAAGCAGAGACCAGAAAAAGAAAAGGAAGTCTCTCTCCTCAAAGCCCCCTCCAGAGGAACAGAAGAAGCAACTGCTCTACCAGATGTCCAGACATCAACATAGAGATACTAGAAATACAAAAAAAAAAAAAAAGACACCACCAAAAAGAAAACCATAATTCTCAATACCAGACCCTATAGAGCAAGAAATCCTTGAAATGACTGAAAAGAATTTTTTTTTTTTTGACCGGTAAGGGGATTGCAACCCTCGGCACAGTGTGGTCTGTGCCATGCTCAGCCAGTGAGCTCACCGGCCATCCCTATATAGGATCCGAACTGGTGGCCTCGGCGTTACTAGCACCACACTCTCCCAAGTGAGCCACAGGGCCAGTCCCTGAAAAGAAATTTTAAGCAACAATCTTAAAGAAACTCAAGTGACATATGAGAAGACAACAGTTAGACAACATAATGAAAGGAGAAAAAAAATCCAGGATATGAAGGAGGAAATTTACAAAGAGATTAATACCTTAAAAAAGAATATAGCAGAGTGGAAGATTCACTCAACAAAATAAAAAACACAACCAAGAGCTTAAGCAACACACTAGAGCAAGCAGAAGAAAGAATTTCTGATCTTGAAGATAGTCTTTTTGAAATAACCCAGGCAGACAAAAAAGGGAAAAAAGAATTTAAAAATGAAGAAAATCTAAGAGAGCTTGCACACAACCTTAAGCTCACAAACATCTGAATCATTGGTGTTACTGAAAGGGAGGAGAAAGGAAAAGGCATGGAAAACCTATTCAATGAAATAATATTGGAAAACTTACCAGGTCTAGGGAGATACAGACCTTCAGATCCAGGAGGCTCAAAGATCCCCAGATTCAACCCAAAGAAGATCCTCTCCAAGTCACAGACAAAGAGTGAAGGGATGGAAAAAGATATACCATGTGAATGGAAACCAAAACCACTCAGGAATAGCTGTTCTTATATCAGATAGAATAGACTTTAAACCAAAAACCCTAAAAAGAGACAAAGAAGGCCACTATATAATGATAAAGGGATCTATCCAGCAAGAAGACATACAATCATAAATATATATGCACCAAACAGTGGAGCACTCAGATATATAAAGAAAACACTATTAGGCATAAAGAAAGAGATAACCTCAATACAATAATAGTAGGGTATCTGAACACCCCTCTTATGTTCTTCTCATCAGCACATAAAGCATTTTGCAGGACAGACCACATGTCAGGTTATAAATCAAGTCTCAACAAATTTTTGAAAACTGAAATCATTTCAAGTATCTTTTCAGAGTGTAATGGATTAAAACTAGAAATCAATAATGAGCAAAATGTTGGAAACTATATAAATACATGTGAATTAAACAACATGCTCCAAAATGTCCTACAAGGCCAAGAAGAAATTAAACAGGAAATCAAAACATTTCTTAAAACAATGAAAATGAAGACAAATCATAACAAAACCTGTAGGATACTGCAAAAACAGTACTAAGAGGGAAATTTATTGCAATAAATGCTTACATCAAAAATTACAAAGATTTTAAATAAACAACCTAATGCTACACCTCAAAGAACTAGAAAAACAAGAACAATCTAATGCCAGAATTAGTAGACCCAAAAAACTATACAAAAGATCAATGAAATGAAAAGCTGTTTTTTTGAGAAGATAAATAAAATAGGCAAGACATTAGCTAGGCTAACTAAAAAAAGAAGAGAGAAGACCCAAAAGTCAAAAATGAAAAAGGATACATTACAACTGATACTACAGAAATACAAAGAATCATTAAAGATGATTGTAAACAACTATACACCAACGAATTTAAAAACCTGGAGGAAATGGATATGTTTTTGGACACATACAAACTGCCAAGACTGAACCAAGGAGAAATAGAAATAGAAAACCTGAACAGATCAATAACAAGCAATGAGATTGAAGCAGGAATCAGCAGCCTCCCAACAAAGAAAAGTCCAGGACCAGATGGCTTTGCTGCTGAATTCTACCAAACCTTTAAAGAGGAATTAATACCAATTCTCTTCAAACTATTCCAAAAAATTGAAAGAGAGGCCATTCTCCCAAACTCATTCTATGAGGCCAGCATCACCCTGATACCAAAACCAGACAAAGATACAACAAAAAAAGAAAACTATAGGCCAATATCTCTGATGAACATAGATGCAGAAATCCTCAATAAAATATTAGCAATCGGAATACAGCAGCACATAGAAAAAATTACACGCCAGGATCAAGTGAGATTCATCCCAGGGGTGCAAGAATGGTTCAACATATGCAAGTCAGTAAATGTGGTGCACCACATCAATAAAATCAAGGACAAAAACCATATGATTATCTCAAAAAATGCAGAAAAGCTTTGGTAAAATTCAACACCCCTTCATAATAAAGACTCTCAGCAAATTAGGTGTAGAAAGGAAGTATCTTGATGCAATAAAAGCCATATATAACAAACCCACCTTCCATATCATTCTGAATGGGGAAAAGCTGAAAGCTTTCTACTAAAAACAGGAACAAGACAAGATGCCAACCATCACCACTGCTATTTAACATAGCATTAGAAGTAATAGCCACAGCAATCAAGTAAGAGAAAGAAATAAATGGCATCCAGATTGAAAAAGACAAAGTTAGACTGTTCCCATTTGCAAATGACATTATCCTGCATATAGAAAAACCTAAAGACTACCAAAAAACTCAGAGCTGATAAACGATTTCAGTGAAGTTGCAGGATACAAAGTCAACACAAAAAAATCAGGAGCATTTTTCTATTCCAATAATGAACTAGCAGAAAAAGAAATCAAGTAAGTAAGCCCATTTCCAATGTTCACCAAAAAATTAAAATCCCTAGATATCAACTTAATCAAGGAGATGAAATATCCCTACAATGAGAACTATAAACCACTACTGAAAGAAATTAAAGGGGACACAAAAAGACGGAAAGACATTCTGTGCTTTTGAATTTAAGAATTAACATTGTAAGAATGTCCATAATACCCAAAGCAATTTACAGATTCTGTGCAATCCCCATCAAAATACCAATGTCAAAAAAATAAAGCCAGAGGCATTACACTACCTGATTTCAAATTATACTACAAAGCTATAATAACCAAAACAGCATGGTACTGGCATAAAATCAGACACTCAGACCAATGAACAGAATAGATAACCCAGATATCAACCCCATATACTTATAGCCAACTGATAGATGACAAGGGCAACACGAGCATACACTGGGAAAAGGACTGCCTTTTCAATAGTGCTGCTAAGAAAACTGGACATCCATATGTAGAAAAATGAAACTAGACCTGTACCTCTTGCCATATATCAAAATCAACTCAAAATGGATTAAAGACATATATAAGACTAGAAACTAGAAAACTACTAAAAGAAAACATAGGGGAAACACTTCAGGAAGTAGGATTAGGCAAAGACTTTATGAACAAGACCCTAAAAGCAGAGGCAACAAAAGAAAAAATAAACAAATGGGATTATATCAAACTACAAAGCTTCTACACAGCAAAAGAAACAATTAACAGAGTAAAAAGACAACCTATAGAATGGGAGAAAATATTCACAAACTATGCATCCACCAAGAGATTAATATCTAAAATATACAAGGAACTCAAACAACTTAACAGTAAAAAAAACAAGTAACCAGTTTTAAAAACGGACAAAGTATCTAAGTAGGCATTTCTCAAAGGAAGATATACAAATGGCCAACAAACACATGAAAAATGCTCAACATCACTAATCATCAGGGAAATGCAAATCAAAACCACTTTGAGATACCATCTCACATCAGTCAGACTGGCCATTATCAAAAAGACAGAGAAAAATGGATGCTGATGAGGATGCAGAGAAAGGAGAACCCTCTACACTGTTGGTGGGACTGTAAATTAGTGCAGCTATTATGAAAAACACTATGGAGGTTCCTCAAACAGCTATAAATAGAACTGTCATAAGATCCAGCAATTCCACTGTTGGTTGTATACTCAAAGAGTTAGAAATCATCATGTCAAAGGGATACCTGCAGTCCTGTATTTATCACAGCTCTGTTTACAATAGCTAAGAGTTGGAACCAACCTAAATGTCCATCAACAGATGACCGGGTAAGGAAAATGTGGTGTATATAATCAATAGAATACTACTCTGCCATAAAAAGGGATGAAATTCTGTCATTCACAGCAACGTGAATGAACTTAGAGAAAATCTTGTTAAGTGAAACATGCCAGGTACAGAAAAAGAAATACCACATGTCCTTAGTCGAGAGTGGGAGCTGGAAAAAAAAAAAACAAAAAAAAAAACAAGAAAGAAAGGTACAACAATCACAATAATTTCTTGAACTTTCAAAAGGAGAGAACAGAACTGAGGCCACCAGAGATGGGAAAGAGGAGGGGGAGAGGGGTTAGGGAGAAATTAGTAAAGGGCCACAAAAAATGTTTACATCGTGTAATGATAAAATAAAAAAAATAAAAATATTAAAAAACCCCCAAAACATAAATAAAATGAGACAATACTGCCCATGAGAACTAAATGAGAAAGTGAAAGTAAAAGCAAATCTAAACTAAAAGTGATATGTAAATATAAAGACAAAGCAGATCACATGGCTTCTTGCCACTCATAACAGGAAGACCGAAAAGATACTAATGCCATAAACTATTTTCCTTTCCTTAGCAGAAGTTCCCAAGAACGAATCTTTGGAGTTCTCCTTTTGGGTTCCGCTTGCTGACTGAGCTAGCTTCCCCCTGGCAAAGAAAGCCCTGAGCCTGTTCTTAGACCTCAAGCACAGTCTAGTGGCATAACAGTGAGTTCATGAGCCTGAATGTCTGACCTCAGCTTTACCAACCGCCCTTGCTCAACTGGGCTACATATTTAATCTTCTGGTAAGTCATTCTTTGAGATTCTAAACTGGGAAAATCAGCTTCACCATCTACTTCACTCAGTGAATTATGATCAAGAAGAAGTCGGGATATCAAATGGGACAGCAGGATTTTTGCGACACTAGGAAATCCTTCCTTTTGCCTGGAGTGGCAGGGAAGGGCAGGGTGGTGCAGTGGTGAGCTTGCAGGGGTTGAGCCTGAGATGCTTTGGCTGGTACCATCTGTGCCTGTTGTACCTCAGTTTTGTTATCTGGAAAATGAGAATGTTTTTGACTCAAGAAGAGTTAGTTCTAATAATGAAAACATCGGTGCTAAGAGAGATTATGCATTAAAGTACCAAGTGATTGATTAGAACACCTTGATAGCTCATTGGCTCCATAATTTAGTCCAAACGCCATAGCACTGTGGCTGTTCTAATCCTTTGATCATGTCTTCAGCTTCAACCCTACTAAAACTATCTATAGTTTCTCTATGGCAGAGGTTCTCAAAATGTGGTCCCTGCATTAGCAGCATAGGTGTCATCTGGGAGCTAGGTAGAAATGCAAATTCTTGGGCCACACCCAGACCCACTAAATCAAACACTATGGGGGTGAGGCCTGGCAATCTGCGTTTTAACAAACCCTCCAGGAGCCTCTGATGCGTGCTTCAGTTAGAGAAGTGCTCTTAAGGCACCTGGTTCTCTCTCACCTCCAGGCCTTTCACCTGCTCTTCCATCTGTGTGGAAGGCCCTGCAGCCCTGTTCCAATCACCGAACCCTACAGACGTCACCTTACTCCTCACCCTTCACTCACCCCATCCTCTCCTGGCATCCCTTGAGCTCATCTACGCCTAACTATCCCAGGTGCGGGAAGTCCTCCCTGGGTTGGTGGCCCTCCTACGTGCTCTCAGAGAAATCTGTCCATTCTTCTGGGATGGAAGATTTCACATTGCTCACTGTTAAATTTTCTGTTTCTCCCGATGGGCCATAAGCTCCATATGAAGTCAAGCAGCATACCTTATTTGTCTCTGTCTCCAGAGTCTACCATAGTGTCTGGAACACAGTAGGTGTCTAATAAAGGTTTGCTGATGGAAAATGAATGATTAAATGAGTGAATGAAACTGGTCATTGTGTGACACAACTCAGACTTAAATCTATGTTGACTGACTCCAAGCCAGATGGGGTTATGTATGAAAAGTGCCCAGCATGATGCCTGGGTCATAGTAAGTGATCTACAAATGTCTGCTTTCCTTCCTTTTGCTTTCTTTCCTCCCTTTGAAGATTGCACAAAAATTCAAGTACTTAATAAAGACCATTTTGACTGATTGACTGCAGGAAGATGAGGAATGGTCTCCAGCCATCCACCTAAACGTCATAGTTTTCAAGAGCACCTCCAATTACAATCAAAACATTTGACCACCACCAACAATAATTCATTGTTGACTACTTGGAAGACAGATGTTCTTCTACTCTTCTCATATTTTAATTTTCATTCAAAATTCCTTTAAATTTTTAAAAATATTCTGGACAGTTGAAAGACTACAATCATCTGTAGATCTATTACCCAGATCAGGGTTTCTCAGCCGCAGCACTATGACAATTTGGGGGCAGGTAATTCTTTGTTGTTGAGGGCTGTCCTGTGCAATGCAGGATGTTTAGTAGCATCCCTGGCTTCTCACCAGATGCCAGTAGTATGGATGCAAACACACAGACACAAAACCCCCCAATACACACACACACGCACCCCTCCCCCAACTTGAGACAGCCAGAAATGTCTCCAAACGTTGCTAAATATCCCCCAGGAAGCAAAATCCCTCCTCCTCCCCTGTTGGGAACCACTGATTCAGATCAATAATTGTTAAAATTTTGCTGTATTCACTTTATTATACTTTTTTTTCCCAAACCATTTGAAAATAAATTGCAGATAAGCTGGAAGTTCACCTTCATACACTTCAGCAGGCATACCATAAAAATAGGGACATCAGCCTACATAACTTAATACCACTTACACATAAGAATATTTATAAATGTCCAATATTATTTAACACCCAGTCCACAGCCTTTACGTGTGCAATTAATAATGGCCTTGGGTCAGAGAATGGAAGATATATTTTACTGGCTAAATCTGGTATTGTATTGGAGAGACAAATAAATAATTATACAATTGTCTTTGCTATTAGGTTGGAGCGAGGAATTTGACTTCAAATGGCTTTTCTTAGCTTCAGTGTCCTGGTCAAGTATTCATGACCAAACTACAGCATAGTTGCATCCAGACACTTAGTGATATTAAAAGATACTAAAAATAAAAGCCTTTATTTTAAAAAATGAACTGTTGAGCACATTAGGTTGGCTGGCTGTATACATGTTGGTACTTTAATCTGTAGATATTTCCATCATCTCCTTGCATCATTTTCTTCCTGGCCTCATTTTATTTCCATATAGCTGTGATACCTGGTCCACCATTCTATGATCAATTCTTATTTGACTCCTCATCTCCTTTGCCCCACTGTTCTTTATTTACAATTCTTAGCAAATCTATTGTCTTTAGAGAATTGAACTGTTGCTGCCTTCTGACTTGCACCAAGGATTCCAAGATTTTCTGCAGAAAAATCATCCAGATTGATGCCACTGGTCACCTTATTCAACTGGGCTTCTAGCCTAGAATCCTGTGATGTCTACTTCATCTAATCTCCACAGTGGCATTTCACAGACCTCTGACGTCTGCCCACTAGACAACATCACCATCTACATATTGAGTCCACAGAAATCATCCAATAAGAAAGCCTTCAGGTTCCAGGCATGCAACCCACAAACTCACCTGCTTCTCTTCTAGTCTTCCCTCCCAATTTCTGACTTTGAAAACTTGCCCCTACTTTTGCCTAAGACCTTTTGCTCCATAGGAAACCTCTCTGTCATTGCCCAGGGGTTTGGTCTTCTGATGGAAAATTCCTCCTCTCTTCTTTGGCTATTTGTCTATCTAAAGTTAAGTCTCTCATCTGAAAAATAACTCTCATTCCCATGACAAGCCTTGACTGTGTACTGATTTCTTTCATCCCATTAACAGCCAAACTCGCTGAAGATATTTTTGGAATAAAGCTTTCATCAGATTCTTACCCCTTCACCCCTGAGAAAGACTCAAAACCTCTCCTCTACATCCTTTTCCTGGGAAATATTGTACATTCCTAAGGCTTCAGTTACCTCTGTGGGCTGCTGATTCCTGATACCTCTTCTGAGTTTTCCATTTTCTGGATTTCCAACTGCACTGACACCTCAAACTCAACAAGTCTCATGTTGAACTTGTCATTTTCCCACCCTCAAACAAGTTTCTAGTTGTTTCCTATCTTAATGACCCAACTCCCTCTCGATTGCCCAAAGTTAAGACCAAGAAGCCTCCTAGAGAGTTGTCACCCTTGCTGTCCATAGCCACTCAGAACCAAGTGCCACAAAAGTTCTATTTTCTAGGTGCGTCTCAGATCCACACACTTTAGCCCGATGATGACCACCCCATCCAAATGGCCTGGGTGACTACAACAGCCTCTCTGCTTCCAGTCTTGCTCCTCTGTAGTCCATTTACCATGATATGAACACTGTAATCTTTCTAATATACAAATCTAAGCACTGTACTAGCTTAAAACCCATTAATGGTTTGCTGTTGTCCTTAGGATAAAGTCCAAACTCTTTAATATGGTTAACTTGTCCCTTTGTTACTTGCCTACCTCTCCAGACTCATTCTGAGCCCTTTGCTCTCAACACCACCCACTCAGACCCTTAATGCTCCAGATATAATGAACTTATTTCAAGACTGCAAATGGGCCATTTAGTCTATCACTTTTTAAGCTTTGCGTATACTATTTTCTCTACCTGCAAATTAAGTCAGTCACTGTCTTGGAGATTACCTAAGACATATTTACTTGGTAACCATTGCACGTTCTACACTCTGATAGGCCAACGGTTTATATGGTGCTTCATTTGTTGCAGGAGTAATATATATTCATCATAGAAATTTAGAAAAATTATGTATGTAGTGTGCATGAACATACTTGTATGTGTGTATATGTGCACATACATTATATATAAGATAATATACATTAAGTATTATATATATATATAACCTTAAAGAATAGGGTCCTCCTATACATACTGTTTTTAGATAACCAAAATACTCGTTTTTGTGCTGAAAATTTCAGCAAATAATTTAGTACCACATTTAATTAGGTATCCATGATCATCAGAACAGTTGCAAACTGTAAGAAACTACCATGGCTTGATGTGAGAATTGTTTTTGACCTTACTAAGAATTTTGTACAACCTTCCAGCTACCTTTTTTAAAAATTGCGGTAAGATATACATAATATAAAATTTACCATTTTAACCATTTCTAAGTGTACAATTCTGCGGCAGTAAGTACATTCACAATGTTGCATGGCCACTACTCCTATCCATTTCCAAAACATTTTCATCCCAAAGAGAAACTCTGTACCCATTAAATAGTAATTCTTTCCTCCAGCCCCTGGTAACCTCTACTTGCACATATTGTTTTGTAATTTATCTTTTCTGCTTAATTTTCCAATACCTTTAACTATTCTCCAAAATAATTTTTAATGATTGCAAACATTTTGTTGATTACCTTATATTTTACTTAACCAGACTTCCGTGTTTGGATATTTAGGTGAAGTCCAATCTAATTTTTCACTCTCAGAAACAACACTATACTGAACTTCCTTGCCTTATTGTTTTTTAAGCAGATTTTATTTTCTCAAATCCTATGAGGACTCAAAATTGATCATGCTATCTCCTCATTAAAGATGAAGAAATAGAGCTCCAGGAAGTTATAGTTTGTTCAGTGTCTCAGATTAGGAAAGGCAGAGCTGGGACTAGAACCCAGGACATGTAACTCCATACAACTGTTTTTCTATTCTGTCTCAGCCAGTCTAATTATGTCTCAGCTTAGTAGAATATGTCAGTGTGGACAGAACAAAGGATCAGGGATGCCAAGCACTTGTGGAGAGATGGCCACACAGAGCTGCCAAGTCTGAGTTAAGTGAAAAGTGCAGACTTAAGATATAGGCAGGGGACTTGTGAAATGCACATGGCCCACAAGCCAAACTGGGATACAAGTCAACAAAGGACAGCTAAATGGAGCCAAGGCTGTAAACAAGCTCCAAAAGCAGAGGATAGCTAGGACCTAAGGAAGGGCACCACTCCACCCCCCTGGTCCTCAAAAACCCTTTCATGTGAAGAACTTACTAACATGGAATTCCCAGTCTGTGGAGTTCACCCACTGCCAATTTGATAGGTAATACAGTATAATTATCAGATCTGGGGAATTGTTTTGAACAAGTCTAATGGAATACACACATGTAGCCACCGTAATGTTAAGTAGGCTAGGTAAAACTCTAGCTTTCTTTGCTTTTTGGCAAATATGATGTTATCTTGGTGGAGAAAACACTGTTATTGGAAACAGATTGTCTTTGGCCTTAAAACAATAATGCTTATTATTACTTTATAAATATAGCTTATTTTATAGGAAAAACTCTTTAAAACATTAGGTCCATAGTGGAAAAATAACGAAAGAGATTCTTTAAGCAATTCATTTCTGATTTTTCAATCAGCTAATGCTAACTTTGTTCATTTAGCCATTTTTCATTTCTATAATTTTGCTTAATTTGGGTTTCCCTGAAAGTAGAGAATGAGATGAGGATCTGTGAGCAAGTAGCTTATTTTTGAGGTGATCCCAGGATGCAGAAGTATGGGATTAGGGAAGTGAGACAGGGAAAGGAGAAGAGCCAATGAAGTGTTTAAGGAGTGGGTTTTCATGGTGGGCAACTGCGGCTTTTGCCTGCTGGGCATTTCTAAGGAGCAGAGTAGGCCATGCCACAGAACTGTCCCATCAAGAGATGGGAAGCAAGAGTATTGACCCACTAACTTCTTAACCCTGTTGGCTGAAGGTTCTCCTTGGGGTAGGCATTAAACCCACCCTCCTACTCTCCACCTCCCCCACACTTCTGGGCTCTAGGATCTTGCTGGGCAGACTTCTGTGGCTGCAGAGAAAGCCCTGAGGTCAAAAGCAGACAGATGTCAGGAATGTGCCCTTAAGGTGGACACTGAAGTGCATGGAACTATCCATCGAAGCTGCCCTGAATTCATGTGGACTGTGAGCAGAGACCACCAGTGTCTGCACGTATTTCTTTTGTACTTAAAGCCTTCTTCATTTAAAAACAAAACAAAATAAAACACATGCACAAACCTGTAACAGGGACAAAGCTTTTTGTTTGTTTTTTTGGCTAGTACAGAAAAGCAAATTAATATTTTGAAAGTTATATTAAGTTTGGAATGTAGATCAAAGAGGAGAGAAACATTTGCCTAGAAAATTCCTCATTCAGCATCCACCAAACCTTGGCATTGTACTTTTCACCCAAAGAATGCTAACATAAAATTAGATAGTGCTCTCAACATCATTAGCCATTAAGGAAATCCAAATCAAAACCACAGTGCAATACTACTTTTACCCACTAGGATGGTGATATGATCTGAATGTTTGTCCCCTCTGAAGCTCAAGTGGAAGTTTGATTCCTAATGTGGTAGTGTTGAAAGGTGGAGCCTTTAGGAGGTGATTGGATCATGCAGACTCTGCCCTCATGAGCATATTAATATGGGTTCATGGGTTAATGGGTTATCATGGATGTGGAGAGGTGGCTTTATAAGGAGAACACATGAAAGTGCCCTTGCCAATCTTGCCATGTGATAACCTGCATCACCACGGGATGCTGTACAGAGTCTCCACCAAGAAGAAAGACCTCACAGATGTGCCTCCCTGGACCTTGAACTTCCCAGCCTCCAAAATTGTGAGAAATAAATTTTATTTATTTATGTATTACCTAGTTTCAGGCATTCTGTTATAAGCAACAGAAAATGGGCTCATACAGATGGCTATAATAAAAAAATCTGGACAATTACAAGTGTTGGCAAGAACGTAGGGAAACTGAAACCCTCACTACATTGCTGGTGGGAATGCAAATGGTACGGCCACTTTAAAAACAGGTTGGCAGTTTCTTAAAAAATTAAACTTATAGTTCCCATATGACCCAGCAACTCAACTCCTAGAAAGGGGATTACAACCATATCTTTACACAAAGACATTATTCATTTTTCATCATGGTCAAAAAAGCAACAACACAAATGTTCATCATCTGATGAATGGGTAAACGAATGTAATATTCCTATACAAATGGAGTATTATTCAGTCACAAAAGGAATGAAGTACTAATACATGCTACAACATGGACAGACCTTAAAAACGTGATGCGATGTGAAAGAAGCCAGTCACAAAACATCACATATTATATAATTCCATTGATATGAAATGTCCAGAATAGGCAAATCCACAGTCTCATACATAAAGATTCTGTGTCTGGAGACAGAGCAGTAGATTAGCAGTTGCCTGGGGCTAGGATAGGGAATGGGTTTTAGAATAAGGCATCCCTGGATTCACCATTACAGCTTTGAAACCTTGGGCAATGTAGTTTGAAACTCTTGACCTCGGTTTTCTCAAATGTACAATAATCATAATAATGCCAACCCACTGTGGAGATTGAACTGAGCAATGTAAATAAGGCATCTGACACAAAGCACACATTTAGTAAATGGTAGTTATTATTACTACTACAACTACTATTTTATTACTACAGAGGAAGAACACAGGGTGAGGAAAAGCACAGCATACGAGATGCACAGGCTGAAACACAGTAGAGAGTGGGCACAGAATCTTTGTGCAGAGTCTGTGTTAATAATTTGATCATTATAAGTCATCCAGGACTGCTTTAATTGAATTCCAACTACCAATATGGTAAAATGGGTTAAAAATAGTATGGTGAAAAATAAAAATTTGCATGGAGGATTGAGAGGAGCAGAAAGATCATTTCTAAAAGGTTGCAGAGGGATTTTGTGAGCTTAATGGGTAGAACTCCAGCCTTAAGATTAAGAATTATATCAACAGCTAACTTACAGACGTTATCTCCTTCCATCTACATGATCACATCAGTAGGTAAGTACCATTATTATCCCTGTTTTTCAAAATAAGAAAACTAATATGTTGAAGGCTTAAGTAACTCTCCCAAAGTCACACAGTTAGGAAGTGACAATGTCACAGTTCAGGCTCAGGCCTGTCTAAATCCAAAGTATGTGCTCTACAAGGAAAGGGGTTGACAACAAGGGAGAAGGAAGGAAGATGGGGATGAATCTTGCAGAAGAATTAAGCTTGGACATTCCTGTTAGATGTCCTCCTCCAGGCTGTGACCTTGCACACCTCCCAGATTCATGCCCATTGTGTCCACTGTGCACACCACTCCAGGGACACCATTTACAGAAAACACACTGTCAGTGGTGGCAAAGCAGCTGCCTGCCTCCATCATATCAGTACAGGTGGCAGCAAAGTGGTCTACGGAAAGATTGCAAGGTATGTGCATGTGGTGGCGGTTGGAAGGCGGGAAAAAATTGGAAATGGATGCTGGAGAATGTGATAAGAAGTGAACTTGAGATAAATGAAAGATCAGAAGGCAGCACCCAGTTGAGGTCAGGGGGAGGAAAAGATCGGGGGGTTCAGTTCATCAAAACAGGAAGAAAAAGGTGATTTTGGTTTGGATACTTCAGGGGAGGGTAGCCTGGAGGGACAAGATGGCCCTTAAGTAAGAGTCGTAGGGCTTAGAAGAACAGGGAAGGGGCTGAGAGTTCTGAGAGGTGGGATAGGAAGGAAGAGGAAGGTGGAAGAAAACCACTGAAAACCTTGACTGCTCTGCGGTTTCACCAGAGACTATTTCTGAGTTGTTTTGCTATAGATGGTGAGGTGGAAAAGAAAATAGGTTAGTGATTGGTCTTTTCACTCAAAAAAGAAATACTCAGGAAGCTTTGATGACTCAGTAATGAAAGTGATGTTGTTTTTGAAGTGTGAAACATACAAGGGGAATTTTTTTGTAGCTGTTTTTTACTGTTTGATTTTTCAAAAAAAAAGAATTGGAAATGGGAACATTTTTCCGTCTATGAAAGACATATTTCAATTATGGTAGATGTTATTGTTACCCAGAAGTCAGAGTGGCAACAACGCAGTAGATTTTGCCTTTAATTTTGGGTGCCCAGGCTGTAAATGTTTCAACAGACCTCGAGAGGCCGTTCCTCTGTACACCCACTACAGACCTACAGTCTGACATGGTTCCACCAACTCACCAAATGATTGAGCGGCAGACAGGACCAATCTCAAAATCCCAGCTTATAAGGCTTAGTCTCCCACTAAAGTTATAACAATATTTTTAATTATGGTAAGCCCAATAATCATATCTCAAATTTCTCAGAAACTCTAGATTAGCTTTAGAAAAAGATCTTAAATGGAAGGTAGATGAATTCAAATACATTTGAGAAGACGTATTCATGGTGGCTTAAAATCCAATTATGCATTTAATAGTGTATTAATAATTAAACATCCAAAAAATGTATTGAGATACCACCCTTTAAATAAAGATTGTGGGTTCAGATCCCCGTACAGAGCAGCCACCAAAAAAAAAAAAAATAATAATAATAATAAATAAACAAATAATAATAAATAAACAAATAATAAATAAATAAATAAATAAATAGAGCTTTCAAATTTAAACTAGTACCCAAGAACCATTTGAAACCCACCATGATTTCTCAGGTGTGTGAAACATGCCACTGAGATTATCGTGGCAGATATTTCTAAAGAAGAAAATTCTCTATTTTATTAATATGTAGTAATTAGACTAATACTTCCTATCTGAATAATGCCTAACAGTTTACACAACTGTTTCACATGTGTCTTCTTTCTTATCCCTCACAATAAAGTAGATATTATTACCACACTCCTTTTCCAGATGTGGACACTGAGCAGCAGAGTGAAATGCAGTGGTTTCCAAGCATTTTTGCAGGTTAGCAAATTCTTACTAAGAAGTCAGATACACAAAACCAATAGGGATAAAGGTACCCTTTGTTCCCCAACTGCTGGGACCAGCTACTCCCGGGAGGAGGTTCTCTTATGCAATGTACGTGTCCTGTTAGAGGCCTCTTTGTGTAGTAAGAGCAGCAGAATGATGAATCGGGAAGGAACACTTGAAGCATGTGTTCTTAACCCAGGTCCTAGACCCTTGGATGGCCTTCAAGTGCTCCATGAACCCCTCTGAAATTATAGGCAAAAATTTTAGATCTGTGCAGAAGTGCATTTTTCTGGGGGGGATGGTCCACAGCTTCAGAATTATCAAAAGCATCCAAAGACTAAGAAAAGTTCGGAATTCATTTATTAAGGAGTCCATGCCTTAATCATGGGCTTTCATTTTCCTTTTAAAGAAAGAGCCAGACTTTGTTATTAGCACATCCAATCTCTGTCCAACAGATGCCTGTGATTCCAAAATTTTAGTATAAGAATGATCTGAGTACAGCAGCAAATACAAATATGGCTGGATATTTGATGATATTAAGGACTCATTATTATTTTTGTTAGGTGCTGTTAAAAAAAAAAACTTTTCCAATAATTTAATTATGAACATATGTGAAAGTTTTATTACCATAAAATTCAGATACCATGCAAGAAAAAAAGCCACTAGCAGGTCCATTCAAAGATTCATTGTTTTATCTTATAGAAAATGAGACTGGTAAGATATTCAATATAGAATAATTTTAAAAGAAAGAATGTCCATAGTTCACTAAACCTTTGACTGGCAGCCAGTTTGGTGGGTAAGTAACTGGTTTCCAGAACAAGCCTTAATCTCACTAACGTTCATCAGAAATGTGCTTACATGTTTTACCACGAATGCAAATATCTTTGCAGAAGGTGGCTATGAATTACATTATGTAAAAGTGTTCTGTCTGTGACTTGGTTTGGGACAATTTTCCTCTTTTTTTTTTTTTTTTTGTCTTTTTCATGACCAGCACTCAGCCAGTGAGTGCACCGGCCAGTCCCATATAGGATCCGAACCCGCGGCGGGAGTGTCGCCGCGCTCCCAGCGCTGCACTCTCCCGAGTGCGCCACGGGCTCGGCCTCAATTTTCCTCTTTAAGTGTGACAGAGGCATTGTAGTTATCCTGTGTCCCTTCCTTTTTAATAATAAACTTAAAAAATTTAGAATACTGGAAAGATGAAAAGATAGTGCAGAGTTTCTATATACCCATGTGTAGTTTTCCCTATTGTGAACATCTCACATTGCTCTGGTACATTTGTCACAACTAAGGAACCAATGTTGGTACATTACTATTAAATAAACTACATGCTTTTTTTTGATTTTACTAGTATTTCTCCCATTACATTATATCGGGGATCCATGCTATCAACACGACTTATCACTGATGATGTTAAGGTTAGTCACTTGGCCAAGGCGGTGTTTGCTGTGTGCTAGATTCCTCCACTGCAAGTCCCCCCCCAACCCCACCACCCCAATGCTCTACGCTTTGGAAGCATGTTACTAAGCACAGCGCACATTCAAGTCCCTCCCCCCCCTTTTTAAGATACATACTGAAATATTTAGAAGTAAAATGACACGATGACAAAGGTTGTCTTAAAATAGTTTAGCAGAAATAAAAAAGCATGGGGAGGGAAGACAGATTTTAAAAAGTACAGTGACATGGCTGTTGAAGCTGCTGATGTATACAGGGAAGTTAGATATACTCTCTACTTTTGCATATGTTTGGAATATTCTTAAATAAGAGTTAAAAAACATAAGAACCATCAGAGGAGTTTTTTCCTCCCAAATTGTGGAGGGTTTTCAGACTGGAATTCCCCACAGAGAGATGCTCATAGTCTCAGGACAGACTCTTCAGAAAACAGAGCAGCTACAAGGCATGACTTGAGAAGGATGGGTTTGAACAGGTCTGTGTCATCTGCGAATGGGATTTAACAAAAAAGGTCACCATAGAATGGGCTCAACATACAAATGTTCCATGTTCTTGGTGTTATGCTAAAGCAGAAGGTTCTGGTATTGCTTAAAAGGATGAAATGATAGGACAGTGTGATTGCGGAAAGAGCCAAGAGCTCTACCCTTCCCTGGAGCGAGGCTGACCTGCAACTTTGGCTGAGCCTGACTTAGTGTGATCAGGCTGTTAGAACAAAATGTCATAATCTGAATGGCTAATAAACAACAAAAATTTATTCTTCACAGTTTTGGAGCCTGGGAAGTTTAAGATTAAGGTGGCCACAGATTCAACATCTGGTGAGGGCCAGCTTTCTCATAGGTGGCGCCTTCTCCCTGTGTCCTCACACGGTGGAAAGGGCAAGGCTCTCTCTGACCTCTTTTATAAGGGCCCTAATCCCATTTATAAGGGCTCTGAGCACCTTCCAAAGGCTCCATCGCCTAATACCATCATTTTGTGAGTAAGGATTTTAGCATATGCATGGTGTGTGTGTGTGTGGGGGGGCAAACATTCAGATCCTAGCACCGTCCAACAGAAGGAGCCTTTGCTCCTGTTCTGTGAGAGCTTCCAAAGTTCCAGCATAGTGCAACCAGGCTGCCTCCATTGTCAGTGACAATGTGGAAGACAAAGAATTCTAAGCAATGTTTCAGGGTCTTCCTCACTGAGAACTCACTGACAACATCTGAAAAAGCCTGGGAACTCTGTCCAACCAGCTTTAGGATCCTATTACTTTTCCTCTATGACCTGGATTCTGTCTCTAAATCCCTTCCATCCCTCTCAGCTCTTCTGCCATCTGTGTGTTTAACCTACGTTTCATTATGTTTATTTATCAGATTGGCTTTTATCTCTTGCAGAGCTCAAATCTGCTCCCATTACTCCCACTATTCCTTCATTCTTACCAAGCAAGAGCCTTTCTCGCCATAAGCACTCAATAAATATTAAGGAATGGGGAAAAAAAGCACCTGGGAGGGTACTTGTTTAAAAGGCCCTGCCCCCCAGTATTATGGGAATCTACATGTTAATCAAGCCCTGTCCCCCATCTTGGTATGTGTCCAATGGAGCACACTTTCAGAAACACTGCCTAAATTATAAGTGCAGAGATCATCCTCATGATCCCAGTATTCAATACGTGTTTTTGATGAATGGACAGATGAACGAGTGGATGGATTTACACTCTTTGTGAATGGATGAGAAAGATGGATCTACAACTCATTTTCATTATCAGCTTTTGACACAGTCTTAGCCACAAGACTCTTGGTTTATTTCAGAATCGACTAGTCATGCAAAATCATAAGAAATATAAAATGTTGACACTTAGAGGGCTTAAAAGATTTGCCTAAAATTTTGTGGCTTCCAAGTGGCTAGTTCTATTCACCTTTATCAGATTCATCCCTACATTGATTTATTGATTCATTTTTAAATAAGCACCACTTCGTTGCAGGCACCGTGCTAGGCACTAGAAAAATGGAGCTGGACAAGAAAAGATCCTTGTAATCAACCGTTCCATGGTGGAAAAGAAAGCCAACAGCTGCAGTATAGAGTCTTAAGTACTGTACTGTAAAAGAGAGAACACATTTTCCGGTGCATGCCTTTAAAGTCATCCATGTACTGTAATTGCATGATGAGAGTGTTAAATCTCTGGAGAGGTTTGACCTCTGTTTTCTTTGGCCAATTGATCCAAACATCTCTGCACGCCTCCCTTTGTTCCCTAGGTTCTCTGGCTTTAAGAACCCACTCAGACAGGCTTCTTGGCTCCATTTTTGGCACTTCCTCCCACACAAGAGCCAGTACCAGGCATGGTAAAACGACTCATTCAGCTTGGAGCTCTCAGGCAGCCCACACACTGAGGGAAATACGACCAGTTGTGTACTTCACAGTTTCCTTAAGATAAAAAGCACAACACAAGTACTTTAAATGTCTGGGGCACAATATGGTATGGTAGAAGGAACAGTGGATCAGGAATCTGGCGGAAAGCAATAATGATAAATATAGCCTTGCTTTTTTTCTTTTTCTTTCTCTCTTTTCTTTTCTTCTCCCCCCCACTTTAGCACAAAGCCTTTAAACCCCAAAGCCCTTCTCTGAGCTAACTCCGTGACACTGAGCAAGTCACACAGTGTCTCTGGACCTTGGTTTCCTTATCTGTAAAATGAGGGGATTGAACTTGGTTATCTCTAAGGTCTCTTCCAGCTTTAAAAGTCTGTTAAAAACTTTTTATCGACCCTATGACTTCATGAAAGATCCAGCTGGGCTACCCTACCCTTCCTCCAGCTCTGGCTAACCTGTGGGGTTATGCTATTCAAACAGATGGATATGAAATTAAAAACTGAAAATCATTTTGTGTGTATGGTGGGGTAAAGGGAACTTGGAATCTAAAATTAAACAGGACACAGTTCTATAGAAAAGTGATATGGAAAAAGTAGAAACAAATTAAGATAACCAGCAGAGAGCTAAACACCACAGGTTTTGACATGGTCTGGACAGGCACTGGTGGTCAGAATAAATGTCCTTTCATCATTCCTATGACAGTATATTTGGTCATTGACCAGACATGTATGGAATGCTTACTGTTGCAAGATACTGGGTTAGGTCCTAAAAATATTGAGGGAAAAGCAAGCTGAAAATGCCACTATTTGGCCAGAATGCAATTAAACTTAAAATTGCTTTAGGACTTAAGGAGATTAAGCAACTTCCAAAAAAATTATAAATAATTAAGCTTTTACAATAAATATTGAAGGATTACAGTTGCATATTATAATTTCTATACATATTTGTTGTTAGGAAATTCTCAAAGAATGAAAACAGAAAATGCTGTTTTGAAAGTGCTTGCCAAATTTTTAGTAAAAATAGTTTTCTGTATTTAGGGAAAGTGTAATACTGGTATTTTAGATAAAATGTTGTATTTGTCTTTGGGCTTACATGGTGGTAGATAATTGAGAAAATTGGCTCAAACTCATTCAACACAAAAGAGATGTAGTCACTTGACATTATTATTCCAAGGGTTACTAGGTTTTTTTCTTTTTTAATTTTTTTAACTCTCTATCTATACTGTCTATCTATTCAAATATCAATGGGAAACAAGAAGTGAAAACAGTAAAATGACTGTGTTATTTTTCTTTCTTAATTTAGGGATTTGACTTTAGGCTGTCCAACTCCAGAGACCAGGCTCTTTACCTCGGATGACACTGCATGGAATACAGTACATAGAACTTCAGGTTCCTACACACTTTGAGGTCCAGCATGGAAACAAAAAGGAGAAAGGGCAAGAGGGCAAACCAACTGGAAAATAATGAAGAATGTCACCAATGAACAGAAATGGACTTTCTGTGAGGCAGAAACCAGCAGTAATGTCAGTGAAGGCTACCAGGAAGCTAGAAGGATTGGGAGAAAAATTGGACAATGGAAGATTGGAATTTTATTTTCTAAAGAAGAGCTGTTTAAGATGATGATAAATTTTTGGTTGGGCCCCTTGGAGTAAGATTAAGTACAGTGAGAAACAAAGGTCATTCTTGTGAAGAAGTTCCAAGAATTGTGAGTTGCATATTTAGATAAATCTGTTAAATAAATGTCAAACTCTCCTAATAATGTGGTCTGAGAATATGGTATGCATGATTGCTCCTTTTTGGAAATCATCAAACTTTGCTTAATGGCTTGGTCAAACTTTGTCAACTTTCGATGGGAGATTTGAAAAGCATGTGTATTCTTAATTTACTGGGCTTGTTTGCTTTGTTTTTTTTAGGCCAGTAAGGGGATCGCTACCCTCGGCACGGTGTGGTCCGTACCACGCTCAGCCAGTGAGCGCACTGGCCATCCCTATATAGGATCCGAACCCACGGCCTCGGCGCTCCCAGCGCTGCACTCTCCTGAGTGAGCCACGGGGCCGGCCCATGCTTTGTTTTTGCACACTTCAAAGTGTGATGCCCCACACTTTAAAAGCTTCCACCCTTTAATAAGGACATTTAAATAATTATACTTTTTCTGATATGTTTGTGCTTATGCCTGCTATATTATTCTTTGGTTGCAAGCAAAAGCAGAAACCAACTCTGGTTAACATGAGCAAAAGGGTAGGATGCTGTGGGCAGAGAATTGATGGTAAGGCTTAAATAATTTGGTTGGTTTTAGTTTCCAAAAGTACTGCAGCCATATTTTCTGTCCCACAAGCTTTTTAAAAATGTGACTTAGATACTCCAACCATTGAAAGGTGGGATCTATGTGTCCTCCTCTAGAATCTGGGTAGATTTGTGACAATGGCAGAATCGAAGTCACATGACTTCTGAAGCTAGGTCATAAAAAGTAACAGCTTCTACCTAGTTCTCTTGTGATGCTTGTTCTTGCGACTCAACCACCGTGCCATGAAGAAGCCCTGACAGCCCATGGAGAGATTCACCTGGGGAGGAAATGAAGGTCCCAGCCATCAGCCCTGGCTGAGCACCCTAAGCCCAACACCTTAGCCCAACACCAAACTTTCAAGGCATGTGACCAAGCCATTCCAGAAGTGGGTCCTCCAGCCCTAGCGCATGCTCTATGGAGCAAATGAGACTTCCCCTCCAAATCCTGCCCAGATTGCAAATTTGTGAACTAAAGAAATATCATTATTGTGTTAAGTCACTGAGGCTTGAGACAGTTTGTTACACAGCAATAAATAACTAGCACAGGGAACCAGGCTTGGAAATGAGCAGGAAACAAGGAAACAAGCTTCCTGTTCTGAGGAATGGGAAGGAGGAATGGTCTCTAAAAGGTACCTCATGGGTAGGGTACCACACCGGAGTGAACCAACACCAACAGCTTTCAGTCTTGTTGCCATCTTCTCAAGTGAAGGGCCATTCCCCCCATCCAATGTCACATACCTCCTCGCCCTTTGGCTACCACCCAGCATAAAACCTGAGTAACAGCTCCATTATTTCGTAACCAAAGAAAAGAGATGATTACTCAGAAGGAAATAGGGATACGGGAAGTCTGTGGTAGTTTTTTTATCACTGCTGTTACAAATTACCTCAAATTTAGTGGTGTTAAACCACACAAATTTATTAGTTTACAGTCTGTGTAGTTCAGAAGTTCAAAATGGGTCTTACTGGGCTGCAATCAAGGTGTCAGCAGGACTGCATTCCCTTCTGGAGGCTCCAGAGGAGAATCTGTTTCCTTGGCCTTTTCAGCTTCTAGAGACTGCCCATGTTCCTTGGCATGTGGCCCCCGCTTCCTTCTTTTTCAAGGCCAGCAATGTTGCATTTCTCTGTGCCGTTTCCACGTCGCATCTGCCGTTAACGCTGTCTCCTTTTCTGACTCCCTGTATCACTTTCAAGGAATCTTATGATTACTTTGGGTCCACCCTGTTAATCCAGGATAACACCCCCCTCTAAATTCCTTAACTTAATCACATCTGCAAAGTTCCTTCTGCCTTGTAAGGTGACATAATCACAGGTTCAAGGGATTGGAACGTGGACATCTTTGAAAGGCTATTATTTCTTCCTGTTATAGTCTGGAGAATGTCTACAGAACGGAGGTTGGGTGGGCCCCACCACCCTAAAAACATGTCCTTTAGTTACACATTCTAGTTTATACTTTTTCTTTTCCTCATTTTGTTGAATTCATCAAGTTACCCTCGTTCCATTTTTTCCACTCAAGTAGTTTGGGCCTTAAACAACCAATTTATGTTCGTCTGTTATGATGACTTATATTTAATATGCATAACGGACATATTTTTTTCTGTGTGTTTAGGACAGTATCTATGGGCATACCTCGTTTTATTGCACTTTGCAGTTTCGGCGTGTTTTACAAATTGAAGGTTTGTGGCAGTCCCGTGTCCAGCAAGTCTATTGGCATCATTTTTCCAACATTGTGAGCTCACTTCATGTCTCTGTATCATATTTTGGTAATTCTTACAATATTTCAGCATTATTCATTATTATTATATACTGTATGGTGGTCTGTGATCAGTGATTTTTGGTGTTATTATTGTAATTGTTTTGGGGCACCATGAATTGTGCAAATTTAATCGGAAACATTGTGTATGACTACTCCATTGACTGGCCATTCCTCCATCTCTCTCCCTTTCCTTGGGCTTCTCTATTCCCTGAGACAGAAGAATATTAAAATTAGGCCAATTAACAATCTTACAACATCCTCTAAGTGTTCATGTGAAAGGAAGAAAGCACGCCTCTCACTTTAAATCAAAAGCTGGAAATGATTAAATTTGGTGAGGAACGCATGCCTAAAGCTGAGACAGACTGAAAGCGAGGCCTCTTGTGCCAGTTAGCCAAGATGTGAATGCAGAGGAAAGTCGAAAGTGCTACTGCAGTGACCATACAAATGATAAAAATGTGAAACAGACGTATTGCTGATATGGAGAAAGTTTTAATGGTATGGATAGAAGACCAAACCAGCCACCTTTCCTTAAGCCAAAGCCTAATCTACAGCCAGACCCAAACTCCCTTCAACTCTATGAAGGCTGCGAGAGGTGAGGAAGCTGCAGAAGAAAAGATCAAAGCTAGCAGAGGTTGGTTTGTGAAGTTTAAGGAAAGAAGCCGTCTCCATGACATCAAAGGGCAAGGTGGAACAGCAAGTGCTGCTGTAGAAGCTGCAAAAAGTTATCCGGAAGATCTAGCTAAGACCATTGATGAAGGTGGCTATGCTGAACAATCGATCTTCAGCATAGATGAAACAACCTTCCATTGGAAGAAGATGCCATCTAGGACTTTCACAGCCAGAGGGGAGAGGTAAACTCCTGGCTTCAAAGCTCCGAAGGACATGCTGACTCTCCTGTGAGGGGCTAATGCAGCTGGTGACTTTAACTAGAAGCCAGTGCTCATTTACCTTCCCCCAAATCCTAAAATTATGCAAAATCTACTCTGCCTATGCCCCATAAATGAAACAACAAAGCCCGCATGACAGCACATCTGTTTATAGCATGGTTTACTAGATCTTTGAAGCCTACTGTTGAGACCTACTGCTCAGAAAAAAAGATTCCTTTCAAAATATTACTTCTCACTGACAATGCACCTGGTCACCTAGGAGCTATGATGGAAATGTCCAAGGAGAATAATGTTGTTTTCATGCTTGCTAACACAATATCCATTCTGCAGCCCATGGATCAAGGAGTCATTTTGACTTTCAAGTCTTATTACATAAGAAACACATTTCATAAGGCTATTGTTGCCATACATAGTAATTCCTCTGATGTTTCTGGGCAAAGTAAATTGAAAACCTTCTGGAATATATTCACCAGTCTAGATGCCATTAACAACTCTCATGATTCACGGGAGGAGGTCAAAATATCAATATTAACAGGAGTTTGGAAGAAGTTGATTCCAACCCTTATGGATGACTTCAAGGGACTCAAGCTTTCAGTGGAGAAAGTAACTGCAGATGTGGTGGAAATAGCAGGAGGACTAGAATTAGAAGGGAGCCTGAAGATGTGACTGAATTGCTGCAATCTCATGAAAAACTTTAACATGACAAGTTGCTTCTGATGGATAAGCAAAGAAAGTAGTTTCTTGAGATGGAATCTACTCCCGGTGAAGATGCTGTGAACATTGTTGAAATGACAGCAAAGGATTTAGAATATGACATAAACTTAGTTGATAAAGCAGTGGCAGAGTTTGAGAGGATTAACTCCAATTTTGAAAGATGTTCTACGGTGGGTAAAGTGCTATCAAACATCATGGTATGCAACCGAGAAATCTTTCATGAAAGGAAGAGTCAGTTGAAATGGCAAACTTTATTGTTGTATTATTTTAAGAAATTGCCACAGCCACCCCAACCTTCAGCAACCACCACCCTGATCAGTCAGCACCATCAACACAGAGGCAAAACCCTCCACCAGCAAAAAGATTACAACTTGCTGAAGACTCAGATGATCATTAGCATTTTTTAGCAATAACGCATTTTACAATTAAAATTGTGTACATTGCTTTTTAAACATAATGCTATTGCACACTTAATACATTACAGTATAGTGTAAACATAACTTTTGCATGCACTGGAAAGCCAAAACGTTTGTGTGACTCACTTTATTGTGATATTCACTTTATTGCAGTGGTCTGGAACTGAACCCGCAATATCTCTGAGGTATGGCTGTATATGACTCTCTAAATAAGACAAAAATCTTAGCGTGCTTTTCTCTCTCTCCTTTCCCTTTCCCCTCATGATAAGATCATTTTAGATAGATTATAATTATTTCTTTTTATCTTATGAATTAGTAATGATGAGGGCAATTTTAATTTTCTAGAACAGGAAGTGTTTGACTGTAAGGAGCAAAATATCCAACTAAAGCAGGCTTAAACAATCAAAAACATTAATGTCACATAAAAAGAAATTCAATATAGGTTGTTTCTGGATTAGTTAATTTAGTGGTTCAATGATATTGTGAACAATCCAGGTGCTTTTCATCTTTTTGCTTTTTTTCTCACTGTCATCCCATTCTGGTAGGACGATGGCTGCTATAGCTCTGGCTATGATATCCTCACACACCCTGTCTGAGGATAATGTTCTAGTTACCTCTTGCTGAGTAACAAATAAGGTGCCTTAAAACAACAAGAACATTTGTTATCTCTCATGGTTTCTATTGTCAGGGATTTGGGAACAGCTTGGTTGGGTGGTTTTAGCTCAGGATCTCTCATGAGGTTGCAGTCAGAGTCAGCTGGGGCTAGAGTCTTCTGAAGTCTTGACTGGGCTGGAGGATTCATTTCAAGGTGGCTCACGCACGTACTAACACATTGCATGAATATCTGCAGGACATGGTGGGTACCTTCCTCTAGAGCAAGTGGTTCACACTGGGGGTAATTTTGCTCACCAGGGGACATTTAGCAATGACTAAAGATATTGTTGGTTGTCACAACTGAGAAGGTGTTCTTGACCTCTAATGGGTAGAGACGAGGGAAGCTGCTAAACATCCTATACCTCACAGGACAGCCACCACAACATGAATTACTAAGCCCCAAATGTCAACAGTGCTAAGGTTGAGAAACACTGCCTTTGACCAAGTGAAACAGGAGAGCAAGGTAAAAGCTGAAATGCTGAAATGCCTTTTATTGCCCAGCTTTGGAAATCTTTGTATTCTACATTGGAGGGATCTACACAAGGGCATGAACACGAGGACGCAAGGCTCATTGCGAGTCATCTTGGTGAGAGATACAGACAGGAAGCTTCTCTTGGCCATTTCCCTTCCCTTCTCTATTCTTCTTTCTCCTTCCTTCCTTCCTTCTTTACTTCTTTCCGTCCTTGCTTACCTCTTTCTTTCTTCCATTCTTTTTGTTTCTTTTTTTCTATTTTAAAAGAGGAAAATCTTTCCTATAACCCTCACCAGACTTCACTTCTCATTAGTCAGTGTTGCATGTATGCCTGTCTAAACCAATCATTAGGAGAGAGAATAGAATTGCTATGATGAGTTTAGACCATTTAACATTTACCCTACCCCTGGGTCTGGAAAGAGCCCATATTCTTTAAACACATGGAGAGTAAATTCTTAAATTCAGCCTTTTACCAGTGAGTAAAAAAGAGAACAGTTTTGAGTGAATAACAACCAGAGTTTACTACCTTTGCTTCACACATTTTCTTTTCAGGTTCAGTTTTCTCTTTGGTTGAACACATTTTCTAATAATTTCAGAGATGGTCAGTGATCTGAATACTTATGTGTCTGAAAATATCTGTCATTATTTTGTACTCTCTCTTAAATGTTAATTTAGTTGGGTAGAGAATTCTAGGTTAAAAACAACTCTCTTAGAATACTTTGTTCCATTGTCTATTAATATCCATTGTTGCTGTTAAGAAGTAGGTAACATAGCGCTGAAAAGAAGTATGTAATATAGTGGCTGGCACATACAGGGTTTGAACCCTGGGCCTTGGTATTATCAGCACCATGCTCTAACCCGCTGAACTAATCAGCCAGCCTTAATATAGCTTTTTATCCTTCATGCTCTGAGATTCCATGATGATGTGTTCAAGTGTGGTTTTTTTTTTACTTATGCATTTGGCTCAGCACTAAATGAGAACTTTTAACTTGAGGATACCGGAACAGTTTCTATCATTTCTTTGAACATTTTCTTCCATCAATTCTCTAGATCCCCTATTGGATGAATATTGGAACTTTTGGATTTATTCTCCTTGTTACTTAAATTTCCCTTCATTGCTTTATCCTTTCTCCTGCAATCTGGGAGAAAACTGGGACCAATGTTCTATCTTACTAATTTACCCTTCAGTTTAGCCTGAGACAGTATCGCACGGTGATTAAGAGACTGAATTTAAATCCTGGTTCAGACATTTATTTCTGTTTTACTTTGGGTAAATTAATTAACTTTTCTGTTCTTTAGTCTGCTCATCTATGAAATGAATATGCTCATTATATTGCCTACTTTATAAGATTGTAAAGATTAAATATGTTAATACATGAATGCTGTCTCTTAGTCCATTCAGGCTGCTGTAACAAAATACCATAGACTAGGTAATTTATGAACAATAGAAATTTATTGCTCATGGTTCCAGAGGCTGAGAAGTCCAAGATCAAGGCACCAGCAGATTTGGAGTCTGGTGAGGGTCTGTTCCTCATAGATGGCACCTTCTATGTGTCCTCCCATGTGAGAAGGAAACAGGCTCCCTCATGGTCTAACAGCTTCCTAAGGGCACTACCTCTTAATACCATCAATGTGGGCATTAGATTTCAATATCTGAATTTTGGGGAAAAACAATCATTCAGACAATTGCAAATGCTTAGAAAAATATCTGAAGCATACTATTACTTATTATTCAATCTATCTACTCTTTTTAAAATTTCAATAAATCTATTCTTACTTGGTCCTCTGACTGGTTTGCTTTCTTAATTACCTGGTTGTTTTATGAATGCAAGCTCCTGTATTATCCTTCTGAGGATAAAAAATGTATATCAGGACTTCCGATCAAGATGGCAGAAAAGACAGTCCCCAGCATCACTCTCTCCCACAATCAACCAATTTACAACTATTAAAAGTAATGACTGCCAAGCTGGGGCCACTAGAGCTCAGGGGAAGAGGAACAGAGACCTACAGAGTTGATGAAGGCAGGAGAAGCCACGATGAGAGAAAGAAAGGACCGCTCCAACCATTTCAAGCCCCAGCCACTTCAAGGCTGGCCCTGGTGAACACATGGAGCAAGAGCTGGCAAAAACCGCAGCTGTGCCCTTCGGATGCAGTTGCTTGGAGACAGCAGGGAAGAAGTGGGTCTTGGTGGCCCCCAGGCCAGTAAGACCACTAAAAGGGTTCCTGTGGACCCACATAGGAGTGAGGGGCCACAGAAAACTGAAAAAAGGAGCCACTCAGAGGCCAGTGAGTCATTGACTGCCCCATGGGAAGTATTTGGAGTGTGGGGGGTTGGGGAGATGGGGCCGTTGGGGGGAACACTGGGGCACAGCATGGACAGCTGATCTGCCCCCCTAATCAGCACAGGCCTACTCAGTGGAGACTGGTCAGGAATATAGAACTGCAGGGGGAGCAGTTTGTTGAAAAGAGTCAGGCCCAGACCAGAGTTTCCAAAGAGACTCAGGCTCAGACTAGAGTTTCCACACAACCCAAGTGTACTGGACTGCACAAGACCCAGAAATGTTTACAAGGTCAACAGTTAAAACTTGAGATGCGCAAAAAACCTTCCCAAGGGAATCAGCAGCAAAGCAGCAATTTAGCTCAACCACAGGGCTCAAGTGCTGGTCCCACAGGAAGTGTCCCCATTTTAGAAATAACCAAAGGACAACAAATTAGTTACAGTACAGAATTTAAGTGGTGAGAATAGCTAATAATCCAACATAGAACTGAAAGAGAAAACAAAAACCCCACCGATCAGAGACAAAGTTCTGATATTAACCAGTAAAGGTCTAACACCACCAAAGAACACCTATACAACCTAGAAGGACTGGGTGCCCCCAGGCTCCCAAGCCAAGGCAGGGGTGGGGGTTGGGGATGGGAGGGCCCAGGGCCTCAGACACATCCTCCCAACATCTGCATTCAGCCCAGTGATGACCACCAGGCTGCCAACAGAAGCACCTTGGGCTCCCATGCTGGGGCAGGAGGGAGCCAAGGGCCTTAGCCATGCCCTGTCAATGTCTGTATCCAGCCCAGCAATGAACATCAGGCCACCGCTGGAAGTGCCCTGGGCTCCCTAGCTGGGGAGCTGGGGGAATGTGGGGCCGAGGACCTTTTCATGTCTGCATCCAGCCGAGTGACAACCACCAGCTGCCACCTGGAAGCATCCTGGGCTCCCCTGCTGGAATGAGGAGGGTGACAAGGCCTTGACCACATCTCCCCTCCTTCCTCCTCCTCCCATCTTATCCCCCTCCCCTTTCCCCGTTTTCCCTCCCCTCCAACTGCTTCATAACAACATCTTAGATTGTAAAAATAAATAAATAAATAAAATGTATGTTATAAATTACTGGCTAGCAGCCAAACAAACAAACAAAAAAAGAAAATATGCAAACCATGGCTGAACAACTCAATGAAAAAACGTGTATTGGAAAACATCTTCTTGCTCTATTTACAATAACTCTGGGTGTTAGTTCTGTTTTTTGATTGAAGTCAGTGCCTCCCTTTCACAGTAATAGGTTTTCACAAACGATTGGTGATTCTGGGTTATCTGCTCATCTTAGTGTTTGGAACTCCCATTGGCCTGTGTGTGGCACTGATTCTAATTACGAGGGCTTGCTTTGCTGACTGTGGAGGTAAGGACAGGTAGGACAGAACGTGGTGCAGGGCAGGGGACACAGGTAGTTAGTTTGCTTTCTGTGTGTGTTCCCATTTCTTGTGACAATTGGAGAGCAGCTCATTGAGATGCTACCCTGCCTCCTTGGCCCCAGGAGAGAGAGAGAGAGAGAGAGAGAGAGTGTGTGTGTGTGCGCGCGCGCGCGTGTGTGTGTCAGGGCTAGGGGTATTCACATCCACCTGCTAAGCTTCATTACCCTGCTAAGTTTTCTTCATAGCAGTTATTGCTATGTGCCTAAAATAATCTTAATTGTCATTTATTTACAAGTTTATTGTTTGCCTCTGCAAAGACAAGGGCTTTGTGTTACCAAGGCTTTATCTCTAAGGCCTAGTACGGTGCTTTCCACAGTCAACAATCCATGTATTGGTTGAAAGCATAAAAGAACGGATGCTGTTCTTTGGTTACTCACCATCATGGATGTGTTTGCCTCTTGTAGCCATTGCCTGTGAGTTTGAACCTGCCCAACTCCCACTCTAGCCTCACCCCATACAGTCTTGGTTTATGGCTCTACTGGTAATCCAATCCTGCCTGCGATATATAATCTAGGAAGAAGTCCTCTGAATTGCTGACCACTGATATTGCTTTATTGTCTTCTAGATTTTTAGTGAATGTTTAAAAGCATACTTTCTGTTATATCTGGAGATCAGTGGTGACAAAAGATGTACATAGTGTGCTTTTGGATGCTCTACAAGCATTGTTTCTGATTTCTGCAGTGTGATTTTACTTGGTGTGTAGATTTGACATTAAGTAACATTGAACCTAATAGGGAAAACATAACTCCCTTTGGGATTGTCTTTCTTTTTTATAAATATTTTTAAAATACAAAAATATTTCAAGTATACAGAAGGATTCAAAAATATATATTCAAAGATATAATAAATATCCATCATTAATCATCCAGATTTAACAATTTCAAATATTTAAGCAATGTAGCTTCAGATCTTAAATAAATAAATTAGGTATTGTTGTTGGAGTTTTCCTCTTCCTTCCTTCTCACTATCCTGAAGTTGATCTGTATCCTTCCTGCCTGTGTCCATGCTTTTTATAATTTACTTCGTATTTACACAGACATAAACAGCCTATCATATTGTTCTGCTGGCTTTCAAACTGCACACAAATGGTATCATCTCTCAACGTTTTAGATTATTCCAAGAGAAAGATCTCACTTTGGTCAACTCTTGAAGGCTTTTCAGGCATTTGCTATTCTCTCTTTTAACCAACTAAGAGCAGGCCTTAGGCTAGAAACCTGGGCAGGCAATGACAGCTAGCTAGAATTTAATAATTCTGCTTTATTTTCCATTATATTTATTTTAATAGTTTCCTTTTTTTTATAGCAAGTATTGCTAGCTTTCCATTTACAGTATTGATTTATGTTTTCTTTTAAATTAAATGTAAGTAAAAAAGAAAAGTGTTGGTTTAAAGAAAAATTTAAGCAGGTAGTGATAGTACAGGCAGTACAAGGACATGGCAAAAGATTAAGAAGCTTGTCCTGGAATAGCTGAAACTTGATATACGCTTGACCTAGAGGGTAAAGTTCAAGTTCTTAATGGGGCATGCAAAACTCTATCTGATCGGACTTCTGCTTTCTTCCCCAGTCCTAAGTCACCATCATCACTTCACCTCCAATTGTACCAACTGCTTGGAGCTTCCTCCTCCTCATCTTCCCTTACCCCCTGGAGGTGCCTTTGTTATTGCAATCCCTCCCGCAGCTAGCACCCCTTCCTTCACCCAGCTCTCTCATCATCCTCTCAGGCTCTTAGGAAGCCCTCCTACACTTAGTACCTATCACTGTACTGCATACATAATTTTCTAATCTAATTCTAAATCCAAGGGCAGAATTTAGTGCCAGTATCATGGCATCCTCATGGCCTGAACAGCTTACTAATGTGAAAAGAATCCGTGTTTGTGATGTTTCAAATAAACTCTGGGGTATAAAATGAAGGCTGTTCATGGAAAAAAATGTTTATCTCACACTTCCAGATGTTTGGAGTTTTTAAAAATAGTTCTGTTTATAGATCTCAATACCTGATTTTAAGTTATTTTCTTTCAACACTGAGACAACGCATTAACCTGTTGTAGAGTAAAACAAGGAAACATAGAAGGGAAAAATAAGGATGGGAAATGATAGTTTTCTAAGTCATTTCGACATGGCGATTTACTGCACGTTACTTACTACATCAAGCTGGATGATTTTATTAGAAAACGAGAGAAGTCGAATACAGTGTTTTTAATAAAACACGCTTAAACGTTTGTCATATAATGTTTAAAGGCAAAAGCTCCCAAAGTGATGTGGTCATTGAGACGCTGGAATAATTTACAAGTTTCATGGTGCACGATCCACAATGCATACGAGTAAATACAGTATTATTAACAAAAACAACACAGACTGAATGCTGTTTAAAAGCCCTCTAATGTCTACAGTCGTGATGAACTAGCTGCACTGGCTTCCATTCATTCACTCAAAAACCTTATTCTAAAGCTGATTTTCACACTACCTGATTAACACCCCCCTCCCCGCCCCGGGCGCTTGGTCAGAAGTACACTCTCATCTTAACAGCCGTGTAAAGAATGCTTTCAAAGCTACTGCTTTATTTGGAAAAAAGTTCAGTTTTAGCGTTTCCTTCTGATGTATTTCGCGTGGCCAAGGCCGGAGAGGAAGGGCCACGCAGTGAGTCGGGGGAAGTGACTTTACACTGGAGCACAGAACGGCATGATTACATGCAGCCTTCAGTGAGAACGCGGGTGGAGTGAAATTGCTCTCAAGCGTGCATCTTGCAGGTTACACCTTAATCCGCCAGCCTAACTTTCTCAGTCAATCGGGGTAGGTCAGCCCGGGAAACGCTGCCTGAGAGAAATGCTGTAAACTGAGGCGGCGTGTATTGCCTTACCCAGTGTTGGCTTTGGAGTTACCTGGAGCATTCTAGCTACTGCACCCAGAGAGCAAGCTTCTCGTTTCTATTCGGTCGTTTCCGTGGGGAATTGAGGCACGAGCAGGTCCTCGGTGCTGCGATGTCGAGGCAGCTCTGCCCTCCCAGCTTTCCCGCTTCTGGCAAACCTTTCCGGCCCCGCAGCGGCGAGTGACCCGCATCCGGGACCTGCTATCCGGCATCCCGGGCGCCGCGGGGGGACCCAACTCCGCGGCAGCTGCAAATTGCTGAAGCGCCGGCTTGGGCGCACTGTGCTTGTGCGCTTCTCCCCCACTCGTTCCACGCCCGGAGGCGGATCCCCTTCCCTGCACACAAGTCCTTATATGCACCGGTTGCACCAGCCCATGTTACTCCCGCCACACAAATAATTAAAGAGGGGGGAGGGCCTCATTCTTTTTTCTCTGGCTTTTTTTTTCTTCAGCTCTAGAGCATTTGAACCCTCCGAGAAACCCTAAGATGCGATTGAAGGGCTATTAGCTGCAGTGCACGAATTGGACGCACAAAAATAGAGGTTGGATCCCTACGATAAGCATATCAAGATTGAAGCACAGCCCTTCGGATCCAGGCCAATTAGCCCGCAAGAGCCTGGGCGGAAAGGGTGCGAGCCCCTCCCCCACCCACGTCGGTGCAGAGGGACAGGGTCAGGAAGCGCGGCCTCTCCCCAGTCGGAGACCACGCCTCCCCCGCCTTCCCCCGGCTTTACTCCTCCCAGGAAGCGGTGATAGACAGTTCTGTGTGCTTCTCCACCCCCACCCCCCGGCAGAGTGGAGGAGTTGATGTGTCTCATTATAACAGCCAATGCAGCCGCCATCCACGCACAAGCAAAGAAGCATGTCCCATTTAAATACACCCACGCAGCCCGAGCGCCCTTAGCCGCTCAGGGCGCGCAGCCCACACGCACCGCGCCTCGGGGCTTGGAGATCCGCAGGTTGGGCTCCCGGACCCTGCAGACCCACGCGCGGAAGATCGGAATCCGGCGCTGTGGGGCCGGGGTGGGCGGGGGAGGCTGGGCCCGGGGCCTCTGGCGCGACACCCGCATGAGGACGCGAGTGAAATAGACCAAGGTGGAATTTCCAAGGGAGAAGCTCCGGGGTGGTTTTGGTCCATTTCTCCGGCGAAGTAGAAGACATGGCGAGCGACTCCCCGGCTCGCAGCCTGGATGAAATCGATCTCTCGGCTCTGAGGGTGAGCAGAATATGTTTTCTGATTTCTTCCCGGTGCTTTGGGTCAGGGTGAATGGGCTTGGTGCATGGACTCGGGCTGGGGCTGGGCGCTGGTGGGCAGCAGCGCGAGAATGCGACGGGGAGGGAACCTGGATTCCGGCTTTGGCTCGGGGGGTTGCTGAGCGCTCTTAGCTGTGCCCTCACGGCAGGGGCTGTGCGGTGCGTGTCCTCCTTTGGCTGTGGCCGAGGCTCCCCCGAGAGCTCGTGGGGCTTATGCCAGTCTCAGACCGGCGTAAGAGCATTAAAATGAAAGGCTCGTGTGTGTGTGTGTGTGTGTGTGTGTGTGTGTGTGTGTGTGTATACACGCCGCGGGCAGTCGTCCCATGCCAAGGCGCGAGACCCGACTGTCCCTTTCAGCAAAAAGAATAACAGCGTGAATAAAGACACCGGCACCTTACGTTTTCCAGGTACCTGCAAGATGACAGTGTGAGCCGCTCCGAGGGGGCAGTTATTGCTATGCTGGTCTTGTAGATGGCAACTGCCTCCCCCTCCCCCTTTTCTGCCTCCCGCGCCCGGGCTCCTTCTCAGCGCTCCTTTAAATGCCAGTCTGCCACTCACCTTTATTTATGGTTTAACTCAGCCCAGCCTATGCTTTCCGACTTGGTGGCTGTAACGTTTCAGTTTTATGGCTGAACTTAAGCAGGTGAAAGGGAGGTGTTTTCTCTTTTCCCCAATCAGACCGGAACTCCCTGGAGTGTGTGTGTGTTTTCCCCGTGTCTGTGGCCAGTCCTTTGTAGGGCGCCTCCCTCCCCCAGCCCCACTGGTTTGCATTTCCCTTCACGTGAAATACCTCAGACACCGTTTCATTGTATTGACTAAGACATCACTGATATAGGATCCATTTTGCTGTTGTTTTGAGATCAGAACACCAGGAATCCCAGTGCAGACTCGACGGTTCCCCACCCCCACCCCCCAATCCCAGCACACTCCTTCGGGGAAGGGGGCAGAGCTTTCTTGCCATTTTAATTAGATGCTGCCTGCCGGGAAGCGGGTGAGGGGTGGGGATGGTGGCAGCAGCGGGGATCTAAGAAGGATTGGGCACTAATTTATGGACTGCTTCTTCCTCTCCTGAACCAAAAATAAAATTTAAAAATAGCAAGTGCATCTACCTACTTGATGCGTGGAGGGTGGATGAAACCGGATAGGTGCTGGTGAAGCATGGAAGTTCACACGCCCTCCTGAGGAATACATTGTTAGACTGCTTCTAAACCTTGGGGCCATTTACCTGAGCCTCTAGCACTTCTCCTGACATTGCCTCTTCCTCCACGGATATTTTAAAGAGCTATTTCTAAGACCAAAGTGGTGCTTTTTCTTTAGTCTCATTAAACCTCTCTTTCTCTTTCTCACCCCCCCCCCCCTTTTTTTGTCTGACCTCTCCCTCCTTTTCCTTAATCTGTTGGTCCTAGAGGTGAGGTTTCAGCAAGACAGTATAGGAGCTGAGAAGGAACAGAAGTGCCATTTGAAAGGGGCTGTTCTGATAGATCAGCAGCAGCCAGAGCTCATTCATGCATCATTACAGTAAGCGGTCTATTTCCCTGGCCCGAAATACCACATCCAGATCCTGCTGCCCCCTGGGCAGGGGTGGAGATTGGTAATGGGGTGGGTGCTTTGGCGAGTCTGTGGCTTTCTGCTTTACTGACTGTGTGTGTTCATTTGCCCTACTTTCTGGCTGGGAGTTGCTGCTGGCAGGTTAATCAGGTGGATGGATGGCCCTGACTTGGGGGTGGGGAGAGTGGCAAAGGGGGAAAGGGTCTGAACAAAGGGCCAGGTTTGTGGTGATTTTCCTGAGCCAGAATCTCACCATCGCTCCTCTGATGCAAAGCTTTCTGATGTGATTTAAGTTGGGACTAGACTTGTCCCTAGTGGGCTTTTTCCTGGGAAAGGTTTTTTTGAGATAGGAGCACAGAGCCTGCAGGCGTGGGAGCAACCATGAGGGCTCGCCGGGGTGACCTCAAATGCCATTCACATTTTGGGAGACCTGCACTTGTACCGTCTGTGTTTTGAAAAGAGATCTTTTCATGATTCACTGAAATTGCTCTTTGTGGCCTGGGCTGCCAGCTTAGTGCTCTGCCTCTTTTTCTGCCCGCCTGGAAGTATGGAAAGAGGGGGCAACAGCTAGCCTGGGTGACTGGGGAACTGCTGGCCAGAAGACTTAAATGCAGATGTGGAGAAACAGTCTTTGACCAGTCTTGTGGTGGGTGAGGTGCGCAGGCCAAGTGGGTCCAAAGGCCACAGAGGTAATCTCCACAAATCAGAGGGCAGAACATCTTTCTTCCCTAAATTTGGAGCGGTGGTCTCATCCAGATGAGAAGGCTCATTTGTTCCAAAACCTTCAGTAAAGCCTGCCTGCTGAGCACCTCCCGGGGAATGCCTGACCCCTGAAATGCAGCCAAGGTCAGTTGCTTCTAGGAGAATTTGCTGCAGCCTTACCAGTCCCTTGCTGTTTCGATGGCTCTTTAATGTACACAATCAATGCTCTTTTTGTAAACCCTGAGCTCAATGCATTAAAAGCAGATCCTGTCTGGAGAGGCCTTTATCCTTCTCACTTTGGGGGTTTATTGTTCTCAGCCAGTGATCCCAGACTGGACCTAGTCTAAATTTTCCCCAAATAGCAACAATGCATAATTTAAACCAGAGCAACCAGTGACAGCATTGATCATTTAAATTATGCAAGATTTGGATGGTTTTTAAAAGTGAGATGAAGCAGAATCTTCTTTGGTTAGAAAATAGATGAACTGAATCCAGTTTATTTAGTCCCGATTTTTAGGACTCCTGAAGATAAGCTAAATCTTGAGGGGTGAGGATAGTTTCATAGATTTAGAGATGGAAGAGGACTGTAGAGCACTCAGCCACTCCTTTCATTTAACATATGGGGAGCTGAAGCCCAGAGAGGTGTAGTCTGATGCCCAAGGTCACACAGCTACTGGGGGAAAGGGGGTCATGAGGGGAGTGGTTTGAGGAGAAGATCTAGTTTTCCTGACTCCTCATTTAGTACTCTTTTCTCTAAGTCACATTGTCTGTGGCTGAACCAGAAATCAATAATACATTTTCTGCCTGAGCACGAAAAAAAAAAAAAAAAAAAAAAAAGGCAGAGAGGAATAATTTCACCAGGGTCATGGAATTTTATTTATCAAGAATGAGGGAAACTGCTTCATGCAAGTAAGCTTGTAATACATAAAATCACTGAGCTTTAAGATACTGTTGGAATTCATCTTGTCCAGCCTCCTTTCAGTGCCTATTCTCTAGGTAAATATCTGAATCATACAGCACAGATGGTTGTCCTGCACGATAACCTCTCTTAGTAATCCATCTCCATCTGAACACATCCCAGGGGGTCAGTCTAGACATACACATTATTCAGATGTCTCTGCATGTGTGGGTTACAGAGTTCTGT
Organism: Cynocephalus volans; assembly: GCF_027409185.1. Classification (NCBI taxonomy): domain Eukaryota; kingdom Metazoa; phylum Chordata; class Mammalia; order Dermoptera; family Cynocephalidae; genus Cynocephalus; species Cynocephalus volans. The sequence continues at coordinate 96,273,407 of NC_084460.1, read as the reverse complement.
GTATGTTTTGTGTAATCTATCTGGATACATATATATAGTATTATGGATAGAAACTCTATCCATGCTGGTGTATGAAAATGTGTGTATACATACATAGACTTCAAACAGTTTATTCATTCAAACCCGGGCTTCAGTCATTCTTGCTTTGAAACATCAGAGTATTAAAAGAGGTGAAATTTGCCATCAGTATGCTTTATTACATATGAGGTGAGCTCAGCCCAGAAAGCTTTTTGGAGATTAGCATATTTCTGAACCTGAGCACCTTGGCTGTCCTTAGCTTGGCCCACAGGGTAAGGCATTTGAGGCCAGGATTTTGCTGTTCTTTGTCTCATATCATAGTCTTAGCTTCTGCCAGGACTCACACACACTTCTGTACTTGAAAAAAATTAGATGACTTATGTTGTCTTTCCCCTTACCCCTTACTCCCTTCTGGGCCTAGCCATTTCTTTCTCCACTGAAAGCCAGATTTAAGAATTGATATTTTCTGGAAGGCTTGCACACATCCCTTTCTATACACTTTTCATACTTGTGTTATAATTGGTATGGGGTTTTCTTTCTTCCTCTTCACTGAACTGTGGGCTTCTTGAGGGCAGAGGCTAGGTCTTGTTCATCTTTGAGTTCACAGTCCACATGAGTTGAATAAATGAATTGAATGAGTGTGTGAGTGAATGGAGTGGAATGAGCACTGGCTCCTGGGTTCTGTGTCCACATCATACTAGTTCTGTGACTTCAAAAAGTTGTGGAAAAATGGAATTAAAAAATTGTATGAATCCCTCCATGAACTTTTTGAAAACCCCTCATAGTTAACTTAGAAATGGGAATGATCACAACTGCTTGCCTTCCTCACATGCTGGTCTCAAAAATCAAATGAAATATATTTGGTAAGCTTTGAAAGCTGTAAAGCACTGTACAGATGTGCCATTCCATGATTAAATAGAATTTTATGGGAAACTTGATTCCACCAACATTTGATCACAGCGGTAGCGCCTAATAGAACATGATCCTCAGAATAAGATATCAGGAGCTTCCACCTCTTTTTAATAGCACCTCAACAGACCTTAGTTGCCTTTTCCATGTTATGTGCCAATATGACCTTATGTGTTTCTCTGATGGCCTGGGTTGAGCTCTGCCCCAGTACCAGCATTCATTACATATGAGATTAGCTCAGCCCAGAAGCCTTTTGGAGATTAGCATATTTCTAAATTAGTATCCAATATCAGCATTATTCATTAAAGACTTCTTCTTTTACTTTTTAAAAATTTTTACTTTTCCTGCTCTTTATGGATGATCTGTTATTAAACTACAAACACATTTATTATGCCTGTGCCTTTTCAGAGTTTTTTTTTTCCCCCTTGGGGGGTAGGGTAGACATCCCAAATGATACATTAATAGCCAATATTTAAAACCTCTGGTCAGAGGTCTCATGGGGCTTAAAGAAATCTTGAAACATTATTTTTAATTCACTGCCCCAGAGCACTTAATTAAATTTGGTCTAAAATGAGATTTTAGTAAAGTTGCACAAATTGATAAGATAACAGTATCTTAAAATGACAATAGCGTGGCAGTTTTTTCATTAGATACACTTGTTGTTTTTCAGAGATATTAAACAGGTGTTTTCTTTGCAATGGCATTGTCTTATAAAATAGGGTGTACTGGTAGTTATCAGAACATCAGAGAAATATGCATAATTATTTTCATTATTCGTCATTAGTTGGAGTAATCTTTAGTACGAAAGCTAATATAAGTCATGGCTTACTGTTTGCATAATTATCTACTTAGGAGGTCATGGAATATTTTGTTGATCAAAGAATACCGAACACTTTTCCTTCATGGGAATATCACATTTTCCCCCCTCTTGTCAGTAAGGCTCTTTGAAATCTTGTAAGTTTGAGTCTTGATGGTTGGCCCTTCCTCGTTTCTGTGTCTCTGCCCTGGGATTAATCTTCTGTGCCCTCTTGTTTCGACGCCGTTCCCTCTTTCAGTGAGGGTGGTTCTGTAGTCCACCAGCCTGGAGCTGCTGTGATCGAATCATGGCTGCCATGCCAAGCTGAGCACAGCCAGGCTCGGATTCTGTTTCTGACAGAATTTGGGATGACTTGAATCTGAAAGATACTTTAATGTCAAATTGGTTCACCCATTTCTGTGGGCGAAATAGCTCTCTGAGAACAGGGCCTAAACTGGTTTGTTAGCAGTGTTCTGAGAATTCCAAGAAAATCTCGATGATATTCTTGAATGAAATGTTATTCTGTGCATATAAATATAATGTTCCTAGTGGAGAGACAGGGAGATTTAAGTAGAAACTGTTGGATGAATTCCGCTTGCAATTTCTTCCATTCTGGTTGGAAGCTATTTCCCTCTAGAAAAAGATGATTTTATTCACTTCTATTTACATGCCCGGGCTGTTTCCATTTTTCTTAAGGAGATGCCCTTAAATTCTCAGAACACATTTTATTTCACCCCACATCTATTGTGTGGGTCCCATTTGTCTCCATTCTTCCCTGCAAGTGCTGTAGTTACTCTTGTCAGGGCAGCACCCATGACAAGGCCCACCTACTATGTCTCTACCACCAGCCTTCTTCTGACTGGTCTCGCTTGTATACTGTAGCCACCTTAGTCTTCCTAAAGCACAGTTTCAATCTGATTATTTCTTATTCAAGGCCTTCCCTGACTCCTCAGTCTACAGACCAAAGACTAAACTCCTTAAGATAGTGTCAAACCCAGCTGTAATTCATCTAGGCCTCCCACCAAGCTCTGCAGTCTTAGCAACCACTCCTCCACTGCCACAGGGAACAACTTTCTTCTCCAGGGGGATGCTTGTTAGGGGGCACCGTACCTGATTCTCCTTTTATGTACCTATTGCCCTAACATCAAACATTCACATGCTACCTTTTCCACAAAATTGTCCCTAATTTCTCTCAGATAGAAGTTATCCCTCCCCCTTATAGACTGTCTCAGAACTGACCTCATATCTCGTTCATAACACTCAGAACTTTCTGTCTTGGGTTACATTAACTACTGGAAAAATAAGGTTCAGGAAGGCAGTGTGTATATTTGATTTTCTTATGGATCCCTCCAGTTTCTTTTACACAGCAGGTGCTCAATAAATAAATATAGAATTGACAAAAATATAATATACAGCTCCTTTAGAAGGGCTGGAGGTGGTGTTACCCTCTCTATAGAGGGTATAGAAACTCCAGAAAGGTGGGGCTAGTGCTGACCATAGCGTAATTTCAGGGAACACGAATTACATTATGTTCTATGGTGCACGACTCCAGGGAACACCTTTTATGTAGAGTACAACTCCAGTGGATGGTAATTACAGGGGCACCAATTATGAGAAATATAATGCCTGGTCCTGAGTAGGTATCCCTGTTTCTAGAATTTTCTTGCCATAGGAAATGTTCCCTCCATTGTCTTCGTATTCTAAATTTTGAGAGATTTTAAATGCTGTGGGTTGGAATTTCAAGGCCGAGGGTGTGTGTGTGTGTGTGTGTATGTGTGTGTGTGTGTGTGTGTGTTTGGAAGGTGTTTCAATCCTTTTAATATCCTCATAAAGTTTGTGACTACAATTTTTATTAAATAATAACGAAAGGGTGGGAAGGGTTGTGCTTCTTGGATTGCCCTCTGGCAGACGACAGTGACTTTTTATCTTGATAGAGCTGGCAGTGGGTGGAGAGAGTTTGGGACATGATGATGTTGAATGAAGAGGCACCAGCTGGGAGTTAGGAGCCCGGAATTGTAATGCTGGCTCTGACACTTCACGCTCTGACCCCTCAGTTTAGTCACATGTCAGGTGAGCGGTCTGGACTAGAAAATGCTGGAGGTGACTTCAAATGCTGCCATTCTTCTGTGATAAATCCTGGAATACATAAGGGAGTTAGAGGCAGGACTGAAGGTATTAAATAGCTATGGATTCTTACTCTAGGTCCTGAGGACACTAAGGTTGCAAACTATGGAGCTCAATAAGCTGGGAATTACTTTTGAAAGTAATATCTCTTCTTCATTTAACGATGTGTTATTTTTTCCAATCTTATGTTTTGATTTATAACTTAAACGTGGTTTTGGTTTTTGAAGATGGAACAATTGGACTAAGGGCTAATGGTGACGTGCTGCATACTACTGTGTAGTGCTGCTGCTAGACACCCTGGTTTAGATTCTGAAGTAAGATTAGATTTTCAAGTGCTGTCTCTCTAATAAGTGAAATTAGAACCTTGGCAGTATGGATCAAACTGAAACTTTGTAGACTTTACCCTTACAGTACATAAATGATACTGACATTTGTTTATTGAGTATAGTAGCAGGTACAAATTTGGGTGCAGTGTAAATTTGGGTGCAGTCCAGCGTTCTATGATTCTGTGAAATGTGATTAACTGTAGGGGAAGAAATGCACATGGTGTCCAGCATTCATTCATTCATTTGTTCAGGTATTCATTCAGCACGTGTTTATTGGGTGCAGCTAGTTGCTGGGGCTGAGCTGTAGACAACACCGGCATGGTTTCTACATTTACAGTTGGAAGGGGAATACAGCCTTAGACCACTCATCCTCTTTTACTACATGCCTGCCACATTGATCTTTTATGTTTTGTGAACATTCTGAGCTTGTTCTGTAGTTCCCTATGTCAGAAATCTCATCACCAGATTTTCACATGGAGGGCTTCATCTTATCGTTTAGGTCTTAAGTTGGGTGCTACCGATGTTATTACTTATCTATTGCTGCATAATAGATGACCTCCAAACTTAGTGGCTCAATGCATCAGTACCATTTATTATCTCTCATAGTTTCTTGTGTAAGGAATTCAGAATTAGCTTACCTGATTGGTTTTGGCTTGAGGGTTGCAGCAAGATATTGGTAAGGTCAGCTGTCTTCTGAAGGCCCGACTGGGGCTGGAGGATCTCTTCCATGGTTCACGTATATATATACGGTACTGTTTGTTAGAGGGAGAACTCAGTTCCTCCCCAAGTTGACCTCTCCATGGGCTGCTTGAGCACCCTCATGTTGTGGTGCTGGCTTTCTCCAGATAGAGCAATCCAAGAGAGCAAAGCAGAAGTCACAATGTCTTTATGACCTCACTTTGGAAATCATACACCATTTCTGCCACATGCTATTGGTAGTCCAGGTCAGCACTATTCGTTGTGGAAGGAGACACAGACATGAATACCAGAAGGCAGGAGTAATTGAGGGTCCTCTTGGAGGCTGCATTCTACAAAAAGAGGTTTCCTTTGAGATATATATATCTTTAAAACAACACTTCCCACACCCTGTGACCATCCGATCTCGTGTTTTATTGTCTTTAAAGCAGTTATGACTGTCTGAATTTTTAAAAAAAATTTGTCTCCCCCCTTTTGGAACCTAAGCTTTGTGGAAATAGGGATCTTGCCTACATGTTTACCATTTTATTCCTGGTGTTTAGAACTGTGCCTGGCACAAGATAAATATTGATTGAGTAAATATCAGTTGTGTGAATGAAATCAATTAATTTATTTAGAAGAGATCATGTTTATTTATTATACCTCACACCTCCAAAAAATGAGTTGTGGCAGCTTCTGATAAAAGGCATAAATAGGATAAAGCCATAAAACTATGATAAGGGTAAAATGGAAAATAAAAGGGGATTGTGTTTGCATATCTAGCTGCCTATATATCTGTTTATCTATCTGTCTATCCAGGGAGGGCTTAGTGATCCAGCTGACCTCTTTTGTAGGTAGAAATTGGAGCTCAGAGAGGTTCCTTGTCATCCCAGGGTGAAACCCCAACAGCAGAGCTGGGTCCCATTATGCCATGTCTTTCAATTGGGTGGCTGACATCTTGGACACATCTTAGTGAATCAATTACTCCCACCACACAAAAATAAACCTAACAAAGTGTGGATATGAAGATGGATACGAAGTGGTTTGCATGCACAGAGCACACTTAAGACAGCCTATGCTCCATTGTGAAGCAGCCAAATTTATTTAATTAGATGGTAGAGGAGAGCTTAGCTAAGTTAATCAGTAGAAGAGTTAGTAGTGTTTTTGATGCAGAAAATAAAAAGTTAAGATTCTACTTGCAGAGAGTGCCCAGCTGTAGAAGCTTAATGTATGTGCAGGATCCTAACCTGAGTGTGTAACCAGGATGGCCTCTGGGGCTCCAGGGCCCAGAAAATGCAGAATGTGAGCGGAAGCAGACAGCTGAATTGCTAAAAATTTATTTAATTAAATAAATGTTTTTTCTTGTTCTTATAAAAGTAACACATGGTCATTGCAGAAAATTTGGAAAATGGAGAAAAAGCAAAAAGGATTCCCAAATTATCCAAATTCATGATTCCTAATGATAACCACATACCCACTTTGTTATATGGCTTAGTAGTTTTTTCTCTATACACAGCTAAAGAGATAGATTTTAAAAAATTAAGATCATATTGTATATATTATCTGCAACTTGTTTTTTAAACTTAATAATCAGCCTTTACTCATATTAATGCTTTTCTATGGCATAATTTTAAAACTCTTTACCATAGGAATTTTGAACTTATGTGAAAGTACATGGACTATTGGACGCTCATACCGCTCTGGTGGGAATATAAAATGGTACAGCCATTTTGGAAAACAGTTTGGTAGTTTCTCAAAATGTTAAATATAGAGTTACCACGTGGCTCAGGAATTCCACTCCTAGGTATATATTCAAGAGAACTGAAAACATATATTTACACAACAGCTTGTCCATGAATGTTTATAGAAGCCCCAAAGAGGAAACAACCCGAATGTCCATCAGCTGATGAATGAATAAATGAAATGTTTTATATTTATATAATGGAATATTATTCGATAATAAAAGTAAGTGCTGATAATGCTACAGCGTGGACGAACATCATGCTGTGTGAAAGAACCAACCATAAAAGGCCACATGTTGTATGATTCCATTTATATGAAATGTCCAGAACAGGAAAATCCATAGGGACAGAAAGTAGATTAGTGGTTGCCAGGGGCTGGGGGTTGGGGAGAGGGGGACGGAGAGTGACTGCTAATATCCTAAAATTAAATAGTGGGAATGGCTGCACAGTTTTGAATATACTAAAATCACTTGTACACTTCAAAAGAGTGAATTTATGGAATGTGAATTACACCTCAATAAAACCATTATAAAAAGGTATAGACAGGAGAGTATAATGATCCCCCTGCTTAACAATTATCCCTATGACCAATCTTGTTTCATCTGTACTACTACCCTCTCCCTCTCACATATTATTTTGAAGCATCATATCATTTCATTTGTAAATATTTCAGCATACATCTTAAAAAATACATAACCACACAGTAATATCATGCCTAAAAATTTAATATGTAATAAAATAGCCAGTGTTCACATTTTTAATCATGTTTTTAAACTGCATTTTATTACAGAGATGTACTATAATATTTAACCGATTCTGACTGATGCTTGAACTTGCTTCCAACATTTCAACTCTTATAAACAGTGCTTCAGTAAACATCCTTACACATAAGTCTGTCTGTACATCTCTATATCCTTAGGATAACTTCTTAGAAGTGGAATTTAGAATGAAAGTGTGTGAATGGCTTTAACATTTCCAAATTACCTTCTAATTTCTTTTGATGTAGGTGTGTATCATTTACAGATGGACACATAAGGCTTAGAAAAATCTATTAATTTATCAAAGGTCATAGAGCTACTAAATGGTGTAGCTTATGGCTGCCCAGCCCCAAAGCCACTGCCCATAGTGACTCACATGGCCATCATTTGACTTATGAACCTCGTCATGACACCCTGGGGTTCATAGATTTCCCAGAAGCCTTTGGTTTGGGGCACAAGCTCTTATGTTTGATGAACATAGTGGTGTCAGCTTAGAATGTATTAATTTTTTTTCTTGCCTAAAAAGCCTAAAAATCTAAAATACGGACCATTTTGGGGTTAGCAGTGATATCCTTTTGCAGTGTGAGTAGGGGATATTTGTATTTAATCTGTCATACTTTTTGAAAAATCATCCAGTGAGTGTGTTTTGAAGATGTGTGGAATCAGGTTCAAAGGTTTCTAATTTTTAAGACTTGGAGACCACTGAAATTGTGATTATCACAGAAGACAGCAAGATGAGCCAGAAGTCATGATATAATAGAGCCTTTATCTGCCAGATAATTATTAAAATCAAAATCTTAAGTTGTGCTTTAAATTTTTCACAAAGATGTAGATATTTTAAGATTACAATAGAGAAGATAGAAGATGGAGCTGGGAGCCAAAAGAGTAAAGAGTCCTGTGTTTTGGACCACAATCTACTTATCACCTGGTTTGTAAGTGAGAAACTATTAAAATCCACACAACTTTATGGTTGTCATTCTTGCAGAGGCCAGTTGCCTTGACTTACCAGATTTTATGACCTAATCCTTCATTTAAAATGCCTATAAATTGCTTAGTATAGAGTTAAAATCCAGAGCTTCACATGGACATAGTTTCACCATTTCTACCCCTAAGTATTTTTTTAGCTGCCTGTAATCAAATTATAGCAGTGTGGTGGGTGGAATAGGTTGTAAGCAGTAATTGCAAACTGTATTTAAATAATAATAATATTTAGCATTTATAGAGTCCTTTATATCTTCAAAGTACTTGCAAACATTATCTAATTAAATATCCTCTTTGATTATAATCTGGATATAAATGCACTTAAATCCAGAACAAGGTCATGAGAAAACTATGCATTTGAAATTTAATGCCAGCTATGCTTTCAAAACCTAAGCAATGATGGGGAAGTTAGAATTTGGGATTCCACTGGATTGCTTTTGTGCATCTCAGTGTAGCCTGCTGGTGGGATGAGATTGTATCTGCACTTTATCGATTCCTCTGCTAGATTTCTGATCACTAAGGACTGAGTGTTGATCATCACTCTAATATTACAGATGTTAAAACATAAACAACATAAATAAGCTTTAAAATGGGCTTGCTCACTACATTTCGTGCCCTGGCCTCAGATGAAACTCCCATTAGTAAGTGAAATGAAGTAGGGCAGTGCCAGGAAGAATGGCTATGCATTGTGGTTCAGTAATTTCTGTCTGAGAAAAATATAATAAACTGCACAGTAGGATACATCATAAAGAAATGCATTGGAGAAATGAAACATCTTTAGTTTGACTGTACCAACTACTTCTTGCTGTTTTGGACATGTGTCTGTGTATTGTCGTCTTGTATGCATACCCTGTGTTGCCAATTTAGATAGTGTTTGGAGCAAGGACCTGTGCGGCTTACCCAGTAGGTTGTAGAGTGTTCTGTGGCTGGTAGATTCTCAGTAAATGTTATCCTGTGCACTGTGATTTTCTCAGAGCTGGTTGACAGTTTAACTCCCTAAATCAATGGTTCTCAAAGTGAGATCCTTGGACCGGAAGCATCAGGATCATCTCTTAGGTCCTGCCTCTTTTACCTACCAAATCAGAAACTCTGGGGATGGGTTCCAGCAAGCTGTGCATTAAGAAAGCCTCCTGATAATTTGAATACACTTTAGAGGCTCAGAACCACTGGCCTAAATGTTTAAAAGACGATTTTCTTTCTTCTTGTTTTTTCAGACTGGTTCATTCATTCATTCAATAAATATTTATTGAGCATCTGCTAAGTGACTAGCATTGTGCTAGATTCTGAGGATATAGTAATGAAAACATGCCTAATGAATGGGAGAAGTGTATGTTAAAGAAATAATAATGAAAATGATTTACTAAATACAAGTTGCTTTTGAAAAAACACAGAATATATCCACAGAAATTTGAGTGTGCCTGAAATGTTGCACAGTAGGAAATAGTGTTCAAATTAGGTAACTGCAACTTTTTCATAAGGTGTGTGACTTGAAGAAATTGTAGAAGGCACACATTTTTAGGAATATGGAATTTAAAAGTTCATACTAATGTATACACTTGAATTGTTTGTAAGAAAGTGGGATAGTTGAAATAGAAAAGTTCACAACTTTCAACTAATAATCCTGCAGGGTTCTTTGCATCGCCATTTTTTTTTTATTAGCAAGTTTATTCAGGGTGCAGAAATGCCCCACTCCCATGATCAAGAAATTCATCCTTCTGATGTTAATTTCCTGTTTTTCCTATGGGCCTGCAGGAATTCAGTTTAAAGTCCCAGGAAGTGCTGACATTAGCCTGGAAGCTGAAAAAAAGAATCCATTCCACAAACTCTTTCAGCCCTATGTTTGTCTGAAGCCTAAACTCTTTGGATCATTTATTTTTTGAGACCTGGGAAATGGAATGGATATTGGGAATCTAAACAGCAGGTTAAAGGATTTCCTTACTGAGAAATCCCACAGACTTTCTCGGTAACGACAACCCATAAATATCTCTTACCTAGTTATGGAAATGTCCCATGGTGTTGTTTAACCCAAAGTTCTTAGATAAACACACTGCTTATATTGTGTGTCTGTTTATTTGGGGGAAGTTGATGACAAGTGTGGTTGTTAAAGCAACTTTTTATACAACTCCAATATGAGCATGCATAAAAATTTTATTTCATGCTCATTGCTGGGAAAGATGCTTTTGAAAAAGCAAATTTGAAGACTGCCCTCTTGGAAGACCTATTTTAAAGGGAAAAGAGATGATTAGATAATCATTATTAGACTAGATCTAAAAAATGTCTGGTTAAAGATGATTAGGTTTTCCCCAATATTGACAATTGGAGGGACGGATCCAGCTTAAGACCTCAGAAGAGGTCTTAATATCATTAACATATCAGGGAGTTGCTCAAGCATTTTAATCAGGAATGTTCATTGTTCTCTAGATGGGCAGTGAATTACATCATTCAGAAAGTTCTATCTGGAACCAAGTTTGGGAGTTTTCTTTCTAGTGATGGTGATACTAGGGGCATTGTCTAAGGAAACTGCAAACTTGAAATGGCTTCTTTGCAGCTTTTCCATCCAATTCCTCTCGCACTGTTGAGATAAAATACGCTGCTATTTACGTCATTGAAAAGGTCCTTGTCCTCTGAGTTTGGGAATGCTACGGTTTTTCAGTTAAACTCTTTAAGATTCTTAAAACGCAGAGACCCCTGTACCAGTCCTGGTGCTGGTATCCTCTATGGAGTGGTTGATAAGATCAAAGCCAAGCGTTTGCTCTTCCCAAAAGGCCACCCCCTCTTCTGGTTTCTTTAAACTGGTAGTTCTAGCACCAGTCAGAGAGAACTCATTTTTTTTTTCATGCAAACAGTAAACAAAAGCACTATGGTGCTCTCCTGGAGATCAATACCCAGATGCTACTCGGGGAAGAAACTTTGCACAGATGCCCTTTAGTGTGAACAATTTGTGTATTCTCTCTGTGAGTATTTCAAAGATGTAACTCACACTGGTATTGTAGTAATCATTTCTTGAGTATAAACAGCTTTTATTTTGGGAGAAAAACAGACATAAAAGTGTGAAATATAGAAGTCTGCACGCTTTGGGGGAAGGGAAAAGAAAAGGGGAACAGAATTTCCTTAAAGTCATGGAAACTCAATCTTAGTTACTCCTTTGTTTTCCTTGAGTGACTGAAAATTAGCTGGGGAAATCTCCTGGAACCTAACCAGCTGGGTACCCAACACCTCCATTTAACTGATTGCACCAGAAAAAGTGCTAGTGGGTAATTATCATAGGTCCTCATCGCTAGGAACAAAAAAGGTCCCTCCCCAGGCGGAAGCCTTTCTGCAGAGAGGAAATTGCACACATTCGGTGAAATATTTAAAAATTTTATCTCTAAGATAAAATCTTGGAGATACTGAGATCCGAGTCCCAGAGAGGGGGTTTGTTTTCTGGATTGGATGAGTGTGTGTGGAAGGGGTTTGAGAGTTTGGTGTCCCTCTGGGTTCCGTGAACCGAAGCTCTTGCCAGTTCTCCCACCCCTCCTTTAATTTGTGTGTGTTTACGAAAGGTACCTGGGGTTTGCAAAGCAGCAGGGGCATTCCTGTTGCGATCACCTTCTTTGTTCCCTTGTGACTATTACGTTTTTTTTTCTGGAAGCAGGGTCTCTGCTTTTTCTTATCACCTGATACAATACAAGTTGCATCAGATTTAAAGAAATAGTCCCCTGATCTTTCCTGTCTCTTGGCTGTGGTTGCTGCCTTCTGTAAGCTGCCGCTGGTTTGCAGGATTCACGATTAGGATTTTGTCCCTGTGGAGACTGCTTAGTGTGCCAGGCACATTCTCATTTGTTTTGCTTAGTTCCATAATAGTAACTTCTTTCTGACAAATATTTTGGTCAAATTTCCTATGATCGTTAGGTTAACTTGGTTCAAATGGACATTGCTGATAATTTTTTAAAATTTTTCAGTGAAATTTGGAGTATGAATAAATTATAAGGCCAGGTGAACGCCACAGTTCATAGACCTGCTAGTCAAAACTTTATTCAGACTATGCTTTGTCCACAGTAATTGTAAATCTGAATTGAAAAATATACCTGAGAATATTTACTGGAGCTCTCATATATTGCTAGTGGGACTGTAAAATGGTTCAGTCACTTTGGAAAACAGTTTGGCACTTCCTGAAAAAGTTGAACATAAACTTACTCTGTGACCTAGTGATCCCACTTCTGGATATCTGGATGTCCGAGAGAAATGAAGACATATGTCCACGCAAACACTTGTACATGGGTGTTCATAACAGCATTATTCATAGTGATCAAAAAGTGAAAATAACCCAAATGTCTATCAACTGATGAACAAGTAAACAAAATGTGGTGTTTCATTACAGTGAAATACTATTTGGCAATAAAAAGGAGTGAAAAACTGATACATGCTATGTCGGGGATGAATCTCCAAATGTTATGCTAAGTGAAAGAAGCCAGATACAATAATCATGTACTACATGATTCTAGTTAAATGAAACGTCTGCAAGAGGCAAATCTACAGAGACAGAAAGCAGATTAGTGGCTGACTAGGGCTGGAGATGAAAACAGGGAGTGACTGTAAGTGGGCAAGAGAATCTTTTTGGGGTGACAAAAATGTTCTAAAATTTGACAGTGGTATCATAAAGTGAATTTTATGGTATGTGAATTATACCTCAACAAAGGTCTTAAAATACATGCCTGAGACACTGCTCATGATTGGACCAGCTCCACACATCATCAGGGCAGTTCCCTGGTCAGGTTACTCTGGTATTTCTAGGAAGGCCATCTCTTTAACACCTGGGGGGATGGGAACTCGATCTACAGTCTGCTTTCTACTTAACTTCATGCCATCCTTTGTTCTGGGGTTGTCATATTCTATAAACATAGCCATAGTCATTTCCTTCAAGATAAGGTGGCCCAGAGAACTTATCCCCCCTTGTAGAGAAAGAAGCACTTTGGAGCCAGGACTGGGATAGCTATTCCTGTCTCAAACCACTCCTTCCTGTATTTCTCCCTGCTTCGTGCTGTCTCTCAACTTTGTGCTGTTGTGCTTGCTGTTCCTTCTGCCTGGAACTCCTCTCCAGTTCCTATCATAATGCAGATAATTTTATGTTTGTCTCCCTCTACAGCCTCACCACCCCCAGAGTGACTATAAGCTCCATGAAGGCAAGATCTATGTTTTATGTATCCTCATATCTATTTATTAATGAAATGAGTGGATTCTTGTGACTTACCGCATAAAACTAAACTTCTTAACTTAGCAAGGCCTCATATGACCTAACTATTTCCTGCTTCTTTACAATATTACTAACTACTGCTCCACTCCTACTCTAACCCAGTGTTTTGCAGATTGTAATGAGTTGTGGAGTGAGTTTAATGGGTGGTTATCAGCTTTGGAAAAAAATTAGAGTAAAGTAGAAGAATATTGTTAGGCACATATTGTATATATGTGTGTATTAGGTCACAATGCAGAATGTATTTCTTACAGGATATGGAGATTAAAAATTTGAAGGTCACCGCTCTAGTTTAGTCCGTAGGACTGCATAAAACTCTACTAGAGGGACTCTAATTTGCAAATTATAGTTCAATATATCAATCCTGGGGCCCACAAATACTACTGCACCTCTGTAGCTCCTACATGTCTTAGAAAATATAGCGAACTGTGGTTCCTCTTATCCACCTGATTTAGGCTTCTTGTTCAGTTATTAAACAAGCACCTACTAAAAGCTAGATGCAATGCTAGGATCCTGGATGCAGCTGTGAACCCGAGATACAGTCCAGCTGGCAAGACAGAACAGTGGGTGTTATTGCTCCTGCTACGATCCCCCAACCCCTGTCTTCACTCCACCAGCTCTGTGATGAACAGTATTCATCTTTCAAACTCTGATTCAGAGGAATGAGACATGTTTTCTGCTCCTTTTTACACAGTTCGATTACACTAGGTATCCCTGTACAGAGTCGGGGAAGATGAGATGCTAAAAGGAGGTCTGATCACTTGAGAGAAGGAATTCTCTTCGTGGAGGCAGAAGAGCTGAGCTCTAAGGGTGACAGTGGAGGAAGGAAAGGGGCAGAAGTCAAGGAGGAACAAGTTGCTGGAAACTGCAGGCGCCGTTACGGCAATGAGAACACCCTCTGGGAAATGTGGGGAAAGGAAGAGGCTTAGCAGGTTTCCAGAACAGGTAGCAGCACTGGCTGGGGGGCTCAGTGCCAGCTGTCTTTAGTAGTCGTTCCTCCAGGCTGGCATGGTCTTAGCTATCGTAAAGACAGAAACAGAGAAAGACCATGGATCCTGTCATATTAGAGGAAAACTGGAAGAGAGCAGCCTGCAGGCTTCTACCATGTGTCCCAGTGAGGCTGGGGAGGTGGGGAGAGTATGGAGCAGCTGGGAGACAGAGTAGAATGTTCATGAAATCAGTGGAGACTGAACACATGCTAAGCTTTTGGAGGCTGCTTGTGCCAGGTGCTGAGTGAGGGGCTGGCAGGCAGGTGGCGCAGGCTGGTGGCTCACGCTGGCCTTGGTTAGGGCAGGGCTTTCAGGGAGGACGTTGTGGTCAGAATTTCGTCCTCAGCTTTGCAGTTCCCAGAACTGCACTGTGATATAACCAGAGAACTAAGTCTTGAGCAACACCAACACGTGGATGTTCCTATCCTGATCTAGAGCATAATTTATATAATAATAATAATAATAATAATAATAATATCAATATTAATAGCTGATATCCTTTGTGACCACTTGCTATGTGCTAAGCACTGGGCTAAGTATTTTAATGAAATTCTCATCTTATTAATGCACCTGCATTTTGTGATATATGCTATTCTTCTAATTTTATTGATGTGGGAACTGAGGCTAAGTGACTGAATGAAAATGGTGGAGCCTGTTTTTGAACCTAGGTTGGTCTCATTTTAAACCATATGAAATGTAAGCATTGTGCTATTGCTACTCCCCATTTTCTAAATAAATAGTGGAAATATCTTTCAGTGGTAGAACTACTACTGTCTGCTCTCTAGGGAAGTGCACTCCTGATTTTGGAGGGGACCTGGGACTGAGAAATTTTGATTGGAAACGTACTTGATGGGGCTGGAATGAGGCTGGGACTGAGCCTGGAGCTTGCAGTTGATACTGACCTCACTATGAGTAGTTGTTGGACAGAGCTGGATAAACCCACACACTCTCCCTTTTGTGATCCTGATTAATCCACAAAATCGTCTGTTGCTAAGACACTTTCTTATGAAAAACGTATTGGTTTATCATCTAGATCCCCTTGTTTACATTAAGCTCTACTTTGTTCTTTTGTCTTGCTTTGCTCATACTTTATATCACCTGCATCTCTGTAATTTTAGAATTATTTGTCCAGATAGCCTTTGATGTTCTTAAATTATAAGTTTCTTAAGGGCAGGAACGTAAGACACTTCTTAAGTGTCTTGTTTACATCTGTGTCCCATGGTGTGCCTATCACATAGTCACTGTGAAGGACCTTCTGGGGGGCATCCTGTTTGGAACATGTATCCCCACTGTGCACTGAATGAAGAGGGGACTGGCTACACATTTCGTGTGTTTTCAGCATTTAAGAGAAGGGTGGTGATATTGTGAAACCAAACCTTAAGTACGTGCAGGAACTCCTGAGAAATTGAAGGACCTGTGTCCTGGGCAGCTGTGTGTCTCCATGTCGACATTGTTAGAAACCTCCTAGGTCCTATGAAGTTCAATGGGAGGAAGCAAAGAGGAGCCCTGAGATGGTGAAATGGCCTTACTTGTTGTTCTTCTGTCTCCCCTTCAGACTTTAAAGTGGTTCATTAGCGCAACAGACTATAAACCTCTTTAAGCACAGGCTCTGCAAATGAGACACGGGTGAATTTTTATTGGTGACAAGTCACTGGGAAGGTGCAGCAGTTATATTCCCACTTCTGTTCCATGGACTCTAAAGGCACTGCCTGTAGGCACTGTCCCCAGGGGCTGCAGGAAAGCAAGGCAAGGACCTTGGACCACCTCCTGGTGTGGACAGCTAGATAGCTGACTAGCTGGTTATGAACTCCCTGGATTTCTTCAGCACCTGTCACTAGCAGTCCTCAGATTTCTGTTCAGTGAAGTAATGTGGAGCCTTCTGAGTTTGCTTTTAAGAAGCATATGAAAGAGAAAGATTCTTTCTTCCTAACTCAGGACATCAAGTGAAGTTCAAAGATGGCCTCAATGTGGGCAGCAGATGATACATGGATTTTGGTTACGTGACAGGGAAAGGACCGAGATGTTCTTCAGAAGCTACAGTGCCTGAGAACATCATGCAGCTGTAAATTCCAGAGCATCCCACAAACGGTTGCAGGTAGTATTAGCTTAGAAATAAGTGTTGGGGGCACAAGGTAAACACCCCTGTCCTCTGCATGTGCTGACATTTGTCTATTTCTTTGTTTTATTTTTCGTTTTTAAATATTGATTGGCTTTGGTGAATGCTCACTGGCTCTTCTGGTCTCCTTACAGCTACAGGGAGAAATGTACATGGCAGTTAAATGGTATTCCTGGAACAGAGCAAGGAGGCGGGGGAGCTTTTCTCATCAGGTCTGCGAAATCCAAGTCAGCAGCAAAGGCTGTCTTCATGTCTCTCATGTTCTGTATGGGTGCCTGCTGCTAAGCTTGGGTCCTTTTTTCCTTTACAAATGCAGACCATTGCACTTTATGGTAATTAGCTGATATGACTGTAATGGGCTGTGACTTCATTGGCTAGAATCTTTGAGATCAAGTGTACTAAATGGACTCTTCCTTTCTCAGGTAATAATGAGTAGAAATTCCAGCTATAAATATAGGATGAATAGATTCAAGCTTTTATAGGCTTGGGGGCAGTAATAAAAGGAGAGGAAAATCAGCTGCACTTGATTTCATTCTTTTTGAAGTGGGCTGACATTCTTGACGTCCTGGCTGAGTGATCCCAGGGGGCATATGCACCCAGGGCTCCGTTGACACTGGGGAAAGGATGGTGAGGGGGACATGCTGCCCATTCTGATGCAGACTTTTGCCGAAATGTTCAAATCCTCAACATGTTCTCAGTCCTTTTAAAATCAAGGAGCACAAATGAATGGTGTTGGCCTCTGGCGTCTGGTTAGGATTCTCCAGATTGACACCTTGGCAGTGAATTTAGCCAGGACAGTTTTGGCGATTCCACAAAGAGTAACCTGTATGAGAGATGACCATGAAATAATTTGGGCTCGTTTGTGAGCTCGTGGCTTATCTCATTTTTTTTCAGAGTCACAGGAAGCAGAATCACTTAGACATTACATCAGGGGTCAGACTATCTGGATTTGGGTCCTGGTGCTACGGCTTACTAGCTTTGCAGCTTGGGACATGTTATGTAAAATCTCTAGGCTTTTTCTTTGAAATGAAGATGGTAAAAACAGTACATGTGAGGCTATTGCAGGGATTAAAAAGACATATTTTATATTAAACACTTAGGACAATGCTTGTCATATTGCAGTTGTAAAATAAATATTCAATACATTCAACACCAGCATCACTTTTTCAAATAATTTGTGAGCCCACTCTGAATCTGGTGCAGTACAAGTGACTGGGTATATTTAGGTTTACAGGGTATTAGGTCTGCCCTCAGAAGCTCAAAGTGCAGTGGCAGAGACAGATATAAAAGTAGACGTATTCAGTAAGAGCACCAGGGAGTGGCAAAGAGGGAGGGACATGGGCCAAGGTGGCGAGTGGGATATTTTATGGAACTGAAATAACTGAAAGAAATTCTCAATAGTTCTCAGTGATGTGGTGGGAGTGCCATTGATGTAAAATACTCATGTGGATGAAGTATGAGTTGTCCTTAGAAAGTAGCCTTTGCATCTCTCCCCTGCTGTCCTGCCCATTGCCCCCACCTGGTACAAGCTGTATCACTCTGTGTCTGTGTCATTGTATCTGTCTCTCCTGCCTGCCACTCTCTGACTCCAGCTTTTCCCTCTCCAGTCTTTCTGGCACAGAATCTGAAAAAATTATCTGTATGAAGTGTTATTTATTAATAGGCAGTAACGTGTGTGTCCTGCTTTATATGAGAAAATCTAAAAATTGCTAATGAACACTATAGAACTGAAAACACAGAAAATGCCATTTAAGCACCTTTGTTTCTGTCTTAGGAACTCTATTGACACAACATGTTAGTAGGTGAAAGGATATTAATTCTGAAATCATTTAAACAAATGTCAAAAAGGTATTGGTAAAATTTAGCAGCCATTCTTGATTAAAAACAAAACAAAACAAAAAACTACTCTTAATAGACTAGGAATAAGGGCATTCTTTCTTAACTTGAGACAGAATGTACCTAAAACCAATGGTCAACACCATTCCTAATTTTTAAACTCCAGAGACTCTCTGTGATGGACACTGTTGGTTCTGGACCTATCAATCAGTCATCCCAAGCCCCTTTCTTAATGGCAGAGCTCTAAAGTTGTTTTGGTGTTTACCCTTCTACATTCTCAGAGCCAGTCACTGGGATTCCATCCCTTTCGTTGATGGTAGGTTTAAGCAAGTCATGTGACACAAACTGTCCACTGAGGATCCAGTCGAAGTCTTTCTTGGGGGTTCCTGGGATGGTTTCCTCACTTTTACAAGAGGGTTTTAATCTTTTAAAAATTTATCTATTTATTTATTTATTTTGGTGTCTGGCTGGTAAGAGGGGATCCAAACCCTTGACCTTGGTGTTGTGTACAAGTGATTTTTTAAAAAGAGACTTTCCCTATCTTGGACTTTAATATTGTGTATAAGATGCTTAGATTTGTTGCAGCCATATGGCAACTATGAGGTGAAATCCTGGAGAATCACAGAAAAACCAACTCAGATCCCTACATTGTTGAACAGCTGAATTAATCAACCCTGAAACTGGTCTGACTCCGGACTTCATATTACATTAGATAATACAATTGCTACATTGTTTAAGCCACTCTTAGTTATGTATTCTTTAACTTACAGTCGAAAACATCCTAATTGCAATGTATTCCTTTTAATGTCAGGGAAGATAAAAGGGTATCAGGGTTAAGATAAGGAACTATAATAATATATGGGGATACTTCAAAAAGTTTGTGAAAAGATCTGTATTATCTTTTAATTCTATTTTTCCATGGGTTTTTGGAAGTACCCTCATATAATGTTCTGGAAATTTTAGGCATTGACAAAAGGCAAGCCAGAAGAAATAAGAATTACTTAGATGACAGGGACAATATGTCATTATTTTCAGATGATATCTTGAAAATTTAGGAGAATCAAATGAAAAATTGATAATTCAGTAATGTGGCTGAATAAAAAATAAATATACCAAAATCAGTAGCATTTTTATTAGCTGGCCAAAATAACCAATTAGGAAATATATTTTAAAAATGATATCTTTTACAATAATTTTTTAAAAAGTGTATACCCAGAAAGAAATTTAACAAGAAATCAGCAGGTCCTATATGAAGAAAAGTTTAAAACTTAACAAGGGACGTACTGAAGAAATGAACAACTGTGAGGTATCCCATGTTCCTTAATGGGAAATCTTAGTAATGTAAAGGTGTGTATTCTTCCCATGTTAATATGGGATTCCAATAAAAATATCAAGCAGGAATTTAATTTAGAATCTGACAAAATGATTCTAAATTTTTTCTGGAAGTATTACCAAATAAGAATAGCTTCCTAATCTCCTGGTATAATTTGTGTTTCTGTCGTGTGTGTGTGTGTGTGTGTGTGTGTGTGTTGTATTTCTGTGCTGTAATATTTGCTGCATATAAGTTCTAACAGTTATAACTTTGTAGTAGATTATGATTTTTATTAATATAAACACACTGCCTCAGGTAATGGAATTATGTTTGGTTTCATAAGACTATGTTTATTTTACTTTGTGTTTGCTTGACATGTTTGATCTTTTTTATTTCTAAACTTTGTCTTGATTTGTTTTTGCTGTATCTCTTGAAAGCAGCATATGTAGCAAGATTTTATTTTTGAATCTATTCAGAGAGTTTTCTTTAAAAGGGGGGAGTTTAAGCCATTTGGTTTTATTGCCATAAATGATGTTTGCTCTTCTCTCATTTTATTTAATTCCACCTTCCTTAGTGTTTTCTTTGTTTTATTTTTATGTAGACTGTTCTCAGAAATCCAATCTGACTTTATACTTAAACCTATAGTTTTCTAATTATGCAAATTAATAATAAAATGAGATCCTTTTATGTCTCATTTGCATAATAATGAGTGGGGTGAAACCTTATTTCCCCTACCCTGACCCCATGCTTCTCTTGCACCTCCCAGTATTCAATTTAATGCTATAGATTAAATATATATCTTATGTTATCTGATATCAATTTAATATTATATACTTCCTATTTTTTTTTTTTTTTTGTCTTTTTCATGACCGGTACTTAGCCAGTGAGTGCACCGGCCATTCCTATATAGGATCTGAACCCAAACCCGCGGCGGGAGCGTTGCTGCGCTCCCAGCGCCGCACTCTCCTGAGTGCGCCACAGGGGTCTGCTCTATACTTCCTATTTTTAAAAAGATTAAGTTGTCAAATAAAATTTGAAGATATTAAGCACAATACATTGTTTTTCAAGAATAATTTTTGCCTTTTGCATTAAATTAATTATTATAGTAAGTTAGCCATTTCCTGCTCTTATATTCTTGAGTTCTCTATTTTGATTTTTCTTTTAATTAGCTGGACATATAATTTGAAATTTTTTTGTGTGTGGGAATGTTACGTGTGTTATATTTTATGAGTTATTGCATAGCTTAAAAAATTTTTTTTTGTCTTTCTTTGTGAACAATAATTTGTCTGAAAATACAATTATTTTGTCATAACCTTTTTCTACCAAACTCTGCAGATGTCTTATAGGCTTGTGGTGTTTAATATTGTGAAAGAGAGGCTTAGGGATAGCTTGATATTTATTGCTTTGCAGTTAACCTGATTTTCTTCCTGTTTAGTTGTGAGTTATAAAAAATATTTGTAATTACTTGTTTGAGGGGGCAAGGTAGGGTTTGTTTTCAGTTATTTTGTTTCAGACTCAGTGCACTGGGAGCTGGTTTTTGTCCACATATAAATATTTACCTTTACTATTTTTATTATCAGTTCTATATTGCGTATTGAATTTCTTCATGTTGAATCTGCTTAGTTTGGATCTCTGTACTCTGTGTTCCCTATATAGCACCTTTTCTGTTTTCATTTTTGTATCTGTAATTTAAAACTGCATCTGGCAGAGTGTTTCATGTTCATCTTTTGCAGCATGGATATTATTTTCCACAGTGTCAATTCTGTTCTTTACTGCCTCCAGTTTTCTTTTTGCATTTTAGCCATCCTAGTGTTCTTTTTTTCCCTTTTCTTTCTTCATCTCAATCTTTTCTTGCATTTTGGATATTTGCTTCAGTCTTAAGGAGGACACCTCCTCTTATAGGTCTCCTTTTTGAGGACATCATGAAGGTGCATTCTGAAATTTTTATATGTTACATATTTTGTATGTTTTCTTCTGAGTCATTAGGGTATAATGAAGAATAAGAGACATGACATAATGTCCCAATGTCACAAGTTTATTGTTATTATTGTTGTGTTTCTGTTTACACATCCTCAAAAAGAGGTAATGAATCAATTTTGGGATTTGCCAAAGGCAGGGTAGAAGCTGCCAGCCTGGGTGGCAGCCTCCCAATCAGTGACTTTACTGAACTCTAATGTCAGTCTTCATGTGTTTGAATCCTTTGTAGAAGGTACTTAATTTTCTTGTGACTCAGTTTTCTTATCTGTAAAATGAAAATAATGATTTTACCAATCTCATAGGATTGTTGTGTGGATTAAATGAAATGATACATGTAAAAAAACGACAAAAAAGCAGTATTCTCCTAAATGTATGTAAAAATAACCTATTGTAATAATGCCTACATAACAAAAATATGTCTTTAAAATTATTTTTAGATTTTAAAAGTTAATATATGCTCATTGGAAAAAATTGAGTATTACAGAAACAATAAATAGAGAGTTAAAAAAGTATGTGCAATCCCCATTCAGAGGAACGCCTGTTAATATTTGGACACATTCCTTTCCAGTCTTTCTGTTCATTAAAAAAGTTATATTAAAAAGAACGTCCTTGTATGGAATCTTGGATGTTTTTGCAGTAAAACTCCAGCAAAGCTAAGAATATAAAAATATGCTAAGATCTAGCATAGTGGCTACCATTCTGTTCTGCTTGCCGTAGACATGAAAAAAAAGTTTGTTGTATATGAATAAATGGAACATATTATAACATTCCAGGACATTTTTAGTGTTAATCATTATTTTCTTTTTAAACCAGGAGACAACATTTTTATTTTGAGCCCTTTCAATTCAATCTTTCTTAAATATACATAGTTGCCTTTTGAGAACACCATGAAAGTACATTCTTAAATTCAGGGTGGCTGGTAGCAGGGTGGACCTATGAAATAAGTGTGTAACTCATTATTACTGGGTTTCTGGAAAGCATGCTGTTAAATCTGGTTCAACTTGGCTTAATTCTCCTTTTCATCTTCAGCAACATGTAAACTGATTAAAATTAATGCCTGTTCTTCTATTTCCAGGTATGTTTATGTAACTATCTTCTCCTGTATTCACCATTAAAGTACAACCTGAAAACTTCACAATTATTTTTCCAAATTTCAGGGGAAATTGAAATTTGTATGTATGAGGGAACTGTGTGATAAAGGAAGTTCAAAAGAAGATTCTCTGATTATTTAAATAATATTAAGTTATTTAACATTAAATTATTATTTAATACCAGGGTACTGCAAGAAGTTCATGGAAAGATTTGTATTATCTTTCAATTCTATTTTTCCAGGAACTTTTTCAAGTACCCTGATAGAAGGATTTATTTCTACGTTATTTACTTAATATTAAATTAAAAGAATTTAAACAAGCTCTTGTTTAAAACAGTATTAATTTATTTTCTTGGTTCATGTTAAGCGCCTGAGTACTTTTGTGGTTTAGTGTAGTGACTTTTTGTTTCTGCTTTTGTTTTTCAAAACTCAGGGTTGGAAGCAAAAGTCACTTACTGTTTACAAAACTCTGGAGGGACAGCTATATGCTAAATACTGCAGTTGGTATTTTGCATATTGTTTAGTTGGCAATGTAAAACAGTATTTATGTCCGTGGCTCTCAAACTTTAGCATGCACGACCCTTACCAGGAGAGCTTGTGAAATCAGATTGCTGGGCTCTGCCTCTAGAGATTCTGACTCAGTAGGTCTGGAGTGGTGTCCAAGAATTTGCATTTTAACAAGGTGATGCTGATGCTCCTGGTCCCAGGACCACACTTTGAGAATCACTGTTAAAAGTTACATAGGAGTGGTAAGAACAGCAAATTGTTCAAGGGAGGAATGATGCAGACCAGTCTTGGTTGGGATGTGTGGAAGTCTTCTGGGGCAAGGTAGGATTTGAGCAGGACCTTGATGGGTAGGTAGCATAGGGTAGAGAAGGGGAGCTGGAGGAGAAGACAACCGGAGAGGGAACTGTGTGAGCTGTGGTGTGGAGGTGAGGGTGTGCAAGGCTTGTTTGAGGAACAGAGAGATGATCTGAAAGGAGGAAATAGTTTTTGATGAATAAGTAGTATTTTGCTAGTAGGGAATAAGAGTGGACAGGTTGGAGGAGACCGGGTTTTTGAGAGTATTTAGTATTTAGTTAAACAGTTGTACTATACTTTACCTAGGCAAGGGACTGTGGAGGTTAATTAGAATTTTGAAGGGGAAAATATGTCTAGTACAGCCTGAGTATCACTTACTCAAAATGCTTGAGACCAGAAGTGTTTTGGATTTCTTTTTTTTTTTTTTTTTTAGATTTCGGAATATTTGCAGAATACATACTGGTCAAGCATCCCTAATCCCAAAATCTGAAATCCAAAATGCTAATGAGCACTTCCTTTGAGCATCATGTCAGCACTCAAAAATTTCAGATTTTGGAGTATTTCGGATTTTGGATTTTCAGATTAGGAATGCTCAACCTGTTTACTTAAGAAAGTAAACTTTTAAGAAAGTTTATTTAAAGGAAAGGCAAAAATAACTAAAACCAGGTCTCTAGCTAATATTCTCTTGCTTTCTCTCTCCCTCTCCCCCTCTCTCTCTTTCCTCTCTCTCTCAACTTCTGAAGGCAATGTGGAGCCAGTAAATATTATTGATTAGATGAGCAACATGATCAGGATAGTGTTTTAGAAAATTAAGCTGGTGGCGTTGTAAAATGAAGAGGGAAGGAGGGAGGCTCTTTTAGAAATGCTAGGGTTGAGGAGATAAATGTTTTTCTATGGGGTTAATTATAGCCTTAAAATAAATAAGGTAGTTAGAATTTTAAAGCACCTTGCTTTGTGGAGGGATAGTTAAGATGGAATGTTTGGTTTAGGCTTAGTGAATTTGACGGGGCAGCATGACTACTAACAGGAAGGTGCAGCTCGTGGTCGTGGATATGGAGCTGGAGCTTGGGAGACAGGCGATTGATGGATTAATTCATTCATTCGTTTGTTCAATCAGCAATGTTCCAGTCGCTGAACTGGGTGCTAGGGACCCTGTGAAGGGAACAGAATGGCTGTGATATAAAGTCCTGGTAGTGTAACTTCACAGGGACAGAGAACAGAGTTCAGAGGATGCTGTATTAGAGAGAAAGGAGAAAGGAGGAGACAACGAAAGAGAAAGAAGTGACTGTGGAAGGAATGATCACAGCCATCACCGTAGATCAGGATACTACACCTTCCCCCTCCAGACAGAATTCGAGGAAGGTGGTAGTTTGGCAGTGCTAAATGCTCCTGCGGGGAATTGCACCTCCTGGACTGGATGCTTGGAATATCCTGGTTGCCCTGCAGGAGTATTGTTTGGAAGGAGGTACCTTTTGTAGTGGAGTTGGGAGAGAGTCCTTGAGGAAGCGAAGGCAGTGGTTACAGAGCAGTTGTTCAGGAAATTTAATGACAGGGATTAGGAGAGATTAGGGCAGCAGAAAGCTGACATGCTTTCTTTCTCTTAAAGTGAGGAATATCTTTGGGCGGTTGACCATGGCAGGCAGGAAGTGATGGTGGGGAGAGATAATGGTGTTACCCTGCAGTCTTGCACATCTCAGGAAAGAGCCACTGCATTCTTGCAGTTTTTGGGGGCCAGATCCTTGGGAGTCACCTTTGGCTCCTCATTTTCGCTGAATGTTTCATTGGATCTATCAGAAAATCCTTCTGGTACTATATATTCCCTTGAAAAATAGATCCAGAATCCAACCTCTTCTCACCTCTACGACTACTAAGTGGCTATTCTCCTCTTTTTCCTAAATTATTGAGATAGTCTCTTAACTGATTGCTCCCCTCCTGCCTCATCCTTGAGTCTGCTCTCAGCAAGCATCTAGAGTGATCCTAATAGAGCATCAGTGCCACTGTATGGAGTAAATGCTGAATCCTTTACAATGGCTTACAAAGCCCTGTTGGGTCCGACCTGCTCCCCTCAGCCCCAGCACCAAGCACACACCCCACCCTCGTGCCTGAAACCCTCCAGGATGCTTCTGCCTCAACCCTCCCAGGAATGCTCTTCTCCAAATACCTGCTTGTCTTTCTCTTCTGCCGGGTCTTTGCTCACATGCCGTCTGTTAAGCGAGGCCTCCCAGGACACTCTTTTATAAATTGCACCTCCATAGGGCTTAACATCATTTATCTAACACTATATAACTTATTTAAGTATTGTATTGCCTGTCTCTGCCTACTAGGCTGTAAACTCCATGAAGGTAAAGATTTTTCCCTGTATTTTATTCATTTCGATATTCCCAGTGTTTAGAACACCTCTTAGAAATGGTTTTAAGTGAATTTTTAATTAATGCGAGAGAAAGTGGGCATAGTAATTGAGGGAGCTGGGACTTAAGAGGGTAATAATAATAGCACTGTTTGTTAAGTGCTCTACTCTGTGGCAGGTGCTTTAATGCTGTAGTATTTAAATCTTCTATCTGCCTTTCTTGGTGGGAATTATACTTCATTTTACAGCTGAAACACCAGAGTGTTGGGGCGGTTAATAAACTTTCACAAGGTTAATAAACTTGTGTAAGCTATTAGATTATGGAGGCAGTCTATTAGACCTGACTAAGAAAAGGGGATCAAAGGCAGAGGATTTAATCTTAGAAGTCAGGAAGGATTTTTCTCATATTGGAAGAAAGGAAGAGAAGAAACATAAGAGCTGAGATTGAAAGGAGAATGCGTGAGGAGTCTTTTTTCTGATGACCTTGATTTTTCTTAGTAAAGAAGGAAGCCAGCTCATCTATTGATATTGAGAGGAGGTGACTTGGAATTATAGGATGGCAGGAAAGGTAGGAAGTAGACCTATCTGAGCAGTCTGCTGAAGATGCAGGAGATCAACGGTAGGATTACTGAGATGTGTTTTAGGCCCAGTTAGAATAATCGTTCAACCAACAAAAGGATGTTAGCAATGCATGGCATCTTTGGGATCGCTTGATGCAGCTCCCAAATTTTATACTTTCTCATGCTTTATCCCTTTTGTCTGTGATCTGCGAAGTCTGTGGTCACTACCACTCATCTTTGAAGACCTTACATCTGTTTTCCATTTGCTTGTTGGTTTGTTTATTGTCTTCATCATTCTTGAGTGAATTATTTGTCCAGGTTTAGATGATCTTTCAGAACCTGGATCTCAGTCTTCATTGACCTCCCCAACTCCAGTGACCTTCACCTCTCCCCTCCTCAGTCATCTGCACCTGTGGTTGGACTTCAGGAGTCCAAGAAGCAATGAAGTGTTGATAGTGGCAGGTGAGAAGATAGTGGTGTGGTGAGAAGGGGTGAATGGGCAGGCACCGAGGAGGGGAGGAACCTTTGGAGCTTCCAGAGAGGATGGAGCTCCAGTTCAATGTGGGGAGAGGTTTGAGGCAAGAGATACTTGAGTAAAACTCATTCCTTTTAAAGATAATTATATATATATATATATATATATATATATATATATATATATTCCAAGGTAATTTTCATGTTTGAAGAGTATGCATTTTTCCATCCATGGTGCTGTGATTTCTTTCTTTCTTCTTTCCTTTTTTTTTTGACAAAGAGAACCCATGTTGTTTACAATAAAAAAAAATTTTTTTAACGTATGTAAAAAATTACCAGTGGGATGTTTGCTGCATAGAATTAAGCCTAAATACTATTTTAGGTATCGATAATAAATATAGAATGAGTAATACATGTAATTTCTTAAAATTAGAATTTTTAAATAGTCTAATTATGCATCCTTGTCTTTATATTTAGCCAAAGAGGTGTTAAAAAGTTGGTATTTATATTGGTGTGAACTAATGTTGGTATTTATAACATTACAAATATTTAGCTGAGAAGAATTGTTAGTTTGTATACCAGTCTTTCAGTATTTGGCAGGTTGTTTAAATAGTGCTTTTTGAAATTAGAACATGTATATTAAAAACAAGTATTAATTTCATTGCTTCCAAAACACACAAATGGATCATATGTAAATTGAATGGGAGTGTATATAAATGCAACACACCAGTTTATGTGAACTCAGATTTTTTAAAAAATGTGAAGGGTTTGGTTTTAAATGATCTGGGTGATTGTATCATTTCCTCTATTTAGTAATCTTTGCCCAGGTTTATATAGCTATGCAATAAATACCTACTCATGTGTTGACACAATGTCACACGTTGACTCATTTGCACATGGGCTAGAACGTCTGCATCTGTAGTCTTGGAACTTTATAAACACAGAGCGGAAGTTCAACCTGGGCTTAAAATGGCAATTAGAATCATACTTTTGTTGGAGAAGGGATGTGATAGGCTGCCTAGTTAAGCTTGCTCATTTGTGCAGATGAAGATTCCAAGGTTCAGAAGATTTCAGTTGCTTAAAGTCACTGGACTAGGAGGTGTCAGAGCACTAACAAGAACTCACTCCTTTATATCAATGAAGATAATTCATTTAGGTGACTGAAAAGATTTTTTTTTTTTTAACCACAGCTTCTCACTGGACTATGAGTTGTTCAGGGTTAAGGCTAACTTAGGGTCCCATATTATTCTTCTTTGTATCTGAGTGGATAGCACAGTTTCTAGTACATATTAGGTATTTCATGAATGCGTAATTTCCAAAAGTAAGTTTATTTTCCTCTTTCTCACAATAGTTCTTTAAAAAAGATATTAAGCCAACAAAAAAGTCATTTTGAGAAAGAATTTAATAAATTAAGTTAAAATTGAAGCCATTTCATTAGTTTTTAAAACTATATAAATATTGTCTATGTTTACAATCTGAATTACCAGTTTGCAGAAGTAAATGGCTCCTTTGTAAACAGTGTGTGTATTTGAATGCATATGTATAAACATGTGGGTGTGAGTATCTGTATGTAAGGAATTTTATATTTTACTTTGTGTGTCTTTTACTTCTTTATTAATATATATTATATTTTATTTAACATTTCCAGAGAATGCATTAAAAAAAATCAATGTTCCCTAAGACTGATAAAAACAATTCAACCAATGGTTTACTCAAATTACCTTTACAGAATGTTCTACTATTGTTGACTCTGTGTAATTCCTTTGGTATTAATCATGTTATTTAGTTCAGTGTCACAATAACATTGTTAGTAGTTTTTATTTACAGACAAAGCACAAAAAAGTTAAGTCTCCTCAAAAAAAAAAAAAAAAAATTCACACAACCAATCAAGAGTGGAGCTGGGTATTCTAATTCATTATCCCTGCTTTTTTTCTGGCAAAGTAGCCTGTCTCCAAGGTTAGCATCTTCATATGTTATCCTATGAACTGTGATTAGGGTGCATTTGGAGGTGAGGATGATCAAATTTCAGGAATGTAGTTTTTAAACAGCTGAGAACTATAGTACACAGCCATAGGCACCAGAAGGGCTGATGGCACTGTGAAGTCAGAAGGAGCGTATGCATCCAGTTGAATCCCAGCGTTCTCTACGCACCGTACCAGGAAAGGGCTATGGAAAGAGGTGTGTGTTTTCTAGATGATAAGCTGGTAGGTTGTCTCCAAAGAGGATGCCTCTCACATGAGTGAATTGACCATGATGGCTCAGTTCTGCCATGCAGGCTCTGAAACCTCACTTCGTGTTTTTCAGGTGTGTGCGTGTGGGGGGTTGGGTGGGGTGGGTGGGGGGGTGGTTTCTTCATCTTGTTTGGAACATTTTGCCAACTTATTAATTTACAACGAGTGCTAAAACTGTCACTGGCACTCAATTTATGTGTAACTACTGTATGCATTTTTTTGTCCTAAGTGTTAGAGGAACTTAGTTTACTGTCTAGCCTAGGTCTTCATATCTTAGTGATGGCAACAGAGGCGCAAAGGGGTGGGGTTGGTACTCGTGGCTGTTCTGTGGCAGAGCTGGGAATAGAACTCTTTACCTCTCAACTATTGGGCCAGCATTCTTTCCACTGTTGCAGAGCAGAATTGGGCCTCAGAAGCGCCCTTCTGAGAGGTGGGCGCCACTGGAGTGTTGCTACTCCTTTCGACTGCTTGCCTTCATGTACTGAGCAGTTTTATTGTTTATTCACACACGGAGCTAGAACAGTGGCAAAATTAAGGTGGAAGTAAATTTTAGAATTAGTTGATGACTGAATGCTGGAATATGAGCTCCCGAAGGCAGGGACCAGCTCTGTTCCTCCTGCCTATCCCTGGAGGCCCCAGAGGTCCAGAGATAGACGGACCTGTCTCACAACACTTATCAAATGCTGATTGAAATAAAAATCTTCACAAGTCAGGCATGGATAAATTAATCAGTCAGCAAATATTGAGCATCTGCTCTGAGCATAAGTCACTGAAGTATTTTGACCACTTGGAAATTTGTTGTAATTCTCCATTGGTGCTATCTGTCTCAAAGCCATTTTGATTTTACTAGCATGTCTCTCCTTGAGTCATAAACACGTTGATAGGACAGCAAGTGTATGGGCTAGTGGCACTGACTCTGTTGTTGGAAAATGGACAGTGAATATTGCCACTTATGTACTACCTGCTAAAAACTTGCAATCAAATTCAGTGCCTAAGCTTTGAAATTAGTTCATTTCAAAAAACAGCCTGTTCTTCTACCTATGAAATGCTAATAATATCAACAACAGCCATCATTTGTTAGGTACATGCCCAGTATGTGTTGGACATTGTGATTCCCTTGTTTCATCCTCACACCAGCTGAGGAAGATTGCAGCACTCTCCCCACCTTATGGACTAGGGGACTGGCGGTTAAGAGACTGGCCCAAGGTTACACAGGTCACTGGTGGGAGCGTTTGGATTTGAACTCAGGACTTCTTTCAAAAGGTATTTGTTTTTTCATCCTTATGCAGTAATCTTGGGCCATGCCTATTTGTTTATTATTTTAAAACAGTTTTATTGGGATATACCATACAATTCACCCATTTGAAGTATATAATTCAATGGATTTTAATATATTCACAGAATTGTGCAACCATCATCACGATTAATTTTAGAAGATTTTCATTACTCCAGAAAGAAACCTCATACCCATTAACAGTCATTCCCCATTTCCCTTCACCTCCCTCCCCAACCACACCCTAGGTAACTACTAATCTACTTTCTATTTCTATAGATTTGCCTATTAAGGACATTTTATATGAATAGATTTATACAGTATGTGGTGCTTTGTGACTGGCTTCTTCCACTTGGCATCATGTTTTCAAGGTTCGTCCATGTTGTAACAAGTTATTTCACTGAATGTGTGTGTCTCCTTAAAATTTATATGTTGTAGCCCCAAACTTCAGTGTGACTGTATTTGGTGATAGGGCCTGTGAGGAGAAAAAGGTTAAATGAGATCATAAGGGTGGGTCCCAAATCTGGTAAGATGAGTGTCCTTAAGAGAAGAGAGAGAGAGCTCACACCAGAGAGCTCACTGTTTCTCCACCATGTGAAGACACAGCAGGAAGGCTGCCATCTGTAAGCCGGGAAGAGAGCCCTCACCAGAAAGTGATCCTGCTGGATCTCAGTCTGGAACTTCTAGCCTTCTGAACTGTGAGACAATAAAGTTCTTTTGTTTAAGCCACCCAGTCTATGGTGTTTTGTTATGGCAACCCGAGCTGACTATTATATTCCATGTATCAGTATTTCATTCTTCTTTATGGCTGGATAATATACCATTGTATGGATATACTACATTTTGTTTATCCATTCATCAGTATATGGACATTTGACTATCACCCCCCTCCATCCCCTCATCTTTCCTATCCTCACTTTAAACAACCACAAATCTTCCTGTCTCTGTTCTGCACATTTCAAATGAATGAAATTATCCAATATGTGACTTTTTGTGACTGGCTTCTTTCATTTAGCATAATGTTTTCAAAGTTCATCCATGTACTAGCATGTATCAGTATTTCATTCCTTTATATGGCTGAATAAATATTTCATTGTATGGAGATACCAAACTTTGTTTATCCATTTGTCAATTGATGGACATTTGGGTTGTCTCCACCTTTTGGCTATTATGAACAATGCTGCCTTGAACACTTGTGTACAACTTTTTGTATGGCCACATGTTTTCATTTCTCTTGGGTAGACATGTAGGAGTGGGACTGCTGGGTTCTATGGTTTGGGCCATATTTTAATCTCTAAGGTTTTGTAAGTCCTTTGGAAAGTTGCCAGAGTACCCAAAATACATTGAGGTAGCGAAATGCGGAAGAATTACTAAAGGGTTTATACTGAAATTTTGAAATTTGATAATCATGTTTCTCCATCTGCCCTACACAGGAAGACTCAATGAAATTACAGAATCTTAGAATTGGAAGGCAAGTGAGAGGCGAACCAGTCTAACTGCTTTATTTTAAAGATGAGGAAACCATAATTCAGAGACTGACTCACTTCCCAGGATGGTGCAGCTGGGTAGTGGCTGGATCTCTTTTTCTTATAGGCAGTGTTTTCCACTGGCGTAGCCTCTCAAAGAGGGAGCAGTTCTTAGAAATGAGGCCCAGTTGCTGAAGTAAAGATGCTTTATCTATTTTTTGCCACTGGCTGAAATCTATCCGGAGTGACGTTTTAGAACTAGGTCATGGTAATTCTTTGGGATATGCCATGTGGCCTTAGAGAAAGCTTGCCTTTCAAAGCACTTTAATTATAGGAAGGGGATGGGATGAGGCTCCAGTGGAGGCACTGGTCTTGGGGATTGTCATGAAAGGGTGTTAGTAACTATTAAAGAAACATAATTGTTGAAGTTCAGTGAGCAGCCTGATTTCTGTAAAGCAGAATGTGAATGTCTCAAAGCCTGATGATCCAGGACATTTACAAATGTCAAGATTCACAAATGGAAATGGGAATTTAAAAAGCAAAGGTGTGAGATGAAAAGCAAAAAGTTGAATGATTTTTAAATGTTATAGTACCTCTCACAATACTGGAATTAATTCAATAAGTACTAAAGAAATAAGCAACTAAAAATTCTCATGGAAGAGGGTCAGTGAAGATGCAGTAGGCATGTGTGGGGAAAGGTGTATAAACCAAGATGCAGGGATGATTTGCCAAGTCACTTAGTGAAGCAAGCCTTGTTAGCAGAGATAGATAGGAGTATTCAACACGTCTTACTAAATGCTCTTAATGCCATTTCAATTTGAAATAAGGTATGATACTGACACTGAATTTTTTTTCTTTGACATTGAAGTTTTTAATACGTGGAAATAACATCTTGATTTTCCAGTTTCTTCAGGAAATATATTTTTGGGATGTGACCTGTAGATTTATTGTTAAACATTTCATGAAATGTATAAGAGGCTTAGCTATTGAATGGAAGATGCAAAATCTGAAAGATGTGTTAGCGCCTCAGTACATTTTGTAGCACAGAGAGATTCAAGGTCATTTAAAAATCCAAGCAAATAAATAGTCATTACACAGTCTAAATGAAAATATAGTAATTTTTAAAAATCGACAATCATGTATGAGCTATGTATGTCTATGTGAGCAATTGTTAGCCTCTTAGGAATGCTAAGATTAACCAGGTATCATTTCTCCTGTCAAGGAATTTATAATTTAGTGACTGAAGTAGTATTTAATAAGAACTTTAGTAAATGTTATTGGCAAAAAGAAAAGAGAGAGAGAGTGAGAAACACAAAAAGAATAATGGAAGTGTTTTTACACTTAAGATGGGCTTAGGAAATATAGTTTTTGTAATCATCTTGTAAATAAGGATTTATAAACCTTGTCTCCTCCAATTAGTATTAAAGATGCCCTGTGGAGGCTAAGCCCTGTTGAACTCAGAGTATAAAACTTGCTATGATGATGTATGTAATTGGAGAAGGACATGATATATTTAGAAAATGCATAATGATTACTTGTAGAGATGAATAATGATAAATTGTATCTTGGCTTTAAATACTATAGAGTAAATGGGTGTAGCTGATGAAGCTTTTTAAAACTAAGCAGTCCATGTTTAACTTTCCCCAGTTTCTTGATTTTATAGCCTCCTCCATCCAGAATCTAATTTTTTTTTTTTTTTAATCTAGAAGAGTCCTCCTGTCTTTTTTTGTTCTTCCTGACATTAACTTTTTTGAAGAATCCTGGCCAGTTATCTTGTAGAATGTCCTACATTCTGGATATGTGATGATTTCCTCATGATTACATTCAGGTTAAATATTTTTAGCAAGATATCTTATGGCTGATGTTGAGTAGTTCTTGCATCAGATTAGGGGCATGTAATGTCAAGTTGTTCTTCTCAAGCCTGATGATGGCCAATTTACTGTCATACATGCCAAAATCCAAGAAATAACTTGGACCCGCTTTCTGAAAGGATAGCCTAGGTTCTTTATCTACTGGTTTTCTGCTTACTCTGAGGCATGTGATGCAATTGCCTAGACAATTAGAGGCGTCTTGGTTGGGAGTGGGAGGGAGCATTGGTCATTCATTTTTTTCTTATCAGTTGAATGGCATTAGCTCCAGTGACGTCACCTGCTGTAACAGTTGTTGGAATCATGGTTGTTCTGGTCCCAGGGATTCTGTCCACTTGCTCTGTGTCCCATCCATGCACTCATTTATCTTTGCATTTGTCCTAGTTGTGAGATTTGTTTTTGTTCTTTTGGTTTCATGTGTAAGAATCTTTTCAAACTGGAAGAAGTAGAAATTTTAAACAGAGAAATTTATAGGCTGCATTTCTTTATTTAACAGGTGTTTACTGGGAGCTTCCTATTGTCGGGTACTGTTCTCAGTGCTGGGGTACAGTGGTGAGCAAGACAAAGCTCTGCCCTCACAGAGCTTATGTTCTAGTGGTGGAGACCGATTATAAACAGAAAGAAAAAATGTGTGAAATGTCGAGTAGTGGTAAGTGCTATGATGAAACAGTAGGGAAAGTGGTTACAGAGTGTGTGGGGGGGCTGTTAATGAGATTAGATGGATTAAAGGCCTCTCTGAGGAGGTGATATTTGTGCAGAAATGTGAGTGAGGTAAGGCAGCAGGCTGTACACTGGGAACAGCCCATGACTAGGTATGGAGATGGAACACACTGCGTATGTCTGAGGAAGAGCCGGGCAGCTGGAGTGCAGTGAGGAAGGGGAGCCTTGTAGACAGCTGGATGTAGGAAGAGTGTTCACATGCAGTCCAGGCTGAGTATGGGAACAGGGAATCCCGGGAGGCTGGAGCTGTACACTCCTACTTTACTTCTAGGAAAACAAGTATGAAAGACCCTGAAAATGGCTGGGATAAAAATAGACTTTTAACGGCAGTGTTCTCCTTAGTTTTGTGTAGTCCAGAAGTGCATTAAGTACCATTTGACCATTTTGCTTTGCAATATATCTCCAAGGTGATAATACAAGAAGTGCTTTTGCCAAAATACAAATTAGCCGTGGGTTCCACTCTTTCCAGCTGGGTATCTCTTTGTAAAGATGAGCAGATAGTTTTAAGTCCTGTGGTGCTGTAAAAGGAGCACTGAAATAGGAGTTGGAAGATCTGAACCAATGAACTGGCATGTGGGAAAGCTCTTGAACCTTCTTGAGCCTGAGCATTCCTATTTGTCACACTGAGATAAGCTCTCTGGTTATCTGCTGGGGCTGCTGGAAGGAGGGAATGGCATGATGGATATGAATGTGCTTTATAAACTGTGATGCACTCTGTGAGTGTAAGGTATTATTATCATTTAGACCTTTATTGTAGTTTTGCTAAACAGAGGCAGTCTATTATCTACCTCTCATTTGAAAGGGGAATGACAAATAGTTACTTCAAGGTAAAATGCTTCTTAAAGAGCAGAATCTGATCAATGCACCATAAAGGACCTAATGAATTATTCAGCTGTTCTTCAAACCAGCATATCTGAACTAAAGATATGATCACTCTTCACTGCCATTTCAGGCTCCTGGAAATCAGCACGTTCTGTATGAGACCCAATCTGGGGAATCTTCTTGAGTTTCAATGGGAGATTAATAAACTAGAAACAGTTCCGTGCTTCTTAGAGAAATGAAAATTTAAGAAGGATTGGTGCATTTAAATCAGGCAATTGGCAAAGATTCATTGAGTTTCTAACATGAGTGTATGGATGGATGAGTCTCTTATGTGAATGGATGGATGGCTGGATGTATAGATAGGTAAGTATGTAGATAGGTAGATTAGGTAGTTGATTATGTAGGGGACAGGAATATGTGTGAGAATGGATGTTGATAATAATCTTAGCTGACATTGAGTACTTATATATGCCAGACACGAATCCTCCCCCAAACCATATGAAGTTACTATAGTTATAATCCCATTTTACAGAGGAGGAAAATACTATTTAGAGAGGTTGAGTAGCTTGCTCAAGATCATATAGCTAGAAAATGACAGAGCTGGGATTTGACTTCAGAACTGCCTGATTGTACTCCTATATACCCTTAACCGTATGCTCTCTCAAGTTGTATACAGTATCATTGAGGAGGGAAGATTCTTCTTTAAGGAAAGTTACATAGTAATACCAAACCACATATAAATGCAGTGGAAAGGAAAAGGCTATACATGTGGGAATTTGGAGGAAGAAGAGAATGGATTATTGGGGGCTCTTGGAACAGGGGGCCCTTTAGCAGGGCCTCAAAGGATGGGTAGGACTTGAAATGGAGAAAATGAGCTGGGGGTGGGGTTGCGCTCAGAGGAACTGGCTAGTGCAGAGATACAGAGGTGGGAATGAGCAAGGTTCAGGGACAAGTGTGCTGAGAGATGTGATCTTTTGTAAAAGGAGAGTTCCTTATGAGGCCGAGGGGGTGATGGGATTAGGGTGGAAATCTGAATCTCTGTTGAAAGGTGGTGGAGGGCAGACCAAAGAGACTGGGTTTTATTCCATTGACATCAAATACCCTTAGATGGCCTGGAAGCCAGCTAGTGATTTAATCAGAGCTGTGTCTGAAAAGGACTTAATTTAGAATCAGATTCAGGGGCCTATTGGAGTTGGAAAAGATTGGGTATAAGTAAAAATTTGTATACTTGTGTAATATTATCAGATACTTATGTATCTCCAGGTAAAAGGGAAATGAAAATGTACATTGATTTTCTGAGGTATAAACACAGAATATATAAACACTCCCAGAATTATGCCCAGCCCATGTTTTAAAGGGAAGAATTCAGGCTCTGGAGAGGAAGGCTCTCCAGCGTGCAGTTCTCCTCTTGGGCTGGGATGTGCTGTGCACGCTCCTGCTGCTTTCAGGTTTCCTTCTTACTCTTGGGGTTCATTTTTGTTAGCTTGACTGTTCCCTCTGGTCTGCATAACAAAAATAGCTACCTTTTATTGAAAATCTACTATGTTCCGGGAGTTCACAGCAACTATATGAATTAGATGCTATTATCCCTACATTGCTGGTAAGGAGACTGAAGCTCAGAAAGTTAACAACTAAAGTCACATAACTCGCACAGTAATTGGTGGAGCTGGAATTAAATACAGCCTGTCTAGTCAGAAACCCATGCTCCTTCTTCTGTGCTTTCTGTGGGAGTTAAGATCATAAACTTGCTTGTTGGCCTTCTCCTCCTCTTAGTTGCTGAGTGCTCTTGGGCAGGTTATTAAATGTCTTTTTGTCTCATTTTCTTCATCTGCCGAATGGGGATAGTCATAGTACCCACCTGACGTATTATAAGGGCTCAATTAAGAGCTCTTTTATGATTTTTAAAAATTATTTTCTATCACCAAGTCTTTCTGTTGGATGTACCAGTTTGGTCCTCAGAGGCTTAAATTCTGGCACAAAGAAAAGAGGAACATCTTTGAAAATTCATCATAGTTTGTGCATATTAATTTGAATGAATAAACTCTAGTTAGCTATCTGTTTTTTCCCTGATTTTCTTAACCCCTTTTCCACTTCGATGCTGCTCACCCTTGTCCTCTGTCTGTCCCCGTCAACAGTGACCGGGAACCTGATGTCTGCCTCACTGCCGTCCTTGCCTTGTGCCCAGCAAGGAGGATCTGCCTTTTGCCAAGGGAGAAGAGTTATTACATCTGCCCTAAATTATTTTGACCTCGTGGGGCAAGTACAATTCAAGTAGGATGGTTGAGGTTTCCGAAGAAGTCCCCCAGCAGATTTGAAATAGGCTATTATAAAACCAGACAACCGAGGCAAGAAGCTACCTACTTGGTTGCATTACCAGGAAGAGGAAAAGAAAGGGTTCAGAGAGAAACCAATTTCCATGGTGCTCAATAGTCATCTGAAACTGAAAACCCCTCTCCTTGTCCTTTGCATGTTCTAGGGCCTAGAACACCAGAGATATTCATTAACTTGTCACTGGTGTGGATGAGCTTTGGTGTAATTGCTAAGTTGGCCTTTCCAGGAATTACTTCTTCTTTGCCTGACTTTAATGAGGGTTTTATATGCAGATATATTCTCTGGTAGTAGTAGTAGTATTGATTTACAGTTCTAATTTAAAATAACCTGAAGTTTTCTGCCTCATCTAAATGAATATTCACAACAGGAATTCAAACCCAAGTTTGTATAGCTAATGCTCTGAAAATCTGTATGTCCAATAGTGCATGATTATCCATTTATTTCCACTTGGAAGACCAATATAAGAAGATGACCAGTAAAGTCTTTCGATGACCAAAATTTGAAAGTAAACCTACTCCACCTTCATGAAAATACTAATGATATTTTTTTCCCCAGAAGACTTTATAAAACACGTGTAAATTTTATGATTGCTAAGTGGTCAAAGCCAACTCTTTCATATCTTTTTTTTCTAATAACTTCCCCAATCTGGGAAGTTGGCAGTGAAATGAAAACACCTTAAATAACTATATAGCACAGTTGGCCAGTGCCTCTTTTTGTCTGCCAACGTTAAGATACAGTGTCCCGGGGGAGTGGCCATCTACATGTGCACATGTGTGAACCACTGCGCAAACTCTGCCTTTATCTCTGTGTTTGTGCTGGAGACTGTGCCAGGCTCTCTGAGCATAGTGTGTTAATGCTGGCTTCAAATTCAGTTCTCTTGTTGATGGGTGGGTCTATACCTCCTTTCCTTTGCATCTGGGTGGGTTAATGACTGCTTTGACATATAAAATAGGGCAGACGTGAGTCTCCACCACTTTTCTGGGCAAAATCTTTAAGAGACTGCAGCCTTCATTTCCTGCATTCTGGGAGAAGCCAGCTGCGTGTAAGATGTCTGACTACCCTGAAACCACCATGCTGTGAGAAAGCCGAAGATACTCACTTGGAAAGGTTGTGTGGAGAGAGATGCCAGTCTACATGTCAGGAAGGGGCCAGACATGTGAATGAAAAAGCCTTCAGATGATTCCAGCTTTACCTGCCAAGTAAGAGCCCCTGGAACCATGGGAGATAATAAAATTATTATCTTAAGCCCCTATGTTTTGGGATGGTTTGTTTTCCAGTAATAGAAAACCAGAGGACACTTTTGACTGCTTAGAATTGTGTATTTCTATTTCTGCAGCTAGGTGCTGGGATCTCTTTAAACTGATATTATGAGGGTTCTTTTAAGATTCCTAGAATGCCAAAGAACCCTGTATAAATTGAAGCTTTTCATCTGAATTCTAATTTCTCTTCATTTAATTTACCTTGCTTATTTGTACAAAATTGTGGTGAATAAAAAATTTCATTTTTCTGGCATGATATCCATGCAAAGTTAACATTGCATAGGCTAGAAGAAACACTGGGTTGGGTAGGAAGAACCTGCAGGTTGGGGGAAAGCAGTGAGTAAAAATGATTAGAAATTAAGGGTAAAGGAGGGAGGGAGGTTTTGGTGATGGGCAACAATAATCAGCCACAATGTATATCGACAAAATTAAAAAAAAAATGAAATTAAGGGTAGAATGGTGACCTGTAATATACTGCTTACACTAAAAAGTGCAGAGAGACAGAAAGAAAACTCCATAATTTTTCGGCTTGATTACTTAACATTTGGCATCCTGAATGAGAAGGCAATTCAACGTGACTAGGTGCACCTTGTCCCTCCGACACCTTATGTGGTGTGTGTGTTGTCTAGGAGAACAGGATAAGTCCTGTCCCAGGCTTCATTTCTGCCTATCAAGCTCATCTCCTCAATAATACAGGTAATGAGGGTTGCAGGGGCCCTTGTTTTGTCTGTTTATTTTAAACAGTTTGGAGTTTAAATAGTTTGGAGAAGAAGACCAATTGTCTACCTGTGGCCCTTCTAGGAATCAACAGATTAGTCCGTGGAAACACATTATCAGCTAGAGTAATATTCATCTTTCAGATTTAGTTTTCAGCTGTTTCTTCATTAGTGGGTGACATTAGCGGGTGATGGCAGAATGAGGTTATGTTTTTTCTGCAGACAGCATCTATCATTTATCAAGTACCTTCCCTGTACTAGCACTTTCCTAAGTGTTCAGGATTCTAAGGCAAGTTTCACCCCAGAGGAACTCACACGATGCTTGTTTTTCTTTCTTTTTTTGTGACCGGCACTCAGCCAGTGAGTGCACTGGTCATTCCTATATAGGATCCGAACCCGCGGCGGGAGCGTCGCCGCGCTCCCAGCACAGCACTCTACCGAGTGCGCCACGGGCTCGGCCCTGATGCTTGTTTTTCTTTAGCCTACTACATGTTTCCAAATATTCAACTCCTTTTGGATCTTTGGTGCGAGGATTATCAAATATCAAGTTGCTTGCTGCTAATATTTGTCTTTAGCATTTCACTCTGGTTTTCTCAAATTTTACCCCAGAGTGTGAGCATAGAAAGAAAAGCATTAATTAAATGAACAAAATGAAAAGGAATATTACTATAAAGCATAGTTTAGTCCCTCTGAGGGGACACTTAAATAAAAGTATATCAACATTTAGCAGTACATAGGTGGAGTGGAGAGAAACTTGCTGGAGAAGCATTTTACTCTTGTTCAGGATGTACGCTGTGATGGGGGAGCACTGATTGGGGCAGGTAACAATATTTCCTAACATTTGAATATTGACTTAGAGCTTTCACATACATTATCCTTTGTCACTTTCCAGTTGAGGAGAGTGGTATTTAGAGATGCTAAGCGTGCCATACTGCTGGGCTGGGGATCAGCCAGAGGGGAGGTGGAAGAGGGTGATACGTGTCCTATGTCTGGTGTGTACCAGATTCTTCAATGTGTCACTTCATTTAATCATCACAACAACTGCTGAGGCAGATACTGTTATAATCACTCTCATCTGACCGCTGAAGGAACTGCGGCTCAGCGAGACTTAAGTGACACAGCTGAGGCTGTTAATGAATGTCAGAGCCCGAATTTGATCCCAGATATGCTTGCTTTCTGGTGTTTTCTGTCCCAAGAGTAGTTGGTTGTCTGACCCCCAGTAAGAGTCCTTGGTGGCAGGTTGAATCTGATAGCCCTTTCCTCCAGCCACCTTCCTTGACAAGTCTTGGCCTGGCCCTGGTCGAAGTTTCCCTTTGTGGCTACATGAACCAGTGTGGTCTTTTCACTTCAAAAAAATAAAGTTAGAGCTTCCATAAAGAAATGATCCTCTCGCAAAATTTTCCAAATTGGGTGGGGGAAAAGCTCCAATG
Organism: Cynocephalus volans; assembly: GCF_027409185.1. NCBI lineage: Eukaryota > Metazoa > Chordata > Mammalia > Dermoptera > Cynocephalidae > Cynocephalus > Cynocephalus volans. The sequence goes on along the minus strand of NC_084460.1, from coordinate 96,232,230 downwards.
TGGTATATTAGTTCTCTAGGTAGATGTTCTTTCTCTCTTCTATCTAAAGAAGACACAATTTATACAAGGTATAGAACATAAACAGTGGGAGAGATGGTAGGCTTACTTTGTCACCTGTTTTAGAAGAAGCTGCCTCCAAAATGATTTTTATGGAACTTGTATCTTCTTATGATTCCCATTATACTGTGGTATGACTTTTTTTTTTTTTTATCTTTAGCTATTTACGGGGATTATTGTATCATCATGTGTGCTTCAGGGTAGATGTGTTGTTCACTGAGAGTTATGAAATCTCACTCAGAACCATGATTTCTGAAGGGACTGGAGATGGGCAGCAGCTGGGAGGCACCTGAACGCCTTCCTTTCTGGACTGTTAAGTGATACTTCCCGTAATGAACCTGATGAGACAGACGCACAGCTCACAACCCTCGGATTCTCACGTGTGGTTCATAGTGGAAGGAAGCCTAGCATGGAGCAAGAACCTCAAAATACTTGTTATATTAAATTTAGACCTTTGGATGTTTCTGTTCCCCATGGGAAGTGGACATACAAGTTCTGTTTTCCCGTGAAAGTGTGTCTGCTCAGTGCTGATTGGCAGAGGTAGGTGCTGTTTCAGTGCCTGCCTTCTTTCTCCCTGTCAACTTAGAGCAGGCGGAGGGAGAGTACCAATCTCCCAGACTGTTTCAAGTGCTATGAACCCAGTGAAAATATGCTATTTTAATAATGGTGGCAAACTGTCCTCCAACTCCACTCCATTTAAAACAAGAAGAAATGGACCATAGCAACAAGGCAATTTCCGTTTGACAAATCAAAGTGTTTCTAAATTTGGAACCAATAACTCTGGAAAGTTAATAGAATTTTACCATAGTCAAAGGTCATCTAGATGGATGCTAGCATTCTCTTCATGGCCCTCCTGAAATAGCCATGTGGTTCTGTGATTAAGGGATCTCTGCTCCCAGCAGGGACCACCACTGAACCAGTAGCAAGTAAGTGCTGTGTTTTTTCGTCTAGCTCTTTGGTCATTGAAGATTGGGAACCTAATTATTAACTCCGATACGTGTTTGTGGTCCTGGTGTTATAGATCCACATCTGCTTATCAACCTATACTGTAGGATCAATCATAAATCATCGCAGAGTACGTAGGCCACACAGTTCTGCTAATGGTTGCATCTTCTCCAGCCCTTTCCATTCTTACTTCTGTAGAGCTGTGGTTCTTCTGAGGAGTAGGACAGATGATTTCTTTGGCTGTAGTTCAGGCTTTTTCTTAAGTTCATACTTGTCCTCAACCTGACTACTTTTTACCACACACCTAATTTTTCAGGCATGAGTGTGACCCTTTTGGTGTCCTACTAAGCTATTTGACAACTAAATTATTTGATGACTATGAGTTTTTATGTCAAATAGTATTTCCTAATAAGATATCATACTCTTACTTCTGGAGATTAAGTTTAGTTAAAAAACATAATATTTTTGGATGTTCTATAGAAGTTTTATAGGAGAAAGTCCATCTTCTGTATTGGTTATTGGTCACAAGCATCACAACCTGTGACATGGAGTAGAAGTTAAGTCACCTTCTCCATTTCTTTATTGAAGTTGAATAAAATGAATTAAGTTTTCCCCAGATTACTATTTTACTCAGTGTGTTGCCTCCATATTATTTGTGTTGTGATCTTTTATCACATTTGGTGATTGGGAGATCCTTGTATGCTTATTTACTTCTTTAGTCTTTTCATAAATTGGTAAAATAAAGGTAGAAAAAATTTAAGTGCTTCATGTCATCCAAATCAGATGTCCAAGAATCTTATTCAATTTTTCAGGGTTGCTTTGTTTCCACAGAAGTATTGTTATTGGAGTAGAAAATTGATAACTTGTTAAATGGCCACTACTTGAGTAATTAAAATACTGGTTAGCTTGACAGAGGGCCAGTGACTTGCTGGTTCCTGTGTTGTGAAGCTACTTTCACACGTCAAGAAAAAAATCACATGAGGGCTGCTGGTTTAAATGTTATTTACAGCTGAAGAGAATGTACCAATTTTTTTGTGATTAATCTTTTAATTAAATCTATTGGAAGTTTTCCTCATTGAGACAGACTGCCTGCATTGAAGTCCCCACACTTAGTTACTAGCTTGTGACCTTAAGTAGTAACACGTTGCTTACCCATTTCTCTGCCTCCATTTCCTCATCTGTAAAATGGAATAAGGACTGTACCTACCTCGAAGAGCTATTGTAAGGATCAAATAGGCCAACCTCTGTAAAGCATTCAGTGAACTTCACTGATTTTCAAATTGTACCATTTTGAGGGCCATTATATCTGACCTACCAATTTAAAAAGATGCTGGGTTTCAAATTTATAATTACTGTGTTAAAGATTGAATTGTATTGAATTGAACTGATGTGTTATACACATGGCATAAAGAAAATACTGTCTAGAGTGAATATTGCAGCTGAGCAGAGAAACCTCCAGACCGGCAACCAAAAGTTCTGGTTTCTACTCCAGGTTCTGTCAATTACGAGCTTGGAAAAATCACTTAACTGCTCTGAGTTTTAGACTCTCTGTGAAAATAGGGAAAATAATATTTCCCTTGCCAAGCTTAGAGGACTCTTAAGAGAATTAATTAACATAATCAATGAGAAAAAATATATGTGAACTTTTTTTTAAAAAATATTAAACTGCACGCTCTGCTGTCGTGAAGCAGGAGTTTTGATTGAAGGCTGGCAGGGATTCTAGATTCCTCACATTTTCTTTAGCTCAGTTTTTTTTTAAACTCAAGGCACAAACTATCTTTAGCAACAGCGAAACATTTATAAGATCAGATTGCTCATGATTTCTTAACAAATGTGCTGTGAAGATTCATTAAATTAATGAACTGATGAAAATTAGAAGAGTTGACATATGTTAATTTTTATTCTTATTTCTCACAGTGGTTCTCAGTCAGGGGTATGGGCTTTTGGAAATGTGGGGAGGGGTACATTTTTGATTACCACAATGACTGGAGGGTCACATTGGCATTTAGTGGACAGGAGCCAGGGGTCCTAAACTTCTCAAAATGCACAGAGCAGTTTAAGGAGGAATTGCCCTGGTCAAAATGCTCGTAGAGCCCCCACTGAAAACCTGTTACCACGTCTGATTTCTATACACTTACATGGGTCATACTATAGTATGTAGCCAGTACTACTTTTGTGGAAGACAAGAGGCCGTACTGTGTGTTTTGATAAACTGAAAATGCATCTCCCACTTCTCTCTTCACTGATTTCATTTTCAAGGTTGTCACCATGTCCTGTGACCTCTTTGCCTTTGATTCTTAATAAATGCGTGTGACACAGAAAGCCAAGTGAAGAATAGTTGTTGCTGTGAAAAGAACAAGGGAAGTGCTGGCTGTCACTGTTAATAGGAAACAACATCCTTTTATTACTCTTAGAATTTTTTTCCTTTTCATTTGTTTTTGAATAGGTAATACATTTACATGGTTCAAAAATTAAAACAACATAAAAGGTCTCATTGCTATTCTTGTCCTGATCTCTCCATGCTCCTCCTCCATTGAGTAACCATTTTTATTAAATTCTTATGCTTCCATTGTTTTCTTGGGCAGGCCGATGGGTCTATTCCCCCACTTCTAACACAAGAGCTCTTGTGTGTTTGTTTGCTTTGTTCCTTATGTGCTTGTCACTCTTCCCTGGGTATGGACTGTCCTCCTATGATGTATTTAGCTGCAGCAGATATTTGTCTGTTTCATCTGCTTGGGGTCATTTCTTCTCGAGCCTCTCATCAGCTGCAGCCAGGGCTGCCCGTGCCCTAGCCCTGCCATACTGGGATTTCCTTTCACCAGCATCCTCGGCCCTTGTGTAGGCTTCTGTTTCCTGGATCCCATGTCTCCTCTTTCTTAATTTACTCCCTTATTTTCATGGAGCACCTTTTTCAGTAGTTTTCAGAGAAAGGATGGAAAATTTTTAGACAGTGTATAGCTGAACGTGTCTTTATCATGCTCTTATGATTTTTTGATAATTTTGATTGGTGAAGAATTCTATGCATATATATTCAATATAATTGGAAGTTATACTTCATGTGTAGATGAGTGATTATATAGGTCATTGTATACATATGTGAACTTATTTCCTCCTAAAGATGAGAACATAAATTTATTTGAACTGGGTATGTTTCAAAATGATTCTACCTACTGTGGAACAAAAAGGACTGACAAACAATATAGAAAAAAATTCTGAATTTTGGAGAGCTACCCTTTGATTCTGGTACCTTGTGTCTTCTACCAGAAATTAAGGGTGTTTTTTGAGGATGAAAGAAAGATTTTATGCCATTAAGCCTTGCTGTAAGGATGATATTGTAGGCAACACCAGCATTTTCCTTTAGTTTTGGAAACCATGATCCTGTTTCCCTCTTTAGGTGTACCACCAGGTGGTTCACAGCCAAATTTGAGGCCCACTACTAGTATGGTGAAAGGGACGATCCTCTTTGCATGTCTGTTCCTGTCCTTTGGACACCAAATATATTTTTCCCTACCCTTTAGTTTTCTTTAGACTGATGGCCTAACTTCTTTAATTCATTTTGTTCAATATTTGTCTTTGCCAACCTCCACAAATCCTTTTTGAATGAGGCGGCGGCAGGAATAATGGAATACAGGCTCAGAACGCGTTACCCTAAAACAGCCTCACATGCACTTTCTAAAGAGAGCATTATTTTCCATTTAACTTTTTTAGATTTTTGTACTGCAGTTATTTATAGCAAAAATAGTGCCCCTTATCTTTAGTCATTATCGCAAGAATGCTCAACCACTAGCTATTCAAAAGTCAGTGAATGGAAACCTATAGAAATATATGGTCATTAGCATCTCTTGTTTGAGGGCTTAATACCCCAAATAGCTTGTGAATTTTCCTCTTAATTGAGGAGTAATGCTGACTTCTATTTTACAGGTCCCTAAGAAACAGATGCGATCACTTTGCTGGGTTCCAGGAATACATAACAACAGCGGTAGCAGCAATGACAATAACAGCTAACATTTATTGAGCTCTCATTTTGTGCCAGACACTGGGCTATGTTTAAAATGTTTAAATGAGTTATTTAATTCTTCCAACAGCCCTATGCGGTTGGTATTAAATTGTTTTTTTGCTCTTTCAAGCCAATTCCCCCTGAAACTCCCACGTACAGATTCATCTGGCCACCTGCTTCTCATTTGCTCTCTGCATTGCTGAGCACTACCGGGAAAAGTCACTCCACAGTGTACCTTGTTGCTCCTGGACATTTATAAAGGGGTCACCCTCCACTGCTCCCACATGCCTTGTTCTAAGCAGCACTCAGAGACTATTCTAAGACATCACTGCTCTCTAAGCCCTCTACCCCTGCTTTCTCTCTTGCATGACCCTCTCCTTCCTCAGTTTCCTGCACCTACACCTATGAATGTGTTTCCTTCTGTCCTCACCCTCTCCTCCCTTCTAACCAGTAATCTTTGACCAGCATTGTGCATCGGTATCACCTGGGAACTTTTAGAAATTACTCAGCCTAGTCCCAGTCTCTGAAAACGAGGGTTGGGCAGGTCTGTTGTGGGAGGCCAGGCCTGTGGTGGTTGTAAAATCGCCTCAGCAGATTCTGATGGGCTGTCTGGTCAAGAATCCCTGGATCAGGTTCCAGAAGACAAAGTACCTCTCTTGCTCAAAGGTGATCATTTTAGGTTCTGGTTCCCTGCCCTTCCTTTTTTCCTTTCTCCAGGACAAGACCTGCTCTACCCTGTTCCCTTCTTTCCTGAGTTTTCATCAACCCCCTTTCCCCTGTGTCCTTCACCGTAGCTTCAAACACAGGTTTGGGTTCTTCTCTTGAGCCTTGAGCACTGGCCTGATTCTCCTGCCATTCTCAGAAAAGCCCCTTAAAGAAAGATTTTTAATGTTCATGCTTTGCTATTCTGACTTTGGTCCTCCCTGAATCGCTCTAGTAAAGGTCATCAGCTCCCACTAGAAGCCAAATCCAAAGGACACTTTGGGGTCTTTTTCGTCCTGCTGTCTTTGGGCCACATCATGCTCAAGAGACTCTCTTCTTGCCTTTTGGGACACTATCCAGTCCCAGTTCCCCTGCTCAATCTCTGCCATGTTTTAAGTGTTTCTAAAAAATATTTTTTTCAGCGACATTAAGAATAGAATGGAATTTTACTTTGTTTTCAAAAAGGATTATGTGGAAGAATATTGTTGGGTACAAAATGTCTTTCTGGCAGGGGTCTAGATCTGGCATTTTCTTTGAGGAAAGTGAGGACGTCAGGGGATGAATTTGGCATCATTTCCTAAAACCCCTGTACATCAAATTCAGAAACCACATTTTAGGTCTTAGGTTTTGTTTTAGAATGATAAGGGAAAAGTATGGTTTCCACCAACTCAAGAAAACTTGTCACTCCTAAGTCCACATTTAGTCTGATACACTTCCTGGAAGCTAGGTCAGATCTGGAGGTACTCTTGTGTGTACCAGGGGTCTTCAAAAAGTTCATGGAAGAGTTTGTATTATCTTTTAATTCTATTTTTCCATGAGCTTTTTTTTGAAGCACCCTTGTATATTGCTGGGAGAGCCTTACTACTGATGTATCCTGTGACCCTGAAAATCCCAGAACCTAGATGGACAATTACATGCAGCCCAGAGCAGGACAGCTCAGCAATTAGAATTCCACTTTTTAATATATATATATATTAACATTTCTTCCCATCTACTTCCTGTATAAAAGTAAAGCATGCTTGGTATGGAAAACTTGGAAAATACTGAAAAAGAATGGTGAATAAAATAAATTTTGTTATACCCATCATTTCATCATTCAGGGTATTATACACTAAACATGTTGGTATATTTCCTTCCAGTATTTTTATTTATGCAAACTCTCATATTTATGTCTTTATAAGTAAAATTAAGATCAACCGGTATATAGTGTTGTCTATTCTGCTTTTGTTTTTGATTTTTGGGGGGTCATCTCTATTATGTCATGAAAAATTTGTATCAACATGATTTTTTTAATGGCTGCCTAGTATTCTAGCATTGAGATATTCATAATTTATTTAACTATTCCCCTGTTGTTGAACATTTAGGCTGTTTCCAATTTGTGCTCCTATAAATAATGCTACATTTAATAACTGTGAACATAATTGCTCATGCATTGCTGATTATTTCTTTAGGACATATTTTTGGATGTTGAATGTTGTTGGGTTTCAGAGTGAGACCAACACCCCTGGGATTGATTGGCTTCTAGCTAAACCAGACTCCATGCGGCAGGGAGGCTCAAGGGCCAAGGGAATTTTCCTGCTGCTGTTCGCATCTGCTTGAGATCTTCTAGACTGCATGCTGGATTTTAGAAAGGAGGCTTTAAAACATTTCTTCAGGAATCCATAAGTAGGGAGCCATGCCACAGGTGAAATTGAGCACATATGCTTCAGAATAATTCCCTATTTGCTAGAGACTGGTTTTGAATTTTCTCTGCTCTCTGCATGTTTTGGAGAAGTTCTGAATTATTTCAAAGAAGAGCAGTGGGGCACCTACTATATGTCAGGCACTGTGCTTACCTCCAGAGATACAAAAGTAAATAAGCCCTCAAGGGGCTCTCTTGCAGTGTAGAGACTGCCATGGGAGCACAGGGCAGAGAGTCTCCCAAGTCTTGGGGCTGAGGGGGAAGCAGAGGGCGGGAATACCCATGCAGTAGAGGTGATGTCTACACTGAATCTTCAGAACAAGACATGTTTCTTTTGAACAGAGGGAAAAGTGTTCCAGGGAGAGGGAATAGCATGTGCAAACCATGGAATTGTGTTGGTTACGTGATATGTCAAGGGAACCAGGAGTGATTTCCGTAGGTGGCACCTAGGCAGAACTTCCCAACCTCTGTGCTGCACCAGCTGAAGGGTCTGCGTAGACAATGACTTGGTCAGTCCTAATGCTGGAACCACTAGGTCTTGGGTAGGTTTGTCTGCTCAGTGTGCCATGTGAGGAGGTACAGGTAGGTAGTAACACTGATTCGGCTCGCGATAGAAGGCTAGGGGAGCTGAGCTAGAAAGTTGGACTGGGCGCAGATTGTGGAGGGCTGTGTGGGCCATACAGAGGGGGCTTGGGGTACCTCTGTCAGCTATTTAGGGACAGTCAGTCCCTCTATTACAGACTACTGCAAGGCCCTCAAGTTGCTTACAAACACACAAAGCTGGCATCCTTTTTTTGCTATCCTAACAATTCCACAACATGCATTCCCCCCGCCCCCAAATAACAATTTGATGCTATTAGCTCTGCATACTGGCCTGTTTCACACCTTTCTGGGGAAAATATTGTAATGTTAGAGCTACATAGTGGAAACTTGTCGTTATGAAGTCTGTCGCGAGTTGGCAAAAGGTGACAGTCTAAGGAGGAATGATTTGAAAAGTGCTAATAGTAAAACATCAGTTATTTTGGTATCTCCAAAAGTTCTGTGCTATTTACTGCAACTGGTGTGAAAAGATTCCGTAAATGGGAAAATTGTGTTTTAGCCAACATAAATTAAACCTCTATATATCACCACTCTGTTGTATTTTCTTTCTCCAGCACTTCCGATTCATTCCATATCACTTCATATCTAAGATCTAAGAATTCTTCAGCAGAATGTATTTGGATTTTAGGAAATCATACAGGCCTTTGTCTATATATGTATTTTCTTTTAGCTATAAATATATTGCAGCAGTATCTCTGTGTCTTAAATGTAAACATGATTTTTTTGTCAAGTTGTCATTTTGCAAGCTCAGTTATCATTACAAAGAGGTATTTTATTTTATTTTTCTCTCTGTTCTTAACTGATTGCGCTTCAAGATTAGGGGAATATGGAGTTCACATTGGTAGCTGAGCAGTCAGCATATTTTTATGCCAGTCACCATGGGGTATTTAGAATCCCACTTCCTGGGGCCCCACATTTCTGAGCAATGGTAGAACGTGAGTCAAAGACTCTCAGAAATACAATATTAAAATTCACAGGGGTTTCTGTGCTGGCCAACTTCTTAACCCCTTCAGTGTAGCTAACATAAAGGTAGGTAATATACCACAAGGTCTGCCACCTCACTCTGTCCATCAGTCTGTCTGTGACTAACAAAGAGGAATGTAGCAGACCATGGAAAACAAGACAGACAATCAGTAGAGAATCAGAGACAGATGCCCTTAGCACTCTTCTATGGAAGGCTTTAGAGACTGACACATTAAACCCACAGCAATTTGTGAGGGTGTGAATAGATTTTCCAGATGCCACATTTCAGAGACTCTCAAATGAAGCTTCTCTCCTTAATCGCTCTTCTGCCACCCCTTGCCTTCTTTCTCTTGATGTCAGCATATACCTGGAAATTCAGACGCATGGTGGGAAGTAGATTTCTTTTAATTTTTAAAAACATACTTTTGGAAATCATTGTTCTGAAAAAATAGACTATGCCTAATGGGTTGATATTTCTATAGGTCCTCGATAGTGGTCCATTTTTATATCCCACCTTTAGTGATTTCAGCTTTAAAATTGTCATTCACAAACAGTGGACCAAGGCTACAAGAAAAGTGCTTTAAAAATGGTGTTCAAAGAGTCCAAAGAGTCAACTGAGAATGGCTGGGAACTGGGAAAACTTTGATTCTACTAAGTCCACCTTTCTTCTTGTTCTTGGCTTTAATAGCTAGATAATATCAACCCTTAGAAGATGCTGTCTGCACATATAGGAATAATTGGTGTATAACTGTTTATGAGGTTGATGAAGAGTTAGTGCTGGCATTGAGGGTCTACCCTTGGCTGAACGAGTTGGTTTGGCATCATAAATCATTGATATGCTTTATCTTTCTGTCTTCTGGGAGTCACTATAAAAGCTGATGAGTCCAGTTTCTCAAAGGGGGTGAAACAGTTATCATACGAACAAGCAATTCCACTCCTATGTATATACCTGAGAGAAATGCAAACACATGTCCACACAAGACGTTGTACACAAATGTTCATAACAGCGTTATTCATAACAGCCAAAAGGTGGAAACAACCCAAATGCCCATCAACTGATGAATGGATAAACAAAATTTGGTATCTCCAAACAGTGGAATGAATATTTGGCCATAAAAAGAAATGAAGTACTGATACATGCTTCTACATGAATGAAATTTGAAAAATTATGCTAAATGAAAGTCAGTAACAAAAGGTATTGTATGATTTCATTTATATGAAATGTCCAGAACAGGGAAGTGAATAGAGATAGAAAGTAGGTAGGTGAGTAGTTGCTTAGGGCTGGGAGATGGGGAGGATGAGGGGATGGGTAGTGATAGCTAAAGGGTGTGGTTTCTTTTTGAGGTGATAAAATGTTCTAAAATTGACTATGGTGGTGGTTGCATGTATCTGTGAATATAATAAAACCATGGAATTGTACACTTCAATTGGGTGATTGTATGGTTTGTGAATTCTCTCTCAATAAACCTGTCTTTTGAAAAGCAAGGAAGGACAAACAAGAGAAACATAAAATTCAAGCTGTTACCATGGGATGTGAGAGGAGGGGACATCAGGGAGAGACATCCAGATGATTTCAGAGTGGTAACGTTCTGTTTCCTAAGTCGGGTGGCAGGTACATGGATATTCACTGTGTTCAATTTTTATTTTTATTTCAGCTGTGCAATATGTTATAAACACTGTTGATATCTATGATATATTTCATAAACACTTTTTTCTTTCTTTCTTTTTTTTTGGGCTGCTGGCCGGTATGGGGATCTGAACCCTTGATATTTCATAAAAAATAAAAAAAAAATCTCTGATCCAAAGAAAAAGCTGGTGAATGGATAAGATCCCTTTTTAATATACAATTAAAAAAAAATCAAACGTCATTTTATGTCCCTGTCCTGGCCAGCACAAAAATAAAATGTCATTCCATGGATACTTACTGCTTTGTGTCATTGTCACTCGTCATCAGCACCATCACCATTTGCCAGTCTTGAGATCCTGTGGACAGCTCCAGTGTCCTGTGCAATGTAATGGGGCATGTAATGTGGTCTCTGTGTTTGACTGGAGAAAGGGATGTTAGTATTCGTTGAAATAAATGGGACTGATTATTTGGGGCCCGTTAAATGCCAAGCACTGTTAGAGGAGATTTATATGGAATCTTTGACTTAATTCTTATACTGACCTTATGAGATGTTTCTGATAATCCCTATTTTACTGATGACAAAACTAAGCTTTGGAGAGATTAAGTGAAGTGTTCAGAATCAAAGAGCTAGTTAGTGAGTAGATTTGGAGTTTCGACCCACGTCTGTCTAATCATAGACTAAGTCTATGCTCTTAATGGCTATGCCACATTAGCTTTTACTGTACCACGGCTTCGTGAAGTTCTAAACCCATACCCCCTCTGATAATCTTTATAAAAATATCGTGCCTTCTCCCCATTTGAGAATTGAAGTCTTTTTTTCTTCATCAGCCAAGATCACCTTGTAAAGCCTTATATGCTTCAGTTTGTAATGCAAACAGTATTTGTTTTTCCCAGTATAAAATTATACAGACTCTGCGTTTCAAATGACGTATTGTCCCCTCTCTTCCCAATACACACACTTCGAGAATGTTAAGCACTAGAATCTTTTGCTAATCTGAGAATCCATTTTCAAAAAGGCGCTTCACAATGGAAAGCATTATTTGATCAGTGCCAGATGAGTAAAGTAGCAGGTAGTTTTCATTGAAGCATAAATAACAGAATTGTACAATGGAAGGGAACTTAGAGACTGTTAGTCTAGAATTCTCATTTTTCAGACAAGGCGGGGGGTCTGAGACCTAAAAGTAACTAAAAGGAAGTGAAATTCTTTCTGGTTGCTGGTGACCTCCAGAAGCCAAGGATCTTATGACCTGAGGAAGGGAATGTCACCAGGTTTGTTCATCCATCCTTTCAATAATTGTGTTTTGATCTCCAATTCCATGCTGGGCAGTGTGCCTGGGGATGTGCATCAGAAATGTGCAAGGAAAAGCCTTTGCCTTTGTGGAAGTAATGGTCTGTTGGGGGAGATAGATAAAGAGCCTCAAATTAGAGTGTCATGATGCTATAATAGAGCATAGGGTGGACATTTATTTCAATCTTGGGGATGACAGTGTCAGAGAAAGAGATTTCATGTCTATACCTGAATCTTAACAGTTATGTTGAGTTGAGAGAAATTTGGTATATTGATAAAAATGCCCATCATTTGGCAGGAGACATGGGGAGATGATGCTGAAAGTGTAGGCTTGGGACATGGGATGAAGGACCTTTACTCCATGCTTACCCACAAGTGAAGGGGAGTCACTAGTTCAAACGGGGGTGGGAGGACACATGACCAGATCCGCTTCAGAGAGATTACTTTGGTAGCAGCATCCAAGGATGCACTGGAGAGACAAGTTCAAGGGAAAAGATGTCTTCACTCCATCAAGAAGTATTAAGCAGTTTCTGCATGTTATGTGCAATTGATTGATTGTCAGATGCTATATTATTTTATGTACTGAAAGAAGGAAACCAGTATCTGAATTTTCAGATGCATCCCAATTTCAGAAATCTTAGAAGGTGAAAAAATATGCATTTTAGAAATGATGAACTGTAGTAAGTACTTAATAAATATTTGTCAAAAGAATGAATGAATAAATCTTTTCCATTGGTGTTCTGTGTGGATTTGGAATAGAATAAATACCTGAGAAACGAAGATTACGTTTGATTTCTAAGTTGTACAGCCTCCCTTAGTCTGACACATGAAAATTATGAAAGAAACCACTGATTGTTTTCCTTCAACACTTGTTCTTTTGTGGGTGTAACAATCATTCTTGATAGAACTTTTGGGAAAAAAGATTTGAGAAATGGCTGAATAAGGAAGCTTCTCTATGGGAGGGTGACATTATTCCATTAGATTTCAGGTCAAATGGTGGGAACCCACTGACTGCCTCTGGACCTCAAGAGTGGTGGCGTTTAAAAATCAGTGATAAGGTCATGGCATGACTGAAGAGAAACACCCAGAGATAATTTAGAGGTCTGCCCTTGTAGGGGGTGTTCTTGGAGGAATGGCTGTTTGTAAGCTTAACTTATGTTTTGATGATTGCTCTCTCTCCTGCAGCAGCTGGGTATTTCCTGAACCTTGGGTCTTTCTCATCCGCTCTTCCCCCATTATTTGCTCAGTGGGATTCCAGCCAGGAATGTCTGAGAGACAAGGGCAGCTGGGTCTGCGCTGACCTGGAGATTGTATTTTGCTTCTGCGGCTGTTTTGCTTCAGTTCGCACCATTTGGGGGCACTTCGGCAGGCAGAATGCAGCAAGCTCTGCCAAACTTAGATACATTCTTTGCATTCTCCATGTGTTTGTACTTGTGCAACTCGAGAAAGTGTGCTGAGCTAGGAGGTAAGGGTTGAGGGAGGCGGTAGAAAGAGCAATCTGCCCTTGGATGCACTGATACAAACGGCCCTTTTATGGTGGTTGCTAGTGATGTGACTTATATGGGCATGCCACATCATGTTGAAGGGAGAAGACCCACTGTTTTTATTGGAAAATGTGACAAAGGTTGTGGAACCTCTTTCTCTGGTACAGACTAGGGTGGTTGTTCTTTCGCCCAGTAAAATAGTTGAAAATTTTATCTCTTAGGAAACAAAAGTATGCATTGAAAGATTCTTGTGTATGATAACCATATTTTCTTATGATCAGGGCTGATAAGTCTTTGGGCAGATCAATGATATGCTGTTTTCGTAAGCTGAAAATGCTGCACACTAATTATGTCAGTCTGCCCTTCCCTTAGGTGGGACCATAGCTGCCTGTGTGGGGATTTCTGTCATAACCTTTTGCTGGTTTTGCTGACTCTGGCACTGTCCTCCGCTTTGTCACAGCCACCAGTGTAGACATTGTGACCAGATTAACCTGCTGCAAACACCCAGTTGTCCACCAGTTCCTTCATGTGTCCTTCACTCTACTCCTGCCCTGAACCTTCTTGCCTGGTGTTTAGTCCTTCTGCTGGCTACTCCTCCTGTTTGCATTGGACAAATTCTTCCTTTTGGCACTTGGGCTCAAACTCAGGCCCCCAAACAGAATTTCCTTAGCTTCTTGCCCATCAGAAGTAATTTCTTCTTTCTCTGAACTGACAAGACTTTGTTCGATTTTTTGGGTGCTACTTAACTTTGTACCTCATGTCACAGATACAGGCATCAATATGTTCCTGAAAACCAGACATTCTGACTGAAAAGCTACCTGAGGCAGTTTCCCTTTTTTTTTTTAAATGGGAAAATTGATGACATATTACATGTTATCCAAAAAGCCCCAACTAATTCCCTAAAGTGTAGCTAAAACCAGTGACAATACCTATAAGTAAGTTCATTGTTAGGATATGACATGCTAAAACCTTTCTGATCACTAAGGATTGTTTTGTGCATGATAACACAGCCAGAGCATCCCAGACCACATCCCCTTTGTTAACTGATACTTGTGCTTTTTAAAATCATCTACACTTTGTTCTGATGTTTCACCAACTGTATTTGAAGTGTTAAGTTGAAACTTTTCTTTCACGTTTTTTGTTTAAAATGTTGTCTTGAATTTTGAAGTCATTTCTTTTTCATATATGTGCGTTGGCCAGATATCATTTTACTGAGAGATGGGTACGTTCTCCGAAGGTTTTAGAATTGAAAACCAAGAGGCCTTCTCTGGGAACCCATTCAGGAGAGGGAAGTCCTGCACGTGTGCCTGTTCTTCTGCACTGGTTTTGTCTCCCTCTGTAGTCCCTAAGCTCATAGGGGGTAGTATCCACACCCCACTGATCTTTGTGTTCTCTGTAAGGCCAAGCATAACTACCCTTGGAGTTGCTTTTTATTTTATTTTTTAAATGAATTGGATGATTTTATGAAGATGTGAAAGGAGGTTTTAAGCTATTTGTTAAAATTCTAGTCCATTAATCTTTAACAATCATAGAATACTGGAAACTTCTGGATCATTTTTATCTCAGACACTAGCAAGATTTTCTTGGTATCTAGCTTTGTCTAAGTCTTGTCTCCCAACATCTTATGGCCTTATATATGGCCATCAAAAAATTTTGTCTTACTAGTGCCTTGTGACGGAAAACAGAAATAGATATTTCTGAAAACTGAAGGTTGCTTTGCCTAA
Source organism: Cynocephalus volans (assembly GCF_027409185.1). NCBI lineage: Eukaryota > Metazoa > Chordata > Mammalia > Dermoptera > Cynocephalidae > Cynocephalus > Cynocephalus volans. The sequence goes on along the minus strand of NC_084460.1, from coordinate 96,217,162 downwards.
ATTGACTGATCATGGTTATTTTTATATATTACAGGGAAGAAAACAACTTTTCTCCTTGTCATCTTAGGTTTAGTACCAGGATCCTGCAAATTAAATGGAGAAAAGACAGATTAACAAGAGAAAACAACAGGTTAATTATGTACATACACATGGGAGTTCACAAAGAAGTAAGATGCAAGGAGGCAAAATTTGGGGCTTACATACCATCTTAACAAAGACCAATAAATTGTGGAGATGTGACAAGAGGAAGGAATATAGTTTTGGGCTTTTAGGGGGTGGAAATTATGGGAAGGTAAATATACAGGGAAAACTAATGGAAGCTAAGAATTATTTCAGTAAATGTTGTTTATGCAGATTCAAGTCGGTACTATCTACAGGTCTCTAGTGGTAAGAGTTGTCTCCTCTTCCTGGTATGGGAGAGAGAAGAGGGAACAACACCCTAATAAAGGGAAATTTATCCCCTGTCTTTAGGCTAATATGGGGAGGGCAGAGAGCCTTTTCTGTCTGATGTTCCTCAGTTGTCTTCAGCTCAAAATAATCCTTCTGCCAAAATGGCATATTTTGGAGTGACAAACTCTGACCCCTTCAATACAAACACCTCCTTTTAATACACACACACACACACACACACACACACACACACACACGAGAGAGAGAGAGAGAGAGAGAGAGAGAGAGAGAGAGAGAGAGAGAGAGATGATAAAAGACACATAAAAGTAGATTCTGTCCCCTTAGGGCTTACAGTCTAGATGAAAGTAAAGTCATCCCAGCTAAGGTAATGTGTGTGGGATAGGTCTTACAGATGGTGGTAGTATCCTCTGGAAAGATATTGTTTAGGAGTGGGAGGGCTCGCCAGCTTATTCTCAGGTGACTCAGGCAAGTAACTGCCCAGAGTTTGTGTCTTCCTTAATGAAATGGAGGTGAGTATACCACCTGCCTCGCTTATGTTGAAGGGTAAACCAAGATTCTAGATTTTAGAGTCCTTTCAGATGATCAGTGTTTGGACTCCCTTCTCTTCAAAACAATGTTAGGAAAAAACCACACACTGTGTTTTCTCTGCTCTCACAGCACAACAACAAACAACAGAGCCGACAGACCTCTGTGTCCTGTTGTGTGGAGATTTCTCCCCATTAGAAAGCAAGCCAGCAGTTCTCCAGTGGACACCAGCTGGGTCTCCTCTAAATTCAGTTCAGTTCCTACACTATCTACCTGGAGATAGTGTCAGATACCACAGGTTGAGGGCTCTGTCCTCAAGACTGCCTCCCACTTCAGATGCTAGTTGAATGTCCAGGGCTCTGGAACTCCTGACCAACCAGCTATAAATCAGGGATCCCACAACCGCTCCTTGGGTTAGATTAATTTGCTTGAGTGGCTCACAGAACTCAGGGAAACACCTACTTACATTTCCTGGTTTATTATAAAGGGTATTACAAAAGATACAGATGAAGAGATACATAGGGCGGGGTATAGGGGCAGGAGCGCAGAGCTTCCGTGCCCTCCCTGGGTGTGCCACCCTCCAGGGACCTGCACGTATGTGTTAAGCTATCCATAAGCTCTCCAAACCCTATGCTCTTGGGTTTTTATGGAAACTTCATTACGTAGGCACGATTGGAGCATGCACAACCATGTGGGAATGTGATTGGACAAAACGGGTATGATCTAGCACTAACAAATTGGGTGGGGAAATCCAGCACGGCCCTTTTGTTCAGATTCTTCTCCCCCTATCTGTGCATATGCCTTCCTCCCAGGTACGGTGCAGGACCCCTTCTCAAATGGGTATTATGACCTACAATCAGGTAAGATAGGCCAGAGAATTTCTTTATGACCAGCTCTATAACAGAAAGGCAGAGGAAGTTTAGAACATGCCAAGAACTGTCCATGAAACCCCAAATATACATAATCATAATATTATAACACACATGCATGGAACACGGCATCTAGTTTCAGGAAGTTCACAGACACAAGTGGACACAGGTTAAGAACTACTGGGCAGAATATAGTTATGTCTCAGAGCAGAACAAGCCAGCATATTCATCTCATGAAGAATAGGTGTGGGGTTAACATGTGTATGCCCAGCCTGCCAGGAAGCCAGGTTGATGGTCTGTGGACTTTCCCTGGAAGCTAATGTGGCAAGAGGTGGGATGACCAACGTCACCCAGCATCATGTTCTTCCTCTGGAAGCAAATGCCCAGTGCAACACTGCAGTTTTTTGGCAGCTTCTGTGAACCTAATCAAGGCATTTAATTCTATTAATCGAGTGGCTGTGTGGGACACCCTGTGAAATAGGGACTCTTCAGAGGAGTTTGTAAACAAAAATTGTTCAGTCCACAGGGGAATGATGGTGAGAATGAAAGGCCTAGAAGAGAGATCAAAGGTGGTTACTGTGACAAAAGACATAAAATAAGGCTGCAATCTTGCACCATTATTATTTATTTTCCACTTTCAGTCCAATTTGTGCTGCTTTCAAAGACTGTGTGGCAGTTATTAACACTGTGTGGAGGCCTGACAAGAGCATATTCAGTTGGGTGGCATTTTAATAACTAAACTTAAGTGCTGAGAGTAATTACTCAGGATCTCTTGTACGTGGCTGATTGTGTACTTGCACTTTTGGGTGGAAAGAGGCACCTGGTTCGTTAGGCTCTGCTTCCCTTTGGTCATTCAGTGCCAAGAAGGCATAGAAGTCTTCTCACATGTTGCTTGGAAGTTGGACATGCTGGTAATGGCTTGGCACCTGAAGATGCACAGAGCCTTCATTGTTTTGGTACTCGGGACTACCCTGTCCCACAGCTCCAGGGGAGCCACTCACAGTGTATTTATATCATGTTGTGTACAGAGGCACACCAGGTGGCCAGCCTCAAAATGGACATGATGGGTTGGTGGAAACAAGGGGCTTCTCCAGGGGGAGGTTGGCCAGGTGATTGTGGTAGAGTTTCAGTAATGAATGCTTTAGTGTCTTGTGCTCACTGCTTTGCTAGGTGGCAGCCATGTCACCATTTCGTTGGATACTCTGATGGATCCTCTAAGTACTCGCTGGTAGGAGTCCGCCTGTGGGCTGCTCTTCAATTGTAATGTGAACGTTGGCAAATGGAGAACATTATCTCTCTAAAGGAATCTTCTGTGACCATGTACATGGCAGGGAATTAGCTACTCTGTGTGATTCATAGATCCCCAATGACGGGCTTAACGAGCATGCAGCATCTGCCCATTAAGAATATGTGCTCCCGAGCATTCAAAAGTTCCTGTAGCACGTGTTCCACAAATGCCACTACCTCCTGGTGTCTGTTTCTTGAGACTGGGATCTTGAGTTTTCATCCATAGATCCCCAATATGCACAGAGCTTGCATAGAGCAGGCACTCAGGAAATATTCTGAGAATGATTAATGTGCAATTGAAACATTTATCCGTGAATGCTGATGCAGGATTTGGTGAAACGAGCTTTTTGTGTTGGATTTCCTAAGTTACAGTGTTAATCAGCACCAGTGGACCTATTTTCTGCTACTTCCATTACAGAAGCCACATTCTCACTGTTGTGAGCAGAAGGAAGGAGGATGACAGTTTTTGAGGATCCAGTAGGGGCTAGAAGTTGTGCTCTATCCTTTGTAGGCAGATTTAGAGCAGGTCCTCCTTTGCAGGAGGTCGGGCACTTGTTTCCCGTGTTTGGACCTCAGTTTTCTCTATCTGTAAAATTGATATTCTAATGTCCACCTTATAGAGTTCTTGTCAGGATTACAGATCATGCATGTGAGTGCTTAGCCCGTAGTAAGTGCTCAAGAAAGGAACACTGGTATGGCTAATTCATTCGTTTATACTTATTGAGAACCTACTGTGAGCTGTGATGCTCTTAGAAACCAGAGATACCAATATGGCTCAGAAACTATAGATACTTCAGGTAGCTCACTTACAGTCTTGAGGGGGAGCCAGACACTTAGACACACAACTACAGTGCACGGCAAGTGCTATAGTAATTGTCTAAAGCAAACACTATGAGAACACAGATGAGGAGAAACTGAGCTCTGTGGGGAGAGGGAAGTGAGTTTTAGGAAGGGCTTGGTGGACCTGATGCTTAATCTGTTTTGAAGGTGGAAACCAGCTTGTAAGGAAGTTGCTTGTGAACGGACTAATTCAAAGTAGTTAAGTAGAGCTGGGGGTGGTGTGAATATGAGAGTGTGTACAAGTGTGCAGACTGGTAGGGAGGAAGTCACCCTATACGGGAGATACACTTCATTCCCAAGACATTTAGGAAACTCAACAAGGTAAAATAGTTCAAAGTCACAGAGCTGATAAGTAGCAGGGCCTGAATTTTGAACTGAAATGATTTCTACAATGTCAGTGCTCTTTCCACCTTTTTATACCTCATTTAAAAATATGTAAATTACTACTTTTTAAAGTGTGCTTTATATTAAAGTACTTAGAGCCCTAACCTTTTCAGGAGGAGAGTGTCTCTAATTAATAACGTGTGTCAATGTGAAGTTGTTCTGTGTTATGAGAGGGAGGCTCTCAGCTAGACCTTTCAGCAGTGGTGGTTTTGAGTAATGTGAGATCTATTTGGTCTTCTCCAGTGAGGCAAGAGACATCCCTGCCAGGAGGACACTGGAACCATGCCTGCTGGTCAGGAGGGATGAGGATGGTCGTGCCAGCTCTGCCCTGTGTTGAGTATTTTAGGGTATATGGAAAATACCAAAATGTGTACAGCTATTTAATTATTTTTTATTATTCCTGGAGATGGTTAAAGTAAAATAAACACATCGAATAGCTAAGTAGTAGTTCACTGGTGGGAATCTTTTCTTTGGAAAGATCTGTCCCCTCCCTGCAAATCCTGCCGCATTTGCCAGTACTGTTCTGATAGTACAGTCATTGCTCCAGTTCTGCTGAAGCCCATCTGCTGAGCCACTGAGCCACTGTAACTGTGAATTTCTCCTAGTGCATTTCACCTTCACCTATGAGGCACTGCAAAGGGGAGAACTAGAGTCTCCTTGCCAGTGTTAATTAGAAAGTTCACATGCACTACCCTTAGTGGTTTGGATCTCATAGTACTACACGTGGCATTGATAGAAGCCAAATAATTCTACTCAAGAGGGAAAGTTTACTGTAATGACACATTGATTTGTTTTCACTGCAATGGCTGTCACTTTTAATTCATTATTTGACTTAATAATCAGCTGTGCAGAATCCCTTCTCTTTCTCACAATATCTCTGGCCACATACTCCTCAAGTTTCTTGTCTCAGAAAAGCATTTGAGTATGAATAGTGGTTGAAAAGGCACATGAGAGGGATGTTTGGAAGAAGTGTCCCTAGAAAGACCCAGAACCAGTGTGGAAGATGTGAGAACTGATATCAGGTTTTGGAGTTGTGGCCCTAGGCTTGTTTTAGTTACCTATTTCCTGGCAAACATTGGTATCTCAGTGTTGTAGTCTCTCTATAAGTATTATATGCTTAGCATTGTGCTGTATAGTATGGTTAAATACCGAGGGGAATTCAGTAGTAAGGGTGAGGATTTCTGCACAGTAACAAAAGGTACATATGGGTTTTAAGTAGGCCTTAGTTACTGAGTTCTGAACTAGTCCTACAACAAGGAATTGGTATTTTAATTGTTGAGTTGTTTACATCTATTTCTTCATTCTTCTAAATTAAAGCTGCCCTCTCTATGATTAAATTATTTTTTCAGACCTTTTAATTGTGAAATATGTACTGAAAAGTGCACAAAACAAACATGTTCAGCTCATTTAATTAGTGCCAGTGCGGCTGTCTCTCTATTCAAGAAATAGAATGATCCCATTATTTGCCTCACAGAACAACCTCACTAATCCAGAGAGTTCAAAGAAGCAGGGGACATTTTATATTGGTGAAAAGTAAGACAATACTAACTTGTAATTAGTCTTATTTCCTTTTAGGTTTAGACAATACCTAGAGTGGTGAAGTTGAAACAGAGATCCTGGAGCATGGTCTTTATAGAGATGTCTGATAGTAAAGAGCAAGTGATTGCATGTGAGTGGAGCTTAACTGGAAAAAAAATATTACTTTTGTTCTCTCTTTTTACATCACTGCTATTCTTGAAACCTAATCTCTATGGGCAATAGAAAATTAAACTTCTGTCCAGCTCTGATTTCAGTAATTGCAAATTCTGAATGAATAGAGGTGAAATAGAGAGCATTTTTACTGTACTGAATTTGAAAATTAGGGCCATAAATGGTAGAGGTGAACAATATACTTCTGCACATTTTTACTGAAACATCCCTACTGATGAAGGAGAGGAAATTGGAAACTGCAGAGATACTGGTGGATTGACTGAGAAACCGTCACTAGAAACCTGAAATTTATTAGTATCTTTCTGTTTCATTTTTAAAATTGATACACACTTATCCATAGTTAATTTAGTGTATTACCAAACAGCACCCCACCAAAATCCTATGGAAAACAGGCTTTTCAGGAAGATATTCTAGGGTCGAATGCGGCTTTCCGGAGTCTCTGGTATCCACCTGGAACTCTCAGAGAAATGTATATCTTCATGATATGAATATATGTGTACTCATATCTTTCAGTTATTTATTTCACTAAGGAAAAAGTGAATAACATATATGTTTTCTTGTTGATCTTAATAAAATTATTTATTTACTTAACCAACATTTGCTAAGTGCTCCCTGTGGCCTGGGTACTGTGCAGATACTAAGACAAAGAGAGCCCAGCCCCTGCTTTGGCGGGGAGCAGGAGCATATAGAGTAGGGAAGATGGGTGGAAACAAATTGTTACAGCTGTGTGATTTACATACTTCTTCCTTTGTTGCCTGGGAGATGGGAGGCTTCAAACATGGCATTTTGTTTAAGGAAAAAAAGAATTGCTTTATATTCGTTATCCCATGTGTGTCTTCCATTTTGTCATATCTATGCATGTTCACTATTTGAAATCCATTTGCTTTAGGAAATACTTATGGAATCATGTTTTCCAGAAATAATCTAAAAGTTTGCTGAATGGAGGTGTACTGTCCTATAAGTGATATAATTCTGGGCTTTGATCATTTCTGACAAGTGATACATGTGATTAACACTTATCCTTTTTAATTAATAACATTAGAAAAGCAAGCTCATCCCCTCTACTCATCTTTCTCTACTTATCCAAATCATGCTTGTATTTCATAGTCCAGCCTGATGCCCACTTTTCCTTTCAGCCTTCTTTGACTGTCAGTCTGTATCGATTTCCCTCAGGTCTGAACTCTCTTAGCATTTACATTGGGTCTGCCTGTCTGGCTGGTCAGAGCAGGGATCTCAGACTCATCCCTTCTCCTTCCATGAGCAGGGATCTTGAGAAATGGGTCACAGCAGTTCCTCCAGCAAGTGTCCCCTCCTTATTCCTCATCAGAGTGGCTGTCCCACGTCCATCCAGCATTTTCAAAGCAGTAGATCGACCCTCAGCCGTTTTCTTACCACATTGGCTGACCGGGAAGGCAGAGCCAGTTGCCCCCTTTACTTGCTCTTCATTCTTTCCATTAAAACTCCATCTTCAAATCCTATAAAAGGCTGAACATTATTCCTGAGTGGCATTTATGTGCCATTTTGTTTTCTGTGTGTCCTTCAAAGGTGGCCACCCTTGTGTGGGAGTGATGCAAAGCATGATGGGCATGCTTTATTTTAGTATTAACTGAATAAAACTACCTTGATCATTGTTTTGCATTTTGCAACATTCTTTCACCCATTTTGACTCATTTCAACTTTAGTACAACTCTGAGAGGCAGGCAGCCTGCCCATATTCTTATTTCTACTTTTTTTTTTTTTGGTGGCTGGCTGGTACGGGGATCGAACCCTGGACCTTGGTGTTTTAGCACCCCTCTCTAACTAACTGAGCTAATTGGCCAGCCTCTTATCTCTACTTTATGGGAAAAGAAACTAAGAGCTAGAGAATTACAGTGGATTTGCTCAATGTCAGAAAAATTGTAAACGATGAAGCCGAGTTTAGTCATATGCTTCTCTAAACTATGGTCTTTTCACATCTCTTCATTTGTATTTCTCATATTTTAATCTATTATTACAAATGAGACATGCTCCTTGAGGGCAAGCTCATGCCATGATATCTGAATCCTCTATACCACCAAACAATACAATTTACCATACACACTCATTGGAACTAAATGGTAATAGTTTCCTCGTTTAGTGAGGGTTCCTTATGTATCAGACTCCCTGCTGGGTGTTCTCCATAAATTTTCCTTTATTCTCACCATACTTCTACTGTGTAGATTTTACGCATACTTTTGGAACATTGATATGCATTTGAATCACCTGGGGATCTTGTTAAGGTATTGATCCTGATTCAGTAGGTCGGGTGGGACCCCGTCTTCTGCATTTCTGACAAGGTTCCCAGATGATGTGGATACTGCTGCTCGTAGACCACACTTTGAGTAGCATCCTGCTTACAGTGGAGAGACTTGGCTCAAAGAGATAAAGTCATTTTTTGAAGATTACACAACTGGAAATGGTGAAACTTCCTTCAAACCCCAGTCTTGCTCCCTGGAGAGTAGCCTTCCAGTTTACTATGTGTGTATAAAGAAAAGAAAAACACACTGTAGTGTGCTTCCTCTACTCTTACTAAGTAAGCAACAATCACAATCACAAAGACCCACTTCTGTAATCAAATGTGTGGGGATTTCTCCCCACCAGGAAGCCAGCAATTATCCAGTGGACACCAGCTGGGTGTCCTCTAATTCAATTCAGTTTTGACACTATCTACCTGAAGATAGCATCAGATCCCGCATGATGAGGGCTCAGTCCCCAAGACTGCCCCCCACTTCAGATGCTCATTGCAAGCCCAGGCCTCTGGGACTTCTGATCAACCAGCTATAAATCAGGGTTCCTGCAGCCCCCTTCTTGGGTTCAGTTAGTTTGCTTGAGTGGCTAACAGAGTTCAGGGTGACACCTACTTAAATTTACCAGTTTATTATAAAGGATATTACAAAGGATACAAAGGAAGAGATGCACAGGGCAAGGTATAGAGGAAGCGATGTGGGGCTTCCATGCCCTCCCTGGGTGTGCCATCCTCCAGGGACCTCCATCTGTTCAGAAGCTCTCTGAACCCTCTGCTCTTGGGTTTTTATGGAAGATTCATTACGTAGACCTGAGTAAAGCAATCATATAGAAATATGGTTGGATAAAAAGGGTATGATCTAACACTAACAGACTGGGTGGGGAAACCCAACAAGGCCTTTCTGTTCAGGTTCTTCTTGGCCTCTCTGTGCACTGTTCCTTTCTCCTGGGTATGGGCGGGCCCCTTCTCAAATAGGGGTCTTACGACCTGCAATCAGATAAGACCGGTTAGAGAATTTCCTTATGGCCAGCTCCAAGACAGAAAGTTGGGGGAAATTTAGAACAAGCCAGAAACTGTGGATGAAAACCAAAATATGCGTATCATAATATCACAGCCCATTCCCTGGTTTTCAAAAATGGATTGCTTACAGCAAAAGGATATGCAACTTAAAAGATAATGGCACATTACTAGAATCCCATTCAGTTATTAATATCTAGTCCAGTTCATTTATTATATCATATGAACATTTTTCGCAGGGTCAGGCCACTCAGGCCTGCAGGTTTCCTTTCGATCTTGTAAGGTTCCAAAAGCAGGAGTAGTGTCAGCAAACACATAGCTTCACCCTTTCAGGCATCCAGTATAATCGTGCTAAGAGACAATGTCATCTCTTGCTCTGAGCCTCTTTCGAGGTGTTAATGTATTATTGGATTTCCCTCATTATGTAACCCATTTATTTATTTATTTACTTAAAACAATAAATATTATAATTTATAAATAAACAAATAAATGGGTTACGTAATGAGGGAAATCCAATAATACAGTTACTGTTTCTCCTTTTCTCTTTTAATACCTAAACTTTTCACCTTTGGAAGGAACATTAGGTTTGGCCGCTGTACTTATCTAGGCAGCAGTGTGTTTAGCAAGTGCCTCTCCCTCAGTCCACTCCTATTCATATAGGACAAGGTTACACAGATGCAGAACTAGTGGGCTATATTTACCACCAGGCAACACGGCTGCATTCACTGTTAACCCTAATTTTGCCAGATGGGGTAAAGGTACATCCCACCCCCATCAGGCCCTTAGGAATTCTTACATAAGGTTTAAAAACATTGTTACAGTTTCTTGCTTAGAAATCATCCCTGCTTCCAGCACTTGTAATTGCAAGACATGGTCCTAGAACCACTGCATCAGGTAGGAGAAAAAACACTGAGTGATATGAGAAAGGAAAAAAAAATTATAGCTGTTATACCTGTGTACTCCTCCCTTGCAAGAAATGCATAGCATCCTTTCCTACCCCCTCTGCCTCCAATCCACCAGGAAAACAGAGGGCTATCTAGTGGAGACATTCCTTTAGTCCCACTTGTGCTGAGTGTGAGCGCACATGCACGAAGGTGTGTAGGCCAGCCCTTCATGCCTTTATCTCCCCCTGTTTTAGACAACCAATGCTTTCATTGCGCATTACACTTCTCTAGCAAACTGTTCCTTAGATGAAGATATCTCTCTGCCCATTGCTGGATGTTTTGGGCTGTACTGTGTGTTCCTTGTTCTGAAGAAATGACGATTGCTGTCCAAATCTGTGCAATATCTTCCGTTCTAATTTTATAGCTCTCTGGGCATCTGCATCTTCCACTGGGTAAGCAAAGCTCAGTCTAGATTCTGGGTCTATTCCTGTCAAGACCCATTTGTAGCCCCTCAGGGCTACCAGCATCAGTGTCACTAGCCAGCTATGTTCAGGGCCTTTCTTCCCACCAGGGAATCTGCTCCATAGCCGTCAGCAGTCTCTGTCTCTCTTGCTGACAAACAGAACAGTTACTGTTGGCGTTACGTGCTGAGAGGGTGCAAGAGGAACATGTCTAGATCCAGCCCATCTCTGCACTGCTGCAGCACCCCCAATGGCCACTCATTTTATGGACCCAGGTGGCCACCTTACGTGAACACATGGGGGTATCTGCTTGTTGATTCCAGTCACCTTTCAAGGCTGGAAGGGAGCTCTTCTGATGGGCATTGACATATTCTACTTTAACGCTACCCTCAGATTTCCACAGTGATTTCCATTGGGCTGTTCCCCACGTGGGTGTCCCTTTAATATGCTGGGTTTGCACTGCCCTGTCCATGAGTCAGTAAAAACACAAACACAGGGGTTTTACCACTCTGCTCAATTCTTCCACCACTGCTAGGAAAACACCATTCAATTCAGCCTACCAAGCTGATTTGTTTTTTATCTTCTCCAGTCAGAGTGGCATTCTTCCGAATAAGATGTCACCCATTCACCTCGGAACTGCCATCCACAAACCCAGCAGCTCTTGGTTGGTCAGTTGAGAGCTGTTTATAGGGCACTGTAGAATCCAGCAGCTCCTCACACAGAGAAAAAGAGGCTTCCTACTTGTTAGTATCTCCTCCTTGCGTTTTCCAGGTAGCATGATCCTGTATAAACCATTTAAATTCTCTAGCCTGAAATCCCAGTAGTCTCACTCACAAGCTTTTGCCATAAACCCCAGTCTAGACTTCACAAAGGCTAACACACAGAAAATGTGTCCACACCCGCACTCAGCTTCTATTCTGCGCTGTGTGGGCTCAGGAAGTCTTACCAGCTCCGGTTTAGCACGCACAATTAGTATTGCTAGAAGGGCAGATTTACATGCCTTCTGTTTTATAGTACTAGGTTGGCAAAACATTTCCCAGTCAGATACAATGTCTATTCCCATAACACAGTCAGGTAAAAGAGATGCAACCACTTCCCATGAAACGTATTCAGATGTACCAACCCTCCTATGAACTTTTTAAAAATTTTATCATCCTTTACTTTCCTCAGTGTATCCTCCATTAGGACTTTATCAACAGGTTTTGAAATCACAGTGAATTGGGTTTCTGTGTCACAGAGCCCCAGAAAAAGTTTCTTCTCCACCCCCTGACTATTTTACCCTTTCAGGTGCAAAAGGCTTTGGGTCCCCAGCAGTGGTTCGAGCCAAGGGACAGTTATGTGTTTGTTAATCTTTATATTGATTAATCTCCCTCAACATCACTCCAGGCAATTTCTGCTCAGCTTTCTCATTGTAATCTTTGCCTTCTGATTTTTAAGATTTTTTTTAAACTGGGGGAAATACAGGAAACTTATTTGGTACCCCTTAATATTGGGGGACCAGCAAGGGCTGATCCACCCAACCTTTCATACTGTTGTATTAAGACCTTTGTTTTAACCCCACCAATTTATATTTCATTCATCCCATTTCTTAATAACCATCCTGCTGGGATGAGTCCCATGATTTTTCCCTTTCTTTTTTTTCTTAGTTTTACCTCTATCAGTGTTTTTTAAAATTTACCTTATTTTTTAGTAGTCATTTTAAAATTTCCACTTTCCTGGAATGAGTCCTTTGACTGTCCCCTCTGCCTTTCCCCATTCTCTTGTTAATCACCCTCATGGTTTTATTAGCATCTTTAAGTCCCATGAGGGGAAGCTGAGACAGCAAACTTGATAATGCGTCCATGACTGTAGCTCTGTTTTGCAGCAGTAAGGTTACATGGGGTGCCCATGCTAAAGGGGTCCCCTTCGCCATAGCATTTACCATCACCTGGATAATGGGCATATTCAGCGGGTGAACATTCCCATCATCATAAAGCCAGTCCCACGTGGCTGCTTCAGCTGGGGTGTTCCACTTGGTATTTATAGAGGGAGTTGGGCAGTCCCCCTTCTCAGGGTAGGCAGACCTTAGGGTGGCTTTTATCCGGTTCATCAGACTGACCATTCCCATAGGAATAACCTCCAGTGTGTCTGGATCCTGTATAGCCAGCTGTGATTGTTCAGTAGTTTATTGTGGATCATTCATCAACCCAAACATACTTTTCTGCTCTGTAGTATTTAAAGCCAAAGATACTGCTTTTAAATTAGTTACTCTCAGAATCCAGGGAGCAGATGATACTGATCGACAAAATGAAACAATTCCTTCACATTATACTCTCTGGTTTTAATAGTTACTTGGATTAGCCCTTCCCCCACATTGACTACCTTCTTGATAACCACAGGTCTTAGAGATACTTTCTGTTGTCCCTGCTTAATTTCTCCCATTGGGGGAAGCTTTGAGGCTAGTGGCCAAAGCTCAGACTGACTGAAATCTGAGCTTGGTCTAGCATTGAGGTGCAACCCAGCACTCTCTTTTAATTTCATTTTAGCTATTATAGATAACAATAACCAAGGAATTGAATATTTTGCTTTTTCTTGTTAGTTTCTATTTCCTTATGCATCCAGTGAACCAACTCTGGGAATTGGATTTATCTCTAAATTCCATGGGGACATTTTACCTTTAGTAATTGATTGGAGCACAACTGCAGCTCCATACCTTGGGTGACCTTGTGGCCACCCAGGAATCAAAAGTTCCTCATCCCCCACACTCTTATCCTTTCTCTTCCCAAACCATATGTTTTTTTGAGCCAGGGTAGGTCTAGCAAATCCCACTTCTGAAACCAAATATTAGGGAAAAAACACACACTGTGCTTTCTTTCTGCTCTCGCAGCACAACGACAAGCCACACAGCAGACAAACCTCTGTGTTCCAGTGTGTGGGGATTTCTCCCCTCTAGCAAGCAAGCCAGCAATTCTCCAGTGGACACCAGTTGGGTATTCTCAAATTCAGTTCAATTCCTACTCTGTCTACCTGGAGACAGCACCAGATTCCATAGGTTGAAGGCTTAGTCCCCAAGACTGCCCCCAACTTCAGATGTTAGTCTCAAGTCCAGGCCTCTGGAACTTCTGACCAAACAGTTACAAATCAGTGTTCCTACAGCCCCCTCCTTGGGTTCAAATAGTTTGCTTGAGCAGCTCACAGAACTCAGGGAAAGACATACTTAAGTTTATCAGTTTATTATAAAAGATATTACAAAGGATACAAATGAAGAGATGCATAGGCCAACGTACAGAAGAAGAGGCACAGACCTTCCATGCCCTCCCCAGGCAGGCACCCCACCCTCCAGGAACCTCTGTGTGTTCAGCTATCCAGAAGCTTTCTTAACCTTGTGCTCTTGGGTTTTTCTGGAAGTTTCATTACAAAGGCATGATGGAAGCATGGGCAACCATGTGGGGATGTGATTGGACAAAAAGGGTATCATCAAATGCTTAATAGCTTGGGTGGGGAAGCCCAGCAAGGCCTCCTTGTTCAGATTCTTCTTGGCCTCTTGGTGCAGTATTTCTTCCTCTTAGGTATGGGGTGGGACCCCTTCTCAAATGGGGTTCTTATGATCTACAGTCAGAAAAGGTAGGTCAGAGAATTTCTTTTTGGACAGCTCCAAGACAGAAAGGTGGAAGAAGGTTAGAACAAGCCAGTAACTGTGGATGAAAACCGAAGCAAGCATATCATAATATCACAATAAGACACGTACATTCAGGGCAGTCTTTGAGGGGTACTTTAATGTGGAATTTACTCCAATGGAGTGGAATGGCAGGAACTTAGGTATGAGAAATATGATTTGAGTTGGACTTCAAAGGACTGGGAAGACTCTGACCGACAAAGATGGGACCAAAGGACTTTTTTGGATAGCAGGAACAAAAAGGGAACAAGGACACAGAAAGTGAGAGTGTGTGGGACATCTTCTGGGAATGGTGAGCAGCGGCTGCCGCTGAAGCACGGGGAGAGGTATACTGTAGCTTTAAATATAGGCTGGGGTTGGAAGGTAGAATCAACAAGGGGAGCCTCTGGAAAGATTAAAGGAGGGGGTCTACAGTAGCACAATGTAAGTGCCTGGGAAGTGAGCAGTGATTGATTTAATGTAATCCGGTTCTCAGCGATTCATTGCACTGTTCACATCTCCATAGAATTCTTTTTCTTTTTTTTTAAATCAAACTCAGGAATTATTAACCTTTTTATGGTGATTTGAATTCTAAGATACAAGTTGCATAACATAAAATATGTATTACAAAGAAAACCCATTATGTCCAAATGGAATTATGAACATATGAAAAATTTATGACAGTGTACTTATATGTATAATTTTTAATACTTTAAATAACATGATTTAGCAGTGGTTTGATTAACTGCTATAATTTTGAAGTAGAAATTAATGTAAAAATATTTCATAATATCTGCATCTCCTTAGAATTTCGTGGCCTGGTTATAGGCCACAGAATTACTCCACATTGACCTTTACTGTTGTTTGTTTAGATCCTGTCTTAATAATGTCTTTTTGCCTGTGGCAATAAAAGATATATTACTTTTTTCCCCCTTTCTAAATTTTTCCAGGCTATAATGCTGTTTTTCCACAAGACCAGTATCAAACATTCTTAAAAGAAGCATTGTTCCTTCAGTAGCAACTTGTAATGGGAAAAGTGGAATAGAGACAAAATACAGTTCTGGTCTGAAGAGAGACTGGTTTTTCTTTGTGTGAATAACCAACATTCCAGTCAGGTTGCCACGGTGATGCTGAGATTGTAACTGTTCATGCCAGCAGTCAGAGAATGTTGCCCAATTAGTTATTCTCAGCTGCTAGGTTACCTTGACAGAGGCTCAAAAAGCAGGTTTTGAGTTCAAAGGCGCTCAAATGAGCAGTCAGGGGACTTGCAAGTCTGCTGCCCTCGTGCAGTGCAGGGACTACAAGCCCCAGCGTGCTCTAGTGTAGGCCATACAGGATGTGGTCAGCCGCGTGAAAGCAGGTGCCATTTTAAAATTCTGGTCTTTTTCCTTTTCACCTTCCAGTAAGAAAGGGTTTTCAGAATTCCTGTGTCTTCGGCTGGTTTTGTAAGGGTTTTTAGTGTTTCCGGGACTGCCTTAACATGCTGCAGATGGGAGACAGTGGGGAGAATGTGCATTTTGGCATTGGACATTAATCTTATGTAGGTTGCTTTCTTAGCCTCATTTATTTATTTATTTTTCTTTTGAGAATAATCTACGTCACAGGATTGATGCAGAGATTAAATAAAATAACTTTTGCAAAATTGTCTGCCTCATGACTTGGGCATGGGAGACATCCAGTGAAAAGTGACTCTCCTCAAATATTGTTTCAGAAATCACAAAGCATTATGCAGGTCGATTATTTTTATCACCATCTTTTGGTTGTTTCTATTTTATCACTCAGAATAGGTTAGGATATGCTGTGGTGATAAACAATCTTAGAGATTTTATATAATTGAAGTGTACTTCTTGACCATGTCATAGGCTCAGTGTGGGTCAGTTGAGGATTGCATTCATCAGCTGTCCAAGGACACAGACTAATGGAGGCTTTATGTCACATATGCTTCCATAGTCATCATGATGATTTGAACTGTCAATCAAATATTCCATCTGAAAGTGGCACGTCACTTCCATTCACATGTCATTGGCCAAAGCAAATCATGTGGCCACACCAAAGTTCAAGAGGGGTAGTGAAGTGCCATTGTATAGTATATTAGCAGGAGGAGAAGTGAAATATTTGCTAAACAATCATAATGACTGCCATGCCGAACAGAGACCAAAGGCTGATAAAAAAAAGAGTACTTTAAAGAAAGACTGATAGTTAAATATAAATAAAAATATCTGAACAGTAAACTTCAAAGTAAATCAATTAAAATTCAGCTGCATTGAGCAGAAAAACCAAAATATTAGTAGGTTAAGGAAGGTAGAAGTTTATTTCTCTCTCATGTTAAAGAAATCCAGAAATAGGCAGTCCAGTGGTGGCATGGTAGTGCTGTGGTCATCAGAGACTTAGGATCATTTTATTGTTCTGCTATAACAATCTAGCTAGGGCTTTCATATTTAAATTTACCTCAGGGTCAGAAATGGCTGCAGGATTCCAGCCATCACATCTGCATTCCAGGCAGCAGGAAGGAGGAGGGGGGAGGATAAAAGATCCCTTCTCCCAGATAAGTTAGCTCCATTTGAGCAGCTCTTCTGAATGTCCCACACAATAATTCTGCTTACATATCATTGGCCAGAACTTACTCACATATTCACTTGTAACTTCAGTGGGATTAAGATATAGTTTTTCAGCTGGGTACATTGCCTCCCAAACAAAACAGAGATTTTTGTTATAAGGAACAAGAGGAGAATGAACATTGGGTGGCATTGAGCAGTCTTTGCTATAGTAACCTAAGATGCAAGCTTTAGTTAAGTAGAAATGACAAGGGAAAGATTATTCTATACACTATCATTTTCCAGACTATGCTTCACAGAACTCCAGTGCTTAAAGTAGATATGATGTTTCTATGGCCAGACAGGTTTGGGAAATGCGGAAAGCTTTGGCGTCTCTTGGAGATTCACAGGGTACATTAACACATTAAAAGTTATGACAGGCCCTGAAGTAAAGAAACCCATAACCTGCTAATCTTTTTAACTCAGTGTTCCCAAATTCATTTGACAATGGAAATCCAACAGCTGTGGAAATCTGGCGGGACACAGGGAAATTTAGCTTTAGCTTCTTGAATCTGCCAAAAAGCCTTTAGATCTCCGAACAGGTGATAAAAAGCCCACATTCCAAAAATTATCTGACTTGCAAAACAGACAAACAAACTTGTGTATTGTTTATGGTAGCTTAGCCATAGAGAAAAAACCTTTAAAAAAAAATAGATTAGATGCAAACGAAGCTCTGTTATCAGTAATCTGTATGAATTGGTGCTAACCAGCCATCTGTACCATTAAAGGTGATACCAAGTGATGGACTGGGTTGGCTTGTACTTCTGTCTGCCAGAGGGCAGGCCAATGCCCCCAGGTAGCTGTTAATGGGCCCTTGGCTGTTCATACATGGCTCTGGACCATTCCACCCCTCTCTGGAAGTGGGAGACTGATAGACAGTCCAAGCAGCCAGTATTTCCCTCCTCACCCCATAGACAGGGCCTGGACCCCTGGCCAAAAGGCATCGGCCCCTCCCCTCCCAGTGTGCCCAATTCTTGCCTTCATCCACCGATGAATGAGCCAGAGAAGGGAGCTCCCTGTATTGTGGGATGAGATGGTGGTAGGTGGGCAGCCAGTAAAGGGGGGCTCGTGTGCTTATTAGACTTAAAGCAGGGTTGGGTCCCTTTCACCAGTTTTACCTTTATGGTTGCTTATAGGTGTGGGAAGAACTGCTGAAAATGTTTCCAAGCAAATGTCTGTGTCATTGGTATACTGTAAACAGATGGTAAACGAATACCTTTGAGGGAATGGTTCCGTGAAGGCTTTTCTTTCCAAAATAGAAACTTGGATGGTTTCCTAATCTTTCTTACTTAATTATTTAGGTAATCAGTTCTTGTCTTTAAAGCCCATCTGCTGCAATTGTTATCTTTTTTCTTCATCTAAGCATCTCTTAAAAGGCAAAGCGCCAAAATCTTTGCTAGTCTGGTTCCCATCATTTCAACCTCGTGTTGCTGGAAATACTGGAAAGTTACCCTGTCCTGACAGGTCTAGAGAAATCCAGTGTTTGCCTATCTCTGTAAACTCTATGATACTTTCCTTAAACACTGTATAATCTCTGTGACAATCTGATGATGGGAAGGAAGGGACTGAGGTGGGGAGGTTCCATGTGAATATTGACCTTTGGAGCAACTTGCGTGAACAGACTGTAGGAGAGTCGAGGAACATTCTGGAAGGTGGAGATAGCTATCCTTGTCCAAAATCTGTCTCATGGCTTAGTATACTGAAGAATTTTCTTAATCTGCTTTATGGAGGGTGTGCTTTCCCCTGACTGTGAACGTGTGGAAAAATAGTCTCTGAACACAAAATGGGGCTTTGTGCATTCCACATGTGTATAGGCAGGTTTGTGGGTGTGGGTCGGGAACTTCAGGTCAGAAAGCATGAGAAGGGCTGGCCAGTGAATGCTGACAGCTGACAAAGGATTAAAATAGCTGTGCTCCAAAATCAGAAAAAAATATTCACGTTAATGTTATAAGTCTTTCTTGGGTTGTTCTCCTTTTAGTTTTATGTTCTTGATTGTATATACCCATTTTTCCAATGTAAGCCAGTGGACAACAATCAGTGTATGTAGGATTCTTTGTTTTCATTTGCAAGGGGATGTTTGGGAACTGAGCTAGATATGAATATGAATATACAAAGTGAACTGAGAAAAATATATTTTGAAAAATGTCATTTATCTCCTGTGGTGAAACATACATGTGACCTACCGAATGTACTGTCTCATTGATGTCAAACTGGCTATGTGTGATAATTCTTGTTACATCAGCTCTGGACATGAATTAAATTAGTTTCTTAACCCAAGTACCTGGATTTACAGGTGAATGACAGTGTCCACCCATCCTCTTCACTGGCCCTGCTTTCTTCCCTTCCAGGCCCATAGTTTGAAAGTCAGTGGGTGACTCCTTTGACCTGTGAAAGGACTTTGTATTGAACCGAGGGAAAAATTAGAAGTCCAAAGAGTTGGGGTCTTTACTTAACTCTGCAATTAACTCTGTAACTAGGTGAGACTTTAGACACATCATCTCTTGTAGCAAAAACGTGTGATTTTATGAGTACATAGAGACAATCTGGGTCTCGCTTTGCTCCTCTGTAAAATGGGGAGATGGGTTTTAGTGATATGGTATCAGAAATCCCTGCTACAAATGCCAGAGGTCTTTCTGCATTGTGGTTGTTGGTGATAGAACTGGTGATGTTGTTCTTGATTCTTCCAGCCAGTATGTATGAAGTGTCTGTAATGTCCCACTCGTGATTTAGGTACTGGAGATAACACAGTGAACAAAACCAATAGAAATTATTTCTTCATGGAGTAAAGAAGTTATTCCTTCTTTGATAAAGAATTTTTAGCAAACACTTTTGAGCACTTTCGATATTCCAGATATTGATTTAAATGTTTCCTGTATGTTGTTTATTCTATCAAATAATCCTATGAAGTGGGTACTACTATTATTGCTATTTTACAGTTGAAGAAACTGAGGCACAGAGAGATTAAATAACATGCCCAAGGTCACATAGCTAGTAAATGGTGAGGCTGGGATCTGAATCAGGCTTTTTGACTGTAGAGTCTGTGGTCTTCACTACTATGCTACACTGCCTTTCACTGTCAATTAATTGGGTAACTTAAAGTAATTAGTATTCATCCTAGCTAATGGCGAAGTGAAGAAAGGAAACTAGTGTCAGATAGAAATCTGAGAGCCTGCCTTATCTCCCTCTTTGGGGCTCCAGGCTCTTATGAGAGTCAGGGACACCAAGCAACTGAGGTACCGTCGCCTTCCACGTTTCTAGCCACTTGGCTGGTGTGGCTTCTCTGGCTCCATTGTTAAACCTCAAGGCTTTCTCTGTCTCCACAACCCCAAGTTATTTTCAGCATTGGCCATTTGTAGAAAAGTGAGTAATAATGGACTTGGATTCCAAATATCTGGATTTGAATCCTGGCTCTACTATTGACCAATGCTGTCATTACCTTGGACAACTTGATAACACCAGCAGCAACAGCAATATAGCAGTAGCCATTATTTATTAAGCTCTGTCATGCAGTGTGCTAAATGCTAGTATATGTTGTTTCTGATCCTCAAAACAATCCTCCGTGGAAGGTATTTTTACCCTCCCTTTACAGTCTGGTCTTGGCTGCTGTCTCTACCACTTACTGTTTAACCTTGGGCAAGTTACTTAATTCCTTGAAAGCCTTAGTTTCATCATCTGAAAATTGAGGTTAGTTATAGCTGTTTCCCTTGTTGCCATAGAATTAAATATGAAAATGTATATAAAGCACTTAGGGCTTTGCCTATCCCAAAGATAGCGATGTCTATTATGGCTTATGATATAGCTTAAGGTCTTGCAGCTATGAATCTGAGGGGTCAAGCTGCAAATCCACTTGTAAAGACCACCTTTGTGAGGCTAGGCTTGAGCTACAGAGCCCTGAGTGAAGCAGATGAGTCGCAGCAGGGTGATTGGAAAGCTGTTTCACTACTGGCTGCTGCATATTCACAGGTGGAACTAACCAGACTCAGACCAAACGTTAGGTGAGGAGGCTCTGGTCTCCCTGTCCTGAGAGCTGGAAGATACCAGCATTGAGGATGGTGTTCCTAGAGGCTTGGCTGTGACTGTGTCCTGACCTGGCCAGGAGCTAGCTGGCCATTGGCAAAAGGATGCCAGTACCAGCCAGGCACAGCTGTATTGGGGCAGACAGGCTGGAGTCAGCTTGAGCTCAGGACTGCCCTTCCCAAAGCCGACACATGAAATGTGGAGCCGGGGAGTGACCCAGCATGTTTACATGCAGGATGTGGCCTTGCAAAGAAGGCAGGCTAAGTGGCATCGTCCCATTTTACAGATGGAAAAACCAGAATACGAGAATCCAGACTGGGACTCTAACTGTTTTGGACCAGTCTTCTGACAGGTCTGCATGGTTTAATTTGTTTTATACAAATGATCAAGTGAGAAAAATTAACAATCAGTGTTTTCATTTTATTTGGTATTTTTTTTACTTGAATTAACTGTTACACTTGAGATGTGTGGCTTGCGCCCATGTGTTAATGAAGATAAACTTCTGGGGTACATTCTAGGGTCTTCCAGATACATACTCTTGGAGCATCTTTTCCTCTTTGCCATGATGGTAATTTAATGACTGTGTTTGTGTAGGTATTCGCTCATGTGTTTTTCTCTTTCCATTGGAAGCTCCATGAGACAGGGGCCAGGTACTCCCTGCTTCTACTTTGGACAGTGCATAACACAGAGTAGGTCGTTATGAAGGGTGCCAGGTAGAAAGCAGGGATTAAATAAACCCTACTGTGTAAGGCAAGGCCTCCTGGATATTAGAAAAGGCAAAGGGAGGTAAAAATCACCTTTTAAGGATCTTGCCTGGCTGTGAGTGCAGTGCAGACTAGAGTCCAGGGATGCTGAATCAGCATAGCTCCCTAGTGCTGCACTTGGAAAGAACATGGTGTTGAAAAGCCTGAAGGCTCAAGATAAATATGGAGACTTCTCCTCCTGTTCCTATTTTCTTTGTTCTGTTTTGCTTTTGTAAGCATATGCTTGTCAGTAAAAGCTGAAACCGAACAAACAGCTGCTAAATATGGTTCTAAGAGAAATAACATTTTGGTCTTTTTAAGGCCGGTAAGTTTAGAGTAAGTACAGTCATTTGGCAGATGTCAGAAGGGAATCCGGGGGTAGACAGTCATTCTGGGAGCCAGATCAGCCATCCATATTATGTTGGGGTCTATTTCAACCTGCTGAGGGACTGGTGGCCTCAAGTAAGAGATCTTGTCACAGAATGGCTATTTCCTTAAGAGCAGTTTTGGAAAAGGATGTCTGGAGTCTATTTAGGCCATTGCTTATTTTCATTTTCAAGGAAGGGAGAAGGGTTGGTAAGAATATGTATGACCTTTTATAATGCTAGGGAAGCAGTCATCCTAGTTATAGATTTAAGTTTGCCTTTTTCAATCTTTGGGATTTCGTCTCGTGATGTTATTTAGCATTCTGATAAATCTAGCATCTTTCAGGGGACCTGGAAGAATTAAAGTATAATTCAATGACTGCGAATACCAACCCCTAGATCTTAAATCTCTCCACCCTGCTGCAAAGTCAGACGTTAGCCTGCCAATGATGCCTAAATTTCATCAGTTGATAGACAGAATTTATTCCAGCATCCCAAGGAGCCTGAAAAACTTAGTGTGTCTTCTCAGTTGTCTCACTAATTTCTAAGGAGACATCTGTTTGACCATAAATATCTGACCCTGTTTGCTGAGCACGTGATGATATTATTGGTTGAAAAGTAATAGGTTTTCTTTTATTGGCTTTTTAGTTTTATTGGCTTTTTTAGTAGAAAATCTGTGAAACGCAGACTGAAGTTTTCTGTGGTGTATTCCTTGGTTGTTAAATGAACTAATTTGCAAAGAGCAAAAAAGAAGTGGAAGGAAAGAGGTGAATATTTATTGAAGTCCTGTTATATATCAGGCCCTGAGCTAGCCATGTCCACAGTCTTCACAGTAACCCTGGAGAGAGGTAACATTGTCCCCATCTCAAAGATGAGGAAATTGAGGCTCAGAGCAGTTATAAGCTTGCCCAAGTTTGTAGAGCTGGCTAGTGGTAAATCAAGGGCTGGGAATTCTGATTCCATGAGGCTTATAGGCATAGTGATTAAAAGCTCAGGGTTTGGAGTCTGACCAGCCCAGTATATATCCTGGCTCTGCCCCTCATCGGTGGTGTGACCTTGACCAAATGTTTAAACTCTCTGTGCCTCAGTTTGCTCACCTGTAAAATAAAGATAATAATAGCACCCACTTGATAGAGTTGTGAAAATTAAATGAACTATTCATGGAAAATGCTTAGAATAGTCCCTGGCACATAAGTGCTCATGAAATGTTAGCTAGTATTGTGATTTTCATTATAATAACTAACCAAATTTGCCTTTATCAGCACTTGCTGAAAAGTTACATTTTCTTTCAGGGAACAGCCTGCATTTTGACATGTAGTTGTATTTCATTATGAAATAATGTAAACTACTCTATCTTAGAATTAAATTCTCTTCTCAGCCTCCCAGCAAATGTTAAGATCTGAATAAAGGCATGTGTGGCCAACAGGGATTCTTGACTTTGGTAAATGTCAGTGATTTGCTCTTTTCTCCTTGGTGTATGTAACCTTCTTCCATGCTGCCCTTCCTGGCTTTAAGAGCAGCTAAGCAAACACAAGAAGGGGAATTAAGCTGATTCTTGTCTCTTAGCTTTCCTGTCTTTGTAACATGATTATTAGGTACAGCATCCTCTGACAGCTTGTCTTCTCAGTGCACGTGAGGCAGAGCTTACACCAATGGGTTTCATGGACTTTTTTAGAGCTGAGGATAGGGGCTTATACATGTGACTGCTTTGTGCATTTGCGATTGGGGTGAGGGGGATGGAGTGGACAGTGGCTGGAACAGCTTGTCTCGATTGAAAAGAAGTGACATAAGTTTGCTTGCTCTTTGATTGTACATTCTGATCCAATTTTTTTGTAACTTCCCCTACACATGTCATGGGGAATTGGGAGTGGAACATCAACCTTACTCAGTAAATAGTTATGTTTAGCAGCTATGTATTGGATACTGCACTAAGTGCTGGGAAATACTAAGATAAATATGTTACAGTCCCTGCTCTTAGGGCACTTGTAATTCATCAGGGGAGAGAGATGCGAGAGGGGATAGCACTATGTGAAAGTGCTTGTCACAGAGCTATGCTCAGTGAGCTGCAGGTGCAGAGAAGGAAGTGGTGGCACTGATTTGAGAAAGGCTTCACAGAGGAGGTAGCAAGCTGGGCTTTCAAGGATGGGCTTGCCTGGTAAAGAATGACAGAAGGGGTCATCTTGGCAGATGGGCATTATGAACCAAGGCACAGGGCCGTGTGTGGTGTGTTAGGGGAATGGCGGGCATTTTGAGGTGGTTGGTTATAGCACAGAATGATGGAACATGAGACTGAAATGAAGATGGGTTCTAAGAATGACAGGACCTTGACTTTCAGTTTGGACCAGTTTTAAATCCTGAGTGTCATGGTTAGAAATGTCCATTTTATAAAGATTGGTGTGGAGAATAGCTTGAAAGAAAGATGGAAATAATTGATTGAGAGCCCCTGTTGGAGGACGGAGTGGGGTAGATGGATATAGTGGGCATTTGGAGATAAGATCATTACCACTTAGTGAGCAAAGTGGGGGGGGGTGGTCAATGATGGAACCCCGGAGGAAGCCTACCTTGAAGGTATGTGCAGAAGAAACAGAATCTGTGAGAGAGGGTGAGAGGTATGATGGAAGACTAAGGAGGGGGTGTATTTTCAACGAGTGGTGGTACTCAGTAAGTAAATGCCTCAAAGTGGAAGAGTAGGACAGGACTGAGGACAGACCAGTATACATAGGACATTGAGGTCATAGGCGACTCTTGGGAGAAATTACTTTAGAGGTCTTTCCAGAGTGGAGAAAACAGCTGAATGCCTGCTCTGTTCATGCCATATCACTGTTCCGCAGAATGTAACTAACAATGATACGCATTTGTGTAAAGGAATATTCACAAACTTCCAGTTCTCCAGGTACCTGGACCTAGGTACTTGGGTTGGGGGAAAAGAGAGAAAGGAGTTAAGGGTCAGTACTGAGGAATCCCTGAACAATATCTCTGCCTCCTGCTTTCTAGGGTCTCAGAGAGCCCCCTCCTTACAAATGCCATGACTCTAATCACACCACTTTGTCTTATTGCTGTCAGCATACTGTGGAACGTAGGTGCTTGTAGACCTCTCTTCCAATTCCAGACTAGTTCTTATTTTCTAACTGTGATCCTTGTCATAGATGCTGTGTCATGTCACCCAGATCCCCTGTACACTACTGAGGTACTCACTGTCCACCGCTGGGAGTGTAGGCAGTTTAGTGATGGCTCTCACTTGGGAATTGTTCTCAGCTGAAGAGTGTCACTTCACCCAAGATCATAACCTCTAGGACAGGGATTGGGGGCAGCCCACATGTAATGACCAGTGGAGGGAGAGTGCAAAGGCCCTATGGTTCATGGTGGGATAATCGTGAGTGGTCTTTGCAGCTCCTGAGTTCCCATGGGGTCAGATGAAGTTTGTGTGTCCACTGCATCACAGTTTAGCTCTCCCCTCTGCTCTGTCCAGTCCTTCTTTCCTTCTCCCCCGCAGGTGTTGATTCCAAGGCAAACCACAATAAACTGACTGTGTAAACCTCTGACATGCTCAGTCTATTCCTTGGGGAACCAACTTGATCTGATTATCGTTTCGTTTGGTTGCCTACCCAACGCCATTTGCCAGTTGAACTCTTCAGCGTCTCTGACCTTTGCTTCTGAGCCCCTTGAAGATGTCCAGCAAAAAGTCTCTCTCTCAGCAGTTGGAACCAAAGTTTCAGTATTGAGCATCCTTGGTTTTGATTGGCTGGGCCATATGCCCATTACTGAGAGGGTACTTCAAAATGTTCATGGAAAGACTCATACGATCTTTTAATTCTATTTTTCCATGAACATTTGAAGTACCCTTGTAGACTAAGGAGAGAAAAGAGCCCTGGAAATCAGCTACCCAGATTCTCCTGAAACCTACCTATTAACCCCATCACCGAGGGAGGATCCCCGAGATGGGATGAGCTCTGGGTGCAGAAGCTGATCCTCACGCTGCACCTGTTTCTGCCCCTGCCCTCTCTCCACACCCCTGCTTGAGTACCAGGCTCCCTAAGGCAGCCACTAGTCACCGCTGCATCTTTTCTCCTTTCATATATATGTATGGATATTTGTTAGTCAGGGAAAATGAATGTTGAAAACACAATTGAGATATTTCAAGCAAATGTAGAACCTCTCTCCAAATATGTTGCAGAAACACCACTGAAAAAACAAACTACTGGGAAACACAGCTTAGAAACAAACAGCAGCTGCCACCATTTATGGGCTTTTTTTTTTCCTTTTTCTCATTTCTTTCTAATTCCGTTTGTAATAAAACCTGCTGCTTTAATGGCCTAGTACTTTAACAAACAAAATTTTTCTTTCCCATCCTGAGGCTTCCCAGGTGGCCTTGACAGTGTCAGCTATTGGGTGTTGGTCAACTTGGAGCTTGTTTTCCTGTCTCTTGGTTCTGTCTGGAATGTTGTCCACACCTGCCTGGACCTGGTGGGGCATAGCTGGAACTTCTGGACTAATTGATGTTTTGAGACATGAGCCTGGAGTGTGGTTTCTTGCCTATCTGTCTTTTTAAGACGTGGTCATGCTAACTCTAATCTTTCTCAATGAGTAAGTGCTTAATTTGTTGTTTTTTTGGTTTTGTTTTGTTTCGTTTTGTAGTTTATGTGAAATTTATACATAGCCAAGGGTTTTTCTTGGGTCTGATTTACTAACAACTGTGACTTTAAAGAATTCTGACTTGTCACATCAAACTCATTTGCCTCCTTCCCATGAATAGCAGAAAGCAGCCTTTCCCCCATTTAAATGATGCTGATGACGTGGAACTCCTCAGCCTCAACGTGATTGCTACTGTTGACTATGTGCGAGGCATTGTCCCCTACTTATTCTTCATAAGAGCCTGCTAGGTAGCTGTCATCTCTTTTCATAGGCTCAGACATTATGTTGTTCTCCCAGGGTCTCCCAGGATCTCACAGCCAGTCAAGGCCAAGGTGGTATTTAACCCAGGTCTTTCTGAACCTAAATCTAGCCCAGGCTGTTCCCATCCTGCCGTTTGGTAATAATATACTGCAGTGCTCTCATGTAAGTGTTGACAAGATAGGCCAAAGGTTAAAGTCGTTTTTTATGTGTTCCTCAGAGTATTATTTTAAAATTAAGTACCTAACACTTAAAAATTAGATCTCAGAGTAAGCAAAATGTTTGATTTTTCTTGAAAAATATTTAGACCTGACGATATGCTCTTATGTTGACACAACAGTTGTTTCCAGCTAAGTAAACTCCTGCCTCCCCCCGCTCCCCCTTAAAGAAGGCATGACTTCTGTCCCCACCCCACTTAAAGAAGGCATGACTTCTGCCCCCATCCCTCTTAAAGAAGGCATGACTCTCCAGTTTGCCGCAGGCCCCAGCTGGGCCACTTTGCCCATTTACATTACTTGCCTGGCCTCTATAGGTATTGATATTTGTGACTCTTGATTTATGCCTATAAAGAAGCAATTTCTGTCCAGTTAAGAATTAGTAGGGGTAAAAGTCCATTTCTGCCCCTGAAGTGAATTTCATAGGCTTTGATTTTTCTTGTCAACTTTTTGGGATGGTAATTCAGTAATAATAGCACTAATTATTGGACATTTATTGGGCACTGTAACCTTTTAGTTGACTCCAAGAGAGAGTAGACACCTGTTTGGTGGGAAGAACTTGCATAATTCTCCAATTTAGTTTGTATTCTAAATCATGAAGTTATCCTGCAGATACTGCAGGAACTGGAGGCTATCCTGCAACAGCATATTTTGCAGAAGCAGCATTACACAGAAGAAAGATGAATCCAAAGAAGAACATTCTGAGAGAGGTAGTTATGGTGATTCCGTGTTCTCTTAGAAACTGTTGACTATCTATCATAAGTAAGATTGCCCGGCAGTGCAGGATCACCCGTCTTACAGAACTGCCAGTGTTTAACACAGTGTTCAGGCATTTCAAAGAGAAACATCGTAAAAAGTGAGAACCTCTTCAGGATAATGAGTCTTTCATTTGATCTTAAAAATTTTTTAAAATTAATTATAATTTAATTTTTATAATTAAATATGTAATTGTACATATTTATGGGGTGCATTTTGATGTTTCAGTACATACATATATGTTGTATGATTGTAAAATCAGGGTATTTAGTGTATTCACCTCATGCATTTATTATTTCTGTATTCCAAAACTCTCTTTTAGCTCTTTTGTAATATACATTACCTGTTAACTATCCTCACCCTGCTGTGCAGTAGAGCACCAGAACACTCTTCTTGTCTAATTGTAACTTTACAGCATTGACCAATCTCTCCCCATCCTCACCCCATTTTATCTAGATGGACCAGCTAGTGTGTTTCTGTTTATCACATGGAAATGTATTAATTCTTTTTTATTGTTTCAATTGAAGAAACATCTCCTTTTGTCTGATTTAAATACATTTCATAGAAATGTAAAATAGAAAAAAATGGAATTTGACTAATCTTACAGTTGGGGCTGAATTAAATTTTAAAATTTTGGTAGTATTTATTTTAACATGTGATAGCCTGCAAAACTAAAGTTGTTATTAGTTTTCTTAGTTTAAATAAGTACTTGCTTTTGATTAAGACAATGCCTGGAATGTTGTTTTGAATTTTTATTGTTTATATATTTTCTTTCAGGACCCTGCAGGGATCTTTGAATTGGTGGAACTTGTTGGAAATGGAACGTACGGGCAAGTTTATAAGGTAAGCGCAATGAGTTTGAGCGTGGCTTATGTGTGGTTTCCCTTCATGAATGCTGTCTATAATTGCTCGTAAATGTCTTATCAGAGATTTAATGAAATAATGTACTTGTTAATTGACTCTCCGTCTTTTAAAATATACGTGTAGTTACATTGCCTTAACTGAATTCCGTGACTTGGGCATTTCCCTTCATTACATGTTACAGTGTTTCTATCTGACACATGAATTTGGGTGCTACATATTTGAAACTCTTTAAGTGTTTAGTTTTAATCACTGACAGAACTGGTTTTGCAAAGGAGCAAAGGATGCCATTTACTTTAGAAAGTTAAGCTATTAAACTATCACATTTGGAAAAGTGCATTTGTTATTGGCCTAGGGCACGAGTTAAACGAGTTTCGTGAACAGTGTTAGGAGAAAATGGGCCACCTCACAAAGCGATGGCCTAATGTCAGTGATGAATTTTACAAGTTAGGAAATAATTAAAAGTTAAACTTGAGTTGAGATTGTGCTGAGGAATAAGTCCTTCTTGTCCTTCTACTAATTTTGCTTATAAATTTACCCAAAAATGTTTGTGGAAGGTCTTTTCCCCTGGTAAGTGATCTAAAAAAATGTTGGTCTGAAAACGTGGGTGGATTCCACATCTGACTATCAAAAGGAAATGGACATGAACTGTTTTGGGACTAAAACTTTGGGGCTTTTGGTGAATAAGCTCCTGAAATGCCTTTAAAACAAACCAACTGTTTCCTCATGATTATTTCTAGGGAGATATCTGTCATTTTCCCTAGTGGTAGTGATATAGAATGGCATTTCCATTACACATTTTCTCTGTTGTTCTATTTTTAAAAATTCCTTCTCTGGGCCCTAAACTTTTCTCAGTTGGTTGAAATTATTATAGAATTCATCCAGATTGTAATATTTCCGCTTCTGCAGAATGGCAAAAGTATATGTATAGGGTGTACTCAAGAGTCTCTTTTTTAAAGCATGATTACAAATGAATACACATTTATGCCTTAATTTACCAGGAGGTACCATTTGGTGTCCACTCAAGGGGAAAATTTCTCCCTCGCAAGGAAACAATTATTTCCAAAAATGTCCAATTCATACAGTTAGACAGAATGTAGACGACCTAAGCTGTTCACTTGACGTTGATCCTGTCCGACACAAAAAGAAATGTGTCTCAGCAAATGCTTTTAAATACTTTCAATGAAGATAATTAGGTTGAAGATTGTGTTATTGCATTTTGAGAAATTGGATTGAGCTTGTGAAATAATGTGTTTAATGAATTAAGCTCTGATTTAGGTAGAAAATTACTTCTGATTTGCTGTCAATATGCAGGACCAACTCTAGAATGCTTTGGTTTTAAGGTGCCATTTCTTAGAGTGATTCCATTGTAGTATGCTTCGTACCTGTAGAAAGCAAATTAGGTAAACAGTTCGCAGCTTTCTATGCTAATTCAGTAGGTGCAAGTGTACACTCTTGAAAGAGGATGTAACAAACTGATTCAATTAAGGATGAGAATATTTGGAAAATTCAGAATTATCCCTAATTTCTTGTTATCTGAAAAGGAAAAGGAAATGAATGGCAAAAGATCTCGGATCTTTCTAGAGAGGGAAGATATTTAGCTACGAGGTTTTTAACACTATTATTCTAAAGGGTTCCATTCTCTTAGTGATTGATACAATACTTTGGCACCTTCCAAGTTGAGAGGAGACTTTACAAAGAATTGTCATAGTGAATGCTTTGGACTTTGGGACAGGAGACATGGTCTCCCATACCAGCCCCCTATATTGTTTTGTGGCCATCACAGCTTTTCTGTGCATTAGTCAAGTGAGAATGTAGTTAGAAATGCTTTGGGGACTTGTGATGATTTATCTAAAGAACTATAACTCCCTTCTAGTTAAGGGTTTGGTTTCTAGGCAACCAGATGATGTTAGGTGGCACTGCTCATGAACTGAGACACCTGCGTTTCCTGAGGCCACTAATCCAGTCCTGCTGTCATCCTGAGTTCTGAAGGTGTAAATCTTAATAAAAACATCAAAATCTGAGCTCCAAGATATGTGAACCTAAAGAAAATTAAATTAGGAAGTGATTGTTCACACTATAGGTTATATGACTTTTATGGAATAGGTATGTTTC
This sequence comes from Cynocephalus volans, assembly GCF_027409185.1. NCBI lineage: Eukaryota > Metazoa > Chordata > Mammalia > Dermoptera > Cynocephalidae > Cynocephalus > Cynocephalus volans. Next base: position 96,186,321 of record NC_084460.1, on the reverse strand, counting down.
TGAAATACTGTAGGTATAAATAGAAATTTTATAGCTCTAGGAGGAGGTCCTTATACAAAAAATTCTGTGATAATTATTCTGTCTATATTAAATACAAAACCTTTGCTTTAAATTTTTTGTAAATCCATCTTTTGGTGTTCTTGGTTTTCATAAAGTAAAGTATAATTTTATGAATAGCTGTATGGACATAGCCTTTATTTTATAGAAAAACTTATCATAATTTTTTTTATAAGCTGCCCTAAGAGAGTCATAATATAATTTCATTTACAAATAGTTTTTCAGAAACATGGTTAATATAATAAATAAAAATATTTGTAGATATTAAGAGAATATTTCCTGCATGTGAGCCAGATACATCTGGATATAGAAATATAAACATTTTATATAAAGGCTATTTAAGAATGGTTAGCTTTTCAATGTTGCTTCTAGTCTTACTCCCAAATCTAGTTTATAGCTACCTGTTCTTGGTAAGGATAGATTTATGTGTCTTTAACATTTTGGTCCCAGGTAATCAAGTGGCAATTCAGTATCTGTTTTTTACTTTGTTTACTGGACAGAATAGGTAAATAATAAAAAATAGTGATTCTCTGTCAGGATCTCTAATGAGGAAATCATCTTCCTGTGCCCATGGCTCCCATTAAAAGAAAAACACAACAGTAACAAAAGACTACATTTCTGTTTGCTAAAGGTCTTGCCTGTTTATTGCCATGCTACCTACTGGAAACCTAATGGAATCTGGGAACATTTTTGTTAAAATAAAGTAATTATTTTAATAAATCAAAATAATTATTTAATATTTACTACTAAAACACTACTACAAATTAACCACAGATTTTAAATGAATTTTGGTCTTTCCTGTTTTTTAATTTGCTCTTTTGAAATGCATATTAATTATTACAGAGATGGAGACCTATTTTATCTCAGGGCGATAATGTGATCTGGGAATATGATGGATTCCTCAGTATTTCTCATGTTTCTTTTCAATCCTCCCTAAGGTTATAAAGTGCAAAATAAAGAGACCATCATGGTGGTGGTGAACGACTTGTGAGAAAGAGGCACTGTGTGTGTGTGCGTGTGTGAGTGCATGTGTTTTCAGAGGGTTGCAGGGGTCCTCATAGGTCATCTAGTTTGATAATTCTTCGGCCGCTGGTGTTCACCCCATCCTAGATCACCTCTGGTCATGTGGAACTCATTACCTCCCAGCAGGTTCATTTACCTGCAACTCCCTTGCATGTTTGCTGTCATACTGACCTGAGATTCTGCCTTGTGAAGATGTTTACCATTTCAAACCCATTTCATAACTTTAGAGCTATTTAAAATTTAAAATTAAACCTTCTTCCACAAGAACATAGTCCTTCTATGAACTCAAGAAGATTCTCCCTCCTTCCCCTGAACACGTACTTGTGTCTCCTGCTCTCTGGGCAACATAGCCTCAGCTGCTTTGTTCGTTCTTCAGGTGATGTAAACCCGAGGCCCTTCATTATCCCAGCTTCTGTCTCAAAATGGTTCTAATATATTACTAAAAATAATATTTTATACTTATATAAAATCAGATTTCATACAAAAGATTTTATGAAATATATATGTTTTGTACATATGATTTGATTTTTGACTTAATTGCTATCATAATTTCATGAGAACCTTGTTGTCACTTAGCCACAATTACAGTTCCCTCTGTCGAGGACATATTTTCCCCACCCTGGCATGCCTGGCTCCTTCTCCTTCAGCCTCAGCTCAAATGCCGTCTCCTCAAGGAAGCCATGTTTCATCCCCGTTTCCATTACAGCCACCACCTCAGCTCCCCCCCAACAGAGCCTTCCTCTGTCACATCAAGCTGTCTTATTGTCTTTATGGCATTGCCACTCTCTGAATTATTTTACTTCTTCATGTATATGTTACACAATTTAAATGCAGGGAGACCTCGTCTGTGTTGTTCATCACAGTGTCCTTCTTCTGGCATGTGGCAGATGTTGACAGTTGTGGGGACCAGAATCAAGCTCTGTTTTCTTTGATGATTCTTTTAAAATTTGTTCCTAGTTTTTTCAGCATTTCCCATAAAATATTAATTTACTTACTTCGGGAAATCATATTTCTACAGAGTAATAAACAAAAATGCTCTATTTGGTTTTGATGGTGGGAAGTGGATATGGATTTTTATGTTAAATGAATCGTCAGTGTCTATAGAAGCAAGGCCCATGCAAAATGAGGCAAAACAATTTCCTGGGGTTTAGTCTCCTGGAAGAGGTTCTCAAACTTAAGTATGCAAAACGAATATTTGAGAAAGTATTAAAAATGTAGATTTTGATTCAGTAGGTTGGCATCTGTACTTTTAATAAGCGTGTGGGTTCATTCTGGTGTTCAAGGCCTTGGGACTGTTATCTCTAGAAACTCCGCAAAAATGATTGTATATTATCCTGTAGTAAGGGTTGCTTGAGTGAATGCTAATCCTAATTAAAAAAATTTTTTTTATTATTTTACTATTATTAGTTTTGTCATGCTCTACCAACTGAGCTAACCAGCCAGCCCAATCCTAATGCTTTTTGTAATCATTTACTTTAGGATTTCCATGCTGAACCAAACTTGCATAAACTGTGAAAAGTAAAAAAACATAAAGATCTTGACCTGAGATGTGACACCAACCCATTCTGACTTACTCATTCAGAGATTTGACTTACAGTGTTCGTGTTTGACATGCTTGTGATTTAAGGCTGTTCCTGAATAATTCCACTCCAGACCCGAGAATTGATATTGCCAAAATTGACCTGGTAGAGAAGAATCTGAGCCTGTTGCGTGAGATTTCATCAAATTTGTATGTCATGATCTCTTCATTAGCTTTCTGTTGAAATAAGATAAAGCATTTTTAATAGTAAGCTTATTAATAGTCAATATGAAGGTGATTCTATGACATGACCCAGGGTGCACTGGAGCTTTCCATAGTCTGTTGCAATGAATCACGTATTATACTATTCACTTCTTGTTTGACAAGGAGTGAGTATGGGAGAATTTTGTGCTTCTTAAATAATAGTGGCATTTGTTTTTCTAATCAAGAATTTCCAATATAAAGAATACATTCTTTCACATTTGTTGAGCGCCAGTGAAACAAGCCTTGTGCTTTGCGTGGGGATAATGCAGAGCTAACCAAAGTGGTTCCCACTCTGAAGCAGTGTGTAATCAGATGATCTAACTAGGACTCTGAGTGCTCACTGTGTGCTAAAAGGTTTTCATATACTTGCATATTGTCTTAGCTATTCCTCATGGTAGTTACGGTCCCATTTTATAGGGGAGGAAGCACATTTATTAAATCACATTGTCACTCTAAGGCAAGGTTTATCAGCCTCAGCACGATTGAGATTTTGGGCTGGATAATTCTTTGTTGTGGGGGCTGTCCTGTGCATTGCAGGATGTTAGCAGCATCCCTAGACACCAGTATCACCCCCCAAGTCATGACAATCGAAAATGTCTCCAGACATTGCCAATGTCCTGTGGGAGGCAAAATCACCTCCCCCATTGAGAACCACTGCTCTAAGGATGAGACACAATGGCAAAACTTTTAAAACTGGGGTGCAAGCAGAGACAGTGGGAGTGTAGAATACTGAGCAATTAATGCTGCCCAGTCAGGGGGGGACCTGAGTGGGCTGTGAGAGGGGGGTTTGGGAAAAGCTTAGAGGCCTCGGTATTTGCGTTATATCTAGGAGTGTAACTTAGCATTCTTGTAAGTGGAAAGGAGTGTAATGAAAAGGCCTTTGGAGCAGGACTGAGCTGGATTCCCAGTCTGGTTCTGCTTTGTTCTAATTGTGTGAAGATAGCCGGCTTACTCTCTGAGTCTGGATTTCTTCATCTGTTATTAATAGTACAGAGTAGGAATGTTATGAAAACTCAAGTGTAAAATAAACAGAAGCCCTCAGCCCAGAGCCTGACACTTAGTAGGCACTCAGTAACCTTTTCTTCTTCCAAAACACAGGTGCCAACTCTTTCCAGTCTTGTTTTTGTAGAACATTTTATGATCTGAAGGAAACCTTCATAGAATGAAGTCAGAAACACACATCCACATTTGTTTTCTTGGTTCTTACATATACTAACAATGGCATTATTTGTACTAAATTCAAATCTCAATACTTAGAAGGCATTTGATGATATAATTGCCACTTAGGTACTATACTTGGTCTTGAGTGTTAAAAAAAAGCTGATTTCTCAATAATTTGTGAAGAGAATAGATTATTAGAGGAAATAAGAATTGGTTGCAACACTCTGGAACTTTGGTGGGGTGATAGTGATTTTTGAATAATTATGTATTTTACAGATTTGGAGGGAGAATCAACAGTATTTCCTGTACAGGTAGTATAAGATCTAAGTCGAGAGTCTTTATTGTGAGATTAGTGAAGGGGTGTGGGGTAGCACGAACCTCACTTGGGAGTTGAGGACCTGTCTTATAGTTTAAGTTCTACCCCTAACTTTGAGCTTGCCATAGATCTACTTGGAGCTTCAGTTATTCTCATCTGTAAAATTAGAATAAAAACACCTTTTCTGTTATACCCCACCATGTTATGGTGAGATTGAAATGAATTAATGACTACAGAAGTATTTTGTTCAATATAAGCTGCTATGTACATGTAAGGTCTGATTATTGCTGTTGTCAGTCATTACAAGGTCGGTGGCATAGTGCTGTTATACATGGGTCTAGGGAAGTTCAGTCCTGTGTTCTGTCTCTTCTTTGTCCTCAGGCTCACTATGTCATATGTTATGGAGTAAATGCTACTCCCTTCTGGGTAGCCTGACTCTAGCTACAGATTCATTCTTACACCCCTTCTGGTCCCTGTACTGGGACTTTCAGGCAAAGGAGGGTCATTGGATTGAGTGGGAGGTGTCTTCTGGCTTTGCCTTTGCCTGACCTTTGACTCGTTGACATTTGTTAGCTAGTTAGCCACATTTCCCAAAGTATGTTCAGTGGAACCCCAAGTGAAGCTCTGTGAAAAAAGGGTCAAGTGACTAAAGAGGTTTCATAACACTGCTAACCATTCCCTTCTCTTGAGGGGAGACAGTGAGTATTAGCATTTCTGTTGGCTTTTATTTGAGCCAGTATTTTCCCAATATATTTTTAACAGTGGATTCTTCTTTCCCTCCTCCAAGTAACCCCTATTAATGCCTCTGGAACTATTCCCCCAAACACAAATATCAGGACAACTCATGTCCCTGTACCAGAGGGGAGTGCCCACCCGTCTCTCCACTGTTGCAGACTCCTTATCGTCCTGTCCCTTTGGATCAGGAGATGTTTTATGTAAAACATGGCTGCAGAGCTGTCTTTCCTGTTTTCTTATAAACCAAGCAACAGGGCCAGGTCCGGTATACTGATCTCTTTCAAAAAGAGTTTTTGTACTGTTTACAGTAACACAGTTCATCTGTTAAAATAAATTAATGATATGGCCAAGGGTGCTAGTTTGTTTCACTCAATTGAAAAAAGATGTAACTGCCAAAATATCCAAGTACTATTTTTCTAGGAGTTCAGAAACTGTGATTTTTAACAACAAATAGGCATTTATTTACAAAACATCTCTAAGATGCTGTAGCACATGCAAAGCATTGTTCTCAGTCATAGGTTCATTTGACTATAGCTAAACCTTTAGGATTATTTAGTTAATATTAATATCTCCTCCCAGAGTGTAATTTAGTTGCAGTTGGCCAGAATTACAGGTAACAATTTTACTTCTATTCCCCAGTAAGTAGGAGAATAATTTACCCTTGGAGTGTGTTGGCCTGATGAGCTTTTTATTCCCATAGATCCCCCTGCTGTCTGCATCTAGTTTGGTTCAAGACGATGCTACGTCATGCTGTGATCTGTCGGGTGTAATAAATTAGATGGTTGTCACATAAATGGAGGGATGGCCTTTGAGGGTGCCTGTGTGCTGGACACCACGCGAAAGTGTCACTTTATTTGCTATGTGGTGGGACTTCCAGAGTTGCTACCAAAACTTGCCACGGGGGACTGTATATGGTTTCTTGTTTCTTCTAGTGGCTCTCAGCCCTCACTGTTCACAGAAATCATCTGGATAGCTTTGAAAACTGTAGAATCTGGGCCCTTCTCTAAAAAATTGATTTTAGTTGGTCTGGTGTTGGGCTGGGTAGTTTTTTCCTAAAACTTCCCAGATACTTCTAATGTGCAGCCAGCATTGAGAGCCCCAGGACTAAGATAGACTCTCGGTGGTATAAGTGCTCTTTTGGGTGTCTTTGCCTTTGGAGAAGAGTCCCTACCATTCTTATTTCTATCCTGGGGTTTTGTTTACATTTATTCATTTATTCAGCATCAGCCTTCATAATAAGCATCTAATAGCTGTTTGGCACTGCCCTCAGGGCAGGATTTATAGATACGCATGTGGCACGATCCCTGTCTTCAAAGGGGCTAAAGTCTTTGGGCGGTGAGACTTGAAAATCAGTTGCTTCGATAGTGTATTACAAGCACCACAACTGGAGTATTCAGAGCAAGCCAGTTCTGTGGGAGCTGTGGAAAGACCAGGAAGGCTTCATATAGCAGGTGACTCGAGTTGAAAGCTGAGGAGACCTGTGTGGAAGGGAAGTTAAGAAGGCATTCTAGAAGGAGGGAAGTTAAAAAGGCACCCTGGAAGGAGATGCGGCTGCTACTGATTGCCTGGGTTGGGGCAATGGCCAGAGGTGAGCAGGGCTAGCACACGTGCAGGAGTCATGCTAGACGGACCACAGACAGATGGCTCTTCTGGCTTTTGAGTCTTGGTCTTGCAACTCATTAGCTATGTAAGTGTAAGGAAGTCATTTAGCTTTTCTAGGCCTTGGTTTCATGTATAATAAAGAGGTTGGACCAGAATGGTCTCCAGAGTTCCTTCCAGATACAATGTCCTTTAATTCTAAGTAGAGCACTAGCTGGGATGACCTCCACAAGTTGCTTCCAAGAATCTGTTTACAGCCTAGTTTTTCGAATCGCGAAACTGTTCACCGAAATATTCTAAACCATTAGCAAGACGATTCGTACTGAATGCCTAAGACATTACTGAGAGACCCACTTGGCCTGCTGGCATTGCTCTGCAGCTCTATCCTGAAGGGTGTAGACACGAGCATTTTCCACCACTCTCGCATTAATTCAGAGCCACAAGGTTTTGGCAGGTCTTCACTGCCTCGGTGAATGCTGATATATACTTTCCTATAGCGGATGAAAAGATGACAAGGTTTTCTATTAGGGCCAGACATGGTGGCGCTCGTGTGCCCACTTTTGATTTGAAATGCTTGGATTGCTTTAGTTCAAAATACTTCATTCCATCTCATATCATATCAATGTATTGCCAAATAAATTGATGCACAACACCCTCATGACTTGTAGTTTTTAGATCTCATAACACCCTTAATGACTTGGTGATTCTAAGGCACTTTCAAGTAATTAAACAATCAATAGTTGCTATTTTGGGGTTATTTGTAAGTTGTAAAGTGAAACTCTGCCAGAATCACAGGTGCAGAATTTCAAGCTGTTCATGGTTTTAACTATTTCGTACGTGGGAAATGTTTGAGACCTTTTAAAACAAGACAAAACAAAACAAACAAACAAGAAACAATTAATTGGGACACTGAGATTGAATTTCCTATTTCTGTGGTTTAACCTCAAATGTAATTTTATTAAATCCACTTGGATATTTTGCATGTGCAAAAAGAAATAATCTGCTGTTTGGCAAGCAAATACATACTCTCTACTAAGCAGGAGCCTTGCTTGGTGGTGACAGTCTGGAATGCGGGAGTGGAGCTTTGCCAGGGCCTCCAAATAGGGTGGGGTACGGCCTCTGCTGCTGAGTGCTGTGGCCTTGGGCAGTGTTTCAGATCTTGGTCCTGTTGCTCACTTTCCCAGGCAATGGACAGAACTTTTGTGTCTGTTTTGTTCCTATCTACAACAAAGGAAAAGAAGGATAGCAGCTGGCTCACTGAGAACTCTAAATAAATGCAAAGCAGCTACCATAATAATAGTGATAATAATAACCGTATTGTCTTTGTTGACTGCAGGGAAGAGTTAGGAACTAAATTATATGAAGAGCCCACATCTCCTTTAGGGAGAAGATGCACGAGTATTTTAGGAAACTTGGCCATAATTGTATACTATTGCTCACTGGGACATATACAGTCTGGCAGGCCACTAGTATGTTTGAATTGATGCCTTTCTTTAAAGTATGTCTTGAAAAATTCAGTTTTGATCTGTGTGTCTCATTCAGGGAGGTGGTTTGAGGCTCCTGATTGAATTTATCTTACTGGAAACCTTACTACTTTTTAGCTGTGCTTCTTTCTTTCTTTTTCTCTTATTGTAATAAAATATATATATACCATAAAAATTACTGTTTTAGCCATTTTTATGTGTTCAGTTCAGTAGCATGAAGTTCACTCACATTATTGTGCAACCATCACCGCCACCCATCTCTAGAACTTTTTCATCCTCCCAAATTGAAATTCTGCACCCATTAAACACTAACTCCTTGTACCCTTCTACCCCCAATTGCTTACCCCCATTGTGTTTTTTTAAAAAATATTCCCAGTAAACTTAGTTGTGGAGGTGGTGGTTTCCTGGATAACGTCTTGCAACAGTGATCTCCAGCAAGCCTGGAATGGGTGTGCACATCTGTCTGTCCTTATGTTGGCATTCCTCACGGTGACTCTCGGACCTCCTACTTTATCCTCAGGTGTTGGACCGCCCAGCACCAGCAGGGCTGCATCTTGTTCTAGAAAGCTAAAACCAGCTGAAGCCCTTGATTTTTCGAACCTGTTTATATCTAAATAGAATGATCCTATTCAAGTAGAGGTTGACAAAAAAATGTACAAGCATTCTGTATGAATCCTAAAGGAGTTTTGTGAATGTTTTCTATATTAAAATGTTCTGGGCTGTGGTTATTTTTATTACAATTTTATAAATGAGATTCTGTTTTCCCTTTAAATGTACCAACAAAACTTTTTTTTCCCCACAGGTAACTTCAATATTTTATACAAACTCAGAATGTTCTGGATGGAGATATTTGGGATCTACCTCACACAGCTGTCCCTTTGCCCATGCACCACTCCCCTGACACTCCTCCCCATCCATCCACAGAGTAAGACTCCAAACTGGGGTGGAGTCCTAAGACTCCAAGGAGCACAGCTGTACGTCCCTAGTCCCAGGATCCGCATGATATGACTCTGCCTACCCTTCTAGACTCATCTTTGGCCCATGCTGACTCCCACGGTGTGCTTCCATGGCAGCACCTTGCTTAACGTTCATGCACAGGGCGCACAGTCTCTTTATTGGTGCTGTGCCCTTTCCTGTCCCCTACTTTCTCTTGGCTAGCAACCCTGTATCCTTAGCACTTGACTCAGGCAGCACCCCCTGGAACGGGTCCCGTGGCCTTCCCTACCCCTTCTCTGGTTGCACTGACCTCACTGTATTGAAATGCTCTGTCTAGCTCTCGTCTACTCTACACCCTGAGCTCCTGCAGGTCAGGGACATGATCTTACTGTTCCTCTACTGCCAATACAGGGTATACAGAGTAGGTGGTTAAAAATATCAACTTAAGAAAAAAAATATACCACTCTTATGTTTTGCTGAGTTTGGAATGCTCTATCTCTGTGGGATCTGTGTAGCTTTCACTTAATCTCAACTGTTTATGTATATTGAGGAGACTGACACTAAATATAATATTTTGTAGCCATCTACAGCTAGTAACCTGATGACATAGTAAAGTGTGCATCTATCATTCAATGTAACAAGAGAATAGGATAAAAAAAAATTTTTTTTTCCTTCTTTCTAAAACTGGTTTTATGGACATGATTCTAAAACTGTCTCCTTGGCTAATCACAAGGGGCCACAGCTCATTTGAGCTTTTAAGGATCGTGTTACACGCTTTTGGTAAGAGAAATGGGTTTTTCTTAGGTCTTCTTCCTTCTGCCATGTCTTCGATGATTATGACAGTTTTCATAAAACCTTCATCTTCATTATTTCTTTTAACCTTCACAATAACCCCATATTAGAAAAGGTATAATTACCCCTATTTTAACAATGAAGAGACTGAGGTCTGAGAATTTATAAATGACTTCCCTGAAGTCCCCAAGGAAGCGCTAGAGGCTGACTCTTGGTGAGGTAGCCTAAATTCTCTTAGCTGCACTCAGAAGTTTTGAGGAGGAAATTCAGGTAAAAAAAATCTTAAATGTTTGGCAAGGATTGGTTTTGCCCTGCTAAGTGCATTGTGTGTTTAGAATTCATTTTAAGTAAATCCCTGATAAATCTGAATTTATAATATACAGCAGGGATGCCATAACTTGTTTCAATATATAGTTCTTCTAATCTTTATATCCAAAATACTGAAGGGTGATTGATGGTTAGGTAATTAATCACTGGTTTCTTAGTTTTTTCCTTACTTTTTATATAACAAACAAAATTGCTGTTTTCCCAGAAAGCCAAGAAATTGGCTTTCCAATTCTTTTCCATCTACAAAAAGGAACTGGCATGACTTGGGCTAGCCACATTTATAATACAACATTTCTGTGCTGATTTAAAGGAGTTGGTTGCTTCTTTTCTCATGGTTTGTTTTTGGTGGAAGAAAGGAGGGAACAGCATATTTCTAGACATCTTCAAAAATCAGCTCCAGTAGCCAGGTGCATAATTTTTTTTTTCAGAAAGATTCTGCAATCAGACTGGAGCTTGATAAATGTTTGTTGAATTGAATTGATTTATTCTCTCAGCTGCAGTTGTGTACTTTTGTGAGCAAATGGATGAATCTTACTGCTCTGGAGACCATGCAAATATTTGCCAGGTGCATAATTTGTATTTTTTTCTCTATCCCAAGCCCAGGGAAGGCCAGTTACCCATAACCCGATATGGTGGTGTAGCAAACTGCCTATTCTTTGCTTTCTTATTTTCTCATTTATGGGGGTGTCTAGGTTAGTATGTTTGGGGTTGAGAGTGGGAGGAACAATGCAACAGGAAATAGAAGGAAAGAATTTCTGGGTGATGTAGTTGAGGGTGTGACCAGGCTACAATATCAGGATATAAACTATTTATTGGATAATTTATCATGAATACACATTAGGAATACCTGTGTAAAGTCTCCCCATGGTTTCCATTAAGAACCACACTATTCACTTTTTTTCCCCTACAGATTTTAGATATGTAGCACCAGTGACCAAGGAACACTAGAGATGCCCTTAACAGCTATTATCAGACACTCCAGTGACAAGTTTTACCCACGATCATCTCATTCTTTCTCTTCATGTGTCAAAGCAATGAAAGTTATTGAAAATACAGGAGAGTGTGTCCTCTTTTTTGGATGGAGGCAGAGTTGATTATATATTCTCTTAAAAGGAGTTTTTAATTGGGCAGATTCTGATTTCTCCCAGCTAACCCATCTAGTGATTAGCTAGAAGAGAAAAGGAATGTTTTGTGACCTCGGTGTTTAGTACATTTTGTTCTACCATTTTGTACCCACTTGTGCACTTTGAGAGATACTTCAAAACTTTCAAAACCTTTCATTCCCTGAAGAAGCCTATCACGAATGCCAATCACCAAAGCCTCTCTCTTCCCCATATGAATGTGCCCGTCTGAGTGCATCCAGGAGAAGATGCATGGTACCAAGGCTTCTGCAGTGACATCGGGTTTCATGTCTGCAGCAGGACAGGCAGATGGGATGAGCAGGTGATTAATCAGGAGTCATGGCTGCCCTTTTCCTTGGGGCTGCAGTTTATCTGTTGCTCAGGACAAGACTTGCTTGAACAAGACTAATGCCTACAGTTAATCATCTGAGTAAATATGTCATACATTAAGGTGTGGCCAAGAAATCAGTGTTCATAGGGAATGGGTGAAACACACACACACGATGGGTGAAACACACACACACACACACACACACACACACACACAGACACACACACACACAACACCAGAACAAGCCTGCCAACAAAACCCCAAACAAAATAGCAACCTTCAAAACAAAATGCTCTTTGTTTGAATATTATTTTCCAGTATGGAAGCATGGGAGATTCATACCTGGTTAAGTTGATGTGCAGTACCACGGTCAACTGTGTTCTTTGAAATTTGGCCTCAATTCTGTCCTTCATGTGTTAGCTCTCATTCAAATCCATATATGTGCGAGTACCTAAAAGTAAGATAGGTGTCGGTAATGTTTCCCTTCACACCCCAAACACCACTTACATTATTTCCACTTACTTCAGCAGTCTGTAGTGTTGAAGAGACTCCTTAGTCTGTACATAAGTTTCTAGGGGGTATCTGCATTTCTAACAATCAAGTCAGTAGATCAGTTGGGATTATGATACCCATTTGCTGACAGAGGACAAAAACACCCAGAAGTCAACGTCTTACTCAGGACCTTGCTTCTCAGGAAGCTCAAGGGGGAGGACACAAAGAACTCCTAGGCTTTTAATCTGGTACCCACCAAGTTCTGCTGTGAAATGCCCTTTGGCTCTCCGTGGGGTTGGTTTTAAAGATGAGAGGTTTCTTTTCCATATTTCTTTGAGAAACACAGCTCGGGTAGCTGACCAGACCAGCTGCTCAAAGTTTAGGTGAGTTGGTCGGCATTTGGGGTCAACTACTTCTCTGTGGCTGGTGTCTATTTCCAAATAAATATGGGGGAGAAAATCCCCTCTTCACAGTCAGTGTTTTGGGTTAGAGTAGAAGCAATGAAAATGCTTTGAAAGTGCTGAATATTAGGGGAAAAAAAAGGGGGATATATATATGTATATATATATGTGCATGTGTATGTACATGTATGTATACATGCATGCATGCATCCATTAGGTGTTTGTGCTGACTGAGTTCTTTGCATTATTAGGATTGAATTTCTCTCTAATATGGAAACAGTTCAAGACAATTCTTTTCCTGGTGGTGCAGTGTCATTCTAAGATATAAATGTGGCATTAAAAGCTGATTTTGCTGGAATAATGGCACTTTATACTAAGATGCACTTTTTCGGGGGATATGAAGGGTAGAAGATATTTACAAAAAATAGGTATCTCAGAATGGGAATTTTAAGAAATAGTAAATATCAACTTTGAAGAAGTACCAAGACTACAAACATTATTGCCTATTATTACTAGAGAAGGAAAAATACCTTAACTTTTTAACCCAGCTCAGATGAAGGACTGGGCATTTCAGTGAAAAGCCCAATGCTTAAGAACTGACTTACAGGTGAAATAGGGCCCTTGTGGAAGGTCAGGTTGGGGAAGAATGTTACTATGTTTCCAGACTTGAACCTCAGAGGTTAAGATGAGTTCAGAACTCTTTTGATGGTTTGTTAAAGAGCCGTCGCTGTATTTTTTTTAATCTTGGGTTATCTCTTGTAGTCAGGCATTCCATACATTTAATATATGCTTTGGGCAGCAGTTCTTGACTTTACTTGTGATCAATGTGTCTTATTAAAGCTCAAGGGGCCGAGGAGCCGTGGCGCACTCGGGAGAGTGCAGTGCTGGGAGCGCGGCGACGCTCCCGCCGTGGGTTCGGATCCTATATAGGAATGTCCGGTGCGCTCACTGGCTGAGTGCCGGTCACGAAAAAGACAAAAAAAAAAAAAAAAAAAAAAAAAAAAAGCTCAAGGACAGACCTTGTTCTGTGAAAAATAGAAGCCGCACTAGCATGTAGACACATATGTATAGTGTATGTATATAGTTTGTATCCCTATTATATGAATGGCTCTGTACCAGGCTTCCACCCCACATCACGAAGTACATACTTACCACTTATTATCCCTGCTTTAAAGAGGGAGTCTGAGCTTTGGAAAGTTTGACTTGCCTTAGGTCATACTGACAATAAGTGGCACAACCTGGAGTTGAACCCATGACCTTCTGACACCAACGACTTAACCAGATATGATGCGTTGGCATAATTAAAGCATTATGGGGCCACCTGCTCACGTCAAGTGTTCAGAGGTCTAACCTTTAATTTAAAATTTTCTGGTTTAACCAAGAACTGTTTCTAGTTCTTAAGATCCCTTTTAAAGTAGAGGAGCTACAATGGCAAGCCAGTTTTCTTTCAGCATTGTTTACATATTTTATTTCTCCTATCTGACCGTTTAAAAAAGATAGAAAAGAATTATTCTGTTGTTCACAAGTAACCTAGTAATTCTGCCAATATGTTGAAATAAATATTCTCTAAAATATCGTACTTAAGAGGCTAGGTGACTTAAATGTAGAAACCCAGCCAAAATATGTTGTTATTCTAGAAGGTTCTTTGGCTTGGGTCAGTCAAGTAACCTTGACACTACTTTTGCATTTCTGAGTACATTAAAACCTCATTAATTTTCAGAGAAGAGACCTGGGCTGAACTTGACCTTTTAAAGTGCCTTAGAAGGAAAAATTTACCAAGCAATTTAAGAGTATGAACAGAAGTTTAAGAAGTTTGTTGAAAAGCCTCTGTCCTTAAGTACCCTCAGGTATCTTAACACTACTGTTTATTTATTCCTGTTGATATACTAATCACAAGTTGTTCTTCAGTATTACAGCATTTCCTCCAAGGAATTTGTACTTTTCGCTTAAATCAGTTACTTCATGTACTTGGTTCATTAAACTATGCAGCAAAATAGCACCTTATTTACTTAGTGCAACCCTTGCATCTGAAGTAGTCTGAGTTAGAAAAGCTTTGCTGAAAATTAAACACATTTATGTCAAGGATTTGCCATTTTGGAGAATTTGAAGTCATTAGTTGCTTATCCTTTGAGTAAATGAACACAAGAGAAACAGTGGCTAAGTCACAGAAGGGATATCTTTAATATTATGTCTGGGATAATGGTCTCCCTCCCTACTTGGGGGGACGTAGCCTTGTGGAGGCAGAAGGCTTAAAAAGTCAATAGATATTTCTGAGGATTGTCTAGAGTTCTGAATGCCACATGAAGATTGGAAAACTTTATGGGTCACCCTGGATTAGAGCTCAGGATGAACCTTTCAACTATTCAAACGCATATTGTTCTTGGAAGCATAATTTTGCATTTGTCTATGAAGCAGACCCTTGCTACTGCAGGTGTGGCCCGCTGTCCAGCATTGTTGTCATCATCTGGGAGATGGTTAGAAATGCAGAATCTCAGGTCCTCCCAAAGCTGCTGAGTGAATCAAAATCTGCTTTCTAACAAGTTTCCCCAGGTCATTTATATGCCCACTTAAATTTGGGAAGCATGAAATTAGGCCATCTGACTGGCCCTGAGGACTAGAGGTAGCTTGATTGGTGAAATGCCTTTCCTAGATAAAAAGAAGCCATAAATCCAGGGTTCAGGAGGGGCTGGGTGCCTGAAATGGGCTATTTAACCTTTGTGTTGTTGAACAGTTCTGGGAACTGAGAGAGCGCAGGCAAGGCCTTGATGCCCAGTGTTGGTTAGCTTGTCACACCCTGCAGAGATAAATCACACATGTGGACAAGTGAAGAGGAGAAGGCAAATCTTCTCAGCTCTGGCAATAACCAGGATACATGATGTGGAATCTTCTAACACTAAGTGGAGAGTACATGCAGATTTGAGACATTTGGCATTGGAAATTTTCCTCCCAACTCTTATAAATTCAATGATAGTCCTAAAACTCTGTCCTTCAAGATATTATAGAACATTCTCTGGTTCTGTTATATTTCATATTAAAATGAAAGAACGTGAGAATAAATGAATTCTGTTCCTCTCGAAAATGATTCAATCAATACAACTAATGGAAATATGAGAAGGATGATACATAATGCAATTTTTGTGTGAGCAGTTTGTCATATGATTAATCACATAAAGAGTATGTAAGATGGCTTGCTTTCAAAGGTTGAGAGATTGGTCAAATGTTTTTACAGTGATGGGACAGAGGATCTATTCATTCACACACACATATACACACACCTACTTCTATGTCTGCATGCATTCATACACACATATACATACATATATTCTTCCTATGGTTGCTGAGAATAATGAATGAGATAGTATTCATAAAGGATATATGGGACATATTAAGTGTCCAATAAGTGTTAGCTATTATTATGGGATGCATCAGAGCAAAGTGGTCAAGAGCATAGGCTTTGGAGGTAGATCCTTTGGGTCCAGAATCTTGGCTGTACCACTTATTAGTTGTTTGACTTAGTGTTAATTGCTTAACCACCCTGTACCTTGGTTTCCTCTTCTAAAACAGAGGAAACATAGGAATAATAACAGTACCTATCTCATAAGGATTAAACGAGCTAATACATGAAATGCTTTTGGAAAAGTTTCAGATTATATAGTGAGTATTCAGAGAAAATCTTAGCTAGTTTTTATATATGCAGTATACTCTTTACCTGTATCCAGTTAAAGGACTGAGTTTCTTTGGACATTCCTTTTTTTAAAGCAACAGAACTTTAAGCTTTTTGTATGGAAATCTTTCACTTCCTCTTGATTATTTAATTGTAATGGTTAATTTTTCTCATCCTAATCGAATTTCAACAAGGAGTAGAATTAACAGAAAATATCTGAATATGGCATTAGCAGATGTAGTCCTCTAATCGCTTCTGATGTCTTAAGGAACTCTTTCATTCCGGGAGTTGAGATTAACTGTACGCTAGCCCCAGAAATACCTCAGAATCCTGCATCAAACAGCCTGGTTCTTAATTTAGATTCAGACTCAGCAAATATGTATTGGCTACCGGCTTTGGTTTAGCCACTATTCTCACACAGGGATGGATTAAGAGCATGGGTTTGGGTCTAAGCAGACCTGAGTTCAAATGTGATTCTGCTTTTACTAGATGCAATATTTTGTGCAAATATTAGGTAAGGGCAATGGTATAGCTCATACTGGCAGAGGTGAATGAACTGATTGAGAATCTTATTCACCCTCCTCACAAGTGTTTACAATAATGTTGTATTATTTTATGCCTTACTTGTTTTGTAATTCTTCTAAATGTTCATGAGTAATAACATAGAATATTTTTCTTTGGGCAGCTGGTCTTGTGGCTTCCTGGGAAAGATTTCATTGCCTTTGATAAACAACCTGAGGCCTTCTCACTTTTGGAGTAGTTAAGTCCATTCTCTCAGAGTTAACAACTCAGACACGCAAGAAAGAAAAGAAGCCTTAGAATACTGCTTTAAAAAGATCTTGGATGTCACTGGCTGCTTCTGATTCAATAATGAGTCTATGCTCTGGGGAACTAAAGCATGCAAGTATGGATTGCTTTCAAATATTAGTGGAGAAACTATCCTTCTCTACATCCAAAACATGACTGAAGTGCAATGGATTATAGGAATGTTAGAAATACAGGGCCAGAAAATTATTCTGACTTTCCATCATCCTGTTTTGACAGGACTCAAGACAGGCAGTTTTGGAAAAAATGTGGCAATTTTGTGTTGAGCAAGGGAAAACAATGTCATTTTGTGACTCTGCTGCCTCTTGGGAATCAGGAGTGGCTTCTTGCAGACCTTGAGGTGATTAGTTTATGCCCCAGAGCTGTCTGACTCTTGTAAAATTATCCTAGCTTGCAGGACTGGACCTGCTGACCTCACTTTTGTGTGAATGTCTTATTCCTGTGGGGAATCTTTATCAATTATCTGCCTCCATCAGTACAATGCAAGAGTTATTGTAGAATCATTTCATGGGATAGTTAAAGGAGGTGCTTTGTCCTAACAAACAAATATTTCTTGTTCTCTTAACAGTGTGAACCACTAATTCTGAAGAACATTATGATATATGATTTAAGATAAAATTAAATAATCAGACCACCCTACCCCAAAATTCTAATCTTCCCACTGGATTAGCAGTGGAAATTCTGGTAATAATTTAAATGTTCATGAGGAATAATATAGTATATAAGAAAACTTTTTGGGGTGTTTTAGCTGGTCCTAGTGTTTCTCAAGTTTCAGCCATTTGCATACCAACCTCACTATTTTTTTTCCCAAATCTGTCTAGACTCTGTAGTATTTTTACTTAATATTTTTTCATTAAATTATTTAATTTAATTAACTAACATTTTCAAAGAGGAAACTTATTGCTACCATAAATGGGAAAGCATTATTTTCAACTACACTTTAAAGTATAGTACATATACAGTTTTCAAATCAAAGTATTTGCCCTTGTCTCACCAAATCACAGAGGTATTTGGACCACCATACTTTAAGAACTATCACTGTCACATGTGTTCTGAGGTTTACCAGCACAGCAGAGGAGAGGGACTAACTACCCAGGGACTTTTGTGGGCCCTTGACATTTTTGCCTTTGTGGGTCCTTTCCTCCATTAAAAAAAAATAAATAAATAGACTTATAACTGCCTCGGTATAAGATGAATATATTAATATTACATAGTAAAACATTCATTACAGTAACAAGCTGTACAGGTTTGCAGCCTGCGAGCCATAGGTTATACCATGTAGCCTAGGCGTGTAGCAGGATGTACCATCTTGGTTTGTGTAAGTGCACTCTAAGATGTTTGCACAATGTTGAAATCGCCTAAGGAAACACTTCTCAGAACATATCCCCATCATTAAGCGATGCATGACCATAATAGGACATTTTCCTAGGCTGCAAACAGTTTTGTGGGCCCTAGGCACTGTGCCCACTGTGCCTAATGGATAAGTTGGCCTGTAACTACCCCATCTCCATGGAGAGGTCTAGGCTTCATTGAGGTTTGATGGTGGGGAAACAAGCAGAATGAAATTTATTTGAAATTTTGTGTTTTATCCTTAAAATTCAGATGGATTTTCCTTCTATATACCATGAAATAGTGATCATTGTTGCTTCAATTTAAAATTATTTTAATGTAATTCCTACAGAAAGGTAGACAAAAAAATTCTGTGGCTCCCTGCTGCTACTTGGCATGGAGTTGTGTGCCTGGGGAGTACATATGCTCTGGTTTGGAAGCACAGGCGTAAGACATGTAAGGTGTAGGAAGGCCTTTTTTTCTTTTTTAACCTATGCTCAAGGGAAGGAATTGAGTTTATGCTGGGTTTTACTTATTGTCAAAAACAAATAAACTACAGATATTATCCTAGCACTGTTGTCACCATGCGTGGGTGATCATACTGTGCATAGAGAAGAGGGTAGAAGAATCTATACGGCACTATTTAGTTTCAGCTCATTTATAAACACCTTCTTTCTTAGGGCCCAGGAGTGATTTAGACTCTTAGCTATTTCTAGCAAGGAGGAAGCACAGTCACTCTCAGTGACACTAAAATTCTTCTTTTCACCTGCTCCTTTTTAAGAAGTCACTTCCCTAGATTTCCTTGGTATTAAGAGGAGGACTGCTTTCTTCTTTGTCCTCTCATTGCTGTCTCATCTGGGACAGGCTATTATACAAGCTTTTTGTTTGTGAGATCAGTTCTCCAATTTCCAACTTCCCCTCTCAAGCCTAAATGCCACACTTGAAGTTTTCCCAAATTGTGGCTGCTGATCCTCAGATGACTTCTGGGTATTGTATGTTAAATTCAAGGATCTTTATTTAGGTGCTTTGCTCTTCTGAAAATAAAATCTTAGTGAGTCACCCAGCTTGCTGATTTCCTTGTAGGTGTGACCAACTAAGTGCCATGGTAGTAGAGTTGAAACAGAAATCAGATCCTTTGGGCCAGGAGCTCGTTTATCCTGAGTCTAATGTAGCCTGCTGGCTGGCTTCTCTTTAATTTTTGGGATAGATGCTTCTCAGCTGAGGGCCAGCTCTGCAGGCACTGAGGAATTGCATACCAGGGATCTAGAGACCACTTAGAACCAGTCCAGCTGCCAGACAGTAGAGGAGTTCTGTGTTCTGTGTGTTTGGTGCTTGTGCTAGGATGTCTTGTCATTTTTTCTTTTTTTCCAGCAAATAAACCAATGAATGAAGGGCATTATTATGACTCCAGAAACCAAGTAGGAATGACCCATGACATTATCGTCTCCTGAATTTGAATTCATCACCAAGTTCAGCTGATTCTATTTCCTAAATGGCTCTTGACTTCCCTCTTCAGTTTTCCGTCTTTGCCACCACTGTTCTAGTCTAGGCAACAGACATCCCTTGTGTGAAGGCCTGCAGCGGATTGTCCTGGTGTTCCTCCTGCAGCCCCTGCATTTCCACTGTGCAGCCAGTGACATCATATTAAAATGCTTATCTGATCATGTCTCTCTCATGCCTAAAACCTTTCAAATAGTTTCCCATTTGATGAAGATCAAACTTAGCCTCCAAAGCCCAGCATGATCTGACCACAGCTTCCTTCTCCACACTTAGTTACACTGCTGTTCCTCCTCATTCATAATACAGCAAACCCAATTTGTTCCCTTCCACCTCAGGACCTTTGCACATCCCTACTTTCTGGATTGTTCTTCTCCTTTTATTAACATCATGTCACTTCCTCACAAAATATTTCCTCATCCTCCAGAAGACCCCAGGTCCTGTTTTGGGCCCTGATAGCCCCCAGCATGTTCCTTTAGGGCACTAAGTTCAGATTACAGTTATAAGTCTTGGTTGAATAATGCCCTCATCAGACTGTAAGCTCTGTGAGGGCAGGGACTTGTCTACTTTGCTCATCTTAGTATTTCCAGTGACTAGCCCAGCATCTAGCAAAGACCAGATGTTCTATAGGTAAACGAAAATAAGTAGAGTGAGGTGCATAGATTAACACGCTCAATAGGTACATGAATAAATAATGATGCTTACACATCTGAGCAATCAGAAATGATTTAATTATGGACCATATTTCTAACAGGACAGAGGGTTCCATAACACATCTTCAGCAATTTTTCTTCAAAAATTGTAAATTCAGTGTTTTGGGACTTAAAGAAGAAGATATTTATCTACAGTAACTCAAATCTGCATAGACTGTTAAGCTTTTAGAGTAATTACTGATGGACCATGCCAAGTATGGTCTGTCTGATTGCGGTGCCTTTGTACCTGCCGTTTGTTCTGCCTGGCATCCTCTCCTTCTGACTTGGCTGTCACTTGCTCCTTCACTTCCTTCAGATTTCTGCTCAAATGTCATTTTATTAGACAGGCCTTCCCTGACCACCTTGCAGAAAGTAACACTCCACCCTCTAGACCCTCAATTCCCTGTTCCCCTTACCATGCTTATTTCTTTCCCTACAGCACTCATCACCATCTGTCATTCATTCATTCATTTTCATTTCCATTTTTTTCTTTTTCATTAGACTCTTCCTTGAGGATAAGGATTTGTCTAGCTACTGCTAAGCTATAGCTAAGGCCTGGAATCCTCACAGCGCCAGCTGTCTAGCTCTTAATCCTGTTCGTGAGGCCAATTGTAAAGCCAGGTGACCATGCTAGTTGTCGCGGCTCTTTTACCTGCCGGTAATCTTGCACCGACTGGGCCGATGGTTGAGCTAGGGCTGGGTCTGGAGTTTCCAGACCCCTCAAGCCCATTCACAGACTGGGTCACCAACTCTTCACACACCAGGCTGAGTCACCAGACCCCTCCACGCCAGGCTGGGTCACCAGACCCCTTCAGGCGGGTTTATAGGCTAGATAACCAGCCACACTGTTCTTGAAAGCTGCAGGTCTGGAAAAACATGGCCATGCAAGGCGGGCGCCCAAGGCAGTAAAAACCAGCCAAAGTGGCGCTGCCTTGCAGGTGCAGGTACTCCACCCACACAATGTTTACCGAACCACTCTGAACCGGCTGTGAGGCAAGGGGAGCCTGACCAAATTGTTCCATTTTCCCAACAGGATTTTGTTTGTTGACCACCCTGTCCCTAGCACCTAGAACTATGTCAAACACCTGATGATATTAAAAGCATATTTTTTGAATTCATGCATGATCATGGTGAAGAAAACCTCAGTATTTTATCTCCTTGCCCCTAAGAAATAAGGAAGGGGAAAAAAGAGTCCATTTTCACCTGTGAACCTCTTCTTGTCCTTCACCAAACACTGAGTTCCTTGGTATTTTCTGTGTTGCTGATGCAGGGCAGGCAGCTTGGGAGTGGGGGTGAGAGTGAAGGTCGAGTTCTCACCCTACCGGATGGTGTGCTCCATTTCAGCTCTTGATAGTCTATTAGAAATCCATAATTCCTAGATAATTCTGCTTTTGGGACTTTTGTCATGATCTTAAGATTTAACTATAAATATCCACTTTACCAAGTGGCAAAAGTTAAAAAAAAAAAGGGTGTTTTCACCTAAAAATAGAAGCTTGCTCTTCCTTAAATGGCAGCCTACTGCCTGCTCCTGCATTCAGCCCTTCTCCAGGCGACATATAACATAACGAAGGGAGAAGCTGGTGGTCACAAGCCAGGACATTGCAGGGCTCATTAATTACTTGGAAAATGGTGCCTGGCTTGTGGCCAGAATCCCAAACAAAGAAGGGAAATCGCTCCTGTTCCACAATTGACAAGTTGATGAATGAGGTAAGAATGAAAATCATTTGGGTAAGTAAAAGGGGGAAGAAATCACGTGGAAGCAGTAGTTTGTTCAAGAGCAAGTATACAATCAAGACATAGTCCCAACCCTGAGAGGGTTGATTCATATCAGTTGAGACCTTGGAAATCACTGTCTGCTCCTGGCCATGAGATGAATTCATTATCTCTAATAAAGGGATTGGGAACACCGATTTAGAAAAAGTGTTGTTAGTGTTGGAGCCTGGGCCAAAGTGTATGGTATGTAGACAATTGAGTTATTAATCTCAGCAGCTCCTAAATCAGCCTGGTCTTTATGAGAACTGTGTTGTTGATATACAGAGAATTAAATATTATCACTCCAGAAAATAGAATCCATAATTTTGGCAAGGCTGAAAATCCTAAACCATCTTAATGAATTTGTTGTGATTAAATGGGGATAGTTTTAAGTAAGAGGAGTCAGTTAAGAAGAGCAATAATTTTTTAATGTTGATGCGAAAAGAGATAATTTAAGAAAAATGCACTTAGTGGGTTAAACAACAGTCGATCCTGGTGTGATTGTATTTTGGGGCAATGTTCACAAAACTCAGCCTATGACTTTTATAATTCTGAGCTGAACATATAATACTTAGCTGAAATGAGGCCATCCATAACTCCTTTCCTGCATGAGATTTACAGTTTTCAGTATCTGAATGGCCATAATATGTCTATGCCATAAAAACTACTGCATTAGGAGAAAAGGGAAAATGAATACACATGCACACGCATGTGTGCACGTGCACCACCACCACCACTGCCACAAAACCCCTACACAGAAGCAAGACTTTCTTGTGGCTTTTTCATAGTGTATAAATAATGTAAAAAATATTTGTTAATTTAAAGAGATACTACTGGAGTTTGCAGGCAGTCTCAAGGTAAAGCACGTCCTTTGGGAGAAGGTAATCTGCCCACTGTGGGTCGGATGCATGTAACTTTCTGGGCATGTGACTGCAAGATGAAAATTAAGGTGATGCTGCAGTCATGAAGGGAGAAATGCAAACAGAGACAAGAATTGGACATTATAAAAATTTTCTGCATTTGCCATTTGTTTTTGAATGACCTTGTAGTGTTTTTTTTTTTTTTTAAACCAAAGGTCTTTATGCCATTGTGATGCAGGAGAGGGATGTTTTGACCAAAGAAGAGATTGTTTCAATTGAAATGCCTGCTTATTTTTTCTGGCATAACTTTGGAAGAAGTTGACTGCTTAGGAACCAATTTGGTGCACTCCTAAAATTAATTTGCTCCATAGGCATCTTTGGTACACCAGCTACCTGCAGAGTTCTGTGTTAGGCACTCGAGGAATATCCTTAGGGAACTAGCTGGTAGCCTTGTGGGAGAAATGAGTAAAGTGCACAAATAGGTGTAATTAACAAGGCATGACATAGGGCATTCTGGAAGACTTGAGCTGTGTGCCTTATGATCAGTCTCTACCCCACTTCAATCTGTGGATCCATTCACTAGCTTGAAATAAAATGGGAGGAAATTAAAATTCAGATTGTATTCATCCTGTTTATTTAATTAGGTTTACTGATAACCATAGGCTAGTAATTCAGATCCTAAAGACTGAGAAGCTTGAGCTAAGTATTGCCAAAGCACAGGCATATCTACTTCAGGACATGTTTAAAACATTACGTTTATTATTTTTTCATATTATAAGAGTAATATATGTTTCTTGTGGAAATTTAGAAATATGCAGAAAAATGTAAATGAAAAACTTAAATCACCCATGATTCAACTACCTGGAGAGATTATTGCTGGAGAGATTATTGCTGGTCTTTTTAATTTTAATGTGTTTTCCCATAGTTGGGATCATACTGTATGTAAAATCTTATAACTTTTTAAATATTTTAAGCATTTTTTCATGCAATCAACTATTCTTTAGAATATTTTTATGACAGAATTAAAGCCAATTTTGTGTACTTATCATAATTAACAGTTTTATTATTCATTCTAGTTTCTTGCTTTTATATCTTTGAACATAAATACCTATGAATTTTACATAATTTTTGTATATAATTGTATAAAAAATATTTCTAGATATAACTAGGCAAAGACCAATTAACACAGTCAATGAGACAGGCTGGCAGGGCTGGACAGTGGCCCATGAGCTGACGTGTGCCAGCAAACACACCTTGCAGGTGCTGCCAGGAGGCCTCATCGCAGCCAAGGCACATGATCTGAAAATCACAGCAACAAACTGGACTCTGGTGGTTATTTGACATCAGGGGATCCAGGGAGCTTGTGGAGCTCCCAAGAAGTCTGCTGAGATGGTCCTAAGACTGGAAAAAGAGGAAGCAAGTACCAAGAAGTCCAGCAAGAACAGCATGGCCATCAGCCAGCCTGGGATTCAGCTGGAGGACCTGTCTACTATGCCAGGAGCTTCTGACACTTCATAAAGAAACAGACATGGATCTCTGCCCTCAGGGAACTTACATTCTAATGAGGAACTGACAAAAGTAAGGTGGAGCTCTGGTTCTAGAGAGCTGGATATTGAATGTATCCCAAGACAGACTCAAGTGTGGGTAACAAGGCAGAGGGCCAGCGATCAGAATTGGCTTCTTTAAATTATGAGCAGAAACTCAGGAACAGAGCTGATTATCAGTGTGGGCATGAGGCCAGAGCCAAACTTATAATAAGGATGACTTATCATCGAGTCATAGAGTAGAACCTAGAAGTGCATCTCTCTGGTCTAAGGCCACGTTGCTCCAAACAATGAGGACTTGCCTCAGCCTTCAGATGGGAGGTCTAGGCACCCAGATGCTGATACTTGGCAGTAGGAGATGGGAGGTAACTTAGTGCCAGTGACTGACATGGGGAAGCCAGGAACGTGTATCTACTCTCCTGCCTAGCATGTATTATAGTAGGTGTTCAGTAAAGATTTGTTGAATGAATGCGTGAGTTTAGGAGAAAAGAAAGATGATCATTATCGGGGAGGCATGGGAGAGAGAAAATAAGACTAATAGATATGGCATAGTAATTATGAGGTTGGGTGGAGTTAGATAATCCTAGATTCAAATCTTAGCTCTTCCATTTTCTGTCTTTGTGACTTTCCTCACTTGTAAATTGGGCTATTGCACTTTAGGGATGTCCAGGCAATTCTTATAAAGAGCCAAGCATACTTCTGTGCACACAGTAAGCATTCAATAAATGTCAGATAATAAAAACAATAATAATTTTCATGTATTTGGGAGGGTAGATATTATTGTATTATACATTCTGTGGTGAGGTCCAGTGTTCTTTTTTATCAATATCATGACCTTAGAAAACTGAGAAAAGTTATTACTTTCATAGAGAAGATGAAATTTTATACATATACTCTTATTACACATCACTTGTTTTCCTACTGAAATGAGGGCTCCTTCAGCTTAGAAGTAAGGCGAGGTAGGATTCGCATATGTAATATTATTAAAAAATTAATTCTTGGTTGGTTGAAAAGAAAAGGCTTGGGGTGGGGCAAAGTGAATATATATTTCTTTAATCCACATTCCCAATAATAAATACAGAAAAAGAGTCCCACGTAGGAGAACCTGATAAAATTAGAGACTCAGAGGTGCGGTTTAGATTAAGCTGTTTCTGTTTTCTGTTACAATGGAATACCTGAAACTGGGTAATTTATAAGAAAATGAAATTTTTTTCTTACAGTTTTGGAGGCTGGGAAGTGAATTAATGATCCAATCACCTCCCAGAGGCCCCACCTCCAGCACTGCCACATTGGGGATCAAACTTCTACATGAGCTTTGGATGGAGAGGACGGACAAGCATTCAAATCACAGCAGCTGCTAAATAGCTTCATTCTTCACTCTGTGAGAACGCTCATGCTAGTGTGTGTAAGAGACAGAAAGACCCACGGCTACGGTTCACTGTCAATTTCCTATTTTATTTTGGCTTCTGCTCATTAAAATAGTGTTGATCCTGAGGGCATCTTAAAGTTCTCCCTCTGGGGAGAGTCTGGGAATCCCGTGCCTCCTGAAGGTCTGTTGCTTACACAGTAGATTTTGAGAAAATATTTCTAGAAGTGGATCCAATGGCCAGGCACTTCATTAATCTTTTTACCTTCTTTGACTATGAAACTCAGGCCTGGATAAAAATTCTATTAGGAAAGACGATGCAGTCAGCAGTTGATAGGTATACGTAGCAGACATCTGTTTTTATGGATGAGGAACAGTAAGTGGGAATAATGGAGCTGGAGTTGCACCGAAAGTCTTGCCAGCTCCAAACTCAAAAATGAAATATGGCGTCGTAGCTGTTCTGCCCAAATAGGATGCCCAGGTTTAAACTGTATTTAAACACACAGATGTCGCACCCTGCCCATAGTTACTATTTCCTTACTCATTGTTTACACTTCATGTCCCTTCTTCATTCTTGCTTGTCTGGGGTCTTTTGCTTTTTCCCTGCTCAGAACCTGCTTTCTGTTCTTTCTACGATGTCCTCTGTCCCGGCAGCACGGACTCTCGCTCCATTCTCACTGCGAGGCTCTTGTCCTTTTCTCATTCCGGTTAAAGGAGTATTTTGTCTTCGTTTTCTTCCTAGGAACTTTTGGCCATGGCGTGAGATTGTCACAGACTCCTAATACGTCGGGCTTCCCTTAGAGCTGTAATAATACTGGTCTCCCGCAGTCGTATTTCTCTCTTACAGCGCGCTCTCCCATTCTCTTTTGTGTTTGGTTGGCACAGGTGCTCCGAGCTGGGCAGTGCCTACTTTATTGGAGAGGCGAGGCTGCTGACCCTGCTGGCGAGGGTGGAGCCATGCTGGAGTCCAGAGGCTCCTGTGTCGGGGCACAGGCTGGTGTTTCTCCTTCCCAGGAGGGTTTCAGTGAGCGTGAGGCTCTCCACCAAAGGGAGTGGTACTGTTGAAATGAACGAAAGAAAGCTGGGAACTTACTTTAGGACACTGCACTAGAGCACTAACCCTACTCGTGCTGCCATTGACCGGCCTTAAACATGATCATATTTATTTGGTATCATTTATGGCTGTGGAATTGGAAAAATTGGCCACTTAGGGATCTATCAGAGTTGGTTGGTTACCCAAAAAACTTTCTTGTTTGTCTAGAAATGCTGACAGAGATTCTCTTCTCTGATCTCAAGGACACTTATTAACTGACTTTACCTCTCTCTCAAGCAGAGCCCTAACTGGAAATAAATCATAAAATGTATGTCATCAGGTCCCTCGGAGGAGCCTATAGGCTTGATTCTTGGGGAGACTTTCAGGCCTTTTTACTCAGAGCTGTTTATGCTTATTTTTTTAAATTGTCACAGAAGTTTGGCTATCTGGTTGTGCAGCAGATTACAGTGGCATGGGGGCAGCAGCAGACAGTAGCCTCTGAGAGAGAGGAAGGAGATGGAAAAACTGTGCAAATGAAACACAGACCTAATTTTTTGAAAAAAGGCATGCAGTTGACTGACAGGAAGTAGAGGGTGTGCTCTGTCATAGCGCAGTATCAGGTGGCTGGAACCAGAGGCCTGAAGTTAACAAGAAAATGGTTAAGAACTTTAAGGAGTCAAAAAAGCATGCAATTAATCTTAGGAAATTTTCCATGAAAAATGGAAAAAAGCAAAAACCTCTTTTGTTAGTCTGAAATATTTAACGAGGTTATTTATGGATATTAGTTAAAATGTCAAAATTTATTGGAGACATCTAAATGGATAATGTCTTTTTTATTTTCATTAAAAGATACTTGGTTCACCCAAGAATCTGTATGATTGGCCTGTGATCGCATGTAAAGACAGTCAGTATGAATCATCAGGCAAATGCAAATTAAAGGCTCAGTGAGACACACTGTACACCGTATGACTAAAATTTAAAAGGCTGGCAGTTTCAAGTGTTGGTGATGATATGAAGGAACTGGACTCTGATGCGTTGCTGCTAGAAATGTAGAATTATACAGCCACTTTGGAAAACAGTGTGGTAGTTTCTTATAAAGTTATTCATACACTTATCATATGATTTGATAAATCTACTTGTAGGTATTTATCCAGGAGAAATTAAATACATGCCAATGTGAAGATCTATATGTGAATGTTCATGGTAGTAATAATAGCCAAAAGTTGGAAATGATCCAAAACCTAGCAATTGGAGAATGGAAAGACAAATCTTGATACATCTTTACAACAGAATACTACTCAGCAATAAAAATAAACGGACTAGTGATACATGCAACAGTATAGATGAATCTCAAAATCATGATGCTTACTGAAAGAAGCCAGCCTCAAAAGCACATACACTGTGTGATCCCATTAATATCACGTTCTAGAAAAGGCAAAACTATAGGGATGCACAGCAGATCAATGGACTAGGATTATGGGGAGGGGATTTTACTGCAAAGAGGCATGAGGGAAGCTTTCAGAGTTGATTGTGGTGGCTGTTACATGACTATATACATTTATCAAAACCTATCAAACTAAACACTTAAAAAGCATGAATTTTATTACACACAAATGAATTTTTTAAAAAAATTTGGAAATTTCATCACTAAATCAATAAGCTATGCATTTTCTTTTATTTGTCTGTCCTTATAAAAAAATTTTATTGCATCCCAATAGTATGCCAGGCACTGCGCTTGTCCCTGGGGATAGAAAGATGATTAAAATGTGACCCTTGCCCTGGCCACTTTTAGTTCCAGACCTTTTTGCATTAGAAAGATTCTCCAATATTAACCAAGCTAATAGAAAGTTACTAGTGATTGGCTTTTAGGAGGAGGAAATTTTTTTGGTGCGGGGAGGGGGACATCGTCAATTGTCTGTATCTCTGAGATGATGCTGAAAGTCAAATGACAGTGATCTGTTGTTAGCATTGGTAGAATAATAGATTCTGTCATCAAAGGGATTGTGACAGCTTATGGTAAAAAATAACTTATGAAGATCATTTATACAGGATTCAGGTTTTAAAATTTAACACAAGCTATCCTCCTTTCATACTTTGCTTCTTCCTAAGGAAATTACTGGAGTGTCTGAGTCCCAGTAACTTGCTGTAGTCCCTAGAGACAGTATGGTGATGTCAGAGTTGGATGAGTAAACAGCAGCACCTGCTCAAGACCTTTTGAGTCTGTTTTTTCCCCCAGTCTTTTTTTGGCACTGTCTAAGGGTAGTTAATCTTTAAAAGAAAAAGGAATGGGCCGGAAGGTGGCTTGCTTCTAGACTATTTTTAGAAGGCTCTTCCACACTGCTCATATGTTTGTGATCCTTGCAGGGCAAGGCCATTTCTGGGTGCCCTAGTGTAGCCACGAATCAGCTTTATGGCCTGATAAATCTCTGATGCCCGCCGGTCCCCCCAGAAACCAACTACCTTCTGTGTCGCCCTCTCTCCATCATTCCCCTTCTTCTCCCCATGGCACCTTTTCCAGCCTTCTGTTCCACTCACATGTCTCCTCGAGGAGGGCCCTCCAGTTCCTACAGTCACAGTGGAGGGCTGTGTGCGTGTGGAAGGAGAGCGAGAGTGAAGAACCGAAGCAGCCAACAGACTGCCTGGGCGATCCTTCCGAAAGTGAACCTGACTCCGTTCTTCCAGTTCCTAAAACCCTTCTTTCCAAGTGAATTTGTTCACAGGACAAAGTCCCAGTGTCCTGTTGTGGGGTACACAGTCCTGTGATCCACCCCGGCCCCTTTCCAATGTCTGTCTTGACCCCCCCCCCCCAAGTCCCCTGGTGCATTAGCTTTGCCAAACTACTTGTCTTTCCACAGAGGCCCCACGCACAGCACTTTCTCCATGTCTTTGTTTTTGTGCATTGAGGACCTTCCATCTGCAAGGAAGACCTTCTGTCTTCTCTCTTCTTTTTGTCTTCTGGGTGAATTTCCAGTTGGCTTTTAGGTTGAACCCAAACCTCTCCTTTCTTCCCTGATCTCTTTGCCTTTCTTCACGTGGAGGTCATCAGTACCCTCCAGTCACAGAGCTCCATCACATCTTTGATTTGGGATTTATTATATGAAGTGTTAATTATGTATTTATACAATTAGTTCTGTCACTACACCCATTTTTTGAAATTGTTTTTTTTTTCCTTTGCATCCCTGTGTCTAGCCTATTGTAGGTGTGTTGATGCTGGGTCAATACATCAAAGAATGAACATGATAAAAGAAGTAAACCCATTTGATACCAGAAGATACAGGAAGGAGCTAATACGACCCCCTAACAAGGGGCAGATAAGGCAGTTGATACTTTATTTTCCCAGGTGCAGCTGTCAAGACAGGGAGGTGTTACCTGAATGTAGAGAAATAAAAGCATTATTAGCCAGCTTTACCTTGGGCTAATATTTACCGAGCCTGTCCTGTGCGCCAGGACTCAGGAAGGACTTTTTCCCTTTCATGATCTTGTTGATACCTTACGAAAACCTTGTGAAGGATATCTTCTTATCCCCACTTCACAGACTAGGAAACTGGGACTCAGAGAGATGAAGTGACAAGGCAAAGTGAGAGGTCACATCAAGTCCGAACTAAAGGTTGAAGACCAGCAGGATCCACTTCCAGGGCAGGGTTCTTAATGTTATTTATGTCCTGTTTTTCTTGGCCCCTGCTCTCCTGAGGCTTTTTGGTTTGGGGCTTCTGATGGACCTTAGAAACTTGGGAACTTCCTCTCTAGATTTGGGGGGATTCTTTCCTTGGGGGGACGATTCTTTCCTTGGTCTGGGGAGTGCTGATGTAACAGTGGTGGGTATGGTGTTGGGAAGAAACAAGACACTGGCGCTTGAAGACTGTTCTCAGGCTCCAGGAAGAGGACTTCTGGGTTGTCCAGTGTGGTCAGTCAGGGTAGGAGAGGAGATGTTGATTAAATGACAAATGCACACACTATCCCAGTAAAAACTGCCTTTGGCAGGAGCTCCCTGTGCTGTGTCTCTCCAGTAACTGATCATGGTGGGGAGCAAAGAAGGGCTTGACCTGGAGCCTTCCTAGAATTGCCCCAGTCTAGGAAATTGGGGAAATCTTTGAAAGACCTTGCAGTAGAATGGAGAGTGCAAACTCGGACACTTGTCGTGCAGGCAGGTAATTTCAGTGAGAGAAACTGGCCAGTCCACTCAGCCCAGAGTGGGCAGCCACTGCTCATTTCCCACCAATTGTTGCCATGGCACTTGGGACCCAGTGTTGCCAGGTCGTATGATTTTTTTGAGAAGCCAATTTTATGTAAAATTTCCAAATTATTAAATTTGAACTTAAAATTAAAAAGTGGCATAGAGACACCCCCCCCCCCAACTGTTAGGGTGAAACAAAATACTTTCAAGCAGAATATAGACCGAAGGCCGTCATTTGGGGTCTCTGCCCTAAGAATTATGACTGCAACATCAAAGATGTCATTGTGCTATGGAAATTTTGGGCAGAAGCATTCTTCTTTCTGTGGAATTCACGTATACATCACAGAGTTCTAGTATGTCCACCTCCCAGCCCTGTCCAATATTGCTTTCCTGTCATTCTGGCAAACAAAAATGCCCCCAGATTTACAAATAACTCCTAGGGAAACAATATTCTCAGCTGAGATTTTTCTAGTGTCAATAGTAGATAATATACAAGTATCCCTGTTTGTGTTTCCTTTGCTGGGAATAATCTTGGGTCAAATATAACACTTCAAACTTGGAGTAAAATCTTTTTCTTAGCCATCCTTCCTCTTACTCTGATTTTGGTGGATTTTCTTTGGGTACATGCACCTGGCCTTTGGCGACAGCTGAATCAGGAGGTGGCTGGCTGGCAGAAGGATTACCTGGAGACCTTCATGCATCTCATACTTTTCTTTGGCTATAGCAGACCTGACTCAGTGCAGACATCCTGTCCTGAGGCTCTTCCCAGGAAGTGTCACAGTGCGCTGAACTGGCAGTGTTCCCGCCATTTTGGAAGGTTGTCATATGTGGCAGGGCTCGGAGCTGAGATTGGGTGATGTATGCTCTTCAAGAAAAGGTTAATTTTCTGGAAAGCAGTTTGGCCGTTTATAAATATGTTTATTCATCTTTGAGGAGATTATCAGTGATATGCAAAAGCTTTATGTGCAGTTATATTGTTTGTAAAGCCAATTCCAGTAGCCAAAAATAGTAAACAAGTTAAATGCTCCACAGTAGGAGAGTTGTTAGACAAATTTTGGGCTAGCTGTATAGTATAATGGTAAGTGGTCTTTTAAAAGAATGTTTATAAAGAATTTTTAATGACATGGGAAAATGCCACGTTAATCAAAGAAAACATGATCCATAACTACAAAAATACACAGAGCTCACTATAACTATATATATATATATATATATATATATATCTTTTTTATAGTGTTCTTCTTTTTGGCACTTTTCTCTATTTTCCCAAATATTCTACAGTGAAAAATAAGTATTATTTTTTTAAAAATAAACTTTTTATTTTAGAATAGGTTTAGATTAAAGAAAAGAGAGAGTGGAGGGAGCTCCACTATACCTCACCATGTTTCCCCTATACTTGTATTACTTTTTAAAATCAGAATAAAATAAAAGTTATTTTTCAAATGATTACAGATAGGTTTCTATAGCTTGTATTATCACAAGATAACATTTCGTAATTACTTAGGTTTATTTTAAAGGAGGCTTTCAAAGAAAAAAATTTATGTTCATTATAAAACGTGTCACTTAGACTGTCATTTATTTATTTGTTAGAAATGTTACATTTAACTGAAATCCCATGCATTTAACACATCCCAGGGGGAATGTAGGAACATTGAAAAACCCTCTTTAACTTTACTATTTGTCCTAAAATGATTTAAGTGAATCTATTGTTTATCACAGGCTTACTTTTGCATTTTATTCTAAAATAGACTTGTATTTGAGACAAAAGATCCTTTCTCTTTGAGCTAGATATTTATTATGCCTTCCCAAACTTCCTTAGCCATATAAAAGTCAGTTTTATATGAGCCTATCATGGATATGAATGTAAGATGCAGTCATCTGAAATTGAATTTACCAAGTAGATGCTATTTTAATACTTTGTTTTGACTAATCAACTCACCAAAGCTAGAAGCTAAAAATAGTAAACTCTGTCATTTTAGCAAGTCAAGCCATCAGAGAAAATATTCAGAAATGACTGCAATTGGTATTTAGTGGGTTCTCTTTGTCATGTTGTTCCTGAATGGGAGTCCTTTAGGAAAGGGCCAGGGAGTGGCAGTGGGTCTGGGGTGGAGGGTGGCTCGTTTTGAATTTACAGAGTGAGGCACGGTCACACTGTCATCGCCCATTTCTTCATTCAGAAAGGAGAGGGGCTGTTCCCCAGAGAGTGCGAGAACATGCTAACAACCCCCTGTGCCTCCCACCCAGCGAGAGAGCAGAACACATGCTGCTGTTTCAGAGGATCCTGCAATCTTGTTTTCATGTCAGTGTTTCAGAGGCTTATATATTGTTCGATTTGAAAATTTAGTCACAGAAACAAAACCGGCACCTCCATAACTTCTGTTTTTCTGTTACCTTGTGGGAAGACCGTCTATGCCTTTTGTTCCTGCATTTTGAAATGAGGTCAAACAGACCTGTCCCCTCCAGTCCCTAGCATTTACTCTTCTTCAGGTTGGGCCCCTGTGAGTGCTTCCACTCAGTGGTCTGCAGGGTAGGAACAGGATGGCGTGACAAATTGGCTTGTTGTAATCAATTTGGACGGTAGGTCTGAAGGACAGAGCAAGGGTTCTCATTTGGGTTTGGTCTGGAGAATATAGTGGGACTATAAGGATCAGGTATAAGATTCACCCAAGAAGGTATTTGTCTCCCATGTTTTCCATCTGCTTAGTTAAGAATCCCCCAACAATAAAATGTCCTCATTCCCCCTCCAGTTTATAAGGCAGAATTCCTGGGATGCAAAAACCAAAACAACCCATTCATTTGTTATTAGTGTACTGCTGCCTTCTGAGTTAACATTCTTAACTAAGGGAAAATCTATATGCTGTCTCTAGAAGACCAGCTGGAGAAGGAAAAGAAAAGAAAATTAAGAGATAATTTGGTTGGCTATCATTAATCCTTGTTTAGCCCTGTGGGAAAATGAGCCTTCCTTTTTCTATCATTGTTAGCAGGTAAATTAAGTTGGTTAAAGAATACTGTGTAGTCCATGAAAGAAAAGACAGTAGTGGCCTTTACAAAGATACTCCAAAGCAGCTGAAAATGTTTTTTTTCATTTAGCTATTCTGCTAAGACTCACTGGCACTTAACTGATTTGGGGTCAGTATCTAACAAGCAGATTTGTGTCCTAAATGGAAAACCAGCACACCGAGGCCTTCTCCACAGAGCCTATACCTAGGTATATCTAAGGGAGAAGATCATTCAGAATTTTATTTTTGCAAACCTTCAAATGCTAACATCTGAATCATCTATTTGGGGCAGTCAGAGCTGCCTAATGGAAGCTGCATAATAGAATGGAATTAAAAACCACCTTCCTCCAGGTCCTCCTCCACTCCCCCATCTGCAACAACCTTTGACATTGCACAGATTTTGAAAGTCACACTGTAAGATTAGTGCCAGGGGTCTTTCAAAAGAGGCTTGAAACTGAAAAATCTGTTTTCTTATCCCTGAAAGCTGAAAGCCGTAAAGAAAAGAAAAGAAAATGTTTTTAATGAACAGTCTTTGCAGAATCAGCTCCTTGCAACTTCAGTCATTCATATGAATAAAAATAGCAGAAAGTAGGTCATATTGTAAAAACGAATTAGGCTTCACTTCACATTTTACTGACTTTACTAGGCTTTTTTCATTCACAGTGGCTGATCCTTAGCTAATGACTGGCATAAGTAAAGAGGCATTGATTCTCTTACTTTATTTTGCCATCTACTCCTTTAGAACATCAGTGGGGCCCACTATGTGCTTGGGGTTTTAACTTTTTCATTTATCATCCTCACAACAACCCTGGGAGTTGGAGTTTTTATCCTCATTTTATGTATGAGGGAATTGAAGCTCAAAGAGTTTAAGGTAAATTGCCCAAGGACACAACAGCTTATTAATAAAAGATCTGAGATTTGGACACATTTCTCTGTCTGGAAGCCCTGATGTTTTTGACTACATTCTCTTGATTGTTTTTGAAATATATTAGTGGGAAATAATTAAACTTAAGTAATATTGCCAAATCTTAATGACTCATGACAGAATGAAAAATACTTACTGTAATATTAAAAAAAATTTTTAAATGACAATAACACTTAGCATTTATTTGAATTGAACACTTAGTCTGGACCAGGCATTATAAGTGAGGGAAACAGACAATATATAAATAAACGAGTAATATTTAACATGCCAGATGGTGAAACTGCTATAAAGGAGAATACAATAGTGTATAAAGAGTGTGTGTGTATAGCAAGAGGTTCTTGCTTCAGAGAAGGCCTCAGGGACAGTGTGAAATTTGAGCAGAAACAAAGGCAAGCGTGAAGTCTGTCAGACATCTGGAGGAGGACCATAGAAGAAAGAGCAAGTGCAGAGACCCTGAGCGGAGATGGCGGTGCTGTATTTGAGGAGCAAGGAAGTGGCAGTCTGGACAGGGTCACCAGGCCGGGCTTCTTCTGTGACTGCCTGCCACACCCAAGCCTGCCCTGTGGCTGCCTTCCTTCTCCAGGGGCAGGGAGACTCCTTTAAAGGGGCAGGGAAAGGCAGGCAGAAGCTACCTCCAAGCTGGAGAGGGCGGGAGCCATCCCATCTCCATATTTAAATACCTCCCTCACAAGCAATAAAACTCAAATCATTTTAATTGAACATTTAAATCCTTCTCACTGGTAGGTATTTTGGGCATTCGGCTTTATGCCAATTATTGCATCATCTTAAAAGAGAAGCTTTTAAATTAATTAAACCCATTACACTTGAATATTTGATTCCTGCCAATACATAATTTAAAATCCTCACTTCAAAATAATTTGATAAGGAATAACAAACCTATCAAAATGTCCTAAGTTATGCACTTGGAGAAGAAGCCAGAATCTGGATAGGGGCAAACTGGCCCTTTGAAAGGGATTTTTCAGTGTGGTTCCATGGAGGCAAACCTGCAGTGTCTTAATCCATTTGGGCTGCTATAACAAAAATACCATAAGCTGAGTGGTTTAAACAACAAACACTTATTTATCACAGTTCTGGAGGCCGGAGGGTCCAAGATCAAGGTGCCAGCAGCTTCAGTGTCTAGTGAGGGCTTGCTTCCTGGTTCAGAGATGATGTGATTCATAACCTTCTGTGTCCTCACAGGAGCGATGGTCTCTCTGGGGCTTCTTTATAAGGGCACTAATCCCATTCATGAGAGCTTTGCCCTCATGATCTAATTGTCTCCCAAGGGCCCCACTTCCTAATACCATCACATTGGGGGTTAGGATTTCCACATAGGAATTTTGGGGTGATACAAACCTTTAGTTCATAATATGCAATGTGTCTAAGAACTGACCTGGCCTCAGTCTTGGAGATTCTGATTCAGTGGGTCTGGAATAGGGCTCAGGATTCTTTCTTCAAACAAGTAATGTTCTTCACCAGGTTTGAGAGCCACTGATCTGGGGTAAAGATAGTACAGAATCTGTGTAATGCATAGGATTATGGTCTGGCTAAGACAATGAAGCAGCAGTCGTTACACTTTCCTTTATATAGCTGCATGAGTTAGGGAAGGCTAGCCTGTGCTGTAGCAACACATGAAACCCCCAAATCTCAGTGGCTTAATGCTCAGAAGTTGATTTCTTCTGGATGCAGAGTCCATGCTTGTATTCTGGATGGGCAGCTTTCCTCCAAACAGCGCCACGGGCCCCTGGAGACTTACCAGTCACAATGTGTCCTGAGGGCCTCTTCAGAGACTCCTGCAGAGTCTGATGAAGAGAGCAAGTACCGTCTTGTGGGGTTGATTTAGGAGCTGGGCCTGGCACTCTCCAGCCCTGCTGCCCATATTCTACCAGGTAGAACTAGTCCTTTGGCCCCCTCCTAGATGCCTGGAGACCAGGAAATGTTGCTCTTCTGTGTGTTCAGGAGGCAAGAGAAATAGTTGGTGACCACACACTTAGCACTGGCTGTGCAATTGTAAGCCAGAGTGCACTCCTTGCTGCACTTTTCCACAGGTTCCCAGGGTTTTTCTACCAAGGTCTGCCTGGTTCTTCAAGGTACTCCTTCCTCAGAATTACCTCTTTCTGCTTCAACCCTATTTCAACTTGTTCTGAGGAAGAAACTGATCTCGTAAGCTCAGTCACATTGAGGGATAATTGCATAGCAGATCCCCAGCCATCCCAGAAATCATTTTTATTTTAAAGTAGAAGTCTCATCCCAGGGACAGCATAGCTTTTTTTTTTTTTTCTTTCTTTACCATAGATTCTCTAAATATTCAGCATTTTTACAATGTTCCTTGTGTTTTTAGTAGCAGAGGTTTTTCATGGGCCAGAGTAGACATCCCATAGGAATAGATGATTCTAAGTGTGGTGTTTGTGAGTTGAGGACTTCCTGGACTGTTTAAAAATATAAGCAGACAACATATGAATCCAACGAAGAGGACCCTCAAGGGCAGAAATGATTTGTCCCTATGGTAAGACAAATCACAAGTGCTCAATGTGAACAGATGAATGAAACAATATCACCACCTGTAACTGCACAGAACAGTGTTTCTTCACAGGTTCGCCACACCAGAAGAATTTGCATCATCTGGGAACTTTTTTAAAAAGTGAATTCATAGGCCCTATCTCAAACCACAAAATTAGGAATTCCAGGGATGTGGTACAGCAATCTGTGCTTTGATAGCCCACCAGGTGGTTTTGATGCATGCGGATGTTTTAGAATCCATGGAATAGATTTTACCTGCTGATTATAGTTCTATCTAAATCTAAGTAATTAGGGAAACTCACTGGGAATGTTTTTGTGTGTGTGAGAGAAAGAGATGGCCATAGCCTTTCAGGATACTTGTTAGGGAAACTGCTGTTCTTTTAGATTAGGTGCCTGCTGCTTGTGTATGTCTGCTTACAATACTCTGTAGTGAGAATTGATATCTAGAAAGATAACCTCAGGCAGTTCAAGTGCCTAAGATTACCAAGTGTTTTTCATAAACAGTACATAACAAAGCCACAGAAATGGGCTAATAAATTTTGAAAGCATTTTAAAGCAATGGTTGATTCCAACACCCTTGTAGTTTTCCTCTTGGTTTTATGGATTACCTTTGACCACTTTCCTCTTTGTGATCCAGAACTTCGGATCCTAATATTGGGAACATTCCCCTTCAACATAACAGTGTTTTAGTGAATACTACCAAACACATTTAAACATGTGGGGGCCCAAGGGCTTCATTATGGACCTCAGTTATTATAATGTCTGCAAGATGGAGCTGAGAAGGCTTGGGAACAGAGCGGTTCTAGCCCTGCAAGGGCTCTGGGACTTGTTTTCTGGCAGCAGTCCCTAACATCAGCAAGTTTTGCCTCTTTATCATTCAAACAATGGAATCAGGTTTCCCTGAGTGCTTGACCTCCTGGCCCTTCTGCAAAAATCTAAT
Source organism: Cynocephalus volans (assembly GCF_027409185.1). Taxonomy (NCBI): domain Eukaryota; kingdom Metazoa; phylum Chordata; class Mammalia; order Dermoptera; family Cynocephalidae; genus Cynocephalus; species Cynocephalus volans. The sequence continues at coordinate 96,147,643 of NC_084460.1, read as the reverse complement.
AATGAGTCAAATCCCAAAATAAACCCCTTCCAAAGTGGTCTTTTGGCATGTCAGACAACTGTTATCTGCTCCCCCAAATTCTTAAGATGTCACTGACCTTGGCTGTTTGTGTTGACACAACTCAAGTTGCCAGATAAGATACAAAATGTTCAATTAAACTTAAATTTCAGAGAAACAACAAATACCATTTTAGAATCAGTATCGCGCATAATTGTAAGTATGTAATATTTGAATCAGTTGAATATTTGAATATAGAATTAAATGTGGACATTTAAATTTTAGAAAAACAGCTACTTTTTTTTTTAGTAGAAGTATGTTCCGTATTGCATACTTATAGTTATGGGACATACTTATATTAAGAAATTAGTTTATCTGAAATTTAAATCTAACTGTGTGTCCTGAAGTTTTACTTGTTAAATAATTTTTATTAGCCACAACATATGACTGTGGCAAATGGATACTTGGATACTGCTAAGATGTCCAGAGCTGCTTAATAATCCCTAGATGTAGCCCCCAGTCAGCAAAGGCAGTTTGCCTTTGGTGTCTGTTTATTAAGCCATCATTAGTTATTGTTGCCACTTGGGTTTTGGGCACCCTCTGCTTTCTCCTTTCTTGGTGTTGGTCTTCCTGGTCTCTGCCCTCTGTGCAGAGAGAAAAGCTGACCTTTTAGAAACAGCACCAGCCAATCTGAGTTCTTCCCTTTAACAAACCGGTGTCTCTGAAGATCAGGTTAATCTTTTCATTTTAGAGGTAGGTGATATGTAGAGATTTGTGAATCAAAAACCCTGGCATTTTTGAAAGTTTAGCTAACTGCAATTTTCTTGCGTGGTTTTTTATCTTTGGTGAATCACAAAACCTCTCTAACTCAAGACGAGTTCTTTGTGTGGGTAATGGTGGCCCATCTGATTACCAACAATTAGATGAATAAGAACACCTGACCCCACCAACTCAGGTTCTAATGAGAAGCCAGTGCAGATTGTGTCAGATACAACGAGACTAAACAGGGCTCACTCAGCCTTCTGTGTGAAAATGACAGAAACCTAGTGGCAGCAGTGTGAAGTCACTTTGTTCTTTCTGTCCTAGATTCCAGTTGCTGCTTCTCTCTGGAGACCTTTTATGCTTGTTTAGTTCTCTATGAAGTCAACAGGAACATAGGACACCAAGGAAGCCTGTAAGACTGAGATTCTGGCCCAATGTGAATATCCTCATAGTTCAGTTACTCAAAAGAATTCAAGCCTTAAAGGCAGAGCCTTGAACTTGCTGAAGCTTTATTCAAATTCCCCCTAGGAAGGGGATTGCAGAAGATCGCTGAAATCTTTTTCTCCTTCCTTTCCTCCTCCCTTTCACACTTTGTGTGTGGGGGGGGTGGGGGGGGGGATTTCAGGTTTATAAAAAACATAATGTTAATTTTATGTGGGTGAAGTTTTACTTGGAAATAACCAGCTGTCACTGCCAATGGTTTGCTGGGATTACATTGTGGAATGAGGCAGGTGTTTTCATTTTTGTTTTTGTTTTAATACCAATGGATGGTTACTAGATGTGCTGTAGTAATCGGTAGTCTCATTTCTGTTTTCCATAGAGGTGTCTTGGGAATAGTGGTTGGATTAAAAGCACAAATAAAATGAAATTTAACCTCTCAATTTGTTGATGGTACAAAACACTAACAGTTTGACATTAGCTATAAACACTAACATTTTGACATTAGCTAAGATATCATCTTAATCAGAGGCTAAAGTGCCCCTAAAATGCTCTAAATCATAGCTCATAAATAGAGCTTGAAGACACAGAGACTATGAGGTGGTGGCATTTTCTCTATTGCTCTTGGTTTCTTGTGCAGTAACTACGCACTGTTTGTTTTCTAAGAGTTTTGAATCTGATAATACTAAAATTACTTTAAGTATTTTCTAATCCCATCCCACTCAGACTGTATATAGTCAGTCCCCCGATCTGTACTTTCATAGGTTCTCACAATTGTAACAAACATACTGGGCTGGGCATCCCCGAGGGCAGAAATGGTGTCCACCTTGTTGACCCCGGAATTGTCAATACGTGGAACACAGTAGGTGCTCACCAGGTAGACGAATGAGTTAGAGTCTAGGACAGTATAATCCATGGCACTGTTATTTTAGTAGCAGATTATAAGTAATTTCTTAGAACTAGTAGAGTTTCTGAAGATCTAGAAAAAGAAGCTGGAACTTTGTCCATAGTAAATTGCCTATTTGTTCGTTTATGTTGAAAGATCATTTTCTACTTATTTCTGCCCCCAGCATACTTCTGGTCATCTTTACCCATTGAGAAGGAAACATTTTACAAGTAAAATATTAGGAAAATAAATCTCGTATACTAAAACAGGGGTTGGCGCACTTTTTCAGTAAAGGGCCAGATAGTGAATAGTTCAGTCTTTGTGGAAATATGTTCTTTGTCACAATTACTCAACTACTGCCCTTGTAGCAGGAAAGCAGCCATAGACAATACACAAAGGAGTGATCATGGCTGTGTTCCAATCAAACTTCATTTATGGACACTGAAATCTGAATTTCAGATATCATGATATGCTATTGTTTTTAAAAATTTCTCCCCAAAACATTTAACAATATAAAAACATTTTTAACTCACTGGCTGTACAAAAACAGGTGGTGGATAAGATTTGGCCCACTGGACAGAGTTTGACAACCTACACTAAAAAACTTCATCTGCTTCCCATAGCACTGAAATGAGGGACAAAAGAGCCTTTACTTAGTTTATTTTTACTGCTGCACATTTTGTGTTTGTCTACACAAACACGCACATAGTAGTAGTTGTTTACACAAAAACAAACATGCACATAGTAGTAGTTGTACCAAGTTTTCATGTTACATGTGATATATTTTCTCAGCAATTTGGAATGATAAGAAGGAATTGTAGAAAATACAGTATGAGCTCAGTTTTTTTTCTTTTTTTTTAAAGCGCAATATATAGAAAGTCATGTATTTTATATATGCTTGTAAAAAGTTCTGGAAAGTATTTACTAAACAGTAACAGTGGTTACTCATGAGAATTGGGAGTGGGATTGTTGAAAGGGGGATACTTTTTCTTAACTATGTGATGATTTTAAATAAGAATGGTTCTTGTGTTATCTGTAGAATTAAAGTTAGTTAACCATTTATTTTTTAAAAAGATTATTAATAAAAAAGAAAACACTGAGCCTGCTTCTGTGAATCTGCAAATATAGTTCGGCTGTGATTTTAATGACAGTGTAATCTTTTCATATTGACCCTTACTGAAATACAGCTTTGAGGAAATTCCTTCTCTATGATAGTATTGATAAATAGGAAGTTGATCAATAGAGAGTTCTAAATATGTTGACATCTAAAGTAATGTAAATGTACACTAAAATCTCACAATCTAACTATACTATAGATCTAACCCACATACCTAGAGTTTTAGAGTACATTTCTTACTTAAACTCAAAAGACCATGAAAGCAGGTGGTGTCTTTGTCCCCTGATGCCAATGTGTTTTAATAAGGTTCCACTAGATTTCCATAGTCTTTGGTTAAATTGGAACTGACATTTATGCTAATTAGCTGGGTTGGGAGTGAAACAGGTGAAATGGAATTAAAATGGGCTCTAGATTATGTTTATTTTTAAAATGGTTGGTCTGAAGAATATTTGGTTCTATTTTTCAGTTATTTTATTTGTTTGTTTATTTATTTACTTATCTATTTATCAATCTATCTATCTATTTATTTATTTTTCAGTTATTTTATATCTTGCTACCTCTATCATTTTTTCCCTGCCTGGTGTGTTAGTCTGGTAATCTGAAATCTTTTTGTCTTCCTGTAACATGATAGGCTGTTTTGCTGTAGTCCATCTGTCTCCTACAGGAGGTGAAAGTACTTTTCAGAAATGGCTTGGGTTATTATTAATCTTTAGAAGCAGAGAAATTCCTTGAATAATTTAATAGCCAAATGGCATGGAGGGGGAGGACTTGATATGAAAATGAATTTTCCTGTCAGCTTTAAAAGTCACAGCATGGCCCACCTTTATTCTGTGCAACTCAAATATCAAAACACTGGATGTTTATGCACTTTTATGCAGGATTTTCTAATTTGCACCACCTAAGGCGATGAGGAAACATCTAGAAAACTTTTGTTTACTTTATTTTCCTGTTTTAAACCCCCCCCACAATAAACTAACTAGCAAAAAGAAAGCCTTTCTTGTTCTCTCTCAAAGAACAGATGCTGCCTTTGACCTTGGGACTTAAGGGCAAATCTATTCTTGTTTGCATGTCTTGAATTTCTTGGATTTTCCAGTATGAAGCAGCAGTTGGGACTGAGGGCTTTTGAAAGTATATGAGTGATTTTTTAAAAATCAGTCTGCACAGCTGTTGCTAAAGAAAGCGTTGTTCTCTCTCCTTCCAGTTCACTAATAGGTAGGGTTTTAAAAAATATTATTATTATTTTGGTTTTTTTCCCCTACTTTTAATTGGAATGATCCTAGTTACAGATGTCACAGCCTCTGAGTGTCTGGTCTTCCATCTGACACCCTGCTTATTGTGGAAGGTGCCCAGGGTTGCAGTATGACACATTTGATTTGCAGGGCCCCGTGTTCCTCTGTGCTGGAGTGTGTTAGGCAAGCCAGTGGGAGTGGAACTATTAATAACCAAATATGTTTTTTCTCTCTGACATGGCCTCTTTACAATGCTGTTTGCTTGCCCTATCTTTTGGAAAGTCATGTGAAGGCAGCAAAAGCTTTCTAAGAAATATAAGGGCCAAGTGAAATTACTCTTCATGAATTATGCTCACATGGATTATTAGTATTTTTTTAGAAGACCACTTGCAAGTTTGTGGGGTTTTGGGGGAATCAAAACCAACAGATATGCATCGACTGTTTTTGTTTCTTTTTTCACAAATCATGCATTTTTAAAGGAAATCTTGATGATGAGAAACTCTTACCTTTCAGCAACAAAGAATTAACTGGTGACTTTATCCTTTAGATAGTGCTGAAACCAGACATACTTTTTCCATTTAAGTGTCATAAAATGAAATCTCATTTCTTTCCTCATTACATTTTCAACCTGAGCAAATTGGCAGTGAGGTGGCCAAATCAGTTTCGTTTCCCTTCATAGGTAGTTCCACTGTGTGTTTTCTTTTTATCTTCTGAATATAATCTTTTATTTGTGGACCATTATAGTGAAGCCCCCTAGTAGCAGGTTATATAATTTTATTAGTCAATTTATAGGCAGGTGACAAGACATATTAGAATGTCATCTTGGGTATTTAAATAGAAAATTCAAATCAAAACATCTCTGTTCTGTTAGCTATGCCTGCTAATTAAAGAACAGGTAAGCTACTCGGGTACAATGGGCCAATATGGAAGGAGCCATAGGGCCCGTGGAAGGCCCCCTTTCCTCCGGCTTGATCGGTAATAAGGAAGCAAATAGACCAGGCTGTCCAACTTCCTCTAGGAATGGGTCCTTTTGCAAGGCACTGGCAGTCAAGTATTAAAAGCCACAGGGTGAATGGTCCTCTCCTGATGATTTCAAGATCATCCTTTCAGATGCTTTCAGCATTCCTTCAAAATTAGGTGAGGGCTGATGTTTTAAATTTCGGTGTTAAAGAGTGATCCTCCTTGTAAGAAGGCAGTTAAAATATCCTGTCTTCTCAAATGTCTGCCTTTGGAAGGCATCATTGGAATATCCACTAGGGTAGTTGGATATACAAGGTGATTATAACCTTTTGGAGAATATATTAATACTCTTTTTAGGGCATTTTGCTTGTTAACTTCTGTTGCCTTAAAAAGGTCCCAGTGATTTTGATTGAATGCCTTGAGAAACTTAAGGCTATAACGTTAATAAACTTGATTCTCTAATCAACTGCTCATAAATCCATTTTATTGGTTCAGGTACCCACAACAGATGTTTAAAATTTGTCCAATCAACCAGTTACCCATTTAACCAACCAACCAGCCAACCAGCCAACCTCACTGAATGTCTTGCTCTAGAAATCTGTTTTTCTAAAATCTTCCCCAAACTTTAAAAAAATACCAAGTAAGGATGGTAAAAGCATGTATTACCAATCAAGACAGTTAAACCTGTTAATTTAACAATAAGGAAAAAACAACCCTCTCTGTCGTTTTAACTTGTCTTCATGCTAAATTCCTTCCAGATTATGGTTAGAGCTTAACTGTGCAGAATTCTTGCCCAACAGTGGAAGCATTTTTTATAAAATTATGGAAAGTTGCCCATTCGGGAAAACTCTAAAGTAAAAGGATAATGCATTCCTGAAGACAGAATTTTATTCCTGATGTTTTTGCATGTAATTTTTAATACTATGAGTCTAGGATAAATTTTTTTTGCATTCATTGGGATATTTGAAGGTACACTGTTCGTCTTTGGAGTCCACTAGAATGAAATATATTGCATTAGTGCTCAAACTAAAATTTCTTTTTTTTTTTCCCTTAATTTTATTTTGTTGATATACAATGTGGTTGATTATTGTGGCCCATACCGAAACCTCCCTCCCTCCTCCCTCTCCTCCCTCCCACCCAACAATGTCCTTTCTGTTTGCTTGTCGTATCAACTTCAAGGAATTGTAGTTGTTGTGTCTTCTTCCCCCCCACCTCGTTTTTCTGTGTGTGTGTGTGTGTGTGTGTGTGTGTGTGTGAATTTATTTATTTATTTTTAGCTTCCACCAATAAGTGAGAACATGTGGTATTTCTCTTTCTGTGCCTGACTCGTTTCACTTAATATAATTCTCTCAAGGTCCATCCATGTTGTTGCAAATGGCAGTATTTCATTCGTTTTTATAGCTGAGTAGTATTCCATTGTGTAGATGTACCAGATTTTCCGTATCCACTCATCCAATGATGGACATTTGGGCTGGTTAGAACTCTTGGCTATTGTAAAGAGTGCTGCAATGAACATTGGGGAACAGGTATACCTTCGACTTGATGATTTCCATTCCTCTGGGTATATTCCCAACAGTGGGATAGCTGGGTCGTATGGTAGATCTATCTGCAATTGTTTGAGGAACCTCCATACCATTTTCCATAGAGGCTGCACCATTTTGCAGTCCCACCAACAATGTATGAGAGTTCCTTTTTCTCCGCAACCTCGCCAGCATTGATCGTTCAGAGTCTTTTGGATTTTAGCCATCCTAACTGGGGTTAGATGGTATCTCAGTGTGGTTTTGATTTGCATTTCCCGGATGCTGAGTGATGCTGAGCATTTTTTCATATGTCTGTTGGCCATTTGTATATCTTCCTTAGAGAAATGCCTGCTTAGCTCTTTTGCCCATTTTTTAATTGGGTTGCTTGTTTGTTTCTTGTAAAGTTGTTTGAGTTCCTTGTATATTCTGGATATTAATCCTTTGTCAGATGTATATTTTGCAAATATTTTCTCCCAATCTGTTGGTTGTCTTTTAACTCTGTTAATTATTTCTTTTGCTGTGCAGAAGCTCTTTAGTTTGATATAATCCCATTTGTTTGTTTTTCCTTTGGTTGCCCGTGCTTTTGGGGTCGTATTCATGAAGTCTGTGTCTAGTCCTATTTCCTGAAGTGTCTCTCCTATGTTTCTTTAAGAAGTTTTATTGTTTTAGGGTGTATATTTAATTCTTTAATAAACTTTGAGTTCAGTTTAGTGTATGGTGAAAGGTATGGGTCTAGTTTCATTCTCCTGCATATGGATATCCAGTTATCCCAGCACTATTTGCTAAAGAGGCAGTCTCTTCCCCAGTGAATAGGCTTGGTGCCTTTGTCAAAGATCAGATGGGTGTAGGTGTGTGGGTTGATTTCTGGATTCTCTGTTCTATTCCATTGATCAGTGTGTCTGTTTTTATGCCAGTACCATACTGTTTTGGTTATTATAGCTTTGTAGTACAGTTTAAAGTCAGGTAGTGTTATGCCTCCAGCTTTATTTTTTTTGCTCAGCATTGCTTTGGCTATGCGTGGTCTTTTGTTATTCCATATAAATGTCTGGATAGTTCTTTCCATTTCTGAGAAAAATGTCATTGGAATTTTGATGGGGATTGCATTGAATTTGTATATCACTTTGGGTAGTATGGACATTTTCACTATGTTGAATCTTCCAATCCAAGAGCATGGGATATCTTTCCATCTTCTTGTATCCTTTCTAGTTTCTCTCAGCAGTGGTTTGTAGTTCTCATTATAGAGATTTTTCACATCCTCGGTTAACTCAATTCCTAAGTATTTTATTTTTTTGGTGGCTATTGTAAATGGGCAGGCTTTCTTGATTTCTCCTTCTGCATGCTCACTATTGGAGAATAGAAATGCTACTGATTTTTGTGTGTTGATTTTGTATCCTGCTACTGTGCTGAAATCATTTATCACCTCCAAGAGTTTTTTTGTGGAGGCTTTAGGCTGTTCGATATATAGGATCATGTCATCTGCAAACAGGGACAGTTTGACTTCATCTTTTCCACTCTGGATGCCCTTTATTTCCTTCTCTTCTCTGATTGCTCTGGCAAGTACTTCCAACACTATGTTGAATAGGAGTGGTGAGAGTGGGCATCCTTGTCTAGTTCCTGTTCTTAAAGGAAAAGCTTTCAGCTTTTCCCCATTCAGGATGATATTGGCAGTGGGTTTGTCATATATGGCTTTAATTATGTTGAGATACTTTCCCTCTATACCTAACTTATAGAGGGTCTTTGTCATGAATGAGTGTTGAATTTTATCAAATGCATTTTCAGCATCTATAGAGATGATCATATGGTCCTTGTGTTTGATTTTATTAATATGGTGTATCACATTTATTGATTTGCCTGCGTTGAACCAACCTTGCATCCCTGGGATGAATCCCACTTGATCGTGGTAAATAATTTTACGTATGTGTTGCTGTATTCTGTTTGCTAGTATTTTAGTGAGGATTTTTGCATCTAAATTCATCAAGGATATCGGCCTGTAGTTTTCTTTTTTGGTTATATCTTTACCTGGTTTTGGTATCAGGATGATGTTTGCTTCATAGAATGAGTTTGGGAGATTTGCGTCTGTTTCAATCTTTTGGAAGAGTTTGTAAAGAATTGGTGTCAATTCCTCTTTGAATGTTTGGTAAAATTCTGCTGTAAATCCATCTGGTCCTGGGCTTTTCTTTGTTGAGAGCCTTCTGATAACAGCTTCAATCTCCTTTATTGTTATTGGTCTGTTCAAATTTTCTACGTCTTCATGGTTCAGTTTTGGGAGCTTGTGTGTGTGCAGAAATTTATCCATTTCCTCCAGATTTTCAAATTTGTTGGCGTATAGTTATTTATAGTAGTCTCGAATGATTCCTAGTATTTCAGATGAATCAGTTGTAATATCACCTTTTTCATTTTTAATTTTTGTTATTTGAATCTTCTCTCTTCTTTTTTTTGTTAGCCATGCTAGTGGTTTGTCAATTTTATTTATCTTTTCAAAAAACCAACTTTTAGATTCATTGATCTTTTGTATTGTTTTTTGGGTTTCAATTTCATTCAATTATGCTCTGATCTTAATGATTTCTTTCCGACTGCTAACTTTAGGTTTGGATTGTTCTTGTTTTTCTAGTTCTTTAAGGTTGTTCACTTGCCATGTTTCCATTCTTCTGAGGTGAGCATTTAATGCAGTAAATTTCCCCTTTAATACTTCTTTTGCAGTATCCCACAGGTTTTGGAATGATGTATCATTATTTTCATTAGTTTCAATAAATTTTTTGATTTCCTGCTTGATTACTTCTTGGACCCATATGTCATTAAGTAGAATGCTGTTTAATTTCCATGTGTTTTGTATAGTTTCCAGAATTTCATTTGTTATTGATTTCTAGTTTTAGTCCATTATGGTCTGAGAAAATGGGATAATTCCAATTTTTTTGAATTTGTTGAGACTTGATTTGTGACCTAATATGTGATCTATCCTGGAGAATGATTCATGTGCTGATGAGAAGAATGAATATTCTGAGGTTGTTGGATGGAATGTTCTCTAGATATCTGAGAAGTCCAATTGGTCTAGAGTATTGTTTAGATCTTTTGTTTCTCTGCTGATGATCTGTCTAATATTGACAGTGGGGTGTTCAAGTCTCCTGCTATTATGGTATTAGTGCCTATTTCCTTCTTTAGGTCTAATAGAGTTGTTTTATAAATCTGGCTGCTCCAACATTGGGTGCGTACATATTTATGATTGTTATGTCTTCTTGATGAATCAGTCCTTTTATCATTATGTAGTGTCCCTCATTGTCTCTTTTTATGGTTTTAGTTTAAAGTCTACTTTGTCAGATATAAGAATAGCTACTCCAGCTCATTTTTCTTTTCTGTTTGCATGGTAAATCCGTTTCCATCCTTTCACTCTTAGTCTATGTGAGTCTTTATGGCTGAGGTGGGTCTCTTGAAGGCAGCATATAGTTGGGTCCTCCTTTTAAATCCAGTCAGCCAGTCTGTGTCTTTTGATTGGGCAATTTAAGCCTTTTACATTGAGTTGTTATTGAAAGGTGTTGATTTATTCCTAGCATTTTATTGATTGTTGTTTGGTTGTCTTAGGTGTCTTTGTTCCTTGCTTTCTGATTTACTGTTTGTTTTCTGTGTTTGTTGGTTCCTTGGGTTGTAGATAGCCTTTTTGTTTGTTTGTTTTCTCTTCATGAATGTCATTTTTATTATACTAGTGGGTTTAGATTTTTGGGGGGTTTTATGGCAGTGGTAGTTATTTTTCAAGAACCAAACCCAGTACTCCCTTGAGAATTTCTTGTAAGGGTGGTCGTGTGGTGGTGAACTCCCGCAGTTTTTGTTTGTCTGAGAAATATACTATTTGCCCTTCATTTCGGAAGGATAGCCTTGCAGGGTAGAGTATTCTTGGCTGACAATCTCTGTCTTTTAGTATTTTGAATATATCATCCCATTCCTTTGTGGCTTTTAGGGTTTGTGATGAAAAGTCTGATGTTAGCCTGATTGAGGCTCCCTTATAGGTGATTTGACGCTTCTCTCTTGCAGCTTTTAAGATTCTCTCTTTGTCTTTGAGTTTTGCCAATTTGACTATAACATGTCTTGGAGAAGACCTTTTTCGGTTGAATACGTTTGGAGATCGTTGAGCTTCCTGGATCTGAAGATCTGTGATTTTTCCTATACGTGGGAAGTTTTCTGCCACTATTTTGTTGAATATGTTTTCAATGCAATCTCCTTTTTCCTCCCCTTCTGGAATACCCATGACTCGGATATTTGAGCGTTTAAGGTTGTCTGTTATCTCTCTCAGATTTTCTTCAATGTCTTTGATTCTTTTTTCTTTCTTTTTGTCTACTTGTGTTATTTCAAACAGCCCATCTTCAAGTTCAGAGGTTCTCTCTTCAACTTCCACAAGCCTGCTGGTTAAACTCTCCGTTGTATTTTTTATTTCACTGAATAACTTCTTCAGTTCGGCAAGGTCTGCTACATTTTTTTTCAGGGCATTGATTTCCTTGTACATTTCCTCTTTCAGGTCCTGTATACTTTTCCTCATTTCATCATGATGTCTAGCTGAGTTCTTGTATCTCATTCAGTTTCCTTAGAATTATCACTTGAAATTCCTTGTCAGTCATTTCAGGGGCTTCTTGTTCTATAGGATCTAGAGCTTGAGGTTTATTATCTTTTGGTGGTGTACTTTCTTGATTTTTCTTATTTCTGGTATCTTTTCTTTGATGTTTATTCATTGTGGAAGGGGGTTTCACAGTCCACAGGTTTGACACTATTGACTGACTAAGATGTTGCTGTGGTTGCCAGTTTGGTATGGCTACCTCTGTGTCTACTCAGTTGGCCACTAGTGCCTTGCGTGTGTGATTGCCTTGGTTCTTGGGCCTCTCCGGGGAGCCACCTCTCTGGTCAGCTTGGACTCGGCCGGGCTGCTGGGTGTCGGGGAGGTACCACAGGGTGTCACTCCTGCCGCTGCCGCTTCCCTTGCTGCTGCCGCTGTTGCCGGCACCACTGCCGCTGGCTCCGCTTTCCCCTCTCCCACCACTACCGCTACTACCGCTTCCCCCCGCTGCTGCCGCTGGCGCCACTACTGCCGGTGCCACTTACGCCACTGCCACCTCCTCTACCAGAGCTCGAACTTTGCACTTGCAAAGAATGGGGCACCGGGTGGCGTGGGGAGAGCCGCTCAGAATTCATTCTTGCACAACTGGCAGATGGAGCGCAACTCTTTCTGTCGCTTCTATCAGAAAAAGGAACACGCCACTCCCTGCGAGGTAGCAGAAACCAGACCATCACCAGACCTTTTAACTCTCTGCGGGAAACTAAAATTTCTTAATTTGGGAGTTTATAAAAGAAGGTTTTAGCCCAGCGGATTTTAGAAGTTACATTTTCCAATTAAAAAAAGTCTTTTTTTTCTTTTTTAGCAAAAAGATAAAGTCCAGGGCCATGTAAAGAACTGCAGTTTAAAAATAAGTAACTTTTGGATATTTATTCTTCTCTTTGTTTGAGAAAGAACATGGCTAGGGGTTTTAGGAGAATAGGTTTGAACCAGAGATTTATTCTATTTACTAATGGGAGCTAGATTATACGTAAAATAGGAAATGTCTTTTAAAAATTTTTCTTTAAAAAATTTTAAACATTTAAAGCTTGTCCTCTTTAAACAGAAATTTAGGGCCATCAGTGCTACACACCTATGTTTTAGAAAATAATTACTTGGATTCAACATATGGGATGTATGTGCTTTGCATCTGTTTAATTATGTTATGCCTATATTTTGACCAGGCACTAAATAATTGAAACACTTATGGTAAATAATTATACAGATTGTCTGTCTTAAATGGTTGTAGAATAGTAGAAAACCCATTTCCAAGATGTTGATCCTTTCACAAGGCCAGGTTCAGGCTGAACTTTATAGTAGGACACTCCATTCTAAAATGAGATATAGATAAAGCATAGGTTTGAGATGGAGACAGACAAGTTCAAATCTAATCCACTTATTTATTAGCTATTTAACTTCATGTAAGTTATTTAAGACCCCTGAGTCTTAAGAATTAGATGCTTTCTAAATGCCAGGCACTTTACTAGGATTAAGCAGAATCCTTTCCTTTCCTTAGAAAGGTTACTGTTCCATGGGAAAGGCAGACTCATAGACATAATCTCAGTATATGTGGTGGGTATTCTCAAGTTCAGAGACACGTGCTCAAAGGGCCAGAGAGTAGGGACAGTCCTGTCTGGCAGCTGACTCCTTTTCAGCACGCATTATCTGATACCTAACTGTGTGCGAGGCACAGTGCTGGGACTTGGATACCAGGAAAACATAGTCCTGATCCCTCTGGTGTCTTACAGTCTAAATAACAAAGAGATGACTGTAAACTAGAAATTCTGGGGCCTATCTTTTAGGGTTCGTGAGGACGAAATGAGTTTTCTTTCTTCTTCTTGCCACCTCCATCCTGTTCACTCAGTCTCTGTCCAAGCACCCTGTCAAGCGGGGACTGAGGTAGCTGTTACTCTTGGTTGACAGTTCCATCTAATGAATCCTTTACCAGTGAATGGCTGCATACTTCTTCCTAAGAATGTTTGCATTACTACCAACGTGTTCTGCAAGCATCAAGACCATAATAAATACCTCTCCATTTGTCAGAGTTTCAGCTATTGAGCTGACTTCCAAGGATAGCTGGGATGTCTCCCTCAGGTCCCACTATTAGGGTGCCTGGCTTCTATTCAGATGTCCCTGGCCAGTGTGGAGTCGTTGGTGCTTCCTGGAGAGAACAGCAGATGGTAATCCTGCCCTGCCTTGACTGAATATTGTTGGTCTGTGAACTTGCCAGGCTCAAATAAAAACCAAAGAACCTGGCCTGATCCAGAAATTGGACTGCTTTGTTACAGGTTGATGGAGTTTGGAGTTCTACAAAACTCATGTGGAAATTTGATCCCCAGTGTGGCAGTGTTGGAAACTGATTGAGTCATAGGGGCGGATCCCTCGTGAATGGATTAATGCTCTCTCTGGAGGGGAGGGGTAGTGAGTGAGTTCTCACTCTATTAGTTCCCGCGAGAGCTGGTTGTTTATAGGACCCTGGCACCTCCTCTCTGTCTTTCTTGCATCCTCTCTTGCCATGTGATCTGCTCTTACCCGCCAGCTGCCTGCCACTTTTCCACCATGAGTAGAAGCAGCCTGAGGCCTGTGCCATATGTAGCTGTCCCAGAATTATAAGCTAAATAAACCTCTTTTCCTTATAAATTACCCAGTCTCAGGTATTTCTGTTATAGCAACACAAAACGGACTAAAACACAGGTGGAAGTCCTTCTTATTACTTCAGTAGTTAATCCATCTTCCCGTGGGCTTTAAACTCCAGATCATAATCCTCTGAAGAGATTCAGGACCTGTGATATCATTCTGTTTAAGTACTTCTCAGATATGATCTTTTAATTAGAAAAGCTATAGGATTAATTATGTAATTTAATAATAATATAATACATATAATAAATATATAATATAATTGATTATAAAATGTAATTACTTGTATATAGTTCTTAGTTACTCAGGCAAATCAAATATGTAAATAGTAGATGCACAGGTAAATAGAAAATACTCAAATACTCCTTATAGTAATATAAGAGCTGTTACTTAGGCGGGAGGACAAAGAAGGATCTCATGCAGCAACCATTTCTATATATTTTTTTCCTTTTGAAGCACAGGTAGGATCTTGTCATTTCCCTTCTCTTACTGCCCTCAGAAGAGCCTGGTTCATAGGCCTCTGTGAGCTGTGTTTCTTCCTCTTTTTCATCCAGAGCGTTTTCATATCGCCGTAGGCACCCTTTGCTCCAGCTTACTTGGTCTGTTAACTGTTTCCCCAAAGACCATACTTTATATCTCCAGGCCTTTGTTCATACTGATTGGTCAGCAGGAAATAAGTTTTACTCCTTATTCATTTATAAAATCCTACTGATTCTACAAGACTGAGTTCAAATAGCTCCTCTTTCATGAAACCTTCCATATTGCTACTTATCAGTATCAATTATTTCTTCCTCTCTGTTCCTTGTCATTGGCCTATTGTGTTTACTCCTCCCCTTACCTGTATAGGCTTTTCTTATTCCTGCTAGTATCTAGTCAATTTCCTCATCTATTCATTCATTCAACAATTATTTCTTGAAAGCTTTATCCCTGGCACTGTGCAAGGAGATAGGAATGTCATAATGAGCAGAAAACAGGGATGGTCCTGTGCTCTGGGAGCTTATAGTCTTCTGGTGGAGTTAGATGATAAGGACATAATCAAACCCACAGGGGTAAAACTGCAGCTGTGGTAAGAGCAAGGAAGACAGATTTGTGCATCTTTCTCTCTAAGCTGTAAACTCCTTGATGTCAGCGAGAGCCTCTTTCTTGCTAGAGAAGACAATAGGATAAAGTAACTACGACCGTGTAATGGAGTACATGCTATCTGTTGTGGTCTGAATTGTGTTCCCCGCAAGTATATGTGGAAGCCCAATCCTCAATATCTGTGAATATGACTTTATTTGGAAATTGGGATTTTGCAGATATATTCAAGTAAAGATGAGGTCATACTCGATTAGAGTAGATCCTAATCCAATATGACTGGAGTTCAATAAGAAGAGGAGAAAAGACAGATATGGGCACAGGGGAGGATGCCACGTGAAGGTGGAAGCAGAGATTGATTAGAGTGACGAGCGTACAGGCCAAAGAACCACCACCACCAGAAGCTAGGAAAGAGGCATGGAGCTGTTTCTTCTTCAGAAATTCTACAAGGAACCAACCCAGAAGACACCTAGATTTCAGACTTCTAACCTCCAGAACTGTGAGAGAATAAATTTCTGTTGTTTAAGGCCACCCAGTTTGTGATACTTTGTTATGGTATCTCTAGGCAACTAATACACTCTCTTAGAGGGGATGTTTATATGAACTAATGCACAACAGCACAATGCACTAATGTTTGCATAAATCAATTAATTTGGGTGGAAGAATGAATGAGTGAATGAACAGAGTATTGTGTTTGCTGTCTTTGATGGTAAGAGACCACGCACGATGAGGTCAGGGTATTTGTTTTGTTCCATCTCTCTATTAAGAGGAAAAAGCGTGGATTCACAGTTAACAACATCATCATCAGTTGAGGAGGCTGAACTGAATTACTTAATTTCCCATGGGGCTCTGTCTTTAGAAACAAAGCTGGGGGGGGGCTGGCTGGTTAGCTCAGCTGGTTAGAGTGCAGCCTTATAACCCCAAGGTCACAGGTTCGGATCCCTGTACTGCCCAGCTGCAAAAAAGTAAAACAATAGAGTTAAAAAGTAAAAAAGTCTTAGAGACAAAGCTGTGTTTTTGCCACTGTGGCTAGTGAGAAGGTATCAATAAGCTGGAATCACTAAATATTGAAATAGTAGAAACTCTTTCCCTTCTGCCTCCAAAGAAGAATCTAAGTTCTCTCATCTCCAACTCCTGCCTCCTTAGGCAATGTGTGTCTGTTCCTCAAGGTAAAGCAGCAATTTTAATTTTGTTGTTGTTAATGATTGTTAGAATTTGTGTTGCATTTATATTTTCAGAGCCTTTTATAGTCATTCAGAGCCGTTTATAGCACTCAGGAATTCATAATATTAAAACGTTTTTTGTTTGTAAAGGGAAAACAGTTAAAGAACCAAGATGTAACGCTAATCAGATATGCACTAATGAGGGATGCTGCTGCTCTTCTGCCTGGAGACCCTTCCCTTCCTTCTTCCTCCCGAATCCTGCTGTCACTCTAGGTTCAGTACAATGCCACCTCTACAAAGCCTCCACGACCTCTTCAAGTCTCATAAATCTCCTTTGCATTTTGTTGTATGAAGTTTTGTTTGTGTCGGTTTTCCCAAGTAGATTATGAGTTTCTGGAGGCCAGGTAACTAGACTCACGCAGTGGAACCATCTCTTGAAGGAGTGAATGGATGAATGAGTGAATGAAATTCCTAGAGCCATGTGAGGCCAGGAATTCCTCGTCTTTTTAGTAGCTACTTCCCATGTTATACATCCTGGAGTGTATCTGTGAAGCTCTCTGGAGAGCCTCCAGGTGGATCCCAGCGAGGCAGGAGTGGGATGGCAGTGTCCGTGTGGAGCACTTCCGGGCCAGCCTCAGGCTCTCGTGGACCTCCTGGTCTTGTGGTCAGTGGAGAATTGAGTCAGGTATTTTCAAGGCTGTCTTCTTGAGACCACTGCTCAGTGGTGCCAGCCAAAGGTCACAGGGTCACGGCCAGAGGGGGCAGGCTGGGTAAGCCACGGTGGCTCAGAGGATAGAGGGGTGAGGATGAAGTGAAGCAGAGGTTCTTCTAGTCCAGAAATCTCCTCTGATGCCCAGACTTCTCTGAAGTCTACAGGCTCCGTGAGGGGTGTGGTGGTAGGTGACTCAGCAACAGGAGCATAGCGGCCCTTACCTCCAGAGAAGACGCGGTTTCCATACGTTCTTCACTTTTCATCTGCATATCTGTATGTTTATAAACGTTCTGTGATGTGGTGCCAAACATTCAAGCATTCATGGAGCACCTAAAACATTTAAGATAGAATGTTTAAATTAGCCTCGGTCCCTCTACATTCCTTCCAGCTTGCGTCTTTCTCTTCTTTGTACCCAACCCCAGCTCAGCACCTATCGAATGAATGGAGGCAGCGCTCAGGGCACCTCAGATCACGGCACTACACAAAAAGGAAAGATGTCTTCGAGCATTAGTTTTAGCACAATAGCTGCATTTTCAGAGAGAACTTCCAGCAGTGTTTATTCTCAAGGTTAGAGGAGTGGGATTGCAGCTCTCAGGGTGACAGATCTTCTCTTTTTGTGTGTTTTTTTCCTCATTGTTTAAGTGTTAGGACCCTTTTTCTCCCACCTCTAAACTAAGCCAGAACCCTGCTTTGAGAAAACGTGGCAACATGCTTGTTATTTCACATTACATTAATTTTGTTTAAATTATAAGTGAATTTCTCACTGTTAGAAACATTTTTACTTACAAATATCTTCTTTTATGGAATATCTTTCTAATGACAAAAGGAGCAATTATAGACTGCTTCCTAGGACTGGTAGGTAAGGAAAACAGTAAGCTGTTTCTGGGACTATCTCTGCCACTAATTCTGCGAGTCCTCCATCAAGTAACCTAACCTCTCACATCCACAATTTTCCTAAACTTTCAAGTGAGCAGGTTGAAGTTGAGGATTTTAAAATTTATTTTCAGCTCTACTGTTCTGTGATTCTAGCTATCTGTAATTCAAGCCTTTTTTTTTTTAAGGCTAAAAGTTGGTAAACAGTACCACAAATAATGACAAAGATAAATTTTTCAAAATTGGGACAAGCCCAGATCCTTAGAGGCAATATTCCTGGTTTTGAATTTATAAACTACCTGCTGGTAAAATCTCTTGAGCGGTTTCTAAACATTTGCATTCTTACTTCATTTTCAAAACACTTTCTCGGTGATTGCATAGAGATTCCCATGAAATGTAATCTTTTATTCGGCAGAGCATGCTGGGAAGATGCAGGATCCATGTGGGGAGGTTAAGCACACACAGATCTTGAAGGTCAGAAGTACATTTAATGGCACTCTATGGTCCAATACCCTCGTCTTTAAGCATTAGTAATTGCCATGAGTACTCAAAGAGCGGCTGGATTTGGGCCATAAACCAGAATTCGGGAATATGCAGCTTGTAAAAGCCAAAGTATTAGTGTTGTCAGAGATACTCAGGTGATGCTATTGAATAAATGAACTGGGCATTGTGCCATTCTTGTGAAAAAAGTCAGGCAATTTCTTAAGTTTCCACACAATAGACAAAGGAAACTGGTAAATACTGGATATATTTTAGAAATTTGAAAATTAACAATGAAACAGAAAAGAGACCCCAGCTAAAAGAAGACTCCCGGCACAAAAGGTTGGAAGTACTCAGTTAAATAGATTTACTGACCCATTGGATACCCACCAAGAACAAGGCAATTTGGGCAAACACATCCAACATGGTTTGTGTAGACAGTAGTTAAAACCTCAACATTACTTCAGTTTCTGGGACCCCCATCAGAAAGCAGTTGTCCTGGATAGTCAGGCTACCACCCTCTAGCTCCAACTTTTTTTAATATTCAAAAATGGAAATATTTAAAATAATATGCTACATATAGTAACACAGAAAGGGCTCACAATTAATAATCTCACTATACAGAGATAACATTTATTACCCTTTTGGTGTATTTCCTCCCAGCCTTTTTTTTTCCCCCCAATATTTTAAACATAGTACATATCTCCATGTCTTTTAAAATCAGATATGCCAGGCACCATCTAGCCTTTTTTGATCTGGAGCTGCCATTAGGGACAGCTGAGGGAGTGCATATCAATGCCACAGAATTTCTTCCCCACCCTCTTCCTTTCTTCTTCCAGAGGGCTGAGATTTGTGGTGGGTGGGCAGGCATCCCCTGTAGGAAGTCATGTATACTCTTGGGGGCTTTGGCACTTCCTGACCTTGCATGCATGTTCATTGCTGAAACCCTTCCCACCCCTGCCAATCCAGCTACAGAAACTTAGGTGACTGAGCTTTCACTTATCTCAATTAAGCAAAGTTGATGATGAAAGAGAATGTTGGTGCTGGGTTTTGTTCTCTAAATTCCTTTATAGAGAGAAGGTATTATTTATTATGTTGTTCTGCTACAAAACTAGTTAAAATCATGGGAAAGCCAGGCGGAAAGTGCTTGGAGAACTATAATGAGTATTTCTGGGTCAGCTGGGCTCAGGTGACATGCTTATTTTGGGGGAATGTTCTCAATACTAAGAGATTGCTTTCAGGGGGCAGCCTAGTGTAGAGGAACTAGCATGAGCCTTGGAATCAAACAGACCCAGAATTGAATTCTGGTTTCCCTCCCCTCCTCTGTAGTATCTTGGGCAAGTTATCTAACTTCTCTGAGCATCAGCGCCCTCATCTTGACCACAGGGGGTCAACTTCTCAGTGTTCAGGGAGCTTACTGGGAGATATACGTGGAGTCCTAGCACACAGAAGGTGCTTACTAGTGAGCTTGTTCTTTCTTTCCCCAGAGGTCTCTGGGAAATGTGCAGAAAGAATGCAATTCATCAGCGAGTCAGTGGATGATGATAATGGTATGCTAATATTTACCCAGATAAACACTTTGCACAAAACTATTTGTATAATGTTAATCAGTGGAAAAGGTTCTCATCGTACATTATAATTTGAGTTTTCCTTCCTTCCTATTAAAGGGATGTGGGGGAGAGAAAAAGTCATTGAATTAAACAAGATTTTCTCTGCTTTGCTGTCAGAACATGCTTTTATATTGTGAATAGAGCCTGCAATGTATCTTTTTATTACATTCTCACTGCCCCACAAGAATGTTAATGAGTAGGAGTGGTAAGCAGAAATTGAGACTTGGGGGTCACTTTGTGTTTGAGTTGAGGAGATACACACATTTGGGGAAACAGATCACGATCTGAAATAACTGGGTAGCACACGTTTCATAAATGCTTGGTATATTCTTGAAAGAAACTAACAAAGTAAAGTACCAGCTTTATGCTCTGCTTATCAACATGTAAGGGGAGGGACTAATAGACTTTTTATTGTAATGCTTGAAAGTAAAAGCTTTATTTAAATATTAAATGTTAATATGTAACAAGAGATTGCTTAACAATATTGTAGAACAGGAAAAAGAATGAAGAAAATTTTCATGCAAAAAAATTTAAAAGAAATTAGGTAAAACTTCTTGTTTTTTAACTCTGGTTTTTAATCCCCCCTCACTGTTTGCCTCACTTTTCCAAGCTCAATGCATTTCCTATCAATAAATTGAGTTCCCTTCAATTTCTCTTATTTTTCTTGGCAAAGTTACTTTGTTTTTGCTGTTAAACTCATCGACAGAGATTGTGATAAGAGCAATCCAAAGCTCCATTCTGACTTTGGGAAAGCGTGATGTAGGTTCCTTCAGAAGTTCTACCTGCCTTGAGGTACATCTTGAGGAATATCCAATGTATGGAAAGTCACACTTTGCCTCTAGAAGAGGGACATTATTTTACAAGTATGTATTAAGCACCTTTCTGCTAGATGGGGGAGGGGAACAAATGAAGTCAAAGCCCTATTTTCTTTTCTCCATTAGCCTTTAAGAAGGTCAGAATCAGATTTAATGTACTGAGTAGCATATTGGAGCTTTGCTGTTTCGTTCATTTGCTTCCATTTTTCTCTCTCTTAAATTTTTTATTTCTAAATTAACAGTTCTACATTCGTTAGTTGATTTAGTTATCAAACATCTTTTCTGTGCTAGTAATGGGGGAAAGAAAAAAATATATATAAATCTCACAGTCTTGGTGGGTTCAAATCTTGTGAACAACCACTACAGTCTAACAGCTCCACAAGGGGCTGCATGTTAGATCCAGTCTGAGCCCAGACCCACCATTTATGGGGGGAGAAGGTGCAGAACAGACACAGCCATGGCTTCAACTGAGAGTCAGTTTTCCAGGCGGAGAGCTACGGAAAAGCCACTGTAGGAGAAGCAGTGACATGCATCTTTTGTGATGGATCTCTTCAATTTTTTTCAACTAGAGAGGTTGTAAATAACAATTAAAAAGTAAAGGAGTAAAGATGGTAACCACAATAGGGAGAAGTTAAGCAGTAAGCGTGGAAATGTGTGATGAAGCAGTGATGATGGGATTTCAGAAAAAGGATTTCTTTGCAAAAGCAGAAAGGAGGAATAGAGGATGGTGGATTAGATGAAAGTCTTCTCCCCAAAAGCAGCTCCAGAGAAGGAAAAGGCCAGGCTACTGCGAAGAGCTGCAGATTGCTAGGATTCTACCACTTCAAGAAAAATTTTAGGGATGTTTAAATTTTTTATTTTTTAAACATTCACCTGCTTATGTGACACCATGTTACGAAGTTATTATTTAATAAGATTCTGAATGAAAAGTCTCTCTTAATAAGACCCCTACTCCTTATAAAATTTTGGTTTCAGAACCCCTTTACATTCTTAAAAGCTATTGAGGACTTCAGAAAATATCTGTTTATGTGAGTTTTAATCTGTTAATGTTTTTGTAGTATCAATACATGGAAACTTATTAAATACAATGAAGAATTTTTAAAGTACAAGAAAACACAAACACACATTCCATTAGCCAAAGAGTAACGGTGTCATCTCATGTCACGTAGCCTCTGGAAAACTACTCCGTGTGATTGTGGAGGATGAGAGTGAAAAAAGCATATCACATCATAGTATTATTTTAAAGATTGTTTGACTTCATGGGCCATCTGAAAGGGTCACAGAGGCCTTCAGAGACCCCAGTCCACTTTGAGATCCATTCTAGACCATTGACATAAGAGCTGTTTATGCTCCAGATTTGGGGTGATTGTGCTGATTCTTTTCTTCCATTAACTGACACACTTCTTTTTCCAGGATGAATAGCTTTAGATGCAGGGTTAAAAATAAAGAAAGCTGAATTTCACAAATTGCTTGTGCTTTGGAATTGGTACTTCTGGTAGTAAAAAAGAAAGAAAATGCTACAACAACAACAGAAATTCAATGGTATCTAATTTTTCTGTAATTATTTTTAAATGTATTAGGTTAGATTTATGAGTCAAGTGAGTGAAGAGATTTTAATCATGTATCATAAGGAGCTTCTTGACCCTTTGGAGTAAGTCAACATGGAAAGTGTGTGCAGTCTCTAAACTTGGACATTCTTAAGAAGAGTCCTTCCCTGGAAGTCCTGGTTTACATGGATGAGCCTGGATGTAGGGTTCGAGTTTGATAACTGTGGGCCCAGCATGACTCTCAGCTTTCAAGGTTCTGCCCAGAGTGAGAGCATAGAATAGCAACTCGGCCATAATCAGCCTGTTTTCATTGTCCCCTCTCCCCAACACGACCCATGAAATTCAATAGGAAAGAATTAAATAGAAAACAGATTTTGGAAACTTGTATAAAGGACAGTTTGGTATTAGGGCTGATTGACTGAGACTAGCTGCCCCTTTCCTGGTCAGCCTCTGACTGTGGCCATGAATCCCTCTGTCTAAATCTTTTTCTCTGAAGATGCACGGTAGACTAGCCTCCCTAAAACATGCCATTGACTTTGTTCCCAGGGCTCGTGCCTGCCAAATCTGACGAGGCAGTTCCCATCGCTGCCAGCCAAGATTTTTCCCATCACCACGACAGCACAACTCACTTTTCTTCTTTCTTTAGAGGGTTTGTTATTTCAAGAAAAGCCGAGCATGGAATTGCTGGGAATCACTGCTGCTTCTGACCACCGAGAGCATATTTTCCCCACTGGTTGTTTTTCTTTCTAGCTTCCTGGGGCTTTAGTGGTATTTACATTTAGACCCTGTCATTTCACTCTTTCATGAAAATCCATTTGAGTGAGACTCCTGGCATCCACATATAATTTTTTGTTGTTGTTCGAAATGAGTCCAAATGGCTCACAGTTTCACCATTGGTCACTGAAATGGAAAGATAAATTTTTATTTGCTTAGTTTTCCTGCTTGGAATCCAGTAAGAAGTCATTTTGCATACCTCAGGGGGCACTGCTGTCATCTATAACCTGTCTTCTATATAAAATAGCTTTTTACCCCACATTTTCAGATCTGTGATACAAAACTGGTGAAAGAGTTCCAAATGGATTTCCAAATGAAATGTTTTCCTCATTGGGTAAAGACTGAGTCTATACAGACTGGCTTCGTCTCCAGCTCCCCTGCACATATATCCTTTCTACACTCTGTAAAGCTGTTTCTTGCCATAGACTCTCTCACGACTCATAGTTATGACTTAGGACCCTCTGAGGACAGGACCACAGACTAGAACCACCAGAAGACGCAGGTGGAGGCTGGGGGCCATGTGAAGAGTGTTTACTCACACATGCTAGCTTTTAAAGAGTTGGTCTTAGAAGAACAGTTAAATACAAAAGTTGGACAGACTGGAGATGCAAAGGAAAAATGTGTGGATTGAACCCCGGGGTGATTAGTTCTAAGCTTCGTGTATGTTGTATAATTATGCTGTATAATGCCACAGGTTCTTGATGGAAAGGTGAACATTTAGTCATGTAATCTGAATGTTTTGAAATGTCACATATTCTATATTTGTATATTTACATATGTAATATATTTCATCTATTTAGAAAAATATGGATGTGTAGTGGACTGTCAAAAAATATTTTTACTTATGTTGATAATTTCTGTACTGTCAGGTACTTTAATACCTGAAATATGTATCACAATTCACTGTGTCAGATAAAAGTTATGATTTGAAAATACCACAGATTATTACTTTAAATAATGCTAACACCATTTATTAGGCCATATGGAGTCTGGAATTTGGGGATGGAGGGATGGAAATGTGTGCTCAGTTTCTCTGGAGTCTGGAAGGAAGAAGGGCTGACTGTCTCCAACTTCAAAATTTTTCTCAGTAGTAATTGCCTGTGTACTTTACACTATAATTGAGCAATGAAAGATTAGGGAAAAGTCGTTTAGATCATGCTTAACTTTAGTAGTAATATTACCTTTGAACTGTGTGATAAACAGGAACTTTATTTTGTTTGACTTCATGAGTTTTGTGTTGCTTTGTGTTAGCTACACCACCTTCGTTATAAGCATTTTGTTATAAAGTTATTACCAGACAACCTGTAAAGAAAACCAGTCACTTTGTGGTATGAATCTGATTTTGCATCATGTAGACACAACTGGAAAGGCTGCTTGATGATGGTAAACCAGATGACATGAGGAAGAGAGACTTGGGCAGGAAGTGGAGTAGATGGAGGAGGAGATGGAGACTATGAGCAGAACCAGCTCGGTATTAAATACAGCCTTCTGAGTCCAACTCTTCAAAAGCTAGCATGTGCAAGTAAATACCCTGCACGTGGCCCCCTGGCTCCACCTGCATCTTCTGGTGATTCTAGCCTGTGGTCCTGTCCTCAGAGGGAAGGTGGCACTAGGACCTATGTCACGACTGTGAGTCATGTGAGACAATCTATGGCAACAAACAGGTGCAAAGGGCAAGCTTTATAAAAGAGAAGTGAGAGAGGGAGGAAGTTTGGACCTTGAGTTCTCATTCCTTTATGTACATATAACATCTTCTGATTTTTCTTTTTAGATATCAAAGGATATTTGCAAAGAATTCATGACTTTCCTTTCAAACATATAATGAATTCATTCATATGTGGACTTCTTTAAGAATTTTAAGGCATATGCTGTTGACTGTTCAGCAGAGAATTCATAATTACAAAGAAAATTTTAAAGTCTAATGTTTGGGTTCCCACTGGAGCCAGGGTTCAGTTACAACCATGTGCAAATGTGTAGGTACACTCAACCACATTCTCCCAAAGCAGTGCTGACACTGTCCCTGAAGCTGGTTACTGAGCATTTCATAATACTTCAGGTGGAGATTTTGCACTGCTTCTTACTGGCCTATGTAACAAATGGGAAGTTGTCTATTTTCTGAAGAGACTTATCTTAAGTCTGTAGGTACACTAACACAGATGAATCTCTTTGGGTGCGGCAGTTGAAGCATCTTGATCCGTTTCAAACTAGAAATGCACCTGCTGGACCGTTCTGTCATTTAGAGGAGGCCCAACCCTGTCAGAGAGGGGCTTGTGATGCCAAGAACACAGGCTTCATCCCAGTGGCCCTTCAGCACTGCTGTTTTCCATGACCCCCACCTGTAACCTGAGCTCAACTAGCTGCTGGTGTTTTTTTTTGTTTTGTTTTTCTGTTCCTAACCCCTTCCTACTTTTTTTTAATGAAAAGCTTCACATTAAGCTAAAGAGTTGTAGTGGTCCAAGGCACACCTATGGACCTTTCATCTAAATTTGCCAGTTGTGAACATTGTGCCATTTTTCGCTTTGTGTCTCCTCCCATGTATATTTATACGTATGTGTAGACACTTTTTTTTCTGAGCCATTTGAAAGTAAGTTACCCTTACATGCTTCAGTGTTATCACTCAAGAACAAGAACTTGTCCCCACATAATCACAAAACCATTAAATATCAAGGAATTTGATACCAGTATAATATGCCACTTAATACACGGTCCGTATTAAGATTTCCCCAGGAGTTCAAATAATTATTTGTATAGCTATGTGTTTTAATCAGTGATCGTGCATTGCCTCTAGTAGTTCTGTCTCTTTAGTGTTCTTTAATCTAGAATAGTTCCCCACTTTTTTTGTCTTGTATAACAGTGCAGTGTTGTGTTGAAAATTCCAGGCCACTTGTTTGGTACAGTGTCCCACCATCAGGGTTTTTCTGCTTGCTTCCTCATGACTAGATTCAAGTTAATTATTTTTGCCAAAATCAAGTAGGTGATGTCTATCCTTCCTGGTGCACCATGTCACTAGCCACATAATGTTTACTTGTCCCATTATTTGTGTTGCTAAGTTTAATCGCTTTGTTTCTCCAAACCAAGATTTCTCAAATTTTTCCAGATATCTCCTTTTCCTTTTTGTAATTAATAAGTAACCGGTGGGGTAATATTTTGAGAACAGTGTGACTCTCCTGTCCTCCTTCAAACATTGACCAATGTTTTGACATCTATTGAGAACTCTTGCCTGAATCATTATTATCTTCATGTTTGCTGAGGCCCTGAGCCTTTTAACTGAACACTACCGGTTACTGCAGGAACCAAGAAGAATGCAGAAATGGAACTTCCAGGCAGAAACAGCACCAAGGCACTGATGGACCAAACATATATCCTGTTCATCTTTGCACCCTTTCTGCCTAGGATCGTGCCTGGCAAAGAGAAAGGCCTAGATACCCATTGTGGTTGAGAGAATAATAAAAAGATCAGCACTTTACAATTTCTTTTTAATTAGTTCTGATGGTTACTGCTGAGAACATTAGGTTATTTCCCTCAGAATAGCGTGGATATGTGAGCTCCTCATCAACGTGCGCTGTGGTTTTCGCCAGCGTGCAGCACTTCTGTCACTACTATCATTTATATTGAAAGCACAGATTTCTACTCACAATTCTTTGCCCAAAATCATCTTTAAAACAGCCTGTTTCCAAATCCTATAAGGAAATGATGTTCTCTCTTCCAGAAATAATGTCAGATGTAATACATCTTTTTCTCTTTCTGAGAAAATGTCTCCCTTACAACCACCAAAATACATTGTGATGATTTTTTACTGTCAATAGGATGCTTGTAAATGGGAAAGAAGCAGAACTGTACTGCCATTCTCCATGGTACCGCAGGGCATGGCCGTCTGTGTAGTTGCCAACAGAGAATACGGTTGTGTGGTTGCGTCGTTTTGATGAGCACAAGAGGTTTATCAGTCACAAAGTTACTTATGAATCTGCTCACATTCAAAGACTTATAAAACAGGGTGTATTTCTGGGCGTCACTGCCAAGTCAGAAACATGGCCCATCTCAGAAAACTTTTGGTTATGTATAAAAATGGAATCACATTTATCTTTTTAAACCCTCCTTCTCGTGCAATTCCTGATGTTTAGTAAAGCATTTATGTACCATTTATTTTTAATAATATTCAGGAAATTTAGTGATAGCATCACTGTCAATTAATTATTCCTCCTTGTGATATGTTTCTGGTTCACTAGGATGGCAAAAATATGAAATGTCACAAATTATCTCTTTGTACATTAGGTAATGTATTGACTTTCTCTCATGGGTTGCACCAAAGCCCGTGGCCATCACTCAGCACGCTTCAGACTCTGTCACCAGGTGGTGCCACCATATACCTGAAGCGGGGCCTGGGTTGTTGGAGCCTCCTAATGTTTATGAACCTTATTAAAGCTTTATTAAAATGTCAAAGATGCCAAAGTGGTGGGAAACCAACCTGGCTCATTTGTTCTCCAACCCCAAATCATAAAGCTATAGTCCTGCTTGGAGCCCCATTTCATTCCAAAAAGCAGAAACCCATCTGAGGCTGAGCAGCAAACAGTTATCATAAAAGTCACCTTTGACTGTGTCAAGTGGTCAGACAGTCCCCAAGCAGCAGTGTTGTGGCTAATAGAGCAGCTACTAGGTTGGCTCTCCACACTTCCATAGATTCAGCCAGTAAGGTGACAACAAGCCAAGGTGAAGTCAGAGATGTATTAGTTACACAGACATCAAAAGCAAGATTGCCATGGCATCAGCTCCTCACCCACACAGGATGACAACCAACTGGAGAGGCCAGATGACAGGTGGCACAAGAGGTGGGTCACCATGCCCCAGAGGAGCCACTTCTGAATTACAGCCAGTAGTTTCATAGACACAGAAGCCTGCTGCTGTGCCCCAAGGGGAAGGAGGGGTGAGGGGGAAAGTCCTGTGTCAACTTAAAGGAGGAAGATAGATAGATGGGACGCGGTCTTGTGGCAGTCTCCCATAGGATTGGGAGGGAGGTGAGAGACTGCCTTATGGCAACTCCCCAGAAGGCTGCTTCTCTCCCTTCATTTCAGGAGGACTGCATGGCAGCCTGCAAGGACTCAGGTCAGACCCTAGTTAAGCTTTACCTCCATGCCTATGTGAAGATGTGCACGGTCCCAGGGTGCCAGGGTAGAGCCCTTCCCTGCAGAGTGCCCTCTTCTCATCTGCCAGTATGGGAGGGAGTTTGCAGGACTAAGGCGTCCAGCATTTTGTGAAGCTGGTTGGATGAAAATTTTAAGGTTTTTGACTTTGGACATTACGTTATTTGGGATAGCATAGACGTGTCACAGGAACAAATGACCCCATCTTCCAGTGGCTTCACACACACACTGGTTTGTTTTCTGTTCACTGTACATATCCTGCAGGAGTTGGTGGTGGTGGTGTACCCCACATGGTCATTCAGCGGCCCAGGCTGATGGCAGCAACTTTACCACTCTGTAGCTGTAACATCTGCAGCTCATGGCTCCCTTGGCTCACCCTGAGTAGAAAAGACATGGCCAGAATACAACGTGCCAGCTTTTCCACACTTTGGCCTAAAAGGGGCATAAGTCACTTCTGCCCACAGCTTATTGGTCAGAACTGTCACACGGCACATCCTCATGGCAAGGGGCTGGGAAATGTGTGGGAACAGATGGAATATTTAGTGAGCATCATTGTCTTTGCCATAGGCGCACATTTCCCCAAAGTCAACCTATCAGTCTGGCTCAGTATTTTTACAAGTGGGTTTGACAAAAAAAGTTCTGTTTCTGAATGCTTTACATTTTACATAATGCTTTCACAGTAATTGCCCTTAGAAAGAGACAAAGAATTAGAGGTTCAGAGGAAGGGACTTGCCTAAGAACGAGGTGGTGAATGATGACTTTCCAGATCTCAGAAACTACAGCTGATCCAGGGGCACTACTTAGATGGAAACCAGCATACCCTTTAGCCTTATTGATTTTGGCAGGGTCTAGGAGGATCATTTTGTACTTGTTCATATTGAATGGACATCACGTGGTAGTTGGAACACAAACCTAAATGATCAGCGACACTGTGCTATTTTTGAAACAGTTTGCGTCCACTATTCTGACCCGAGGTCTATAGTGTAAGGAGCTAAACCCCTCTGCAGTCAGAGGGAATGAAATGGTGTCAGTATTGCAGGTGCAGAAGATTTTACTCTCCACATAAGTCTAAGTAGAGATTTAATTGCTGCTCTTTTGAAGTGCAAAACAAGAAAATGTAATAATTAGAACTGTCATTATATACTTTCTCTTACTCTGATGCTGATATTAACTGGTTTTAAATATACTTTTAACTTTTACTTTGGTATAATTATTAAATTTTTAACGTAAAATTCAAATTGACTTCATTTTTTTTTACTTAGAGTACTTTAAAATAACAGATCCAGGATAAGTTATTTGATGAGGATATGAAAGAAGAAATAAATTTATATACAGAGTTTAATTTTTCTCAAAGACACAGAAGGAAACAGTCTCCAAATTTTATATGATCTATCAGTAATAAAAGAGACATCAGTATTTTGTTGGGATATAATTATAAATTGAGAATTTGGGGGAAAGCTTTTTAAACAACCTTTCCCCAATCTATACATTTTGACATTATCACATGCAGCTCTGACAAGGATTGTCATAAATTAAAAGAGATTAATATAAGTTAGTTATATTAATATAACTTGGGAAACCGGCAGTTTATATTGGCACTGTTTGAGCTCCAGCAGGAAGCCATCTCTTACTGCATTACTGACATGTGAAAGTGGGGGTGGGGGATGCAAAATAAACGTATATAATTGAGCCCTACATGCCGCCTTATTTGTCTCTTCTCGCTGTGGGCGCTGCATCTGTGTTTTGAAGAGTCAGCTGGGAGAAAAGCAGAGTTGTGTTGGTGCTTGGAAGGGAATTCAGTATATTCCTTCCCTTCCTGTCTTCTCCTCCTCCCACCCCCAATCTCTCCCAGTTTGGAAAAGGGAGGTATTGAGGGATTGGAATCTCCAAGCAAACACTGAGAATGACACCATATTACAGCTGTGTCCAGAAACCTAGGATTTTGACTGGCCTGTAAGAGGCAAGGACTGCAGTGAAATGCACATCAGGGAATTTGATATCTGACTAGGTTTGAACAGCTGGAGGTAGAAGGAAAAAAAAAAAGTTCTTTATTTTTAATGTTCTCTAAAAATAAAGTTAATAATAAAGTTGTATTATTAACATATGAGAATAAGGAAACCTAAAAGAAATTCTTCTGCATGGTTGAAAATAAGGATAGAATTCCCAATGTATTTTGTACCACCTACCTCTGGAATAGAGGAGAAAGTTGTTTTGTGAAGGGAGGGCTTAGAAAACTGCTTATGTTCTAGTAATTATAAGGTGTCACTTAATTTATTGTGGAAAATTTCAAACAAACATGAAAATAGATAGAACAAAATGACTTGTACCTTCGCCATCTCCAATAATCATCAATATTTTGCCCTTCTTGTTTCAGCTCCTTTGTTACCACCCCCTTTTATTTTTTGGTTAGAGAGCTTTATAGCAAGTCCTAAACATCATATGAAGTAACTTTCCCCAAATCTCATAACTAGAAAGTGGTGAATTGGGATTCAAACCTCTGCAGTCTGGCTCCAGAATCCAAACTCTGTGGAAACAGCAAAGGGCAGCTGCAGAGACCACTTAGGCGGAGTTGTTCTTAAACGCAGTGTAACTAACAGATAAAAACTTTCCTTATCTGTTTCTGTCTCCACTCCAGACTCTCCTTGAATCTAGGTGCTCAGCATATTTTTTTAAAAAGGCGTGAGTGTGCAGAGGGTGGGTTTAGGATTAAGTATCAGAAGCCTTTTCTACTAGTCTAGCATTTTATTGATGCACTCATGGCAAACACCAGTTCATTGCAGGCAGGGGCTGCCTCTCTCCTGAAACATATTTATAGAGATTAATATCTCCTCATGTGCTTCTGCCAACAGTGCAGGAATTTAAAATAGCAGAGGTCAAGCGCAGGTCACGGTTGAGCGAAGGCTTGAGTCCATGGGTATCTTCTACTGTGCTCTGACAAAGTGTGAGGAGTAGACACTTTAATTACAGCATTATGGGAATGACCAGAGTTTTGACACTTTTCTTCCTGATTGTGTAAAAATATATTGTTCTTAAAGAGTCCATAGAACACAAATTAAATGACTGCTAATGTCTCAGTGGCACTGAATCAGTAATTTGATTTCAGTTCAGTAACATTTACTGAGCCCAATCCTAGTATAGTACTCAGATCCTGTGATCTGTCCTCTGTGATCTGTGGAGATCAAAGAAAGATCCTGGGAAGGGGCATTTCCTACTTTTAAAGAGCCGGCATCCTCTCTTGGATGAGAGGTGGCCACACAAGAACAGGCCAAATATTCCACAAGTGGGGTTGGTGGAGTTGGCCGGATCCCCGCAGAAAAGACTCACCCTTCCAGACGGGGCTTCCTCCCTGGGCTGTGGTGGCCCGAGCAGGAGCTGCACTTGCTGCATGTTGCTAGGACAGACTCAACACAACAGAGTAGACCCCAGGAAGCCACTGTGTAAAATGATCTTAATTTCCCTGGAGGGAAGGAAGGAAGAGCTCTCATTGACATTAACACTGGTTACCTTTTCAGATTAGCTCATTGAACTCTCAGAAAGCAAAGGCTTTGTGGATAGGGTAAGAGGCAGGATTAGTAAATTGTGATTACAAAACTGCTGGGAAGAAAAGGGCAGGCCAGGGACAGGAGACTTGGGCAGCTTGCAGCTGGAGTGAGCACCCGGGCTCCTGTGTGGGAGGTCTGCTGAAGTGGGGAGAACATTTCTGTGGACTGCCTGTCTGTCTCTGCATGTCTACAGTAGAGGCCTGACACTGGAGGCCGGGAGGCAGGCAGGCAGGTGACAGTAATCTCCAAAGTCATCTTTACAAAATGAAGGGAGTTTTCTGAGAAATGTTGGCTCCTTCTTCCCCTCTGCTTTGGAGGAGCATAACCTAGTGCATAGTTTCCCAAACTTTACGTTCACCCAAACCCAAAACTCTCTTTCTCCTGGCCACAGAGCTGGACCCATTTCCTGGCCTGCCTCACAGTTAAGTGTGGCCATATACTGAGCTCCAGCCAGTGCAATGTAAGCAGAAGGATGTACATCTCTACTAAGCCTGGCCCATAAAAGCCTCCCACACTGTCTGCCATTCTTTTTTTTTTTTTCTTTCTCTCTCTCTTCCCTATCTGCTGGCCAGACATGCTCAAAGTGATCTTGGATTCTGTGTTGAAGAAGTCAGAGACTTTGTCATCCTTGGTACCTGAATGAACAAACAGAAAACTACCACAGACCAGAAACACCCAAGTGGCATTACTGGAATTTTCATGAGCAAGAAATAAGTTCTGTTGTGCTAAGCTACTGAGATTTGGGATGGGGATATATTTGTTATAGCAATTAGAATTGTCTACACTACTATAAATCTTTTCCCCATTTTTATCTGTATATGACCTATGCTGTCATTTATTATTTTTTCTTAAATCAATTCACTTTTTGTGAATTTTGATTTAAAAAGTAAACTTTATGTCATTATCACAAACATAAAACAGTATCACTACAAGTAGAAGGCAACTCTAAAAATAGATTGAGTGAAAACAAAATAATCATATTCATTTCTAGCTGGATGCTATTACCTCGAGAAGATTCTTCAGATGAGAGCTGCTGTCTCTGTGTTGAAACAGGGAAATTAGCCACTGTTAGAAAGGTGTTAAAGGCATATTAACACCAAACTGAGATTTAGTCCTTGACAGAACCAGAACAGTTGAAAAAGAATTGAAAATAGCTTTCCCATAGTGTGATTCAGTACTATTTAATGTTGTGTCTCAGCCATTTGAAGTCATCTGGTTTACCAGTGATACATATCCTGCACTTGGGAAACAAAGACCTGATATGAATGAAGGCTTAAGAATGAGTTGAAATGCACAATAAAGGATGCTTATTTGCCACAGTACGTAGACCCTATGTGTCTCTTGTAGGGGTGGGATGAAATGGGACTTCTGTGGGTGCAGAAAGACTTGGCACTTAAAGTTTCATTCTTGAGTTTTATATGTATATATATGAGAGTACTTCAAAAAGCTTGTGGAAAGATTGATATTATCTTTTTTTTCTGTACTTTTTGAAGTACCCTTGTGTGTGCGTGCGTGTGTGTGTGTGTGTGTGTGTATTTAATCAAGGTATTTGTGGTTTCCACTTCTAGTATGATGAAGTAAGCATTAAATACACCAACCTTTCCACAAATAACCACTATAAACTTGGGACAAAATATTAAAAAGCAGCTTCCTAAAGGTTTTGGAGAGTGAAAAAGGGCAGGCAGGTTTTGTAAAACAGTGGGCACCTGGAAGGGGGGAATGTAGTAGGATGCATTGTCTGTTTTTGCAGCTTTGAGCTGGGAGCAGGCTGCAGTTAATGGCATGCACAGGGCAGCTGAAGTTGTGATACAGACTGCTATCTTTCTTGCCTGAGTAACAAGAGGACAGAGTCTGGGGTGACTACAGCCATCTGTGAATAAGAGGGGAATACCAGAAAGGAGAGAGTTGGACAAGGAAAGCTCCAGATGTGAATGTCTGCCCAAGTCTCTGGCTGACTCTTGAACCATGCATCAATTGGACAGACTCAGAGTAGCTCAGTTAATGATAAAAGAAGTGGACTGAGATTTGATTTGTTGCATACTGCACAAGACAGAGTTTGTAATTTAACAAAGTTAATTGCCTGTTAAAATAAACATCAACATGTTTCAAAGGAATATAACAAAATCCAGAGTCTCCACAACATTTACAATGTTCAGGATACAATCCAAAATTACTTGACTTAAAAAGAACCTGGAAAATATGATTCATTCTCAAGGGAAAATGGATAAAAGCCATCCATGAGATCCAGATGTTGAAATTATTAGAGAATGATTTTAAAGCAACTATTCTAATTGATATAAAGGAAAATATTCTTGTACAAATGAATGAAAATATAGGAAATTTTGGCAGAAAAAGATAAAATATAAAAAAGAACAAAAGAGAAATTTTAGAACTAAAAAAATACAATATCTGAAAATTTAAAAATCCTCTGTGTGGATTTAGCGTAGCAGAACAGAAGTAATAGGGGAAAGATTCAGTAAACCTAAGACAAATCAATAGAAATTATCTAACCAAAAAAAAAAAAAAAAGAGGGAGAAAAAGGACTTTTAAAAGTGAACAGATAACACCAAGGTCAAGGGTTCAGATCCCCATAATAGCCAGCTGCACCCCACCCCCCAAAATGAACAGAACCCTAGGACTCATGGGACAAAATTAGTCTAACATGTGTTTAACGTTTCAAAAGGAAAGGAGAGAGAGAATGGAACAGAAAAAAGTTTGAAGAGATAATGGCCACAGTTTTCCCAAATTTCATGAAAAACATAAATTTACAGATTCACAAAGCTCAATGGAACCCAAATAAGAGAAATTAAAGAAAGCCACACCAAAGCACATTATAATCAAATTGCTAAAAACTAAAGAAAAAGAGAAAGTGTTGAAAGCAGTCAAAGGAAAATGGCACATTATGTACAGGGTATCTGATTCAAATGATTGTAGACTTCCCATCTGAAGCTGTGGAGGCCAGAAGAGGGTTGAGCAAAATCTTTAAAGTTCTAGAAGGGGGAATATCCCTGTCAAACCAGAAATCTATATCCAGTGAAAATATACCTTAAGAATAGAGGTAAAGACATCTTTACCTAAAAAGAAATCTAAGAAACTTTATCACCAGTAGATCAGCACCACCAGAAATGCTAAAGAAAGTTCTTTAAGCTGTAGGAAAGTAATATGAGGGTACTTCAAAAAGTTCATGGAAAAATAGAATTAAGAAGTAATGCGAATCTCACTGTGAACTTTTTGAAGTACTCTCTTCTGCGACGGTAGCCTGGATTTTTCAGGAAGTAATGTAGTACATCAGAAATGGTAGATATCTGTGTAAATAAAAAGACTGTTTCCTCTCAGTTTATTTAAAATACATATGATGATTTACAGCAAAATTTATAACATTGTCTTGTGGGATTTATTATGTATTTAGATGTAATGCATATGACAACCATAGCAGAAAGTACAGTACTGGGGGGAGAGGGGAAATATGTGGTTGCAAGGTTTGTACATTTTCTGCGAAGTGGTGCAATATTAACTCTAAGTAGATTGTGAAATGTTAAGGAGGTATATTATATTCTCTAGATCAACACTCTAAAAAAGTAGTGCAAAGTGACATAGCTAAAAAGCCAATGGGTAAATTTAAATGAAATTGAAAAAAATAGTAGGAGTGTTTGTGGTATGGGTAGACTAACATAGTAAACAGATCTTTTCTGGTTCTATGGACTTGTCATGGAATTATTCTTATTTGATTTATCATTCCTTCCTTCCTACTTCTCTGGCTCTTTTCATTGAATGAACTCTTCTCATAGAGTCTACTGTACTTTGTCATAATGTTTTTTCATCTTCCATAAAGCATGAGCTTTATGCTTTTAATGCTGCTCCTTCAACAATTGTGGAGATGAGGATTTGGAAGTTTCGGATGGAGAAAAATATTTAGCATGTGTCTTCTATAGAGTAGAGATCGACTTTTCTTAAAGGTCAGATTCTAGCAAATTGTAAGGCAAAGATTACTGTGGGAGGCTTAATGGTAGCCTATAATGTTATTAGTAGTGGGTACCTGGGATCTACCGTCCTACATATTTGAGTTTTCTTAATAATCTCCATTTCTGATCTGTAATAACTACTGCCATTTCTCATACACCTATTATGTGCCAGGCACTGTACTAGGCCCTTCATATGCATATATCGTTATGTGTCAATGAGAAAAATTATTTCCCTATTTTACAGATGATCAAGTAACTTGTCTTAGACCATGTGGTTAATGAAGATGATAGGATTCAATTCCAGGTCGGCTTGGATTTGAACCCCTCCCCATGCATCACATTTCCTCCTGTTTGAAGTTTATCAGATTTAAGTGTTGACTTCTGCTGTGTCAGCGTCACTCATCCCTGGATATTTCTGAGCACTGGAGAATAACAGGTTGCAGCAAGATACGTGATCCAGTGTGCATGGTAAGAGTAGTCAGTACCTGCCTTCCTAAGAGCCCAATGACTAGAAGCTCTTTTTTCCATCCTCCTCTTATCCTACTAAAATCTGACAGCATTTTCCAACATGATTTGTTATTTTTCACTGTATAGAGGAATAAACTGAGGCCCAAATGAATGGCACTGGAAGAGCTAGAGCATGTCTGGGCTCAGATCTAAACTGAGGCCTTCGCTTACACTTTAAATTTGTATCCACATTCTAGAAATGTAGTGGTAAAGACGTGTTTTTCGACATTTTCAGAATTGAGCTGGCTTCTGGCAAAGTCAGGCTAGTGTGAGGATGGGAACAGAATCTACATAAGCCAATCACATTTTCTCCTGTCTTATGTCTCGAATGCCATGGCAGGATGTCGGATTTGTAGTGATATTTACAGGAGACTGAACATTTTTAACTGGAAGGATGAAGAGCTGTTAAGACCTGACTAAAACCAAACTCCGAGTTTACTTAGAACCATAGCTTTTTAAAGGTGTGAAGGAATGTTTGAGAACACCATTGTCATATTCTTTTTTTTTTTTTTTTTTTTTTTTACAAGTGCTTTCAAAGGCCGAGAGAAATTAAATGTCTACTTGAGAGGCAGGGACATACAATTAATCATCCCAGAACTAGGTGTCTTAACTCCCAGTTGGGGGAAATCTTACCACATTTTATTTCTCGCTTTTCCTTAATCTACTTCCTGAGGTAATGAACTCTGCAAATTTCCCTTTATGCCTCTTGAACTACTATCCTAAAAGGGGACTTAGAATGAAAATGTGTAATTTATAACCTAAATTGTTAACCCATCTTGTAACAAGCTATCATTTGAAGGCTACTAATGAACTTGAAGATGGGGAGAAATGTAAAGGAGGAAGTTCACTGACTTTGATAATCTTAAATAGTTTTGTCAGTACTGTGAATAATGACCTTGAATAAAATGCTAGAGAACATTCAAAATCTTATTTGACTTGCTGTTGCACTAGATTTGATCAGAATCAAAACTTATAATCTTTTAAAGCCGTATTACTGTGAAATATAGTAAAATCCCCAGTAAGGTTCCAAAATATAATACATTACTTAGTGGAAATTTATTACTCCAAATTAAAGCCGATAGGCACAGGAATCCTGTTTGATTCAGATTCTGCACAACTGAAATGACCTTCGTAGAAGTTCTTATTCTGGAGTTTGCATTAAAACCAAAGGAAAAGCCATAAAAATAATTGATTAGATGTATCTAACGCCATATTTTAGATATATTGAATTTGAAAAGGATCAATTATAAAAATAGGATCTGATATAATATACTAAGATAATAGAATTGAAAACTTTCTCAACCATGAAAATGAGATTTTTGTCCAGTTTTTGAGTTGGGCTGGGAAGAACAGAAAAAAAAAAGTTTTACAACAGCATATATTACTCAGGACCATCTTGACTTGCCTTGAGGACCATGAGGGAAACCCCTACTTTCTATCTCAGCATATTCCTGGAAACAGTACCACAAAGTGATTTATTGTAAGACAGTTTTGTTTTTCTAAGAGAACAACATTGAAGAGGAACAGGTTTTCTGACCAAAAACTTAGCATCCTATAAGCCATCTTACCAAACAGGAAGCCATAAAAACAGATATGAGGGGCTGGCCAGTTAGCTCAGTTGGTTAGAGCCTGGTGCTGGTAACACCAGGTCCAGGGTTCCATCCCTTTACCAGCTAGCCATTCCCCCCAAAACACAACAAAACAAACAAACAAAAAACCACCAGATATGAATACCCAGAATAAGATTCTAGTGTCATAAAGCTTCTATAGCAGATGATGATTACAAGAGGTCCCCTTGACAAGAAAATTGTACACAAAGCTCTTCCAACTACAGCATCATGTCATAAATGAGATCGTGTCAGTGGAAGCACGTGCGTGGCTTTGGCTTGTATTCGGTACCAGGTAATGTTAATTGAGTCAGAAAAAATATTAAACATCTGTTTGCTCGCCAAGGTGATATTTCTGCCTCTATAATGTGATGTTTCAATTTAGAATGTATACGTTTGCATTAATAGACTATGAAAGAAAGACTTAGTACCTGCGAGTACCAGGCTTCTTCCTGAGGTATCTGAATAGGTCCAGGTCCTCTCCCCCCACCGCCCCGTCTCCTCCCTCCCCAATTGAATTTCCATGTAAGAGTGAAGGCATTAGTGAATTGTCCTATTATTTTCAGTTTCTGTTCTAAGTGCTATTGTAGGAACTCCTTAGGTGTCTGTTGTAGTAGTGGATGAAGGAGGAAGAGTAAAGGAGAGAAAGAAATTTTTAAGGAATAACAGATAACCCAGCTTCTCTCCCTTTGTCTCTTGTAACGTCTCAGTTCATTCAGATGTGCTAATTCAGTGGCTCATTATCAGACATACTCCCCTCTCCTCCAACCACTGGGTAACCAGGAAATGTTGGATTAAGTATTTCTTTCTCCGTCATAACCATAGGGTGTGTATGATTTTGCTCAGGAGTGCTTAGATAGACTGAGGCCATGATCTACTCTTGATCCTTCAGGATGGAGTGGGCCAGTCCTCCAAATGACCCAGTCCCAGAATAGCCAATTTGCCCCAAATTGATTTTCATAAGAATTCACCTGGAATAGTGTTTCTCAACCCTCATACTGTACCAGAATCACCAGTGCCTGGGCTCACCCCCAGACACTGTGATCCAGTCATGCTGTTGTGGGGTGGAAGATTTTTTTTTTTTTTTTTCCCCTTAAAAGACGACCGGTAAGGGGATCTTAACCCTTGACTTGGTGTTGTTAGCACCACGCTCTCCAAGTGAGCTAACCAGCCATCCCTGTGTAGGGATCCAAACCCGTGACCTAGGTGTTATCAGCACCACACTCTCCCAAGTGAGCCAGGGGCCGGCCCTCTGTTGTTATTTTTAAACTCTCTAGGTGATTCTCATATACAGCCAGGGTTGAGAACTACTGTGCTGGAGCCTTCTTATCTGCCAAATAATGGAAGAGAGAATGGAGGAATAAGGGTTAATTTTACTAACATATAACGAATAGATTAAAAGTGAAAATGGGTGCTTCTTAATAATCAAAATATTTATTTGGTGTTTACCATCTTACAGGCACTGCACACATGAACACATTTAAACTGCACTGTGGCCCTCACTTAACAGGTGAGAAAACTTAGCCCCAGGTGTCAGACAGCTTAGTCATCACCATGACTAAGCTTCTGATGTTTGCATCCAGTTCCACTCCAAAAAAGTTTATCGCTTTCCACTCTATCACACCACCTCTCCACTCTTACTTTATCATCCACTTTTCTCTTTGGCTAAATGCAGTTCAAGACAGGCAGGCTAACATATGTTACTACGGCTAACAAGCTCAGCAGTCTGAGTATAGCTGAGGAATTTCAATTGGCTGATGTGTTTGTCCTAGTCTTGGGTAGAAATGATACATTATCAACAGCTTATAAAGAAAACAGTTTTGTCAAAAAAATTATCTGCCTGAATTTCTTGATTGAAGACAGGTGATTCCTGTCCACAAAATATAAATAGTCTGTATCCTTTAAATAATTTAAGGCATATTTCATGCTAATATTCTATGTTTGCTGTCTTTCTTCATTGGAAAAGTATCGACCTATTATCTTAAAGCAGGGTGATTATGAACTTAGTTCTCAAGGAAAGAAGGTTTTTAAAATAATTTTCTTCTGCTCTCCATTTCTCATACTGTAAGCATGTGGCAAAGTCTTGGCATCTGTTCAGAATAAATTTTCTTCTTTTCTGCCTTTTAGTCAATGTACATTTTATCTGAGTTCTCCCTGGGCCCCCACTTCCATCCTTTGGAAATCTACAAGAAACCAGACCGTACTAATTTGAGTGCTTGCTCCCAGAATTACTTCTTATTGTAGTAGTCTATATTTGCTAGAGCTTGTGCAGGATTTATATTGCTCTAAGTGTTATTAGAAAAACTGTGTAATAGACAGGCCTCTTAATGAGCGATTTTGAGGGAAACTACAAAGTCAAGGGGATTCATTTGGAACTGGCTGTTAGCAATAGATTACTCATTTTAAAATGCTGCATGTGAGAGGACAATTTTTACAGGGAGAACTATTAAGTAAAATAACTTGGAGTGGAAACCTACTGTGGGCAGAGAGGGTATTTTCTATTCAGGCACCTGTCTGTTGCCCAACGTACAGATGTTTCCAAGGCTAATTTTTCGTGAGGTTGTGTTGCTCTAGAATGCTCAGTGGTTCTCAAACATCAGTGCGCCTCATAATCCTAGGAGGGCTTGTTAAGACACACATGGCTGGGCCCATCTCCCAGAGTTTCAAATTCATAGGTCTAGGTTTGGGCTGAGAATTTGCATCATGAACAATTTCCCAGGTGAGGCAGATGTTTCTCGTTGGAAACGAGCCGATGATGGTGAAACCCAGAAAGTTTTGATCTGAGCATGATATACCCATTTGACCTCTCTGAATGAAGTTGTGCTGTAACTCCATCTTATTAGAAACCCCAATTCCACCCAACTTAAGGAAATTTGGGGGTTGTGGGAGACCTGGCGGTGGTGGAGAGGCAGTACCCTCGAATAGTTCTGAGGAGGTTGTTCTGCTTGCATTCCTGTACGGCACCATGCCTGCCTGGCTTCCTCGCATCCCCGTGATGTGACTTGAGGCATTTCTCTAGGAACCAGTTGCTGGTGCTGCAGTGCTACTGGCAGGGCTTCCAGAACCCTAGTGGGATGGTGGCCATTCCCGTTCCTCACCTGCCCTCCCACAGCCCTGGATCTAAACAGTTTCTTCCACAATGCATGGAATTCAGCTTCCTCTTTTGCAGGGAGTAGGAGCCATCAATTTTCCAGGGTGGCCAGCTTTGAAGGACTGCCAAGGAGACTCCACCCCACCCCCCTGCCCAAGTCCCTTAACTGTTATTGAGGCTGAACTCATGGCTCTTTGTGAGATGGAGCATTCAGTGATGGAGATGGTTATTATTTGGAAGCTTTAGCACCAGAGTTTGAAATCCTAAGTGAATGATTTTGGAGATCTTCTTCCTTTCGTTATACAATTGGCTTTCTCATATGTGAACAATTTGGGTTGCCAAACCTCCTATATAATCTTCATCTCCCATCAAAAAAGAAAAAAAGGGTAGTTCTATTTTTGTGGAAGAAGAGGAAAGAATCCAGGAAACATTTCAGAGGACTGTATGTTTTCTTAGCTCTTTCTCGTAATACATATGAAATTCAAGGAGAATTTGATCAGTTGCTAACAGTGCATGAGATTTTTTTAAAAGTTAGTACAAAATTTAGTTTCTTTGCCCCACCCACCCCCGATCCCACAAGAAACTGTGAGAAATACTCAGTTTACACAATTTAAATAAAATCAGTCCTTTATAAAGGTCACATTTTCTTATTCATAGGAGTTTTCATAGGAAGGTGGCATGAAAAGAGACCCAGTTCCCAGGTTTCACTCTCACTGCGCAGGTGACGTAAGCCAGGCCCCAGCCTTTAAGGAGACCGCTCCCATCATTCTGGAATAATTACGAACAGTAATTGTCTAGGTCTGTTGTTAGATTAGGACTTACACCTTCTGGAGCTTCTACACTTCTCCCCTCTCTTTCTGATAGCGTTACATTCTAAGGTTTTGCTTTTAATCTTAAGAAAAGAAAATAGTGTTCAATCCCTTGAGATTTTGCCTCCTTTGTTCATGAGCTTCAGAGAATAGTTCAGTATAACTGTTTTGATACCTCATCTTTCTCTTTCAGTTTCATTTGTTATTTTAAAAAGCTTCAAGATACCATTAAGAGAATCCACAGATAGTTTCTTTGGCAGAGATGTTGGTCTGAAAAATCCTTTTGGCCATGCCCCAAGCCAGTGACCTATAAATACGCCATGCTGGCTCCTCTTTCTCCTCTTTGTGATTCACGGGAATGGAGATCTTGGACCAGTGCCTTGAGGAAAGTGTTATTTTGATGATAACCAA
The DNA here is from genome assembly GCF_027409185.1 of Cynocephalus volans. NCBI lineage: Eukaryota > Metazoa > Chordata > Mammalia > Dermoptera > Cynocephalidae > Cynocephalus > Cynocephalus volans. The sequence goes on along the minus strand of NC_084460.1, from coordinate 96,105,406 downwards.
AGATTTTAATCTGTGCTAGAATTGATGTCACTGATTATGAACTGGATAATTTCTTCTAGCCCCAAAAACTCATTCTCTAGAAGATCACATCTCAACTCTGTGCTGTGAGCAGGGAGAGGATGCCATTTCACATACTCACAGATTTCACGTTGTACTTGGCAATGGCAGCAAGCCTTGTCCTCACTGACCTTCAGATAGGCGAGATCCAGAAGACGGTGTGAGGAGTTTATAAAAGCATATTATATGCATGTGACAGAGCAAAATAATGTTTCCTTGATACAGTTTTAGTGTTAACTCTTGGGATATCAGAAATATTATTGATACTTAAAATGTGGTGCTTGTTCATTTTGGATGAGGCACCTGTTAAGCACTGTAGGTGCATTACCTTATTTAATCCTCACAACAGCCCTTAAGGTGCATTCTGTTACTATCCCCATTTGCAGATTAAGGAACTAAGAAGATAAATAACTTGCTCTTGATTTCACATTGGATAAGTAGCAGTACCAGAATTTGAACTCATGTGTATCTGGCTTGAAAGAAAAGTTCTTTTTCAATTTGCTACCCTGAGGAAACTTCTAGTTGAAAAATTGTGATCTAATATGACCAAGACTTGTTGACTGTGTAATGCCATTCCTCTTCCTCACTGGAAAGCTACATGACTACATGTCGGGCTCTTTTCAGACTACGCCAATTGTAAAGCTAAGCTAATGTCGGAATCCTGCCGACAACACAAATTGTAGCGCTCTTAATCCTGTTCGTGATCCTGCCAACTGGGTCAATTGTCCAGCTAGGGCTGGGTCTGGAGCTCACAGACCCCTCAAGTCCATTGCCCAGACTGAGCCACACACTCTTCATGCGCCAGGCTGGGTCACCAGACCGCCTACACACAGGTCTATGGGCTAGGTAACCAGCAAACAGGTCCTTGGAAAGCATGGCCACTTGCAGCAGCAGCCACCCAAGGCAGACTCCAGACAGCCTGCTTCACAAACTCTGAAGAACACAAGAATAGCAACAAAACTAAAAAGTTACATTGGCGTACATGTGCACTAACTCCACACACACAAACACAATTTGCTTACAAAGGATGTGCTGAATCACACCCAACCAGACCTGAGGTGAGGGCCCTGACCAAACTATTCTATTTTGCCAACATCGCCAACTTTGGATCTTTCATGACTAGAAAGGGCATGGGCAGGTATCACGGACCTTTCTTCCCCTCTATTCCAGTGTTCACCATCAGACTGCTCTTTCTTTTAAAGGCTCAAGGGAAATAGAAAGTAGCTCCCACCCAAGCAAAATTTGGGGATCCAAGATCTAGTCCATCTCAATTTAACCAGAGTATTTCCCACTAATAGGTAGAAACTATATGTGTGTAATACTATGCTGTTCTAAAAGGACGTTATGACTTCCTGGCTTCTTCAAAGTGATGCTTCCTGAAAATGTGGCTGAGACTGTTTATTCAGTAGGTTCCCAAGTATCATGTGTTTTACTTTTCTAAATGTCAGGTTATTCCTGCAGAGCCATGGTTGGCATTATAGTAACATAACAGCATTTATAGTAACTACAGTAATACAGAAAAATCTATTTCTCTTGCTGTTACAGCAATTATTGTATAACATTGCATTAATAATTATAGTTATCATTTAATGTCCAATATCAATATTAGTACATTATTAATATTGATTATGATATTTATTGGGTGACAAGTAATAAAGTATTAGCTCTGATTTATAGTAACAGCATAGTCCTAAAGACTATTGATCTGATATTAAGAAAATTTTATATAATATTTTATATTAGCATTGATTCCTTTAAAGTGATGAATGCTTTTATTTTCTCTTTTGGTATGCCTTTGAAGGATTGCTCTTTCAGAGACAATTTTCTATTTGGAAACAGTTTGGACTATGTAGCATCATGATCATTTCCAAGGTGGTATCAATAGGAATAACAAAGGAACTAACATTTGAAACATCTGGAAATAATAATAACTTCTGTTTATCAAGAATTTACCAAGTGTCAAGCATAGTGCTAGGCACATTAGCATGTTTCCTCACATAGGCCCTATGAGCTGTAAATATTTTTATCTTTACTTCACAGATGAAAAAACTGAGGTTCACAGAGATTAAGCATCTGATCCAAGGACACTCAACTCTAGGTGGTGGATCCTGGAAACCAGAGCATATGGTGTTTAATTTCCTCTTGAAACCTGAGATTCTGTTACCCTGTTCAAAGTCTCATCTACAGTGATCAGCAATTTCAGGAACTTTTGAAGCTCAGTCAAGGTTTCACATGATTATCTGTATATTGGGCAGTGGTAAGGTCATGCCAAGAAGTGCAAGGCTGAAGGATGTGGTAGACTGACTGGTGTGGATACAGGGAGATAGTTAGTGTCTGTCCGTTTACAAGTGCCATGCATCCAGGAAGAAATAGGCAGGACATAGGTTCTGATTTAAAAGAGAACAGATTCCAGATGGGAAGGGACTTGGCTAATCGTATTCAGGTAAGCTCCCATCTGTAGAATTATAGAACTATAACTTTTCCTGAGGGCAGGAATGGATGGTGATATCTCTAGTCTCATGAATCTTTTTCTTTACGGTGCATGGTCTATTAGCAGGTATGAATTGATATCTGAGGAAGTAAGATACATTCTGAAGGACTCTAGAACCAGACTGCATGTGTTCGAATCCGAGTTTAACCTCCTATTAGCTTTCCAGGTTTGGTCAATTTAAATAATCTCTGTACTTCAGTTCCCTTATCTGTAACATGGAGATGATAATAATAATACCTCCTCCTCCTCCTCCTCATCATCATCATTGTTGCTGTTGTCAAAGATGTTAAGTGCACTTAACAGTTGCCTTGGATAGAGAAGCTCAAAGTCCTGACCAAACTATGAACCATTTTGAGAGTCATTAAAACAGCAATATTGGAAATGGATGCCAGTAGCCAGAGTTAGCAATGGCGTGAGCATCTGACACAGTCACGTTCTGGTGGTAGGAGGGCAAATTGGTATAAGTCTTGGCGGTCAGTTAGGAGATCTGTTATCAAACATCCTCAAAAGGTGCAAATCGTTTGACCTAGGAGTTCTTTGTCTAAAAACAATGTGACAAATGCCTAAACTGTGTACAAGGACATGAAATGAAGATATTAAATATACAGAGAGATTTATGTTTGTGGACATGGAAAGATTTGATAACAATAAAGTAAGTGAAAAAAGCAAGCTACAAACACTATAGGAAGCTTTCATTAAAAATGTCCTCAAATAAATTAATTTTTTAGTTTATTTAAAGCCAGAGGTAATACGTTAACATTCTACTTTCAAAATTTACTTACACTTTTGTTCTTTTTTGTTTTTTGATATTTAGGCATGGTTTTGTTCATTAATATCCACATATAAACCTTTCAATCGAATACTAAGAATTATGAGATCTTTCTAGAAGACTAGAGGAGAATTGTGTAGCACTATCTTCCTCATCAAGATTCCTGAGGTATACAGCAGTCTTCAGTTAAGAATAGGACTCAGGACTGTCATATTTTTCACCAACTTGGGGAAGTATAGTTTTAAAAAATATTTCTCCCCCCTGAAATTTTGATATAATCCCAAGGAACATGAATTCTGTACCCTCTAACATTTCATATCAACTGAGAGTCACTGACATAGAATGAAGGTTTTTGTCACGAGCGTAAGTTCTTTGAAGGTCACGTAGGTTCTGTGCAGAAAGACCTCCTATGAACTAGTTAATACTAAGGGATATGGTTATTTCATGTTCATTCCAAATACACAATTTAGGCAAAGTCAGTCCTTGTCATTTAGGAGAAATCTTGTTGCTTTTTTAGTGATTTCCTTAGCAGACCATTACTTCCTTTCCTATTTGCTCTTCCTATGGATTAGCTTTATCTCTAACGCAATATGGCAATTTACAGGATTGTGATGAAAAAGGCCAAAGCCATGGCATTCAGATTAGTGTGCCTTTTTAAAAAACAAACTAACAATTATCTATGGTATGTCTTGCAATGCCTAGCTGCCAAGTCTTTGGCCTAGAATGCTGAATGCTTGTGTTAGTTGATGTTGATAACTTTCATTCTAATATCCACATTGAGATACAAGCAGAAATTCAATCTTTAGGTGAGCATGTAAAGACTGCTCTTTTTTTGACAGGTAATGTCCAGCATGTAGCAATAAAAATACAAGGTCTAGGTTCCTACTGTCATCTGAAAGGTCAGGAGAATTACAATGTAATGACAGACTCTTCCCACCATTGTACAATGGAGACAGGGATCTCATGTGCACCTTTTACATGCCCCCAAAGAGAAAATATTAGACACCAAGTCTTGAGGCACGTCATATCTGTTTCCATCAGGTAAGCTATGCTCACAGGGGAGAGAGGCAGCCACAACTTAGAAACTGACCTCTTTTCTAAAACTCAACTTGAATATAGATAACAATTTCCCAGAAAATCAGTGTTACAGATCAGGGACCAGTGAACTTTTTCTGATAGTAATATTTTGGACCTGGCTGGCTATACTGTCTCTGTTGCAACTCCTCAACTCTGCTGTCATAACAGAAAGCAGTCCTACACAATATGTAAATAAGTGTGTGTGACTATGTTCTAATAAGACTTTATTTGCAAAAAGAGACAGTAAATGGGATTTAGTTTGTTAACCCCAGCTATAAATGATCACTCATTTCCCAGACCAGCCCACTGAAACTTATATGGAAAATTGCTGATGCATTGTATATTTACAATATTATTTTCTTTAAATTTTATTAATTTTTAATCAAAATAATGATAAGACATGTCTTAAAGCCACAAACTTCTATTTACCACTTCACAGACCTGTTCCCTAAAAGCAACTACTTCTTTCTCTTTTAACTATTTCTTCTAGATGTTGCTTCAGATGTCAATATAATAGGTTTTTATTGTTGTTTCTTAATTTATTAGAGTCTTAGTCCGTTTTGTGCTGCTGTAACAGAATGCCCCAGACTGGATAATTTATAAACAGTAAAAGTTTATTTGGCTCATGGTTCTGGAGGCTGGAAAGTCCGAGACTGAGGGGCTGCATCTTCTTGCTGCATCATGACACAGTGGAAGGCATGACATGGCGAAAGAGCACACATGGCAGAGAGCAGATAAGGGGGCCAAACTCATCCTTTTATCCGGAACTCACTCTCTTGATAACTCACACACTCCTGTTATAACAGCTTTAATCCATTTATGAGATCAGAGCCCCCATGACCTAATCACCTCTTATGGGTCCCACCTCCCAACACTGTTACATTCTGGATTAAGTTTCCAACACATGAACTTTGGGGGACATATACAAACCATAGCAATTAGTTTTAGACATCCACTGACTTTCTGCTTGGATGTGAACTTAGTTCCCTGAGGACCTCACTTACCTGTTCCTTCATACTTGCAATATAATTATATTATTTTATTGTTTCTTTACTTGTTAATGAAATAAATATTCATAGCAAAAAGTTTGCTTTTTAAGTGTATAGCTCGATGAATTTTTATTAATAGCCACTCTCTTTTAGATTCCCTACTTTATAAAACTAGGCTTTTGGCACCTTTGCACTCCCCACCTCCTTTTACTTTTGTATAATAGGCTCGTAGTATTTTATTTTATTCTAGAACTACACTTAAGTCTTTACTGCTTTATCAAAATTTTGATTCTAAATATGGAAAATTAAAAAATAATTTTAATATTTGTGATTTATTATTTATAATGAAACAATCACCGTAACTTAATTTTCTTCTTTGTATAGCTCTCTGTTTTCATGGAATTTCCAAATGCTATACTTTTCCTGCCCTTCTGGCTCTTTAATCACAACTTCAATATTTGACACTCTCCCACGTTAAGGTTCATTTCAGTGCCCTTTCTGCCCAGACCCTCCTCCCCAGGATCCTCTGTCTTTCTGCTCTCTAGGCCTGCTGTTCACCTGTCACTCTGGAAATTTCCTCCTTCAGATCTACTGGTTCCCCAAACCATCCTGTCTTCATACTAGGGCCACTCCCTCATTTTGGTTGTGCGTATCTTCAATTATCTTCCTATGAAAGAGTGTAGAGGGTTAGCTTTTCTGAATCTTTGAGTGTTTGAAATGTTTTTATTCTATTCTCGTATTGGATTGATGATGAGGATGAATATAGAGTTCTAGGGAGAGAAATATTCTCCTCTAGCTTCATTGTTAGGCATTTGGAGGGTGAGTGATAAGACTGAGTGGAGGGGAGAGTGACTTCTCAGTAGGAGTTTCATTTATCTTGTCTTCCAGGCTTGCTCTTGAAAAGTCTGATGCTGCTCTGATTTCTACTCCTTTGTAGAGGACTAGTTTTTTTGTTTTTCTTCTTTTTGTATGGAAGCACGTTTTATGATGACTTCAAATTCTAAAATTAAGTCACGGTTTTATGAGAGTTGAGAATCTTTCCTGATTCATTCTGCTATTTAATTTTTAATTTTAAAAATAATTTTCAATTACCAGAGTTTTTTCTAGTGCAGACATTCTTCCTTTTTCATAGCATTCTCTTCTTGTTTTGTGGATATGATATTTTCTTGACTCTCCTTGGGATTTTTGAAATTCTTTTCTATTGCCTCTCTTTGTGTTTTCTCTGGGACTATTTCCTCTCATTTATTCATCTTGCTTGTACTCTTGTTGGAGATTTCCCTCATATATCTGGTTGTCTGTCTCATATTCCATGATTGTCTAATCATAATTAAGAAGGGGCCATTAAGTAACTCTTTGTGACTATGTGGACATTGTTTTACGATAATTGAGTAGGTTGGGGCCTAAATGTGGATTTTTTTTTTCCTCTGAGGCCTTTGAAATTTTTTAGAAAATATTCTCCAAATCTCTGTGTGTGTTTGGGGACAGGGGAGGTGGTTGGGATGATGGAGAGGAGTGGAGGGAGGAAAAAAGAGAAAAAGATTATTAGCTGGCAGAATGGAGGGGACCACTGGTAGGGGTTAGTGGTTGGTTGTTTCGCACATGATTTCAAAGATAATTTCCTTTTTTCTTCCCTACATTTTATGCTTATCCTGTGTCCTTCAGAAATCTCAAGCATTTCCCATTTCTGCAAGATCAGTTGTGTATTTTCCATGGATTTCCACATTGTAGACTCTTCCATCCTGTTTTTGTAATTATCACACTTCCATTTTCTCTCTGACTTCTAGAGGAGGAGACTTGGTTGAACCTCCTCAGGACCCCATGCATGTTGTTATTATTTTTAATTGTGTGAGTTTATGCCATTTTTAATCTCCTGTCATTTTAGTGAGGTTGATTGAAGGAGAGAAGATCAACTTGTGTGGTCAATCAGTACTAACAATATTTTTTCCTACATGTCTATTTTGAATTGTTGTTAGACAGTATTTATTGTGCTATCCATTTTATGACTGCGTATGGGTTGGCCTGCCAACTTAACCTTCACCTGTGAGAATTAACTCTGGATACTAGGAACATATTTTTATCCCATATTATAACATCCCCCCTACTACTTCACTCTTCTTAACTCCCTCCTCCTGGCTGGTGAGATGCTTGGCTGAGACTCAGGGGACTGAAGGGGGTGAGTAACTCCTCATTAGGCAGCCAATAGCTGTGAGCTGCTTCTGGACTGATTTCCAGTCATTTCTTGGCTCGGTTCCTATAAGCAACCTGAGAGAGACTCAGTTTATTCATGACTCCGAAAATAAATTGTATTTCGGTAAGTTAGAGTAGCCCACATATGTGTCCTGCTTTTTGGTCCTGAAAATTCCAAACATGCCAGATTAACTGTTGAGAATGATAGAAAATTGGAATGAGGACATTCATGTGTTTTGTGTGCCTTTCATTTTGCTAAGGCTTTTCCTTGTATGCTAAAGAATGCTCACTAGCTGGTCTCCCTCTGGGTTGCTTATTTCACCTTAAACACAGAAAGAGACCTTGTTGAAAACCGAAGGGGTTAACTCACTCCCTCTCTCCTGTGTTCTGTCACCCGTTATGGATATACTTGTCTATGTTCTGCACAATGAGGTAGAGAAATCAGGCATTTGGGGAGTTTGTGCTCAAACCCTTAGGAAGACTTATGTCTTATTGATGTTCAGGCTTTTTCATGAAAGTTTAAAGTAAATCAAGGTGTTAATTCACAGATTTTCTTACTCTGATTTCCCTCCTAGAAAAACAAAACAAAACATATAGTGTCGGTGGTTTATTATGAGTTGTCAGGACATCTCTCTCCATCATTCCTATGCCACTCTTTTTAGGCTCTGCTCACATTTTTATTTAATGACAAGTTGTGTTTTTGTTTTGTTTTGGTTTGGTTTTGAGCAACACATACCCAAATGGTAAGTTTTGAGTCTCCTCTGGTTAAAAAGTTATTAAAAAGCTATGAGCTTCTGCTTTTTTAAATGGAGGGCAATTTTCTAAGCCTTCCCGCAAGCCTCAGAAACAGTCTGACCCAAGGTTCCCATGAGTTTCTCAGATGAAGTCATGGTGGTGACATTTCACATGGAAGTTGAGGCTCCATCTAATTCCACTGGAGCCCATTCATTGCCTTGTGTGTGAGTGTGGGCTAGTTATTTCTCCATGTCCACATCCCTTGTTTGGAAAAGTGGCCACAAGAGCACTGTCCATCATCCTCTTCCCAGTGCTGTGGATTTTCTAGGAAGTTTGTCCAGACTCATCTTCAGAAACCTGGAATAGATTTGCAGTTATGAGAAAGCATCTAAGTGGTGACCCATGGCCAGACTGTGATGGTCTTTCCAGTTAGACAGGACACTTCCCTTGGGTAGTTGATTCTCTTTGAGCACAGAGTATGCTATTGTGTGCATTAAACCAAAGTACAACAGGAAATAGGGGGATAATTAAAAGGGAGAAAGTATCTGTCAAGCCAAAATACACTTAATTCTGTTGACCACAAACTACCCTTGTCCTGTGACCTAGCACTCAAATTTGACCTCCATAAATAGATACTGTAGGCCCCTCTCCTTCTTGGAGGTGGCTTGCTGTGATAGCCCTGTCCTTAGCAGGTCCCACCTTGACAGTGCACATTCAAGTCTATGTATATGGACTTGAAAGGGAGGAGAGACTTTGCACATTTCTAAAAGGGGATTACTACGAATGCAATCCAGATGAGTCCCTGGAAAACGACTTTTCCTGTGTATTTCTTCACTCATCATGAATTGTTCCTCCCATGACAGGATGGCACAGTGTGAGATGTTGTGGGTAACTTAAATATGGGCCAGAATTACTGCCCTTCAAGACCCTGATGAGCTAGTACTGTGGGTAAGACAGGTTATGAAAATAACTTTAGTACAGTGCCAATATAATGCATTATAATATGTTATGTTGTAACATTAATTATATTATAATATATAGCTATAATATATTAATGATCATATATTTAATACAGTACAAGTACAATATAATATGCTGTCATTGTAAAATTAATTGTAATATAGTTATAATGTATTATAAATAATTATTATATATTTAATACAGTGCAAATATATAAAAAGTTTAATACAGTACAAAATGGGACACATTGGGTAAGTACACTTTGTGTTACTACTGCTTTCCTACAATTATGTAAATAAATATAAACTGATTTTTTAAATAAGATTTGGCCACATTCAAAATATGGCTTTTAAAAATCTTTGATAAAGACTCTCAGCTTGTGAAAATGATACAGGCGTAGTTAAAATACATACTATTACTTTATTAATTTTTAGCTGTCACCTAGTATCTGAGTACATGTGTGTGTGCATAAATACAAACAAATTGTAGGGGAAACATAGTATAGTCAGCAGGGCATGGATCATTGCTGTGATTCCCTGGACTTTCTCAAAATTTTTTCTAATTTCTCCTTTCTATTCTCATCCAGAGCAGTTGGCCTAAAAGTTGTTCTTTTATCAAAACAAAATAACAACAAGAAACTCTTAGTGAATTCCCAAAGTGCAGCCACATAAAAATGAGCAGAGTGCGTTTTGTGAATCAAGAGCCTGTAATTTCATTTCTAATACCTGCATTTAAATGCTCTAGCCATTTGTCTAGAAAATGTAAGCTTTTTCCAGAACATCCACGATCCCCAACAGGGACCCAAGGTCTTGGCAAGTATTGCCAAATGTACTAGTTAGCTCTAGCTGTTAAAACAAATGCTCAAACAAACAGACAAATCCTTAGATGGCTCATATATGATAATAGTTTATCTCCTGCTTATGTAAGGTCCAAAACAAGTGTTTCTTATAGTTCCTTATGGGAAAAGCAGCTTTTCTTTGGCGATTCAGGGACCTGAACTCCTTCCATCTTGTGGCTCTGCCACCCTTAAACTCCATCTTGCAGTGATTGTCTGCGTCACACCACTGGAAGAGTAAAGACTTGGGTGGGGGTGGGTTTGGGGAGCCACTCTGGTAGGATATTATTGGCCTAGCTTGAAAGTCTCACATCACTTCTGTTCACATTTGACTGACTAGAAATACATGTCTATGCCTAACAACAGGACATAGGTTGGTGTAGTCTAGATAGGTTTCAGGTTTCAGAACACGTAGCCGATCTCTGTCTCACCAAGCTTTGTGTGTATTCAGGCTGTGTAGACCAAAGTGGATGGCTTTGAAAGCTTTGGTACTAATTCCCAGTTGGCTCTTTCCTCAAACTTCCTCTTGGAAGTTGGGTATGTGTGGTGTAAATGAATGCTGCCTTCCTTAATAGAAGCAGAACTTCATACCAGCAGTTTGTGCTGAAGGGGAATCTTTTTCTGGTTTAGGTTCTTTGACAATTATTTGCTGGCAGCACTTCATTGACTGTGGGGAGGAGGCAGAAGGTATTCTAAAGCCTGTAGCTGATTGCATGCGTATCTTCCCAACTCTGAGTTTATCGATAGCATGTTGGTAGCTTCAAATTGGCCATGATGATGACATTTACACCACCAAAACTGGCAAGCACTAGGGGTGTTTCCCTTAGAAGCCAGTTGTTAAACGTCACACCACTGGCTACTTCTCTTATTACTCAGTGTTTCATGGTTTGAGACTGGGCTGGAATGGCTAAAGGATACTTTACTGAAGGTTGGGAGAGAACAACAGTCAACAAAAAATTAAATGAATGAGAGAAACTCGGTAAAAAACAGGAAAATTGTCTGACTTCCTCCTCCTTTTCCTGAGAACAGCCACTTCGGGATTTCCCATCCTGGCTCCCCAGCTGTCTCCATGTATAGGGTGCCATCTCAGGAGATATTCCTTAGCAGCCCTCAGCTGAAGAGCTGTAACCCATGACTGAGCTGTGGATATCTCTTTCCCACCTGCTGAAGGCCTGGCTTCCAGGTCCTGGACTTACCTAGAGATTGACATTGTGATTGCCTTCCCTGTTAGTGAAGCCCTTGGTACCCACACCTGGCCCAGCAGAGACTAACAGGAGGACTTCGACAGCCCAGCACCAGTCATGGCTCCAACAGGATGGAATGGGGGAAAGTCAAGGACAGTCTGTAAGTGATGCTTGTGTTTGCCTGGTGACCGAGACCAGCAAAAGGAGCTAGTTCATCTTTTCTTTCCTCCTGGTGTCACCATGTAGTGTCCCTACCATTACTGGGGTGGTGGCTAGAATCATGTGAACCCCTTCTGACCCAATTTCTTAACTTTCCGGAGAGAAGCAATTCAACAATTAAAGACAACATATATTTTAAGTGCCTGTTGTGTGCAAGGCACTTTAGAACATATAAAGCAGACTTTGAGGTTTATAATCCAATAGTGGATTTCAGGCAAGAGTCTAAGACTCAGGAGTAATTCTGGGAATAAAAGTTAATTGGAACTTAATTAATTAAAAGAAGTTTAAATTTCCTTACAAGCAGATGGGAGTCCTAGCATCTTAGGTGTCAGTTAAATTTTTTAACTCAATTGTGGAACACTGCTCTAGGCACATTTTTGGGTACAGACATAATGAAGACACAATCCCTTTCATCCAAGAGCTTAGTTTATGTAAATAACAAAAGTCAAAACAGTCACAAGTAATTTAATAAAAATAGCTTTCCTATAAAGAGTACTTTGCGACTATATGGGAGGTAAAGATTAATTTTGAAAAGAACTTTTATGAAGGAAATGGCATTTGGTTTTGATCTTGAAGAGTGAATAAGATTTTAACGGGGACGTGAATGTTTCCAGGATGAAGGCCCAGCTTGAGCACAGGCTTGGAGACACGAGGTGCAAGGTAAGTCAGAGAAAGTGTGCTGGGCCAGTCATGGGAAGTGATGTCAAAAAGAGAAGTCAGGACCTTGTTGTAAAAGAGACTCAGTGCCAGGCAAGGGGGCTTGAACTCGATCTTGATGATCCTGGGGCGAAGCCAATAATTTTTACTTTCTTGTTAAAAATAATCTGATTTGCTCTTAGAAAGGTTATTCAGCTGACAGTGTAAGGGGACGAAGAAGGAAGGCAAATTCTGAGAATAATGTAACAGTACACATGCTATGTAAAGGCCAAAACCATTAGATTTGGCAGCACACATAGGAAAAGTGCACGGTTAGAAGTAGAACTGTTACAGAACTTGAAGACTGAGGTTTTGAACCCAGGCACAGTGAAGATAAGGTTGTCCTCAGGGGAAGCCAAAACCCAATTTCTTCCTTGCACGTGTAGTGAGCCTCTACTATGTATCAGGCTCTGCGTTCAGATGAGGCAGGTGAGTGAGAGATACTCCCTGACTTCAGCTTAGCAGCAAAGGCAGAAAAGTGAACAAGTGAGGGTCATATTAAGTGTGCTTGCAAAGTACAGCTGTAGGATGAAATAACAGGAACAATGATGACTGTCCCTTAAAATCCACCTGTTTGGTGCCAGACTCCATTGTAACCATGTCACATCTATTAACTCATTTAACCTTCATGACAGCTCTATGAAGCAGGAACTTTTATTATCCCCATTATGTGGATGAAGAAACTGAGGTACTGAGTGTGAAGTAACTTCCCCGAGATCACCCAACTAGGCAGTGGTAGAAGCAGGTTTCATACCCGAGTCCAAACTGTTAACCACAACCCCTGTCAGGAGTGAGTTGGGGCAGCGGGTAGAGTGGAGAGAGGGGTCAGCAAAGGTGGGGAGGGGTATTTCAGGAAGTGAAATTAACACGTGGAAAGTTGTGGAGAGAATTTGAGGAAGATGTTTGGAAATTAGAGCTGAGTTTTCCTTTGGCCATGATGTGGACTGCTGGTGTGATATTTAAGTGGGGGTGTCTCCCTAAGGAGATGAGTATTTTTGGAGAAGCTACCAGGCTTTTTCTCCTTGTCTTCTTTCCTCTCCATGTAGACAGACACCCTGTAGTATCCCATATATATTCCATCTCTGTGAACTGGGAAGTAGATCTCAGTGACGGAGATGTAGTACTACCTTCTAGCCTTTTCCTAAGTGGTTCAATTGCTCATTAAGAACCTACTGCAATTTAATAATCAAAGTGTATTTTAAATAACAGTGGATGCTACTGAAGTATTGCCATGACCCACTTGCCCACGACTTACAATTTGGTGGGTGTGCAGCCCCCCTGTGACAGCACCTGAGTAGCTCCTGCTAAACTTAAAAGAGATGGGTTAGCCAAGGAAAAGTAATTATCTTCGCAGTTTCGCAGCAGGAGCTGAACTTCTCAAAGTGTGTGTGAGGGTGAGTGTGTGTGCATGTGTGAGTGTGTGTGGGATGGTGCGAGTGGATGTTCTCTTGAGAGGAAGGAGTCAGTGTGGATGGGTGCGGCTGATCTCCTAGATGAGGGCGAAGTGAAAGTCTCCCTAGATACTCGGTGTGGCTGACATTCTCTGAAACTTAGGTTAACGAGGAAAAACTTTTGTGATCCTTGGCTTAGAAGAGTTGCCTTAGCTGCCCCTCCCATAAAATGTTTTCATTCTGACTTTAATACAGAGGTGAGAAAAGACTATTTCAGCAGTGATGGTCACATGTCACCTTCTCCCTGAAGACAAAGTAAAGTGGAACTCTCCTGTCCCCAGCATAGGCCATTTCAGTGTCTTCCATGTAGGGAGTTCTGAAAGAACACCAGCCATGGCTGTAGTCTGTGGGGTAATTATTTCATAATAAGGGAGAAATGCTTTTGAGACAACCAAAAAAAAAAAAAAAAATTGATATAGTCCCTATGGTTCTGTGTTGAGTGGTTCCATTGAATTAAAGCGATCTGAGGAAATTAAGTATAGAGATGGGGAGAGCATTGTGTGATGTATGTTGGCTCAAATACTAAACACTCCAATATAACATCAATATATAATTTGTATGGTGACAAATATTATTGACATAAATAATTCATGCTGTTGTTTTGTATTCATTTGATTAACAGCATCTTTGTCATTTTATCAGACGCGATGCCATTGCAATCTTGTGCATTGTGTTTAAAGAATACTTGGAGAAATGTTTCAACTGTGTGTCTGGATGGTATAATGTATTTATTCATTTAGTCAGATGAAATGAAATAGAGAGTGTTTAATATGCATGTCTGCATTATACTAGATACTCTCTAAATTACAGACAGTATTATTCCCTTTCATTATAAGAAAAATTATAGTTTGATTTTTATTCAAGTAGCCTAAATGCTGCCAGTTTGTACTTTTAATTACAATTTTGTCAGCCTTTTCAAATGAGCTTTGTTTGAATAATCCTGAACAATTTCGTATTGAGTTGTCAATAGGAAAACTTTGGTAACTTGAGTGAGCTGTATCAAATGAGAGTTAAATTACTCTGAGAAAGAGTGTAAAATAGGTTTACTGCTCATGGGATGAATATACTTCTGGAAAGTGTAAATTGCTCTGATGGAGCCATGCCTTGTATCAGCGTCAATCCATGCAGCAGCCATTGTTTTGTCTACAGAAGCACTTCTGAGAGCTGCCAACCGTAACTTCACTGGTGTGGCCCCATGTTGTGCCTCTTCCAGGGCTACCTCCTGGAGTCTGGATCTGTGGCCTGTCTGTGCCTTCCCTTGCAGCATGCCTACCAGGTCTTCCTGTTGCAAGTATCTTCCCTTCTCACCTTCTCCCAAAAGAAAACTCTACTTCCTTCCCACAGCTGGTCTCTGCTTGAGGTTAGGTCTCATGAGGTGATTGAAGTAATTTATGCTCAGGTTTGGATGACTGGTGTCACAGACAACCACAGCTGGCCAGAAGTTAAAGCAGTAAAACAGATTTTATTCAGGGCTATTGCAATGGGAGAAAAGAAATCTCCCTATAAAACTTGGCCATGCTGAGCATGGAGTGGACAAGTGGGGATTTATAGCCAAGGAACAGGGTGGGGGGGAAGTGAATGGAGAATTACTAAGAGGGTAGGGTAATTCTTGCCAATTGGCCTAACAGGATTCCTGCTGAAGTCAGGCTAGGGTGATCCCATAGGCTAGATATTACCTGGGGGACTGTGGGGTATGAGGAAAGTGATCAGATATCGAAGGTGGAGGATTCTAGCTAAACTAACTTGACAGGACTCTTGCTAAAATCGGGTGATACAAAGACAAACACAGAAGTCCAAAAGTCAAGGCCTAGTTGGGAAGAAGATTCAGAGGAGCATGACTAAAGTTTGGTCAAGGAGAAACTCTTTATCACTGCTAAGCATATTTTAAGGGTAGGGCAGTGTATTTTAAATGAGGAGCAAATCAACTCCAAATCAGGCTTGAGTTTGAGACAGTCTTCTGGGAGGACTTTTCAGAATGCGGTCCCAGTGTAATGCAGTGGAAGAGCTGTGCTGGATTTCTTCTGATGAAGAGGGAAAGAGGAAGGAGCTGAGGATTCGAGGTCATCATCAGGGTTTGGAATTGGCAGGGAGTGGATGTGAGGTTAGTGTCTTTCTTGCATGCTATTGAATCCTTAGTCCCCAGTACAGATCCTGGCAACAGTAAACTTGTTAAATGAATGAATGAGTTTTACAGATGAGGAAACTGACACATGGGGAGGTTGGTTCCCTTTCACACAGCAGGAAGGTAAAAACTTACCTGTATTTTTCCTGTCTTATGTAAAAGCTGTTGTCACTAGATAAGTGTCAGTACTTTCCTCATGGATGGCATTTTAATTTATTCATATGATAAAATATTGGTAGGCCAATTGCCACGTAAGTAATTTATTCTCTGGAATCAGAAAGATGAGGACAGAGTGTTTTATTGTCATGCTAGCACACTGTGTAGCCCAGTGAGTTTCCTTTTGAGGAAGAATTTTTGAACTTACGTTATCTTCCATAACTGGAACATTCAGATTGGGAACCTGGAGAGAGGGATAAATTAGATCTGGGAGTATCCAAGTTCTGATTTCACGCTCCTCTGAGCCTTGCCATGCCACTTTTCTAAATTAAGTATACTCTCTTTACTGGATCGTATTTCATTTTGGAAGAGGTTGGCTCCTCACTTTCTCTCAGAACCTGCTGAGCCAGGAATTCTTTGGGACTGTATTGAACAAAGACGGGGGAAGAGAGCAGCCCCCACACCAGTAGCCCCAGCTAGGTTTCTAAACACCTTTTGGCTCCTCTTAGTGAGATGTCAATAGTATATATACCAGTTCTTACACCGTGACTCATCTCTGCCACTCTGGGCACACACTACTAATAGCACTAAAATGGTTTGATCAAAAACTCTCTTTAATTTACACCCCAAATAATAATTTTTTAAACTAAATCTTAAAAAAAAAAAAAAAAACAAGATAACTGCATCCCAAGAAACAACATGGATTCATCCATGCCAGTTTCTTATCACTAGAAAAAAAAATCTAGTAAAGCTAAAAATGTCATTTGCCTTATCTAGGCTTCTCTTGTAAGACATTTTACACAGCAATCTGAGAGTGAAATGTTTTTGGATTTTACACTGGCCAGGCTGTTCTGAACAGATTCTGAGTGAGAATAGTCAAATATGATAATCAGCTGAAGCCAATTTAACTTAAGCTGGACTGATTTTTCAACTTGGAAGGCTTTGGCTTCTGATTTCTCAAGAAAGGCCAGAGGAAGGAAGTGTTTTCAAGGCACCCTATCATTTTTTTCAGGTTGTTTTTCCAAATTTCTGTTTGGTTCCCTTTGTGTAAAATGTACTCTTTTCCCTCTAAGGCCCAGGTTTTCCCACGTAAGCATCCAGATTTCATGGCTCAGTTCAATTAGATCTTTGGCAAATCTCACAGAAGCACGGTGGAGCAGGACTGCATCGAAATCGTAATGAGGACTGAGAACCCTAAATAGGCATTTCCAATAAAGAGGAGCCCAGCCCTGCTCTGTGTGCTCAGGTGACAGAGCCTGGGAACAACTCAGTCCTCTCTACTCTGGGAGAAGATGGACAGGAGACCAAGAGGGGAGGTGCCTCCAGAAGCCTTTTTTTTTTTTTTTTAATGCTCCCAAGTATTATACCATAATGTAGGCTTTTTATAGTTAAAAAATATTTAGAATCCTTTATCTCCTGAGCAGTTACCCCCTGGGAAGAGTAGTGAAATGACAGTTCAATTCCTGGAAACTTTAGAAGCTCACGTTATTTTTATGTTTCATTTTTCTAAAATTCATGCCCATAGTCTTTCAACTCTGGAGTGGGAACCCTTCCTTTTCTGCTCTTTCCTTCTCTGTTCCTTTCCCCTTTCTCCTATCCTCCCTCCATCCTTTCTTCTTCCTTTTTCTTTCTTCTCTTCTTCCCTTCGTCCCTCTCTTTCTCTCTCAACCCCAGCAGTTCTCTGGGCCCCATGTGCGTGTGCACTGCCTGTTTCTAGACTGCATTTGGAGGCATGCTGAGCCCGGAGCTGCCACAACAGCCTGGCTTCTTCTGGGGGCCACAGGGGCTGCAGAGCAGCTGAGCAGGCAACTGGAGATTCTTGCCCTTCTCAAAACTTGACAAAGGAAAAAAAATAGTGCTTTTTAAAGTTCTAGTGACTCAGGCCAATCTTCCTTAGGATTCAACAACTGTTTAGTCTCTTTTTAAGGTTCTCCTTTCCTCCTGTGTCCCAAGTAACCTTGATTAAATTAATATTGGCTTATCATGTCATCAGTAGGTTTCACAAAAATGAATCACGTTATGAAGATGATTCTAATTACCATTTTCTTGCAACCTTTAACCATTCTTGTGTATGCATTTCTTGGGAGCATCTGTTTGAATTGCAAATGCAAAAGAAATTGAATACTTGAGGAGTGGCCTTCTGCCAGTCCCCCCCCCCCCCCCCCCCCCCCAGTTTTGAAATCTGCATCTACCGGAGTGGATGCAGGCCTGAGACCACACAGTTCTTGGAAATACCTGTTGTGCCATTAAAGATGAAAGAATCAAGTTCCACTGCAGAAGTTCTTCTAGCCTGTGGCTTTCCTGAAAAGAAGTCAATGTAGGTTTTGAAAATGAGCATGCATGCATCTTTTTAAACTAAACATTATCTGCTTAGAAATCCTATCCAAACTGGTCCTAAGTCACAGCTCCTCTAGATTTTCTTCTATTATTCGAAATATTTTAAGTTTTTCATTCTTCAAATGGCAAGCAGCTGTGCCAGTTTTCTTGGATTTTGTCATCTGCCAACTTTTTCTTTGGAAAATACACTTCATGCACCATATTCTGCTTCTTGGGGTCTACATTTGGACAGAAATGGGTTCATTTTCACATTCTCAGTTGCATGAGAAATAGCAGCAGGATCCTCCCTTCCTCTAGTAAGTGCTTGATGGGCATCCATTTTGTGTGCCATGCCATGCCAAGCACTTATTTTCCCATCCTCATGGAGCTTCTGGTCAAGGTGTTTGGTAAGGCAGGGGGGTTGTAGATGACAGTCTATTGATCCTCACTCAGCAGCCTCTGAAGAGGACCCCTATACCCCTACCCAATAGATGTCTCCCTTCTCTCAAGGCAGAGATCTGAAATGCTGTGGGTGAACTTGGGGAACATCCCGCAGCATTTCTGGGCCTCCATTTCATCACCCGTAAATTTAACATATCTGATATAAATTTGTCTCCAAGATCCCCTTGTAATTGCAGGGCTGTAGCTTCATTCTTCCAAATTAAGGGATTATTTCTCTTTACAACACACAGTTTTATACTTGAAAAGCTGTGCTCATTCATGTATTCCCTAGTAGAATTCAGCCTGTGGGATTTCTTTCCATTTCAGAACCTCTAGGGGGGTGGGGGAACAAGGGATGGGGACCGTGGTGGTAGGAGAGGAAGACAGCTGTTGCAGACAGACTCCCCTGTGTTTCACAGTTCTTCAAGTGCTCATAAAGCGGGCAAACTCCTTAGCGTGTCTCATGTGCCTGGCCCCAGCAGCTCCCTGCCTCACACCTCGTATGCCAGCCTTGCGCCAGCCCTCGTGCTCCAATGTGCCAGTCCTTCCACCGTGCCCTCCCACTTCAAGTCTTGGGTGAAGGGTGGCCTCCATCAGGAAGCCCTGTCCATACCACTTGCTCCAGCCCAGGGTTAGCACCCTTCACCCAGCCTCCCTATTCCCTTGGGGCTCCTTCCAGTAATGGCTCTTGTCAGAAATATGGCCATAGCCTTTTACTTGATGACCTTCACTGCACTGTTCAGTCCTTGAGGAAAGGAATGGTGCATTTTATTCTTCATTGAATATAGGCATTGCCTGCCAAATTGTAGGTGCTCCATAACTATTTGCTGAATGGATAAGTGAATACATGGAGTTTTTTTAAAAGTTAACATCATTGACGTTATTTTAAAATCATTGAAATTGGAAAGCCCTTCTTTTTTTCTTCTGCAAGTATTTCTCTCTATTAATAGAGTTGCAGTCTGGCTCAGTCATTGTAAACTTTATATATTCTCCTAACTAATGCCCTTCCTAAACCAGCTCTGATTTTTGATTCATTCCAGAAGTTAAATTTGAAAGCCTTTAGACATACAAATCCCAATTCATATCCCCGTATGAACAAAAACCCCCACAAGTCTGTGGTAACCTGGCAGTTTTGACTGGTAACGTCACATACATCAGCACTGATTTGACAACCTAAAATAGCATGACAATGTGCCTCAGTGAGAATCTCACACTTTCTGAGCTGAAAGGACTGTAAAGTTTATATAGCTCAATTCGCTTGTTTTTAAGGCTGGGAATGGCATGTTGGCTTTTCAAGGTGACAGAGGTTATCAGTTGGAAAGCATTCAGCTTGTCTTTAGACTGGCTTGTCTGGACCTTCAGTATGACTAAGTTCTGTGTGTCAGGTGCAGGTATGATAATGTCCAGCAACATGAGAGGGCTGTCTCTTTCTATGTGTGTTTTATCAGCAAGGGAACTTGCCCAGAAGGCCCCCAACAGGTTCTGCATCATATTTCATTGACCAGAACAGGTCACACTCACCCTCAAACCAGTCACTTGCAAGACGGCTGGGATTGTCAAGATAAGTCAGGATTTATACCAGAACTGGGAATAATGTCGTTTCATTCCAGTGTGGATACTAGAACAATATTAAGGTTCCCTTACCATGGAAGAAGGGGAGAATAATTTTTGGGGGTAGGCATCTGACTGCTTAGTAACAAACTTGAATTCCTTTGCAATTCTCCATAGGTGTATTAGTATAACTGCTTTTCATAGTGCTTTAACCACAGAGTAGCTTTGCAAATGCTACTCACCTTGGGAAGCCAGGTGAAATTACTCCAAGGTTAGGAATGGGTGGTTTTATTTCTCACTTGTTGCTTCTGCCCTGAAATGCCTGAAAGAAGTTGCTTCCGGACATTGATCTTTCATCTTCCAGAGTATTTTTAGGAGTTGTGTAGAATTTTTTGTTTTATTTATGGGCTCTGAGGGGCACGCAGATGATTTGAGATGTGAAACACTCACTTTTGTTCTTTCTGTCAGTGTCCAGATAAAAGTGATAAAGAATGATATCCAGGCTGATTTCAGAGAGAAGTTGGGGGGTAGGCTGTGATGGGAGGGGGGCACGAGGAGGACAGACAGAAGCTAAAACTGATGGTTTTGTTAAAAGGTCAGTGCAATCAAACAGAGCAGTTTTTATAAACAGAACTAAGGAGAGGTAAACCTCTAAGTCCATCTGTCCCTCTCTAGGATGGTTAATCAGCACAGTCATGAAAAATCCCTTGGAAAGGTCTATGGCAAGAGGAGCTAGACCACTGTCCTCATCTTGCTCCCAGTGCCCCCCAGAGTGGTCTACCGCTGACCCCACTGCAGGGTGAGGATTGAAAAGGTTATAGGCAGTAGTATTCATATCTTGCTCTAGTTCTTCATACAACCTTCTATGAAGAACTTGTTATCCAGGAATCAGCTCAGATGCCACCTCTTCACAGAACCTTTTTCTATCCAAACCAAAGTTTTATGTTCCCTCCTCACAAAGCACCTTGCCCTTGTGATTCGACTCCTGTTTTAGTTTCTGAACATCATTATCATGATCTGGAATGGTCTTCATTTATTTATTTACTCATTTAAACTTCATTAGAAGAGAAACTTCATCATCTGCTGCCCTCATTGCTGCAGCTCCAGCACTTAGAACAGTGCCCAGTGGGATAGGAGCTCAGCTGTTGAGTGAATGAATCATACTTTCTACAAGGAAGACAGGAAATTAGAATGGATTTCTTTCTACTTGGAATTATGACATGGTCATTTGCCTTGATTTTTAGCAAAAATGATCCTCATTTATCTATCTATCCAACCAATAAGCATTTCTTGACTACTCACCAGGAACTACAGTTGGTGCCCGGCGCCTGTTTGAAAGTAGGTTGACATTTAATAGGGGAGACTGACATGCAAATTGCAAATAAGTGTGCAGATATCATGATTAAAATTATGTACAAGGAAAGGAGGAAACACTTGATCAGCCTGGAAAGAAATGTTGGGCAGACTTGTACACAGAATTCATGCTTGGGCTGGATCATGAAAAATATGTGGCTGTTTACCAAGCAAAAAAAGGGAGAGCCATCCTGTCAGGGAAATCAGCATGAGCAAAGGAGTAGAGATGTGGCACAGCATGGAGTGGTGGGAGAAGCTATGGTCACAAATGGCCAGAGAGTAGCCTTGTGTGGGTGGAGGTGCAGGGACAGGACATGGTACCAAAGCTGAGGCTAGAGGCTGGGCAAAGGCCCTGTGGGGAGGGTTTTGTCTATTACACTAAGGATTTTGACTTGTATCTGTAGAATATGAAGCACTATTAAGTAATTTTAAACTAGACAATGTGTTTATCAGTGTTGTGTTCTAGAGACATCATTTATGAAAATGTACCAGTTAGGTAAGAGTAGAGCTGGCTTAATTCATAGCTTCTCATACAGTCCTATGTTGATTTATTTGTTGTTTTCTAATGACATCTTCCATTTCAATGTCTTCATCAGTGTCTTTGATGAAGACTTTGGAGTCCTAAGTATGGAATTTGTAAATGACACGAAAGTGGTGGAGATCACTAATCTATAGGTTGATAAAATCAAAATGATCTTAATTGAATGCAAGTAGTATGAAGCAAGGTGACATTGCATAGGGAAAAATGAAACACCATGAAATCAACTGAGCAAGTCAAGAAAGGCAGAAAAGCAGCAACTCCTCTAAAAAATGCCTGGCTGTCATCCAGCTCAGGGAAGTGAACCCTGCCTCTGCCCAAGAGTAAGGTTGAGTGTGGGTCTCCAAGTCTTAGCAGAGTTATTGACCAAGTGAATACATCCAGTGGAGAAAAACAACCTAAATTCAAAATTGTGAAGTGTCTGGGATCCATGTGATTTATACAAGTAATAGTTATAGAAACTGGGGATAAGTATCTGGGAAAAAGACATCTTCTCTGAAATATGAGAGCAATCTTTAAATGTTTGAAAGACCGTCATGTGTAAGAGAGCTTAGAAAAAAGCTAGAATGATTTAGAGACAATAGAAATGCGCTGCGCTGTCTGCTGTGTGTCAGGTATTCTGCTCTATAGGTTGGTCAGAATTGTTCCCTGTGCTGGTGTTTGTTGGATGCAAGTGTGCTTTGGTGTGCTTGCTGCATGGCAAGAGGTAAGAGAAGGTGAGAGGAGACAAGTATTAGGCCCCTTATGTCATAGCAAGCTGTAGTCTCAAATGTCTCAAGTTCAGGTTTCACGAATTAAGATTCCTTTTTATGTTTATTTTATAATATAGTCTTAATCTGAAGAGTACTGGCTTTGGAGTGAGGATATCTAGGCTGGGTAACAGGGTCACACCGTTTACTAATGTGATCGTGTGAAGACACTTGTGGGTCTGAGACTCAGCCTTTCAGATAACATCCTACGTTGAGTGGCAGGTCCAACTATTAGTGACCTCGGTCTCTTATTGCTAGATAGCCCCTATTTCTGAGTCCCTGTATGTGGTTGGAAGTGGTGATGGAGGAAACACTATCAATCATTTGTCGTGTAAGATCTTATTAGCATTTGCTGCAGAGATGGGTATCTAGTCCTACATAGTGTGCAAGAGATTATGTGAAAAGCTCTGTTAGTTTTGAATGTTGCCTTGAGTAGAGCTATGTTTGTATTAATGGTGAATGCCTCCAATGGGGTATGCTTATTTGCATGTAATGAGTTGAGAAAATGAAGGATTAATTTACTTGAGAGTAATTAGGTCACGTGAATAATATGTGTTCATGTTCGCCGAGAATGTGCTGCCCTCACCACATCTAAAATCAAAACAAAACAACAAAAAAACTTTTAAACAAAAATACCACAATAAGCAACACATTTTTGAGCACTGGTGGAGTTGATGATAGTGATGGTGTAAGGACACAGGAAAAAGTAAGCTGACTTCTTTAGCATTTCTATAAAGTGAACCTGTTCCTGTTCTGGGTCTGTACTGTCCATTTCCGTTGCTTATAACAAAATACTTGGAACTGGATAATCTATAAAGAAAAATAAAATTTATTGCTTATAGTTTCTGAGCCTGAGAAATCCAAAGTCCATCTGGTGGTGGAAACAGTGACCCAGGGGTCTCACATTGTAAGATGGTGGAAGCAGAGAGAGCAGAGAGACAGACAGACAGACTCCCTTCTCTCTTCTTTTAAAGTCCTTAGAACCATGCCCCTGACCACCATTTTTAATCCATTCACTACTGCATGGTCCTACAATCCAGTCACCTCTTCAAGGCTCCACCTTTCAATTACCATAATAGGATTTCCCACCCTCTTAACAGTCACAGTGGGGGCCAAGTTTCTAATACATAAAATTTAGGGGACACAATTCAACCTTCAGTGAGTTTTAGGGGGACATAATTCAATCCACTAGAGGGTCCTTTGTATGTGCTACTCATTTCATGAACACAGAGACCTAAGAAATAAGTACAGATGAGGATCTGAGGCTCATAGAGTAGAATAATGTCCCAGGGTCGCACAGTTTAGGAACTGGCAGACCAGGGATTTAAACCCGAATCTGGGACTTCAGAGCCTTTGTCTTTTCCATTCCAATGAGGAAAGCTTTAAGGATGCAACTGGGAAGAGAAGGACTGCAGTCGGACTGCTGGGGACTCTGGAGGATTACACTGTTAGTGAAAACAGCAGAATTATAGTTCAGAACTTTGCGATTACCTGTCTAGTTCTCCTTCGAATTAGCATCCTTTCAAAGGGATAAAAAGACTGATAGATAGATAGATGACAGGCAAATGGATGGGTTTATGTGTGGATGGAGAGACTAACAGAAAATTTTAAGTATAGTCATATGACAGTGGTCCCATAAGATTGTAATGGAATTGAAAATTTTTCATCACCTAGTGATGTTATAGCCATCATGTCATAACACAACACATTATGCAAGTGTTTGTGGTGATGCTCGTGTAAACAAACCTACTGCAAAATATGTTGTGAAGGAGTGCCTAGCTTACCCATGGGGTGACCCTCCCAAGGTAGCTCAGACCTTTAAGATAGAAAGCCAAGCCCTTGACAGGTTAGGTCTGACCCCAAGTGAAAGGGTTACTGCCTACTTTCGAATTCTTGCATTTTTAGTTGATTCCACCCATCCCCATAGCAAAATAAGAGTTAATAACAGTTCACACTCACTAAATGCTTGCTGGTGCCAGGCACAATCCCTATCTGTAATTTAATTTTCATAACTCTGTGGGGGTGGTATTATTCTAATCCCCATTTAACAGATGAGGAAAGTGAGGCACAGCAAGTCTTAATAGCTTAGAGGGGCCACACTCATGCAGCTAGAGGCCAGTGTGCAGAGAATAGGAAAATTCATTGCTGTTCTCTATTTTATAATACACTTTTGCACAGCGAAAAAATTGCCTAATGATGCATATCTCAGAACATAACACTGTCATTAAGTGACGCGACTGTATTAGCAGTTATGGAAATTTAGGCTGAAGTTAAAATTATATACACTAACTTACTAAGGTTACTGCTATCATAGCTTCTTCTAAGCATCGGGTAGAAGGCAATTTGTGAAAAGGGCATGTAATCTTTTTTGTTTATCGTATATTCTTCTGTGAAACTGGGTTATAAAGATGTTTTAATTTAAATCCATCATTCCCCTCCCTGTTTCTTTGTGAAGTGCTGTAGGCTAAAGGGCAGGCCGATCATCTTCAAGCAAAATTTCCCTCAAAATGGTCGTGTTGAGGAAAATGGTGGAAAATAACTACTGCTACGGCTACTCCTACCTTCCCCACCCCACTAGAGAAAGTGCTTTGCGTCAATTCTTATTTAAATCTCATAACAACCAGGAGTAGTGGGTTGGTTTACCCTTGGCTGACACATATTAAACAGGCAGTTAAAGGACAGGCATGAGTGGCAGACTGGGCCCTGGCTCGGGGTTCTGATGCCAGGTCCTTCACTGGCTTTTCCACACCACAGTGTTGAAACGACTGACTGTGTCTTTCCCACTCTCCACCTTCACATTGTGTCTTGCACACAGTAGGCTTTTGATGGAGAAAGGAAGGAAAGCAGACAAAATCTCTAAAATATGACTGATATGCTTTTAGATAATCTGTTAGTAGTTGTCCTAGATTTTTATTATGTGAATAATATAAAATAAACTTTTCCTTTAGTCTAGGAAAAGATTTGAAAATAACAATCTGCAATATTTCAGCAATAGTCCTAGTTATCTCGTGAGAAGTTATTCAGTCATATCTTTAAACGGTTGGCTTTGGAAAAACACCCCCATTTGACCCAAAGGAATTTTGTAAAGCATTTTGGCCATTAAAGGAAAGAAAAGTTCTATTGAGTTTTTAAAATGGGCCCATGTGTAAGCCCATTT
This sequence comes from Cynocephalus volans, assembly GCF_027409185.1. Taxonomy (NCBI): domain Eukaryota; kingdom Metazoa; phylum Chordata; class Mammalia; order Dermoptera; family Cynocephalidae; genus Cynocephalus; species Cynocephalus volans. Next base: position 96,079,373 of record NC_084460.1, on the reverse strand, counting down.
GTTTAAACTAAACACTGAAGTGTCTTAGGTTTTAATGAACCTAACTGAAAATTTAGCTAAAAACAACTCATTGGAAACCAGATGGTGCAGCTACCATTGTGAGCTGAGCTCAACTCTCTTGTTTTCTGAAGTGCATGCCAATTTAGCTCCACAGAACTCATAGTGCAAAGATGCTATTAATTCTGGGAGCCTCTGTACCCTAGTCACCCTCTACCCATCCCAGCCAAATCAACACATCCTTCCCCTCTCGGAAATTAATGCTTTCAAGTAAGATGTATGTGTATTTTGCGGAGGAGGTAGGAGTGGGAAGGGATGCCATTTCTCCAGGTTTGCATCTGTTAAAGAAAAATTATTCAGTGACACTTATTAAAACACAGTAAGGCAGACTTTATTCAGGTCCCTCACGATAGGTATAGGGACCATTGCAACAGGTTCTTGCAGTGGGGTAGAGAGATTAGGCCCAATTTCGAATCCAGCATGGGCTAGCGGGAATTTATAGCCAAAGAGCAGGGTGGGAGTCAGTGGATGGAAAATTACTAAGAGGAAACATCAGAGGTAAAGGGGAATTCTGGCTAAACTGACCTAACAGGATTCTTGCTGAAGACAGGCCAAGGCCATCAGACATGCCCTGGGGGGTGGTGGAAGATGAGAAACCTGATCAGATATCGAGGGTGATAAGATTGTGGGTGGGGGTTTCTTGTTAAACTGATTTAGCAGGGTTCTTTGCTAAAAGCGGATTTTACATAGAAGTACACAGATGGACCTAGAAGATTCAGAAGCCTGACTAAAGTTTGGCCAAGCAAAGAATCTTTGTCAGATCCTCTTACATGGCATGAGACAGCCAAGCTCCTCACTGCAGAGTAACACCTCAAGGGCTTTAGTTAAGGAGGGCAAGAAGAAAGACGTAAGGCCCGTAAGGAATGCAAGGCACATTGTATCTTGACTAGATCTCTTCAAAAGCATGGGGTGGGGACAACGACAGAGTTCAGATCTATGATTCCACATTTTACAAAGAGGGCCTGGCTTATATGTATACAGAGTAAGTGTTTTTCAATTGTGGATACCACTTTCCAGTTTTTGCCTTAATTTCTGTGAATTCTTGACCTTTGGCCATGAGGATAGACAGGTAATTTATTTTCTCTCCACTCTTTTTATATAGTAATCTACTGGGTTATTCCTTTGCATTTATGGGTGTTAGTCTTTTCTGCATGCGAGTGAAGCAAACTGCAAGGCACAAGAATTTTTTCATCCCTCTTTGTTCAAGGGCTTAGTGTTAGTGGCTCATCACATCCTTGGTTGTCTTGGTTGGACTCCTATGGGGAGCTTAGGCCACCAGGCCGAGTTTCTAGGGGTGGTTATCAACTGCCAACTGACAATTGCTAATTTTCCCTTAATCCTAAAACCTTAGTCTTATCCCGTAAGCCATGGGATAGGTTCCTAATGGTGGCCCTTGAAAGACTAATATGACTGCCTCCTGGTTAAAGGTTATGTTTAAATGTTAGGTCTGTCCCTACAACTTGGTGTCAGCACTCTGCCTGACTGTAAGGCCTAGGTCTAAGATTTATTCCCCAACATTTACTAAGCATGCACTGTGTACCCAGTACACACACAAACACATACACTCCCCCCTATATAAAGCACATGATCGTTGACTTTGCAGGATATAAACTATGCACGAGTATCACAAACAGAGGTCATTAGAAATCATTGCACGCTGACACACCCATGGACACTTACAGGGAGAAATCAAACTTAAGTGGCATGGGTTTTTGTGTGTGTACAAATGTATCTCTCTATTCGTGGGGGGTCAGGGAGAAAAAGAGTAAACAGGGATAATGGGTTACTGAAATTGTAGTGAGATTACCATCATCAGATTGTCTTAGCTGATTCTGCACCAGGAAGATAAGCACCACTCCCAGAGTTTCTGTGAGGGTCAGGTGAACAGAAAGAAAAATCATAGGAAATGGGCTGAATGGGCAGAAGGGGGGCAGTCCGGACACGGGGTCCTGAAGAAATGGAGAGAAGTCCTGAATTGGGTCTGACTTGAGGAGCTTCCCTTTTATCTGTTCTAAGTTGGTACTTGGCTGATCTTATCCAAGAGGAGCCTGGGCTTGGCTTTCCTTTGCTGGCTTCTTGGGCAGCTTGTGCAGTCGCTACAGGCAACTGTTTGGAGGCCTGGGCTTCTGATGGCACCCCTTTCTTTTACTGCCAGGGAGCACTGGAAATAGGTGAGGGGAATGAAGAAACAGCTAGAGGGAGAAACAAATGAGTCCTTTATTCTCCCATCTTCTTAGGCCTTTATTACTTGCATTTTCTCCCTGAAAGTTGATTCAGGTCTGTAGGGAAATCATTAGTGGGATAGTATAGCCCTTCAAGGATTCCTTATTTATTGATGCTGAAGGCTCTTTGGAATGTGCATTTTCTTTGTTCTGTTCCTCTACACTGGTGGGAGTTCTAGATAAAATATTAATCATAAAGGTTTTTGGGTTTTTTTTTATCATTTCCAGTTGCTCAGAGATATTAAGAGTTATGGCCACAGAGCCTTGGTATGGCTATATTTTACTGCCCACGTGTCTTCCAGAGATGACACATGTGCTTTTCATTTTGTTGCCGTTATTCTTCATGAGATCGCAGGGCATCAGTCGTCACTGTAGTGGAAAAATGAAGATGAGGGAGGACAGCACCGGTCTGAAAGCACAAGATGATGTGTTGGTCTGCAGTGGCAAGGGACATTCTCTGAATGCAGGAACCAAAAAAGACTCTGTGACTTGTACTTCGAATATGAGACTCATCGTCAATGAAACCAGAACCCCAACCAGCAGCTGGTATTGCAGAGGTGTTTCGAGAAGCTGTGTTGCCATCAGCTTGTGTGGAATTCCATCCCCAAAAGCAGGGTAGCGCAATCACAGAGTCTGGGCCAGGATGAAAGAGCAGGGGTGTCTGCTCCCCAGAATGTCACATCAAGTGTGGCTTAGTTTATGGCAGAGACGAATGGGATTTTAATGCCCTGAGAGAAGGTGCTCTGGGCCAGTGGTCTCCCCGGCTGTTGCTGCCAGTGGGAACCCTAGCCGGGCTTTGCAAATGCCATGGGTTCTCAAGTATCTGACATGTCCAACATGCCTTTAATGTCATCAGAATGTTATTTTCCACTCTTGAGAAGCCAGATCACAAGGACAGAGTGCTGGGATGAGCATAAACACAATTAAATGAGAACTATGGTAACAGCGATAGTTATCATGTCGCGAGCATCTGCTTTGTATTTTGTATGGACTCTCTGCCACCTCCTATCTGAGATGGGAGGTGTTATCATTCTCAGAGGAGGAGACTGAGGCAAAAAGTGGTTGAAGTGCCAGGGTCACATGGCTGGTGGGGGTAGAGCTGGGATTTGGACTCATGTAATGCGAAGTAAATTTGCATGCCACCCATGGACAGTTATGTGTAATCATTTAAACCTTTTTATGTTGCAGCTGTGGAAAATGAATTCCCAGTCCCAGAGCAGCACCTGCCCTGCTCCTACCAGCACAGCTCCTTGACTCTTCTAACACTCTAGGGCCTCAGAGAGTACTGTCCCTGTTGAGCAGACTCTTCCTTAGAAGAAACTGCCACCTTTGTGACTTCCTTCTTCCTCTTCCAGCCACTTCTATGCAGCCACTTGCCATGTCAGCCCCACTTTAGAGACAGAGTAAACAGTTCTGTGTGGGCACTTTTCAAGTTTAAAGAAAGACGGAAGGGATGTTTAGGCCTGGGGAAGTAGATGTGTCTCTCAGCAGCAGAAGTATGTTGTTCCTGATGTTTTCACACTAAACTGAAAACACAGAGCCACGCACCTGTCCCTGGGGAAGTGCAGAGGTCCCTCTCCGCATGAAGGAGTGGGCGTTTAGTTTAGTTTGATCCTTGGCCTCGAACTCCTGTCATCGGGAGTGGGCGTTTAGTTTAGTTTGATCCTTGGCCTCGAACTCCTGTCATCGTCCTGGCTAGGCTGCTTCCAAATGCCCTCTGGAGTGACGAAGAAGCCCAGGCATCCGACTGGGAATGGTTCGGAATCCATCCATTCCTGCCGGTGGTAATAAAGGGCTTCTCTTTGGGGTCGGTAGGAAGTAAACCAGATGACCCCTCAGCTATTTACACTCCATTGTTCTGTTTGATCTTGAAGCTTAGAGAAAATTGGCTGGAGGAGAATACAGTATATCCTGAGGTGTTTACAAAGTAGCTCCTGTGATTCCTAATGGCCAGCCCCTCCCTGGTCCTTCTTGTCTGTGGCTTTTGTTTTTGGGTATTCATGAAGTATTGCAGAAAAGAGTTCTCCAAATATCTCTCTTGGTTAAGAAGATAGTGTCTCCCCGTTGGGACATCCTGGCTGTTTCCAAGCACAATGTTCTGCATCCCTCGACTGTACCACATAAACTAATTAACCTCTTCATAGATTTTCTTTCTCCTTATTTTAATTCTGAGCTGGTATTTCTCTCTGGGCCCAGGGCCCTGGGAATCGTAGTCGTTTGTTGAACTTCTGGCAGTGTGAGAATTTCGAATGGTTTGCTTTCTGTTCTCATGCATATTGAAGTAGCCATCGGAGGCAAAGAAAGTAATTGAGGAAGAAAACAAGACTTGGAAAAGTCCTGAAACAACAGCCATGCTCAAAATAGGCAAGGGGGTGAGGCAGCGATGCTTTTTCTTTCTGCCTTGTTGGGAGTTTTTTCCTTCTTTTTCTCTGTGTGACGAAGTAGTAAAAGCCTGCCTTATTGGCTGCTCAGAATCCTCTATCCTATAATTCTACTCCTTTCTGTGGTTCCACAGAACTACCTTTCTTCTAGTCCCTCCTGGAGAACTACACCCCTTCCCCACCACACTGCCCCGTTCCCACTGGGAATATGAACCTAAGGAAATGGGACAAATTTCAAAACCATAGAGAGTTTAGAAAGTACAGAACAGACTCTTGTAGTGTTTATGGCTTTCAGTGCCCTTCCATCAGAAGAACATTTCTGAAACACTGAGTAGCAGCCACACCTGTGGTCTCTAAAGGTACCCTGGGATATGAGCCATATCACCCGAGAATGTGCAACAAAATCAGCTTTGTTCCTTTGGGTCTGTGGCACAGAACATTCCTTTGCCCATGTGCAGGCACCTCAGCTTGAATTCATCTCGTCTCCTGACCGACCAATCAGATAACTTTGTATTTATTTACTCTCTGCTGCTCCTGAAGAGGAAGCATAGTGGATAAGTATGTGGGCTACCTATTTAGGCTACCTTTTTTGGAAATTTGCCTCTACAAGATGTTTTAAAATCTGTTGATGAGCAGGTGATGCCTAGGTAGTGAATAGAAAAATAGCTAAAGCTTATATCTGGAGTTTGCAAAACAGGGAACTTTCAAAATGACTTACAGTTTGATTCTGAAACCTTCTTAGCTCTAACTCACCCAATGGAGCGTTGTTTGTAACCAGACAGCATTTGTCATCCAGACAGCTTTAGACAAACCTACTGTTTCCGCATGGGGAGTAGGGAGATAAATCTTGAGGAATCTTTTTGGTTTATTTGAACCTGGAATTTCCCGTAACCCAAAGGGGTGATTAATAGTTTCTGTGCCTATATCAGGTTTTGTTAGCCAGATGTTTCTTTCAAGAACTTCTTTATTTTCTAAATTGAATCAGCATCAAATATAGCACATGGCAACCTCAAAATCAGTTGCAATCCAGCAGAATATGATGTGGTTATGAACCAAACTTAGGGGATGAGGCTGGGGTGGGGTGATACTGCAAATTGTTAGTGATTTTCAGAAACATTAAAAATGACTTTTTCATTTTGAATCTTTGGAAAAGCCATATGATTAATCTGCATACTAAATCTCTTTTCATTTTGCTTCTTAGAACAGAATTTCCAAAGCCACTACCAGACTCCAAATGAGAACATGTTTATCTTGCTTATTCAAAAACAGTGAAAAATCAGATCATATTTTCTACAAATAGCTTTTCTGTATTTATATTTTGCATTATCACTTCTTTCTGATTTTGAAATAAAATTAAAAGAACAGGTCTCTGTTATTGTGTTATCTGACCACAAGCTTTACCACAAAATGATGGATGAATGCTATAAAACCGGGATTTCCATTTAGGCCTTCAGTGTTAGCTGTAAAAGGATATGTAGATACGTGTGTCCATACGAGTCAGCAGTTGGGAGTCTTTGTTCAGTAATGGAAGTTTGATCGGTAGTAATATCATTATTTTCTATCAAAAAGAGAGGCTTATGAGATTATTAATGTCAGAACAGTGCAAAACTTCTGGGTGATGCTCATATCTAACTTTATTTTGCTGATGTATACCCAGAAACTGAATTTGCAGTTGCAGGCAGGTATCTGAGTCTCTGTGGTTTATATGGGGATGGATGAATAAATATTAAAATCCTAAGAATTGAGTTTTCCAGTAGTGTAGGTAAAGCCTGAAATTCTAGAAATTATTTCATCACTCCTTCATCTTGTGGCAGCCCAATAGAGGAAGAGTGTGGTATGGTCTTTGGGGTTCGAAGAATTGGAAAATGGATTTTAAGAAAGTCAGTTCTCTTTTTAAGACTGTTTTGGGGTTTTATTCTATAAAATGCCTTTAATTATAAACAACCTACATTAAGAAGATCAATATAAAGGAATTATGGAAGCTGTTGTGTTGTTCTATAAATGCTGAAAGTTATTCTTATTTCTTGCTAACGTGAACATATCTTTAAGAAAGAGGAAACTTAATGTAGGTATTAGTCATTTACATTTTGGTGTGACTTAAGGATTTAAGAGCAGATTTTTTTTTAAAGTGAAATGTAAAGAGAGATTCGAGTGGTTGGTTTTCTGAAGAATATCCAGAAAACGGGTCCTGAAAAGATACACTTTATAATTTGGCCAGTTATGTGTTTTTATTTAAACTATGGAAGACCAGCTAGTTACATCCTCTGTTCTGTTGACTTTTCCGGAAGTATTAATGTGTAGAATAAAAACATTTCCTGCTATCTTCCAATCTTCAAGGACTCATTTTTAACTTAATTTCATGAGCTTCATTCTTTAAGGGAGAGGGTAGCTAGAGTTAGTTGATCAGAGTTCCCTTTGGAGAGGATGGTGTCTCGGTGGTCCAGCCGGCCTAACCTACTTCCTATTCTTCCTAGCTGTGACATTTGAAGAATTTAAAAAAAAAAAAAAAAAAAAAAATTCTCTTCTGATTTCTTATGTTCTTGAAATGAGATCTGTGAGAAAGGAGGTTATCTCAGTGATTCGGTCACAAGCTCACAGTGAGGACTGGGGTAACAGAGGAGCAACCTGAGACCTCATCACAGCTTTTGCTTTTAGCTAGGTTTGCCAGATCAAATCTGACGGTGGAGGAATGGAGCCTGAGGGAGGTACCTGAAATCAGAGACCTTCCCAGCCTCGCTGAGGCCGCTCTGAAGTCATGGTTTAATATCCCCAGATACTTTCATTATTTCACAAAATTGAGTAAGAATAGCTTCCTTCGACCCAAGGAAAACTATGCATTCTAAAATACAAAATACTCCTCTACACTCCCACCCCATTTAAATTTTCTGAAATGCCCATTTTTTCATTTTACTTGGTAAAATCCTAGCTGTTGATTTTCACATTCTTCAGGATTCAGATGGTATCACAGGGACCTAATGCTCTTCCCATGCCACTGCCCCCCATCCCCTTTTTGCTTTCTTACAAAAGCTGGGTTAATTCTTTCCCTCTTGCAGAGATGGAACTAACCAAGCTGCTTTCTTACATCAGAGTTACATTGTGAGAGTCAAAGAACCAATTCTATGTAATGATGTAAAATATTGCTTTAATTTACTTCACACTGGCAGGCCACATGCTTGCTTTAGTATTTTACCTTCTAAGTGGAGAAAGCAATGCAGAGTAAGCACAGTTATATTTTAATGTGCTACCTACCTTGTATTATCAGAAGACAATTTCTTAATGCAATACAATGGAAATTTATGACACTCGGGTACAATGTTATACACGAGATGACAGTTCTTTTGATAATTTTGTTTACATCCTGTTTTCCCCTCCTGCCCCATGTTAATTTTCCACCAGCTGCCCAGATCCCTTTGGTTTCCTAGTTCTTATGTTCAGAACATTTATCTAGAGTTAAGTTTTGAGGCCTAATCAACCATTTATTCAGTACCTACTGTATGCCCAACACCAGGCTACAAACCAACCAGTGAGCACAGGGAATGTATGTATACAGGAATTCTTTCTCCCACAGTCTGCTTACAGTGAAGATGTACTTATGGGAGGAAAAAACAATGACTGGAGGGTCACCCCAGAGATTTGAGGGCTATTGAGTAGAGAGATTACACATACACACACCAAAATCTGTCTATGTCCATGAACACCCTTTCCTTCAAAGTAGAAAATTGCACCTATTTCTTTCAAAAATGTTGCAATTGCCCTACATTACTCCCTACATTGGGGGCTATCTTTTTTTGTTGACGAAATGCACAAACCACAAAGTTGGTTTTTGGTCTTGTATCATTTTAACTTTCCAAGAGTTTTATCCAACTTGATCCCCCTTCCTCCTTACCAGTTTGGAATGATGTTAAACGCAAAAAGTCAAATACACTCTGTAACAAACAAAATGGACCATAATTCTTTCTCGGTGTTCAGAGGGATGTGATGAAGGCAATTTCAAGATGATTTAAACATCAATGGTATTAGTGCCTAGAGACAAAATCCATTTTGAGTGCAAGTCCCTGCAGTTTTGTTAAATAAAATTGGATGCATAATTTATATTAAGTATCAAATAGTGTGTGTGTTAAATTCAGGTTCTTGATAATTTAGGCCCCAACCAGTGCCTATCCTCTGCGGGTCTGAATTAGATGAAAAATCTCATAATAAGGAGTATCTTGCAACGGCCCTTGATAGCCAGCCTGCCCACACCAGGGGAAATGATCCTGAGACAGTGGCAGGAAGGTTGGTGACTATTATGGCATTGCCTGTTTCTCATTTCTAGGCCTCACTCAGTTCATGCCATCTCCAGTCATTATCCAAACATGTTCAGACATCATCTCATCACTCAACAGCATGAGTGACCTGCCTCATTCTGGAACAGACCAAAGGAGTCCTGACACTCAAGAAATCATCCTCTTTTAATGGACTTGTCACTTCTTCCTCCTTTGGGATGTTCTCACATCCATGCTCTCTGGTGTCTGCTGTCCACCGAGATCTCTCCAGACTATATGCTGCAGGCTCCACCATGCTCTTTGGTTTAGCCTTATCTTCAGTAGGCTTTTGCTCACCTTTAACGTGTCTGGCAGTTGATGTACATAGACGATACCCATTTGCTGGGTTATACTGGTTTTCATTTTGCTATTTAGATGAGCCCTAGCCAAACACTCTCAGATGTATCATAACACATTAGGCTCGTGACCATTTATTACCTGGTGCCTTTGAACAACATACACCATATTTGATAGACACCATCAATTGAGATTGCTGCAACAGAGGATTGTAAGGAAAAAACATCTCTGTCTTGAAAGTCAGAAATCCCAAATGTAGAGTAATAATGGAAATTTGTAGCATTTTCAGAGCATTATACATTTTACAAAACTTTCAAGTTAGCTAATTTAGTTCTTACAATGGCTTTAGGTATCATTACTGTGGTTTTACTGATGGAAACAGGCCTCCCTGAAGCCTGCCCCATGACAGTGAGAGGGTGCTAAGGCTACCAGAAAGTAAAGCTTCCATCGAGGCGAGGATGAGCTACATCTGAGAAGGGTGACATCAGTGTGGACTGGAGTAAATGGGAAGTCTTCCTGAACACACGCCATCAGAGCTGTACAGTAGAAGTTGGGTGAAATTTGAATGGGGGATTAATGGAGGCAGAGGCATGTGGACATGGCTAAGAGCCTTACCATCTGTGTGACTTTGTGACTGTGCCTCGCTCTCCTCATCTGCAAAATGGGAGTGATAAATGTACCTATTTCATGTGGGTGATATGAAGATTAAATAGTAATCCATGTAAAGTTATAGCCTGGTAAATAAAGACTCAGTAAAAGCAAGCTGTTAGCTACTAGGTCAGTGAGAAGCCAGGATAACTAGGAACAGTTGGAGAGTCTTGGTAGGTTGGGGTTGATGAGTGAAGGGGCTCCAGCTGGCAGGAGAAGTCCCTGCCTGCCTCCAGAGAGGGTGAAATAAATAGCTGTGGAATAATTGCATGTGAGGATGTGTGAAGAACGTGCTTTCCTACAGGCTCTTCACTTCATACGTAGTAAAGGACAGTAATAGCTAATATCATAGGTAGCAAATTTGACATTTTTACATTCTTCTTTTTGTAATGAATTATTCAAGGTGTAATTATGCTCATGTTTACCACCATCATTCATTTGAATATGTCCTCAGGGCTCCCCAGGACTGGGTTAGCAGTAACTAACTGCTCTAGGCCCCTGATTTGCCATTTCCACCCCAGGGCTCCAGCCCCCAGCCCCCTTAGATTGGCAGCAGGCACTCTGTCTTGTTGGGTCATGGTAATGGAGGGCTTGAATGATTCTTAATCAAAGAAAATGACACCGCTATTTACATTTGAGCAAATCTGATATTCACATTTGGATGTATGCCTGAATGTACCTAGGTTGAAAATATGTGGTGTATCATTGCTTTATCTTCCTCAGTCATCCTGACAAGTCACCCAGCCTTGTACTTGATAGGTAGTGGTATTCAGGATAGTGAGATAATGGCACACATGCCACTTCAGGCTGGATTTATGTTTTATGAGATAAAATGGTTCCTAACTATTTTTGTTGCCATGTTAGATAGCTAGTTGCTTCGAACACTTCTATAATGAGAAAACACTTTGCAAAGATACATTTGAACAGAACTTCATAAGCTTCTACACCATAAGTAATAACCAGAATACTGAAAATAAAACTGTCACTTTCATTTGCATTTTAAGTCAGATTTATAGCTTGCTTTCATTTATAACTTTGTCCTAGACTGAAAGCAAAATCACCATTTTATTACTTCTTATTCAAAGGTTGAAAGAAAAAGGTATTTAATGAAATGATTTTGTAAGAAAAGATCACAAAACTTGGCAGCAAAGGCCTGGATTGATACCCTGGCTTTGCCATTAACTAGTTGTGACTTTGAAACAGTCATCTAATCTTTAGTTCATTTATAAAATGGTATAATATTGATATTATAGTTGTGTTGCTATTACCTGGAATGACACCCCACTCTTTTGACCCACACCATGGACTTATCGTGACCCAGGTCTGTTCTGTTTTTAAAATCTTAAATTTGTGGCATTGCAATATGAAACCACAGCTAGCCTTTGATTGTACCAGTTGATACTGCCCCATGCCCTACACACCTGCTCTTTGATGTTGCGTAAGCCCTCTGGTCTCTTTTGTCAGTTTCTCAGTCCCCATGAAACTTTAATAACTTGTCTCTCCTACCATAATTTAATCATTTTAGCCAATATGTGCTATTTCCTCTGCCCCTTGTTCTAACAGAATATCCACCTTGCAGACCCCTTACCTAAGATCATTCTTGCCCTTTGATTTCTTTTTTCTGCATTTGGGCTGCACAATTAACTCGGCACTACTTACTGATCTGCTGTGTGTACCTGCTCAGCACCTTCTCCTGTTCCTGGAATAGTTACTCTGAAACTTCACCTCTCTCCTCCCTTCCATCACTCCTCATTACTCTCTTCAGGTGACCTTGTTCCATGCCTCTTGGAAAAAGTGGAGCCATTGGACAGGTGCCCCACATTGGTCAGAGGGATCCTTCTTCTTGGAGGGCTCCCTCCTCCTCCTGTTTCTGGTGTCTCCCTACTTTCTCTCTGTATGGTCTCTGTCCTCTCAGCATGCAGACGTCTTCAGTAAGGCCTCAATACCAGCTTCTATCTCCTTCAAGGCCAAGCCAACTTTTTTCTACCCTCTTTGTCGCCACTTAATCCCCTCCCATTTTTTACTTCACTCTGTACAGTCTGGCTTCTGTCCCTGCATTGCTCTAGAAAGTCACAGGGGCAATTGGTAAAGGGACATGAAAAAAAGAAAAAAAATGAAAGCCGCAGGGGCCTCATAATCGCCAGATCGAATGTGCCCTTTTCAGTCTTTATTTTACTTGATAGCATCTGGCTCTGACCATACCCTCCTTTTTGAAACTTTCTTCTTCCTTGATTTTTAGTGACATTGCTACGTTCTCTTTTCCCAGCTTCCGTTTGTTTCTTCTTAGTGTCCTTTATGAGTCCTTCTTTCTTCATAGACTGGCTTGGCCCCCTGCAGTTTAGCCCTGTCCATTGGGCTGCCTGATGGACACATCTGCCTGGATGCCCATCAGGCCCCTGAAAACCTTGTATGTCCTAAACTGAAGTCACTTTCTTCCTTCGTGTTCTCCCCTGAGTCTTCTGCCTCAATGAATGGCACCCTTATTCACCCAGATTGTACACCCAGAAATGTCGTCTTCCTGGAGTTCTTCTCTCAATTCTCCAACACCGCATACACGAGTCCTGTTGATTCTACGTCTTACTTATTCCTAGGATCCATTCTCTTTTCTCTGCCACAGACTTTGTTTCAGATTCTGACTGGTTTAAGTCTCTAAGTATTAATGCAGAACGGATGAACAGCAGTCCTAGAGCTGGGGGAGTAGTGCGTGGGGAGGAGGAAACAGGGTGACCTTTCTGGAATCCAGTCTGATCCTGTGACTCCCCGCTTAAACTCTTTAATGCTATACTCCTCAGCATGACTCAGGAAGCTCTTCTTGATTGGGATCCTGACTACTTCTCTAACCTTATATCCTGCTGTTTTCCATACACATATGATGCAGATTCAAGCCAATACCAATGCCCTTTCACTCAGTGCCTTCAGTGTCCTTCCCTATCTTTCCCCTGATCTTGTCCTCCTGATCATTTAGGACTGAATTAAAGCCTAACCTCTGCTACCATTCCTGTCCAGCCAGTCTGAGTTGGCTGCTGTATGGAATTTTGGGGCATCTGTCCATCATAATATTGATTTCTCAAGCTCAGAATTAGTTTCTGAAAACTCCATTTTGAGAAATCATAGCTGAAAACCCAAGATCTTGAGAGAAAAATTAGTGCTAGAAAGACTAAGGCTGTAAGTGAACTCCTAAAAATATTTTCAATCAAGTTAAAACCCTGAAAAATATTTTTATTTACTAAAATGAAGCAATAGAGAAGCAACATATGTTAAGTATGGAATATTCTGGACAAGTCATGTAACTTCTTTGTGCCTTAGTTTCCTTATCTGTAAAATGAGGATAGCAATAATATCTGTTTCAGAGTTTGCTATGATGAGTTAATATTTGTAAAATGCTTAGAACAGTGCCTGACAATAGGTACTAACTATTAATAATAATTTTCATTTATTGGTTCAGATTGCTACATAGTTTATTATCTCCAGCCCGCTTATTTTTACTGAGATGATTAGAATCTGTCTTGTTTTGAAGTATAAATATGAAGGCATATGTTTTTTTCGACTGGCTCTCTACCTAAGTGTTTTAGTTTTCACTAAGTAAGGTCAAGCCACCTTACTTCCCACTGTTGTCTCAAAAATGTACCTTCTTATTTGACTTGGGTAGAGGTTCGGGGAGAGATGTTTATTTATGCAAGTTCAGCGCAAGGAGTGTGGCTTCATCAACCTCTCCTGCAAGGAGCTTTCTCTTGCACGCGCTCATTCGCACAGAGTTCTCTTCCCTCTACCTGCACAGCCCAGGTTCTCCTTGCCTTGGCTCCCTGTTTTCAAGGCTGCCCTAAACCGACATCTGCTTCGGCTCTTCCTCTACTCCCCACCCCTAGTTCTCTCTTTTTCTTATTATTTCCAACAGTACTTAATGGATTTTTTTACTTTTATATTAAAATATTCATAATATTAAAAATGTATAACAAAAGAAAGCCATCACTATAAGTTCTCTGAGGGCAAGAAATAACATTTTGTTCTTATTTGTGTCAGAATGGGCATTCAATAAGTAGTGAATGAATCCTTGGACAGAGGAAAGTTATCAGAAGTAAATGAGATGATCTATAGGGAAGAAATGCATGAACTGTAAACATCACGACACAGCTTTTAAAAATCTGTTCTTTCCCTTTTCCATTTGGATCACTACAGCACCTTTGCTGTACCAAAATCTCGAGGGTCCAATTTTATTTTTGTAGAAGTACCTAAAAAAGATGTCCCAACCTTCCTAGATAACTCTGACCCTTTAGTCACCCTCACAAATCTACTTTATAAAAATATCTAAAAATTTAAACTATGGTTTAAATCTACAGTTTTTCTTATTTTTAATATAACAAAGGTGACTGACTGTCCTGGCAACATTAAACATATGTTTGATGTCTGTTATTATATTTTTTTCTCAGCCTGTTCCTGATGCTATGATATCATCATCAATGTTGGGGACACCTTTCCCCAGTAGCTTCTGTTTACCAAATCATTTCAGATCACTCTCACAGGATCTTCTAAGTTCTCTAACTTTGATTTAGGTTGTGGAGTTTTTATTAATTACATCCTTACCTAAGTGCAGTGTTAAAGAGTGAAAATCCAAAGTTTTGTTTTATAGGGCCTGAATCCCTACACAGCTGGCCCCTACCACACTGGAGATACTACTAAACTACTGTGTCCTTTGATTACAACTTTCTTTTCCCAATCATTTGCTTTAATACTGTATTTCCTAAGAGTATCTGAGAGGACTGGCAATCCAGAAAGAAATCATGCATAAATAATTAGTGATATAGTTAAAGGCAAAATAGTTAGTAGTTACGAAGTTCATACAAAGCTTTCTAAGTAGTTTCCTTGCTGCTTTTTCATAATCTCATAGTAATTTCAGGTCTTCTGTTGAAATCTAGACAAGTTCCTGTGATAGGTATATATAGAGAGAACCAGTAAGTTGTCATCCTATTGCTATTTAATTGATTTTTCTAGTAAGTAGAGTATGTCAAATATGGGTGTGTCAATTAATAAAGTACAATAATAAAGTTCATTTCCATGATCTTTGTAACATAGAGGCCAATGGATTAAATTTCAAGTCAAAAAATATGGTAGTTTTCTTAACAGTATCTTCACCTAAAGCCGTGGGAGAAATAGTATGTGACCAGACTAAAAAGTGACTTTGTACAGGCTAATATAAATTGGAATGCAGCAAGTCCCTTTTTTGCTATTGTTTATTAAACTCCTTGAGAAAAAAATTTCCCCTTCAGGAGAAGTGAGTATGTTTGAGAAATATTAGAATACTGATTATTTGAGTAAAAGAATATCTCTGCTGAGAACGGTATAGCAGTAAGCACAAAGTTCAAATTTTATCATGGCCCTAAAAAAGGTTTCTCTTCAGTTGTTTTCTGCAATTGGGTTGTTCTTGGAGGACCTTACAAAGTAAATCAGGGAAGACTGCTCTGGATCTGTAACAATGATTCTCAATCAACGAGGTAATCAAACTGGACTTTTTTTTTTTTCTGCTATTTTTCTTTAATGTAACTATTGTGTCTCCTAAAGACCACATATTTTACAGATTTTCTTTTTAATGGTGTTATCCCCAAAATAAGATGCCACAATTTGATGTTGTTTATGATTGATTTTTAGTAAGCCTCTGAAAATGGAACAAACAGGGAAAAATAAAAACACACATTTTTATAAACCTTCCTTTAGGAGTAAAATCCATTAAAATGAAATTAAATTAGTTGTGCAAGAAATTTAAATAATTTTACTAATAATTTTAGACCTATGAATCAGACCTCTCAGAGATAAGTACAGTATTTTATATATTATAGATGCACAGTAAGTAGTCTATGAGTTTAACTTGTAATTAACAGGGCTGCCAACATGTTCAAGTGCAGGAGATGCCATTTGCATAGAAAAGAATGGGAAGGGAACTTCTTGGAGTTGTGTGACAATGTGGCTTGTGACTAGGGTAAGAAGGTTTTTTGGTTTTTTTTTTAACTTATAAAAATAATGTCTTCATAAAATCTTTCTTTGTAAAAACTTGACCACATTCTAATGTGCACTGAAACCCACTTCAGTTTACGTAAATGATGCCTTTTCAGAAAGTTTTTTATTGGCTTCCATCTTCCTTAATAATAAAATGGTGTACTGATTGTATTTGTGATATGTTGTGAACCCCTGAACAGGAATAGTCAAGGCTAGGCAACTCCATTGGAAGTTATCATGAACAACAAAAGTGAAATGTTGATTCAGTAAGGTGAATCAGAAGAACTCACTCTGTCTGGTAACTCCTGTTTGCATCTTAGTCCTGTAAAGGAAAAACAGTCATAGCAAGTATTTCTATTTCCCTTCTTTCTAAAATCCATGAAAAGTTAAAGAGATTTGCCTAGAGTCATATTAAAAAATTTAAAACTAATCAAATTCTGAATAGACTTTTTATGTTTTTACCCTTTCAGCTCTACTGTATTTACTATCTTCAAAAGATTTCTCATGGCTTCTGAATTTGTTTTCTAAAATGTATTATTCTTCTCAAAAATATTTTTTTAAATGTTAAAAATGTAAAAACAGAAATATAATATGTTTAAAAAGTATAATCCAACCTTGTAAAGCATCTTATGTACAATAATTATGTAGTTTTCCATATTCAAATCAATAAACTAATCATATGCCTACCCCTATTCCAGAATTGAAATGAGGAAGAGGAGGAAGGAAGGGTAGTTAGTTCTTCATGCTTTTGTGCAGATAACCTTAGCTGGCTGAGGTCTGAAAGGTTTAGGGCAAAATTGCTAACTCCATCTTTCCACATTTGTGTCAAGGAAAGGTTATCAAATGTTCTCTGGTTCAAAAAGCACAGCCTCCTCCTTAATTGCTACTTATAAGGCTGCTCTGTTGGCTGATGCTAGCAGGAGTATTATTTGGAGCTGCAGTCACCTCTATCACTATACTCATACTTTATAACTTTTCTATATTCTGTACTATATAACTTTTCAATGCCATGTTGCTAATATTTAAATAAAACAATTATATATATTTACATAAATAAGTCTTACTAGACAGAAAATACATTCTGATTATCAGGCATTTTAATTTATAACTTTGCTCTATATTTTAAGCTTTAGAGAGAATTTAAATAGAATAAAAAAGAGGGAGACTACCTTCTTGCTTCATTTACTTATATGCAAGACTAATATGAAAGGAAAATATGATCTGCAAAAAAACTTGCTTCTTTGAGCCTGTTTCTTTGTCTGATAATAGTACTTGTTCTATCAGAGTTGTTATGCCCGCAAGTAAGAGATGCTATGACTTTTTAAAAAGAGAAAAGAGGGACTTGGAGAAGCGTTTCCACAAAAAGGTTGGAGTTCATTCACACAACACATACTGAGTGCGCACTCTGAAGGCACTGATCTGCTGCTGGAGATGGAGTAGTGAAAAAGACAAAGCCCCTGCCCTCAGGATGCTTCCATTCTACAGCAGGAAATGCCCAATACACATGATAAATAAATAAAACATGTAGTTTGTTTGGTGATTGTAAAGCAGGGAAGGTAGTAAGAGTTAGGGTGGAGTTGACATTTTAGACAGGACGGCCAGGGAAGGACTCTTGGAGAAGGTGACATTTGAGTCAAGACCGCAGGAAGTGAGCAAGCACAGCAGAAGGAAGAAAAGGGCAAAGCCTCCGCGGCGCGTTGCAGGAGAGGGAGAAGGGCATGGGCTGTGGCGTGCAGGGTAGGGGGTGGGGATGGCAGGGGAAGAGTTCCGAAATAGAACCTGTAATAACACTGAAAACCCTGCAATACCATCGTCTGCCAAGTGTGTCTACTTTTATTAATTGAATTCTTACTGCAGCCTAGTGAGCTAATTATTTTATATCTGTTTTACAGATAAGGAAGCTATAGACCAAAAGTAACTCTAGACCCATTAAATCGTCCAAGGGCACCTGGTTCCTCCTCCGAAGCCTTTTGTCTTAACCTCCACCCTCCTCCATAGGGCCTGCAAAGCCCTAGCTACAGATGGGCGATTCTCTCCCAGACTAAGTGAACTCTCTGCTTGGGAAGAGAAGATTGTCGACAGAGTCCAGCATGCTTTCCTTGCCCTTCCCACTTCCCTGATTAGTCAAACTAAGCTGGAGGCGTGAAAATGTGGTGGAGAGAGGAATTTCACTGGAGAAGGGAAACCTCACCCTCCTTGAGAGAAAGCCACCTGACAGGTCACAGTCGATTGTAGCCATATTTAGCTGCAAACCAAAGCATTTACTAACCAGTCAGCTACCCTCCTGTTCAGGCCTGCCCAGAGCTCAGGGCATGTCAGATTTACTTATAAGAGCCCTTGCTTATTCTCAGGGTGTCATCATATTTCACCTACCTCCCCTCCCCCGAGATTTCAGACAGAAGTGTTCTCAGCATTATTGTCCTGGAGTACAGGTTTCTGCCAGGCACTTGAGTACTTATTCTCGGCATCTAGCCCAGGGATGGATGTGTTTGCTGAAAAATTGCTGTAGTCTATGATGGCCATCACTTTGAAAGATTATGAATATGTAAGAGCCATCCTGCACTTGTAAAACAACTTTCAGTTTTCAAATGTCCTTTTTGCCCTCTCGCCCTCTTACCCAAAGAACAATATGCAGGTCTTTGCTCAGAAAGCACAATTGCTAATGCATTCTGTGCTGACACAGAAGACATCTGTTGGGGGGAGAGATATTTTCAGCCTTTGCAGAGATCTGGGTCTGCTGCTATTGCAGATGGAACAATTAATATGCCATAATCATTTCTCCCATATACTGTGGAGGATCCATATTTGGATGTTATTCTTCGCCCATTTCCAAGAAACTTGAGTTCTTTAATTCTTAAGTACCCAAAAAGGTGGTGAATGGTTGTCAGTGGCATAGAAGACTGTTGCTCATCTTATTTATTCTAAAAAAATTTAAATTGCTTGCTTTCCTTATTTTCTGAAAACACAGATCACTTATAGCAATTGCAAAGTTCCTGTATCTCTGTATTTGAAGAAATTATGTTGGATAAAGGCAGACATCTTTACCCTCTTACAATTGACCATTATGTTTTAAGCTTAAAGTGTTATTGTGACTTATATCTTAGTCAAACAGAATAATGTATTCTCAGTTCAAGCTACCAATAGTTAAAATTTATAACTAAACATTTGAGAGGAAGGAAAGGACACACACTCATGCTATAAAGATTTATTGAGAAGACCTAAATATTGTTGAAAAGTGAAAATAGGACATTCTTCGCAAGTTAATATAATTAGCAAAAAGTGTACCTCTGTGTCCAAATATCTTGGACAAAATTCTATTTAGTCCTAATACTACTTTACCAGGTTTATTTATTTATTTATTTAAATATGCTGCTTAATTGGGAAACAGTGAAGATCTTGGAATTGGCCTCTTAGACATACAAAAGCCAGGTGGCAAGGGGTCTCGGGGGTCTTGGCTGTTAATGTTACCTGTGTTCTAAAAGACCACGGGTGTTTGGGATTTGAAAAATATTCCCTTTATGAAAAAGATTTTATTTGTAACATGCTACTAAGCAAAGAAAGAACAACACCTGCCACCCCAACCCACGGGAGATCCCTGAGGGCAAGGCCTTATCTTTTGATCTTTGGAACATTAGTGCCTACTGGGGAATCTGACTTGTCATAGAATTCAACATTCATCAAGCACCTACTACATGTTAAACTCTTTTCAAACAGGGTTTCTCAGCCTTGTCCCCATTGACATTTTGGACCCAATAATTCTTTGTTAGGGAAGAGGGTTATTCTGTGCATTATAGAATATTTTGTATCTTCCCTGGCCTCTACCCCCTAGATGCCAGTAGCAGCAGTCATAACAATCAAAAAATGTCTCCAGACATCGTCAGATGGGGGGCAAAAATTGCTCCATTGAAAACCACTGTTTTAAAGGGTATGAGGTAAAGGGTTTAACTACATTTTTTTTTTTTTAAGGAGAAATCATACACTTTTTAAAAATTCTCCCTCCTCTTCCCCCAAATATATAATATATAAAAACACTTGTATATATGTTTATATATACACACTCACACTCTCTCTCTTTTGGAGGAGACTTTGGTTGGGAACGCTCATTGCAGTCTTTTTTTTCCATGGGAATCATTATGACTCCAGTAAATTGCTCACTGAATTTTGTCTGTCGCCCTGCTCAGCTATAACTAAAGCCTATTGAAATTGATTTTTGTGTCAGCGACAGAGCAGGGATTCAGTAAGAACATGAAAGCTTCCCTTTCATTACTAGTCTTTCTTTCCCCCTTATTACTTTAGCTTTGGTGGGCCCTAATTATTTTCCGGTGCTTTCCCGGCTGACATTTCTTTTGTTTTAATTAAAACCTCAAACTGGAGGTTTGAGGACACTGTGGGAGAGAGGGTTTATTTATCAACAGCACCAATAAAGAGTCAGATGGGTCCCCATTTGTGTTTCTGCCACCCCAAGAATAATAGCTGGGAACACTGTGGTCCTTTCCCTTTGTTTTTTCTCACGACACAGGTGTGGTCCCTTTTTCTTTCTGAATTAGCACCGAGCATGGAGACCTGCTCTTGCTGCTGCTCATGTCTGTTGAGTGACTGAGACGGCCCTGTGCGTGGACTGGCTTCCTTTTGAGGCTAGATCTTAGGTGAAATGAAATGCAGTGCTGTCTTTTTATTGTCATCATTTCTCTCCCCATCCTTTGAACCCCCACATCTTGGGGGGGTTAGTCCTCCCAGGAATGTACATCCGAGAGCCGTGAACAATTGTGGTCATTCTGTGGCATGCATCAGACGAGAGTGAGTAAGATGTTTGATTTCGTGCTCGTGTTTTGAGTTGAGAGGACCGTGGCCCAGAGGCTGGTTCTGCTGCTTTTTGAGCTTCATCACCCTTTGCCTGTCTGCCATGTCACTGCTGTCACTTCAGCTGTGCGTGACTTTCCTGGGTACAGGCATTAGACTCCCTGCCTCAGAATCTGCTTACGTTAACTATTGTCTGCTAAAAATTGTGACTATTTGATTTATTTTTCCCTTTAAGCATCCATTTTGATTTATAAACCAAGCCAAGTTAGCAGCCATGAAGACTGAGGAATCCTAGTTTCTAACAAAGAAAAATGAAACACAGTTTCTGCCTCATGTCTGTGAGCAAGCCTCAGTTGTCAGTTGGCCCAGCCTGAACAATCTTGAAAACAATCCACTTTCTGCTACTCAGAGGTGCCAAGCAGAGGAATTCACAGTGAGAGGTGTTAAGATGGAGAGCAGTTGCTCAGGGACTGTCCTATGTAAGTACCTTGCTTCACCTTTGCCACAAGTCTGGGAGCCATGACAGCTGGATCATGGTTCTTCAGATATAGAGAACAGGATTTTTTGGCTACCAATGGATGGTACATGAAGGCCAACGAAAAGCAGACATTCCATTTAACCTGGGGAAACCCAAAGAGTAGATACCCTGCCAGGTATATTTTGTGAACATGTTCCTTGTTCATAAGGTTCTTTGCAGTCTTTTCATTAAATTGCCTTATCTACCTCTTTGCCTCAAGACATGTGTGTCAAAGAAAGGCAGCATTCCTGAAGATGCCTAGATAGGTATATTAACTAAGCTTTAATCCCAACCAGGAATGGAAAATCAGAGTTCACCTTTGCTCTCCTCACAGTCAGAGGTAAATCTAAAACCGATTTCTCATTTCTCTGTGATCTGTAGAGAGAGGAAGTGAACTGGCCTCTCTGTAAAGTTTAAAAGAGCTTCATCCACTTAAATTCATATTCCAGTTTCTTGTTTATGACTGAAAATGATTGTCATTCCTGCT
This sequence comes from Cynocephalus volans, assembly GCF_027409185.1. Taxonomy (NCBI): domain Eukaryota; kingdom Metazoa; phylum Chordata; class Mammalia; order Dermoptera; family Cynocephalidae; genus Cynocephalus; species Cynocephalus volans. The sequence continues at coordinate 96,057,672 of NC_084460.1, read as the reverse complement.
CACAACCCCACTCTACCTGGTCTCATACACTTTGTGGCTGGCCAGGAATATGGCCATGTGGATGGTGCCAAGAACCCGAATGCAGTCCTCCAGCCTCACTTCTTCAGTCTGTTATTTAGCAAAGATTTACTGAGTCCCTGCTGTGCCCAGCTCAGAGGAAGGCAGGGAAATATGTATCCAGTCCATCCCCAAGTCCTGCTGATTTGGCCTCCTGAATGTCTCTTGACTCTGTCCGCTTCTTCATTCTCCATCACTTCACCCTAATCCAAGTTGCTGTCATCTCTCAACTGTCTGCAGGAGGCAGCATGGTCTTGGCTCTTTTGGCTGAGGGCAACGCCAAGAGAGGGACCTGGCTGGGAGCTATCTGGAGCTTCAGACTGCAGGGGCGATCCGGGTGGGGATCCCACAGCATCAGTGATGGATAGATAGGTAGGTAGATGGACAGACAGATGTAACCAGAGCAGTTGCTCCATGAAACAACAGCTGCCATTACTACATGCTCTACGCCGATTTTTTGTCTTCTTCTATTTGATTTGATTTAGTTTCATGGTTCTGGTAGTACACATTTTGATAAAAATGACAGCACTGACTGTGATCAGTAGCGTTAGTATAGGAAGCTGTGGAAACACAAAGGTGCGGTATTCATTTGTAATTAGGAAATTGAGGACAACTTCCTCAAAAAAGCAGGATTGAATCGAAGCTAAGCAAGAAAGGGGAAGGAGAACCAGCCACTCTGCCTGTGTGTGAAGGTCCTTGAGTGTGAGGACGGAGACGGTGGGGGAAGGTCTGCATTTTCAACAACCCTGGTTTGCTTGTGTGCTCCCTTAGAAACATGTATTTTGTGACCTAGAAATGAAAGGACTCTCTCTTCCAGGCTAGACTCAGGCTAGCAGCGCCAAAGCCTTCTTGCTCTTTCTTAAAAGATAGCAGCAATAACAGAGGTGAGGCTTTCGTGGCGATTTCAGACAAAACTGTTGTCTTTCTCTTGCATTCATTTTAGGGAGAGGGTAAAGGAAGGAATAAAAGTACTGTAAGACACAAGTGATTTGGATTTCACCTTGATGTTGAATTATTTTGGTTTGTATGGAACAAGAATCAGCACAGTTCCTTACCTGTAAAGTGAGGTAGAAGAATGAAGGGGGCAGAGTGGGTTTGCAAGTGTGTCTGAGGACCTGGCTGAGCCATGCCCCAGCGCTGAGTGACCCGAACGCTCTGCTCTCTGCATTTGGTGGCCTTCTTACTCCTTTCTTGTGGACGGCTTTTTTATCTTTTAGGGCATTAGCTGATGTTAAACTTTGGGTCCTTCTGGAAAATCAATTTTGTTTTTTTAGATTTAGTCTGTTCACTAGCTTTTGTTATTGTTGGTTATTTCAGTAGGGGGAAAAAAAAAACACCTTAGTTCATTCTTTTATTAAGAAATGACTCAGCAACTGCAATATGACAGGACATTTTCTCTAATTTTTCTGGAGAATTTTTTAAAACTCTTTTTGTCTCCCTGTAGAAGTTATTTTCTTTTCAAAATTTAATTTTTAGTCCCTGCTTGAGCATGTATTTTAGTTGCAAATTTAGATGGTGTCTATATTTGTATTTTTAATTTCTCTTATAAGTGGAAATAAGAAAATTGGGAGAAATATTAAATTTTCACTTCAAAATTCTCCTGTGATGATAACATCCTCTCTCATCGCCCTGTCCCTAAATAAAAAAAAAAAAAAATTTTTTTTTAATCCTTTGTGGTGTGAACAATTCAATGTTTAATGCAAGTAAAATACAAAAAAGTTTATTTAGAAAATGTTTTGAAATTTTCGTGATAACAGCTTGCCGTTCAGGAGCTAGGTGGTAGAAGCCGGGTGGAGGAGAAGTGTCCCGGGCTTAGGTTCTCATTAGCTGTGAGATTTGGGCCTCATCTCTGAAAGAGGAGGATTAGATTAGGCACCATAGGGGCTCTTCCTACTCTATTTGTTTGCGATTTTACGTTGCCTCTTTAAAAACCGTCTTACAGTGACGGTGCCTCAGGTTTCTGGTGATCTTTAGTCAGCTGGTGGCTTGCCATCCCCTCAGAGTCTGCCCTGATGTGGATCCTGATTTGGTTGGACATTCTCTGGTGATGTTCAGGCCACTCATGCCGGACAGGCTCCTCCTCGGCCCTCCCCTGGCGTCAAAGTTTGACAGCTCAGCAGCCTTTTTGTTCCAGAGCGGGGATCCCTGTGCCTGGGACTCAGCCGAGGCTGCTAATTGTTCCACCTCCAGGATCTCATTTAAGCCCAAAGTGCCCTCCCAAGGTGTATCGTTCAGTCGTCTGTCAGACCCATGGAGAACTGTTATTTCAGCTTGGAAGTGAAATGTAAAATGGGGGGAAAGTAGGTTATTTTCTTTTCCAGTGTTTACCTTCAGCGACATTCATAGGGGTTACTAAAAACAAACAAACAAAATCATGTTTCTTAAGTTAAAAAAAATAGCAGACATTTTATTTATTTCGAACCAAGAACTGCCCAGTGCCTTGTGTTTGAAATGTAATGTGGGTTGCTTTTATCCTTTCTCCTCTCTGGCTTTGGGCTAGTGCCATGGACTAGATCTGCTCAACTCCAAGCCGCTGATGGAAAGAGCTAAGTGTTAAGGTGTCCTTGTAACAAATTATTCACTCAGAGAAGATTCCCTGCTCCTTAAGGGGTTAAAAGACTAGTGCAGAGTTTCTCAAACTGTGTGTTGGACGAGGAGCCTCAGGGACTCCCCTGGGGACGAGGGGGGCTGGGAGGCAGAGCAGACTAGACTGGGGTGTTCAAGCCCCTGCTTGAGCCGGGGGCTCCACTTAAGGTTTTATTCGGGGAAAAGGTTGTGCTTCACATAAAGCCAGAGGGGGAGGAAGGGAGAGAGGAAAGAAAATCAGAGAGGGGGAGGCGGCCACTGAGCCTTGGAGCTCGATGCAATAGAAGCAACATGTTCATTGGTAGCAGAAAGGCAAGGGGTGATTGACAGTGAGGTATTGGGGACAGAGAAAGTTTATTGGGGAGTCAAGAAGGCGGAAGGCATCCCAGACCAATAAAACACACCGTCAGAGAGGCAAGAAACAATACAGTCCATTTAGAGAACTGCAGGCAGTTTTTTCTCAAGGGCCGTGGAGAAAGAGCCAGTGGGAGCCTGCCTAGGTGGTGTGGCAGAAAGGAGGTCAGCTCTTAGATGGCCTTGCATGCCCACACAGGAGTTTGCCTTCACACAGCTGTATGGCACTAGTAAAAGAATTTCAGGGTAAGTCAGCTGTGGAATATCAAACAGACCCACTGCATTTGTCTAGTTTCCCTACCTTTTTTCAGTGCTTGCCTAGAGAAAGAGCCATTGTTTAAGGTATGCTCTATGGCCTTTCTTTAAAGCTGTTGATTCCTTTGCAAAGGTCATATTACAGCCTCACAGACTCTTACTGGGACCTAGATGACCCTGGACGTCATTCAGTGTTTATCAACAAAGGGCTCTGTTGGGTCTTCCTTGTGTGAGGTTGACCCATGCTCTGCAGGAAAGTCAGAGTTCCCTGCCCCTGGTGCTAACAGCAGCAGCACTGCTCTCCCATTCAGTCACTGTGAAAACTAAACTTCCCAGTGCTCCTTGGGGTAGAAAGGGGTGATGAGGATAATACCTGCTCCCTCCCTTCCCACAATCAGTGAGCCCAGTCTCCCCACATTTTGCGGATGGGAAACGAGATGAACCTGGTAGTCATAGGCAGAGCAGACCCTGGAATTCTGGTTCAGGGCGTTTGCAGGGTGACATGCCATCCCTCTCCCTCCATCTCATGACAGTTGAGATGAGTATGAAGGCTGTGCCTGAGACCCTATCATGTTGCTGATTTAATGTCTCCTTCTTTGTGCTCTTCTGAGGAGGAAAGAAGGGGAGCAAAATGGGGCCAAAAGGAGGAGGAAGCACTACTGGAATCAGAGTAAATAGATTTGAAAAGCTGAGATGTGTGAGAAGAAAAGGGTCGGTAGAGAGGGCAGTTAAGTGGGCAGAGGAATGGGAAGAATTAAAATGGTAGGGGAGAGAGGTAGCAGAGAAAGGGAAAGATTCAAGAGCATGAAGATACAGTGGCTCTCAATTACAAAATTGGCCCAATCATATTTTTTACCAAAGTTAAAAAAAAAAAAAAAATTGGCTCAACCAAACTAGCACGTTTTCCCCAAATTCAACTACTGAATCTAAATCACACTATAAACCGGTCACCTTTTCCCAACCACAAGCGTACCTGCCTCCATTACCTGCTGCTGTTAATTCATGAACATGCCACATGATCTAAGGAAGGCACTCACAATTCCAGGCACTGGAAATACAATGATGAGACTTGGCCCTTGCCTTCATGGAACACATAGCCTCACAGGGAAGACAACATTTAAAATTAATCATGAGACAGGACCATAAATAATTATAGCCATCATCTCCTGACAGCTAATCTATGCAAGGCACTATTAAGCACTTTGTATACATTATCTCATTTCAACCTCACTGCAATCTCTGAGTTAGGTATTATTATCTCCATTTTTCAGATGAAGAAACTGGGGCTTAGAAGGTTAAGGGACTTGCTTCAGGCCGTGCAGCTGGGATTTGAACCCAGCTGATCTCAGAAGCTTTGTTATACTGCCTGATAGCAGTAATAGAGAAAATGTATTTTGGAACCTATGCGTAAATGCATTTAGAAGTAATGAGTGTGACTGTCTGTGCTGTTGTCTGAGAGTCAGACATGGACTTTAAGTTTTCTCAAAGAGCAAGCGAAGAGAAAGCTTCTCTTGTGGGCTTACCCTCCCCCACACGCGATCCTTTTCTGGTTCTGCTGTCTGGTTGCTGCTTCATTGCGGTTCCAAAGACCAAAGGTGCCCAGCTTGGGGAGGCAGTTGCTAATGCTCAACACTGTCTCCTTGACCACAAATTTGGATTGATTGCTGTCTGTTTTATTTTAGGTTCCCTTTTAAAATAAATGGATAATCTCAAGTGAATTATCGCAGAATAATATCCAGTTGAAGCTGTTACAATACAAGATATTTTAAGAATGAAGGAAACTAAAGTTTTTTTCAGTAAAACTGAGTGTTTTTGACAGAGGAGGCATTTGTGTGTCTCCTCCACCCAGCCTAGCTCCCCTTCCACATAAATCTGCCTCTCACAGAAGACCTGATCTAACGCCTTGGAGAGGAGGTGGAACCAAATTGTTCAACATTGTGTTTTTTATTTAACTTGACACCCACTTGAATGGGTGAAATATGGTGAAAATAAACCCAAAAGACAAAGTGATGGGGGCTGTTTTGCAAAATAAACACTAAAAGAAATGGATCTTCAAAGTATTTAAGATTTCTCTGTGTGTAGGTCTTTCTTCCCCATTGACATACCGTAACATTGATGTAGTCAGTTGTTCTTTGTGGTTGGAACTGAAGGCTAAGATCGTTCATCAGAACTAAATTGTATTTTATTATTTTGTTCTTTACAGGGTCGTCATGTCAAAACGGGCCAGCTTGCAGCCATTAAGGTTATGGACGTCACAGGGGTAATGTATCTTTATCTTGCCGTTTCCGTAGCTATGTATTTGAAACAGAGAAGTTACTGATAGAAAAAGAGCATTTTCCAGAAAAATAATTTTCTAAATATCTAAGATCTTTCCCCACTTGAGCTTCACATAAAGAACCAGTTGACCAAGGAGAATGTAGGTAAATTGCTCTGATTAAATTTGGCACCTACACCCCCTGCCTTGTGTAGTTGAAGTGAATAATGTGTTCCAGTAATTTACATAAACAACTATGGATATTTGCATATGAAGGCAGAACAAGGATATTGAGGTATTAAAAGAATAATACTGAGATTACAAAGAAGAGATGGGTCTTAGTTTTCCCAAAGGCCTGCCTAACACTGGAGTAGACAAGAGCTTGGATAGCTCTAAAATCCTAGGATATTTAACACGACTGTTTCCCAAAACAAAATATTATTGACTGAAAGTACAATAACCACAAGTTCTTATTATTATAGAGCAACACTGAAACAAAATTTCTGCTTGGATGATCAAAAGCAGTCTAAGGAATAGACTTTATTTTAAATGCAATCTAAAGCTTTCTATCCTTTCCCTAGGTCTATTTAAAATATTTTAATGCCTTTTTAAGAGTACAGAGTGAAAATCAGACTTGAAAGGATTCAGCGGACATCAAAAGTATGTTAATAATTTTCTATTGTCCTGGGGATTTTTCTAAGTCTGTCTGCTGTACATAAAAGCTAAAAGACCAAAGTCTTTTCAGTCCAGAAGTGGATTATTCAGTATAAATAGACACAGAATGAATGGGTCACACAAAGGTATTAAGAACCAATATATAAATAAGAAAGACACACAGTATGTATGTATGTCAGACTTCACTTCATGCATTTGGGGGCCCAGTTTTTTACCTTTGATAAGTATATGTATGATAGTTACCTACCATAATACCAATTTCATTAATTTTCATTTATACTGCACATTGTATTGATTTTTCTCTCCTTACTTATTATTAATCTGAATTTCTCTTTAAATCATATATTTTTTAACCAATAAAAAATGTTGTTTCCATATATTTATTACTACTTGGATAAAGTACTACTTCTTTTAATTGGTATTAAATACATTATTCAAGTTTTATAGGTTGCAAATCAGTTAAAATATTTTAATCCCTATTAGTTTATTAATTTGCCTGGCCTTTACTGAATAAGAAACTGCATGAAGATTAGATTAATTAGGTTCAAGCACTGCCACTTGAAACAAAAAACTCAAAATAATAGAGGATTAAGCATGATAGCATTTCAATGTCTTGCTCTCTCATGTTAAAGAAGTCTAGAGGTCGATAGTCCAGGGGTGTGTGGCAGCAATGTGGTGAAGTTGAAGGATGTTTCTGTTTTTATCTTTCTGCTCCATTCTAACATATGGCCTCCACACTTAAGGTCAGTTCATGGTTCAAAATGGTGGTCAGATGTCCAATGATGACACTTTTTGACAGGCAAAAAAAAGGGAAGAGGGTGAGCAAAAGAGTTCAGAAGAGTCCCTTCCAGTGAAATCTTTTCTGCTTCCATACACTATTTCTACTTACTTCTGCTTTCATTGGCTGTATTTAGTTGCAAGGAAAGCTGGGAAATGTAGCCTTTTACTCTACCAATGTGTCCCGTTAAAAATCCAAGTTCTATTAGTCAGATATGAAGGGAGGATAGATATTGGGATGGTCAATTAGCAGGGTCTGAAACAAAAATCAAAACCACATATTGTCAGTCTCTACATAGGAACCCATTATAAATGGGTAAACCTTTTACCAAGCTCCAACCACAGAACAAATCAGAATTTGTTCTGCAATTCTGCTGAAGTCATACTACTATATTTTCCTTGGATTGAATAGAATCTCTGCATAATGAGATGCACTTGGCAGTTTAACAACTACTGGTTGTGGATGGAGTCCAAGACATTCCTGCTGTAGATTAAGTTCTATTGTGTGGTTCTGAAGAACTACAGTTGAATTCCAATGATGTCATTAATCTCAGTGCATAAAGGTGAATGTTGACGCACAAAATATGACTTGAGAGCATCGAATATTAATATTACTCTTCTGAATATTGCTCTTCTAGTTTCTAGTTCTATTTGTGAGGCTTTAGACTACCTTGCTTGGAATCAAAAGTTATACAGTTATTTTTAGCAGTTTATATTTTCAGCTTAAGGAGTGTCAGCCTTTCTAAAGTGGGTTTTTTTTTTTTTTTTTTTGTCTTTTTTGTGACCGGCCGCACCGCGCTCAGCCAGTGAGCTCACCGGCCATCCTTATATAGGATCCGAACCCACGGCAGGAGCACTGCTGCGCTCCCAGCGCCGCACTCTCCCCAGTGCGCCACGGGGTCGGCCCTCTAAAGTGGGTTTTATTAGGCAACTGAACCCTACAGGAAATGATTACAGAGACTATTTTCTCAGTTCTCCCAAGGATGGTACAGAGAGCTAAGGTCATTATAGATGCCTGGGAAAGTCAATTCATTACTGAATGAGTGAGTTGGGAAAAATAAAATCGAGTGTTTTTCTCCCTCTCACGGCACAGTTATCAACACACAAGAACGACTTCTGTGACCAAATGTGTGAGGATTTATCCCCCACTGGCAAGCAAGCTGGCAGTTCTTCAGCAAGCACCAGCTGGGTGTCCTCCAGTTCAATTTTGACACTATCTACCTGGAGGTAGCGTCAGATCCCACAGCTTGAGGGCACAGTCCCCAAGACTGCCACCCACTTCAGATGCCACCCAAGTCCAGGCCTCTGGAACATCTGATCAACCAGCTATAAATCCCACAACCTCTTTCTTGGGTTTGATTAGTTTGCTTGAGCGGCTCACAGAATTCAGGGAAACACATAGTTGCATTTACTGGTTTATTATAAAGGATACAGATGAGGAGATGCAGAGGGTGAGGTTTGGGGGAAGGAGCGTGGAGCTTTTACGCCCTCCCCGGGGAACGCCATCCTCCGGGGATGAACCTCCACGTGTTCAGCTGTCTGGAAGCTCTCCTGACCCAGACCTCTTGGGCTTTTATGGAGGCTTCATGACATAGGCACGATTGATTAAGTCACTGGCCACTGGTGATCAACAGAACTTTCAGCCCCTCTCTAGTCCCCAGAGGCTGGGGGGTGAGACTAAAAGTTTGTCCTTGGTCTTTCCTCTGTCCAGCCCCTGTCTTAAACGGGGCTGCCAGCCGTCGTTCACATACGGAAAGACTCAACACTTTGGAGATTCTAAGGATTCTAGGAGTTGTATGTGAAGAGAAAGGGATGAAGACCAAATATATATTTTCACAAAAGCATAATTACGTACAATGAGTGTTTTATAGCATTTAGGCTTAATTCTCCTGGCGAACTCCTATTGAGAAGGGATAGATAGTTTCTGTGGTTTAGTCACATCACTGACTATTATTTAACCACTGACCCTTAACAAAGGCAAACATAGATCACATCGGGAAATGGGTTTCTTAGTTCCATGGTGTCTAATGTGGCTTCAGATGACTTTTGTATCACCCCTTACACATCACAGTCAGCATAAGATTTCCTTTGTGAAACTCATGTGGTGCTTTTAGAAAACAATCTATTCCATTTTGTCACGTTGTCTTTTGTGTATTATGGAATGCTGCAAAAGCTTCTTACCAATTATTATAATTGTGCTCATTATAGCTGCTCTGTTAAGAACTGTGATGAATTCTCAAAGGTCATCTTTGTTAATTGTATGCTGTGACCTACTGCAAAGTTACTATAGTTGATTGTAATGAAACTGATGAAGCCATAAGCTTGAAATAAATTTTTAAATTATTGTTTTATTCCATACTTCTTCCTTTTCTTATAGAAAACAGCCTCAGAGAGAACTGGATAGAATGCTTATAGCCTCCCAGTTTTAGAACTGAGACATTTACAAATTTGCCAACATTTGCTTCAGAAGTAGTGCATAAACTCAGACTTGGTCTTTGAAGTTCTTTTAGTTTCATTTTAGAAATCATTGTGGAAATGTCCTCCTTTCATCACTCCTGGGGTCTCCTTCCCAGCCAGATCTGTGTACTCTAGATTGACCTACAACAGCTAAGAGAAATTGGACCCTCTAGGGTAGTGTTTCTCAAGCTGGACTGCCAGCATCAGTGGACTCTCTGCACCCCTGTGGTGGTCACAAGAAATGCAGAGTCCTGGACCTGCTGTAGAATTTCTGGGTGTAGCTTCAGAACCGACCTTTTCTACAAGCTCCTCAAGGAGCCTCACACATACCAAGGTCAGAGGACCACTATTATAGGGTCTTGTATTTACTCTTTTCTGACTACCAAGTTTGAAGGGATTGTGGTTCTTTGATAATGCTGTAAATAATCCCCATTTTCAGTTGGATAAAAATTCCTGGTATAAACTAGTCCCTTCTCAGAGACACCCTGTAGTGCATACACAAGTTAATGAAATAATAACTTAATATCACAAGCTTTCACCTTTACAATGACTGGTTGTGATTAAATTACTCAGGATGCTTTGGGCTGTAGTACCAAACCTCCACTCAAACTGAATGAAGCTGAAAAGGGAATTCACTAGCTTGTACAAATTTAAATAAAAAAACAAAAACCCTCAGCAGGATCCAGAAAGTCACATGATAGGATTAGGAATTTATCTCTGGACTCTGCTTTCTTACACCAGCAGCACCAGCTCATTTGCTAGTGACCTCATCATGGTCAGTCCCAGCAAAAGTGCCAGTCTGAATGTCAGTGGCCCAGCTTGGGTCATGTCCCCATCCCTGAACCATTCCCTGGTTCTCTTCACCCACATCTGCGTTAAGTGCTGGGCTCTGGAACCTACCACAGTGACTGAGAGTTGGGAAGGGTTAATTCCTCAAAAACAAACAAACAAACAAAAAGGAACAAAAGAAACCCTGAGAGCCATTACAGAAAGGGATGGAAAGGATGCTGGGTAGGCAAAAACAGGAGAATTCCATTACTATGACATCACATTGTTATAGCAGATGTGTTTAAAACTGATTTGGTCCTTAAGTAAAGTGCCTCTCTAGTTACATTTTTCTGTATTCCAGCCAAAAATAATAATGGTAGCTAATATTGATGGAACGATTATTATGTGCCAGAACTCCTTTAAATATTTTCTATATATTGATTCATGTGATCCCCTCGCCAACCTACAAAACAGCTGTTAGCCCCACTTTAGAGATATGAAAACCAGGCATATTGAGTATCTTGCTCAGTGTAACATGGCTGCTAAATGGTGGAGCGAATATTTCAGCCTAAGCAATTTAACTTCATCCTCTGTGTTCATTTTTTTAACCACATTGCATACGTCTTCAATTAATGCAGACTGTATTTAGTGTTTAATTTAGTGTGGTTCTTTCTTCATTGACTGAGTCAACAAACATCTACTAAACACCTACTTTATGACAAGCACTGGAAATTCAAAGATGAAAAAATGGTCGTTTGCCTGAAGAGGAGCTCACAGTAATAAACCTTGCCCTAAATATTTATAAAGATTATACATTTTATAATAAGATGATAAAAATCATAAATAAAGTTACTCATAAAGCTTGATGGGAAAGCGAGGGGCAGTCCTCACTGATTATGTCCAGTAGAACAATCAGACCAGGGCATTCCAGCTAAGGACACAGCATGTGCCAATGCACAGAGACTGACAGAACATTTTCTGGGGACTGTACATAGTTTTGAGGCTAAAAAGTGCTAAGAAGGTGTTGATACAAGATGAATGTGATCAAATTAGGGCCGGGTCATAAAGGAGTTGAATACCATGACAAGGTACTTAACAAGCTTTTCAAACTTTATTTTCCCAGTAGAACACTTTGATCAAATACTGTCAGGGGAAAACTCAAAATATAAAAGATATAGGGAGATTTGCTTTTTTTACTCGAGACAGGAGGCTGCAAGTCATGGCCCCTTTCCCCAAACCACTGCTAGAGCCAGAAGCTGAACAGGAGAGTAACATGTTGGGATTTGTTTGCCAGAAGGATTCATTTGAAGCCCTGCTTCACTGAGTTCCTATGTCTGTCTCACTATATTCTCATGGGTGGGACTTATCAGTCTCCATCTCTTTTTGAAGAGTAGGGCAGAGGCTTCTCCCAGTAGCCTGTAATATAGTGCTTTGCTCATAGTTAAAGGGCTCAGTAAATGTTTGTTGTAATTGGACAAAAAGAAAAAATAAATATTTCCATCTTGAGTCATTTGGAAGAGTCAGGGGACACACAGCTCTAAGTATATTTGGCCCCTCTGTCCCAAAGGGAGGCAGTTCAATGGAGCGATAGTAGTACAGCCCATAATAATATTAATAACAACAGCAGTAACCATGGGCAAAATAAAAATGACTAACACTGATTGAGTGCTTATTATGTGCCAAGCACTGTGCTTAGTAATCAACATGTATCAACTCATTTAATCCTTAAAACGACTCCCGTTAGGGGAGTACTGCTATTGTATTCATTTTACAAATGAGGAATTGAAAGCACAGAGAGCCTAAGGAACTTACCCAAGCCAGACAGTTTACAGCCGGTCAACAGCAAACAGAATTCAGATCCAGCCAGGCAGGGCGCACCCACTCTCCCGCAGCCATCTTCTAGGATGAGAGATGGGGAGTATTACCGAGCACAGCCGTAGATTCCGATCGAGCAGGGTCCACATCCCGCTGCTTTCCTTAGTGATTGTTACCATGGGCAAATTTCTTAACTCTCCTGAGCCTCGGTTTTCTTACCTGCTATGTGGTATACACACATTGCAAGCTTGTTTTAAAGCTAAAATGGGATATAATATATAGTGTCTGACACATAATAGGTCCTCAATACATGATTTTTGTATTTTTTATTAATTTATTTTTTAATCGACATGTACTAATTGTACATATTCATGGGGTATAGAGTTATATTTCAATACATGTATACAATGTGTGATGATCAAATCAGGGTCATTAGCATATTTATCATCACAAAAATTTATCATTTCTTTGTGATGAGAATATTTGAGCTGCTCTCTTCTGGCTGTTTGACAATATACAATCAATTATTGTTAATTATAGATGTCTAGCACTACTGTACACCATTAGAACTTCTTTTTCCTATCTAGCTTTATCAGTACATGATTTTTAAAGGTTAGTCCTGATTAAAAAAAAAACAAAACAGTGAATGACTGAATGGGACAGGCAATAGGAATGAAAAGAGGATTTTACAGTGTGCATTGAAATTCTGTGGTTGTATCTGGGGATGGTAACCTCTCCTATAAACTGCGTGCCACACTTGTGGTAGTTAATTGTTAATCGGTGTAAATAGTTGGCACTTGGCCTTGTCTTCACTGCCTCAGTTAAAGAGTTGTCAGACTTACCCCGAATAGTACGTAGCTGTTAAAATGGATTACTAGAGCAGGATTTAGGAAAGAAAGGGGGGCTAGATTTCATGAGCTGAAGGCAGAAATTAACAAGATTTCATTCATCCATCAGTTTAAGAATGAATGAATGTGTTACGCTCTGCCGTGATAGCAGTTTGCAAGACAGACATGGGCACTGTCTTCTGGAATTTTACATTCCAGCAAGTGTGAAAGACATTTAACAGTTCAACAGTAACTTAATCACAGTTCTGATTAGCTTTTAAGGAGTGTGCAGAGTATTAAGAGCGAATTTAAGAAAACTGACCTTGCTGGGTGGCCAGTGAATGTTCTCTGATAAAGTGACAGCTGTGTGATGTCCACAGGATGGGTAGACCTTGGCTGGCCAGATGAAGCAGTGGGGGTGGGGCACTCCCAGATATGGGAGCTGGACCTTCAGGTGGATTTAGCCAAACCTGGGAATCCTCACCTGAGGCTCTTCTGCCACAGACACCCTTCTGGACAGTTCTTTGGGACTTCTCCTTTGAGGCTGTTCAGGTAGATGTCTTTAGCAGACGGAACAGCCTGATAAAGTACATGATAACAACTTTTAACAGAGGAAAGTTCGATGTTTTTTTGTCTCCATAATACCCTCTACCTTTGACGCTATTTCTAGTGCTTCAGTTTTATGCCATACCACATGTAGAACTTTGAAAGCTTCTAGAGTTCTAAAAATGATCAAGCTGAGCTGTCCACTCCTGCACACTTCAGCATCTGTCCTTATCTCGCATACAGATTGTACCCCTTTTGGTGGCTTCTGTGTGTCTGGGTTTCTGCACAAGTTCATGCATGCTGGGTGTATGGCCAGGATGCTGGGCTCGTCATGTGTATTTGCCCACATGTTAGAGAGACTGATGGCTTAAGAGCAAAAAATGGACCTGGGGACTACTCTCTATATCCCCAAACTAATAAAGGTGAGCACTCATTTTTAAAAATATTTTTACATGATATTGGTTTGTATTTAATGGTGCCTTTCATATGTGTACCTCAAAACATTTGATCAAAATTGTCATTAATTTTCAAATCCAGATGTGCAACAAAGTTCCTCAGTAGTGGACCAGGGTCTCCTTTTGTAGATCCATCTGCTCCTTTGTGTTGCCAGCACATCCTCTTCAAGTCACATTCATGTCCTTCTTTTGGCTTTACCAGGCTTTGTCTTGCTGAGCTCTCACTCTTTGTGGTTTGGCTTCCTCATCAATATTTTGGCTTCCTTCTTAATGACTTGAAGCTCACTTTTTGTTTTTCCTTTATGAAAAGTCGTTTCTCATTTAAGGCCCACTGACCGTAATGAGCTCTCAAGGCCAAGAACAGGAACTGTGCATTATCCATTTTTGTACCCCCTGCAAAGCTTGCAAACCTAGAACCTGACACATAGTAGGCACTACACAAAATGATGATGCATATGTAAAAATAAGAGACCAGAGAAAATATAAAGAGTAGAAAGCCAGATGAAGAAAAATCAAATACAAATTACAGGCAACAGAGAACTTGGTAGTTACTTTTCATGATACCCAAAGCCAAGAGGGGAGACATTATCAATTACACTGTTTATACTATCAGAAAAGACAGCTCATTCCAGTACCTGTGGGCTGTTACTTGAACTGTAGGTCTAGGATACTGGAGGCTATAAGCCATTTCATTTGTGGCAGAATTTAGCCAAATGAGTGACATCACTGCTAGGGTTAAAAGTTATTTACTCGGGTTACTTGAGTTTGGTTGTTTTGTTTTTGTTTTTGTTTTTTAATTCATGGTCCACCTGGGGGTCATGCCTCAGTGTGAGAAAGATGCACATCAGACTTTTGCTATCTGCTCCTCTAAGGGACTCCGCTTCATTATAAGAGAGAGGAGGTCAGCTTGATGGTAAAGAGAAGCACTGCAAATTGTCAGTCGCGTCTGGAGCACATCCTAGTTTTGATACTTCTTGGTCTCTTGCCCTGGGCATATTGCTTAACCTTCCCTACTCCACATCTATAAATATGGATAATACAACTTCTCTCATGAAGTTAGTGCGAGAAATAAATATAGTTATTTATAAGGCATGTGAGAACAACGTGTAAAACATGGTGTTCAGTGCGTATTGTTGCTATTACCGAGTCTCTTGCAGACAAGCTTTCATTTTGCTCTCTGTGACACCAGCGACACCCATAGGAGAAAATATGCCAGACCCCCTGCAGCCACAGGGCCTTGGTGAACACTGTTTCTCTGCCAGGAAGACAGTTCCTTCCCCAATCATACTATATCACACCTTCTCTTTTTTTCTCCTTAATGGAGTAACTTCCATATGGCTTTTAGAACTTAGCTCAAACTTGGATTTCTCAGGGCTGTCCCCCTGAGAAATTAGATCAGCTACCACATACCTCTCATGGTAGCAATTTTGCATACATCCTTGTCGTTGATTTGCATCTGTGTCTCCCACTGGACTATGGTAAGCTTCATTGTGGCAGAGCTGAATCTGTCGTGTCCATTGTTGTATTACTGTATTATTAGCACGTAGCTTTATGCCTACGATATAGTAGGCACCTAATAAAGAATAGCTGAATGAATTCATTTAGCTCAGGGTTAACATATACAACAAATCCAGGTGCTGCCAGTGGAAGGTCCTGGTGAAGTCCTGAGTCCTATCAGTGCTGCAATGAGTAGTTGTGGACTTAGGCAACTCCTTGAACCACCCTGGGTCTGTTTCCTTAGATATCTAAAAATATAGATCCCAGATGCATAACCCCACCTTGAGATAATTTTAGACAGTTCACATGCTTAATTCTCATTTTATTTTTAACATATTTTAACATTCAATAAACTGTGATTTAAAAAACAGGCCTCCAACTGTATGTTATATACCAATTTTGAAGACACTGGAAAATGCCAGCCTCTTAATACATACCACAAGGTTATCCTATTCATATACAGAATGTCATTCAGTATGGAGATCCCACTGAAATTTAAAGGCATGCTCTTTAAAAAATAACTTTTACCATTTGCAACTATATATCTTAGAAAATACAGATTTTTCTCTATCCTTTGGAACTGAAACAAACTGAAAATTGATAAGACATTGAAGCTGATGCATGATTTTAAATTTCTTGTGTAAATTCTAATTTCGTGTTCACTAAAACAGCCTCTTTGTGTTTACTGATTGGCTAGATAGATATTACATTGTGAACATAAAAATAAATGTTTACCTATTTTAAAAATTTAAGTTTTGTCTGCTGTATATTGACATCCTGAATATAATTTCTATTGGAGGGAAGGACTTCGCTAGTACAAATTAAAAAAAAAAAATTTTAAACCACATCCTAGATGATAAAAAGTATCACTTCAAATTCTAGTAGTCTATGATTCTTTAACAATAAATTGTCTTCAACTTTTTGTCACATTCCGTCAGCAATGAAATTGAGAATGATAGAAACATTAACACAAACACCTGCCTAATGCCAAGAGCTGCTATGAAAGGACAGGTAAGCAGGAGTAGATGTGGTTCTAGCTGGTGTCCCTGTGTGTGCACATCTGAGGGTAGTGACATTTATGAGTATCTTCATCTCACACTCCCTCTAGACTTCATACTGACCAGGCCCTTGGATTATTATAGGAATTACATAGTTTTATTCCCAGTCCATGAATTGAAAGTTAAATGTTGGACAGCCTCTTTGTTACAGAGCACACTAATATTAAATGTCTTATTAATTCCATTTTTAAATCATAGCAAATTGCAGGTACTTAAAATGTGTTCCCTTGTGTAATAAATATGCAACTTAAAAATCCCTCTTTTATCCTTTGAAATCAATCATGAGCAAATATTATCATATGCTAATGAGCTCCTTTAATTGGAGGACCAAAGTCAGGATTCTCTTCATCCCTGGCTTAAGATGTTGCTAAACTCATTCGATTAGCAGCTTTGGTTTTAGTCACCATGGGTAATCGTGCTTCTTCTGCCTAGTTATCTGTATAGAACTGAGAGTACTAGCTCTGCAGTCAGACAAATCTGGGGTTGAATATGAGCTCTAACATTTAAAAGATGAGTGAATTTGGGGGAAGTTACTTAACCTTTCTGAGACTTATTTTCCTCATTTGTAAAACGAGATCATTAAAAACACCTTCTTCATAGAGCTGTTTTGAGTATTAAATAAGATACTGCACACAAAGCTCCTGCTACGTAGTGAACATGACATAAGGGTGTCTTTGGCTATGTTTTATGACCACGGTCATGATCATCATATTGTCATCAGTGGTGGTCAGTGGCTTAAAAGTGTCGCCTGGAATCATCCATTTCTTTGCACTTGAAAACTGCCGTCTCTTCACGTGGCTTATTATCTTGCAGGAGGCCAGTCCTGGTTTCTCACACTGTGGCGGAAGGGTTCTCTGCAAGCAGTAGGAGAGAGCCAGCCCTCTTCAGGCCTGAGTTGCATCACATTTGCTAGTGTCCTGTTGGCTAAGCCCAGCTTTAAGGAAAATAGAAATGGACTTGTCTCTTGATGGGAGGTGGCTAAATATCATGGCCATTTTTTTTTTCAGTCTACAACAGATAGTAAGCAATAAATAGATTCCCATGATCTTGAGGGCAAAAAAATCATCTTTGTGTTGATACTAAAGCTATGTTTAAATAAGCACTTAATCATTTCGAAACCCGAAGAGGTGGCTTAAATAGGCTTCTTGTTCCCATTTACAGCTGAAAGTAACTGGCGTTCAGAGCTTAAATGCCATGCCTGAGGTTGATATAATGAATCAGACTAGATTGTGAAGTCTTCTGATTAAAGTAATGCTTTTTCCTAGAGTACCAGACTTGGCTTATTGAAATCACTCTCTTTTTACATTTGTGACAATTTTGGTACCATTACTTTATTTTTCATTATGACCCAGTGGTCATTAATTTCTCTGTGAGCTTGATCCCTGTGCTTAATATTTAAGATATGTGAATAATAAGTTGACAAAATAGAGGACATCCCTCTCTGATAACATCTTACTCTAGTTCTAACCTCAGTTGCTCTCTTTGTCTTTTTGAAAGCGTCATAACTCACCTTCCTCCAAGGGCCATATTGTGAGAGGCCGGACTGTTCGTGGCATGGTTAAATGAGCTCTCGTCACTAGTGAGAGCCTTCCTTCTATTTCACTGGATAACTTACTGCCATCAGTGCCCTGGACTAGAAATCTGGATAAACAGTAGCCCTGAAGGCCTGATGAATTGCATGCTCACTTACAGGGCCGTGCAAGATCAAGATCAAGGTTGTATGTTAGAGCCACATCACCATGACTCAGAGTGGTGCCATAATTGTGTTTGGAAACAGCGCAAGTTAAACCTAAAATTCATGTGACCTACATTCTGCCCTCCTATCCTTGTTTTTATTTTTTGATTGAGAAGATTAATAATAATGTTTATTTTGTATTATACTTTTTAATTTTCACATACTTCTTTTAATTATCCCCCCAAAATGGGACTTATGATATCTGTTTCTCATTATAGATAAGAAAACTTAGGCTTCAAAAAGCCAGGTTTCTTTCCTGAGATCCCACAGCCAGAAAGGTGTGGAGCCCAAACTCAGCATGCACCTCCCCTGCCCGCCCTCATCTTTCTGACCCCAAACTCAACGCATATGCTTTCCTCATGATCATATTGCCTCAGTTTACCTTTGCAAACTGATGGAGAATGAGCTGACTTCATTCTCACCTCCAATACTATTTATTCCGAATTTAATTACATACTGAGTTATGCTGTTATTTAACTGTTTCATTATTTTCTTAATGACACGGTAAAGCTTTTTTTAGGCAGTCCCCTCTCCATCACCACTTTTTCTCCCACATCCCCTACCATCCTGCTGAGAACCCAGGCAGCTGGCAGTAAATACCTGTAGAAGCAGCCTGACTTCTCACTGAGGGTGACAGGTGCTGAAACTGTCAGGCTGCTGTTGGAAAATGATCTGTGTCTTTCATTACCTCACCCAGTTGCCTTTTTGATTGAGGCAGCTGTCGATGCCATGCTGCCCACAGAAACCCACTGGTTGGTTTTCTCTCCTTCTATTTAGACTTCCCCAAAGCGCATCCGCTCACATCCTACATTCATCCACGATTATTTGGCCCTGCAAGGCAAGTTTAAAATAGCTCATATGCAATAGAGTAAGACATTTGAGGTGTACTACAGGGACCCTTCAGCAGGTTGAAGGTCTGTGAAGGTCATTCTCTCCGGGGGCTTGTGGGGAATGCATGGGCAGCTTCCTTAGCTTCAGGGAAGGATGTGTGGGTCAGCAGTGTGCCTTCCCTGCCCCAGCTGCCACCCAGCCCTCACCCCTCCATGGCCTTCCTTACTGTTAAGGGCCACGTGCTTCTCCATAGCTCAACGTCCCAATTGTATGTTCTATTTTGAGATCACCTAGTCTTCCATTTGTTAAGCCAAGTGGTGTGTAACATGCTTTAGTTTAGGTTTGCAAATCTCCATTGTTTGTCACTGAAACATTTTTGTGTGGTCAGGACATGTCAGCATTTCATCACTGCCCTCACCCTATTCTCATGTGCTCCTTCTAACATCACTCATGCTGCTCAAGGCGTTGGGCCTGTCCCAGGGATTTATTCTTTTATTCCCATGTATTCACAGGCACTTTGCTTGGTGCTGGGGATGTTATAGGGAGCGAAAGCAGGCAGGGTTCTTGTGTTTATCGTGGTTAAGGACTGATAAGGAAGAGAGACCTTAATGGAATGATGAGTGTGGATGGCAGTTCTGATAGGTGCCACAAGGGAGGAGCCACACGATGATCCAGGGGGCTGGAACCATAGCAACAGATCAGAGAGCTTTGCTGGGGAAGGAACTCTGGAGCTGAGACTGCAGGCAGAGGAAAGCTCACAATCTGTGGCAAGAGAACCAAGTAACCAGCAGGGCAATTATGACACAAACTTTCATCCCAGTGGGAGTGTACGAAGGAGTGTAGGGAGCTATGACAAGATTTAGTGGGGGGACTTGACATTGCCGTAGAGAGTTAGGGAAGACGTCCCTGGGGAATGTCAGTTACACTCGGTCAGGAATGATGAGTAGGAAGAGGAGGGGAAAAGAAGACGTCGCATGGGAGACTGCAGACGGGCCCAGTGATGCAGAGACACTGGAAAGAGGCTGTGCAGCTGGCAGGGATGAGGGGACAGACAGGACACACACCGTGGGCAGTCTTTCAGGTCATTGTAATGTAACATCTTATGCTCAGGGATAGTCATTCCCTACTGCTGCATCTAAAGCAGCAATTATTTTGGGATTGAAACTTTTTCCATCAATCTGAAAAATAAAACGCTATTTTTTAGTCCAATCGATGTATATGCATCGATGAAATAAATTATGGGAGGACACACACTCTCCACCAGTACCGACAGGACCTCTACAAAAGGTCCAGGCTGGTTGACCAAAGTGAAACTCAGAATGAATGGAACCTGGACATTAGGAAACTAACTCTGTAGGACAGTTGTCTCTTTTTACCTCCTCCACACCACCATGTCTCCTCCTTTCTTTTCATGTTTAGTTTCCTGAAGATGACGTGGGTACTCCTGCACTGTGAACTTCCTCAGATCTAGAGAATTTACCTTGCTCCCTTTTCCCATCTGACTTTCATCATCTTCAGTCAAACACTTGAATAAAAGTAGGCTCCAAAGAAAATGAACCTGACAATATTTAAATCTGAGAGCCTATGTTTTGTTTCCCCCCCCACTTTCTTCAATCTGTCCTATACCAGATATGATCAGTGACAGGTACTGGATGGACATAGTTTCCAGAGGCCTGCATGTATTTTATCCCAATAGCCTGTGTGCCTGGATCTCTTCCAGGTGGAGAGATGAGATTTCTTTTATTTCCCCAGCAGATTGTGTTATGCCTGTTTGTTGTACGAATAGAAGACCCCTTTGGGCTACCAATGTGTTGTCTTATAAACTATTTCTTTGTAGTTAGATATAATAATTATGCTCCTTTATCACCCTGGAAGAAAAAACTTAAGAACATATTACTAAGGTGATACTGAAGAACAGAATCCTACTAAAGACAATGAATTTTCATGGAAGGATATTTATTGTTCTAATACAGGATGAAGAGGAAGAAATTAAACAAGAAATTAACATGCTGAAGAAATATTCTCATCACCGGAATATTGCTACGTACTATGGTGCTTTTATCAAAAAGAACCCACCAGGCATGGATGACCAACTTTGGGTATGTAAGACTGTCCAAATTTGCTTTTCTTATATGAAGAACAGTCAGGGCTGAATGGTCCGTTTCTCTCTCCTCATGACTAAATATGATTAAATAGCTCCTTCTTTGAAGCCCTTGGCCCCTATGGTTTTAACATTGTGTTTTCAAGGTTTTCTCCCATTTCCTTTTATACCTTTTGATCTCTAAATCTCCTGTCCCTTAATATGGACTGTCCCAAAGCCTCAAATTCTGTGGGGGTTTTTTTGTTTGTTTTTGTTTTCTTTTACTATCGGACAACTCTTTATTGCATTTTACTATATTTTAGGCACCATGCTGCCTAGTTTTTATGAATTATATCATTTACTCTGGTTCCTTGAGGTAGGCATTATTATTATCCTCATTTCTTAGATGACGAAACCAAGGTTTACAGAGAGAATGAGGAAGCTGTCCAAGGTCTGCATAAGCTACCGGTGGTGGAGCTAGGATCTAGCCAATCTCTGTGTCATTCTTTTTCTGTCTATCATTACAAAATGTGGAAGACTCTGGAATACAGATTTCGACTCAATGAGTGAAACACATAGCGTAGTGTCTAATTCTATATGTGTAATCTGCAGAGGTTGTTTTGCTTTCCTGCTACCTCGTGTCCACTTAGCTGTGTGCCCAGTCCAGTATCTTTGATGATGTGTAAGACAGCTCTAATTGGCTGTCCCACCAATAATAATTTCAGTATGTTTCATACCCAAACCACCACCTCGGTCCCCACTCTGCCATATTGACTTCTCACCTCCCTGATTTCTGTCTTTGGAACTTTGATTCACTTAGTCCTTCAGCAGGTTTATAATGCCATCTTGGTTTGACCTTCCCTTGACAATTTTATAATCATCCCCCAGTATAGGCCCATTCAGTGAAGCTTAGATTTTGCAACAGACTACTATTTAATCTACTTTTTCTCTCACTTGCTCTCAACCTCTGTTTATCCCACACGTTGCTATTGGATTAATGGCTCTAAAAATACCCTTTTAACCATATATTGTCTTGCTCAGTTTTTAGAGGCATTAGTATGTGTTTACCACACAAAATTCACTGAATCAAGTGCCTACTATGTGCTAAATAATGAGCTAACTAAGTGGAACCAATGACTATTTCATGAGTAAGTCTCAAAGAGCGAAAAGTGCACTTTGGGATAAGTAAACCCATTTTGTAGGATCAGATTGATTTTACATATTTTATGTGATTTCTGAAGAAGTTATAGTACAATTTTAATTGTGGCCTCTAAATGTATAGTAGATGTAAATGTAAAGATTAAAAATGTAAAAGTAGTAGGAGGAAATAAATGTGACTGCATAATCCTAAAGAGAGTTATACAACAACAAACACATAAACCATAAGACAGAATTTTGATGGACTTGACTGTATGACATTTTTAAAAAAATTATTACCAAAAAATCATAAAGTAAATGTGCAGATGACTAATTTAGGAAAAATACTCATCTTACATGTGATGACTGAAAAATTTACTAGCCTTCAGAGGTAATGAATTTTTATAAATCAGGAAAAATATGAAACCACTAGTAGAAAGAATTGAGTCAAGGCCCAGGCAGCAACTAAAAAGCAAGAAATACCAGTTACCAATAGAGATGTTTTTAAAATGTATTCTTACTAACAATATAAATGCAGAAGAAAAGAAGAGTTAGGTAACATTGCTTTATAAAAATTGGTTATGAATATTCATGAGATACAAAGCTGATTGTCACTCCTCGTGCCCAAGATATGAAGGCCAGATCCATACTGGCAGCATGTGCCTCACCACAAATTGTGTTTGTACCCCATGTCCCCCACCCAATTACCCCCCACTTCCCTCTCCCTTCCCCCCACTCCACTTTGTCTCCCTAGGTATGTTCTCTCCCTCTGCAAGTCCAATGCACCAGTCTGGACTTTCCTTCCTTCCTTCTCTCTCTCTTAGCTCACAGTTATGAGTGAGTACATGCGATATTTATCCCTCTGTGCTTTGCTTATTTCACTCAACATACGTTTCTCCAGGCTCATCCATGTTGTTGCAAATGGGAGAATTTCATTCTTTTTTATGGCAGAGTAGTATTCCATGGTATATGTATACCACAGTTTCCTTATCCAATCATCCATCGATGGATATTTAGGTTGATTCCATGTCTTGGCTATTGTAAACAGAGCTGTGATGAACATGGGAGTGCAGGTATCCCTTCAACATGGTGATTTCCATTCTTCTGGGAATATACTCAGAAGTGGGATTGCTGGATCATATGGAAGATCTATCTGTAGTTGTTTGAGCAATCTCCATACTGTTTTCTGTAGTGGTTGTACTAATTTACAGTCCAACCAACAGTGCAGAAGCGTTCCTTTCTCTCCACACCCTTGTCAGCATTTGTTATTCACCATCTTTTTTATTATAGCCAGTCTAACTGGGGTGAGATGGTATCTTAGTGTAGTTTTAATTTGCATTTCCCTAGTAACTAGTGATGTTGAGCATTTTTCCATGTACCTATTGGCCATTTGTATGCCTTCCTTTGAAAAATGTCTATTCAGCTCCTTTGCCCATTTTTTAATTGGGTTGTTTGTTTTTTTACTGTGTAATTGCTTGAGTTCCTTGTATATTATGGATATTAGTCCCTTGTTGGATGCATAGTTGGCAAAAGTTTTCTCCCACTCTGTAGGCTGTCATTTCACTCTGTTGATTGCTTCCTTTGCTGTGCAGAGGCTTTTTAGTTTGATGTAGTCCCATTTGTTTATTTTTTCTTTTGCTGCTTGTGCTTTGGGCTCATGTTCATAAAGTCTGTGCCCAGACTTAATTGCTGAAGTGTTTCACCTATTTTTTCCCTTAGTAATTTTACCATTTCGGGTCTTATACTTAAGCCTTTAACCCATTTTGAGTTGATTTTAGTATATGGTGAGAGGTGCATGTCTAGTTTCATTCTTCTGCTTATGGATATCCAAATTTGCCAGTACCACTTGTTGAAGAGGCAGTCTTTTCCACAATGTAGATTTTTGTTGCCTTTGTCCAATATCAGAAGGTTATAAGCCTGAGTGGTGATTTCTGGGTTCTCAATTCTGTTCATTGCTCTGAGTGTCTATTTTTACACCAGTACCATGCTGTTTTGGTTACAATAGCTTTGTAGTATAATTTGAAGTCAGGTAGTGTATTGCCACTGGCTTTATATTTTTTTGCTCAGGATTGCTTTGGTTATTTGGGGTCTTTTGTTGTTCCATATGAAAGTTAAGATTGTTTTTTCCATTTCTGTGAAGAATGTCATTGGCATATAGATTGGGATTGCATTGAATCTGTAGATCTCTTTGGGTAGTACAGACATTTTCACAATGTTAATTCTTCCAATCCAAGAGCATGGAATATCTTTTCATCTTTTTATATCTTCTTTAATTTCTTTCAGAAGTGGTTTGTAGTTATTGTAGAGGCCTTTCACTTCCTTGGTTAATTTGATTCTAAGGTATTTTATTTTTTTCATGACATTTGTAAATGGGTTTACTTTCTTTATTTCTCTTTCGGTTAGTTCATTATTTGAGTATATAAATGCAACTGATTTGGGGGCATTTATTTTGTATCCTGCAATGTTACTGAAGTTATTAACCAGCTCTAGGAGTTTTTTGATAGAGTCTTTAGGTTTTTCTATATATAGTATCATGTCATCTGCAGATAGAGACAGTTTGACTTCATCTTTTCCAATCTGGATTCCCTTTATTTCTTTCTCTTGCCTGATTGCTCTGGCTAGTACTTCCAGCACTATATTAAACAGAAGTGGTCACAGTGGACATTCTTGTCTTGTTCCTGTTCTTAAAGGAAAGGCCCTCAGTTTTTCGCCATTCAGAATGATACTGGCAGTGGGCTTGTCATAGATGGCTTTTATTGTGTTGGGTACTTTCCTTCTATATCTAATTTGTTGAGAGTCTATATCATGAAGGGATGTTGAATTTTGTCAAATGCTTTTTCAGTGTCTATTGAGATAATCATATGAGTTTGTTGATGTGATGTATCACATTTATTGACTTTCCTATGTTGAACCATTTTAGCATCTCTGGGATGAATCCCACTTGATCATGGTGTGTAATTTTTTTGATGTGTTGCTGTATTCTGATTGCTAATATTTTGTTGAGGATTTTTGCATCTATGTTCATCAAGGATATCGACCTGTAATTTTCTTTTTTTGTTGTGTCTTTATCTGGTTTTGGTATTAGAGTTATGCTGGCTTCATAGAATGAGTTTAGGAGAGTAGCTTTGGCTTTAATTTTTTGGAGTAGTTTGAGGAGAACTGGTATTAACTCCTCTTTAAAAGTTTGATAGAATTTGGCTGTAAAGCTCTCTGGACCTGAACTTTTCTTTATTGGAAAGTTCTAGAAACTTATTCATATCATCCAGATTTTCGTATTTGTTGTCATACAATCATTTATAATATTCTCTAATGGTTCTTTGTATTTCTTTGGTGTCAGTTGTAATGTCTCCCTTTTCATTTCTGATTTTTATTATTTGGATCTTCTCTCTCCTTTTTTTTCTAAACCTCGCTAATGGTTTGTCTTATTTTATTTATCTTCTAAAAAAACCAACTTTTTGTTTCGTTGATCTTTTCTATTGTTTTCTGGGTCTCTATTTCATTTAGTTCTGCTCTGATCTTAGTTATTTCTTTCCATCTACTATCTTTAGGTTTGGATTGTTGTTGCTTTTCAAGTTCTTTGAGGCATAGCATTAGGTCGTTTATTTGAAGTCTTTCCATTCTTTTGATGTAAGCATTTATTGCAATAAATTTGCCTCTTAGTACTGCTTTTGCAGTGTCCCATGGGTTTTGGTACGATGTAACTTGATTTTCATTAGTTTCAAGAAATTTTTTGATTTCCTATTTAATTTCTTCTTGGACCCATAGGTTGTTCAGGAGCCTATTGTTTAGTTTTCATGTATTCATATAGTTTCCAGAGTTTTCTTATTATATTAATTTACAATTTTAGTCCATTGTGGTCTGAAAAGACACTTGGAATGATTTCAATTTTTAAAATTTACTGAGACTAGATTTGTGACCTAATATGTGGTCTATCCTGGAGAATGTTCCATGAGCCGATGAGAAGGAAGTATATTCTTTAGTTGTTGGGTAAAATGTTCTGTATATATCTGCCAGATCCAGTTGGTCTAAGGTATAGTTTAATATACCTTACCTCCTGTGTCTCTTTGTTGATTTGTTGCCTGGAAGATCTGTCCCATACTGAGAGAGGGGTGTTCAGGTCACCCACTATTAATGTATTAGGGCCTATTTCTTTCTTTAGGTCTAAAAGTGTTTGCTTTATATATCTGGGTGCTCCAATATTGGGGGCATATATATTTATGATTTTTATGTCTTCTAGCTGGATAGATCCTTTTATCATTATATAGTGGCCTTTGTCTCTTTTTATGTTTTAGTCTATTTTGTCCAATAGGAGAATAGCTACTCCTCCTCATTTTTGGTTTCTATTTGCATGGCATATCTTTTTCCATCCCTTCACTATTAGTCTGTGTGTGTTTCTACAGGTGAGTTGGGTCTCTTGGAAACAGCATGTACTTGGGTCTAGCTTTTTAATCCAGTCAGTCAATCTGTGTCTACCTGTTTGAATGGGAAGTTTAATCCATTCACCTTTAGGATAGTTATTGACAAGTCTTGTTTAATTCCTGTCATTTAATTGCTTTTTGTTTATATGATTTAAATATCTTTTGATCCTTACTTCCCTGTTTATTTCTCTTCAATGTTAGTTGGAGATTTAACATGGCATGATTTAGCTTCTTTCTCTTTCTTGTTGGCAGTTTTGTTTTAATGGTGGGTTTTGCTCTTTCTTGTTTATTTGTGATAGTGGTCATCATTATTCTGATTCCAGATGAAGGACTCCCTTGAGAATTTCTTGCAGGGCTGTTCGTGGGGTGGTGAACTCCTGTAACTTTTTTTGGTCTGGGAAATATACTATTTTTCCCTCACTTCTGAAGGAGAACCTTGCTGGGTAAAGAATTCTTAGCTGGCAATTTTTTTCTTTTAGTATTTTGAATATATCATTCCACTTTCTTCTGGCCTGTAGGGTTTCGGTTGAGAAGTCTGCTGTTAGTCTGATGGGGGCTCCCCCATAGGTGACTTGACACTTTTCTCTCACTGCTTTTAGAATTCTCTCTTTGTCTTTGAGCTTTGCAAATTTAACTGTAATGTGTCTTGGGGAGGATATTTTGGATTGAATCTGTTTGGGAACCTGAATCTGAAGCTTCCTGGTTCTGAAGTTCTGTATCTCTCCCTATACTTGGGAAGCTTCTGTTACTATTTCCTTGAATAGGTTTTCAATACCTTTTCTTTTATCCTCCCCTTCTGGAATGCCCATAATTCGGATGTTAGAGTGCTTGAGGTTGTCTGCTGTCTCTCTTAGATGTTCCTCATTATTTTTAATTCTTTTTTTCCTTTTTTTTGTCTGCCTGTGTTATTTTGAAAAAACCATCTTCAAGATCTGAAATTCTTTCTTCTGCTTGCTCTACCCTGCTGCTTAAGCTCTCGGTTCTGTTTTTTATTTCATTGAGTGAATCTTTCATTTCTAGGAGTTCTGCTACAGTCTTTTTTAAGGTATTAATCTCTTTGTAGATTTCCTCCTTCATATTCTGGATATGTTTTCTTGTTTCATTGTGTTCTATAATTGAGTCTTCCTTTTTTCTTCAAGTTTTCTTAATATCATTGCTCTGAATTCTTTTTCAGACATTTCAAGGATTCCCTGTCCCATGAAGTCTGAAATTTGAGTATTACTGTATTCCTTCAGTGGTGTCATACCTTCTTGTTTATTTGTAGTTGTAGTATTTTTTCATTGACGTTTGGTCATTTGGTAGAGGGTTTGCTTCTTCTGTTACACTGAGGTCGGCTATGAGGATCAAGATTTCTTCCTCTATTTGCAGGCTTTACTGGTGACTCTTCTTCTGTCAGTGTAGTTGAGTAAGCCATAGGTTACCTGTACAGTGTGTCCTAAATAAATATTTAGGTAACTACATAAAGATGTATGTAGAAGTTAACCAATAGGGAATCACTTAAGCAACACTACGCAGAAAATTAAAATGATGTAGATTTATATTTATAAATGGATCAACATTAACAATTGTAGTGGGACTTTTTAAAGCCTTTTTTAGAGGTTTTAATTAGATACCAGTTAGGCATCCATAATCCAAAAATCTGTCATGTTGGCATGCAAAAATTTTCAGATTTTATAGCATTTTAGATTTTCAGATTGGGATGCTCAACCTATACAGTACGTTTTCATTTTTGTGGAAGGAAGGAAGGGAAAGAAAGAGGACACTGGAATAGTGTACACAAATGATGTTGAAAATATTTATTTCCAGGTAGTAATTTCAGTACTTTAATTTTTAAACATGTCTGTCTTTCATGTCTGCTTTACCCCTAGTCTCTCTCTAAGTCAAGCACCTGAACCATTCCTGCGGCTCCTCCATTCCCACAGCTTCTTGTTGGGCTGACTTCACTCCTCATAGACAGTCAGCTCGCTGAGGCTGAGTCTTTTGCCTCCCAGTGTCCTCCTCAGTACCTGGCAGGTGTTGGCCAGGATGATGCTGACACATTTGTCGATTTGTGAATGCAGATGAAATTCATGGTACAAACCTGGGTGCTATGGGTACTTTTGAGGTTTCGGTTTCCCTCAGACCTGCAGATTCAACAGGCTGCAGTGAGGTGGCATGAGTTGGAATGTCTTTGTGTTCCCAAAGGACTTCTACAGAATCTAGCATGTTAGCCATGGCCCAGTATTGGCACAAGCTGCAGCAGCTGACGAGTAGAGAACGACAGCATTTTTTACCCCAGCTCAATGCCAGCCCCTGGAAGTCCCCCTCATGCTCCCTCTCAGTCACTGCCACCCCATGGCAAACCACTATCCTGACTTTTTCCCCCAATGTTACTGTGGTATAATTGACAAATAAAAATAGTAAACTGTTGGCGAGTGTGTGGAGAAAAGGGGACTCTTGTACGCTGTTAGTGTGAACATAAATCAGCCGTTATGGAAAATACTATGGAGGCTCCTCAAAAAATGAGCAATAGAGCTACCTGATGAGCCAACCATCCCACGACCAGGTATATATCCAAAGGAAATGAAATCAGCATGTCAAAGAGATACCTGCACTCAAGTAGTTGGTTGAGAGAAGGAGGGGGTTGGTTAAGCAAGGCTGGACTTGTTTTCACCTCTTACCTAATCCCGAGGTTTTGTACACTGAAAGGAAAATTAGTTGTCATTCATCTTGCTGGGTCTCAGTGAAGTTAATTGACTTTCCCAGAGCTTCAAAGCTCATTAGTGGATGATGTAGGACCAAAATGTGGGCATTCTAAAACTTTAATTTGGTCTGAGGTTCTGTGAAAGGCACTGGAAGTTTTTGTAAAAACTGATCAAAATCTTCAGTCCATTTTCAGATTAACACTTGGAGAAAGCAGCAAGCCTGTTTGCATCTGCACAGTGTTAACAGGAAGTTTTTGGACTCTGGAAATGAGTCACCACCTACCATTCTCACCCTGGTCAATTGCTCTTCCCATGGAGATGGCTGTGGTTGCTGGGAACCAGGAGCCTTCGTGTGTCTGTGTTCATTTATTCACTCACCATTCATTCATCCAACAAGTATATACCAAGCACTCACCAGGTACAAGGCACTCTTCTAAGTACTCAGGATCCACAAGTGAACAAAACTGATTAAAGTCCCTACTTTCACACAACTTAGATCCTTGCTGCAGACCACAAACAAACATAGTAAATAAGAAAACTACTGAGGATGCTGGTAGTTGGTAAGTGCCTGGTAGAGCAGGGAAAGGTTAGTGGGGAATGCAGGCAAGGGTTGCAGTGTGCTATGGACTGAATGTTTGTGTCCCTCCAAAATTTATATTTTTATAAAAAAAATAATAAAATTTATATTTTATATTTATA
This sequence comes from Cynocephalus volans, assembly GCF_027409185.1. Classification (NCBI taxonomy): domain Eukaryota; kingdom Metazoa; phylum Chordata; class Mammalia; order Dermoptera; family Cynocephalidae; genus Cynocephalus; species Cynocephalus volans. The sequence goes on along the minus strand of NC_084460.1, from coordinate 96,027,707 downwards.
TAAAATCCTAACCCTCAGTGTGATGATATTAGGAGGTGGGGCTTTTGGAGGTGACCAGGTGATAAGGGCAGAGGATCCATGAATGGCATTAGTGTCCTTATAAAAGTTACCCAGGGAGCTCTTTTACTCTCTCTTTGAGGTCAGTAGTCTGCAGCCCAGAAAAGAACCCTCACCAGAACCTGACTGTGCTGGCGTCCTGATTTCAGACTTCCAGCCACCAGAACTGTGAGAAATAAGTTTCTGTTGCATGTAAGCCAGCCAGTCTATGGTACTTTGTTATAGCAGCCCAGGCAGACAAAGACACATTGGTAAGTACCGTATAGTGGTCAGAGTAAGCCCCATTGTAGATATCTTGAGAAAGTGCATTTCAGACCTGCTATTTTCCAAGAATAGCAGTGAGGCCACTGTGCCTGGGACAGAATGAGTGGAAGGGAGAGACATGGAAGGTGACATCTGGGGCATATTTTGCAAGACCTTACAGACCAGTAGAAGGACCTCAGCTTTTACTCTGTGTGAGGTGGGAGAGAGATTGGGGGACTTTGAGGGTGGGGTGATGGCATCTGACCCATGTATTGAAGAGGTCACTTTGGTCGCTGGGTTGAGAATAGTCCAGACGGGGGCCAGAGTAGAAGCAGGGAGACCAGTTAGGAGACTATTTTAGTAAGTGACTTTTCTTCTGAACTTAGTAAAGGGGAACGTGCAAGTCGTGAGACTTCCAAACTGGATGGCATGGGGAGGAATCCTGCCTTCCCCTTCTGTTTTCTCCATCTCTGCTCAAATGCAATTAAATGCAGGTGGCAAAATGTGGCAGTTACAGGCCCCACAGTCCACTCGGTTTGGAAGACGGAGGGCCGAGAACTTGCCAGACTCGTGTTCATGCAGGGGGCTGTTCTGACCATCCCCACCAGCAGTTGTTCAGTAGCTGCTATGTTACTGAGGATGAAGATAAAAGCCATGAAAGGCCTCATGAGGGTGAACACGTAATTTCTTTTTTGAGTTGTGCTTTTTCTATGTGATGACAAACTGAAAAAGTAAAGGCAGTACAGAAACGTAAGGGAATTATTATGGGATTGCAATATGGTGGGAACTCGGTTATAGAATATAATAGTGTATACTTATTCCAAGGCCTCTAACTCACTAAATTTGGGTTATTCTGTATTAACAAGAACAGTGGCAGGTTATATTTATCACCTGCTTATCACATGCCAAGTACTGTGTTTGCTTACATTGTCATATTATTCCACTAAATCTTTACAGCCATTCTACAAATTAAATTAGGCTCAGAGAAGTTAAATTTGCCCAAAGTATCACAGCTAGTCCGTGATGAAGGCCGCGTGCCAGCTAACCTGAAGCTGTCTGATGCCAGAATCAAGCCCTTAAACCTTACACTCTTCTCCTTTTGGTTGTGAAAAATAGTTCTGATATCAAAGGTTGGTGTTCTAAATAGGATTGAAGCTTTGTATTTAAATAAATTTATTTTGACTTCACCTTTAATCTTCATCATTTCTCCAATATTCAAAGAGTGTAGTAAGACCAGTTAGCTACTAAGAAGACTGCTGTGAAGTCTAAGAAATACATTTTGAAAAGTGCATTAAACCTTTTGGGAACGTTTTATCAAATATTTGCAAAAGTCTAAGATAGTTGACTCTTTGGACTAATGGCATTATGTTAGGATTACATTTACGTAAAAATATTATTATGGATTATATAGAGACATAGCCTATAGCAACCAAGAGCAGCACTTTCTGATATTTATTCTGTGTATTCAGACTACATTCAATATTTCCCAGATATTTCTTTTGCTGTGGCTGGAGGACAGAGATTTGCCCATACCCCTCCAGCCAATATATGTGCTGTTTCAGGTGTCTGATTGAATTATAATCTGTTTGAATTCTATCAGTCTTGTTGTAGAGATAAACTCTTGTTTAGTATCAGATCTTTGTGGAAATACGACTTCTTCTGACAATGGCTAAGTAATTCTCCTTTATCAACTGCTCGGGGCCTGATCCGGAAATCAAAAAAGGGAGTTCTTTCAATAAAGATTCCGATCTCTCGGAAGGAGGGCGAGCTGTGACATACAATGTCTCACTCTGCAGCATCTCAGTGGTGAGAGGTGCTCCATTCGCTGCCTGCCATGCAAACACTGGGAATGCTAAGTGCTGTCCATTAAAGGGAATAATTTCTCTAGAAACAGAGCGTGAAATCACACGTATTTTGCTGTTCCTTTTGGTACCACCATAACAATCACAGGACTAGAATGTGTTGTAAAAGGAAATAAATTTCTTGTTAACTTCTGAAATGTAGGGTGGTCAATAAGCCATTTATTAGATCGTAACACTGTAGAATTGCAGAGCTAAGAGTTAAAAAGTTATACTGGATGTACTTCGGGGACAAACATTCTAGCAGTTGGCTGCAACGTTGCCTGGGGGTCCAGGGACATGGAGTTTAGCCTTGGCAGAGGCAGTGTCTCTGGCATTTGATTTCCACCATATTAAATGATAACGTTGGACTAGGGCTTGAGTTTGCAAATTGGTACCCCGGAGACTAAATGCTGGCTGGGTCCATATGTTTAGTTTGGTTCTCATAAGGTGGTGCTGTTTTAATTATGTCTGCATTAGAACAATTGAGCAGTTTCACATAAAAATTTGGATTCCTTAAAAAGTTTTGAAAAGTCAAATGCTCTAGAAATATTGGGACTGGAATCCCAAACAGAAATACGTTAGAGCAGTATAGCAGCTGTTGGAGGGCACGTGCCACTCCGCTTTGCAGCAGAGGCCCCTCATTCCCTGTTGTGGTCCACGTGTGCTCCACTGCGTGCACTTACACCACGTGCCCAGCCTCTGTGTAAGATCATCTCAGGATGAGATACTGAGATGAACTAAGACGTGAACTCCTTCTACTTCCAATGAGAGATCCTTTCTAGAATCCACATTGTTGTTGGCCACGATCTCCAAACCTAAGTCTGCTATATTCTGGATTTACATTGCTGTAGCATCTTGGCTTGGCAAAAATCCTGCCCACTTCATTTTTGGTTAAGATTTAAATGTAAAGTGCTACAGATAACACCATTAAAAATTTAACCACCCATAGCTGAGTCTTTTGAACAGTTCATTAAAATTTCTCTTTTCTTTGTTCTGTGTGTCAGAAATGAGGCTTTCTTTTTTTGTTTTATCCAATGTTTGTCATATTTGTTAAGTAAAGAACTCTCTTCAGATATACAGGCTAGGCACTTGTCTGGAGAAGTGATTCAATGTCATTATTTGTGAGTAGAAGTTTTTAAAAGGTTGAATTTGGTAAATGTAGGAGTGCCTACAATTTTAAGAGGAGTAATTGTAAACAGTTTCATAGTTTTTGATCTACCCCATTGCATGACCTATAGAGACCTATAGAAATTTTAAATTACTTAGATCTCCAACCTAAATGTCTATTGATGCATGATTGGATAAGGAAACTGTGGTATATATACACCATGGAATACTACTCTGCCATAAAAAAGATTGAAATTCTCCCATTTGCAACAACACGGATGAGCCTAGAGAAACTTATGCTGAGTGAAATAAGCAAAGCACAGAGGGATAAATACCACATCCTCACTCATAAGTGGGAGCTAAGAGAGAAAGAAAGAAGGAAATAGAGACCACAGTGGTGCGTTGGACTTGCAGAGGGAGAGAACATACCTAGGGATATAAAGTGGAGTAGGGGGAAAGGGGCGGGGGAGGTTGGGGATAATTGGGTGGGGGACATGGGGTACAAAGGCAATTTGTGGTAATGGGCATGCCGCCAGTATGAATCTGGTGCTCACATCTTGGGCACGAGGAGTAACAATCAGCTCTGTATCTCATTAATATTCATAACCGATAATAAATAAATTAATTAATTAATTAATTAATTAATTGGATCTAAAGAGATATTTAATTTAACACTTCGTAGCTGGTCCTGAGTTCAGCTTTAATAGAGCCATTTTTATGAGTTAATGGGTGGCTTTTTTTGACAAGAATGTGAAAGAATGTTTCTTCTTTTATCCCAAAGAATTTCTTTTTTTTTCTTTTTTAAAAGATGACCGGTAATGAGATCTTAACCCTTGACTTGGTGTTGTCAGCACCACGCTCTCCCAAGTGAGCTAACCAGCCATCCCTATATAGGGATCTGAACCCTTGGCCTTGGTGTTATCAGCACCACACTCTCCCAAGTGAGCCAGATCCCAAAGAATTTCATTTGGACTGTGTTTAAACTGATTTTCACCATGGCAAAAGGAATACTTTATGTATGCCCGTAGTTATTTTGCTAATGGTTCATGAAACCCTTCTGGTCCCTTATTTTAGATTATTTTTGAGCCAGTTTATGCTCCTATTTATGTTGTGCTTCTCAAAATCCTCAACTACCAGCATACTGAGTCCTAAATCCTCTATGGCCAGTATTTTTTCTTCTATTTTTAATCTGTCTGAAAACTTCCCTCCCCTATCCTCACCTCAAATTCTTCTATTTGGGTCTAATATTCTGGGATGCTGAGTTGTAAATTTCTTACATCCTTACGGTTAGTGTCTGTGACTGGGTCCGTGGATGAAGTGGACATGTGATGAGTTACTCTTACAAAGAAGAATTCTGCAAAAGATCTTTCAATGAATACTGTGAAATTTGAGTCCAGACACCAAATAGAAGATGCAGCTAATTTCTCTAGGTTTTCCTTGAATGCTGTCACACTGACTCTGAGGTGTCTGTCTCCTCAGACATAGGCAGCTATTGAACATTTCTAGTGGGCCTGTCCTCTGGGCAGCCTTCTCCTTGCTAGAAATACCGGTTGGCTCAGTATATTCAAACTGCCATCATCGTTCTCAAGATACAAAGATTTTCATTATTCAGAAACTTTATTGACAAAGTTGGGGACACGTCACATCCTTGGGGCTCATCTTTTCTTTTATCTTTGGAAAACTTAGAATTTATAGTTCAAGCATTCTCTTTTCAAGTCTAAAAATAAAATTCAGAAGCAAAAAGAGGTTTGGTTTTTTGTTTTTCCTAATACGTGCTAGTTTAAAAATTAATGCAAAAGGCCATTTCAGTTGCCTTTTCAAATTTGAAATTCCCAGCAGTTTTACTTTATTTTCTATCAGTTGATTGAAATGATGAATGTATTTGTCTATATGCCAACCAGTTTTGGTATTTTTGTATTTTGTATTTCTATACACACATATTTTATATTGTGAGACTTAAACTACCTTTGACAAATGAAGCAGGCTTCTCTAACAAAGTTACAGAAGTAACTGAGTTTGGATTTTGTTTACACCTTCATAAATCTTACAGATGAGATCTGTGGCTATTCCCAGCCACACATGATAAAAATAACCTGTGCCTCATTGCTGTTTCTGGACCTTCAAGGGCAATAGGGTGAATCTTTGCAGAGTCGTGAATTCTTGGAAGATTAGCTTTCCTATCCTTTTCTTAGGGTGCCCCTTCAACTGCTTGGTGCAAACTCCTCTCTCATTTTAGGAAGACCTTCAGCTTTCTGCTCTGTCCTCTTGCTTGTCCCTCCTGCCACCCCTCCTTTTACTGTAAACGAGAAGAGATCTGTTAGTAGTCGCTTATTCTTGTGGATGACTGATAACATTGGGGAGGAATGAGTTCCTATCAGGGTATTCTGGGCTAGTGCAGATGGTTTTACAATACCAGCTATTGGGAAAATAGAATAATTTAATCAGGCCTCCTCACCTTAGGCCTGGTTGGGGGCGGTGTGGTGCATTCTATGTAAGCAAGTTGGGGGTGGGGTGGGGATGGAGTTAGTGCACCTGCACATGCCGCAACCTGACTGGCATTGACTGCCACTCCTGCATGGCCATGCTCTCCAACCTATGGCTTCCAAGGACCTGTTTGCCAGCTACCTAGCTCATAGACCTGCATGTGAGGGGTCTGGTGATCTAGCCTAGCGTGTGAGGTGTCTGGGAACCCAGTCTGGACAATGGGCTTTAGGCATCTGTGAGCTCCAGACCTAGCCCTAGTTCTACAATTGACCCAGTTGGCAGGATTATGGGCAGGTAAAAGAGCCTGACATCATCTTAAAGGCTTTGTGTCTTGTCACAGAAACTTAAAACCAATTAACTAGCAAGTGAGTGAATACATCAGGGACCCCAGAAATCATCCAAGCCTCTTAGACTGCCTCTGAGAATAAACCTTTTAAAATTCTTTCAGAGGTTGTTGGGATTGGAAAGGGAAGATTAGAAATGTCTGCATTTGCTGATTCCTTTCTGAAAGACCCTCCTCCCCTGCGGGGAGGTGAGCTCAGGGTTTTGACTTGTTGCTTTTGAGATCAGCTAAGTCTGAAGACCCTTTCTTTAAATATTGCCCTGGAGAGAGGGGAAGCACAGGAGGGCATAGATACCCCCACCCCCCAACCTCTAAAAGAAAACATCGCAGTTGTCAGAAATACAACTGACAAAAATATGTGTAACAATCAGCCATGCAAATTGTGAAATATGTCAGAACTCTTTGTTTTTCTATTTAAATAGAAATAGCTACCCATGCCCAAGTAACCCAGCAGCCCCTTTCCCTAGCAATTTGTTGTGCTACACTGTGTTCTTTTTTTAATGCCTCCTCCAGGCCAGGTCTACTTTCTATTGTGCCTTAGTTCATTTCTGTCCGCAACTTCAACTTAACCTTCACACATGTTCTATCTCAGTTTCTGAGCCAGTTATTTAGGTGGTATTGAGTGAGAATTTCAAATGTAAGATTCCTTTTAACTCCTTATCACCACCACCTTCCAAACAAAGACCTGTGGTCCCGGAATGCAGCACTGTGTCTTCTTCCTGTGTGATACAAACCTGAAAAAAGACACGTGTCCTTGTTGCTATTTCATTAACAGAGGTTTTAGAAACACATACCTGGTACCCTTCACAAGCGTCTTTCAGCCCTATCTCTTCACCATCCAAGTGAAGTGGACCTTAAGTAGCTGTCGATGCTATCTTCCGAGTCATAAACTCTTCCTCATTGCTTTTTCATAAATGCTAACAGACTAAAGAATGGAAAAGTAACACATATATTTTGAGATTTCTGGCTGCTAAGAGCTTTACATCCATAGACAATTAATGCACACATCAGACTGATAAGGTTAATGCTCTTAAATGCTCTTATTTTATATTTTATAATAGTGGTGGTGGTCCAGAGAGGGATGTTGCTCAGCCCAGGGTGGTTTGGGAACATGCCCAAGGTCACATAGCTAGTAATTGAGAGAACAACATGCTTTTAACCTTGCTCTAGTTACTTAATGAATGTATTCTATGGAGAAGGCTGCAGACCATAACTAAGCTCCATTTCCAAATAAATAAATATAAGGAAATTGAGGGGAAAGAGAATTAATGAAGCAACAGTTGTAAATCACTTAGCCCAATGCCTGGCACATGGTAAATTTTCAGCAAATGTTAGCAAGTATTATTGCCCCAGTATAAACTCTTTGAGAACTTTCTTTCGGGGAGAATACTAGTGATCCGTTATGTCTTACTTGTGAGATGTAAATTTATTGACTTATCGCTGCTGTGCTTGGCATGTTGAGCCCTGTTTCTGTTTATTAACGTGATGAGGTTACATATGGGGAGTGAGAGTCCCCACCGTGCGGTAGCATTAATTATCAGTGTTTCTGTGTGGCTGCAGGAACTGATTGCTAGCAAGTGCTGGTTTCTTCTTTCTTTTTCTTTTTTAAAAAAATCCCATTATATAATTTAACAATCATTTTGTTCCATAGTGAGATGAAAAGAATTTAGCAGCCTTCAGCTGGAGCTGAATGGAAAAGCAAATTATAGAAATCACTGACATTAGTGCCTGGCTAGAGTAGGATTGTTTCCTACTGAATATTTGAAAGTATTTTGTCCAATTTAATTTTGAAAGACTGGAGTCACTGGGCTTCTGCTGCTTTCCTTAGAAAGTGTAATTACCTGGCCTGATAGAGCTCAGTGGTGGGACATTTTCTCCAGCTGATACTGGAGCAGTGGATGTATTCGTAGGAGGTCTGGTCACTGTGTTTTTCAAAACGGGATTTGGAGAAGGGGCACAAACATTTTTTGTTCACTTGAGAAAATATTCTTTTCCTTCTATCCAAGGATGTTTCTTTGGTGTATCCTGTTGCTGTTGAACCAGGGTTTACTAAATAATGGGATTTTCTTTAACTTTGCACAAGCATTATGAAGAATCCCCCAAATACAAAGAATTAGACAGAACAGCATAATGAACACCCATGTGCCCAAAACTAGCTCCAGCAGCCTTCAACCAGTGGCCAATTCCACCCCATCCACATGCCCATCTACCTCCCCCTTCTGTTATGATTTTGAAACAAATCTTGCTTATAATATTTTCTTTATTTAATTCTGGTAAAATACACATAACATAAAATTTACCTAAATATACTTTAAATGTGTATTTCAGTGGCATTAAGTATATTCACAATGTTGTGCAGCCATCACCACTGTCTAGTTCCAGAATTTTTTCATCACCCCAAAAGGAAACTCTGTACCCATTAAGCAGTCACTCCCATTCCCCCTTTACTAGTCCATTTCTGTTGCTTATAACAAAATACATGGAAATGGGTGATTTATAAGAAAGCAAAACTTATTGCTTATGGTTTCAGAGGCTAAGAAGTCCAAAGTCCAGGGAACACATCTGGTGAAAGATTTTTTTGATGGTGACTTCAGAGACGGCAGAGTGTCACATTGGGAATATGGTGGAGCAAAGAGAGACTAACCTCTCATGATCTCTTCTTTTAAAGCCCTTAGAACTATTCCCCTGACCACCATTTTTAATCCATTCACTACTGCATGGTTCTACAATCCAATCACCTCATCAAGGCTCCACCTTTCAATTACGATAATAGGATTTCCCACCCTCTTAATATTCACAGTGGGGATTAAGTTTTGGAGACACATTCAACCCAAAGCACTCCCCCATCCCCCCTCCAGTCCCTGGAGATCACTAATCTGCTTTCTATCTCTATGGATTTACCTATTTTGGATATTTCACATAAATGGAATCATACAATATATGGCCTTTTTTGTCTGGCTTCTTTCACTTAGCATAATGTTTTCACAGTTGATCTGTGTTGTATCATGCATGTCATTCCTTTCCTGGCTGAGTAATATTCCATTGTATGGCTATCCCCCCACATTTTGTACATCTGTTCATCTGTTGATGGATGTTTTGGTTATTTCCACCTTTTGTCTATTGTGAATAGTGCTGCTTTGAACATTCATATACAAGTTTTTATTTGAGCATTTGTTTTTAATTTTGGGGAGTATATATCTAGAAGTGGAATTGCTGAGTCACATGTCAATTCTATGTTTTTATTGAGTAATTTACCAAATGTTTGTGACAGTGACTGTACCATTTTACATTTTCATCAGCAGTGTATGAGGGTTCCAGTACCTCCACATCCTTGCCAATACTTGTGATTTTCTGTCTATCTTTTCTTTTTGGTAAATTATAGTCACCTTAGTGGGTGTAAGGTGGCACCTCATTGTGTGTTGATTTGCATTTTCCTAATGACTAATGACATTGAACATCTTTTCATGTGATTGTTAGCCATCTGTATATCTTCTTTGGAGAAATGTCTATTCAAGTCCTTTGCCCATTTTTAAATTGAGCTGCTTGTCTTTTGTTGAGTTGTAAGAATTCTTTATATATTCTGGATACTAGACCCTTATCAGATATATGACTTGCAAATATTTTTCCCTTTCTGTGGGTGGTTTTTTCACTGTTATGCACTTTGCACAAAAGTTTGTAATTTTGATTGAAATCTAATTTATCTTTTTTTTTTCTTTTGTTGTTTTTCTTTTGATTTCATATCTGAAAAAACCATTGCTAAGTCTAAGGTCATGGAGATTTATTCTGTTTTCTCCTATGAGTTTTATAGTTTTACTCTTATATTTAAGTCTTTGATCCATTTTTTAGTTAATTTTCTGTGTATGGTGTGAGGTAAAGGTTTAACATCACTTTTTGCATGTGGATATCCGCTTGTCCAAGTACTATTTGTGGAAGAGACTGTCATATAATTTTATCCATAAGTATTTCAGCATGTTTCTCTAAAAGATGAGTGGTTTTTTAAAAAAATATAACCACCATACTATTATCACACTTAAATAATATTAACCATATTTCCTTAGGATCATCAAATATTTAAGTCTGTATTAAAAGTTGTAATTGTCTCAAGTTTTTAATAGCTCTTTTTAAAAATCAGTGTCCACATAAGGTACATTCACTGCAATTTATTGGTATATCTTTTTAAATATCTTTAAATCTATACGTTTCCCTTCCGTCTCTTTTTCCCCATGCAATTTATTTGTTGAAGAAACTATTTGTCCATACTAATTTCCTAGTCTATATTTTGCTGACTGTATGTAGCAGGTTCCTCAGTCCTTTAAATTTCCTGTAAATTGGTGGTTGGAGCTGGAGACTTGATCAGATTCAGATTTTTGTTTTTTGTTTTTGGCAAGACTACTTCGTAGGTGGCGCTGTGTTCTTTTCTCAAGAGGCAAATCATATTTATTCCTTACTTGTTTTTGTTTATGTTAGCAACCATTGACGATCACTGCCTATGTCCTTTAGTTTATTAGGGTCATTCTAATTCTATCAAGTCTTTTTCATTTATCTGATGAAATACCTACTTTTCATGAGGAGAAGATTTCCCTCTTTTATTATGTAATTACCCAGTGGTAAAATCTGTATAAGAAAGACAGGATAAACTTTTGATTCTTTCCCTTTATTTACCAGTTCTCAAAATAAGAAATTGTTTCCTTATTTTCTTCTAACAGTGCCGGTTATATTCCTTTTGGGGATGGCGTTATTAAGGCATTTCATTAATTTAATGTGTTTTTGATAATGCTAAAATTATCCCATCTTTGGCCACGGGGAGTCTTTTCAGGTTGACTCCCGAGTGCTTTTTGATGTGATTTTGTGGTCTTTGACAACTTCCTGGCTATTACATATGGTAGTTTTCCAGCTCTTATCTGGTGGGAATGTAGTCTATTATGGCAACTTCCCAAATTCCCCCACAAAAGCTTCTTGTAGGCCTCAAAACTAACACTGGCTCTTTGGAGAAGATGTGAGGGTTTCCCCAGCTTTTGTGGAATCATAAAAAGACAAGTCAGAAAAGAATTGGAAACTCATTCATGAAACTCATTTTATGAGTTTTTATTGAGTTTCTATAAGGTGTACAGAGAAAAAGAAAACATAATTTCTTCCTGAATATTTTGCAGGCGGGGGGGTATCTTTTTGGACCTGGTGACACAATGTTGATGTCAGAAACGCACATTTGAACAAAGCCAAAACATCAATGTGATTATTATAGCTCCATTTTAGTTCTGTCTCTAGTTATCAAGTCAGGGATTATAAATACCTAATAAGGTGACTTTTGTTAAAGATGTTTTTGAAGAAGAAAGGGTAGAAATGGATGTGTTTATCTAAGCCAAGAAAATGGATGTAAAAGCACGTAGATTGCTTTTCTTCTTCTAGTCTCTATTTGCCCATTAAGTAAGGGCGATGTTTATTTTCCCCTGTTTTAAAAAGTTGCTGAGTGCTGTAATGAGTTTATATTTATAGAGCGCTTGGAGCTTTTTGGATGAAAGGTGCTAAATTAGAGTTTATTGTTTATTGAATTTATTTGATGTGTCCAACCTCATGGGAACATTTGCTGAAGTTAATTAAAAGCAGACAGTCCCCACTCTGACAGCTTACAGTGCTGCCTACAAACCAATAACATAAATAGTGTACACTTCTATTGTCCTTCCTTGGGACTGCCTAGAGAACCACAGATATTTATGACAGGGGAGTGATCTGCTTTTATAGCAAAGATGAGTTTGGCTGCTAGGTGAAAACACAGAAATACTCTCGACTTTGAGCCACGTACCAGCCTCTATTTTAAAAATATACTTGGAGTATGGAGATTTTCCTCAATTTCCAACCATAACTTACAGTAAAAATATTTTAAATAATCTTTTCTTTCTATCACTTTGGGAGTAAATTAAGATTTAAAAATGTATGTTTTATATGTTGCTTTTTATGATCACTTCTTCTTTGTAGGAATGACATTCCAAAGCACCCAATTGGAATACTTTATGCCTTCTTAACCTGACCCAGTGGAAGCTGTGAAATGTAATGATAGTAATGGCTTGTTTGCTTCCTTTGCCAGTTGGTGATGGAGTTTTGTGGCGCTGGCTCTGTCACTGACCTGATCAAGAACACAAAAGGTAACACGTTGAAAGAGGAGTGGATTGCATACATCTGCAGGGAGATCTTACGGGTAGGTGACAAGTGGGGACGGGTCAACCTCCCAACATCTGCAGGCAACACAGGATATCTTGGAAGGTGTTACATTTTGTTCTAACCTTCTTGTGAATTTCATAAACAGCAGAAATCTCTTTAAAGGTTTATTCTAAGAGTGACGGCGGCAGTGGTAGTTTGGTGTGGAGGTTTGCTCTCATGAAAGTAAGAGCCATTCTGGAAAAGCCATGTGCACTTTCATTGGAGGGTTGACATTGGGGTGTTTTCCCTTAACAAGCAATTTTCAATGGTGCTTCCAATTAGAAATCTAATTTTAAATTATAAAGATAGTGTCTCGTTTAGGAAGTAGATTGTTTTAACAGATATTTTGATAGCTCATTTGAGTTATGCATTTGTGAAAGTTTATAACTAATTTATTATAACAAATGTTGTAATTCCTTCCCACCGCAGAAAGTCTATAAGGATTGTATGACTTTAGTCATTTCTGTACGCACAACCTAGTTTAACAGATTTTACCTTTTTTAAAAAATAGATATTTGATACTTAGTCACTTAAATCAATCAAAATAGCCAGACAAGACTGTTCCTGAGTGTCCAGTTTTGCCCACAATCCCACGATCGGGCAGTCTAGCCAACAGTGTCATATTTGTGGAGCTCAGTTAAGGGAGAAGAAAATGATTGGGTGTATTTTAGTTCATTCGAACTGGTTTAATTATCTCTTGTTACTAATATGAAGACCATTATATGCCCAGTGAACGTTCTCACTAGTCTGTTCAGCAATCATTAGTTACTTGTAAGCTCTGCCTTCTTAATTTAGGGGAACAGAGGTTAAAACTTTTTCATGATGTGTCCAAGATATGCTTTTGAGAGAAAGATATGTGCTATGGATGGATGGATGAATGAATGGAAGTTAAGAAAGAAGGCAGGCAGGCATAAGATGATGTCTCTTCACTAAATGCAAACCAGATGTAGGCAAAAGAAAAGTAGAAAATGAAATTTAAAAATAACATTGACAGCATAAAAATCAAATACTTATGAATTGGCAGAAAGCTGTGAATGACTTCTCTGAAAACTACAAAATATTTTGTACTGAAAGCAGTTAAAGACCTTAATAAAAGGAAATATATACCATTTCATAGATTAGAATACTCAATATTGTGAAGATGTTATTTCTCCCCTGTTTGATCCATGGTTTCATTGAACTCCCAGTCAAAATCCCTATAGGTATATTTGTGGACATTGAAAAGCTAATTTTTAAAAAATTATATGAAAGTGCAAAGGGCCAAGAACAGCCAAGGCAATTTTAGAGAAGAAGAACAAAGCCAGAGGATTTATGCTACCAGTTATCAGAATTTGTTATAAGTCTACTAGAAAATTAAGACAGAATGGTATTGTCATGAGTTTTAGACGGTGGACAAGGTAACAGAATTGAGACTCTAGGAAGAGATCCACCTTGTGTGGACATTTGATTTATGACAAAGGAAATGCTGCTGTGCATGGAGAAGAGGTGCTCTGACAGTCATAGTGCTTGGTCAATTGTATATCCATAAAAAAACACAAACCCGACACCTACATTATTATACTGTATTCAAAAATTGATTCCAGCTGGATAAGAGATATAAATGGGAAAGATAGATATAAACATTAAAGTCTTAAGAGAAAGCATAAGATAATACCACTATGTCTTGGAGAAGGCAATAAAGATTTCTTGAACAGAACGCAAAACAAAATTTAAGGAGAGAAACAAGGAGGCCTGGCTGCTGATCTCCTTCACATTTGACATTTATCTCCAAGTCTTGATGTACCATCGTGTAAACTTAATTTTAATTTCTGACTTAAAGTTTTGCTCTGTCAGGGAGAACATGATGGATTATTTAGTCATCCAGACCACAGAGTGGGTGCCAAGAATTTATCAGGTCTCCGGGGTGGTTCCGCCCAATAGGGCTTTCCGCACTGCTGGGGAACCCTGCAGGGGATCAGTCATTTGATCTCCAGCGTTCTAAAAGCATTAGGGATGTTTCACCCCAGGGGCATCTCTCAATACCTTGCATTAAGATGTGTGAAAATAGTGGTTTTCTTCCTTCTCCAGTACATTCTCCCACATGATGCCAACATTTGAGATGAGGTTACCCACTGGAAGAGACATTTTACCACCCAAAGGTCCTGATCACAAGTAGTTTAGAGATGACCCTCCATGCATCATGTGATCTCATGAAATACAACTTTTGGCTCACTTATATGCTCTCGCGTCTGCTTCCAACCACTTCAGTGGTGAAGGAGGGATGGGGATCTTCAGGTCCTCTCTTAAAGATTTATGGGTGCTTATATGCTGTGAAAACCATACATTTAAATCTGCTTGATGCCTATCTTGAGCCAAACTGACTAGATAAGAAAGGTCATTTTTTAAGACCAAACCCAGTGCCTCACACTGTCGTGTAACATGGTATAAGTTTACCAACATTACTAAATCTACATATGGATATTTTTGGACATCCGTACTGTCATGCTAAATTTTTTCATCAAGGGAGGTCAGATATTTTGTTTTGTTTCTTTTTGTGTCAGCCTCATCATTCATACCATGATTTTTGTTGTGGTGGTGAAAAATTAAAAGAACAGAAAATCATAAATAATAAAATGACAATACTTGGGTACCCAATACCTTGAATTAACAAGTGTTAGCATAACATAATTTGTTTCTAGACTTCAATTTTAGATTCTTTTGGGTTATGATTTATCCGAAAAATATGGTCTACCTTAGAGTAAGCTGTAGCTTATAGAACTCACGTCATAAAGAAGCTAAAATCAGTGTAATTCATGGAGAAATGAAACACAATCAGGTTTGGATATTACTGAATCATTATCTCACATAATGAGCACAAAGTCACAAATATCATAAACCATTTAAAATGACAGTGATAAATGTCAGCAAACGAAATAGAAATTGTTTTCCTTTTAATGTGAGCCACATTGTCTAAAGCCAATGGGAGATTTCTTGGCTGGTCTGAGAAATATTTTATTGTGCTTAAAAAAAATTGTATAACAGAAGGTAGCTTTTAACTTTTAAATTTAACTTTTAAATTCAGATATTGCAAAATAAAAGGGGGGATTCAGTTAAATCAGGTTAGTTCTCTGTACAGAGACTCTGTAGATGTTTCTTTTACAAACTAGCAAATACAAACTGCTCACTTTTCACAGTACTGTGTTAACTGAAATGTGGGCATGCTGGAACCGTACAATGATGCGTGTGGTTCCGTGGTATCTCAGATCAGATCTGGTGTGCAAGCATTTCATTTAACACAGCACCAGGCATTGCAAGGACTGCCTGTACCTTTCAGTTTATATTGATCAATTGCCTACAATTTAGAATAGCACTAAGAGCACATGAGAGATGTGAATATAATTCTGGAAGTATCTCTGGGTGAGTTTAATTATTATCATTATTTTTTGATCATTCAAAATAGTTTATTTGCATCTTGGCTTATGCTCCTACTAACTCTTCTCAACTCTCCATCACTCCAGGGGCTGAGTCACCTGCACCAGCATAAAGTGATTCATCGAGATATTAAAGGGCAAAATGTCTTGCTGACTGAAAACGCGGAAGTTAAACTAGGTAAAAACAGAATCCGGTGAGCCTAGGAATTGCAGAAATTGATTGGTTTATTTCAACAGCCTTTTTAAAAAAATTAATGTGATTTTGTCCCTGTGGATTTGCACTTTGAGTAATGAATTATATACAGTATGGTGAACAGAGCAGTGTGCTTAATCCATGTGTAGAAATAATTGAGATTTTTTTTCAGTAAAGATTAGAAGTGACAGACCTTGAAATGGTTGCCTATATCTTAAAGTTTGTTTATGTTGTTGCTACTGTAACAGAACACTGAGGACCTAATTTTTTTCATTGAAAATATCCATTTAGACATAATTAGAATAATCGATTCCTGCTATATTCCCATATGTTTAAGTTATGGTTACATTGATTTCATTGTTACCCTGGGAACCTTTGCAAAATGGAAGCTCAATATTCTGCTTTAGGTACATACTAATTACCCCCCTTCCATCTGCCAGAGTTATCAGCAGGGGAATCCTTTTCTTTGGCATATCTGTATGAGGTACCTAGAGTAGTCAAATTCATAAAGACAGAAAGTAGAATTGTAATGTTTGGCGTCTGGGGGAAAATAGGGAATGGAGAGTTATTTAATGGGTACAGAGTTCCAGTTGGGGAAGGTGAGAACGTTCTGGAGATGGATAATGGTGATGGTTATACAACAGTGTGAATGCACTTAATGCCACAGAAGTGTACATTCTTAAATGGTTAAAATGGTAAGTTTTATATTATGTATATTTTACCACAATAAGAAAATACACATTTATTTTATCACCATATAAAACCTATGATCATACACTTAATTCATTTGTCTTTTTTTAAATAGTGGACTTTGGTGTCAGTGCCCAGCTTGATCGAACAGTGGGCAGGAGGAATACCTTCATTGGGACTCCCTACTGGATGGCACCAGAAGTTATTGCCTGTGACGAAAACCCAGATGCAACATATGATTTCAAGGTATGACTTCACTGTGTTTCAAAATTGTGCCTACCAGCTCGTTCTGAATCTTGCAGTAGGAGAATTCTCATGTGCCTGTGGATTTATGATTTATGTGATCCAAAGGGAAAACTGAAAAACATTATTTGAATTAAAATTATAAAACATACAAGTGAGAATCTTTTTAATGAATTCACCCATCATATCTGATTGCCTATTTGTGGAAAAAATGTTTGAATCATTTTCTACATTCTTTTGAATTTACTCTTGCTTCTTATTATTGAAAAATAGATTAATTTCCATTTTGATTATAGTTTAGATTTTTCTCAAAGTATATATTTTGATAGCTTTTTATGTTCAAAGAAACAAAATATGAATTTGTTGTCTTGGGTCATCTTTTTCTAATTAAGAATAATCAGACGTCCTCTTTTCTACATTTCACAAAGTATAATTATTTGGGGTTTCTTTTCCATGAGAGAGAATCAAATGGGATGTTGGTAACTATGGTGTTTCTAAGGAGAGGCACAGTGTTTCAAAGAAATTTGATTTGTGGCTTGTTACTTTGTATTGTGAACTAGAAATTTGCTAATAAATTCAAAGCAGTGTTCAAGTAGACTTATTCATGACGCTCTCCTCTTTTCTATTCTGCTAGCCAGTAATCAAACATAATTTTGGGTTAGTACCCCATCAATAGTGGCAGTGTCAGGTGACATTGCTTTTTCATGAATTGTGGCTAAAATCAAGACAGTACAATTGGGGACAATGAGATATTGGAACTGTGGGTTTTCAGACTGTGCACTAGGTAGAGAGACACCCTGTGGTCTTTGTGCAGATCACAGGGCAACCTTGGGCAGGACTTGATACTACCTGAGCTGATTTCAGAAGTACATGGACTTTTCACCAAGGACTTTAGTAATCCTCTCTAAATACCCTCGTCTTGCAGATGATGAAACTGAGCCTTGAGGTCTTTGCAAGTGTACAACCAGTTAGTGAGCTTCTCAGAGTTGGGACATGCACCCAGGTCTTCCTACCCTCCGCTCAGAGCTCTTTCCAATACATTACCAACTCTATATAAATCTCCAATTTACCAACTGAAGAGTATAATTGAAGAATTCCTCTTTTAAAGAACATTTTAAGTTCTCTACATGTGGGATTATTATTGAAATCAGGTCATAAAGATGCAAACATCGCAGTGTCTTCAGCACCCAGTGTCTCAGGGCTTTGACACAATTATTTGTCTCTTTGGAGAGATGCACACTTGAAAGTCTGAAAACATAATAATCTCCTGTAAATTTCCTCCTTCTTTCAAAGTGAGTCACTGTAATAATCTGACAACAATCTGTCTGAAAACAGCTGCCAAGTTAAAAATTAATCTCCTGCCAAAATAAATGTCATTTATTTAAACTGCTAATACTAACCACATTTAAATAATTTCATTTTCAGATCCCTTCAGAGGAGCCACTACAAAATATATGTCCTGGGCCAGATATGTGTGTCATAATCAGCAATAAGCAATTCTTCAAACTATAGTTACACTTAACAAGTGCTAACCAGTCTACATGTGGGCCACAGATATTTTATACTACTTTATAATACACCACGGAGAATCAGAGTGTTTTAGACTATTACCCTCAGCTTAACCTTTTATGTATTGTGACTGGCTGAGTTGTATATGGGACTTTTGTTCTGGGACATAAAGTAGATTCCTGTGACTGAATTATTTTCAGTAGAATAACTAGAAGAGGACTTCCTTCTGGCCAACCCAAAGCTTGGAATTAAACGGATATCTCGGTCCTCTTCCCTCAGATCATGGCTAAGAATGTAGTTTGGGATCAGAGTAAAGTCAGTGAGACAATGCCTAACTCTAGATGTGGGCAAAGCTTGGTGTATGAGTTTTTCTTTGTCATTTATTAAAAAGTAATCTCGATGGACAGAACAGGTTCAATCATATCAGTCATTTAGACCTTAACGTGAATTAGTTTATCAATTCTGATGGTTAGGTGTACAAGAGCAGGAAAAAGTCAAGGCAAGAATATAAGCTTCACTGGCCATTTGTCATGGGTAAAAGAAAGAGCATGAGAAAAGGGTGAATAAGGAAGACCAGGAAGAAAGGAAGATTTGAGGGTTCTTTGAAGATTTATTTCCACTACTTAACAGTTTTACTGTGAACCTTGGAAGGTGCTAATCTTTTAATAATCTTTCTCCATTTTGGGGGGGCACCATATCTCATCCTTTTTCTTTTTGTTCAATATTCTTAGGAATGTGGTCTGTCACCGGGGTACAACTTGACAATAAGATCTGTCCAAATCCAGCTTTCAAAAATCATTTATTCATTCACTCCGTATTCATTGAATACCCACTGTGTGTAAGGAATTAGCTAAGCTGTGACTGTATATGCAGTTTCTTCCTAGAGAGTTCATTTGAGACCCCATCAAAGGATTTGGTAGTGTCTTTGGTCATACATTTGGCCCAGCAGCGTACCCCAGCCCCAGAAGCTGATGTCAACCTGCTGGGCTCTCATGTGCAATAGATAATTTCAGCTGAGAGGACATGTGTAGAATAAAAGATGACTTGAAGTCCACTGGACTTTGTTAGATTCCCTACCACAAAAGCCCTTTCTTTAAAATACAGAAGTGAAGAGTACAGTTTGGTTTTGTTATTTGATTTATTATTTATTGATTTTTTTATTATTTGATTTGTCTAAGATGTCTTTAAAGACCCCTGTAAGTTTTGCGGTTTTTTTTTTAAACTAGAGTAATTCCATATTACAAGGTGCTCTGTAGGAAAGTAGTCTGAAGAGCTCATGCTTTTAATTGCAGTCTGCTTTTGTGTGATATCTACTGGCCACAGTTAAGTAACTCGCTGAAAATAGACCCTCTCCTAAGGAGGAGCACCAGAATCTCATTTGCTTGGTGTGTTGGCTTTTCCCTAGAGGCCCTTCCTTTTTGTTTTCAGAAATTCTGTCAAAACACTTCAAGTAAAAGGAAAGGTTTCATTTCCCTGATAAGTATGTGGGGCAATAATAAAGACTTTCCCATTTAATAATAAGCATTCAAAAGATTTGAAATTAATAAAACTGTTCAAAATTCCTAGGCTGTTTAAATTGTTATTTTTTAAACTTACATTGAATTTCATTTCAGTTGGACGGGATCTGCCAAGCAATTTTTAGTCCTATATATTTGTTGCTTTAACAGAACAATAAAATTCTAAATTTCTAAAAAAATTTCTCTGTGGTCAAATGTCCATCAACAGGGAACAAGTTGAATAAAGACTAGGGAATCTGTTCAATGGAATACTACACAGCCATTTAAACAATAAGGTAGTGTGTGTGTTGGATTTGGACAGATCCTAAGATACATTGTTAGGTATAAAAAGCAACTTACTGTACAGTACACATTATATAGTCTAACTCCCACACCCACACCCGGTGGGCCCCATGGGTCCCCGATTTACAATGGCTGGACTTAAACATTTTTCAACTTTACAATGGTACCCATACAACCATTCTGTTTTTCACTTTTGATAGAGTATTCAATAAATTACACGAGATATTCAATACTTTATCATAAAACAGGCTTTGTGTTAGATGGCTTTGCTCAACTACAGGCTAATGATGTATTGTGAGCACATTTAAGATAGTCTTAGCTAAGCTAGGATGTTTATTTGGTAGATTAGGTGTATTAAATGCATTTTCAACTTATAATATCTTCAACTTACAATGGATTTATCAGGATGTAACCTCATTAAGAGTCAAGGAGCATCTGTATATACATGCACATACACACGCGTACACACCCTCAAGAAATTTGGAAAGGAACTGGGAAAACTTAATAGTGTTTACCTCTGAATAGGGCATGTGGGTAGAGAACTTAAAATTTTTATTTTCTATGTCTTTCTGTCCTGTTATAGTGTATCTTGTCATAAACAGACCTTGCTCTTACATTAAGCTAGCAAAGTAAGAGAACTACATGGTCTATTCCCTCACCAACCCCCGCCCACCCCACCCACCAAGTTCCTATCCTCAGGCCTGATATGTGCTTGTGTGTATTATTCACCTAAACTCTGTTTCTGATACTTCTCACACAGGTGCTGCAGATTATTTGCAGACATAGGTGTCTCCTCCAGAGTTTGGGTGAATATTGTGCTCTGATTCTAGAGAAAGTACTCATTCTTCTGTGTCACAGATGATTGGCATTATTGGGGCAGGGTGGAAATAATTCCTCTAAGTAAGAGGTCCAGCTGAGACAAAGTGAGCAGGCTGACTAGTGGGAGAGTCACCGCGATGCAGGGTGTCACCCGCAAGGACAATATTCGAATTGCAGTGTGGTGCATTTACATTCTCAGACAAGTCCTGGCCTCTGTCTACTGAAATTCAAACAAAGGTTCTTCCTCATTCGGTCCGAGGGAAGATGGTACAGACCCCGTGTTAGTGTCACCAGCAGGAAACTGAAGCTTCTGTTAAACATATTTCTGTGGCTGCATGCTCACATCCAGCTATATAGGATTTCTTACATCCTGCATAGCCACGACCTCCTCCAGGCAACCTGCTGGTCCCTAGTGGAAGAGAATAAGCTATTCTAGTATTTTCCCTTTGGTCAGGTAACAAATGTAGATGGACAAGGGACTAAAGATTTCTGTCCTCCATTTGTTTTATGTGTGAAATGGGAGTAATAGTAATTACCTCTGCCTTAACACCCTCAGTGATCCTGAACTCACCACCCTAGCTCTGTTTATATATAACATGGGATATAAGTATATGACATGATGAATGACTCAGTCTTTTGAAGTTGAACAGGGTGAGTTTAAAATGTAGACTTTGCCTCCTATTTGCCATATTACTTCCGGGGAGTTATATAACTTTTCTGAGCCTCATAAAATGGGAATAATAAATTGTACATTACAAGGTTATAATAGAATAAAGTGAGTTAATCTCTATACCGAGGGATTAACACAGTGCCTCACCCTTGGTAAGTACTAAATATATGATGGTTTTGTGTTTGTATCATATGAAAGTGCTATTTGGAGCCATTCTTGACCTGCAAAAACCAGCAATTTCATATGGTTCAACCTCATGTTTGTACCACACATCTCTAATTGTCTGCTTAAGTCGAGCCAGAATTGGCTTCTCTGTAACTTCTACCACTAGATCAAGATGCCGTCCTTAGGCACCACACACCATGCATAGCTCCTTTTTGCAACTGGAACACAGCTAAAAGAATAAACTAACCACAAATAAATTACCCCAAAAAAGACTGTTTTGGGGCCTATGAAACTTGGTGAAATCCACTGTGCTTGTTATGCTCATTATTAAGCTGTTGTCTGTCAACTGTAGAAGGTCCTGTTGCCCTGTGCTTTGGGATAACAGGGCTGGGACTCCGCTATCCCCATTTCTCCTTGTCCATCTGACTTCTTATCGAGCGCTGCCAGTGGGGCGATAGATAGAGGGAGACTTCAAGGCTGGAGGAGGGAGGACACACCTTTTCCTGTTTGCTTCCCTGAGCTTCTTGTTTCTGCCTGCATCACCTCAGTGACTTTGAATACCATTGAGTCCCAGAGCCATTGCCATCTTACCTGATTTAAGATTGCTAGTGGAACTGCCAGTTGATGACCTGAGGATCTGTCTGCACCGCATTTGTGCACTGCATTGTGTTAGGCACTTTGCATATTCAGGCAGCCCTCCAGTCCACATGTTTTGTATCCATGTATTCAAATAACTGTGGATCAAAAATATTCAGGGGGGATTAAAAAACAATGGATGATTGCATCTATACCGAACATGTGTAGGAGGATGTACATAGGTTATATGTAAATACTACACCATTTTATATCAGGGACTTTGAACATCTGTGGATTTTGGTATCTACAGCACGTCCTGGAACCAATCCCCTAGCATACAAGGAACAACTATATTTTCTTTTTGAATTCTTGTACCAACCCTGCAAGATATGTGTTTTCTTCATGTTACAGCTGAGGAAATAGGCTCAGAGCTGTTAAGTGGCTTGCCCCTGGCCACCAAGCTAGTTATGTCAATGCTGAGAGTCAAAGCTAGGTCTGTCTGGCTGCACAGCTAAGCCCTTTCTGCCTCATGGTGCACTCTGGGGTTCTTTTCCTGGATGAACCCAGAAGGAAAGCTCTCTTGTTCTGTTCGAGTTGCTTGTGTGCCAGCTGCCCCCAGCCCCCCCCCCCCACCAGCCTCTGCCTTCTCAGAGGCACTAGAATTTGTCTTTGTTCCATTTGCAATACACACAGGACTGAGCTATTAATCATGCCACAGGCCAGGCTGCACAGCACCTCTGGAATAATGAATTACCCAGCTCCTGCCAAAATGAGTCACCCCATGGCCGTGAAGGAAACCTTCTCTCTCCCTGGCTCTCTCCTCATCTTGTTCCTCCCTCTTCCCTTTCTTGTCTCCTGTGATCTGTCTTGCCAATTGTAATTGGAGCATTTTCTCCTGTATTTAAGATCTGAAGTATCTTTGGGATTCGCTAGTGTATCCAAAGGCTTAAACAAGGCCAGTCAAGGACATTTATGGCTTTCTAGCATGGGTGGGTAGGTGAAGCTTATAAGCAGCTTTGGGTATGTATGGCCAGAAATATAAATGTTCCTTTTGGAAAACGAGAGAACCCCAGCAAAAATCCTAACGATGATATCAAATCAAGTCTTAAAGAAGCAGCAGTATTGGCCTGGTAATGTGACTTGAAAAAGGATGCACTGGTACTTGGGGTGGTGTGACTTTTACTCTGAAGGGGGGGCTTTGGGAGTTTGGGGAAAAACAGCCCAAGAGGAGATGGTGTGTTCTAAATAAAAAGAAGCATCTCTTCACTGACACTTTCTGCTTCCTGTGGGATAAACCCAGGATCATCTAACAAGTGAGACCTCTCCATTTCCCTGTTGTCAAAATGTCCTTCCTCAAATTATTGCTGTGTATATATTATCACTTAGGAATGCTTTTGGCTGTACTTATGTTTCTTAAACCAGCAGATGTCGAGAGGCAGGCAGCCCAGGGCACGAAACTGGGTTGCCTCACTGAATCTCAGCACCTTCAGTCACTGTAGACAAAGTAGGAATCTGAGACCGTTATTTTATGGACCCTTGATAAGAACAAAATAAAGGTGAATACTCAAGTTTTCTTACATTGTGATGATAGTTGAAAAAGAACTGGCCTAGGAGGCAGGAGGCCCAACTGTGTTCAAAACCAGGTGCTGAGTGGCTTTGTGATCTCCAGTAAATCACTTTCCCTCATCTGTGAAATGGAAGTTTGGACTAGATGATCTATAAGGACCCTACCGGCATAGGACACTTAGCTTTTGCTCCTTTCTCTCATGTATCTTTCATTTGCTCATTCATTCAACAAATATTTACTAATGGGTCTACTATGTGCCAGGTACTGTTCTGGTACTTGGAATATATCAGTCAACAAAACAAAGATCTCTGCCCTGTGGGTCTTATGTTGTGTGTTAGAGGCCAGGGGTACAAACAGTAAACACAAAAATGTAGGAAATTAGTGATGAGTAACACATAGTATGTTAGAAGATGATCAGTGCCATGTCTGGGAGACAAACGTGGGAAAGGGGAAGGGGGATCAGCAGAGCTGGGGGGAGGTTGCAGTGGTCCTCACTGAAGACACAGGATCTGAGCAAAGACCTCGTGGAGGGGAGGGAGTCAGCCTGCACATGGGGGCTGGTGGGGGCGGGAGGAGGGCTGCAGGCAGAGGGAACAGCAGAACAGGGACCCACAGGCAGAAGCGTGCCTGGGGCTTCTGAGCGTTTTCTTCCCCCATCTGAAGGCTGACCTGAAGCATTCTCACCCCAGCACTGTCCTTTCCTTTCAAGTGTGCTGGCTTTCGGACCAGCTCAAAGCTTCCTGGACTTGAAGACTATTTAAGTTTGAACCTCCAGTGGCAGTTAGGGGTAGAAAGCCTGGCTACCACCTTCATGCTTGTGCCTCATTTCATGCTACAGAAACACGCAATTCCCAGGGATATTGGGAAAATGGTGGTAGAACCACCAAAGCCTGGAGATTCTGGAGTCTTATCAAAATAGCACAGGGACCTTTCAAGCTTACCCACCATTTCCAGATAGTTCCCACTGTGCTTCCTGCTTAGTGCCTCTTGCACAGTGAGTGACTCAGTATTTTCATCATGTTCCCAGATAGTTGTCTTTGTCTATCATCCAAAAAAGCTCAGGTACAAGAGAGCTGTGTTTTTATCTTTACCAGTTACTGCACCTGAGCCAACCTGTAACAGATGGGCTGGGCTTTCCCCATTAGCTCCGGAAATGACCTCACCAACCAAGGCCAAGAGCCTGTGGGAAAACTCATTCATTTGCTAGGCTGTGCAAACTGGGTGTGTGTGTGTTTAATGGAAACCTTTGAATACATCTTGAAATATGTAAACAAAAAGAAAGGACAAAAATTGCCTTCTTGAGTTATGTTGTGTGCGGACAAGTTAGTTGGAACCTGAGGATAGTGATATTGTGAAGGTGTGTCATTATCCCCAGTTGAGCTGAGAACTGGTAGCATTCAAAGAATCCCTCCTTGATCCCGCATGTGCCCCAGCCACCTGCTGTAAGGGAGACTGCACTTTAGGCAAGAGGCTAGACCCCCTAGAAAGCCCCCTCCACATTATACAGACCGCTGTCCAAATACTGAATAGGCCTTGGGTGTCACTCGCAGGATAATGGAAAATTTAGTTCTAAGAATGACTCAGCATGAATTTCGTAGTTCTCTTCCAGTTAGATCTCTTTTTCATATGACCTGGACATTTGCTGCATGGGAATAGCAAGAAACCTTAATTTTGATCTTCCTAATCTGAGTGAGTTACAGGTGAGAATCTCAAATAATGTATGAGATATTTAAAATGAGAAGAGGGTGAGAGTCTATATCAGAATGCGGGCCCTTGAGCCAACTTCCGTATTCAGTTTTCTTACCAGTCTACTGGGAAGTTCAACAGCCAGCATCTCGTTGGGGTTTCCTAACCAGGTTTTCTCCATCTCCTCATGTATCCCCTCCCATGTAATCTTTATAGAGACCTGGAGCCATAGATACAGAGTGTAGGAGAAGCATATTGTTAGAGATGGAGATTGCACAGGCAGAAGTGGGGCGTTGGCTTAGAAAATTCTTATCAGAGCATTCAAGTCAGTCTGAGCACAAGAAAGAACATCAGGGTATGAGAATCTCTATTTTACGTAGTAGTCTACTTACAAAATAGAAGATCTTTGTTCATCCATTTAGCAAATATATTGAGCACCTACTACTGTGACCAACTCTGTTCCAAGTGCTGAAGATACATCAGTGAACACTGCCATCGAAAGATCTTCCTGTCCTCATCTTACTAGGTTAAACCATATGAAATTGCTGCTTTTGTAAGTTAAAAACAATGGACTCTAAATAACGCCAACTATATGATCCAGACATTCCACTCCTAGGTATTTAGCAATGTTTGCAGAAGCTTTATATGTAGTATCCCAAACTGGTAATAATCCAAATGTCCATTAACAAGTGAATGCAAAAACAAACAGTGCTATATCCATACAGTAAAATACTACTGAGCAATAGAAAGGAGTAAAGTACTGATACATGCCACATCACCGATGGACCACAAAAACATTATCCTAAATGAAAGAAACTGGATGCAAAAGACCACATATTGCATGATTCCGTTATATAAAACTTTGGAAGATACAAACTAATCCATAGTGATAGGAAGCAGATTAGTGGTTGCCTAGGGACAGGGGGGTGGGGTTGGGGACTAGAAGGAAAGAGGGAGGGACTACAAAGGAGCAAATGGGATCACTGGAGGCTGATGGATATGTTTACTGTCTTGATTGTGGTGAGAAGTTCACAGGTGTACACGTTGTCATACCTTATCAAATGGCACACTTCAAACATGTGCAGTTTATTATATGACAACTAGAGCTCAATAAAGGTCTTAAAAACAGTCAAATAGCAGCAATTTCGTGTAGTTCAATTGAAACATAAATTTTAGTGATGAATTAAGTTTTAGAACCTTATATTCATTTTTCATACCTTTATTGAAAACCTACGTGTCAGGCACCCTGAAAGATATTGTCAGTGAAAAGTGAGTGAGGCTGATTCTGCTTTGAAGCTTAGAGGGAGAAATAGGTTTAGAAACAGACAACTGAATGACTTTCCCACAGGCAGTTCTACAACACTTACCAGGTTTACCCAAGTTGTCCTTTATCGACTGGATTTATGCGTGTGTCTCTGCCTTCCCTCTTTCAGAGCGACTTGTGGTCCTTGGGAATCACCGCCATCGAGATGGCAGAAGGTGCTCCTCGTAAGTACTTTCCTCTGGGGTGAAATCTGTTGCTGGTCCTCTCTGTGGGTACTAGAGGTTCCTTGCCAGAAGCTGCAGTTGCTTTACTTCTGCTATGCTGAGCCCTGCATGGATCTGAGCTGGCATATGTAGAAAGCAGAATCATCTGACTTAGATCAGCCAGGAAGCCATTCATTTCAGAGCTGCCTGAGGGTCTCGTTTTTATGAGGAAAAAGGAAGAAAAGGAAAGCAAACTTTAGGAAGTCTTGTTGTTTTTTTCAGATTCAATGTGTGATTTATTCTTGAACTACTCTTCATCTGACATAAAACTGTGACAAACCCACAAAGACTATATATACTCCAACATCTGAAAATTCAAAACTGATTTTCAGTGCACGGGTTATGCAAATGCTGGTACTCAGTTGCTATCACTCCTCTTAAAATACTGATGTTTAGAATTTTAGATTTTCCTGCTAATATTTGAGGCAGAGGGCTCTGGTAATCTTGAGTACCTCTCAAATCCCTTAAGATCTGGAGTACTGGCACCGCAGAGGTCTCTGTCAGCCACTGGTGGCCATGAGAAGGTGCCTCATAGACTTCACTCAAGAGGCAAAACTGACCTAGGGCCCTGGCTGCAGCAACGGCACTGCGGCTGCGCCTCCCAGGGGCCACTCCCCATCAGTGACTGACTGTGGCAGGGACCCTTTCCTGGAAGACACAAGATTCCTTTGTGGGCGACTTTCACTCGAGTAATCTCCTGTGGTGTTGTCGAACCCACCTTGGACTGCAGGACAGTCTGGGACACTTCCACCTCCCTTTTGTGTCTCTGCTGTACTCAGGTCAGACATGCATAGCAATCTGATGACACTGCCCACCCTGTCTGGCTCCCTCCCTTTTTCCTTTCACACAGGACTTTCCCCCAGCAGTATATTCACATGTTAACACTGCCCTGTTGTCTGCTTGTCAAAGGACCAGGACCTAAACAAGCCTTTCATCTGCATGCCAGGTCATGATACTCCTGACTTTTTACCTTCAGGTTATCGTTGTCTCCTTATTTCTCAGTCTCGAGTTGGTAGAATTCATTCGTACCATGATTAATTTGTAGTGTCTGTAGACAAAATTCCCCTTATTCACAATGTTAACAGGCATTTATGAATCAGAAAAATAATATATTGCAATCTGAAAACCATATTATCATTCTGAATGAGTTGTAGACAGGGCTAAAAATAAACTTCTACCCACAGAATCCTTTGGCTTTTAGGGAACATATATTCTTATTCTGAGTACAAAGAAAAAAAATACTCCCAGATGTTTGAAAAGTAAGCTAATAAAATACTTTGACTAAAATAAGAATGTATGAGTATTTTTACTATGAACTATAATGTCATGTTTACAAATTGAGATATTTTTATAACTTTGTTTTCCTGCCAGGCTGTTTGACTTAATCCTCTGTTGTCCTGGGGCTAGTGAATTTAAAAACAAAACAAAAGAAAAATCCATCATGAAACCTGAAAAGCCATTCAGGATATCTGGAAACAGAGAGAATGGTGTTCTGGGCTAGTGCTATAGACTCCAAAAATCTATGTAGATAACACTGTCTGGATGAGCCTTCAGTGTATAAGCAATAGACTGTCGATTATCAAATATATTTTATTTTATGGCTTAGGCTTTTACTAATTAAAAATAACTTGCCATCTCCATCATAGTTGTCATCTGATGCTGTTTACTTTGAATGGGTATTTACAGCAAAGACAGCTAGTTGTTAAACCCTTTAGCTTAGTTTCCTTAAATATGAAGTAAAATTATATTCTCTGGAAATGTTAACAATATCTGTTTGAAACGTGTCATATTTTAGGAGACTCCTTTAATTAGACCTCAGCTCTTTTAAGTGCTCACCAAACGGAAGTGCTCGCCAGTTACATGTGGACTCAAGGGGTCACTTGGCAGAATTATCCGCACAGCCAGGACGGGCTGGCCTGGGTTTTGTGTCCTAACTGGAGCGGGCCCTTGTTTTTGGTCTCTTGCAGCTCTCTGTGACATGCACCCTATGAGAGCTCTCTTCCTCATCCCCCGGAACCCAGCGCCTCGGCTGAAGTCTAAGAAGTGGTGAGTTTGGTCTTCAGTGCTTTGCAGATCTAAGGGTGAGGTGTCCCTGTGATTTGTGTTTTGGATTAGCTCAAACCCCTAGGTCCTGCTGACAGGATTAGATTTATATATACTAAGACTTTATATATACTATGACTTTCCATATGCTGTCATTCATCTTAAAGTACATGTTGAGTACCTACTCTTTGTACAACAAAATCCCTCACCTGCAAGGTAAGGAGCTATTGGCTAAAATGGATAGTGGAGCCCAGTAATAACATGGAAGTGCTTTGATTTATAACCCCAGTGTTATCTTTCCTGGCAGCTCAGAATATCTTATCAGTGAGGGTGATAGTTTAGAGAGTCAGCCTGTTAGATTGGCTGACTTCTCTTCTATTCCTTAAGACAATACTTCCCTAAGTGCATATACACACCTGGTAGTATTGGAGATGATTTCTCTGGCACGTGCATGGTTTTACTATTGCTTTCTCTTTATGGCAGGTGATACTAGCTTTTTATTTGGGGCAGTGTTGTAACCTATTGTTTTAATAAGCATATTCATGTAAAAAGGTGACTTCACTGAAAAAAAACTACTACACAAACAGTGTGAGTGTACGGCAGAATTGTGTTGATCGTGTATGGTTGACTGAAGTTTGGGAAACAGAGTTCCTCAGGTTCAGCCAGCAGTTGGACTTTCGGCTATTTTGTGTACTTACATCGGGATCTTGTCTTTTTTTTTTTTTTTTTTTTTTTTTCGTGACCGGCACTCAGCCAGTGAGTGCACCGCACCGGCCATTCCCATATAGGATCCGAACCCGCGGCGGGAGCGCGCCCAGCGCCGCACTCTCCCGAGTGCGCCACGGGCTCGGCCCCATCGGGATCTTATTCTCTAACAAAAACCCATTGCTTCTCCATTTTCCCCTATGGAAAGGGTATATGCTCCCTGACATATTCTTGAATCTCTGGTTCCTCTTGCTCTGGGGCCAATTCCTTCATCACTAGTGACCTCCTATCTTTTTCTGGAGACAAATCCCAGGCAGTTAAACCATGGAGGGACCCAACCCTCCTGCCCCTTTTCACACCACTTCATGACCAGGCCCTTGACGGGACCCCCTCGTGCTCCCCATCCACTGCCCACCCACGGGTTCACCCCAACCTTACAGAGAGCAGCCTGAGTTCATACCAGTCATCTAGCGATGACACAGCAGCCCTGGTGGAACAAGAGAAAGGCACGCTGAGCTGAGAGGGGGAAGGAGACGGCAGCCACGGAGTTGCCAGGGCCGGCCAGGGGGAGAGTGGAGTTGCTATTGGTAACAAGGCAGCCGAGTGAGCGTTCCCTGCCGCTCCTTCCTCTGCAGAGAGTCACTGTGGTGAGAGGCACTAGCCTCTCCCCAGCAACAGGCTTCCATTGGGCGTCGCAGGGCATGTGATCTGTAGAGTGCCCACAGGCTCTCCTTCCTCTCCCCTCCCTGGATCAGACTCCCGGGGAGAGGAGCCAGTCCAGCACTACCGAGGCTTCTGTGGGGTTTCTGCTTGCCCTTCGTGCCAAACTTCCCAGTGGAGCCTGCTGGAGACCGTAGGCTCCACTCACCCTGTTCCCTGCCCTACCTTCCCCTGCTCTCCCTTCGCTGCTGCAGGACAGATATTTTGAGCTTTTCCCTAGAGAAGGACAAACTGGCCATCCACAGATGTGTATTAATTGTGAACACTTAAAAGCCTGGTGATAGAGCATTGCATTTAGATTTCTGGACCTTTCTGCAAAGACGCAGCAACACTGCCGAGTAGCTCCTGCTCCCTTTTAGGACAAGAGATTGTCCTTCTGCACTAGCTGCCTCCTCTCCCCAACCCTGAAGCCTGTG
The DNA here is from genome assembly GCF_027409185.1 of Cynocephalus volans. NCBI lineage: Eukaryota > Metazoa > Chordata > Mammalia > Dermoptera > Cynocephalidae > Cynocephalus > Cynocephalus volans. The sequence continues at coordinate 95,996,699 of NC_084460.1, read as the reverse complement.
CACTGGTCATCAAACTTGTCCTGTTTTCATCCTAACCCAGGTCTGCACTGCCCCTTTGCATGACCCGCCTGACCCCACAGAAAAGTGAACGAACAGCCCCCGCACTCCAGCATTGGTTTTCATTGATCCTGCCCCAAAAAACACCAACTCTGCACTGACCTTGTTTGTTTGAGAAATGCAGACATTGGGGAAAATGCAGGCTTTTTTCTGTTTCAAACCTGGACAACGAGAACTGATTTTGATAGTGCTAGAGGGAGCTGGGGACTTCATGAAGCAGAAGGAGGCCAGGCCCCCTTCCCTGCCTTGTAAGGGCAGTCAGGTAGGAGCGGGAGTCGGGAGACCAGTGCTGTAGGATGGGGAAGGAAAAGGGACCTGACTGTTTGAGAGTGAGGGGGAAACAGACGGCCCGGTGATGTGCCATTTCTCACTTAGATCCCAGCCCTTATACAGGTGGTCGTGCAGCCTGCATCCATACGACACTTGATGTTCGACATGACTCCTGTTCCTTGCAGTAGAACTCCAGTTTATAAGTGAAAATATTTAAGCACTTCAGAGTTCTTGATCTCAAAAGACCAGGTCCAAAGTGATTTGAAAGAAGTTAGGGTTTCCTTTAGTAAACTCTAGTGTTTGGGAGGAAATGAGACAAACGTTTTGTTTATTTTTCTTCTTTTGCTTATTTAAAGGAGAGGACTGCTCCTCCCAACCCAAAAAACCCCAAACTCCAAAATGTTTTTTTTATTTCCAGCTCTTCTCTACCTAAATGAGTTGTCAGGTCAAGTGCACTGTTTTCAGTGTAGATATCAACACAGTACCCTGGGGGAAGGGGGTGCCATTGTGGTAGAGACAGGCCTTGAACTCTTCTCATTATAAGCATTCAGTTGAGGGTCATTTTCAACTAACATTACCGAGTCTGCAACATACAAGGCATACACCAGCCTCTTCATGTGAACACTGTTTTCCTTGTGCCTTTAAGATCTGGGGAAGAAAGGCAGTAGCACAGCTCTTTCCCCTACCGTTGTGGAAGGAAAGGAAACCACCCCCACCGACGGGAGCCTGGCTCTTCCTTCTCACTGGTGTGAGCAGAAGCTTCCCTCTAAGGGAGTCCTGAGGTCTTGGTGCTATCAAATGCTCAGGCCACTCAGCCCTTTAACAATGAGGTCTCTGGGAAGATTATTACTTTAGTTGAATCGGAGGAAACCAAGGCTGCTGTCACCCTCCATCTCCATGTCACCACCAGCAAGGGAACAGTAAGGCTAGGACTGCCATTTCCTCCTCCCGTATCCTTCTCATGGGTGGATTCGACAATGAGGGTAAACCATCTTCTTCAAGAAATTTCCTCCTCCCTTTTCTACCCTGCTCATCCACCTTGCCTGTCCTCAGGAGTATTCTTAGCACCAAAGCTTCCCTCCAGTGGTTTCTGGGGAAGGGTGGGGATGACATTGTTCCTTTAAGAAGATGGTCAATCTTGTTCTTTTCCCACATACCCTTTACATTTGAAGAGTCCACACAGGCAAAGCAGCAGTCTATTGAGATCATTAGCAAAATCCTAACTGCTTATATATACAAGATCGCCCTGGTCCAAACCACTCTTGCTCCAGATGTAGACGTCGAGGCCTAATGAGACTGAGTGGCAGATCCAGACAGAGTCCTGGGCAACTTCCTGGGAGAGCCAGCCTGGAGCCCACCCTCTTGCTTTTACTCCAAAGGTTTCAGTCACCCCTGTTCTTTGATAATACACCAGTTCTGATTCTTGCTGGGATGTCAGCCAGTTTTGTTTTAAAATATGACAAAGCTTTTGTGTGTGTATGTGTGCGTGCACGCACACCCTTTAAATGAAATTATAATACAAAACAAACATCAGAAGATATTTCGGATAGACTGAATTTGCTAGTAGCAGCGTGACTTTGGACTTTATTAAAATCAAAACCAAAACTGCTATAGAAACTTGAAATTAACCTTCTTTGCACGGTCTCCTTGGAGATAACAGCCCTGTTGACTCTTCCTGCTAACCTATCTAACCCAAATAAATATACGTGTAATAATTCCCTTAAAGAATGCTATCTTTAACAAAAGTGGGGAATAAACAACTTCAAATTTCTGCTCTCCAATCCTGAAGGCAGCTGCTCTGTTCCTTAAGCCTAATGACAATCAGAGGTTGCTGGGACGTTGTCATCATAGTCATAGTCATAATAATGACGATAGCAAACACATATATGGCATTTATGGTACCAGAAACTGTTCCAGGTATTTCGCATGAATTAATCATCAGAATGTTCTTTTGCGATAAGTACTAATAACATCCCCATTTGCAGCTGGGGAAACTGATGCACAGAGAAGTTAAGTAATTTACCCAAAGTCACATAATCAGTAGGTGATGGAGTCCAAAGTAGAGAAAGGTAGGTAGTTCTGGGAAATACGGCAGGGCCAATGCAAATTTTAAAGGTCAGATTGCATTTAGGGAGTCTGATGATTACAGAAAACTTTTAGCCCAACTGATTATAAAGGTTAATGTAGTAATCTTCCAAGCATTTTGAATTCTCCTAGCCCAATTTAACGTATAAAGACGATAAATGTGGGAAGATATAGTGTTTGGTGGCAGAGGCAGTAGAATTAGTGCCTCAGACTGTAAGCACCAGGCATTAACACTGATCTCTCCATGACAACCCGTGGGAAATTAGTATCACTATCCTTACGTGGTTTTTTGTTTTTTTTTTTTTTTCCTAAAGAGACAAAACTAAATTACCAGCAGCAGAGATTCAGCAATAAAGTTATAAATGTACTTTAAACACATTAGAATGCTCAGCAAACAGCCAGGTAGTATTCGACATAGGTGAAGTGTTTTTGCTTTTAATTAAAAGTGTAATTAAGCATATTGATTCTTTGGTCATGCTAACTTAAATAAGAGACAATGAATCCTTCTGTGAAGACTTGTTCTAAGTAAGCATTATTTTCTCTTCAAACGGTGCCATTTAAAGAAGACATGGAATACATGACCAGCTTTTTAGTTCTGCACATTGGGGCTCATCCTTTGGGCTCAAAGTTATTTTCTTAAATATCTCTTGAGGTTCCCTACACCAGGAGAGATACTGGGGAGAGAACTCCGGCAGCTGGCTCCTTTAAACTCCTTGAGCAATATTCCATCCTGTAGATCTGGAAATTTCTCTTACTGTTTTTGTAGATGTCTGTACCGGAAAATGGAGCATGCAGTCTATTGTCTGGATCTCATTTTTTAAATTGGATACGATTTCTTTTATTTATCATCCTCTAATTAATAGTTAAGCACTTTATAAAAAACAAGCACATCCTTCTGGTTGCCAGCAAGAAAAAGGGAACTGCCATTCACATTCCTTGTGAATATTTAATAGCTTTCTGTCTTAATTTGTTTTTGTTTTTATCTTTTTAATACTGATTTTTCTACCTAGAAAAGCACTGTGTAGAATTTGTCTATTTCTTTACACAGGTTAACCTTGTTCTCTTCAGTTTATTCCTTAGGAGAGTTCATTTGATTATTTTTTTGCGAAGTCTCTCCTTAGATGATATCATATTTATGCCTCCACAGGTTTATTCGATTGATCTGAGACAGAAAACAGCATCTGCTCTCCACACCTCCCTCTCTGTCCCTCACAGGCACAGATTTGAAGTTAGCCACATTGCAGTTCTTGCCGAGAACTTTCATCCACACATTCATTCATTCATCAAACACATGCAGCAGGTAGCGTACTCATGATACAGAGATGACTCGGCACATCCTGCCACTGCTGAGAATTCCCAGTGTGCAAGAAGCAGGGATGTGAGCTGAGGAACTTAACAGGGGGTGCAGAGTGTCCATGCTTATTTCTAGTCCACAGTCCTGATTCATCCTGGGGTGGCCCTAAGCACAATAGGTTACATTTATTCCTATGTAAAATATTTTAAAAGCTTGAACATAGCTTAGAAATATAAAGGAAAAAAATACCAGTAATTCAGCACTTTAAGAACATGGAATAAGGTGAGAAACTGCTTTGACCTGGATGGTAGAGAGCAGTGCATATTTGCATTTGAATCTTGAACATGTTCTAATTGTGTTCTTTGTGGTGAGGATACCTCTCAGGCCTGAAGCATACACACACATACACACACACACACACACACACACACACACACACACACATGAAGTATATATGTATATATGAAGTATGAATGTATATATGAGTATACGAGTGTGCAGGGCCTGCTAGGAAGCTTGGGACAGACGTGCTCCTGGGATCCACTCCTGTAATTCCACAGTGCACCATGGGAGGGCGACAAAGAGCACAAAATGGATTCCTTAGGCTCTGGGCAGGGTGGGGAGGGAGACCAAGGTTTTGCCCAGGTGGATTCCTTAAGCTCGGGGAGGTGGAGAGGGTGAAGTGCTGAGCTGTCAATGCAGTGCCTTGAAAAGGCATGCTATAGAGTTGTGAGCTTAATTATTTATGACTCTGGACAATTGATTGGAATTTCAGCAAGAACATGCATGCCCAAATCATAAATCTTGGCTAAAGTCCACCGTTAAATTTCTACCACATTGTGGACTTGCTGCCCTAATCATTGATGTCGGGTCTCTCACCAGCTCTTCCCTGCCCCTGTGCGTCTCTGGCATAGGGTTTATCTTTGAGGAAATAGAGCCTTTCTAGAGGGAGATAAATTTGCTTCTGGGTATGAACTTAATCCTTTAAAGTTAAGTTTCCAAGTCCCTGGGCTGACAGCAAAGATACTCATACATCCTGTTCTTATTAATTGAAAAGCAAAGTTCAAAAATGATTTTGAAATTACCAGTTAAAAAATTTGCCTAAACATCACTTTACCATATAAGAATTTTGCTTATTTCTACAAAATGCACTTCCCCTTACCATCCAATTTGGTTTTTCTTTTCTCCAGCTTGCTTTTTCTGCCTCATTTAGGCAGCTCATCTCAGCATCCCTGGACATACATACAGTACAGTGTTCTCACTCCTAGCTTTAGATTTTCACTGATTTCCTACCTTCCTGAACTATCTTTTCTCCAGATTGCTTTTCTCCTAATTTTTTTAGGCCCAGCTCTGGTTTCCTCATTCCAATAGCCCATTCAGATATGGTTCCCATAGGGTTCTTTTCCTTCTCCGATTCTTTTTGATCTTCTGTATAATGTCATGCATAAACTGTGTACAAATGTTTCCATGTGCATAACTACCATATGTTACCTCAACTGTGTGTTGATGGTGCTGGTGCCTCTGAACCCCATTGTACCTAATACAGTGCTAGACCTATTTTGTGATTGGTTGATTCCTATCCTGGCCTATCAGACCATTTTTTATTTTTTTCGTTCTAGCATTTCAGAAAATATGTCTGTTTTTCTTTGGATTGTCCTTTTATTTGTGTCCTTTCATCTCTTTTGTTTGGCAGGTCAAAAAAATTCCAGTCATTTATTGAGAGCTGCTTGGTAAAGAATCACAGCCAGCGACCAGCGACGGAACAACTGATGAAGCATCCGTTTATACGAGACCAGCCTAATGAGCGACAGGTCCGCATTCAACTCAAGGACCATATTGACAGAACAAAGAAGAAGCGAGGAGAAAAAGGTTAGATGCACATTTGTATTTCAGCAAGAGCAACAGAAGAGGGAGTGAATTATGGGCTCTTCCTGTGTCTGGAAGTGACGGTGGGTATTTCAAATGGGCCTGCAGTATCTCTTAGTGTTAGGGGCCACCTCTGAGATCACAGCCTCTGGGCACCGCTGGAAAGAGACTGCTGAAGTGGAGTCATTCCTGAAGAAATAGAAATGCAAGTAACATTACCTCTTCCAGCCACTGAACAAAGCCATGTTGAGTGATACCATGAAACGCTTTAATATGACAAGTGATTTTCTTAATTCAAATGAATATTCATGTTTAGAAGACTAAACATCTACAGAAGACAGACAGTCTAAAGAAAAAATTCATCTAGTTGACATTTTTCTGTACTGACAGTCTTCGACATTTAAGTTTTTGTGCTCTGAGGCTCATTTCTAATTCAGTTATTTAGAAGTCAGAAAGAATTTCCTTGTGGTTGCAAAGATATGAATGATCATTAGGTTGCTAGGCTTGCTATTTGGAACATCAGATTTTGAGCTGAAGGTCACTTAATATGCTTCTTTATTTTATAGGTGCAAAAACTCATCTCTTCTGACTCTATGAGTACAAACTTGGGGTCCTGGGACTGTGCCCTAGTTGTCTGAATGGAGGTTTACAGTTCCTTACCTAGCATAGGAATTGTATGCTAATATTATATGTCAGAAGACATTGAGGTGAGCTGCCTAAATGCAGCAGAAAATGCAGGCTGGAGAAAAGTAAACCCAAGGTTGGATGAGTAAGGAGGGAGTGCATTTTGTAGAAATGGTAAATGAACTTTGATTAGGTGATTTTTTTAAACATGTAACTTCAGAATCACTTTTGAACTTTGCTTTCTAATTAATAACCCCAATTAACTCATGAATCATGGCTAAAGTTTACCATTATTTTCCACCACGTTGTGGACTTGCTGCCCTAATCATTGGTGTGGTGTCTCTCACCAGCTCTCCCCTGCCCCTGGGCATGTCTGGCACAGGGTTTATCTTTGAGGAAATAGTGCCCTTCTAGAGGGAGATAAATTCGCCTCCAGGTACTATGGCTAGCTGAGCGTGGGTAGGGACAAGGTGAGGAAGGTTGGGGAGTGGGAAGGGAGAAATGGAGAGGACGTGCAACGAGGACTTTCTGGGTTGAGGGAAGGAGGGAGCAGCTGGTGGGGGAGATGACAGTGAGAGGCTGTGGCGCTGGAAAGGTGGGCATGAGGATGGGAGGGAGGTACATGGCAATGTCCTTGTCCTCGCTTCCCTCCTCTCCACATCAGTCCCCTTTCCTTCAGTTCAGAGGGAGCGGTGGAGGCTGGCAGACCACACAGGATAGAGGCTGCTCTCCTTTCACTTGCATTTCCCTTTTTCTCTGCCTCCCTGATTCATACCCCTAACATGGGAAGGTGTGAGCTGGGGATGGGGTTGTGAGCAGTGTGGGAGTCGAGACTGGATTGTAGAGGTGCGATCAGCAGAGGGCTAAGGTAAGAGGAGAAATCCTCATTGAAGGTACAGGAGAGTGTTCCTTTTTCTGCAGCTAGCCACTGGGACTGAAAGGAAAGTGTGTAATCAAGGTAGACTCGGGAGTGGGAGGTTTTGAGGCTAAGCCAAAAAAGGAGACCCATCTCCAGTAGCTAGTGGGTGGACAGGGATAAGATGGCAGTCAGACCCCAAGGGGCTGGGAGGCCAGCCCAAGCTGGAGGAACTAGGCGTGAGGAGAAAGGAGGTCAAGGTCAAAGTAGGGAGATCAAGGTCAAAAGTTCCAGGACCGCTTTTTCAACTGTCCTTTGTCAGTGGTAGTCTTGGGCCACTCTGTGAAGTCAAAGTTTGTAAGGGAATATTTTAGGGCAGTGTGTCAGACATGCTGCAATTAAATGCCAATTTCTCTAGGAAGGGAATTTTATTATACTCTGGATATATAAAGTATATTAAATGTTCAGACTCTGTTTTTAGATTCAAATTCTGGGTTCACATTCCAGCTCTGCCCCATAAGTTATATGAAACTTGCCCCAGTTTTCTCATTTTTAAAATAGGGTGGTTGCCTGGCAGCGTTGCAAAGATTAATGAGATAATGCATGTAAAGTGCTTAACACTCAGTAAACATTAAGTGTTCTTATTTAGGCAATTCTTCATTACCTGTAATATTTTAGTACTACTCAGCAGTACTTTCTGAGATCTCATGACCCATCTCTCTCTGACCCGTGAAAAAGAGTGAGTAAAGCTTCTGCCTCCAGTTGTTTTCACATTTTTGGGCACAAACTCAGAAATGCGACTCAGAACTCATCGTGCCAGGAAGATAGGCTGTTTTTAATGTGTTCATACTCTGCAGAGTGGAAGAATAAGATTCTTGGAAATTAACTGTATTCAAGAGTTATGTGATAATTTAAGAAATCTAATTCTGTTTAGGATTAGGGCCACCAGAATCGCAGTTCTAGTCTTATTTTTGCTCCCCAAGGAAAAGTATTTGATCAAATGAGATCTTATCCCATTTGCTCAGTTTGATCAAATGACCTAATTTGCTTCTTCGAATACTTTTTTACTCTCTTGGTAACTCTTTCTACAACCAGCTCTTGGTAGAATCAAGTAATTTTACTTTGCATTGCTTTATTTTTTTCAATCTGATATTTTTTCCTCAAGATATGTTGACACATGCTAATTTAACCCTGTAATACAAAAGCGATCAAACCAGAATCTGGTAAAGTATTAAAATTGAGGAGCCTGACAAATGAAGGTTTTACCCTAGGGGGTAGAAGTAATTGGAGTAATTATGTGCTTCTTTCCCTTGCTTTAATTTCCTTTATTACATAAAATTTCTGCATTTTACTTTGAACTCTATTTATCCATTTTGGGAAAGTTTGGAAGATTAAACTTTCAGTATGGGGTATTAAAACACTTTTGCAGATTATTTACATTTTGGCAAAATAATAATTTAAAAATAAGTAGACTGAAAGCTTCATACATACCTAAATATATGAAGCTAATTTGTGCTTTTAAAAAATACATCACACTTTTGGCTTTCTTTCGTTATCTCTTTAATGGCTAAATAGTGTGAAAGGCAAAGCATGTTTATCGAATCCAAGTTCTCACCATGTGACTGCTGCCTCCTGGTGGTAACATAACCAAATTGCAGATTCAGTTACTTTTTAGGGATACTGAAATGTCTTCAAGGTTGCAATTTCTAACCCACAGCTATGAAGAGATAGCAGTAATGTGACTTGCTTAAAAGCTCCTCCTTTGCTTAAAAGCTCCTCCAAGGGCTCCCCATTGCCCACAGAAAAGTACTCAGCGTGACATTTATAAGGATCAGTGAGCCATTTTATCTGTGCTGGCTTTTATCCCTCATCTGCTTTTCCCACACCCAGACACCTAGCCACTCACAATTCTTTGTTTCCTGAACATGTCATGCATTGTAATAACTGCCAGCCTAACTCCTATGGGTATGTTGGTTGGAATGCCCTTTGCCCACCACTTCCAGCTGCCAGCTGCCTGGAGAAGGGCCACTCACCTTCCAAGGCCAAGCTCATTTTCTCCTCAAAGACTTCACTGTCCCCTCCTCCATTATGACCAGTGGAACTAGTGGCTCCTTTCTCTGACGTATCATTGCTCTTTTAACGTACTTCCGTTTAGCATATAATATGTTGGAAAGAGCACTGGTTTTCAAGTTGGAAAAGTTCTGGATTGAATTCTAAATCCAAATCCCAGGTTGACTTTTTATTGAGATGACATTGGTTATAGCATGTCACCTCTTATAATCTCAGTTTCCTCGCTTGAAAAACAGGCATTATTTTAGAGGATCATTATGAGAAATAAATGAGAGAACATAGGTAAAGTATCTAGCATTAATGACTGGCATGGGAGACACCCAATAAATATTCGTTCCCTTTCTTCATAATCAAGGAGGCTTTGATTATTTAATTGTCTCTCCCATTAGATTCTGATCTCCTCCAAAGCAAAGACTTAATCTTATTTATTCTTACATGTTAACTTGCTTAATGTTTTACTGAATTAAATGAATGTCTCTAGTGGGTCAATCAAAACACATTTTAACTATATTTTTTAATAGCACCTTTTTTCAAAAGTGTCTTTGTGGTATTTACCAAGGTAATCTAAGGGCAATTTGTGAATCCCTGTAAATCATAATAAAATCCTACTTTAAAAATGATTAATACCATCAATACATTAATAAGTTTAATATGGGTGGCTTGATAATGGGGGTTAAAACAAACAGAAATGCCTTATGTGAACATTAGGCATTGAGGACAGATATCTAGAATCAGCTGGGACAATCTCAAATGTGGTTAATTCCATTTATTTAAAGCCAGCTGGTGGAAACTGTCTAATCCCAATCCAGGAGTCCTGGAGCCTGTCCCAGCTCAGTGTGAACCACAACTCTTTGGGCCTCAATTTACTCACATATAGAAGGGGTGAGTTGGGCTTTACTGGGCTGTAGCATCATCTTAAGCGCTGACATTCTGTGGGTCTCTCTTCAGATGAGACAGAGTATGAGTACAGCGGAAGTGAGGAGGAAGAGGAGGAAAACGACTCGGGAGAGCCCAGGTAGGAGAGCAACACCCAAGTCTTCTAATTTTCACATTCTGAATTGCACTTGTGTGAAATTCACTTTCCTTTTGATTTATAGGTTCATTTTTAAGAATCCACCAGGGTGGTCTTATTTAATTTACTGCCCACAAACATACTCATTAGTTTGGGAAAATTTCCCTAGGCAGACTCTTACAAAAAAATGGAAATCAGCATATTCTTTATCTTGTCCACCAAGATTTATAGTCTACACCATAAGACCTTGTTTCCTCCCATATACAAATGCAGAATGGATAGGAGGCAATTATCTGGTGTTGAAGGACTAAAAGTACTTAAAACGGCAACTTTCTGGAGACCTAAGTGGTATTTTCATTACTTCATACCTTTGAGAAGCCCATTCAGGCAGCCACTGTCCTTGTCACATGCCATCCAGGGGGAAATAATTTCCAGGAAATCAAATCACATTTCAGAGGTGAACTCTAAGTAAAGACTTCCATGCCATTCCTGTTGTCACATGTTGGTCCCCAGAATCAAGTGCTCACTGATTGTTGGCATCCCAGTGTTTTGAATTTCACTTGACTTTGATTGCGACTTTCTTCTAGTCTGTGTTTATAAATAACGAAGGCTGATGTGCTCACGCTGCCAGGATTTCTCTTTCGTGAGAAAATTCAGCTGGCAGAGGCTTGGTGAGGCCAGGGGAGCGGGCACCTACACCATGGTGCAGGCACTATAAATGGGAAGCCGAGGGTCACCAGGGTAAAGTTCCATCCTCTAGCCATCCAGTGGGTGGAGCCTGGTGCTCCAGAGAAGGACCAGTTCCCTATGGCTGAGGCACAGCTTCCTGACTAGGAAGGGGCCAGCTCAGCCACTACTGCCAGAATGAGCTAGATGCTGTGTGATCTTTTTTGTGGGGGGGCTAACTCAGACCTACCAAACTGGGTTCCTGCAGAGCTACCAGAAGAGGGTGGAACTGAGCTTACAGGGGCAGCCAGTTTTTCTCTCTTCACCTGCCACAGTATTTGTAAAGATCACAAATATAAACAATATATTGGCAGCCCCAAGTTTAGCTGCATAAAGATGATGTCAAGTAGTGACATGGAAAATGAACATTCCCGTAAGGCAAAGGACCAAACACCCTGTTTTCAGAGAAGTTGTACACTATTTTTCAAAAGCTGACCCAGATGGCTGTCAGCCCTCTGACCACTCTTTATAGAACCAAGAAACCCTGTCTTTCTAACACTTGTTAAATTGCATTGTTAGGAGTCACTTAGTGAGCCAACCCAGCTGTACATTAACACTTCAGTAATTGTAACAGGTCATTGTATCGCATTGCAGATTATGTTCCAAGTCCTGTTTTTATGGATGCATCTAATTAATCTTCATGGAATCCTGAAAAGTAGAAAAGGATGATGGTCATCTCATTTTAGAAATGAGGTGACAGCTCAAGGGTGGTGACCGGGTCACACACAGCATTAATGACTGAGTCACTGATACAGCTCTGATCTCCTGACACTGATTCAATCCCAGTCAGTATAAATGGAGCATCCTGTGTGCACGTGAGGCTGGGCTCCCAAACCCCATTACACTTACACAGAGCAAGTGGCCTATGTAGACAAGCATACTCATTTGGGGTTTGTTTTAGAGTTTTACACAAAGGCTATTAAGTTTTAGAGGAGACTTGTTAGTAAACTCCAAGCTGTGGAACGTCACAAACAAAGCCTTATTATGTCATTTTATGGCAGCATCTCACACAGTACACAAACCACACTCTAAAACAAAGCCTTGATCCTCTTGTCAACTGCCACCAGCCCTGCTCCTCCCCCAGCAGCCCTCACTCCACTTCTCGTCACCACCACCACCACTGCCAAGACAGAACCTGCAAGTCATCCCTCGCTCCACACATCAGATCTACCACCAGGCGTCATTAACTCTATCCCCAAATGCTTCTTCCAGCCTCCCGTTCTGGCTGAGGCCCCCCAACCCCCAGAGCCACTACAGCAGCACACCAGCTGCTGGCTTTGCTTGCTCTGGCTGGACAGCGCTGCTGGTGTCACCTTCTGTGTGAGCCCTTCCGTGCGTGGCTTTATCCCACCTGCCCTTCACTCTGCTGGGAAGATGGGCTGGTGTTCAGTTCCTTGAAGAGGCCACGCCATTCCCACCACAGCCCTCCAAACTTGCTTCTCCTTCTTTTCCTTCTGCCTGGAACATTCTTCCCCCTGCATCCCCTGTCTCCTTCCAGGAGACGTCTCGCTGACCACCCTTCTAAAGTGGAGGCCTCAGTCCCCACCTCAGCACCCTGCCGCTGTCCCTCTCAAATTGTTCCCCTTTCTTGTCTTCTATGGATCCTATTAATACCTGAAATTATATTATTTGCAATGATTTGTCTGTTTCCCCTACAAAAAAGAACTCTAAAGAGAGAATTTGTTTGTCTGGTCTGCTACATAGCAGGTGCTCAGTAAATGTGTTTAATGGAGGTATTTCAGATGGGAGCTTCTGGAAAGATTTTAGGGGCTAGATTCGAATAAACAGAAACCATTTCCCATCTCTTAGGCTGCTGTGCAGAACCAAGGACTTGAGCTGTTCACCTGCAGTTAGATGGAGTAGGGCAGCTGTAGACCACCAGTGAAGGAGGTGGAGTTTGTTGATGTCCTCTTGCTCTTTCTGTCACACACACACATAATCATCTTACAGATGAGGAAACTGTGGCTTACACAGACTCTAGGAATCAGTGAGCTGTGTTGAAGTCGCAGCTGTGTCCTCTGTGGCCAGGACAAACCCTGTAAGCATGGGCAGTGCCACAAGTCCTGACTTGGGCTGAGCAAACTTGGGTTCAGATCCTGGCCCTGTGTCGCCCTGGACTCAGGCGTTTTCCCTCCCTGGCTCCCCACGTCTTCACGCGCCTGACCTCTGCCTCGTGGGCTCTGGGGTGAGCGGTCCAGGAGGCTGTGTGGGAAAGGGAGGTCTGTGCTCGTCCACGCAGGGTAGTTCCTTCCTGCTCACGGTTGTGCACTCTCGTTGCCATTCTTAAATGGGAAAATAAGCCAGTCTGGGGCTCAGGGCTTGCACGCTCACTGAAGTCTTTTGCCGTGTCTCCAGCGTGAGGCAGTGGCGTGGACGGTCCTGGAGGGGTGACGGCACCAGGCAGGTGACGTCCCCCTAGGGATGGAGACGCGTGTGTCTGCAGCAGTCATAGTGAAAGGAGGCCGAGCGCCAGTCTGTCAGCCTGACTGTGGGGACCGCACCAGCGGGGGCCGAGGAGCTGCGCCCACGTGCGTGTCTCCCTCCCGCGCAGGGGGCAGTTGCTGGCCCCGCGGTTCTCCCGGGGCTCCCGGTGATCCTGACCGCTCTGTCCTGCCCACAGCTCCATTCTGAACCTGCCGGGGGAGTCGACGCTGCGGCGGGACTTCCTGCGACTGCAGCTGGCCAACAAGGAGCGCTCGGAGGCGCTGCGGCGGCAGCAGCTGGAGCAGCAGCAGCGGGAGAACGAGGAACACAAGCGGCAGCTGCTGGCCGAGCGCCAGAAGCGCATCGAGGAGCAGAAGGAGCAGCGGCGGCGGCTGGAGGAGGTGAGCGCCCGCCCGGCCACCCCGCACCCCTGCACCCCTGCACCCGAGGGTGTCAGCCGCGCTCGCCGCCCGGGCGTCCGCTGTGCGTCCAGCTGCCACCCTGGAGGCTGGGCCACCGCTGCTTGGAGCACACGCACCTTGACTGCAGGGGAGGAGGAGGCCTGGCTGCTCCGGCAAACAGAGGCTCCCCTGGCTTTGGGTGGTGGTGGTGTGGTCACTCAGAAAAGTGGGCGAAGGCCTCCACCCCTTCAAGTCCTGCTCATGTAGCCCCTTCTCGGTGAGGACGTCCTGGGCACCCTCCTCAAAATCGCACCTCTACCTCCAGTATGTCCTGTTGTCCTTCCCTCTTTTCACCTTCAAATATACTTCTCTATGTACCTTTATATGTCTGCATCTGCCTGCTAGAATGTAAGCCCTGTAAGGAAAGGGGATTTTATCTCTTCTATTCCCTGATGTATTTCTAGTGCCGAAAGCAGCGTCTAACATATAGTAGGTGCCTCATAAATATTTGTGGAATAAGTGCATTAATATCTGAGTGAACAAGTCAGTGACTGAGAGGTGAAATATAAGCGTTAACTAGACCACAGTGAATAGGCAGGTAAGTGAGATGCCAAACACAGAAAAGCAGGGCCTGCCTACTCACACTCCTGAACACCAGGGAAAGCGTTTCACAAGTCCTTCCCCACACACCTCTCAGTACCCAGGGCCTGTCCGCCAGCTTGCGGGCAAAACCTGCCTTCGGCAGCAGACCTGCTGTCATCTGTGTGGGAGACTATATTGCCAGCCACAGTTTCCTATATGGCTTGTCCTGGGCAAGGCTCTCACCCTCGTGGTTTTACACACGTTTGTTAAACCCTCCTTCCCAGAACCTTGACCAGATCTCCAAGGCCTCCTTCCTCTGCCAGATAAATCAAAGCTGCTAGACAGTCAGGAAGACAAGAGTGTGCAGCTATTGGGGAAGGTGGGCAGCAGATGAAAGTTCACTAACTGCACAGCAGTGGGGCAGTAATTTTACTGGGCTCCCAACCAGCTTGCTCTTCATTAACAGATTTACAGCGATTCACCTGCTTGTCAGGTGGCTACTGCAGAGTTAAGGGGTGGTGAATTGCAGACACCAGGAGCAGATTGCTTTTTAAATGGTACATCACGGTCCAGCCTCCTAGTTTAAATCAGCGAAGTCCTCAGTTCTAGTTTGCAATAAATCCCATCAACTTCATTATGTCCCTGGAATATTAGTTTCACACCAGCAACAATAATACCCAACAGTTGCAACTATTGAGTGATTTCTGTATGCCAAGTACCAGGCAGGATGCTTTGCTGATATCCAATATCTCATCCACTGTCATTATCTCTTTGCATATATGCATTATCCCTCATGCAAAGTGCAGGTAACTGGTCCCATGTTGCAGAGCTGGTAAGTGCAAAGCCAGTATTCACACCCGGGTGTCCCTGATCCCATCATCCATGCAGGCCCTGAGACAGTATGTGCAGATACATAATCAGGACCCTGAATATGATCCTCAAAATTGGAGCTTTGAGTCTTCTGCAGGCAGCAGTAGGCTAGTAAAGCACTTCTCAATCTAAGAGTGAGTCTGTGATAGGGTCAGTGTGAGCAATGCTTGGCACGTGAGAAGTTTGAAGTCACCTGCTATCTGTGTTCTAGGATTTACACTGTAGTAGAGAGAGGCGCTGTAGTGCTGGGGGCAGAAACCTTCAAAGGAACCATTGGGGCAGGGCAAAGTGAGGTGTGGGTGTTAATCAGGCACCTCTCAGAAGTGACCTACATAGTGTAGAAGTGGGAGGTGCCTGCACGACCTCTGGTTACCTCCCAGCCTCAGACTGAAAATCTCAGACGGGTCCTTGCAGCTGCCCTGTGTCATCTCCTTCAGCCCACCCAGGCCAGTTATAGCCTCTTGGACTGGCCTCTGGCCCAGGGTCATACTGTTCCTTCAGTCTCTCAGGCTTCCTGAGGCCCTACTGTTTGGATCCAAGGCCTGCTCCTTTTGTCTTATGACCGAACCTCTGTCACCAGCTGGGCACTCAGGCTCTGCCCTGAATCCTGCCTTTCCTGCTTCTTTCCTGGCTGGTGGTTTATTCCCTCCAAGAGCATTTCCTAAAGTCCCCACTTGCTGGATCATCACACCCCAGGAACCTCGACCATTGCCTTTTCTATATCTGGTTAGTGGGTTCCTTGCCTAGAGATTTGCTATACTTAGTTTCAGGCTAAAGGCCCTTACCATGTAATCCTAGAAAGTCCCCCCGTCATCCCATAAAACATTTAAAATACTCAAGAATGCACTCATGTGCACATGGGTGTGCACACACACAATCACTTATATGAATCTCCCTTTCTTTTCTTTCTTTCTTTCTTTTTTTTTTTTTTGTAATTTTAACACAAGAACTCTTGGCCCTTGGCTCTAGATCCTCAAGTAGTGCAAAGCCTTTTCAGAGAGTGCATTGTTTTGTTTTGTTTTGTGGGTTTTCTTCCTCTCATACCCAGTATGATATATTTGAGCTGTATACGTTTATTCATGAAGTTCCTAGAGTAATAATTTCTAATGCTCAAGGAGCACTTACCATGTGGCAGGCACTCTGGTCAGTACTTTACATGAATTGTCTCATTTAATCCTCACAAAAGTCTCCAGCAGAAGGATAGAGCAGCTGAGTCCTAGAGAGGTTAATAACTTCCTAGGGGTCACACAGCTAGAGAAGAAGCCAGGTTTCAAAGCCAGGGGACTGCACTGCAGAGCCCATGCACCAGACCCCTGCCTCTGTCCTGCCTTTGGCTGATAAGCCCTCATCAGCGTGCCTTTCTGTATCCCTCACCTGGCCTCCACTTCTGTGGTCTTTTACTCTAAACATTTAGGGGTTTCTGAGCAAGGGCAGAGAAGCTGTGCCCAGCAGGTGCTCGTCTTTGAGCTGGGTTCTGTCTCTCGTGCTGCTGTGCTGCCAGTTGGAGCTACTGCCAAGACCTCCTTTAGGTCTCTTCTCCTGTGGCATTTCCCGGAGTCTCTACCGTGGATGCGAGTCAGAGTTCAGCTCACTGAGGCATGTGCATCCACAGAGATGCAGCCGGTAAGTCCTGGCTTGCACAGAAGGTGTCAGCATGCTGGAGACACAAGCCCTGTGCTCTGTGTACCAATGAGCATGAGCCTGGCTTCTTGCCAGAAGCAGGAACACTGGCCACGGGCATCAATAGATTATACCAGCTTTATCTTGTGACGCTTTATTTTACCCTGCAGCTCCATAGAGAAGAAAAAGAAATACTAAACACCCAGATGGCTGTAAATTCTGAGACCCAAAGTAATGAAGTCTCTGCCACCAGGGACTCCCCTCCTGCATCCTGCTCCTGCTAGACCCCATCGTGTCTGCTACCCTGGCCTGTGGTGACCACTTGGGTTCCCGGCATACTGAATAGGAACTTGGACTACACTGTCACATGGAAATGTTAAAGTTCATCATTCAGCTTGAGAATTTAGCTTCATTGTGGGGCAGGTGGGCTTTCGTAGGCATCCTGGGAAATGCATCTCCATTTCCAAATAAAGGCCCCTCAGCCTCCCCTTTGTAAGATAGCACTGTGTGGGCTGCACCCTTTGTATTCGGTGATTTCAGATGTCACCTCCCACTAGAGGATTTCTAAGGAAGCCCTGCATGTCCTTTGCTATTTATGGGTAACCATGTGGATTTGGCTAAGTTCTAAATCAGTGTCTGTACTCGTATATTCTTAGAAGGACTTTGACTAGATGTTGAATGTAGTCATTTCTCAGTTCTATGAAAAGAGCAAGGCTTTAGGGCAATTAAATGGTGGGACAAGGCTCTCAGCTTTTAAGCAATGATGCAGCACAGTTTGTAACTAAGTTCCAGGAACTTGATCACACTCAGCTGAAGTAAATGGGTCTGTCAATATTGAGAAAAGTACAAAGAGGGTGTCTTCTATTTTTATTCAGTTCGGTAAAAATTTCTGTTACTTAGCCACACAGAGTACAGCTTGGTCTGTTCTGTATCACAGTTAGGGTCCGAGAATGGGACTTTGAGGTGTTGAGGCTCCTACTCTGTAGATTTGTGGTGATGTGTGATACTGCTCAAGAGTTTTGAAACATTAGTGATTTATATACTTGTTTCAACTTGGTGAGAGCATTCTATACCTTCATGGGGGGGGGTAATCTTTTAAGTCACAGGAATGAATCAAATTGACCCCAGGTGGACCAACCTGCTCTATGGTAGTTTTATTCTTTGGGGAATTGCATTAAGTTTTTTTTAAGCCACTGAGGTCTCATTTAGTATCCTTCAAGACCATCATAACATTGTCCAGTTATAAAAACAACCAGTTCTAGCTTAAAAATATACTGTTTTGGTTCCATCGCCTGAAATTTTTTTTGAAGAAATACTCCCTGTACCTTTTTGGCCAATGAAGCACTAATGTACAAAATAAGAGCCTGGCAGCTAAAGATGGGTGTTCCTCCAACATTTTATTATGAGTGACTGGGGCTTTCAAGGATGCTGGGCTCAATTGTAAGGCAGAATTGAAGCCTTTGTCCTGTGCCTATAGGACAACAAACATTTAGTGAACACCTGTGCCAGACACTAGAAATACAGTCTGCCCTTGTGAAGACTAGATCTGGGAAGGAAACAGGCATTAAGCAAATAATCACCCAAGTAATCATTTATTGTCATTATGATGACTGCTAGGGTGGAGGACAGTGATGGGCTCAGGGAGCACCCCCTTGGGACATGGGCCTCGCCTAGTGTGGAGGCAGCTGGTCAGAGCCCAGCTCAAGGAGGGGAGAGGGGCACGTGGAGATGTTAGGCAGGGAAGTCAAGGCACAGTCATGCAGGGCTTTGTAGGCCAAGTTCATTACTTTTAAATTTTATTCTAAGAAGAGTGGGAAACCATTGAGGTATTTCAACCACGGGAGTACAGTCTGATCTGCCTTTTTAAGATGAAACTTTGGCTGCTAGAAGGAAAATGACTGGAAGGAGCAAGAGCTGGTGGGAGAGACAGACGCATCGGGTGGTGGTGGAGTGGGGATTGAGAGAGAGCTGTAGCCTGGAAAACACAGGACGTGCTGGTGGATCATATGCTGGAGAGGAGAGAGAGCAGGCCGTCTCGATGCTGGGCTGGAGCGTGCGGTAGAGGAGCAGCATCTGTCTGGGTGGGAGAAGGATGAGAGCAGTTCAGAATGGAACAAGATTAAGATGCATAAGAGGCAGCCAGGGGTGATGTCGAGAATGCAGTTGGAGTATGAAGATATAGCCATGAAAGAGGGTTGAGGATACAAAAAACGGGAACTGCTGGTTTGCAGTAACGGAAGCATTCACCGAGAAAAGAGAAGAGAGTCTGGCCTGAGCTCTGAGAACTCAAAATAAGGGAAGAAAAGCCAGCTAAGACAATTGATAAGAAAGTAGAAGGAACACCAGGAAAGTCTGATGCTGTGGAAGCAAAGAAAATTGAACATTCAGGCCTAAGGATGGAGTTAAAGGGGCCAGCTCTGCAGAGTGCTGCCCAGAGGTCGAGTTAGGTAACAGCATCCTTTGGTTTCAGTGACAGAAAAGATATTTAAAACGTAGTTTTGTGTGGTACTTTCTAGAAATGCTTTCATTTTCTCTCTGTTTGGGGGAAGGGAAGCAACTTGCTCAGGAAGTCAGAAGATCTGGACTTAGAGTGAAAAGATGTCAGTCTGCATTTGAGGGCCACATGTCCTACCTCTAGGCCCTGGCAGTTCTCTTCAGTCTTTCCACACTCCCACTTCCTGAGCTCTACAGGAAGGTTAATAACAAAGCTTCTACCTGCCACCGAAGTTGTTCTGAGTATTATCCAGAAAACTGGACATGAAAGAACTTTGTCAACTGCCAAGAGCTGGACAGATCTCACTTCTGAAGGACGGGTCAAATCCAGCTTGAATATTGCTAACGAGCCCCGCCTCAGGCTTCTGTTTGGAGGACTTTCCATCCTTACATGCTCATCCATTTGTCATGGGCCTCTGCTCACACTCCCTCCCAGTGTTTGCTTTTCACTTAGGGGGACCAGGCCAGTCGCACAGGATCTGCGCCAGCTGGAGCCCCCTCGCAGAGAAGCCTCTGGTGTGTGAGGTTGTTCTTCGGAACCTAAGCAGTTTCTCCCAGAAGCTCTTAGACGCTCCCCAAAAGCAGGAGGCGAGGTTACATGTTTCTTTAAGAGTCACCGTGCAGGACAACATATTGAGGCTCTGAAAAGTCCTTGGGCAACAGAGGATTTGATAAAATTCTGTTGAGAGGAAAATGGTATTTTGGTGAACAACACTGACTCCAGACCTTAAGATGCAAGGTACAAATCCCAGTTTCCTTCCTTATTAGGTGTGTGACGCTGGCTAAGTTCTTTAACTTTCCTGGGCCTCAGTTTCCTCCTCTGTAAGACTAGAAATAACAATAGCATTTACCTCATGAGGCTGTTAGGAAGATTAAATGAGTTAATTCACAGAAAGCCTCAGAACATCACCGATACATAGTGAGCACTCGGTAAATATTAGCTGTTATTGTTATTGGCATAGGTGTCTTTGACTAAAGTCAGAGGAATAATTTTCGAAAGTTTGAACTTCTTTAAATGCTGTAGTAAAACCTTGATTTTGTTAAAATATATATACTAACAGGTAAGCTTCTTTTCATGCTTTGGGAAGAATATTTGTTATAATACTAGGAGAAATTCAGTTAACGCATTAAGAGAAAAAAAAAATGTCTAATAGCTTTTAAATGGCCAGCTAGCAGGTTAGTGTAAAGGACACCAGCTTTGCAGGTCAGGAGGCCAAGGATTAATCCTAGCTGTGTGGCCTGGGGCAGATCACTTAACCTCTCTGAGCATCAGCTGCCTTACATGCAGTCAGTATGATAATACTTACTTGGCAGAATTGTTGTGACAAGTAAAGGAAACCATATACATAGAAGGCTTGGCACAATGCCTGACACAAAAATGAATTGGTACTGTTGGGTGAATGTGTTATCGTTATCTTAGAACCTTTGATTTCAAAGAATAGTTAATTTTGTTTTTTACTTTAATGGCTGTTTGTATAGATGGGATTTCCCTATTCTCTGCCTTCCTTAATTCCATAATGTACCTTCCCTGTCTACTGTAAAACCGGACTTTTCCATCCCTTTTGAGGGCTTTATTCCTAGAGCACCCCATTGACTGCATCTTGCCGGGGTGTCTGCTGTTCACTTAGCCAGCAGTCCTGGCCTTGCCAGCACAACGAGGCTGCCCATTCCTCATCCTTCTGGGTGCACCTCGCCTCACAGGGTCAACTGCCACCTTGAGAAGTCTCCTCTTCTCAGTCAAGCCTAGAGGACCCCCTGGAGAAAAGCTGCCTTTTGATGGATTCTTTCATCAGTGTTTCTTGCTGTCATTTCCAAAACTATATAATTATTATTCCATCATTGCCAAGTGGCTGTTTAAATCTCATCTCCTACCAATATCTAAACAAAACCTATAAGAAGACAGAGATCTCGTGACATCTGAATAGTAAGCTTCCAGGCATCAGGGACACGGGACTTTAGGAGTGACTCTTTCACCAGTAAGGTAGAAATAAGGCGGTCCAGTAAGAGACTGCCTGGGTTTGAATTCTGGCTCTGCCACTTACTGCCTTTGTGATTTGGGGCAAGACATGACTTCTCTGTGCCTCAGTGTGCCCATTTATGAAATGGGATAGTAAAGATTTAAAGGACTAAATAAATTAATACATAGAAAGCACTGCCTGCATGAGTTCAGGTGTTGCCCAGGAAAGGAAAAGCCTATGTTTCCACCACCTGCCTTGTTGCCACCCTGAGTCATCTCTTGCCAGGGGGAGGGATGGTGCCAAAGGCAGCTTGAGCAGACTCTGTGGGTGGGTAGAAGCCACACACAGGAAGACCAGCATGGCTTTTCCCCAGTGCAGCATCCCCACCACTGTACCCAACTCCCAGGCCGTAAGCCGGAAGAGAGCACCGTGAGCAAGAATAAGTCTCTGCTTCAGGGCCTGCAGTGTTAACTCATTGGCACTGCTGAGAAGTGGCCTCTAATTCACTTAATCATTAACTGCAGGCATCCTAATATGTCCCGTGCGCGGTGCCCAGCTGGCAGGGGGCAGAGCAGTCCTTTATTCCTGGATGTTGTTAGCATCAACAGGAAGACTGAACACTTTCTAGCTGGGTTTTTGCTCTGTTATTTCAATCACTGAACAGAAACTTTGAAAAAGCTGGAAACCAGGCTGGCAAACCGGATGCTCGTTGTTCAGACAGAGCCTGCCTGTTGAATTTGGGCAATAGCCAGTAGTCGCATGCACGTGCAAGTCACACTGTGCTTCAGGAGGGTGGGTGTCCTGTGTGGATACAAGAAGCCCTGCTTCTCAGTGGGTCCCAGAACAAGGGCTACTTGTTCTAACTTGCCTGCCATCCTGCAGGAGCTCTGGCCTTGTCTGCTCTGTCTCCTGAATTCTGTGATGGGAGGGGTTTCCTGCTAAGGTAAAGAAGTTGGGCTGAAATCCTGCGCTGCAATTTAAGATGCCACTGAAGTCCTTTCGCCCTAACCCCTTACGTGGGTGGTAGGAATGGTTTCTCATCCACGCATGGGATGAATGGACATCACACAGAACAGCCTTCATTTCGAGGGTCTTCTCGGAACTTGTTTTATTACAGCTAGTCTGTGTTTCTTTTGTTTCACAGCTCTCTTAGTTATTCTTAACCATAGAACTATGACAGTCAAATAGTTTCACAGAAAGTATTATTTCACGTGACATTTAAATCAAATTATTTTCACTTCAACTCTTATTTTCCTGGATGAGCAGATTTATAGAGTCATGGAGGTTAGGGAACATTAGGGACCTCAAAAGCGATCTCAGCCAATTCTTGTCTCTAAGCAAGAATCTCTCTGACAGTATTCCTCAAACAGGGTCATTTAACCTGTTCAATTACATGATCTCCCCCTGTATGTCCATGGGCTTGAGGCAATACATTCTATTTTTGAACAGCTCCTAATGTTAGAAAATGCATCTTGTTATTGATTTAAGTCTTTGTGACATCCCTGTATTTAATACAATTATGACAAATAAAACTAAAACACCTTCCACATCAGCCCTAGAAATTTTTGAAGACAAAAATAAAGTTATTCTCCAAATGTCACCAGTTCCTGCAACCTTTCTACATATGCCATAATTTGGTATCTTCAGTATCATCTCAGATGTGCTGGAGTGGCCCTCTCTGTAAACACTGCATTAGGAAACTGGTTTTTTACAGGCTTGGTTTCATTGGACTCAATCTGAGAGTCTTGTACTGAGGCTTCACAATGATGGCAGAAGGCATTTGAGTTTCATCTGCACTTGACGTTTACACTAACTACAGAGTCATAGGTAGAAAATATGGTATTGTAGATCAATAAAGTAGTGCTAGGGATGTCCCTCGGACCATTCTTGCTTCTCTATATGATACCCAGGAAAACTCAAGTAACATTTCTCCTGGGGAAATTGAGGCTCAGAGATAATAAGGAGCTTGTGAAGAATCACACGGACTAGTATCCAGAGCCGGAACCAGAATTCTTCCCTGAGCCTCCATGCAGATCAATCTGTTTAGAACCCTTGTCCCTTTTCCTGTGTACACAAAGACCAGCTTGCACAAAGTCACTCGACAATGCTCAGCCGTGGGGCCAACTACTGATCAAAAGCTGGCCTGGAAGTACAAAGAAAAGGCTTCATTTATGCAGTTAATTTTTCAGGAAAGCTCTGAAAGTGTAAGTAGGATGGTTTATCTCTAATAGCATAAAGTAGGTATAGAAAGAAAGGAATGGGGTATATTCAGCCTGTTTAGCTTTCTCAGTGTTCTCTGATTACTGTTTCTGTGAAGAAAACATAGGTAACAGAGTAAAAATAGAAAGAGGAAAAAACAGCAGCTTGAAAAAGCGTACTATGTCTTTCAGTTTGTCTATGTGGACGGCTCAACCTGCTTCTTTCGAATCCATAAAGGCAACATGGCTAGAGCCAGGCACTGAATGCAAGACCTGGCTTTGCACTTACCACTTGAGTGAACTTGGGCAAGATATTGTCCCGAGTGTGCCTCAATTTCCTTATCTGCCAAATGGGGGTGGTGATGGGAGGACCTGCCTCAAAGAGCTGCTGTGAGCATTCAGTGAGTTAATGTGAGTAAAGGGGCTGAGGGTGATATTTGGCATCACAGGAAGCACAATGTAAGTGTTTGTTCTTAATGTTAGTGATTGTTATTCTTTTTTGTTATTATTACATTGATGTGTAGTGAATTCAGAGGTGCCAAACTGCTTCCCCATCACTCTTGGGTCCTTAAGGTTTGGAATCCCAGTTTCAGTTGCAAAGAATCATGTCTTTGCCCTGCAGTGGTTAGTTTGCAATGATCTTTCCAAAACTGAAACTTCAGCAAATGTTCAATGGGTAAATGGAATGCCCAGAAGCTTGCGTGTCTCTCATTACAAGCACACCTCCTGTGAAGCTGTGCAGAACAGTCCTATTTAAAGTGAGGGGGCAGGTATGATGTGCAGTCGATTCAAAAGACCACACTGGGTCCTTTCATTCCCAGTGACTTTGAACAGAGAGCCCCTGTGTTGAGGGGATGGTTTGAGGTACTTCCCAAGTAGCTTGACTTGGTCCTGCACCAATCTGCTCTCCTGTCCTCTGGAGGCCGACTCAGGTCTTCCACAGTCGCAGTGGGCTTCCCTCTCACCACTTCCAGGAGGTCACCCAGGATGAAAAGCAAGAGGAGTTCTCCAAGGGCAGACAAGAATTCTGCTTCGTTTCACTTCTTGTTCTGAATTTTTAGTGGCTATTTGCTTTGCAATGTAGCACATTCTCGCTCAGACCGTTAGAATGAGCAACCTTGCGAGGTGAGAGTTTGGGTGAAGGTAACTTACTCAAGGTCATACAGCATTCATTCACTCATTAAACACACATTTATAGAGCATTGCTGTGTGGTCTTGAGTGCTGCTTGTTGTCTTGGTGGCAGCGCAGGACCAGAATCTGGTCTTACTGTTTCTGATCTGGTGTTCTTTCCCCAAGTGCTGCTGCCTCTCTTACCACCTTCCACCCCTAATGGCATGCTGCATCACACCTATGGGATAGTAATTCTCCAATACAGTTGTTATCTCTGAGTCCATGTGATGGGAAATGTAATATATGTGAAAAATGGACCCAGAGCCAAGGTTTGCTTTTCATTGGTGTGTTTGTTTATATCTTTCTTTATGGCTTTTTTTCATTCCAAAAAGAGGACTCCAGCTGGCTTACAGAGATTAATACAGCAACTAAAAATAACATAAACAAGGAAATAAAGTAGAAGGGAATATAAATGTATTAGTGCATTTCTGCTGCTTATAACAGAATACCTGAAGCCAGGTAACTTACAGAGGAATGAAATTTATTTCTTACAGTTTTGGAGGTTGGGAAGTCCACGGTCCAGGAGGTGCATCTGGTGAGGACCTTGTCTGGGTGGTGATTCTCTACAGCAATGCAGGGTGTCACATGGTGAGAATGGACTGAGCAAGAGAGAGCTAACTTTCTCACTTGCTGTACTTATAAAGCCATCAGTAACATGCCAGTTACTCCATGAATGGATCAATCCATTCACAAGGGCACAGTCCTCACAATCTGATCATCACTTAAAGGCTCTGCCTTTCAAATACTGTAATCGGATTTCCCACCCTCTTAACAGTGTCACTATGGAGGTCAAGTTTCCAATATATGAACTTTTGGGGGACACCTTTCACCCATAGCAATAAGGTAGAAGAGAAAAATAAGATGAAGGCAGGAACAGGGGTCAGTTCAGAGAATACCTGCACAACACGGTGTTCAGTGCAGTTGCCTAAGGTAGACCACCAACCTGGCTCCGAGAGTCCTCACACCTCAGAAAAGCAGCAGACACCAGTGGTTCAAAGTTCATGCTGCCCATCAGATAAGAGTAAGCCAGTTACTCAGGCAGGCTTTCTGAGATTGCTGAAAACCTGTATACTTGCCTGGTCGTGGTTGAGTAGTGTTATGAATAATGTCTGAGACAATATTCCCACTATAGACACAGTGGCTAGCTTTATTCAGCAATTCTGATAACATCGCAATTTTATGACATAACAGGTCATCAAAGTCACTTCCAAGAGCCAGAGCACCCTGGTGCAGGTGCACACCTTCCTGCTGGTCTAAGAGCATGTAAAGAAACAGAAGGAAAGAAAGATTGACTCCACAACCTTTGTGATGAACATCCAGGAGGATTATTTCTTATAACTAGGCCTTTAATAAGAATTCAGTATTTAAGGGTTGAAGTGATATTCTCTAGGAAGACTTTAAAGACCAGAAATTGTGCATAGTCAGTTTGGGATAAGGATATTACCTTTGATGATCCCTGAGCAGGAGGACCCGATTCATATTTCCTCATTAAAATTAACTAGCCGGTTCATATGCTTGGAAGTTCAGCCACACAGCCTCAGCCTGGAGGCGGCTTGAGGGGAACACCCATGGGGAGGATCAAAACCATCCTCAAAAAGAGTCTTTCTTGGAAAACACCAACAGAAGACAAAAGGAACAAGAAAGCCCTGGCGATCTACTCCATAGAGCAAAGCAGCAATGACTTCGGCTTGGAAAACTTTCAGAGTAGATATTTCCACTCATCCCCCAACCAGAAAAAAAAACCTAAGAAACTTATAAGAACCCAGCAAATGTCTCCTTTTAAAGAATATAAGCTTTGGCAATGCCTCCAAGAAGATGTAGATGAAAATATACTTCCAGGCAGTTCAGTATAGGTGGAGTTCCTGCCAAGACTTTTAGTTGATTTAAGCCTTTTTTTTGACAGCAAGACCACTGTCATCACTATGCATAATTTTAATAAAATTTAGAAATACTATTTGATTCTTCCCTTTTCCACTTCCTCTGGCTTAGACTGTTATTTCCTCATTTTATTTGCATGCCTTTCTGTGAGATGGCAAATAGGGACCATTCCAATGCCAACTGTAGGCAGCTCTCTTTTTAAGAGAACATTCTCAGGCCCTGACTGTGCTCAGCACAAAAGAATGCTCTGGCCCAGGAGGGCTATCTAAGAAGAGCATAGAAGAGCAGAGGTCTGGTCCAGAACTCTGCAAGGCTTTCACCCCTTCTGCTGCTTACCCAATCTGCAGTATTCAATGCAACAAATACCAGGGGTCTGCAAAAATTTTATGGAATGATTCATATTATCTTTTAATTCCATTTTTCTGCTAACTTTTTAAATACCCTTATGTCAGTGGTGCCAAGCCCTGTATGGGAAACAATGGGAGATTAAAACTGGAGTGGAACAGATAGCTTTCAACCTAGATTGCAAAGTTGATAAAACATACTCAAAAAACCACAATGTAAGGAACAGTGTGATATAAACCATAAGTATTGATAGGGGAGAAATACTGCAGAGAAATTTGAGGGGATACCAGACTGTCTTCTTTTGCTTCCAGTTTCTCACTCTGTTCACTTTAACAAACTTATGTGCACCTGCCAGGTGCTGGGCCCTGCATGAGGAGTTGGGGTCCAGCAGGAGTCAAGCACAGGCCTTGCCCTCAGAGAGCTGCTTCTAGCGAGTCATCAAAGCCTCTTAAAGGTATCTGTCTAAAGCCACAGATGTGCTCTTTCTCTGACATGGTTTGGTATGTCCCCTCAAACAGCCTCATGCCCAGGAGGAGAGAAAGCAAACATTTTCCAGGAAAGGCATTAAGACACAGCAGCTGGAAATTGGCAGGGTGCCCTCAGAAGGTTGGGGAAGTGATTTATTTTTCCAACCTCGCCACAGGAACCGAAGCCCTGGAAGATGCTTCCATGTGTTAGTGGCAGCTGATCTGAGTGAGATCATTATTAATTATTAGTCACTTTCGAGTGTCTTTCTCAGAAACTACAGAGTACTTGGGAAACACAGACTCTCTTGAGTTGTAATCAATACCGTATACACCTTGCATGGGGACCTGAGTGGCATGTAATTATAAAAGAGTATTGATTCCTGGCAAAGGGGTTGAAAATGTACAAATCCTTTACATAAAAATCAGCTAAGTTTTCAGAAGGCTTCATCGTTTTTTTTCCTTCAGAAAGAGACCAATGGTTGGAGTAAATAACTTGAAATGTTAACTAAATTAGGGCTGTTTCCTGCCGGGAGCCAGATCTATACACATGATTATTTTATTCTCTGTGCTGGCTCTGGTTCACTTCAGCTGAGTATTGGAAATGTCTTTGTTTTGGGTCTGTAATCCAAATTATTCAGTTGGTTCCTATATTGATGTGTTCTCCTCACATCTTCCTGTATTATATTTCTGTAAAACCAATAATTGCATGTCTGGGACATGACTCATCCTCGTCCCCAGCCCACCCCAGCTTTCCCTCCTCTTCCCATCCCTCTGCCCAGAGTGCTCCCTTGCCAGGAGCTTCACCCACCCTTACACACCCCACCGTCACCAAAACCTGCCTATTTTATTTTGGCCTGTTTCTAGTTGCTACTTCTAAGTTGGTGTCCACTGCAGTCCTGTTAGAATGGCCGGAAATCTGGATTCTTTTTATTCTTTCTTCTTTTCACTGCATCTCCTTCCTCAGCATCAATTGTGCACGTGGACTCCCAGCTGCCTGTGCTTACGTCACTGATGCCTGTCATTTTATGCCAAGACCCCCAGACTGGCCTCACACTGATTTTCAGCTCTAGTCTTGCTCCCTCCCATGGCTGTTAGGGGGCCTTTTGAAAATGCAGAACTGATCATGTCATTTGGCTGCATAAATGGGAGCCCTCCAATGGCTCCCTGTCACCTACAATTTAATATGGACAAATAATTGTCAATCTGGAAGTAATAGATGTTGAGTCTCAAAAGATGCAGCTTATGTCCCAAGACTCAGGCTATTGGAAGAGAGCAGGTTCAGAGGTTGTAGCGGGATCTACATCACGAAGGCTTCCTTGGGCTTCTTTGGTATTCTAAATATCTGAAGTTGGTTTAGTCGGGGCTGTGACAGAGAACTTTCATACAAAAGCTGTTTCCCTGGTTGTTTAGAGCTACCTCGTCAGTGTGATATAGCCGCTTCATTCTATTCCACATACCTTTTATTTCCTCAGCCATGCAGTGAAGTGTTGTTGAGAATGTTACAAGGGAATGGGCCCCCTGGTGTGTACCCTCTTATTTGAGGAAGAAGAAATCCCAGTGCCAGTATGGGGATCTGACACAAAAGGCTTGCAGCCTTTCTCAAAAGGGGTGCTAATGTTGTGTGGGAAAATCCTGTGCATTGCAGGATTTTTGGCACCCTTGCCCCTCATTCTAAATGCCAGTCATGTTCCCAGTCGTTGGGACAACCAGAAAAGACTTTCCCCCACATAGTTGCAAATGCTCCAGAGGTGGGGGAATGGTACTACTTCTACTTGAGAACCACTGGCTTCTGTAACTGCTTGGCCTGGTTCTAACTTCCCCTGAAATGTTCTTTCCTGAGAATAATCTGTGATTTTTCTATCACTCCTCTTGTCTCTGCATCTTCTGTAATGATCAAGTTCCGTTGCTGGAGTACACTGCCTGGCTTTGTTTTTTCATTCGTTCTGTTTTGTTTTTGTGCTTTTTTACATCATCATTAGATTTTTATTATAAATGAATATATTTATACTAAATTTGGATTAGAATTAGATGTAATTCACACAATACATAATTAAATAACTTGCTTTCTTCCTTTAATGGTTTTTCTCAAAGATCTTTTTATGATCATTTAATTCTGAGTCTTTTGAAATAGATGTGAATAGATACACTGGATTTTGTAACACATTACTGCCTCTTTTATTTCAAAATTGCTGTTTTAGGTTTCTTGACAACTAAGAAAACACACTGCCTGGCTTTGAAATCCAGCTCCACCACTTACTGGGCGTGACCTTGAACAATTACTTAATTCTACCTGTGCCTCCGTTCTCTCATATGAAATGGGGGTAATAATACTATCTACTGCAGATTTTTGTGGAGGTTAAATAAGGTACAGCATGTAGAGTGCTCATCACACTGTCCACTGTCGGACATATGATGGAGGTGACCATGATGGTGATGATGATAATGATGATGGTTCCTGAGCACAAGGATCCTATTTGAGTGAGAAGTTGAAATTGACACTTAACATGAATACCCGAGCAAATATAGAGAGGCATCATGGTATACGAGGGAGGGGAGGCACTGGGTGGGAGTCAATAAATTCTTTTGTACCCTCAGCCATTAACTTCTGTATGGCATTGAGTATGTCACTTCATTTCTCTTATGTTTGGGTTCTCTATCTAGGAAATGTTTGTGCTACATGGTGTCAGAAAGACTGAATGACATAAGTGTTATGAAGTAACCTCATAAGCAGTTTGATGATATGTAATAAGTAACGTATTTTGCATTGGTGTTACCTACCCCACCAGTCACTGTAAAGACGTGCTTAACAGGAACTTCTCGGTGAGAGTCCAGTTAGTGGTAAAAGGCGGGGTGCTCTGAGTGACACTGAATCTCTGTCACCCCTTCCTGCCAGCGTGCCCCGCAACAGCCCAGGAGAGAAAGAGCCTTGAGCGTTTGGGCATCTCTTGTTAAGAGCTCGTGTCCGAAGTTAGCTCTCCTGCTAGCTTCCAGACACCCCCCACCAGTGCCCGTTGCCTTCACGGTTATCTGCTTGCTGCCCCACAGCAACAAAGGCGAGAGAAGGAGCTGCGGAAGCAGCAGGAGAGGGAGCAGCGCCGGCACTACGAGGAGCAGATGCGCCGGGAGGAGGAGAGGAGGCGCGCGGAGCACGAGCAGGTACCACCGGGGTCAGGGAGACCACCGACGGCCCAGCGTGAACTCCAGCACCGGGCGTCTCTGGGGTGTGGGGCACCTTCTCTTAGCACTACTCAGTTGAAGCGGGTTTTTATCCTTAATCAAGCAACTGTTCTCAACCTATTCAAAAAGTCAAATGCACAACCTTGGCAATGCCCACTCATTCAAACCTTTCTTCCTACCCAGGCCAGAGTCCCCTGACATCCCTAGATCTGATTCTCCCACCCGTGGGTGTCTGTTTTGAAGGTAGTGCTGAAGCAAGTCCTACTCTTTCACTGCTTCAGAAGAGCTTTTCTACTCATGCAGTCTCTGGTCTCTGTGGCTTTGAGTCACTGATGCGGGCTCTCCTCTCTTGGCTAGAATCACATTCTGGCAGCACTGTGGAACTCTGCAGGACAGTTCCATTACAGTGCACGGTGGCATTTAACAATTGTTTTTTCCCTGCTGCTTGCACAGGAGCCTCTGAACTTTACAGCATTGTTAATTCCAGATAGTCCATAAAGAGAGGAAGCTGTAATGGAACACTTTAAAATGTAGCTGGGTTTATTAAAACCAAGTAGTAATGGTAAAATGCTGCCAGCAGTTGCAGGTAGAGGGCTTGTGCTTTTGACTACTTGAAATGCTTTTGCTTTGGTGTGGCATGCTCTTCCTGTTTTGTGAGGAGGTATCTGGGTATTTTTTCTCCTCCTTCCTTCTACACTTTATTTGGCAGCTCTTGTCACCTTTGGAATTACTGGTTCTTTTTCTCTCTCTTTCTCTCTTTCTCTTTCTCTGAATTCTCTGCTGCCTACCTCTCCAGGAGTACATCAGGCGACAGTTAGAGGAGGAGCAGAGACAGTTAGAGATCTTGCAGCAGCAGCTACTGCATGAACAAGCTCTACTTCTGGTAATGGGAAAGCCAACAGCCAGCTGACCTGCTCTGTGTTCATCGTGTGTGTGTGTGTGTGTGTGTGTGTGTCCTCCAAACGTGCCAGTCTGGAAGAGAAGATCCTCTAAGCCTCGTGAACCTCAGATATCTCATAGAAACTTAGGACATTTCCTGACCCAACTTGCTGAGTCTTAATACGTTTAATACAATTGTTATGCATTCTTGATTAACTCCCTGTACTTGTGAAACTTTAACATGAATCCAGCCTTAGTATGAGTTCAGACCACTTTTGAAACCCACTGTGTTTATTGCAGAGTAATTTTAAGGCTATTTGCAACATGCTGGAGTACAATCACAGCAAAATGCACCTCTTCTTTAAGAACCCACTCAGCTCTGCAGTCATATTTCATTTTCAGACTATTAGTTTTACCCTGACGATGGGAACATTTTGTGTTCCCTGCTTATGCGGCTTCCACTTGAAATACTTTTTTATTATTATTGCACTGCTCTCCAAATGGGCTTCTTGGTGTATCTTTTTTTAACTGAACTTTTTGTTCAACGGCATTCTGATGTTTTTTAGCCTGTACATACGCTTCAAATGGCTTTTGTTGACCTGAATTTTATAAAGAAAAGATGATGTAGGCACTTTGGCTGCTGATTTAGTTTTGTACTTAATTATACATGTTTGACATGGACGGCTCCTGATAGGGGTGTGTGCTGACCATCTAAATGTCCTCATTGTCGCCATTTTCTCAATTGCGGTTCATCAGGGACAAGTCACTCTGCAAGTAGCAGTGTTCTGTAGGGAATGCCATTAAAGCAAGAGTTTCCATTCAGTGACACCTTCTGTGTGGATATAACACAAAGCTGTAGCTTATTTCTATGGCACACCCTGGCATCCTCCCATAGTTCTGTTAGTATTAAAGATCCTTGTCATTGAGCGTAATTTTGCCTTCATTGCATGCCTAACTGGTATTGGCCAAAGGTTTCCAGGTGGTAATTTGGCTTTTCCTTTGGTGCTCTTTCCTGATCTGGACAGGAATATAAGCGCAAACAATTGGAAGAACAGAGACAAGCAGAAAGACTGCAGAGACAGCTCAAGCAAGAGAGAGACTACTTGGTTTCCCTGCAGCATCAGCGGCAGGAGCAGAGGCCCGTGGAGAAGAAGCCACTGTACCATTACAAAGAAGGCATGAGTCCTAGTGAGAAGCCAGCATGGGCCAAGGAGGTAAGGCACCAAGTGTGGCACACCCTGTTGGCCATGCTTTTGGCTGTAATGAGTTCATCCTGTAGACATGGAGAGTTACAGCGGTGCCGCAAAGTCAGAAAACAGTCCACTGCCAGACACACGCTTTGCATTTGGAAGAGCCATAACATCATTTCTGTAGAGAAATAGCAAGGCACTTTACTTCCTTTGTGGTTCTTTTTTTTTTTTGTATATCTCTGTGGATAGCACGGATTTTTGTAGACAATAACAAGAAGTAGAAATTCCTTTTCCTTATAGCAGTCCAGTTGAATTCATGGCATGAGGATTTGCGGTGAGACTTTTCCTTGGAGGAATGTGATTGAGGACTTACGGGATTCTCGGCATAATCATTTACTGTTCGTACCTGGACCCTGTTACTAATTACCAGCATTGTTGCTAACACTACTTTTGAACTGCTAGACTAAGGAAGGATTTTCAGTAACTTGGCTCTTTGATAAGATATTTTAAAAATCTAATTAAAAACTGTTGGGATAGCAGAAAACAAGGGTGATAACCAAGTGGTAGAGCAAACAAACAGAATAACAACTTCCAGACAAGATCGGTCACCCTTCCAGGGAGTCAGGGTGTCAGCGCAGTGACGTCACATCCTGCTTCTCAGTCCCATCATGACTGGTGACACCTAGTGATTTCCCTTATTTTCTTGTGAGCATAGCTAGTCATTGAAAAGGATGTTTTGGGTTATTTTCTATTTTTATCTAGCATCTTTAAGTATTTATAGTTAGAGCAGTTTCCAAGCTTTCTAGACTACAGTATTACCAGAACCAGATATCTCACATAAGTTCCTATTTTTATAGAAATATTTCTGTCTTTTTATTTTTATATTCTATCTTACAAACATATAGAAAATGCTTGAAATGATGTCCTAATGTTAATGATGGTGGTTTATGGGAGGTAGAAATCAAAAGATTGATTTTTCTTCCAATTTTTTTGTACTTTTATATATTGTTTAAATCCCTTTTTAATGATCATGTACTATTTTAATGAAAATTACTCTTTTTCTTTTAAAACTTAAAAAAACTAAGTCTATAGATAAAAAATCATTGATTTCAGGTAAAGAACATTTTTGATCACTTTCCCTTATAGTCTGTAAAAATGATCCATATTTACCTATGTCTATAACTGTTGCCTCTTTCTCTTAGATCAATAATTCAATTTTGTGATCCTACTCCCAGGTACAGCAACGACCCCTTAATAATCCACCTGTCCTTCCAGCTAAGCTGAATCACTA
The DNA here is from genome assembly GCF_027409185.1 of Cynocephalus volans. Taxonomy (NCBI): domain Eukaryota; kingdom Metazoa; phylum Chordata; class Mammalia; order Dermoptera; family Cynocephalidae; genus Cynocephalus; species Cynocephalus volans. The sequence continues at coordinate 95,962,895 of NC_084460.1, read as the reverse complement.
TGCTGTCAAACAGCAGCCGGTGTTTCCTGGCTTCCTGGCTGGCAGACATGTGTCACCTTTCTGCACTCCTAAGCCATTTTCTAGCCACGCCAGCCTGAAATCCTCAGCTAAGCCAGACTCACAGCTCCTGACCATGCCAGGTGTTCAAAAAGCTGAAAAACAAGCCTCTACAAAGCTAATGCCTATAGCACCTACAGGAATTAGTGATTCTAAATCAAGACTCCTGTTTGAGCATCACTCACGGAAGGAAGATGGACCAGCCTGTCCTATTAGACTTGGTTTGGAAGAACTACGGAAGCCTCAGGAAACCTCAAAGATCATAGTGAGATCTCCAAAGCGATCTTGCTCCCAAGGATGTAGCCCAACTCAACAGTTAGGGTCTAAGGTCATTTGTGTGTCCTCTCCCAACATCTCCAAAGTGGCCAGCCCCCAGTTTTCCATTACTGCAATTAAGGAGGGCCTTAGAGACTCACGTGGGCATCAGGGCATGAGGGGCCTGAATTCATACATCTTTACAAGTTCCTGGACTCTTTTAAGAAGTGCTGCATCACTAAGTGACCTCTCCTTGATGCATGACAATGCAGCCTTCGGTGTCCCCAGCCCCAAGCATGAGTTTAGAAAAGGGATGCCTACAGATTTCATTGGAGAGGACAGTGATTCCCTTCAAAGCATCCCAGAGTTTCTTCTTTCCCCTAGACAGCTCCCTCATACACAAATGACCCAGAAAAGGGGGAAGAGTGTGGAGCAGTGTCGACTTCCTTCTTTCAGTCTCCACCCAGCACATTCTGATTTGAACTTGTCCACTTTGGCTTCATTGTATTCGACTTGCCATTTGTCCTCATCCCTAAATGTCCTGGCTTATCCTCTCTATTCAGAACTAGTTCACCGCCCCCGAGCTTTCCGAAGTCATGGCATTCCTGGGGGCAGATCTTTGCAAATGTCATCAAGACCATTTTCGAGACCTCCTCATTTCCCTATGCTACCTGGCCAGGCTCCTAGCAGTAAAAGAAACAGCGCCGTTGGGCATGCAGACCACATGGCTGTGTCATCGAGCAATCCCAATGTGGGGTTCCCTGGCCACCATAAGTCTGAGCCATCTCCGGTGGGTGACATCTTCCGAGGTCCCTGGCTTCCTAGCAGCTGATGCTCTTCCTTGGCTTCATGCACTTCTAGACATATGTGGGAACATTCTTTGGGGATTTCATGTTTAGTCCTCTCTTCTTGGGTGTGGTTAACATAATCCAGCTTCCAACTAACCATCCATCTACTCGTGAAACAGTTCCCAAGTCTTAGAACGGGTGATCAAATTTTAGAAGATGAAACATTTGAATGGTAGAAGGAGTGACGGTCCTAAATTTGGGATTGGAGCAACTGGTGTACAAATAAGAACAAATGGTCATCTACCTCGGTTTGATTCATCATCTTGGTTTGATTCAACACCCACAGTTTAAAATGGGAATAAAAATGAATGCGAGGATCCTTGTCTTCTTGATGTTTTAGTGCTTCGCATCAGCAGTGTACTTACTTTTCTTCAAAAGCATTATTTACAGATCTCTTTTCTTATCTTAGAGTGGTAGATGGGGCTCCAAACAACCAAACATACATTTCAAGACTTCAGATATGAACAGAATTTCTAGCTTTCCAGAATCTCAATTATCAGCTGATAAGAAAACCTGAGTTAAACTCTCCAGAGGAAGATAAAAAAATTATCATTTTTTTTTCACATGCATCCTCTGCCAGGATAAACATTGGAAAATATCCTCCCCAGGGATGAGTGGGCCACGGTGCCCATGACACTGTCTCCTGTGATATGGAGTCTGGACTTTTGGGCCCCATGTGCCACTGAAGCTGCCACCCAGCCCCTTCTCCCCATTGTAGCCTCTGCTCCAGCATTTGACTGGAGCATATGACTCAGCTCTATACCTTCTCACCAAGATGATTTTTGCTGCTTTGATTACTTTTCCATCCACTTCTTCTCTTCCTCCTTCCAAATCAACAGTCTTTCATCAGCAATATAATGTTGAAAGGCTTCATCCTCTGTGTTTTTATTGCTTCATTTGGTAAAACAGAATGATCATCGCCTTTCTCATTACCTCTCTCATCCGTTTGTGGGATTCAGTAAGAGCAAATGAAAATGCTTGGTTATTTGCAGATCTTAGTGAGATTGCAGATCTCCCTCCCTCCCTCTTTTTACTGAGAATTTTTTGTGTCCTGAATGTCATGTTGGCTCTGATTTTCAGATTTCAGGCAGAAAGGAATATTAATGTCTCTGCGTTAAAAGAAGGGGTGGGGGGCGTTCTCACCCCTTTCAGATTCTTTGCCATTTTGGGATTAGAATGGAAGTCATATTTGTTCTGTGAAAATATCATATGATGTTCTGTTGAACATCAGCAGAATGTGAAGGTCTTTTTTGCACTTGTTGGATGATGCAGATTCCTTTTTCTTTGTCCTGTTCCTTCTCATGGCATGTGACTGTCTGGGCCTGGCAGTAACTGTGTGCCTGCCTCACCCTGCTTTTCACCTGACAGACTTTAAAAGGAATTCCACACCAGTGTGCAGCAGTGACAGAATGCTTTGTTTACATGAGTATTGCATGAGATTGCATTTTAATTTTTTTAACACTCCATCATGTTCGCTCTCTGCGATGCATGCCAGTCATCTGGCCATGGTTTTATTTGGCAAGCAATGATCTGATAAGGGTCACGATATCTCTATACTTCCCATCAGCCCACTGGACTTTGAAATCCCTGTATATAAAAACTTCTGCCCCTAGATTTTTCTGCTTTACACTGATGGACTTTATTTTTTTCTTTTTATATGTGTTATTTTGTATATGAGGTTCCCAAATGACCATTTAGAGAGTTTACAGCTCTGGTGCCCTCTTTCCTGTTTCTGCTTATCTCTCAAGATTTAGCATAAGAGAGGCCTGGAAGGAGATGGTAAGGAGTGTGTCTGAATTCAAGCTCTTCTACTTCCCAGCTGTGTGACCTGGGTCAAGTCACATCACCTTCCTGAGTCGTGTCCTCATTTGCACTTCCTGCCTCATAGTCGGGAGGACCGTGGGCAACACTGCATGTGCATGTGCTGCATGGGACTAATGCAAACGAGATATAGTATTAAGCATATTCGTATTTTGTTCACAAGGCCATCACACTCACTAGGAGTAAGTGTCTCGTCTCTGCTGTTTCTGGTTGGATTTCATGTGACCAGTTCATGTGCACCTTCTGCCTCCTCACCCCCTTTCCCCAGTGACAGGAGGTGCTTCTTTATTCCCTATCTCAGCTTCTTAAGGATTTGCTTCCTGACTTTTAAGTTATGTGTTCCATTCACATGGGGATATCTATACTTTTTTTAGAATATGAGTTAGAAGTGGGTCTTGCAAAATAATCCAGGCCCTTGTCTTCAGACAAGATTGCATTTAAAGAGTCTCCCCTGTGCTCAAAGGTGCCCTAGAACCATGAAATTGTTTGTAACAGATGTCTTTTGTTGTTATGGTCTAGCACGTTGACACTCTTATGTCTGATGCTACCAGAACACCCTTTTTCAGTGACGGTTTTACGTCTTGGCAGCAGGAGGTTGGAGCAGAGACTTGGCTGCTAGACTTTTTTGAGTATCCTCAGGCAGATTGAAACATATTTTGATTGTGCCCCAGTTTTTAATCACATGTATCCTCATTCTGGGGTGAGAGGACCACTTCCTTTCTTTGTCTCCCTCATGTATCTATCTCGTATTCAATGTATTGTAATAAATCAGCACACAGGTGTTTGCCTGGTATCAAAGTAATCGGAAGGGCTTGCTCCTAGATACACTATCCAGCTTTCCCTCTGTCCATCTGATGCTGTTATTAGTAGAAACACTGCTTCCAATGTCTGATTCAATTGAATCTTTGCTCCAGTTCTTAAGGTGATCCTTTGGTGGTTGCTGTTTTTGCTAGTGTTTGCGCTATCATGAAAGAGCTCTTTGCAAATTCCTGATGCAGAGCAGAAATGGAGAATTTGGGCTTCTTAAAATGAACTGATCAGAGGGACACAGAAATGGCTGTGTCTTGGTGACTTGGGCTAGCACATTGGGCCACATTACCTTCCTAAAGACAAGGTTTTCTTGAGAGACAGTGTGTAGCCAGATGCCTCACTGTTACAGCCTTCTCATAGATTTTCAAGTTTCTTTGGACAGACCCAGGAAATATCAGCACATTGGACTCATCCTGAAATAATTTGCAAAGTGTAACAATCGATTAATTATGCCATATACTTTAGAACAGAACAGACTGAAACATTATGATGGTAGGATTTAGTAGGTAAACTATTGGAAAGTGTAGGAAATTCTTAACAGTAATTTAGTGTATGTTCTCAAACGGCTAGAAGAAAGAGGATCAAATGTTCTCATTGCAAAGAAATAAATTTTTGTGATGATGAGCATGCTAATTACCCTGATTTGATCATCACACACTGTATACATATATTGAAATATAACTCTGTATCCCATAAATATGTACAATCAATACATGTCAAATTTAAAAAGGAATTAATTAATTGAAAGAAAAGAAAGCTTAAGAAATTTTACTAGAAGTACCTTAGTAACATCTGTACACAACTAATCAAATGCATTAACTACCTATGAAAATCAGTACCCCACTTTCTTCCCTGTTAATTTATAATGACAGTTTTAGGGCCCCACGTGGCCTGTGGTTCTGTTAGAAGCAGGGATGCTTGCTTTACTGGAGCCTTGTTGCTGACAATTGCCAAAATAATTCTTTATCTCAAAAATGGTTTCTTTGCTCAAGATGGAGCTTTGGGGGCAGAATCTTCTATTGTTGTTTTTAATGTGCTGTCTCTTAATGTGTATTTAAAACTATCAGTATATTTTACAGTTAAAAATAATAGTAATTACAAGTATTTCTCACTCCTGAATTTGAGTGACAAGAGGTTAAAGTTGGATGGCCAGATGTTTATCTGAAAATGTGTCTGAGTCTTGGGTTCCTGAGCTCAGACATCAAGATGCTTGTTCATATGATTTATGTATTAATGATAAAAAGATTACTAATACGTGACAAATTCCAGTGGTCTAGAAATATTCGTCTTCTATTTAAAGAGTCTGGCATTTGGAAAAGCAGTACATTGAATGCCTTGATCTCAGTTTGTCTAATGCTGTCTTTGCAGGACTTTTTTTTCTTTGTTGTCTTATCTCAAAGCTGGCTTTGTTCTTCTGCTTGATGCAATGGCCAAATAATTATTGGTGATGTAATACTTTGCACATATGCACACACAAAGTATACATGTTCTGTTTTTCATTCTTGGCTATTTGCAACTAATCTTACTTGGTATGTGGTGAGCTTCTGGGACATGGAATTTCAAAAGCAAAGTCAACTGGATGTCAATTGTATGTACCCTACACAGCCATGATGGGAGAAGAGATGTTCAAATTACCCCTCAGTAGAGGCAGGAGGGCTATTTTCTATTTTGCAGCTTATCTTATCATGTTAAAGTATTTGAGGTTAATAAAAGTTTTAAAATATATATATATATATATATATATATATATGTATATACATCCTATATACGAGGATACTTCAAAAAGTTCATGGGGAAATAGAATTGAAAGCTAATACGAACCTTGCCATGAGCTTCTACAATGCTCAGACAGTGAGTCAGCAGAAGGGAATTAAGGACTCACTCTAAAGGGTCATCATGGTGGGTAGAGAAGTTTCATTGCCCTGGTGGGTTCAGGAAGCACAACAGTTCACTTGACCCTAAAGAAATAAAGGACAGGACAAGATGAATCTGGAAGAAAAGTCCTGGACCTCTTGAAGTTGTCTGTCTTATAGTGCATGTCTTGTTTATTTCAATTTCCCTTTAAAATTGTCTGCTGTGACCGTCTGTCTGCTGTAAATATGTACTAAGGGTAATTTTTACCTGTTAAAAAACAGCATTCATTGGTCCTGTGAGCCTTCCATGCGAAGCCCTGGAAATCAGTTATCTGCACTGGGCTGAGAGAGACTCTGGAAGAAAGGGAACGACAAGGAAATGAAATGACCAGAGAGGGGAGAGGCTTGCAGGGGGAGAGAAGAGCAGGAGAAGCAAGAATGAGCACCACGTGCAGAGAAACCAGGAGGAAGAGGGGAGAGCGGGGCAGGGGAGTCCACGCTGGGCATGGAAAGAATGAGGAGGAGCAGTGCTTTTTAGGGAGCAGGGAGAGACAACCGAAAAGAAAGAGCCCTAGAGAGAGAAGAAGAAAATGATACAGGAGGTCCCTTTAGGACAGGCTCATTAAGCGGGCAGCCTGGAACACCCACTTGCCCATCAGGAGGGCATGTGAAGAAGCGGAGGGCGTGTGCCTCCCCCCTGTTCTCCCCCTCCTTGTCCCATGAGTCAACCCCAAGCAATTTTCTATTTTCCCCTTGCAGTCCTAATGCCCACTGCAGTTCCCTTTCATCATCTAGGATTCAAACTGTCTCCCTCACTGACCCCATGGTTTTGTACCAATCAGCAAAATAATATTCTAATCAGTGCAAGATAAATTCTTAAGCAGATCCCAAAGTCCCAGCTAACTGAAATAAAGCAAGATAATGGGTAATGGAAGGCCGGTGGCTTGGGGATTCTGTGTTTTGTTGCTGCTGTTTTTGCCAGTGTTTGCACTGGTATGAAAGAGCTCATTGCAAATTCTTGCAAAGAGCTCATTGAAAATTCTTGAGAATTTGAGCTTAAAATGAATTGATCAGAGGGACACAGAAATGGCTGTGCAGGTGACTACAGAAAATCCATACTAGGAAATGAATCAACTTCTGTCCATTAAGGCTGTCTCTTTTTTGGTCTTCTAGGTAGAAGAACGGTCAAGGCTCAACAGGCAGAGTTCACCCGCCATGCCTCACAAAGTTGCCAACAGGATATCTGACCCAAACCTGCCCCCAAGGTCAGAGTCCTTCAGCATTAGTGGGGTTCAGCCTGCTCGGACGCCCCCCATGCTCAGACCAGTCGATCCCCAGGTACATTCTTTCCTTCCTTCCATCAGCCATTCTAATACAGTGTACAATAAAACCTATTAGAAGCCCATGGAATTGTAACATGGATTCAGGCATAGGACCAATCAAATTATGACCCTTAATGTAGAATTTATAGTAATATATAATGCCCCACTGAATTTGAAGAACGAGGGAAGGGTGAGAAAGAAAAAATCACCACCCTTAACTTTGAGTCAACTACAGAATCTCTTGGTAAAATGGCCTCTCTGGATACCCCCTAGAGTTCTACAAGGTGGGAACAAGCATTCTTTTAGTTATAATTACCAAAAGTAAAATTCCTATAGAACTTTGAGGTATATGAGGGAACTTCAAAAAGTTCATGGAAAGATTCGTATTTTCTTTTAATTCTGTTTTTACATGATCTTTTTGAAGTACCGTTGTGTGTGTGTGTGCATGTGTGTGTGTGCGTGTGAGAGAGAGAGAGAGAGAAAGAGAGAGAGAGAGAGCAAGCATGAAACTGGAAAACTTAAATGGAGTTGGTTAAGTAAATTGTCTTCTAAGCCAGTAGTTCCTGAAGTGTGGTCACCAGACCAGCAGCATCAGTGTCACCTGGAAACTTTGTAGAAATGCAGAATCTCAGGCCTGCTGATCAGCCCCTACTGATCAGGAACTCTGGGGGTTGGGGCCTGGCAGTCTGTGATTTAACAGGCTCTCCAGGTGACTCATGCACTTTAGAGTCTGAGAACCACTGTCTTAAGCTACATATGCTCCTTGACTTACATCCCAATTAACCTTTTGCAAGTTGAAAATATTGTAAGTCAAAAATATTGTAAGTCAAAATGCACTTAATACACCTAACATATCGAATAACATAGCTTTACCTACCTTCCTTAAACATGCTCAGAACAGTAACATTAGCCTACAGTTGGGCAAAACCATTTAACACAAAGGCTATTTTATAATGAAGTGTTGGATATTTATTGAATACTGTACTGAAAGTGAAAAACAGTGGTTGTATGAGTACCTGAAGTATGATTTCTACTGAATGTGTATCACTTTTACACCATCATGAAGTCAAAAATAGTAAGCTGAACCATTGTAAGTCAGAAACGTCTGTATTTGGTAAAGAAAAAGATTACTCCGCTTTTGGGAAAGGAGGAAATTTCTGGAAGCTCTGCAGGACTTTAAATTATATATACCAAAAGTGAAATATGAAGTGGAATGAAAACATTATGAAATTCCATTAAAAAAAATAAAGGTAATGCAGTTTTTTTCACCCAAATGTCTTAAATTTTTTCCAGGCAACCATTTGTGATAAGACTTCCAGAAAATATTTCGAGGTCACCTTTGAAATATGAAATGCTGTTTGAACTGGAGTTTAAAAGAGTAGTGATAAAATCAAGTATTCTTTGTGTTTTAAGTTTGCCCTTAATAAATGAGAACCAAGATTTTTCAGTACCAGACACCTTAGCATATCTTCCCCTTGGTTGTTTTTAATTTGTATGAGTATATAATTCTTTGTAAGAGTATATAGCCCTCAAAAGGAGACATTTTTACAAAAACTTATCTTTTAAGGTAAAACGTCCTCTTTTAAAATTCTAAACTTTGACCTTATAGTGTACTTTTGCCCTGTAAAAGGAAAGTAGAGCGAAAACTTACTTTTTGGGAGTGACTAAGGAATAAAAATGTAGATATTCTGTGACAGCTAATTGGATTAAGCATCTTCGGGCACATCAGTTTTTGTTTTTATGTTTTTGGCTCTTTTAAGATGGGTTTGTGTTTTGTACTAGATTTTTTAAATGTGCTTTGTTTTAATGCTATTATTCAGTGTATTCGTGATATTTAACATTAATATAAATTCTATCCTTTCTATTCTGGTTGAAGCATAACGTTCAGCTGAACTGGGCTTTGAGAATTTCCTCTGAATTGTCATTAATAACATTCCAATGCTGCAATTTCAGATCAAAGAGTGCCTGATAAGTCCTTGTACAAAGCAGATACTAAATAAACGTTGAAATAACAGTTTAATTTAGAAAGCACCCTAGATTTCTTTCTCAGCCAAGATTTATTGAACACCTTCCACATGCCAGGCACAGAGGATTTATTGAACACCTACCACATGCCAGGCACTCGGGGATACAATGATGGTGACAGACGCAGCTTCTGTCTCCACAGAGCCTACCTTCCTGATGTAGGAGGTCACAGGCTTACATAAGCTTCAACAATAAAACATGAGCAGTGCTATGGTAAAGGAGTACCGTGTACTCTGGATTTTAATGATTTGTCTCAAAAAGCCTTTATTTCACTGAAAGATTGCATGTCTTCCCTGCATGAACAATATCACCGCATGCCAAACTGTGAGACTCTACAACAAATGTCTTGGTGTCAAGGGATATGTAATACCATAAGTGGCAGTATAGCAGAAAGCAGGATATCACAGAGGTTAGGCATATGGCTATGGGTGCGGAATGTCTATATTCCAGTAGAGGCTCCAGCAGGTGTCAGCTGTGAAATCTAGGGTGTCTTTTAAACTCTCTGTACCTTGCATTGCTCATGTGTAAAATGAGGGGAATAACTGTGTCCACCTTACAGTGGACTCAGTGAGTTCATAACAAGTGAGATCTTTAGAGCAGCTCTTGTTTTACCGAGCAAAGCACTCTCTAAAGTCAAAGCTAGGGGTTTTAAAGGAGGAAGTTTGTAATATTAGAAGAGAAGTGTTGTAATAAATTATATTGCTGGTCCATAAGTGTTCACTACATTTAGTTATTGTTATCATCACATTATTCCACTGACTTCTTAGCAGTCTCAAGTAAATCACTTAACTTTTTGCCAGGAACTCAAGGTCAGCCCTACACATTGCTCTAAATGGAAAACTTTGAAGAGTGGTTAAAAGCATGTTATAGGTGGCTGTGATGGGCTCTGGTCCAGTTCTTGTGCCCTGGAGCTTCTTTTCCCTTCAGCTGATTGATATATGAGCTGATCTGCTGCTGCTTCTAATAATGCTGCCTAATGTTGGTTTGATGCTAGATCCCACATCTGGTGGCTGTAAAATCCCAGGGACCTGCCTTGACAGCCTCCCAGTCAGTGCACGAGCAGCCCACAAAGGGCCTGTCTGGGTTCCAGGAGGCTCTGAACGTGACCTCTCACCGCGTCGAGATGCCACGCCAGAATTCAGATCCCACCTCTGAAAACGCTCCTCTCCCCACTCGCATTGAAAAGTTTGACCGAAGCTCTTGGTTACGACAGGAAGAAGACATTCCACCAAAGGTAATATTACTGGGGTGTTTTTGTCATCGTGGTCATCATCATCATTTATTATTATCACCACTGTTCCAGACCTTTCGTAATGAAGAACGTGATAATGCCAAAGCACCTTCCCTTCTCATGTTTGTTTTGGGCTCTCCTTCTTCCAACCTAAGACTTGAATTGTCATTTATTGTTTCTGACCTTTGTTTTCCCCAAGAAACTAAAGCTCAAGTAAACTGAATGACTTGGAAGCATATATCCCATATACAGAATTAGAACTTTCAACCCGAGGCACTCCAAATTGTTATTTTACTATCCATAGTAAGAAATAGAATAATAGACATTTTTGTCGATTACTGAATCTGTGGATAGACAAATTGAAAACTTCCAGATAAAAAGTAGAGAATTCATTTATGCCTATTTTTAACATCAAAAAGTAAAACCAGATTTTAGGGATTCAGAAGATAATATTTCTCTTAGGATATTTTAGCTGGCCCCATTCAAGGAACGCTCCTTCTAGTCCAAGTCATAATTTATTTTCAGTCTTAATTCATTACTGAGGATATGGCTTTAGGGTAAAATGACCAGCCAACCCCACTGGACAGAACAGTCCTGAGTTTGGGTTCTCTTGTTTTCCTATACTAACTCATTACTCATTCCAAGAAGTATTCTGGAATGTGGCTGTGCTTCTGGCTACAGCCAACCTGGAAGTATTTTAAAACACTGGAGAAATTTTTGCATCAGATTATTTCTGGCTCAGGAATCCTCTTTCCCCTGAGCTCAGAGGGTCTGTGGCCAATGGAATGTCACACTATTTTCAGGAAATAATACCGTTGATAATTGCAGGAAAAAATAATAGTTTTTACTCGGCAACTTACAAGTATTTTTTCTCATTTTCTTCTCAAAAGGATATTACAACAAGAATTCCATTATTTTGAAAATGAAAACAGTCAATAGTGGCTTTGTTTGTTGATGTTCTCCTCTGTGGAAGCAGAAATGCCATCAGAAAAAATTACTTAGGGAGCAAAATTCAATATAGAAAATAAGGTGGGCAGAAGCACAGACACAGTAGATGGAAAAACTGAAAATGGAAGTTATCGGTCGCCTATGTAAAGCATGCAGGCATGTACAAAACGGGGAGAGAATTTAGATCAATTCAAAGACTTTTTCATAATTCATTAGGCTGTTTCTTCTCTGCAACCATTTACATTTACAAAAAGAAAAAGGAAAAATAGTAGTAGTGATATTTAATTTGAACAGGTGGTAGCGCTGGCTTGCTCATTCTGCTTCACTTCACTGACGCATCTTTATGTTAAAATGAATTACAATAAAAATTAATTTTTTAAAGCAGAGAAAAGATAATACTTTACATTAAAAGTAATTTTCTGTACTAGGATTTATAACATGATTCTTCTAAATAATGAACTCCTTTGGCACACCTACAATATTTGATTTCACTAAAAACTGTCTGTGTTTTATAAAATGAGGCATACTTCAATTCTAACCAAGGCTTCTGCCAGATAAACTAACAATACATTTTCCTACCATACCGCACAGTCTTGTTGATACTTAGACTTTTGGAAGACTCTTCGGTATTCTCATTATTAAGCCTGTTTTGTATTATGTTTGCTAATTGACCTTCTGAACCGCCGTGTTTGGGTTTTTGGTTTTAATTAGTAATTACAAGTTGATTAGGAAGTGGGAATATCAGGATCTATTTCAGTAGGTTCTCTGAACTCACTGACACGTGATTTATGTCCCAAGTTCTAGCCTAATATCCTAGCTTCTCACTAGATTTCATAAGTTCCTTATCTGTTTAGCAGTTGTGATGTGAACTAAAAATGGGGCTTGACTTTATCTTGGTGACTGTCATCTGATGCAACTTCCAATGACTTACTGGTACCCCAAAGACATTTCTAGTATTCACTACCCTTGCCCAGCCAAGGGAGGTCAATTAGTTTTAGCCCAGTGGATCAAACTGATTAGCTTAGTCTGTCTTTAAATCTGTGTCTATGATTGAGGATGAACCTCTTTAAGGGTCGCTGAATGCACCTCATTGCCTTTTACCAGTAAACCCGTAATTGATTTTGTTTAGGGAACTGAATATTTCTGTGAGGAATGAAAGATAGTTCTTCCTGGTTTCACATAGTTTCTGTAACTTCTGGCAAATCTTTGGAAAGGAGCAGGATTTTCAGACAGTAGCCTATGGAAGCTATCTTATGAAAAATATTTCTGAATTCTTGTTTTCTTCCAGGTGCCTCAAAGAACAACTTCTATATCCCCAGCATTAGCCAGAAAGAATTCTCCTGGGAATGGCAGCGCTCTGGGACCGAGGCTAGGATCTCAACCCATCAGAGCAAGGTACGGCGAGGAAGGTGGTGAGAGTGAAGGAAAAGCCCCACCCACCCTTGTCATGATTGCTTTCCTAAAAAAATGTCTGCTTTTTTCGATTCAGAGGCATGTTGACTTCCATCTGGTCTGAGAGCTTTGATGGGCCAGCACACATACTTTTTGTTCTTCAGTAGCTTTTTACAGAATCAGTGGGGGCTCATGAGTGAATGAATGAATGAATGAATGAACGAACGAACGAATGGGGCATCCCAGAAGTCAATCAAATGCACCTTAACTGAAAATTTTTTAAATCTGGGAGTAAAATTGCAAATATAAATCTGGTAGCAGTACCTCAAACAATTACTTCAGAGATCATTTTATGGAGTCAAAAGGGCAAAATGCCCGGTTTTGGGGTGATTTTTAGCATCAGGTCAAGAAATGTGCCCTGGGAACCATTGTGACATTACAAAGTAATTGCTGAGGAAATTGTGACCAACTATAGAACTTCCCTAGCTTGGCAATGAGGAAATCACCTCTTTGGCATTACGGAGGGTCACTGAAATACAGTTATGTTTGTGCTATTGCTCTGATCTCCTTCCAGAATTTTTCATCACCAGTGTATATTTCTACAGTAAGAGTTGCATCTACTGGTTGGTGTAGAGGTATCAAGAGAAGCTGGAAAGTAAGCAGTAGCTTTACAGTATCTGAGTAGATTTCATGTCGTAACAGATGCTGTTTCCCTGCTATATAGTTCATCAAGCTTCCCTCAGATTTTTCATGATGAATACATCCCTTTTTAGGATCAACTAAAATAGCAAATGGCCTCTGCTAAGCCTATAAAAAGGATGAGCTTGGGCAGGCTGTTTTCTTCTCCTTCATTGTGTTCATAATAAGAGAAGGACCCTCTTCTGCTAGTGAGAGAGAGCGAGAGACTGGAAATGAAGCTTATGATTATTTGTACCTATCTTTAAAATATGGAATGCTTTTGATCATATATCTTTAATTTTCCTCTTCACATGAAAAGCTTTAGGAAGGGGTCAGTCCATAAATAAGATGCAACTATACTAAGAACATGAATCCCTTAGGGCAAAGATGCTAGCCCCTTCTAGGTGGAATTACTAATTGCAGGAGTCTCTAAGTGAGCCATTATTTTCGGGGGACTTGTCAGATTCTCACCAGACTGGTGTTGCTAAGCAGCACTGAAGAAGACTGGGACACACTGTGACCAGGGAGCCAAAGGAATGTTAGCCCTGGATTGCCAGCCTGGACTTTATTAATCCTCCTCTTCAAGCAGCGATAAGTCCCCAATTATCAATGCTTCTTGTTTCTGTGATCCCTGCCCTCAGGGCTTTGGTCATTGGCTCAGTTGCTCAGAATTTTAGTTGCTTTAGATCAAGTATTATTTCAACATTAAGCATTTTTTCTTCTGTCAACTAAAAAGAGAGAACACTACCATCATATAGTCAAATAAAAAGCAGCTTTTTATTACCTCCGAAGTGCTATTTTAATGGCATTGGGCCTAAGATAATTGGTATTTGATGCTCAGTGGCTTACAAAAGGTAAACTTTTCCCTTGGAACCACTTAAATATTGTACTTTGTCCAAAGAATGCAGACTTTATGAGAGACAGCTAACGTTTTTTTACTTACAATAGCAGGGAGGAAGCAGACTAAAAGGTAGTAATTATTTACCTACTATGAAAGTCAGAGATTGGCAGAGGGGGAGAGGTGGAAAGTCCCATCTCTGCATGTGGGCAGTCCTACAGAACACCCCCGCTTCTGGCTGTCACATATCTCCATGTCACCAACATGTGAGATGTAAATCAGACTTTGCAGCTCTAGATTAGATTGCATTTTTAGAAGCTTCAAGATTTGGTTTATCGTTTGGGATAGAGATAGCGTTAGTTTGCCTTTGCTGTGTCGTAAACCACCCAAAACTTAGTGGTCTGAAACAATTATTATCTCCCAGACTGTGTGGGTGGGCTAAGCCATTCCTCTGCTGGCCTCACCTGGGCCCCTCATGCAGCTGCATTGAGTTGATGGGTCTGCTGTACCTCTTGCTCCACATGGCTTTTCATCCTGGGCTTCTTCACCCTTTGGTGATCTCAGAACAGCATCTCAAGGGGAAGCACTCCCAATGCACAAGCACCTTTCAAGCCTTTGCTTGCATCTCTTTGCTGATGTCCCACTGGCCACCTAAGTCACATGGCCAAGCCCCGAGTCCACATGGAAAGAAGCTGCACAAGGGCACAAATGCCAGGGGACAGGATTTGCTGGGAGCCGTTCCTGTGACACAGAGACTCTCCTCCTACCTGTTGGTCCTAATGAAGTCCTCACAGTTCTTTTTATAGCATTTGTTAGACAACCACCCACCCAGAAAGCCACTTAAGAAAGGGTTACTTTGTGATAATCTATCCTTTGCGATGCTGCTAAGCTGCCTCCTATGTTTGTCCCATGTTCCTTTCTTTCTCCCAGCCTTTCTCGGAGGTAATTCTCAAGGGAGACTGGCAAATGAGCAAAGTTACAATGGATTCTGGTAAAAATAACACAGCTAATAAGGGACAGATTCAGGATGTTTTGTTATGATTATTTTTAATTCATTTGTTAAATTCAGCAAGTATCTATTAAGGACCCAATATATGCAGGGCCACATGTGGCCCTGGGACCCAATGACTCCAGCCTAGATTGCCTGACTCCAGGGCCCAAGGAGCATATTATACCTACTGCTCTTTGGGGCTGCAGGCGTTATTAGGGCTGAGATGATATTTTATATTTCTTTCCTCACTTTCTTATTTTGCTTTGGAGTAAATATGTGAATTAACTTACTTAGAGAAGGCAGAGCCTTTCTATTCTCCTGTGGCAAACTTTAGGAACCACAGGTTTAAGACAAGTTTCTCTACACAGAAGAAGCGCGGGTCCCAAGTCATCAGCTAGAGAAGAACCGCCAAGGAGAGCGGTTTTACCTGTGAATGTTATGATGTGAGTGAGAAATAAGCCATTGTCGTGCTAAGCCAAGAAGAAGTCAGAGCCTAATGGTTAAGAAGCTCAGCTTTTGCTTTCTGCATTTCATACTAATAAACCCCATTGACTAAGGGCGAGATGTTACGTAGTAACTGCACAATGTGTGATATTTTTTGATATTTTTGGAAACAATGTTTAAATCAAAAAACTTCTTAGTTCCCCCACATGGAAGACTCTTGAGTTAAAATGGGCAGTGTGCAAGCATATACTAGGGGTCTTCAGAAAATTCATGGAAGAATTTGTATTATCTTTTAGTTTCATTTTTCCACAAACTTTTTCAAGTACCCTCGTATCTATAACTTGAGGACAAAAGTCAAGCATTTCTATTTTGAATTCTGTTTCTTCTCCCAGGAATCACTCCCTGTTATGTCTCTCTTCTGCTGTCTACACACACTGTACCAAATCAGATAGAGAGCATGTTTTTAAATAGATACAGTGTTAAACAGGTACAGCTGTGTAGGCTTCAGTCGGCCAAGAAAGTATGATTGGGCCACCCCTACAGTTCCCTGCCTTCTGCTTGATTCGGGGCAACTTATTGTTTATTTCTTTATTTAATAAACACCTCTGGAGTACTTACATATGTGTGCATTACAAATATTAACTAATTTAAACCAGATAGCAGTTCTGTGAGGTAGTGATTATAACCAGCCCCATTTTAGAGATGGAGAAACTGAGATAGACAGTAGTTAAGTAAATTGCCCAAGGTGACAAAATTAATAAGTGGTAGAGCCAAGATTTGAACTCTGGTAGCCTTGCACCAAAGTCTTTACTCTTGAGCACCATCCTGTGCTAATCTGTCTACCATGAACACAGCTGACATTTTCCCAAGGGAAAAGGGCCCTTGATTTGCTGTTGGCTGACATGGCACCATTTTATCTCCACCTTTCTCACCATGTGATTCAGTGAGTCTGTTAACAGCTCCTCTTAATCTTACAGTTATTGATCCTTATTTTGTGATATGCACTACTTTTTAAAGGTTGTTGTACTCAAGCTGGAACTGGGTCATCACATGCTTTTGATAGTTCCCTCCCTAAGTGATTAAAGTCTGGGTGATAACACAGTCACCGTGACTCCACGCAACTGTTCCCTGCCTTCCTTCTCATCACATGCATCTGGGAATTGCTCAGGCTGCAAGATCAGTGGGCACTTCTCACCTGCTGCATGGACTCTCAAATGCCTCGTGCTGTTAATGTGAGCAGTTGACTTTCAGTCAAGATTTGATTTGATCACTTTAAAATATTGTTCTAAAAAATCCCAGGCACTTTCATATTTAACTTGGATGCATATGTTCTTTTAAAGCAAATTAAAGTTTGATGAAACAAGTACATTCAGAATATGAAAGGATTTAAATTAAGCCAGAAACAACCAGTCAAAATCCGAGGACTACATTATTAATTTCAAAAAATAATTCTCTGTCCCATCCAACCCTATCGTCTTATGTCTCATCTGTTCTCATTGGCTGTGTCATCAAAGAACAAAATAAATGAATTTTGGCAGTCAGGCAGTTAATTAAAGAATAGGCCCAAGCATTTAGGCCATGAAAACACTTTGTAGTCCTAATTTGCTGTTTTGACTTTTTATATGATTTAAGTGAATGGAATAATCACCACATTTTCACTTTGCTGTGTTTTAGAGACCAAATGGCATTGTCTGCAGGATGGCGAGTGTCTGAATTAAAAGTTAGCATTTAAAGAAATCTATTCAGATGTTTTCAAGTTTTTTACATGTTTGGCTCTGAGTAGGCTCGGTTCATATGTGAACAAGGGATATCTATTATTTCATGGAATTCTTCTGAAATTGATCCTCTCTGAGAGCATTTATCTCAGACCTTTTGACCCCATAGCCAGACCATATTAACACATAATAAGAAAGAGAAAACTGTGAACAGCATGACATTTTCTCAAACTACTCATGTTTTACAAAAAAAAAAAAGAAAAAAGAAAAACATGTAGAAAAAGCATTGTAAAGTTTCCGCTATATCTATGTGTGGTTACATAGAAACGAAATATTTCTTTCAGTCTCCAGCAGCAAAAATAGCAACCTATTAAGATCAGCAGCCACGCTGGTTAGCTCCAGTGGGAGAACTTGTGCTAATGAGTCCCAGGTCAGGGATTTAGTGCCCACGGGATCCAATTAGCTTCACACAGAAAGAGGCTCTGAGCCCGGTCAGAGACGCACACTCGTTCAGGTAGTTCTGCTAGAGCCCAGGCTCCTTTTCTCACACCAGAGCAGCCTCCTAATGGTCCGCCTGGCTCTCTCCTGGCCAGTCGTTCTAAGCCTCCGTGGCAGGTGCACATTCTCTGCCGGGCTTAACAACCAGTACTGTATAACCTGCCCTTTCTTCTGATCACCCCACTCTCCCAGAGCTGCTTAACACAGACTTGGCACTCAGTCCAGCTGGTGTCCTCTCTACACCCACGTGTGCCAGGAACACCCCAGCCCTGTGCCTTTGCTCAGGCTCTTCCCCAGGCTTCCTGCTCACTGCTCCAAGGCCCAATCAAGTGCTGTCTCCTTCATAACAGCACCCTGAACCACTCCAGTCTGCATTAATTGTTCCCCAAATGCCAGCAGTGTTCACGGTCTCTTTCACACACAGCGTACGGCTGTGCCATATTCACTACTGTCTCCACCGCACATATCACTCCCCCACGACTGTGTTGCAACTTGGCAGTATGCCTGTGGCTATGCTTCTCCTCCATTCCTATCCTGGTCCTGTGAGTCTCACAAAGTAGGTGCTTAATAGAAAGGGTTTGGTTAAATAATCAAAGGAATGCTACATCAGAGCAAGTAGCCACATACTGCTACCATACCACAACCACCACGGAAAAAACTCAGAGCATCTATCATCAGCCACCCTTCTCTCAATAGATTTTTTTCTAATACAAAGAACACTACATTACCACTCCACAAAAGGAGAACACCACCAGGAAACCCTAATATGCCCATCACTCTTAATCTGCAATACAGTTGGTTAGCAGTGCATTTTTAAGAACAAATATTTTTGGAATTTATTAATTATGCATAATAATTCCTAGCCACTACTGTTTAATAAAGGAAGGCAGTGGGGAATTTATTATTTGGGAATTAAAGGAGACAGGAATGTTTCTCTTTGAAAAAATAAAAATTTGAAATGTACACTATTTCAGAAGTATTATGCATTTATCATTTTAGGCATTTTCTAGATTAAGGGTATTTCTAGTATGGATTCAAATCTATTTCAATCAATTAGATGCAAACAGTTTTCACAAAAATAGTTACTACACAAAGAAGTACCATTAAAATATCAAGAATTTTGTGAAGTTTTCCTTAAGTTTATCAACTTAAGGAAATCATTCTGCAATTGATTTTACTTAGGTTGACTTAGCAACCCCTTTACCAGAAAAACTGCAAAGATAAATATTGTCATGAGTTCTACATTTGTATGATCAAGATTAATAAACTATGAGGACATATTTATTTTTACGTATGTTTTCCACTGAAGTTTCCCAGGGTCACTACCTATTTGTACTCAACCAAATATTTCTGGCAGGTACATTACCACAAAGCAATATTCTTGTGTTTTCAAAAGAAATTATTTTGTTTAGCTGCTGCTTATAAATATGCCATTTTGTGGCCAGGTTATTAGTAGACTAAACTACAAGTGTCTCAAGAGAAGGGACCATGTTATTTTCAAATTTATTTGTGAAACATCTAATACCCACTGTGGTGCTGAGTGCCTAGTACACACTTGATGCTCAAACTGGGCAGAGCAAAATTAAAGTGTAAATTACATTTGGTTGTGATTTCTCACTGCATTAAAATCATAGCACTATGGTGACTATTAACAAAGACGTGAAATGTAGGGAACTGAAAATGTTGGAAACAAGGAGGGAGCCAGTGTTTAGTCAGTTTCTACCCCTCAGCAACTGGATGACAACAGATTTGAGCTTCAGGTTTCAGATCTCACTAAATTATCCATAACCGTCATCGTATAAATCTAACAGAAAAGCCAGAAGGTCTGTGAGTTATAAATTGAAAAGAAAGAGCTTTAAAGAAGCTTTGAGAATCGTTTTTTTTTTTTTTTTTTTAACAAAATCATAAAAACCTCAGCAACTTCCTCTTCTGGTACAGCTTCCCTGATCACCAGAAGTGGCCTAGGTGGCCCTGCCTCAAGCTTTCATATTGCCCCGTGCTCACTGCAGGCAGAGTGTGAATGACATGGGCTGTGCATATCTGGCTAGGCTTTCCAAGGGCACCGACTGTGCTTTGACTGTTACTGCTTTTCGAATGCCTGACCCAGTGCCTGGTATAGGACAACTGAGAGAGTGAACAAATGCCACTATTTGGGGGGCAGTAAAGATATGAAGACAAGTAACACAGTAAGATCTTATAAAAAGTGGGGGCCCCAGCCTGCTAAAAAACTAAGTTGTTCTTGAATTAGCATTTAATCATAATTATCAACCCCCCCCTTTTGGTAATACTAAGTATACAAATACTTCCTGCAAGAAACTAAAAAATACAAAGACTCCACTATGTATATGAGCAAAGACTTGGTTAAGCAACCCACAGAAGAGAAATTATAAATGGCAAACATGAATAAAAATTATTATGCCTCAATAGTAATTTTTAAGTTGCACTAAAACAGCGTGGTGCAATTTACCAAACTGCTCATAATAAACCTAGTAAGAATTCATTAAAGTGGACTATCACATGTACTTCAGCAAAAATTGGTAATACCTTTATACGCTCATCACACACGCACACACACACCCCAGTTCATGCCCTTTCACCCAAGAATTCCAATTCCAGGAAATAGAGATGTGACTGGGTATTTGTACGCAGATACATGGTTATCTCAGTGTTATGTGTCACAGTAATGTATTGGAAGCACCTTAATGTTTAACAGCAGAGGAACGGTCAAACTAATTCATCTATGTAATGGGCTATTATGCAGACATAACTGTTTCCAGAAGCATTAAAAAATGCTGACAATGCAGTGTTAAGGGGAAAAAAAGCAAGATGCAAAACTGAATATACTGTATGCTTTCATATACAAAAAAAGAAAAAAGATTAGAAGATAATGTACCAAATATATACTACTAAATAGTAAAATATAGTTGTATACCTCCTGGTTGAGATATTACATGTGTTGCTTCCTTATTTTTACCTTTTAATATTTTTCAAGTTTTCTACAATGAGTACAGGAAAAATGTTTAAAAGAAAGCCTCCTTTGAAGATTCACCATTTCAGAGCTAGCACTTTAGTGTGATGACCCAAGAATTGGGTCAACAGTCCATCCCGTGCAGAGCCAGTAAATGGCCAGGGACACCATGGAGGGAGGCGTGACTGTCGTCTTCCGTTGACCCCGTCCATGCAAGGTCTCATAAGTGCTCTCTTACCTTTCTGCACTAAGGGTGGGGACTGGACTATGCTGTGTCTACCAGTGGCAAGGTCTTTTCTCCCCAGCTTTACTGAGGTACAATTGACAAATAAAAATTGTATATAGTTATGATGTACAACATGATGTTTTGATATATTTATACACCGAGAAATGATTACCACAATCAGATTAATTAACAGTTAATTAACATATCCATCACCTCACATAGTCATCAGTTTTTTGTATGACAACAACATTCGAGATCTACTCTCTTAGAAATTTTCAGGTATACATTATCATTAACTGTATCACCATGGTGTACAGTAGATCTGCAGAACTTACTCGTCCTAACTGAAACTATACCCTTTGACCAACATCCACCCATGAACCCACTTCCCAGCCCCCACAGGCCTGGTAATCACCATTCAACTCTGCTTTTATGAGTTGGACTTTTGTAGAGTCCACATATAAGTGAGATCATGTAGTATTTGTCTTCCTGACTAATATTGTATTATATATACTTGTGTATATATATGAGAACATACTGTTTTCCATAATAGCTACATTAATTTACATTGCACCAACAGTGTAAAAAGTTCCCTTTTCTCTGCATCCTTGCCAACACTTATCTTTCGTCTTTTGATAATAGCCGTTCTAACAGGTGTGAGGTGATATCTGGTTGTGGTTTTAATTTACATTTCCCTGATGATTAATGATGTGAAGCAATTTTTTGTACACCTATTGGCTATCTGTATGTATTCTTTTGAGAAATGTCCAATCGGATTATTTGCCAACTTTTTAATCGGGTTATTTGGTTTTTGCTATTGGGTTATTTGAGCTCCTCATATATTTTGATGATGAACACCATATCAGATGTGTGGTTTGCAAAACTGGCAAGGTCTTCAGAGTGTAATCAGTGTGCTCTGCCATCCACACAGCAACCCTGATCTCCGGAGAACCGAGCCTGTCTTGGAGAGCCCCTTGCAGAGAACCAGCAGTGGCAGTTCCTCCAGCTCCAGCACCCCCAGCTCCCAGCCCAGCTCCCAAGGAGGCTCCCAGCCTGGATCGCAAGCGGGATCCAGTGAACGTACCAGAGTTCGAGGTAAAGCTTTCTCTTACCTTTCCCTGGCAACATTGCCTGGGGAGGAAAGTAGTGGGCAGGGAAAAAGAACTTCCCGACTGATCCTGGTGTGACCACCACTGTGTGATACTGAAGAGCCACTTAACTGCTCTCAGCCTCAGTTTCCTCAGGATAGTGGGCCACCATTCCTAATTGTGTGGGTGACATCAGAGTGTGGGCAAAATTCTTTCTAATCTCAGATATTAGGGTTTTCCAGGGAGATCACCAAATAATGGTCTTATTTGAAAACATAGTCACTTATCGGTCACCTGGATTTCCATTTCTATTTGATTGCCTAGTTTTAGAGTTTATATACGCCTAGATGTCCTGTTTCTATTGTGCCAATAGTCCCTTTTAGTATGCGACCAAATTTTATAATGCTAGGTATTTCTTAAAATGAAATTCAATAAAAACTAATGTAGAATAAATACACCTGAGAAAGGAAATAAAATCTTAGACTTAAAAAAATATATTTGACTCCTCTGTTTATTCCTTTTAGATCGGTAAACTTTAGCCTCACTAAACATTTAGTTCAAATCATTCGTTGTTGTTTAGTTTTCATTAATGAGGAAGCCTATAAAAAACATTATTACTACCCAGGTAGTCATACATAACCATACATTGTTTCTAGCTAATGAAAATTCACTCTTTCTGAATCACTTTCTTAGGAACATAATTTTGCTTTCAAGTGATAAAGACCAGTACTTTTAAAGTGCAATTTTATAAATGAGTGTTGGTATAAATTACTCTATCTGATGAAAACCACCATTTCTTTATTCTTTCTTAGCCTCTCCATTAGGCACAACCATATTTTACCTTCTAATATCCTTTTAAGGTTTTAAATAAGTAAAATCTTTGTATGTCCATTTTGAAAAGCTTGATGTCTAACATTATGTTCATGTCTCTGAGCTGGGATACGGACTGGCCTGTGGCTGCCCCTGCACGCATCCTTCAAACATCAGTGGCATATCCAGAGCTATCTATGTCTTTGATGCTTTAATTCACATATAAATGGCAGTTTAGAAAACTGCCATTCCCTTACCTTTTTTCTAGTCATAAGCAACTTTATATTGTTAGAGCAAATACTAAAAAAAAAAAAAAAAAAACATACACATATCATTTTAATTCTTTGATCTAGTTCAGATATAATTCTCATATTCTTTCCTTCATCCCCTAGTTCTTCTGGTTAAAAATGCTCAGGTATCCCTGGTATGTCCCTGCCCAGGAAAGACCACTTTAAAAAAAAATCTTTCTTACCCTAGATTGCTTTTTCTCTACCTGTGAGCTCATAAACCAGGAGCTGCTATTCACTCTGGACTGTAGCTGTCAGGGAGTCCCCCGCCCTTGTTCTGCCTTTTTATCGTCAACAGCCTCCTTCCTGCCCCACCTCATTCTTTCTTCCTTTAAGGGCCCAGATCATGCCCCACCTCCATTTAATAACCATTCCAGATAAAATAGATTTCCTTTTTTTCCCCCCACAAAATTTGATCAAAATAACCTATACCTTATAGGAAGGGGGTAACAAAAGAAACCAACATAGAACCTGGACTTAGAAGCTGGTTTAGCATAGTGATTGAGAGTAGAACTTTCAGAAATCAGACAGAATCCCAGCTCCGTTCATAATTTCAGCATGACCTTAGGCCAGTGGTGTTACCTTTTCAAGTCTGTGTTGAACTGTTAAAATGGGAAAATAGTGCCACACGATTGTGTTGGAGAGGGAATTAAATGAAATAATTGATATAAAAAGCATCTGGCACTAGGCCCGACACACAATACGTGCTCAGTAAATGGTGGTGGTAGTGGTGCTTGCTCTGGTTTTCCTTGTCATTACTAGTGACTTCCAGGTTACAAGCCTAAGTGTGTTGGCTCGATGTTGGTTCCCTGAACATTTATTATTTTCCCTGGATGTGCTTTGAGGTTTGCCTTAGTGAATGACGTGTCCACTGAGGAAACCTGAAGGGCTGACTCAGCGGAGATGACTCATCCAGAACTTGAGTTGGCACTTTTTAACAGTCATATTTTTCCTGGCCTTCTGTTTTTTCCTCTAGCCAACAGTAAATCGGAAGGATCACCTGTGCTCCCCCATGAGCCTTCCAAGGTGAAACCAGAAGAATCCAGGGACATCACCCGGCCTAGTCGACCAGCTGTGAGTGCTTTTTCTCTAAGAGTTCTGAACTCTTTTCATTTACCAGAGAACCGACAAGATAAAGTTTTTGGAGATACACTCTATAATTATAAATGAAAATTGTTGATATCAGTAAGAACGTACACTAGAAGCATCCAGAAGGAAGTCATACCTGATTAGGAAAGAACTGAACAGATCTTGGATTGCTATCTCTCCTTTGGATATTTTGCTGATTGTTAGTTCTCCTTTAGATAATAAAATAGGAAGAGAAATAACTTATATCATTCCATAATTTCTACTCAGCAATATTGGCAGAAAGATGTTGAAATTAGCAGTTATAGAGAATTGGGCACTTTCTATGAATTTCCCTTATCTATTCTTCTCTCTACCCATACTGTTTTCCATATAAATTTTTTTCCATATTTTCATTTTTCTGCTACTTTTCATGCCTCTAGGACTATATTTTCTAGACCAAAACTCAGCAAGCATGGACCTGACAACTTGAAGTCCAGCTTCATTGCTGTCACGTGATAGACACCCAGTAGTCTTAAAGAAAGAAATAAGACCATGAAGGCTGAAATTTGAAAGCTGAATATTAATTTGGGATGAGTTACTATCTACTTACTTTATTTTCACTGTCTGAGAATCTTTTCTACAGAATGAATGCGAAGCCTTTTGGTTTACCTTTTTTTTTTGCATCTTAATTAAGGAAGTACACTGAGAGTCATAATGAAGGGAATGCATCCTTCTGGGCTGAAGTTCTCTTTGCCTGTTTTGTATTTATCAGTTTTGTACTAACAATTCCAATTTTGTGTCTAACCTGCTGCCTTTCTTCTGGCTTTTTCCCCTTCTGTGGATTCTTCTGGATTGGGTTCCTCTTATCTCAGAGCTATAAGAAAGCAATAGACGAGGTTAGTATTACTTTTTCTTGATCATGCTTTCACAAAATGTAAATATTAAACTTATTTCCTGATGATGACATTCAGAAAGGTGGCCGGTGGGACCACAGATTTAAAATTCCACTCATTTGCAGTTATCTTCTGGGAGGAGAGCCCCCTCCTTCTAGCATCTTCCAACAGCATACCTGTACTCACCAGCCCTGCTAGGGGATGGCTCTCAGCAGTTTTACTGACAAAGAAAAGAGACATCATTCTAGGGCACTCCACATTTATAGTGTGTGATTTGTGAATAAGGAGTTACAAGGTATCGTTAGATTAATTTTGTGGGACATTAACAACAGCAGCAGCAGCAACATCAACTTTAGTTAATGAATCCTGGCGAGTCAAGTGATTTTATTTCCTTATCTGTAGAGACTTTTTCCATTAGAAAAATATATGGCTTTGTCAATCGTAGGTAGTCTGCTAAGAAGGAGGACTGCCGTATTGCTGTTTGTCAGACCTGCATGAATACGGCATAGTGGAATTTTGTTTAAGAGCCAAGCCTTGCAGAGAATCGTGAATGCATGAAATCTGAAGACTACCATTATGGCTTTAAGGCTGCAGCTCTGCTGAGCACTTTCACTGTGAAACTATATGGAAAAAGCAAGCTGCATTCAACCCTTGGCTCCCCAGTAAATAACTGGGTGAGACGAGTCTCATAACCTCTCTGGGCCAGTTTCCTCATCTGTAAAATAGGGATAAAAACACCTGTGCCTGCCTTGCTCACAGAATTGTTTAGGATCCGTCAAGGTCATGTGAACAAAAGCGTTTTACAAAGTGTAAAGTGCTGCAGAAATCCAGGGGTGTCCTGATTGTTAAGGCTTGAGCCCGAGGCATGGAGCTATTTTGGCAGGTGGGAGAAACGTGTTTCTGTGCATCTGGTCTTCACCAAAGAGCCTCACTTTTTCACAATTATGACGATCTCCCCATTCAGCGTGATTTAGAAAGTTATTATCATCGTTACAGGATTGTCGATTGTAAGAGCATGAGACTCTGCATGTCTCCAGTGTGTGGATGGCATTTGTAGAAAGGGAAGTGGGAATGTTCTTCATGGCTCTGTGCCACGGCCTTGCTTGCCCCGCTCCCTCTTAATAGCGAGAAGGACAGGGATTATCACAACTTTTATCAGTTTCTCCCAGAACAGGTGAAAAAAAGAGAATGACGTTCTCGTGTGATGGTTGCCAGTCAAGTGGTTGTCTATGTGCACAACTCAAGGGGACTTTCATGAGTCTGGAAACTGGCTCGGGAGTGCTGTCATGAGGGACAGAGCTCTCGTGAATTTTGAGTTAATCCATGATATTTTAGGCTTTTAAAACTTGCTTTATTTCTTTTGACATACTCCACCACACTGGACAGAGATGAGAGGTATAAGTAGTTATAAGTAATTGAGGCGGTGTGAGCTGCTCACCCAAATCTCTGGGGCCATGTGTGTTTAGAAAAGTCTCTCCAGGTGATTCTGATAATCCACCTCTTGAGTATCACTGATCCAGACCACTAAGGGTACAGGATTACTTGGTTCTACCTAACCCAGTGGATCTCAACCAGGGATCATTCCTCCCCTGCCCTTTCCTTAGGAGACATTTGGCAAGATCTAGGACAGTTTGGGTCGTCACAACTTGCGAGTGGAAGGCAGTGCTAGCACATCTTGCAGCCAGAGCAGTGAGATGCTGCCACCCATCCTACAGTTCAAAAGAGAACTCCCCACAGTAAAGAATTATCCTGCCCAAAATGTCAAAAGTGCCACAGTTGAGAGCCCTGGAACTAAACCTTCCCCCTTCTCCATCCGTAGGCTTTGCTATGGCTTCCCTCTCAGTAGCCAAATTTTAGATAAGCAAGATGGAAATGAAAAGTCCTAAAACTCTTTTTTGAAAACTTGCTGCTGGTTTTTGCTAATTTAATGGTTAAATTTTTCATAAAAATCAGTCTGGGGGAGTGCCCATTAATTTGGCATTACTTTCAGTGGAATATGAGATTTTGCAGTATAGTGTGTGATTATTTAATACAGCCTTTGACGATAAGTATTCTTTTTACTTTAGCACAACTAAATATGTGACATGAAGATTATGTACATAAGCACTGGCTTTACCCCTATTTTTTCATTCGTATGTAAAAATCTGAAAAATTCCAAAGCACGTCCATAGATTGGATGGAACTTGAGTGATAACTAATGGTTCAACCCTGTTTTCTCAGATGAGGACACTGAAGTTAAGTGACTTGCCCAATGTCATATCTTTAGATTTCCTTAAAAGGAGATAATTTATTTGAATACCTAAAGAGAAGACCAGCTTAAAATTTTTAAACAAAATAATAGTTAAAAACAGCAAATTAAAATTTGAATAAATTATATTGTTCCTAAAAAGAGATCTAAAAGAGCACCTTTTTAAGCAAGGCGTGCGTAATTATCACATTAAATAAGCTTTTTTGAATGAAAAATTATATAGAATTGGTTCTAAAACATCTTACATCAAAAAAGCCTTTGAGTAAGAGCCTCTTAACTATGTTTACTCCACAGTTGAAAAATCTTACCATTTTGTCGTATTTCTTTTTTTGCTCTGCATTCCCAAATATTTTCATGCTAAATAGCACTTTTATTATCCCCTTTTTAATATGTTTTAGCTCCAGGCTTGAGACAGACAAGTAATGAATTACCACAAAAACTCGTTATATGGAGAAAATTGGTATTGTCAGAGAATAAAATATATGAAAATGGATCTGAACCCAATGGTGTCAATTTCAGATCATGTCTATTTCCTATAACTTTGCTATTGTAAATTTTTCCATGGTTGATGGGTAAGAAACAAAACTTCAGCTAATGATAATCTATTGGAAATGGAAGATTAATTTTCTTTAACTGGGGGCATTACTTTTCAGCTGCTTATTATTGTTACCTTGGGATTTTCATATATGTCTCACCCTCCAAGCTGTTACCAATTAAATTTTAAAGGAATTTGCAATTATTTCTAACGTTTCAGGAAAGACAGCTTTTAAAAATAACACAGAAACAAAAAAAAATTAATTAAAAGTGAAATTATAAAGCAGGTCAGAACTTAAAAGTGTTTTTAAATAGTGTTAAGAAAAATTTAGGTCACTTTAACAAGTGAAAGTTTCTTTAAATCAATGGCTTGTAGATTAGCTAAATATTTCTAAATAATTTTGATATATTTTTAAATCTCTTTTGTCTTGTTTTGAAATGTCAGAGATAAGGAAAACCAAGCCTTTGGGGAAATTTATCATTAATTTAAATAAATAATATCTATTAGTATTATATTTTACTCAGAATTATTAACAATAGAAATAAACTCTTTTAAACCATATTCTCTCTTTAAATTATAATAAAATATAATTTTTAATGCCAAGTAGCATTTAAAATACTAGTTATATTCTTTGGTGAGACTTAACATCATCCTAGCACATAAAAGTCAAAATATAAAATAAATTTATCTAATTTGTTATTATTTTACTGTTTGGAAAATTATAATATCCTTTTCCTTTCATAACTTTAACAAATTTCTAGGCTGTTTTTCCCAGTATGCTCAAGTATAGCATACCTTTGACATTCTTCCCATGTGATAAAGATGAGCACTGGCAATTGTCAAGAGGAAATAAGAAAGAAAAAGCTGAAATCTGGATATTAGCTTTTCCTATTTTGGCCCATTGCCAAAGAAACCAGAAACAAATTTGTATAAAATTCTACCTATGTTATAGTTTTCCTCTTCTTTGCATTGTATGCATGATAGTTAAACATCACTGAACCTTTTCAATACAATTCTACTTCCACTTTCACAGATGGGGAGAACCATCCCCTGAGGTTGAGGCCACGTGTGTGTGCGAGTATGCATGTGTGTAAAAGCCCTGGCAAGTGTGTTTGTGTATATAACGCACAGTTTGAATTTTCAGAAGCTTCTCTTCTTCAAGGGCTTCAATTTAGGTGACTTCAGG
Organism: Cynocephalus volans; assembly: GCF_027409185.1. Lineage (NCBI taxonomy): Eukaryota > Metazoa > Chordata > Mammalia > Dermoptera > Cynocephalidae > Cynocephalus > Cynocephalus volans. The sequence continues at coordinate 95,933,860 of NC_084460.1, read as the reverse complement.
ATAGATTTAAAAGTCATTGTTACTTCCCTTTTATTTCTATGATATTAGAAAGAAATGAGTCCTTCACTTAACACCTTGAACTTTCTAAATTTCTAGACCAAATAAAACACCTGAAGTGTCTCCTCTCCTAGTCTTTACCATAATAGTAATGCCTGATATAAAGGTGACAATAGAGAAACATGATGGTTTTTTGTCCTCTCAAAATAAAATCATGACTTAACTATGCACATTTGTCACTGTTTTTCTTCTAACCAATTTGGATAGATTATCAAACGTCATTTAGATCACCCAGATTGCTCTAATCCTACAGCAGGTGAATTGGATAAATACGTTTCTGGATTGAAATAAAGAGAGAATATGGCCATAAGAAAATTGTGGGATTTAGGGTTTTTCAATGAGTTTCTTTCTCCCTAATCCCCTGTCTCTCACCAAATGCTCTGATTCCCAATGGGTCACTAATATAGGGAGAAATGGTAAGACTGATGTCAAATTGCTTTTTCCTCATTTGCATGCTGCAAGCCGTGGGCAGTTTAACCGATGCAAGTTAGAGCAGCCATGCTTTTGCAGAACTGCTTCCCTCTGCATTGCTCTGAAAGCATGTAAAATAAAAGATAGTCAGATATTCAGCACACTGCCTGCAATGTGCCTGGTGATTAAACACCACATCATCACATCCATAAGGCTAAAGGTTTCATCACACTCATGGAAAACTGAGAAATTATCTCTTAATTTTGTTGTTTGCACATTCATTTCAGTGTTCTTCACCAGGGTTTCTGCCAGCTGACTGGAATTTAAAACAAAAGAAAATGAAATACCTATCATTCTGGAAGAGAACTCTTTTTTTTTCTCTCTTGATTAACTCAGCTCTGTGGCTATAAATTTCAGTGGCTCTAGGCTTTGGGGTGGGCCATCATTTGATGGGGTGCCTCTGCTCTCCAGGAAATGATGACGTGCCAAATGAATCATTGTAGCAGCTGGAATCTTGGGAATTGCTCTGTTCTATGACTGATGCTAGATTTTGGTACAGTAGTGATTATAGAGGGGAAAGGCCATCACTGTGGCTTGGGCAGGAGTCCCAGAATACTAGGAAACAATTTCTAATCCTGCGTATTTTCCCATTCACTCTGAGGGTGACCAACTTCACCTTCCCAAAATAAAATGAGAACCCGATGTTTGTATATATGTGTGTATGCACAACACACATACACATATATACATGTATATATTCAAAAGTGAGCAGTCTCAGTCTAGCTGTTGGTTTTGAACAAAGTTTAAATTGATTTCATCTTTCTTTTCTAGTTTCTACACGCTACAGACATTGTTTTCTTAGTTCCGTGCAGTAACTGTGTGTGTCACAGTTTTGTGTAGAGCTTCTTTTCTTATTGCTTAAGCTGGAGCACTGACTTGCTAAGAGACATAGCTTTGGTTGGATCTACAATTCATATGCTGACCAAACTTTTCTTTTATAGGATTTGACGGCATTAGCCAAAGAACTAAGGGAACTCCGGATTGAAGAAACAAACCGTCCGCTGAAGAAGGTGACAGATTACTCCTCCTCCAGCGAGGAGTCAGAGAGTAGTGAAGAAGAGGAGGAGGACGGAGAGAGTGAGACCCACGATGGGACCGTGGCTGTCAGCGACATACCCAGGCTGATGTAAGAGGACCACCTTCAAAGTGCAGACCAGGAGGGGACTCAGCCTCCAAGACAAAAGAATGAGAGATAGGTGTTCAATATAAAATAATATATCGGTCTCTGGCAAGATAAGGGGACTTTGGGGATTTGGGTTTCTATAAGAGTTTAGTTCTATAATTATCTCTATCCATAGACACAATCACTTAGAAATGTAGCATTTCTAGGATTGCATATGCTTTACCTTCTACCCATTGCTGTTGGAGTAACTGTCCCTTTGGTAACTCTTGGTTTTTTTCATCTTCAGGGCAAACTGTTGACTGCCAGACTGTTGACACGTGCCTTTCCCTCTAGAACTGAAGAGTGAAATCACAGACAATGACATTTAGGGACTAAAATTAGCAACATGACACATACATTTCCTTCATCATCACTACCACCAAGTAAGGAGGAATGCACATGGCAGCGTGGGTTAGCGTCCCAGCAAAGATTCGGGAGTCAGATAACCATGCAGAGAATCTTCCCAGTGTTTGACTTACACACACCCTGTCATGATTTTCTGCTTCAACTCCTTCATTCCTTCATTGTCTCTTTTACTTGATCCTTTTTTCTGTACCCGTGTCTTCGCCACATACCTTCTGCTGTTCTCTTTGCAGTCTTCTTTTTGTATATTTATATATATATATTTATACCTACCTGTGTTTTCCTTAATGTTTATAGCCTTTCCCTCTTTTATTTATTTATTTATTTGTTTGTTTGTTTGTTTATTTATTTGTTTATTTATTATTTCTGCGGGAGAGAGAAGCTTACTTTTTCTTGTTTCCCCCTCATTGGAGTCGATCCTATGAAAGAAGGAATTTCCCATTCCCCATTTCTTCCCCAATTTCTCCCCCAAATAAACACAAGGTGTTGTTGCCTTGGTTTACCATAACTTTGATACAATGTGATGCTAACTTTTCCAACTTTGTTCTTTATTTACCCTATTTCCTCTGCTCAGCTACTATTATTGATTATTAGATCACACTCACAGTATATAGAGAAGATGTCATTTTAGGCCACCAATTATTGTCCTATTCAGTAGGGATTGGAGAGACAGGGCTGGCCAGTCTGCAGGGAATGCCATCCATTGATTTAACCATCGTTACATACAAGCGATTCTAAGAGGCAAATCCAATTATCATAGCTGAAAATCCAGACTTGTTATTTTACTGTTGATTATCTAGTTACTGACAATCATAAATATGCTAAAATATGACATTTTGAAACACATCATATTAAATAGCTTTTTAACAGCAAATAAAATTGCTCTAGAGGCAAAATCACTAATCCAGAACATTTCTGCAAAACAAGCTGGCCCTTTCAATTTTTGTCTTGACACAGCATTGCTTAATTCTTCTAACAGATGTTCTAAATTCCCTTTAAGTACTGAGTATACAACTAACAGGAGAATAGATTGTGAAATTAAAAGATTGCTAAAATTCCCACTATGTGTTGGAGACCATACTGAGGGCTTTGAGAGATTTGAGAAACACAGACTTAGATTTTACCTTCTGAAAGTTTATATCCTAGTTGTAGAGAGACACATGGAAAACCACAGACTAACATAAACATTTAGAGGAAGAACCAAACACAGTTTGGGAAGAAATGTTAAACAGCATTTGATTTTTAAGCCTCCTATCATATTTTGCAAGGCCATCAATGGTGTTCATCCTCTTACCTCCAAAGGCAAATCCAAGACTTCTCTCACACTGCAGAAATACCCACCTTTCTGACATCCCCTGAGTAGACCATGCTGTGCTTCTGTCTGCTCTCTGGCACTCTCCTGTCCCTTTAGAAACCACCTACTCACAGCCCAGCCCCCACAGGCAGAGCCCATCTCCTCTTCCGTACTTCCACTGTGTCTGTGTGTGTTCCTGCATCTTCAGGGAGTGCCTTGAATCAGGATTATTTATTGGGTGTTTGTCTCCCTCTCTGGGCAGTGAGATCTCTGAGGTGTGGGGACTGTGTCTTATTCGTCTCTCTGTTCCTAACACCTTGCATGGTATCTGGAATAGACTGGGTCTTCAGTGACTGTGATTTACATTTAATTGCACTGAGTTGAAATTGCAGCTCCTGACTTCGAAGAGTTTATAGCCTAATCCAAAGAAAAGATAAGTACACAAATAACCATCAGCAAGATAGAAAAAAAACACAGGGTAATATTAGAATACCAGGCAGGAAGCAGAGTTGAAGTAAAGGCACAGAAGGTTGAGTTTGGTGAGAATGTAGGGGGTTTGGGGGTTTGGGGCACAGGGACTCTGGGCTAGAAACCAGACCAAGAAGTGTATGCTTTATCATGTCGCCATTGGGATCCATTGTAGGTATCTTGAGCTGGGGAGTGACATGATCAGGACTATGTTTGAGGGAAATTATTTCAGCAAGATGATATGGAAAGGGAACAGACTAAAGACTGGTAATGCAATTTAGAGGATCTCTTAATATAATCCAGGAAAGAGATAATAAAGCAAGGCTATCATGGGGTGCTTACAGTGGAGGCAAGACTTGAGGTGGTTCTTGAAGAATTGGTAAATTTTAGATAGATTAAAATGATCATCTGTTAAAGAACATTTTAAAATATTTTATTATGTATATATAAGATATACTCAGGGAGAAAAGGAGACAAATGTATGTGTGTATGTTTACTCCAATTTGGTAAATATAAGTCTTTTTATATTTATGTGAAATACACACAGTCTGTTCTTCCACAACAAGGGAGTTGCATGCCGAAGAATTTAGCTTTTAAAAATGCATTATAAAACAGTTTCTTTAGCAATAGAGTGTTTGGGGACCTGGAGTGCTTTGTGTATACGTTCATATTACCATTATATTCTTTTGTTAAGATAAACCCTTATGTTTTGTGCTATATGTTTTCAGAGCATAAAATCAAAATGTATTATAGCACAGCTCACTGCCATGAAGTATACACAAAAAAGCTTCTCAGAAATGAAGCTCCTTCAGACAAGCAGCTGTGGATTCCTGTGTTCAAAAGAATATCTTTTTTCTATGTGCAGCGCTGGTTTTATATTTATTGCATAAGGTATAACCTGCAATAGTGCACATAACTACGTTTGCTTTCCCTGACTCACCAATTGCACTGTTTCCCAGTGCCTCATGCATAGAAAAATGACAAGTGGAAGGAAATAGACCAAAATGATAAAAGTGATTATCCCTAGGTTGTACAGTTATGAAAGATTTTTATTTTATGCATACTCCCAATTATATGATGGGCATGTACTCTTTTTAAAATCAGGGAAAAATGAAAGCTTGATAGAATAGGAAGAAGGGAAGGAAAGGCATGTAAGTTGGTTCGCATCACATTGAGCAAGCTAGGGAGGCCTCCTTTTGTCCCAGTGTCTTCACTCAAGTACCAGCACAGGACAGATAAGGCCCAGTCTTGGTGATTAGGACCTTCTACTACTAGCATAGTCAGCGAATCGTGTAGAATCTCACTGAATGCCGTGTGGACAATGAAAGCTACACATCTTTGTGTTCCCTCCTTTCCATTCTCACTAAGAAGCCGTGGCTGTGACCCTACTGTACACCTCCCAGGCCACTATAGTGCTGTCCTTGCCTTAAGTCCCCTCTGCCCTCCCAGCCATCATTCACTGGTCCGCCTCTGGCCTGATCATGCTGCAGAAGGGTGACTCTGGTCATACTCTGTCTCTCATTCCTACAAACCTTTGCCTTCTGGGGCCCGTGGTTGCTCCTAACATATGCCCCAGCCAAGAAGACCTCCTCATCAGCCCTGCCCTTTTTTTAATATTGTGCCTTCCCTTGTCCTTCACTCTTTTTTATGTGTTCTGCCTTGTATTTGAGTATTTGTTATATTTTTATGCTCTTACGGGTGCTAACTTCTTTAGTTTTAGGAACCATGTCTCATTTAGCTTTTATAGCCACTGCCCAGTGCCAAAATGAGGGCCTTTCAAGTAGCAGGTGCTCAATAAGTATGTACTGAATTGAATAAAATCAGTATCTCCGGGAGCACTTTGACAAATCCAGTTAGAGGAAATTATTGTTCTAAACCTGCAGCCTAATTACAGTAAATTTCCTATAGTTTTCCTTCTAATCAGTGGAGGGTTTTTGTTTGGTTTGGTTTGGGTTTTTTACAGTCTTTATAGGATTTTAGACAACTAATTTTTTCTATTCAGTCCCTATATTGGAAAAATAATTTTTGGAACAAAGGATTACCTTAACTATGTTATAGTTGTTGTTTTAGCCTTAGTGGGTCTTTTTATGATTTCCTTTTTTTTCATTCTTTTCTTATTAATAAATCTTATGTATTAGAATAGTTTTACATTTACAGAAAAATTGAGTAGGTGGTACAGAGAGCTCTCCTGTTATTATCCCACCACCCTCTTCCCACACGGTGTCCTCTATTATTAGCACCTTACATTAGTGGAGTACGTACGTTATAAGTAATGCACCAATACTGAAACATTATTATTAACTGAAGTTCATAGAATATTCACATTGCCTTAGGTTTTTCCTTAATGTCCTTTTTCTCTTCCAGGATCTCACCCAGGATACCACATTACGTTTAGTTGTCATGTCTCATTAAACTCTTCTCTGTGACAGTTTCTCAGACTTTCCTTGTTTTTGATGAACTTGGCAGTTTTGAGGATTACCGATTAGAAATATTGTAGAATCCTCCTCCATTGGAATTTACCTGATGTTACGCTCATGATTAGACTAAGGTTAAGGGTTTTTGGAAGGAGGATCACAGAGGGGACATGATATTTCATCACATGATATCAAAAATACATACTGTCAACATGATCTGTGACTGTTAATGTTTACCTTGATCACCTGGCTGAGGGAGTGTTTGTCAGGTTTCTCCACTATAAAGTGACTCTTTTTCCCCCTCCTTTCCTCACTGCACCCTTTGGGAGGAAGCCACTATGCACAGCCCACACTTAAAGAGTGGGGAATTATGCTCCCCTCCATTAGAGTGGAATATCTGCATAATTTATTTTGAATTTTTCTGCACAAGAGATTTGTCTCTTCTCCATGTATTAATTTATTCAGTCATTAATTTGTATCAGCGTAGACTCATGGTATTATTTTGTACTTGGGGTTATGATCCAATATTTCTTTATTTTGTTATTTAGGCTGTTCCAGCTTTGACCACTGGGAGCTCTTCCAGTTAGCTGCCATGCCCTTTTGACTGACATACCATCATCTGTGTGCATGTATGAGCACATGCACATGTGTGTGCATTTGAACACTTGCGTAGTTTCTGACACTACAAGATGCTCCAGACTCATCTTGAATATTTCCTGCACCAATCCTGGAATTAGCCACTTCTCCAGGGAGCCCTGATTCCTTATATTGGAAGATGATATTAGAAACCAGTATCTGTTTGCTCATTGAGCTCATTGCTTCTGGAGAGTCATTTCTTTTAGGCCCTCTTAGCTGAGAGAGCAAGGAAATATATCTGGGTATATTAACCCATCTTTGTGCATATATCTACAAATATTGCTATATGTAGCCACCTGTATCTGTATTAGGCTAAACATGATTTTGTGCTGACATCTCTAACTCTAATCCTTTATGCACGAATCATTCTAACCCATTCCCCTTGCTTATCTGTAAATTTCCACTCAATAGTGAGAAAGCTGACTCCATCACCCACTATTCATTTACTTAATTGCTCACTTCCTGTATACATGTATAGAAATATCAGAATTGTCAACCCGTACCCTCATGGGAAAAACTTTATCAACTAGAGTGCGGTGCTTATGAGCCCCCCTTTTTTTTGCCTTTAATCTTGCAGACTCCGCTCATTTCCAAGATGACTTAGGTTAGTGTCATCCCCGTCCCTCCTCACTGAAGTTGTTCGTGTACTTGCAATACCATGAGATTTACTTGTCACATGGTTTATGTTCTTTCCTGGTATCCTCCGACCTCCTCACCAATTTTTAAAATTTGCCCACGTTAAGGTTCACTCTATAAAATTCTATGACATATCTGAACCAAGTTATTGTTATCCTATAATAACCACCTATTTATAAAAATAATAATAATTATATTTTGGCACAGCTTGGTGAACCCAATGCCAAAGTTACTTTTCATATTGTAAAATGGCAAAACTTAGCATTGGTTCTTCAAGACATTTTAAGCATGTTAATAACCTTATAGCTGATCACTCATCAATTTGCAGAAGAGCTATATTTTGACAATAAACTTGAATGTAATCTCTGCCAGAGACATTAAACAAAGCCTTAGACCTTCAATGATTTAATGAACATTTACTAGCTGAGACCTGCATGCCAGGCACAGTGCTTGGCACTGAAGATACCAACATAAATGAGATCTGGTCATTGCAGGACTGGGCATTGAGTGCAGTGGTAAAGACGCACAGAGAGAAGTGTGGGGGCAGAGTGGAGAGCCACCTAAACCATCCCAGTGGGGCTGCAATGGCTTCAGCGGTGCCTAAACTGCAGCTTAAAGGATGAGTTAGCCAGGGATGCAGAGAATGGAAAAGGACCTTCCAGGGACAGACTAAAGTCATGAAGGGTTGTATAGTATAGTGTACAGGAAACTACTATAAGTTAAATGTTGCTAGAGTTAGAAGTGAGCAGCAGGATTTGGTTAGAAAATTAGATTAGAGAGATAGGCAAGGGCCAGGTAATGGAGGGCCTGTAAGCCACAGTACCGAGGTCAAGTTCATCTGTGGTTTATGAGGACCCACTGAAGGTTGAAAGCAGAAGAGTGTCACAGTTGGACTTGTGCTTTAGAGAGCTCACTCTTGCAACTGTGAGGAGTGGGTATGAGGGGACAGGACTGGAGATGAGGTGACCAGCAAGAAGAGTGTTGTTCACCTAACTGGGACAGTCACAGAAAGGAAGGAAAATAATGGGCCATGTGTAGAATTGTCAGGATCTAGATTGAATGTGAGGGGTAGATGAGAGAAAGAAGTCCAGGATGACCTTGTGGTTTCCAGCAGAGATAAACAGATAGCTTGTAATGCCACTAACTAAGGTCAGTAATACAGGAGGAAGTATCAGTGTAGGAAGGAAGATAATGGTTTCAGCTTGGAGCACACTGAGTTGGAGAAACCCAGAGCCACCAGTGTGGAAATACCCAATAGGAATTTTAAAAGATAAGTTACTGAGTAAAGAAATTAGATGTATTAATTTAGGATTATTCTGCAAATGGGTAATGATTATAATAAAAGTCATAGATAAGGGAATGCCTAAAGGTTATGCAGAGTGAACAGAATCCTGGGGACCCCTTGTATTTAAGACAAGCCCATGAAGGAAAAAGACAGGGAATAGAGGGGTAAAAGGAAAACAATGTAAAGATTGTCTCATAAAAGCCAGGGGAATAAGAGGGACAAAGGGGATGATCAATGACCGCATACTAAATAAGGACCCCTCTTCTATGACGTAACAATGTTCTGCAGTCCCCAAAACATGACCTGGGGCTGCACTTTGCCTTTTAAAAAGAAATGTGTTAAGGAGGTAATTTGTAATATGCAGGTATTTGTGGGAATTTTACATAATCAAGAGCCATTACCTTATATCAGACAACATGGCAACAGGAAAATTAATGGTGTGGCCAATTAATACGAGGTACACAGAATAAGCAAATTATGTACTAGAGATTCATGACAGACCAATCCTACACAGCAGAGAAATCTTGAACTATCTAAGAAGAATTGCTTACAACTTTTGAAGCAAATTGACTAAGGAAGAAATACAGATTATAATCTTTAATCTATAAGGAATAGTACTAGTGGAAATAATGTAAACTAAAACTCAAAACAGCCAAAACTGCTCACCATAAAAATGTATCATAGATGAAGCAGTTCTGGCTCATAAAATTTAAAGTATAAAAGTTGACACAAGGAAAAAATAGTCTCAATTAAAATATCCAGCATTAGGTAAAACAAACAGTGACTAATTGACATACAAATCAAATCTTTTTAATAAAAGTTAAGCCTTTAAAACTAATCCAGAAAAATTGGACTTAATAGGAGTAGTGACCACAGAAGCCTTTGAAAGATGATAGGGACCAAAAGACTGATGAATCAAATCTTTGCTATAAAATTTACATGGAAAAGAAGTGGAACCAGTGATGATAATTTTAGTAAAGTAGTAAGGAAAGTACAAAAATTGGGGAAGAGTTTAATTGAGATATGTGGAAAATGAATTGGGGAATTATCTTGCTGAAATTAACTCTAAAAATACTTTTTAATGAGAATTATTTCATATTCTCATATTTCTGATTAAAATATTTGCATAGAATCAGAAAAATCTTACAGTTAAAAAAAAAACATGGAACCAAAATATCCTTAGCCTTTGAACCCCAAGGAGTATCAATAGTGAAGGAGAACTTGATTGTACAGAAGGTCAGTCTGAGGTGACACTAGGTCACCCGAGCCCCTCTCAGTGGCATAAAAAAGGCCTGAATGACGAAGAAGAAAAGTGGCTCCCTTCCTGAAGGGTTCTTGATAAATATTTCATTTATTGATTTATTGGCTTTACACCGTCTTGTCCCAAATAAGAATTTAAGGCAGCTAAAAAAGCAAAGAAAAGGAAAGAAAAAGAGACATACAAGATAAAATAAAATTTCAATTAAATGAATTAAAAAGTCATAGTTTTGAGAACTATTCTGATCATCTGTCAGTATACTATGAATTCATTGCAGTGATTTCTTTTTCCATGTCTCCGGAACACTATTAATAATTCCTTTCTGGGAGTGAAATATTGATAATAAAAATACTTCTTTAGAATTTCTCCCAAAACACATAAGTTCTAGCCCATATTTAGATTCATTCAATCCACTGCTCCAGCTTAGTAACTTAGAAGCAAGCGTCTTGCTATGCATTTATTTATCTGAACTCACCCTCTCATCTTTTCACCTCTCTGTTTTGTAAGAAAATCCTTGAAATATTTCTTCTCTGCCCCAGAGAGGTCATAAACCTGACATATTTGTTGCTTCTTGGACTGAATATTTCATCAAGTCCTTGGACTTTGATAGGATCCAAGAGTACAGAGATGTATTTTAAATATATTAGAAACAATTAAAATGAAAGAATGAAAATAGTAAACATTGCAATTAAAACACCTAAGCAAGAAATAAACCTTGATGCATTTTCTATTTTAAAAAGAAAAAACGCTTTCAAGGAAAGCTCATGCTAAAATAAAGGAACAATAAGTATAGCACTGAACATTGACTCCTTCTTCTGGAAGCTGTGCTTGTGCCACATCACCAGCCTGGTTTTCAGTTTCCCCGAGTTCCTCAATCAGAGACGTTCTGTGTCCTGCCAAGGGGGCATTTCTGACAGTCAAGGTGAAGCCCATTATGGGCAGTCAGTCATCACTTTCTGAGCCCTGGCACTGTGCTTTGTGCCATGAGGACACATAGGAGACTGTGCTCTCAGGAGTCTGTGCTCTCAGGGAGTGTATTGAGATCCTGTTACCTCCTCCTATTCTATCTTAAAATACAACAGCAAGAAAAAAACTGGAAATAAATATACCACGATGTGGGGAGCTTGCAGAGATTTTAAAAAGTGCTGGATACAGTTTGAGTTAAACATCCTCATTCATGGATGCTCCCAATAAACCAGAATGTTCTTAATTGACATTTCTTCTTTAAAGATAATGTAAAATCCATTTACCTAATGATTATCTTTTGCACTCCTACTATGTGCCGAGCTCTATGCAGGGTACTAGATACATAATGATGAGCAAAGAGAAAAGGACTCTGCCCTCACAAGCATATGTTCCAATGAGGAGAAGGAGAAAGATAAAAAAAAGAAAAAAAAGAGAATTTCAAATCGTGGTGAGAACTATTAAGAAGGGTGACGAGAAGAAAGAGGAGCTGGTGGGATAAGACATCAATAGGTGGTGAGAAAAGGCTTCTCAGAGGAAGTATCATGTGAGATGAAATCAGATGACTGAGAGGGAACCAGCCCAGAGCCAGCCAGGGTGGGAAGAGCTCTCCAGGCAGAGGGAACAGCATGTGCAAAAGCAGGTCGGGGTGTCTGCTGGTCAAAGGAGGTGGCGGGAGATCATGCAGAGCCTGGTAGACCTTGACACCCGCTTCAGCATTTTTTCCGTGGAGAGCAGGAAGCTCGCTTACTCTGCTGCTGGGTGGAGAATAGATTGAGAGCGGATGCTGCAGAAATGGAACCCAAGTACAGGCATCAGTGCACATTAAAATTAATATGGAATGTATTTAAGGCCACTGAATTGTACACTTGAAATTGTTGAAATGGTAAATTCTATGTTATGTATACTTTACCGCAACAAAAATAATTAGTATGGGCAGGAAACAGGTGTTCCCCAAATATACATTGCCATTGCATGAATATTGTTCCTTCCCTTCTCAGACCAACAGGAGCTCCAGGGAGCAATGAGTACAATGTGGGAATGGTCGGGACGCACGGGCTGGAGACCTCTCACGGGGACACTTTCAGCAGCAGTATTTCAAGAGAAGGAACCTTGATGATTAGAGAGGTAAGTTAGTATAAAAACTATGTAGAGGAAGTGCATTTCTTAAGTGGTTTTTATACTACAGAGTTTTCACAGAGAATGCTTATGGCATGTATTTTGAGCTTGGGGCATGTGGCGGGTGGCAGGGGGAGACCTGTGTTTCTAAATGGTTGAGTGATTTTAATTGTCTGAACTTCTTTCATGTATCCTTCTAAGCTTTTGCAGTGTGACTTAATTACATTAGTCCAAATTCTTCAACAGGAGCCATGCAAATCAGAATATAGAATTTAAGCCTGAGGATATAAAGCTGGCAAACCCAGATGTTTCCTACAACAGGAAAACAGCAATGAATGGTCTCTCTGAATAGCATCAGTGGTCGTGTTATGCTCCCCCACCCACTCATGGTTTTATCCTTGCAGATTTCATGTAGAAAATGCTCCATAGTTGCAAGAAATGGTGATATCATCTTATCTAGTTAACATTAAAATAATCATTAAGCTATTTTGGTGAAAGAACAAAAGAAGTATGCAGATCTACTTAAAAATGCATCTTAGCACTTTGATTGTTTTTTTTTTTTTTTCTTTCTAACTCTAAAAACATCATTTCACTTGGTGGGAGGCACGTGCCCCTTTTCATCTGTCCTTCCAACCTATGGTAACTCCCTGCTGTGTCAGCCCTAACCAGAAGGGCCCTAACAAATTAGAAGCTATCTTTTCACTTCATCATCACAATGCACGTTTGAAGGCAGGTTTTGACTTGGAAGGAAAGTAGTGGCAGCTCATCATACTGGGCAAACATTATGTGACCTCTCCTTGCACCTGTTTTATCATCTATAAAATTTCATAAGTAATGGCATACGACATAAGATGACTGAGGATATTAAATGAGTTAATAATTATAAGCATTCAATAAATGTTAACTATTTTATTTCACTCTCTCCACAGAGTTGAGTTCTCCCTTTACTTGTTATCACTGCCCACTCTTCCCTCTGAAACATAAGCATATGTCATCTGGCATTCTCCTTCCTCAGCCAGGATAGAGTTGGGAAACCCTAACAGTAGGCTGCGCTCTCCAAAAAGGCAAAGGGCATCTACTTTTGTAAGAAAGAAAGGAATTGATGGGATGAATAAGGCCTTTGAAGTAATCACTGGCAATGGGGCTATAACTGGAAGACTAGTCCACAAAGCAACTTGCTAGAATTTTATTTTATGGCCTTGTCACATCTTTCGAGTAGGCTTTAAAGAGTCCTTTCATGTATGTCTGGAATGAAAAATGGCCTTGGCTGCTGAAGTTGACATTGTGTAGTGCTGGCTTATTACCCTCCCAATGTTGTGAATGGATCATTTCATTGGATATGTAGAGGGCTTCTATCACTATAGCTTGGGAAAACATGAGGGAGAATGTTCTGGAATGAGTTACTCTTTGATTCCAAGTAATAGGACTCCAATTTCTAATGTGGCTTAAAATTTGCTTGAGTCTTTATGACAGAATCAGTACCTCCAAGTAGAAATTTGGGGCCACCTTTTCAGTTCTGTTGCTGGCCACATCTGAATGGCTCCATAGTATTTAAAGCTCCAGTATTCTGTGATTACAACCAATCACTTTGAAAATAGCATTCACCAGTGTCTTAAGTGAACTCAATCTATTGAGGACACCAAAATCTTTTTGTCTTCTCAATTTACTAACTCTGCCTTTCCCAATTGTGGGCTTTTAAAATAACAAACCATGTTAGTCAGGGTTCTCCAGAGAAACAAAATATTTACATATATACAAAGAGAGAGAGATTGGTTTATTATGAGGAAGGTGGCTCATGTGACTGTGGAGTCCTGTGATCTGCCGTCTGCAAGCTGGAGATCGAGGAAGCTGACATGTAAATCCCAGCCCAAGGGTAGGTAAGGATGAGATGAGATGTCCCCACTTAAGCAGTGAAGCAGAGAAAAAAGGGGGGAGTTCTTTCTTCTTTGCTCTGTTCAGGTGCTCAGTGGATTGGGTGATGCTCACGTGACACGGCAAAGGCAATGTACTTTACTGAGTCTACCGATTCAAACACTAATCTCACCCAGAAACACTCTCATTACTGATGCACACAGAAATAATGTTTAATCTGAGTACCCCACGGCCCAGTCAAATCAACACAGAAAGCTAACTGCCATATAAGCCTTTAATTGAAATCCATTAAAAGTACATGTATTAAAAAATAAATGCAGGTTAAAGTATATCCCTGACAAAATAAGAAAATAAAATAAAAACTCGTTATAATGAGATTTAGCTTATAAGGTGCTATTAGTTCAGTTCCCCAGGGTGAACGTCAAGGGGAGCTCACTCAGCTGACTCGTAGTTCTCCTGCAAGTGCACTAGACGGTTCTGTAAGAACATTGTGTCAGATATGCAGACTTCCCCTGTAGAGCACACCACTGCCCTGTGCTCTACCCTCAGGACCGTTCTTCAGTTCTAGAGCACACCACACCTACTGTGAGCTGCCGTTTGTCCACAGGCCCATCTGCTAGAAGAGCTATTCTCCCTTCCCCACTGCTGCCTGTTCTGCACTCAGCAGACCCCGTGGGTCTGACTCACTCCTTCCTTTCTCCTTAAAGCCTCTACTGGGACTCCATGGGCCTCTGTCCATAGCACCTTCCTGGTATCAGCTGATATCTCTCCAGGGTCTGTCTACCCCCCTGAACCAAACACTGGTTTGTCATCACAAAGCCTCTTTGAGTTACAAGTCTTAAGAAAAAGAACCCACTTAATACAATTGAGGGGGGAGAAAAAAAGAAAAGAAAAGGTGGGAGAAAGGTAGGTATCAGAAATAGGGGAGTGAAGATGCAGAGGAACCCGAAGGTGGGAAGTGAGTTGGGCCACTGCGCTGGACTGCAGACAGAAGCAAAGGAGGGACAGGAGCTCAGGCATGTCTCTGGCTCTCTCGCTGCCTGGATGTCCTCACCCTCACCTCTGCTCCCCTCCACATTCCTCCTCTGTCCTCCCTCTCACCACAGACCAGCTGTTTTCTCTCCCTCCATTGCAGGATGTCCCCGCGTCCCAGATCAGCTGCTGGCAGAGACTGTCCAGTATCTCTCAGGCCCGATATTAAATTCCAGTGGGAATCTGATCCCACCTGTCTCAGGTGTCCTCTCCTGCTGCAATCAGCTGTGTCTAGCAATAGAGCCCCCTGCATGGCAGTGCAGCCCAGAGCACCTGGGCTCTGCCACTGACAGCCCAGGTTCAGATGCTGATTTCACCACTCAGAACCTATTGTCACTCAGGGCATGCTGATGGAATTTTTTGTACTGTAGTTTTTTCTTTCTGTAAAATGAGGATAATGGAAGCTAATCCATATATTATTGCAAGAAGTCAATGGGATGTCTTACCTAAAACATTTAGCATGAGGCATATGTTGGTACACAGAACATCTTAGTGCCCATCCCCATGGGAACGATGAGGGCACAGGGATCAGAGACACTGTTCGGTTCTGTTAATGAGGCGCTAGAGGGCAGACCTGCTGTTCATTTGTCTTTGTGTTCCCAGAAGAGTGCCCGGCACACAGAAGGGGTTTAATAAGAAGGTGCTTAATAAGAAGGTGCTGTTTCAGTGAACAAAAGGGCAAACACTTAGACGTGGGCCAATTCAGGGGTCATTGATGGATCCCTTTAGCTTCTTGCCGTCTGGGCCACTTGCCCTCATTGGCCTCTTCAGGTCTTATTTGGATAACTGATGTGTCTGCATCTGTTTTTGGCTTGAGGCAGAATGCTGCTGATACAAGAGAGAATGAAAAATTCTAAAGACATCATGTGTGATTTATGCTACTGGGAAGTTGGGGGAAAATGTTAAAAAGCTTTTCAGTATTTGTACAGAAATTAAAAGGAAGGATGAGCTGCCCAGTGCACATTAAATTAGGACTGAACTTCCTAAATGTCATTTAGAAGATGAAATATTCAACTCTGAGAATAGGCACTATCACAAGTTACAGATGAACACTGCGACAAAATGAATCTAGAAACTGCCCCTCTCCAGGACAGTTTGTAGTCCAGGAGCATGTTGCCAAGAAACATAGAGGATATTAGGCTTTCCATTTATTACTCAAGCTTTTTGGTAACATCGACTACAAGCTTGGGAGTCTGTTTCATCACACACACATACACACACACACAAAAGTATCTTCGTTTACTTCCAGACAGAGCAGGTACAGAGCTGTAATTGTAAGGCTGGGACAAGCTCCAGAAGGAAGAAGCCAGGCAGGTGAGATGGTCAAAGAAATGGCACAAACCTTGCCCATACTCAACCCAAAGAGGGCAGAGTGTGCTCGCCTTGTTCTCAGCTGTTCCATGTTCTTCAGAATGCTGTATACGTAGTAGACACTCAAAAATGTTGGGTCGATGAATGACAGAAAGAAAAGGCAGAGGGAAATCATTACTTAATCATGTCTGCTCTAAGAATTCTCAATGAGTCAGTTGCATAAATGTCCAATCAAAAACTGCAGACTAGTCAGGCCTACAATGTGGACACTGGCTTTGGGCAACCAGAGTTGTCTTTTAATCCTTCTTCCCTGGGATTTTTTTTAGGAGACTGCTCTCCAGAGCAGCGGTTTCCACACTTGTTAGGTCATGCAACTATCAGTAAAAATTCTAGAGCATGCCACGTAATAGAGTGTATTTGTTCACAAGTCATACATCTGTCCTACTGCACTAACATATGAAATACATTATAAACTACCTTTAAAGGGTGTTAAAAAAGGGCGCTATAAAAGATATTTCAAATGCTTCCTAGTCATGATGATGTCATTTTTTCACTGCTTATATCACAAAGCACCATAGCTACTTATTGAGAGATTCAGCATCAATGATAGTGGATGTGGATGTAAATCCATATTTTAAAATAGTCTTCTAGATCATTTCAATGTTTTTTTGGAACTCCTGTCAGATATGATTAATCATTGTTTTGACCTTGTGAATGACAAAGAGCCTGTGAGTTGGGTATCTCATCTGTGCATTTTCCTGGAGTACATTTATACGTAGTCTATTAGTATTACCTCATCCTACTGCTGCTTTTCAGCAATATTTTAGGCCATGTATCTGTTTTGTGGGTTTGTTTCATTGAAACCTGGTAATATGCTCTGTAAATCCAATTAACTGCCAGGTGCAAACATGCACTAACAGTGCAGATGAGGTACTTGAGAGTGTGCGCCCTGCTCAGCCCCTCCACCTACAGCGTCCCTGTCTCTCTGCAGGGGACCCCACACCATATGCAGCCCCTTACTGCCTCTCATGCAGGAGCATAAGGTCTCAGGTCAATCTATACACTGAATATTAGCAAAGCTAACTTCTTTTTATTTTCTTAGGTAAAATAGAAATTTGAATGTTACATTCCCATACCCCAGCAGGCCAATTTGGAGCCCCTGGACCTATGCTATGTGAGGGGTGATGTCACTCTGTGGTCTTTCTCCTCCCTCTCTAATGCCCCCCATGTGTTGTACCCTCTCAGCCATCTGGAGAGAAGAAGCGATCTGGCCACAGCGACAGCAATGGCTTCGCCGGCCACATCAACCTCCCAGACCTGGTGCAGCAGAGCCACTCCCCAGCTGGGACTCCAACCGAGGGCCTGGGGCGTGTCTCCACCCATTCCCAGGAGATGGACTCTGGGACTGAAGTAGGTGCTGGGCAACAGCTGCGACAGTTCTGTTCTTCTCCATGCGGTCTGAAAACCCTGCTCTCGTCAAGAATGAGGCTTTGTCAAGCTCCCTAAAATGTGTTTGGTTGGTTTCTATTATATAGCTGCTTATGCAGATACTCAAATAGAGAAATCATACAAACACAGCAGTGAAAAGTTCACAGATATCATCTGGACCAATACCTGTTCTTACAAATGAGCGTACTGAGGCTCAGAGAGGTTAAGTGACTTGCCCAAGGCACACAGCTGGTTTGTGACAGAGCTAAAACCAGAACTGGGACCTCCTGTCTCCCAGGCCAGTGATAGAAACTTCAGGCTATAGAAATTTCAAGGGTAATGGTCGAGGTTTATATTTACATTAATTTAGTCAAACTAAATGAAATGATTTGTTTATGAAATATAGAAATTAATAACTAGATAAGTTCTTAAAGTGTACTCAAATTGTGTTAGAACGGAGAAGTGAGATATTTCTTTCCTTTATAGAAACAGTCCCAGGAGAAAAAGCTTGAATGAGCACAATCCATTAGGCAATTGGATGAGTTCACAGTATGTGGTCATGTTTGGAACCACACATAAGGCCCTACACGTGTTTACAAAGCATATGCACTATTGTTTTTGACATTATCCACACATCATAAATTATGATGCATCATTTGGATTCTAAAGTTATACAGCAGACGTGCTTTGTATACCCTAAAGAAAAGAACACAGAGGCCCACTGGAAAGTGCAGCATCCTGTCGTAGCTTCATGCTGTATGGGCAGACATTTTCTGTGTGAACACCTCTGTCAGCACCAAGGAGGACCCTGGTTCCAATCCTGCTGCTGCCCCAGCTCTAAGTGGGAATGTTAGTACCTACCCCACCTCCTTCACAGACTTCTTCCAGAGATCAAAGGAGAAAATGTATGTGAAAGTGCTCTGGGAGAGGGAATCCTAGCTTGAGGAGGGTAAAATGGTTTTGATTTCATAGGGTAGAGGGAAAATCTTGAATTAAATCAGATTGGATCTTTGTGGTTTTCTCCTTATATGTTTACGTCTTAGGATATTGGTTTTATTTTAAAATAAGAACCTAAAAATAAAACTAAAAATCTTTAGTTAAAAACACTTATCCAAAGACAAGGTGCTTATTATGTTAAATACAGGTATGTTTCTGATGGTGGAAGGATGAGTATAATAGAAGAATGGAGATGACACAAAATAGGGAGATGATTATTGCAGCTCTTTTGGCAAAACTCAAATATGGAATATTATGATATGAAGCCCGGATATAATTGAGTTTACTGTTCCCTAGTCTATCCAGTTCTGACTTTTTTTTTTTTTTTTTTTGACGGTTGGCTAGAACGGGAATCCAAACCTCTGACCTTAGTGTTATTAGCACCGTGCTCTATCCAAGTGCTGACTTCATGTCTTCATGGTGCTACCCAAAGCCTTGAGATTTATTTTTTAAGTAAGCCTTCACGGTGCATTGCCCTCAAACCTAATATCTTCATGCAGTCCCCAGATAAGGCATCCTTTTTAAGTATCCAATAGAAACGTATCCTTTTAAGGAAACTATCATAGGAAGGAAAAATCTTCAATTGCTGGATGAAATCATCCCTGAATTAAAGATTTTAAAGCTTTTGAAGCCAACATTAATCCACCCGCATCACCAGGCCAGAGTGAAAGGGCCTGCCCAACCACCACCAGGAGGAAGCTTCTTGGGTGGACTGTGTTCAGGATGAAGTGCTGCTGTGTAGACATGCTTACTTAGTTTATTGCCACTTGTGCCAGCTTTCCATAGTGGTCATTTGGTCCATATGAGATTGCTTTTACTTCAAGGGAGAGGTAAGCTCTGTCACCACACAGTGATCTCACAGATCTTATGGTGCCACATATAGTCCAAAATGTAATTTTCTCACCACAGCTCTTGCAGTCTTTTAAGTGATGAAACCGCATACACATGCAGTGGCTAGTGAAGAACCACTACCAGGAGCAGCTGGAGAGAGGTGCGCACGTAGACTAGGGGGCTAGAGTATGAACAGCCGAATAGACCGAAGAGTCGGTAATCATCGTACAGCCCAGGCAAAGTATCGTTAGCGTTGTTCGTTCCTTCTGTATTTACTGATCTACTCTTCGTAATCTTCTTGCTTGTTGGTCAGTACGGCATGGGGAGCAGCACCAAAGCTTCCTTCACCCCCTTTGTGGACCCCAGAGTATACCAGACGTCTCCCACTGATGAAGATGAAGAGGACGAGGAATCCTCAGCCGCAGGTGAGCTAGCAGGCCCCAGTGTTATAGAAACAGCTTTGTTTTCCTTTCTGGAATGGCCTGATAAAGAAATTAATCATCAATTCAGTAGTTAAGCCATTTATGCTTAGGCCCTGTTTTAAAAAGGAGATTTTTGGGGGCCAACCCTGTGGCTCACTCGGGAGAGTGCGGTGCTAGGAGCGCCGCGGCCATGGGTTCGGATCCTACATAGGGATGGCCGGTGCGCTCACTGGCTGAGCGTGGTGCAGACCACACTGTGCCGAGGGTTGCGATCCCCTTACCGGTCAAAAAAAAAGTAAACTACTATTTTGGTAAAATTCCTAAAACAAATGTCATTCTTTCCATTTTTTTTTTTTTTTCATCTCTTCTATTTTGCTTCTGGTGGGAATCCAGAGGTGTCTAGGGACTCTAGGAAAAGCTGTTCCTCAGCGACCTCTGAACTTACTACATAGCTCCCCCAATCAATTTCTGGGTACAATGCTATGCACACAGTAGGTGCTTAAGAAGCGCATGTTGAGTTGTGTTCAGTTCTAGATGTGTGCCTCCCACCACAAAGGTCTGGCTAATTTAGAGGAGAGTCTCGCTTTCTAGACTTCTGCAACTCACTAATCATCAAAGTCAGCTTAGGCCAGTTTTTCAATTGATAATGCAAAATTTCAAAAAGTAAATTTTTCTTGCATATGTTACGGGGGTGGGGATGGTGTATTTAATTTTGTGAGATTAATATCAATTTTCTAAATCATCCATGTAATGTCTATAAGCCTGTTTTGCTAATGGATAAAATACTGCTTCTATGAATGACATACTTTATTCTACTAAAAACAGGGTAAAGGAAGTATAATTTCAGAGTTTCTCTGTTTTTACTATAGTGCATACTGAAAAGGAGAAATTAAAGTGTTTCGAAGCCCCTTTTCCATATCTGCATTGGTTATCTTTTAAGATGCCACTGACTTCTCTGATTCTTTTTCTCAAAGCTCTGTTTACTAGCGAACTTCTTAGGCAAGAACAGGCCAAACTCAATGAAGCAAGAAAGATTTCAGTGGTAAACGTAAACCCAACCAACATTCGGCCTCATAGCGACACACCAGAAATCAGAAAATACAAGAAACGATTCAACTCAGAAATACTTTGTGCAGCTCTGTGGGGTACGTTGGTGGTTTTTTTGTTTTTTTTTTTTACCACTCATTAATGAATTGACCGCCGAACAGTAAAGGTCTGTGGATCTTACCATTAGGAGAACACTGATTGAATCATGGGTTTTAGAGACTTGACTTGAGACTATCTTGACTTCAGCAGAGACCAAAAACAATTTTATATGCAAAAAGAATGAATACCCTAACACCCAGGACGACAAGATCAGGTTCAGAGTGACCTTGTCACATACAGTGATGGGCTAAAGCCAATGACAGAACTAGCTACCACTTACCACACACC
Source organism: Cynocephalus volans (assembly GCF_027409185.1). NCBI lineage: Eukaryota > Metazoa > Chordata > Mammalia > Dermoptera > Cynocephalidae > Cynocephalus > Cynocephalus volans. Next base: position 95,912,408 of record NC_084460.1, on the reverse strand, counting down.
CACTGTGTGTCCAGCGCTGTGTGTACACCCCACATTCATTCTGTGTAATCCATATGACCTCCTGCAAGAGAAATAATGGCATTATCTTCATTCATTTCACAGCTGAAAAACAAGCCAGTGTATTTTAATGAATTGCTCAAGGCCCTACACCAGCAGTAGCGAGATGACACTTGAAAAGAACAACAAATGATGAGCCTTCCCCTTGAGTTCAAAACATCATCAACCTGCACTTCTTATTTTAAAAACCTGCAGGTTTTAGCTGACCTCAAATTCAGTACAAATGTGATGAGATTCTACCAAAGTCCAGGTCTGTGTTAGTACATAAATGTTATGTACAGATCAAGGAAGGATGTGGCCCATCTATACCCATCTAAAATACTAGGCCTGGATTGGGACACCATAATTTTAAAAGGGAAAAGCATCTGAGATGTTAGTGGAAAGAGCGTGAAGCCTGAAAACCATTTCATGAAAGGTGTGAGGGAGGCTGTGTCCTTTGGAAAAGAGACAGAAGAGGACGAGTTAACCACGTTTAATATTGAGACGGTTGGTATGTGGACAATAGAGCAGACATCCACATGGCTCCGAAGATAGAAGTACAACAATTTAGAGACGTTAGAGAGCTACGTGCTCATGAATATAATCCACTGCATAGTGAACCTCTCAGTGTGTGTGTGTGTGTGTGTGTGTGTGTGTGTGTGTGTGTGTGTGTGTGTGTGTGTGTGTGTGTTGGGGGGCAGGGGGATGGATGATTAGTTTTTCTAGGGATGAATTTTTAGGAGTAATCCAAACAAGACCATTATCTGCCAGAGCTTTCGAAATAGGGATTATTGCATGGGATTTAGATATGTGAGGAGTCCCTTAAAGTCAGTATTTCTATGACTGTCAGGCTATTAACACCTTCTCTTGAACTGGTTTATCATTTTCCTAACAGAGAGCAGAACCTAGAGGGTATGGGGCATGAGACAGCTAAATTTTGGTGTGAGAGCGATGAAAGGCTTTTCTTCCAGTGGGGTGTGGAAATGAAACTATTGTACATCGAAGGTGGGTAGGCTAGAAATCACTGCATGAATAGGGGTGGGGCTGAGCCTTGGGGAAGAGAGGTGGTTGTTACGGGAAGGGAATAAGGGCAAACCGTGCCAGCTGGACACCTGTGCCTACAGCTCCTCCTGGCGGGGACGCTCTACACTAGGTAGTAAATGGCTGGATGTGACAAAGGCTCCTCCCACTTTATCAAAGAAAACTAATTTCATTACCAGAAGGACGTGATTTAATTACTTTGTCAGAACTTCTACACTCCCTACTGCAGTACCTATTGCCCATTAGTTTATATTTACAAGGCGTGGTTACTTAGGTTTTACAGGGACCCCAGATACAGGTTAAAGCCCATAAAAAGTCATTCTTGGGGTACTTCTTAAATTTGCAGGTGTAAACCTTCTGGTGGGAACTGAAAACGGCCTGATGCTTTTGGACCGAAGCGGGCAAGGCAAAGTCTATAATCTGATCAACCGGAGGCGATTTCAGCAGATGGATGTGCTAGAGGGACTGAATGTCCTTGTGACCATATCAGGTATGTTACTAAGATGTCTGAGTTCCCCAGGTCTGCACTGGTGGGAAAGGTGACCACCTCATTTCTGAACAAACAGTAAGCTCTGCCCCTCCCAGCCAACAAGCAACACAATAAATTATGACAGTGTAGCCAGAGAGAGACCACCCATGTTTTGTAACACTGGAGATTCTGACCTCCAAAGGGAAGTCTGCCACCTCTGCATTAAATCTGAATTAGGCAGAGACCTGCCACAAAGGATATGTATTTATAGGCCTTTACCTCTGTCAGAACTCAGCAAGGATCTTTTTAAGGTGTCTGCACTCCAGTTATTATCATCTACTCTCAGATGGAGAATGTCACAATGTAGGCTTCTGGGAGGGAAACTTGGTAAGCATAAATTTCTCCAGGTCTCTTCTAACATTATATTATACTCCACTGATGTTTTGGCAAGTGCAGCTGTCCCACTGGGTGACCAAGTCTGCAAAGAGATTTGAGTGTGAGAATCATTACTGCTATACTCTGCATCTTTCTGGTTTCTAAAAAAAGCTTTAAAAAAAAAAAAAAAAAAAAAGGTGGAGACAAAAGTGAAGGTTGTATTACCAATGAGTTAAAAATGCAACCTGAAAGGTTTGTTCTTTCTGATGGTGTTTGAAGGAGTTTAACAAATAGCACCTCTCTCTTCACCTCCTATTCCATCCAGTAAGGAAGCAACTGTACAACAGCACTTTAGAATCATGGGGGGAGATGAGAAAATCCAGGCTGCACCCCGACCAGGGTCAGAACCCCTGGGGGTGGGGTGGGGCTTAGGCATCAACCGCTTTCCTAGCTCCTGAGGCCTTTCCATTGTGCAGCCCAGTTTGACAGCACGGCTCTCTACTCAGCCAGTGTTTTGCAGAGACAACACTGGGTTGAACCTTATAGAAAGTTCAACTCTTCAGCTGCACTTCTATTTTGAGAAAATGTCTTCAGTTGGCACTACAGTTCTCTCTTTCATTTACCTTTCCACTAAATGCTCAGAGTTTCATCTCTTTTTATCCTCCCTAAATGAGGGTTAGCCAAGTAAATTGTTCATGTATTATCATTTAATTGTGTCGTCCTTTGTTCTGGTTAATTGCTTTCTTGGTCTCTACAATACCGAATCAAAAATGAAGCTATACATCTGTCAGTCACCTACCAGAAATGGAAATGCTACGAGAAAATTCACATTTAGGCTTTGTTATGTTAGTGACACGCATTCTTAGGAGTGTAACAATTTCCTCTTATCATGAGGCACAGATGGGGAAAGGAGAAAATGAAAACGGGGGCAAAAGACTTTTGAACCACCCTCAGATCTGCACTGGCAGAGAAAGGAGGAAGCGCGGGCTCTCTTGCCTGCCCATCCTTGCTGTTGCAATCGACACAAAAACGAATGCCAACTGCACCATGGTTCCCTTAGTTTAAGTTATGAATGCACCCTCCTGTCAAGTCCAGTGTGCAATGCTTTAATGAATTCTTTTCATCTGGTATAAATCCATCGGTGAAATATAAAACGTCTTTAAAGCCTAAGATAAATCAAATGGAAATAAGTATCCAAAAAATAAAACCCACAGGGCTAAATTTCTCATTTGTTGAGTCACCCCCATGAACACTTTCTTATTCTTATCAGATAATCTAATGGAGTGTGTTAAATTTTGCTCCTTGGGTATACTTCAGTATTGTCTAGATGTTTTCTTGTCATCCTATGAATTCTTTACTCCAGGATCACTTTACCAAAAAGAACTCTGAAGTGTTCTTTTCAAATCCACACATCTTTTTTCCTTTCTTATTTTTGTTATTCCTTTCATTGATTTCAGCACCGTAAACTTGCCCGGTATTATTTTGTAAACCCAGATTGCTTTCATTGAACTTGTTTCTCTTGTTTCCCTCTAAAATTCCTTTTTGTTGTTAATTATATAGAATAGAAATACTATCAGTTGTTATCTCTAAAGTCATAGGAGAGAGCTTTGCGCAGTGGCAGTATCGTAGCCAATGAGGTTTTTCCGAGGTGCGATTATTGCTAATTAAAGTCATAGGAGAAAAAATAAGAGGCTGTCCATTAACACTGCTATGGGGTTAGAGGATAAGAAAGACACAAGTGCACTGAAGTATGCTAAAGTGTCCAGTTGTCAGCACTTCTTCATGGGATTAGATCTAGAATGCTCTGGAACACTGACCAACCATTCTATTGGAAAGTTAAGTCTTACTGAGTTCAGCAGACACTGACCTCTGCATTGGGAAGAGAGAATAAGAGCAGCTGATGCTCTTTACCTGATGGCAAAGGCATTGTAATTTTGTGATGTGCCCCGAACACTTGGAGCTGTTTTAACCACTAATCCTGGCAAACACAACACCAGTGATGAAATGCTGGGGACACTGGCTATTACATCTTCACATACACATACATGCAGATGCAAATGCAAATAAAAATAAATAAAATTAAAGGGAGGTGGTAAGGAAAGAGTAAAAGCTATTATGGGGGCTTGAAATTAAAGCTCTGTTGTTTCAACAGGAAAGAAGAATAAGCTACGAGTTTACTATCTTTCATGGTTAAGAAATAGAATACTACACAATGACCCAGAAGTGGAAAAGAAACAAGGCTGGATCACTGTTGGGGACTTGGAAGGCTGTATACATTACAAAGTTGGTAAGTCTCAAGACGTAGAATTGTAAGTTTAGTCTGTTTACACAATCAGAATTATTCAGTTAAGTTTCATTCTGTTTTTTTCTATCAGATATTGATGATGCATGTGTAACCAATTTAAATTGTTGCTGGAAGCTTAAGTATACTTGCATTATTTCCAAAAAATGATTGATGAATTTCAAAAAGTACATTCAGAATCTAGTCCTAGGCCTCGGTTTGAACATTTATATCTACTTCCTCCCAAAGACCCATTAAAATGACAATAAAAGAATTAAATAAACCTACAAGGACAAAAAGACCAAGAGAAGGGAAGCCAGCAAACAAGTGTCCGTACAATTGAACAGGAGCAGTTGAGTGACTAGGAACAGACCTAGCCAACCAGGAAATACTGAATTCTAAATCTGCATGGAGGAAAATCATCGAAATCAATCTAGTCACTCGACAGAACCCAGAAAGGCCCAGGGACTGAGGCCCCATGGGAATCTGAGGTGTAGGTATAGGGTGGGACTGAAAACAGAAGGACTGTTAGAAAGTTGATGAGCAGCAAGGCCTGCAGACCCAGTCTCCACCCCGAGCAGTTAGGCCTCTACCCTCCCCCACTCAATAGAAGATGAACGTTTTGCACAACCAGTGTGAAGATGAGAATACTTTTTCTTGGTCTCTGAATATCTTCCCCTAGCCTGCTCCACCTTTTTTAAAAAAAAAAAAAAAAAATAGCCTTATTCTTCTTCTACAGACACAATTTTCCTAAATCTCTCTGAAGCTATTACAGTTTGTTGTGAGGCCACGGACACACACGCACGCACACACCCATTCGTCCGCTATTTAGCTCCCAAAATGTCAGCAGCCATGCTTGCACTCCCAAGGGAGAGGTTGAAAGATTTGTCTGTGGAGAAACTAAATGGCCAGAAAAAAAGATGTACCGGTACTAATATTTGAAGGGCCGTGAAAAAAAGCTCACTGCTTAACTACTCTGAAGTGAAGCCCAAGCAGTTGATAAGCCCACTTATCCCAGAGAGTGGAGAAATTCACTAATGTGAAGGAAACTTAAACAAAGAAAGGGCGTTAGAAGAAACAGGATAATGAGGAGTGGATGAAAATTTTAAAAGGAAGGAAGGAAGATAGGAAGGAAGGAAAGAAGAATAATAATTTCAGAGATATTAGAAAAATTGTTTCTATAGAAGAACAGGGCTATTAAAAAAAAAAAAAAAAAAAGGTGGAGCAGATGGGGAGAAGGTTATTCAGAGACCAAGAAAAAATCTTGGAAACTAAAATATATTGGTGGAAATAAAAAACGTAATAGAAATATTGTGAGATAAAGATAAGGAAATCCTCTAGAAAGTACAGCAGAAAGAGAAGGAAAAGAAGCAGAGAAAAGATAAGAACATGAAAGTATCCGTCCAAGTGGTTCAAAATCTAAGTAATATGAGTTTTAGAAAAAAGAGAAAGTAAGACATGGAAAGGGAGGAAAGTATCAAAGAAAGAATACAAGAAAATTTTCTAGAACTAAAGGCCTTGAAATCCCAGATTAAAAAGATTCACTGAGGTACCCAGTATAGTGAATAAAAAAAAAAAAAAGACTCACAGCAAATATAGCAACATGATATTTCAATTCCCGGGAAGTGAGAAAGTCTTTAAAGCATCCAGATTATAAGTAAAAAAACCAGCTTAAATAAAATAGACCCAAAATCAGAGTAGCCTGAGGTTTCTCAGCTGCAGTACTAGACGCCTAGGAGACACAGAGCATGGCCTTACTCGGCACTCAGAATTGATTGATGGTTTGATGGTATGCTGGTTAATTTTGTGTTAACTTGACTGAACCTGGATATTTGGTCAATTATTCTGGGTGTGTCTGTGAGAGAGTTTCTGAATGAGAGTAACATTTGAATTAGTAGACTGAGTGAGTAAAGCAGATTGCCCTACCCAATGTGGGTGGGCCTCACCCAATCAATTGAAGACCTGAATAGAACAAAAAGGCCAAGATGAAGGCAGAGAGATTTCCAGCTATTATTTTATAACCCATCTGTGTTAGGGTTCTACAGAGAAACAGAACCAATAAGAGATTAGATAGATAGATACATACATACATACAGACAGACATATGTACTTCAAAAAGTTCATGAAAAGATTTGTGTTATCTTTTTATTCTATTTTTCCATGAACTTTCAGAAGTTCCTGTGTACGTGTGTGCGCGCGCACACGTGTGTGTGTGTGTGTGTGTGTGTGTGTGTGAATAAATTTATTATAAGATATTGGTTCACATGATAATGGAGGCTGAGAACTTCCAAGATCTACAGTCAGCAAGCTGGAGACTCCAGAGAACCAATGATATAAGTGCAGTCCAGGACCAAAGGCCTGAACCAGGAGAACTGATGATGAAGTTCCAGTCTGAAAGCCAGCAGGCTCAAAACCCAAGAAGAGCCAATGCTTCAGTCCAAGTCTGAAGGCCAGAAAAGACTGATGTCCCAGCTCAAAAAGGCAAGAGGACTCAGGCTTTTTGTTCTATTCAGGACTTCAATTGATTGGGTGAGGCCCACTCACACTGGGTAGGGCAATCTGCTTTACCCAGTCTACTGGTTCAAATGTTATTCTCCTTCAAAAACGGTCTCACATATACACCCAGAATAATGTTTGACCAAATATCCGGGCCCAGTCAAGTTGACACATAAAATTAACCAGCATACCATCAAGCCATCAATCAATTCTGAGTGCAGAATAAAGACATTTTCAGGCATGCAGGGTCTCAAAAAATTTACATTCCATGCACCATTTCTCAGGAAGTTCGTGAAGGATTTGTTCTTCAAAACGAAGAACTGAACCTTATTTAGTTTAGTGATCCCGGAAAAAAATGAAGAAAATACCCAGAAGGGTGGTGAAAGAAACCTGGGATGACAACTCTGCCACAGGCCTAGAAAGAAATCAGTCCTAGCAGAGTGGGATAATGTGGGTCTCCAGGAAGGGTGCCTCCAAGAAAAATAAAATGGTGCAAATAGATTGCCTGCTGTGTTTGATGATGTTGCATTTGCTAGCAGAAAATGTACGTGGTCTTAGAGACAGATACATAGAAAATGAGGAAGTGAAAAATAATGGGGAAATGAGGGAAAACAAGGAAATGTAATCATGATGCACTGTGTGCTTCAGCTATGAACAGTGATAATTTGAACACTTGATATTGATTTAACCAAAAATTAAAATCATAGCCATACTGGGGGTGTGGGAGAGGAAGCAGTACATATGTATGAGAGAGAGACTAAATCCTTTCCATACTATGCAGTCAGTAGATAATGTCTGCGTTTGGAAAAAAATCAAGAAGTAACATTATAAGCATGTTATTTTGAAATATGGAAATAAATTACTGAAGAAATGTTGCAGATGGTTGTTTTAAGGGAGCAGGAATCAGGAGTGAGGCAAAGACTTGTTTTTCATACCTTTATGTGATTTTTTAAAATAGGTACTTGTAAAACTTGTTCAATCCAAAGCTGATAAAAATTAGAAAATGTGTGGAGGTTTTCAAAATGTGTACTGGGTAAGACACATTATTTAGTATAAACAATGATAGTAAAGAAGTGGCTGAGGAGCTTTAGACACCTTCAGTTCAAAGGTGTCCATGCTGTGGTCTCAGAAAAGCAGGGCAGACATTTGAAGTCGTCACCAGTTGAGGTGGTCCAGTCATGTGTGCTGACATAATAGAGGCTGAAACCTAATCAATTATACTAAAGAGAAAATGTAGAAATAGAAGGGACATGCTACAGAAGAGCTCAGAAAGCAAAAATTTGGTCATTTATCCTGGGCTGTCCTGGCAAAAACTGCAGTGTGTCATGTTCTGCCAACTAGATTCTGAAACACAATCTCCACTTCCCTGTCCTCTAGTTTCATGCCATGTGACCTTCCCAGATACCCTGACACTAGGAAGCATTGGTGCTGAACAGAGAATTTGAAGTTTCTTGTGCCTGAAAGGATATGTCCCTCACTGGTTTTTAATAACATGTCATTCGGGGTTTAACAACTACAACAAAAAAGTCCCTAACCGTACAACACAGATAATGGGCTTATTGATATGCATTTAAAGCATGTTTTGGAAAAAAACAAACACTTAATGTCTGTAAACATAATTAGCCACAGCCACAATTATATCTGTGTTGCTCACCAGCACCAAGCACAGTGCCAGGCACCAGAAACTAGTTAAGAAGTATTTGTTAAAGAAAGAAATGGATGTTCAAAGGACACAGCATTATTCAATAACCAGACCACATGGGGGAGTGTTTTTCCATAGCAGGCTGGTGAGGTACGAGCTATTATCTGCTCCACTATGTATTTTTGTTTGGGAATCGTTTACATCTGTAGTTGAAGAAAACAGCCTTCAATATAAAGCAAAAGGCCCCAAGTATTCTGCCAACCAAGTTCACTAAAGGAAGTTAAATCTGTGTTTATGAGAAAGTCCCACACCAAGAACATCACTTTGAATATGGTTTTATGTGTGTGTGTGTGTGTGTGTGTGTGTGTGTGTGTGTGTGTGTGTCTGTATATATATACATATTTTTTTTTACAAATTGTATCTTATACATTTATTAACTAATAAGTTGAATAAATTGATGTACTTTTTAATTCATAATTTTTCTATTACAGTTAAATATGAAAGGATCAAATTCTTGGTGATTGCCTTAAAGAATGCTGTGGAGATATATGCTTGGGCTCCTAAACCATACCATAAGTTCATGGCATTTAAGGTAAGCAAGCATGTGAATACCTAAAAAGGGCTTTTTTAAAATTTTATTTTCAGTTTCCACCAGTATAACAAAGTGGTCTGTTTCCCACATAGACAGATGCCAATTTTTCTATGTATGATAAATCTGTTTTAAAAGCGTAGGTATTCTTAGATTTATTATTTTAAAAGTTAAGATCATGTATTAAAAATGCCATAAAATTAGTCAAATTAAAATTTAGGTGTGCTCTCCTCCATTTGCAGTCTATAAATTATCATCTTCAAGGGGCATTTAGTATGGAATGGTTACTGCGCAAAGCGTTGATTATGATATTATTCAATGATATTTGTTATAAAGCCACCTGACAAGGTAACTCTCTGATATTTTCTCTGAAAAAGACAGACCAATGGCAGTACTGAATCTCAAGGTTAAACTGAGTCTCCAAAGCTTGTAATTCTCATAAAGCTTTCCAGATAAAGTCCCTAAAACTCAGCTGATGGTTATATATCCCCATGACTATTAGACATCTCTGAAATGAATACTAAATGGAGTCACTTATGTAAATAATCTAGTTTCCCTGCATTCTTCAATTCTGATTATCTTTTGTTTTTTGCCTTGTCTGAGTCTGTACCCACCGTGGTTGGATTGGTCGCTCATGAGATTCAGCAGGAGTAGGGTAGGGATATGCTAGTCTCGTTAACTGCAGCTCAGGGAAGCTGACCCCCAAATGCCAGGAGGACAGAACTTGCAGGAACCCTGCTGTGTTCAAAGCCACACAGCCCATCCATAGCCGATGTCAATTTATCTCCTGTTCTTTTCTCCCTGACTCTGTCTCTCTCTGTACATCCCATTGGCCCTCACGTTTTCTCCCCAGCTTTATGACTGTTGCCTCCCTTCGGCATTTTATTTATTCTTTCCTGCCTCACATGTTGTGTGAGTTCAGAAGCTGCCCTAGGAACATTAAGCAGGCCTTCGTTGGGGCTAAATCATCCCCCTTCTATCTTGTTACCTTAGTGCAGGTGGCTCATTTGTGATGTGCTGAGGAAGACAAATTCATCAATAGGAATGGGCTCCCCTCCATAACCCCACTTTTACGGAAAGAAATTTTTGGAATGTGTTAGGTTAGTAATAACACTTAAGAAATGACTCCTAAAAGCTAAAGTGGTGCTCCTGTTCTGCCAAGGTCTCTCTCTGCAAAAGCTTTTCAATCAAGATCCCATTTCTGTCTTGGTTCTGAAATTACTCCCATCTGTTTACTATCCAAAGTGCAAGAGAGAGTACAAAATGCTGTGTTCAGCAGACCAGACCCAGCCTGGAAAGAGGGCAGAGCAAAGGCAAGGACTTGAACAGGAAAGACTGGTGCTGACAGGAGGTCGAGCCTTCCCGTAAGACAAGGACAGGAGGCTAGAGCTTCCCATGCCGTGCGAATGATGTTAGCATAAGTCGAGGGGAGAGGGATCTGTTAGGTAGCGGTGATATTACAGCCAAGGCAATTGCAGTTTCACAAATCATCTCCCAGATTGCAAGGCCTCGTAAATTGTGATTAAATGATGGCAAAGGAAAACAGAGGAACACTTGATAGCTAGGTGGGACTTGGGCCCTGGATTCAAGTGCATAGAACCTTGATAAACTTGGCTAGACCTCTCTTTTTATCTCTTCTAATTAAACCCAAGTAGCCAGTGCAAGCCATGAGTCGTGTGTTCAGCCCCACCTCCTTCTCTATCACCCAGAGTCTCAGATCTCAACATTAAGTTTAGAGAAAGTGCCAGTCTCATGCCCACTCAGTCACTGAAGGAAATCATAACTTGAGCACGCCCAACAGGCTTAGCACAGAGCCAGCCGTGGCTGCTCATCCAAGGCTGTCTATGAAAGGGTAGCAGCCATAGGTGGGCCTGGCTGCCATATGGGAAAGAGAAGGGCCAGAGAGGTGACTGGACAGAGGGCAAAGGCCAGAAATAAGCAGTAAGGAACAGCAGTACCCAAGCACCAAGGTTTTAATACACAATGACACTATCAAAATTGACAGCTGCAAACCAGCTTCTCTACCCTGGAGGACAAGAAGTAGAGAATAGGGCATAGATGGGTGCTAGACCCTTTCTCCTAGAGCCAGAGTATGAACAGATCTAAAATGGAAAGAGAAATGTCCTAGCTTTCAAATTTAAGAAAGTCAGAAATTAACTTCTAGACAATGGCTAAAGAAAAAAATTATTAACATAATCTCTTTGAATGATGTGGATACTAATGGGGTGGTTTTTAAAGTCTTTTGCAGATCTCCAGCACAAGCCTCTGCTAGTTGATCTCACGGTAGAAGAAGGTCAAAGATTAAAGGTTATTTTTGGTTCACACACTGGTTTCCATGTAATTGATGTTGATTCAGGAAACTCCTATGATATCTACATACCATCTCATGTAAGTGTCCAGAAGCAGACCGTCAAGAGCTCTCTGTACAAACAACAGCCTGCATGTAGAAAGAGATTTGTTATTGCATATTTTTGGTAGAAGTCATGCTAACTTTTACTAATCAGTAAAGCAGATGGACTTTTGGCCTTCACCAAATAGACCGAATGTTTTTAATAAGTAAAACATGTAAATTTAACTGATTTTTATGACATGCTAAAACTGAGTAACAAACAAATAGAAATTATTTGACAGTTATTCTACATGTTGTCTCTTTGTACTTTAGATTAAAATGCATATGATATTTTTTCTTCAAGGTCATAAATTTTGTACAACAGATGAGTTCCCATTTTCAGTTTTTTAAGGGGGATTGATTCATTTTATACAGGAGAAAGCCAATGGTCAGATACTAATTTCTTGGAGAAAATCCTTTTTCTGCTATTTTTAGTTTGCCTCTTCAGCTTGAGGGCAGTGTGGTGTAGTTAAGTCAGACACACTGGAACTGATACCCTGTTTCTAGCATGTAATAGCTTTGCAGTAACGCACATATTAGGTAAGCTCTCCATCCTTCAGCTTCCGCATCTGTAAAGTGGGGATAAAGGACCAATTCCATAGGTTTATCATCAGTATTAAATGAGGTCATGGATCTAAAGTACTTGGCAGAGGACCCTGCAATTGTAGTTCTTCTTAACAATATAATATTCATATTACTATTCTGACACATTGCCTAAAACATGACTCTTAAAGGGAAATGATGCATGTGTATTCACTTATTAGGATTAATATAGTGTAAGTTGTATGTCCTGTATATAATCACAAGGCTGACATACAGTAGAAACCATTTATCAGAAGAGTCTGAGGCCAAATCTGTTGCTGATTGGTATTTTGAGAGTTTGAAGACTTTACCCTAAAGAAGTGTAATAATTGAATAAAGTTGTTTTAGTACATTCACATACGCACATACAATTTTTATTCATTGTTGCATTATACCTTTTAACTCGAGTGTGTGCATGTGTGCACAGAGGCTCACAGCTCATGTCCTCAGTGAGGTGGCTGGGGCTTCACTGTGATCATCTTTAGTGCTCTCATTCCTGTCTATCAAGCATATATGGGGCTGCCATCACATTCTCAATGAGGGGATCACAACGGCACCACATCTTTTTCCTGGAACAAGTCAATTGATACTTATTTCAGTAGTGTGATTTTTTAAATGAGTGTTTAAAATTTAATTCTAAATTTCTTTCTAAACAATCTATTGATTTGGATTATACTGGTAATTGGGCCCACAGATAAACAATCTGCGTTATATACTCATAGCCTATTTGATAGGAGCTTGTCTTGGCCCCACATTTGGGGCCCATTTAGGCTATCTCCATCAGATTTAGCTGGCTTGCTCCTCATCTTTTCTGGAAGTAGTTGTTCTAATGGAAAATATGAATTTCAGTGTCAGCAAGATGTGTGCTTGAATCCCAGTTCTACCACCAAATACTAGCACAGCTTTGGTCATGTAACATAAGCCTTCTGAGATGCAGTTTCCTTATCTGTAAACAAAGATATCTATTCTGAGGGCTAAGAATTGTACATGTAAAGGGTCCAGTGATTGGCACGTAGTAGGTGCTCCATAGAGGTTGCTGTGGTTGTTCTTAGGAGCAGGTAAATTGGATTCTCAATCTAGCAACTACGTTTGTGTGTTCCAGGATACTTGATGGTCAATGGTGAAATTAAACAAAGCAAATTTCAGTCTCTAGAGTGAAAATGAAAAAAAAAAAAACCCTCTTTTTTGCAGTTCTTAGAGATGAATAGTCAAGGTATTGTCTTATTCTTGAAAAGAATAATGCTTGGCCTTTCTTTGTCTTCTAGATTCAGGGCAATATCACTCCTCATGCTATTGTCATCTTGCCTAAAACAGATGGGATGGAGATGCTTGTTTGCTATGAGGATGAGGGGGTGTATGTAAACACCTACGGCCGGATAACTAAAGATGTGGTGCTCCAATGGGGAGAAATGCCCACGTCTGTGGGTAGGTTAACCATTCCTTATCTCCTTCAGCAGTTACACCCCCCAAATGAAACGAAAGTCAAGAAATGTGAAACAACCATTTGATTCCACAGAAAAAAGTCTGTGAAAGTCTGTGAATGACACTTGTAAGACTTGCTTTGTCTGTTTATCTCAAGTCGTTTGTCATTTTTGTGGTTAAGATGTGAGCAGATGCTGTGAATTGTTGCCCATCTAATGTTTTTAATGCAGTTTTGGAAATTCCTTTTGACAGCCTACATTCATTCCAATCAGATAATGGGCTGGGGCGAGAAAGCTATTGAGATCCGGTCAGTGGAAACAGGACATTTGGATGGAGTATTTATGCATAAGCGAGCTCAAAGGTTAAAGTTTCTATGTGAAAGAAATGATAAGGTAAATCCGTTTCAACATTTGCATTAGTGTTTGCATTTTAAGAGACCACCAGGTACCTGTGAACCTTCATTTTCCTTTATACTGATTTGAATCACATCTGTGTTAAACAATCAATATTATCTTGAAATGGCATTATTTGGTTTGAATCATGTGAACACTCAAAATATATTATTCACATATCAAAAAAGACATCAAAACATCTAGAGATTTCTTGTAACTTTTAGTACCTTTTGTGGCCTGCAGGCCTTATCATGACTCAGCAGACACCCCAAATTCTCCTCAGCACTTAGAGTAATTGGCCCATCACTAATCCTCTCACAGTGGGTCAACTTTATACTTCCACTTGTAGACTTTTCATAAAGTCACTTTCGGGACCTAACCCATCACGTTATAGTCATCTTTAAATGTAAAACATTTGACATGTAGAAATATAAACTTTTAAAAAGTGTCACCCATTCCTTAAAGAATGCACAATCACAAACTCAACTAGTGCCATGTCCTGTGTCATTCCAGCCATGTTTCCTCTGAAATGTCATAGGGGGACTGTTTTCCAGTGAAATTGGCTGTGTCCGTCTGGTGCGATCAGTCACCCCAGAGGGGTACTCTGCAGCAGTGCTGCTTCTCCCTTCCCTCCCTGTATAGAGTAGCCCAGAGTTTTTAGTAGCTAAACTATACTGCACTTATGAATTCATCCTTTGTGGCTTTGGCCAACATAGAAATGCTGTCCCAAAAGCAGCAGACATAAACACCTATAGAAAAGAATGTGATGTCTGTCTCTTTGCCCATGACAGTTCCCCAGACGTCAGGCTGGTCTTAGTCCAACCCTGTGGTATGGGTCTTCACTGTATTCAGCCCTGGCCAACTGCTCTGACCTGGTGTGGTCTGTGTAGACCAGAGCTTCAGGTGGCAAGGATGGTTCCAGGGACCTCACAGAGTATTCCAGAAAACATACCTCGCCTAGTAAAACTCCTGCACCCTCCCAGTCTCTGGGGATCGTAACACGAGGAGTGATCTGGGTATGGGCACCCACACTGCAGTCCTGGAAGACGGACCCCAGCAGGCCTGTTCCAAGCCATGCCCACACCCTCAGCAGTAGGCTGAGACCACACCAGTGTCCGGGGCCCGAGGGTTAGAACCCAGGCACACAACCTGGAGAGCAGCCCTTTCTTTCCCTCGGTGTGGTTTTCCATGGATCCTCTGTCCTTCCCTGTTTTGAATCATTAACCCTAAGGGTAGCTTTACTCTCACATGTAGCATTAGCCAGACGCAAGCATTTCCACAGAACCTCCCAAGAAGTTGCTGTTGGGAGAGAGCGTTCTTCTGAAGAAGTTGTGGAAATGAAGTAGCAGAGACTTTATACTAGTGACAAAAGCTAATGCCTCAGACCAAAATGAGATTTTAGCTGAATGAAAGGCTAGGCCACTGCTTCAAGTATTATTTTCCTGGAGTAGTGGCTCATTTACATTCAGCTTAAGTAAGTCATCACCCAAATTTTGCTCATTTCCCTCACTTGTTTGATAAAATGATATAACAGACTCAGGCCTAATGGACTGTGGTTCCGCTTATTAATGCCGTTATTTGGCCTAGGATGTGCTAGCATCAGCGGAGAAGTAAAGCATTAACTCTTGAAGTGCCATAATGAATAAGCATTAAACACCTTACCCATTCTGACCACAACCATTTAAATTTTTTTATTAAAAATTTTAAAATTGAAAACTGAAGTTGTGTAATAGTCAGTATCCCCCTCCCCGCAAATACCCCTTTGACTTTAGGAATTTGAAAGGATTCCCTTCCGTCCTGAAGTCTGCCTTCTTGCCATTTATGGGGGAAAGAAGGGGAGCCCCTATGCCTTTCTAGAAATTAACAAAGGACCTGTTGTGTCCTAGGCCAGAAATCCAGCATATTATCCTAGCACAAAACTCCTTTAAAAAGTGAACAACCAAAGGAATGTTACAAATCAAGATATAGCCCTTTCAGTGTCCCCAGAGGCCAATACCACAATAAGTAATGACAATCATAGCAGTAAAGGCAGGAGTATTTACATAGGATGCACTATATCAAAAGGCACTTTATAAACACCAGCCATTGAGTCTTAAGAGCTGACACATGGCCAGGATAGGACATGTGAGAGAAAATGGATGGACAGTTGAAGAAAAGAGGGGAAACAACAATGCAGTTGAACTAACTTCTTTTTAATTTCAAACAGGTATTTTTTGCATCCGTGCGATCTGGAGGAAGTAGCCAAGTGTTTTTCATGACCCTCAACAGAAATTCCATGATGAACTGGTAACAGAAGAGCACTTGGCACTTATCTTCATGGCGTTATTTCTTATTTAAAAGAACGTAACTCATGTGGACTTATGCCAGTCTAGAGGCAGACTCAGAAGGCTTGGTTGAACATACCACTTTCCCCTTTTCCTCTCCCTCCACCGTTCCCAGTACAGTCCGTCTTTCAGTGTTGCAGCCTGGTTGAGAAGGAGAGAAAAAGGTGCAGGAATTTCCAGGAGATCCCCAAGAATGCTGCGTTGTCTGTGGACAAAGATGGACCATGTGCCCTTCGGAGTTAGGGATAGAAACAAATATTGTGTGCTCTTATGATTAAGCTGTGTTATGGTGGGTTTTGACTTTTTTTTAACCTTTTTTCTTTACCCCCTTACTTTGTAAGACTGGGGAGAGAATGCATACTGAGAAAATGAGTCTGTTTGTAATTCTGTCTGCCTGCTAGCTTCAAGTATGTGGTATGTTGTAAAATTTCCAGTGGTGAGAGACAGCACAATAAATGTACCTTATCTCTTAATGCGGAAGGCCATAACTGCATAGTGGGGTAATTCAAGAACTCTCTTACCTTCACCAACTCAAGAGGTTGCTTTTCGATAGCAACTGGCTAATGAATTTTTAAAAGAGAAGAAAAATACTAGTTTTCCCCTCTTTTGGGAAATAGATTTTAAATGGCTAAACTACTAGCCTTAGTCTAATAAAATCAGCTACCACTTTTGTGAGTCTGATGGGCCATATTTTTATATGGCCCTTTACAGAATGGAATGTGTTGAATGGGATATAATGCCAGTGAGTTGAGTCGGCCTAGCAATTGAGGGACACTTTCTCTCAGCTATTATAAAACAGATCATGGCAAAAGATGGAATGACAGAGGGGGTCAGACAGAAAGAGCTTCTGGGAAACAAGCTTACACACACACACACACACACACACACACACACACACAGTCTCTCTCTCTCTCTCTCTTTTTTACATGCCCAAAGCCTCCCAGCTAAGAGGTCACTTGGTTTGAGCTTCACTAGGACAGAGACTTTGCTGAATTCTTTCTGGTAATTGGGGAGTGGATGACATCCAAGCTCTGGACATTCCCAGCTCTCTCCTGAGGGTGCCACTTTCTCAAGATGAAAACTGTGACTGAAAAAAAAAATGAATAATACATGTTTCTGAGCTGCCTGTGTTCTCCCTGGGTCCGTGAGAGAAGGGACTAGACTCCTGAGCCTGCCTCAAACACAGCAGGCATCATTGGCTCAGATTTTAAAGAACTTGAAAGCAAGGCTTTGGCCAGAATTCTGAGACCCTAATCACTTTACCTTCCTCCAAATTACCCAACATACGGTAAACAACATTTGTGCAGAGATATGTATGTATTTAGTTCAGGTTGACTTGTGTCCTTATAAACTCTTACTCGAATGATTTGAACTTTTACGTGACTGTCTGGGATTTTTTTTCCAAAGCTACAAGCATGGCCACCTGTGGTATCAAGGTGTTGCAAAATGGTATCTGTGTTGCTCTTCTTGTTTTAACCTACCTCGTTTTGTTTGTTTTTGTTTCACTGTTCATCACAGCAGTGTTATCTCCAGGAGACATATAGAGAGCTCAGCTGGCAATCTCAGGTGTTTTCAATATTTTTAAAAGCGAACAGTAGTTGACCAAATTGTTAATTGGGAAAAAAAATCCAATGACAAAAACTAATGTGGCTTGTTTCTGGAGAAAGTGATTATGGTAAACTGATCAAAAAAAAAAAATCTATGATCCTACTGATTTTGCCTAAATTCATGAGCAGCTGATGTACTATTAATGAGAACGAAATACACATTAGGAAAATGGAGCCATTTCAATCTGGTGGTTTGGGCAAGGGGCGGGGGAAGAGAAGGGGAAATATTCTGGTTTATAGATTACATGATTATTATGCCCCTCTTGGAAAGGTGGTTGTCATTTGCATTTATTTTTAGCAGGTAACACACTGAAATGCAATTGAGGATTATCTTCAGGCAAACCCCAAGATGTCCTCTTCATGGTCCCTTTAGCTCTCAAAAGCAATGAAATCCTCCCGTTCTCATTTTTACTGCTGTGGTTGTGCTGCTGATGTATACTATCTTCACAAATTCCATGCAACAAATTCAGCAATAACTTTTTTGGATTGAATTTAGCAACTACTGTGATTGGATGCTGACGTGGACAAAATATATTGATTTGGGTCTCATCTCCAAATGTGATTGCCACCAGCTCTTTATATTGCTGCTGTGGTATTTTAAACCAGAAGCTTCTTTAAATTATGTTGCAAACTGATCTTTGTTTTTATGTTTTGTTTTGTTTTTATTTCTAAGTGATAAGTTTGAAACACACAGCTTTAAATGATTTTTTTATTGTGGGATTTTGGGTACAGTTAAGAAATAAAAGGGAATCATTGTGTTTAAACATAAGGTAGCTTGTGAATGTATTTTTTAAAATCTAGATTCATTGAAACAAAAAAATCATAAGAAAACAATATTAACGCAGTCTTGTTTACAGTATGTACAGTGACATAACATAGAACATGAGCTTTTCTGGTGCCAACAATAAAACACAAACGTTAAACATCAAGCCATGCCTTTTATATTTTTGTACAAATATTTTACACTGAGACAAAGCAAAACCAAATTTAAAAGGGCCCCCCACACACAAATTTGTGCTCCTTAAAAGATATCTAAAGAATTCCTAAAGAATTCCTTTTATCTTCAAAAATACATTTCTCCCATTGGGACAGGCCCTAACCCTGACGTAGTAATGCTTAGGTAGGTCATGCAGAATATATCAGAATGGTGTCCTTGTGGCTCCTACAAGTCCCAACTTTTTGGTTTGCTTCAATTTGGGGGAGGAGATGCTTTTCATCCATCTTAATAGCTTCTTAATAAAGATGTCTTTGGTTTTAATTTCCCGGTAGGGGATTTTGTCTCTGGAAATTGGCTCATTTTATTTTTATTTTTATTTTTTCCTCACAAAGAAAAACTGAGGAAACTGAGCCTTCCCCCCAAAGGAAGTTCCACTAGATCTGTCATTCCTTGCTGCTCTAGACTGATAATCATGCAGTCAAATCCACTGAGCCTGTCCACTCCATAGTCTTGGTCCGGGGTCTTGCAGGTGACCATCATTCCAGGGTGGCAGTCAGGGATGGTGTAGCATGGGTTCCTGCATCCACTGGGTGGTAGGAATAGATGACCAGTAAGATCCCATCAAATAATGAGAGTCCTCCCCATGCCAGTTGCATTCAGACCATTATCATTGCACACAATATAAATGAAGGCAGCTTGTACTAAGTTCCATATAAAATCTAATGGCTCTATTTAGATAGATCTCATTCTTTTTCTTGGAGACTTTTACACAATGCTTCAAAAAGACCTAGAGCTATTTTTTTTTCAACAGGGTAGATTAAGGTACGAGTGAAATCTCACAGGGCTACTTGGACAGGGACTCCATTTCTCTAACACTCTGACATTGTTTTCTAAGATGTACTCCTAACATACCTTGCATCAAATACATGTTTTTAAAAATCATCTCAGTTTCTGGTTGTCAAGCCCTACTAACAATTTTCTGTCTGCTGTTGTGACTCATTGGTAATTGGTGTCTCTGGTCCCTCCTGCACAGTAGATTAGAGAGATGTGAAATTCAGGCCAGAACCATTTTGGTTTTGGCCATTGTGAGAATTGGAAGTGGCTAAAGTCTGACCTCACATTCCATGAAATTAAAAACAAAAAACAAAAATGCTTTCCCTACTATCATGTGTACCAGTTCTCATCATTGTAGTCTTGAAGCGTGGAAGAGCTCTTGTGTCAATAGTGTGTGCTGTCTTCGAAAGTCTGCTTGACTAGACATCTCTTGCATTTGTGCTGATTGCTTTAAGAAGTAAGATTTGCTACTTTATTTTTAAGAAAGAAGATATAGTTAATGATCAAACTTTAATTTTAACCTACTGCAGGAAAAATGAGAAAGTACACAACACACTGATGACAATTCTGTGTCACCCTATGCTCTCTATATTCCAAACCTCCTGCGATACTATGTTCTGACTATCTCAGCAATTTCTGTAAATCGTAACCTTCTAGTTCATTCCTCAAAAATTTAAATCTCACCAAATCAAACAAAACATAACAAGCCGACCAACCAAAAGTGACCTCCCCTGAGACTACATGGTTACAACATAAGATCTAAAATCCAAAAGTCTAAATTTGATTTAATTTAGCTGCCAATATTTCTCATAAATGCTACTACATTCTGGTCTTGGTCAGTATAGCGATAACAGGAACCCTAAAGAGAGCTGTCCTTTCATGGGTCTCAAATAAAATGGGTATAAACTGATCTCTTTTCAGGTGCCTCAGCAAAGAAGAAAAACCTGTCGAGAATTTGCAGGTTCAAAACTGACAATTTGCATATTTCTACTGTTGTTTTGATTCCTGTACTGTATCATTGTTCTGGGAATTTTCCCATACACGACTAGAATATTCAACAATATACATAGCATTAAAAAGTGTGAGATCATAACCCTGTGCTTTGAAATTTATTCTAGACTTGCCATTCCTGAAAGTGCCAGAATGCACCCAAAATAAAACCCCATAAAAGCAGTTTTTTAAACAAAATCCCCAGATAAGGTTTGAGCTATCTTAACTCAAGATCAAAATCTTGGACTCTGTTCCATGATGGCAAACATTTGGATGAAAATTTTAAAATATGGTTAAAAATAAAAGTGTTCTAAAATCTCCAGATTTCTGGCTGTATAACTATCTTCAAATTCACTCACTCTTTGCATGATAGGGTTTGGTTTTGCTAGGTTATTTTTATCAGCACCGAGTTGCATTCATTGCATGCATGAGGCTGAGCAAATGCTGGTGGAAAGGTAAGTTTTCATTTCCAGCAATGGATCATTATTTGTACATAGCAAATATCCATGCCCCACTGCTCCTTTTTCTTCCCCCAGGGTAAGTGTTAGGGCTTAGTAATACTTACGATGGCTTGTTTAGGAAACCTCAGATATTACCCTGAATCAGAATTTCAAATGTTAGATGGCAAAAGAAAATAAGATGACAGCTTGGATGAATTTTAAAACGATGTTGTGAAACTATTTTTGTACATTTTAGCTGTCTTACTTATAATGTTAACATAACTGACATAACTGTAGAAATATGCCAAATTTATAATATTAGAAGGGAAAACTGTCATTTTGCTGTGCCTACAATTGTTTACCTTTTTAAAATCTCCAGTTTTCAAAAGTGTTTTAACTTGTCAAAAATTTACTAAAACTGAATATAGTCTCACCTGTGTGAGGATAAAAGAAGAAAATCGTCCTGGCATATTTTCCAGTCTGAAACTTTTGATTACTTTGAGGTTTGTTTGTTGTTTTTTCCTGCTTACAAAAATTTCTTCAGAAAGTAATTTCTACAGTTGTTCTAAGCAGTAATTTAGAAGTGCTTTGATAGGTTCTAAGACAAGGTTTTCCCATACAGTTACTGCCATGCACTGGAATATGTTATTTTATGGTATCTCTGTCAAAATATGAATAATAAAACATGAACAGTAGGATGCCTGCTTGCTCTCATTGCCACTTCCAGACTCTTATCCCTCCTGCTGCTAACACCACTGTTCCATGAGTCTATGAAGTCCCTACATTACCTTCACTCACTCCCTCATTGCTCAAGCCTTTTAGCTCTTGCCTCACTGTTGTTCTCTCCAACACCACCCTTTCTTAATTCTTGGGGATTTCAATATTCACTTAGACAGTCCTACAAATATCCTGGCTTCTCGATTGCCTGATCTTGTCCGGCGAAACTTACCACTACCAATTACTACATTGGCTCCTTAGATGATAGCGGGCAATTCTACCCATTTGCTCTAGGTGGATCCCATCCAACCTCACCACATAAAGACCACTGCCCCAGCAATCTTTCCCTCTCTCTTCTGCATCTTCAGTTTTTCCCATTCTATTGGAGAATTTCACTACATTAATGCTGCAACATCTTCTGCCTTATGAACACCCCTTTGGCCCTACTACTCCCTCTAATTACCATTTTATTTATCTGTTCCCCTTCACAGAAAAACTCCCCAGGGGCAATTGTGTATATTTACTGCCTCAAATTTCTCTCTTTAGTGTTCAGAACCAACTCAAATCAGACTTTCATCCCCACCATAGTAGCTCTTGCTAAGGACACCAGTGATCTCCCCCTGTCACATGCTATAGTCAGGTCTCTGATTTCATGCTGCTTTACTTATCTGCACAGTCTTCAGCAATATTAATAATTATTTCTTGAAATACCTTCTCAGCTCTGGAACATCCTTCTCATGTTCTCTCACCTCCCTGACCACTCCTTCTCAGGCTTCTTTGCTGGTTCCTAGAGTACCCCAGGACTGGGCATCCCCTCTGTGAGTGATCTCTTCCAGTCTTGGGGCTTTAAAAACTATCTATACACTGACAACACCCACATTTTTATCTCCAACCGCAACCTCTTTCCTGAACGCCAGATTTATATGTCTGACTTCCCACCTGGCATCTTCATTTGGATGTGAATTTGGCATCTCAAACTTGACATGTCCAAAACAAAACTGATTTGCACCCTACCCACCAATATATTCCCACTATGGTTCTCCCTGTGTCAGTAAATGGCAGCTCCATTCTTCCACACCAGAAAATCTTGTTGTTACCCTTAATTCTTCTCTTTTACATACAACATCCAATCCATTTTGTAAAAATCCTGTTTTCCCTAGCTTCAGGATAGAACCACAGTCCAATCTGGATCCAAGCCACTTCCTGCCTGAACTGATGTTTTTAAAACACACACCAAGTTATCCCACTGCTAGAGTTTTCTGCTAGAGTCCCTCAGTGTCTTCCCATCTCAGTCAGAATGGAACATCCTTACAGTGGTCTACCTTTTACCGGGTCTACCTTTCCCCACCTCCAGCACTGCTACCACTTCTCTGACCTCATCTCCTGTTTCCCTTGTTCACTTGGCTCCAGCCACGCTCGCCTCCTTGCTTCATCCAGAAGACCCTCAAAGCATGCGCCTATCTCAGGGGCTCTGCCTTCACTGTTACTCAGTCTGGGAACCTCGTGCCCCACATGTCTGCAGGGCTTCTTCCTTCCTTCCTTCCTTTCAATCTCTATACAAATATTCCTTTGCCCACAGAGACCCATATCAAATAACCTCCAATCCCCTACTCAGTGTCTGCCATATTACTTACCATTATCTGCTTTGTTCACCAGTCTGTCTCCAGCACTTTGAAGAATGCCTGGCAAATAGTAGTCATTAAGTATTTGTTGGATGAAAGATTGAATGAAAATATACAAAAACGGAGTTTTGGAATTTAAAAAAATGTACAGAACTATGTGGTTATTTTAATTCAATGTCAAAACAAAAAGCTATCTTCAAAGTCTACATTATATAGACTTTACTTTCATATAGAAAATAGAAAACCCTATAGATTTTCTTTCCTGGAAGGCTACTGTGGAAGGAAGATACCTGGCTATGACCCTGGATATATTTTCTTGCTCCATGAATCCTCTTAACAGGCCGAGTTGCAGGATTGGAAGAGAAGCTGACATATAGAACCTTGAGAAAAGCAGCATTTCAAAACTCTTACATTTATACAGATCCATTTTAAGCTATCAGTATTGCAGTAAGTGGAGGAGGGGGGATTTTGAATTTTGTTTTCTGGTCTAAACATCAAAACCCACAACAACAATTCTTTTTCCCTAAAGCAAGAAGTAAACAGTGAAAGTATCCTCCTGCCAAATGTAACTTCATGAAAGCCTAATGACGTCTGGGTCTTAATCTTCCAAGTGACAGCAGTTCTCAGGCTTCTCTGGGCAGCCTCTATCACCTGCATTTATTCAGCTCCACCGAATGTTGTTGCATGAAGTTTCATTGTAGGAAATTGACACATGCCTTCTGATGAATTTATTGTTTTATTCAGTCTTGTAAAGGGCACACTTTATAGTTTTAATTGTTCAATCATGTATTTTCCTGCTCACTTAATAAAAAAATCTTTTTAAAAAATAAAGAATGAAGGTAATGAAATGATGTAATACCAAGCAGTATAACAGTGAAAGAATTTTTTGTTCCTCTACTATTTTTTGTGTCTTTTCACAAATCTGTTGAGATTAAGGATATTGTGCAATTCACCCTAGATAGCCAGGTCAAGGTCTTACCTAGCTTTTTGCAGGATGAAAACCATTTGGGGGTTCCATGGTGCTTAGTTGTAGATTCCTGAAGTCCTTTATGAAAGATACAGGACATTGGTTCCAGTTACAGATACAGAATGTGAAACAGATGCTAAGAAATGCCCAGGATGATAAAGACATTGTGAACAGTCTAGGTATGACAAGCTCCAGTTGTTCAGGTATACAATGAAAGTTTTCCAAATGAGTTCTCAATAATTTATGTGAAAAAATATTTTAGAGTGTTGGTTTTCTTTTCAGTCATATCTTACCAGCTTAAATACATGTTTTTATATTTTCATAAGCAAAAAGTTCATGTTCTGTGACAATAACAATTTGATACACAGGCACCTCCCTCCAAAAAACAGTCAACTTGATTTCTTTTTTTTGTTTTGGTTTTGTTTTGTGACTGGTAAGGGGATCGGAACCCTTGGCTTGGTGTCGTCCACACCATGCTCAGCCAGTGAGTGCACCAGCCATCCCTATATAGGATCCGAACCTGCAGCCTTGGCACTCACAGCGCCGCACTCTCCCGAGTGAGCCATGGGTTTGGTCCAGTCAACTTGATTTCTTTTTTTTTGTCTTTTTCGTGACCGGCACTCAGCCAGTGAGTGCACCGGCCATTCCTATATAGGATTCAAACCCGAGGCGGGAGCATCGGCACGCTCCCAGCGCTGCACTCTCCCGAGTGTGCCACGGGCTCGGCCCCAACTTGATTTCTAAAGTTCAACATTAATTTGCCAAATGAAGTCATGAGATCACAGATCAGCAACACCATGGTCTGACCAGTTTTCAGTCCTCCATGCTCCATGATCTCAGGCATCTTTTACTGTTAAACTCATTTCATAAGAGATGGCAGTTGAAAGATTGAGGCGTTTAGAGCCAGGAGGCATCACTGGGGCATGGCCTTCAGGTCAACCTGACGCTCTTTCCTTGTCTCATCCCTTCTCATCCCTAGACTAGCCATTCACAACTGGAGGTCTGTCAACCAGCGCAGGCCAAAGCTATCACCAGCCAGAGGTGATATCACCAGGCAAAATGACCAAAAAGGACAACAAATTGAGTTTTCCATAAAGTTTATTTAACACAAGTCTTATTTGGAGATAGCACTCCCTCATTTTAGTGTTAAGATGTATTTGAGAGCTGGTACTGATAATAGACAGCTATTCATTTTATTAAATGTACTAGTTTTGCAATCTAAGGTTGGCAACATTTTTGTCAGTATTCACAAGATTTTGGGTTGGGTGAAGAAGGCTTCAGTTTTGTTTTCCAAATTTTCCAGGCTAGTAAAATTCAAAAAGAAACTGGTAACGACTGCTCTAGAGTACTTATAAAGGTCCAGACCTTTTGTCAGTATAGAAATATACTGCCCATCTCAAAACATTGATAGAGAGGGAAAAAACCCAACAACATCAGTCAGCACTGGGAACAACAAACCAGGCACCTCACCGGGTAGCCATGAGTTAGACTTATGTTGCTGGCTTCAGCAAGGTCAGCGGTAGTTAAACTTGCGAAGAATTCAAGAAACCTCTACAGGCTGCAGTGCCATCACAGAGTGGACATGCTGTGACACAGAAGATGCTGAAAAATTCAGATGCTAGCTGCACCTGACCCACCTTCTCAGCCAGAAAGAGATTGTTCCCAATCTTAAAATACGATGAGTTCCCATCATATCTACTTCAGAAACTGAAAAGCAACAAGAAGTTCAGTAACACTTTCAAATGAAATTGCCTTTTATAAGCCACATTCATTTGAAAACAATCACACATGAGTCATTTATTTGGTCTATACACAATGCCTGATACACATGGGTTGCTTGACCCTTTGCTATAACTCCACAACCTCCAACCCTGCTAAGGTCCCTAGCCCATATTTTGGAAAATGCAACTGTAAACATTTTCCCTAAGAACCCCCATTTGTGTCTTGGTTGTGTTTTACGCAATGTTTTAATGTGGATAATGTGTTAATAATCACTAGTACAGTTCATTTTAATAAGGCTGCCCTTATCACTTTCAGGTGTCAGAGAAGTCAAAGAACTTAAAAGAAATTGTTATAGGTGGGGTTTCTTGCCTGTTTATATGCCATATTATTTTTAAAAGTATTAGAGACAGTGATGATCTTTTGATGAGCCACTAAAACTATCCAGCACATGCTATCCGTGTGAAGGAAAGCAAAGTAGCCATTTATTTATCGGCTTTAGTCTCCTTAAGCTGCAGGGGAGATGGAGAAAGCAGGGGGCAGAAAACAAACATGCACAGAGACAATGACAAAAAGTGGAGTCTATCATTTGATAAAGGAAGGCAGGGATTGCTGTGGGACCAAAGCGAAAAGGACGTCTGCCTTGAAGGGTTATGGAGGGCTTCCAGAACAAGGTGGCCTTTACCAGACTATGGGAAAGGAAAAGAGAGAGGCTTTCCAGACAGAGGGAGCAGCTTGAGCAAAGGCACAGAGGAAGAGCGTGCTGGTACAGAAATGGCAAATAGTTCAGTATGACTAGAGAAAATGCTGGTGGAGCAGGCAAAAAAATAATAATGACTGTATAGAAGAGTAGCATACTCTCTTGACCCATATACCCATCTTTCTAACATGTCACAGGGGCTTCAGAAT
Source organism: Cynocephalus volans (assembly GCF_027409185.1). Lineage (NCBI taxonomy): Eukaryota > Metazoa > Chordata > Mammalia > Dermoptera > Cynocephalidae > Cynocephalus > Cynocephalus volans. The sequence goes on along the minus strand of NC_084460.1, from coordinate 95,885,628 downwards.
CCCAATTCAGCCAGCTTCCTGGCCCCCCATGGGCAATGTCCAGTGAATGAATAACACCATCAGTTAGGAATAGCCATGATTCCCATGTGCTGGTGGTGGAAGCTCCCCCTGCCCCCACCCTCTGCCCCATGAGTGGATCATTTTGTGCATGTAATTCTGGGCATTCTAGTTGCTTCCTCTAGAACTAAGCTCCCAAATTTCTATACTGAACCCCATCTTTGAAGCATGAAGCTGTCCTGTGTTCCTACTAACCCAAATTTTCCTGATCGTAAAAATCACCTGAGTGCCTGTAACTATGACAAACTTCTGGACCACCCCCACCCTGCTGTGGGAAGGAATCTGTAATTCTGATGCCCATAGTCCTAGACAACCCCCAGTCACATAGTTGAAGAAACATTACCCTTCTGGATATTTACCTTCTTCCCCTCTGAACAGTTCTGCATTCTCCCAGCTTGTACAGACATCGAAAGCATGTCCAAACACATTCCTTTATCATGTTGTACAGGCATCTTAGTCACCATCTGCTACAGATTGGATGACCTCCTCCGGCACCACCACCCAGCCACACACACCCTCACTGAAGCTTAAATTCCTACCGTAACTGTTTTGGGTGGGAAATCCTATTATGATAATTGAAAGGTGGGGCCTTGAAGAGGTGTTTTTAACGTAGGACCACGGCATAGTGAATTGATTAATAATGGTGGTTAGGGGCATGGTTCTGAGGACTTTAAAAGTAGAGTGCATGAGGTACTATCTCTCTGCTCTGCTATCTACCATGTGAGACCCCTATGTCACTGTCACCAGGCCTTCACCAGATGTGTTCCCTGGACTTTGGACTTCCCAGCCTCTGAAACCACAAGAAATAAATTTTGTTTTCTTACAAAGTACCCAGTACCCAGTTCCAGGTATTTTGCTATAAGCAACTGAAACAAACAAATACACCATCTTTTGTCCCAGGTAGGGCTTTGAGAATAGAGGCTGCTTTGACCAGCCACTTGGCCTTCTGGTCTACTGACCTAGCTCCTCATCTTCAGTTAAACCTCTTGAGTGAGCTTCAACACTGGGGGGCACATCCACTCCTGGCAGCTGAGAGCTTTGCTGCCCATAAGGGACCTGGGCTTCTGCTTGGAGATTCTGTGTTGCAGTATGTTGCCTCAGCTCAGAAGACCTTGCTAAGGACAAATGACACCTATCTGCTCTTGTTAAGCAAGTCATTTTCTTCTTGTTTTTTTGAAGTTAATAATACCTTTATAAAAAATACCCTCTTAAAAGCACACTTTATTGCTCTTATTTTTGCCTTATTTTCATACACTTTGCTGTTTTTACTTACATTGCTTTGAACTGTTTTTCTTTTTTCATGCTTACCTGCTTTCTAACATGTACTACGGGGGTTTCAGAACCCTGATTCAGCCATCTGCCTGGCCCCTATGGGCAATGTCCAGTGAATGAATAATACCATCAGTTAGGAATCACCATGATTTTCAAACCTACATTTATTTTTACTTTCCTTTTTATTGTCTGTTAGTTTTAGATTAAGATAAAAATTCTTATATCTACTTATTCTTACATCTACTTATTTAATACAAAACTTCTAGTTTCTTTTGATTCACTATTTACTGTTTTACCTTTCCCTTTTTTTGGTATCTGTCTTGATTTCTACTTCTTTGTCACTTTAAAGTCTTACTTTGTTTTTCTCACTCTTTGAATATTTTTATGTTTAAATTTTTGTACTTACTTTCATAGATCATTTGTTTTTAACTCTTTTCCTCTTTTTATTCACATTTTATCCATGTTTTTAATCAGCACTCATACAAGGGTACTTCAAAAAGTTCCTGGAAAAATAGAATTGAAAAATAATTTGAATCTTCCCATGAACTTTTTGAAGTACCCTTATATTCTTTTTTACTCAATCTCCTAGTCTCTTGGTTTGTTTTATTGATTTTAACTATTTCTATGTGTTCTAATTATTTTTAATCATGTGTTCTAATTATTTTTCCATGATATTTAAAATTTTTTCTCCCCAATTTTAATTTAGAGCTCAACTGACTTAATCCCTTCATTTTATAGATGGAGACAATTAGACTCAGAGAGTTAGAAATAACTCGCTCAAGTTATTTTATTTTCAAGTTATTTTCGTTAGAAATAAATTAGGGTGGGTAGTTGTGGAATCTGAGTAAGAAGTAGACTCTTTTCATTACCAATCTAGTGCTCTTTCTACCAAACCACTCTAATAATAATGACAGGGTGAATAGCAACCTTTTTCTTTGAAATAAAGAAAACCTGAGTAACATCTCACCAAATTGCAGTTAGTTCCTGAGACATTAGAATCAAGGCTGTAAATGTCAGTGACAGCACCCTGGGTGCAGATTGTTCCTTGGCCTTTAAAAAGAAATGTGAAAACAAAGTGAAAAAAGGAATGCTGATAAGTGGGACATTATTCCTAGAATACACTGGAGAACAGAATCTGAAGTCAGAACACAATATGCAAGTTGGGTGACCCTAGGCAAATCCATCTCTCCAATCCTCTGTTTTATTGTTTCTAAAACACAAACCATGAGACCACTTCTGCCTGCCTCACTATTGCATTATGTTTCCAGGTCAGATCTTTGTAAACTTTGTCCAGAGTTATTGTTATGCCCATGAAATCCAAGAGAAAGTTTAGAGGACGTAGGCACTCTCTACTTACATTAAAAGAATACCATTGTTATTTTTAAAACGTGTTGCATGTATCTATATATCTAAAGAGGGACATACATATATATGTTGTCTATGCCACTCTCAATACCCAAAATCATATTTTTCCATTTTTCCCCCTTTTCAAAGAAACCAAATTACTTTTTATTGACTTTCTGTTGTTTTAGGCACATTTCCATCTGGTGCTTTTGGGTTTATATTCCTGTTATACGTATTGGCCTGCTTCATTCCCTAAACTTTAATGGCTTTAAAAAATCAATATAATGAAACCTTAATGAAAGATACTTTATAAGAATGCCCACCTTTAAACTCAAATTTAGCCTTCCCAGTCAAGCAGTGGCTTCTGTGGCAAACCCATAGCTCCTTCTCTGATCTGTTTCTTCCTCCTACATTCCCACTAACATTCCAGCTACAGTCTTAGTGGAGGTTAACAATCAGAAAAAAGCATTACCTCATGCATCTGGCATTTGAGTTGCTTTTTAATTTTATTACCCAATAAACTTTCCAAACAGCCATCTTTCAGTGTCTCAGCATCTGGAGCACTTATCTCCTTGCCAGAGCTGGCCCTGCAGCAGAAAGTTCATGGATTAAAATGCTGAGTGAATTTTCACTTAACAAAAAATCTGTAAAGACAGTGGATGAGTCAGGTTGGGTGCTCTGTGATAAGAACAAAAGGATCCGCAGTGTTCTAATGTCAGGGCTGCCTCTTGGGCGGGGCAATAATCATGAGAAATGAACTAGAACAGAATTTGTCGCTCAGGATACTTACCTATGGGAATGCTCAGAATATCTTTGTCGTTTAGGGTGACACGATCAGCAGGAGACCTCCCCCTTATCCTTGCTGTGGTCTTTTACATGTCTTGAAAGCACAAAATTGTATATCTGTAAGAAGCTTAGAGCCTAACCCCTCAGAAACCACAGCCCCAAGTGGTCGAGTGGCTCAAAGTGGCCTGGAAGCTGTGGCAGCACTTGAACAAGCAGGCTCATTTCCAGACTCCTAGGACCATGCTCTTTTCACTCCACCCGACCTTCTTTGTCCTTCAAGTCTTCCACCAGGAAAAACAGATGGAACGTCTTTCTCCCATCAGTGGCCAAACAAAGGCAATGGCCTTGGTGTGTGGCAACAGAGCCCACCTCTAACACTTGGCTGAATCCTTGCAGTTGGATCAGGGTAAGAGAAACAGGTACCTGTGCTCTTGCTGTAACAAAACAAAGTGATTTCCCCCTTCAGTTCAGCATAGGCTACCTGAGGAGAGTTTGAGAAGTGAGAAGAAAAAGAAGTGAGGGGAAGTGAGAGGAAGGGGGGGGCCAGGGCAGACTCATGCCATGAGAGGAGACGTGGCTACTAGGAGTGAGGGCTCCATCCTGCAGCTTCCCCGAGCAACCCTAGGAGCTGTGTTACCTACTGCATTGATATTCTCACTTGGATCATTGAAGAAAAAACAGGATGGCTTCCTCTCCCCTTCAACCACCACGAAGTGCTTCACCAAATCCACCCACCCTGATCCAAGAGTGGAGGTGACTTCACATTGCAAGGGAGAGGGAAATTCTATCTGGGTTTACTTTTACCAGTCTTGCCACTGATTATATCTGTGAAGAGATGCCACAAGCCTACATTTGGTGCTTGTGAGCATCTGGGGTTTTCCAGGACAATACACTGAAGCCAGCTGTGTTTCTTAGAGATCTATGAAACAAAGGAATACCTGGGTCAACAACGTGTCTTCCACGGAGTTGCACCTTCTGCGGGTTTCAGTACATTCCTGGAACTCCTCTGAGTCTGGTAAACAGCTGACACAAGAACCACTTCTCCCTGACAATGCTCCTTTTATTGGTGACCTATTGGTCAACAACACTGAGCAACATTGCTTGCTAAACCTCAGTGACGACCTCGTGATCTTCGCTTCCACTTTTTTATGTCAACCTCATAAGCCTCCCTCAGCAGCCTGCAAATTAGCAGAAAATGCTATTGAAAGCAATGACAGAAAATAGCACAAACGTCTGAAAATGATTAACCCACAGACATTAAAGGGACACAAACTCATAAAAGAAAGATGTCCTGCAGAATACTGTGGCTATTTAGATGTATTTGATTGAAAAATGGTTAGGAACAGAGAATTTTAATAGACTTAATTTACACTGAGATGACTCAAGAATTGCAAACAAAAATTTTCTGCATGCAGCAGTACCATTCAATTTAGATTGAATTGCCCGATGATTAATTAATGTAGGACAGTGCTCACTGAAAAATTGCCATAGATACACATCTGTCAAAGGGATTTGCCACAGATTGTGAAACATCCGTGGCATGAACAGCACAATCCAGGGGAGTGCCCACTCAGTAAATGGCCCCTTGCTCTTTTAATGAGAACTGCCCTCATTGCCAAATATCACAAGCTCCAGGCTGAGAGAAGGAGCAGAGGCCACCTAGCTAGTCAACCAGAAGGTCACAGGACCCCATATTAACTTCTGTTTACTTATGATAAAAATGAGATTAGACATTCAAGTGAAGATGTTTAGCAGGCAGTTGATATTCAATTGTCTAGAGTTTTCAGAGACAGTTTTGAGCCAACATTTATCTACCTCCTTAGTCCATTTTCTTTCCTCTACATCTCACTGTGCATACAATGAACCACAGAACAGAGGATGAAAAGCAGTATCTTCTCAATTCTTGCATGGATGAGATAATCTCTCATAACATAGATGTAAATATTCTTAACAAAATATTAGTAAGTAGAATTCAGCAATATATGAAAAGTATTACACGCCATGACCAAGTGGGGCTTATTTCAAAGAAGCAAGACCAGTTCGGTATTTGAAACTCAATCAATGTAATCCACCATTATCAACAGGCTAAAGAAGAAAAATCACATGATTATATCAATTATTGCAGAAAAAGAATTTAACAACACTTAATTCCCATTCATAATTTTTTTAAAAATCTTAGAAAAATAGGAATAGAGGGGAATTTCAACTTGATAAAGAACATCTACAGAAAACCTACAACTAACATTACATTTAATAGTGAAAGACTAATGCTTTCCCCCTAAGGTCAGAAACAAGGCAAGGATCTCCCCTCTCATCACTCTTACCCAACATAGTGCTAGAACCTGTGGCCAGTGTCATAAAGCAAGAAAAGGAAATAAAAATCATATAGATCAGAAAGTAACATAAAACCCTCCCTATTTTCAGATGACATGACTGTCTAAATAGAAAATCCCAAGGAATCTACCGAAAATTCCTAGAACTTATAAGTGAGCTCAGCAAGGCTTCAGGATATATGATGAATACACAAAAATCAATAATATTTCTGTGTTCTAGCAATAAACACAGAAATTAAAACACTGAAATTAAAAGTACAATACCATTTACAGTCACTGAGAAAAATAAGAGTTAGGTGTAAACCTAACAAACATGTACAAGACTTGGTATGCTGAAAATTAAAAAACACTGATCAATAAAATCAAAGATCTAACTGAATGAAGAGCATGCTCATGGATTGGAAGACTCAATGTAGTAAAGATGTCAATTCTCCCCAAACCGATATACAGGCTTAATACAATTTCTATCAAAATCCCAGTAAGATGTTATGTAGATATACACAAGTTTATTCTAAAACTTATACAGAAAGGCAAACTAAAATTTTCTGAAAGAAGAATAAAGTGGAAGGAAACAGTCTACCCAATTTCAAGACTTATATGAAGCTACAATAATCAAGACTCGTGGAATTGTCAGAGGGACAGACACATAGATCAACAGAACAGAACGGAGAACCCAGAAATAGACCCACATAAATATGCCCTACTGATTTTGACAAAAGTGCAAAAGCAAGTTAATGGATGAAAGATAGCCTATTTAACATATGGTGTTGAAGCAATTGGACATCTATAGGCAAAAAATAAACCTCAACTGAGGTCTTAAACTTTATATAAAAAGTAGTTCAAAATGATCATACACTTAAATATAAAACTATAATAATTTTAGAAAAAAACACAGGAGAAAATTTTCATGAACTAAGGCTAGGCAAAAGGTTCTTAGACCTGATGCCTAAAGCAAAGTTCACAGAAAGAAAAACTGATAAGTTGGACTTCATCAAAATTAAAACCTTTTGCTCTGTAAAAGATCCTGTTGAGATGAGGAAAAGACAAACTATGTAGTAAGAGAAAATACTTGCCAACCACATATCCAACAAAGGACTAGAATCTAAAACACATAAAGAACTATCAAAACCCAAAAGTAAACACACACACACACACACACACACACACCCCTCAAACAACAAAAAAAATCCAATTAGAAAATAAGCAGAAAGACATAAAGAGACATTTCACCAAAGAGGATATACCTATGTCAAATAAGCAAATGAAAATATGTTCAACATCATTGGTCATTAAAGAAACACAAAACCACAATGAGATATCACTATACTCATTTCAGAATGGCTAAAATAAAAAATGACAACATCAAATGCTAACAACAGTGTGGAGAAACTGGATCACTCAGACATTGTTGGTGGGAAAATGTACAGCCATTCTGGAAAACAGTATGGTAGTTTCTTCAAAAACTAAACATGCAACTACTATATGACTCAGAAATTGCACTTATCTCAGAGAAAGGAAGACTTAAGTTCACACAAAAAGGGTTTTTTTTTACATGAATGCTTATAGCAGCTCTATTTCTTTCTTTTTTTTTTTTTTTGTCTTTTTCGTGACAGGTACTCAGCCAGTGAGTGCACCGGTCATTCCTACATAGGATCCAAACCTGCGGCGGGAGCGTCGCTGCGCTCCCAGTGCCGCACTCTCCCAAGTGCGCCACCGGGTCGGCCCAGCAGCTCTATTTCTAATAGCAAAAAACTTGAAGCAACCCGGATGTCCTGGAAAGGTAAATGGATAAACTGTGGCATATCGAAAACATGGAATCCTATTAGCAATAAAAATGAACAGACTATTGGAATGCGCAACAACTTGGGTGCATCTCAAAAAATTTCACTGAGTGAAAAAAAGCCAATCTCAAAGGTTGCATACTATGATGGTTAAATTTTATGTGTCAACTTGGCTGGGCCATGATACCCTGATACTTGGTCACACATTATTCTGAACGTTTCCATGAAGATGTTTTTGGACGAGATTTAAATTTAAATTGGTGGACTTCAAGTAAAGCAGATTATCCTTTATAACGTGGGTGAGCCTCATCCAATCAGTTGAAGGCCTGATAGAACAAAAGTTTGACCTCCCCTGAGCAAGAGGAAATTCTCCAGCAGACTGCCTTTGGATTTCATCTGACATCTGCTTATCCTGGTTTTCTAGCAGGCTGCCTTTGCACTCAAACTGCAAGTCTTTCTTGAATCTCCAGATTGCCAGCCCCCCCCTCAGATTTGGGACTCACCAAACCTCCATAATTATATGAGCCAATTCCTTAAAATCTACCTCTTCCTATATACACACATACTATTGGTTTTCTACTTCTGGAGAACCCTGACTAATACACATACTATATGATTCTATTTATATGACATTCTTGAAATGACAGAATTATAGAAATGGAGAATAGATGAGTGATTTCCAGGGTTTAAGAGTCAGTGAGGGTAAGAGGGAAGTAGGAATGGTTATAAAAGGCTATGAAACATGAGGGATCATGAGGGTGACATGAGGGATCCTTGTGGTGACAGGAATGGTCTTTATCTTGACTACTGATGTTCATATCCTGATTGTGATACTGTACTATATAGTCTTGCAAGATGTTACCATTGGAGAAATTGGGTGAAGGGTTGGGTAAAGGATACATAGGCTCTCTGTTACTGCTTAGAATTGTATGTAAATCTACAATTACCTCAAAAAAATTTTTTAAAGTGCAACAAAATGTACCTGTTTTGATTATTTTATTATGGCACTCCCTGATGTCTGGGAGATAAGCTTACTCAGATGATTAAACAATCCAGCACCAATATTAAATGGTGTCATAGTCACCCCAGTTTAACAAGCAAGAAAACTATCTGTCATCCTGAGTTCTGCCTTTCCTTCCTCTCCCAAAAGCAATTATTAGCAAATCCTCTCTGCTTTACCTTCCAAAATGTATCTTGAATTTGTTACTTCTCTTTCCCTGCTACCACCATTAGTTCTGGTGGTCAACAGAAAGCATGAACTTTGCAAATAACCTTGAAATTGTGCCTCTCTTCTTTCATGGATGCCCCCATCCAATCCACCCCTCACTCAACAGCATAGCAATCTTAAAACATATATCAGGCCATATCGCTCCTATGCTTAATCCCTTCTAGTGGTTTCCCATTGCCCTTCAAGTTAATCCCAACTCAGTACATGACCTACAAGGTCCTACTGTCTATCTCCCCAACAGCATTTTTCCACTTTCTCTTGCTCCCCTGCTTTAACACAACTTCTCCTGTTCTTCAACCTAAGATCCCCCCTTCCTCAAGCTTTACACATACTTTGTCCCTCCACCCTGCCTGCCCTTTTTTCAGGTATCAACCAAAAAGTCACCTTTACTGAGAACATTTGCCTGAGCACCTTTTCTAAAGTGGGTGCCCCCGTTATCTTCCTCAGAACCCTTTTAGAACATAAAATACATAGAATGTAAGCCCCACAAGAGCAGAGGCCCTGTCCATCTTGTTCACTGCTGTAACTGGTGCCTAGCCAAATGTTTAGCAAACACTGCATTTATTGAATGTTAAATCAATAAATGTCCCAATACCAGCCTCAGATACTTCCGTCCCCCTCACAAGAAAGCATGTGGCAATCCTTTTGGACTTTCTTCATTTAATAAACACTTATTGAGTGCCTCCTATTTGCCAGTCACTATTATAGGCACTGGACATAACAATATAGGCAAGGTTGCCACATTGATAGAACTTAGGTTTGGTAGGGAAAGCAACAAACAATAATAAATAAATAAAATTTCAAGCATAAGTGCTAAGAAGAAAATAAAGCAAAGTAACAGGCCCAAGAATGAGCTGGAGCAGGTAGATGGTATCTTAAGAAGCCTGATAGGGGTCCTCTCTGAGCCACCATTTGAACGAAGAGAAAGAGCAGCTCCATACAAATCTGGGGAGAGACACTCCAGGCAGAGCTCATCAAGTACAAAGGTGCTGAGCTTGGAACATATAGGACAAGTTTGAGGCCAGCGTGGCTAGGTGCTGAGGAGGAGGGAGAAGGACTTTAGATCAAGTTAGCCTTGCCATGGTAAGGAATGTGAATTTAGTTCTAGGGGTTACTTGGAAAACTTTGGAAACTTTTAAGCAGGGGCTGTTATGTTCTGATTTAACGTTCTAAAGTCAGTCTTGGCTGCTGTGTCAAGAAGGTACTGTACGGCAAGAATGGAGCGGGGAGGCCGGGGGGGCGGCTGTGCGGACATATTCAGTAGAGGACCAGAGAAATCTGTGCAGAGGGTGTGAAGAGGTGGCCCTGTCTCTTTGGCAGGCCACAGTGCGGGCACATTTGGCTCAGAAACCTTAAATAACGAGGCCGGGACCTCCAGATACTCTCCTGTAGTCCTGGCTTGGTCGAGTTGGAACTCACTTCATGTGGTTCCCAGGAGGCGCCTCTGCACGCACCCACGCTTGGCCCAACCGGGGAGAGGCGCAAAGCGCCGAGGTAGCTGGTTCTCTTTCCTCCCGTTTATAGAAAAATGACTCCCACTGTACGGGAGGGAAGAACAATGAAAAAGGGGACAGGGGATCTTTTCTGTCCTGTCACCGCCTAGAACCCTTGGCATCTACTAAGATTAAATTAATCGATGAAGTGTTCCGAATGTGCCCTGAAGGGCCTGAAGTGTGGAGCCAGGAGAGCCACCCCACAGAGCTGCTTTCCCCCGCCCAGCGGGGACCTCCGGGTGATTCTGGGACCACCTCCCCGATAGGCCCCCACCCAGCAGCAAAGCGCGAAAAGCCTGACTCATCCCGGAGCCGGAAAACGCTTAGACCCGGGTGAGAGGACCCGCAGCTCCTCGGTGGCCGCTGCGGCAGGCTCTCCTGCGCGGCCGGAACCGGCATCAGCCAGTTCTCCGAGGGCCACATCGATCAGTGCAATCACTGTAACCGAATCCCCCATCCCACCCCGGAGATAACATTTTAGCCCTTCCCCACACGGTGCAGAGATCAGTCATCTCCGAGCAGGGGCAGAACGAGACAGGTCCGGCATAAACCAGAGGAAGCCGGCCAGGGCGCTCCAGGTCCCGCCTCCCCCCTGGTGAGTGGCAGGTGGCGCTGCCAATGGGAGAGGACAGTGGGTGGACGTCGGCGACTCAAGGTCCCATGCCTCAGTAGCGGCAAATTCCGGCTCCGAAGTGGAAGGTTCAAAAGACAAAGGTTGGTGAGCAGCAGAGGGTAACTGTCGCTTCTGACAGCACAGAGGCTGTCCCGCACAGTTGTCACGTGACTGGAAAATGACTGCGGAGACCCGCTCCTGTTACAGAGGGCGCTGACAGTGGGCGTGCGCACTCGGTGCGGCCGCCGGGCGCTTTAGTCTCGTTCGGAAGCGTCCCCCAAGCTCGGCTGTGCCACATAGGGCCCCTCACGTTATGATTTAACGAGTTAATCCATGTCATGTGTCGAGAGCAGCACCTGGCACCGAGCAAGAACTCAGTAAAGATGAACAATCGTTACTATTTTTGTTTATGCTTTTCCACTAAAAAGTGATTGCATTGCGTGATTGCAATTACGCATGTCTCACCTTATACATTATAAACTCCTGATGGGAGGAGGCCGTCTTATCTATCTTCTCAATCATCTCAGAGCATGGAACTGTGCTGGGCCCAATAAAAGTTTCTGGTTTGAACTGAATTATTTACCTTCTCAAACCAAACATTTCAGATGCGTCACCTTGCAGAGGTGATAGAAATGAAAAGGGGATGAGCAAATAAAAGACAAATGAAATGAGTCTCCTCTACCCCTTTATTTTCTCACCCTCTGTTTCTTCATAGCACCCCTGGTTTTACTGCTGTCTCTTACATTTTCTCTGCTGGGAACTGGTTCCAGTTCAGCCTCAGTGGAACCAGTGACCCTAGTCACCATGCGCAGTTAAAGCTCAATCAATTTCGATATCTCCTGAACCCGCACAGGAACTGGATATCATAGAGGATACCAAGAAAGGCACAAGCGCAAGCAATATGAGCAGATTTGTTTGAGAACTGTACACTGTCACCTCCAGCAAGTGCTTCCTAACTATACAGTGAACTAAGAATAATAATAGTAATAACAATAACAATAACAACCACTATTTACTGAGCACTTACATGTCAGGAATGTGCTAAACACTTTTACATATTATCTCATTTAATCCACCCAAGAAAACAAAGTGTATGTCTTGTTATTTCCAATTTTCAGGTAAAAAAAAAAACTGAGGCACAGAAAAGTCACAGTGAGCCACTTGCTTAAGGTCACACCCTCTGTAAAATGTTGAGATTCAAACCCACGTCCATAACTCTTCAAAGCTCAATCGGGTAACCTTTGAAGTCTGCCAGGGCCTATGGCCCCGCAGCCCAGCTCTAAAGCACAAACACCACAGTTCTTGTTCTCAGGGGAGCAGAGTTCAGTGTGCCTCCTGTGCCCTTGTCTTTGCCCTCCCTGCAACAGTACACAGCAGCCCACATAGCTCATCTTCTACAAAAGACTCCAAAGATTTATCTTTTTGTCTGTGCCCAGTTACTGCCATACTTAACACATGGCTTGAAATGTGACTGCCTCTGGTTTGTAACTTACGCCTAAGGGACCTGCTCCCATTTTCTTTCCTGGCGGAACAAAAGCATTGAAGCCACAGGTCACTGAGGCAAAGCACTTATTGATGAGATTCCCATCAATAGTCAGCCACTGCTAATGTTAGACTTCGACTCTGAGGTCAAGGTAGCCCCACTCCTTCCTCACCTTGCTCCTCCTCCTGCAATGTATAACTAGGCTTAGGCAGAGCTGTGGACACAGGCAGGGGCTCGTCAGCGGCATGTGCCACACTCGATACAGGAGATGGAATTAAGAGGAAGACTCCCAACCCATAAAATGACAAAAGATAAGGTAAAGCAGCATTTTGTTCATTTTGAATCTGGCTTTGAGGAAATGGATAGGGAAATCCATTCACGTAAGTGAATATATAGAGAGAATTTGGGGGATGTGGGATGTAGCTACCACAGATCAAAAGTACTTCTTGTTACTTAGCCAATTGATAGTTCATTTGGCTGCTAAAGAAAAACAAACAAACCTGTTTCTTATTCAGTAACTAAATTAAGGATATTTGTTCTGTTTTCTGAGTAGTCTGCATAACTTTTTTCACGCGATTCTGCATAATCATATTACTGAAGATTTCCCCTGCCAAAAAAAACCCAGAAGTCAGATTAACCTGAATCTAATCATGAAAATTGATCTGGAATCTTCAAAAACGTCAACGTAGGAAAAACAGAGAAGATGGGAGAGCTATTCTAGATTAAAAGAGACTAAGAACTGACAAATTCTACAAGTGGTCTTAGATTACACGGGGAAGACAAAAACAGCTTTAAGGGACAATATGGGCTGTATCTTAGATAATATTAGTGTATCCATGTTACATTCTTGGATGTGATCGTGGGGATTGTCGTTGTTATTAATGAGGACATGCTGAAGTATTTAGGAGTGAAGTGACACTAATATCTGCAGCTTATTTTTACGTGGTGCAGCCAAAACAACACACACGTACATACACAGTGAGAGTTAGACAAATGTGGCGAATGTTAACCATTCAACTTCTCTTTAGACATACTTTTCAAAATAAAAACTTATATATAAAAAGGATTTAGTGCTCTTGTTCCCTTATAAGTTTTCCCCAACAAAACTCACCCACCCTGTACACAGTAATACAAGTTGATCAATCTGTGCCCCTGTTAGAGTAGGACCTTTAAAATTAGGACCCTGGTAAAATTTACTCTGCTGAACATTCCTTCATGTCATTAATGGCATGGTTAGGGGGCATTGGCTTTGGACTCAGCCAGGCTTGGATCTGGGTTCTAGCAATGCTACTTACCTGCTGTGAGACCTGGGTTAAGTTATTTATCCTAGCTTTAGGTTTTCTCTATTATTAGAAAATAAGAACATATTGGGATATAAAATGAGGATATAATATGGGATATTCAGGGATTATACTAGTACTTTAGGGCTGGGAGTAATTAAATAATATTAGAGAGGATTATATGGCAAACATTTTAATGTTAATAGTTATGCATTTATATAATGTATATTCAAAGAATAACTAGCATGTCATGATTTTACAGATATTATAGACCAGGATAAAGTGAAAGTACTTAGAACTTTAAAGACAATTTAAAGGCAAATATTGTTAATAACTATACAGATGGTATGTAGATTTGGTAAAAATCATTAAGGTAGTACTATATTCAAATAACTAAAGTTTGGAAGATACTGCAAAAGGGAAAGTAATGTGCTTAACACAGTGCCTGACGTGTAGCAGATGCTCAAGCTTTACTTAGAATTATCATTAAATTCCCTTAGGAGCTTTAAAAATTATGTTGCTGAATTTTTCTTGAGAACCAAGGAATTGACTAATAATGGAACCCAGAAAAAATGAGCACTGATGTAAAGTGCAGTGTTTTTCAGTTCTGTCAATCTACCCAGACTTTGAAAGAAGTAAGATAAGCACAGGACTAACAGTCAGGAGACCTGAGTTCTCTCTCCAGATATGCCCATAATGTGCATAAAACTCAAACAAAGGACTTGACCTATAGGACCTCAGTTTCTTCAACAAAAGAATGGAGGAATTAGACAAGAATCTATTGCTTTTTAAGGTCTCTTTCAACTTGAAAATTCTGTGGCTCAAGAAGCCCCTGGCCTTTTTCAAAGTTGGGTACAAAATCATCTTCGGTTTGGCTTTTGGAGGCATGTGAAAGAAAAGAGGAAAGGGTATAAGCTTTTTCCTACCTAGTCAATCAGTAGTTGCTGCAGAATCTGCTCTTTTGTTTAGCAGTGGGGGGTTAAGAACATTAGCTCTGGGTTCCCATACTAGAGTATCTGTCACTTACCATCTGTGTGGTGTTAGGCATGCTCCTTAATCCTCTCTGAGCCCTGGTTTCCTCACCTGTAAAGTGGGGATTTTATGTACTTTGTAGTAGTGTTGTGAAGATTACTGGTGATGTATGAAAAGTTTACACATAGTTGTTTGGCAAAAGCAATGAATGAGAAGATAATGATGTGATTAGAGATGTATTTGTTCTATAGCCCTTTCACTGTTCATAGGAAGGTTTTAGTTATTTATCTTTAGTTTTCACAGTAATCCTATGCATGAACTATTTTTGTACTCATTTTATAGGCAAAGAAACTGAGGCTTAAGGATGTTAGGGGTATAGCTGGGACCCTTTTCTAGGTTTTCTGACTCCCACATCTACTTGTTTTTTCTAATAGACCTTAACTGACTTCTAAGCCACAATATAAACACCACATTTTGTTTTATGTTAAAGTTCAGCCATTTGTTTTTTCTACCCTTCCGCATTTATCCAGCAGCATATTTTGAATTGGATATGGAGTATAGTTTCTCTAATTTAAAATGATTGAACTCTAAATGAAGGTAGTTTTTTAAAAGTGCAAGCTTAACAGTTTGTAGCCTGTGTAGAAGTTAAAAGGCTTGAAGATCTTATGCCATTTACTAGGTATATGGAACCCCATCCTAGCTTTGGCTATATGAGCCACTATGTTTTAGATGGCTAGTTACATTTTAGAGACTAATTCAAAATCTGTCCTAATCCTATACGCCATATACCACATAGTGTGTGTGCATGCATTTTATATTTATATATAATTTATATATAATAAATATATATGTAGTTTTATATAATAAATTTATATATGATTTATCTCTAATAAATATATAATATATATTTTTTATGTGTGTGTATATATATGCTTCTTTGGGGCAATATAAGAGGGTACTTGAAAAAGTTCATGGGAAAATAGAATTAAAAGATAATACAAATCTTTCTATAAACTTTTTGAAGACCCCTACTATATACCATTGGAGTACATCTTTTCAGTTGGCTTTGAAGTCCTTTCTTTCAGGGAAGGAAGTTGCTAGGAGGGAAAGTCTGTGTAGGTGCCTGCTATATTAATGGAAAGAGGGGAGCTTTGTAAACCTACAGATTCCCAACTTCCACCCCAAAGATTCCAAATCCAGTAGTAGGTCTAAAGTGAGCCCCCGCAAGCTACATGTATAATGAGCTCTCCAAGTACAAGGGTACTTCAAAAAGTTTGTGGAAAAATGTAATTAAAAGATAATATGGATCTTTCCGTGAACTGTTTGAAGACCCCTCGTAGGGTCTCAGTTCAGAACTGCTAGACTAAATAACTTCAAGGACTTTCAGGGCGGTTCTATAATAATAATTTATCGATTATGACACTGTGAAATTTCTGATCTCTAGCTTTTCTGCAGAATGAAGGGTCCTGGTTAATCAGCTATTCTTCATGCTGGAGGAGGGGGATTTATATTCATCCCACAATTTAGAGAAAAAGCAAAGCTCCTTTAAAGGAAATGGCTTAGGTCACATATCCACTAAGAGTGGGAACTGGAATCCATGTTGACATGACTCATTCATTCATTCAACAAAGCACCTACTATATCCCACACTTTTCATTTTTAAATCTTATATTATGTAATTATTCATGAAAATATTTTCATTATAAAATGTCTAATAATGTCAATAAAAGAAAAAATATTCCTTCACCCCTCTTTTCCAACCTCACACTCTTCCTCAAAGGTCGTCACCTTATTTGTTCTTTTTTATATGTAATTCTATAAGTTATATACAACATGCACAAATCAAAGAATATTCATGTTTAAGTATTTAAAAAATTAATGAGATTACACAATTTCCTTTACCATTTAAAAATAACTCAATACATATAATCACATTATTCTTTTTAACTGCTGCATACATGTTGTATGTAGCTAATGATGTATCTGAATCTATTTGGCCGTTTCCCATCAAATGACATGTAAGATCTTTCTATAATATTTGCTATCACGCAAACAAAAAATGCACTAAATATCCTTATATGGGATTCTACATGCATGATATGATTTTGCTAAGATGGTTAGACATGTAATTATGAGTTGAAGGGGATGAATGTTCTGCCCCTTTCTTCACAGGTTTATTGTAGATGGAGCTGGGGAGAAAATAATATTCACTAACCTATAACTCTAGGTTCAACTAGGTGCAAATCCTGAAAAATATCCTTACCCGGATGTTGATGAAGATAATAATAAAGGCTGGCTGATGCCTCTTGTATGAGTACTAAGGTGTTTTTGTGCCATGACAACATCCAGGAGCGCTTCCCATCTCTTTGTAACTGGGGTCTTATTTGACTTCTCCCAATGATATAATACACACATGCTTGTGTGTGTATGTTTGTATGTATATACTCATGTGTGTGTGTATAGATAGATAGATAGATGGATGGATGTTTGTATTCTCCCCTGGAAGAAGTTGTTCCACACTTTTTCAGTTTTAAAGTGTAGGGGAAATGATGGATGGCTCTCATTTTCTGGTATAAACACCACCTGCCTACCAGAAGCACAGAGCATACTGTGTTATGGATATCAAGAGGAAAGAATGGGCATGTGGAGCCTGTAAGAAGTCCAAGCTTCAACCTGATAGGATGACAGGGAACTGAAATTGCCTGGTGTTTCCAAGCCCTGTGTTTCATCCCCCACAGATCACTGGGACCTTGGTTTTCACTGTCTTCACTGCTGCACTGGGTTCCTTCCAGTTTGGATATGACATTGGTGTGATCAATGCACCTCAACAGGCAAGTGAAACACGCACAAGCTCACTTTTGGCCAAGTTTTCTCAGTGAGAAATATCATGTGCTCTTCATACACAGAGATAAAGTGTGTCCACATGGGTGATCCTGGACTGTCAGGTACAATACGCGTGGTTCCAAAGCTGATAACTTGGACTTGACTCCTTAGTTAACAACCTTCACAGGAAAAGAAGGAGGCAATAAATAATTTCTGATCTCTGACTCTGAGGTTTGCTGAAAAAACTCCAGCCAGAATGCCACGTGCCCAAGGATGGTTAAAAAAAAAAAAAAAAAAAGAGCTTAGTGCAGCATTCAGTCAGAGCTCTCAAGCATACAAAAATGAAAAATGCCAGGGAATAAGAGGAAACAACAGAAAAATATATCTCATTCAGTGCACATTTATTGAGCACCTACTTATTTGCATCAGGTACTGTTTAACATGAGTTCTCCCCAGTTAGATCTTCTCAACAACATTATTATGCCTTTTCCAGGAAAGAATAAAACCTTTAGGAACCCTGAACTAAAAAGATTATAGTCCCCCTCCTCCTCATTTCTGTCTCCTTTAGGTGATCCAAAGGAAAACAATACAAAACTTTAGAATAACAGTCAAGGAGTCCAACAAAGTTTGGACTTTCTCCATGATAACTATTTTGATGGATATATTTTTTTTAATATCGAATAATTTCAACAGTTTCTTTCATTTATTCTGCGCATCCTTACTCTGTTCTCCAGTGACTGCACAGGAGAAGGATGTCGTTCTTCTCAGCTCCCACAGCCTGTAAGTGGGAAACAGGGACGTCATTTCCCCCTCTCTAACTCAACACTGTGAGGTCGTTGAGGGTGGGGTTGATGTCTTGTTCCTCTTCCTAAAACCAGTGCCGAGCACGATAGTTGTCATAAAGAAAGTACTCAATAAGGTGTTTAGAGAATGAAGGAGAGAGAGAGAACCTGGGGAAGGGTGGCATAAAGTGAAGATACGAACATTTGTTGGGTGCCTTCTGTAAACCCATCTTATTTCCTCTGTTTTTTTTTTTTTTTTTTTTTTAAACAACATTGGACTCCACGGAAAATGTAAGCTACTGCAGTGTGTGAATGTGTGAAATTGGGCTGGTCACAACCCATCACCTGAAAAGGGCTGCTGCTTGGACCAAAAGATGTACTCTGCTTAGGTACCACACGCCACCATGAGTGTGGCAGGCCTTCCCGTGGCTTATCCAGGGGAAAACGCAGTGGTCAGGAGACCAGGGCCATAGCTTTTTTGTGTGGGTGATGACAACACATACCAATTTAGCAGGCTCCCTGGAATTTGGTTCAACATCATCATGACTTGGAATACACAGAGCCCCTTTTCTTTTTGTGGAAGACCTTCTCACATCCTTATTTAAACCATCTTTCCAATCTTAGATGGAAAAATAGGATCAGGTCTCCCCTCCTCCAATCCAAGTCCCAGAGCCAGAGCTGAAAACAAAGGTCTTCCCAGTGGCAGCCAGGTTAGTGCCCTCTCTATACCCTCTTCCTCCTGTGTTTAAAGAGCTGCTTAAACACCGTTAAATAAGAATGATCATTCAGTCCCATTTTTTTTTAATTTGGTGAATAACATTTAAAATTATTAAGTATTTTAAGATCACACTTCCTTATGGTTATAAAAATTACACATGCCTATTGAAGTATTAGAAAAAATTACCCATAATTATTCTACCACATCAAGCAAGCTGCTGAGAACATTTTGAGTATTTCCTTCCAGGCTTTTTTCTATGCATATCATCTAAATAGGGCCTTCTAATGAGACACATGTCTTGATCACATTTCTTTTATGATAAGAGGATGTTCAATTCTCCACCTCACTCAACTGACCTTACAGAATAGGACTTTGCCAGAACTGGTAACTAGAGAGTAGCTGCATTCCAGGTCCTTGCCAGAGAGGACCCCCCCAGCTCACTGCCACTGAATAGTGATCAAGTCATCATTGAGAGGAGTGACATGGGAGGAAGAGAGCCTGAAGGATGTGTTTTTATTTGATTATGCTGTGGTGTGACACTTGCCTCTGCTGAAGCACATTATAAAATGTGGCTCTGTGAAATTTAGTTTTGAATGTTGTTCATTCTGTTACACATTGAACTCCATAAGGACCCGTAGGAGAAACTTCCTTCAGGTCTCAATACCTTCTCAGGGGGCACTGAGTTTTATCTTTGGAGTTCATCAGTCATATACCTGTTTTCCTTTCTTTGTACTGGCTGCTAGGAAGTTTATTGCTAAATTTATAGCTTGCTCCTAGCAAGGATACAACACCTAGTGTTTGAATTTTGTGTACTAACTTTATTTTTGACCCTCATCTTATCTTTTCCAATCTTTTTTCTTATATCCACTTTTATGCTTCTATTGAAATATTTATGTAAGTCAATTTAAATCTTGCTGTGCAGAAGTAACACTGGTGTGAAAATGTATCTTTTTAACCTCGAGAATATTTTCAATTTGAACAGTTGCCAACATTTAAAACTTGAAAATTTTTACCTAAAAACCCAGATTTCTGGTTTCTATTAAAAAATTAAAGTTCTTACAAGTCTTGCATTTGCAGCTTCCCCCTTTAGGTGGGACAAATGTTCTCCAATTCCACCATCCTGACCATTCCGCATGTAGACCACTCCTCTAGTCATCAAGGTTCTCCATGCCTCTTTCACTTATTTGTTCCTGCCTGGTTCCTGTTGACAATGGAATTGTGACCTCTGTTTTATAGGATATGGTCAACTGTAAATAAATCTATCCATGTTTGCATGTGTATATACACATAATGGTTCTATTTAAACACCTCACATTTTATAAGAACAACAAACAAAAATCTATAGAATGTTTTAAATATTGGAGCTATTTTCTTCATTTTATTTCCTCAGATAATAATATCCCATTATAGACATGTTTTGGGTGTTCCACTGGATGACCGAAAGGCTATCAACAACTATGCTATGAACAATACAGATGAACTGCCCACAACCCCATACCCAACGAGCTCAACACCAACCCCTCAGGTTGGGGAAGAGATTATGGCATCTGCTGGCCTAATCACCATGCTCTGGTCTCTGTCTGTGTCCAGCTTTGCAATTGGTGGAATGATCGCATCATTCTTTGGTGGGTTTCTTGGGGACACGTTTGGAAGGTAGGCAAATTTTATAAATAAACATAAATACAGAAACTTTAGTATTTTTGGTTTTGTTAAGATTTGTTTAGAAAAATACCATTTTTCCTTTTGTGGAATAGTTTTAGAGTTGTTTTTCAACCCATGATCCTATGAGGCAGGTCAATGTTAGATCAAATCAGCGAGAAAAGCTGTTCCAGCAACCTGGTTAATTGTGCAGGCATTTACAAAAGAGAGTTTGGTGTGTATTTCTAGACCATTGCTTTGATCTTCTGGCTTTGTAAGTCATAAAATACGTTAGGAAACAACCACACAAAAGGTTAACTCAGGAACACAGCAGAAGAGCCTACACTGGAACTTTTAACCTGGGAGTCTATTGTTTGCTTCACCAAATTACACCATTCCTCAGACATCCAGTTTTTCGTTTTTAAATTAGAATTTGGCATTTGGATCAGTCAAGTCCAAAGGTCAAGTCAATACCCCCAACTCCCGTTGCCCAATGTGCTTAGCATGGGGTTTCTAGTTGCTGCTACTGCTACTATTTCTAAGCCCCAACCAGAGGTGAAGCAAGAGGTATCTCCATTTTCGAAGTTTGATTTCTATTAGATGTTTTAGATTAAAAACATCAGTGCAACTCCTTTACTCTCAAATTCACCTTAGTCAAGTGGCATACTAAAGCTGTTGAGATTTTCTACCCTATTTAGGGAGAAAATGAAATGAAAAAGTCAGATGATTATTTCTTTAGATTTATTTTCTGCTCTTTAAGCCCAGCTTTTTTACATTAATTACATTTCTTCTCATGATTACAACAATATATGCCAAATATAAAAAATTTAGAAACTCAAAAACCTTTAAAGATGTAAATAACAATATAGGCAACTAAATAATTCTGGATTACAATTCATTTAGTTTTTCTAATTGCTACTATAAATTACAATTTTTAACTGTTTAGTTATTAAAGTTCTGATAACTTCTTTCTCTGATACTGGAGCTTTATAATAAAACTGTAAGATGTTTTCTTAACTAAAGAGTAACATGGTAACCCAAGTTTTATTATTATTCTTATTTGAAAAGAAGTTTCCTCCACTGTAAAAGAAAGTGGTCAATGTCTTACATTTTTATCAACTTACTGGTGTTTAGTTGAACTTTAAATCAGAAACCGTAAAATACAGTTAATAAAGTGATTTCTCATTTAAAAAATTAAAGAAGTCATTTCAATTTTCACCAAATTGGTTTAAGTAGTAAATGGAGAATTTTCTTAGTTAATTCTAAAGTAAATTTAAAAAATAAAATAAAATAGGGATCCAATCAAGATGGCAGAATAGATGGTCCGCAGCGTCACTCTCTCCCACAAATCAACCAAAATTACAGCTATAAAAATATAACGTCAGCCAAGCCAGAGCAGCTGGAGCTCAGGGGAAGAGGAGGAGAGACCTACGGAGTTCATGAAGGTGGGAGAAACCATGATGAGAGAAACAAAAAGCTGCTGTGAGCATTTCAGGACGTGGCTGCTTTAAGGCTCAAGCTGATGAGCGCATGGAGCAGGAACCATCAGAAACCACAGCTGTGCCCTTCAGATGGAGTTACTTGGAGGCAGCAGGAGAGAAGAGGGCCTTGGCGGCCCTGAGGACAGCAAGACCACTAATAGGGTTCCCATGGACTCATGCAGGAGCGAGGAGCCAGAACAACTGAAAAAAGGGAACCATTCAGTGGCTGGTGAGTCATTGCAAGGGACCAGCACACGGCCCGTCCCTTGGGAAGTGTTTGCAGCACAGGCAGTGGGGGAGACAGGCCCACCGGGAGAACACTGGGACATAGCAAGGACAGCTGATCTGCCCCCCAGTCAGCACAGGACCACTCAGAGGAGACTGGTTAGGAAAGCAGAATTCCATGAGATGCAGTTTGATGAAAAAAGTCAGGCCCAGATCAGAGATTCTACCGGGAATCTTTACCAGAACACAGATCCACCGGGTCTCTGGAGAGCCAGAAGTACCTATAAGATCAACCAATGAGCCTGAGCTGCACAAAAAGCCTTCCCTAGGGAAACAGCAGCAAAGTAGCAATTTAAACAACCACACACTCAAGTACTGGTTCCCACAGGAAGTTCCCCCATGTTAGAAGCAAAGGACAAAAAATTAGTTCCGGCCCAGGCACACCACCAGCACCTTGGGGCCTGCCTGGGAACTGGAGGCTTGGATCTGAGGACGGGACCCCACTCCCACTTCCAGGCAAACTGCACCAGTGCCTTGGGGCCAGTTTGGGGACCTGAAGCATGGAGAAGGGGACTGGACCACCGTCCCACAACCAGGCACACCACCCAGCACCTTGGGGTCTGCGCAGGGACCCGAGGCAGGGAGAAGGGGACTGGACCTCTCTCCCCCAACCAAGCACACTGAGCCAGTGCCTTGGGGCTCGCCCAGGGACCTGGGGAATGGAGTTGGGGACCAGACCACCCTCGCACAACCAGGCATAACATGCCAGCACCTCGGAGCCCACCCAGGGACCCAGGGCATGGAGAAGGGGTCCGGACCACCCTCCCACAACCAGGCACACCATGCCAGCAACTTGGGGCCTCCCCGGGGACCTGACGCAAGGAGAAGGGGAATGGATCTCCCTCCCACAACCAGGCACACTGAGCCAGCACTTCAGGGCCCACTCAGGGACCAGATGCATGGAGAAGGGGACTGGACCTCTCTCCCACAACCAGGGACACCGTGCCAGCACCTCAGGGCCTGCTTGGCCCAGAGGCATACAGAAGGGGACTTGACCCCTCTCCCACAACCAAACACATGGGGCCAGCACCTTGGGGCCTGCCCAGTGACCAGAGGCACGGAGAAGGGAACCAAACACACCCCACAGCCAGGCACACTGCCAGTGCCAAGTAGCATGCCAAAAACAGCACCTCCACACGGGTGGCCCTCCACAGCCACCACAATAACCATGGCTGCTGCAAAAGCAGCTAGATGCCACAACCACCACGCAGATGGTCCGCCAACCACTGGAGTGCATTGACACAAGAAGAGTCACCAGCAGAGACAAAGAAAAGAAGAGGACGTCTCTTTCCACAAAACCCATTTCAGAGTGACAGAAGAAGCATCTGCTCTATGATAATACTGGGGGACCTGATCACATCTCTCAGCATTGGACAGATCATCTAGGCAACAAGTTAACAGAGTAACCATTATTCTTTCAGAAAGAGAGAAGAAATCTAGGGCATTTAGAGGGAGGACAAGGAGGAAATGGGAGAAGGAGAGAGATTGGACAAGGGGCATAAAGAATAATTACGATTTGTAACAATATATATGCTAGTAATATTGATTTAATCAACATATCTCAATGTTCAACCCCCAAAATAGGTATAATCGATTTTGATTCAATAAATGAAATAAATTTAAAAAATAAAATAAAATAAATCAAATCAAGCAAAATTAAATTAAAATTTAAAATACAAACATATCAATTGTTTTAGCAGCTACTAATGTTTTATACTTCTTCCCATTTCTGAAGAAAAAATTTAAATCCTTATTGTCCTTCATTTGGAGATGAGATTTTGACAGGTCCAGCAACTCACCCTAAAACATTTAATTAGTGACGTAGCAATGCAGCCAGAATGCATATTCTCTGAAGTTTTAGGATTTAGTATCAGCAATGGTCATATCCCAAAATATTGTCAAATTGATCATTTATCAAATGACCTATGGTAAATAAAAAGTGAATCTTCTTCCAGCTCTCAGAAGAAAAATGATTCTCCTTGAAAAATAGCCATAAAATTCATTATTTCAACTTTAAAATTAAGACAAAAGAGTTCAGTATCTCATAAAACTATTTTTCTACGGAGATTCACTGAGAATTGAAATGATTTTCCTTAGCACCAGTGTCATTTCTCCAGCAGTTAAAAGTAAATAAATAAAAATGCATTCCTTCCATTATTGCTTTTAAAAAAGTCTTTACTTACAAATTGCAAGGTAGTCAATAGATGTTTGTGGCCACCATTTTATAGTTTGGGGTTTGCAAAGTCAATTTTTTCAAGGTTTGCACTTATAATTAAATTAGAAGGGTATAGAGGAGAAGACCATGGTCTGTGCAATCCACGCTCCCATTGAGTCAAGAAAGGTACACATACCTTGCTTTTGAATGTATGCATTCTTTTCTATAAAAAATGGAACTCATTAAAATGAAGCGCTAACCTTTGGTTTCACACAGATCAAATTCCAGCTCTGTCACTTAATAACTGTAGGAAAATGAGCAAGTTACTAAGGTTTTCTAAGGTATTTTTCTCCCATCTGCAATGTGGGGGAAAAATAATATCTACCTCATGGCATTATTGTGAGGATTAAACAAAAACAAATATAAAAAGTTTAGCACAGTGCCTGGCACATAGTGAGCAGGCAGCAAATGTGGTCTTATTTTGATGTTGATGTCAAGGACAACCATGAGAATGATGAAGCCTATGCTATCAGAAGTATTTAGAGCTAAATTTAAAGAAACATACTTATGTAGAATTAAGGGTCTTTCTCCCTGATTCAACCATTTCATCTATTTTTTTCTTTTTAATTTATTTTATTGATTGAATCAAAATCGATTATACCTATTTTGGGGGTTGAACATTGAGATATGTTGATTAAATCAATATTGCTAGCATATGTATTGTTACAAATCATAATTATTCTTTATGCCCCTTGTCCAGTCTCTCTCCTTCCTCATTTCCTCCTCGTCCTCCCTCTAAATGCCCTAGATTTCTTCTCTCTTTCTGAAAGAATAATGGTTACTCTGTTAACTTGTTGCCTAGATGATCTGTCCAATTTCGAGAGATGTGATCAGGTCCCCCAGTATTATCATAGAGCAGATGCTTCTTCTGTCACTCTGAAATGGGTTTTGTGGAAAGAGACGTCCTCTTCTTTTCTTTGTCTCTGCTGGTGACTCTTCTTGTGTCAATGCACTCCAGTGGTTGGCGGACCATCTGCGTGGTGGTTGTGGCGTCTAGCTGCTTTTGCAGCAGCCATGGTTATTGTGGTGGCTGTGGTGGGCCACTGATATGGAGGTGCTGTTTCTGGCATTCTCCTTGGCACTGGCAGTGTGCCTGGCTGTGGGGTGTGTTTGGTTCCCTTCTCCATGCCTCTGGTCACTGGGCAGGCCCCAAGGCGCTGGCACCATGTGCCTGGTTGTGGGAGGGGTGGCTGTTCCCCTTCTCCATACCTTGGGTCACTGAGTGAGACCCAAGGGACTGGCTTGGTGTGCCTCGTTGTGGGAGAGAGGTCCAGTCCCCTTCTCCATGCCCCAGGTCCCAGGGTGGGTCCCGAGGTGCTGGAGCAGTATGCCTGGTTGAGGGAGGGCAGTCTGGTCCCCTTCTTCATGCCCAGGGTCTCTGGGCAGGCCCCAAGGCGCTGGCACCATATGCCTGGCTGTGAGAGGAGGGTCCGGTCCCCTTCTCCATGCCTTGGGTACCCAGGCGAGCCCCAAGGTGCTGGTGTTTTGTGCCTGGTTGTGGGAGGAGGGTCCAGTCCCTGGCTCCATTCCTCGGGTCACTGGGTAGGCCCCAAGGCACTGGCTCAGTATGCCTGGTTGTGGGAGTGTGGTCTTGTCCCCTTTTCCATGCCCTGGGTCCCTGGGCAGGCCCCAAGGTGCTGGAGTGGTGTGCCTGGTTGTGGGAGGAGGGTCCAGTCCCTGGCTCCATTCCTTGGGTCACTGGGCAGGACCCGAAGTACTGGCTTTGTGTACCTGGTTGTGGGAGGGGGTTCCAGTCCCCTTCTCCGGCCTCAGGTCCCCGGGCTGGCCCCAAGGCACTGGTGCAGTTTGCCTGGAAGTGGGAGTGAGGTCCAGTCCTCAGATCCAAGCCTCCAGTTCCCAGGCAGGCCCCAAGGTGCTGGTGGTGTGCCTGGGCCGGAACTAATTTTTTGTCCTTTGCTTCTAACATGGGGGAACTTCCTGTGGGAACCAGTACTTGAGTGTGTGGTTGTTTAAATTGCTACTTTGCTGCTGTTTCCCTAGGGAAGGCTTTTTGTGCAGCTCAGGCTCATTGGTTGATCTTATAGGTACTTCTGGCTCTCCAGAGACCCGGTGGATCTGTGTTCTGGTAGAGATTCCCGGTAGAATCTCTGATCTGGGCCTGACTTTTTTCATCAAACTGCATCTCATGGAATTCTGCTTTCCTAACCAGTCTCCTCTGAGTGGTCCTGTGCTGACTGGGGGGCAGATCAGCTGTCCTTGCTATGTCCCAGTGTTCTCCCGGTGGGCCTGTCTCCCCCACTGCCTGTGCTGCAAACACTTCCCAAGGGACAGGCCGTGTGCTGGTCCCTTGCAATGACTCACCAGCCACTGAATGGTTCCCTTTTTTCAGTTGTTCTGGCTCCTCGCTCCTGCATGAGTCCATGGGAACCCTATTAGTGGTCTTGCTGTCCTCAGGGCCGCCAAGGCCCTCTTCTCTCCTGCTGCCTCCAAGTAACTCCATCTGAAGGGCACAGCTGTGGTTTCTGATGGTTCCTGCTCCATGCGCTCATCAGCTTGAGCCTTAAAGCAGCCACGTCCTGAAATGCTCACAGCAGCTTTTTGTTTCTCTCATCATGGTTTCTCCCACCTTCATGAACTCCGTAGGTCTCTCCTCCTCTTCCCCTGAGCTCCCGTGGCCCCAGCTTGGCTGATGTTACATTTTTATAGCTGTAAATTTGGTTGATTTGTGGGAGAGAGTGATGCTGGGGACCATCTATTCCACCATCTTTACCAGAACTCACTCCATTTCATGTATTTTTAGATGATTTATTTTTGGCCATTTCTCACATCTGAGCAGAAGTTAAAAATCCTTTAAAGTATATAAAGTACTCCAGCATCCATTGTCTTGTGGAAGGAAAGGGGGACTTTGGGGCAATCTGGCATCAAAAATCCTTTCAGGCTATTTTTTTAAAGACTTTTTATCTTTTATCACCCCTTTCCCCCACAGCAGAAGAGACTATTAGCTAGCTGCTAATAACTTCTTAAGGAAAATTATTGAATTTGCTTGCCCTCTCTCCTTATATAGAGAAAAAGCATTACGTAGTAATCTGAGGAGAAAAATACCCCTTAACTCTCTCTCTACTCTGCAGTTCTGGGGCTAAATCAATCTGTTTCCCCTGCCTTCAGGCATGATAATTTCCAAATATTAGTTTCCTATTGCTGCTGTAATGAATTTCCACCAATTTAGTGACTTAAAACAACACAAATTTTCCTTACAGTTTTGGAGCTCAGAAGTTCAAAATCAGTTTCACTTGGCTAAAGTCAAGTTGTTAACAGGGCTGGTTCCTTCTGGAGGCTCTGAGGGGAGAAACCATTCCTTGCCCTTTCCAACTTGCAGTGGCCACTAATAGTCCTTGACTTGTGGCCCCTTTGTCCTTCTTTGAAGCACATCACTCCAGTCTCTACTTCTGTCATCACATCACCTCCTCCTCTTCTGCGTTCCTCTCGAGAGGACACTTGTGATTCACTTGGATAATCATCACTGCGTTCACTTGGATAATTCAAGATAATATCCCCATCTCAAGATCCTTAACTTAACCCCATCTGCAAAATCCCTTTTCCCATGTGAGGTGACATTAACAGGGCCTGAGTATTAGGACGTGAACTCTTGGGGGACATTACTCAGCCTTTCACATGGCTATTGGGCAATCACTGTAGTTCAAGATTGCATAGTTTTACTCTCCAGAAAAAAAATCTGCTTGGTGTTAAAGATACTTAGGAAAAGCCCATCTATCAAAGTTTAAAGCACTAGAATACAATATAACAAGGAGCTTACTTTTTTTTGTGGCACAAACATTTTCACACTTGTACTCAGATTTTTTTATTGTCCTTATCATTATCTGCTTGACATTGAAGAAGGTTTTTGTGTACCTCACTTTCCTATTACATTGGAATAAAAGTATCAGATATCTGCAAATGTTGTCAATTTTCATATGATTAATTTTGAAAATGATGTTTTTGTTGCTATTGTCAGCTTTATTATATATTTTATATTGGTCGACATTAATTCATAGATTCTGGAAATATGCTGGCATAGAATGTTAAAATGATAATATAATTTTAAGCTTAAAGAAAAAGTATCCTTTTTCTTTTTTTTAGAAAAAGTATGTTTTAATGTATTTCTAAATAATTTTTACTGAAGGAAATTTTATTTTGAAGGTTTTTTTTTTTTCTGTCTACACCAACTAAACCCCTGTACCATTAAAGGAAAAAAAAAAGAAAGAAACAGGTTTTAGGTTACAACTACAGAAGTGAATTTAGCTATTACCAGACAATTTTTTAAAACAATCAACTTGTAGAAAACTTAATTAGTTAACTGTTTGAAAAAGTGTCAGAAGTGTTATCTTAAATCAAACCAGCTATCACTGTGATTGAATCATCTCTACCAAAACGTGGAGATCAGGTGTATGCAACCCAGTTTCTCTCATCATAAATGTTACTTATGTTAGTACGTTAGTCCACAGATGAGTCCAAATAGCAATCGTGGTTTAAGATTCCCCAACTAGCTTTTAAAGCAAAATTAAAATAATTGCTCTTAGGTAAACATCTCAACATGCTCTGAAAGCAGTTTTATTAAGTTTTGATGCTGAATTTACAATCCTTGCTTTTAAAATTTCAGAATCAAAGCCATGTTGTTAGCAAACATTCTATCATTAGTTGGAGCTCTCTTGATGGGGTTTTCGAAATTGGGACCATCTCATATACTTATAATTGCAGGAAGAGCCATATCAGGACTTTACTGTGGTAAGTCACACACACACAAACACCCCTACCTTTGTCTGAAATTACTCTAAAGGCAGATGTGGTAATATATGGGGATATTTTTGAGCCTAGAGTGGCAATACAGAGCGAAAGGCAGTATAGCATAAAGTTGAAGTCCTGAGTCACAGGGTTTTGGGACCAGTAAATAAGAATTGTGATGTTATCTGTGTTCTTGTCCACTGCAATGACATCATTTCTATTGTATGATCTCAGAAAAATTATTTAACTCTGACTCTCAGTTTTTTCATCTATTAAATGAAGTGAATGATAATATCTACTTTATAGGGTGACTTGAAAATACATGTAAAATGTTCAGGATAGAATCTGACATACAGTAAGCTACTAATAAATGCTAGCTGTTGTTATTACTCCTGTGGTGCAGTAGACACTGGAAGACTGCTACACTCACACCCCTCACTCGGCCCTTCCAGCCTACCTGGCTGCCATGTCTCTGTGTCTCTTATCTGGTAAAACCTTGACACCCTGGACCCTACTCTTAGTCCACATTCCCTAGCCCTGTCTGAATCTAGACATGGCTGAGGGAAGCGTTAAAGTCGTAGTGTCCATATGGAGAGAAAATTAGGGAGAAGCCCCTGGTATGGAGTTCAGAATGAAGGAAGAATTCTCCTCCCATAAGCTTTCTGCTAAATAGTGGGAATCACTGGTTTTTAGAGACAGCTTTTCAAATTTTTGGAGGCGACGAATTAGCAGAGGTCTGAACAAAGGGTGAATCATTCGATCTCTAAAACAAATGGCAAAAATCTCTTAACTTCTCAATGCCAATGAAACCCTGATTCTGATGGTGCTGGGCTGAGGTTTTAACCCCATTTTCACAAATTGTAGTTGCCTTTCAAGGCACTAATATCCACTGGAGATTGGGAAGGAGTGGTGAGGCCACAAAATTCGTGTTTAAAGTATATTTAACACTTTTATCGGCAGAAAAGAAAAGACTGTATAATTCATGTGTCTTCATTAATTAGTTGAAGCAAAAGTTGAAAATACCCACAAGTTAGTAACTTAATTAAATGTCTCTTTTCATTATTTTCAATGTTAATACAAATAATTGAAGGTCAAGGTAGCTTTATCAAGGTGAAGAGACAACCCACGTGTGAAAAGGGCTTTGGATTCGAAATGAATCAATTCTGGCACTGTCTCTGCCTGGCCTTAGATGTATTAATTAAATCTGAACCTTGGGTTTTTCTTCTGTAAAATGCAGATAACAGCACTATAAAAGAAGTCCAAATCATGATTCTTCTTTCTTTCTCTCCATTTTAAAAAATACAGTGTGAAAAAAATTAAAATATATTTTGTAAAATTGAAAATAAATGCTATAAACATATTATGGAACAACCTATAATTAGCATAGCCAAGTAACTTGTACTCTCCAACCATCTCTTAAAGTATGTCTGATGTATTCTGAGCATTAAACTTACTAAAAATTATAGGAAAAATAATTTGACTTCAGGTGTGTGACTTCAGACCTTATCTATATTATCTACACTATTCTGTTCTTGAGGTACAGTATTAGATATTACCAAAAGACAGTAGAACTTAGAATAGGGCCTAATAAATGTGTGTTTTTTCTTATTTAAGATTAATGGTCACACATTTGAGTCACCTATAAAATTCAGCAGAAATACAGATGCTATACCAGCCATGTAAATGTTCATTTGAGACATTAGAAACAGTTTGAACCATAAAAAAGATTAGAAACATTTGCCAAAAGCATCTTTTACACAGAGACCATCCATTTGCTTTTGGTAGGCAGGCAATCTCCAAGAGGAAGACTCTGACAAGTCTTAATATTTAATTCTTAAGAAAATGCTAAACATTGAATTCAGCCTTGCCTTACTGATGACCTCTGACCCTTTAACACAATCAGCAAATGATGGCACACTCTACCATTTCCAACATGACTGACTACATGTGCATTTAAGAAAGCTCCAGAAGGCAGAATGGCCTAGTGCTTTTCAAATTTTTTGTATTCCTTTAAGCACCAAACGTATTTCTTCAAGTATGATCTTTTCTGAAGCCTAATATTAGGATAGAATAAAGAAGCTGGGTTGCTCTGGTTGGAGTTACTGGAGGAAGGGTCCTTGAGTTCCTTAGCCTCTTCTACCTCTCTACATCTCCCTCCGCAGTGTGGAAATTCAGATAGGGTGTGTAGTTCTCATGCTAACTCTCTACTTGTACTGTAATCCTGGGCAAGTCATTTCTTACCTCTATCAAGAGGTTCACCTGCATGTTCTAATTTCCTTTAATTCTATGAGCCCAGATTAAGAATATTATTAAAACATTCTTTGGTTTCTTTTCTGAAGATAACTGAAGGCATTATGATGTAAACTAAATGTTAACATGGATTTTTTTTTTTTTTGCCTATATGAGACAATGTGATGAAGAATTGCAAATACATGATTAAGTATTTCTTTCTATTAATATTTCCAGCTACAACTTCATTTGGGGTCATATTAACAATTATTCTTTGCATAAACTGGGTTGAAGGCTAGGGACAAGGGCTCTCCCTTCCAATGGACTCAGGAAGGGACTTTCAGTCAAGATACTGACTTTACTTAAACCAAATTATTGTTATTGAGATAGTCCTGGCTGCTCTTTAACATCTATGTTCATGTTTCATGCAGGACTAATTTCTGGCCTGGTTCCAATGTATATTGGTGAAATTGCTCCAACCACTCTCAGGGGTGCACTTGGCACTATTCACCAGCTGGCCATTGTCACAGGCATTGTTCTTAGTCAGGTAAAGCTCCCCATCCCCTCCTGTGCCCATCCTCTACTTCGTTCATCCTCTCCCTCTCTTACTGTCCATTCTCACTGTAGATCAGCCCAGAGAAAAAAACAATTCCACCAGAGGTGGTGGAGATGGTGTGGAGACATAGGTTTTTTTAGCTCAAAGATAAATTATTACCACTTCTCGCTCTTCCTCTTGGAGTTGTTGGTGGCATTGGCACGGGAGGTGACGTGGCAAGCCAGGTCTCAAACTCCAGAGCTATTCTAGAATTAAATTATCCCATTTAGATTTCAAGGAATAGAAACCTTCAAATTTTTGACTGCCTGGGTTTTCTTTGTTTTGGGCATCTTACCTGGATATCATGTAAATAATTACTACAGGAGCTTTTGTTCAGCTGGCTCTATCCTTCTCTTCTATACTGTGGTCTCAGAGGGAGTCCTGAGAACCACATGCCTGTGTGGATCCAGAGAATAGACTATAAATCACTGCCATGGGCTTCACAAAGCTGCTTCTCATCAGAGTAATTGTTCTTTCTATGAAATCTCATTTTATTTAAGATCTGGGTAATCTAAGAAGGAATTTTTAAGCAGAAGTCAAAGTTATGCATGATTTTAATATAGTATTATTCCATATGGTTGCCTGGAGACTACAGCCGTGTGCTGCTTTAGATATCAAATGTGGTGGGTTTTTTTTAAGTTTGGTTGATTCCCATCCTAAATATCCAATTGGAGTTAATGAAAACAAACCTAGGTGAATTATTTGTAAACAAATATTTCCTAATTTAGTTAAAGTAGACACAGTAGTAATACTTTTCCTCTTGTGCTTACTTGAACCAGAGTTGTCAGGAATTACTATTAAATAGCTAATGTATTTTTTCAACAATTGTAGAAGTGGACCCAAAGTGTTGTGTAGTTAATATGCTTCCTCCTTGCCTTTTCAGGTTGCTGGCCTTGACTTTATCCTGGGCAGTGGGGATCTATGGCACTTCCTGCTTGGCCTGTCTGCTGTGCCAGCCATCCTCCAGTCTCTGCTACTCTTCTTCTGTCCAGAAAGCCCCAGATACCTTTACATCAAGTTGGATGAGGAAGTCAAAGCAAAGAAAAGTAAGTCCGTGGGTAGTTTTTCTTTCTTCCTATTGTTTTGGAATTGTCAGCTAGTGTGAAATAGTGTGCATGAATGGTTGCTTGTGAAATTCATACAGTGCCTTCCAAATGAAATCAGTGAGAAGAATGTGCAAAATCATTTTAATAAGACCGGTGCATGCCATTTTGCACTTATAAGCATTCACTCACATCCTAACCAGAAACTCACATCCAGGGTGCTGAACTCAACTAGAGGCTTCTAAAAGACCCTTCCAGCATTATGTTTCGATGATAATGAAAACCATTTCTTTGTCATGAGATGAAGCCAAATGTTCTTTTTTTAAAAAAAAAAATCAAAAAGCAGGATTTAATTTACAAAAAAAAAAAAAAAGAAAGAATTTCCAACACCCATGCTATTACGTAATAGAAAGAGACATGCAGAACTGTAGCTCTTTCATTAATATAAAAAAATAAATCTGTTTTTGTTTTGACCTGAGTTGTTTCAACCTGATCATTTTGGGGGACAGGCTTGCAAAGACTCAGAGGATATGATGATGTCACCAAAGACATTATTGAGATGAGAAAAGAAATGGAAGAAGCATCAAGTGAGCAGAAAGTCTCTATAATTCAGCTCTTCACCAATTCCAACTACCGACAGCCTATTCTAGTGTCACTGATGCTGCACATGGCTCAGCAATTTTCTGGAATCAATGGGGTAAGTTAAAGAGCACCCCCTAACTCTTAAGAGCCAAGTAAATTAGGATGGAGAAAGGAGGCGGTTTAAGTTTAAATAGCTAAAAGACATCTTAAAATGTTGACATCACACGTCTTACTACCACAAACATATCTTGAGTGAGCATTAACTTTGTTTTGCTTCAACAGCTTTCTAAAGTTAGCTTACGATTTTTAAAAATGTCAACAATTAATGTACTATGTGTCTATTAAGATTAAAGGGCAATAGTCATAATAAATACAAGGAGGGAAAAGAAGAATAATTATACCCCCCCAAAAAAAACCTAAATTGCAAGGGGCTTCTAGAGTTGAGTATCGAATTTAGGATTTCTGATAGCGTAGGCAAAAAGGAGTCCATGATTCTGTTTATCTATTTCAATAAAGTATACCAGATAGCCAGGTGCAAAAATCGTTTCCTGTCATGGAAGAAACTTTCACTCTATTTGAGAAGACAATACACAAAATAAACAATACAATGAACTGGCATCATATTGGTGAATGAGGATGGTAAATAAGACACAACTGAAAACACCCTAAACATTAAACTAGCTAGCTTTTAGGTTTTGAATTGAAATCATTGCATCATGCTGACTAAAATGGTTTTACTGGCAATTAGCTACTATAAGAAAAGATTAAGTATTTGTTAAGAGACTAGATAAAGAAAAACCACTTATTTCCCTTTCATTAAAGGGAAATGTGGGTTGGACTTCCACTATAGTGAGCCTATTTCAGATCCACAAGGGACACTTTAGCAGTGATTGATGAATGGGCAGAGACTTGGGGGAAGCAAAGAAAGTGAATTCCCATCAACCGGAGCAAAAGGAGATCTGAACCTCCTTCCACAAGATCTGCTGTTGTCTCCAGACTCCTTTAAGAGGTTCTTGATGTATCTTTACCTAATACTCTGTACAGCTTGGGGCTCAGAGACCAAATTTGTATCCCCCATCTAAACACTGCCTGTATAATCGATGGTTCAGTATCTAATCTCTCTGAACCTTCCTGTTTCAGCTTCCATCCTAGTGCCTGACTTGAAGAGGCATCCAGGAAATGTTGAACCTAAGGCTGATGAGCAGCCTGAAAATGGTGTGCGGTGTGCTACAAGCTACCACTCACTGAACAGTCTGCATGGTCCTCCTACAGCCGTTCTGTCTACAGGGAGGGGTGCCAGCAATAGGACGTGTTAGGTGAGGAAGGAATGACAGAGGGTGATAGGATGGCAGAATGACCTAAAAGACTATTATAAACTTAAAACACAACTAAATTTTTAAAGGCCATTAGGGAGGTTGTGAAACAGATTTCTCCATCTTTAATGAAACTGGTGGGAAATTTTGGATTAAATGCAATATCAAACAGAACTCATATACACTGGTGAGAATGTAAAATTGTCATAACTTCTTTGGGAAACTATTTGGCGGTATCTATCCAACCTGAGTATATGCATACACTATGGCCCAGCAATTCTATTCCTAGGTATAAATACGTATGTATTTCATCAACCAGGTTGTACTAGAATGTTCATAGCAGTACTACTCATAATTACCCTAAATGGCAGGTCCCTCAATATCCATCACTAGCAGAATGGGTAACTAAATTGTGGTACAGTTGGACCTCTGCACCATTCATGGGTTCCATGTCCATGGGTTTCCTAACCATGGATTAAAAATATTTAGGGGGGAAATAAATTTTAAAAAACAATGCAACAATAAAAAAAAATACAAATTTTAAAAATACAGTATGACATGTATTTACATAGCATTACATTATATAAGTTATTATAAGTAATCTAGAGATGATTTAAAGTATATGGGAGGATGTGCCCAGGTTATATGCAAATACTACGTTATTTTATGTAAGGGACTTAAGCATCATGGACTTTGGTATCCTGGAGAGTCCTGATTCCAATCCCCCACAGATATCAAGGGATGTCTATATATTAATACAAGAAAATGCTATATAGTTATGACAATGAACAGTCTACAAATATACACAACAATAAGGATGATTCTCACAAAGGTAATGTTGAACGAAAGAAGCAGACGCAAAATGATATGTGGTTCCATTTACATCAAGTTCAAGGGTTGGCAAATTTTATCTATGATGTCAGAAGTTGGAAGAGTGGTTTCCTTGAGACAGTGGGTAAAGAGACATATAGTGGATTTCTGGAGGGCTGGAAATTGTTTACTGTATTTCTTGATCTGGGTGCTGTTTACACAGGCGTGTTCAACTTCTGAAAATTAATTGAGCTATACCCTTAACAATATATGTACTTTGTGTATGTATGTTATGCTTTGACAAAAAGTTTTTAAAAATTTTTAAAAAGAAAATGCAATAGCAAAGTTTTCAACTAAATATAAAAATGACTTTTAAGCAATCAGAAGCTTTAAACAGTAAAGGGAGACTTGTAGGGTCTCCTTCTCTGGAAGGAGAGGGTGGAAAAAATCTTTAGGAAATTCTGGGGACCATAGCTCCATAGAAACAACTAAAAGTAAACAACCTAAAATATTTTTTGCTTTAAAGACTTCAGTGCCAAGCTTCTTGATTAAGGCTAACCTGTTTTTACTTTACAGATCTTTTACTACTCAACCAGCATTTTTCAGACAGCTGGAATCAGCCAACCTGTTTATGCAACCATTGGAGTTGGTGTTGTCAACACAGTTTTTACTGCTGTCTCTGTAAGTCAATATCCTAGATAAATACTCTGCTGTTCCCTCAGCTCAAAATGGTGGGGTGCAGGGGGGGGGAACTTATGACCTAAAAGCCATCAATAACTTATCATCCATGGGCACTGGGTGTGTAGAACCAAATGGGTCATGGAAAGAATCCTATATGTGAATAAGCCAACTGCATTAAGATTAGGTGTAACTGAGAAGATGGGTCACCAGTTCTCCCCATTGCTAACATGCCATTTACTCACTCGTTTATGAATTAATAACTCACTTGGGGGCACAGAGAACTTTCTCCTCATGTAAATCCCTGAGTTCCTTTTCCTTTGCTCTGTACTTAAACCTCTTGGGATTAGCTGACAGCTTGTCATTTCTAATAATATTGGATTTTCCACCCAGGTTCCTCTCTTTCCATGGTTGAAATTCGTTTTTTGTCCTGATCCCTTGGGGGAAACATATAAAAAAATAGAAAAGTTCCTCTCTAATAAATCTAAGCCTCTAAGCAAAGTTAAACAGGCTCAGCACATTTCTGTGATGCTAGGCCAGGTGGTTCACAAAGGGGTGGCTTCTGGTGACACACAGGAGTGTGTGAGATATTGTGAGAGGATGGGGTAGAAGTGGTACAGAACTAGAAATGTTATCATTTGTTTCCAACAAGAGGTCATATACTCTTCTTAAAACCAAATGCCTTACATAAGGAATGATTCAATACCTTAACAACAATAATATTTAACATAATCTAAGAAATAAAGTAAACAACAACCAAGACAAAAAACTTCCTAATATAATTCACTGTAAAATGAGGCTAAGTGAGCTTATTTTTATCTGCACATGGACGTTTAACCATTACCTTAGAGTGATCAATAAGTTTCAGCCTGGCTTCCTAGATCAAAAGCCAGGTTTGTCCAGACCACATTAAACAGTGTTGGACCTTGGAAAGAGGAGGAAGAACAGATGACAGTAGAACACCCGTGGTTCTGGAGACATGCCATTAGAGATAACGCCTGTTCAAGCCAACAGGCCACTCTAAATCAATGAAGGCCTGTTACTGGGATGCAGTCCAAGGGACCACTCTCCCTTTTGTATCCTGGAATAATATTTTTTACAAATCCTACTTCAACATATTTTTGTAATATAGAGATTATTGTTTTGTGTATAATGGGATTTGCTATGTAAAGCATCACGTTGTCAAGATCAGGTAACCCAAATTTCGAGAAAATCTAAAGAGGAAACTTCTGCAGAATTTCATTTTTGCATCCTATCCCCAACTCATTGGAGTGGGAGGAATTGTTTTATTTAAGACAATATCTTAATTATTTTGAATATACCATTTTAGAGTTCATCCTTTAATTCTGTGAAAGTTTTTGAGCAAGTGAGTGACATAATTTTAAAAATCAGTTCTAATCATTAATTAACCCAGGACTACAGATAACATTTAAAACTTAATTATGTTTACTTTTGAAATGCTGTTTTAAAGTTCAAAAAGTACAAAAAGAAAAATCCCTCAGTCACTCGTTTCTCTCCCCCAAATTACCCAATGTTACGAAATTCTGTGTATCCTTTTAAATACAGATATGCAAATGGGGATGTGCCCTGAATATATTAGTGTTTCACCAGCTTGGAAGGAACATCAATCTGTTTTTTTTCTGAATGAGTGTTTGGGAAAAGAGAAAGACTTTTCCAACTTTAGGCTGAATTATGTTACACGTTCCATATTTCCTTCTATACTAATGGGCTGGTAGAAGAGAGGCTATAATCTTGAGAGAGAAAACAAAACAGGAAGAAATACAGAGGGAATTGGGAGGCAGGATGACTCTGGGACAGAAGCCATAGCTATGAGACTCCAACTAGGCACCCAGGATCTGAGCAACGCACACTATCTAGGGCACAGATGAGAGTTATTGCTGGGCAGACATCTCCAGCCACTGACGATGTCTAACTCCTAGTCACATTCATCCTGAGTGCACATCCATCAGCAAAGATAGAGTCTGACTCAATTTACATGATATGCAATTTTAGAGTTTATTATCCAATTAATAACAATTTTTCAGAAACATAGTTATTCCTGAAGAAATGTTTCCATTTTCTTGATAGCTTTACCTGGAAAGCCACCAAGCCAGCTTTGAAAATCATAATTATAGAGTCAAAATGTGTGAGAAAATTTATGAACTTGAGAAAACTTTGTCTTTTCTCCCCTTCTTCTCAATAATTAAATGTGGGCTCTTTGCTAATCATTCTATCTGAAGTATTTGAAATTCTGATTGATTGTGCCTCTGAGATGAAAGGGCTCATTCACTGTAGGTGAGAAGAAATGTTTCTCAGATGACTTCAAAGGCAGAACTCACTATACTCAGGGTACTGAATTTCTACTGATTAACAGATAGATTGATGAGCCTGGCCAATTTACTCACCAAGGTGAGAAATTATGACAGGCAGTTTTATCAATTTTATGTGTGGGGGAGAGGGGATGGGAAGGGTGTATTGGCAGTATTACAAGGATCAGGCCAAGAGTCTACTCAACAAATTCGTGTCTTGGCTAATTGTAAATATCAACCATTAATGAAAAGGTCCACAGAACCAAAGGAATCAATGAAAACCCCCTCAATTTGGATAAGAAAGCATTTTAACCATTTTCGAATGAATAGTTCAATCCCATTACCAGGTACATTTAAGCACAGCAGAAGAATGCAGACCAGACTATTTTGGTGTAATGATCTAATTCCATATACCATCAGGTGAGTAATAATAATATGACTTTATTAAGCAGTGAGAAAGTCCGATGAGAATACTTGACACCTGAACAGTTATACTGTTGCTAGTGTCTGTAGCACACAAACCCTTGTAATTAAAACTTAGGATAATTATCAGAAGAGAAATTAATGTAATTTTTAAAATGTAGAACCCTCACATTTTAAAAGTACAGGAAATTTATTGGGAGAGTCCCAGGATGACAGCCTCTGAATATTGTTCCCAAAGTGGTAATCCTGGAGGGGTGGTAACGCTATGGTTCTCTCTCTGGAATGACCTATTCAAATCAGTGTGACTAAATTCAGCAGGTATTTGTTCATTATCCCTGTTCACTGAGACCAGCTCTGCCACCTGGGGCAAGCATCACTCCCCCCCTCAGTCTCACATCTGTGAAATGAAATAGTAGAATTTCCTCTTTCCTGCCGTATAAATTAAACTGAACTCCTTGGCAGTAAAAATTATTTAAGTATAAAGTCAATATTTTGTGTCTTATTGAACTGAGGTAATTTTTTTTTGAGGATATCTTTGTGCTTTATTTCATTATTCACTTTTTTTTTCTTCTACAGTAAAATAGAAACACATTCTGGAACGCACTTAGACTTATGATAAGCACATAATTCTTTTTTTTATTGAAACAGAATTGGTTGTACATATCTGTGTGGTACCACTTTGAATATCAATACCTGTATGCAATATGCCATGCTCAAATCAAGATAATTAGTATATTCAGCATTATATAATGTAATTATTTTTTTGTGGCCCTTTACCAATTTCTCGCTAACCTCTCCTCCCCACCCCCCTTTCTCACCTCTGGTAACTTCAGTTCTGTTCTCTCCTTTTGAAAGGTCAACATATTATTATGATTGTTGTATCTTTCTTTCTTTCTTTTTAAATTTTATTTGTTTATTTATTTATTTTTTAGCTCCCACTTATGAGTGAGGACATGTGGTATTTCTCTTTCTGTGCCTGGCTTATTTCACTTGATATAATTTTCTGTAAGTTCATCCATGTTGCTGAAAATGGCAAAATTTCATTCTCTTTTGTGGCAGAGTAGTATTCCATTGTGTAAATATACCACATTTTCCTTATCCAGTCATCCATCAATGGACATTTAGGTTGGTTTCAACTCTTGTTTATTGTGAATAGAGCTGCAATAAACTCGGTAGTGCAGGTGTCCCTTCAACATGATGATTTCCATTCCTTTGGGTATATATCCAGCAGTGGGATTGCTGGATCATATGGTAGATCTATCTGTAGTTGTCTGAGGAAGCTCCATATTGTTTCCCATAATGGCTGCACTAATTTACAGTCCCACCAGCAGTGTAGAAGAGTTCCCGTTTCTCCACATCCTTGTCAGCATTTGGTATTCTCAGTCTTTTTGATAATAGCCAGTCTAGCTGGGGTGAGATGATATCCCAATATGGTTTTGATTTGCATTTCCCTGATGCTGAGTGATTCTGAGCATTTTTTACGTGTCTGTGAGGTAATATTTTTTAAAACTTTCCTAGGTATTCCTTGTAGAGAAAGCAGGGCGACGCTCTCTGTTTCTCACTGGAATGAGTGGGATGTTTGTCTGTGCCATCTTCATGTCCGTGGGACTTGTGCTACTGGTGAGTTTGGTGCCTGCATTGAGATTTTTGGTTACCATATGATAGCACTTCTGCACTCCAACTTTAAAGTGCTTTGTATGTCTAAAACATTTGAGATTGACTTATGAAATAAAGCCAGAGGAGCAGCATATAATGTAAAGGAGAAATGTAAAGAAAAAAGGAACTAGTTTCTTGTGTTTAAAGACTGAATACCACCATGTAAATTGTGCTTGTTATCCAGCAAGGCCGTGTAGCCACATGGTTAGAGCACAGATTCAGGGGTTAGCTCCAACTGGGTTCTAATGTTGGCTCTGCCACCTGCTGTCTATGTGACCTGGGGCGTGTACCTGAACCTCTCCCAGCCCAGTGTCCCCATCTACTACTTCCTGGAGAGTCATACATTTTGTCTAACAACTTTGGTATGAGTAGGAGCAAAGGTATCTTTGCCTTGCCTCTTTCATGAGAAAAGAGTGACTAAGCATCATATAAAGTCCTAATCCAGCAGATTTCCTATAACGGAGTTCAAGAGATTTAAGCATGATTCAGACTAGAATAATCTGCCCCATACTAGAATAACTTGTACTTGACTGGACGTACCAATACAGTAGGAAGAAAGCTGTGGCCAACTCTGAACTCAGTGAGAGGCTACTTAGCTAGAGGAAGAAGCAGCCAATGATCCCAGCCCCACTTTTGTTTTTGTTTTATCTTTTCCTCAGAATAAATTCACTTGGATGAGTTATGTGAGCATGATAGCCATCTTCCTTT
This sequence comes from Cynocephalus volans, assembly GCF_027409185.1. Taxonomy (NCBI): domain Eukaryota; kingdom Metazoa; phylum Chordata; class Mammalia; order Dermoptera; family Cynocephalidae; genus Cynocephalus; species Cynocephalus volans. Next base: position 95,843,958 of record NC_084460.1, on the reverse strand, counting down.
TTGTCAGTTTCTTTGAAATTGGGCCAGGCCCAATCCCCTGGTTCATGGTGGCCGAGTTTTTCAATCAAGGACCACGCCCTGCTGCTTTAGCAATAGCTGCCTTCACCAACTGGACCTGCAATTTCATTATAGCTCTGTGTTTCCAGTACATTGCGGTAAGCAACCTAACTGCAAATTTACTGAACAGAAGAGAGGGTCAAGCAGCTACTAATTGGAACTCTGTGTTTGCTCTCTACCCAGGACTTCTGTGGACCTTATGTGTTTTTCCTCTTTGCTGGAGTGGTCCTAGCCTTTACCCTGTTTGCATTTTTTAAAGTACCAGAAACCAAAGGAAAGTCTTTTGAAGAAATTGCTGCAGAATTCCGAAAGAAGAGGGGCTCAGCCCGTCGGCCAAAAGCTGCTGTAGAAATGGAATTCCTCGGAGCTACAGAGACTGCGTAAAGATAACCTGCAATACTTTACTTTTTGACATGAACAGAAACAGGAAGGAAATCATGTTTTTAAATGATGAGTCCTTGAGAATTTTACATCTACATGTTGGAGTATTGTTTTATTTTTAAAGAGCTTTTATGAACTCTGATCAGAAATAACACCACATATTACCAAAGAAAGTATTTTTTTAAGTTAGAAAATCTATTTTTGATGGTAAACTCTGTAATTAAATAAACCACAAAGGCTAGCTCATTTTGTTACACTAAAGGGCAAGTACGTTCTAATGTTCCTCACTCTGTTTTTTATAACAAGGTTATCCTAAAATTGAAGAGGTTACAATGTATCATATTATTTCTTCATTAACTACATGACTAGAAAACTGAAGTTACAACTAATACTTATATATTCGAATATGATCAAATTGGAATTTTCTTACCCACAGATCTCATTCTAAAGGAGTATGGCTAGTGGCAGTAAAATCCATGTTAAAATTGACAACTATTCCATTTCTCTCACTCAGCTCTTTTTCTTGTATATTAAAATTTGTATTTTGTTTAAAATTTTATTTTTTCCTGTATTTTCATGTGGGGTGGTTTATTGAGAACATTAAAATATGTTTATAGAGAAAAACTTTTATTTTTGGTAGGTTTACAAAAATCATTCAGTACTCAGGAAAAAAAAAATTTAGTTCCTTTGATAACCAAATGGTTTTTGCACAATTAAACACGAAAAAGGTTTTACCTGGTCGTATAACATCAGTTATCAGTTAATATTAACATCTATTATAAAACCACATTAATTCCTTACAAGTTCAATCCTTTGAGTTATATTTTGTTTTGCTTTTTAATTGAGCACACCTGGTTTTCTGAGCTGTGCTACAAAATACACTCAATCACGAGTCAGGCATTTTGCATATCACCTCAAACTCCTAATAAGTTATATCAGTCTAACTTAGGGAAATTTGAAGAAAAGGATTGCTCTGTTTTTTAAAAACATTTTCTGAATTATTATGTCTCAAGACACATTGAAGAAATAGGGTTGGAAGATTCGTAAGGGTGGGCTTCTGAAAATTTATGAATGTTCAATTTCAGATGATCAAAATCCCTCAGTCTTACCTGGAAAGATCGAGTTCCCTAATTTAAAACAATCATCCTCTTTGACATTTTCTTCTTTGTCTTAACCATATATAGAGTCTATTTAAACAATTCTATTGCCATTACTAACATTTATTGTGCCCTACTGATGTGCCAGGCTCTAAGTGCTTTTACCTAAGTAGGCAAATTGGAAATACACAGATAATTAATCAGACTTTAGCTCAGAGTTAATTTTACAATTATGGAAATACAGTTCTGATGGATACCAAAGGCTTAGCAGGGAGCTGAGTATTTCCAGGCTGTTCTCCACAAAGTGGAGCACTGAATCAATCCTTTTTATGTTTGCATTAATGTGCATTGAAGAAAGCATTTTTAAAACATACTTTTTAGAAGTGAAAAAACAAAACAAAACACTGAGCACGTTTTTTTTTTTTTTTTTTGGCCAAAGTTGTTCACATGTAGTTTGGAAATCCAAACAACATGAAATTATTTCTTTCCACTTTGATTTTTTTTTTCCTTTGAGCCAATTTAGGATGAACTATTTTCACTTGGGACTTCAGGATACAAAATAAGCTTAAATAGTTCAGGACACCTTTGTCCTAAACTGTGAATGCTGGACTAAAATGTAGGGACTCTGAACAGGGCAGGAGCAGGAAAGTGGCTCCTGGGTGACTCTCGTCCTCTTCAGGATGATGACAGCCTTCGGGAAGCCTAAAGTTACAATGATAAAGGAGTTTAACATTTTTATAAACAATGAATGTGATTTAAGCAAATCATTATTCTTGATCTCATTTACTAAGAGCATAAAATAGTAAAGGATTAAATAAAGAACCCCAAAGACAACTCTTAAATTCTTATTATTTTGACTGACCCACAAACACCTGAAATTCAGACCCTGAAGTTTTTTGCCTAAGAGAAATTGAGATACCTTACACTATTTTCCTTCCAAAATTTTTTCCTTGCAGAAATAAGCATAAGTTAAAAAGAAACATTAAGGAGAAATAAGAAGCTAATAAAGCATTATACAAGGACTAAAGAACTAGCTTGCCATAATAAAAATTCCTAGGTCTTCAACAGTATACATCATAATAAACAATAAAATTGGCCCTAATTAATTAGATTGAATCCAGGGAAAGTAGATGTGAGTTTGAACACTTAATTTTCCAAGTACTCTATCATTTTTGTGGCAGTGTGTTCATATTCTAACATCCTTATAAATGTTATTTTTTTTCTTAGCTTAATTGAATTATGAAGATTAGACTTCTTGGTCTGGCCACTCAACCTGCTACATCTAGCTACAACACACAGTCATGAAACCCAGGAAAGGGTCCTATAAAACTTTCTCCTCCCTACTTTCTTTCACATGATCAGCAGTATAATATAGGCTGAGATACAGGAAGGCACATCCCCTCTCTCCCACTTCAAGGAGCTCATAGTCTAATAGGGAGTTCAGGAAGACCAGTGTATTAGTATCCCTATCCTGGGTTTGGAGCCCTATCTTGTAAAATAGGCACAATAATATTATCTACCTCAGAGAGTTGTGAGGACGAAATGCAAAGTGTCAAGCATACATAGTGTAGTGCCTGGTACAAAGGGAGTGCTTAGTAAATGTTACCTGGAATTAGCATTCACAGAGATACTATTAGGATAAAGCATTATCACATATAAGATAGTTCCAAATTTTGCCTTAGAATAAAAGTTTTATAAATTTAAGTTAATATTTTCTTACTTCATAGAAACAATCTCACAATGATAAGGGAATGGTACCAATCAGGGGAGATATCAGGCTATCTAATTCCTAAATCCATACTTGATGTTTCTAAGTAAGGTTATAAGAGCTTTTATCGTATTTTTAAAATTTGCTTTTGCCTAAGTTATGTTAGTTTTTAAGAGGTCTAAATGTAATATTAATAATACTAAGTATAAAATAAAATGCTGTACTGTATATCATACTTAATTTAACAGGATTATAATCACAGGACAATTTTAAACCTTGTTGATAATCTTCAAAAATTGCAAGTGTTATATACATAAACCACCTGCATGCATAAGCTTCCTATTGCTAGCTTAAATGCTACATATGTAGCAAATACAACAATATCTACAAATATTAGGCAGTATCATGTGCTTACAGTGTCCTAACCAGAGGTGCTGAGTAAAGTGTAAAATATATACATATAATTTTTGTTACAATTCTATATTAGAAACCTCAGGAGAAAAGATTTAATGCCAACCACTCTGAGCCATCTGCTGGTGTTTTTACTGCTTTCTAAAATTTGGTGCACATTAAAAAAGAAACTAGTTTTAGCTGAGTATATGTACACTACAGTTTTATGTCAATAAATGTTTTTCTGAATGCTTAATGTTGCTTCATTTTATATAGAAAATAACCATGTTTTAAAAGTTGATATTGGTTTACTATATATATTCATTTCCTTTTCATAGTATTTTCCCTTTTCCCATGTTAGGGATAAAATGTGAGTTATTTTTTAAGCCCAAATTTTATTTTTATTTTGTTGTTGTTTTGATTGTCAGTCGTAGAAAAAACTAATGTGAAGACTAAGTAAGAACAGTTGAAGAGGAATGAATAACTCCCTTTGATGAGAGTAGTAATTGAATTCAGCAAAATATTTAGTTGAACTCCTATTATGAACAAGATACTTTGTTAAAATTCTGTGAAAGATACAAAGCTTAGAAGACATGGTCCTTACCATCAATCACCTACATTCTCATGAAAGGGATAAGATTTAAAAACAAATAGTTACAAAACTATTAATAGAATAGTAAAGGATAGAATAGAACAAACTATGTTAGTGTTTTTCAAATTTTTATGTTGACATCTAAAATTTATGGAATATAGAATATATTTAAAGAATATAGTATATATGACATTAAAAATTTACTGTTGTTTCACTATCCAGTGGAATTTAAATACTATAGTAACTTGTTACCATCAACCATTAAAAAAAATATGTGTATACACACACACGCATATGCTTTTCTTTAATAGTTGGAAATTTTACTGCATTCTTTTTTATTCTCATATTTTCATTCCATTTTCCCCAAAGAATTTTATCCCAAATAACTGTTGTGTTTTAAAATGTTTTTGATCATTCTATGATATAATAGAATATATTCTAATAGAATATGTTATGATAGAATTTATAATAAATTTCTGCAACAAAATTATCTGTAATTTTAATTTTAATTTTTAAAATTTCTTGTGTCTACAAAGATCAAAATATTGAAACTTTTTTTCTGGTTTGGGTTAGCATTTATGATTATTATTAGTACACAGTCCATAAATTCACATTATAAATCTTGATAAAATTATTTTCATTAAACTTTAAAGGTAGTTATTTTAGAAATTCATCTCAATAAAAAGTGTAAAATTATGTGTTTTTCAATTAACTTATATATCAATGGATAAATTTTTTTATTGCTAAAGTAAAGCAGTGTTTAGCATAAATTCCATTATTACTTTTTATTTCTATAGACATAAGTGTTGAAAATCTTGTTTTCACTTCAACTTCGACAAGCCTGCTGGTTAAACTCTCCGTTGTGTTTTTTATTTCGCTGAATAACTTCTTCAGTTCAGCAAGTTCTGCTACATTTTTTTTCAGGACATTGATTTCCTTGTACATTTCCTCTTTCAGATCCTGTATACTTTTCCTCATTTTATCATGATGTCTAGCTGAGTTTTCTTGTATCTCATTCAGTTTCCTTAGCATTATCACTCGAAATTCCTTGTCAGTCATTTCAAGGGCTTCTTGTTCTATAGGATCTAGAGTTTGAGATTTATTAACTTTTGGTGGTATACTTTCTTGATTTTTTGTATTTCTGGTATCTTTTTTTTGATGTTTATTCATTGTGGCAGGGGGTTTCACAGTCCACCGGTTTGAGACTATTGACTAACTAAGATGTTGCTGTGGTTGCCAATTTGCTATGGCTACCTCCGTGACTGCTCAGTTGGCCTCTAGTGCCTTGTGTGTATGGTTGCCTCGGGTCTTGGGCCTCTGCGGGGAGCCACCTCTCTGGGCAGCTTGGACTCTGCTGGGCTGTTGGATCACGGGGTGGTACCGCAGGTTGTGTGATCTCTGCTTAGCTTTCACTTCCCGTGCAGGACTTCTCCCTGTTCCATGCGCTCTGGCCCAGGCTGTTGGATCGTGCAGTGGCAACCCCACAGGGTATGTGGTTTCTGTCGAGTCTTCGCCTCCCTGGCCAGATGACTCCCTGCTCTGTGTGCACTGGGCTGGGCTGGGATGTGTCTTCTGCAACCCTTGTCTATCAGCTGGGCCTTCAAGACCCTGCTCGGCACCACCTCGCCCAGGAAGTCTACCAGGTTTCTGCTAGGCACAGATGACCGGTCGCTCTGGGTGCCTTTGTAGCACTGTGTAGATCTTTCTCGGGACTTATCACCTTCCTCCTGGTATCGCCCTTATTTGTGTACTTGTCTTATCTCCCACACCAGAGCGTGAGCTCCTCGGGGGAGGAGCCCACAGCACACGGTTCACCTTTGTATCCCCCCGGCGTGGACCTAGTCCGGTGCCTGCCCGCAGTCATCTCTCCGGCAGGTTCAAGCAAACTTGGGAACTCTCCAACCACACTATTCCTAACCAGAAATCGGTTAGGCGTTTTTCCGAACTGGTGGCCGCAGAGATGATATCTGCCTCCCAGTAACAGGAAGTTTACCGGGGCCGGAGCCCAGGGTGCAGTGGAGTGACAGTCAGCCCAGCCTGTACTTCCTTGCCCTCCCGACGCTGGACAGGGATGCCCCACGCCACCAGCCCCGCCAGAGAACCACGGAGGGAGTGAGAGGGGAGGCCAGCCCGCAGGCCCCCGGGAAGCCCCGCGCCGGGGCAAGCAAGTGGGAAGGCTCAGTAAGGAGCTGAGCCAGGCGAGGAGGACAGGCTTGGCTGAGCCAGGCCGGAGCTGCCACCACCTGAGAAAATGCAGCCCCGGGGGCAATGAGTGGCCCGGTGGGGCAGGCGGAAGCCGGGCGGGCATCCGCCCCCCGAGCAGGGCCGGGCCGGGAGTCACTCACAGGGCTGTGCCGGGTCGGGCGGCTCCCTCTCTGCCTCTGCTTTGTCGCGGTGCCGGTTCTCAGCTGTCGCCGCCTTGGGCTGCTCAGTTGGTCCCGCAGCACGGCTCGGGTGCTCCCAGGAATCTTCTTTTATGCCGGCCTGAAACCCCGAATCCTGGATAGGGCAGCTGGCCACCTTCAGTGCAGCCCCGGCCTCCGGGATCCTGGCTGCATCAACCGCAGCCCCGGCGCCATGTTCCCTGTTTAGAGACTCGCTTTTGGAGCTAAGAAACAGTTCTTTTCCTGCTCCATACTTCAAAGCTGTTGCCTGTAAATGAGGCAGCCTCTCCTGCCAAGGGCAAAGTGGCGGTCAGCCCCCATGACCGGCCACCAGCAGCGGTCCTCCCTTAAGAGAAGGCAAGAGGAAGGTCCACAAGTTTCCCGGCTGCCTAAGGCCCAATGGCCGCCTTTTCCGCCACAGCTACTCCGCGCCAACCGCTGCAGCCACCGCCATCTTAGGATTCTCCCATGCCACTGTGGATTGAATATCCCCCTGAAGCTCATTGAAACAATGTCCACTGTGACAGTGTTATGAGAGCAGGAAATCTTATTACAGTAATTGAAAAGTGGGGCCTTGAAGAGGTGATTATATTGTGAAGATCATGCCCTTGTGAATGGATTGATCCATTCATAGAGTAATGGGTGTGGTTCTGATGGCTTTAAAAGGACAGCAAGTGAGAAGTTTCTCTCGCTCAAGCCATTCACCACATGACACCCTGCAACTCTGTAAAGCCACCACCAAGAACAAGGCCCTCACCAGACGTGTTCCTGGACTTTGGACTTCCAGATTCTGAAACTGTAAGCAATAAATATTTTTTCTTTGAAAATTACCCAGTTTTAGGTATTTCTGTTATAAGCAACAGAAAAAGACTAATACACATGCTTACACAGGTAAACATAGATGAGGCATGAATACCTGCCATAAGTCTGTCTCCTGCATTTCTTACAGATGCTTTATCTTCTTTTTACTGATCTTTCCCTCAGGAGCAATATACTTTGAAAATAATTTGGTAAAGTCTGCTAAACAAAAGTGTTCATTATCCAGTACTACAATGTCTGAATTCAAAATATCCTAACCTAGGCCAAATATACAATTTCTTATGCCACTTTAATTAAAGTGCACTTCATAGGTAAAATGATTTCCAATTACTCTTTATTTGGCACCTCTAAAGGTTTAACACTCTGGGACAATGCACCATGGTGAAAGTCAGGATCCAATTTTGTGAAGTGGGAGAAGGATGGTCATGAAAGCGGTGTTGCGAAGAATTAGCCTAATGCCCAACTGCAGGCACATTATAGGGAATAAACAAGGAATGACATTTTGTTGATGAAAAAGAAATAACATGCCCAGCTTTGAAAAGAGCTATATAAATTATTCACAAACTAAATGCTGTGGGGGGGAAAGGTGGGGTGGGAGAAGAAATGAAACTTAAAGAATCGGCCCAGAAGAACCGCCATCCAAACAATGGGAATTTTAAAGAGGAAAAACCAAAATGGAGGGAAAGAAATGATCAAAGATACATCCGATTGGAATTTTGCTAAACTGAAGAACAAGACTAGAGATTGAAAGCCAAACACAATAAACAAAGAACGCCACAATTTTCATCATGACATTTCAGAACACCAGAGATAAAACGTAATAGCATATAAATGCATCTAGAAAGGAAAGATAGGTCACATACAAAGCAGCAAGATTCATAACAGCATTTAATATCTGACCACCAACTACGGAAGCTGAAACGCTGAGGAGAAATGCTTTCAGAATTCTAAAGGAAAAAAATTTTAGAATTCTATCCCCAGACATATTATGAACAGAGTGCAAAAGTAGAATAAAGGTATTTCCAGACATGTAAGAACTCAAAATTTCACCTCTTTTGAACCTTTTCTCATGAAACTAGTGGAAGTTATACTCCACAAAACAAAAGAGAAAACCAAGAAAGAGGAAGATGTGGAATTCAGCAAAAGGGGAGATAGAAATATAAGTCCCAAGATAGACGTGACAGGTGGACAGCTGGTATCAGGGCCTAGAAAGCAACCAATTTAGACTGAAGCAAGAAAAAGAAGGTTCCAGGGAAAAAATAGAACTGAAGGATTCTCTGAGATTTTTGGCCATATGAAGAATAATTTGGAGCATTTAGAAAAATTTAGTGATAAATACATAGAAAACTAAGCAAATGAAAATATGAGGCAATTATTAACCCCTGAGAAGAAAGCAGGGTAGGGAGTGGCGTAAGTAAGGAAGCATAGTAGTGCCCTACCTGGTTGGGCAATTAATAATTATTTGCATAATTATGTAAAACACTGAGTATTGTTATAATTTTTGTTCACAAATAAAATGTATAGCAGTACTATATTATAAGATATATGGAGAGGAAGGGTGAGAGACTATGGGAAAGAGAGTTCAATTGTTTTTTATCATAGTAAATTGTCAACACAAACAACCCAAATTGATAAAGCAAGAAATATCAGTATAAGTCTACATGCTGGTCGTTTTCCCTCTGCACTTTTAAATCTCTTCCTACCCTATCCATTCTGCTTTGTGCCACAGAATGCTGACCTCTTCAGACTGCTTTCCATGCTCCTTGTCTTTGGCTCCTAATTGCTTAATGGGATGCATTGGTGTGAATTGAGAGGACAGGAAGAGGCAGAAAGTGGGCCCGTTCATTCCTGCAGCTCCCACTCTCCCACCCTTGGGGGGGCAGTGACTACATTCCTCCACCTGAGGCCGCTGCTCTTACAGAGTGGGCCCTCTCCTACAGCTATAACCCTTACAAGGTCACTGCTCCCCTGACCTCATTCCTTTTAATCCTGGCACCGGTAACAGCATCCCACTATTATTAGTCCCACTATTGCTAGTCCTAGGTGCTTTACCATCCTTTGGTGGTTCCTTGAATTTGGCCCACTCCTTTGTAAATAGGCCCTTCATTAAACTTCTTTAATCACCCCTTTTTAGTAGACTATTTGTTTCTGCTGGAACCCTGAAAATATAGCACATGAATTAGAATACAGAAATTTAAGATTTAAGAAATAACTAAACACTTTTCAAGTATTTACCTATAAGGAGACTCATGGGTGAGGAGGAATGGTGCATGAAACTATTGTGGTCTCCTTTTTTATATTTAATATAAGCCTATACTGCTATTTGGCTTTTAAATTGTAGATATCCCATACTGGCCAGCCACCAAAAAAAAGAATAAAGGGCTGGCCAGTTATTCAGTTGGTTAGAGCATGGTGTTGGTAACATCAAGGTCAAGGGTCAGGATCCCCATACTGGCCAGCCACCAAAATTAATTAATTAATTGGAGATATGCATTATTTTATAAAATAAAATAAAAATTTGTTAAATAACAATAAACATTTTAATTTAAAATATTAAATCAACTGGCAAATGCTATATAGTACAAAACTGGATGAGATTATATACATATAATATATCTTAAGATAGATAAGACAGATTGAGAGAGTGAGGTGGTAGAAAGGAAGAAAGAGGAGACAGAGGAGAAAGAGAAGAAGAGAAGAAAAGAGAACATGTTAACAGTGATTAGCGGTTATTGCAGCGGTAGGATTCCAGGTAGTGTTGCGTGTGTGTGGGTGTGTGTCTGCGCATATGCGTGTAGTTCATTTTTCTTCACTGTGCATGTGTGTATGTTTATAATAAGATAAAAATAAATGAGGGGGAAATAAACCTTCTTTTAGAAATAGATGGTGAGAAGAGGAGAAATGGCTCTGTGATTTGAACACAAGACTTTATTACAATGGGAGAGTGTGTGAATGTGTTTTTAGTCTGAGGGAAAAGAATAGAGAATGAATTTTAAGATGAGTGAGAGGAGAATAAGCATGAGAAAGTTTGATATAAAAAAATCCCAGGTAGTGACATTAGGAAGGAGGAGACAGAAAGATGGGAGAAAAGTGAAAAAATATGAAGATATTTTGAGACAAAGAGTAGAAAAGTTGAGGTTGCTCATATCAGATGAACTGGCCCTTTTCTGCAGAGAAAATATTACGTTAGCTCACATCCAAGCAGGCATGAGCTTCTACAAACCAGATGTACCACAGAATTGAGCTCTGATTGTAGGGTTAGCTGAATCACCTTGGGCAAATCATATAATCTTTTCAAGTTTTAATCATTTGCTCCTATGTAAAATGAAAATATAGTATGAATCCTGATTCAATTGTAGGATTTTGTGAGACACGAATAATTGTTAAAATTTTTAACTGAAATGTGCTGTGCAATATGCAACAATTTAGCCCTCAAATGATATATTAGTCTTCTTGGGCTGTCATAAAAAAAAAAAATCATAGACTGGGTGGTTTAAACAACAGTAATTTATATGTCACAATTCTGGAAGGTGGGGAGTCCAAGATCAAGGTACTGGCCTATTCACTTCCTTGTGAGGGCTCTCTTTCTGGCTTGTAGTTGGCCACCTTCTCACTATGTTCACATATGGGGGATAGGACAAGGGCTGTGGTGACCCTTCCTTTTCTTAAAAGGGCACCAGCCCTATCAGATTAAGGCCTCATGCTTATGACTTCATTTAACCTTTATCACCTCCTTACAGGACCTATCTCCAAATACAGTCACATTGGGGGTTAGAGCTTCAACATATAAACTTTGGGGAAACACAAATATTCAGTTCATAACAAATGGTAAAGAATGTTTATCTGCAGGAGAGAAAAAGAGAAGACACACTGTGGGAGGGTTGCGGGGGGTAGAGCCAATCAGCTTTGGGGGAATTAGCACGTTTTAATATTAGTCTGTTTTGGAGAATTAAAATATAACCCATTTTTGCTTTATTTTGGTGTTTTAGCCAGTAATCACACTGAAATGCTTTCCCAAAGAACCTATGTACCAATTTCCAAAGGACTCTATTTTTTTTTTTTTTTTAATAATAGAACACTTTGGAAATAAAAATATTGGAGGAAACTTGTATTCCCAGATATTGGCTTTTAGGATTGCCAGATAAAACACAGTATACCCAGTTAAATTTAAATTTCAAAATCTCTGTATGGAACCACAGAAGAGCCTGAATAGCCAAAGCACTCTCGACCAAAAAGTACAAAGCTGGAGACATCACACTACCAGATTTCAAAATATATTACAAACCTATAGTAGTCAAAACAACATGGTACTGGCATCAAAACAGACATGTCAACCAAGGAAATAGGATAGACAGCCCAGAAATAAACCCACACATCTACAGTCAATTGATTTTCAACCAAGTTGCCAAGGATGATGAGGAAATGACAGTCTCTCCAATAAAGAATGTTGGCAAAACAATATCCACGTGCAGAAGAATAAACGTGGGCCCTTATCTCTGCCCTTTATACAAGAATCAACTCAAAATGGATTAAAGGCTTAAATGTAAGACCTGAGACTATAAAACTACTAGGAAAAAACATAAGGAAAAACTCCTTGGCATTGGTCCGGGCAGTCATTTCCCAAAAGCTGAGGCAATGAAAGCAAAAATAGACAAATGGGATTGCATCAATTGCATCAAACTAAAAAGCTTCTGCACAGCAAAGGAAATAATTAACAGAAAACAGAGACAACCCATAGATTGGGAGAGAATATTTGCAAATCATACATTGGAAAGGGGCTAATCTCCAAAATATACAAAGAACTCAAACTACTCAATAATAACAACAACAAAAAACCCTATTAAAAGATGGGCAAAGGACCTGAAAAGACATTTCTCAAAAGCAGACATACAAGTGGCCAACAGATATATGAAAAAATGCTCAACATCTCTAATCATGAGAGAAATGCAAATTAAAGCCACAATGAGATATCATCTCATACATGTGAGGCTGGCTATTATCAAGAAGATGACAGATAATAAATGTTGGCAAGGATGTGGAGAAAAGGGAACCCTTGCATGCTGTTGGTTGGAATGTAAACTAATACAGCTATTTTGGAAAACAGTATGGAAGTTCCATATAAAACTAAAACTAGGATTACCATGTGATTTATCAATTCCACTGCTGGATATTCAATTCCAAATGAACTGAAATCAGTAAGTTAAAGAGATGTCTGCACTCCCATGTTCATTGCAGCCTTATTCACAATAGCCAAGATATGGAAATAAGCAAAATGCCCATCAACAGATAAATGGATTTTTTTAAATGTGGTATATATACACAATGGAATACTATTCAGCCTTTAAAAATAAGGAAAATCTGTCAATTGCAACAGCATGGATGAACCTAGAGAACATATGCTAAGAGAAACAAGTAAGACACAGAAAGACAAATATCACATGATCTCACTTATATGTGGAATTTAAAAAAGCTGAATTCATAAAAGCAGATAGAAGTGGTTGTTAACAGAGGCTGAGGGGGATGAGGTGGACAGGGCAAGGGAAGATGTCGGTCAAAAGGTACGAAGTTTCAATTAGGCAGGAGGAATAAGGTTCTCATCTATCGCACAGCATAGTTACTATAGTTAATAATAACATATTGTATATTTCAAAATAGCTAAAAGAGTGGATTTGAATATTGTCACCAAAAAAAATAAGTATTTGAGGTGATAGGCATGTATGTTAATTAGCCTGATTTGATCATTCCACAATATATACATGTATTGAAACATTACATTGTACCCCATAAATATATATAATTATTATTTATCAATTAAAAATAAAAGAAAACTTAAGAAAAATAAATTTCAGAATCTCATGCAATATTTGGAACATACTTATACTAAAAAAATTCATTGTTTATCTGAAATTCAAATTTAACTTGTGTTCTGTATTTTTATCTGTTAAATCTGGAAACACTAAAAAGTTATCATCATACAACTGTGGCATGATATAACATAGATACACTGGCACAATAGAATTAAAGACTCAGAAGTAGATACAACTATATAAAAGTAATTAATACTTGATAAATTAGGTATTACAAACAAGGGGAAAGTGTATATAACTTAATGTTACTGAACATATATTTATTAGTTTAAAAAAATAAAGTTAGGTACCTACCTCACACTACCAAAACAATTAGTGGCAAATGGAGAACACTGTTAAATTTATTTTAAGAAGAAAAAGTAAAAAGAAAATGTGGATAAGTATGTATCTGACATTGGGGTACAAAAGACCTTTCTAAATAAAAAGACTTTCTATAGAAAAAAAACTGTAAGAGAAACAAACTTTAGCTTTTCCTATCGAAGAATTAAATATCTGTGTATGTTTTTAAAAAAATAATAAATAAATAACAAAGTGGAGAAAAAAACCCAACATATATGACAAAAGGCAAGTATTCTTAATGCCTAAAGAAAGGGATGTCATTTTTTCCTGCCAAATTGGCAAAGCTATTAAAAATGGTACTGCTGAGTCTGGCAACATTGCTAAGGAGACAGAGCCCTCATACACTGATGGAAGCATAAATTGATATATCTAGCAAAAATATCCTTCAGTAAAGAAGAGGAAGAAAAGACTTTTTCAGATGAAGAAACACCAAGAAATTTTTGTTGCCAGCAGACCTTCTCCAAAGGCTGAAGGGAAATAATACTAAACGGAAAACTGGAACTTCAGGAATGAAGGAAGAGCAAAACAAACGGTAATATCAGGATAAGTCCTTTTTAAAACTAGTTTCATCTTAAGTTCTTTCTTTCTTTTTTTTTTTAAAGATGACTGGTAAGGGGATCTTAACCCTTGCCTTGGTGTTGTCAGCACCACGCTCACCCAGTGAGCTAACCGGCCATCCCTATATGGGATCCGAACCTGTGGCCTTGGTGTTATCAGCACCGCACTCTCCTGAGTGAGCCATGGGCCAGCCCTCATCTTAAGTTCTTTAAATCATGTACAGCTGTTGAAAGCAAAAATTATAATATTGTCTGGTAAGGTTTTCAGTGTATGGAGATGTAATACACATGACCAGTCTAACCTAAAGGCAGAGGTGTAAAATGACTTATATGGTTATAAGACTTCTACATTTTACTTGAAGGGATAATATATTAACTTTAAGTGAATGATTACGTATGTATCTAATTGTAATCCTCAGAGCCACCACTAGAAAAATGATACAAAGAGACATGGCCAAAAAGCCAATTAATAAAGTTAAATGCAATACTAAAGAAAAAAAAATCAAATATCCAAGAGAAGACAGGAGAAAGGAAATAAATGAGATGAGATAAACAACACAAATAATAAAGTGGTAGACATAAATCTAACTATAGCAGAAATAGTAACAAATGCGAAAGGTCTAAACAACCTTAAAATACAGAGATTGGAGGGGCTGGCCCGTGGCTCACTTGGGAGAGTATGGTGCTAAAAAGACAGAGATTGTAAAATTGGGCATTAAAATAAGACTCAACTATATCTGTTTACAAGATATCTACTCTAAATACATAGATGGAATAAAAGTAAAAGGATGAAAAAACATAATAAACAAACAGCAAAAAAAAAAAAAAGAAAGAAAGAAAGAGAAAAGGAAGAAGAGGAAGGCTGGAGTGGCTATATTAATACCAGATAAAGTAGACTTCAGAACAACAAATACTATGCAGGATAAAGAGAAATATTATATAAAAAAGGGCCAATTAGCCAAGAAGATATAACAATCCTAAATATGTAAGCACCTAAAAACAGAGTTTCCAAATACATGAAGAAAGACTGGTAGAAATGAAAGGGGGAAAAAATAGACAAATCCACACTATAGCTGAAGACTTCAATATCCCTCTCTTTGTAATCTATAGAACCAGTAGACAAAAAAATCAGTAAGGATGTACAAGACCTGAACAACAGACAAACTAACCTAACTGGTATTTTTGGAACATTCTGCCCTTCAACAGCAGAATACACATTTTCAATTGCACATGTAGCATTCACCAAGACAGACCATATTCTGGGCCACAGAACATATTTTAACAAATGTAAAAGAACTGAAAGCATACAAAGTATATTCTCTAACAATAAAAAAATTAAACTAGAAATGAATAATGGAAAGATACTTGACAATAGCAAGGGCTGGTAAAGATAGAGTAACTGAAACACTCACTCATTCATTGTTGGGTGGGAATGCACAGTGGTAGAGCCATTTTAGAACACAGGTAATGTTTTTGTTTTTTTTTTGGCAGCTGGCCTGCATGAGGAACCAAATCCTTGATGTTGGTATTACAAGGCTGCACTCCAACTAACTAAGCTAAACAGCCAGCCCTCACAGGTGGTTTCTTATAAAATTAAATATACACTTTCCATATGACCCAGCAATCTCATACCTAGATATTTATCCAAGTGAAAACTTATGTTCACATAAAAACTGGCATGCAAATGTTTACTGTGGCTTTCTTCATAATCGTTAAAAACTAGAAATACCCATATGTCATTCAACTGATGAATGGATAAACAAACTATAGACTCTGCAATTAAAAGGAACAAACTGATACATGCAACAATGTGGATGAATCTCAAATGCATTAGGCTAAGTGAAGAGAGTCAGACTTAAAAGGCTACATAATCTGATTGCATTGACACAACCTCTAGAAAGGGCAAAAGTATAGGACTAGATGACAGAGTAGTGCTAGCAAGGGGTCGGGGTCAATGTGCAAAGGGGAATATAAGAGGGAATTTGGGGGAGTGATGAACTGTTCTTCATCTTGATTGTGGTGGTGGTTTACTGGACTATATGTCTAAACTCATAGAACTATACACCAAAAAACGTGAGTTTTACTGTACATAAATTTTGAAAGTAAATTTAAACATTTTAAAATATTTGGGTAAAACAAAAGGCAATGACATTTTCTTAGGTCACTTTACAAGAGTTTTTTTCCCCCCGTTTTCTGCCTATGGTCAGTCATCAGAGCAGGAATCAAAACCAAACAAATTAAACCTCATTTATTCTGTTAAGTCTGGGTGATTTGTGGCAGGAGAATATGCCAATCATCAAAATCCAGAGATAACCCTAAAGCACAATTTGAGCTTCTCTTCACAGTCTCTGAGCTGACAATCAAAATCTTTTTCCAGAACCGCCAAGGAGTTTTAATTGAGTTTCAGCATCATTTCCAGACCTCCCAGGTGGAGCCATTTATTAGTAATCAGTGAAATAGCCCCCCAAAAGAAAGCACTGGAAAGAACAAGAGTTTCAAAAATCTGCTAACTGCATTGTAATGATTCTGAAAGATTGAGAACTGAATATAAAGCCATCTTTCCTGCTTCACATCCTATCTCAGCTCCAAAGTAGAAATCAAACCCTAACTATGACTTCATGATATTGTGTAAGCCTGAAGACATCAGGGTGAGGCTGGCTGGGTCTGGAGCTGTGTTGATTGTCACCCATCAACCAAGTTAGGAACATCTGTACTCAGAGCCTCTGACAACCAGTTCCAGTTTAGACTTGTTCCCAAGTGACACTGGTGATTATTTCTATCTCCTAACGTTATAGTTTAACTAATTCACTAATGATTAAGAAGATTTTAAAGACTGAATGGGCCTCACTAGCTAAATGGCTGTAGCACTTTAGTTAACATGCAAAGGATGTCCACTGCCTGCAGTTAGCTAATAACACATTATAATTAATAGTACTTGGGAAAAGTGTCCTGTCAGCGGGAGCCTTGAGGTTGTTTTTCTAATGCACCAAGATAATCTCCATCAGGCCTCTTCTGTTTCACCAAATAAGTAACTGGTGCTGTCCCTACTCTGATGATTCTTTTAATTCTAAATGTAATTTGGGTCCTCATTCCAAAAACTCACAGCACTTCTCTTATTTAGCATTTTCTTGAACTGACATGTGGGGTGCTATGATTATAAAAGTGAGTGACCCACTTCCTATTTACTCACCTCCAATTCTGCCTTGCAAAAGCACATCTATCTCAGCAGGAGGGCATCAGCAAGCAAAAACGCAGGGGAAGTCAGGACAATGATTCATCCACCCCAGATAGATTTCCTCATTTGCTTGCACTATCTCATACTCTTCTTGCAGATTGTTTTTTTTAATATAATTTTATTTCCCTGTGTATAGGATCTGCTTTTCCCATTACTCTTAATTGGTCCTACAAAGCCTATTTTATGTATAGAGAAAAAAATAGTGATGTCTTGCACAATTAACTATTACATCACCTAACACCACTTTGCTGCAATAAGAAACAGGTGGCAATGGGTTCTGAAAACAGGGTAGCTCAGTGAGAGCCAAGTAAAATAATAGCAAGTAACAGCACGACAACATGTCCAAAGACCTACTCTCTTCCCTCACATCATTATTACTGTCAAATAAGAACACTCATAGAAATTTTTTTGGAAATTCAGTTCCCATCCTCAAATTCAACTTCTCATCTCTGTCATCCTCCCTTGCTCGTCCCACATTCCAGGAGAAGAAGTTTAACAGTGATAAACAAAGTACATGTCCCTCACTCCCCACTTTCAAATGGGAGAAAGTGTCTACATGTTGCAAATATGGAACTAGCAAAAGGAAAAAATTCAATAAGAGCTGTATATACTGTGAAACAAGAATCATTATTCTATTGGTTCTATAATTGTTATAAACTTTCATTTTTTATCCAGTTAGAAATTAGATACAAAGAGAACATCTAATGACTTAGGCATTGGATCATGCAGTAGAGAGTCTAGCTGTGTAGAATGTTGTGGGGTGCAGTGTTCTATGACTGTCAATTAGGTCAATGTGGTGGATAATGTTCAGGTTTTCTATATCCTTATTGGTGATTTTTTCATCTGCTTGTTCCGTGGATTATTGAGAGAGAAGTGTTGAAGTCTCCGACTATAACTGTGGATTTGTCTAGTTGTATAACCTGTGTCACTGTCATCCACACTCCTACTCAACACTTTGACCATTCTGAACTCTATTATTATTGTTGTCACCATTTTTAAAATGAGGAAACTGAGACGTAAGGAGGTTAAGCAAGTGTACAAGCCAACTCAACTACTAAACAGTAAAGCAGGATTCAAACTGAGGTGGTTTGACTCCTGAGTTCCTGCTCTTCATCCCCACAATACACTGTATCCTGTCTCATCTGTGAATTTTAAGAGTAGGTAAGAAGAAGCCATGACTTTATTTGCTCTTTACAAGGTATTTGTGACACAAGTCAACTTCTAGGGGAGCTCAAATACCATCCTTCCGCCTCTTCTCTGCCACCTCGACCCCTACTCAACACAGTCTCATCCACCACTTAAGGAGCATTGATAGAGGACACTCTAAGGATGTGTGGCTGGGAGCTACAGCTTTCAGTGGGTCAAAAGAGGGTGGAAGCCCTTGCTTTAGCATGAAGGGCTCTTTGGGATAATTTCTCTCTTTCCAACTTCTCTCAGTTCTTAGCTTCGTTAGCTTTGTTCTCTTGTAGAATGCTGATGCAGATAGGTCCGAGCTCTGCCTTGGGAGGAGTTCCCTACCCTGGAAAGGCCTGGAGTTTGGGAGATAGAACTTCCACTGCTCTGGGGTTTAGGAACTCACATGACATTGCTCATTTTTGTCACCAGTACAGTAAGACCTCAGTTGTCAAGTACAGAGTGTGGGCAATGAGGAAGGGGCAAGGAGAACCTGTTTTCATATTTGACGTTAGGCTAGAAAGGTGAAAGGACTTCTCCTGATTCACTCACAGTTCATCCTAGTTTAGCAAGACCAGGATGTTTCACGGGAGTTGGCGTCAAAATAACACAGGAATGAGCAATGTGACTCCCCTGGAACTTGACTTCTGTGTGGAGTTCTCTCAGGGAGACTATAACAGTGGGGTGCTGGCCACCTCTGTTTTCATCAGATATAAACTCAAACCCTAAGAACTCCATGGAAATGGAATAACCACTTCTAAATCTGAAGAACATAAATCCCCATTCTGAATATGATGGAAGAACTCTTCTGCTGTAGGCCACAGAGATATATATACATTTTTCAGACCTGAGGGCCCTTCCAGTTTAGATTAGGGCAAACTTTGGATCTAAAGCAGGGCAAGCTAAAATCTCAGTGAGGGCCATTGTGTTTGATATCTTGAAAGCAAGAGATGACTCATTACTCTCTTTAGTCTATTGGAGATGGTCTGGGAGGTCTAAACTCCAAATGCAAGGCCATATCCAGGCACTTTGGAAGACCAGCTCTCAAAGGCACCCAGACAATCCCAGCAAAGTGGCATTTATCTTGCTACATTTACCATGGTTAGGATTTGACCTCAGCATTGTGGGCTCAGAAGTCAGTGTTGTAGGTCCCAGAGCTGCCTGACTTTAGGGATGCAGTATATGTGGAGATAAAGAACAGGGACTCTCGAGTCAAACTATTTCAGTTTGAATCCAGTCTCTACCGTTCAGTAGCTGCAGGTTAACTTAACCTCCACATGTCTCAGTTTCTGTATTGTAAAAATGGTGATGACAGTAATAATAGCTCCCTTCTAGGACTGTTATTAGAATAAAAGGAGTTAATATTTAAATAGTGTTAAGATCAGTGTCTGACACATAGTTCATGCTATGTGAGTGTTATTACAAAACTGATAAGAGACTGGTTTTAATACCAGAGTGGTAGATTATTTTGGAATGAGGAAATAGAGTTGTCAAGCAACTGCAGACTCATGTTGCCCTGAACTGATCCCAAGGGAAGCCAAATCAACATGCTTCTTGGTTAACATGGAATATCCACAAACAAGGGGAGTTGTTATAATTTAACTATCTAGTAGCATCAGGCCCTGAGATAGTTTCAGATTGGACATTCCTTCTACAGATACGTTAGTATATTTATCAGGCAAGAACTGTAGGTCTGAGGGGTCATCTGGTCGCTATACTGCTATTTTGCGTATCCTTGCACTGATCTATTTTAGCAGCTGTGATAATAATATTCAATAATGTTATAATAATAATTTGGTGAGCACTTACTATGTCCTTATAAACATAAATATTCTCTCATTTTTTCCTCACAACACTCCTATGAAGTAAATACTCTTAATGATAAGAAAACCAAGATTTAGAGATATATACATGGTCCTTCCGGGATTTTCCCCTTTCAGTTTCCTTGGCTGGAACACACATTTGTTAGTTACCTGGATCACTCCTATTCATTCTCCAAAACTCAGTTCTAGTGTTCTCTCCTCGAGCAAGCAGGCCCCCCTCCCCCTCCCTGCGGCCTCCTCTGAGCCAGGCGCCCTTTCTCTCTTCCCTCGTAGTCCTCTCTACATTACCTCTACAACCACTCACTGTATCATATTAAAATGTTCTCAGATATCTCTCTACTAGGCCAGGCTGTGCCCTGTTGTGACCAAATCTTTTTTCTCCTTTCCAGGAGATGCTCAGTATCTGGCAGCAATTACTATTTAGTAGAATAAGCATGGCTCCTAATATCAAATAAGTGCTCAAATACTTGGGGAATCACAAACTATATGACAGTAAAGGGTTCAAGCATCAAATGGGTGATTGAACTAAGGACCCTTTAAGGTTTCTCCCAGGGTTCAAGTGCGGCTGTCTCAAATAGATGATGCTGATCTTCACTAAGAAAAGAGAAATGGTTTCAAGAGGCAGATAATGCAATCAGTTCTGAGTTCAAATGAGCCAAAGGAACTGCCTCTTCAAAGTGGGTAATTTCATCTAAAAGTGAAGGACTCAAACATTTTTTAAAGAAAAAACAAGACAAAACCCACAATGTATTTTAATGGTATCCATACTATGACACTTGCAATTTTCCAGTGTAAATTTCTACACAGTTCTTAGGTATTATAGTAGTTTGGCCCTAGAAATAATCCAACTAGAGTAATATCCTCTGAGAATAAAGTGCTCAGTTATACAACAGAGATTATATCTTGAAGGACATGAAAATACCATGTAGGAAGAGATGAGACTCATCACAGGGTATGCCCTTTCCTGCTACCAAATGGCCACTGCTGCACTAGCAGTGGACTCCTTCTAGGCTCCATTCCCAGCCTTAATGTACTGTTGACCTCTGTTTATTACCCATAACCATCACCAAGCTTTCTCATTCAGTAGTCGTTCTTTTCTGCTATCTAAGGGCTTCATGAATTGGAAATCAATTCAAAACTGATCAGTACACATCAGCTCCCACTTAAAGTCCTTAAAGTCCATTCTAAAGCATAGTTGTTTTCCATTAATCCAAAATATGTCAAAGACCTTTCACACTAGGAAACCCATGGTGCGAATCTTGCTCAATAGCAAGTGTATTTGTTCCATATAAACCTTGGAAACAAGCTTAACAAGATGTAGCGTGGTTCCTTTTGTCTTGTTTTCAATATCTCTTCATTGCCTGAAAAATATTTTGAGGGGTCTTTGTTAGGCTAGTTTTAATTGCCAGTGTTATAATCCAAATTTCACCACAAATACAAGAGTCCTTCAAAAAGTTCATGGAAAAAATAGAATTAAAAGTTAATACAAATGTTTCCATGAACTTTTTAAAAAGTACCGTCATATTGATTAATTCAAAAACAACAAAGGAGAGTTGTCCCCAATTCTCAGAGAGCCAAGTTTAATCTGAGGGTTGTGGTAATGTTAATTCCTTTGTGGATTTCAATGCATGATAATGTGCTTATGTCCTGATGCAAATCTGTAATTTGAAGTTTGGTCTGTCGGTAACAGTGCCACTGTAGTACTAAATCAAAGTTTAATGTGCCTTTGTTCATGTGCTTTCTAAATGCATGTCAGAGTCCACTTGCAGTATAGATAAGCTCCGAAATCTGCAATTGTGGATTTCATCTAGGGGACTCTCTGCCAAGTGTGTGGTTGTTAATTTATAAAAATCACCCACCTCAGAGAATTTTTAGGGCAGTGAAACTATTCTGTATCATAGTACCTACTGGTGGATACATGTTACTGTACTTGTCCAAGCCTGTAGAGTAATACAATACCAAGAGTGAACTCTAATGTAAACTATGGACTTTGGGTGATAATAATGTGTCAATGCAAGTTCATCAATTATAGCAAATGTACTGCTTTGGCAGGGAATGTTGATAATGGGGAAGGCTGTGCATGTTTTGGGGCAGGAGGTATACAGGAACTTGCTGTGCCTTCCTCTCAGTTTTGCTGTGAACCTAAAAGTGCTCTAAAAAATGTAGTCTATTGAAACAAAATCACCCCTTCTGAGGCAGTCCATTTTTTTTTTTTTTTTTTTTTTTTTTTAGACAGCTCTAAATGTTGGAAACTACTTCATTAAATTGAACTGAAATCTGCCTCACTAAAACTTATTCCATTAAAAAAAAATTGAAATAAAAAAAAAAACTGATTCCATTTTCAGGAAGGAACACTTTCCAGGTGAAAGCTACTACAGGGGCCTAATTTCAGCCTATCATAAAGACTGACTTTCTAACAATCCAAAAGCTTCAGGGGACACTAAGTTCCCTATCAATAGGACCACTGCATGAATTAGGTCTATACTACGTGCCAGACACTCTTTTAAGTGCTTTACCTATAATAAACCTTCTATCACAATAGTACCTTCATGTGGGTAATATTGTTTTCCCATCATGGGACAGGTTTAGTGCAAGTATTCTTATGGCCTTCATAATGTTTCTGTCAGGATCATTCCTTTCCCTTTTCCCAGTGCCTGAGAACCCTTCCAAATGCTTATTCCAAGTCCTGGGAAGGCTAACAGGTGTAGAGAGCACAATTCTGAAGCCAGACAGACCATGCTTTGAATCTCACCCTCACCACACTGTCCAAATTTGGGAATGTGGGTGTAGGGAAAGTGAAGGTAAATGGTCAGGGTCCCTCAGATGTTCAGAATCTTGCTGAGCATTTGATGCAAAAATGCATGTGCACCCAGGTGTTCCTTGGTTATTATCTGATATAATTGTGCATGTGTGCCCAGATGTTCTTTGGTTGTCTGACTCCATCCAGGTGTTCCTGGGTTATCTGACTTAAGTGTAAAGGACGAGTGACTCTGATCCATAGTGACACCCTTCCCCGCCCCTGGGATGCCTGGGGGGGTATGCTGAGGCCACTACTGCTGCTGGAGGCTATTGCTGCTGCTGTTGCTGCCAGGGCCCCCGGGATGCTCCAGGAGGCCACCACTGCTGCTGCTGCTGCTGAGGAAGCTGAGGACTGAGCTTGCAGTGGAATGAACTTGTCAACTCTGCCAACAGATCCTTCCCAATTACCTACCTAGCCTGTTACCTGTATGTGAGGGGTCTGGTCAGCCAGCCTGGCAAATAAGGGGTCTGTGACCCAGTCTGTATAACAGATTTGAAGAGTGTGTGAGCCCTAGCATGACAGTGGGCATGTTCTCCCTTCCTTGGCTTCCTCATCTGTAAGCAAAATGCTAAAATGTAAATATTTACACATTAACTTTTTAATAAATCTTCACTCATTATCTCCAGTTTCCCTTCCCAGGAAGGACAGTCTTTGGGGTAATGAAAGTAAATTATTTTGATCACTGTGAGCATTCTCCTCCTCTGAATAATACATTAGCATTATTGTACGTAGGTGTCCTGAGAGCCAATTATCCATGGGAGAGACTGGAGAGAGCCCATCTCTCGGCTGTACAAAGTTGATAGCAGACTCCACTGTGGTAAAGGCAGCTCATGAGACCTCTAGAGAGTAATCCACCCGCCTCCCCTCCACTGTCTCTTCTTTCCACAGGCAACAGCTGATGCATAGGCTTTCTTGGGTGACCGATGTTTCTTTCAACCTGATCTTACAGTGTGTTTCTTCCACACTGCTTCCCTTACCCTTTGTACAAATAGTCCCCCAGAGCCCATCATAAACCTGCCATATTGGGACCAGAGCAAAGCAACGTGCATCCTCCACGCATTCCCACCACTTAGCTTACCTGGGAGCTTTTAAACAAAGCTCATTAGACAATTTGAATTTTTATATTCAAGGATGACATTCTAGTGATAAATTCTGGCATTGTTATCATTTAAACTAAGAATAGAGTGACTATTCTGGCAGTTCCTGCTTGTGTGATTGACAGCCTGCTGTTTGCAAAATATCTACAGCTATTACTGCCCGAATCACTGATTATTGTTTGCTGCAGGCAACAGTGGCATGGCTTGGACAGTGCCAGGCCACTGAGGATTTCTGCATGCTGAGTGGCCCCTCTACCGCTCTCATTTCCTAGTTGCCAATGTCAACTATAGCCAAAGTACCACTTAGCTGTAGGCATCAGCATCTTTTATTTTGGCATAGTGTGGCCTAGCTGCTTCAGCTAGAGACAATAGCACTAATCTGTCATTCATTTAAGACAGTGGTTCTCAAACCCATCTGCACATTAAAATCACCTGTGAAACTCAAAGAAATTTACTCAGGCCTGGTTACCTCCCACCCCAGAGACTCTAGTTTCACTGTTCTGGTCATGGTTTTATTTCAAAAGCTCCCTGGGTAAATCTAACATGCAGGCTGTGTTCAGAACCACTGATCTAATAAGTCTAAAAGGATATACATGAAAATATTAATACTGAGTCTGTCTGGGTGGCAGAATTACATATGAATTCTATTTTTGTTTTTGTTTAGTGTGTTTTCTAATTTTTAAAAAAAACATGAAAATCATTCTCTCTTTGGCAGCACATATACTAAAATTGGAAAGATATAGAGATTAGCATTGCCCCTGTGAAAGGATGACACATAAATTTGTGATGCATTCCATATTTTTGAAGAATGATGTCAGAAGAGGAGCTCCTTGAAGAAAGATAAGACTAAGGAGAAGATGGAGTCTCAGAGATGACTCTGCTGAGAAGGGGCATCTACCGGATGATGATGATAATGAAGGTGGGGAATGAACAGCTGGAGTTGACCGTGGATGATGAAAAAGAGGCTGAAGAGGGAGAGAATGACAGAGCCAGTGCCAATGGCAAGGATGACTCTTAAGCACATAGTGGGGTTTAGACATCTTATCCCATTGTTTCATTTCTAACTGCTTGTCTAAGGTCAAATTTTTTGTACTCGCTTTGGCAGCAGATATACTAAAAACTGGAACGATACAGAGAAGATTAGCATGACCACTGAGTAAGATCAAATTCGTCACTAGATCCTCTCCCTTCAGTACAGGCTCACTATTCTCCCCGTTCCATCCTTCCAAGCTCATTAGTTCATATTGCCCTGTGCCTAGTCCCATTTTCACTTCCTTTGACACTCCTAATAGTTTAAGTCTCACCCTACAGGTTTTGGTTTTTATGACTTAACAGTAAGAAGAATGTGTGGTTTTTATCAACTGTTTCCAAAATAATCTCATTATGCAAAATAATCTCATTAGTTCTTTCCATTGGTATGTGAGCTTAGTAGTTGCTTCCCTAACTGCAAAGTCAATCTCATTTAGTTGAGTAGCACCTGAGAACAGCTTTGAACACATACTTAGAAGTTTGCGTGTTACACCCCACATGAGAGTGCTATGTAGGACGTTCAACACAAATGTAACAACATACCTTTGTGAACGAGAGTTGGCACATCAAATGTAGGGTCAGAAAAATGATTAATGCAATAGTCTTGAGATTTGTTCTCCGAAGTTGATATAGTGGGTCATTTTTCTTTGAACAGCCTGATGTTGGGGATCTTTTGTCCTCAAATAAGCACATCCTTACTAAACCAAAAAAAAAAAAAAAAAAAAAAAAAAAAAAAAAAAAAAAACCATGAAAAGGTTTAAATTGCATAATAAAAAGTTTTTCAAAACGGAAATCCTCAAGTTAAATTAAGCATGAAATTAGATTTTTATTCCTATTTTTAAAAAATTCCTATCCCCACTTTGGAATAAATTTGAGGTGAATTGTGGAAGTAATAATGACAGTTCTCTTTTAAAAAATGAAAAGTAATTATGTGAAATGATGATAGTTTACCTGTCTCACTATAGTAGCCATTTCACTATCTACATGTACCCCGTAACATGTTGAAAGCCTCAAATATACACAAAAAATTTTATTTAAAAAAATAAAAATAAAACAAATGAGATTAATACAAACAGTACATATCTCCAAATTTGACGGGCTTTATCAAGCTGTCATGATTTGACGAGTTATTTTAGAGTCCTCACTACTCAAAAATTGCTCCACCAGGTCAGAACCTTTTCCCTACCCTTTTTGCTCCTTCTCCAAATCAAGGACAATGACATCCTCTTTTATACACTTGGGTCCCCTTGAGACAGGTCTCTGCAAAGGCAGGAAGGATGTAAGAGACACCTTTCTGACAAAGATTGAGCTCAAAATCAATCACATGAGATGCTCTGATTGCTGGTGGCTTGACTTGACTTGCATAGATTTGGGGCATATGGCTACCCACTACAGCCACTGTGGTTCTCTAGAGTCCCCTACCAAGGGAGAACACTCCATGGTAAGATATATACTGAGTATTTAGGGAGATTTTAAAATGGTAATATTTTAGTTTCGTGATGAACTGTAAAGTACCTCTCACCTGCTTTCCTTCTCACTGGGCAACTCCCTCTTTATTAAAACTGACACCATCACTTATTATTCCATACTAATGTGCCAGTCCCCCACAATAAAGAAGTGCCTGGTCCAAAATGCCAATAGTGCTAAGGCTGGAAAATCCTAGATTACATATACATGACATCATTTATATTTTCCGAGTGCTACTTTACTTACTTGTAAAATGGGAATAAAAATACCTTCGAGGTATTGTCTGACCCTTGAAAATATAAATGATATACTCAAGATCACCTACCTAGTAAGGAATAGTACTGAATATTAAACGTAGATTTCAAAGTGTAGTTACCTTTCTACTTCATTACAATCCTGGCACCTCCATGATTCCTGTGGCTCTCTTACTTAACATTCCTATCTCCTGTTCCTGAGCACGGTAGCCCCACTCTTTAACCTTCATTTTTTTCTGCCTGGGTTTCTCACCCTTTCTGACCTCTAATACTGTCTTCCACTGTGTTATTGTTCAGCCTTTCTTGTACACGGGTTTTACGTTAGGCCCAAGGACTAGTGTTAGAGCCTGAAATTCCTTCCTGCATTAATGAATGTACACAACAGACTAACATTAGGGATGTAATTCATTTCATATGTCAAGCTAAATGACAATATTTAGATTGACGCTCAAAAATAACTTTTCTTATTGTTTTCTTAGTACAGCTGCTCATAGTTAAAACTTAAAAAGATAGCAACAAAGAAAATTTAAAACAAGCTTCAGACCTAGAAATATCTCTGCCATCACTTTCAGTCTTTTCTCTGTGCATGTATAGTTTTTCCTCCCATTAAAACTCATTATGATATCAACAATATTTTACAGTTTTTTTCATGTTATAATGTATTGGGAACCTCTTTCTGTGCCACTAAATATTATTCCCATTTTTAAAGGCTCTATAGTAATCCATTGTATGGGTGTATTAGAATTGCTTTAACCAACTCTATACTGTTAGACTGCTTCCAATTTTTAGCTTTTCTAAACACATACTGCCAAATATTCTTGAAGCAAATCCTTGAGCATTCTTATCATGTTCTTACCTAGAAGTGGAATATATGAATCAAATGACATGCAAAAATTTAAGGTTTTTAACATAAAGTTTCAAATTGAATGGAAAACATACTTCAGTTAATGAATTTTTTGGTAGTGGGGCTGCTAAACCATGGACCTCCTTCAGGCAGGTTGATTTGTTACTAGAGTGGCCCCTCATTTCTTACCTGTGAAATGAACAGCCAGAGTAATGCTGGCAATTGGCAATTGTTGGTGATTAGCCAGCACATTTACCACTACTATAAAGCAGTTTTGAATAATCCTGAAATTCAGTTCCATTGACCTTAAATGCTATATAGTATTAAATACAATCTGGAGACTAAAAACTGCCCACCTTGAAAATGTTTACAAATTAGTGTTCATGCATTATTATGTAATACAAAATGTGATTAGTTCAATAAGAAAATTACAAAGCACTGTGGGAAAAAGAATATTTCTGAGTAGGGTGTTTTCATGAAGGTAATAATATTTAATCTGGGCTTTGATGATGGGTAAGGTCAGATTTTAATTAGCAATAGGCAGAGAGGCATTTGGGGTATGGAGACATACAAAGCAAAATACTCAAGGGCCAAGAAAGTATGTGACTTTTATTTTTTTTAAAAAAGGACAGCATTCTGTGTCTTGTGAGCAGGGTTAAAGAAAAGCAGTAATGAGAGACACACTGGGGAAAGTATAGTAGTCCCCCCAGTCCATGGTTTCCCTTTGTGCAGATTCAGTTACCTGCAGTCAACCAAGGTCTGAAAATATTAAATAGAAAATTCCAGAAATAAACTCGTAAGTTTTAAATTGCATGCCATTCTGGGTTTTGTTAAATTATTCTATTTTATTAGTTATTGTTAATTTCTTATTGTGCCTAATTTATAAATTAAACTTTATTATAGGTATGTCCATATAGAAAAATACATAATATAAAGGGTTCAGTATTATCCATGATTTCAGGCATCCACTGGGGGGTTTTGGACATATCCCCTGTGGATAAAGGGGGACTACTACAGATTGGTATCAAACTTTAAACACTTTGCTGAGGAGTGGAAACGATTTGGAAGAAAACAGGGAGCGGATGAAAGGGAGACGAAAGCTGCAGGAAGGTTATTATGTCAGCAGTGTGGATCACAGTGGCAGTGAAGGGAATTACTACAGTAGCCTTTGAAAGAAGTTAATAGGACCTAGAAATGGGAAGGGTCTGTTTGAGGCCAACTGAGAGACACAAAATGTATAGCTGAAACTCTCCAAGTTGCATAGAATATGATAATGCAAATACAAGTGAAATTCACAAAATTAAAGTTTGATTTATAGTCTGTTCCCTCCCGCATATAAATTTTTTCCTAAATGAATATCCAATTGTCAACATAACACTGCCTGTTCATTTAGCTTTATTTGAAAAGCCCTAGCACCACCTGGTGACAAAAACTCAGATTGACCTCAGCAGTCCTGAATTACGCCTTTTTTTCCCCTACTTTATTTTGAAAAAATGTCAAACATACATAAAAGTTAAAATAATACTATAATAAACACCCTCATACCTTCACCTATATGTACAAATTATTGTTTTGCAACATTTGCTTTAGTTCTTTTCTTCTCTATAAGTGTATATATGCTGAACCCTTGAAAGTGAATTGTAGACACTAAAACAATTCAACTCCAAAATTTTCAGCGTGAACTTCCTTAAAAAAGGGTATCCTCTGCATAACCACAATACCTCATCTGAAAAGTTAACAATAATTTTACATTATAATCTAATATGCAATATTCAAATTTCCCAAGTTGTCACACAAAAAAATGTTTTTCAGTTTGTGTTTTTAAATCTGGGATCTAATCAAGACTTATTCTTTGCACTTGGTTGATATGCTTCACAGACCTCTTTTAATCTAGAACAATTCTCAGTACTTTTTTTTGGCCTCCCATGGCATTGCCATTTTTGAAGCATCCAGGTCAGTTACCTTGTAGAATGTCCTGCATTCTGAATTTGTCTGATTATTACTCCATAATTAAATTCACACAATATTTTTGGCAAGAATGCTTCACAAGTGACTTTGTGTACTTTTTATTGCATTACTTCAGGAAGCATAATGTCAGGTTGTCCTACTATTTTTTGCTAAGTTTGCTCATTTGGTTAAGGGGGTGACTGCGAAATTTATCCTATGTAATTAATCTCATGAACGGGGTGTTACTTTGAGAATGTGAGTATCTTGTCCCCTAACAAATTTTTACCTGAAGGTTTTAACATATGTTGGCAATTCTTCCCTGAGTCAATTATTACATTGGGAATTGCAAAATGACAATTTTCTACTATTATCATTTCTTTGAGACTTCTTATGAAACAGAAACAGATTAGCCTAACTGTAAATCCAACATAAAATAACTAAAGAGAAAATGATTGAGATTCAAGCAGATTTTAACAAAGTACTCTATACATCCTTAGTAGAATATATTCCAAAGACAAAAAGAACTGTAAAAATACCTTAAAGCTTACTTAGTTGGTATAATATTAGTAATCACATAGGTAGTATAATTCCAAAACTATTTTATGTAAATTGTAGAATAAAGTAAAGAGTATATTCATGAAATTAGGAACTACGATTTCACCATAAAAGAAAAGAGGTACATATATAAAATAAAATGAGGTAAGGAAAAATCCTCTAATGTTACATTTAAATTGGAAATATCAATATGACCTCATGATTTAAGAAAAAAAAATACTTCTGAGTTCTGTCCACTAATCATTTAAGCAATTATATTCCTCTAGTGACAGCATCTCTAGCACGCAGATCTTGGTTTTTTTCATATGCTTATTAGCCAATTGCATATCTTTCTTTGTGAAGTGTCTGTTCAAATTTTTTGCCAATTTTTATTGGATTGTGTGTTTCTTATTGAGTTGAAGGAGTTCTTCCTATATTCTGGATACCAGTTCATTACCAAATATTGTGGGGCTTTTTTCTTGCATTTTTCATACACATTTTCTTATTGGACATTGACAAATTATAATTGTATATATTCATGGGGTACAAATTGATGTTATATGTATACAATGTTGAATGATTAAATTAAGCTAATTAACATATCCATCACCTTAAATATTTATTATTTAGTCCTCCTAAGAAACGTTGTACCCTTTGACCAATGTCTCCCCACTCCCCTCACATCCCATCCTTTGCTAACCACCATTCTCTTCTCTACTTCTATGCATTTGCTTGTTTTAGATTCCACGTATAAGTGATAATATGTGGTATTTGTCTTTCTGTGCGTGGCTTATTTCGCATAACATAACGTCCTCCAGTTCATCCATGTTGTCACAAACAACAGAATTTCCCACCTTTTAAGGGGTGAATAGTATTCAATTATTTATACATATCACATTTTCTTTATTCATTCATCTGTTGATGAACATGAAGGTTGATGCCATAACTTGGCTATTGTGAATAATTCTGCAATAAACATGGGAGTACAAATTTTCAACATACTGATTTCAAATCTTTGGACATATATCCAGAAGAGGGATTGCTGTATCATATGGTAACTATATTTTTAGTTTTTTGAGGATGCTTCATACTGTTTTCCAAACTGGCCATATTAATTTACATTTTCACCAACAGCATACAAGTGTTCCCTTTCCTTCACATCCCTGCCAACACTTACTAAATTTCATCTTTTTAATAATAGTCATGCTGGCAGATGTGAGGTGATATCTCATTGTGGTCTTAATTTGCATTTCCCTAATGATTAGTGATGTTGAGCATTTTTCATATATTTTTTTGCAACTCATATGCCTTCTTTTGAGAAATGTCTATTCAGTTGCTTTGCCCATTTTTAATCAAGTTATTATCTTGTCATTGAGTTGTTGTGAGTTCCTTATATATTTTGGATATTAACCACTTAACACATGTATGGTTTGCAAATATTTTCTCCCATTCTGTAGGTTGCCTCTTTACTCTGCAGTTTCCTTTGCTGTGCAGGAGCTTTTCAGTTTTATGTAATCCCAATGGTCTATTTTTGTTTTCATTGCCTGAGCTTCTGGGATCAAATCTAAAAAGTCATTGCCCAGACTAATGTTGTATACTTTTCCCCTAATGTTTTCTTATAGTGGCTTTATATTTTAAGGTCTTATGTTTAGGTCCTTAATCCATTTTGAGTTGATTTTTACCTATGGTGTGAGATAAAGGTCCAATTTCATTCTTCTGGATGTGGATATCCAGTTTTCCTAATACCCTATATTTTGGAGACTGTCTTTTCCCTCTTGTGTATTCTTGGCACCTTTGTTGAAAATCAATTGATCACAAATGTGTGGTTTTGTTATTGTACTCTCTATTCTGTTCCATTGGTTAATGTATCTATTTTCATACCAGCAGAATGCTGTTTTAATTACAGTAGCTTTGTAATATAGTTTGAAGTCAAATGGTGTGACGCTTCCAGCTTTGTTCTTTTTGCTCAAGATTGCTTTTGCTATTTGGGTTTTTTGTGTGTGTGTGCTTCCATATGCAATTTAAGATTTCTATCTATTTCTGTGAAAACTGGCATTGCAATTTTTATAGGGATTGCATTGAATCTGTAGGTCACTTTGGGTAACTATGGACATTTTAACATTAATTCTTCAAACCTATCAAAACAGAGTATCTTTCCATTTACTGTGTCTTCAAGCTTTTTCATCAAAGTTTTGTAATTTTCAGTTTACAGGTCTTTTATCTCCTTGATTAAATTTATTCTTAAGTATTTTTGGTAGCTATTATGAATGGAATTGTTTTCTTGATTTCTTTTTTGGATAGTTCATTGTTAGTACATAGAAACACAACTGATATTTGAATGTTTGTTTTGTATTCTGCAACTTTACTGTGTTCATTTATTAGTTCTAACAGTTTTTTGGTGGAGTCATCAGGGTTTTTTATATATAACATCATGTCATAGGTAAGCAGTGACAATTTCACTCCTTCCTTTCCTATTTGGATGCTTTTTATTTCTTTTACTTGTCTAATTACTCCGGCAAGAATTGCCAGTACAATTTTGAGTAGAAGTGGTGAAAGTGGGCTTCCTTGTCTTGTTCCTGATGTTAGAAGAAAAGTGTTCAACTTTACTCCATCTAGCATAATATTAGCCCTCAGTTTGTAATAGATGGCTTTTATCAAGTTCAGGTACATTTTTTCTAAACATAATCTGTTGAGAGTTTTTATCATGAAAGGGTGTTGAATATTGTCAAATGTTTTTTCTGCATCAAATGAGATAATCATATGGTCTTTGTCCTTCGTTATATGAATGTGGTATATCACATTTCCAGATTTGCATATGTTGAACCATAATTGCATCCAAGGGGAAAATCCCACTTGATGATGGTGAATAATTTTTTAATGTGCTGTTGAATTCAGTTTGCTAGTGTTATTTTGAGGATTTTTGCATCCATGGTCATCAGGGCTATTGGCCTGTAATTTTCCTTTGTGTGGTGTCCTTCTCTGGTTTTGATATCAGAATAAATCTAACCTTATAAAATGAGTTGGAAATGTTTCCTCTTCTTCAGTTTTTTGGAAGCATTTGAGAAGGATTGATATTAATTCTTCTTTAAATGTTTGGTAACATTCACCCATTAAGCCATCGGGTCTTGGCTTTTCTTTGATAGGAGACTTATTGCTGATTTTACTCATTATTGATTTGTTCAGATTTTCTGTTTCTTCGTGGTTCATTTTTGGTAGGTTGCATGTTTCTAGAAATGTATCCATTTCTTCTAGGATACCAGATTTCTTGCTGTATTAATTGTTCATAGTAGTCTCTTATGACCCTTTTTATCTCTGTGGTATAAGTTGTAATTTCTCCTCTTTTATTTCTGATTTTATTTATTTGAGACTTCTCTCTCTCTCTTTTTTTTTCCCCTTAGCTAGCCTAGCTAAAGGTTTGTCAATTTTGTTTATCTTTAAAAAAAACCAACTCTTGGAGTTCTGGTCAAGATGGTGGAATAGATGGCTCCCAGCGTCACTCTCTCCCACAAAGCAACCAATTTACAACTATAAAAATGTAACATCAGCCAAGCTGGGGCCACAGGATCTCAGGGGAAGAGGAGGAGAGACCTATGGAGCTCATGAAGGTGGGAGAAACCACGATGAGAGAAAGAAAAAACTGCTCAGAGCATTTCAGGTCATGGCTGCTTTAGTGATGGAGTACATGGAGCACGAGCCAGCAGAAGCTACAGCTGTGTCCTTTAGATGGAGTTACTTGGAGGCAGCAGGGAAGAAGAGGACTCTGGTGGCCCCCAGGACAGCAAGACCACTAATAGGGTTCCCATGAACCTATGCAGGAGCGAGGAGCCAGAACAGCTGAAAATGGGGAGCCATTCAGAGGCCAGTGAGTCAATGCAAGGGACCAGTGCAGGGCCCATCCCATGGGAAGTGTTTGGAGCATGGGTGGTGAGGATGGGGGAGATGGGCCCACCAGGAAAACACTGGGACACAGCAAGGAAAGCCGACCCACCCCCCAATCAGTGCAGGACCACTCAGAGGAGACTGGTCAGGAATGCAGAATTGCATGGGGTGCAGTTTGATGAAAAAAACTCAGGCCCAGATCAGAGTTTCTACACAACCCAGGTGTACCAGGTCTCTGGAGAGCTGGAAGTACCTATAAGGTCAACCATTAAACCCTGAACTGCACAAAAAGCATTCCTAGGGAAAAAGCAACAAAGCAGCAATTTAGCTCAACTACACAGCTCAAGTACTGGTTCCAATAGGAAGCTCCCCCGTGTTAGAAGTAAGCGAAGGATAAAAAATTAGTTCTGGTACAGGCACACCACCAATGCCTTGGGGCCTGGCAGGGGACATGAGGCACGGAGCCAGGGGCAGGACCCCTGCCCACAACCATTCACACCACCAGCACCTCAGGACCCAACCAAGAACCCGAGGCTTGGAGCTGGGGACTAGACCCCATTCCCACATCCAGGCACACCACCAATGCCTTCGGGCCTGCCCGGGGCCCAGGGCTAGGAGCTGGGGACTGGACCACCCTTCCACAACCAGGCACACTGCACCAGCACCTCAGGGCCCGCCAGAGATCAGAAGCATGGAGAAGGGGACCAAACCCACCCCCTCCCACAACCAGGCACACCATGCCAGCACTTTGGGGCCTGCCCATGGACCTGAGGCATGGAGCCAGGGATCAGACACTCTCCACAACCTAGCACACCGCCAGCACCAAGAAGCATGCCAAGAACATCACCTCCATGTGGGTGGCCCACCACAGCCACCACAATAACAATGGCTGCTGCGAAAGCAGCTAGACACCACCACCACCATGCAAATGGTCTGCCAGCCACTGGAGTGCATTGGCACAAGGAGAGTCACCAGCAGAGATAAAGGTGACTCTCCACAAAGCCCATTTCAGAGTGACAGAAGAAGCATCTGCTCTATGATAATATTGGAGGACCTGATCACAACTCTCAGCATTGGACAGATCATCTATGCAACAAATCAACAGAGTAACCATCATTCTTTCAGAAGGAGAGAAGAAATCTAGGGTAATTAGAGGGGGGAGGGAGAGGGAGAGGGGAGAATGGGGAGACATTGGACAAGGGGAATAAAGAATAAGTACAATTTGTAACAATATATATGCAGTAATATTGATTTGATCAATATATCTCAATGTTGAACCCCAAAAATATGTATAATCAATTTCGATTCAATAAAAATTTAAAAAGCAAACAAACAAACCCAACTCTTAGTTTCATTGATATTTTCTGCTGTTTTTTTCCTATTCACTATTTGCTTATTTTTGTTCTGATCTTTGTTATTTTCTAACTTCTACTTACTGTGGTTTGTTCTTCTTTTTCTAGTTTCTTGAGGTGTAACATTAGGTTGTTTACTTGAGATCTTTCTCTTTTTTTGATATAGGCATTTACTGCTATCAATTTCCCTCTTAAAACTGCTTTTGCTGCATTCCATAAATTTTGGTATGTTATATTTTCATTTTTGTTTGTCTCAAGATATTTAAAGTTTTTCCTTTTGATTTCTTCTTTGATCCATCGTTTGTTCAGATCATGTTGGTTAATTTTCACATATTTGTGAATTTTCCAAGATTTCTCCTAGTATTGATTTCTAATTTTATACCATTGTGGTCAGAAAATATAGCTGATATCATTTCAATCTTAAGTTTGTTCAAAATTATTTGATGTTCTGACATATCATATATCCTGGAGAATGTTCTGTGTGTGCAGAATATGTGTTTTGTTGCTTTTACCAGCAAAAAGGATCATAAGAAACTGCTATGAACAATTAATATGCCAACAAATTTGATAGCCTAGAAGAAATGGATACATTTCTAGAAACATGCAACCTACCAAAAATGAATCATGAAGAAATAGAAAATTTGAACAAACCAATAATGATTATTAAATCAGCAATAAGTCTCCTATCAAAGAAAAGCCAAGACCCGATGGCTTAATGGGTGAATGTTACCAAACATTTAAAGAAGAATTAATATCAATCTTTCTCAAATGCTTGCAAAAAATTTAAGAAGTGTTGCTTTGTGTTGCTTTGCGCCACACAGATTTGTCACCCCACTTCCCCTGGGTGACAGAGAAGCAGAGGATTACTCAAAGTCCATCTCTACTGAGCAGTGAGAAGCCCTGGAGTGGTTAACTTTCCCGGGACCCTCCAGCAAGAGGGATCCCTTCCTTGGAAAAATTAACACTGAATTGGTGTTCTCTTCCTGCATTTATTTTCCAGACCAGGAAGTTACAGGAAGAGAACAAAGGTAGGGTTATAGTTTAACAAAAGAGGCTGGTAACTTTCAGTGAAACAAGCCAGATGACATTCCAGTAAGGCTATCAACAAAAGCTTTGATCTTAACAAACATTCCTTCTCCCTCTAACATTTTCTCAGTATCTTTACATAACAATCAGTAACTAGTCTGTCTTTGAGCCAGCAACCTGCTGTGCCACAATTCTTTATCTTACACCAGAGACTTATAGCCTGAGGAAAATTTCCTGTCCTTACAAGGTCAATATTTGAAACTGCAAGGCTTTGGAAAACCAGGTCCTATGAGGTACATATGCTTTATAGTATATTCCACAAAGAAGAGGAAACATTTCCAACTCATTTTATGAGGTTAGATTTATTCTGATATCAAAACCAGAGAAGGACACTACACAAAGGAAAATTACAGGCCAATAGCCCTGATGACCACGGATGCAAAAATCCTCAAAATGATACTAGCAAACTGAATTCAACAGCACATTAAAGTGTTCATACATCATGACAAAGTAGGATTTATCCCTGGGATTCAAGGATGGTTAAACATAAATGAACCAATAAGTGTTACAACCAAATAAAATTTTTAAAAATGAAAATAAAATAAAGAGTTTAACCACATTAACAGAAAGAAGGACAATAATTATATAATCATCTCAATAGATTCAGAAAGAAACTCATTTGACAATATTAAGCATCCTTGTATAATAAAAAAAAAAACCTCTCAACAAATTAGGTATGAAAGGAATGTACCTTAACACAATAAAGGCCATATATTACAATCCCACATTAAATAATAGTACAAATCTTTCCATCACCTTTTTGAAGACCTTTTGCATATACAATGGAATATCATTGCACCTTCAAAAAGAAAGACATCATGCTGTAACATGGATGAACCTGAAGGACATTATGCTAAGTGAAACAAGCAAAAACTGCATGATCTCACTGATAAGTGGAAGCTAAAAAGTGGAACTCACAGGAACAGAGAATAGAAGCATAGTTACCAGGTACTGGGGAGGAGGAACATAGACGGGGTATTGGTGTTGGTCAGGGTATAAACTTGCACCACACACACAAAAGGTATCTATGTGAGGTGATGGATATGTTAATTAGCTTGAATGAAGCTAACTGGAACCTGTGCATTGCTGGTGGGAAAGGGAAGTGGTGGAGACACTGTGGAAAACAGTAAGTCAATTTCTCAAAAATTAAACATAGAATTACATGATCCAGTATTTCCACTTCTGGGTATATACCCCAAAGAAGTGAAAGCAGGAACTTGAACAGATATTTGTACATCCATATTCATAGCAGCATTGTTCGCAATAGCCAAAAGGTGGAAGCAACCAACATTTCCATCAAGGAGTGAATAGATAAACAGAATGTGGTATATACACATGGTTGGCCTTCTGTATCTGCAGGTTCTGCATCCATAGATTTAACCAACCGTGGATCAAAAATATGTGGAAAAAAAGGCATCTGTACTGAACGCGTACAGACTTTTTCCCTGTCATTATTCTCTAAACCATACAGTGTAACAACTGTTTACATAACTTTTACATTGCATTAAGTATTGTAAATAATCTAGAGGGGATTTAAAGTATATGGGAGTCCCCATACTGGACACCTGTGAAAAAAAAATCAAAAAAGTACATAGGAGGATTGCATAGGTTTAATTTTACCTCAGGAACTTGAGCATTCCCTTATTTTGGTATTCACGGGAGGTCCTAAAACCAATCAACCATGCATACTGAGGGACAACTATACAAAAGAATATTATTCAGCCTTAAAAAGCAAGGAAATTTTGACATTTGTTACAACATAGATTAACCTTGAGGGAAAATATATGTGAAATACTTCAGCAACTAGGTCTGGGCACAGACTTTATGAACATGAGCCCAAAAGTGCAAGCAGCAAAAGAAAAAATGAATAAATGGGACTATATCAAACTAAAAGTTTCTGTACAGCAAAGGAAACAATCAACAGAGTGAAATGACAACCTACAGAGTGGGAGAAAATTTTTGCTAACTATGCATCTGACAAAGGATTAATATCTATAATATACAAGGAACTCAAGCAATTATACTGTAAAAAAACAAATAACCCAATTAAAAAATGGGCAAAGGAGCTAAATAGAGATTTTTCAAAGGCAGACATACAAATGACCAACAGGTATATGAAAAAATGCTCAACATCACTAGTCAGCAGAGAAATGCAAATTAAAACTACATTGAGATACCACCTCAACCCAGTTAGACTGGCTATAATCAAAAAGACAGTGAATAACAAATGCTGGCCAGAGTGTGGAGAAAAGAGAACGTTCCTACACTGTTGGTGGGACTGTAAATTAGTACAACCACTATGGAAAACAGTGCGGAGGTTCCTCAGACAACTACAGATAGATCTTCCATATGATCCAGCAATCCCACTTCTGGGTATATACCCAGAGGAATGGAAATCATCATGTCAAAGGGATACCTGCACTCCCATGTTTATCACAGCTCTGTTTACAATAGCCAAGACATGGAACCAACCTAAATGTCCATTGATGGATGATTGGATAAGGAAACTGTAGTATATATACACCATGGAATACTACTCTGCCATAAAAAAGAATGAAATACTCCCATTTGCAACACCGTGGATGAGCCTGGAGAAACTTATATTGAGTGAGATAAGCAAAGCACAAAGGGATAAATACCACGTGTGCTCACTCATAAGTGGGAGCTAAGAGAGAAAGGAAGGAAGGAAAGAAAGACCACAGTGGTGTGTTGGACTTGCAGAGGGAGAGAACATTCCTTGGGCTACAAAGTGGAGGGGGGGGGAGGGGGAGAGAGAGGGGTTCTGGGGATAATTGGGTGGGGGACACGGGGTAAAAATGCAATTTGTGGTAACGGGCATGCTGCCAGTATGGATCTGGCCTTCATATCATGGGCATGAGGTGTGACAATCAGCTTTACATCTCATGAATATTCATAACCCCCCCAAACACAAGTAAGTGACAAGTAAAAGAATGTAAAAAAAGTTTACATAGATTAGTTTTGCCTAT
Organism: Cynocephalus volans; assembly: GCF_027409185.1. Taxonomy (NCBI): domain Eukaryota; kingdom Metazoa; phylum Chordata; class Mammalia; order Dermoptera; family Cynocephalidae; genus Cynocephalus; species Cynocephalus volans. The sequence goes on along the minus strand of NC_084460.1, from coordinate 95,804,260 downwards.
TTTCAAACATTACAGTATGAACCATTTTGTGTCTGGTTTCTTTCACTTAGCATGATGACTTCTTTCATTCATCCCTGTTGTGGTTGTCAGTTTGTTCTATTTTATCACTCTGTAGTGCTCCATTTTATGAGTACAACACAATTTGTTTACCTAGTGGAGATAAATACTGATGGACATTTGGATTATTCCCAGTTTTTAGTATTATGAGTAAAGGTGCTATGAACATTCCTGTATGAGCCTTTTTTAGACATGTTTTCATTTTTATTAAAAATCTAAAATTAAAATTGTTTTGTTTTATTAAAAACTATCAAACATTTTCCAAAGTGGTTGTACCATTTTCTAATCCCACCAGCAAAGAATGTATGGGAGTTACACATGCTGACCAACCTTTGGTCTTTTCAGCCTTTTTAGTTTTAATCATTCTGATGGGTCAAGAGCATTTTTTCATGTGGTTTTGCTTTTGCATTTCCTTGATGACCAGTAATACTAAGCACCCCGTGCACTTTATTTTGTTGCTCAAATTTTTCCAGCTTTGGCCACGGGAAGTTCTTTTGTTTGGCTCTTGTTCCTCTTTGATATATCCCCATAAATGTAGGTGTGGGTATTTTGTTTGTTTGATGAGCACTTCCTTACATTCTTGCACCACAAGATATTCCTGGCTTATCTTGTGTGTTTTCTATCCCAGTTGTAGAGTCAGCTATTTCTCCCAGAAGCTCTCGTTCCTTTGATTGGAGAATAACATTAGAAACCAAGATCTGGGCATTGTATTTGCTCATTGCTACTGCAAAATTGTTGCTTCAAAGCCTTCTCAGCTGACTGAGCAAGGATATACTATGTGTACACACTAATCTGTGCAGTACACTTATCTGTAAATATTTCTGTATGCAACCATATATACTTATACTAAGCTAAACATGAGTTCATACAGATGTTTCCAGTTCTTACGCATTATCGCATAGACCATTCTAGTCTTCTTGCCTTCCTTACCTGTAAATAATCACTCCAACAATTGGAAAACTGGCTTTTATCCTGCATTATCCATTTACTTAACTGTTCAATTCCAGTATACATGTATAGCAGTACCATAATTGTTAATCCATATCTTCATGGATGAAACCAAAATGAAATACTGTACCTCATTAGCAGTCACTCCTCATTCTCTCCTTCACTCAGGTCCTGACAACCACTAATCTACTTTCTATCTCTGTGAATTTGCCTGTTACCAAAACTTCACACAGATGGAATCATAGAAGATGTTGCCTTTTGTAACTGGCTCCTTTTAAATAGTACAATTTTTCAAGTCTCATCCACATTGTACTGTATATAAGTATTTCATTCACCTTTATCAACTAGAGCACAGTGCTTATATTCAGTTCCTTTTGACTTTAGCCTTACAGATTCAACTCATTTCCATAATTACCTAGGTCAGGACCTTTCCCACCAGTACCAAGAGAAAGATGATGCAGAAAGGAAGGTTAAAGATATTCAAAACATAAAAAGGACTTGACCTGCCATTCCTGGCTTTGAAGATGGAGGAAGTGAGCCAGGAGCCAAGGAAAACAGGTGGCCTCTACAAGCTGAGAAGAATCCCCATCTCATAACGTCTCATAACGAGCAAGGAAACAGAGACCCCAGTACACAAATGCATGGAACTGAAATCTGCAAACAAACTCACTGAGCTTGGAAGCGGATTCATTCTTACAGCCTCCAGAAAAAAAAAACAGCCCTGCCAACACTTGACGTTTGGACTGCTGAAATCCAGAACAGAGAACAAACTAAGCCATGCTGTGCACAGGCTTCTGACATACAAATTTTAAATATGGGTATTTTTCTAAGACACTAAATTTGTTGCAATTTGTCGTGGCCACAATAGAAAATAAACAGAGGGAAAGCCTTCAGTCTTTCACTGCTAAGTACGATGTTGTCGTTTGGTTCTTTCCCACAGATTTCCTTTCGTGAATTAAAAAGTTCTTTTATATTTCTAGTTTGCTAAGAGTTTTTCTCAGAAACGGGTGTTAAATTTTGTCAAATGTTTTTTCTGCATCTATTGAAATAATCATATGGTTTCTCACCTTTTTTCTGTTAATACGGTGAGTTATATTGATTTTCTCTATCTCCTTTGTATCAGTATTTATGACAGTCATGGTAACAAATGTAGTTTTTCATATAAAGCATACAAATAGATTTGTAATAGAGCTCTCTCTATGGTATATCAAAATTATTTATGCTCACCCTTACTTTTTAACTTTTTTTAACTAACAGCTTTATTGAGATATACTTCACTTAACATAAATTCATCCTTTGAAAGTACAATTCAGTGGTTTTTAGTATATTCAGAGTTGTGTGACCATCAAATTATCTAATTTCATACATGTCCATCACCCTAAAAGAAACCCTGCACCCCGTTAGCAGTCCCTCCTCATTCTCTTTCCACCCAGGTCCTGGAACCACTAATCTACTTTCTGCTCTATGGATCTGCCTATTATAAAAATTTCACACAGATGGAATCATAGAAGATGCTGCCTTTTGTAACTGGTTCCATTTATATAGTACAATTTTTCAAGTCTCATCTCTCATTTCATTTCTTTTTATTGCTGAATATAATATTCCCTTATAGAATACCACATTCCATTTATCCATTCATCAGTTGACATTTTGGTTGTTTCCACTCTTTTACTATTATGAATACAGTTATGAATATTAGTGTACAAGTTTTTGGGTGGATGTAAGCTTTCAATACTCTTGGGCATATATTGAGGTGTAGAACTGGTAGGTCACATGCTGACTCAATGTTTAACATTTTGAGAAACTGCCAAACTGTCTACCAAAGAAGCTGCACCATCTTACAACCAATTTCTTCACACCTTGCCAACACTTGTTATTGTCTGTGTCTGGGTGTAAAGTGGTATCTCATTGAATTTTTGATATGCATTTCCCTAATGAGTAATGGTATTAAGCATCTTTTTATGTGCTTATTTGCCATTTCCATGTCTTCTTTGGAGAAATGTTAATTCAAATCCTTTGCCCATTTTCAAATTGGGTTATTTGTCTTTTTATTGTTGACTTATAAGAGTTCTGTATAGATCCTGGAAAAAAAACCCTTATCAGATACAGTGTACAATTTGAAAACATGTTCTCCTGTTCCATGGGTTTTCTTTTCATTTTCTTATTTTTAAATTTTAATTTATCAATGTACAATGTAGTTAACTTTTGTGTCCAATACCTCCAATTTCAAAATACTTCTAATTTACTAATACTTCCTTTTCCCTCCTCCCTCTCCCCCTGCCCCCATCAACATCATATTTGTTCACTTGTCTTAATAAGTTCAAAGAATTTTTGTGATTGTTGTGTCTTCTTCCCCCACCCCCCATTTATCTGTTTGTATATTTATTTATTTACATATTTATTTTTATTAGGTCCCACAAATAAGTGAGTACATGTGGTATTTCTCTTTCTGTGCCTGGCTTATTTCACTTAATCTAACTTTCTCTAAGTCCATCCATGTTGCTGTTAATGGTATTTCATTTTTTTTTTTATAGCATAGTAGTATTCCATTGTGTAGATATACCATATTTTCCTCATCCACTCATCGATGATGGGCATTTAGTCTGGTTCAAACTCTTGGCTATTGTAAATAGCACTGTAATAAACATGGGAGTACACATATCTCTTCAACATGATGATTTCCATTTCTCTGGGTATATTCCCAGCAGTGGAATAGCTGGGTCATATAGTACATCTATCTGTAATTGTTTGAGGAATCTCCATACCGTTTTCATAAAGGCCACACCATTTTGCAGTCCCAGCAACAGTGTAGTAGAGTTCCTTTTTCTCCACAACCTCTCCAGCATATATCATTCTCAGTCTTCTGGATATTAGCCATCCTAACTGGAGTAAGATAGTATATCAAAGTGGTTTTGAGTTGCATTTCCCAAATGCTGAGTGATGTTGAGCATTTCTTCATGTGTCTGTTGGCCATTTGTATGTCTTCCTTTGAGAAATGCCTATTTAGTTCCTTGGATCATCATCATGGAAGCATGATGAAAGAAATGCTTTTTTGTACAATTCAATATGGGAGCTGTGTGTACAATTAAAAGTGAGACATTTGGCATGTTAATTCTAGTTTCATTTAATAACCTGTAAAGCACGTAAGTTTAAGCCTTTTTTTTTTTTTTTTAAGTTAATGGGTAAAATTTGAGACACAAAACCAATACTTTAGGATTTTGGTCTTGTTTATATGAAATTCTGAGGCCTTGATTTAAATCTTTCATTGTGCTGTGATTTCCTTTTAGGTGTATTGTGCTAAGTGAAACTTGTCAAATAAATCTTCCTTTTAAACACTGAAAAAAAAAATTTTTAATTGTAACCCCCAAATCAATAGTTGCCATGCTTTCAAGGTAATTTGTGAACATGCACAGAGATTTGAGCCATCTGATGAATATTTTCCTAGCTGAGCTTAAACATGTAAGTGCTCTGACTTCTTATTTCAGCTAGCAAACTATAAACAAGTGTTCTTTTCAGTCTACTCAGTGTCACATTTTTTTGCGTTTTTGTGCTTTTTGTTGGTGATTTCACTGCTTAAAATGGCCCCCAAGCATCGTGCTAAAGAGTTGCCTAGTGTTTCTAAGCACAAGAAGGCTGTGGTGTGCCTTTCAGAAAAAATATGTGTTAGATAAGCTACCTTCAGGCATAAATTACACTGGTGTTGGCCATGAGTTCCATGTTAATAAATCAACTACATATTAAATAAGGTGTCTTTAAACAGAAACACACATTAAACAAGTTGTCTTTAAATAGGAACACATGAAACAAGGTCACCTATAGACCAGTTAATGAAAATGTTGTGACCAGAGGCTCATGGGAACCTACCCCTGTACTTCCCCTAGGAGCAATGCTTCAGTATTTGCTAATTCAGTGTTCCAGTGACTTTAGGAGAATCGACTGTATTCGTTGAATGAATGAAGCCCAATCACTTGATTCCATATTCAAATCATATGTGAACGGATATATATGGTGGTAGTTACAGCAGTGACTCTTGAGCCAAACCGCCAGATTTTAGTCTTGGCTCTCTGACTTGCTAGCTGTATGATTTGAGGCAAATTATTTAACTTTTCTCTGACTTTCTCCATAACTAAAAAGGTGCTGGGTGTGGTGGGGAGAGGACTGACCACAAAAAGGCAAACGAAAACTATTAGAATGAGAGAAATACTCTATATCTTGATTATAGTGGTGTATACAACAGGATGTACATAGGTTATATGCAAATACTACACCATTTTATATAAGGATCTCGAGCATCCGCGGATTTTAGTATCTCGGGGGTGGTGTTCTGGAACCAATCCCCCATGTATACCAAGGGACTACTGTGTGTGTAAACTGTAGAGTAACATAGGAATGTGAGAAATGGGATTATTCAGGAGGCAGCAATACGAAATAACAGAACCACATAAAATGGGGTGTGGAGTGGGAAGTAATTCCCTAGATCACCTCTCCGAGGTAGGAGAATGTAATGGGCTGTGAAAAGCCGAGCACATCTCTTTTAAAAACCTTTGTTTTTAATCGTATGCAAGTCTGTCAACTCTAGATCGACTGTGAAGACAACCCAATGGCTCTAATACAGTATGGACAAACCCCAAATTCTAAGGAAGGCCAATGCCTGGAGGAAAGAATTGGCAGAAATTTCTGGACAGGACAACATGATAGGAGTTAAACACCCTTCGCCTCCACAACTCCATAACAGCCTCTGGTATGAGAAGTGCATTAGGTGACTTTACTCCTGCCTGTTAGTTCGCAGATGTTTCAGAAGTTCCCAACCCTGGCAGCACCGCTGACTCCTGGAGGGAACCGGTGGCAGTCGCCGCCAGAATCTCACCATGGGGTGGTTAAGGTCCCCCACGGAACCCGCAGGGCGGAGCCCAGAAATAAAATACTGCACCTAGGCTCTTCTTCGAGGAACAAGCGAGTGTTCGAATCTCCAGTAGGGCTGCAGGCTGTACCAGAAGCTCGAACCCAAACTTCCCTCCATTGCCACGCGGGTCACTCGCTGAACTCGTGCGCCTCGGGAGTTCTGACGACCGTCACGTGACAACCGCCAGGCATCTGAGGGCAGGGGCCACCAGGAGCGTGGTTTGGTTCCCATTAATATCGACTGGGACCCAAACGCAACGAACCTAAAAGTTGGAGGGAGCAAGTTTCCTTGAGCGAGTTTACCCTCCGCAACCAGACTCCCGAGAGTACTCTCCACGCCGGAAGTGCACTAATCCGCAGCACGTGGGGTTGCCAGGGCGCACTTCATGTGACTGGGCGGGGTGTCTAGAACCTGGTAGCCAATGGTAGCGCGGCAGGGCGGTGCCTGTGACGCGCCGGGGCCTATCCCGGAAGTGGGGCTGCGGTGGGGGCGGGAAAGGGCGGGAGGCCGGGTGCGGAAAGTGTGGCGGCCCCGCCTCGTCTCTGGGAGCTGCCGCGGTCGCCACCGCCGCTGCCGCCGCAGCTGTAGGGGACGGCGCGGGTACGCAGGCGAAAGGCGCCCTTTCCCTGCTGAAAGGTGAACACCTGGGGGAAAGCTGGCGGGGCTGGGATCCGGGCGAGGCAGGGCCGGGGAAGGCGGCCAGAGCTGAGCCCTGACCGAGGAAAGGAGGAAGGATGGATGGGTGAACGGAGGCGAACGCGGGACCCGCTGGGGCTCAGGCCCTGGCGGGGCCGGGCCGGGGACGCGGGCAGAGCAGGGGGCGCCTATGCCCCCGGGACGATGGCGCTGCGGGGCGGAGGGCGGGGTGAGCGCCCGCTGCCAGAGGGACAGGTGCTGCTGGCTAGGTCTCGTATCCCCCATCCTTCGCGGGGATGTGCGGCCTGGGCTGGGCCCCCTGCAGTGGGGATCCGGGCGGTGGCGGAGGGCCGCGCGGCGCGGGAAGGTCGCCCGCTTCTTCTGAGGCGGGGCAGTGGGGGCCATGACTTGCTGCCTTCAGAGTGGGTGAGCGCCCAAGGCATGTGTCCCCCAACCCCAGCGAGCTCCTCTGTGACTTCACTCCCCACCTCCCCACCAATGGCTGGAAAAGTTTGTAGAGGCATGAGTCAGAAAGTGCCTACTAATCTTGGTTGGGTGTTTTATAAATGCAAAAATAACAGATCCAAGATGCTTGGCACGTAACCTGTCCGAAGTGAGACGTTTTTCTGCCTGTATGCCCGTTATTAAAAAGCATACAAACTTTGTGCGTAGTTCCCTCGGAAACCCTCTCCCTCGCCCACCATGGCTGACGAAATCGACTTCACTACTGGAGATGCTGGGGCTTCCAGCACTTACCCTATGCAGTGCTCGGCCCTGCGCAAAAACGGCTTCGTGGTGCTCAAAGGACGACCATGTAAAATAGTAGAGATGTCAACTTCCAAAACTGGAAAGCACGGGCATGCCAAGGTAAGTGCCTTTCAGATCAATCTTTGCTTCAGCGTTGGGATTTTGATCGTTTGTATTCCATCACAGATCATGAGGTTCCTATACTTAAAAGTTTTGTAATAAGCACATTTTTTTTCTTCTCACAATTACTGGGTGATCAGCTATTACTTTGAATGCTTAAGTAGCATTCCCTTCTTGAGCCCTATTATAATGTTTCATTAAGTGAGAACTGAAACTTTCCTGAATCCTAGTGGCCTAGAAGATCTATTCAGTTTGCAGATGAGAAAATCTGTTCTAACAGTTCTGAGAAACCTAACTTCATTTTTCTTATGTATTCTGGTAATTGAATTACTGGACCATATATTATATTCGGTCTTGACATGTCATGATACTGTTTAGTTGTTTACCCGTCTCGATTCTGTGACCACTGCATTTTTTTTTTAAGACAGTAAAATTAAATGACCTTGGAAGGAGGAGAATCTGCCATAATCAGCGTTGGTATTGTGCTCTTGTGTATGTAATGAGTGATATACTTGGCAAAGATTAAACAGGTTTCCTGTTCTCCTCTGTTAGGTTCACCTTGTTGGAATTGATATTTTCACTGGCAAAAAGTATGAAGATATCTGCCCTTCTACTCACAACATGGATGTTCCAAATATTAAGAGAAATGATTATCAAGTAAGTACTAATTTCCTTTACAACGTTGCTTGTTTCTTAAAGGTACAAATACATTCTATTATCAGTTGTCATTTGACAAAACTTGAGTAGTTATTAGGCACCACCTATCTTAGAAATTGGAGAAATAGAGATGCTTAACACATACCTTATCTAAGATTATTGCTAGTTTGCAATTTCTAATATTCTTGCATTTAAAAAAAGTTGAACTCAGTGCTCCTCAGACCAAGTAACTGAATATTGTGACTAAGTCCAATGTTTAATAAAATTACTGTTCTCTCTGCTGTAGAATTTAGATAACTCTCTCCTGGATTTTTTTTTTTTTTTTTTTTCACTGATCAGACCTAACACTTTCAAAAAACTATTGGAATTCATGTTCCTGTCAACCAAGTTTTTGTATTAGTAAATGTGAGTTAGGGAAATAAGTTGAAAACCATAAATATAAGTTGAAAGCCATAAACATAAAAGATAAAGTACATGATCACTGAATATGATGAAAAAATACAAAAACTATGTAATTGGTTTTTCAGTGACCATGCTATGGCCTTTTGTTAAGTTATATGTATAGAGTTTAAGTTTTAGTTCCAATTATACATTTGGATAGGCCATGTTTAATGATAGCATTTGGTTGTTTGGAGTATTAATGGTAACCAAACAGTTGACCTCATAGGATGTGGAAGCTCAGATTAATCCTAATTAAACCTTTTGTTAAAAGTCTTCAACTTCTGAATTAAGCATACCATATACTGAACTCTTTCCTGTTCATTTTTACATGTGAAAAGTACAAATTTGACACTTAAGATTTGTTTTATTCAACTTAAACTGATTTCTTTCTATACCTTTTATTTTATTATATAAATTTTAAAGAATGTTGCTAACAACTGCAATTATCCAGTGATTTCCTCTTATTCTTTGTTCACATGCAAATATATTTTTATGTAGTTTTAATCTAGTAAGCAGTTTTATATTCTCACTTTCCCAGTTATCATAAATGTTTTCTAGATTGTTTTGGAGTCTTTGTAGAAATTTGAATTGCCTTAGTATAACAGCAAGTGGTTTTTTTTAGTTAGGTAGTTCTAGGTTTGGACCTAGTTCTGCCACTTTCTAGCTGGATGATCATGGACAAGTTACCCAACCTTTCTGAGCCTCAGCCTTCCCATCTACAAAATAGAGATAATGTGAGGATTAAATGAGAAAATGTACCCTATAAGTACCCCATGAGTAGATATGTACCAGAAAGTTTTGTTCTGATCTTCCTTTTCCTTTATAAAAGTTCCATTTAATCATTTCATTATTGTTGGAGCACCAAATTTAGACGGACATAGGAGGTGCTCAGTAAATATTTGTTACATGTATATGCGATTAGTTAATGTGGTAAGGTTAGTGAAGCAGACTAAGGCTGAGCATAGAATTCTCTTTTGCCAAAAATGATTTTCTCTTTTCATTCTAAAATGTGAATGCTTTGAATATTCAATATTTATTATATTCAGTAGTATTCATTCAATATAGAATGCTTTTGCCAGTCGTATGTTTCAGAAAAATGGTATCAGCAGTTTAGATAATTACTACTGTGATCAAATTAGCCAATTATGGAGTAAAGCTCAAGATTTAACATAAAGGAAAAATTTGGTTTGGATTTTATTTTGGTATATAGTAGGACCCAGACAAGGGTGAGGTGAATGAGGTGTGTTAGGCCCTTGCTTCAGGCACAAAATGTTAAACAAAGACAGGACTAGTAACAATGCCACGCCATATAGGAGCCTAAGACAAAAGGAGAAATCAGTGATTCTGATCCTGTCTTTATTTAAAATTTTGATATTTTGTTCATCATGGAATTTTTGCATTAAATCTAATTTTTTTAAATATTACATTAAAATATTTATTTGATCACTGAGGCTTTTTTGGTGCTTTCCTAAGTTTTACACCTAAGACAGGTGTCTCACTTAATTCACTGTAGTCCCAGCCCTTGGTATCTAGTCCATACTGTACAGTGGATAAGAGGATGATTCAAGCCAGACAGTCTGGGTCTAAATCCCTACTTTGGCACTTACTAGCTATGTGAAATCAGTTGGCAAGTTACTTAACCTCTCTTGCCTCCAGTTCTTTATTTATAAAATTGGGATGTGAATATTAAACTCCTCATGGGATCATTTTGGGCTTAATTAGTTAACACTTTGAGTACTACTATGCCAGGCATTGTTCTAAGTGTTAACAATGCCTGGCATAGTAGTACTCAATGTTTACATCCTAATTATCAGGTTAGCATAGAATACTTATTTCTGTTCATTTAAAAAAATTATTTCTGTAAGCTTTTCCAGTTAATATTTATTGTGCTATGCTGATCTTCACTCACCTATCCAAGTGCCTTGATTAAATTCCTTCTTATTTGGCTACAAGTAGTCCTTTTTATTTGCTGAATTCAATATTTGCTGAATTCAATATTTCAAGTGCTAGTTTGGCAATCGGCTAAGGTGAAATATGTATATCTGTTCATTATAACAATTAAAAGCTAAATCTTTATTTAGGAAAAGAAATGTATTAATATTTATAGTTTTAATTTTATGTATTTTAAAATAAGTTCGGAATAAAAAAAAATTGTCTCCTCACTCTTCCATTCCATGATTAACTTGGATTAGAAATGCTAATTTTCCATTACTTCTCCCAAAAGTTAGTTGTAATTGTCTGGGGGGCTCAGTGATGGTATAAAATACAAATACATCCAGACACCTGAGAGAATCACCAAATTCTTGAATATAGAAATGCTTATTCAGATTCCAGTACTGTCTTGAATCATATATCTTTAGAAAGGCATTGCTGTGCACCCCACTACAAGGTAAATGCCTTTTCTGCATTCACTAAAGTATTATCTGTCATTCGAAGATTATCTTCCAGAAGGAAAACTAATTACTACAGGACACATAAAGTACATATTGTGGACCATTGGATTATTGGTGAATTGCCAAAACTATGACTATTAAGTCCTGGTATATTCTTCAAATAAGTGTTATGTCTTTTGGATGTTGAGATATGTGAGTTGAATTTTATTGTTGCAACTTAAAACAGTAACAAACAAAATAATGATGCTATGAATTCCTTGAGCTTAAAATCTTTTTTTTTTTTCTCCAGTATTTAAATTTATTCATATAATCAGTTATAAATCTAGATATAAAACCAATCTCCAATAGGTTCTGAGATGGCATTCACCATCTTTGTGAAAAGTTGAACACTACTAATCAAGTCCAATCATGTCTTTAGAAGGGGAAAACAGTGATAGTATTTACTGGACTGGAATTACTATCAAAATTCAAAAAACCTATTATATTTACCACAAACCAGTCTTACTTAAATCAGGACTGTCCAACAAAAATATTTTGTCAGTCACTCATGATCTAAATTCTGGTGTATGAGATCAACTAAATTATGGTACACATAAAAAGTCATGAGACATTTCCATTTTGTAATAAATAAGGCAGTGGCCAACTATTACTCATTAGAAGCTTTTTTGAGATAAGCTATCAAATCTGCTCTTTCTGCCTTCTTCTTAATGCCAGCGAAGATCATTTTTGTTCCAGGGATGTACTTCTTGGGATTCTCCAAATACTCCATGAGTGTGTCCTCTCCCCAGGTGATGCCTTTGTTCTTGTTGGCATCTGTGTAAGAGAATCCAGGTGCCTGACCTGTCTTCCGCCCAAACAGACCATGGAGATTGGGCCCAGTCTTGTGCTTGCCTCCCTTTTCCACGGTGTGGCACTGGGCACACTTCTGAACAAAAATCTTCTTGCCTTTCTCAACATCACCCATTTTTAATTCGCTCTTTCGTCGCTAGTGCTACTAGGATACCCGCTCGGAAGCCAGACGTCCCGCTCTCTAATTAAAATCTTTTTTTACCCATCTGTGGAATCCTTGTGTTCCCTGGTGGAAGCAGTCTTTCTTTGAGAATAGAAAACCTCTAAACCAGCAGAGGCCAGTATTGCAGGGACAAGAAGCAAATATTTTGCTACAGGATCATTAAAGGTAATAGTGAGAAGAGCCACTGTCTTTGGTTCCTAGACCTGTGTATTCTACCAATGGGAAAAATATGTAGCACAGTATATTAGTATATATTGAAACCTGTAAAACAGCACCTCAGGCCAACAAAGTATCACCCGGCAGGTGCCATAAATGGGTCATCAATAGGCCAATCCATTGCAAGCTGTTTTGCAATGATGGGATACACAAACCAGTGAATTCCCTGGGCATTGTCCCATTGTCTCGTTATTTTGCCTGTAAAATGGGGTTTTTAGTCAGAAGTGATGCCATGTGAGGTACTGTATCAGGAATGAGGCATTCTGTAAATCTAGAGGGGATTTTAGCAGAAGCACTGCAAGCCAGACATGCAAATCCGTATGTAGAGTAAGAATCTATTCCAATAAGGACAAATCACTGCCTCTTTTATGATGGAAGGGGTACAGTGTTATCAAGTGGCTAGCTGTTCCTTGGGAAATGGTGCCATATCAGGGACTCTGTATTGGTCTCTTCTGTGAGGTTCTCAGTAGTGGCTGTAGTCAGATCAGCCTTGGTGAGAGAAAGCCTGTGTCATTGAGCCCATTGAGTAAGGACTGAGGAGACAGCAAAGAGAAGCTGAATGGCATTCACAGAGAAAATCATCTTGTCCACCCAGTAATTATTTAGAACCTCATCTGTAGCAGGTGCCTTTTGGTGAGCATTTATATGGACACATTCTCTAATTATTTGGAGAGGTTCATCCACATACCACATACCACATACCACCTTATTGTCAGCAATTTTCCTATCTTGTTTTTTTAGTGCCCTTGACCTTCCAGCCAAATGCTTAGCCATTGCCCATAATCAGTGTACATGCACACCTCTGGTTCTCTCTTCTTTCAAGTCCAGTGCTTGAAGTTCTTCACATCCCTTACTGTCTTTCAGGGACACCTGTGAATGGTGTCATCATATAATGTATAACCATCATAAAATGTTTTGGAATTTTTTTCTTTCTCAAACAGTTGCTCATAGGGGACTCCCCATCAAGTCATTGGTATGAGTCGAGGGAGAAGTGTCAACATGGTAGGAGAAGGTGTTTTTGTGCATCTGAGCCTCTTCTCATACAACTTCTTTGTGCCTTTAGGACCTGCTCAAGTTGATCTTATATATGCTACTTCCACCTGATGATGGAGTGCTGCTGTGCATACCCAAATTCATGGCTTGGTGGGTCAGATAACATCCCAGTTGATGATGGTGTTATTTGCTTAGGTTGTATAATACAATAATCATCATCAAATATTCAGTCTCTACCAGGGACCAGTAGCTCTAAGGAATTAAGTAGCTTGAGTACTAATTAAGTACTGGGGGAAAAGAAGGAAGAAGTAGAAAGGAATAGATATTACCTAAGCAAGTCTGGTTGTTTTGAAATAGACTGAGAAACAAAATTAAATTCAGTAATTAGGACCTAGAAGGTGCCTGTAGTGATGATATACCTTCTCCAGCCTTCTGTTGTATCCCAATAATACAAATGCAGGCAAGAAAAAGTTTTTCTATAATTTCTCCTTTTCAGTGTTCTTTCTCATTCTGACTACATTATGGACAGAATCTGTAGTCACTAACTCTCCCCACACTCTCCTTTTAGTTCATGCTTTGCTTCTTTAGCTTACTGTGCCTCCCAGCATTTACTGGTTACAGTGCTCTTTCTAGAATTCTGATATACCATGGCATTTTTCTGTTTTACTTTTTATTGTGGAAATTTTCAAAGTATCATGAATCCCATGTACCCATTACCTAGCTTCCACAATTATCAGTACATGGCCTATCTTGTTTCATCTATACCCTACACCTATTTTTTCTTCCTATATTCTCTACCACTTGATATTTTTTAGAGCTAATCCCAGATATTGTATCACTTCATTTGCAAGTATTTGGTTACGCATCTCTAAAAGATAAGAACAAAACAAAAATACAAACTATCAAGCCTAAAAAAAATTAATTGCTTAATATCATCAAATATCCCATCAGTATCTACATTTTCCTAATTGTCTTTTTTTTTTTTTCTGGATGTGATGGTTGTTTTTGTTTTATAGTTTGTCTAAATCAGGGCCTCCACACAATGAGATTAGTTGATGTATCTCTTAAATCTTTTTTAATCTTTAGGTTCTCTCTCACATGTGCTCTTGGTGTCTCTTTCTCTCCCTTTCTCTGCAATTTTTTGATGAAGAGACTGAATCATTTATTCTTTAGACTTTCCCACTCTCTGGATTTTGCTAACTGCATTTCCTTGTTATTTAACGTGTTCCTCTGTCCCTTGGCATTTCCTAAAACTTGGTAGTAAGGTGTAGAGGCTTGATCAAATTGTTTGGGTTTTTATTTTCTTCTTGTTTCTTTTTTAAATAAGATTATTCCATAGGTGATATTCTGTGCAACCATCAGTAAATAAGTCTGATTGTTTCTCTTTTTGTGATATTATCAAATATGTGATCATTGCCTCAATCCGTTAATTTTTTAGGGGAGACAAAATAATGACCTGGCATTCCTCCTTTTTTTTAGCCAGAGTACTTCTACAAAAAGAAACTTTCTTGTTTGTTTGTTTACCTTGAGGTACAATATATGTACTGTGTGTGTGTGTGTGTGTGTCTGTATTTAGGAAAGGCAGTATAACTGTTTGATTCTTTTACTCTAATTACCAGTTTTCAAAATAAGTTGGTTCTTAGCATCTACTGAAGATGACCAATGAAATATTTTTTTCACTTTGAACTGGTGTATTTAAATGGATTATGTTTTGGGCCAGCCCCGTGGCTCACTCTGGAGAGTGCGGCGCTGGTAGTGCCAAGGCCACAGGTTCGGATCCTATATAGGGATGGCCTGTGTGATCACTGGCTGAGCGTGGTGCAGACAACACCCTTGCTAAGGGTTGCGATCCCCTTACTGGTTAGAAAAATAAATAAATAAATAAATGGATTATGTTTCAATCCATTGTAGTTATTATCCTTATTGATTCTCAAATTGTTTTATATTTGGCCAGTGGGAGCCTGTTCAAGTTAGCACCTGAGTCCCTTTGACAGAGGCCTAATTAATTAACAGTCTTTGATAGCTTCTTGCTTTCTAGTATAACAGTTTGCTCCAGGTTCATCCTGTACACTTCCTGCTCTGGACCTGGAATAATTCATTTTTCCAAGATGCCCTAGATTCTTTTAGCAGGAAATAAAATACCACATTTTCGTACTAGTATAATCTCATATACTGGTCGGCGCCTGGTACGTCACCACATGCCTAACACCTCTATTACAAGTTTTCTGCTGTCTCCCTGCTTGATATTAACAAAACAAAACAAATTATTCCAAAACATTGAAAAGTTATCAAATTAGTAGGTTTGTTTAAAGGTGAAGGATAAGGAGGAAATATTTAGAATTGGCTTATAATGGTCTCTTTACTACATTCCAATTCTATAGAGTCAGAGAGGGCTTTGAGAGAAGATGGAAAAATGTGCACAAAAATATGCTTGAGACTTGATGTGACACCATTGGCTTTTTTTATTATTATGATTTAAGATTGTAAATTGCAAAGGTGAAGAATCTGGCAGATACTATGTTAGCCAAGTGATCAAAGTTAACATCACCAGTAATAGGACAAATGGACATCATTTGTCTCCTGATATGATACTCTGAGGACAGATCATTAATATAGTATTCTTCCCTGAAATGCATTACCTGAATCATGAGAAAACAGTGAGACAAACCCAAACTGAGGAATATTTCTATAAAACATTGAACCTGTACTCTTCAAAAATGCCAATGTCATGAAAGACAAAGGGTGAGGGAACTATTCCAAATTAGAAGAGACTAAACTGATATGACAGCCACATAAATACAAGGTATGATCCTGGAGTTAGGGCATAATATTGTCTTTGCTATCAAAGACAATATTAGGATAATTGGCAAATTTGAATATGGGCTATATATTGAATAATGGGCTATTGATATTAAATCTCCTGATTTTGAAAAATAAACTGTGGTTATATAAGAGTATGTCCTTGTACTTGGGAAAAACACACTGAAATATTCATTGCTGAAAAGTCATGATCTTTGAGACTAATTTCAAATGGTTCAGTAAAAATAAAAATGTATATTGTATTATTCCATTTCTGTTGCTTATAATAGAATGCCTGAAACTGGGTAATTTGTAAGAAACAATATTTATTGCTTACAGTTTCAGGGGCTGGGAAGTCCAAAGTCTAGGAAACATCTGGTGAAGGCCTTGTTCTTGGTGGTGACTCTACAATGACACAGGTTATCACATGGCAAATGGGCTGAGCAAGAGAGCTAACCTTACTTGCTGTCCTTTTATAGCTATCAGAACCATGCCCAATACTCCATGAATGGATCAATCCATTCATGAGGGCACAGTTCTTAACAATCTAATCACTTCAAGGCCCCACTTTTCAATTACCATAATAGGATTTTCCACCCTCTTAATACTGTCACAGTGGGGATTAAGTTTCTAATACATTAAGCTTTGGGAGACACAATGCAATCCATAGCATATATGATAATGTATTTTATATATTGCATGTGTATATATATATATATAGAGAGAGAGAGAGAGAGAGAGAAAAGAAGTATATGTGCTTATTAAAAGTTAGCAATAAATGAACCTAGGTAAAGGATATGTATGGGATTTCATTGCAGTATTGCAACTTTTCTGTAGATTTTAAGATTTTTTAATAAATAATTTAAAACATCAAATAATTCATTCTCATTATTTAATTTATTTTTCTGTAGCTTAGTTTTAGTTTTGAACTTCAATTTTATTTCATATAGCAATTTATTTTAATAAGATATTTAATGTTTATAAATGCATTGTTTTACTAGACTTTTTATATGTTTATACATTTTTAGATATGAAGTGCTTTATATGTCTCATCCCACAGTTTATGAATTCTTAACTCTTAAAAAATAAGATACCACCATTATATAAATAATTATCATAATACCAATAATATTATTTGGCTTCTATGTTTCAGTCACTAGAGGCAATAAGAACTCTTGAAATAGACAAGTTCTACTTCAGGGAATTGCTAAAAGAGTAGAAATCAATAAGATCTACCTAGTAAGCATGTGGTTAATTGTTTAAAAATTACACTTCTACATCAACTTCCTTGTTCCTCCCTACTCTTCTAACAACCACCTCACAAATTTTTCAGTGACTAAGAGGTTAATGAAAAGTGTTTGTTGTTGCTCTGTAGAAGTGTTTTTTGTTTCTGAGATTTTAGACGTGTAAAAACTCAAATCTTCTGTGGTAGGTGGAGCTTCTGTGGAAAGCCTTAGCCAGATTTAGTAGATGGTGTACATAGAGTAGAGCTCTGAAACTCTAGAACTTCTATCTCAATGGTACGTGTAGATTATATCACAGTGGTTAAAGGGGGTCAAGGACTATGTCTTTGACTCCTTTTGTATATGTTAGCAGCTGGTATTACGGATGACTGCCATTTATAAAACCAGTTAGAATTCTAGGTACACTGATGGTGTACATGCTTTTAGAATAAATGAGTGGGGGTGGCTGTTTCCTCATTCCTCTAATAAAAAAAAATCAGTTATATCAAAACTGTGCTTTTATGCAAGTTAGGCTGATGACTGGGTTTGTCTCATTAATGTCATCAATAAGCTGGTGTTTGGGCCGGCCCGTGGCTCACTCGGGAGACTGTGGTGCTAATAACACCAAGGCCACAGGTTTGGATCCCATATAGGGACGGCCAGTTAGCTCACTGGGTGAGTGTGGTACTGACAACACCAAGTCAAGGGTTGAGATCTCCTTACTGGTCATCTTTAAAAAAAAAAAAAAAATTCACTGGCGTTTGTTCTTTAAAAAAAAATCTGTTAGCAGTGAGTTGGAAACCAAAAATTTTCCACTTAACTTTGCTCATCATCAAATTATAAAATGCCTTGTTTGTAATAATGAAAAATTGAAACTTTTATGCCTATTAATGGTAAAATAGTTAAATCAGTTACAGTATATCCATGTAGTTGTGTAGTGGTTAAACATACTAAGGTCCATATTTTCTGGTTTGGGAAGATTTCTAATACATATTATTAGGTGAAAACAACTTGCTAAAAAATACCTGTATTGTCCCTTTTTTAAAAAAGCAACTATATTTGTATTTTGTACAAAAATGTTAATACTTCAGGATACACTGTAAAGAAACCTAAACTGTTTAATAATGCAGAGGTTGGGCAAGGGGGTACAGGGAGGAGTGAACTTACACTTCTATTCTGTACATATTTTACATTTTTGTATTTTTAGCATTTGAAACACCAAGAATATATTAATGTATTATTATGTACTAATACAAATTAATATGGATTGCCGTTTAATTATGTAAACATTACAGAGGAGCAGCTGTAATCTAATCAGTGCAAATGATATAATTTCTTCTAATAGCTGATATGCATTCAGGATGGTTACCTTTCCCTGCTGACAGAAACTGGTGAAGTTCGTGAAGATCTTAAACTGCCAGAAGGTGAACTAGGCAAAGAAATAGAAGGAAAATACAATGCAGGTGAAGATGTACAGGTAAAGACCTATGGGAAGATTGTTTTTTTAAAAACATTTAATAAAAATTTTGGACTTAAACTAGTTAGTATAAAATGCTATATATATGACATGTAGTTTAAAAATACTGCTAAAATGTTAAAAAGGATTGCTGTAAGGCAGTTTTTCCATGATACCCTTAGAGACCCATTTCCAAAGAAAGTATCAAAGTTCATTTTTTGCTAGATAGACACTGATCAATCCCAGATTTGTTTTGAAGACCTGCATCCAAGCTATTCGTAAGGATAAGGAAGGATGCTGAAGGAGTGCTAAAGAATAAAGGAGACTCTGTCTGTGTTACAACTTTCAGAAGTAGAACATCTAGTCAAGTGTTGAAGCATTGATAGCTCTTATTCTCCCTGTTTCCTGGAAGTTGTCTTACCACAGTTTGAGAAATTTTACTTTAGAAAACAGTAATGAAAGTAGATTATTTGTTCTGGAATACCCCTTTCCAAAGTCAACATGTACAAAATATCCACAAATGATAAACTAAATATATCTTCTATATGTGTTGCCTTCTGAATAACTTTTGCCTGCATTTTTTCCTTCTAGGTGTCTGTCATGTGTGCAATGAGTGAAGAGTATGCTGTAGCCATAAAGCCCTGCAAATAAATGTGAACATCAGGCATGAGCAAACTGTTAAGGTCTGGATCACCTACAGATCTGAAGTTTGGTTCTGAGTTGGCACCAAAGCTATAGCCTTCATAAGCAACCTCATTTCTTTTTATAATTGTTTTGAAATTGTGCTGAGCTAGTTTTGCAGGCAATTAGTAATTTAAAAAAAATAATCAAGATGTAGAATCTTGATTTTTTTTTTTTTTTTAATTTTGTAGGTGTCTTTCCTATAACATTCCTGTGGTTTTCAGTTTGTGGGTCCAAGAAACAGACAGAATAGGTTCAGCAGATGTAAACTGTCTGAGCAAATCATTCCTGAATTTTAGTTAAATGATAAATAAACCAGGGTTTTAAATCAAACAATGTAGCATCTAGTGGTATTGATGTACCACATTTAATTGAAGTGCTCTGCATTAATTTCAGACTTAATATTATAGAATATGTAGTGTATGGATTGGAATTGTTATAGTTCAGCCTGTGTGTGTCAAACACAAATCCTTAAAAATCATGTTATCAAAAAGTGTCAGTTATCTCGATGGCCATGTGCAACCACATGTGTTACCTCGGTCATACTATTATTTGCCAAATTTTTTCTTTACAGTCTGACTTGCTCATATTCATCCAGCCTTCTATGGTGGTTTTAGTACCTGCCTGTGGTCGACAGAGGGGCATTGAACTGTTGGATGAATATGAGCAAGTGAGATATAAAGAAAACACAGAGGACAATGGCAAAGGGGGTTGGTTAAAGCTACAGGTTTTTACCTGAGACCTTTGAAACCAATATAAAAATAGAAAGTTGCTTTTTAATTGTGTTTTTGCTCTTAACTTTTATCCTCCACTTTCCGACTCCCCCAGCGTTTAAGGGAGTGACCTGCTTTACAGGATACTGTGTAGTGCTTTTTTTTCCAAATATGTTGAATAAATGTTGGTATTTATCAGTAACCACTCCATTCCAGCCATTTTTAAGTAGATTTTTATGACATTAAAATATTTTGTTAGACAAAAACTGGGAATTCCTACTTTAAATTAATATGGAATATTTGCCCCCCCTCCCTTTTTTTTGGTGGTCTGCTGGTATGGGGATCAAAGCCCTTAACCTTGGTTACAAAGCTGTGCTCTAACTGAGCTAACTGACCAGCCCTTAATTTGGAATGTTTATTAAATTTATGTACATTTTTTTCTAAAGTGAAATGAAAGTGAATCATAGAAGAAATATTACTTTATGTGAAAACTATTATTTAACTTATTTTAAGTATACGTATTTTTTCTCATTGTCATGTGACTTAATTCAGTTACTAGTGTGAAATATAACTAGAAAAGAATTCTATAAACTGAATTATTTTAAAAGGTGTTTTAGGTGACACCACTACATTTCTTTTTAATTTTTTGATCAAATGTATATTAGTTCCAGAATTTTAGACCTTGTTACAGGGTTTGCGAGGACCTTTGACTCAGTAACAATCATTATATTGGAGTGAAACTTAGAACAAAGTCACTATCTCAGTAATACCTCTATTCTCTTAAGACTGGTTCTGAGACCTCTCCCATCATGCCTTGACCTCAAAAAGTCTTCTGTTCCTATCATCTGGAGGAAAATACAGAGAGCTCTCTGTTCCACAGGTTCCACATCCATAGATTTACCCAACCATGGATAAAAAAAATTAAAGTAAAATTGCATCTGTACTGAACATGTACAGACTTTTTTTCTTGTCATATTTCCTATACAGTACAGTATAACAACTATTTACATAGCATTTACATTGTATTAGGCATTATAAGTAATCTAGAGATGATTTAAATTACTGTATATGGGAGGGTATGCATAGATCATATGCAGATACTACTCCATTTTATATCAGGGACTTGAGCATCCATGGATTATGTTATCCATGTGAGATTCTGGAACCAATCCCCCGCAGATACTGAGGGATGACTATGTATATGATGATGTAACTGATTTAATCAGACTGGAAATAGCATTAGAAACAGAAGAGCCCAAAGTTTTAGTTGTTTAATTTGTACACACTTTTAAATCTGTCTTGGCCTCAGAAAACCAATCTGGAGAAGAAACAAGATACTTTAAGAGAAATGCAAGGAAGCGAATTCTAAAGCACAAGAAATCTTGAGGTTGTAGTTAATTGTTTTTAGTGTAACATTTTAGCTTTTGCCCATCTAAAGCACAATTAGGAATTAGGCTAAATTCTTTCCAGTATTCTATTTAATTATCTACTACATATTGCTCTAGTTTTTTAGTACTCTGTAATGTGTATCTTACTTGCTCCTGGTTGGCACTGTTTCCCACAGGAATTCCAGAAAATTATTAATCTGTGCTGCCTGCTGGTCATTCATTTGGCCCCAGTGAACCAGACTAGTGTTCTGATTTAGTGTTAGTTCTGGATTAGCATGCCCTTGCTCTTTCTATCATGTTAAACTTCACATAAATATATTTTCGGTTGCAATGTAAGGGCGTAAAAATTATAATAATTCATCTCTATGTTCATACCTTGAATGGCAACAGCTGTTTATGCATAAATATTTCATTTTGAGCACTATATGAAGTGTAAATAATCCTCTAACATATAATTACAAGTATAGATTTTAAAGATATGAGACTGTTTATTTTCAGATAAGTCAATAGATGTTTCTTTAGAACAAAATATTCATTTAGTACAGCTTTATAAATTGTACTAAAAGGAAGCAGGGAACTTATATTTTTTAGCATAGAACAGAAGTGACTTCATTCTTTTTTGACATCAGAGAAATGATAAAAGTTGATTCCTAGTATTTGTTGTACTTTTTTGTAGCAAATGTTAAATCATAAGTTACTGTGTATAGGATATAGATTGTCATGTTGATAGATTATACAGTGATATGCCATTTTTGTCTGTACACATTTCACCAATTTTTAGACAGTATTATATTCACAGGTCAAATATTTGTTTCTTTCGATAACATATTTTATTTCTACTGTGAGGAGACTTTGTTATATGTTATTTGCTACAAAGTTGTATACACTCTGATATAGATAAAATCATTGCTACTCTTAGTATTGCATCATAAACGTAATTATGATGTTTCTTTCATGCTCCCCTCCAAGGGCTGTCAGTCACTTGAAGAAATTGTTACTAACTAAGCTCTTGACTCTGTTTCCCTTAATGGTACAAGCTTCTGTACCAATGCTTTATATTAATTACCAAAACTCTCCTGCAGCCAGAACATGATATTTTTTACAGGAGATGCTGCAATAAAATGTTTAGGCTATAAAATTTGGGGACACAATTTTTCATTACAGCACAGTGTGAGTGTGTACATGTGCACACATGGCTTTGTATGTTTGTTTTTTTCCCAAAGTCCTTCCAACTCTTAAAAGTACTGTAGTCTGGTAGTGCCTCAAATGTTGGTAACTTTTTTTTTTTTTAATTTACAACTTTTCCAAAATTTGTTTTTGTACTTTAAGGTTTCTCAATTAGATTATTTCTAGTTGAGCTGTAATTTGAATGCATTGTTCTCAGGGTTGTTTGTGCTAAGAGCTGAAGTTTCATTATTTTAAAGCTAACTACCTGAAAGTACATTGTAAAATTTTCCCAAAGTATAATAACATGATACATACATACAAAAAAATCCTTACTATCAACACACTCTACATGCTAAGTATTCAAGAAAAAAAAGGAAACAGTAGTATCTGTACTGGAATCTTGCCATATTATTTTCATTTTAGAATAGAATTTGGTCATCTTATCTTAGAACCCTATCCTTAATGATGTATCTGAAAGCATTCCTTTGGCATGGACCCCAAAGACAGTTTTAGAGGTAGACATTGATGTGATGATTTTCAAACATATTTAGGGACAACAGATCAAAAATTAATAATGCTTTTTTGGGTACATTAAAATGTTTACATACTGAATTCTGTAATGTGAACTATGAACACCTTTACTATGAGAAAATATAGCTTTCAAGTAGTATAAGAGCAAAAATATGAGCATATTTCCATAAGCAGTATATTCTGATCAACAGTTTCAAATTTTGTAATATCATTTAGGCATAGTATTTCAGTTTTCAAACGTTTTTTTATGCTAGGATTCAGACAAGTAATGGGCAACAAAGATTTAAGAAAAATTTATAGTGGAAAGCCTTAAAATTGAGAAAATTCAACCGATTAACTTTATTAAATTTTTTTTCTCTGATTTGGATATGTGCCATCATTATTTGATTTTAGCAGGATTTAGTTTAGATTTAGTTTACAGAACACAGATGTTCTATGGGAACATAGCTTGAAGTCCCTATATAATTTAATGTTTTTCCATTAAATAAACATCTGAACACCAACTTAATTACTAATTGAGGTCAAGTGCCTGGAAAGTGCTGTATACATCTAATAAGTACGTTTCTTTATGTGAAGATGCATCTTATAGCAATGCGTACCAGGCTTTCACCTGCTAGAAACATACTTGTTGCCAAACTTTGCCATCCACCACAATTTCCCTCTGCTTAGGAAAGGTAGAAACTTATTTTACAATAAAAAGAGTTTTGTTTTGTTTTGTTTTGCTTTATATGAAGTCCCTAAAACTATTTCTTGGTATTGATAAGACTTAGGTGTATCGTAATTGAAGACTGCACTTTTTAAAAGTTCTGGATACTAAACTACTCAGCAATGACTGAACAGCTTGTCATTTGTCATAGCTGTGATCTTTCTTGAGAGGAATTCTTTACTGTGGTTAATATCTACAATAAATAAGCACTTTTGTGCTTGTTACAAAGTATAATGCAAGTTATTAGTTTTATACTGGTATAATGAAAATGGCTAGTTCTATACCACCACGTACTCTTGTTCTCCTCCCCAGAAGGTAATAGTTGAAATGGCATTGTCTAATCCAGTGGCACTTTCTTAGGAATACATTTTATTTGTCTTAGGTATAGGAGAACTCTTGCTTTTACCTGGAGAGACTCAAATGTTTTAGCTAAAACTTTAAAATTGTAAGATACATGTAGTATGAGTATTATAATTGTGCATTTTACATTTCAAAAATAGGTAAAATTCAAATGTTAAGTCTTTGTCTATACTAAAAAATCTTTAAGATATAGATGGCAAACTTATCAATTATAACTTTTTGTTACATTAAAATATTTGTCTGTTAACTTCATCAGTTATATTAAATAAAAATAGTTAATTGAACAGCTTGCACTATTCTTGTATATATATGTATTGCTAAAAACATTTACTTACTAGAAAATTGTATGAGTTAATGTGTGTATCACTTTTAAAAGAAAATCTAACTTCTGTTTTTATTAAGTATTTTTATATTTTAGGTCCTTACTTAGAGAGTGCCCCAGCTTTATGGCTGGGGATGTTAATTTCTAAATTCTGGTTTCAGGTTTAGGTACAATTTTGTTTTTATTTTTAAACTTTTAATAGTTTTTAAAAATATGTAAAATGTTCACTTCTTTCAAAATTTAACAGGTACAAAAGAGTAAAAACATTTTCCCATCTTCATCCCCTTTCTGTGCATCCTTCCAGAGATACTTAATGCAAGAGAGGTTAATGGTCCCTCCATCACTCCTGAGCTGCCAGGGTCTGAGGTGTTCTTTCCCTACCAGCTGGGGTTGCTGCTGTCTTTCCACAGTGACATGAGTGGTGTGATGAGTCCCTGAAGCAAAGCTTTCCTCCTTGTTCCAATCCTCACCATGTCTGATCCACACCAACTGAACAGGCCCATCCCTAGGTGGTTCGGCAGTTTCTTCTTTTTATACACTGTACCACTCTATAACATCTCTGTCACTCCCTGAGGTGTAAGCCATTACAGGGCTACTGTGGCAGTTGCCACCTCATATCCATGATTATTATTACTTATATCCATAATCTACATCCAGAAAGCAAAATTGGGCAGTAAAAGTAATGCCAAATTAGAATCTTCCAGCCCCCATTTTCACTCTTTTTTGCCACTTGCAAATACCAGTAGCCTAGCTTCCCAGAGGTAGACATGGGAGGGGAAAAAAGAAGAGTGAAAAGGGCCAATTATGTGTTCTGTGTCTCTTACAGTCTTTCTGGGTGTCTCCCCCTGCCTCCCATAATAAAACATTCTCTCCAAATAGGAGGTGCCCTGTGGAATGACGACTTTCAGAACCCATACTCCCTATCTAAAATACGTGCTGCACTGGGAAAATAAATGATCTATCTATTCCCACAAAAATTCAGCAGTATCAGTTATAACCACTGGGTGAGTACTGGCTCAAAAGGAACCACCTACAAGGTTATATCAGTCCATTGTTCAATTTAAGAGTAATTTCTGAATCCAGTCAAAATAATTTTTTGGCCTCACCATGGACACTTCCCAAAACCACAGTGACTCATGTTTCAGTGTTTGGGAGGACCAAAAGGGCTTGGCGACCTCAGCTGCCATCACATCCTCAACACACAGATTCAAATTGGGAGGATGGAGGTTCGTCTACCTAACACTCATAGTGTGTCTGCCTTTTGTTTACAATATGTGTGTGAGTTTCACTTAAATTGTGGGTGTCACTAGTTCATTTTAATTGCTTTGCAATCAATGAGGCAAATCTTTTGGATATATATTGAACAGTAACACCCTGATATCAGAGAATACATCTTTCTTTAAAAGACAAATGGGGGCCGAGCCCGTGGCGCACTCAGTAGAGTGCTGCGCTGGGAGCGCGGCGACGCTCCCGCCGCGGGTTCGGATCCTATATAAGAATGACCAGTGCACTCACTGGCTGAGTGCCGGTCACGAAAAAACGACAAAAAATAAATAAATAAATAAAAGACAAATGGAACTTTCACCAAAAAAAAAAAAAAAGGTATTCAGGGCACAAAGAAAACAGTAGCAGTTTCTATAAAGTAGAAATATTAAAAATAACACTGATACCAATCCCAAGTGAAATTAAAAACAAAACTAAAAAATAAAAAGGCCCTTTTAACTGGAAGTTTTAAAAACCTAATATGCAAGTGTATAATGAAAGGGGAAATACAAACAAAGAATTCCTGACATATAATGATAATGAAAACAGTATAGATCAGAATCTATGTAAAGCAGTATCAGAGGAAAATTCATAGCCCTAACATCTATATCAATAAAAACATAAGAATAAACATAAATGATTAAATTTCTAAATCCAAAGTGAAGCACAAGGGAGAAAATGACAAAAACAAATTTAATGAGGTGAATAGAAAAATAGCAAATTAAATAACTTAAAATTCTAGTTCTTTGAAAATTTAACAAAATAGGCAAATCATTAGCGAATTTATTTAAGGAAAATGAAGAAAGCACAAATGGACAAAACGAGAAATGACAAGGAGGGATAACTAATGCAGAGGAAATAAAAATAAAACACAGGAAACTGCAAGCCTTTAAGTGAATAAATTTGAAAACCTAGATGATATAATTCCTTAGGAAAATATGGTTATTAAAATTGACCTCAGTAAAATTAGTTTAAACAGAATAATTTCAATAAAAGAAATAAAGTTATTAAGAAACAGTTCCACAAAGAAACCAACCAATCAAACATCCACCAGGTTCAAATGGTTTCACAGGAGAATTTTACCAAACCTTTGGAGACCATATGGTCCCTACATTACATTAATTGTTTCAGAGCATAGAAAATGAAGAGAACTCCTAAATTCTTTTCAGGAAGCAATGTAAAACAATTAGACACAGAATTGTAAAAGAAAAAATAAAACTAATTTCTGTTGTCAGATGATCAGATAGTAGTATACCTGGCAAATTCAGATAAGCAATGATAAGGCTAATTCAAAATTGTTAGCAGGATATGAAGTTAATATGCAAAAATCAATAGCTTTATATATGCAAATAATAACCAATTAGAAGACATAATGGAAGAAAAACCTCATTTACAATAGTAACAAAAAGATATAGTGAATAAACTTAAGAAATATTCAGAACTTATAATGAAGAAAAGTATAAAACACTCCTCAAAGACAGAGTAGACTTGAACAACTGGAAAGATAGTCCTTTTTCTTGGTTGATATCTCAACATTTATTAAGATGATAGTTCTACCTAATTTAATTTATAAATTTAATGCCATCTCAATAAAAATACCAATCTTTTAGTGGAGTTAAGCCAATTGCTCACAAATTTCATATGGAAATGTAACATGCAAAAATAGCTAGCAAAATACTGAAAAGAAAAAGCTATAATTGGGGACTAGTGTATATTACAAAGCATCTATGCTCAAAACAGTTCTGACAAATGAATAGACAGAACAATGGAATAGAATAGAAAATTCAGAATAAATGCAAGTACATATAGAAATTTAGTATATGATAAGGTGGTATTGCAAGTCACTGGGCAAAAATTTGCTTAAATAGTGCTGGGAAAATTGGAAAAAAATTAATTTGGAAAAATTAAGATGAATTTCATTTATAAGAACATGTCAAATGAAGGAGAGATCTAAATGGAGACAATAAAACTGTACAACCCCTAGAAGAAAACATGGGTGAATTCCTCTATAACCTGGCTCCTTTTCAACTATGACTGGAAATCCAGATACAATAACAGAGGTGTGTGTGTGTGTGTGTGTGTGTGTGTGTGTGTGTGTGTGTGTGTGTGTGTGTGTGTGTGTGTGTGTGTGTGTGTGTGTGTGTGTGTGTGTGTGTGTGTGTGTGTCTGAGAGAGACAAAGGGTGGCAGAGAAAGAGAAAACAAATGATAAATGGGGCAAAATGAATAGGTAAAACTCTGGATAGAGGGTATGCGTACTCGTGTTTCTGCATGTGTCTGTGCATGTGTTCTTGGAAATATGTTTACAATTTTCAGTAAGATTTAAATTATTTCTAAATAAAAAGTTTTTTAAAAGTCAAAAAAGTATGTATAGTACTATACAATTTTTATATGTGTATGTTATCTAAAGGAGATAGATAGGCACACACTCATTTACAGACACGCATGCCCCAAAATATTAAATAGCTATTTCTGAGCAAGTAGGATTTTAGATATTTTTATGCATTATCCTTATGCTTCTCTATATTTTTAAGAGAATTTCTTCTTAAACAAGAAGACAATTTTGTTAATTAAAAGAAGTCCCTTGGGCTGGCCAGTTAGCTCAGTTGGTTAGAGTGCCATGTTAACACCACAGTCAAGGGTTCGGATCCTCATACTGGCCAGCTGCTGGGAAAAAAAAAAAAAAAAAAGTTCCTTGAAGCATTGTTTGTAATAGTGAAAAATGGAAATACTGTAATCTAAATGTCCACCAATAGGCAAATTTAGTTAAAATAACTAGTAAAATTAAGCAATGAAAAAAGGTATGAGTTTTCATTTTAAATATTCAGAATTGATCAATATTCAGAATTCCTGTGGCACTATATAAAAAGAAAATCTTACTTGGCTGAAAATGCAACTTGTTGAAAATAACATTAAAAAAAAGGTTTTCCTAAATACACATTGAGAGAAAAGATTCATTGAAGCAAGCATAACTGTTTAATCATAGTTTGTAATGCTCTCTAATCAAATTAGTAAAGAAAGGGCAAGCAGCAGTAACTTAAGTTCCTATTTCCCCTGTCTGGTCCTCTTAGCTTTCATTAATGAGTATCTAACAATTAGCCACACATTGGCATGAGACTTTAAAAGCAATATTCTTCAGTAGCAATAAGTTTGTTCTGAGTATCTCGTTGTTTCCACAGAAGGTCTGCATCCCATCCTTTGCCAAAGCTGTGCAGTTAGCTTCCATAAGACAATTTGTATTGCCATGTGATTTGAGCATATTTTTCTAGAGATGGGTGCTGCAATGCTTCAAGATGCTCAGCATGGTCCACTTTGCAGCATGTGGCACAGACAAAAATGGAATGGTTTTTTGCTATACATACAAAATCTTTTTTTTTTTTTTTTTTTTTTTACAGTGCTTAAATGGTAATAGCTTTGATGACTGGAAAAGTATATTTGGGTAAAGGGAAATTTACTTTTCTTTGTTTGTTTTTTACAAATTAGCATCTATCAAATAGAATGGGTATTAATAATTAATAAGTAAATTTCAGAGGTGCAGACATATTGTCTACTTTCTGTGTTACAGTGTGATCCTTTGTGCTGTTAATAGAGCTGAGGTCTTCCAAAAGAGACCACTACAAAATAAAGTGCACCATCTGTTCCTGTAAGAAACTTTTCTTGATGCACAAACCCAGGACAGATACAGAGCTGCAGGAAGAGCAGATATATGAAATACGTACGAATGGACTGTGACAGAATTCTATTCAAAGTCCTATTTGCGTAAAGGTCATAGCATATTTTTATGGTTCAAAATACATATTGATACTTACATGAATAAATATTTATTAGATTGTTTACAAACATTCATAAATATATTTATAGTATTTTCAGTACAAAATACTAGTGTGGACTTTAAAGTTTTATGTTGACCACAAGGTTTATGTATTTGCAGGTATACTTGACTTTTTCAGTTACAAAAATAATGGGGGTTGTAATAATTCTTTTCCTCACTTTCCTGAAGTGCCATTTTGCCATAAATGGCAAACATACACATTTGTTTATGTCTGTTTTGGAGGTCTCTAGTCCATTGTATTTCTCAATATGTCTAACTCTGAAAAAATAACTCTACTGTCTTAATTATAGTAACTTTAAAATGAGTCTTAATCTGGTGGAGAAAGTCTTCCCACCATATTTTCCTTTGTCAAATATATTCTTGCTATTCTAGCACCTTTGTGCTTCCATACATATTTTCAAATTGGTCTGTGAAGAGAGAGAGCGAGCAAGAGAGAGAGGAGGAAAGATAGAGGGAACACCTATTAAGGTATTGTTTGAAATTGCATTGAATCTCTAATTCAGTTTTGGGAGAATTGACATCTTTATTATACAGGGCCTTCCAATCCATGGATATTGAATGCCCTTCTATTTATTTGTTCTCCTTTAATTTCTCTCAATTATATTTTATAGCTCTGCATAGAGGTCTTGCACATTTTATGGTTTTTTTTCCCCCTTAGGTACTTGATATATTTTATGGTATTGAAAATGATACCTTCTTCAAATTCCATTTTCTAATTTATTGCTGGCTTATAGATATGCAACTGATTTTGGGGGGTTTTTTGTTTGTTTTTTTACATGGTGATCCTTTGAGATTCTATTTAATACAGTGATAACTCCCCCTGCCTTGAAAAGGACCTAGGTCTTAATAATAAAGATCATTTTCTTTAAGTTTTGTCAGGATATGTCCACAACAAGAACACCTTGTATAAATTCACAGAATAATTTTGTATTTAATGTCTTTTGTTATTTGATAGGATACTGTCATCATTATTTTATCAAATTAATTTTTTAAAATTTATTTTATTTATTGAATCAAAATCGATTATACACATTTTGGGGTTGAACATTGAGATATGTTGATTAAATCAATATTACTAGCATGTATATTGTTACAAATCGTAATTATTATTTATGCCACTTGCCTAATCTCTCCCCTTCTCCCATTCTCTCCCCCTCCCCCCCTCTAATTACCCTAGATTTCTTCTCTCCTTCTGAAAGAATAATGGTTACTCTGTTAATCTGTTGCCTAGATGATCTGTCCACTGCTGAGAGATGTGATCAGGTCCCCCAGTATTATCATAGAGCAGATGCTTCTTCTGTCACTCTGAAATGGGTTTTGTGGAAAGAGACATCCTTTTCTTTTCTTTGTCTCTGCTGGTGACTCTTCTTGTGTGAATGCACTCCAGTGGTTGGCGGACCATCTGCGTGGTGGTTGTGGCGTCTAGCCGCTTTTGCAGCAGCCATGATTACTGTGGTGGCTGTGGTGGGCCACCCACGTGGAGGTGCTGTTTTGGGGATGCTCCTTGGCACTGGCGGTATGCCTGGTTGTGGGGTGTTTGGTCCCCTTCTCCATGCCTCTGGTCCCTGGGCAGGCCCCAAGGCACTGGCGCCATGTGCCTAGTTGTGGGAGAGGGGTCTGATTGCCTTCTCCACATCCCAGGTCCCTGGGCAGGCCCCGAGGTGCTGGCACGGTGTGCCTGGTTGAGGGAGGGCGGTCTGGTCCGCTTCTCCATGCCCCAGGTCTCTGGGTGGGCCCCAAGGCGCTAGCACCATGTGCCTAGTTGTGGGAGGAGGGTCCAGTCCCCTTCTCCCTGCCTCAGGTACCCAGGTGGGCCCCAAGGTGCTGGCATTTTGTGCACAGCGTGGGAGGATGGTCCAGTCCCTGGCTCCATACCTTAGGTCACTGGGCAGGACCTGAGGCACTGGCTTGGTGTGCCTGGTTGTGGAAGAGAGGTCCAGTCCCCTTCTGCATGCCTTTGGACTGGGCAGGCCCCGAGGTGCTGGCACAGTGTGCCTGGTTGTGGGAGAGAGGTCTGGTCCCCTTCTCCTTGCCTTGGGTCCCCAGGTGGGCCCTGAGGTGCTGGCATGGAGTGCCTTGTTGAGGGAGGAGGGTCCAGTTCCTGGCTCCATGCCTTGGGTCACTGGGTGGGACCCAAGGCGCTGGCTTGGTTTGCCTAGTTGTGGGAGAGAAGTCCAGACCCCTTCTTCATGCCTCAGGTCCTCGGGCAGAGCCTGAGGCACTGGCATTGTGTGCCTGATTGTGGGAGAGAGGTACGGTCCCCTTCTCCATGCCCTGGGTGGGCTCTGAGGCACTGGCGTGGTGTGCTTGGTTGTGGGAGGGTGGTCCAGTCTCCCTCCCTATGCCTCAGGTCCCTGGGTGGGCTCCAAGGTGCTGGCTTGGTGTGCTGGCTTCTGGGAGAGAGGTCCGGTCCCCTTCTCCATGCGTCGGGTTCCTGGGCAGGCCCCAAGGTGCTGGCGTGGTGTGTCTGGTTGTGGGAGAGAGGTCCGGTCCCCTTATCCATGCCCTGGGTCCCTGGATGGGCCCCAAGGCACTGGCTCAGTGTGCCCTGGTTGTGGGAAGGTGGTCTGGTCCCCTTCTCTATGCCCTGGGTCCCTGGGTGGACTCCAAGGTGCTGGCATGTTCTGCCTGGTTGTGTGAGGGTGGTCTAGTCCCCCTTTCTGTGCCCCAGGTCCATGGGCAGGCCCTGAGGTGCTGGCTTGGTATGCCTGGTTATGGGAGAGAGGGCTGGTCCCCTTCTCCATGCTTCAGGTCCCCAGGCAGGCCCTGAGGCGCTGGTGTGGTGTGCTTAATTGTAGGAGAGAGGTCCAGTCCCCTTCTCCATACCCCAGGTCCCTGGGTAGGCCCCGAGGCACTGGTTCAGTGTGCCCTGGTTGTGGGAAGGTGGTCTGGTCCCCTTCTCTATGCCTCAGGTCCCCGGGTGGGCCCCGAGGTGCTGGCACGTTGTGCCTGGTTGTGGGAGGGTGGTCCAGTCCCCAACTACATACCCCAGGTCCCTGGGTAGGCCCGAAGGTGCTGGTGGTGTGCCTGAGCCAGAACTAATTTTTTGTCCTTTGCTTCTAACATGGGCGATCTTCCTGTGAGAACCAGTACTTGAGCTGTGTGGTTGAGTTAAATTGCTACTTTGCTGCTGTTTCCCTAAGCAAGGCTTTTTGTGTAGCTCAGGGTTTAATGGTTGATCTTATAGGTACTTCTGGCTCTCCAGAGACCCGGTGGATCAGTTTTCTGTAGAATCTCTGATCTGGGCTTGAGTTTTCTCATCAAACTGCACCCTATGCAATTCTGCCTTCCTGATGAGTCTCTTCTGAGTGGTCCTTTGCTGGCTGAGGGGCAGATCAGCTGTCCTTGCTATTTCCCAGTGTTCCCCTAGTGGGCCTGTGTCTCCCACTGCCCATGCTCCAAACACTTCCCATGGGATGGGCTCTGTCCTGGTCCCTTGCAATGACTCACCAGCATCTGAATAGCTCCCTTTTTTCAGTTCTTCTGGCTCCTCGCTCCTGCATGGGTCCATGGGAAACCTGTTAGTGGTCTTGTTGTCCTGGGGGCCGCCAAGGCCCTCTTCTCTCCTGCTGCCTCCAATTAACTCCATCTGAAGGGCACAGGTGCAGCTTCTGCTGGCTCCTGCTCCATGCGCTCATCAGCTTGAGCCTTAAAGCAGCCACGGACCAAAACGCTCAGAGCAGCTTTTTCTTTCTCTCATTGTAGTTTCTCCCACCTTCATGAACTCCGTAGGTCTCTCCTCCTCTTCCCCTGAGCTCCAGCAGCCCCAGCTTGGCTGATGTTACATTTTTATAGTTGTAAATTTGGTTGATTTGTGGAAGAGAGTGACACTGCAGACCATGTATTCTGCCATCTTGATTGGATCCCCCCTATGCAACTGATTTTTGCATAAGAACTTTGTATTCAGCAATCTTGATAAATTTGCCTACTATTTCTGATAATTTGTCTGTAGATTCTTTTAAATTTTGTACATATACAATTATAGCTACTACAAATAATGACATTATTACCCAACTTGCTACATGACATATTGCTAGATGTGGTGTGCTAATAATTTATCTTTGACTACAGTATTTATATATATATATATATATATATATTTTCATGAATGAGATTAGACTATAATTTTCCTTTCTCAAAATATTCTTGTCAGGCTTTAGTATCAGGGTTATGCTGGCCTCATAAAATAAATTGATGAGTGTCTAATTTTCTGTGATCTGAAAGAGTTTGTGTGAAATTTGTATCATAGCATATTGGCTACATGCAGTTGGCTTATTTAAGAAGTGATCCCAGGTAACAAGGAGCTGAGAAAAGTGCAACTAGAAAGGAGCAAAAACAAATAGAAATGTGCTAGGACCAACTGAGGCTTAATCCTGCTGAGATCTTCCATGCAGTCATATAGAATGTACTTCTGAACTGTCCGTTCAAGAGAAAGAAGGGAGCAGCAACCAGTTTTGTGCAGGTGTAACTTGACAGCACCTCCCCACATATTTTTCACCATCTACCCGATGGCTTCTCTGACATGAGGCATGGGACACTTGTGGGAATCTCCTTACACATTTACAACGTGGAAATACATGGGAGCTAACACCCCAAGGACAATCATTTATCAATGGGGCACAGGAGGCTATGGATAAATGTTCCTTTCTTCTGGATCAAAAGGTGTAATTTAACCACAGAAGTAATGGTTCAGTCATAAAACTGTGATAACTGGCATTATTTCTTCCTCAGATGTTTGGTAGAATTCACTGGTGAAGCTATCTGGATGCTGTGTGTGTGTGTGTGTGTGTGTGTGTGTGTGTGTGTGTGTGTGTGTGTGTGTGTGTGTGAGTAAAGGTTTTAACAACAAATTCATTTTATTTAAAAGATGTAGGGCTATTCAGATATTCTATTCCTTCCTGTGTAATGATAAATTGTATGTTTCTAGGAATTTGTTCATCTAATTTGTCATATTTTGGCATACAGTAATTTAAAATGTATCATTTTTATTTCAAGTATAACATATATACATAACATGTATATATGAAAATGAACATGTTCTAATTTACAGCTTGATGAGTTTTCACCAACTAAACACACCTATGTAAACATCGCCAAGATCAAGAAAAAGAACATTAATAGAACCCTAAGCCCACAGATTAGACATAATTATTACTGTTGTATACAGTTGATGTTTGTTTAGATTTACTCACAAGTTAGCCATTTTCTTTGATCACCATTTCTTTTGGCATATAAGGCCTTCTTTCCAGGATTATTATCATTCCTTCTAAAGTATATCTTTCAGAATTTATTTACTGAGGATCTACTGACAGCAAACTTTCAGTTTTGTGGTCTAAAAATATCTTCATTACTCTTGAAAGATAGTTTTATACTTTGTAGCTCTAGGTAGACAGTTATTTTCTCTCAGTACTTTGAAAATAATATTCCTTTCCCTCTGGGTTCCATTGTTGGTGGTGTGAAATCAGCTGTTAGTATAACATTTTTTTTTTCTTTTTTGGCAGCTGGCCAGTACAGGGATCTGAACCCATTACCTTGGTGTTACAAGGCTGTGCTCTAACCATCTGTGCTAAACAGCCAACCCCCTATTATAACTCTTTTAGTAGCTATTTTTTTCTTTTCCCTGTCTGCATGCTTTTGAAATAATTATGTCTTTGTGTTTGCATTCTAAGTAATTTCTCATTTGCTAATTTTCTCTTCAGCTGTGTCTACTTTCCTGTTTAACTCATCCACTTTTCTACTTTCAGTTTTTCTATTTTTAATTTCTAGATATTTTTTCTCTATTTAAAAAAAAAATTCTTGACCAATTTTGATTGCCCCTGGCTCCTTTATCATATTTCAAATACTGTTAGCTCTTAACACCATGTTAAAATATTTTACATTCTATATCTTATAATTCCAATATATGCAGTCTCTGTGAGTCTTATTTATAGGTTTGGGGGCTGATTTTCAATCATGGTGGGCCAGTTTTCCTTTGTATTTAGTGATTTAAAAAAAATTGTCAATTCATGTTTCTGGAAGTTTATCTCAGGGAATTCTTGTGCCTGGATTTAAAAGCATTTCTCCAGTGAGCATTTGCATTTGCTCCTGCCTGGCTCTAACAGTCCAAACCCACTTTAAACTACATTTTTAGTTTGGAGTTTTTTCATGCTATTTGGGCAGAGCTAATTTAGACTTCAAATATGTATGAGTATAGCTTGTCATTTCTGCCTCCAAAAATTCTTTTACTTTTCCACCAGCTTAACCCTACATTAAAAATTGTTTATAAAACTATATTTTAGCCATTTGTTTAGGTGGCTACATACACTGGTCTAAGTCTAGTCTGCCATATTGTCCTTTCATATTCTTTTTTTTTTTTAACTGATCTGTCCAGGCTCCAGTATCATGTACATTCAGTGACTGAAGTTTATAATATATTAGAAATATATTTATTACATGTGATAGTCTTATAGTTGAATAGCTGAAAAGGCACACTTCCCCTTATTGTTCTAAATTGTCTTGGCTGTTTTCAGACAGTTGTTGTTTCATATGTTTTAAAATCAGCTATCAAAATAAAAAAATAACGGTGGGGTGTTAACTGGCATTGTGTTAAAATATACTCTGTGTGGGGCTGGCCCATGGCTCACTCAGGAGAGTGTGGTGCTGATAACACCAAGGCCACGGGTTTGGATCCTATATAGGGATGGCCAGTTAGCTCAGTTGGGAGAGCGTGGTGCTGACAACACCAAGCCAAGGGTTAAGATCCCCTTACCCATCATCTTTAATAAAATATATATATACACACACACCGTGTGTGTGTGTGTGTGTGTGTGTGTGTGTGTGTGTGTGTGTGTGTGTGTACGTACTTTGGGAAGAACTGAGTTATTTACAACATTTAGTCTTCCCATCTGCATATTTCTGGTTAACATTTTTCTTAAGTTTTGTTTTGTTTTTTAATTGAGAGAAATCTTTCCCCCATTATAATTTCTAGCAAGTTTTCTTGGGATTACTAGTTATTTTGAAACACGTGTTGTTTTTATATCCGCTTTGTACAGATAGCTTAATAGTTCTTACGGAGTTCATTGTCATGACATGGAAGGCTGATAAAGACAAACAAAATAAAATAATAAATATCTCATTTAATGCCTTATTTTCAAAATATTCAATAGCAAATCACTTCTGCTCTGCAGTCTGGCAGCCCTTGAGGAGAAAATGCCAATTGTCCCCCTCACCCACTAATATTTGGAAAAGAAATAAAGTTATTGCAGTTCTTCAGGCAAACAACTAAAAAATCTGTTGAAATGGATTTCTTGTAGGGATTGAACACCTCTATTCAGACTCTAAGTGGTATGTTATATTAAAGCATAGTTTCCACCGCAACTAACTGTCGGCATAAAGGATACACATACTTACCACTTTCTAGGGACACTGTCCAAATTAACAACAAAAACCCACCCCACCCCACCCCCGGCCCTAGGAACGATAGTTTAATCTACACAAAACCTTATTGCTGATATATGCTGGGAGGCATGCTACTTTTCTGATCTGACATCAATTTACAAGCTTTCAAAGCTCAAAAGCTTTTTTTTTTTTTCCATCATGACACCTCCCCCCTTGTGTGCCTTGCACTTATTGGTAGTAAAATCACAGCTAATATTCGTTGAATATTAAGAGGGAGGCCTTATGGATGGAAGTCAGGAGACCTGGGGTTAACTCTAAAAGCCATGATAAAATAGAATAAATTATACCCAACATGTGAAGCAGGAGTAAGCACTATGTGTTTTTCTCTCAGAAAGACTTTTTTCCCCGAGGGCCTAGTTTATTTTGACTCCCCAAAGCACTGATTTTCCTCAACAGTCATTTAGAAAACAAGGCTCACAGACCACAGATATCGAAATAACATGTTCGCTGGAGGATTATAATTGCAATATAAGGGAGGGGATCCCAAAGCGACCTGAGACACTGTCTTGCCCTGACTGGAAAGAAGATCCAGGTGATCAGTGAAAGATGACTCCTGTTTCCCTTTTGTGTCTGTATCTGGGAGCAGCCGTCAGATAACTGCAGAGTCCGCTGTGGTCAACGGGCGTGTGTTGCCCGGAGCGAAAAGGCGAGACTCACTTCAATCACTGCCGCTGGCAGGCGCTCGCAGGAAACCTGACTGCCAACTGATCATACCCGCTCCGGGCCGCGCCCCTGGTTTCCTGGGTTACGGACCCCCACTTCCTCTTCCGGGAGACGGCATCGTACGCTCCGGGCGCGTGACGTACCACGCTTTCGTATAAATGCGTGCCGCGCGGCGGGCGCTTCCTCTCAGATCGCACCGCCGGCTTTCAAGATGGCGCCGGTGGGTGAGGGAGGTCTTGGTGGAAGTATTTTGCGGCGATGTAAATAAGTTTTGCATCTGACGAGTGGGGACGTCTCGGCCGACATAAAGGGAGGGGGAAAGTAGAGACCGGCTCAGAAACATAACCAAGATGTTAAGGTCCTGGGCTGTTTTTCGGGACTCCTGCCGGCTGCCATGTGGTCTGGAGTTTGAGCTGGGTCGGGAATTGGTTTTGGATGGGTGGTCGTGGGCACGCAGGGAAGAGGGAGGCACTCCTGTGAACGGGCCCAGTCGTATGGCATCTGGACTATTTCTTTCCTCCCTCGCTCCTGATGCCGCCGTTGCCACTCTTACTTATTTGGACCAGAAAGGGTGAGGTGGGTAGTCGGGCCGGTCCGATGGCCTCGGAGGGCCGGAGGCAGCTCCGAGGCCTGCGGCTTACACGATGGTCGCTGTTTAAAAAGTTTCTGAGAATTTTAGAACTAAGTTGGGAAAGAAGTTTCTTCGTGAATTAAGTTTTTAAAAGTATAAGTCATGATTCTCCGGCAGTGTAAAAAGAGCATGCTTCAAATGTTTTGTCATTAATTAATAAAGGAACCAGTAAAGTGTTAAAATGCCCCAAAGGGCATTTGAAAAGTTAGGTCTGTATTGGCAATTTACCACAAATACGTTAGGATAAAATCGCTGGGTTAGTTACAAAAGTGAGTAATGTCCAACAGGGCTGTAAAACCATCTGGGGTTATCTGTTTCGTCGGACGAAATTATTTGCATTTTCCAATTGAACTTCTGCCCCAACAGAGTTGTAAATGGCCCAGCCAAGAGTATGTCAAGCCCAGTACCCACTAGTCTCTTTTGTCAGTTCCTAAATTTTGGATAATTTTTTTTTTTTTTGGCACAAGTTACCGGGCAAACTCTAGTATTAATATTTGATGTCCATTTTGGTGGATCTAATTTGAGTATGACATTCTCGGATGAATATTGATTTGCCTTTTTTCATGACGTTGAACGTGCGTTGGGACTAGCTATGGCAGCATTTTGCTTGTATTGCCATATTATGCGGTTGTGTAAAAGGTTTGGACATGGTAAATTTAAGTTCCATATACTTTTCTAAAAAAACCTTTTCCAGACAATGCTGTCCTCTTCCTCTCTTTTCCTTACCAGTAACAGCTCAGGGATTGCATTCTCTACACAAAAATGGGCGGAATCCTAGATCTCGCTTGTAACCGAGTGCAGTCTATGAGCTGTACTACTACTGCTGTGGGGATGGTAGTAAAGCGGTGGTTGGCCCATAGTAAAATTGAATATCAGTGGCCTGGAAAATAATGAAAGCCCATAAAGGGTTTTCTTGACAAAATGAACAAATTGGCCTTGGTTTAGAGGTTCTAGTCAACACTGGGCGGGTGTTTTAGTTTTAATTTGGAGTAAGAAGTAAATTAACCTTCTTAGTCTTCTCCAATTACAATCAGAATTGGATTCTTTGGAGTCATTCTGATGAAAATACCTGTTGAGTATCCCTTATGCTTGGGACCAGAAATGTTTCATATTTTGGAACATTTGCCTAATCCCCAAAAAAACCAAAAAACTCCAGTGAGCATTCCCTTTGAGCGTTATGTTGGCACTCAAAAAGTTTTGGATTTTGGAGCATTTTTGATGAGGGATGCTCAGCCTGTAGTAGTTTACCATATACTTAAGGATTTTCCGAGTTTTGCATTTCTGAGATTCTTGTATACTGGAAAAAGACAATTTTCACTGGAATTCAGAAAAACTTGGCTTAACCAACTTAAGGAGTGTATCCATCTTCATTCAGATTTTAAAAAGCTATACCATATACATATTAAGCAATTTTCTAAAAATTTTGCTCCATTTCTCTCTCTCTCTCTCTCTCTAAAACTTCAAAGTACAATGTACATATTTTACACTGATACAGATTTTTTAAAAATTTTGTGTATAAACTGAATAAATAGTCATATAGAGTAATTTTGTTGATTTTCTGTAGCAGAAAGACAAGAAGCCTAAGAAGTCAACCTGGAAATTTAATTTGGACCTTACTCATCCAGTAGAAGATGGAATTTTTGATTCTGGGAATTTTGTAAGTATCATTCTACTTGACTTGTTTTTATAGTTGTAGAGAACTTGATAATGGTTTAAGTATATAATTGATATTAACCTAACCTCTATTCCTAGGGTACCTTCCCTAGTGAATATCTAGGGTTTTCTTCCCTAGTTTTGCATTTTTTCTGTTTTAAAATAGGAACAGTTTCTACGGGAGAAGGTTAAAGTCAATGGAAAAACTGGAAATCTTGGGAATGTTGTTCACATTGAACGCTTCAAGAATAAAATCACAGTTGTTTCTGAAAAACAGTTCTCTAAAAGGTTGGTACTTGTTTTGCAAGTTTTAATGAGATTATAATAGTTGTGGAATATTTTATAGAGTGTAATCATAGCATGGTTGAACCATCGTTAAGTCAGGAACTGCCTGTTATTTATTCTTGCATATGAACAGAATAAATGCTGTGTAAGAATAAATAACAGGCAGTTCCTGACTTATAATGATTTGACTTATGTCCCATCCTACAACACATTTTCTTAATATTTTTTTAAGGTTTTGGTTGTTTATTCAATAGAGTTAGCCAATAAAAGCAAAGTCTCTTAACATCTTGCTGTCAATTTTTGTTCATTCAACTTAACATGTGGCAGCACTGTTTTAGGACTGGTTAAACAACATGAACCAAGCGGGCTAATTACTCACCACCAAAAAGCTTCTCTGTTGGAGAAGAGAGACAGTGAAGTTGATCAAGCAGTGATAAGTGATTTGTAAGTGTTAGGAGGGTTGTAAGGTTTTTTAGATAAGATGGTCAGGAGAGGCCTCACCTAAATGAAATGCAGGAGTGAACCTTGCAAATTGGGGAGGAGTCATTCCAGGCAGAATGAACCCGAAGCCTGGCAGATTAAAGTAATTTAAGGAGACCAGTGTGTCTGGAGTATACAGATGGTCCCCAAGTTATGATGGTTCAGCTTAATGATTTTTTGACTTTACATTGGGTTGGGAATATTGGGACATAACATTGTAAGACAAGAAGCATCTGTAGTGTGTTTTGGGAAGAGTGCATGAGGTTGGAGGGGTAGCTGGGGAGAAGATCTTGCCGTAAAGTGCAAATGAAGAGAACGGCCGGAGTGATGAAAAGTTTTTTATAAGGACCGAAGCAGATGCTAGTTGCAAAACTGTCGAAAGCCTTGAACTTGTAAATAACAGCCTTGTTGACAAATTGCCTCGTTTGAAGATGGGTGTGGGGTTAGGGAGGTTGATAGTGGTGAAGGAAATGTTAACATTTTAGTCTGTGTACATAATATATTTGAAAGACTGAAATTATATATTGCTTGATTTAAAAAAAAATTTGGCTGTGGCGGTAAGACTAAAGAGGAAGCCACCATTGCTGTCCTACATATTAGCTTCCAACATGAAGAATATTAGTTTATTTTAGGGGGACAGGAGCATAAGGGTTTCATAGGGCATGTACTTACTCTAATTGAGGTTGAGAGACTTTATTCTTTGTGTTCCTAGTAGCCTTAGCATTCCTAGTAGCCTTAGTGCACCATGCTTAGTATAAATGAAAGGATGAAATGTTTTAGGGGAAACTGAAGACACAAAAAGATGAATATGACAGTGCATATCTTTTATATAATCCCTAACGTAGTACGGATTGCATTTCTAAGTAAAAGTTATGTTTTTGTTTTAAAGGTATTTAAAATACCTTACCAAGAAATACCTTAAGAAGAACAATCTTCGTGATTGGCTTCGTGTTGTCGCATCTGACAAGGAGACTTATGAACTTCGTTATTTCCAGATTAGTCAAGATGAAGATGGATCAGAGTCGGAGGACTAGGTGAAGCCTCCCCTTACAGGGCTTTGCTTACTGTTAAATGAAGAATATATGAGAAAGAAACCTCTAGAAATGGACTTTGACTTTATCTTTGAATAAAAAACATTATGCTCATAAACTTCTGTCTCATTTGTTCTTTTATTTTAAGAGTATGCTGTTAAGGTGATTTTGATTTTCCTTTGATTTCTGCAAGCAATGTTTAAATAGCTTATAGCCAGTAGAATTTTTTTTCAAGATTTCTAAAATTTATTGCTTTTACAAATGTCCTCCAGTAAAAGTGTTGTACAGGAAGTTATAGTGAAGCCTAATTTCATATATACCTTTATATATTAAAATGTATAAAATTCTCTTGCTGGCCTCAAATATTTTTGTACAGTTTGTGAATGCAGTCTTGAGTGCCTGGAACAGTTTTCACATAAGTGCTCATATTTATTGAATCACTCTTGCTTTCTGTTTTACAGGATGCTGTATTTTCTTTTTTTTTTTTTTTTTTTTATTTATTTTTTTTTTTTATTTTTATTTTTATTTTTTATTTATTTATTTTTTTTTTTACATTTTATTTTGTCGATATACATTGTAGCTGATTAATGCTCCCCATCACCAAAACCTCCCTCCCTTCTCCCTCCCCCCCTCCCCCCCAACCATGTCCTTTCTGTTTGTTTGTTGTATCAACTTCAAATAATTGTGGTTGTTATATCTTCTTACCCCCCCCCGTTTGTGTGTGTATGTGTGTATGTGTGTGTGTGAATTTATATATTAATTTTTAGCTCCCACCAATAAGTGAGAACATGTGGTATTTCTCTTTCTGTGCCTGACTTGTTTCACTTAATATAATTCTCTCGAGGTCCATCCATGTTGTTGCAAATGGCAGTATTTCATTCGTTTTTATAGCTGAGTAGTATTCCATTGTGTAGATGTACCACATTTTCCGTATCCACTCATCTGATGATGGACATTTGGGCTGGTTCCAACTCTTGGCTATTGTAAAGAGTGCTGCGATGAACATTGGGGAACAGGTATACCTTCGACTTGATGATTTCCATTCCTCTGGGTATATTCCCAACAATGGGATGGCTGGGTCGTATGGTAGATCTATTTGCAATTGTTTAAGGAACCTCCATACCATTTTCCATAGAGGCTGCACCATTTTGCAGTCCCACCAACAATGTATGAGAGTTCCTTTTTCTCCGCAGCCTCGCCAGCATTTATCGTTCATAGTCTTTTGGATTTTAGCCATCCTAACTGGGGTTAGATGGTATCTCAATGTGGTTTTGATTTGCATTTTCCGGATGCTGAGTGATGTTGAGCATTTTTTCATATGTCTGTTGGCCATTTGGATATCTTCCTTAGAGAAATGCCTACTTAGCTCTTTTGCCCATTTTTTAATTGGGTTGCTTGTTTTCTTCTTGTAAAGTTGTTTGAGTTCCTTATATATTCTGGATATTAATCCTTTGTCAGATGTATATTTTGCAAATATTTTCTCCCACTCTGTTGGTTGTCTTTTAACTCTTTTAATTGTTTCTTTTGCTGTGCAGAAGCTTTTTAGTTTGATATAATCCCATTTGTTTATTTTTCCTTTGGTTGCCCGTGCTTTTGGGGTCGTATTCATGAAGTCTGTGCCCAGT
The DNA here is from genome assembly GCF_027409185.1 of Cynocephalus volans. Taxonomy (NCBI): domain Eukaryota; kingdom Metazoa; phylum Chordata; class Mammalia; order Dermoptera; family Cynocephalidae; genus Cynocephalus; species Cynocephalus volans. Next base: position 95,760,892 of record NC_084460.1, on the reverse strand, counting down.
CCTATTTCCTGAAGTGTTTCCCCTATGTTTTCTTTAAGAAGTTTTATTGTCTCAGGGTGTATATTTAAATCCTTAATCCATTTTGAGTTGATTTTAGTATATGGTGAGAGGTATGGATCTAGTTTCATTCTCCTGCATAACGATATCCAGTTATCCCAGCACCACTTGCTGAAGAGGCAGTCCCTTCCCCAGTGAATAGGCTTGGTGCCTTTGTCAAAGATCAGATGGCAGTAAGTGTGAGGGTTGATTTCTGGATTCTCTATTCTATTCCATTGGTCAGTGTGTCTGTTTTTATGCCAGTACCATACTGTTTTGGTTATTATAGCTTTGTAGTATAGCTTAAAGTCAGGTAGTGTTATGCCTCCAGCTTTATTTTTTTTGCTGAGCATTGCTTTGGCTATTCGTGGTCTTTTATTGTTCCATATAAATGTCTGAATAGTTTTTTCCATTTCTGAGAAAAATGTCTTTGGAATTTTGATGGGGATTGCATTGAATTTGTATATCACTTTGGGTAGTATGGACATTTTCACTATGTTGATTCTTCCAATCCAAGAGCATGGGATATCTTTCCATCTTCTTGTATCCTCTCTAATTTCTCTCAGCAGTGGTTTGTAGTTCTCATTATAGAGATTTTTCACCTCCTTGGTTAACTCAATTCCTAAGTATTTTATTTTTTTGGTGGCTATTGTAAATGGGCAGGCTTTCTTGATTTCTCCTTCTGCATGTTCACTATTGGAGAAAAGAAATGCTACTGATTTTTGTGTGTTGATTTTGTATCCTGCTACTGTGCTGAAATCATTTATCAATTCCAACAGTTTTTTTGTAGAGGTTTTAGGCTGTTCGATATATAGGATCATGTCATCTGCAAACAGGGACAGTTTGACTTCATCTTTTCCAATCTGGATGCCCTTTATTTCCTTCTCTTCTCTGATTGCTCTGGCTAGTACTTCCAACACTATGTTGAATAGGAGTGGTGAGAGTGGGCATCCTTGTCTAGTGCCTGTTCTTAAAGGAAAAGCTTTCAGCTTTTCCCCATTCAGGATGATATTGGCAGTGGGTTTGTCATATATGGCTTTAATTATGTTGAGATACTTTCCCTCTATACCTAACTTATAGAGGGTCTTTGTCATGAATGAGTGCTGAACTTTATCAAATGCTTTTTCAGCATCTATAGAGATGATCATATGGTCCTTGTGTTTGAGTTTATTAATATGGTGTATCACATTTATTGATTTGCGTATGTTGAACCAACCTTGCATCCCTGGGATGAATCCCACTTGATCGTGATGAATAATTTTTCGTATGTGTTGCTGTATTCTGTTTGCTAGTATTTTAGTGAGGATTTTTGCATCTATATTCATCAAGGATATCGGCCTGTAGTTTTCTTTTTTGGTTATATCTTTACCTGGTTTTGGTATCAGGATGATGTTTGCTTCATAGAATGAGTTTGGGAGATTTGCGTCCGTTTCAATCTTTTGGAATAGTTTGTAAAGAATCGGTGTCAATTCCTCTTTGAATGTTTGGTAAAATTCTGCTGTGAATCCATCTGGTCCTGGGCTTTTCTTTGTTGGGAGCCTTCTGATAACAGCTTCAATCTCCTTTATTGTTATTGGTCTGTTCAAATTTTCTACGTCTTCACGGTTCAGTTTTGGGAGCTTGTGTGTGTCCAGAAATTTATCCATTTCCTCCAGATTTTCAAATTTGTTGGCGTATAGCTGTTTATAGTAGTCTCGAATGATTGCTTGTATTTCAGATGAATCAGTTGTAATATCGCCTTTTTCATTTCTAATTTTTGTTATTTGAGTCTTCTCTCTTCTTTTTTTTGTTAGCCATGCTAATGGTTTGTCAATTTTATTTATCTTTTCAAAAAACCAACTTTTTGATTCGTTGATCTTTTGAATTGTTTTTTGGTTTTCAATTTCATTCAGTTCTGCTCTGATCTTAATGATTTCTTTCCGTCTGCTAACTTTAGGATTGGATTGTTCTTGTTTTTCTAGTTCTTTAAGGTGAAGTGTTAGGTTGTTCACTTGCCATCTTTCCATTCTTCTGAAGTGAGCATTTAATGCAATAAATTTTCCCCTCAATACTGCTTTTGCAGTATCCCACAGGTTTTGGTATGATGTATCATTGTTTTCATTAGTTTCAATAAACTTTTTGATTTCCTGCTTGATTTCTTCTTGGACCCATATGTCATTAAGTAGAATGCTGTTTAATTTCCATGTGTTTGTATAGTTTCCAGAGTTTTGTTTGTTATTAATTTCTAGTTTTAATCCATTGTGGTCTGAGAAGATACATGGGATAATTCCAATTTTTTTGAATTTATTGAGACTTGATTTGTGACCTAATATGTGATCTATCTTGGAGAATGATCCATGTGCTGATGAGAAGAATGAATATTCTGAGGTTGTTGGGTGGAATGTTCTGTAGATATCTGCCAATTCCAATTGGTCTAGAGTCTTGTTTAGATCTTGTGTTTCTCTACTGATTCTTTGCCTAGATGATCTGTCTAATATTGACAGTGGAGTGTTCAGGTCCCCTGTTATTATGGTATTAGTGTCTATTTCCTTCTTTAGGTCTAATAGAGTTTGTTTTATAAATCTGGCTGCTCCAACATTGGGTGCGTACATATTTATGATTGTTATGTCTTCTTGATGGATCAGTCCTTTTATCATTAAGTAGTGTCCCTCATTGTCTCTTTTTATGGTTTTTAGTTTAAAGTCTATTTTGTCAGATATAAGAATAGCCACTCCAGCTCGTTTTTCTTTTCTGTTTGCATGGTAAATCTTTTTCCATCCTTTTACTCTTAGTCTGTGTGAATCTTTATGGGTGAGGTGGGTCTCTTGTAGGCAGCATATAGTTGGGTCCTGCTTTTTGATCCAGTCAGCCAGTCTGTGTCTTTTAATTGGGGAATTTAAGCCTTTAACATTAAGAGTTGTTATTGAAAGGTGTTGATTTATTCTTAGCATTTTATTGGTTGTTTGGTTGTCTTAGGTGTCTTTTGTTCCTTGCTTTCTGATTTACTGTTTGGTTTCTTTGTTTGTTGGTTCCTTAGGTTGTAGATAGTGTTTTTGTTAGCTTGTTTTCTCTTCATGAATGCCATTTTTATTGTACTAGCGGGTTTAGATTTTTTCTTAGGTTTTTATGGCAGTGGTGGTTATTTTTCAGGAACCAAACCCAGTACTCCCTTGAGGATTTCTTGTAAGGGTGGTCTTGTGGTAGTGAACTCCCGCAGTTTTTGTTTGTCTGAGAAATATACTATTTGCCCCTCATTTCGGAAGGATAGCCTTGCAGGGTAGAGTATTCTTGGCTGGCAATCTTTGTCTTTTAGTATTTTGAAAATATCATCCCATTCCTTTCTAGCTTTTAGGGTTTGTGATGAGAGGTCTGATGTTAACCTGATTGGGGCTCCCTTATAGGTGATTTGACGCTTCTCTCTTGCAGCTTTTAAGATTCTCTCTTTGTCTCTGAGTTTTGCCAATTTGACTATGACATGTCTTGGAGAAGGCCTTTTTGGGTTGAATACGTTTGGAGATCGTTGAGCTTCCTGGATCTGAAGATCTGTGATTTTTCCTATACCTGGGAAGTTTTCTGCCACTATTTTGTTGAATATGTTTTCAATGGAATCTCCATTTTCCTCCCCTTCTGGAATACCCATGACTCGGATATTTGAGCGCTTGAGGTTGTCTGATATCTCTCTCAGATTTTCTTCCATGTCCTTGATTCTTTTTTCTTTCTTTTTGTCTGCTTGTGTTATTTCAAACAGCCCATCTTCAAGTTCAGAGGTTCTCTCTTCAACTTCGACAAGCCTGTTGGTTAAACTCTCCGTTGTGTTTTTTATTTCGCTGAATAACTTCTTCAGTTCAGCAAGTTCTGCTACATTTTTTTTTCAGGACATTGATTTCCTTGTATATTTCCTCTTTCAGATCCTGTATACTTTTCCTCATTTCATCATGATGTCTAGCTGAGTTTTCTTGTATCTCATTCAGTTTCCTTAGAATTATCACTCGAAATTCCTTATCAGTTATTTCAAGGGCTTCTTGTTCTATAGGATCTAGAGTATGAGATTTATTAACTTTTGGTGGTGTACTTTCTTGATTTTTTGTATTTCTGGTGTCTTTTTTTTGGTGTTTATTCATTGTGGCAGGGGGTTTCACAGTCCACCGGTTTAAGACTAATGACTAACTAGGATGTTGCTGTGGTTGCCAATTTGGTATGGCTCCCGCCGTGACTGCTCAGTTGGCCTCTAGTGTCTTGTGTGTGTGGTTGCCTCGGGTCTTGGGCTTCTCCGGGGATCCACCTTTCTGGTCAGCTTGTACTCTGCTGGGCTGGTGGATCACGTACCACAGGGTGTGTGATCTCTGTTGAGCTTTCACTTTCTGTACAGGACTTCTCCCCGTTCAGTGTGCTCTGGCCCAGGCTGTTAGATCGTGCAGTGGCGACCCCACCGGGTGTGTGGTTTCTGTCGAGTCTCCGCCTCCCTGGCCGCACGTCTCCCCCCTCTGTGCACACTGTGCTAGGTTGGGGCGTGTCTTCTGCACCCCTCGTCTATCAGCTGGGCCTTCAAGACCCTGCTCAGCACCGCCTCGCCCAGGAAGTCTACCAGGTTTCTGCTAGGCACAGACGACCAGTCTCTCTGGGTGCCTTTGTAGCACTGTGTAGATCTTTCTCGGGTCTTGTTCACCTTTGTATCCCCCCGGTATAAACCGAATCTAGTGCCCGCCTGCAGCCTGCTCTCCGGCAGGTTCAAGCAGACCTGGGAACTCTCCTACCACACTATTCCCAACCAGAAATTCGTTAGGCTTTTTTCCAAACTGGTGGTCGCAGAGATGGTATCTGCCTCCCAGTAACAGGGAGTTTACCGGGGCCGGAGTCCAGGGTGTGGTGGAGTGACAGTCGGCCCGCCCGTACTTCCTAGCCCTCCCAAAACTGGTCGGGACGCCCCACACCACCAGCCCTGCCAGAGAACCGTGGAGGGAGTGGGAGAGGAGGTCGGCCCGCAGGGTCCGGAAAGCCCCGCGCCAGGCCAAGCAAGTGGGAGGGCTCAGTGATGGCCGAGCAGGGCGGAGCTGCCCGCACCTGGGAAAATGGAGGCAGCACCGGGGCAATGAGTGGCCTGGTGGTGCAGGCGGGGAGCCGCGTGGGCATCCACCCCCCGAACAGAGCTTTGCCAGGGATCACTCACAGTGCTGTGCCAGGTCGGGCGCTCGCTCTGTCTCTGGTTTGTTGCCTTCCGTGTTCTCGGCGCTGCCGCCTCGGGCTGTTCAGTCGCGGCGCCGCTCGGGCGCTCCCAGGAGTCTTCTTTAATGCCGGCCTGAAACCTCGAATCCTGGATAGGGCAGCTGGCCGCCTTCAGTGCGGCCCCAGCCTCCGGGATCCTGGCTGCATCCACAGCAGCCCTGGCACCGTGTTCCCTGTTTCAAGACTCGCTTTTGCAGCTAAGAATCAGTTCTTTTCCTGCTCCACACTTCAAAGCTGTTGCCTGTAAATGAGGCAGCCTCTCCTGCCGGGGGCAAAGTGGCGTTGAGCCCCCACGACCGGCCAGCAGCAGCAGTCCTCCCTTAAGAGATGGCCAGAGGAAGGTCCACAAGTTTCCCGGCTGCCTGAGGCCCAGTGGCCACCTTTTCCACCTCAGCTACTCCGCGCCAGCCGCCGCAGCCGCCGCCATCTTGAAACCCCCAGGATGCTGTATTTTCTAATTAGCATAAATGCTCTGTATGTGTGAGATCAGTCCTGCTCTAAACCAGTATTTAATTGCCTATTAGAAATCTCCAAACAGATGTTTCTTTCCTCCTTCCCACTCCCCAACATTGATCATTCTAAAAGTGTCAGTTGTCTGTTAAAACTTTGCAGTGGATGGACCTTTGCCCTCAAAGTAGCCTTTGGAAGATGTTGAAGCAGAATGGTTTGGCAAAATCCAGGTTGCAGGAGAAGAGGGAGGACAGGGGAGAATGGTGTGCCTTTATACTTTGAACCGTAGGGTGGTGGTGCCAGTACCTCAGTTACTTCTTCTATGGGCCCTGATGCCAGTAGAGTTATGTTGCCAGATAATGTTTTGACAGTCCCGACCTGGTTTACAGATTTCCATAAGTGGTTTTGGGAGTATTTAAAATGTTGGTTTCGTTAAGAATTTTAATTCTCTTATTTTCCTCAAAGTGTTCCCCACTCTTGATGCACTTCCCTGGTGCAGCAACTGTTTGATTCTTAGACAAATTGTATAACTTCTAATTTAGCTCTCTGCCCCATTCTTTCAGTTCATGATTTCCACAAATAGTTACCAGCTGCCTACTGTGTGCCTTCTCTGCTGAGCACTGGGGATATGATGGCAAGTAAAAACGCACCCAGTCTGCTCTTCTGCACTAGTATAATGAAGGAAACTGACCAAATAATCATGATAACTAATATAGTGCTTCAAAGGAGAGGGGTTTATAAAAGGAACTTGGTCTGGGAAGGCAACTGAAAAGTGCTTCAGGTGACCTAGAACTGGGAAGGTAGGCAATACCCAAGTAAAGGGGAAAGGAGAGTGTTCCAGGCAGAGGGAAGAGCACTTAGGAAGTTCTCAAGATATTGGCGGTATGACTGGCATGGAGTACAATCTGAAATAGATAAGTATGAATCTGGAAAGATGGAAACCAGCAGATGTAGGCCTGAAAGCAGTGGGAAGCTATTGAATTTTAAGCAGACAGTAATGTCATCTGATGAGATGTGCATTTTGAAAAATAGTGACTGCATTGTGGAGAATTGCTTTCAGTGGGATCAGATTGGATGCAGGGAGACAAGAAACTTGCAGTATCCTGTGGAAGATGGTGGTGGAAATGGAAAGAAGTAGAAGGATTCAAGAGATTTTCAGAGGATAAAATCTGTGGGACTTGGTGATGGGCTAAGGCTGTTTGGGCTGCTATAAAAAAGTACCTTAGATTGGGTGGCATGTAAACAACAGGAATTTATTTCTCACAGTTTTGCTGGAGTCTAGAAAGGGCCTGCTTTCTAGTTTGTAGATGGCACCTTCTAGTTTTGACCTCACATTGTGGAAGGAACAAGCTAGCTCTCTTGGGCCTTTTATAATAACACTAATCTTAATCATGAGGGCTCTACCCTCATGACCTAATCACCTCCCAATGGCCCCACCTCCTAATACGATCACCATGTGGGTCAGGATTTCAACATAGGAATTTGGAGGGGACACAGACATTCATGTCATAGCATGGACCATTGGTGAAGGGAGAAGTATCAAGGGTGACTTACACAACTGGTTTATATGGTGCTATTTGGTTTGGTCAACAATGGAAGGAGTCAAGAGGAGAAAAGTAGTTTAGGGCATGCTGAATTTGAGGTGCTTTTGTGATGTCCAGGAGATGTCAAGCATGAAATTGGATATATAGATCTGGAGCTCAGAGGAAGGATCTGGGTGAACATATCTGCTAGTCCTCTGCACAAAGGAAGTAATAGCAGTGAGAATAGGTGAAGTCACCTATGGAGAGTGTGGAATGAGAATTAAGTGTTGACAAACACCCACTGCCTACTTCATTTCTCCCTTAGAGTAATCTTTCAAAAACATAAGATCTATGCATAATATTTAAAATTCTTCAAAGTTAATTAAACATTTTAATATTTTTTATGTGCCAGGGGCTGGGTACACTATGTGAAATAAGATATGCATGCCTTTAAAGAGTTGGCAGTTTAGTTGAGACAAGTAAATTCATTTATTTAATAATTTATTGAGGGCTACTGCATGCTAGGCAATATGTATGCAATTGCAGTAAACACAATAGAAATGCCTGTCTTCATGAAGCTTATAGTCCAGTGGAGGAAGGCAGACAATACAATAAGTAAAATGTATGTTACATGGTGGTAAATTCTGTGAAGAAAAACGAGGGAGACGGGGAATGAAGGGAGGAAGTAGTGTCACATTTGTAAATAGGGTCGGGAAAGACTTTACTGAGAAAGGCTTATTTGAGTAAGCCTCTGAGCTAAATGATGGAGAGGAGAGGAGAGAGAGATGAAATTAGAGAAATAAAAAGGGGTGTGGAGGTGGGTGGGGTGGTGGTGTACTATATCAGTTATCAATTACACTAAAGAGCAGTTTAAAGCAAATTTATCTCAGTTCCTGAGACTCAAGAATCAGAGCAAGTTAACTGGGTATTTCTTCATGGTTTCATGAGGTTGTAGTCAATCTGTGGGCCTGGGCTGCAGTCATGCAAGAGTTAGCAAACAACTGCTTGTTTTTGCAAATAAAGTTTTGTTGGAACATAGCCATTCCCATTATTTTTTGTATTGTTTACAGTGGCGGAGTTGAGTACTTGTGGTGGAGACCATATGGCCTGCAAAGCCTAAACTCTTTATTATCTGGCCCTTTAAGAAAAAGTTTACTTTAGGCTAGACTGGGGCTGGAGGATCAGCTTCCTCGCACACTCAGGGCTGTTGGCAGGAGAATTCCATTTCTTGCTGTGTGGTTTCTGTATGGGGCTGGGTTGCTCATGACATGGCACCTGGTTTCCCCCAGAGCCAGTGATCTGAGAGAGAAATAACCAGAATTGGAACTGCAGTGTCTATAACCTAATCTTAGAGGCAACATGCCATTACTTTTGCTGTATTTCACTGATCACACAGACCAACCTTGGAACCAAGTGGGAGGGGACTGCACAAAGAGTACAAATACCAGAAGGTGGGGATCATCATTGGGGACCATTTTGGAGCCTGGCTACCACTGTGGAAATATCGAGTAGGGAGAACTTTGTGGCTATTGTAAGGGCTTCAGCTATTTTTCTGAATACTATGGGGAACTACTGATAGACTTGAGCTGAGAAGTGTCATGATTTGAATTATATTTTAAATGAAAGATGACAGTGGAGTATTTTGTTTATGACAAGAAGTTATGAGAATTCAGAGTCTCTTAATCAGACTATGCATTCTGGGCATGTAACATCACAGTTGTGAAGCTGACTTTATTCTGAAGGGCTGAGAGATTCTCAGATTTTCTTTACTGTTCATGGTCTCTATTTGCATCAACTGGGGAATTTTTTGTTTTTTTTTATTTTTAACTTTTTATTGTTTTTAACTACTTATTAGGGAACATTTTAATTATATATAAAAGTAAAGAAAACTTGTTTAAGCTGTGTTCCCACCTACTCTGCACAGCCCCAGACAATTTAAAAGCAAATACCCAACATCGTATCATTTTATCCATAAATTTATGCTTGTATATCTAAATCTTAGTGTCTAAAAGATAAGGAATCATTAGCATAACTACCACACCATTATCACACTTATAACAAGTTAACAATAATTTCTTATATTATCCACTGCCCAGTGAATGTTTAAATTTCCCCAAATATCTGGTAATTTTTTAACTTCGTGTAAATCAGGGCTGTAATGAAGTCCATGGTTGCAATTTATAAAATATTTTTTAATCGTAAATTAACAAATTATAGCTGTATGTATTTGTGGGGTACAAAGTGATGTTATGATTTATGAATACAACGTGGAATAGTTAAATCAGTTTATAATAATTTCTGGTTTCCCTTTTTGTCATATTAGTGGCCATTGATGACTGTTGCCTAGATCCATTATTTCCCTAAGGGTTGCCAAATAGTGATACTCAAATTCTAGCATTTCTGTTTCATTTATTAGCTGGAATATCCCTGTAAAGAGGCACTTCCCCTCATCAACCTGAGATATGCAGTTTGTACTCATATAAGAAAGATAGGATAGATGTTTGGTTCTCTTCTTTTACGTACCAATTTTTCAAGTTAATTCCCAAGCAGATATCATCTAAAGGCGATCAATGAGGTTTTGCTTTTTGAGCTTTGTTTTGTTTTAGTTTGCTTAGTATCATTCTGAGCCCACAATGTAAAAATATTTGGTATGCCCTAATCCATTGTAGTTACTCTTGCTAATAACACAGATTGTCCCATCTTTGGCCAATGGGAGCCTCTTCAGTTTAGCTCCTCTCCTGTATCCTTTTGACACGACTTCATTAGTGTTTTATTGCTTCCTTGGTTTCTGGTATGATATGTTCCTGGCTCTTCCAAATTTTCTGGACATCCATTTCTACAAGGAGCTCTGGACCATATTTCTGGGTGTGAGGGAGGCTCATTGATACTGGGTTGGTCATTGTTTCTAGGCCTTTTCAGTGGACAGAGTGAGGAAATACATTTTTTGTTTTTTAAGAGAAAATACTTAAGTTTATACTAATGCTTCCAATTCAATATCAGGATGAAAGATTTTACTTCATCAATTGTATAACCATATCGCTTTTTTCCCAGGCTGAAATTTCCAGTTCTCAATGACACCAACACAAATCTCCTTTGCTTTACCTCACAATACACACATAACAGTCTCAAAAAAAGCAATACCAACATTATTACCAGCAATATAATGACTTTGCAGTTTAAAATTGTTTTGCATTTATTTTTGCCCTTATTGTTTATCCCACCAGAATGAACAAAGTCCTATATTCTAAAGTCACTAGAAATGATTCATCTCTGTGTGATCATGGCACAAATTTAATATACAGATTTCATTTGTTTCATTTTGCTTTTAATTTTAAAAGTTTGCTTAAATGCTTTTTGTGTTTTATAATTCTGTAAAATATTTACAAGATTCTGAAGTCCAGTCTACAAAACAAAGTATGTTTGGAGAAGTCTAGCTTCTTCATTACTCTCCTCCATTCTCTTTAATCTCTCCCCGTGCAGGTAGCCCTTTAGAGAGAAAATTATGGTTTATCAATCTATTTTTTAAAAATATATGTATCTTAAATAATAGCTTACTATATTCACTTTTCTCCCCATTACTTTCTTTCACTTAATAATATTCCAGAGCTGATCTCTCCCTTGTGAATGTACCATGGTTTACTCAACCAGTTCTCACATACTGATGGGCATGTGAGCTGCTCCCGCACTTTTGCTACTTTAAACAGTGCTGCGATTAAAAGCTGTGCGCACATGCCTGTTCAGCTGTGCGCACATGCCTCTCCATATTTTTGCCACTGTATCTTTCGAGTGGATTTCTAAAAGTGAGACATGTGGTTCAAAGATAAATGAATGTGTGATTTCTAGACATTGCCAGAATTTCCTCTATATTAGTCTGTTTTCTGTTGCTTATAACAGAATATCTAAAATTGGGTAATTTATAAGAAAATGAAATTTGTTTTTTACAATTTTGAAGGCTGGGAAGTTCAAGGTCTAGGGGATACATCTGCATCTGATGAGGGCCTACTTCTTGGTGGGCACTCTGTGCAGACACCCGATGTGGCACAGGGTATCACACAGCAGGAGTGGCAAGACCACGTTAAGGTGCTACTCACTCTCCTTATGAAGCCAACAGTGCTCTCCTGTGATAACCCACTCATCCAATCATGAGGGCCTAGCCCTCAGCATCCAATCACCTCCCAAAGACCCTACCTCTCATCACTGCCATATTGGGGATCAAGCTTCCGTATGAGCTTTGGAGGGGACAAACAATCACACCTTAGCATCCTCTGTGGGGGTTGTATCATTTTGTCCCCCACTAGCCTTCCCACCAGCAATCTAAGAAAACGTCCAATTCCCTACAGACTTACCAATAGAATATCTTGTCCAATTTGAGATTTTAATCTAATTTTTATCCAATTTTTATCTAATAGGTGAGACATGGTTTTCACGGTAGTTTTACTTTGCATTCGCTTTTGAGTGAGGTTGAGTGTTAATAAGTTAAGGGTCATTTGCATTTATTTTTCTGTGAGCTGCCTGTTATATCTCTAATATATATCTATGGGATTCTTGAATTTTTAATTCTTTATTTTAGAAGCTTCCTCTGTGTTATGGCTGTTAGCTCCTTGTCTGCGATATGTTACAATTTTTTTTTTTTTCAGTTTGTCCTTTGTTTTTTCCCCCTACTTATGGGCTTTTTGTTTGGTTTTGGTTTGGTTTCTTTTCTTTAGAAGCATTATTTTCATTTCTATGCACTAAATCTATTAATCTTTTCCTTATTGCTTCAGGAATTTGAATCACAGTTGGGAAACTTTTCCCCATTTCCAGGCTATAGAAGAACTCATTCAGGTTTTCTTCTAGTGCTTGTATATTTTTATTTTTTTTAAATGTGAGTCTCTGTTCTATTTGGAATTTATCCTGGTTTACAATTTGGGAAGTGGATCCAATTTTACCTTTTTCCCATGTGACTACCCACTTCCACAATTACCCCTGATTAGCAAGTACTCAGGAAGTCTTGATTAGCATTGATTTTCCTACTTCTTGTCTGGAAATCCTTGGTGATAGTTATGCTGAAGTGGCTGGAGAGACTAAATTTATAGCTTCAGTGTGCTGCTCTTTTATGAGCTGGATGATTTAAATGCCAGAAGGGCCTTTTAAACAATGTGTTATTGTTTACAAAGGGTTCTCTCTTCTCTTTTGATCCTTCAGCAGCCCTGTGTGGCAGAATACTATCTTCCCCATCTTGCAGATGAGGAAACGGAGTCTCTTGGATTTGGCTTGCCCAAGGTCACACCATGGCACCACCTCTGTCTCCTCCTACACAAAAGGCCATGGTCAGGCTGTGGGGTGGTGGTGAAAGAGCCCTAATCTGGGGTCACACATCCTGCCTTTGCCACCCACTAGCTACATGAATTTGAATACACCTCATCACCTCTCCGGGCCTTAATTTCCTTATCTGTATGTAAAGAAGTGGTCAGAAATATGTTAGTGTTTCTCAGACTTAGTAGCCCCTGCCTCCTTTTCGATACACACCGATACCTCGTGTTTCCCTGCCCCAGTTCTGATTGCTGCTCCTGTGACATGACTGATGCATAAATATCCCAACCAACCAAGATCTTTTTGGGTTTTCTATTCCAAAACAAAACAAAGTAAGGTTCTTTTTCTAATTTTCCCACTATTACTTATAATGTTGAATTTGTTTTTTTAAGACACACATGCTTCTTGTGAGTAACCTGCTTCCCCCATCGTGAGACACTAAGCTTTTACCTTCCTGAAAGTTCTATGATTCGACAAACCAAACTGGGAATCAGGGATCTGCTATCTCAATTACTACGGAATGGATGTTTCCTCTCAAGGGAGGGGATATTACAACTCCTCTTTCTCTATTTTCTCTGAGGTGCGATGGTGTGAATTACAGGTACCATGCATTTCACAAATGTATGCTTATTGATTTCTGCCCTGCCAGGCACTGCCGTGAGAGCTGATGGGTGAGTTCAATGTGCTCTCTGCACTCAAGGGGCTCCTGGTTCTAATGGAGGAAGCAAACATGGGCACAAACAACTCTAGGTAAGCATGGTTCAGGCTGTGATGGAGAAATCACGAGATACTTTAGAAGCGCCTATACCATAATGAGTGAGAATGGGAATCCAAAAAGGCCTTCTGGAGGAGGTGGCTGGCCCTGACTTGGCTTTAAGAGTGGGAATGAATGGGGCAAGACAGAAGGCGGAGGGATTCCAGGTTGAGGAGGGATGGTGATGGTGGCCACTATTCATTGAGGGCCTTCTGTTTGGATTCTTTACATGCTATATCTCATTTAATCTCCACAGCACCCTGCGAGTTAGCTATTAGTCCCCTTTTACAAATCAGAAAACCAAGGCTTAGAGTGCTAAACAGTCTACCCAGGGCCACACAGCTAATAAGTTCCAAATTGGAATTTTATTTTATTTTTTTGTTTCCTTTGGGGTTTATGGTGGCCTTGACCTTGGTGTTATAACACTGTGCTCTAACTGAGTGACCTAACTGGCCAGCTCCCAGATGGGAATTTTAAACCTAGTTCTGTCTGACTTCAATGTTCATGCTCTGTAAACACCTTAGTGTAAAATGTTTCTAGATTTCTCTCTGCCAGGCAATCCTTTTTCACGGTAATGCACATTCAACTAGCTCCTTAGGAGAACCAAGCTGTTTGGGAGAACGAAGCATTTTTTTTTTTTTTACCCCCTGCCTGAGACCCACAAACTGGCTTAACAGGTTTTTCTGACATGCAGTTTTGTTGTAATGAGATGGCATACTGCCTGCAAGAGATGGCATGGAAGACACCTTATATCATCACTCCTGTACCTTTTGTTTAAGCAAGAAACTGGCTTTTACAATGGGACATTTTTCCTCCCATTTCAGCTGAGGCTTCAAAGACTGAGAACAAAACTAAAGTGCCAAATATTCCTGCATCCCAAATCTAAGCAGAGCTTGTAAAGGAGATGTTCAGATTCCAGTTTTGTAAGTCTCAGCTCACTACCTACATCCAGGACATATGAAAAATTGAGGACTACCAGGTGTTTGACTCATCTTTGAGAAACTAAGGCCATTGACAGTGGCTGGAGCCTACAGCAGAGCAATGGGAGGCATGTTTCCACAGGTGCAAGGATGCACGAGTGTTTCTAGATGTAGTCATGGGAAGAGACCAGACATAGGCCCAGTTTCTGTCCACCTAAGAAGACTGCATGGAAGAGAGATGGGACCCCAAACAGAAACAATCTGGGTACAATGGACCACCACATGCTCACGGACTATAGGTGGTAATTGAAAAGCCTAAGAAAAGGCATTGCCCAAGTCACAAATGTTGCAGTGAACGATTCTCAGTGATAAATCTTTGAGAAATTCAGAAATATGTACTTCAAAAGAAAGAACAGGCTTTGAACTTTCTTCAAGCCCAGAGAGCCACATCACAAAACTGTAGCTATTAAGGCAGACCTTTTCTGCCCCTTCCTTTTCTCTGCCAGGCCAGTCCATTTTTCTCTGCCATTTCCGGTCCAGCCCAAGGGGAGCCAGAGGCACCCTATTGAAGTTGGGGGAGGGACGCATGTTGGAATTCCCTGGTACAGAAACCCACACCACCACATTTTGGTTCAAGCTGCACCATAAGTGTTCTGACACTTTGACAGGATTTTTGATTTTCTTGTTTTCCTCCCCACTAGACTGTAAATACCTCAAGGCTAAAAACCAGGTCAAATTTATCTCTGCATGCATTTCTAGGTAAACAAACCCATATAACCATGAAAGAATCTCAAGTCAGATAGTTAATAACATCACTTTTCATTCATAAATGTAGAAAGGCAACAAAGGATCACTCCAAATGAATAAAACCAACAGCATCAAAGAAAATAATCAGGATGAACAAATAAAAACAACTGACCCAGAAATAGTCAAATGAAAGTAGAAAGTTTTCCTCTGCCAAAGAAAACGTGGATCCTCATATTGCAAGGTGCCAGGAAAGTGGAGTTAGTTTGGTCAGACCTTTTCGCCTCATATCCGGCTGGGTATGATTCAGCACATCTGTTGTAAACAAGTTACATAGGAGTGGAGTTAGTGTGCATGCATGCCCATTGGCTCCTTACCACTTTTGTGTGCACTTTTTCGGTATGGAAGGCAGTGGCTCTGAACCGCTGGTCTGCACAGCTCACGTCTAAAAATAAATCATGTCCACTTTTCTGGCAGCTACTCAGTTTTTCTTTCAACTACCTGGCTCAGGATCTGCACAGAACAAGCAGAGGGGTCTGTGATCCATCCTGACAAATGGTGTAGTTGGCAGTATGAGCAGGTAAGGGCGCCACAAGCCCCTCGGGAGGGGGAGGAGATGTGGCTGCCCTCAAGCATGTGGTACCTGGTGGCAGCATTCTTGTGGACTTGGGCTCCACTGGAATCATGGGACCAAGTGGATGGGTCCCCTGAGAGCACAGAGGAAGCTCTCAGGATATTGAGCTCCACGGTGAGAGATGAGGAGTCCCGGAGAATGGCTGGCCAGATGGACTGGTTGTGGTTTTCTGTACTGTGAGTCAATATGGACCAGGCACTCCATGAGGCAGCACAGCAAAAAGCAGACATGCTGGAGAGTGAAGTACAGTGACAGGTCATCCCCATTCCTGAGGCTGAGGATGATGATGATGACCCTGAGGGTGAGTTGGGAGAATCTGTGTGTCTCCTTGCACGACCTGTTGTGCATCAGAAACAGGCAAATCCCTAGCTGCTTGGCTCTTACAGTTGTGGGACCTAGGGACGGATGGCAAATGTACAGTGTGTGTTAGCATTAGTGGATACCAGTGCAGAACGCAGCCTGATACATGGCAACCCAGATAAGTTTCCAGGGCCCACAGTGAATGTTGATGGTTATGGAGGACATCCTATTACAGTCAAAGCTGTGTCTTTGCCACTGAGCATTGAACAATTGCCCCCTTGTGTATATACTGTGTATGTATCTACTGTATCTGAATGCATCTTGGGTATAGATGTGCTTTATGGGTTACACCTGCGAACAATGGTTGGAGAATTCCAGCTGCAGATACAGACAGTAAAGCCTGTGCTGCAGGAACATGTCAAGCATGATCCACAGGTGTTACTCAAGACAAGGCATGTGGTCAATGTGAAACAGTATTGCTTGCCAGGAGGATGTGCGGAGGTAAGTGCCACTTTATTGGAGCTAGAAAAGGTTGGCATCATTCATCCCACACACAGTCCCTTTAACACCCCAGTATGACCAGTGAAGAAACCTGATGGCACCTGGAGGGTGACTGTTGACTATCGGGAACGGGACAAAGTAGTGCCTTCTTTGCATGCAGCTGTGCCTTCAGTTCACGACTTGACGGATCAGCTGACAACTCAGCTAGGAACCTGTCATTATGTACTGGACCTTGCAAATGCTTTTTTCTCTATCCTGATATCAGTTGATAGCCAAGATCAATTTGCCTTCACCTGGGAAGGAGGGCAATGGACTTTTCAAGTGTTTTCCCAAGGCTACCTGCATAGCCCAACCATCTGTCATGGTTTAGTGGCTGGGGACCTAGCCAGGTGGGCTAGGCTCAGCACAGTTACAATGTTTCATTATGTAGATGATGTCTTACTAACTTCTGATTCTCTTGCAGATTTAACCAAGGCAGCTCCAACGCTGCTAGGTCATTTGGAACAATATGAGTGGGCTGTACATAAGGGTCTTACCCTTTGGATATCTACTTGGAAGTATCAGCAGTGGCTGGTAGGTCACCAGCCCCTGTGGGGACAAGCCATGTGGCAAGAGTTATGGGAATTAGGACACAGAAAGGAAGTAAGTCTTTTCCATGTCACAGGACATTTCCACTTGGCCAGTCCAGGCAATGATGAAGCTGATGCACTGGCTAAGGTAAGATGGCTGGAGCTCTCTCCAGCAGCTGATGTAGCTGGGTGGCTACATTGGAGAATGCAGCATGCTGGCTGCAAGACCGTGTAGTTGGTGGCTCTCTGGGTTCCACATGAACCTGAGAAAGAATGCCCCTGATGGGCAGATGTACCCTTGATGTCTCGCCAGGTGCTGTATGCAGATGGCAGAAAACCCAAGAGGAAGATGTTCCTAATATGGTGTCAGATGGATCTTGTGGGATCACTGCCAAAGTCAGAGAACTATAGGTATATCTTCACAGCCATTGATACAGCCACTGGTCTTCTGTTTGTATGGTCTAGTAAGGCCCCAGAACAGGTAGGCACTATTAAGGTGTTGAATAGCCTTACGGCCATGTATGGTCAGCTCCTAGTCATACAGAGTGATAATGGAACTCACTTTACTGGACATGAAGTATAGAACTGGGCTTCTCAGTTGTCCATTCAGTGAAAATTACATGTGCCATATCATCACCAGGCAGTGCGAATGATTGAACAGTATAATGGTCTTCTGAAAAAGGGACTAAGGCTGTCCACTCAACCCCCATCCCTGAAGGGGTGGACAAGGTGGTTATGGCCGACAGGATTTTAAATGAGAGACCCCGCAAGGGCAGGCCCTCTCTAGTGGAGGCTCTGCTGCATAGGGCTGCAGAATCTGTTCCTGCAACCATTCTTTCCAGGATGGTAATCTGGCATGTATTCTGCCAGAGGGACGAGAACTCCCTCTATTGGTGTCAATAAGCTTTTTGTCTTTTTGCCCATAGTATTGTGGCTGTAGGCACCAGAGTTGACTGGACACATACGTACGTTCATGTGGTCAGTGTGTCAGCTTGCTGAATATGCACTAAGTTTCCTACCAATGTGGCTGCAGGATTCCTGTGGGTAATCACCTCAATGATGACTACTAACTGGACATGTGTATGGGTGGGGTTTTCATGGCTAGTGGTTGAAAGGATAGAGCTATGGGGATAAGCCTCAAGGTGTATTGAATATACAATAAGTATGGAGGTTGTATGGATGCAAGGGTCAGTTATCCTCACTAAGGGAACACTGTGGAAGATTACAGATGTGTAGATTGTACAGCGAGGGACCCTGAAGGGGTGGAGTGTGAGGAAAGTGGAGTTAGTTTGGTTAGGCCCTCTCGCCTCATATCCAGCTGGGTCTGATTCAGCACATCCGTTGTACACAAGTTACAAACAAGTAGAGTTAGTGCACATGTGTGCCCATGTGTCCTCTGGCTCGTTACCACTTTTGTGTGTACTTTTTCAGTATGAAAGGCAGTGGCTCTGAACCGCTGGTCGGCAGAACTCCCTTCAAAAAATAAATCATGTCTACTTTGCCAGTGGCTACTTGGTTTTTCTTTCAACTACCTGGCTCAGGACCTGCACAGGACGAGGCAGAGGAGTCTGTGACCCAGCCTGACACAGGGGCGGACAGGACAAAGGGGAAAAGCTCATAACTAGACATTTCCTGAAGAAATTGCTGTACTCCAAAGGATAAAAAGAAAATCCCAAAAGCTTCCAGAGGGGAGAGAAAACAAAACAAAACAAAACAGTTTGCCTACAAAGAAATAATCTTGAATCGGACCTACTAAGCCGATGCACTAAGCTTAGCAGCAGGAATATCTGAGTCTCATCAGCTGTGAGAGTCCTTTCCTGTCCCTAAGAGACCGGACCAGCTGATTTGTGGTAGTTGTTTTATTTCAGCTCTGACCTGCTGTGAGTTCTTTTTGCTGAACTCCAAAGCTGACCTCTTCACTGGATCTTTCCTGATGAACCTCACCAGGCCACTCTACTCCATAACTCCTCAACATCCACAGCCAATTTTTTGCTGCCGTGTGCTTTAAATGAGCATGTGGGTTTACTGCTTGGAACACATGCTGATTCAGCAACTCAATCTTATTTCTTAAGAACAGAAATAGTGTTTTCAAGTACAGTGCCCTGTAGATAGAAAACATACAATACATGTCTGCTGGATTAATCAATCAGCAAACTTTTATGAGCATACAGTGTGTCTCACACACACAAAATCTTAGGATTCTGAGACCAGAAGGATTTTCTACTGCAGTGTTTATCTGAGTGCATAAAAGAGGATTCTAGTTCCATGTGAATATAATATGTAGTACAACAACAATAAAACACATGGGAAATGCACAGTTAAGCAAAGTTAAACAACATTTCCTCAGCTGGGGAGTTTTCAGGTCTTTATTTGTGAATCTCTATGCATTGGTTCCCCAAAATATGCAGCATTTCTCGAATGGATCATAGAGCATTTTTATTTACCAACCGAAGAAAGCATATTGAATTTCTAGATCTACTAGTTTACAAATAATGCAGTGGATAAAGAACATGTTAAATGGCACCAGAAGGATTCAATCTGTCATATCCAGAATGTGAAAAACTCTGCAAGATAAATGACCAGTTTCTCCAACAAATAGGATGGCTGGTTAGCTCAGTTGGTTAGAGCGTGGCATTATAATACCAAGGTCAAGGGTTCAGATCCCTGTACCAGCTAGCCATCCCGTGCTCCCCCACCACCCAATAGCACTAACAGAAGGGGATGGGATAGTTACAGAATAAAAGATATTTAAAGAAAAATCAACTATATGTAATATGTGGGCTTCTTTAGGAAATGATTCAAACAAACGAAATGCAAATACACATTTTTGAGATAAGCAAAGAAATTAAACATAAACTGGGTATTAAAAATTTAAGCATTAAATATTTAAAAATTTAATTATTGTTAATTTTATTGAATGTGATTATGGTATTATGGTTATGTTTTTATTTATTAAGATCTATATACTAAAGTATCTACAGGTAAAATGATAAGATGTCTGGGATTTTCTTTTAAATATATACTAGTAATGCTTTTTTCCTTGATATGAATGTTTGTTACATGAGTATATGTATTAGTCCATTTATGTTGCTTATAACAGAACACTTGGAACTGGGTAATTTATAAAGAAAAATGACATTTATTGCTTACAGTTTCTGATGCTGGGAAGTCCAAAATCCATCTGGTGGTCATGACAGTGACCCAGGATTCTCACACTGTAGACTGTGGAAGCAGAGAGAGAAAGAGAGAGAGAGATTCTCTTCTTTTAAAGCCCTCAGAACCATGACCCTGACCACCATTTTTAATCCATTCACTACAGCATGGTGCTATGATCCAATCACCTCTTCAAGGCTCCACCTTTCAATTACTATAATAGGATTTCCCACCCTCTTAACAGTCACAGTGGGGGCTAAGTTTCTAATACATAAAATGTGGGGGACACAATTCAAGTTTCACTGAGCTTTGGGTGGACATAATTCAGTCCACTACAGTATGTTAACTTAAAAAATTCATTATCGGGCTGACCCCGTGGCTCACTTGGGAGAGTGCGGCGCTGCTGCTGCGAGTTCGGATCCTATATAGGGATGGCCAGTTCGCTCACTGGCTGAGCGCGGTCACAAAAAAGGACAAAAAAAAAAAAAAAAAAATTCGTTATCAATAGCCAAGAGTTGGAACCAGCCTAAATGTCCATCATCAGATGAGTGGATAAGGAAAATGTGGTATATCTACACAATGGAACACTATACTCTGCTATAAAAAAGAATGAAATACTACCATTTGCAGCAACATAGATGAACTTAGAGAAAATTATATTAAGTGAAACAAACCAGGAACAGAAAGATAAATACTGCATGCCTCACTTATATGTGGGAACTAATAAAAATAAATAAACAAATATATAAACAACAAAAAAAGATACAATAATCACAATAATTCGTAAATAAAACTTTTTAAGAGAAGAGAGGAGAACTGAGGTTGTCAAGGGTGGGAAAGGGGAGAGGGAAGAGGAAAGGGAGGAATTGGTAAAGGGCCATGAAAATTGATTACATTGTATGATAATAAATTTGAAAAAAAAAGAAAAAAATATTTAAAAATTCATTGTCCTTTGTTCTTATGATTTGCTCACTTTATGTAAGTCCTATTTCAAAAAATTTTACAAAATATTAACTTATTGGATTTTTTTATGTACAGAGAATACATATAGATGGTTAAAAAAAAATCAATTTATATGATAAAAGAGAATACAGTGAAAAGTATGTCTTTCTCTCCCTGACTCCTACTGACCCATTCCTTCTCTAAGACGCAATGCCTATCACCAGCATTCATCTGGAGGTATTTTATGCATGTACAGGTGTGTATATGAAAACATATCTTGGAGATAATTACATGTCAGTATATATAGCTTTTTGAAGTTTTAATGTTACATGTTACTTCATTGTGTGTATCAGCATGCTTTACTTGGCTTGTCACTTAGTGCTGGACATGTAGGCAGTTTACAGTTATTACAACTCCACATAGTGCTTCAGTGACTGTCCCTGCCTGGAGGTCTTTATACTCATGGGTTTTTAGATGTTAATAGGTGTTGCCAAATTGTCCTCCAAGATGTTTGACTAATTTATCTCTGTTTACACCCACTAATATATATCGGAGTGCTAAAGTTTACAGTCTACTCATGTGTAAATATAATGCCTTCAAGAGGGAGATATTTTCTAAATAAATTCAGAATAAATTGCTGTGGCTCACTCGGGAGAGTGTGGTGCTGATAACACCAAGGCCACGGGTTCAGATCCCTATATAGGGATGGCCAGTTACTCACTTGGGAGAGCGTGGTGCTGACAACACCAAGTCAAGGGTTCAGATCCCCTTATCAGTCATCTTTAAAAAAAATAATAAAATAAATAAATAAATAAATTGACCTTTGATTATAACTGTTCTTTCTCAGGTACCTTAAACAAGGAAGGTGGTTTATGTGTTTATATAGTTAGCACAGAGAAATGTCAACTGAAGTACTTCTAGAATTAAGTTTTTCCTTCTAAATGGTGTGATAAATAAGTATTAATAAGATTGGAAAAACAAAATCAATAAGAACACCTGAATTCTTCTTATTTAACAAGAAGGCTGTTGAAATAAACCCAGATTTTTGAAGGAATGGATTTTTAGTTTTGATGCTCTTTCTCTCTGACCCCGCCCTCAGCCCCTGGTTCCTTCTCTGTTAGATTTTGCTATTGTTAAGAAATACAGGTAAACCCCATGTGGTAGGCTTTTCCTTGTTGACAGTGAAACATACATTTGGTTGAGGCTGAGTACTTAAGTGTCAAGCAGAGCCTGACGCTGAGAGGGTACTTCCGGTACAGGGTTAGTTTGGAGTCATTATGGGGAAAACATTGGAGCAAAAGGTGCTTAGTCCTTGGGGAGAAGTACGTGACAGTACAGAAAAGCACTTGTAACCTTTTGTGGGTCATTGGCCCCTTTAACAAGGACTCTAGATCTCTCCCCAGAAAAGCGCACACATCCAGCTTACACAATATTTTGCATACAATTTCATAAGGCTTTATAGGCCCCTAAAGCCCTTGCAGCTTTGGCCTGGAGGCCTTACACAGGAAAGGACCTGAGACATGCCAGAGTCTTTGGACAGACTCATAAAAAGAATATTTATATTTATTTATTGAGGCTTTACCTGTAATGACTTATGTAGTTGGTACTTTTATTATTCCATTTGATAAATAAGGAAACTGAGGCAGAGACTTTAAGTAACTTGACAGGAAGTGGAGAAGCCAGAATACAAAACCAGACAGGTTGGCTCCAGAGGCTGAATTCATAATCATTTCAATAAACAATTCATAGGTTGTTGATGCCTATATTAGGGAGACAGAGAGATTGAAGACTGGGAAATTTACAAAATGGCTCAGAAATTAGCAAAAAAATTAGCAAAGAGAGTGTAATGTTTACCCAGGTAGGAGGAATTGAAGGTGTGGTCTCAAGAGGAAGGAGTGGATAGATGCGAGAGACCTCGATTTCATTTATTTAATTTTGCACATATCTGTTGAGTGCTCACCATGAGCCAAATATGGTGCTTGAGGCTGGGGCTACAGGCTCTGCCCTCCCAGAGCTCAGAGAAGTAACAACAGGATTTGAAGATGGAATGGAGAGAGGGGTGATAGAAAAAATAGGGGCAACATTGGCCACCACTTGAATCTGGAGGTCTCATAAGTAAGAACAATTCTGATTTCTATTTTGATATCATTGAGTTTGAGTTTTGAAATATACCTTTTCCTGCTATATTTTCTTAGATCAAGGTTTTACATAAAGAAGGGGCAGGTAAGAACACTATGATGCAGAGGAAAGAATGATGATTTCTTACGTGTCAGGCTCTCTAACATTCTAGGTTAGGGAATCACTTTCTTCAGTGGGGCTTGGTTTCCTCAACTGTAAAATATGTGGGCTGTCTGAGACTTCCGTGGGGCTAACCCTGGTTGCACGCTACAATCAGCTGGGGGAGCTGTTACACAGCCCCCAAACCCAGGCCTTACCCAGAGCAGCTAAATAGGAATTTCTATGAGTGGGTCCAGGCAGGAGTGTTTTTTTAACTTTCCCAGATGATTCTAATACTCAGCCAGGGTAGAGAGCCACAAATTTAGATAATCTCCAACACCCTTTCCATCTCTAAGGAGGTCATGATTCTCAAGGGCAGAAAATTAAAGACCCTTAAGTTTTCATTTTGTACTTAAATAGAGTGGGAATGAATTTAGGATGCTGATGGCTATATGCAATAAAAATAAGTTTATATTTCATAGCCCAATCCAAGGATTGGATTCTATCTGGCTTCCAAAAAAAAAAAAAGCAGCAGCATGGAAACACATCCAGTGTGTGTGTGTATAGGCCACAAACCCAAGTAATTTTACTAACACTCATAGAAATATTGGGTTAATTCTTAGCTCCACGAAAGGCTGTAATTGGATATTTTTTCCATTAGATGGAGCTATATCTTTATTACAAGGGAATTTTATGAATGTATAAAAGGTGTTTTATAGATGATGAATTTTAAAGTGAAAGAGAAAAGAACTGTTTATTAAAATGCATGATATAAATTGTTTTTAGAATAGCCATGTTATTTCTAACTTTTGAAATATCTTGAGTTCTTAATCTGGTTGGCTTTGCACAGGCTTTATATTTTACATACTCTGTGTATATAAGTGTACTCAATAAAACTTTGTTTTCTGTGACTCCCTTCAAAAGGACCCAAATCAAACTCTACTCCTGGAAGAGTAGCTGTTAATATTATTTCAATTAGGACATTTCTAGGTATGAGTCCACAATCCCTTATTTGCAATTCCAAAATCCAAAAAGCCATATTTAGCAAATAAAAAATAGGACTTTCGGTTAAACTTGAATTCTAGATAAACATGTGTAAAGCTGGGGCTATTGTCAGATTCCTGTCATTGTAGCCAATTGTATTGTCTGGGCTAGGCGTTAGGGCCCATAGACCCTTCAAACCCATTATACAGATGGGGTCACCAGACCCCTCAAATGCCAGGCTGGGTCACCCAGACCCCTGATATGCCAGGCTGGATCATAGACCCCTCACATGCAGGTCTACGCTAGGTAATTGGGAAAGATCCTGGGAGCCATTTGCAGATGACACAAGCTCAGTCCTCAGCAGTAGCAGCAGCAGTGGTGGCCTCTTGGGGCATCCTGGGGGCCCTGGCAGCAATGGCCTCCAGCAGCAGTAGCAGCCTCCCTGTGGCTCCCCTGAGGGCATCCTGGGGGCAGGGGGAACCATGTATCAGAGCCACTCGTCCTTTATACTTAAGTCCATAACCCAGGAACACCTGGGTGCCCACACGCATCTACATCAGACAATAGCCAAAGAACACCTGGGCACACGTGCATATTTACTTCAAATGCTCAGCAAGGTTCTGAACATCTGAGGGGCCCTAACAATTTTCCTGTATTTTCCCTACCAACATGGAATCTTTTTTTTTTTTTAGTATTAGTATTTTCTATGCGATGTTTGGACCTATACTGTACTAAAAAAATATTTGTCACCTCCACCACCACAAAATAAAACAAAAAAATAAAAAAATTATTTACTGTTTATCTGCAATTTAAATTTATTTATTGGCAGTTGGCTGGTAAGGGGATCTGAACCCTTGACCTCAGTATTACATTACTGTGTTATAATCAACTGAGCTAGCCAGCCAGCACTGAAATTAAGATTTAACCGGGAATTTTCTATTTTATCTTGCCTGAAACCAAACATGTTTGTAACTGTTTGATGGCAACATGTAACATAAATTGAAGTGAGGTTATTTACAGTTTTTATCTCACTTAGTGTAAATATCTATATGTATCACTGCAGGAATATTTATGTTTTTGATTATGACTACTGCCCCAGAGTCCACTCAGGGTGTTCCATAATATATGGTATTTGCACCATATTATGTTTTTAAAATCAATAAAGTATTGAATTCTAAAATATAGTTGTCTCTAAGTCTTTTGGAAAAGAGATTATGGGCCCTGTAATAAGTTTTTTATTTGGTAAGCAAGAAAAACAAGTATGCAAAACATTATTTCTTTGAAGCTTTTTTTTGGCAGGGGGCAGCTGGGCAGTATGGGGATCTGAACCCTTGACTGTGGTGTGCAAAAAATTATTTCTGATAGTGCTGTAAGAAATTTTAAAAATTCCAGGGACTTCCAGCCAAGATGGTGGATTAGACAGTCACCAGCATCACTCTCTCCGACAAATCAAATAATTTACAACTATAAAAAAGCAACAACAGTTAAGCTGGGGCTGCTAGAGATCAGGGGGAAGAGGAGGAGAGAAGTACGGAGTGCATGAAGGTGGGAGAAGCCACGATGAGAGAAAGAAAGAACCACTCTATTTCAAGCCCTAGCTGCTTCCAGGCTGGAGCTGCTGAGCTCATGGAGCAGGAGCTGGCAAGAGCCACAGCTGTGTCTTTTGGATAAAGTTGCTTGGAGGCAGCAGGAGAGAAGAGGGCCTTGGTGGCCCCCAAGCCAGCAAGACCACTAATAGGGTTCCTGTGGACCCACATAGGAGCAAGGAGCCACAACAAGTGAAAAAAAGAAGCCACTCAGAGGCCAGTGAGTCATTGCAAGGGATTGGCCCAGGGCTCATCCCATGGGAAGTGTTTGGAGCATAGATGGTGGGGGAGATGGCCCACCAGGGGAACACTGGGGCACAGCACAGACAGCTCATCTGCACCCCAATCAGCACAGGACCACTCAGTGGAGACTGGCCAGGAATATAGAACTGCAGGGGGTGCAATTTGATGAAAAGACTCAGGCCTAGACCATATTCTACACAACCCAGGTGCACCTGATCTCACTAGACCCAGAAGTACCTATAAAGTCAACCATTTGAAGTCAAAAACCTTCCAAGAAATAACTTTTTGCATACTTATTTTTCTTGCTTACCAAATATAAAACTTATTACAGGCCTATAATCTCTCTTCCAAAAGACTTAGAGATAACTAAGTCTTTTGACAACTGAGCTACACAAAAAGTCTTCCCCAGGGAATCAGCAGCAAAGCAGCAATTTAGCTCAACCACAGAGCTCAAGTACAGGTCCCCACAGGAAATTCCCCCATTTTAGAAGAAAGCAAAGGACAACAAATTTGTTCAGTGCAGAGTTTAAGTGATGGGAACAGCAAATAACCCAACACAGAACTGAAAGATAAAACAAAGTACCCACAGCCAGAGACAAAGTTTGATATTAACTAGTAAAGGTCTCATTTCACCTATAACACTTAGAAGGACTGGAAGTTCCCTGGGAAACCAGAAAGGGGGAGGGCTGGGGGCCTCAGCCATGACCCCAACACCCACAATGAGTCCCAAGGGTGAGGGCCAATGGCCTTGGCCATACACCCCGACATGTGCAACCAGCCCAGCAATGACCACCAAGCTGCTGCAAGAAGCACCCCGAACTGTCCTGAGCCTGGGTGCAAGGGGGCCTCGGGCCTCAGCCATGCTTCCCCACACCTGTAGCCAGCAGCGATGACTACCAATCTGCAGCAGGAAGCACCCTGGGCTCTCCTGAGCTGGGGCAGTGGGGGGCCAAGGGCCTTGGTCACACCCCTCTAACACGAGCAACCAGCCCAGGGACAACCACTGAGCTGTCGTAGGAAGCGCCCCAGGCTCATCTGAGCCAGGGTGGTGGTGGGGGGCTGAGGGCCTCAATCACAGCCCCTCAACATGAGCAACCAGACCAGCAATGACCACTGAGCTGCTGCAGGAAGTGCTCTGGGCTCTCTGGAGCTGGGGAGGTGGGGGGCCTCCAGCCTCAGCCATGCCCCTCCAACACGTGCAACCAGCCCAAGCAATGACCACCAAGCTGCAGCAAGAAGGGCCCTGGGTTCCTGAGCTGGGGTGGTGCAAGGCGAGGGCTTTTGCCCCACCCCCCTGACATGTGCACCCAGCCCAGCAATGACCAAGCCACTGCTGGAAGCCCCCTGGTCTCCCCTGTGGGAATGTGGGGGGTGCCACAGACCTCAATCCCGCCCCTCCTTCTTCCATCCTATTTCCTTCCCCTTTCCCCTCTCCCCCTCCCTCCCAACTGCTCCACAACATAATAGAATGTAAAAAATAATATTAATAAAATAAAAAACAAATTAAAAAAATTAAAATTCCCAAATTAGTTCGTTCTTTTCCTGACTTCTCTGCAGACAGTAGAAATATGGTAATATGAAAATAACCATCTAAATTCTTTTTTAAAAGAATCTCTTGATTTTCTGGTGTTTTCAGAGAAGTCGGGAAAAGAAAGAGGGAGATAAGTCACCTACAGTCCAGACAGAAAGAACTGAAGGAGAAATCATAGCCATTCTCTGCCACCGCAAAATCACCTCAAACCCTGAAGGATAGGAGACCATTTTCCCTTTTTTTCAAAATGAACCCTATTGAGGGAGACTGCCTAACTTTCCTGGCATTATATTGCAGAATGTTGTTACTTTGCTACTAAAGAAATGCTTGCTAATTTGTCTTTATCTGTCTGCTTTCACTAGATGTTAGAGTCAGTGCTAATGAGCATTAAAAGAACTGCTCACCAACATTCGCAAAAATATACATTTATGGGCTGCCCATGGGCTCACCTGGGAGAGCGTGGTGCTGACAACACCAAGTCAAGGGTTAAGATCCCCTTACTGGTCATCTTTAAAAAAAAAAAAAAAAAAATATATATATATATATATATATTATATTATATTATATTTATATATATATAAAAAAATACACACACACACATATATATATATACACATTTACTTCATTAAATATCTATTGATTTTCTCTTCTCATTTCTGTTTGCAGCTAAAATAATCTCAATTCCCTTCCAAACTGTTCCATTGTGGGCCAGCCCGTGGTTCACACAGGAGAGTGTGGTGCTGATAACAACAAGGCCACGGGTTCGGATCCCATATAGGGATGGCCAGTTAGCTCACTGGCTGAGCGTGGTGCTGACAACACCAAGTCAAGGGTTAAGATCCCCTTACTGGTCATCTTAAAAAAAAAAAAAAAAAAAAAAAATATATATATATATATATATATATATTATATTATATTATATTATATTATATTATATTATATTATATATATATAAAAAATACACACACACACATATATATATATACACATTTACTTCATTAAATATCTATTGATTTTCTCTTCTCATTTCTGTTTGCAGCTAAAATAATCTCAATTCCCTTCCAAACTGTTCCATTGTGGGCCAGCCCGTGGCTCACACAGGAGAGTGTGGTGCTGATAACAACAAGGCCACGGGTTTGGATCCCATATACGGATGGCCAGTTAGCTCACTGGCTGAGCGTGGTGCTAACAACACCAAGTCAAGGGTTAAGATCCCCTTACTGGTTATCTTTAAAAAAAAAAAAAAAAGAATTTTTCCATTGTAACCATTTTCCAAACCTTATTGTTATTATTCTAAAACAATTAGACTTAATCTTATATGCATTGGTATATTAAAGACGTAATGTATTGGAAGATTACCTCTCCGTAGGCATGTTCTTTTTTTATATACACTTAAGAATTATGTTCCAGAACAATCTCAGTCTTTACAATGTGTCTGGGAGGTCTTTTCCTGCTAGGTCTTTTTTTAACCAAACAATCCCATCTAATAACTAAAAAATGGATTTTCACCAAATGAATTACCTAATGCTCTCTTTTTCCTTTACACATATACACATGCATTTTGCCCCTATCTTCAAACTTTCTAGAGTCAAATCAAAATCTCACTACATATCCTCGTGTTGTCAGCAAATTCGTGGTGGTCTGTCTCATTAATTAAGAAACAATAGTAGTCCTTTGGTTGTGCACATGTAACATGCATCATATCTAAAGGGACTCAGGTCTTGTTTAGCACCATTGTATGAAGTAGTCTGCTCACAATGAACATCAAAATATGTACAGAAATAAATATTATATGATATAGATACATTCAACAGAGATTTGATCATACTATATGAATAATTTTGTATCCTAGTTTTCAGTTAATATTACAATATAATTATTTTCCCAACAAACACAATTTGTAATGGGTGCCTCATGTAGACATTTAGACTTTTTCAAATTATTTGCTACTATAAACAGTATGGCAATGAACATAATGCTTAGCTTTTAAATATTTGGGATTCAGTAGGATAGATTTCCAGTAGTTGAATTGCTAGGTAAAAGAATGAGGAATAACTTAAGGCTCTTGATATATATTGCCATATTTCTTTCCAAAAGGATTGTGTCAAATTCTGTTGTCATCAGCAGTATACGAAAGTGGGTCTTGGTTGCAATTGTCAGGTACCTGTATAGGGTAATTGCTTTCCTCACAGTTTTTGATATGACTCTTTATTTGAGATTCTTATTTAGAGATGTCTAAGAGCATTACCTGAAAATAACTAATTCACCTTTGTGATGAATTATACACAGTTGACTAAACCCAATCTTAACCTATGGCCTTTTTTGGTTTGGGTGGCTGGCCAGTGTGGGGAACCAAACCCTTGACCTTGGTGTTACAAGGACATGCTCTAACCAACTAAGCTAACTGGCCGGCCACATGACTTTTAATTAATGCAGAGTTAGAAGTGTTGTTCACACCAGGGTCAAAGGTTCAGATCCCCATGCTGGGCAGCTGGCCCCCCCCCAAAAAAATCTTCAGGGTTGGAGATACAGAGAGTTTCCGACGTTAATTCTAATCCCTCTTCATTAAGGAATGGTGAAACTAAATCAGAGTGGCTGACATAGTGCATGGAGGCACATGGTGGTGTTTGTGGCCTTTGGCAGCAGAGAAATTGAGGGTGGACAACCCGCTGGCTCTCCCTTATTCAATTAGCATTGCAGGTCTTTGTCGTAGTCATCAGGCCTGTTCCCAAATATTCCACTTCTCCTCTTTCTAGACACATGATAAGACTGCACATTCCCAGCCCCCTTTGAAGTTAACTGTGGCTATCTGACTTGCTTTGGCCAACAAAATGTGAGAGGAAAGTGACAGATGTTGCTTATGGGTGGGAATTGAACAGCTAGTGTATGTTTCGCCACTTCCCCCGTTCGTGCCTTGGTGATCATGGAAGCACATGTTAAAATGGAGAGTCTGTTTGCCCAGGTCCCTGAGAAATTACAGTGAGCAGAATATCCTTGCCAATCTGTGATGGATATTTAAATGTGAGCCAGAAATAAACGTCTGTCATTTTAAGCTCCTGAGACTTTTTTGTTTCTGCAGCAAAATCTAGCCCATATTGACTGATACACTCTTTACAACCCAGCTGCATATGGAAGTGTGGCCTCTTTCTCCATCTAAGGTGAAGCAGAAGGTGGGATATTGCATTCCTATGGAGAGTTCCCTAGGAGCTTCCACTCTCAATTCCTTTACAGCCCCTTTCTTCTCTAGAAAATATATGCCATCATTTTTCCCCTCACCACACCACACCTAGGTTTTGCTTTGTCATCTGTGTTTCCTCTGTTCAAAGGCAAGAAGAAGGAAGCTCTTTTTGGTTATATGAAAGGATGTAGAACAAAGCTGGGAGTGTGCTGCAGGGGAAGACATTGAGGACTCAGTTTTACTAGGATTTCCCCATAGCTGGGCCTGGCGCCCATTTTTCCGTCACCTGCAGCCATTCATTGCTATCTTTCTATATCCCATGGTTGCTCACACTTCAGGCAAGTTGATGTTCCCTTCCTTGACATGGACTGATAACAAAGGTACAGATTTCTCTCACTCTCTCTTTTTACAGTTCTCAAGTGCAGATGTTAAAGTATAAAATCTTCACCAGCTGTATTTCTACTTCTATGCCCCACCACACAATTTATTTGCTACTGCATGCGTCTTTATAGATGCTGGAGGGTAAGAATATGTAGTTCAGTGTCACTCTGCAAAAATGCCGGATGCCTGAAAATGCTTTCTTCTTTTTATGTGACTGATAGGTAGGACGTACAGGCTGTCCTATCTTTCTTTCTTTCTTTCTTTTTGTTTTAAAGAGGCAACTTCCAAATTTGGATTTGACCTTTGAATGTCTTCCTTCACTATTAAAACAATGAGACAAACGAAAACATAATTCTGTGGTTATTTGCTGTCTTGCATTACAAAAACCATCCCCATATTTGTAGCTGCCTGGATTTTGGAGTTTGGGCATTTCACACTCATTTATGTGAGGGTTATACAGACATTTTAGAATTGTACAAGGAAATAGGAATTGCATAATACTGTAGAATGAAGCTCTGGAGAGAGAGAACCTGGGTTTGTATTTAGGACTTTCCTCAGTGTCAACTAGGCATGATGAAACCTATCACCAAGGCTTGTTGGGAGCATTTCATGTGAATGCAACAGGAGAAAATAAAATTGTTATTCATAACCCTCTCACTTTTTAAAGACGGCTTTTAATTTGCTGACAACTGGGTACATAAATATGCAGATTGGGGGTGAGAGATTGGAGGGAGGAAAGGGAACCCGTGGGGCTGGGGACCCTGTGGGGGATAAAAGGTGGCAAGGTGAACCCCATCTGGCAGCAAAGCTGGAGAATTGGGGGAGGAGAGTCAGCTCTAATTAGGATGTTTGCAGCAGTTTGATGAAGATGTGTAATGTAAGACCTCTTTTCTGTTTCCCTTTTGAAATTCTTAGTAAAGTCTATTTTTAAAAAAATCTCAATATGCTGAGAATAACTGTTTCTTGAGTAAAACAGGGCAGAGGTCTAAGTTCTTACTGGCACCGGGCTAAGATAGAGCCTACAAAGATGAAGTAACAGCTTCTATCTTCATTATAAAGGAAAACACTTGGTGCACTGCCTGACAAGTCCAGGGGGTCTGAAAATCCCTCTATGCTCATTGTCTGAGAGAGAAGGTGTTTTGTAACAGGGAACAAGAGCAGGCATTTATGGCATTTGAACAATGTTATATTTGCAAAGGTCTGTGATACAGCTATTAGAGACTGAAGTAGCTAGCAAATAGCAATATGGTTAATGAAGACAGTGTTTCTTTAAGTCTGAGATTCGAACACTTGGAGACAGGAAGATTAAGAATTCAAGCACAATATAGAGAAATCAAATGCTATACCGAGGACTCAGACTGGCATGTGATATGGTCCGTTGTGGGGCACAGAGAGATAGCCGTGCATGATATTGAACTAGGCTGTGAGAGAATACAAGAATCTAGACAGGACCAGGCCTTCCCTGTAATTTCTCTAACCATTTATGGTTAATAGTTTCTTCTGTATCTTACAGAACAGTTTGGGGGTAATACAGTTTTATTTGTATACTATTTATATAGTTGTGTTTGCTTTGGAGCTTGGTTTAAATGTTTGTTAACTTTATCATAAATCATTTATTAGTGTGGGATTGGTTCTTGTTAACTAAACTTTTTATGAAATTCTTAGAAAAGATACTTAAGTACCTAACCTAGATGGATGCAAGATTACATTTATGACTAAATTTCTGAATCTCAGAATGTAGAGTATGTAAAAAGCCATCCTTATGAAAACCTGTCTCTACAAAACTTGTTTCTTCATCATTGGGCCATGTGCTTATAAATTGCACTTCTGTGCGTGTTTGGTAATCCAGGATTTTTTTTCAATAACTTCCCCCCATTATGGAACGAATGAACACTATAAAAATAAACACTATAAAAACAATGCAAAATATGAAAGCTTATGCTTATGCTTTTTTATAAAAGAAAATGAAAGTCATGATTAATCTCGCCATCTAGAAATAAGCATTTTGTGGTCTAGAAAGTTTAACATTGGGTTTTGGAAATTAAATTGATAAGCTTCACAAAGGATAACCCTGAAAATCAAAGATTTGTCCTTAGCCGAGACTGAGGTATATATGTCCTCTAAAAATTCTTGAAATTTACAGAACTCTTCAGTCTTTTTGATTACTTACTCCTTAAGTATCCTAGGATTTAAATATTTGGAACTGCAGAAATAAACATTTGATTTATTAAAGTAATTTTTAAATAATTACTTTCTTATTAAATTTGTTTAAATAGAAAAGTATTAATTGCTCCAGGTGTTCTATCATAGCTGCTACATCTGTGTGAAGAAACAGGTGAAAGTATCTATTCTCTCTTATTATCATGAAAAAAGAGGATGTCTTTTCTCCTTTTACTATTATATATCTTTTATTGCAAGTGAACTGTTTATGTTCCTTAACCTTTTTTTATATTGTCTTCATTCTGAGTGTTGCTTTTCTGATTTAACTCTGAGAAATTAGATGAAAATGAATGAAGAGTGTAATTTTAAATAATTAGGACTTGACACATTGACACATCTCTCTCTTTTTTGATATATTGACACATCTTTCTCTGACTGGATTAAAAATCTGTGGTATATATACATAATGAAATACTATTCAGCTATAAAAAAAGATGAGATCCTATCATTTGCACCAACGTGGATGGAACTGGAAACCATCATGTTAAATGAAGTAAGCCAGGCAAGGAAAGACAAATACTGCATGATATCACTCATATGTAAAATCTAAAAAAATAAAATAAAAGTGGTTCTCATGGAAGTAGAGAGTATAACAATGGTTGCCAGAGGCCAGGAAGGTAGGGGGATGAGGGGAAGAGAAGTGGTGGACTAATGGGTACAGAGCTATGCTACCTACCCTAAGTGAGTCGTTTTGCAGTATATGCATGTATTGAAACAACACACTGTACCCTACAAATATGTATGAGTAAATGTTAAAAAAAAAAATTCTATGGGCAAAGTTACAAAACACTAAGCCCTCTAAGAAATCTGTAGACATGTCAATTTTGGGTATTTGCTATATTATTTTGGCAAGTTTAATTACAGAATGACTTCTGTAGAAAGATAAAGTTTAATGAGAGCAGTGTTTTCTGGGGATGTGTTTAAGCCCCTCTAGTGGAGAGGAGGAAGTCTAGGGAAAATTCCCCAGCTATTTTGATTAGCCTGAAAAATGTATCTAATTAGATGATCTTCTCCCAGCACATTTGACCTGCTAATTAGTTTTCACTCGATTAAGCAAGAGAAAACTGGTCACCATTAAAAAACAAAAAAAACCCTCTCATTCCATATACACTTATAAACCAAATCAACTGAAATATCATTAGCATATTTCATTTATTAGTCAACAAAACAGGACCAATCCCTGATGTAAAAAACATTCTGCTTTACCTTAAACTAAACTAAAAAAAAAAAAAAAAAAAAAAAAAATCTATCCCAAGATAGATTTCTCCTCAAATGACTATCGTAGGACAAAGTCTTATCATGTCTAACAACAATCATCTACCAAAGAGGGAAAACTATCTGTGATTTTGAAAACATCCTTGCTGTTGCTGTGTTTAAGAAGAAAAATGCATCACATTAAAGCGTTTTCAGCTGGCATTTTTTCATGAATTGATGGACATCTGTTCAGTCTGGGTACTGAGCAGCTCAAAACACACTTATTGTCTCAGCATTCTTAAGGGGCTCTGAGCACTCTCTGGATGCCAAAGATAACATCTAGATCAGCAATTTCTCATAAATCATAGGAACATGGAACATGAAACAAGAAGAAACCAGGAATTCAATAATAAATACGGCAAGGTGCACAAACAAGAGAATTGAAACCAGATGAAAAGGAGCCTTTCAGTACAGAAGGTCAAGAAACAGTTTCCCCTGCTCCCTCAAAGCCTCAGAATAATCCCTCTGATTGTGCTTTCTATCCCGCCATCAGCTCACTACTCTGAGTTGGTTTGGGAATATTTGTGTGGCAAATTTAAGGCTTTAACATATAACTGAAAAATTAGTGTAGTTTGTTTTAGTTTGCTCAAGGCTCCAGGCCATTATGGATTGAAGAGGAAAATTATGTTTATTGTACTTTAAGAAGTACTATGCCCATATGCCTTGAAATAAATTCTAGATATGTGTATATAAATATAGCTCAATTTATGCAATATATGTATATTTAAACGTGAAGTTACATACATGACAATAATGTGACTAATTTTGTTTTTAAATAAAAATGTCAGATTTTTTCTCCGGAGCTATTTTAGGAAGATAGACTTATTCCAACAATGTTGACATTACTAAATTTGTTATGGGAATATCTCTTTGAGTCTTGAAAAGCTGCAGTCTGTTTACTGAAACATCCTCCTTGATGACAAATCATCCCCATCCGTCAGTGGGTTGGAACTTCTGGAAATATAGTCATTCGGAAATAAGAGTAGTAAATGGTGTAGGTGAAGTAATTTTTTTGTTAAAAACAACGTGGAATAATAATGAAAGTGGCTTTGAAAGCGTTTCCAAGGAAAAGTTACAAAATATGACCAATGTCTCCCCACACAATTATTCAATATGTAAGTAAGCTGAATACTGGAATTATTATTATTTTTTTTTACTTTGTTTTGTCTTATAACAAAGAACCTCATTTTACATTTTACTTAAAAAAAAATATATATATATGTATATATATATATGTATATATACTTTAAAGATGACCGGTAAGGGGATCTTAACCCCGCGTTGGTGTTATCAGCACCACACTCTCCCAAGTGAGCCACGGGCCAGCCCCTATTTTAAATATTTTAATTTAATTTAATTTAAAGTGCATAGGAAGAACACACTTTTAAAAGATATCCCTAGCAAGCATTATAGACTACAGAAATTATTATATGGATAAATAGTTGATCACTGTGAGTTCAGATTTATAAGCACTTGCATTTTGTTTGTTTTTTTTCAATCTGAATGCTTTCAGAGCGTGTTTTGTGACTAAATTAAATCATCTTTAAGATACTAAATTGATTTATTTTGGCCCCTTCCAAATCTCCTTAAATTTATATTTTACCCTTGATTTCAGTTCCTCATCTCAGGCTTACCAGAACTGAACCATTGTAACATGGGCAGACCCCTCCTGCATCCACCTCCTTCACTCCCCTCTGAAGATTACTTCCTCCTATGCAGAGACACATATCCCCCCTCCAGTCAACATTCAAAACCCTAATTTTATCTTGTTACCTAGGTTTCTCCTAGGTAACCACATTATCACATGTGGTTAACCATGTGGGTCTGGCTTTCTAGGCAGAATAGCTGAGTCCAAGTCGCAGCCTTTTCACTTGCGGACTGTATGATCTCATCCAGGTTGCTTAGCTGCTCTGTGCCTAGTTTTCTTGTGGGCAAATTGGAAATTAACATCGGTCCTAATTTATGGGTTGTAAACTGTAACGAGTTACATTTAAGATGCTACAAAGAGCTTCTGATACATGGTGAATCTTAGTAAACATTTGCTATTATTAGTATAATAAATATACAGAATGAGCCTTTTCGCTGTATCCATCTTTTAAAATTTAGAAATGTATGTATGGAGAACATTTTTCTCATACCTGTAAACATATTTTATAGCTGACAGTATTTCCGTTTATGGATGCACCATAATTTACTACATTAATCCCCTACATTATATATTTAGATTGTTTCTAAAATTTTGCTGTTATAAATAATGTGACAACTCTGTTCATCCTTGTTTCCTTAAAATAATTGGAGTTTCTGGACAATTCCATAAGGTAGGTGCATTTTTAATCCTTTTGATTTTTTCCCAAGTTGGCCACTAGAAATATATCAACTTACATTCACATCTGTAGTGACAATATTACTTTTTACAGCTAACCATGCACATTTCAGTCTGCACATTAGCATAATTCCTCTCTACTGCTTTAACATTTTAGCTGCCTCTGCACACTTACCACAGACTCCTCACACAGAAAAACAGTGTTTACTGGTTCAATCACCCAAATCATTTATATTATGGCGAATGTCTAGTTCTTTCTCATTGCCTTCGTCTTTAATATTGATTCCATTTCCTGTCTTGTCCCTACTCCTTGCTCCTTATATCCTGTTGCATAGCTGTCTCTCCAGAAAGAGACATTCTCCCAACCTCAGGAATTTTCTTCAGACCAATCACTAGAGTTCTTAGAAACTTAGGGTCACTGCAGCACAGAGATCTGATCTTCCTTTAAGCCAGATGAAATATAAGAATAGAAAAGAAGGCTTACAATGAAATCAAAGACAGAAAACCATAAAAAGGAGACCAATCAGGCACAAACAAGGATGGTTAGAAGGAACCTCTTAGATGGGGTATGATTTTTAAGGTAGGGCTCATATATGGGGAAGTTCCTTATACACTGAAACAAACACTGTAGAGACTGTTAAATGTGAAAACAAGGCGTGGAACAGTACGTATGGAATGTTCTCATTTGCATTAAAAATGGGGTCTAGGGATATATGTGTCGGGCCAGGGTTGGGTCTGAAGCTCACAGATCCCTCAAGCCTGTTCACAGACTGGGTCACAAACCCTTCACAAGCAGGTCTATGAGCTAGGTAACTGGCAAAAAAGGTCATTGGAGCCATAGGATGAGAGCATGGCCTCATGGGCAGAAGCCCAAGGCAGTAAACACCAGCTAAGTGGC
The DNA here is from genome assembly GCF_027409185.1 of Cynocephalus volans. Lineage (NCBI taxonomy): Eukaryota > Metazoa > Chordata > Mammalia > Dermoptera > Cynocephalidae > Cynocephalus > Cynocephalus volans. The sequence goes on along the minus strand of NC_084460.1, from coordinate 95,723,057 downwards.
TGCAGTGCCACCAGTGCGCACTAACTCCACCCACACACAACTTGCTTACAAAGAATGTGCCGCACCACCCCCAGCTGGACTAAGGCAAGGGGGTCTGATTAAATTATCCTATTTTCCCAACAATGGGGTCTGGGGATATGTTTATTGCTTATTTATATGCAATATATGTCTGACAGAATACTAAAAACTGGTAACCCTGATTACTCCCCAAGAGGAAAAATGGGGGTGGAGAACAGGGATGTGAAGGGTTCTTTTCACTCCTTTCTTTTGTGTTTGAATTTTGAACTATATGAATGTATTGTCTATTTAAAAGTAGATAAGTACAATATGTTAAAACTTTTCTCTCAAGTGAATATCTTATATTACTCTTTAGCTTACATAACGGTGCTTTTCTCTTTAGAACCCACTTCCTGCCTTTATCCTAAATTGTCTTATTAGCATTCATAACAAAGGACGCTCAGGTCTAAAAGGCATTCTTCTGGCAAACCTTCATTGTAAATGTCTATTATCCACAGCAATTATCCACAGGCAACTCTGTCCCATACAATCCGTCCAGGTTATCTTTTCCATTTTAGCTTAGTTAAAAACTAAGGGCTTGCTGGGGGAGGGGCAGCAATTGCTTCTAGGCTACATAGAATCAGTGGCAAGGCTGGAGGAAAAACTAAGCTTTTCTTTCTTTTTCTTTCCTTCTCTTTTCTCTCTTCTTCAGAAGGAAGAAGCTCATTATGTTTGGGCCACCCACAGCTATAGATTCTAGAAACCTCTAGGTTTTGTTTTGTTTTTTTTTGAGGTGCATTAATAAAATGCAGCCCCAAATGATTGACTTGGACAAGTGGTCTTAACAGCAAGGAAAACAAACACTCTTAAAAAACAACATCTCTGAGCCTAAGCCTCTTGTCTTTTATCTTTACTATTTTCTCTGAGTCTGGCATGAAACAGATACACACCAGCCTCTGCAGGGGGTTAAAGAGAGAACCAGCCAAACATCACAGAGAGTCGTCCAGAATTCTGATGACTTCCATTCCCTGACTCTAGTGCACAATGCCTGGCTCGTGGTGCAGAGACCATGACGTCCCGCCTGGAACAGATACTTGCAGTGTGTTCCAGAAACAGCAGTTCCCTTCAGCCCCAGCACAAGATGCACACATCTCAGAACAAGCCTCCATCCTATTCCTAGAGAACTGAGCACAAATATCTTGTTCTGCATCTGGCTCAAAGTCCACTTCTGTTGTCTTAGAGTAGGGTCTTAGCTCCCACTTCATTTTTGGTCAGCTTTCAGCATCTACGTCAGCTCACTTGTTTAATTTTCTAAGCTCTTGCTTCTGTGCCTTATCAAATGTAGGGACAGAGAAAACCAAAGGCTTTGACACCTGCTTGTAGAGGAGATTAGAGCGGAGCTGGGAGCTGAGGCATCAGTTCCTGGGTCTTCAGATCTCAAAGGAACCCTCTCTGGAACCTAAACTTCATGAAAAACCACAAAGTAGTCTTTAAATCCAGAGGAGTTTTACAAAGGAGGCGGGGGGGGGGGGGAGTATGAGGAGATACATTAAATGATAATAGTGATTTTCAATGGGGTTGTGGGAAATTTCTACATTTTTCTTTATAATTTATTGTACTTTTCAAAAAGTTCCTACTGCGAACTCACTACTTAGGTCTGTAATCTTGAATAGTTACATTATCTCTTGGAATCTCAATTCAAAAGATCTTTAAAGTGGAGACAAGATTAAAAATGCTCAGGCCTTACAGAAGGATAAAATGAGATCATAATCATACGGTGCCTGGCATGTTGCTGGCACTCCAAAAGCACTAGTCTCACCATTATTCTCTTCCTCATGCTCCGCTTTCATTACAAGGTCTGCGGTTTGAATTAGGACCAGCTGGGATGATTTCTTCTGTAAGAGAGTATCTGTCCACAACAGTGGTACTTAATCATTATTGTGCATGACAATCACCTTGAGGGCTTGTTAAAAACAAACTGCTGACCATTACACACCTGTTAGAATGGCCGAGATTCAGAACACCAAATGCTGGTGAGAATATGGAGCCACGAGAGCTCTCATTCATTGTTGGTGGGAATGCAAAATGGTGCAGTCACTTTGGAAGATAGTTTGCCAGTTTCTTACAAAACTAAACATATTCTTACTACATGATCCAGCTATCACGCTCCTTGGTATTTACTCAAACAAGTTGAAAATTAGGATTACACAGAAACCAGCACACAGATGTTTATAGCGGTTTTAGTTATAATTGCCAAAACTTGGTAAGCTACCAAGAGGCCCTTCCAGCTGGTGAATGGATAAACTGTGGTACATCCAGACAATGGAATATTATTCCATTGAAATGGCTATCAAGCCATAAAAAGACATGGATGAAATTTAAATGCATATTACTAAGTGAAAGAAGCAAATCTGAAAAGGCTACAGACTGTGATTCCAATTCTATGGCATTCTGGAAAAGGCAAAACAATGGAGAAAATAAGATCAGTGGTAGCCAGGGGTAAGAGGAAGGAGGGATAAACAGGTGGAGCACAGAGGATTTTTAGGGCAGTGAACCTGCTCTGTATGATGCTATAATGATGGAAACATGTCATTATACATTTGTCCAAACCCATAGAACGTACAACACCAAGAGTGAACTTTAATGTGAACTATGGACTTCGGGTGATCAGGATGTGTCAATGTAAGTCCATCAATTGTAATAAATTACTACTCTGGTGGGGGATGTTGATAATGCAAGAGGCGGTATAGGTGTGGGGGCAGAGGGTATATGGGAAATCTATGTACCATGTACCTTTTTTTCAATTTTGCTGTGAATCTAAAGCTGCACTAAAATATACATACATACATACATACATACATACATACATATATATATATTTATATATATATATATATATATATATATATATTTTTTTTTTTTGAGGCTGATCTGTATAGGGATCCAAACACTCGACCTTGGTGTTATAACAACGTGTTCTAACCAACTGAGCTAACTGCCCAGCCCTTAAAAAGTAAAGGCTTAAAAAATGAACTTATTTATAAAAAGAAACAGACTGCTAGGTCTTACCAGGGGAGTTTCTAATACAGTACGCCTGAAGTGGGGCCCTGAGACTTTGCATTTTTAGTAAGTTCCCAGATGATGCTGATGCTACTGGTCCAGAGAGAACACACGGATCTACAAGATGTGCAATAAAGGTTAATTTCAAATTATTCTAAATATAAACATCTGGCCTCTTCTCTCTTGCCTGTCTATCATTCCTCCCTCACTTCCATCCTTCCCACTCCCACTTTTTTTTTTCTTCATATGTGGGAGTTATAAAAACCACCAGACTGCATTTCTCGCCTCTGTATTTTTTGTCAACAGCTCAAGTCTCTTCTTATGTCAAGAAACCAGTAGGGAGTGATACTGTTGTTTTGTGTTAAGTATCTTATTACATTCAGATACCAAGAGAAAGAGAAACAAGTATTCTCTGGGTTGTTCATTAATCTGCACTGATATTGTCTATTCATAATAGAAAGACAGTCTCTTTAATGACTGATGCTTTAAAAAAGTGGAAACTCTATAGGCTCTCTGGTGCCAGGGAATATTTTTGAGATTTAGGATTTGTTTAATCTTTTATCAATATAAATATTTGAAAAATAAAATGGTCAGGAAAACGTCTATGGAAAATATTTGAGGTCAGTGCTTGGAAGGGCAGGTCAAGTTCAGCACGAAGCCTAGCAAAGCTCTCCTTGTCTTCTACAACTCTGTAACACAGAGGTTCTTTTCTTGGGCCTGTGAACTCCCTGAAGGTGGATGCAAAATGCTGTTGGCTTATGTGCATTTTTCTGGGAAGAGGGTCAGGGCCTTCAGTGGATTCTCAGAGGGATTGTGACTCAACAAGGAGTTAAGAAATACTGCCATGGGGACTTGCTTGGTCAGCAGCCACATGTTAATTTCTTGATAAAGAAGGCAAATTTCTAGCATGGGAGCATGGGCAGATGAGCAGCCCATTGAAAGAAGAGGAGGAGAGAACTCTGCCAATGAGCTCTATCAGGGAACCCCTGTTTTAACCTTTCTCATCTTCAGCATAGAGATAATTAAAATACTTACCCAGCCCAGTTGTTGTCATGTTTAATGAGATGTCTACAAAGCCCTTTGCATAATATCTGGTACACAATAAATGCTGAATAAATGGCAGTAACATGACATCACAGTTGCGATTCTGTGTGCCTGTGGTGACTGCTATACAAGCACCAGGAGCAAAAGTCTTTGCATATCTTTGGTTCCAATGGAAAGATCAGAGGTCTCCCTCTGTGAGGTAGGGGTTATTCCCCATTGACTAATAATGAAACTGAGGCTCATTCCCTAAAGGACTTTGGGGAGGGTTTTATTCTATATTGCATTCGTTTATTAGAGCCATATTTTCTGCCAGTTAAGTTGTAGAGTCTCAGTACATAAATATATCAATATTTCATCCATTGTGTCTTGTGACTTCCAAGCACTCAACCCCTCAAACAAGAAGCACGTTTTTGAGAAGCACTGGCCAAGCTGATGTTTTGGAAAATAGTCTGACACAGGCTGGTCTGGTTCCGAACTCTGTGTGCTACCCTCTGAACTGGTGCCATGACTGGGGGTAACCCTTGTCCCCTCTGTATCATGCTCCCCAGGAGTTAGTTTTGTACATAAGCAAGAACTTGCTAAGAAAGTGGAAATGTAATACACACTCATCCACAAAACAATAGCACGCACATACCACTTTTGAAATATTTTGTTTTTTGAAAAAAACGGTGAAAACAAACTCCAAATTCAGATATTTTAGCTTAACATACACTGTTGAGATTGATGATAACACTCAGCAGAAATGCTTAGTTACTCCCAGCTAATGAGTTTCTTGTGTTTTTAGTTTCTCCTCTTAGCCACGTGGAGTAGTTAGGTTCTTGCCACTCAAGTGTGGTTTATGCATCAGCAACATCGGCATCACCTGGGAACTAGTTAGAAATGCAGAATTTCGGGCCCACTCCAGACCTGCTGAATCAAAAGTGTACATTTAATAAAATCTTCAGGTGATCATGCACATTAACATTCGAGAAGCATTTGCTTAGGTTACCAGGAACTTTCCGCTGGAGAATGGGAGCCAGGACGTGGGGGTGGCTTTCTGCGCGTGTGTGAGAGCCAATACCAGACTATCTCTTGGCCTTCTGCAACTGTACCCTCATTCTTTTCTTTCTGTGGCTTCTGCCTCATTGCTGCATCCCAGGGTGCACTTTGATTGATGTTAATCACCACCCTCTCCCGAAAAGCCCAGAGCCGGCAGAATCAGAAACCAGGCAGAAGCAATCCTCTGCTTCACCAAAATTCTGCTGGTTGGGCACCAGTGGGTAAAGTATAAAGGCTGCACTTCCCAAGGACGGAACTCCTAGTGCAAGTTTTAAATGACTTACAATGAAATAAATTGCTACTGAGGACTCTAACCCAAAATTAATAAGAGCACGCTGGAAGAAAAGGAGAGGTTGGGAAGAGTAGAGAGAGATGTATTTAAAATGGAAACAATGTGGGGCTTGTTGGAGTCCTGTTCTATTTATAAGTAGGCCTCTTACCTGTTGGGTTTCAGAGAGCACATTTGTACTCCGGCAGTGAATTTGAGCCCACTATTGACCAAGAACAAGCTATGTGGACTCTGGGACTGTCGTTTCAATGCGTAGCTCTGTTTTAAGGGTGGCCAGGATTTGTTTTAATCACGAATGATAAGACACACAGACACAGAAATCACTGTCGTGAAGGACGAAGTTTATACCCACAGATCCCTAGAAACAGGAGGCAGGGCAGGCCACACAGGGCCTCATGGCAAGCACTCAGGAGGAAGGTGGAGCAGGGAAAGGTGGGCAAAAGCCTTTGTAGTGATTTTCACGAGAAGGACTGGCGAGGCAGGGTAAGTAGGTTCACAGCAAATTCGAATAATTTCAGCCGGCTCTGGGGTATAGGCACTGTGTCTAGTTGTCTGGTAGCTGGCCCTGGGTGATTAGGGGAGGTGGCCAGTGGGCAGAGTATGAGAGCTCAATAAAGGTGGTAGTTGGGGATATGGGCTCTGGGTAGGTTGGTTTGCATATGAAAGGAGCACTCACAAGCTAATTGTTTGCTTTCACTAGGAATTAGCTAACCCTGGGAGTTCAGCAGGGCCCCAAGATGTCAAAGCATCAGAAATATAAAAAATGAAAAGGCATGATTATACAGGCTCAACTACAATGGAATGAGCCTTTGAAACCAAAGTCTGGAAAAGTTCAAGTTTTCTTTTTTAAGCTGTGTCAGCATTACAATTATTTTGATCATTTTGAGCAAAGAACTAAAATTCAGTTCTGCCATCTGTTCATACAATGAACATTTACTAGTGGATAAGCTGAGAGACTCATTTAGAGAGTGACTAGGGAAGGTGGCATTAGTGAGCCCTAACTTCAGGAATATAAGCCATGTTCTTAGGAGTGTCCAGTAACTATCACAAAGAGGGTTGGGAACTGTTGTGTTATTATTATTAAAATAGTGCCTAAACTTGGGGGAGAGGCACCCAAGGATAAAGCAAGAGAGAAAGCAGTCCCTGAGGGTAGAAATCAAGAGAAAGAATCCCTCCCAGGGGCTAGCCTTTGACATGAGGAGCCCTGGGACTCTGTAGCAGAAAGTCCAATGTGCTCTCCTCTGGACTCAGGGGGGTTAAGTGATGTGGCAGAGGTCATGGAGATTGAGAGAGGCAGAGACAAACCTTAATCAAGCTGAATGAGCTCCCTAGTCTTGGAAGTCCAGGGTTGTGCTTCTCAAACTTTAGCTGCCTCAGAATTCCCTTAGGGTCTTGTTAAACACAGTGCTGGGCTCCACCGTCGGCATCTGATTTAGTAGGTGGGAGTGGGGTCTGAAAGTTTGCATTTCTAACAAGTTGCTGATGCTGCTGGCCCAGGGACCACACTTTGGAAACCACCGCTCTGCTAGATAGATTGTCTCAATCCTAGATAGATTATCCTGACACTGCTTCCCCAACAGGCCATTCCCATGTTCCTAACTCCCTAAGGAGGGCTTGTCTCCTGAACTATAGCAGAGAAATATAATAATGCATAATGAGAACAGGAATTATAAATGTATACATTTTCAAATGTCCCCTCCCTCCCACCGTCCCTTCTCTTCCCCTCACCAGTTGCTTGTTGGGGAAAGATTTTTGCTCCGTCAGCTCCCAGGTTCTTCTCTTGTGTGTTGAATCCTTGAATTAGGCAAAGCAGAGAAAATAAAGGAAGCCTGAGAGGCTAAAATGATGTAAATTGGTGTTAAAAGAAAAGGAGGTAGATTAAAAATCCACTTTGGTTGGACATTCAGAAAATCATGAAGGAGAATTGAGAGTAAGAAGTTTGGAGAGTGAGAGGCTCTAGAATAACTGCAGGAGGTTGGAGAGCAGAAGAGAGAGGAAATGTTCAGTGGACTTGGACTGAATGCCTTTTTTATCCTTAAACAAATGCAATTAGAGATTGAAGTGATTTTTACTCCTGTCAATTGTTTCTTTGAATGTAATAACATGTGAGGCTGCGCCACACAGGACCGGGCATTAATTTGGGACACAGAATTCATCTTAGAGTAGTGATGATGGCTTTATTCTGACCAGTCCTCACTTTGTCCCCCAACACCCCCCACCATAGGAGAGCAATATCAGGATGCCCAAGGAAATCCAAGAGCGCTGAATTTGCATATTTAGTTTTGAGTCGTTTCTTAATCTGCAGGATGATTTTTCTTTGTTGCCTCCAACATTCAGTAAAAGCATTGCCTTGGAGAATGAGGAAGAGGGTAGTGTGTCCATATGAGCAGCCAAGTGGTAATGGAGATGGTAGCAGCTGATAAGAGCAGTGATGCAGAAAGTAGAGGGGATGGAAGCAAGACCAGGAGTGGAGGCATGGAGCAAGAGGTGGCGGGTGAGCACCAGGACATTTGTGCGAAGCACTAGATTTCTTAAAGTCATACTTGTTTTGTTTGATCATTCAAAGCAAAGGTGATCTCCAAAGCTGGAGAATGGTGGTGCCTCTTAATGTTGGAGAAGAGAGTTGGATCTTTTATGCAATTTTTGCATATCTTATAACTAATTTAAATGTACATAGGATCTGTCTTGAAACAAGAGGGTTATTATGCTAAGAGAAAAGTCATGAGGAGGGCTTTGGACTTAATAGGAACCAGGATGTGATGAAAAAAGAGAGAAGCCTCACAGGAAAGGAGAAGCCTCACAGGAAAGGCAGCATTTCGTTATGTTCCCAGGTGGATTCACACCGATCAAAGAGATTTGGACAAGGAGTTAAACATCTGGATTACAAGAAATCTTTAAACAGCGTTAGTGTTCTCAAAGGACCACAAAGCCTGATTTAATTTAACCAGTTGGATTTTAGACTTAAAAACCATCTGTCTGCCTCTGAAATACTTGGAGAGCAATTTTAGCATTCACATGAACAGCAACCTGACACAGGATCAGATTCCTGTACTTTTTGAGTTTCAGTTTTCCATAATTTCAGTTATGCTGCCCTCATTGAATCCTACCTTTCTAGACTGCACAACTGAAGTAGCCTATTCTTATGATATATGATATGTGTCATAGTATTATATTCGTATCATATATTATTATATGATATATGATATATTATTATTATATATCTTATACTCATATATGTCATAAAAATAGCCCAAATCAACAGCCTAAAATGACCAGGCTCAGAGGACAGATATTCACGTTGTTACCAACAGACCAGGCTCAGCTCGCCCTCTTGCAATAAACAAATGACTCAAATGACTCGAAAATCCAAAAGTTGGTGCAAGGATTGGAAGGTTTATTCAGATAACCAATACTCAACTAAATGTCTAACCAAACAAACGAAGAGAAAAGAGGAAGAAAAGGGAAAGAAAAAGGGTGAGTAAAAGAGAATAAAGCATTGTCTTGTCAGAATTTAGGCTGTAGGCTCCAGGACAGACTAACCAACAGTATAGTCCCAGTGGCCACTTGCCTCTTGCAGCTAGGTTCTCCTCTGGTGCCTGAGGCTTCCCAATTTCCACTGGTGCAGATATTAGAGCAGCACTAAGCAGCATGTGGTGCATGAGGAAAATCTCAGAGATGTTCCTGGCATCCATAGTCCCCTTACCTCCTAATTTGCCTTGTACTGAATTAGGCTATTGGATCATAGAATTGAACAATGCACCCAGCAGTAAAACAAGCAGTGCTTTATTAGAAGAGAAGATATGCATAAGGGGATAGCTACAGTAAAGCTAGCCCCCCAAGGGGAGCTGTTCAGGGTCTTTTATAGGGAAAGGAGTTGAGGGTTACAGGCCAGTGTCACTGGAGGCGGTTCATTCTGTTCTTCCTGCTTGCACCACGGGCAGATGCTCGCCCGGTTAGTGCTCTGGTCCTTGAGCCTGCTCAGTAGGTCCACGATGGTGGTGGTCGTTATCATCACTCCAGGAGGGTCATTGTAGCAGTCCCCTTGAAGCTTTGAGCTCTTGCAGGAATTCCTAAAGGGGTCTTAAGGTTAATCTGTAACTTAATTTTTACAATTACAGTAGACAAGCCTCGGGGAGGGGTTTTGCAACTTAGTGAATATCTGTTCCCCTCTTATCTCAGTCTGTTTTATCAGGGTGGGCTATGGGGTAATCATCCGCCCTGGGGGGTTTTATGACTGAGAAGTGGAAAAGTAACAGTGTCCTCTGCAGGGAAAATGGAGTCGGTTTAGTTCATAGGCCTAGCCTTACTCTGTTTCAACATCTGTGGTGTGAATTGGAAAATAGATCCTCCAAGGTACCCAATACCCCCTTTAGAATAAAGGCTCTTTTACCCAGGAAGGTAACCCATTAGACAATTCAAGTGGGTTGCATGGCAAAGGGCTTTGAAGTCACAATATCCCAGTTCTACCACTTACTAGTTTAACATCTCCAGCCTCAGTTTTCTCATCTGTAAAATGGTGATAATAGAAGTAACTATTTCATAGCACAGTGCCTGGTACTCAGCACAGGCTCAATAAAAGTGAGTGTCCTCCTTCTGGTGATAAGGGCAGGGACCTGGGAGAGTTAGTCATTAAGTAAGAGGGGCAGGATAGGAACATAAGGATGTACCTCATCTCCAGGCCTTGAGAGAGTAGGATAGACAGAGGTGAAGGTGCCAGACAGGGAGAGTCCTGACCAGCCTTTGAAAACTTTTAAGTGTCAAGCACTGTCTGTAGGCTACATAAACAGAATTCTGCATATATTCCATTTTTCAAAAGTCTGTGGATACTTATGATTCTTGAAATGCAACTTCATTAAAAATTTGTTTTGAATTTACAGCAGCTTTTAATGAATGATAAAAGTACAACCATCCTAATAGATGTCATGGCTCCCTCTCCATTGCCCTTCCTTTATTTTTATTTTTTAAATTAAAAAAGCCACTTTAGCTTGGAAAAGGCTAGGACTGTAGACCTGGGATTGGAGTCTTGTCCCAAGCTGGGGAGGCAGTAAGACTGCGGGTGGCCTGGGGTTTGCAGGGGCCAGGGCTTTGAGACTGGGTGTGGGAAAAGGAAGCTCACAGCAGGAAAATGTGGCCCTGGAAAATGTAGTGGGGTCAGTGTCACCCAGGCTGTCCCCAGAACAGAAGCAAAGTATCAGAAAATGAGCTACCTCCTCTGAGCAAACCTGGTGGTGTGAGGAAAAACCAGATTCTGCAACGGACCAGGTCTGCAGTGCTCCTGCAGGCTGAGTTTCTGTCCCCTCCGGCAGTCTCCACTTCCTCTGTTCTCTCCTCTGCAAATCTCTCCTCCTTTCTCAGCTCCTCTTCCTTTCATACTCACAGAAAAACCTGATTCCAGTAGTGAGAGAAACTTGTGAAAGAAATATTTTGGTTGTATTACAAATCAGTTGTCGTTTGTTTTGCATTTCCTCTGACTATGTACATCTGCCTCCCTGCCTGGCGTCACTGGGGGTGGGGAGGGACGCAGGGTCAAGCCTTAGTGCACAAACTAGAACACGGATGACTCCACAGCACTGCAGCATAATCAAGTGTTTGCTGTTAAAAGATTTTCATTTTGGCAGTGTGCTTTTTAGCCATTTGAAGGTTATTCTCTGAAGATGTGGGTCCTGGAGTTCTGCCAACTGCAACCTACTTTGTAGTGTGACGAGTTTCACAGTTATTTGCCATTCATAGGACTTTGAATCACACTGTAGATAATATTTTTATTATTATTATTTTTATTATACATACATATGGGGTGCAACATTGATTTTCAATAATTGTATACAACGTGTGGTGGTTAGATCAGTATTCACAAAGCTTATTCATCATTACAATACACAATCATTCTTTGTGTCTGTTGACCAGTTCCTCATTCCCCCCCCATCCACCTCTAGTTTTCTAAAAGTTCAACATATTACTGTGTTTCTTGTTTCTTTCTTTCTCTTTTATCTTACTTTATTTTATTTAATATTTTGCTATATATATAAAATTTTCATTGTCATGAAATTTATTCATATATAGAGGAAGACATCTTTAATGGTTGCATTATACTCCAGTATAAATGTAGCAACATTTATGTAATCACCATCCATTTGTTGGGTATTAGGCCGTGCCTAGTTTCTTACTAATATAAATCATGCTGCAATGAACATCTTTATGAACAAAAGTACCCGCTGCATTGGTGACCCTTTCCATGGGATAGTCACATTGAAATGGACTTCCTCGGCCCAAGTACGTGAACATTTTAAGGGCTCTTGACACATATTGCCAAGTTGTTTTCTGGGAATGTTACACTGTCTTACTACCCCACACCCATTACCCATACCCTGTCTCCAGTCTGCGCGTGAGTATTGTAAGAAGAAAATATGAAATGCTTAGCCTATGTAGGGGACGTAGAAAATTGTAGTGGAATTGTAGAAAAATATAGCTTTAATATACGCAGTTTTGTAACAAATGCTTGCTAAAAACATTTTAAGTAAAGCAGCTTCTAAGGGGCCATATAAAGGTCAGGCCTGAGCACACTAAACATTCCAAGGAAGGGAATGACCCCCACCCAGTTCCAGGAACTGACTAGTTCCTTATCTAAAGGCCACCTGGCCAGGCCCCAGGGAAGGTAAACGATTGAGAAATGTGCTGCTCCTTATCGGGGTGCCAGTCAGCCTGCTAAAGCCCACCTGTAAATCTAAAGGTACCACAAATCTATCGGGGTACCAGCCTGCTAAAGCCTACCCATAGATCTAAAGGCGCCACAGATAACCAGCAACTCACCCTGTCACAAAGTTCTGTCCAGAAAAACTGTATAAAAGGTGCTTGTGTTGTAAGCTCATGGTCGCTTTTGTCTTGAATGCTGAGTGACCCCAGCATGCTGGAAATAAACTCCTTTTGCTTAATTGCATCGGACTCTGTCTCGTGGTCTTTGTGAGGTGAGCCATCCCGATGTGTGGGGTTTGTGCACGGTGCACAGATCTTAAACCTACAGTACTGGCAACTAGTAGTGACTCAGTAAATGCTGATGGTGAACAAGTTTCATGTCATTATTGCTTCTCCTCTTCCCTACCTGACTCATTGCAGGGCTGTGGTGCTTCTATGGTGTTCTAGGCTTTTCTCTGTTGTGTATCATCTGGACATCAGAATCACCCCATCTATGTCCCTGTGGTGAATTGCTGAGAGACTGACTAGTTAATCTAACACATTTCTTGACACTGGGGTTATTGGAAGAAAAATAACTAGCAGGTTTATTTGCTCTGGACTTTTGATTGGTGTCTTCAGACCATAACTCCATGGTTTTTGAGCTCAGGCTGTACAACAGAGTCATCTGGGAGCTTTGCAAACAATACCAAAGCATGGCCTTAGTTGGTCAATTGTGAGGCCTGGGCACTGACATTTTAAAACATCTTTCCAGGCAATTCTAATATAAGCAAGTGATGAGAACCACTGTTTTAGCCCAAAAGACAAGCCATTTCGGAATTCCGGACACCATGTGGGACTTAATGAGGGACATATTTAGAAGCTGTGTGTCCTTTCTGCTGTCTTTCAAGATTAGATGCTGATTACTGGACGAAACCCTGTGGGTCCTCAACACTCAACATGTTGGCAAGTATTTACAACATTCTGCCTGCTTGGCAGGCCAGATAAATCAACTAACTCTTTCTAGAAAGATTGTGCTTCTTTCTGTGTTTTTAATAACTTCTATAATACCCCACAGAAGAAACTGAATCTCAGAGTGGTTAACTTGCTCTGAGTCTCTGGTAGCAAGAGTCCAATCTGGGAACCAAAGCCAGAACTCTAAATCCCAGGCTCTTTCTGCTACACCATGTTGTCCCTAAAAATATTTACATTCATCTTTTTGTGCTCATATAACTGATTATGATTTTATTTTTTGCTATGTGGGCCTGACCTCGTTCCTTATTTTCGAAGAAGCTTGTCTATTAAAGTGCCCCCACCCACTCCTGCCCAACAAACAATTGTATTTTGATCACGTATCATGGGTGTGTTCTAGACAGAGCCCAAGAGGCTTGTGGCCGTATCTAGTCATCACTTTATAAATATTGATGAAGAATGGTAAAAATGTTTTAAAGGAAACTTTATCTGAAGGAGTGTCTTGGAATTCAGCTGTTTCTTTTCATGTCTTTCAGATCTCCTACCCCTAGCACTGAAATCCAAACAGCCCAGGGTGAGACAAATCCCAGTGTTTGTTCATCACTGTGGCACCAGCATTTCTGTACTGGGTTGGTTTTGAGAGAGGGTGGCACCAGGTATTGCAATGGCGACACCCTTGGTCATTGTCCCTGAGCTGTAACAAATATTTAATGACACAGTGGCTCCACAGGAGGGAGTACTGAGTTGCAGATCCACTCCTTTTATTCTGAGGATATGAGGAAAAAAAAAAAAAAACAACAACTCATTTTGTAGCAGAGGAAACCCAGAGGTGAAGAAACATTGCTCAGCTTGCTTGAGGACACATAGTAACATCAGCCATACTAGAAGGGAACTTGTGCCTTGGGTGGGTGTGTTATGCTGGGGCCTGCTCCAGCACTCACCACCTTTTCTTTTATTAGTTGCTCATTTAGAAGATGAGAACAAAGAAGAATGCACAGAGGTTTATCATTGCATGAGTTATAACAGCAATACTGAAAACAATTTAAATGACAAATGAGGGTGGTTGAGAAAAAAATATGGTCTATTCATTCTACAAATTATCTAAGTATTAAAAGTAATAGTGTTACACTTCTCTCTGTGTAATGGAGATGCAAAAAAAGGATTACTCAAAGCAACATGAGTGCAATGAGAAGCCCAAAGGGACTGAATCTCAGCAACTCCTCTGTTAGGAGAAACTGGGTACAGCCCTGATTCAACGTTAGCTTCTGTTTTTATTGTAAAGACAAGGAAGTTTCACAGGAAAAATCACTTGATTCAATCATTTCAAAAGGACACAAAGACATGGGCAATATGACAAAAGTTATGTATGGCTAAGTATAGCTTAAACAATAGAAACTAGTAATATCATTTAAATTAACAAGGTGACATTCCAAAGTACAATTTGTGGAAAAGCTAAATTGATCAGACTGCAATCATTATCTAACCCAAAATATAACCTCTCCCCAAATGACTTAAGCAAAAGATACATTCTTATGATAATTGTCTCTAAAGTTTCTACCAACAAACAGCTTGCCCTTAGCAAACATTTTTCCACAGTTTTCTCTACAGCAATTCTTTCAGCATCTTTTAATAACAATCAGTATGTTAAATAGTCAAAGTACACAATCCCATCCCTAAACAGTGATTAGAGTTGATTAGATGGGCTTTTGACAAGTTATCTATGGACTTTTGTCCCCTAAATCAAGGACTTTTGTCCTATACATGCATTACTTAAAAACCCTATTCTAAAAATCAAATGAGAATCAAGATTTCTAACCCTCCACAAGTTAGAAAAAACCATTTATAGTGGCTTAGGAAAATGCTTATTTTCCGGGTTATTCTTATCTTTCTGACCTGTAAGTCCATGGTTCTCAAAGTGTGGTTCACTGACCAGTGGTGTCACCTGCGAGCTGTGGGAAATGCAGCAGCTCTGCATTTTAACAAAAGCCCCAGGTGACTCATATCATGTTAACTCAAAAGTACCTATCTAAGTAAGGAGTTTTCAAAGATTCGGTCTTCAGACATCTTCTCTACTCTAAATACATTTATCCCTTGAGTTAGTGATTCTCGTACCTGGTGGCATACTTAGTTTCTGATTTGATTAACTGGGACATGGACTTGGGGACTGGCATTCATGTAAGCACCTCAGGTGTTCCGAACTATAGACAAGGTCAAGATCGAATGTTTAAATGATCTCCCTTATGATACAATTTTTAGCAGAAAATGCATGATACCAAATTGCATATTCTTTGTGGTATTAATTATGGAAAAATACGTAGAAAAAGGAGTGGAAGAAAATACATCAAAATATTAACTGTGATACAAATAGAAGGGGGAAAAAAAACCCCAAAATATAAAAAAAACAGAAAAAATTTTAAAAAGAGGTGAATGTTTTTAAAAAATAATTAATTAATTATTATTATTTTTTACATTCTAAGATGTGCAGCAGTTGGGGGAGGGGAAATAGGAAGGGGGAAGGGGTATGGTGGGAGGAAGAGGTGGGGGGGGCATGTTGAGGCCTGTGGCACACCCCTCATTCTGGCAGGGGAGCCCAGGGGGCTTCTAGCGGCAGCTTGGTCATGGCTTGGATGCATGTGGACTTCAGAGGTGCATGGCTTGTAAGACTTGTGCACCGTGCACAAATCCCACACGTCAGGATGGCTCACCTCACAAAGACCATGAGACAGAGACTGTTGCAATCAAGCAAGAGGAGTTTTATTCCAGCATGCTGGGGTTACTCAGTCTTCAAGACAAAAGCAGCCCCGAGCTCTTAATACAAGCACTTTTTATACAGTTTTTTTAGACAGATTTTGGCAACAGGATGAGTTGTATACTGCTTACAGGTTATCAGAGGTGACCTTTGGATTTATTGGTGGGCTTTAGCAGGCTGGCACCCCGATAAGGAATGGTGTATTTCCCCATCATTTATCTTTCTTGTGGCCAGGTGGCCTTTAGATAAGGAACTGGTCAGTTCCTGGAACCGGGTGGTGATTACTCCTGCAATTTAGCGTGCCTGGGCTTGCCTTGACCTGCCTGGCCTCTGCAAAAACTCCTTAGAAGCTGCCTTACTTAAAATGGCATTAGTTATGTCTTCTCGTTTTTGGCAAGCATTAGTACAGAAGCAAATCGTGCATGTTAAAGTTATATTTTTCTTACAGGCTGAGACCCTTAGCAACCCCCAACCTGGAAGCCTGGGGTGCTTCTAGTGGCATTTCAGTGGAGGTTGCTGGGCTGGATGCAGATGTTGGGGGTGTGTGGCTGAGGCCCTTGGTCTCGTTATGTCCTGGCTTTGGGGCCTGGGGTTATTCCAGTAGCAGCTCAGTGGTTGTTGCTGGGCTTGGTGCGGACATTGTGGGGCCTGGCTGAGGCCCTCCACCCCAGCTTGGGAGCCTGGGGTGCTTCTGGCAGCAGCCTGGTGGTCATCACTGGGCTGGATGTGGACTTGGGGGGCCTGGCTGAGGCCCTCGGTCCCCCACCTCCCTGGTTCAGAACCCTGGGGGGCTTCTGGTCCTTCCAGGTTTTAGTGTTAGACTTTTACTGGTTAATATCAGAACTTTGTCTCTGATCTGTGGGTATTTTGTTTTTTCCTTCAGTTCTGTGTTGGATTATTTGCTATTCCCACCACTTAAACTCTTTTTTTTTTTTTAAAGATGACCGGTAAGGGGATCTTGACACTTGACGTGGTGTTGTCAGCACCACACTCACTGAATGAGCCAACCGGCCATCCCTATATGGGATCCGAACCCATGGCCTTGGTGTTATCAGCACCACACTTTCCAGAGTGAGCCACGGGCCGGCCCCCCACCACTTAAACTCTGAACTGGAACTAATTTGTTGTCCTTTGGTTACTTCTAAAATGGGGGAACTTACTGTGGGGACCAGCATTTGAGCCCTGTGGTTGAGCTAAATTGCTGCTTTGCTGCTGATTTTCTAGCGAAGGTATTTTGTGCAGCTCAGGCTTTGATTGTTGACTTTGTAAGCACTTCTGGGTCTGGGAGGTCTGATATACCTGGGTTGTGTAGAAACTCTGGTCTGGGCCTGAGTCTTTTCAGCGAACTGCACCCCCTGCAGTTCTATATTCCTGACCAGTCTCCACTGAGTGGTCCTGTGCTGACCGGAGGGCAGATCAACTGTCCATGCTGTGCCCCAATGTTCTCCTGATGGGCCAGTCTCCTCCACTGCTTGCACTCCAAACACTTCCCATGGGATGGGCTGTGCTCACGTCCCTTGCAGTGACTCACCGGCCTCTGAGTGATTCCTATTTTCAGTTGTCTGTGGCCCCTCAGTCCTATGTGGGTCCACAAGAACCCTATTAGAGGTCTTGCTGGCCTAAGGGCCACCAAGGCCCTCTTCTTCCCTGCCACCTCCAAGCAACTGCATACAAAGGGCACAGCTGTGGCTTTTTCCAGCTCCTGCTCTGCATGCTCACAGCTGCAGCCTGGAAGCAGCCAGGGCTTGAAATCAGAGTGGTCCTTTCTTTCTCTCATTGTGGCTTCTCCCACCTTCATGCACTCTGTAGGTGTCTCCTCCTCTTTGCTTGAGCTCTACTGGCTCCAGCTTGGCTGTCGTTGCTTTTTAATAGTTGTAAATTGGTTGATTGTGGGAAAGAGTGACATTGGGGACCATCTGTTCTGCCATCTTGATTGGAAGTCCCATTTCTAGAATTAATTTGCTTTTATTTGATTAGCTGGTATTTTTCATTTCTCTATCAAATATTGTATTTCTCCTCTCTTCTCTCTTTTCTTTTCTTCCTTTCTTCCTCCCTCCTTCCCTCTCTCTCTTTCCCTTTCTTTCTCTCTCTCTCTCATTCTTTCTTTCATCTCTCTATCGAGGTGAGTTTTTTTGGAAGAAGTGTGTCTCTTTATATATTTCTCTATACTGTGGTCACAAATCTCAGGTCACAGATTTAAATATGCAAGAGACATTAACTTTACTCTTGTACACCACAACTTAGTCTCTACTTTGATCCTCAATCTGCTTGTGGTACAAACTTTTCAGACAATTCAGAGGAACCTCTTTCAAATGAAGATTTGCTCAGTCAAGCTGCCACTAGCCCGTGGCAGCACTGTGCAAAGTCAGAAAAGCTCCCTCTCCAAGCAGATGCAGCCCCACACCTGCTCACATGGTGCGATGGACAAGGCACAAACTAGATTTCTGCCTCTACCTGCTTCCTGGGCTGGGTGTCCCTGTGCAGCAAACAACCTGCATCCCTGTGTATGGAAGTCGTGGCTTTAGCCAATTTAGGACCCCACTTCTTTATCCAACATTTTAGGTATACTCCAGGAAGCTGTCATTGTGTACTGGATTGGGAAGGAGGTCAGGAGGAGGGCATGAAGTCCCTGTAGTCTTTATCACCGACATCGTCTTTGCTAAGGTGCTCTCATTCCCACCAGGTTTCCAAGGGACTTGGTTGACCAGATGACGCTGGGGCCTCCTTACTGGTCCAAAGCTTCTCTGGGCCAGGTTTTCTCTGAAGACTTTTAAGTCCTTCTGGGAAATATCCAGCTGCAACACGAGCCTTATGGGGAACAGGGAACTCCATGAGGCCATCTTAGCCACATCTGCCTGGATAGTCCCTGCAGCCATTCCCTCCTTACCTGGCATTTGGAAATCTGCATAATGCTTGCTGTCTTTCTGAGCTCCATTCAAATGCTCCAAATCACTGCTCTCAGATGTCGCAAACCTCCCTGTGGGTTTTTGCCCTCTCTCCCTTCCCTAACACTGGCTGGGGCAGGAATGGGCAGAACACAGAGCTCCTCCTCAGTGCTGTTTTTTGTGTTTTCCACCTAGGGAAACTTCTGTTCCTCTGGGACAGGCAAGCCGCTCTTCTACCACCTTGTAGTCTTCCAATCTATTGCTTATCCACGGCCTTCATGTCCTGGGCTAGGATTTACACATCAAAACTTTGACTTCAATCACTGAAAGCCATATCCTCTGCTTTTCTCTAGTTGCACCCTTATCTGGTTCAGTGAGAACATCCAACTGAATGGGGAAGGAGAGGGCAACTTTAAGGAAATATGGAAAAAAATACTTATTAACATGTCAAAATACTCTTCTGCCACATGTACTTTCCATATTTTCTATAAGAAACTTTTACAATAAACCAATGAAAAATACAGCTGCCGAAAAGTACAGTGTAAGAACTTTTTTATAGAGAAGTTTACATTATTATAACAATCTCCTTCCTTCCTCATCTTCTTCCTGATGGAAAGACAGCTGCTTGCTAACACCGAGTACTTACTCTTTGCTATGAACTATTGAAAGTGCTCTGTATTGCCTCACTTAATCCTCACTATAGTATTTCACCAATTTTCAGACGAGAAAACAGACAAAAAGAGGAAAAGTAAC
Organism: Cynocephalus volans; assembly: GCF_027409185.1. Classification (NCBI taxonomy): domain Eukaryota; kingdom Metazoa; phylum Chordata; class Mammalia; order Dermoptera; family Cynocephalidae; genus Cynocephalus; species Cynocephalus volans. The sequence continues at coordinate 95,703,604 of NC_084460.1, read as the reverse complement.
TTGCACAAGGCCTCACTTCTAGCGACTGTGGGCCTAACTCGGGATCAGCCCCAGCAGCTGCCTGTAGATGGGGCAGCGCTGCTCTGAGCTCTGGCCCACCTGCCTTGCTTCCGTGAGCCAAGATGCAGAGTCTCGCTGGCCTGTGTGAAGTCCAGAGGAACAGCCTTTCCTCCCTCAAATATCTATCATGAATATTCATTTTTTAAAAAGTCCTTGGTAGTATTTTTGCAGGTGGTCTGATGCCTGTTGTTAAAAGGAAAGACAGGTTCATCATGAGAACCTGACCCTGGTTTTGGCTCATTCCTTGCAGGAGGCCTGGATTTCTCACTCAATTTTGTTGATCAAAATGTAATGAAGGCCATAAAATCCGATGCAGAACGAGAAGCACAGCATTCATTCCTGAGCACTTGCAGACATCCATGGCAACTTTTAGGAGTGGCATGTGGGGGCAAAGGAGAGCCTCATGCTGCCTAACTGCATCTGCCCTCGTGGAAAGCTGATTTCAAGCTCACGTACCTGTGAGATCACTGAAAGCCAGCAGCTGGGAAAGTGTTAGTGGGGGAAGCATCACAGGGGGATCGTTTCACCCATGGGCAGGAGGATGCATACACACGAGCTTTCCAGGAGCGTTCATTAGAGAAGACATTTGGTGGATTTCCTTGAGAAGCCGCTGGCCCAGTGCTGCCACACATGTCAGCTCTCAATACATATTAGTTTCTGTCCTTCCTCCTTCTTTGGAACTGTGTTACAATCTGGTTGTAGGAATTTCATTAAAGAGCTTTCCTTTCTGTGTTAGTTTGCTGGGGCTGCCATAACAAAATACCACAAACTTATTTGGTGGCTTAAACCACAGAAACCTACTTCCTCATGGTTCTGGAAGCTGTAAGTCCAAGATCAAGGTGTCATCAGCTTGGTTTCTGATAAGGCCCCTCTTCCTGGCTTTGTAGATGGCCACTTTCTTGCTATGTCCTCACATGGCCCCTTTTCTGTGAACACACATGGAAAGAGAAATTTCTGGTATCTCTTTTCCTTCCTATAAGGACACCAGTCCTATAAGATTAGGGCCTCACCCTTAGGACCTCATTTAATCTTAATTATCTCCCTAAAACTTCTACTTCCAAATATAGTCACATTGGGAAGTAGGGTTTCAGCATAGGAATTGGTGTATGGTGGGGAGACACAATTCAGTCCCTAACACTTTCTCTGACAAAAGTAATTTTCTATCACCTATTATGTGTTGGGCCAGGTGCTGGGAGTAACAATCTATGAAAATGTTTCAACCCCTACTGTTAGAAGGTCCTACTCTAGGGATTGACTTCATTGACTCCATGAGAGTAGCAGGGTACACGATGAGCTGTGGGTACCACTGGAAATGGACCTCTGCATTAAGTGGTAATTCCAGTGTGGCCTTTACTATGGTTGTATTTTGAGCAAGCAAATTCCACAAATATTCGGAGTGGTTGCTAGTGTAGCTATTTTCTTGATATATCAAGGTTGCACATTAAGGCCCTTAGTGGTATCAATAAGATGAATTTCTGGGCAAGTCCAAAGTAAGAGCTGGGAATGAACTTTGGCAATTGGACCAGAACTTAAATTCAGGATTTTGCTAGGGTCCCAAGGTTTTGACTATCTAGGAAGATGTCTCACATGTGCTACACTGTTCCCTCAACCGTACCTACAGGTTAGCTTGGCAGAGAGGACAGGGTCAGGTCTTTGGAGTGAGAAAACCTGGGGTGGGTGTCGTGGCAAGAGGTGGAGGCCACCAACCCCACTCACATTCCCAGCTGTGCGGAGAAAGGGAAACTCTAATGAAGATAGCCAAACAGAGAAAGCTGAGATTATGCTATACAGATCCAAAGACTTTTAAGCTCTTTATTAGCTACAGCTAAACCTCCACACTGCAGCCCATAAATGACCTTAAATTTGACACTTGAGATCATCTACAACCCTGCCGGTAAAACTTGTTAAACAGGCAAAGAACAAAAAGCCTGGGAGTGCAATTGCTGCCATCGCACCACTAGGGGGAGCTCACAGTTTCCCTCCCCTCAGAAGTGTGTATTAAGCTGTCTTTGACCTCTGTAAACCTAGCAAGCCCAGTAGGCTAGCTGGTGGAGAGTTCCAGGTGTGATATTCCAAACAAACGATTGTTCACTTTAAAATAACTTTCTTGTGTGAGCGGGTTTTGTATCACGAGGGAGAGCATTTTACCCATGCACACTCATATACCACGCACATGCACTAACCGACATACTGACTTAAATACATTAACACACTGTCTGAATATTGCTTCAGGTTGGAAAATAGGTTGTGTCCAGATTGTGTCATCTTTTCAAAATACAGCTGGAGAGAAAATGCAGCCTATATTTCAAGAGCTTTTCAATTTCATTTAAAATTTTAGTGACATATTCTAGACTGCCAAAAGCTAGGAGAATATGAGTCGCCAAGCTGGAGACACTGATCACAGGTAACAGCAGGTCCCAGGCCTCAGCCATCCCCATCCTCTCCCCACCCCCTATACACAAACTAGTGGCTCATGCCAGTACCAGGATTTATGGGTATTCATATTCTTGGGGCCCACCTTCCTCCGAGGTCTGCCAGCCACTGCAACCGGCTTTCCTCTCTCGTACTTAGCAGAGAGCCTCTGAGGGCCTTTTGCTTTATATTTGGGGTTATGGGTAAGAAGATCAGGAGTATAATGCCAGGTTCCCCCAGAGCATCCCTGATCCAGATTTTCCACCCTCACCTCCTCTGTAGGAGGTGATAGTCATAAGTAGAGGTTAGTTAGATCAAGGGCAAGAGCTTTAAGATATTCCATGTGCAAGAGAAGGAAAATTTACTCACTGTGGGCCAGGTATTGGGCTTGATCCTTTCAGTGTCATTATCTCACTTAATAACAGTCTGTGAGGTTACTATTACTACCTCTATCTTATAGATGAGAAAACCGAGGACTAGAGAAGTTAAGTGACTTCATACAGATCTGGGATTTGAATTCAGACATTTTGAGTTAAAATCTAGCATATTTTTTCAGTCCTGGCTACAAAGCCACCGTCTACTTTACCAGAACTACCTGAAATCCTCCTCCCTATTCTTTGGCTTCTCCTTGTAACTGAGGACCTTATACTGGCAATGTCTATACAAATGATAAGGATGATAATGACAATAGCAGCTAACTCTAGTTGATCACTTACTATGGGACAAGCAATGTGCTAAACACCAAGGCTCTATTATCTTCAACTCTCAGGACAACTCTACCATGCGGTTTGTATTATCACCATTTCATAGATGAGGCAACTCAGGCTTAGGAATGTTGAGAAACTTTGCACAAAGTCACACAGCGAGCAAGTGGTAGAGTCTGTATTTGAACCTAGGACTAACTGTCCCTAAGCCCAAGTACTTAAACCACTATGCTCTACTGTGTACAGTGAGAATATTAAGTCTATAGAGAAATATTTAGGGCTATTGAACTGCTCATCAGACCCTTTACAAATCTGAAATAATAGCAAAAAGGAGAACAGTCATATCTCTGTGTGTCATGGTATAATGATGCAGCTGGGAAAATGCTTACATGCTCAAACAGGGAGCTTTCTAACCTTCTCTGCTTAGAAAAATAATCAACTCTGATTATTTTCCTTTATTCTGTTCTTGAATTGGAAATTCTATGAATCTGTTTTTAGTTGTATGGAAAGTCAACCTGGACTGTTATTGTTTGTCAGGAGCCCGTTTCATCATTTCTATAACCAGTTGATGGACTTATCACTAGAGATCTAGTTCATGGGGGTTTCTGGTTCCATAAATGCCTTCAGTTGTTAAGGTTGAGAGATTAAATGGCTATTTTATTGCCAATTGCTAGCATCTGGCTATAAAACAATGAAAAGAGAAGATCAGGGGAAAGTGGAAGTATGGCTGTATTAGTCCGTTTTGTGTTGCTATAACAGAAATACCTGAGACTGGGTAATTTATAAGAATGGAGGTTTATTTGGCTTATGATTCTGGGACAGCTGTATCTGATGCAGGCCTCAGGCTGCTTCTGTTCATGGTGGAAAGTGGCAGGCAACAGGCGGGTACAAGCAGATCACATGGCAAGAGGAAGCAAGAGAGGGAGAGAGGAGGTGCCAGGGTCCTTTAAACAACCAGCTCTCTTGGGAACTAATAGAGCAAGAACTTACTCACTACCCCCCCCCCCAGGGAGAGCATTAATCCATTCATGAGGGATCCACCCCTATGACTCTATCAGTTTCCAACACTGCCACACTGGAAATCAAATTTCCACATGAGTTTTGGGAGAACAATACATCCAAACTCCATCAATGGCTAACATTGAACTTGAATTAATAGGTCTTGACACGTTGAACCTGAGTCAAAGATCTGATATTCTCCTACATGGGACATTGGGGATAAAGTAGATGAGCCCCTTCTCACCAGCGCCTTGAAAAGAATCAGATATTAAACCAAATCTCAGCAAATAGTCGGTACTCTCTAGAGTGATATTTTTAAACCCCAAAGAATTTGAGTATTTCCCTATCAACATTTCAAAGAACAAACAAAAGGATGTGTTCATCAGCCAACAAGGGTCAGATGGATGTCATCTGAATATCTGGGATACAATTAGTTCTGCTGCTGGGGAGCTGAGCATGCTTGTGACTTGGATCCTTCACTAAGGAGTCAGGCATTGAACAGGATGGAGGTGCACGGCCACTGTCCCAAGGCAGCAGCCCAAGGAAGAGAACTCACTTCAGTTCCCTAGGTGGCAGCAGCAAACAAGGAAGGAAACAAGGAAGTCCTTAAGGGCGAGGCATTCCAGGGAAGGAGTGCCTTTCAGGGACCCAGAGAGGAGCTGGATTTGCCATCCGGTTTAAGATTCAGAGGTGGGTGCGGAAGGATGTGGAGTGGGAGGCAATGTGAGCAGTCAGAATCAGTCCATTTTCATTAGTCCAGCTCTGCCACTAGCTGGCTGTGTGACCCAGGGCAAATCTTCTCTCAGTCCCCACCCCCCCCATTTCTTCATTCTCACCCAACAAATGGTGTTGGATGAGATCATCTCTAAGCACCTGTAGACATTATCTGACTCACCATTTGGTGATGCCCCTGGCATTTTCATTGCACTCTTCACAGTAAAAGAACTTGACTACATGGGGCAGGGGTGTGGAGGGGAGCACTGTGTGTGTGTGTTCTGGAGAGATGCATTACATCATTGTCTTTTTGACAGTATTTTCTGCCCAGATAATGTGCTCATCTTCATCAACTAGAACAATATTGCTGTCCTACCATTAGTGAAGGTGGTTTTTATGTTATCGGTGACAAAATTGGCCCACCTAGTGCTCCCTCTCAGCTGGACCCCCTTGCAGCCCAGCAGCTGTGTGCATAGAGGACAGAGTTTTTAGCACTGTCTCCCAGCCAATGGGGTTTTTGGCTATGCCATGAGAGTTATAATATCTTTGTTCTTTTACTATGTGCCAGGCACTGTGCTAAGCCCTTTATATATCTTACGTACATGTCTCTTTTATTCTACCTTCAAGTAGCTTTTAATTATCCTCATTTAAACAAACCAACCTCTTAAGCCAAATTCACTTTAATAATGACTAATATGTACTGTGCTTATTATGTGCCAGGCACATATATTTGCTTTACATATGTTATTCTATTTAACCCTCAGAATAATTCTATGGATTAATACTAGTACTTAACATTATTTATAGATGGAAACTGAGGCCTAGAGAGATTAAATAACTTGCCCGAGGTCACACGACTGATACACAGAAGAACCAGGAGTTGAACCCACACAGTCTGGCTCTAGGATCCTTCAAGACACCACACTTAAAAGAAGGCAGGTGATCTATGTATACAGCTTCTATTTTTTTCCACTAGAATAAAAGCAGTTTTTTGAGTTTTTTTCCAACTTGGTAATTTGCTATGGAAACACTGATTTAACTTTGTTCTCTTTCTAGGATTTATAATTTGGGAATGTCATTACAATAACAAATTCTACCACATCCACACCAAGACAATGTGACTCCCTGCTGATGCTTATTTTAAAGGTATGATAACCTGTCATAGAGGTTGTTGTTGGGGTGTGTGTGTGTGTGTGTGTGTGTGTGTGCGTGTGTGTGTGTGTGCGTGTGTGTGTGTGTGTGTGTGTGTGTGTGTGTGAAATTGGAAAGGAAATAGTTGTTGGAAGATGAAAAAACACCTTTAGAAGAAAAGAGGCAGATGCCCTTGCCAACAGGTTGCAGGATTGTCTGAAGGGGGAAGCTATAAGAATACAAGAAAAGATATCTGTGGCTTGAATGAGTTTGTTACAAGAGGGCACAGAGCTGAGAAATGCTGAAGACACTGTGTTTGAATGACAGGAGTGCCAACTGAAGACAAGAATATAGCTGGAGTTCAAGATTATTCTGGAAGAGCCCCACTGAATTTTCCTTAGCTAACTGGAGGACACCCTGACTATGCCTGTAAAACTTTTAATCCTGACTGTAAGAGAATTGGTACACTTTATAGATGCCTCTTATTTAATATTCTTTGGAAGGTTTTTCTGTGGAGTTAGGCTGGTATCACAAACTTGTGTCTCCATTTTTGAAATGATTAAGCTGCTGGTCTGCAGCTCACCACAGCTTGATTTAACCAGGAAAATAGCTCAGTGTTCCAGTGTAATTTCCTCTCCACTCCATCCTATCTCCCTAGTTGAGTCTTACAGCAGACTCAAGTGTTTATGTAGTGTCTGTCTAGGGCCAAGGTGAGCATGGAATATGGTTTTTGCATATTTTATTCAATATTTATGCATCTCAGAGATGTTCCACATTCATTCTTAGTGCCAAATTGGCCATTGGCCACAGACTTCAGTTTCTCCAGAGGGAGGACTTGCTGAGCAGTCTGAGGCTTTTATTACAGAAGAATTTAAATCACAGCCCATCTCTGTTCTTTTTTTTTTTTTTTTTTTCGTGACCGGCACTCAGCCAGTGAGTGCACCGGTCAGTCCTATATAGGATCCGAACCCACGGTGGGAGCGTCGCCGCGCTGCCAGCGCAGCACTCTACCAACTGCGCCACGGGCTCGGCCCCCATCTCTGTTCTTCAGGGAAGAAACATGCGAAGGCTAATCTCATGGCTGTGAGAGTTTATTACTTACATGATACTGTTTGGAGCACACTGTCCTGGACTTAGTGATTCTTAGCAGGTCAACAAAGTTTTTCTCCAGCATCAAACTGTTTGGGCTGCAATTATACTGACTGAAGGTTCATGTATGTCCTTCCTACACAGAGCCTCTCCCAGAGTTGTTCCCTGAAGGATGTGGGTAAAAAAGGGACATATTAATCACAGCAACCCCTGCAGTTCCAGAAAGGACTAGAATTGGGAATAACTGCTATTTTAGATCTGTTCTTGACTTCCCCAGTATCTTGTCAATACCCCGAGCCTTTTGCTTGGGAGGGAGATATTGAAAGTTTCCTGTTGACTTAAATTCTCACCTAAATTCCTGAGGGAAAACTGTTGAGGAGTTCTAGGGACAACTGACTCAGCTAAGAGATACCACCTGACCTTTACCCTGTATAAGATATCTTGGCTTGTACAGGGGGCTTTGGAGTATTGACAAAGAAACCTGGTCATCTTATCATTCATGACTCTGAAGTTGTTGGGCTGTCTTTCAGAAATGCACATTTCACTGGCATTATTTTAATAGGTAATAGTAAGAAACACCTTTTATATTACTCCAGTATTGCACAGTACTACAAGGCTCTTCCAAACACACATTTTCTGGGAATTTTCACCAGAGCTCTATGAGGTAGGTTATTAGTATTTCTAATTTGTTATCTGGACAACAAAGATTAGGGAAGTTAAACGACATGCCTGAAGCCACACAGGGGATCAATGACAGACTAGTGTTTGAATGCAGGGTTCTGCTTCCAAGACCTAAGTGCTGTTACTCTGTATAGTGCTGCCAATCACCGATGTACAGTAAATACACATGTTAAAGCTTTTTAATGACCCTTCCTTCTATCATCTTCCTCTGTTCCAGGAGCAGTCACCCCAAGTTCCTGACTTTCTCTGAAAGCTAGCTTTCATAGTTGCCTTCAATTCCATTTTGGTCCATTTATCCTACATATCTGGTTTGGAGCCATGTGGTCAGGGGGGTAACATTTTCCTTCAGGACACCTTTCAGATGGGTCAAATTATTTCTTTTGTCTCATCAGGAAAACAAGGAGGATGGCCCAGATGATTGTGACAGATTCGCTTCAGTGTGAAGCTCTATGTGGCCAGGTACTTGTCATCTCTGGCCTGGCAGGTGCTGTCTTGCCTCCTCCATGGGCCCCTCTCCAGTCTGCCCAAGTGTCCCCACTAAAATGGCCTCACCTACCTCCCCGAAGGCAGTGTCAAGGGGAGCTCCAAGGTCCTCATCCTCCAAATCAAAATCTTCTCCAGCTCACGTCCTTCCTGTTTCTAACCTGCCAATTGCTCCGCTCCTTTTCTCTGGTCCATTGGTCCTCAGTGGTGGCAATGTTGCCCCCTAAAATACGCATTGAATATTTTGGGGGTGAGATGTGTCTTCCTAGTGTGGTTTGTGTCAAATGGTACACATTATTTTATTATAAATTACTTTCCTATTATTTCTCCCTTATATAACAATTGGTCCATTACACTGATTTTAAAAAATATAAATGCAAATAAGTTATATTATCTATAAATTTCATTTCAAGATGGTAAAGAAGCAATATAAAATATTGATTATGAATGGGGGCTCTGGCTCTGGTAGGATCAAAAACCACTGCTCCTCCCAGCCACTATCCTAGGCCACCTCAGACTTTTGTTCAGGATGCTAGAGAAACTAGAGCATTTGACCTGAAAGTGAATGAGAGGTGGGTCCTGGGAGATGAGGAAGAGTGATCCTCAGAGCTAAAGCCAGGAAGTGGCTCACAGGATCCGGAAGTTTTAAAGAGCTGGCCTGGGATGCATAATGCATCTAGCATGCACAGTGTCCTAGGAGTGATGCTCTCTGGGGGTTCTCTGGACCATTTGGAAAGCAGGGAAGATCAAAGATGATGTAACATCTGCATTTAAGATCCTTTAGTTACCCATGGATGCTTCTCCTATCTGGTTAGTGATGAAATCCTCAAAATGTAAATAAGGCAAAGGAGGCTGGGGATGCTGTGTCCTTTGTCAGAGCACATTTTAATGGAAGAGGAAGCCCAAAATATAGCATAGGAGATGGAATAGGTAACCCAGATGGAAAAGGAAGCCAAAGCAGCTTGAATCCTTGGGACCTACGGGAAGGAAGAATGGGGAACAGAGAAGGCGGGAGAGGAGTGCCTGGCTGGAGACCCTCCTAACCCTTGAACAAGCCGACTCATAGGTTCTATCTGGGATGAGTTTGAGGGCCAGAGAGGAGCTGACAGTAAGGAAACTGGGCCCCAAGCCATATGGAGGAGGTTTCCGTGTTCTCTCATAGACTGTTCTGGCTCCTGTTTCAGACAGTTGAAAGGGTACCCATCCCAGTGGTCTCCAGGTCCTGCCCAAATCCTTCCAGTGTTTAACAGCATTGAAGACGGTTTGAGAGAAGTGACTTGGAACTATTTTCTTCTATTGTTTTGGTTCAGGCAAAGGAGGGCTATTTTAGGCCCTTGGGAAGAGTCACTGCCTCTAAAATGCCATAATTTCTCTCTGCCCTGAGCCTTGGCCCTCGTCTTTTTCCCCATGCCAACCCCCAAAAAGAAATTGAAGCCTGTTTTTTTTTTTTTTTTAAGATGACTGGTAAGGGGATCTTAACCCTTGACTTGGTGGTGTTAGCACCTCGCTCTCCCAAGTAAGCCAATCGGCCATCCCTGTATAGGGATCCAAACCTGTGGCCTTGGTGTTATCAGCACCACACTCTCCCAAGTGAGCCACAGGCCAGCCCTTGAAGCCTGTATTTAGCCTGTATTTTTAAAGCTGGAACTATATACTTTTTTGCCCATGACTTTAAGCTTGGTTAATGAAACTGCCACTTCAGGTTATTATCTACCAAAGATAGAGTCATAATTATTGTTAAATGCTCTAAGGTTTACAAAATATTTTTGATACATTATCTAGTTCAAACTTCACAATAAGACTTTAGGGGTATGTCTCACTGTTAGGCAACTGGGGCTGAGAGACATGGAAGAGTCAGGACTGCAACACAATTAGACCCCAAATATCAGGCATTTCATACTATACTAGTCTGCTTAGTTATAAGTGGGAGGTGGTTACTGTGGTCAGTTAGTACCTGGACTCAGGAACCACATCTCTTGGGTTCAGATCCCAGTGTCACCACTGACTAGTCAAATGACCTCAGACATGTCACTCAGCATCTATACACATCAGTTTCCCTATCTGTAAACTGGAGATATAATACTATTGCCTACCTCACAGAGTTTTGGTGAGGATTAAATGAGTTAATACATACTCATATAAAACTTGCAAACAGTTTCTGGTACATAGGGAACACTGCACGAGTATTTGATATTATTAAGAACTCTCTACTTCTAAGAGATTTCGTAGTGAAATGATCTTGTTCTTTATACTTCTGTCTTGGAGAGCAAGAGGGAAGAAAAATATCTGCTTTCCTGATAGAAGCACTGGACTGACCATAGATTTCCTCCAGGATGAAGAGGAAATTATGTGGAATTATAGACCTTCTGGGCTGGCAGTGACCTTGGACAAGTCTGGCTCCCTCCCACTCTGAGGAGGAGGCTAGGCTAGAGTCCAAGGGTCACAGTGTCTGAGCTGTCTCCTGACTCTTAGTCTAGTGTTCAGGCTTTGATCTACTGACCATAGACATGGCACCCTTTTCAGCTTAAAGGACAAATAGCTTTCTTGTTCCTTAGGAAAAAGTCACATTTGCACTGCAAAGCCTGTTTGAAGTCAAGTGAGTGAGTGTCATAACAACATGTTGTTTTAAAAAAAGGTGGAAAGAAAAAGATGATTACCTATGTGGAAGCTACAGTTAGATTTTTGATAAAGAAGCCATTTTAGGTACCATTTAAATAAGAAGGAAAAATATTCTGTGTTATGTCTTCAAAGCAGAAAAAGTAAATGCAAATGTGCTCTGATTTGTTTATTTATTTACTTATTTATATATTCATTTACCTTCAAGGTGATCAGAGGAAGCAAATAAAAACTGAAGCTTTAATCAAATGTAAAGAAAAAATTGTTCTGAGATTGAATCTGAATTAAAGTCGACATTTGTGGTCACCAGGCAAGCTCTTAAAGGAAGGAAGACATTGTTCCTCATGCCTGTCCTCTAATAGAAATGTTAGCAAGCTTTGGATTATTCATTTGAGAAATTTTTCTTAATGCCATTAAAAGGCAAGCCAGTGATTAGACTTTCAGTTGTCGTACTGTGATGTATGGTGATGAAAGGAAGCAGGTTTGGCATGCCTCCGTTTCATCAAAAATAAGAAAATATGTAGTTCAGTTGTGAAGAAAAGACTCTAGATTTCTCAGATTGGGATGGAAAGCAGAGACTTAAAGGGCAGAGCCATAGCTGACTCCTAAGGAGACCCCACAAAACCTACAAAGCTTCAAAAAATGACAGGTGCCTCAGTATGAATGTGAGGGCGTTTGTCCATGTGATGTGGAAAAGAGGTTCTTTCCATAGTTTTCCTCTAGGGAACAGAATTTAAACTGTAGATGGACCATACAAATTAAGGGCAGTGATTATTTCTCTGAGTCTTATGGCCTGTCTTATTTCTTTTAAGTTACACTCAGACTAGCAAAGTGGGGTGTGAGCAGGCCCACCCCTAATTATGGAGTATCTGGGCAACAGTACAAATGGAGGCCCATATACCATGGATCTCAATATGTGCCAGTAATACATCAAACTAACACATTGCTCAGCAAAATATGCTCTATCTTCTTACCTGTCAAATATATCTTCTTGTCAGTTGGCCTGGGGTAAGGGTGTTCCTGGAAGAGAGTTTGTTGTTTTTCATAACAGAAGTCAGAACACAAGCAATGGGACCAGTCTATGGCTAAATCAGCACATATCATTCATTTTCTAAGGTAGTCCTAATTTCAAATATGCTATTCTGTGGTCTGACCATATCAGGATATGGTTTGTAGTTTTTAGTTGATCACCAGGTGTACATGTGTGAAGGTCTAGTGTTTCTTAAAATGGTAGCATTGGCATTTTTGTTGGGATAATTCTTTATTGTGTAGGGTTGCTGTGAGCATTGCAGGAATTTTAGCACCCCCGACCCTTTTTCACTAAATGCCAACAGGAGACCTCAGTCATTGACAAGTTAGAATATCCCAACTTGTTTTCAGATGCCACCTGGAGGGGGTGGTACCACCCCTGTTTAAAAACTCTAGTAGATTATATCTTCAGTATTTCCTGTTAACTGCAATGTTAACATTTATTGGACACTTTCTGTATGTAAAATACTGTTGGGATCCGGGTTGCAAATAGAAGCTTGATCTAGTGACATGTGAAGCTGTGTTGCCAGTGGCATCACTGAGAGAGCTAAGGAAAATGTGTAAAAATTATTACTTCTTAGATGCTTATTGTCTTCAGTCTGTATTGTCACAGTGGCATGGAGCCCCATCATGATAAATCGAACTTTTAAGAGCACTGGCATTTTCCTCATCCTGTATTTGGTCTGTAAAGAATATACTTGTGATTTTCGTTACAATCACTGTGTTAAGTCTTTTTGATAGCAAGAAATAGGTATTTACTCACTTTGCTTCAAACAGGTATTTACTTTATTATGAGGATACTCTTGGGAATAAGTAAGACTGGGCCATCAGCCCCATGGCCAGGCCCCATGGGAGCCCAGGAATAACTGCTCAATCAGGCCTCACAAGGAGAGGAGGGGACAGGGTTTGTGAACTTGGAGGTCATCCAGGGTCCAGGGCAGTGCTGGAGACTGAGTTACCTGGATGTCTCCTTAGCAGGTGGCATTGTCAGTCCCCACTGAGATTCTCTGCAGTTACAGGGACTCACTCCTTTGACTCTGTTATTTATCCTACCACCCACTCCCAATCATCCACCTTCCTCTAATATGTCTTCCAGTTTCCGCTTGCTTAAGGCTCCTTTTGTTCCTGTTCTCCTCCTTCTCTTTTTCCTCCTCCTCCCCTTTCTCCTCTCCTACTCTAATGGCTTCTGCTTTTTAATCTCTTCCAGTTCCTCTATGGCTGTTACTTACTCATGTCTTCTGTCAACTCATGATTTCTGCTGCCTCGTGGCCTTTGCTGCTTGCTTACTCTCTGCACACTTCCCCATTTCTCCACCTCTTCCCATGCCTCAAGTTCAAATTCCCAAGAAAAATAATCAGATTAGTCCAGACTGCCAATATCATTTGTCTGGAGCAGATGCCTCATGCCAAAGTGTGGGCTGTTCTCTGGCTTAAGCAGCGGTACACAAAATGACCATTGGAGACCTCTCTGGGGTTGCTGCCCTTGACTGTAAGCGTGGCATATATCTGAAGCTCATAGACAGCCCTCCAGTACAACCATGTGAAGTGGTATAGAACAAAAAGGTGCTTTGCAACTTGAATGGAAAAAATTACTATGGACAGAGAAGTATGGAGTGTTAGGAAATGTCAATTTACAGGACATAGAAACCCAAGTTTAATATATGGTTCTATTTTTTTGAGTTCAAATGAGAAAATCATCTTTTTTCTCCTTTAAACTCACTATGTATGATTTGATTATGGAAGACTTGGGTGACCTTGAGGAGCTGATTTAAGTGGTATGAATTTCATCATCTGTGCAACAGGACTGCGCTTCACAGAGTATCAAATGAGGTTCCCACGAGATAACAGCTGTGAAAGGGCTTTGTGTGTGCTAATCTGCAAATGATCCTTCCTCTGTGTATACAAGAACACACATTATTCAGTAAAGGGCTCAGAGTTCTTTCAAATCCCCTCCCCTCAAATTTACTGTCTCCTGCCTATTGGCATCGGACTATGCTGCAGTTGGCAATTTTACACAGATAGCACGTATGCCTTCTGGAGTGGCAAATAATGAGGGTGCTGGAACCTCACCAGCACTCTCTACTCTAAAGGTGGAGTTCATTAAAAGGTTCTCTGGGAATCTCCTGGGAGGATTTCTATACAGTGATTTCACTCACAGGCAACCCTGGGTGCGAGACCTGAATGCAGGCTCTTGGAGAGGCTTCAGGAAGATCACAGCTATCCCCTAGCTGGAGTGTGGGGGCCTGGTCTGAACCAGGAGGCAAACAAACCATCCATCAGCACAGAAGGACACCCCAGTCTACTGACAGATGGTCCTCTTAAAAAAATAGACAAGGTGAGAACGAGTCACCGCCAAAGGATCTTCAGCTCTGGTTCTGTTGCAAAATACAATCTCCTGTTTGTGATTTGTAACCCTCCTGGTATGAGAGACTCAGGCTTTAATGCCTGGGGTGGGGGTGGGGGGATGATTCTTTTAGGCAGAGACTTCACTGTGCACAGTGATGTAGGTAAGAGAAGGGAAAGGAAAGAGCAAAGCTTGTGGATTCTCTATCCTGTGTACCAATTGGTTAGTTTTTCTGCTGTGATGCTTAGTATTCCAATTCTAACTGATGATTCTTAAATTGGGAAAATTAAGGCATGGATTAAGGTGGCTTAAGGAGTCTTTTGGTTATAACATGAACATATTTGACTGTGAAACACACAGGAACTTCCACAAATTTGGCCATAAATTCTTTGACACTCCTCCCAGTGAGAGGCAGGTCTGTTTCCTTTCTCCTTGAATCCAGGCTGGCCTGTGACTGCATCGAGCAATAGAGTATGGCAGAAGTGATGTCGTTCCAGTTCCTGGCCTGTCGCTAAAGGACTCGAAGCTTTCCTCATGGTTTCTTGGAGCCCTTGGTTATCATGTAAGAAATGACTAACCAGCTAGAGAAACCATATGGAGAGGCCCTGAGACTACATGGAGTTGGAGAGGGGACCCACTGAGCCAGCCTTCCAGTTGTCCTGGACCCTCAAACACAGCCCATCTGCTGATGAATACCATGGAGTGACCACAATTGACACCACGTGGAGCAGAAGACTTGTCCAGCCAAGCCCTGCCCAAATTCCTAACCTAGTACAGCATGAGGTGTAATGAAGCGGTTGCTGTGTTAAGCCACTAAATTTTGGGATAGTTTCAAAATGTAGTAATAGATAGCCCAAATATTCACAGTAGCAGAAAAGGAAGCTGGGGTGGGTTTAGACCTGAGGGAAGGAAGTAAAAAAGCCAGAGACTTATGGATGAATCATATAATAGGACTATTCCAGTTGAGGATGGATGTGCTAGGGTGGGATCTAAAATGTCTAAAAGTTCAATTAGCTGTGCATCTACTAGGGCTTCAAAAACTTGAGATCCATCTAGGCAGTGACAGTTCCAAGGGTGTTAGGGCAGGAGATTCTTTTTTTCCTCTTTTTATTTATTTATCTATTTATTTATTTTTTATTATGAATATTCATGAGATACAAAGCTATTTGTCAACCCTCGTGTCCATGATGTGCAGGCCAGATTCATCCTGGGGGCATACCCATTACCAGAAATTACTTTTGTACTGCATGGCCCCACCCAATTATCCCCCACTTCCCACCCTCTCCCCCTCTCCCCTCCACTCCACTTTGTAGCCCTAGGAATGTTCCCTCCCTCTGCAAGACCAATGCACCATTGTGGTCTTTCTTTCCTTCCTTCTTTCTCTCTTAGCTCCCACATATGAGTGAGCACATGCAGTATTTATCCCTCTGTGCTTTGCTTATTTCACTCAACATAAGTTTCTCCAGGTTCATCCACATTGTCGCAAATGCGAGTATTTCATTCTTTTTTTTTTTTTTCCGTGACCGGCGCTCAGCCAGGGAGTGCACCGGTCATCCTTATATAGGATCCGAACCCGCGGCGGCGGGAGCGTCGCTGCGCTGCTAGCGCAGCACGCTACCGAGTGCGCCACGGGCTCAGCCCCTTCATTCTTTTTTATGGCAGAGTAGTATTCCATGGTATATAAATACCACAGTTTCCTTATCCAATCATCCATTGATGGACATTTAGGTTGGTTCCATATCTTGCTATTGTAAACAGAGCTGAGATGAACATGGGAGTGCAGGAGGTATCCCTTCAACATGATGATTTCCATTCCTCTGGGTTTATTGCTGAATCATATGGAAGTTGTTTGAGAAACCTCCGTACTGTTTTCCATAGTGGTTGTACTAATTTACAGTCCCACCAACAGTGTAGGAGTGTTCCCTTCTCTCCAGCCAGCATGTGTTATTCACCATCTTTTTGATCATAGCCAGTCTAACTGGGGTGAGGAGGTATCTCAGTGTAGTTTTAATTTGCATTTCCCTGATGACTAGTGATGTTGAGCATTTTTTCATGTACCTGTTGGCCATTTGTATATCTTCCTTTGAAAAATGTATATTCAGCTGGGCAGGAGATTCTAAAAGGGGCCAAGGGCTGGTCAATTAGCTCAGTTGGTTAGAGCACAGTACTGGTCATACCAAGGTCAAGGGTTCAGATCCCCATACTGACCAGCCACCAAAAAATATATATATAATAATAATTAAATAAATAAATAAAACAAAAAAATTTAAAGGGCCAAGCTGAGAGTCAGAAAGTGTAGGCATTGGGATTCCTGGTATGCTGGATGGTTTGTTCAGGGCCCAGTCCCAAAAGAAGAGAAGTTGAATGGTTGGCAGAGTTTCAGAGCCTCAGATGAATGGCCTGGAAATCAAGAGCAGAATCCATCTCCAAAATGGGACTAGAGGACTCGTGGAGAGAGAGACTCAATCATGTGGCATGTGAAAAATGGAGGAAGACTCACAGGCAAGGCTGTGGCTCACTGGCCCATGTGTGCCTTGGGTCTTCTGTGCCCTGGGGAGTATCAGACCTGGAAAATTCTGAAGTAAAACTGAAGAGAAAGGTAGTGAGTCTGCAGTAATGACTGCTCATCAACTCGCATATGTGTATAAACAGATGCATAGGTCAATACATAGGTACAGAATGTTGTTTTATGTTTGTCAGGGTCCCAGGAGGAAACAGATTGTGCTCTTGAATGGGTTTGACAGAAGAATCTTAAACGAAGCAATTATTTATAGAAATGTGGGCAGGCGTGCAGAAGAATAAGCATAGACCGCTATCCTTAGAAAGGGCCACTTGTAGGTTTGGCCTTGACTAGCATCTGGGAACTTGGATTTCAGAAGCTTTCCCACCATCCCCTGGTAGGACTGGCTCATGGTGCCTCAACCCCACCATGAGCCACTGACAGTGGGGTTTATGCTGGACACCTCTTTCCTCCTTCGGAACCTGGAATATTGGTATGTGCTAGGTGAAGGGGGCCTCCAGGGCCAACCCCCGATAAAACCCCGGGCTCTGAGTCTCTACTGAGCTTTCCTGGAAGACAGTGTTTCACGTGTGCTGTCACAGCTCACTGCTGGAGGGATGAAGCATGTCCTGTGTGACTCTACTGGGAGAGGACTCTTTGGAGCTTGTGCCAGGCTTCCCCCGGACATCACCCTAGGTGCCTTTTATCTTTGCTGATTTTGCTTTGTTTCTTTTTGATGTAATAAATCTTTGCCATGAGATAGCTATATGTTGAGCCGTGTGAGTCCTCTTAGTGAATTATCTAACTCAGGGGTGGTCGAGGGACCCACCCCCCAAACAGCGGGGTTAAGGGAAACAAATAAGGGATGGGCAGTGTCCAGTCACCAGCAACAGGGGAAGCTGAAGGGACAGGAGGAGGCTGTCACCAGACTTCAGCGAGAGCTGTGGCTGAGGAAAGGGGAGACTTTACAAGAGGCAAGGCCCTGGGGAGAAGCATAGCCACCGACCAGACACATCCCTGCCTCTGTCTCCTTCTGGCTTCCAGTATCTTGCTGGTGCCTCCCATATTGGCCACACCTAGTGGAAGTCAGAGGACAAGGGAGCCTAGGTGAAGTCAGCCTCCTGTGGCACCAAGCAGGAGCGAGAAGGTGAAGAATGGATCTGATGTGGCAAATGGATAATTACAAGAACAAGTCAAAAGCAAATCATTTTTAAATGTTATTGAGCTAAGTTGATGAGTCAGCTTGTTACTGAAAGGTAATATTTCATAACATTGCATTACTCAACGATCCTGGACAGATCCTCATTGCACATACAGCATAAAGTCCAAATTACTTAGCAGGGCATTTCAAGGCCCTTCTTCATCTGGCCCAGGATCCCAGCTTTCCCTCGCATCCCACTGTCTCCTCCGCCACCAGTTGCATACATTCTACAGCATGGCCCACCATTACCAGCCGTTGCTCCAATACAGCAACATCCTCCCACCTTCATATTTTGTTTTCCTCTTCCTTGTACTTTGTATGTCCCTCCCTGTTAACTCTGATTAACAAAGTCCTACCAACCCTTGTGAACCCAGCTCAACTGCCATATTGTTTGCAAAGCCTTCTTGGACCGCAGCCATTTCCCTAGCAGATAAATTTGCTCCACCTTGTGGTACTAACCAGCCTAACCAGTCAGGGATGGGTCAATGTCCTCCTTTACCAGCCCCTCTCAGTGTCCAGAGCAGAAGCCATAGGCATCACCTGGGAAAGTCCAACTGAGCCCTGACCTGTAGATCCTCTCACACACTGGCTTCCCTTGTGTGGTGACCACTTCCAGCTATTACCTGGGTGCTAATCTGGTACCCTGATGGTTGCTGTGTACTTGTTCCCATCCAACCAGGGCAGGTTCCAGATGTGTGTTTCTACAGACCCCAGAGCAGGTGCTGGGACTCCACCCATTGGGCCTGGAGTGACTCGGTCCTCTGCTCCTCTGACACTCACTTTTGTCCATTTCCTCACTATGTAGAACTATCTTGAAGACAGTGACTATCACATACTCATCTTTACACTCTCCATATTGGTTAATATAGTGACATGTACACAGGGGTTCAATACACAGCACAGAACTGAATTAATTGGAATAAAAATAAATGAAACAATGTCAACTTTTTTACCCTTTAATCTTTGTCACTTTTAGAACTCAGGAAAACCGATTGTTTCGGTTTCTACTTTTGAACCTGACAGCCCTAAGAAATAATAGCTAAGAAAATGAATCCTCTCTGAAGCAGGACTTCT
This sequence comes from Cynocephalus volans, assembly GCF_027409185.1. Classification (NCBI taxonomy): domain Eukaryota; kingdom Metazoa; phylum Chordata; class Mammalia; order Dermoptera; family Cynocephalidae; genus Cynocephalus; species Cynocephalus volans. Next base: position 95,684,568 of record NC_084460.1, on the reverse strand, counting down.
GCTATACCCTGGAGGTTTTGTCTTTAGCCATTTTAGAAGGAAGGAAAGCTTTCCATGATAGGACTTCCCCTTCTGCTTTTGGACAAACTAATATGAGGGATCTGCAGAAAGTTCATGGAAACATTCATACTATCTTTTCATTCTACTTCTCCATGAACTTTTTGAAGTACTCCCATACATAAAGGTAAAACTTGCAATTTTAATGATAATCAGATTTTTCAATTCTTAAATTAAAAAAACGAGTTTAGAATTATTACCAGATTCAAAGTCATTCTGGAAACCGTTTTATGTGTGCATGGACCTTGCTTTCTTCTTTTCCTAAGACCATGTAGAATAAAAACTTGATTAGAAATAAATTTTTAATGTTCCAGTTGGTGGTATCCTAGCAACAAGAAGTAAGGCAGGGGGTGAACACACTCCATCTGCAGCTAGATGTTCCACCTGGAGTTTTTTTAAAAGGTATTTGATAAGGTGACTGATCATAAGCATGGCTGACTAGGCAATAAATTATGTTCCTGAATAAAAGATCCAGTGGGGAGGAAATTTTCATTTAATTTGGTTGTGTTTTATGGCTTCATACTCAGTACAGATGAAGGAGTTTTCAAATTAGCTATTCTGCAAGCTGGTCATTTAGATTTCCCATAGGATTTTAGGGAATAAGCCAGAATTGAATTCTTTTGCACACTTAGCTCTACAGGATCTGTCTAAATAACCTCTTCTATAAGGAAAACAAAGGTAAGCTTTGCCAGACAAGAAACCAAATAATAATCTTTGTGAAGTAGTTAGGGAGCTGGGCTGTTGACTTTCAACTTATTTGTTTTGAAACACAAACCAAGGATTCACGTGATTTTATCTTGAATATACATATTCCTGGAAATGGTGAGTATGCTTATAATCCTGTGGAGTCCCTGGGATAGTTTAATAAGCCATCACACTCTAGCTATTGAGTTTTTGCAAGCCCAGTCAGTGTCATCATTTTTATAACAGGCTTATTAGGATATAATTCATATTTCATAATATTCACCTTTAAAATGTAAAGTTCAGTGGTTTTTAGTATATGTACAGAGTTGTACAGCTCTCAACATTATCTAATTGCAGAACGTTTTCATCTCCCTACAAAGAAACCTTGAACGCATTAGCTATCACTCCCACCCTCTCCACCACCTAGCCCCTTACGACCACTGATCTATTTTCTGTTCCTAGGGATTTGTCTATTCTGGGCATCTTATATGAACAGAATCATGCAATACGCAGCCTTTGTATCTGGCTTCTTTCACTTTGCATGTTTTCAAGGTTTATCCATGTTGTAGCACATATAAGTATTTAATTTCTTTTTATTGCAGAATAACTTGACACTGTATGGATATGCCACATTTTGTTTTTCCATTCATCAATTGGTAGACACTTGGGTTGTTTCCACCTTTCGCTGTTGTAAATAGTGCTTCAATGAAGCAGGTTTTTGTTGGAACACCTATTGTCAATTATATTGGGCATATAACCAGATGTGGAATTTCTAGGTCATATGATAATTATATGTTTAACTTTTGAGAAACTGCCAAACTACTTTCCAAAACTTCTGCATCATTTTATATTCCCACCAGCAATGTATGAGTGTTCCAATTTCTCCACATTCTCACCAACACTTGTTATTGTCTGTCTTTTTCAGTATAACTATCCTAGTGAATGTGAAGTGGTACCTTACTGTAGTTTTGATTTGATTTGCTTAATGTCTAATGATGACGAGCATCTTTACATGTGCTTAATAGCCATTTGTAGATCTTCATAAAAGTGTCTATTCAAATATTTTGTCTCTTTTTAATCAAGTTATTTGTCCTCATTACTGAATTGTAAGGGTTCTTTATATATTCCAGAAACAAGTCTTTTATCAGATATATAATTTTAAAATATTTTCTCCCATTCTATGGGTTGACTTTCTTTAAAAAATAGACTATTTCTTAGAGCAGTTTTAGGTTCAGAGCAAAACATAGCAGAAAGTATAGAGATATCTTGTATATCCTCTGCCCCCACACATGCATAGCCTTCCTACTATCAATATCCTGTACCAAGTGGTACATTTGTTACAACTGATGAGCCTACATTGACATGTCATTATCACCCAAAGTCCATAGTTCACATTCACTGTTGGTGTTGTTTATTCCATGGGTTTGGACAAATGTGTAATGACATGTATCCACCATTATAGTATCATACAGAGCAGTTTCACTGCCCTAAAAATCCTCTGTGCTCCTCCTATTTATCTCTTCCTCCCCTCGGCCTCTGGAACCACAGATCTTTTTACTCTCTCCATACTGCGCATGTCATAGTTTATGACATTTTCCAGAATGTCATAGAGTTGGAATCATACCGTCTGTAGCCTTTTCAGATTGGCTTCTTTCATAACAAAATGATCTAACTCTATTACAAGCGTATGAAACTACCTCACTGAAAGAGGTGGGGGAAAGAGTGCTGATCTAAGTAACTTTGGAAATGAGTGGAATTTATAAAACTAAGAGCAAAATAAACTACACATAGCACAGTACTCTAGTTGGTAACATTGTTTCCCACAGGGGTAGAAATTAACAATTCTGAGAACACGATACATATATACTGGAACTGAATAACTGCACAAATGGATGGTAGATGGTGTGAGCTGGTTTCTCACTGTTGGAGTGAGAGGTCACAAGGTGGAGGAGGCTAGAACGATTTTTGTGATGCTAAGTTGGAGACATCGGTATGAATTTATGTTTGGCTTAATACAGATACACATGGTTACATATAGAAATATTTATAGATGTGTATATATAAACAAGGAAGTACATATGTAAGGTAATATAAACACACATATATCTCCTTGCTCTGTCAGCTGAGAGGACCCAAAAGCAATGACACACTAATAGCAATAAATATACCTTGCACCCAATATTGGTTTCCAATAGCATTCTCCAGTAAAAGCAACCAGTTCTCCTTGAAGAAATGGCTGCTTTTAGGACTGAAGCAGAAAATACATAAGATGTGCCTGGAGCATCTTGTAGTGCCAGAAAGTGAGAAGTGCTCAAAACTAAAACCCCACAATGATAGCTACATGTCAAAGGGACACAGACGTCAAAAGAAAGAGCTCCCAGTGGTCAAAGCTGGAAAAATCTGATCAATAAAATAAAGTAGTGTTGAATTATAAGCAAAAGTATAAAATAAATATCCACGAGTCCACACTGATATAAATAAATTATTGAACAAATAATTAGATGGGAGAATAGATAAATCCCTTGTGCAGAGAAATTCTAAATAATTTATGTAGGTACTCCATGCTTAAGGAGGTAGAGCATAATTCCTCACTCCTTAAGTGCAGTTTATGGATACACACTACATTTCAAAGAGTATAGTTGGGCAAGGGCTGGTGGAGGAGCGGTGAGTAACTTTACACTAACTTAACTAACTTAACACTAACTCAAGCCAGGTGATTAAGGTCAACATCAACTATCATAGAAGCAGATAATAGAGCAGTGGTTACCAGAGACTGGGGAGAGGATGAAGAGAGGTTGGTTAACAGGTACAAAGTTATAATTAGATAGGAGGAATAAGTCCAGGTCTTAAGAATAAGTCTATTACACAGTAAGATGATAATGGTTAATAGGAAGGTATTGTGTATTATGAAATAGCTAAAAGAGAGGCTTTTGAATGTTCTCACCATAAAGCAATGATAAATGCATGAGATGATGGATACACTAAACGCTCTGATTTGAGTTTTATACAACATATATGTATTGAAACATGAAATTGTACCCCATGTATATGTACAGCTACAATGTGTCAATTAAAAATTGAAAGGTTGACAACAACCGTGGTAAGCCATATCGATAATATGTACCCTTGATATGATGTAATGAAAATGGCACTTCATCTCTGTGGTCTTCTTCCTCCAGATCCATAACCCTATTCTAATCGTGATTAAAAACATCAGACCAATCCCAAATGAGAGACAACTACAAAATACCTGACCAGTATTCCTCAAAACTGTAAAGGTGATCAAAAACAAGGAATGTTTGAGAAATTATCACAACCAAGAGGTATCTGTGGAGAAATGACTACTATATGTAATGTAGTGTCCTGAATGGGATCCTAGAATAGAAAAAGATATTACGGAAAAACTGAGAAAATCTAAATAATATGGGTTTTAATAATATGTCAGTACTGAGTCATTAATTATGACAAATGTACAATACTAATGGAATTTGTTAATAATAGGGGAAAATGGGTATAGTGTGTATAGAGAATCTCTGTACTATCCTTGCAATAATTCTGTAAATCTACAACTGTTCCAAAATAAAAAGTTAATTTAAAAAAACTCAAGAGATTGAATACATATAGGTACCAAAGAAGCAATTTTGGAATAAAATTGCTAGACTAGATATAAAACTGATTAATATTCTACAGGTAAATAACACGAGGGTTATCTTTTGTACTGAGCAGAAATCATCTACAACATATTAATCTTCTACATGTTAATATGTAACTTCATAGAATCTGGCTCCTAATGAATAGCAAGTACCAAATCAAGCAAAAGTACATTTCTCTAGAGCAGAGGTTGGTAAACTTTTCTTAAATGGATAGATGGTAAATATTTTAGGTTTGCAGGCTGCACAGTTTGGACTGTTGTAGCACAAAAAACAACCATAGACAATACAGAAACAAATTAATGTGGCTGTGTTCCAATAAAACTTTATTTACAAAAACACATGGCCAGCCTATGAACTGCAGTTTGCCCACTTCTACCCTGGAGTACTGAATAATCCTCACTTGGCTTGTTAGACAATGCTCCAATATGACATTGGAGTCACCCTTCTGCCTTTTCTCTAAGCTTGTATACATTTTCCTACCAGTCCCCAACTGATGGCCTTCTGGACTGAGCACAGTCAACTCCAGGCTATAGCATGCTGCTACTGAAACAACCGCCTTTGTTTTCATGATGTTTTATAAGTTTGGTCAGACCTTGTCTCTGGCCACTGTCATCCACATGAGACGATGTCTGGGGTTCATGCTTTGTGTCTTCACCTGTGCTTGAGGGAATCCTGCCACCAGAGAGTGTGATTGGGCCATACTTGCGTACCACGCTTCCTGCTGCTAAGGTCAACTGGGACTTTGCTTTTGCTCCTATGGAGTTATGAGTTCCTTCTCTGCTTTGCACCAGGGAAGTATTAGAAACCTCAACAATGATTCTGGCTTTTCACCTTTATGAGAGTATGCTCCTGCACACATTCTTGAATCTGCTCTTCTAGAGGAAGAAGTGTCTGCACCGCCTTTAAGACTAATAGAAGTTAAAGTAAAGGATTTTTCATTAAGTGACATTCTTTACCCCATCCCACCAAAACTCTCTTTCTTAAGACAGGTTCTTGCTATATAATGTCTTTATAAGGTTTTAAGCAGTTCTAGATCCCAGGGTTAAAAATATAAGTCTTGCTTCCCTAGTTCATACTGGCTTTAAGAAACAGTTTTTGACACTTGAATCCTCATTTAGCATCATTATTGGAAGACAAATCCCCCTCTTCTCTTTCAGTACCCGAGGATCTCCTGTTCTGCCTTGGGGTTCTTCACAATTCTTTGAGGTAGTTGTTTCCCCACCTTGTACTTGTATTTTTCTGCTTTCTGTTCTCTGATCCACAGAACAATGGCTCCACTCTAATCCCACCTTGTCCTTGCTACCATCCCTTCTTGCTAATGTTTCTATTTGCTTATCCTCCTACTACCAGAGTGTAAGAAAATAGGTGAACAGCTCAGGCAGAGTAATGATTTGTCAGGTCTTCAAACTGATAGTGTTTAAACATTTGTTTGACAACTTGCCCTTTGATATTTGGAGGATGGGTCGAGTATTTGATGGAAGAAAGCAAGGTAGAAATGGAGGGTCTCAAAGACAGCATGTGACTGAGCCTCTATTATCTGAAGCAATTCAGCTCTGGCCCTGAGCTTGCAAACTCCATTCAGCAAAATAAAATCTCTACAGTTAGCCAGAACCACCCTCTTTAGAAGGCAGTCAGGAACACATCCTGCCCCCACCCAACTTCTTCTTTCCCTAGATAACTTCTGCACATTTTTCAAGTCTCAACTCAGGTGTTATATATTCCAGGTTGGTCTGACACCTGCGCACTTCTAGAACTCTGTGAATAGCACTTACATGACTCTTGAAATGAATTCTTACGTGTCAGTTCTCCTACATTCTGAACTCCCCAAGGTCTGGGACTGGTCTTAATTATCATTTTATCCCCTGTACTTATAGCATTGTGCCTGACACATAATTGAAGTTCAATAAGTGTTGGTTGAACTAAACTGAACTGAACACTCATTACATTATTAAAAACTTAAATATAACATTATAGTGGACTAAAATAGTTATTTCTAACCTAATTAGCATCTCTTGTTCATGACTCTCCCTAGCATGACTTATGCTATCTTTAAATACAAACAATAACAGTAACTATATGATTTAACATACTTTATGGACTGAATAAATCTATAGCTGTATGGTTTATGGGTAAACTTTTTATTGAGGTGCTAGCTTACTTTGCTATGGCCTGCAAAAAATGACAAAGGAAGAACATCTGGTAAGCGTTTTACTAATTCTTTTAAGTATCCACTTAGTGTTCTGATGTGTAAAATTACTGTATGCTACCCTGGGATTTTGAAGGTATAAATACAGCTCAGAAAGAGCCCTCTAAATTCCATTGGAAAAAACTCTTTGTTTTAGGAGAATGTGACTCATTAAAATGTAATAATGGATCTAAAAGAGATGGATATGCAAGCATTTTCATAGCAAGAGCTCTGAATTTGTACAAATAATGCATGAATTAGGTGTGGGTATAAAAATATTGGTGCAATGTGGTGGGGGGGGGGAAAGGTGGAATGTTGAGAAACTTATGAAACCAAGGTAGTCCTTCTCAAGTTTTGGTTTGACTCCCAGTAAAAAAAATAATTTTACATATACACATGTATTATGTATGGGTATCATTGAAATTAAACTTTGATTAAACAACACGTCCTTATTTTGTGTGTGTTCTGTTTTTTTCTACTCTTTCACTTTTTTAATTAATTTATTTTTATTTTGTAAATTGTCAGATAACATTACATGTTTTTATCTTGTACAACACAATGTTTTAAAGTATATATACATTGTGTAATAGTTAAATCTAGCTAATTAACAAATGCATTACCTCACATAGTTATCATTTTTATGGTAAGAGAACATACACTTTCTTTACGTTTTTCAAAAATACAATGTATCATTATTAACTATAGTCACCTTGCTGTACAATAGATCACTTGAAATTTATTCCTTCTATCTAACTGTAATTATGTATCCTTTGACCAGCATCTCCTCATCTCCCTCTCCCTGCTAATCTAACCCCAGCCTCTGGTAACCACCATTCTACTCTCTAGTTCTATGTGATCAACTTTTTTAGATTCCACATATGAGTGAGATCATGTGGTATTTGTCTTTCGGTGTCTGGATTATTTCACGTAACAATATCCTCGGTGTTCATCCATGTTGTTACAAATGGCAGGGTTTTGTTCTTTTATATGGTTGAATAGTGTTCCATTGTGCTATTTCACTTTTTAAAAATGCTTATTCAGCTCACTAAATTTACTTTACCTACCATTACGAATCAAGGTTCATAGTCATTTCCTAAGTATTTTATTAATTTCAAATATATGGAAAAGTTGAAGGAATTATACACCGAATCCTCATTATACCCACCATTTAGTTTCAATAATTCAAACTTAGTTTCAGACACTTGACTACTAAATGCTTTACATACATATTATAAACTAGAATTAAATATTCCTATGGTTCTCCTTTTCAGGCAAAAATTATGTATAGTGAAATGTACAAATTTAAGTGTATGTTAGTTTCCTAGGGCTGTCATGACTAATTACCACAAACCAGGTGATTTAAAACAACAGACATTTATTCTCTCCCAGTTGTGGAGGCTAGATTTCAGACTTCCAGCCTCCACAACTGGGAGAGAATAAATTTGGGCACTGGCAAAGTTTGTTCCTCCTGAAGGTCTGAGGCAGAATCTGTTCCATGATTCTCTCTTGGTCTCTGTATCTCTGGGTCTTTACATGCCCTTCTTGTAATGACACCAGTCATTGGATTTAGGGCCCACCATAAACCAGTATGACCTCATCTTAACTTGGTTACATCTGCAAAGACTCTATTTTCAAATAAGGTTATAGTCACAGGTACTAGGGGTTAGGGTTTTAAAATAACAATTCAACCCACAAGAAAGTGTAACATTCATCCCATGAGATTTCACAAATACATACACCTGTGCACCTTGTTGAGATATAGAACATTACCTTCATCCCAGAAAGTTCCCTAGGTTACCTCCCAGGCCCTCCTGGAGACAACCACTGTCTTTATTTATTTATTTAATCATAGATTGGTTTTGCCTTTTCTAGAACTTCATATAAGAGGAATCATAGAATATGTGTCCAGCTTTTTTCACTCAGTGTGTTTGTGAGATTCATCCATGTTGTTGCTTATATAAGCAGTTTATTCCTTCTTATTAGTGAGTAATATTTTATTATATGAATATACCATAGTTTGTTTACCCATTATTCTATTGATAGAGACTCAGACTATTTCCAGGTTTGGACTGTTATGAATAAAACTGCTGAGAACATTTTTGAACAAGTTTTTTGTGGACATATGCTTTCATTCTTTGTTACTGTATTAGGTTTCTATTGCTGCTGCAACAAATTATCACAAATTTAGCAGTTTAAACAATGTAAATGTACTACCTTATAGTTCTGCAGGTCAGAAATCCAGCAGGGACTGTACTGGGCTAAAATCAAGGTGTTGGCAGGGATGTGTTCCTTTCTGGAGACTCTAGAGGAGAATTTACTTCCTTGTCTTTTCCAGCTTCAGAGGCTGCCCATGTCCTTGGCTCGTAACCCCCTTTCCTCTGTCTTCAAAGCCAGAAACGTTGCATCTCTCTGACCTTTCATCTGTAAGTACATTTCTCTCATCCCCTCTGCTTTTGCCTCCCTCTTCCATGGTTAAAGACCCCGTGATTACTTTGGGCCCACTCAGATAATCCAGGATAATCTCCCTATTTTAAAATCAGATGTGATTTCTGGTCAAGATGGCAGAATAGACAGTCCCCAGCATCACTCTCTCCCACAAATCAACCAATTTACAACTATAAAAAAGCAACAACAGCCAAGCTAGGGTGGCTAGAGCTCAGGGGAAGAGGAGGAGAGATGTATGGAATACATGAAGGCAGGAGAAGACAAGGATGAGAGAAAAAAAAAAAACTTCTCTGACTATTTCGAGCCCTGGTCTGTTCCAGGCTGGAGCTGCTGAGCACATAGAGCAGGAGCTGGCAAAAGCCACAGCTGTGCGCTTCAGATGAAGTTACTTGGAGGTGGCAGGGGAGAAGAGGGCCTTGGTTGCCTCCAGACCTGCAAGACCTCTAATAGGGTTCCTGTGGACTCACATAGGAGGTAGGAGCCACAACAACTGAAAGAAAGGAGCCACTCAGAGGCTAGTGAGTCATCACAAGGGACTGGAGCACAGCCTTTCCCATGGAAAGTGTTTGGAGCACAGGTAGTGGGGAAGATTCCCTACCAGGGAAACACTGAGGCACAGCAAGGACAGCTGATCTGCCCCCCAATCAGTGAAGGACCTCTCAGAGGAGACTTGGCAGGAACATAGAATTGCATGGGGTGCAGTTTAATGAAAAGACTCAGGCCCAGATAAGAGTGTCTACACAACCCAGGTGCTCTGAATTTCTCTAGACTTGGAAGTATCTACAAAGTCAACTATTAAAACCTGAGCTGCACAAAAAGCCTTCCCTAGAGAATCAGCAGCAAAGCAGCACTTTAGCTCAACTACAGGGCTCAAGTACTGGTCCCCACAGGAAGTCCTCCCACTTTAGAAGTAAGCAAAGGACAACAAATTAGTTCCAGTGCAGAGTTTAAGTGGTGGGAACAGCAAATAATCCAACACAGAACTGAAAGAAAAAACAAAGTACCCACAGCCAGAGACAAAGTTTGATATTAACAAGTAAAGGTCTCATTTCACCAAAGAACACCTATAACACCTAGAAGGACTGGAAGTCCCTTGGGCTACCAAACCAGAAAGGGAGGAGGGCTGGGGGCCTCAGCCATCTCCCCTGACATCTGCAACCAGTCCCGAGGGTGGGCGCCTCCGGCCTTGGCCATGCTCCCCAACATGTGCAACCACCCCAGCAATGACCACCAAGCTGCTGCAGGAAGTGCCCTGGGCTCTCCTGAGTTGGGGTGATGGGGGGCCGTGGGCCTCGGACACCCCCCCCAACATCTGCCACCAGCCCAGTGATGACCACTGAGCAGCCGCAGGAAGTGAGCCAGGGCAGTGGGGGGCTGAGGGCCTTGGCCATGTCCCCTGACACCTGCAGCCAGCCAGCAACGACTAACAAATCAATGTAGGAAGTACCCCAGGGCTCTCCCAAGCTGGGGTGGTGGGTGGCTGAAGGCCCCCCCTGACACACAAAACCAGCCCAGTGATGACCACAGCAAGAAGGGTCCCAGGTTCCTGAGCTGGGGTGGTGGGGGGTGAGCACTTTTGCTGTACTCCCCTGACATCTGCACCCAGCCTGGCAATGACCAAGCCAGCACTGGAAGCCCCCCAGTCTCCCCTGTGGAAATGAGGGGGGTGCCACAGGCCTCAATCTCACCCCTCTTCCTTCCTCCTTCTTCCATCCCATTTCCTTCCCCTTTCCTCTCTCCCCCTCCTTCCCAACTGTTCCACAACAACATCCTAGAATGTAAAAAAATACTATTAATAAGATTAAAAAAAAAAAATTTTTTTAAATCAGATGATTAGCTATCTTAATTCCATCTTCAGTCTTAATTCCCCTTTGCCATGTAACATAAGTTCCAGGGATTAGGATGTAGACATATTCAGAAGAGTCATTAATCTGCCTACTGCAGGTATATAGTCAAGAGTGGAATTGCTAGCTAGTCATAGGGAAGATTTATTTATTTATTTATTTATTTATTTATTTATTTATTTATTATTGAATCATAATTGATTATGCATATCTTTGTGATTCAATGTTGACATATGTTGATCAAATCAATATTAATAGTATCTATGTTGCTACAAATCATACTTATTCTTATGCCCCTTGTCCAATCTCTCCCCATCCCCTTCTCCCTCCCCCCTCCTACCACTGATAACCCTAGATTTCTTCTCTCCCTCTGAAAGAGTAACGGTTACTCTGTTGATTTGTTGCCTAGATGATCTGTCCAATACTGAAAGGTGTGTTCAGGTCCCCCGATGTAATCACAGAGCAGATGCTTCTTCTGTTACTCTGGAATGGGCTTTGTGGAGAGAGACATCCTATTCTTTTCTTTGGTCTCTACTGGTCACTATCCTGTTGTCATTGCACTCTAGTGGCTGGCAGACCATCTGCGTGGTAGTTGTGACATCTTGCCATTTTCATGGCAGCCTTGGTTGTTGTGGTGGCTGTGGTGTGCCACACACATGGAGGTGATGTTTTTGGCATGCTTCTTGGTGCTGGTGGTATACCTGGTTGTGGTGGGGGGTCCAGTCCCCAGCTAGAAGCCCTGGGACCCTGGGCAGGGCCCCGAGGCACTGACGGTGTGCCTGGGTGTGGGTGGGGTGTCTGATCCCCAGCTCCACATAGGGAAGATTTATATTTAACTTTTTAAGAAACTGCCAGAACTTTCCCCAAAGTGGTTGTAAATTTTCACATTCCCACCAACAACGTGTGAGAGTTCTGATTGTGTCACACTCTTGTCAACATTTGGTGCTGTCTGTTTTAGTCATTCTAGTGCATGTTAGTGGCCTCTTACTGTGGTTTGAACCTGCACTTCTGTGATGACTAATAACGTTGAGCACTACTCATTTGCTTATTAGCCATTTGTGCATCTTTCTTTTGCAAAGTGTTTTTTTCCAATCTTTTGCTCATTTTTACTGGGTTGTTTGTCATGTTTTTTTACTGAATGGTATGAGTTCTCTTTATATTCTGGATACAAGTCTTCTTTTCAGTATACGTTTTGCTAGTATTTTCTCTCAGTCAGTGGTTTCCCTATTTATTTTATTAATTATATATTTTAATAAGCACAGTTTTTAACTTTTATGATTTTTGCTTTCTGTGTCCTTCCAGAAGCTTTATAGTTTTAGCTTTGATGTTTAGGGCTATGATCCTCCTTCAATTAACTTTTGTGAATGGTGTGAGATAGGAGTTGAGGTTTCTTTCTTTCCATGTGCATATTCAATTATTCAATAATTATTTGTTGGAAAGATTTTCCTTTTCCCATTGGATTGCTTTGGTGGCTTTGCTGAAATCTGATGATTGTATAAGTGTGGGTTTATTTTTGGATTATTTATCCTGTTTCATTGTTTTTCCTCATCAAATACCAAACTGTTTTGGTTATTGCAGCTGTACGTAAGTTTTGAAGACAGCTAGTGTAAGTCACCTCTTTTTCCTCCTTATTCCAGTTTGCTTTGGATCTTCTTTACATTTTCATATGAATTTAAAAATCAGCTTGTCTGTGTCTACCAAAAATCCTGTTGAAATTATGATTCAAGAAGATGAATCCATAAGTCAATTTAGGGATGAATAACATCTTCAAAAAATTGAGTCTTATAATCCATGAATGTGGTATTTTTCCATTTACTTGGATCTTTAAGTTTCTCACACCAATATTTAGAGTTTTTAGTGTAGAGGTTATGTCCATGTTTTATTACATTTATTCCCAAATATTTTATGTATTTTTCTATGCTGTTATAAATGGCATTGTTCTAAGTTTATTTTCAAATTGTTTGCTGTTGTTTTGTGAAAATACAGCTGATTTTTTGTATATTGATTTTGTATCCTGTGATATGGCTAAATTAACTTATTAGTTCTATGAGTGGTTTTGTAGATCCTTTGTATTTTCTACATAGGCAATAGTGTTATCTGTGAATAAAAATAACTTTATTTATTCTATTACAATTTCCATACTTTTTATTTCTTTTGTTTGTCTTTATACTGCTTAGGATTGCCAGGATGGTATGGAACAGAAGCTGTGTGAATCAATATCCTTGCTTAATTCCTCAGTTTAAGGGAAAAAGATGCACTATTTCACCATTAAGTATAATCTTAGTTTTAGGTTTTTCTTAGATGCTCTTTACCAGATTGAAAGATGTCTATTCTTTATTTGCTAGGGTTTTTTAAAAAAAATTTATCATGAATGAGTGGTGAATTCTGTCCAATGTTTTTTTCTGTATCTATTTAGACAATTATCATTTTTCTTCTTTCTTCTGTTAATATACTGAACTTATTATTGACTTATAATTGTTCAACCAAACTTAATTTTTTGTAAACTCAACTTTGTCATAATGTGTCATCCTTTTTACATATTGCTGGCTTCCATTTGCCAATATTTTGTTAAAGATTTTTGTGCCTATGTTCATGAGGGATTTTGGCTTGTAATCTTCTTTTTTGTGTATGTGATGTGTTTTTCAGTTTTTTATCACCATTATTCTGGGCTCATAAAATGACTTTAGAAGTGTTCTCACCAGCTCTATTTTCTGAAAGAATTTGTGACAGATTCACATTATTTCTTCTTTAAACGTTTGGGAGAATTCATCAGTGAAATAATGTTGGCCTGGGCTTTTGTTTGTATGAGGGTTTTTAATAACAAATTCAATTTCTTTAACAGTTATAGAGCTATTCAGATTTTCTGCTACTTTATGTAAGTTTTATTTTTCAAATAATTTGTCCATCTCACTTAATCTATTAAATTTATTGTCATCAAGTTTTTCATATTTAACCATTATGTTTAATAATTATAGGTGACATAGTAATATATTCTTTCATTTCTCACATTGATATGTTTGCTCTTTTTTCTCGTTGATCTTTTCAAAGAACCACATCTTATGATTTTGTCAATTTTCTATATTTTTTGTGCTTTTAAAAAATTTCACTGATTTTTGTTCTTATATGAAGTTATCTCCTTCTTTCTATGTATTTGGGCTTACTTTACTCTTCTTTTTCTAACTTATTGAAGTAGAAAATTACGTCATTGATTTTTTTTACTTCTCTTTTTTCTAATATAGGTATTTAAAACTATGAGTTTTAAATTTATTTTAACTACTGATTTAGCTGCTACCACAAATTTTTGTCATTATCTTTTAGTTTGATATAGTTTCAGCTTTCTCTTAGAACTTCTTCTTTAACACATAGGTTATTGTTTAATATCCCAGTTTTGGGGGGATGTTCTGGATACCTCACTCTTGTTGATTTCTAATTTAATTACACTGTTATCAGAGAACACACTGGGTATGATTTAAATCCTTTTAAATGGATTAATACTTGTCTCATGATCCAGTATACGGTACTATCCAAGGGGAAGTGCCATCCACACTTGAAAAGAATGTGTATTATTACATGGTTGTCAGGTGTAGGGTTCTATAAATGTTAATGGTGAAAGGGTTGATAGGGTTGTTCAAATCATGTGTCTCTACTAATTTTTTTTTTTTGTCAAGTTCAATCAGTTACTGAGAGGTAATAAAATCTTCAATTGTAATTGTGGATTTGGTTATTTTCCCTTTAATCCATTTTTGCTATATCTTCTGATGAATTAACCCTTTTATTATCATGAAATTGTCCTCTTTGTCCCTGGTAATACTGTAGTAGATTTTTTTCTTAATGTCTATTCTTTCTGATATTAATATTGTTACTCTAACCTTCTTTAGCTTACTTTTTGTATGGCATATCTTTTTCTAACAATTTACTTTTACTTTCAACTTATCTGTCTTTATATTTAAAGTATATCTCTTGCAAGCTAGTATGTAGTTGAGTCTTGCTTTTTAAATCCATTTTGACAACCTCTTCCTTTTAGTTGAAATCTTTTGTCCATTAATTTCAGTGTAATTATTGATGTGGCTGCGATGGATCTACTATTTTATGACTTGTTTTCTATTTGTCCTCTCTTTTTAATTTTTTCATTCCTCTTTTCTTGCCTTATTTGTTTTTTTATTACTTGGATAATATTTAGATTCCATTTTAATTTATATATAGGCTTCTTAGTCATACCCTATTCATTATTATTTTAGTGGCCATTCTAGAGGTTATTATGTCATTTTATATAGATGAGCCTATAAGGTTTATTAACCTTCTCAGTCCTCTATGTTATAGTTATCTTAAATATTGCATTTATATATCATCAACCCCATAATACATTATAATTTTTATATTAAATATATATTTTAAAGAAATTAAGAGAAAAAGATAGCATCTTGTATTTAACCACATATTTACCATTTTGGTTGATCTTCATTCTCTTCTGAATATCTGGGGTTCTATACACATAATTTTCTTTTAGTCTACAGAATGTACTTCAGCATTTTCTGTGATACAGATATGCCAGCAATTAATTCTTTTTGTGCACTTGGTCAAACAAAAGTTCTCTCCTACCAGGAATATATTTGATAATACAGCATACACAACTATAAATGCACCATATATCTTTTCTTCTTATGGTGAAATTCCATGAAACTGAATTTATTAGAATTCCTGAGTTTATAGCCTATCTTACATTGACAGCTTTTTGGAATTTGCTTAATTTTTTCTTCTCTTTATTTAGTACCTACTATGTGTTAAAGGCTTTGCTGGCCACTGGGGATATACAAGTGAACACAGCAGACTCTCATGGAGCTCACACAGGACCTCACATCAGCACCATTTAAATGAGAGGGCCTCTCTGTGGACCTTTGGGCAGACACAAACTGTAGCTGCCACTTCGTGGTACACTTAGGTTGATTTTTAAAAATTCTATAAGTAGCCCAGCATTGGAAGACAGACAAAAACAAAAGAGAACCAGGTTAATATCTGTTAATAAAACAGAACAAAACAAAACAACAAAAGCAAGACTGAAGTAATGGCAGAGAATAACTTCCTGTATTTGAGGACTGTGAATTTCTTGGAATTTTATTTAGCTATTTTTACCTTAATGAAGCCTATATAATAATGGCCATAAAATGTATAAACTGTGAAACCCTGTGATTTTGCATGCGGGAGAAACATTCAATGAGGTGAACAGGAAATATCATAAAATCCAGGCACTATTATGCTGGAGAGACACTGCAAAGAGGAGGATTAGCCTGGAATTTGTCCCTTAGCTCAAAAGCCGTAAGTTTATAAAACTCTTCCCACAATGACGTACAGCAGCACAGCACACATCAGAGTAAAAAGCTCAAAAAGACAGGGCAAAGAGGTGCTGTGCCATTTAAATAGAGACAAGACATTTTCCAGCTAGTAAGCAATTTCAGTGGCATTTTGCAGAGTATATTTCAGAATAATAATCTTAAATTCTAGCATGCAACAAAGATTTAAAGAATTAACTTTAAAAATTGTTGCCAAGAGATTTGTGAATTCTCTAAAATATTATTAAAATTTCTGCTATAAGGAAGAAACCATTTCAAATGCAGAGGGTGGTATATGCCTTCAGAAAGGAAAATAATCTATAAATTGGCAGTAAATGAAAATGAGACATTTCTCTTGGCATACTTTTCTAAGGGTTTCAACAACCCTTGAAGGGTTGGGAGTTATTACCAGGCTCCACGCTGTTTTTTATTTTTTTAGGTACAAACACACACACACACACACACCCCTAACAGATATGGATTTAGACAGATACAGACACATATGTAGATACAAAGATAGAAACACAGTCACCCATTCTGGAAAGACTATTGTATACTTGGTCTTGTACCTTTGTGCATCAAACTTCTACATACACACACACACACATGCATTCATGCACACACATACACACATACTTAAGTAATATCAATGGTAAAGTTTATTTAGTTTTCATTCCATTGAATGAGTTCAATCAATTTTACTTCCTCTCTTTGTCATTTCAAAGTACCAATTTCAATACTCTCTCTGGTGAACTGAAAAGACCTTGATCTCAGACCTGGGTTTAAACCCTGATTCTTTCACTTATCAGACATGAGACCTCAGGCAAATTGTTTAATCTCCAAGCTGGTAAAATGAGAAGAATAAAACTGACACTAAGGCTTCAATGAGGATTAATTATATAAATTATGTAAAACTTCTATGCCAGATATTTTCTATGCTAACAACTCTAAGGAAAACATCCTGGCCAAATTTCCTGTTGACAGGGACTAGTTTGCCATATTTAGAACAACACAGCCTCTTGTATCAGTTTTGGCCCTGGGTGGTGGCACACCCTCTGGTACTAGGGAGAAGATGGCCCTGGTCCCTAGGCCTGTGTCCTTTTGCCTGTGGTGGTGGTGGCATTCCCACTAGCCTCTGAATCCATGCCTCTGCTCTCAAAGTCTTTCTTCCTTCCCATTTCTGTCCCTTTCAGTCCAGGCTGACAGTGTTTCTGCTGGTGCAAAATTCTCAGAAGCCTTGTTGGCCTTACATGTAATTTATGGGGATCCAGTCATCAGACTAGAGAGTCTTTCACAGATATTTCATGGATAACTGCTTCTCTATTTCTGGCTTCTGCTGAAAAGGTTGATTAGATCCATGAGTTAAAAGCCTAATCCCTTTAGCAAAGGGTTGTCCAGACACACCATTGGCCCTTTTTATAGAGAACACTATCTGGAGATGACTCATCTAAATCATCAAGTGCTAGTTTCTTTTTGCTTAACAGCTCCTTCTTCAATATATTTATTTCCTCTGACATTTTATTATAAGCAGCAAGGAGAAACCAGGACACACCACTGCCACGTTATAGCAAGAATCACTTTTCCTCCAGTTTCCAATAACAGTTCCTCATTTCTGTCTGAAACTTCACCAGAAGGACCTGTAATGTTCATATTTCGAGGAACAATTTGTTCATGATGAAATTTATATTCTCTAAGACAATGACAGCTTCTGTACAGCTCTCTTCTTTTCTGAGCCTTCACCAGAATCTTCTTTAATGTCCATATTTCTACCAACAGTCTCTTCGAGGCAATCTATGCTTTTTCTATCAGGCGCCTGAAAACTCTTCAGCTTCTACCCATTACCCAATTCCAAAGCCATTTCCACATTTTTAGGTACTTGTTACAGCAGTACCCCACTTCCTGGTACCAAAATCTGTATTAGGTTTCTAGGGCTGCCACAACTAAATATTACAAACTAGGAGTCTTAGATAACATGTTTATTGTCTCACAGTTCTATAGTTTAGAAGTCTGAAATCAAGGTATTGGCAGGCTTGGTTCCTTCCGAGGGTTGTAAGGGCAGAATCTGTTCCAGGCCTCTCTCCTTGGCTTGTAGATGGCCATCTTCTTCCTGTGTGTCTTTGCATAGCATTCTCTTTGTATGCATTCCAGTACCCAAATTTCCCCTTATTGTAGCGACTCTAGTCATATTGGACTAGGTGTCCACCCTATTCCAATATGAACTCATCTTAACTTAATCAATCACATCTTCAATGGCCCTATTTCCAAATAAGGTCATTCTAACATACTGGGGATTAGGGCCTCAACCTATGAATTTGGGGAGGGGGTGCAAAATTTGACCCATAATATCTCCTTCACCTTGGTACCAGTTGATTAGGCCAGTGTATTTGATCTATATGTTACTGATTTATAGTTGGCCATTGGCCTATGATATTGTCTAGAATGGACAGGCCACTCTTGTTCATTTGACTTGAGGAATCTAGGGACAACCAGGAAGCTTCCAAGAATTGCTGAAGCTGAAAGAAACACAGAGTCTCTGAGGCAGACAAATTTCTCTGAATAAGCCAGTTTTGCGGGAGCAGCAGCTCTGAGTTTTGAATCAGCTGAGATATGTGGTTAGGGTTAGGATATAGGGTAGGGAGAGGGAGCAAAAGGAGAACTGATAGGCCACACAGGAAGAGCAAACAGAGAGCGCAGCACAGTTATGTCAAGGCAAAGCACTAGAGAAAAAATAGGTTTGGTCTCTCTGCTGAGGTCACTGAGGATGACTAGGGTATGGTTCCAGATTCTGTGAGGCCAGTTTCTGCTGTGGCCTCTACTCCTGGAGACTTGCATGATCTCTGTCTCCTTCTTAGCTCCTTCCTGCCCCCTCCCCATTGCCAAAAGACAAAAACCCATCTGAGCTAAGCCAAGTCCAATTTTAAGAGCCCAATTAAATTAGCACCTAGTCAAGGTACAGCACAAAGTTGGTCCTCAACAATGTTAGTTTCCATCTCCCTTCACCAGCTGGTAATTGGGTCAAGATTCTGGTACAGGAAGTTACCAGACTAATTAAACAATGGTCCTTCCAGAATGGTGGGTGCATTAACCCATCTAACTCTTACATGGATTATAATAATTTAAGGCACCATCGGAAGTGAACTTCTTTCAGGAACACATCCTTCAGACTGTACAAACCCTTCATTTTTCTGTTTATGAGCTGAAAAGAGGAGGTCACCACAGAGCAGTAGCTTTTCTTCCCTTTAGTCTGCAGTTGCAAAGGTGGGAGAGGAAAAAGAAAGAGGAAACTAATGAGAGAAGAGATGGCCGACTGTTGCTAAGCAACCTTTGTTGGCAAAAAAAAAAAAAATGTAAAAACAAGACTCAAGAGCTTCTCATTGGGCAAATATCTTACAGAATATTTATAATTTCTGAGAGATTTGTTTTCAGACCTTTTTTTAAAAATTGAAGCACTTAATCACTTATTTTAGAGATGGTTGTCATAATTACATAACATTTTATCACTTAAAGCTAATTTTGGAATGTTAATGATTGAGTTCCAAGTATTTGCAGAAGATACCTTGAATTTTTTAAATTTGAATAAGCAATCAGAGTGCATGTAGTTTACACATGAGCCACACACGGGACAGTTATAGCCTCTCACACATGAGCTACAAGGCTCTCCATTTCCGTAGCCAAGTAAAGCATCTCCCTATACCTGTTACAGCTGGAAATGGAAGGATGGCACCTAAGCTTACTATTTACATAATTATGGTCTCTGACTGGGTAATTATTTCATCTTGATGTGCCCAGAACTTTCCCAACTTTGGTACTGAAAGACCTGCATCCAGGAACACTCTCATTCTGGGCACATCAGGATGGCTTTGTGCCCTATCTCTGATCTTATTATTGTACCTGAGACAGTTAGGTTGGATTTGGGAGGGACTCTGGGGATACAGTGGCCTTGGAAGATCTTTTCAGAGCACAACTAACTTCATATCTGGGAGTTTCCCTGGGCAGCTAGCAAGTTTGGACTTGGTGAGGCTTTAGCAGCTTGGTGGAGTCCCAGTAGAGAGTACTTTGTTGGAACCCATTGGAACTCCTTGGGAGTGAGAGTGAAACCAACCTGTTTCTCCTTCATTTCAGAGTTTCCTTAATTTGTACTGCTGGCCGATAACCTAAGCCTGAGTTGTCCAACATCCTGTAGGCCCACAGGTGGTTTCTATATGAAATAGGTTCCTGTCAGTAATATCTGTCACTGTGCAAAGCAATTCCTAACTGGCATGGACGTAGCAGGGGGTCCAGCATGGAGGATGGGCAGTAGAGCAGATGCAGTTCGAAAGAGAAAACCGTCCTGAGGCTCTTACATGCTTCCCTGGGATGAGGCACTGTCCCCTCCATTGGGCAGTCACATCCTCTCACACAAAAGTGGAACAATTCTCCCAAACCACTTAGGCCATATGAGGTTTCGGTCAGGCACAATAAGTTGACCAACTTGCCTCTGAGGTTCTTGGCACATGTGTGATCAATTGGCTGTGTGATCAATTGACCTGTATCCTATTGCCTAGAGCACAGAATTATAAGGTAACAACGGGCTACACATCATTGAAAACTGAGTGCAATGTGGAAGGCCCAGGTAGGAGGAGTCCAAGGTGAATAACTGGTTGGGAAATAAGATGACCAGAACATGGGTAATTTAACCTAGTAAAGATAAGACTGAAAGGTAATAATCAGTGCCGGCTCTTGGAGGTAAGGATTATCTCAGATAAGAGATAGCTCTTTCGCTGAAAGAGAATAAGACAAATTGTGAGCAATCCAAATATGCCAGATTTAGGTGGAATTTTCTGACATCAAACATGTAATGATTCCAACCCATATAATCTGGCAATACAGACATACACTATGTCCAAGAACAACAGGATTACTCAAGGCTTGGGTTGATAATTCTCTGTATTATCAGTTTATACACTGCAGGAAAGACCCTCGGTGAGTGTACCACGCAGGTGTTCCTCAAAATAATATATGGTAACTCTTTCTCCTTGGATGATACAGGGAGACTCTACAGCAGTTCGTGTGTGTATGTGTGAGCTGATAGCTGAGAGTCTGCTAGGTGAGATAAGAATGCAGACTTAGCAGTTAGATTGTAAAGATGTAGAATGAAACTTAGTTGACACCTTAACACACATTCAGTCAAATGAATAGAGTTATGTTTTAGGCTGGTACTGAGGAGGGATAATGGTGTTACATTTGTAACTAACAAATGCTCAGGAAATTTTATTTGCATTTAAAGGAAGATGTGGAATTTTTGCAGGTGGAGAAAGGTAGATAAAAGCTGAGAGAGAAGCAAAATAACAATGAGGCCTTATTATACTCTGTTCTGGGAGAGCAAGAATGCTGGCTTCTGGGTTGATTTGCTTATATAAGCAGAAGTGTTTTTTAAGAGAGCAGCCCACTCGCTGCGCCCCTTACCACTGAAAGAAGGGTAGTACTATAAGTAACAA
Source organism: Cynocephalus volans (assembly GCF_027409185.1). Classification (NCBI taxonomy): domain Eukaryota; kingdom Metazoa; phylum Chordata; class Mammalia; order Dermoptera; family Cynocephalidae; genus Cynocephalus; species Cynocephalus volans. Next base: position 95,662,896 of record NC_084460.1, on the reverse strand, counting down.
CGAGGTTGTAGTGAGTCATGCAAATACACAGAATTCTAAAATTCTGAGTTCAGTTCTATGGGCTCATAATTTTGCCCATACTGAGTTGACAAGGAATGGGTGTGGGGGTTGGTATACAAAGGAGGAGGGTGGTGCAGGTTCCGAGATGGGTTTTCTATTCCATCCATCCTGTCCCCAGGTCCTTCTGCAGACACATGGACTTAACCCTAGACTCTTAGGGTCTACTTTGTGGTTAAGCCCTCAGTCAGCAGAGCTCATCCTACCTGCACTATCTTCCTTACACCAAACTCTCCCCACCACACACACACACACACACACACACACACACACACACACACACACACACACACACACACACAACACACACACACACACACACACACACACACACACACACACACACACACACACACAGAGTCCCTTGTCCATTTCAAACCCTTTCATCACCAGCTCCCCACTCCCAGGTCCTGCCTCTTCTCTTATCTGATCTCCAATATAACACATCATCAGCCATCCTCTGTTCCCCCGGTGGTCACAAGGTGCTTCTTCAGATCCTGACCTGGGCGAATCTCTGCAAGCACAATTCCTGCTAGAACAGCTACAAACCTTATGGTGCTAGGAGAATGTCTGCTTCTCTCTCTACCTTAAAGCTTTCTGCAGTGGACTGAATTATGTCCCCTCAAAACTCACTGAAGCTTGAATTGTGTCTCCCAAGTTTTATGTATTAGAAACTTGGTCCCCACTGTGACTATTAAGAAGGTGGGAAATCCTGTTATGGTAATTGAAAGGTGGAGGCTTGAAGAGGTGATTGGAATGTAGGACCGTGCAGTAGTGAATGGATTAAAAATGGTGGTCAGGGGCATGGTTCTGAGGGTTTTAAAAGAAGAGGAGAATCTGTTTCTCTCCCTACTATGCCATTTTCACAGTGTGATACTCTGCTGTCACTGTCACCACCACCAAGGCCTTCACCAAATGTGTTCCCTGGACTTTGGACTTCTGAGCCTCTGAAACTGTAAAGAATAAATTTCATCTTCTTTATAAAATACCCAGTTCCATATATTTTGTTATAAGCACCAGGAATGGACTAATACACCTTCTTTCTATCCCTTAGCCTCAAGAGTCACCAGGCATGAGAAAAGGGAAACTTGTCTTGCCACAAAAGCCTTTGAGGCTGGGCCGAGCCCGTGGCGCACTCGGGAGAGTGCGGCGCTGGGAGCACGGCGACGCTCCTGCCGCGGGTTCGGATCCTATATAGGAATGGCCGGTGCACTCACTGGCTGAGTGCCGGTCACGAAAAAGACAAAAAAAAAAAAAAAAAAAAAAAAGCCTTTGAGGCTTGTCACCTTCAGTGCACTTACCCCAGAGCAAAGCGTTTGGAGAGGCTGGTGCAGTAAGTAAGGGTTTGGAGCAGGAGAGGAAGGAGGAAGGGAGGGAGAGGGGAGCAGAAAAGAAGCGAGGGAAAAGAAGAGGAGGAGAGGCAGCATCCTTTTTTGCCATGCCTGTAGGATGAGTCAGTGTCACACAGGCTGTGAAACAGGATGACAGGAGTTAACCTCATCTCTCCCTCAGGACTTCCATCCTTGCTATTCCCTGTCCTTGAACTGCTCTCCCCCAGGCTCTGTGTGGCTTGTTCCCACACTCCCTTTTGTCTCTCCTCAAGGGTTATCTTGCTCAGAGAGGCCTTTCCTGACTCCCTCTGACCCATTTCCTTTATTCTTCATATCTAGCCCTTATCACTGCATAAAATAAGTCATAAGGACTATTTATTATGTCGTTGTCTGTTTATTGTCTGTTTTCCCCACACTAACATGCAAGTTCTGTGGGAGCAGGGACTTGCCAGTTTTGTTCAGTTCTGTCTCTAGACCAATTGCTGGCAACATAGCAGAAGCTCCGTAAAAATGTATTGAATGGAAATTAGGGGTACAGGTTTCTGTAAAATTCTTGATGTCTCCAAGATTTGCTCCACTGGTTTAAGGTATTAGGACTGTGATCTGTGGTCTTCAGCTAAAAGAATAATCATCGAAACCAAGCCAGGTGTCCCTTGATTTGGAGACCACCTGATGCTTCCTGGCTGATGTTTCCTTCCTCTTATAGTAAGTGAGGGAGAACCCCCAATATCTGGGTGTGAATGACCTAGGACTATGGCCTTTCAGATACTGTGAGATTTGGGATGGGTAGAAGTTCTTGGAGGAGACTAGTTAGATGCACACAGGCCAAAGAGCAAGTGGGAACCATACTTTTTGGCCCCCAGCCCTCCCTACTCACTCCCAGCAGGCAAGAGGATGTCTTCATTTGACTAGCTGCAATTCACCTTGTCTCTGCGGTAATCTGAGCATTAAAATATCTTCTTGGAAAGAGCTTTGAGATTCTAGAATAAAGAATAGATGACCCAAGATTAGACAAGGGAGAGTGTGGACAAGGAAGGGTCAATTAACTGAATGAGCAGAACATCTACTGGGGTTTGAGTTTATCTATAATACCCCTTGTTTGTTCCATCTATTGTAATGCCCCCCAACTGCTACAGAGAACTTGCATTTTATCCAAAGTAAATATTCCAGTAAATGCAATCTCAGCAGACCACTTTAGCACTGTAAAGTTGAATTCTAAGGGGTTTCTCCCATGCAGGGATTTGAGACTTTAGTAGTGATGGGGATTGGGGAGCTATGTTTTTGAAAGAAGCAGTATCTTCTCAGTCTAAATCAATTTGACTAGTGGATCTACACCTCCAGCCCAATCCCCTGTGTCAGGCTGAAAAACAAAATTTTCCTTGGACATATTCTCTCCCCTCCACTACTGGATACAGAAAATCTGAACTTTTTCTAGCTGTCTGTATCATTTTTCAGCTTTATATGTGCATTTGCACGTGCACCTTTCCTCTCTCATTAGCCTGCAGTATTTTCATGCCTTTTTCTTAAACTTGATGGACATCTGAGGGAGACTTGGCAACTCTCTCTCAGTAAAGTCATGTCCAAGACAGAGGGGTCACCCAAATCCATGATGAGTAGGTGGCAAAGAAGGTCAATAGCCTTAAAATGGCTTTATTTTTTATTATTTTAAAAAAATGTATCCTTCCTATAGGGTCAAGGAGAAAAGGTCACATTTTTGTTCAAATCCAAAGCATCCTTTTTGTGCAAAGCCAGATGACCACTGGATTGAGATGCCTCTGTCATTGTTTCTGCTTGAGGTTTGGGTCAGGACCTTCCCTGAGGACCAGCTCTGTGTCCAGCATTCTGCTATACAACAGGTGCAGGGGCTCAGAGGAAAAAGATGGTGCACAATCCTTCGGCCTTCCTTGGTGGCTTCTGTACAGGGGGGCTGCTCATGAATGTCCTAAAATACCTGCTTCCAACTCGATCTTGCCACCTCCCATCCTCTCTCCACACAGCAGACTGAGTAGCCTCCCAGAATCAATCAGATGAGGATCATTATTCTGCTTGAAACCCTTCAGTGTTTTCTCTGTATAATGCAGGGTAAAGTGCAACATTTTTAATATGACTTATGCCCTGCCTACTCTTCCAGCTCCTTCTCTCGCCTGTCACTTAGAGCTGCCAGCGGCATTTTCCCTGCCTTGAACGCACCTGTCCCCTCGCTCTCCAGCTCTCCAGTCCTTACTACTGGGCCCCTGCATATTTCTCTGCCTCACATTCCCAGCCTACACCTTCCTGCCTCCCCTCACCTGGGCAACCTGTTCTTCCTGCGCATCTCCAGAGCAGATTAGGTGCTTTTCTGTGTGGTTCTGCACATGAGTCTTCAACTCAAATGTGTTCAGGTGCAGGAAAGGTGAGTCCGCTGGGTCAAACCGGCCCCGTATGAGAAAATCAGGAGTGGCAGAGAGGGCGGCGAGTTGGGGAGCACATGCCATCTAAGTGGACAGCTACTTCTCAGCTCCACACAAATGTCACCATGTGGGGCTACAAGCCTATTTTTGCCATCTTTTCTGATTTTAAAAAAGAAGTAAGAAATCTAGATTTTTATAGGGAATGCCTTGATGTTTAATATGCTATGTAGGCCCAGATGTGGCCCCTGGACCATCCGATGAGATGTTTCATTGTCTTGGTTGTCTTCCCTGCTGAGCTGTAAGTGCTTTGAAGACAGGTGTGGGAGTCTGCCTTGTTCATTGTTTTACAGTATCTATGATGCCAAATATGGGATCTAGCACATAGTAGGTGCTCAAAAAATACTAGTTGAATGAACAAATGGCTAAATTGGAATATCAAACCTGGCCCAGTTTACAAGCTGCTGCCTTTCACATCACCAAGATCTTATCACCAGATCTGTCTGGAGTGAATTGAGAGGAACTGACTCCCTCTACCACCACCACCCCTCCCAAATTCCCTCCTACTTTTATTTTCTGGAATTGGTGTTTATCCAGAGGTGGCACTGGTTTAGGTATAACCACAAGCATTTAGGGGATTGTATCTTCTTTACTGACCAATTTAGATTTTTCTAGAATCAATTGCTGAGGAAAGAAATGGGTAGTTTCATAAAAACCAGTGAAAATCAGAAGGTGAGCTGTTGGCAGACCAGAGACGAGACTTGTGGCTCCTTGTAAGCTTTCCTTTCCTGGATCTGGACCTAACGTTGTCTCCATATACACAAAGGCATGTCCACCTGGGTGGTAAAAATGTTCTCTTGCGTGAACAGGCTGGAGTCCAGATGGGGAAACCACTGTAGGGGACCACACACTGAAGATTAGAAAACTCCCTCAAAAACCAGATTATTTACTTGCAAGCTATCCTCTCCTTACTTACATTTTAGTTTATTGCAAGGCCTTTAACAGTCTTGTTTAAAATGTCCCATCCCTGAATGGAAGGGGAGACACTTGAGTAAGAGCAATAAATGGGGCACAGCGCTCTCCAGAGCTCACCCGGGGACAGCAGTAATGGAGAAGTGTGGTCCTGGGGAGCTGGTTAGAAATGCAGATGCCCAGTGCTCTGCCCTTGCCAGCCTGCCTGCGTCTGTGAGTGAGGCCTAAATATCTGCATTTCAAAGATGTGCTCACTACAGTTTGAGGCACTGTCAAAGAGAAGAGTATGGGGAGGTGGGCTTTTCCCTCCGCAGCTCTCTTGCAAGCTCAGGGTTTGATTTTGTTAAGCAAGATGGCAGCTTCCTTTCTAGAACAGAGGCAATATTTACTTCCTGATCATGTGTTCTTACATGGCATGTTCTAAGAAAGGCACATCTGGCTGACTGGCTCTAATGACTTGGGCCTTTGTCAAGGCCTGCACTTCAGCTCTGTTGCTTACTTATGCTCCCCCTTGAGACTTTGGTGGACTTATTTTTCCAATAAAGACATGGAGCAAGACCCTTTAGGGGGCTGTTTCCCAGTCATCCTCACACCTGTTTTCCTAGTAGTCAACAGCAGGAATGGACTGTTCAAGTGCATTAAAAAAAGACATATAGTGACACTCAGCAGGGAAGCAGATCTTTTCTAAATAAGCAGCCTCATTGTTTTCCTGCTCTGTGGTATGTTTACAGTGTGGGAGGCTGACCAGCTCGGTTGACTCAGAAACAGAAAGAAATATCAGGGAGCTGGGAGCTGGGGAGTTGGCTCGGTTACTGACTCACTGCGTGGTCTGTGGTGAAGTCATCAGCTTCCCCTCCACCCCTGAGAAGGAAGCAACTTACCCCACTCTATAAGCAGGGATGATACAATCATGGATTCTGGCTATTCAAAAGCAGTTTTCAAGTTCCAAAATGCGATGAGTCTGCCTTTGGGAAGTAGAGGTGAGGAAGGGGACTATGGACTGTTGTTGAGCCATGCGTGATATTGTGAGAAAAATATTATCCCAGTGTCAGACCAAGTTTTCAGTCTCGGCTTTGACACTAGCCTAACCATGTGAATCTGAGAAAGTCACCTGACCTCAGGCAAATCACTTGACCTTGGACAAATCACCTGACCTCACCAACCCTTACTTTCCCTAATGCAAAATGGGAGGTGGTTTAGGTGACGTCCAAGTTCCCCTTGACTGCTCTAGCCACCTATGAGTTCATTCAGAAGGAAGTCACCTTTGCTCACGAGCACCCTTTGTTGCTCTGACTTCTAGAGCAGCACAGGTAGTTTGGTCTTTGAACACATATCATAGAACAGAATAGGCTCTATAGTGCCTCTTGCGTGCCTTCGTCCATCATCTAAAATTAAAACAGTATGAAGCTATAAATCATGTTAGGAAGCGTAATGACGTTCTCATTTTTCCTACAATAACTGTTTTGAAATCTTTTTTTGGAAATAGCAACCAAATTCTTTCAAAACAACTCTTTTGGTGCCCGTGATTTGCAGGAGGCTGAAATATGTGTTTATTCTGCCTCTTGGTTGCCTCAGCACTGGAAAGACCATCTTGTGTCTCTGCGGGGATCCTGCTGGTAACTGAGCCTCTACAAAGAGGAGATAACTCTGCTCAGAAAAGAGAAACTGGGGTGTGAGGTGTGGAGCAAAAAGGAATCCTGAAAGGTAAACACTCAGTGATGAACGGAACCCCATGGTCCCAGATCAGGGTCTGATCTTGAGTCCTTGTTTTAGTTCAGATAGCTGGGAAGGGAGTGGTGTCTGCCTCATGGGATCTCTTACCTCTACCCCAATCCAAGCTCGGCTGATTAAAAAGATTCCCTGTGTTATTATGAGAAAAACTCTGAGATCTGTAATGCTTTTGCCCTCATTAGGAACCCTTTGGTCAGGTCCTTCAGGATACGGGGCTGTAAGGTAGTACAAAGCACAAAGCAAGGAAGGCTCTGTCAATTCACTTGCAGCCTGCACTTCCAAGATGCGGCCTCTCAGTTCTTTTCCTCTTCCCATTGTCTTGTCTTTTTCTTCCCTTGGAAGTTCTGTCACCACCTGAACACAGCTCCTCTACTTTCTGGGCCGGGGGACTTATTCTTTCCTCTGAAGCAGAAAGCAAACAGGTGCTCAGTCATCTGCCAAACTCCAGCCCTGTGGGACATGGCCAGGAACCTACCACTTCATTATATTTCTAGTTTCTGTTGTTTGGAACCCAGTGGGCAAAGGGTCAGATGATCTCACCCAAGTGGCTGACACATGAGATATTGATTATCTGTAAAATTTGGGGTGGTGAGCTGGGGCCAGAGGGTGTGATAGATGCCCAGTCACAGAGAGCCTTTCTTGCTTAGGAGCTTGGATGGGAATACTCTAAATAGTTTTAAACAGGAAGGTGAAAGATCAGACTCATGTTTTAGAAAAACCACTCAGTGATAAAAACAGATTACAGGGCAGCAAAATGGTTTTGGGGAGCTTTAATGGTAGCTGGATTGGGAACAGTGTGCATAGGAATGGAGAGAAGTGTACAGATTCCTGTGATTTGGGAGGGAGCTTTGATTAGTATAGGTGATTTATTGAACATGGGGTGGGGTGGGGGGAAGGTTGGGCTACTCCTAAGGGAGAGGAAGGAATCTAGGTTTTTGGTTTGGACAAATGACTTGGTAATAAAATCATTCAATAAAATTGGGAACATGGGTGGAGTAACTGATTTGGGGCGGCACTGAAATAATGAGTTTAATTTTGAATATATGATTCTGTTACCGAGCTAGGGCTTGCTGCCCACTGTGCACAGGAGTCAATACCATGGCACTGGTTTTTGCGAGAAGAAAAGGCTTTATTGCCAATAGGCAAGGAGACGGGAGGCAAGGCTCTCAAATCTGTCTCCTCTAACCAGGGACTGGACTTTTCTTGTTTTGTTTTGTTTTATTTTGTTTTGGCATCTGGCTGGGTATCTGGGTGGGTTTTTAAAGGATCGGTAAGGATCATGGACTGAGGATTGGCTGGCTCCTGTTCACACCACATGACTAGGCAAAGGGCAATTGGTTGGTCCTGGGTCGGGTCATATAATGCAAACAAGGGCTGACTGGTTGAGCCTGAATCCAATCCTTTGGTGGAGGATTTTCTGGATCCTGTGGTACCTGAGGTCATCTGGAGGGCAAGAGCCTTCTCTCTGTGCATGTACATCTTACACCCTGCAAGATAACTTGTAAAACAAATTGAGATGGGGAAATAAAACCAGTTTCAGCTGGTTTTAGGTAGTTTTAATTCTAAGGTATCTATGGGACATTCAGATGCAGATGTTCATTATACAATACCACACATTTGTCTAAAATTCAGGAAAGACACTGGAGCTGGAGAAACCCATGGAGATAGTTGATATTGTGTGATTGTCCAGGCAGGGGATCCAGAGTGACCAGAACAGAGGTCTTAGGACTACACTCCAAGGAAAACTCATGTTAAAGGGGAGGGGCCCTGCAAGGGATGATGAGAAGGAGGGGTGGGAAAGGGAGAAGCAGAATCACGAGATTTTTATTGATTTATTGTTATTTTTTATTTTTTAAAAGATGACTAGTAAGGGGATCTTAACATTTGACTTGGTGTTATCAGCACCACGCTCTCCCAAGTGAGCCACGGGCCAGCCCAGAATCAGGAGATTTTAAAGGAGAAATGCTCAGCTGTGTCAAATGTGAGCAAAGGATTAAAAAAAGATAAAGGTGAAGTGTTTATTGGATATAGCAAAAGGGGGTTGTTTGTGACCTTATTAAGGGCAGTTTTAGAGGTGTGGTGGGGGCCGAAATCAAAATGCAGTAGATGGAGGAAAGAATGGGAGGAGAGAAAGTGAAGGGAGCATGGTTTCAAAGTTTGGCTATGAAAGGGAGAGAGAGGTGTAGATGGAGGAGGGTGTAGATGGAGGAGGGTGTAGACACAAAGGAAGTTTATTTTTTGTTTCATTGCATTTTGTACTTAAGATGAGATATCAGTATAGTGGTGTAAAAAAAAAAAAAGAAAAAATGAGCCATCATATATGTGCAAAATGAATGAATCTTAAAAGCATCATGCTAAATGAAAGAAGCAAACACAAAGGACTTCATACTGTTTGATTTCATTCATTTTTGAGGAATTCTAGAAAAGGCAAAACTAGAGTGACAGAATACAGATCAGTATTTGCCAGGGCCTAGGAGTGAGGGGAGGCGACTGACTGCAGATTGGCACCAGGGAGCTATTTGGCATGTTGGAAATGTTCAATACAGGCAGTCCGCATTTTGCATGTTTTCCATAAGCCCAAATTTCAGTTTAGTTTAAAAAAACACCAGTCCCCAAACAACACAGTCCAGATTTCAGTTACCACGGTCTCTTAACTATAAGTAATTGCATAAAATACTGCTGCTAGCTCTACAATCTACAAATCACTGTGTAGATAACAGATGTGCACCAAGGTCGGTGACTGACCACATCTTCCAAAGTCTGTTGATTGCACATCTGTTATCCATGTAACCTGCAGACAGCAAGCATATCTCTCCCAGTGATAAAACCAATGTGACATTTTACAAAAATGGATAATCAGAAGAGGCAATTGGCCAACAAAGATGATAGTGCAGAAAAGAAATGAAAAGTGACAACGCTCGACATGAAATTTAAATTGAACATAAATGACATTATAGAAGAAATAGATGTCTGTTTGAGAGACTCTAGATCTGCAGACAGAGGGACTTGGGGAAGGTGAACTTATCTACATAAATGAGGAAAGGGGTTGTGATAAAGCAGATGAAGATGTCCCAGAAGAAGTGAAACTGTTATTTTAAAAAACAGACCTCATATTAAAGGCATTCTCATAGAGATATTTCACATGCTGTGGATTGAATGTCTGCCCCAACTCGCTGAAACTTAATCCTCACTGTAACAGAGATAAGAGGGTGGGAAATCCAATTTTAGTATTTGAAAGTGTTGGGCTGGGTCATAGACCCTTCAAACCCATTGTATAGACTGGAACATAGACCCCTTGTTGGGCTGGTCACAAACCCCTCATATGCCATGCAGGCTGTGTCATAGACACCTCATATGCAGGTCACAAGCTATGTAACTGGAAAAAATCCTGGGAGCCACTGGCAAAGTTGACAGGCTTTATTCAGATGCGAGCTCAGCTCCCAGCTTCCTCAGCAGCAGCAGCAGCAGCCTCCTGGTGGCCTCCCAGGGTGGTGTCCTGGGGACACTGTGGATCAGAGCCATTTGTCCTTTATACTTAAGACAGATAACCAAGGAACACTTGAGCTCACATGCACAGTTAATATATTTACATTAAACAGGCTAGGTCATGCTCAGCAAGATTCCGAACATCTGAGGGATCCTGACCATTTGTCCATTTTCCTTACAGAAAGACAGGGCCTTTGAGAGGTGATTAGATTGTGAAGACTGTGCTCTCATGAATGGATTAATCCATTTATGGTGTAATGGGTAGTAGTGGGCGTGGTTCTGATGGCTCTCAAAGGAGAGCAACTGAGAAGTTTAGCTCTCCCTTGCTCAGCCATTTCACTGTGTGATATGCTGCATCGCTATAGAGTCAACACCAGGAAAAGGCCCTCACCAGATGTGTTACCTGGACTTTGGACTTCCTAGCCTCTGGAACTGTAAGAAATAAATTTTATTTCTTCCCTGTACTGCCCAGCCACCAAAAAAAAAAAAAAAAAAAAAGAGATTTTATTTCTTTATATATTACCCAGTTTCGGGTATTCTGTTATAAACAACAAATTGTACTAATACAATGATATTGGAAATACAAAAGATACAATGTTGGAAGCTAGTCCAAACTTAGAAAGGAGTCTAACAATTTGCCAAGGCATAGAAAAAAGCTCACTGTATATAATAGGTTATAAGACAAGAAAAAGACAAGCTCTGTTCAAATTACTCTTGATAAGCTTTTTACTAGTAAATAAAATACTTTAATTCTCAATGTTTGTAATGTTAGATTACAGTGTACCAAGTATTTGTTTTACTATTTTTATTTCTTTATAATTGATAACAACAGTTTTTAAAATTTTGACAAAAAATTTCATAGGTCAGAGAATAATCAAAATTTTCCTCATTATTTAAGATCGCTTTGCATGGTCTCAGCTTGTGTGGTTATTTTTATGGTTCCATGCTACTGTGCCAAGCAAGGACTGCCTTTGTGTTCACTGAGGGGTGGTTATAAGACCCGTCAAAATGCATCAAATTGGGCCGGCTCACTTGGGAGAGTGCGGCGCTGGGAGTGCAGCAGCGCTGGGAGTGCCGAGGCTGCGGGTTCGGATCCTATATAGGGATGGCCGGTGTGCTCACTGGCTGAGCGCGGTGCGAGTGACACCAAGCCAAGGGTTGCGATCCCCTTACTGGTCACACACACACACACAAAAAAAAGCGTCAAATTGTACATATAAAACAGGTAACTTTCATTGTATGAAAATTACATCTCACCATCTAACCCCAGTTAGGATGGCTAAAATCCAAAAGACTCTGAACGATAAATGCTGGCGAGGTTGCGGAGAAAAAGGAATTCTCATACATTGTTGGTGGGACTGCAAAATGGTGCAGCCTCTATGGAAAATGGTATGGAGGTTCCTCAAACAACTGCAGATAGATCTACCATACGACCCAGCTATCCCACTGTTGAGAATATACCCAGAGGAATGGAAATCATCAAGTCGAAGGTATACTTGTTCCCCAATGTTCATCGCAGCACTCTTTACAATAGCCAAGAGTTGGAACCAGCCAAAATGTCCATCATCAGATGAGTGGATACGGAAAATGTGGTACATCTACACAATGGAATACTGCTCAGCTATAAAAACGAATGAAATACTGCCATTTGCAACAACATGGATGGACCTTGAGAGAATTATATTAAGTGAAACAAGTCAGGCACAGAAAGAGAAATACCACATGTTCTCACTTATTGGTGGGAGCTAAAAATTAATATATAAATTCACACACACACACACACACAAAAGAAAAAAACAAACCGGGGGGGGAAGAAGATATAACAACCACAATTACTTGAAGTTGATAGGACAAACAAACAGAGGGGACATTGGTGGGGGGAGGGGGGGAGGAGAGGGAGGAGGGAGGGAGGTTTTGGTGATGGGCAACAATAATCAGCCATAATGTACATCGACAAAATAAAATTAAAAAAAAAAAGAAAGAAAATTACATCTCAAAACTGTTAAAATAGCTATCATATATTGAAACTGCTATCTGACTGACATTTTACACATGCAGCAATGCTGCAGGGTAGTTATTTATTTTTTGTGCTGGTTGGTTCTAGGATCCAAACCGTTGACCTTGGGGTTACAACACAGCACTCTAACCAACTGAGCTATCCAGCCAGCCCTGCAGGGTAGTTCTTATCTCAATTTACAGGTAAAAGAATAAAGGCTCAGAGAGGTGGTATGACTTTCCAAGATCATACGGTTAACAAGCACCAGGATTATGCTCTATGCCCTCCTTATTCTAGTGGTTCTCAAATCACTGGAGGAGATTTTAAAATTCCCAATGTACAGGCCATACCCCTCACCAGGTTGGAGAACCAGCACCTATACCCCACAGTCTTCCATGTGGCCAGCATGAGATGACATGAGGTGACACGCTACATGAAATATATTTTTTTAAAATTAATGTGGGAGAGTGGAGTGTCTCATTTCTGTAAATAAGAACCAATGAAGTTTCATTACAATTTTTTTCTTTGTAGAGGCCCAAACTGCAAAGTAAACTCTATACAATTTATAATTTTCTCTAGACAAAACAAATATATATATATATATATATATATATAGGTAGAACTGAGATTTCTTTTACAATGTAGTAGATTTGTGTTCTGAAAGACTTTATAATCTCAGTTTTACCTCTGCCTCTTTAATCCTTAGTTCTCAACAGTTACTGAGTATCTACTATAAACCAGGCACATGGTAAGAGCTTTTTCACAATATCTCATTCAGTCCTCACAACAACCCCATTATCCTCATTTTATAGACAAGATTCAGTTTAATTAAAGCCTAGATTTAAACCCATATCTGACTCTGAACCCTGCACTTCTGCATGCATTATCTCCTTATTATAACTTATAAATTGTTATTAAATGATATTACATAAACAAAATGTCCAGTAAAGTTCCTGGTGTACAGACAGCACTCAATAACTGTGAGCTCCGTTCCTTAGGGATCATGTCCTAGCATTGGAGTGGCCCTCCTGGAGCCCATCAGTGGCAATGGGAAGGCAGAGGACACCTCAGGCGACCTGACCTTTGCAGGTCACAAGTGGGACTCTGGGCAGGAGGCAAATAGAGCAGGTGGGGTCTATGCCTTTGATGACTAAGGGGCAAGGGCTGTTCTGGTGGGAAATGATCATGTGATGTGACTCCACATGATGGGCTTGTAACTGGCTTCAGGAGGCTGACACCTTGGGCAGGCAAGGGGCAGGATGCCCGCTGAACTGTTAGAATGCACAGGACATGTGCTTAGGTCAGGTTCATTTTTTTTGCTGGGAAGAGTTAATGATATGTTTGCCAATCATGAGACAAGATATTACTGGCCACAAAACACAGGAGTTAAAAGCCTGATAGTAAAGAGCATGCATGGCTTTGGAGTCAGACATACCTGAGGTTGAATCCTGGCCTTATTAACTAGTAATTAAATCTTACTACTTATTAACTGTGTAACCCTGAGCAAGTTGTGTAGACTAATTATCATTCATTCATAAAAAGGCAGTAAAAATGCCTACCACTTAAGTATATTGTAATTAGTAAGTTAATATATACAAGGCACTTAGCACAATGCATAAAATATAGAAAGTTATCAATAAATGGTAATTATCGTTATTACTGCTGAAACACACAAGCAATTGAGAGGAAAATGCTGTCATATTTTCTGTTTATTTTCTAATTTTTTTTTTTTTTTGCAAATTGACTATTGAGTATAATGAAATAATAGGTAAATTTCACAGGAAATCCAAAGATACAAGATTCGTACCTTTCTCCACATCTTTTTAAAAGCACGATCCATATGTTAACTTGCCTGTGATGCAATTTCTTCTTCCTGTATATTCCCTTAGCCTGCTTTTTATATTTTATTTTACCTTTATTATGATATTTAATAGGCCTACTGCTTTGGATGAACGTAATAATCTTGGGATCTGTGTTAAGCTTCAAGGGGCATGTTGAGTGTCCTTGAAGAAAGTTCTGAGTTCGAGAATCTTTTTTAAAAACAATAATTTAAATAATTAAACTGAAAGTATACATCCTGAGTGTGACAATGCCAGTATGAACCAACTAGGTACCTCATGATTTGGAAGGGGTGACCGTAAAACGATCCGAACCAGGTTTGATTGGAAACTGGAGGAAATGCCTGATGGTAAACCCAAGGCAGTGCTCCAACACGCAAGCTGCAAAGTGAGGGAATAATCAGAAACAGCTGTGGTTTGAAGAGGGTCAACACGGTAAAGCCATTTTTGAAATTTGAAGAATACAGGTAGGACTGAAAATGGATAAAATGACATCATTCTTTTCCTTTGGAGTGTGTGCATATAGGGCAATACCAGATTATTTAAGGAGCATTGCTCTAAACATTGAAGAATATAAATTTATTGAATATAGTCAAGAAAAGTACAGCAAATGAAAAATAGAAGGGGAAAGAGAATAAGAGACAAGAAGAGAAAAGGAGAGAGAGTTGGCATTTTAGATGCGACATAAAGAAGAATTTCTCAGGGCCGGCACGTAGCTCACTTCAGAGAGACTGTGGTGCTGAAAACACCAGGGCCAAAGGTTCGGATCCCTATATAGGGATGGCCAGTTAGCTTACTTAGCAGAGAGTGGTGCTGACAGCACCAAGCCAAGGGTTAAGATCCCCTTACCGGTCATCTTTTAAAAAAAAAAAAAAAAGAAGAAGAAGAATTTCTCAATTAAAAAGAGTAAAGTTTGTGAAATGAATGAAACTAACTCCTTGGATGCTTTGAAGGCCACATTCAAAGTTAAGGATGGACACAAAAGGACCTCACACACCCTCTTTGAGTGCTAGGATTCCATGATACTTGGCTTTCTGGCTTGTGTCCCTGAACACACTATATGTTTCTAAAAAACAAAATCTTAAATCATGCAGTGCATTCTTGAGTCAGAGGACTTGAATCAGATTTCTGGCTTTCTCACTCTGTGATCATCATTCAATTACATTTGTCAAACAGCCAACATACCCAGTGAGAGTGGAAACAACGGGCCAGCTGAAATAGCAACAAGAGCCTCTCCTACCAATTTGGACTTTATATCAGGTTCAGAGCACTGGGAGTGCAATCTGTGCACAACTGGAAAATGCTGTGTCTGTTAGTCTGTTGCTTCTTTACAGAAGCCCAGGGATGTATGTTCACCTGAAAAATTTTGTAATGCATTGTCTTTTGTTTCTGTGTTGAGTAGCCCCGCAAGGACACTGTGACAGCTTGAGCTCCCTGGGACAGAGCGCTGGAACCAAGGCAATTAATCATGTGTGAGGAATGGGACCTGATTCTGTTCTAAAACGTTAAAGGGTTAATCTTGCTTGCTAAGAATGAAGTGGAAGATGAGACTGACTAGGGTGCCTTGGAAGGAAATTTTATAGTGAGGAAATTACAGGATTGGATTCCAAGCCCATTGCGTGTCCAATTAGGATGGATGGAATCACACTGCATGCCCAGGTATCTGCAGCACCAGTATGCTCACAAAGAAACCCAACCTGTTATTTTCAGAAACACCTCCTAGAGTGCAATAAAACAGCCAGAGGATCTGTGCTTCTGAAAGAATGTTTCCAGCTGTGATCGAGAATTTGTTACCACATGAAACCCTACCTGATATTAACTGAAAAATAAACTATAACCCCATTTCATAAAGTTGTATTTTTTTAAAAAAATTCCTGTTTCTAAGAATCTTCTGTTTTCCTGCTACCAATTTCAGGATTCACCGCTCCTTTTTTGTTCTCTTCATCCATGCCTCTTGCCCCTCACCCCACAGCTCCACAAATATCATCTTCGTTTATACCAACAGCTCCATTCTTTCTTTGTGCCTCGGTTAATAGTTCTAATTTCCTTTAGTGGTCTTATTACTTCCCAAATTAACCTCCCCATTGCACTAATATACAAGCTGAAAATAATTTGGAAACCAAGCTTATTTTTCCTCAAGGGCAAGATGCCTGTTGAAATAACAGCATGAGATTGGGTCTCTTTGATGGATGACTTTTATTAAGTGATTACACTGGATTTTACTTCCTGCCTAAGGTCAAGTTCAAAGAATCTCTGTATGTTGTCTAATCATCTCTGTTTTTCTACCTAATCTGAAAATGATAGCTCATCCCTAAAGTGTTTCTCTCTCTCTCTGGTTTCCATGTGCAGATGGTCATCAATCCCCCTTGCTTCCCAGATCCCTGGGGACTTATCCAGCTTTGCATGTTGCTGGTGAAAGTTATTTTCCTAAGGAGAAATGCAAAGTTGCAGAGCAGCCTTATTTAGACTTTGCTGGTTGACCATGGCACTTGATTTCTGGGAAGATTATACAATCAGTATTCAGATCATTTTCTTAGATGCCTCATCACTAGGTCAATGGCTTCATATCCTAAGAGAAAGAGGTTCCATCTCACTGAGCTCACCAGTGTGGAATCTGGACAAGGTGTTAACTCCACAGAGGCTCATTCCTTATCTGTAAAATGGAGGTAATAATATAACTTACATCATGTGAGGATTAAATAAGACAACGTGTACAAAGGAACCTGCACAATGACAAAGAGGTCAGCATAGTGTAATGAGTAATATCATGAACGAGAGCTGGACGACTTCAAATTCTCACTTTGTCTCTTGATGTCTATGTAATTTAGGGTAAGCCAAGCAACTTGGTGCCTCAATTTACCAATCTGTAAAATGGGGCAGTAATTAAATCTACCTTATAAGGTTGTTGTGAGGATTAACTGAATTAGTGAACACTGCTCAGAACAGTGCCTGGCACGTGACAACCACTGTAAAAGTGTTTGCCATTATAATCAGAAAATACTAGTATTATTCCAGCTGTTGATATAAGTTGTGGCTTTGAAAATATTTTCCTGAAAAGCTGATAAAATCAAAGTGAAGCAGCAAAGGTTTAACATTCGATCATGCAGAGACTAAGATGTTTCATTTACTTTTTATTTTTTGACTAAAGGAAATGAAAATTCAGAGATGACGTTGACTTGGGGAGACTATCTGAGGAAGGGAGAAGTCCCAGGTGACCTGGTTCACTTCACATTCTTGGTCTCAGGAAGACCTGCATGAGGGGGAAACCTGACCTCACAATTGAACAAAGCTGCTTCTTAAACATGGATGGACAGGGCTAACGATCATGAAGGGTATTAGTCCCCTTCAGAAAGAGAATTTAATGTACCTGGAGGTCAAAGAAGACAATCCCCAATATACTCATTAGCAAATTAGTATTTTGTTTATTTTCAAAAGAGGGTGGGGTAAGTTCAAAAGCATGGAGGGGAATTATATGTTGAGACCAGTGCAGTACTTGGGGAAACTGCTCATAAGATTTGGAAGACAATGTATAACTATGTTAAGCCCCTTTAAGGTCTTCCCTAAAGCTCGATGGTGCCCATTATTTTGCTTTTCCTTATGTTTTCAACTTTTGGTAGAATCTATAACCATTGTTAAATGCAAGATGTATCAACCTTGTAATAAACATGAACACTGAAAATCTATTTTCCTGAACCTATATGAATTTCGTGCAGCTTTTTAAAAAATGTGTCTGAAAGAACCATTACATAGAGTGATCTATGTAGACACTGATTTAAGACTCTTCTGGATTAAGTAACCTTGGGCAAATCACTTCTCTGAGTTTTGGTTTCTGTATACCCTGCTTATCTCAGAGGGTTATTGTGGATACAATATAAGATGAAGAATGTGAGAAAATACTTTTCAAATGCAAACGTGGCATTAATTAAAAAAGTGTTATAAATGTAAATTTATAAAGCTGAGATTGGGAGAAACAGGATGAGGAGAGGGAGTAAGACAGAAAAACATCGCTAGGGAGAAGAAGGTGAGATGTGAGGGAGCAAATCAGTTTTCAAGATATTAACGTCAGGCACAAAAAAAGGCAGTTTGGAAGTTAAAAGATATTTGGTAAATAAACAACAATAGAAGGAAGCTAAAAATAAATCCTGCATATCTGTAAGATGGAATATTATGGAATATTAAAAGCTGTGCTTATGAAGTGTTCGAATGGCATGGAAAATATTTATAATATAATGCTAACTAAAAACTAGACGTGACATTGTATGCTTGAAGAGAATGCAGCCAATTGTATAAGAAAAGCATCAAAAAAGATTGGAGGGAGGGGGTTTGAGAAGTGATAGGTCGAGCAAAGGGCATAAAGAAATATCATGATTTGTAAGAACGAATATGCTAATAATAAAAAACAACCTGCAAAAAACAAAAAAAGATTGGAAGGAAATATGGCAAAATTGGTTGCTTCTGAGTAGTGAGCAATTAAAGGAGGTTGTTTTTATGTTTTTATTATTTCTGAAAATTAAAATTTTCTTTAGTGACCATGAATCAATTTTCTAATCAAAAACAAAACTAAACTACATTAACAACAAAAGATGTGAAATGTTCAAGGTGATATATCAAGTAGAGTATCAGGAAACGTCCTGAAGCTTCTTTGGACCTAAATGTGGGATTTGTACCTAAAAGATCAAACACAAGTACCTTGTTACTCCACCTTTGTTGCTTCGTGTTGCTTTGCCCCCCACGGATTTGTCACCCCACTTCCCCTGGGTGATGGAGATGAAAGGATTACTCAAAGCCCATCTCTACTGAGCAGTGAGAGATCCCGAAGTGGTTAATCTCCCTGGGAATGCTCAAGCGAGAGCCAACCCTTCCATTTGGGAAATTAACGTCGAATTCGGGTTCTCTTCCTGCATTTATTTTCCAGACCAGGAAGTTATAGGAAGAGACATAGGTGGGGTTATAGTTTAACAGTACAGGCTGGTAACTTGCAGTGAAACAAGCCGGATGACATTCCAGTAAGGCAATTAAGTGGTCCTATCAACAACAGTTTGATCTTAGCAAACATTCCTTCCTATAGCAATTTCTCAGTATCTTTACATAACAACCAGTAACTAGTCTGTCTTTGAGCCAGCAACCTGCTGTGCCACAATCCTTATCTTGCAACAGAGACTTATACCCTGAGGGCAATTTCCTGTCCTTGCAAGGTCAATATTTGAAACTGCAAGGCTTTGGAAAACCAGGCCCTGTGAAGTACATATATGCTTTATAGTATATTACATACACCTTAGTAGCAATCTATTGTATAAACAACAACAACCATAACAATAACAACAACAGTTTCCAACTGTGCACTGCTATGTAGTACCAGGAACCATTTTAAGTGTTTTATCCTGCTAAATAAAATTTATGGGAGGCTATTTTTTTTCACTGGCTCCTGCCCTAGGCCTCAACAGACCATACGAAACCAGAATGGAGTTACTTGTGGTTGGCAATCAAACCGTACTTATGAACAGGCCATTTTTCCAAAACATAGGAGATTCACAGAAACCAATCCAAAGGGGCCAGTCGACCTGAGCCAGCCAGATAAGGAAGTGTCCTCCACTTCAGCCCTAAAAGGACACTATGTTTGGAATGACCAACCTGCTGTTTTTTTCCTTATTCCTGCTTTCTTCAGCCTTTTCTGCCCATAAAACTCACCCACTCTGCTCAGCTCATCAGAGCGTATTTTTATTTCAAAGATAGGATGCTGCCAATTCATGAATCACTAATGAAGACCAACTAGATCTTTATTCAATCTGTTAAAATTTTGTTCTTTGACAATATGCAATAACTCATTGAGTTCTCATCAAGGCCCGATAGTATTAATTTGCTAGAGCTGCCATAAGAAAGTCCCACAAACTGAGTGGCTTAAACAACAGAAATTTAATGTTTCACAGTTTTGGAGGCTGGAAGTCTGAAATCAAGGTGTTGGCAGAGTTGGTTCCTTCTGGGTCTGTGAGGGAAGGATCTGTTCTGGGCCTCTGTCCTTGGCTTGTGGGTGGCCTTCTCCCTGTGTCTTTTTGCATTGTCTCTTCTCTGTGTGTATAGTATTCTTCTCGTCACGTGGTTTTTTTTTTTTAATAAGGACAGTAGTTGTATTGGATTAGGGGTCCACCCTACTCCAATATTACCTCATCTTAACTAATTACATCTGCAGTGACCCTATTTCCAAATTAGTTCACTTCTGAGGTAATGAGGGTTGGGGCTTCAACATACGAATTTGAGGGGGACACAATTCAACCCATATACTCTATAGATGTAGAAACTATCTACATAGTTAAGGCCAGAGAAGTTAAGGAGAAGGAGAAGTTAAGTAACTTTCCAAGGTCAATAGCTAGTACATGGTAAGGCTGAAATTCTAACACAGACAGCCTGACTCTAGAACCCACAGGCTTATGTTCTGCAGACTCCTGGAAAGCTCAAGATCTACTGTAGAAATAGATTCTATGTTTGTAACATAGCCAGGCAAGAGAATGGTGTGGGCTGAGATCACTGAGTCTTACTCTTAGGTGGACAGACTTAAACATTACCCTCTCAACTAGATATAGATGGATTTAATAAGCAAGTTTTGCCCTAATAGTCTACCTATATATGTCTGGTTACACCCCAAGATAGCTCTTACCAGACTAGTTTTGCATACAACTTTGCACAGAGTCAGGGTACAAAGCAGATTCAGCAAGCTCTGTCAGCTGGTGAGTGACTTGCGGTCACAAGCGTGGGATCCCAGATCAAGGGCCTGGGGTTGGAGCACGGCCAGTGGCAGTGAATTTGAGGCTTTCTTGCATTTTCTGCATTTGGGGATTACTTGTCTGGTAGTTTGGCTGGGAGATAATGGGCATTACGATTTGGCCATATGTGTGTGCTGTCTCCCCAGAAAAATCCCTGCCCCTGAGCACACACAGGCCTTCCTGCAGCAAGCTGAGAAGCTGCCTACCAAGGGCCCTGTACAGTGAAAGAGGAAGAACCACCTACACTGGACATTGCAGGTTCACAGCACCACTAGGCCCTGTTGATCCCTCAGGCCCTGGGCCAGATGACCAGGGCCACATCCGGGCACTTGCCCATGGCCCAAGTGGAAAACCAAAGCTGTATCATGAGAATCTGCACAGTCAGCCCTGTGGAAATGTCTCACCTGACTTCAGGGTGTCTCTCAGCACCTAGCAAGTCATCATTCACTCTCTGATCACTTGAATCACAAGTTTTCAGTGGAATATTAGAGTTTTAGGGCTGGGAGGCACCTCTGAGATAGTCCAGTCTCCCTCATTCTACAGATAAAGAAATAGAGACCCAAGAAGTGCCGCAGGTTAGTGTGTGGCAAAAATCAAGGCCAGAGGTCACATCTCCTGACACTCCATCCGACAGTCCATCCAGGAAGCCTGTGTTGGAAATATGCCTACTCTTGAAGCCTGCTTACATGGTTTGTTTTACTTATACGAAAACTAATTTCCTCACTGCACATTTCAGTCAGACTTTCCTTTGCTTTCTCTGCTTGCTTCCTCATCGTAAAATGAGAACATAAAACAGATGAGTTAATACATAGAAAGCACATGGCATTGTTACTGACACATAGAAAACAATAAATGGGATGCTGTTGTTGTTATTCATCTTATTGTTATTACCAGTGTTTAGTGTCCTAGGGCTGCCATAACAAAGTATCAAAAATTGGGTGGCTTAAAACAACAGCAATTTATTGTCTCACAATTCTGGAGACTGGACGTCTGAAATCAAGGTGTTAGCAGAACCACGGTCCCTCTGAAGCTCTATGGAGGGATCCTTCCTTGCCCTCTTCCAGCGTCTGGTAGCTCCAGACATTCCTTGGCTTGTGGGCAGCCATCTTCATATGGTCATCTCTCCTGTGTCTGTGTCTCTTCTCTTCTTATAAGGACATCAGTCACATTGGATCAAGGACCCACTGTACTCCAGTATGACCTCATCTTAACCAATTATATCTGCAAAGATCCTATTTCCGAATATGGTCACATTCACAGGTACCAGGGGTTAGGATTTCAACATATCTTTTGGGGGGATACAATTCAACCCATAGAAATCATTCTCATTGTCAAACCAGCACATTTTAGAATAGATATTTTCACGGAGGGTAGAAGGTGATCATTTCCTTCTGGTCCCAGCCCTGGACAGAGCTGCGCCAGAACTTGCCTGTATTATTTTCAGTCAAAAACTGATTTAGATGCCAGACTTGCAGAAGTTTCGGATCTGCTGGAAAGAAAAGATTTTAATTTGTGGAGAAATTGCAGAACCAGCACATTTATGCAGCTCTCTTGTTTTCATGAAGAAGCTGTAAAGAAAGTCAGAGTTCATCAGTAGAGTGGTTTTATTGTAGCCATTGATTTCTGACTAGCAATTTCTTTAGTATTCTGAGTTTGCACAGCTAATTCCTCCAGAAGTTTCCTAGGGGGTGGAAAGATAGGAAAATTTGAATAAAATTATGACTGTTGCACTCCATGTATACATCATCCCACTTCTGAGACTCCCCAATTTGTTCTCACAGGGTATTCAGAAGAGGGTAGGATGAGAAAAATGCACAAATATGTGTATATGTATATAAATGTAATATATCCGTGTATATGTATGTGTGTGTCTTTGGGGGCCTCAGAAGCTTACACACACACACACACACACACACATAAGCAAAGACTGCGTCCTGATCTTAGCTCCCTAAATTGATTTGTTATTATTTGCGTCAATGATACAAGTATAGGTATGAAAACGTTGCCCATAAATTCTGAGGAAAATGAGTAAATAAGAAAAATAATTTGGTGATTTGAAATCCCCACTTTTCAATGTATTGCAGACTTTTGCCAATTGACTCAAGGAGTGTAGGTCATTTCTTCCACTTGTTCCCCATGTCACAAATGTCTTAAATTAGTAATTATTTCTATGGCTGCTATTAGAATCTTGTTACACCACTATATGGGAAGAATTATGGAGATCAGTTTTTTTATCCTAATTTGTGAGCTTTGGGTTGTTCATTATTTTCCTGAGTCATTTCGAAACCTGGGATCCGGCTCAAGACCTCAAATAACAGTGATTTTATATGCTATTATTCATTTTCTTCCACATGGAGAATAGATTCTAATGTGCATTTAATTGAGTTAATATAATAAGTGCACTTTTCATGTGAGCAATTCCCTGGTGGGCTGCTGCTTTCTCTTTGAACATGACTCACAGGTTAAGAAATCTATAAATAACAAAGCAAAAATTTCTTACGCATCTAAAGGAGGAAAGTACCCTGTCACAAATCTCATTTTATATTCAAAATTCCTTTGCAGAGAAGGTAAGATATTTATTTTCTAAATTTTTGTCTAATAGCAGATTTCTCAGTACTTTCTTGAGTTTGAAAATCAGATAAATGAACCAAAATGGATAACAAAATGTCCCAAACCAGTAACGATAATGTGAACCAGTTTTGAGTGTCATTCAGAAAGTCACACAGGCACTCTCGTTGGAGTATTTCACATGGTTTTTTTGGTTTGTTTGTTTTGTTTTTTATGTTAATGGTTTGCTTATTCCTGAATCTTGCTTGTTTAAATTGAACAAGCAACAGTGACAGGCAAGAATGACTGTATCCTCTTTCATCTTCTAAAAATGGCCTCAGGCAAAATACCAGTTCTTTCCTCCTGCTCTCCTGATGAAATGAAGACAGTGGGATGGCATCTGTTCAGGAAAGAGGGCAGCAGCATGAGGTCGCTGGTGGAGCCCAGGCATTCTGACTTGAACCTGTAGAAGTCAGGCATCTTTTGGGGCATCAGAAGCTGCCAGCAACTGTTGCCAAGCTTTTCTGCATTCTCCCAGCCATCAGTCAACCACCATGCTACTCTTACAAAGTTTTTGAAGTCTCTGGAACACCATTCATCAATTCATTAATCAATACTTATTAAACAATTGCTATGTGCCAGACACTGCTCTAGGTGATGGGGACCCAAATATACTGTCCCTATCCTCAAAGTCCTTAGGAATCTCTTAATCCCTTGGGGCTCCTAGAACACTTGGGCATTAGGCCCCTAACATCCCAGCAAGCCCATTCTGGGTCCCCTATAACTGAAGCGTCAGATTTCTATCTTCCAATCTAGCTTTGTGAACCCAAGGAAAGGATTCAAAAGAGGGTTGGGGTGAAAACCGCCTAGCTACCTTACATAGTCTGTCACCAGCCTTGTCTCTGGGCACGGTAACTTTTGGGGGTGGCAGGCGCCATCTTGAACCTGAATTGTTTATTTTGCTCTATAAACTTAAATCTTCTTCATGTCTCCTCAGCTGTGTCATCAACAACTAGAGAGAAGAGCAGGGACTGTGACTGGTATTTGGTTGGAATCTGCATATTGTATTATATAGCTGGGAGGTTCTATACACATGCTTTTGAGAGACATATACGCACATGTTACTGATTCGTCATCAAGCTTGTCCTCGATGTGAATGCCCAGATCAATGTTAGCACCAGCTGCTTGGCAGAGAGCTCTCTCCTTACTCCCTGAATGGCTCCAGTGAGCCCTCATCTGTCAAATTCCAGATTTCTCTTTCACACACTCAACATACTTTTGCCCATGTGTGTGGGAGCTATAAAAACCTCTGGGGTAGTTCAAAAATCCTGAAGCAGGGCCGGCCCATGGCTCACTTGGGAGAGCGTGGTGCGGACAACACCAAGTCAAGGGTTAAGATCCCTTTACCAGTCATCTTTAAAAAAAAAAAAAAGATCCTGAAGCAAACCACCACTAAACACAGGGCTAGGCACACAGTACAAGTTTAAAAGACATTTGGAGCTGAAACCCAGTGCCCCAAGAGAGAAGTCTCAGTGGGTCCTTCTGAGATTCAGTCCCTCTGAGCATGACTTACCCGAGGGCCTCTCTGAAACGCTCAGCTCCACTCTCCTTCCTCTGCCTCTGCACACTGCTTGGAAGCAACAGGCATGCTTGGTGGGTGCCATGTCCTGAGTGACTGGGGAGCTTTACTTTCCTGGTAACTTCCCTCAGCTGCCATTTAGAAACAAAAGAAAATAAGTATGTGGGGCCAGGAGGTGGTTTTACACGTTGGTTATAGGCTCGGACTCTGGAGTGAGGCAAACCAGGATTCAAATTTGGGTGGTCTCACTTGCCAGGTTTTGTGACTCTGGGGGAAATTATGAAATTTCCTTAACGCTCATTTCCTGACTAATTTTAGTGTCTATCACATAGGTTTACTGTGAGGATTAAATGATGCTATTCATGGCATTTAGCAGAGAGTGTAAAGGGACAAGGGCTCAGAATAAGTGTTCCCCAAGAGCATCCTTCTGAGGAACTTTTTTCTTTTTCTTTTTTTTTTTTAAGAGAAATGCTATGAAGAAAAAAAGTTTTATTTTTATTTTTATTTATTTTTTATTATGTTCTTTTTTTTTTTCTTCTTAATTTTATTTTGTCGATATACATTGTGGTTGATTACTGTGGCCCATTATCGAAACCTCCCTCCCTCCTCCCTCTCCTCCCCCCTCCCCCCAACAATGTCCTTTCTGTTTGCTTGTCGTATTAACTTCAAGTAATTGTAGTTGTTATGTTTTCTTCCCCCCCCACCCCCAGTTTTTGTGTGTGTGTGTGTGAATTTATTTATTTATTTTTAGCTCCCACCAATAAGTGAGAACATGTGGTATTTCTCTTTCTGTGCCTGACTTATTTCACTTAATATAATTCTCTCAAGGTCCACCCATGTTGTTGCAAATGGCAGTATTTCATTCGTTTTTATAGCTGAGTAGTATTCCATTGTGTAGATATACCACGGAACTTTTTTCATATGCTTCCTTGGATCTGTCCTGGCCTTTATGACTCTGTGGCATCTGGCATCCCCATTCTCAAGGGTTTCTTCTGTGTGGCTGCCTCTGCCACTTCTATTTCTCACCCACTGCAGCACATCAGAGGTGCAGACTCTGGTATTCCCTGGCTGAAGCCCCCACTGCTGGGAACAGGTGCTCTCAGCCAGCGCTTCATGGGCTGAGGTCTTTGCAAGAAGATCTGAGAGTCAGTAGTCTCCCTGACCCAGATCACTCTCCATCAAGCTCCTCCTAGCTGGCTAAAGGCATTTTGTAGCCTGAATCAGTTAACATGTTAAAGAGTAATTCTGGTACATTACAGTTTATAAATGTGTTTCGACTTCATAGATATCAAGCACTATAAGCAACCACTTTATGTTTGTTCTTATTCAAGTGATAATATGATAAAAATAATTCAGGTGAAAGATGGTGGCCTGAAATAGTTTCTTTCCCTTAAAAGATTTTATGTGTTTTGCAAGTTGAAAAAGACTTGTTCAAAGAACTAAAGTTACAGCGCTTCTAACCTTGTTTATGAAATGTCTAACATTTGACTGTATTAGTATTTGTGTAAATGCCTTATTAGATTGTAAGTTTTTTGAGCAGAAATGGAATTGTATTTGTTTATGTATTTTCTGTGTGACTATTTTTTTGTTGTTATTGTTTTGTTTTGTTTGTTTTTGGTGGCTGGCTGGTATGGGGATCTGAACACTTGACCTTGGTGTTACAAGGCTATACTCTAACCAGTTGAACCAGCCAGTCCAGTTTATGTATTTTTCTACAGTGCCTACCACTGAGCTTTGCCTACAACATACCCTCAATAAATATCTCAAGCATGCAACAAATAGTTGCTGAGCATTTGCCATGTGAGAAGCATTCTACAAGGCTTGTGGGGAAGACAAAGATGAGTATGTGGTCTGGGAGGACAAGTGATATGTAAACAACCAACTGCAATACTCAGCATGGGGGGAGAGTGATTAGTGTGGTTGGAGGTAAGAATTAAATGCTGTAGGTTCAGAAAGGGAACATGTGCTTCTGGCTGTAGAGCTCACTGAAACGTCATGAAAGAGGAGGCATTTGAGGTGGGATTTGAAGATGTAGGATCTGGACATCACGAGATGGTGCAGGAAGGCTTTGTAGACAAACATGATCCAAGTCCAGAAAGCACAGAGCACACACAGAACATGGCCAGGAGTCTGATTTGGTGGGAGTTACGCTAAGTAGGAGATCAAGTCAGCATGGCAGATTAGGGTCCAGTCCTAAAGAGCTTGCAGAGTTGTTCACAGATGATTTTTCATTAAGTAAACAGCGCAAATGAATTGTCCTGGTACCTCATATTTCCTAAGAGCAGAGAACATATATCCTGATGAAATGTTATTCAAAATCTTCATTCAAAACTTTACAGTTTTGAAGAATGTGATAAAATTGGGAGGGTAGAAAATTTTCTGGGATCCACTGCAGAGGCCAAAGTGGGAATTTCTCAGGAGCTTGTCATCCATGGTAAAAAGAGCTGACACAACACATTTTAGCCTTTAGCTATGCACATAAGTGTGCTGTTTACTGCTCAGATCGGTCAAATCCAGTGACTTAGGAAGCACGCACAGCCTGAACGTTCATGCTAATTGATGGGATGAGTAAATATTTCTCAAACCTGAGTAAGACTCTGTTTCATTCTTGTCTTTAAAGAGACTTCAGGGTAATAATTTTGATGACTGTTGTTTCTTGAAAGCTTGCACCAGATCAGAATGGAGCCTGCTGAATGAGGGGGGGACATACTGGATGTAGAGATTCCATTGAGGAGGCTAATTCAGCCCTCTGTGAGAGGCATAGTAAGAAACTAAATGTGAGGGACACCAGTGGGAATGGAAAGAAGGGAAGATGGGAATTAAAAGTGTAGAATTCAAACAAACAGAGCTTGTCACATCATTGGATATTAGATGAGGAAGAAAGAGGAGAAGCACAACATGACCCTTGCATCTTGGGTGGTTCAGGAGATGATGGTGCCATTATCATATCAGGAAGAGTGTGTTGGGGAAGGGAAAGGGTTGATGATCTTAGAATATTTGAGACATCAGTGTGACCAGTATAAGTATCTTCATTCAGTGGTTTGGCCAAGGGAAGAGATTGAGTGATGTTCTCCTGAGTAGCCCAGCACCCAGCACAGGGGCCGCATAATGAGAAATTTCTCAGTGGAGGCTGTGGAACTGAACTGTTGACTCGAACTCTCAGCACATGGATACTCTAGTCTGGTGCTAGGAAGAGGAGTGGATCCTCCAAGAGGTAAAAGTTGAGGACGAAGAGTATAGAGCAAAGAGGCAAAGGACAGCAAGAGGCAAAGGCCACACTGAAGATGCGGAGGAAGAAAAG
Organism: Cynocephalus volans; assembly: GCF_027409185.1. Lineage (NCBI taxonomy): Eukaryota > Metazoa > Chordata > Mammalia > Dermoptera > Cynocephalidae > Cynocephalus > Cynocephalus volans. Next base: position 95,634,913 of record NC_084460.1, on the reverse strand, counting down.
CCCATGAAGGAACTGAGATGGATCTTTGCAAAGGAGAGGAGAACTGAGAAAATGCAGAGTCTTAGGAACATTGAGAAGAAAGGACTTCAAGAATAAGGGCTAGGGAATATGTTTTTAAACAGGAGGGCAAATGCACTAGCTATTAAGGAAAAGATGGAATAATTTAATTGAGGTTAAAAATTTCTGTCCTTCAAAAGTAACCATTAAGAGAGTGAAAAGGCAAGCCATAGAGAAGATATGGGCAATATATATCACTGACACTGGACGTGATGGAGGCTGTATAAAGAACTGCCACAGATAAATAAGAAAATGAAAGGTAATGTAGAGGAAAAACAGGCTTGAGACTTGAAAAGGTCATTCTTAAAAAAAGATTATCCAAATGTCCAAAATGTGTGAAAGGCTCTCAATTAGTAATCATGGGAAAGCAAATTAAAAATACGCATCTACCTTTATGGCCAAAATTAATGAGACTGACTATGCCAAGTTTTAGTGAGGATTTAGAGCTGTAGAAACAGATATACTGCCAGTGGGAGTATAAATGAGGACAAACACTCTGGAGGACCGTGTGGCATTTTTACTGAAGTGAAAGACAATGCAATCTATTACTCCGTAACCCCACTCTTAGGCACATCTCCAGAAGAAATGTGTGCCCACACATCAAAAGACATATACAAGACTGTTCACAGCAGCACTGCTCATGCTAGCTCCACCTGGAAATGAACCAAATGGCCATCTGCAGTAGAACAGATAAATAAATTGTGGTATATTATGTGTAACACTATAAAAGCAATAAAAATGAATAAAGTATAGCTAAATATGGTGAAATACATAAATCTCACAAACACAATATTGAGTGAAAGAAGTGAGGTCCAAAAAGTATATACTGTGTGGTTCTATTTATTATAAAGTTCACAAACAAGCAAAACTAAGTTGGAGGCACACAAGTGGTAAGAATAAAGAAAAGTAAGTAAGTACTTGATATAAAAGTCAGGGTAGAGGCTGTTGTTAGGAGGGTGGGATGGGGATTGGCAGGCTGTTTAATTTTTTGTCCTGAGAAGTGATTACACACATAATATTCCATCAACTTGTATATTTACATGGTATGCATGTTCTATTTTAGACTAAAAAATGTTTTTTTAGAGAAGGGGAAGGTTAAAAATTACAGATATTTCAATGTTGGGTTTAAGTGGATAATAGCAGAGGACTCTTGGCTTTGTGAGTTACTCACTGTTAACCTTCAAGGAGAAGTTTCAGTAACACAGTGAGGACAGAAGCCACATTTTAAGGGGCTAGGAAAGGAATAAATTTTAAGGAAATGGAGGCCAATAGTAAAGACTTGCAAAAAGTTTTCTGATGAAGTGAAGGAGAAAGATGAAGAGGTAGCTTGACAGAGTAGGAAGTTTAGGTTTTTATTCTACTGTATTTTTAAGGCTGTGAGATACTTCAGTATAAAGACCATGGAGAGATTAAAATGGATATATATAGAGAAGATAATTGAGAGGTAAGGTCTAGGGTTATAAACGATCAGTGGCAGGATTGGCTGTCACCTCCTCAGTGACATAAAGGAAGAGCTCTAGAGGATTGGAAAGGAGGGGATCAAAGAGAGCAATTAAGGATCAGAGGGTCCCCTCTGCTTAGTGACAGAAGGTGAGAGGCACTAAAGTAACTTTGAGAACCTGAGAAAAGTAGACAGACATGCCCTGGGCAGATTCCAGAGTCTGTGGGTATCCCTTCCAGTCCAGCTAAAGTTGGTAGCAAGAATTTGGGTGGATTCAATCATCAAGGCTTTGGGGTTTCCCTGGCAAGTATAACAGTTTAGGAATAAAGAGAGTGAATGGAACAGTGCCATTGATCATGGTCTGTGCATTGATGGTGAAGGCAGGCATTGCTGTAGATATATTTGCAGGGAAAGTTCAGGAAGCTAAAGAGTCAGAAAAATGATATTTCTTTGTCTTTCTCAATAAAGTAACAAACATGATTAATTGCTGAGGGTAGGGGGAGGATTGAGAGTCTTAAAGAAAATTTAAGAAACATTCATTAAGGGCAATGGAAGAAAGCACTGATGAAAGTCAAGTGCAAGAATTGATGGTGACACTGAGAGCCAGGCTGAGGCTCAAGGCCATGAGTCTGCTGTTGCATGGATTTGCATGGTTTTCCCCATCAGCATTCAGCTTCTTGGAGAAAGAAAAAGAAAACTGCAGTATGAATCCTGTACTATGTTTTGTTGGATGGATATAGAAAGGGGAAATGGTGGTAGCAAGAAATTTGAAGGTGCTGGCAGAAAGTGGCTTAGGGTCTCACCATGGGATCCAAGATTGGAAACTTCTGGGTAAAATGGACCTCCGTGGTGAAAGAACAAGGGCAAAAGAAGTGGAGTCATGACTGCATTGGAAAAATTAAAGATTGTTGTTAACTGGAAGGATATAAAGATAGCTGTTCCAACTGGTGATAGTTTCTAGGGAAGAAGGGGATGGCTGAGGTGGAGAGATCATTAAAATAAGGAGGGCTTGGAATTGCAGGGCTAGGTTATTGGATGAGTCTCTCAAATGAACACTGAAGCCTCCATAGGATGATAAATAGTTTTCAGATTTTATGGCAGTTCTACTTAAACATCCTGCCTACCTGGATGCAGCATTGAAAAGAATTCTGAGGCCATTTTAAAGGTGGGACAGAAAGAGTTCAGGAGTTGGGATGTAAGATGAAAAATGAGTGAGGTAGTGATTTGTTCCAGATAAATTGCATGCATGCAATAAATATGAATCACCAAGGTGATTTTTCTTTCCTTCCCTCATCTCTCTTCAACTAGTTACCATTAGGAATCCAAATGCCCATTCATTTTAAAGGTGGCATCAAGTCTTGCTTTGCCAGCATTTTTTAAGGTTTGCCCAATAAAAGGTCACTCATTGGAAATCTACACAGCAACATCCATACTCACTAAGGAATTCCGATCTGTTCCTGTACAACCCAACCGGGCTGGTAGGAAGGCTTCTAGGATTTTCTAGAAGAGAAAGAAAGCAAGTTGGACCTTTTATAGAAGACATACTATTATTACCGGTGAAATTCACCTGGCTATTTAGAGTATGATCATTTTGTACTTGGAACAGTGGAAAGATGGACTAAGTTATAACTCCACTTTATTGAGCATGCATATTATTTCAGTTGATACTTATGATGGCCCTGTTGATTAGATACTATCACCACTACTTATTTTGTATTTTGTTATTTTAAATTACAAGAAAATACATCTTCCTTGTAACAAGTACAGAGGTATGCATGATATAAATTGAAAGTCTTTCTCAACACATCTAATCTTTAACTTTAGTTTTGTTTATAGAGACAGTCACCGTGAGATTAAAATACTTGTCAAAGATCACACAGTTAGTGAGTGGAAGAGGTAGCAATGAAAGCCAGGTTTGTCCAACTAAAGGCACTTTGATCTGTTTTATTACTTAAACACGACTACCTAGCACTGGTCTTTTTAGGAAGGGTATTACCATGAGCAAAAAAGATAATCAGCAGACATCATGTGGATTACTTTTTGTCTTTTATTAGTTAATCTGAAAGATGAAGCAATGTCAAGAAAATGAAAACTGCTGTGAATAAAGGAATGATATTGAGACAGACTGGCCTAAGGTGGCTCTGTCTGTGGTTCTGGACTTGCTTATAAAAGCAAGTGAACACATAGCTGACTTCCACTCCAGCCAGAGATGGAGTAAAGGGGACAGGATTTACCTTCCCACCTGAAAACAAAAAACAAAAAAACTGGACAAAATATATGAAATCAAGACCATGGACATCAGCAATGAACAATAGTGATTCCTATGATTGCCCTAGCTTACTGCCTGGAGAGACTGTCCAAGCCATGGCACGGGGAGGTAGAATACACATGGGCCCCGAGCTCTCTCTGAATGTAGGAGATGAAGCAGGGAGTTTGGGGAGGCCAAGTCAGCTAGAGGCAGATTCACAGAGAGGAGAAAGCCACACACACAGAGAATTCCAGAGAAAGTTCCCTGTGAGTCCTCAGCTTTATATTGATTGGCACATGGAGGAGAAGAAGCTACCTGGGGCCAGTAAATGAACCAACCAAAAGAATCACAGAAAGCATGGCTGGGGTGAGCACAGAACCAGAAATAATTCCAGATCCCACCATTGGAAAACCTCATAATTCACAGAGCATCATCTAGAGTAATGAAAAGGTCTTTAACTCAAGAGAGGAGCAAAATTAGATCTAGAATAAATTCTTCTCTGGTCCCAACTAAAAAAAACCTTAAAATCAAGACCCAGAAGGATCATACTGCTTCCAACTAACTTAATTGTGTACCAGAACAAATCTCATGAATGTTTACGGGAATATAAAAGTACCCAGCACTCAACAAGGTAAAATTGTCAGTGTCTAGCATACAATAAAAATTATTCAGCATGCCTTTTCCTCAATCCACTTTCTCAGTTCTGGTCAGTCTGTTCCATGTTATTTCCAACAGTGCCTTAGATGGCAGGTGTTAAATGTTAAGTGTGTCCTTCACTCATCTCTGCCCCTTTCTCTGAGTTCTCAGCAGCTTCCACCAGGCTTTTGAAGCTGCGTTCCTGTACCTAGAAACCTCCAGACCTCATCTGCTCTTTCTCTGCTCTCTTCCTAAAGTTGTCTAAAACCATCTTTCAGAGGTGATGGGGAAAAAACCTCAAAACAAAACAAAAAATCATTCTACAGGCTCCCAGCTATTTCTTTATGACTCACTCAAAGCTGCTCCTATGGAGGCGAATAATATGGTCTCTCCAGCAATTTCTTGATATCACGATGCCACTCAATACAAAAAACAGGAAACAATTGGTTTGATGAATAGTGTAGCAGTTTAATGATGGGAAAATTTGCATTCTGAGGATTCTTCTGATCAAATGTCCTCAAAGACACAAGCTTAGCGTTTAAAGGCAGAAAATAGGAAAAGTTATAAATGTGACTCAGTCAGATAAATAGGACCAAAAATGCAAAATTCAAAACATATCCTCTAAAAAATCCACATTTTCACATGAAGCATGCTGTCCTTGGATGAGAGCATAACTAAGCCATGTATTTTAGATATTTTTCAGAAAGAATCTGATTTCTTTCTTGGAGGAAAGCTATTAAATTCCAAGATCTATGCTGTGTGTGATCTCAGTCTCCTCACTAAAAGCCTCAGGCAGTAATAGTCCATCCAAAACAAAATCAGCATTGAAAAGATTTTAAAATGGAGTGAACTGCAATGAGCCCTTGCTTCCCAGGGGCACGTCTTGCAGGCCAGGGAGAGAGTCATAGGATTCACCTGGACACTCTTGATATCTTTGGGATGTCCTCTTAGGTAACTGAATGGGCAAGAATTCAAGTATTCATCAGATTCCTACCATGTGCCAGACTCAGTGTTATGTGCCAAGAGCTTGGAATAAAATGAAGTGAAGACCCAGTTCCTCACTTAGTGGTGACCGTATTTGGGTGGTTTTGATCTGACTTCCACTGACACTTAATTTTGTGTTACATAAGAGTTAAAAAAGTCTCTGTCTCATACTCAGAGCATCTTTCTGTGGGCACCCGGGGAAGGTAAAACTGTGAAGTGAGGGGAAAGCAGCTTCTGTCCGGCTTTTCCTCTACGTACTGTCTCCCCGTGGCTGAGCCTTACCCCTCTCCTGGCTCTGCTTATTCTCAGAGCTCAAATATATTTTTGGTCTATTTTGGCTCACTTCTTCTGGCCCAGTCAAACTCAGTGCTCCTCTCAGTCACGATGCCCCCAGAAACAAATCTACTCTCTAAAAGGATCCACATGTTTGGCAAGTCCCAGGACACTCTGTTGGGTATGACCCTGACAATCAGGCCCTGCTGGACTGGTCTGTGAGTGGCGAGTGAATGAGTGGTCAGGACCCTAGCCGCTAGCTTCAAGTTCCCCCCATGAACTGTCCTTGGCTGTTATAGATTGAATTGTACCTCCTGCTCCTAAATCCATATATTGAAATCCTAACTCCCAGTACCCCAGAATGTGACCTTATTTAGAGACAGGTTCTTCTCAAAGATAATCAAGTGAAAATAAAATCACTAGGATTGGAATTAGTGTGGGCCCTAATCCAATGTGCCTGGTGTCCTCATGAAAGGGAGAAACTTGGACACAGAGTCACACTGAGGGAAGACAATGTGGAAGGACATAGGGAGAAGACAGCTGTTAATAAGCCAAGGGGTGAGGCCCTCACAGCCATTATTGGAACAAGCTCATTTGGAATTTCTGGCCTCCAAAACTCTGAGAAAATAAATGTCTGTTGTTTAAACCACCCAGTCTGTGGTATTTTGTTATGGCAGCCCTAGAAGACTATTACATTCAGCCTCAGTTTCTTCATCTGTTAATTGGTGTGATAATTTCTATTTCATGGATGGATGTAATTAAATGAGATCATATGAGAAAATGCCTATTTGCATGGTGGTGCTGTGTGCAGGGTGGGGGTGGGGGCACATCTGTGCTGCAGGTGGGGACTCAATCTGGGACTTACTGATTATCAGGTGCCTGTGGAACATCCAGGTAGACATTCTAGTAGGCAATGGCACACACAGTGCTGGATAATTGTAAAATCAGTGTTAACTGAATTCCTTTCCTTTCTCTGTCCCCAGATTTCCCTCTCTCATTTTCATGCAGCAAGTCTGTCTTCCAGCCTTTCCACCTCCACTCTACTCTCTCCCACTCCTTATAACCCATCAGCACAAATAATAAAGCACCTGTCTATCTGCCTCTGTTAGTTGGGGAATCATTTGCTTTATGAAAAAATATAAATAATGCAAATGCATGACGTGTATGGGAGATGAATAGAAGGCTTCAGAGTGGAGCAGGGCTTCCTTTGTGTTACACAGACAAGTCTGGGAGGCATGGAATGATGTATGAGGTTTTTGACAGTACTTACCATAAGGAGACCTGGGGAAGCAAACCAACTCATTTATAAATGCGAACTACTTCCTTCAAACATTTTATACAGAAATGTGCAAATAGAAATGCCCCAGGCATGGATTCTTTGCACTTTAGTTGCTTCTAGGTTTCAGAGAAATGAATTAGAGTTCATTAAATAATTATATTTGGGGAGATATAGCATGTTGTGTATGCTTTGAAATGAGTGAAGCTCTGTTCTAAGTTCAGTGTGTATGTGCGTGTGCACACACATGTGCACACATACACAAGTACACATGTGTGTTTGGATAAGAAAGTGAACGAGGGAGAGGAAGACACCTAATGTTTGCTTACATTTATTAGTCTTTATTTTATCTCAAGCTGAAATTTTTTTCCTTTGGTTACCTATGGTCCTCTGATCACCACAGGTGTCAGTCAGGGCTAACAAAATGGCCAGAAAGAAGAAAATATAAAATTATACAGAGAAAAGCCTAGACTAGACTTTCACATCAGACCCACTCCCTGACTGATTGCCTTTCATTGAATTATGAGCCATGGCAGTTTATAACCAGGAAGGGACGCCAGTGTCACCTGTCCAGCCCTTCATTTCTCAGACAGGAAGGAGCAGAGAGGAAAAACCGTGGAGCAGCCCCACACGGGTCGGTCGGGACAGGACCTCATGCTGTGAGGCCACTGACTGTGCGGTCCGGTCTGCAGGAGGGTCTGCGTCAGAGGTGATGGGTTTTTGAAAAGGCAACACTTCAGTGTGGCTTTTTAATTTATGAAACTGATGGCTACTTTGCAGTAAGCAGCTCATCTGCTGCTGGCGGTGGGGTCCCTGGTAGCACATAAGGCACCTTTGTGACAAATAAGAAAAAGGCACCCCTTCCAGGCATGTGACACAGGAGAGAGCTGTGCCTTTGAGTAAAACAGGGAAATCTCCCTTCACCACCCGGAGTAGGCATAGTCTGTCCAGAGTGTGTGATTTTGAAAGTGGAGTGCAGGCTGGATTTCAGCCCCCCAGCCTCTTGGCTGAATGTCCTTCTGCAGAGCAACCTGCCCAAACTTACCTGACAGACCTTTGCAGAGCTGTGGCTTCACTGTGCCCTGAAGGAATGGGAAAGGGATTGAGTAGCTAGATGAGACCTGGGCTTCTCTAAGCTCCTCCACCATCTCTTCCTGCCTCTCCTCCTTCATTTCTTCTTTCTTCTCTCACCATCAGCTGAAGTGCCTGGGGTGGCTCCATCGAGGGCACTAAGATGCTATCTCAGAATAATGTACTGAGACATACACTTGTGCCTTGTGAAAGTGGGGACAAGACCCAATCTCTCCTAGCTGCCCTCCTGACCCCAGTCAAGGGGGAAAAGGGGATTGCTAACTAGGCAGGATGGGCTGGCTTCCTAGGCATAACAATAGTAAGAGTAAAGTCGATTAAACAAACTTCCTTAGGCTAAGACTTGACCTGGAGGTCAAGATGTTTGTTCTTAAATAAATGCCTTATAGCTTAGGATAACATCTGTAAAATCAGTCTCAAGTTGTCTTTGCAAATAACAAAGAACTACAAATCTGCTTTGAAACACACACACCTGGACCCTAAGGTGCCATGGAAAATATCAGTTAAGATGCCAGACCTCACTGCCAACCAGTCAGATTCACACACAACTCCTGGGACCTCCACACATGATTTTGCTGTATATATTCTTGTGATTCTAAGTACTGGGGAGTCTGGAGTCTTAAAAGCTCCCTTGGGTACCGTGGGCTCCTTTGAATAGCATTCAAATAAATGCTAATCTTTAACACTGCAAACTTTGTTGTGAGAGATTTCTTAGATATTTGGGCAGCATATGACTGACCTCTCTTGGTTTGGTAACACTTTCGATGTCATCAGCTAAAGGGAAATTGCAACAAGATCTACTCTTCCTTTTCTGAGAGATTCCACCATTGTCTGTACTCATTTCTTTGATAAATGTAAACCACGTTCATACCACACATTTAAGAGCTTTCTTAGGGCTTTGTCTCTTGCATTTGCTATTCAACATAGCTTGAGTAAAGCCTGGAAGTCACAATTTAGGGTCATAAATATATGCTTCAGTTCATCTGCTTCCTTAGCCTAATTTTTATAGCTCTTCAATCTCTCTCTAGTTGTCTTAAATTTTTGTTTGGGGTTGCCAAATGAAAATGTGAATGGAAAAAAGGAAGCCCACATTCCCTTAGGGGCTAGAACTGGACAATGAGAGGTAGTAGGGAAGCATGAAATAAACATCCGGAAGATTTAGTATGAGCCCCTGTTCTGTCACTTCCTAGGCAAGTGATCTTGGGCAAGTCACTTAACTCTGCTATGCCATGGTTTTCCCATTTGTAAAATGGGAGTAAAATAAAGTCTTATCTTTTCGAAACAGACAATGTTTGTAAAAGTACCATAACTGCCCAGCACTATGCAAATATTTATTATCATTAACTTTGTTGTTGTTTGTGGCTGATAGAAACGGCCACATGCTCTTTACCTCTCCTTCCATCAAGAGGTGGCGTCTACTCCTTCCACATGAACTCTGGATTGGCCTTGTGATTTGCTTGTCAGAAAACAAGTGAAACGAGCAGGAGAGAGAGGCCTGGACCTCGGTAGGGCAGGGTGACAGGGAGTCACCAGAGGTAGAGCTCTCAGTCACCAGAGGTAGAGCTCAACTTTGCCTCACATAGTCAACAACAACTCAGGGTTTGCAAAGCTGGGACCAGAGTAGTGAAACAGCTGGGGAAGAGGCCTGGGGAAGGAAAAAGATATCAACATTAACCCAGGCTTAATTTGGGTAAAGAAAGGAGAACAAATTATTCCCCTTGCCCCAAATCCTCCCCATTCTGGAGACTGTAGTGAGATTTAAAGAGAAAGAAGAAACGAAGAGGTGAAGATGGGACAGGGAACGCTACTATAGGAGGCTGAGATGTGGTGGAAGCACGTGGATTTTGGAGTCCAATGAACCCAGGCTGGTGCTGACTCTTCTACTCACTAGCTGTGACTCTGCATATTCAACGTCTGGAACAGTGGCTGGTACAAAGGACTATAAGGGAACAGGACTGGAGGCAGGAGGAACTTGTGGAGGAGACCAAAACTGATCCCCCCCAACACACACACACATTCTCCTCTTCTTTGGGCACATGCTTCATCTACGTTTCCCAGACTCCCTTGCAGTTAGGTCTGGTCACACGGCTGTGTTCGTGCTGATGGGGTGAGAGCCTGGGATGTGTGCCACTTGCAGGCCTGGCCCGTACAGGACTGCCACGCACGTTCTCCATTCTCCTTCCTCTTTCCCACTGGCTGGAACGTCAGTGCCCCCAGAGCCCTTAGAAGCCACATACTGAACACAGACAAGTCTTCACCTGTCCGGGTCTCTGAAAGACTGTGCCGGGGAGAGCTGCCCCACCAACCTTGTAGCAAGAAATACATTTTTATTTGTTAAGCCATAGATATTTTGGGGTCTATTTGTTTTCACAAGCTAATGCAACTCACGTAGGAGGTTGTTGCATGAGCCCAGAAAAGAGATGATGATTTGGTCTCAGGATGTGGCCCTGCAGGACAGATAGTATGGGAGCTTTTCTCACATTACTCAAAGGAATGGAGAGGAGTTAAATGAAAGCTCTACTCTCTAGAAGGAATGAACAGAAGGACCCCCAAGCAAGTAGCCAAACTGATCGTGGAGCTGATGGTGGAGGTGTCAGTCAAGAAAAGTTGTAGTCATGGCAACGGACTTGCAGCAAGGCCACCAAGAAGCTGGAAGCACAGAGTGGCCTGGCAGGGACAAAAAAAAAAACAACAGGAAAAGTGTCAGTAACAGAGAAGGTGTGGAAGCTAGTTGGACCCTCAGGGGAAGGCAGAGGGGGGCGCCCAGGCTAAGCCTGGGGTGTGTGTGCTGCACTTGTCTCTGCCCCAGTGCGCTGTCAAGAGCTTTGGGAGTCCAGGCCACAGACAGAGCTGAGGAGGCTAAAGAGATCTGGGAGTCCCTTCTGCTTGAGTCCTTTCCCCTCCCGCTTTTCTGTCCTTTTCATGGGAATTTCTTACAGATCCTCCCTGACTGTTTTCAAGGCAGGGTGGAGCCCAGGCTGCCACGCTAAACATGACTAAAACATTCCAGAGAGACGTCAAGCCCAAAATACTGGCTAATAACCCATTATCAGAGTGTATGTGGAGTGTGGGCGTGGAGTAAAACAGCTCATTAGGAAGTTAACTAACGATTTGGGAGGGTCTCAGAGGCAAGGTTTATTTCCTTTATCCACCTTCTCCCAACCCAGCCTAATTTCTCAGCTCCTCTACTAAGCGACTAAGAAATCCATGTGCTCTTTCCCCTTTCCCTAAACTGTTTTCTTTTGCTGTCAGAGTCTCTATTTCCACTTCACTTTTCCTCCTCCAGATTTCAATGCAGCAAACCCTGAGAAAACCTAATTGAACATTTTTTTTTAAATGTGGAGATTTAGAGCAGAACAGAGCTGAATGGATGCTGTGCAGAGGGTCGATTTTACTTCAGCAGAGCATCCTTTTTATGTGCTGGTAAAAAACATGACATTTATTAGAGGATGGTTTTCATAAAAAGGCAAAATCATGACTCTCATAGAGGTATAAAATGAACATATGTTAAAGATTTTATTTGACTCATAAGTGCAGGAACCAAGTAGATGTAATAACTGGCTTGAAGGAGAAGTCGACGGAGCACAGATGTCTGTTCTAAATTTTTATGGAGTAAAGGAATGTTGAAATGAATGTGCAAATAGAGCAAAACTGACTGTTTTCTTAGAATGTCTCCTTTGGACAGAATTCATTTGCATGTCTATAGACACAAGTTATTTCATGTCACTCTCTATTATCTATAATTTACATTTAAAAATAGCTCCCATGGAATTAGAGCCAGACAATATAGCATAGTTTTTCGCTGAAGCATAATTTTTTTCTTATACATTTAGACCAAAGGTTTCTGTCCCGGGAACTCATTCATTGGCTTTTACCATGAGTGGCTTGGGCTGCTTCAGAAAAAGTGGATTACAATGAACATGTTAAATGTATAACGATCTAGGTTGAATTGATACCAATTTAGCTTCAATAGCATACAAAAGCTCTGCTGTAATCAGTTCCATCTCTCTTATGTTGTTATTTTCACAAATTACAATTTTTATGTATTGTGTGAGGAAGGAAATGCGGGTCTAATTGCAATTTGCTTTGCAGTTGCCACATGAATAACCTAAAATCTAAACTTGACCCTGTCCAATTTTCGTGAAAGGGCACTAAATTGTACCTCATGCTGAGTTAAAAAACAGACTGAATCTGGCAGTTGTAGAGTCAGGAGGCTCACGATCTCGTTCCAGCTTTGAGGCTACAGAAGAATGTAATCTCTGAACCTCAGTTTTCTTATCTGCCAGATGGGCAGGGCAGACTAGATGGCATTAAGGGTTCCTTTTTGTTCTCCGTTCTTATGACTCTACTTCTGAGGCCTGTGGGGTGTTTTCTGTTTTATATGACTGTGATGGTTAATTTTATGTGTCAAGTTGGCGAGGCCACAGTGCCCAGATATTTGGTCACACATTCTAGATGTTTCTGTGAAAGTGATTTTTGGATGAGATTAATATTTAAATCAGTGGATTTTGAGTAAAGCAGTTTCACTTCCATAATGTGAATGGGTCTCATTCAATCAGTTAAGGGCCTTAAGAGAACAAAGACTGACCTCCCTTGAGCAAGAAGGGATTCTGCCAGAAGACTGCCTTTGGACTTCAGCTGTAACTCTCCCCTGAGTCTCCAATCTAGTGGCTTAATTCATCAGATTTTGGACTCTCCAAGCCTCCAAAGAATGTGAGCCAATTCCTTAAAACAGATCTCTGACTCTCTCTATATATACATACATACTTTTGGTTCTGTTTCTCTGGAGAACCCTGACTAATACAATTACTATGAGGAAAAAGAGAAAGAGTATTTGAAAATAGATTTCTATAGAATCTTCTGAAATCTGATCAAACCTATGATCTTCTGCCCATACTCTGGATGGAAGAACAAAGTTTTGCATATGATGTTTGCTTTCAGACTCCTTTGATAAAATCCAGCATATTTATTGAGCAGAAAGAAGAAAAGAGCATTGTGCAAAGTGGGAGTCTGATTCTCTGATCAAGGACTTTCTTTTTTTGGAAAGGACCAAGCAAAAAGGGGGCTGGTGTCACATAACTGACCCAGAGGATCAAGACCCTATAATTCCTTTCTCAACTTCTCAGTAAAATCTGGCTTTCTCAGGAACTGGAAAGATAGGGTTATTATCACTGATTTTTCACTGATATTTTACATTTGAAAATATCCATTTGACTCATAAATTTGTTAAGACCCAAGGGTAAACAGATGGGATAAGGCCGAGGAAGCTGGTTGGGAGCCAAGTGGACTATTCCATACTGGCAACACATCAAGACCATTTGGGTAATGACACCAAGTGCATCAATGATCTATTATGGAGCAAGAGATTGCTTATTAAAGCATAAAACATGCCATGATGATATTGAGCTCCTACAATGTGCTAGGCTCTATTCATACATTAGTGCTAATACAATATCCTTGCATTCTTTTCTATCTTTCTTTTTGTCTTTTCTTTTTTAAAAAACAAATAAAATTGAAGGGATAGTAGAATCAAGTGAGTCACCCAAGGCCATGAGACAAGTAAGGAGCAGAGATGAATATCTAATCCAGATTCTCTGGCTGTAAAGCTCTTTCTCTTTCCACTGCATCACAGCACCCCTCTTGTGGCCCACCATCCCTCTGTTACCTCTCCTATATGAGTGACCATGACAAGTGCCTCACACAGAGTGCCACATGTGAGATGACGCTGAAGTCAAAAAGAAGGAAAAAGAAACACCACTTCTTAATGCAGCAATCGTTGGCAAGGGAAGCAATGTTGCTGTGAAAACATGCTGCCCAAAATGCTTCACTGGTGGTAAGGAAGGTATCTCTCTCTCTCTCTCTCTCACACACACACACACACACACACACACACACACACACACACACACACACAGCTGGTAGAGTCTATATTGTGGAACTAAGAAGATAATCTTCATGACTGTTTCTGACTGAGGAGGAGTCCCAAAAGATTCCTCTATGTAGTTTGCCACATATGCCTATGATAGAAATGACTTATAATTTCACATTAAGAGTAAGCTGGTTGGTGAATATGGAGGCTTTTAGTCACTCAATGGAGTTTAATAAACATCTATTATGGTCAAGACTCTGACTCCAAAGAGGCTGGAGAAGGGCTCCAAGATAACAAAATTCCTGGTTTCTGCCCTCTAGGAGCCTTTTATCCAGACTTACCAAGGAAGTTATCACATTTACCAAGGAAGATTAAAGTTAGAGCTCAATAGATGTACAATCAGTCTGCTCCATTAGTTCTGATGGAGGGTGTTAATTTCAACTGGAGAATTGAGAAAGGCTTTAGGAAGTAGGTGGGATGTGAGCTGGACTTTGCAGGCTGAGAGCAAATTCACTTGGCAGAAAATGTAGAGAATTACTTTTCCAGTTTAGTAAACAGACATACAAGTGTGGGACACTGTGGTGATTAGGGAAAAGGAGAGAAAAGTAGACCAGTCAATGTGGTCAGAGCACAGATTAAATAAGGGATGGTGGGAGATGAGGTTGGCTGTACTATGGGTTTTGAATGCTAGGATAAGGAGTGTGGGGTAGATCTTATTGTGGTCCCCAGCCCTTCACTTCTTCCTTCCTGCAGGAGAATTCTACATGTCATGGCCGTGGGACTGGCAATGCCTCCTATAGGAGTACACATTTCTGCCCCACTGACCTTGGGTTTGGTTATATGACTTACTTTAGCCATGACATGTGAATAGACATGACATATGCCATATTTGAGTAGAAGCTTTAAAACCCTTCCTTGTTTCCAACAGCTCTCTTCCTTTTTTTCCCCTCTGCCACCAGAATGCCTTATTCGATAGAGGAGCAGAGGAGCTGCTCCTTCAGCTGAGTTCCAGAATGTATATGACCCATGGAGCAGAGCCACCTTTGACCCCACAATGACCCATAACTAACACCTAACATGAGTAAGAAATAAACCTTTGTTGTTGTAAGTGACTGAAATTTTAGGGCTTTTTGTTGCCCCACCAAAGCTGACTAATAGATGTTTTTTACTTTATTCTGAAAGACAATGGATTCTGTAAAAGACAACAAAAATTTCCCTTTCTCCCCTTTCTGACAGTCCCATGAATTTCAGTGGTGAACAAAACCTAATTTTAATTTCTGACTCTATTTGGATTCAATAGGTTATTTTTATATGAGAGACATACTTGCGGAATTGAATAACAATTAGCTTAATACTCACTCTTTGTAGCCACTGGGTCAGATTCACCTGGGATCCATGTAAATCTGATAAATACCATTGGGGTCATCCAATAATTTGCAGCTGATGGCAGCACAAACATCACTTCATTCCAAATTGTTGAGCATATTACCAATTTGCCAGATAGGAATAAAGATTTCAAATTTAAGCTTGAAGCTTTATTTTCCAGGGATGGAATATTCCATTCAGGCTTAGCAAGGATATAAATGAACAGGTGTTTCATGCTGAGAGGACCACTGGGGAAACAGCTTGGTAATGTTGGCCATAACGCCGAATGTTTGTACTGCCACCAATATAAGTAATCTCAGAAAGGTTTAACCTTCATGAGATTAATGAGAAAAATTTGAGAATACATTTTGTTAATTTATATTTCTTATGTATCACTTAACTGAGCACCAACAAAGGTCGTCATTCATCATGTAGTGTGGGAAGAGAATGCATGGGCTTCAATAATTCTAGGAATGATGATGATGATGATGATGATGATGATGATGATGATGATGATGATGATGATGATGATGATGATAAAGAAATTAAAAAAGAAAGAGAATGGGCTCTGGAGTCAAGTAAACCTCAGTTACAAGCATGGCTTGTAACTTACTAGTTACAGATTTTGGAGAAAGCTAGTTTTTAAAATATCTGAAACAGTTTCCTCATTTGTAAAACAGATGTAATAATACCTCTCTACTACAGTTAATATGAGGACAATATGAGACAATGACTGTAAAGTATGTGGCATGTAGTAGATCAGTAAATGTTACTGGAGTTCTCTTTCTACAACTTTTAGTTTTTAACCTCCTCTCTCGCCCGAATGCTTTTTTCCTAACCCTGTCAAACTCCTATTCATCCCATGGTGTATGCTTTTACCAACTCATCAAAGTCCTCTCTGACTTAGTTCTGTGCTACCTTCCTTCTCTGAAACAGCAGTAAAGGCCATAAGTGTTCGTTTCTGAAATGTGTTCATTCATTCATTCATTTTTTAATTTTTAATTTTATTTTGTTATTGCACGTGTTTATGGAGTACAATTTGTTGTTTCAATACATGTATATATTTTATAATGATCTAATCACAATAGTTAGCATATCTATTACCTAAACATTTATCACTTCTTTGTGGTTATAACATTCAAGATACTCTTTTCTGGCTACCTTGAAATATACAAAACAATATTGTTAACTATTGTCACCCTAGGGCACTATCTAACTGTAACTTTGTAACTTTGTACCAATCTATCAACCTTTCCCTGAACCCCTCCCCACTCCCTTTCCCTGCCTCTGATAATCGCTCTTCTACTGTCTATCTCTCTTTTCCGTCTCTTTTAAATTTATTTTTCTTAATTGACCTATAATAACTGTGTATGTTTAAGGAGTACGATGTGACAATTGGGTATATTCATACTGTGTGCAATTATACTATCAGGGTGCTTAGTATATCAATCACCTTAAACATTTTTCACTTGTGTTAGAAACATTCAACCTCATCTTGACTAGCTATTCAAAGACACAAGCTGTAGTCTCCCTATATTACTATAGAACCCTAGATCCCATTCTTCTCATCTCTAATATTTTGTATTCACTGACCATTCACTTCCCACTCCTTCCCCTTCCTTCCACCAGTCTCTAGTAACTACTAGTCTACTCTCTACTTCTAGGAGATCACCTTTTTTAGCTTCCACATATGAGTGAGAACATGTGATGTTTTTCTCTGTCTGGCTTATTTCACTTATAATTTTCATCAAGCTCATCCATAGTGCTACAAATGGCAGAATTTCATTCTTTTTTATGGCTGTGTATTTTCTTTATCCAATCATCCACTGAAGGACATTTAGGTTGGTTCCAACTCTTGGCTATTGTGAATAGAGCCACGATAAACATGGGAGTGCAGGTGTCCCTTTGACTTGTTGATTTCCATTATTCTGGATATATACCCAGTAGTGAGATTTCTGGATCATATGGTAGTTCTATCTGTAGTTGTTTGAGAAATCTCCATACTCATTTTCATAGTGGCTGTACCTGTACATTCCTATCAACAATGTATAAGGTTCCCTTTCTCTGCATCCTCACCAGCATCTGTTATTTTCTGCCTTTTTGGTTATAGCCATTCTAACTGGGGTGAGATGATATCTCATTGTGGTTTTGATTCGCATTTCTCTGATGATTAGTGATGTTGAGCATTTTTTCACGTGCCTGTTGGCCATTTGTATGACTTTTGAAGAATGTCTTTTCAGTTCCTTTGTGCATTTTTTAATCAGATTTTTTTTACTATTGAGTTGTTTGAGTTCTTTGTATATTCTGGATATTAATCCCTTGTCAGATGCATAGTTTGCAGATATTTTCTCCCATTCTGCTGGTTGTCTTTTGGCTCTGTTGATTGTTCCCTTTGCTGTGTTGAAGCTTTTAACTTGATATAATCCCATTTGATAATTTTCGCTTTTGTTCCCATGCTTCTCAAGTATTATTCATAAAGTCTTTGCTCAGACCTATGTTCTGAAGTGCTTCCCCTATGATTTCTTCTGGAAGTTTTATAGTTTTGGGTCTTACATTTAAGTCTTTTATCCATTTTTAATTGATTTTGGTATATGATGATAGAAGGAGTCTAGTTTTATTCTTCTGCATATAGATGTCCAATTTTCCCAGCACCATTTATTGAAGAAACTGTCCTTTCCCCAATGTTTGTTCTTTTGCCTCTTCTGCCAAGATCAGTTGACTGTATGTGCATGGACTTATTTTGGAATTCTCTATTCTGTTCCATGGGTCTATGTGTCTGTTTTTGTGGCAGTACAATGCTCTTTTGATTACTATTGCTTTGTAGTATATTTTGAAGTCAGGGAGTATGATGCCCTTTACCTTGGTCTTTTTGCTGAGGATTGCTTTGGATATTTGAGGTCTCTTGCTGTTCCATATAAATTTTTGAATTATTTTTTTCTATTTCTGTCATTGGTATTTTGATGGGGATTGCATTGAATCTGTAGATCACTTTGGGTAGTGTCGTCATTTTGATGATATTGATTCTTCTAATCCATGGTCATGGGATGTCTTTCCATTTTCTTGTGTCTTTTTAAATTTCTTTAATCAGTGTTTCATAGTTTTCATTGTAGAGATCTTTCACCTCCTTGGTTAAATTTATTCATAAAGGTATTTTATTTTTTGTTGTTGTTGCCATTGTAAATGGGTTAGCTTTCTTGATTTATTTTTCTGCTAGTTTGTTGTTGGTGTATAAAAATGCTACTGATTTTTTCATGTCAATTTTGTATCCTGCAACTTTACTGAATTTGTTTATCAGTTCTAGGTGTTTTTTGGTGAGTCTTTAGATTTCTCTACATGTAAAATTATGTCATCTGCAAATAGGGACAACTTGACTTCCTCCTTTCCAATTTGGATGCCCTTCATTTCTTTCTCTTGCCTAATTGCTCTAGCTAGGACACCCAGTACTATGTTGAATAGAAAGTGGTGAGAGTGGGCATCCTTGTCTTAGGGGAACAGTTTTCAGCTTTTCTCTGTTCAGTGTGATGTCATCTGTGGGTTTGTCATATATAGGCTTTTTTTTGTATTAAAGTACTTTCCTTTTATACCTAATTTGTTCAGAGTCTTTATCATGAAGGGATGTTGAATTTTATCAAGTGCTTTTTCTACATCTATTGAGATGATTGTATGGTTCTATTCTTTCCTTCTGTTGATGTGTTACATTTATTGATTTGCATACATTAAGCCATTCTTTCATCCTTGGGATAAATTGCACTTGATCCTGGTGTATAATCTTTTTAATTTGCTGTTGGTTTCAGTTTTACTAGTACTTTATTGAGGATTTTTGCATCTGTATTCATTAGCAATATTGGCCTGTAGTTTTCTTTTTCTGTTGTGTTCTTGCCTGGTTTTGGTATCAGGGTAATTCTGGCCTCATAGTATGAGTTTGGAAGAATTCCATCCACTTAGATCTTTTAAAATAATTTTAAAGTTATTGATATTAGTCCTTTAAATGTTTAGTAGAATCCAGCAGTAAAGCCATCTAGTCCTCAGCTATTCTTTGCTGGGAGAATTTTTATTACTGATTCTATCTTATTACTTGTTATTGGTCTATTTAAGTTTTCTATTTCCTCTTTGTTCAGTCTTGGTAAGGCATATGTGTCCAGGAATTTACTCATTTCCTGTAGGTTTTCATATTTACTGGCATATAGTTGTTCATAATAGTCTCTGATGGTCCTGTGTATTTTGATGCTATCTGTTGCTATGTCTCCATTTGCATTTCTGGTTTTATTTATTTGGGTCTTTTCTGTTTTTCTCTTGATAGCCTGACTAATGGCTTGTTGATTTTTGATTATCTTTTCAAAGAAACAGCTTTTTGTTTGCTTTTTTTTTTTGTATGATAATTTTAGTCTCAATTTCATATATTTCTGCTCTGATTTTTATTATTTCTTTTCTTCTGCTTATTTAGGGTTTAGTTTGTTCTTGCTTTTCTAGTCCTTTGAGGTGCATTGTTAAGCTATTTATTTGAAATGTTGTTATTCTTTCTTTGTTTTTTGTTTGTTTGTTTGTTTGTTTGTTTGTTTGTTTGTTTGTTTTGTATATGGGCATTTATTGCTATAAACTTTCCTCTTAATACTGCCTTGGCTGTATCCCATGGGTTTTGGTATGTTGTTTCTGTCTTCATTAGTTTCAAGAAATTTTTTGATTTCCTTCTTAATCTCTTCTTTGGTCCATTGGTCATTCAAGAGCATGTTGTTTAATTTCTGTGTATTTGTGTAGTTTTGCGAGTTCCTTTCATTATTGATTTCTAGCTTTATTTCATTATGGTCAGAAAAAATACTTGACATGTTTTCAATTTTTTTGAGCTCATTGATACTTATTTTGTGGCCTAAGATATGGTCAGTTCTAGAGAATGTTCCATGTGCTGATGAAAAGAATGTGTATTCTGCAGCTGTTGGGTGAGATGTTCTGTATATGTCTGTTAAGTCCATCTGGTCTATGGCACCATTTAAATCCAATGTTTCCTTACTGATTTGCTGTTTTCATGATCTGTCCAATGCTGAGAGTGGGGTGTTAAAGTCCCCAACTATTATTGTATTGGCATCTATCTCTCCCTTTATATCTGATAATATTTGTTTTATATATCTGGGTGCTCTGGCGTTTGGTTCATATATATTTATAATTGTTATATCCTCTTGCTGTATTGATCCCTTTATTGTTATATAGCACCCTTCTTTGTCTCTTAGTACATATTTTGATTTAATGTCTGTTTTATCGGATATAATGTAACTACTCCTGCTTGCTTTTGTTTTCCATTTGTTTGGAATATCTTTTTCCATCCTTTCAGTTTCAGTTTATGTGTTTGTTTGCAAGTAAGGTGTGTTTCTTATAGGCAGTCATATTTTTTAACCCATTCAGCCAGTCTATGTCTTTTGTTTTGTTTTGGCAACTAATCAGTAAGGGGATCCAAATCCTTGACCTAGGTGTTACAAGGCTGTGCTCTAACCAGCTGAACTAACTGGCCAGCCCAGTCTATATCCTTTAATTGGAGCACTTAATTTGTTTACATTCAAGGTTATTATTGGTATGTGAGGTCTTACTTTTGTCATTTTGTTGGTCGTTTTGTTTTTCTATTATTTTGTGTATCATTTTTCCTTTCTTCCTCTCTTAATGTTTATCCTTGTAGTTTAATGGTTTTCTTTATTGATAAGGTTTGATTCCTTTCTTTTTCTGAATTGTGTGTCTACTCTACAAGTAAGTTTTATTTTTATTTATTTATTTATTTATTTATTTATTTATTTATTTATTAAAGATAACCGGTGAGGGGATCTCAACCCTTGACTTGGTGTTGTCAGCACCATACTCAGCCAGTGAGCGAACCAGCCATCCCTATATAGGATCCAAGCCCATTGCCTTGGTGTCATCAGCACCACACTCTCCCGAGTGAGCCATGGGCGGGCCCTATGTTTTATATTTTCAGGTATTTTCATGATGGTTGTTACTGTTTTTTCTTTTCTACATGAAGGACTCCCCTAAGCATTTCTTGTAAGGTCAGTCTGGTGGTGGTGAATTCCCGTAATTTTTGCTTGCCTGAGAAAGACTTTATTTCACCTTTATTTCTGGAAGAGAGCTTTGCTGGGTATAATATTCTTGGCTGGCCATTTTCTTCTTTCAGTACTTTGAATATATCATCCCATTCTCTTCTAGCCTTTAAGGTTTCCTTATATGTGACTTGATATTTTTCTCTTGCTGTTTTTAGAATTTTCTCCTTGTCTTTAATTTTGGATAGTTTGACTATAATGTATCTTGGAGATGAATTACTTGGGTTGAATCTATTTGGGGACTTTTGAGCTTCATGAATTTGGATGTATGCATCTTTCCAAAGACTAGGGAATTTTTCAGCTATTATTTCTTTAAATATGTTTTCATATCATTTTTGTTTTCTTCATTTTCTGGAATGCCTATAATTCAAATGTTTGTTCACTTAATAGTATCCCATAGATCTTGTAACCTTTGTTCATTTATTTTTATTCCTTTTTCTTTTTCTTTTTCTTTCTTCCTTTGTGGTTTCAGAACTGCTATCTTCAATATTGGAAATTCTTTCTGCTTGATCTAGTCTGTTGTTGAGACTCTCAGATGTATTTTTTGTTTTATTCAATGAATTCTTCAGTTCTAAGATTTTGGATTTATTTTCTTAAATGATATCTGTCTCTGTTGAATGTCTCATTCAGATCATAAATTATTTTTCTGATTTCATTGAACTGTTTGTCTGTATTTTCCTGTATCTCAGTGAGTTTCCTTAAGAACACCAACTTGAATTCATTTTCTGGCAAGTAAGCAATTTCCAATTCTTTGGGATCAGTTACTAGAGCATCGTTTTCTTTATTTGGTGGTATCATGCTACCTTATTTTTTCATGTTTCTTGTTTTCCTGCATTGATATCTCTGCATCTGGTGGAACAGTCACTTTTTTCAGTTTTGTAGAGTGTCTTGTGTGGGAAAAGACTTTCACCTGCAAATGTGTCCTATGGTGTCGACTGGGTAGAGTGCAATAGTTTTGTTCTGGATGAATACAGATTTGTAAGCTTTGTGTGGTTTCTTCAGCTGTAATCCACTTTTGCTATGTCTGCAAGTGACTCAGAGACCTATGCTTTGGAGGTTTTCAGTGGTTGTAGCACAGATTGGCTGAGGAAGGTATTGCTGGGTTGGTTCATGGGCTGGGGTTTTGCACATGCACCCTGTGTGTCAGTCATCTCAGGAAGTGGCTCAACAGGGATGTGGTTGCTGGATTGATTCTCAGGCTGGGGGTGTGGGTGTATGGCATGTCAGGATATCTGAGACTGGTTTATCAGTGGTGGGTCACCGTTCTCTGACCAGGGGTTGGCCTGCCAGGGGCATGTCAGCCAAGCTGTTTCTCATTTGGATGCATGTGCATGTGATGGCTGAAAGACTCAGTGGCAGATCTTTCACGGGCATGACAATTGAGCTGTTTCTCTGAGCCAGGGGCATGGGTGTGCTTTGGGTTGGCTAGCTGAATATGGCTCTGCCAGTGGCCCTTCTTCCTTGCCAGTTTTTGAGGCCCAATGCAAGGTTGTACCTACTTCTGCAGTTCAGGAGGTGGACTGCCAAGAG
This sequence comes from Cynocephalus volans, assembly GCF_027409185.1. Taxonomy (NCBI): domain Eukaryota; kingdom Metazoa; phylum Chordata; class Mammalia; order Dermoptera; family Cynocephalidae; genus Cynocephalus; species Cynocephalus volans. Next base: position 95,612,068 of record NC_084460.1, on the reverse strand, counting down.
CAGAGCTGCTGAGCCACTTCTCAGGAAGTGGGCATGGCCACTAATTGAGGCTCCAGTGAGGGGGTCTGTCCAGCTGCTTTTTGGTGGTGGGTGGGGCTGCTAGGCAGGCCTGCAGTGGAGTGGCCCATCCAGCTCTTTCTGGGCAGTGGGCAAGCCTGTAGTGAGGTGGGTGGTGCGGCCACTTATGGGACTGTTGATAAGGCTGGTAGGTGGGACTTATCTGGACAGATCACCTTGGCTACATCTCAGCTTCTCTGGGAGAGGCAGATACATTATTTCCACCTGCCCAAGGATGTATTCTTTAGGATAGAGAACCAAGAGCTGTTTTTCCAGGCTGGCAGCTCAGGCGCACACAACTCAGTCAGCTGGTGGGTTGTAGGAAGAGGGAGGAATAGGAGGTGGTCTGCTTTTGACAGGTCTGTTCGTCTGGTCTCTGATCAGGAACGTGGGGGTATGTCATTTCAGCAGGACTAGGGCTGGTTTCCCAGACTGTAGAACTAGAATTACAGCTGCTGCAATACTCTAAGTTTCAAGTCACTGGAATCAGAGCATGCTAGAGGATAGGGACTTAAGGCTGGGGAAGCATTGTGGCTACTGACCCCAGGGCAGGGTGGGCTCCCTTTAGGGCTCTGGTTTCAAGATGGCAGTGTCCTACATTGGCTTGGTTCTTGAGGGGGAAGGTGGAGAGTGCACAGTTTGTATTAGTGTTCTAGAGTGATGCAGTACGTGTTTTCTAAGGTGCTTCCCACACTTAGCTCTAGGCTTGTCCTACCAAAGAATAGCCTCTGTGGTGAGGATGGGGGTTGGTGTGGGTCCACTGCCTACTTTTTTACTGCAAGGGAAAATTCTTCCTGCACTGATCCCAGTGTTGGAGATGTGGTGGCTAAGGGCATGTGCCTCTCGCTCCTTCTATACCACCATCCTGGCCTTTCTTGCTCCACAGGGATCTCACCAGTCTCCTGCTGCACTCCTATGCTTTTCTACCAATGTTCCCATTAATATTTAGCTGTCTATTAATTGTTCTGGTCCTTTCCCATGGGAAATACACACCCTGGGCACCTCTGGTCCACCATCTTGACCTTCCTCTCCTCATTCATTGATTCAACAAATATTTCTTGAGTACCTATCCTGTACTAGGCACTGTTCGCTAGATGCTGGAAATACAGCTGTAAACAAAGTCTCTGTTCTCACTGGGCTTATGGTATAACAAGGAGAGAGGAATAATAAACAAATAAATACGCAGTAAATGAAGAAAAATAAAATAGTGCTATGAAGAAAAACAAAATATGGCAAGAAGAAAAGGGAGTGCCAGAGTGAGAGGGATACTATTTTATAATCAGATGATCAAGAAAGACTTCACTGAGGTGACACTGGAGTAGAGGAAGTGAGCCATGAGGAGCCTGGGGAATGAAATTTCTGGGTAGAGGGTCTAATCAGTGCAAAGGCCCAGAGGCAGGAACATGCCTGGTGTTCTAGGAAGGACACCGGTGTGGCTGAGCAGAGCGATCCAGGCAGGGAGCTGTCGGAGATGAAGTCAGAAAGGTAGGATCTGGCAAACGATGGAAACAACTTTGATCTTCACTCTGAGCGAGTCAGGAAGCCATGGAAGGGTTTTGAGCAGAGATCTTACATTACTTTACTTAGATATTTCTAAAAGTTTACTCCATATTCTGTGTTGGAAATAGACATTAGAAGAATAAAAACAGAAGGAAAGACAAAATTAAGGGGCAATAAGAAGTGAGAGATGACAGTGAGATGGACAAGATGGTAGTGATGGAGGTGGTGAAAAGTGGTTGGAGCCTGGACATATTTTGAAGAAGAAATAAAAAAGACTCTAATAGATTGAGAATGTGGTGCTAGAGAAAGAAAGGAATCAAAAACAACTCCAAGATTTTTACTCTGAGCAACTGGGAGATTAGGGAAGACAGTGAGAGGAGTAGTTTTTGAGTAGGGGAAGAATCTGTGTTCATTTTGGCATTTGTTAGTTTGAGATGTCTATTAGATATCCAAGTGCAGATTCAGTAGGCACTTGGAAATGTGAGTCTGGAGTTCATGGGGGGAAATCTAGGCTTGAAATATGAATTTGGGAGTCGAACACATCTAAATAACATTTAAAGTTGTGAGACTGGAGAAGTCACCAAAAAAGTGACTCCTGAGGCACTCCAGTGTGTAGGGCTTGGGAAGATGAGGAGGAACAAGGAAAGGAGACTGAGAAGGAACAAACAGTGAGGAGAACTGAGAGTGGTGTCTTGGAAGTCAAGCAAAGAAAGTATTTGAGGAAGAGGAAGTGATCAACTGTGTAAAATGCTTCCAATAAATTGAATGAGATGAATACTGAGAATTGTCCATTAGATTTGGTAATGTTTTACCAGCCAGATGTGATGGAGGAAAAGAAGGAAAATGGACTTAGGAGTGAGCGTAAGTGAGAGATTTTTAATGATGAACCATGGAATGTAGCTGAGTAGGGAGGGAAGTGCAGAACTGCGGGGGTGAGGGACAGTGAAAGGATGAATCATAAGCCCTGCTGAGGTTGCAGAATGGTTGGAGTTGGAGAGGAGCTGGCCTGGGAAGATGGGATCAGTAGGTCTGAGAGTGGAATGCTCGAAATGGCCAGGTCTAGGGTATGTCTATGGAGGAAGTGATTGAGGAGAAGTAGAGAACAAGATCATTAATCATAATCATCAGTGTCTTATGTCCCCATAAGCACTTAGAGGAGAGGCATCATAAGTCTGTGCCTTTCTCCCCAAGCATTTAACACAGTACTATGGGTTTAACACCCTATAGTTTATGAATTAATGTTGAATAAAAAGTTCAATCATTGAGGAATTAAAAAAAAAATCACTGCAATAAGACTCAGATTTTCTACTACAAACTACTACTTTCTGCATCCCCCCCACCCCAAAATATTGCCAAACCATTGGTGTCAACTAAGGGGATCCCTGTCATGAGAAGGATTAAAGTAATGGTTTCAATTATTCCAAGCCAACCATAGAATATCATGGCAGGAGGTCATTTGTAATTTGCGAAACTGTGATCTTAGTCTTCATGGTTTTGAGCCTTAGCTGGTAAGACCAGCCAGCCAGCTACTTAGCGTCTACCTCTCAGTGTAGCCGTGTTGTTTTATAACTATCATCAGATCTGCAGACACCCTCTAAAGGGAAGAAAATGGATTACATGTAAAAATTGCCTAAAAATGAAAGCAATACTTTCATTAGGGAATCCATAGAGGCCTCTGCACAGAAACCTCAAAAATGTAAAAACAACCAAATTTTGCATCCATTTAATTATTTATTTACTTATCTTTTAAAATGAAACAATTGATTATGCATATTTATGGGGTAGAGTTGACTATCTGTATTTGTGTACAACATGTGATGATCAAATCAATATTAGCATGTTCATTACAAATCGTAGTTGTTCTTTGTGTCCCTTACCCAATTCTCCCTAACCCCCCATCCCTTTCCAACCTCTAGTAGCCATAAGTCTGTTCTCTCCTTCTGAAAGTTCAATGTATTATTGTGGCCTTCCTTCCTTCCTTCCTTGTTCCCTTCCTTCCTTCCCACTTATGAGTGAAGACGTGTGGTATTTGTCTTTCTGTGCCTGGCTTATTTCACTTAACATGATTTTCACAAAGCTCATCCATGTTGCTATGAATGGCAGAATTTCATTCTTTTTTTTTTTTGGCCACATAGTATTCTATTATGTATATATACCACATTTTCCTTACTCACTTGTCTGTCGATGGACATTTAGGTTGGTTCCATTTCTTGGCTATTTTATATAGGGCTGCAATGAACTTGGGCGTGCAAGTATCTCTTTGACATGATTTCCATTCCTTTGGGTATGTACCCAGCCGTGGGATTGCTAGATCATGAGGTAGATCTATCTGTAGTTGTCTAAGGAAACTCCATACTGTTTTTCATACTGGCTGCACTAATTTACAGTTCCACCAACAGTGTAGAAGAGTACCCTTTTCTCCACATCCTTGCCAGCATTTGTTATCCTTAGTCTTTTTGGTAATTGTCAGTCTAAATGGGGTAGGATGTTATCTAAATGTGGTTTTGATTTGCATTTCCCTGATGATTCATGATGTTGAGCATTTTTTCACGTACCTGTTGGCCATTTGTATTTCTTCCTTTCAAAAAAGGCTGTTCAGCTTTATTTTCATTGGGTTGTTTTACTGTGAAGTTGTTTGATTTCCTTGTATATTCTGGATATTAATTGCTTGTTGGATGCATACTTTGCAAATATTTTCTCCCATTCTGCAGGTTGTCTTTTCACTCTGTCAATTGTTTCCTTTGCTGTGCAGAAGCTTTTTAGTGTGCTATCATTCCATTTGTTTACTTTTTCTTCTGTTGCTTGTGCTTTTGGGGTCTTATTCATAAAGTCTTTGCCCAGTCCTGTTTCCTTAAGTGTTTCCCATATGCTTTCTTTTAGCAGCTTTATCGTTTCAGGTCTTATACTTAAGTCTTTAATTTATTTTGAGTTGATTTGGGTACATGGCAAGAAGTGTGCATCTAATTTCATTTTTCTGCATATGGATGTCCAATTTTCCCAGCAACATTTATTGAACAGGCAGTCTTTCCACTAGTGTGTGTTCTTAGTGCCTCTGTCAAAGATCAGTTGGTTGTAAGTATGTGGATTGATTTCTCTGTTCTCTTTTCTGTCCCATTTGTCTGTTGTTTTTATGCCAGTACCATGCATTTTTGGTTACTAACACTTTATAGTGTAATTTGAAGTCTGGCAGTGTTATGCCTGTGGCTTTATTTATTTATTTATTTATTTATTTTTGCTCAGGGTCACTTTGGCTCTTTGGAGTCTTTTGTTATTTCATATGAATGTTAGGATTGTTTTTTCTATTTTTGTGAAGAATGTCATTGATATTTTGATGGGGATTGCATTGAATCTATAGATCACTGGGTAATATGGACATTTTCACAATGTTAAGTCTTCCAATCCAAGAGCATGGAATGTCTTTCCACTGTTTTGTGTTCTCTTTGATTTCTTCAAAAGTGATTTGTAGTTCTCATTGTAGAAAGATTATAGATCTTTCATTTCTTTGTTTAAATTTATTCCTAGGTATTTTATTTTTTGGTGACTATTGTAAATGGGCTAGCTTTCTTGATTTCTTTTTCTGCTAGTTCATTGTTGGAGAATAAAAACACTACTGGTTTTTGGGTATTGATTTTGTATCCTGCAACATTACTGAAATTGTTTATCAGCTCTAAGAGTTTTTTGTAGAGTCCTTAGGTTTTTCTATATAGGATCATGTCATCTGCAAAAAGGGACAGTTTGACTTCATCCTTTGCATCTGGATGTCCTTTATTTCCTTCTCTTCTCTGATTGCTCTGGCTAGTACTTCCAATACTCTGTTGAATAGGAGTGGTGAGAGTGGGCATCCCTGTCTTGTTCCTGTTTTTAAGGGGAAAGTTTTCAGCTTTTCCTCATTCAGGATGATATTGGCTATTGGTTTGTCATATACAGCTTTTTTTGTGTTGAGATAATTTCCTTCATATCTAATTTGCCGACAGTCTTTATCATGAAATGATGTTGAATTTTGTCAAATGCTTTATCTGTGTCTATTGAGATAATTGTATGGTTTTTGTCCTCGGTTTTGTTGGTGTGGTGTATCACATTTATTGACTTGCATATGTTGAACCATCTTTGCACCTCTCGGATGAATCCCATTGATCATGGTGTATAATTTTTTTCATGTGTTGCTGTACTCTGATTGCTAGTATTTTGCTGAGGATTTTTTCATCTGTGTTCATCAAAGATATTGCCTATACTTTCCTTTTTGTATTGTATCTTTGTCTGGTTTTGGTATCAGGGTGATACTGGCCTCGTAGAATGAGTTTGGGAGAGTGGCCTCTGTTTCAATTTTTTGGAATAGTTTGAAGAGAATTGCTATTAATTTCTCTTTAAAGGTTTGGAAGAATTCAGCAGTAAAGCTATCTGGTCCTGGGCTTTTCTTTGTTGGGAGACTGCTGATTACTGCTTCGATCTAGTTGCTTGTTATTGTCTGTTCAGGTTTTCTATTTCTTCTTGGTTCAGTCCTGATAGTTGGTATGTGTCCAGAAATTTATCCATGTCCTACAGGTTTTCAAATTTGTCGGCGTATCATTGTTCACAATAGTCTTTAATGATTCTTTGTATTTCTGTGGTATCCATTATAATGTCTCCTTTTTCATTTCTGATTTTTGTTGTTTGGGTCTTCTCTTCTTTTTTTAGTTAGCCTAGCTAATGGTTCACCTATTTTGCTTATCTTCTCAAAAAACCAATTTTTTATTTTATTGATCTTTGGTATCTTTTGGGGGGTTTCTATTTCACTTAGTTCTGCTCTGATCTTAATTCTTTCTTTCCATCTACTAATTTTGGGATTGGATTGTTCTTGCTTTTCTGGTTCTTTGAGGTGTAATGTTAGGTTATTCATTGGAAATCTTTCTATTATTTTGATGTAAGTGTTTACTGCAATAAACTTCCCTCTTAGTACTGCTTTTGCAGTATCTCATGGGTTTTGGTATGTTGTATCTTTATTTTCATTAGTTTCAAGAAATTTTTTAATTTCCTGTTTAATTTCTTTTTGAACCCATACGTCATTCAGGAGCATGTTAGTTTCCATGTATTTGTTTAGTTTCCTCAGTTTCACTTGTTACTGATTTCTAGTTTTAAGCCATGTGGCCTGAAAAGATACTTGAAATGATTTTGATCTTTTAAAATTTGCTCAGACTTGATCTGTGATCCAACATGTGGTCTATCCTGGAGAATGTTCCATATGCTGATGAAAAATTTTATATTCTGTAGTTGTTGGATGAAATGTTCTGTAGATATTCGTCAAGTCCAACTGGTCTAAAGTGTAGTTTACATCCTGTTTCTGTGTTGATTTGTTGCCCGGATGATCTGTCCAGTACTGAGAGAGGGGTGTTCAGGTCCCCCACTGTCATTGTATTGTGGTCTGTCTCTTTCTTTAGGTCTAATAGTGTTTGCTTTATATATCTGAGTGCTCCAGTGTTGGGTGCATATATATATTTATGATTGCTATGTCTTCTTGGTGGATAGATCCCTTTATCATTATATATTGACCTTCTTTGTCTCTTTGTATGGTTTTAGGTTTAAAGTCTATTTTATCTGATATAAATATAGCTACTCCTGCTTGTTTTTGGTTTCCATTTTTGTATCGTACCTTTTTCCATCCCTTCATAATTAGTCTGTGTGTGTCTTTACAAGTGAGGTGAGTCTCTTGAAGACGGCATTTAGTTGGGTCTAGCTTTTTAATGGAATTCTTCAGTCTGTGTCTTTTGAGTGGGGAATTTAATCCATTTACATTTAGGGATTTTATTGAAAGTTACTGTCTTATTCCTGGCATTTTATTGCTTTTTGTTTAGATGTTTTAAATATCTTTTGCTCTTTTTTTCCCTTTTTATTATTCATCTTTGTTTGTTGGTTTTTTGATCTGGTAAGATTCAGTTTCTTTATTTTTTGTTTACATTTTTGTTTTACCAGTGGGTTTGTTCCTTCTGTGTATTCGTGGTAGTGATTATAGTTTTTCAGATTCCAGATGTAGCACTCCCTTGAGAATTTCTTGCAGAGCTTGTCATGTTGTGGTAAAGTCTTGCAGTTTTTGTTTAGCTGGGAAATATGCTATTTCTTCGTCATTTCTGAAGGATAGCCTTGCTGGGTATAATATTCTTGGCTGGCACTTTTTCTTTTTTAGTGTTTTGAATATATCATCCTATTTTCTTCTGGCCTGTAGAGTTTCAGTTGAGAAGTCTACTGTCAGTCTGATAATGGATTGACTTGATGGGTGACTTGATGGCTTCACTTGGAGTGTGACTTGACACTTTTCTCTTGCTGCTTTTAGGATTCTCTCTTTGTCTTTGAACTTTGCCAGTTTGCGTATAATATGTCTTGGAGATGATCTTTTGGGGTTGAATCTGTTTGGGATCTTTGAGCCTCCTGGATCTGAAGGTCCATGGCTCTTTCTGTACCTGAAAAAGTTTTTGTTATTATTTCATTCAATAGGTTTTCAATGCCTTTTCCTTTCTCCTCCCCTTCTGGAACACCCATGATTTGGATGTTTGTGTGCTTAAGATTGTTTGCTAGATCTCTTAGATTTTCTTCATTTTTAAAAATATTTTTTCCTTTTTAATTTTTTAGACAAAAAGACCATCTTCTAGATTAGAAATTCTTTCTTCTGTGTGCTCTAACCTAGTGCTTAAGCTCTCGGTTGTGTTTTTCATATTTTATTGAATGAATCTTTCAGTTCCAGTAGTCTGCTACATTCTTTTTTAAGGGGTTAATCTCTTTGTACATTTCCTCCTTCATATCCTGGATATTTTTTCTTGTTCCATTGTACTGTTTCACTGAGTCTTCTCTTATCACGTTGAGTTTCCTTAAGATTGTTGCTTGTAGTTCCTTTTCAGTCACTTCAAGTGTTCCCTGTTCTATGTGGTCTGGTACTTGAGAATTGCTGTATTCCTTTGGTGGTGTCATATTTTCTTGGATTTTTGTATTTTTAGTATCTCTACATTGATGTCTAGTCATCTGGTAGAGCAGTTGCTTCTTCTATTACTCCGGAGTGGGCTTTGAGGAGAGCGACTTCCTCCTCTTTTTTTAAGGATCTGCTGGTGACTCTCCTTCTGTCAATATAGTCAAGTGTGCAGTGAGCCACCTGCACAGTGGTCATGGCTCTACTGTGGTGGTGAGCCATCCTTGTGGTGGCAGAAGCTGTGGTGGTGGCTGGGGTGGGCCACCTGTGCTGAAGTCATGTTTGTGACATATTCCTGTCTTCTTGTCATGTTGGGGCCTACCCATGGCTTCTGCTTATGTCCTCAGTCACACTTTTGCCTTCTGTTTGGGTGAGGGAGAGTGCCCACCCATATGTGGAATTTTAAAAAGGTGAACTCATAGAAGTAGAGAGTAGAATGATAGCTACCAGAGGCTTAGGCTCATACTCTTGTTTCTCAATGGTTGCACTTCATGCTGCTACTAAAGCTACCTTTGCCACCATGAGCCATGCAGATCCCTCTGCATTCATTTTATTTAAATGGGCTCACTGTTTTAATCTACCTGTATTTCAGGATCTCACTAAATACTCAGGCCAAAAAATATCAAGCATTGGGAGGAATTAATTATCTTCAGCTCAAACTAGCACTAGTGACAAGGTCAGGGAAGCAAAACAAGAAGAATATTTGGGGTTGTGAGCTGGGAAAAAGAAAATAAATCAAGATTTTAAAATAAATAAATAAAACCTTGTCAGATAAAATGTACTGCCTTACTTAGCAGGGGAGGGATAATTGGGAGGCTGAGGCTTATAGTAATCAATCAACTTTGATCACACAGTGGCTTTGGCAAGGAAGAGAAATGGAGGCTTAAATTTATAGTTTGGCAAGAACCTGCTTCCTCTCCACTTGACCTGCCCAGAGAGACAAAGTCTTCAGGGGGATGGGATATAACATTAACTCCCACCCTCACCACGTGTGGTCCTCTGTGGTCCACAGATCTCACTGACTGAATTCTCACAACCACCCTATGCAATAGGTACTGGTATCTCATTTTGAGGATGTGGGTGGAGGCTCAGAGGGGCCAAGTGTTCTGCTTGAGGATGTCTAGCTCATACGTGACAGAGCAGTGACTCAAACCACATCTTCTGGGTCCAGGTCAAGCCTTCTTCACCTCTCAACCAGTCCTGCATTCATGAGAGTCTAACCTGAGGGGCATTTGTCCTAGCTTACTGATGGTACATTTCAATCAGGATTACCATTTGGGATGAAAGACCATCCCAACATCAGGTGTTCAGGCTTGCCTTTAAGAGGACTGAGTCTTCATTATGTGTCTTATCTGTTTCTTCCCCATTTTCTTCCCACGGCCCTCCATTACTTCACACTGAGCTATTGTATCTAAGCCAAACCTTCTGCCACTTGTGCTTCTTTCTTCCAAACCAGTTTTTGCATTGATGTAGATTAATTTTCCTAAGATGACAGCTTCATTACTGATTTAAAAACATTTGCTGCAACATTCCAGGTCCCATGAAGTCCAACTGCTTACACTGGATTCCTGGAGAACCTGACAATAAAACTTCCTATTCACTTAAAAACAAAACGTTTGAAGGTTTGGATCTCCATACTAGTCAGCCACCAAAAAAGAAAAGAAAAGAAAAGATGTTCACTGGCTGTCGTTTTCAGGATCAGATACAAACTCCTTATCTTGGCAGTCAAGGCCTCCACAACTTGGCCCCGTACTATTTTGTCATCTTATTTCCAACCCTTATGCCCTTCATCATACCAGAGAAAGCATATTCCAAAATCTGATCCCTGTGTTTACTCATCTCTGCTCTACACCTGTGTATTCTACTATTCTTTCAAAGCTGAGGTCCATTTTTATCTCATTGCAGCTTTCCACCAACATTCCATCATATGGCAATTCTCGGAGGGCTGGCGTCTTCTGTTTATCCCTCAAGATCTGCTCTGCACCTCTCCACCCTGCTCTGTGCCCCAGGAAGCTGTGCAGCATCCACCAGCTCTCTTACTCCCCCAATACTGAACTCTTTCTGTAGTTTTCTTCCACCCAACACCCACCTTTGTAAATAGCTTTTTAAAATCAATTAAGCTCTCCTCAAATTACCCAATTTGAATCTGCCATCTGCTTCCTGCCAGGAGCCTGACTGATATCTTCCCATACTTCTGTGTACTCTCAGGCCTTATGTATTGCTTTAAGCCTTCATGTATGAGATATCAAAGGCTGCCTTGAATTAATAGCTGTTTTCCTACATGATTGTATATTCCCAACCTGACTACAGGTTCATGAAGGCAAGGAATATGTATCATACTCCTGTGTATGCTTGTATCCCTTTACCACCTCCTACCCAATAACACTTAGCACAATATACCAAGCAGTTCACTGACTGGTGAAGGTTTTAAATCAATAATAAGTAAAACCTTTACAGGTCAATGTTCAAGGATAAAGTTAAGGATGGGAGCAGGGGAAATTAAACTAGGAAGACTCTCAAGTCTTTACTATTTTCTTCATTTATAAAATGAAAAAGGCCTAATTTCTCTGCCTGTTTTTTATCTATAAAAAGGAGATTATGTACCTGCTCTTTCTTTCTCACAAGGATGAAACAAGGATTGACTCACACAAAGCATATAAAAGTACTTCGCAAAGTATAAAACATTGTGCTTTATAAATGTAAGTAAGTATTGTTTTTAGAAAATTGATAGCTGAACATGTATAAAAGCTAGTGTTTCAAAAAATTGTTGGGAGGGGCAAACTTCCCAAAAAAGTAATGTGCTATTAGGCTGTGAAATTTGAAAACATAGTAAGAAATACACCTGAAAGTTTAAAGAATTTTCAGTGGGCAAAAACACTTGGGCATCTTTTATTATTTTGTGTCCCCGTGTAAAGAACTCTTAAAATGACTATTTAAAACCTTAGCAAACATACACATGAATGCGTCCAATAGTAATGGAAATAGGTAGCTGAATGATACCAGGAGTTTAAAATGATTATGTTGCACCTTTCTTCTCCAGGTAGTTGGTTCCAATTTAGTCTTGCTAAGAATTAAGCAAATTATTACAATAACTCAAAAACATCTACACTGGCCTCAGTTTACTCACTTCCTGGCCAGTGTGTGTATGTGTGTGGGGAGGGGGGGGGCGGACAGCTACAAAGGATGCTATCAACTTTAACGATCTGACAACATTCTTTCCCTTAGAAATGGTTTCTAAAAGGTCTGAAAAACAATTTTCCATAAATCAAAGAAATAACCAAAGTTGTTATAAAAGGTAGACCTACCTCCCACAACTTTTGTGATGACTAAAATAATAAATAACAGATATAAAATACCTAGCTCAGTGCCTGGCACATGGTGTCATTCAGTGGGGTAGCTCCCTTCCCCCTTAAATTCAGATGCATATACATTATGTATACAATTGCATTAAACATGCAGCTATATATACAAAGTGTACATACGTTTAATTATAAATATGTCTTGTGTGTTAAATGTAGCAGCAACATAATACAGATTGTGCTTTTGGAAACAAACTGAAAAAAAAATGTATGCTTTTAATTATAGTAAATATGTGATGCATTGAGAGAAATTACCATTTCTCAAAATTCATAAGCAAGAGAATTGGTGCCTAAGACAATTCGCTGGAAAGTTAAACGTAATCTGTACAGCGTTTCTGTGGTTATTACAAATTGCAGGTATGGAAACATTTTGTGTATTTTATTTAATTGTCCTAGTTAGTATAATTAGCTATAAACTTAATCTCTACAGACTTTATAAAGATACTTTAAAAAGAAAGATCACAGAATCAGTTGACAAGAAAACAGTTATAAATAACAAGCTAAAAAGTAACTTTATTTCCTCGTAAGAATATTGCAAATAATGAGAAATTGAGGAATGCATCACACTAAATCCCAACTATAGGTTGGGTTTGAGTGAATTAGGCTTTTTCAGGTTTCCTCCATCATTGCTTCTTTCTCTTCCTGTTTTTCTTCTTCCTTTGCTACTTTGTTTCTTGGGCATCCTTGAAGTTCTTGCTCCTGGCTTCTACTGTCTGCTGGCTTCTATTCTCTTTCTATAGATCTTTGGCTTCCTCTCTACTCTTTTGGCAGACTCTGTGCATCTCAAATGTGCCAAGTCAGGGCATCTGACGTAAGATCAGTTGCCACCCAGTAGAGCATGTCCATTGGGTTGTGCTCTAGCACCAGGTTAGCACCAGCATAGACATGGCTGACTATTTTGGTTCAGAAGATGCTCCAGGCTCTGCTCCAAGCAAATGTGGCCAGGCAATTGGTATCATGTGATGCCTGTGTCTGAGATATTCCTCAAAGTGGTCTACGGACCACCAGTATAACTGGCACCAGTGTAACCAGCAGAAAAATACAAGTATTACAAGAGAATAACGTGTGAGGTGACTTCAAACTCTAAGAGTCTGTGACTGCCAATTCAGAAAGAGATTCAATGATCATGTGTTGAATGACTATTGCACGCCAAGTGTGCTCATATACACTGTCTCGTTTATTTCTTGCAACAAATCAGGGAGCATTTGAACTATATAGTTCATTAAATCTAAGATGCCAGTAGGTGTAAGCCAAATCATTCTTTTATGTACCACCAATATTGAAAGAATATTGCCAGTTACATTTTGACACAATATTCTCTTATCACTTAGCTTTTCATTATATACATATCAAAAGAGCTCTCTTAGACTTATATAGACATAGCTTTTTATTATGCATCATTTTGTGTGTTTATTGAAAGGAAAATATAGCTAAATAAATTAGCTAAGGTATTCTTAAAACCTCTTCACTTTCAGAGGCTGATTCTTCTGACTTTTCTATTGTGTTGTCCAAAGATGCCCATGTTTTTGCACTTGGTATGTTCTTCTGGGCAAAGATATGGATTGGTGATTTTTCTCTTCTTTAAGAAGTGTTCCACTATTGTCTCAGATATTTTCGTTCATGCTGCTGATGCCCATTACACAAGTTTTGATGCTAGGACATTGTTTTTATCTCATCAGGAGTTGTGGAAAAAGTTTCACCCACAACCAGGACTTATACCCTTCCTCAAATTGTTCTTAAATGGTCATGAGGGCTATAGTCCAGTCATGCCTTTAGGAATAGTAGTAAATTTACACATGTGTAAATGGTAGCATTCATGTTACAACTGCCATGTGGCTATCTGAGACTGTAAGATGCTGCCAATTGCAAAATGTTAAAATGGCAAAAAGGTATCTTGGCATCAGTGAAATAGGTATTATTATCATGAGGCTCAGAGCTATTTCACCTGGTTCCCTGTGGAAGAGGTGGGTAGGGAATTAAGTTACTGAACTACTTGTTTGAGTGTCCCAGACCCTTCATTTGTGTTGTCATGTAATGCTCAGGAAAACTCTTTGAAGTGTGTGTTGCTTTACAGATGAGGAAACTAAGATTAGAAGGCTAAATAATTTGCCCATGATTGCAGATCATCAAATGGCAGAGCCAGAATTTAAAGGCAGGTCTGTCTTCTTCTGAGCTAGACCAGTCCTTAAAGGTTAAAATGGGATTAGAAGATTGAACAAGAAAGACAACTAAGATTCAGAGGAAGCCTTCTTTAACAGACCTGCCAACTATCGGTATCAGGGATGCACATGAATGAGTGGTTACCACTCCCTGGTGTCTGAGGTCTGGTGGTTAACGGAATGAGAGCCCAGTCCTCTGGGTCGCTGCCTTTTATATCCTAGGCTAGGGGTGTGGTGTCATCAGCTCTCAAGGGTCTATCACCCATCACCTGGCAAAATCACACTATGCCAGTTATACTATTCTGCATTCTATTTCTTATTTCATCCAGCCTGCTGCAGATCTGAGCTACTGAGGCTAAAACTCATACTTTCTTTTTTCTGTTTGGTTTTTGTTGTTGTTGTTGGTGGTGGTTTGTTTATTTTGTCTTAAAGTACTAAAAGGATTTTATTTTATAAGGAGATCCCAGGGACATGATTTAAATGAGCTTTTCCCCTTTCATTTCATTCAACAGATAGACGATAATGAATAATGAACCAGGAAGTTGATAGAATCTTCTGATCCAAGGCTTCTGGTCAAGAGGGTGGAACAGACCATCCCCAGTGTCACTCTCTCCCACAAATCAATAAATTTACAGCTATTAAAAAGCAATGACAGCAAAGCTGGGGCCACTAGAGCTCAGGGGAAGAGGAGGAGAGACCTATGGAGTGCATGAAGGCAGGAGAAGCCGTGATAAGAGAAAGAAAAAACCACTCTGACTGTTTCAGATCCCAGCCATTTCCAGGCTGGAACTGCTGAGCACGCAGAGCAAGAGCTGGCAAAAATCACAGCTGTGCCCTTCAGATGGAATTGCTTGGAGGCAGCCAGGGAGAAGAGGGACTTGGTGGCCCCCAGGACAGCGATACCACTAATAGGGTTCCTGTGGACCCACACAAGACTGAGGAGCCACAACAACTGAAAAAAAGGAGCCACTCAGAGGCCAATGAGTCATCACAAGGGACCAGAGCATGGCCTGTCCCATGGGTAGTGTTTGCAGCACAGGCAACAGGGGAGACAGGCCCACTGGGGGAACACTGGGGCACAGCAAGGACAGCTGATCTGCCCCCCAATCAGTGCAGGACCGCTCAGAGAAGATTGGTCAGGAATATAGAATTGCATGGGGTGCAGTTTGATGAAAAGACTCAGGCCCACACCAGTGTCTCTACACAACCCAGGTGCATCAGCTTTCACTAAACCCAGAAGTACCTGTAAAGTCAACCATTAAAACCGGTGCTGCACAAAAAGCCTTCCTCAGGAAATCAGCAGCAAAGCAGCAATTTAGCTCAACCACACAGCTCAAGTACTGGTCCCCACAGGAAGTTCCCCCATTTTAGAAGTAAGCAAAGGACAACAAATGGGTTCTAGTGCAGAGTTTAAGTGGTGGGAGCAGCAAATAATCCAACACAGAACTGAAAGAAAATATGGAGTACCATTGGCACCCACCCATAGTCCTGAGGCATGGATCTGGGAAATGGACACCCTCCCACAACCAGGCACACTGCTAACGCCACGGGGCACACCCGGGGTCCTAAGGCGTGTAGTCAGGAGCCACCAGCAAGTAGGTAAGGAGCACACCAAAAACATCATCTCCATGTGGGTGGCCCACCACAGCCACCACAATAACCACGGCTGCCACAAAAGCAGCTAGACACCACAACCACCATGCAGATGGTCCATCAGCCAATGGAGTGCATTGACCCAAGGAGAGTCACCAGCAGAGACCAAAGAGAAGAAGAGGATGTCTCTGTCCACAAAGCCCAAAACTATGTATAATCAATTATAATTCAATAAAAATTTTTAAAAAATTCTTCTTATCCATAGCCAGATGCATTACCCATTGCACTGCTGTCCTGGCCAGGAAGTTGTCTAGTATAAAATGAACCTGAAATGGTAATACAGCTGTTTTTGAGAGTTGTACCTGTGACTAAGATTTCCACTGTGGACAAAGGGGAATGGCTTAACATAAGATTTCATCTTTATATTTGCACTGTAGCTCCAAGCTCCTGAAGCTTTTAGCCATCAGTCAGCAGGTTCTGTGTCCAACATGAAAAGCCAGAGGTAAAGAAGTCAGACCAAGATGCAGCTGGAGCTCTCCACGAGATGGAGTGTTTGATTAGGTTTACTGTTCATCTCCCCTCCCATTGCCCAGATGTTCCCAAGACATAGCTGTAGGAAGCAGGGCCATCTGCCACTCCTACGGAAGCCATGGCAGGCTGTCCAATTCCCAGCTTCATGATATGCCCATGGACAGGGTAACGAGTATGGACTCAGGATGCTCAGCCCATCCAAGACTCCCTCCTGTACCCAGGAGAAGGAATTCATTAGAGTCCTCTGTTGAGGTCTATGAGATGGGGTGAGTTTTAGCAGTCACAACAACTGCAGAGAGCTACCATGTACTGCGCACTTGCCATGTTTCAGATGTTCCACACATTTCATCTGATTCAGTCCTCACAACCACCCTATGAAGCACCTGATGTTATTCCCACTTCTAAATGAGGATGCCAATTTGGGGAGGTTAAGTGAATTGCCAGAGTTCACACGGCGAGTAAATGGCTGAATTAGCCCTTGAGTTGAGGTCTGAGTGACTTTACAGACTGTCCTCTGTCAACTGGGGTACACCTGCCTCACCAATTCAAAACCCAGGGCCTGGACCAGCCACACCTATGATGACCAATCAGAGTCCTACTCCAGAAAAAACAATGAAATGCCTGCAGGTTGAGGTAAGTTCTGCCCTTGTTTATAGAGTCATATTTATAAAAACAAACAAATAAATAAACAAAAACAAAAATGTTATATTTTCTCCTGCCTTCAAAGCTGTTTGGCTTGATGCTGACCCCTGTGTTTTTCTTTAGTGCTCTCTTTAACCACCACCTCCCACATCCCACCCAGCTCCAGGCTTCCAGGTGCCCAGACTCTACTCTTTTTGACCTCCTGACCTACTTTCCAGCTCTATTCTACTCATCCCAATTTGAAAACCTGCTCTGCAGGCACATTTTATACCTGTGACTGTTATCAGAACACCTCTTCCCTTGACATGTTGGTGCAGCAGCTGCAGACTGAGGGTCTCTGGGAACTGGGTAGGAGCTGAGAAGACAAGTCTCATCAATTTCCCCGCAAGACCTTATCTTCACATGACATCAGGGCACAAAGAGATCTGCATAAGTAAACCAAAGCTGGGTGCTCATGTGATGTTGGCATTCCATGGTTGGTGGCTGGGTCTTTAATACTGGAGAACTGGTACCAAATATGTCTTTAGCGATTGGGGTCTGCCCAGTCCTGGTTTGAGGTTCAGTGGTGAGGATTCTGGATGCAGGTGAGTAAGAATTGTTGGAGAGTGTGTGTGTGTGTGTGTGTGTGTGTGTGTGTGTGTGTGTGTGTGTGTGTTTGAATGTGGAGCTCTGACTGAGCAGGTGCAGTACAAGAAGATTGTGCTAGGAGGAGAAAGAAAAAGGTAAGCAGATGTAGGGTATTTTGAAATTTTGAGTAATCTTTTCCTCTCATTCTCCATCTTTTACCTGCATAAACCCTTCTTCCGTTTTCCTCATTGGTCAATTGATTTGCTCAACAGATATTCATTGAGTTCCTATGACTCTGCATTCACTTTATGCAGGGAAAATGTTCATTCTCATTCAGTTCCTTGTAAAGAACAGCATTATTTGAAATATACCTCCACGTATCCTCTCTAGAGTGCACTATGGACTCTACTGCATCATCTTGCTCCTCCAGACATTTCCCCTTGGGGAGGCTCAATAAATGCTCCACTGCCTCAAACAAAGGAAGTCCGAGTTGAGATGCAGACCTGCCATCCATCTGGAGGTACACATTGTTATCTCAGTGCTGAAAATTCCAAATAAGACTCCTGGCCTAATAGTGTGAGAGATTTGCCAGTTCTAAATGACTGACCTGCCCTTCCACTGGCATTCCATTGTCCTTAAAATCAGGGACAGAAAAGAAATTTTAAAAGAAGGGAGGGAGAGGAGTGGAGAAAAGAACAAGGAAAGGGACGGAAAAGGAAGGAAGGAAAATAGCCATTTCACCCTGCTGCTCCAAGGAGAATAATTCACTGGGTCATGAGCAGCATCCTAATCCAGGGTCCTGTGTGTGTGTGTGTGGGGGGGGGCGTGTGTGCGTGTGTGTGTGTGCATGTTTGTGCACATGAGCACCTGTAGTTTTTGCTACTGCTTCTGATATTTTATTAAAACTTATGGCGTTTGATCTATGGCGAAGGTGCTATTTATGTGCTTTACAACTAAGGTACAGCTGCATTTAGTTTACTAAATAAACCAAGCTGAAGAGCCCCTAAAACTGAAAATTAGATGCTCTCTCTTTCTTGGCTCTGACTTATGTTCCTTGATTGAGTTACCAATAGGTCTGTTTCAATGTAGAGCTATTTCTTCCCTCCAGCAAGGGTCAATTCTGTCCCAGGCAGACCATATATTTTCAGCTTTTATCCAAATTGTGTGTTTCAGTGACTATACTATTACAAGAGTACTTCAAAACATTTGTGGAAAAATGGAATTGAATGAAAATACAAATCTGTCCACAAAATTTTTGAAGACCCCTCGTAATCATCAGGCTGAAATAAAGTCCAAAAAGCATACTGTATAATAACTAGCACTTTCTCTCTTCCCATTTGGTTTTCAACCTTAGGGTTAGCCAGACACTCTCCAAAGCTTTGCAGGGACATATGTATCACTGCTGTCTTCGTATCTATGAGTCACGGCATCTGTTTCTCTCATTCAGAGTTTTCACAGACTCCTGTGCAAGAAATTGTGCATGAAAGAATTCAGTTCTGCATTCTCGGTCATTCTATTAGAATGCTCACCAGAATTATTGCACATGAGTGTTATCCATGAGTTACCACTGACATTGCAGTTTTTGTGTGCATGTTTGTTTTACTCCCACAGGTTATAACACTGTTTAGGGCAAGAACCCTGTCCTTCTATTCATCTTTCCATGCCCTTAGCAGATGCCGGATAAATGTTTGTGGCAGAATCCATGATAGCTGTTATCTCAAAACAAATGCTCTTCAAGATTGGGTAAGAATTTTTCAGATGTTGAAAAATGGTATTCCCTTCGGTGAAGACCAGTTCCAAATTGCTGAGTTGTTTGGAATTTGCTTGATGGTGTCATCTTGGGCACAGTACCATTATTTCCAGCAGTAATTACTATTTTTAAGTGCTTACTATCTGCTGAGCACTGTTGGGCACTTATTTTTTTTTCTAATCTATTAAATAACCCTGGATGTAAATTTCATTGTTTTCATTTTAAAGATGAAGAAAGTGAAGCTTAGAGAGGTTAAGTAACCTACCCAAGATTGCAAAGACAGTGATAATATTGTTGGGATTCTTATCACGGTAGGTCTGCATTCATCCCCTATGTATTCATACCTCTCATAGCCCAACTGGAAGCAAGAAACTGGAACGCCAAAGATTACCTGGAATGTGTAATTTATACAGTGGGTAGGTAGCTTTTGTGGAAGCCAAACTATTTTACCTTTATATATCATTTTAGAATGGTCACCTTGTTAAATCTTCATCCAAACCTTATGAGATATTATCTCTATTTTTACAGTCCATAGAATTTATAGATAACTTTATTGGATCAGAAAGATTGGAAAACCTGCCTCAGAATAGAAGTAGGATAGCCAGAGCTAATCACAAGATTTTTGTGGATTCCATCACATGATTCAACATACTAAAGATAGCAAGAAATCTAAAAGACTAAAGAGAGAAGGAGGCAGCTGATGGGCTTTAGCTAACACTATGGAAACAGAATTGAAAGTCAAATATGCGCTAAAATGTAATGTATATAGCATGTACATCCAAAGAACATATATAGCAACCACATTTCAGTGGTGATTGGATGTGGTTTCCATAGCAATATGACTTATTTTCAGTAGAATTTGTCAACTTAAGTAGTAGGCTTCTTCTCATTAAGAGAAACAAATAAAAAGTGCATCCATATTTGTTTTTCCATTATACACAAATCATAATGCTTGGTTATGGCAAGGAGACAATAATTTCCATCACAGGACAAACAGAAAATAAGGTTCCCCTTGACAGTCTGGAACAAAGTGGATTCGTGTTGGTGGTGAGGGGCTGCAGCACACAAGGGACACCGACTGCCACGCGGAGGTCTGGCTCCTTCAGATCAGCGTGATGACGCAGTGCCAGCAAGTGTACTTTATGCGCTGGTCTTCCTTAAGTAGAAAAAAAATTAAAGAGAAAGAAGAATGATTTTCTCTAGGAGGGAGCACTTAGCCTTGAATGGGGTATGGAAGTCTAGAACGGGAAGAAAAGGCAGCAACGGAAGCTAACATTTATTATGTTCTTACTCGGTGGCAGATGCTGTTCTAAGCTCCTCCTGTGAATTATCTCATGGCTCTTCCCAACAGCCCCCTGAGGTAGGTAACACTATCTCTCATTTATAGATGGGAACGTTGATCCACAAGAAGTTAAGTATTGTCCAGCGACACGCAGCTGGGGAATGGCAAAGCTAAAATTTGAGCTCTGGAAGTCTGGCCCCAGATCCTGCACTTTTGACTGCTTTTCTATCAGGCAAGGACATGAAAAAGAGAGTTTTTTGCCCAAGCTCCCTAGAGTCCCAAGGGACTGAATATGAGGCCTTGGACTACAGGTTTACTGGGATTTCCATCATCCCAGGCTGGCTCTTCACACATAGACTAGGGTATCAGGAGAATGAAGAGAGACCCGTGAGAAGCAGAGTAGTGAAAGTGATAAAGCCCCCTGTTTTCCTCATGCTTTTAAATAAACTACTCATCCCTCCAATTTTAAATAAACAGCTCTCTCCAAAACTCCCTCTACCGCTCAAACCCTGCTAAAGCCACTTTAAGGGTGTGCCCAAGTTTTGGTGGAGCTGCAATTTGATTAGCTGTTAATTACTGAGCCTCAAATTTGAACTCGAAATTCCTTTGCCATACAGTGATGGTAGTGTTTGGAGGAATGGGGTCCGATATGCTTTCCTTTTAGCTAAGAAGTGATGGTGTTGTAAAATGGCTGCGTTCCACATACCAGCTATTTTTGCTGATCTTGTGGATAAAAATATCTTGATTAAAAACAGGTACTTTGGCAGCTACTTGATGAGAGCAGAAACCAGAAGTTTGTCTGTGAGCTGGAGTACGAAGATAAACATGGGGGTTGGGGGAGGCAGTGGTTGGCAGTTTTGTATAGCGATTAATAATGGCACTGCTTCAGGAGTGTCAAATCTCAGTTCTACCGTCTACTAGGTCAGTAACCCTGAGCAAGCTATGTGACCCCTCTAAGGCTCAGTTTCCTCATCTATAAAATGGGGCTACAACCTCAGAGAAATTAGGTGAGATAATCAATATTGTTGTAGAAATTAGGTGAGATAATCAATATATGGCAGTTGGAATGGTATCTGGCACACTGTAAGCCTCAATGCCTGCTTTCTATACCCTTTGCATGCCAACAGTACTGAACTTTTTGAAGTTCCCCAAACATGCCACGCTCTCTAACACTTTACTGCCTTTCCATGCTGTCTAGAAGGCACTTCCTCTATTTATTCTCTTGAAAATCCCTCCTCATTCCTCAAGTTTAGCTCAAGTGCTTCATGACTCATCCAGGCAGTCTTACATATCTCATCTATCCTTCCACCGTTCCGACCAATCCATTATTATAATGCTCATTAAATTGCAATGATTTGCCAGCATGTCTTTCTCCTCATTCAACTCCTTGAGAGTACGTTAATTCTCAGTGCCTGATACAGAGCCTGCTTCAGGATGGGCATTCAATAAGTAGGTGGTGAGTAGATGAAGAGGAAAATACTGAATTTCAGTATAAAGTCCAGGCTTATATTTAATAAATTAAAATAAAAATCTTCTAGAGATATTAACAATCTAATATGATCAATCAGGAAGCCTCTAACCATAAAATCTAAAGGGCATTCATTCCCATTTTGGTTTTAATTGAACCCAAGAGGTTGGAAATTATACTTCAAACATAATTAGACCCAGAAGAGATTGTAGATCATTTTGTGGTAGAAAGAAATCTTGAGGCCAGTGGAAGAAGGCTGAGATCATGACCCAAATTGCACCAGAGAAATTCCACAGGATTCAAATTCTTATTTTAAGCACCCCAGGATCTCCCGAGCATGGGCAGTGAGGGGTTTCGGGCCTTGGCCATGCCCCCTGAAACCAGCAACCAGCCCAGTGATGATCACGGAGATGCCACAGGAAGCACCCTGGCCTCCCCAGCTGGGGTGATGAGGGGGAGTGAGGGCTTCAGCCACACCCCTCTGACATCTACACTCAGCTCAGCAATGACCAGGCCACTGCTGGAAGCCCCCTGGTCTCCCATGCAAGAATGAGGGAGTGCTACAGGCCTCAACTCTGCCCCTCATCCTTCCTCCTTCTCCCACCCTATATCCTGTGGAGTACACTAACATCAATAAAGCAAATTTATTTCACAGAGCCTAGTTTCCAAAGCCCTGTCATTTCAGGTATAACCTAACCTTTTAAAATTACATATAGAAATATTAAGCTTTCAAAAGACAGGAAACTTTCCCCAGGCTAAAGTCTCTGATGTAGATAAAAAATTGTAAAACAGCAAAATTATTGGCTTAAGGACAGATGCCTTTGGAGCAGGTTAACCTAAACTTGCTTTTTTGTTATGCAAAAATACTGAGGAAACTGCTATAGGAAAAGACAGTATTTGCTAAGAACAAGCTTTTGTTGGTGGATTGACTTGACCTTTTGCAAATTGCATTATGGAATGTCACTTTGTTATCTCACTGATGTTACCAGCCTCTATTGTTAAACTATACTCAGCTATAACTCCATCTATGTTCCTTTTCTGTAACTTTCTGGCCTGGAGAATAAATACTGAGACAGAACCTCAGTTCAGGGTTAATTTCCTGAGGAGGAATGCCTCTCTCTTGAGGGTTCCAGGAAATTAACCCCTGTGGGGTTTCTCACTGCTCAGAAGAAATGGGCTTTGAGTAATCCTTTGCATCTCTGTCACCCAGGGGGAGAGAGGTGACAAAGAGAGTGTAACAATATCCTTCCTTTTCCTTTCTTCCCCTCTCCCCAGCTGCTCCACAACATCACAGAGTATTAAAAAATACAATATTAATAAATAAATAAACTTAAAAAAAAATTCTTATTTTATGTCCCAATCAGCATTTTTTTTTGCCATCTAGTAAGCATTCTGAATAATAATGCAGTAGGAAAAATGGGTGTATAAAAGCACAACAAGAATAACTACCTAGGTATTTTTTTTTGCATTGAACTAAAGGTCTATAGAAATAGTTATATTCCTTCCATTGTTCCAAAGGGATATTCCATTCTTGAGCCCTTCTGCTGTAATGGAAATAGAGCTAAGAGCTAAGTCTGGAAAGCAGCCCATCCACAAGTTCAAAGCTTCTCGGGCCTAGACAGCTCTAGCAGGCGGGATTCGAGCAGACTGGTAAGGGCAGAATATTTCCACTGTTCCCAAATGAGAACTGAGGGAATATGTACTAAAGAAACACTTTGTGAAGAGACACTGCAGAACGCCATCCCCCATGTAGGCTGTTGAACAGCCTGTGTGATGCCACATCAGCTAATGACCAATGGAGAGAGATGAGATCAGAGATACCTGGGTAAAGGCTGACAGAGCAGAGGGAAAGGCAAAGCTTCCCTCAGGCAGGTTCCATGAAAATTTCTCATCTGTGGCCAGATTACACAGTTGTCTGCAGGCTTGGAGGAAACTGAGGTCCCACAATTGCCTTTATAGACTGCAATTGCTTTTGCAGACACTGCCTGCAGTGTCATGGTCAGAAGCGGGTGTGTGTGCATACATATATACACATGCCATATTGTCCTCGAGATACAGTACATTGTGATACTTTTAAAAACACCAGTACTGGGGAGGCAGAAGTGTGTCCAGCTTGAGACCCACAGAATCCAGTTTATGTTCCTCATCCCTTTCCGCTTGGTTGTTTTCAGGTTTTCATGGGAAGGCAATGGTTATTCCCTACTCCGGTACTTCCTTCCATGTGGTGTGTGCTCAGTGAGAGTGGGGTTTCTCCTGTCTGTCTGCTCCCTCACTGACTCTTCCCCAGGGCACGAAGAGTGACTACTCTTATTGGTGACTTTGGGAGAGGAAATAACTGAGTCCTTTCCCCTCTCCTTCCTCTTGGGAGTCAGCTGTTTGTAGAAAGCAAGCATTCTCTTCTGATTCTCTGTGCTGTATGCTTTGCAGTAGGAGAGCTCCACATGAGCAGACTGGTAGTTATACTGCTGGGCTTGTCATCAGGTGGGTAAGTCTGCCTGATTCTGGGGTGCAGGATTAGGAAGCTCATTCTCACTGTTCCGAAGCCAAATTCACCAACCTAGCCTTCATCAGCAAAAAATTTGATACGTTGGACTTCATCTGTCCGACCTTTCTGTATATCCCAATTTGTTCAAAACTGGATGGGGGAAAGAAGTATATTTAACAGCTCCCTAAAACCCCAGTAGGTCTGTAGACACAGTTTATATTATCCACTGTGTTACCACCTTGTCTTGCCCAGTAGTCAACCAGACCTCTGAGGAAAAAGTCCTCATCTGCAGTGTTTGCCAATTTCCGTGGTGCAAATATACCAACACCATGGCCGATTTCAACCTACCCACGTGACATCATGGAACACAGAGTTGGGAGGAGAGGTACACTTTCAGAAGCCAGTATGGAACCAACTCAGCCAGCTCACTGTGACTCTCTATAGCCAAAGAAAACAACCTTCCAGAGAGGCAAACACCTTTGGCACATGGCCAAATTCCCACCTCTAAGCTGGAACTTCTATTTGGTGATTGTTTGCTGTCCTAACTGAGAATTGGCTCAAATGTAAGGAAAGTGCAAGCTTTTGTATCCTATTCCATGGCAGGCCTACTGTTGGTTCAGTACATAAACAAGATAAGAACAGGATCAATCACCTTGCAGGTGTCCACACTATGAGCCAGCCCAGTATGGATCAGAAGGACTGTCTCAACTTCCTACAGTTATACATTTCCCTGGTCTTATTTCAGAGTTTGGTAATCACTTCCCCATCACATAGGAAAGATCATTTTTCTGTTCCAGCCCTGATCTTCTAAACAATGGAAGTACTAGGTTTGAATTCTACCTAATAGTTGAATGATCACAGTCTGATTGCTTAAGTTATATTGAGCCTTACTTTTTTTTGTAATTGAAAAAATGAGGATTGTGATATATTCCCAAAGATTCTTGTAAATATTATAAATTATGTTTTGAAAACACTAAGGATGGTGTGTGGCAGGTAGTAGGAATACAAGAAATGGGAGACATTGTAATTAGTCCTTTTTTGGGTGCAGGAGAGTAGACATAGCCCAAGGAAGTGGCCAAAAATGTGTGGTGGCAAGCAGAGTTCAGCGGGTGCCATTCCTTTTGATTCCCTTTCTGTTCCCTCAGTTTGTGATGTTTCCATTGGGTCTGCCCACTTTACCAGACTGCATGCTTGTCTTCCTTCCAATCCCACCTCCTTCTGGGCCTCCCTCTCAGAAGTCATAACTCTTATGGAGCTACAGAAACTGTAAGCAGCAGTGTGTACAGGCAGGACTCTTACTCCTAGCAGTGGATTAAAAAGATGTCCTTAATATGCCTATAGCATTAACACATTTTTCATATTATAAAATATTCATTTTAAGTGCATGCGTAATATTCCATTTAATAGCCATACCGTATTTGTCATAGTTTACTTAAGTAAAACTGGAATTGTGTTGTTTTCAATGTTTTTGCTATTATAAAAATACTTCATGAACATCTATGTGCAAAAGTTGTTGCCTACCTTTATATTATATCTTTAGAAGGAATGTGTATGTATTCATATATATATATATATTCTGTAAGATGTTACAATATTTTTATATATGTATCAAGCAAAAAGTGCAGGCCTGCAGGCAGCATTCTGAAGCCATTCCAAGCGCTCCTCAAGAAAATCTGGGCATTTTCTTGATAGTCAATCCATAGTGATCTTCTCAGCATATTCCTCCTCCCTCAGTACTTCTCCCATTGTTTTTATAGATAATTTAAAATAATCCAGTAGATCCAGAAGAAAACGGCACATCAGGACCTCAGTAAGTCTGTCTCTCATGTTGGGTTCCCCATGAAGTACCATGAGTCAAAGATTCAAGAGCAAGTCATTTTGCTGGAGTTGAAGGAATGAGAAGTGAGATGAAGAGAAGGAAGCCAACGAATGATGCCTTCTTCCTGTGGGTAACAGGAACTTAATCCCCTGGGGGAACCACTGAAGCCAGCTTTAACATGTGCCTCAGAGAGTTGTCCCACCCCAGAGACAAGAGAGCTGGGGTATTTATTCACTAACTTCTGTTAGTCATTGACCGAGAGCACCTCTAGAGGGCGTTAATACCTGGCACTTCCTGAGGCACAGGTGAGTGATCTGGCACTTCCTGAGGCACAGGTGAGTGATGTGGTTTCAGTGGCCAGAGAAAGCCCTCAAGCAAAGAAATGCAGGTATTGGCTGTTGGAAGCCCCAGACATCCGCTGAAGTTGTAGGGGTGAGGACATTTGTTACGATGCCAACAGCACCTGCTGAAATCCACCCCACACAGCCGAATTCCCGGAATGTGGTTGTTGCTTTAAGTTGTAACAAGCCATCCTTAAAAGAGGATATTTATGATTATAAATACATGCTCTCCACCCCACTACGTATTCATTACATACTAGATAAGCTATGAAAACAGATCATAACACAACAGAAGAAAGTAGATATGGCTTCACATCTAGGAAGGTGACAATCATTCATTTAACAAGCATTTCTAGAGGGTCTTTTAGTCAGCCAGGCTCTATGATAGGTGCTAGAGCATAAGGTGAATTCAACACAATCCTTGCCTGTAAGGAGCTTACTTTGCAGTCTGGTGGAAGAGACAGAGCCTTCAGACTAGCAGGTGGGATCTGAGAGCAGAGGAGACCTGTGGCCTGCAATCTAGGTAGATGACTGGGAGGCAACATACCTACATGGTATGCCCAGGCAGACAGGGCTTCCAAGAACCTCATAGAGTTCCCCGAGCCTCAGCTTAGTCCAGAAGTGGAGATCGGTCCCAGGCAATCCCCAGATGTGCTGCGGATGAGTATCATGTGCCCAAGAGGGGAACGAAAGCAGCAGAGCACATTGTTGGGCATGAAGGGCATTTTCCTACGAGATTAAGGAATGCTGGACATGACTGGAGAATGGACGTGAGGGAAGATGGATGGCTTAGGGGACCCCGGTGTTGACAGAGAACCACCAAGAACTAGATGCCTCCCCTCTCACCCCAAAGTTCTCTCAGATCTCAGATGGAACCAGAAAAGTTGGGAACCAGAAAAGTTGGGAACCAGAAAAATGGTAACCTGGATTGACTAACTGATACTGGGTTATAGACAAATGAAGACAGGGATGCTTCTTCTACACTCCAGTCTGTGGGCTAAAAGCTGTACCCATTACCCAGTGACTCCCCTGATATTATGTTGTTCTCATCAACCCACCTCCCAGAGGGGTAAAGAGAGTATAGTTTTTGGAGTCAGACAGACTTTGATTCAAATCCTAACTCTTGGGATTCCATTCCCTATTGTGTGTGTGATTACAGGCAAATTAACAGTATTTACAGTTTTCCGCATCTGTAAACTGGTGGTTAGTGTGAGGATTAAAACAAGACAGAAGATCATGTACTGAGGTGTCTGAAAAGAGGAGGCTTCCAGGGGGCAACGGTGTGTTGGTATGATCACCTGGGTCCCACATGGCTGCAGCGTGATGTCACCCTGGCTCATGGACAGATGGGCCAAAATGACAGTCCTGGATGGGCAACATTGTGAAGGCCTTATAGATGCACTCCAGATGCACAAGTGAAGAGGTGAGTTTGGAAAGAGAAGGCTCTGCTAGGGAAAACAGATGGCACTGAGGAATCTTCTCAAAACAGCTATGGCATCGTCCTCTCTTTCAGTTCTGCAGATGCTATTATAACAGTTCCCAAGGATGAGGGCATTTGCCACAGATAAAGCATTTCCAAAGATTAAAAATTATACATATCTTGCCAGTTTGAAGGTGATGAGAGAGCATTGTAAATTCTAATTCTCAGTATGAGAAAGACGAAATCTGTATTATTTCTGTATGTGTGCTTACATGTCTAAAGTTTAGAGTTTTACCTAATACGCTATTTTTTTCCTTTTTCAGATGCACTCAGATGTTTTTAATCTATGCCAGATAATGAGGGACACAAACTGTACTCTTCAACTGACTTGCAAGATATATTCACATAAAAACAAAGTTTTAAAAACACACTCTTTTAAAATGTGTTTATTACCATATCTTATGGCCCAGAAAACTATTTTTCTAATTATTTTAATAATTATTTAATTATTTTTGGATTTGATATCCAAACTTCAGAAATGTTGTTAGTCTGGGACAAATCAAGTCTCACAAACTTTGGGAACAATCACCCTCTGTAATGTATGTAGCCTATTATGTGCAGTGTCTGGCATACAGTTAGTGCTCAATAAAAGTTATTTCCTTCCCTTCTCCCCTGCGCTCACCCTATTATCAGGGACCATCTAGGGAAGGACCCCACCTTGTCATTGTTCATGCATCAGCATTCCCATTTCATTCCCATTCCTAGTCTACCTCAAGACATGAAATATCTCCAGATATTTCTGCTTGAACTACACTGGGTGCTGGGAGTGCAGAAAAGACTCGATCGTTGCCCTAAGAAGCTGACGGTCTAGAAAGGAAGAAGACTCTAGAGACCTGGAACAGACTCAGCCTGACACTCACCTGCCTGTATCTAATTCCACATTGTCCTGCTACATTATACAATGATCTTCTCACCTGGCTGGCTCCCTACGGGCTTTCCCTTCCTCGGGCAACCTGGTCTGATGAATGGGATCAGCAATTATAAATCAGACCTGCCTCACATGTGTCATTCAAACTCTAAACTGCAGAAGACTAACAACTCCATGGTTAGGCTTGAGAGTCCTTGAAAATGAAAGAGAATCACTTGAATTGAAGAGGGAGATAGTTTTAAAAGCAATAACTCTATATGTAGCAAAGATATCTGCTGACTCAAAACTCGGACTTTAGGAAGCGAATTCTCTGACCTCCTTTCATTTTAACCCATAGAACGCTTCATTGAACAAGCACACATAGAGCGACAGCCTTGGGCCAGGCACTGGAATAGGGTGAGTTAAACATGGTGCCTGTCCTCAAAGAGGTTATGGCCAAGGGGAGAAGAAAGGTGAGACGACAGAGGAGAACGCCACGAGGGCAGGGGCAGAGTCACGTCCAGGGAGCTTCAGGAACACAGAGGAGGTCCGCCTCAATCAACTCGGTAAAATTTCCTCTCTGCCAGTGTGCCCCTGCCAAGTTAATCTCCATTACTGTAAGAGCAGTGATCTTGGCACAGAGAATAAACAGGAAGTTATTTTTCCTGATTCCAATTTGGCTCTCCAGTGAGGTAAAAGGGCTGTGTCTTAAAGTTTGCCTTCTTCCTGCTAAAGCCATAAAGCCTAGTGAGCTGGTCTCAATATGGCAGTCTCTGGACTCTGTATTCAGCATCCCTGCGGATGTCCAGGATGTCCATCTCAGGAAACAGCAGCAGCAGGACTGCAATGGCATTGTCACAGCTTCTCCCACCAGAGCCTGGTCTATAACTGTGTCTGTCCATGTTGAGTAAAGCTTACCTCCTCTTTTTTCCAATCTGGTCCACGGGTACCCCTAATAGTGGGTGCGCATTGCCTCCTCCTCGCTTAGCACCATCCCCAAGCTGGCTAAGTCAAGCAGAAAGTCTTTCTCTAATCCCGCCTTTCAAAGGTATGTCCACTGAGACTGTTTATTCCAAGGAGACTCTCACCTCACTGCAGCCCAGAGAACTAAGAGATGGGGCATGTCACCTCTTTGGGGTTCCACTGCACTATCCAAAGTAGAAAGCTGACCTTTGTGGTGCTGGGGGTGGAAATGGGGTTGGAAGAAAAGACCCAGGAGAGGCCCTGGCAAGAATGGCAAGGTGGGGGAGACTGGAATCCAGAAGTGGGCCTGGCAAGGCAGAAGCAGGAGCTAGAAGGGTGTCTCATCAACCCGGCAAAACTCAGCACAAGACAGTGAGGTTAAAAGTGCTTTTTAAAAAACTCTACAAAGTTAAAAATAAATAGAAACCAAGCTTAAAATATTCTATGCTTTGACACTGACAGTTGTTTTACAATTTTTTTTATAACAATGAAAACTCATTACCAATTATGGGAGTTGCTGGAAACATCACCTAAGGTTCTAAGCAGGAGTTGTTTATGAATATAGGAGAAGAGTGAGAGCTTCTCAAAAAACCTTTTTTTTTAATTGAAAAAAACCCCATGTTTACACTGCTGTGTGACTACAGTGTTACTTTTCCTGGTTTTGCTTTGTGGAGGGAAGAGGGAGGCACCACCCAAGGAGGGGAGGAGAAGCAGTGCTATATTTTTCTCACTCTGCTCACAGTTCTTCCTCAGTTTAATGAATGGCAACAAGATGAAAATAACAGTGCTACAACGAGGGGTGACAATCAGCTTTGTATCTCATGAATATTCATAACCAAAAAAAAAAATCAAAACAGTGCTACGAGAGCAGCTGTGGGTTGCTGGAAGAACAACCATGTTACTGCACTGCAGAGTTAAGCTTCATATAAGCCCAGAGATGTCCACAGCAAATCAAAAAAGGAGGGAGAAAAGAGTCAGGGCTTTATGTGCAGAAAGATATAGAAAATTTTAGGAATCATAATTAAGGAAGCTTAGTGAATAATGTCCTAAAAATGTACATAGGTGTTTATTTCTGTAAATAATTGCTTTAGAAGAATAGTGTGCTTGAATATAGTGTACTTTTATGTTCTTATACCTATTTTTAAAATATTTTATAAGATTATAGCTGGGTTGAAAAACAGGGTTTCTTGCTCAGTTCATTGGCCTACTATGCACCCAAACTAAAATACCTCAAGTGACATCAAGTCAAGATATACAAATTTCAGGAATGCTCTTTAATGGGTTTAGGATTAGCAGATTCCTAAGTGATGAATTTGCAAACCTAAATATAAAATGACAAAAGGTATTCAGGAAGTGCCTATAATAATATGAGTATGTCAAACTGATAGTGATCAAAACGTCTTGAAGTTTGAACTTAAATCACTGCAGGAAAACCATTCCCATTGAGCTCTGAAGGCAGTAGACATAAACAAAGGTCTCTGCAAAAATTATTTTGGAAGAAAAATGAGGGCTTCTATGGGATTCATTGTTGGAGCTGGATTTGAAGCCAAAGTAGCTTTTGAGAAAAATGTAATCCCCAGGCACTGAAGATGATGTTGTGATTTTTTTTCTGAGGTACAGGCAAATAATTCAAAACCATAAACTGGGTTCATCCCTTGGAATACCATATCTTGAAAGAGGCTAGAAAGAAAGTCATGTACCTCTTTTGTCCTCACGGACACTTGCTTTTGGAACCCAGCCACCATGCTGTAAGGAAGCCCAAATAAACCCAGGCAGAGAGACAACATTGGGAGGCCACATAAAGGCATTCTGGTTAACCCAGCCCAGCTGAGTACCTAATCAACAGCATCACCTGCCAGACAAGTTGAATGGAGACACCTCCAGGTGATTCTAGCACCAAACTCTTGAATCTTCCCAGCTGAGAAGCCCCAGATGTGTGGGGGAGTAACAAGCTGTCCTTGCCGTGCACTATCTGAATTAATGAGTGATGGATCTTGGATGTGACCAGTGCCATCTTGGACATGACCAGTGCCATTTTACATACACTGAGTACAAAATGACCACCAGCCTTTCCCTTACAAGAAACCTTGTGGTTTCAGAGAAATAGAAACTTGTGGAGTATGCATAAAGCAAATGTACTTCACAGGGCCTGGTTTTCCAAAGCCTTGTAGTTTCAAATGTTGACCTTGCAAAAGACAGAAAAATTTCCCCAGGCTATAGTCTCTGTTGTAAGATAAAGAATTGTAGCACAGCAAGATTGCTGGCTCAAAGACAGGTTATGGATTGATATGTAAAGATACTGGGAAATTGCTGTAAGAAGAGAATGTTTGCTAAAATCAAGCTTTTGTTAGTGGATCGCTTAATTGCATTATAGAATGTCACCTTGCTTGTCTTACTGAATGTTACCAGCTTCTATTGTTAAACTTGTTAAACCATACTTAGCAAAAATCCCACCTATGTTCTCTTCCTGTAACTTCCTGGTCTGGAGAATAAGTGCAGGAAGAGAACCCCAATTCATGGTTAATTTCCCAAATGGAAGGAATGCCTCTATCTTGAGGGTTCTGGGAGATTAACCCCTTTTCAGGGCTTCTCACAGCTCAGAAGAGATGGGCTTTGAGTAATCTTTGGTGGCTCCATCACCCAGGGAAAAAGGGGTGACAAATCCATGGAGGCAAAGCAATAGAAACTCCTCTGCTTCTGCATGGGTACAACCTTCCACCTGATTGCATCAGCCAGCCTTATCTTCCACACCAGCACCAAACCCCTCCCTGATTACATCAGCCTTCCTTACAGCCTATATAAGCCCTCTCACCCTGACACCAGCTGCTGCTCTCCATTTTGAGGGCAGCCCAGCAGATTCTTTTCCTTTAATAAAGCTTGATTGGTACCCAGTGTTTTGGCTCACTTTATTTCATTTTGGTGCCAAAACCCAGGAAGGGTCCTGGCCAGGACCTTTGGACAATCCCCTCTCTTGGGTTGATTGGCTCCTGGCCACTCTTCCCGTGCCTGCCGAACCGGGTACCTCCGGAACTCTCTCCTTTGCTATTTCAGACCAATGCATCCACTATCGGCCTCAATTCAGGGTGAGTCAGTGGATCTGTCCTACTTCTATGGGTTCCCCCAACTACTTTCTATGACTACTGTCTACTTCCTGAAGACCAGGTACCTGGCCGAGGGAACCCCTCTCATGCCCCAAGCTATTGGAGGATGATCCTCTAGCCAGTTGGTGGCTCCTGTCTTGAAAAGAAGGTGCACACCAATGAGGATGCTTCTTGGTGTTACCCTTCTTCTACTAGGTCTGATCACCTCCTTTCTCACCCTCTATATGGGATACTCACAATCCAAACCTAAACGTCTTGTTTTCTACTGTAATCTCTATGGTTGACTCTCCTGGCCAACCTCTTGGCCTCCAGGGAGATATTAAACCCAAATTCTTCAGTTTCTACTGCAATCAAGTTTGGCCTAAATACAAACTAGAGTGTGGATCCCAATGGCCAGAAAATAGCACTTTTGATTTGGATACTCTCAGAGACCTAGACAACTTTTGTCACCGAAGTGGCAAAGCTGGAGAGAATCCTTATGTTCAAGCCTTCTTCTATCTCCAATCGCATCCTTCTCTCTGTCAAAACTTTCCTATGTCTCAAATTCTCCTAGCTCATGCCTGACCTCCCCTTCTGGACTCAGATCAGTCTTTTGATCTGTCAGACCCCTCTGCTTCTTTACCACCTCCTTACACTCCAGATCCTCCACCAGCCCTTTCACTTTTTCCCTCTCTTCCCCATACCTGGTCTCGAGATGCTCATCCTTAGACACGCTGCCTCGGCTCTGGCTCCTTTATACTCCCTCCATGAAGTGGCTGGGATGGAGGGAATTGTCTGGGTCCATATGCCCTGTTCTCTTTCTGATCTCTCCCAAATCAAAAATGACTGGGATCTTTCCAGTCCAACCTGGGCACATATCTTAAGGAATTCAGATATCTCACCCAGTCTTTTGATCTCACCTGGCATGATATTTTTATGATCCTCTCTACTACTTTGTCCCCCGAGGACAGGGAGCAGGTCTGGATAACAGCCCAACAACAGGCAGATGAGGTACATGCCCAAAATTATAGACGGCCTGTGGGAGCCATTGCTGTCCTTTGCACAGACCCAGATTGGGACTACCAGGCCGGCCACGGGGACCGGGATCTCCGGGATAACATGATCACACACCTACTTCATGGCCTACAAAAGGCTACTCACAAGTCAGTCAATTATGACAAGCTTAGAGACAGAGAGATCCACCGAAAATCTCAGTGAGTTCCTAACCTGCCTCTCTGAGGCTTTACATGTGTACACACATATAGACCCAAACTCCGCTGCAGGCATGGCCCTCTTACACTCTCATTTCATTACACAACCAGCCCCTGATATTCAAAAAAATCTAAGAAAATTTGAGGATGGTCCAAACATGACCCAGCAAGACCTCCTCAATGCAGCTTTCAAGATTTTTAACAATAGGGAAGAGGAGGAGAAGAAGGATCAATACAAAAGAGATCAGGCCAAATACTGACTCCTGGCTAATGCCATCTGAGGCTCACATACCCCTAAGCTGGTTGCCCCCAGGGACAAGCCACCTGGGAACTGCTTCAAATACTCAACTGGGCCACTGGGTATGGGCCTGTCCTAGCCCCAGTCCCCCTCCCGGGCCCTGTCCTCACTCCTCACTGCAAACAGCCAAGTCCCTGGGGGTTTGACTGTTCCACTTGCCAGAGAGGGAGTGACCCAGTCCCTAACCCACAACTTTTAGCTCCATGACTGTCCCTACCAGAGCTTATCAGCTTTGCCCAAGAGGAGGACTGATGATGTCCAGGGCCCAAGGCCCCCAAGGAGGTCACCACGCATGAGCCCAGGGTAACTCTACTCATAGCAGATAAGCCAATCTCTTTTGTCATTGATACAGGGACCACTTACTCTACCCTTCCTGAATTTGCTGGACCAACAACCCCATCCTCTATCACAATAGTAGGGGTCATAGGATCAGAATACCACCCATGTATCACTCAACAACTTTCTCGCACGCTACATCACACCAAATACACATACAAATTTTTAATAATGCCTCAGTGCCCAGCCCCCTTACTGGGACAGGACATCCTTTCCAAATTCGAAGCTACTCTTACCCTAAACACTTTAATGCCAGCTAAAATAATCCTGTTACAGGCTGCCCCAGACCTAGCTCCTGAGGCTTCCACCTTCCCCTTCCCCTCAGACAAGGTTAATCCCTAGTATAGGACACTTCTCCTTCCATTGCTATGAACCATTCCCCTACCCTTGTTAAGTTGTGGAACTCCTCTTTGTTCCCTAATGTCCCACAATACCTCATCACTTACAAACACCTAATAGGCTTAAAACCCATCATACACAAACTCCTTTCTTCTCATCTCTTACTTGCCTTTTAATACACCCATCCTTCCAATTATAAAGACTAATGGCTCATACCATTTAGCTCAAGACTTCAGGGCCATTAATGTGATAACCCCAATCATTTCTAACCCTTATACTCTTCTATCCACAATCTCAACAACAATCTGGTTCTTCTCTGTACTTGACCTCAAAGATGACTTTTTTCCTATCCCCTTACACCCTTCCTGTCAAAACCTGTTCACCTTCACTTGGACTGATCCTGATATGCATTGTTCCTGACAACTCACCTGGACAGAACTACCTCAGGGGGTTCGGGATAGCCCCCACTTCTTTGGCCAGGCCTTAGCTCAAGACTTATCTGAACTTCCTCCAATCTCTATCACTTTAATACAATATGTGGATGACCTCCTCCTTTGTAGACCCTCCTACGAGGATTCACAGGTCCACACTGTTGCTCTCCTTAATTTCCTGGCCTCCAGGGGATATTGAGTGTCCCCCAGCAAGGCTCAAATTTATTTTCTTTCAGTCACCTATTTGGGAGTCCACCTTACCCCCAACACCAGAGAAACAATGGTGGATTGCAAGAGTTTAATTTCTGAACTCCCTACTCCTACCACAAAGGGTGAAATTCTTTCTTTCTTGGGGCTTGCAGGGTATCTTCACCTATGGATTCCTAACTTTGGCGTGCTAGCAAAACCACTTTATGAGGCAGCCAAAGGGGATCTTGCCATTCCCTTAGATCCCACAAAGCCCATTGATTCTCCCTTCCAGTGATTAAAAGCTGCTCTCCTCGCAGCGCTAGTTCTATCCCTCCCAAACCTATCTCATCCTTTTATCCTATATGTCACTGAAACCCAAAGATTGGTGTTCGGTGTTATGGGACAAGAGGCAGGAGATATCTTCTCCCCGGTTGCATACCTCTCTAAACAATTGGACACTACAGCTCAAGGATGGGCCCCCTGTTTATGGGCCTTGGGGGCAGCTGTCCTTTTAGCACAAGAAAGCTCTAAACTAACTTTTGGACAACAAATAGTCATTTGTTACCCCCATCATCAGCCATAAGGCCATGTCAGTTCTCTCCCCTTCCCATCTGCAACTTATCCACCTTACCTTCCCTGAAAATTCCCAGTTCTCCTTTAAACCTTGCCCTCACTTAAATCCAGCCACTCTAATCCCTAAACACTCATGGCCCTTAGAACATAATTGCATGGAGGATTTACACCTCTTTCTCAATCTCTTTCCACATATGTCCCCGCATCCCATTATGTGGCCCCAATATACATGGTTCATGGATGGGAACACCACCTCCACGCCCATCCCCTGGGTGGGTCATGCCATAGTAAATCTAACACAAACTATTGAGACCGCCCCACTCCCCCAACACCACTTCCCAACAGGCAGAACTCATTGCCCTCACCCGTGCTTTCACTCTAGCAAGTAACAAACGAGTCAATATATACATTGACTATAAGTATGCTTACTACATCCTACACTCCTGTGCAGCCATATGGAAGGAGAGAGGATACGTGATCACTCAAGGAGGGCCCATAAAAAACTGACATCTTATCAAGATACTTCTTGAGACTACACAACTCTCAAAGGAGGGTGGGGTTATACACTGCAAAGGACACCAAACTCCAACAACCCCATAGCTCAGGGAAACAAACTGGCAGATCTAACCACAAAACAGGCTGCTCAATCACCAGGCCTCTACTCTTCCTCTCCTGCTCAGGTCCTTCTCATGGTCCCCACACCCTCACCCCAGTACACACCCCAAGAAATACAACACCTCCAACAGTTGGGAGCACAGAGGAAGGACAACTGGTATACTCTCTCTGGTTGCTATGTCATCCCTCCCACACAAGCCGAGCAAATCCTTTTAGATTTCCATAATTCAGTTCATATAGGCTATGAATCCCTACTACGCCTTCTTCAGCCCTTATATTACTCTCCCCACATGGCCAAGTTACTTAAACAAATCACTCAAAATTGTCCTTTGTGTACTCATGCTCCAATCAAGGCGGTCTCCAAGTTCAGTCCTTTCCCACCCACCAGGCCAGAGGATACACTCCTGGCCAGGATTGGCAAATTGACTTTACTCACATGCCTCTCCACAAAAGGACATGCTATCTTCTAACTTTAGTATATACCTTTTCAGGTGGGGTTGAGGCTTTTCCCTGTACTTCAGAGGATGCTACAGAAGTAATGCATGCTCTCACCTCAGAAATCATCCCTCATTTTGGCCTACCCACCAGCCTGCAGTCTGATAACAGCCCAGCATTCATTTCCCAGATTACACAACTCATAGCACAGGCATTACATATCAAATGTGACTTACATATACCATATTGGCCTCAGTCATCAGGCAAAGTAGAAAAAGCCAATCACCTCATAAAAACACACCACACCAAGCTGTCCATGGAACTTCACCTCCTTTGGACCCAACTTCTCCCTCTAGCACTCATTTGCTTGAGAGCTGCCCCCCAAAAACCCACTGGCCTCAGCCCCCTCAAACTTATGTATGGTAGACCCTTCACTCTCACACCTCTCCCTTCCAGCTCATCACCTTTAGGCCAGCATCTCCCCACTCTTTCGCTCATTAGGGATCTTCTTCGGGAACAGGCCAACATTTTATCACCTCATCCTTTCCCCACCACCCCTTCAGACTGAGCCTAGGACAGCAAGTGTATATTAAAACCTGAATCCCAAAGCCCCTCTCACCATGTTGGGAAGGGCCTTATACAGTACTTCTTACCACCCCCATGGCAGTAAAACTATCAGGAAAGGCCCCTTGGTATCACTTATCCTTGACAAAACTAGCACCTGAGACTTTACCCAAAGAATCTGTTAACAGCAAGCCGGAGGGGTCCCTCTGCTCAACCCCCAACCCAACATCTCCTTACACTCTATCCATTTTGAGATCCACAAAATTGAAAATCTCCAGGACCTCCACTCTTCCCCCAGTCCCAGAAAAAGGATGATCTTTCCCCTGATGATTATCCTCTCACTCTTGCAGGCCTGCTTCACGTCCTTCATACAGGAGCTGCTCCAAGACTGGTCCTGACCCGCCACCTCCAGTGTTGAAGACATCCTTGAGTGGGTAACTGAATTAGCCTGGCAGGAGCCCTCTGTGATTGCACCCCCGACTAGGTTACCCTCTACTCCTTTTTCCTACTATGCACCCTCTCAACCTCTCAGCCCCTGAACACTTGCCTTTTCTCTTCCTCTTGCTTCTTTTCCTAACAGAGACATATGCCACACCCTGTATAACCAAGGTCTTGGTGGGTGGAAGGAAACTTTCCAACCTCCCAGGTCAGCCACCCAGAATCTTTGGGGGAACCCCACAGGACACATTCACATCCCTGACATACGTTCCCACAACATGCTATGACCAGACAACCACCACATCATGTTCTTATGGGGGTAAAAACTACTGGATAGTTCTTTCCAAAGGAGATTCTGCTGGAGTCCAGTGCCTGCCCTGACAAAAACATTTCTGCCTCACCCAAACCTCTCACCTAGACTATAGCGATGGGGGAGGACTTCAGGACAACACAGGTGGGACCCCTGACCATGATGGGGCTTATCCTTCTTCTTGGTCCCTGCCTCTTTTGGTGTTTCTCTAGTTTCTTACAGGAATGTATGCAGGCCTTCACCAATCAAAAGGTCACTGAATTCTTCATGGGAGGAGGACATCAGCCCCTCAGAATCAGCGACCCTCCCCTGGAAGAATACAGCCTCCCCACACGAAACCAATACCCTGCCACCTAATTGTTTTACCCACCAACATAAATCTTTTATTTTTTTTTCATATCTTTGCCCATCTCCTGCAGGAAGTAGCTTCAGAAGAATGAGATCTTTGCCCCTTTTCCCTTCTCCCTATACTTAAAAGGCAGAATGATGGATCTTGGACGTGACCAGCACCATTTTACACACACTGAGCACAAAATGGCCACCAGCCTTTCTCTTAGGAGAAACCTCGTGGTTTCTGAGAAATAGAAACTCCTCTACTTCCACATGGGTGCAACCTTCCACCTGGTTGCATCAGCCAGCCTTATCTTCCACACCAGCACAAACCCCTCCCTGATTACATCAGCCTTCCCTACAGCCCATATAAGTGCTCCCACACCAATGCTGGCTGCTGCTCTCCATTCTGAGTGCAGCCCAGCAGATTCTTTTCCTTTAATAAAG
Organism: Cynocephalus volans; assembly: GCF_027409185.1. NCBI lineage: Eukaryota > Metazoa > Chordata > Mammalia > Dermoptera > Cynocephalidae > Cynocephalus > Cynocephalus volans. The sequence continues at coordinate 95,572,698 of NC_084460.1, read as the reverse complement.
CATGATCGGTACCCGGTGGTTTGGCTCACTTTCTTTCAATGAGTGTAGTAAAATGGTTGTGCCAGCCCACTTAGTTTAGAGGTGGTTTATTAGGTAGCAACAATTACTTCAAGAGTATCTTTAAATCTCCCAGTCCAGAGACCCTCTGTTGCAGCTTCCAGAGAATGAATCTCCAGTCTTCATCCAGGATGAAGGAGAGGCAAATACCAGTCCCTTGGATTTGGGGAGAGGACCTCAAGATCTAACAGCTGCTTTAATGTGCTTTCAGTCAACCTTGTTTTGTTTTATCACACATGTATTCCCACTGCCAGAGGTTTTGGTGCCGTCAATTCCCCAGCCTTTTGAGGCACCTGCTAACAATTTGTTTTTCTCACCTTTCCCTTCTGCCAGCTCAGGATTCAGCTTTCTTAGGTCAGCTAAGGTCAGCTATCATTCATTTTTTTAGTTTCTCAGCTTCCAAAATTTTGGCGCTATAGTCTTCTCTTCCATTTCTTTTCCCTGTGAGTTTATGCTTTAAAAAAAAAAATCATCTTATTGATGTTTGAGTAGGATTTGTGGAGGAAATAGAATTAAATGCATACATTCTATTTACCATCTCTAATTGGAATTTTACCTAGACTTTTTATATCTCTTCTAGATATTTTGACTCTATTTTCTTTTACTTTTTAATTAAACTACTTAAGAGTACTGAATGCAAAAAGCCTTTGTGCTTTATTGAAAACAACAATAAAAATAACAAAAACCTTTTACCTCCTACCTTTTTTCAAATCTTTCAGTTCTCTGGGCTTTGTCCAAGCACACATGAGTCTGAGAGCTCCCTTTTTCTCTAATTCCAATCACCATCATCATCATCATCATCATCATCATAATCATCATGTGTTGCATATTCATAAGAAGTTCTAAAAACGCAGGCTCATCCCTGAAGGAGAAAGACAACCTGAAGATAGAAAACAATACAGAGAAAGCACAAAGGCTGACAAAGAGCATGCCATAATTGTAAATAATAAGTAGATTGGATGAAATATTTATATAATGAATTGGCTGAAGGTTGAGTAGTTTTGGGCCATGAAGTCAAGACAGTTTGAGGTTTTTTGCTGTGGTCATAGCTATTGCCACTAATCAGACCACTGACGTGCCCATCCCTCCCCCTGCAGACAGGGCCTTGGAAGCTGCTGTTTCTGCTGCTGGACTCTTCTGGAAATGGGAGAGTCTTCCCCTCCCATTCCGTCTGCTTTTGTGGAAAGGAAAACACACTTCTCCTTGTGGTACACTCTCCCCTAACATCTCAGCTCTGTGTCACAGTCTTTCTGTTACCCACTGCAGGCCTTCCTCAGTGTCTCCGCTGGATGGCTGCAAAGGGCTACACAGAGAAACCGTCCTCTGCACATGAGTGAACCAGCATCTCCACTCCTCCACTTCTCAACCTGCTAGTATTGGACAGCCATTCTGCTATATTTCTACCACACCTAGACCCATTCCAAACTCTAATTCTTCTCTGTATGGGAACCTCTTTCTCTTTCATTTAAAAATATATATATATATATTATATATATATATATATATATTATATATATTATTATTTTAAAAGAGTCAGGATGTAGCTTGTTGTGGTTTTTCGTGTGATTGCTCTAATCAATGAACAGCAAAACATCCTGTGATCACATGGAAACCATGCATATTAATTTACAAGTGTTTACCTTTATAAGTATAAGGTCAATAATCCTTAGAAGAATTTTGTGTTTTGGAATATTTAGTTTTTTAAAGTAGCTTAGAATTTCTTTAACTGTAACCTTAAACTGGTGTTGCTTACTTTTAAAGTAGTGTGTAAAAGCATTTTTTGGTAATTACATGCATCTGTGAGCATCTATTTATGCAAACACTTTCATGTATGTTGGAGTATTTACTTATTGAGTCAAAAGTCTAAGTGATTTAAGGAGTAGAAAATAGTTCAAAAATCAAAGAAGAAATGCTTAAGTGAGAGGGAAATGGGCTAAGAGACAAAATGAAGCTCTAAGTCCACAAAAACAAAGATGACAAAAAAGGACACGTATCAAGGAATGAAATGCCAAAAGGCCAAAAGAAACAGAAGCACCTGATGAGAAAACCACAAGCTACAATCAAAGTGGAAGAATGTGACAGGAAATATATCAGCTTTCCATAAACTTCCACGTTGGCCTCACACCACACACACCTCTCACTGCATCTGACACAAGTGTACTTCCCAGAGGCAGACAAGACAGTTCTCTATGCATTTCACACTTTTGCAGTCACCATCAACAAATCAAAGGGGAAGATTTTTAACATAGACTCTGCTATACCTCGAAAATCTATTTTTATTCACGGTTACACACTGATTCCTCAATAATTCTATCATTGGATGCATTAATTGTGGAATCTTAGAAAACTGAAATTGTACATTATGTTCAAATGAGATGTAATTATTACAACTTAAGAATTTTTTATTAACACACTTAAAATACTTTTGGTTCAGGTTTGTTATTACAAAGTAAATATGACATTCCTCAGGTAAAACAGGACAGTTCTCCATTATTTTCCTCCCAATTCCTGTTCCTCCTCTTCAGAGGCAACTGCTATACAGTTAGTCATATGTCCTTACAGTCTTTTTTTCTATGCCTTTACACACATATGAATGTATATACAGAATGTAGGCCTCCCAAAGATGTCTATGTCCTAATGCCTGAGATCTGTGAATGTTAGGTTGCATAGCAAAGGGGAATTAAAGGTGCTAATTAGCTAACTTTAAAAGAGAGAGAGATTATCCTAGATTATCTGTGTGGGCCTAGTACAATCACAAGAGTCTTTAAACGTGTAAGAGGGAGGCAGGAGAGTCAGTGTTAGAGTGATGTCATGTGCAAAAGACATGACTGGCTATTGCTGGCTTTGAAGACGGAGGAAAGGGGGCCAGAAGCCAAGGAAAGCAGACAGCTTCCTGAAGTTGGAAAAGATAAGAAGACAGGGCCGGCTGGTTAGCTCAGCTGGCTAGAACATGGTGCTGATAACACCAAGGTCCAAGATTTGATCCCTGTATTGACCAGCTGCCAAAAAAGATAAAAAACCAAACTCTCCCCTAGAGCCTTCAGAAAGGAACAAAACCCTGCCAGCATCTTAATTTTAGCCCAGTGAGACTTATTTAGGACTTCTGGCCTCCAGAACTGTAAGATAAATTTTTGTTTAGTCACTAAATTTGTGCTAATTTGTCACAGAAGCAATAGGAAGCTAACGTACTGACATTGGGAAGTGCTCAATAAATGGTCCACTGAGTTCATGCAACAGTGAAGTTCAGAGTCAATAAGCCCTATGAATGCGCTCAGTTTCCAATCAGCTCTTTCCTCCATTCATAATCATGAGCAAATAGACACAGGTCAGGTCCCTCACACATCTGATGAAAGCCTCATACATGAAAAAATAGAGAACAAGTTTTTTAAAAAGTCTTGCTGTAGTCAAATTTGCTAGCCTTCCCCTGTAGGGCTCCTGGATTTTGTGGATTGGTAAGCAAAATTATTCCAGACAGAAGTTCCATCCACTTCATCTGCCCTTCAGGCTTCAGAGGGTGCCAGACGTGAGTGGCAGACACGAACCCTGGGACATGGTTGAAGTCCTGGGTAGGCTTGTTGATCAAAGTTTCCTTAGCTTCATCTAACAACAGGGGTGGGTTGAATAAAATTCCCAGAGTCAAGTGTTGGCTCTGTATTTTTAAAGAAAAGCAATGAAACAGGAAAAGCATCCAACTGAGATAAAAGCTAAGTTAACAAATGATAACATTTCCAAAACAAATCACTGAGCTTGAACGCCCTGGAATGAAATAGAAGAGGAGGGAGTGTCAGAGAAGAGCTCAGCCTTTCGGTCAACAGAAGGCGGGGGGCTGACAGCAAACCTTGAAATAAGATGAGTGTCTGACAGTTTTTCCAAGAGGCCACCCTGCTGTCCCATTCTGCCCTTCCTGTTTGCCACATACTTCCTGTCTTCTTCACAGGTGCATGCTGAAAGGACAAGTTAGGCTGTCCTTCTACGTTGAAAATTATTTTCACTGTTTTGTCTAAGAAAACAGTCTACTGGGGAGAAATACAGAGCTGATTGAAAAGAAATAGCCTCATCATTTTAGCATGGACAAGGAGTTATGGGAAATGGTGATAAAATGTGACAATGGTAAGATTTTTGGTGGTAGAGACAAGATCAGGCTCAGGCCTCTTAGGTCACACTCTTGCTCCTACATCCTGGTCAAATCCCTGGTGAGATGACACACATAGGTGATCTCTGAATAAACACAGACAGGCTACTGGGTGTACAGCAGGAAGTCATCCCAATGTAGGCTTTCTTGGTACCTTCTCTGTGCCAGGCATTGTATGAGGTTGGAAGGGGAATAAAAATAAATAAGCCACCATTGTGCCCCAGCGACACATCATCCAGCAGAGGTAATGGAAAAGCAGGAACATGTGACTAAAGAGTTTTAGCAGGATTTGGTGGCTGTCTTCATTAAAACTCTCAGGTTTCAAGGATGAACTTGAACTAGCCTTCATATGGGGGTGGGTTTTATTGGTGTCATATCATGGAAGAAACAAGTATTGCCAAGGGCAGTAGTAACACAGTAGAGTCTCTGAGTCGATTGGAGCCAGGGACTCAAATGCTGTCAAGAATTTTTTTTCCATCTCAAGCAACTGTGTCCTTCCTTCCTCCTTCCCTGTTGATCACCCTCTACTCTCCAGCAGGGCATTCAACAGTATTCCGCTATTGGAGAGACTATTTTTGTTCTTTCTTGATTCTAAATTTCAAAGTCCTGGGAGGAGTCTCATTGATCCATCTTGATTCGTGTTCCACCTCTGACCAGTCCACTGAGGTGAAGGAGCAGATCCATGTTAGAGTAGAGAAGCCCCACTAGGATCCTCACAACTACCCTCTTCAACTTGGTAAATTCCTCCAAGCTCTGCCTTCCACACTCACTTTAAGCCTTGCCATGTTAATCTGGTTTATCTGCTTTTTCTCTCCAGATTCCCCTTCTCTGCCCAGCTCTTTCAAAAGGAGCAATTTGAATGATCTGTATGATTTGAACCAGCTTCTCTCCAAGCCTGATGGATCAAAAGACCACGTAGAGTTATCCAGAAGGCTATTAGAAATGTACGTCTAGAACTCAAAGGAGCGTTAGGATCGAAGGCATTGATTATGCAGAGTCATCTGCCTGTGGATGACAGTCACAGTTGCGGAAGTATACGTGATTACCAAAGAAGAATACGGTGTGTGAGAAGAGAACAGGACCATGGAGAACGTGGAGAACCCTTTATGCAAAGATGGGCTGAGGATAAGAAGCTTTTGACATAAGAGAAAGACAGAAGATGAAGAGGAGGGAATTTGACTTAGTTGACCAACTTGTGTTTAGCTGCAGGCAATTCTTAGTAATCCATGCGTCAGAAGTACTAGCTTAAATGTCCATGATTTCTTCATCATGCCAAAGGGATACCTGTTCCCCAATGTTCATCGCAGCACTCTTTACAGTAGCCAAGAGTTGGAACCTGCCCAAATGTCCATCATCGGATGAGTGGATACGGAAAGTGTGGTACATCTACACAATGGAATACTACTCTGCTATAAAAAAGAATGAAATACTGCCATTTGCAGCAACATGGATGGACCTAGAGAGAATTATATTAAGTGAAAAGAGTCAGGCACAGAAAGAGAAATATCACATGTTCTCACTTATTTGTGGGAGCTAAAAATAAATAAATAAACACACAAGCAAATAAAGGGGAGGAAGAAAACACAAAAAGCACAACAATTCCTTGAACTTTTTAAGACAAGTGAACAGATATGATGTAGGGGAGGGAGGGGAGGGAGAGAGGGGGAAAGAGGAATGGGTAAAGGGTCATGAAAATCAACTACAATGTATATTGAGAAGTTAAAATAAAATTTAAAAAACTGAAAAAAAAACCCAGAAAAACATGTTCATGATTTCTCCCCATTTTTCTATTTCCAGTTCTCTATTTCACTTCTCGATAGCATTGCCACTTTGGGGCTAAGAAAGCAGATAGATCAATCCTATTTTGCTCCCAAACACTAGGCCTGATAAAATAATTGGCTGAGGAGGGGAATGGCTAAGGAGCAAGGTAAAGATTTTTATTTTCTTATTTTTGGAATTTTATTCATACCTCCAACAATGAATTAAAATTTTACAACATTCCAATTAGGATCCTAAAAAACAACTTGACCAGTTTCCAAGTTTAGGAGACCAAAGTATGAGAGACTGCTTATTATTGCCTAGAAAGACCTTTCACTGCAGGATACCCTTTTATTTGTCATCCTGTTGTCCTTTTACTTACGTGTTTGGCAGCTAAACTGTAGCAGGAAGTGAACAATTCCACTGAGAAACACATGTGTCTGTATTTGTAATAGCATTCATTGCTTAACTGCTTTGGCCAATTTCCATGCTTCTGAGTGTATGTTTAAGTTGGCATTGCTCAGCAAAAGTGAAGGGATGTAACCATAAATTAACATAGTTGTTGGAGGTCATAAATGATTGAGATAAGTAGTTACTCTCTCATTAATGATGTAAAATTTTCCCCAAGGTTTTGAAAATGAAATCCTTTGGGACAGAATGTTTCTTTGTCGGGCAAGGTGCATGTCTCATAACGCGTTTTTAACAAACAGCTCACACTAACTTCTGCAAAAGCCATTTATCATTGGCTTCTGAAATTAGCAAAGGAAATTTTCTAGTGCCCCTTAAAGATGCCTTTATCTTTATACCTTGGACAAAAGACAAATAATTAAAATCAGAAGAATCCTTCAAAGAAACAACAGCAATTACAGTAAGTAGAAGTAGCAACCACAGTAGTGGTGGTACCTCCCTAGAGCATTAATACCAGGACCACACTCATTTGCGCACTTCAAATATTTAGTGACAGCCACCATGTTAACTCCTACTGTGTTTGCACTGTACTTACCTCCACATGCTCTGCAAGTCTACTACATACACTCATTCCTGTTTAAACCACATTTTCTACACTCTTCTTTGTATTAGGTATCCCTTCCTGATCCACTGAAAGGACCCCTTTTAAACATGGGGCTGCACCTGACCAGAGGGCTCCAGATGTGGTCCAGCCAGAGCGGAAGGCAGCAGCAGGACTCAAACTCTGTGTGGTCTGAATACTGCATTTGATTTCTGCACAAATTTGGTTACCAATTGCCTCATTAGTAACCTACTCCTTGTTTATTAAAACACATCTTATACAATGGCTTATGTAAACTGTCTACACTGCACTGAGAAAAATGTTAAAGTTGAAAGATAGCAGTTTCTGGGCTGGGATAAAGTTGAAAAAAATAGTTCTGCTTGGAACCATGGAGTCATGGCCAGAGAGAGAGAGAGCAAGGATGAGAGAGCTTACTATGCTTAAGGATTAGGGGAAGGAAAAAATGCATTAAGAAATAGTAGGAACTATAGTGGAGGAGTTTGAATGCAGTGTGGAATCACAAGTGAGAAGAGTTAGAGCCAAACTCAAGTCCACAAAGAAATGGGGTACCCAGAGCACCCCCTTTTCACAATGTCCAGTGAGTATGTTGGGAGTAGAAAACGCAACCTGTTAGGGTAGACAAGATCTGTTTAATTAAATGTTCCTGACTGTATTAGCCAAAGTTCTCCAGAAAGACAGAACCAATAGGAGATAGACAGAGAGACAGAGAGAGAGAGGTAGATAGATAGATAGATATGAGAGGTGTCTTATCATGGGATTTGTCTCACATGATTACGGAGACCAAGGAGTCTCATGATCTGCCACCTGCAATCTGAAGAATGAGGAAAGCCAGTGGTGTAACTCGGTCTAAGTCCAGAGGCCTGAGAACCAGAAGCCCTGATGTCTGAGGGCAGGAGAATATGGATGTCCCAGCTCAGACAGAGAAAGTAACTTTGCCCTTCCTCCATCTTTATGCTCTGTTCAGGCCCTCAAGGTGTCAGATGACACCCACCTACATGGGTGAGGGAGGGTCTTCTTTACTGGGTCCATTGATTCAAATGCTAATTTCTTTGGAAACACCTTCACAAACACCCAGAAATAATGTCTTACCAGCTATCTGGGCATCCCTTAGTCCCTCAAGTTAATACACATAATTAACTGTCACACTGACAAAACCAGATGAAGCATTTATAAATGTCACCTTCATTGATGGTTTCCAAATACCATCATGCTTTTGATGGTTTTCAAATAAAGCATTTGGTCCTAAGTGGGGTAGTCACTAGTGCTACTTGCAAATTCCTTCTGACTTTCACTTTCTAGGCACTGCACTTCACCTCCCCTTGGAGGTAGATGTGGCTGTGTGATGAGCTCAGCCAATGTTTTGTGAGTGGAAGGAAGCCTTACAAGTTGATGTGCCATTTGCCACATTCCTTCCTGCTGCTGAAGTGATGGTGAAAACATGTGCCAAGGTGATGCCTTTATCAGCTTGAGTCTCTGAGGGTTCCTAGTGGGCCAAGCCCTTCTTCTGACCTGCTATGGACATGTAGCATGATTGAGAACTAGGATCTGTCATGAGATTAGTAGTGCTGGGAGACAAAGGGAAAGGAGCCCTGCCCCAGACCCAGGTGTAGGTGACCCAGCTCTGGCCCTCTTCTGACATGTCCCTTCTCACAAGAACAAAGGAACAAGCCCACCCAGAGCCCATTTCTTCCCTTCCTTACCCTATTCCAGTAATTCTTTGCGCATATATCCCCAGACCTGCATGGGATTCTTCCATGTCTTCATCTTCCCCAAAATGGACTATGTTACCATGATAAGTCCATCTAGGCCCTGGTGGTGGCCAAGGAGAGGCTGTTTACAAGTTTGTGTGGGCAGGTAAGCTAGTGCCTACAATCAGGAGGCTCCTCGTGGGGTGGGATGGAGCCAGAGAATGGGAAAAGGAGGTGGTGGCTGTTAGTGGGGATGGCTGCTGTCCCCTGCCATCGTGTTCTGGGAAGGAAATCTGAGTTGAACCTGGCCTCCCAAGTCTTTATAAAGATGTGTTTATGAAACTAGGAGGATAGAACATATTAATGTACCATTTTTTTTATCTTGATGTAAAACTTTTAAGTATTTAGACATATGGTGTGTGGGCCCCATATGTGTGGGCACCTGAGTGGGAAAGCTCCTGGACCAGTGGCTATGGAGTGCTCCCTGCACCTGCTCGGGTGGTGCTCGGGCTGTTGCCCTTCACCTCGCTCTGCAAAATAGATCCCTTCATAAAAAGTGCAGAAGCCCAGCCTGACAAGCAGAAGATGGGCTGTGCACAGCAGCTGCAGGACAGAATTCATCATCCACCCTTCTCCAACACCATGTCCCATGACAGGAGATATTATCCAAGTGGGGGTGAAGGATATTACAGCTTTCTGTACAGAAAGTCCACATGCCAGAATACACGTGGTTGGCTTTAAACTCAAGGAGGAAGACACTAAGGGGTCGGAGTTGGAGCCTGTATAGGGAAAATGATCATGACCAGTTCTGAAATTTTAAGAGGGAACAGGCATATTTTTGTTCTGCTGGAACTGGGGGAGTGTGTTTGTGTGTGTTGAAGGGGTGGGGACCAAAGCACTCGGAGGTCAGGCCTGCCCTGCAAGTCAGGCCACTGAGCCCCATGTTTTCAGAATAAGGCATCAGACCTACTGAGGGAAAAACATGCAGGATCACTGTCTGGACTCACCTTCACCTGGTAGAGCTCTCTGTAGCTGACACCTTTTTATACGGATATAAAATATATATTTATAAATAACAAATAAATATAATAAAATTTAAGATAAAATGCATAAATATATATATATATTTCATAAAAAGGAAGCCTGGAGAAGACAGAAGGCCTACCTAGCATGTGCGCAGCCGGGTCCAGTGAGGCCATCTCCAGCGGCCTCCTGCGCGCTGCCGCTAGGGGGAGCAGGGCACCTGTGCTGCTCGTGGTGGTGGTTATTCTCCAAGGGAGATGGAAGCCCCCAGTTCATCCTCTTTTTCACTTCCATTCTCCTCCTGCCCACCGAGCCCAGAGCCAGGGGGAAATGGAGACATTCTGAAATGGCTTTTTTTTTTTTTTTTTCCTCTCTAATGCAATAGTCCTCACCTAGGTTTCACCCACCGCCAGGGACTCTGACTTAGCTGGTCTAGGCTAGGGTATAGTTTGGGCATCGAGAGTTTAAACCCCCCCCCACATGATTCAACAATCACTGCTCTAACAGCAACTCCCCCCTCTGACTCCCCACACCTGGGAAGAGGTTTTTAGTTTTAGGCCAACCCTTTCCAAACTGCCGTGCCATTGAGAATTCATTCAGTAGAAGGACATTCTTGAGCATCATTTTAGCAGCAGTGGGCAAATGTATGTTGCAGTTGTACGAGCAGACATAGTAATGGTGAACTTGAACTTAATACAGCGTCAATGGACCCATAATATTCTCTCTCTTCCCTTGCTTGCTGTTAGTACCATTTTGGGCACAGGGAAAAAATCAATATAAAAATAGCTTACTGTGAGGGCTGGAACTCAAATACCTAAATCATATCACTATTTGAAAGCAAAATCCCAAGCAATCATTTGTATCAACAGTAAAAAAAAATTTAAGAAAGATTTTAAATTGCAAAATTACAATACTTATTCTTGATAATTGTTAGTCTTTTCATTTACACAAAAGGTCTTTTGCATAGGAATTCGAAGGCACCCAGCTCCTTTTGTTCAGAAAGGATGTGGACTCAGCTCCCTGGAATCCTCTTCGCTGATCACCTGCCCTCAGGCCAGAAAAGGCAAAGCCCCAGGAGGAGCTCAAGAACCTCTGAGAGAACCTCTGTCCTGATGCTGACAGCCCGGCCTCACAGATTGGCTGCTGGGCCCACATCCCCAGCTCCCACTGAACTGTACTTCTCCTCTTTGTTGAAAGAAACTGAAAAGTTACCCAGAAGATATTTTTAGAAAGAAAATTAACTGGAATGTCGCTGATAATACTATCTTCCTCTACATGGGGAACAAAGAAATTTAGTCTGAAGGGTAATAAAAGGGGTATGGTATAATGGCGAGGAAGAGATTAGGAGTCATTGCAATCATGATATAAGACCATCCAATGGGCTATTTTTCAATTTATGATGGCATTTGCTCTTTGACTAATTAGAGGTTGAGGAACAAAGTTATTTTCCACTTCACTGGTGATAAGTCAATATTTTTACTCCAAAGAATGACTGCTTTCATCTTTTCTTTTACCTAAATGAAATTTTTAATTGATTAGTGTTTAATAATGTAAAGCATTCAAACAGAAGCATTAGAAGGACATCTTTCATTTAGCTCAGAACAGTGTATCTCAAGAATGTGTTGCCTCAACGTGGAAGCCATTCAACAGCCTGGGACCTTGGCTACAGCCATCTGAGGCTGGTGTTTACTGCTGCAGATGACCAAAGAAGAGACCTTCAGAAACCTCTGGAGGGGGAGGGATGGGCAGTGCCAAACACTTAAACAAATCCTCAGATCAACTCTAGAAATGTCAGAAAGCAAAGTTTTGACAAATTTAGTTTAAAGATCTAATCGGCTTTTATTAATGATTCATGAATCAGGCAACATGCCCTCTAAAGATTTAGAAAGCTGCTCCAGTGAGCTGAGCAGAGGGGGTGGGCTTTATAGGCAGAAAAAGGCTGAAGAAAGCAGCAACAAGCAACAAAAAGTGGATTGGTCACAAAGTTATTTTCTTTATAGGGTTAAAACAGAGGGGACTTCCTTACCATGCCACTCAGATAGACTGGGACTCTTCTGATTGGCTGCCGTGAGCCTCCTGTTTTTTGGAAAATGTTTTAATGTGGCACCTAGAATGAGTGATTCCATTCTAGTTTGGTCTGGTCTATTAGGGCCTAGTACAGGAGCTCAGTCCAAAGCAATGGTTTCTCATAAATTTTATTTAACAAAGTTGTAACTGTTTCCATTTCACAGACTGACATAGCAGGCCAATGAATAAAGGCAGAGAGAAAAACAAAGGGCAGAACGTCCCTGTTATAGGGAAATAGATGGGTTAGGTTTTCAATAGAGCTTCAATAAATGTTTTAGTTTGAATTATAACTTCTATGTAGGGCAGTTTGGCACTATATATCAAAATGTACATACTCCATAACACAACAATAGCATGTACTGGGATTTATTCCACAGGTACATGCACACCTGCAAAATGTACATGTGTATCATATCCATTTTAGCAGTGCTGAAATAACAAAAGCTTGGAAGCAAGCTAAATGCTCACTGATAGTAGATTGATTAAGTTCATTTATGGCACTTCTACCAACAGAAGATTGTACAGCCATTAAAAATGAGGCCACTCTTTTCGATGTAGAAGGATCTTTAAGGTATATTAAGTGAAAAAAGAAGATACATAAAAGTGTGTTTGCATAAAAGCATATGTATTTACATATATATTTATATTCATATATATTACATGTTTATAGAATATCTCTGGAAAGATACACAAGAACCTGGTTTCAAAGGCTGCTTCCTATGAGGGGAGCTGAGTGGCTTTAGTGACCAGTAGAAAAGAGATTTTCCACTTTGTACCTTTTGAATTTTGTAACTTTTGAATTTTGCACCATGTGCATGTACTACTTGTGAAAGCAATTGTTTTTTTATTTTATTTATTTATTTATTTAATTTTTACTTCTAAATATACATTGTAGTTGATTTTCGTGTCCCTTTACCTGTTCCTTTCCCCCCTACCCCCCACCTCCCACATTATATCTGCTCACTTGTCTTAACAAATTCAAGGAATTGTTGTGATTTTTGTATCTTCTCCCCCCCACACCATTTATATGTTTGTATATTTATTTATTTGTTTGTTTTTAGCCCCCACAAATAAGTGAGAACATGTGGTATTTCTCTTTCTGTGCCTGACTTGTTTCACTTAACATAATTTTTTCTAAGTCCATCCATGTTGTTGTGAATGGTAGTATTTCATTCTTTTTTATAGCAGAGTCGTATTCCATTGTGTAGATATACCACAGTTTCCTTATACACTCATCTGATGGTGGACATTTGGACTGGTTCCAACTTTCCAACTCTTGGCTATTATAAATAGTGCTGCAATAAACATGGGAGTACAGGTATCCCTTTGGCATGATGATTTCCATTCCTCTGGGTATATTCCCAGCAGCGGAATAGCTGGGTCATATGGTAGATCTATCTGTAATTGGAAAACAATTGTTTTTAATGATTTAAAGGTGGTCTAAAGTCCTCAACTGAAGCTCAAGGAGTTAAAGAGATGAGCCTAAGGTTGCACAAAATTGCGAGTGATGAAGCCAGGATTTGACCCTGGCTTTGTCTGATTCTGCATCCACCAACTTTCCTCACTGCCAGGCTGCTCTTGGCCTGTTCTCCACTCTGTCACAGCAGATAAAGAGATCCCAGGGCTAAAACAGAGCTCTCACCATCTGAATGGGCCTCACCTGAAAGAAACTTGCCTATATTTGAGTACTAAAAGAAATCCAAGAAGGAGATTATCTTAGCTTTCTTGTTTCAATAACTTATAGATAATTTTATTCATCAAAGCTTCTTTTTAACATTTTGTAGCAAATCAAGCTCTATACTGTGGCTTTCAGTTACGAATACTCATTCATTTATTTCAGGAACATTTATTGAGGGTCTATTACGTACCAGAGCCTGTACAGGTTTTCAGATTACAAAAATGTACAAGATATGCCTCCGGGCCAAGGGCCTGAAGGAATCTGTGATAGGAGGCAGAATGTGGTGCCAACTATAAGCAAGATATATGGGGCGGCAGGCACTTGTCCTGATGTCCCTCAAGAGCCCTGGTCACACGTCACAGGTGTACAGTGCCCATGCAGTGCCAGGAGCGAGCAGCAGGGCCTAAGCATGGGGCAGCCATGGCTCTCCTCCCTGTATCAATGTCCCATGGGGAAGAGTATCTCGCGTTGCCAGATCTGATTATTTTATGTGAAATCTCTTACCTTGTATATAGTGGCTTATATATTTAACAGGCCACCATGCATCTCAAACAAAATGTGCCTGTGGGTAAGTCCTGCCCACAGGTCACCAATTTGACCCCCCGCTGTAGTGTTTTTATGAGCATCCTACAGTTTCCCCTTGGATAAATAGGTAGTTCAATGTCTGGTTCAAAACCAAGGCCCTTAACTTTCTTTTCTAAGTCCAGAGGTAAATTTTCAGTGCTGTTGCCTCATTCTCTTAGCCAGTGATTTCCCCTTACTTGGTCACCGGTCCATGAGAATGTACTAAGGACAAATTTTCTGAATCTCCAGAGCAAATTTTCCCAAAGAGTTCTCTGCAGCCCACCCCTCACAGACATATCTTATCTTTGAGAGCTGCCTGGGGAATAACTATGCCCATAATAATGGTGACATCTTGGATGGAGACATGGCCATCTGCTGATTGCTCCCACCTAGTAGGGCTTCACTCACATAGGGTTGCCTTGGCATTAGAAGGGTACAGGAGAAGGAACCAAACTCTAGAATTTTGGAGATTTTCCAAGGAAAACTTGAACATGGGGCCTGTCTAAGCTTGGAGCCAGCAAACTTGAGTTTGAGTCCTGGTTCTGCCACTAATTCACTGTGGGACCCTGGGCAAGTCACCGCCAGTTAAATATCCATTTGCTCATCTTTACAATGCAGCATCTGATAAGAATACCCCAATGTCCCATCTGGGTCTCTTTGTTGAGATTCTCTGATCCTGACCTGAGTGGACATAGAGAAAACTACTCTCAGTGAGAACTCTATGGATTGACACATGGCAAATATAAATGATAACTACAGGGCAGGGTAAGGGGAGGGGGCATCCTCAAGGTCACCATATTCTTTAAGGAGCCATCAAAGGGCAATGCACAGATTTTTGTCAATGTTCTCAAATGCTTGAATCAGCATGAGGCCATGCAGCGTGAGGCCAGGGGAAACGAACTGCTGCGTTAACCAAGGCCCTGCAATCAACTGCTCCACTTCTCCCTTAGTGCTCTGTACTGAGCTTCTTTATCCCAGGCCCAGGACTTGTGTAGGACTGGACATACAAACTAGGCCACCAGGGGTCTATGGGACACCACTGTGCAAGTTAGAACAGGCATCCTTTAATGAACACATGCTGGAGTTTTCAAGATGGCGGTGGCTGCGGCGGCTGGCGCGGAGTAGCTGAGGTGGAAAAGGTGGCCACTGGGCCTCAGGCAGCCGGGAAGCTTGTGGACCTTCCTCTGGCCATCTCTTAAGGGAGGACTGCTGCTGCTGGCCGGTCGTGGGGGCTCAACGCCACCTTGCCTCCGGCAGGAGAGGCTGCCTCATTTACAGGCAACAGCTTTGAAGTGTGGAGCAGGAAAAGAACTGATTCTTAGCTGCTAAAGCGAGTCTTGAAACAGGGAACACGGCGCCAGGGCTGCTGTGGATGCAGCCAGGATCCCGGAGGCTGGGGCCGCACTGAAGGCGGCCAGCTGCCCTATTCAGGATTCGAGGTTTCAGGCCGGCATTAAAGAAAATTCCTGGGAGCGCCCGAGCCGCGCCGCGACTGAACAGCCCGAGGCGGCAGCGCCGAGAACACGAAAGGCAACAAACCAGAGACAGAGCGAGCGCCCGACCTGGCACAGCACTGTGAGTGATCCCTGGCACAGCTCTGTTTGGGGGGGGGGATGCCCACGCGGCTCCTGCCTGCACCACCAGGCCACTCACTGCCCCGGTGCTGCCTCCATTTTCCCAGGTGCGGGCAGCTCCGCCCTGCTCGGCCATCACTGAGCCCATTTGCTTGGCCTGGCGCGGGGCTTTCCGGACCCTGGGGGCCGACCTCCTCTCCCACTCCCTCCGCGGTTCTCTGGCGGGGCTGGGGTTGTGGGGCGTCCCGACCAGTGTTGGGAGGGCTAGGAAGTACGGGCGGGCCGACTGTCACTCCACCACACCCTGGACTCCGCCCCGGTAAACTTCCTGTTACTGGGAGGCAGATACCATCTCTGCGACCACCAGTTTGGAAAAAAGCCTAACGAATTTCTGGTTGGGAATAGTGTGGTAGGAGAGTTCCCAGGTCCGCTTGAACCTGCCAGAGAGCAGGCTGCAGGCGGGCACTAGACTCGGTTTAAACCGGGGGGATACAAAGGTGAACAAGACCCGAGAAAGATCTACACAGTGCTACAAAGGCACCCAGAGCAACCGGTCGTCTGTGCCCAGCAGAAACCTGGTAGACTTCCTGGGCGAGGCGGTGCTGAGCAGGGTCTTGAAGGCCCAGCTGATAGACGAGGGGTGCAGAAGACACACCCCAGCCCAGCACAGTGTGCACAGAGGGGGGAGACGTGCGGCCAGGGAGGCGGAGACTCGACAGAAACCACACACCCGGTGGGGTCGCCACTGCACGATCTAACAGCCTGGGCCAGAGCACACGGAACGAGGAGAAGTCCTGTACAGAAAGTGAAAGCTCAACAGAGATCAAACACCCTGTGGTACGTGATCCACCAGCCCAGCAGAGTACAAGCTGACCAGAAAGGTGGATCCCCGGAGAAGCCCAAGACCCGAGGCAACCACACACACAAGACACTAGAGGCCAACTGAGCAGTCACGGCGGGAGCCATACCAAATTGGCAACCACAGCAACATCCTAGTTAGTCATTAGTCTCAAACCGGTGGACTGTGAAACCCCCTGCCACAATGAATAAACACCAAAAAAAAGACACCAGAAATACAAAAAATCAAGAAAGTACACCACCAAAAGTTAATAAATCTCATACTCTAGATCCTATAGAACAAGAAGCCCTTGAAATAACTGACAAGGAATTTCGAGTGATAATTCTAAGGAAACTGAATGAGATGCAAGAAAACTCAGCTAGACATCATGATGAAATGAGGAAAAGTATACAGGATCTGAAAGAGGAAATGTACAAGGAAATCAATGTCCTGAAAAAAAATGTAGCAGAACTTGCTGAACTGAAGAAGTTATTCAGCGAAATAAAAAACACAACGGAGAGTTTAACCAGCAGGCTTGTCGAAGTTGAAGAGAGAACCTCTGAACTTGAAGATGGGCTGTTTGAAATAACACAAGCAGACAAAAAGAAAGAAAAAAGAATCAAGGACATGGAAGAAAATCTGAGAGAGATATCAGACAACCTCAAGCGCTCAAATATCCGAGTCATGGGTATTCCAGAAGGGGAGGAAAATGGAGATTCCATTGAAAACATATTCAACAAAATAGTGGCAGAAAACTTCCCAGGTATAGGAAAAATCACAGATCTTCAGATCCAGGAAGCTCAACGATCTCCAAACGTATTCAACCCAAAAAGGCCTTCTCCAAGACATGTCATAGTCAAATTGGCAAAACTCAGAGACAAAGAGAGAATCTTAAAAGCTGCAAGAGAGAAGCGTCAAATCACCTATAAGGGAGCCCCAATCAGGTTAACATCAGACTTTTCATCACAAACCCTAAAAGCTAGAAAGGAATGGGATGATAGTTTCAAAATACTAAAAGACAAAGATTGCCAGCCAAGAATACTCTACCCTGCAAGGCTATCCTTCCGAAATGAGGGGCAAATAGTATATTTCTCAGACAAACAAAAACTGCGGGAGTTCACTACCACAAGACCACCCTTACAAGAAATCCTCAAGGGAGTACTGGGTTTGGTTCCTGAAAAATAACTACCACTGCCATAAAAACCTAAGAAAAATCTAAACCCGCTAGTACAATAAAAATGGCATTCATGAAGAGAAAACAAGCTAACAAAAACACTATCTACAACCTAAGGAACCAACAAACAAAGAAACCAAACAGTAAATCAGAAAGCAAGGAACAAAAGACACCTAAGACAACCAAACAACCAATAAAATGCTAGGAATAAATCAACACCTTTCAATAACAACTCTTAATGTTAAAGGCTTAAATTCCCCAATGAAAAGACACAGACTGGCTGACTGGATCAAAAAGCAGGACCCAACTATATGCTGCCTACAAGAGACCCACCTCACCCATAAAGATTCACACAGACTAAGAGTGAAAGGATGGAAAAAGATTTACCATGCAAACAGAAAAGAAAAACGAGCTGGAGTGGCTATTCTTATATCTGACAAAATAGACTTTAAACTAAAAACCATAAAAAGAGACAATGAGGGACACTACTTAATGATAAAAGGACTGATCCATCAAGAAGACATAACAATCATAAATATGTACGCACCCAATGTTGGAGCAGCCAGATTTATAAAACAAACTCTACTAGACCTAAAGAAGGAAATAGACACTAATACCATAATAGCAGGGGACCTGAACACTCCACTGTCAATATTAGACAGATCATCTAGGCAAAGAATCAGTAGAGAAACACAAGATCTAAACAAGACTCTAGACCAATTGGAATTGGCAGATATCTACAGAACATTCCACCCAACAACCTCAGAATATTCATTCTTCTCATCAGCACATGGATCATTCTCCAGGATAGATCACATATTAGGTCACAAATCAAGTCTCAATAAATTCAAAAAAATTGGAATTTTCCCATGTATCTTCTCAGACCACAATGGATTAAAACTAGAAATTAATAACAAACAAAACTCTGGAAACTATACAAACACATGGAAATTAAACAGCATTCTACTTAATGACATATGGGTCCAAGAAGAAATCAAGCAGGAAATCAAAAAGTTTATTGAAACTAATGAAAACAATGATACATCATACCAAAACCTGTGGGATACTGCAAAAGCAGTATTGAGGGGAAAATTTATTGCATTAAATGCTCACTTCAGAAGAATGGAAAGATGGCAAGTGAACAACCTAACACTTCACCTTAAAGAACTAGAAAAACAAGAACAATCCAATCCTAAAGTTAGCAGACGGAAAGAAATCATTAAGATCAGAGCAGAACTGAATGAAATTGAAAACCAAAAAACAATTCAAAAGATCAACGAATCAAAAAGTTGGTTTTTTGAAAAGATAAATAAAATTGACAAACCATTAGCATGGCTAACAAAAAGAAGAAGAGAGAAGACTCAAATAACAAAAATTAGAAATGAAAAAGGCGATATTACAACTGATTCATCTGAAATACAAGGAATCATTCGAGACTACTATAAACAACTATACGCCAACAAATTTGAAAATCTGGAGGAAATGGATAAATTTCTGGACACACACAAGCTCCCAAAACTGAACCGTGAAGACGTAGAAAATTTGAACAGACCAATAACAATAAAGGAGATTGAAGCTGTTATCAGAAGGCTCCCAACAAAGAAAAGCCCAGGACCAGATGGATTCACAGCAGAATTTTACCAAACATTCAAAGAGGAATTGACACCGATTCTTTACAAACTATTCCAAAAGATTGAAACGGACGCAAATCTCCCAAACTCATTCTATGAAGCAAACATCATCCTGATACCAAAACCAGGTAAAGATATAACCAAAGAAGAAAACTACAGGCCGATATCCTTGATGAATACAGATGCAAAAATCCTCACTAAAATACTAGCAAACAGAATACAGCAACACATACGAAAAATTATTCATCACGATCAAGTGGGATTCATCCCAGGGATGCAAGGTTGGTTCAACATACGCAAATCAATAAATGTGATACACCATATTAATAAACTCAAACACAAGGACCATATGATCATCTCTATAGATGCTGAAAAAGCATTTGATAAAGTTCAGCACTCATTCATGACAAAGACCCTCTATAAGTTAGGTATAGAGGGAAAGTATCTCAACATAATTAAAGCCATATATGCCAAACCCACTGCCAATATCATCCTGAATGGGGAAAAGCTGAAAGCTTTTCCTTTAAGAACAGGCACTAGACAAGGATGCCCACTCTCACCACTCCTATTCAACATAGTGTTGGAAGTACTAGCCAGAGCAATCAGAGAAGAGAAGGAAATAAAGGGCATCCAGATTGGAAAAGATGAAGTCAAACTGTCCCTGTTTGCAGATGACATGATCCTATATATCGAACAGCCTAAAACCTCTACAAAAAAACTGTTGGAATTGATAAATGATTTCAGCACAGTAGCAGGATACAAAATCAACACACAAAAATCAGTAGCATTTCTTTTCTCCAATACTGAACATGCAGAAAGAGAAATCAAGAAAGCCTGCCCATTTACAATAGCCACCAAAAAAATAAAATACTTAGGAATTGAGTTAACCAAGGAGGTGAAAAATCTCTATAATGAGAACTACAAACCACTGCTGAGAGAAATTAGAGAGGATACAAGAAGATGGAAAGATATTCCATGCTCTTGGATTGGAAGAATCAACATAGTGAAAATGTCCATACTACCCAAAGTGATATACAAATTCAATGCAATCCCCATGAAAATTCCAAAGACATTTTTCTCAGAAATGGAAAAAACTATTCAGACATTTATATGGAACAATAAAAGACCACGAATAGCCAAAGCAATGCTCAGCAAAAAAAATAAAGCTGGAGGCATAACACTACCTGACTTTAAGCTATACTACAAAGCTATAATAACCAAAACAGTATGGTACTGGCATAAAAACAGACACACTGACCAATGGAATAGAATAGAGAATCCAGAAATCAACCCACACACTTACTGCCATCTGATCTTTGACAAAGGCACCAAGCCTATTCACTGGGGAAGGGACTGCCTCTTCAGCAAGTGGTGCTGGGATAACTGGATATCGATATGCAGGAGAATGAAACTAGATCCATACCTCTCACCGTATACTAAAATCAACTCAAAATGGATTAAGGATTTAAATATACACCCTGAGACAATAAAACTTCTTAAAGAAAACATAGGGGAAACACTTCAGGAAATAGGACTGGGCACAGACTTCATGAATACGACCCCAAAAGCACGGGCAACCAAAGGAAAAATAAACAAATGGGATTATATCAAACTAAAAAGCTTCTGCACAGCAAAAGAAACAATTAAAAGAGTTAAAAGACAACCAACAGAGTGGGAGAAAATATTTGCAAAATATACATCTGACAAAGGATTAATATCCAGAATATATAAGGAACTCAAACAACTTTACAAGAAGAAAACAAGCAACCCAATTAAAAAATGGGCAAAAGAGCTAAGTAGGCATTTCTCTAAGGAAGATATCCAAATGGCCAACAGACATATGAAAAAATGCTCAACATCACTCAGCATCCAGGAAATGCAAATCAAAACCACATTGAGATACCATCTAACCCCAGTTAGGATGGCTAAAATCCAAAAGACTATGAACGATAAATGCTGGCGAGGCTGCAGAGAAAAAGGAACTCTCATACATTGTTGGTGGGACTGCAAAATGGTGCAGCCTCTATGGAAAATGGTATGGAGGTTCCTTAAACAATTGCAAATAGATCTACCATACGACCCAGCCATCCCACTGCTGGGAATATACCCAGCGGAATGGAAATCATCAAGTCGAAGGTATACCTGTTCCCCAATGTTCATCGCAGCACTCTTTACAATAGCCAAGAGTTGGAACCAGCCCAAATGCCCATCATCAGATGAGTGGATACGGAAAATGTGGTACATCTACACAATGGAATACTACTCAGCTATAAAAACGAATGAAATATTGCCATTTGCAACAACATGGATGGACCTTGAGAGAATTATATTAAGTGAAACAAGTCAGGCACAGAAAGAGAAATACCACATGTTCTCACTTATTGGAGGGAGCTAAAAATTAATATATAAATTCACACACACACATACACACACACACACACAAACCGGGGGGGGGGGGGGGGAAGAAGATATAACAACCACAATTATTTGAAGTTGATACAACAAGCAAACAGAAAGGACATTGTTGGGGGGGAGGGGGGGAGGGAGAAGGGAGGGAGGTTTTGGTGATGGGGAGCAATAATCAGCTACAATGTATATCGACAAAATAAAATTTAAAAAAATAAAATAAAATAAAATAAAATAAAAAAAAAAGAACAGGCATCCTTTCCTCAAGACACATTGCTCATTCTGTTGGAAATTGTTTCAAAATTGTATATTGATTATACTAGAATAAAATCTGCCCATCTGACATAAAATAGTTGCACTTAACATACAAATCAACAATGTCTACGTTGAAAATACAGACTTTTTGTATGTGGCAGCCTTGTACAGTGCATAACCTGTACAAGCATACATGAAAACCCCCTTTTAGTCAGGGGAGGTATGTGATTCGAACCTTCCCCGCCCCCCACACACACACACACTCTTTCATAGATCTCAGCCAACTTACTCTTTGATGCCTTTCCAGTCAGGTTGATCCATAAATAAGGGAAATGCATTTCTAAAGTCCAAACGAGTGCTCTTGGTGCTGAGAAATGCTTTCGGTTTTTTTGATTAGTGGATTTATTTAAATTAAAAGTCCTATAAAAGGCATACAAATTAAATCACATTTAGTTATTTATTTAATGAGTCAACTTTATTAAAAATAATTATGATGCATGAACTTAGAAGTTTTCTGGAAAATCTGAGGATGGCTGCCACTCCCAGTCTGAAATTCCACGGCTCTGCTCTTCAGTCCCCTGTGATGCGATATTTGGGTCCCACTCTGTTTTCTTTGCTTAGCAGGTTCCCTGGAGTTTAGAAGCCACTGGTGACTGAGATGGTTCAGAGCAGGACCTGAGAGGTGCACAGACCTCTATCCTTGTGGTCTCTCCTTCCAAGGACACTTATGCACAGAGATGGCTGCTCGAGAAGGAACAACTAACCCCTGTATTCTCTCTCTTTACTAACCCTTGGTAGGCCTTGCCATGGGGGAATCTGGTCTCACTGTTGGCTGAGGAAAGGAGAGACAAAAACTGACAAGGGTGATGGTGGTCCCAGGGCCCTGTAGGAGCATTTGCCCCACTGATGGTCAGGAGGAAAGGAGATGCACCTTCAGATGAGGAGGAGCTGTGCTTGAGGGGAAGAGTCCATTTGTGGACATGAGCAGGACAGAACAAGGACTATAGACCAGTGGACAAGAAGAAAAAACAGTAATGAAAGCCATCTTTGTCCTCAAAGAACTATCATTCAAGGTGGGGAGACCTGAGGATGTGGCTAAGCCCCCATCCTTCACAGAATTCTCTGCCCCAAGCATCTAAGGGCACAGTGAAACAAGTCATGTTCTGGAAGGTAAGATCCTAGCTCCAGTCCTGCTATTAACCAGCTATTTGATCTTGGGCAAGTCATCTCTTCACCTGCTGCCTCTGAGTTCATATCTGTGGAATTAGGGGGGAAACTAAGTGACCTGCAAGCTTCCTTCCAGCTGTAGAGGCAGCACAGCATAGACAGCAGACTCTGGAGCCAGGACACCCAGATGCACGTCATTGCTCTACCTCCTGCTAGCTGTGTGACCTTGGGCAAGTTACTCACCCTCTCTGTGCCAGAGTAAAATGCAGATAAAAATGTTATCTGTTTCACAGAGTTGCTGTGAGGATTAAATGAGATCACATATGTAAAGTGTTTAGAACAGAGCCTGGCACACAGAACATGATTAATAAGTGTTCTACTAAAATGGAAGCCACATTAGGGCAGGGATCTGTCTGTCTTGATCACTCATGTGCTTATAACAGCATCTGATAACAATGTCTGGCACATAGTAGACACTCAGTAAATGTTTGTTTAAAGAATGAATAAGCGAATGAACATTCTGACTCTGTGGTCTCATGACCAGAGTTTGTACTTGGCACTTTTCTGCCCTTTTCTTCCCCCCATGATATTTCACACCATCATTCTTACTACAGTGTAGAGGATCTTGAAGAAGTAAAAGAGAAGAACAAAATATGTAAATTACACACATACACACAAAACACCTTAGTTACTGTGACAGATTGTATTTTCTAAAAATGGCTGCAAAAATGTTTCAGTCCCACATGCTCTCCCGGAACATTGCCACTTCCCCATCAAGAGATGGAGGGAACCTAGAGGCTCCCTCTGCTTGAACATGAGCAGGACTTTTGACTGCCTTGACTGGTAGTATATGGTGGATGTGACATTATATGAACTTCTAAAGCTAAGTAGTAAAAAGTGATACAGCTGTCAGGCCCTCTCTCTTGAAATACTCAACTTGGGACACTGAGCTGCAATGTAAGAAGCTCAAGGACGCTATGGACTTAAGAAGGTTGAAGGAAGCTAGTCTATATGGAGAGACTGCATGGAAAAGCCCCGAGATATCTGAAGAAGAAGAGGTGCTGGCCAGCCCCCGGCGCTCCAGTACACCTGCCCCCATTCCAGCTCCAGTTGGAGCTGATCGGCCATAGTGCACACGATGCCCTGAGCCAGAGCCACCCAGATGAGTTGTTGCCCAATTCCTGACCCATGGAAGCTATGAGAAAACATGTCAGTGTCATGGGATGATATTTTACCCAGCAATAAATAAACTTAAACTGACTGGCAAACCAACCAAGGACAACCAAGTCTGGCTTATTCAGCCCCACCTCTCTTAATCCCTAAAAGACTACTTGGTCCCTGAGGATGTCAGGGCTTTTCCGGAAGGAATCCAAACACAGCCTCCCAATCCAACCGGGAATTCCGCTCCTGGCATGCAGCAGAACTCCAAGCTCCCGCCTGCCCAGTTCAAGACCAGAGCCTCGGGGCTTACTCTAGCCTTGGTCCCCAACCTTGCTGGCCCTCAGTGGATTACTCTTCAGCAGGGACCTTGTTTTCTCTCCTTGCTTCCAGAAACTGTTAAGCCCCTCAAAAACCATTTCACAGTGGCTCTTTCTTGAGAGGTTCCACATCTCCTTCCTTTTCCTGTCACTTGCCACCATTTTCCTGAAGTCTCAAGATGATGGTAACTCCGTCATGCTCTTCCAGAACACTGCCACTTCCCATCATCTTCTTTATGCCATTAATGTTTGACCAGTATAAAAGCGAGAACCTATATATCCTACATCCACACTGGTAAGCGTGATAAAGAGTTGATTCTAGGGGGAAAAGGTGCATTTATCATGATAAGGGAGGAACTGTTTATTATAATGGCAATTCGGGGTGTGCACTTATACATTTTTAAAGAATAATCACATTTTGGGTAATCCTTTATAATCTCACAAATCCCCACACTTGATAAATTCAAGGCCTGGCTGCTCCTCCAAGACAGAGAAGTCACAGAGAAAACAAGCTCATGTCAGACCTAACTTGCCTTGGATGCCTGAAAAGAAGTTCTCCAAAGTTGAGAACAGAAAGTAAGAAATCATAATTCCAAGGTCTGTCAGGGGACGACTAGGGTCTAACTTCTCAAAAGTAGCTCATAGTGTATTAAAGAGTCCCCAGAATCTGGAGTCAGAAATCTGCACTTATATTCCAACTCTGTGACTTACCAGTGACATAATTTGAACAAGTAAGATCTGCAAGGCCTAACAGGTACATGAAAAAATGCTGAACATCACTAATCATCACGGAAATGTAAATCAAAACCATATTGAGATAATATCTCACCCCAGCTAGACTGGCTATTATAAAAAGACTGAGAATAACAAATGCTGGCAAGGACGTGGAGAAAAGGGAACTCTTCTATACTGTTGGTGGGACTGTAAATTAGTGCAGCCATTATGGAAAACAATATGGAGGTTTCTCAAACAACTACCAATAGAACTACCATGTGATCCAGCAATCTCACTGCTGGGTATATACTCAAAGGAATGGAAATCATCATGTAGAAAGGATACCTGCACTCCCATGTTCATCACAGTTCTATTTACAATAACCAAGAGTTAGAACCAACCTAAATGTACATCGACAGATGACTGGATAAGGAAAATGCATTGTGTATACACAATGGAATACTACTCAGCCATAAAAAGGAAAGAAATTCTGCCATTTGCAGCAACATGGATGAACTTAAAGAAAATTATGTCAAGTGAAATATGCCAGGCACAGAAAGAGAAATACTGCATGTCCTCACTCATAAGTGGGTGCTGAGAAAGAAAGAAAGGCCATAAAAAAGTTGAACTTTCAGAAGGAGAGAGCAGACCTATAGTTACTAGAGGTGGGAAAGAAGGAGGCAGAGGGAGGTAAGGAGTAATTGATTAAGGGACACAAAAAGTAATTATGATTTGTAATGATGAACATGCTAATAATATTGATTTGATCATCACATACTGTACACAAATACTGATAGTCAACTCTGAACTCCATAAATACGTTTAAATAAATTTTAAAAAATCTCCAAGTCCTAATCTTCATCTGTAAAATAAGATATTAATAACATTTGCTTTTTAAAAATATGTAAAAAAACCAAAAAAACAAAAAAAAAGAGATATTCAAGCAGAAACTTATACACAAATACTCATAACAGCACTATTAACAATAGCCAATAGGTGGAAACAACCTAAATGTTCAACAACTGACAAATGAATAAACAAAATGTGGTATATCCATACAATGGAATATTATTCAGCCATAGAAGGAATGAAGTACTGACACATGCTACAATGTGGGTGAACCTTGAAAACATGTTAAGTAGGAAAAGACAGACACAAAAGGCCACATAGTTCCTTTTGGGGTGATGAAAATGTTCTGGAATTAGGTAATAGTGGTGAATGCACAACACTGAGTATGTTCTAAATGCCACTGAATTGTACACTTTAAAGTGGTTAAAATGGTGAGTGTTATGTTATGCGTATTTTACCACCACAACAAAATTATGTGAAGCATCTAGCACAGTTTCCAGCACTCCACAGGGGTTCAATAAATAGCATTTCTTACTCTTCTTTGATGAAGTTTGCCTGCTCTTTCCCAGGACCCACAAAATGGAGTTGAGCTCACAGTGCCTCTCACTGGCAGAACCAAGCTTCGTCTGGAACCATGGTGGCAAGGGAGTCTAGAAAATGCTTTACTAGAGGATGTCAGCAAAGGGCTAATAAATAACATCGAGCACAGAAGGGCACCACGTTTTCCCAAAGGGAAGACATTCTCAAGGACTTTGCAGCCTAGTGCAGTGGTTTTCACCCCTGATGGCCACACACCAATACGGTCTCATCCTTAGGACATGCGGGCCTGGGCCCCATCATCAAAGATTCTTCTTCAGTAGGTCTGGAGTTGGGCTGAGCATCTGAACTTTGTAAGTGTTTACAAGTAACTGCACAACCAGGATTGGGAGCCACAGGCCTAGAAAATGGGCCAGGACAGAATATGAGGGGGAAATGAGAAGACAAAGAGGCAATGTTATGTCAGCCTGGGGAAGTTCCAACTTTCTATGGGGAGGAGAACGGAGAAGGAGTCTAAGAAGGTTTTGAGGAGGAGAAGGCATTTGCAGCAGGGAGAACTGGAATATGAATCAACACGGCAAAAGCTATTCCAGGTAGAGAAAATGGGTGGAGCCAAGCCCTGGTGGGAGGAGGACCATACCCTGTATGGGGATCAGGAGTTTGGTGTTGTGGACTGAATGTTGTGTCTGCCCAATATTCATAGGTTGAAGCACTAACCCCTGGTGTGGCTGTATTCAGAGTAAGCAAGGAAGTAATTAAGATTTAATGAGTTCATAAAGGTGGGGCCCTAATTAGTCCTAATGATAAGATTAGTGTCCTTGTAAGAAAAGACACCAGAGAGTTCAAACCAAGGCCATATGAGGACTCAGCAGGAAGGTGGTGTCTACAAGCCAGGAAGAGAGTACTCACCAGAGACCAACCATACAGCATTTTGATCTTGGGTTTCCAGCCTCCAGAACGTGAGAAAATAAGCTTCCATTGGTTAAGCCACCCAGTCCATTGTATTTTGTTACGGCAGCCTGAGCAGACTAATACACTTGGTCAGAGCATAGGATGGTTCAGTATATAGTGATTTCACCTGGTAGGTAGGCTGGGGCCAGATTCTGGAAGATTTTGCATGCCAGTTTTTGGGTAGATCATAGTTCAGGAGAATTGCAGTTTTTATAAAGAATCCCACCTAAGAGAGGCCCAGTGTAAAGATATGCTTGTTACTTCTGGGAAAACTCTTATTTAAAAATGAGCTGCTGCCCTTAAAACTCCCCTGAAAAAGGAAATCTGTCCTATTAAATTCTAGCTCTGAGGTGTGCGGGCTTCAGGTGGTTTTCCCTGAAGTTGGGGCTAGGTCTGCAGGTGAGCAGAGAGGCTAGCATAATTAGGAGCACCTGGGCTTGCACCAGAGCCTCCCAGTGCTCACCCTCCATAGTCATTGTCCCAGCAAGACAGAGGACTCTCATCGGCTTTTCCTCCTGGGGAGCAATGATTGCTGGAGAAGGAAGGTAAAATCAGTAGCCTTGTCAAGAAGTGGGGAGAGTGCCAGGTGTCAGGACTTCTCTTCAGAAGCTCCGAGAGAGGAACCAGAGTGGTTGCTCCCTTCTTGTTCCCTCACCACCAGAAATCCCCAGGACACCAATGGTCTAGACCCACAGCAATGCCTTAGTACAGTTCTCTCTTTCTCCACATCTGCCAGGTGCTGTTAAGTATTTTATTTTATTTTATTTTATTTTATTTTGTCTTTTTTGTGACCAGTATAGGGATCGCAACCCTTGGCTTGGTGTCGCCCGCACCGTGCTCAGCCAGTGAGCGCACCGGCCATCCCTATACAGGATCCGAACCCGTGGCGGGAGCGCCACTGCGCTCCCAGCGCCACACTCTCCTGAGTGAGCCACGAGGTCTGCCCAGTATTTTATAAACGATGTTTCGTTTAATCTTTGTAACAACTCTATATCTCCTCACCCCACTTTATAGATGAGGGCATTGAAGTTCAGAGAGGCACAAATGTGTCCTTTTTTGGAAAGGAGGGAGGAAATTAAACCCAAATAGAATCTCCAGGGCACCCCTACTCTGACAGAACATGTGCCCCTTCTCCCCCTCCCCAGGCCACTAGACTGAAAGGAAACCAGCAGCAGCCCAGAGCAGGTGGTCCCAACCACTCCATCGCAAACAGAGATTCCCATTGAAAAGTCAATACAAAGGAAGGGACAATAGAGCTCAGAGGGTCAGCTTCATTTGCCTCGGGTGCAACTGGGGCTTGCAATTCCCCTAGTTAGGAACTTTACTAGATCAGGCAGCTCCCAACAGTAGGTCC
The DNA here is from genome assembly GCF_027409185.1 of Cynocephalus volans. NCBI lineage: Eukaryota > Metazoa > Chordata > Mammalia > Dermoptera > Cynocephalidae > Cynocephalus > Cynocephalus volans. The sequence continues at coordinate 95,543,773 of NC_084460.1, read as the reverse complement.
CAGTCAAAAACCCCTGCTTCATACGAAGAGGCCTGTTTATCACCTGAGTTCCCTACAGTGAAGTTCTCTCCACCAAAGACACACAGCTCATTAGACATTCTATTCAGGGACCTTTTCAGGAAGACAGGTAAATCCTTGGTGGCCCATTTCGATGAAGCTACCCACCTCAAGTGGGCTGAATTGCGATAAAAACTCTATCCTCGGCTCTACCACTCTGAGAAACAGTCATAAAAAACACTTCTAATTTTGCAGAGCTGCTGTTGAATGCTTTGGTTGGTATATTGAATAGTGGCCCCCCGAAATGATACATCCAAGTCCTAACACCAGGTACCTGTGAATGTGACTTTATTTGGAAATAGGGTCTTTGCAAATGTAATTAAGCATCTTGAGATGAGATCATCTCGGATTTAGAGTGGGCCCTTATTCTAATGACTGATGCCCCTATAGGAGGAAGGAGAAAGAGTTATGAGACACAAAAAGGAAAACCATGTGAACATGGAGACCGAGACTAGAGTAATAAGTCTGCAAGCCAAGAAATGCCAAAGATTGCCTACAGCTGCCAGAAGGTAAGAGAGAGACATGACCGGATTCTCCCTCAGAACCTTCAGAAGGAACCAGCCCTGATGACATCTTGACTTTGAACCTCTGGCCTCCGGAGCCGTGAGAAAATAAATCTGTTGTTTTAAACCACCAAGTTTGCTGTCATTTATTATAGCAGCCCAAGGACACTAATGCACCTTGTATATTATGATACTAATTTCTGATAAAGAATTAGACAACAAGTTTCCTTCTAGAATTCAGTACAAGAAAGCAGTGTGTCTCAGAAGATAAACGTGATGCTCCCTTCACTTAACAGCAACCTGACAATTTATCATTTTTTTAGTCAGAAAGCTCAGAGAGAGATTACGGCTCAAGTTCAGTGATTTCCCATCTTGGATTCTTGCTATACTTGTGCCTTTGTTTTCTTTATTTTGTTCTCTCTTTCATTTTGAATTTTATTTTTAGTTTGCTTACTATGCATATGTCTTCAAAAAGTTCATTAAAAGATGTGCATTATCTTTTAATTCCATTTTTTCCATGAACTTTTTAAAGCACCCTTGTGTATAGTTTTATCATAAATCACCTAAAGACCCTTTTGAAAAGAGATGGCTATAAAGTTTTAAATAATAGCAGAGTGGCTAAGAGAATGAGCTTAAACTTCCTAGATTCAAATCCAAGCTACACGATTGAGGAGCTAGGTGACTGTGGAGACACTCTGTACCTCAGTTTCCTCAGCTGTGACGTGGGAGTACTAGAAGTATGTGCCCTATAGGGGCTGTTACAAAGGATTAAATGAGTTAACAAAGGATTAAATGAGCAAAGCACTTAGAACAATATCTGGCCTATAAGAAGTATTCAATCCGTAAGTGTAACTTATTGCTATTGTTTGCCCATGTTACTCCTTTAGTTGCAATGATCTGCTGGGGCTCCATTGCCTGCAGGCTGGAGTTCAAGCTCTCCCATCACAGTACACAAGGCTTTCCATCCAGCAGTTTCTGGGGGTGGCAGCTCATCCCTCTAGGTGTGTCCTATCTGACCCTCCAGCAGAACTAGCCACATCTGCACACTTGGCTGTCTGCTCTGCTAGAGACACCCTGGCTAATTCATACTCACCCTTCTGGGCTCGTCTCTGGGGTTACCTTCTCCTGGACCCCAGCCCAGGCATCCCCCTTGCTGAGGTAGATATTCCTCCTCTCAGACACCTCAGTGCCCTGGGCCTGCCTCCATGTCTAGCCCACCACCTCCACAGGGGCTTGCATCATGCTTCTCTTGCGCAGGAAATGTCCTAGTCTCCTGATTTCAGTCATGTCTGTTGGCAGAAGAAAGTACGGACGCCTTTTGGAAGATGAGCTGTTAGGCTGTCGTGAGGGAGGGGCCAGGTCTGAAGTCTGTGTCCTGACTGAGCAGGTTGCCCTGGAGGGGATGGATAACATCTGACAATTTAAAACTCCAGAAGGTTTCATAAACCACACCTGGTCTGCTAATACTTGGGGTAAAAGTTGGCTTTTCCATCAAGGCCTTTGACACTTAGGGCTGGTGTTACCCAACTGGCTAAATGTCATTCTGCATTTAGAGCCCCCGACCCCTGCTTTTGAGGGAGTTAAAAAATAACAGCCTCTGGGAGAAATAGAGTTTCCAGACAGCTTTGTTTGATCACATTTGGAAGCATGACATTAAATCTTCTGAGAGGTTTGCCCTCATGCTCTTTAAGAGGACCTCAGATCTGGGGCTTGATGTAGCGCACGTGTGTGTGAGCATGTGTGCGTGTGTGTACATATGTGCAAGTATATGCACGTGTGTGACAGAGACAATTGGTCAAACATTGCCCTGCGGTATTACAGAGCTATCACCATGTGAGAACCAAAGGATATCAGACTCAGGAAGAAAACCTGCATGTGAACCTAGGTTTAGCTGGCCCTGTTCCACCCCCACCCATCGTCCAGCTCTCCACATTCTCCCCATGAAATTCCAGGCCTCCTCTCTCTGGACCCTTTTACCCACCGAGAGCAGGATGCAGTGCGAGGGCCCCAGACCTGGAATTGGGAGGGCCCATGCACCTTCTGGGACAGGGGCCTGAGCCTGCAGGAGGAGAAGTGGAACAGCCAGGCTGCAGGTTCCCAGACAACAGGGCCCTTGCTTTCCCCAGGGCCCTCCTCTCCACCATTCAAGGAAGCCCTTCATGGTCTCTGTGCTGGATATTCAGATGCAGAAAGATCAGGGGGTATTCAGATGCAGAAAACAAAGTGTTGGGAGTTGTAGAAGGGGACACCAGGGTGATTTCTCCTTAGGATAGGCCCGCTGCTATCAGCCAGCGTGGAAACAAAACACAGCCTGGAGTCAGACAGGCCTGGGTTAGAGTCTAGGGTAGGAGGAAGAGGTCAAGTAGGAACCCGCTACATCCAGGCTATGTTTTGAAGGCCTGTGGATGGATAGCTGGTGCCAGGCTCTCCTCCCTGTGACCAACCTTAAGGCTGGCGCAGAGCACATTTTCTTGCACCCGGAAGACCTTACACCAGCATCTTCCATCCCATCCCCACCCCTAACCTCCCCACCCTCCAATGCCAGTCTACCAGGAGTGGAGGGGTAGGAGCCCTGGTACTCCTTAGAAGTCATCTGGTCCAGTATCATCATTCAGCAGGCAGGAAAACCTAATGGTACTCATGGCAAGATCAGAGCTGCCTTAAGCCTGAGTTGCCTCAAGCAACTGAACACCTCTCTGGCTTTGAGGGAGGGCTCAGAAAGAGGCACAGACAAAAGTCCAGTGCAACCAGGAGGCAAGGCTTGAAGTCAAAGTCAGTTCATGCGCAGGACTAAAGTGGAGGAACAATCAGCCTGAATTGTGGTCTACAGCTAAGGTTGGACATCACCAGCAGCAAAGAGGTGGCAGTTAGTCAGCTAATAGGTAATTACTGCTCACCTAGGAAGTGTCAGGCATTCCCCTAGGTGCTGAGGACAGAGCAGGAAAAAAAGCACAGAAGTCCCTGTGTTATTGGAGCCTCCATTCCCCACTGAGAAGAAACCACTGGTGGATCAACCCAAGTCGGAAATGTTTACTGAGGCACAGCATGGAGCTCAGACTCTGTCTGAGTTTGACTCCTCTCTGCCTCTTACGTGTGTGTAACCTTATGCAAGCCATATATCTCTCCATGCCTCAGTTTCCTCATCTGTAAGATAGGGAGAATGAGATGAACAGCCCAAGAGGACTGCTGTGAGGATTAAAGCAGTTGAGTGAAACGCTATGAACAGTGCGTGGCTCACAGTGAGTGCGGTGAGAATTTCATTATTATCGTCCCAGACGTTGCCCTTATAAAAATGCCAGGATATGCAATGCTTGCACTGCAGAGCATTTATAAAAGGCCACCTAGGGCCTGCCAGCTTGTGTTCCATCAGTGGTGACAAATTGCTGCCTGGCCTCAGACAGGTCACTAATTGTCCTCAGCCTCTATCCCATTCCCCTGTCCTGGGATGGTGGGGGAGCAGAGGATACCAGCTTGGTCAGGAGGCATTAGGAGGCCATCCAAGGTCACCACCAGCAGGGTCAGAGCAGATGGCTCCTTGTTTGCCATGGAAAGAGATGGCAAGGTGGCCTGAGGGCAGAGGGGGAACTCATGACTTCATCTGGGCAGGGTAAGCAGGAGCTTGGGGCTTCACAGAGGTTGTATCTGCGCCTGTGAGCTTCTTGAAGGGCTGTGTCTGGAGCTGTTGGGCCATGATTTATTGAAAGTTGTATTCAAGTTAAATTAAAATTTAAAAGGCTAATTAGTGAACTCTTACAGTTTTTAAAAATATATAGTTGCCTTGCTTAATGAAGCTAGGATAGAAGCAAGCAAGGAGAGGATTTAGAAGACTTTCACTGTTCGCTCTGATTTGCCATCCCCAGGGCACAGGCTGAAATAATATGAGTCCAGCCTCCAGAAGAAAATAAAAGCCCTGTGCAGTGTTTAGAATGACTGTACTGTCCAATGTAGTAGACATAAGCCACACGTGATTACTGAGTACTTGAAAAGAGGCTGTCAAGTTGAGATGTCCTGTATGTATATGTGTGCACCCCAGATTGCCAAGACTTAGTATGAAAAAAAAAACACAATGTAAATGTCTCATTAATAATTTTTTATTGATTACCTATTGAAATGTTAATATTTTTGATATATTGGGCTAAATAAAATATATTATTAAAAATAATTCCACCTGTTTCTTTTCTCTATTTTAATGTGGCTACTAGAAAATCTGTCTTTACATTTGTGACTTGAATGGTATTTCTCCTGAACAGTGAAGTTTAGGAGATCGTGGTCATTCATAGGGTCTGCCTTTCCCAGTGGTGCTAGTTGAACCATCACTGATTTCTTCTTGCACAAATAGCAAAAAGACTTTGCAATGGAGAAAACTCAAGACCAAGAGACCGCAGATCCAATTTATTGTTCCACCTCAGCCATCAAGTTGCAGCATGGCCCTGGTATCAGCAATGACAGGAGCGAACAGTAGCATACTATACTTCTGTAGTATTTTTTATAGGTCATGTGCTGCTCTCAGCATTTGACACATATAAACTTCTCACAACAATCCTATGAGATGGGAACCATTATTAGCTCCATTTTCTACATGAGGACATTGAGGTGTGAAGAGGTTAAATAGCAGGCCCTGAGCTCATGCATGGAATGTGGTAGAGCTAGAATTCAAATCCAGGCAGGCTGGTTCCAGGGTCTGTGCTGTGAAACACTTCATTGCCTCAAGTTATGCAAACTAGCCTGGATTCAGTTTCTTTATCTATAAAATAGAGCTGATAATATCTGTTCCGTCTACCTTAAAGGATTGTAATGAGGATCAGAAGATGACATGGGTGACCACAGACTGTACATATATAAATAAGGTGGCAGAAGCTTAAGAAAGGAAGTTACATAGAAAGACCTTCCAACCTGTACAGCTATAAAATTTAGATGCAGTTCTTTGGTACAGTGTCCTCCCAAATACCCCCATGTAGAATTTTTCCTCTTCTGTCCTCCCTTACATTCTGTGATACGTCACAGTCTCTCACACATCTGTCTTTCATTGCATGCATATGCCTGTTTCCTTCATTACTCTTCAAATTTCTTGAAGGCGGAGCATCTTGCAGATCAGTGCTTCTCAACTGGAGGTGATTTTGCTCCCAGGGGACATTTGGCAACGTCTGGAGGCATTTTTGATCATCTCAACTTGGATGGGGGAGAGGTTGCTATGAGCATCGAGTGTGTAAAAATTAGGGATGGTGCCGGACATCCTACACTGCACAAGACAGCCCCCTACAACAAAGACTTATCTGGTCCTAAATGTGAATAGTACCAAGGGTTGGAATCCCTGCTGTGGATCATTCTGTGACCCACTGTGCTTAAGACATGCATGAAACAATTGGTGTTTACTAAATGATGAAAGGTTGACTGAGTCAAATTGTAATACATCTTAAAATCATCTTTCTGCCTTGGATGTAACTTCCTTTCAGATACATGCGATGATCATGTATTAAATGCCTACTCCATGCCAGGCACAGGCTAGGGCTGGGGAGAAAGGGCATGCAAAGGTCTGAAATGGTCTGAAATGCACAAGGCTCCTTCCCTCAGGATCTGGTAGTTTCCCTGGGGAGGTAGAATCACAACAAAGAGACTCAAAATAGCATGGCAAGTGATAAGTGCCATTGTCCTTACCAGCTCTGGGCAGAAGCACCACTCAGGAGGTTTGTAAACAGACAGATGCAATGGCCCAGCCAGTCTGGAAGATACTAATCATTCCCCCCCACCCCCCCACTTTTTTTTTTTTTGAAAAGTTTCAAACATACAGAAAAGGTGAAATAACAGTACAATAAACACTTATTTATATACACATTGACTGACATTCAGATAGATAGAAGTATACACACACACACACACACACACACACACACACACACACACAGACTCTTTTTTTTCTGAACCATTGGGAAATTAGATGCAGACATTGTGACCTCAGCTAAGTACATCAGCATGCATAGACCTACTGATTTAATAAGTCTGGAGTGGGGCCCTGGCATCAGTAGTTTAAAAACATTCTCCATTTGGACACACAGCCAAAGTTGAAAACCCTTGGGATAGAAGAACTGCAGGGGCCAGGCCACACTTAGGAAAGAGAGAAGACTTTCTGGAGGAGGTAAAGCTGAAGCTGAGTTTTGCAAATAACAGTCATCCAGGCAAATGGGATAAAAAAGGAAGTTCCAAGCAAAGGCAATAATGTGAACACAGGTTTAGAGGCTGGAAGTGCCATGGTGTGTTTAGTATTCCTGATGTGCCAAGGTGTGAGATGAGGCAGGAAAGGAGGACCCGGTCACTAAGGCCTCGTATGCCACTCGTAGGAGCCCTGGGGAGCCACTGGGTGTTTTAGGCAGAGGAGGAATGGGGTCAGATCTGGCTGCCAGGTGGAGAACGGGGTGAGGGAGGCAATAATAGAGTAGGTGACACAAGTCAGGCTGTTGCGTTAGGGGGACATGGGACCCCAAACAAGGGCAGTATTGGGGCTGCAGAGGGGAGGAAAGGACTTGCAGGGCATTTGTGCAGAAGGTAATTGCAGGGGAGCGCCTGGGGTCCTCCCGCAGACCCAGAAGGAGAAGGAGCTGACAGGATTACCCCCGGTGTTGGGACCGAGGGATCTCAGTGAAAAGTGAGACTGCTGCCCGCCAACCCCGTGAAAGAGACACTCAGACGCAGCAGGGGTTCTGTCAGGGCAGTTCTACTTTATTGCCATTACACTGCAATTTATATAAGCAAGCAAGTAGGGGCTTTCCATGAACTAACCAATCAATTAAAGGATCACGCGGGCATGCAGTTTGTACTAACATGTTGAGCATAGCGATCACACAGGGTTCACGAGTGCGGAAATACTGGAGGACCAATAAAAACCTTTTGGAGCTATCTTGGGTTATGCCTCCCCTACTTCCCGCGGGCGCCATCTTCATCCTCCACCCATAGGCACCATGTGGCTCACAGATAATGTTTGCTCCTAAAAATGGGCCCAACAGGTAATCAGAACCACCTGGTGACTGGAGCCTAGCCATGTTCCTGGTTCCCATCTCCCCACTGGCTGGAGTGTTTCCATCTATAGGTTTACTCTCTAAGTCTCGCTGTCTAGAGCTAAATGTGGAACAAGACTGAGTGATACAAGGAGCTGCTGCTCAGAATCTAATCACCTTTGCTTGGTCCCAGTTCTAACAGCTGCATTTCTACCCTGTCCCCAAGGAGTGTCTCAGTCCTGGAATCTGGATCCTTGCCTTGCACCTACTTTTGTGCCTACATTTGTGTCTCAGCAACCTACCCAGAGATACACAAGCCTCCATTAATCTTTCTCCTTCTTTCAGAGATTCCGAAGCCTTTTGTCTAGATCTCTGACTTCCACCTGCTCCTGGTCTTACAACTTCACCTTCCATGTGCTGCTGGGCCCCTACACATGCCAGCTGTGCTACTGGGAAGTGCAAAAATGCTGCACTGCCTTCCAGACACCTTCTCTACCTGCCGTAGTGCATGTCCCACTGTCCCTCCCACCCTGGAAGTTTCCAGGGACCTTTCCTAGGGAAATCCCATTGCTTCCCCATTTCTGGTTTCCATTTCTTCATCTGTGCACATACAAGAAGCTTGCTTGAGTGATCCCTATGGCTTCTTTCAAGTCAAACACTCTCAAATCTGACTGATGATAACAGTGAGCATCACAGTGGTGGTTATCCTAAGACTTAGCTTAGCAGCCACACAATCTCTACATTCAGCAGGGGCAAAACTGCTAGACAGGCTTGTTTTCAGTCAGGGTAACAACAAAACATGCATTGGTTGGTTGATCACACTGCTGAATAATCTTCTGCTAAGTGTCCCATTAATGTCCTGGTACACCCTAGCAGTCTGGCTAATGCTTCATTTCCTTCATCTTAAGTATATTTAGGCCTTTAATTTTCTTCAGTTCTGTAAATTGAGGCAAAATGCCTTCATGCTCCCTCTGATTTCTACAGAGCCTGCAAAAGCAGCTACCTTTAAAGAGGTCAAACAGAAGAGAGATGCGACTTGAGGACAAATGCCCTCAGGCCTGGCCCCTGGGCTTGTGTCTTCAAGTTCTGCTCTATTGGCTCCTAGATGGCTGTGGTGGCCTAGACCCAGGGACACCGCATTAGTGAGCAGATCACAAGGCCCAGAGCAGTTGTCTTTGCCAAACTCCTCACAGGCAGGAGGTTCTGAATCCCAGGGACTCACAAGGCGGAAAGGACCTGCAAGCCACCCAGGACAACCCCTCTATTTTACAAATCAGAAAATGAGGTCATAATTAGTATGTGTGTGTGCTCGTCTGTGCTGTCTCTCTCATTCTGTCTGACCTGGAAATCCCACTTCATGGACTTTATACCACAGGTCTGTTCATACGCGGGCATGATAATGTATAAGAAAAGGTATTCATTGCAGCATGCAGCGTGGTGAAAGATTGGAAACAGCCTCCATGTCCATCAGTAGAGGACTGGCTGTTCGCTGAATACTAAGCACCTGTAAGAAAGAATGAGACAGCTCTGTGAGCGGCTGTGGAAAGGTCCCTGAGATATGCTGAAGGAAGAACACCCGGTGCTGAACTGCGGGGATGGTGAAAGTGGAGGAAACAAGCATGAATCTATGTGTGTGTTCACTTATCTTCGCAGGAGCTAGCACCATGACCCGTTTGCCCATGGAGAGGGGAATGCATGGCTGGGAATGAGAATTTTCATTGTAAAATGTTTAAATTTCTGGAATCATATTAGTACTTATTCAAAAGCTTAAATAAACGCATCAGCTGTGTGGCAGACTGGAGCCGGGGAGCTCGTCCAAGGTGGTGCAGCCACTAAGTGGCAGAGTGGCCCCTCAGCCTCAGGCCTTCTTCTTGACACGCACACACACAAAAGTTTTCCAAAACACCTCTTAAGTCTAGAAAGAGAGAAGTGGTCAATTCAGAAGAGGAGGAAAAAGATTTTAAACTGAGGGAGGGAGACAGAATGACTAGTGTAGGGGAGAAGATGGGGGAGGGAAAGGGAGGCAAGGAGAAGCCGGGGTGGAGGGTGGGCAGGAGCAGGTGTCCCACAGGTCACGGTGGTGGATCTGGGGTTCACAGGCTGAAGATGGCCGCAGTTCCATATCACTGTAACTGAGGCTCGTTTGCTGGGTGGCAACAGCTAGCATGTCAAGATGAGGCAAGAGGGTGCTGGGTGCTGCCACCACCTCTGTAGAAGGGTCATCGACCTCACCAGACTCCACCTGTGTTCTTCAGACATCAGCCCACCTCAGCTCAAACCCACAGGACAAGCCCTCTCAGGCCAACTGTCCTCCCTCCCCCCAGGAAGTGTGGTTCTAACACCACGGCCTCCCAAGGAGGGCTGTGCAGCGATCTCCGCAGCCTCCTGAGAGGTGACATTGTGATGTGGCCCTTGATTTCTCCTCCAAGGGACTGCAGACAGCCTCGGGCTGGTGCCAGCTTGGCCCTGGGTGAGTTTACTGCTGAGTCAGCCACTGACTCTTCCATTTTCTAAATGTTCCCCTCACAGTTAGGGGGACTTCTCCACCAGCACACCATCCCAAGTGCTCCCCTCATCAGCTCGGACCTTTCTCAGGGCAGGAGAAGAGAAAGGCCCAGGGTCAGGTCCCACACATGCCTCACACTCTCAGGAGGGGACTGAAGCCACAGCTTCCCAGCAGCTTAAAGGACAGGCCTCAGCGCTGTGACTCCACCCCATGCTCTTTGGGGACCACGGCTCCTTCATTGTCTTCCTTTCTCTCATTTATAAAGCATGAAGCGACCATCTTTCTGCGTCTGTCTAGACGAGCTAATGTAAACACAATGAGAACTTAGAACTCTCCCTCTAGTAGGCCGGCTCTTATTTTGCACTCAAGGTCATGTCTCAGCGCTGAGCCTGGTGGAGAGCAGGAGAGCCCTGGGGACACTGCGGGGCAGCCATGGGGTCACATTGTGGCCTGGCTCCCATGGGCCTGGGCGTCTTACCCCAGCCGCAACTGAGTCACAGGCTGTGAGACACTGGTCTTACGGGTGGCTACAAAGCCTCTTACCCTGGAGGGGAAACAACAAACTGGGCAGTTTCAAAGGGCTTGCCTTAGTCAAGCTGCCACGGGGAGAGGGGTGTGATCTCTGCATAGGAGTGGGCCTCTAAAAGGTGGAACAGGTGTGTCTGAGAGGGGAGCTCACACAGCCTTCCTCAACAGTGACAAATAGGCCCTGGTAAGGTGTGTTTCCTCTGTCACAGCAGGGCAGGAAAGAGAGAAGGCCCCTCACTGGGCCATGGTCAGGGAACCAAATCCAAGTCCCAATCCCTGTGACTGTTATATCTACTTCTAAGAATAAAATTATTTCTAACATAGACTGTCCTGTGGTGGAAATTTTATTCATGAATAAATGTGGAAAGGAGCAGGAAGCACTGGCTGGTAATAGGACGCAGAGTAATCATGAAGAGAATGGAGAGGGGAGCTCCTGGGAACTCTCAAGGAGGCAGGACGGTCTTAACTGTTAAACCAGCTCTGTCCGCCCCCAGCACACCCACATTCTGGGTTCTCCTCTAGGCTACAGCAAAGCTCATTCCTGCCCCATCATTTTCGAGAATCAGTTGAGCCTTCGATCAGCAGCAGCTGACCCAATACTGGTTCTGGGAGAGTGAATTGGCATTTGGATTTTTTATGCTGTGGCCCCACTGTGGAAGCCAGATTGGTTCTCCAAAAACTCTGCTCAGGTGGGTCCCCTGCCACCACCAGCCACTCACATGATCTAGACTCGGCCACTTCCCCCACGAAAATCTTTGAAATTCTCTCCAGTTCAGACCCACTATTTGGATGTGGCCCACAATGAATCCAGCTCAGGCCATCATGATTCTCCAAGTGGCATTCATTTTCCATAGGGTTTGGTGTCCAGTTGATATGCAGACATTTCCACATTTCACTCCATTAAATCTGAAGGCTTTCTTGTGAAAACAGGAGGAAACTATATTCACTAAGCTAAAATCAGGTAATAGACAGACCCTCTATATTCTAGGGGCCACTTGTTGATAGTCATTTTTTTCTGAAGTCAAACCAAGACCTAAGTTCTTTAGGAGGAGAAGGCCCAGATCTAATTAAGCAGAGGATTAAGATGCCAGCTCTTCAGCACAGCATCTCCATGTCTCTTATTTTTCTCTGCAGACATCTGCTGCTTTTGGCTTCAACTAATGATGTCCATCAGTTATAGCAGTGGAGTCGCTCCTGAGGCTCCAACATCAGACAGACTTGTGCTTATTCATTTTGTTTTTCTTCATTACGAATGGGTTGATTATAATTAGTGTACTCCGTGTAGTGCTATTGGGTTTCAGAATCTTTAGTTATCTGCAGTAAAGATATTTCCTTTTCACACCGAGATACTTAATACATTGGTGTTTGATTGAAGTATGCAGTCGACCTCATGAATAAATACAATTTGCATACGACTGGCTGGCCACATTCTGGACATTTTCTCAGAGTGGGACTGTGGAGCAGGAGCTGGAGGATGAGAGGCAAGAAATATTCTGGCCCCTTCTCAAGTAACTGTGTTTACTTGGGTGGTTTGGGCTTAGTAAAGCACCTCTGACCTTGGGCTCTTGTTCTCCCAGAGCAAATGGGAAATGTCACCAGCTCTCACTGAGAGAGCTTTGGCCTGGAGTTTTGGCCATGGGCACAGTTAATCAACAGGCTGTGCAAATTAGATGGTAATTAATTCCTGGCAGCAAGAATGTTTCCATTTAAACTGTTGCTCTAGTTGCAGATGCTGTGGGTGACCACTGTGGTCTCCAGGGAAGCCCTGGCTTCTTCCTCCTATGTTTGTGGGCATTGGGCTTGTGCAAAGACAGCAGGGTTCAGAGCCCTTGGGAATGTCAGCCACTTTACCCAGTCCCACTATTTGCCTGGCCCAAGAACATCTACCCTTGGGGCTCCTTTCAAGTCTGTGCTCCTTCTGCCTTATCTGAGGTGTTCTCTTCCCACCCACCCCCATTCATCCTACATATAGCTGCAAAATCATTCTTCCTAAAGAACATCTCTAATCAAGTTACTTACTGCCAAAAAACTGTGATGACTTCCTGTTTTCATGAAGACAGTAGCTTCCCCCAGTTGCAGACAGGGCCTGAGGACTCAGGGCTAGAAGCTGGATGGAGATCTCAGTGAAGGCTGGAATACCTACTGGGAGGGTGCTCCAGCCAGCGAGCTCAGGGAACTAGAGGTCAAGAGCAAGCAGAGAATCAAAGACAGACCCCCAGGCAGCAGGCTGGAAAAGTCAGGAAAAAACAGAGACAAGGAAGAAGGTACATGCAAGCTGAAAAATTAAGTGAACAGAGGCAGAGAGAGAGAACTGTGAAGGTGAAGGACACTGTCCCATGGCTTGCTTCATTTAAAGGTGCTGAAATGTCACCTTCCCGGAGTGGCCAGCCTGGTGCTCCCAGCTGAAAGAGCAGCTCCCAGGACTCTGCATGCCTTATCTTGCTTCATTGTTATCCATAGTCCTTTTCTCTGCCTGATAATATAGAAAAATTTTATTTGCTTACGTGTTTATGTAAGCTCCCTGTGGGCAGGGACATTTTCTTGTTCACTGTAGTACCCCAATGCCTAAGACAGCTCCTGGAACATAGCAGAGTTTCCATAGATATGTGTTGTCCAAGTGATGACCCAATTTAACAGATGAGGAAACTGAGGTTCAAAACATGCTAGTGATGTACAGATATCAGGCAAGCTACACTAAACATCCTACGATGCGCAGGACCCCTCCACCCCCACAACAGAGAATTATCCAGGCTGAAAGTTCAGCAGTGCCAAGCTCAGAGACGCTGGACTGGAGACAGGCTGGGGAGGGTGGGAGTGGAGGAGGTGGGTGTGGACAGGACATGTTGGAGCTGGACCTTGAATGATGGTGCCATTTGCACATAAGGAGATGGGCAGGAGCTGGTGAAGGGGAAATTAAAGGCCTGGCTCTCTGCCTCCTAGTGTGTGACCTCTGTGTCACTCCTTCACTTTGGGCCTAGAAACTACCCCAGTTGTGTCAACCAAAAATGTCTCCAGACATTGGCACATGTCCCCTGGAGGACAAAATCGCCCCTAGTTGAGAACCACTGGAGTGATCCAAAAGCGAGCCCTCCTTCCTCAGCGGCAGCCCCATCTTCTTTCTTTCTTTTTTAAAAATTTATTTATCAATATTATTATTTTTTTTTGACATTCTATGATGGTGTTGCGGAGCACTTGCGGGGGAGGGGGAGAGGAGAAAGAAGAAGGAAATAGGGTGGGAGAAGGAAGAAGGAGGAGGGGTGGGGTTGAGGCCTGTGGCATCCCCTCATTCCTGCAGGGGAGACCAGGGGTCTTCCAGCAGTGGCTTGGTCATTGCTGGGCTGGGTGCAGATGTCAGAGGGGTGTGGCTGAAGCCCTCGCCCCACTCACTGCCCTGGCTCAGGAGCCCTTGGTGTTTCCTGCGGCAGCTCGGCGGTCGTCGCTGCACAGCCCCCTCTTAACTTGCCCATCTTCTCTCCTGCAGAGTTGTCCTGCTTCCTTTTCTCCACACCACTCCTGTTTTTCTCCCACACAGGAGCGAGACATCCAGGGCATCCATTACCAAAGCACTTGGCAACCTTGACCTGACTTAGGGGCAAAGAGGAATTGAGTCAAAAGTCTAGAGATCCTGGATGGCACAGGCTGCCATACAGTTGTGAAGCTATTAAGCAATTCTGCTAGACTGATTTGTACATAACTCTAATACAGCTCTGATATGACAGGGAAGACTTTTGAAATAAAAGGCCACCAACTCTCTATTTGTCATCACAGAACACTTGATGAAAGCTGGAAAAAGAAAGAAGCTCGGAGGGCAGAAAACCAAGTGACTTGATTGGCAGTCCAGACAATAATCCCTGAGGGGCACCCTCAAGGGCTCTGTGCTATTCAGCATTTAAAGATGTTTCTATCTGTTTATCCAAAGGGAAAAACAACCTATGTTTGTTTGGTCTGCCTTTCTTTTTTTCTGGTTTAATATTCAGCACATTGTACAGATTGATGGATTTCATTGAAATATTTTCCCCAAATGACCTACAGTTCCATTTTCTAACACTCTGCCACTCACCTACGGCTCAGAAGTCAGCAATTGATATTCTGTACTTTTCAGTGACTAGCTGAAGCTCTCTCATGCACTACAGTAATACTGCTACTCATTAACAGGTAAAAAATAAAGTGGTAATTACACTGTTGGAAAACTCAGTTACAGCTCAAAGATGATGTAACTGTAAATTGCGGAAGGATTAGGAATCCATGGCTGGATGGAGCAATTACAGGCCAGCAATTTTATGTTAAATTGCTTATTGCAAGGTGGGGCTGGAAGATACTGCCAAGTAAATTCAATTTACCTTGAAAATAATTAGTGAGATGCAAAGGCCTGGAGATGGAAAATTTCTCTGAAATTAATTATTGCTGCTCAAATCTAGCCAGTCTCTTTCAGCAGGAAGGAGAGTCTGCAGATAGATTTCATCTATTTGAGTGCTGCTGAAAGGACCTGTTGGATTCTGATCTAAAATCAGCTCAAGTTTAGCATGATAGGGGAAGCCAATGTTGTACAAGGAGCTGAATAGTCAGAAGGGCAGATTAGCTTCAAAATGCACAAGAAGGAGAAAAGCGAAAAGCAATATTGGAACTGAACTATCAAGTCAAATTCAGAGCCCTTAGCCTGGTCTAGTAACCCAGGTAACTTCCAATGCCTTTGTGTAAATGAGAAGAGATGAATGTCTCCTTTGCTCACCATGCACAACACACCCTGTCACTGAAGACATAAAAATCAAATTGAGTGACACATTGCGTTTCCAACATGCGATTCACAACACCCTTACTCAAGAGCATTCCAAATTCTGAGGCAGAGGTTATGAAGTCAATTAAAATCATCAGCAATGTTTGGCAGGGAAACTTGAAGAATGAAGAAGCTGGGAGCATAAACACACCCTGCAGGACTGGGTCTCACATCCCTCAAGGGAGGAAGGATGAGAGAGGACAGATGATTTCATTGCACCCAGATGTCCTTTGTCCTTTAGATCCGTTTCCATCATCCTCAATGAAGATGGAAATACACAGGTTCTGCCAATAGGCTGTGGCCCCACACTCCACGATGCCCCCAGTGAGTCAGGGGAGGGCAAGTCTGCAAGAAAACACAACCAAAGGAACGGGTGAAAACAGCCACGCATGACAATTTTGCCCACAAAGCACCAAATGACCAGAGGGACTGTTATCTTTGGTTCATGATCTTTCTGCTTTTGCAGGAATAGCCAAATGAGTCAACCCCTGGATGGCAACTGAAGCTCGCCTCCTACTGCTTCTATGACTGTGGCTATGGATAGAAACGACTCACTCAGGCTGCAGGTAAAAAGCTGCAACTCACAGAATGAAGGAGCAGAGGGACAACAGAGAAAATGAATCAATCAGCAGATTTTTAAAAAATAATAATTTGATGCGCATATACATACATTTGGTCCAGGGTGGCTCCAGCCTATCCTCTCCTGGAGGAGCATTATAAAAAGGCATCTCTTCCTCCAAGGCACACAGCTTGGTGAGCAGATTGCAGGCTGGATTTTAGGTGCAGCCACTAACCAACATGCACATCCCTATCGATGTCTGTGTCAGTCATGTTCCAGAGGGAAATAGAGGCACATTCAAATTAGAATAATTTAAGAAGAGCTTAATAAAGGGGCATATATCAAGGTGTAGGAGGGCTATAGGATAGTATAGTATCCCTAGGCTGAAAAGTGAGGATTAGAGTGTCCCTGAGCTCTGGAAAGAGAGGTTCATTAGGAGAGGGTCACCTACAGAAGCTGTGACCGCTGGAAGGTGGCCAAAGGAGGCAATCCTACAGGCAGGAAGTTGAGGGAATAAATTCCCCATCTCATTCTGCTCTATCCATCCAGACTCCTCTGGGACTCCTCATTGGCTGAAGTGCCCTGGAAAACCAGAGGTCAAGGGATCCCATTGATGTAGCCCATGAGGTCAGCCTCCCCTCTCCCCACAGGGAGAGAGCAGCAGGTAGAGGGTGGAGAGGGGATCTGGGGGTGCATGCAGGAAATATGCAGATCACCGTCCAAGGTATTTATTCATCTTTCAAACACATGTTCAGAGCTGCCTCCCAGGTGCTAGACGTGGGTCTGGGGACACATTGACATGTCCATTATGGATTCCTAATCTCAGAAGCCTTTTTTCCAGTAGGAGAATTTTTTTTTTTTTTTTTTTTTTTTTTTGCCTGCGATTGGAGATCTCCTCTTGCAAAAAACAAGTCCAACATTCTCGAGGAATGGGACTTCTTTTTCTCTTTATTTCCAGCCATGTGGTTTAAGCTTCCACTTTAGGTGACCAGAGTGGGGCTGATATTATCCTGAGGTCTCCTGACAGCTTGCATTTTATGAGTGTGTCTGCTTTATAAAAGGTTAACCAGAGGGCCGAGCCCGTGGCGCACTCGGTAGAGTGCTGCGCTGGGAGCGCAGCAACGCTCCCGCCGCGGGTTCAGATCCTATATAAGAATGACCAGTGCACTCACTGGCTGAGTGCCGGTCACGAAAAAACGACAAAAAAATAAAAATAAAAAGATTAACCAGAAAAATATTAAAGTTTGCAAATGCAGCGACAGACCCAGAGGGCCAATATGATGATCCAATTTTTGATATGTTTAAAAAAACTTAAAAAGCTCATCTGAAAAACAAAGGGAAAAAGCTAGGTGAGTCCTTTTCTCCTTTCCATATAAGCAGGGTAGTGTATGTTTGTTTTCTGTGGACAGTGCTGATTCACCAAAGATCCAAGAATTACTAATGAGTGTTTTTGTTTCTCATTTACAAATGGAATACATTAAGAAATTACTCATCAACTCTGTGTTTTTTAATTGAAACCTACCTCCCTGTATGAATGAGCAGAATTTGTTTTTCACTGCATACAGGAGCTGGTTGACCTTTTCAGCTTTAGAGGGCCTGAAATATGGTCAACACATTTCCTCTCCTCACATGTAGGCTGTTTAAAATAGAATAACCAAATTGTCTAACTTTTCACAGAACTCTTTTATCTCTATCTCTCTCTCTCCCCCCCTCCCTCTCTTTCTTTCTTTGATCCTCACGCCACTCCCTGCCTTCTGAGCACCTTTTAGGTAGAGAAAATGTTGCAAGAGATGGCACATTATTATCCTAATTTTTACCCTTTATTTCTCCCCTTAATATCGAACCCACAGAAAATATGAAGCAAACCATAGACTGGAATGAATTATTTGCCCAAATAATTGAAATGTAAATATCTTTTCATATTAAAACACTTGTAAAAGTCAATAAAAATCTGACACCAATAAGTAAATGGACAAAGGACATAAACCAGACAAGGCATTCAGAAATCACATTTACTGAGCAAACATGGACAGAACGTTTAACCTCATTTACTTATTCATTCATTCATTCATTTGTTAAATATTTATTGAGCACCCACTGTTTGCCAGGCACTACACAAGATCCTTGAAATAAAAAAATGAATAAAATACAGACCTCATCATGAAGAGATTCCCATTTTAGCAAGATAGATCTGTAAATAAGATCCATGGAAGAGGCTATTGTGTTCAAGGAACTATGAGCCATTAAGATATCTAAAATGCTTACGGTAGGGAAATGAAGAGGGCCACATGGGAACTCATCAGCCATGAAAGAAACAATAATTCAAATAAGTGCCATTTTCAATGAAGAAATTAGCAAATATTGTAATGATAATGTTTAATGTTGTAAAGCAATAGTGAATTCGGTTGGCCCTGTGACAATTTAAGTAGTAATAATCATGGTTCTCTAATTGTATTTCTGGAGTTCCATAATAAGGATACAACCTAGAGGAAAAGCTGTATGCCATGAGATTTTTATATATCATATAGTATTGTTTTGTATAATAGCAAAAAATTGGGATCATCCTAAATGCCCAACAACCACAGAAATATTCAGTGAATTATAGTACATACATTTGCCTGAATATTCTGCATCCATCAGAAATGGTTATGATATATTAACTGAAAAAAATGAAAATTATGGGTACACTAGATAATTTTTCAAATATGCACAGAAAAGAAAACCTATGAAGAAATACACTAAAATGCTAACAGTAATCATATGCATGGTATTTTTCTTTTTCCTGTGTTACAAAAATTTTTTAATCTGATTGCATTTTTTTAGAATAAAAATTCAAACTTGGATAAAGATTGAGGTGAACAATATGCTAACTACATGTATGATTTGATCATTACATATGCATTGTATTAAAATCTCACATTATACTCCATAAATATGTATAATTGTGTCAATTAAAAAATAAATTAATTTAATTTTAAAAAGTCAAACATGTATAAAACGTGCAGTTAAGAGAGAATAAAATCCTACCCATGCCATATTAGTTGCAGTTTTCTACAGGCTTGAATTCAAACAACAAGAAAAGCAGTGTTGTCAGTTAGAAGTCCCAGACGGTGGGCCCATCTCTCTAATCAGGGCACAATTTTAGCCAAGCCCCTTATCTCTTTAGTTTCGTTCTCAGAAAGTGAGAGAGATGCACTGAATTCTCTCTAGAACTCCCTCTGGCTCCCAAATCTATGAATCTTGACATTATAGAAAGAAGAATGTGAGCTTCAATTGACTGAAATTGAGGAGGAACTGAGACACTTCACATAAATCAGGTGCTAAATGTTAGAGAAAGAAGAAGCACAGTCAGAAAATGATGTGTTTGTTTCATCAGACATTTCTCGAAAAAGATCAGTGTCTTTTCCCACTGAATTCATAACATCCTCTACTTCTAGCTCTTAAAATCAGTCTTTATGGAATAGCAAGCCTTATCAATTATTTAACACATAATCTGCCCGTTGTTATTCAGCCATGTGGAGGCGGTGCCTTAAATACAGAATGTGGGTTTCCCAGGTCAATACAAAACCCATCTCTCTAATTCATAGGCCCTCCTGCCTTTTTTATGGTCGTTCACAATACAGTGTACTCTGAGCCTTTAGATGCAGTGTCTCAGACTAAAGGTGATCCTGGATAATAGAATCTATCTAATTCCCTCAGACTGGGGGACGGTTCAGATTAGTAGGATATTTCTTGGCCCATACATGCTTTGGAACCTGGAAATAGTCTCAATTTCTATTTCCATTTGGAGAGTTTTTAAACATTTGGGTTGGTCTTTTCTTAGGGTCCAAAGTAAACACATCATCTCTTGGATTGAATGAGGCTCAATGGGCTTCCCTCGATCAAGGAAGTTGGTCAGTGGTGGGTGAAACGAAACATGAAATACCTTTCATTCTACGGTGACCATGGGTGAGTCAATTCCGTCATTTGTGAAACAGGAGCTTGTGCGTTATTCTTTCAAAGGTCCCTTCCGGTTCCTTCCTGTCTTGCTACAGAGCATCTGCCGCTGCCAAGCGCTGCTTCATGAGCTACTGGCAGATACAGAGATAAGAGCTTGCAGGCTTCTGGCTCTCGGGGAAGACCCACAGAGTTACTCACACCCATGAGAACAGAGACACAAATGGCAAAATACTCTGGCGGCTGTGCACAGCTTCCAGCATAGAACTGCGTAGGGCGCCAGCATACACGGTCACTGAGCATGAAAAACCTCACTCCCACATTCAGCCTCTTTTCCCTGTAGGAGGAGCCTAGGGCTCAGGGGATACCAGAAGTAGGAGAGGTAGGCAAGAGAGAAATGAAAAGACCTGAAAGGAAAAAAATTTCTCTGGGTGGTTTCCCTGACGACCGCAGTGTCAGGTAATAGTGAAAACTTGCATTACGAGTCCTCAGAGAGCTTGACGTTCCTCCAGGTGGGGGTTTACTTCTGGTCGTGAATGAGCATCTCTGGGCAGTCACAGGCTCAGTCCTGGCCCCCCTTCTCTTCCTCAGTGACACACTCACTTTGAGGGTCTCACCCAGTCTTGAGGCTTTAAGTATTGTCAGGCTGCTGACAGCTCCCAAATTGATCTCAGGCTCATGTACCTAACCGCTGAGCTGACAGCTCCACTTGGAGGCCTCATAAGGTATCTCCAGCTTAAACATCCAGAAGAGACCCCCTGATTCCCTGCCTCCCACTTCTGAATCTGGTGCTCCCTGGCAACCTTGGAGTCCTGATTGACACCTTCCTTTCCCTCCTCCTTCGCTGTCATTTCCACTGGCCGCTCTATCTCCCACTGAGAATCCCTGTCCAATAGTCTCCATCCCCACTGCCACCACTCGGGTTCCAGCCATTGTCCTCGATCACGGGGGCAACACCAACAGACTCTTGATTACTCTCTCATCTTCCACTCTCACCCTCGTCCAGTCTCTTTTCCACACAGCAGCCAAGAGTTCTTTTAAAAACATGACTTGGATTATGACATTCACCTGCTTAAAACTTTCACCTGGCTTCGCACTGTACTGTGAATGAAATCCAGGCTGCTACCGTGGTGCCCTGGGCCATGCGCCATGGGGCCAGGGCCTCCCTCTCCACCTCTCAAGGGCTGCACTCCCTCCTGCCCTTGCACTGCAATCCAGCAGCCTTTGTCATCTCCAGCATGCCAGTTCCCTTCATGCCTCAGAGCCTCTGCACCTGCTGTCCCCACTGCCCCTGCCCTTCGTGTGTCTGGCTCTTTCTTCTCCTTCAAGCTTCAGTGCCAGTGTGACTCACTCAGAGAGGCCTTCTCTGGTCACCTGTGGAAAGGATGCCCCATCTTCATTTCTATCTGTGATAGCATCCTGTTTACTTTTTTCTTAGCACTTACAAAAACTTATAATTTTTTTTTTCATTGTTTACTTGACTACTATTCTATTCTTTGTCTAGATTGTAAACTCTAAGGGAGCAGAGATCCTGGTGATCTTCTCTATGTATTTCGCATCCAGTATACAATAGGTGCTCAATAAATATTTGTTGATTAAGTTCATTGAAGAAAGCCATTGTTATTCATACTTTCTGGCTAGTTGTTGGGAAATCAATCTGATTAACCGAGTTTGATTGAGGCACACTGTTTTGCTCCCTCCTCTTTGTCCAAGTAGAGTTCCAGCTGCAGGAAAGGGAAAAAAAGAGAATCTGCTGCCTCAGTTCCTGAAGCCATCTTTTAAGGGAATAGAAAGGCTATTCCTTTTTCAGGAGGGCATCTGTTTCCTCTCCTATAGCATTTCCCCAAGAAAGTTTTGATTTCACAGAGTACAGAGATTAATTATAATCATTTATGTGAGCTGCTCTCCATTTTAGAGTCAATTACCTTGCAGCTCAATAACATTTATTTGTATCATTAAATATGTGTCAGATTGATTTTCTTGTAAGTATTTTTTAACTATAGCTCAGATAGTACAGTGGTCCCTTTTTTAAAAATTAAAGGAAACAATACATCAACTAAATGGGCTACTTTATATGCAACCATATAAAGTTATTATGATGTAAACATAGTAACAAATAGCAATGTTTATGATTCACTTTGAGACAAAAGCAGAATACATAATTTTGCTGATTTGTAATTAAAACCATCAAAGTATGTATACGAATGAGCAATTACCAACAAGGAACCAGAAAAAAGCACCTTGGTTTCCTAGTGTGGTAGATTTGTGTCCTATTCTTTCTGAAATTATTTCCATTTTCTTGGTACAATATTAATTTCACAATAAACAGAGGGAACATGGGCTGTAAACATGATTGCTGGTGTGCAACTGCAGTCAGTATAGTACGAGAAACACGTGGGGTTAGTCTGAAAATCAGAGAGAGGGATACATATTTATATACATATTTATATCTATATAGAGAGAAAGATTTGCATAAAGCACATACTGGCATCGATATGTTATATATCTATAATATACATGCATATGCTATACACATGTATACTCACACACATTTGTTTTTAAGTATCTAAAAAGATAGACAATACGCTGGCAATAATGGTTGCCTGTAAGGAAAAGAACTGCAGGAATAGAGGACTGAGGGGTGAGTGAGGCTTGCTTTTCCCCACGTGGCCTTTTATAAATATTTACCATGGGCATATGTTATCTATTCAAACAAATGATTAAATCATTGTTAATAAAGACAGAGCGTTTGCCAACAAACCAAAATAAACACATAATAAAGTGAATTGCTTTAAATATGTTTCATGAATTGATTTTTTAAATACACAAAAGGCTAAAAAGAAAAAAATACAACTTGTATTATTAAGTGCTGTCTAAATTGTGTGCTGAGCATTTTGTAGGGCACGATGGGGCAGGGATGTAGAAGAGAAGTATAAGATGTTGTTATCTGTACTAGTTTGTTAGGGCTGCCGTAACAAAAATACCACAGACTGGGTGGCTTCAATAATAGAAATTAATTTTCTTACGGTCTGGAGGCTGGAAGTTCAAGATCAAGGTGTTGTCAGAGTTGGTTTCTGCTGAGGCCTCTTTCATTGGCGCTGTCATGGCACCTTCCCGCTGTCCTCACATGGACTTTCCTGTGTGTGTGCATGCCCCTGGGTGTCTCTCTGTGCATCTAGATTTCCTCTTCTCATAAAGACATGGGTCAGATTGGATTAGAGCCTACCCGAGCAGCCTCATTTTGATTTGATTGCCTCTTTAAAGGCCCTATCTCCAAATGCAGTCACATTCTGAAGTACTGGAGGTTAGGGCTTCCACATATGAATTTGGGGGAAACACAATTCAGTCCATAACATTATTCTTGAGGAATTTTCAATTTAGTTAGTGAGCTAAGCTATATATTCTTGGAGAATAAAAAAGAAACAATGTTAAAGGCAGCAAACAAATGTCAGAGTGAATAATGATATAGAAACTAAGGAGCTGAGATTTTCTAGGGCAGTGACTATTTCCCAGGCATAATTTCCTATATAAAAAAAGTGAAAATCAGAAACCCAAAAGGACAAAACCACTACTTAGCCCTTGCCATAGTCACCGTGCATGGGTCAAGGGTCTGTCTGCTTTTAGTTTGGGAAAATAATTAGTTCACCAAATTATAATATAGATATGATACTGAAGCAACCCATTAATTTAATCATTTTAGTGAAATAAAAATATTGTCCCTAATGTCTAGACAAGAGATAATTAGGTTATTGGGATGTTTTATTTGTTATCAGTTATTTATGACAAGGACAAGTGAGTGGGACCTATACATGTAAAAATACAGAACTGTGGCCATCCAGGAGGAGACATTATAAATTATCCCTATTAATCAGTTCATGCAGCAAATATTGAATTGTGTGCCCCTACGATGTGTGTGGGCTGTTTGGGGACTTGAGGTAAGTCAAAGAAGGGAACCTCCTGAAGTGCTTAGTCTAGCCAGCTGGAGCTTAGCATGGGCCAAACACTTTACCTGTTGTTTGATCCACTGACTGGTCTTCCTTGTGGCTTCCTCTTTCTCAATTTCTCCTCCTCGTCTCTCTCTCTCTCTTTCTTCTTTTTTTTTTTTTTTTTTGACCCTTCTTTTTTATAGGTACCATTTTTATAGGTAAAAGAGTACGTGAGGCACAATCACAGCAAAGCAACTTAGTCCCTAAACTCCCAGATCTACAAAATATGATGGTAAACCATTCTTTGACCTGCTATGCACAGGGGCTCCTAATAATATTTTCTACAACCTACTGCACAGAAATTGTGAGGGTTTCACTGGCAATGCATGTAAAAGCATTTTCAGAGCAGTAAAGCCCTCTTTATTGGCTGTTACTACAATGGAGAACTAAAACAAAAACAGGATCCATTAAAGTCTACTATAACCATTAGGTATCTTGCTAGAGTGAAGAAGATGCTTTTATTTCCTCAAATGATGAAACAAGGAGCCATGCCATCAGGGAAAGCCTCACTGGTAAATATGTCAGGAGCAAATATACAAGTACAGATCATGGAACACAGGGAATTTCAGCATCTTTTGGCTTTTTTGTGAACTGTTTATAAATTGGTGTTGACCCTTAGGTTTTCTATTTGTGAAATGCCTGTTTTGCAGCCTCTCTAAATGATACATCATAAAACAGAACAAGATGGTGCTCTGAATTCCAGTAACACAAAAAGTACCGATCAGCTACCCGATATGATCAGTTACTTGGGGCAGATGATACGGTGGCTCAGACAGTTTAGAATCAAAACAAATGATGGACGTGGTGGCCTGCAGGTTGACTACAACAGATCCCTTTCCCTGAAAATGGAAGCCGCAGTCACGTTGCAATGACAGGACCAGTGTGTGCTGCCCTCGGCCCTGGGCAGCCGTGGCTGCTCCCTGACTGCCTAGACCTGCAACAGATGCCAGGGGAGTGACTCTTCAGGACAATTCTCCAGGTCATTGGCTGGGGGTGTTCCCCTGCAGTACAGAATCCTAGGGGAAAATTCAAAGTGGCTGTCAACTCCATTTTTTCAGTTTAAATTCATAGAGAAAAATGTCATAGGTGTTTTTGTAACAGCAACAAAAGCCACCTCAGACTGATTTTAGATTAATTGAGCTACTTGCACAGGTGTGTTTATTTTTTTGTTTGTTTCCAACTTAACCAGTCAATCTAAATAGCAAAATCCCGTTTGTCCTGAAGGTCCAGCCTGGTTTTCATCTGAGCGCTGCTTTATTTTGAATGAGAGGCCCTTGGACCTTTCCCCTTTTTTACAGAGAAGTGCCCACTTCTGCTATGGAAAAAGGGACTTCCCAGTTACTTCAGGGGTGGGGAGGAAGCTGGGAAAGGAATGCTGGCTCATTCCTCAGTCTGTACACCCGGCCGCCACAGAGCATCAGCTCCCTCAAAGCCGAGCCACAGACAGCATCTAGAAAGCCTCTGCCACACAGAACTCAGCACTGTCATCATCGTGTTCCTACCTCCCCAGCTTTAGTGCTTCCAAGAAGGGTACGGCTGACAACACTGGGGAATCAGATCTGCTGTGCAGCTTACGTTGCATTCACAGCTAGGCAGGACTTCTCTGGGGCTGGCTGTGCCCTCCTGGAACTTGCTCAAGCTTTGCCTGGGCATATGTAAAAGGAGGTGGCAGGAGGGTGGAGGAGACACTTCATACTGCACAGACAGTGATTAAGCGTCTCTGTCCTATGCTGGGAGGTACAGTGTCATGAGAGAAAAGACATGGGCTTTAGCATCAGAATCCTGTCTCTGCCACTGTATTAATCAGCTCAGACTAAGGTATGCTGCAGTAGAAAACAACCCCAAATCGCAGTGGCTTGTGATAACAAAGGTTTATCTCTCACTCAGGCTACGTATCAATCGTAGGTCAGCTGCAGCTCTGTTCCATTTGGTCTTCATCCCAAGATGCAGGCTAAGGGAGCAGTCTCTATCTGGGAGATTGAACTTATGGAAGAGGGAAAAGAGACAGTGGAACCATATGTCAGCTTTTAAAGTCTCTGCTCACATCACCTGTGTTCAATTTTATCAATCAAACAAGTCACATGGCCAAGCCTGACACCAACAGAGCAGGGATGTTTAACATACCCCCAGGGAGGGACAGCAAATGTATTGAGCAATAATACAACCTACCACAGCCACTTACTAACTCTGTGTCCTTTGACAAATTTCCATGAGATGAGGATAATGAAGTGGATGTGGAGACGATGATAGCATGATTAAACAAAATATGAATTAAAAACTGAGCATTATATAGTAGGAACTAAATAAGTTAGTTCCCTCCCATACTTTATATACCAGACTTAGCAGTCAAAGATATTCTCATCCCTGTAGAACGAGCTATTCTGATACCCTAATATGCAGATGTGCTGGTGTTAATTACTTCTCTTAGGAAATACTTGCATTTTAATAATGACCATACACGCTGTTTTAACCTAAAGTCTTAGCTCTAACAGTGGGAATTTCAGACACCGGAAGGCACTGATCCACTTGGGGCACTACTCACCTCCTTGCACCTGTGGCCTCTTCACTTTCCAGTTTGGACCCTTAACCTTTATCCATGGATTCAGCCCTGCGCCAAGCTCTGGGATTATTTCTCTCTCACTGGAGAGGATTGCATAACCCCAGAACAGACACGTGGTGACTCAGTACCAACAGGACCTTGAAAATGGTCCCACGCAGCCTTTTCCTGTGGTTCCTACAGGTTCCGATGCCTGAGTCCCCATCCTGGTTCCCGACCCTGCACCAGTTTCTTCTAAAGCCTCCCTTGCTACCCACAGGGTCCCCACCTCCTAGAAACTAGAGTCTTCCTGCTGACCCTCGGCCTGGGATTTCTTATTTTATAGTCTTCTTATATAAATTAAGCAATGCCACAGTTCTCCTGCCTTCCAGGACAGTCATTTTTTGCCTCCCACAGGACCTCTCTCATACCCACTGTCCACCAAACCTGCTGCCAGCTGACTGTACGTCCTATGCCCCACTGATGTCTTGGCCCCAGTTAACCACATTCTGTTGGTCCTGGCACCAACCACACTACAGCTAAGCAGCAGGAAGGGGAGGAGGCACTGTAGAGTCATGTAGTCACTGGCACCAAGGCCAGGCCTGGCTGGTATTCCATAAATAGTTCCTCCAGGCATCAAACCATGAGACATTTTCTTGTCATTGGGGTCAGCACGGCTGCCCCTCGATGAATTCTCAATACCACCAGGCCAGTGACAGGGAACAGAGCAACAATAAACAAAAGGAATGCAAGTCTGTAGGTACCAATATGCAGTTTCTGAATCCCTCGAGGCTGACTGGTGATGATAACAAGGGGTCCATGACATGTTTTCATGTTTCCAAAACAGATGCTGAGTGGAATGTTTTCTATTGCCCTAGAATTGGTGACTAGATATCTGTACTTTCTAAAAGTGCCATTGACTATTAAAAATCTCAATTTAGAAAATAGGTTGGGCTACATAGAGCGAGCTAAGAGCCAACAAAACATCCTCTACTACTACCAACGTTCATCCAGCCCAGCCCCCCGTCTAAAATAGACTAGAAGTCAGGAAAGAGAGAGTGATGTGTCCCACAGAGGGAGTTCAATGCTCGGTGTGAGAGGCTTTTTTAGAAAGGACTTTCTCCCCACATGTGATATAGTTAACGTAACATTAGCTCCTAAAACAATGAACCCAAAACTCTATAACAGCTCAAGTACAATAGCTTATTTCTCACGTGACAGTTCAAAACCTATGTTCCTGTTCAGCCAAGGGCTTTCCTGTGTAAGCGATTCAGGGATTCTAGCTTTTTCCATCATGTGATTTTGCCATCATCTCCTGGGTCCTCACTATCATCTGCAACCAGCCATTGGAAATGGAAAAAGGGCTTGGAGGAGGCATGTCTGCTCCCTAAATGCTTTGACCTGGAATTGTCCCATATCACTTCTGCTCACAATCTGTCGGTGAGAACCAATCACATGGGCACACCTAGAGGCAAAGGGGACTAGGACTTGTAGTCTCTGGTTGGGAGGCTGTTTCCCAGTGACATCTTTATACCATGGAAGGGGAGTTACAAATTTTAGCAGACATACCTACAACTGCCGCATCACCTAGTACCAAGTGATGGCGAGAAGGCTCCAAGAGAATCACATGTAGAGATTGGAAGTGACCACAAGGAGTGGAGGCTATCATCTCACCAACCCCGGATGGATGCTTGCTGAGCTGCACAATCTCAGTCTTGCTCTGTTATTGCCTTTGAGAGATGGGCAGAGCGTGCTGACAGAATTCTTAGGACATCTCAACATACGTCCACTAATGGGCGAGAAGAGATGCTCCTGAATCTAGACTAGTGTTTGCTTCTTGTCTGGATATTTCTAGAGAAGAGCTAGCAGAGTGAGGAGAAACTGTCATATATCATGCCATCTAAGGTAATAATGGCTGGTACAACCTCCTTCCAGTCCCCTATGACTGTCAGAGGGTGTGAAATGACCTCCATGGTTCTGATGGCATCATGCAAAGGAGCACAGAAGCTGTAGCAAAGGGAAGAGATGTGAGGTTGCCAGGGCAGCCACAAGCCAGCTGAGGTGATGCCCACTGGGAAGGGAGGGTGGAGAAATGGACCACTAGCCAAGCAGAAAAAGAGACCCTAATTGTCTTTCTAGAGGAGTCCTCAGTACCAAGGGTGGGGGTGTGATGGGAATCAGACATAATTTGACAACACCCTCAAGGAAACCTTGAATACTATCTATGCAAAACCACCCCATCAGTAGAGGCCACCAGCATCAAACAAAACCAGATCAAAACAGAGCTTGGCCATGGCCATCTCCCTACCACACACACATATGTGGCCAGTTATGTAAGATGACCCCACCTGCATCATCTCTCTTTCCTGCCCCCTCCTACCCCCAGAGGATGGAGACCTGGGAGAGGAGGAGAGGGCAGGGTGTGTGCATCTCGCTCCTCTGCTTCCAGCATCAGGGGTCACTGCTCAGGCCTGTGCCGCAAGGAGAGAAAGGGATGAGTTTTAATAGACTTTGAAATTAAACTGGGCTTGTAATTAGCAAAAGCGACAAAAAAGTTATAGAATCAGCTGAATACGCTATTAAGAAACAGGAAATGGGAGACTTATCAGAACATAGCTTAAATTGATAATTGGAAAAAATAAAACTGTTACGCTCCACTGAGTTAAATCTCCTCAATACACTGTGAAACCTATTTCCGAATCATTACCTGTTTGTATTTGTCTAATTAAAGACTAACTTTCTAATTTCAGGGGTGGACTTAAAAGCAGGTTCATCTTCCTTTAAGTAGTAGACATTAATTCAGGGAATATGGGCTGGAAAGCGTAGGTAAAACCTAACCAAGCTTTAATTCTGCCTTCCATTCTCCCTTGTCCCAAAAGGGCCCCAAAAGAAGGTGGGGCTCCCAGCCAAGAGAAGAATGCGGTTTCTTCTCATTCCAAGCAAGATTTCATGCTCACAGATGGTGAAGAGGGGATGGAGTGATTCCAACTGGTTGTGATTTCTGAAGAAAACCAGGTCTGCTTCCTCCCATCAGGAGACAGGACAGCACAGGCGTAGATTTCAGAAGGTGTCACTGCAGCAGCGTGGACTGCTGTGTCTCATGGCCTTAGGCCATCCTGGAGAGACTGGGATAGCCCTGCATCTTCACAAGAGGGGAAAGGCCACTTCTTCACTCATTAATGAATGCATTTAGCAGATATTGAGCACCACAGCATTCAGCCATTCTTCTGCTTCACTGTTGGGATACATCAGTAAAAAAACAGAAAAACTTCTACTCTTATAGAGCTCACATCACAGTGGGGGGAGAGACACAATAAACAGTGAAAACATAATTTGTGTTCTTTGAATGAAGTGAGGAGATAGGCTGTGCGATTATCTTAGAGCATCAGACAGATGCTCCAAGGCAGGAGCTTGCCTGGTTTTTCTGAGGAACAATAAGACAGTGTGACTGGAGCACACTGAGTGGAGGGGCACTTAGTAGACGAAGTGCTCAGACAGGTTAAGGTGGGGGTCATCTTAAGGACTCTGGCTTGTATTCTGATGAAAGTGGGAGCCATCAGAGGGTCTTGAGCAGAGGACTAACATGATCTAAATTATATTTAAAAGGACCGTTCTGGCTACTTGAAGCACTTGAAGATAGACTCTAGGGAGGGGAAGAGTGACGTGAGGAAACGCACTAGGAGGCTACAGCAATAACTCAGTTAAGAGATTATAGGAACTCAAGCTGGAATGGTGAGAACATGCCAGATTTGCATATTTTTAAATGTAGGTCCAGCACGATTTTCTAATGGATTGGATGTGGGATGTGAAAGACAGAAATTATGAATGACTATAAGATTTTTAGCCAGAGCAACTAGAATATGGAAGTGTCATCAATTTAGATGGGGAAGACCCCAGTGAAGCAGGTTTGAGGGTATATATCAAGAGGTCAGCTGATCATGTGAAATTTTTTTCTACCTTTATTTTCTTGAGACTTCCTGAACATCCTTCTTTTTTAAAAAATTTTTTTGGTTCCTACATATTTTATTTTTTATTTTATTCTATTATTTTTAATTTTTTTTGTGATAATTTATTAAACATATATGTGGCGTACAAAGTTGACTTTCACCAGTTGTGTACAATGTACGATAGTTAGATCAGGATAGTTAGCTTATTCATTATTACAATATGTAATCATGCTTTCTGTCCATTAACCAATTCCTCATTAACCCCCCTCCCATTCCCCCCTCCCCTTTTCCTCCTCTAACCATGGTTCTTTTCTGTTTCTAAAAGTTCAACATATTACTGTGATTGTTGTTTCTTTCTTTCTCTCTCTCTGTCTCTTTTTATCATTTATTTGTTTATTTATGGATCCAGTTCCTGCTTATGATTAGAACATGCAGTATTTCTCTTTCTGCACCTGCTTGTTTCACTTAGGATAATTTTCTCCAGGTTCATCGATGTTGCTGCAAATGGCAGAATTTCATTCTTTTTTATGGCTGAGTAGTATTCCATTATGTATATATACCACAATTTCCTTATCCAGTCATCCATTGATGGACATTTAGGTTGGTTCCATCACCTAGGTATTGTAAATAGAGCTGCAATAAACATGGGAGTGCAGGTATCCCTCTGACATAATTCCAATCCTCTGGATATATCCCTAGTAGTGGGATTTTGGGGTCAGATGGTAGTTCTATCTGTAGTTGTTTGAGGAAGCTGCATATTGTTCTCCCTAATGGCTGTACTAATTTACAGTCCCACCAGCAGGGCAGAAGGGTTTCCCTTTCTTCACATCCTCGCCAGCATTTGTTATTCTCTATCTTTTTGATAATAGCCAGTTTGACTAGGGTGAGGTAATATCTTAGAGTGGTTTTGATTTACATTTCCATGATGATTAGTGATGTTGAGCATTTTTTCATATACCCATTGGCTATTTGTATGTCCTCCTTTGGGAAATGTCTATTCAGCTCCTTAGCCCATTTTTAAATTGGATAATTTGGTTTTTTTGCTGTAAAGTTATTTGAACTCTTTTCATCTT
The DNA here is from genome assembly GCF_027409185.1 of Cynocephalus volans. NCBI lineage: Eukaryota > Metazoa > Chordata > Mammalia > Dermoptera > Cynocephalidae > Cynocephalus > Cynocephalus volans. The sequence continues at coordinate 95,512,379 of NC_084460.1, read as the reverse complement.
TTGGTGTTCTTTTTAATTTCTTTCAACAGTGATTTGTAGTTCTCATTGTAGAGATCTCTCACCTCCTTGGTTAGATTTATTCCTAGGTATTTTATTTTTCTGGTGACTATTGTAAATGGGCTTGCATTCTTGATTTCTTTTACTTTCAGTTTGTTGTTGGAGTATAGAAATGCTACTGTGCTTTGTATATTGCTTTTGTATCCTGCACCCTTGCTGAATTTGTTTATCAGCTCTTAGAGGTTTTTGGTACAGTCTCTCAGGTTTTCTATGTATAGAATCATGTCATCTGCAACAGGGACAATTTGATTTCATCTTTTCCTATTTGGATGCCTTTTATTTCTTTCTCTTGTCTAATTGTTCTGGCAAGTACTTTCAATACTATGTTAAATAGGAGTGGTGACAGCAGGCATCCTTGTCCTGTTCCTGCTCTTAAGAGGAAAGCTTTCAGCTTTTCCCCATTCAGGATGATATTGGCAGTGGATTTGTCATATATAGCTTTTATTGTGTTGAGATACCTTCCTTCTATACCTAATTTGTTGAATCTTTATCATGAAGGAATGTTGAATTTTGTCAAATGCGTTTTCTGCATCTATTGAGATGATCATATGGTTTTTGTTCTTGATTGTGTTGATGTTGCAAATCACATTTATTGATTTGCATATGTTGAATCATCCTTGCATTCCTGGGATGAATCCCACTTGATCATAGTGTATAATCTTTTTGATGTGCTGCTATATTCTGTTTGCTAGTATTTTGTTGAGGATTTTTGCATCTAAGTTCATTAAGGATATTGGCCTATAGTTGTCCTTTTTTGTTATATCTTTAACTGGTTTGGGTATCAGGGTGATGTTGGTCTTACAGGATGAGTTTGGAAGAATGGGTTGTGTTTCAATTGTTTGGAATAGTTTGGGGAAAAATGGCATTAATTTCTCTTTAAAGGTTTGGTAGAATTCAGCAGTGAAGCCATCTGGTCCTGGGCTTTTCATTGCTGGAACATTTCTGATTATTGCTTCAATCTTGTTACTCATTGTTGGTCTATTCAGTTTTTCTGTGTTTTCTTGGTTCAGTCTTTGTAGTTTGTATATCCAGAAATTTATCCATTTCCTCCAGGTTTTCAAGTTTGTTGGCGTATAGTTGTTCATAGTAATCTCTAATGATTCTTTGTATTTCTGTCATATCAGTTGTGATATCTCCTTTTTCATTTTGTTATTTGGGTCTTCTCTCTTTTAAGTTAGTCTGGCTAGTGGTTTGTCTATTTTGTTTATCTTCTTAAAAAACAACTTTTTGTGTCATTGATCTTTTGCATAATATTTTTGGTTTGTATTTCATTTAGTTCTGCTCTGATTTTAATTATTTCTTTCTGTCTACTAACCTTGGGATTGAATTGTTCTCGTTTTTCTAGTCCTATGAGGTATAACATTAGGTTGTTTATTTGAAGTCTTCCTGTTCTCTTGATGTAAGCATTTATTGCAATAAACTTTCTTCTTAGTACCACTTTTCCAGTATCCCACAGATTTTGGTATGATGTGTTGTTATTATCTTTAGTTTCGAGAAATTTTTTAATTTCCTGTTTGATTTCTTCTTTAACCCATATGTCATTCAGGAGCATGTTTAATTTCCAAGTATTGGTATGGTTTCCAAAGTTTCATTTGTTATTGATTTCTAGTTTTAATCCATTGTAGTTTTAATGCATTGAGAAGATGCATGAAATTATTTCATTTTTTAAAAATTCGCTGATACTTGATGCATGACCTAATATGTGATCTTTCTTGGAGAATGTTCCACGTGCTGATCAGAAAAAGGTATATTCTCTAGTCATTGGGTGAAGTGAAATGTTCTATATATATCCACCAAGTCCAATTGGTCTAAAATGTAGTTTAAATCCTGTATTTCTCTGTTGGTTTGTTGCCTAGATCTATCTATTGCTGAGAGGGCAGTGTTCAGGTCCCCAACTATTAGTGTATTGAGGTCTATCTCTCTCTTTAAGTGTAATAATGTTTCCTTTATCTATCTGGGTGTACCAACATTGGGAACATGTGTATTTATGATTGTTATACCTTCTTGCTAGATAGATCCCTTTATCATTACACAATGGCCTTGTCTCTTTTTATAGCTTTTGGTTTAAAGTCTATTTTATCTGATATGAGAATAACTACTCCGCCCTGTTTTTGGTTTCCATTTGTGTAGTATATCTTTTTTCATTTTTTCATTATTAGTTGGTGACAGTCTTTATAGGTCAGGTGAGTTTCTTGTAGGCAGCATATAGTTAGGTCTAGTTTTTTAATCCATCCAGCCACTCAATGTCTCTTGAGTGGGGAGTTCAATCCATTAACATTTAGTGTTGCTATTGAAAGGTATTGTCTAACCTATGTCATTTAGTTGCTTTTGTGGTTGTTTTAAGTATCTTTTGTTCCTTTCCCTGTTGTTCTTTGACTTCATAGTTTGTTCCTTTTTTCAGGTAGTATAGTATAGTTTTTTCCTCTTTCTCATTTGCCAATGTGCTCTATCAGTGGGATTTGTTCTTCCTGGTGCATTCATGGTGGTTTTTTTTTTTTTTTTTTTTTTCTTTTTTGGATTCCAGGTGCAGAATTTTTTCCAGGTGAGGGTTTCTTGTAGGGCTGATCATGTGGCACTGAATTCTGATAGTTTTTGTCTATCTTAGAATACACTATTTCTCTTTCATATCTGAAGGATAGCTTTGCTAGGTATAGTATTCTTGGCTGTCAGTTTTTTTCTTTTAGTACTTTAAATGTATCATCCCATTCTCTTCTGGCCTATAGGGTTTCTGCTGATAAGTTTGCTGTTATTCTGATGGGGACTCCCCTACAGGTGACTTGACATTTTTCTCTTGCTGTTTTTAAGGTTCTCTCTTTGTCTTTGAATTTGCCAGTTTAACTACAATGTATCTCAGAGAAGAATTTTTTGGATTGAAGCTCTTTGGGGATCTTTGAGCTCCTTGAATCTGGAAATCCATTTCTCTACCAATACCAGGGAAGTTTTCTGCTATTATCTCATTGAATAGGTTTTCTATACCTTTTTCTTTTTCTTCTCCTTCTGGAACATCTGGGATTTGACTGTTTGTGTGCTTGAGGCTGTCTGATAGCTCTTGAATATTTTCTTTATTTTTTCAAATTATTTTTTCTTTCTTTCTTTTTTCTTTTCTTTTCTTTTCTTTTTTTTGTCTGCTTAGGTTATTTCAAAAACACTGTCTTCGAGAACAGAAATTCTTTCCTCTGCTTGCTCTTGCCTGCTGCTAAAGTTCTCAAATGTAGTTTTCATTTCATTGAATGAGTCCTTCTGTTCTAAGAGTTCTGCCACATCCTTTTTTATGGCAGTAATCTCTTTATAGATTTCTTCCTTAATGCATTGAGTGGTTTTGATTTACATTTCCATGATGATTAGTGATGTTGAGCATTTTTTCATATACCCATTGGCTATTTGTATGTCCTCCTTTGGGAAATGTCTATTCAGCTCCTTAGCCCATTTTTAAATTGGATAATTTGTATAATTTTTCTTGTTTAATTGTGTTGTCTATGTGACGCTTCTTGTATCTCATTGAGTTTCCTTAAAATTGTTGCTTGGAATTCTTTTTCAGACATTTCAAAGGTTTCTTGTAGATTGAGATCTGGTATCTGAGAGTTACTGCAAATTTGAGAGTACTACTACCTCCCTTTGGGGGTGTCATAGTTTCTTGTTTTTCATATTTCTAGTATATCTACATTGATGTTTGGTCATCTGCTGGAGCAGTTGCTTTTTCAGATGTTTGAGTGTCTTTTAAGGAGAGAGAATCCCTCTTGCAGATTTGTTTTATGTTGCCTATTGGGTGGGATGTTTCAGTTTTGATTCTAAGTAGACTCTATAGTTCCAGAAGTTTCAGGTATATTCAGGTGTTCCAGGAACAGTCAGCAGACTGGGGGATGCTGACAGGTGTGGTATGGCTGCAAGTGACAGGAGGCATGTGGAGTGGGGCTCCAGGTTCTGCAGCCTAGCAGCCTGGGCTCCTGTGGCAGGAGCTATGAGGGGTGGGACCCTGAAGGCTATGACCTGGTAGCGTGAGATTCCTGTCACTTAACCACATGGGACAGGACTACAGAGGGTGTGGCTGGGTAGAGGCCGTATGGGATAGTGCTCTTGTGGCAGCTGCCTGGTGGCTAAAGGCTTCTGTGGTGGAGAACACATGGGGTGGGGCTCCAGGAGCTGTTGTTAGGAGGCTTAAGGCTCTTGCGGTGGAAGACACACAGTGGAAGAGGCTTCTGGGACTGCTGCCCAGCATTTCAAGCCTCCCAGGCCAGGAGCTGCAAGGGGCAGGGCTCCCAAGGCTGGTGCAGGGCTGTTCAGGCCTCTCCCAGCAAAAGCCATGCGAGGCAAAGCTCCTGGGGCTGGTGCCGGGTTGCTGAAGCCTCTCCCAGTGAGAGCTGCAAGGAGTGAGGCTCCCGGGGCTGGTGACAAGCCACTGAGGCCTCTCCCAGTAAGAGCTGCAAGGGGCTGGGTTCTTGGGGCTGGAGTAGAGGTGCTCAAGTCACTCCTGTTGGGAACTGAGTGGGGGGCTCCTGGGGTTGATGCCAGGTTGCTGGGGCTCCTCCTGGAGAGAGATCATTATGTGAAATTTGAGACACCCAGGAAGAGGTGTTGAGTTAGATATGTGAGTCTAGTATTTAGGAGAAATGTCCACACTGGAGATATACATTCGGAACTAATAGGTGTATGGATGATTTTTTAAAGCCCTGAGACAAGATGAGATCACCAAGGCAGGGTGGGTGGCATTCAGTATAGACAGAAAAGAAAAAGGGACCAAGAACTGTGCAATGGACATTGAAATGTTATGAGGTTAGGGGAAAGAGGAGAAATCAAAGAAGATGGAGAAAGAGGGACCAGTGAAGTATGAGAATAACCAGTGGTGTGCTGGTAACTTTATAACAACCTGTTCACCAGAAAAAAAAAAAAAAATCCCGATATGTAGAGTTTGCCAATTTCAATGGTGTAAATACTCCCACTATGGCCAATGTTATCAATGTGACATCAATGACTCCTGAAGACCTTAATCATCAGCTGTCATGAGCCAGTATGAGCCAGGTCCACCATACCACTTATATGACTATAATGAACAACTATAAGCCACTAAATTTGAAATTTTAATTAAAACAAATAACCTTCCTGAAATATATAAATGACAAAATTGGCACAAGAAGAAATAGAAAACTTGTATAAACCAGTCACCATTAAAAAATCTATAATTGCAATCAAAGCTCCCTCTTTACTCCAAAAAAGCTTCAAATCCAAATGGTTTTACATATTTATTCTATCAGACTTTGAAGAATAGATAAGCACTCTCTAATACCCATACGGGCTGTTTTAAAAGAAAAAAGGAAAAGCTGTCCAACTGACTTTATTAGGATTGTATAATCTTGGTAATAAAACTAGAAAAGGGCAAGATAAGATTAAAATATTTACAAGCCAATTTCACTTTTGAACAAAGGTACAAAATGCAAAATAAAATGTTAGCTGTCTTATTTTGGGATCCTACAGAAGCAGACACTAAGATAAAGATTCATGGGCATTGACTTATTTGCAAGGTGACCCAAGGAAATACCAGTAAGTAAGTGGAGAAGTGGGTGAACAAAAGGAAGGAAGCTGTTGCATTTTTAAAGCGGTTATCATTGTAAATATCTGCTAGGTTAGACTGGGAGCCAGTATAGAGCCCATGCCTCAGCATTTTCCCTCCTGAGGGACATGGAGACTGAGTCCTTATCCTCTCAATTCCATCAGTCAATGGTTGAGGGCTGAGAAGTATTCATTCTCTGGTACTTGCAGCCTGTTGTATACACATGCAGAGGAGGCTCTAGTGACCAAAGAAAACTCTGAGGCTAAGAATCAGAGATGTTGGTAGTTGGCGTGGCATGCAAAGAAATGGTCCTTACCAAGTGGATATGAGCAGGGCACAAATAGCACCTACTACTTTAGCTAAGTGAATTGAATAGCACATTAAATATAATATCATCATGCTCAAGTAGGGGTTAAAGCAGGAATGCAGTGAACATTAAAAAATGTATCAATGTGATTTATAACATATTATAGCACTACATGTGAAAACCCACATAGTTATACCAGTAGATGTGGAAAAGGTATTTGATAAAGTTCTACACCTATTTGTGATTTTAAATAGCTTTTAGAAAAAGAAGAGAACTGAACTTCATTTTGGAACAACCTGCATGTACATGTCCTCTGCTCTTCCTTGCCAACAGGCCAGATGCCAAATGAGCAGCTTCATGTGATAGTGTGAAGAAGCTATCCATCATCTCCTTGACACTTTGTGTCAGGAAAACTGATAATGAACTGCTGCCCTTCCTTATAAGGACTATCTATGGTAAGACCGATGCAGTCTTAAGCCAAACAAAACAATTAGGAACCTTCATCACTCTCATATGATGTCTAGAGTATGTGCACTCTTTTCTATGCACATAAGGTTGTATTGAGAATTAAATTTAAAAAGGCTCTTTCAAAAATATACAGAATTTGGCCATTTCTTACCAAATTCATTACTCCCGTGCTGATGTAAGTGACCATCATTTCTCATTTGACATATAATCAATGTGACAGGTCAAACCAAATGTGAAAAAATGTGCTACTTACAAAATGGTACTGGGAAAAAATATCAATACGTAGAGAAAACTAAGTGGAATTTCTACCTCTTACTGTATTAAAAAAAAGAGAGAGAATACATTGTACAATTCAATGGAACTGAGTTTCAGATCTGTCTGGCTTTCTACTACACTGTGCTGCTTCCACAGTGGTCTTAGAAAAGTAAACAGCCATAAGCCCTTGTAGACAGGAAAATCTTGCTGTCATCATTTTTTAAAGTGTGTCTCCAGAATTGGTGCATTTACAAAGATGGTCTTGGCCACAGCCCTGACAGCAACTGCTGGGAAAGTGGGACCAAAACCGGTTACTGTTCTGCATGTTTCTAGACACCCACTCCCAGCTGCCTACACATATCCATGGCATTTGCTGCATCAGGACATGAGGACAGAGAACACCTCCACTCGCTGTGCTGCCTCCACACGAGTGTGGGAGACTTCCCTGGAGCGAATAAATCATAAAAGGAATTATGCTGTGAAGGACTTGCGCTCTTTCTCTTTGTGCTGACTGCTCATCAACATTTCCATCTCTATTTTCCAAAATGGAGCCTACCCGCCCTTTGCCCAACCTTCCCTCTAGATAAATATCTTCATTTGCCGCACCCCGCTCCCCCCAATTTTAGAAACCAGTATTGTTTACATGATCTACTCCTCCTGCCCAGAAATATCTGTCTCAGCACCAAGGACAGAAACCCTCCATTTCTCAGATGTTTGTGTAAGGGACCCTGCCCTTCTAAAAACCACACCATGTTTGAGGAAAATGTTTTCAGCTGGTAAAAGGGGCTCATAAATATGGTCTGGAATATTGTCTGATCAGTGCTGCCAAATTGACTAGCCCCTGCACTATTTCCAGGCCAGCTCACGAAATGAAAGTCATAAACACTGATGATTGTTGTAGGTAACCCCTGATTCTGATAGAGCTTCCCAATAGAACCTACCACAGTAAACTGTCATTTTTTGGTTTACTTCTCTGCTTCCCCTGTTAAGCTCCTGGCAGGCAAAGATTGCATCTTCTATCTGTTTATTCCTAATAACTAGCATGGCACTGGGCACATAAAGGCTCTATATATGGTCATTTAAATAAATGAGATCTAGAACCTGATGATGCATTTAAACAAAAACCTAGAGGATGCACATGGTCTCAGAACTAAAATCAAGGGCTAAATTTTACTACTACTTCCTCAGTCCTTCCTTGGCTTCCTCCCCAACTCCCAGCCTTCCCCATCCCATTTACTGAGTCCACCATCTTAAATCAAAAGGAGAATCATAAAACAATTCTTTTTATGCATCCAAGAATATGATTTAGGAGCTGAGCATGGTTGGAGAGATGGGCAAAGGGAAGCTCTATGGGCCAGGAGCTAAAGGGGCATGATGTCACTCAAGGTAATGTCAACTCCCCAAATCTAAAGAGCAATCAGAGAAAGAAAGAAAAAGAAAAGGGGGGAAAAATGGAGTGTTCAGAGAAAAATGCCAGGAGATCATTCAAAACCTAAGGACCCACAAGCAGGTACTGAAGTCGGAATAAAGATTCAAAGTTAGTAAGATGAAAGCAAGTGCAAGTATAAGTGAATGTCACTGTCTTTGAACATGAAGGCATGAAGAAGCCCGCAAGTCATACTCCCTTTGTGGATGCTATTTATCTAGATAGTCTAAGAGAAACTGAATACAAATATCTCTTAATGTAATTTTTCCAGAAAAAAAATTTTATAAACAATGCCTGGCATAAACACAGACAATTTCTAATCAAAGCACTTAGTCATTTCTGCCATCACCGAGTGGCTCCAGACATACTTTAACAGCAGTTCAAATTTAATATGACTTACGATATTTTAAGAACAGTCCACTTAGTTTTACAAGAGCACAAAAGTATTCTGCTCTAAAATGATGCGCTTTCCCATGAAAAATTGGTGCCGAAGTATTAAATGATTCACAAACTCTGATGCATACTGTTGCAGAATGAAGCAGTATGGAGAAGAAATTCAACTCTTTTTTTTTTTTTTTTTTGGTAAATTCAGAGTCTCTCATGCATGCTCTTATTTTTCAACTATTTATCTGTGAAATGAATAAAAAAGCACGATAATTTAATTGGATGAGAATTTTATTTCATTAAACATTTCCATTGCGAGAGAACAATTTATTGCATGGGCATATGGAAGCTTCGACAGGTCATTCATTTGAGTGGCCATGACTTGCCATAGCAATGTCAACTTTACTAACAAATATTATACACTGATGTTTGGAGAGGACCATTTGAGTAATGTGTTCTGTTGCTAGTAAATCATATTTAAAATAAGAGTGGATTAAAGGATATATAAATTAATTTTTGTCTCACATAAAAGAAGACTCCAGGTAGGAAGTCCAGGGCTGGAGTGACAAACCTACAGTCATAAAGGACCCAGGGTCTTCCTGTCTTTCTTTTTACCATCCTCAGCTTATAGTCTCCATTCTCAAGATCATCTCCTAGTTCAAAATAGCTGACTGGACTCTAGTGATCACATCCAAATTCAAGATAGGAAGCAAGTTAACACAGGGAAAGACAAAAAAAAAGAGTCAGTAACTATTAGTTTACCTTTTAAGGAGAGTTCCCAAAAACCCGAGAGGCAGAGTAGATTAAGAAATGTAGTCTTTAGTTGGCACTTTTCCAATCAGAACCAAAAAGAGGTATTGTTACTAAGGAAAGAGAAAAATAGGTACCAAGTACATGAGTAGTCCTCACTATTTGGATAAGCAAAACAAAGCTGAAAATGGCTAGCTGGCTTGCCCAACCTCATACAACTGATAAGAATAGATTGCAGACCAGTGTTGTGGGCATCCATTTCTCTATCTCTCTCTTCTGCTTTCCCAACAGAACTTCGACTTTCTTCAGATATCAGCTCCTCCCACACACAAGACCCTCATAGGGACAGAAGCTATCCATGCATCTAGCCCCAGAGGTGGGCTTGATTCTTTCATTGTTGTTTTGTTTTTGGTTTGGGGTGGGGGCTTGATTCATTTAAAGGCCATCCCATCTCCCTTACTGTAATTAGCTCCAGACTAGTCACATAGTGTTAACTGGGTCAATTACATGCAAGAAGTTTTTCCATGGCTTCTGGAAAATGTGTTGCTTGATCTCTGGGAGGAAGTCCCCAGAAGCAATACTTTATCTCCCTCTATATATCTCATTAGCAGGCAGACATGAGGTCTAACTCTAGGGCAACCTCTCAATACCAACATGAAACCACCATACAGAAGAGAAAAGAACAAAGAAAATACCAGGAAAACAAAAATGGAGTATATGGATTAAGTTAGCATAGTGGTCTGCCCTACCTCTGGATTCCAGGTAAATTTCTTTATTCTTTAAGAAGAGTTGAGTTTGGTGGTTCTTGTTGCTTCTGTCAGTTTGTCCCACACACCTGGTTTGACACTGGTCCCTGCTGGTTTTCCTCCACCATCCTGAAAGCCTCCTTTTCTTTCTATAGTGGAAGCCATACTATTAACACCCTAAGGCCTGACAGCACTTTGAAAATAACATACAAAGTGCCATGTAAGAAATAATAAGTTTTTGCTTGAATTTAGGCTAACCCTAAGGTTATTTCCACACTTAGCTGTTCACCATAACTAAAGTTTCCTTTTTTTTTTTTTTCCTGCTTTCACAGAAAGCCATGTTTTCTTTCTCCACCAAAGCCTGATATCATAGTAAAGGTCACAGCACATCTTCTCTACCTTAAGAATCATGTCCGCTTTGCTACTTGACACAGGTCATGCATCTCGACTTCCCATTGCTTAAGTCTGAATACATTCCTCAATGTGTCTGATCTCAGACTCCTGCAGCATGTCAGCTGTCTCCTGAAATTGTTACTTTCTGGTACATATTTAAGGCAGCAATCTAATCAGCTGAAATTGATGCTGCTGCATTTGCTCCTGGGAGAGTTTCCATCACAAATGCTGTTGCAGCTTGAGTGAACATGCCACTACCAAAGTCCACCAACAGGTTAACATCTATCAATGACTAGCTTTTTAGAATTGTACATAAGCCATCTTTACGGATGGCTGTTTACACATCAAACAATTTTTGTTGATCCCAATGCTTATCATAATTGAGCATTTTAAAGCTTTTTTGGTTGTAAGTATTTTTATGATTAATAGTTAAATAAAGAACAGGCCATTAGAGGATGTAAGCACATGTGTCAACAAAGCACAAATGTTGGTGAGAGGATTATTAATGAATTTTCGCTAGCTGATGGACATTTGCTGTAACAGAATATACATAAATAGGTAATAGTTCTATAATTGAAGTTATTTATATCAAGATTGAAGAAATCATTTAATATAGTATTTATTAACAGGGGAAGAATATTAGGTAATTTACTCAAAATAGACTTGTTTACATTTCTGTTATCAATGTAGTTTGCTATAGTCACAACTGTCTATATAAAACAATGTACTTCAATCTCAGACTTAATAATCAATTGCACATTTGGAGTTTACTCTCTGAGGTCTGTCCCAACTCAATACTTTTAAACAGTGACTATTTTAATAAAGGTAGAGTGTTTTACTTAGGCTGAAAAATAGTAACATTTGGGCAATAAATGTTAATGAATTTGCTACAAGCTATTCTCAGTTTTCCAACTATAGTCCAATTGGTTCTTTATTCAAAACACACACACTACATATCACATATAGGTAGAAACATAAAATGTTAAAACCTAAAGCCATCCCAGCAATCATCTACTGGAACACTATTATTTCACAGATAAAGAAGTTGAAGCCAGGGACGTTAAGTGATTTGCCCAAGGTTGTGAAAGTACTTGAGGTATTTAAGTATTTAAGAACCTATACCCCCTAATTCTTAGCCTATGATCTTTCTACCCAACCACAGTATTGATTAATTACCATTGCTTATAAGTGTTTACGGTCACCCTTAAACATAACAATTCATTAGCAAGACAACTACAGCTTTTATTAGAGTACAAAGTCTACTTGGAATTCCCAGATGGATTGAGATTTGCATAGTATTTCCAGGTCCAGAAACAAAGTTCTCAAGTTCAACCTATAAAAATGTCTAATGATAAGACAGAGTTTGTGCCATGAATACAGATTTCAAAGAATTCAAGTAGAACAAAATACGTTTAACACTAAACCTATTATGAATGTTACTCGGCCTACGTCTGATGATTTCAGAGGCACTTGCTATGTCTTGGAGGTCACTGATACAGATACTAACTGACACTGATCTATGAACTCATGGATGCATGGGCAGTAGAAATTTCCACTACATAAAGGTAAAAATTGAGTTTCCAAATTTCTAAGAGCTATTAAATGCTCTCAAATTTTCAAAATGAAAGATAGCTGTATGTCTAAAGAGAGGCTCTATAAATTTTTCAAAAGATAAAGACTAGATTGATAAATTGACATACTAATAACCAAATGGATGGCTACTTATTTGTATTTTATATGCAAATGATTCTGGTAATAGAAATTAATTTTAAAACATGGAACCAAGCATGCTAAGACACTTAAAGAGATTCTAAATCACCGTCTGGCTTTAAATATCTTAGTGTCATTTACAAATCATCTTTCCTAGGATTAAAAATATAAAGACTTCTATTCAAAGTGTTTATGGACTTCTGAAGCAGAGAGAAGAAAGCTTCAGATATAAGGGCCTCCTGTTATTATGCACTTGTAAACTTACTAGTTACTACAGGCAGCCAAGGAAGTGACCATTTAGTAAACAGATACTATATGCCAGGTACCATTTGGCACTGTATAGACATCAACCTATACTCATAAAACCATCCCCCAAGTATTGTGAGGTCAATGTTATTATCCCGTTTGTCGTATGAGAAACCTGAAGATCAGAAAGGTTAATGCTTGGCTCAAGATTACATGGCAAGTTGCTGTCTGTCTGTTCCAAAGCCCATGCTTTTTACCTGTGGATATTCCATGGGGAATAACTAGTGCAGTACTTTATATTGCAGAGCGTAATCTCTCCACACATGATGCTGTCCTGAAATACTGAAAGTGTTTCTAAAAATAACTCCTTTGATCACAGAGGCATCCATCTGGTCTTTCTCCAGCTATTCCAGTGTTATTGTTTTCTGTGCTCAGCACCATATATCTAAAAGTCACTGCTGCTGCTTTTTTCTGCAACTGGAGGTTTGAGATAGAACATTTTACTACGCAAATCCACTGCACTGTGGGACTGCTCTGAAATCTCTATTCCCCGCTAAATGATGCCAGCTCTGGGCGGAGGGGGGGGGGAATCCTTAAAATTTGCATTGTCAACTAAAAAATTATACTAAATTCATGGACTTTTTATTGATCATAACAACCTTGTGAGGTAGATGAGGTGAATATTATTCCCATTTATCCAGTGAGAGAGACTGAGTTTTAGATATGAGATATCAGACTTGCCCAAGATCATAGAGATTGGATGTGATAGAGCCATACCTTAAACACTGAATTCCAAATTCAATACCCATTCTATTATCCCCAGCCTTCTCCTATAAATGGCCCATGTCTGTCTGAAATCCTTTTATTTTTATTTATTTATTTATTTTAAAAGATGACCAGTAAGGGGATCTTAACCCTTGTCTTGGGGTTGTCAGCACCGCACTCTCCCAAGTGAGCTAATCGGCCATCCCTCTATAGGGACCTGAACCCATGGCCTTGGTGTTATCAGCACCACACTCTCCAAAGTGAGCCATGGGCCAGCCCCTGAAATTCTTTTAGAATGAGGGTAAATAGATAATATCTCAAAGTAGATGAGGAAGAGAGAGAGAGAGAATACAAAAATATAAGCCTACTCTAGCAGGCTTTGTTTGAAGTTGTCTCCCCCATATCCAACTCCCATTCCTTGGTAATCACCCATATGTTTGAGGAGAAACTAACCCCAAGTCTAGTTTCAGGGTTAGGTAGACTATTAATCAGCATAATCTAAACATCTGGTTAGAGCTTTGATCAGGAAAGGGTATAAGACCTAATCCAGGACAATGAGACTAGAGAAGATATTTGCTGGGGCTCATGGGAAGGAAAGGCATGCTCTGTCTTTCTGAATGGTACATGGCGCAGATGTGAAGCCTGAAACCATTGTCACTATTCTGACATCATAAAAAGTAGCTCTATTTGATGACTGTTAAGCCACTGAATCTAACAAATCCTGAACCTTGCCCTACTTATGATTTATCTATCTGTCTATACATTCTTGTACTAAAAAGGATCTAAGGCAGACACAGGGTTATATGAGCGAATAAATCCCCTTTATTTTCAAGTCAGATTGAGTTGGGTTTTCCTTTACTTGCAAGCAAATGCATCCTCACTGTTACATGCAAACATACATATTTGGATAAAAATTAACTATCCAGTGCTCAGTGGTAGTTCGACTAAGTCATTAATTGAACTAAGTCATCCCAATGCCACTGCTCTTGAACATAAATGACTTGGGATATGGTCTATCGTCTTCTGCCATTTTTCATATTGACAGCTGGAAACAACTTGCTAGTCTTATTCCTTTCAGCAGGCTTTTCCTCTGCTGATTTCTTGTGGCACTAAAATAAAACATTTTCACCAAGACAAAATTAATTAGCACACTTAACATCTTCATTAAGAGTTTTTGAGTCCAGCAAAGTGACAGGTTGAGCTAAGGAGAACTGGGAATCAAGTAGGATATTTTGACAATTAATGACAAGAAAACTGATGTCTGGTAGCTGAGGTCATTAAATAACTGACTTAAGTTGATGGTATCTCACAACTAATGAAGGGAGATGTGGGGGGAAAACTTGAAGAAATATAAAGCACAGAACAAATGCAGGTGGTTTTATTGAAATTTATACACTATTACTATTGTCAATATGGCAGTTCTTAGTGGTGTCAAAAGTCAGGCAATAAATTTTTTGTCCTTATTTATAAATAACTTCAGTGGGGTCAGATAAGCGTTTCTAGGCACACCCACCCACTGCCCAAGCCAGAGCCAAGGTGAGTGCCCCAATCCCTTATGCTACCAGGGGCCCAGACTGAAGCCCTGGAAAGCCCCTTCCATCACCCAAGCAGAAGCCAAGGTGAGCATTCCATGCGAGTGCCACAAACACCATTTCTGCGCAGGTGTTCCACCACAACCACCACCACACCTACTGCCACTGCAAGGATAGCTCTCTACCACAGAAGTAGCCAGGGCCATCCTATAGACAGCTCACCAAACACTCAACTGCACTGATGCAAGAAAAGTCACCAGCAGAGCCTGCAAATAGAGGAGGAAGTCTTTCTCCTCATAACCCACTCCAGAATAATAGAAGAAACAAGTTCTCTACCAGATACCCAGACATTAATGAAAAGATTCTAGAACTACAAATAAACAAGAACATATGACACCATCAAAGGAATACAGTAATTCTCAAGTACCAGACCCCATAGAGCAAGAAGCCCTTGAAATGTCTGAAAAGGAATTCCAAGCAACGATCTTAAGAAAACTCAACAAGATAAGAGAAGACTCAATTAGAGAACACAATAAAACAGAAAAAATATCCAGGATATGAAGGAGGAAATTTACAAAGAGATTAATACCTTAAAAAATAATGTAGCAGAACTCCTGGAATGAAGGATTCACTCAATGCAATAAAAACACAACAGAGAGCTTGAGCAGTAGGCTAGAGCAAGCAGAAGAAGGAGTTTCAGATCTTGAAGATGGTCTTTTTGAAATAACCCAAGCAGATAAAAAAAAAAAAGAAAAAATATTTTTTTAAATGAAGAAAATCTGAGAGCTAGCAGACTACCTAAAGCACATAAACATCCAATTCATAGGTGTTCTAGAAGGGGAGAAGAAAGGAAAAGGCATTGAAAAGCTATTCAAGGAAATAATAACAGAAAACCTTGTAGGTATAGGGAGAGACACAGACCTTCAGATCCAGGAAGTCCAAAAATCCCCAAACAGAGTCAGTACAAAAAGATCCTCTCAAAGCCATATTATAGTCAAACTGACAAAGCTCAAAGGCAAAGAGAGAATTCTAAAAGCAGCAAGAGAAAAGCATCATCACTTATAAGGGAGCCCTCATCAGACCAACAGCAGACTTCTCAACTAAAACCCTATAGGCCGGAAGAAAATGGTATGACATATTCAAAATATTAAAAGAAAAAAATTGCCACCCAAGAATTCTATACCCAGTAAGGCTATCCTTCAGAAATGAGGGAGAACCAACTTAAATGTCCAATAATGGATGACTGATAAGAAAATATGGTATATATGCACAAATGGAATACTACTCAGCCATAAAAAAGAATGAAATTCTGCCATTCACAGCAACACGGATGAGCCTGGAGAAAATTGTGTTGAGTGAAATAAGCCAGGCACAGAAAGAGAAATACCACATGTCCTCACTTATAATTGGGTACTAAGAAAGAAGGAAGGAGAGAAAGAAAAACAGAAAGAGAGAGAGAGAGAGAGAAAGAAAGAAAGAAAGAAAGAAAGAAAGAAAGAAAGAAAGAAAGAAAGAAAGAAAGAAAGAAAGAAAGAAAGAAAGATAGAAAGAGCCACAATAATACATTAAACTTTCAGAAGGAGAGAAAAAACCTAAGGATACAAGAGACAGGGGGGACAGGGAGGAGGGTTGGGGATTGATCAGTTGAGGAAGGGGCATGAAGAATAATTATAATTTGTAATAATGAATATGCTAATAAAATAAATAAAAACGAAGAAAAGAATCTCTAGGCACAAGACCATGATTATTATACAAAATGATTTGAGGACTGAATCACTTGGAACTGTGTTCTACTGGATGGAAATCTCAAAAAAATAAAAAAAGGTTCTATGGTCAATAAAATGTGAAAAATGCTCCATTGTTTTCACCTGCCTATACTCTATTTCTCCTTCTTCTGGTAACAGTATCTCAACCTCACTCCCAGTCCATGTGGTTTATGTGCTACTAACCCCACCTTCCAGAACTATGGTGAGCAAAGGGCATAAACAAACCAGTTATTATATTCCATATCCCTGAACAGAGTGATTGGTTAAAGAATGGGCAAATGACCCCAATCAGTCCAATGAGAATCAACTCCAGGATGTGTGCTGGAACTATTGGAAAAGAGGTATTCTCCTTCCACTGGGGCTGTTATTCTAGTTTTTTAAGAATAGTGAGGATGAAGCTAACTCAGAAACAGACACCTAGTGATGCTCTTTCAGTACCTGGACCCTGCTGTGTCTGAAGTCCCTGACTTTTCAGTTGCATGTGCCCTCCATACACAAGGCCATTCACAGAGAAGACCAAAGAGGCCAGGTCCCAGCCACGTTCTCCTACTGCCCACTCAGTTTCAGACTGCAGCAAGACTGGCATACTGCTGGACACTGTTGCCCCGCAGAGCTATGTGTACTTTTCATTCACACATACCACCCCAGGGCCTACACCATGGAGGGATTTCTCAGTACTATTAAGCAATTCAGGGCTTTAGATAGTTCTGCTGGTCCTCTCAAAGGCCCAGCCTGGCCACCATGCACCTAGTAGGCTCTCAGGAAATATTTGTTTGGCAAATTTTCCACAGGGCAGCTGTTCATAAGTTCTTTCTTGGGAATGCATACATCAGATTCTACCTTTAATCTGGTTGTTCAGAGTTTGTTCTGACTGCTAGTCAACAAATGACTAAAATCTATAACCTTCTTGAACAGAATCTGGCAACTAGTCAGCACCCAATAAGTGTTAGACATTATAATTTTTATTTTTAAAGGTCTTTTGGCTTCACACAGCCACACTGGGGCCCTGCTGGGGTCCTGAGACATAGAGCCAGGGGGAGCCAAATCCAACCACAACCAGGTAACAAGCGCACCAGTATCACCATTTCCATGCAGATAGCCCACCATAGCCACCGCAATTGCCACAGCTGCTGCAAAGGTGGCTAGTCGCTATAGCAGTTGTCACAGCCATTGTGCAGATGGCATGCCAGACACTCGACTACACTGACACAGGAAAGGCACCAGCGTCCACAAAGCAGCCTCCAGCATAATAGAAGAAGAAGCATCTGCTATAAGATAATAGTGAGGGACCTGACCACACCTGTCTCAGTACTGGACAGATCATCTAGACAACAAATCGGCAGAGAAACAGTTTATCTATCAAAGGAGAGAATAAATCTATGGTTATTAGAGAGGAGAGGGGGATGGGGAGAGATTTGGATAAGGAGCATAAAGAATAAGTATGATTTGTAATAATGAATATGCTAACAAAAATAATAATTAAATACTTCAGAAAAGTCTTTTGGCTTCATACCCTTTAGGATGGCTATTAAAAAAAATAAAAATACCAAAAAATAACAAGTGTTGGCAAAGATGTGGAGAAATTGTAACCATAGGGTATTGCTGGTTGGACTATAAAATGGTGCAGCCACTGTGGAAAAGACTATGGCAGTTTCTCAAAATACTAACAACAGAATAACTATATGACTCAGCCATTCCACTTTTAGGTATATGCCCCAAAGAATTGAAAGCAGGGTCTCAAAGAGATACCATACAGCCATGTCCACAGCAGCATTATTCACAATAGCTAAAATTGGACACAACCCAAGTGTCCATCAACAGGTAAATAGATAAACAAAATGTGGTGTATACACACAATGGAATATTATTTGGCCTTAAAAATGAAGGAATTTCTGACACATGCTACAATATGGGTGGACTCTGAAAACACTATGCCACGTGAAATAAGCCAGTCATAGAAGGGCAAATACTGTATGATTCCACTTATATGAGGGGCATACAATAGGCAAATGCATAGACAGAAAGGAGAGAGGCGGCAGCTGGGCGCTGGGGGAGGAGGGAGCGGAGACTTACTGTTGAGTAAGGCACAGAGTTTCAGTCTGGGATTAAGTGCTACAGACGGGTAGTGGTGACAGGTGAACAACAATGTGACGGTATTTGATGCCAGTGAATTGCACACTTAAATGTGATTAAAATGGTAAACTTTATGTTATGTATATTTTACCACAAAAATATGCTTTAAAAAAAAGTCTTCTAGCCTTTTTGTTTAGGCTGAAATCACACCAAAAAGAAATGCTTTTTTATTTGCATCTTCCCCAGTTTGTTCAGGTAAACACCCCTTCCAAAAAAGGTCCTAAACCAGCCCTAGCCTCATTAGGGGAAGCCTCAGACCACAGCAATCATTTCCATCCTCCTGTCATTTGAAAGTTATTTCATGATCACTCCTCCAACCACCCTGACACAAACACAGTACACACAATTTGGGATTCCTTTATCTTGTAATTCACTTACCAGATATGAGGAAAAAGCCTAATTCTCAAAACATCCAGTGCCACTTCCTTGACTAGACACACCGCCTTCACAAAGTCACAGGTCACGTCACCTTTCTGAGCAGGGCAAATGTCCTATTGTTGCTTTTATTCACGCTGATCCCTTTTCTCTTGTTTTATGAAGATTCCTAACTAGCTGAAAGCACTAGCATGCGTGAGATGGCCCAAGTTTTATGCACAGTTCATTTAGGAAAGAATCAAGGATGTCAAAGCTACTTACAGAATTCAAAGGAGTTGGACAATTGCTTGTTAAACTAGCCATTGTCAGCATCTGTTCTGGACAAAACAATTACAGTCTTTAAGCTGTTGTGAGATGGGATTAAGTTTGCCTCAGTTCCCTTTATAGCTTAAAGTACTTCTTCTGATGATACATTAATTGATACAAATGTTTTCAAGACCACACATAGTGAAAAGAGCAGCAGCTGATTCAGCCAGGGTAGGGGGT
The DNA here is from genome assembly GCF_027409185.1 of Cynocephalus volans. Classification (NCBI taxonomy): domain Eukaryota; kingdom Metazoa; phylum Chordata; class Mammalia; order Dermoptera; family Cynocephalidae; genus Cynocephalus; species Cynocephalus volans. The sequence continues at coordinate 95,493,035 of NC_084460.1, read as the reverse complement.
TTGGGGTGTGGGGAGTGGGAAGGAAGCCATAGACACTGTTACTGCACTGTCATCATCATCGTCATCACCTCTTCACCTCAGAAGCTGGAGATCCCAGAGCACATGCTGAGAAGCACAGGCTGGAAACATACCGGGTAGATGAAGCAAGGCCATTGAGATTGCTTATCATGGGAGGGGAAGGCTACAGCACCATCCATAACACAGGTGCCTTCTATCTGCCTTAACATTTTAATAGAAGCTCAAAATAGGAAAAAATTCAATGGGTCTCCTCTACAATAACACAAGGCTTGACTAGATGATTGAAAGTGGGACTTGCAGGGTCAGAGTTGGAAAGCAGTGAGCTGGTATTTGGCTCAGGACTTGGCCCAAGAGGCCGAGTCATGTTTTGAAGTCTGGAAGTTCACTAGAAGCTACCCCAGCCACATGGGAAAGATGTCCTTGACTGAGCTGATCACAGGGCTAAGTAAGGGTCAGCACCCTGAATGCATGGTCAATCTGAAGACCAAGGGCTGTGGAGCAGCTCCTCAGGTGGGACGACCGACTCCTCCTAGCAGGACACACTGGTTCTTTCCTTCAGTCATCTTGAATGCACTCCAGGACCTGACACAGTGAGACATAGGAAACTTTAACACAAGGAAGATTAAACATGGCAACATTTTGTGGAAGGAGAGGGAGTCTGGCAGCCACACTCTGAACTCTCCCTCCCTGGGGGTTCTGAAAACAGACATCTTGGTCGATGATTTAGCCCTTCCCCAGCTGGGACCTGGAGAAGATAAAGACTGGAACTTCATTCCTTTTCTAAATTGTCCCATCACTTTCACCTAATGTGCTGGAATGCTTTACAGAGTCTTTGGTCTTCTTAAGAGCTTTAAGAAATAAATAAGTGGAATGAAATATTCTCATTTTCTAAAAGTCATTGAATTAAACAGGGGAAAGCATATACACAGCAGGTGAATACATATCTTTAAAAGGCTGACAACAAAATAACCACTGTTTTTGATGATGGATGCTTACTCAGAGAGTAGTGATTTGCCTGCCCATCTCATGAAGGGCATCTGCTGTGGACATGATTGACCCACTACCAGTGTAATCCATTACCCACTTTGTGGCAATTGCATGGGCTACCGAGACTAGAGCAAGCTAACAATCTTGTTAGAGACAGCATCGTTTCTTTCCCTCCAATTCTCTGCTGTGTTTATTGATGTTTTTGTTTTATATTCAAAGCTGCTGCTGTGGCTGCTGCTTCCGCAATGTGACCTTTCTTACATGTAAACATGCCCAAAAAGACTTGACCCTTGGTCATCTCCTCATTGCCTATTGTTGTAATGGGTCATTGGTTGGTGGCAACGGCCAGAAGTGCTACTGCTTGAGGCTCAGGAACTCTGCTGGTGGGCTCAGGAACTCCTTTACTCAGCATGAGCTGTTACCTCCTCACTGCTGCACTGGTATGGCTGCTCACCAGGACTATTCCTAGCCTGCTCCAGGAAAACTGCTGGCTTGTAGACTTCCATCTACGGAAGGGCTCTTAGAAGATACTTGTTCCCGTTCCCCATTTTTCTGAAGGACAAATGGAGGCTCAGAAATGGAAACTTCCATGGCTGAGCTCACTCAAGTAGTTAGAGGCTGAGCCTCTTTAGTCCCCTTCATTTCCATCTTCTTACTATTATAGCACTGGGAGTAGTCATCAGTATTGGGCAACAATATGAGCCAGGCACTTTATGTATGTTATTTCAGTCTTCACCACAATTCCGTAGTTAGGCATTATTATCGTCTTTCACAGATTAGAATACCGAGCCTCAGAAATCCTGAGTGATTTGCCAAATTCCACATCACTAATACGTAGTTAGTTGAGTTTTGATACTAACTCAGGTCTGTTCGACTCCAGAGTCCCTGCTCCTTCCCACATGACCTCGGCAGCACATGGGACAATTCTAGACCCCACTGCTCTCAGGCTCCAGAGAAAGACTCCCCAGCACCCACACTAGCCTTAACTACCATATCCTCCCACAGGGTAACCTTCCATGCATCTGTCCCCTTCTATACCGTGAGCTATGTCCCTTCTATTTTACAAAGTTCTTTCTAATATTTATATACATTTTTCATTGTGGGTTTGGAAAGCTTTATCACATCCTTTGACTACTTACTTCAACCACTGCTCTTATGGCAGTACACACAGTCCTATAGAGAGAGATGTTTTCATGCACTGAAAAAATGGGGAAGGTGTTAACTGGTGGGGGAGGAGGACTCAGGAATACATCTCTCCTCAGTGGCTTCAGGAGAAGTTTGGTGTCCCAGGAAGGCTGTGGCATCCGAAGTAGTAGACACTATGGAATCAGGAAGCTTCAGCTGTCTGTCTGCACATGCCTAATACAGCAAAGCTGAGTCTCAGGAATTCCAATGTCGGTGTGAACAAGTGGCCCATTCTTCAGGATCAATGCTACCTTCTCTGCAAGAGTGACTTTCTTGTTCCTGGGAGAGACTCTAGATTTGCAGTCTGGCCTTAATCCTGATTTATTCTCTATGTTGACCTTGACAAGGATATATAAGCCCACTGAACCTCTGTTTCTTCATGTATAGAGCAGGATAATAACAACCTGACAAGAATATTATGAGGACAAATCAAATGAATGCCCTACTACAGGGCCTAACAGTAGGCCCCCAAGAAATGATAGTTTTCTTTCCTCTCCCTTCCTTCCCTGGCCCATGAGTTTTGGGCAACAGTGATGCACATCACTTCCAGGACAGAGCATTCCCTTGCTGGTGCAAGGTCCTCTAGCCCTGGTCTTGCCAATCAAGGTGAACTCTGAAATGCCATATTGAGACAGAGGGTCATAAAATGGCATAGAGCAACTTCATGGAGCAGAGCCCACAGTGACCTACAGTGGATGAATAATGTGAACAATAAATAAACTTTTATTATTTTTAACTACTGAGATTTTGGTTGTGTTCATTACCACAGAATAATCTATAGAATACAGCAGTCCAAACCCTGGCTTTCATGTTGTAGCCCCTTGAAAAAGGATTTGGGTTTTTTTGTTGTTTTGTTTTGCTTTGGCCCTACTGAGCAAGTCAATGACTTTAAAGATCTTTTGGGAAGAAGCATTGGACTGGGAGACAGAAGACTTGAAATATGAGTTTTAGTCCTGGCTCATCTACCAAATAACTATAGGACCTTAAGTTAGTCACGTCCACCAAGTCCTCACTTTTCTCATCTGTATAATAAGAGTTAGCTTTCCTAAAATGTGAGGCACCTACCATTATTGGTACTTTAGATCCTTGCAACTCAAAGAGGGGTCCGCCAGCAGTACCAGCAGCACTGAGACTGTGTTCGAAAGGCAAGTTCTTGGGTCCCACTGCAAACCTACTGAATCTAATTCTGCATTTTTAACAAGATTTCCCAGATGATTCCCATGCACATTAAAGTTAGAGAAATATTGATTTAGATGGTACTAGATCTCAACATTAAATGGCCTCTAATCACATGGTGAGAAAGTTATTACTTTTCCACTTGTCTTTCAGAGATAGATTACTTAACAGAGAATCTCAGTTTCCAGAAATTACTCTAGGACTCTGAATAATTTTTTCACAACAGTTTTGAATGCCCAAGTCAACTTTACCTAACAAAGGGCAGAAAAGGGAGCTTAGGGGACAGATCTTGCATAGTTCGCAATATAAAGTTACACCTTAACAAAGATTTCTTGATAAGATTTCCAAATATGTCTGTAACATCTCACTAATAGCTGCTAATTTCCTTAACAAGAAGAAAGCAAGCCTCAGGTTCCTGAAAAGGCAAAAATATTTATCCTGACAATAATAGCATTGTTTTATTTTTATTGTGTTTATTTAAATGGTTGCCTTGTACTTATAGCAACTGATACCAGTTTTCTATTTGAGGTATTGATAGAAATCCTTTAAAATAAATTAATTTAGAAAAGTGAATGTATTTAAAGAAAACACATAATAAATGGGAAGAAGTGTTTGCTTTAATGTTTCTTTCCATGTCAGGGAACTCCATTGGTTTGACATTCCTGACCTCTGACTTCTCTCTACAGCTTCACTCATCAAGCAACTTTATTCACTCTGCCTTGGGTGGGGGTGGGGAGAGTGCTAGATCTGACTGTAAATTTGAGAATGAAATGAGCATGCCCAGATCAGCCTCCCTGCTTCTTTCTCTTGAAATTTAGATACCCAGAGGATAATTTACTCATAGATAATTGGCTTATAAATTTCCAGTCCAATTGGTGGGATTCTAGCAGCAGGTTATTTGTTTAATGTATCTTTATTGTGTGCCTGTTAATATGCTGGGTTCTGGTTGTGTTTATTCTTTTCTATCTTCCTGCTGCCCAGAGGTATCTCTCCCTTTTGAGGGCTCCAGACCAGCCTCTGGCCAAGCTGTTGCAGTATCTTTGGTTTCTAAGCTTCTGAATCTGCTCACAGGCAGAGTCAGGGACATTGATGAACTTGGGGTTTTTCTAGAAGAAAGCATTAGGTATTCATCATCATGAATCATGAGACAAAAAAAAAAAAATACAACAGGTAATTGTTTATAAGGCATCTAGTCAGTCCCATTATGGCTTAACTGTCATCCATCAAGCAGGTCAATCATGAGGAGTTTAGTGATTACCCTGCTAATGACCCAGTTTTGTCAAAATGCCCTAGGTAAGAGTGTCCTGCCCTTTCCTTGAAGAGTAACAGCTTTAATGTCTGGGCCCAACATTTGCTTATGTCATTCTCCACCACTCAACTGATGTGATGCCCCTTTACTCCTTATTACATAGTCTGTTTTGTTTTCATCATGGTGCTTATCTCCACTGCTTTGTTTACTTGTTTATGGTCTTCTCTCCCCTAAACTGTAGGCTTAAGGAGAGCAGAACTCTTGCTAGATTGTTCATGGCTGTTTCCTGAGTGTCTAGACATGTTAAATAAATGAGTCAACACTTCCATATTCCAATCATTGGAACAAGAAAACTAGGATGTGTACTTTCAAGATCTAATTAGCAGTCACTCTGTAGCATCACTGTTTAACTCTGAAACTGTGATATGTGCCAATTTTTGCTGCTGTGTGTGGCTCTAAACACTTGACCATATTTTACCTACTGCATTTTTGCTTATTGGTTCAGTAATGCTCTACCTACAGCTGAAAAGTGTTTGCAGTGGCTTATGAGAAAGTCATCAGTCTCCAGGCAAAAGATAAGAGCTTATAAGTAAAGAAAGAGGACCCAAGGGAAATCTTAACAAGAAATCTTTGTTAAGGTGTAACTTTCTATTGCAATCTATGCAAGGTCTGTCCCCTATACTCCCTTTTCTGTCCTTTGCTAGTTGACTTGGGCATTCAAAACTGGTTTGGAAAAACTTATTCAGAGTCCTAGAGTAATTTCTGGTCAAACTGTCCAAATTTTTCTGAAATCTATACTTGTCCAAGTACCTACTCATAAAGGCACCATTTTTGAGGCTAAATAAAATAATACCATGCTTATTCTTCCCTTTCTATGTTTCCTGATGACAATGCAGAGGTGGGGAGGAGTCACGAGCTACATTTTTCCTAACCTGGACTTTTTTTTTTTAATGGTATGTATAGGAGCATGGATGGCACCTTCTGGTCTTTTGATCTTCCAAAATATAAAGCAGTCTAGATTAACAATTTCTAAAGAGTATTAAAGGGACATATGCCAGAAAACAGGATTGGAATCTGCTTAAGGGTGGGGGATTCCAGGAGTTCCTGGTTTATGTGAGGATTTCATTGGGCTTATTAGCAATATCCAGGAATTGCTCCTGAAATCTGAAATTTTTTTCTATGAAATAAAACCCATCTTGAATTACCAACCCAAATCAATTTTACCTAGTGAAGGCGGAAAAGTCTAAAGCCTGCTGTCTTGAAATATAGGCACAAACTTATTTCAAATGGTAGATATTGATAACCACTATAACTCTGGCTGGTATTGTTCTAAAGATGAAAGACCAAAGGGGAAAATTGAGATTTAATACAGAAATCCATCACAGAGAAGAGTGAAACTGAAAGAATGCATTTCTCAAAACACCATACTTCTTAAGTTACAGTCACACAAGCGGACTTACTGAAACACATCGACATTTTAGTAGCTGTCCACTTCACAACAAATCCCACTTCTTATCACTCTCATAATGCATCTGGACTAGAACAGGCTCAGCGTTTTCTTCAGTCCATAATATTAATAGCTTGTATTTTTTTACTCTTTACCTTTCACAGTGGCTCTTCATGCATTACCCCATGTGATCACAACTATCTCATAGAGAGGGCAGATAGACATTCTTTTCACATTTTAAAGATCAGTCTCAGAGATTAAGTAATTTGCCAAAGACCTTATGATAAGTAACTGGCAGAGCCTGCACTAAGATCCCAAACTTCTGATTCTTTAACTTTAAGCTTTTCTGCAATGTTTCAAGGCTTCTTGGGGATCCCAAGAGGTCGGACACACTCTGAAGGACTACTCAGAAGCTTAAATTATGGGGATGTCTCAAGACTTCAGGCCTGCATACTGGTCCAATGCAATAATGAGCTTGAGCTAGGTGGACTTACCAAGACAGTCCCGACAATGACCAGTCATCTTTCTGGGGAGAACCCAGGGCCCCTGAGGCCCAGAGAAGACTCGCACCTTGAACTAGATTTGAACAGCTCCACCCCAGAGAAGGAGCATCAGCCAGCCAGTATTCTCCCCAAACACAAGCCCAATGAATTTATTTCCAAGGGCAAGGGGGTTACATTTCATTAGCTCCCATGTATTTTGAAGGTTTAGACCAAAGACGCAAGAATTATTTGGGTACCTTCCATCTAATCTAGTCAATATGTGTTAGATAATTCAGTCACTGATGAGGGCTGTGATAGGGGGTGGTGGTAGTGGCAAAGGCAGGCAGGAGGCAGCCGCTGCTGCTGAACAGCTCCTCAATTATTCAGCTGGCACCCCCTGCCCCCCGCCTGGCACCCCTCCCCGTGCTTGCCAATCCACCCTCCAGCTCGCCTGTCTCCACCTCCTTGGGGTCACGTGGCAGGCCCAACCCCTTATGTTATTGAGATATAATAAGATGTAACCCAAGCGTGCCTGGGTTGGTACCTTCCAGTCCCCATCCTTTTGAAACATAACGTGGCTCTGGCACACTCGCCTTAAAGGACCAATGCAAAATATAAACCTTGTGTCTCTTCTGTTCCCACTTAGACCAGTTATTTGTCTAGCCTGACCTCACAGAAGCCTCCTTCCATGTTTAAAAAGATAACCTTCATTCTACCCATATGCATCACATCTTTCTTGTGTTCTAAAATTTAACAGAGTCAGGGGAAGAAGGACTCTCTTTTACTGAGCTCCAAATAGGTGTCCAGCACTGGGCTGGGCAATTTCAAGAACATGATGATTTCTAATTCTCATGACAGTCCTGTGAGATGGTCATTTCACAGGCGAAAGAAGAAAGGCTAGGAGGAGTTAAATGCTCCAAGGTCATACAGACTGGAATTTCTGGTGGGTCTTCAAATCTCAAATCTATGTTCATTACACCCATAAGATATTGTGAATCCAGAGAGAAACATGGCCTACTTGAGCTTCGAAAAGGAGGAGAGTCTTGTCTTCTCTAGGAGGAGAGGGGAAATAACCCCCCCCCATCCTTTCTTTCCAGTAGTACTGAGGAAGATGGAAGTAGTTTAAGAACAGTAAGGGCTCCGCAGAGGAGTTGGAAGCTTCCAGAGGGCGGGAAACAGACCTGGGGAGCAGAGGCAGAGCTGCTGGCAGACGCCTTACCAGCACACCGACACCACGGAGTCCTGCCGGGCCCTGCTTTCCCAGAGCAGAGAACTGCCCCCACCCTCAGCCCCTCAGCCTCGTCGTGGCCTGAGACACTGGAGACTGCACCCGGAGGCTCAGAAGGCCAGCGACGAGTTGTGAGTGGCAGACAGCGGAGTAGGGGCGAGGGGGGCGTCTGGTGCCAGTTTCGGACTCAATAATATAAGGGGTTGGGCCGGCCACGTGACCCCAAGGAGGCGGTGACAGGCGAGCTGGAGGGCGGATTGGCAGGCGCGGGGAGGGGTGCCGAGCGGGGGACGGGGGTGCCATCTGAATAATTGAGGAGCTGTTCAGCAGCAGCGGCTGCCTCCTGCCTGCCTTTGCCGCCGCCACCACCCCCCATCACAGCCGGAGGGACAGCCCCGCGCTGGAGGTGCGGACCCCCAGCCACCGGCCCCGGCAGCCAGTCCATCGCTTCCAGCTCTTCTGGTGAGTGAACGGTTCCCTTCGCCGCAGTCTGTCCGCCTCCGCGACCCCCGAGACCCAGCTGGACCCCCGCGAGAGGGGATGGTAGCCTTTTCCGGAATGAACCGGGGAGTCAGAGCCGCTGGGAGGGGGGACGCAGGAACATGGCGCGTAGGCTGAGGTCGCCCTCCGGTAAGGGGTCCCCTAGAAGAAGGAAGGAGCTGGGTCGGGGTCTCTCAGGCTCTGGACCGGAATGGGGCAGGGACAGCGCCCGGGGTCTGGGGACGCTGGGCTCCGACTCGCGGGAGCTGCCAGGCAGGGTGGGGACAAACGCAGCCCTGGTGCGATCGAAACGAGAGGAAGAGGAAGGGAGCCGGGAGCAGGGTCCGGGCCCGTCCCTTCCTCCCTGCGTTGGCGCGCACTCGGCTCGGTCAGCTCCGTTCTCGGCCTCGGACTGAGCCCACAGAAAGCAAACGACGCTTTTCCGGCTGCAGCCCGAGGGGAGCACGGGGGCAACGTCTGCCCTTTTACCTAAGAGCAAACTCTTCGAAGGGACTCCAGCTGAGCCCGGTGCCCCGATCAGGCCGGGGGCGGCAAGGAGAACGTGACGGGAGAAGTGTCCAGAGCGGGCAGCTCCGAGGCGAGGACTGTCACCCGCACCGCTTCACCCCGCCGGTCTCCTCTCTTCCCCCACTCCAGAGCACTTCAGTTTCCCACGAATCCGCAGGGCCGGGGTAGGGCAGGGTGGCCACTCGGGATGCAGCCCCGAACCTCCTTCTCTCCCTTGAGTCACGCCGCCCCCCAAGTGTATTTTGTATTGCCATTGAAGAGTAAGATAGAAGATGCCAAATGATTAGAAGCGAAGGGGAGGTGGAGAAAAGATGCGGGAAGGCAGGGCTCTCGCCTGCTCCTGGCACCCCTCAACCTCCTACCTGTGCGAAGCTCTCTACATTGAGGTCTTGAGCTGAGAGGCTCATAGGAACCCATTCTCGGGAAGGGATTCTCGCCTTAGTGGCGGGGACAGTCACTGGCCGGAGTTGGCTGAAAGCTGCAGAATGATAACCCGCTTTCCTCCGGGCTAGGGGGTCCCGGAGAGCGCCCGGGGGCAGGAGAGCACTAGGCCTGGGCCACAGACGCGGAAGAGGCGCTGTCCGCGGTCCTGAAAGTTATCGGAGGCTGGAAGCTAATACCGCCGGGCAACTGGCGGCTCAGGGCCGGCCAGCATTCCCTGCAAGCTGCGTTAGAACCACTTAAAGGGTGTCCGGTGGAGCAAGCTACCCAGAGAAACAGGTAAAGATGCTCTGCTTCCTCTGGAATCTGATTGGAAGCAGGTTCTCAGCACTCCTGGGTGGAAGAGCAAGGAGCGGGTGTAACCCTAAGATCCAGCTTTGCTAACTTTGGGTGGTACCTTGTTCTATTTCCTCTTCCTGTGCAGTGAGTCTTCCTGTCGGTAAAGTGTTGAAAAGGCAGTTAGAGGTGTTACTTTGGCTTTCAGGAACCAGAGTATTGTAAGGCTGCACAACGTAAGGGTTATTAACAGGGAGACTGGGCTTTCTATTCCTGGTTATGGCTTTTTCTCTCCTCAGCACCCTTCTTTCCCCATTGCACATTATTTATATGCTCTAGATATAGATCTCTAAGGAACCCTGTGCATTTGTTTCTTTAACTAATCTTTTATATTATGGGTAAGATGGGAAAAGGACTAAGCAAATTTTGGGAGACCAAGTTAAGAAAATATTTACTGAACACCTTCTATCTGCTAGGTAATATTATCTCATTTACACTTAATAATAGCTGTTGACCATAAGTATCACAGGTAAGGAAACTGAATCCAGGGGCTGGATTTCAATTCACATCTGCTTAACTCCAAACTCCAAGTCATTTTTAAGCCAAGGTTTTCAGCTTTGAATAACCATTATTGGGAAATATAGCAAGAAAATTACAAAGAAGGGAGGCTTGCTTTTCTCTTCCACATGTTCTACTCTCTTCCAACACTTTCCTCTTTAATCTGTTCACCCACCCTCTGTCACTCATTCCCACTCTCTCAACTGCTTTTATGCAGCCTGCTTGAGATGCCACTGTTTATACAACCTGAACTCCAAAATTATAGAAACAGGTTAGATAACTAAACCAGCAGGCTTTCCTGAATGAGCAACAAGGCTTCAGGAAGTCTGGGGAGCTAGAGTCCAAGTGTGCTTTCATATTTAGAGTTACTATTGAGTTTTAGCACAGGAATGACCTTAAAGATTATTCTGCACCATTGTTTTACAGGAAGGAAAACTTGGAAACCAAAAGATGGTCATTAGTCTAAGTCACATACATGATTGAAAAATTAGGATTTGAAGCCAGTTAACTTGACTTGAGGGCCAGTGCCCTTTCCACTGCTCCACGGTGCTTGAGATACTCTTCCATGCTGTCTCTCATGATTGTCTTTGACAAGAACATGAGCATCAGTGAACCACATTCAATAATATACCACAAATTCAAACACCTAAAATACGAATAGTTCTCTCAGGTACTTTATCTTTCTGCTCTTTCCCCTTTGGTCCCACCAGTCCAGTGTTGTCTGACTCAACATACCTGAGAGATACACGAATTCAAGTTCATGTATCACATATATATGTAATAATGTGTGTGTGTATCTTGTCTTTCTCTATGACAGCAATTCACAAATGAGGGGTGGTGTGGCATTTCTCAGCTCAGCATTATGTTGTCTATATTTCCTCTTCCATGACCTATTCCCAATAAAGTGATTTGCCCAAAACTGATTACCCTAAGCAGCTATCCATGTTCTCACAGGGACTTGCCTGCAAAGATCTCAGCAGAAATAAACATCATTTATAAGTGCTAGTATCTGTAAAATGCTTAACACATGCTAGGTACCAAGCTAAGTCCTTTCATTAATCATTTCTGTGAATCTTCACAATTCTGTCAAGTACGTAGCTTCATTAGAGGTGATCCTAGAATTCTACTTCACTTCAACATACAGCAGAACCCATTGTTCTATTCATTTCTCCTTGCCTACCTTTCCAAAATCTCATCTGCATTAATTGGACTTCTGTAGCCCTAGAAATTGCATTGGCAAGGAGGAAATTTTTGTATTGAATTAATAGTCCATCCTGCTCTAATACATAAGATTTAGAAGTTTGAATGCAATTCATATGGCACTGTTCTATTTTTTCATCTCTTAATATTTACCACAACATATTCTCTCCGTTGTTGTCCCTTGCTTAAAAATCCCTGTATGCTTTCTTATTGCTAGTGTCAACATTTAAACCCCCTCTGAAACCAGTTAAGGCATAACTCATAATTAAATACATAATTTCTTTCATATCCTCACTACGTGTTCCTGCAAGGATGCTGTTTCTGGGGTGCTTTGGGCCGCAATCTTAAACTGTCTCGAACTACTCTGTCCAATAATTATTTGTATTTAAAATTTAATTAATTAAAATTCGAAAAGTTTAAAATCCAGTCCCTCAGTTACAGTAAACATATTTCAAGTTTTCAATAACCATATTTGGCTAATGGCTACCTTATGAGCAAGTGCACATATAGAAAATTTTCATCATTATAGAAAGTTCTGTCAGACAATGCTGCTTTAGAAAGTGCTGAAAACATCCTCACAGCCACCAAGAACTAGGAATTGGGGAGAAATAAGGACATAAGAATCTGCTTTGAAGCCTCTGCCAAGGAAAAGAGAGAAAGCCACTTGTGCCTAGTATATTCTCAGCAGCCCAAAAATGCCCAGGACAGTCAGGCTAGCAAGAAGAACACATGTCTCATTTAAGGAGCTGGGTCTGCGTCATATGGATTCCATTTTACCACATAGTAAAATGTCCCCTAAATGGGGTTTGCTGGTTTCCTGAATTTCAACTTAGAAATAACCTGGACATTCTTTCAGAATTCAAGTTCATATATCACGTATATATGTAATAATATATGTGTGTGTATCTCGTCTTAGTAAGCTTATATGATAAACATCGAAATAATATAAAACTTGTAGTCCACAGTAAGTGTGCCACTTAATACTTGGAGACATTATAAGGCCCTCTAGAGCTCTATTCCTTCATTTGTAAAATGCTAATGAGAATTGCCATAAATATGTCAAAGAGCTATTGTGAGACTCAAAGTGCAGGCATATAAAAGTACTTTATAAGGAGCATGATTGAATTTGCAGTGGTTGATCATTTCATATAGCTATGGTACAATCACTATACAAATAGGATAGTTTTAGCTGAATGCATTTCTGAATGTTTTTAATCCCTAATATGAATGTATTTTGCCTTTGTTATCATTTATTTCACTGCAAAGTAGAATGTTGAAGAAAACCATCTGATTATTGTGATTTCTGGTTGATTGGGCTCTATTAGCTGAAATACTGTGTATTGATTGCAGTTTAGTTTATTTGGCCCTAAACATTGCCATCTCAGGATAAAAAAAGAAAAGAAAAAAATTTTAACTAAGAAGTCTCAGTGCTTTGAAACATCTCTTTTCTTTTAACTAATAATTTTGAATAGTCAATAATTATTCTATCATGGCATTCAGGCAGGGTTCAGAGATAATGACAAAAAAAAAGTATTATGCTGGCAAGGTTGCGGAGAAAAAGGAACTCTCACACATTGTTGGTGGGACCGCAAAATGGTGCAGCCTCTATGGAAAATGGTATGGAGGTTCCTCAAACAATTGCAGATAGATCTACCATATGACCCAGCTATCCCACTGCTGGGAATATACCCAGAGGAATGGAAATCATCAAGTCGAAGGTATACCTGTTCCCCAATGTTCATCGCAGCACTCTTTACAATAGCCAAGAGTTGGAACCAGCCCAAATGTCCATCATCGGATGAGTGGATACGGAAAATGTGGTACATCTACACAATGGAATACTACTCAGCTATAAAAACAAATGAAATACTGCCATTTGCAACAACATGGATGGACCTTGAGAGAATTATATTAAGTGAAACGAGTCAGGCACAGAAAGAGAAATACCACATGTTCTCACTTATTGGTGGGAGCTAAAAATTAATGTATAAATTCACACACACACACACAAAAAAAAAAAACCGGGGTGGGGGGAAGAAGATATAACAACAACAATTACTTCAAGTTGATACGACAAGCAAACAGAAAAGACATTGTTGGGGGGGGAGGGAGGAGAGGGAGAAGGGAGGGAGGTTTTGGTGATGGGCAACAATAATCAACCACAATGTATATCGACAAAATAAAATTAAAAAAAAAAAACTTAAAAACATAAAATAAAAATAAATTAATTAATTTTTTTTAAGTATTATGGATATTCCTCAATATGGGTGAGTGAAAGGGATAATTTAAAAGAAATATTTAAACTGATTACTAACTGAAATAAGCTTCTACCCATCTCATAAATCAGAACAAAATAATTCTATTTAATGCATTGACTAACCCAAAATAAAAGTAAAAGCCATTAATTTGACTGAATTCTTCATGTTGCATTAGAGATTCTGATCTTAAATAAGGAGTCTTTATACCGTCCATTCTCTAGGTTAAGTCTGTTAGGGTCATGAGTAGAACCTTAAGCACCTAGTTAACATGTACTCCCAACCTGACATCTATTGCCTGCTCCTGCACCTGGATCTATGTTATTTATGCCTCAAGTAGGAGTGCTTTTCAAATGCAAAAATGGCTTTTTGGCTCACTATTTTGATACTTAAATATTTTTCTCTTATAGCACAAAGGCTAACACAGGTCTCAGGCCTTGTAAGAAATAAGCCTGGAAATGAAGCTATTTCATCAGATGATTCTTAATTGTATTTACTATGGTTGTTATTCATCCTGAAAACTCAATGAGGTCATTTTATTATTTATTTATTTATCTATTGGCAAAGAACCTGAGAAGCTGAGCTGAGTATGACTGAGGGCTTTAGATTCTACCTCTGGTTCCAAGATCTCCGACAGGTGATTCACTTCTTAGAGTTCTAGTTTACCTTGGTTAAGACTTCACAAAGTCTTAACAGAGGCATGGATGGTAAATTGTAAGTTGATTTGTCAGAGAAATAGTTGAGACATACCCTTAGCCCCTGATGCCGGTCAAGCATGCTATTCTCAGGCCTTTGTTGCATATGGAATTATATTGCTGAAGGGAAACTTAGTGAGGTTGTCAACACTGTTCTCTAGTAGATCATTCTAGCTTTAATATAAACATCTTTTGTTAGGAGTCATGGTTTATTCACTTAGTTGGACTTGTTTATTTGGGGGAAGGGCTTGGATTTTGGAAAGGAGAAAATGCCATTACCTCAGAGCTGAAAAGAGTTTAATTTTTTGTCTGTAGCTTATGAGATTTCTCTGATCTTATGTCCCAGACAATAAAGAGAAATGACAATGTAGCTTTGAACCTCATCCTTATGGCATGCAATCGTTCATTTAATTAATAATGTAATTGAGGAGTGTCCTATATTGGCACAGAAATGTTGTCATCAAGGGTATCTGGAACTCTTAGATCCTGATACATGGGTGCTCAATAAATATTTGTTGAATTCAGGCCATTGTTCCAGGTCAGTTCATGCCACGCACTCATCTGCCAACCCCCTCTAAAGAAATGAGTATTCCCCTATGGCATTTTCCTTTAGCAAATAAAACTGGAAACAAACACAGAACATCTAATCTTACCCTGACAACCACAATACTAGTCCCTCTGGGAGAGTGTAAGTAGTAGTGATGGTCAAGACTGACTGCTCCTGAGAATTGTCTTGATACCTCCCCCAGAGAACAAGGGACACATCAGTCCAAGGGTCATGCATTTTACTGTGATGAGGTCACTTCATAAACTCAGAGCACAATGAAGTTGTGTGTTCTTTTCCAATTTTACCTTAAAGAGGTATTGTTATTTCCTTGAGAAAGTATCTGGTTGACCTTCATGGTAGTGGGAAGCAATTGCTATTGTTCCTAGATTCAGAAGAAGCTTAGCTTAGAATGAAAGCGCATGTATTAATTAGAGGAGAGCTGGTGACATCACAGCCTGATGAGCCACAAAATATTATCCATTTCCTGGAATAACTAGGCCTCCCTTTATGAGTTTTAACTGGTGATTCCTGACAAAAATGACAGAAAAACAGATCATCCTATTCCCATAAATCAATAAGCAAATGCCCAGAATTAACTGATTCTCATTTGCCAAAGGCAAAGTATTCCAACCCAATAAACTGTCCTACAAATGAGCAAGCAGGTTTCCATAGCCTCTTCATTAAAACTCTTTCCTTATTTGTTTTTAAAATAATCAGTAAATAAAAAGTTGCACCCAGGTGTTTGAACATTCTGATGACAAAATGATCTTCATAATTGGAAAGACTTAATTGTTCATTGGAGATTATTTCTATAAAAAATATTATTATGCCAATATTTTGTAACAATCACATAACCCAACTCTCTCGCTTTAGAGAGAAACTAAGGCTGAGAATAATCACCCAAGTTAATGACAGAGGCAGAAGTAAGATTTGAGTCTCCTCTCTCTCAACTCACTACTCTTTGACTCTTTTAATGTCATGCATCTTTTTATCAGTCATGAAAACTTTTTTATTCAATGAGGTTAGCCCCTCCCATCAAACTTTTACCAGAGTTTCTAGGAGTAGGAAAGTGGATGCATTTGGATTTCAGATTATTTTTCTTTGTACCTACAGTTCAAAGAACTATTGCTCAGGGATAGTTAACAAGTAGAAACTTCATGTGAGGAACTATGAGCCAGAAGAAAAGGATTTAAAACACTGGAATCCTTGTTGCAAGAATTTGGGCAAGGATTTAACTCCTCTTACCATCTGCATCTTCATACCTAAAATAGAAGATTTGGATTAAATAGTGTTCTAGGTCCTGCGAGCTATAACATTCTACAGTTCTATGAAACAGGGTCAAGGGCTTGAATAATCTATATTCTGCTTCATTAAGCATAAAGAATCAAAAATAAATCAAGAGTCTTATTTTTATATTATTAGTTATTGGAAGCACCGACATTTCATGCTGTACTTCACCCAGTAACTACAGTAATAAGAATAATGACGATAATGCTAGCTAATACTTATTTACATTTACTATGACCCTACAAGGGTAGTAATGTCATTATCCCCATTTTACAGTTGAGAAACTTGGATCCCAAAGTAGCTAAATAACCTGCCCACATTCATACAGCTAACAAGCTTGTGCTCTAACCATTATGATACACTGCCTCTACAAAAATAGCAAGTCTCTTAGGTATTTGTTGTGTGTCATTTATAGGCCACTTTTCTGGAGGAATTTCTCTTTTACTTCTATTTTCTGGCTAGAACCAATCAAGAGAGTGAATAGAACGTTGAATCTGTTGTTCTGATGACACTGTACAGGGATCTGCTTTGTCGTTCTGAAGATGGCTCTTGTCCTTTTGCAGTTGATGCCATGGGTCAGTTGTTTCAGTGGTTCAGCATTGAATATTGGTGCTCTGCAGGCTGTTGCACGCAATGAGAATCACTCTGATGCCTTTTCTCAGAAAGTGTGGACAGCTGCACCATCGAAATAGATAGATTGCCAGTGTAGGATCCAGCACCTTCTAAGGCTACAAAAGTCAGCCCACCACATCTTTGCCGTTCAGTGGAGTCTTCTAGCTTCTGCCTTGAAGTTTTTGACTCAGTGTACAATCTGGACAGCTTTTAAGGCAGAGAGAGAGAGCTCCCAATGTGTTATTTCCTGGAGGTGGACTCAGTCAAGAGTAAGACTAAAACTTTCAAAATCACGTTGTGAAACTCATTTTCTTCTAATTAAACCTACGTTACAATATTAGTCATAAATACAATACACCACAGTACCTATCTATTTCACTGTGGATTTTAGTGTGTGCTAAATCTGCTAATGGGCATCCGGCACTTAATATGGAGTATCTAATCAGCTGAAAATGCTCTGACAGTGGCCATATATATATATATATATATATATATATATTTTCTCTCTACATATATATTCTACATATATACGTATAGATAAATAGATAGATAGATAAATAGATAGATATGTCCTTTCACTGTAGTTTCTGGCTTGGAAAACTAACTACATACACCACTAACACCAAAGCCAATTATGCAATGCATAACTCTAGTTCTGCTTCTGTGGTTTTCTAAATACTTTTTGGGGGAGTGGGATGGTCTAGGAGTTAGAAGACCTGGTTTTCAGTCTCAGCTTTGAAGTGTACTAGCTGTGAGACTTGAACTAGCCCTACTCAACTTCTTCAAGACTCAGTTTCCTTATCTTTAAAATAGGGGTAATAGAATCTGCCCCTCACATCATAAGAAAGGCCAATGAGATAGCATTCATTAAAGCTCCTTGTAGACCATAAAGTCTGTATAAATGAAAGGATTGGGTTTTCCATCCTTTCCATCCTTCTCAGTCAAAAGCAATTCTCATGTTGCTGATACCTAATCGCAAACCAGGGTTGGCAGCTAAATCAATGTTTTTAGAGTTGAGAAAATCTTGGATCTAAACTTGCATGTTTAGAAAATGGTATTTACAGTATGGGAGGCCTCCTGATTTCTTCTAAAATCAATGGTTCTCAGCCTGGGGTAATGTCACCTCACTAAAAGATATTTTTTATTGTCAAATACACTGGGGGAGTGGGACAGTGTTGCTACTGGTTTTGGGTGTGCTGGGAACCGGAGTGCTAAATATCCTGCACTAGGAAGAACAATCCTATACAAAAAAAGTGTCCCACCCCAAATGCCGATATTTCTCAACTTAGAAATATTGCTCAAAGTAATGTGCTTCTCATGGTCCCTAATTCTTCAAATTATACAGACAGAGAGAATTTACTTTGGGTCTCCTTCCCAAGAGGAAATCCAGCCATGCTCATGTAAGGTCTGTAACAGCTCCACTGGGCTTCCGATAATTTTATCAAGAAGTGAAAAATGTGGTCAGACCCACAAATATGTACAGTCAATTATGTTTCAATAAAAATAGAAGATGAAACACCCCCCAATGGGGTCAGAGGTCAACGGTTTTAAAATTGACTCTCAGAATCTTCTAGAAGAAGCCCCCTCCAACTTCAACACGGGCAAGGAGTCCCAATAGATTGACATGCTTATAATGTAAGGTCCAGCCTAATGGTTGGCATTTAGGGACCCAAAATCAGTAAACCATAATTCTGAAAATCATCATCTTTGCAGGTTTTTGAAGAAACATTGAATTATGCCCTTACTTCATGACAAGCTTGGGTCTAGCTAAGCACTGGACATAAGACACAATCCCTGCCCTCAAGTCACCAATAATTTGACAGTATATAAACTCCACTAATTATGTATGCAACATGACATGCCCTCTACTGTGCTATGAAGGAGCCTCCAGGGAGAGACCAGGGAACAATTCACTGCAGCAGAGGAAATTACAATTGAACTTGCCTTAAATGGTGTGTAATGTTTTCTCAGGTGGATAAATGAGGGGGAAGGCTATTATAAAAATGGGAACCATAAGCACATGCTGAAGGTGTGGACTGAAAGGACACCTGTGCAGGCTGATGTGCTTACCTGACTGGGAGTGGCCAGAGGTCATATTGGGAGGACCTGAAGAGATCTGAATGCACCTGGGTGCAGGTACTTATTCCACATGGATTTTATCCTTTAAACAGGATTCTTAATGAGTATTTTAGAAATATGGTTGGATTCAGGGCTGGTTCATGGCAGACACCAGAATCGTGGAGTCTAATCTTACAACTAGAAGGAACCTCAGAAACTATCCCAGCCTCCTCCTTTTCCTATCTTTTACAGTTGAAGTAATTAAAACCCAGAGATGTTAAGTGACATGCCCAAGGTCAGCCAGCAAATTAGTGGCAGTATGTGGGTTAGAACCTAGCCCATCCTCTCAGTCCATAGCATTTGCCCTCCTCTCTGCTGCCTTTGGGAACTTTCTGAGCATAATCCAATGTAGTACACAATGTGATTATTAAGTATTTATGAGGCTCCAAGTTTTCCATTACTCACTATTAAGATACATTTCCGGGGCTTGCCAGTTAGCTCAGTTGGTTAGAGCATGGTGCTGATAACACAAATGTCCAGGGTTTGATCCTGGTATTGACTAGCCACCAAAAAAAAAAAAGATATATTTCCTTCATTACAGTCAGGTGATAGATACAATCCTGGGCCGCTTCTACATAAGAGCGTTCTCTTCAGAAACGCAGACAAACAGTATACAAATGTGGGCATGACATTCTTCCCCCACCTCGCACATCATCCCCTGCCTCTTCATTTCAAATTGCCAGAAATTACAGAGGCACAACCTGAACAGAAGGCATCTTAATCTCTGGTGGTTCTGTAAATAATATGCTGCTCATGCTTGAGTATAAATGATCACAGCCTCTGTATTTTCTAAATGAGGGAGCCTTTGGAAAGATGAAGCTGCCTGAGCACAGAGCACATCAGAGATAGGATTTCAGACTCCAGAGCTTGGCTCTCTTTGTAACAGAGTTGAATTTTTCACCCATCTGCACACTCCTAATAATTTATCTGGTTAATGGTCTTAAATTTCACCTCATAGTCAAGTTAGTCTGTGCATATTTAGGTTTATGAAATCAATTATGCCCCACTTCCCTTTCTCTCTGGCCACCTTTCCTCCACCCTTCATCCAATACACATCTTTTAGAAATCATTTAAGTTAATCCACTCAGTTTCCGAGAGTGGAAACAGACCCCAAAAGGTGAAGTCACGTGCTCGTTTACATAGCTAAAAGCAGTACTGTGACTGGATTCTCTAACACCCAGTCCAGTACTCCTTCCTTCATACCAAACTACTTTTTCCTAAGGACAGATAACATCACTTTTCCCCCTCTCAATCCCCCTCACTCTCATCACACAACCCCATAGGATGGATGGAAATGACTGATTGCACTGAGCACAGAGGTTCATTCCAGGATCGTGTTTAGAATGCCCACAACCTGTTATCTTTCATGCTGTATCGGTCCCTCTACCACATTGAGAAGCTGGTTAAGGAGGAGATTAACACGCTTTCTGGACAGGAGGATACTTACGATCAATGCCATTGCACAGGAAACAGGGAGTCCAAGAAGAAAGAGGGCAGGGCCCATGGCTTCCTTCATTTGAGAATGAAGCAAAGTCCACTCAAAGTTTACTATAAGTGGCAGGTTATCAGACTCATAATCCCAGAGACTAGAAAATTGGGTAATCGGATGAACTTAAGCAAGATTGGTAGTGGCCAAGAAAGTGAAAAAAGACAACTCCCAAGCCATGTCTGCTTCAAATGCAAAGTATTTTGCCTGAATTTGTCAGCATGATGCATTTCATTTAGTGTAGATGAAGTTTACAGTGATAGATTTTTTTCTAAATCAAAGGAACTCAAATTTTCTGTGTAAATTATTTCTGAGGAATCATTTTAAGACAAAAACAGGTGGTGTTTCAGTAAAGATTATATTGGAAACAGAAGACAGGAAAGGGAGAAAGAAACTCAAGGACTAGGGGAGAGCTTTGTAGGGTCATGATCATCTCACAGTCTGGGCTTACTAGGTACAGAAACTGGATTTTATCAGTTCTATCAGGACTTATCTAACTCTGCAGAACCAAGCCAGGCTCCTCAAATCCCAAGTGACTAGTTTGTAAACTAGATGCCAATATAGCCACATGCAATTCGAGATGCTTGTGTTGCCCAGATTATTCCCTTCCTAGTGTTACAATAGTGAGAAAACCAAATGAGTGATCACGATAACCTGTGGGCACAACATCAGGATTTATGGGGTTGAACAGTCTTATGAAATGTGCCATTCAGGCTGCAATAGAGACCAGAGAATTCTCCCAAATTCCACCCAAGAAGACCTCTCAGGTTAGTAGAATAGTTGTGCCCTTTCAATAGAAGTTCTTTTTCCCTCTTTCCCTAGTGGTGGAGAAACTGGCAAATTCTTTTGGTAAAAGAGAGACTTCAGTCTCTAGGCAGCCCTCATCTTCTGTTAGGATATTGCTCTTGACATGTTATAACTACTTAACTCATAGCCTGTCTCATGTTAGTTACGCATTAGTCTCCTTTAGGGAATTCTGGTGACTCCAAGTAAACACCAATCATGAATAAACTATCTGAGTAGTTGAATTATCTCTGTAATGGACAAATCTCTTGTACTTTGTGCTGATTCTGTTTATTCCTCTTCAGAGGGTACCATAATCTGGCCTTGCTCTGAGTGCACCTGGGTCTAGTTTATCCTTGTCAGTAATCTCCATGTGGGGACCCAGACATTTGAAACTGTATCTGTTAGTCACTCTCAACACAGAAAACAGTCATGGGGTGACTATGACTTATCTATGAAACACTGAAGGAATCAACTCTCAAAAGATTTTAAAAATCAGACAACACTGTCACCTCTAAAAGAAGCCAAATAACCATTAGGCCTATTCTTATTTTCTACTTGAGCTGACTGGTTTTCCTGGTTCCAAGTAGGAATAAACTATACAGACAGCCTGGGATTCATTTTATGTTCTGTCCTAGTCACATAGACTTTTGACACACTTTCCATTCAAGCATCAGAACACAGAGGAAGAAAATATCTGAATGAGTAAAGACTGTAGTGCCAGAAATAAATTCCTAATATGAAAAACTAGAATATGTCACTATAGAACCTAATTGCCAAAACAGAAAAAATACTTTCTTGTTTCAAAACTATCTTAGTGTAAAACCCACGTTCTTCCATTCTGCCCGCAAGTCTACTCAAATCTGCAGTTATAAATAAATACTACCATCCCATCACAGTATATTAAGAATCTAGGGGGAAACTGTCATTTAAGCATTATGATGTCATCTCTTTATATATGTGCATTCAATATGGCAAGTTATTGAATGTTCTTAATGTCAAGGATAATCACAAAGCTATGTCATAATACTTTTGATAATAGTAGCAATCGCTCACATTTATTTGTTTAATCCTGTGAAGTAGGTATCATCCTCATTTTACAGATGAAGATTACAGAATTTAACCGACCTGTCTAAAGTCTCATTGCCAGTGAGGGTTAGGATCAAGATTCAAATGCCACGCTATCTGACACCAAAATCGTCTCCATCTATATACTACCCGATCCTGATTTTAAAATTCTTTCTGAAACAGACCAACCCTAGTGTATCTTATATAAATGCATGGTTGATAAGAATGAGTTTGCAGATCTACCTTTATGGCTTCAGCAGACACAAGGGTCCAAACATTTGGTGTGAAACTTAGGACAAGTCATACTTTTTCTAGGACTCAGTCACTCCACCCAAGAAAGAGAGAAATAATGGCTCTTTATTCATTTAGTTATTCATTCATTCAACAAATATACTAAAATCTGAAGCTACAATGGGGGAAAAACAGACCAGGAATTGTTAATAAAAATAGGAACCACTGTCTAGAGTATTGTTGCTGAAATAAAACAATATGAACGGTATGTGGAGGATTGAGGTCAAGATTGGTTGTTTTGGTTTAGTTGTCTTAAACAGTGATTTGGATTCCTCTCCTGTAACTGTCAAGGAAACAAAATTACAAGCCCAACTGCCAACATAATGCAAGTTGTTACTTACAAAAGCACAGGCCTAGATCTTCAAGGTTCCTGTGAGTGGTTTGTGAAAGACAGATTCCCCCCAAACTGTCAGCGATGCACACTACATCTCTAGACTTAAAATAAATTAGTATTCTAGAAATTCAAGATACATTTTCATGTGCCAGGAACTCATTTCTCTCAGCAAAGGCTGAGATCATTTGATTACCCCAAAGAAAGAACACAGCACAGGAAGACTAATAAGCTGTAATGGGAGCACAGATGGCAGAAGGGATACTTAGTAAGCAAAACAGAATGGGGTATTTGAAAGGAAGGCAAGTAACCTGAAAGGGCATTTTGTTCAGTTTAAAGGAATTCTAAACTTTAATCTTGATGATGGACTGGCGTATATTAAGGAAATGTTGAGTGAGCGAGTAAAAAAGAAAATGAAGCCAAGAAAAAAAGGAGGGGAAGAGAAACTACATTCTTAACGCACTTTCCCTTAAAGTTAGGATGGAAGGTGTGGAGGCATCTGCTGGATGGTGGGAAGTGAAGACACATCTCACTCTCCCAGTCAAAGCCTTTACCAATGTCCTGGGCTTGAGAGGACCAAGTGCACATAAATAATCAGCTGGCTCTTTTTCAGTTCTGGATCATTCAGTTTGTCCCCAGTTTCCAGAAGTCACTTGCAAGAGGCATCATCATGAAGCCATTCACTAATGGACCTCAACTGTACCCAGCCTGGAGGTTTAATTTATACATAGGAAACCATTTAAACTTTTAAGGTGATTTTCTCCTCTTAAGACCAGGGAAATCGAGCCTTTCCCAACAGAAGACAAAAATTACAAACGAACAAACAAAAATGAAGAGAAAACCACTGCTGTAAGAAAACAAAATAAATTTGCCAGTCTAATCTCACAGCTCAGCTTGTGTGCAGAGCCCATTTCTAGTTAAAAAGCAGAATAATCTCCATTGTAAATGGAATGTTTAAGCTTCAACTCATGACTGCATCACATCATTGAGAGTGGTCCATTTCAACTTTGCTTTACATGTTAAAGCCAAAGTCTCAGGATTTGGGTTGTTTGTTTGCTTGCTTGCTTTTTAATGAACTATAAGGTGATCCTCACCAGAATTTGTTTTGGGCTCAGATGCTTGCAGTGTTCTAGAGAAGCATTTTATTACATGCTGAATGGCTGTAAGATGAGTGAAACATGTATTTCCTGGACCTTGAAGGCTGAGCTAAGGAGATTAGGCTTTAAGCCACAAGTGGTGGGACCAACAAAAGTGGTTATGACTGAGAGAGTGATGGAAGGTTCTGACAACCGTGAATGGGGTGGATTGGGGGTGGGGGGGTGCATGGGCAAAGAGAGAGAAGCTTGAAATAGAAGGTCAAGTCAGGAGATTAAACTGCGAAAATTGTGCAAGAAAAAGAGCATTCCATAGCTTTAGAATTGGGGCCATTGTTGCCATTTATTGGCTCATGTTGAGCCATATCACCCAAATATTGTTTGAGAACAGCTCTGTTCCAAAGACTGGGAAGACAGAGAGCACCTCTTCTCTCCTGGGCCTTGCACCTGACTTCAGTGGCCCCCTTTTCTCTCTCAGCTGGCAAGAGCCACTCCAATCATTGTGAAAGTGTTAGTGGGAGTGAGCAGAGAGGGACTAAAACTGGAAGAGCTTTGTGTGCCTGGAACCAAAAGATGCCGAGGGAGCACCAGAAGTGGAGCTGGGTGGTGGCTGCAGCTTAGCCCGCCTCACCTCACCTCAAACAGGCCCCTTTGCTTCTCAGGGCCTGAAATTTCTCATCCGTAAGACAGAAAGGCAACCACAGATGACTGCTATGGCTCTTTCCAGCTTGGGAATTTATAATATCAGCAGCACATTATTAATTTAAAGATGCATTCCATGGATCATATTCATTTCAATTCAATTCCAGGATGGGCCACTGTACAAAATGCCAAAGCTCCTAAGGGCTTGCTTCCCTCACTTTATTTCACTACCCTCCATTTCTTGTTCTTTTCCATTACTTTTCTGATGCAGTATTTTCCCCTCTGCCTTTTTTTTTTTTTTTTCATTTTCTAGCAGAGTAGCAGGGAAGGGGCTGCTTCTATAGGACAAGAAGCTGAGGTCATCTATTTATCTGCAGGACAAGGAGGAGCCAAGGCCCAGCCAGCCAGTTCTTTCCCACAGTGTTCTGTTGGTGACTCTCAACCTTGCACCAGCAAGAAGAGGAAGTTGAACTCAGCCTCCCTCCTGACTGACTTTTTTAAATCACTCTACTCTCTCCCAAGCTGTAGGCTCCCAGATGTTCTAGACAACTCTCATCCTTACTGCCTGCAGGCCAAGCACTGTTTTCACTACCTTTTCCTAGGAAAAGTATTAAAGAGGGAGATGATTTGCACAAATCTTGCTCTAACTTAGCTTGAAAATAACCACCACGCACACATGCACTTTTGCACACACAGCCCCCAGCCTCCTATCTGCAACTGCCTCTATTTAACCTTGGCCTGTTCACGTCCAACAGGTCAGCAGAGCTAAGGGGGTCTTACTCCCAAAGAAAGGATCAGACCCTGATTAATCACTTCTAGCCCTCTTAGCTAGTATTGCATTTGAGAACCTTCACCTCCTTGTCTTACTCATCTTAGCTGGAGCTGAGCTCAGGCAGTGTCTCTCCTACTTCACTACCCTACTCCATCCCTACCCCCAACCCAGGGCTTCCTACCCCTGCTTGGACATTTTACCTCCTATGCCAAGCTGGTTCTCCCTCCTTTGAGATAAATGCAGTTGCCCCTGAAATATTAAATGAAGAACACAGAATTTATTTCTCCTGGTCCTCAGAGCCTAAGGAGACTAGACATTTCCTCTTAACAATCCAAGATTCTGCTACAAGAACCAGATTATAGGGTTGCTAGAAATCCTAGAAAAACAAACAAACAAACAAACAAACAAACACACTTGGTTCCCAAAATAGGTCTATGGGGAACCTGATTCTACATATACCCCAAAGCTGGAAAGATAAGGAAAGACTTAGTTGCCAAGCAAATGCTATAGAAAGTACAACTTACATTAAAATTAGAGGTAACAGTCTGTCCACCCCCATCACTTAGAGTAATAACACTAATATCTGTGTTAATCTAGTATGTACCAGGCACTTCATATGCATTAATATGAATTAGGACAGTAATCTTACAAGGTGGGTATTATTATCCTCATTTTTTAGATGAGGAATCCATGGCTCAGAAAGACTTTAAACTTATATCAGGTAGGGCAGGGACTCTAACACAGATCTGTGTGACTTCAGAGACTATACAGGCTTTGTAGAAGGCTACGTTGCCTCAGCAGAAGGATAAACTGCTAAAACTTAAACTTCATAAAACAAAACCAAACTCAGTGAATTGGAGGGAGAACCCTGGGTCCTGGGACTGCTGCCTCTAACCAGCAGCGTGACCCTGGGCGTATCTTTTGGGTCTCAGTTTTCTTGTCTGTGATATGAGAGTGTTTCATCCAATGATTTCTTCAGGCTCCAGCACCAGGGAGTGTGCTTTCGAGTCCCTGCAGGTCTCCTCCACAGGGGCCAGCAGCTAAAATCTAACTTTGACACAACAGGTCTCTAAAAAGAGGAAGTGCCACTTCAGAGGCTCTGGAAATGACTCAGAAAATAATTCTGGTCTCCAGAGAGAACCTGCAATTCCCATGACTGCAGTTACCCACTGGTCAGGGCTGGCTTAGGTGGCAGTCACTGCTGTTTATTTCCCTGCCACTCCACAGCACTCTGACGACATCGGAGAGAGGATCCATGCTCAATACTCATCACCCACATGTTTAAACGAGTAGTGACTCAAAAGTGAAATGGAGAGAAAAGATAAATATCACACATCCACACATAACTCTTACATGAAAAGCCATCTACAAGAACACGTTCATGGTAGATAAAGCTAGAATTATTTACTGGCAAGGATTCTTCATGTAATAAAAGGAATCACCAGGATTCCTACCAATGGTATGTTTACAGTCATCAAAAACTGAAGGTGATGGAGAGATAAATACCAAATCTAATGTACTGGGCATCAACGCTAACCAAATGCATATCAAAACGAAAGAGGGAGCGTGCATTAACTGATATGAAAATAGGACATTCTGTTTGCAAAAGTCTGCTTTACACACGATGTTTACGACCAGTGTTTGTTGAACCGAACTGCACAGCAGGAGGCCCGTGGGGATGGGGGTGCCGAGGGTCTGCGTGCACACTGGTGAGAGAAGGACAGGCATGGAGCCAAGCTGTGAGGGGGCACGTTTCTGCTTAGAAAGACATCCTGGTGGCAAATAATGTATTGGCTTTAAAAAAAAAAAAATGAAAGGATGTTGATAGAAGAGAGGATGGCGTTTGATGCAATTCTTTGAGTTAAACAAAACAGTTTTGTCTAAGCCATCTAGAATATCAATAGGACTCTTTTGGTCAGCATTTTAACCATTTAAGGCAGTTTGGCAGATGAAAACAATATTTCTTGTACAAGGCCACAGCCAAACAATGCCAGAATAAGCACCGGGAAATCTCATTACTGCCTCTGTGGTTTGCCAAGTCCCAATCCATAAACAACACATTATCAGCAACACCAGTGAATAGCCTTTTAAAGTTTTTACCACTTTTCCACGTGATGTTTTTCACTTAAGCCTCATCACCATCCTGTGGGGTAAGCAGAGCAGATATACTAGTCTCATTTTGTAGACAAAGAAACTGAGGTTCCAAAAGGTAGAATGATTTGTCTAAAGACACACAATTTTTCTACAACAGAAATTCTAAACCCCTAGACTTCCAGCTCCTGGTCCAGTGCTCTCTCTGTGATGCTCCAATAGGAACTGAGGCTTGAGGTACCACCAACCAAATCAGTTTAAGTGGAAAACAGCTTATATATTTTGTATGAAGATACACACACAGCAATTGCCCAGACGGAGGAGTTTGTGGGTCCACTGACAAACATACATTGCAAGAAGCTTGCTAGATTCTATATTAACCTTGAAAAAAACTGCAACATGGGTCATGTCCTCAAGGAGCTGACCTCTATGGGACCTAGACAGTGAAGGGACTTGAGGTGACAACATGCATTAGTGGAAGTGGTATTAGCACCAGTTGAGGCCCAGAGAAGGAAGGGGTGAAAGAGCCAGAGGAGAGAAATGGGGGCCTGTCCCTGCAGATGAAGGGGAGGGGAGACTAGGTTACATACTCGTATTTAACTAAAGAAATTTCAATTTATGGGCTGAATTAAAATAAGTCAAACAGATTAATTGAGTATAATTTTTCAATATTACTTGTGTCCTTCCAAAAACATTTAGTCAAAACAACTGTATGTTTTAGCTAGAAATGACTCCCAGCCATGCCAGAGAGTTTGCAAAGACCGAGCTGGTCCTTCTCACCCCTGAAATGCCAGTGGACTAAGAGTGATTCGATTTGGTTCCTAATTACACGTTGTATGAGAATGGAGTCCCACTTAATAAAGCCAACCTCAGTGCGGCCTCCCAAATTTAAGAGAGAGAGTGAGAAAGAAAAAAAAGGGGGAGGGAGAGAGGGAGAGAGAGAGAGAGAGAGAGAAACCGTATGTTGTCAGGTGAATATACTTACATGTTTTTTTAACCCAGGTATTGAAATCAATAATCTATGGCATTTAATTAGAACATGGATTAATCAATCTCTTTCTTGAATAATGCAAACTAATGAGTGTTCAGAGGTGAAAATGAATTTGCCAGAGGGAAAAAAACGAGCAAAAAATTACTCTGTGAATGCTACATTTTCTTACATAAAAATAATTTTTAAATGGATGTAATGGTAGTCATTTTAAGGTGATAGATCATAGGGTTTTTCTCACTTACTAATTTTTTAATAATGATAGTTAATTATTACTTTTATGGTAACAAAATTTTTAAGGAAAAAGTTAGCATTTGTATTTTCAATCAGTTCTACTGATTGAGAGAAATACTCTTTTCCGTTACTCAGAAGACAATCACTTAAAAAAGAGTTTTAACTTATTAACTATTTACCTCTCTGAAAGAGAAAAGAATTACATCTTATATTTTCCCCTCTGAACAAATCTAAAAGTTGAAACAACTAATGTGCTGTTCAAATAGGTTCTCTGTCAGTATTGATACTGGCAATTGATAGGAACACATTAATTAATAATTTTGAGGGGTACAAGTTTAGAAAGCACTGTCCGTTGTTTGTGGGTTTTATGAAGCACATTTTCATGCAGTTGGACTCCTACATAAACCTCCCAAGATAGTCACTTGGCCAGGCAGTTACTAACCTGAAAATCAACAGCTCACATCCTTCAGTTGAGGGGGGCCAGATGCAGGAAGAACTATTTATACCAGGACTAAGCACTATTATAACAAGAAGAAATTGCCACCCTTTCTGCTTAGGTGTAAGGGAAAGCTTAAACAAGCCATTTTTGTACTATAATCTTATATTTACAGCCAGTGAAAAAGCACAGTCATTGAAATCCAACTTTGTAATTCTCTATTCAGAATGACATTGTAGGAAAAACATCATGTTTAACTCTGTCATTTGACATTTTTCATACAAAGTGGGTGTGTTTCCTATTTGAATTTCAGCCACACGGTCTTATTACTGAACTACTCACATCTACCATGGTGATCTGAAAATAAAACTGGCTATTTGCCCGGGTATCTCGGTGTACAAAACACAGCAAATTAGAAGTAGAATGGGGATTGAGAACTTGAGAATTCTACATCTGAAAAGAAGTGTAAGTAGTTAACATCTCCTGCCCTGCTCTACCCTTTTATTATCTAAGTTGAGAATACCAAGGTTCAGAGCAGTCCTGCCTCAACTGGGTTGTTGAAGTTCTCCATTGACTTTAACCGGTCCACATCTCTCAATCCAAGGACATTTTCACTACACCACTAGAAGCAACTGACTATGAGATCCCTGATAGCAGGAGACTCTTCCCTTTCGTGTCCTTGGCCCCAGCACTGTCCTCACACAGATCAGCACTTATGAAGAGTTTGATGAATGGAATTGCACAAAATTGGGCAATCCAGTTGTGCTATTCTTGGGATTGGTATAGAACTGCATAACTTAGGGACACTTACAAATGAAAGCCAAATGAAAACTTCCTGATCTGAAGCCATGACATTTTAAATAACCAAAAGGCTGGTTTGGGGTTCCGTTTGGGCCTGTTTTTTAGCATTTCCAGCGTGCCTAGACTGTGCTAAGCACTTCACTTTCATTATTTCATATAATTGCTCATGACAACCCTATAACGTAGGAGCTATTATTACCCCCAATTTACGCATGAGAAAACAAAAGCTTGAGGAGATAGAATAACTTGCTCACACAATAGAATAATTGGCCACACAGCTTATAAGTGGTAGAGACAGGCTTCTAACACAAGAATGTCTCATTTCAAAGTATGCACTTTACTATTATAAATACAAGATATGTGCTAATCCAGCCATTTTGACTTTTCTTCCCCAAATCTATCAGTTTGTTAGTATAAAGATTCATGTTGAAGACTGACCAGCCCCATTCTAGCTGCACAGAATGATCCTTGGGATCCAGCTGCTCAAAGAAGGAGGTCACCAAGGGCAGAGCCAACTCTGGAGGGAGCCTGGGCTGAGCTCCTTTTAGACACCATGATCTGCCCTGTCCTCTGAAGTACAGCTCAGCAGCGATCTAGGGAACACCAGGCAGCAAGCACATACTCACTTCTAACTGGCCCCAGACTTCCTCAGACACACGTCCCTCCTCTGCTGGCCCAGCTCAGCCTCTGCTTTCTCTGCAGATGGCATGTCTGTCTCCCCACCTGCTCCCTGGGGCTCAGGCTCAGCTGGGCCACAGAGCCACCTGCCATGATGTAGCTTCTGGAAATGGGGCTTCACATTCCAAAGGATGACCTTACGAGTGGACCCCCAAAACACACCCCCTTAGAAAGTCCTGGATGGCCTATACTCAGTAAGGGGACCAGCCAATTCATCAAAAAAACAAAAAAGTGGGAAGTTACCATAGAAATACACTCAGCAGGAGAACTGTGCTCCATAATTCACCTGGAAACCATGGGAAAGAGCAGACGGTTAGAACCCACAGGAAGCCTGATTCACTCTCTAACTGATTTGGACTGAGAAATGGGTGCAAGAGAAAGGAATTATTCGAGGGACCAAAATATCCTCATGAACACTATTTTTTAATTGAGGCTCCCATTTATTCATTTATTATTACTTTTGTTACAGAGGTTGTGATGGGGGTGGGGGAAAACCCAGTAGGGTACATGAGGATAATGTAGATCTTGAAAATAATTCACCTGTAAAATCAATGAATTGGCTTCCATCAGTGTGTCTATGGGAGGGAAAAATCAATACTAGCTCCTCTTGATTTTCTGGAGAATGCCTAAATAGGTTCTGTGTCTAGATTCTGCTATTAAAATACACATGCAGAAAATAGGCTTACACAGCAAATCACCTTTCACCGTGCTGAAACAGATGATTAATGCCTCATCGAAGAATAACCCTGGTATATCAGATTTTTTGTGGTCATCCTGGGCACATGATGCCTAAGTGGTTTACTGAAATGTGCACTACAATAAAAGCTGTGACAATGAAAACGCTGCTATAAAGGAGCCCTACATACATTATCCCATTTAATTCTCCCACCAACCCTGCAAAGTAGGCATGATAAGTACCGTTTACAAAAGATCTGAAATCCAGAAAGTTAGAGTTACTTGCCTGAGATCACACAGAGGAAGCAGAAGCCAGGGCTAAGGGTAAGCAAACCCCATGGACTTCCCACCTCACCATATTGCCTCCAGGTGGCTAGACCCCAGTCCTTATATAGGATTCTGGCCATCC
This sequence comes from Cynocephalus volans, assembly GCF_027409185.1. Classification (NCBI taxonomy): domain Eukaryota; kingdom Metazoa; phylum Chordata; class Mammalia; order Dermoptera; family Cynocephalidae; genus Cynocephalus; species Cynocephalus volans. The sequence goes on along the minus strand of NC_084460.1, from coordinate 95,461,487 downwards.
TGAGCCCCACAGGGAATTGGTTACCCATATAAGAAATGGGCTGTGATTGTAACTACTCGTGACTATCATATCTTAGAGACATATTGACTAAGGACTGAAGGTACAAAAACCATACAATGTCATTGCTAGGTGACATAATCAATGCCTTCATTTTACAAATGAAGAAACCAAGGCCCAGGGAGGTAAACTGTCTTTTAGTTCACTCAACATTTGTTGTGCACCCACTATGGGCAGAATGCTGTGCTGGTTTGCACATTTAGTAGAAGAGATAAAACAAGTATGCCCATTACTTAAGTAATGAACAGAGAAGATATAAGACAACATCTTCTAGGAATCTTTTCTAAGCAAATATCAAAAATGTGGTTGGACTAATATGCAAGCAAGTTCAGTATAGCAGTATTTATGATAGTGAAAATTAGATAGAAAAGTAAATGTCTAACAATACCAAAATGAATGATGCATCAATTATGTCACAACTATATAATGGAACATTGAACACCCATTCAAACCATATTTTGTAAGAATATATTAATAATCTGAGCAAATGTCCATAATGTAATAATAAGTGAAGATAGTGAAGACAGCAGAATACAATATTGTACATACAGTTGGAGTATAATTTTGGACCATTCTGTGCCAAAATGTTAACAGTGGCCAATTCTAGGCAGTGAGATACGGGTAATTATTGTTTTCTTCTTCACACCCCCTGTATTTTCCAAATTGTTTATAATGAGCACATATAATTTTCATAATAAGATAAAGGAGGAATATTTTTGCACTTGGCAACCTGTTCAGAGATGACGTTCTGCTGGAGCCATCTTTATGTAAGGGAATAATATAAGGCTGGAATGGTCGGCTGGGGCAAATAACCTGCTAAGGGCGTGAACCTCATTCTTTTTGCATCACGGAATTGTTGATGGTTCCCAAGTGAAGAGGTAATAACCTGGGCTGGGCTTTAGGAGGAGCGTCTGCATGGGGCAGAGAATGGGAAGGAACGGGCTGGCAGCAGAGGCTGATGAGGCTGTGACTGCCGTGGTCAGGGCAGCCCGTGGCTCTTGAAGCAGGTGAGCTTAGAAGGAAGAGGGGAGGAGAGCTGCACGGGCTTAGCACTGGCAGTCTGTGGAGATGAAGGAGAAGCCACCCAGTGGGAGAAGGACCTGTTGAACATCAGTTACACAGCGGCTTCAGCATGGCCCCTTTGGACTTTATACTGAATTAATGAAACATAGACATAGAGGAGAAAATGTTGAATTAATAAACCCCCTACAAAACCCATTTCTCCTCGGCTTAACAAGCCAGGAGCTGCCATCTGATTATGGTTAATTCCATTCTGGTCATTCCGAATTGCATTACTGACGTCATGGCTGCACAGTGGGAGACGTAATAGAATCAATACTGTAATCACTCCTTGCCATGCCCAGCACCGTCCTTGGACAGGGAAGAAGAGCTGGCAGACTCCTTAACATTTCTTCCCCCTCTTCTTGCTCTTGCCTTTCCTTTTCTTTTTTAGCTCTGCAATTTGCAGTTTACCCTAAAAACTGACTGTCAGAGTCACACCAAGCAGGGGTTAAAAATACTGGAGAAAAAGTTACTGGAAGCATGCGCATCAAAATATTTACAGTGCCATCTATAGGCAATAGGATTCATGGTGATGGATATTGCTTATTTTTATTTAGCCTTATTTTTAAAGATTTTTCCAATTAAGGTGTATTAATTTGGGGGGGGAGCATAATTTTAAAATGCCAAACCATGCAAAACATTTTTTTTTAAAAACAATGGCTTGGACACCGGAACTGTAGAGGGAGGACTGGTGTCCATGGTTGACTCCAGTCTAGTGTTTGCAAGCAAGTCACTTGAATGTAGTAGCTGCCACTCAGACAAGCTTATTCTTCTGCTGTTCTCATTTCAGAGGTCCCTGCACCATGGTTGCTCTTAGTTCAAGTCCTAGGACTCCCTCACCTTTCCATACTCTCTGCTCATCTTCCGCTGGACGTATCCACTGTCCGTGAATATCTCACGTGGGGTATTTGGGTTTTAAACTGCTTCTCTCCTTATGCAACAAAGTGGTTTTGCCCCATTAGAGAATTTCTACTATTTGGAAGACTTCCTGTTGTTGCTGTGTTGATGATGATGATGATGATGTTCATGTTTTGAACTGAGAGCTTCCTACAGACTGCCTATCTTCTCAAATAAAGGCATATGTATCAGAAACAAATGGTAATAAACTTTATGAGCTGCACAGCTAATCAAAGTCTCAGGAGAACTGAAGCAGTTAGTTTCCTAAGGAGTAAGAATATATAACAGTACTGAGGATTCATTCTTTCAACCAAAACTCAGCAATGTATTAGACACTGTGTTTGGGACTGAGGTAGAGCCAGGGATGCCAAGATGAACAAGGAAAGGCATTTACAGCTGGTGGCAGAAAGAGAATCCAGCTCTTGCATTTCAGAACCATCAATGCCAGAATGGAAGTTTCCAAAAAGTGCTTTGGGAGTTCATGCCGGGGCACCACCACTGGAGAGAAGAATGGCAAGGCTTCCAGAGGAGATGATGGAGCAGGTCCCGAAGGATGAATGTGACTTCCAAAGTGCAGTAGGTGTGACCAGTGGAGGGGCAGTGCGTGTAAAAGCTGATAGTGGTGAGGCCAGTTTCTGTAGGTGAACAGGACAAGGATTTGGAGAGTGATCAAGCTGATGGGCCATACTGAAAAGTTCGTACTTCATCTAACAGTCCATAAAGAGCCATTGAAAGCTTTGAAGCAAGGAGTTACCTGGAAAGATTCGTATTTTAGCCGTGTGGGAGATGGGTCAGAAAAGGCAGAGAAGGAAATAGGCTAAAGGGTGCAGAAGGCAACATTAGAAAAGTGGCTCTCAATGTGGGTGGTATTGCCTCCTAGGGATGTTTTAGAAACTTATGAGATGTTTTGATTGTCAAAATGGTTGGGGGACACACTGGCATTTAGCTGTCAGGGGCTAATGATTCCAGGTGGATTGCAATGGGCAGCAGAGCCACACATGAGGAAGAATTGCCCACATGCCTTTCAAATTTCCCATCAGACAATCACACAGGTGAAAAACCTGTTAATAAATGTCTGAGCCCAAAACATAATTTCATCTTACATGTAAACATAAAGTACTGTGCATAAATTTTATATGTGCCATAAATATTAATATATAGATCAATGGAATAGAATTAAGAGTCCAGAAATACACCCTTAAATTTACAGGCAATTGATTTTGACAAGACTGCCAAGACAATTCAGTGGGAATGATGGAGTTTGGATGTGTTTTCCCCTCCAAAACTCATGCAGAAATCTGATCCCCATTGTGGCAGTGCTGGAAGCTGTTTGGGTCATGGGGGCAGATCCCTCATGAATGGATTAATGCTCTCCCTGGAGGAGGGGGGATTAATGAGTGAGTTCTCGCTCTATTAGTTCCCGTGAGAGCTGGTTGTTTAATAGACCCTGGCACCTCCTCTTCCTCTTTCTTGCTTCCTCTTGCCATGTGATGTGCTTGTACCCACCAGTGACTGCCTGCCACTTTCCACCATGAATAGAAGGAGCCTGAGGCCCATGCCAGATGCAGCTGTCCCAGAATCGTAAGCCAAATAAATCTCTGTTCCTTATAAATTACCCAGTCTTAGGTATTTCTGTTATAGCAACATAAAACAGACTAAAACAGGGAAAGAATAGTCTTTTCAACAAATGGTGCTGAAATAACTGGATACCCAAATGCAAAAGAACAAAGCTGGACCCTTACCTCAGTCCGTATACAAAAACAAACTCAAAATGGATCAAAGACCTAAATGTAAGAGCTCAAACTATAAAATCCTTAGAAGATAACACAGACATAAATCTTCATGACCTTAGATTAGGGATTGGACTTTTAGATATGATAACAAAAACATAAGCAAAAAAGAAAAAAATAGATAAATTAGACTACCTCAAAACCAAAAACTTTTGCATTGCAAATTAAACCATCAAGAAAGTAAAAAGACAAATAACAGAAGAGGGAGAAAATATGTGCAAATCATATATCTGAGAAGGATCTAGTATCCAGAATATGTAAAGAACTGTTATGACTCAATAAAAAGACAAATAACCCAATTTTTAAATGGATAAAGGATTTGAATAGACATTTCTCCAAAGGATAGATACAAGTGGCCAATAAGTACATGAACAGATGCTCAAGATTATTAGTCATTAGGGAAATAAAAATTAAAACCACCATGAGATACCACTTCACACACACTATGATGGTTATAAAAAAAAATGGACAATAACAAATGTTAAGGATGATGTAGAGAAACTGGAATCTTCATGCATTGCTGTTGGGAATGTAAAATAGTGCTGCTGTCTTGGAACACAGGTTGGCAGTTCTCAAAATGTTAAACACAGAGTTGCTATATGACCCTGCAATTCCACTCCCAGAATGTACCCAAGAGACTTGAAAGTATATATCTCCACAAAAATATGTGCACTAATGTTTATAGCAGCATTGCTCATGATAGCCAGAAGCGGAAACAACCCAAATGGTATCAACCCAAATGGATGAACAAAATATGGTATATCCATACAATGGAATATTATTCAGCCATAAAAAGAAATGAAGTTCTGATACATGATACAACATGGATGAACTTTGACCACATCATAATAAATGAAAGAAGCCAGATACAAAAGGCCACATATTGTAATGTTGCATATATATATGAAATGTCCAAAATAGGCAAATACATAAAGATAGAAAATAGATTAGTGGTTGCCAGGAGGAGGGGGAAGAGACAATGCGGAGTAACTGGTCATGGCTATATGGTTTCTTTGGGGGAGTGATAAAAATGTTCCAAAGTTAGATCATTGCAATGGTTGTACAACTCCATGAATATACTAAAAACACGGAATTATACACTTTATTTTTTTTTTTAATTTTTATTTTGTCTATATACAATGTGGTTGATTATTGTGGCCCATCACCGAAACCTCCCTCCCTCCTCCCTCACCTCCCTCCCACCCAACAATGTCCTTTCTGTTTGCTTGTCGCGAATTATACACTTTAAAAGTGTGAGTTTTATAGTATATGAATTACACCTCAACTTACAAAATTTATATGTGCTGAATTTTTCAAAAAGGCAACATACAAATCAAGGAAAGACGGTATTAGGGTTAGTTTGGAGGTTTACAAGAGTTATTCACCATTTCAGAAAATCACTTACCCACCAGCCCTTGCCAGGAGTAGTTGAATCACCAGCACCCCACAACCTTATCATTTATGGCTATTGAGATCACAGTGATTCTATGCATAGATGCACGTTTAAGTACTTCATTATACAGCCGGCCCTCCATATCCAGGGGTTCTGCATCCATGGATTCAACCAACCACAGATTGAAAATATTTGGAAAAAATAATGTCTGTATTGAACATGTACAGACTTTTTTTTCCCTTGTCATTATTCCCTAAACAATACAGTGTAACTATTTATACAGCATTAACATTGTAGTATGTATTACAAGTAATCTAGAGACCATTTAAAGGATGGGAGGATGTGCGTGAATTGTATGCAAATAGTATGCCATTTTATATCAGGGAATTGAACACCCACAAATTTTGTTACCTGTAGGAAGTTCTGGAACCAATCCCTCATGGATACCAAAGGACAATTATATTGTGCTTGAGCTTTTATAGCTTGAAGAGAGAACATCTTTTATTATAAATTAATTGCCTTCTAGTTCTTTTTCGTATTACAGTGACTACACTATACTGATTTATCTTAAATAATGCTTGCAGGTTGGTTATATTATCTGTGAATTTCATTTCAGGATGGGAATGGGTATAAGGTCCCATCACATTTGTAATTCAATGTGTACTATAAAAAAAAGGTGGCATTGAAGCTAATAGAACTGAGGACCATTGACCTATTTTCAGATCAACTCTTCATTACATGCACATGCCCAGTCAAAACCATCACTTAGTTATAGCCCAAGAGCTTCTTCTTTTCTCCTCTGCACGTAAAACTGCAGACAGGTAAAACCACAACAGCCCCAGCTTTCAGCATTTCCCTAGACTAAAGCCTTCACCTATTAGACCTCTGCTCTGTAATTATAAAGATTTCCTTGTAAAGAGCTTAAATTGCTTTCCTGCCCTTGCCTCAGACTCCCCACACCTAGTAGGTTTCAGGGAAGGTGCTTTTTAGTTAATTGATCTTAGGTACATTTTTCTCCCCTGATCAAGTTTTAAAAAGTAAAACATGGAGGTGACCAGGGGAAACATTGTTTATTCTCAAAGAATGCAATTTTCTGTCACTGTTCAAGCTAAGCGCCTCTCCTCACGACATCGTGTAGAGATAACTTTTGGCATTTTTAATTTCTGAGCTCATGACCGGTGTCACAGTGGGGACATTTAAACAAGTTTCCTCAGCTTGGGCTGAATATAAGAGCTGTAGAGGAGCAGCCTGGAGTTGAAGGGGAGGGACTGGCCTGCTGTTCAGAAGGCCAGTGTCCAAGTCTGGGCTCACCCTGTGTTATCATTGGACTAGTTACTTTCTGTCTCCAAACATATCTTTTTTCATCCATAAGATAGGGATATTGATGCCTATACTTTGTGCCTTACAGACTTATAATTGAATGTGAAAATATTTACAAGTGCTTTGTAAGATAGTCTCATTTATCCATTCCTACGTCCTGAGAGCCACTTGCTTGTCAGCAGGACCTGGCTTGGCACTGGGGACACTATAGAGCCCAAGACAGACACAGCTCTGCTCTCATGGAACTCAAAGACTATAGGAGACACACTGTAATGAATAATGACAAAATTAATTAATATATTACCTGAAGTGCTCCAAAGGAAAATTTCAGGGTGCTATAAAACTTTAAAGCAGTGGGGTAGGGTCTAAACTCATTCATAGGTCAGAGCGACATTCAGAGTGAGGCCTCAAGAGTTGGTAAGAGCAGCCTAACCCGCAACTGCAAGAATCTCATCTAGTGATTTTCTTTAAAATACTCACTCTTGGAACCCACTCCCAGAGATGCAAACTCAGAACGTTCCCAGAAGAGCCCAAGGAGCTGTGTTTATGTTTTTGGTTTCTTTGGTTTCCCAGGTGATTCTCATGTTCAGCCAGGTGTGAGAATGACTGAGTTAGGCAGAGGAGGAAGAACAAGACAGGCAGAGGGAACAGCCACGGTGAAGGCCCAGAGGTGGAACAGAGCCTTGCTGCTGGATGCAGACTGACTGCACAGGCATAGGCATCTTCTGGAGGCTTCTTAGAAGTGCAGAACCTCAGGCTCCATCCTAGATCTATGGAGGCAGAAACTGCATTTTAACAAGACACCCAGGTGATTTTCTGTTCACATTAAAATACGTAGAAGCACTAGGTAGGAGAATTAAAAAGTCCTTGAAGGAAGAGCCCTGGCTTATATGTTGTGTGTCCTTAGCACCCAGCACATATGAGGCTCTTGGTAAACACAGCTTGAATCAAGTGGTATGAATGCACATTTTTATTTTATGGGAGGTGCCAAATTCAGAGAATACTAAGACTAATAAAAAGTTAATTGCTCTTCATAGAAAAATGGGCACAGGCATATTGTCCAGAGGATGTATAAACCGGCACAGGGAAATCTGGCAAAAAAAACCAGAACATAAAAAATGCATGCCCATTAACTTGGTTATGCCACTTCAAGGAACTTTGCCTAAGGAATTACATGAACATGTCTGAGAAATATACATCCACTGTAGCATTGGTTATAAGAGAAAAATAATGAAAATAGCTTCATTTTCCATTAAAAGGAAATGAAGCCATTGTTGAGTATACAGAATAGGCAACTCCGCAGTTCTTTAAGATGATGTAGATGCACATATACTGTCTTGGACATGTGATATCTCTGATATTTTTTTTTCTTAAAAGGTCATAAAATAATAGCTCAATTTTGTGACATAATATATTCCTAGAACGTTTTCTTAAAAGGTCATACACCAAAATATTAAGAGTTCTTATCTCTAGTGGAAGGTTATGAGTATTTTGGCTTTCTTTTGTAGATATCTCTAAATTGTCTGAAATTATTTACAATTGGTATCTACTGTTTTGTTTATAGGAAACAGAAAATTTTTATGTTTATAAAATAAAACAAAACCCTCCACTTGCACTTCAGAAAGTGGAATCTACTCTATTTGCCTCACAGAGTCTGCAGGAGAAGGGGGCAACAACAGGGGCGGGGAAGAGGCAGGTAGAATGAGGGGCAAAGTGGAGGTAGGGAGGGGGATGGGGTCCTGACAATTTTACCTCTCTGTCCAGGTGGTCTCAGCCCTGGCTGCACATTGGAATCACCTGGGAAGACTTCCAACATCACTGATGCCAGGTTCCCATCTCAGACCAATTAAACATAAATCTCTTGGGAGTGGGGCTAGATATTGTCAGTTTTAAAAGCTTGCCAGGTGATTCTAATGTGTGCCAGGGCTGTAAACCCTTGTCAGTGTAGCTTGACAGACCAAGGGGATCTGTCATCTACCTGCATGTGATACTGTTCATGGTGCTACAGCTCTCACCAGCAAGACCAATTCAAGTCTAGCATGTAGAGAGAAAAAAAAAAAAACGATTAGAAGAGTGAAAGACTGATCCAAATCACCTCTAAAGCCAGCTGTACATCAGTGTGAGAGGCCTTCCCTCAGGTTGAGTTGTAGGTGGGAGCACCTGGGAACCAGCTCAGTTTGACATTGGGATTGCTCCAGCAGGTTGCTTGGAGGTCTGATTGTTTGGAAGCAGAAAGAGCTTCTGTTTAAAAGTACAATGCTAGATTTCATACCTTGAGAAATCATAAGATGCTTTCTTATCCCTTTCTCCTTCTCTGTTCATACCACCACTTGAACTTGTTCCCCCTAAATGAGTCAGTGGAAATGGGAACCCTAATTTATATCAAGGTTCTGGATTTTTTAAGTACCAACAGATTGGCTATACTGGCATGGATCACTCATCATTTGAGACCATCCAAACCCAGGATATGGTGACAGGGGAACTGAAAGCATCAAAGAGACACAAACACGAATGCCCTTTCTCCTCATTTTTCCACTGTCCTAAAGAAAGAGACCTCCTCAGTCACTTCTCAAGCAGCTTTGCAACAGACTCCTCCTTTCCAGGTCACTGGAAATACTGATGTGCTCTTCTGCACCGGATGACATTAGATTCTGCCTGCTTCTGTCAGGAAGCTGGATGAGTCTTTGTCTGCTGATAAGACAGTGATGGCATTTTGATATCAGATGCACAGGCTGCTATCTGGCAAGGCAACAGAATTTCTACTCCTCTAATGCTAAAAAGCATTGCCTGGGTACTTTTAAGCCTGAGTGTACCAGTATTAGAATTTGTTTTTTCTTGGTTGAATGGAGTTCTGATTTCTCTGTTCATGCACAGTGGTTAGAGTAAGGTTTCCTAAGCAGATAAGTCCTAAGTCACTAAAGGAATGCAAAGGAAGGCAACTCACATGTTAACAGCTGTTGAGAGGCTACTAGGTACCAGACACTGTTCTGCAGCACGTTATGAGTTAACATAAAGTCGGTTTATTCAAAACCATGCTTAGAAAACAAAAACAAAGAACAAACAGAATAGAGAACCCAGAAATCAACCCACATACTTATAGCCAACTGATATTTGACAAGGGCAACAAGAACATACATTGGGAAAAGACTGCTCCTTCAATAAATGGTGCTGGGAAAATTGGACATCCATAGGCAGAAGAAAAAAACTGGACCTGCACCTCTCTCCATATCCCAAAATCAACACAAAATGGATTAAAGACATAAATATGAAACCCCAAAACATAAAAGAAAGCATAGGGGCAAAACTTCAGGAAGTAGGACTAGGCAAAGACTTTATGAATAAGACCCCAAAAGCACAAGCAACAAAAGAAAAACTAAACAAATGGGGTTATATCAAACTAAAAAGCTTCTGCACAGGAAAAGAAACAGAGCAAAAAGACAACCTACAAAATGGGAAAAAAAACATTTGCAAACTATGTGTCTGACAAGGGATTAATATTCAGAACATACAAGTAATTCAAGCAGCTTAACAGTAAAAAAACAAGTAACCTGATTAAAAAATGGACAAAGGAGCTGAATAGACATTTCTCAAAGGAAGACATACAAATGCCAACAGACACATGAAAAATTGCACAACATCACTATGCATCAAGGAAATGCAAATCAAAACCATATTGAGATATCACCTCACCCCAGTTAGACGGATTATTGCCAAAAAGACAGAGAATAACAAATGCTGGCAAGAATGTGGAGAAAGGAGAATTCTGCTGCACTGTTAGGGGGACTGTAAACTAGCACAGCCATTATGGAAAACAGTATGGAGCTTCCTCAATCAACTACAGGTAGAACTGCCATATGATCCAGTAATCTCACTGCTGGGTATAAACCCAAAGGAATGGAAATCATCATGTGAAAGGGACACCTGCACTACCATGTTTACCGCAGCTCTATTTACAATAGCTAAGAGGTGGAACCAGCCTAAATGTCCATCAACAGACAAATGGATAAGGAAAATGTAGTATACATACACCATAGAAAAAGGAATGAAATTCTGTCTTTCACAGCAACATGGATGAGCTTGGAGAAAATTATGTTAAGTGAAATAAGCCAGGCACAGAGAGAGAAATACTGCATGTTCTCACTCGTGAGTGGGAGCTAAAAAAATAAATAAACAAATAAACAAAAAAAGAAAGATACAAAACAAACGAACAAATAATAATAAGTTGAATCGTTAAAAGGAGAGAGAAGAACTGTGGTTACTGGAAGTGGGAAGAGGGAGGAATAAGAGGCTGCTCAATGGATACAAAACTACAGCTAGATAGAAAAAATAAGTTCTGTTGGTGTACAGTTTGCCCAGGAATCTGTAATAAATAATGATTTACCATGTTATCAAACAATGAGAAGAGAGGAGTCAAATATTCACATTATATAGAAATGGTGAAGTTTTGCAATGATGAATATGCTAATTACCCTAATTAAATCATTACACGGTGTATACACGTATTGGAATATAACTCTGTACTTCATAAATATGTACAATCAATAAGTTTCAATAATAAATTGATTTTTTAAAATGCTTGGGAAAAAGTGACAGTCTTCCAAACAATAAACGATTGTATTTTTTTCATTAATAATAATATTAGTTAGTGTGAAACTAATTGAAAGAAGGTTTTTTGGCAGGGGAGGGAGACCTTCAAATTAAACAGCAAAGTTTGAGGTGGATATAACTTGAGTACTTTTAGCCAAAGGCTGCCTTGTTTATATGGCATATGTTTTGTTACCTATGATGGAAAAATTGGGATGGGGTAGAGGGAAGAATAATCAAGAAGAAAGAGACAGCAAAAGATAGTTTGGGATAGCCCTTAAGGAAGTCAGTAATGAGTAGGCCACTTGATACTGAGTTAAGCATTCCAGCATTCCAGTTTGGCCAATTAAACTCTACAGAGCCATGCCACATCCCCACAATGTGGAATGATGTTCTGTCACAAAGTACTGTTCTACTGTTACTACGTTAATAATAGAGAAAGGGAAAAAAGAGACTGTTGGATAAGAGCAAAGGAGGAAAGATATGCTTTCAGATCCTATTTGGAAAGAGATAAAGAGCCAAGACAGTGGATTTCAGGGGGACGGGAGGTGGGGGGGCAGACATTGCTGGTGACCAGAGCATGTGGCCAGAGAGGCTGGCATCCTGGCTCTTCCACATTCTAGCCTCAGAGCCTCAGACAAATTCCTCTGCTGCCCTGCCACTCAGGGTCCTTTTCTGTAAAGGAGACCACCACCTTTCCAATGTTATTTCTGAAGTTATTTAGAGCAGACTCCACAGCTGTGCTGTCGTCCAGCATAATAGCCACGGGCCACATGTGGCTATTTATATTTAAATTAGTCAAAATCAAATAAAATTTAAAATTCAGTTCTTTAGTTGCACTAGCCATATTGCTAGTGCTTAATAGCCACTTGTGGTTAGTGGCTACCATTCTGGAAACATTTTCATACAGAAAACATTTTCATCATCACAGAAATCCTGCCAGACAGTGCTGCCCTAGATAGATCAGTCTCTAGAGCTACGCAGCCTGGATTCATATCCCAACTCTGCCACTAGGTAGCTGTGTCATTTTCAACAAATGCCTTAACTGCTCTGTGCCTCAGTTTCCCCATCTTTAATTTGGGAGTGATTAAAAATAGTATCTCTCTCATAGAGTTGTTGGAAGAATATATAAATTTATGTATATAAATATATTTCTTATATTTAAATCAGTTAAAATCATGCCTGGTACATGGTAAGCATCATATAAGTGATGCTATTATTTGGGTGAAAATTACCTAAAATCTTAGAATATGGGCAGAATTTGATACATTGGAGGGGATGACAAATATTTCTACCTCAGATGTGTGAACATAGAGGACAGAGAGGGAAGACCCTCTTTTTTAAGCACTAAGAGTTGCATTTAGATATACAGGTGTTTATATTTGCATTAACAGTTGTTCCTCACTGTGTAATGAACGCATTCAAACTTTAGAACCTGCAGTATGGAAAAACTTTAACTTGACAATTTGGAACCAAGTACTTTTCAATTGAATTGCTTGTAGGCTGAAAATTTATTTTTTAAAAGTCACCAAATGAAATCTGGCATTCCTCCGTAAGCTGGGGCTGTTGGCATTGAAAGATGCCCTCTTTGCTTTCAGATTTCCCAATGCAAAGACAAGATATTAGTCAGGACAAAAACCTGCATCTGGAGAGGAATTCTCTGGGTTATGAATCCAAAGTGTACCCTAAGTGTACCCTGAGGGCCTGTAGACTCACAAACCCTGCACAGGCACCATCCTCAAAGAAGACTCTGTAAGATAGAAATGAACAGTGAAACTACAGGGCAAAGCAAATCTCCATTTTTCAAAAACGTTTTAAATTTCCAGGCTGTCAAATTTCTCAACTATTTTCCTCACAGGTGGAAAAAAATAAAGCAAACTGAAAATAAAAAATATACCTCCTCGTCTATGTTGCGTACTCTGTGATTTATGAGGTTTGTACAGCTCTGACTGGCTAAAAGATTGTTTGAGGTCTCCAAGGACCTACACGCAACTTTGACATCAAAAAGTATAACTCTAAACCTAACTAAAATGTAATATTTTAATATCATAACACCGTAGATTTTTCTTTCAGGCGTTCTTTGACTTAATTTAATATAAAAGAATAAAAAACATATAGAGATTATTTATCTTTAATTAGGTATAATTATCTATGAATAACCTAGTGTCCCAAAACGATTTGTGGAGGCATTCAATGAAAAGAGAGTTTTCTCATTTATAAAATCTGGGACTTGGACCAGATGATTTCTAAGGTTTTGTGTTCTGTGATTCTATGCACAAAGTAGTTAACTTTAGTAGTAGTAAGAAGTCATCTTACATTGCAGTAGATGTCTCAAGATAGCAAGGATTATCACAAACTACTATTGTAAATGATATCTTTTTTTGTGAAGAAATACTTCATGCCCAACACTCTTTTAAAGAGAGTCATTTATTCTATAAATATTTGTTGATTGCCTACTGTGTGCCAGTACCTACTCTAGTCACTGGGGATTCAGCAAAGAATAAGATAGACAGAATCCCTACCTTCAAGGAGTTTAGAGTCTCGAGGGTGGAGACAGACAATCAAAATATATATAAATAAATGTCAAATTGAGATAAATTACTCAAAAATAAGTGAATAAATGGATAAGTGGATGTATGGATGGGAGACTGATTGATTGATGATAGAGACCAGGGCCATTTTCAGCTCAGGTGGTCTGGGAAGGGCCTCCCTCTGCAGAGGTGATATTTCAGTTGAGATTAGAATCATGAAGAGTGAGCCATGCAAAGAGACAAGAGGTTCCAGATAGTGGAAACAAGTGCAAAGGCCCTGAGAAAACAGAGAGCTTAGTGTGTTTCCACAACAGAAAGTAAGTCAGTGTGGCTGAACCAAGAGGGAAATCAATAGGAGATGAACTTGGAGATGAAATAGACACCAGATTGTGTGGGGTCCTGGAAGCCATTGTAAGGACTCTGGATTTTGTTTTGTTTGCAACACAAAAATCATTGGAGGGTTTTAAGAAGAGATCCCAGCCCTCAAGTTTTTAACCATCTGTTCAAGGCAACAAGAATATATATTGAATTGAGGGCCCCATAGGCAATCAGTGAAGAGGAGGCTTAGGTGGTTACATACATTTAATGACAGATGGGGAATGAGCATCCCAAAAGAACATGCAGATGTTGATAGGTTCAGGGGGAAAGGCGAGAAAAATGGCAGAAGTCCAAGAAGGGGAAATCATTATAGTCAATGGGGAGACCTGCCTGTATCCATACGGATGACCACTTATGCCCATCTCCCCAGCCAGCCTGGGTTCCTGGAGGACAAGCGCCATCTTTTTGTCTCTGCATCTTGCACACACAGTGACAGACACATACTAGGTGCTCCATAAATATTGATAGAAATCCACTGAAGCCATTAAGGCAGATGGTGCATATGGAAAACAGTACAAGCCAAGAGTAGAGTGGGCTGGGTGTGTTGGAGTTAGGCTTTGCTTGAAACTGAAAGTTCATGGGACATGTATGATAACCTACATCAATAAAATTAACAGTCTATTTGTCTGTTTATTACTGTATCATGAAAAATGGCTGTTCTTAAAACTTGAAAGGTCTACTTGAAATTATCTGACTCAAAATGCAGATTCTTTAGAATACCTGAAATTATCTTTGGGGACAGTGGAAGGAATCTCAAAGAGACAGGTGGCCAGCCTCCGGAAGAGCTGAATCCAAAGTACAAAGGAGGCCTCGGTATGGGTTAAGACACAGTGAACAGAGAAAACACAAGCAGTTTCAAATATGAGTTCCAAACCCAGAGGCACAAAGTCAGTCATCCCGATTGTAGTTATCAATTTGGGAGGGAGCTTTTCCCATGGGCAAGTCTGTGTAGCAGATCCGGGATAAGTAGCTACAGGGATGTAACCACCTAAGGACTTTCCAGAGCAACCCTGGGGAAGCAAACTGGTTAATAATGTGAACAAATGCTTTTAGGAGACTCCTGCTAAAGTCGTGCTTCTCCAGACTGGAGGGAGGAAATCTCCCATGAGGCCAAGTCACGAGAAAGAGTTTTGAAGAACATTAGATCCCCTTTGTCTCTTCCCTCAGCTCCTACAGGGAAAAAATATGTTTGAAAGGAAAATTACCACATAGGCAACTTGGAAAATGCCTAATTCTCCTCTGGAGATCGTCCCAAGCCTGGCGTGAGATTGATATCACACAAAGAAAATATAGGTGGCTCTGTTCACCTTCTTTCCCTACTGTATGGAGCAGTAGGGAAAGCTCCAGCTTCGAGCTCAGGAGACCTGCCATCACCTGTTGTGTGGCCTTGGATAAGTGGCTTCAGTGCTCAGGCTCCAGAACTGCTCCTCTGGAACTAGCTGGGTGGATAGGACTCTTCCATGGGTATTCTTGAGGGACAGTAGGCAGTTAGGGTTAAGTTTTTGTTTTAATTAGGGACGGAATTTTGGAGAGAGTATATGGAGAAAGCTGAGCCAAGTTTTCCCTGGAAAAGAGAGAAGAGAGGTGGCAGTTTGCCATATAGTGTGCAAATACTAAGAGAGATATGTGTCAAAGAAAAGAGTGGTTCTTAGAGGTGTGTTGGCTGAATAATGGCACCACAGAGATGCCCATGTCCTAATCTCCAAACTTGTGACTATGTTACCTTACATGATAAGAAGCGACTTTGCAGAGGTGATTAAATGGAGAATCTTGAGATGGAGAGATAATCCTGGATTAAATGGTGGGCCTGATATAATCACAAGGGTCCTTATAAGAGGGAGGCAGGAGGTCAGAGAGGAGAGAAGACTCTATGCTGCTGGCTTTGAATATGGAGGAAGGGACTAGAAGCCAAGAAATATAGGTGATCTTTAAATTCTAGAAGCTGGAAAAGGCAAGAAAATAAATTGTTTTCCAGAGGCTCCAGAAGGTACACAGCCCTATAGACTCAGAACCATAAAATAATAAATTTGTGTTGTTTTAGGCTACTAAGTGTTTGATCATTTGTTACAGCAGCCAGAGAAACCTAAAATAGGAGGGAGTTTTATGTGATATGTGATAGCATTTTTCTCTATTTTGTCAGGAAGTCTTCAGTGAAGTCTCCTTGCCCGTTAGTATCTTAGGAGTCTAGTTGATGTTTCTGCCTTAGGTATGAGAACATGCCAAGATGGGCACCCAGCCCAAGTAGGGAAAGATCGGCTTCTGGAGGCACAGCAACATTCAGATTACCCATGGCATGAAGGTGCGAAGCTGATGATCTCAAACACAAGCATCCTAGGATCGCATCATTTCAGAATGGACTCTAAAATCACATTTGGAGAGAGGATATCAAAATTTTTGTGCAAAAAGCCACTTTAGGTATCACCTGGAATGCACTTTGCAGCCTGTAGTGTTGCATGAAAAAGTAAGTCATTATCATCATTTTCCAAATGAGAAAACAGAACCCTTAGCAACCCTGTGGGCTCACCATATTTCCCAATAACTTTTGCATGCAGTTAAACACTAAGTAACTGGGATGCTTGAGAAACATGTTCTAGCTAATTAACTTTTCTGGCTAGCCAAATCTGAACCAGAAAAAATATTGTTTTATCAGTCTTCTGTTAAAGGTTTTCTAAAGTTCAATGGTTCATTCTTCTACTTTGGTAAGAGGAGCATTACAAAGAGCTTTTGGTCTGCTTTTGTTAATTACCAAGTCTCTTACTGTGGGGCATTGATCACCTTTTCCATGCCTACACTGATAGGCTGCTTTGTAGTTTCCAGACTGTATCCACAAGCATCATCTCATTAAATCCTCATGACAACTCTACAAGGTAACTATTATTACTTTTGTCTTTCAGATGAAAAAACTGTAGCTCCGTGGTTTTAGGAGACACCCAAGGTCACACAGCAGAATCAAAGTCCAGACCTCAGTGTCTGACTTCACACCCATTATCTCTGTAGTCACAGAGGTATGGCTGATCCTCCTGAATTTCTCCCAGCCTCAGTATATTCCCATGTACCAGTCAGGATCCCACCAGGAAGCATACAGCTTACTCAGATCTGGTATTTTTTGGAAAGTTAATGAAAAGAACTATATACAAAGGTGCGGGCAGTGGATGGAGAAAACATGAGACAAAATGCAGTTGCAGGGGATAGAAGCATGGGTACCACCCTCTGCCCAAAAGCACAAGGAGTAAAAAGAGTTATCAGGATCAGAGAGAGAGGGCTACATGGAGAGGGGCACCTGCCAGGAGCCATGGTCTCTACCGGATGGACACTGCCAAGCCACAGTAACCTAGCGGGGGGCTGGGGATAAACACCTAGGCTCCCTCACTTCCACCCTCTTGACCACTTGCTGGTGCCTCCCACTGACCAATCCAACCAGAGGGCAAGGGAGCCTGTGATGTGCTCCACGCCTGTCAGCTCCCCAGGACACAGCTGGTGGCTGCTGAGAGGATCTGGAAGGACAAACAGAGACACCTGCACCCCCTGAAGCTACCTCATGTTTAAATTTCTGATATTCTGTGTCTTACTGCAACTTCTTCTATGGCCATAACAGCTACCATTGAGCTAAGCACATAGTAGGAATTGATTACATATGTTTGCAATGATTAATTTAATACAACTTCTTAAATCTTTTATGGTGGCCTGGAAAGATTAACTGATTTTCTTGTATGATCTGTCCAAAACAGATCTCTAAAAGAGGGGTTTCCCAATGAAATCTGATTAACAGAGAGGGTTTTTTTTATTCCCTTGCCTCTGATTTTGTTAAAATTACTATATGTATAGTGAATCACACATGGCTCCAGGCAGAGCCTGAGGCCCTGGACCTGGAGTCCACAGGACAAGAGAGCAGAAGATTAGGTCATGCTGTGATACCCTCCCCGACTGGGGCTTTGGAGAAGGTGGTATCTCAATGCTGAATGACCTGATCTCTGAACAGGCTTCCCCTTGCCTTCTCCAAATGGATGCCAGACATTGTTTTGAGAGTGTTTTCACAACAGCTTCCACCAAATACATACACAGATAATATTCTCAACCCCTGGAGTGTTGACAAACAAAAGAGCAGAATGGAAAAACTTTTTGTTTAAGTAGAAATATTGCCCCCCCCCCCCCCCCCCCCCCCCCCGACCAGGTAAAGATCAATTATTCTCATAAAGTTTTGTTTTAGGTTTTTTTTTTTTTTTTTTAAGAGTTGTTTATTTCAAGCAAACAAAGTTAAACTGATTTCTCTTTGTTTTGTTCTGCTTGGTGTTGGAAGCAGATGAATTTTTAATTTATACTGGTCATTAAAGGAAATCAATATTTATACCTTTAAAGAATTAATTGTGGAAGTGCAGGAATAAACACAGATTTATATCTTTAAGCTTACACCTCAGGTGTACAAACTTCTGCCCGAAAAAAACAGTTTCAAAAAAATAAATAAATAAGTACAATTGCTTTGCTTAGAAGATAGTAAGAGCTCAGGGAGATATTATCATCACAACGATTCACATTCTCCTTTATAAGAAAAATATACAACCTCAACCTTTGCCATGTGACTCATCTATCTCCTGTGAAAGCAGTATACATCCCGTTCCACTGACTTTGGGCTTTATCATATGGCTTTCATTAGCCAATGGAAAGTCAAAAGAAATGCTGGTTCCCACCAGAAACAGAAGAGGCATTTCTCATTTCCACCAGTCCCTTGTCCCTGGCCTGTGCCACAAGAGAACAGCATGTGTCAGATAGGGATTGCTCCTGCAGCCTGAATCTAGAATGAGAAGATATGTGGAGTAGACCCACAGCCCAGATTGAGGGAAAGACCTGAAGCCAATCCACAGCCCGGAGCAGAGCCACAGCAAGAGATAAATGTCCTGGCTATAACTTGGGGCTGTTTGTTACCGCAGCAAATTGAAACTTGGGGCTGTTTGTTCCTGCAGCAAAAGCCAATTCTACCATTTGCAACAACATGGATTAGCCTGGAGAAAATTATCCTAAGTGAAACAACCCAGGTACAGAAAGAGAAATACCACATGTTCTCACTCATAACTGGAAGCTAAATCCATAAATAAACAAATGAACACTAAAGAGAGACAGAGAGAAAGAAAGAAAGAAACAACAATCACAGTAATACGTTGAACTTTTAGAAAACTAGAGGTGGAAAAGGGGAGGTGATGGGAAGAGGGAGGGGGGCTAATGAGGAATTGGTCACAAACACAAAGAATGATTGCGTATCGTAATGATGAATAAGCTAACTATCCTGATCTAACCACCACACATTGTACACAATTATTGAAAATCAACATTGTACCCCACATGTATGCATAATAAAAAATAAAATAATATATACTCAATAACTTTTTAGAAACAAAACAAAAAACCCAGCAAGCTTTGAAAAGGAAACTTAATTGGCATAACTTCTTTTGTATAGCTAAAATGTACAGTTGTTATAGATTCAAACTCCCCTTTAAAGACACTCCAAGCAAAAAAAAAAAAAAAAGTCAGCCATGTCAGAGATTCTACATACAATAGAAATGGGCTAGCACATTGTTAAGTGATATGATAGATGATGGAAACATATTCTAAGTGGGTTTGATCTACAGTTAGCAAACAGGCAACTGGGAAGATTAGCAATGCGAAACTCAGGAACCCTGGTTTTAAAGCCAATTGTACATCTTAGTGAATTTGTTAGGGACCAGCATTATGTGAGTGTACTTCAAAAAGTTTGTGGAAAAGTAAAATTAAAAGATAATATGAATCTCTCCAGGAACTTTTTGAAGGCCCCTCATATTATTTAGGAGGCACAAGCCTCATGTACATGCTCGCACTCATGAGCACGTGTGCACGCGCACACACATGCACACGCACAGGGCCAGACTGATCAAAAACACATCACTTACCACTTTCTCATGGTCCAGAAACATCAACCACGATAAACTGCAACCACCTCTAGAAGTACAAATCAGAATGTGATTGATCTAACATATTTGAAGATGTGAAGCACTGCTGGTCACAGAAGAAACTGAAGATGTTTAGTCTAAGGAAGACTCTAAGAAATATGTTAGCTGCCTTCAAAAACTTGAAGACATCCCATGAACATATTAGCCCTAATCTGTGTAGATACAGAGAGCAAAACTGTGGACAGCAGGAAAGGGTTGCTGGGACATATATCTCAATCCAGTTTACAAGCGTGTTGTTAGGACTGAGCAGAGCTGGAGATTCAGACACATCTGGCCTGTACCTGGCCACCCAGGACAAAGTCATAGCTACTGATATGCAAACACATCCACAGTTATGGTGCAAACATAGAGCCATATTTGGAGAGGTTGGAAGAAACAGAAAAGCAACAGAAGCAAGGACTTTAGGAGAGAATCCACCATGGAAGACTGGCCGAGTGACAGCCATAGGCATAAAGGTTAGAAGGGGATCACATTTTCAAGGATGGGGGGGTGGGTGACTGTAGGTGAACTCACCATGTTCTAGCCACCCAACAGTGTGTGTGCATCTTAGGGGAAAAAGTCAAGGGTATAGAAAAATGAAAGAAGGTGTAGCATCCCAAGGCCCAAGCAAATCTGCTGAGGAGCCCCATTAGATAAGAAAACATAGGAAAGAGGAAAGCTGTTCTCTGCACGCTTGAGAAAGGTTAGAAATTCCTTGCAGGAAGCTCTAAGTTCGTGAGCTCTTTTGCATGGATTTTTCATCCTATTTTGTGCTGACTTTGTCTTGGTTTTTCTTTTTTTCTGATTATCAATTTAAAAAAAACAAAATTCATAAAAAAAAAAAAAAGAAATTCCTTGCAGGGAAAGTACCAGGGCAAACAGTCTGCAGCCAGGAGAAACCCAGGGCAGTTTCAGCAGGAAAAAAAAAAGCCCTGGGTAAGGACTGGGCATCAGGCCAAGGGCTCTCTGAGAGCTGCGTGGGAGGGGGAGGTGGCAGGAGGGATGACAGCAGTAGGAGACAAAAGACCTGTTCAGGGTCCAGAGCAGGGTGACACTAGCTAACCCTCCTGTGGCACTCAGTATATGTCACTGTGAGTGTTAAAAGCTGTGCTAAAAGCTTCACACGTATCAACTTCTTCACTCCTCACCCCATCCCTGTTATCCCATTTTACAGATGGCAAAACTGAGCACAGAGAGGCTTTGCCCAAGGTTACTTAGCTAGAAAGCGTAGAGGCAGAATTTGAATCTAGGGAACCCAGCTCCTGAACTGCATCCTTAACCAAGAGCCAAGAGCTCAGCCCGGAGGAGAAGCAGAGAGGCTGGTGGGAGGGTCAGCCGAGCCTCAGGATACAGGAGTGCAGAGGGGCCCCAGAGGGGTCCCTCAGATCCTGCAGCCACCAGGTGGGGCTCATCAAATCAGCAACTCATACTCTAGCTGTAACCTCATTTTGCCTGGAGACATGGATTAGAAGAATTCTGCAGCAGTTGTAACGGTCTTACATGTGAGGGGACTGCTTCTATCAACCAATGTTCTCTGCTGCCCCAGATGTTCCAGCAAAGGCTGAACAACTGTTCATTTGGGAATGTCATGAAAGGATGTTTATAATCTGTTGGTGTATTTGCAGCATCAGGCAGGAATGATTTTAGTCTGTTTACTGTTTTGTGAGCCTTCGTTTCCTTCCTCTCCTCACCTCCAAAAGCAGGCACCAATCTAATTTGATAATCCTATCTATTCAGTGAACTTCTAAACCATAATTATTTTCATCCTGAAACAAACCTGCTTTTACCGTCATTATAACTGCAACCCACTGAACCCTCAAGCATGCTAAAAACACCATAATGATGACTCTTTTCCCCCCAAAGCCCTGTAAGCCTTACTTAGTTATGGCTGTGAAGTATTTTGAGAAACTTGAATTAAAGTGCTAGAGAAAGCACAACACACATGTATTGCTCATCTTGGAAAGACAACAGCAATGAGCTTCCAAAACTATCTTTGATTAACATAATCTGGGGGTAATGAATATGGATGTTGTCAATAGTCACCTGGAAGGTGACTATTTCTTTTGTACATTTTGTTTTCTCCAGTAAATTCCCTACCAAGAAGGGAAATGCCCAAGCCGGTGTTTGTGTCAATAAAGCATGCACTCAGAGGAACTGCACAGAGGAACATGACCAGGAAGGGATTCTGGCCACCCTCAACTTTTATCTAGCTGATTCTCCACATTTTTACCATGGTTTCTAATAACCCAGAATATGGAGTGCAGACAGAAGCTGTCACCTCCTTAACAAGGCTGGTTTATTTCTCAGTGTCCTTGTGACAGTCTCTGGTGAAGGGCTGACCACAACAGGTATCCCAGGGGGGCTTTCTCAGAAAGCACAGCATCCAAAGGAAAACCAGAAGAACTAGTGGTCCCCTGTAGAAATGGCAATATTTGGTTTTCCACACTAAGCACTGTAGTCATTACACCTGGCATGGGGCAGGGGACATCGACCCTGCCATGCTATAATCACTGGGGGAGCTTTAAAGAATCCCTATATGTAAGCCATACCTCAGACAAATTAATCAGAATTTCTGGGGTGGGGTACAGGCACCTGTCTTCCTCAAAGATCCCTGAGTACTTCCAATGTGCAGCCAAGATGGAGAGCCATGGCAAAGCGGTCTGAAGATGGAAAACTCATTCACCACCCCTCAAAAAGCTGGCATTTAATGCCACCTGCATTTACCAAGGCCATGCCCTACCATGGGGCCCATTTTCAGCAGCACATGGCTCGTGAGGCTCATCCTGCCCCTGCTGACAGTTCACCCACCCCGGCCCCTCCTGTGTATGGCGTCCTTGTGCACAGGCTGTACCCCGGCCGCAGAAGGGCACCGACTGGTACAGCCCTGCCACCAAGTTCTGGCTCTGACCCTCCTGAGCTCCTGACTTCAGGCAAGTGGCTGCATCTCTTCTGGCCTCTGTTGCCTCTTCCGTCAAGGTAGATTTGTTGTGAGGATTAAATTAGTGGACACAGCCCTCAAATCCTCCTCCGCCTGTTCCAGTCACTCAGTTCCCTGCAGAAGCCATGCCTGCTCTTCCCTCTGGACCCACTCTGCCAGAAACACTCTTCCTGACACCTGGCTCCTTCTCATCACAGAGGAGCCAATGCCACATCTACAGAGACCTACCCACCCCGCCCCCGCCCTGCATTATCTCCTCTTTGGCCTGTGTTAGTTTGCTATGGCTGCCATAACAAGGTACCACAGACCTTGGGTGGCTTAAACAACAGGAATTTATTGTCTCACCATTCTGGAGTCCAGAAGTCCAAGATCAAGGTGTCAGCAGGGTTGATTCCTTCACAGGGCTGTGAGGAAGAACCTGTTCCATTCCTGTTTTCTAGCTTCTGGTGGGGTGATGGCAAGCTGTGGCATTTCTTGGCTTGTAGAAGCATCACCGGGATCCCCGCCTTCATCTTCACACCTCTGGCCCTCATCTTCACATGGCATTCTCCCTGTGTGTCTGACTCTATGTCCAAATTTTCCCTTTTTGTGTTTTAGGGCTTTTTTTCTTTCTTTTTATTGAAACGTAATTGATTGTACATATCTGTGGGGTACAGTGTTGAATATCAATACCTGTGTGCAATATGTGATGCTCAAATTAGTGTACTCAACCTTACACCTTGTAATCATTTTTTGTGGCCCTTTACCAATTTCTCACTACCTGCCCCCCTTTCCCACCTCTGTTGGCCTCAATTCTGTTCTCTCCTTTTGAGAGTTCAACAAATTATTGTGATTGTTACATCTTTCTTTCTTTTATTTGTTCTTTTTTTCTTTGACTCTCACTTATGAGTGGGGACATGAGTTATTTCTCTTTCTGTGTCTGGCTTATTTCACTCAATATAATTTTCTCTAAGTCCATTCATGTTACTACAAATGGCATATTTTCATTCCTTTTTATGACAGAGTGGTATTCCATTGTGCGTATATGCTACATTTGCTTTATCCGGTCATCTGTCAATGGACATTTAGGCTGGTTCCAACTCTTGGCTATTGTAAACAGAGCTGTGATAAACATGGGAGTGCAGGTGTCCCTTCAACATGATGATTTCCATTCCTTTGGGTATATACCCAGCAGTAGGATTGCTGGATATATGTCAGTTCTATCTGTAGTTGTTTGAGAAACTTCCACTGTTTTCCATAGTGGCTGTACTAATTTACAGTCCCACCAACAGTGCAGCAGAATTCTCCTTTCTCTGCATTCTTGACAGCATGTGATATTCTCTGTCTTTTTGATAATGGCCAGTCTAACTGGGGTGAGGTGATGTCTCACAAAAGACAAAGTCAAACTGTTACTGTTTGCAGATGACATAATCTTATGTGTAGAAAAACCTAAAGACTCTATACAAAAAACTCTTAGAGCTGATAAATAATTTCAGTATACTACAAGATACAAAATCAACACCCAAAGATCAGTAGTGTTTTTATTCTCAGTATCAAACTAGCAGAAAAAGAAATCAAGAAAGCAAGCCCATTTACAATAGTCACCAAAAAAATAAAGCATCTAGGAATAAATTTAACCAAGGAGATGAAAGATCTCTACAACAAGAGCTACAAATCACTACTGAAAGAAATTAAAGAGGATACAAACAGATGGAAAGACATTCCATGCTCTTGGACTGGAAGAATTAGCATTGTGAAAATGTCCATACTACCCAAAGCCATCTACAGATTCAATGCACTCCCCATCAAAATACCAATGACATTCTTCACAGAAATAGAAAAAACAATCCTCACATTCATATGGAGAAACAAAACACCCCAAATAGCCAAAGCAATCCTGAGCAAAAAAATATAAAACCGGAGGCATAACACTACCCAACTTCAAATTATACTACAAAGCCATAGTAACCAAAACGGCAAGGTACTGGCATAAAACAGACACTCAGACCAATGGAACAGAATAGAGAACCCAGGAATCAACCCATATTTTTACAGCCAACTGATCTTTGACAAAGTCAACAAGAGCATATATTGGGGAAAAGTCTGCCTCTTCAATAAACAGGGCTAGGTAAACTGGCCATCCATATGTAGAAGAATGAAGCTAGACCCATAGCACTTGCCATATAACAAAATCAACACAAAATGGATTAAAGACTACAATACAAGACCTGAAACTAAAACACTCTTAAAAGAAAACATAAGGGAAACACTTTAGGAAGCAGGACTGGACAAAGGCTTTATGAATAACACCCCAAAAGCACAAGCAACAAAAGAAAAATAAACAAATGGGATTGTATCAAGCTAAAAAGCTTCTGCCACCAAAAGAAACAATTAGAGTGAAAAGACAAGCTACAGAATGGGAGAACATATTTGCAAACTATGCATCTGACAAGGGACTAATATCTAGAATATGCAAAGAACTCAACTTAACAGTAAAAAAAAAAAAAAAAAAAAAGTAACCCAATTAAAAAATGGATGGAGTTGAATAGGCATTTCTGAAAGGAAGATATACAAATGGTCAACAGACACATGAAAAAGTGCTAACCATCACTCATCATCAGGGAAATTTTCCTTTTTGTAATGACACTAGTCACATTGGATAGGGACTCATCCTACTTCAGTATAACCTCATCCTAACTAATTACATCTCTAATGACCCTATTTCCAAAGAAGGTCACATTCTAAAGTATTGGGGGTTAGGACTTCAACATACAAATTCTGGGGATACACAATTCAGCTCATAGCATAGTTTATCCCCTCTCTGGAATGATCTGGTTTTATTTGTCAACCTTACTGTCTTGTCTCTCCTCACCAAACGTCAGCTCCATGAGAGCAGTACCTTGGTCATCTTATTTACCACAGCCACTACTGCATACAGCTGAGCTGGTACAGAGATGATGCCGTGTATAATTTCTTGAGTAAATGGACTAAAACTAAAGCAACAAACCAATTTTCTGAATAAGGACACTCAAGCCACAATAGTTAAGTGTCTATTCAGTTGTTAAAAATTATGTTTCTATAACTATTAATGTGGAGAAACATTGACATACATTGTTAGGCAAAACAAGAAAGTTTCGAGTCAGAATAAAGGGTATAATTCCACTTTACAAAATATGCACACACACATATATCCATACAAATAGGTGTATGTACATACTTATATAGAAAAGGGTCTGAAAGAATATAAATCAGGTGTTAATGATAGGTTGTTGTTAACTGGATAGTATTTTATTTATTCGTGTGTTTTTATTCTTCATATTGTCTGATTTTTCTGCAATAGACATGCTATAATTTTGAAATAAGAAAAATAATTTTAAAAAGCTTTTCAGAAAAAAAAAATTCACTTGCAATATGATTTGCTGTCTAGATTGCAAGCTCCATGACAGCAGGAACCATGTACAAGCCTAACACCATGCTTGGCTCATAAAGATGCTCAATATATGCTGGCTGAGTTGGAATTAAATGGATATGTACATTCATTTCACCACAAGACCTTAACCAAAGCAGTTGTTCTAGCGGCCTTCCAGGTATCCATGTGGTATGTTTTCTCAGTCTGGAAATCTTATAAAAAGAGGAGGAGGAGGAAGAAGAGGAAGGGAAGAAGGAGGAATATAGACACTAAGCTTTAAAATATCTCTGGTACTGTCCAACTGTAGTGACATTTAAAGTGTTGTCAAGAATGAAAATACAGCATGATGCAACACTGTCAGCTCCAGGAAGAAATTAAACCAGAAGGGCTGTCACCCAACCCCTGTGAACCAAACTGCCACATTTCACCTAATTCTTCTAATTAGTGTTTGCAAAGCCTTTAGAAGCAGACAAGTGCTACATTAAGTGTTAAGTAGTATTAATTAATAATATTAGATTGTGTAGGCAAGTACTTATTAAATGTAAATGTCCTAGGCTTGTCAGTACAGTGCTTGGAATCAATGTTTGCTTATACCTCAAAATTCTTTATAGAATTTTGTAAAGCTCTGGCTTCTAAAGAAAGTAGTTTCATATATTAGTTGCAATTTCTAATTTGACAAAACTTTGGAAATCTCCTAACACCATAGTTCTCGACCATATCAGACCCAACACTCCTTTTTATAAGTATTTTGCCACACTCTTAATATCTTGAAGTGAAATTCATGGATAACCTACCTATATACAGCATATTTCAATATGTAAGTGCTCAGGCATGTCCAAATGAAGTTGTCAGATGCTTGCCCTGCACGAAGACTCGCTGCACATCTGCCAGTTACAAGTGGAAGGCTGTTACATGCTGCTGTGCGAGAGATGCAGTACCATGGGCAGCACTGGTTTTCTGAAATGGTGAACAACTCCTTAAATTCCACACTCAACAAACTACAGTCTTCCTTTGATACATTCTATACTTGCTTTCCTGGAAATGTCAATGTATTTGTATATTAAGATAATTCAAAATATGTCCTGTGTTTCTATGTAAAACAGACTTAGGTTCTAGGCTCAGATCATCATAATCAGGATTTTCATCTGTAGAAATGTTGGGCAATGTATTTAAAAGGCGTGTGACAACTTCTCATGCAATTAGTGTCTCAGATGCCCTCTCCAAATGCTACGGCACTCACCACCATCCAAATCTTTGAGAGTGAAAAAATGTCCAAAACACTTTTCATGTCATTTGAAAGACAAATTCCAAAACAACCCATGGGGTGGGTGGCACAGCCCCACTTGAGAATCATGGATCTAATTTTACATCCTTATGTAAAAAATGAGAATATTACCAAAGACTACACACAGGAATCACAGATCAAGTCTTGGCAGGGCCAAGTAAGAAGTAGTTAGCACTGAGACAGAGGAGCATTTTCCATGTGTCAGGCATTGTCTTAAGTTCCTAACGTACATATGCTCATCTAATCTTCACATCAACAGTAGGAGGGACACTTTATTATCTCATTGGACAGTTGAGACTGCAGCACAGAGAAGTGCAGTAACTAACCCAAGGTCCCAGAGCAGTAAGTGGCAGAGCCCTGACTCAGACCGACCTCTTCAGGCTGACTGTATAACACAGTGCAAGCTGCAGACTGTTATCTAAGACTGGAGGGGAACACCAAGGGGAAACGGAACCCTCCCATGTTGTGAGCACACAGGATAGACCAGTTCTACCAGCTGAGGACATTAATCTCCAACCATGCCTCCGAGTCATAGCCATGGTTGTTTCCCACTTGGTCTCATCTTCTCCCTTCTTGTATTTTTTTCCTGCAGATATTCATGTCCAGGAGAAGACTGCTTTGGGTCCCTTTGGACCTTTCCTAAAAGGGAGATCCTTGTTCACTAGATGAGTTCCAGAACCATCCACTAAGTCTCCTGTAGCCCTCTTGCATCAACTGACCTTCACTGCAGTCCCTGTCACTCAAGATGAGTGGCTTCCTCGCCTCCCTGGACCCCCGGCGGGTGCAGTGGGGGGCTGCCTGGTATGCCATGCACTCCAGGATCCTGCGCACCAAGCCAGTGGAGTCCATGCTGGAGGGAACAGGGCCCACCACGGCGCATGACACCAAGCTAGCCCAGGTGCTCACCACTGTGGACCTCATCTCCCTCGGCGTCGGCAGCTGTGTGGGCACTGGCATGTACGTGGTGTCTGGCCTGGTGGCCAAGGAAATGGCAGGACCTGGTGTCATTGTGTCCTTCATCATTGCAGCCGTCGCCTCCATATTATCAGGTAAGTGTCTCAGTGCAGGCAAGTCCTGTGGAAGGTGTGCTTTCTGGCCTGGTCACTGCTCATCCACTTTTCTAGAGTATTTAGTGGTGACATGTTTCAAATGGCAGAGAAGTGGTTCCTCCTGCTCCCTTTTTGCCTTGACTGCCAGGGAGATCAGGGCTGGGTTTTGTAGCAGCTTCCCTTTTCTTTGGTTTCTCAATACAAGTAATTATTCTGGTGCCCAGACATCTCCCAACTTCTCATCCCCTGTCACATTCTAATGGCTCTATTTTTATTTTAACTCTCCCTTTCACTGGAAGTTAGGTCAATCCCTTTCGGGGAGAGGAGAAAAGATATAACTAAGATATAAACAATAAACAAAGGATAGGCAGAGTAGCAAAATGACAAGTCAATAAATCTGATATGTTTGGAATTTGATAAGCCCCAGACTGGCATTGTGCCCACCAAGGAGAAGGAAACCAAGCTAGGAGATTTAAAGCCATTGTGAGACTCACAAAACATCACCTGCCACAAGCACCTCAACAGATTGATGTTCTACAGAGGTATGTCAACTAGCTCCTTCTCTCCCCTAGAGAAAGAGTCATAAAATTCATTTTTTAAAAAATAAGGTGCCAGGACTTACATGCTGATAATTTGTGCAATGGCTCTTCTGTTGCCTTCTCTTCCCTCCTCTTCTCTTGAGTTGCAATCCACAGTCTCCTCTCAGAAGGCTAGGAGTAGTTCATTGGACAACTTGAAAAAGAAGGAAAAGGAAAACTTCCTGCTTCTTGATGGTTACATTGCAAAAGCTTGAAGCTTTGCTTGGTTTGTGGATGGCAGATCATGTGGGTCAACCCACGTACTAGCAGCGAATGTCTTGGTCTCTTCAAATGTTTCATGAGAAGTAGGAATTCTTACTTACCTTGGGAGTACTATGTACTGATTCATACCGTCACAAGAAAAGCAATGCATTAATATCATACATCCGTATTCAATAGTCTTCATCCATGGGGGATACAAAGGCAGACTACAGACATGCAACCGGAAGTGTGGTGGTTTGTATTTGACATCTTTTTAATTTGATGAGGGAAATATTTCCAGACTGAGTTTGTTAATCTCCTGTCATGACTTGTCTTCCCTGTTGGTTTTACCCCTATTTCCTTTTCCTGAAGACACTCTCTCATATGCCCAAATATCCTAATAATTAAGGTTTTTGCAGAACAGAGGATTTTTCTCCCTTGTAGATGAAGATAAATTATCTACATGGGTGCATTTTGTGGGTATTTGAAATTCTATAAACCTGATTATAATTATTTCCAAACTTTTTTGATAAGGAAATTTACTCACCATAAACTTATAGATCTAAATGTGTTGTCATACAGAACTGAATAGCAATGTAGGGCAAAAGGCAAACATATAACCAGGGGGCCCCACAGAGAACACAGGGCAGATGCGTAAAGGTCGTGCTCAGTTAATAAAGGCTACACAATCTGCTCTAGATCCCATCCTACTTTGACCCCATCCCCCAGACCACAATAATTGCTGTGGATTAATCACCTGCAACTTACCCTTCACAATGCTGCATCGCATCTAGAAAACAGTATAAGGCACAGTTGCATTCTGGCAGCCTAACCCCTGCCACAGTGCTCATGGGCACTATATAATCTACACTTTTCCACCACACAGATGGAGAGCCCCAGACTGGCCCAACCAGTGTTATGCTGGAGCCAGCTTGCACCAACCACCAAGAGTCCTGAGTGTGCACACCTCTTTCCAGCTTTACATTCAGGGATGTCATGTTGTTAACTTGAAACCAGCTACAGTGGGACTATGTGTTTGTCAGTGTTTTTTTCAGAGAGTTAGTTGTTGAACATTTAACAGCACATCACTGGCCCACCTCCATCAAAGACCCTGGTACTGCCCAGCAACTGATGCCTTTGTCACTGCACCAGGCACCAAAAGAAAAACCCTGCCTTTCCCCTAATCTGGATTCCCCTCTGTACATATGGCCCCATCTGTAACACTTCTCTACACTTTGTGACTGACTCATCTACTGGCCAGGATGCCCCTAGAGCCCCCAACCAGGGTCAGGACCAAAATAACTTATGCCAATGTTAGCATCTTTTTTAGCAGGTTTCTTCAGCCAGGCCTCTCCCTCCTGTGATCCTTGGTCACTAAACCAAAGGAAAGGCCCCTTCCACCGTCTTTTTTCCACTTCCATATCATCATCTCCATATTGCCTCTCTCTTGACCAAATTTCCCACTGCTTCTCTGTATCACAGTAATGAAACTCTGCTATATCTTCACCTTTTTTAATACATGGTCCTTTTCTACTTCTGGTCTTAATTAAAACCTGGCTCACCTGAAGGTGAGTCCAGTCTCCACAGTCGAGTATTTATCTCCAGCAACAGTTGCTGCTTGGTTACAAGAGTGGAGTAAAGAGAGAATTGGGGTTAACTAGATATAGCTTCTTCCAAGCAGAGAGAGAAAATAGCAATGGGGTTAAGCGTGCTTGCAAAGGAAGAGAAAACCTGCTGAACAACATAATCTAGGCTGAATAAGGAGAGGAGCGAAACATGAGAGTGATGATGATTGATGAACAGTGGTAGGATCGGTGCTGTTAGGGATTTTGATGAAGTCAGGAAATCATTGGAATAAAAATACCGAGAAAGTGAAATAGAAGGCTAGTAAGTGACCATTGCAGAATGAGATGTTTGAAATATACATTTCAGAAATGATACAGTAATGTTCAGTTTAGACGGGAACCTGGTTCACCCACTGACTAGCTGTGAGACTGTGAGCAAGCACCATAACTTCTCTGAGCCTCAGTTTCTCCACTTTGAAAATAATACCTACCCCATAGAATTGTGGTGAGATGCCTGTAAAGTGCCTGATACAATGCTTAGCACATAGCACTAAATAAATGGTTATCATTATTTTGTGCCAGATCCTATATCGGGTGCTAAAGTGTTATACTTTATACAGTATAACAGTTAAAACTCTCAAAATCTCTTCAAGGTAGGTTTTATTTTCCCCCATTTTACATATGTGGAAACTGAAGTGTAAATAACAGAGCCTAGATTCAAATCTGTTATGCCAATAATATCTCTTAACCCTGACTGAATTTAAACCACTTGGGAACTTTTTTCCTGGAATAATGAATTTTGAGGGCCAGTTATGTTGAGTTATAATTACATATAGTAAAATTCATCCTTTTTAAATGTATACTTCTATGAGATTTGACAGATACTTGCAATCATGTAACCTTTACCCCAATCAAGATACAGACAAGTCCTATCACTCCCCAAATCATTCCTTTATACTG
Organism: Cynocephalus volans; assembly: GCF_027409185.1. Classification (NCBI taxonomy): domain Eukaryota; kingdom Metazoa; phylum Chordata; class Mammalia; order Dermoptera; family Cynocephalidae; genus Cynocephalus; species Cynocephalus volans. The sequence continues at coordinate 95,429,554 of NC_084460.1, read as the reverse complement.
CTTCTGTAGTCACCCCTCCTCCCACCCCCAGTCCCTGGCCACCTCTGATCTGTTTTCTATCCCTACAATTTTGCCTTTTCCAGAATGTCATATGAAGGGAGTCATTTAGTATATAACCTTTTGAGTTTGCTCTCCTTCACTTAGTAAGTTGTGGGGTTTTTGTTTGTTTGTCTGTTTGTTTAAGTTCCCCAGGGAATTCTAATGTGCAGCCAGGGTTGAGAACTGCTATGTTACAGGAACTAGAACCTACCTTCTGCCCCAGCCATGACCTATGCCAAGAGGAAGCATAGGTTAAAATGGAAACTCTTCGGACAGCAGAATCTTAAGAAATTTTCTTGGCCTTGTGGCATCACCCCCCATGCTATGCAAACCAGCTTATAACATGAAACAAATTTGACAGAGAGAGAGAGAGAGAGAGAGAGAGAGAGAGAGCACTATGGTCTTTACAATTTGACAAGATTGGAGCATTCAGTAACTTCCCAAGCTCCTCCTGCAGGTTCTGCCTCAACACCCCGATTGCCCACAGCCCTATCACAGGGGGAGAGAAACGTATCAGAGGAAGCAGCTTGTGCTGTCATCTTTATCTTTTGTCAGAAAGGCCTTATCTACTCTTTAGTAGCTCGATAGGTCATAACCAGACCCCGTGCCCTTGCCAAACCTAAGAACACCTTTATGTATCGTAGACTGTACAAACCAGATAGAGGAAATTGCTGTTTCTTCCTGGTTCCTACCTCCAGTTGTGTGAAGGGACTCGGGTAGAGGTGGGATGGTTTGCTGAGCTTCTCCGGTTTAGCTGGCTGGGGATGAGACAAAGCGACATCTGGGCCAGAGACATCTGGCCATGCAAAGCCCCAAGAGGCACCTACGAACCTGAGGGGCAGAAGAGTGGCAAGTTTGACTTTTTTTCCAAGTTTATGTCCAGTTCTCTTTTAATGTTATTAAAATTGAGCCTCAAACAGAATATAGGTCTGAATGACTCTTACGCTTATGCACTTTCCATAATAACCCTTCAAGCCCGTGTGTCAAATATTTTTGGTAAGGATTAAATGACAGTGTGCATACACAGCACCAGTCATTTTTATCATCTACTCAAAAGAAATGGTTGACAAAAATCTAATAATATATGGTCCTGTAAAAATGTATCAGGTTCCCCACCTTTAGGGAATGTCCACCGACCCTCTCTTCTTGGCTCTTGGCTCCCACCTCCAGCCCCACTGATGGGCAGCCTTTCTCCTTCAACTTCACCTTCTACTTCCCAGCCTGCTCACTGGCGAGCCCTAAAATCCTTTTCCATATCTCATCCAGGCAGTTGGTTTACTTATCTCTTTGTCACCCATGAGTTCATCTTGGCCATTCTCCGAAGACTGTCTTCCCCCAGTCAAAATTGTCTATGGAGATAATTCACTAAACAAAGGGGTTCTCAGGGGAGGGATTTGGGGACCAAGCCAGGAAGGTTAGGTGTCATTCTGTAGGCAATGAGAAGTTCAGTGACATGACCAGATAGTACTTTAGTAACACAGTGGAGAGAGAGTAGAGGCGGAAAATGGGTTATGCACGTATTGCATAAAACAGGAAAGAGATTACGAGGCCCTAGTCCCTGACAGTGGAGGCTGAAAAGAGGGGTAGGGTGGAGTGGATTTGGGCATGAGAGGATGAGGGACAATGAGGGAGAGTGAGAAATGCTCTTCCTAGCCAAGAAAAGACACGTCATAGGTGAGAATGTTTTTGAAATAAAGTCATCAGAATAGTGGATTTTACCACACAGTTCTGGTGACAGAATGTGAAAGTAGAAACAGAAAACTCAAGCCAAGGAGACGACCACAGAAGACCACGGGGAATATTGAAATCATCTTTGCGTGTAGCACTTCCTTCCTATCCTCACCAACCCAGTGGAGGGAGGGGTGACTTTAGTTCTGCTCTACATATGACAGCTGAAGAGTCAGAGGTTAAAGGAACTTCCTGAAAGTCCCAGAGCTATTTAGTGTAGAGCCAGAACTCAAACCTAACACTGTAGGACTCCAGAGTTCATGCTCTTCCATTTCAGCAAGCTGTCTCTGAGACCTTGGAAGCCAGAAAATCTTTCTCACTAGATGCGGATGAATAAATTGCAATCAATTCTCTCTGATTGAGTCTAAAAGGCAATAAAGGGCCATCACAGCAAGCACTGTTTTTTGGCACTCTAAGTTTATAATTTAGCATTAGTGTTTATAATTTGTGTTTCCTGCCATGCTCATTTGCTCTTTAGCACCTTCTGACCCATCACCAGGCTAGCCCATGGGAACAGAATTCCTGGGGAGGTGGTAAGGGGAGCAGAGTTCTGCTGAGCAGATGTCTTTGCCACAGGCAAACCTCCTCCCTGGGCTGGTTCTGCAGACTTTCACAAAGCTCAGATGCAGTCTCCCCATTCCAGTACTCATCTCCTGTTGGATTTTCATGACAGATAAAAATTTTCTAAAGATTTAGAGTCTATGTAGATAGTCTGATGAGTTCCCTTGTTTTATTTTCCAAAACAACAAATGATCCTTCCTCCTCAAATTGAAGCCAGACTTCAGAGGTGAACCAGGAGGGTTGGTCCTTTGCAAGCCCTTCTCAGTCATCCAAGATTACTCATTCATTCCTGAAAGCTACATTTGTTTGTTTACCAAAACACCTCTGAGAACAGTTTTTAAATACATTGAGTGGTGGAAGAGGCAGAAATATTGCATCTGAAATGCAAAAATGAACAAATGCGTGTCAGTCCTCAAACTTCTGTAGGACTAGCTCTCTCAACTATTGTCCAAATACACACTGTATGTTGGAATCTTAATAATGATAGCAGCTATCCCTGATGTTTGTGAAGTCTCTAAGACATAACTTAGCAAGCACTGAATAAATATTAGCTTTTAGTAGTAGTAGTATTGTTTATTAGGCAAATACTGTGCACCAGGTACTATGCATACATTACCTGATTTAATCCTCTCAACCTACCTATCAGGTGGCTATTAGTGTCCCCATTTTATGGCTCACCATAGTAGCTAAACTCTTGAGGACTTTTGATGTGCCCGGCATTAGCCAAATACTATTTGCATAATCCTCCCGACAAACCCTACAAAATGAATGCCACTATTATACTCATTTTGTAGATGAGGCTCAAAGAGGTTAGGTGTCTTGTCCAGGGCCACATGATGATCAGCAGCAAAGACTGACTCTAAATATGATTCTGCCTGGCTTCAGAGACCATTCTCCCAAGCTGCTTTATGCAGGCCATACACCTCCAAATTTAAAAACGCACTGAAGAGAATCAAATGAATCAAGGAAACATGTGCTCAAGTGAATTTCAAAAGAGCCTGTCTCACCCTATTCTATTGATTAGAAGAGCACTTTTCTAGATCAAAACTTCTGTAAATGAGGTCATGAAAAGGACTTCTAAACTCAGCGTTTTGCTGTCACCCATCAGCAGCAAGGAGAAAGGTATTGTGAAGTTCATGTAGCTCTTCTATATAGGGCTCAGTTGACAGCCCTGTAGGAAGGATGTCAATTACCAGTTCAGAGAAAGTGAGCAAATTTTTAATAGAAATTTGCAAGTTTCTCAAATTACTGATGGTGAAAACAAGTTTCCTTCAGTAAACCCAGGAAAACCTGGGCTTCATTTACATCTTCTGCAGCACCTGGTAGAGTGTACAGTGCAAAGCAAGAGCACCCAGCACGGCTGTGGGAGGCATGGCCACCTGCTCTGAGCTCAGCATCACAGGAGGTGCTGCAGAGCACAGGAGAGAGAACTCTGAGACAAAGAGCTTGACATCAGTGCTAAGAAACAAGACAAGCACACATTAAACAGCCAGGCCTGGGTCAGAAGTGGGAATAGCTGAGATCTAGTTCCAGCTCTGCCCCTCAGTAGCTCGGGGCCCTTGGGCAAGTCATTCACTTCTCTCGACCTGAGTTTCCTCCTCTACAAAATGAAAAGTTTGAATTAGATTTTGTTCTAACATGAGCTCTGATGAAAAAAAACACAGGGAGGGGAATGATTTGTAAAGAAAGGTCTATTGTCTCAACTCCTCACAAACACATATCACACACACACACACACACACACACACACACACACCAAGCGCATCTAGCATCTGGTAGTCAGATGTAGTTAGTCCCCGGAGCTGAAACCCTGCTCTGCCATTTATTCCTTGTGTGACTTGGGAAATAGTCTTAACCTAGAGCTTCCCAAACAGGATGCTGAGAGTTACAGGTGTGTCAAGGTATTGCTTCCTTGGCCCCAGGGCAGCTGGGAGGTGGCAGAGTCCTAGGCTAGTCACCTCTACATGTGAGCAACCTCACCCTTGTACACATCACCCCCTTCCCATGTCCATACAAATATGTCATTTTCTAGGTGTTTTATGTGAAGCAGAAAAGGTTGGAAAGTCCTGTTGGGATAACCTGTCAAGATCTTGGATTCATCATCTCTAAATGGAAATAAGCTCTTTCTGTAAGATTATGTATGTAAAGTGCTTAATATAGCCCATTCACACAGTAAATGCTCAGTAATGTTTGCTCCTATTATTATCACTACTATGCCACTATTGGCCAGTCTCCAACCCAGCAAGGCTAAGTTCTTTCTTAATGCAAAGGAGCAGTCTCTGGTTCTGATTCTGAAGCCCCTCAGTCCACCCCTAGCATAAAGACCCCATAGTCCTGCCTCCTACTCACCCTTTCTCCAGATGAACCTTGTGCAAAGAGCATACTTTTGGCTCTGAAGGTATTTATCCAAGAGCAGTTCTCTTCTCTGCAGAACCAGCTCCTTTAGAAAGGCTGTGCTGTAAAACACACAAGTAGGCTGTGCCTCAGAAAACAAGTAAATAAATACCATAACAATTACAAATCGTGATAAGCGCTATAAAGGAAAATACACAGGGTACCATGACAAAGTCCTGTCTCTGAAGAAGCGATATGTAGGAGCCTCAGTCTAAGCATTGAAATAGGTGCTAGGGATGCAGAGATAAGAAGTCATGGTGCCTGCCAACGACCTTGGGATAAATAACTAAGACAGGAGTGTTGCTGGAAGCTTAGGAATAGGAGCTATGCCGGGAACCAGCCCCACCTGTGCAGGGCAGACTGCCACCGCCTGGCCGTCTGCTCTGACACTCTGGCCCACTCTTCCTATTGCTCCTTCACAGAGGCTGGTGCTAAGGGGCCATGGCCACCCAAGGGAATCAGAGAGTCCCTGGCAAACTTCACCTGCCCTGGGTAGGGGCGAGATCACTGAAGCAAGGGGCGTAAAGAGAGAAAAGAGCTGAGTTCAGAACTTTGTTAAATGTCTACACACAGATGGAGATGGATAAATAAGAAGCAACGATGGAGAAGAAGAGAAGTGGGCAGAGGAGTGGGAGTGGAACTGAAGGAAGAACAGCTTCTCACACAAGGAAATGAGGAGGGCAGGAGTGTCACCAGGCAGAGCCACTAATGAAAGTCCACTCCAGCTCACAGCCTCTGGGGTGGAGACTGCGATTTCTGGGGTATAGTGGAGGCAAACACCACAATGCAAAGGGTAGATGTTGCATGGAGAAGAGGGAACTGCAAGCAGTGGAATGGATCCTTTATTTAACAACCCAAGGCATGCACTCATCCTGGACACACCTGTGCTTGTGCTTTATGGAGAGCCATGTGTACATGTGTGAATAGCACTTATTTGCTAACATGTATCACAAACTCCTCATCTTGTACCTCACCACTAGCCATTTTCATATGTCTGACCCCCAAAAGTCCCTTGCAAATTAATTGAAAACGTATATACATATATGTTTATATTTACTGATATAGGTAAATACACATATACACTACAAATATACTTTCACATCCTATTAACTCTTTAGTCTTTTCCTACTTTGGAATAAATTCAATAATAGCCCTTGGCTATATTTATTTATCTTGAGACTTGATTTATAAATGACCCAGCTTATAATTTCTTAGACTTTTAAAGAAAATAACCAAAATACTGAATTTCTTTTATATGTGAAACATAGATACAAACGCCTGCTCCTTCAAAAACATTTCTAAGACTTTTAGTTATGAGAGTGCTTATGTGGCTGCATACTGTAAATCTGGCCAAGAGCCCTCAATGTTTTCCTTGGCGGGAATGCGTTTTTGAAGAGGCCACCAGGCTATCCAAGGGAGTCCCTTGTTCCATTCACTGGAGTTCCCTTGTGCAAAATTCCACCATTGCTATTGCATTCAGTAAGGGCTGCCTAGTTGGAAACAATCCCTCAGGACCATCCAGGTGAGACTCTTAGGAAGAACCATAGCCCCCAGTCCTTGTCTGCTGTGCACAGAAGATGCTATGACTACCGTTTTCCACCCGCACACCATCCTTCCATCCTTACAGACCAGGTGATGGCAACACTCACTCCTTAAAATACAAATTTAATACTCATGCCCTGCAGAAGACCCAATCCTCCTAGAGTTCTGAAGGGCAAGGGAATAGAAAGCGGGAAGGGAGAAGGGGGGATGTGAAAGTGGAAGGTGTTTGTATCACAGGAGGGGGATCTAGAAGTAGGAGCTGTAAGCAAATCCGCACCCAAAAGATTCTCTCTAACAAGTCTCCTAAATCCTGCATCTCTGGCTCTGCTCATTAGCCCAGTTTGGAAAATGTCGAGATGGCTCCCCTCTCATGAGGGGTTCTCGTGTCTTTGGGCAGGTCCTCCACAGAGAAGGGATCCAGGCCATGGAAGATGTGCTGTGTCTCCTCCCAGCTAGGCGTCTCCTGAGAATGTGTCCCCTCCCAGTGGAACCTCGGGCCTCCTGCGCCTCACGTGGGCAGAGAAGGCCCCGCGAGAGCTCAAGTGTATCCTCTCAACACTCACCTGTAACCTTGTCTGTCATATTCTCAGGGAAGGGGGGCAGTGGCCTGATGCCCCCACAGAAGCTTCTTAGATCTGTCATCTCTGCCATTGCCACCTTCCTCTGCCTTAGAAATGGGGCACTGCCTACGTACTCCTTGAGAGTGAAAAGCTGAACTATGCTGGGGTGAGAGAGGATTGCTGGAGGTCACTTCAGCTCCCTCTTCCTTTTCTGCACAGAGCCTTTTCAGCCCAGCTATCACAGCCACCTGGACGAGAGGCAGTAGGTCTCATAAAGAGAGGTTGGGCAAGGCAATGGGAACTTTCTCTTCACCCTCACAGTCCCTCACTGGAGTATGGAATAGAACGAGAAGCTTCCCTTTCCCAACGCAGAGGGGCTGGTGACTCTCACAGGTTACCTGAGCAGCAAGGGAGGAACTGTGTGCAACGAGCCTGGCACAGGTGGATGCCAAAAACATGTGCTTTCACCTTCCTCTTTTGTAATGTCTTTTCCCCTCCAAGATGGCCTGTGATGTTAACCTGCGGCCACCCACGTAAAAACATTAGGAGCAGAGAAACAGGCAGCTGCAGTCCAGCGGCCACCTCAGCAACAAAGAAGAATCAGTCCAGGCCAGAAGATTGGCTCAGCTGTCCCTGTGGATTCTTTAGTTGAAAGCAACCACACGAGCATTAATATTATTATTATTATTATTATAACCTTCATCACTATCATTTGATAGAGCTATCAAGTAAAATTATGTACATTATTAATGGTGATTAACAATAGCATGGCCAGACAATATAATACTTGAATTCATCATATTATGGAAACTGCACCTCCAATAACTTAAAAATATTTTCATAGAGGGAGATCTAGAGAAGAGAGTAAACAGAAAGGCTGGTCATGTTTTATCAGCAAATTATTAAACTTCCTTGACCTGTTTTGGTCACTTCTCTGACTGTAAGGACAGCTTCTTTCCCTCTGTTTATAAGGTGATATATTGGTGCTGTGGTTTGGGGGATTTTAGAGTTCTCTGTTCCTCACCCAACTTTAATTGGAGCCCTGTCAGGTTCAATAACTGATGGTGTCATACAGCCCTAACTGGTGGTATTGCCCGTTCCCTAAACACATGCTGCTGCTATACACACGGGGCCTGCTGTGGCCGAGAAAAGTCTCTTCTTAGACACAAAGAAACGTAGGCATCCCCAGACAAATTGCTTTTCTTCCAGACACATTTGTAAAACTTGTCTGGGCTTCCCTGACAGGTGACGGAGTGACCGAGGCTGCTCAGGTAGAAGAGACAGTAGCAGTGAGGCGGGACGGGGGGAGCACTTGATGGATCACTCTCTGAAAAAGAAACCCACAATTTTCTTGGCTAACAAAGAGCATCAGGAAGGGGCCATCAGTGCAGGCTCACTGGGTCCAGCGGCATGTGACAGGGGGGCTGGAGTGATGTTTCTCAGAACTCAGCAACCTGCTTCTCAAGGGAGATAGCAATGATGGAGATATTGCATTACCTGCCATCCGGAATTCAGTGTCACGAAGAAAACAAATGTTTCCAAAAGAATTCACACTCCAGTCCTCCCTGAGTTCTTGCGATTTCTCCTTCTACCCCACTCCCAATCTACATTTAAGCAGGACTAGCAACCATAGCCGTATATACATGTCTTTGCCCTGCTGTGAATTTCTTAAAACAGAGATGTTTTAAGAAAAATAAGAAAAGGAGAAGGAATGGGTAACAACTACCTCAGCAGAATGCTATATTTGGTGAGGACTTTCTTAAGGACATGTTTGGGCCTCAGTGGTGAGTTGCCCTAGTGAAGTCCAGTGGCTGATTCATCCTGTGTCTGGGAGATGGCAGATAATTGGCCCTCGGGAGGAGCTGACTTCAAAGATGGGGAATCTCTGACCTCCTGCCTTAGCTAGGGCAGCCCACCCCAACATTCCTAACTCCCCTTTATGAAGTAGAATAGATAGAGTATATCCAAAGCAACTACTCAGGCCTGATATCTGCAACCTGTGCCCGCCCCCCCCCCCCGCCAAGGCAGCTTGACTGACCCTCTGAGCAACACTCAACTTTTTGCTGATCCTGGAGCCCTGATTGAAACAGCAGAGGTGGCAAATTGTTTTCCTGGGCACACACCTCCACTCCCTCATATATATCTTGATATCCTCTTCCCTTTGGACAGTCCTTCTGGCTGGTTGGATTTCTGGTCTGTGTTCTCCCCTAGGAGACTATAATATCCCCCCCCCCCAAAAGAGACTAGTTCACCTTTAAAACTAATATAGATGCATAGAGATGATACCTTATGAATGAAACGGATAAATGAATGAATGAATTGGAAAGCTCCTAGAACTAGCTACGAGGAGACTTCAGCTCTAGCCCCAGCTCTGTCATTAATTGAAAATGCAACTTCAGTTTGGGGGCTCAGTAGCATCGTCTGTGAAGGGAACAACCTCCATGAGCAGTTGACACCCCTCCCCTCTCAGTCTGTTCCTGCACGTCCACCCGCTTTTACTTACTCGTGTATTAGGCTCTCAAATAACACTTGGAGTGAAGAAAAAATGTTCTACAACCAAGAAAGAGCTTTAAAACTACAGAAGCACATGAGCTGCACAGGCTTTTACAGCCACATTCCACCATTCTATTTGAAAGGGCCCACTCCTCAATCGCTTGATCCTAGTCCACCTCTGCAGACAAATCTTCCTCCATCCCCAAAGTAGCCTGCCTGTGTCATTCCAGCTGTGCCCTTTCATCTGTCTTTCCCCCATTTTTTCCTGACTGGCAAAATTCAGCTCACTGTTCAAGATACAGCTCAAAAGCCTCCTGCTTCCTCCCCACTTGCCCAGAAACCTAAGAATCATGCTCCCTAAGAACCACGCTCAGCCACTGGGCTTCAAAAGCACCTCACAAATACTCTAAAGGATCAATACTGGCTGCTTGGATCATCTGTTCATTGAACTCTTTCCTGATTGGAATACAGATGCTTTGAGGTCAGGAAATCAGCTTACTTACCATTTGGGTCTCTGGTATTCACTCTAGTGCCTGATTTAGTAGGCACTTAATGATGTGTGTCACATAAAGGAAGGAAATTAGGAGGTCAGGAATTATTTAGGAAACTGCTAAGTTAGTTGATAAGTAGGTTAGGGAATTAGTAGAAGTTAAATAAGCTACATGTTAATAGGAAAACCTCTCTTTATCTGAGCAGAGCAATTGCCATTCAAGTGTGAATATCCACTAGATTTAATCCTTCCAGGTAAAAGTACACTTACCTTAAAGTACTATTTGTCTAATGGCTTTCTTTGGTGGAATGTGGAACGTAACACATTTCTTAAGTGGAGGAGCCCTTCCCTGCCTTTTGCCTGCTCCCAGCTGGGTCTTTGCCTACAGGTTCTCAGAAATCAATAGAGGTAGGGCAGGCTGTGAGTGGCGTGAGGAAATTTGGGGTGGGGGTACATGTAGGGAGCATCTTTGCTGTTGGGCAGCAGCACTGTATTAAGCACAGTTTGGAATGTTCAAGGTTGTACGTAGGCTCTCCAGGAGCACTGAATCTAAGGCTGGCTCTTTATTCCTATATGTGATAGAACCCTAGACTCTGACTTAGAAAGAAATTCACACTGAAAAGGATTATATTTTTCTGAACCCAAATCACACATCATTTGGGATACACAACAGGGGATTCGTAGAGAATATTTCAAATAGAGAATCTCCTGGGATCTTTTCCCAACCCTTTTTTCAATATGTAGGGCCTCTCTCAGTTTGACTGCTTTTTAGGCTGGCAATTTTTCAGTTTAACCACAAATAGTTCTGGGTATAAAAGTAAAACAAAACACTGGGGATGTGCCGAAATGTAAATAGGGATGTGTTTATAGCAATTAGAGGGTGAGTAATTGGAAAGGGTATCAGAGTTGCACTCTGTGAGGAATCAGTCTTATTCCCTCTAGTTCCTCTGAAATGAATCCTTCCTATTTTTCAAGGACGTAGACTTGCCATCTCCAAACAACTCCAATGGGAACATTTCCATCATGTGACCTGCAGCGTTCAGTCACTCATTGACAGCCACCTGTGCCCCAATATTGTATTTTTATATTGATTTTCTCTGGCTAAATGGTTTTGTATTTTTGGAATCAATATGGCTCTCCCTCTGCAATCACTTGATGGGTAAAACCAAAAAAAATGCAAAACCACTTTGATAATAGCATAAAGCAAATATAATTGAGAAGGTAACTCTGGGCCAAGAGATAAAATGGAGATAAATTCAGGTTCAGAAACTATAAACAGGTTTGTGCTTACATGAATGTCTACTGGGATCTCCAGAAGTCATGTAAGATATAAGATAACGCTTCATTCTGTGGGACAGTCCCACACATTACAGAATGTCTAACAACCCAAGCCCCTGCCCATTTAATGCCACAAGTTCCCACAATGATCATGAGAACCTTAGACACTCCCACAGATTTCCAAAATTCTCTCTAGAGGCAATGCCACCTTCATTGAAACCACTGGTTTGCAGTATTTTCTATAGCTTCCATTGACTCAGGTGATTAAGAGTTGACTCTAGTTGTGAAACCAAAGAATGATGCACTAGAAGGGACCCTAAAGCTTATCTAGTCGGCCACCTCATTTTACCCATGTGAGGGTAAGTAACTTGCCCTTGGACACTCAGTTACTCGATAATCCAGGATAAAAGCCAAGGTTTCCCTTTCCAGGATTTTTCTTTCTTATTGAAATTCAAAAGATACTCTTGAAAATGTCTCTCTCTTGCACACCAGATATTTCAAAATAGGTGAATGATTGACAACATTTTCCAGTTTCTTAAGGATATTTGGGATTGTAAACACTCACTCCTCACCACTGAGCTACAAGGCCAGGCTAGGTACTCTAGCACCCACTAAAAGCCTGGATTCCTGCATACAAACAAATCAGAAAGAGTCAAAAATATTATAAGATTCTTTATAATGTGTCCAAAAGAATGATTTCCTGGAGCAGAAATTGTCTTACATGGTTAGTGGCTGATTGACTTTCTCACTGTTCTCCCCAAGCTCCTGTCATCAGGATCTCAGCAGGATCTTGGAAAATGAATAAGATTCCAAATGCTCCTGACACCACACACAGCCAGGGTCTTTTGCTCTGACTCAGGACAGCAAGGGGCTGGTCCCCTCACAAGACCTAATGAAGACTCAGCTATTTGCTAATTGCTCTTGACAAGTGGGTTCTGGGGGTGAATTGGCTATTTTTAAATTTAATTTGGCAGATCAAATACTATGAAGAGAACATTTGATTGCACAAACTCCCCAATACTGGCTCTCCAAATTAAATTTGCAATCAAATTGATGCCTGTTTCAAAAGCATCACTCAGAAAAATTCTACTTATAAACCTTGTACATTATTGGGAGTAAAGGTGGGTGTAGAGAATAAGCTCATAGGGTATAGGAATTATTGGGTAAAGCTCTGGATCCTGCACTGGGAAGGAGAAGATAGTTGCCTCCAAATACCCTCCTCAACCAGCACTAATGGAGCAACCTAATCCATAAGTGCAAACTCAACTCTTAAGAACGCTGAAGAGAACACAGAAGTCCTCCAAGCATCCAAGAAAATATCATCAGGTCCTCATGCTTAATGCTTCCATACACTGTTCTTTCCACACGGAAGAGTTCTCTGGACCTTCTTTCAGAGACCATTTCCTCTTAATTTTAGACTCACTGTAACAATTTAAACATCAGGTGTTGGAAGCAGCAGTTTAGAAAAGAGGTGATCTGACTGCTCAAGGTAAGCACTGTGACAGCAACAAGAAGTAACAACTGACGGTGTGACATCAAGGAAGGAAATGGAAAACTATTCTACAAAGTGGGGAGAGGAGGGCTGACATAGGCACTCAATATAAATATCAGCCTGGGCCATTTAATGTAGGGGCAAATGGCTTCACTATCCCCAAGATCATCTCCAAAATACAGGACAATGTAGTAATTGATGTGAAAGAAAGGTTAAGTTTTCTTGCTGTATTTTGCAGCAAAAGCAGCAACATTTAGTATAACAGGTAGAATCCTAGAGTGTCAGAGTTAGGAGGTCCTTAGGGGAGCAGCTGGTATAACACTTTAATTTTGCAAATAAGGAAACTGAATGTAAGGAGTGGAGTTGAGACAGGACAGTTGAGACTGGTCCAATGCTCTTTCCTAGTGGACATCCTGACAACTGAAGCCACTGAGGGAAAGGGAGAGATATTACATCACACTGAGTCATTTATTGTGTCATTGCTTTTGATGTCTCTGTTTTTGCTTCCTTGCATTGATTTCACCCCCTTCAAAAGGAGAAGAAACCTGCTCTCTTTATTCACAAGAGTGAACTATTGTTCTCTGGTTTGTGAAGACAGAACCTCAGGCTTGGCCCTTAACAAAATTGGGACTGAAGGCAAAGTTTACTTGAGTTCCCTCCTACGTCCTCCTACATCCCACTCCCAGTGTGTTTCTTCCCAGCTGTCCTATGTCTGTCCTCCAACTGGTGCCCCACCCCCTGACCCCACACCCAGACTTCCTAGCACAAAATAGAAAATTCTCCCAGCTCCCAGAGGTTTGGCATATTCTCGATCTCTTTCTAATCAGGTCTTTAATTACATCAAAGAATGAGGCAGTGTTCCACGGTTTTTCAAATATAAGTGAGCACCAGCATTACTTGGGGGGCTTGTTAAATGCAGATTCCTGGTCCCCATCTCCTGAAATTAGGATTCAGTTGATGATTCTGGTGCAAGTGGGCCCAGAACCCACTTTGGAAAACACATAGCTCCTGCATTCCTCTCCAGCAACATCTCCTGCCAGTACCCCACGCACATTCCCCTCCATCCAAACACTTCATGCTGTCTGTGCCTCGTGTTCCCACCTTCTTTATACAATTAATTCCTCCATATACCTCAAACCCAGCTGAGTACATGTCTGTCATCTCCGCTCTCATTGTTCCCACACATGCCTACAATGTCGAGCTCATACAGCCTACGGCGACCTCTGCTGATTTTCTAGCCTATCTCACCTTGAGGGCAGGGGCATGTGTCATTCTTTTTTTTTTTTATTCCTAGCCCATGGTAGGCACTCAAAGTGTTTGTTAAATTATCTTTTGCACATGCTAAATTTTCTTGTTAATAATTAGTACAGTCATGTGCCAGATCATAACGTTTGGATCAACGAGGGACTGCATGTACAGTGGCCATACCATATAGCCTAGGTGTGTAGTAGGCTATACCGTCTAGGTTTTGTGTAAGTGCACTCTGTGATGTTCACCAAAGTCTCCTAACAACAAATTTCTTAGAACATAGCCCTGTCGTTAAGCGATGCCTGACTGTAATTTATTTATATTCACATTTTTTATCTACCCCCCTAGATATATACAGCACTTTCACAGATTGCTAGAAGTATCACTCCCAAATGAGGAGCAATATGTAAAAAGTGGAAGAGAAGGATTTCACCACATAATGTAATCCTGAGGCCATCAAGGGTGGGGGGTCATACTGAATCAGGCCCATGTTCCCTCAGGAGATCTGACAACTAAGGAACATGACAAGACACATGTACACAAGTGGGAATTTTTCTAAATAAAGATGAGTTTCCAACAGTTCAGTAGAATTAGTTTTGATTGCCTTCGTAGGCGTTCAGGTTAAAAAAGTCTTTCAGAAGTGAGGTTGGAAGAGGTTAGAATTGGGTTTGAACCAATTCATAACATGAAACTGTATTTGTTCTAAGATCCCAGAGATTCCCAATATTTTCTACCCCTGATCGTTAACCACCAGAAGGTTAGCTCATCTCCTGAAGTCCACCATCTCTGTGTGTTTTTCCCTCGCAGGCGTCTGCTATGCAGAGTTTGGAGTCCGAGTCCCCAAGACCACAGGATCCGCCTACACTTACAGCTATGTCACTGTCGGGGAATTTGTGGCGTTTTTCATTGGCTGGAATCTGATCCTGGAGTACCTGATTGGCACTGCCGCTGGTGCGAGTGCTCTGAGCAGCATGTTTGACTCGCTGGCAAACCACACCATCAGCCGCTGGATGGTGGATACTGTGGGAGCCCTCAACGGCCTGGGTGAGACCACCACATCCTCCAACCCCAACATGCTAACTTACTGAGCCAAATAAACAGGTTCCTCTTTCAGAATGCAATTTAGCAGAATGAATCCCCAGCCTTACATATGTCTTTTTTATGGGGTCGGGGGATGCAAAGTAATTCTTCCTTTGCAAATCTATCCATCCTAAGGAAAAGATTCTAATCTCTGTGAAAGCATTATACAAAAAGATGTTCATCACAGCCTTATTTACAATAACAGAAAGTTAGAAACAGCCAAAATATTTTATATGGGGCAAATGGTTAAGTAAACTGTGGACACATAATGTGGAGCTAGCAATTAGGAAGACTATTGTAATAACATGGAATATGTTTTAATGTAATGTTGTATGTTAAAAGATACAAACAGTATATGTACCATGCCAATAACTGTATAAAAATAAAACCAAGGCAGGGAAAAGAACTGTAAGGAACTTCTCCAGTGGTTTCGTTTGGAGATTTTTTTTCAAATTTTTATAAATGAGCATGTATTAATTTTCAAATTAAAGAATTCTTTTAAAGAAACAAAGTGGATGCCAGTCTAGCAAAGGTCAAGGAAGATAACGTAACTGAGTGGACGCTAAATAATCAGAAGCTCACAAAACAAACACCATGAGAGTCAGGCTCCATCCATCACTTGCCACCCGCTTTCATCCTGATGTCTGACTTTATCCTTTTGCTAAACAATGTTTGAGAAAGTTTTGAAGTCCTGCTTCAGAGCTTCCAGGGAATGATTCTGTGGCTGTGTCAAGTCATATGACTTTGGTGTCCCTATCTCAGAAAAACTGATAAAAATACTGAACATCCAGATACCACAAGATGAAGAATGTGAAGACTGTGCCTGTTCAGTACACTGATTTCATAGAATTTTAGGTCTGAAAGTGTCCTCCAAAATCAGTCCGTTCATCTCCTTTTCTTGACAGATAAGGTTCAGAGAGGCGAGGCAACTTGCCCAAGGCCACACAGCTGGCTACTGGCAAAAGTACAGCTGAAATTCAGACCCTTGACTGCTGAGGCAGTGCCCTTTCCACTCTATAGAGGGCAGGAGTCCACTGGCCAATAGCAAGACCAAGCAGGCAGGGCTGTTCACTGGTCATTTTCTCTCTGCAACCACATATACACAAATGGAAAGAAAACCCCTCTTGTGATCATTTTCAAAGACACACGTTCTTTTTTATTTATTGAAATGCACTTGGTTATACATATCTGTGGAGTACAGAGTTGAATATCAATACCCATGTACAATACGTGATGTTCAAATCAGTATGATTGGTATGCTCATCTTTACAAAATGTAATCACTCTTTGTGACTCTTAACCAATTTCTTGCTAACTAACTCCCTTCTCCCTTTCCCACCTCTAATAACCACAGCTCTATTCTCTCCTTTTGAAAGTTCAGGGTATTATTGTGATTGTTCTTTCTTTCTTTCTTTCTTTTTTTTTTTCTTTGAAGACACACATTCTTAAATTTGCTAATTAAGAAAAGGTTGTTGGAGTGAAATGGAAATTTTACAGACTATAAAATTAATAATAATGAAGATAAAAGAGTTTTCAAATTACATGTTAGATATCTATCTATCTATATATATATATATATCTGTCCCAAATGTCCCAGGACAATCCTGACTTCAAATGCTCTGTGCCATGCATGGTTCCATAGGCACTGCTGTAATTGCCATATCACACACCCCAATTTTTAATCAGGTCATCTTACCTATGTACCAAAAACTGCCCATTTGCAAATACACACTTGTATCTGCCTGTGGACCACAATGCAGGCATGTGTACAGGCACACTCGTGCACACACACACCTACAGAGTTATTTCTCCTCTCTCCCTGACAGACCGAGCACCCTTCTCAGAGCTGTGTGCAGATGCACTGGGGTGGGACCAGGAGTTTGCATGGTCCTTTCTTCCCTCTGGACAATACTAAATCATGTCTTTCCCCTCTAGGGAAAGGTGAAGAATCATACCCAGACCTTCTGGCTCTGGTGATCGCAGTCATTGTGACCATCATCGTTGCTCTGGGAGTGAAGAATTCTGTGGGCTTCAACAATGTCCTCAACGTGCTGAACTTGGCAGTGTGGGTGTTCATCATGATTGCGGGCCTTTTCTTTGTCAACGGGAAACACTGGGCTGAGGGCCAGTTCCTGCCCCATGGCTGGTCAGGGGTGAGTTCCTCCCTAAAGTGTGGTATACCTGCACACGCTCTGCCTTCCACCTGCAGCAAGCCTAAGACATATTTCCAAGAAAATGCAGCTCTGTTCCATGACCATCATGGTATCCTCTTTACCTTTTAACCTGAATTTAGTTGGAATTCTGAAGAAGTGGTTCTTATCTTGTTTTATTTATTTGTTTCACAAGCACTTGTTGAGATCCTATTTTATACAAATAACAGTAATAGATTCAATGTATTGGCCACTTGCAACATGTCTAACACTATGCTAAGTGCTTTGTATGCAACATCTCACTTAATCATCCTGATAATCTTGTGAGGAAGATATTTACATTCTGGTCTTAAAGTGAAAAAACTCACATTCAGAGAGGTCAAATGACTTGCCATGAAGCACACAGAGTAAGTGGTGGAGTCAGGACCCATAGCCAGAACTGTCTGACTTCAAAGTCTGTATAAGAACAGCTCAGTTCTGTGGGGTATCTCTATAGTCTACTAAAAGAGACAGACATGTACATAAATAGACAAGACAGTAAAGGCCAGGAAGAGTGGACGGGTGGGGAAGGGATGAGTATAGTTTTTAAATTCACTTCCAACATTTAAGCCTAGGAGGAGAACCCTGCTGGTGTCTGAGGGCAGTTGAGTGGGCCCAGTGGAGTGCTAGTTATAAATCCCATTCCAAAGGTGTAACTCATGGCAGAGAAATCTACCTGGTAGATTTCTGGGGATGGCAAGAGAGTTGGCTGGACCAAAAGGACATTTTTTAGATCTTGTCCCATGATTTGGGTGGTGTGGTTTATACTAAAGAAAAATGGGAAGGTCAGAGTGGCAAATTCTTTATACTGACAAGTGATTCTAAGTTGTACCTGATTTCTTTCTCTAGTATGACTAAAGTGTTTATTTTATGGATTTATTGGTAAAATTCACTAGCCCATCCTTTTTTTTTTTTTTTCTTTTTCTTTTTTTTTTTTAATGGTAGAGCATAAATCAGAGAACTTCAAGCTGTCAGGGATCTTGGAGGTCACCTGATCCCATCCCCTCATTTAACTAGAGAATAACTTCAGTCGGACAGAGGCAAGACTACTTAAAACTGGTGCGGAAAACTAGTCCAGGATCCCACCCCCTTTGCTTTTGTAGCTTTTGCTTAGACTGGTTTTCCTCCAAGATGTCCAGAGATCAGAAATCTCTCTTGGAGAACACTCAGAATAACTTCTGTTTATTCTGAACCATGCCATGCTGCTCAATGCAGAGATATAAGCAAGGGAGCAATTTAGGGCGAGATTTCTAGTCTTTTGCTTATCTGTGCAAATTCCACAGAACCACAAAGTTCATCCCTCCTCTTTGAAATGAATAAATACCAAAACTGGTTAAAACCAGAGAAGAGACAAAGAAACACTGCTGACCCCATTCTGGATCTCCAAATCTATATTTTTTTTATAGTACAAATTGTTCCTTTCCTATCACATAAGAGAAACAACAAATTTTAAAAAGTGAAAGGAAAGAATGTTTTCCTGGAACTCAATTGCATTTTCATCATAGCACAGGAAAGCCGTCTCACCATTTCTTTAACAACATAAGAAAGTATTGGGTCATGGGCTTACTATAGGCCTTCGGCCATCAGTTAATTTTTGTGCTTTCTCCTCTATCAACAGGAAAACTAATTGCACCAAATGTTTGCAAAAAAAGAACAAAATCTTGGATGTTTTTATATGCATATTGTTGGGGTTAGCAACAGCTATAATGATGGGAAGAAGCAGCTAGTATTTATTGACTGACTACCTGTTAGGTGCCTGACACTGTGCTCTATGAATATTATCTGACTCTTATAACAAAACATTAACACAGGTGCTGTTATCCCCAACTTAAAAATGGAGAATCCTAGGCACAAAGAAGTGAGTAACTTCCCTGACCCCACTCAGCTAATCAACACCAGGGCTGAAAGTCCTGCCCAGGTCTGTGCAACTCCAAAGACCTCTCGACCACATCAAGTACCTTGTGCGTGATGTGCCTTTTTTGTAAAAGTAAAAATAAAAAGGTAGTTTCTGATATGTTATATTTCCTTTAAACTTTCACGAAGTCATAGAATCTTGGAGCTGGGAGGAACCTTAAGAGATAGTCTTGTCTCTTTTCTTATCCTCAGACAGGGGTATAATTAAACCAACCAGGCTGAGTGTGCATCATTTGTGAAAAAATCCTGTCAAAGCAATTAAGAAACTTAATTACTCAGTTCATATTTAATTTTCAAAATCCCCCTAATAGCTTACCTAAACGGCACACACTGTAGTTTATGCCCATGTAAAGACTGGAAAGAGTTTTGTGTAAATGCCCTTTACCCATCCTGAAGATTAATTCAACTAGTCTTTTAGCCTTTTCTTTTGCCTTGTGCTTTGTTCTGGGGTCTGTCCTCTTTTGGGGTCTCCTCTTCCCTTCTCAGGGGCTCCACATCTTTTCTCCATCGGGAGCCCAACTCATCAAGGAGGAAGCTAATCACGCCAGCCTTAGTGGTTCCCTGTTTGTCATCCTGGGTTCTCACTCTCTTTCATGACAACAGAAGATCAGAAGTCAGGCACCAAACAGAAAGCAAGGATGCCCTTCCTAACATTTAACATTTTCTTCATAACAAACGTATACACTTTTCATTTAATCTTCACAACAGCACTGGAAAATAAATACAACAATCTTCTCTTTTACACTGAAATAGCTGAAGCATAGAAAAGTTTGTCACAGATTTAGATCTTAAGTAACAGTTGAAATTTGATCCTGTCCTGGATGAGCCAAGTCCATGTTCACTCCACGACCCTGTCCTCCCGCAGGTGTGGAGCGCAGGGACCAGTTATCTTTTTTTGCACTTTTGACCCCTGTCCTCTCTCGAACCCAATCCTACCACCTTGAGAAACCTTGCTGTTCACCACCAAAAAAGCTTGGCTGAGATTTTGGATGATTTGCTGCAAATCTGCTATCCCTGAAGGAAACTCACACGTAATGTCCTAGTGGCTGTGCCTACAGAGTATCATCTGAGCACAAAGAACAGCCCAGTGTGAAGATGTTGCTGATTCATGCTCTCTGCTCTCTTCCTGGCCTTGGATTTCTGCACAGAACGTTTCCTCCCTAGCGAATGGGCCTGGACCTGTTCTTTCTCAACTTCGGTTTCAGGTCACTTTTCTCGTCTAGCAAGGCCACTTGGAATTTAGATCCTAGTTTTAAGGTCTGACACTGTCTCGTGAGCATGTCATCCACCAAGGTAATAATCACATTCCCCACTCTGTTAGCTAACAAGACTCAACAAAAGTGTGTTGCCTAGTTGGCAGCTCCATGAACTTCTTCACTCCTTAGGGAAACCCTGACCCCTACCCCTGACTAGGGGACTACACAGAGTTCCACTCCACAGTACACCTCAGTCACTTCAGGTAGGATGGAATAGAGGAAACCATTGTGGAGGGGATGATTTATAAGACACCACAACACAACTTTACACACAATTCTCAAGCACTTTGAAAGAGTTAATGGTCAATCTGTCCTTTGGCCATGGACCGACCCCTCACAAGCCTACCCTTTCCCCAGCTCCAACCACTTCCTTCCAAAGAAAATAGCTTAAGGAATGGTTTATTCACTTACAGGTTCTGGGTCAAATGCTTCTTTGGTCTTGAAGAGTTTAAAAACAACAAACATTTTTCCCTATATCAAGTAACTCTGGCCCTCAGCTGAACCCCTGCTTCCGTCCACAGTTCCTCAGCCCCTGAACATTGTTGGATGTGTGTTCCCTTCGTGTTATTTGTTCCTGATGCTATCTTATGGTTTTTCTTTAACCAAATAAGACACTCTACCAGCACAAATAGCTCCCAGGACAATGGCCCACAGCAAGCATTTGTGGGGAATTCTGACAGCCTCCAAACAAAGGAAAAGTTGTTTTTCATGTTCTCCACATCTGAATCCATTTGTTGGAGCCTATTAGCACATTCCGCTGTCACTATGGACAGGCTGCTAATAGAGCTGGGTCGCGAGGGTGGTACAAAATGCTATTAAAGTTGGAATTTTTGTCTTGTTATCTTGGGAACAAATTATATAAAGGTGCCTAATTATCTCCTAGGCATCTGGCAGACTGGCCAAGGCAGAATATGGGAGGGCTGCCTCACCCTTGTGCCTCTCAAATATCAGCAAGGCGCAGGGGGCCAGCTTTTAGGGACCCCACACACTGAGTAGCAGGCCACTAATGACATTGCTCTTGACAACTAGTTAAGCGACAGCCCTCCAGCAACCGAGGCACGTGCTGCTTCCCCACAAAGCTCTATAGAGGGATGGGCCTGTTCTGGGTCGCCTGGCTGAGTAGCTGCAGCAAGTTTACTTCAGAAAACAATTCCAGCTGTGTCATCAAATTTAAAAGTCAATACTGTTTTTTAATTATCTAAAATATTAAAGGAAAGAGTTAGGATAAGTACCAATGAACTCAGAAACATGCCTACACACACACACACACACACACACACACACACACACACACACACACACACATACAGAGATTATACTCACCACTCTTATTCACAGATGCCCACCCCTAGATACCAGACACTTTTTTTGATGCATGGAAGCCCCATCCTAATCATAAATTCCAGTGATCAGATCTGAGATCCAGATAGAATGAAGTGGAAAACAGTTTTAGTGGTTACTTGGGTAGAGACACACCCATGCACATTTCCATTCCATGGCTCTTTTGTATTTACCAATATCAGCAACCATTTGCTTGTAAGGAAGACAAACTTATTCAAACCAGCTCAAGTTAAAAGCTGACCTTTTTGCTGGTTTTATTATCTTCTCTTTGATAACCTGTCTATTTAATCTATGTCTTGCTTGTTAGGCCCGGGTCCCTCTGACCTTGGTGGGTGTGCTGATCTGTCTTCATTTGCCTCCACTCCCCAGGTCCACCCCCCATGCTCTGTTCTATGCTCCAGAATAAGATTATCTGGCGATCAGAAGGGGAGAAGGGCTCCTCGCAGCCTCGGCACAGCACTGGCTGTGTGCCTCCGCAAAGACAGCTCCTTCTGGGCAGCCCCTGCTCCACATCCCCAGCTCTCCCTGGACTCTAGGAGCACCATTCCACCCCTCACCCCTAGGCCTAGGGATGGCAACAGCTTCTTGCTGTTGCTAATCTCTGGTGCCTCAATATCCCTAATTGGTTCCCTTAATCCAGCCCACCCTTGCCTGTTCCTGCTTATAGTCCCTTTATTGAAATCATTTCATTTGAACCATCTGAGTTAAATTCTGTTGACCGCCTCCAAATGTCCTACCTTTGATTTGTCCAGTCTTTCTTTGATTTTAATTGCTTTCTAGTTCTACATGTGCAAATTCAGACTAGCAAGCATCCTCTTTGCAAACCTATGCCCTCTCTTCCCAACTTGATCATAGTTAATTTTCTGGGATCTAATCAGTATCAGTAGTTGCCATCTATTCTTTCATTCTTGTGGAAAATAGTAGCATTTGTGTTCTACAGGTCATATAGATACTTATTATTCTTGATCAGTTTGTTACCACAGTCAAGGTTGCATTTGGAGTCTTGCAGTATCCTCTAGCCTCCCAGCCCCACGAGGTCAAGCTCAGAGTACTTTTTGCTCATTATTATATCCTCATCACCAAGCACAGTGCCTGGCACATGGTAGCACCTAATATACTAGGGTTCTTCAAAACATTTGTGGAAAAATAGAATTAAAAGATAATATTAGTCTTTCCATGAACTTTCTGAAGTACCCTCATAGATGTGTGAAGTTCTAAAAGAAGAGAAGAGGAGAGGAAGAGAAGAAAGAGGGGGAGGAAGGAGAAGAGGAAGAGTTTGTTTGTGCCCTTGGGTTTCTACCGCTCTAAAAAAAAAACTTACGATAGTAGTAATTCTGGTGGTAAGAGCTCATATTTATTGAGCACTGTATTCTGTATTCTAGGAGTGCAGTTTCCTGTATTATCTCACTTAATTTTTGTAACAAACCTATGACCTAAGTTCTTGTATTACCTCCATTTAAGTGATAAATAAACTTAGGCTCCAAGAAGTTAGAAAATTGTTCTAGGTCACCAAGCCAGTATGTGGCAGAACCAACATAGGTCTGACCGTCTACAAAGTCTGCACTGCTAACCAAACCCAATCCTGCCCACGTGCATGGCTTTAGGACTCCCTCTGGAGCCTACGGTGTACCTATACTCCAGCCGCTACACTGCTGATACTTCAGATATTTGAAGGTGTCCTCTGTCTTCCACTGAGTTTTCCATTCTTCAAGTTAGACATCCCCAGGTCCCCAATTATTCATTTCAGGGCATCCTTCATAGATATCTCATCTTTTTCCAAAGTACCTTTGCCTCAAATCCACCTGGTCGTCATATCACTGTATGATTTGCAAGAGGATGTTTGTGTGTGTGTGTCTGTGTGTGTGGAAGGAAAGAAAGATGTTAGAAGGAAAGAAAGCAGGACCTGTTTTCTGGAAGATGTCTTAAAGGAAGACTTTCCTTGATCAGGGCAGCTTAGTGAGCCTGCAATCCCAGCACTCATTCATCCTTGAAGACCAGTAATCTTTTCTAGACAAGTGAAAACAAGCACATTTCCAAGCCTGTAAACCTCCATGTGTTATGAAGTAAGATCTGTTTTCTCTCCTTGTCTGGGGTCCAAAGACACTTTTCATATCCTGATGTGAAGAACTTTGCTGGAGGGAAATTAGGAGTTCTCTTCTCTCCCAGAAAGTAGCCCTGTGGACATGGAACTGCTCACGGTCAAGGAGTTCTTTCTACCTGACTTATCTGAATCAACCAGGAGTTTTTACATTTTCTTGTGCCATGGACCCCTTGGCAGTCTGATGACTCCCATGGACCCTTTATGAGAACGTTTTTCAGTGAATAACTAAGAGTACAGTGAAATTCAAAAGAAATCAATTATATTGAAATATAGTAATAAATATTTTAAATTGTGATATAATAACAATGTGCTTTTTATTAGTGCTTTAAATATTAATATCTATGTCTATCAACTGTCATAACTTGGAAGTAGCAAATAGTATAATCAGTATTTCAAGATCTCTGCAGCAGCTCTCATATGATGTGAAAATATCTGATTACTATTGGTGACAAAGTCACAGGTACTGTTAGTTTGTCACCTACATTCATTAATTGAAAGAAATGCTAACATTCAGTTAGGGATTAGTGAAAATAAAGATGTAATTCTTTCCCAGCAAAAAAATCACAGACCCCCTGAATGTTATGGACCCAAGATAAGAACCCCTCAAGCAGGAGACGGAAACATCAGAATCCCAGTTGAGAGAGACTACAGAGGAGACCAACTCATTGCACAGATGAGAAAGGTTGCTGATGGAGGTTTGAGAAGATTTTCAGTCTTGTGATATAACTTCTAGGTTCTAATATTTAGTATTTTGTCTTTTCCTTATTGAGAAGCCTGTAGGCAAGGTGAGAGTGAACATTTGGACAAGTATCTGCTTGACACATGTTTTGAATTTCATCATTTATAAACTGAATGTGGATAAAAGGAAGAAAAGGGTCCAGTCTAACAATGGTCCTTACCTCTGGGCCCCTGGCTAGAAGTTGCCCTTTGATCCCTCAACCCACACACAAAATTCCCCCCCCCCGCAAAAAATCTCTCACTTCCTCTAAAGGACATCCCCAAACATCCAAAGAGGCACATTTTTACTTTTAGCTAATAATGAGAGTATCAAGGTGGCAAAACTTCATTTAAACACCAATAGACTATTTGGAAGAAAGTAACATGCTCTCAGTGCAAGTTATTCACTGACATCTTGACTTAAAAAAAGTCCCAACCACCTAGGAGCCACATGAGATCCTGGCAGACACATATCCAGAAGATGTTACTGGATACACCTCTCCAGCTTTACTCTGACTCCCTGCCTCCTGCCCAACTAGGTCATTCAAGCCCCTAAAAGGAGCAGAAACTCAAGCAAACTCTGTTTCTGCCCTGACTTCCCACTGAAGACAGCAGAATACCTGATGATCTGAAAATCTTCTATACCATTTCAGACCTGGAAATTACTGTAGAGATGATCTATTAGGGGTACTAATGGTAATCTGGGCTAGACAATTCTTTGTGCAAGATAATTCTTTGTAAAGCCTGCCCATTTACAATAGCCACCAAAAAAATAAAATACTTAGGAATTGAGTTAACCAAGGAGGTGAAAAATCTCTATAATGAGAACTACAAACCACTGCTGAGAGAAATTAGAGAGGATACAAGAAGATGGAAAGATATTCCATGCTCTTGGATTGGAAGAATCAACATAGTGAAAATGTCCATACTACCCAAAGTGATATACAAATTCAATGCAATCCCCATCAAAATTCCAAAGACATTTTTCTCAGAAATGGAAAAAACTATTCAGACATTTATATGGAACAATAAAAGACCACGAATAGCCAAAGCAATGCTCAGCAAAAAAAATAAAGCTGGAGGCATAACACTACCTGACTTTAAGCTATACTACAAAGCTATAATAACCAAAACAGTATGGTACTGGCATAAAAACAGACACACTGACCAATGGAATAGAAGAGAGAATCCAGAAATCAACCCACACACTTACTGCCATCTGATCTTTGACAAAGGCACCAAGCCTATTCACTGGGGAAGGGACTGCCTCTTCAGCAAGTGGTGTTGGGATAACTGGATATCGATATGCAGGAGAATGAAACTAGATCCATACCTCTCACCGTATACTAAAATCAACTCAAAATGGATTAAGGATTTAAATATACACCCTGAGACAATAAAACTTCTTAAAGAAAACATAGGGGAAACACTTCAGGAAATAGGACTGGGCACAGACTTCATGAATACGACCCCAAAAGCACGGGCAACCAAAGGAAAAATAAACAAATGGGATTATATCAAACTAAAAAGCTTCTGCACAGCAAAAGAAACAATTAAAAGAGTTAAAAGACAACCAACAGAGTGGGAGAAAATATTTGCAAAATATACATCTGACAAAGGATTAATATCCAGAATATATAAGGAACTCAAACAACTTTACAAGAAGAAAACAAGCAACCCAATTAAAAAATGGGCAAAAGAGCTAAGTAGGCATTTCTCTAAGGAAGATATCCAAATGGCCAACAGACATATGAAAAAATGCTCAACATCACTCAGCATCCGGGAAATGCAAATCAAAACCACATTGAGATACCATCTAACCCCAGTTAGGATGGCTAAAATCCAAAAGACTATGAACGATAAATGCTGGCAAGGCTGTGGAGAAAAAGGAACTCTCATACATTGTTGGTGGGACTGCAAAATGGTGCAGCCTCTATGGAAAATGGTATGGAGGTTCCTTAAACAATTGCAAATAGATCTACCATACGACCCAGCCATCCCACTGTTGGGAATATACCCAGAGGAATGGAAATCATCAAGTCGAAGGTATACCTGTTCCCCAATGTTCATCGCAGCACTCTTTACAATAGCCAAGAGTTGGAACCAGCCCAAATGCCCATCATCAGATGAGTGGATACGGAAAATGTGGTACATCTACACAATGGAATACTACTCAGCTATAAAAACGAATGAAATACTGCCATTTGCAACAACATGGATGGACCTTGAGAGAATTATATTAAGTGAAACAAGTCAGGCACAGAAAGAGAAATACCACATGTTCTCACTTATTGGAGGGAGCTAAACATTAATATATAAATTCACACACACACATACACACACACACACACACACAAATCGGGGGGGGGAGGGAAGAAGATATAACAACCACAATTACTTGAAGTTGATACAACAAGCAAACAGAAAGGACATTGTTGGGGGGGAGGGGGGGAGGGAGAAGGGAGGGAGGTTTTGGTGATGGGGAGCATTAATCAGCTACAATGTATATCGACAAAATAAAATTAAAAAAAAAAAAAAAAAAAAAAAAAAAGATAATTCTTTGTGCAGAAGTATCTGAGTCTCCTATACTAAACGCCAGAAGCATCCACTCCATGTCTCTGTGACAGTCAAAAAGTTACATCCCCATATTTCCAAACATCCCCTAGCAGTAATTACACAGCCCGTGGTGCACTTGAGAACCCTTGGATAAAAGCAAACCACAGAAAGGTTACGAGTTCCCTAAGACACATACAGAGCCAATATATTGATTGATTTATACCCACACGTATTTCCAAAACAGATTTGAGTAGATTGAATGACCCAATATTTATTTGGACATAATTCTTCCTATCTCCATTTTACACATGAGGGAATCACCCAGAGTCACACAGCTGGCAAGTAGAGATCAGAGCTTGGGTGTTTAGCACTAGTTTTGCCCCTCTGCCACTCAGTAATGTCTGCGGGACATTGGGCAACTGAGGCTACCACATTTAAGGCCCTGGTGCTGCCCGGACCTTCTGAGTCTGACAAATGTCATCGTCCATACAGGTACTGCAAGGAGCAGCCACATGTTTCTATGCTTTCATTGGCTTTGACATCATCGCCACCACCGGAGAGGAGGCCAAGAATCCCAACACATCCATCCCTTACGCTATCACCGCCTCCCTGGTCATCTGCCTGACAGCCTATGTGTCTGTAAGTACCAAATGCTGATGGGAACCTTCTTGTGGCCTTTCACATTCAGCCTTCAAATGTGTCTCTGGGTCTGTGCTCCCTTCTCTGTCAGGAAGTCGTCCTTGCCCTGTGCCTTCTTGGTGTTGTGTGTAGGCCTGCGTCTCGTGTCCCCTCTAGTCCCACCCCTACCACAAGTAGATAATGAGGACCCAGACTAGAGAGCAGGAGAAGTCCCAGGCTCTCCCTCGGGCCTTGGTCTCCGGGTCTGCAGCATCGCCCTCCCTGCTGCAGGCTTTTGGTGTCCAATGCCACCCGGGCGCCATTTGCAGGGACGGTGGGCATGTGAGCATGGCCTGGAACCCTCCATGCATGGCCTTGATGCCCTCTGCCCTCCCAGATCTTCCCGGCAGCCAAGAGACAGGCTCCCGCGAGAAAGAGTATGTTGTCCTCTAGAGACGCTTCCCCTCAACTCTGGGGAGGAAAGTGCAGTTTCTTTCAGCGGTTGCTCCCATTTTCACACCAGCTCAAACTGCTCCTGTGGGTCTCCCTGCTCAGGGAGTCCTGAGAACGAAGCCTTCAGCCCCGACTCCTCAGGACGTCCTGGGACGCTTCTCATTCTTTGAGGTTTCATCTCTCAGCTCCCCTCCAAGAATTTCTATCATGGAAACAGTGCAGTACATCCAACACCCCCTCGGCCCTGGCAATGGATAGCCCCAGCTGTCAGGCCAGCAGGTGTGTGGTTGCACAAACACTCTGGGTCCTGAGGGGCCCACTCACTTGGCCACCACAATTGGAAAAGAGCCAGCAGCTGGGGGTGCAGCCTGTCAGTCCTGCCATTCCTCTTTTCCAAAAAGACTTCTTTAGCAACCACCTAAGGAAGCCAGACCCATTGATCATTAAGGCATACTGCAAAATAGGATTGTAGTGCCTAATGAAAACTCAAGAGCAGCCTTGGGTGTGGTTTACAGAGATCCAATTGCCCACCCAGACATTTTATGCGTGGGTCACTTGTCACCTCCCCCTGTGCACACACATGCAGTGGCTTCATCCTGTCTGTACCCTGATTATTCCTGTGGGCAGAGCGTGGAGGGTGAGGTGGGGAGTTCAGGGAGCTGCAGAGACACTCTGCTCTGCATTTCCCCTCCTCCTCCTCCCTCGTCCCTCCCCCTTGCAGCACAGGCAGTAAAGTCAGTAATCACAGCTCCTTCCTTAGAATAGCGCTTTATAGATGACACAGGACTTCTGTGCAGCCACAGCCTTTGCATCTGTCCTGATCTAACATGGCCAGTGGCCAGAAGATTCAGCATGAGCTGCTGTAGGGATCAATCCCACTGCCTCCCAGCCCACCCCACCCATCCCCAAAGGGGATGTTGCAAGTGGCAATGTTGCTGAGCAGCATTTTCTTCTAGACTGCTTGGGCCTGACCATGCCTCGGGGGTTGTTGTCTTGTACTGGTCAGCAGGCGGCCACTCCACCACTGTGGGACGAGCTACATTGCTGGGCTGTGGTGGTACATCCTGCCGTCCTCCCCAGCAGCACTGGCTTCACTGGAGGATCTTGGTTCCTGAGGAACAGGCAAAGAAGTGATCTGCATATGACCACCCTCTCCCTTTCAGGCTTTGAATTCCATTCTTGATGGCAGGATCAGCCTTTGCAGGCCTGGGCGAGTCCCATATCTGGCCATATGACTGGTGGATCCATTGCCTGGGGCCAATTCTGAAGGAAGGGATGTTATGGCAGATCTGTGACCTGTAAAGGGAGACAGATGCTGGTGCCTCAGCCAAGTAATTCCTGGTTAAGCAAAGCCACTGTGTCTTATAGCCCCAGACTGGATTCCATCCTGGTGCCATAATTTGTTTGTTGGTCAGCCTGGTTCCCAGGACTAAGTTAGAAGGAGGAGATGGAAACAGGAGTCCTCATTTGGGTCCCATCAGTTAATTGACTGTGGACCTCTTAAGCACTTATCTCTGGGGTTTTGATCTCTGGTGTTTGGAGTGAGGGGGAATACAGATAAAACCCTGTAGGACCCTAAAAGTATAAAAGGAATGGGAGGCTTGTCTATGCGGGCAGGGTGCGCATGGTCACTGCCAGGCCCCAGCTACAGGGCCACTGCTGTGGCTCCTTCCATCTGGTAATAGCTGCCCTCCATTGAACTGTTATGTAGCTCTGCTTTCAAGGGGCTGAAATACCTGCAGACTTGTTCCTCAGATTTGAAAGGTCCACACAGAAACATTAGAGATTATCTGATCTAGCCCACTTCATTCACATGTGGGGAGAAAAGGCTTTTTACTATAGAACAGGTAGTGGTGGATCTAAATCCCCCACGTGAGCCTCTGCCTCCACGGCTCTTTGCCGTCCCTGGGGCACCATCCATGCTGTCCATCCTCTCTACCTCCAGCCATGTCTTCTCTTGTTTTAACAGGTGAGCATGATCTTAACTCTGATGGTGCCATATTATGCCATTGACACGGAATCCCCACTCATGGAGATGTTTGTGGCCCATGGGTTCTATGCCGCCAAATTTGTGGTGGCCATTGGATCTGTTGCAGGACTGACAGTCAGCTTGCTGGGCTCCCTCTTCCCAATGCCGAGGGTCATTTATGCCATGGCTGGTGATGGGCTCCTTTTCAGGTAAGGGCTATGCTCCATGAAATTTATTCTGCTCTGCTGTGCCTATCCAGGGAGAATGTCACCCACTGTCAGCATGATTGTAAGCTTGATGTGAATGCATTTCACATAGATTGTGGAACTTGTCATATGTCCTGGGAAAGAATTTCAGAGAAAAGAGCTCGGGCCCTGAAACAGCCCTTCAGTTTCACTCTGGGTCTTTCGATCCGGCACAAACTGATGTTTCCCCATCTGCCCTTCTCCCTCCAGTTTGATATCGTGTGCTCCTTTCTGAAGAGGGCAGGTGCCAGACTGCTGCACTGGGTGGCCTCCAGAAGGAAGGAGACATCTCAGGGACATCTTAGGCCTGCCCTCACATTGAGGGCTGGTAGCAGTTCCTCTCTCCACAGACCCTCTAAAGTTGAAAAAAAAAAGAACAAAAAGAGGATAAGACCCTCTGAACAGAGCCTAATAACAGTAGCAACAATAGCTACCATTTATTGAACATTTGTGTATCCTGGCTGCTTGTATACAGTATCCCATTTAGTCCTCACAATAACTCTATTTGCAGATGAGTATATGAGAACTCACAGAGGTGGAAAAAGTTTGCCCCAAATCCCCCAGCTGCTGAGTGGTGGGCCAGGATTTGAACCCAGAACTATCTGACTCCAAAAACCAGACTCAACCACACCAGTTGGCAGTTTTAGCCCCCTGTGTGGCCAAGAAGACTATCTGCTTATAGTACAAAGGGGGTGAGGTGCCATCTTGGTTCCCAGTGCCCACTGGTTGAGGCCAATGGGATCTCAAGGGTGCAGAGGGAGCCAGCTCAGGGACTTTTTCTCTGCCATGGCTGTCATCTTCTGCTCCATTTCCTCTGTGCACCCCCTGAAGCCATTAGCAGGTCAGAACCGCCGTGTTTGGGCTCCTGGAGCCTACTTATAGCCTACAGGAACTGCCATTTAATCACCCTGGTTGGTCTTCCCTTCAGTTGTTAACTAGCTGGACTTGAGTCTGTATCTACGAGCACAGGTTCTTAATTATTTTGCCAAATAAATCCCTGTACTTTCACTATGCAGCAGTGTTTTTCAAGCTCTAGCATAAAT
Organism: Cynocephalus volans; assembly: GCF_027409185.1. Lineage (NCBI taxonomy): Eukaryota > Metazoa > Chordata > Mammalia > Dermoptera > Cynocephalidae > Cynocephalus > Cynocephalus volans. The sequence continues at coordinate 95,398,248 of NC_084460.1, read as the reverse complement.
CAGAATCCTCTGGAGGATTTTGAAAGCATAGTTTGCTGGGCTGCACCCCCAGAGATTCTGATATAGTAGATCTTGGTTGAAACCTAAGAATGTATATTTCGAACAAGCTCCTAAGTGACACTGATGCTGCTAATCCACAGGTCTAGAGGACCCCCAAGCAGGCATATGGCTTCTTCCAACCATTACTTTTTCACAGCAAAGCCTGGGCTACAGCTTAGATTTCTGAAAGACCTCCTAGATTCAAGCAACCCTTCCCATCACATAATGAAGTAGGAACTTTAATAAAGAAGTTTGCCCCAAAACCAAGAAGTTAAAGTGAATCCTCTTTAAATTATATTCCAAGAGCCAAATCCTGGGGTAAGAACAGCAGCTGGATTTAAAGCAGTGAATGCAAAAGTGAATCCTAGGAGCAGGACCCGGAGGGGTCAACCACAGCAGCCACTGACAGCTCCAGCCCCTACGTTAGAATCAGTCAGCAGATGCAGCTCACCCTTAACCCTCTGCTTGCACCTCCCCTGCAGGTTCCTGGCTCACGTAAGCTCCTACACAGAGACACCAGTGGTGGCCTGCATCGTGTCGGGGTTCCTGGCAGCTCTCCTCTCACTGTTAGTCAGCCTGAGAGACCTGATAGAGATGATGTCCATTGGCACGCTCCTCGCCTACACCTTGGTCTCTGTCTGTGTCTTGCTCCTTCGATACCAGCCTGAGAGTGACATTGATGGTTTTGTCAAGTTCTTGTCCGAGGAGCACACCAAGAAGAAGGAGGGCGCTCTGGCTGACTGCGAGAAGGAGACTTGTTCTCCTGGGAGTGAAGGGGAAGAGTTCTCCAGCCCAGCCACCAACACATGTGGGGCCAAGAACTTACCATCCCTGGGAGACAATGAGATGCTCATCGGGAAATCAGACAAGTCAACCTACAATGTCAGCCACCCCAACTACGGCACCGTGGACATGACCACAGGCATAGAAGCCGACGAGTCTGAAAACATTTATCTCATCAAGTTGAAGAAGCTGATCGGGCCCCGTTATTACACCATGAGAATCCGGCTGGGCCTTCCGGGCAAAATGGACCGGCCCACGGCAGCGACAGGGCGCACGGTGACCATCTGCGTGCTCCTGCTCTTCATCCTCATGTTCATCTTCTGCTCCTTCATCATCTTTGGTTCTGACTACATCTCACAGCAGAGCTGGTGGGCCATCCTTCTGGTTGTTCTGATGCTGCTGCTGATCAGTGCCCTGGTGTTTGTGATCCTGCAGCAGCCAGAGAACCCCAAGAAGCTGCCCTATATGGCCCCTTGCCTCCCCTTCGTGCCTGCCTTTGCCATGCTGGTGAACATCTATCTCATGCTAAAGCTGTCCACCATCACATGGATCCGGTTTGCGGTCTGGTGCTTTGTGGGTAAGCAACTTCCCTTGCGGCCTTGAGAGCACCCTTTTGAGGTCTTGAACAGGCTTATCCCAAAATCGCCTCCTAACTGGACTAGCCATCTCCATTCCAGTGATATCTGGCTGGTTCTATGGACCCTTGCTTTCTGCTTTAGAGTCAATAAAGACGGTTTTCTCCTTTCTGCCTGCTATGGTCTTGGCCATTGGTTCTGGAAGGATGATGCTGATCAATCCATCACTTCACTGAATACTGAATTACTGGGAGTTCTTTGTACGTTAGGATAATCAGTACCAGGAACAGTCCACTTAAAGTGAATCCACATTTAAAAAGAGACAAAAAAAAAAAAAAAAGCATATTAAAGGGGGGGGTGGTAATTGGAATTCTGTCTTAGAAACTAAAAATTGTGAAACAAAAAAATGATGAAAACTTTTATTTACCTTACATTTGACAAAATTACATTAAAACAGCAATCATGCTCTCGTTTTTAAAATGAACAAAGTATGAATTAAGTGTGGATTTGGGGGCATTATTTTTCTGACCAAATTGTATCATGGCGCCATTTAACATCTCTCATTTCATATTGACTTTTGTAAAACATTCAAGAGTTTTTCAGTTTTTCCCAAGATCCTTTCTTCATTCTTTTATATTCTAATCATTCTCTTGGGAAGTCCTCATCATGCCATCATGCTTGTTGATGTTCTCTCTTCTGCTGTTAAAAACTGCTATGATTCTGTTCAGTCCTCAGTTGTCTACAGCTTTGGGTCTGAATTCAAGTAATTCTCTATAGTCAGTTTCATTTACTTCAAGAAGTTCTATGCCTTTGCAAGATTCCTAATTTTACTTTGTGATCAATTTGTACTGTGTGTGCATTACATGTTTATCATCTCTGACAATCACTGGTGTCTATGAAATGTCTGGGGATTGACACCAGTGGTAACTTGAGAGGGACGTTTAAGTGAAGGCTAATCTTAAAGTTCCTTAGTCACTACTTTTATGGTAACCCTGGGATCTCTGATAACAAATACTTAGCTAAGGAAGATCTTTAGGAGTGTTGAGGAATAGGAAAGTAATAGAATAAGTAAACCCTGCCTAAAGGAGAAGTCAAGCAGATATGATTGAATCAACTAGCCTGGGCAGGGCTACAGAAACTCCTTACTGATTAGTAAAACACCCATATCCCTTGAGGCCAGGGATATGGGTGTTTGACGTGTGTCCTCTGTGCCTGGAACAGAGTGCTTATGGTATGTGCTCAATAAACACTTCTTAAATTGTTATGAAGTACTCTTCAAAAAAGAAAAAGGAAACTTCCAGTCAGAAAGGACATTGAGAGGTACAATTTGAACCGGGCCTAAAAGGTACGATCTACATAGAGGGAAAGGGGGAAAAACCCATAGTGATCAGAGGAAAGAGCATGTGTCTTCCAGCAGATTCCTTGCCTCTGAAGGCCATCCTAAGTCTTCCTGTAAGCATTTTGTCCCAATTTTTCACTATTCTACATCTCATCCCTGGTTAGACTGTAGGGGACTTCTTGAGAAGATCCCACTGACTTATCAAGATTTTAACTGTTTATATGATTTACTTACAATCTCTCATCTCTTTTTAAACTTTTTCCCACTGGAACACGTACCTAGCCGTTGGAAAGATTCTACTCTGGATAGAAGTGACTGAAGTGGCTAGAAATGTTTTAGTCACGTATCTGTCAAATGAATGAAGGCATAGACACAAATACGCATGGACTTATTCATTCACAGACCACTAATGCTGGAAGGAGACCTCAGTGTCTGGTACAATGTTACCTACAGTGTGCTGCCATTCTGTTGGTAATATTTCAGCTGATTTTAGAGAGTATGTGCATAAACTTTTAAAAATATTTTAGTTATATTTTCACATGTATTAGAAAAGCTGCACATACGCATGAATATGGTGATTTCACAAATACTATTGCTTAGGAAGAGACTATAGATGTTTTTATTTAAAAAATGATATTAAAGAAAAAATATTAGTACTAGTATACATTCCATATGATTTATAGTAATAATTAACACATATGGCACTTATCACATATCAGTCATTATAATGAGGACTTTAATTTATTTAATTTACTTGTTTTACTTATTTAAGCCTCTCTACAATCTCCGTTTTACAGAAGTGGAAACAGAAGCACTTGCCTGAGGTCACATAACTAGAACATAGCAGAGCCAAGATTAGAACTCAGCAAGTATGGGTCCAGAGTCCATGGTCATAGCTGCCACACTAAAAATGTGGTGTATAAATAACTGGAGTTGGGGAAACACTGACATAGTCCACCACCTGCCCATTTCTCCCTCTCTCGATTTTATAGATAAAGAAACTGAAACTTCAAGAAGTAAAATAACATGTTCAGGGTCAACAAGAAGTTATTCAAAGAGCTATTGCTAGAATCCAGACTACCCACATTCAGATCTGGGTCTCCTACCACCCCGCCAGGGTGCCTCAGGGCAGACTCTCTTATTTGAACTGAATGTTTGATGGGGATTAACACAACATCAGGACCGGCATATGGCCTACACACAGGCTCTGATGCATGGTTGAATGCTCTGCTGCTGCTGTCTTGAATTCTTGATAACTTCTGAACAAGGGGCCTAACATTTTCATTTTGCACTGAGCCCCACAAATTCTATACCTGGTCTGCATAATATCTAAGGTTTCTGGAGCACCAGATGCATTTTGCAAAAATGGTGAAGTGGCAGGGTCCTTCAACTCTGGAGTCAAACAGTGCCAAGTTCAAATCATTACTCTGTTACCTCCTCTTCCTGTGACTTTGGGTAATTCACTTCTTTGGGCTTCCGTTTACTTATCTATAAAAATGTAGATGATTCTATTAGCCTTGAACTGACTGCTGTTTGGGGCTTAAGTGAGAAAATGTTGGGGAAAGTAATAAGAAATATTTGTTTCTGCCTTTCTTTTAAAAATCTAAAATGATTCATTGTCCACCAGTATGGACAGACTGGTCAAATATCATATGATCAAGCACAATGTGAACCTGTACTGACTCAGGCTGCCCTTCTAGTTATCAGGCAGAGGAAAACTCCCCGAATGCCTTTCGTAATCTTGCTGATAGCGAAAACTCCAAACTCTCTCCAGAAACTGCTACTCACTGACATGGGAGGGTGCCACCCTGCAGACAGGGCTGGCCAGACAGCACCCAGGTGACCCCAATTTACAACTCACAACCACATTTGGGAAGAATTGCTAGTATTTCTGGGCACCTGTCGTTAACTGCTTTGATATGATTTTTGAAGGCTGCCCTATGACTAAGTTTCACCCAGAACAAAGATTCTCAACCCTGGCTACACATCAGTAACACTATGGAATATTCTAAGCACAGGCTCTTCCCACAGAGATTTTCTGATTCAATTGGCCTAATGTGGCCAAGCATTGGTTGTTTTTAAAGCTTCCCCAGGTAATTTTAATGTGCAGCCAGGTTTACAATGATCAAGATCGGTGGTTCTCAAAGTGTGGTCCCAGAACAGCAGCACCACTGACATCAAGGAACTAGTTAGAAATGCGATTTTGGACTCCCCCCCAGACCTATCAAATCTCCGAGGGCAATTTAGGTTTTAGCAAGCCTTTTAGGTGGTTCTAATGCATGCTCAAATTTGAGAGCCACTGCTCTTGAGAGAATAGATTATCAAAGGCAGATAATTTAATTACAAAAACTCCCTGTTTTTCTTTTTCTTTTTTTTTTTTTTTTAATATGTGGTCTTTTATTTCTGGCTTCTTTCAATTAGTATAATGTTCCAGGGTTCATCCATGTCATAACATGTATCAGTATTTCATTCCTTTTTGTAGCAGAATAATATTTCATTGCATAGATATACCATATTTTGTTTATCCATTTGTCTTGGCTTGGGACTCCCTGTTTTTCAAAAACAAATTTTTGCACATACAAGAAATCTTTGAAAAGTTCATGGAAAGATTCATATTATCTCTTAATTCTATTTTTCCACAAACTTTTTGAAGTACCCTTGTATAAAATCATCCCACAACCCCAAATTGGCTCCTAAAATCTTTAATGATCTTATGGAATAAATATCCCATCTCTAAACTTCTGAGCCTCTGACATATCAGTTTTCTCTTCCTGATCTCTCTGTACATCGTATAATTTTCGTGGGGAGAACACTAGAGATATTTTTAAATGGAGCTTCTTATGAAACATCAGCTATTTTTTAAAATGAGGATTTACATGGTTAGGCTGAGTCATAACTTGATAATCTTCTTAGACACATTTTTTTACCCAACCTTCTCTAAATGAATCTTAATTACAGCATTTTTGTAACAATATTTTGCTAAGCTCTTGACCTTCAGAAGAGCAGAACCCATGGAGTAAAATGAGACACAAGCCCCAACAGCATTACCCAGCATGTTTTCTTCCTTCAGACAGAAGAAATAATACAAATGGCAAATGTTTATTAATCCCAGCAAAGTGAGCACAAAGCAGCCTTCACCTTCCTTTTCTCTTAGCAGATGCAGTTTTGTAGAAGAACATCACCAGGGGTTGGGCAGAGTCTCAGGGAATATGAAACTAGAAAGGACTCAGTGAGAACACCATACAATGGTATTTTCCAGGGCATCTTTCAGGTCTCCTGCTCCCTGTGGGCCTTTATTATAAATTAATCATCTCGTAGACTAGCTCAATAGCACCCCCACCCTGGGAGCTGCCAAGTATTCACTGGAATTTTTTCAGTCCCTCTGAGGAAAACAAATTTGTGTCTATGGATTTAGAGTTTAGAGAAAAGATGGGCCTTGTGATATGAGCAATGGGCTTCATGAATTCAGTACCAAAATACAAATATTCCAAAGAGAAGACACACCGCATAGACTTTCCCTGAGCTGTCATCTGAACTCTTATTGGAAATTGATCCAAAGCAGCCACTAGGAGGGAGGGAAGAGGAAGAAGGAAAGGGCCATGAACTGGGACCTGAGAGGGCACCAAAATAAACAGATTCTTGATGAGATGACCCATGAACAATTTTTAAATTCCCCTTGGAGGCAGAGGAGAAAACAATCGGTACTTTCAACATCAAAACCATGCTCAGAAGAGCAAGGAAAGTCATGAAGGCTGGGATGAGGATGGCAAGAGGGCTGGTGTGATTCCCAGAAGGAGGGCATGTGGAGGCGAGTCCTGCTAGAGTCTAGGCTGTTGTGCCTGACACAGACAGGGCAGGAAGGGGCAGGGCAGCCACAGGGCTCTGCAACCAGTGACAGCTGAAACGTTGGCTCCCTCTTGAGCCAAAAGGATTCAGGGAGAGAAGCATTGCAAAGGTGGAAGGCCCCAGAGCTGGTGTGTGCAGTGCACCTGGGACAGACTCGGAGCCACAACAGAGGGGGTGTGTGACTTCTTTTCCCCCACATCATGTTTGTGAAATTCGTCCACTTCACTGCTTGTAGTTTTAGTTTGTTCATGGTCATTGCTGTCTGCCTTCCACTGTGTTAATATACCACAATGTATTTATCCATTTTAGAGTCCATGGACATTTAGGTTGTTTCCAGTTTGGGGCTGTTATGAACAGAGCTGCTACAGACATTCTTTTACGTGTTTTTGGTGGACACATGGACACATTTCTCTTGGGTTTCTGTTGAGTTAGAAGTGGAATTGCTGGCTTGGATTACTGGATTTTTTCATATTCTTTAAGAAGATTGCATTACCTCTCATGGCCATTACAGGTCTCAAACAAAATAAGGGTCCCCAACTCCATTCTGGAGATAGGAAACTGACATAAAGAAACATGACTTCACATTAGATCAGTTGCAGGTCCAGAGAGGGAACCCCCCCCCCCAACTTCATTCGAAGCCTGCTCTTAAACAAACCTCATTGTTATTACAATCAACAGGGCTCATGGTGGTATTTAAAAAAATAATCAGCAATAGCATGAGTTGGCGGGTATTGCAGTGGATGGGGAGGACACCTTATTACCATCCAGTCTCCATTTCTGCATTGGCAAATGTCTGTTTTGGAAAGTTGATTTCAGAGTGGTCAAAATAAAAAATGCTCTGGGCATAACAAAGTGCCTTGGCCACCTGCAGTGGACAGGGTTTCCTGCTGCAAAGTACACCCCAGCAAGAGGCAGCTCCACCCATCCTGAGGTCGGGTGACCCACCTCCCCTCAGCCAAGCATGCAGCTACGTTCAGAGGACAGGGAGCCCCAGGGGGACCCTAAAGATCAGGGACCTGTTCTCCAACTCGAGTTTGTGTCTGCAGAGTTGGAAATCTGCCATTGTTGCTTATGTCACCAAGTCGCTTTTCAGAGTTGAGTTTTTGTTCTACATTCCCTCCCATATGGTTGAGACCCACCTCCGCCACCCCTCTCACTTGTGGGTTTGGGGTCATTTGCTTCATTTGCATGGGACAGATCAACACAAGTAGGTGAGTAGGTGTTTCATCAGCTGGTGCAGAGGTGCCCAGAATCTGTAACAGGCTTCACATTCCTAACCCTTCCCTGAGGCACCTGGATGGGACAGGAACAGCCCCCAGTCTGGAGTTAAGCAATGCAAGTTCCAGTGCTACTACAATTACTGATGTACTGCGTAGTTCTTAACTTCTCTGAGATGATGAATGAGAAAATGCTCTTTTATAAAGGGCTTTATGATCACAAGGTGTTTTATTATATTAAGAAAGGCCATTCAATTGCTAAAGGCATGAATCTTCATCTTGTCTGGCCTGAACTCTCATAGCACACTCTTCTCCATGGAACTTCTGTCTGGAAAAGAAATCACAGTCTCCCTTTGAATATTTCCCTTTGCTGAGAACAAACTTTCACAGGACTCACTGCTGTTACCCTTGTCCAGGGCTGTCATTCAACCCATGTGCCCCAGTACAGCCGTGTCTGTTGTTTAAATACTGACATACTTTCTGTGCTTACTGCTGATTTGGCACTGCCCTGGCCACACCAGGCACCTCTGCCATGATCTGTCAACTAAGAAAATAACTCCAGCCCAGCAGGGGAGCTTCCAGGACCCTGCTACAGCACAAGAGCTGACTTTTAACATCACACCTGCTTTTAATTAATTATAGATATAAGATGGGTAACTACAGAGCAATGAATCTAAGTAACAGCAGAATTAAATATCCAAATAAAATAAATAATGTTTTTTATTAATTAGCCATTCTTACTCCTGAGGCTTGGTTCCAAATGATTTCTGGCTTATGCCAAAATCAAATCCACCCTCAAATGATAAAACTTTTCCATCTGTAAGGGTTTACATAAGAATATGATGCCAGTCCCAGTTACAATCTTAAATACTGGTGCCCAAAAACTATTTCAAGCAATGACAGTATCATTGGAATAAGTGTGTAGCCTCATAAGGTGGAGAGTATTTCCCTACATGGGAAAAACTTTCAGGGAAATTTTAATATTGCTGGATATTGGATGATATTAACAAATTTTTAATTCTTAGATTGATAATGATGCCAAGTTATGTTTTTTCAGAGTCTATTTTAAAGGTACATACTGAAATGTTTACAAATGAAACCTATGATAGAAGGGATCTGTTTCAAAATAATCTAAAGAGAATGGGGCAGGGGAGTGCTGAGGGAAGCTGCTGGTGAATACGTAGGCTTCATTCTATTATTCTCTCCACTTTTGTATATGTTTGAAATTATTCATAATAGAAAGTTAAGCAAAGTCATTTTCTATCAATCTATACCTCATAGCCGGCCCTGGTAGATGGAAGAAATAAGACAGAAAGATGCACTGTGGATGAGGGCAAAGAGAGGCCTGGAAGGACCCACCATCCAGCCCCTCACCGTGTTGCTGGGGACAGCTCTTTATTTTTTCTGTGCCTCAGTTCCTGTCTGTGAAATGCCCTTAATCACAACCTTCTCCAAAACACACACACACACACACACACACACACACACACCCCTTCCCAAGCAGGCTAAAAGGACTTGAAGGAACAAGATGGCATCTGTGTGACACATTGAGCCATTGAGCTCCTTAGCAGAAAGATGCTACATAAACGATGCATTATTAGAGGATCTCAGCACACAGAGGTGTTATGTGAAGTCTAGTTTAGATGATTCAGGATTCCCAGAATCCACACAGATTTTCAGAAACTACCTCATACTTAGTTCTCTAAGCCAACTGAAAAACGGAGCAGAAGCAAACACCCTGCTGCCACACAGGAGGCTCTTAGCAGCTCTGTTGACTCCTCCGACACAAAGGCCTTGTTTGTGCGTGACAGATGGTGCTACATGCTTTCTCTCCCTCCCTCATTCACTCCCCTCTGTTTCTTTGTCGCCCTCTATTTGTCCTTTTCTCCAGTCCTTCTCTGCCTCACACCACTTTCCTGAATTGAAAAGCCAGTGAGAAGGATAAAAGCAAATAGAACGGCAGCCCTAGGAGGACGCCTCTACCCAGACCCACTGTTTATTCTATCGGCCCGCGCAGTTGCTTCCTGGTTCACAGTCCTCACATTGGAAATATTTGAAATGTATTTTTGAAGACAGAGTGACACACGTTTGAAACTGTAGGGGGGTTCGGAGCAAACACTAAATGACCCATAAATATTTATGTAGCAGGTTTCCATGGGTTGCTTTTCCAAAGTGATTATAGTCAATGTACATGTGTGTGCACATGTGTGCATACACACATGTGCACACACACACACATGTTCCTTCCGGGCCTGGCCACTCCCAAATAACAAGTGTAGACCTAACCTCTTACTGAATAGTTACTGCAGTAAGCATAGTGCATGACCCAGCTGGGGTAGGGGAAGTGTGAAGGATTGGATGTGCCAGAGACCTTCCTCTATCCATAGAGAAGGTTGGTTCTGCCCCTCTTGGATCCAGGCAAGTCACTTAGTCTTTCATAGCCTCTGTTCCTTCTTCTGTAAAACGAAGGTATTAGAATACAAGGATGATCTAAAATCCTTTCCAGCTCTAAATATCTATGATTCTCTGAACAATCACACCAAGGTTTTTAGAAAATTCCCTTAACATAAATCTATCTGATACCCAAATACCTGGTAGCGGCAGGGGAAGTCTGTTGGAATAGATGTCAAACCAGTGATTGAGCAATGACCTGTGTGGTGACACAGGAGAGACGTTAGGGGCAGGAGGAAAAGGAAAAAAAGATAACAAGTTCAGTAAGGAAATGACTCATCTATAAATAGGGATGGAGAAGGGGATTAGAAAAGAAAGAACTGGGGCCGAGCCCGTGGCACACTCGGGAGAGTGCGGCGCTGGGGGCGCAGCGGCGCTCCTGCTGAGGGTTCGGATCCTATATAGGAATGGCCGGTGCACTCACTGGCTGAGTGCCGGTCACGAAAAAGACAAAAAAAAAAAAAAAAGAAAGAAAGGAAAGAACTGGCATAATACATCCCAAGTAGGAGGAGGAGGCAAGATTTGGCACCTGGCTGGATGTCTAGGAGAAAAGAGAGCAAAACAGCAAAGCAGTACAAAAGGAGGTGTGCTTTCCCACTTGGTCACCTGAAATTCATCCTCAGGTCCCAAACATGCTTCAAACAGAGGCATTCTGCAAGAACCAGCATACCAGCCCTTTCAGAAGAGGCCTTAATGTGATGACTTGTTCTACACAGGATAATAACTATCCCCCATGGCCACCCCCCACCCCCAGGCAGGAAAGAGTAAATACCCATGATCAAAAAGATGAAGTCACTATTTGAGAAGTAATAGCTACATCTGCAAATGATTAACTCTAGGTTTTATTACCAATTAGTACTATAAATCTCTGCTTACTTTGGCTCCTGGAAAGTTGATTTCATGGCAGGGGTTGGGGAGGGGGAGAAATCCAAGCTTAAAAAGACACACTTCAAATTCAAAAGGGAGCAAGTTTGCTCAATCAGCAGAGCTGCAAAGCAGACATGACTTGCGGTTCTGAGCAAACAGCCCAGCAGATGTCTGCAGGGTTAGCAAAGTCAAGGGGGCTGGTGCCACATAGAAGAGGATGTCGGGGGCCCACGAGGAGGTCGCACAGCTGAGTAGCCAGTTAGGCCATGCCATGGCTCAAGTTGGCAGCAGAGTACGTTCATCAGGCACAGTTCCTTATCTCAGGGGTTCAGCCTTGGTTGACCATTGGAAAACCTACCTATGCTTGTTCACACGCAGACCAATTAAATCAGAATCTCCAAAGGTGGGGCTTAGTTATCAGAGTGGTTCAAAAACTCCCCAAGTGACTCTTAAGTGCAACCAGGATTAAGAACCACCACTTATCTCATTTCATCCTCAAGCAAGTCCATGTTATAGGATTGCTATAACTCTCACAGTTTACAGAAGAGAAAACTGTGGCCCAGGGAGGCTAAAAAACAGGTCTAGGGTTGTGCAGCTAATAGTGAAGGAAGCAAGATTTGAACCCAGAGCCCACACTTTTATTCCTCATGCCCTACGGCCTCCAAGGCCGTGATTCTCAGCTTTCAAGGTAGAGAATGGGGCTCTCAAACTATTTTCACATATTATTCAAAAAATTATAGAAATGAAACATTAGCCCATATTAATGCAATGTATTAACTAGAGAGACGAGTTTCTTTCCTTTGGTTGAAATGTCATCAACACAGAGAGGTTGCACTGGACATTTCATGCTCATCAGTTCTTTCATTCAATAAGTATTGTGTCAGTTTCCTGCAGAGTCTATAAAATAGAACCACCCTGTGCAGATAATCGCATGACAGATGTCATAGGGGCCACAATAGATACTCTGAGAGCCCACAGAAAGAAGTTGGCAGCTTGGAGTGGGGGTACTATTTATGCCCTTGGTGAGTGGAAAATGGCAAGGTAACTCATAGGAGAATATATGTTGCTATGTGGTGGAATGCGACATGAGTCCCTAAGTGGAGGCAGGGGCTAATAAAATGTTAGGAGAAGGATAGGAATACACTGGGCTGATCCGTAAATATTTAATGCAGGGTTGAAAATGGAGATTCTTGGCTGGCAGCCAGATGACTGTAATGAGCTGGACATTGGCAGAGAAGGTGGGGACTGAGGTGTCCTGTCTAAAGAGGCAGCTAGTTCTCACCTCCAGCCAAAAATTGCCACATAAGAATGTGGATGCAGTGTTGTTAGACCTTTTGACTTTTTTACAGGAAGCTGTAAATATGAGGGTGATCATTGAGGGTGATCTCCCACTAGTCCCATGGATCCTGAAGTGACTGCTTGTTCACCTGTGCCCTCCCTTCCCCCTCCCCCCCTGCAGGTATGCTCATTTATTTTGGGTACGGCATCTGGAACAGCACCCTGGAAATCAGCGCTCGAGAGGAGGCCCTGCACCAAAGCACGTACCAGCGCTACGATGTAGATGACCCCTTCTCAGTGGAGGAGGGTTTCTCCTACGCCACAGAGGGTGAGAGCCAGGAGGACTGGGGCGGGCCGGCCGAGGACAAAGGCTTCTCTTACCAGCAGATGTCAGATGCGAAGGCAAACAGCCGGACAAGTAGCAAAGCGAAGAGCAAAAGCAAACACAAACAGAACTCAGAGGCCCTGATTGCAAATGATGAGCTAGATTACTCTCCGGAGTAGGAGGAAACCATGCAAGAGCAGGGTGGAAAGATGAGGCTCGATTTTCAGTAACTTAACTTACGGGCTAGAAGGTGAAATCTTTTCTGGCTCTCATTTCACAAATCCAGCCTTCCCAAAAGTCAGTCCCCAGTCATAGCCTGTCATTTGCTACTTGCACTCTTCAGCATAGTTCTGTCGAAGGCTTTAACCCAGGTCCCCTAACGGGTCCCCTTGTAAAAATCTAAAGAGGCTACACAAAATTCCATCTTAGGAGCAACCATCAGAGCTGATGGTAGCAAATGTTTCCTAGGCCTTCGCTTTGCTGGTTGAATCTTTTTTGCTTCTCATTGAGACCCCAAGAAGCAAGGAGCAAGCTTCTTGGACCCTACTGAGGCTGAAGCTCCTCCTGGAGATGTGCCAAGGCCAGTGGGAGTGGGCACAAGGCAGCTTCAACCACTTGAGACCACCAGGGCAAAGCTGTGTTCTCAGCTTGTCGGGATGAGAGCTGCTCCCCCCAAGTTCAGGGTAGCCAGGTGGGCATTGGTACTTCCTCAGCAAAAGACATTTTGTCCTGAAATCTCACCTAAAAAAATTCACAGAGAAGATACATCCTTCTTTTTCTTCACCAATGTTCCCACAGTTTCCAGATATAATTTGAGGATCCACCAAAGATCAGGGACTCTGAGACCGTTTCCCCAAAGGTTTCAGATTCACCATAAAGCAGTCATGCAGACCCAATGATATAGTAAGAAGCACCATCAAAGCTCTACTTAAATGCCCAGAAAAAAAATTAAATAACCATCTCTTGCAGTGAAGGCCAGAAGGGCATTGGCAGGAATGAACTCTCTGTCGTGCCTTCTCTTATACCAGACTCTCAGCTCCTGCTGATATGCTGCAAGAGAGTGAAGGTGGAGCATGATTTCATAGCAGTAATATGCCTTGAAAAAGTAGGCTGTTTGTTTTATGATCAGATAAAAACCTTTACAAGGAGAAGTGACCCAGCCACTGAGATCACATTGCAAATTCTATTTCACATTTCCAAAGTTATTAATTCCGTAGTTTTTTGAGTTATGCAACCCCATGATTGGTGGGTGCTACTCTGAAAACAAAAAATGTTGAAGCACAGCTGCTTAGGTCATTGCATTCCATGAGATCACATTTCACTTCTGAACCTTATTCTTCTGAGGTAGCTCACTTTTAGAGGATTTTTGGGTTTTTCGTTTTTTGTTTGCTTGTTTGTTTTGGCAGTTTTTTTCCTGTTATTTCCCTGAGCAGTTTTACTGAAGCCCAGAGAAATATCTACCTGGCAAGGTCTAAATTTGGGCCATAAGAGGAGTTCTTAATCTCAGAAACAGAATAGATGAGAGAATTTGCAACAGGAAAAACACATGGGCTATAAATTTTCCTCTTGGGTTTCAGGGATTCCCGTGGCTACATTGAGATGTGTATGCATGTATGTGAAGGCACAATTTAAATCAAGCTAAAATCTTTCTGAAAATTTCCTGAAAGGAGGGCAAAATAGCAAATTCTTTGCCCTCTCTCTCCTGGAGGTATCATTATGCCAAAAGTTGCCATTTCACATCGCCTGACATTTAAGTGTATTTTTTCTTAAAGGTTGAGGCTCGTGCCATCTTGGCATGCCTTAGAGTTATAGAGAGGATGCCCAAGTCCATTTTTTCATACAACTAACACTGATTGAGAATATAACAATTTCTAGGTGATGGGAATGGAAAAAAGTGTAACATCTGCCCTTGGGAGCTCACAGTCCAGGGATGAATGTCCTGGAGCCTGGTAAATTGTGTATAAAACAACCAAACTTGAGAAGTCCTCATGACTGATACACTGGACTTTAACATATATAAAGGTCAATTGAAACTAGTTTTTTAAAAATATGCTTTTAAATAAATTGTATATCACACCCATAGCCAATGTATACCATTAAATTCAAGTAATTACAATTTTCTAGATCTTTTTTATTCCTCTACATTAATTGTTTAGAACTCCTGTTTCCCAAAGTCATTTTGTCATTTTAATGTAATGTTTGACAATGCTGTGTTTTCTCATTCCTAAATTTAACCATAAAGATACAGTGCCAGGTATCTGCAAAATATATCCTTGGGAATTACTTATAAACTACTTGTCAGTAATTTTTGTGAAAACAAAGTTCTCGGCTGGTTTTAAGACTCAACACCTCTGCCTAGTTTAAATACAATCTATTAAGCTTAATACACATCTAGATAGATAAGGTAGGGTTATATTCATAAATATGTTCAAGGGAAATAGGAGTGCAAAATAAAATCT
Organism: Cynocephalus volans; assembly: GCF_027409185.1. NCBI lineage: Eukaryota > Metazoa > Chordata > Mammalia > Dermoptera > Cynocephalidae > Cynocephalus > Cynocephalus volans. The sequence continues at coordinate 95,383,069 of NC_084460.1, read as the reverse complement.
TAATGTGGGTGAAAGAGCTTCCTTTTACTAGTGAGGTTTAGGTGTGAAATTAGCAATAGTCTGGTAGCAGATGTGTGCAATTTCCGTAGCATGAGAAGAGAGAACACAGAACTTGGTTAACACCATTGGTACTGATTTTGCACAGATCCTATGAACCACTCTATTTCAGGAGCCATTTATCCCATACAGTATCTTTATATTTTGGAAGCATTTCTCTCTTTATTTTTTTAAAGTTGACAGGTCATCTCCTTGGCAACTTTGCTTCAAAAAAAAAAAAAACACTAATCAATATGATAGAAAAAGTTTTTTAAGGTACAGAGACATTTTTTGTGTGTGTGTTTCCCAGCTTCTGTGAAATATTCCCAAATTTCAAAATGCAGTTTTCAAATACCATCAATCACTAGAATGACTAGATTAGTGTTTTCCCAACAGGTTTCTTAACATGACATTTGTGGAACTACATTAAAAGTAAGATCATCTTATAAATCGTTATCTTAGACACTTAACCCCCTTGAATGGAGTCTGAGGAAGACCTACAGTTTATTGAATTCTTCTCTATAGCAAGAACTCTTTGAGTGAGGTTTCTTTGTTTGGATATGTGTTTTGGAGCCAATTACTTGATTTTAAAAATGTTTATTCTATTTATTGGTACTCTGCTTCATTTCAAAAGGATTTGAGGTGGTTATTAAGATACATGTGATAAAAAAAAATTAATGAGAAATTCAGGGCAAATAAAGGTAGATATAGATAGGATAAGACCAAGCTAGAAGTGCGTTTAGTGCACAAATGTGCCTTACTAATCTTGCCAATGAAGTGTACATTGACAATTTATAGAACTGGTGGTAATGACAAGAAGTACTCTTGCAGGGTAAGAACCTATCTTTCCCCATGAGGGCAGAGGACTGAAGTAGCATGTATCACTGAAATCCACAAATAAGCTTCAAATCTAGACTTTACTAGCTACCTGGCATATAATGGATATTCAATAAATATCTGATGATTAGAGGAATGAATGAATTGGAGGAAAATGAGATACTTATTTAACGTTTATTTGTGGAGTGCCTATTATGTGCTATGACCTATATGGATGCAATAGTAAGATAGAAATCCAGCTCTTAAGAAATAAGGGTGAGCAGACCAGTTAGCTCTGTTGGTTCGAGCGTGGTACTGAGAACACCAAAGTAAAAGTTTTGATCCCTGGACCAGCCAGCTGGCAAAAAAAAAGAAAAAAAAGAAAGAAATAGGGGAAATAGGATATATAAAGGAAGAACAACAGTGAAGGAGACAGGTGAAGTGAGGGCATTATAATGTGCTGTGGGGGTTCAGATAGAGAAAAGACCTCCTTCCGTTGGGAAGATCATAAAGAATGCAGCACTCATGCTGAGGCTTGTAGAATGGGCAGAATTCTACCAGGTAGAAATAGGAAAAAGGTACGCCAGGCGGAAGATCGGCACGAGTAAGGTGTAGATGGGGGCTGACAGCCATCCCCTGGGCAATCATTTGTACTCTGCCTGCCCAAGGGAAACCAAGGAGCTAGTTTGACTGGCGCTTATGACTTAAGCATGATTATACACGGAGTAAGTGTATAATCTTACAGAGAGACTTGAATGTCACACTGAACTGGCTGGCTCTCCTGGGGTGTGCAGAGATCAGGAAAATGATGAAAGTATGACTCAGGAAAGATTAGACTTTAAGAAAGCTGGGGCAGTGGCTTCATTGCCTATGCAAAAAGCTAACAAATCACATACACACTTCAAGTTGATTTAAAATACTAAAAAATATCCATGATTTAAGCAATGCATGATTCTTCCTTTGAGACCTATATTTAGGAGAAATATAGTTGTTTTGCATGTGGACAGGTGACACAAAGTTGTTTACAGCCACTTTAAAATTTTCCACAGTAAGTTTTAACAACCAATCCTAACAACTTTTTATATCTATCTAATCTAAACAGCAAAACCTCAGCTCCAGGTTTTACTCAGCTTGAGAGCAAGGCAACTTTGAACTAGTGAAAGGAATTCAATGACAGAATTAGGCGAAGAATACTGTTCTACTTCTTACTAACAAATTAATTGCTACTCAAATGCCCACATAAAGATCTTGATGAGGCTGTTTAAATAAACAGGAAAAAAGTTGTTGAATTTAACAATTCATCCTTCTGCAGAACCTGTGGGTTGGTCAGAATATAAATTCAGGAATATTGGAAAACAAACACAAACTCCTTCGAAGAAATCTTTTCTCTATCCTGCAGAAAAGAGTTGATAAACTTAATATCCTTTAAATGATGCTTGCTGGAGGTCTACCTTGCAAGGGGCCACCTCTTCCCTGCACTGTAAATGAAACTCCATTAGTTTGACAGTCCGCCTAGAAGACTAGAGGAAATTTCTGTCCCCTTTCCCACCAGGGGCCCAAGATGTCAGTGGGAAGTCTGCTGAGGGTCAGCCACAGGTTTGCCCAATTTTTTATCTCAGATTAGAATGTCGTGTTGCATGAAGTCAGAAATCAGGAAGTGTGTCTGAAGCCAGAACCAGGGTCTGCTCACAAAGTCCAAGTGGCAGTAACAGCCACTCTTGGATTTTAGCCTCAGGTTAGTGAGCAGTCCAAAGATGGCCTTGATTTCCGAAGTCAGGAGAGCAAAGGAAAATCACTCCAAAGTTTGCCACTAGAGCAATGTGACAGCACTCTCTTTTCATGCCATTTGGAGCAAGACTTGTCAAGGAGAGTGTTTCTATCCGAAATCTCCATGGTGCCTCTGTTTCCCCTGTACACATGCACACCCCCCCCCCTCCGGATGCTGAGAACCCTTTTGTCTACAGAAGCCCTTTGGAGACCTTTAGAGAGAGGTGCCAGCAGGGAACCAGTGTCAGCCTGGCCGTGAAAGAGCCAATATTTGTAATTAAACAATGTGCAAGCAGCATCCCAAAGCACAGGTCCCCACCACGAGCTAGAACCAGAATGTTGTCTCACCAGCTTTCTGAGCTGGGATGGTGAGGGGCAGCAAAAAGCCCCTCTCATGTGCACGACTGTTAGTCCTATGTCCTCCTCTTATTTTCTCCAAGACTTTAGAGGAAAGCCTGCCCTTTTTGTTTGTTTTTTCCTCCTCAGGGGCAACCACCTTTCTAAAATACTTTTCTCTTCTTGCTCTCTTGAGTATCATGTGCATCATTCTGAAGTACTCAGGTAGTTGCCTCTCACCAAAATAACTTCTCTGAGAAAATAGGATGTTCTTTCTAGGACTTAAAGCCCAAAAGGGATTAGTGGAAGTTTTGAAGCCCATCAAAAGTGAATATGTATTCTGCAGTATCAACTAAAATAGTGTTAGAAATCATTAAACAGTAGTACTATACATGCATGGCATTACCAAATCCAAACAGGACTTTTACAGAGTCAGTTTTGGGCTCAAAGTCTTCTGAGCAGGTGGCTCTAATTTCTTCCTCTTTCAGAGCATCAGTGCACATTGGTACATGTAGGGAAAGAACATGGCTTGTATAGGAACTAGGAGACAGGGGCAGCCTGGACTTCCATTAGGCACTCTGTCTGTGCTATTTTTTTTTTTTTTTTCCTATTGGCATTGACATTGGTAACACTGGCTATAGGGAATTGTGTGTGGTGCATTTGAATTTCCCAGAAAGTGCAGATTTGAAGAAGTGTGTTCATTCTGATATTGGGGTGAGGAGATGTCCCATGCACATCTACTGACTGGTCCTGGCAGTTGCTGATACACTGGTCTCAGTCGCACTCCCAAAAGCAAGAATTTACACTGGAAACCATTAACCCCCACTTTCCAAAGCGAAGACACTGTTAATGCTCTGATGGTGCGAAAATACCTCAACTATCTTGGCTGAGCGAAGGGGCTGCAGGTTTTTAAGAGAGCAGCTATTATCTTCATCCCATGTAGTCACACTGTCCAGCGACAGGACTCAACATTCTAGCTTTTCTCACTGTGGAAAGGAAACGTTACTGTTTAATTCATATCCAAAGTTATAAATACAGCTTGTAAATTTTACTAACTTGTTTCATTTTTGTTTGTTCTTTGAGAAGTACAACTTGCATTTTGTAGATGGTAATTTCTGGTGTCGTTCTATCTTTTTTTTTTTTTTTGTATGAAATTGCTGTGTTTGTTAAAGTTTGTTCGTTTTGTGGTTTTTAATTCCCATTGGTGCACTATACAATGGGGTGTTGTGAATCATGAAGAAAGAAATAATGTGCAGATGTGTTATGGAATGTGTTTTATTTTCAAATGAATGTGGTGTTGACGATATATTGATTTATCAAGATACTAAGAGAAAATTCTAAACTTACCAAAATGTGTATATTTTAATAAATGCATAAAGCTTTATTTGTGTGCCTTTAAATTTAAAAATGGGTTTATAAAGAAAGTCAGAAACAAAAGTGTCTTACTCTAAGATAACCATAGTAATGTAAAGCTTTTACATAGGAGACTACCAAAAAAATAGAAAGAAAAGAAGAGAAAGAAAGAAAAGAAAAGAAAAAGGAGCTTTCCCATATTTTGTTAACCTTAACCAATACCTGAAGTCTGTTAATTTTTTTCCATTCTAAAATGGAGATGAGTAAGTGAATCTTGCCTTAAGTGTTTCAATTGTCCTCTGTAGAAAAGCCAGATAAATGAGCTCATTTTGAAATTAATTGCATTATTGTGGAAAATTCATTTTCAAAATAAAAATATTTTAAAAGTTACAGCTAATCAACTAATAAAATTTAAATTTGAAGAAAGTCAGTGCCATCCTATCTTTTTAAATTCACTTTACTTCCATGAGAACATAAAAGTTCCACTTCAGTGGACTCTCAGGAGAACCCAAAGTGATTCGATCTCCCTGTCACCATTTTCTCCTAACAAGGGTACAGGGGTGTGCCCAGGACCCTGCTCCGTACACTGCCTCCTTAATACCCCGTTTCCAGTACCAGCCCCTGCTTAAGTCACAGCACCTCTCCACCCTATGCACCATCTTATCTTTAACACGGAACATTCCATTCATGACTCCCATTCATTTTAAGGACAAACTGGAGGAGTACTACATGCCTACAATTCCAAATCCAATTGTCACAGCATTAATGGTGGCTTAATTCATTTTACTTTTTGTTGGTACATGTGGTGACCCTGGAGAAAAGGTAGAGGGTGTAGCAGGGTCACATATTTTCCATACCACATGAGATGCAGAGAACCTGCCGCATCTTTATTTCTTACAATTCACTGATCTTTGCAAAGGTCCACCTGCCTGGGTAGCGGGGGAAGAAAAACAAACCTTAAATGTATTAATTGATGGAATCACAGTCATCTTCCAGTGTAGTCTCTTTTAGATGCCTGAGTCTCTTTGGGATAAATGCTCAGTCTTTTGGATTTCCCCTGTCCCCCTAGCTTCTCTACAAAATAGCATCTGAGAACATAGCATACATGATATCTTTGCAGGGGAGAGCAGAGGTTGGGGGAACAGATGAGAACTGGGGAGCTCAGGACCTTCAACACTTGCTGCTGTAGAATGGCTATGTGGACTGCTCCCTGGACAGGGGACAACTGGAGAAGGACTGGCCTATCTAACCATGTAGGCTTCATGATGACATTCGCTTTCAAACTCCTTCCCTCTCGCATTGAACTCCAGTCATGAAGTTCCTGCACACTGATGCCTCTTTGTTCAGACTCCAGGCCTTTGCTGGTCCACTGAGCCCTCTGCACTTCCACTCTAGAATCCACTGCATGTCACCCTAGGGAGCCAGGAGCACCACCTCAGTATCCAGCCACTTTCTTCACTGATAATCAGCTATCATTCTGTGCTCTGCTCACTGAGGCTGGAGCCAGTGGTGAACTGCAGTCTGCTCATGAGAATAATTGTTAACTTTTCATGACTTCAGTAAGTCAGTTGCTGAATACAACCATTATTGAAACTTAACCTCTATAAATTTACAATTAAATTAATGATATCGAATAAATACTCAAAACTAATTATTTGACTAGATTTTACTGTTATCTTTGCTCTTGAGGTTATTTACAGCCAGTGTATCTGTGTGGGGAAATACTATATACTAATGAGCTATTCACATCTCTTCCCAACTCCATGTGCAGTGAGTCCACATTGGCAGCTTGAAATCAGCTATGGTGGGAGTATTTATACCATGGAAATTGGCAACGCTACACAATTGGGGCTCCCCCCCCCCAAGAGCTGTCTATAAACATTTACCAGCTCACCATTCCTTATATCCTTTCCAACTAAGCATACCACTAACCCATCTGATGTTTTCAGGCTTTCTCACTCCTACCACACCCCCACAGAGTAGGGAAAGCCTGGACAAGCAGTTTTTCCCTCTCTATCCTACCTCTATTCCTCTGCCCCTGCCCACCAAGGGAATATACTACGTCTACTTCTTCCTTCCCTAGCAAGACCAGCAGGGGCTAGATATCCATGCTTCTTTCTTACTGACAAGGACTCCCCCTACATTTTATCCTCCTTTGTGGGGATAATAAACCTCAAAATGGTAAAAGGCTGCCCTTTTTTTTACCATGGAAGAAACTACAAATAGTATTTAAGAGGAGTCATAGGACAAGCTGAAACTAGAGACTACCAGAATCAAAAATAATTAGATTAATATTTCAAAATACAACCTTAATACATAGGTCTCAAAATAAAAAGGTTATTTAAGAACAAGTATTGGAGAGGACGTGTAGAAATTGGAACCCTTGTACACTGGTGGGAACGTAAGATGGTGCAGCCACTGTAGAAAATAGTTTGGCAATTCCTTAAAAAATCCAAAATAGAATCACCATATAATCCAGAAGTTTCACTTCTGTGTATATATTCAGAAGAGTTGAAAGCAGGGTCTAGAAGATACCTTTGTGTACCTATATTCACAGCAGCATTATTCACAATAGCCACAATGTGGAAGGAGCCCAAACCTCAATCAACAGATGAATGGATAAGCAAAATATTCCATGCTTTGGAATATTCAGCCTTAAAAAGTAAGAACGTGCTAGCATACGCCGCAACATGAATGAACTTTGAGGACATTATGCTAAGTGAAATAAGCCAGCCACAAAAGACAAATGCTGTTTATTCCATTTATATGAGATACTTAGAGTAGTCAAAATCATAGACACAGAAACAAGAATGGTGTTTGCCAGGACTGGGGGGAGTGGAGAACCGGGAGTTGTTTAATGGGTCCAGAGTTTCAGTTTTGCAAGATGAAGAGCTCGGGAGAGGATAGTGGTGACAGCCACACAACGATATGAATGTACCTAATGCCACTGAATGGTGCACTTAAAAATGGTTAAGATGGTACTTTTAGTGTTATGTGTATTTTACCACAATAAAAAAAAATTGTAAAAGAAATCTAAAGCTTTGATTCAGAGTATCAAAGCTGCGTTAGAAACATCTTCTCCTTAGGCTATAAATCAAAACCATTTTAAAAATTAAATACTCCATCAGAAATGTAAAGGATCCCCATACCCCTAACATTAAATTAACACCTCCTCAATGTTTTATTTCCAGCCCTTGACAGTCCACTGACTGGCAAACAGAGCCCTTTCTGTGGCAGATCCCCTCCCTTCCCCTGCCCACACACACCACTTCCCCACCTGAGGATTTCTTCCATTCCCACACTGGCCTCAGTCAAATCCAGGGCAGAGAAATGCTCAGCTCTAAGGCTCAGAGAGAAAACCACATGCCCCCATTTCTGCAATCTAAAACTTCACATCCTCCAGGCTTTTATTACATGTGTGGAAGCCTGACGCTTACCCATCAGAGCCATTTAGAGAGTTTTCAGGAAGGAATGAGCCCTTTGTAAGTCAATTAACTCGATGAGAGAAGGAACGTGGCAGTTTTCCCTTTAGACAAGGGAAATACTAGTACAAATGATTTGTGACTCTAATTAACTTCAAACACAGCAACAGGAATGCAATTTGGAACAGAATCCAAAGAAGAAATAGTCCATTCAAATTCAATTCTGGTGGCTGGAAGACTGATTGAATTTCCTTCCGAGCAGAGACACCCCTCACAGGGTGGAGTGGAGGAAAGGAAGGGGGTTCCTGGCAGCGGGGTTTCCCTGCTCCATGAAGCTCCATCTCCAAAGCAGTCCCTTTAACGCAGTGGGATTAAGTTCTTTCAAGGTGTGGATACAAGTTCCTTGACTTCCACACCCGGCCTTGTCTATCTTGTACAAGAAGGTGGAGATTGGGTGGAAAGGGCAGGGAAGGAGATGTCCTGCCAAGAATCCTTCCACAGTAGGCTGTGAGCCTTGAGCACAGCGGAGGAAAGCGCCTCTGCTCTATCTACTCCCTGATGCCCCAAATTCCTCCGCTGGAAACAAAGCCTGGCGTTCTGCAGTGGGAAAGAGATGTCTAAACTCCCTCACAGTTGACTCCCCCTGGGAGAAGGAACACAGCGTCTTAGCTTATCCACGTTGAGGTGTGAACGACTGATATCAGCTCTTTCTCAGAAAGCAGGTTTTTACAAACCATGAGAAAATCGTATGAGGTCCCTGGGTGCCTGATGCGGGGTTGGGGGACTCTAGGAGGGGAAAAGGGCACAGAAAGGAGAGGTCAGGGAACCAAACACACACTTGACCTCATTCACTTCACAGCCTTGCCCAGAGCCAGATCTAAACACCAAGAGGTCTGGAAGAAGCCTTAAGCCTGCCCTGAAGTGAGGCCCCCAAGGACCACTCTGCAAAAGAGACACTGTCCACAGCTGGCCAGGAAAACATGGGCAAGCCACTTCCCTTGCTTCCTCATCTGTAAACAAGAAGTTGACCCAGGATTTCCAGATCACTAGACCTCCCAGATCACTGCCAGGAGGGCAGTGGACACGTCTCTCTTGCTTCCTACTGCACCATGTCACCTAGTGCAGAGCCTGGGACCCAAGAGGCATTCAACAAATATTTGTCGAAGAAATGAACGAAGTCAAGTTTTCCCTCAGTATCCAGAGGCCCTAACTATGCTTTTGCCAAAGTAGTATTTAAATATTTGTAGTATTTAAATATTTGACAGTTCACCTCTCTGTCAGATTTCAGATCTTTGAATCACTTTTAGAAATTGAATCTAAGAAAATAAGTAATCAGAGACATGATCGAAGGTTTATGCCAAAAGATAGATCTATAATTGCAGGGGAAAAGTACCAAAAAAATTGAAATCAACCAAATGCCCCAAACTAGAAGTTGTTTAATTACAGTGTAACTATAAAACTCAATACTGTAGAGCCATCTAAAAACATATCAAAAAATGTCTAATGACATAAGGAGTTTTCATTAATTACGTTAAATTTTTACAGTAGGATGCAAAGATTATACTCATATATCTTTAGTTTTAAAAATATGTGTATTTTATATAGCATAGAAAAATACTTAGAAGGAGATTATATGAAGTGTCGACCATTGTTACCTCTGAGAAGTTTGATTTGGGATGATTTTGCATTTTTTTCTTTATACTTTTCTGTTTTTTCTAAATGTTCTTCAAATCATATTTTACTTTTATAATCAAAAATAAAATGTAATTAATCTTTATTACCTATGACCTAAAGGCCATTTCAAATATTTGGCATGTCCCCAATGGCAAACAAAGAGGGCATTCTGGCACCTCTCCCTAAGCAGTGACTCAAGTAATGGAAGCTGTCCTCTCAAGGCACATTGTACACAGACTGCTCTCTCTACATTGGCACATGTAAGTAAGAAGCTTAGACTCCTTCAACAGAAGGAATCTACACTCAAATAGAGTTCATTAGCTTGCATGTTTGGCTCACACACATTGATTTTCTTTTTCCAGGATGTTGTATGATTTAATCATTTCATATATATACATTCTCAATTAGGGGAAAAAAGTATATTCAGGGTTTCTGAAAATATGGTTGCCATAACGATAGCAGAGAATTTCATAACTAAAAGTTAACCTTGAACTTTTAGGTCATTGATCTCTGAAGAATGTTATGCTAACACTGCCTCATTCATAGTGTGATGCCACAACAGAAAGCCCAAATATATATATTGTTAAGGGCTAAATACTAGTGTTAATTTGTTCTGGATGTCAAGGATATTGAAAATAATCACAATTTTAAAGGACAAATACATGTATTTGTATATTTCATTGTAAATATTCAGCTTAATCCTTCCACCAAGTAAAATATGCACCAATATACCTTTGTGTTGCCTTGGGGATACTGCCTGTCACATTTATGGTCAACAATTGTTTGTTAAATTAGATTGAACAGAACATCATCCACACCTGCTAAAAATGTATTATTTTCAAAATGTACATATCGTTCATGATTTATAAATGAAATACACCCTTCACTAAGGTAATTCCTCTACTTAAAATCTCCAGAGGCTCCCTATTGCCAACAGAGCAAAGCCTTTAACAGCCGCGTCCCATCCATCTCTCCAGTCTCTGTCCCACTGTCCCCCAGATGTCCTATACAAGTATTCTGACCCCAATAAACTCCAATGTTTCCTAAGCACACTCTTTTCTTCTTGTGGCTTCTTGAATGTCCTTCACTCCCTTGTCCATTCAGCAAACTCCCACTTATACTTCAAGTTTCTCTCAAATATATCTTCTCTTTCAATTTCTGGAACTTAACCATCTGCCCCACCTCCTCTCCAACCACATGTTCCCACAGCATTCTTTTTTATGTATATAGCATTTTACATGTTGAATACAGATATTTGTTTATATGTCTCTCTCCTTCTGTAGACCAGAAGCCTCCAAAAAGATACAAAAAAAGAAAATATTAGAACTTCTACTTTTCTAAAATGTTTTCCATCCTAAAATTAAGAGAAAAGCGTTATATTCAATATGTAAAGCTTATTTGTATTGCATTACCTTGTATTGTATTTTATTGTATTGTGGAGTGTGTCATGGATTCTGTGCAGACTCATTCATCAGACCATCCTTCTGTGAGTCAAATAGTCATGCAGGTCCTCAAAAGCGCCTGAGGGCAGAGGATTCTCATCAATAAGGAGAGGTAGACAGTCCACCCTCACTCTTTCATTTTGTGGTAACATTTTGTGATTCATTTTGTGATTACATTTTGTGATTATATTCTTTTCATTTTGTGATTACAAATATCCATTTAAATGAATTTATAGATGAATTATGTTTCTATGAAACTAACCCCACAAAAAAAGCCAGCCGTTTTACAAGATTCCTGCAAAGATACCATAAAATAGCCATTGCAGCAAAAACATAAAGCCAAACTACAAAAGTTTGCCACCTAAAATGAATTTTAAAACAAAATAAACAGTCTGTGATCTCTTAAAAACTCACAAGAAAGCAAAATTAGTGCGATGGAGAGACCATTTTGAAAAAAGATATTTGGACATGTATGAGGGTACTTCAAAAAGTTCATGGAAAAGTAGTATTAAAAGAAAATACACATCCTTCCATGAACTTTTTGAAGACCCCTTGTATGTAATCTTATTACTGAAAATAATATGTCAACCACAAAAACGGTTCTGCTATATGTAGAAAACTTGGAATTTTCAAACCTGGTTAAATAATTTTACAAATCAAGAGTCTCCATGGGTTTCCAAACCATTTGTCAAAAATATAAAAATGCAACAATTTCTAATTAGTTCGCAAGAGCAATGGAAAGGCATCAAGGAAAATGGAGAAAACTATTGCCAAATTTTGATATAAATCTTTGCAAATTTGGTGGGGGAGGTTGACACAGGAGTATAATGATTTAATGATGTATTTCTCCTATATGGGTCTATGTATTCATGTGAGATATCTTTTTTTCTGCCAAAGCAGCCATTAAAACCAAATAACCAGAGGAGATGGCAGACTAGAGGTGCCCAGGGCACATTCCTCCTGCAGAGGAAGATTGAAACAGGCCCACCGCCATCACCACCACAGTCATCAGAGCCTTTGTCCAGTCCCAGAACCATCACCAATCACAGTGCAGCTTCCCACAGAGCAGCAGACCTGTGGGTTGCCCATCACGGCAGCCTCAGCCTCCACAGATGTGAGGGAGGCAGCTGCAGCCACCAGCACCACTGCCACTGCCACCAGGTAGCTCTGCTATCACCAAAGACACTGCAGATGCAAGGGAGGTAGTTGCAGCTGTTGGCATTCCTGCCATCCCACAAAGTAACCCCACTGCTGCCAAGGACACCACAGATGCCAGGGAGGCAGTTGCAGCCACTACTTCAGCTGTCACTACCACAACATGTGAAGTATGAATAAAGCAAATGTACTTCACAGGGCCTGGTTTTCCAAAGCCTTACAGTTTCAAATATGGACCTTGGAAAGGACAGGAAATTTTCCCCAGGCCATAGTCTCTGTTATAAGATAAAGAATTGTAACACAGCAAGGTAGCTGGCTCAAAGACAGACAGGTTACTGATTGATATGTAAAGATACTGGGAAATTGCTGTAAGAAGAGAATGTTTGCTAAGATCAGGCTTTTGTTGGTGGATCAACTTAACTTCTTGAAAATTGCATTAGGGAATGTCACCTTGCCTGTCTTACTGAATGTTACCAGCTTCTATTGTTAAACTTATCAAACTATACTTAACAAAAACCCCACCTATGTTCTCTTCCTGAAACTTCCTGGTCTGGAAAATAAATGCGGGAAGAGAACTCCAATTTGTGGTTAATTTCCCAAATGGAAGGAATGCCTTGCTCCTGAAGGTTCCAGGAGATTAACCCCTTATCAGGGCTCCTCACTGCTCAGAAGAGATGGGCTTTGAGTAGTCTTTGGTGGCTCTGTCACCCAGGGGAAAAGGGATGACAAATCCATGGGAGGCAAAGCAACAACAACATAACTCCATTGCCACTGAAGACACCATAGTTGAATGGACAACCACTATGGACGTTGCAGTCAAGCAGGTAGCAGCTGCAACTGTCACTGCTGCAGTCACCACCACCACCAGTGCTGCCAGGCAGCCACCATTGTCATGCAAGCAGCCAGCCACTTCTGGAGCCACCACTGCCATATGGACAGCCCACAAAGGCCACCTCCACAACCACTGCCACTGTGAGGGTGGCCTGCTACAACAGCAGCAGCTGCAGCAGCCACTGCCACTGTGCAGGCAGACTGCTGACCACTTGAGCACATTGACACAAGGAGGGTCACCAGCAGAGTCCAGGGAAGGAGCGTAATAGAAGAAGCACATGACCAGACATCAATGTACTGATACTAGAAATAGAAAAAAAAAAAAAAAAGAAGAAGAAGAAGAAGTGTAAGACCGGACCAAAAGCGTGAATCTTACTTGTTGGGAAGGCTCATCTCGCAAAGACCAGGAGACAGAGATCGCTGCAATCAAGCAAGAGGTTTTTTTATTCCAGCATGCTGGGGTCACTCTGTCTTCAGGACAGAAGCAGCCCCGAGCTCTTAACACGAGCACTTTTTATACAGTTTGGTAGGTAGACTTTGGCAACAGGATGAGTTGTATACAGCTTATTGGTCACCTGAGGTGACTTTTAAATTCATTGGTGGCTTTCAGTGAGGTGGTATACAGACGAGGAACTGGGGAATTGCCCAACAGCCCACCCCTTGTGTGGTTAGGCCCTTCCCAGAACTGGGTGAACTTTGGGCAGTTTGGGAAGTCCTTTATCTGCCCTGACCAGAAAGCCCCACCCGCAGGGGCTTGTAAAACCTTGCGCAAGCTAATTACAGAAGCAGAAAAGCTAGTCAGTTAATATTTAAGGGTGGGGGAAGGGGTTCAGGTCCACAGAAGAAGATATTAGTCCACCAAGGGAACAGAATAATTCTCAAGTACCAGACCCCATAAAGCAAGAAACCCTTGAAATTACTGAAAAGGATTTCTGAATAAAAACTTAAGGTAATTTAATGAGATGCAAGAAGACTCAGTTAAACAGCACAATGAACTGAGCAAAACAATCCAGGATATGAAGGAGAAAATTGACAAAGAGATTAATACTTTAAAAAAGAATGTATCAGAACTCATTCAACAAAACAAAAAATACAATTTAGAGCTTAAGCAGCAGGCTAGAGCAAGCAGAAGAAAGAATTTCTGATTTTGAAGACAATCTCTTCAAAATAACTCAGGTGGACAAAAAGAAAAATGATTTTTCAAAAATGAAGAAAATCCAAAAGAGATAGCACACGACGTTATGCACACAAACATCTGAATCGTGAGTATTCCTGAGGGGGAGGGGAAAGGAAAAGTCACTGAGAAAATATTCAGTGAAATAATAGCAGAAAAATTCCCAGGTATAGGTAGAGACATGGACCTTCAGATTCAGGAGGCTCAAAGATCCCCAAACAGATTCAATCCAAAAAGGTCCTCACTGAGGCACATTATAGTAAAACTGGCAAAACTCAAAGACAGAGAGAATCCTAAAAACAGCAAGAGAAAAGCATCAGGTCACCTATAAGGGAGTCCACACCAGACTAACAGCAAACTTCTCAACAGAAATTCTACAGACCAGAAGAAAATGGGATGATATACTCAAAATATTTTTTTAAAAAAACAAAATGGCCAGCTAAGAATACTAAACCCAGCAATGCTATCCTTCTGAAATCTAGGAGAAATAGTGCACTTCCAGACAAAAAAAAAAAAAAAAAACTATGAGAGTTTGCCACCACACAACGAGCCCTGTAAGAAATTCTCCAGTGATTCCTGCATCTGGAATTCAAAAATTGATAATCACTACTCTGAATACACAAGAAAGAACAAAACCCACTGGTAGAACAAAAATGCAAACAAGAAAGAGAAAGAAACTGTATCTTACCACTTCCAAAAACCAACAAACACCAAAGACAAACAATAAAAGGGAAAGAAAGAAACAAAAAGATATTTTAAACATCCAAATGAAAATTGATAAAATTCCAGAAGTAAGAAAATACCTTTCAGCAACAACCCTACATGTAAATGGATTAAATTACCCACTAAAGGCATAGACTGGCTGATTGGATTCAAAAGCTAGACCTGACTATATGCTGTCTACAAGAGACTCACATGTAAAGACACACACAGACTAAGAGTGAAGGGATGGAAAGAGATATACCATGCAAATGGAAATGAAAAATGAGCAAGAGTAGCTATTCTTATATCAGATAAAACAGACTTTAAACCAAATCAAGCCTCAACAAATTTTTTAAAATTGAAATCATTTCAAGTATCTTCTCAGACCACAATGAATTAAAATTAGAAATCAATAGCAAGCAAAACTCTGGAAACTATACAAACACATGAAAATTAAACAACATGCTCCTGAACAACATATGAGTCCAAGAGGAAATTAAACAGGAAATCAGAAAATTTCTCAAAATTAGTGAAAATAAAGGCACATCATAACAAAACCTGTGGGATGCTGCAAAAGCAGCATGAAGAGGGAAGTTTATTGCAATAGATGCTTACATCAAAAGAATAGAAAGATTTCAAATAAACAACCTAATGCTACACTTTGAAGAACTGGAAAAACAATAACAATCCAATTCCAAAATTAGTAGATGGAAAGAAATAATTAACATAAGAGCAGAACTAAGTGAAATAGAACCCCCGCCAAAAAAAGATACAAAAGATCAATAAAACAGAAAGAACGGTTTTTCAGAAAGAAAGCAAAATAGAAAAACCATTACCTAGACTAACTAAAAAAAGAAGAGAGAAGACCCAAATAACAAAAATCAGAAATGAAAAAGGAGACATTACAACCAATACCACAGAAAAACATAGAATCATTAGAGATTATTACAAACAACTACATGCTAACAAATTTGAAAACCTGGAGGAAACGGATAGATTTTTGGACACATACAGACTACCAAGACTGAAGCAAGAAGTAGAAAACTTGAACAGACCAATAACAAGCAATGAGATTGAAGCAGTAATCAGAAGTCTCCCAACAACAACAATAAAACCCAGACCAGATGGCTTTACTGCTGAATTCTACCAAACCTTTAAAGAGGAATTAATACCAATTCTCTTCAAACTATTCCAAAAAATTGAAACAAAAGCCATTCTCCCAAACTTATGCTATGAGGCCAGCATCACCCTGATACCAAAACCAGACAAAGATACAACAAAAAAAGAAAACTACAGTCCAATATCTCTGATGAATATAGGTGCAAAAATCCAATCAAAATACAGCAACACATCAAAAAAAGTAATACACCATGATCAAATGGGATTCATCCCAGGGATGCAAGAATGGTTCAACATACACAAGCAAGCTAATAAATGTGGTACACCACATCAACAAAATCAAGGACAAAACCATGTGATTATCTCAGTAGACACAGAAAAAGCGTATGACAAAACTCAACATCCCTTCATGATAAAGACTCCTAGCAAGTTAAATATAGAAGGAAAGAATCTCAACAGAGTAAAAGCCATACATGACAAACCCACCATCAACATCATTCTGAGTGGGGAAAATTTGAAATCTTTTCCCTTAAGAATGAGAACAAGACAATGATGCCCACTCTCAGCACTCCTATTTAACATAGTATTGGAAGTACTAGCCAGAGCAATCGAGCAAAAGAAAGAAATAAAGGGCATTCAGATTGGAAAAGACAAAGTCAAATTGTACCTGTTTGCAGATGACATGATCCTATATAGAGAAAAGCCTAAAACTCTACAAAAAACCTCTTAAATGATTTCAGTAAAGTTGCAGGATACAAAATCAATAGGCAAAATCAGTAGCATTTTAATACTCCAACAAGGAACATGCAGAAAAGGAAATAAAAAAGCTAGCCCATTTACAATTGTCACCCAAAAAAATAAAACATCTAGGAATAAATTTAACCGAGGAGTTGAAAGATCTCAACAATGAGAACAACAAATCACTGTTGAAAGAAATAAAAGAGGATACAAAAAGATGAAAAGACATTTCATGCATTTGGATTGGAAGAATTAACATTGTGAGAATGTCCATACTACCCAAAGTGATCTGTAGGTTCAATGCAATCCCCATCAAAATACCAATGACATTCTTCACAGTAATAGAAAAAAAAAATTCTAACACTTATATGGAACAACAAAAGACCCCAAATAGCCAAAGCAATACGGAGCAAAAAACGAAAGCCGGAGGCATAACACTACCTGACTTCGAATTGTACTACAAAGCTATAGTAACCAAAACAGCATGGTACTGGCATAAACAACAGACACTCAGACCAATGGAACAAAATAAAGAACCCAGAAATCAGCCCACATATTTACAGCCAACCTTTGACAAAGGCACCAGGAACATACACAGGGGAAAGACTGCCTCTTCAATAAATGGTGCTAGGAAAACTGGACATCCATATGTAGAAGAATGAAACTAGATCTGTACCTCTCACCATATACCAAAATCAACTCAAAATGGATTAAAGCCATAAATATAAGACCTGAAACTATAAAACACCTAAAAGAAAACATAGGGGAAACTCTTCAGGAAGTAGGACTGAGCAAAGACTTTATGAATATGATCCCCAAAGCACAGGCAACAAAAGGAAAAATAAACAAATGGGATTACATCAAACTTAAAAGCTTCTACAGAGCAAAAGAAACAACAGAGCCAATAGCAACCTACAGAATGGGAGAAAATATGCACGTGACAAATGATCGATATCCCGAATATACAAGGAACTCAAACAACTTAACAGTAAAAAACCAAATAACCTGATTAAAAAATGGGCAAAGAAGCTGAATAGCATTTCTCAAAGGAAGATATACAAATGGCCAACAGACACATGAAAAAATGCTCAACCTCACTCAGCATCAAGGAAATGCAAATTAAAACCACATTGAGGTATCACCTCACCCCAGTTAGACTGGTTATTGTCAAAAAGACAGAGAATAACAAATGCTGGTGAGGATGCAGAGAAAGGGGAACTCTCCTACTCAGTGGGTGAGACTGTAAGTTGGTGCAGCCATTATGGAAAACTGTATAGAGGTTCCTCAAACAATTACAGACAGAACTGTCATGTGATCCAAAAATTGTACTGCTGGATATATACCCAAAGGAATGGAAATCATCATGTCGAAGGGATACCTGAACCCCCATGTTTATTGCAGTAAATTTGCAATTTACAATAGCCAAGAGTTAGAATCAACCTAAATATCCATCAGTGGGTGACTGGATAAGGACACTGTGGTGTATATACACAATGGAATACTACTCTGCCATAAAAAAGAATGAAATTCTGCCATTTGCAGTAACATGGACGAACTTAGAGAAAATCGTTTTAAATGAAATAGTCCAGGCAAAGAGGGAGAAATACATGTTCTCACTCATAAGTGGAAGCTAAAAAATAAATAAATTTTAAAAGAAAAAAGAAAGATCCAACAATCATAATAATAAGTGGAACTTTCAAAAGGAGAAAATAGAACTGAGGTTACCAGAGGCAGGGAGTGGTGGGTGGTAAGGGAAGAATTGATAAAGGGACATGAAAAATAACATTGTATAGAATTGAATATACTAATTATCCTGACTTGAGCATCACATATTGCACACAGGTAATGATGTTCAACTCTGTACCCCACAGATATGTACAATCAACTATGTTACAATAAAAAAAAAAATCTTCCCTGGATGATAAGGTTCTGGGGGGCAACTGAAAAACAAACAAAAAGCAAGTAATAAAATTAACTGAACTAAGAATCAGACTTTTGAATGTTTTCATTCCAAATATTAAATAATGAAGTAGGTTCAAACTCATTGCAAAATAATTAAAATTTTATTTCATCTTTTTCCATTCTTGTAATATTGTTCTGTACATAATATATCAGTATAGCTGTACATTTATATAAATAATTAAACAAGCATACATTTGTACATTTATAGCCAGAGAAGATAGTTAATAAAAGTTCACAGAATGAAAATCTTATGAGACTTACTAGCACAGACATGAAACATGCCATGAGTCCTAAGCATAGAACATGAAGGAAAACACAAAAGTAGGTAGGGGATGAGAAACTCTCTTAGGCAGGCCATTGTCTGGGGATTTTTTGGTAATAATCCAAGGGAAAGAAATCCTCTCCAAAATTTTTGGTGGCCTAGAATTTAAACTACATCCATCATTAGCTAAAAGATATTAATATAAAATTATATGTTCATATACAGGGGAATTATATTATATCTTAAACTTTAGTGTTTTCTGGCAAACTCTCAAGACCTGATCATTAAATAAATTCACTTGACCAACGGCACATTCAAGTATATTTCCTAAGAATACACTAATATGAATTCATGATGTGATGAAATTCCACTGTGTCTCCAGAAGATGCCCAGCCAGTTAGTAGAAAGAATGCAGAGGAAAATGAGAGGCATTCATTATATAGCAATTTAGTGCTTTGAAACTAGATTGAAACATTTGTTTTCTTCTCACAGACTCTGTGGAACTTTTGTTTCCATTTAACAGATTAGAAGATGGATGCATTTGAGGCTAATTCACTTATTGCTGTGCCCAGATCTCTGATCACCTGTAAATATTTTAGCAATATTTTCCATCCAAATTTGCATCTCAAAAGCTGCTCTTTTCAGGTGCTGCGATTAGTTTGATGACCTTGTGAGATGAGATGAGCAAACTTGGTGGCAACCAAACGAACTGTCTCCAGCTTACAGAAGACAATTTGAGGACAAGCAAAAGGAAAAACTACTTTCACCATGGGTGGTAAACATAGGGAACTTGTTAACTCCAAGTGACAGGGCTGGCTGAAACTTTCAGGGATTCAGCAGGGTCCAGATGCATTCATGGAGAACAACTCTCTGAGGGCTATGAAAGGAAAGTTGCATTGGTTCCGGAGACAGCTCTGGGCTTTGGAGATGTCCCTCAAGGAGGACACTGCTCCCACCCTTCTCCCCACCAGGAGCACAGCAGCTACCCCGGCCTGACACAGTGTAAGATTCTTTTGTTCTTATGGCATCAGAAATAAATTCCAAGTCCTAATACACAGAGAGAGTCTTTGATAGCTCCCAGGTCTTGGCATAGTCGCCCTCCTGGGCTAGGACAGAGAGTACATGACTAAGAAATCAGAACCTTGGCTCTCTTTTCCAACCTGAAGCCAATTTTTTTTTCCCCCGTAACAAAACCAAAGCCCTATCTCCCTTCTAGGCGTTTTTCAGGATTGAAAGTAGCTCAAAAAGACCTCCTGACCTTGGGTGCTCTCGTTTTATTTTCAAGTTTTAAGCCAAAACTGGTTAACTTCAAAGGGACTCTGTGCAAAAATCATAGCATTGTTTTCCCAAAGAGTCTTTAATAAATGATTGATATTTGGAGGGTTTTCCAGCCCAATGGTTTCTTTGCTAAAAGACAAAGTGTACTCACTCATTTTGGTATTTCGTTTGCAAACCAAATCCACAGTTTGAACACTTTCCACCCCCTGACCTGAGCAACTTAGGGAATTACTAACAAGTGGTGACCACAGTATACCAAATCTAGCAAAAGGCACCCCATGTGACTTTACTTTTTAAGTACAGATTATGATCTCTGTCACTAATTAGGATCTCAAAGCCTATAAGAGAGTTTACTCTTTTCAGTAGTTAATTCCCCCTATATCCTGAAAATCTGTAGAGCGATGGAGGATGAGTGTACATTTTCTCTTTCCAGAGATACAGATGTCCAATAGCCTTATACTATAAAGAAGCTCAAGTTCCCTTTATTTTCCAATTGATTACAGAAAAAGGATCCTTTCTAAGAATATCTGTTTTGAAGGTTAACAGGCCCAGAATTTAACCCTACCCATAAACTAACATTTTTAATTGGAAGAGTATTTATGTTAAAGAAACTTACACTAAATTTGAATCTGTCCTTTCATTAAATGGCTTTCCATTGTAATTGATTCCAATTTTTTAGGAAACAAACTACACTTGAAGGCCAGAGTAGTGGTTAGTACTTAAAGCTTTACAGTCGGACTGCAAGAGTTATAATCCTGGCTATGGAGCCTTAGGCAATTTACACAACTTCTTGGTGCCTCTGTTTTCTCATCTGTAAAATGGGTAGATGGATAGCCCCCAACTCACGGGAATGTTGTAAGAATGAAAAGAATAAATACATGTATGGTGCATTCTGTATTATTATTTTAAGTAAAATTGCTTTTCTTTAATATCCTATGAGAAAGATGCATATTTTTACTTTCTCACTTCATTGTATTTTGTTTAACACAGTTTAATTTCATTTCATAAACTCCAAGCATGCTGCAGCAGTATGAGAACTGGCCTTAACATTAGAAGAATTGGGTTCAAATCTTGACCTTGTTATTTACTAGCTCTGTTGCCTGGGCTCAACACTTCATCTTCCTGAGACCCAGTTTCTTCACATGGAAAAAAAAAAAGAGATGATACCATCCTTATGGAAGTGTTAGAAGGTGTGGCTTAGGCTACAAGTGTCCTCCAAACTCCATTATCTCCTTCTTACAGACTTAATAAAAATTTTAGCTGGGCACCCACCAAGCTAGAATAAAAGCCAGGGCTGGCTTCATTGTGACCTGTGCCATCTAACAGGCCCCACAAGCAGGACCCTACACTTCATTTGATGTCCTGCTTTTAACATCTTGAAATTCTTAATAATTTGGTCATTGAACTTATGTTTTGTAAGTGAAGTCTGATGGGACAATGGAGCATGCATGGGAGCAGAGAAAATACACGTTTCTACCACTTCTTGCCACCCTATTTGCGTGTAGCACTCACAATGCGCCATGATGTGGGGGGGCTCGGCCAGACTCACAGCAAGTTCAAAAGTAAATGTGTGCTATGTCTGTGACCAAGTGGGTGCACTGATGGTCCCAAGGGGCCACATTTACTACTGAAACCATAATATGTTTCAAATGCACAAAGAAGGCAATGGAGTTCTAAGAAACGTGGAAGACCGAGGAACCCTATCAAATACTCCCACATTTGTGTTAATGCGTTGTGTTACTCAACTGCTTTATGCTGAAAATGCTGACATAGACCCAAAGGGAAGGGTGGGGCAACAGGTAGCTCCTTCTCATTTCAGTCCCTCCTCTGTCATCAGTGAGCTGAAGGTAGACATTTGTAAAATGTGTGCACATCAAGGAGTAAAACACAAAAACAGTTGTGTTAGTTTTATGCAGTGTTTCCACAGTTCTAATAATAACAAAATACAAATGAGTGTATGAGCTACGAAGTATAAATTGTGGAATTTCAGTGTTTTTGCATAAAGTTAAATGCTTTTATATCTGCAATGAAAACTAGCATTGCACAATATAAATATTGGATGGTAAAATTCATACTAGTAATTTAGATTTTTAATTTTTCTTTACTGAAAACAACGTTAAATAGCAAAAGAACAAAACAAAACACACACAAAAAGACATGACAGGTCAAGAGAGAGAACACGAGAAAAGAAAAAAGCTTTAATATTTTAGTATCTTTAACAACACTCTTCTATTGCTTTTTGTAAAAGGAGCTCCACATTTTTATTCCACACTGAGCACTGCAAATTATGTAGCCAGCCCTGATACAGACTATATTTCCAAGCCTCTCTTGCACCTAGGTGTGGCCATGTGGCTTAATTCAAGAATAGTCCTCTGACAGCATCAGGGAACTTTCCAAGGAGATAGCAGGCATGGACCTTTGCCCCTTTTCCTTGATCCTTCTTACCTGCAGTGTAGATGCTGCTGTCTTGGACCATGAGCTCAAGAGCCACCTCCTAGTGCTGGTGAAGCAGGAAGCTGGAAGGAGATGGGGTCCCTGAGGGCTTTGTGAGGCAAAGCCAATGTACAAGGCCTGGACTGTGGGTCACCAGACTTCTATGTCTCATGAGATGGATTTCATGAAATGACTCATGTACTGGTGGTTGCCTTTACTAGTCATTCAATAAATGCCTGGATCTTTCTTGTTACTATTTACTGTATGTTTATTTTTTAAATCAACTATGAAAAGACTCACTATTCTTCTTCACATTTTTCTTTGGGACAGTTCAGCACCCTCACACTATCTACAGTCCCCAGCATGGGGACCATAGCCTCAGTTCCTCACTTTACCCTGCCAGCTGTGCCTGGCATTTTATGTACATGCCAGTGCCAGCTGAGTCAGCCATGTTCTTGTTGCACATGTCACAGCAGAAGCTGAGCTCTGACACCTAGAGAGAGAGTTTTTAAATCATTCAGATGAGAGAAAGATTGACTCCCTTCGCTAAGTGCCAGCCCTGAGAAGAAACAGCACTCTCCCCTGCAGATGATCTGAGCAGGACATTCCACAGAAGCCTGAAGAAGGCACTTCTCTGCCATACTTCACTGCTTTGCTCATAATTAGATCATAAACTTTAGGAAGTTTAGGGATTGGCTGACTTTCCAGTCATAAAAAAGGTGCAAGGTTGGAGGAAGATCTCATTAAAGTTGATATGCCTTTATACATTAAATATTCTGTAACTGCTAATCTTTCATCCGTGCAATGATGTGCTTCTGTTGGTATTTTATTTTCCCCCTTCACTCAGGGTGTAACTTTCCAAAGTAGATTAAAGATGACAATGATAAGAAACTAATAGCATCATTATCCATGACATACATGACTACACCACTAGACTGTGGGTTATTTGAGGGCTGGCACTGTCTTTGTGCTTCCTTTTTATATCTGCTGACCAATGCATGGCTGACACATAGGTGCTTGTTAAATATTTGCTTAGTTAATTAACTAATTAACAAATGAATGAATGAATAAATAATAGAATTTTAGCAGATATTCATAAACCCACTTAAAATGACCAAAGTTTTAAGAGTTTGTGAATTTTTAAATAATATGCAAGATTTCAAATCATAATACAATATCAATAAGCTCTAAAAATGCCCAGTTCTAAAAACAAACACAGCCATGAATTATGTAGTTGGCATCATACCCTGAAGGCCTCCTTATTCAGAATTCTGTTCCATTCTGAACAGAAGGCAGAATGAGGAAGATATCTTAAGTAATAAAACCTTTTTAGATTTATAGAAAATATAAATGGCCTTAGGAAAAGAATTTAAAATTTGCTATAATTAATTCTCTAGAATGTTGTTCTATAAACTGTCCCTTGTTTAGTGAAGACTGGTTCTCTCCCAAAGACCCCCTTGATGAGATGATGAGGCAATGGTCTGGGAGGAGCCAACGGAAAAGAAACCTAATGATTGAATTAAACTTTTGGATATTGGTAAATGTAATGGACGTGTGTTATTTTGGGTCCTCTTTGGTGCCTTAATTTCTTTGGGGAAACATTTCTCTTTCCCACCTCACCCCAGCCCCCACCCTCTGGGGAAAAAAATATATGTGGAGCACATGACCCAGGTCTGGCCCAGTTTCCCAGGCTGCCATGATTGGCTCAGGGGCAGGCATGTGACCTGTCAGTACTCCCTTAGCAAGTCAGCGCTCCCTTCCTGATATCTGAATCTTAAGTAAGTGACAAAAAGACTGAGCACATCTCCAGAAGCTCTCCTTGATGTACACCTTTCCTGACCTTTTATGGACATAATAAACAAAACCAGGCAGCAAGGAAACCCAGGTAAATTTTCTTTCAAGCTTAAGCCCAGCATTAATGTCTAGAAGGCTTGGAGAAAGGGCAAGTGATTCATTTTTACCCTGCTTTGTTTTGTCTTAACACATTATGCTTAGTCACATCTTGGGCACAGGTGCTGATGGCCAGCTCTGTACCCCATGAATATGTATAATCAATCAATAATTTTAAAAATTAGATTGTGCTTAGTACTTTATGGGGGGAGAAAATAAAATAAAGAGTAATGGTTTAGCTACCAATATTCACAGAGCTTCCTATCTTAACCTGAGGCTACTGGGATCAGAGTGCCCCCTACACAGTCTTTTGGAGACAAACGCTCTATTCCCTGAGGACCTCTCAAATGAAGCAGAAATGTGATGTAGGACAGGCAGTCGCCTTTGCACACGTTTTCTCCCATCATAAATGCTTTTGAAATTCTTGTATTAAACATTTATGACAAGTATTTTCATATATAATTCCATGTCAACATAACTGAAAAAACTAAATATTTCAAATAATTTTAAAAGAACAGCATAAGAAATTTATATACCACATTCTATCATAAGTGCTGGGGGAAGACAGACACCCCCATCACTACCAAAAAAATAAGCTGTTCTTAAAAATACTGTCTAGGATATACAATCCAGCAACTCCTTTCTAGGAATTTATCCTAAAGACATCGTCATGTGCACGTGTAAAGATTTACCCATCAAAATGTTCCTGACAAAATTACTTAGAAGAAATTAGAAAGGAACCAAAACAACCAAGATATTCTCAAGAATTCATCGAGTAAATTATGATACATCCAAACCATAGAATATTATACAGATATTAAAAATCTCATTTTAGAAATATACTTAATGATATGACAAAATAGTCTCTATATATTAAGGTATTTTTTAAAGAGGCTTACAAAATTATATGTACAGTATGTTAGTTTTTGTTTCAAAATAAAATGATGGCCAAGAATGTATACAAAACAAATTACTGTAATGATGAAATGGGTGATTTTTTATTTTCTTACTTGTATTTGTCCACAATGGTCAAATTTTCTATAACGAGTACATTTTACTCAATAGCTGTGTGATTTAAGCAAGTTAAATAACTTCTCTATGTCTTAATTTCCTGATCTGTAACATGCGAATAATAATAACCCCTAACTCATAGGGGTTCTCAGGAAGATTGAATGAGTTAGCATATATAAAGTACTAGGACTGTGCCTGGCAAAGAATAAGCTCTCAGTAAATGTTAGCTGTTGTATTAATACTTTTACAATCAGGAAAACATGTGACTTTTAAAAACTAAATCTGCCAGGAAACTTCCAGAAGCCAGATTAGGGAGACCAACAAGTCTGAGTTCAAAAGAGAACAGGGGTGGCCCTAGGCACCAACCTGGTAGCCACGGTATTCGATACATAAGGAGCTTTTACTGGCTACCTAGAAACCAGGCTGAAAGGCGAGGAAGCAGCCTTTCTCCTCCTGGGGCCACCAAGGCCCTCAGACTCAGGACAAGGAGCCAGTGCACATATAGTTGCCAGACCGCAGCTGCCACATCTCCTTTCCCTCAATTACCCCATTCCCCAGTCCACTCCCCAGCTCGCCCCACCTTCCCTTATGTAAACTTCTCAGGAAAGGGAGGAATATAGCCTTTCACACAAGGTGTCAAGGACTGCTATAGCTTAATGTATAGTTCTCCAAGAGCTGGGCAGTGGTGGGCTGGTCAATGTTTAACGAGTGGCTGGAAAGTGGGAGTAGGGGAGAAATACCTGATTTGTAGATTTGGAAATTTCCATGGTATAAATATTCCCCCTCAATTGTTATTGAGCCACCAATGTGACATCAGCTGGCTTGCAAAATTCCTGAAAATTTGACAATCGGCTTTCATGAGCCAGTACTAGTGGGCTTGGGCATCCCACTGGGTGTTTATATTTTAATAAGGAACAAAATCTTGAAGCCAAAAGAAAGATTCTACACCAGAATAATTGGCCAGTGAAGCTCCAGAATTATTTTGAAGGGCAAAGAACCATTCCCAGTATCTTCCACAAAAGGGGAACCACATACTGTGTATGTGCATGAGGATGGTCTGCGTTTCAGCGGGACAGAGACCCCAGAACCTGGCAACTCAAGACGTGAGTTCCGGACCAGCAGCAGCCCCTGAAAGCTTGTTAGAAATGCAGAATCTCAGTCCTCATTTATACCTGCTGAATCAGAATCTGCATTTTAACAAGATCTCCAAGTGATCTGAATGCATATTACAGTCTGAAAAGCACAGCTGTATATAACTCGATATAAGAGAAATAGAGATATAACTGTTTTAATTAAAGAAAGCCCCCAACTGTGACATTCAGGTGCTCTTTGCTACTTGGAAGGTAACTTGGATGTAAAGAGTAAGCAATTCTTACCTTCCGCAATCCTCTAGAAATGGCTTAACATTTCCACATTTTCCATTTCAACAATGGGGTATGGAGTGGTGACAAGTCCCTCCATCTCCACTCCCTCCCCCAGCTACGGGGCCACAAAGCCTAAGCTCTGAGATTCTGCCTGAGGTAGAGAAATATAGATTCCTCAAGAGCTGCTATTCAAGCCATAAGTGGCATGTGCCAATGTTCCACCCACAATCCTGGTTCAGTCTCCATTAAGCTGCACATCTGGCTGTCACACACTCTTTTGTGGGGCCATCTCAATGGCAGTACTGATGCTGCCTCTCTCCAGAGCCAGCCCCACAGTGGCCTCCCTGTCCTCCCAGCATGTGATGTCATGAGCATGAATGTCCTGCCAAACATTTAAGATGTTGCAGTTCACATTGTGTACATTGTATAGAGAAACACTGAAATGCAGATTTTTTTAATAAAAAAAAAAAACAGGGCAAGATACAACCAAACCTTGTTCTATTGTTATCCCAAACCACCAATTCAGCACAAATATGTAACTTGTATTCTTTAAGTACACAATCTTCTCCTTTTGTTGCTGTTATTGCAACTAAAACATGGCTAGATTAGATATTCCTTTGAGACACTCTTTTCTCTAATTTGGGTCTATCAAATTCTTGGAAAGCCTGAGCAGGACTGGTTTGTTTTCATCCCAAAGATGCCCTGCATGCAGTCTCCCCAGAATAGGCTGAAGAGAGAGGGTGAAGCTTGGCGTAACTCTCAAATTCATCTCACCTCAAATAACCATCACAGAGGGGACGAAGGTGGACATTAGCTGCACCACAGAAAAGCATGGGAAAGAAGCCTTCCGTTCACTGTTTCTCAAAGCATGGTGTGAAGACCGCCTCATCAGAATCACTGGGGTGGGCAATAAAAACGCAGATTCTTGGGTCTCGACCCAGATGGACTAAGTGGGTCTCTGGGGGTGAAGAGAGCGAATCTGCATTTTACCCGATGCCCCAGCAATGATTCTTAAGTTGGAGAACAAGGGCTTTAGACTTAAAGAGACTCAAATCCCTTTTAGTTATATGACCTTGACAAATAACCTGAACTCTCTACATCTCATTTTTCCCATCTATAAACTGTGGACTGGGGGGAGGATTAAAGGTGTGAAGTTCCTGGCAGAAACAGGTCTCAATAACATGAATAGCCTTTTACCTGCTATTTAGGTGAAGTACTTTGGGTCTGCCATTGTACATGTGATTGGGAGTCATTGTCTTCATCTGGGTGAAGATTTATTATAACCTTTCAATAAGTTGTAATGGCCAAGGTGTAATGGAACACTAAGGAAAGCAGATGAAACAATCAAGACTGAATCCCTCTTGATGATTACAGAAACAGAACCTATTGTTCTCCAGCTGTGCTGTCCAAGCCAATAGCCTCTAGCCACATGTGGCCGTTGAGCACTAGTTTGGCTAGTACAAACTTAGATGTTCTGTAAGTGCAACACTCACACTGGAATCCAAAGACTTAATACAAAAAGAATATAAAATATCCCATTGATTGATGACATATTGAAATGATAATATTTTGAATGTACTGGATCAAATAATATGCATTAAAATTAATTTCACTTTGTTTATTTTTAGCTTTTTTAACATGGGTACTATAAAATTTTAAGTCACGTGTGTGGCTCACATTATATTCTTATTAAACAGCACTGTTCTAGAGGAATATCTACCCCTTTGCCCTCAAACTGTTAATAAAACCTAACCCTGGAGTTTTACCTACAAAATGGGATTCCCCAGTTAGTCAGGTAACAGTCAGCTATGGGAGATTTAGGGTCTCTCTTTTTATGCTTCAGGCAAAAGTGGGGCTCATGTAGCATACCCCTGCATGAGAGAAGGCAAGCAGCAGCCTCGGAGAAGAAGAGGAGAGACCTGCTTGATGACACTTCTGATTCAAGTTTCTGGCTGTGAGGAGAGAGAGCATTGGCACCGAAAGCCATACTTGTCCACTCACCCAAATGCCTTTTGCTCCATTCATGTTCATGATTGTTACATCCTAATGAGTTTTAATGAGGTAGGGAGGGTCCTCCAATACAGTCATATCATTGTGTTCTTGCAAAAACCCTATCATAGTTAAGCAAATATTTTGGTCAATATGAAGACCATCTTTTCCACATAAGTAATTTAGAAATAGTTTCCACCAGGTTATAATCCCCTAATGTACACAAATTTCTGCAAAATGACTAGCCCAAATGGATATTTCCAAAAAGGAAATGTTTGCCAATCATTATACTGTCAGCTAATGAGATTAGCATTTTATTTGGAAAAAGTCTGCCAAAATAGATTGTAATCTGTTTTCTGAGAGCAGACCCATAATTTGACTGAGTTTCTGGAATAGAAAACAAATAAAAATCAACTCAATGTGTGTTTGTACAAACTTTCCAAACATCTACATGTATATGTTTGAATGAAATGTATTTAGATATTATTACCTAAAGATAAAAAAAGGGGGGTTGTTTAATTCTCCCTTTATACCTAGCCAATTCCTTTAGTGAGTGTTCAAAGTAGAAAAAGTTTAACTGCATAATGCGAAACTTGGTTTCTGAATTTTTTCCTAATCAGAAATTTGGTTTGCTGCCCATTTATATATGATTGCTGCCTACTTATACATGACTTAAAGATGCCATAAAGTCACTCCACTTAGGAAACCTAGAGAGCATGTAGGTTATATTTTAGGACCACACATTACCGCCACTATATAGTGAATAAAATATAAATTTTTAATTAGTCAGGGCAAGACAGAATGATTTGTTCTTGAATCACTGATCAGGTTCCCTATAAATTACTAACAGAGATTAATGAAATTTTTAAAAATCTATAGAAGATACTTCTGAATACAATAGAAGATTGAAGGCCAGTTTTGCAGACAGTCTGTTATTTTATTGCACAAATTTCACTTAAAGAACAAAATGCACCATCAGTGTTTGGAGAGTTTGGGGTCTTGGATACTGATATACCATCAGTTTTACACCCGTAAAGCCAAATTCAACAGTACAATTCACGTTAAACAACATCACTTCAAGGTAGCTAACAGAATGAAAATGGAGAGAGAAAGGGAAAAAAGCTTTCAAAATGTGTTAAGTTGAAGCACATGCAAATGTAGGACTAAAAACTACATCATACAAACCTGGAAATCAAAAAAGTTCTGTGGAATGTCAGTTAAAGTTATACTCACTTGTACTGTTATTTATTGCATAATTAAAGTCAACTTGGTTCATTTCCTTCATTTTGATGAACTGAGAATTTCAGGAAAACCATGGTTATAAAAATGATCAATCTTGAAAAAGTATGTACAGATAAATGTAAAATCACAAACTAAAAAATATCCCCACCCCTTCCCCTCAACTGACAAAAGGGAAACTTTCCCATGGACAGAAAGTTCCACAATCCCCCTCCCTCCCTTACCCCATGTCCTAGACTTATCTTTTTCTATCTCTTATAAGTAAATGACCTTGGAACTGAAGAGGAGGGAGAAAACAGAGAGGCATCTTTATGAGGCTCCCATTGTCATCTGTAACAGTTTAAAAAGTGTCTTTTATTTCTCTCCCCTACCCCCGCCCAACTCAGTGATGTTTGCAAGACATTTAAAATTTAGAGAGAAACAAAATATATATATATATGTATATATATATATATATATATTTTTTTTTTTTTTTTTTTTTAATAAACAACAAAGGAATGCCCAAGAAAAAAACTAATAGTGGGCAACACCATGAGAAAAATGTGTGGGCACTATCTGAGCTAGAGATTTCTTTTAAGGCAACCAAAAGGTGTGGGGAGAGGGTGTTAAAACTGCAAAAAGCCAGAGAGAATACTTTTCTAGACCTTTGGCTTTGGAGCCTGGCAGAGGAGTGGGCTTCCCCCACTGTGCGACAAACCTAGGGTCACGGGCCCAGCATCTACAGCACCTCCGTGGGCAGCCAGGCAGCCCTCTTATACATGGGCACTCTTGGCGTGAGTTGGAGAGCTGGAGCCTGAAGAGTAGTAGAAACGGTTTTCACCAAATGACTGGGCATCTCCAGCGCAGCAGATGATGACACAGCCACCCACAAGGCACAGCACAGCCCCAATCCAGCCCGCGTACAGAGAGTAGCCAAAGCTCACGATGGTAGTCTCACGGTGGGCACACACGGGGAACCAGATGGTGGCGACGATGGCACAGAGAGCTGGGGAAACAAGGAGACAGCCGTCAGCAGGCATACCTGTCCCACACCAAGCACAGAGGCAGGCCCACTCACTCCACGTACACACACCTCTGGCTTCCAACCAGCTCCAAAACACTCCAGGCACACAGCTCTACTCCCTTTGCAAATTGAACCTAAAGATTTGCATCAAGAATAAATTGACTAAAAGCTTGTGTCAAACTGCTGGATCCTTATTTTCTTTCCAACAAGCGGCAGAGACAAAAACCTAGAAATAAATCATTTAAATTCAAAAAATATTTATTTGTATTTACTTGTATACCGTGACTTTATATCTATAGTTATAATTATATTATCACACTTATTAAGAGTATTATAATTATCTCTTTACATGTCTATTTCCAATTTCAGTCTCTGGGTTCCTTGAAGGCAGGGGTCATGTCTTACTTATGTCTGTAAATTCAATGTTTAGCTCAATACCAGGCACATGGTATGTGCTCAATGTACACTAGTTGAATGACTGAATGACCTGGGCTATTCAGAGATGAGAAACGATAGGGTGTCCACAACAACTTTGCACTCTATTTTTTCAGTGTTGTCAATTCACATTACAAAGACCTTGGAGAAACTATGAAATTTCTTTCTGTGGTGAATATAGTTAGACATAAATAGAATATCAGCTAAGGGTTCAAGTTTGTGTTATGTTGTTCACAATCACAAAATCCCAACACACAAATGAACAGTCTTTGGAGTAAAAGAATTTACCCATTCAGTGATTTTATGGTGGTGATATTTGTTGTGATGGGTCACAATGGTAGAACATTATGGTCTCGCACAATCAGTCTAACCTTCTGATTTGGTTTAGATTTTACAGATTAAAATAAGAAATAATTTCTACATCATTTAGTTCTTCCCCTCTTTTTAAGCAAAGTAACAAAACAAGGACAGGCAGGAGCCTATAAAAACTTAGGAATCTTTTAAAACCCCTAGACCAGCCCTATCAAATAAGGCAGCCACAAGCTACATTGGGCCATTGAATATTCATCATGAGGCTAGTGAGACTGAAGAACTGAATTTCAAACTTAAATTAATTTTAATTTAAATGGCCACATGTGGCTAATGGCTACTGTACTGAACAACACAACTCTAGACAAAGTAACTCTAAGACTTCTTTTAGTATCATCTGATTTCTCACAACTACATCAGGACAGAAATTTTAGTTGGAACTTTTAAGTGGGGGTGGCACATTTAAGTAGGCAGACACAAAAATAATAATAAATAATGAGGTTTTCCATTGTTAGCCATAAAAGCTGTCAAATTCAGGACAGGGCACTGCATTGCCAGTCTGATGTGTGCCATCTTGGGGTACCCTCGTCACTTTCAACTCAGCAAACTTTTTTCTGATTTCCATCCACACTGAGTGATTTTCTAACTCACTCTATATGCCAACAGAGAAGAAATATAATTTTTCTTTAACATAAGCACTCAGATCTAACAGTTCTGTACATTAGCTCTAAACTCAAGAAAAGATCTAACTCTCAACCCATTTTGAAAGACCTTTTAAATTATCTCACTGCATTTGTATAGCTTGTAACATAGGTTTTTGTGGACAACAAACTAAGACCACCCTCACGAGCAGGGTATAGATACACATAAATAGATGTGATTCTATCCTTAAAAAAAGTATAGATACCAAGGGGAAGTCAGACAAGAGAGAAGATTTCAGGGCTTTGAATTACCTGGATTTGCTTTCCAACAGCCTAAATTCCCTCCATTAATTGTGAACTATTCACACAGTTAAGGAGTTTATACAGACTATCTAAGAAGCAAAAATCTATCCATATGTTAATGGAGTCCTTTTTCTTAAAGAATAAGCATAATCACGTCAGCTTCTGTAATATTTTTACATAAGGTACCATAAGAAGATGTATTTGTCTTCTGTCAATAGAACTTTCAAGAAGACCAGAGTTTATCTGAATCATCCTTTCCAGCCCAGGGCTTTGAAAACCTCAGGGAAAGTCTTTTTCTTTGTCTTCCTCTGGCCATGGATTCCAAATCAGGCACTCTTGGAGAATTGCTTGGCTAATATTATAGTCATACTTTCAGCAAGACAAAGAGAAAAGCCTTTTATTCTATCAGCACAGGGGACAGACATGCTCTTCTAGAGTGTTTCAGCCAGAGAGAACTGCTGTAGATTCCCCCATAGCAATACACAGTACAGCTACACAGCCCTAGACCCCAAAAGTGGTCATTCATTCTGCTACAGGGAAAAACAGCAACCTAGCAAGGATTTCCGAACACCCAGGCTTGTTTAGAGGAAGAAGGCAGAGAGTGAAAAGCTAAATTTTGTAGGAAAAAAATATTTAATTTCCAACTGATTTGGTTCAATCTAACCAATCTTTCCTGTAAACAATTAACTGGTTTCAAAACAGCTTATGGTTCAAATTAAGTTTTATATTTTTCAATTACTTTGTATTTACACATACAGCACATGCATACACATGTACAAAAGCATTCCTCACATCTCATGTAAACCTAAATTACCTTACAGATTTAGCTCAGATTTTGTAGAAAAAGACAAGAAGTTGCCTCTAAGTTCATTTAATTCTTCCCTTTAGTAATAAAGCAAGGTTATTTTCACATAGAGAAAGAATTGAGCTCAGTATTCCAAAAATAACCATCAGTCGAGTCGAGTGTTTTAGATTGTTAGATTTTATTCCAATATAATTCATTGGAAAAAGGGAAAAAAACAGAAAAATGTCTAAACATTTATATAAGAACCTCAGAGGGCTGGATGAGTGCATGAGTGGACCGACGGAAGGCAGACAGACAGGTGGACAGAAGGAGAGGTAGCCTTATTTCAATTCTACTTTCCACTTCATACACACCAAAACTAACTTCTAAAATCATAAAATTTTAATGTGACTTTAACACACTTAAAGTCACAAGCTATAGTTCACATCATTAAAGGTTTCCTTCTTTTATAATCCATGTAAAACCAGGCAAATGAGTACCAGCAGGCTCTTTATTTCCTAGTAGATAAATGAACTCTGGGTAGAATTCCTGTGGCTTTCAAAGATGAGCCACATCAAAACCACTAAAAAAATGACAGACCACCACACAACAGGAAAGGAAATGAGAGACTCACTGGAAACCATGACCTTCAACCGAACTCAAAATGAAAAAAGTTTAGAAACTAAAAAAAGGAGAATTTACTCAACTTGAGCAATGGTTTGAAGGGAGAAAGAGATGTTTTGATCAGTGAGGTTAAAAATGCAAATCAAATCATTACTTAACTAAAAAATGTGAAATATTAATAAAACTAGCAATAATTTCTGGTTTTCTTAAAGACATAGAAGTCCTGCTACAGTTTTTCCATTTTTAGATGAATTTGAAATAGTTCTCTCTGTTATTTGGGAAAAATAAAGAAAACGTTTTTCTTAAGAGTCACAGTTACCTATAAGTTAAAGAAAATTGAGGAAATATAAAAGGAATTTTCATTCTTTTTCTTTTTGTGTTATCAGAATTTGTTTTTAAGTCTAAAAACAAGATATGGTAATTTCAGCACTCAGATTTTTCAGTTTGTTTCTCCTCTCTTACCTTCAGAAGATGCAACAGTTAATGCCAGAAGGTTTGGGGGGGGGTGCCTGCCATTTGTTATTGGGGAATTGAAAGAGAAAATTGGGCATATTCGTAGCTAAAAAAGAAAGAAAGAAGAGGAGGAAAAGGAGGAGGAGGTAAAGGAAAAAAGCTTCAGAGAGGAAGAAGAAAGCTTCACTATGTAAATACAAATTCATCTGGACTTGGTTCTCTCATAAGTATAATTCCCTGCTCTTCCAAGAATAAAATTGTTTGATTCCTTTGAGAACAAGTTTCAAATAATGTAATACAACATGTTCTTTAGTTGATAGGATATACGCTTGTTAAAAGTCAACAATGATCTTGACATAACTAAACAGAAAATATTTGGGAAGGCAATTTCCGAGCAATGAACTGTAAGTGTAGCTTTTAATTTCTTTAAAGATTAGATGACACATGGTAATATATGGAGTTAAATAAATGTGATGAAAATAAATAAAATTGATACAGGTGTGTTTAACTTTGGAGGTAACAACTGGCAGACAGACAAAGAGTCAGACAATGTCACAGACACTGACGTTTCTTCCTCCCTCCAATGAACACTTCTTTTTCAGGATTTGTCACTTTCAGTACTAGGCTCTCAAAGGCATTTTAAAAAGCATCATTTCTAGCACAAAGCAATATTTTCATTAAAATCACTTAAATTATTCAAATTTATATTAGTAATGCTGAAAAAAAAATCTTCCTTGATACGCTATCTAATATTTGCTTTAAAAAAAAAAAAAAAAACAATGTGGGACTGGAAGAAATGGACAAGTGGAGAGATGGAGACAGGCCGTGGGTTGCTCATTATCAAGGAGCTGGTGTTCATGGGGGTTCATTATATTATTCTTTCTACTTTTGTATAAGGTTTGAAATTTTCCACAGTAAAAACACTTTTAAAATCCTCCTCCATTTAACATTATACAATGCACTGAACACTGTCGTCTACAATCAATACTGTTATAACATACAATCTAAGTAGCAATTAGCTTTAGCTTTTCACTAAGAAGCCAGTTAACTCAAGGCAACAAATAATAAGATCTCTAATGAGCTGTTGGTTGGAGTCATATTTATTTGTTGTTTGCTTATCATTTGAAACTAGAAAATCTTTAGGGTTTTTTTTCCTCATTTGTCATTCTGTAAAATGTTGACTTAACATAGCTGCCAGAGGACATACTCCTCCTACACAAATGGCTTTTTGAAGATTTAATATTTACCACAATCATCAAATCAATGGAATATTAGAGTACATTATTTTCCTGGCCTGCTTTCAATATTTTTTCCTTTATTTCTATTCCCTGCATTAGTATTTTTTATAGCATTTTTAAAAGCTAGCCTCATGGTTATTTGTTAATTTTTTAAAAAATCACAGAATTTAGAGACAGGAGGAACTCATAAA
Source organism: Cynocephalus volans (assembly GCF_027409185.1). Taxonomy (NCBI): domain Eukaryota; kingdom Metazoa; phylum Chordata; class Mammalia; order Dermoptera; family Cynocephalidae; genus Cynocephalus; species Cynocephalus volans. Next base: position 95,347,095 of record NC_084460.1, on the reverse strand, counting down.
GCAGTTAGTGCCTCCAATGTTATTGATGAGGTCGTTTTAAGCCACACTCATACTAAGATGCCACATCCTTTCCACCACCCTTATGAAATTTTATTTAGATTAGGGATTTGTTTGTATAAAGCTAATGAGTTTGGAGGAAGATTTGTCTATCTATTCTCATAAAGCCCTGAAATTAAAGGCATCGCTGTTTCTACACTGAAGGACTTCTTTTCTGTGTAGGACATCTGATTCTATGTGCATGACAAGCTCAATTTATCCCCCATTTGCAACACCTTTATTTTATCACAATTTCACTATCAACCTAAAAGTTCCAACTTAAAACAACTTTTTCCACTACAAAAAAAAAAAAAGTTCCTGGGGAAAGAGTTCTATAAAGGAAGAAGAGAAGGTGAAAGGAGTCCACTTAGGAAGTACATTTTCTTTCCTTCCATTCCCTACCTCCTGCCCTAAGAAACACCCAAATAAAGTACAGTCGGCCTTCCGTATCTGTGGGTTCACGCCCATGCATTCAACCAACCACAGATCAAAAATATGAGGGAAAAAAAAGAAATTACGTATGTTCTAAACATGCACAGATTTTTTTTCTTGTCATTATTCCCTAAGCAATACAGTATAACAACTATTTACACAGCATTTACATTTTATTAGGTATTCTGAGTAATCTAGAGATGATTTAAGGCATGCAGGAAGTTGCAATAGGTTATATGCAAATATTACACCATTTCATATCAGGGACTTGAGCATCCCTGGATTTTGGTATCCCAAGGGTCCTGGAACCAATCGCCCATGGATACCAAAGGAAGACTGTACTTTCTAACTGTAGCAAGGTAAAAATTAGACTGAACCAGAACGAAGACTGTAGCATTTCAGTGCAATAGCTTAATGTGGCTTTTGATAATGGAATAAGCAAAAAATTCCAGCTATTGATCACCATAATCTGGTTCCCACAAGCTAAAAAGGGATATATTTCCATTAGGCCAGGATATGAGGTAGTGTTTCCAGAAACATGTTATTGTCTATCCTCACCAGTTTCATGTGTGGAGATGACCCCACAGAAATTAGACAGGGTTGGAAGAATGCCCAATTGCCCTCCAGGTTAGTTCTCTTTCCTCTAATCAACAACAACAATAATATCAGCAACCACTTCTCAAGCCCTTACTATGTGCCAGATACCATGCTAGATAATTTCCATACATCATTTCACTGTTCTTGCCAACCTGACAAGTAGGCATTATTGTTTCCATTTTATAGAAAGGCTCAGAGACATAAATTAACCACCCAAGTTCATACAGCTAGGAAGTAGTAGATTCCAGATTCTATACCACTGGGTCTGACTCCAGCTGATAAGATAAAACAATTCAGGGCATAGGCACCTCTGTCTTGTCAGGGGCTCTTAAAAAGCCACAAACAGATTAGATTCACCTCAGATTCACCCTAGATCTGAGGAGCCTGCTGCTTGCCCTGTGCTGCCTGTCTGGTTTGAGAAGCCAGCAGCAGCAGGCTCTGGTCCCCTCCCCCACAGCAGGAACCAAATCCTCACACCATTAAACTTAGACTGCTGAGAAGATAAAGTTGTTGTACAAGAGACATATTTTTCTGAAAGCTTAGAAAAATTAACTAGAGACTTTCAGGGTCAAGAAGAACTGATTTTAATGAATAGTGTTCACAATTTCCATACCAGGACTGGCTGGGACACTGTGTCCAGTTCCCAGGCCCCCGCACCCCAGTGTTGTCCCATCCCCTTTGGTCAGCAACCACACCTCAGCTGGAGTGCCATTCAGTGACCCCCTAGGACCCAGCATGGGGAGGGTGACAGAAACCAATCCAGAGTAACACAAAGGGAGCCTTCACTCTCTCTTGGTCCTCCCACCCGCTGCCAACCGGGGAAGACAAGGCACTTGGGGCTCCATGGTGAGAAGACCCAGAGATCAGCAGGTGCCACACTTGACACAATGAGCTTTACATTTCCAGAGCTAGCTCGTTCCAGTCAAAACAACATCCAACCCAAAGGCAAGTGGTGACCCGCTGAGAAATAAATCCAGACAGGAGCAATCAAAGAGGAGGCAGACAATCTCGGACACGCAGGGCTGTGACAGGGTAGTGAGAGGGCCCCTGCTCCCGTCCACATCATAATATCCAGAAAAGTGCAGCCTCCATGGGTGGGGTCAGACCACTCAGTGCGCTGGTTCCCCCACAGATTCACTCCAACAGGCAAACAGGGACTGAGGGACTCACCTCCACTACCCGGCACAACCCCCTTTTCCTCATCTATGATTCCGTACCAACCTACTTTTAAAAGATAAGGAAAAACTAATTCAACTAGGAAGGTTCAAATGACAGATGGCTGTTTTTTGGTTTTTGTTTGTTTTTGTGTTTTTAATAACGCTGGTTACTCGACTAGATAATTCAGATGTTTTTAGCGGTCTTTTAAAAAAACAATTTGTCTCTATATACATTGTTTTATCCTTCTATTTTCCACAGGGTTTCTTTGTTTTCTCTTACTTGTGACTCTCATATGGAAGGTCAGAATTTCTAAAGGTGGGCACCTCACACAATAGACCTAATCTTGTGCACTGCCATCCTCAGAGCCCAAGACAGCCTTCTGGGGCTTCTGTGAAAATGTGAGAAAAGTAACAAACAGCAGCAAGTGTCTAGGATGAGAAAGGTTTCACCTGGATTCTGCAAACCCAGTTTACTTGTAGAGCTTTGGCCTTCCCATTGGAAAGGCAATTGGACAGAAAGAAGCACTTCAGAGGGGGCCTGTGAGTTAGGTGAAGTGCAGGGTGCTGGTTATGTGTTCTGTGTGGCACTCGTGCACAGATTGTGCGTGGCTGGATCAAAATCTCCACGCCCAGATTTTTCTCTGGATATTACAGAGGTCTTTTCACACCTATTAACACACACACACACCACCCCTCTGAATTCTCCATGGCTTCACAAGCCCCTGCAAACCACCACCCCTTTACAATCCTGGGAAATGGTGCCCCACCTCTCATGTCCCCTCATCTCACTGGTGTCACTGTGAGGGAGAAGCCTCAGGTGGGAAGTGACCATCACTAAGTGACATTGACCCACACAAAGCCCTGACACCTTCTCCTTACCCCTGAAGCACATGATCTGTTGTGTAAGTTTGGGGATGTGAATTCCTTGTCCCAGGAGAATGTGACTTCATATCTAACCCACATCCAGACCAGCTTCTCCTCACTGGTAAATGCACTCTGCAACCAGAACTGCTGTTACTAAAAGTCATATCCTCTATTAGGATATAAAATGTGCTGATGATATTAGCATCCAAGAAAAACAACAGAGAGAAAAGTAGTCACTTGAAGAGAGCAGAGCTAGAAAAACCCTCCACAGGTTGTTAAATTGTGCCCTTTGTGTGCAGGTGTAATCAGAAAAACTGAACAAGCACATGCCATTTCTTTGGCCTGGGCTGTCCCTCCCTCCAGTCCATGACTTTTTCTTCAACTCTCAAGACTCATCACTGGGTTCCTCTGCTCCAGGAAACTCATCCGGTCTGGGTTAGGTACCTTCCTACATGTGTGCACAGCCTCTGTAGCTCTTTTAGATGAGCATATACCACACTCTCTGGAAATGTCCAAGTCCACTCAAAGCAGAGACTGCTCTTTTTTCCCCCGTGTCCCCACGCTGCCATGGTGCCTAGCACATGTGCTCATTGAACACTTATTAAGTAAAAGATTGAATCATCACCTAGTGTGGTCTACCACCCTCAGCACCTTACTTTTCTCTTGCTCTCCTCTTCCTTTATTCTTTCTTTATATATGAACTAAGGTTCACAATCTTGGCTGCACATAAGAACCACCTGGGGAGCTTTCAAAAAATACCTTTGCCTGGTCTGATCCCCCAAAATTTCAGTTCAGTTGATCTGCTGTGGGCCCTGGCATAGGTGTTCAGAAAGGGATTCCATTGTGAAGCCTGAGTAGAAAACGGCCACGGAACTCTCTTCTGCCCTTCTCATCTCTCCTTTAAGTACTTCCTACCCTCAAAATCCTTTTTCTTTTTTAACTTATTTTCATGTTCAGGGACCCACACAGACAATACTTATCCCTCTGTGTAAACTGCCTGTGAAAAATAAAGGTTGCAGATTGAGGGGCTCTACTCCCCGGTGGATTCAGTGGGCTTCCTTTCACATTTCTCTTGAATTTGAGGAAGCAGCAGCAACAACACTTAAGATTCATCAGGTTCACTCGGAGTTGGGGCCCGTAGAGAAAGCTGTCTTACCCAGCAGAATGAGCAAAACTCCAGCCAGCTGGGCCCGCCTGTACTTGGCAACGCCAGGCTCCTGGCCCATTCGGATGCAGGGGAGAACCGTCAGCAGCAGGAAAATGGCCGGTAGACCCAGAACCGAGGCGGCAATCATCAGGGCTCGGCAAGCCTGCACGTAGCCTGGGAGCGAGAGAGCAGATGGGGTGGGTTAGACCATGGGTCCTCTCGGTTCCTGAGCCCCACCTCACTCACGGGAATTAAGCAGCACCTCCATATTCCTCCCTCCTGGCCCATTCCAGGACCTAAAATGTGCTAAATGCTGTCCAAGATCTTTACACACTTTCAACTTTCCAAGCAACTCAGAGACAGAAAAGGGGCCTGGAGAGACTAAATGGGTATCCCTGGTGTAGACCCCCCAGCCAAGTTTCCAGGATGGAGGGGCCAAGAGTCCATTTGCATTATTACATCACTTTGTGAAAGATTCAGATGAAAACACAAATCTTCCAAGAAGTCATCTCTGATGGTCTGTGTTGGCTCCAGTCTGCTGTTGATATGCTGTACCCATGTGACCTTGGGCAAATTATTTAACTGCTATGTCTTACTTTCCTCATCTATAGCGTAAAAATGATAGTGCTACCTACATTTCTCTCTAAGAGTATTCTACTGAAGATTAAATTAGTTAATTCATGCAGTGCTTAGAAACACGCCTATGCTAAGTACTCAAAAAAGATTAGCGAGTATTATTTGTGTCATTTCTCTGTGCCAGAGCAGTACTTATATCTCCAGATGTATGAGGCCATTTTGTCCTTAACCATGTGCTTCTAATTCACATTGAGTAAGAATAGTGTGTGGCCCTAAATTAGACTAAGCTAAGACCCAGACTTCTTCTCTTTCCTACCTGCCCAGAGGTGGCTGTCCTCATGAATCCTGCCCACTATAGATGGTCAGGCTCCATCTCTTGCCTCAACCACAGTGCCCTGGGCCTGCTTCCCCAACTGTCACTGCCTAAAAGGCATCTCTCCAGCCCCGGGGATTCATGGAGGGTGGACACCTGCCTTGGTCTTCATGGAGTTACTACAGTACCCACAACAAACGATGCCAACAAACAAGTATGAATGAAGGAATAAGCAAATTGAATAATAAGAGTAGAGCAAAACTGCCTGAACTTCACACTGTCAAGTAAAATGCCAAGTGACAACTTTATTAAGAAACAGATTTATTTCTCATCAAAATACTCACCTCCTCCGAAAGAAAGGTTGCATTTATACCCCTCCTTTTCCTGCTCAGTGGCAGTTAGAGCTAGCGGCCTGGGTAAGATAGAGTTAATGGCAAAACCAAGAAACTAGCCCCAAATTCTGCCTCCCACACCAGGACCCTCATGCCAAATCCAACCAGCATGCCTAGTGTGCCAAAACCCAACTCCAACAGTCTCTTGGCAAGGTACAGTTGGCCAAAATTCAGACCCCACAGGACCCTCTTCCAGCCACTGAAGTCTGAGGCCCAACCCCTGTGCCTGCTTGTAGGAAAGCCAGCACCAGCACGGGGCAGTCGATGAGTAACTGAGGTTCTGAAATTCATGGCACAGGCTGTCCATGTGCTACAGTGCCAAGGCCATGCCTGGAAATCAAAAGATGGAGACTGAGGACTGCCCCTGCTCCCACCCAAAGTGTGAAGAGAGGAAGAGCAGGAAGGATTAGGCCCTCCCTAAAATGTATTCCCCTCTGGGGGATGGTCTATGTTCTTTGAACACAAACCTCTTGGTGATGAAAGCCCAGTAAGCTTAATTTCAGGGGAAAGAAGTAGAGAGTAATTTTATGCTTCAGTCAAAAGTTCCTACAAATACCATGCCCAGCTTTTAATGCAAAATTATAGCTACCATTTATGGAGATTCCACTACATAAAAGGAGGTTTACATTTCCTATCTCATTTAATCCCCAAAACAATCCTGAAAGATAGGTGGTTGGTTTGATTTTAATTTTTAAAAGAAGACACCTGGGGTTTATTGAGGTTGGTAACTTCTCCCAAATCACCCAGATTGTGAGCGCTGGATCCTGGAGTCTGACCAAGGTCTACCAATGCCAGCACTACTTGAAGCTGGGTCCAGATCTGGGTTCCCCAACCTCTGTCCTTTGAGAGTCCCAAATGGAGAAAAGGACGGTGAAAGGCAGGACTGACAGGCACTGAGCACCTACTGTGTGCCAGAGGCAATGCTGGCGCGGGAGAGGATGCAGAGAGCGGAACGGAGGGCCACCTACATCTTCAAGGAATCACCTGACTTGCGCACGAGGGACAGAAAACTAGATGAAACGTGCTGAGACGGGGATAAGAGCCGAGTACCAGGGCAGCGACGAGCAAGGCGGGATTGACTCCTACTGCTAGGACTGGGAAATAGGGAGCACTTGGGGCACGTAGAGGGGGAGCAGAGTGTCCGGGGAGCGAAAGACGTTCGGGAGAAGGCGCAGAGTGAACGGCTCCCAGACTGGCGGCTTCGGGGCAGGGTTTCTCTGCATCTTAACGACAGGACATGGCTTGTCATGCTACCGACCCACAAAGGCTAGCAGGACAGAAGTCCACCTTGTAGGGACCAGGGCCGGCATAAGCCCACCGGGCAGGGCGGAGATTCCCAGCGGGAAACCCCAGCGGGAAACCCGCGGGGGCGCCCGCGACCTCACCATTTACCCAAGCGGCTCGTCGTTAAACCTGACTTGAAACTGTCGCCCAGAATGTTCCCGCAGGACAGCACGTGAAGATGGGACTCCGGGTGGGCGTCGGGGAGGCGTGTCAATTCTTCCCTCCCTTTGCTCCGAGACGTAGCTGGGGGCGGGGGAAGGGTGAGCGCCCCCGGGCCTGCGCGCTGTGCCTCCCCGAATGGACTCGGCCCTCCGAGGGGCGCCCGCTCTTCCAGTCCAGTCCGAGCGCTGCGGGGCGGGGGCAGGGGGGTGTCACCGCAGCCCCGCGGTCGGAGGCCCCGCGTGGCGGAGGCAGGGTGGGTGGGGGGGTAGGGGAGATAAGGCGGGCCCCGGGGCGTGCGGCAACCAACCTGGGATTTGCTAAATGGGGCAGACCAGAGACGTCCTTGGACGTGAATCGCTCGGCTGCCGGCTGGGCTGAGCTAGGAGGGCCCTGACCTCACGCGGACCGAGAGACTCAGCCTGCGCCTGTTGGAGTCGCTCGAATGCTTGCGTGTCACTCTTCCCTCGGAACCTCTGCAGGTGAAATCTAACGGGAAAGCTAGGGATCGCAGCAGGAGGTCAGGGCCAGGGCAGTGGAGTACTTCTGATCCATCGAGGGTGGGAAGCTGGGGCGGGTGGGGCGACGCTGATTAACATGCACTGAGTGCCACTAAGTGTCTGAGTCCCAGTTCATTAAATTCTCAAGGCGGCTCGGCCCGTGGTGCATTGGCCAGATTATCACTGTTATCCTAAATTCCAGATAAGAAAACTGAGGCCCAGAAAAGTTAAGTTCAGGTCTACCTAATTCATCTACAACAAGGTGGGACTGGGTGTGTCAAATATGTGCCCAAAGGTCTTGGAGCCCCCACAGATGTTTCTGTCCCCCTCTCCGATCTACCCAGAGGACACGGGTAGACGCACGCAAGGTGGGGGTCCTTACCCGGCAGGATGAGGATGTCCACCAGGGGCTTGCAGTGGTACAGCCCTGTGGCCATGACGCAGTCGGCCCACAGCCCCTTGGAGCCCAGTTCGTCCAGCTTTCGGCAGGTGGGGATGGTGTAGCCGCAGGTCACCACCCAGTCATTGGTGGATGTGGTCACGATGATCCCGATCCAGCCCACGAAGCTCGTGACGAAGCCCACCACCTGCAGGCACGTGGCCACCATGGTGGCCGCCCCGACGTCCCCGCGCCTCGTCCCTCACGGCTGTGCCCAGGCCCCGGGCTGGACAGAGCCTGTCCTAGTCCTCCCTCTCCTGCGAGACTCTGACGGGCGACGGCCCGAGGCGGGACCCTCGAGGTGGCGGAGGACCGAGAGAGGCTGCTCTTCCAGCTCCGACGGGCGGCGGGCGCACAGCAGGGACAGCAACGGGCGCACGGCGGGGACAGCAGCGCTGCTGGGAGCCCGCCCCAGCCCCCCTCTTTAAACCCCGTAGCCCAAGCCGGCCAGCGCCAATCGGCGACAGCCCGGGGCTGAGCCGGCCAATCGCGGGGCGGGGTCCGAAGGGGGGTGTGGAAGGGAGCGGGGGTAAAGGGAGAGGCCATCAGGCCGCCCCGCCCCGCGAGCAGTCAGCTTTGGAAAATAAAATAATTCCATGCAGGTCCGACAAATGGAGCACGCAAAGAGGGCGCGGGTGAGGCGCGAGTTTGGTTTAGCTGCGAATTACTTCTCTTGCTGCCCCCTCTCTCTTCTCTGGCTCTGAGTCTCCTTCCACCTCAACTTCGCACTCGTTCCTTCCTCCCGGCTGCGGCTGCGAGCTCTCCCAAGGGCGCCGGTACAGCTCCCCCACCGCCCAGGATTGTAACTGACTGATAATTGCTCTAAGCATACTTGGCGGTGGACAAAAATCATCAGAGGCAGCCAGGGCCATAATAATGGTGACAACAGTAGCAATTAACTTTTATTGAGCTGTGTTATGTGTTATGTCGATGCATTTTATATGTATCACCTCATTTAATTCTCATAGCAATCTTTGTGGTAGGAACAATTGTCAATTACACATAATAGGCACGAAGAAACAGTATGAGAGAGGTTAAATTGCCCAAGTTCACACAGCTAGGAAGGGATAGACTCCGTGGGCCCATCTCACCCTCCTTACTAACCATTCTTGGTAACCGTCCTGAGTATCAGTTTCTGAAAATTCCTAAAGGGCTCCATTTCTGACACACTAAAAGCTCAGGCTCACAGGAAATGAGTTAATATCTGTACCCCACTGAGAAACCTGCCTAGCCTAGAGTGAGGGCTCTGCAAGAGTAAGCTATCAACATCAACACCATTAAATCACCTTCTCTCCACACATTCAAATAAGCCCCATTACCTGCACCTTTTTATTATACAGGGAAGTCGCACCTGGGCTGTATTACATTAAATAGTTTTAACTCCCTTTGAAACATTTGGCTTATTTTTTACTTGCTGTGGGACCAAGATACTTCACATTTCTTGGCCTCCTCTTCTCATTTGTAAAATAGGAATAAAAATTATGCCTGCCTCATAGGTTTCTAGATGATTATGTGAGTAAATATATATACAGAATTTAAAGTAATGTCTGGTGCAAAGTAAGTGCTCAGTAAACCTGGGCTACTATTATAATATGATGCTTCAGAGCTCTTGCTTTTGCACTCTTATGTGTTCTCCCTACATTCATAGGAGTTTCATTTGTGGAAACTATTTCACAGGAATATGTCCTTTTTTGAATGAGCCATTGTGTTTGGGCAGCATTTCATCACTAGGGTCTATTGACCCAAATGTTTTCAGATATTTCCTTATAATATTAAAAAAATAGCTTTTATATTAAGTACAACATAAAATATAAAACCCAAGCAACATCAATTTATTGCAAAAGCAGTTAGGAAGTCTGTGCTCATGTGACTCCCTTAGCATATGACATTCTATCAATGAAAATTCAATCAATCAAAATTCAACAATGCCCAGATCACCCACAGGTCACATACACAGAAGTGTTTGTAAAGATGGATTTCAGAACTCAGGCACTAGACAGTAAAAAGAGTTGCTAAGTAGTTAAGATTGTTGTCTTGGAATGGAATCTCCTGGGTTCACATTCCATCTTCACCACTTGGGCTGTTCCTTAGCCTATGTGACTCTCAGTTTCTTCATCTACAAAGTGAGAATATTAAATGCCCCGTTAGGGTTATTGTGAGGATAAAGTGAGATAACTTGTACAAAGTGCTTAGCACAGTGCCTGGCACTTATGGACATTCATTACTGTCAACTATGTTAGTATCATTTATAGGTGACACATAGATCAACTGGAAATGTGCATTGCCTCTGATAGAGATGGAAGCTAAATAATTAGGTTATTATTATCATTACCTAATGAGGGAAACTGTAATATCAGTGTCTAATCAATCCCAACATAGATAATACAAAAAGACACCAAGGGAGGCCAGCGAAGGTGCAAACTTTTGAATGAATTAGCCACAAGTAGAACTGGAAAACAAGAGGCAGACAGAGGCAGTGCTAATCCTGTACTATCCATGGAGGTGGTCTCGTAGCCCAAGGACTCTGAGGAAGCAGTCCCATTGGCAAGGCTCTCTGTATAGTGGGGAAGTCCCTCACTATGTCAGCTGATGGACTCTTGCTAAACTCACCCACGTTGTTCTACTCCCCAAACCCTCCTTGTGATTGGGATCTGACTTCCCACGTAGCATAACTTAATAGACCGACATTCCAGGTCTAAAAAGGTCCAAGGTACCCTTTTAGTTATGAGACTCAGTCTGTCAGGGTTCAATCCCCCCACAAATGTGTCAACAGTGGGTCCCAGACCATCCAGACAAAGACCTTCTCAGTTAATTCTCTTCACACGTCTACAGTCTATGACCGAACTAGAAAGATATAGTTGAGACCTGATTTCAGGTCTTCTGACTCTAAGTCCAATATTCTTTCCATTATGAAAAACGTAAGAAGAGTCTTTCCTATGACTTGAACATAAATCCCTTAATCTTATTCTTTTTTTTCTTAACATTTACCCATTTGTTATAAAGTATATTACAAATAGGGCAAGGTATGGGGCAAGGCTCATGGAGCTGCCATGCCCTCTCCAGGCAACCATCCTCCAGGAACCTCCACGTGTTCAGCTATCCTGAAGCTCCCCCAACACTCTCCTTAATTTTATTCGTATTTGAAAGGGAGGATTAGAGGGTCAGTCAATGCCCTAAAACCCAGATGTGTACTAAAGAAAGCAAATGGCTTGGTTAATTGTTCTTCTACCATTTACATAAACGTAGTCAATCAAACTAAAGTGCAATTCAGTTAGAGCGCTAATGCATATCCAGAGGCAAGCAAATGTGTTTGCTGGCAAGCATCGAAAGCCGACATTGAGAGCTGGGGCCAAAGGAGCGGGCTCTCAGCGACTGCTAGCGGTTGTCTTTTATCATTGCATATCTGGTTTAAAAAAAAAAAATTTTTTTTTCAGTGTGAAGAGGGCTGTGACTTGTAGAGAAACTTGATTATCCTCAACTTCACACATTCCAATTGAGTGATAATTAGACCCAACTGGAATGTGCATTTCTCTGTGAAAGCTTTCTTCGTATATTAAAAAAGTTGTGTCTTTTTAGGAAACCAAACATATGAAAATACAGGACATATATAAAATTACTTAGGTGAGATTATTCATTTAAAAATAAAGTACTTTTAACAGAACCTCCTTTTAAAGGATAAATTCCTCTCATGAATTTTAAATACTTAATAACAGAAAAATTCCACATACACACATTTTTGAAATATTGTAGTGCAAATTCATAGTGTAAACAAATGTATTGAACATAGGCTTAAAAAAATGGAATGCCCTGTGAGTTTGGGTGTTTTGTCTATTTTGTTCATCACAGAAACCCCAGAGCCTGGCACACATGAAGGCACTCAGTACATATCTGTTGGATGGAGCTGAATTGAAGGGTTAAAAAAGAGAGAGATTGAATTTGGAGGCCTCCAAGTTTCACCCGGATGGGAATCTGAAGACATGATGCAGAAGAAATCAGGAGGTGAGGTTTAGAACTGGTGTAGGCAGTGGGTAAGAAGCAGAGTATAGCCCTTTGTGGTCTCAGGTACCAGCCTGCTGTTTCGAGTAAAGTCAAGCCTTCTCCAACAGAAGCAATGTGTACTGCTCAGGTCTCAAGCAGAAAAACCTCTAGAGATGCTGGCCTCAATCAACATACAGTAGTCCCCACTCATCCACAGGGGATACGTTCCAAGACCCCCTGTAGATGCCTGAAGCCACAGACAGTGCCGAACCCTGTGTCTACTATGTTTTTTCCTATACATTCATACCTATGATAAAGTTTAATTTATAAATTAGGCATGGTAAGAGATTAACAACAATAACTAATAATAACATAGAACAATTAAATAAAATAAGGGGTACTTGAGCACAAGCACTGCGATTCCATGAGAGTAGATCTGATAACCCAGACAGCCACTAAGTGACCAAGAGGTGGGTGGCGTCTACGGAGTGGACACGCTGGACACAGGGATAATTCACGTCCCAGGAAGGACGGAGCAGAAAGTACAAGGTTTCATCACAATACTCAGAATGGCATGCAATTTGAAACTTATGAATTGTTTATTTCCGGAATCTTCCATGTAATATTTTCAGACTGGTTGACCATGGGTAACTGAAATCATGGAAAGCGAAACCGCAGACTATTAGATCTCCACCAGAGAAGAGCAGCGCCTTCACAAATTATGTCCATCTAGAATTTCAGAGTCAGCTACTAGGGGAAAAGTTGCCATTTCAGGGCCCCGTTTCTTGGCCTTCACAGTGCAATTATAGTACCATTCTGTCATCAGCCATTTTATTCCAAACTTCCCCTCCTTCAATCTGTACATAAAACAAAATAACGAAAAGCTTCTACCTGGGACTATAGGTTTGAGTCCTCTCAGAGTGTTTTCTCTCCTCTGTCTTCGAACAGACAATTCGGTTAATCCAATTCTGTACCAGCGGTCTCAGAATACATTGGATGATACCATGTCTAATTCAACCTATAGGATTATACTTCCTGAAGAACAGTAAAAGCTCTTATTTTTAGCCCAAACTGGAGATTATATTTTCCAAAAAATAAAAATAAAGTATGTAAGTACCAAAAGGAATATTAAGAAAATAATTTAACTAGAAAGCCACGTCATTAAATTTTCTATCTTAGAAATTAAGAGCAGGTGTTTCCCTTTAGCTACCTAGGACATGGAAATATGGAAAGACAGAGCATCTGTCAAACATTAAGTCCTTTACTGAAAAAAATATGAATTATAAAATAATCAAAACAATCGTGTGTCCTCTTGTTATTTGTTCAATACATTAAAAATCTTAAATTATGTTATCAACACTAACTATCCTGTTGCATTTAAAAAATGTCCAGAAGAGAAGCTTATGTCTCAATCATACCAATTGTTTTCTTTTTTTGTTTGTTTCTTACATAAATAAAAATTCTATTTCATTAAGTTATTCTGAATGGGAACATTCTGGGGCACCAAAATTCAAGAGAGACATTAGAGCAGGGTGGTTGGGGCACTGGTTTGAAATCCTGGCTTCATCACTTACTAGTCGAATGATCTTGGGTGATCTTTTTGGTTAGATAACTATGTTCAGTAACAAATATTCTATTTCCTGCCAGTAAAATGGTATTAACAATAGTAACTATTTCATAATAGCTGTGAGAATTAAATGTTTTGCTGTATGTAAAATACTTGGAGCAGTGCCTAACACACAGTAAGCACTCAATAAATATTAGCTTCTATACCAAAAAGAGTTAATCAGTTGGTTGTAAACCTATTTGTAAACATAACCTTAATCTTCATATTACACAGCAGCGAAATTCAAAACAGTTCATAATTTGATAGCACATGAACAAGAATTTGAAAGAAAAGCAAATGACATCTCTCCTCCAACTACAGGATAAGGCCTTTTTAACAACTAAGATTATTCTAGCCACCCCTCTCTCTTTGCCATTAAGATTTAACAGCTAGATAAAAGTTCTTTTCAATTCCACTGATAATAACATTTTTGCAGAATTTAGCTTGGCCACTGGAGGGCTCTCACAGTCTCCCATTAGTGCTATATAAAAGTGAGCTCACCAATACAAAAACAATGAACATTACAAAATACCAATAGCACCACTGACACATCCCTTTTCAAAAGTAACTCAAAAATATATAGCAAAAGGATTTAAGATCTGTATTCTTTGATCCAACTTTTAAAAATTTATCTAAGAAAATTATTATGAAAGTGCCCAATTCAATTAAATGTTAAGTAGATGATATGTTGCAAAATATGAATTTCAAAACATGAATTGCTAAATTTTATTTCAAATATCTTTTTTAACATATATATATAAATATATTTGGGAAATACACACTGAAATGTTAGCAAACAGTTCCTCTGGGTAATGTGATTGAGAGTTTTTCCTCTTTTTTACTCTTTAGCCATTTTCCTGTTTTCCATAATGAACATGAGTTGCTTTGATAATGAAAAAAAAAGTTTTAATATTTTTAATTTAAAATATTTTAAGTATTTTTAAATATTCATTATTGTATAATGGTCTATAAAGAGTATTCATGTCCCTATACAAAATGTGACCATTTTGATGGTTGTGTCACTACTTCATTGGCAGTCTGCCTCACTCTTAGGACATAGTTTAAACGCTTTTGGATACAAAATCACATAAGCCCTTTACGATGTAACCCTGTCTACAACCCCTCCCTTCCATGTGCAGCCTCCTACACCAAGCAATGTCCACACCAGTCATACTGAAGTCCTTGGCAGTTCTTCATAAAGGAGTGCCATGCTTCCTCATCCTCTGTGATTTACACTTGCCCTTTATTCTGCAGGAAACACCCTTCTCCACCCAACTCATGCAAAAGCTTTATTTAGCCCAAGAACATCATACAACAGGACTTTTCTACCTCTTCTTATGGAGTTCTAGAGGGTTCCCATAGCAACTTGTGCATGATTTTATCAAAACATAAATCATCCATATTATAGGTTTTAGTTTTGAACTTAACTGTGTGAATTGCTTTCTCAGTAAGTATGATATTGCATTCATTACTAGCCTCCCATCTGTCCTCACGCAGCTCCTTCTGCCTGGAATGCTTCCCAATACAGCCACAGCTTCCCTGCCTTCCCCCTGACTCACATATTTCAAAGCTCTGTTCAGTGTCATCTTGAGCAGGAACATTAGCCACCCTCCAGGTTGAGTTAGGTGTATCTCTCATTTTCCCTTACTCCTCTTTATAGACCTCTCATGTTGAACTTAGCTACACTCCTTTAAAATTATCTGTTCAGGTGTTTGGGAGTTTCTCAAAGGCAGAAGCTGTGGCTGGCTCAACCCTGTACATCCAGCATCTAGGAGTGTCAGTATCAGGCCAGGGCAAATAGTAGTCATTGTTATCTAAGCTAAACACCTACCCTAAAAGCTTTCCCAAGGGAAAGTTCTAGCTTTAATGTATAAAACTCTGTGGTATCAACCTAGATCTTTTTGAAAGGAAATTCTGGTTTTATCCTGCAGTAATCAGCTCCTAAGATGACACCTAATGATCTCCACCTCCTGGGATTCACATTCTTGTGTAGTGCCCTCCTGCATTGTTCCAGGGTTAGTCAGTATGACCAATAGCATATGACAGAAGTGACATTATATCACCAGAGATACTGGGTTATTAAAAGACTGGCTAAATATGAGAGTGATAAAAAAAATAGAAATGTCATATCAACTTTGCATTTGCAAAACTTGTTTGGAAAAGTCTTAAAACAAAAGTACTACCATGGACTTCAACAATAAAAAATAAATAAACCAACCAACAAATTAAACCAGTAAACCTTGGGGAAAGGAGAGAATCTGATTTCCAGAGACACCACATCACAATTGTCAAATGACCAGTTAAAAAAATCATAAGGCACTAAAAAAAGCAAAAAAAAAAAAAAAAGGAAAATGTGACTCATTCAAAAGAATTAAAAAAAATGAGAAATAATCCCTGAAAAAGCCCAGACATAAGACCTATGAGACAAAGATTTCAAAACAACTGTCTTCAGTATAGTCAAAGAGCTAATAGAAAACATAAACAAAGAACTAAAGGAAATATAAAAAAAACAATGTATGAACAAAATGAGAATTTCAATAAAGAGACAAAAGTTATAAAAAGGAACCAAACAGAAATTCTGGAGCTGAAAAGTACAATAGATGAAGTGGAAAATTCACTACAGAAGTTCAACAGCAGATTTGAGCAGACAGAAGAAACATTCACCAAACAGAAGATAGGACAATTAAAATGATCAAGTAGAGGAGTTTCAAGATGGCGGCGGCTGCGGCGGCTGGCGCGGAGTACCTGAGGTGGAAAAGGCGGCCACTGGGCCTCAGGCAGCCGGGAAACTTGTGGACCTTCCTCTGGCCATCTCTTAAGGGAGGACCACTGCTGCTGGCCGGTCGTGGGGGCTCAACGCCACTTTGCCCCCGGCAGGAGAGGCTGGCTCATTTACAGGCAACAGCTTTGAAGTGTGGAGCAGGAAAAGAACTGATTCTTAGCTGCAAAAGCGAGTCTTGAAACAGGGAACACGGCGCCAGGGCTGCTGTGGATGCAGCCAGGATCCCGGAGGCTGGGGCCGCACTGAAGGCGGCCAGCTGCCCTATTCAGGATTCGAGGTTTCAGGCCGGCATTAAAGAAGATTCCTGGGAGCGCCCGAGCGGCGCCGCGACTGAACAGCCCGAGGCGGCAGCGCCGAGAACACGGAAGGCAACAAACCAGAGACAGAGCGAGCGCCCGACCTGGCACAGCACTGTGAGTGATCCCTGGCACAGCTCTGTTCGGGGGGTGGATGCCCACGCGGCTCCCGCCTGCACCACCAGGCCACTCACTGCCCCGGTGCTGCCTCCATTTTCCCAGGTGCGGGCAGCTCCGCCCTGCTCGGCCATCACTGAGCCCATTTGCTTGGCCTGGCGCGGGGCTTTCCGGACCCTGCAGGCCGGCCTCCTCTCCCACTCCCTCTGCGGTTCTCTGGCGGGGCTGGGGGTGTGGGGTGTCCCGACCAGTGTTGGGAGGGCTAGGAAGTACGGGCGGGCCGACTGTCACTCCACCACACCCTGGACTCCGGCCCCGGTAAACTTCCTGTTACTGGGAGGCAGATACCATCTCTGCGACCACCAGTTTGGAAAAAAGCCTAACGAATTTCTGGTTGGGAATAGTGTGGTAGGAGAGTTCCCAGGTCTGCTTGAACCTGCCGGAGAGCAGGCTGCAGGCGGGCACTAGACTCGGTTTATACCGGGGGGATACAAAGGTGAACAAGACCCGAGAAAGATCTACACAGTGCTACAAAGGCACCCAGAGAGACCGGTCGTCTGTGCCTAGCAGAAACCTGGTAGACTTCCTGGGTGAGGCGGTGCTGAGCAGGGTCTTGAAGGCCCAGCTGATAGACGAGGGGTGCAGAAGACACACCCCAGCCCAGCACAGTGTGCACAGAGGGGGGAGACGTGCGGCCAGGGAGGCGGAGACTCGACAGAAACCACACACCCGGTGGGGTCGCCACTGCACGATCTAACAGCCTGGGCCAGAGCACACGGAATGGGGAGAAGTCCTGTACAGAAAGTGAAAGCTCAACAGAGATCACACACCCTGTGGTACGTGATCCACCAGCCCAGCAGAGTACAAGCTGACCGGAAAGGTGGATCCCCGGAGAAGCCCAAGACCCGAGGCAACCACACACACAAGACACTAGAGGCCAACTGAGCAGTCACGGCGGGAGCCATACCAAATTGGCAACCACAGCAACATCCTAGTTAGTCATTAGTCTCAAACTGGTGGACTGTGAAACCCCCTGCCACAATGAATAAACACCAAAAAAAAGACACCAGAAATACAAAAAATCAAGAAAGTACACCACCAAAAGTTAATAAATCTCATACTCTAGATCCTATAGAACAAGAAGCCCTTGAAATAACTGACAAGGAATTTCGAGTGATAATTCTAAGGAAACTGAATGAGATACAAGAAAACTCAGCTAGACATCATGATGAAATGAGGAAAAGTATACAGGATCTGAAAGAGGAAATGTACAAGGAAATCAATGTCCTGAAAAAAAATGTAGCAGAACTTGCTGAACTGAAGAAGTTATTCAGTGAAATAAAAAACACAACGGAGAGTTTAACCAGCAGGCTTGTCGAAGTTGAAGAGAGAACCTCTGAACTTGAAGATGGGCTGTTTGAAATAACACAAGCAGACAAAAAGAAAGAAAAAAGAATCAAGGACATGGAAGAAAATCTGAGAGAGATATCAGACAACCTCAAGCGCTCAAATATCCGAGTCATGGGTATTCCAGAAGGGGAGGAAAATGGAGATTCCATTGAAAACATATTCAACAAAATAGTGGCAGAAAACTTCCCAGGTATAGGAAAAATCACAGATCTTCAGATCCAGGAAGCTCAACGATCTCCAAACGTATTCAACCCAAAAAGGCCTTCTCCAAGACATGTCATAGTCAAATTGGCAAAACTCAGAGACAAAGAGAGAATCTTAAAAGCTGCAAGAGAGAAGCATCAAATCACCTATAAGGGAGCCCCAATCAGGTTAACATCAGACTTTTCATCACAAACCCTAAAAGCTAGAAAGGAATGGGATGATATTTTCAAAATACTAAAAGACAAAGATTGCCAGCCAAGAATACTCTACCCTGCAAGGCTATCCTTCCGAAATGAGGGGCAAATAGTATATTTCTCAGACAAACAAAGACTGCGGGAGTTCACTACCACAAGACCACCCTTACAAGAAATCCTCAAGGGAGTACTGGGTTTGGTTCCTGAAAAATAACTACCACTGCCATAAAAACCCAAGAAAAATCTAAACCCACTAGTACAATAAAAATGGCATTCATGAAGAGAAAACAAGCTAACAAAAACACTATCTACAACCTAAGGAACCAACAAACAAAGAAACCAAACAGTAAATCAGAAAGCAAGGAACAAAAGACACCTAAGACAACCAAACAACCAATAAAATGCTAGGAATAAATCAACACCTTTCAATAACAACTCTTAATGTTAAAGGCTTAAATTCCCCAATTAAAAGACACAGACTGGCTGACTGGATCAAAAAGCAGGACCCAACTATATGCTGCCTACAAGAGACCCACCTCACCCATAAAAATTCACACAGACTAAGAGTGAAAGGATGGAAAAAGATTTACCATGCAAACAGAAAAGAAAAACGAGCTGGAGTGGCTATTCTTATATCTGACAAAATAGACTTTAAACTAAAAACCATAAAAAGAGACAATGAGGGACACTACTTAATGATAAAAGGACTGATCCATCAAGAAGACATAACAATCATAAATATGTATGCACCCAATGTTGGAGCAGCCAGATTTATAAAACAAACTCTACTAGACCTAAAGAAGGAAATAGACACTAATACCATAATAGCAGGGGACCTGAACACTCCACTGTCAATATTAGACAGATCATCTAGGCAAAGAATCAGTAGAGAAACACAAGATCTAAACAAGACTCTAGACCAATTGGAATTGGCAGATATCTACAGAACATTCCACCCAACAACCTCAGAATATTCATTCTTCTCATCAGCACATGGATCATTCTCCAGGATAGATCACATATTAGGTCACAAATCAAGTCTCAATAAATTCAAAAAAATTGGAATTATCCCATGTATCTTCTCAGACCACAATGGATTAAAACTAGAAATTAATAACAAACAAAACTCTGGAAACTATACAAACACATGGAAATTAAACAGCATTCTACTTAATGACATATGGGTCCAAGAAGAAATCAAGCAGGAAATCAAAAAGTTTATTGAAACTAATGAAAACAATGATACATCATACCAAAACCTGTGGGATACTGCAAAAGCAGTATTGAGGGGAAAATTTATTGCATTAAATGCTCACTTCAGAAGAATGGAAAGATGGCAAGTGAACAACCTAACACTTCACCTTAAAGAACTAGAAAAACAAGAACAATCCAATCCTAAAGTTAGCAGACGGAAAGAAATCATTAAGATCAGAGCAGAACTGAATGAAATTGAAAACCAAAAAACAATTCAAAAGATCAACGAATCAAAAAGTTGGTTTTTTGAAAAGATAAATAAAATTGACAAACCATTAGCATGGCTAACAAAAAAAAGAAGAGAGAAGACTCAAATAACAAAAATTAGAAATGAAAAAGGCGATATTACAACTGATTCATCTGAAATACAAGGAATCATTCGAGACTACTATAAACAACTATACGCCAACAAATTTGAAAATCTGGAGGAAATGGATAAATTTCTGGACACACACAAGCTCCCAAAACTGAACCATGAAGATGTAGAAAATTTGAACAGACCAATAACAGTAAAGGAGATTGAAGCTGTTATCAGAAGGCTCCCAACAAAGAAAAGCCCAGGACCAGATGGATTCACAGCAGAATTTTACCAAACATTCAAACAGGAATTGACACCGATTCTTTACAAACTATTCCAAAAGATTGAAACGGACGCAAATCTCCCAAACTCATTCTATGAAGCAAACATCATCCTGATACCAAAACCAGGTAAAGATATAACCAAAACAGAAAACTACAGGCCGATATCCTTGATGAATACAGATGCAAAAATCCTCACTAAAATACTAGCAAACAGAATACAGCAACACATACGAAAAATTATTCATCACGATCAAGTGGGATTCATCCCAGGGATGCAAGGTTGGTTCAACATACGCAAATCAATAAATGTGATACACCATATTAATAAACTCAAACACAAGGACCATATGATCATCTCTATAGATGCTGAAAAAGCATTTGATAAAGTTCAGCACTCATTCATGACAAAGACCCTCTATAAGTTAGGTATAGAGGGAAAGTATCTCAACATAATTAAAGCCATATATGACAAACCCACAGCCAATATCATCCTGAATGGGGAAAAGCTGAAAGCTTTTCCTTTAAGAACAGGCACTAGACAAGGATTCCCACTCTCACCACTTCTATTCAACATAGTGTTGGAAGTACTAGCCAGAGCAATCAGAGAAGAGAAGGAAATAAAGGGCATCCAGATTGGAAAAGATGAAGTCAAACTGTCCCTGTTTGCAGATGACATGATCCTATATATCGAACAGCCTAAAACCTCTACAAAAAAACTGTTGGAATTGATAAATGATTTCAGCACAGTAGCAGGATACAAAATCAACACACAAAAATCAGTAGCATTTCTTTTCTCCAATAGTGAACATGCAGAAGGAGAAATCAAGAAAGCCTGCCCATTTACAATAGCCACCAAAAAAATAAAATACTTAGGAATTGAGTTAACCAAGGAGGTGAAAAATCTCTATAATGAGAACTACAAACCACTGCTGAGAGAAATTAGAGAGGATACAAGAAGATGGAAAGATATCCCATGCTCTTGGATTGGAAGAATCAACATAGTGAAAATGTCCATACTACCCAAAGTGATATACAAATTCAATGCAATCCCCATCAAAATTCCAAAGACATTTTTCTCAGAAATGGAAAAAACTATTCAGACATTTATATGGAACAATAAAAGACCATGCATAGCCAAAGCAATGCTCAGCAAAAAAAATAAAGCTGGAGGCATAACACTACCTGACTTTAAGCTATACTACAAAGCTATAATAACCAAAACAGTATGGTACTGGCATAAAAACAGACACACTGACCAATGGAATAGAATAGAGAATCCAGAAATCAACCCACACACTTACTGCCATCTGATCTTTGACAAAGGCACCAAGCCTATTCACTGGGGAAGGGACTGCCTCTTCAGCAAGTGGTGCTGGGATAACTGGATATCCATATGCAGGAGAATGAAACTAGATCCATACCTCTCACCGTATACTAAAATCAACTCAAAATGGATTAAGGATTTAAATATACACCCTGAGACAATAAAACTTCTTAAAGAAAACATAGGAGAAACACTTCAGGAAATAGGACTGGGCACAGACTTCATGAATACGACCCCAAAAGCACGGGCAACCAAAGGAAAAATAAACAAATGGGATTATATCAAACTAAAAAGCTTCTGCACAGCAAAAGAAACAATTAAAAGAGTTAAAAGACAACCAACAGAGTGGGAGAAAATATTTGCAAAATATACATCTGACAAAGGATTAATATCCAGAATATATAAGGAACTCAAACAACTTTACAAGAAGAAAACAAGCAACCCAATTCAAAAATGGGCAAAAGAGCTAAGTAGGCATTTCTCTAAGGAAGATATACAAATGGCCAACAGACATATGAAAAAATGCTCAACATCACTCAGCATCCGGGAAATGCAAATCAAAACCACATTGAGATACCATCTAACCCCAGTTAGGATGGCTAAAATCCAAAAGACTATGAACGATAAATGCTGGCGAGGCTGCGGAGAAAAAGGAACTCTCATACATTGTTGGTGGGACTGCAAAATGGTGCAGCCTCTATGGAAAATGGTATGGAGGTTCCTTAAACAATTGCAAATAGATCTACCATACGACCCAGCCATCCCACTGTTGGGAATATACCCAGAGGAATGGAAATCATCAAGTCGAAGGTATACCTGTTCCCCAATGTTCATCGCAGCACTCTTTTCAATAGCCAAGAGTTGGAACCAGCCCAAATGTCCATCATCAGATGAGTGGATATGGAAAATGTGGTACATCTACACAATGGAATACTACTCAGCTATAAAAACGAATGAAATACTGCCATTTGCAACAACATGGATGGACCTTGAGAGAATTATATTAAGTGAAACAAGTCAGGCACAGAAAGAGAAATACCACATGTTCTCACTTATTGGAGGGAGCTAAAAATTAATATATAAATTCACACACACACATACACACACACACACACAAACCGGGGGGGGGGGGGGAAGAAGATATAACAACCACAATTATTTGAAGTTGATACAACAAGCAAACAGAAAGGACATTGTTGGGGGGGAGGGGGGAGGGAGAAGGGAGGGAGGTTTTGGTGATGGGGAGCAATAATCAGCTACAATGTATATCGACAAAATAAAATTTTTTTAAAAAAAATGATCAAGTAGAAAGGAGAAGGGAAAAAATGAAGAAAAGTAAACAGAACCTAAGGTACTTATGGAACACTATTAAGTAACCAACATATCCTTCTCTGTAGTCTTAGGAAAAGAAAGAGAGGAACAGAGAGATTATTTGAATAATGGCTGAAAACTTCCCAAATTTGATAAAAAGACATGAATTTACAAGTCTAAGAAGCTCAAGAAATGGAAAATAGGATAAACACTATGATACCAAACTGCGGAAAGCCAAAGACAAAAGGAAAATCTTGAGAGTATCAACAGAAAAGCAACTCATCAGGCACAAGGGTCATCAATAAGATTATCAGCAGATTCTCAGCAGAAACCCTGGTAGAAGACAGTGGGATGATGTGTTTAAAATGCTGAAGGGAAAAATCTTTCAACCAAGAAATTTATATCTGGCAAAACTGTCCTTCAAAAATAAGAGAGGAATTAAGATACTCCCAGATAAACAAATGCTGAGGGAATTCATTACCACCATACCTGCCCTACAAGAAATGCTAAAGGGAGTCTTTTAGGTTAAAACAAATGGATACTAGGGAGTAACTTGAAGCCATAAGAAGAAATAAATACCTCTAGTAAAGGTAAATATATGGGAAAATATCAAAACCAGTACTAATATCAGTTTGTTTCTACAGTTTTTATTTTCTACATGACTTAATAGACAACTACTTTAAAAAATTATAAATCTAAGTTATTGGGAGATGGGATGGGAATCAAAACATTTCACTACAAAAAAATCAACTAAATATGCAAAAGGACAGTAATAGAGGAAATGAAGAACAAACAATGCTATAAGATACATAGAAAACAAATGGCAAAATGGCAATAGTAAAGCCTTCCTTATCAGTAATTATGTTAAATGTAAATGGATTAAACTCTTTAATTAAAAGACAGAGATTTGGGGAGTGACATCACCAAAATGGCACATAGGAGATACCACCTTTTATGCCTCCATGAATAAGCAAATATAGACAATTATTTACAAAACAAAATAGCCCAGAGAGGACTCAAGGGCCCATTAAAGAATCTGCAAAGATGTAATGGAGCAAAAAGGAGGAGAAAATCCACACAGGAAGGATCCCTTGTAAGATGGCATGCCTGAGAAGCAAGGAGACACCTAGGAACAAAGAAGAAAAGCAGAGGCTATCAGTATCAGCAACACAGTGAGAACCACAGTAGTTCTCAGCAGTCTGCTCCATGAAGGACTCTGGCATGTCTTGCCACTGAGGTAACCAATAGCCATTCCAATGAGAAATCCCAAAGAGTGAGAAACAGCTACACATTTCTCCCTCTTCTAAAAGTGGCCACTGTTGAACCACTTCAGGAAAGGAGCTACCACCTCTCCCAACCCAGTGTGTGGTCTGAACATGGAGTTGAGTGCCCATACTCCAGACTTGGGTTCTGTGACTGCTCACTCACATCTCAGACATTGGAATCTATCACAATAGTAAACACTCAGGGTTCCAGTGAACATTCATAGTCTACACTCAAGGTTTCCAAGTGTAGCCCTCACTGCATGTGCCTGCATACAAGGCACTGCCACAACTGCCATGGTGAACAAGGCCCCACGCCAACTCTGGGGCATGCTCTATCACTGTACATTCCTGTGCTTCCACTCTTAGCTCCCCCAGCTTCTTCACAAGCACCAACAACTCACACATGGTTACCAATGCAGCAGTGGGGGTGACTGCATCCCAGGCACCAGTGCCACTGAATGTCCCACATCTCAGAGCCATATTCTCTCCACATGTGCCAATGCATCAGGACTCAGCTCCATGGCCCACTCCACAAGTGCCACTCATCAGACACTGGTGCAACCACCACTGCAAGCCAGCCTACAAGCCAGACCCATTGCTACAAGGAATACTCCCAACCACAACTTCCCCAGTGGGAGAAAAAGAGATCTAGAGGACCATACTAACCATCACCACCACAGATGACCACAACCCTCGCCAACTCTGCAAATATCCAGTGTCGATGGCTGAGGATTCCTGCAATCTCTGTTAACACCAACCTCAGCCTACAGAGGTGCACAAAGACTACATAGATGGCACCATCATTAGTGACAGAACTGCTGCATCCCACCCAGCAAGCACCCTTGAACACCCCCCCCCCATAGGGAAGGTCTTTCCACAGTGAAGTTAGCCGTAAAGTCTGCAAGAGGTGACTGCTCAATTAGTGTGCAGACATCAACACAAGGCAATGAGAAACATGAAAATTCAAGGAGATAAACACCACCAAAAGAACACAATAATCTTCCAGGAGCTGACGACCCCCCACAATGGAAATGGAACACAGTTGTTTTGAAAACTTTGTCTAGCAGGCCTTATGTTTGGGCTTCTTCAAGAATTGTTTTTGTCCATTTTTTGGTTCTTTTGAATAGGTCATATTTTCCTGTTTTGTTAATGCCTTGTGATTTTTTTTTAAATTAGGTATATGGCAATTATAATTATATACCAATAAATTGAAGGTTTAGAGGAAATGGATAAAGTCCTAACAAATACAACCTACTAAAATCAAATTGTGAAGAAATAAAAAATCTGAATAGACCAATAAAGAGGAAGGAAATTGATTAAATCATTAAAAAGCAGTCTTCAATCAAAGAAAAGCCCAGGACCTGATAACTTCATTGCTGAATTCTACCAAACATTTAAATAAGAATTAATACTAATCCTTCTCAAACTCTTCCCAAAAATTAAAGAGGAGAAAAAACTTCCAAACATATTTTATGAGGCCAACATTACTCTGATACCAAAGCCTGACAAAGTAACTATGAGAAAATTACAGGCCAATATCCCTGATCACCCTACCTGCAAAAATCCTCAAGGAAATACTGGAAAGCTGAATTCAACAGCACATTAAAAGGATCATTCACAATGAACAAATTGATTTATCCCTGGGATGCAAGGATGGTTCAACATACACAAATCAATAAATGTGATATGCAACATTAACAGAATGAAAGACAAAAATCATATCATCTCAATATATGCAGAAAAGGCATTTGACATAATTCAACATCCTTTTATGATAAAAACTCATCAAACTAGGTATAGAAGGAATGTACCTCAACACAATAAAGGCCACATATGGCTCATAGCTAACATAATACTCAATGATGGAAAATCGAAAGCTTTTCTTCTAAAATCAGGAATGAGACAAGGATACTCACTCTCACCACTTCTATTCAACATAGCACTGGAAGTTCTAGCCAGAGCAATTAGGCAAGAGAAAGAAATAAAAGTCATCCAAATTGAAAAGGAAAAAAGTTAGATTGTCCCTGCTTGCAGATAACATGAACATATATATATATATATATATATCCCTATAGACACCATTAAAATCTACTAGAACTAATAAATGAATTGAGTAAAGTTACAGGATATAAAATCAACATACAAAAATCAGAAGCATTTTTATACACTAGCAACAAACTATCTGAAAAAGACATCAAGAAAACAATTCCATTTACAATAGCTACAAAAAATTAAATAAAATACTTAGGAATAAACTTAACCAAGGAGGTGAAAGGCCAGCACACTGAAAACTATAAAACATCGATGAAAGAACTGAAGAAGTTACAAATAAATGAAAAGATATCCCATGTTCATGGATTGGAAGAATTAGTATTGTTAAATGTCCATACTACTGAAAGTAATCTACAGACTCAATGTAATACCTTTCAAAATTTCAATGACATTTTTCACAGAAATAGAAAAAAAATCTTAAAGTTCATATGGAGCCACAAAAGACCCTGCATAGCCAAAGCAAAAAGAATGAAGCTAGAGGCATTATACTACCTGACTGAAAAGTATACTACAGAGCTATAGTAAACAAAACAGTTTGGTTCTGCCATAAAAACAGACACATAGATCAATGGAACAGAATAGAGAGCCCAGAAATAAATCCATGCATTTTTGGTCAATTGATTTTTGACATAGATGCCAAGAACACACAATAGGGTAAGGACAGTTTCTTCAATAAATGTGGCTTGGGCAACTGGATACCCATATGCAGAAGAATGAAATTAGGTGTTTATCTTACACAGTATACAAAAATTAACTCAAAATGCATTAATGACTTAAATGTAAGATCTGCAACAATAAAACTACTAGGAGAAAACAGAGGGAAAGCTCCACAGCATTGGTCTAAGCAATGATTTTTTTGGATATAAACCCCAAAGCACAGGCAACAAAAGCAAAAAATAGACAAATAGGATTCCATCAAACTAAAACCCAACTGCACAGCCAAAGAAACAGTCAACAAAATGAAAAGGCAACCCATGAACTGGGAGAAAATATTTGCAAATCATACGTTTCATAAGGGGTTAATATCCAAAATACATAAGGAACCCAAACAATAGCAAGAAAACCACCTAATTTTAAAATGGGCACAGGTTCTGAATAGACATTTCTCAAAAGAAGACATACAAATGGTCAATAGATGTATGAGAAAATGCTCAAAATCACTAATCATCAAAGACATGCAAATTGAAATCACAATGAGATATCTCCTCACATCTGTCAGAATGTCTGTTATTAAAAAGTTGAAAGATAAATGCTGGGAAGGATGTGGACAAAAGGTAACCCTTGCACAATATTTTAAGGAAGGAATGTTGGTAGGAATGTAAATTAGTACAGCCATTATAGAAAACAGTATGGAGGTTCTTTTTAAAATACTGGAGTGTAAAAAAGTCAAACTCATAGAAACAGAGAATAAACTAGTGGTTACCAGAGGATAGGAGATGGGGATATTGGGTAGATGTTTGCTAAAGAAATCAAAATTTTGGTTAGACAGGAAGAATAAGCTCAAGGATCTATTTTATACCATGGTGACTACAGTTAATAACAATATATTATATACTTGAAAATTGCTAAGCATATATTTTAAGTGTTCTCACCACAAAATAATAAGTATGTGAGGTAATGCATATGTTAAATAGCTTGCTTTAGCCATCCCACATGTATATATACATTAAAACATCATGTTGACAACATAAATATATAAAATTTTACTTGCTGATTTAAAAATAAAAATAAGACAGATTGACAGAATAGATTTTTAAAAATGAGTCGATTATATACTGTCTACAAGACACCCACTTGAAATCTAAAAATGCAAATAAAGTAAAAGTGAAAGGATGGAAAAAAGACATTACATGCAAATAGTAACCAAAAGAGAACTAAGGTGGCTCTACTAATATCAAAGTAGACTTTAAGTCAAAAGCTATTACAAGAGACAAAGGACATTATATATTGATAAAAGGGTCAATTCATCAAGAAGATATAAGAATTATAAATTTATATGCACCAAACAACAAAACTCCAAAATATATAAAGCAAACATAGATGGAATTGAAGGGAGAAACAGACGGTTCTACAACACCCTGCTTTCAATAATGAATACAATAGCCACACAGAAGAGCAGTAAGGAAATAGAAGACTTGAATAACACAATAAACCAATTAGACTTAACAGACATATACAGAATACTCCACCCAACACAATACACATTCATTCTTCTCACGTACACATGGGAATCTACATAATAGAGCATAAAGCAAGTCTTAATAAATGTAAAAGATTGAAATCATACAAAGTATCATTTCCAATCAAAATGTAATGAAAATAGAAATCAACTTAAGTAAAACTGAAAAATTCACAAATATGTGGAAATTAACCAATACACTCTTAAACAACCAATGGCTCAAAGAAGAAATCATAAGGGAAATTAGAAAATACCTTGAAACAAATAAAAATGATAATACAACATACTGAAATTTATGGAATGTAGCAAAAGCATTGATGATATGAAAATTTGTAGTTGTAAAGCATACATTAAAAAAGAAAAATCTCAGATCAATAAACAAATTGTAAACTTGGAGGAACTAGGAAAATAAGGTCAAACTAAACCCAAAACTAGTAGGAAAAAATAGTAAAGATTACAGCAGAGATAAATAAAATGGAGAATAGAAAACAATAGAGAAAAATCAATAAAACTGAAAGTTCTTTGAAAGGATCAACAAAATTGGCAAACCTTTAGCTAGATTTAAAAAAAAAAGACCACTAAAATCAGAAATGCAAATGGGTTACTATCAATGTTACCAAAATAAAAAGGGCTTTAAGAGGATAATATGATCAATTGTATGTCACCAAATTAGATAACCCAGATGAAATGGACAAATTCCTAGAAATACACAATCTACCAAAACTGACTCATGAAGAAATAGAAAATCTGAATAAACCTAAAATTATTTAGGAGACTAAATCAGCAATCAAAAACCTCCCAAACAAGAAAATCTCCATGGTGTCACCTGCACCATGCTCAGCCAGTGAGTGTACCAGCCATCCCTATATAGGATCCGAACCCACGGCGTGAGCGCCACTGCTCTCCCAGTGCCGCACTCTCCCGAGTGAGCCACGGGGTTGGCCCTCTACTAGTAAATTCTACCAAACACTTAAAGAAAGAATACCATTCCTTCACAAACTCTTCCAAATAATCGAAAAGGAGAGCTTTACTTTCTAATGCATTTTATGAGGCCAGGATTATCCTGATACCAAGGCCAAAGCTACAAGAAAAAGTAAAACTACAGAC
This sequence comes from Cynocephalus volans, assembly GCF_027409185.1. Taxonomy (NCBI): domain Eukaryota; kingdom Metazoa; phylum Chordata; class Mammalia; order Dermoptera; family Cynocephalidae; genus Cynocephalus; species Cynocephalus volans. Next base: position 95,317,538 of record NC_084460.1, on the reverse strand, counting down.
CAATATACCTTATAGATATTGATGCAAAAATCCTCAGTAAAATCCTAATAAACCAAATTCAGCAGCATATTAAAAGGATTATACACCATGACCAATGGCACTTATTTGGGAAACACAAAGATGGTTCAACATATGAAAGCCAACGTAATAGCCCACATTAATAGCATGATTTTAAAAGCCACAATCATCTCAATTAATGCAGAAAAAGCATTTGACAAAATTCAACATCCTTTCATTATAAAAACACTCAATAAAATACGAATAGAAGGAACTTCCTCAATGTGATAAATAGGCCATATACAAAAACTTCACAGCTAACATCACACTCAATGGTGCAAAGCTGAAAGCTTTTCCTCTAAGATCAGGAACATGACAAAGATGCTCACTTTCATCATTTCTACTTAACATAGTATTGAAAGTTCTAGCAGAGTGATTAGGCAACAAAAAGAAATAAAAAGCATCTAAATCTGAAAGGAAAAAGTAAAATTATCTCTGTTCACAGAAGACATGATCTTAAATTTAGAAAACCTAAGATTACACATACACACACACTGTTAGAGCTAATTAATGAATTCAGCAAAGTTTCAGGATACAAAATCAACACACAAAAATCAGTTGCACTTCTATACACTAGTAATCAGCAATCCAAATGGAAATTAAGAAAACAATTCCATTTACAATGCTTCAGAAAGAACAAAATACTTAGGAATAAATTTAACCAAGGAGAAGACTTATATGCTGAAAACTGCAAAATGTTCCTGAATGAAATTAAAGAAGACATAAATAAATGGAAAGACCTCCCATGTCCAGATTGGAAGATTTAATATTGTTGACAGTACTACCCCAAACCATCCACAGTTTTAGTGCGACCCCTGTTAAAATCCCAATGGTGTTTTTTGCAAAAATTGAAAAATCTTACCAAAATCCGTATAGAATCTCAAGGGACCCCAAAAAGTCAAAACAATCTTGAAATGATGAACAAATTTGAAAGACTCACACTTCCTCATCTCAAAACTTGCTAAAAAGCTACAGTAATCAAAGCAGTGTGGGACTGGCATAAGGACAGATGTATAGATTAATGTAATAAAATAGAGAGCTCAGAAATAAACACTCATATATACATGGCCAAATAATTTTCAAAAAGGGTGCCAAGACCATTCAATGGGGAAAGGACAGTTTTTTCAACAAAAGATGCTGGGAAAACCAGATACCTATCTGCAAAAGGATGAAGTCAGACTCTTACTTTACACCATATACAAAAATTAACTCAAAATGGAGCAAAAACCTAAACATAAGGTTAAAACTATAAAACACTTAGAAGAAAATATATAGAAGGAATGCTTCATAATACTGGATTTGTCAATAATTTCTTGGATATGACAGTAAAAGCATAGGCAACAAAAGAGAAAAAATAAACTGTACTTCATCAAAAGTTAGAAGTTTTGTGCTTCAAAGGATACTATCAAGAGTGAAAAGACAACCACAGAATGGGAGCAAATACTTATAAAATCATATCCTGATAAGGAATTAATATTCAAAACATATAAACAATATGTACAACTCAACTACAAAAAAACCAGACAACCCAATTTTTAAAATGAGCAAAGGACTGGAACAGACATTTCTCTAAAGACATCCAAATGGCCAATAAGCACATTTGATGCTCAACATCACTACTAACTAGGGAAATGTAAATCAAACCACAATGAAATAGCATCTCACACCCATTAGGATGTTTACAATGGATAAAATGGAAAGTAACATGTTGGCAAGGATGTGGAGAAAATGGAATCCTTGCATATTCCTGGTGAGAATGCAAAATGATGCAGCCCTGTGGAAAAGTTACGCAGTTCCCCAAAAAGTTAAATAGAACAGCCATGTGATCCAGCAATTCCACTCCTCAGTATATACCCAAAAGAACTGAAAGCAGGGACTTAGAGATATTTGTAAACCAATGTTCATAGCAGCATTATTCACAATAGCTAAAACGTTGAAACAACGTTTAAGTGTTCATCAATGGTTGAAAGGAGAAACAGAATGTTATAAACATACACAGTATGTTTTTATTCAGTATTTATTCAGTCATAAAAAGAAATTCTGATACATGTATCAACATGGATGTACCTCGAAAACATACTAAACGAAATAAAACAAACACAAATATTTTTATTCCTCTTAGGTACTTAAAATAGACAAATTCATAGAGACAGAAAGTAGACTAGAGGTTATAAGGGGCTGTGGGGAAGAGGGAATAGTTATAATTTAACAGGTACAGAGTTTCTGTTTGGGATGATGAAAAAGTTCTGGAAATAATGCTGATAGTTACACAACGTTGTGAATGTACTAAATGGCGCTGTGTGCTTAAAAATGGTTAAAATGGCAAACTTTGTTATGTATATCTTACCATAAAAAGATTAAAATTTGGAGGTAATTGCAGCCAGACTCTTAAGATGGTCCCCAATGGCCCCTGTCTCCTGCTATTCATACCCTTGTTAATCCCCTCCTATGGCATATGAGCTGAAATTAGTGACACTTCTAACAAACAGGATAAGGTAAAAGTCACAGTGTTTGACATCGAGTCTAGGTCATAAAGAAATTACAGCATTGCTCTTTTGGATTACTCTTTTAGGGTAAGCCAGCTACCATGTTGTGAACAAGCTCCAGGGACAGGTCTCCATAGTGAGGAACTGAGAACCTGTCAACAGCCATGTGAGTGAGCTTGAAAGCAGATCCTCTAGCTCATTCTAACTGCACCTTTACAGCAGTTCCTGAGCCAAAACAGCTAGCTAAACTGCTCTTGGATTTCTGCCCCTCAGATAGTCTGTGAGATAGTATTTGTTGTTCTAAGTTGCTAAATTTTGCAGTAACTTGTTATGCAGTAATAGATAATTTATACCAGGGGTAGGGGAAAGATGTTAAAGCAAAAGTCCAAGTACCATGAAAGAGAATGATCACAAACTGCTGGTACATTTCATCACTGTAAATATTGAATAAAATTTCATATTATAATAAAATAGATTTTTCAAGTTAATCCTTTAGTGTGTAATGATAACAGGCTTTAGAAACAAAACAAAAATGTCAATCTTAGGGAACAAGAAAGTTAAGCTCACACAGGATACTGAGATGAATTGAATCAAATTTCATTGGCATTAAAAGTTTTTATTTGGAATTTGACCCACAATCATACAAGTTATTTACAAGGCATGAAAATGGAAAACAGCACAAAATACAATTGAGGTATAAGCTAAGAGCACAGTATGTCATGTTTCAATAAATATAATTCAAAATTTGTAAACTAAGTAACCAGATAGATGAGTCTTGTTTTTAGTAAAACCATATAAAATATTTATTTCACGTGAGGTAGAGGACAGTTTTGTGTGTAATGTAATGCAACCAACCACAGCAATTTTAACCATAAAACTATACATCATTGGCAAAATTTTAAATTGAATAATGGCAATGTAGTTAACAATTTGTTTCAGTTGTAGTAAAGATACTTCATTTTACTGCCTTTATGAATTAGAAATTCAGAAATAATTTAAGACTACTATGTTGGCTTAAAATTATGATAAACAAATACCTCTAACAGGATGGTTAAAAGCAAATATATTTTATTTCTCACAAACTCTAATTCCTCAAAAGATGTCCTAGATTTAGCAATTATTTTAGTAGAATATTTTTATTAGAACTACTTTAAGTATGCTGTGCTTTATTTTCAAATGAGGTATCTATATTGAAGGAAAAAATCATAAATTTCTTTTATATTAAACTAACTTAATACACTATTTTGTTTTCTGGGCTTAATTTTTAAATTTGTTTTTACATTTTATCACTTTCTAATTCAAAAACGGTAGCACTATATAAAACATTTAATTCTATTACTAAGCAAGCTCGAAAATGCATTATATAGTTTAGAAGCTATTTAAATGGAAAGATTTTACAAAAAAAAAAAAAAGACTGTCCTTTTAAATAAAATGCAATATAAAATACCCATATGCTTTTCTCCCAATAGTGGAAATGCTTAAGTATCCTATACTAGAAAAAACTTCTAAGTTCTGTTTAAATTATTCAATTCCACAATGTATACAGTAGTTATATGTCCCTTATTGTCGACAGCTTCAAAAACTATTAACGAGTAGTTCCAAGCACAGACATAGATATACAGTATCAGCACAATTTTTCATTACATTAATTTTTAATGTCCTGTCATTTGGATTAAATGCATAAAGGGCAAATAAAAATGATGATTCTTCCCTAAGTAATCAAACATAAGTCTTACCATCGAAAAGAAAATTTTAGAAGCTGATCAAAAACTTTCAGCACCAGCTTTGCAATTAATTCTAGGGAAATATCTTGAGCACATTTTATATTACTTGAGTTTCCTTATCATTTTACTTTCCACCAAACACAAGCCACACATATGTGCAAATAAACTGGCTGTTCTCTCATGACTTCTAAAAGATAGGATAACCTGCAAATATCATAGTACTCGGTCTATTTCACCTACTTTAATAACTTCCTTATAATTCAGTATGTATAAATGATTTTATATCTAAACTGGTAATATATTAAATATGTTATAAAATTAGTTCAAGAAGCATAAAATGTCCAAACTCTCATGGATACAGAAATCCAGCAAAAGAACATGCTCTACAAAAACTAAAGTACAAGCCAAACTTAAGTTGTTGGTCAAATTGTTTCATAGTGTTACAAGTTGTTACAAGTTACAAGTGAAATTAGGGTGGTTTAAGAGCTTCCTCAGTGACAGCCGGTTTTACATTTACTACCTTTTTAGATTTGGTACATTTTTTTTTTTCTAATAAAGTTTAACTATAGAAACAATCACCACCCAAATTAAATATCACCCATTTTTAGTAAGCTAATATTCTTTCTTCATTCTAAAGATGCTCTAGCAAAACTTTTCATAGGCTTTTCCCTTAATGTAAGTTTTTCAAGCAAACATTTTTAGATTTTCCCAAAAAATAATAGTATTATGAAATCTGAGGGAAAATCTGCTTGCCTAGTGAATGTGGTACGCAAAAACTAATACCAAAACAAACTTTAAGCTAGCAACCAACACAAAAGATGAGCATGCAAAGAATAGAACAATAAGTTTTACACGGATATTTTAGCAGAGGCCACTTTTAAAGTATTATGAAATCTCTATATTGTTTTCAAGCTATGTGGTGCAGTTTTAACTTAGTTACTTTTATCAATAATAGGTATAATATTTACAACTGACTAATAAACTATTTTCAAGGAAGTTAGACAGAAACCTATGGCACATCAATTTATCTTCTGGAAAATGAAGATTATACAATGTGACAAATTTTCATCATGTGAATGACTAGAAAAAATATTTCTTTACTTAATTCTGAATAATTTAACAGTATTTAAGCACTGCTTAGAATTTTAAAATAACATATTTCAAAGATTAAACAATTTATTTTAGATGTTTTGGTTTGAAACTTAAGTAAGCTTACCATTTACTAAGTAACATAAGCAGAAAAGTTTTGAGTGAATTAAAAGATAAATGAGATTACAGGTGCTTGAGTTGCTTCCCCAAAAGCTAAGCTGTGACACAACTCATTTACAACTAAAATAAAACTGTATCATAAATGTCTATGATTTTTCTTTCTTCAGATCTAAATAAATTGTATTGGGAGGATATGCTATTTTTAACATGTGTTTCTGCATGTCATTTTAACATTTGTCCTCCTTGAGGAGATTCCAAGAATCACCAAATTAAATTACAAAGTTAATATGGCAAAGTTTAAATGGAAAATAAAAAATACACATTTAGATTATACTCTATTTAGTAAAGAAACAACATTTGGGGATGTACAAAAATTCTTTTTGGATATGAATACCATTAAGCAAAACATGAAAATAACTGGTTAAATGATAACCTAGGCATTTCTAAAGTTCTACACCTTCTATGTTGGAAATAATATATAACCTGAACCCTAGCTAATTTATTTTATAATAAATTTAGCTCTCAAGTAATTTTATACAGTACTAAGAGAACAGGAAAAACATAAAATTCATGGGATAATAATGTCAATTAATGATAGTTTCAGGAAACTTCCTTTAAAAAATGCATACTAAGCATTTTACCTAATATCTTCTAAGTCGAGAATTAACGAATATGAAATTTGCCATTAAAGAATGACAGACTTCTCTGTGCAAAAAAAAAAAAAAAAAAAGTGCAGAAGATGGTTACCCCTTCCCAAATTATGGAATTCTTTTGTCTTTGAAAAATCATCTAAAAACCTTTTAGTAGCAGATAACTGAACTGTCCTATATTAACCTATTATATACACTATCATTTGACTGTAAATTCCTGATTTTAATATTAAGTAGTAATTGAAAATGGTCCATTCGTGCAAATTTTGGTAAGACTTAACACATTTAAACATACAAAAGTCTAAAATAACCTTCAGAGTGTTTAATATTTTACAATTTAAAGCAAAACAAATCCATTAAACAAATTTCAGTAACACCCATAACTATATATAAAAACTGTACAGGAGGATTACGAATTGTATAGAAACTGATGTACATCAAGAGATCAGTTTTTCTCAAGAAGCTTAACATTTCCAAGCCACTACTAACAACATAAACAAAAGTTCAGAAATTATTACATTTTATTTTTCTGAAGTTGCTGCATAAAAAAAAGTCTAACTATAACCACATTTAAGCTGAAAAACAAATTACAACTGCTTCTTATGTTTAGTAGCAGCGCAAAACCAAGTATATTATCCTTCTCCATTGTGCCCATGGGTGTGCTGTAACCTTATTAATAAAATTGCTCTTAGGAGATATTAAAGAGTACTGGTGGAAATTCATTCCACAGTCTGAACAAATTAAAAGCAAATATTGTGTATAATAATGAGTATACTGAATCAATTTAGAAAGATTATGTTAATGAGAAAAATGGAGATTTAACTCCTTCAGTTGCTCTATATATTTGAAATATGAATCTACCACTGTGCCTAAAATTGAGTCTGAAATATGAATAACAAAATTGGCCACAGCTATTTTCCATCTCATAATGCAGTTTTTAAAAAGCATACATTGTTAAGTTTGTATTAGAAATATAGGCAGATTATCTACTTATAGTTGAAACCATATAGTATTGTTACTCAACTGACTGAAAAAGGAAAAAAGTACAAAGAAACATACATTTTCATTCATTTGGAAAATGTAAAAATTTATGTACAAATATATAATCTCTTCATTTCTCTTACCTACAGACAGAATGCCTAGTTATCTTCATGCAAATAAGTTGTTCAGAATTCAATGACCAAAGCAAGCAACAAACAAAAAGCCCTGTCAGTAACACACAGATGAATCTCTTTAAGGGTTTCTACTCTTTAACATTCTTTGATGATTTCAAAATCTGCAGCTTTAGCTCTTTTATCATCATCTCTAACTTCTGTCTTGCCTCCCGCTCCTGTCTGAGTTCATCTTGGAGTTCTTGCCTATCAGCCTCGGCATGGTCCAATCTCTGTCTCAGTTCTGCCAACTGTGTGATTTAAAAGGCTTTGTCAGTTTTCATTCAGTTTTGTTATTACATTCAATGGTCATATCATGGCAAAGACCTACTTTCAAAGTACTTTTTACAGAATGAACTATCTCGTGCATACCACAATCCCTTGAATACCTAATACTATTAATTTGACATGACATTAAATTGAGGGAAAAGCAAAGGATCAAGAGGAATGAACACCTATAGCACTTGCATTATATACTACACTTTACTACATAGCTCTCATCACAACCTGCTCATGTTAGTTATTTTTTCATCTTCCCTAAACTGTAAGCTACTATTAACAAAAGTACTATTATTTATTTTTGCTCCAGTGCTTTTGAACATAGTGGGCAACAGTTCATATTTGTTAATTTGTAAATGTGAAAGCTCACATACTACATTAAAATAATATGATATCTGATATTCAGAGAGCTACAGATTAGCAATTTAGGTAACTATAGAAAGCCAATAAAAGTTTAAAGTAATAAAGCAATAAAGGTCAAAAAATCATCTTGAACAATATAGCATAAAGTTGTATTTAAAAGGATTATTTATTTTGAAGTCTAGTCTACTGAAATGAGCTTGACAAAAAGTAATACCTTCCAATTGAGAAGTAAGTTTCCATGTGCAGGTTGAAAGGGCCCCATTGTACAAAATGAGTAATTCTTACCTGTGCTGCATATTCGGCCTCTTTGTCTTTTTCTAAGTTTGAGTCACAGGTACATTTTTGCTTCATAACCTGCTCCAATTTTTTCTCTAAGTCTTTCTGTTCAACATAAAATTCTTCCATCCTTTGAGCATGTTCATTCTGCAAAGTTTCAAGCTCTTTCTGTAAATTCTGCTGTTCTTCAGTGAGTTCCTTCATAGCTTTTGAACTACTCAACATTTCCACTTCCTGTAATATAAAGAATCACAAAACAATTTTTACTTTATTTCCATCGCGTTAAAAATTTCAGTTCAGGAAAAAATAGGTCAGAAAATATCTAAAATTCAGCTATCATATAAGTTCTATATAGAAGTAGTTATCTTGAAAACTATTTTCTCTAAAAGTTTAAAAGTATACTAAAATTGCTTATCAGTGTAAAACTGAATAATCTTAAGTACATTTGCAGCATCTCATGTTGACTTTTCTTACTTAAAATACACAAAAATATCTTTTACCATCTGAAGTTGTTGCTTCTTTTGCAAAATTGAGTTCAGTTTCTCCTGTTGCTTTACATAAGTTCTCATTACTTCTTCCATGATTTTTCCTTTATCATCCTCACAAATGACATCTTTGACAAGAAATGGAGATGAAGCTGCAGCACCATGGCCAATTCCCATCTTGCTTGTGTCTCTGACTAAGTTGCAAGTGGTAGACTCGGATTTCTTTTTACTTGTAGAATTATTTGAGATTGAAGGATCTTTGAGAAAAAATAAAAAAGTAAAGTATGAAATCACTCTGTTTAAAAGTCACTGGAACAATCCATAAATAAAATTAAGAAAACAATTTCATTTACAAATTAAATAAAAAAGAATAAAATACTAAGGAATAAATTTAACAAAAGTAGAACAAGATGTGTAGAATGACAACTACAAAACATTGCTAAAAGAAATCAGAGACCTAAATACATGGAAAGACATCCCATGTTCATGGATTGGAAGACTTAATTTTGTTAAGATAGTAGTAATACTCCCCAAATTTGATCTACTTATTCAGTTCGATACCTATCAAAATCTCCGCTGAGTTTTTTGCAGAAATTGACAAGCTGATCCTAAAATTCATATGGAAATGCAAAGAATTCAAAACAGACAAAACAATCTTGAAATCAAGACTGTGTGTGGTACTGGCATGAAGACAGACATATAGATGAGTAGAACAGAATTCAGAGTCCAGAAATTAATAAACTTATACTTTTATAGGCAATTGTTTTTTGACAAGGATGCCAAGACAATTCAATCAGGAAAGAACAGTCTTTTCATCAAATAGACAACTGTATCCACACGCAAAAGAATGAGGCTGGCCCTCACACTGTATATAAAAATAAACTGAAAATGGACCAAAGACCTAAATATAAATGTTTTAGCTCTTATAAATATAAGAATGTAAATCTTCTTAACCTTGGATTAGGCAATGGTTTCTTAGATATGACACCTAAAGCAAACATCCAAAGAAAAAACAGATAAATTAGACTTCATAAAAATTAAAAATTTTTATATTTCAAAGACACTAACAAGAAAGTGAAAAAGACTACAAAACATATATTTGATAAGGATCTACTATCAAAATGTATAAAGTACTCTTACAACTCAATAATAAACAGACAAGGGCCGAGCCCGTGGCGTACTGGGAGAGTGCGGCGCTGGGAGCGCGGCGACGCTCCCGCCGCGGGTTCAGAACCTATATAGGACTGGCCGGTGCACTCACTGGCTGAGTGCCGGTCACGAAAAAGACAAAAATAATAATAATAATAATAATAATAATAGTAATAAACAGACAATCCAACTTAAAAATAGGCAAAGGATCTGAATAGACATTTCTCTAAAGAAGAAATGCACTGTCCAAGAAAAACATGAAAAGATACTAACCATCATTAGTTACTGAGGAATTGCAAATCAAAATTACAATGAGATAACAACTTCACAATCAATAGGATGACTATATTCAAAAAACAAACAATAACAAGTGTTGACAAAGATGTGATGAAATTGAAGTCCTCATAAGCTGCTAGCAGGAATGTAAAATGGTGCAAAATGGTGTAAAATGGCTTTGGAAAACAGTTTGACAGTCCCTCAAAATGTTAAACATAGTTACCATATGACCCAGCAATTCCACACCTAAATACATACCCAAAAGAACTGAAAACATATGTCCACACTAAAATTTGTACATAAGTGTTCACAGCAGCATTATTCATAATAGCCAAAAAGTGAACACAATGAAAATGTCCATGAACTGTTGAAGGGATAAACAAAATGTGGTATATTCACATAATGAAATACTATTAAACCATAAAAAGGAAAGAAGTACTGATACATGCAACAACATGCACTAAAAAAACATTATGCTTAGTGAAGGAAGCTAGACACAAAAAGCCATATAGTGTATGATTCCTTTTATATGAAATGTCCAGAATGGGCAAATCCATAAAGACAGAAAATAGATTAGTGGTTGCCAGAGGCTGAAGGAAAGGGAGAACAGGAAGTGACTGCTAATGGATTACAGGTTTACTTTTTGGAGTGACAAAAATGTTCTAGAATTAAATAGTTGTGATGGTTGCACAACTTTGTGAATATAATAAAAACTACTGGATTATACACTTTAGATGGGTAAATGTTATAGTATGTGAATTATATCCCCCCCAAAATTTTAAAGTCACTAGAATTAATTTGGGAAATAAAACACAATGCAAATGTGGCATAACAGTACGTTACCAATTATTGTTTAACATATTTAAATTTTAAAAACTGACTTTTAAAAATCTCAAATTTAAAGTATAGAAAACTTTCAAGAATCGCAATTCTCTATGAAATCAGTTAAATAAGTAGAGGACTCTCCAAATGTTCCAAGGCAACTAAAATATCCATGACACTGCCTAAACACTAAGCAAAGATATGCTGCAATATGGAGGGTAACACAGGGAGCATTTGAGTGAACATGTCTTATTTGGTCCACAGTATTTTAAAAGGCATGGTAAAGTAGGCAGCTTTTTTTAGATGACCAATCAGCATTCTGCATTTATGCCATCTTGCCTGGCTCCCAGAGCTTTCAATCCTTGTTTTAGTCCATGATTAAGTTTCCCTGAGTTCTATACCCAACTACTCTTACTTATATACATTATCTTACATACGTATATTATATATATCTTATTTATATATATTATATATATATTAACTATAATTTAAATAGTTTCTCAATTCACAACAAATTAGAAAGAATAATAAGGATCTAACAAAGAAACCTGACAGCAAAGAAAAGGCAAGAAGAGGAAAAACATGAGACAAAAATTACTTGCAGTATGAAGCCAGGTAGCCTACATATACCTCATTAGCCTCTATAGCTATTACCATGCTAGAAAAGCATAGCAATTGAGGGTTGAAAAAATCACCCAGAGTTCTGAAAGATGGTCTGAAAGATGGTTTTTAAGGTAAAAGCTTCAATTCTCTGGAAAATTAGTTTAAACAGAAATTCTCTTTGAAAATGCTGAATAAATGTCTATTAGATATTCAATTTTAAAAAGATAATTTCTGAATACTTACCTAAATGGCTACTTGTTTTTAAATCCATTTTCTCCTGTTCCTCAAGTGAGACATCTGGATAAGACACTGTTTTTTGATGTTTACCATTACTGTGAGCTTTCTCTGTCTGTCTTGACATGGACTTACTTGACTCTGTCTTTGTGACCTCTTTAGACTGGGATACAGCAGAAGTAAGCGACACATTTGGGGCAACTACTTTATCACACATGTATAAGTAGTAGCTGGAAACAAAGAAAGGCAAAGTAAGACATATTACACATTTCTTTTAGGTAAAAATCAAAATATGTAACATATTTCTATGGTTAAACTCTTTTCTAACCAAACAGACAATATAACAACTAAAATAACAGGAGTCGCAGAAAAGACTTTCATAGAAAAAAATCAACACTTTAAGCATCAAAAGCAAAATTATGAGGGATTTTTGTTATTTTGCAAATAATTTCTAAGCACTAAAAAGATACTTACTGGGAAAGAAAATCAGTCCCTTCTTTCCTCAAAACCACCTGAGAACTAAAAGCATGAAGCACTTTATACAGCTGTTTAATAGCCCTGAGTAGGTAAGGTTTATTCCAGAAAGAGAACAGATTATATGCTACTTTGAAGGGCTATTTCTTGCTCACCACCCCTCCAAGGCAGGGAATCCTTGATTTTTGCTCCGGTGAAGCTGCTTCAGTTGCATACTACATGGCTACGGCCTGATTCACGACAGGCCCAATGAAGAGTTCCCAGGGCCCTTCTTATATAGCTCAGAGAGAGAGCAGGCACTCTGAATGTTGTCCAGCTACTGGGCATTTCTTCTTGTATCAAACCCTACACAGTAATCTTCTTAAAATACTTTAGTACTTCCTAGTTATTTGATGAAATAGCAATAAATGTGCAAAATAAGATTGAAGAGATAAGTACCAATTTTGCTAAAAGCTCACATAAAATTGCTCAGTAGATAATCTGGGAGACTCATGGAACAAATTTGAGCTAGATATTAAAGTATCATATTTGTAACTATAATATGAGTAACCTTTAGCAAAAGGGTATAACCATTTAACTGACAACATTTCATCCTCTAAACTCCACATATTCTCCTCTTACATCTCATTTTCTTTGTACAGGACATCTATATTGTTCCTCTCTACCAATCACATGAATTCTGAGGCTGAAAACTCTGTTCTCTATTAAGAAAACTGACAGGCTTAATAGTGCCCAAAAGACTTACTTCAAATGCAAAAGGTACAGTAGTGATTGTGCAAATGGAATATTCTTCATTGCCATGCTTTGGGGGTGGGGGTGGGGGCAGGAATACAGATTTAAAATAGCAGATAAGAATCTAGGACTCAGTAAATAAAAATCTTTGGTGCATTTTATTAAAAATATGAAACCTTGACTTTGAGAGGTATGGTTATTATGAAAGCTCTAAGTTTCAAAACAATTGATTTTTAAAATATCAAAGCTGCACACCACACTCTCGAAGAGTTGGTTTACCGTTTGAAGGACAGTAAGGAAATTAAAGGAGAACTTTGATTTTTTCACTTCAGGGCAAAAAGAAATAATCTATTTCTAGGAAAAAATACAGAAACACCAAGTAAAGGTTACCTCAAATATTCAATACGATTAACAATTCATTTCATTTTAGATTCTTTCTTTGCATTTTTTTGCTAATAAGAGTGACCAAACACTATAATTCTTCTCTAATTTCCCTATGATGATAAATAGAAACAAAAGATATATTAAATCCCAACATAATTCTTTAAAATTCTGAATTTTCAAAGATAATCTACTATTAACAAGAAAGCCTGAAACTTTGAATACTTTAAATAATGAATTCCCAGGTCCTAGAATAGTACCTGGCATATAGCTATTCAATGAATGAATGAATAAATAAACAAATGAATACTCACTCACCTGGGGTGTAAAAATGAATCTGTCTGATCAACGTGGTCAACTTCCTGCTTTATAACAGGATACCATGACTGCAATTCCATTCCTGATGGTGTATTGGTCTGTAGAGTGGAAGGGGAAAATGTGATGGTTAATTTTGTCTGTCAACCTGATTGGGCCACTGGGTAAAGAATAGTTACATTATTCAAGAGTCATCTTCTAATAAGGCAATTTTTCCTTAAAGTATCATATCTAGTCACTTGAAACTCAACATGAACTATCCCATCAAAGAACAGTTTTAGTATGTATGTTAACATGGATTACCAGAAATGATTTCATCAAATATCATACTTACAGAATCTATTTTAAATAATAGTACTCTAAAAATGTACAGCACTGGGAAGCTGTGATTCTTATTCTTACTGCTATAGTCAGCTAGAGGATATCCCACACCTACAGCATTTGTCAGCATATTAACCAAATAACATTCTACAGCAATAAATACTTTACACCAAACTAAACCCTAAGCCACTTTGTTTGTTGACACTTATCAATAAACCATATTTCCTCATAAATATGAAGTTTTTTTTAAACACTGAAAGATGAACTGTACTTGTTAATAACAGAAAAGAGACAAGTAACTGGTAACTTAGTTGCATCTCTCTGCTGAAAACTTTATACATACTGCTTAATTCTAACAAATTATCATTATCTCCATTTTACAGATTAGAAAACAACTGAAGTTCAGAAATTGAGGGGGGAAAAAGAATAAATGACTTGTGGTTACTAACTTTCCCCTGGTTTCCTCTTTGCTTTATACTTCCTCACCTGACCTCCCCCCATCATATTAATTATCCTGCTCTTATGGAGGGAAAAACCTAAAAAGGGTGGCAAGACTCACTGTTGGAAAAGGAAGAGGGGCTGAAAGGTGGCATGGTTGCTCATAAAGACAGAAGGTTAACAGACAAACCCAGTATAGTGAAGAAGAATGGGATTAGGAATGAGTTAAAGGAAAGATAGGACAAAAAGGAGAGCTGGACATTTTTCTGAATCCTGCCTCTGAGAGGCTACAGTCCCTTCTGCAACTAGGCAGGGTGTGTGCGAAATGACAACTTTATTCAATAATGAATAAACACCACATACAAGGGATAATCACTAAACACGAAGAAATTAGGAAAGCTGTTTTGCCCTGATGTCCCCATATTCCAGTTCAGAACCAAGAGGCTAAGGTAAGGAAAGGAAACAGATCTCTGGATGTTAAGCAGTTGTGATTAAAGCAAAATCAATCTAAGTTGTCCATGGTTTGAATTGGGAGATCCTGCTAATGGAGGAAACAAATGAGGGTGAAGAAATTCAGGAGATATCTGACAAGTAACCTACTGCCCCCAATAAAACAGTCTGGAAACAGAAAAGGAAACAGCTACTGTAATACACATTATACGACTTGATTAATCTGGAGATGATTTAAGGTCAATTAAAAGCCAAAAGTTAAAATATGGTAACTTTATTAGTGGGAGATATACATTTATGTTAAGAATTATTAGGCAAAGAATTTGAAAGACTAACAAGACCTCAAACTATATGGAAAAGAATAATACTTCAAAAGGATTTAAGAGTTGAATACTCAGTGAGGACCTCTAGGCTGTAAGAGTAGATTCTTAAAAAAAAAAAAAAAAAAACTCATAATCCTAATCAACTATTCTAAAGATTCAAATAAGCCTCACAATTCTGATAAAATATTCAGAAGCTGGGCAAATTCAACTGTTTATTTATAAAATAAACTGATCATTTGTTTACGTAGTTTCTCAGCCTACAGCTTAGTTCCAGCAGTGAATAAGACTTCTGGCAACAGAAATACTAAATGATAGATGCTAGGTAACAGCTGACAGCCTAAGGAGAGAGGAAAATTACAAGACGCAAACACAAAAACTGCTTCAAAAGCAAGACAGTCTGAGGGTACGAGCATAGGCCAGGGCAAGTAATTTAATATATCTCCACTGTCCTCTAACCCCAACTGAATAGAGTATAGTAATTAATATTTAAGAAGTCTTGAGTCAACACAAATAGTTTAATTATGTTTTATATGCCACTTAGATTCAAAACTAAGACATTTTAGAATTCATAAAAAAGGTTAGTTTTTAAAAACACAGTGCTTAAAAAAGGGGCATAATGGACAGAACATTTTGCAATGATAAAAGAGGTTTTAATGAGTATGGATAAGTTCACTCTAACAAATCAATGAAATCTAAGAATAGTTTGAATTAAATGAGTATTTCTTTTCTAGAAGTTATTTTTTAAACTTATTATATAGAAAACAAAGAAAGCTCCTTTTTAAATAAATCTTATATCTGAAACAATTCTAGATACACAGTGTTCCCTCAGTATCCATGGGGGATTGATCCCAGGACCTCCCACGGATACCAAAATCCTCAAATGCTCAAATTCCTGATATAAAATAACAGTATTTGCATATAATCTATGCACATGCTCCTGTATTCTTTAAATCTGCTCTAGATTATTTATAATATGTAACACAATGTAAATACTATGTAAATAGTTGTCATACTGTATTGTTCAGGGAATAATGACAAGGGAAAAAAAGCTTGTACAAATTAAGTACAGGCATGTTTTTTTCCCCTCATCGTTGGTTGAATCCAAGGATGTGGAACCCACAATACAGAGAGCCAACTGTACTGCCCAAGAAATCAATTGTTTGATTGATTTTTTAAATTAAAATTACTAAAATTGATTTACGTATTTAAAAGTTTTTCCTGGTATGGATACTGGAATCTCAAATCTTCAGAATAGCAAGCAAATTCTAAACTTCTTCAAAGACCTAGACATGAAATTTGACTCAATTTTGTTCATTAAGTTCATTTCAAACTATAGTTTGATTTGTATGGGTAAGTTTTATTTTTATTCATGATCCAAACCTATCATCTCTTTATTTCTATGATGTCTGTAAACTTTAGATGTCACCTTAAATAAATGCTAGTGCATTTGTCTATTTTTAAACATTCATCCCTCTTAGTTCTTATTCTTTATTTTATTTCCTACACTCGCACCAACCCAAAATGGAGTCAAAGACGAGGAAATCTCCCTTTAAGATCTTAAAGTTCTAAACAAATCTCCCTTAAAGATCACCTAGTATAGTCCCCAAGCCAATGTCTGGATTCCCTATTCAAATTTCCTGATAAGTGGCTATCTAGTCTGTGCTTGAATAGCAGTTTGAGGTCAAGAAGTGTCTTACTTTTGTATTTTCAGTACCTAGCACTATGCCTAGCATGTAGTAAGGACTCAATAAATATTTGTTGAATGAGTTCTGAATGACAGCATAGTTCATTAATTCCCAGAGTAGTCTTTTACAAGGTTACTCTGCTACCACAAACTCACAATAGTGCGTTTCACATTCGATATCTTTCTACTCCATGAAGCACCAAAGAAGTCCAACAGCCTCCAGGCTGTATTATACCCGATGGGGAAATGCACAACACTAACCACAATAAAATGCTGCAAGTCAATTTTACCTAATATACTGTGGTAAGCCATAAACACATTTGTAACAAATCATCCTAACTGCATGTTAAAAACAATTCAGAAAAGCACAATGTTTATTATACAACAAAACATTCACAGACATGCCAGATTTTCTGTCTATTCTATGTTTGTGTCAACATACAAATAAGGTTTTCAAAAAAAGAATAAAATTAAATGGCACAGCAGTAATAGTACTGATCAAGAATAAAAATCAGATACTAATAAGATATAAGCATCTACTGCCTTTTACCTAACTTTTCAACGTAGGAATAATTTATTCCTTTGTGTATTTAAGCATTAAAAGAAAATGCATTATATTACTTGTCAAAGGAAAGAAGTAGATTATTTAGTAGCTTAAGTTAGAGGCTTAACATTTTTAAATGCTTTTATCACCCACCTTTCCCACCATTATCTAGCCCAAAATGAACACATGGCATCCCCATTTCAGACACATAAGCAAAATTTTACCTATATTATTTTATTCCAAAGGTTCTTTCTGTAAGTCATAAAACTCCAAATAATATCTATAAAAATTCAAGCAATCTCAAAATGTATAGAAGAGTTCATTTAAAATAAGTAAAAATTAGGAAATGTTGTATGAAAGTTTCTCTACATTTCTGCACCTTACTGTTAGTTTGCATACATGACTCTCTGCTAACCAGATTTCCTAATAAAGAACCATTGCATTTTGGTAATACAATGCTTATTAGTCTCACAATAAAAAAATAATTTAAAAGACTTGATTTCATCTATAAAAAAATCATTTTGTTATCACTTTCTAAATACAAAAGAAATTCCACCAACTCAGCACTATTCACATACAAGTATTCCAATTTGTACTTTAAAAAGAAAAAAAACTCTAAAATTTCAAGACTTACTTTCAATAACAAATTTTAGGTGGCACTCTAGTTTTTAATTACAGCATCAAATTACTATTATGATCTTTAATTAAGTCCTAATGATACACATTAATAAATGAAAGAAATTAAGACAATGACTCAAAACACTAGTGGGACTTCCAAACTCCCAACAAAATCAGAATTAAGCCTATTTTAAAAAATATTTATATGTGGAAAAATTATTTTAAAAAATAGAATTTAAGAAGTATTATAAGTGATTATAATTAATTTTTAAATTTTTGTGTTCATAAAGACAGTAAGTAGGTTGGTAAATTCAACAGTTTCTATCTTCCTAATGACGTGTTAACACAATAAAATAAAGTGCATATTACTTTGTACTAATCCAACATATATTGTTAGCAATCTTACTAAACACATGACTGGATACACAGTTAGGAAATAACTCCTTAGGTATAAAGTGAATATACCGGTCAAGATCTTTTTACTGTTTATAATTCTAAGGCATTCAAGTGGTCAATAAATGATTTCAGAAGTACACAAAAGACACCCTACCAGACAGCTGCCAACATCTCTTACTGAAAGAAAATGAATCCCTCAGCAAAGCTATCAGGCTTCCTCAATACTTACAACTGTAGTGAATGAGAGTTTCAACAACTGAAACAGACTAGTGTTAGAAGGTAGCAAATAGCTACTTACAATATTTTTAAGGCTTAAACTTATGGCTCACTTCATTGTAATCACTAGAATTAATCAACCTAATGCAAACCTAGGACAATACGATGTAAGCACTTGCACTAACTTATCAAATACAGAACTTCAGGAGTCACAGCAATGCCTGCTGCTTCCACAGACTCACTACCTACCCCACAAAGGCGATTTTAGGTTTAAAGTGCTTCCAAAAGGTCACCGGAAAAGCAAAGGCTCAAGTTCTTATAATAAATGTACAGCTATTATCTTAAATCCTTCATGGAAATAAAGCCATGTGAAGTCAGTAGTATATTACTCCCTTTACAACTTGAAGGAAAAGGAACAAACTGATAAAATTCCTGTTAACTCCTGGGACTTTTCAAATTAAAAATTTTTATATTGGAATTCTGTAGTGTCCAATCCATTTAGTATTGCAACTATTTGGAAATCTCAATGTCACATACATATATTTTCACTGAAATATCTGTTGTCAAAATTTTTAATCTGTATAATCTAAGGCTTTATTTTTCTCTTTCATTTCAGCAGATATGCTTTTTTAAAAATTATGGCCCCGGATTACTTTGGTCTTCAAATAATATAAATTGGCGATATTAAAAAGGAGATTAATTAATCTTATTATGTGCAATGTACTCTATTTTCTATTTTATTCTATTTCATATTTCTTTTTAAGTGCTGGTGATGCACTAAACTGATTTCATGATTCTCCTGGCCCTTATCAATCGGGATTCTCAAGAGAATTAAAAATGCACCAAGGCATCCATTGCAAGTAATGAATTAACTTCTCTGATGCACTTACAATGGTACTATGTGCCATCCTCGGGAGAACTCGCAATCATTCAAATTATCTTCTGTAGGGCTTAACTCTCCCCTCATGGACACCTTATGAGAAAGGCTGCATGAATGACAAACTGCAGTTTGAAAAACACTGCTCTAAGTGAACTGTCTTTAAAAAAATGGTCCAAAAATATTATTCCAATAATTAGTCCTGTATAAATAACATGTGTGCACTCTAGAGATGCATTTGCACAGATTTACAATCACATATGTAAATGAACAAATTCTAGTGGCAGTTATCACTCCATGGTGAAATTATGAGGAAATTGTGTTTCCTTCTTTGCACTTTTTTAGTATTTATTACAATGGGCCTATATTGTGTTCATAATTACACAAAAAACTTTTTTTAACACAGAATATAAAAAGCATAAGAGTTCTGGAATTATTTACCACAATGGTCTATAGAAAGTTTCTTAAAGGCTGGCCGGTTAGCTCAGTTGTTTAGAGCACAGCCTGATAACATCAAGGTCATGGGCCTGGGTCCCCATACTAGCCAGCCGCCAAAAAAAAAAAAAAGTTTCTTAAGTGTTTTTATTCCTTGTCCCCATAAGACAGCAAAGTATGTACATTTTTTTAAATTTTAACTTCTCAATATACATTGCAGTTGATTTTCATGACCCCATTATAGTTGATTTTCACGACTTTCATGAACGGTCCTCTTCCCCCCTCCAAAGTATGTACTTATAATGTTATTTGAAATCTCAAAATAAATTCAGTATCACAAATAAAAACAAAATGCTGCTTTGTTTTTAAACTAAACCTGTTTTCTTCCTAGAAGATCACAGGTAACTCAACACGGCTACTAAGACTTTTCATTCAGTTGTTCAAACCTTTATTCAGCATCTACCACATTCTAGATTCAAAGACTAAAAAACAAATTCCTGTTCTAGGAGGCCTCCATCTAGTCTTTATATTACATATTTCTGTGACCCACTCCTAAGTCCAGAAATCATAAAATCAAAATGAGTTTTAAACTAATTTTATATCTTTCCTATTAATTCCTCTTCCTGTGTAGTATGGTGCTATAATACTGTATTTAGTGACTGAAGCGAACCACAACTTTAATAAAGATGTACAGTTTAAATTATATATTCTTTTGCTTTTTATAGTCTAATAAAATCCTTAAATTATTTCATGTAATATGAGCCCCCAGTAGAATAAAATTCTATATGTGGACAAAATACAGGTTCAAGCTATTTACTAAAGCTATTTCCAAACTAGTTCTATATATTTACTAGAATAGAATCAAGTTCTGGCTCCACAATCACCTTCCACCCCCAAAATTCTAAAGGGATTGAAATTAACCCAATTCTTGGTTACTTCCTTGTTCTGCCAGTGGTATAAATAATAACACACAGATAGCTAAGAGAACACTATTGGCTGACTACACACTGATTCAGGCCTACTCTGAAAAGATAGCAATCTCTTTTTCTTCTTTAAAGTTTCTTAATTTTTTCTCATTTCTCAGACCAAAAGGATAAATTTCTAAGTTTTTTTAATCGTAAGCCTTTTTAAAAAATGCTAAAAATTCCATTTTTCAATGGTAGAACTGAATACAGATTCTGTATTTTCTAAACCATAAGGGGCACTATTCCTAAAGCCATCCTAAAGATTTCCAAAAATGCCAGGGAAAGGGAAAGTCCACATATCTGCTACAAACAGAATGAGCTCCAAAAATTTGATTGAACTCATTACAAATGAGAAAGGTATTCTAAACAAACTCTAATCCAATTAAAATAGATCTGTGTTAGTCTCCATCACACAAAACCTCAATGAGACTTCAACCAAGTAATCGGAATGGGCACTACCTCCAAAAGAACTAATCAATGTACCTTTTTGGGTTGCAAGTCTAAAATAATAAAAGGATTTAGAAAATGTTTCTACTTTTTTTAACAAACCCATTTCACGCTTTCTTCTTGCACACTTCATTTTAGTAAGTAAAATATCCAACTGATATAATTACTGTGTACAAACAACTAAGAGTGAAATACATTTGAACCCAATATTTAGTTACCTTTTTTATCTTAAAATATCTTCACATAGTTATAGATAAGTTAAGAAGATATTTGGAGAAAGAAGGATCAAATATATATTAATAAGTATTTCAATAATAATTTAAAATACCGTCCTGCATTTCTACAGTGAAGACTTCCAAAATGCTTTCACATTCATTCTCTTATTTGATGAAGTTATATTAACAGTTTATATACAAATTATATATGCATTTACAGGTTAAACCATCATTTTTTTAAAAACATTCCATACTCTAAAATATAGTTTAGTGTTGTTTTTCAAAAATTTATTCAGTTAAAAAAAAACAAAGATTTCATTGAGTTCCTTTGACATGCCAGGCTCTCTAAATTAGGTTCTGGGAAAATAGGAAAGCCAGTCTCAACTCATGAAGAACAGTTAAATTAATATTGGTTAACACAAGCACTTCGTTTGACTCTGACCTTATTCCCACTTGATCAAAAATTATGCTAATCACAAAATGCAAACTATACCACCGAGGTAACAAGTTACCATCAAATCTACCACAATTATTTACTACTGGAACACATTTTGTCCAAACAATACTCCATGTAGTTGCCCATTCTCTCCAGTGCATTTCCTTATCTCATTAGGTTTATACTGAGAAACACACTTCCTAAACAAAAGTATAATAGCTTGCAAGAGAGAAGAAATTTTTTATGCTGTTGTTATTCCAATAAGCTCTGCAGAAATGAGGAACTGAAATAAAATGTAAATTTAAAGGTAGTGAAATGGTTAATATGCTTTCAGGGGAAAATTCTTAAAAGTTGATTGTATCATAGATAATCTACAGAATTTTTCTTCCCCCTACATAGAGTAAAAACCATATTATTTTATTTTACTAAGAGTAGTCCAGTCTGAATGTTAGAAATCTAAATTTTAACATACTTATAAGAGCATATACCATCCTTAACTTAGTAGAGATTGTCAGGCACATGCTGTAACAGTGAAGAACCACCTACAATTAGTTTATCAATTAACCGTAAATGGCCTCTTCTAATGTGCTTAAAAATAATCTTAAGTAAATATCACCCTTCAAATTTTATTTACAAATGATCAGTTTGCTTAGCAAACTTATTTCATGGACATAAAAGTAATATTCAACAAATAATTTGATCTGATTCTGATTCTGTTGAATATCCACTGAAGATGTGAAAAGAATCAGAAATATGACATTCCTGCATGTATACAGGCAATACAATCACCATTTTCCTAATGAAAAGCACAAAAAGCTCATATGGGATAAATTCCTTGGTTTGATAACATCATTCTGCACAGCAACCTAGGCAGATCTAAAATGATGTAGTACATTTCTTGTGGTGACCTAAGTAAGAAAGAGCTCAAAATACACCTTTAGTTTCTACAAAGAATAGATTCAGTTCTTTCCTTAGAACACTGACCTTACACAACTTATTTCTCCCTTCTACACATAGTTATTAACTGTGCAAGTTAAACATAGCTATTACTATGAAAATAAGTAGTTTGTTGATCATTACTAATATAATCTCCATGCTTTAAAAAAATTACATTTCCAACAATTGCCAATTGAATTTCAAGTTTCTTTTTTTTAATCTAAAAACAGTACTTTAGGGGGCTAGCCGGACTACTCCGTTAGTTTGAGCATGGTGTTATAACAATGACAAGGGTTCAGATCCCCACACCAGCCTGCCATCAAAAAAAAAAAAAAAAAAAAGGCCAAAAACAAACAAAAATACCCAATACTTTAACTATATAAACTATATAAACATGTCAAATTACATTCATACTCACACTACACATAAGGTATTTTATATAACAGGTAAATGTATTTAATATAGTCTTAAAAAAAAAAAAAAGAGCCTGGTTTGACTTTTAAAATGAGCTTCGTCTGGGTTACTTCAATTTGTTTGGCAACCAACTCACTGACTCAGAGAATATGATGAAAAACGTTCCCCAGTCAAGGACTATCTCCTTGTACCCTTCCCAGTTAAATACCTTAGTCTATAAATGCAGGTTAATACATAGTTTAAGAACCATTATACTAAGGTAAGTTGATAAGAAAAGTTTATGTTCTTCAAAACTCAGTTTCTACATTTGCTTTAGAGAGAAGTAGTAAAAATTACTAAACTTCAAGTCAGAAGACCGGCATTCAACACCTGATTCTACCATCTTTCTGTTATACAACCAGAAACATGTGACCCATGTGAGAGGGGTAAATATCATTCTAATCCACCTTCATCACAGACCTTCACAAAGGTCTTATAGCTCACAATATTTTGGGGAGCAAATTTTTTTAAATGTGAAGTGACAAGTATAATAAACAACCACTCAAGTATGTGCAATACCAAAATACAGTTGATCCTTGAACTCAGGGTTAGGGACACCAACCCTCACAATGGTCAAAAATCCCAGTATAACTTTTGATTCCCCAGAACCTTAACTTTTAATAGCCTACTGTTGACAAGAAGCCTTACCTATAACAGCTGATTAACACATATTTTGTATGTATGTATTATACACTGTTTTCTTACAATAAAGTAAGCTGCAGAAAACGTTATTAAGAAAACCATAAGGAAAACACATTTTAAAAAACACTTAAACACATTGAAAAAATTCCACATATAAGTGGACCCACACAGTTCAAAACTATATTGTTCAAGGATCAGCTATACACCACAAGCACTAAAGCAAATGCTACAAAAAATAACATAGCAAAAAGAAAAAAACCTCACACCCTTCCAAAATAAAAAATGTACTCCAATTAATAAGTTCAGGGACAATAAGGGACTGCATCCCAGATGAACGATGGTTTCAATTTTAACTAAAACTGAACACATTCAGTTTCAGTTAAGTAAATTCATCCATTACCTTTTTTTTTTTCTAACCTTTATCATGGTTCTCAGATGTTTTTTCACACAAACACAGCAGTAATATTAGGCAAAGTATAGTTTATCCCAAAAATACTTATGTCAAAGTAACAAAGATTGGAGCAAGAATATCTCTCAAATAATGTGGACAACTATAATTATGTAAGGGTCAAGGCCCTAATTAGCTTGGGGGCAAGATATCATAAATATCTAAAGGGGCATTCCACATTTTGAGAGTATAGATAATTTCTGAGCAAACTTCAGCATGAGACAAGTCCAGCTGTAAGCAAGTTCCACACACTTTGAGTACTGGCTTAAAGTCAATCCTGCTTTCATAACTAGTTAATAACTGCACCTGAAGAATATAAATTTATCTAGTAGCCAGTGGCAAGGAATTTCGAAGTGCTGACCTTCTAGAAGCAGCGAGCAGCAAACTACCCTAAGTGAGAGTCTAAAATTATTATCTTCATTGGGCTTCAGAAGCAAATCACTGTATTAAAACTACAGTTAATTAAATTTCCCTCAAAACCTTAAAGGCACCACAATAAAGCACAAGATACCAAATTTAGGTTTTAGTCCAAGCTCTAACACTGCTGTGAATAACCTTTGGTCATTTAATATGCTCATTCATTTCTTCTGTAAAATAGAAAGAGCAGAGATATTTCAAGGAATCAAAACTAATAGTGGAAAGATTAAAAGTTCTTAAATTAAACATGACCAAACCTTTTGTTGTAAGAATTAAATAAAATTACACAGGTAAAACTGCTCAAGAGCAATCCTTACCACATTTTAAACACTTAGTGTTAGGTATTGTTACTATATATCAACTTTAATCAATTGGGAAAACATATAAAAACCAGATAAACAAACAATACTTAACAGCCCAAATCTTGGTCATTATCCATTCAAAATCTTAGTGTAGCCTACCAGACAACACAGTTGGAAAATAACAAACTTAAGACCTCTTTGCTGATAGGCTTTTATATTAATATTTCATTAGCGTAAAATAAACTCTTCTTAATTCCAGCTGTCATAATTTTTTAAAATATTCCTTTCTTTAAAAAAAAACCCTTTGAATCCTAGAATCACAAATTCTTCAGATAAATGTCTTCTCCATTTGTTTCAAATATTGATCAAGCCTGAATATTCAAGCATAGAAACAACAAATTACAGGTGTACCTTTGAAAATGCTGTTTGGCAACCACCACAAGAATTGTTTTGGCTATTCAGTATACCATTTGCAAATAGAGATAACACCAGAGTGTAAATTATCTAGTCTTAGGAAAACAATAGATTTAGTGATCAAGAAGCAGGATGTGTGAAAAAGAAAGGGGACACCACTTGAGAAAGATGCTCCTACTCCTCCACAACCTGGCTACAATAATTTTGGGAAAGCTATTAGATCTCCCTGAGCTTCATTCTCTTTACCTGTAAAATGGGAATAATCCTACTTCTCTCACAAGGTTGTTCAGAAAGTCAAATGAGAAAACATACAGGAAAGCAATTTATAGCCTAAAAATTGCAAGACAAACATAACATCATATTCATATTTTCTGTTGCTGTTGCATAAGCAGTAAGTTTTGTAACAACACACAGGTTAATTTACACTCTAAGTACAGAATTTTAATTTCAAAGTAAACCATTACCATTATTCAAAATTGCTATTTAGGGCCGAGCCTGTGGCGCACTCGGGAGAGTGCGGCGCTGGGAGCTCAGCGACGCTCCCGCCGCGGGTTCGGATCCTATATAGGAATGGCCGGTGCATTCACTGGCTGAGTGCCAGTCACGAAAAAGACAAAAAAAAATAAAAAAATAAAACAAAATTGCTATTTTAAAAAACTTGCCTTGGATTGAGCTCTCTTTCCATTTCTCATGTTAAACTTCTCTTTCATTTCTTCTAAAATTATCTTCAGTTTCTTTTCCTCAGGTGTCCCTAAGTATTTTTGGTTCACATGAAGATAGCAATGCCATTTGGCAGATTCAAAGCCCCAGTGGCAAGTTCTTTTGTCAGGTGATCTGTGAGAATGCATCACAAATGTCTGGGGTGCAAACATTCCACAGCACTCCAAACACTGAATACACGGAGCATCAGGCTGAACATAAAACTGGGGTGCAAACAGACCCTGACATTTACCCAAGCATTCATGTTCCACTTCAAAGGCACTGCCAGTTTCCTTTAACTGGGCCAATGAGTTTTTAGCAGGAAGTACGCTACCATTTTGAGGAAAAGTCCGTGGCCGCAATAAAGCATTACATAGTCTTTGTGCATCAGTTAATGTAATCAGCCCACAGGATGGGGCATTGAATGGAAGTATTCCCAGGACCTTTAAGATATGAAGCTGGTCTGAAGTACACCTTGAACAATATATGTACAATTCATCACATACTGTATTTATTTGCTGGAGTGAAAATTCTCGAAGAACAGAATTTAAGACTTGGGGCAAACAGAGTCTCTTTTCTCCTCCAACTTGAAAACAAGAAATAGACTCCCCTTCCAACATTGTCTGGGTGAGTTCTGTGGAACTATCAGAAGGGATGAGCAGTGGGCCAGAAAGAACCTGAGGAGACGGAAGAGGCAGAAATACAGTAGGTGACATGCTTTCTTGGGAATACCGAGCAGAGAATGCTGCTGGCCCACCCAGAGAGCTCTGACTACTTAAGTGGAATTGTGCCAATGTGTGTTTCAAACTTGGATTTAAATTTAAAGGTTCAGGCACAGAAGCACAGGTTCGCTTGACGTGGTCTCCATCAGTTTCCATAGGTGCTTCTCCATAGTCATCCAAGTGTTCCTTCTTTACTGTTGGCACTTTATTTATCATTTTTCCATTTGCATGAATGTCTGTCATCATTTTTTTTGCTGGAGGGCTGCCATCATCTCCCATCCCATTCAGTTTTTTATTTGAGCTGTGAACCAAGGAGAAATTTGTCTGTAGGTTTTCCATAGCTACACCACTATGCTAAATAATTAAGTCTGACATTTGCATTTTTATTTAGTTGCTTGTTTGAAGAGAAAAAAGTAATGCTTACAACTAATTATGGTAACTTACTCACAGAAATTTTAAATTTCCAAAGAGATCTCCTCAAATTACTCAATAGATTTTGCAACTTTGTTTTGGTTCTGCTTATATATAATTTCACTGCAAATGCTATAAAATTTTTCGTTTTGCCTCTAATAATAAAGAATATAATTTTAAGAGGCACACCTATGAGGAAGCCTTTGTTTTCTTGAATTCCTCAGATACATGTATTAAAATAAAGTTACCAACTTTTCAATTCAAGATGTCCCGGTTCGACGCAATGGTTTGGTTTGATTTTTTTTTTTTTTTAAGCAAAACAAGAGGAAAGTTTATACGTTATTTGAGTCATAAAACCTAGATTCAAACACAAGTCAAAATGATGCAACCAAATTTAATTTTTGCCACCAAGGACACAAAAAAAGAGGGTGAGGGGAGTATCTCCTCCAAAAACGATCGTCTGTTGGTCTGTGTTGAAAAACTGAAGATTTGTATAAATCGTATAAATCCTCACAGCAGTAAGAGGAGCCTCTGACTCCACTTCAACTTCTACAATCCAAAATGATACTTAAGGAAAAATTGCCCAGTTATCTTCGAGAATTACAGCTCATTCTTCTTTTAATTAATCTGCAAGAAGAGAAGGGGGTTGGGGGAGAGTTACATTTGAATTTGCTCCAAAGGCCAAAGGGTCAGTTTGAAACCAGTTTCTTAATCTTAAACTGAGTTCACTTTACCAAAGGTGACACTTGAGTGATTTCTTTAAATCTAACACCCATTAACTAAAAGGACCTCATTTAAATAGGAAAGCAATTTGGAAGGTGGGTAAAGGAAGCAATAATATCCCTCTCAAAAGGAAGAAGGCTACTCCAATTCAGAGTATAAAGAATCTTCAACAGATCATCTCACCCAAAACTAAAGGCTTTTTCAGGTATGCCATTTTCAGCTTTAAAAAACCCAAAAAACAAAACACATATTACCTCATCTACTAATTAAAAAAAAAAAAAAAAAAAAACCACGAGTTTCAGCCAAAAAAAATCTGATATAAGTTAGCATACCAATCATATGTAACTAAGTTACAATCTTAAATTCATTAATTCATCTAGTCAGTGTATGCTATTCTCGAACAACTGTGGACAAAAATTAACTTTCCCTTTAAAAGGTTAGCGATTCTGCTTAATGGAAGCCAAAAACTGGAGACTCCACACATGGGAATCTCCATCCTTGAACAAGTCTAATCCGGGACAAAAAGCACAAGGCAGACAGACCTCACAAAGAATGCAAATGGAGGAGGAGGAAAAAAAGATTCTCCTTCCACTTCCTTCTTGAGAGAAAACCCAAAAGAAATGTAACAAATAGAAATATTTGCTTCCCAAACTCCCAGCAATTTACCTTAAAACAGACCCAAAGGATTAAAGACCAAGGCAAATAGCCTTCGTACTGACTTTCGTCCACCACAGGAACACCTCAGCCAACGCAGGCCAAGGAAGAGGGCAGGAGGCATGACCCAGGATGAGGGAACCCCTAAAACCCTGAAGTACTCCGCCAACGCCAAGTCACCCATCCACCTCTAACACGAAGGGGGGAGCATAAAGGACCCGGGACGCCTGGGGGTGTGCAAGAGGGTGGAGAGAAGTGGTGGGAGAAGTCCCCCAGCCCCCACCTGCAAGCTTGGGGTAACCCCAAGTATCCTCCCAACACCGCCCGGTCGCGGAGACCGCGGGGAGGACTGTGGAAATCCCCTGCGCACCCTCTCCCTCGGAAGTTCTCGGGTGTTACCCCAGCGCCCCTAAAGCTGCACCTCCCCCCGGCCCTCCCCAGGCCAGAATGAAGAGGGGACCGCGCGGGCAGGTCGGAATCTCAGCCCGGATCCCCGCGCCGCCGGGCGCTGACTGACCCAGTCGAGCCTAGTGCATCCCCGCGAAGCGCAGACGAACGGGGGAGGGGGGGCGGTGACGAACATCTCAGTCTCTGGGGTCCCAGCGGCCCCGGTCAAGTGCAGAGCCTTTTCCCTATCCGCGCCCACCGGCCGGGGTCAGCGAGTCATGATCCGCCGTAAGACACCCGCCTCGCGCCTCCCTCTGTCCCCGACCCCACCCGGGACCCGCGCATCCGGACCCCCAACTCCGGCCTCCACGCCCGGGGAAGCTCGACGAGCTTTGTTAACTCCCCACCACCCCTGTCGCCGCCTTAGGGCTCCCCGGAGGCCGCGCGCACCCTTCGCCTCCCGCCGCCTGCGCCGCGTCCCTCCCGAGAGCCGGGACCGCACCTGTGCCCGCCGCCGCCGTCGCCTCTCGCCAGCTCCCTTCAGCTGTGCCGGCGCCGCTCCGAACCCCACACACATCGCTACACACAGCCCTCTGACGTCACCGAGCCCTCGGCCCGCCCACGTCACTGCGGAGACACACGGCTTCCCGCAGACGCCGCCGCCGTCTCCGGCCGCCGGGGGAGAGCTAGGGCGGAGGGAGGGGGAGGGGAGGGGAACGGAGCCAGCTGAGGCACCGCGCGCGGACCCGCCAGCGACGCCGCCGCCTCGCGGCTCCCATCCCCCGTCGGGGACGCGCACGCCGTCTGGCCTATTGTGGCTCCTCAGGGCTCCCCACCCCCCACCCCCGTCGTCTCTCTCGCGCGCTCCTCCCCCCAGGCGCGCGCCCGACGCTCCGGGCCCCGCGCGCCGTCTGGGCGGCTGGCGCGCGGCGCTGTCTGCGGTGCGCCCGGCGCAGACAGGATGTTCCCTCCCCTCCCCGCCCCACCCCCACCGCCACCGCCACCGCCACCGCCTCCCTCCCTCCCTCCTTCCTTCCTTGAGTCGCCCAGCCGGCTGTCTGGGGCCACCACCGCCCCGCCCCCGCCCCACCCGCTGCTCTGTGGTGACCAGCCAGACCCGGGGGCGCCCTGGCCTCTCTGCCGCCGCGCGACAGGCACGGAGGGGGCAGGGCGGTCGCGCGGTGCACTATGCGCGACCCCAGCAGCCGGCAGGGCGGAGGCAGGGCCCGCCCGGCAGAGCGCCGTCGCCCGAGGTCGGGCACGGGCGACCCTCCCCCCGCGGGCCGCAGCTGGGCCGCCTCGCCCCGCAGGCAGCCGGGCGACGGCCGACCTGCAGCGCCCCCCGTGCTGGCCCCGCTTCCCCGGGCTCGTTGCGTAGACGCCCCCCGCCCCCGCGGGGCCTCCCGCCGGAGGGCAGCCCCGCCAGCTGGCAGCGCGCCGCCCCGCCCCGGCGGCCTCCACCCAGACGCCTTCCCCCGGCTGACCTCCATCCGCCATCGGGCCAGGAGGGAGGGGTGGCCAAAGTTCCGGCAGAGCCAAGAGAAAACATTTCTGTCTCGACTTCTCAGCCAGCCTCCCACCAGAGTGCTTTCTCGGTTCCAAAAGGGAGCTATAAATGACATGTTCTTACAGTGTTTGCTGAGGGTTTTTTTTTTTTTTGAAAGGGACAAGAGGAGGTGGAGAAAGATACGACTTAAGACCTTTCGTCTGTGACTCTCCGAGACGTAGGGTGGTCTTACTGGTCACTGTTCCCAGGGTAGCCAATTAGCATATTGAACTTTGCCAAGCTGCTCCGTCATATTTCGAAACACCGAGAAATCCCCCTTTCTCCACCCCACCGCAATATAGGAACTGAAATAGTCCACCGAGTAGCAGTGCATAAAATTCAGGAGACTCGAGCTTTGTCCTTTTTTTATGTTTGCCCATTTTCACCCAATTTTAGTTTTACTGTTTCGGGGTCGGGAGGTCTACATTTGGAGTCGGCCCACTAGGAATACTCTTATGCTCGTAGATCCCCCCAACGCCCTTTCCCTCAGAACAGGCCTACCAAAGGCTCACGGGCCTGTCATCCCCCGCTCCTCCCCTCTCTCCTGCCTAAGTCTCCTTCCTTACGCCCCCATCGCCCTGCTCCCAGGTCATGCCCCTTCTCCCACCCCCCACCTTTCCCTCCTTCTTGACTGCCTCCTTTTCTGAACATGAATAATTCCACAGCACTTCCCATCTGTTATTGCCATAGAGACAGAAGCTCGGCAAAGATAATGATGTTCTGTGTAGAGCCAGTGGGGGGAGAACAGCATCTGCGAGTCTGGGGGGCGGGGGGAATAGATTTTTCTAACCGCGAGAATATTAAGAAGGCCTGGCTTAAGATCTGGTGTGGAAGACTGGACAGTCCTGAGACTTGGCACTGGGTCAACTCTCGGCACCTGGCTCATTTGTCTGGCGAAAAGAAACAATTTTTAGAAACCAAGATGACTGATTTTTTTAAAAAAAGTTAT
This sequence comes from Cynocephalus volans, assembly GCF_027409185.1. Classification (NCBI taxonomy): domain Eukaryota; kingdom Metazoa; phylum Chordata; class Mammalia; order Dermoptera; family Cynocephalidae; genus Cynocephalus; species Cynocephalus volans. Next base: position 95,285,804 of record NC_084460.1, on the reverse strand, counting down.
TCCAAAACTGCAATTAACCATAAATGTTTAGTAGTAATTTTATCAGCCATAAAAAATAATTACTTGCTAGCATGTCCAAAGGCCTGACCAAAATAAATTGGACAGTTTATAGACTTGAGAATGAAACACATTTTCCCCCTCCCCTGTTCTTTTGATTTGTTTTCCCCAGGAAACTGATTTTGAGAGAAGGACCTTTTGTGTGGTGATTTTATGTACAATGGTTTCAGAAATAGTGACAGGCAAATGTGGCTAGAACCAATCAAGCTTTGAGGACATTTTTTTTCCATTATTCGTCAAAGTACAAAGTGTACCAATTAAAATTCACTTTGCCCTTGAATTCCCAAGGTCTTGGCCTCAAAGGTACAGGTTTGAACGCAAGTGAAACTGAGCAGGCTATATTTACACAGATCTGATGCAGATGGGGAAGCTCACACTAAGCCACATTTCTGCAGACCTACTTAAGGATTTTCAGAAATTAACAGTAAAATTGATTGTATAATATGAAATTAAAAACACCGAAAACAAATGATAATGGTTCTTTGTCCCAGAAAGAGAATTGAAGGGACACAGAAAATATAGGCCTTTGAAAAAAAAGTACTGTGAGGTAATAAATGTAATTCCACGTACTGATGGTCTTCATCAGTGTTGAAAAGTCAGCTTAAGAATTGGTCAGTAAATAGCTCTGAGGTGGATTTCTCTTGGCCTCCTACCTCACCTTCCTGGCTGCCATCGGGAGTTGAGCAAGATCTCTGTGACACAGGTATTAACAGTCAACACTGCTCCCTATAGATATGTACAATCAATTATGTTTCCATCATAAATAAATAGGTAGATAGATTAAGAAGCTCACTGTGAGAGTATGTGCCTGGTTGCGTGTAAGAATCCCAAATGATTGGAGAGGGAGACTGACCGCCCACTGTTTTTCATCTTTCATTTAGTAGTACAGATAGAAGATCCAAATGAACTTGTCCTAGGTAACCTAGAGTTTCCTCTTCAGTAGTCACGGCTGTCTAGTAATAAGAGAAATCAAGAGTTTAGAAGTTGTAAATTTGAAGGCCAATTCTAACTTGTGACCTGATAAATATTTGGGGCAAATGCTTTCCTTTTGTCTCCATTTACTTATTTATTGATAATGACATACTAATGTTAATTATGAAAAATATGAAAATGAAAAAACACAGGATAAAGTGCAAAAATTCAGCAGAAATTATTTTTATCATTATGAAGGAGAAGGAAGAAAAGTCAAATGTTAATTGAACATACAAACACTGGTTTGTGTTTTTCTTTATATTTTCTACTCTGTTCCAACAAAGAGAAACCAATTGCAGCCTGATGGTCCTTCTGCCTCCTCTTTCTCCTTCCTTGATCCTCAACCAAAATACAAAAAGAACTTGTCTGAAAGGTTTTTTAGCAGCAAGTGAAATGCTACCTGGTCCTTTGATTTCACAGAAGAAACTCAACCCTTTCCTTTTCCATCGTCTTTTCTTCTGTAGCTTTTCGCTTATTTCTATTTGTGAGGATGATGATGGTGATGCTCCTTAACTTCACAGTGCTTTAAAGTTTTTCTACCTGTTTTCTTCCCTGTACACTTTACTTCCCCATATTTGTTTAGTGCTGCTGTTCCTGCTGGTGCAAAATTTCTTTCCCTCATTGACTAAGCTTTCTCCTCAGGCCTTTCTCCTCTTATCTGCCAAGTCAGTACTGGATCCACAAGGTCCCAATTCCCATTTTTTTTGCCTTAAATAAGATGAAAACCAAATGCTTAAAAGTGATTAACCTCCTTTCCTTGAATAGTGTCACACAGAACTTTTTTTCAGGTTTATAACTTAGGCCCTGTGAAACTGGAAGGGAAAAAAGAAGAAAACAAAAAAGCAATAGCCAGAAAAGGCAAAATAGAGAAAAGTTACGCTAGAAATTTTCACATTTTCAATGTGAAAATTTCAAAAAATCCTAAAATCAATGTAACAGTCACATTAAGTGTATTTCATTGTCAATTCTAGGAATTTCATAAGTGTTTAGAAAGTTTGGCAAAGTTCAATTTATTGCAAATCAGAAATCTTTTCTCTGACTTTTTCCTAAAAAAAAAGGAAAGAATTATAATTAGCCCTGTGATGTTGCCGACCTCTGATTCACAATCTGCAAGTTGAAAGATGTTGTCTGATTAGTACTGCTGGACTCTAAGTAACTCAAAGTGCTTCACATGTTTCTATGAGATAAGTACAAGAAATTACCTCTTTTAACAAAAGGGAAGTTGAGGCAAAATCTAGGTCATCTGCTAAACCACACTGTTCACCAGTGACAGGACAGGCCAAATGCATTTGACCCACATCACTGGAGTTTCCATTCTTCATTTCCTCGGTCCTCTTGGTGTGCCTTCAAATAAGATATAAAGACTGATTCAAATTAGTCAAAAAGAGCAAATATTGAAACTCACAGGTTGGGTACACTTAACCCACGATAATACTTACCCTTACTATGTACAATGCTCTCTGATATTTTATTTTATTCTATTGTTTCTTCATATTTCAGTCCACTATTAATGCATTGCAAACTGCAGTTTAAGAAACAATGAATTAAAGAATAATAATTAATGTTAATATTTATATAGTGTTTACTATTGCTAGGCTATGTTCTAAGCACTTTACATATAATAACTCATTTAATTTTCATAACAACCTATGAGGTGGTGTCTATTATTATCCCATTTTACAAATGAGTAAACTGGCACAGAGTCGTATCCAAGATCACACAGCTAGATGAATCATTTCCCTCAGATTGTGAGAAAGGTCGTACTCAATTTTCAAATCTGAGTTCTATGCAGAATCAATCTGGATATCAAAAAAATAGGTTATCAAAGTTTATGTTATATGATTTGAGGGTCGCTAAAGAGTCTTTGATTAGAGGAGGGTATAGAAATTGTCGAAGTGTATTCATGATGTAGCTCAGGGAGGGAGAGCACAGGTGAAGGAACAAAGTGGAGAATACTGGGCATCAAATGGTAGAGTGAGAATTGTAGTGGCCTCCATAGGGTTGACTGCCCAGCCCCCATTTCTTTTCCTGACTCCTGCCTCAATCCCTGAACCACATGACCACAACAGTAGGGCTTCATGCAGCTATGGTTGACCTTGTCCCTTATCACAGCTAGTCAAACCAGGAATAGACATCTGAGCCAAGCTGGGCCAAAGAACACTTTCCCAGAGGTGTTTGGAATGATCACTGAAGGAGTCTAGCCTCAGCCTGGCTCATGTACTGAATGGAAAATCTTGGGAGGTAGTGGCATTGGTGGTCATACTTGGTATTATGGAGTGGAAAAGCAGTGTAAGCCAGTCTGCAGAGAGAAACCAAAATGAGGCAGATGCAAGAGAGGAGCAGATAGAGTGTCGATAAGACTCAGGGCTAAGGGCTCAGTTCCCCATGCCAGCTAGCTGCCAAAAAAAAAAAGACTTAGGTTCCAGTTTGTTCCAGAGGCTGAACTGTATTCTTGTCCTTGGATGCTCCTGCAACCTTGAACTGAATTCCCTCTTTGGCTTAAGCTAATCAAAGTGGGTTTCTGATACTTGCAGCCAGAGTCCTAACTAACTGAAGGGTGACTGACTCTGAGAAAGAAGTAGGATGGGGTAGTGGCAGCAAAGACCAGCCCACTTCAATTTCATTGGACTTAATCATAACTGCCAAATCTCACTAGCATTAGATTCCTCAGCCACAAAAAAATCGAACAATTAAAACACCCCACCTTTTTTGCTTTTGGCATAGAATATAAAATGTTCAAGGATCTGCTTGCTTCTTTTAACGGTAGGAATCTCTAGACCAATGCCATTCAATAGAACTTTCCGCAGTGATGGGTATGTTCTATATCTGCATTGTCCAGTAGGCAGCCCCTAGCTACATGAGACTGTTGAGTGTTTAAAATGTAGCTAATGCAACCAAGAAACTGAATTTTTATATTATTTTATTTTAGTTAATTAAATTTAAGTAGCCACATGTGGCTAGTGGCTACCACATTGGACAGCACAGTGCTCTAACCATTGAAAATCGGGTTTCTTCTGTGACAAGAAGCAAATAGTAAAGTTTGTTTGCAGTGTCAAGATGAGAATCAAAAGAAAACTGGAAGTGAGTACTACAGAAACACTAGGGGACAACTGTAAAGTACCTGACCCAGTCATTGCAAATGATGTCCCTACCTACAAATCCATGAAATAACTTGGAACAAAGGATAGTAAGATGGCTCCCTGAGAATTACTGTAAAACAAACAAAAAGAAAGGAGCAAGAAAAGGGAAAGAAGGAAGGACAGAGGGAAGCGGAAAGAGGCAAAGTAAATTTAAAGAGATAAAATGTTCTCTGTTCAGAGTAGAATTTAACTGTTGATTTACAAATCTACAAAATAAATGTATCCCTCAGAAGGCATAAGGGGTAAGCAATATTAGCAAGGTTATCTCAATTGTGGAGGTTAATAAATCAGCCTCAAATTATCCAGAAAGCAAATTATCTATTTAACCTCCGTTATTCTGATGCATTACCTATGAAGCAACCTTCTGATGACAATGGGGCTTCTCAAACCACTTGCATGTGGGAGATCCATGCCAATGCAAATGCTTCATCTCCTTTTCTAACTCTAAACAAACACATGGCATGCTGATTATGTACTTCCAGTGCTATGAATTTGGTTAATGTGAAGCGGCTCACAGACCAGATCCAATCGTGTTGACAAAATCAGGTGTCTGAACCTTCAAGACAAAGAGCCAGGTTTTAATGAACTCAGATAACCTCAGCCTGGTCAGGTTTGTGACATACAGCCAAATGTCCTCCTGACCAACTCCCTGACCTGTCCCAGGGACATAAATATTACCTCCTAAAGTAGGATCAGGATAAACTCTAGAGATCCTTAATGGATTCTAGCATGGCCTAATAAGAACAAGAGAACCAGAGGGGTTAGGAATGAAAGACTATGAGACAGATGAGTTAATTAAAAAGGATGATAGTAGAAAAATGCCAGGGCCAGCAGCATGCTTGTCTGGGAAGTACTGGGGAAACAGAGTTCAATATCCTCTGTGAGAAAGTTGTTTGATGAAATCCAGAACTGATTTACTGAAATAAAGAGTAGCATAACCAATGTTTTTAGCCTTTCTTTGTTTTTCACGGCTGGCCAGTATGGGGATCCAAACTCTTAGACCTTGGGGTTACAAGGCTACGCTCTAATCAGCTGAGCTAACTGGCCAGGCTTCAATGTTTTTAAATAGAAAACATTTCACCTTGATTTCCTCCCACACAAAAAGTACCCATCAAGTCCCCAAAGCAATTTTTCTCAAGTCCCACTAAGTGAGATTTACCAGAATCATCTGAGAAGCATGTCACCCCCATCCACACCCCCTACCCCTACTACCTGATTAGAATTTCAGAGATTGAAATGCAGGAATCTGCACTTTAAACAAGATCCCAGGTGTGCTTCTCTGCCCTCTCAAGTTTGAGAAGCTCAACACCAAGTGAAGCGGAGTCTAAAGAAAAGGTAGAGGGAAGAGTTCTCCTACCTGAAGAGTCACCCAGGGACGATGGTGGCAGTAGGATCACTCTGACCGGCCACTTGGGCAGGCAGGTCAGAAGTACAAATGCAGACTCCTGAGAGAAGGAACGAGCCCACTTCCCGAGATCTGTCTGCTGTTCTGCCACCCTGACAGCAGTCTGTGTTTTAAATGTCTTTTACAAAATTGGCAAAATTAAGTAAAAAGAGAACTGAAATCTCTCTCTGTCTCTGTCTTTCTCTTGGATTCTAGCCTCTCTTGCAGCAGTCAAGCTGCCCTAACCTTTTCTTGAAGTAAAAAACATTCTAGAGATATGAATATTTCCCAAAATAACATTAAAATTCTTTCACAAACAATCTCACAGGAAAACAGGGAAAAGAACAAGGTTGTAAGGTTCAACCACATTTGTGAGTTCATTACAGAAGTGAAACTTTTATTTCTCGTATGTGTCCACACACGGAAGGAGGGAGTGAGTGTTATGCTCATGGTGTTAGGTAAGTTAAATATGAAGAGACCAAGAGAAATGTAATAGTAGAAATATGGAAGATAGGTATCAAAATTAAAATTTTTCATACCCTTTGACTCAACAGTTACTCTTCTAGGAATTCATCCTAACAAAGTTAGCGGACAAATGCAAAAAGATGTGTAACAATGATGTACATCACTGTTGTTTACCATATTGAAAAACGAGAAACTTTCTAATATGAAACACATCAATCATGATACAGGCCACTCCCCTATCCTCTTCTAACAGAAACCATGCCGTGCATAGTCCATTGCTGTGGTCTTAGGGTATTCCTTGAGCAAAGGGGGGTCACTGAATGGATCAGGAGCAGAGACCGGAACCATAGGCTGGCCAACAATCTAGGCTTGGCCCGATGCCAAAAGCCTGGCCCAGAGGGTTGATACTGATTAATTAGGCCAATTAGACTTTCTCCTTTTACACTTACCAGTAAAAGACAGAGCTAGCCAATTGGAATTGATGTATGTATTTTCCTTTGTAAATAAGTTATATATTAAGTTATAGATTAAAACCTCAGGCAGTACAATGGGTATCTGCAAATATGCCTAATGTAAGTAGAAAAGTTTTTTTCCTGAGAAAACTGTTAACAACACCGTTGTTTTATCCATTAATGGTTCAACCATTTACCCATTAAATTAGTTACAGTAGGTGGTCAACATATTCTTTCAACTGACAGCATGAGAAACAAGTGTTGATAATGAAGTCTTATATTCTCGAAGTTAAATATCTTGGATTTTAAAGCTCATTAGAATTGGCCTCTGTGGGAAATGAATATTGGCTCTGTTACCAGAATCAGAGACTGGATTTCTAATGAATAGGTTTTCTTTACACAGGTAATATAGATTTTAAAGAAACCACATGGGCTCATTAAAGGTTAATATAAATGTGAAATTACTACCCTGAAGTTCCATTAGCCTGTGTTGATTTTTAAATAAATCAGCTTGTCAAGTAAAGCTCTATATAATATTTTTCTCATGTGCTTTTATTCACCTTCTTCTGGACAGACAAGGGCTAGGCATTCATTATTCAATATTTAAATCTTTTACACATTTAAAAATAGATAAAATAAATACTGCATTACCATAATTTTGGGAAAGTGGAGGACAACTTGCCAATAAATGTTACAAAATTTTTCAGTTGTAAACAATCATCCACAATGAGGTAGACTCTTAAGGCCATCTATTAAATACACACAGCAGAGGTGATGTTGGGCCAAAATACATGGGAAATAAGAGTCCTGTCTCGCACAGGCTTCTGTGACCTCACCAGCAGCACCACACCTGCTCTGGTGTTTAGTTGAGATCTCTATCTAAACTGGAAGATCTAGTATCACCTCTCCAGTTTTGGCTCCTTGCTTCCAGAAAATGATGCCAACCATAACCTCTGCCCCATTGATTGTCCAAATACCAAAATGTCAGAAATATGCATCTGCTATGAATCAGCTGTATCTAATTTCTGCCCTTCAGGATATAAGCTCTCTCCTCTTTAATTTTTTTCAAAGCATAGTTGTCAGGAATGCTATTTATCAAGGATTGCCTGGAAGATTGCAAGGCAGTGCTCTCTTCTAGGCATGTTACCTTTTTCCCCCCTTTTTTCCTTGAATCAAATCAAACCATGAGAAATGTTCATATTTAAAGGATAGAGAGTTCCCTCGATTTTTGGTACTGTGTTCTCCATCTGTGTAAGGGATTTTCTTTCTTTTGTTTGTTTGTTTTGTTTTTTTGGTGACTGGCCTGTATGGGATTCAAACCCCTGACACCAGTGTCAAAACACCATGCTCTAACTATCTGAGCTAACCGGCCAGCCTGTGTAAGGGACTTTCTAAGAAAGAGCCATCTACAGTTTATTGGTTGAGGATGACTGAGTGTTCCTTTTATGAGGACCCATGGGAGAATTTTGTTGGGCCACAAATGCTTTGCTTCTGTCTTACGAACACTAAAAATGTTGTTATTAACCATGTTTTCCCCTAGCTCCTTAGAGGCACAGAACCATATTTGCAGACTACCTCCAGCTACAATTGTGTGTTGTCTACTCTTGGTTTGATTTTATTTCCCACCTTAAATTGATCATTGTTCTTAATTCATCCATGAGGCAGGGAAGAAAGAGGAGAATGAGAGAGGGTGGGAGGGAGAGAAGTTTGGGATTAGAGAAAAAGAAACTAGAAGTTTTGGTTAACATAACTTGTTTTGGTTCCTCTTGCATACAAATGTAAGGGCAATGTCCACCTTATAAATACTAAGATGACTTTCAAGGTACTTATGTTGAGAGGGTCTCAGAACTAAGAAAGAAATAGGAAAAAACCAACTTGTTTCTATTTCCATTCATTTTGTCCATGTAATTTAGTCGATTAATTTTGGTTAAGGAGCAGATACCCATTCCATTTACTTCAAGTCACTTAGAGGTAGAGGATTATAAGGACCAGTAACTGAAACCAGAAAGTCCTTAGGCTCCTAGGTATCCTAGTACCACCTTCTTTTCTTCTTAACCTTGTCTTACAGGTGGTATCCTTTGACTTGAGTTCTTTCCATGTTTCTACACTTAAACTGTCAAGAAGGAGACTCTCATTGGCTCAGAATGTCTTTGTGTGCAAAGCTGTACTGGTCAGACCACACCAAGGATTGATAGTGCTTGGGTCACCTCCTGCCTAAACTGTTGGATCAGGGGGTCACAGGCATTCAAAGCATTACTGCCCAGAAGAGCCTTTGGGCAAGGTAGCTTCTTTGGAGGGAATAAGATGAGCAGGTGCTGGAAACATCTAGCACACCACAGAAGAATTTGATTGGAAGGAAGGTCTTCCTTCCACTTAACACCTACTGAAATTTGGGCCATCTTTCAAAGACAGAATCCATTCTCAGATCTCCTGTGAAGTTTAGCCTGACCATCTCCTAATCTCACAATCATTTACATTTACCATGTTATGTTTTAGAATCCTATAATTTTGTGTAATTCTTGGATCCGCATCTACAATGAGATCTGGCAGGGCAGGAACTGCATCTTCTTCATATCTGTGTCCCCCACAGGGCTTGGTTTGGTTCCTTTACATGGTACTCTCAATGAGTATCTATTCTTGACAATGCGAAAGTAGATACAGTGAGCCTTCTTGCTAACCCACCAAATAAATAATAATCCTATCTAATGAGCAAGATATTGAAATAGCAATAGAATGTTTTTTTCCCACATTCTGATGTTTCTCTAATATTTTAGGAAGAATCTCAGAATTATTTTTAAATTGAATAAAAATCAACCAACCACAGGCAGAAAAGAAATGTTCCCTGCCTCTTTCTTAGGCCTTTAATCCCCACCCTTCACTCCCTTAGCGCCCCAGGTAAGTCTCCATGACTGAGAAGTCTAGATATGCCCTTTGCCTGTGTGCGTAAGGGATGCCCTTTGGAGCCAATCAATGTGGCCACAGGCTATCAGTCCTGACTGGGACACTTCTGACTCTTCACCGAGGTGGATTTCCTGTGCTGGCTGACACACTTAGCGTACAGATTCTTATCGTAAAATCAACACAGTCGAGTTCCCCAAGGGACTGCCTTTTTCCTGGTAGAGCAGTTCCTCTTTGTCAGTATGATAAGCGTAATATTTTTAAATCTACCCTGACTAGGCACTAGACTTTTCTACTGACTGTCAGAGAAATGAATATAGCCAAAAGTTGTACTTCCAAGAAAAGTCTGGATTGAGCTCAAGTATATAAGTTTAAATCTACTTCAAGGATCATGAATTTGGCTAGAGGATATAGCTTAGAGCTAGGCTCCTTTTTGGTCTCCAGTGTTTTTCTCTTCCCCTCTTCTTCCATTGAATTTGAATGCCTTCAGATAGAGCATGCTGTTTAATTTACCATGGCCTCACTACTCCCTCACTGACCCACGCAGACATTTTCACAGCAATTCTACCATTCACAATGGCCAACTACCCTGAATCTTGCTTGGCTCTGCAGATCTAACCTGACCCCTATTGCCTACGCAGAGCAAGCTCTGCGACAAGTCAGAGGGGCCTGGGCATCTACACCAGCCTTCTGACGCTGTTGTGAAAGAGCTGACCCTGTGGAATAACAGTTTGTAGGAAAAGGAGGGCAGGCCATATAAGCCTCCCTTTACTTTGGTATGTATCTCTCAACAGCAAGAAGTCTTTGAAAACGCAATCGCAGTACCAGTATTGTACCTTAAACAATTAATTTCTTAATATTAAATATCTAGTCAATGTTCATATTTCCCTGATTATCTAATGCATATTTGTTTGTTTGCTTGTTTTTATAATTGGTGTGTTTGAATCAAGGTCCACATACTACATTTGGGCTTGTTTCCTGGGTCTCGTTATCTATAAGAACCCCTTCTTTTTCCTTGCACTTTATTTGTGGAAGAAACTGTGTCCTTTATCCTGTAGAGTTCTGAGTTTTGATCCCTATAAGGGTTGTCTGCATCCCTACAATGTCAATTTATCATGTTTTGGCTCCCTCTATTTTCTGTTTAGCTACTAAGAAAAATTTTATGCAGAATGGTCGTAAAATCTAGAGACTTGATCAGATTGCATGTGACTTTTTTTTTTTTGGCAAGAATGTTTTATTGGCAGTGTTATGTACTTTCTCTTACATCACATGAGACACATAACATCTGCTTGCCTCTCTCTTTTGTAATATTAAGACTGACCAGTGTGTTCAGCTGTTGTCAGCTGATCCATCTATTATAAAGTTCCCCAATCGGCTTTCAGAAAATGGTTTTCAGAAGCCATTTATGATCATTGTCTGGATCCGTGATTTCAGTATGGGTTGTGATATCATTTATTCCTTCTTCGTTGATTAGCTGGAAATTTTTTTAGAAGTTTTTTTTGAAAATTTTTCATTTTTTAGTTTTTAAAAAAGAACTCTCCCTTATCATCTATTGGTTACCCTGAGGTATAGTTTTTTTTGAGGAAAGGGAGAGATGTTTGAGTTCTTTTATTTACCAGTTTTCAGTATAATGAACCTCTCCCAAAGATGACCATGAGATTTTGGTTTTTGGGTTTCTGCGTCCAGATGAGCTCATAGATTTTAGCATATTTTATGTGTTCCAATCCGTTACAGTTTGTTTTTTACTCAAAATGTACCCCGGCCGTAGAGCCCTTTGTGTCGTAGAGATGAATGACCCACAATCACCTAAGCGTTCACTTTCCCATAAGACTAAGAGCTACTTTCCAAAACTTACAAAATGAGTTGCTATGAATTACTTAAATTTGGTATTTATAATTAAAATCATTGTGTTTCTGGAGTTTACAAGGACTTTACTTTCTACTATGAAGTCCTGGGCTGGCTGGTTAGCTCAGCTGGTTAGAGCGCAATCTTACAACGCCAAGGTCAAGGCTTTGGTTCCCCATTACAGCCAGCTGTCAAAAAAAGAAAAAAGAAACATATCTACTATGAAGTCAGACTGTCATGCAGATAATTGGGATCATCTCAGCCTGGGAAATGTCGCATTTTTGGTACCTGATAAGCCCTTTTGAAGAAATAATATCTGCACCTTCCTGAACCTTCATTAAAAGGGAAGTAAATGGATAAAATAAGTGGAAATGCATAAGGACCAAAAAATGCAAGAGATAAGGACAAAGGAATATGCAAGACTAATGGTGAAGACAAGCTCCAGGATGACAACTGCATACCAGCCAGATCAGCGCAGAAGAACGAGAAATGACAGAAAAGTATCACATTTCCTAATGTTTAAACATATCGAGAGAGATTTATTGTTTAGTGAGAAAGTTTGAAGATGAACGAGTGATAAATGAGTAGATAGAAAATTAAGCAAGGTTTTTTTTTTTTAAGGTATTTATTAACTCTAGAGAAAACAAAAAATTATTGAAGAAAATTGTAATACATTACCTGGCTCTGCTGTGAATAAAATTGACATAATAATAATAACGTAAACACTCTATTAATAACCAGAAATTGTGATATAACTATATTGAGAGGAGGAAGGGGAATAATGTGTGTGTAATAGAGTTGAATTTTCATCTTCCATAGTAGAAGTCCTTTGATAAATTGTAAAGAGCAAAAACTTCAGAGATAGCAATTGGAATACATTATTTAGAAATATGAAGGTAAATGTCAGAAGCAACAGCTAAAAATAGAAAGTAGTTGTTCCTGGGAAATAGAAATCTGGAGTGTGGGGGAGGGGCAGGGGACTTGTATTTTTATCACTATTTGACATTTTAAATTATGTAACTATGTACATTTGTTAAGATATTTTTAATTAAAAGTTTGTCACACTTCTATATGTCTCTAATTCAAATAATTTTGCTACCACGAAATTAATCTCAGACATGATTTGGGGTTCTCTTGCTCCTTAAGGTCATGCAAGAGTCCCAGATGGTCTCACATATTTTTGAATATACAAATAGTCCTCTGGTCTCCTGTGCATATAGGTCCCCACACCTTGCCCAAGCCCACAGTCTATTCAGTTTGGGGACCAAACTTGGGGAGAGGAGTCTTTAGCTGCTGCCCTCACATCTTAGCATCTCCCAACAGCTCTCATCAGAAAGGTCTTGTCACTTGCTGGGGCCCTACATGGAATGGGACTCCCATCCTTGCTCACAGAACCTGAAAACATAGACACAACTGCCTTCTCAGATTACAGTTACTTTTTTCCCAGCACTTTCCTCTCCCCCACCCCCTGTCCCTCTCCTTTACCTTTGAGAAAATCAGGAAAAATCTCCTCTTAATAATGTTTGGAAACCCAGAGCCCACCCCTCTTTCCTGCAGGCGGGATATTGGGAGAAGAAGGTACCAAGGAGAAACTTGAGCCTGCCCTAGTCCCTCACCCACAATCTTTCATTCAAACAATTAATTAACATCTTCCCTATTTTGTGTAATATTCTATGTAGAGACAGCCTCCCTTCTAGAACCCATCGCCTGTCACTCAGCCCCTCCTCTCCTTGCTTCACCCCGACAACAAATCTCTGCAGCTGCAGCTGGGGGGAGCCTACAGTCAGCTTTTTTTTTTTCTTACTTGGCTTGTTGCATTTATAATTATATTACTAAAATTATTGTGTTTCTGGAGTTTACAAGGACTTTACTTTCTACTATGAAGTCCTGGGCTGGCTGGTTATAATCAATTATATTACTTTGCTTGTATTTGCGTAACTCATGTGTTATTACATTTTTTATTGTAATTTTGTTTCTCTTTGATATAATCTCCCAGTGTTTCTCCCTCTGAAGGAGTGTGACAAATGGGTCCTTTGCCTCATCAAGAGCCAGTTTTAAGGTAGCAATCTCCAAAGAGGCATGTGCACACTCCAGGGACACACGTGGTGATGACTGGGGTGTGGAAAGAAGAGAGTAGGACTTCTACGTTCTTTTTTGTTTTCTATTTTTGCATGTTTTCTAATGTATGTAAAGTATATTTATAAACAAAAAAATTACATATTTGGGAGTGCATTCTCAAACCTTTTTTTTTTTTTTTCCTGACCAGTAAGGGGATCGCAACCCTCGGCACGGTGTGGTCCACACCACGCTCAGCCAGTGAGTGCACTGGCCATCCCTATACAGGATCCGAACCCGCGTCCTCGGCGCTGGTACATCCCTATACAGGATCCGAACCCGCGTCCTCGGCGCTACCAGCGCCGCACTCTCTGGAGTGAGCCACGGGGCCAGCCCTCAAACTTTTTTTTTAACTGATGAAATGTGTGATCTAAGATATTTAAGAGTTATGTTCTAGGGCAATGCTGTCTAATGGAAACATGTTGTAAGCCACAAATGTGATATGAAATTTTACATCTTCCATAGCCACCATAAAAAAGAAAAATAAAAAGAGGTTGAATTAATTTGTTTGTTTGTTTGTTTGTTTTGGGGGTTGGCTGGTTTGGGGAACTGAACCCCTGACCTTGGTGTTACCAGCACCACACCCTCCCTAATTTTAATAATATATTTTATTTAACCGAGTATGTCTAAAATATTCTCATTTCAACATGTAATCAATATAAAAATTATTAATAAAATATTTTGCATTCTTCTTATTTATTTTTTTACTAAATCTTTAAAATCTAGCATGTAGTTTACAGTGGCAACACATCTCAGTTTGGGCTAACCACACTGCAAGTGCTCAATAGCACCTGTGGATTGTGGCTACCATGTTGGACAGCACAGCCCCAGGTAGCAGAGGGCATGTTTGACAGGTCCCCACTCTAGAATTGCTTCTAGCAAAATAGCAGACCTCCTGGGGTGAGACAAAGCTGTACCTGCCTCATCTCTACAGCATGTCCACAACAGTAAAGAGGAGAGAGCTACAATTCGTTGAGCATCTACTTTGCACCTATGCACTTTTATGCTCATTTCATTTAATTTTCTAGCATCCCCTTTGAGGTAGAGATTATTAAACCATATCAAAGATGAAGAAACAGAAGCTTGGGTCACAGAACTAGCTAGAATCTGTCTTCTTCATCCAAAGCCCTAAACTGCAGATTCTTCTGACCACACCCCATTGCATCCTACAAGGCTCCTGAATTCACTTCACTCACTGTCCTGTGATGCTGTTACCTGTTTAGAACGCTTTCATAGAGCAAGCTAGCAAAGTCTGTGCAATCAGACTGCAGGATAGTCACAATGCCATCCTCCACCCCCTGAAAGAACAAAAATGCAGATTATATGGGCCACTCTATTGCCCTCTTACACTCTCCAACTACACACTGTCTGATTTCCTAGAGTGGTACTTTCCTAGTTGGGGCTTCTTTATGTGAAGTCAACCTGTAGTAGATTAATTAAATGCCATATTGATCTTTATATTCTCTGGGGTACTTCTAAAAGGGCTATATCCTTGAAGCCCCTTCTCTGAGTTAGTAGAACATTTCCCCTTTGCAACTGTGATACTTGGAACTTTATCACAGTCCTTCACCCACCGCCACTCAGACATCAGCCCTCGCCCCCCATCCCTCGGCATAAAATCTGACTTCCTGCCTTTCTCAAAAGATGATCATGGCAAGAAAAAAGGGAGGGAGTCCTGCTGGTTTTCAGGTCATATTGATTTAACACTTCATGATTTATGCATCCTGGCTGTCTTGCTTGTAGATTTTCACTTTTACATCCTGCTAAATACCTTGCAGGGGTGTTGTTCTTCTTAATTAGTTAATGTTTGTAAGGCACATAACAGACGAAAGTGCTGCATCAATGCTAAATGTGAACATTCAGGTATCCTCAAGCTGTCCTTTGTCTGCACAGGGGTTTTTAGTATAACAAGAATTGTGAAAGAGATTCGCATTTAAAAAAAGACGGGTATTTCCCCCTGAACTGTAGATTACTGAAATATACATATTTGGGAATTAAGAATGGCAATAAACACATGACTTTTTGCATTAGCACAGTTTTCTGACCTTGATGTAATAGCTTTCTCCACTTATTCAAAGTGCTGTGATCTGATGGGGGGTGAGAAGAGAACATTCCCGTGAATTGTGCTGCTTTTGTGGTAGACCCTTAACCTTGCTATGTAGCAAGTAATATGTGGTCAGGTTGTTTTATTTTGTTTTGTTTTTTTGTTCAGTGAGTGGGCGACTGAGATAATTTAGCTGCATTTCCAATGTGTCTGAGTAGGAAAAAAGATTCATTTAAAATTACAGCATGTTAAATTAAGTGTTGAGTAATGTTTCACTAAGAAAAACTTTAAATACCAGTTTCATTTGCTTTTGTTAACATATTCACTAAACCTGAGTTTATCAAATTTCTAAATGTGTAAAGAATCATGTTAAGCATCTTTATCAAGGTTTTTGATTTCATGTGGCTCATCTTTGCAAACACAAAAAATGTTTTCTTGTAGAAGACTGAGTGGTTTTCCATTCTCTATTCTCTAATTCTCAGATTTTAAGCTAGGTTGATATTTAAAAATAAGAAAACTAAAACAGCAGAGAAAGTCACAGTCTTCTATTTTACTTAAAAACAAGGGTTTATGAAAAATGTGGCTTTTGGTGGCACCTTTCATTTTTCCGTAAAGAAAAATATATAATTTTGTGGCCTAAAACCCACTTGATATTTTCTCTAAAATCCACAAATGGCTGTTACCGGTAAATACTTTACAATAATGTTAATAAATGGTATTTTGGCTGATCCAGATTTCATTCTAAGACTATAACAAATTATCCTTTACCTTTTAATTGCTTTTCAATGTAAGAAAATCCTCAGTTTATTTTTAATAATCAAAATTCCTAAATGCTCCAGCAGAATCCTCAGTCAATGTAAATTTACATAATTCATCTTCTTCCACTCAACTTGTTTTTCTATAATTAGTGCAGCTGTCACCAGGGAGCCACATTCTTGTGGGCAGGTAGCTATGGGTACAGCAGGCAGATTTCAGTCAAACATTTCCTTTCAAACCATCCATCAGTTTTTTCCCTCATTTCAAATGAATCAGGTTCTGTGAACAATTTGTTTCCTACCTCTTTTTTCAACATCATTCCCTAACTTACAATTCTCTCTCCAGGTCTACTTAGCCAGAAGACATAAATAAATCTCTAAAGAATTTCTCGGTCAGGCCAACTTTTAGGCTGCAAACATGACATCTCTCTTCATAGCTTTTATATTTTTATCAAGACAGATCCTCATTTCAAAATGTAGTTATAATGCTGTTAAAAACATGGCAAGGCCACATTATAAGTAAAATGGCAAAGCAAGTTTCAGAATAGTAGAGTAAACAACTAGCTTTATTTTTTCCTCTTATATACGGTATAGTCTTTAAACTGCCTTTCTCTTTAGTATTTCATACAGTCTTTGAAAGAGATAGAAAAAATGAAGTGTTGGACTTCTGGTCAAGATGGTGAAATAGACGGTCCCCAGCTTCACTGTCTCCCACAAATCAACCAATTTACAACTATAAAAAAAGCAATGACAGCAAAGCTGGGGCCACTAGAGCTCAGGGGAAGGGGAGGAGAGACCTACGAAGTACATGAAGGCAGGAGAAGCCACAATGAGAGAAAGAAAAAACTGCTCTGACCGTTTTGAGCCCTGACCACTTCCAGGCTAGAGCTGCCAAGTGCTCAGAGCAGGACCTGGCAAAAGCCTCAGCTGTGTGCTTCAGATGAAGTTGCTTGGAGGCAGCAGGAGAGAAAAGGGACTTTGTGGCCCACAGGCCAGCAATACCACTGATAGGGTTTCCGTGGACCCACATAGGAGTGAAGAACCAAAACAACTGAAAAAAAGGAGCCACTCAGAGGCCAGTGAGTCATCACAAAGGACTGGTGCACAGCTCGTCCCATAGGAAGTGTTTGGAGCGTGGGCAGTGGGGGAGACGGGCCCACTGGGAGAACACTGGGACACAGCAATGACAGCTGATCTGCCCACCAATCAGTGTAGGACCACTCAGAGGAGACTGGTCAGGAATATAGAATTGCATGGGGTGCAGTTTGATGAAAAGACTCAGGCCCAGACCAGGTGCACTAGAATTCACTAGACCCAGAAGTACCTGTAAAGCCAGCCATTAAAACCAGAGCTGCACAAAAAGCCTTCCCTAGGGAATCAGCAGCAAAGCAGTAATTTAGCTCAACCACAGAGCTCAAGTACTGGTCCCCACAGGAAGTTCCCTCATTTTAGAAGTAAGCAAAGGACAACAAATTAGTTCCAGTGCAGAGTTGAAGTGTTAGGAACAGCATATAATTCAATACAGAACTGAAAGAAAAAACAAAGTACCCACAACCAGAGACAGAGTTTGATATTAACCCAAAGGTCTCATTTCACCAAAGGAACACCTATAACACCTAGAAGGACCAGAAGTTCCCTGGCTACCAAGTCAGAAATAGGGGAGGATTGGGGGCCTGATCAATGCTCCCTGACACCCGCAACCAGTCCTGAGGCTGGGGGATGAGGGCCTCAGCCACGCCCCCCTGACATGTGCAGCCAGCCCAAGGATGACCGCTGAGCTGCTGCAAAAAGACCCCTTTGTTCTCCTGATCTGGAGTGGTGAGGGACCTCAGGCCTCAACCACGCCCCCCTGACACCTACAGCCAGCCCAGTGGTGACCACTGAGCCACTTCAGGAAGTGCCCCAGGCTTTCCCAAGCCAGGGTGGTGGGGGGCCAAGGGCCTCAGCCATGCCCCCCGACACATGCAAATAGCCCAGTGACGACCACCAAGCCACAGCAAGAAGGGCCCTGGGTTCCCGAGCTGGAGTGGTGGGGGGCAAGGGCTTTTGCCACACCTCCCTGACATCTGCAACCAGCCCAGCAATGACGAAGCCACCACGGGAAGCCCCCCAGTCTCCCCTGTGGGAATGAGGGGGCTGCCACAGGCCCAATCCTACCCATCCTCCTTCCTCCTTCTTCCGTCACATTTCCTTCCCCTTCCCCCTTTCCCCTTTTCCCCCTCCCTCCCAACTGCTCTGCAACATCCTAGAATGTAAAAAATCATATTAATAAAATTACATTTTCTTTAAAAAAATAAATAAAAAGAAAAAATGAAGTGTTTTTCTTACTCTTACACATAGTTAAGACAGTACTCAACACAGAATACTTCACCTCTAGTCACCCAAATGTATGGGGATTTCTCCCTACCAACCACCAATCAATTCTCCAGCAGACAAACTAGGTGTCCTAGGATTTAACTGAATTTTGACACGATCTACTTGGTGATATTGTCAGATCTAACAGGTTAAGGGCTCAGTCCCACGAGACTGCTCCCCATGTCTGATGCCAGTTGTAAACTCCAGGTTGTGAGCTGTGTTTCTGACCAACCAGCTATAATTGGGGATCCCTCCAACCCCCTCCTCGGGTTTGATTAATTTCCTAGGACAGCTCACAGAACTCAGGGAAACACTTAACTGACATTTACCCATTTATTGTAAAGGATATCACATAGGATATAGGTGAACAGCCAGTGGGAAGAGATGCACAAGGCAAGGTGTGTGGTAAGGAGCACAGTTTCCATGCCCTCTCTGAGCACGTCCCCCTCCAGGCATATGTTCAGCAACCTGGAAGCGCTCCAAATCCTATCCTTCTGGGTTTCTATAGAGGCTTCATTACATTGGCTTGATTGATTACATAATTGGCTGTTGGTGATCACCTCAGCCTTTAGCCCCTTTCCTCTCCCTGGAGGTTGGGGGATGGGGCTGAAAGTCCCAACTCTCTAATCATGCTGTCTTAGTCTGTTTTGTGATTCTTTGACAAAATACCACAGACTAGGTAGTTTACAATGAACAGAAATTTATTTCTGATAGTCCTGGAGGCTCAGAAGTCCAAGATCAAGGTGCCGGCATCTGATGAGGGTCTTCTTGCTTTATCATCCATGGAGGAAGGATAAAGAGAAGGCAAGAGAGAGCAAGAGGAAGCTAAACTTGTCCATGTATAAGGAATCCACTCCAGTGAAAATGGCATTAATTCATTCATTTCACCCTCATGGCCCAATCACCTCTCATTAGACCCTATCTCCCAACACAGTCAAACCATAGCACATGTCTTTCTGGTGACCAGCCCCCATTCTGAAGCTATCTAGGGGCCCCAGCCACCAGTCATCTTATTAGCATATGAAAGACACACACTCTTATCACTCCAGAGATTCCAAGGGTTTTAGGAGCTGTGTGCCAGGAACCAGGGACAGAGACCAAATACGTATTCCTTATATCACAATATCACAGTCTTCCTCAGTAGTGCTATAGGTTCAGTCTTCTCTATCGTCTATTCTATCATTGCTTCATTTGTAATATTTATTTTAAGAGCATAGTAGCCAATGTTTTACATTATCTAAATCTTCACTATAAAAAGAATTTCCCTTAAAATCATAAATGGTTAAGGAAAAAGCTAATATTAATAATATTTAGGGATTGCCTAGTCCATGCTAGGTGCTGTGGAGTGAACAAAGTATATATGTGCACATAATAAGATATTCATTAAATATATACTAGGGGTTTGCAACTTAGATGGGAAAGGGATGCAGAGCACCTACATAAAAAAATCCTACCATTACAAGGCTGTTGACTTATGTTAAGTGGCAAAGGAAGGATTTTTACTGAGTGTATTTTAAGCCTGTGTGTTTTCTGAATTGGCTGGGCCACAGAAGGTTTTCAGTGAGGAAGCCCCTTGCAGGCAGGGGAAGTTGGAGTCCCAGGCCCTCAACACAGATGCGGTCTGGACCGTGGGGAGGTTGAGGGGATCAGATAGGCTCAACTTATCAGTGAGGTGGAAAGCTGAGTGTTTTCAAGTGTTAACAGGACAGACTCTAGAAGTCCAAGCCAGCAGTCAGCCAGGAGGGAGGTCAGATGGAGGTGAGAAAAATGAAAGAGGAAACCAAAGTGCCAAAGCTAAGGGGAGGCCCCAAAGGGCAGTGGCCTGGGCATGGGGCATCAGGACAAGGACTTGGAGCCCTGAGTGCTGTTGTCTACATTAAGGAGGAACAGAAGAGGACTCACACGACACGTGAGCCAAAAGTCAAGGAGTCCAGCGAGCAGCTGAATAAGGGGCCAGGAAGCTTGGTTGGTGGATCTTGGATAGCGAGGAAAGATTGGGAGCCCGGAGGCAGTGCCATGCTGAATGGGAGCAGCACACAGGAGGAGAGCAAGGGAGGCAGCCGTAAGTCCAGCCGAGCCAAGAATTGAAGAGGGAAACCAGAGCGGGACACAGCACCTACAGTGACCAGAAACCAAGGAAGGGTGGTGCTGGTGACCCTCTGAGCATCGATTCAGGGCTTCCTACCTGATCATTCTCAGTCTGAAACTTGCTGATGTTCCTCCAAGGGTTAATGCTGGGCTTCTCTGATGCCACTCAGTCTGAAAGAAGCTCTGCCCCAGCATGAGGCAGCTGGCAAGCCACCAAAATCTATTTGCCTCTTCTTCCTGGGCACATAGTTGGCTGGCATTCCTCAGCCTCTCTTGCTTTAGGAAAGGCCACTTGACTGAGTTCACAAGCCAAAGCAATGTGAACCTAAGTAAAGGAAGTTATTTTTCAGGCTGGGGTGTAAAACCTCCCACGAGTGTGCCTCCCGGGCTCTCTACTTCCTAGAAACTGTGGGTTGGAGATGGCAGAGCCATCCTCAGCCTGGATCACTGTCAATGAAAAACAGAGCCCCGTCTTTCCAGCTTTGGACCCAGAGCTTCTGTCCTGGACTGTTAGGAAAGGAAGAAATAAACTTCTGTCACCTTATGGGTCTATTTGTTAGAGCAGTGTAGCCTATCCTATATAATACAGTGTAGCCAGAGATTCTCCAAGGCCTCAAAAGGGTTATCACAGAGCAAATGCCCCCAGGCATCACCTTTATGTGTGTTTGGGGTATGACTACCCATGGAGACACACAGAGACTGTTTCCACGGTAACACTAGGTCCACTAGTTTGCTTGTTTATCCTTTGTTTGGAACACAGAAAATCTCTCCCATACAGATAGTGCTAGAAATGGCAATTAGGACCTCACTCCTACACCTGCTTAACCTACAATACCAAAAGCAGTAGTTCAGTACAGTCCACCATCATTTATAACATCTCTTCGCTTGGTGTCGGGGGTGAAGAAAACAGGAAATTGGGAAGGGAAAATCAGATATGGTTCCTGTCATGTCAAAATCCGTAGAGGGGGATTTTGTAATGTTACTCCAGGTTTAAAATGAGACAGATGCTCTTTTAAGTACCAAAGTTCCAAAGGCCCAAGAATCATGCTAGCAAGGAGACTATGAATCTTAAACGTGGACGTGGAGATGGCAAGCATAAGATATTAATCCTCAGAACGCAAGATATCTGATTTTTTTTTAAAAAAGAAATCTAGATGTGACTGAATTAAAACAAAAAACAGAAACCAAAAGCAAAGCAATTCCATTTCTTTCTTTCCCTTCTCCAAACCCAGAATGGCTGTGTTTCCTCTACCCATCATAGCAGCAGAGATGAGGGGTAGGGTAAGAATAGTGGATGTGGGTGGTGGGCAGGGAGAGAGGAAGGGGGGCTCTGGGTGGGACATTCTCTGCTATCTTAGGCCTGGCGATGAGCCCCTGTGGTTGTGTAAGCTTCTAGGGACAAGGATTCTACACTAGAATAAGGCCTCCCTTTTCATTCCCTCCCTTTTCATTCCTACTACCCCAGCCTTATGAAATTCCATCAAAAGCTGCTAGAGTACAGAACGGATTGAATATTGTTCTGGGTTCTACGAATATTGGCTTAGAAGAGCTTCAGAACTAGACCCTCCTGACCCTTGGCCCATAGCAAGCATCTTAGATACATCCAGTGGGCTCAATGCAGAGACACAGGGCACAGCTCTGGGGAATCACTGTGCTGGAGATAAAATATGTTTTCTGGGCCACCATTTCTTCTCCCCTGAGAGGTACTGAAGTCTTCTGTGGCCCAAAGAGAACGAGCAGAATGTCCTGTTTACCTCTAGAAGTCATCCTGTCGGGGGGTCCTCTGGCAGGGGGTGGACGAGGGACGGGCTAAGGCTCAAACTCCCAGAACAATATTTTGCAGATTTGCCACCCAAATTAAACTTGACTCCACGTGGCTTTTGAGTACTTCTGAGAACTGAATCCATCTCTTAAGTACAAAACGTGCTGCCATTGAGGACTTTCAATAGGTTTCTCTAGTTACTGCGTCAGAGGCAATCTATCCACCAAAATTCCCCTCTCCTAAATCCTTGTTACAAAACAGAAAACTCACAATCAACTATAATTAGTCTATGCTTTCCAGTCTTTATAATGTTTCAGGAGTCCTCCTTCCCTTGAGTTCCATTTACCACCTGAGTAATGGGCGCCTCCTCTAAAGCATCCATTTTTATCAGTGCTGGGGAATCCCACAAAGTTCCAGAGTGATTCAGTTTCCTTCCTGCAGCAAAAAGTTTCTCTAGCCTAGTTCAGCATTCAGTGTGTGGGTGAAGGCCTTTCCCTAGTGCAGTTTTCCAAACATTATCAGAGCATAGAAATCATCTGGGTGGCCTATTAAAAATAGTGGTTTCTTAGCCCCAACCCAGTTGCAGCAACAAAAATTTCCCTGCCAACCTCTACTCAGGGTGGAATCACAGGCCAGTGGGAGCTCTCTGTTTGCAAAGTACAGAGCTAATGTTCGTTCATTCACTCACTTATTTATTCATTTTACAAATATTTCTAGAGGGTCCATGTGCCAAGCATCGTTCTAGGTGCTGGGGCTGCAAGAGTAAATAAATGGACATGGCCCCTGTCCTTGTGGAAAGTACAGATTGGTGGACGTGACAGATGCTGATAAAATAAACCAGCAAATATATAATTGCACATTGTGGGAGACTCTATGACGGTACAGTGATAGAAAATAATGCAGAGAGCCATCAGATAAGGTGGCCTTGGGTAGGCCTCTCTGGGGAAAGCTATAAGGTGCTCACTGTAAGAAAGCAGGGAGAAAGAAGGGGAGGAGAGTATTACAGGCATGGGGACAGCATGTGTTAACATGCTTAGGTGGAAACAAGTGTGGTAGGAAAAAGATTGATAAGAAAGAAGGGACGGGATTTGGTGTTTGATTGGATGTTGGACTCCTGGCTTGCTTAGACCTTGAAGTTGTCAAAGATGGCAGGATAGAGCAGTCAGTGAACCAGGTGCCAAATCTTCCTCAAATGAAATGGAATAAGCATGAGTGTGGCATATGACAAAGAGGCAGAGCCACATAGCGTGAACCCCAAGAAGTAGGGCTTTTATACATGGGGGGGGGAGTAATAGTATGCAAGTGGCATAAAAGAACCAGAATGCTGAACCCTGGGAAATATCAGGACAATGAGCAGCCTCTGCTCGAGGGTAGCAAGAAAAGCAATGTCATTAGGGGTAGGTCAGAAGGGGAAGGGAAGGGCAGTGAATAATATAACACAGATTTTCATTTATCCAAGAAGGGGGGTCCCAGTAGGCACAGGAGAAATGTCAGGAGGGGAAGAAAGTCAGAAGGTTGAGTTTGGGAGGGGCAAGAACAGAGCAGAATGGGATGAGAGCACAGGGGAGGGGAGGTTACCAGATGCACATCGTGGGTGGTCACCACAGAGAGAACCAACATATGGGTATGACCATTCCAGGATATCTAAGAGAACTAACTCCAGCAGTCACCTATTGGATTAGAGGTACATGTTTAAGTTTTGGGGGGCACCTTGGTTTCCCAGAAATCAGCAGCCTCCTGGACTTCTTTATCTAAGGCAGTCATAGGCAGGTGAGGAGGCCAGCAACAGGACTGTTTCACTGGGCAGGCTCGCACCACATGTTGGACATAGGAACTGTTTCTGATGGACAGCATTCTGAGTGCTTGAAAGAAGGGGGTCTTGGAATGTCAAAGAGAATGTATTTCATAGGTACATAATGTAGGAGGCTCAAACCTTTGGAAGATAAAGTGCAACATCACGGGAAAAGGCTGAGAGGGCTGAACCAATAAAGACAGTTGCAGAGAAGGGACTAAGGCCTTGAACAGACCCACAGAGACAGCCGTCAAGGAATAAGCAAGACAGAGAGTTTGAAAAACAGTGCACAAGTCATGGGTGTGTACTTTCTTGGAAATAGAAGTTTTAAAGCAAATTCGACATACGCTGTCTTGAGGAGTAATGGGCACACTGGAGTCATATAAACTTTGGATAAGTTACCTAACTTCCCTACATCTTTTTTTATCTCCATCTGTTGAAAGAGGATAATAGTAATAGCTCTCATACTAATGCAAATTAGTGGTTCTCAAAATTTAACTTGAGACTAGCCTGGGATGCTAGTCCCAGATCTTATCTACCAAAGATTTTGGTTTAGTAATTGTAGGGTGGGAAACAGTCAGAGGACTGTTAGGATTAAATGAGCCATGTGTAAAATATCTAACACATGTCTGGCCCAGGTCAGCTATTATAACCCATAAATAATATTTCTATTTGTGTGGACCTAACATGAGGAGTAACTTCCTTTGGGAAACTTAACTTTCTTTGGCTTCACTGAAAATCAAACATAAGTTAAAAACACTAGGCCTCATTACAGTTATAAGGTACAAGTTTTCCCCTCTATTTTAAAATATTAAAAAATTCTTACATTTTCAAGAATAGTTTGTAAGTGGACAGATTTCATACTTAATTGCTCCTACTACCAAGTTACAAGGAAATTATAAAGTGGTGTTAATAACACAACAAATCTAAAAAAGATGTCGATAAAAATCCTGTGAAGGAGAAAGTGTGAGGTTGTTTAGTACAACCTATGGCACATTGTACAATCAGTTATTCTGGGCAATGAAGTAAATAGCTGCCTGAAATTGAGGCACGCTCGAAATTAATTTTCAACAGGATTAGCAGAAAAATGTCCTTCCTTGGCAAACAGATGATTTCAACTATTTACCTACCTTACAAAAATGTTTAGTGTTTGTGAAATATGAGGGTACTTCAAAAAGTTTGTGGAAAAATAGAATTAAAAGACAAAATGAATCTTTCCATGAAGTTTTTAAAGACTCCTTGTAGCAACATAGTCAAAACTCTTCTGAAATCATGTTTTTAAAGGACAATCTGAGTGTCTGCAAACATTTATGGGTTAGATCTGTAAATGACACTATTTTAATGCTATGCAATATTTGATACAGAAAGTTCACAACTGAAGAATGTGGACAATTTCTTGGATTTTGTTTTTACTGAATTCCTTTGTGTTTAAATGACCAAAATCAGCCCTGGTTTTATCTTCATCTAAAAGTATTCTTCAGAGATGTAATGAGACATGATTAGACTCTTGCTTGATGTATTCCTAGTGTCTAGCACATAGTAGAACCTCATTTATGTTAGAGAAGGCAAAGCAATTCAGCTGAAAAACTTGCCAGATAATATATTAGAGACTTCTGAAAAACAATTCAAATGGGATACGGACTTTTAATAGTTCTGTAAAATCAAAATACACAAGATCAGCACTGACAAAACCCTAGAACCTTTTGCTAACTGGCCTATAATGACTAAACTGGCTCCTCCAGAGGGCTGAGGTGCTGGTAACTCTGACCTTCATTACAGCAAAAGACTGGCCCCTGGTGGTGGTAAAGCAGATAGAACCACCATTCTGAGAGAACCAGGCATACTGGTGTCTCCTCCCCACTTACTACTCACTCTCCCTAGACCTCACTGCTAGAGGAAGAATGTTAATTTCTAATAGTCATAGGAAATATCTCCTACTTAAGGGGATAACATACACACAGAGTTTTTTAAAAACTTTAATCCAACTCTTCTGGAACATGCTTATTCCTTATATCACAAAAAGAAATCCATAAAAGATCACTTTTCCAAATCCTGCAGAATTGGTAGTGCTAGACATATTGTAAAGCCCCCAATAAACACATGAATTAAAATATAAAACTTAAATAAATAAGAATAATTTAGCAAAATACCAAGTCTTTGGCACACTGACTCATACTACCCCACTAGAAAATTACTAGTTCAACTGGGTAGAAGAGTCAAACTGTTCATAAATGCTTTCAAGATCCTTAAATTTAAAAATCTGTTTTAAATAAAAGTTTAGTGACTAGAAAAAAATTGTACCTAAAAATTTCTATTAAAGGGCATAAATGTGAGTTAGATTTCTGTATTTAACTATCTTTACATAATTTTATTCCTAAATATATTATGAATAATGTAAAAAGTCATCATGTGTGACCACCTACATTATATTTTATATCATTTAAGTTTTAAATCTGGTTATGTGACACTACCTCTAAAAAACACCCAGAACTTTCTTTTTATGGAAAAAACAAAGCATCTAATTTTTCAAGGATTTTGCTAGAGCCTTTCAACAGGCTCTTTCTTATGCAATTAGAATTAGCTTTTGATCAGCTAATTTTAAACTGTTGATGAAAACCTAAGCTAACACAACTCTCTCTCAAGTCTAATGAATCCATCTAGCATAGGTTTTAACTTTCAGGTATCCTGTAAAAGATCGTACTAAATAGCCACTTAATTCTTAGATACTTGGAATTTCAGTTTATCCAATAAAAATATTAAAAATAGTAATTGGAGTAAGAATACATTAATGCCAGTAAGGCACAAGTTGCTACATGAAAGTGAATTGTAATACCACATTTCATATCCAGAAATCATTCTCAAATTCTGAGCTGGATTCATGTTAATTATAAATTTCAGAGATGGATTGTAAAAAATCTAATCTAAGCAGAAGCATCTGACAATGTGCTCTTCCATTCCAAAGTAAAATCCAATTCATATCAGCACAAAAGCTGAAAACAGTCTCATAGTGTGTGTGGTGGTGGTGGTGGGGAGCAGAGATCTAAGATTTTATTATTCTTATTGTCTATATTATGAACTCAGAAAACTTTGTGGAATCTACTGGAAAACTGAAAAATGTCTAGCATGGATCAATTACAAAAGAATGTCAAGTAAAACTCATATAAATTTCATTAGTGTAGGTGATAAACTGTCATGATCACATAACACGTATTTTACTGCATTTATTTGGCTTTTATCACCAGACTATTTGTTGTGGAGATGAACATCTTTCTCAGTATGTCTGTTCTCTATCTTGAATGTCAAGGGGAGAGGTTCTGTCTTCTTAAGAGCTGTATTTGGCACTGTGCATAGTAAATTCCAGCATATTCTGGAACAATAAACTATGTATACAAACTACTCAGACTATCTGGGTCTTAACTGATTCCTTAAGTCCTACAGCAGAGGAGAGTAAAACTACGAAAAGGAGACTACCTGATATACCAAATGACTCACTGCTAGGTGTTGCCAGAAACCAAGCTATTGAATTTTGGGGGCAGGGGGGGAGCAGGCTGGTACTGGGAACTGAATCTTTGACCTTGGTGTTACAAGGATGTGCTCTAACCAACTGAGCTCACCAGCCAGCCCCCCAAGCTATCGAATTTCAAGGATTGGAGACTGGTTTTACCTTTTAGGGAGAAACCGGCTGCCCCAGTGACTAAAGCTTCCCTAAAGCTTCAAGTTCCTCTTTGGGTTCTGTTTTGGGATTTTACTAACTCATAGAAAGAAACAAAATTTATGATGTGATGCAGGGAATAGCCTGGACAGCACTTCACTAATACTGCCTATACCTCCATTTTAAGCAAGACTTGAAATTACAATAAAATAACAGGAGATCAGTCTTTGGTGGTTTTAACATACAGGCCCTTTGCTCTTTGACAAGTCAATTATGAATAAAGTAAGGGCACTTAAGATTTCATTCTCCCTGTGAAGGGAAGAAAACATTAAGTTATGGTAAAGAGGATTATATGTGTGGGACACCAGATTCATACTTGTTTATATATGGACACTAGCTATACTTGAGAAAGGAGAAGTTCTGGACTTTAGAATAGAATAGATTGCTGTAGAATATAATATGGGAATAATCTGTTCTGAATTTGTTTAAATTCACTTCAACTTTAAAACCAGCTAAAATGTTCTATGTTTAGCTGATTTTTTACTAATTTGCTTTCCAATAGAACAGATGAATGGAAGGGTAAGTTAAAAATACACAAAAGGGAGGGTTTCAAGATGGCGGCGGCTGCGGCGGCTGGCGCGGAGTAGCTGAGGTGGAAAAGGTGGCCACTGGGCCTCAGGCAGCCGGGAAACTTGTGGACCTTCCTCTGGCCATCTCTTAAGGGAGGACTGCTGCTGCTGGCCGGTCGTGGGGGCTCAACGCCACTTTGCCCCCGGCAGGAGAGGCTGCCTCATTTACAGGCAACAGCTTTGAAGTGTGGAGCAGGAAAAGAACTGATTCTTAGCTGCAAAAGTGAGTCTTGAAACAGGGAACACGGCGCCAGGGCTGCTGTGGATGCAGCCAGGATCCCGGAGGCTGGGGCCGCACTGAAGGCGGCCAGCTGCCCTATTCAAGATTCGAGGTTTCAGGCCGGCATTAAAGAAGACTCCTGGGAGCGCCCGAGCGGCGCCGCGACTGAACAGCCCGAGGCGGCAGCGCCGAGAACACGGAAGGCAACAAACCAGAGACAGAGCGAGCGCCCGACCTGGCACAGCACTGTGAGTGATCCCTGGCACAGCTCTGTTCGGGGGGTGGTTGCCCACGCGGCTCCCCGACTGCACCACCAGGCCACTCACTGCCCCGGTGCTGCCTCCATTTTCCCAGGTGCGGGCAGCTCCGCCCTGCTCGGCCATCACTGAGCCCATTTGCTTGGCCTGGCGCAGGGCTTTCCGGACCCTGCGGGCCGGCTTCCTCTCCCACTCCCTCCACGGTTCTCTGGCAGGGCTGGGGGTGTGGGGCGTCCCGACCAGTTTTGGGAGGGCTAGGAAGTACGGGCGGGCCGACTGTCACTCCACCACACCCTGGACTCCGGCCCCGGTAAACTTCCTGTTACTGGGAGGCAGATACCATCTCTGCGACCACCAGTTTGGAAAAAAGCCTAACGAATTTCTGGTTGGGAATAGTGTGGTAGGAGAGTTCCCAGGTCCGCTTGAACCTGCCGGAGAGCAGGCTGCAGGCGGGCACTAGACTCGGTTTATACCGGGGGGATACAAAGGTGAACAAGACCCGAGAAAGATCTACACAGTG
Organism: Cynocephalus volans; assembly: GCF_027409185.1. Taxonomy (NCBI): domain Eukaryota; kingdom Metazoa; phylum Chordata; class Mammalia; order Dermoptera; family Cynocephalidae; genus Cynocephalus; species Cynocephalus volans. The sequence continues at coordinate 95,256,402 of NC_084460.1, read as the reverse complement.
TTACAAAGGCACCCAGAGAGACCGGTCGTCTGTGCCTAGCAGAAACCTGGTAGACTTCCTGGGCGAGGCGGTGCTGAGCAGGGTCTTGAAGGCCCAGCTGATAGACGAGGGGTGCAGAAGACACGCCCCAACCCAGCACAGTGTGCACAGAGGGGGGAGACGTGCGGCCAGGGAGGCGGAGACTTGACAGAAACCACACACCCGGTGGGGTCGCCACTGCACGATCTAACAGCCTGGGCCAGAGCACACGGAACGGGGAGAAGTCCTGTACAGAAAGTGAAAGCTCAACAGAGATCACACACCCTGTGGTACGTGATCCACCAGCCCAGCAGAGTACAAGCTGACCAGAAAGGTGGATCCCCGGAGAAGCCCAAGACCCGAGGCAACCACACACACAAGACACTAGAGGCCAACTGAGCAGTCACGGCGGGAGCCATACCAAATTGGCAACAACAGCAACATCCTAGTTAGTCATTAGTCTTAAACCGGTGGACTGTGAAACCCCCTGCCACAATGAATAAACACCAAAAAAAAGACACCAGAAATACAAAAAATCAAGAAAGTACACCACCAAAAGTTAATAAATCTCATACTCTAGATCCTATAGAACAAGAAGCCCTTGAAATAACTGACAAGGAATTTCGAGTGATAATTCTAAAGAAACTGAATGAGATACAAGAAAACTCAGCTAGACATCATGATGAAATGAGGAAAAGTATACAGGATCTGAAAGAGGAAATATACAAGGAAATCAATGTCCTGAAAAAAAATGTAGCAGAACTTGCTGAACTGAAGAAGTTATTCAGCGAAATAAAAAACACAACGGAGAGTTTAACCAGCAGGCTTGTCGAAGTTGAAGAGAGAACCTCTGAACTTGAAGATGGGCTGTTTGAAATAACACAAGCAGACAAAAAGAAAGAAAAAAGAATCAAGAACATGGAAGAAAATCTGAGAGAGATATCAGACAACCTCAAGCGCTCAAATATCCGAGTCATGGGTATTCCAGAAGGGGAGGAAAATGGAGATTCCATTGAAAACATATTCAACAAAATAGTGGCAGAAAACTTCCCAGGTATAGGAAAAATCACAGATCTTCAGATCCAGGAAGCTCAACGATCTCCAAACGTATTCAACCCAAAAAGGCCTTCTCCAAGACATGTCATAGTCAAATTGGCAAAACTCAGAGACAAAGAGAGAATCTTAAAAGCTGCAAGAGAGAAGCGTCAAATCACCTATAAGGGAGCCCCAATCAGGTTAACATCAGACTTTTCATCACAAACCCTAAAAGCTAGAAAGGAATGGGATGATATTTTCAAAATACTAAAAGACAAAGATTGCCAGCCAAGAATACTCTACCCTGCAAGGCTATCCTTCCGAAATGAGGGGCAAATAGTATATTTCTCAGACAAACAAAAACTGCGGGAGTTCACTACCACAAGACCACCCTTACAAGAAATCCTCAAGGGAGTACTGGGTTTGGTTCCTGAAAAATAACTACCACTGCCATAAAAACCTAAGAAAAATCTAAACCCGCTAGTACAATAAAAATGGCATTCATGAAGAGAAAACAAGCTAACAAAAACACTATCTACAACCTAAGGAACCAACAAACAAAGAAACCAAACAGTAAATCAGAAAGCAAGGAACAAAAGACACCTAAGACAACCAAACAACCAATAAAATGCTAGGAATAAATCAACACCTTTCAATAACAACTCTTAATGTTAAAGGCTTAAATTCCCCAATTAAAAGACACAGACTGGCTGACTGGATCAAAAAGCAGGACCCAACTATATGCTGCCTACAAGAGACCCACCTCACCCATAAAGATTCACACAGACTAAGAGTGAAAGGATGGAAAAAGATTTACCATGCAAACAGAAAAGAAAAACGAGCTGGAGTGGCTATTCTTATATCTGACAAAATAGACTTTAAACTAAAAACCATAAAAAGAGACAATGAGGGACACTACTTAATGATAAAAGGACTGATCCATCAAGAAGACATAACAATCATAAATATGTACGCACCCAATGTTGGAGCAGCCAGATTTATAAAACAAACTCTATTAGACCTAAAGAAGGAAATAGACACTAATACCATAATAGCAGGGGACCTGAACACTCCACTGTCAATATTAGACAGATCATCTAGGCAAAGAATCAGTAGAGAAACACAAGATCTAAACAAGACTCTAGACCAATTGGAATTGGCAGATATCTACAGAACATTCCACCCAACAACCTCAGAATATTCATTCTTCTCATCAGCACATGGATCATTCTCCAAGATAGATCACATATTAGGTCACAAATCAAGTCTCAATAAATTCAAAAAAATTGGAATTATCCCATGTATCTTCTCAGACCACAATGGATTAAAACTAGAAATTAATAACAAGCGAAACTCAGGAAACTATACAAACACATGGAAATTAAACAGCATTCTACTTAATGACATATGGGTCCAAGAAGAAATCAAGCAGGAAATCAAAAAGTTTATTGAAACTAATGAAAACAATGATACATCATACCAAAACCTGTGGGATACTGCAAAAGCAGTATTGAGGGGAAAATTTATTGCATTAAATGCTCACTTCAGAAGAATGGAAAGATGGCAAGTGAACAACCTAACACTTCACCTTAAAGAACTAGAAAAACAAGAACAATCCAAACCTAAAGTTAGCAGACGGAGAGAAATCATTAAGATCAGAGCAGAACTAAATGAAATTGAAAACCAAAAAACAATTCAAAAGATCAACGAATCAAAAAGTTGGTTTTTTGAAAAGATAAATAAAATTGACAAACCATTAGCATGGCTAACAAAAAAAAGAAGAGAGAAGACTCAAATAACAAAAATTAGAAATGAAAAAGGCGATATTACAACTGATTCATCTGAAATACAAGGAATCATTCGAGACTACTATAAACAACTATACGCCAACAAATTTGAAAATCTGGAGGAAATGGATAAATTTCTGGACACACACAAGCTCCCAAAACTGAACCGTGAAGACGTAGAAAATTTGAACAGACCAATAACAATAAAGGAGATTGAAGCTGTTATCAGAAGGCTCCCAACAAAGAAAAGCCCAGGACCAGATGGATTCACAGCAGAATTTTACCAAACATTCAAAGAGGAATTGACATCGATTCTTTACAAACTATTCCAAAAGATTGAAACGGACGCAAATCTCCCAAACTCATTCTATGAAGCAAACATCATCCTGATACCAAAACCAGGTAAAGATATAACCAAAAAAGAAAACTACAGGCCGATATCCTTGATGAATATAGATGCAAAAATCCTCACTAAAATACTAGCAAACAGAATACAGCAACACATACGAAAAATTATTCATCACGATCAAGTGGGATTCATCCCAGGGATGCAAGGTTGGTTCAACATACGCAAATCAATAAATGTGATACACCATATTAATAAACTCAAACACAAGGACCATATGATCATCTCTATAGATGCTGAAAAAGCATTTGATAAAGTTCAGCACTCATTCATGACAAAGACCCTCTATAAGTTAGGTATAGAGGGAAAGTATCTCAACATAATTAAAGCCATATATGACAAACCCACTGCCAATATCATCCTGAATGGGGAAAAGCTGAAAGCTTTTCCTTTAAGAACAGGCACTAGACAAGGATGCCCACTCTCACCACTCCTATTCAACATAGTGTTGGAAGTACTAGCCAGAGCAATCAGAGAAGAGAAGGAAATAAAGGGCATCCAGATTGGAAAAGATGAAGTCAAACAGTCCCTGTTTGCAGATGACATGATCCTATATATCGAACAGCCTAAAACCTCTACAAAAAAACTCTTGGAATTGATAAATGAATTCAGCACAGTAGCAGGATACAAAATCAACACACAAAAATCAGTAGCATTTCTTTTCTCCAATAGTGAACATGCAGAAGGAGAAATCAAGAAAGCCTGCCCATTTACAATAGCCACCAAAAAAATAAAATACTTAGGAATTGAGTTAACCAAGGAGGTGAAAAATCTCTATAATGAGAACTACAAACCACTGCTGAGAGAAATTAGAGAGGATACAAGAAGATGGAAAGATATTCCATGCTCTTGGATTGGAAGAATCAACATAGTGAAAATGTCCATACTACCCAAAGTGATATACAAATTCAATGCAATCCCCATCAAAATTCCAAAGACATTTTTCTCAGAAATGGAAAAAACTATTCAGACATTTATATGGAACAATAAAAGACCACGAATAGCCAAAGCAATGCTCAGCAAAAAAAATAAAGCTGGAGGCATAACACTACCTGACTTTAAGCTATACTACAAAGCTATAATAACCAAAACAGTATGGTACTGGCATAAAAACAGACACACTGACCAATGGAATAGAATAGAGAATCCAGAAATCAACCCACACACTTACTGCCATCTGATCTTTGACAAAGGCACCAAGCCTATTCACTGGGGAAGGGACTGCCTCTTCAGCAAGTGGTGCTGGGATAACTGGATATCGATATGCAGGAGAATGAAACTAGATCCATACCTCTCACCGTATACTAAAATCAACTCAAAATGGATTAAGGATTTAAATATACACCCTGAGACAATAAAACTTCTTAAAGAAAACATAGGGGAAACACTTCAGGAAATAGGACTGGGCACAGACTTCATGAATACGACCCCAAAAGCACGGGCAACCAAAGGAAAAATAAACAAATGGGATTATATCAAACTAAAAAGCTTCTGCACAGCAAAAGAAACAATTAAAAGAGTTAAAAGACAACCAACAGAGTGGGAGAAAATATTTGCAAAATATACATCTGACAAAGGATTAATATCCAGAATATATAAGGAACTCAAACAACTTTACAAGAAGAAAACAAGCAACCCAATTAAAAAATGGGCAAAAGAGCTAAGTAGGCATTTCTCTAAGGAAGATATCCAAATGGCCAGCAGACATATGAAAAAATGCTCAACATCACTCAGCATCCGGGAAATGCAAATCAAAACCACATTGAGATACCATCTAACCCCAGTTAGGATGGCTAAAATCCAAAAGACTATGAACGATAAATGCTGGCGAGGCTGCGGAGAAAAAGGAACTCTCATACATTGTTGGTGGGACTGCAAAATGGTGCAGCCTCTATGGAAAATGGTATGGAGGTTCCTTAAACAATTGCAGATAGATCTACCATACGACCCAGCCATCCCACTGTTGGGAATATACCCAGAGGAATGGAAATCATCAAGTCGAAGGTATACCTGTTCCCCAATGTTTATCGCAGCACTCTTTACAATAGCCAAGAGTTGGAACCAGCCCAAATGCCCATCATCAGATGAGTGGATACGGAAAATGTGGTACATCTACACAATGGAATACTACTCAGCTATAAAAACGAATGAAATACTGCCATTTGCAACAACATGGATGGACCTCGAGAGAATTATATTAAGTGAAACAAGTCAGGCACAGAAAGAGAAATACCACATGTTCTCACTTATTGGTGGGAGCTAAAAATTAATATATAAATTCACACACACACATACACACATACATACACAAACCGGGGGGGGGGGGGGGGAAGAAGATATAACAACCACAATTATTTGAAGTTGATACAACAAACAAACAGAAAGGACATGGTTGGGGGGAGGGGGGGAGGGAGAAGGGAGGGAGGTTTTGGTGATGGGGAGCATTAATCAGCTACAATGTATATCGACAAAATAAAATTAAAAAAAAAAAAAAAATACACAAAAGAATATTATAATTTATGAGTAAAATGTCTACACTATAATGTCAGTATTACTAGAATACCACTTTAAGTACAGCAAAATTCTGAATTTTAAAATTTTCCTTCTTCTCTTAAACAAATTTTGATATATCTTTTAGTTCTCACACAAATTTATCATATGCTACATAGTAAAAACAGCTGATTCTTGATGGGTATTAAGCATTTTATTTAAAGATTTTAAAGTAAAAAAAAAAAAAGTACACAAATTACATTATGATGACCAAGGCAGTATTCTACATGACAAAAATTTTTTAAAAACAAATTTATAATGTACCGGTACTGAACAAGCATTATACTTGATATCCAATGCAGGCTGCATATACATAAAATTATCTGACCACACGCTTATGCAAAATAAATTTTTTCTCAGAACGCCAAAATTCTAACCATTCTGACTGTCCACTGCTTTATTCACCTGGTGATTATTTTGAGAGAGTGCCTATATAATATAAAAAGAATTGGCATGGCACTTAAAGATTGCAAGAAACAAAACACAATTAAAACATATTTGTGATGCAATTCTGTATAAAATAATTACTTGGTGAATCTTATTAGTTAAAAAAAGATTTAAAAACGAAGGACCACACTGAATAATGGTTAAAACCTCATCATAGAAAAAAGCTCATCATTTGCACATTATTGGTAAAAAACTAACTGGTTTTTTGGGGGGATGGGGGAGATATCTAACTTTAAGAAGTTATTCATCCAAAACTGTTTGATATTGTGGATAAGATAATAACTCACTGCTTACCCCTTCTCAAAATGTTTTATCATGAATACTCTTTCTAATATTTAAACACAGGACAAAAGAAAAGAATAATTTGAAGAAAGCGTTTTTCAAAATGAGGTCCAAATGCCCAGAAGAATTCTAACATGGGCCCAGAAATGTCCATTTGAAACAAACTCCATAGGTGATTATTCCCCATTCTAAAATTTGATAACTAATGCCCTAGGGAAAACAGCACCACTTACAAGCAAGATCATAAACATATTTCTGACATAAGATGTCAGAATTCTCTATAAGTTTATGATTTGAAGTGAATACCGTTTTTTGTTTTAAAACAAGTTTCAGGTACTAAGAGACATATATATACCTCTCAAATAAACATGTGAATGTATATAAATATTTTCTTTTGAGGTTTTCATTGCTTTCATACTCAGTTATTTGAAGAAAAGAGAGTACATGGCCAGAAACTTTGGAAAAATTACATATTTAATGAAATGTAGTATCAAAAAAAGATAACTGATTAATGCTTACAAATTTTAAATCATTCTAAATTTAAGATTAGGTAGCTTCTCTAAAATTAAATTTTATTAAGATTGGAAATTTGTAAGTAATTTAGATAATCATGATTACCTTTTAAGTCCCTTTTCATAAAAAAAAAATTTTTTTTAAATAAACAACAGAAGGATGTTATAATTGGTACTCCTTTTTATGATAAATTGTTAAACACTAATATAAATAAAAAATAACCTGAAGAACTCCACTGAAATGTATTCTACTATGTATTACATGTGTTACCTACCTAATAAGAACTCACTTAAGGGACTGGAACTGTGATGTGTGTGAGTGTATATGTGTGTCCTGAATAATTATTCATGTTTACTTTATTATTTTTCTTGGATTTCATTGAAGACTCCATAAATAGGATCCAAAATTACAGATAACATAGTTTTGGTGAAAAAATGAGCACAGTTAGGACACCCTACATAGAAGATAAATTATTTTCCTGTATACTAAATTATAAGGAAAAAAAATTATACATCCTGCTTTTGCTGAATAAATGGAATACAATTATAAGTTTGGTAACAGGTGAGTGCCACCTTACTATTTAAATCATATAACAAAAAGCAACTGTGGGGTTCACTCTCCAGTAAGAAACAAATATTACCATTGCACTTGTCTGTATCTATTTTAACTTCATATTCTTTCCTTTCTATATACTGAGCAATTTTCCATTCAACTTCATCCTGGGTCTTTTGAACTACATATATTAACATTCTAGTTAAAGTTTTGGCTAAAGAGACAAGCTCAGAAGCTACCCCCCTTAATATACTAAAAAAGTCACTTGTGCCAGTTTTTCAAAAATAACTAATGATTTAGAATCTGATTCTTAATAAAATTACACTATTTTTTAACTTAAGAAGGATCTGTATGTCTCAACTCTAAACAAGCAACATCTGTTATTACCAATTTAGTAACTGTTAACCTTAAAAATCAGTAATTTAATTATCTCAGGCAATGATAAAATTTACAGTTGAATTTTTAAACATAAAGAACTCCAAAACTAATAGACATCATTAAAAGTTGTTGTATTTTGAATTTATCTTTTACTCTAAAATTAAACCCTCAAATGACCTAACAAAGCATGACGAAAATTATGGGAGGCTTATGAGGTAATACCACAATGTACCTTAATGCAACAGATACTTTCTTTTAAAAGCAGTGGTATTTCCTTTAAACAAAAAAGATAACTTCTTCTAAATCACAGTTCTATGACAAAAAAAAAAAAAACCCACAAAAAAACTTCATTACTCCTCAGTAGGCCTCTGAGGAACCAGTATACCAAACTCCTGACACGACTGTCTGGAAGCTAGCTTTAATTCCTTTTCCAGAGTCAAACCTAGATTTAATAACTGATTCTTATAGTCTACAATAGAAGATATTGAGTGTTGTTTGGCAGGTGGCAAATATAAAATGGTTAACTGTATACAAACTGGTAACAAGTTTATCCATGCATTAAATGGCAACACAAGCAGAATGCATAGTCGAAGAATGAGGGTCAGACACATTCTTCTGCAGACATCAACAGAGGATTGATATACTCAAAACCTTCAAATTCAGACTGATCAATCTTCCTCACAATGTCACTGTTGAAAGAAAAATAAATTTATTTTCATCATAATATTTCTTCAACCTTTGATTTAAATGGTAAAATAAGATTAAAAAACAAAAAATAAGGCTAATTATATAAACTGTGAAACAAAATCTCTAAATTCTTAGATTAAACCCAAAACATAGAATTAAGAATAAAAATTACTGAAAATCAAAAAAGACTAATAGTCACACAAGCAAGTTTAGACCAAAAGGTTGTTCAAAACTGAAGACTGGGAATAAAAAAGGCACATGTTGTCACAGTTCTAGTTAATCTTAGCTTTTGACCTGCACAACACTCTTAATTTAGATAAACATCCAGGTCTGAATTGGCAATTCAATTTAGTAGTCACCTCAACAGCCAGATGGGAGATGGTGAAGAGAAGGCCCAGAAGTTAGCCAAAAGGAAAACTCAATAGGAACAAGTACACTGAGAGACCTGGAATAAGGAGAGAACACCACAGGAAGATAACAGGTCACAGAGAGTGGAGAGGTTGGCATTCTGCTACACTGAGCATCTAGTTTAACATATAGTAAGAGTGAGTAGTACATCAAATATTTTAATACCTAAATGTACAAACCATACTGTGGATCACAAAGTTACAGAGGATACAGTCTCTTCCTTGGGAGGGAGGATGTGTATGTGTAACTCATATACTTGAAAGCTATGAAAGAAAGCAGTACCTGCAAAATTTCATATAGGATAAGCTAAGTCCTGTTCTAACCACAGTTCTAAATAAAGGGGTGACTTCTAGTTGGAGAAATCAAGGAAGGCAGCATTCATTCTACAAGCACTTAATGAATGGAATTATGAAAGATTATGGTAGTCTGGGGAAATGCAAATAATATACTAGAGTTGGAGCATAGGAATAGAAGGGTTATAAACGGCAGATGATGCTGAAAGGAAGGTAATGGCTAGATCAAAGAAACCAGTGATGTTTACAAAAAGGTGTTTCACCATGACCCATCCACCAAATGCAAAAGATTGCATTTGAGATGGCCCTGAAAGATGGGAAGATTTCAATGGTAAAACAGGGAGGAGGAATACAGAGGTATGAACAGGCAGCGGGATAGTGATACCCACTTACAGAGAATGGTGAGTAACTGAGACTGATCAGCACACCATTCGTGTTATAGTGGGAGATATGGCTATAGAAAGTTGGGCTGGAGCAGATGAGGAGAGGCCTTAAATGCTAGCCAAGAGAATAGATGTTATCTGATAGGCAATGTAGAAATTACCAGGAGGTTTCTGATTAAAGGGGTTAAATAATTGGAATGGTACTTCACGAAGTGTACAGAATAGGCTGCAAAGTAACGAAGTGAAGAAGATCAATTAGGAGGCTGGTGCAACACTCTAGGTATGATCCGAATGAGATCTGAACCAGGGTTATGGCAAATGGAGATGGAAAAGAAGGATGCGATACAAGTGACAAAGTAAAGGAAAAACAGACAAGGACTTTGCAGCTGCAGGTATTATATAATCTGCTAAGGAAAAAGAAGAGTCAGCAATCACTGACATATTTTTAATAGGAATGACAGGAATATGTGAGGATACAATAAGTAGGAAGAGGTGAATAAAAACAAGAAACTGATAGAGAACAAAAGAAAAAGAGACCACAAAGGGTCACAATTATGATTTTAGACATCATATATTTGAGGTGCTTATCTGAAAAACTGCAGGAGATGTTAAACAAACATGAAAATGTGGTTCTGGAGAGATATCAAGGAAGGGGCTAGGTGCTTCAGAGACCATCACTGGTTTATTCTTCACAGCAACCTTATGAGGTAGGCAATATGAAAAGAGATAGGCTCAGAGAAGTTAAGCAATTCACATTCAAGGTTACCCAGCTGGTAAGAGGTGGCATCGGGATTCAAATTCCTATCTTTTGATTAAATCCAGTGCTCTTTCTAATACACAATGCTGTCAGAAATAATGATTTGGTATATAACTCTCTCCTCTAGTAGATAGTACACTTTTTGTGAGATTTTACTATCTTAATTGTCTTCGAATGCCTAGTACTTAGCATAGTGCCTTTTGCTCAATAACTATTTGCCAATTTAGCTGGGAGTCATTTAAATAGTTGGTATCCATGCTGCAGGGCTTATTGAAATCTCAAGGTACAAACTGCATATAGCAGCGAAGGCGAACCATCAGCATCCTGGTCTCAAGGGGACAGGGAAAAAAGATGACAGACAAGTGGTCACAGAAATGAGCAGAACCAAGATGGGCAGTGATACCTAAGGCAGGACCATGACTGCCAAATGCCTCACAGACATCCAGAGAGACGAGGACTGACCACAAAAATGCTTTACAATTTAGAAGTTAAGAAGTTGATTCAACTTTCAAAAGCTGAAGGAATAAGCTAAACTAAATTTTAAGGGGTTAAAAGCATTGGCAGAAAGAAGTACAAGACAATCAGTGTTGACTACTCTGAAGGAATTTGACAGACATACTGCTTATTTATTTTTCTTTGACCATGAGCATCTATTAACTGTTTTTTTAAAGGCCTGAAGATGAAAAGCAAATGAGAAAAAAAAGCTCAAAGAGAGGCGAAGATTTGGGGGAAAAAAATCAGGATATCTGAGCATGTTTGTAGGCAAAGGAAAAGAAGCTGGAAAAAATAAATCAAAGAAGGTACAGTATTGAGATGATAGTTAACAATGAAATCCTGAAGGAAACCAGGGAAACAGGTCTAGGAAAACACAAGGGGTATCCCTTGCAAAAGACGGAGAGCCTTCCAAGAGTAGGGAAGAAGAAAAAGTTTGAGAAGAGTTAGAGAGCAATCCTGAGATGCAAAGTGGTCTGGTGACAGCTACAAAGGGAGCAAGTTCACACCAGAGAGGTCTCAATCCTTGCAGTCAAGTTAAGGCAAGGTCAATCCAAAGACTGATGGAGGCTGGGGTAGGACTGAAGGCTTCTAAAACATAGAGACTGTTCGGAACAGCTGCTGTGAGGAATGTGATAAGAATTAAGAAATAAGTTAAATGACTGTCAAACAGTAATGTCCTCCTTAAGATAAGAGAATGAATCTGTACTGACAGGTAAACAATCAAAATATCCCCAAATTATTCTAAACTATATTTTTAACAGATGCAACATAAACAGATCACAGCTGGCTGAATTTGATAACTTGATGTAGTCTTTTTTAAAAAGCAATTTGGCAATACATATCAAGAGCTTTGTAATTTTCACACCCTTTGCCCTAATTCCCTCTCTAGGAATCTATCATAACGTAATACTCAGAAATTTAGACGAAGACAGTCATGGTTAAAATGGGAAACAGCGCAGTGCTGTGGAAAGAGCACAGGCCTTAGTCAGTCAGATTTGGGTCTGAGTCCTGACTCTGCTACCTGACAGCTGTGTAACTTTGCTTAACCTCTCTGAGCCTCGTTTTCCTCATCTGTAAAATGAAGATGACAATAACCAGTTTACATAGTTGTTGTGGGAATTAGAGATAATGCATGTAAAACAAAGTAGAAAATAAATGGCAGCTGTTATAATTTATAGCAGTATAATGGATTCAAATATCCAGTAACTGAATGGTTAAATAAATTATAGTATAATCTGATAATGAAACATCGGATAGCCATTAAAAGTGGGATTTTCAAAGAACTCAAAAATATTTCAGTGTACAGAATTACTTACTCATCATCTGGAGTGAGCTGGACAGGTTCATTAGTAAACTGAGAATCGAAGTTGTCCAAACCAAATTCCCCAGAAATATTTGGTTTAAAGGGAGGTACCACCTGCTTTTGCTCCATCTGAAAAGACATACTGGATGCCAGCTCAAGCCTGCATTCTTAGAAAAATTTCATCTCAACATTTCTCCTCTGCCCTCAGATGTCTCCCCGTCTTATTAAATTGAGTCTCTGGACACGGTTCTATATTAACAATGATGGACATAATTTACAAATCCGACATGGGCCACAATAATATTACAAACAACCTGTTCTACTACATTTATATTCTCATATTTTTGTTTTAAAACTTTTTTTAAAAAAGCACTTTAGAAAGTGGTTTTTAGTTATTTTAGCTGGAATGTATTAGTTTTTCAACATTCTTTAAAGACAATAAAAATTGGCCCAAGATAATAAAATCTAATACAGAAAACAATCAAAATTTACATACCATATCCCAATCAACATTTCGGAAGAATGGGTGTCCCTGAATATCAGCAAATCCTGTTTGAGGATGACAACCCAATCGTTCTTTTGGGTCCTATTGTGGAAAGAAATGTTTTAAGAATTGGGTGAATGTCATGCTTTAAAATAAGCCATCCGGGGGTGGCCTGCTAGCTCAGTTGGTAAGAGCGCAGCTTTATAACCCCAAGGTCATGGGTTCGGATCCTTGTACCGGCCAGCCCCCAAAGGAAAAAATAAATAAATAAAATAAATCATCTTCATGACCTGTGTTTCATGCCTACTACATGATACCTCTAGTTCTAAAGTTGTAATGGTCTATCTTTTATATCTAGAAAATACAAAACTTGACCCAACTGAGTTATCTGAAGCTTGTGACAGGTAAGATTTCCTCATGGCTCTCTCTACCTATCATGTAATTAAAACACACAGAATTGCCACCACTCCTTGCTAAAGAAAAATGGGAGCAAAAAGAGAGCAGCAGAATCATTTGAGCAGTACCCAGTTATTTCTTTGGCATGGGCTAAAGCGACAGTCAAAATATGCAAACCCCCAATTTCACCACAAGTTTGTTCTTACCTCAATTTAAGAGCCCTATGCTCACTTACAGCAACAAACCATAACCTCTGTAAGCCAATGATACAACCAGAATCTGAATCATTGGACTGAGAAGGAGCCTGAAACTTATAAAATGTCTTGGCTTACTCACTACTGTGAAAGAGACACGTTCCCATTCCTGAATATTATTTTGCATATTAACATCTTTCACCTTCATTTTTCACTATGTAAAAAGATTGTTTTAAGTTTAAATCTTTCCTCACATCAAGTATCCAACTTATCTAAAGTTGGATTTATGATTACCAAGATCACAATCATAAATAGATCCTAAAACTCCTCTAGCCTACCAACTGCAACAAAGTGAATGATGTTCAGATTTTTAAGAGGCAAAGACAGTCATTTCATTTCTTCTGAATTTTACATAATTACAGAGTTCTTGATAGGAGAATTTATAGGGAACACTATTGGCCCAAATGCTCAAAAAGTATATGGTGATGAACAGAATCTATGGGTAATGACCCAGAGAAAATGAAAAAAATAGAGCCAAAAAAACAAGTGTGGCTAACCCCAAAGATCTAATTTTCTTATAATTGAGTATAGGTTATATATCATTTACATTAAAAACATCATATTACTATATAGCTGGGAGTGAATTATACTGGCAAAATGGCAAGGACAACTCATCTCAGGATCTAATGCTATTAATTTCTCTTTGGTTAAGAGACAAATTCCAGCTCTAACTAAAAAAGTTATATACTCTACTGTTTTGGAATTGTATGTTGCCTGAAGCTCTACTTACAGTTTGACTTATATAAATAGAGACAAAAGACTTTTACACACGATTTATACCTTGTTGAGAAAACTCTTCAGGACACTTGCAGCTTTTACAGACAGAGAACGTGGTATGCGAATTTGTTTTTCCAAAATAACTAGAGAGAGAAAGATTATGGTATTATATTTAGTTTTTACATGGCTTTCACCTCTAAATTTTTACTATGAGATATTTAAGACATTCCAGCAGAAAGAATAAGACATTACATACACAACTGCAGTGCCTCGTGTACTTTACCAATCCCATTCCTCTCCCTCCTTCTCAGAGACAACCTCTAATCCTAATGCTGTATTTATCATTTATGTGCATGTTTTATTCTTTGGCTACCTTACTGTGCCTCGATTTCCTCATCTGCAAAATAGGAATAAAAATAATACCTGTTTCACAGGTTGTTATGAGGTTTAAAGGAGTTAACGTTTGTAAAATGGTTGGCACATTATTATAATATTTAATTTTATTGGACATTGCCAAATTATTCTCCAAAGCTGTTTTGTCAATTTTCATTCCCAACAGCAATCTACGAGAGTTCCAGTTGCTCCACATCCTCATCAGGGCTGGTATTATCAGACTTTAACATTTTTGCAAAATATATGTGTATGAAATGGTAGCTCAATAATATTTTAAAGTGCATTGCCCTAATTACTAGTGAGGTTGAATGTCTTTCCACATATTCCATGGCCATTTGGGCTTCCTATCATATAAAATATTTATTCATATCCTGTGATGGCTTTATTAAATGTAGAATTTTATGTCAGTTAGCATACTTCCTTGGATTGGGTGATAGAGGTCGCTGTATTTGTCTGCTTGTTTCTGTTTTGTTCAATTCATCGTATTCTCCATTGCAAGCCTCTTTTTTTCACCTTTTGAACCCTCTTATGTCTCGGTACTCTACTTTTTCCCCATACTGTTCTTGAACTTATGCACTCAGCCTCAGTGTCCATGTATAAAGATTATCCTCTCTAGCCACAGGATTCCCTCCTCCTGTCTCTGTCTGTGATATATAATCTGAAAGGATCTCTTTGTTATGATTGAGTATGCGAAGATAACTGCGAATGGGACTAAAGACTATATAGGTAGAAAGGATGTATCAAAAAAAAATTAAAGCTTCACACAGTAAGTCAGGTGTATGCTGTCAAGATTATTCTTTTTTTCACTCAAAGTAGTAACCTGAGTCACCCTCATTTGTACTCTAGAATAGGTTATTCCACACAGAACCTCTGTAAAATACTGCCAGTTACCTTGGAAAAGATAATCCTCTGTGTTTTGATCAGGGTTATCAGAGCTGCCAACAATATCAAATGGAGATCTTCCTGCCATCATCTCAAACATTAGTACTCCAAGAGCCCACCAGTCAACACTAAAACCTTCAGAAAGAAATTTTAAGGCAACAGATTATCCACTCTGCATTCCTAAAGACCAGTAATCAGAGATTCATTTCATCACATAATGAAGAAATAAACGTAATGAAAAAATAAACTCTAAATGGGTTACAACTATCATGGTAGGGATTGAGAATTATAGAAATAATTTGCTTATTAATGAGGGTAGGTACCTAAAAGATAACTTTAAAAATAAAATTATGGGAAATAAAACATAAGTTTCTTTTTCCAAATATGTCTGTAACTTCAGACTCATGCCCAGTATCTAATATTTTTCTTGAGGATATAATAAAATTGTATTTGAGAATAACCTCCTTTGGTCTAAACCTTAATCTTTTTGCTAGCTGATTATAGACTCTTGCAGGACCTTGGATTCAGACTGTGAGCAGCTATCGTCAGTATTGCGTCTTACTTCACATATGCTGAAATCAGAGGGCCAGAATCCAAAGAGTGAAATGCTTTCTGAAGATGAATTTATCCTCTGGAGACTGATGAGTAATCTTTCCACCATCTTTCAGATTCCTGGGGAAAATATCCCAGGAAATCTGAATAATCTTGCATAGGTTCATGACTCTGGAATCACACAGCTACTGGTTTGAATTCCTACTCTGCCACTTTCTAGCTGTACGACCTTGGACAGGTTATTTAAATTTTCTGTACATCATTTCCTTATCTGTAAAATGGGAACTAATATAGGGTTGATGAGAGAATGAACTTGGTTAATATATGTAAACTCCTTAGAATAGTGCCTGCCACTCTTTAGTGTTTGTCACTAACGCAATATTATTCAAATGTGTACCTCCAAATACCACCAAGGTCCTACTATCTCAGATTTCAGAGTTTGTGGGGTATTCATGTAGATTTTAACAGGATCAAGAAAGTTTATATTAATAAGATCAGTATTAAAGTGCTATAGTATACTATAATGCAATTGGTACCACATTTTACCACCATCTAGCAATAGCTAAAAGACCACCTATTTATTTATTACCATAATCTTCTCCTCTTAAAATTTCAGGAGCAATGTAATTAGGAGTACCACAGAAAGTGCTCGTTGTATCTCCTGGCCGTAATCCTTCCTTTTATTAAAAAAAAAAGAAAGAAAGAATAAGATGCAAAATTCTGTTTTAAATTCACCTTTTCTATTTCATCTATCATATAATTTAAGTATCTGTAGGTAATACATTAAGCTTAAATAATATTTCACTAGAACTGCCTTTATTATTAAAATCATGGATTGCCCTTAATTAGCTTAAAGAAAACCTGTCCCCATTAGATATTGCTAAAGAGTCACTCCAATTAAATAAAATGTTGCATTTAAAATAATTTATATTCAAGTTAAAACTTAATACAAAAATTTAACCTCTGTGATTTAAATGAATCACATTTCATGAAGATAAGAAGCACTTCAAATCCTACCTCCTAACACAACCACTGTTGAAATTATAACGTTTTCCTTAGGGTCATTTTTCCTAAAGTACATGTTTTTTGGTTTTGTATTTTAATAGCTATAGGATGGAGAAAATTAAGGCAAAACATACTAGTAGGAATATGTGGAGAAACTACATAATAATAAAATGAGCAATCACCAAGAAGTTAAAACAAATACAAGCTTGTATACACATAGCAACATTGCCTCAAAATACAAAGAATAAAAATGAACAAAACTATCAGAATTTCACAATCCCCAATTATGACAGGAGATTTTAACAAATCTGTATCAGATATAGATCATACAGACAAAAAATTAGTAAAAAGAGAAAGATATGGACAAATGTAGACCTAAAAAATATACATAACATGCATACATATAGAATATGTATGTTCATACGTGTGTGGAGAGAGGCAGAGAGAGAGAGACTGCTTGCATGTAAAATAGAGAATATATATCCTTTTTAAGTACACACAGGATACTGACTGTATACTAAAGTCATAAAGAAAATCTTAATGTATTTCAAAGAACCATTCAGACCATTCTCTGGCCACAAGGCAATTAAGTAAGAAATCAACAGTAAAAAGAGAGCATAAAAACAACTGAATAATAGTATATATAATTAAGCATCTGGTTTTTTACTTTATAAGCATTTCCTAAGTAATTACAGACTTTCTGTTATTAATGATTACAGAAAATGCAACTGAACATGGGTACTTAGGATTTAACCATTTCTTTATTGTTAGATTATATGGTACAAAATTCCAAACCAAAAACGGGGGGAGATATACATTGAAAATCAAGCCTTCCTTCCATTCCTGTCCCTGACTCATACAGTTCCAGCTCCCTAGAGACAGCCTCTATTATGAGGTTCTTATGTGTCCTTCCAGAGACATTCTGGGCATGGTGTACATATTTTTCTTCAAATTTTACCCCATTATGTACAACACTGCTATAAATATCTAGAAAAAATATTTAGTAATATGTTGTGACTCCAAGGACTTTTTAAAAACGATTCCTAATAGGGATATATATGCTATTTTTGTATACTAAGAAATATGAATATTTTTAAAGTTGTTTTATATTATTGGCAATGGCTTATCATAAATTCTCAAGATAAATGACATGTATTTTCAGGGCAACAGTCAGAGGGGAGAGATGAAGTCTGTTAACTGGTAACAAAGCCATGCTAAGTCATTCATTTGTTGACTGAATATCTGAATGTAGGCCCGTTAGTTAAATTATCAACAGCATAACATAGATGTTGTTATTAAAATTCCCCTACTGATGAAAAAAGAGATAAAGGCACATCAATTTATAAAATGGCTAGTTTTTTACTCAATAAAATTAATGATCATAAAGTATTCCAAACTTAAGTCTGAAGATATTAATTCATGTTTTTATCACTGTCCTCTGCACTCTTTATATAAAAGCATCTAGTGAGAGGCTGAGGAAATTAAATAAATTAAAACCTGAAGGAAGTATTTCTGGAAAAACTGTGAAAAAATTTTTTAGTGTATCCAATTTCCCAAGGAATTGTTGTAAGCAAAAGAAGTTCATCCAATAATTGCATGAGGTCAGACTTAAGGTAAGTTTAAATATTGACTCTAGATTATAAGACAGTAGAATATAAACTTTTAGGGGGTTCATATTCCCATTAACTTTAACATCACAATGGTGTAAATGTGTCATTGAGAGAAGAGACAAAGTCTGTCAGTAAAGTCTTTGAACAGAAGTTCCAATCCTAGTGTCTTTTTCCACTAATAAAACTAAACAGTTCCTGAAGAAGAAGGGAAGGTAGATAGGGAGATAGGCAGAACAACTACTTTAAAGACCTACTAAATAAAGATCGCTGAGATTAGTAAAGATCCTGACTAATTTGATTGAGATCCTTGTAAAGAATGAGAACAAACCAATATTATTTTTCAATAAGAGTAACAAAATGTGAAGGAAGGAGGGAAGGAAGGAAGGAAGGAGGGAGGGAGGGAAGGAAGGAAGGAAGGAAGGAAGGAAGGAAAGAAGGAAGGAAGGAAGGAAGGAGGGAGGGAGGGAGGAAAGGAAGGAAGGAAGGAAGGAAGGAGGAAAGGAGGGAAGAAGGAAGGAAGAAAGAGAAAAAGGAAGAAAGGGAGGGAGGGGAGTAGAAATGGAGAGAGAGAAAGAGGACAGGAGGGAGAAAGGAAAGAAGGATAAAAGGAAGGAAGGAAAAAAGAAAGAAAACCTTAACTAATTTTTATGATTTTTATATTTTGACTGTTTATGTAATGCAAGGCCATTATAATAACTTAAAAATATATAGAAAAATAAACAGAACAAATGTGTGATGCTACATAATAGAATAATAATAATGGAATTAAAGAATTCCATACTTTAAGACTTAATGCTATATTATAAGCATTTTATATTGTTATGGATTTTTTGTAAACATCTTCTTACATGACTTTATAATAACTATCGTAAACTACAATAAAATTTTTGGTCATAATCATCTCCTCATAGACCAAACTATTCAGAATACCAAGAGGCAGAATTATTGGATCATGGCCATCTTTAAGATTCCTGATAGATCCCCACCAAACTGTTTTTCAAAAGGTTATAACAATTTATACACCCACCAATGACACAGGAGAATGCCCATTCCATTAATCTCTGGTAAATACAGACTATCCTAATTTTAAAACCAATATCTGACAGGCAAAAAAAGGTCTCATTGTTTTAATGTGTATACTTTGCTCGTCATATTTTTTGTTCGGTTTTATTTTCTCTTGAGAATTATGACTCCTTTATTATAGTTACTGTTTTTTTGAAATGAGAAAAAAAATCCTTTTAGAAAAAATGACAGAGATCAAAGAGGTATCACAAATATACGTAATGGGTACACAGGGGTTCCACTCTCTAAACTTTCTAATTGTTTATGATCGGAAATTTGCATAATAAAAAACTGAAGGAAGTTATCAGAAAACTGTCTTTGAGTTTTATACATAAGAAAAAAAGTAGTTTAACTGAAGGTTTTATATTCTATTGTACGCTGAACAGATAATAAGGTTGAATCTTAAATACGATTAGACATTTAGATAACCCAGCTCTGGAAGAACTTCTCTCAGGTGAATGAGGAATGCAGTTCACACATTTATATGCTTGTTGCCACATTGACTATGTGAAGGTAATTTTGGCCCAGCTACTTTAACAAGGAGAGTAGTTCCCTATACACTTTATGAAAAAAGACCAGACCTTTAAATGAAACACTGTTACAAAAAACAATAAAAGACCAAGAAATAAAGATGACATGTTCTGAGAGTAACTAAAATTCTTATTTTATTATATTTTATGTTAGATATTTAAATTTTAAATATAAAAAATGTTATAGACTTCTGAGGAAAATCCTGAATGGATTATTTAAGAGTCAATAAAAATGGCAAAAATTCTCACTAGGAAGGTGATATGCAAATGGTTGTGCTAAAGTAGAGGAATTGCAGACAATTTTTATTTACAAATTTTCTTCAACATTGCCACAACTTTCAAAACAAAAAGTTACAGATAATAAAAAGAGACTAACTCATTATGGCATATATAACACAAAAGATACGGAATTTAGCAAATGATTAGGACAAAAGTACATGTCTCTCTGTGGTAGAATTCCAAAAAGTATCCTAACAAAGTAGCAATCATTTCAGATCTTTAAACATTAAGTTACTTTATCAAGACAATTTTATGAGCTGCTGAAAATCTTTTTAATAACTAGAAAATTTTCCTCACCTTACACATGCCATAGTCAGTGAGCTTTATGTGCCCTTCAGAGTCCAGTAATACGTTGTCCAATTTCAAATCTCTATAAATTATCCCTCGCTCATGAAGATAATTTAATGCTAGACTGATTTCTGCAGAGTAAAACCTACAATAAAATAAAAAATAAGTAACTTGATTCAAATTATTAAATTGTGGTAAGTTTCTAGAGGAAGGTATTTAAGTCCTACTTTCACCTGCAGTCGGAAACACAAAAATCACATCATAAGATGTTTTCTCTTCCAATATTGTTAGAAACTAATATAAAAAAATAAACTGAAGTAATATTAAAAAAAAATTGAAGTACTTTAAAACATCTGAGCCCAAAACAAAATTATAAAAGTTCCAGTTTAACTCACATTGTTCATACAGTTATTAATTTGACAGTTTCAATCTGGGTCCTTGGATGGACTTTAGGCAGTACAACTGGAGGCAGAGTTGTATGGACATGTAAATTTTCTAGGGAGTTCCGACAGCTTTCATAACTTTTTAAGGGACCAAAGACACCCCCCCTACCCCCAAAGGCTAAAAACCATGGGTCTAGAATAAAAATAATACTATAAGTTGACTGCTCAAACCATAAAATTCACACCAAGATTTTAGAAAAGAAATGAGAAGAAATTATTCTACAACTATAAAATTTAATATTAAGAAAAAACTTTTTAAAACTGCCACCAACTCACTAGTGGTGATGACCAGAACTTTTGGCCTTAATAATGAAAATGAAATACCTAAGCTGGTTTTTGGCTGCTTAGGTGGCATGTTATCATGATTATGTTTGGAGGTACATAAAACACACCTTCTAGCTACTTAATTCCATGTTTAGGGAACTTGAGTTCTTATCCTGTGCTTTAGTTCCTAGAAAAGCAAAGACGGTATAAAACCAGAACTGGCACTTTAATACAGTAAAAACCAGACCCCCAAGTCCAACTGACCAAACAAGGAACAAATACTGGCTATATTTACAATTTAAAATATCATCTGTGACTTTACTAGGAAGGGTGGCCATTTGAAAAAGCCTAAATTCACAATAAACATAAACAAACAGTAAACTAAAAAATAAGCAGTAAGTTAAAAAATAATAATTAAAAATTAGATGAGTGCAATTTACACACATTTATAAAATTTAAAAATATTATATTTTCGAGATGTAATCAATGAACTAGTAAGACTTTCACTAAATAAGTTATTTTAAAAAATGAAATCTCTAACCTTTGTTTCCCATTTAATAATTATATGCATATAAAAACTCACATGCTTCATTTTGGCATTACTTTCATGAAACAGGAAAGAGTGAAAATTACTGCCGATATAAGTAAAAAAACAAAAAACATGGTACTGATGGGTTAAACTGTTTATTCAAGGCCATGATCCCTTTCCATGTACATATAAACAATTTATAATCTTGTACATTAATATCAAATTAAGGGCACAAAATTAATATTTAACACTTTTTCTCTTATTCATCAACATGTATGGGATGAGATGGAAAAAAGCCAAAGGCAGAACAATTCAGAAATTGTAATCATAGGAAGAACAGTAAGAATTACATAATAGTGTAAGAGGAATTATTTTATTTCTCTCAAGTATATATGCATAGCACTCTTCTACTGAAAACCTGTCACAGGGATTACTGAAAACCTGTCAAAGAGATCACTGCAAACTTGATAAGATTAATGTGTTTGTAAATTTATCAATTATTTAAGTGGCTGATGCTGAATAGAGAAAATATTTGAAAATAATTGGTTTTAGTAGACTAAAGTTTCCCCTTTAATACTGTTTATGCTTTTCAATTGCTTAGGAAGCACTATATATATATGATATATACTACAATTATAATACATAATGTTACATAAAATAATGTAAACTAACTTTTTGCTCAGCCTCTACATAACTTACAAAGAATTAACTAGTATCAAATTAAATGATTTTTTGACTGTTTTCAACCACTGCACATAAAAAGTCATGCAGCCCTGAAAAAATCCAACACAAATAAACAATGAACAAAAAACTTAACCTGGCATGTTCTTCAGGAAGTTTTCTTTGTCGCTGCATATGAAACATTAGATCTCCTCCATTTACGTACTCTATAACAAAGAACAATCTAAAACACAGGAGAGAACCCATCAAAACAGATGCAAAATAAGGTAGTATAACTGTACTTTAAACACTACAGAAACCAGTTACAACAAACAGTATTTTCTACGATTTAGCCTTTAAAAAGATGCCAAGAATTTGGTGGAAACAAAGGGTATCTAGAGTACAGAAGATAAGAGAAAGTAAACCAGCAGGATAATAATTCTGTAGCTTGCTACTTTTATTCCAAAGTAGTACCATTTGCAGTCCAGAGCCACTCACTCCCATCCCAATTTTAGTATTTACTAGATAACTCATGATCAACTGTTACTCAAGGTAAAGAAATTAGTTAAACTCTAGGAAACTTTAAGTCATAAAACTAGAATCCTGGGGATATTTAAAAGGTTGAATTTCTACTTCTATGATCTGGCTATTTGTTTTGCCTAAAGCAGGTGATTTCCTAATGCTGATCCAATGTCAAACTAGTATCACTGATTGGAGTATGACTAATAAGAAATTGTAAGCATAATACTGTTGTGTCCTTCTTCATGACTTCTACTTCATGAATCACAGCAGAAGGATTCTTATTGTATAATATACCGAAATGTATGAAGCCCAGTAAACATCCCATTATCTTTCAATCTTACCTGCTTTCTGTCTGAAAGCAAGAATGCAGCCCAACAAGAAAAGGATGATTGGATGCCTGCTCAAAAACATGTTTCTCTGTCTGTACCCAATCAATATCCTATTTTAAAATATGAAAGAAATCTATATCAAACTAAAATGATATCATCAAAACTAATAATAAATTTGTTCTTAGCAATTCAATTTTCACAAATGTAATAGTTAACCAACTAGGCTAGATAGCAAAACCATTGATAATCATGAAACAACTTACATACAGAGAAAAATACCTAGTAAATCTTTCAGTATTGTGAAATGGTCTAGAAAACTTTACAATGCTCAAGTACTTCCCTTGATGATAATATGGTTTGATTTTTGTGATTAAAAAATCTAATAATGATCAGATTACTTTAAATATCTCTTATATAATCTGTTTGAAGCATATATTTAGAAAAGTAGGCTGAAATAATAAAGCACAAACATTGAGCTTTCCTCTGAAATAGTACTCTTAAGCAGTTTAACAGTTTAGAAATAATAAAACATCAGTGTACTTACCTCATCATCATTGACAAGCTCTTTTTTCACAACTTTCATTGCATAAATACGATCTGTTTTTTTTAATCGAACCAACAGTACTTTGGCATAACTTCCTCTTCCTATTACCCGGAGCAAATCAAAATCCTGAAGGCCTAAACTGGATGAAGCTTTGCCACTTTCCCTGGTGTTCATTGCCTGTTGAAAACATTTATATCAAAGAGTTATACCTGGAAGCATTTTTGCATAATATGTTATATTTCTAACACCTACTTATAACGATAATAATTTAAAAGTAGTTTCTTAACATAAAAATACTATCTTAAGTTCTTAATTCTTTTCTTATATCATTCCAAACCATATAATCTAACTACCCAAGAGGCAGAATGAGTTCATGAGCTGAGGTAAAGAGGAGTGGTAACAGGAATGGAGAGTTAAAGGATGATAAATGTTAAAGGATGTCTTAAAAAGGACCCGATAACTTTTGGGTATGGGGGTAATGAATATGTGTGAATAAAAAATGACACTAACTTTGGTGACTAGGAGATTAGAAGTACCACTGACAGGGAAAATAAAGTATGTGGATAGGATAAGATTGACAGATTTGTTGGAGATAATACATTGGTTTTCATATTGAATTTAGAAGTTACAATGGGACATCAAGATTAAAGAATCTGCTGGAAGCTTGATATATGAAATTTGAGCTAGTGAAAGGACACATTCAGAGGCATGTGGCATTTCTGTATGCTATAGACAGAAAACAAGCACAAAGCAGTTCAGCCAGTGGAAGACATTCTTTTCCATAGAATACCAAGGCCCCTTTGGAATGACAAAGTAAGCCATATAATTCATTCACAACTAGAAATTTAAGCTTCAGGCAATTTATACAGAAGACTGAAGATAATATTTTATTAGATACCTGCAAAACCATCAGCACATAATCAACAGATTTACCCATGAGAAGAAAGTATGAATTCTCTGAAGAGTATTAAAAAAACAAAGAGCAAATTTTGAGAATGATAAAGAAATCAGTAAGCACAAAATAGAAAGGAGAGTATTATGTAAACTGAGAGACAATGACAATTCAAAAGAATAATCATACATGAAAATTTAGAAATAATAATTTAATTTGGTAACTAGGATAAATAGGGGAGTGAAATGAAACCAGAGTAGGAGCAGATTAAGAAAGAAGATAATGGTAAGAAAATAAGTCAATGTACAGACTTAAAATATGGTTATAACTGGAAACTATAAAAGAGAATGAAATGGAACAAAAAAGCACAGTACTTTCTCAGACACAATAATAAGACTGAAACAACAGAAGCCAGATAACAGTGGAATGTCCCCTTCAAAGGGCCTAAAAAAACCCCTGCTGACCTAGAATTCTTCTATTTATTTATTTATTTATTTTTGATTAAACACATTTATGGAGGGCACAGTTGACTATCAGTATTTGCGTACAGTATGTGATGATCAAATCAATATTACTAGCATGTTCATCATTTGACAAAGAATTCTAATCCTGCAAAAATAGCTCTCAAAATGAAAGTGAAATAAAAACATTTTTCAGACAAAAACAACAAACAAAAACCCCAGAAAATCCATCACCAGTAGGCTCTTGCTAAAGTAAACACTAAGTTGAGCTCTTCAAGAAGAGAAAATATGATCTCACATGAAAGGACAGAGATGTACAAGAGAATGAAGAACAAAAAAGGTGAAATGTGGGTAAATCTAAATAAGGATTGACTTTAAAAACACTAGTACACAGAATTTTAAAATATGACAAAAACAGCACCAAACATAGGAAGGGAGATGGAATTAATTTTTTTTTTTTTAATCTGTAGTTAACTATTTATTTTTTTATTTTTATTTTTTTATTATTATTATTATTTTTTTTGTCTTTTTCGTGACCGGTACTCAGCCAGTGAGTGCACCAGCCATTCCTATATAGGATCCGAACCCGCGGCGGCGGGAGCATCGCTGCGCTCCCAGCGCTGCACTCTACTGAGTACGCCACGGGGTCGGCCCAAGATGGAATTAATTTAAAGTGTGATAAGATCACTGCATTTTATGGGAAACAGTAAAAGACACTATGTTAAGTGAAATAAGTCAGGCACAGAAAGATAAATACTGCATGTTCTCACTCATATGTAGGAGCTAAAGCTCATCAAAGTAGAGATTGGAATAGTGGTTACCAGAGGCTGGGAAGGGTAGGGTGGGGAGAAAAGGGAGAGGTTGGTTAAAGGATACAAACTTACAGCTAGACAGAAAGAATAGGTTCTAGTGGTCTATAGCAATACTAGGTAGGTATAATTAACAATACTTTTTTGTATACTTTCAAATGACTAGAAGAGAGAGGAGTTTGAATGTTTTCAACACACAGAAGTGATAAATATTTGAGGTGATGGATATGCTAATTACCCTGATTTGATCATTACACATTGTGTACATGTATCAAAATATCACTCTGTACTCCCTAATATGTACAATTATTATGTGTCAATTAAAAAATTAAAAAGCAATAATTTGTATTCAATTTTAATAGGTAAAGAATGCAAGATGCAATCTCTAGACTAGCCGGTAAAAGAATGGCAAAAAATGTCAAACAAGTTATAAGAGGTTAAAAAAAAAAAAAAAAAAAAAAAGTAATAAAAAATAATTAAACCAAAAGAAGGCAAGAAAGGTAACACAGAATAAGTGAGATATAAAGAACGCACAGTAAAATGGTGGACTTAAACTTAAATAAATAATTACATTAAATACAAAAATACTTCATACTAAATACTAAAATAAACATACTAAATACTATAGTCAAGGATTTTCTGACCAGAGGGAAAGAAAAACCCAACTATATAATGTTAATAAAACACTCACCTTAAATATATGGATACAGAAAGACTGAAAGTAAAAGGATAAAAAACTATATCATGTAATCATTAGCCAAAAGAGAGTTGTTGTAGCTAAACTGAGACAAAGCAGCAGTAGCCTATTGTGGTAGGGTGACTTCTAAGATGGCTCCCAATGATCCCCAATTCCTGGTATTCATGCCATTGTGTAATTCTTCTCCCCTTGAGCATGGGCTGGACCTTATAACTTGCTTCTTTTGAACAAAATATGGCAAGAGTGATAGGATGCCACTTCTGAAATCAGGTTACAAAAGAATGTGACTTCCCTCTTGCTAGTACTCACTCTCTCTGAATCTTATTATTTGTTTGCTCTGATAAAGCAAGGTATGATGCTGTGAGCTACCCCATAACAGAGAGGCCCATGTGGCAAGGAACTCAATCCCTATGAACAACTAGGTAAGTGAATATGGAAGCTTTGAAATGATGGCAGCCCTTGTCAACACCTTGACTGTTTCCTGTATGGGACCCTGAGGCAGAGGACTTGTATTCCTTACCCACAGAAACTATGATGTAATAAATGTTGTTTTAAACTACTAAACTTTGAGGTAAATTAATATGCATTATTTATCTAATATACAGACTTTAAGGCAGGCAAGAAGCATTATTACAGACAGAAAAGGATAGTTCATTATGAAAAAGTATTAATCCAATAGAAGATATTATAATTTTAAATTTGTATGTACTTAATAACATAGCCTCAAAATACGTAAAGTAAAAAATAACAAAAACAGGCAAATCCACAATGAAATCTTTCAGTAGGAAGGAACAAGCAATTGGATATGTCACGAGATTACTGAAGATTGAATAATATTGTTAATAACCTTGACCTAATTGGCTTATACAGAACACTGTACCCACCAACTACAGAATACACAATGTATTCAAAAATTCATATAAGACATTTACCAATCCTATGTGCTTGGTCTTCAAGTAAGTTTCAACAAAATTCAAAGGACTAAAACCACACAGAACACAATCACTGACTTGCAGTGAAATTAATCTGGAAGCCAATAACAAAAAAAAATTTCTCAAATATTTGAAAATTAATCAGTATGCTTTTAAATAATATATCAGTCAAAGAAGAAATCACAATAGAGATAAGGATATATTTTAATCTGAATGACATAAAAGCATGAGGAAATGATGAGAGGGGAGATCAGTGCACTAGAATAGAAAATAAGCACTTAACAGAGAAGAGCCAAAAGTTTGTTCTTTGAAAAGACTAATAAATTGATATCGCCCTGGCAAGACTGATGGGGAAAAAGGGGAATACGCAGTAACCTTTATCAGGAATAAAAAAGGGTATCACTTCATATCCTCAGAAATGAACAACCTGGGCTGGCCAGTTAGCTCAGTTGGTTAGTGCATGGTACCGATAACATCAAAGTCAAGGGTTTGGATAGCCCTGTACCAGCCAGCTGCCAAAAAAAAGAAAACAAAACAAAAAGAAAACTCCAGGCCCAGAGTGCTTTTATGGTGAATCTTTCAAAAATTTAAGAAATAATGCCAATAAATAATGCCAAACAAAAAACAAAATAAAACAATATTGGCAAATCAAATCCACCATATATAAAGAGAATAACATCATGACACATGGAGTTTATTTCAGGAATGAAAAATAGGTTTCATATTTGAAAATTAATGAAATTTACATATGATTAATTCAATAAATGTCAAAGGATGTTTTTGACAAAATTTGACATCTTTTTATGATGAAGAAAAAAAATCTTAGCAAACTAGGAATAGAGGTAAACTCCCTTATTTTGATAAGGGGTATCAACCAAAAAAGAACCTACAGGAAACATCAAACTTAATGATAAAATACTAGAAAATTTCCCTTTGAGATGTAGAACAAGACAATAATGTCTGATTACCACTTCTGTTAACATCATTTTGGTTATCCGGAGAGGTCCCTGACAATTCAATAGGCAAGAAAACTAAATAAAAGCTATAAGATTTGTAAAGGAAGGAATTAAATTGTTATTCACAAATGACATGATCGTATACATAGAAAATCTAAAAGCATCCGTAAACAAACTATTAGAATTAATAAGTAAATTTAGCAAAGTCGCAGGATACAAAGGCAATTTAGAAAAAAAAAATTATATCTATAAAACAGCATTTAACAATTAGATAACTAAATCTAAAAATAATACCCAATACCTATATTGCAAGAACTCTGAAAACTACAAAACATTGCCAGAAATTAAAGAAGAGCTTAATAAATGAAAGAATATGCCATGTTCATGGATTGAAGACTTAATATTGTAAAGACATCCCTTTTCCTGAAATTGATCAGCAGGGTTTTTAGTTGATTTTGTGGAAACTGACAAGCTGATTCTAAAATTTGCATGAAAATTCAAAAAGCTAGTAACAGTAGCCAAGATAATTCCCAGAATAACAGAGTAGAAGAACTTACTTTACTAGATAAAAAGACTTAGTAAAAAAGACTTACTTTACTAGATGAAAAGCTATAGTAATCATAACAGTAGGATATTGGCACAAGGATAAGCAAGATGAGGGAAAATAAAAAAGAATCCAGAAATACATCATGTGATAGACATAATTGATGAAAAGATAGCTCTGCAGAATAACAGGTAAAAGTATAATCTTTTCATTATCTTCAATAACTTTGGGAAAGGCAAGAGATTTCTTGAACAGGACCCATAAAGGAAAAGATTTATGTATTTCACCATATTAAAAATCGAGAACTAAAACTATTAGGTGAACAATCTGAGCTGCAACAGGAAATCTACATAGACATGATAGTACTTCATAGACACTTCTTATTCTCTATAGATTGTAGTCTGGGTGCCTCTGGAAACTTTAACTTGGTGACTGTTAATATTTAATATAAAAGCCTAGTAGGTTGTCAATAAACGTTAGCTTTCTTCTCCTCTTCTAAAAGTCATTTATTTAATAATGAAAAAAAGAAATAAAAATCAAGAATATCTGTTTATCAAAAGACACCATCAAGAGAGTGAAAAAACAAGCCACAGAGTGTGAGAATATATAACTGATAAAGGACTAATGTCAAGGATATACGAAGAACACCTACAAATCAATAAGACAATGGCAGACCACCTCCCCTTTTTAAAAAAGGGGTAAAAGAGACAGAACAGGCACTTCACAAAAGATGATATCCAAATGGCCAATAAATATATGAAAAGGTATTCATCAAGGAATGTATAATAAGCTACCTCTATACAATCAACAGATTGGCTAAAATTTAAAAGACTGACTATATAAAGTGCTGACAAGAATGTGGAACAAATGGAACTCTCATACACTGTTGGTGAAAGAATAAATTAATACAAGCCCTTTAGAAAATTGTTTGCTATTATCTACTAAAGCTGAATGTACTCATGACTCAACAATTCCACTCCTAGTTATACACCTAACAGAAATGCTTATATAGGTGTGCCGAACCACATTTATAAAAGTGTTCATAGCAGAATATCATAATAATCCCAATCTAGGAACAAAAAAAATCAGCAGTAGAACAGATTAATTGAAACAACTGTGAAAATGAATGAAATACTCCTATATCAAACATAGCTGACTTGCACAAGCATAATGTTGAGTGAAAGAAGCCAGATACAAAAGAATATATACTGTATGAGTCCAGTTATACAAAATGAAAAAAAAAGGCAAAACTAAACTGTGGTGTTAAGATAGTGGTTACTTGTAGGGGATAAAGGAGTGTAAGTGACTGGGAGAAGGCACAAGACGGGCTTCTGGGATGTTGGTAGACCTATTGATCCAGGTGGTCATTACATGGTTACTGTTCACCATGTGCTAATTCATCTAGCTATATACTTGTGATTTGTGCATTTTTCTGTATGCATGATATTCTTCAATTTAAAAGTATAGTAAAAATCTTGAATATAAAGGCAAATGAGTCTTTGGTAAACAATCAAACCAAAATAATAATAATAATAATACTGGTAATGAGAAACTCCAAAAGGAACAAAAAGCTATAAAAGAGCATCAAGGACCAAATAAAAGGAAACATTAGCAACTTATGATTCTAGAAAAACAGAGGATTCACTCCTTATTATCAGGACTTTCCTTCTTTGACTGATTCATTCAACTTATGAAGAAAATATGGAGGATTTGGTTACAGTTGCATGACAGATTATAAATGTTACAAACCTTGGCAATGTAAAAATAAATACACGGCTAAAAGAAAAGTTGAGAGTAAGAGTAGGCATAGCTAAAAGAGAATCAAAATACTGACTAAAATAGAATAAGAAACTGAGATGTGAGATTAAATAAATTACCAACAGATTTGCTTCAAAATTATAGAGGGGTGAGGGAAGTGGGTAGATAAAACAAGACTGGCCATGTATTGATAATTGCTTTAACTGGGTAATGAATACAGGGGCTTTGTTATATTATTCTGTCTTTATTTATGCTCAAAATTTTCCATAATAATAGGTTGGGTTTTGTTTAAATGGTAACTAAGAGAAGACCAAAACATAATACACCTATCAAATATTGGAAAGAGAAGAGAAAAAGGGGAGGTAGTGTGAACTAAATCTTTCTTGGCTAGAAATACATAAATTTGAAAAACTGAGAAACAGAGATATAAACATTATGAACACAACTAAAAATGCTTAAAAACTTTTCAAGAGTAGAACACTAGTTACCAGATTCTGGGGAGGGTACAGGTGAAGGAAAAACAGGGAGAGACTGGCCAAAAGGTACACAATTACAATTAGATAGGAAGAATGAGTTTTGGTATTCCATTGCACAGTAGAGTGACTACGGTCAACAGTCAAGTTTTGTATATTACATAATAGCCAGAGGAGAGGCTTTTGAATGTTCTCATCACAAAGAAATGAGAAATGTATGAGGTGATGGATACACTATTCTGACTCGATAATTATACAACATATATGCATCAAAACATCAGATTATACCCCATAAATATGTACAGTTATAATGTGTCAATTAAAAAAAAAATAGTTGCCTCTAAGAAGTCAAGTTGGGAGTAGTCAATATGAGGCATAATAATCTTTTTTACTACCAGTTTTTTTCAAAAAATTGGTTATCATTTTAATTAAATATTTTTAACTAAAACTTTGTTTTGTTTTAAAAACTGATAAAGTGCTTAATAGTCAGAAAAAAATAGTGACAGTTAATATGATTAATTCTTTATACTTTAAATAAATAATTAGCCCACAAAATGGAAGTGTCTATAATATATTTTAAACAATACTACCAAGTATTCCAAACACTATTCTTAAATACATTATAATTTTCAGGGTATGTTATCTTAAACTGAAAATAAGTTATCCCACCAAATTACTTCCTAAATTAAATTAAATTAGTAATTTAATTACTAAATTAAATCAGAATCAAACTCTGGAATCATTAAAAATCATTCCTGTATTTTACCATTATGATCTAAAATCTAAGCAAGTTCATGTGTCATATTTTTAAACTGTTGAGGCTCATTAAAAAGCTAATGACATAATGTACAATAAGACAAATTATCTTACCTCCTTTTCTTCACCTACTTGGTCCAAACTCTCATGACTTGAAGGATTATATGGAATTACTAAAAACCAATCCCAAACATTAATATAAAAAAGGGAGAAAAACATAGCATCCATTAATGAGTTTGACATAAAAATTTTCTCCTGATTTTTTTTTTTAGTTTTTACTTCTAAAGAAGTTTTCAATATTTAAAACTGAGTATCTGTCCTACTAATAAAAAATTGTGTATAAATATACAAGTACAGAGTTATATCTTTAGTGAGGACCCAATCTGGTAGCCAAATAATACTCCTAACACATATTTTTGGTATTTTTTAAGCATTTCTCTTCTTTACAAATTAATCAAATAATTCCTTCTATAAGGGTGACTCTATAAACCCTATTTGAATCTTTTAGTATGAATGAGACATAGAAATAGAGGGCCTACGGTGTTCACTTCTCACTACCTTGATACTCAAAATGTTCCTGACTACCACATAGGTCTAGTAAAGAACTGACAAGGGGACCGGCATATTAGTTCAGCTGGTTAGAGGGCGGTGCTGATAACACCAAGGTCCAGGATTAGATCCCTGTACCCACCAGGTGCCAAAAAAAAAAAACCCAAACCAAACAACGAACTGGCAATGATGGGACTTCTATTTCCTTAAAGCTACTCAGGGCAAAAAAAGCCTACGTTTCATATAGCCAGCTTCTTCCATGACCAAGAGACTGTATTCTGTCCTTCCAGAAAAACTCCCTTGTCTTCCCTTTCCTTATTCAGCCCAGATCAGATTAGGCTGCTGTACCCCCTTTCACTGTTCTCCAGATTTCCCAGATACGTGTTTAAGGTTTTGTGCCTGTACACCATTTTAATTCACATCATCTTTCTGGAATTTCCTAAACTGCATCTCTATATCTTTTACATAATTTCTACTTCTGATAATAAAGCTTTTAATAAAAGCAGGTCACCTGAACACAGTCAACATGGCCCACAAAATCAGCTTTATATTTTTTTATTACAGAAAATATTGGGTTTGCTGAATTTAAAGGAGTCTCAAAAGAAATTTATCTGAACTAGAAAAAAAATAGTCATTTGTTGTAGTTTACATAGTTGTCTTTTTTATAATGCCAAACATGTATGTTAAATATTGTGACTGATCTTACCACCATAAAATATGCTTACCTACTTTTATTTGGGAAGAACATAAATGTTTTAAACTTGGGTGAAACAGTCATCTAAAGAAGTCTTGAGATGCTACTCTGTTAATGAACAATGGTTCATGCCAGCATCATTCTTACCTGTCTGTGCATGGTCTGAATGCATGGAAGACTGATCCAGGGACATCATTGGTTCCTACAGGTCAAACACATATACAGCAGGTCAAACAAAAAAGTTAACTATATCCTACAAATAAATATTAACATAGTAATTTCAAAAGTTACAAAGTTCACAATATGTTAACTGGAATGTAAAGTATTCCTACCCACACTCTGTAACAACTTTTGTGAGCTGTAATTCCTTAACACTTCTCTATTTCAACCCTCTGTTCTAGTCGTGTTATCAAACATGCTCTATTAAAAAAAAATTGACAACCGTGTCTTACCGGTGGCAAAGAATGCCGCCCACATTCAACTGTCACAAGTTTGTGACACTTCTTGTGAACCAGGAGTTTGCAGTTGATGCACTTATATCCCTGGCGTCCAAGTCCCCATATTCGGTCTGTGCAGATGGCACAGTGAGCACGCTGAAAAGAATAATTCAACAATATTTTATTGACCAAAAAAAAAAGGTCATAACCATTTTTCAACAGTTTACTCATAAAATAGTGAAAATAAGTGGTTTTCTTCTCCAACTCAATTCCCCTTATCATGATGTCAACTGCCAGCCCATGGCAAACAAAACAAAACAAAACAAAACAAAACAAAACAAAACTTTTTCAAAAGCTATGAAGGTCACTGAAAAATAAACAGAAAGGAGAGCTTAAAGAGAGAATGAAATTTCCAACCACACTGCTTTCTGTTATATAAGCCCAAGAATTTTCAGCCTTCATATTATTAAGTTCAGAAAAACAGAAAACAGGAATAGTGAATTAAAATTGAAAAACATATGACAGAAAAAGCCATGTAAGGACTCCTAAACAAACATAAACTTTCCAGACTGTTCAGAGATCAGACCAAAGCCTGCTTTGTTAAAAAGCAACACCTAAAGTGACTTTTCATTTCAAAGCCTTTTTTAATATATCAGTGCTACTGGGAACAAGAATTTGGGGATCTCAGGTGGTGGTTTCTATTTACGTTAATGAATTTAGGACATGGCATTAGTTTTAGAATAGAAATGGAGTCCATAAGTTTGTAGTTATGAAATGTTGTTAAAAATGCGGACTTCTGGAGACACACTGCCTGTTTTCAAGCCTTGGCTCTGCCACTTACTGGCTGTGTCATCATGGGCAAGGTACTTAACTGCCCTGCATTTCAGTTTCCTCATCTGTAAAATGGAAATATATCGTACCTGTCTCATAGAGTTATTGTAAGGATTAAATGAGTCAATATAGGTAAAAACATTTGGAAAAGAGCCTGGTACATAGTAAAAGCCAGGTTTGTGTTTGCTATTATTATTTTCTAAATAGTGAAAATTAAGTTACAATATTAAACGAATTGCAAAATAAACCTTGCTTACTTTCCAGTTGCCTTCAATTATATTTAAAAACCCAATTTTATTATAGCTAGGATAACCATATAATTAATCATCCTTTCTGGAGCATTTTTAAGAGAGAAAGGAGACGCTATTAAAAACTACAGGCATGGGCCGGCCCCATGGCTCACTAGGGAGAGTGTGGTGCTGGTAGCATTGAGGCTGCGGGTTCAGATCCTATCTATGGATGGCCAGTGTGTTCACTGGCTGAGCGTGGTGCAGACCACACCGTGCTGAGGGTTGCGATCCCCTTACTGGACAGAAAAAAAAAAAAAAATACAAAACTACAGGCATACAGTTTACATGTAAAGCCATGCTACTTAACTTCTTTAAAAAGGGATTAACAAGACATAATAACAATATCTTTCATGATAAAAAGGGAAAAAAAAATAGATGTCACAAATATTATCAGCATTCAACAAACTAAGTTTACCCTGTTGAAACGCTTGGCTTGAAAAGTGTGGCCATTTGCACAATAAAGTTTTCTCCAGCGGCGTGCACCTCGACGGTAGATGGATTCTGAAGAAAGGTTAAAAGTTAAAAAAAGAAAAAAAAAGAGCAGTGTGAGGAGAAGTCACTTTATAATTCTCTGTGATTATTTTCATGATGTTCACTGCAAGAAGAAAACATATACTGATTAAAACCCAAAAGTGAAAAAGTAAAATAGGCTCATTGAGGGACTAAATGAAAATAAACATCATGGGCTACAAATGTTTGAATAACTATTATTGCTTTCCTTTTATTAAATTTTCCCCCAGCTTTTTATTTTAATTTTTAAGCCCACAAAAAAGCTAAAAGCATAAACACCTTCCTCCCTCACCTAGATTTACCAATTATTAGTGTTTTGTCATATTTGCTTTTCTCTCTGCAAAAACAAACATTTTATATTTCTAAATCATTTGGAAGTAAGATGCAGGCACCAGGACACTTAAATACTCTTAAATACCTAAATATACATTGTTTGAGATTAAGGATATTTCCCCTAATTTTACATAACCATAATAACATTACCGTATCTTAGAAAATTAATATTAATTCAATATCACCAATATACAGTTCATATGAAAATTTCCCAATTGTTCCAAAGTGTCTTTCAAAGCTTTCTTTTTCTATCCAGGATCCAATCAAGATTCAGGCATTGCATTTGGTTGTTATACCTTTTTTGTCTCTTTAACGTATTCTAAAACATTCAGTCTGCCTTATTTGTTGTTTGTTTTTTTGTGGTGTTGACTTTAAAAAAAAAAAAGAGTCTAGACCGGACACCCCAGCCCACAACCAGGCACACCACCAGCACCTTGGGGCCCCTCCCAGGGCACAGAGCCAGGGACTGGACCCCCCACCCAGGAGCATGCCAAAAACATCACCTCTGTGTGGGTGGCCCACCACAGCCACCACAGTAACCTTGGCTGCCATGAAAGTGGCTAGACGTCACAATCACCACGCAGATGGTCTGCCAGCCACTGGAGTGCAATGACACAAGGAGAGTCACCAGCAGAGACCAAATAGAAGAGGATGTCTCTCTCCACAAAACCCATGACAGAGTGACAGAAGAAGCATCTGCTGTATGATATAATATTGGGGGACCTGAACACACCTTTCAGCATTGGACTGGTCATCTAGGCAACAAATCAACAGAGTAAACATTACTCTTTCAGAGGGAAAGAAGAAATCTAGGGTTATCAATGGTGTGAGGGGGGAGGTAGGGAGGTTAGGAAGAGACTGGACAATGGGCATAAAGAATAAGTACAATTTGTAACAATATGCAACTAGTAACATTGATTTGATCAACATATGTCAACACTGAATCCCAAAAATATGTATAATCAATTATGATTCAATTAAAAAAAAAAAAGAGTCCAGGCAATTGTTTTATATTGTGTCCCACATTCTGGATTTCTCTGTTTCTTCATGATTAGTCAATATTAAATACTTTTAGCAAAAATAATCATAGTGATGTGTATTTCTTATTGCATGACCTCATGAAGTATACAAATGTAAGAATGTTGGCTCCTACTGCTGATGCCAAATCACTATTAAAGGTAGCGATGGATAGATCTCTTCATTGTTAAGGCCCATTTTACTTTTTGTAAGTAATCTGTAAGTGATATTTTATAACCACAAGAATACATTCTTCCCCAACAACCTTTCATCCAATGTTTTTATATTAATGCTTTTCTTAAGCATACTTAGAGAAAGAGGTTCCAAAAGATCAAATCTAGTCCAACTCTGTAGTTTTGGTTAAGTCCATCACTATTATATATATTATCTACTAATCATTAATAGTAACATTCCACAGTAACAGTTAATACTATGAATGCATTAGGTTACTAAACTCATATTTTAAAGCAAATGTAGCACTGAATTTACTATTTAAATTAAGATAGAAAAGACCAATTGCAATGGTCTGAATTAGAAATCTTAAGATAACATAATACAAAACCTTAAATATAGATGCTTTTACTTTTAATTATATATTGTTAGCAGTAACCAAAGCAGAAAGTTTCTGTTAATAGCATTTTAAACTAAAAGAAGATTCTATTTCAGAAGCTTTCATGAACTACAACTTGACAAACCTTAAATTTAAACATTTTAATTTTGCCTAAGAATCAAAAGAGGGCTAAGATACCACATTAATGGTTATCAGTTTTTTTCCATGCTCTAGTTTAGTATTTATTTTCTGCGGGAGAGGTGGTGTCAAAATCTCCACCAATTAATTTTAAAGAGGGAAAGTAAGCATGAAGTATAATGAAAAGTTAGGAAATATTTTTTCTGGGAAGCATGCTACAGACCTTAAATAGATTTGGAGATGGAACTCTGGAACCAAGAAGATCTGCTACAATGGCAAGTCTTTCAAAATTTTGGCTCTGAACAAAGAGAAGATGGCTGTTTCTCCAACAGCTCTGTCAAGGAAGCCTACATGGCCTTAATCCATCTGCCACTGGAACCCTAGTGAAATATTCCTACCTGAATCTAGACTTGAATTTTTCAGTATTGCTTCTGGGTTGTACCTATTGCTTGTATTTCCCCATCTTCCTATGTAGTACATGGCCCCTGTTCAATCCTATGTACAAACGCCCATACTTCTTTAATTTTCCCTTTTCACCAGGGAGCATAAAGAGTCACAGAACTGAAAGTTTAGAACTATTTCACTTAATTCAAAGCAAAATATTTACCACTATTCCTTCTAAAGTCATGTACATATGAAGAAATCAGGTTTGAAAATTTCCAAAATTAAAAACTAGGAAGACCCGTAACTTAAAATTAACTTAATTTTCCTTTCATATGTGCAACAGACAATTAGGTGAGTAAGTTTGTAACTAAAAACTATCTATATTGGATCTGGCAAAAGTAGACTTTAGGCAGATGCTAATGCATTCTAAATTAGACTGAAAAATGGAAAAGAAATCACATGAACTTTTAGTTCTATTTCTGATTTCTTTTCACTTGTGCCGTTGCATAATATAACTTTTTTCAAAGGTATAAAGTACATAAACACTCACTATCTTCTCCTGGACAGGGCATTCCAGGACGTTCTGGAACACAAGGGAATACTGAAAGAAAATAAACTAAAATTAATTAAGTGCATGTTTAAAACATACAAATTATATAAAATTTAAAATTCAGATATAAAGGAAAAATGACTCAAATTTCAACCTGACCCTTTCTTCACTTGAGACAAGATACTTAGCATATGGACAATATTATCTGAAGGGATCCATTTTACCAAGGCTATCTAAAAGAAGTGTTTTCATGAAGACATGTCTATAAACAACTCATTAGAAGATCAAATTAGGGCTGGCCAGTTAGCTCAGTTGGTTGGCATGTGGTTTGATCTCTACACCAGTCAGCCGCCAAAAAAAAAAGAAGATCAAATTACTAATTTCAGTTCCTGTCACATCACTAATTACTTTTTTGTCCTTAAAGAAATCATTAAGTGACAAGTGTACTACAAAGAAGAATTAAAATTAATTTTTAAAAATGTATACAAATATGGAATATAAAACATTAAAGTTTTTAAAAGATGTACACTAAATCTAGGAATAAATTAACACCAGAAACAGTATCAAAATCCAAAAATAAGTATATATTAGAAACTATAAATTTATAAACATACTAATTCAAACCATTTTTATGACAAGGTAGAAAATAAAGCATAGTGAATTTATGAACATCTAGTTAACTATTTGTAGTCTGTGATGTACTAAAGGATACAGTTTAATAAAGAACACAAAGTATGAAAAGCACAATTCTTAATGTTATATTTTTAAAAGCTGAAATATAAGCTAAATTCTGAAAACTAACTTCTGTAGTATAAAAAACAATAAAACTTAAAACTGTTTAATACCACTGATCAATCAGCTCTTTAAAAGTTCGTTGTAATTTCACTCTAGAAAGAAATGACAGAAAAAAAAAAAAAAGATGACTTCTAACGCTCCACTGGGATGTCAACAAACTAGGTTATGGATCCCTTGGGAGTCACCATGTCAAGTCAAATTAAACTACTGTTTTTTTAAAAACCACACTCTAAAGAAAAGAACAAGGTATTGACATGATTCCTTGTACTTGGGAGACTTATATTTGTTCTATGTTTTAAAGAGCTTCCTATCTGTTCTCTTGCAACTCCCAAAAAAGTTACATGAAATATTGCCAATGTACTGCAACTAAATGTAGCATATCAAGTGGGTTCTACATGACATAAAAAATTTGAGGTTAGCATAGTAGAATGAAAAGAACACAGATTTGTTACCAGAATTCACAGATTCCCAACCCAGCTCTATAATGTATCAGTTACACGATCACCAAATTTAGGTTTCTTCCATACTACCCACTTCTCAGGGTTGCTGAAGTTTAAACACATTAATGTCTGTAAAATACTATGTAAATGGTTTCACTATTAGCTCTTAAACAAAAGAAAATATTTAAGATGCCTTACTTTGGGAGATTATTATTTGCATACATTACAAAACTGCAAGAGATGACTTAGGTTCACTAGGCTCTGAATTCTCATCATTCTATCCTAAACTTGAAATGCTATGAGATCATATTTTACTATCTAAGAAAGCATATACAGATAACAAATTTCCCAATACTATAAGAAGCAAATTAATTTCATCTTCCTTAACATTTGAAGAACTACTAAATAAGGACAATTACATAGGGACAAGGCATAGAGATTAAGAAAATGACATCAAGATTATGTTTTAAAATGGTCAAGAATATAGGGTTATTTAAAAAAGAAAAATTATAGCTCTAGAAGAGTAAGAAATGATTACTCCTTTACCATGAATTAAGAGTTCAGAATCCTTGTTTAGCTCATAAAGCCTAAAGGCTTCTTCTAACTCCAACTGAGATGATACTGTACACGGGTCTCCTAAAAAATACAAAAAGTAAAGTGAAGCTCATTTTTTTAAAACTTCTAAATGCAATGAGTAGTAAATAAATCCCATAATAAAATATCTTGAGGCAAAACAAATATATACACATGGAGAAATATTTGACAAGGATAATCTTCAGATATTTATTTAGACAATTTTATTCTCTGAAGTAGGTGATATAACTTTCATTTCTATTTGTACAAAATATTACACAAGGTTCAAAGACACCAAATTTTATACAAATAAAACCATTTTATTCTTCATATTATATGTATTCAAAATAGAGCAGACAGAATGTATCCTGACCACATTTTAAATTGTCACTGTTACACGGCTAGTGAGTATGATCAAGAGCAAGCTTTCTGTTACCTGTTTCTTTAAAAGAGGAAGAGAAAGTAGTTCCCTATTGCCACAGTATGGTTGGTTAGAGGTCTCCATGTAATTATTTTGTCAAATTTTTTCCTTTAAATAAGATCACGCTCAAAGGAGTCCCAGAAAAGAAATACAACTACCAGTGTACTCTGAAGTCAAGAACAGTTCCACTTGAGCTGCTTTTAAATGTAAATGCAGAGTTTTAGTAAATATACACAGAGAGAAGAAGGAAGAAACACCACCATTAGCCAACCAGCCAAAGAACTGAGTCATCTTTGGCAATCAATGAGGGAGCACATCTCCCTGGACAATGGCATTCCTCAATAAAAAAATCATTTAGAGCATAGTTGGGGCCTGAGCTGGATCCTCCACTCTGCCTTTCTTTCCTTCATTCTTGTGGTTAGACCAACCATTACTACACACTAGATGCCACCAACCCTATCAAACCTCAATCATCCTCAGCAAAGAACTCAGTCTACTACCTGAGAGAGAAAATGAAATCATCATCTTTCCTGATGTCTCAAAGAAAACAATGCCTCTATTCTTTTCTCCAACTTGGCCACAGAATCCCTACTTCCTTTTATCTTTTCTGCTCATTATTCCATTAGTCCTCCTCAGTTCCATTTCCTTTTCTTCTTTCCTCCCACTAACTCTTCTCAGGCAAAGGCATGCTTGAGTCTCCCTCTCAAAAATCTCTCTCCTACTCAGGTTGCCGCTCCATTCATTCAGTAGCCTCACTTCTCAAGAGCAAACTGTAGACAAACTAGAGGGGATGGGTAAAAAGGAAAAGGAAAAGGGCAGGGTCTTTGGTTTTTTTGTTTTGTACTTTTCTTTAGTGCTTTTAAATCATAAGTTTCTAATCTTTTATAATGAAATAACTGTTCTTAATATTAAGAGTAATCACATCCTGCTTTCTCCATGTTCTTATCTTACATGCATTTCTCAAAATTCTGCTATCAGGCTGTAGCCCAAATGCTCCACTAAGACTGCTGTAGTAAAGGTCATGAAAATAGCTGCCAAAATCATGGCATCTTTTCAGTTTTTTTCCTAGTTGACCTCTTTATAGCATCTGACAAAGTTGCCCACTGACTACAGAAACTCTGTGTCTGGATTTCTAAAACATCATTCTCCTGGTTTACCAACTCTACTTTTTAACTTTTTATTTTGGAAATTATCAAACATATTACAAAATCTTGTTTCCCCTGTCTACCCACCGGTTAGTCTCCCACCACTGTATCATTTTGAGCAAATCTCTATAGCTCTAGATAAAAGCTTATTAATATAATCATATACTATTATTAACCTATAAAAACTAACAGTAATTCTCTATAAAATATCCAGACATATCCATATGCAAAAGAATGAAGTTGGACATTTACCTTATACCATAAACAAAAATTAATTCAAAATGTATCAAAGCCCTTGATGTAAAAACTAAAACTACAAAACTCTTATAAGAAAACATAGAGGAAAACCTTTGTGATTGGATTTGGCAATGATTTCTTAGATATGACACCAAAAGTTTAGTCAAATAAAAAATAGATAAATTGGACTACTTCAAAACAAAAATTTTTATGCATCAAAGGACACTATCAACAGAGTGAAATGACAACCACAAAATGAAAGTATTTGCAAAAGATACATCTGATAAAGGATTAATATCCAGAATATGTAAAAAAAACTTCTACAACTCAACAACAACAACAATAAAACAAGCAAACTGATTTTAAAAAATAGGCAAAGGACATTTCTCCAAAGAAGACATACAAATGGCCAATAAGCATATGGCTCAACATCAACAATCATTAGGAAAATGCAAATCAAAACCATGAGATACCACTTCAAATCCATTTTAATGGTTATTACCAAAAAACCCAGAAAACAAGACCTAATGGCAAGGGACATAGAGAAACGGGAACTCTTGTGCACTAGTGGTAGGAATGTAAAATGGTGCAGCCACTGTGGAAAATGGTATGGCAGCTCCTCAAAATATTAAACATAGAATTACCATACGATCTAGCGATTCCATTTCTGGGTATATACCTAACAATCTGAAAACAGGAACTCAAACAGATAGTTTGTACTATCATATGCATAGCAGCATTATTTATAGCAATCAAGAGATAGAAGCAACCTAAATATCCATTGATAGATTAATAAACAAAATGTAGTATATACATACAAAGGAATATTAGTCTTAAAAAGAAAAGAAATTCTGACACATGCTTCAACATGGATAAACCTTGAGGACATTATGCTAAAATAAGCCAGTCACACAGGACAATATTGTATAATTTCATTTATATGAGTTACGTAGAGCAGTCAAATTCGTAGAGACAAAAAGTATAATGGTGATTACCAGGGTAGGGAAAATGGAGAGTTATTGTTTAGTGGGTACAGAGTTCAGTTTGGGAGTATGAAAAGTTCTGAAGATGATTGGTGGTGATGGTTGTACAACAATGTGAATGCCACTGAACTGTACATTTAAAATGGTTAAAATTGTAAATTATATATTTTATATAAACAACTTTAAAAAATTATAAAAATGCATTATCTTTTAAGCTAACAATTTTACTTGTAAGTATTTTCCCTCAGATATATCTGCATATGTGGAAAACGACACATATAAGAAAATTCATGAGGGTTGGGAAGAAAAAAAAAAAAGAAAATTCATGATAGCATTATTTAAAGTTGTAAAAGGTTGGAAAAAAACTAAATGTCTGTCAACAGTTTATGCAGACTTTAAAGAGAATGCAGCAGTTTTGTGTGTACTGATATGGATTACCTTCAAGCTACAATGCTCAGTGAAAAAAAATCAAAGTATACAACAATGTTTATTGTCTATTGTCTGGGGGGAAATACTTGTAAACACATGCACAATGTGCTCATATATGCATAGAATATATCTGAATGTTACAAAGTAAATTGATAACAGTGACTAGGAAGAAAGGGAGAGAGGTTTAGACTTTCACTATCTACCCTTTTTTGTACTATCTGAATTTTATTTTACACATACATAATCTATTGAAAAATAAACAATTTTCTTTAAATGGCTTACTTTCCAGGCTCTTTTCCAGGTGTCCTCAAAACTTATTGTACACTTTGATCATACTGAACTACTCAGCCATTGCTTCTGTGCCTCCCTAACTTGGTTCATATCTTCCTAGAAAGCCTTTCTGTGGTGGATTAAAGATGGCCACAAATTCTTTATCAT
Source organism: Cynocephalus volans (assembly GCF_027409185.1). NCBI lineage: Eukaryota > Metazoa > Chordata > Mammalia > Dermoptera > Cynocephalidae > Cynocephalus > Cynocephalus volans. Next base: position 95,212,343 of record NC_084460.1, on the reverse strand, counting down.
TCTCACAATGAGAAGTGGAGCTTATTTCTCCTCTCTTTGAGTTTGGGCTGGTCTCTGACTGCTTCAGCCAAGAAAATGCTTTGAAAGTGGCACTATGGCAATTCTGGGCCCAGTCCTTAATAAGGCTTTGTGGCTTCCACTTACGTACTTTTGGAAGTCCTAAGCCATCGTGAAAGAAGTCCAGCTACCTTGCTGGAGAGGACACATGTCCATCCACAATGTGCAAAATGAAGCAAGAACTATGGACCTCCAACTTTGCAGGAGACAGTCTGAAAAAGCTAGTTGAGCTGCAAACACATGCCATTACTTCCGAAAATTGAAGAATGACTCAAAAGGCAAAGTCAAGAATCATGTAAAATCACTCCCATAAAGCAGCACTGGGTTTTAATGAAGGAACTGGCAATGTGATGCCCAGCTGTATTTCAAAATTAGGATGGAATAGTGACTGTCATATACCTTAGACTTTGAGCCTGATGCCATAATGGATGAGACTTTTGGGGTTTGAAAGAGTATATTTTATACATAGAAGGAATGTGAATAATCCGTGGCTAGAGAGCAAACTATATGCCACGAACTGTCACTCTTCCAAAAAAGGGTGTTTTATTTCTCTACCTCCTGAACCTAGGCTGGCCACAGCACTACATTAACTAAGATAAAGCCACAGAAGTGGTACTATGCCAGTTCTACGCTTCAGCCTTAACAAAATCTGGCATCTTTTGCTTTTTGTGCTTTTAGAATTTCTGAGCCACCATGTGAGAAGTTCAGCTACCTCTGCTGAAGAGAAAATAAGGAGACAACATGGAGTAGAAGCCCTAAGACTGCACAGAGAGGAGGAGAACCCACCACCTCAGCATCCCAGGTGAGCCTCCTCATAACTGCAGGCCCAGCTACCATCTGACAAAAATTGCACAAGAGATCTCAAGCAAGATCAGCAGAACCACTCAACCCACAGAAGTGCAACAAATAATAAAATAAAATGGTCTTTTTTTCAAAGCTACTAAGCTTTGAAGTGATTTGTTATATAACAATAAACAACCCAAACACCTTCCTACCATCTTTCAAGTTGAATCTTGAAATTTTGTAAATCTTACAAGACCCAGGACAAACGCCACCTCTTCTGTAAAGCCTTTTCAGAATGTGGGTATCTCACATTTTTTAAAAAAATGCTAAGTATAATCTACCAATTTTTTATAACAATTTTATTGAGATATAATTCACATAGCACTCAATGCAGTGGTTTTTAGTATGCTCACAGTACTGTGCAATTATCACTATAATCAATTTTAGAACATTTTTATTAAAAAAAAAGTTTTTATCACCCCCCCAAAAAAACTCTTGTCCATTAGCACTCTCCATTTTCCCCCAACCTCTCCTTCCTATATCAGACCTAGACAATCACTAATCTATTTTTAGCCTCCATAGATTTACCTATTCTGTATACTTCATATAAATGGAATCATATAATATGTGCTCTTTTGTGACTGGCTTCTTTCACTCAGCATGTTTTCAAGGTTTATCCTTGCAGAATGTATCAGTACTTCAGTCCTTCTTCTTGTGAATTATATAGTAAATATTCTTGAGCTGAAATATTTGTGTGCTTAAATAAGCTCTGATGATAATTTCCTAGAAGTAGAACTGACTGGTTAAAAAGTGTGACCACTTAAAATTTGGACAATATTCCCAATTGCCCTCCAAAAGTTTATTACATATATTCTCAACCAACAGTGTACCTTTCCTAACTCCCTACAGATAAGTATTAAATTTTAAGTATTTTCTAATCTGACAGGTGAAAAGTGATGTCTTTTTTTATATTTTTAATATCTTTAATTATTAGTGATTTTTCAGCTTTTGTTATTTATGAATTGGCTATTTTCACTTCTTTAAAAGTAGATTTTTCATCTTTTTTTGACTGACTTATTACACATTTGAAATAGTAATCTGTTGTAAATGTTACAAATATTTTTTGTTATTAATATTCTAGAATTTTTTGATACAGAATTAGGAAACGTCTTTCCTCTTTACACTTCCTTTTTCAGAATTTTCCTGTTTATTTTTGAGCATTTATCTTTCAAGGTGGAAATTTTTGTCATATTTCTTCAAATCTTGTTGGAAACTTAAGGGGAACTCTGTTCCTTATACATTAATTTGTGGGACATTTACATGTTGCTTCTTCCTAACACCATTCATTCAAGTTTTGTTTTGACACTCAATTTGGTTTTTTTGGTTTTCTTTATATGGTTTCTTAACATTTCTCAAGTTATTAATAGATTTAAAAAAAACAATTTTTATGTTGTTACTATAGATAAAATATTACTTCCAATATATTTTCTGATACAGTATTGTCTATATGAAGGAAAAGTACTGATTTTCATGTACAGTTGTCCCTCAGCACCCATGGAGGATTGGTTCCAGGGTTGCTGCAGATACCAAAATCCACAGATGCTCAAGTCCCTTATGTAAAATGGCGCAGCATTTACATATAACCTACATACATCTTCCCGTAAACTTTAAGTCACCTCTAGGTTACTTGTAATACCTAATACAATGTAAATGCTATGTAAATAGCTGTTACACTATTTGATGATGGTAATGGATGCACAATTCTGTGAACATAATGAAAACCACTGAACGGTATACTTTAAATGGGTGAATTATATCTCAATAAAGTTGTTTTTTAAAAAAGCATGTTTACTCCAGCATTTTTATAAAAGTAAGTTTCTCCACCATTAGGAATATTATGTCAGTTACTAAACTAGATCTGCTCAGGGGTTCTTAGATTTTCTTTTGTTATTGCTGTTTATTTTAATTTTTTAATTTTCAGGTGTGGAGCCGTAATACTGCTATCTAAATAAGTGTAGTAGCACTGAATACACATTTTGTCAAAAAGTTTTCCCCCACTCTTTTTTTCTGATATGACTACCACTGTCAATATACAGTGTGAGAAGATAAAGAAAAAGTATGAGTGATCTGTTATTTTAGTTCTTAACACACCAGCTAAAATTACATAAGACCAAAGCCATTCGGAAAATACCACATAAGAGAAGCATGTTTATTATCATCCTAAGAATTGTCTTGATATATCTTAGAATCCAATTTTCCCCCTATGAACCCGTCAGATTTTATAATGCAAGTCAAGAACTTTAAGCTCCTGGAATTCAGAAATACTCCATACTCTTTATGTCAAAGAATTCTTACACTAATTTAAAATTTCCATAAATCTCACTTTTGAAGTCATCAGGACATAAGTAAATAAATTACATCCAAATAATAATTTTAAAAAATAAAAAATAAAAATAAATTAAAAAAAATATATATATATGTACACTCTCCCACCCCCTACAAATCACCTATACTTTCAACTTCTTCCTTCACATTTTTTTCTACATTGTGTAAAAGAAAGAAACCACATATGCTATTGGTGAAAATGTAACAAAGGGTACAATACTTTTGGAGGTCAATTTGATACTACCTAGCATCAAAAACACATTCTATTTCAGAAAATTTACACTATAGATAATATAGCACAGGTACCCCCAAAATATATGCACAGAGATATCCTCTGCAGCAGTATCTGTAATAATTAAACTGCAAACAATCCAAATATCCATCAAAAGGGGATTGGCTATGTAAGGTATGGTACAACTATGTTATATAAAACTACACAGTGTTTAAGAGGAATGAGGTAAACCTACATGCCCTGATACAGAAAGATATCCATAAGACATAAAAAAAAAAGACAGTTAAAAAATAAGACAGTAAAAAAGCAAGTTACAGTTTTGTGTGGTATTAGTCTATTTGTAAGAAAGAAAAAAGTTGTTACCCAGCCTTTCTAGTTGTATATTCACAGAAAAGGACTTATGTACAGTAACTATTTATTTACAGCTGCTATCTCTGGGGATATGAGGATCCATCATGTCCATCAATGAATGGATAAATGGATTTAAAAAACTGAGGTATAGATATACTATTCAGCCTTAAAAAAGCAGGAAATTCTGTCATTTGTGTCAATATGGATGAGCCTACAGGGCATTATGCCAAGTGAAATAAGCCAGGCACAGAAAGACAAATATCACATGATCTTACTTATATGTGGAATCTAAAAAAGTCAAACTCCTGTAAGTAGAGAGCAGAATAGTGGTTAGCAGAGGCTGGGAAGGGGGAGGGGACATGAACAGGGAAAGGGGAGACACTAGTCAAAGGGTACAAAGCTGCAGTTAGACTAGAGGAATAAGTTCTGGTGATCTATTGCACAGCATGGTAATTATAGTTAATAATATTGAATTGTATATAGATAGAAGAGTGAATTTTAAATATTCTCACTACAAAGAAATGATAAGTATTTGAGGTGATGGATATGTTAATTAGCTTGATTTGATAATTCCACAAGGTATACATATATTGAAACATCACAATGTACCCCACAAACATATCAATTATTATTTATCAATTAAGAAGAAAATAAAACATTAACAAAGTACGGTGAACTAAAAACTCACATTTGTCATTCCCCGCTCTACACTCTCTTAACCACACGAGGGTATATGGGAAGAAAAAGGGGAGTATGATGGTTACAAGATACTACTCATTCTAAAATGTTTAGTTAGATTAAGCAAACTAGTTCTTCCTCATCAAAACAAATCAGTAAAACTGGTTTTGAGTGTAAAGAAAAAGGACAGTTGTCTTCAATCTTTTTAAAGAGATGATGTAAGTTTATATCTTTATTTGCTTGAACATAAAATCCCACAATTAAATGTTTTAGGTTTTAGAATATTTTTCATATGCCTGAGAAATCAAATTATACACAGTCCTGTCTTTGATCCTAGAGAAAAATTTTTCTCCAGATTAGCATGCCCCAATGCATACACAATTAAAAATAAAAGTGGCAAAATTACAATTGAAAAATAAGTGCAAGTAACTTAGAAATAATTACTGTTGGCTCTGTGTGCCTAAAATTAAGAAAAGCCTAGTATACAGAATTAAGCAAGAAGGATCACATGGGAGTCAACAGACCTTAATGAAAAACTTAACCTTTTACTTGGCAAGGCGAAGGCTATATTTTCATAGTTTTCCCCAGAAATCAGGACAGTTAATAGCTATTTAGGGAGAAAGAGCTATGAATTGCATTATAAGAGGATAAGACTAATTCATCAAAGAATTACTTTAAATTACTATGTGAATTAAATGTTAATTAAAAAATGCGATGACTTTAAAGAAAAAAAAAACAGAATAAACACAACTCCCAATGCTTGAGTCTCCAAAAACAAGTACTGTAAAACTAAACCATGGAAAGGCTTGTTACTAGCCTTTGTACAATTCACAAATATTTTTTGAGCATAGTATTCTTGAGTACTGCTCTAGGCACTGGAGCTCCATGGTCAATGAAACGAACAAGATCTCTGCTCTCATGGAGCTTATATTCTACCATACAATAAAAAAAAAACCTAAAAAACAAAGCAAAAACAGGATAAGAACATACAAAGTGAATGGGGGTAAGAAGGCTCCTTGGAAGACAGGACATTTGAGTTAGGACCCAAATGACAAGAAAGAGACAGCCATGTGACAATCTGGGAACAGAATTTTCTAGGCAAAGACAATACAAAATACAAAGGTACTATAAAAAATTTTGATGGATTATCTCTAAATCAAGTTCTTTTAATAAAAAGCATTATCCAGTGATTCCTATGTATGCTACTGTTTGAAAACCATTGATTGTAAAAACCCTAAATGGCAAATAAATAGTATGAAATGATCAGGACAGGATTAAAATAAGAATAACATTAGTTCATGATAAGAAGCATTTTATAGAATGCTAAGCATATGCTATGCACTGTGCTAAATTATATAGTTTCATTTTCAGGATGAAGACATTTTAAGATACCCATGACATTTATAATTAGCCATATTTAAACTAACTTTGTGATAAAGTAGGTCAAAAAGTGGCTGAATAGATGAAGATACTCAATCTTCCTCTTAAATCATGCAAAATTTAAAACACCAAGCTAGCATTTCACTTATTAGATATCCAAAAATGCTAATGACTCATAATATTCAAGGTTGGTGAGGGCTAGAGTGAAGGAATGCTCTCATTCAATATAGTTGTGTCATAAATTGTTTTAACTTTTTTTAACTAACAAAAATTACATATATTTATGGTGTACAACATGATGTTTTGAGATAATTAAACATTATGAAATGGCTGAATCAAGCTAATTAACATGCATTATCTCATATACTTATTTAACTTTTTTTGTTACCAACATTGATGACAAACTCTCATGCTGTGCATATTCTGATTATATGCCACACCTTAGTGACTCTCACATGACTGCATAAAATTACATTTAGAAATGTTCTTTATATATTGCTTATAGTAGTAAAAAATTGAGAACATCCCTAATGACTATCAAATAAGGGATTACATAAATACATAATGAAATATCTACAATATACAATACTACGCAGTGCTAAAAAAAAGTGGTGATGCAAACTGATGAACACTGAAATGAAAAAATGTCCAATATACATTATAAAAGGAAAATAATGCATGTTTGTATATAATTTTTGTGTTAACAGAAGTATGCTAATATTTATAAAACATACATGTTTACCTATAGAAAATACCTAGATGGACAGATACTAAGTCGTTACTAGTAGTTTTTCTCTTATGACTGGGATTGGTGAGGGGAGTAAGAACAGAAAGGATAAACAAGAGACTTCTTTTTAAATTTCATAAATGTAGTTTTTAAATGTCTAAGGTTCTGGTCAAGATGGTAGAAAAGATGGTTCCCAGTGTCACTCTCTCTCACAAATCAACCAATTTACAACTATAAAAATGTAACATCAGCCAAGATGGAGCCACTGGGGCTCAGGGGAAGAGGAGGAGAGACCTATGGAGTTCATGAAGGCAGGAGAAACCACGATGAGAGAAAGAAAAAGCTTCTCTGAGCGTTTTGGTCCGTGGCTGCTTTAATGCTGGATCTGATGAGTGCATGGAGCAGGAACAAGCAGAAGCCACAGCTGTGCCCTTCAGATGGAGTTACTTTGAGGCAGCAGGAGAGAAGAGGGCCTTGGCAGCCCCCAGGACAACAAGACCACTACTGGGTTCCCATGGACCCACACAGGAGGAGCCAGAACAATTGAAAAAAGGGAGCCATTTAGAGGCTGGTGAGGCATTGCAAGGACCAGTTCAGGGCCCGTCCCATGGGAAGTGTTTGGAGCACAGACAGTGGGTGAGATGGGCACACTGGGAGAATACTGGGACACAGCAAGGACAGCCAACCTGTCCCCTAATCAGCACAGGACCACTCAGAGGAGAATGGTCAGGAATGCAGAATGGCATGGGGTGCAGTTTGATGAAAAAACTCAGGCCCAGATCAGAGATTCTACAGAACACAGATCCACCGGGTCTCTGGAGAGTTGGAAGTACCTATAAGATCAACCATTAAACCCTGAGCTGCACAAAAAGCCTTCCCTAGGGAAACAGCAGCAAAGCAGCAATTTAGCTCAACCACGCAGCTCAAGTATTGGTTCCCGCAGGAAGTTCCCCTGTGTTAGAAGTAAGCAAAGGACAAAAATTAGTTCCGGCCCAGGCACACCACCGGCACCTTGGGGCCTGCCAGGGGACCTGAGGCATGTAGAAAGGGACCAGAACCCCCTCTCACAACCAGGCACACCAAGCCAGCACCTCAGGGCCCACCCGGGAACCCAAGGCATGGAGAACGGGACCAGACCTCTTTCCCACAACCAGGCACACCATGCCAGAGCCTCGGGGCCCACCTGGGGACCCGAAGCATGGAGAAGGGGACTGGACCCTCCTCCCACAACCAGGCACACGGCGCCAGCGCCTTGGGGCCTGCCCAGGGACCAGAGGCATGGAGAAGGGGACCAGACACACCCCACAAACAGGCACACTGACAGCACCAAGGAGCATGGCAAAAATATCACCTCCATGTGGGTGGCCCACCACAGCTACCACAATAACCATGGCTGCTGTGAAAGCGGCTAGATACCACAACCACCACACAGATGGTCTGCCAACCACTGGAGTGCATTCACACAAGGAGAGTCACCAGCAGAGACAAAGAAAAGAAGAGGATGTCTCTTTCCACAAAACCCATTTCAGAGTGACAGAAGAAGCATCTGCTCTACGATAATATTGGGGGAACTGATCATACCTCTCAGCATTGGACAGATCATCTAGGCAACAAATTAACAGAGTAACCATTATTCTTTCAGGAGAGAAGAAATCTAGGGTAATTAGAGGGGGGAGGGAATGGGGGAAGGGGAGAGATGGGACAAGGAGCATAAAGAATAATTATGATTTGTAACAATATATATGCTAGTAATATTGATGTGATCAACATACCTCAATGTTCAACCCCCAAAATATGTATAATCGATTTTGATTCAATAAATAAAATAAATTTTAAAAAATGAAAAAATAAAAAAATAAACTTCTCACCCCCTCAAAAAATAATAATAAATTTCATAAATGTTTATACCACTTTTCCCCCACTGAACATAAATTACTTTAGAGAAACTTTTAAAAACTTTTTAACCTATACTTTGGAGTTGGGATAAGGTCTTTCCAGAGTTCCTTATATCAGGGAACACAGAAATGGCCCCAAATATTGAACTAAATATAATGTCATTCCTTAAAATAAAATTCTATCTGTATTACAATTAATAGAAAACCATTATACAAAAGTAGTGTATTTAGGGTACCTTTTAACTACATTTCATTGGCATTCCATAACGTAAAATAAAGTCCAATGTGGTTTAGAAAGCCTTTTGGGATCTAGTCTTGTGCTTCTCAAGCTTTAATCATGCAACTTACCTGTGGGTCATGATAAAACATAGACTCTGTTTCAGTAGTCTATGATGGGGCCCAAAAGTTCCCATTTCTAAGTTCTGTAGATCACACTTTGAGTTCATACCTCACCACTCCCACACTTTAGATTTAGTGAATTACCACTCTTCCCCACCCACCATGTTCTTCATACCTCAGGCAGATGTCAATGCTGCTTCTTTTGGATTCCCTGCAGCCCCTATGAATTTATGTTCCAGAATTTATCACATTTGCTATACACATGTCCATCTCCCTATCAGATTACGAGTTTGAGGATAGGAAATGTCTATCCTCAGCACATAGATATTCAATAAATGTGTTCTGAGTACAAGTCACTAAGGTATCAAGTTCCTGCCCCCACTTTGAAATAGTGGCTACCACAATCACTTTCATTCCATAACATTTTCTTTTAAGTAAAATTCAGTAAAAAAAAAACTGAATTAATCTCTTAAATTAAAATATAAGACAACACATATTTAAAATTAAAGTAAAATGTCACACTATTTGATGAGATGTTTGCCTCATTGCTGAAAAAAGGTTAATGTCATTTCATTTTGAGGTAAAAAGGACAAAACAAGGATTATACATTTTGATACTTTTAATTTAAATAATTAAGAAAATAAGAATGGCATCAAATTTCTAATATACCTTTCCTCTTTAAGTGTATTAGGACTCTTTTATTGTTTTTTAAAAACAGATGACAGAATAATATCTTAAACAAAATGCTTATACAGGCAGCCGTCCCTTTACCACTCACCTTCCTCATCTATCCATTTCATGGTGAAAAGCTGTTCATTGTCAAAAGAACACATGTCTCGAACCTCACTGCAAAGGCCCTCAAAGGAGATGGAAGGTTCAAAATGTGTTATCATGATATCTCTGAAAAAGAAAAGGAGTTTTAAGTTTGAAAATGATTAAAATTTTATTTACATTTATTGAATGGCTGATGATTTGATAGACTTCAGCTATTTTGTGTGTGTATCAACATGCACTGCTTCCAGTAAACTATCTCTGCAAAGCAAAAATTAAAATATCAATATTAAATAATGACTTAAAAATAAAAATATTGGATTTTTGAGAAACCTTAATTCAATCTCCCCTCACTCTGGAAAACCACTCTAACTGCTCTAACAGATGATAGTCCCACTTCTTTAATGTTATTAGAAACTTACTCCTTTGGGACGCATTCCACTCTACAGATGAACAGCTCTATTATTGATAAGCTTCTGCCTTGTATTTAACTGAAATTTATTTCAATCACTAGCCTCAGATCTCCCCTCCCCCAAAAGTCTACCCTTCATCTAAGAGATAACACATCTCCATTGGCCTTGACTTCCACAGATTAACTACCCATGAGTCTGTTAATTGTTCTGTGTATGGCATGACATCTTCGTTTTCACCTTTTTCCAAAAGAATTACAGTTTGTCAAAATTGGTTTTTGACTTATATTTTAAGGTAGGTACTCAAAAAACATAGGAATAAATAAATAATAAATAATAAATGTGTATTTACTTTTGTATTGGTGTTAGATGAGCAACAATTATTTAAATAAATTCACCTAGCAGCTATTCACTATAAGACTTAAAACCGTAACAAAATGTTTTACAGTAGAGGCCTGGCATTTCCTCCAAGGAGCCATGAAAAGGCTTCCTACGGTCTAATCTCCATACAGCAGCCATAATGATCCTTTCAAATACAAGTCACATAGACTGAATGACTCTTAATTTAACACTTATATAGTAATCCCTGTGTTAGACTCTGTTCTAAGGGTTAAACTCTTCAAATACCTCTCCCCTCAGGTAGAATAAAATCCAGAGTCCCTGGAAGGGTCTACAAGGCCCTGTGTGAACTGGCCCTGGCTACCTCTCTGACTGACCTCTCCTACCACTGGACAGGTAAACAAATGTTTATAGTCCACCATCTGCACCAGCTACAACATAAGCTTGGTAAAAGCAGGGACTTTGCTTTCTTCATTATATTCCTAGAGGCCAATGCAGTGCCTAGCACAGAATGGCTGCTCAAATGGGTATTCGATAAATATTTGCTGAAGGAAGGAGGAAATGACACTGTTAGGAACTGTGAACAGACATGGGTTAGTCAGAACGCAGAGTAGGAAATAGGAATTAAAATTTTTAGTCATCTGCAAAAAATGTTACAGCTGCAGTCTTTAGGGGATATAGAGGGTAAGCAGAGAGCCAAGCAGGCATAGAAATCGAATGGCCTTTTCCTGGTTATCATTTTCTTCTAAGCATCTCCTATTTTTCTGCCCCTGCCTCTTAGAACTCTCTTGCTTTGGCTTTCCTAACTATATGCTTCTCTGGCTCTCATTCGATACTGTTCTGAACACTTAGGTCTCCTTTTGTCTTCAATCACAATACATTCTCTCATATTCATTCTCTCTCTCTCTCTCTCTCTGAAACCTAATTCACATTCAATGCTTTTACTATTTATTATCTCTACATAGATGTCTCCTAAATCTGTAATTCCAACTCTGTGTGGTATTTAAGATTCTCAGTAACCTGGTTCCAACTTCTATTTTCAACTTGATCCCAGCACTCCTAACACAAATACTCTGTTTACTCACCCATTAAGATCTTGATTATCCAAGTCTAATCCTGATATTCCCTCAGTTTATGGAGGGTGCAAGGAACTACTCTTAATGGGCGTTTCAACATCATCTTCCAATAAACCTTTTCAACCACACAAGTCTAAAGGTCTATACTTCTAAACCTGTCCAAAATGTATCTTATGTTCCGTCTTTTGTTATTTAATTCATAATATACTAATAAAGCATCCTCAACTAAATTGTAAACAAATGAAAGAAAAAATTCTCAGACTTTTTAATATATTCACAAAACTGTTAACACAATAGGGACTCAAATATTTCTTGACTGAATGTAGAAGAAATACTTTCTATGAGAAACCTATCTTCCAGCAAATGTACTTTTGACAGGTATATATTATTAAGTTTACTTTTCCTATAAACATTTATAAAATACTTATTATGTTCCAGATGTTTAAACAGGACTTATGTAATCTTCACGGTAACAGTCAAACTAAACATACTAATCCCATTTTATAGATTTTAAAAGCAAGGAACAAAGGCATACTTACCAGAGTCTCACAGAAAATAAGACAGGAATTCAAATCAGAATCTCCCAATGACACTAGTGGTGCATGCTGTGATCTGACCTTCCCCCTCTCCCACCGCACTCCCAGAATCCACTATCAGCAATGGAGAATTTATTATCTCTGCTGCTGGGAGTGCTGCCAGTAGACAATCTTCAGCTGTTAGCCCCCACCAGAGATTTGACTTGACTCCTTGTCTATGATCATACTCCATTCCTGGAGCAAACCACAACCAATGACTGACTGGATGTGGGAGTAGAAAGGCCTTAGATACAACACAGGAAAGCTCTAAAGTGTCAACTCATCTTCAGCCTGGAGGGTCAACTGTGGTTTCTGTTGAGACTTCAGGGCAGCTTGATTTCTTTTTTTGCCTAAGCTTGTGCTATGATTTGAATGTGTGACCCCTCAAAATTCATGTTAAGCTTAATACCCACTGTGGTAATATTTAAGAGGTTGGGCCTTTTGGGAAGTTAATAAGTCATGAGGGCTCCACCTTCATGAATGGATTAGTGCCTTATGAAAGGGCTGAATGGAATTAGCTTAGGCCTTTTTTTGCTCTTCTATCTCTTCCGCCATGTGAGGACCCAGTGTTTGTCCCTTCTGGAGGACCCAGCGACAAAGTGCTGTCTTGGAAGAAGAAATTAGGCCCTCATCAGACACGAACCTTCTGGCACTTTGATCTTGGACTTCACAGCATCCAGAATTGTGAGAAATAAATTTCTGTTGTTTATAAATTACCCAGGCTATGGTATTTTGTTATAGCAGCACAAACTGACTATGATTGCTTGCTTCCTTCCCTTCTCTTCTCTTCCACGCCAGTCAATGAGAAGAGCATTCCTGTATAAACCTCCTGCATGTGAATCTCCTGAGATACCACTTTACAGCAGAATTCACCCCAATGCACATGTCTTAACCTGTTCAGGCTGCTAAAATAAAATGCCATAGACTGGGTAGCTTATGGTCAACAGAAATTTATTTTTCAGACTTCTGGAGGCTGGGAAGTCCAAGATCAAGGCACCAGCAGATTTTGTGCCTGCTGAGGCCCTAATTCCTGGTTCAAACAGAATAGCACCTTCTATCTGTGTCCTCTGAGATCTCTTTTATAAGGGCACTAATCCCATACATGAGGGTAGAATCACCTCCCCAAAGCCCCACTTTTTAATACCATCACCTTAGGGGGTAGGGTTCAACATATAATTTTGGGATGACACAAACATTCAGACCACAGCAGCAAAATTATTATCAAATGACATTTTTTGACAAAAATATAATAAATACAAAGTCAATTTCACTTTTTTTCTAGTGCTTTTTCACTTAATTTCAGTTTTTTTAAGTGTAATTTTATTTTTTTTAATTTATTTTATTTTGTCAATATACAATGTGGTTGATTATTGTGGCCCATTAGTGAAGCCTCCCTCCCCCCTCCCTCCCAACAACCTCATATCTATTCTCTTGTCTTATCAATTTCAAGGAATTGTAGTCAATTTCCCTTTTTTAAGAGACTGGTTAATGAAAAATATAATCCTTCTTTTGGAGATTAAATTAGTCTACCTTACTACATGAAACTAGTTAGTTTTCTTTATTCTTCAGAGAATATACATTGCCAACATATATAAATTATACTTTTTTTTCTACCATGTAAAGTTATTTTATTATAAAATTTATTTTCTAATTAAATATGAATAAAATATAAAACACAAATTAAAAGTAAATCTTATAAATATTACTTTAAATATTTTTAAATTTTATTTTTTAAAAATAAAGCAAAAATAGAAAACAATTCCTTCTAGTGACATTAAAAGACAAGGTTTGGCCTGTTAGCTCACTTGGGAAAGGGCGTTGCTGGTAACACCAAGGTCAAGGGTTTGGATCCCTACAGAGGCCAGCTGCCAGAAAAAGAAAAAGAAAGAGAAAAACTGCTTGCCTTAAAGCAATCTTTCTTTCAAAGTACCCTCAAGGTTACTAGTATGAAGGTATAAGGGTTGGGAGAATGTAATTTGGTATTAAATTAGAAGAAATTCTCCTCCTATAGAATTTCTGCAGCAAAGAACAAATGTGGTTACCTTCTTTGAACGCAAGGGGGAAAAATTGGGAACATCAGACATCATCAAGGTATGACTTCCTTATTAAAGTCCACATGGAGTTAAAATTAACACATATGTAAGCATATCTGTAAAAACAGGGATTTTTCAGAAATCTTATTTTTCAAGAGCTAAAAAATATTTATCAGAAAATATAAATATTTTTAAAACATCTGTGTAATCCTTAAAAAGTATAAGTACATACAACCTTAAGAGACTCAATGAAAGAGTTATGCTATATCAACTAACACTCCTTAAGTTCCAGGAACTGAAGCATTTAAGGGAGTTTTATATAAACACTTATCTTAAGTAATTGGGAAAGCACAATGTTCATAGCATTCCATAATCACCAGATCCTAATTATAGTATCAAAGCTAAAAATGAGCTGGAAAATAAATATACCACATTCTAAAGGTATAAAAAAATTCTTGTTTAACTTCAGCATTAACATAAATTATTTTACCACTGATCTTCAACAGAATATAGTCTGCTTTACCACAAAGATTCTCAAAATGGAAAATTTTAGATATAGTTTTAACTAAATTAAAAGAAAAAGAAAAAGAAAAAAAGCATTTTTAATTTTGAGATTGGGATTCAGAAGACAAAAATGCTTTAAGCATTCAATGTTCATATGTTCTAAAATATAGACTCTAAAGTTTTTCCTAAGGACTAATTGCTTTTAAAAATAAACCCGCAAGAGAACCACATTGAGTTCTTCTGCTATCACAAAATAAGCTCTTCTAAATTAAATATAGACTGTGCAGGTAAAAAAAAGTATATGCAATCACCAATATCACAATCAGTTTAGGCAGGATTATCCAGGGATAGTAAAACCATTGTGTAAAAGGTTTTGGGGGAACAGAATACTCAAACAATCTCAAAGTATCACCCCTGAAATTAATTATTAATTACAAAAACAGTCATAAAGCAATTTCCATTTTTTAACAATCAGGAAGATAGATAGTAGACTCAAAGTAACAACTGTGAAATATGAATTTGGCAATAAAGCAAAAAAGCAATGTTATAAAGCCCCGTCAATACAGGAAAAGGGAAAAGAGAAATTTCTCTGAAGGTTTGCTAAGTCTCAATGTTATTTGTAAAATGGAGATATTGATATTTACCTCTGAGTATTACTGTGAAGATTAAATAAAAATGAGTGCAAAACACATATTACAGTTCTTGAAACATGCAGTTACGTTATAAAAGTTAGTTTCTATGCTCTTTCATACTTCAAAAGGAGAAAAGGGGGCTGAGTATCTCTGAAAACACTTTATGAGATTTTTCTCACTATTAATTATATTTCATTAAGATAAAAGATCATTGCTATAATTCAATACTGTCTGGACAATGCTAGCCAAATGTGAGGAGCTGCCCGAAATCGCCATTACAAGATGGCGCTGATTTCCGGTGGAGGGCAGGGCTGCTCGGTAACACGCCTGGGCCGATTAGGCAGCCACCAATAAGGTAGGAGCACGTCCTAGGCGAGGAGCAGTCTCTATATAAAGGGCGCGGGTTCCCTCGCTCGGGGTCTCCATTTTTGGCAAGCTTATGCTCTCCCTCTCAAGATGCATTAAAGCTGATCTGCAGAAGGATCCTTTGTGTGCCGCGTCGTTCTTGCTGGGGAGACGGTAGCGCGGGACAGCCAAATGGCTAAGATAAGAAAAATGGGGCTGACCAGTTAGTTCAGTAGGTTAGAGTGCGGTATTATACCACCAAGGTCAAGGGTTTGGATCACCATACTGGCCAGCAGCCAAAAAAAAAAAAAAAAAAGGAAAAAGAAATAAGATATAAAAAGGAAGAGGCAAAACTGTTACTTACAGATGACATTATCTACTTATAAATTCTAAGACAGTTAACTAAGAAATTACTAGAAGGTGGCCCATTCACTTTAAACATACAAAAATTGGCAGGATGTAATAAGCCTATGAGAATAAAATATCCCATTGGCAAAAGCAACAAAAATTTAAAATATATAGGAACAAACTTAACAGGAAATGTACAAGACCTATGGAACAGGAACTTAAAACTTTATAGAAAAACATGAAAGAAATGAATAAATAGGTATATATCACATACTTATAAGGCAAGGCTCAATATTATAAAATTATCAGTTTTCAAATTAACCTATAAACTCAATGCGATTCCAAATCAAAATGCCTATAGGATTTGGGGGGTGGTGGGTAGGGACTTACAAAACCTTCTAAAATTCATCTGGGAGTGAAAATACACAAGAATGGCCAAGAAAATTTGGGAATAGAAAATTAATAAGCCTTTCTACAACATATATCAAAATTAACTCTAATATTACAATTAAGCCAATAATGGTATGTGCAAAATAGATCTCTCCCGAAGAGTCAATGAAACAGAATATAAAGTACCTATTCACATTATGAGAAATTTAGAATAAAACAAAGTTGTTATTTCAAATCAGTAGTGAAAAGACAACCTATTCAATAATGGTATTAGAATAAACTTTGAAAAAAGTAACTTGTATCAGTACACTACAAATGATCAAACCCACACTACCAGATTTGTTGATAAGATAATCACCTAAAAAGCTGCATAATAAAAATTGTAAAACTTTTTTCAATGATAAACACATCTACATAAGACAGCAAACCCAGAAGCCATAAAAAAAAGACCAGATTTGATTACATAACAATGCTGACAACGCAGACAAAATATTAATGCCCCACTAAAAAATTAATTTTAAAAAAAATAGAAAAATAGGCAAAAGATATGAATAGAGGGCTGGCCAGTTAGCTCAGTTGGTTTGGTTAGAGCATGGTGCTGGTAACACCAAGGTCAAGGGTTCAGATTCCCATACTGGCCAGCTGCAAAAAAAACCCCTCAAAACAATGCCCCCCTACACACAAAAAGATATGAATGGACAATCCAGAGGAAATATGAGTTATCAATAATGTATAAAAAGACACTTGTAAAAAAAATAAAAGCTACCATTTTTTGTCAATCCAATTGACAAAAATTTAAAAGACAGATAACATACAATGGGAGCATAAGGAAAAAAACTTCACTTGTACACTGTTGTTGAGAATGTAAATTGAGTAGTTTTTTGGAGGACTATATCAAAATTTAAAATGGGCATATCTTTGACCATGGTTGCAAGAATATGTATTAATTATAAGGATGTTTCTTCAACATTATTTGAAATAGTGATTTAATGAATAAAACGTAAGATGTTCATCAATCAGAAAAAGTATTAAATAAATTATGGTATAACAATACTATGGAACACTATGTATCATCTAAAAAGAATGAGATCCACCTACCTGTCTATCCATCTATCTGTCTGTCCTGGCACAGAAATATGACCATGAATGGAAAAAATCAAGTTGCAGAAGCATGTGTAGAAATATGAACCCTTTATTAGAAAAATAAAAGGATGTGTCTATGTTTGTGTATGTTTATATATATCTATACTCATAGACATACTGATATGGTATAGAATATTTCAAACTGTTAACAATGGCTGCTCTTAGAAAGTGGGAGTAAGAGACTACAGAGGTAATTTCCACTTTACGTATTTCTATATGTTTAAAATTCAGCTTTAGTGTCCTGCTTTGTGATCTGCATTTGGCCACTCATGGCATTTTTGTTTCTATCATCATTCTCAGCCACATTCCTACATAGGTTAGCTGTCACGCACAGTGCTTACAACATAGAGCAGGCATGTAATAAATGATTGTTCAGTTAATTCTGGACATTTCCACCTGGATGCTTCATCAGCACTCAGAATTCAGTTAATTGTTTCAGGTAATGAATTAGCTTCTCCCACAAGTCTCTTCCTTCTATATTCTTCAGTCTCTCCCAAAAAGAAACCTATGAGTTGTCAAATTCCTCTCTCCCCCACAGGCAATTAATCTCTAATTCAAATCAATTCTACCCCCTAAGATCTCCATTGAATCCATACCCTCTTTTCCATCTCCTTAGAATCTCTTACCTGGACTACTTCAAAAGCCTTCAAATTAGTCTCATTCATCACCAATCCATCTCCCACAAGAGATCCATCTCCCACATCTTCCAAGAGAGATCTTTCTAAAATGCAGATCTGATCATGTATCTCTTTTACTTAAAATCTTCACTAATCAGAAAAGGTCTGAACTCCACAGCATGACATTCAAGGGAAAACTTTATTAGCCTCATGTCTCATCAGTGCCCACTTTGCACTTTATATCCTAATAGGTAATAAATATGAGACTAACAATCAAACCAATCTTAATTCCCCAAATTTATCACGCAGTTGTTCAATACCTGGAATGAACCCCCACCCAACATTATCATTCACCAAGCAAAGTACTATTTATCCTTTAAAAGCCTTAGACAGGGCTGGTCTGTTAGCTCAGTTGGTTAGAGCATTATGTGCTGATTACACCAAGTTCTAGGGTTTGATGCCTGTACCAGCCAGCTGACAAAAAAAAAAAAGCTTCAGCTATTTCATCCTCTAGGAAAGCTTCCGTGTCACCCCAGGCTCCTCCCCAATACTCCAATATCTATCCCTGCAAATACCACACACACACACACACACACACACACAGTCTTATATTACCTACCTCTACATCCTCTGTGCCCATGATAGCACCATGTGCCTAGATTAAAGTAGATGTCAAGCAATATTTATTAAACTGAGTTTAAATAATCTCTGGTAATATTTGAAATCCTAAGCAAGACCGGAATTTTAAAAATTCATGTTTTTAATTAGGCTAATTTCAACCATAAAAAAACAAACACTCAAGTTACCTTAAAAAGAGGGTAGAAGTGGGAGTTATATTAGAAAGCTGTTATGAACTAAGGAGTTCTAGGGAGAACTTTTCCTGCACAGAGCTGCTTCTTTCTTGTCTGCTTCTTCAGACCTTCTTTAGTTTGCAACATGGTCAGTTCTGGCCTCATCACCCTCTCCCTCCAACTCTTCAGTTTCTCCCTCAACTCTTCTCCAGGGCTGACAAGCAATTTATCTCCACGTTATCTAATCAAATTTCTGAGAAGGTTCTTTTATTTGGTTTGCTTTTCGGCACCAGGCCTCCATGCTCTATTTTTTTGTCTCTGGCCAAGCTATGATCAGCTGCCCTATGGTTAGGTGCCATGCCAGGACCAATCAACTAATTCCCCCAAACCTCAACTCAAGATACTATTTTTATTTCCGTAGAACCATTACTAAAGTATAATGCTAAAATAATTTAGCAATACTTTTAAAAACAAGTCCTGCCAAGACTTGTCCATAGTGAGAAAAATCCTGCATATTTCGTCACCGAATCAGCTTTGCATTCTTATTTCTCTAGATGTGCACAGAAGGAATCCTCTTAATTGTTATCACTGCTCAACAGCAGTAGTTTAAAGAGCATTTTTATAAAGTTTTTGCATAATTTCACTTAAATATATAAAGAAATGAGTAGCCCAGACATTGCCAAGTTAAATTCTATCCCATAATATCAAGTAACTTTATACAACAGCAATCTATCACTAACCAACAAAACCTGTTTCTCTTCCTCCAAACTAACACCAGTGGGTAATGACTGAAAATGGCCACTCACTGAAAAGCAGCCATGTTGGGGACAGAGGGGTGCAGGCCAGGGGAAAGAGGGGTGCAGGCCAGGAGACAGGCACTTTTAGGTGGTCTCCAATAAAATAGTATTCTCAGTGCCATCAGTCTCCTGCTTAAAAATTAGAAAAAAACAAATTAGATGTCTTTTATATCTGCGGAGACACCACATTTTCACTAAGATCAAACTTAACAAAATAAGAACACTATACACATCTTTGAAAGGAGAGGGCAATTTATTCACTAAAAAATTCTAGCTATTCCAAGAGTCAACATTCACTGGAAAGAAATATTGCTAGAAGGGGCAGGGGGAAAGCTACGTGACAGTGGCCATTCAGAGGATCTGAGGGAAAAGGAAACTTTTTCAAATGCAGGATGTCCTTACATTTCTTCATATAAAGGAAGCATTTTCTATTTTAAAATCAGGTAGGTGTTCTAGTTAGTCAACCTGTTTATTAACTATCCTGATTAGTGACTCATTTTTGTTTCATCTATATTAATGAGCAGCTGACTATGTAATATCACAACTATCAGTTTAAACTATATAACGTATAATCTCAACAGATCTAATTTCAGAGGATAGAAATTGGTACAATTTAGAAAGGGCTGATGTTGTCTATAAATGAGGCTTGAAATTGACACTATTAGAAAGCTTTCATTGAATAAAAACACTAAAGGCCAAGGGGTTATTCATGTCTTTCCTTAGTAAATTTTATAGGTTTTAAAAGACAATGTTAACTTGAATGTCTTGGAGAAATTTTAGTCAAACACTAAAAAAGGTCATACGCATTATTCTTTTTTTTAATAATTGGAGCAATAAGTCAAGAAAATACGATACCTATATTATGAAAGTACTAGCAGACTCTGATTTCTTACTAACAAAAATGGGAAAAAAGAAAGAAATACTAATTTCTCCATCTTTCATAGAGTCATTGAAGACTATCTAAATTTAACAAGTCAAGAATTAATACTGTTGAAAGTTATAAACGTAGCCCAGATAACTAAAAATAATAGTTTAACAACCAAAATTTGAGAGAGACCAGGAGAAGTAGAAGGTGGAGTGCACTGAATTTCTCACTTTTCAGTGGAAGTAATAACTAGATACTACTAAAAGTTGATAAATCATGAAAAAGAAGTACAACTTTTAAAGTAATAAATGTAACCTCCAGAAGAACCAAAAATAAATTGTCAACAGTGGTTACCTGTGGAGGTTGGGGGGATGGAATGGTGGACATTTTTTGTTTATTTTATACCTCTGTACAATTTGCACTTTCCTACCGTGTGCATGTAATCTAGTTCATTAAACTGTCAACAATCAGATACCTTTAAAAAAAACAATATCTACTATATTTCATTCTCTGCACATAATGACTCATGGTCAGTCAACTTTAAAAAATGGAACACACTCTAAAGATATATCATTCTAAAGTGATATACTCATCCATCAAATTACAGGGAAGGTTTTTTTAAAAAAGGCAAAAGAAGCTTTTTTCTCATCTTGCAAAATTCATGGTTGATCATCCTCAAGTCAAAATAGCTCTTGTGACAACTACAAACTTTTAAAAAATCCACACATTTCTTGGAAGTGTTTTAAAATAAAAAACTCCTTCAATTTTTCCTGTGTTTTAGTAAAAACACAGGTATAATGTTGTCCAATAGTAACTCCTATAAACTACTCCTAAATACAGTTAAGCTAATAAACCAAGGCCAGAAGCTTCATGGAAGCAAACTAGTAAGTCCTTACATCAAATCAATAGAACAGTTACGGGCTTATATTTTATTTGAAATCAAAAACAAGAGAAGCAATTTGAGAGTTTGCTATCTTCACTGACCTTCTCAGGAATGTAAAAGTATGCACTGCAGTTTCAGCCTTGCAGTGCCTGAGTTTTTTAAAGCAATTTACTTCTGCCTGAACAAGCAGTAGGACAGGCCAAAGCAGTTGGGTTTTCTATTAATCCTTAGTCTCAAACCTTAATGTTCACACTGACATTTCACCTTTCCAATGCTCCTAAACATAATTATCTCAAAGAAATTTCAAACCACAACTGAATATAAAGGAAGGGGGCATTTTGCATCACTGATGATAAAATATGATTTAACACAATGCTCTTAGGACTGAATTATTTCTAGTAATCACAGTAGTTATAACTTAGGTAAGAATATGAGTAAAGATCACAGAATTTAAAACTGTGCCTTAGCTCGTCCTCTTCTCACCTTGCAATATCTCACCCGATTGGATGGGCCTTGAAACAACACTGACAAAGGGTTAGCAAAATTTTAACTTACATATATGCAATTTAATCTTGGCGAGACATAAGTACCTAACGCACATCCCTGAAAACGCATCAACTTTACTCTTAAATATAACTCCTATGTCTAATATACTGGCAGTATGACCGCAGTCCTGATACTCTTCATGAACTCTTGAAGACGGTAAACCTGACCTACAGAACCATAGGCTTTAGGCCTTCTGATAATAAAAAGGACCAGCTAACTGACGCAGTCCTGTCCTCGAAGCCCATAGCAATTGAGATAACTGAGGGCATTACTAGGAATCCTCAAGTCTCAATCCCCAATACACCCGGACCTAATGAGGTTAAAGCTCTACAAATTTCTAAAGAGCGGTCTCTCCACCCCACCAGGTACTCCTACTCTGTTCCAAGCCTCCGCCTCCTCCTCGGACCCTATTCTGGGCCCCGGCTCCCCGATCCCTCGGCGCCCCGCACCACACCTGGGGGCGCCCCCAATTGCTCGCCCCCTTGTTCCTCCCCCGATCACTCCGTCACACACCCCGAGTGCCTTCCCCGGAGGCGCCTGCCCAGCCCAACCCGCCCACAATACCTCTAGCCCCTCATCCTCCCCTCCTCCAGGCCGAGTCCAGCTGGCCTTTCACTCCCCTCCCGCTCCTACCCCTTCTAGAGGATACTCACCCGCGGTAGTAGGCTTTCACCCGGACCTGGTGAGAATGGTCCCCGCTGCCGCCGCCCGCGACCGTGTGGGACATGGTGCTGCTGTCCCTCTGGGTCGGCATCTCCTTACTCCCCCGCCTCAACACAGGAGGTCGAGGGTGCAGGGGGCGCGCCGGGCGCCGCGGGGGACTCCGCCGCTGAAGCCTACCCGAGAGCTGCGGTCGTCAGCTCGCCTACCTGCCCGCCTCGTCGCAACGCCGACCCAAGGGTCGCTTCACCGAGGCAGCCGGAACCGCGCGGCTCCTCCCACCGCCAGTGGCCGCCGCCACCGCCTCTACAGCCGCCCCGGCCAGCACGCCTCCCTGCCTCGGTCCCTCCCACCTAGCTGGCTCCAAAGGCCCACATTCCGGGGTAGGGAGGGCGCAACCATCAGTCCAACTCAAGGAGCCTCAATGCCGGACTGAACCATCCTCACGGGGGCAGAGAAAGGGGGGAGGGGAATCGGAGACGCTGACGATCGCTCCAGGCACCGCAGAAAGGGACCTCGTGGGAGCAGTGACAGAGAATTCACTACTGTAGTTCTATTAAAAGCCCCTTCCCTACAGGAAAAATGTTAAGAGACAAATACTGCAACATCTCACCCCAATTTCCCATCTTGGCCGCGTCCGCGGTCAGCCGACTTGGCACCCCGGATACATTTGCCATGCGGGTTTCTGGGATTTGGAGTCCCCGTGGGATTCTGGGACTTAAGGTTCCTTACATGCGGAGAGCCCAACCTTCTCTCTGATAAGATTATGTCTCTTCAGCGCGCTCCGCTTAGAAATCTTGAATCCAACTTGGGCATCTGAGGGCACTGGAAATGATTGGGCCTCGTCACGATCTAGACTTTGTCCTCTGATGAATTCTTCCTTCCATTTGCACAAACCATCTAAATTATACAGTTCCTTTTTGGGGGCACAAGAACGTGTTTACCCGCTCATCCCGGGCATTTTTATGGAAAGAATTTAATAATATATGTAACAAATGTAATAATCAATGTAATAAAGGAAGAAACTCAACCAGACGATATGATGGAAGAGAGACTTTTCTTCCTTCGCGCCCCCCATATCTAGCCCCTGAATACTGATATTGCATGGAACAGGTGCTCAATGAATACTTATCCAGTCAATCAATCGATCAATCAATCCATCAGCATTTGTTCTGTTAATATTGGCTAACCAAGGATTAGAAAGAAACCGTCCTTGTAACCTAATCTCTGACTTTGCTCAGGTCTTGTCTGTCACAACTAATACTGCAATCACAGGTAGCAAAATTCCAGCCTTTGCGTCAGTCCTGGTAATACCACATGCTAAAAGAATTGGAATAATCAAACAAATAGCTTTCTTTATCATGATTAAATAGGCTTGAGGGATTGACTCAACAGAGTTATGGGTGATATTTAGGTTGGTATGAAGTCCTCTGACTGCTACAAACTTGGATTATATACCCTAAATAAAATTTTCCGTTTGGGAGGTGGGGAGATGTGTTCTTGTTGAAAAACTTGGTATCAATTTTTTGGCAATTGGGGATCTGCATGAGCATGTTAAATACGGACCAATTAGCTATGAAATATAAGTTATTTCTAAAGTGAAATGGTCAAATTTCAGTTAGATTAATGGAAAATTTAGTATGCTTGTGACATAATTGAAAGATTCTATCGTGTTCTAAAAGGTTTCATGTCATACAAAGAGTGAAAATTTATAGAAAAATGAAGGGTAAGGCACAGAAAACTTTCTTTCTTTTTTTTATCCTTGAACCTTTGTCAAAAATCAATTGACCAGGGCTGGCTAGTTAACTCAGTTGTTAGAGCGAAGTGTTATAACACCAAGGTCAAGGGTTTGGATTCCCTTACCAGCCAGCCACAAAAAATAAATAAATAAATAAATAAAATAATAAAATAAAAAAATCAGATGACCAAAATGTAAAGGTTTATTTCTAAAGTTTCAATTCTATTCCATTGATCTATATGTCTATCCTTACACAAGAATCACACTGTCTTCATTACTGTAGCTTTTTTTTAGTAACTTTTAAAACAGGTAAGTGTGAGACATAACTTTGTTCTTTTTCAAGGTTGTTTTGGTTATACTGGGTCTCTTACATTACCATATGAATTTTACAATCAACTTGACAGTTTCTCAAAAAAAACCCAGCTGGGATTTTCATAGAGATTGCGTTGAATCTGTAGATCAGTTTGTGGGGTTTTGTCATGTTAACAATATTAAACCCTTCAATCCATGAACATGGGATGACTTTCCATTTATTTAAGCCTTCTTAATTTCTTTCAATGCTTTGTAGTTTTCAGAGTATACGTTTTGTACTTCTTTTGTTAAACTTATTCCTAAGTATTGCATCCTTTTTAACGCTATTGTAAATAGAATTGCTTTCTTAATTTTATTTTTTGATTATTGGTTTCTAATGTACAAAAATACAATTAATTTTTGCATATTGATCTTATATTCTGCAAGCTTGCCGAACTTATTTCTTAGGTGGATTCTCTAGGATTTCCTATATACAAGATTATGTCATTTTAAAATATAGATAGATTTATATCTTCCTTTCCAATCTGGATGTCTTTTACGTCTTTTTCTCACCTGTTTGCTTTGGACAGAACCTCTAGTACTAAGGTAAATAGAAAAGGAGGGTGTAAACATCTTTGTATTGTTCTCTATCTTAGGTGGATAGCTTTTAGCCTTTCACCATTAACTGTGATAAGTGCTCTAGGTTTTTTGTGGATGTCCTTGATCAGGTTGAGAAACTATTCCTAGTTTGTTGACTTTTTATTGTGAAAGGACGCTGAGTTTTGTTAAGTGCTTTTTCTGTGTCCACTGAGATAATTATGTGGTTTTGTCCCTTATTTTATTGATATGGTGTATTACAGTAATTGATTTTTGGATGTAAGCCAACCTTACATTTCTGGGCCAAATCCCAGTTGGTTATGCTATATAATCCTTTTTTTTTTTTTTTTAATGTTGCTAGATTCAGTCTCCTAGTGTTTTGTTGAGGAATTTTGCATCTGTACTCATAAGAGATATTAGTTACTAGTGTTCTCTTGTGATGTCTTTAGTTTTGGTTATCAGGGCAATAGTGTCCTTATAGAATTAGTTGGAAAGTATTTTCTTTTCTTACACTATTTAGAACAGTTTGTGAAGAATTAGTATTAATTCTTCTTAAATATTTAAAAGGCCTCACATTTCTTTGTAAGGAAGATTTAAGTTACTGATTTAAGTTACCTATAACTTTACTTGTTTTAGGTTTATCCTTATTTTGTATTATTTTCTTGAGTCAGTTTTGGTAGGTTATGTCTTTCTAGGAGTTTGTGCATTTCATCTAAGTTATCTAATCTCTTCTCAGACAGTTGTTGATAGTATTCCCTTAATAATTCTTTTTATTTCTGTAAGATTGGTAGATATGACCCCTTTTTAATTCCTGATTTTAGTAATTTGAGTGTTCTCTCTCTTTTTTATCTTAGTCAGTTGAGTTAAAATTTGTCAATTTTGTTGATCTTTTCAAAGAACAAACTTTTGGTTTTGTCAGATTTTTTCTGTTGTGTTTTGTTCTCCATCTTATTAATTTTTGCTCTAATTTTCATTATTTCCTTCCTTCATATTGCATTAAATTTTGTTTGCCCCTCTTTATCTAGGTTATGAAGGTAGAATTTTGCCCTGGATTGAGTGTCTCCCCAAAACTTAACCTCCACCGTGACAGTGTTAAGAAGATTAGAAATCCTATTACAGTAATTCAAAGGTGGGCTCTTGAAGAGGTGATTAGATTGTAGGACCATACCATAGTGAACTGATTAATAATGGTGGTCAGGGGCATGGTTCTGAGGGCTTTAAGAGGAAAGCACACAAAGACTTTCTCTTCCTCTGCTCTGCCATTTTCTACCATGTGAGACCCCTGCATTACTGTAAAGCCACCTCCAAAGAAGGCCTTTACTGTTTGTGTTCCTTGGACTTCGAACTTCCTAGCCTCTGAAACTGTAGCAATAAATTTCATTTCCTTACAAATTACCAAGTACCATGTATTTTGTTATATGCAACAGAAACAGAGTAATGCAAAGTTTAAGTTACTGATTTGAGATCTTTCTTCCTTTTTAATGTAGGTGTTTATAGCTATCAAAGGAAATACTCCAAACAATTCTTTAACTGCCTCCCATAAATTTTGTCATGTTGTGTTTTTATTTTCATCTGTCTCACAGTATTTCTGTTTCCTTTGTGATTTCTTATTTTTAGGAGTGTGTTTGTTAATATCCAGTTACTGTGAATATCTCAAATTTCCTTCTATTATTAATGTCTAATTTCATTCCATTGTGGTCAGAGGACATACTTTGTATGATTTCAGTTCTTTTAATTTTATTGAAGCTTGTTTTATGATAAGCATATGGCCTATCTGGGAGAATGTTCCATGTTCACTTGAGAAGAATGTATATTCAGCTGTTGTTGGGTAGTGTTCTATAGATATCTGTTAGGTCTAGTTAGTTTACAGTTCTGTCCAACTCTTCTATATCTTTGTTGGCCCACTGCCTAGTTGTTCTATCCAATATTGAAAGTGGGATATTGCAATCTCCAAGTATAACTGTTAAATAATCTACTCTGTTAGTTTTTGCTTCATGAGTTTTTGAGCTGTGTTGTTAGGTGCATATGTGTTTATAATTGTTATATCTTCCAGATGAATTAACACCTTTTAATTATACAATGTCCCTCTTTAACTCTGATAACATTTTTTGTTTTAAAGTCTCTTTTCTTATATTAATATAGCCACTGCAGCTCCCTTGAGGTTGCTGTTTCCATGGCATATCTTTTTCTATTCTTTTACTTAATGTCTACTTGTATCTTTTTTTTTTTTTTTCTGACTGGTAAGGGGATCACAACCCTTGGCTTGGTGTTGTCTTCACTACGCCCAGCCAGTGAGCACACCGGCCATCCCTATGTAGGATCCGAACCCGCGGCCTCGGCGCTACCAGCACTGCACTCTCCCGAGTGAACCACAGGGATGGCCCTCTACTTGTATGTTTTAACCTGAAGTGTATATCCTGTGTATAGCAAATAATTGAAACTCATTTTGTTATTTAGTTTGATAGTCTCTGCCTTTTGATTATATTAGTTCATTCACATTAATGTTATTAATATGGTTAGATTTACATCTACCATTTTACTTTTTGTTTTCTATATGTCTCATGTCCTTTTTGTTCTTTTGCTACTTCTTTACTGCTTTTCTTTGTGTTAATTTAATATTTTTTAACATAATATTTTAATTCCTTCAGTGACTTTCTGAATGTACATTTTTGAGAGTTTTTTAGTGGTTACTCTAGGGCTTACATTGTGCTTTTTAACTTACTTCAAATGTATACCAATTCCAATGAGATATAGAAACATTACTCCTATATAACTCTTTCTCCCTCTCATTTTGGTGATTTTTTAAAAATACATATTACATCCACATATGTTACAAACCAAGCAATTAATTGTTGTAAATATTTATATAATTTTATGTCTTTTTAAAGAGCTGAGACAAGAAAAGAGAGCAGGTATATATTTATAGAGTTTGTTATATTAATCTTTCTATTTGCAGGTCTCTTCATTTTTTCCTGTAGATTCAAGTCACCATCTGGTGTCATTTCCTTACTCCAATATAGCTTTAATATTACCTGAATCCTTTAAATATTGTCAAACATATTACATATCTATATGTTACAGGACCAACAATACAATTATATTTATGTGATTGCTTTTTAAATCAGTCAAGGAAAGGAGAAAAATATGCAATTTACTTTTGTAATTACCTATATAATTACCTTTACCAATGCTCTTCCCCCCCCCCATTCCATGCAGATTTTAGTTACTGTCTGGGGTCACTTCACTTTAGTCTGAAGAACTGCCTTTAGTATTCTCGTGAGGCAGATCTGCCCACAACCAATTCTCTCAGCTATTGCTTATCTGGCAATATCTTAATTTTATCTCCATTTTTAAAACATAGTTTTGCTGGATATAAGATTCTTGGTTGATACCACTACTTTCTGGCCTCTAAAGTTTCCGATGAAAAGTCAGCTATTAATCTTATTGGGGTTCCCTTGTGCATGAGTCATTTTTCTATTGCTGATTTCCAGATTTTCTTTGCCTTTGATGTGACTGGGTGTGTACCTCTCTGCATTTATTCTACTTAAAGTTCACTAAGTTTATTTGATGCTTGTTAAGCATTAAGGTTTTTTGCCAAATATGGAAGTGTTAAGCTATCATTTCCTCAGATATTTTGTCTGTTTCTTTACTCTTCTGTCCTTCTTGTATTCCTTTTATGCATATGTTGGTGCATGTAGTGGTGTCCCACATCTCTCTGAAGCTATGTTTATATTTTTCTTTTTTCTCTCTGTTCTTCAGATTACATAAACACTATTAATTACCTTAAAGTTCACTGATCCTGCCTTCTGCTAGTTCAAATCTGGTATTGAGCTCCTACAGTGAATGTTTCATTTTTGTATTTTTCAACTCTAGATTTTCCATTTGGTTCTTTTTTCAAAAAAACCTTTTTATCTCTTTATTGACATTCCCTATTTGAAGAGACATTGTCTTCATACCTTTCTTTAATTTTTTAAAGCATGGTATCCTTTAGTTCTTTGAACACATTTATAATACCTGGGTGCTAAATCCAACATCTGTGTCCTCTCAAAGACAATTTCTGTGTGTATGGGTCACACTTTCCTGTTTCTTTGTATGTCTTGTCAATGGTTTTTGTTGCAAACTGTACATTTCCATTTTAGCAACTCTGGGTACTTATCCCTGGCTCCAGGGCTTGTTGTCATTGTTGTTATTTGCTTGTTTATTTGTTTAGTGACTTGGCTAGACTAGTTCAGCAAAGACTATTTCCCCCACAGTGTGCAGCCTGCAATGATGCCCCTCAGTGTGTGCAGTTTTACCACACACACTGTCACTCCTTCTCTCTTCCCAGGGATGACAGTGGTTTTAGTCAGGTTTGCTATTACTCTGTGTTTCCCTTATCTCTCTGTCAAGTCTTTGGATGGCTTGCTTTTGCTGATGTTACTCCCAGCTGTGAACCTCCACTAATTACTAACTGATTGTGCCAGTGGTTTTTTTTTTTTTTTTTTTTTTTGTGCCAGTGTTTTTGACAATGCCATAGGGCATAAATTACTCCACAGTCTAATCCAATGGTTATTTTTAATTTATAATTTTCACCAATTATGGTTATTTCAGTTGGGAAAGTGTCCATGAAGTTCCTCATATCTCTATTCTGAAAGTTCTCTGACATTAATTTTTAAAGTCCATGTGATGCAGTTAAAATAAATATCACATACAGGATGATCAGGGCACAGGAATTATGTCATTTTTAATAACAAAATACTGACTTTGAACCATCTCTTTAGTTTAAAGAAAACAGGACTCAGTTAAAGGGTTTAAAAGGAACCTGACATAACATTAATCATATCTTCAGGAAATCTGGCTTCCTTTCTACAAAGTGAGCTGCTTTAAGAAGAAAGTGGCTAATCAGAATAGGGAGACCTTTATATTTACTCTTAATTACCCTTACCAGTGTGCCCAGCAGCCAGGATCAAATGTGCAAATTTGCTTGCCATGTTCCTTATATCATCTTAAAGATCCTGTCACTAGCTCTTTGATGCCTATTTCTCAACTGAGAATCAAATGATACAAAATGGAAAGCAAATGGTAGACACTGTAAACAAGCCTCACAGCCCATGTTCTTTCTGTTGTACTTAAGATGGTGCTCACTAATACCTTAGCCTTTGTGTAAGCCTACCGCCCTTAACACAGCATTCTCCAGCAGTTACACTGAGCATGTGCTAATGTCATTAAAAGGAGAGAAAAGTGTTTGGACTGGAATTCTTGATCATTTGGAGGGATTTTGTGACCCTACAGAGATAAACATTGGGCTCTGGGCTGAACTATACTTGCCTTTGGTTCAATATGATATCTTTAATAGGAGAAATTAATTAATGCCAAATTTATAGGCTTAAGAGATTTTAAATATTTTTGGCCAACATTCTCTCATTTTGTCATCATCAGAGTTCTTGTTCCACTGGGGAGCAAAGAAATGACCTGCTTGGAAAATGGTTAATAAGAGAATAAATAATTGACACAGGTCCTATGTGATCATTTCCTAATATCATATTGATTGTTTTACTTAACCTTCAAGGACAGAAGCCAAGACCAAAAATGACCAACTTCTGATTGGAGTTCTGACAGCTGAGGTTAGTGAGAGAGTTTAGTTTTTATTCTGTTAGTTAATCTTACTGAGTTAACATAAATAGCAAACAATGTCCCCATGATCAGGAGACACTCCCAACTCCCTTCACCTCTCCACTGACATTGCCAACTTTATCTCCATCTCTGAGTACTCCATTCAACCCAGCCACATAGACTTATTTACATTATGGTGTTATGGAATGGACACCCAAGGAAGCTCAGACACTCGGGGGTGGGGGGCAGGTTGGAGAGTCAGAAAGTTTACTATGCTAGCAGGACCCAGGTGAATTCACATTCGGAAATCCTAGAACTCTGCCCTGAATCTTACAAGGCTTTTTATAGACAGGTTGGGTGAGCTCTTTAAGTTTTGGTTTCTCCGAATTCACATGACTTGAGCAGGCAACTGATTATTAACTGGGCTGACTTCTGGGGGCCCTGGTAGATAAGCACAGTTAGCCACAGAGGTGAATCTTGAGTTTTTCCAACGTTTTCCCCCTTTGATGCTCTCTCTAAATTTTGGAGTGAGCATCATTTTATTCAACATTGTCTTTGGGGTCTAAGAGAGGCCTGAGGGAAGAGTGATCTGTTAAGACTAACAGACTAGGCTGTCCTTTTCTCGACCAAAGTTTCTATGGTGGCATGAATGCTGTGCATTAACAAAGGAAGTAGACAAGGTACAATCAGGCAGATGCCTAAAATGAACAGAACTGCTCCTAATAATGTTTTGAACCCTCTGAGCACATCACAACAGTTACTGAATGTGCCCTTGAGATTCATTCCTGAACATTTTTGTACATGGATGGGGGCTAATTTTCATATTTCTGCAGCTATGTCAGTGATTGCCTTCTGATTGTCATCTATTTGAAGGCAGCAGTCTGAAGAGTTGAATTTCCCACAAACTCCTCCTTCCTCTGCTAGGAGGTAGTCTAATGCCAGTCAATTTTGAAATGGCTGCCCTCTTTTGAGATTGTTATTTGGCCAGGAGTTCTAATGCTGTGTCTGTTCTATTGGAAATTAGTTTTAAAACTGCCTGTAATTTTATGGTGCAGTTAAGCATATAGGTGGGGGTTCTGTACCCCCAACTACCATTCTAAGCCCAGGTAGCAGAGCCACAGTATTGTATTATCCGTTGAGGGGGCCATTCATCCTCTCCCCACATTTGAGTTCCCCCTATGTCCCCTATGTCTGCTGTACTGATATATTGCTTGGATTTCAAGTGATCATACAGGGGAATTCCCAATTGTGAGCCCCGTTCCTGGGGCAGCAGGAAAAAACCCAGTAGAATAATCCCTAGAGTACAACATCCATTCTACTTTTCTAGGGGATGGGTATATGCCTGTTTCAGTTCGTTTTGTGTTGCTATAACAGAATACCTGAAACTAGGTAATTTATAAAGAACAGAGGTTTATTTGGCTTATGATTCTGGGACAGCTGCATCTGGCATGGGCCTCAGGCTGCTTCTATTCATGGCGGAAAGTGGCAAGTACAAGCAGATCACATGGCAAGAGGGGGGGGGGAGGTGTCAGGGTCTTTTAAACAACTAGCTCTCTTGGGAACTAATAGAGTGAGCTCTCACTCAGGACCCCCACCCCACAGAGAGAACATTAATCCATTCATGAGGGATCTGCCCCTATGACTCAATCAGTTTCCAACACTGCCACACTGGGGATCAAATTTCCACCCTGAGTTTTGGAGGAGACAACACATCCAAACTCCAACAATGCCCTTCTCTCACAAATCCAAACCAGTTGTTCGGGTGCCCCCAAACAGTGGGGTCAGTAGAATTTAACTTTTCCCAGTAGTGGTTGATTTCTGAAATTCCCTGGAAGGACCAATTTCCTGTACAACTCTGTAACTGAGAGTACTTGGTATTTGGAGTGTAAATATGGTTGTGGGTCACTCTATTGGCTGGAAGTCAGACCAAATACCAGGTGGTGGCGTTAGGCCATCTGGTATAGGTTGCTTCATTTAAGGGGTATACCTGCTGGCAGGGAGTTTCTCCAACCTTTTGGGTGAATCTTTGTCTCTTTCTACTCAGGCAATTTCATCCTATAATCTCTGAAGACAAAATCCAACTGGGGGTGGGGGGGCAGGCGCCCATGGGGTTATGGTTTTGTTCCGTGGAAGAATTTTGGAAACCTCTAAACTCGATCCTTTCCATGGCCATTTCTCACTCATGAGGGCTCCCCCACATAGCCAACAGTTTGATATATTTAGAGTTTGGGCTATGCTTTCTGCCAGTAGTATGAACAAGTTCTCACTGACTGCGGATATGTGTAGGGTTCTTTCAAAGGAAGCCCTGAGTTGGGTGAGGAATCCCACTTCCTGATAGCCAGTTGGGGTGGTTCTGGGAATCTGGGTGGTCAGGGTGGTAGGCTTAATCAGGACCTTTTGAGTCCTGCCTTGGGGGTCTATGCGTGTGCATGCCCTCTTAATCGGGAGGAAAGGATTTCCAGTATAGATAGTTGTACATCCACGGGAAGCCCTGTACCAACAGTATGGGGTGGGAAGGTGGTCACATCCTGGTCTTTTCTTTGCTATATTGACCTGTAAAGGCCGTCCTTCCCCAAAAATGTCATTATTACACACTTGGGGCATCTGAGGCTGGTAGCATGATTCTGATGGTGGTTCAAGCATTGTATAAGTGGGTAGTTGACAATGGCATTTGGGTAGACTTTTGTCATATTTTCCAAAAATAAATGTCCAGCTAGTCAAAGTCAGGAACAGTAGTAGCCTAGAGTCCATGTTTCTGTGAGAAAAGGGGAATAGAAACGTGATACATGTCAGTGAGCTAAACAGGGAAAAATATCACCAGTCTTTGAATAAAATCCAGCAGTTTCAGCAAGCAGATGGGGCAAAGAAAGGGTTAATCTAAAAGGCACATTGCCACAATGAGATTGCTAAGAAGCATCCTATTGACAAGAGGTAAAGGAGTTCCAGGAAAAATTTCTCTATATTATTGCAATCCTTTGGGGCAGCTCCTGCCAATCCTGTAGCAAAGCAAGCAATATAATAAAGGCTAGGGACAAGGAGTAGCATATACTTACCATGTCCCATGATGGCAAAATCCTCAGGCTTCAGCTATGCATGGACCAATCAGCTTCCGGTGTGACCAGAGCAGGGTGGTGGCAATTTGTGGGGGAACATCTCTGGAACCAAACTTGAGTAAGTTGGTGGGATCGGACTTCACAGACCATGAAACAACGTCATTGTTTAGGGTGGCTGCCTCTTTCACCTGCATATATTGGATCCAGGGAGTCAAACCTGCAACCTTAACTGCAGTAGGGGTGGTTAATACAATTATGTGTGGCCCCATCCAGGTTGGCTTTAGAGTCTTTTTCCAATCTTTTACCCACACTGTGTCACTGGGTTGAAACTGATGGGCCTAACTTCCTAAAGGGATGGGAGCTTGTTCTAAAACTGTCTTGGTTATTTGCCTGAAACTCTTAGCCAGTGACTGCAAGTACTATGACATTTCTATCTCCCCCTGCTGGTGAGGGTCCCCCTGCAATTTAGCTATGAGCAGGGGTGGTCTTCCATATATAATCTCAAAAGAGGAATACCCAGTAGGTCCCATCATGCACCGGACCTGTAACAAGGCTAAGGGAAGCATAACTACCCAGGGGAGTCCTGTCTCCTGGCAGAGCTTAGCTAATGTAGTCTTAGGGTCCAGTTCATGCGCTCCACTTTCCCTGAACTTTGTGGCCTGTACACTGTATGAAGTTTCCATTTTATCCCCAGCATTTTGGCCAGTCCTTGGACAACTTCTGCAACAAAAGCTTGTCAACTGTCAGACCCTATAGTTAAAGGGAGCCTGTATCTTGGGACCACTTCCCTTAAAAGGGCCTTTGTGACCTCTCGGGCTTGTTCAGACCATGTGGGCAATCCCTCAGTCCATCCAGTGAAAGTACATATCATCATCAGCAAGTACTTAGAGACTCTGCAGGGCTTTACTTCAGTAAAGTCCACTACCAGGTCCTCGAATAGTGATGTCCCAACTGGCTGGACTCCAGGGGCTGGTCAGGGTCCTTGCTTGACATTGTTTTGGATGCAGATCAGGCATCATGAGCTGACCTGGGTGCAAAGAGAGACGAACTTCGGGATGAAGTAGTAGCAACTCAGCATGGTTTCCAGAGCCGTTTTCCCCCAGTGTGTCAGTTCATGATACTCAAGGACTAGCCAGTGCACTAGCCACTGAGGAACCATCAATCAGTGGTCTGGGAGCTTCCACCATCCTTCAGGAGTCTTAATCCCACCTTCCTTTTCTGCTCATTGAGCCTCATCTTTTGTATACCTCATCTGTTGCACCATCTCTGGTACCAGCATGATTTTGGCAGTTTCCTCCAGGCTTTTGGGAGGCCCTGTTTGGGCAGCTGCTCTCTTGGCTGTCTGATTGGCCAGTTGATTTCCTTTGCTGATCCTGTCAGTGCCCTTTTGATGGACTTTGCAGGGTATAACGGCCACTTGGGTGGGCTCCCAAACTGCCTCAGTAAGCTGAAGAATCTCTTCTCTTTTTTTGATTGTTTTCCTTCCTGCCATTAGCAGGCCCCTTTCTTTGTATAGGGCTCCATGGACATGCAAAGTTGCAAACGTATATTTTGAGTCAGTATAAATGTTGACTTGCTTTCCTTTTGAGAGTCTGAGTGCCTGAATGAGTGCCCATAGCTCTGCCTGCTGTGCTGACCAACTCTGAGGTAGGGGCTCTGCCTTTATTATCTCTTTATGTGCTGTTACCACATATCTGGCCCTTTGTTGTCCTGCCTCAACGTAACTGTTCCAGTCTGTGAACAGTTCCATGTCTGGATCAGTCAGAGGCAAGTCCTTCATATCAGGCCTGCTGGAGTATATTTCCTCTATCAGTTCCTCACAGTCATGGTCCAGGGAGCCAGACTCCATAGACAGGAGCATGGCCAGATTCAGAGTCTGCACTGTCTCAAGTTGCACCCGGGGGTTTTCACAGAGGAGTCCCTGATAGTGAGTCATCCTGGAGTTGGTCAGCCATTTGTACCCCCAACTGTTCGTCAGGGTGGTCACTGTGTGCAGGACCTTCACAATGAGATTTTTTCCCAAAGTAAGTTTGTCTGCTTCTTGGATTAAAGCAATGGTGACTGCCAGGGCCCACAGGCAGGGTGGTCAGCCTGCTGCCACGGTATCCAGTTGTTTGGACAAGTACACCACCGGTCTCTGCCAGGGCCCTATAGTCTGGGTGAGGACCCCCATGGCCACATGATCTCTTTCATTTACAAAGAGGCTGAAGTCCTGAGTTATATCTTGAATTCCAAGGGCAGGAGCTTGGGTTAGCAGTTTTAATTTTTGAGAATGCATGCTCTTGTTCTGTGCCCCATATTAGTGGCTCCTTTTCAGCTCCCTTGATTGTCTCATATAGGGGCTGCTTTTTCTGAATATCCTGGTATCCAGATTTGACAGAATCTGGCAGCTCCAAGGAATTCTTGGACCTTTCTCTTGGTGTCTGGTTGGGGTATGGCCCAAATGGCTCATTTCCTTTCTATTCCCAGTGAGTGTCATCTTTCAGAGATGTGGTACCTTAGGTACCTAACTCTCTGTTGGCAAATCTGTGCCTTTTCCCATGACACCTTGTATCCTAAGTTGGAAAGCAGACTTAGTAGGGCTCTTGTTCCCTTCCAGCAGTTTTCCTGTGTGGGGCTGGCTAAGAGGATGTCATCCACACATTGAAGCAGGGTGCAATTCAACCTGTCCCCTGGAAAGACAGCTAGGTCTGAAGCTATTGCCTCTCCAAAGAGTTTAGGTGAGCCTTTGAACCCTTGTGGCAGCCTAGTCCAGGTTAGCTGAGCTTTCCTTCTCATTCAGGAATTTTCCCATTCAAAGGCAAACAGCAGCTGACTTTTTGGCGCCAGTTGGAGGCAGAAGAAGGTGTCCTTGAGATCGAGACAAGAGAACCATCTAGCCTGTACATGGAGCAGACTCAGGAGTGTGTAAGGATTGGACACCATGGAGTGGAGGGTGACAGCTGCCTTGTTTATGGCTTGCACATCCTGGACTGGATGGTACCCCTTCCCATTGGGCTTCTTGACCAGCAGGAGTGGCATGTTCCAGGGCGACTGGCATTCCACCAAGATTCCTGCTTCTTGCAACTGGTGGATGTGTTCCTGGCTTACCAGTTGAGCTTCCCTTGGGACTGGATAGCTTCACTCTAACTGGCATGGCCCCTGGCTTCAGCTCCATTATTATCGGGGCATGGTTCTTTCCCATACCTGGGGGTCCCAATTCTGCCCAGACAGATGGAAAGTCTCTATAGAAGTGATCTCTTAAGAGCTCCAGTGGTCCTGTGTTTGAGTCTTCTTCAGCCTTGGTGTATAGGAGCCATTCCTCTTCTCTAGGCACCATTACAGTCATCATTAGAGTCTCCTGATTACTCAGAGTCAACCAAGCTGCTTCTCTAGGTGTGAAGGTTATTTGTACTCCTAGTTTTCTCAGTAAATCTCTTCCTAGTAGAGGTACCGGACAGTCAGGCAAATATAGCAATTCATGGGTCACCCTGTGACCCCCTGAGGTGGCAGGCTCGGGCCTTGCAGAGTGGCTGGTCTGCTTGTGTACCTATAGCACCAACAATGGTAGACTTACAACCTGAGAATGGGGCCACTGGGCTGGTGACTACAGAATGTTCCACCCTGGAGTCCACCTTAAAAGTCATAGGTTGGCCCCCTACCATCATCTCAACTATGGGTTTCTGGGGGCCCAGGAGCAAGGAGCCTGGTCTTTCCTAATCTGAGTCTATCCCTGCAAGGCCAGTGAGGTCCTGGAGCTCTTGACTTGCTGGTTCAGGCTCATACTTCTTTCTTCCAGAATGTGCCTTGTCATGTGTTGTTGATTGGGATTTCATCCCCCTTTGGGGGCACTTATTCTTCCAATGGCCCAACTGTCTGCAGAAAGCACACTGATTAGACTGTAGGGGCACCTGTCCTCCTTGGAGGGGGTTCTTCTTTTTCTTTGGTGCAGAGCTCCAGTCTGGGTTAAGTGCCACTGCTAGAAGTGCCGCCTTTTGCCTCAGGCATTTATCTGCCTCCTTCTGGGCCTCTTGGTCTCGGTTGACAAATGCTTTGTTGGCTACCTCTAGGAGCTGCATTGCATTCATTCTAGCAAAGCCTTCCAGCTTTTGAAGCTTGTGGTGGATGTCAGTGCAGGACTGGGCTACAAAGGCTGCACTGACCATTCATTGATTCTTATCCACTTCAGGGTCAAACTGTGCGTAGATTTGGAAGGCCTCACATAACCTCTCACTGGATTCTGTGGGTGGCTCATCTGGCTTCTGGGTTACAATTGTTGTTTTGGACATATTGGAGCTCTCAGCCCTTGGCAAAGAGCTTCACTATATCAGTGGAGCTGGTTTCTTCCCTCTTCTTCATTGAAGTCCCAATCTGGAGCGGCATCTGGTACAGCACCTCTCGCCCAGGCCTTGGGGTCCATCATGGCACTGGGTGCCTGCTGCTGCAACCATTGCCTGGCTCTGATCAGAATGTATCACCTTTCTTCTGTACTAAAGAGAGTGAGAAGTAGCTGACAGAAGTCTTCCCAGGTAGGCTGGTGAGTGAGGAAAATCGACTCCAGAAGGCCAATGTGAGTCTGGGGTTTTTCTGAATAGGATGGAGTATGATGCTTCCAATTCAAAAGATCTGTGGTTGTGAAGGATTGGTAAGAGAAGAGGGGGTGCCCTGGTTGCACACTGCCATCTGGATTGATTTGTTGTGCGTGTCAGGTCTCCCACAGGGGCATCCGTAGGGCTGTAACCTGTTGGGCTGAGTGGCTCCCCACTGGTTCAGGACTCTCTGGACTTTCCAGCAGTGATGCTGGTGGGGCCAACGGGACCAAAGCTGGGGGGCTATCTGGCAAAGGACATCTAGGGCCAAACATCCCTGAAGGGATGGGATATGGTGGTAGCATGAGTTCGTCTTCTGGGTCTCCCTGATATATAGGCTTCTTTGTTTTTTCCTGTTTTTGTTCTGGCTTTTGTGCCATTTGTGCAACAAGGACCTTACTCTTTCCTTTATTTTTTTTCTTTTTATTTTATTTTTTTAAAGCATGCTTTTTTATTATAATGATACCATTTACATAGGTTTTTTTTAAAAATTTTATTATGTTGATATACATTGTGGCTGATTATTGTTGCCCATCACCAAAACCTCCCTCCCTCCTCCCTCCCCCCTCCCCCCAAACAATGTCCTTTCTGTTTGCTTGTCGTATCTACTTCGAGTAACTGTGGTTGTTATATCTTCTTCCCACCCCCGTTTTTTTTTTTGTGTGTGTGTGTGTGTGTGTGAATTATATATTAATTTTTAGCTCCCACCAATAAGTGAGAACATGTGGTATTTCTCTTTCTGTGCCTGACTTGTTTTACTTAATATAATTCTCTCAAGGTCCATCCATGTTGTTGCAAATGGCAGTATTTCATTCGTTTTTATAGCTGAGTAGTATTCCATTGTGTAGATGTACCACATTTTCCGTATCCACTCAGCTGATGTTGGGCATTTGGGCTGGTTCCAACTCTTGGCTATTGAAAAGAGTGCTAGGATGAACATTGGGGAACAGGTATACCTTCAACTTGATGATTTCCATTCCTCTGGGTATATTCCCAACAGTGGGATAGCTGGGTCGTATGGTAGATCTATCTGCAATTGCTGAGGAACCTCCATACCATTTTCCATAGAGGCTGCACCATTTTGCAGTCCCACCAACAATGTATGAGTTTTCCTTTTTCTCCGCAACCTCGCCAGCATTTATCGTTCAGAGTCTTTTGGATTTTAGCCATCCTAACTGGGGTTAGATGGTATCTCAATGTGGTTTTGATTTGCATTTCCCGGATGCTGAGTGATGTTGAGCATTTTTTCATATGTCTGTTGGCCATTTGGATATCTTCCTTAGAGAAATGCCTACTTAGCTCTTTTGCCCATTTTTTAATTGGGTTGCTTGTTTTCTTCTTGTAAAGTTGTTTGAGTTCCTTATATATTCTGGATATTAATCCTTTCTCAGATGTATATTTTGCAAATATTTTCTCCCACTCTGTTGGTTGTCTTTTAACTCTGTTAATTGTTTCTTTTGCTGTGCAGAAGCTTTTTAGTTTGATATAATCCCATTTGTTTATTTTTCCTTTGGTTGCCCGTGCTTTTGGGGTCGTATTCATGAAGTCTGTGCCCAGTCCTATTTCCTGAAGTGTTTCTCCTATGTTTTCTTTAAGAAGTTTTATTGTTTCAGGGTGTATATTTAAATCCTTAATCCATTGTGAGTTGATTTTAGTATACGGTGAGAGGTATGGATCTAGTTTCATTCTCCTGCATATGGATATCCAGTTATCCCAGCACCATTTGCTGAAGAGGCAGTCCCTTCCCCAGTGAATAGGCTTGGTGCCTTTGTCAAAGATGAGATGGCAGTAAGTGTGTGGGTTGATTTCTGGATTCTCTATTCTATTCCATTGATCAGTGTGTCTGTTTTTATGCCAGTACCATACTGTTTGGGTTATTATAGCTTTGTAGTATAGCTTAAAGTCAGGTAGTCTTATGCCTCCAGCTTTATTTTTTTTGCTCAGCATTGCTTTGGCTATGTGTGGTCTTTTATTATTCCATATAAATGTCTGGATAGTTTTTTCCATTTCTGAGAGAAATGTCTTTGGAATTTTGATGGGGATTGCATTGAATTTGTATATCACTTTGGGTAGTATGGACATTTTCACTATGTTGATTCTTCCAATCCAAGAGCATGGGATATCTTTCCATCTTCTTGTATCCTCTCTAATTTCTCTCAGCAGTATTTTGTAGTTCTCATTATAGAGATTTTTCACCTCCTTGGTTAACTCAATTCCTAAGTATTTTATTTTTTTGGTGGCTATTATAAATGGGCAGGCTTTCTTGATTTCTCATTCTGCATGTTCACTATTGGAGAAAAGAAATGCTACTGATTTTTGTGTGTTGATTTTGTATCCTGCTACTGTGCTGAAATCATTTATCAATTCCAAGAGTTACTCTTTCCTTTATGAACACAGAATTGGACCCAGGGTGGCAGAGTCATAGCTATAGTCAACCAGGAATCTATGTATGGAAACTGGTCTGGGAGCCCTGGTTCCCCGGTGATGACCTCTTAAACTGCCTAGACCTTTTGGAGACTTAGCATCCCTTCTGAGGGCAATCCAACAACGAAACTGGGCCATTCTACCTCACATAAGGTCTGGAGCTTTCCAGGGGTCAATTCGACTTCATATTCCCCAGAGTACCCCTTTTGAAAGGTTTTTAACATACATTCAAGGACAGTAGGTTTAGAATTGCTTGTTCCCATGTTTAACTTTAGCCTCCCTCTCCTGCCTCAGATGCT
The DNA here is from genome assembly GCF_027409185.1 of Cynocephalus volans. Classification (NCBI taxonomy): domain Eukaryota; kingdom Metazoa; phylum Chordata; class Mammalia; order Dermoptera; family Cynocephalidae; genus Cynocephalus; species Cynocephalus volans. The sequence goes on along the minus strand of NC_084460.1, from coordinate 95,171,229 downwards.
CATATCCCAAGTAGCATTGGTGCTGCCACCCAAAGAAAGCTTGGAGCTCCCAAACTGCCTTCTCATACACTGGTGTGAGAAGTTTTCTGGCAGCTAGGGATTGCAAGGGGGGAACAGCTCTTAGTTGGCTTGGTGCATTGCAGGGTTTCTGGGCAAAAGGGAAGTGGCAGCTCAGATTCTTTGTCTCCTGGAAGGTTGGGTGAGCCAGCAGGGTGTGCAAGTACTTCAATGGTCTGCAGACGAAAACCTCCCTTTTAAAAACTGGCTCACTGCTCTTCAGGGGAGTAGAGGTGGCAAAGGAAAGGCAGACAGTGACAGAAGGGCTGTACTAGGACACAATCTGGATCCCTTTCCTGGTAATTGTACCCATACACGGGGAGGGTATTCTTATGAGAGAATTAACACTGGGTCTCTGGGAGCAAACAGCGTGAGAGTACGCGCCACTCCTCAGCAGTCAAATATACCTCCCCCAGGTCTGAAAAGAAGCTTCTGCCTCTCCCTCAGGGACACCAAAGGTGCCCAGACATGGACAAAGGTTTTGTTTACATGTGTCTCCCCTCCCTGCAGCAGAGACGCGAGACGAACAAAGGTAGGGAGTCCCCCTTCTACTAGAGGAGGAGGAATACCACACAGGTGTCCATCTGCTCGCATCCCTTATGGGGACCTTTGGGCCTGTCTTGGTTTAAGGTGTACCCGTATAAACCTGGGCCTGGTTCATTCCATTTCCAGACTGAAATCACTGTTATGCTGTAGGATGTGGCCATGAAACCACAGGTTAGGACCCACTCAGACAACACATTTATCCCTTGATGCCACAAACATTTCACACTTACTCACATATTCACACAGAAGTTGAAGCACCTTTCCCTCTCCCAATCCTGACCTAAGTGACCCAGATGGACGTCCAAGAACAGAGAAGGATCTCATGACAAGATCCCAAACCAGATGGCCCTTATTACAAGGTCCCACACAGATGGACCTCAGTATGAAGTCCTTTACCCAGATGGACGTCCCCAAACAGGCCCTCAGAGGGACATTTTTGGGAGGTGATCAAGCTCCCCTTCTGCCCAGAGGTGAGCCTGAACTAAACTAAAGGATTGAAGGGGCCTACCTGTCCTGAAGGCTGTAAAGATCTGGCTGGTCTGTCCCTCTGTAGAGTCTGGCTGAACAGGCAGCCTTCTGGATCAGCAAGGTCCCATTTTCTGAGGTCCTGACAAGCTGGCCGGGTGGCTCCTCAGTCCCCATGGCTCTGCTGATCCTCCAGGCACTTCTGCCCAGGCCAGAGGCTCAAGAAGCCGGTCTGTTTGCTTCCTGGCCAATGCACCAGAAAATGTTATAGAACGGATGTGCAAGGAAGCTCCAGACACTTGGGGGTGGGGTGGGGTTGGAGAGTTAGAAAGTTTATTATGCTAGTGGAACCCAGGCGAACTTGTGTTCTGAAATCCTGGGACCCCATCCTGAATCTTACAAGGCTTTTTATAGACAGATTAGGAGGGCTCTTTAAGTTTCAGTTTCTCTGAATTCTCTGAGCAGGCAGCTGATTATTAACTGGGCTGATTTCTGGGGGCCCTGGTAGATAAGCACAGTAAGCCACAGAGGTGCTGCATAAGCACAAAATAATTTTTAATCTTGAGTTTTTCCAACAATAGTTCCCCAATCTCACTCCTGCACTGCAGATAATGGCATATAGCAGTAAGAGACTTAATCTATTTTGCTTCTTTTTCTTTTTTTAAAAAGATGACCCGTAAGGGGATCTTAACCCTTGACTTGGTGTTGTCAGTACCACGCTTTCCCAAGTGAGCCACGGGCCAGCCCTTATTTTGCCTTTGAAATATAAACACTTTACTTTTAATTTAAAATAATATAAGGGGCTGGCCAGATAGCTCAGTTTGTGAGAGTGCAGTGTTATAACACCAGGGTCAAGAGTTCAGGTTCCCGTACTGGCCAGCTGCCAAAAAAAAGAGTAAAATAAAATAATATAAAAATTAATGTCATATGTTCCCTGATAATCACAAAAAAGGAAGCTCATTAATTGATGCCAATGACACATATCCCTGTCTTTATTACCCTCTGGTTACTCTGAAATGTCCTAACTCAGTCCCCATCTGACTTCCAGTCTCCTTCTCTAGAAACTACTTACAAACTCACTTGTGCTCTATAGGCTGGTAGGTGTCTGTTCCCATCACTCTTCCTCCTCTGTGATGCTGCTTTATGCTGTTTATGTATCAATTACAGCATATATTGCACAGTATCATAGCACTTTATCTTCTTGTTGGAACATTTATAAGGCTGGAACTGTGATTTGTTCATCTCTGTATTCCCTGCACCGAGCACTTAAGAGGTGCTCAATAATATCTGTTGACACTACGTAATACCACTTTGCTTCATTTTCCTTATCTATAAAACAAGGGTAACAAACATTCTTTACTTGAGAAGGATTTCCTGAGGTTGGATTAATTATTTAATTCTTAAAATGTAAAGTAGCACAGTGTGAATACAAAAAGCAAGTGAAAGAAGAGGTTTGTTTTAATGAACCACAAGAAGAGTTCCATTAACACAAAAAGTGAATGGTAAAAAAAACCAAAAAAAAAAGATAAGATACTCTTATAGGATTAATTGGTGCCAGGCACTATGCCCTCTCCTTCCGTTCAAGAAAGTTACAATCCAGACGTGGTATCAGTACACATACTAATAAAAAGAAAAAATGCAAAATTGTGCCTGCTATGTGACAGAACATGATAAAGAATAATTGCAACAGCACAACCAGAAGAACCCACTTGTTTCTGGCTAGACCAAAAGGTACAAAGTTAACTAATAAAATGACATGTTGAAAGAGCCTCCATCAAAATAAAGAAACTTCACCTAGAAGTATTATTATTTAATGATGTTTGCACACCAAATATACTGTCACTAATACCAATAAACCATACAATGTAAGCTACCCTATAATTTGAAAAGGCAAACCTGTTCTTGAGGTTGGCATTCCACTGAAAATGTAAACTTATTCCAATAAAGTCTCCCTGCTGCAGTGGCTCACCCACCCAACACTGGCCTCCTTCAGTAATGCGGTTCTCTCCTACAGCCTCCCGAGTAAACTCTCCCCCACAAAGTGGCTAACACCTCCCCTCCTACGAAAGACTAACTCATTTTCTCCAACACCTCCACTTATTTCCAATTGGACTCAAGTATTTTCATACTGAATTTCTGCTGACCTTGAATTAAACTAAACCATATCCTTTTGGGGGTCACAGATAAATCAGGGAGAAAAGTAGAGCTCATAGTCTATAATGATTTCTGGCTGCTTATCACATAAATAATGTCAATGGGAACAGCACTCCAGAGAAAACACTGCCTGGTAGTTCACCTGCACTCTGTGCTTATCACCCAGTGACCTAAGCATTGGACATTTTACTGAACTGGTAGGACTTCCTATTCTGAACAGTAACAACAAATTATGAAGCAGCTTATAATTTAATCAACTCAGGGCTCCAGACACAGACTTTTCAAGCAAAGCTACCATCTTCATTAGGTGCCTTAAGAACAGGAACCTTACCTTTTAAATTCCTTTTGGCACTTAGAAAATTGCAGGTATTCAACAAATATTAAATTAGCCCATGTACACTTAAATACTAAATTTTTTTTTTTTTTTTTTTTGTCATTTTTGTGACCGGCCGCCCAGTGAGCGCACTGGCCATCCCTATATAGGATCCGAACCCGCGGCGGGAGCGCTGCTGCACTCCCAGCGCCGCACTCTCCCGAGTGCGCCACAGGGTCGGCCCTAAATACTAAAATTAATCTTAGTATGAAAGGAAGAAAGCCAAGAATACCAAAGAAGCAGAGCACGTCTTTATTTTCTCCTTCCTTGTTAGTTTAAAGCTGTCACCTAAGAAGTTAGCTCCGCTGGCTGAGCAGTCTGTTTACTCAAGACAAACACAACTTTTACTTAAGTGACTCTCGTTTTACATAACATGGAGTCTTTCAACCAGAATCGCAGATGGTAGAATATGCTACCATTTACTGGAAGTTACACTACATTATGTAGGTCAGTCTTTCCAAACTTTAATATGCACACAAACTAGATGGAGGTTTTGTTAAAATGCAGATTCTGATTTAGAAGATCAGGATTGGGCCCCAGATTCTGCATTTCAGACCAATTTCCATGTGGAGCTGATGTTGCTGGTCCATTGATTACAGTTTGAGGAGCAGAAAAACCTAGGCTATCTCTATCATTTTACAAATGAGATCCGGAGAAGTGAAATGACTTAGTGATTTTTCAACTGTTTCAGTGTTTTTTTCTTTTTCTTTTTTCTTTCTTTTAGCCTAATTTTAAAATAGCATGAACCTGAAATAGGGACTGATTTCTGCTAGATGAGGAAAAAATTCTGTAATTTCACAAAATTCTCAGTTTTGTTTTTTGTTTTTTGTTCGTTTTACATGATCTAACCACATGCTAACACTGTGTGTGCTGGATTCACTATTATTAGAGGACCACTTTAACCCACAAGAATTGATTATTCTTATCACAATCAATTAACAAGGTCACTGTATTTCCACAGATGCATGACAGGGCACTGAGTATAATGTCATGATGTACTCATTCTTTCTCATTCAGCCATAACAAAGATTCGGGTTATGTTCAGCAAGGCAATGTTCAACATGAGGCTAGATTATCCCATCTCCTTCCTCCATCTCACAACTAGGAAGCAGGCTTGAGATAAAAAGAGAAGCATAGGATGTCTTTCTCTACTTTCTGACTCAGTAATTTAAAACTACAACTCAGAGTTCCCTTAAGAGTTAATTTTCTAGGTTCACGGGGGAATTCTGCCAATCTTTTTATCCTTTTAATAGAATTTTTAACTTTTAATAGTAGTATTATGAAACACTTAAAAAATATACAGTTGACCCTCCATATCCGCAGCTTCTGTATCCATGGATTCAATAAACCACTGAACAAATACTTTAAAAAAAAAAACACAAAAAAATACAAATTAAAAAAATACAGTATAACCACTATTTACATAGCATTTACATTGTATTAGGTACTATGAGTAATCTAGAAATGATTTAAAGTATACAGGAGGGGCTGGTCCAAAGGTAGTGAGTTATCCCAATTGATTGTTCAGTCAGTTACAGATCGAACTCCTTGCTCTACTTTTTCCCCCCTTCTCACTACTGCACTTGACTAGTCTTAAAATAAAATAAAATAAAAGTATACAGGAGGATGTGCATAGGTTATATGCAAATACTATGTCATTTTATATAAGGAACCTGAGCATCTGTGGATTTTGGTATCTGTGGGGGGTCCTGGAACCAATTCCCAAGGACACCAAGGGATAACTGTATCTGAATGCTCAAATAATATCAAGAAATGTCTGCTGCATTTCCACTGGATACAAGGCTCTATATTTCATTTAATAAGCTGTAAAATCTAATTTCTGCTCCTGAGTCTAATTGAGGCAGTCTACTTGGAAAGGTCACACATAAAACTGTGACAAACCAAATAACAGTTCAAGATTATATAACAACCCAAAACAGTAGAGCAACAGATCAATACAAAACTGGAAATTTCTAAATTTGTGGAAGAGCAAGTAAGATATATAGAAATTCAGAGAAAGGAGTAATTATGTACAGATAGTGTGGAGAATTTTTTTTTTTTTTTTTACCTCTGATAGCAGTTATCTCAGAAGATAAGTGGTATGAAACAGAAGCTGCTGTCTTTTATCTAGAAAGGACTTTTATGAGGACTAACTGAAAAGCTCCTTTGTTAACTTGTAATAGTCAGAATGTAATTTTAAAGAGAGCTAGACCCTCTGGCAATTTTACATGAGATAGGCAACAGGCTGCTATTTAGCCTTTCTTTTTTTTGGCATGTTACTCGAATGTACTTTTTTTTTTTTTTTTTTTTTTTTTAATAAAAGATGACCGGTAAGGGGATCCTAACCCTTGGCTTGGTGTTGTCAGCACCACGCTCAGCCAGTGAGCTAACCGGCCATCCCTATATGGGATCCGAACCCGGGGCCTTGGTGTTATCAGAACCGCACTCTCCCGAGTGAGCCACGGGCCGGCCCCACTCGAATGTACTTTTATTATACCATGTTATGAGTGTTTCTGTGGAACTGAAAACTGTTCTCCTCAGAAGACAGAACATTCCAGATTACAACACAGCATTAGGTCATTGCCAATCAATCTCACGGAGAGCTGAATGGCAAAGGATCGTTTCACCATTAGATTTGTGTGTGGTGTTAGATGAGTGCAGTTTGCCAAGTTCTGAGTCAGCAGTCCTTTCCCTGTGCACCTGTCTTATCCAAACTTCCTCCAAATTGGTGCTTTTCCATCTCTTTCCTACATGCTTATGAGTACTGAGAATGAAGAGGCAGAGCAGGAGAATGATCAGAGAGGAAGGGGCGGCAGAACATGGAGGACATGTGGAGCTTGCTCCTGAGCGGTGGCACCAGCTGTAGGGCTGTGTGGAAGGAACTGGCACATCACTCCCAGCTTTGACTTGAACCCTAGACGTGGCCCACGTGTTGAAATCCCTGGGAAAACTTCTGGCCATGGGTGTTCTTTTCACACTTGCTTGTTCTCTGGAGCTGTTGAGGGGGAGAAGAGTTGAGCATCTGTCCGATAGGCTTGATTAATCCAAAGCAGTCTGCAAGTCTTTGAGCACTGGTTTGCACGGGGAAGATAAGCGCCGTGGAAGAGAAGGAAGCTGATGAACATTCAAATGTATGTCAGCCACTTACTCCATGCCAGTTCTGTTCTAGATGAGTTTCTGAGGCTGGGAAGTCCAAAGTCCATCTGGTGGTGGTGACAGTGACCCAGGGGTCTCACATTGCAAGACGGTGAAAACAGAGAGAGCAGAGAGCCTATTTAGCCTTTCAAGGTCTGCTTTTTCTAACTGGAAAATGAGAGGGTTGATGATCTCTAAGACCCATCCCAGTTTAGGATTGTAAAATTCTGGGTCCCCTTGGAAACTTTCAGTTTGAAGAATTTGCTAGATTGTCACTTTCATGTTTAAAGCGTCCCTAGCACCTAGTGGAATCTATGGCATTTGGTATTTGTCTATTGTTTTTTGGCAGGGTGGCTGCCACAGGGATCCAAACCCTCAACCTTGGTTTTACAACACCACACTCTAACCAACAGAGCTGACCAGCTAGCCCTGGCATGTGGTATTTGTTGGTAGACATCAGGAATCTCCAATCAGCGTTTCAGTCATTGAATATGTTTGTTGAGGGTTTACTATGTTATAGTCCCGGGCTTGATACTGAGGTAGGAAAACAAAAACCTTGCCCTCAAGGAACTCACAGTAACACTTATTTAAAAAACACATGATAAGAGTCAATTCAATGGGAGAAAGAATAGTTTTGTTGTTTTTAGCAAAAGATGCTGGGTTAATTATATACCCACTTACAAAGGAATGAAGTTAGACCCCTACCTAAACCATTTCCAAAAATTAACTCAAAGTGGATCAAAGACCTAAATGTAAGCAAGTAAAAAGTCAATACACAGAATGAGAAAAAACATTTGCAAATTATATATCTAATAAGGAACTAGTATCCAGAATACATGAATAACTCGTAGAACTAAACAATAAAAAAGACAACTCAATTTCTTTTTGTGGGGAAAGAATTTAAATATACATTTCTCCAAAAAAGACATACAGATGGGCAATGAAAACACAAAGATATTCATGAGTCATTAGGGAAATGCAAATAAAAATAACAGTGAGATACCACATCACACTCTCTGGGTTGGACTATAATCAAAACATGAATATTTATTTGTTGATTATACCTCAGTAAAGCCGTGGTGAGAGAGAGAAAGATGGACAATAACAAGTGTTACTTGATGTTTAGAAATTAAAATTCTCATACACTACTGGTGGGAATATAAAGTGGTACAGCTGCTTTGGAATGCAGTTGGAAATTCCTCAAGAAATAAAATGAGTGACTGTATGATCCAGCAATTCCACTCCTAGGTATATACCCAAGAAAATTAAAAACATCTCTATACAAAAAATTGTATACAAGTGTTCATAGAAACATTATTCATAATAGCTAAAGAATGGAAAAAACCCAAATGTCCATCAACTGATAAACAAAATGTGGTATATTCATACGATGGAATAGTATTCAGCTGTAAAAAGGAATAAAGTATTGAAACATATTACAATGTGCACGAACCCTGAAAACATTAAACTAAGTGAAAGAAGCCAGATACAAAAGGCTACACATCGTACTGTTACTTTTAGAAAGCAAATCAGGGGTTGCGGGGAAGGTGGAATGAGAATGCGTAATGGGCACAAGGTTACTTTTGGGGTGATGGAAATGTTCTGGAATTACATAGTAGTGATGACTGCACAACAATGTGAATGTACTAAAAACCACTGAATAGTACACTTTAAATAGATGAATTATATGTTATGTGAATTATACTTGAATTTTTAAAAACCTGGTAAGTATTATTACAGGAGTATAGACACAGTACTACGGGAATAGCTAACTCCATCTGGGAAGGACTGTGAAAGCCATGGGGGAAAAATGATGAATAGATTCTGAAGAGTAATGCCAGATGAAGACAGTGGGTAGAGAGAGTCAACCAGAACACGTATTTTGAAGTTGGACCTTGGTTCCAATGCTAGTCCTGCCATTTACGTGCTGCGCAACCTTGGACAGGTTGCTTAATCCCACTAACATGACTATCCTCTTCAACAAAATGGAGGATAATAATACCTACTTAATAAGATTGCTGTGCAAATTAGATGAAATTCTGTATGTAGATCAATAAGTATTTAACAAGTGCAGCCTTCCTTTCTTCCCTCAACCTCTTCTTATTGATAGTTTAGATGGAATTAAGGGTGAGTATAAAGGCACAGCACTGACTGTATGGTGAGAAATTCAATGAGACTGAAGGTACAAACCCAGTTGAAAGTAAGCCAAGGTAGGACCTTTGGATTTAGTCCTATGAGCTCCTGGAATCAGCCGAAGTTTTGGGGAGTAGAGGAACATGAAAATATTGATTCTTCAGATGAGAGCAGAGGGAAGGTGGTCCAGAATGGGCTAGAATGGTATAGCTCTGAGACCTCAGGAGAGGATGCAGATTCTTAGCTTCCTTAAATGTAAACAAATGCCTGCATCTTAGGGGCACTTGATGTGACCTATTTGCTGATAATGAATTGCTAAGGATTATTCTATATTTTAATTGCTTGCCTCAGCCAGAATTTTGGTAAAAGCAAACCTTACATGATTCCAGCAAAATATCCTTATTGGAGGGAGCAGTTCAATCTCTAGTCTGAGCACCACGTGGCAAAATTGGAAGCCTTGGTTCTCATTTTAACTTTGCCACTGACTGCAGCCTCAGGCAGGTTATATAACTTGCCGTGTATTTATTTCCCTTTCAGAGAGTACTTGTACATGATGACTTTAACCTGACTTCAAAATATTATTAAAATAAATAAACATTTCAAATCCCTTTGAAGTTCATTGATGGAAAGTACCCTCTATATAGACAGTGAATTATTATCCTTTTCCTGAATCAAGTTTTAGAACTCCCCTCTGTTCTTGCCCTTGAACATTTCTATAATTACAAACCACAACCCTTTAGAATTGTTATTCTGAAAAAATGTCGCTGTGGTATATTCAGTAAGAGCAAACTTGTATCACGTGTAGCTAGTGCATCGCAGTTACAGAACACTTTAACATATACTATCACATTTCAGTCAATTGATTTCTCCTGTTATAAAGAGTAGATTGCTTCTGGGCCTTTTTTTTTTTTTGGTGGCTGGCCAGTGAGGGGATCTGAACAATTGACCTTGGTGTTGTTCTGGGCTCTTAAAAATACTATACTGAGACAGGGGAAATTTATTGTACATTAAATAGTATAGCATCGGCAAAGAGAAAGTTGTCAGCTTTTTAATGTTTTATTTCTGTAAAGTTACATAAGTAAAACAAGTTTTCCTCAAAACAAGTATGCCAATATTACACAATTATTTGAATAAAACTATATATAAATATACAAAATCATTATAGCAGAAATCATTCTGAAATCAATGTATATACTATGCTTTGTATGAGTGTGTAAGCAATAACTCACGTGACATAAAATTAATCTGTTTAAAGTATACAATTCAATGGTTTTTAGTATATTCACATTGTTGTGCAACCATCACCACTATCTAATTCCAGAACATTTCCACCACCCCAAAGGTAACCTCGTGCCCATTATGCAGTCATTCCCCATTCCACCTTCCCTGCAAACCCTGATTTGCTTTCTGTCTCTATGGATTTGCCTATTCTGAAGATTTAATATAAATGGAACCACACAATGTGTAGCCTTTTGTATCTGGCTTCTTTCACTTAGTTTAATGTTTTTGAGGTTCATGCACATTATAGTATGTTTTAGTATTTCATTTTCTGTATTAGCCTGTTTTCTGTTATTTATAACATAATATCTGAAACTGAGTAATTTATAAGGAAATGACATTTCTATCTTACAGTTTTGGAGGTAGGAAGTCTCCAGCCCAGGTGGTGCATCTGGTGAGGGCCTTCTCGGTGGGGATTCCCTAGAGAGTCCCATGGCAACACAGGGTATCACATGGTGAGATTGGCAAGCTCTTTAACGTGCTCACTTGCTTTCCTTATAAAGCCACCAGTCTACACCCTGATAACCCATGACTCCATGAATGGATTAATCCATTCACGAGGGCACAGTCTTCATGATCCAATCACTTCTTAAAGGCCGCACCTTTCAAATACCATAATCAGAGTCCTCACCCTCTTAACACTGTTACAATGGGGGTCAAGTTTCCAATACATGAACTTTTGGGGGACACATTTAACCCACAGCAATTGCTTTTTATAGCCAAATACTATTCCATTGTATGGATATACCACATTTTGTATATTCATCAACTGATGGACATTACAATTAAGATTTGATATGAAACTGATATAAAATGTCTATTTTAATACATTAGGAGAATATAAGCAAAAATTATTCTCAGATACTGAAGCCAAATATTTTTAAATACAGCATATGCAAACTAAAAAAATGTATAATGCTAATTAACTTTCAAAAGTAGGGACTGTCTCATAATTTTTTAAAAAATGCATACCCTTTGGAAATAGAATAGGAAGATTAGTTTCCTTTACTTCAGCATAATAATGTGGCAAAATAACAAAACAGTGAACAATAATAACAGCTATGCTTATTATTTAAAAATATACATTATTTCATTTTTTATTTAATTTCCATAATAACTTTGTGGTAAAAGTTATTTCCATTTTTCAGATTAGGAAACTGGGGATTAGAAAGGCTAAGTAACTTCATTATTGCATACTTATTGAGCACTTAATGTTTCAATAATTACGAATACAGCAGTGGACAAAACATGGAGCTTATAACCTGAAGGCTGGTGGAAATAGTAAATAAACAAACTCAAATATATATGACATAGTGTGTGTTGCATTGAAGTGCTATGAAGAAAAGTCAGTGGGATAAGGGAAAGAAAGGGATGAGTGAGCCATACTATGCCAGGTGGTCAGGGAGTGCTCTCTGGGGAGATGTTTGAACAGAGGTCTGGATGCAGGGAGGAAATGAGATCGGTGTGAAAGGCATTCTTGGCTGGGGAAGTAGCAAGTGGTAAGGAGGAAAAGTAAGGAGGCCAGTGCGGCTGGAGCAGACCGTGCAAGGGAAAATTACACAGTGCCTCATAGTCCCGTGGTAAAAATCAGGGCGCTGTGCTAAGTGTGATGGGAAACCACTAGAGAATTTGAGCAGGACAGTGACACCATGTGGTTTACATTTCTTACTTAGGATGCTGCATGGAGAATATAGACTGTAGAGGAATAAGCACAAAAGCAGGGTGACTTGTCAGGTGCCTATTGCTGTGGCCCAGGAGAGAGATAATGGAGACTTGGCCTACTCTGGTAACGGTGGAGGTGGTGAAAAGTGTCAGGTTTGATTTGCATTTTGATGATGACAAGCATGTTTATGGTGGTGTGGCCAGAGATGAGGTTATATTTTGAAGGTAGATCTTACAGGATTGTAAGAGGTCTCAGAGCTAGTGAGTGGGAGAGCCAGGATTCAAATCTCAGTTTGTCTGATTCTAAAGCCCTGCTTATAACAACTCTTCTAGGCTGCTGCAATGCTAAGCAAACACTAAGCATGATAGCAGAATGGAAATGAGAGTACACAGCATTTTCCAGAGTTTATTGAGTACCTACACATTTGTAGTAAGACCTTGTGGCACACAGCAAAAATCTGGGCTGCTGGGGGGATAGGAGATCAGAGTTCAAATTCTACTTTTGCCATGAATTCTTCCTCAGCGTGGGTTACATAAATTCTAAGGTCCCTTCAAGCTTTAACTCTCTTTGTTTCCACTACTCAGCACCTGCAGAGATAATCAGACTATGTACAGTGCCGGCCCACAGGAATACAAGGGAAAATAAGACTGATAAGCATATGATTAACATACTGATCCTTGCAAGAGTAGGTCAGGTGGCAGGACTAGAGGTCATGCTTTCAGTTTCAACACTATTTGGTTTAGTAAAAGTATTTGATTTTAGCAATATTACTTTCAAGGAAAAGAGAATGCAAGTCTATATATTATGTCATTCCAATGGGATATACTGAAATTTTATGTCTCATTAACCTAAATATTCAAGTATTTATTCTCTCAACACGCACCTAAATCCTACTGAGTATTAGCCATATTCCATAACATTTATTGAGCAAATCTAGATGAAGGAAGACCTTGATAAAAACTTAAAAAAGAAAGAGGACTTTTTTAGACTTTACATTTGTCTTTTTCTTTTAGACTTTACAACAATCTTGGAAGGTATGATTGTCCCCCTTTTTTCACATCATAAAATACAACTTGAGGCTGACCAGTTAGCTCAGTTGGTTACAGCATGGTGCTAGTAACACCAAGGTCGAGAGTTTAATCCCTGTGGCCAGCCACAAAAAAAAAGAAAAGAAAAAAAAAATTTTACAACTTGAAGCAGCAAAATCGCTTGCCCAAGGTGGCTCATTTGGTAAAGCAGTGAGTCCAGCGTTCAAATCTGGTTTGCCGTCCTTTTTATCTCATCACATAAGATCCTATGAGAGTGATCAGAGTTTAGTTGGGATGTAGGACAGTGTGTGTGCTGTACTAATTACTCTGAAAGGGCCCAGCGCAGGGTGATCAGTGATCTAGAATAGGGGTCAGCAAACTTTTTTGTTAAGGGCCAGACTAAATGCATTAGACTTTGCGGGCCATCACAGTGTTTGTCACAACTACTCATCTCTGCTCTTGTAGCACAAAACAGCCATGGACAATACATAAAGGAATGAGCATAGACTCATTCCTTTACGACTTTATTCCAATAAGACTTTATGTACACTGAAATCTGAATTTCACATAAGTTTCACATATCACAAAATATTATTCTTTTGATTTTTTTTCAATCATTAGAAAATATAAAAACCATTCTTAGATTGTGAGCTGTACAAAAACAGGTTGCAGGCTAGATTTGGTCTGTAGACTGTCATTTGCCAGCCCCTGATCTACAGTCTCTACTGATGCTATTTGATAAAACTTTCTGTGATGATGGAAATGTTCTGCATCTGCACTGTCCAATACAGTAGCCACTAGCCATATGCATCTATTGAGCACTTGAAATGTGACTAAGAAACTAAAATTCTAATTTAGCGCTCCCTTCTGTTCTTGTAGCCTTTATCTTTTTCTCTAGGGAGTAATGCACAGTTTCCCAACTAGTTTCCCTGTCTTCAGTCTCATTTTACTCCAATGCATCCTTCACAAAGCTAGAGGAATTTTTTAAAACCAAATAGGTTCCTAGCACTTTTCCAAAAATGGTTCTTTCAAACTTTGGAAAGTTCAACATGCTAGCATGCCATATAAATCCTTTCCTTAGGAAATTACAAAGACGTAAGACACTTTCCTCTGTCTGATAAGTGATGGTACATTTCTTGAGAATAGTTCTTCATCATACTTTGTCTCTCCTCTAAAGTTTTACACAGTGGCTTGCTGAATGACGCAGTGAAGAAAACTTGGTTCTGGAGACAGAAAGCTTAAACTAGAACCCCTCTTCTGGTACATGCTAGCAGTCACCACAGGCACTCAATTACCTTGAGCCTCACTCTACTTCTGTGCTAAACAGGAATGATAAGTATATCACAGAGTTGTTGTGAAGATCAACAAATGAGTTTTGTGGAAATCCTTTGCACTTAAAGGCTATACAAGGGTTAGCTGTTTTTATAATAAATACTGAATTTTGAAATGTTTCTAAAAAGCAATACTGATCTGATTTAACTTAACATATGTGCTCATTTTTAAAGCCAATCTGCACAAAGTGACAATAGGGATATAGGTCATAGACTGTCAAGGGAAAGAAGGATGAAAAAAACCAACTCTGGCATATTTATTCCAAACTCTCCTTTGAATTATGCATTTTTCATCCTTAGGGCTAAGATTGTGCTTTCTTCACTTTCATTTTTTTTAAACAAAATCTTTTCAGCAATACCAATGAACAGTTAATTCTTGAGAGTTGGATGGCAATGACATCACATGTGCAAGTCAGAAAGAAAGAAAAAATAATAAAATCTTATTTGTAAGCATCTACAGGGACTTTTCAAAGGAAACTTTCTAAATGAGTTCTAAGAATAGTGGTAGAAAGTGCATTGCTATCAGAAAGATAAGGTAAAAAAATAATGTTATCAGATGAGAAAAAGAGGTAAAGGGATAATTTAAGTTCACAAAGGAAGTGTTCTTTTCCCTTCCTTAGGCACATCCTGGAACACAAGATTTCTAAGATTAAGTATACTTTTCACAGGACCACATTACACTTTAAGATGGATTTGTATTAAAAAGTATTAATTAATACTTCATTTCTCATTTCTTGAAATATGTGTGACTCCACTATCTTATGAAATGCAAGAGACATACCTTATGGCCAGTATGCTTTTTTCTAGGAAGGGTAGTAAAGATTTATTATTCCTTGAACTTAGGTTTCTAAAGGCTTAATGGATCTGTTTCAGAACACTTACTGTTCTGCATGCAAATACCTATAAAACGCATTTCACTCTCCACATTAAGACTTTTTGGAAGGCAGGAACTCGTCTTTATTTTTTATATTTACATTTATATTTAATATTTATTGTTTTACTTACCTTTATATGTTTGTCTCATCATGCCTCGGAGTAGTTGGCATATAGTAAACCACACTAGCAAACTGGTGGTCGTTCCTGCTTGTTTCCTGCGGTATTCAAGTTTTCAATCCCTACTAAGCGCTCAGTAAATTCAGGTCGAAGACGTAATATGCTTAGTTAGGGTAATCAGGATGATTTTTTAACCACCTACCTCACCGGTAGCTCAAAATACCTTTGAGCTGGAGAGAGGGAATGCTGGTTCAGATCCCCAAACTTCAATGCGTCTCAGGCAACAAGCCTTGCAGCCAGCACAGCATGTCCCTGCCTTCTGAGACCTCAGCATCCAATCCTCGTGGGTATTTTCTGTCAAACCCCTCTTTGCAGTTTGTATAGGCTTTGGTATATGTTTGGTGTTCAAAATTTTAATTTAACAGTCTAAGCAGAACTTTCTATATCTTTGTTACAGACCTCTCCCCACGAGGAAGAAGATCCTGCACAAGAGAAGACGACAGGGTAGAGATGAGACGTTGGCTTCTAAGTTGGGGAAACCTGGTCACCTCCGCAGACAGCACTGCCTGAGGTGGGAGGGGGATTGGAAGCTGAGGACCCCACGTGACCTCACGGCCCCCGGGGTTGAATCGACCCCGCCCCTCCGTCCGCCGCCGGGGGGCGCATGCGCAGCCCGTGTTAGTGATGGAGGAGAGAAGATGGCGGAAGCGGAGTGAGTGACTTGCTGGTGACTGATGTCGTAACCGGGGGGCGAGTGGGAGCAGCGACATGTCCCTCAGGGGGAGAGCTCAGGGCTCTTTCGTGGGCATTGCGGAGAAAGAGAGACTCGAGAGCCGCCTTACTGTGGAGGAGCCGGCTTGGTCCGTGTTGGGGGACCGAGGCGAACTGTAAGGGTTCACTTACCCAGCAGGCGGGAGCGCCCCTTCCGCCGTCTGGTCCGGGATTGGCGGGGCCCTGCACGCAGGGTCACCCCTGGGATCCCAGCCTCTGGGGTCCTCCGGGAAACGAGTCCCGGTGGGCTCTTCAGGCGGTGTCATCCCTGCAAGTGGGCCCCGCGAGCAGTCTTGTTATGGCTACACCGCGCGCGGGGCCCGTGGAGGCTGCGTAGGGCAGAGCGGGCGCTGCCAGGCCTCCTTCGCGCTCCCCTCCCGCCCGCCGCGGCGCCACCCCGCTCCTCCTCGGAGAGCCGGAGACGTGGGGCCGGCGCCACCCTCCCGCGGAAGGCGTGAAGGAGGTGTCCCGGCGCGGGCCTTGGTGCGGCGGGGGCTGCTGCAGGTCTGGTGAGGCTGAAAACACCCTGGAAGGAAAAGATCTTTCCCTCCGGTCTTTGGCTGCAGTGTTGATCCCTCCCTGGAGGGCCACATTCTTGTGTGGCGGTGTGATGGTATGCCTAGCTAGCGACTCTCAAACTTACTGTTTCCTGGGTAGGCCTCTTGTGCACCAGCTGCAGGATGCGTTTTGTAGGTATTAATATGCATAGGCGGAGGAGTTATTACCAAAATTGTTCTTTTGTGCCAGACCTCGAAATGTAATGCGATGGTTCGGCCAGTGCCACTCACCGATATTTAGACTTATGCCTAGAATTTGGGTTCTGTGTGACCGTGTTTGGTTAGTAGTTAGAACTGCTTACCATAATGTTTGGTTTTGAGGGCATGGTTGAGCAGAATAACATTTTAAAAGGACCAGAATTTAAGCTGGACTTTTGCATATAACTGGTACATGATTGAGGAGCATTATGACAGGCAGTTGTATGGTAAAACGTTTACCTTATCTACCACTAATTCTATGTGATGTTGAGCAATATCATAAAATGCTGTGATTTGATGATTGGAAGGCAGCTGGAGGAAAAAAATACCAGAGAAGTATGAGTCATTTACTAATCAAAAAAAGTTAGTGAGGGGTCACCTCCCCGCCCCGTTTTTCCTTTCACGTTTCCTTTTACTAAATGGAGATTTTTTTACATTTGGCTTCTCAGAGCATATAAATACTGTTTACATACATGATGCAAAGAACAAAGAAAATTTTTACATAAAACGAACCCTGTGGGAATAATGTTTGTGTACATAATTAGTGCCAAATTCCTTTGTTTTTTTGTGAAATAAAAAGTGTTCTTTTTACATTCTTGTCAATGCTGCTAATGTGAGGTGGGTCAGATTTTGTTTTTCAGAAGAAGAGACAGGTAAGAAAAGGCAGAGAAAACCAGTATAATGTGAAGTGTGCTTTTTACCATCATTGTGCATTTCTGATCCTACAAGAACTATTGTAGGTTTAGCTTTTAACAATATTAAGGCCCTTAGGGAGGGCCAGTTAGGTCAATTGGTTAGAGCACCGTGCTTATAACACCAAGATCATGGGTTTGGATCCCCATACCTGCCAGCTGCCAAAACAAAAACAAACAAACAAAAAAATTGAGGCCCTTAGAATTGACTTAAGTGTATGAATTTATTCAAATACGGTTTTTGTATTTAGTGGAATTTTGTACCATAACACAAGTGAAGAAAGATTGTAATATTGGAGGGAAAAGATGAGACAGCGTGGCACAAAAATGTACTTTACTGTCCACATGTGAGGAAAGTGACATAATGATGCTGTTTTCAAAATTTGGAGCAATTCTTTGTGAAAAAGAGATTTTGTGGAGATATGAGAAGTTGCTGTCAGCTGCTTCTCTATTTCCCTAGTAACCTGCATATAAGTAACACTCAGTTATTAGAAGTAATATGGACAATGCTGTAGACTAATTAGGGGAAAAGCCAGTGTGAGTTAAAATTATTTTTTTATAAGTTAACTTACTTTTTAAGAGAATGTGTTTTTTAAGTGAAGTATGTATGGTAACCAAAATTAAGTTAACATAAGTCCTTAGGCATTCTGTTTTAATGTATAGGTAAGAATGATTTAATTTGTAATTTGTATGGTCAAAAGAATGTAAAGGAATGTTTTAAAGTACTCTGATATTGCTTAAATTGATTTTCCCACGTAAGTTAGTATTTTCTCATCATCTATTATGGTTTCAAACCCTCATCATCTCTCAATAATGTAAAGATAAACTTTAGGCCAGACTTTATCTGAGTCACGTATCCTGAATCATTTGAATTCAAATTTGGTAGGTATTAACTATTAAATATGCTTAATATATGTGAAGCATTTTTCCCTTGTAAGTGTTTATGGTGTGACTATGTGCTAGCTGTATTTTATTAGGATCTTCCTAGGAATTTAGACTATTGCTTATTATTTCTTTGGAATGAATATTCTTTAAAGTTCATAAGATAATAATTTTACCAATAGAAACCCTTTGTGTTACCTGCCAGATTTAAGGACCACAGTACAGCTATGGATAGTGAACCAAACCCTGGAACATCTTCTGTGTCGACAACAACCAATAGTACCACAACCACTACCATCACTACTTCCTCCTCTCGAATGCAGCAACCACAGATTTCTGTCTACAGTGGTTCAGACCGACATGCTGTACAGGTATTTCAGCTATAATAATGAGTAGACTAAGAGTTAGGATGTGTTACTTTTTGCTTAAGACAGATGCAAGTATTGTTTCACATCCTCAAATGTACAGTTAGAATTAATATGTGAAACAGCCAACAAAGTTATTTAATAATCACAGTATTGACAGGGCTTACATTTATCAGCATGTAGATGATAAGACTATGTGTCAGGAAAATTATAATTGGAAGGTCTCTAGGTACTGTTACAAAGTAAAGACACTGAAGTTAGAGCCGTAACATGCAGAATAGCTCTAGGTTTTTCCTGAGCTATTTTTTGTTTGAATCCAAAATATAGACTTAGGGAGATCTGTTCTGGTCTGTAGATATGTTAAGAGGTTCATTTTAAACCCAGGTGGCCTAAGAACCCTAGGCAGCAGGATCCATTCTAAAGCTCTTAGCGGCAGAGGGATAAGGGAATATTTAGCTAGGGAGAATCTTAAGCTCAGTCAATTAGTAGAGAAAGTAAAGTTTGCTTAGTTAACCTTTATAATAATGAAGGTTGAAGCAGTATGGTATTGTATAAAAAGGTCATGGGCATTGCAGTCTGATATGACCTTTGATTTTCATTATCATTAGTAGCTATGTAGCCTTGGGTAAGAGACATAATCTCCTTGAGTCTCAGGAAGCTGTAAAATGAGTATGAGACTACCTGCTTCATTAGTTATATGAGGATTAAATGAAGCATCTAGAACTGTGTGGGCACATGTGTACCCAATAAATAATAATAGCTACTATCTATTGAACAATTGTTATGTCCCAAGCATTTAAGAAATGCTTTACATGGATTATCTTGTTTAACTCTCACCACACTTCAATAAAGTAGATACTTTTGTTATTGCCATTTTATGGATGGAAAACCAATGTTTTAAATAGACTAAATAACTTTTTTTAAAGCACATAGCTAGTAGATTCTCTGACATCAGAGTTTGTGCCCTTAACCACACTGTGAGTTCTGATTTTTTTCTTATACCTGCTTTCTTTCTCTAGAATCCTTGTAATTGCATTCTACCCTGAAAACAACTTAACTGAGATATAGTCCTCCCTCTGCTCCATTTTTCTGTGGTGGATATACCAGTATAATGGCTATTTAACTGTTCTGTGGTTTAGGATTTGGTTTTTTGACGTCACTGTGGAGTGGAATCAATTGGTGGAGGCCTAGCCAGTTCAGCAGAAATTCAGACTGGAATGCAGGATGCTTTTAGTGTTGTTCACCTTTCTCTGAGGCAAGAGACAGAGAGAGAAGTATCTAGATCTTTGAGCATACAGATGATGTGATATTTTAATATGACATTTTGTTCACTAGTTTTCACTTAAACTGGATGTATTAATAAAAAATAAAGTGTTACTGGAGATTTGTAAATGTAGATATATCTCACAAATAGAACTAACTCTAGTGCTTATCGTAGAATTGCTACTGTTAAAATGTAATCAAGTCTGTATTTATTGAACTACCTAAGCAGTTCTTTAATCTTCAGCTTTCTTTTTCAGTCCTGTGAATTCTCTTTACCTTTTGTTCCTGTAAAAGGATAAAAATACAAGCGGCATGCTGTATCTTTAACTTGCACTTACTCAGTGCTATGAGTGTAGCATTGAATGGTAATGAAAGACAGCGCTGACAACAGAAAAAATTACTCCACTCTGACAAACATGTCAAATAGATTATTTATTTGTTACTTCAGTTTGATTTCAGAATTTTGTTATGGAAGTAAAAGAACATGTATAGATTTATCTGACCAAAAAAGTAATTCTGAATCACTTAATGCTGCTCTACAGTCCCCTGCAACTAGGGGTCAAAAGCCGACTTTGATTTTTGTGACAAGAGTTTGTAGGAGGAATAGGAGTCTAGAGTTTGAGAGATGAGATATGAGCACATGAAGGTAAACAATACATGGAAATATGCTTTCTTGAAATTTGGATAAAAGATACATGGCTTTGTGATTCAAGATGACTTACCCCCTCAAGCTGTAGGATTGTGGCTCTGTTACTCCCTTAACTTTTGAAAACTCTGTGGTTTAATGCTGAGATTAGGGTTCTGTGCAGTTTCAGAGTTACAGCGGGCATGATGTGACTTTGGGATGTGGTTGCAGATGTCTTACATAGCTTTTGGACAGATACAGGATTTTTCTGTGGTCTTATTAGAATACTTGAGTTTTCTTTTTTTTTTCTTTTCTTTTTTTTTTTTTTTTTGTGACCGGCCGCACCAAGCACGCTGGCCATCCCTATACAGGATCTGAACCCGCGGCGGGAGCGCTGCAGTGCTCCCAGCGCCGCACTCTCCCGAGTGCGCCACGGGGTCGGCCCAATACTTGAGTTTTCTACATTTATCCGTTTAGGAAGTTTCAGGCTCAGATTTTACATTTTACCAGTAAATATTCATAGTAACACTTTTGCAGGAATTTTTTTTACCAAGAATAGTTTTGTTCTGTGTTGAAACAATTAAAACAAGGAATCTGACATTTAAAAAACATTTAAAAATATTTTTAAAAATTGAGTAATTTTCTAAAAAAGAAATAGCTTTGTAATTTTATATGATTATTAATATAATGCCTACTCATTGTAAGATTTTCAGACATTTATAGAAAAGTACAAACCAGAAGCTAAAGTTGCCTCTAATCTAGCTACCCATCAGTAGTCTTTGAATGTTTTCTTGAATATTCTTTCAAATATTTTAATACAAAAATTGTGTCTTACTCTATATGCTATTTTGTAGCTTGCTTTTCTTGCCTAGTACTATATTTGGGATATTTTTTGTTAATAGATATATGTCTATATATGTAATGTTCAATATAGTAGCCACTAGCTACATGTGGCTATTTATGTTAAAATTAAAATTCAGTTGAAATTAAAAATTCAATTCCTTAATTGCATTAGCCACATTTTAAGTGCTCAGTAGATACACGTGGCTAGTGACTACTGTTTTGGACAGCACTGATCTGTTACCATTTGTAATGGCTTCATGGTAAAAGTATTCCTCTCCACACGCAAGCTCTGAATTCTGCCAACTTTTATGCAAAGTGGTTATGCCAACTTAAATTTTTACCAGCGGTATGGGAGTATCTTATTTCCCCAGTTAGTAGTAGTAGTCTTTTAAATCTTTATCCATGTGAAAGTTGGAAAATAGTATCTTGTTTTATTAGAATCTTTTTTTTTTTTTTTGGTGGGTATGGGTATGGGGATCTGAACCCCTTGGTTTTATCAGCACCTTGCTCTAACCAAGTGAGCTAACTGGCCAGCCCTCTTGTTTTAATTTGTAAGTTTTTGACTAGTGAGACTGAAGGTCTTTTCAAATGCTTATTTGGCCCTTTCTTCTTTGTGAATTATCTCTAGTGGGTAATTTTAATTTGTACAAATTAGTGAACCCTAGTGATTTGTAACTAGCAGAGTTATATGTTAATAAGCTTGATAACACTGAGTATTAAAGTGGTGAAATTTTAAACTGCCACTTTTTTAATACTTTTATGGTTAAGATAAAGGTTGAGATTATGTTTTGACATTGGTTCAATTAACTTATCACAGGTAATTCAACAGGCGTTGCATCGCCCCCCGAGCTCAGCTGCTCAGTACCTTCAGCAAATGTATGCAGCTCAACAGCAGCACTTAATGCTGCATACGGCCGCTCTTCAGCAGCAGCATTTAAGCAGCTCCCAGCTTCAGAGCCTTGCTGCCGTTCAGGTGAGACTGAAGTTAATTAAGAATTTATGAGGCCAAAGTTTACATTATCTGCAGATAATTACTGAAAATAAATACATTGGGCATTATTTCAGAGTTCTCAGGTGTACTGTGATTATTTTTCCTGAAGGAAATACATTGATAAACTGCCAAATAAAAGTTAATTGAGGAAAAAAAATGGATGTGTTTTATATGGTACTCTGTGGATAGCTTTTATCTCACCACTTTTTATCCAAATTAGAGACATGCTATGCTAATGGCATGATTTTGTATAAAATTCTAGGTACAACAGTGAATACTTAGGGTTACATGAATTATATTTTAACCATAAATAAAGTTTGTATTATGAAAATAATTATATTCATTAAAAATAATCAGTGTTACATTGTCTGTAAGAAGTAAATTTTTTAAAAAGAGGTAAATAAAGTAGAGGTATTCGTTTTCCACGCCTATCACTGTTTGCCACTCTTCAGAGGTGGCCACTGTAACAGTTTAATATGTATCTCTCCAGAAATTTTCTGTACAAAAATATGTATGTGTACCTTTCTAAAATCCAATTGTATCATTCCTACTGATAACAGGATGATTTTATGATTAAATGCTTCTGTCTTAAAAAAGATTTCCATTATTATTGTACTGTCTATTTAAATAAAACTGTGAGATTTAATCTTAACTCTCCTCACCAGAGGAGGATCTCAGTTGACTGAACCTGAAAAAGGTTTATTTCTGTTATCAACAGATCCTCAGCTGTTGCTACTTCTTAGTAGTGTAATTTTGAATAACATCATGTTCATGATACCAGTTAGGAAACTGAAACCCACTGGCTCGTGATGTAGCTCCTGTTTCTTTTTCATAACGTTGGAGTGGCGATTTCACTTCAGTGATGACAGAGACCTGTAGAGTGAAACTAACAATGAGTGCAGCTAATAAAATAAGATTATTCTTGGGGTTCCTTATTTTCACCATTTAGCTGCTGCTTTTTTTGTTTTTTCAAATGTGTTTGGCGAAAGCTTAACTCACATTGACTGTAAAATGAGTTGTTTCATATGTAGAACTCTCGACTTTTATTGTGGTTTTGTTATCCTGGTACCAGAAAGTTTTTAACTTCAGGTTTTTACAGGCATATTATAATAGTCTTATTATTTTAGGCAAGTTTGTCCAGTGGAAGACCATCTACATCCCCCACAGGAAGTGTCACACAACAATCAAGTATGTCCCAGACATCTGTAAGTACCCTAAATTTTTTCCAGGAGTTAAAAATTTTAATTATTGCTTTCCAAAAGTAAACTGTTACTATTTATGAAGATCTTATTGTATATTGGTTGAATGCTATTTAAGTAATAAGTATGTAGAAATAGAAATGATAAGGTTCAGGAATTCAGAACTGAAAATCTGATTTTTAAAAATCTTTTTGTCTTATTTCTTATACATCCTTTTCCATTGCTATGTTCAGATCTTATGTGATTATAAATGATTTTCGTTTTCAGTGTGATTGAAAGCCTGAAATATACAGTGCAGGAGAATTGGCCATGCATTTACTATGATACAGTAATGTCACATCTCCAGGTAGACATCTAAATGTTTCTAGCTTTGTGCGGTTCACATTTTAGAAATTGTACTTTTCAACTTACTTGCGTTACCTGGGTGAAATTTGCAAGTATCCATTCAAGAAAGGGTAATTTATTTTGAGAAAGGAATAAAAGAAAGCTGTTTTGCACAAATATACTGGGAAATTGTGCAAGGATAAAAGAAATTTCCAGGCATGGTAATACCTTTTATTTTGGTATAATTTAAAGTTACAAGACTAGTAAGAAAATTTTGTTTGCCCTCTATTCAGATTCTCCAATTGTTAGCATTTTGTCCCATTGCTTAATCATGAATTCTTTTTCTCTACATTATTATTTTTTTCTGAATGATTTGTGGGTAAGTTGAAACATGTTCCTTCATTCCTAAATACTCTGATATGTATTTACTAAGAACAAGGTCATTCCTTTATGAAGCCATAGGGAAATTATTAAATTCAGAAAATTTAGGATTGACACAGTACAGTTCATCTTCTAATTTCATTGGTTGTCCCAGGTTTCTCAATGTCGTTACTGTAGACATTGTGGGCCAGATAATTCTTTGTTTTGGTGGGGCTGTCATGTGCATTATAAAATTTTTAGAAGCATCTCTTCCTCTACCTGTTAGATACCAGCAGGCTATGGCCCTCTTCCTTCTCCAAGTGTGACAACCAAAAATATCTCCTCGGGGCAGAATTGGTTGTGGTTGAGAATTGAGTTATCCTATTTATGTCCTTTATAGAAATTTTTTCCTGTTCCAGGATGGCAGTACTTTAATACTTTGTAAAATGGACTCCAATAGACTATGGTTTCCAGTATGTTAAGGATTTGAAGATGAACTTCCACTGTATTTTTTAGCTAAGGATATGGTGTTTGCAAAATACACATTGTGGCTGGCATATAGTTACTTTTCTAGCTATTAGTCTGACATTTCTAATTTAAAAAATTCTTTTTTAGCATGAAGTATCCTGGAGTATGAACAAAATTTGATTTAAAAAATTACTTATGACTTGAAGATGTTAGACTGAAGAAAATGAAAAATTAAGTAACAAAATCTAGCACTAAGCATTAATGCTATAGTTATGGTTATTGATGTCAGATGTCTTTAATTAATATGATGGTAGTCAAGGAAAAAAGGTAAACATTTTGTGGGTTAAAGAAATTATGGACAAATTCTTTATTCTGTGAATTACTGGAATAACATTAGGATATATGTGTATAGATATGTGCTCTTGATTTTCTTTTTCATGTTATTAAAAGATTACTTTTAAACTGTTTATCTTATGATTTTTATGTATGTGACATTCACAGAAATTACAATTCCAGTGATTGCACTTATTCTTTTTATCACATTGTTAATCTTACTTATAAACCAGGCAGCATTGTACCATGAAAATGCTAGAAGCTGTGAATGGCTGGTTGGGGGGGAAAGAAGTAAGTAGGGAGAGCAGATGCCCAGTAAAAAAAGGAATAATACATTACATTTGTTTTATTTACTATTCCAGTTGAGCTATTACTTAAGTGAGTTGATTAACAGTACAAATTATAATGCCCAAGGTAGCTTAGTAAATTTAGGTCAGTATCCAAAAGAGGGGCAGAGCATGGTAACAAATATCTTGAAAGTGATTTGAGCTGTCAGATGGTAGTCTAATAGTTTTCAGTGTTTTGGTTATTTTGAGGTAGCTTTACAGATAACAGTGAAACCATGGGGAACGGTCCAGCCCCCAGGACAAAAAAGGGTTACAAGGTAGGCTGTCAAGTAACCAGCCAAATAGGTTGGGGTTTAGAATAGGACTGGGATCCCAGTGGGGAAATGGAATATTATTAAAAACGCAAGTCAAAAGTTCAATCATACAACATGGTGAAACGATGTATATGGTTTATAGAGAAGGCTATTGTTAATTGAATGTATAGGTAACTAGTGGGTGCTAGCATTCACTTCTTTCCCCTAATTAGAATAGGATGACTTTTCTAGACTATTATCAGTAGTGAGGGTGGTAATTTAATGATTGTTTGGCTCTAAAAGTAGTTGGGACTGAACCTTTAGGTTGATATCTTCAGTACTTCAATTAAATGGTGCTAAGATTTAGTTAAATTTGATTTTCTAAAATGAAATCTAAACCAATTAAAAACTGCTGCTGCTGCAAAAAATATATATACATATAAAGCAAAGTTAAAAAACAAAATAGGAGAAAATATATTTGCACCACATATGTTGAATGGCTTGTATCTCTAAAATACCGAAGGCTCTTTTAAAGTAGTAAGGTAAACAATGATAATTTACAAAGGACCTTAATTGGTAATTTTTAAAAGAAAAACTATTTTTGTGTTTTAAACACATGAAAATATATTTGCCATTTTTATAATAAAGAAGTGTATGTAAAATAACAATGACGTACCATTTTCACCCCTCACATTAGAAAACAAGGAAAACCATTTAGATAGTACTCATTGTTGGCAAGGAAGTGAAAAAGTAGGTACACTCACACACTAGTAGTGGAAATGTAAATCAGTACAACTTTTCTGGAGGTTTATTTGACATTGTGGGTGAAAATTTAAAATGTTCATGCCCTTTCACATAGCACTCTAACTTTTAGTGATATTAAAAATGACATAGGTAATTATGCACATAGGCATGGTTTACAATAGTGAAAATTTAAACAATGTTAGTGTCCATTAATTGTGGGTTAGTTAAATGAATGATATTTATTTATTTATTTATTTATTATTTATTAATTTTTTTTTTTGTCTTTTTTTTCATGACCGGCACTCAGCCAGTGAGCGCACCGGACATTCCTATATAGGATCCGAACCCGCGGCGGGAGCGTCGCCACGCTCCCAGTGCTGCACTCTCCCGAGTGCGCCACGGGCTCGGCCCAAATGAATGATATTTAAATCATACAGTAGAATACTATAGCTACTAAAAAATGCTGTATATTTGTTTACAGGAGACACAGATTTCCATTATGTATTAAGTGAAAAAAGCAAGAATGCATAGTGTGATCTCATTTGACTTATTTTATTTTGGTTATTTTTCAATTCTAAAATTTCCACTTGGTTCTTCTTTGTATCTTCTGTTTCTTTGCTAAGACTTTCTATAATCTTTATCAGATAATTTTAATATCTCTGTCATCTTAGTGATGGCACCTGTTGTCTTTTTCATTCAGTTTGAGATTTTCCTGGTTCTTGGTATGATGAGTGATTTTTGATTGAAACCTGGACATTTTTAGTATTATGTTGTGTGACTGTGCATTTTATTTAAATTTTCTGTTTTGGCTGGTTTCTTCTGAGTTAGAGGGTGTGCTACCTCCTTACTGCCATATGGGTTAGAAGTCCAGGTTCCCCAGTTGGCCTCCCTTGACACCCATGGGATGCTCCTCACAATTGCTCAGCTGGGGTGGAAGTTGTGGCTCCTCACTAAGCCTCCACCAAAGCCTCCCTGGCTGGAAAGAATAGGCATGACTTGTTACTGCTCCCTGCATGGTCTCTACTGATACCACAAGGTGCATGGGAATGGTGGTGATGGTTTATTACTATTTGGGTGGGAGACAAGTCTTGGGTCTCTATCTGGCCTTCTCTGACACTAACCCATTGGAGGGATCAGAAGGATCAGGGTGATTTGTTACACCCTGATGGGGTAGAAGTCTAGTTTTTTACAGGCATGGGTGGGGCCACAGTTTGTTCTGTAGTGTTTGGCTGGAATAGAGTAATTATTGTCTGTGTCACTAAGCTGTCCCTTTCCTGGTCCTTTGGCTAAAAAGAGCAGGATTTTATTGGGGTTTTTCTGTTTACTCGCTCGTGTTGGTGTTTCTGGGTTACTGGCTTCTTTAGCTCCAGGTTAAGGTTACATGAGACAAGAAGAAAACCCAGGGAACTCACCACCATGTTGTTCACTGGGTTCTGAGGTTTCTAGCCAGTCTGCTCTTCTCCAGTTTTTGGGGTCTTCTTATGTTTATTTTATATGTAACATCCAGCGTTTTTAGTTGTACTTAGTGGGAGGAATTGGGAAAAGTACATCTATTCCATCTTTCTGGAAACAGAATTCCTGTCATTTAACTTATTTTTAAAAAGTTATATCTATGTATTTGTCTGATTATTAGGCAGAAAATCTGTAATGATGCACAACAAACTGTTATCAGTGGTTACCTCTGAGGAAGGAAGTTGAAGAGCTTTATTTTATAAATTTTATATTGCCTAAATAAAACATGAATATACTCTGGTTGTCTAAGAGATAGACAATACACATGTGCAGAGTAAAAGTGACCATCCCCCTTCAGTAGTCCCATTTGCCCTGACAAAGTTTTGTGTGAAGCTTATCTTATTACTATGCATTTCTATACATAAATGTAAATAGATAGGCCTATGGTTAATTTTGTTTGTTTTAATATAAGTGAAGTGCCATCATATTCTTTATGTACTTTCTCTTCTGAGTAGTTGGGCATTGTAGCTGGAAAGGATTATATGGCTAGAAACTACGGTCATAAGTCTCTAAATGACTCAAGGGCTGCTTGGACCTCATTCCCTTTTCTGGCTGCTTTTTGGCCCTGGAATCTACGTTAATCCCAGATGTTCAGACTTTAATTCACTATACTATTTTCTCAAAAGGGGAAAAAACTTGTTCTTGATAGCTTTCTAGTTATCGTGCTAGACAAGATGTGTTTTTGAAGCCCAGTTAGTTGTATTTCTTTTCATTCATGCATTCACTTATTCATTCACCAAATATTCTTTGAGCATTTATTATGTGCCAAACATCCTTTTTGGTGCTGGGTACAGTAACACTACAAACAAAAATCTCTGTTGTCATGGAGCTAGGAATAGACAGATAGTAAACAAGTATGTCAGATGGTGGTATATGCTAAGAAGAAAAGTAAAGCAAGGAAGGGAATTGGGTTGGGGAATTTGCTCTTTTAGTTAGGATGAGCAGGGAAATCCTTGTTAATAATGATGGCATTTGAAGGGGGGTGAGGGAGGCAGACAGGCTTCAGGAACAGAAAGGGCAGTGTGGCTGGTGTGGAAT
This sequence comes from Cynocephalus volans, assembly GCF_027409185.1. Lineage (NCBI taxonomy): Eukaryota > Metazoa > Chordata > Mammalia > Dermoptera > Cynocephalidae > Cynocephalus > Cynocephalus volans. The sequence continues at coordinate 95,142,328 of NC_084460.1, read as the reverse complement.
GAGAGAGTGGGAGTGTGGATTAGATATGTTGGAGAGGTAAGTGTAATCTTAATCATGAGGTGATTATAAGACCTTTGAGTTTCACTCAGCAGCAGTTGGGAATCTATTGGAGAACTACTTCAGTAGGGAAGTGGCATGATCTCACACAGGCTTTAACTACAATGTTGAGAGTAGTCTCTAGGGGGAAAGACAGAAGCATGGAGACCAGTTAAGTGGATTCTTGCAAAAATCAAAGTTTAAGATATTTGCGGCTTGGACTATGAGGGTGATGGTAAAGGTGGTTAACTAGATTCTGAATATGTTTTTTTCTTGAGCATTTTATTTTAGAAATTTGGATATCTTTTGAAAGGAGAGCTAACAGGATATGCTGGTGGATTGAAGAAAAGATGTGAGGAAAGGTGAGGAGTAAAGGACAACTCCGTAATGTTTTGAGCCAGACATCTGGAAGCATGGAATAGCTAAAGCAGGTGTTGGAGAAGAAAATCACGAGTTCAGTTCTGGACATGTTAAGTTTGTGATGTGTATTAGACACCAACCTCTAGATGTTGATTAGGTACTGGATATATGAGTTTGGAGTTAAATGTAGAGGTATGGTGATTAATGATGGATGTCTCATGCAGCTCATTGAAAATTCAAGTCACAAGAGTATCTGATGACTTCACTACTGTTTGTGGTTTATCATGAGAGAAAGTTTGGTAGAATAGAGGAGATAAGAGACCTGGGTTTTAATCTTAAATTCTGTGACTGACCAGTGATGTGACTTAGGACAAATCATTTAACCTCCTTGAACTCCAATTTTCTATAAAATTACATTGTCTAATCAGATGTTTTTTAGTCATTTCATCTATATGTCTCTGGATCTGGATCAAGGAGAAGAATCTGAATTGTGTCCTCCCAAAATTCATATGTTGAAGCCATAACCCATATGACTGTGTTAGAGATAGGGCCTTTGAGGAGGTGATTAAAGTTAAATGAGGCTATAGTGTGGAACCATGATCGGATAGAACTGGTGTCCTTATAAAAGAGTAAGAGACACCAGTGATCGCTCCACCATGTGAGGATACAGTGAGAAGATGGCCCTTGGCTAACCAGGAAGAGAGCCCTAACCAGAAACCGAATCAGCTGGCACATTAATTTTTGGACTTCCCATCCTCTAGAACTGTGAGGAATAAATTTCTGTTGTTTAAGCCACCCAGTTTGTGGTATTTTGTTATGGCAGCCTAACACAGTTTGGGCTCTGGGCTTTACCTTAAGCTTTAGCTAGCTGTAACAGTTCTGTGATCTGTTTGAATGTCAAGTTCTGAACAAGATTGTGCTTGAAGGAAGGGTATTATTAAAAAAGAAGTTTGAGAATCAGTGGTTTAGATGTTTATCTAAGATTCTTTCAGGGTTTCTTAAATAGTTATAAAAATATTAAAATAAAAAATATTGCAAATAATACACATACCCATCACACAGTAGGCATGTAATATTTGTTGAAAGATGAATGGTAGGAGTTATAAACATCAAGTAGAATATATAATACATAATATATGTTAAGTCCTGATTACTGCAAGTGTATTATCTGTAATGCAGAGAGTCACTTTAGGATATATTGTGATTGCCTGAAATTGGGTTATAAAAGAGAGTCTAACCCTGACCTCAGGGATGAGTTTCTTTGGTTGCCAGTTATGGACAGGCAGCCAATTAGCAAGTATATCTGTTTTCCAACAGTGTGCTAGTTGCCAACAGTGTATGAGTTCCCTTTTCTCTGCATCCTCTCAGCATTTGGGTTTTTTTTTGTCTTTTTGATAATAGCCATTCTAACTGGGGTGAGATGATATCTCATTGTGATTTTGATTTGCATTACCCTGATTATTAGTGATACTGAGCACTTTTTCATGTAACTGTTGGCCATTTGTATGTCTTCTTTTTAGAAATGTCTATTCAAGTCATTTGCCCATTTTAAAATCAGGTTATTAGAGGCTTGTTTTTTTTTTTTTGCTGTTGCATTGTTTAAGTTGTATATTCTAGATATTAATCACTTGTAAGATGAATAGTTTGAAAATATTTTCTCCCATTCTGCCAGTTGCCTCTGTACTCTGTTGACTGTTTCCTTTGCTGTGCAGCAAATTTTTAGTTTGATGTATGTTCTATTTGTCTATTTTTGCTTTTGTTGCCTGTACTTCAGAAGTCGTCTCCATAAAATTTCTGCCCAGACTAATGTCTTGGAGTGTTTCCCCTATGTTTTTCTTCTGGTATTTTTATAGTTTCAGGTCTTATATTTAAGTGTTTAGTCCTTTTTGAGTTGATTGTGGTCTATAGTGAAAGATAGGGTTCTAGTTTATTTTTTCTGCATATGGATATCCAGTTTTCCCAGCACCATTTGTTGAAGAGCTGTCCTTTCCCCAACGTATGTTCTTAGTTCCTTTATAAAAATCATTTGGCTATAGATGCATACATGGATTTATTTCTGGGTTTTCTATTCAGTTCTGTGGTTCATGTGTCTGTTTTTATGCCTTACCAGGCTTCCCCCCCCTCCCCCCCCAGGTATCATTGCCATTTTTAATGATAAATCCCTGTGACACTTTCATAAACCTCTGAGGATTTTCTAACCACAGTTTGGGAGGAAAAATTAATATATGTTTACAGGCTGCTCTTGGGTCACTAATGAATGCATGCCACCCAAGAAAACTGTCTCTTGCCAATTGCCCTCTTTGAAGTCTCTGCATTATTTTACACCATTTATCAGACTTTTTCTTCTTCCTTTAATCCTCTCATTTTTTATTTCAAACCAACACTGGATTATTGCTACTCCAACCTGTCTGGCTGATCTGTCTATCTTCTTCATAAGCTTCTTTCCCTTTTCCATGGCCACAGCAGAGGACTAAACCTTCTGGTTTTCTCCCCACTTCATGCTTACTTTTCATTTGCTTAATCAACTGTGCTGATACTGGGCCTGTTTCTCCAGTTCTTCATTTTGAAGGCTGCATTTGCAGGGTCCTCTATCAGCTAGCTTCATTTGATTAGACCAAATGGAGGCACTGGAGGAAAAAGGAGGCACTAACTGGAGGCTCTGAGGGAAGGTAGAAGGATAAGGATAGGGAAAATCAGGTATTTCTTTCTTACCCTTTCTCTGGCTTGGGTGCCATAACTGATGCCTTGACTGGAGTTGGATGGCTCAAGATGGCTTCCCTCACAAATTATTTTGGCTGTTGACTGGGTTCTTCTTCATGTGATCTCTCATCTTGTAGTAGCTAGACTGGGCATGATGGTCTGAGGATTTCATGAGGGCAAGCGTGGAGCTTCTCTACACCATAAGCTTCTTGGGAAAGTTGGCAACAAATTCTTTGTCTTGCCATTCTATCTTCTTCATGCTGGCTGTCTTACTCTGTTTTGTGCTGCTATAGCAAAATACCTGAAACTGGGTAATTTATAATGAAAAGGAATTTATTGGGTCACAGTTCCGGAAGCTGAGAGGTTTAAGATTGAGGGGCCAGTATCTGGCAAGAGCCTTCTTGATGTTTCATCCCATGACAGAAGACAGGAAGGCAAGAGAGGGTGAGAGAGAAAACACAAGGCTGTTTTGATTACTATAGTTTTTTAGTATGTTTTGAAATCAGATAGTGTAATGCCTCCAGCTCTGTTCTTTTTGCTCAGGATTGCTCTGGCTGTTTGGGGTCTTCTGTGGTTCTACATGAATTTTAGGACTGGTTTTTCTATTTCTGTGAAGAATGTCATTGATATTTTGATAGGGATTGCATTGAATTTGTAGACTGCTTTGGGTAGTAGGATTTAAATATTTTGTTAAAATTATGAAATGCTTAAAAGATACAGATACATTAGTGAATTAGATAAGCAACTCTTGTGTACCCACTATAGTTTTTTAAAAACTTTTTATTTTTAAATAATTATAGACTCATAGGAAGTTGCAGATATAGTACAGATTTCCTCCTATGTGGCCTTACCTCAGCTTCCTCTAGTCACTATTCAGTTGAACAAATGTCCTGAACTAGTTCAAATGCTAGGGTCTTGGGATGGATTATGGAACCATGTAGGGAGTGTAAATTTGGACTCTATACCCCTATGTAGTAAAAAGCCTGGAGTTCTGATTCACAAAGGTGCCTCTCTCCCAGTCCAGTGGGAGCAGGGCAGATGCAAGCTTCCTTGCTGCTTCTCGGAGTGTATGGGTGGAGCTTTTCCAGCTCTTTTTTTCACATAATGAACAGTTCTTTTCAGGATCTTGGCTCAAAATAGGTATAGTACTCCCCTGAAGTAGGCTCAAAGTTGGGTCTTCTGTGTCTGTAGGCCCATTATACCCATGTAGACTGCCTTGGTGTCAGCTGGAACTTTTATCTCTGGCTTTGAGTTTCTTCTTTTCTGGCACCTGGGAATTTCCCTCTCCCCTCTCCCCTTTTGAGCTCAGCTATATATTCTGATTTTTCATATTGATCTAGCATTTAGTGAGTGTATTTGGGCACATGGATGTGTTAGTCCAGTCTGCCTTGTTGCTTAAATCAGAAGTCTAAATAAACTTCTTTAAATTTATTCTCTGCTTTGTTCCACAAAAAGGATTTGAGGTTGGGTTATGTTACTGTCTCTTTAAAAATATTATTTATTGCTAAAATGGGTAATACTGAAATTGGAAAGATAAAAAAGGATATACATGTTTTCCCTTGCCCTGTTCTCCTACTTACCCCACTCCAGTTTCCCTTCACAGATACAACCAGTTACCAGTTTTTTATATATCCTTCTAGGATCAACTATGCATTAGTATATTCTTTAACAACAATTTTAAAATTTAAAGTAGTGTTTATAATTTAATTTCGTAGCCAGTATTCTGGATTTTTATCTGTTTGACAGATAGCAATTGTATTTTCTTCTGCTCTGAGAGCTTTTGAGTCAAAACTTTAATTATCTGTTACATGTGTGTTTTTATGTATATGAATGGATCATCTGTTTTAATATTTGTTCACTTCACAAGCCCCTCAAAATGTGAAGAGTACAACAAAATAGTGTCAACTGTTGATAGACTGTTTTGTTATAATGTGGAATATTAAAATAATGGAACATTAGCTCTAATTTGGGGGAGGTAGTCGAAATGATATTTTAAGATACTATAAGTCTTGTTGAAGCATATTGTGGATATCCTTAAAAATTGTCCTGATTACTTACCAGTCCATGCTATTGTTTGCATATGAGCAAAAGTTGCCTAAAGAAGTGAGGGAGTCTGTCAAAGGTGAAGGCTCCTCTTTTAGGTTCCTTAGCCACAGTTTATACCATTGATTGCCTTACTGCTGCTTGGTGAAATTCATTAACATCAAAGCAAGAAACGGAAGCCTATGACCTAATATGTTTTCTTCCTTAGATCAACCTCTCTACTTCTCCTACACCTGCACAGTTAATAAGCCGTTCTCAGGCTTCCAGTTCTACCAGCGGCAGTATTACACAACAGACTATGTTACTAGGGAGTACTTCCCCTACCCTAACGGCAAGCCAAGCTCAAATGTATCTCCGAGCTCAAATGGTAAGATATGAGCTACCAGATTTTTTCAGTGTTTAGGACTTGAGAGATCAAAATGTTTTCTGATTTTATGCAGTAAGAGACATATTTAATATTTAAGAAATGTTTAACAGTTTTTTGTGTATGTTTGCTCAGCTTTTGTACATTTATGTCATGAAAAATTCTACTTTTAATTAGTAGGCCTACTTGGTATCAATAATATTTATCAACATTGGGAAGCTAATAAGAGATTCTGTATCAATTCTGTAAGTTAGAATTTATATCCTGGGATCTTCTGAAATCTGGATTGGAGATCCTGATAATTTCCCAGATGACTTTTAGCTTTGGTTATTCCCATCTCAAATTCTACAAGATTATTTGTGTTCTAATGCTCACTTTGATCTTTCTTAAATATAGAAATATTAATTTGGTTACTCTGTATTTGGGTAGCTACTGATTTCCCAGTTTAATTTCTGAGCTTCTTTAAGGAATGTAGAAATTGGTTGACATTTATTGTATTTGATGTCTTTACAGGGGGCTAGACAAAAGTTTTGGCCCTAATACGTATTTACTTATATATTTTTTTGTCCATTGCAAATATATCTCTGGATCCCCAGTTCTCCACCTAAAATTGCAAAGAAAGTTTATAGTCATAATTCTAACAGGAAGTAATGGCACAACCCACCTTTTAGTCTCAGATTATTCAATAAATATTATGCTATTTCTGGATTTTTTTCCCCCATGACATCTTATTTAACTAATAATATGCTTTAAAGTTAGCTTGAACTGTTTGAAATTGTTGCTCCTTGACCATTTTTGACCTCTAAAATTTCATATGGTTCAGACTAAATGGAGTATCTTCTCTTTAGTTAGTATCTTCAGGCTGTTCATACTGGAAGTTACTTTTTTGTGAAAGTTTTACTTTGTTGTTGAATTCACTTAAATTTAGTATACTAAAGAACTGAAGTTTAAAAAAGCACTTAATTGGTCATTTAAATTTAAACAGCAATGAATAACTCTTGATACAGTTTTGAAATAGAGTATATACACATTCTTTGAAACAACTGTCTTAATTTACTGAGTTGAATTAGATAATCTGAGTAGATTGTTTGCCTTAGAAATTAATGGCATTTGTTTTGATATTGAAAAAAAATTTTTAAAGAGAGAGTGATGAGTAAATAGATTGAGTGTGTCTTCCCCCCCACCTTTTTTTTTTTGATGTGAAGCTTTTTTGCAGGCTCTTGTTGAATTTTGACATGTTGTAGCATTTACGTTTACAATGAATATTTCTTTTCAAATAGTTTTAAAATCAAGAGCAACTTAGGTTTGTCCTATAGATCCTTTGTAGCTGAATGACACATTTGTAGTGTAGACTGTGGCATAGTTATTCCTGTGGTAAATAGAACTGGAAAAACTTTTTGTATTTCTGTTCATGTTTCTCACTGAAATTTCATTTGAGTCCCAAAATAGTGACTTTAGTTGTCTATTTTAACTTTTCATTTTAGGAATCCTATCACAGTAGTTTTGAGTTGGGAAAAATTTAAGTACAATAGTTTATTTGGGATAAAACTTGGTCTGAGGATTTCATGTCACCAAAATATATTTTCTTTTTTAAGCACTGATTTATTTTTCTACTCATCAGAGTCATGAGCTGTTTTAAAAATGTTTATGATTTTTTTTTTTGAGTTCTCTATTATCAGAAACTTCTCTTTGTCATGTAAAACCTTTTGCTTAGGAGATAATCCTAAACTGCATTGTCTTTCTGTCACAGATTTCAGTCTCTCTTGCCTGCTATACATTGTGTGTGGGACATGTTCTTTTGTCTTAGGGTATTTTTTTGGTTTTCTGTCTGTACAGCTGATTTTCACACCCGCTACCACTGTGGCTGCTGTACAGTCTGACATTCCTGTTGTCTCGTCGTCATCGTCCTCTTCCTGTCAGTCCGCTGCTACTCAGGTGAGCTTGTCTAGCTTCATAATGTGGTACAGTACTTGAGGTCTGGATCTTCAGGTTAAAGATACACATTGCATTTGTGTTTCAGTTACTGATGGTTTCAGTGCTCTTTGTCATGCATTTCAGATTGAAATTTAATACAATACATGAGAAATTCAAGAAAATGTTTTTGTTCTGTAGAAATTATAATACAATTAAATGGGTTATTTTATGTTAATCATGTTAATGAGAACATTTGCTAATGATATAGTATGATTAGTTTTATTGTAAAACAGATTTATTTCTCTTATGCGAGATGAATTCTTTTGTATAGATTCCTTTGCAAGCAGTTACTTAGTCAGTATGAATTTTAAGTTTAAAAATGAATTAAATTAGGCAAATTTTAAATTTTAAAAATTGAGTAGAATATTACTTTATTTGGTACTGTGGAAAAAGTGAACCTTAACTTTCTCCTCACAACATTCACAAAAATAAGCTAGAAGTACAATGTAGACCTTAAAGTAAAAGCTAATACTGTAAATTTTCTAGAGGAAAACATAGGAGAATATTTTTGCAACTGTAGGGTAGGCAATGCTTTCTTAGGATGCAGAAAGCAGTAACGGGCTGGCTGGTTAGCTCAGTTGGTTAGAGCACAGCCTTATAGCACCAATGTCACAGGTTCAGGTCCCTGTACCAGCTAGCCGCCAAAAAGCAAAACAAAACAAAAAGTACTAACCATAAAAGAAAATAATGACAAAGTGGCTTTTATAAAAATTAAAAACTCTTCTTCAAAAGATAGCACAGGGCTGAGCCCATGGCGCACTCGGGAGAGTGCGGCGCTGGGAGCGCGGCGACGCTCCTGCCGCAGGTTCAGATCCTATATGGGAATGGCCGGTGCACTCACTGGCTGAGTGCCGGTCATGAAAAAGACAAAAAAAAAAAAAAAGATACCACAAAAATGGAAGAAGCAAGTCACAGACTAAGGGAATATGTTCACAATACATAGATCTGACAAAGGACTTATATCCAGAATGTTCAAAGTGTGCTTACAGTCAATAATAAGATCATAAGCAACTCAATTAAAAATGGGCAAAAGACTTGAACAGACACTTCACAAAAGACAGTGTACAAGAAAGGCCAGTAACCACATGAAAAAATGCTTAACATTATTGATCATTATAGAAATGCAAATTAAAACCACTAGTATCACCACACAGACATTAGAATGGCTGAAAGGAAAAAGACTGATACTACCACATATTGGCAAGAATGTGGAGCAACCAGACTCTCATACATTGCTGGCAAGACTGTAAAATGGCACGATCACTTTGGAAAACAATTTGGCAGTTCCTTACAAAGTTTAGTATGCATTTAACATGTGGCCCAGCAATCCTGCTCCTAGGTGTTTACTCTAAGATATCTAAAAACATACATCCACATAAAGACATGTTAAATGAATGTTCATGGCAGCTCTATTCAGAATAGCCCCAAACTGGAAAAAACCAAATGTCATTTAACCGCTGAGTGGATAAACAGATTGTGGTATGTTCATGCAGTGGAACTACTCAGAAATAAAAAAGAAAAAACTACTGATGCATCTCAGAAACATGTTTAGCAAAAGAAGCTAGACACAAGTACATACTCTGTGATTCCATTTATATGAAATTTTAGAACAAGTAAAACTATCTATAGTGACAAAAATCAGATTAGTGGTTCCTAGGGCAGAAGGTGGGAGAGATTGATTGGGAAGGGGCATGAATGAACTTTTAGGATGATGGAAATGTTTTATATCTTGATTGGGGCATTGGTTACATGGTCCGTACATATGTCAGAACTCATTGAATTGGTTTGTTCATTTTATTGTATGTAAGTTATACCTCAATAAATTTGATAAAAATGAATTAGATTGAGTAAATTTTAAATTAAAACAATTGAGTAGAATGTTACTTTGTATGATACTGTTTTGGTATTTTTCCATAATAAATGTCTTAGGCTACATATGGCAGAAGGTAGTGTATCTTTGGGTCATCCTTGGCTTCTTGTTTTTAAACTAATAATCTCAAACTTCTGTTAAAAAGTAAGAAATGAGATAGTAATAATATTCTGTGGGATTTTTCATAATTTTCATATACTACTATATATATAAAGATGGTGGTCAGTTAAACTTAGGTTTCTCCTAACTTGCTCTGTGACTCTCCACAATTCCTTAACTTTGTTGGACTTTTCTTTCCACATTTACAGAATGAGACCATTGTCTTTGTTAACTTTAAGATTTTTTTCAGCTCTAAACTTATTTACAATGTCTTCTTGTAGAATGAATTTGTTGAAGTAATGATCTTCCTGTTCTCTTTGTTTTGGTTTTATAAAACCTATTAGAGCTAGACCATTGTCAACATCCAGAATATTTTAAATTTTAGTTTTTCATTTATATTTGACTTTGTTCCAACTAAGATTTTAATTAATTTACATGGTACATAAAATAAAACATGATAAAATAAATTGAAAGCATGTAAGAAGAAAAGCACAGATAAGAGTAGGAAAGTAGCATGGAGCTAGAAGTGAGATTGCTACTCAACTTACGTGCATGAAGTTCTGTATAGACTTAAGTTCAACTCCCACTTCATTCATTTATTAAATGTATGACTTTAGACAAGTTACCAAACATCTCTAATACTCATTCCTACTTTTAGGGGAAGTTGAAAGATGAGTAATGTGTGTTTAGTATTTAGAACATCATAGGCACTAAGTAAGTAGTACTTTTTTTGTAGAGGTGGGGGGATAGGAAGACCTGGGTTCAAATTCTGACTTCAGCAACAACAATTGCCAGCTTTGTTATCTGCCAGCTGATTGATTTTGGACAAGGTCATAGTATAATATTTGTCATAGGTATCAACTTTGGAGCCAGACTCACTGGGTTCAAATACTTGCTCTACCATCTTATTATATACTCTTAACTGCTCACCTCAGTTTTAACAATATAAAATAAAATAAACTGTTATAAAATAAAGGGTTGTTGTAATGATTAAATATATTAATAAGTGTAAAACAAAACAGTGTCTGATACACAGTCAGCACTCACCAAATGGTAGCTGTTAATATTATCCTTCCTAAGCCTCAGTTTCTTTGCTGTAAACTGCAAGTAATAGCTCAGAGTTGTTATAAGAAATAAATGAGGCAATAATCATAAAGCATTTAGCGTAGTGCCTGCCACATAAGATTACATGCTACTAATTACTATTTTTGTTATACATTGTCTGAAGATGAGTCACAAAGTCAGTTCTTAGCTTTGAAGTAGCTAATAGTGAAGAGAGAAACACACCATTTAAAGGATTTACAGCTTCCAAGGTAAAACAAAGCAGTTGCTTAGGAACATACAACTCTTTCTAACAGGCTCTCTAGAACACAATTTGTCTTGAGGGTTCTCATGAAGAAAATATCTTTAATAGCATCCTTAACATGAGTGTAGTCAAAGTAATTTATGAAAGTGGTCTTCGGGGTCCAGTTTGATATGTTCTGGGTATGTGGCTCTGTGATGATCTGACTTAATTAAGGGTGGACTTTTGAGGAACTAGAGGAATGGATTGACCTTTTAGAAATTTGTCTGTGAATGTTGTTTTTCTTTGCTGTGCTTTTAAAATGGTAGTGAATAAAGCTAGTGGTAGGTGATGCTAATGCTTTGTACACTCAAGTGGTAACTTTCCTCAGGTTCAGGATTGTTAGTTTTAAAAAATTTCTACTCCACTTTGTTGATTTTTTAAAATTATATTTGCAGTTTCAAAAAAATAATAATTTGCTTGTAATCAAGAAATAACTAATTTGAAGTTTTATTTTAATGGTATTTAAGCTATAGAAGTCAGTTTAACAGTTCATTTTTCCTTAGTATAAACATTTTTTATAGCATACTGTAAAAAAAAAAAGAAATCTGGAATGTCTTACCCTTATTTACTATATTAAATGCTCTATCCCTTCTCTTTACCATGCAAAGAAAAAAAAATTTTTTTTTTCAGAAAGATATCATAGGACAAAAAGTATATTTATAGAAGAGTAAGAAATTCTCCCAAGGCTATCTGAGGAATGCTGTTAGAACTGAGGAAAAACAGCCCTTTGGATTTGAAAGGTAGAAACTCAGCTTTACTCACAAGCAATGTGACATTCACTTTTAGTTTCCCCATCTACAAAGAAGGGATGCTATGATAATTTCCACAGTATTTGTCATATTGAAGTTAAATAATTGATATGAGAGTATTTTGGCAGGAGGAACCTACTATAAAAATGTAAGGAGTGAAATTAGCAAAAATAGCTCAGCAAAATAAAGACTTTTTCAGAAGTCAGAAAAGTTTTCATAATTCTATCATAAGAAAGGTTCAGATGAAATGAAAGTTGGACATTAGAGTGCCCTAGTATAGTGCCTTTATATTAGAAAGGGTGGGTTTTCTCTCAAAATTAAAGTTCTCTCAAGGAAATCTGAATGTGTGGTCTTTTTATTAAAAGCTAAATTATCTTTGTAATATACTTTAGCAGTAAAGTTTACATGTTTGGAATTTATTTAAACCATGTCAAAATTTAAGCCAAGATGACTGTAGATATTATAGCCATATTCTAAAATTTATATATTCATATAAATAATACACAATATATATAACATACTATGTATAAATACATATTTTCTTTTAGAATTCAAGAAAAAAAGGAAAATTAGAAGAAAAAAGTGTATTATTCTGTAGAAATGTGCTTCAGCTTTTAGGGGTTCATTGTGTCAAATACTCATTTTCTGTGAATATGCTTTTCATTCGAAGGAACTCTTTCAAGTTTTTCAGATTGTTATTTACCCTTTAGTTGTCATTATTATGTGGTTAACTTTACAGATCATTTGTGGCAAATGTTAACTTTTATGTTGTCTTCCTGGGGTATTTTTTTTTTTTTTTTTTTTTTGCCTTTTTCGTGACCGGCACTCAGCCAGTGAGTGCACCGACCATTCCTATATAGGATCCGAACCCGCGCTCCCAGCGCCGCACTCTCCCGAGTGCGCCACGGGGTCGGCACTTCCTGGGGTATTTTAATGTGCTTCCAACAGATATTTGTTGAGATCTTTGGGGGGTAAATATGAGCAGATTTTAATGTTAGTCTAAGGAAACTATAAATAGAACTAAATACCTACTAGAAAAATAGACATGTAACATTTTTCAAAATCAGACATAGGAGAATACCTCATACTTTTGGAGTTTCTATTATATCTGCAGCACTGAGCTGTGGGGAGTACAAAATGTTAGTGATGGTAGTCTAACAGACAGAATCTCAGTATTTCACAGACACAGACATTAGTAATTCTAAAGCAAGCTAGACATTTGTCAGTGTTACAAGCCAATATGACCGAAATTCTATGGAAAAATTGTTCTAGAGGGGAGGGTAAAGTTATTTTCTAACCGGGGACTTTGGGAATATTTTGGGGGGAGGGAGAGTGGGATTTTACTGGGCTTGGAAGAATGTGTTGAGCTTCAGGAGACAGCCTTGAGAAAGGATGGCATTGAGGCAAGAGGAGCCTGAGCAAAGACTCCAAATGAAGGATGTACATGGTATGTTTAGAGAATGGTGAGCAGAACAGTTTGGCTAGAATAGAGAATTGTGGGCTGGAGGAGTAGAAAGCGGCTCTAAGTGCTTTGGGCCTAGATTGTGGAGGGCTTTGAGTGGCAATCTGAGAAATCTGGATTTTATTTTATTTTATTTTATTTTTGTATTAAGCTTTAATAATATAGTGGTTATTAGTCTGTTTATGTTTACACGGATATGAAATATTTGAGAAAAAGCAGAGAAGATGCTCCATATGGTCTCACTTAGAAAATTCTTTCAGTAGATTAGAATAGAATTGATTAAAACTTCATCAGGCCTGAAGTGAACATTTATTTAGTACCCGCTATTGGCTGAACACTACATTTGGCACTTGGACAGAGAAAGTATAGCCTTTGAGCATCAATGAATGATGAAGTTGTAGAGACAGAACACATATGAAACTGAAAAACATTTATAAAGCAGCAATATATCATTTGCTTTGTCACTTTGGAATCTCTTTTACTTCAAATTTCCTCCTGGGGCCAGTGCTAGCATAAATGTATTTGTTGCATTCATTCCAGACAGGCAAGAAATTAGGTAACTTTTAGAGAGGTATTTTCTGCCTTGCTATTTGGCAATGTTATAAATCTCATATGGTAGAAATTGGGATAATCCTTGCCACCATTCTGACTGGCTGTATGTTTAGAATAGCCCTGGGTATAGACGAGCTACCACATATACCCATTTCAGGCCCATGCACAGTCTTTTCAGTTCATGAGATCTAGTTCTCAAAAGCAGTGAGTGTTCAATAACAACAGCAAAATTTATTAAAAAATGCTTTTCATAATTATCACAATGGAATAGGTGACTTGGAGTAGGTTAATTAATTTTCTTACTTACAAGATTAATGTCCCCTTATAATATCTATAGTTAGAGCTGGTAACTTTTAAATGCATAGCAATTTCCTCATATTCATAGCGCTCTCTCTCTCTCTCTCTCTCTCTCTCTCTCTCTCTCTCTCTCTCTCACACACACACACACACACACACACACACACACACACACAGAATACAAAATTAATATAATAATGGAATTAAAAGATAACATGAATCTTTCCATGAACTTTTTGAAGACCCTTCATATGTATATATTCGGTTTTCATTTAGTTTTTCATGATCCATCCTTTCTTCCTTTTCTTTCTTTCTTTCCTTATGTCTCCCTCCTTCTTACCTTCTCTCTTTCCTTTCCTCCCCTGCCTCTCTTCCTTCCCTCCTTCCCTTTAATGTCTTTTTAAAAGAATTACCACTTAATATTTAAGATGTAATTACTCAGAATAATAACTCTCCTTTCTTTCAGGATTAACCAGTTGTTTCAAGTATTTGGAATTTTATGTATGAAAAGCTTAATATAAATGTGTCATCATTATTGTTATAATGGTAATGATTACCACATCAATTAAAACTATCTGTTTTCACCCTTATTTTCTGTTATGTGGTTCTTAGGTTCAGAATTTAACATTACGCAGCCAGAAGTTGGGTGTATTATCTAGCTCACAGAATGGGCCTCCAAAAAGCACTAATCAAACTCAGTCATTGACAATTTGTCATAACAAAACAACAGTGACCAGTTCTAAAGTGAGCCAACGAGATCCTTCTCCAGAAAGTAATAAGAAAGGAGAAAGTCCAGGTCTGGAATCACGAAGCACAGCTGTCACCCGGACATCAAGTATTCACCAGTTAATAGCACCAGGTAGGATAAAATTTTTGTTGAAAATAGTTGCATTATTCATTTTCTTAGCAGAGTAAAACAAAGGACATCCATTACTTGAACAAGAAAGATACTCTTTAAAATATTTTTAAATGTAAATTTCGTAAGTTAAAAAAAGAACATCTCAATATCATACGTAGCTTGAAAAAAGAGAAATTTAGAAAGCCCAACAGCTAAAACAAATTTAACAATAAAATAGGTTTTTTTGGTCAATCAATATTTGATTGACATCTTTGTTATGTGCTGGTCTCTCCTTATGTCGATAAAACCTTTTAGCTTTAAAAAAAGATTTGCCTATAGTTTAATGTGCTTTAGTGGAACAAATTTAAAAGCTTATGAAGTAAGTACAGTGTATTATTTTGTTTAAGGTTATCATCAGTGGGAGGAATTTGTCTCTTTCCAGACATAAGGATTATGTATAATTATTTTCCTTATGATGTTGTTTTATTCCATCTCTAATTTTATTTCTGAGAGGAAGATGTCAGGGAATCAACTAAGTTGTTTTTATTCTCATCAAGTTTGGAATCCCAGATAACCTTGCCTCATGGTTTTCATACTGAACATGTTCGGACCATCTCGCGTGAACATCTGTACTGTGTCTTATTTATCTCAGAATTTTTCAAGATTGAGCTTTCTTCATTTCTAATAAGATAAAGAGTTATCTGCTTTCTCCTAAAAGTCAGCACCATTTGCATATATGATCCCATCTTTTTTTACCTGCTCCTGGTCTTCCTCAGTATATACTTATCACAGCATCTTTTGTCTTCCCATGCCAGATCCTTTCCTTTACTTCTCAAGCATACTTAGGTTTCTCCTATTCTTACTATATCTGTATATATTTTTATATCAGTATAACTATTGTTTATTCAACAAGAGAGGTGGGGAGAGAGAGAGTGTGTGTGCGTGTGAGAGAGAGAGTTAGGGAGGGAGGGAAAGAAAGTAATGTACTGGTCTAGACACCTCACGTACACTTCATTTTTTGAAAATTTTCCTTTGTTACAACCTCATCAAATAAGCATCTCCTTTCCTTCTATAACTCTGCTTTACTTTTTAAAGATTTATTTTACATTACTGAAGTGTGCTTTTTTCCACCTAAACCTGTTTCTCTTTTCGTATTTCCTCTGTGTTAATACAGCCAACGTTTTCTGCATCACTGAATCTCAAAATCTTGACATTGTCTGATTCCCTTAGTTAGAAATTTTTCCTCACTCTGAACTTCGGTAGCATTTTATGTTCCATTATGGTTCTTTTTCTTTTATAGTTATTTATATGCTTATTGATCTTTATAATTAACTTTTTATAGTTACTTATATACTTATTGATCTTATAAGTGCTTATATACTTACACTTCTCTATTAAACAGTGAGCTCCTTGATGTTAAGATAATAATATTGAGCACTTACATATCAGGCCCTGTTTTAGCACTTTACATTTATTAATTCTTTAAATCCTTTTTCAGATTCATCTTTTAATTCTTATATCTTGACAGCACAGATTTGTGCCTTATATGTACTTACTGATAATAGGTGGACAGTACATATTTATTGGATTCATAGTTTTTTATACTTGAATTTTGAAAATTATGGTACAGTCTTTCTCATTAGCAATAATTAGTTATCACTCTACTTAGAATTGCCAAATCTGAATCTTAGATAAGTATAGGCTTTGATATAATGTATAAATAAAAAATCTATTCATGGTATAGTTACATGTGAATTCTTTTTTATAAGCATCTGTGTGCCAGGCTCTGTTCTGTATGTGGCTTGATAACTGGGTTTTGCACTGCACTGTCCAGAGCATTCTTAGCCTCAAACCAGCATCTGCCCAGTGTTGACAGAGTGAGTCATCATGGAGCAGCAGTGACCCATTGCTTGGAACGACTGCTTAGGGGACAGTTTCTAATGTGGTTTTGCTGGATTATAATGGATAGGTTAGTTTTCTCACAGCAGAATGCTACCTTCAGAGAAAGCTGGGAATTTATTTAGGGTTAGTTCAAGCGAGTAGATCTGCTTTTAGATTTTTAGTCTCCCTTAATTTCCAATACGTGTTTCCAAGTTTGACCTTACTCCTCCCACTGTTGTTGATAGTGTGGTAATATCCTTATAGTTTGCCTTACTCTGATGGCCAATATTTTATGTAGGTTTGGAAGGGACCACTAAGCCAAAACCACCAAAAAGTCACAGGTCAATTTCAATTCCAAATTCAGATCGTACATGTATTACCAGACTCCAGTTTTCTGTGATGGTGTTGATTAGAAACAAAACCACGTGGAGCATATAAATATAAATCTTTGCAACTACCAAACTTAAACGTTTGTTAAGCCTTACACTGCACTTATTTAAAGCAAGTCAACAGCTATCTTTCTCACCCTTTTAGTTTTTCTGCTCTTATTGGTGGGAAGTTAATATGAAGCTACGATATTTTGGGAGATTCTAGAATTGATCATTTGTGCTTTTCCTCAATTAAAACAATGCCTGTTCCTATAGGTCATTTTAAATATAAAAAAATCTACATGTATTCTGATGTAGTGTAGTCTAATAATTGTTAAAATGGACACGGCTGTTGTTTCCTTATTGCATTTTTAGGGTGCTATATTAATTTGGGGCTTTTAAAAATCATTTCTCCTTGAAGGTGGAGTTTCCACTTGGTAGTAATTCTATACATAAAATAAAGGTGAACCTCAACCAGATGTTTGGAGATAATCATGAACTGTTATTAGAGCTGAAATTTTCTTATGGCAGTTTTTAGAGCTTTTATAAAACTATTCTAATTGGGAAAAAATATGTGCTGTTTTTTGCAGACATTAATGTAATGTGTAGTGGAAAGGTCCTTTATTAGTCTGCTCTGTCATAAGAAAATGTCATAGACTGGGTGGCTTAAACAACAGAAATTTATTTTCTCCCAGTTCTGGAGGCTAGAAAGCCCAAGATCAAGGTCCAGCAGTGTTCAGTTTCTAGTGAGGGCTTTCTTTCTGGCTTGCAGACGTCCTCTTGTGGTGGTAGTGTTGGTCGTGGTGGAAGTGTGTGCACACGAGTTCTTTTATGAGCACATGAATCCTACCATGTCAGGACCCTGTCCTTACGACCTCATTTAACCTTAATTACTTCCTTAGAGTCCCAATTTCCAGATACAGTCACAGTGGGGGTTAGGGCTTCAACATGTGAATTTTGTGAGGACACAAACATTCAATCCATAACAGAGCCTTAGACCCAGTTAGGATTTTAGACCCAGTGCTGTCCCTTGATAGCCAGATGATTTCAGGCAAGTTACTTAACTACTCAGAATTTCTTCATCTGTAATATGTTGGATTGGTATACCAACAGGTATACTATAGTACCCTGTCTGTCTCATGGGGTTGTTGTAACAATTATTTTATTTATAATTGTAACAAATAATTACAGTAATTGCAATAATTGTAATTATTTTATTTATTGAATAAAATATTATTGTAAATAATGAAGAGTTATATCTGTGTGAGAGATGATGCTAGTTATTAATCCTTCAAGTGTAAGGCCACCCTGACAATAATAAAGTGTTTATTAAAATCAGAGAAATTAACTCACGACATGATTCTCCAGAACACTAGGGCTTTTCTTATTTAGTGGTATTGTTTCAAATATCTTCATAATTATTTTGTAATATGTGTGCTTGTCAATTGGAGTTATGGATTAATATAAAATATGTAAACTCATTTTGATTTCTTATCCAAGAAAAGTTTAATTTAGGTGCAAGGATAGACTATTAACCTATTGAGTTATCAGCTCTACAATATAAGAGATTGCATACTTGCTAGAGCACAGAAAAAATTGTTATTCTAGTGGATATAATATCCATTGTACTTCAAGAATATGGTAAATTTAAATCATAACTTGTATGGACTTTAGTTATTAAAAAATAAAAAGTAAAAAAAAATTATAATTTAAAAATTGAATTAAAGCATGCTTTTGTTGTTATGCTTGCAAAAAATCTATTTCCTTATTTTTAAGAGGGAGATGATAATACCCATCTACTTGTATGCATTTTATGAGTACAAATGAGAGATGTGAAAGCACCTTGAGCCCCCGAGGAAAGGCAATCTATAGCAATTCAAGATTTTGTTAATTCATCTTTTTTGCATACTCTACAACATAGTCTATATCAACACATTTATAAAGGGATGGCATAAAATTTCAGTGTAACTTGAAGTGCTAGGCTAGTTATTATGTGAAAATTATTTTGTTAGATGGAATTTTAGACCTAATGTTTTTGTTTTTTTTTTTCTTACAATTAGTGGATATCTATTGAACCTTCTGAACCCCACTTTCTTGAGATATTAATCATATGTTAATTGCATTAAAGGATCTCCCAAATTTTAAATAATAACCAAATGTAAAAATATTTTTTTAAAAAAGTTGAAAGTTTTTATAAGGCTATTGTCCCATGTAGTTGAATACAGAAATAGATACAAGGTGTTATATAGTCTGT
Source organism: Cynocephalus volans (assembly GCF_027409185.1). Classification (NCBI taxonomy): domain Eukaryota; kingdom Metazoa; phylum Chordata; class Mammalia; order Dermoptera; family Cynocephalidae; genus Cynocephalus; species Cynocephalus volans. Next base: position 95,123,136 of record NC_084460.1, on the reverse strand, counting down.
ATCTTGACATTTTGAGATTTAAAAAGAAATTTGCCCTGCCTTTAGATCTGTTTTCAATGTTTTTAATTTTATGTGATATTAATATTAAGCAATAATTTCAGTTTATATTCTGTTGAATCCAATTTCCATTCTTATTTAGATAGAGAGGGTTTTACGAGCATCTCCCTCTGTGTTAACAGTATACAGATCAGTCATAATGATGGAGGAACCATTTACAACTTGGTTGCTAATTATTATGTATATTTATCCCTGTTGTTGAGTGGCTCCTCTGTGGAGAAAACCTGATAGTATCACATAGAAATTACTGTAGGATTTTTTTTGGTGGGGGAGAGAACCTTTATTTAGATAGCATTGGCTTCTGATTGCCACATTCTATGCGAGCAAAACTAGTGCTCTTCTAGATTTGGAATTTCAGTTCTTTGAGGCCACCAGAGGTAGGAAAGGGAGAGAGGAGGGGTTAGTGAGAAATTGGTAAAGGGCCACAAAAAATGATTACATTGTGTAATGTTGAATATATTAATTATCCTGATTTGAGCAGCACATATTGCATACAAGTATTAATATTCAATGCTGTACCCTACAGATACATACATTTAGTTATGTTTCAATTAAAATAAAAGGTTCCAGCCCCAGAGTTTCTGGTGCAGTGGGTCTCGTTATAGCCCTCCACCCCCCAAAAAAGGAATTTCTTAATTACAGTGATTATTTAACTGTGCTACAGTATTCACACCTGTGCTTTGCTTAATTGAATTAAATTTTTATACAAAACATTTTCTCTTCTTGGGTCAAATAACACTGACTATTCATCTCAGCTCAAATTTGGAAACTCATTTGGCAAGCTTTATAAGTAATGTGACTGTTAGTTGGAAGCATGTTTAGACATAGGTTAGAAAGGATGAGACCTTTATTTTACGAATCTTAATATACCATTTTTATGATTTTGAAGTTATCTTTTATGTATTATACTTGTTAAGTAATGATACTCTTTCCCCAAAGAAGAAATTCAAGTGTGTAAACTTTGCTAAAAGTTAATGCAGATATTTTGATGACCTGTAAAATGTAATAAGAATAAATCCTGTATAGATTCAGATTTATTTTTTTAGGCAGTTTTCTTTTGGAACTTATGACAGTATAGCTTATTTCATGCAACTTTTATGATTTTCCAAGGAAAAGCTATTTGTCATTAAATTTTCAAATCATTCTTGTTTGAAAGACTTTTAATAGAATTCTGATGATTATGATCTTCTGATGTGAAAACTTTCTTCTTTTAGATTTATTTTAAAATTTCTGTGATATTTTTGAAATCAATACTGATTGTCATTTTTTTCTCTCACAGCTTCATATTCTCCAATTCAGCCTCATTCTCTAATAAAACATCAGCAGATTCCTCTTCATTCACCACCTCCCAAGGTTTCCCATCATCAACTGATACTACAACAGCAGCAACAGCAAATTCAGCCAATCACACTTCAGAATCCAACTCAAGACCCACCTCCATCCCAGCACTGTATTCCACTCCAAAACCATGGCCTTCCTCCAGCCCCCAATAATGCCCAGTCACAGCATTGTTCACCGATTCAGAGTCATCCCCCTCTAACAATGTCTCCTAGTCAGTCACAGTCAGCACAGCAGTCTGTAGTGGTGTCACCTCCACCACCTCATTCACCAAGTCAGTCTCCTACTATAATTATTCATCCACAAGCACTTATTCAGCCACACCCTCTTGTGTCATCAGCTCTCCAGCCAGGATCAAATTTGCAGCAGTCCACTGCTAATCAGGTGCAACCTACAGCACAGCTGAATCTTCAATCCCATCTTCCACTTTCAGCTTCCCCTGTTGTACACATTGGCCCAGTTCAGCAGTCTGCCTTGGTGTCCCCAGGTCAACAGATTGTATCTCCAGCATCACACCAGCAATACTCAACCTTGCAGTCCTCTCCAATCCCAATTGCAACCCCTCCACAGATGTCAACATCTCCTCCAGCTCAGATTCCACCACTGCCCTTGCAGTCCATGCAGTCTTTACAAGTGCAGCCTGAAATTCTATCCCAGGGCCAGGTTTTGGTGCAGAATGCTTTGGTGTCAGAAGAGGATCTTCCAGCTGCAGAAGCTTTGGTCCAGTTGCCATTTCAGACTCTTCCTCCTCCACAGACTGTTGCGGTAAACCTACAAGTACAACCACCAGCACCTGTTGATCCACCAGTGGTAAGCCCTTGGAAGCTCTTTGACTTTCTTGCTGAACTGAAAGTAAAAACTATTTTCTCCCACACTATGTTTTACTGCTAGATCTAAATGCCTATGAATTTAAAAAGCTTGAAATTTTTGTATGTCAGTATTCTGACAAACATGCTGTATGGGCAAAAAAAAAAAAAAAATGCCGTTTGTTGTAGTATGGTTGCATGCTTGATAATTTGTGATGGTTATTAAAGTCCCTCGTTAATTTTATTACTATTTAAATAAATCCATCTGCTATCTTTACAGAGTTGATTTTTTTTCCCCAAGGGAATGCATTTGAACCAGTGTCATCTGCACAAAGTTTTTTCTCTTAAGGTGATTATCCTTCATAGATCCCTTCTGTTGGCTTGTATGTTCTTAAACGTATGGTTTATCTAGCTAACCCTTTCGGGTTGTATACATTCTGAAGTCCTTGGCCTTTAGGGACTTTTGTTTCAAGGTGGAGGTATGCTTGTATGATGTAATTTTTTGGTTAAATTGTATTTTGTAATTAAAATCTTATAAAATATTTTATTCTAGGAAAGAGTCCAACTATGTAAAAATATTATGTGTACACTGCCTTATAGAATTATTAAACTTCTGTTTTTTTATTTCTACTAAGGGAAAATATGTACTTAAAATAATTCTCATTTAAAAAGTTAAAAAATCTCAGTGGATGAATTTAATACTGAGGGTGAAAAAATCCATTGAGAGGAGTAAAAGTTTTGAATAATAGAGATTATAGTGAGATTTATCAATGAATCTCTAAAACTTTTAAGTGTTGCCTAGAAACGAAAATTATCTTGAAAAATATTTTTCTTTAAAAATACTCTAAAAGATTTTTTTGAATTTGTAAAGTAATTTATAGTAAAATTGAAATAAACTCTCTAAATGTTTAGTCAGAATGATCACGTTCATAATTTCTAACCGAGGAGATGAATTTTCCTAAAGAGAGGTTTCATGTTAAACCTCATTGAAGAGATTTTATCACTTAATGGCTATTTGTTAGTCTCAGAGTCTGTTCTTTAATGGGAAATATCTTGGTTCTTAGGATGCACATTTTTTTATTTTTTTAATCCTTGTCATTCTGACTGATCTTAACAGGCATAAAGAGATTGAATTCCATTTCCTATTCAATTTTATTAAAAAACAGAACTTGACAAAAACAAGTGGACATCTAGAAATGAGTTTGTCATTCAGTTACTCATGTCTGTATTTTCTTTTAGTGGGTTTTTGAAGAGTTTACAATGGATATTGTAACAAAAATACAGGCTTAGCAACTATACAGTACCTTCAAGGAAATCAAATTTAACTTAAATTTATTTTCTCTCTATCTAGTTCCGTGATTTGTTTTTGTAATAAGTAGAAAATAAAATTTCCTTATGCTCCTTATATTTTAAAAATTGTTTCTGTTAGGGGAAACTTTGGAGGAACATATTTGGGATAGAAATATCAAAAATATAACACTTTAAGAATGAATTAAATTAAAGCTAAAATAATAAGGTCTTATTTTGTTGCTTCCTGCCTTCCTCTCTTTTGAAATTAAGAAAAAAATTATGTTATTTCATTTTTGAAACCTTTTTCCCCGTGAAATTAATAACGTTCTCTGATATCACTAATGTGGTCATTATGCATGTTATAGTTGTCCTTATGTTAACTTTTTTTTTTTTAATCTTTTACCTTTGAGTAACACAGCTCTATTTATTAAATTCCTGTATTTTTCTCTTACTATCTTTCTCCAAATGTATTATTTTTTCCATCAAAACACATTTCTTCATAAATTACATTTTCCTGGTAGTTTTAAATATTTAAGGGTAGAGAGAGAGATTTATTTCTTAAAGAGATGTGAAATTTTGAAAGATAAGGTTGAATTATCAAAGTAAAATGAGTATGTTTTTAAAAGATATATTTATAAAAGAAAGTTTTTAACTGACATTTGGATATAAATAAGATATATTGAGGGTAGATAATTTAGAACTAATAAACAAATGTTCCTCAGTTTATTTAGGAAAGGGAGACAGATGGGAATAATGGACTTTATTGAGGTAAGTCTTTGCTATTTTTAGAATAGTTGTAGTTATGAGCTAAACAGAAATTGTGATATGCAGTTTCCTGATGGTCTTGTGAATACAACCTCCACTTCTTTGCTTTTTTCAATATTTTAGTTGTTGCACTGTAACATTTGTTTTTGCCTACTTCTTTTATTCATTATCTTACTTTGCCTTACGTGTAAGATTTGGAAGAAAGTGTGTATAGTCAGCCTTAACTATAAAGAATGAAAAGTATTTTACAGTACTCTTTAATAGATTATTTCAAAATATGCTATTTGTGTTATGACTCTTTTCATCTTTTAAAACTCTTTCATTATTTTTTAAAAATCAGAATTCTATGTATGATCAATCTTTGAGTCCTTAAAAGATACTGTAACAGATGTTTGAATAACATGTAAGATTAAAGAGTTTAAGCATTTTAAGAAAAGATAATGTTCTTTGGAAGAAAAGTAATATCTACTGAAGGAATGCTACATAGGTAAAATTGAACTGGTTGATAAAATCATAATGGTCTACCTACCTCTTAATTAACATCCCTACCACTCAGGCAAATAAAATAATCACTACTACAGCAGATACCCCTGTGCACGAGAATTTTTTTTTTTTTTTTTAACCCCCAGACATTTGTTTTGGATGATTTTCCCTATATTGGGTATTATCATCATTTTAAAAACTGTTATTATCAGGACCCGATACTAGCAGCTGTTATGGTTGTACTATATAGTAACAAACTAACAAATGACTGCTTTCATTTCTGAGATCCAGACAGGAGGCAAAAAATCTCATTTGGTGAAACAGGTTTCCAAATGCAGGGATTGTGAGCAAATAACTTTTAAAAATGTTGCCTACTTTGTAGCTGATTCAGATCACAGTTCTGGATATTATATTTAATATAAAACTATCAGGAACAGTAGGATTTTTAAGTTTTAAAAAAGGCAAAAAAAAAGATGTTTTATTCTTAGTAGAGGGTTGGAAAGATTTTTATTTAATTTTTTTAAGCTTAATTACTTGTTAGATGTACTTTTATAGATGAAACTTCATAGTCCCTTTTATAACACATGGCTCATGCTAGTTTCTGAAATCTTGATCACATATTTAATTTTATATACTTCAAATCATCAAATTTTTCAATAATTTGATTAAAAATACATGCAATATTTGATGTTACTTAAAGTTTTTTTGTGAATGTCGTTAAAAGTTTTTCTTTGTTAACATTTATTGGGATATTAATCAGTTTAGTTAAGTAATCTTAAAAATTTCAAAACCTTTGTAAATTTAAGTAATAAGCTTCATATATAAAAGAAGGGGGTGAACTGTTCTGTGGCTTTGTTTTTAGTAACCTAAAATTTTTCATAAATAATGGTTAAATAAATAATAAATGATTAAATAAATTGATATACCTGTGTCAGTCTCTAGAATTGCACTTTGAAAATTAAGCCTTAAGTTTTATGAAACATTAATAAGTTAGTTACTTCTACTTATATAGCTCCTCCTCAGAGTGCTTTTGATTCCATCTTCCTTCTTAAGTATAACCTTTACAATTGGGTAATAAGGTAGTTAAGTTAAAGACTTTAAAACTTTCCCCCATAAGTATGGAATAATATTAAAGAACTAAAAAATAATGTGTCAAATGGCTTAGGGTGTGTGTGGGGTGTGTGTGTGTGTTATTTCAAGGAAATCTATTTTCTGTTCATATGATATTAACTTATCATATAAACAGAATTTGTTAGATTTGTTAGATTCTTGAGTAGAACAGAAAAGGAAAGAAAGTATATAATTGCATGCCTTTTTTGTAGATATTTGGACATTACTTGTCTTAATTTAATCTTTAATTCACATAATAATGAAGAAGAGCCTGAGATATAGTCCTCTTGGCAGTACATTTCTTGATATATTGTGTGTCATTTTGGAGATTTACTTAGTGTGCCTGCGAAAAATAGTATCTATTTTGATTTCTGACAATTAGAAGTTAACAGAAATAGTATTATTCCTGAAGTATTTGAGTGTATAAAATCAAAACTTTTTTTTTAATTCTCAAAATTAAAACTGTGTCCAGACTTGACTATTATCTTTTTGGAAACAACAGTTTTTAGCTTAGATACTGATCCACAGCTGCATTCAATGAAATATTAAGTATTATGAAAAACTTCATCTGAGCAACTTAAAGTTTTCCTTTCATCCTGTCAGAACAGTCATTTTGCCTTCTTTTTAAATTTAATACTTAAAATTTAATTTTATAAAGTTAAATATATTTTTTGAAACATTTTAAGGCCATGTGGTTTGTCACTGCAGGTTTATCAAGTAGAAGATGTGTGTGAAGAAGAAATGCCAGAAGAGTCAGATGACTGTGTCCGGATGGATAGAACCCCACCACCACCCACTTTGTCTCCAGCAGCTATAACTGTAGGGAGAGGAGAAGATTTGACTTCTGAACATCCTTTGTTAGGTAAGGAAACACGAGCATTTAGGGGATTTCTCTATTCATTAAATGTTTGTACACTCGTCCCTTGGTATCTATCAGGGATTGACATCCATACTGCCCTGTGGATGTCAAAATCCATGGATGGTCAAGTCCTTTATATAAAGTGGTGTAATATTTATTTGCATCTGACCTATACACATCCCCCCCCTCGTTTACTTTAAATCATCTCTAGATTACTTATAATAACTTATAAAATGCCCATACATCATTCATGTGGATTCAGCGTTGTACTTGTCATGCAGCAAATTTGTTTTGCTTTTTGGAACGTTTTGGAATTTTTTTTCATATATTTTCAGAACTTTCTGAATCCACGAATGCAAAACCCATGGATTTGGAGGGACGACTGTGATGGGAGACATTTATTTTTTCACTAGAGATGGTATTAAACTAATTTGTTATTGTGGTTAGTTGCAGCAAAAAATAGAATTAAAAAAATTTTTTTTTTGATGAAGAACGATTACAACAAACCCTTGAACATCTGGGTTTGAACTGTGCAGATCCACGCATACGTGGATTTTTTTTTTCAATAAATATGTTGGAAAATTTTTGGTTAGGTATGGTATGCATTCATTACGTAGCCTACCTAACAGTAGGCTATTAGTAGTTTAGTAGTTGAGTAGTGAGGCATTCCCCCCCACCCCACAAGGGGCTGCAGGGTACACAGAGAAATAGGTTATCTATGGATTTCTGACTGGTTAGGGGTTAGCACCCCTAACTCACATTCTTCAAGGGTCAACTGTAGTTTAGTAAAGAGTAAATAAGAACTATTTGCCTTCTTGGAAAATTCTTTAGTAGCAGAGAAACTCAGTAGTTTATAAATTGTTCAATACCACCCAAATGAAAAATATGTCATTTCAGTCTTCTAATTTTTAGTGATCTATACAGATGTGTTTCATATGCCCATTCAGATTCAAGTGTTAAGCTACTTCTAGCTTAAAAATTAGAATAAATTGAAATTCTATGAAAAGATTTAAATTATACTTTTCAAAAATCACAGAGCATTCTAAGTCATATCTGATATTCCTACAATTACTTGTGATCCAGACTAAGGAAATACTTTAAAAAGTGTTCTTTAACACTATACTACTGAAGTTAAGCCTCACTAAGTCTTACAAGAGACATGGATTAAAAAAAATTCTTGAGCTTAAGCTTCAAATTCTAATTCATTACCTTAGTGCTGCTTATGAGTTCAAGTGTATCTTCTGTATTCTCTTCCTCATAATATCAAGGTTACTGTGAACTCTAGGTATTTTACTAAAACATTAGTATAACCTATTGCCCAGTGTCTAGGTCCTAAAAAAAAGATGTTCCATATTATCTTTTAAAATTTATGACTATCTTATTTAGATGGGGTTTGTAAACTATATCTTACTGTTCAAATCTTTCCAGCTGCCTATTTTTGTATGGTTCAAGCTAAGGATAGTTTTAAAATTTTTGAATGGTTGGGGCCGACCCGTGGCTCATTCGGAAGAGTGTGGCACTGGGAGCACAGCAGCGCTGGGAGCACAGCAGCGCTGGTAGCGCCACGGCTGCAGGTTCAGATCCTATATAGGGATGGCCGGTTTGCTCACTGACTGAGCGCGGTGCAGGTGACACCAAGCCAAGGGTTACGATCCCCTTACTGGTCACAATAAATAAATAAATAAATAAAATAAAATAAAATAAAATTTTTGAATGGTTGAAAAAAATAAAAGTAATAATTCATGTCATGTGAAAATTATGCAAAATTGAAATTTCATTGCCATAAATAAAGTTTTGTGGAACATAACCATGCTCATCTGTTCAAATATTACCTATGGATACCTTTTGTGTTAATAACCACGAAGTTGAGTAGTTCCAGAGACTACATATTCCTTTACAGAAAGTTTGCTGATCCCTGATATAAATAATACTAATTTTGGTTCAGGCTTTGTTGTAAGTATTCTGTTCTATTGAATATCTCATGGCCCTCATGACCATTTTCAGTTAAGAAGAACCACTGTAATACGTATGGAAACAAATTGTAATGGGACACTGACCATGTCTGTTAGCAGAGCAACCCTTGACCTCTATTCTATATTCTTCAGCATTCCACATTCCCTCCCCCCCCTCCTCCCCTTTCCTTCCTTTTCCTTCCCTCCCCTTCCCTTCCCTCCAGCTTTTATTCCCTTACTATTAATTTCAATCTCTGGAAAGCATAGAAGGGGAAAATTAATTTTCTTCTTTTTCCCCCTCCTGAAAAATAGAAAGTGTTTAGTCAATTAAATTACTTAAAATATTTAAGACAAGTTTAATATTATTGACTTTGTTTATTCAAAATAATACCTCAAAAGGTAGTCTTAAATCTAACTATAGTATCAAATCTTTGTGGTTTCTTTCTTTTTTTTTTTTAAACAAAAGGTTATTCTGAAATATACAACAGGCTCCAAGACAACACAACACTGGCTGTAGGTGGCAAGAGATGTTATAGCAGGGAATCTAGATGTTTAAATGGGAATGAAATCAAGGGTCACTGTCACCTCAAGTACAAGGAACAGCTTGCTTTTTGCCGGATTTCTTAATTCCACCTGTGGGCAGGGGTGCTCCCCTGTGGCCTTCACTTTCAGTTCCTCGAGTTTCTTCTGCTCCTCTTTTTGTTTCTGCTTGAAAGCCTTATCTTCTTCATCCATCTCCTTGGCCTTCTTCTTGGGCTGTTTTAGGGGCTTCTTGTTGCCACCTTCACTGCCAGACATGGTGCCTGCTGCCGCTTCCCCAGACCCTGCCACCAGAAACTGCCTGTGGTTTCTTTACACTGAAAGTGGATTTATGTTGCTGCAGATTTCCTGGAGTTTTGATTTAAAGGCAGCAATACAAGTTTAATTGTATACTAAATTTGCACTGTGACTGATTTAATTACAAACCCATTCCTAATGGCACTCAAAGGAAATTTGAACATTTTTGAAATACTGGAACACAGGAATATCTTTACATTTTTTCCTCAGGAATATAGTCTGAGATCCTGCCAATTGCATCTCTTTGGCTAAATTATCTAAGTACAGTGTAGGCTTTTTGTATCTTATAATTTACTTTGTACTTACCACTGTTCTATAGTATATGAGAGGGTAAAAAGCATGGGTTGATTTTTTTTTTTAGAATTACTCTCATCAAAACATGAAATAAACTGTAACTTGCAAAAATAGACTTGTTTCCATCCAGGATTCAGATTTTTTTATAAATCTGTAAAAATTCTTTAAAAGTAAAAAAGCATTCATGAAGAAAGGGAGAAAAACCTCATAGCTTTTGCTCAGAAAATGAGACTGTGACTAGACAGAGTAACCTGTGGCAAAGTCATATCAGTTAACGGGTTTTCTCTCACACTTGTTTTAAATCTACATGGCGTAATAATTGTGTTTCTGCTCAGTTTTTCTCATGTTTTTGATTTCAACAACTTATTATAAACTGGTAAATAATGGCTGTTGGCTTGTTCAAAGTCAGTAACTGGGGCCGAGCCCGTGGCGCACTCGGGAGAGTGCGGTGCTGGGAGCGCAGAGACGCTCCCGCCGCGGGTTCGGATCCTATATAGGAATGGCCGGTGCACTCACTGGCTGAGTGCCGGTCACCACAAAAGACAAAAAAAAAAAAAAAAAGTCAGTAACTTACAGCTCTGTTTTTAACAAAACTTAGAAATAATAATATTGGCACATTTGTACATATAATCTAAAAATTAATTAGAACATACACCAAGTATTTTCTGAACAAACCATATTATGCTTAATGCAGCTTTATATTTCTAAAGTAACAAAGTATCTATAAATCTGTAAGGCATATTAAAATTTTATTTTTTGTTTTAGTTTCCCATAGATTTATTTTTCACTTCCAACAGAAAAATGCCTTTTAGCCTTACTTAAGAATTTTATATCTTTTATTCTTTGTCCTCTAGAAGTATATATGAAGATTTGGCATGCGGGTAGGATTTTTGTGGCATTCCTCAGTTTGATAATACATGTGTACAACTGTGTATTTATTCCCAGAAGTCATCAAATTTTACTGCTGATTCTACTTTTTTAGCTTATTACAGATTGTGTCATTTTAAACAGGTTTTCCAGTGCATTTTTATCTTGGTTGATTATTTGGTAGAACTAGATTAATGTATGGCTATAGTAGTGCTGACAAAAGCTACATGATGATATTGATTATATTGGAGTTACTAATGGTTAACTGTTAGCATTTCCATTTCTGAGACTATATAGAAGGTTATTAACACTATTTTATTGGCTGAGTTTTCTATTCTTTAGTGATTCCTATTCTTTCTCCTCCACCTAATTGGACTATATTTTGAGCATATTTGATAGGTGGTGTCAATCATTTTCATACTGATGATGGAGAGGAATTAATACAGCATTTAAGAGCATAGTCTCCAGAACCAAACTGTCTGGGTTAGGATACCAGCTTTACTACTTATTTGCTGTGTGCCCTTAGGCAAATTATCTAATCTCTCACTGTCTTGGTTTCCTCCTCTGTGAAACAGAGATAATAACAGTACCTAACCATAGGCTAGTTGTAAGGATTAAATGAGTTACAACATGTAAGGCATTGAACATAGTACCTGGTATATGAGTACTCAGTAAGTATTATTATTACCTTTAAACATGTGCTTTTTTTTCCCTGCAGACATCTGTACTCATTGATATTCCTAGATATGAGCTGGTTTCATCTTTCCACTTTCATACAGGCAGTAGAGGGTTGGTACTACTGAATGGGTAAAGTCTCCAGATTAGATATATCTTACTGTGGTTCTTAGAGTTTGAAGGGAGGAATCACAGTGATCCAGTCCAACATTTTGCACTTGCCTGGTGCTACTGTGTTCCCCCAAATCAACATATACTGTGCCATTGAAGAGTTAAAAAACAAAGAACATTTGTGTGAGTAGTTGGAGGAAAGTCTTACTGCTTAAAGTTAAATGTGATGACCTGTGTGACTCATTAATATTCCTACTTATTCTGTGGATTTCATGATGCTGTTTTATTTAACTTTTAAATACTCCCCTGTCCTGCTCATACCATTTGGAATTTCATATCTGTATAGCTTAAAATGTAAAAAACAAAACAACCAAGCAACTATCTTAGTAATTATTCTTAATTTGATATTCACAAACATTTTCATGTCTTATGGGACAATTTTTTAAACCAAGGTTTGAATGATAACTTTGAGCAAGCTATTCTCTTCTTCTGTAAAATGGAGATAATGGTAGTTTCTATCTCTTAAGGTAGTTTTGTAGATTGAATGAGATAATAAAGTTCTTAGGATGGTTTTTGAAAGTATCAGATTTCGTTGTTCATGTTTATTCTTGAATTCTTTTTCATATTTGCCTGGGCAAAGTGCTAAAGATCAAAAAATTACTTTTTTTTTTCCCCCCCAGAGCAAGTGGAATTACCTGCTGTGGCATCAGTCAGTGCTTCAGTAATTAAATCCCCATCAGATCCCTCACATGTTTCTGTTCCTCCACCTCCACTCTTACTTCCAGCTGCTACCACAAGGAGTAATAGTACATCTATGCCCAGTAGCATTCCCAACATAGAAAACAAACCTCCACAGGCTATTGTTAAACCACAGATCTTGACCCATGTTATTGAAGGCTTTGTGATTCAGGAGGGATTGGAGCCATTTCCTGTAAGTAGCAAGCATGTTTATGTGTGTTTTTAAAATTATTCACATAACATTGTTTTTAAAATGCCCTATTATTGTTCTGTAATAAAAAGTTTGTAATTTTATTTTTAAAAAGCTGTTAATTTTTATCTAGAATTTATCTCTGTGTCCTTTGTATGTTTCCAAATATATTTCTAGAATTTTATACTAGCAATTTAGATGTATAAATTAAGGAAAAATGAAAAAAATTTCAGATATGGGGGTACCAATTTTATAATTTTTAGAGAAAAGTAGTTAGAATTTTACTCCAATGAAATAAATTTTACTGTTTTTTCTTTTTAAGGGGACTGAAATGACACCTCAAGTGTATTATTTTAAAAATAGCGTTTTTAATTTGTGATACTTTGTGAGTTTTCACTTAAGTGCAGAAAATATTAACTTCCCAATGACCTAATACATCTTAATTTACCCAATTGGTGGTTTATAATTAGTAAATAGATTTTCTCATTTTCCTAAATTTCAACTTTTAATCAGATTTTTAAAATGCTTTAAAATGGTCTCCTTAAAATGGAGGTGTTCTATCACTACAAATCTTACAATTTGAGACTAGCTGTACATAATTTATGTGCTAATACCTAGAGATGAGTATTTTCCTTTGAAAATAAATCAAAGACAGACATAAAAAAGTGAAATATTTCTTTTGAAAGCCTTTGAATCATCTGAATTTTTAGATTCATGGGTGAAAATCTTGCAATGTGATAGTTGATTACCCAGTCAATTGTCTTTGTGTTGTTTCCTATGTATGTGTGTTAAACTTATATCTCCTGTAAGAATTCCAATACAGTGGATGGAAGAACAGTCTTTTCTCCCTACTCAGATAAAATAGTATGTGTGACTAAAGGTGTTTGGATCCTGGCTCTGCCACATACTCACTGTGTAACTTTTGTCAGGTTACTCAGCCTTTCTGGTCTTCATTTTGCTCATCTGGCAGATGGAGATGATACTTTGCTGTTAAGGTTGTTGTGAGAATTAATTGTGTATAAATTATTCGGTGTAGTACCTGGCACTTAATGGCTATAGCTGTTATTACCCATTATCACTAATAACAATTGTAACTTTTGTTTTTCAAATTAAAAGAGTAATACATGTTCTAAATTGAAAATTTGGGAGATGTGCAGAACAGATAATCCCCAATAATACCTTAATGTGTATATTTATATACATTTTTTCATATAATCAAGATTATTATTGTATATACAGTTCTGCTTCTTTTACTTAGTAAATTTGAGCATTTGTTTAACCATATCATTAATAGTACTTTGGTAACATTTTGAAAGGTTACATAATATTCCAATTTATGGACAATCATAATATATGTAATCCATTATTGTTGGACATTTAGTTTCCCATTTTTTCACCAAATAGTTCTGAATGGAATGACTTTGTATATAAATCATTGTCCACATTTTTAATAATTTTCTTAGCATAAATTCCTAGTAGAGTTATTGTATCACATTACATATACATTTATAAGATCCTTGATATGTAGTGCCAAATTATTTTCTGGATTATTTAAATTATTCATCCACCAGAAGTGTATGCCCTTAGCAACATTGGATATTATAGTTTTTTCTAGCAATAACTTCCATTAATTTTACTTGAGGCATATTAAATATCTAATTAAAATGAACAAAATTAAAAAGTTTATTGGTGATTATACTCTAAGGTTAAATGTAGAAGTTTCCAGTAAGCTGTTGTTTCCCTTGTGTGGCAGATATTAGAGACTTAGCCAGCATTTATGAGGATAAGATGTTCTAGTTGTTGTGTTTTTCAGATTAGCTAAGGGCTCACTAGTGAGTCCATAATTATTTTTGGTCTGAATTGTTTTTGTTGAAAATATTACTAAAATAAGTGGTATGCATAACTTAACCAAGTATACTGAACCTAAGTGAACATTTTGTTGTTGTTGATGATAATGTTTGAAGATTTTCCATTTCTTTTGTGATTACAGTGGATTAAGTTGCTGAACTAGGAGTCAGACTTGAGTTCTAGTCCTGATTCTGCTTTTGTAAAGAAATCACCTAAACACTTTGAATGTTATCTGTAACATTCTTATCTATAATAAAATACATACAGTAATGGTCTATCTTGATTATTAAACCTACAAATAAAAAGCTTTGTGCGTGAAAAATCTCGAACATTGTAGGGAAAAAAATTATTAATTGAAGATACTGGCTAATCAAAATTTATTGCTGATCTTTTATTTGCGTTACATTCATATGGAAAACACGAAAGTTTCTGAAGGAAAAAATTAGTCACCACATAGAACTTGAGAGGGAATTGTTTGAGTAGAATTTTTAAAAATTAAAAAAACCCCAAAACTCTTAAATATACTGATAGTTATTGCCTTTGTTTTTCAATATTGGCTAAGCTACCAAAATATTCATAGTGCAGGATAACTTGGTGATTAGTATTAATTCTGAGCATAAGGAATTTCTAAATTTTAAGACTTTTTTTTTTTTTTTTTAAAGAACAACTTGCCTAACTTAGGACACTAGGTTCCATTTCACAGAGACTTTGAAGCAGCCATACTGCTGATGACTAGAAATAAAGCATTTATGTCCAGATTGCCTAATCTTTTCTCAAGTAATAAAGCACTTCATGAATGGATCTGATCAATTGAACAGTAAATTATCACAGATAGCATTCATTTCAAGAGGTTTTTTAACTAAGTTATTTCTGAATGTCCTTTTAGAGATTATTTCATTTTATTCTCTCTCCCTTTTAAAGGTGAGTCGTTCATCTTTGCTAATAGAACAGCCTGTGAAAAAAAGGCCTCTTTTGGATAATCAAGTGATAAATTCTGTGTGTGTTCAGCCAGAGCTACAGAATAATACAAAGCATGCAGATAATTCATCTGACACAGAGATGGAAGACATGATTGCTGAAGGTTTGTGGATTTCACTGAAGAAACCCCTTTAACTCTGACTTTTACTTCAGGACATGAATTTTTATTCTTTCACAGTATTATATTTTTTTTTGTATTTTCATACAATGCATTGTTTGACTAAAATAATGGAAAGCTAATCAGATTCTTAGTGACTAAATAACTAAATTAATGAGACTGATGCTAATTTGTACAATGTCACTTTGATTTTTGAAGGAGTTCGGGTGGGAAAACTTCCATCATATGTGAGAGAAAGTAATTCAGAATTTTAGCATCAAAACAATTCTGTTCCTTTTTTAAAGCAGACGTAAGTAACCAATGACTATTTTACTGAGTCTGCTTAAAAATTTAGAGCTTCTGTGTTTGGTTTTAGACTTTCCACATTCTGAGGTTTGCTATCTTCTGGGTATTACAGTTATGTTAGGTATGTATTCTTCAACCAACAGTGATTACATTTGTTCAAAGAGGAAAATGTCACCAAATCTCCTTTATGTCAAAGAATCCTTTTTTGTAGACTTTATGGTAAAATGAATACTGTGTAGAAGTGAAAATGGTATACAAAATGACTGAAGGAAAAAAACATGAAAATGATATATTTTGTACTTTGAGTTTGCTATTTAAAATCAGCAAATTCTTGTACTGTTATTTTGGATGAGGTTCTGAGTTTCTGATTTAAAAAAAAAAAAAAACTAGGTATAGGAGCATCTTCGTGAGAATTTGTGAAACTATCCCTGATTTGTTCTGGTCATGGCCCTGCAATTGATATAGTTCAGTTTAATGCAATAGCATTTAGTATAGTCAGGGCTCTAAAGTAGTGATTAATTAACATCTTTGTCTAAGTAATTATCTTCAATATGGGAGTAAATTTCATCTGAAATTAATTTATTTTGCAGGTATTTCTTGAGCCTGTACTATGTTCCTATAGACTTTGCTAAATTAAGCAAAATGGCATGCAGCCAAACAAAATAGATATTGTCTTTGCCCACAATTTTTGTACCTCTTAAAAGGATGGCACCTCTGACATTATTGGTACTTTATAAACTGTCATAATGTATTCATCACTGTTTTACTTATTATTTGAACAGCAGAAAGTTTAGTCATGTAAAATTTGACTTTTAGTGCTAACATACTGAATTCAGGTTTGTTTGTTTTAATTTTAAAAAATGTTAACCATGAAGAATTTCAAACATGCAATTAGAATTGTATAATAAATGTCCAATCACCCAGACCCAACATCATCATCCAATTTCAGCATTATTTTGTCACACTAGCTTCATCTATCCCTTTCGTTTCCCTCCCTCCCATCATTTCCCCCCCTTTCTTTCTTTCTATTTTAGGGAAAATCATCGTCCTTATTTTATTTCACTGCTACACATATCAATGTGCATCTCTAAAAATATATACATTTTCTTATATAACTATAATTCCATATCACACGTAATAGTAGTAGTAATTCTTTAGAATCATCTAATACCTGGTCCATATTTAGATCTCCCCAATTTTTAAAACATGTCCTTTAATAGTTATTTGGTTTGAATGGGGATCCAAACAAGGTCTACATTGTGCCTTTTGTTGTTATGAATTTACTTTTATTTAATTCTCAAATACTTGCTTTTATTTACACATACTATTTTATTTGAGAAAATTTCCCATTTGAGATGAAAAGTAGTAAAGATTAATTTCAGATATTGTTTTTCTTGCCTACGAGGGTACTTCAAAAAGTTCATGGGAATTAGGGAACTAGGGAATCTTCATAACAGAAAGATAACTAAAAGGCAACAAATGGTAAGTTTTTAATGAATTATATAGACAGTACGAATTTAGGATTTTAAAACTGGCTGAGATTATTCCCAGATTGGTGAGTTTCTTATAAAGATGAGATTGGAACTGGGTCTTGGATAATAATACATAGATTTAACATAACAAACAGGAAGAACATTTCAGGTTAGAACACTATGAATAAATGCACAAAGGATGTCTAAATGCTTAGGTAACTTTAGGAGGGTGCAGTGAAGAGTAGAGAGTTGGACTAGAGGAGTAGTGGGAAGTAAGACTAGCAGACTCATTTTCTGGAGTTCCTTGCATATTAGACAAAGGAATTAGGAGTTATTAGGAGTTATTTTGCTGTTGAGGGGATGGTTACTGTAGATATTTAGGTAGGTGACATGAACAAAAGAGTAGTTTTGGGAACTTTGCTGGTCATCTGTAGGATGTATGTAGGGGCTTGGCATGTAATTGACACCCGTAGTCATGATGGGAAGAATAAGGAAAGGACTGATGGGAGACAAGGCAAGGGGTAATTCAACAGGATAAGATACTAGAATAAGGAAAGGAGGATTTAAAGATAATTAGTACATTTCATAGTAGGGAAATATTTCTATAAAATGTGCTAGAATTTTAAGTGCTTCATAATTTAATTTCTCAAAGTAATTTTATTTCATTGTTACTGGGTACTTCATTGTTTATGGGGAAGTACAATAGAATGAAATGGTGAGACACTTATTTAGTGGCTTTGGTTTAAAACTTCATGGTAAGGATTATTCTTTTTTTAAAGGATAAACTATGGTTATATTTGGACTGGTTCTATAGCAAGAATCTCCAGCCACAAAATTGTGATCTATCAAAATATCTTATTGTCTTCCCCAGTAAATCATCACATTAGCCATGGTTTCTATCTCATTGCCTCTCTTTGCTGCCAATCCTTATGTGATTTCAGGTCCTCAGGGAAATTAAACAGTAACTCCTCCTCACACACAAAAATTGGGGACCTGTATTTGTTAGGATATAGGTTTGGCTACTCTCATGGAGACCCAGAATAATGTTTGATTAAATAAGATACAAGTTTAATTTTCTCTGATGTAGTCCAAAAGTCAGCAGTCCAGGGCTTACATGGTAGCTCCTTGGTGTTGGGCACCTAAGCTCTGGTGTCTATGTCTCTGCCATCCCCAGAATGTTGCTCTTATTTCCAAGATGGCTGATCTTCATGGTCACGTTCTAACCAATGAGATGGGGGAAAGGGCACCATCTGGAATTAGCGAGCATTTCCATTCACATCCCGTTAGTCAGAAATCAGTCACATCTGGGGCAGAAACTAGTTTTCATTCTGGGTGGTCGTGTTCTTAGAGTTTTGTTACTAGGAGAAAAAAGTGAAATGTGGATGCTGGAGAATTATCAGCTGTTTCTGCCATAGAATCTCATTTTTATTAGCTAAATCAGCAGATTTTGATTTCAGTTTGAACTCATTTGGCTCTGCAATTTTTTATTTACAAATGTGAAAAAGTAACCTTGGTAACATTACCAGATTTGTTAAAAATCTGACCGAACATTAGAATATGAATTTTTGGATCTGTTAATGTCCCTCACTTCTTTATGAGAAATTTTTGTTAGGTTGTTAACCTTAAACCCCATCTCTTTGGTATTTATCCTCTCTCACCAGCAAAAATATTTCCTTCTCCTTCATAAGGCAGTCTGACCTATCACGTGTTGTACAGTATGTTAATTAATTAAAAGAAAAAACCTTTGAAACAAAACTTTTAGTATATCCTGTTTCTGGAACAACTTGAGGAATGGACTCTTCAGGGCTGGACTGGTGGCAGTGGTGGTTGAGTAAGAGGGGTTTTGTCTCCTGTACAGGCTTTTCAAGGTCACATCAGGTTATAAGCATGACAGAGTAAAAACAATACTCCTGGGAGTCATGACATTGGGTCCCAGGAATGTGTTGGTAGATGTTCAGACTAGATCAGAGCTGTGTGAAGGCCATCCTTAGGTCATTGGAAGAAACAATTTTTATTTTGCTTGTTTTGAGACTATTTCTTCCTCATTGCTACTAAATTGATGACTTTTGCTTATGAAGGTAGTCCTGAGAATTTCCTTAAAATGGTTCATGATTTCATTAGTCAAGGTAATATATTTAGATGTCCCACCAATGTCAATATTACTTCACAGTATGTTTTTCAGTAGTTTTTGCTACTTTCACTTGATTTAGCACTTTTTCATCTGCTTCTCCCATAAAACTGGGATAATGGGAGTGCCTGAGCTTACTGAGTATATGCCATCCATGTCTACATTTCATATTCCCTATCTTCATCTTCACAAGTCTTTGTTAAGTTAGTAACATAGAGCACATACAGAGCTCACAGCTAAAAGCTTGTTAGTAGAGTGCATTTGTTGCATATTTGATATGACTTGGTACAGGAATTATGATGATGCAAGAAAATGGCAAAATAGGGTGGATTTAACAGGTTTTACGGAAGTATTTCTTGAGCACTTCTTACACATCTTAGTACTTTTTAGTTCTTTTAGTGGAAAATAAGAAATGGAACTGTCACTTTTTTATGCCTACAACCTGTTGGGCACTCATTTAATCACCACTTCAGTTCTTTGGGAGAAAGGTTTTTACAGATGAGAAAACTGTGGATTGTGAAGATTAAGATTAATCCTATAGGTGACTGCTACTGAGAACTTGAGGATGTAGGTTGGAAGTTTCTTTGGGTCCTGTGCTGTAGTCTGAAGAAAGTTAGGAATGTGGGGGTAGGAGAAAGACATTCTAACTCAATAGTGAATACCGTGACAAAAAGCATTAGCAGTTGGAAATTACAAAACTATTTGTGATTTTAAGACTAATCTAAATTATTTTTGTTTTAATACGATATAAATGAAAGGAACTGTTTTATAATTAGATATATACATCTTTATACATTCAGTCTACACTGAAGATCTTTGAGAGAGTTATTTTCCATGCTCCTCTAAAATCAGACATATCAAAATTTCACCTTTTTGAAGTCATTCTTTCCAGTTAGAATTAGGTTCTTTGCTATACAAAAATACTTCAAAAAGTTCATGGAAAATAGAATTAAAAGATAATATGAATCTTTCGATGAAATTTTTGAAGTGCCCTTGTATATCTGCAGAGCACGGTGTACCAAAATTCGTATCCCACACTCTGCTTTTTGAAAGTGTTCCTCCTGGAGGGCGGTGACTGTATATTATTCATCTTCATTTCTCTCACAGTGTTCATAAACTTGTTTGCATATTTTAGACATGGTGGGTTCTTAGCAAAATTAACCTTTAAAAGCATTGTGCTCATTTATGTAGGAAAAAAACTCCATATAATTTGTATGTAGAAGCAAAAGGGAATTTTGGAGGTGGTGGTATTGAAGGCTTTTGCCCTGCCAAAGTGACCATGGATTGAAAAGCTGAAGGATATTGTATTCAACCAGAGTAGAGGCCAAAAAAAATATTCCACGATTAAATTTTTGGAATTTTTTTCCTTTGTTTCCTTCTTTTTTAGAGACATTAGAAGAAATGGACAGTGAGTTGCTTAAGTGTGAATTCTGTGGAAAAATGGGATATGCTAATGAATTTTTACGGTCAAAACGGTTCTGCACTATGTCATGTGCCAAAAGGTATTTCTATGTTTTTGAATTTTCTAAGGACATACCAACAACCACTGCAACAAAATGCAAAACCCTTGTATAGTATACCACTAGTCAAACCTAGATATCATAATACAGATGAATAATATAGATAGGCTGGAGCTACTTTTGGTAGCTCCAGCTCCCAAAGTATTATTAGAAAAGTATTATTATTTAGTTATTAGATTTTTTTCTGTGAAAACTACATATTCATAACACTTACACTCAGTTCTATAAAATAATCTAGTATTGAATTAGCAGTCTCCTGGTGATAAGAATATGTTTAGGACAATCCCTCCTATGGAATGATCAAGATATTATAGAATACTAGTTCTTAAGGTATCAAAACAATATTTATCAACTAGTTGTTTTATCAATATTGGATTTAATTTGTTTTGTTTTAAAGTGTTCTTGTTCGGGGGCTGACCCCGTGGCGCACTCGGGAGAGTGTGGCGCTGGGAGCGCAGCAGCGCTCCCGCCGCGGGTTCAGATCCTGTATAGGGATGGCCGGTACGCTCACTGGCTGAGCGCGGTGCGGCCGGTCACAAAAAAGGCAAAAAATAAAAATAAAAATAAAGTGTTCTTGTTCGAAGCATGTCCTATTTTAGGTTTCTAAGTGGGACAGCTATAGCATAAGTTCCCCACATTGTTAACATTATCATAGTAAAATATCTTTTTCTAAATTATTATTTTCAATACTAATTATTAGAGGTAAATAGTATTAATAGCAAAAGAAATGTTTATTCTCCATTAATTTTATAATTCCCAAATTTGCTTTACATTAAAAAAAAAACAACCCACTCTGATTCTGATAACAAATCCTAATGGTGCAGATATTTACTACAAAAGTTGAAGTGTATGCACAAGTTGATTATTTTGAAATTTGTTCTCTGTTTAAAAAGAGATTTTTAAGATCTTAAATGTTTACATCCACAGAATTTCTTACTTGAACATTTTATTTTGTATGGATACCGCCAAAATGTACTTAGTAAAACTTAAGTTAAATCAGTATTAGAAGTATTTTCCTCCAAAAATGGGTTCATTGTTTCAGTTGTCAATCTGTGTTTTTCAGGACCCATAATCAAATTATATAATTCATGTTTTAACTTGTATTTTCTCATCTGCATATATCACAAGAACGAACAGTGGCTAAAAACTCTGAAAACTTGGGAAAAGACTGCCTTTCAAAATATTTTAAGTTAATTGGAATTTATTTTTGCAATTTTCTTACAACAAGTGTTTTGAAAATTAATTATAGAAGCAGTTTCATGTGTGTAAAAAGAGACAAACTATATATATGTTTTCTCATCCTTTCCATAACTTTTCAGAAATTTTTTTCTTAGATTATTTCCTCTCACTGTTCTTTCTAGGGAAGGGTTGGCAGACTTGCCCAGGCCAAGTCCTCCCTGCCACTTATTTTTTTATGACCCATGAGCCAGTTTTTAAATTTTTATGTGGTTGGGAAAAAAAAAAACCAAAAGAATATTTTTTGACACATAGAAATTATGTGAGATTCAAATTTCATTAATACTGAAAGTTTTATTGGAACATAGCCATGCTTATTCATTTTTCTACAGCTGCTTTCATGCTGCACTGGCAGGGCTGAGTATATGTGACAAAGACTCATATGGCCTACAAAAACTGAAATATTTACTATCTGTCCCTAAATAGAAGAAGTTTGCTAGCCCTTGTTCTAGGACTTTGCAACTCATTAAATGGCATTAGGACTCTTTTTAAGGTGTTTTCATCCCTTCTGAGAGTCTGTGTTCAAAATTTTAGACAGTCTGTTTTGATAAAAGTAATATTTTAGCCAATCTTAAAGAAGTATGTATTTCTGAATTTCCTGGATAGTGGGAGCAATGAATTCCCTGTGGAACTTTGAAATCTCAACTTTACATTTTCACTCTTTGATTTCAGTAATATTTGAAAAATCTTTTACTAGCTGTTTGAAATCCTCCCCCTACTCTATTAACCTCTTTTTATTCATCTCTCTTCAGAAATTATTACTTGGGAAAATATCAGTTTAAATAATAAACAGCTAATAGATACTGTGTAACTTTTTCTCCTGGAACCTTGAATATTTTTGCTGTTGTAAAAATTGGGTATTTTCTGTATTTTGCAGAAAGTTTCCCACTATCATGCTGTAATCAGAAGAAAATACCAATATCTTGTTATAGATGTTCAGTATTGTATTGAGAGATAAGATAAACAGAGGCTTTTTTTTGGCCTTTAGCATAAGTAAATCTATTGACCTACATGGTGTACTTTATGAGGTGTTACAATCTTTAATGAAGTAAAATACTACTTACTGATTCAATTGCACTTTAAAGTCATAATTGAATACTAAATGGAGTGTCCCTTATATCATTTAATATTTTTTCTTACTTGAATTTCTTAGGTACAATGTTAGCTGTTCTAAAAAATTTGCACTTAGTCGTTGGAATCGTAAGCCTGATAATCAAAGTCTTGGGCATCGTGGTCGTCGTCCAAGTGGCCCTGATGGGACAGCAAGAGAACATATCCTTAGGCAGGTCTGTAGAAACTTTGCTTCAATGTACAATGCCCTTTTCAGAAATGCAAGGAAAGTGCAGTGCTGTATTTTACTTGTACTACATTTTCCAGCTTCCAATTACTTATCCATCTGCAGAAGAAGACTTGGCTTCTCATGAAGATTCTGTGCCATCTGCTATGACAACTCGTCTGCGCAGGCAGAGTGAGCGAGAAAGAGAACGTGAGCTTCGGGATGTGAGAATTAGGAAAATGCCTGAGAACAGTGACTTACTACCAGTTGCACAAACAGAGCCATCTATATGGACAGTTGATGATGTGTGGGCCTTCATTCATTCTTTACCTGGTATGTAATTTACCACTTTGGCCTTAATATTTTTCTTGTGCATTCACAGACAAGAATGATGTTAGATCCATCCTCATCTTTTGCACGAAAGGGCTAGAGAAGTACTGTGTATATGTATAAATTAAATGGCATTTGCTATTGAAATGTGATCTCTTTCCTCTTGCTTATTCCCTCAGCACAACTGGGTATTTTCTCATACCCCCCAAGTCGATAAAAACTGACTAGTCCTGCTTCTGCTGTGACACCTCAGCCGGTGAAGATTTTAAAGGTGCTCTCTTCTCTTCAGTCTGATTTCTCTCGAGAGGTCAGTAGAGAGATTGAGTCAGACACTTCTTCCCTTCTGCTCTTCTATTTTTCTATTCTGTTTCCTCCTTATTTCCTAAATTAACCTTTTTAAAATTGAAGTAAGAGAGACTATATATATATATATATATATTTTTTTTTTTTTTTTTTTTTTTTTTTACATTTTTGGAAGCTAATCAAAACCTTTTAGAATATGGTAAAATTTTGGTTTCTTTTTAAAAAATCAAGCTGGTTCTTTTAAAGGAAGCTGCATTCTCTTTGATTCTTTTCAATAAATAAACATCAAGATCACTTCTGAAATTTTACTTTTCAATTAGACAGCTGAAATTCAGTTATGATAATCATTCTGATATTGAGGGTAACTTTCCTATTTGTTTTCCTGTTCTAACTCTCATTTTGATACTCTTTCCATCAAACTTAAGTCCCTGTCTTTTTTCTTTTATGAACAATCCACTTTCCATTTTCTCCAAGGGGCTGGCTCCTAAAGACACTACACCTTTGTTCATGATGAGACCCACAATGGTTACATTTGTTAAGACAATATATTTTTTTAAGTCAGCAAATCTTATCATTCACTTTGACCTTATGAATATGGAAAATGAGAATAAAAAAAAATTTGTTCCCTTTTGGTTTTATTGTGTATTAATGTCATTTCTCTTGAGATAAGCTTTTCAGAAGAATATATCCCATTTGAATTTGTCTACCAGACTTATATAAACTAAGCTAATTAATTATCGTTGGTAATTAATCTTTCTATGAAGGTGACCAAAGTCTCAGAAGCACTGTAACAGCTAATGTGCTGTGCAGGAAAATATATTCAGAAATACCTGTTTTTTTAAAAAATCTGTGATCCATTTTACCTCATATACATAACTCTATGAAATTTTATTAAATTATTTTATCGACAGCTTGTTTTAGAAATGCTAAATAAGTTTTTATAAAAGGTATGGTCACTTTTAAAGAAAGATAATGGTTTAAAAGGGGTATACTTTCTTCATGGGAAGATTTTTAAGTCTAAAAATCTAAGAAAACTTAGGTCCAAGTTAATTGCTGACCATGTGGGTTTAGAATCTGGTTTAAATGTGATATATTAGAGTATGGTGAGTCTTCACAGGTCGTGGTTTTAGTATTTAATGAAATAAATTTTAGTTTTTAGACCAGTATGGCTATCTTGAGAGTTAACATTGGAGTCTTTACTGATCACCTGGGGCTGGACTTTGATTCTGTCATCTTCAGTAGTAGTGTCAGTCTTCCAAGTGAAGCATGTGTGATTGTGAGCCTGATTTCTCATTTAGGGAAATTATTTCTTTTCCTTTGGGGAGGAGAGTAGGTGTATATCTGGAGGAAAGTAGTTGCTCAAATAATTAACAAATAATAAACACTGCTGATTCTTCTATCACTTAATTTTTTTTTTTTTCTTTTTAGGGCTGATTTTCCCCAGCATCCATTTGCTATGTGGCTAGTCTTGACTACTAACATTCTTGCTTCATTTGAGTTAAAAACAGACAAAAAACACAACATTTTGCTCATAACTTGAGATGCTTGTCGAGTTTATCTAGACACTTAATTTTGTTGCCAGTTTAGTGATTACAGATCCCTAAAAGGAGACTGCTTTATAAATTGGAATTGCTTGGTACTGTTTTAGAGTCTGCTTAATATAACTCTTTTCCTTTACTGATGAAATGGGAGTATTTCCAAACTGCTTTTGACAGGCCAAATAATAAGCTTATTTGTGTGATCAGTATATTCTTTCTTAAAGTTTCTCTCTGAATAATGCTTGTACTTAAGGTAAATCTCTTACCAGAAAAGGCCTTATCTTCCTTTCTTTCTGCTCCTCTGGCCTTTGTAAATTTCCTTTTGAGCCTCTTTCAGCTCATCCAGGGCTTTTTTTTTGCATGAGTAGTCTACTCTCAAGCTTTTCTCATTGAATGAAGAAGCTTGTAAATTTTGTACTCTTTTGTATTTTGTTTCTTTCCAGTTGAGGACAGGCTTCCTTCCCTCTTTAATCAGTTTACTGATTTACTCCTACAGTTTTCTCTTCTCTTTGTATAACATCTTGTTAAACATCCTGTTGGGACTATGCTAGAGAGCATATGCAGTACACCAAAATCTCAGAGCTGTTACCAGAGTGAAAAATTATCTTAGAATTTTTTGTGTGTTAAAAAATTCTCTACAGAAACAGTTCTTATTTTCAGTTAACTTCTGTTTATCCTCCTTAACTCTTCCTTGATATAATAAACTGCCTTTTGCAAAGACAAGTTTATTCTGTATTTACTGATCTGGGAGTCCACAATGGATTTGGTTTCTCTGTAGGTATATCAAGTAGGAATCATTTTTTAAAATGTGACTGTTGGTTTTTGCAATACCAGTATTGGGACTTGTTTATTGTGTACTATTGAGTGGTAAGTGATATCTTCTCACCAGCCTTACTGAGGTCAGTTTTTGTGTAGGGTGTTCTTGTTTTGGGTATAGCTGGGAAAATGACTGTGGACTCTTGCTGAGTTTGGTTGGGACCCTCGTGCATAGGTCCATGCCCATCCTTAGAGCTGCACTGCACTTGCTTCTGGTGAGGTGCAGCTAGCTGAGCTGACTGGTTGCTTCAGTGGATGTAGGTTTTGTACACATCCCTGGGCTCTAGCCATTTTACGGAAATAGATGTTAGTGTCAGAAACTCACAGAACTTTAGCTCAGTATACCTAAAGTTTTCTTTCAAGATTTGTTTTTCTCTTAATGAGTTTCTGGAAGCATACTTGCTTCAGTTTTTTTTTTTTTTTTTTCTTTTTCCTTTTTAAGTTACTCTTTTTCTCATTTCTGTACTAACGTAACTACACTTTTTTGTGGTTGGCTTAAGAAAGTTGCAATTTAAAATTCTGAAGATAGGTTTAGACTGCTGTTCTAACACCAACATGAAGGGTTCAGATCTCCTTAACCTGCCAGCTTCCAAAAAAAAAAAAATTCTATTCCTATTTGATCATGCTTTTTTACAAAACACTTTTTGTTCTTTATTTTTTTGCTAATACATTTACTGTCTACCTACCAGAAGACATTTGAAAAGGAATCTCACAATACAGAGGAACAAGAACATGCTATATATTTTCCTCATGGAGAACTCCTTGTTTCTATTCCCAAATGTAGCTCTTATGGTCCTCATTACTTCTTATTGCTCCTGTTTTCTCAATCTAAGTAAGTCCCACCCTATCTTTCTCTCTCTTCTTTTCTTTCCTGTGTTCTTGTAAATAAGACTGAAGAGAGAAGAACAGTTCTTTCATAAAAAGAAGGATGAAGTCACAACTAGATGCAAGATTAGTCAGTTTTGTCTGCCCAGTTCTGTTGAGAGCTACCTCTGGGAAAAGAAAAGGGGCTTTTCTATGGTGAGTAATAATACCATTTCAGCTATATAGTTTCTTTTATATGGTAAATGGGCAAAAACATAAAAATCTTGTAAAGGGTAATGAAATGTCAAGTTTTAAAAGTCTGAGACATTATTAAAATAGAGAAATTGAAAAGCTGGCTGCTACATAGGAAACAGTAAAGATACAATTAACAGAGGACATGGGAAAAGAATCAAGAGAAAAGGTGGCCACACAGCTAAAGACAGGAAAAGGTGTTTGTACTGTGTTACTCTTATGGATTACTCTCCGTAGGAGATCATATTTTTGTTCATTGTTTATTTACTCATTCAGTCCTTCACTTACTCATAAATATAGGTGTGCTGGGGTTATAAGAGAAACATCATTATCTTATATACACAAGAGGATGATACATTTGCAATAGAAAGGATAATCATTCTAGCAAAATTGTGGTATCCAAAGGTGTAATGTAACCATTTCCATTTTTCATTATCTTTTTCTCTGTTTTCCCTTAGAATGCTGATTTGAATAAAATAGAAAGAATTTAAGCTGTTAGTTTTTATTCTTAAATTCATTTTTGTAATTTACTGTCTCTTATAAATAGGAAGCTTCCATATTTTTGCATTCTCTCCTCTCTTGGCTCCTTAATTCATTACCAGAATTAATTACTGGAATTCATTACCGGAATTACTGGTTTCCTTTACCCTTAATGCGGAACTTAAATTGAGTAACCTGGATGTGCAGAATTTGGTAGACAGTAAAATTGTTTGAGGTTCAGGTGGGTAATTAGTATCACCTGCTAAAACACCTGGTTTATATTGAGCACTAAAATATTGGTTATTTGGCAGGAGATTAACCAGCAGGCTCATTAATTTCAATGAGAATTTGTTTTCTTATCAAAAGTGGAGATGAGTCCAGTGATATTAAGATTTGAAGTTGAAATTACAAGTCGAGCAGTGTACTACATTTTAGCAGCATTACAATAGATTGATAATACAATCTTGAGGGATTTGTAACATTTATAACCTTGCATTTTATTCTTCTGTACCTTTATGTGAAGGATATGTGGTACAAAGATAAGTTCATGAGATATAATAAGTAGTTAATCCAGACCTGTTATATGTATGGCATGCTTTGAGGCAATACCATAGACCTTTTTCTGAAAGAAATATTATATCCTAAATGGATCACTTTGTACATTTATACCTCCTACTAATTATTTCTATCATATTGTTTTAGAGCAAGAATTCCAAGTAAATTGCTTTACCTGGATTTTGAATTAATTCTGATTTTCAGATTGCCAACAAATATGATGTTCTTCAAGGGTGAACCCAAGACTACAATAAATAAATTTCATTTGTTTCTCAGCCTGTATTTCAGATTCTCAGACACAGTGAGACCATAACTGTGACTATTAGGAGTAATATCTAATTGTTGTGTATTTAATTCTAACTTCCTTTCTCCGATCAAATTCCAGGCTGCCAAGATATTGCAGATGAGTTCAGAGCACAGGAGATTGATGGACAGGCCCTTCTCTTGCTAAAAGAAGACCATCTCATGAGTGCAATGAATATCAAGCTAGGCCCAGCATTAAAGATCTGTGCACGCATCAACTCTCTGAAGGAATCCTAACAGGAACATGAAGCTCTAATATAACAGCAGTTTTACTCTTCTCAAACAGACTTGTAAGGTAAAGATCTAAGTTGACCTAGAGCGTTACACTTATTATGATGGATAGCCAAGCACATTGGGATCTTCGCATCGGATGCTGGTATTTCTTCTACAGATATAATAATTCATTGTACATTTTCATAATTAGCCAACATTGGTGAAATTAACTTTACATACAACATTGAAAGATCTGTTATAGAGGGCCATAATATTTTTCAAAGAAAAGCATTATACTAGATAATTTTTTTAAAGGTGATGTTTATCATTAATATAAAGAATCCTTTTAAGAGTAATTTAATGATTTACATTTTTCTTCTTTTGATTTGGTTTTCTTATACATTTTTCTACCCTATTAGTTTTCTAAAGGTTGTCATAAGAGATATGTTATGGAATAATTTAGGAGTCCAATATGATGGAATCATATGTAATGAAATAGTGTGCATTTTAAAAAACATGTCTTTTGACAAATGTTTTGTCTGTAAAAAAGGATTGCATTCTAGCATGAATAATACTGAACTGGAAGTCAGAAGAGTTGGTTTCTGTTTTAGGCTTGACCAAGAATTTGGTTTGACTGAGAAAGTTAGTTTTCCTCTCAGTTTTTGTATGTTTAGAACAGTGGTTCTCAGTGGAGGTCAGTTTTGCTCCCCATTGCACATTTGGCAACATCTAGAGACATTTTGGTTGTCACAGCTTGGGCTTGGGTTTGGAAGAGGGTTGCTACTGGTATCTCTAGTAGGTGGAGGACAGAGATGTTGCTAAATATTCTACAATGCACATTAATGCTAAATATCTTCCACCACAAAGAATTATCTGGTCCAAAACATCACTAGTGCCAAGGTTGAGAAACCTGATATAGGAGTGATTAAATGTTACTTTTTTCATCCAAAGGGATATTTTTAAAAGATGGGCATAATAAGGAATACATATACAATGGAAGTATTATTCAGTTAGCATTAATGTTCTGCTGAAGTATTCTTTCCAGTTTTATGCATAATAGAAAAGGAAAAAATTGTCCTATAAAATAAGGACTAACATACAAATAATTTGATTTTCAGAAAATACTGATTCATATTAATTGTCTTTCATATCTCTGTATTCCTCTGCACTGATGAAGGCATAATATGATTATACCTATGAACCAGTGCACAACCTTTTTTGGCAAGGAAATAGTTGATAGTGGATATGTGGTTGCTCTTTGGATTTTCTCTAATGTTAAACATGCTGGGTCTAGCTAGAATGCACATTCCTTTTTCCCTTTTACTAAACCCTTGCATGCTTCCTGCAAAGCACTTACCAGGTGGTTTCTCTTGGATGATCAGATCTACTTGTGTATATATATGTTTTAGGGCAAAAAATTTTAAAGCAAAATTTTTCACTAAACAGTTAGTGTTCTATAAAATTATGACGTCAAAACAAAATTCGTTTGTTGGAGCCCTAAAACTTTATGGTCCTGGACAGCAAAGATTTTATTTGAGATCATGAATGTTTTTTTCTTTAATTTTATATCTTTACCACATGACTGAGATATTTTAATAATTGAAGGAACATACACGGATATTCAGTAAGTGGGAAAAAAGTCCATGAGTTTCAGTCATTTTCACTGCTCTTTTCAAAAAGATTGTGTTGAGCTAGTAGAAGACTGAAGATGTCCCTAAAGGCATCACAGATATTTATCTTTTGGCTTTGTGTACATTAGAGAATGTTGATTATTTTTATACAAAAATACAGCGGGTAATTTTTTTAATCTTTAGATGCCTCTTGTTTGAATGTATGCTTTGTGAGATCCTTCGTGTAGTAATGTTTTAAAACAAGATGTTTACTGATAGTTATGTGTAGGATTAGAATGTGTGATATAATGTAAGGCTCATGTTCCAGACCTACAATAGCTTGTAGTCTATGTTACATATTTCTTTATATCACATTTTTAATTATTGGGTTCAAGTTTCAAGGAAAGGTAGGTACTCTATAATCAATTTTCTTATACTATCAGTTAATCACTGTGACAGGTGTCATATGCTTTGACTTTTCCACTCTTCTTGCAGTTTCAGAACACAAATATAGGCTAAGCATTAGTAAAAGATGTCCCACTTTATGAGGGAGGAAGGTGCAAAGGAAAATCTCCCTGCAAATTAAAACTTTATAATAGATAATCCACAATTAATATAAAATAGACTATTCAGGGATAAACTCCCCTAGCAATAAAGATTACCTCTCATAACTATATCATCTTTGGCCTTTAAGGCGTTTACTTTGAACTGTATCGTAGGCTCTCCCTTTATTAATCTCTTTCCTAAGTCATTCTGTACTTAATCCAAACTCCTGTGCTAGTACTGTCTTAAGTATCCAGGAGGGGCTTACAAGGGCTTACAAGAGTGGTTTCTATTGGAGAATGCCTTCTCTAATCTTAAATCTTATAAGCTTAAAACTAGTCCATATCTTCTGTTCGACTGACTCAAAACGTACCCAGAAAATACACTTGCTTTTTTCAAGTAAGTTTTATTTAGAAGTGGCTCATTTGCTGTCAACTGGTAGTTCTTCTGTTGATGCAGCTATTTCTTTCTAGATGACTTAATCATCTTAATTTCAAAGCATCAATTATATAACGAATATATAAATAACACTGGGTGTCCACCTCTCTCCTTAGCTTTAAGCACAGTTTCAGGTAGGGAACAGAGTGTGATTTTTTCATTTCATTTTGTATTATCAATTGTTTTAGGATTTTGATTGGGGAGAGGTAATGACAAGCAGAAAGGGAACCTGGGAGGGTCTTCCTATTTTTGCTACTTAAGTTTGCATTTTCTGACTTCTTTAAGCTGTTGCACTCTTTTCCTGTTGGGGGAAAAAAACCTGAAAGTTTGAAATTTTATTTGCTTTAAGCCTTATGTTCCTAGGAAAGTAAACAAACTGAGTGAGCTTGCTTGTAAAAATTATTTTTGTATATTAATATTCATCAAACCTTGTGTAAGCATGTGTAAGACACAGCTATGCAGCTTTGATATGATACAGTATCAGAGTGCTGTCCCAAAACCTGTCACTTTTTTAGTGGCATGATGATACTTTTGATTTGCTATGGAATCCTCTAAACAGAACATTTTTTTAGTCCTGGTTTAAGGGTTGTCACCTAGGGGTAGAGAAAGAGGAATGGAAGGAATGAAATGTTAGTGAAAAAGCTTGAGAATGCAAAGAGGCAGCAAGGAGACCTGCCATTTTTGTGAGTTTAGCCTACAACACTGAACAAATTTCTGCACTTTTGAAGTATTCTACCTAGTTTAAAATAGAAATTCTTTTTTGTTTTTTTTAGGTATCCCACTCTTCTATTTTTGTTTCTCGGTATGTTGAAATATTTAGAACCATATGAAACAAGCATTATTGTGACTATGCCTTTGAATAATTTTTGGTATAGCTAATCTTCATATAGCAAGTGCAAAATTATAGTCAGACATCTATTCACAAATACAGGTCTTAGACTGAAATCTGTCGTAGTGCTCTGTCTCTCTGGCTTGTTCAATTAAATGTCCTAAAGCCTATTATTGCCATTTGTGGGGTTTTGGTACCATAGTGGCACAAATATGGTAGGGAGGCCATATACATGAATAGTCTGAGGCTATATACCTATATTGCATGTGTATAAACAATTTTGAAAAAATAAACTGTTATAGATGTATGTGAATGATGCTGACCTCACAGTGGATGAAATCCCTGACCGGACACACAGAACGTTTTTAAAATATTTTTTCATCTAGAACAGCCTGCTTATATGTTGTGGTTTGAAGACTCTCACCCTTGGTGAATGGTGGAAATGCATGCTGCTTACTGACACTGAGCATTAGCTAATGGCATGAAAGGGCCTTACCTCGCTACATCCCCTAAAGTCCTCCTCCAGCCCTAAGAAAATGGCATGAAAATTTTCTTGTTAGACCTTTGCCTGAAAATTCTTAGAGAGGATTTTGTAATGAGGCTAATTTTAGGAAGGGAGGCAGCTGGGGCAGGACTTTATAATTCCTAACAGTGAAACCTACGCAAACTTTGCTCAGTCTGTTTCTTGTGTACCAGGTATGTAACTAGCTGGGCTCAGAGGAAGGTTTTCTCAGGGGGGAAGTGGATGAGACTAATAGGAAGAAAAGCATTCCAGAGCCAAGAGGATAGCACAGTTAACTAAGTGAAGTAATTTAGTGTAGATATGCCCTTCATCAACAGTTCAAAATAATAAATTATAACTGTTGGATTCCAGTTAAAGCAATAAACAAGTTATAGTTTTTATATGTCAAGATTTTCCTGCAGTCAAACTCACGTTTTCCCTCTTTATCAAGTGACCCTGCCCTTATGAGCATGGATATTAATAGTTGCAATGATACAAGTTAGTAATTTTTGATTTCTGAAAAAAGATGACAACTATTATAGTTGGAGAATATTTGTCAAAGATTCAAAGGTTAACAGTTATAACTGAGTTGTCAAAAGTACAGAGGAGAGTTTCCATTTTCAGATACCATAGTTAAATCAACCTTGTACACTGTTATGAAGAAAGGCATTTTAAGATAGTATTTTATTTGTTAGGTTGTATCTAAGAATTGCGTGACTTAGAGTGATAGGTTTCTCTTTGCTAGTCTGGATTTCAGTGAACACCACAAGCCTACCTCTATATCTCTTTGCTAGACAGCAGTGTGTATCACAAAATTAACTGTTTAACCCACATTCATCAATATTAGTATTTTGTAAATCTATTTAGAACATTTGATTTCATCTTGAAGATTGTGATTCAATTTAGATAAGCACAAATGTAAGGAAAAGTAAATATGCAGTCTTACTAAAATCTAATTTCAACCTGTTAAGCTGTACATCTTAATTGTTTGGGAAGATATTCCTCTTGTTAGAAGTTTATAAAATGTATCACAATATAGTTTCCTTCATAGCAACAACATAAGCTATTTCTTCAATAAAAAAATGTTTAAAATTATATTAACTTCTTTAGGAAAAAAGTTTCCTAAATTTAAAAAATTTTCAAAGTTTTGCATATTACTTTTTAGAGCTTATTTAATCTATTTAAAAATTATTCTATGAGAAAGCTTTTTTTGAAAGTTGTAAAATGCTAATACAAACATAATTATTACCTTCATACTCCAGAGATAATGTTTGGCTTTTTCTGAAGTTTCACTTTAGTAAACATACAGTCATAAGTTTTAGAGTCCATGCCCTGTTTTTTAGATCTGAAGCCCAGCTTCTCTAATGCAAACTTCCAGTCTACTCAGACACATGCACATCATGCCCATGCCCCTCGCAAGTATTGTATTTATGGAAACTTTGGGGAAATGTTTTCCACAAATGTTTTATTTTTTACCTTCCTGTAGCTTGCAGACATTTAATTTTATTTCAAGGTGACAATTTTAATCTGAGATTTTGGAGAAGAGGTACAAAGTGAGGTTCTGACTAAAGCTTTATACTTTAGAAAAGTATTTTTTTCTACTGCCTTTCAAAAGTATAACTGTTGCTCTCAGTGATATTGGTGGTGTTCAGTATGAATCCATAGAAAGAAGACATAGAAGAAAGAAGACAATTTATGTTGTTTAAAAATAAGTAATGGATGCATTTTAATTTTTAAAAAAATCAATATAGTTAATTAAAACATGCCATTTTAGACCACCTATTTAAATTGACTCCAGTTATTATCTTAAGGAGTAATAGTAGCCATCATTTATCAGCTTAAAAGTTATACTTTATGGAATACTGTCAGTGTTAAATCCATATTTTGTGAAGCTTTAATTGATGGTGGTGAAAAAGCTGGTGTTTATAAATAACTGGTGGGGCAGTGAAATAAACATCAATCTATTTTAGAAAGAATTTTCTTCTAAAATAAGTAAACCAGAAGTGTCCAGTGTTTAAAATCTTTGTTTGGAATGCTTATAAGTATTCTTTTTGTTTTGGGTAGTATTAAATAATAAGTAAATAATCTACTTCAATAGTGAATAACAGATGAATACATTCATTAACATGATGAGTGAAGATAAAACACAGTGGTCTGGAGATGGGTTTTACTTCCACTTGGTTAATTAGCTGTTGTGACATCTTGGGCAATTACTTTGTTTTTCATCTCTTTTGAATATACAGTATGGTGCCTACACTACTCAAAATGTTGATTTTGGCTTAAATCATCTTTAAGGTATCTCTTAGCTCTAAAACTATGATTCTAGGCCCCATTGTGGAGTATATTTAAAGTTTCTCCTACTTAGTTCTCCTTCCATGTTTTTTGTTGTTGTTTTTAAATTGTTCTTGGTGGCTGGCCGGGACGGAGATCCGAACCCTGAACCTTGGTGTTATAACACCACGCTCCAACCAACTGAGCTAACCAGTGGGCCCTCCTTTCCTTTATAATGGTTTATTTTATACTTAAGAGCTTTTGCTAAAAGATAATTATTTATTAAGCATCCATTTCATGGGTCACCTATATACAGTCTTTGTTCTCCTAAGGATTAAGTTAGAAAATTCATACACACAAGCAAATGAGGACAGTTTTATAAATGCTACTTATTGGTTAACCACTGAACATAAGAACACGTGAATATTGTCACTCATGCACTTATACATTCATTTAGCAAAACATTTGAATACCTGATATGTGCAATGTGTGGTATACATGACTTAAGGAACTAGTAATAAGTAAAATCTTCCCAAACAAAATTCATTGTGGCTTAAATAAACAATCATAATTATTAGTACTTAATGTGCTGATTGTAAAGTTGGAAATGAAAGGGAGTTTTTTTTTTTTTTTTTACAGATAGAGGATTAGGCTAGATGACAGACATCTAAGGGGGCTGAGTGAATCACATCACAATTCCTATAACACATTTCACATACTAAACATCAATTGACCATTTACCTGACCAGGCTACAAAATTAAGGGTACCTAACATTAAGGATTTACATTTTGAGACTGTCGTCACAGCCCATATTTCACAGCATTATTTTGACACTTGAATCTGTTCCTATACTGGGTGTATGGCAGAACAAAAGAAGCTGGTGTTGACTTACTATACATTTTTTAACTACAAAAGCTTTTTACCCAGTATTGAGTGTAGCAACTTTCCAAACTGAAAAATTTCAAAGGAGATCGCTGGAGCAGGCTTATTTTTTGTTTGTTTTTAAAGCAAGAAAGGTTACACAGAATAAATTGTGTTGTATTTTAAGGTTATTAAAAATACCCACCTCTTAAAGATGCATAAGAATCAGTAATAGAAAGAATGTGTATTGCATAGTAAAAGGATGTCCTTTAAAATAACTAGAAAACATAAAACAGTTCCACGCTTGATTAACAAGTATTTGGGGAAGAAATGTTGAATGAGAGAATTGATAATAGATTATTAATTGGGTTAAAGTCCCTTATCACTCTGGGATTCCGTGAATCACGTTGCAATTCCCACTGACACGGCTTTAAATGTTTATATGTTGATACTAACATTCTCTGTAAAGATACAAAATGAAAATACATAATATTAAGAAAATCTTTTGTGCATTATAGCTACAGCTTTTTAAGGCAGGAAAATGTTCAAATAAGTGTTGGATTAGAATCTATATTTCAATCTTTCAAACATATTGAAAACAGAAACACTAACATCTAAGTAGCCAGATAGTCTGGGTTTTAAAAAATTGTTCCATGGTACTGGTTAAAAATTACTTTTAAAGTGTTTTAATTTTTAAAGTATACCTAATTTTTCAAATATTTTATGCTATTATCTATTGCATAAATACTTTTTGTATATGTATTCTTAAATTTTAAGCAGTTGACTGTGCAAAGGTGGTATAATTTTGGATGTGTAATTTCTAAGTAGTTTAACTAGATTTCCAGTCACCTCATTCAAAAGCTTGGTCATTTTGTTTTTCCCATGAGGGGGAAAAAAGTCAAAGTAAGTTCCAAAGACTATCCTCAAAGTAAGTAAAAGATTATGCTTGTAGTGGAAGTTGAAGGCTGGAGACAGCAGCATACAGCAATGGATTGTGACAGTGGTGGTCCCTTTATTAGTGCTTTTTGTCTTCTTGCTTATTTTTTTTTTAACAAAGGCAAACTGTTGTAATAAACTTTTTTTGTCTTGTTGGTTTTTAATTTTTGATGCATTAAGGGCATGTTAACTGATTTTTTTAATTCCTCATTTTGTTTCCTCCCATTGTTCTAAAGTAGGACTTCAGTATTATTAAAACCACAAAAGATGATCCACCCCAGATGAACAAAGCATCACCAAGGGGAAAGAAAACTTTTTATCTTTACAGAAAACAAATGTTAAGATTATATGTAGATGTATTATTTACATTGGATATTGTATTAGAGTCCTCCTTACAGGAAATGAAATAGTTTTAGTACTCTTAGCATTAGAGTTCCTAGACTGGTGTCTATAGCTACAGTTTTAAAATGCATAACCTGAAAATGAAGTTAATTTTGCATTATAAGAGCACACCTGATCTATGTAAAAAGTGTCCATTGGTGTATTTTTTTAAAAAGAGAAAGCACTTTCATATTAACAAGTAGCATGTGTATGAATTTTAGATTTTCATATTTGTTGTGTCTGTATTCAGTGAAGTAAAATTGAGCATTCAAATGTTTATTGATGGCAACATTAACTATTAAATTAAAGCACCTTATACTCTGCTGCTTAAACTTGCTTGTAATTGCACCTTTGTTACCTGCACATTTCCACATATATTGTAACATTGCTTCATGTGGGTCTGGATGGAAGGTTATTGGGCCTGCAGGATCATTTATTTATATTGTTTATATTACAATAATATATTGTAGACCACTTGTAAGTTCATTTCTTTACAAATAAAAGCCTCTTCCATTTAGTTGGCCTATTGAATAATTGTTTTTCTTTAAGCTTCTGAGACATAGGGAATCCTTTGTAACAAAAACAAAGCTTTAATGAGGGGTTTGAAATAAAGTCTCCTGATTTAAAATCTGCAAAGAGTATAAATCTTTAACTAAATCCAACATATTTAAAAATATTTTAGTCCCATATTGTGGCCAATTAGAAGGCGAAGCATTCAGAGGAAAATGTAATAACACAGAGAAGTAAAAGGGACCAGGTTTAGACGTTCTAAACTGTTTAAACACGTCCTGTTCCCTTGAACACAGGATTTTTACTGAACTGTGGATGCAGTTGGCCCTCTCTATGCATTTGGTTTTATAGAACAATGTGATTTTTATTCGTATTTTCTCAAGTATTTTAAAATATTGTAGCACCCAGTATAGTGGTTATTTCTCTTTCCTGCAGTGTCTTAACAGACCCTGACACAGGGGTGGGCTTATGATTCGTCAGACTACTCAGTCATTCCCTGAGATTTTATATTTGAAGTTAGAAGATGCTTTAAGTTGGAATAACAAGTCCTGAGCTTGGCAGCCAGAATGCCCACCACGTGGACAAACAAAATGGAAATTGACATCCCAGAGAGATCTCCTAGTAGTTTACCATGTTGTCTTTCCAATATCCAGCTTCTTCTTATAATGGCTCAGATTGGGTTTGTATTACTTGCAACCCAAAGAATTCTGACTAATTTATC
This sequence comes from Cynocephalus volans, assembly GCF_027409185.1. NCBI lineage: Eukaryota > Metazoa > Chordata > Mammalia > Dermoptera > Cynocephalidae > Cynocephalus > Cynocephalus volans. The sequence continues at coordinate 95,084,706 of NC_084460.1, read as the reverse complement.
CAGTAGCATTTCCCAACTTGTCTTTCTAGATGGCTAGTGTTAAAGAGTTACTAGTCTCAATAAATGGGTTTCTTCATTATAGGAATTCAAAGCCTTAAAATGTTCGTGGGTACAACATTCTTCACATCTAACTGAAATGAACCTTTTGAAATGAATTCTTTTGAGAAACAGTGAGACTAATGAAAGGCAGTGTAGCGCAGTGGTAAAGAGCACAAACTCTGGAGCCAGACTTCTGCGTTTGAATCCCAGATCCCCCAATTGCTAGCTGTATAACCTTAAGTGAGCTTCTCGATTTTGTTTTAATTTCCTCACTTATAAGAAGGGGATAGTAATAGCACCCAGAGAGTTGTGAGGATTAAATCAGCTGCTGCATGTAAAACACTTAAAACAATGCCTGGCACCTGAAAGGACTTCCTAAATCTTTGCTATTCTTAGTGTTCTGTAACATTTGTTTTAGAGCATTTTTCAAATAATGGAAAGTAATCTATTTGTGGATCATGAACTCAATTTAGTGGGTCTCAACCAGCATTTTTAAAAAATGACACAAAAAGTGTCTGCATAACATGTAAAGGTAAGAATTATTATGACATACACTTACATACATATATGGGACATGATGAAAAAAATACATCTTACTATAAGTGTCAAAAAAATTAGAAGCTACCAATTTAGGAAACGCTAGGTTTAGATTCATGCAACATATATTAGTATTTGTTGACCAAAGTATGTAGCTTAATTCATAAAGTGACCTCAGATTACTCTGCCACTCATATTGCTTTACTTCATTGGTTCTTGACCATGGGCAGTGGTGCCTACTCACCAGGGGACATTTGACAATGTCTGGAGATAGTTCTGATGATCAGTGCTGGGGAAGGAGGTGCTACTGACATCTGGTGTGATACATTGTTTATACCAAATCACTTAAAGAGAAGGGTCTTGACGTTCTTGCTCTGAATTTGATTAAAATGTTTATTGAAGTTCATATCTTAAAGTTGGCAGTGAGATCTCAGATTTACATAACAGATTACATCCAGCAGTTTTCTGGGTAACAAAAACATCAGTATGGCCAAACAATTCATTTCACCTCTGTATTAATAAAGTAATATTGTAACATACAGTGTTCCTGAACAAGAATAAAAACTTCTTGTAATTATTTTGTTTTTAAAAGAAAACACTATTTAATAAATAATATAGCCCCAAAAGACACATTCTGAAAAGATTTGAAGGTGAGGGAGAAAAAGCTTGTTTTTTTGTTTGTTTTTTTTTTGTATATCTTAAGTTGCCATTCTTTCCTGTTTGTAAAATTAATGATGCTTATTATAGTTGTAAGTTTTAGTTTTAACATGGCAACATATTAACAAATTATTATTGATATAGGCTTCTCAGTTTGCTCAAGATTATGAATTGTAAGTGGAATGAAGCAGTATTTCCAGTTGACAAATGGATCCACAGGTAATGCAATGTCTCTTAAATTAAGCTTGTGACAATTAAACCAGTAAACTATGGCAATGAGAAAACTATTGACAAAGTACAACCAGGGAATGTTCATCTCAATATATGCTGGAATCTGTACTTTAAGTAAAAGAACGATTACTTGAAGTAGTACAAATGGTAACCAGGTACCCAAAAAGCAAACTATGAGCCTGGACAAGAGTATTTTTTTAGAGCTCACAGTATAACTAGAGTGGGATGAAAACGGAAAATATAGGATAGTCTCATTCATATAGGAAGTTATCCTAATAGCCTGTACCAAGGTAATAACTTCTGACCAGGAGGTTACAAAAGCCACAAATAAAATCACCATCATGAAAAATGACAGCCAATAAGTCTGAATGCTGATATAGAAAGGGCATTGATAAGAATAAACATTCTGTGCCTTTAGGCTTTGGTAGATAGCTGGATCTCCCAAAACATAAACAAGAACTGAAATCCAAATTAAAATGACCGTGAAGAAATATAATAATTTTTGACACTTAAATGAAAGCATGGTGGTTTTAGAGAAATTCAGGCAATAATCTATACAAGCTATCAGGAAAACTGGATAATGCAAAAAGCCATAAGTAAAGGAAATAATTTGAGTAAACAGGCAGATATGGTATTTAGTAAACCTAAAGCCTAAAAGTACAAAATCCCTGAAATAGGATATAATGGAAATATTTACCAAAAGTAAAAGATCAACAAATGCTAGTGAAATGCAAAAACATTCCATAAAATTTTGACAGATGTTTTTTCTTCTCATTCCTAGCGTGAAGATATTTAACAATATTTTCCCAAGTATGATCAAGAACAGCAGACAGTTAACATCTAGGGGCTGGTTTGTTTGATGTAACTGGGACTGAAAAGAGCAGTTCTCTGAAGAAAGAGCAGTCATATTTTTAGTTAAATTTCAAGAAGCCCTGCTGAAATACATATAAAACACTGCTTCACTTTATTTTCCATCCCTCCCTGCAAAAAAAAATGAAAAGAAAACCTTGATGTCATCTTGATGCTATCTCCATTTTAAAACTACAAAGCAAGTACTTATGTTCTCAAGAATCTAATTTAATTCAATTCTTTCCCCAAATGATTAAATATATAAATAGGAATGTATTTCTCATAATTCTTATAGACTATAGAACATAATGAAAAGGAATTAATTATATATTTAGGTCATTTTTTGAGACCCAGATGGTCCAGAACTCTCAGATTTTTAAACCAAAATGTTACATATAAACTACTTAACTTCTATATAAGTATAGGATTTAATAACTTATAAAAGAGACAGAGAAATACATTTATCTACTAGAGCCAAAACTCATGCCTAAAATAGCAGAATGATAGTAATACTCAAAAAAAAATTACCGATAGCCTTTAATCCAGTCCCACTCTGACTGCAGACATTACCCTAACCTGCTTTTTTGTCTTTTTGTCAGTGAAATTTAGAGGCCATGTTTATGGTGCCCTTCAGCATAGCATTTTTTAAAGCTTTTTAGCTGCAATCATTCAGATTAAATCCTTCTCTGAAGCTCAAAGATTTAAAACAGATGATTCAGCTGAAAACAATAGGATCATAGGTAAAGGAAGGAAAGATAACGGTTTATCTTCTGGATATGAACTTTCAGGTATATCACCTGGAGAGACAGGGAATACAGGGAAGGAATAGGGACTAAGTATGGATACCCCAGAAATTAAGCTGCAGTTGGTTTTAGGCAAAGGAGCAGGAGTTGAGACTTAAGTGATAAATGCATCTGGAAGCAGGAAAAAGGAGATGATGAAAGAGGTCAGAGAGGAAGAAATCGGGAAAAGATAGAAGGAAAAGAAGGAGACTTAAGAAATTTTTCCTTTAAAAAAAAAATTTATCCTTAAAAAAAAAATCAAAGTTAATCTAAAGTTGATTCTGCATACTGTTCAATCACAGTGTTTATAAATAGCAACTTAACTCAAACAATGACAACAGACCCACTCACAGATGTCCACAACTGGAGATGGGTTGGAACAAAATATATGGTACATCCTTATGATTTACTATTATGGAGCCATTGAAAATGTTTCTCAGGACAGGAGGAAGACTTAGTTTTCACTCTACCTTTTCTATACTTGTTAAATTTTAAGCCTTGGAAATTTCTAATATATTTTTTAAATGTCATGATAAATTTACACAATGTGTTAAGTGAAATGCAGGTTACTAAATTATGCAGCAACATGCCATCTAATTTTTTGTAAGAAATTATACATGCATAGAAAAAGACTAAAAAGCTACACATCAAGTTCTCAATATGGTAGTATTACATGTGTAGGTTTTTCTGTATTTCCCAATCTTTAATGAAAAAAATGAGGGAGCATGGAGTCTGAAAAGTGAGGAAACTGAATTTGCCTAAGAACAGATCACTGATGATTAGGGAGTAGTGAGGAGATTGTCTGAAGGTAAAGAAAATAAATCGGTGTGAAAGAGGGCTATCATTTCTGTTGACAGACCGAACCCTTCCTTACTTTCATGTCCATAAATCTACTATGTCATAAGCTCACTCATTAAGGTACACAAGTAATGTATCTATTTATACACACACGTTTATATGTAAAGATAGTCATAAAAAATACACTATTTCCATAATTATAGGTATAAAAGAACCAGTAAAACAAATACTTTCCTACATAAGTTTTTTTCTATACTCATACTACAATTTAACTTGAAAAAGTTCCACTTTTCTAAAACTTTTCTTACCTGAAAAAGTTCCACTCCAGATTTGATGTACAAAAGGCACAGAAACAGCTGCCAACTTGACAAGAGCCCTTGGCCTTTTAAGTGGTGTTGCTTGGACAAGGAAGCCTGATGGAAAGATAAGACCATAAGAAGTCCTCTTTGTGCTAAGAAAAAAACAGTCCTTCTGTTAAACAGCCAATGTTGGTTTAAAATGAGTGTAAGGAAGGGAAATAGTGTGGGTTCATATTTATAAAGAGCCATTTTTAAAAAATGTATCTTTAGGATAAAGAAATAAAAAAGAATTGTCTTTATCAAATGATTTTATGTTTTATTAGTCCTGTCCAAAATTAAATACATAAAGCTAAGTAGGCAATATCTGATGGGTGGTTTCCAAGTTTCCATTTCATCATTGACTCTCACAGGTGGAGAGCCAACTAACTAGAAGGCCAGAAAAGCAGGCTAGTCCCTGGAGGAGGACTCGGGCCTAGAGGAGGACTCTAGTGTCTCCTCGGAGCTAAGGAAGGTCTGAAGAGGAGGAGGCAGATCAGCCATAGACACCAAGGCACTAACTAAGAACCTCTTCAGAAGAGGATTGGAAGAAAGAAGACAAGTCTGAAATGGAATATGTGAGAATCATAAAGCTAAAAGAAAAATAAGACTCAAGGAAGATATGGAACTTGAAGCAATAAAAAGCAATTGAAAGGAAGTACACTAGAAAACAAGATTTGTCATTTTGCAATGATTTCTGCGTACCACGGTCATGGAAACCAATCAAAACTTTTTTAGACGAGACCACTTCCCCCATAACCACTAAAATTCCAATATTTTGTTCTTTAAACCAGCTTTCAGGACAAGACAAAAACCCTTTGATAAGCTGTGTGTTCCAAATTTTCCCTAAAAAAATGTTCACAGTAACTACAGGAATTCAGATATTTTTAAGTTATGGTCCTTTTCCTGCATGATTTTTTGAATTACTTATAAATCAATTTATATGCCTCATATGCAACCTAAAAAGTTAATGTGGAAGTCCTTTTCAGGGCATCTTGTCTCTTCCATGGGCTTCCTTCGTGATCCAGCCCAGTTTGGAAGTATAAGCAGAGCCTCAGGGAAACAAACCATGATTTCTTTTCACTGACTCAGTCTCTGCTTTTCTATTTATAATCCAGTGATTTTTTAATAATACACCATACTTACTCTCCAGTGGGTTTTACTGCCTTCAATTATGTTACTTTTGGTTCTTGCATTTCATTTTGCTATACCAAAATGCCATGTGAGTAAGCTCTGTGTAAAAGACAGAAAACAAAAATAGCCATCATTAATAGCCATCTTAATAACTGGAGTCCAGTGTAACTGGCTCCAGATCCCTGCTTAGAAAAACTATCACTTTCTATGCGATTGGAGCCAGTAACTAACTGCTTATATTCTTAGTTTCTTCCCAGCAAAAGGAAGAAAGAGGATACTTAGATTAAAAGTACACCAAAGACTCTGAGATCTCTCAGAGTGCATATAACATAGTACCCATGCAAAGAAATCTCGCTTTCCTTTGCAGTTTCACCCATGGGCTAAACCAGCAGTTCTCAAAATCAGTTGGTATATCACACATCATATAGCTTCTGGAAAATCCTCTGTACATTCATGAGAGATGGAGAGTAAAAAAAAAAAAAAAAAAAAAAAAAAGGTTAACATCTTCAAGTATTATTATAATCAAATAGTTGTGCTGCATAATCTCATGCAATCTCAGAAAAGTTTAACAAAACCATGTATATGTATTAAACAGAATGGAAAAATGAACACTGTTAACATTAACATTCTGGTCTCCTGCTGTGAAGAAAATGGAATTATTACTGCAGCTGTATTTGCTGAGCCTGTTGAATGGACAAAGCCTGTGGGAGAAATAATATATTGAGGCTTGTCAGAGGTTTTACATACTATTTATCTAATCCTTACAACAATCATGAAAGGCATATATTATTTTCCCCCATGAGGAAACAGGCTTGGGGTTAATAAGCACATTTCCCTGGATCTCATGACTAGTTAAGTGTTGGAGCTGAAGTTCAACCTCAGGTCTGATTTCAAAGCTCATGTTCTTCAGTACACCACAATTATGGCTCAACTCAACTGGGAATGTAGAGAGACCCAATTTATATATGTGAAAGAGTTCTCTAAAAAAGTAACATCCAAGATAATCACAAGATATGACTAACTGATCCATTTGGATAATGTGATTTTATTCTTCTAAAAGGTAAATATAAACTCTTTAATATGTGGTCCTTGCTTGATATGTAACCAAATTCAGTGAAAAAAGTAAAATGTCACTTAACTCTGATAATTTAAGAAACAGATGTTTTATATTCATTCTTTTACATAGGATAAAGGTTTTTATTTAACTTATTTTAAAAACAGGTTATATAATTTACATGGTACAAAACTTGAGTTACAGAAGTATATACAGTGAAAATTACCAGTCCTACATAATTCTCTAGTACCCCCACCATGCCCATCACTATCCAGACCAGTTTTCCTCCCTAGATAAAACCACTCTAACCAGTAACTTGTATATCTTTCCAGAGATATTCTAAAGCAAGATTTTTAAAAGAAATTTGAAATTTCCTTGTGGTTAAGGCAACTAGCAAGGGATTCTGATACCCAAAGAGAGAGATGGAAGAATACACCACCACCTATGAAGTAGTCTTGCCCAAAAATTAAAACCCGATGGAACCTGTAGATTCAACTACTGATTTACAAGAAAAACAGGACAGAAGAACATGTTAACCCCACTGGATGAAGTAAACAAAATCCAGATGGTGGTAAACTCTACAGGACAAACAACTTGTTTCTTCAATAAACTGTATCAATACCATAAAAAATTGGGCCGGCCCCGTGGCTCACTCGGGAGAGTGCGGCGCTGGGAGCTCCGAGGCCGCGGGTTCGGATCCTATATAGGGATGGCCGGTGCGCTCACTGGCTGAGCGTGGTGCGGGCGACACCACGCCAAGGGTTGCTATCCCCTTACCAGTCACAAAAAAAAAAAAAAAAAAAAAAAACCCCACAAAAAATTAATGTCAACAAGTGCAATGTGTAGAACTTATTTGAATTCAATGAAACAAAGAATAACATAAGACAGCTAGAAATTTGAACACTGACAAGATTTAGGACATTATGGAATTGGTATGACAACAGTATTATGGTGTGATGGGCTGAATAGTGTTCCCCCCAAATTCATACATTGAAGCCCTGACCCCCAGTATTTCAGAATGTGACTATATTTGGAGATAGAGCTTTTAAACAGGTAATTAAGATTAAATGAAGTCATATGGGTGGGCCCTAATCCAATCTGACTGGTGTCCTTACAAGAAGAAATATAAACACACAAAAAGAGACACCAGGGATGCTCAAGCACAGAGGAAAGGCCATGTGAGGACAGAGAGAGAAGGCTGCTGTCTGTAAGCCAAGCAGAGAGGCCTTGGGAGAAACTGGTCCAGCTGATGCCTTGATCTCAGACTTCTACCCTCCAGAACTGTGAGAAAACAAATTTGTTCTTTAAACCACCCAGTGTGTGGTATTTTGTTATGACAGCCCTAGAAAACAAATACATACGGTAATTTTTAAAGTCATTATTTTTTGAGAAAAAAATTTAAGAAAAAAGAATCAGAATGGTGTCAGGCTTCTCAGCAACACTGGAAGCCAGAGAGGTCTTCAATTCTAAGGGATTGATAAGTTCAACTAAATCAAAATAATGCTTGGCATAAAAACCGTAGGCAAAATCAAAAAACAAACTGGAGGAAAAAATGACAAAATACTAATCTCCCTCATTTAGAAAGGGTTCTTGGAAATCAAACAAAAAAAAAGACCAAAAGCCCATTAGTGAAATAGTAAAATGAGCAAAGGATTTGAAGAGACGATTCATAAGAAAGGATAAATGGGCTATTAAACATATGAAAGGAGGGTGAGCATCACTCATAAAATGAAAAGTGGAAATTTAAACTCTACTGTTTGCTCTTAAAAGATAGGCAAAACCCCAAAATTTGTCAACAAAATGTCTTTGGTGAGGCTGTGGAATAAATGGGTACTCTCAACCACTAGTAAGACTGAGGAGTATAACTGGTGTAACTCCTGAGAAAGGCAATCTGACAATATTAAAATTACAAATGTGTAATGCGGTTCCTGTGAGCCAACAACACTGCTCCTCAGGATTTATCCCATAGATTTACTTGCATGCATGAAAAATTAAGTGTTTATAAGAGTATTCATACAAGCATTATTTATAATAATAAAAGATTGGAAAACTTATAACTTAAACAAGTTATTATGAACTTAAATATCCATCAATAGGAAACCATTAAATAGGGCTGACCTGTGGCTCACTTGGGAGAGTGCGGTGCTGATAACACCAAGGCCAGGGTTCAGATCCCTATATAGGGATGGCCAGTTAGCTCACTTGGGAGAGCGAGGTGCTAACACCACCAAGTCAAGGGTTAAGATCCCCTTACTGGTCATCTTTTGGAAAAAAAAAAAAAAAATTTTCAAGCTGATTCTGAAATGTATATGGAAACAAAAAGGGCCAGAATAGTCAAAAAATTTTGGAAAGAAAAAGCCAAAGTTCAAGGACTTTTCTGAGTTCAAGACTTACAAATTATAAAACGCAAGACAATGAGCTGTTGGCTTAAAAACACAAATTGATCGACAGAACAGAGTAGAGAGTTCAAACCAATCCACTTGATTTACAAGAAACTACCAATGCAACTTAACTGTATGAAGAAAAAGGACCTCAGTCCCACCTCACATCGTAAATACAAATTAATTCAGGATCAGTCACAGGCCTAAACATAAAAGCTAAGACTCTAGATGGAAAACAAAGGAGAGTATCTTTGCAACATTAGAATAAAGAATTCTTAAGCAAAACACAGAAAGCACCAAACATAAAAGAAAGAAATTGATAAAGTGGACTCATTAAAATTAGAATCTTCTGCACATCATAAGAAAATGGCAAGAAACTGACTGGGAGAAAATCTTTACAACACATACATCTAACAAAAGACTTGGGTCCAGACCACCAGACTATACATATATAAAAAAAAAAGCCTACAAATGCATAGTAAAAAGTCAAACTACTCAAACAAAAATGGGCAAAGTACTTGAAAAGACACTTCAAAAAGAATATGTACAAATGGTCAATAACACACAAAAAAGTGCCTCTGGGGTAGAGAGAGTGACTGTAAATGCTCATGAGAGAAACTTCTGGAGTATGAAAACGTTCTGGATCTTTGGATCTTGATTGTTGTTTACAGTGCATACATTTATCAAAACTCAGCATTTAAGATCTGTGCATTTTACTGTATGTACCTTGATAAAATTTTTAAATGCTTAAAAAATGCCCCCCCCAACACACTGATTAATTTACACATATATTCAGAAGCCACAGATGTGTGTGTGTGTGTGTGTGTGTGTGTGTGTGTGTGTGTGTGTGTGTGTGTGTGTGTGTGTGTGTGTGTGTGTGTGTGTGTGTGTGTGTGTGTGTGTGTGTGTGTGTGTGTGTGTGTGTGTGTGTTGTCTGTCTCTGTCTCTATTTGGTCACCATAACATGTAGGTAGTTAATGTACAGGTGGCTAATGATTTAATTCTCATTTTTAAATGTTTTAATTATACCATGAGACACACAAAAATATACTTAACTATATGTAAGTTATGAAACATAAACTCACCGTACATTCATTCACTCATTTACTCCAAAAATATTTATGGAGGGCCAAAAATATATTCTAGGCATCCCAGTTCAAATTGTGACTCAATCACAAATACAGTGCACATATTCCATTTTTTCTAAATGTAAGAATCTGAGAGTACCTTTCAAAATAAAGTTAACATGAGGTTCCTGGTCTGTTTATAGGAGGAAGAAAGTATTGGGTAACCTAACAGTCTCAGACTTCAGAAGCAAAAACAAGTTTGGTGCCAATCAGGTCCAGCAGAGTCAGGTCTTTCTGGGTGGTCATTTCAGGCCTTCAGGAACTGCAGGCCCATCTACTCCACCTCCCATGTCCCAGAGCCACTGGAAGATGGGCCCTGGGAGGAGAGGCTGAACTGTGGGGACCCTCCCCAAGGGAGGCTGCTGCCTGGTCAGCGGCATCTACTAGGACTCAGGCTGGGAGGAAAGGAGTGCCACCACCACCACAGGCAGCTAGCTGTCTGCCCTTCCGCCACTTCCCTTCCACTCCCCTGGTACCTCTTAGAGTGACATCTCAAAGTCTGCCCTAAGCCAGGCCGGGAGGTGGGACGATGGATGAGGCATGGCCCTGCTTCCCACAGTTTGTCTATGGACCACTACGCAGTGCCTGGAAGAGTGGTGCCAGGGCACTTCCTACACTGCTGGGCATTTTAAGGAGTGTTTAAAATGTTCATGTCTTTGACTCTGTATCTGCACTGCAGGAATTTATCATAAGGAAATAATCAGAGTTGAAGGAAATATTACTGCATAAGCAGCTCACTTCAGCATACTTACAATAGCCCACAGAACGCCCTCCCCCACAAAAGAAATCAAAACAATTTAATGTCTAACAACAGGGAACTACTCAAATGAATTACAGTCATTAAGATGGACTATTACCTGCAGCCATGAAAGACATGCTTTTGAAAAAAATTAAATAAGGAGAAAATGCTGAAAATATAATGTTCAATGACAGAAGATAACGCTGCATATACCAGGGCTTCTTACAGGGGAGCATGATGGAATTCCCCAGCCTCCCAGGGATCCTGCTGATCCCCGAATCAGTGTTACCGAGGGGAGCCTGCTGTTGTCCTCAGACAGTCCTACAGTCAGGGGGACGGGAGGATGAAAACCAGTGGCACACACAGTATCATCCCACTAGCAGGTAAGGAGGAAAAACGTATGTATCTACACAGATCAGAAGTAATTAATGCCAGGCCACCTGTGGTTGGTAAGGTCACAGCCGTGTAGACCAATACTTCTCAAACTTGACTGTGGATCTTGTTAACAGACGGACTCTGATTCAGGAGCCACACAACCCTGCCAGGTGGTGGCGTACTTAGGGCTGGGACTCCTGTGCCAGACCCCTATTCCACACTGACACCAATCTGCCCCTCCACAATAGGGTGGGCTTTATACCCACATGAATGCCAGAGGATTCCATCTCCTTTCCATAGTCAGTGAGGATTTTAATCCCCATACAATGGAGCCAAAGCGCTGAGTTCAAAGCCACACGCTCTGGCCCAGCTCTCGTCAATCCCAAAGCTGCTGCTGCACCAAACACGCTGTTAGCATTTGTCATGGAGAATGTTTCCCTAAGGCTGCATGCCAGCCCAGATGGGCAGCCCACTGCTCACTCTGAAAAGAGAGAGGCCAGAGCTGGAAACATCTCTACCCAGTAGTCCTCCTTGCGATATTCATGGGGGCAAAGTCTCTCAAATAAAAGTGAAAGTAAAGGATGCTGGGCTCTAACAACAACAATAATAGCTAACCTACAGTGAACCTCTTATTCCATGCCAGGCACTGTTATGAGCATTTGGTGGGCCGTTTAATCCTCACTACTTCCATTTTACACAGGAAGAAACTGAGGTGCAGAGAGGTTAAACATACATCCAAGTCACAGAGTCAGGTGGCGGGAGAGCCGGATATCAAACCCACACTTAGGATCACTCTGCCTGGCCTTTGTTTGCTCTGGCTAATAATCAATCAACTCACTTTTCCTTGTTAATAATCACCTGAAGGAGCACAAATCCACAAACCTGAATCCCTGAGTTCTCCCGCAAGGAGCCCTCAACCAGGTGGCCTGGCATTTACAAAACACCTCAGCCTCTAAGCCTCCTTCTCTGGGCCAAAACAAGGGGTTCCACTGGCAGCCGTGTTTGTTCTACCCTTCTTACCACAGTGGGGTACAGACAAGCCTAGACTGACAGTTCTAGTGACAAAGTCCTCAAAACAGCACCAGAATTTCCTTGAAACCACTCCACAAGGTTCATTTTTGTGGTATTTCCTCTTCTCCTTCTCCCCACCCCGGCACACAGGGCTGTGAACATTCAGAACTCAGGCGAAGGAAACAAAGATCTAAACAGAAGCTTCGGCTGTAATGAAACTCCAGGTATGGCGGGAAGTGAGACCATCTGTCCCATGACCCTCAACCGGAGGAAATTAAGCCACTCTGGACTTGCATCACCAAAACCTCTAGAAGGCTGGCCTATGCATAGGTGCCTCAGCTCCTCATACCTGCAGAGCTTTCTGAGGGGACCGTGCCAAAGCAGTGTAGGACAGACTTATCAGCAGGAGGGCAGTGGACAGAGAAGGAGAGAGGAGAGGGGACCCTCCTATGTCCTAGGAAACCCTCAGAGTGTCTAGGATCCTGCTCAGGGCTGCTACAGAGAGCTGACCACAACCTCTGGGTCCACTGGATCCCAAAGTCAGGCTGTGTAAGGAGGGAGGATTTCTTGGTGCCCCACCCCTGCAGGACACCTGGGGAACCCCCAAGGTGCACAAGACCCACCTACTACTCACAAAGAATGAATGGTGTGGGACTCTGGAGGCATTTCTCTTCCCTACTGAGGCCTGCCCACACATCTATTCCATTTCTGTGCTGCAGGGGTAGCAAACTCAGAAGTTGTCTGTAAATGAGAAAAGCAGTCAGGGTGTGAGAAAAATGATGATAACTTGTATCCTTCTGTCACAAAAGCACTGCACAGTAAACGTTTCCTCAAAGGAATGTACTCTTTCCAATTTTTCTTGGGACAAGAGCCTCTCAACATATCTTTTGTTATCTCATTTTGGATAGAAACACACACAGATCTCTTACTGTAAGAGAAATAACAGTGCAACCTCAAAGATGGGGTACACTTCAGGGACTGGAGTCCAGGGGGAACTGGAATGCCACCCTTCCCTAAAGAGGAGGCTGCTCTGGTAGTACTGCCTTCAGGCATCTTTGGGGGCGAATATTTGACGTTTCGCAATTTTCAATGCTGGCTCAGTTTTTTCTGTTTAACTCTAATGCTGGCCTGATAAAACACCTCTGATGGTTGGATGTGGCCCATGCCCTGTTTCACTAGGGCAGTCGGGTGTGGCAAAAAAGACAATTTGCCTATACCAGTCAGCTCTTGGGTTTGTAGCTCTGCTGTCTGCTAAAGATAGTGTGGGACTGCAGAGAGGACAGAAATAACACAGACAAGTCTGACAGTGTGAGTTTGAATCTTGGCTTTTCTTTTACTAGCTGCAAGACCTCAAGCAAACTATCTCCAGCTACAATTTCCATATGGAAAACGAGCTAATACCCAACTTAGAGAGATCTGTGAGAATTAAAAACATGTATGAAGACTACCATGAGCACTCAATAAAAGCTAAATTTCCTTCCCCCCAGGCTCCTAAAAGAAACAACTCAAGGCAAGTCTTAGCTTCTTTAGATTTCAATGTTCTCATCTGTTAAAAACCAAAATCAAGCCTCCATCACCCCTGCCCCACCTCCCAGGACAGGATGAGGTGATGTGGGTGAAAGCAGAGTGCTTGCAAATGCAGAACACTGCTCACCTGACTGCCAACACCCTTCCCTCTCACTTCTAGCCCAGCAAGGAGCAATTTGTTTCCTAATGTGTTTACACCCTCAACAACGGGGGGAGGGGGGGGAGATAGTGCCACATTTGCGGTAATTCCTTAAAACGGCTATTAGCAATCAACTCTCCAGAGTCCAATCCCACCATCCTTCTACAGAGGAGAGTAAACATTAGGTCACCGCCTGGTCACCGAAAGGCCCAGCAAGTTTCTCTCTCTCCATGCTGTCGTTTTAGAGACTAGAGAGGAAGCTGAAGTAGAAAATAAAGTCACTGAATAGTTGCATATTTCCTTTATTCATTCAAAGAAAACTGAACCGCAAGCCAAACACCTTCACTTAAGTACCAGCATGAATTCCCTTTATTTCCCAACTTTCAGTTGGACTGTTACCGGTTCTCTCATTATTTTCCCCACACATTGCAGTGAAACCAGGACATGCTTCGGCATTCCTCAACCGAATCTTAAAACATCTTTCCAACTTCCCTTACACTAGTGAATCTACATGGGCAAGGTCTAGGCTGAGGGGATTCATCCAAAACTTCAACTTTTAACTGTTACAGATATCATTTATTGTGGTTTATTTTCTCATTAAATCAGAGGCATTAAATTCAGGTGCACTGAAGCTACTAAAAACTGTGGGTTTACCTTTCAGAAGTATGCCTCCCTTCCTCCCTCTTAGAATCACCACTTTTCCAAATTATGAATTAAGCAGGATAGGATGAGTAGGAATTATAGATCCGGAGGGAAAAAAATAACAGAAGAGCAAGCTGGATGAATATCCGAGGATAGATACTCTCTGCCCTCTCCCTAACCCCAGCAGCGTTCTTGAAAAGGAAAAGATTGGTGTTAACACCATTCTTAATTTTTAGGAGTCAGTTCTTTGCTAAGTATTTACATGTCATGATCCCGGAAGCAAACAAGGTAATGATATGAAAAAAGAACAGTTACCTCTTTCAAGTAATAAGTAGAGCTCATCTCCACTCATCTTGTGCTTTGTTTTTCTAATGTAAACCTTTCATTAATGTATACAATGCTCCCAGAAGTGTATGAAAATCCTAAGTGTATACTGGGTGTGTTCACTACCCTGAACTCTGTTTTCTGATGAGCATAACTTGGAAGGGATTTGGGCAATTTGGAAAAACTGCTAACATATTTTATACAATCTGCCGGACTGGAGGCAACTCAGCCCCCAGGCTTGCTAATACCCTTTGCATAAAAAAAAAGCTGACCCAGCATCCACCTGCATCAACTTGATCCGCTCAGCTTTGTCATGCTCAGCAAACACCCTCTGCCTTCTGAGCAAAATAAATCGACACCCTCAGGAGGGAAAAAAGAGGACTTTTTATGACTCCAGTCTAGAGAGGCAGCCTTGATACCCAATGTATAAAGGATGAAGGACTGTGAAGGGCCTTGAATCTAGAATTACCTGCAGTGTGAAACCTACCTTCTGCAAAAAAAAAAAAACCAAAAAAACCCCCAAAAAACCCCCAAAAACCACCGCAAAAAAACTTCACAGGTGGTGTCCTGGTACTTTTAAAGGAAAATGCCAAACACACACACAAAATAGAAACAAGAGAGTAAGGACTGCCATATCCCTTATTCAGCTTCAACTATTAACGATTAATGGCCAATCTCCTCTCATCTTCTCCCTACTTCTCTGCTAGCAGCGCTCTCCAACACTGGATTATTTTGAAGCAAATCCCCAACCTATATTTCAACTTCAGTCTGAACCTCCAAAAAATAGGGGGTTTCTTGTTTTGTGGGGGTTTTTTGGTTTTTTTGTTTTTTTGGTTTTTTTTGGTGCCTGGCCGGTACAAGCATCCAAACCCTTGACCCTGGTATCAGCACCAGCTCTCTCTAGTGAGCTAACTGGCCAGCCCAAAAGAAGGGTTTCTAAAAACCATAATCATACCATTACCCAAAGTAACAAAAAATATCCTTAATCCCATCAAATAATTACAAATTTCCTCCATCGTCTCAAGTTTTAAAAAACGTTCTTTCGTCAAATCAGAATGCAACGAAGGTCCACGCGTTGTATCGCTGAGCTGTGTCTCTCAAATCCTTTTTAAACCACAGGTTCCCGGTTCCCGTGATTCTCACAGCAGCCAGGCTGATCGCCACTACCAATTCCCAGTAACTCCAATAACTATTCTGGGGATACTACAAAGAAACGCCGGTCTTGTCTGTCTCTATATATTTAGAGCTTGTTTATACATATATATATTTGTATTTATGTTACATATAAGTTTATAAACATAAAGCACACGCGAAACCATTTCAACCGCAGCAATTCATCCCGAAAGCCAATCATTCGCGTGTCTTTGGCAATTCTCGCTGTGGGTTATTTCTGGAATTTGAGCAATCACCCGCCTTACCCAAGTTATCTGCACGAGTGTGGGACGAAGCCAGCGGATTTCCTCCCAGGTGAACGTTCCTCCGGAGGCCGGGTCCGCGCGGTCGCCTCCAGAAAGCAGGGGGGAGAGGTCCAGCCGCCACTTGCCGAGGCCACCTGCGCAGGTGAGAAAAGCAGCTTAAGCCGCCGAGTTCCCGAGAGCGGTCCGAAGTTATGCACAGGGAATTTTGAGCCAGCCAGGCTCATCGTCGAGGAACCAACCCGGACGCTACGGTCTCCGAGAACAAACACCTCTGCAAAGCCCGAGGCTTAATCCCAGTGCCGGCGCCCGCGGGGGCGCCGTCCCCAGCGCCCGAGGCCAGAGCAGGGGACACAAAGTCGGCCCCAACGAATACAGGTGCGCGTGTACGTGACTGTGTACACACACCTGTGTGTGCCAGGCGGAGAGTGAAGAACTGCACACCCATCTGTAACACTGCCGGTTTTAAAACCGTCTCCCCTGGAAGCCAAAGGTAGTGAGTGTCCGGGTG
Source organism: Cynocephalus volans (assembly GCF_027409185.1). Lineage (NCBI taxonomy): Eukaryota > Metazoa > Chordata > Mammalia > Dermoptera > Cynocephalidae > Cynocephalus > Cynocephalus volans. The sequence goes on along the minus strand of NC_084460.1, from coordinate 95,068,099 downwards.
TGGGTATTCGCCCATTACCCAGACCCGCTGCCCCCAAACCCACGACAGACCCCAGTCACTAAGGCTGCTCAGTCACCCCCACCCCCAAACAGGAAGGCTCGGGCGTCGGTGGCCCCACAGCCCCTGAGTTCCCGCCAGGGACGTTCCTTCCCCTTCCAGACGCGCTGAGCGCCCCGCCCGGGAAGCCCCCCGGGGCGGGGTGGCGAGCGGCGAGCACGCCGGGCACGTCCCACGGTCCCCGCACTCACCCGCGGGTCGGCGGCTGGAGGCCAGCGCTCAGCGCACCGGGCTCCGGGGCCCCACCACACTCGCGGCGAGGGCGCCGTCCGGCACCTGCCGCGCCCGGCCCCAGGTGACTGCCCGAAGTGTGGCGGGAGCCACCTCCCCCCCGCGCCCGCCCGGCGCCTCCCCCTGCGCTCCCGGGAACGGCGGGACCACGCTTCCTCGGACCCCGCGGCGACTACTACCCGGTCCCTACCAGGAAATGCGGTCGCCCACGCCGGGCAGCCTTCCAGAGCGCACGCCCCTTCTGGGCGCCGGCGGGAGACGGGCGGGAGGGCGCCGCCTGCCGGCGGGGCGGCGACGTGCGACGGAGGTAGCCACCCCTGGCAGGCCGGAAAGGGGCAGGGGTTGAGGCGGGCAGAGGAACGCACCGTGGGTGCGGGGGCCACTGGGATCTTAGTGAGACACCCTTCCTCGTGCCGCGCCTTCAGGACCGAGCCCCAGCCCCAGGAGCTCCTGTTGGGAAAATAGGAAAATGTCAGGGCCCCTCGGATGTTCAGAGTCTTGCCCAGCATTTGCTGTAAATATCCTCAGATGTTTCTTGTCACTGCTTAATGTAAATTGTTTATGGGCACCCAGGTGTCCAGGGCTGTGGACTTAAGTATAAAAGACTAACAGCTCTGATCCACAGTGCCTCTCAGAACTCTCAGAGAAGCCAGTAGGACAGTTGCTCCAAGATCTGAATTAAAACCCATTCCTTTTTCTATACCCACAGCTCCCAGAACCTTTTTCTTCTATTACCTCGCTCAGAGATCTGCGTGTGGAGGGTTCGTGACCCAATATGTGCAGCAGACTCGAGGGGTCCGTAAGCCCTAGCTTTACAGCTCCCCGTCTCCCCAGGAGGCAGGGCGGGCAGGGGACCTCTGGGTCACAGCCTCTCTTCCTAACCGCCGCCCGCAAATCTAGACTTTGGCAGTTGTCTCCTCCCCGCGCAGAACGTGGAGCAAGGGGCGTGGCCTGGGCCTCGTAACCTCCCAGGGTCGGGACTGGCCCCGCGAGGCGCTCAGTAAACGCCCGCGGGTGCGGTACGAGCCGTGACAGGAGTCGTGTGGGCTGCCAGAAAGCGGAGGAGCGGCTTCACCCAGCCTGGGGAAGTCACAGAGCACTTCCTGGAGAAGGGGGAGACCGGCCGAATCGGGAAGGACTGCAGGACTCACCAAAACTGGCTTTGCAGGTGCTGACCAGAGTCCCTTAAGCAGAGTGAAGCACAAAATCACTAGACAAAGCATCTGTTACCTAGGAATCTTAACCGCTGCCCACAGCGACCTCGGAACGCTCTCCCCCAGTTACCTATGTTGTCCTTTTTTCTTCCAGGTGAGCAAGTTGCCGAGTAGGAACCAGATTTGGTTTTCTCTTTTCTTCTCACTCCCACCTTCAAGCAATCCCATCCGCAGTCCCTGCTCTCCTCTTGGTCTGCCCGCAGAATTCTGTTGCTGTTAGTTTTGTTTTCCTTTTGTTATTAACGACTAACACTTATGAAGGGTTAACATGGGCCAGGCATGGTTCTAAGTATTTTACATGTATTGCCTCATTTAATCCTCAAAACCTTCTTAGATTTTATGATTCCCATTTTATAGATGAGGGACCTGAGGTACAGAGAGACCGAATAACTTGCCCAAGCCACACAGCCTTGACTCAGAACCAGGGCTTGGGTGTCTACAGCCTTTGACTCCACCATGCTCACTGTGAGTCAAGAACTTCTCAGGAGCTGCCTGCCAATAGACTTTCTACTGGCTGTAAATAGACTTACTCAAGATCTGAAGAGCCACATTTCTGTATGGCCTGGTTCTAGAGGTTGTAGTTATTTCCTTGTTTGTAGACGGACTTGTCTAACCTTGCTGTTTTCTTTTGTTCATGTCGGTGGATTTCCTGGAGAAGCCAAGTATGTGTACACTGTACTTCAACTTTTGCCAGAAGTCTCTAACAGGATTATTTTCAGATAAATTGCAAAGTAGATGTCAACCCCCCGAAGCCTGGGCACACTAGGGCTGTTGTGTCTGATATAGTAGCCACTAATCACATACGGCTATTAAACCCTTAAAATATTGCTGATCCAAATTGAGATATGCTGTAACTGTTAAATGTGCACTGCATTTCAAAGACAGTACAAATAAAAGGAAGTAAACTCAATTTTTTATATTGATCATTGGAATAATATTTTGGATATACTAGGTTAAATAAAATATATTATTAAAATTTTACTTGTATCTTTTTTAAACGTGGCTATTAGAAATGTAAAATATGTGGCTCACATTATATTTTGCTTGGACAGTGCTGCTCTAAGGTCTCTTTTCATGCGGCAATGGCTTAGTTAAGACAGCGCAGGCAATAAGGATGCACAAACGAGGGACTTTACATTGGCGGTGAATGTGCAGTGGAAAGAACACTAGACAAAGATGGTATGTTCAAGACGCTGACCTGTAGAACCACCCTTGTCTGCAGTCAAAACTCTCCCCATATGGAATGTGTTCTGGATGAAATTCTATCAACTTAGCTGGTAAATACTGTCCCCAGCAGGCCCAGACAAAAGAGCACCAGCAGGGGATCCACCTGCATGGGTCAGAAGTCAATTGCTAGCACAGTTTGAATGACACAACCACAATGGCAAAGTTTAATAAGAGTTTTTCACACTTAGAGGATACAAGGCACTCCCTGAGGATGGACACCCACACACACAGATCAGGGAGCACAGGCAAAGAGAGAGAGCATATGACAACTAGAAGCATATACAAGGGTACTTCAAAAAGTTTGTGGAAAAACAGAAGTGACAGATAATACGAATCTTTCCATGAACCCCTTAAAGTAAGGGAATAGGGTCTGGCTCACATTAAGTTCATGGGCAAATGCCTGATTGGTCCATTTGAAGGAAGCTGGGGGAAAGTGGGGAGCTGAGTCTGCTAGGTAGGGGAGATGCCTCTTTGTCTTTATCTCTGGCCACTGGCTAGAGCCATTTGGGTGGGGTATAGTATCGGAAACTGACAAGGGTGACTGAGCCCTGCTTCTGATATAAGAAAGTGAAACTTCTATTCAAAACAGATGCCGAGGCAACATAAAATTATAAGCATTCACTATAATTCACCCCTTGGTGCCTGGGCATCATATTCAAAAGTAAGGCAGTTGAGTGTGGAGATCTGTTGACTGTAAGTGGAAAGAGAAATTGTGGTAGAAAGCTGGAGGGAGATAGTAGGAAAGACATCAGGGAATGGGTAGGGAAAGTGAAGGAAAATGGTCAGGGCCCCTCAGATGTTCAGAATCTTGCTGAGCATGTGACGTAAATATGCACGTGCACCCAGGTGTCTGTTGGTTATTGTCTAATGTAATTGCACATGTGCACCCAGGTGTCCTGGGTTATGGACTTAAGTATAAAGGATGAGTGGCCCTGATATACAGGGCCGTCCATCCCTGGGGGACCATGGGGAGGTCGCTATGGTTGCTGGAGGCTGTTGCTGCTAGTGCCCCTGGGACCCTCAGAGGCCACTGCGGCTGCTGCTGGAGGCTGCTGAAGAAGCTGAGGACTGAACTCGTGTCATCTGCCAACGGCTCCTGGGATCTTTCCCAATTACCTAGCGTGGACCTGAGTGTGAGGGGTCTGGTGACCTATTCTGTACAATGGGTTTGAAGGGTTTGAGCCCTAGCCCTGACAATACAAATGGAAACTTAGTATAACTAAAATAATGAAACATTTTGGCTTTAGCATAGCTATTGTTATAACCCAACAATTGGCATAGTCGCGTAGCTATACAGTGGTCCTTTCCCCAGGGGGTCAAACAGTTGATTGACATGGGCCTGGTGACTTCTGGGGACAGCAATAATCTTCTTTTTTTTTTTTCCTTTGGCAGCTGGTCAGTACAGGTATCAAACTCTCACTCTTGGTGTTGTCAGCACCCCATTCTAACCAGCTGAGCAAACTGGCCAGCCCCTCTTCATTAATTTTAGTAACCTTTATCAGGGTTCCCTTTAGGCAAGGAAGTGTGAGGGTAGCAGAGAATAAGAGGAATTCAGTGAGTTCAGGGGGAAAAACAACTGTCCTGTGTCCATTTTCTGCCTTAGGAGAGGCAGTCCGTGGGCGTTACTGGGTGGAGGATACTGCGTAGAGATAAGGGGCAAAGTCATTTCCACCATTGAGGTCTTGGGGTGATTTTGACTGAGGCAATGTCATCTCCAGTGGTGAGATTTTTGGCTAAGGATAGATTTCATCTGGAATGTGAGATTAGATATCTTTTTCAAGTGGCTCCCACTTGACTTGACGTGAGCCTCAGCATTTTTCATAATTGGTTGAAACCATCAGGGTTTGCCTGATTGTAAACCAGTGAAAGACCGAAACCAGTAGTAATAAGACCAACAATCAACAGGATAGTATGCAGCTGCACCTGACAGGGCTTTGTTTTGGATGGAAGTTCAGGTTCAGATGGGTTCCATATCAGACCAGCAGCTGCCTGGCCTGTGAGACAATCTATGGTTAATGAGTCCCAGGAGAGTATGCCTCCTCCATCTGGCCTCCTGCCTTTAGGGGATTGGGTGCAAGACTGAAAATTTATGAGAAATGGGTTAAGGCCTGGAGCAAACTAGAGTACTTTAGGACTTTATTTGTGGTATTGGGATTTGAAAGGGAATTGTTTGCAGACTTCATTATGTCTCTCAATTAAACGAGTTATTTGGGACCTATCAGGGACATGAAAGTTCTATTGCATGTCTCTTTCAAGAGCCCAGCATTGCATGTTCTAAGAAGTGAAATGTGTGCCTTGGTTACTACTAGTAATGTCTAACTCTGAGTGTCCTATCGAGGTCTTGCACTGGGGCCTCAGGAAATGTGGAGATGTGTGGTTTAGATTTATACTTTGGGTGTCTGAGAGGCAAGAGATTCCCAGAGTTGTTTTTTGTTTTGTTTTGTTTTTTTTAACCTTGAAGGGGATAATTTTTAGGTAATGGCCTAATAGTTTATAATAAACATGAAGATGGGGTCATTTGTTGACCAGGGTATACAGTGCTAAGATAAGTTCTTGAAGTTTTGACCAAGTGTGTTGTTTTTTGGGCACCATCCTTTCCTAGGGACATCCTGGCTAAGGAATGGAAAACAGCACGTTCCACTAATCTCCATCGCACATGACGGTAGGCAGTGCTATTCTCATAGTCTACAAACTCCCATTACTGTTCACTCAGTTATTCCCAATGGGCCTCCCAGGTAGTTAAGAGATCTAGGGGAGGAATGACCTCCTTCAGACCCCGGTATGTAGCAAGAGACTGACTGAGGACAGGGGAAACACCCACTCCTGCAGGTGGAATGTACCAGAGGGCCCAGGTTTGGCTCCATCCTGTCTCAGGGAGGCCTTGGCAGCCATGCTGCGCTTGTGGGCTGCTGTTTCCATGACACAAAGCATAACAGGCAGCTGGGTATGGAGGGTCACAGACTCAGGGTCTGTGAGAGCCTCTATTTCCAAGAGAGCCCAGAGGGTAGCCAGTCATTTGTTGTTTTAATGTTGCATCAGAAGCCCTGCGGCAAACAATGGCCATCATAAATGGCCAGAGACTCCAGGAGGCACTGCAAGGGTTGTTAAAGCCTCTACAGTGAAGAAGTTTTTCGAGAGTACTAACAGGGGTGCCTGTTGATTTTAATTTAGAAGCAAAACTTGTAAACGAGGAAAACCCAAAAGTATTAAGAAATACTGGATTTAAATGTCCTTAATGTTATACCACAGTTTCCGTATCCACTCATCCGATGATGGACATTTGGGCTGGTTCCAACTCTTGGCTATTGTAAAGAGTGCTGCAGTGAACATTGGGGAAGAGGTATACCTTCGACTTGATGATTTCCATTCCTCTGGGATACTACTCAGCTATAAAAACAAATGAAATACTGCCATTTGCAACAACATGGATGGACCTAGAGAGAATTATATTAAGTGAAACGAGTCAGGCACAGAAAGAGAAATAGCACATGTTCTCACTTATTGGTGGGAGCTAAAAATTAATATATAAATTCACACACACACACAAAAAAAACCGGGGGTGGGGGTGGGAAGAAGATATAACAACCACAATTACTTGAAATTGATACGACAAGCAAACAGAAAGGACATTGTTGGGGGGGAGGGAGGAGAGGGAGGAGGGAGGGAGGTTTGGGTAAGGGGCAACAATAATCAACCACAATGTATATCGACAAAATAAAATTAAAAATAAATAATTAATTAATTAAATAATTAAAAGATATAAATAAATAAAATAAATGTCCTTAATGAGTGTATCAAATCTTCTCAGAGGAAGATATTCTCAGTGTAATGTCACACCTGTGCTCCTGGAGAAGGTGGATGTCATTAAGATCTTGTTTGCAAAGATTGTGATGATGGAGCTGTGAAGTTCCCCACAAGGGGCATGGAAAGGGACACTGTGTCCCTTCAAAGTTAGAGGCAAACTACAGCTGAAAGTTTACTGAAATAGACACTAAGCTGAACATGTTAGCCAAATCTATAAGGGCAAAATATTTACCAGTTGTTGATTGAATAGAATCAGTAATCTTAATAATATCAGGTATTGGGTGTGGGTACCCTGATGGGTGAGACCACAGCATTAAGGTTGCGGTAACTCATCATAAGGCATTCACTATATGTTGTTCCTCCCCACTCCCTGATTTGGCAACAGGGAAAAACTGGGCTGTTTAAATAGAAAAGCAGTGGGGATAATCATTACTTTATTAATTAGTTTTTCTATAACAAATTTTAATACTTAAGGCCTTGCCTTAAATTGCATTGGGCCAGTTTGTGAGTGCCAAAAACTTACTTTAATTTTAATTTATTACTTATTGTATCTGAGCATCTATGTCCAGCATAGAATATTTTACAGCATGGGTATATGACTATGGGAAATAGAGGCAAGGCTATAGTTCATCAGGCATACTCATTTTTAAAAAGTAGTTACTTTCTCAAGATTATAAGGGCAGAGTGTTTAAATTTAGTGGAGTCCCCAGGTATAACTATAACTTGAGCCCCAATATTGGTTAAGTCCATGAATTTTTGTTAATCAGTGCATTTTAGATGTTAAACTTGAATTAGAGCCTATAAATGTTGTAGAGGCACAAAAGCCAATCAGTGCCCCTTTTATCTTTTTGCTATATAAAATCTTTAGTATATAAATTTTGAATTTCCAATTGAGTCAAATTATGGAAAATGAATGTAATTATATACACAATTTATCTATTGATTACATATTATATTAAAATGTTATATATAATTTAATTACTTTTTATTTCTCTCCTGTATTAGGGATTTGTGCAGAAGTCAATAAGTAATGTAGGGCCAGCAGCATTATGTTTGCTAGACCCAGAGTTCGCTCAGTACTTAAAGTTTAAAGTTTCTTTTTTTCTTTTCCCCTTGGACTTGTAAATACCTAAGGTGGCAGCCTTTCTCTCTCACTCTTTTTTTTCTTTTGCTCTCTGTCTCCTTTTTCTATTTCAGGCTTTTAGTCACCTGCAGCTGAGGTTCTTAATTTCTGTCTGTTGATAAGAGGAAAAAAGAGGGAGGAAAAAGAGGCCTCTTTCCTCTAGGCAGTAGCCTCTCTCTCTCTGGGTCAGCCCCTCATAGTGAAATAATCAGTCCATTTCTTTCTTTCTTTTCTTTAAGTAAAATCTTTAGAATGGCTTGTATTTCTACATGGCTAAAACACTTTTTCTTCTTTCCTCTCTTTTGGGCTGTTTGCCTGACAAGTTCTTGGTGATGTTGAGTAGCCCTTTGTTGTTTTGATCTTACAAATTGTAGCTGGGAAAAATTTGGGAGGACCTCTGTGTGTATCGGCCTTGCAAGCAGCCACTTCCCTTTCCAGGGTGTCCCAGAGGACCCCTAAGAAGTTGGAAGACAGGAGTAATAGGAGCAAGGAATGCAGTAACAAAGCAGGTGCTGGCCTCAGCTCCACTTACTCTTGTGAAGTCAGTTCCTTCACGGGTTAGGGGTAGGCGATTCGATACTTTTACCACTGCACTGACACAGTGAAGCCCAATGTCAAATCACGCTCTCTGACCATACTAGAGGGGAATCTATGCTCCGCTAGAGCCTCGTAGCCTGAGTCTCTATCACCTGTGAGATGGAGGTACAGTTCCACTGTCCTGTCCAGTTCACTCTGGCTCGACACCAGGATTTCACCATTTATAGCCAATACAGCCTTGACCACTCCCAAGATCCCAGATCACTGGAACAGTATACCTGGCTCAAGGCAACACACCCTTGAATAGTGGCCTGCTGCTTAGGGTCACCACAATCTCAGGAAGGCTGCACAGGAAGATACACCCTCCTTACATGTGGACATGCTAGGTTTCCCTGCTCAGCTGTCTACAGCTGCTGCAATTTCAGGAGACTCCCCAAGGTAACACTCACCAGCAGCAGTACACAGTGGTACAAAGCAGCAAGATCAAACGACAGCAAGCAGTCACACCATCTCGGACTCACTGGGCTGTCTGACACAGAAAGTCAGTAAGCCAGTTGCAGTAGACAGACACTGACTAGGATTGTAGTGACCAAGCTGCTATTGCAATCCTGCCGACTACACCAATGAAGTTAATAATGAAACTCAGAGAGTTTCATTGAAAACTATACGTTATTTTCTGCCTGTGCAAATGCCTCCAATAATTCACCCCAGTCCTGTCTTTTCTGTAGCCAAAATCACAGTCCATCCTCTTTCTTGTTTCTGTTTCCCTCAGTATCTTGCTGATGAAGTCATGCTTATTTATTGATTCCATATATTCTACTTTTTTACCAATAGAACATAACATTTAAATTATTCCCAACATGTTTGCTTCAAAATAAAACAAGGGTAGAAGTTGATGGCAATGTAAATAAAACAGATCAGCCATGAGTTGATCATTGTTGGAGCAGGATGATAGGTACATGGTGGTTGATTCAATCTACTTTTGTATATGACTGAAAACTTCCTTAATAAAAAGTTAAAACCAAACTCCCAAATATGCATAATTTACACAGAACCTTTTTTCATCATTTAAATTTCACACAGGTAACTTACTGTAACAATTTCTCCCTTTTAAAATATAATAAATTTGGGGGAGGAGTGGCAGCAGCCAGACAGCCCAGCTTTGCAAAGGCTCTGGGCAGGCCACAGCCCCCAGGCACCTGGCATGTGTCCTCCCTGCTGCCAAGATGCCCAAGAGGAAGGTCAGCTCAGCCCCAGGGGCAGCAAAGGAAGGGCCCAAGTGGAGATCGGTGAGGTAGACAGCTAAACCTGCTCCTGCAAAACTAGAAACGAAGCCAAAAAAGGCAGCAGCAAAGGATAAATCCTCAGACAAAAAAGTGCAAACCAAAGGGAAAAGAGGGTCAAAAAGAAAAACAGGCTACAGTGACAAACCAAGAAACAAAAGATTTACCTGCAGAAAATGGAGAAACTAAAAATGAGGAGAGTCCAGCCTTACCAGTGGTCCCTGTCACCTTTGTATAATCCGAAGGAATATTTTTCTCAACTAGTTTGCAAATTAAAATTTTTTAGAAGTTCTAGAAACATTTTTAAGAAGGAGGGAGTCCCACCTCATCCCATTTTTTAAGTGTAAATGCTTTTTTTTTTTTTTTTTAAGAGGTTAAATCATTTGCTGGTTGTTTATTTTTTGGTACAATCAGAAAATAGTGGAATATTGAATTCTGGGAGGCTTTGACTGTCTTGGGTGTTGGCTTAACATTCCATAGATGGGGGGTAGTTTTTATATCCTGTAATACAAAGCATACTAAATGGCAATTTGGAGTCACAGTCGTACGCTTAATGTGTCCTGAACATTTAAAATTCCCATTTTTTTTTTAGCAGAATTGTTTCTTAAAGAAAACCACTCTTTAGTCATTGCTCTTCCGGTCAGAATTGTGTGCACTCTGTAACATCTTTGATCATGGTAGTCCAGTTTTCCTAATAATTTTGTGAATGTGTTGTGAATGATTGAAAATTTGAATATGTAGTGTATATGATATTGTGAATTGGTGGGACTTATGTAACAGCTTACCAACATCTGGAGATACTGGTACTTGATATCTTCTTAAGGAAAATTTGCCTCCAAATTTGAAGCTGGAAGGTCATTGGAAAAACTTTTTAAAAAAATCATGATACGTGGCTTTTTAGAGTTTCGGTATGTATGTTAAGAATTGTGTACAAATTGAAATGTCTGTGTAATGACCCTCAGTACAACCAATAAAATATCAGTTATGAAAAAAATATATATATATAATTTCCCCTTGGTTAGAACCCATCTGTAGGAGGTAAGCAGACAAGATACCCTGGACAATAAGAAAAACGAGTGTAGAGCTTTTAATTTGGCCAAGACAGGCTAAGCTCATGGTAGGTAGTAGCTTCACAGCTTGAGAGTTTTTAGTTTATTTCTCTCTATGGGAAAGATGTGGTACAAAGTCCAAATTCAAGTCTAAGTGCCTTGGGCACACAGGAACAGGTTTCTCAGTATCTGCTGTTTTCCTAGGAAAGTGTGCACACATAGCTCTGAAACCAGGACACTGAGCGGGAAGCACTGATGAATTGAAAAGTGTCCTTTATTTATTTTTTTTCTTGCAGCAGTACGGAAAGATTACTTATCAGATGCAGCCCAGAGGGTAACAGTTCTGGGGTCAAACTCCCTAGTTTCAAATCCTAGGTCACTTAGAATTGCATAAGTGTTTAATGCTTTTGTAGGTTTTTTGTTTTGTTTTAAACTGTAAAATGGAAATAATAAGGCATATTTCAAAGGGTGTTGTCGGTTAAAGAAATCACGTGAGAAAAAACCTTTGCACCATACCTGGCCCAAAAGAAGAACCCAGTAAATGTTAGCTGTTTTTTATAGCAAACTCCTGTTTATTCTTAGTTTTTTTGACACTTTACAGATTTTCTGGCTAATTAAGCCTTCTGGATTCTACATATAGCATGACAAATGACCAATTTTCAGATTATTAAATGACTGTTTTTTCCTTTAAACGCAACTCTTGAGGGCAGGGTCTTGTTGCTTTGTGTTGCTTCGCCCCCCATGGATTTGTCACCCCACTTCTCCTGGGTGACGGAGACGCAAAGGATTACTCAAAGCCCATCTCTTCTGAGCAGTGAGAGGCTAGTTAAGCCTGAGAAGTGGTTAACTTTCCCAGGACCCTCCAGCAAGAGGCATCCCTTCCTTGGGAAAATTAATGCCGAATTGGGGTTCTCTTCCTGCATTTATTTTCCAGACCAGGAAGTTACAGGAAAAGAACAAAGGTGGGGTTATAGTTTAACAATATAGGCTGCTAACTTTCAGAGAAACAAGCCAGATGACATTCCAGTAGGCAATTAAGTGATCTTATCAACAACAGTTTGATCTTAGCAAACATTCCTTCTCCCTCCAACAGTTTCTCAGTATCTTTACATAACAATCAGTAACTAGTCTGTCTTTGAGCCAGCAACCTGCTGTGCCACAAGTCTTTATCTCACACCAGAGACTTATAGCCTGAGGAAAATTTCCTGTCCTTGCAAGGTCAATATTTGAAACTGACAGACTTTGGAAAACCAGACCCTGTGAAGTACATATGCTTTTTAGTATATTCCACAGGGTCTGTATATTAATACCTTTGAATTCTCAGTGTCTAGGCATAATATGCAGCTCATAATATTTTTTAAGTCATATTGACTATAACAAAATACACTTAAAGGTCTGAGCATTGTTCTTGTGGTTAAAAAGGTTTAAGACACTGGTCTCAATATGTAAATAATTTATAACATGAAATGGATATGGCTTTTGAGTTTAGCTTTCTTGGGGACCTCATTCAACCAATATTTATTAAGTGCCTCCTTTAGGGAAGGTATTGAGATGCGTGTTGGGAAAAAAACACAGTTCCTATGTCCATGGAACTTATTCTTAATAGGGGAGACAGCTTTACATGATTAATTACAAAATTAAGTATTAATAATTGCAGGAGGAGCAGAGGGTATTGAGAGAGCAGGCAAGGGGCACCTAGCCTGCACCTGGGGGCCTCTGAGGAAGTGACACACAGATGGCAGGAGTGTGGGTAGCTAAACCTGAGCAAGAGGGAAAAAAGACGATAAAGGATGGCTTTCTGGGCACCGAAAACAGCATGAAGGCTTCAGGACTGGAATGAAACAACATAAAATGTTGGAGAAACTGAGAGAGGGCTGGTTTGACTGGATCAGGGAGGGGAAATAGAAAATTGTAATCTGTAGTTGGAGAAGTCAACAAGGATCAGATCACGTGGGCCTTGCAAGTGATGTGACGTGTTTAGAATTTTCTTCTGAATGCGTGAAAAGATCCACCCCCCCACTCCCAAAGCTATGACTTCTGGAATTTGTTTCAAAGAATCCAACAACATTGGGGAAAGTGGGTGGGGTATGTGTGAAACAAAATTGGCCACTCATTGATAATTATTGAATCTGGGTGATAGGTACAGGGGAGTTTATTATATTCTTTGTTTTTGTGAATTTTTAAAAGTTTCCATAGTTCTAAAAAAAAAAAGGAAAGAAAATCCCTCCAGCTACAGTGAAGAGAAAGGGCTGTAGAAGAGTGAGAACAAACATGAGGAGACCAGCCTCTGCTGACCAGGTGAGAGAGAAGAAAAAGTCTTGAACTAAAGTGGTAGCAGAAGGATTTAAGGGAAGTGAATAGATTCTAGGGATGCTGGAAACTTGAGCAGATTGAACTTGGTGACTGATTAGATGTGAGGAAGAGGAAGAGGGAGATGTCATGAGGGGGTTCTCATGTTCTGGCTTAAGCAGTTAGGTGGAGAAGCTGTCGTGAGGACGAGTAACCAGCCACGGGAGGATTCTGGTATAGTCTTAATACTTCCTCCCACTAACTCCTTCTATCTACCATTTCAGCTTTAATTTAATTCAACAAACGTTTGTTGAATTTTTGTCATGTGCTGAACGCTGTATTGGAGATGTGGGGTACAGTGAAGAGGAATCTGCAGTTATAAATACAATAAGCTCCATTAATTGCATTTCTTACCCAGAACCCTCACAGCAACTCTGCAAAGTAGACACCATTTTGTATTTTATGGATGAGAAAACTGAGGTTTGGAGAGGTTGTGGAATTTGCCTGAGGTCTGAGATGGATGTCAAATCAAATTTTTGGCTCTAATGCTTGTGGTCTTTCTACTATACAATGCCAACTCAAGGCAGTGCCAAAAAGGCAAATGAAGAAGTTCCAAAGAAAATTCTATCCATTTCACAGTTTTTTTCTCAGATTTGTACTGAGGCTGAAAACCACAGTTTCTTGATCCCAAGCTAATGCTAATAGGCTGCCTGGAAACTAATATATGAAAATTCTGAGACAGCTCAAGCCAGTTCATCACCTCTATTATAAAGAGCCACAATTATCTCTTAATCAAGTTAAACTGTCTTTCCCAGATGATATCTTTAGCCCTTTAACTCCAATTACTGGAATGATGTTCAAGAGTTTTATGTGTGTCTTCTCTGGAGGACAGAACCATAATTGTTTCAAGGAGAGCAGCAGACAAGACATCTAGCACTTTCTCTTCCCTGCTGTGACTTGAGTGACCATAGAAAATGACTCTTTTGTCAAATATTCATAAATCTTCATTTTAAAAAGAAATCTAGGCAAATGTTTATGCAGCAAAATATACCCAAATAATTTTGTTTTAATGACACAAGGTGAAATGTAGGGACACTTTCCCCCTTAACTTCTTTTACTATGGAAAATTTTAAACGTAAAAAAAAAAAAAAAAAAAAAGGATGGTATAATGAGCCCCGTGTTCCCATCATCCAGCTTCAACAATTATTAACTCATGGCATGGCCAGTCTTGTTTCATCTGTACCCCACCTGCTTCCTCCCACATGTTTTGTTCTGAAGCAAATCCCAGATATCAGACATCATATCATTTCACCTGTAAATATTTCAGTGTGTATCTCTAAAAGATAAGGACTCTTTGGGGGCCAAGTGTTTTGTCAAGCATTTTCCTGAGACTGGTTTGTGGGAACATTTGCCAAGAAGTGGCTCACATGTTTTGCATTTCTCCTTGGAGGGGCAGGGAGCAGGGTCGGAGGTGATGGTGAGGTTGACCATGAAAGCCTTTGGGTGAGGGTATGAACAGCCTCCACGGCACCAGTGCCCACTTAGGTAAAGTCAGTCCTATGCTTTGTGAAAACCGGGTCTTCAAATCTTGGACCACACTCTTTGTTGTCAGCTATGTCCGTATTTGGTGAACCTATTGATGCTTCCTGCTGAGTCTCAGATGGTGCTTTAATGACCCCAGCGCAGAAGATCAGCAGAGGTGGTACCTACCTTTTGTGCCCACTCTGTTTGCAGTAAACTTTCATGAAGTCTAGCTCATTTTAATTTGGACCAGTAACAAAGCCATCCAGGAAACTGACTATAAATCCCTTGAGGGTAGAGTCTAGATACATGGTTGTACCCACACAATACCTGGTACAGAGCTTAGCTATAGTAGGTGCTCAGAAAATGGTTGTTGGGGCCGGCCCCGTGGTGCACTCGGGAGAGTGCAGCGCTTGGGAGCGCAGCGGAACTCCCACCGCGGGTTCGGATCCTGTATAGGGATGGCCTGTGCGCTCACTGGTTGAGCGCGGTGAGGGCGACAACAAGCCAAGGGTTGCAATCCCCTTACCGGTCACAAAAAGGACAAAAAAAAAAAAAGAAAAGAAAAAGAAAAAGAAAGAAAGAAAAGAAAATGGTTGTTGGATAAAGAAAGGAGGAAAAGAAGGAATAACTAATTGAAAGAATGCCAGAGTTTTAGAAATGGTTAAATGTGACAACAAACAAGACAGCAAGAAAAAAAATCTACGAAGAGGCAGAATAATGCTCCCCCACAAAGATGTCCACGTTCTAATCCCCAGAACCTGTGAATATCTTACTTAACATGGTGCAGTAGATTGAATTATGCCCCCCAAAACTCATTGAAGCTTGAATTGTGTCCCCCAAGTTTTATGTATTAGAAACAGCCCCCACTGTGTTAAGAGGGTGGGAAATCCTATTATAGTAATTGAAAGGTGGAGCCTTAAAGAGGTGATTGGATTGTAGGACCATGCAGTAGTGAATGGATTAAAAATGGTGGTCAGGGGTGTGGGTCTGAGGGCTTTAAATGAAGAGGAGAGCTTGTCTTTCTCTCTCTCTTTGCTCTCTCTGCTTCCACTATCTTGCAATGTGAGACCCCTGGGTCACTGTTGCCACCACCAGATGGACTTTGGACTTCCCAGCCTCAGAAACTGTAAGCAATAAATGTTGTTTTTCTTTATAAATTACCCAGTTCCAAGTATTTTGCCATAAGCAACAAAAATGAACTAATACACATGGCAAAAGGATCTGTGCAGATGTAAAAAAGTTAAAAATCTTGAGATGGAGAGATATCTTGAATTATCCAGATGAGCTCAATGTGATTACAAGGGTCCTTGTAAATGAAAGAGGGAGGAAAGAGAGTCAGAGAAGGAGATGTGGTGATGGAAGCAGGAGTTGGAGTGATGCTAGGGCTGGCTTTGAAGATGGAGGAAGGGGTTGTGAGCCAGGCAAGGTGGCAGCCACTAGAAGTTGGGAAAGGCAAGGAAACAGATTCTTCTCTAGAGTCTCCAGAAACCAGCTCTGCTGACACCTTGGTTTTAGTCCTTCAATATGCATTTCAGACTTCTGACTTCCAGAACTGTAAGATGATAAATATGTGTTGATTTAAGCCATTGAATTGGTAGTAATTTGTTACAGCAACCACAAAGTAACAGAGTTTGGGCAGTCTTGACTTAGTTTCTTTGCAAGGTACGTGATGAAAACATTACAAACCAAGGCATAGGAGACTCTACCAAAAGTGTTTAGAATATGCTTTAGGACAATCCTGTTGTCTCTTCATATGACACTGAACTATCAAGGTATTAGCAGGGCTTGGCATAGATTGATTCAGATATTCACGTGATGTCCCCAGAACTTGGCTTCTCTGTTTGGCTTCATTCTCAGGCTCCACATGGTGGCAAGATGGCTGCCAGCTACAGGCTTCCTGCTGATTTGAACTGATAGCTCTACACAGGCCCTGGAATTCACTCTGATTAGATTTATTTGGGAATTACATAAAACAAGAAGTGATATTTGAGCTGGAACTTAAAGGAAGCATGAGAATTTGTGAATGGGTGGCAGGACAGAGAGAACAGCTGGGGTAAAGACATAAAGATATGCGAGAGCTTGGCATGTTTGGGGAAGTCCAAAACTCCGATTCATCAGAGGCATGTGTGGTGGGCATTGGAGGTGGTGAATAGTGAAGTGTCTGATTTTCATCCAAAATTTTAGAAAGCATCCATACCCAATCTACGTAATTTTGTTTAAAATCTTTCCTTCTAATTTACCTACCTCATTTGTGATTCCTTTTATATATTGAATATGTCACTACATAAACTGCAAAAACTTGATTGACAGAGACCCCCACCCCAGAATTACCAAGTTGTATTAAGTTCTTAAGAAAAGTAGCTAAGGAGTTAATATTTCCAGCCCAAACCTCCTGGTCCTTTTAAGAAGGGTGAGTGTTACTGGAAGTCCCCAAGCTGTCAGAAGACAACAATCAGAGGGGGTGATGATGCCCTTTAACCCTTACAAGGCCCTGATGGTTTCTGTTTGTTTTGACTTTGGCTTCCTGGAAGCAGGCCCCAAAAGATGGATTTGAGTGCCTGTAGTTTACTGGGCAGTGATCTCAGGAATCACTGGTTGGGTAGTAAGGAAGTGAGACAACGAAGGTGTTATGGGTTGAATTGTGTCCCCCCAAATTCATAAGTTCTAAGCCCTAGTACTTCAGAATGTGATCTTATTTGGAAATAGTGTCATTGCAGATGTAATTAGTTAAGTTAGGGTGAGGACACACTAGAGTAGGATGGGTCCCAATCCAATATGACTGGTGTCCTTCTAAAAAGGGGAAATTTGGACACGGACATGCACACAAGGAAAATACCATGTGAAGATGAAGGCAGAAATTGGGGTGATGCTCCTACAAGACAAGGAATGCCACAGGTTGCCAGAAAACCACCATAAGCTAGGTGAGAGGCATGGGACAGTGCCTTCCCTCACAGGTCTCAGAAGGAGCCTACTCAGCTGATACCTTGATCTCATTACTGGACTCTAGAACTATTAGACAATAAATTTCTGTGGTTTAAGCCATCTGGTATGTGGTACTTTGTTAAGGCAGTTCTTAGCAAACTAATACAGAAGGAGAAGTAACAATAAAGAATGTGTTATCAAGCAAGTTACTAGTGTAAGCAAATAGATCTTAATCCCACTGGAGAACTCTAGCAGACAGTGTAGAACATATACCTCAAAATTATCCTGCCAGATGCAACTCAACAATAAAAAGACAAGAAATGTAGAAGAGTTCTCCTTTCCCAAGATCCTCGCCAGCATTTGCTATTCTTGGTCTTTATTAATAATGGCCAGTCCAACTGGAGTGACATGATATCTCAATGTGGTTTTGATTTGCATTTCTCTGATGACTAGTGATGCTGAGCATTTTTTCATGTACCTGTTGGCCATTTGTATGCCTTCCTTTGAAAAGTGTCTATTCATCTCCTTTGCCCATTTTTTAATTGGATCATTTGTTTTCTTACTGTATAGTTGTTTGAGTTATTTGTATATTCTGGATATTAATCCCTTGTTGGATGTATAGTTGGCAAATATTTTCTCCCATTCCATTGGCTGTCTTTCCACTCTATTTATTGTTTCTTTTACTGGGCAGAAGCTTTTTAGTTTGATATAATCCCATTTATTTATTTTTTTCTTTTGTTGCTTGTATTTTTGGGGTGTTATTCATAAAGTCTCTGGCCCAGTCCTATTACCTGGAATGTTTCCCCTATATTTTCCTTTAGTAATTTTATGGTTTCAGGCCTTATAGTTAAGTCTCTAATCCATTTTGAGTTGATTTTGGTATATGGTGAGAGGTACAGGTTCAGTTTCGATTTTCTGCATATGGATGTCCAATTTTCCCAGCACCATTTATTGAAGAGGCAGTCTTTTCCCCAATGTATGTTCTTACTACTGCCTTTGTCAAAGATCAGTTGGCTGTAAGTATGTGGGTTGATTCCCAGGTTTTCTGTTCTGTTCCATTGTTCCGAGTGTCTGTTTTTATGCCAGTACCATGATGTTTTGAGTTACAATAACTTTATAATATAATTTAAAGTTGGGTAGCATTATGCCTCTGGCTTCCTTACTTTTTTTCTTTTGCTTAGGATTGCTATGGCTATTCAGGGTCTTTGGTTGTTCCATATGAATATGTGGATTGCTTTTTCTATTTCTGTGAAGAATGTCATTGGTATTTTGATGGGGATTGCATTGAATCTGTAGATTGCTTTGGATAGAATGGATATTTTCACAGTGTTAATTCTTCCCATCTAAGAGCATGGTATGTCTTTCTACTTTTTTGTGTCCTTTTTAATTTCTTTCAGTAGTGTTTTGTAGTTCTTATTGTAGAGATCTTTCTCCTCCTTGGTTAAATTGATACCTAGGTATTTTACTTTTTTGGTGACTATTGTAAATGAGCTTGCTTTCTTGATTTCATTTTCTGCTAGTTTGTTATTGGAGTATAAAAACACTATTGATTTTGGGGTGTTGGTTTTGTATCCTGAAACATGACTGAAATTGTTAATCAGCTGTAAGAGTTTTTTGGTAGAGTCTATAGGTTTTTCTGTATATAAGATCATATCATCAGCAAACAAGGACAGTTTGACTTCATTCTCTCCAATCTGGATGCCCTTTATTTCTTTCTCTTGCCTGATTGCTCTGGCTAATACTTCCAGTACTATGTTAAACAGGAGTGGTGAGAGTGGGCATCCTTGTCTTGTTCCTGTTCTTAAAGGAAAAACTTTCAGCTTTTCCCCATTTAGGATGAGCAAAGTCATTATGGAAAACAGTATGGAGGTTTCTCATACAACTACAGATAGAGCTACCACATGATCCAGCAATCCCACTATTGGGTATATATCCAAAGTAATGGAAATCATCCTGTCAAAGGGATACCTGCACTCCCATGTTCATTGCAGCTCTATTTACAATAGCCAGAATATGGAACCAACCTAAGTGTTCAAGGATGGATGACTGGATCAGGAAAATGTGGTATATATACACAAATGGAATACTACTCAGCCATAAAAAAGAATGAAATCCTGCCATTTGCAGCAACTTGGATGAGTCTGGAGAAAATTATGTTAAGTGAAATAAGCCAGACAAAGAAACAGAAATACTGCATGTCCTCACTCATAACTGGCTACTAGGAAGGAGGGAAGAAGGAAGGAATGAAGAAAAGAAAGAAAGACAAGACCACAACAATACATTGAACTTTCAGAAGGAGAGAACAAACCTAAGGATACTAGAGGTGGGGGAAGGGAGGGAGAGGGTTTGGGAAGTGAAAGGTTGGGCAAAGGGCTTAAAGAAATATCATGATTCTTAAGAATGAATATGCTAATAATAAATAAAAAATTTTAACTAAAAAAATTTTAAAAGACAAGAAATGCAATTTAAAAATGGGCAAAGATTTAAATCAATATTTCTCCAGAGAAAATATACAAATGACCAATAAGTATAAGAAAAGATGCTCAACATCATTCATCATTAGGGAAATGAAAATCAAAACCACAATGAGATATCACTTCATGCCCACTAGGATGGCTTTTATTAAAAAGATGATAGCAAGTGTTAGTGAGAATGTGGAGGAATTAGAACTCTCATTCATTGCTGGTAGGACTGAAAGATTGTGTAGCTGCATTTGGAAAACCGTTTTCTATTTCTCAGAAAGTTAAACATAGAGTTGCCTATGACCCAGCAATTCCACAGCTAGGTACTACATACCCAAGAGAATAGAGAAAATATGTCCACACAAAAAAAGTGTACATGAATATTAATAGCATTATTTTATAACAGGCAAAAGTGGAAATAACCCAAGTTTCCATCAGTTGATAAATGGATAAACTAAATGCTGTATGTCCATGCAATGAAACATTATTTAGCAATAAAAAGGAATGAAGTACTGATACATTCTACAATGTTAATGAATCTTAAAAACATGTGAAGTGAAAGAAGCCAGTCACAAAAGTTCACATATTGGGCTTCCAGTCAAGATGGCAGAATAGACAGTCCCCAGCATCACTGTCTGCCACAAACCAACCAATTTACAACTATTAAAAAGCAATAACAGCCAAGCTGGGGCCACTAGAGCTCAGGGGAAGAGGAGGAGAGACCTACAGAGTTCATGAAGGCAGGAGAAGCCATGATAAGAAAAAGAAAGGATTGCTCCCACCATTTCTAATCCCAGCTGGAGCTGGTGAGTACATGGGGCAAAAGCTGGCAAAAGCCACTGCTGTGTCCTTCAGATGAAGCTGCCAGGATGTGGCAGGGGAAGGAGAGCCTTGGTGGCTCCCAGGCCAGCGAGACCACTAACGGGGTTCCCATGGGCCCACTTGGAGCAAGGAGCCACAACAACTGAAAAAATGAGCCACTCAGAGACTGGTGAGTCATTGCAAGGGAATGGTGCACGGCTTGTCCCATGGGAAGTGTTTGGAGTGCAGGGGTTGGGGAGACAGGCCCACCAGGGGAATATTGAAGCACAGCATGGACAGCTGATCTGCCCCCCAATCAGCACAGGACCACTCAGTGGATACTGGTCAGGAATATAGAATTGTAGGGGTTGCAGTTTGCTGAAAAGACTCAGGCCCAGTCCACAGTTTCCACACAACCCAGGTGCACCAGAACTCACAAGACCCAGAAGTCAACAATTAAAACATGAGCTGCACAAAAAGCCTTCCTCAGGGAATCAGTAGCAAAGCAGCAATTTAGCTCAACTACAAGGTTCAAATGCTTGTCCCCACAGGAAGTTCCTCCCTTTTAGAAGTAAGCAAAGGACAACCAATTAGTTCCAGTACAGAGTTTAAGTGGTGGGAACAGCAAATAATCCAACCCAGAACTGAAAGAAAAAACAAAATGCCCACAGATCAGAGACAAAGTTTGATATTAACTAGTAAAGGTCTAACACCACCAAAGAATACCTATAAAACCTAGAAGGACTGGAAGCCCCCTAGGCTCCCAAGCCAGGGAGCTGGGAGGGGTGGGGGCGTCACCCATGCCCACCAACATCTGCAACCAGCCCAGCGATTACTATCAGGCAGCTGCAGGAAGTGCCCCTGGTCCCTGAACTGGGGTGGTGGGGGGTCTTGGGCCTTGACCATGTCCCCCCCAACACCTGCAACCAGCCCAGTGACAACCACCGGCCAGCTGCAAGAAGCACCCCTGGCCCCCAAGCCAGGGCAGTGAGGGGCAGAGGGCCTTGCCCATGCCCTCCCAGCACCCACAACCAGCCCAGCAATGACCACCAGGCCACCGCAGGAAGCACCCCAGGCTCTCAAGCCAGGGCACTGAGGGGCAGAGTGCTTCAGCCACACCCCCCGACATCTGCATCAAGCCCAGTAATGACCAATCCACTGATGGAAGCCCCCTTGTCTCCCCTGCAAGAATGAGGGGGGTGACACAGGCCTAAACCATGCCTCACCTCCTTCCTCCTTCTTCCTTCTCCCACTCTATTTCCTTTCCCCTTCTCCTCTCCCTGTCCCCACAACTGTTCTGCAACAACATCTTAGAATGTAAAAAAAAAAAAAAAATTAATAAATAAACTTAAAAATAAAAAAAATAGGCCACGTACTGTATGATTCCATTTATATGAAATTTCCAGAAAGGCAAATCCATAGAGACAGAAAGTAGATTACTGGTTGCTAGGGGCTGATGGGAAGGTAGAATGGGGAATGATTGCTAATGAGTACAGGGTTTTTTTTGGAGTGATAAAAATGTTATGGAATTAGATAGTGGTGATGGTTGCACAATTGTGTGAATATACTAAAAAGCACTTAATTGTACACTTTAAATGGTATGTGAACTATATTTCAATAAAACAATAAGAGCAATAAAATATTATTTAAAATTATCCTGCCAGAGGGGAGGGAGCTGGAGTATTTATCTAGCTCCCTTCCAATAGTCAATTTTGAAGGTTGTTCTCAGGATGTATCAATTCCCTGGAGCTCGTGGCCTGATTTGTATGTGAACTTCAGGATCCAGACAGATCCTTCAGGCAAAGACTTGGAAGTGCTGGCATTCCCAAAGTGTTGACCATTCCCTATGGAGCATGGACAAAAGCTACTTGCCTTCTGGGGTTATACAGTATTGACTTTTTGCTGCTCTGGCCTCATGAATGTCAAAAATAGTTACTAAATTTGAAAATTGAAACATTACATATGAGGGCATTTCATGAAGTGTTTATGATTCAATTCATTCTGAGATTATCTACAGTTTTAACTTAGCTACAAACAGTGGCAATCAATCCTGGTTAGGATGGTGTACTAGTTTGTTTCTGCTGCTTATAACAGAATACCTGAAACTGGGTAATTTGTGAAGAAACAAAATTTAGTGCTTACTGTTTCAGAAGCTGTGAAGTCCAATGACCAGGGAAGACATCTGGTGAAGGCCTTGTTCTTGGTGGTGACCCTCCACAGCGATGCAGGCTATCACATGGTGAGAATGGTGTGAGCAAGACAACTAACCTCCTCACTTGCTCTCTTTTTAAAGCCATCTGAACCATGCCCATCACTCCATGAATGGATCAATCCATTCACAAGGGCACAGTCCTCACAATCTAATCACCTCTAAAAGGCTCTGCCCTTCAATTACATAATTGAATTTCCCACCCCCTTAACGCTATTACAGTGGGATTAAGTTTCAATACATGAACTTTTGGGGGTCACATTCAACCCTAGCAGATGGCTATAATAAAAAAGATGGATAATAACAAGCGTTGGTGAGAGCATGGAGAAATGGAAAACAACCTCATTCATTGCTGTAAAAAGAAAAGGAATTTATTGTACAAGTTAGGGTGGCCCCAGGATTTATTAGAAAGGCTAAGAATCAAGCCCAAACTGTGGGAAACAACAAGGAAAGCCACACTGCCAGACCGAAAGCCAAAGTCACAACACAGGAGGTGGCTGGCAAGGACACTGTTGCTTCTGAAGCAAGCCCCTTCAGCAGAGCAGGCTTGAAATGGTTATCATCTCACAGCAATTTCTAGATGAAGACAGGATTAGGCAGGATTTTGAATCCAGTACTACCTGAACCCCAAACCCCACACTCTTTCTTCTATGAGTTTGCAATTTCTTTATAAGTAAAATGGATACGTGATGGCAGAAAGATAACTGTAAATAAGATGCCACAAGGGATTTGGACAGTGTCCCTAAGTGCCAGATGCAATTTAAGTGGTATTATTATTAAATGCAGCCATAATCTGCAATCATATCTGTGCCTCAAACAACTAATCACTGAGGTTGCCAGGCAATTATGTTTGCCAGGCACAACTGGTCTGCAGCGAGCAAGTAAATGATTTACACTCCAGAGACAACTTTCTCAAAGCTTTGACCCCTCCTCCCTTTTGCAGTAATCTGGTCCTATCCTGTCTGCCTTCGTTCTGAAAGCCTTTCCTTCATCCTTTATTTCTACCACATGGTTCTATGTGTCATCAAATGCTCCTTATTTTCAGTCAGCTTTGTCAAAGAACTGTCAATGCCAAGTGGCTCTAGAACAGCACCTCTCACACTATTTGGTCTCAGGACCCCTTAACTACTCTTAAAAATGATTAAGAATGCCAAAGAGTTCTGTTTATGTGGATTATTTCTATCAATATTTACTACATTAGAAATTAACTATGAGAGGGCTGGCCTGTTAGCTCAGCCGGTTAGAGCGTGGTGCTGGTAATATCAAGGTCCAGGGTTCAATCCCCGTACTAGCCAGCCTCCAAAAACAAACGAACAAAAAAGATATTTTTAAAAAATTTAAAAAGAAAATTTAAAATATTAATTTAAAAAGAATAAGAGATTACACGTTAACATAAATAACACGTCTTTATGAAAAGTAACTTTCTCAAAACAAAAATCTTGTGACACAAGTGGGACTATTTTACATTTTAAAGAAATACATTGAATGTCTGGCTTAATAGAAGAAAGCTAGATTCTCATATATGTCTCTGCATTCCATCTGTTGTCATGTCACACTAGAAAATTCTACTGTGCACTTATGAGACAATGAGAGTGAAAAGGCAATCACATCTTAGCATCACTATGGAAATAATTTGACCTTGTAGATAACCTGGAAAGGGAGAACAAGGAACTCCCAGATCACCTGTTGAGAATTACTGCCTGTTTCTTGTGTTCTTCATTCCTTTGCGTAGATCCATATTTCCATCTGGTAAGAAACTGCTCAGCTGTCTTCAAAAGTGGCCGTACCATTTTGCATCCCCACCAGCAATCAATGAGAGTTTGTGTTATTTCACCTCCTTGCCGGGATTTGGTGTTGTCAGTGCTCTGGATTTTGGCTATTGTAATAAGTGTGTAGTGGTAGCTCATTGTTTTAATTAGCAGTTCTTTAATGACATATGATGTGGAGCATCTTTTCATATGCTATTTGCCATCTGTACATCTTCTTTGCTCATTTTAAAATTGGGCTGTTTCTTTTCTTGTTGAGTTTTAAGAGTTCTTTGCATACTTTGGATTCAAGTGCTTTATCAGATAAGTGCTTTGCAAATGTTTCTCCCAGTCTGTGGCTTGTGTTTTCGTTCTCTTTTGGAGTGTCTTTTGCAGAGCAGACGTTTTTAATTATTAATGAAGTCCAACTTATCAGTTTTTTCTTTGGTGGACTGTGCTTTTGGTATTATATATAAAAATTCATCACCAAATCCGAGGTCCACCCTGGTTTTTAAAAAAACACTGAATTTGAGTGATTTGTTACACACCATTATTGTTACAAAGGCTAAAATTGATACGCAATCCTTTAAATTTATTCAAAACACAAAATCCAATTCAAATAAAATTCTTCCTATCCAAACATTTCTGGAGAGGTAGCTAATGCTCCACTTTTCAATTACCTTACTGTATTTCAAGGCAATCACTTCAAGTCATCAGTCTAGGAGGTAAGAGATCTGAGATGCTTGATAGCTCTGATTTTCACTCAGCTTTCCATTTCTGAAGATTACCAGATTCACCTCTGCAGCTGCCCTTCACTGATGGTGACATTTTCCTGTTGCCTAAACCTGAATAACCTGTCCCATCTCAGTCCTCTGAGTTCCCAAATTTCTGACCATTATTAGCTTTGTAGTGCTGATTTCCTGCTGTTAACCCAAAGAAGATTTCTTACACTTTCCACATTCTATGCCCCAACAAGGCATTTGTTCTGAAATGTGGCAGTGTCCTGTCTTCTCATGTGGAGTAGTAATCTTTGCTGTTTTTTGACATTTCTGTTACTCTTATAGCTGATTTGGAATATAGAAAAGACCTGAACTGGTTAATATTCCAGCCAATTGTTATCAAAACTGCTGCACCTGAAAAATGAAATACCTGAATATTATGGTATTAAAGACAGGCAGTTCAACCAGGTGGAATGAAAAGACATGTGTACACACTTTTCAGGCACTTATGACTCCAGCACATTCAGGAAAATGCTTGTCAGTCTGCAGCTCTTTGTGCAATGATATGAGAACATTTCTCCAAGGTATAAGTGACAAAAAGTAACATCCAGAAGAGGATATAATATGTGCTTTTGGATGAAAAAAAGAGGGGGGTTGGAAAGGAAGCAAGTGAAACTAAGAACCTATATTTACTCTTTATTGTATATGCATAAAGAAACTCGGGAAAGTTGCCAGGTTAGGGAGAAACTGGGCAGATGGAGGATAAGGGGGAGATTTTTCACCTTTTATAATTTTGGATTTTTAAAATATGTGGATATAATTTTTAAAAATTAAATTTAAAAAAGATGGCAAAGAAACAGAAAATGATCTCAAAGAGAACTGAAATGTGGAAGCTGATGAGCTCCCACGCAGGACTCCCAGTCTCCTCTCTTCTGTCTCTTCTGGCCATTGCTCCATCAGTCACACACTGCCCATCTCCCCCATGTCTTTAGCTTCTCTCTCAAGCTTCTTTCGTGTGCACTCATGTACTCAATCCCTCCCTGAACAGGTTGAAGTCTTTCCTGTCCTTGAGAAGCGGGGGCTCTTTTGGTCCTGTTGTCACCTAGTTACTGCCCTAGTAGTTCTTACCCTTCTCAGCCAGGTGTCTGAAAGATTGCACTCACTCCTCACCACTTCCTGTCCCTTTGCTCTTGACCAGGCTTCTGTATGGCTCTTCCCAACCTCCCATGAAACTGCTTGTGCAAGCACCGCACTGATCTCCATGTGGCAAAGTCCAGTGCACTCCCTGCTTCATGTGCCTCCACCACTAGCAGCCTCCTTCTGACCCTCCCTCCCCTGGCCTTTGTATCACTGCATTCCATTTTTAGCCTCCTGGAGCTTTTTGTCCCAGCTTCCTGATGGGTCATTCTTCTCTGCCTGCTCTGAATTGGTGATGTCTCCAGGGTCCAACCTTATCTCAGGTCTTCTCTCTGTTTGCCATCTGTTGTTATTCTCACTCAGTTTCATGATTTTATCCACTAGCTGATGGTGCTGATGACTCCAAAATTGATGGCTCTAATTCTGTTCTTTCTCCCAACCTTCATATAATTGTATCAATGGCCTGCTGGGCATTTCCATTTGGATGTCCCATTTAAACATAACATGTTGTATTAGTCCTTTTATGTTGCTTATAACAGCATACCTGAGACTGGGTGATTTACAAAGGAAACAAAATTTATTGCTTACAGTTTCTGAGGCTGGGAGATCCAAAGTCCATCTGGTGGTGGCGACAGTGACCCAGGGGTCTCACATTGCAAGATGTTGGAAGCAGAGAGAGCAGACAGAGAAAGACAGACTCTCCTCTTCTTTTGAAGCCCTCAGAAACCCACGCCCCTGACCACTATTATTAATCCATTCACTATGGCATGGTCCTACAATCCAATCACCTCTTTAAGGCTCCACTTTTCAATTACCTTAATAGGATTTCCCACCCTCTTAACAGTCACAGTGGGGCTAAGTTTCTAATACATAAAACTTGGGGGACACAATTCAGCTTCAGTGAGCTTGTGGGGGGACATAACTCAATTCACTACACATGTTCAAAACTGACTATCTTGCCCTACCTTCCAAACTATGGGCCCAGCACGCTTCTGCTGCGCCTACTCTGCTGTGTCTACCTTCCAAACTAGATGCTCTTCTAAAGTCCCATGATTTTCCTTTGGTTTATTTAGTTGCTCATGCCAAAGATCTGGAATTATCTTAGACTCTGTCCTGTCTATCTCCACGATCCATCTTTGCAACCTTTCTCCTAGTCATTCCCACATCTACCCCATCGCAATCCCTCACACCACCACCCTCATCCTGAGATCAGAAAGGCTTGAGCTGATTGGAAAGAATGGCAGAGTCAAGAGACTTTTTAAATACTTCATTGCGTACAGGGATAATTTTGAGGTATAATGAATAGAATTTGGTGGCTGATATATGTGGGGACTGATGGTGCCAGAGATTCTAGCTAAGTCAATTGTGACTTGAGGTCAGTAAAAGGGAGCAGCCCTGCAGAAATGGAGATTGAAGTGCCATTTGGGAACACTGATATTGAGGTGCCCGTGGGATCTAGGCCCATGATGGGAGTCGAGCCTGGGGCAAAAGACTTAGGGTCGCATTTGAAGCCAAGGAAATGAATGTAATCACCTGAGGGAGTATGTAAAATGAACATGCACCAGGGAAGGAATTTTGGGAGCCTCAACATTTAAGAAGATAGAAGAGAAAGTGGCCATAAGTAGAGAAGAACCAGGAAAAAGCCTTGTTCTGGATGCTGAAGGAAGAGAGAATTTTAAGAAGGTGGGAGGTGGAGGATTGGGTGGCTGATGGTGAGGAATGAATGATGTGAGATAAAGTGGGATGAAGGCTAGCAAGAGGCTATTGGGCTTAGTGGTTGGGAGAGGTTGTACTCATTCAAATACGAATTTTTGGGAACTCTGCTCCTCACTAAAAATCTGAGAGATGAGGATAAATAATTCTTTTTCTGGCCTCCTGGGTGAGAGGCCAGACCCATGACCCAAGCTCAGCCAGAAGGATGCTCCCGCTCAGGACTCTGACTCTTGGAAGAACAATGCAAGGAGTTGGCCCAGTCAGATCTGTCTAGGAGACATGTGGCGGGAGGATTCAATGGCAGTGAGGACCTGAGTAGCCCGTTCTGGTGGCTGGGTCCTGTGCTGCCAGATATTTCCTTGTTCCTTCCTTACTTAAGCTTACTTTTCCAGCCTTCCCTTCAATCTTGGGAGCCATTCAACAACCTTCCACATAAATCCCATTTCCTCTTCCTCTAGCCAGAGCTGGTTCAGTTCTTTGCTATCAAGAATTCAAAGATTTAAGAGGAACAGGTAAAGGGTTATGAAAATCAACTACAATGTATATTGAGAAGTTAAAAAATATAAAAAATAAAATTAAAAAAAAAAAGAACTGAAAGATTTATAGAGATCTCAGCGGGAGTAATTTCTGTTGGGTATAGAAACCAGCTTGCAGTGGGTTAAACTGAAGTGGAAAATAAGAATTTTTAAAAACAATGAGGAGTGGAAGGAGGAAGAAAGACACTCGAGAAGCAAGGTGGACAGAAGTTAGTTGTTGGGAAGAGGGGGTCTGAACACATCTGTAGGCTTAAGAGCAGAAACCAATCGAAGAAGCCAATGGAGTAAATTCCTTCTTTACCTTGACATTTAAAATCTCCTGAAATATAATTTCCACCTAGCTTTCTAGACTCAAACCTCAATATTCTCTGTGATTAAGCCAACCAGGACACTTAATATTTTCCACAAAATGCCCCATTGTCTCTTTTTGTTTGCTTATTTATTTATTAGTTTGTTTTTACTCAGGATGTAGTCCTGGCCTGGAATATTTCCACAGATCACCCTGATGATCCCACTGGCTCAAACACCATCTCAGTGCCTTTTTCTGACCCCTCAAATGAGAATGACTTCCTGACTTTAAAATTCCCAGAGCACAATGTATCTCTCTTATCATTCCTAATGAGATTATGCCCTTAATTTATAGTTCTTTGTACACTAGTCTTATTGCTCCTTTTCAATGTGAGCTGCTTCACAGCTGGGATTGTTTTCCCTGCAGCACTCACACAAGGATGTACACGTGGGAGCTGCTCGGCAAATACTGGTTGAATTCACAGTGAAGGGACCAGAAACATACTTAACAGGGATTGAGGTGCAAAGGTTAGAGAGTTCTCTGGAAATTATTCTTCTAGGCAGGAATATGCCCTCAGTGGACAATGGTGGCTCTGTTCATCCAATATGAGATTGTTCATCTGATGTAGTTGGAGCCCCAGTCTGTGGGAACCCCACCGCCATCTGTGTAGTTCTTGCTCCCATCCAGGATGTGATTAATAACCTGCACAAAGATAATGAAGGAACTACTGCTATAGACAATATGGATCTCACAGTTGTTGAAAAACCAAACACGAAAGAATACATAATATGATTCCATTTACATGAAGTTCAAAAACAGGCAAAACCCGCTCCATGGTGTCAAAAGTGGGCATGGAGGGGAGGGGACGAGTCAGGTGGCTGGGAGGGCATGTGGGGGCTTCCAGGTGTTGGTGCTCTGCTGCTTGGGCTGACTGATGGTTACACAGGTGTGTTCACTTTGGATCTGTGTACTTTTCTCTAGATATGTTACACTTCATTTTAAAAGTTTATTTTAAAAAGTTGGCTGAGCATGTGTCATGTCCTAAAAAGATAATAGTGGAGGACAAAAATCAATTAGATGTTTCATATGCTTAACTTGGAACTTCTGCTTTAATGAAACAAATCAGCACCACAAATATGAGTTCTTAAAATGTTCATGGAAGAATTTGTATCTTTTAATTCTATTTTCCACAAACGTTTTGAAGTACCCCCATATTTTTAGTTAGTTATCCAATTAAGCTGTACTAGCAGCAGAACACTGAAAGGCGACGGGGGGTTGGTTGTGCACAGTGCACAGCATTAAAGCAAACCACACTCTTTAACTGTGTGAGTCCAGGCTGCCTTGATCTGTAGGGGGATCTTATGTTGCTTACAGGAGGGACTGAGCTCTATAATACAAACCTGTCTGAAATAAAAACAGTTCCCATAATCATGTGTTGTGCCAAGAAAAAACAGCCAACAGGAAGGAAACGGAATTGTTCTCAGCCGCATGAAACAATGTCTCGTGTTGCTTCCTCTTTGTAACGTGGCAGGTGGGAATAAACAAAATGAGCATCCCGATGGACTTTAAGTAGGTTTAACTTTAGCCATGATAATAAACACAAGATATTTAAAATATAAATGGCATGCTTGTTTGATATTGTCTCAGATGTTAAGGCATTAAGGGCCTTGTCTTCCCAATCCATCCCTTGGTTCTCCTTTTCTCGTGTCGGTTTTATTTCTAGACAGGCTTTGTCCATGTGGAGGCGACACAGCCATTGGTATCTTCAGGCACACTTGGTTCTTTGAACTCAAGATCCCTGATGATGGGAGAGGACTTTGATTGGCCTGGCTTGGACTGGCTGCTCTTCCTTGAGGCCGGTCGCCCTATGTCCCAGAATAGCCTTCCTCTGTTCTTTACCTGACTAATGCCAACTCATCCTTCAAGATGTAGCTCATGATACTTCTACAGGATGCCTTTCCTACTTTCTCAGTATGGGCTGGGTGCTCATTTACGTGGTCCCATAAGCATGTCATAGATACTCTTGGCATCGCACAACACTGTTGCAACTGTTTGGATGCACACTTGTCTCTCTCACTAGCTCCCTGGCATTGTGACTGCACAATGCTTGGCACATAGTAATCACTCCACAAATGTGTGTTTAATGACTGAAAGATAATCTCAGTATGGGTAAGATCCTGCCCTTGCTTCTTCATCTAAAAAGTTGCTACAGAAAATCTTGAGTATTTAGGAGTAAGATATAATCTTGACTTTTAACTTAGGAGTGAGATATACTCTATCTTTAACAAAGCCTCGCACAAGTCATGTAGCTTACTAAATTTGTGCTAATGAAGTGGACGTAAGATGTGAATAATATTAAATGCTAAATTAAGTATCATTTGTCCTTGATATGATGTTATAGTCCTCTTTGAAACACTGGTGAATCTGATTAGCTAGGTCAGGGGTTCTTAACCTGGAATACACAGACCTCTAAGGGATTCGGGGACAGAATTCAGAGGATACATGAACTTGGATAGGAAAAAATTTATTTTCACTAGACTATATCTGAAATGTAGTATTTCAGTTATAAATGCAGACAATAATCCACAGTTATATTAACAGTAACTGTGACTTTGTCAACATTAGAAATCAGATATTTTCATATCACATTACAGTTGTTGCAGAGATCTCAATATATTGTTTATGCTACTTCAACATCATAGCAGTTATAAGACTTCCCTCCTAGATCTGGCTATTAAATGCAGCCATATGCTACTGTACCATAAATTAACATATTTTGATAACTTATACTTTAATGTAATTGGTTTCCTTTTTAATCCCATCCATTTCATTTTCTGTCCTTAAAAACATTATTCTGAAGAGGGATCCATGGCACAAAAAAGTTGAAGTAATCTGGGCATTCACTGAAAATGAAATGAAGCTAAAGTGTAATGATTTGACCTCACAGAAACTTAACCTATCCTGCCCTCTCTTTCTAATGTCATGCTAAGAATAGAAATCACAGGCTTTCTGGATAAAAAACCTAAGAAAAGATGTCCTATCTCAGGATGGAAAAGCCAAGTAATTAGTTTGATAGTGCCTCTGGGCTATGTTGAAAAAGTAGAGTAAATGCATTTGGACCTACACAAAAATTCATAACCAAATGCTGCAGACATTGGTTTTAGGGCTTGCTAAAGAAGGCAAATTTAAATTCATTTCTTTGTGTAGTTATTTGCATATATATCCACTAGAACAGGATTTTACTTATCAAAACTTTTAG
Source organism: Cynocephalus volans (assembly GCF_027409185.1). NCBI lineage: Eukaryota > Metazoa > Chordata > Mammalia > Dermoptera > Cynocephalidae > Cynocephalus > Cynocephalus volans. The sequence goes on along the minus strand of NC_084460.1, from coordinate 95,035,969 downwards.
GGCATACCGTGTAAGGTTGTGGGATCCTTTCTAGTAATGTTTAGTGGCAAGGATCTGACAAAGAGATAAACTCATCAGATTTTTTGTTTCCTGGGAATTTCTCCTTGGTCTTGGTTCTAACAGGAAATAGATGGTTCTTAAATTAAGACATTTTGAGGAGATACTATACAAAAGTGTGGGTATAAGGGACCCCCAGAGGAAGAATAGTAGAGTCAGCAAATCTAGGCTAGTAGTCCCAGAAATGACATCATCCTTGGCCAGAGGCAAACAGTGTGGGGAATGGCTACTTAGTAGAGAGTGGTGGAGGGAAGTTTGGGAGAAGTAGTGACTTTTGCTGAGGCAGCGCCCCCTGGGGGAAGAGCCAAGAGAACAGATACCCTGACAGTCTTCAGATCTCTGGCCAGGACACTCCTTGGCCAAACCCACCCAGAAGCCAGAAGGCATAGAAGCCCCTTGTTGTGGTCCATTCACGTCAACCTCATGGGGCAGAGAGCAGAATGGAACTGGAGAGGTAAATAAATATCCAGCACATCTGCAAATTGCTGCCATAACACTTATCACACTATTTGTCAGTCCAGGAGGGCAGAATTGCATTTTTATTCATGACTGTGCCTAGTAAAATTCTGGTACATGGTAAGTGCTCAGTCTTACTGAATGAATGAACAAAGATCTGAAATATTGCTGAAACAGTAAAAGCAAATTATCTACTACACAACAATTAGGAACTATTTACTTTCAGACAGAATGGATATTTAAAATTACTCAAATGCTGGAGCATTCAGCAATAAATTCTATTCTGTAGATCAGGTTAGATAAACGTCACAGCTTTATAGTTAAGTACAGTCAATCCTCATTATTTGTGGATTCTGTATTTGTGAATTTACCTAATCTAAAATTTTTGCAGTGCTTTTGCAGCCATGTGCAGAGCAGTGAAATATTTGACTTGCCCAATGCACATATTCTTGGCTGAGGTTGAACAAGGCCTTCTTGTTCCAGCTCTCATACTGTAAAACAAGTCCTTTTTGCTCTATTTAATGCCACGTGTTTTAGATTTTTGTGCTTTTTGTTGGTGATTTCACTGTTTAAGATGGCCAGCAAGCACAGTGCTGAAGTGCTGTCTAGTGTTCTTATGTGCAAAAAGGCTGTGACGTCCCTTATGGAGAAAAATGTTTAAGATAAGCTTAATTCGGGCATGAGTTATTGTGCTGTTAGTTAGTTCAATGTTAATCAATCAATAATATATATAGTAAATACTGTGTCTTTAAAACAGAAATACGCCTAAAACAAGTTTACGTATTAATGGGTTAATGAAAACGTTGTCAGCAAAGGCTTGCGGAAACGCAGTTCTGCATTTCTCCTAGGAGCAATGGTTCAGCATTTGCTAATTCAGTGTTTGCAGTGACTTTATAGAAAATAACTACTTTGAATAATGAGAATCAACCGTAATTGCTATTTTCCAGTTAACAATAAAGATTTTAAAAATTCAATTTACGAAAGATACATGATTTTTCTAGTAAGCAGCTAATTGGTACTCATGATGTAAAACCAGAAAGAGGGGGGAAAACACCAAAATTCATCACCACTGTATAACTGTAATGTGATATATTAACATATATTACTTTTGGAATACTACTCAACTAAACGTAAATTATTTCAATCAGTTGTCTAGAAGGCTTTATAATTTGAAAATTAAAGAATTCGGGGCTGGCCTGTTAGCTCAGTTGGTTAGAGCATGGTGCTGATAATACCAAGGTCCAGGGTTCAATCCCTGTACCAGCTAGCTGCCAATAAATAAATAAAATAAAATAAATTCAGTGGGAGGGAAAAGGAAAAACACCCTATTTAATACACTGACTTTAAGAACAATCACATATGCACTATTCTTACTATCTGGACTTAGCCTCTGGTTAATTCAATTCTGCTTAGTTAGGCCAATTTATACCTACTCTACAATAAAGCCTACATTATCCAAAAGATTTATGCTTCTACTTACAGTGGCACAGCAAATCTGAAGTTCTTTATTTTTTAAAAAAATCACCATTCTATTAGCTATTATGAACAATTCTCCATGCTCTGGCACAAGAATATTAAATGTTAGCCAACAAAGACATCCATCTATTCTTCCGGGGACTGTAGTAGACAGTCTTTTGATTTTTATCTTTGTTTAGAGTACACAACCTTGAATAGTAACATAGACACTGAACTGAAATTTCTCACTCACTTCCTAACCATAGTAAGAATGACATTTCCCCCCAGGGATCACAAAATATTTATAAAAATTTTTACTAACATTCTGCAGGAGTACACCACACTTCAGTAAAAAGCTAACTTTCCTGTCTAACATGCTCCAAATGTCTTTTAGACACAGTATACATATTATAAAGAACTTTGGAATAAATATTGAGTGCCTGGGTATTACCACAGTAGTAAAGGTTAACTACATTTTTATTTTTGAAAAATACCTCTTTTCATATCCCAAAATAGCTATTAATGTTACGGGTGATTAAGTAGCTAAGAAGCTATAACAACACATAACCTTACTGTAGACATAAAGCAGTAGAGCTCTACAAATTTGAGGGGAGAATACCCAGGCACTTAAATCAATGAATATTTGCTAGGAGGAAACTCTTAAAATGATAATGCAGCCTTGATAAAGTTGCATTAACATCAAACAGCCACGTATCTGTCCACTTACAGGGAATACTACAAAGAAGCAATCAAGCCATGTTTAATAAAATATGTCAATATACAGAAATGTGTTTTTTCACTATGAGAAAAATTGAACATCTTTAGTCAAACACTTAGATGAGTGGGAAACAGCCTTAAAAAAAAGAAAAAGATCTATATACACCACCTATTTCAACTGCAAAGCAAAATGCTCTCACTGTGACTGAAGGAAAATCATTTAATATTCATTATCAGTCTATAAGAGTATAACTCCAAGGAATGATTATGCTTATAACAAGATTTTTCCAAAAGATGTGTAACTAAGGTATACAAGACATAAAATCAAACTGCAGAACTAGTTCAAAGCAGAGTCCAATGTATCTCTTACGTTTTCTTTTATAGTCTTTATTTTAAATTGATATTTTAGAACAGTAAATTATCTTCCACAGCAGTGTCTCCTGGTCTAATATGGCAACCCATTTCTGAATGTGAAGATTTAAAATAAATCAAAATGAATATTAAGGCGTACAAACAGCTACTTTAAGTCTGCTCTTATTTAATAAGGATCAGTTTTTACTTATATTCAAATACATGGAATGTTGGCACAAAACTGAAGCTGCTGTAGAAAGATCACAGATGTTCTGTGGGTTATTGAAACTTCCATCATTTCTCTGAAAACATACCCTTACATGGTCTTAATTTTACAAATTTAAGTGTTGAGAAATGTCTAAATAATAAGTAACAATTAAAATAAAATGTTCGTTTTATTTGTAAATTATGTACAGAATACACTTAACGTTATGACAAGGAAATGGGGAAGAAGAAAGAGCCATTGCCTTCCAACCAACGCTGTTTACTTTCTCTGTTGGAGATGACCATTTTCCTGTAAATCAGATGTACAAATCAGTTTGGATTTCCTAAGTTGGAAAAGGAGAATTTGTAGCTAAACTAAAAGTGTTGCTGCATTGTTACTAGTTGGCTTGTTTCCACAAAATGCTTTTGAACCCTGCTAACTCAGAATCTTAAAAGAAATTTCCTGGTATAATTTTACAAGGAAAAACAAAAGTAACTATCAAGAACAATGAGTTTAAGAATTTCATCTTAAAGAAACTGTGAAATGGCTACATAACTACACAAAATCTGAAATACTGGAGTTTCCTTATTCCTTTCAAAGTTATTTTGATTAGTCTAAAAGTAAAAAGCCATAAAATTATCAAAAATGCCGTTAATCTAGATGTCATTGTGTAAAGTGCATCTTTGATAACTATCAAAATGAATGGGACCTATTTACTGTAAAATTATCAAACGGATAAAACTTATCAATGGCTTTAAACTGTACCAATAATAGTACCAGTATTCTATAAAATGAAGAACTGAATATAATTGCTTGGATATCAAATACATTTCAGTAAATAGATTTAAAGAATGCTACAAATGCCATGTGTACATTATGATGATTGGCCAACATAGAAAATCCAACCGCAACCTCTTGTACTTATTCAGTCCCCAAATTAGTCAGATTATGATTTTTCATGTGAAGATTTAGGTGTTTCTTCATCATTGTCTTCTTCTTCTTCTTCTTCACAATCCCCATCTGTTTGCTGTTCCAGTTCCTCTTTTGTGATCATTTCAAAATCATTCCCATTTCCACTACTGTGTTGGGATCGGTCGTCTTCCCTCCTGTCACTGTCTGTGTCTGAATGCCGTTCTCCACCTGAGCCTTCTGTCCCATGATTTCCTGGTCCTACTTTTCCCTCGTCGTCTTCCTTTTTCTCACTGTCTGACTTTTCCTCACTGTCGGACTTCTGCTGCTTTTTGGTTTCAGATTTCTCATCTTTCTTTAAGTCTGCTTTTGGTCCTTTGTATTCATGTGTGTACAGAGGCCTGAAGGAGTCAATGAAGCCCACATCAGCAGTCAGATTTGGCAAGAACCAAAAGTGGTGCCTTCCTCCAGTTATAAGCCAAATGATGAGAAATAGAATGCAACGAGCTGTGGGGAGAAAAATTTCTCCAATTGAGTAATTTACACATTGACCCTGATAGCAGGGAATATTGTTAAAAAGCTGGGAAAACATTTAGTTTTATTATTTACACATTTCATGCTCCTTAAATATGAATACTTAAATCCTGACTAGTTTAGCAGCTATCACAGTATTCTACAGGCAGAGCACTCTGCTCTCAACTTGAGGGCACAATGCTATAATGCCACTCTCAAAAAATTACTTCTGTGTTTTTATTCATCTAGGTGCTGTTTCATGGCTATACACTTAAGATTTATGCACTTTGTGATGTTTATACTTCAATAAACATAGCAGTCAGTTGGAAGTTTAAGTATTCATAAAATCATGGTGTAAGAAAAGAAAAAGATGAATAGGGGAAGAAGGATATCTTAAGAAAGAAGCCTTTAAAAAGAAAAAAGCAGGGCTGCATCATGACTTTCCTAGGCTGTAGTACTTTCGCCTTTGTAGGGCACTTCTTCCATAAAGAAATACTAAAAACTATATTTTATACTATATATATATATATTTATAACTGTACTGGTATAAATGCACATACAATACTGCATAAGTTTACTAGTATGAGGGTACTTTGAAAAGCTTGTGGAAAAATAGAATTAAAAGAGATCTGAATCTTTACATGAACTTTTAAAAGATCCCTCATATATACATGTATGTATGCTACTACTTATTGATTTTAAAAGAAATGAAAATGAAAATATTTCTGTTGGCCCCTAAATGTATCATGCATGAGTCTGAGGCATGTGCCTACTCTGCCTAAAGGATGGGTCAGCCATGGATAAAGAATCCCAGTATTAGAAAGTTCCATCTTCTAATCCTTTTTGTTTTATTAATTAGGTAAATTATATAATTTTTGCTTTTTTAAGGATCAATCCTCTCAATATTAGGAAATAATACAATGCTAATGAAAGCAAGATCGCTTGAACACCTAAGGTTTATGAGCTTACTCTTTCAGAATAATACATTATGACAAAACTGTCGGAAATGAAATTTAAATTTTAAAATTTGTGGTAATGAGTCATCACAAACCCCACTATTTTATATGATTTTTTTCTTAATTTAACAATATAGAGCTGAGTGATTATTCCTTTTTTACAAAACGTCATAATGATTATCTGAATGTTATAGACTAGCCAATTGTAACAGGATTTTTGGTTTTGTTTTCTTTACAGACAATTATCACTGTTTTCATAAATTCATATTACCTTTTAATTCTATTTTTCCTGAACTTTTAGAAATACTCTTGTATAAAGACTGAAAAAAGCTCATCTATGCTTCTCCCATTATTTTGCTTTGGATAAATAAAAGTAAGAGGTTATACAGATGCCTTGAAAATAGCTATTTTTATTTTCACAATAATATAAATATTCTGAAAGAGTCCTGTATACATTACAATCTTTTGTGATACAAAGAGAAAAGGTAAATATGTTTGAGATTATGATTTAAGAATAAATTCTACTGATAAAGAAGATAATGAACTTTTAAGGAGGCTGCACATTTTTTTCTCTCTCCCAATACAATTATGATGCTATGATAGCTTTCATAGAGCTGTAAGACAGATGGTTCATAACATGAAATCTTTTATCAAATCTAAGAAAAAGCAATATAGAAATGGCACAAAAAAAACCAATTTCTTACCACATATAAACTGGGCATAGCAGAATTCTAACATGCTTTACAGTTTTTCTCTATGTGGCATTAGATTACCGGGAGCAAAAAGGGAAGAATGATGAAAAAACTGTGACACATACTGTCAAACTGTTCCTATATTAAAATTGACACGTTTTAAAAAATTGCCAGACTTACTTTAAGTGGCAATATTAACAATGCATATTCAAAGTAACACCAAATATAATTCTGATCAACATATAATACTTCTTAGGATAAAACAAAAGAAATATCCAATTTATAAGTGGGCTACAAATCAAAACTATTGAAAAGTATATTTGGAATTACATTTTCTAACAGAATCAACATAAAATGTTGGGTTTGTATCCTGGCTTAATTCATGATACATAATGCATATTTAAATCCACAGCATATTTAAAATGAAAAGTTATAAAAAATACTACTGAAGAAAGCTTTTTAAAGAGCAAAACAGTATAATAACCATAAATTATTATGAATACTGGTTTAATTAAAAGATAAGCAAGTGGAACAAATTCTACACAGTGGAGCGAAACCTCTGCTGAAAGTTTTCAAAGAGCTTCTAAATTTCAGAGATATGAGAGCCTTAAGGCATCAATTTTATTATACCTAATGTCAGATCAAAGCTTATAGCTTTTCTCCTTCTAGATGCAGGATTACATTAACACTATTTATCTGCTTAAAAGGCTTAAATATTATTTCTTGGCTTACAAATGTTCTTGTATAACATGCAGAAGCAGGAGTGGATTTTCTCAAAGTGATTAAGCTAGAGGAATAAAAAAATGAAAGGTGAGTGGAGAAGGCCTCACTGAGAGTCAAAGATCACAGAGAAAATAGAAGGGCCATAAAAGTGATGGATTGAAGGAAGATACTGGATGAGGTCCTGGGTCCATGGATGGCCAGTGTGAAGGGATATACAAAAGGAAATTGCTTAGAGTGGTAGGAGTAATGTACACAGTTCATATAAACTTAGTCAAATTTTGTCTTTTAATAACAAATATTAGGTTAACAATGTGGGTGCTGTTGTTTTCTTTTACGAAGAACTATTCCTATTGTCTTGGTGGAAAAGTTGGTTTGTCATTTGGGGACTAATCAGAACTTCATACCATATGCCAACATAAATTCTAGATGGATCAAGGAATTCTATATAATTAAAAAATCACTAGATCACTTTGGACAAGCTGAGAAAAATTCATGTATCTTTCTGAAGGTGAAAAATCAGAGCTGCTCAATCTATATGTAAAAATCTTCAAAGACTAGGATTTTAAGTAAAATAATATTTGTTGGTTCTATTGCTGACTAAGTAACATGCCTGCTGTGGAAAAATATAGACGAGTGTAAATAAGAAAATTAAAATCACAACTATCACATTTGGGTGTATTTCCTTCCAGTCAAATCTTCCCTGATGTTTGAATATTACCATTTTCAAAAAAGTCTTCCTTGCTGTATGTGGATAAATGTGTATAGTTTTTTATTTAAAAAAAACCTTACTAATAGGCAAAAAAATTAGCTCATCTTGTTTTATTGTTTTATTACTAGTGATGAGCATTTTCATATATTTGTTATTTGTTTTTTATTCCCTCTATTAAAGGATGAAAGGGTGTTCACGTCCTTTTCCATTTAATATTTGGGTCCTCTTATCAATTGGTATGAGTAAATGGGAATTTTAATCTTCTGCCTGTCCTGTCAGTTTGTTGTTTGTTTTGAATCTGGTCCATTTGACATGAAAAGGTTTTTTTAAACTTCAATATGATTCAGATCTATTAGCCTTTTTTGTTATTTTTACAATGCTTTTTAGCTATGAAAGACCCCAATCATCCAGAAATTTAAAAATACTCATTCACTTATGTTTTCCTGTTTGATTTTTAAAACATTTAATTCCTTAATGTATCTAGAATTTATTGTTACCTGAGTGCAATCACTGATTTTCCCCAAAATGGCAAATCTATTGTTTAGAACCATTAATTTAATACATGCATAAAATTTGCATATTTAGTGTTACATTTGCCTTAAGTCAAAACATAAAAATGTTTTATTGAAAATATTGTCTAATAAATGATCAACCACTGCAAAAGTATTAAAGTCCTTTGTAGCTAATTTTTAAACCACATCTATTTGCAGATTAAGATATAATAATGTATGGTATATTTAAAAATAGCTAAGAGTAAATTTTAAATGTCTCAACATAAAAATGATAGGTAAGTTAGGTGATAGATATATCAATTAGCTTGATTTAATAATTCTACATTGTACACATATACCAAAACATCACATTGTACCCCATGAATGTATACAATTATGATCTGTCAATCAAACATAATAAAAAATTAATTTAAAAAAGTAATATGAAGTGCTTTTTCTTTGCATTAGACCAAATCTAATCAGTCTGAGTTCATTTTGGAATTTGACAGGGAAAATAGGACCATATACTTCTTTATTTACCTACATTAATTTTGCTTAAGCTTTACTGGAGCTCCAGATAATAGTCCAAGTGCTCAGTACCTACATTACTGAGGTCAGTTTTACTAATAATACTTACCAACAGCAAGGAGAAGAATACTGGCTACAAAACAGCCTGCGCCCACACTGAGGTAATAAACACCTACTCTCATTTCTGCTGGCCAAAGAGGGAACAAGGTGGCTGCTATCACTGCAATCACTGGAACAAAAAAATAACAAAGTTACATTGATACTTTCAAAATAAAAATTTAAATGCTTGTTTGCAATAACAGTGAACATATTCCTAGGGGGCGAAAACTATAAAACATAAACTTATTAAAACATAAAACTGCTATTTCTACAGGTAAAAAATGGTAAATTATAAGCAATTTCATATTGTTCAACCTAACATTTTATGCTGTTCTAGTATAAATTACATCTAACTAGAAAAAAGTGCTGTCTAGAATGTTAGCACCTTAAATAACCACCTACTGCTGTTTTTAAGCTATGTCTACCTTATTTTTTAATATTAATATATCTAATGAGTGGTAGAGCTTAAAGAAGCAACAAAACAACAAACCTAACAAAAAAATTATTCCAAAGACCCTATCTGGAAATTCTGATTCTGGGGTAGAGTTCTGACATCCACAGACTGAAAAAGTTCCCTGGGTGATTCGGCTACAGATGTTTTTTTGGTAATTAGAGAAATTGTATACAAGCTTCTCCAGTTTTTTTGCATTTTAAAGTGTGGCCGTGTGAAAGAATTACAAGAAATTAGAAGCCTGGTTATTAGGTCTTTAGAATAAAACCAGGATTCAAATTCTAGCTCTATCAACTTATAAGCTAAGTAACCCTGGGCAAGTTACTTAACCCTTTTGAGGCTGTTTTGTTATATTTAGTAAGTACCTGTTTCCTATTTTTTAAAGGGTGTTGTAGGATAAAATGAAACATTGTATGTAAAATATTCAGCAAAGTAACTAGTACAGTTTAAGTAATTAATAGCTATCAGCTATTTGGGTTGGGTTTAATTGAGTTTCAACTCTATTATAAAAGAGTTATTTTGAATGGGATCTTATGATATCATATTGAAAAAGCTTATTTTAACTACTATCTATTTTTTTTTATTTGTTAAATCATTCTTTCCCCATCCCTGCCCTGAACTTACAGGAATACATACCCATGTTAAAAACCCAACTCAAAAACAAATCAAAAAGTATAGTAAAGATTAAATCTTTATCCAATTCTTGCTCCAATCCCTACAGGTTAACTACTGTTAAACTTATTTGTATTCCCAAAGACTGCCTATATATAATTAAAACTAGCTACAAAGAATTTTGTTTTCTAAATAAATGAGCTTATTCTATTCTTACTCTTTTGCAACTTTCTTTTCTCATTTACTCTATTCTAGGTATCTTTCCATCAGTACACCCTAATTCTTTAAAAGATGCATGGTGTTCTATTGTGTAGCTGCACTGTAATTTATTTCACCATTTTCTTATCGAGGGATTTGAATTGCTTCTAGTTTTATCCTGAAAACAGATGATAGTGCAAATACTCTTGTACATGTACATTTGTGCAATTGTGATTACAGCATAGGATACGTTCCCTGTAGTGGAATTATTATGTCAAAAGGTACAGGCATTTAAAATTTGAAAGATATTTGCTTCATTACCTTTTAAATATAGTCAGAAGGATGTGAATTAAAATAGATCATGTGTCAATGCACACACTTTGTAATAACCGTATGAGAACAGCCATGGGATAAATTTCTAGAAGTAGAATTGCTGGGTCAGTGTATATGCATTTAAAAATTGAAGGATATTGCCAAACAGTCCTCCATAAAAACTAAAACAATGGGCATACCCATCAATTGTTGGAGTGTATTGACTTTTTTCTAAGACCTTCACTGTGAAACTTTGTAATCCTCTTAATAATTGTTGCTTTAATTTGTATTTATTATTAGTGTGATTCAGTGACATTTATAATGACTAGTCATTGCATTCTTTATCTGTGAGCTACCTTTACCACTTTTCTACCAGGTTGTTAAACTCTTAAAGATCTTTGTTTTAATGTGTTGTTAATATTTTCCTTAGTTTATCATTTATCTTCTGACTTTAAAGTATATTTTTTTAAATAATAAATATTTTATGTTAAATTCAGAAATATTTTCCTTTACGGTGTCTACATTTTGTTTTGTAAATTTTAGGTTGTACTTTAAAGCTACTTACATCCTGCTACTTACCAAGAATTAATCCCATGACAAATGTTTTAAAGTGAACTGGGTCATAGATCCACACATAAACCTAAAAGAATCGAGAAACCTCAATGCTTAAAAGTACTAAGGTCACATTAGAAAGTAAAGCTTAATTACATATTTTGGGTCCTCTAAAATACTCACAAACCTCTTAACATATGAGAACTAATTTCTAAAGGTAAACAAATTCCAAAGACCTTTCCTTTAGTAGTGGTGATTCTTTAGGCATCCAGTTAGAAAATGATTATAAGAAAACTATAAATTCTGTAATGCACTTAAGTAAATTTGTATGTACTTACATGCATTTATCAATTTATTCTTGTGTACAAACCATTATTTATTCAACCTAAAGACCAGCAATTGTCAACCTTTTTGTCCCTAATGTAATGATGAACCAGTTTGGGCTAAGAGCACAGTCAAGACAGATCCCAGCAAGGCCCTCTTACAGATCCAGCAGCTCTCAACTCCACCCTTTTCTCTCCTACTGATAAGACACAAAGAACCATTATTAAAGATAAGATCATCCTTGGTAAACATAAAGATTCTATGATTCCCTGCAATAATTTTATTACCCACTCCTCCATGGAAGGTCTGTAGCCCATAAGCTAGTAACCACTGCTTCAAAAGTTAATTTACTTTTATCAGGCTATTTATTTCATACAACAGAAATTTACTTCATCATTCAGATCTGAATTCTACTTGATCATCATCCATAAAACTCTTAAGTTTTATCTCTTAGAATCTATAAATGACAGTACTCTTTCATTTTCTAGTTCTGTATTGACCAGAAGTCTTCATTATCTTTCTGACTTCTTTCTTCTATTTCTAGCACTGGGGTTCCACTTCAACCCCTTATTTTATTCTGCACTTTTTTCCCTGGGAATCAGACTCATGAACATTACTTCTACCAGTTACTGTTCTAAAAAAAACATGTTTTTAAAATTAAAAACATTTCCCAACTTTAAAAGTTCTGGAGTACATGCTACCTTCTACAGAATAAAATCTAGCCTTTTCAGGATGGCAGGTACCAACACTTTGGCTCAGGCTGCTTCCTTTCTAATAACCTAGAACTCCTTCCTGGTACATGTGGCAATCTACCAGTCATGCCATAAGGCTCAGCTCAACCGTCCAGGGTTTCCAGACCCTCCTTATGCTTCCTGACCAGGTTAACTATCCCTAATTGGTGCTCTCACACCATGACACTTAACCACACTGTAATATAGTAACATGTTTAAATGCAGAAATTCAAGCAGAAATGAAATTGTCTGCTTTCTGGATGGTGTCCTTAAGATGGTCTCCTTAAAGAGAGGCATGTTCCTCACTCTCCTTTTCTCTTTTTGTGCAGATATAAGGCTGGCAGTCATTCTGTACCATGAGGTAACCTTAGCTAGAAGCCTCACACAGAGGAGATAAGACAGAAGGAGCTCCACCATGGAGCTGCCGTATCTGTACTGCTTACCCCTAGATTTCACTGACAAGAGAGAAATAATCATCTATTTTGTATTAAGCCACCATTATTTCAGGGAGTGTTATTACTCACAAATAGCCAAATCTAATTTGGAATTTTTAGTAAATCTACATTCAGAGAAATTATTGATTTTTTTAAAATAGAGTAGCTTTTATATACTTAAGTACATGGTTAGATTTATCTAAACTACTTCTCTTAGTTAAGGCATCAAACATATTTCTAAAAACTTCCATGGAAAACTGGATTCTGACTACAGGCTAAATATTCTCACCTCATTTCCATCCAGAAAAACTTGATCATCATGTGGCTCAAGTTTGAATTTTTTCTTAGTTTCCTTCTTTTTGGGAGTTCCTGGAGTTTCCTCCTATGAAAACACAAGTGGAATAGAAGAATTAACACTTACAAGAAACAAGCAAAAAACAATATGAGATTTATATAGTTGAAAATTTTCACTGACTGTAACACAGAAATAAAAATTCTTAGCCATGGTATTTCTAATAACCCTAATATGGTTATCTCATGTGGTTGTTGCACAATATTTTAAATGTGCTTATATGCCAGTAGTGATCATGTGCGCATATGACTTTTTATTTTTACTTAATTTAGTTAAACTCACCTTTTTGGATTCTTCTTTTTCACCATCTTTTTTTTTCTCTTTTTCCTTTTTTGTCTTTTCATCCTTTATATTTTCTTTCTTGCTCTTTTTATCATCTTCTTTTCCACTTTCAGGTTTTCCTTTATCTTTTTCTTTCTTTATGTCTTTATCATACTTCATTTTCATTACTTTTAGTGCCCGGTGAAAAAACTGTTTCTTTAAAAGCCTTTGGGGAAAAAAAGGTATGACATTATATTCTCTATCAACTATACAGATATAGACTAAAAAGCAAAAATATCAAGACCTGAACAAAATGAGCAAAGAAAGACATAAATTGGTAACTCACAAGAGAAATTACAACTAATAAATCCATGGAAAAAATAGTCAATTCCACCTATAATCAAAAATCTTTATAGCCAATTTGATTGTATAAAAGTTGTCAAAACTCATAATGTTCAATATAATTTTCAGTTTTAACTATATAATTTGTATTTAAAAGAGATTACAGGTTTTGGATCATCCATATAAAGCTTCTCTCTAGGTTCACTAAGAATAATCAAGGGCTGGCTGGTTAGCACACGTAGGAGAGCATGGTGCTGGTAACACCAAGGTCAAAGGCTCAGATGCCCACACAAGCCAGGCAACAATAAAAAAACCAAAACCAAAACCAAACAAAAACAAAAAACAAACAAAAAAAAGAATACTCAAGACTTAGGCTGGCCAGTTAGCTCAGTGGGTTAGAGCACAGCCTCGTAACACCAAGGTCAAGGGTTTGGATCTCCATACTGGCCAGCTGCCCCCCACCAAAAAATAATAATAATCAAGACTCAGCTTCATTTAATGTTAAGTCTCAAATGCAAGAGCAGACCTAATAAAGGGGAAAATAAAGTTTAAGAAATGTAACAGATTAAAAATGTGTCCATGATTTGAATGATCCAAATCGTGTTTTTTTAGCTGCCTTTGTAAGAACCCAAATGCCCCAAGGGATCACACCCTGATCACATAAGTCCTTCTCGGCCACACCCCATCATGGCGCTGGTTGCCCTTCTCTTCCATACTCTCCTTCCCGCCGGTGCGAATCACACACCAATCAGCTCACCCCAAGCCCCATGCGGTATGCTAAGTAGGGATTGTATTTTAAGCCAATCAGCCTTCCCTAAAAGCCCTATATATATGTGTGTGTGCCTCCTAATAAACGAGCTCTCTCCGGTGGATCATCAACTGGTGTTGACTCGTCCTTTCATTTGGTGCCGGAAACCCGGGATGGAGCTTCTCTCGAGCGGCGACACTTTTCGGATCGTAGCGGCAACATCTTCCAAGTCGCCCCTCAGGGCTCCCTCGAGCTGTAACACTTTTCCAATCGCAGCGGCAGCACTTTCCAAGTCGCCCCTCGGGAACTCCGTCCCGCCAGGACCGGCCTCCCTTCCACCGCTCACCAATGACAGTCCACCCTTGTCCATTCTTTTCGGAGCTGGCTCCTTCCACTCACCACCGGCTCATCATTAGGTAAGCCCCCTTTCCTAAAGGGCACCAGCCCTTTTTCAGGCTACCACAGGTAGTCTAGATCATCCGGTAGCCCCTAACGCCCATACCCCACCCCACCACGGTCTTCACGACCACCATAAATTCCCAAACTATAACAGGTTCCAAAGCCCTGGTAAACTTTTACTTTCATTTTTGGAGGTTAAAAGCCCCATTCTGTTCTCTCCTTCATCCTCCTGTCCACCACTCTCTTTCCTCCACTTCCCGGGTCCGGGACCCGACCAGAAAATCCTGGCACTAGGTTCCTTCAGACACCGGGCTTTTGCCCTAGAGAAGTGGAGGTCTGAGTGACGACCCACACCTCCCTTCTCTCCTCCTGGTTCGTACCTGAACCTGCCGGGACTGACGTGACCTACTGGGGACGCCCTCTAGGATCCCGCCTTTCCCAGCCAGCCGAAGGATCTGTCCTATCACTAAATCTCTGTCCGATTTCTGTCTAAATTCCCATTAAGAGACCAGAATGGGCGCTTCCTCCTTCTCCCTAGGGGACTCTACACTTCAATGCCTTCTGAAAAATTTCACCAACCTTTCCCTCAGGCCGGATTTGAGCCCAAACTCCTCACCAAATTCTGTACACAAGATTGGCCTTATTATCCTTCAGATAATCAAAACACATGGCCCCCTGAGGGCACACTAGATCCTAACATTCTACGAGACCTCTAACTACTGCCAGTGCCTAAAAAAATGGAAGGAGATCCCCTACATCGAGGCTTTTCGCCTCTTGGCTCAGAACCCCGCCCTCTGCTCCTCCTGTGCTCCCTCTCAAGTCCTTTTAGCCTGTAAACCCTCTTCACAGTCACCCCTCGATTCTTCCACTTTCGACCCTGCTGATGAACCCCCACCCTACCGACCTCCTCCTCCCCCAGTGCCTCCGGCGTCCGCTCCTCCTCCCCCGTCATCCGCGTCACCTTCTGCACCTCCTGCGCCATCCACTCCCCCGTCTTTACCCTCACCTACTCCTGACCCACTAAGCCCCCCTTTCACCCGTTCCTGAGGACCTCCCCCTGCCCCTTTAACAATCGCCCCACTACGTGAGGTAGCTGGGGCTGAAGGAGTAGTTAGGGTCCATGTTCCCTTTTCCCTAGCTGACCTTACAGAATTAGAAAAAAGACTAGGCTCTTTCTCTACCGACCCTACCACCTACATTAAAGAATTCCAATGGATCCTGCAGGCCTACAGCCTCACACATCATGACATCTTCATGCTCCTAGCCAATACCCTCCTCCCCAAGGAACGCCGCAGGGTCTGGGAGTCAGCCCAAACCCATGCCACTGACACCCATCGTACCAATCCAAATCACCCGCCAGGCCCCCAAGCAGTCCCAGAACAGGAACCTAATTGGGATTATAACACAGCCCAGGGAATCCAGGCTCGAGACCGTTTTGCCTCTTGCTTAATAATTGGCCTCAAAAAATCGGCTCGCAAGGTTGTCAGTTTCCAAAAAATTCAAGAAATTGTCCAAAAAAAGGAGGAAACTCCCTCCGAGTTCCTCAATAGATTAACTCTGGCCTTTCAACAATACACTAACTTAGACCCCAACTCAGAAGATGGCCAGCATGTCCTTATGACCTATTTCCTGGCCCAATCCTACCCCGACATTAAAACTAAACTTAAAAAATTAGAGCAGGGTCCTGCAACCCCTCAGACCGAAATCCTATCAGTGGCCTTCAAGGTTACACTGGAGCCACCTTTTTGGTCTTAAGGGAATATAAAGGCCCCACCACCTCCAGCAACTCTCCTATAGTCGGGGTAGGAGGTAAACAAATCTTTCCGCAAAAAACCCCTCTTTTAACCTGCTGCACTCAATCCGTTTTCTCCCATTCCTTTCTAGTCATGCCACAGTGCCCCGTCCCCTTGTTGGGTCAGGATATTCTATCACGGCTTCAAGTCTCCATTACTTTGCCCCTGTCCTCTTCCTCTTCCCCGTTTCCTTCCTCCTAGCGCTAGTTCAAGCCCAAGATCCTACTAATTCCACCCCTCCAAAGAAGTCCTTACCCATGCTAACACACCCTGTTAACCGCACAGTTTGGGACACTGCCAGCCCCGCTCTGGTCCAGTGTTCCCCTGTACACATAAAACTAAAAGACCCCTCCAAATATATTTGTCAGGCTCAGTATCCATTAACCACAACAGCCCTCCTCGGGTTAAGCCCCATCATTCAGGACCTATTAAAAAAGGGGTATCTCCGTCCCACTCGCTCACCTTTCAATACTCCCACACTCGCAAATCCATACACTCTTCTCTCCAAGGTCCCAGCGACCTCTACTCATTTCTCGGTTCTTCGATAGGCCCTTCTAATAGCCCCTGCACTTCATCTCCCTGATCTAACTAAACCCTTTTTCCTCTATGTTCATGACCTCCTTACCTATAAGGCTCTCCAATCCCTCCCACCTTCCAGAATCCTAACCCTCCTATCCTCATTTCTGGAAAATCCTGCACCCCATCCTTCACTACCTGCCCACCCCTAAATCTGGCTACCCTACTGCCTATACCAGATTCCCCCAACACCCCTTTGCACAGCTGCGTAGAAAGCCTTCAAAATTTTATACTTTACCGCTCTTCCATCACTGAGGCACCCCTATCTCACGCTGATCTCACATGGTTCACGGATGGGTCCTCATTCAGGGACGGAAACACTCATTACGCAGGTTATGCCATAGTCTCCCTTGATTCGGTTATAGAAGCCCAACCTCTAACCAAGGGTACTACCAACCAGCAGGCTGAACTTATTGCTGCCACACGAGCCTGTGTTCTAGCTGAAGGAAAAACTCTTAACTTATACACTGACTCCAAATATGTCTTTCATATACTTCTCTCTCATGCCGCCATAAAGAAAGCGGTCTGCTTAACACCAAGGGTAACACAATCACCAACTCAGCTTTAATCTCCACATTAATTGAGGCATCCCATTTACCTTGTAAATTAGGAGTCATTCATTGCAGATCCCACCAGAGGGACGATTACTCGCGGGAATTGTAAGGCTGACCTCGCCGCATGCACTGCGGCACGGCACCCACAGACACAAAACCAACTTCCCATTCTTCCATACGGCTCCCAAGGTTCACAGATCCCAAGGTTCACAGACACCCTCTCAGCCTCAACTGCCTAATGATGATAAGTCCTCTCTCTTTCGCTTGCTCCATGACCTGTTTCAGTCTAGCCCCCAAGATTTATCCCAGTTTTTACAAGCCTTCTTCTCAGTCACCCCATCTGACAAAGCCCTCTTGCAAAAAATTTCCTCCTCATGCACAATCTGCCAGCGTACCAATCCTAACACCACTCTCAAACCTGGGCCATACCCCTCCCACCAGGCCAGAGGTCTCACACCCGCGGCCGACTGGCAAGTCGATTTTACACACATGCCTTCTGTCCGGCGCCTCAAATACCTCTTGGTGTTTGTTGATACCTTTTCAGGATGGGTAGAGGCATTCCCAACATCCAATAAAAAGGCCTCCACTATAGCCCAGACTCTCCTTTCCCAAATCATTCCATGATTTGGGATGCCCACTTCCATTCAATCTGACAATGGACCTGAATTTACCGCCCAGATAATACAAAAACTCTCCCAGTCACTCTCTCTCCCTTACCGACCTCAGGCATCTGGAAAGGTAGAGAGAACCAACAGAACCTTAAAAGACACACTAACTAAATTATCTCTGGAATTACACCTTGATTGGGTCCGTCTTCTACCTCTCGCTCTACTCAAGACCAGAGCTTTCCCAAAAAATCCCTCCAATCTTTCCCCTTTTGAAGTCATGTATGGTAGGCCCCTCCTACCCCCGGGGATCACAGCAACTGAAGGACCCATACCACCCACCATGGCCTTACCCTTGCTCTCCCACCTTCGCACCGAATTATGGAAGTACCAGGACTGGCTACTTCCAGATCCGTCACTTGCCAAAAATAACCTTTCACTCAGCCCAGGCCAATTAGTATTCTACACTTCCCTGGAACCCAAAACCCCCTTAACCCCTAAGTGAGAAGGCCCATGTCCTGTCATCTTTTGCACACCAACTGCTGCTAAACTTGCCCTGCCAGGTAATCATGTTTCCAGGCTGAAGCCTTACACTCAGGATCTGCCCTCGGCCACCGAGAACTCCAATAACAAGCTGCAAAAGAACTTAACACACCATTCTTTTAAGTGTATCCCTCATCCTACCAACCCTTTCAAACTCCGCCTATCCCAGACCTCAACCTTACTCCCAATTAACCTTCTCCTTGGCCTTCTCCTGTTCTTTTCATTTCACCCAGGGAGCTTTCAGGCCCCTCTGCTAGCTCCCCAGGGTCACCCATTTACACCTGGCAACAGATCATTTCTGAAACACTCATCTTTCTCTCTCTCTCTCCCGGAAATTGTTTTCTTTCATGCGACCGCTCCTGGCGGCCGTCCCCTTAAACGCTTCCCTTCCTCAACCATTTATAACCACACCGTTGCCCCACCAGGCTCTTTCTTCTGGTGCAATGGAACCCTCTCTACCTCCATCCTGCCTAATCTTACTGCCCCATGCCTTCTTGTCACCATCGTCCCTCAACTCACTCTGTACACCAGTTCAGAACTGTTCCATCTTCTTCATCCCCCCTCAAGGCAAAAAAGGGCTGCCTTCCTCCCAATCATGGTTGGTATTTCCCTAACAACATCAGCGGTCGGAGCCGGCCTGTCGGGAGGAGCCTTAGGACACAGTTTATGGGCGGTCGAAGACATAAATGCTAAACTTGAAGGGGCTCTGACCTCCACTGCCGAATCTCTTTCCTCTCTACAGAGACAAATTACCTCTTTAGCTCAGGTCACCCTCCAAAACCGTAGAGCACTAGACCTCCTCACTGCAGAAAAAGGAGGTACTTGCATCTTCCTTGGGGAAGAATGCTGTTATTATATCAATGAATCCAGTCTAGTAGAAACAAACATCATCAAACTCACCGACTTAGCTTCCAGCCTACGAACCACATCCAGTTCTAACCCCTTTTCTTCTTTTATCTGAAACCCTATCCTAACTTGGATTTGGCCCATTTTGGGACCTCTAAACCTGCCTTTTCTTGCCCTGCATCATTAGGTTTCTTCAAACCCAAGTGGGAAAAATCTCTAATCAGGCCTTTAACCAGCTTTTGCTTAGAAACTACCAGCTTCTAGGTACCGATGAACCCCCCCCCCCCCGCCTCATCTCGTGAGCACCTCAGCCGATGCTGAAGAGACACCACCTTACAGAGGAAACGCATTCCTTGCCACCGATGCCTGGCTGCTCCCTCCAGTCTCCAACGACGAACAATGGAACCGGTGCATATTCGACTTGTGGCTTCAAGGAACGTTTATGGACTTTTCCCCTTTTGAAATTACTTGTTTCTCCACCCTCTTTTGGGGTTTCATAATGGGTATTTATGTACCTTCCTCCCTTTGCCCCCCCCCCAACGCCCCAGTTCAGCAGGAAGTAGCTCGATGACTTCAACGTCCCCTTTCCTAAAACAAGAAAAAGGGAGGAATGTAAGAACCCAAATGCCCCAAGGGATCACACCCTGATCACATAAGTCCTTCTCGGCCACACCCCATCATGGCGCTGGTTGCCCTTCTCTTCCGTACTCTCCTTCCCGCCGGCGTGAATCACACACCAATCAGCTCACCCTAAGCCCCATGCGGTATGCTAAGTAGGGATTGTATTTTAAGCCAATCAGCCTTCCCTAAAAGCCCTATATATATATGTGTGTGTGTGCTGCCTAATAAACAAGCTCTCTCCGGTGGATCGTCAACTGGTGTCGACTTGTCCTTTCAGCCTTTCTCAACGTCATTTTTTCTCCGCATACTTCACTACTCAGTCAGCCACTATAATGAAGTATCTTCAATTAAGTAATGAACAATTAAATATACAAAGTGAGATTTCTGGACACTGAAAAGGCCTCTCCAACAACAAATCAAAAAATGTGCAATATATTTGGCAAAACACTATATATTCCTAGTTTCCCCCGTTTTTTTTTTACAGTCTTACCTCAGGGCTTTCACACTGGCTGTTCTCATCACCTGAATGATCTTCCCCCAAATAAGCACGAACTTTTGTTTCACTCCCTCACTTCCTTCAAGCTTTCCATCAACCACAATCTACCCTGTTTAAAACTGTACACCACCCTCAAGCCTCTCTACTGTTTCCTGTTATCCTATTTATAGCATTATCTTCTAACTCACTATAGAATTTGTTATATCTGTTCACTTTTCACTAAACTTAAGAGTGCAATCCTTGCTTTATTCATTTTTTAATCTGATGGGTTTGGAAGCTGAGCTGACCCCAAATTAAGTCAACTTTGCTGCTAGTTCCTTTCTAAACTTATAATCTGATTCATGAAACTGTGCTGCCCTAACCTTCGTCATCTAAAAGTCACTTTTAGATGTTCCAGTTTCAGAGTGCCTGATTTGTTTCTTCATTCCTGCCTTGATAATGTACAACTACTACAATACAATCTAGTATGTAGCTTTCACTACCACCATCTATGCCTGCTGATGGTAGCTATCTACCTTTCTACTTACACCTCTCTGGTGCCTGCTTCAGCACATCATACCCCTTGTTAACTAGATGCTTTCTTCCTGCCCAGAGAACCACTTCTGACCATTGTGTTGTGCCCTCTGAAGCAAGTGTTTCACCTGCCTGGCTGGGCTTCAATCTCCTGCCCAATTAGGTCCAACCCACGAGCATCTCCTCAAAGTCAACCTCTAGGTTTCCTCATTTGGTCCATTCTACTTGTTCAGAAGATCTGTTTAGCATATAATTACACAATAGTTCAGACTGCCCCCAGAATGCTACCACTAATATCTGCTACCCATAAATGAGGGATTTTCAGAAGGTTCATGGAAAGATTCCTATTATCTTTTAATTCTATTTTTCCATGAACTTTTTGAAGTACCCTCATACACACATATGTAAACAAACAAAAGTCTGAAATGAAACATTAATTACTTATGAGTAGAAAGTGGCATAAGAGTAGTGGTGGGGGGAGACATTTGGATATGAAGGAGAGTTTTATATTTTCTTACCCTACTTCAGAATGTCTTGAAATAATTTTTAATGAACATATATTCTAGTTTTTTGTTTATGCACTTTTATGATTTCCAGATTTATATCAGGAATACTAATTACCACTCAATATGAAACAAAAATACATCCTATTCATCACATTAATTGAAAAACCAGCATTTTATACTAGAGTTCATATTATAGATGCCCATATATTAAGAGTACATGTGTGTACATACAGATACCAGAAGTATATTCTCAAATGGTAATGTGGTTACCTATGAAGCAACATTTTTAATAATTTGAATTTTCTCCTATATCATTTTCTAAATTTTCAGTTTTCTAAAGTTTCTAAATTTTCTTAAATTTACTTTAGTGGAAAAAGATTGTTCTTAATAAAGAAATAAATAATTAAAAAATAAACCACAGAACTTTAGAAGAAAAAACCTTTTCCCTGGTGAGCAGATACAGAAGGGTACAGAACCAGCAGGACTGCCCACTTCTATAACCCTTTCTATACAGCTGCCCCACCCCCATGCAAGAACAGTAGACTGTTAACTTCTAATCAAATTGGTGTTGAAAATTTCACAGCTAGGTATATAGGTTCAAATATCACCTCTACCACTTAACTAGCCAGGCAATATTGGCTAAGTTACTTAATTTCAGTGTACTTCTAAAATGGGCTATCTATCTCATAGAGGTTATTTCTCAGAAGTATGTACACTGTTTAGCCTAGTGCCTGGCATACGTGTATTCAATAAATGTTAGTCATTATTGCTATGGCAAAATTTTCAGTTTCATTTAATAGTTATGGAATACACACGTTTTGGGTTTCATTACATTATAGTATTATTCCATTCTGTAATAAGTAGGATCACTGACTTATTCCTTGATGTGTCTTTGGAGGATGTCTACTTCAACTCATTCTTTGCCTAGGAGTGACAATGACATTACTTAACCTTTGTAATAAAGTCAGAGCCTCCATTTATTTAGCCATAAATACGTAATACAGGACAAATCACTAATACAAAGTTCTGACATTTTCACAGAACTACTCACACGTCTCTATCTCAGTGTGTTCTATGCCCTTTGCTTGGAATAAGTATTCCTTCTTCTCCTCTTTGTTGGGTAATCACATATTTATGTTTCAAAATTTGATTAAAACATTTTTCCTGTGAAGTGATTTTTGATAGTTTCACCATCCATGTCCTCCTTATAGAACACACTATATTGTAATTAGTTATAAATCTTCCTAACAGATTAGAATATGCATTTTGAGGTAGGGACCAAGTCAAAGTCATTGTTGTATTCCTGGGGCCTGGCATATAATAGTTAATATCTAATGATAAATATGCTTAGTAAGTATTAAGTAAAATAAGGAAAAGGGAAAGAAAAAACAAAATACTTCTTTCTAAGAGGAAGGTGATTTTTGTCTTTTAAGAACACCACTCACCAGCAAAAGAAACGAAAAAAAAAATACCTATGAAAAATGTGTATATTGCTGAATTATCTGTACTTCATCTTGAAATTATTTGTTCAATAAATAAATGGTTTTAAAATACCTTGTAAAAAGTTTTAAAATCACTTCTGTATTTTTCCTTACCTCCCCCCCGCCCCGATTTAACAAATATTTATTGAATGCTAGACATGTGTTAGGGACTTTCACCTATGTGGCAATGGTGAGTTTTTATTAAGTGCCCACATTGTGCTAATTGCTATGGAGTTACAATAAAGTATAAAACAGTCCTACAATTTTTCTTAGATTTAGCTAGCAAGAGATTAAAAAACTAACACATATGCAACAATGCAACAATTCTAAAATAGTTAAGGGCCAAACTAGATGATACTAACTTGATAAATTCAGCAGATACAATTTTAGATACAAAGATTAGTGTGGGCTGGAGGAACTGGAGAATATTACATGGTAGAGGCAGGACTTGAGGGATGTGCTTGTAATACCGAGAGGCAGGTAAACAGAGGAGGGAAAACCACTCAGGGTAAGTGGCAGGTTAAGATCAAAGAAAAACCAGAGAAGAGAATGAGTGTGACAAACGCACAACATTACTGGACATTACTGGATTGGGGGTTGGTGATGCATTTTTATGGAGACTAGGTTGAAGCATTTATATGTGAAATTGGCCATATAAAGGTGTAGATCACATTAGATAATGTTTTGTTATTGTCCTACATTTTCCAATTTTCTTTTGTCTTTTCTCAGACTCCCTCATGTCCACCTAGCTGCTTCAGAAAATGAAACTCAAGAGTCTCTTTGGTTTTGTCTGTGGTTAGGCAGGAATCCATGAGGACTGGCCATCATGAGGACTCTACAGTTGTATCAGAAGTGGCTCTGAAGATCTTAGGTAGAGTTATGCTTTTCTCCTTTCTTTTAGTGCAGAAAGGACACAAACAACGTGACATGAATGGAAATAACATATACAATGAAAAGTGACTGTGTTTCTAGGACATTCTCTGTACTTAATCTTTTGAGCTTTTCACATAACAAGGTATCAAGTTTCCAGAAAGGCCAAGAGATATAGACTAATATGGATGCTCTCCTTAGTGATTTCGGCTCACAGATACAATATCCCAAATAATAATAATGGCAAATGAATCAGTTTTAACTTTTGCTCCATTAAATGCATCATCATTTTGTTGGAGGACACAGTAGAGTGCAGTGGTTAACATCATGGACTGAAGCCAGACTGCTTGGAAAAAATCTGTAAATCTGCCACTTACTAGCTGTGTGACCTTGAACAAGGTACTTAATTTGTCTATGCCCCAATTTTTTCATTTGTGGCATCTCTTAATTTTTACACCAGACATAAAAAGTAATTCTATTTTGAAGTAGGTAGGGAAGTTTGCCCTTTGGAGGTAATTCTAATTAGATGCACTGCTGTAAAAGACAAGTAAATACCAACTGCACCATTATTAGCTCATTCCTGCCCCAACAACGAGACTTATTGTTTCTAAAAGGTCCATTAGTGACCTCTAGTCTTTAGCAACTAAGAATTTTAAGAAATATTTGATAATTCTTTAACTTGACACCTTAAAAAGCCAGGTTGTAAAAGAGTAGTTTTTAAGAGGATTCTCAGGTGGCTGATACTTTAAGTGCCATTAAACAAAATATTAGTAAATGCTATATGTATCTCCCTATCAAACACACACAAAAAAATCTAAATCTCAAATACCCACAGATTATAAACTTGTGTCATGAAAACAAAATTTAGTTAATATCTATTAATAAATATGCTTAATAAGTAATAAGTAAAATAAGGAAAAAGGAAAGAAAAATCAAAATACTTCTTTCTAAGAGGAAAGTGATTTTGTCTTTTAGGAATACCACTCACCAGAAAAAGAAAAGAAAAAATATCTACTATGAAAAATGTGTATTTTGCTGAATTACCTGTACTCCATCTTGATATCCTCAAACAAATAAAAAAAACACAAGAAAGATGCTGCGGCTGCCTTAATTTTAAAAGATCACATTAACAATCAATAAGCAAAATAGAAAAGGGTGTCTGGCTTATATAGGTGTAGGCACTAAAAAACCAGAGATTACAGGGCTAATAGAAATCCCTGCAAAAGTTTTGGAAAAAAGACTCCCCAACCATTTGCTCTACAAAAGAAATAATTTTTTGTTCACTGTATGCACTGGTATATGATTTTTATTGCTGACCCTTCAGTTCAGTAGGCCTGGCAAATATAAAAAAGTAACAGAACATAAGGAAAAGTTATACACAATTAAAAATATAGTAGTCTAATTCTAAATACATTTCAAGAGATACCAAAGAATTCCAGTTACATGTGAAAGCGAAGGTTGAGTTTTGTTGTAGTATCACTACATTTAATGATGAAAATAGGCAAGGAGCCTCACAACTACAGAGAAAATTTAAAATTATTATTTATGTTATCCTTCAATAAGAAATAAACACTACCTGTTGCAGTAGTCAACCACAGACTCCCTGGTTGTAAATAAAGCTTCCTCTCCTTTCTTGGCCTTTGCCCACTTTGAATCCAAAAGGCAATCCACTGCTTTTGAAGCTAAAGAAGAAAATTATTATTTTAAATTTAGTATACATGGGAATTTATGTCTATCTAAATAATATTTTATAAAGCAAATTTTAATATTCTGGTAACAGAAAAGAAAACCAAGCTCAACAGAAAATTAAATCTAACACGATCATGATAATAGTTCCTCAAAACATCAACTTGTGAAACATATTGATAAGTCTTTTTTAGTCATGCTGGGAAATAAATGGCACTCAGTAATACTAATTAAAGCAAGATAAATTTATGGAAAAAATGTTCTCAACAAAAGAAATTCAAAATATTCGTATGTAACTATCACCCTTATCAAATAATCACAATCAGATGTAGGATAAATAAACCAAAACTTGATGGAAATTCTCATCAAGTTTTAATGTAAACCACTGAGGAATAAGTTGTGTAAACAATCTTCTGTTGTCACTAGAAGCAGCTAAATATATTCAATCTGAAGAGATTAGACTGGCATGGCTATTTTTTCCTAAACTTTTAATGAATGTCAAAATCATCAATAACACTAAAGAAAGGGATATAAAGGAATTTCTTCTCTACAATGGCAATTCAATTTTAATTGAAGAGACAGGCAAATTCAACCTCTATTTATATGCTATTATAGATGACATCAGCATATAAACAGATTGTGTGGATAATGTGAAGAACCAAAGCTCCTAGTTCCGAGTATATATACTATCTGATTAAAAGGCAGTACTTTTAAACACTGAAAACAAATCCTGTTTAAAAAATTTCCAACAAATGTTATTAGACAGCATTTTCTTTAATCTTTTGATTACACACATTTTCAATTATAAAAGGAAATAATAGGATAATCAACTACCATATGCCCATCACCCAGCTTCAACAATCATACTTGGAAAACACTCAAAATTTTTACATATCCCAAATTTAGGTAACTTCGTAAGATATGAACACTAATATGATTTTACTGATGTAATCCTACCAATAAAATAATCAACCCGGTGACCCATCATATTGGTGGACTTTGTTGGACAGTTGAATCGAAGATACTTCGCTACAGCCTTCTCTTCTTTAGATGGTTCACCAACTTCCTGCAACGCAAGAATATTAATTTAGTGTAATTATTCACTTGAGAAATTCATGCACTGAAGAATAATTTACAGATCTGTTCTGTGAATCTTTTCAAGTGGAATATAGGCCTTGCTTATTTTAAGCTTTCTCTGGAGCAGACCTGGTAGTGTACATACAAAAGTTCTGTTTTTCAAACACAAGTTGATAGGGCCAAAACCTGTCTGCTTCTTGGCCTCAACTATAAGTCATTTGAGTTGTTTTTCCAGTATGTTTACCTACTTTGTACCAGTGCACCTTCACTCTTGTACGGTCTCTTTTTATAAGGCACAAAGCAGTAATTAAAAAGATAAGATATTGCCAATAGTGAGGACCCAAATGTCAAAGTAGAAACAGGTGTCATAAATAAATGTTAAAATAACAACAGCCATAGATATGTCCCTTGAGCAATGGACAACACACCGAGTTCTCAAATTAACCAACGATAGCTGCCCCAATGAGCCTTAAGAACTACTGAGATGCTGATGATTTGTATTCCCTTCCCCTTTGCCTTCTGGTTGCAGATATTGTCTAAGACTCCTTTATCATCTTGTTGTCTTCTCTTCCCCAGTAAAGAGTGAGGCAAAAATAAAAAAAATGCAACAGAGAAATTACTATCTCATCTGAAGAACTGATTAATGGAAGTGCACTGACAGAGTAGTTTTGGAAAGGCTGCTTTAATCCTTCCCTGTTTTCTTTCTTCCATACTTTACCCAAACTTTGTATTACTTTCTTCATTGTTTATCATTTCCCACCTTCCTTTTATTCCCTTTAAAAGCACAAACCACTTAACCCAAATGAAGACTACTGTAAAAACCAGATATTTGTGAAATAAAAACTTTTATTTTAAAACATTAAAATATGTATCACAGAAAAATAGAATCTTAAAAAATTGCAAATTCAAAATTTAACACTCCAAGTTCACTAACATCTACAAGATTCATAATGATTTAATTAAGGCCTAGCTACAAAATATACTTTCTGACATAATAAAAGGTGAAAATTCCTTATTAAAAATTTTAAAACCATGATAAAATATATTAATATATGTTGGTATGATATATGTTAAATGACAGTACTTAATTATGTTTGTGTAATACACATTATACTTCTGGGAGCCTTATCTATTAGTAAATAATATTCTATATATGCATACACCTAAAAAAGTATAAATAGTTGAAAATAATACTATAAATGGTTCATAAAAATCAATTCTATTTTATAATCACACCATATATGATCATTTTTTCCTTCATTTTGAAACATCTGTAGTCAACTTAAAGTTTTCTAATTAACTGCTAACTTGTTACTTGAATATGCTTGTTTAAAAATTGTGGGGAGAAGTCTGAATAAACGTAAACCATTTAATCAAATACATACTTACTGCGTGTTTACTCTATAATCTTTGGATGTTACAGTAAATACCAAAGATTTGTAAGGCATGATACCTATACTTTGTTACATAACTATCAAAAGCAGCAACTGTTATTTTCCAAAAGGAGTGGTAGAAAAAATATTTTAGAAATACACAAAGTAGGAGTGAGATCATCAATGTGGATGGGAACAGCTAGAAAACACCTCTTAGAAGAGCCAGATTTTGAAAGATGAACAAGTTTCGTGTAAACTGAATGAAGAGCATGAACATTGTGGCTGAGAATGAGCACAAAGTTTGGCTCCAGTAGAAACAAGTTAGGAAGCACTGGGAGATTAAATGTGTATAAGTATAATAGACTAAAGAGTCTTCAAGGCAGGCTGAGAATTTTGACTTTACCGTGTAAGTAGAAGAAAGCCCACTAGCAGCTTTCGAATAGAAGGACATTAGAAAAATGATTTAGACATTATTTTGGTGGCTGAGTGTCCAATGAATTGGAAAAAAATGCATAAGGTAGGGAAACTAGTTAGAAGACTACTGCAGTATTCAAGTAAATTGTGATGTGATACTTAACTAGGAATAGGAAGAAAATGTAGATACTTGAACATTTTACATGTAGAACAGATAAGCCTCAATGATAAAGGACAAATGAAATAGCTAGGTAAAAACGTCAGATTTCTAATCTGATCAATGGAAAGGATGGTTTTCCATAACAGAAAGGAAATTTGGGAGGAAGGTGATTCTAGAGAACAATCATATCATTTTTAGGCATAACACATCTACACTCATACTAACACTCAATTAAACCATTTACTGAACACAGTAAACCATTTACTGACACAAAGGTACTAATCTACTGAATGCTGATAGAGGCATCACATATAAAATCTGATTAAATATTAGGATACATAAAAAAACTGAAAAGCTGATTCTATATTACCCAGTAGGGAATCTGATACTATATGTATCCACAAATTTTTAAATCTCATTTTAACAATTAACTTCAAGTTCACCAAACTTTTCCACAACTGTATCCCCTCCTTGGTAAAGTTGCTACTAAGCAACAATGACCAGAAGAGAGACAGAAAACATGGATTTGGATAATCTCTGCCAATTAGACACAGAATTACTTGTCCATTGATATGTTCTTAAAGTATCAGTAACTTATATTAAGTTATCTATAGTGTAGACTGCCTTTAATGAAAATAATATAATTTGTGCCATCTGTCGGGGCATATAATATGGAGCCATAAAGAAAGATAGCTGAAGGGCCGGCCCCGTGGCTCACTCGGGAGAGTGCCGCACTGGTAGCGCTGAGGCTGCGGGTTCAGATCTTATACAGGGATGGCCAGTGTGCTCACTGGCTGAGCATGGTGCAGACCACACCATGCCGGAGAATGCGATCACCTTACCGGTCAAAAAAAAAAAAAAAAGGAAAGATAGCTGAAGAAGAGTAACATGAGAATGAGACCATGGGAAGTTGGTTACACAGGACATCCTGAATGGAGTCTTCACTCTCACTGCTCCCTTACTACAGCTAAAGTATAAAACAGTCTTACCATCTTGTACATACACTGGACTACAGTACCTTCCTCTCTGTTTCCTACTGATGTGAACAGAATATTTTCATAACTTTCCTAGAAGACTTCTAACAAGAAGGCCTTTTGGGAATAGTAGCACCCACTAATAAAGAGAAACAACCTATCAATCCTCAACCAAATGTAGAGAACATTTTTAGTTCAATGAATGAACACAACTGTCTTAGAATGAGGAAGCTAAAAACCAGTAAACTTAGGCTGGATTGCCTTTCTTTGCACACAAATATCAATAACTGGCTATCGCACTTCACATCCAAAATTTTTTAAATTATAAGTTTGGTTAGAACACTCACAAAATTAACAAATACTATTCTTACTTTAGAATGCATCAGCACTCAAATACTATGATGAAACAGAAGTTACCATTTCTATTATTTTAGACAATACTTAACCTTTTTGAGAAAAAAAATAGATCAAGAGTAGGCCAGGCATGGATCTCAATTTTGCAGAATTTCTGATATAGGAGAATTTTTAAAAATTACTATAGCCAATAGAAATAAGCTTAGTTGATCTGTCAATAGTGAATTGAGCAAAAGAGGAAAAGGTTTACTTCACAAACTGTGAATTTGTATCTTTATACAAGCAGTATAAAAAATATTTGTGAAAATGCAAATAGTAGGTTAACCATAAAATATCAGAGTTGGAAAGGACCTTAGACAAATCATTTGCTCAAAGTAACACAGTGTGTTGCTAATAAAGCTTTACAGGAGTCTGCATCTTGAGTACGGCAGTTCCCTTCTGTAATACCTCCAATTCACTTCTATTGTATCCCCTCTTTAGCAATGGGTTTGCTAGGTAACTGCAAAGCCTTCCATTAAGCTTCGGGGGGTAGTTTTCAGAATTAGGATTGGCTTCCCAGGTTCCTTCTCTTTACTTCAGAAGGTCCTGAGAGTCAGACCTGTAAAGGTTGTAGAGTCCCAAACTCTATTTTTTTCCCTTTCCTGAAATTAGGCACATAAGCTCATGATATGTCAGGGTTTTATTGCCAAGGAGACAGATGGGTGCAACAAAAATAGCTGATGGAGGTTATAAAAGTTCTAAATCTAGTAAGCCATTTAAATGTCCCAAAACTCAACTGGATATTTTACACATAAGCAGAATACTAAATGGGATGATTCTCTTTAGCAGGGACAAATCATGTTAAGCCTATATGTTGGACAATTTAATATAAAAAATTCAGGATTAAAGTATTTCAGAACAACTTATTTTTATAAATGTTGAGGGGAAAGAATATTCAACTGGGAATTAGAAGACCTGGTCCAAATTGGGTTTTACTACCTTGTTGAGTGATCCTGGGTCAAGTCACATAACCTCACTGGACTTCAGTTTACTTGTAAAATGAGAGTGCTAGGTAAGATCGGTAAGCTTTGGGTCCACCACTCTGCTTTTAAATAAGACTGAATTTGTGAAAAAAGATTCTAAACAAACCTTACTAGATCCTTTTCAACTCTAAAATTTTATGATACCAGGATTCTAAATCAATGTGTCTAATAAGCAGCACTTTCTTAATATGAAGTTACTGTATGTCCTCAAAAACTTATATAATTGCATTTCTTAAATAAAATACTTTATTTTCAAATATTTCATTAATTCGGATTGAGATCACTCTCATTTGAGAATCTCAAACATTAAAATTTTACAATATAATGTCAATGAACTATATGTAGCTTGCTTCTGGTTTTCAGTGACCAGTAATGTGAGCCCAAGAAGGAAAGGTGACAATAGTTCTCTTGCTTCCAGCTTTGATGGGACACCAGAATCTGAAATCATG
This sequence comes from Cynocephalus volans, assembly GCF_027409185.1. Classification (NCBI taxonomy): domain Eukaryota; kingdom Metazoa; phylum Chordata; class Mammalia; order Dermoptera; family Cynocephalidae; genus Cynocephalus; species Cynocephalus volans. The sequence continues at coordinate 95,004,479 of NC_084460.1, read as the reverse complement.
CTGCACTAGAAAAAGCAAATGAATTAGCTACTTTTTTTTTTTTTTTACCATGAACTTATTTGTCTGTAGCAAACATTTCTCCCCAATGTACAAATTAAAATTCAAAGTCTGAATCTGTTAAACATAAAAATCTTTTCTAAACATGAACCATCAAATAAATGAAAGGAAACTCAGCTGATATTGCAGACAAAGTTTTTGCCTGAAAATCCTACAACAGAATCTTTTCTGGAATGTAAACTCTAAACTTTGCCATTACACTTGATCTTTTTATCTCAATATTATAGAGTTTCTGTTTCTCTGGGAGGAAAAAAAACAAGGGATTTTCTAGGATAGTGTATTTTTCTAAATTTGTTAAAGACTGCATAAAACTAGTACTCCAAGATCTCCCACAAACATTTCTACACAGCTATGTAGAAAACTTTGATGATAGGAAAATAAATGTCATTTATTTCATTTTTCAGTATTCCAAGCTGATTTTTAACAATCAAATAAATAATAGAAAGTAAATAACTATACTTTAGATAACTCAAGACCTAATGGTTTATTTACTGACTAGATAGGTATTAATCTTCTTCAACATATCAGAGTGCTTAACAAAAACCAAAAATAACAATCCAACCTAAACCCTTCATCCTGGGGGAGGGGGTAGAGAAGGGAGAGGTTATATGCCAAGCACTTTTAATAACTTTTACAACCTTCATTAAGACACTGACTCACCTATTGTTTTCACAGCAATCCTACAGCCCTATGAGGCTTTGTGTTTTTTTATTTGTTTGTTTTGTTTTGAGGTAAATATCCCTTCTTACAGATACAGAAATTGGGGTAAAAACCTGCTCGAAGTTACTGAGCTAATAATTGGTGGAGCTGGAGTACAAACAAGCACAGTCTGGCTCATGTTTTAGCTTTCAGCTACTACCACTATAGTACTACACAGCCTCTTTACCTATCTTTCTGTTTAATGTAAGACTGAAACTGAAATAGCAGCTATTCAAAAGGCGAATTATATCACTTTTACAGCAATATTAAACAGCAGTTAAAATTGTAAAACAATGTGTATTAATGAACACAGAATTGTACTGTCATGCATAAATATCAGGAGTTCAGTAAGTACAAATCAGATAACTTCAATACAAATTCGAATAAAATAGTATATCCGTGTGGGACCAGTAACACCAAATCTTGAAAAATTAGGAATAGTATAATTGGAAACAATTTCTAGCGCTCTTAGGCCCTGGTTTTATGACCTGTCTGAACTTGGAATTTGCCTCTAATTCCTTTCTGTTTGGAATTACTTTAGAATTTCTGCCAAATTCTAAAATTCCAAATTTACTGGTCACTGATATCTTTTTCATAGTGCTTAAAAGTTTTCAGGAGAATTTTAACTTGCATAGTTTAAAACAGCTGTGGTAGGCCAATAAATTTTTTTAACTGGAGAGAGAAAACAGAAGATAGAAAAAGTCATTCTAAGCAACGAAATAGTAAGGAGCAAAAAGACAATGACGAGTGAAACAATTTGTGACTGGTATATTAATAATTTACTACATGCTATCAATTTATGATGCCTTATGAAGGTTTCTCAGCATATGAGCTGATGAGACAACAACTAATGAACATCCTGAGTCTAAAATATTAGACATATTTAAGCCTCTTGGCAAAGACCGAGAACGGGGGAAAACTGCAGGGAAGAAATGCACACATGACACGCATGTGGAATGCGGGAGGGATGTAGGTTATGAGGATGACACACTGGTATGTGAGGTTTCTGGGCGCCACCAGCTCATTGCAGCACCAATAGGGTTGTGTTTGTTTACACCGCGTCGCCTGGAAGAAAGCCGGCAAGCTTCAAGTGGATTATTAAGTTAATAATATTAAGAGAAAGGAGGGCAAACGCAATGAACATCTGGATAAGCAGATCGCCGCCTGGCCTCCGGGGCAGCTGACCAAATCCAGATCATTCCCCCTCCCACGATCTATGCGCACAAAGAACCTGCTGCTTTAGGTCAGTCCTCCGCCTACTTCTACCCCACTTGCCGTGGCCTTAATTTCGGGATAGCTAAGGCGAGAGGATGGGGTGGAGGGAGGGGAGGAGCCCCAGGGTCAGTGTCTGAGATCGGGAGGAGGCCGACCTGCCAAAGCAGGCCCGGGCCGACGCGGCCCCAGGGGCTCGGGGTCGGCAGCCGCGCCTCCGCGGCCGGAATCCGAGTTCGGCGCCTCCTTCCTTCCCCTGCGGCTCCGCCACCACCTCCCTCTCTGTCGTCGCCGTCGCCAACGCCGCCCCCCCTCCGGCCCCTCACAACGACGCAGCCTGCAGCCGGCGGCCTCGCGACGGAACCCCACCCCGTCTCGCCCTCGCCCTCGCCCGCCCTTTCAGGGGGCTTTTCCCACTTCCGAGCGCGCTGAAGCCCCCTACCCCAGGGCTCAGCTTCGCTACCTGGATCCGCTTCTTGTGTCGCCTGCGTTCCGCCATGTTGGCCGCTCCGCCCGGTTCCTTCTGACGTGGAACGAGGAGGGGGGGTGGAAACCTCGCGAGAGCGCGCCCCGCGACCCGTTATGTAACACGCAGGGGGGCGCCCGGGAAGGAGGGCGGCCGGCAGCCCCGCGCGCCTGCGGGCCTTACCGGCGCCGGCTTGGTCCTGTGCCCTCCGCTCCTGTTGTTGAGGGAACTGGAGAATCGCGAGGACCAAGGCTGAGAAGTGACTCAGAGAATAGGAGCGCTGGGAAGAGTCCTCAGGTCTCAAACCTGACCGAGCATCTGTCTGCGCTAGGAAGCTGCTGAAATACAGATTCCCGGGCCCCACCCCTCAGAGTCAGATTCAGTGCGTTTGGGGTGGGACCTTTCACAGAGGAATTGACCGAGACCTACCAGATCCTAGAAGTCTTTACCTGTGGCAATTCCTATACTATTCCCAACAAGCCCTATCCCACGCCCTTTATATTTCCTAAAATTCCATTTAAAGGATGAGAAATTGAGGGGCAGAGACATGAACTGACTTATCTAAGCCCCCACAGGTGGTAGATGGCAGAGCCTAGACCTGAGCCAATTATTTTTGCCCTTACCATGGACGGAGTAGTACAGCTCATCCAAAACAAACTTTGGATTCTCCCTTCCATGTAACACGTTGCTTCTCAAGACTCACCCTTAGAATCCGGGAGTCAGAGAAAACCCAGGGAAGTATAATTAAGATGAATAGGAGAAGGATTCTGAGAAGTTGGGAATGAAAAATCTGCAGGCTACTTAATGTCTGGTGAATTACTATTATAACTTTTGTTATTTTAGAGCCACCTCTAAAATAAAATATTGTTATTTTAGACCAAAGAGAACAGGGCATAAATTGCTAGTAAGTGCTTAGATAGAAATTCACATGACTTTATGGAGATTTTAAAGCATTTTTAATTGTAGAACTCTGGGAAAATACAGAAAAGATCAAGAAAAAAATTCTTAATTCTACCACTCAGAGATCTGTTAATCATTTTAGTTTGTTTTCTTCTAGTATTTATTCCTATGTTGTGTATGCGTGTGCCTGTTTGTATTTCTATATTTTCTCGTTCCCCAAATTGAAACCATATGCAACATGGTAGCCTACTTTTTTCTTCTAATGTTATGTTGTAAGCATTTTATTATACCGTTTAAATGTTCAAGTTTCCCATATTACATATCTAACCTAATAGCAATTAAATGTGCAATATTTTCACAGGAGTGCTGGTCAACAAATGGAAATATTACTGCATTTGATAGATATTGAATGCCTACTAGATGCAAAATGTTAGGCTAGGACTGTGATAGAGAATGAAAATCCTTTGTGGACAATGGCTTCTTCTCAATTACTGCCGTATTACCTTCTTCTTCAGAAGAGCTTTACTTTACTTTCCCCATGGTCTCACTGCCATTTGGTTTCCACCTCCACCATCCACTAATAATTCTTTTGTCAAATCCAATACCTTCTTTTCACTAGCGTCTTACTCAGCATTCGTCAATATTGACCGTTTCATTTCTTGACTTCTTCTTTTGCATTTATGGTATTAGTTTCCTCCTTCTGATTTCTCTTTGGCTTCTCTACATTTACCCAGCTCTCAAATGTTCCAGGCCACCATGCATCCATGCTCAGCTTCTTCCCTTCTCTTCTCTTTGTGCATTATGGGGACTCTCATTCATGTTTATAGCTTAATTCCAAAATATTGCATAAATACTTATTTCTGGCTTTTTTCTGGATATCTACACTGGATGTCTAACTAGAAATCACCATTTTTCCAGCAAAAGCTGCCCCTTTTCCTATATTTTTAAACTTTGATAACTGCATTATTGTTCACTCAGTTACTCATCCTAGAAACCTTGGAGGTGTCCCAAACATGCCTTTCTGCCTTAGTCAGTCACCAATCCTATTGGTTCTACAACTGAGAGGTTTGGAATTCTTCTATTCTTCATCATTCCTACTGCTATTGCCTTGATCAGGTCTTTATCATTATGTACGTGAACTATTAACAGCCTCCTAATTGTTCTCTTCAACTCTGCCCTCTCTACACTCCAGACCGTCTTCTACTTCCTTGTTCAAACTCTCCTATGACTCCCACTGTGTGTAGCAGTATGAATGATGGCTAATGTTTGCATGTATGACCTATGTGTCAAAATCCTGGTTCCCCTTTCCATTTAATATTTGTATAAAAATAGCTCAAACTCTCTTCTCTGCACCCCATCTATATCTTTGGTGGTGGTAATGGGAAGTTTCTCCTAGTCACTCCTTACTCTGATTTCCCTTTAAATTTGCAATCTCACTCATATCATTTGATTGTTATTTCTCTCCCAAATGAGGAGCACTGCCCTTCTTTCTTTCTTTTGCCAAAGCAAGACTAGTAGTTACAGGAGTCTTTCCTGGAGGTTTTTGAGAAAAAGAGGAGAGTTATATTTATTCATTCAACAAATAATTGTTTATTGAAGGCTTACTATGTGCCAGTCCTTGTTCTAGGCACTGGGAATATACTGGTGATCAAGAGGCAAACATCCCTGCTCTCATGGAGCATATACTTTAAGTAGAAAAGAACAGACAATAAAATACAGGGGGCAAATCATATAGTATATTCAAAGGTTTAGGAGAGAAACAAAGCAGGATAGAGGTACTGCTGGAAGAGGGAAGGAGGGTGTAATTGTAATTTAAATGGTCAGGGCAGTCCTCTTTGAGGGTTTGTCTTTGACCAAAAACAAAAACAAAAACAAAAAGCCATGAAGGAGCGGAGGAAGTAAACCCAATGGGTAGGGAATTATACTTACTTCAGGTAGATAAATAGCACTTACAAAAGTCTACAAGTATGAAAGTGCAGGGTGTGTTTGAGGAACAGTAAGGAGGTCAGTGGCTGTAGCATATTCAAAAGAGGAAGGAAGCAGGGAATAAAGTCAGAAAGAAAATGGGGCTAAATTGCATAGGGTTTTATAGAGCATTGTAATGACTTTGGCTTTCACTCTGAGTAAAATGGGGGCTATCAGAGGATGTATCAAGCTGGAATGGGGCATAGGAGTGACATGATGATTTCTATTTGGAAAGAATTCTTATTCTTGTGCTAGGAATAGACTGTGGGAGGAGGTGCACAGATAGAAGGTGGGGGAGGTTAGGTTGGTATGTTATTATAGCAAACGAGTGAGAGATGATGGTGGTTTACACTTGGTAGTTGCCATACACTTGGGAAGGGCTTGGATTCTGGATGTATTTTGAAGGTAGAGTCAGTGGGATTCTGAATATAAGGGAAAGAGAGGAGTCAAGGATGCTTTCAAGATTTTTGGTTTCACCAGCCGCACAAATGGGATTGCAGCTTACTAAAATGGGAATAGTAAGAGTGGAAAAGGTTTGGCATGGGAAGAATATGAATTTGGCTTTTGGTGTGCTCATGTTGAGAAGCCTAATGGACATCCAAGTGGAGATGAGGAATACACAGCTGGCTATATGAGAAGTAGAGTTCAGAGGAGAGGTCCAGGCTGGAATACATATTTGGGAGTTGAAAAGTATCAGAATACATCATCCCACAATATGCCATTTTATCATAAGGATTACTTTAAGCTGAAGGCAACTGAGAAAAAGCTGACGCAGAAGAGCTCTGTGCCCTTCCCTTATCTGCCTAAAAATAGGATGTAAATTCCCCTTGTGAATGTGTCCTCCCTCTTCTACCATTCCAGGAAGTGGAAAACAACCCTTATCATAGAGGTAGAGACAGCATCTAGATGAAAACCCTTATCTACCATTAGTTTCCCCTAAATATTTACATTCACACGATTTACCATTCCTACAAGCCCACACCCCCTTTCTTTATCTAGTCATTTCTCCACAATTGATCATCCTTTGTTAAGATGGTATATAAGCCCCCAAATCTAACCACTTCTCTGGTTTTACATTTCTTTTCTGTGAAGCCCCCATGAACAGTAAGAATATTAACATCAGATAAAATTGGTATGCCTTTCTTCTGTTAATCTATCTTTTGTCAGTTTAATTCACAGGCTTTGGGTACAGAACACAAGGGGGTAGGGGAAACATTTTATGTCTCCTACAGAGTCATCAGTAGTCATCATTTCTCTGGGCCCATTTTATAGGTTAATATGTATGTCTGACAAAAGAAAAAAGAAAAAATTATAGGGAACTAAAGCAAACAGTGGCCACACCTTTTTTGGTCATGATTTTTATAAAAGCATTTAAAAATATGTAGTTAATAATGTTAGTGATTTAATGCTATTATCACAAAGAAAAACAAATAAATTTAATTTGAAATATATTTAATATAAAATGCTGTAAGCCTAATTTTATTTGAAAATTGAATTAATATTTTAAAATAAGTTGATTCTTTAGACTTCCAATCAAGAAGTGGCATAAATAAGACAATAAGTATCTACCACTGAAAAACAAACACAGATACTTTGGAAAAAGTACAATACATAATTTTTTAACATGCTAGAATTAGACAAAGAAAATATAAAAAAATCACTTTGTCTTAACCAAAACGGTAATTGTTTTATCATTTCAAACAGAAAAGTTAGAAGTATGATTCTCATTAACATACAAGTTTCTCATGATTTCCTTTTTACTCTACTAGGGTTCAGTGCAAAAGAGAAACTAATATACGTATTTTAATAAGAAAGGTACTTAATTAAGGGAATTAGATGCTTCCAAAATTATTGAAAGTTTGGAGCAGACGCCAGCCTGAATGACTGCCATACCCTGCAGAACTGAACAGCCAGGGGGATCTCTACCTTTGGGGAGTCAGGAGGCCAGCACAGCAACACTGAGTTTAGGAGACTGCTAGGAGAGCTGTGATCCAGCTGCCAGAAAGCCAAGATCAGAAAGCTGTTGCCAGCACTGCTGCAGTTGCTTCTTATCTCACAAAGATCAAGACTAGACACGAGCGATACTGTAGAAAAACGCTGTCTCTATGATCTTGCTGGCCAGCAGCAGCAGGAAGATGGCTTCCTCATCATGTCTGTCCTCCTGATATCCTACCAGTGCCTCCAATTAGAACCAGAACTGTCCTTGAAGGGAATCTGGGGAATGAAGACTTCAGCTTCTTTTCTTCTGCTGTGTGCCAGTCGACCATATCCAACACCATTATCTTCTCCCTTAGAGTAACCTAGTCCACTCCTACCTACCCACTCTCCTAAGGAATCATGTTTTAGTACTGTGAGATCATGCTGCTCCCCCGCCATCCTTCTACCTGCACTTTCTTACTCGTGTTTCCTTTTTTCTTTTTTTTCTCCTTCTACTTCCCACCTGGCCTGTCCTTCACAGGTCAGGTAACATGTCACCTCCACAGTGAAACCTTTCCTGAATTCTTTCTTCAACAGACTCAATTTTCTCTTTTTATGGGCTCCTACAACATTTTGTACAAATCATTGCCATGGTATATATAATTTACACACAATTTGTTGTTTTTCTTTCTACCAGACTGAGAACCTTTCAAGGGTGTGAGAAATGCCTTCACGTGTCCAATTCCAAAGGCTGGACACAGAGACACGAGGTATGGCGAAGTGTGACTTTTTAAATTTTAAAAAATTTTTAATTTATTTTTAAAAATTTTTATTGAATCATAATTGATTATACATATTTTGGGGGTTCAATGTTGACATGTTGATGAAATCAATATTACTAGTATATATATTGTTACAAATTGTACTTATTCTTTATGCCCCTTGTCCAATCTCTTCCTATCCCCCTTTCCCTCCCCACTCCCACCTCTGATAATCCTAGATTTCTACTCTCCCTCTGAAAGGGTAATAATGGGTACTCTGTTGACTTGTGGCCTAGAAGATCTGTCCAATGCAGAGAGGTGTGTTCAGGTCCCCCAATATTATCGTAGAGCAGATGTTTCTTCTGTTACTCTGGAATGGGCTTTGTGGTGAGAGACATTCTCTTCTTTTCTTTGGTCTCTGCTGGTGACTCTCCTTGTGTCAATTTACTTCAGTGGCTGGTGGGCCGTCTGCATGGTGATTGTGATGTCTAGCCACTTTCACAGCAGCCATGGTTACTTTGGTGGATGTGGTGGGCCACCCACATGGAGGTGATGTTTTTGACGTGCTCCTTATTGCTATTGGTATGCCTGGTTGTGGGGGGGAGTCTAGTCTCCAGTTCCGTGCCTCAGGTCCCCAGGTGGGCCCCAAGGTGCTGGTGGTATGCCTGGGCCAGAAGTAATTTTTTGTACTTTGCTTACTTCTAAAATGGGGGAACTTCCTGTGGAAACCAGTACTTGAGCTCTGTGGTTGAGCTAAATTGCTGTTTTGCTGCTGTTTCCCTAGGGAAGGCTTTTTGTGCAGCTCAGGATTTAATGGTTGACCTTATATAGGTACTTCCGGCTATCCAGAGACCTGGTGCACCTGGGTTGTGTAGAAACTCCGATCTAGGCCTGAGTCTTTTCATCAAGCCACACCCCATGCAATTCTCTATTCCTGACCAGTCTCCTCTGAGTGGTTCTGTGCTGATTGGGGGGTGGATGGGCTGTCCTTGCTGTGTCCCAGTGTTCCCCTGGTGGGTGCGTCTACTCCACTGCCCATGCTCCAGACACTTCCCATGGGATGGGCCCTCCCCCGGTCCCTTGTGATGACTCACTGGCTTTTGAATGGCTCCTTTTTTTCAGTTGTTGTGGCTTCTTCCTCCTGTGTGGGTCCACAGGAACCCTATTAGTGGTCTTGCTGTCCTGGGGGCCATCAAGGCCCTCTTCTCCCCTGCAGCCTCCATGCAACTTCATCTGAAGGGCACATCTGTGCCTTCTTCTGGCTCCTGCTCTGTGCACCTAGCAGCTCCAGCCTTAAAGTGGCTGTGGCACAAAGTGCTCCAGTTTTTTCTTTCTCTCACTGTGGCTTCTCCTGCTTTCATGAACTCCATAGCTCTCTCCTCCTCCCCTGAGCTCTAGCAGCCCCAGTTTGGATGTTGTTGCTTTTTTATAGTTGTGAATTAGTTGGTTTGTGGGAGAGAGTGACGCTGGGGACCATCTATTCCACCATCTTGACCGGAAGCCTTCCAAAGTGAGACTTTAATGGCAGTCTTGCAAGATCGGGTGTCTGATGAACCAGGCACACCTGAAACGGTTACATTGAGCAGTTTATTCCCTAGTGCATAAGTCCCTCCCCCAGTTCCTCATTGGCTGAGTATTATGGGATGTACAATCTTCCCGAAGCCACCTGTTTTATTACTTCCTTATAAGGCATTTATTGTCCCCTTCCCTCTGGTGGAAAGGGGTAGGCTCAGGACAAGCCCGCAAAAAAGGCTCACCAGAAGTCCTGAGGAGGAAGAAGAACCAGGAAGTAAAAAGAACAAGGTGACCAGCCACCATTTTGAGAAGTCACTCTCAGAAAAGTGCACTTTCAGGGTTTATCACACCACAAGTTAGTCAAGCAACCCTTGTTAAGCTATTCTTGAAAATGAGTCACTTAGGCTATTTTCCCACAAGGGCAAGTATGGTGTCTTAGCTTTTTGTTCTCAAAGTGCCTGGCCCAGAGTAAATGGGTGTTGATGGAGTGAATAGTGAATGATGAAAATGGCATAATCCTTATCCATTGGAGACATGCAAGAAAGATATTTATTAGGAAGACAGAATTCTGTTGGGAAGTCTTCATTGTATCCCATGGCTTCTATTATTTATATAGTCCTCTATGGAATTTAAAGAAAACCAATTTAACAAGAGGCTTTCCTAGATTTGGTTGAGGAAGCTCATCCTTGTGCAAGAAGAGAGACTGTACTTGTAGGAATCAGTATTTTGCCTGGTTTCCTGGAAGTGTAGACTTACCTGAGAGGAGAGACCCAGCAATTTGAGAGGAAATACAGGGTTTGGCAAAGCTAAATCTCCAAAATGAAAACCTCTTGAGCAAGTGTTACTGAATTAGGCTCTTGGATCACAATGTCATTGAAATGAGCAAAGTACCCAGCAGGATTTAAGGCAAGCAACACTTTATTAAGAAGAGATAAACTTATGCATAATTGAGACAATGGAAAAAGCTGTCTACCTGAGAGAAGTTGGGGAAGAGTTTTTAAAGGCAAGCAATCCCTCAATTGACATCAGTATCTTCTTTTGATTCATTTCTGATATCTTCACATGGTTGTGGGGGGTGTCAGTTCCAGTAGTGTCCTGCATGCAACTCCCAAAGGGGTCTCAAGGTTAACCTGTAATTTTAGTTTTTTATAATCACAGGGAAAGAATGTGTAGATAATATGTTTTAAATGATGGACAAGCCTTGGGAAGGGGTTTTGCGACTCAGTGAATATCTGTTCCCTTCTTATCTCAGTTTATTTTATCAAGGCGGGCCATAGGGTAATCATGTGCCCTGGCAGGTCTGATGACTCAGAAGTGGAAAAATGACATAGTGTCCTCTGCAGGGAAAATGGAGTCAGTTTGGTCCACAGGTCTAGCTCTATCCTGTCTCACAAGGAAAGGCAGTGAAACCGCAAAGATTCTTAGGGTATCTAGAACTTGTTTCTGTGCAAGTCCACTATCTCTTACGATGAAAAGAGTGCAAAGGGATGTAAAAGATCAAGAATGGAGGCTCAGTTGGCACAGAATTCATGGAACTGAAGTCAGGAGGGCCAAGGAAACCAGGACTTCCTTGCCCGGACCATACGTGTGGATTTAGAGCCTCACATTCCTTCTTACACTGGCCTCAGATAATTTTCTGACAGTTCTTGTGTTCCTGTGCTGATGTTCAGCTAGTGTTCAGTAATGTGGATATATCTGAAATGAAAAGGACAATAGGCCAGTAAACCACTTTTAGGTAGTTATGTAAATTATTTGGTGGAGGCTGCTATAAGTGGTAATGTAGGTCTACCTCCAAATTAAGGCTACTAGTTAATCAATTATTTTTCCTTGAATATTTATATAGAAACTACTAAAATACAATATTTTATATTCCTATGTCATATGTAAGATGTTCTGCTTCCTGTGGCTCTAATTATCCTTTGTCTGTTTGTTTCTTTTTGTTTTTATTCTGCATGTTGCTTCTAAATTATGCAAGTTTTTTTCCCTCCCCTGGTAAAGGAACTCACTGCATTTGAAGCGGGCAAGGCGGGGGGGGGGGGGGGGGGAAGTTCCTTTCTTTAGCTATCTCTCCAAAGGAAAGGGATTTAGGGGTCTTGATTTTTTATCTGCCAAATGTGTAATTTTCTTTTTTATCTACCTTATACCTAGGAATTGAAGGTCAGTGTATTTAGTGCTCAATTGTCGTAATAAAACAGTTCCCAGCAGAGCCCTATTCATATTGTTACAAGGAAGGACCAGGATTACTTTGGCATACAATTGTTATTCTGACCTTCAACTTTTGGTAATAAAATAAATACTGAAAGTTAAGACTGTGCTTTCAAGAAATGCCTGAATAATCCTACACATGATTAATCAAAGGAGAAGTTTGGCTTGTCTAGTCCTGAACTCAAGAGGGAAGATATTTCTTTTAATTAATATGTATTTTCACTTTCTCTATAAACCGATATTGTAATCAGTGAATTTTGCTCAGTCATGGTTTTTAAGATTTATTTTTAATTTTTTGCAACTTTTCCTTTTGAAATACTTTCGGACTTTTTGAGAAAGTTACAAAAAATAGTATGAAGAATTCCTATATACTCCTTACCCAGCCTCTACAAATATCAACGTCTTATACAACTAAAGTACCATTTTTAAAATGGAAAATTAATATTGACAGTAATCTGCACATGCCATTCAAATTTTGTCAGTTGTTTTACTAATATCCTTTTACTGTTCAGGATCCAATCCTGGCTCACAAATTGCATTTAGTTTTCATGGTTCCTTGGTCTCCTTTAATTTGGGACCATTCCTTAGTTTTTCTTTGTGTTTCATGATCAGTCATTTTGCAGAATGTTGCTCAATTTGGGTTTGTCTGATATTTCCTCATGCTTAAATTCAGGTTATACATTTTTGGCAAGAATATCACAGAAGTGACATTGTGCCTGAAAGAAAGTGAGCTGAGATGCCAGGTACCGTTCAAGCTTTATTAAAGAAAGAAATCTGCCGGGCTGTGCTCAGAGTGGCAGGCAGCCTGGGGCTGCCCTGCAAATGGTGGACAGCACCGGGTGTGGGGGTGGTAGAGCTTATATAGAGCACCAAGGGCTGGCTGATACCATCAAGTAGGGTCATTATGCTAATATGGATCAGGGTGGAGAACTGCATCCTTGCGGAAGCAAAAGGGGTTTCTGTTTAAGTCAGGAGGCTTCTCATAAAAGAATGGAGAGAGGGGAGGAGGTGGGCAGCGCCAATTTGTATTTGGCCTTGTCTAAAGTGGCACCGATTATGTTGCAGATCTTAGTGCCCTTCTCAATGTGTCCTGTCAGGAGGAACATAGTTGATGTCCTCATCACTGGTGATGAGACACTTTGATCACTTAATTAAGGTGGTATCTGCCAGGTTTCACCTCTGTAAAATTACCATGTTTTCTTTTGAAATTAGTAAGTATTTTATGAAGGGATACTTTGACACTATGTAAATATTCTGTTTTTCATCATACTTTTGCCCACTAATTTTAGCATTCATTAATTATCTCTGCCTGAAATAATTATTATTGTGGTGTTTGCCAAATGGCAATTTTCTATTTCCATCATTCCTTCTACATTTATTAATTGAGACACTACTATACAGAAGAGTTTATTCATTTATTTGCTTCCTAAATTATCAATTTGGCTTGACCCTCTAGAGACTGTCACTTATGAATGGTTTGTGAATGAGAGTCAATATGGTGTCCTTCATGTACTGTGCTTTCCACCCCACCCCATGAAAACTGCTCCCTTTTGTAATATCTATGCAGCAGTATATGATTTTTTTCTTCCTCTTTTGGTGTCTGGAAAAGAGCTTCTCTGGTTTTGTCGAGAGGACCTAGGGGAAACGTGTCTACTATGAATCTCTTTGCATCCTCTGATTTATACTGGGGCTAAACATCTTTCCAAGAAAAAGACTTTGAACTCAGTGAAGGCATTTACAACATGTCTGATGGCCTAGTGTGGTGATCATGGAGGCCAGAGTTTCAGAAAGAACAATGCAGGGCATGAGAGTAAGGAGCACTTTATGAGAGAAGAAGGAGCCCGGCCTGGCAAGTCAGACCCATAAACAGAGTGTGGGCTTCAGAGGGGGTGGAGATTTGAGACTGCCACTGTAGAATTTACCTCAACACAGACCTCTGGCAGTAGGTATGACTCATGGCAAAAGTTGCTTAGTGTATTAATTAAAAGAACTGTGAGAGTAAATGCTCTAAAACTTTAGGTCCAAGCTCACTGTGGGACCTGGCACTGCTGCACCTGCATGTAAGCCAGAGGGAGAATTCTCCTTCTCAGTTTGTAAAATCAACTGTCTGGATCTATAGCCTCAAAGACATTTCAATTCCACCTCCAGCAGCACAGCTTCAGGACTCTAACTCACTGACACTAGGTGATCTGGATATTGTTGAGTTTGCACCCTAGCAGTACTCCAGGGGGCAGCCATGGGCAAAAGAGCAGTTGCCTCAGAAGCTGTGGAGTCCTAGGATCCAGTTTACAAGAATGGCAAATAATGACTATGACTGGATCACAGGCACATGTGAGATCCTGGCAGATTCTCACAAATTTCCAGAAATAGGGACACTGTTAAAAACTCTTCCATATAGTTGAGCAAGTGGGAGTGAGGTACTATTGAGGTTTAGATATTAAAACCATGTTAAAGTTTTTGTTATGAGAGGCCATTAGGCTGAGGTGGCTCCAGCACTTTAAGTTCCTATGTAAGCAAACTGAAGCCCAATATAACAGCAAAACAAAACTAGAGACTTTATCAATCAGAAACTGCCAGTTAACCTCTTACTAGGGGCTTTTCACTCTAATCAAATATGTTTTTGTTGCCTTTTACATTCAGCCTATAAAACCTCTCTGCCCAGGCTGCTGCACCAGAGCTCTCTGAACCTCTTCTGATTCTGACTGCTGCCTAATTCATGAATTGTTTTGTTCAAATAAATTCTTTAGATTTTAATGTGTCTAAATTTATATTTTAACAATCAGTGGGGACTCATTTGTACCCACTGTCTTGAGATAGTGTGACACACTGGATTTCTAGAGTTAGAACAATAATTTTCCCTAGTCTAGTAGGTCTCCAGACTACATTAGCTATTTTCAACCTATAAAACAAGCAGATCTTCATGAAACATGATCTTCCTGTTGAAAATGAGTAATGCCTCCTTCTTATCCAGATCCTTTTCTTCCTTATGAACTCATTGATGGTACTCATGATCCAGGTGATGAACTTTAGAAAAATATATGAGTAACCCAGAGGCAATTATGGCTACTATGCTGCTGAGTGCCCCTCTACCAGAAAAATCTTACATGAGGGGAAGCATGGGTAGTCAAGACTGAAAACCTGAGGGTGAATAGCCTGAGTCTTCAAGGAGCCTGGAAAATTCAAGAGTCAAAGTAAAGAAGCTGAAGGAACAAGGAACATGGGATTTGCCATTTGTAGGCAAGTTGTGTGTCTTCTGTTTGCCTCTCTAGATCCCCTCCCCTAAAATAACAATACTAGGCTCTCACTGACTAACAATCTGAGCTGGCCTAGAAATAAGTACACTTGCCCTTATCCCAATCCTGACATTAAAAACAAACCCACAATCAACAGAAGCAGCCACCAAATATTTCCTCACACAAGCAACAGCATCCATACTCCTAATAATAGCTGTTGTAATCAATGCAGCAGGCTCGGGACAATGAACAGTCATAAACATAGACAACCCCCTAACAACCTCACTACTAATACTAGCATTAATTATAAAACTAGGCCTATCCCCCTTCCACTTCTGTGTCCCAGAAGTACACAGGGAGTCCCCCTGATGTCAGGTATAATCCTACTGACATGACAGAAACTAGCCTCAATTATATTCCAAGTGGCACCACTACTTAGCCCTCATATTACCCTGACTGCTGCCACCCTATCTATCCTAGTAGGAGGCTGAGGAGGACTTAACCAAACACAACTACGAAAAATCATAGCCTACTCATCAATCTCACACATAGGTTGAATAACGGCCATCCTCACCTACAACCCCTCAATCATGATCTTCAGCCTACTAATTTACATTGTACTTACACTCACCATCTTCACCATACTCAACCTCAACGCTAACCACACGACCTCCTCCCTAACACTCTTATGAAATAAAACACCACTATCACTAGGGGGACTCCCCCCACTAACAGGATTCCTACCTAAATGAGTTATTATCCAAGAGATAACAAAAAACAGCAACATTGCCTTGCCACATTTATAACTATCGCAGAACTACTCAACCTATACTTCTGCATGCGAATGATCTACTCCACAGCCCTCACCATATTTCCAGTAACCAATAACACAAAGATGAAATGACACTTTGAAAACACAAAGCAAATACTTCTCCTACCAACACTAACGATTCTATCAACACTCCTCCTTCCCCTTGCCCCTATACCCCCATGTTAATGAAAACACAAAGCAAATACTTCTCCTACCAACACTAACGATTCTATCAACACTCCTCCTTCCCCTTGCCCCTATACCCCCATGTTAAACTAGAAATTTAGGTTAGACAGACCAAGAGCCTTCAAAGCCCTGAGCAAGTATTCCCACTTAATTTCTGACCTAAGGACTGCAAGAATTTACCATACATCAACTGCATGCAAACCAGTCACTTTGATTAAGCTAAGCCCTTATTAGACTGATGGGCTCCAACCCCACGAAAAATTAGTTAACAACTAATCACCCTAAACAACTGGCTTCAATCTACTTTTCCCAGCTCCAGGAAAAAAAGGCGGGAGAAGCCCGGGCAGAATTGAAGCTGCTCTTCTGAATTTGCAATTCAATGTGACAAATCACTTCAAGACTTGATGAAGAGAGAACTTAACCCCCATGCTTAGATTTACAGTCTAACGCCTACTCAGCCACTTCACCCCATACCCAGGTTCATTAACCGTTGGTTGTTCTCAACAAACCACAAAGACATCGCACACTTTACCTCCTATTTGGCGCCTGGGCCGGAATAGTAGGGACGGCCGTAAGCCTCCTTATTCAAGCCGAACTCGGCCAGCCCAGAACCCTCCTAGGCGATGACCAGATCTACAATGTCGTCGTCACCGGCCACGCGTTCGTGATGATCTTCTTCATGGTTATACCCATTATGACTGGAGGCTTCGGCAACTGGTTAGTTCCCCTCATAATCGGAGCCCCGACGTAGCGTTCCCCGGATGAATAACATAAGCGGCTGACTCCTCCCCGCGTCGTTCCTGCTCCTACTCGCCTCTCCGTAGTGGAGGCCGGCGCTGCCACAGGCTGGACCGTCCACCCACCCCAGCCGGAAACCTAGCCCGCGCCGGAGCTTCCGGAGACCTTACGATTTTTTCCGTACACCTAGCAGGCATCTCCTCCATCCTAGGGGCAATTAACTTCATCACCACCATTATTAACATAAAACCACCAGCAATATCCCAGTACCAAACCCCTCTGTTTGTGTGATCGGTACTAATCACCGCCGTCCTCCCGCTCCTCTCCCTTCCCGTCCTGGCTGCCGGCGTTACCATGCTATTGACAGACCAAAACCTAAACACTGCATTCTTCGACCCTGCAGGAGGAGGAGACCCTATCCTATACCAACACTTATTCTGATTCTTCGGACACCCCGAGGTTTACATTCTCATTCTCCCCAGCTTCGGAATAATCTCCCATATTGTAACCTATTATTCAGGTTAAAAGAAGAGCCATTCGTATATATAGGAATAGTTTGAGCTATGATATCCGTTGGCTTTTTGGGCTTCATCGTCTGAGCCCACCATATATTTACAGTAGGAATGGACGTAGACACCCGAGCGTACTTTACATCAGCCACAATAATCATGGCAATTCCCACAGGCGTGAAAGTATTCAGCTGACTAGCCACACTGCACAGAGGAAATATCAAATGATCTCCCGCTGTGTTATGAGCCCTAGGTTTCATCTTCCTATTTACAATGGGAGGTCTAACAGGAATTGTACTGGCCAACTCATCACTAGACATTGTACTTCATGACACGTACTACATAGTAGCACACTTCCACTATGTACTATCCATGGGAGCAGTGTTCGCCATTATAGGAGGTTTTGTCCACTGATTCCCTTTATTTTCAGGTTACACTCTCAAAGTCACTTGAGCCAAAATTCATTTCACGGTCATATTCGTGGGTGTAAACCTGACATTCTTTCCACAATGTTTCCTAGGCCTATCGGGGATACCACGACGATACTCCGACTACCCTGACACATATACCATATGAAATACAGTATCATCCATAGGATCATTCATCTCCTTAATGGCAGTTATACTAATGGTCTTTATGACATGAGAAGCCTTCACCTCAAAACGAGAGGTTTCAACAGTAGAATTTCCCACCACTAATCTAGAATGACTACACGGCTGCCCTCTTGCCCCCCACACATTCAAAGAACCAGCATACATAAAACCCAACGAGAAAGGAAGGAATCGAACCCCCAAGAATGGTTTGAAGCCAATCCCATAACCTCTATGACTTCCCCACAAGTGAGATATCAGTAAAAATATTACATAACTTTGTCAAAGTTAACTTATAGGCTTAAATCCTTTATATCTTTATGGCATACCCACTGCAACTAGGACTTCAAGACGCCACCTCCCCCATTATAGAAGAACTATTGTGCTTCCACGACCACACCCTCATAATTGTATTCCTAATCAGCTCCTTAGTCCTTTACATCATCTCCCTAATATTGACCACAAAACTCACTCACACAAGCACTATAGATGCCCAAGAAGTAGAAACCGTATGAACAATTCTACCCGCCATTATCCTAATCTCAATTGCCCTTCCATCAATGCGAATCCTCTATATAACAGATGAAATCAATAATCCTCTCCTAACCGTCAAGGCCATGGGCCACCAATGATACTGAAGTTACGAATATACAGATTATGCAGACCTAAACTTTGACTCATACATAATTCCCACTCCCGACTTGAAACCAGGAGAACTCCGAATCCTAGAGGTAGATAACCGAATGGTACTCCCAATAGAAATCCCAATTCACATGCTAATCTCACCCGAAGATGTGCTGCACTCATGAACCATACCCTCACTAGGCCTGAAAACAGATGCAGTCCCAGGATGTTTAAATCAAACGACCCTAACAGCCACATGACCGGGCCTATTCTACGGGCAATGCTCAGAAATCTGTGGCTCAAACTACAACTTCATGTCCATCGTACTTGAACTCGTCCCACTCAAATACTTTGAGGACTGATCGACCTCAACACTATAAGTACATCATGAAGCTAAATAGCGTTAACCTTTAAGTTAAAGAATGGAAGTACCAGCCTTCCCACAATGAAATGCCACAACTAGATACCTTGACATGATTCACCACCATTATGTCTATAATCCTAACACTCTTCATCATACTCCAACTAAAATTCTCAAAGTTCACCTACCCCCCTGGTCCCACAGAAAAAAACTGCTAAGGTATCAAAACACACAAATCTCTGAGAAAAAAAATGAACGAAAATCTATTTACCTCTTTCACCACCCCCACACTAATAGGAATACCCATCGTAGTCCTCATTATTCTCCTACCCAACGCAATATACCCTCTCCCTTCTCACCTCATCAACAATCACTTAAACCTCTCTGCAAATATGACTGGTTCAACTCATCCTAAAACAACTGATAGCAATTCACAACACCAAGGGACAAACATGATCCTTAATACTAATCTCACTAATCCTATTTATTGGTTCAACAAACCTACTAGGTCTACTACCCCACTCATTTACACCAACCACCCAACTATCCCTAAACCTAGGCATGGCAATCCTCCTGTGAGCTGGAGCAGTAATCCTGGGTCTCCGCTACAAAACAAAAAAGTCTCTAGCCCACTTTCTACCCCAAGGCACACCCACCTCCCTTATCCCAATACTCATAATCATTGAAACCATCAGTCTCTTCATCCAGCCCGTAGCCCTGGCCATACAGTAAACAGCCAACATCACAACTGGCCATCTACTTGTGCACCTCATTGGAAATGCCGTGCTAGTGCTAACAACCCTAAGCCCCCTAACAGCCTCAACCACCTTCACCCTCCTTATTCTACTCACCACTCTCAAACTTGCTGTAGCCCTAATTCAAGCCTACGTATTTACCCTCCTAGAAAGCCTCTACCTATATGACAATACCTAATGACTCACCAGACCCACGCCTACCACATAGTGAACCCCAGCCCCTGGCCACTCACAGGAGCCCTATCCGCCCTACTCATAGCATCTGGCCTAACAATATGATTCCACTTCAATTCTAGTATTCTATTAACCCTAGGACTACTAACTAACCTACTAACCATATACCAATGATGACGGGATGTAGTACGAGAGAGTACCTTCCAGGGCCACCATACAACTGTTGTCCAAACAGGACTGCGATATGGAATAATCCTATTTATCGTATCTGAAGTTTTCTTCTTCGCTGGGTTCTTCTGGGCCTAGTATTTTTATTTTAACTTCTCAACTCCTTTGACTTCTGACCTCTGGTTTGGTTGGGCCAATAGAAAGCCTGGCAGGAGATTGGAGGGTGGGAGGGGAGGTCATGTCATTTAGTCTGCTGGTTCACCTCCCTGCTGGGAGGCAGTGGTTTGGCTGTGTCCTTGGTTGGAGATCACAGCTTTGGATAGGTGGCCTCTCCATTCAGCTTTCTCAGTTGGGATTCTGGAAATGGTTCCCTTCCCTTGGCCTTTCAGGCATAGGTGTGGGGTAAGCTCCAGCTGCTGCTGCTACTAGCTGAAGGAGGGGACATAGGCAAAGAGATGTCTAGCAATCAGAGTAGTAAGAAGAGTATCAGGAGAAGCTGCTTGGGGTGTGCAGTCACATGTAGCTACTCAGAGTTGGAGAGATTCCCAAACCCCATGATAGGGTGAGCTGCAGGCCCCCTGGCTCCAAGGACTTCCTGCCTCATAAGGAAAAGGTGTCCCTGTCTAGGAGATGAAGCATTGCTGGATACCTGTGGGTAGGGCTGACTCGAGGAAGAAAACACTTGGGTCAGTTCTATCAGAGGTAGAGAATGAATAGGTATGCACAGTAGGCATTTTTGCTACTTCCTGCAGGTAATTATTACAGATTAAAACTATGCTGAGATTTTTCATCAGACTAGAAAAGATCAAAAGCTCTGATAAAACTGTTGGCAAGAATCTGGGGCAATAGGCACTCACTCATACTGTTGGCAAGAGTGTACATTGGGATAACCTCTATGAAATGCAATTTTGCAACATCTGTGAAAATTTTAATTTTAATTGCATGAACCCATTGGCCCAGAACTCCACTTGCAAGAATTTGTCCTACAGATACACTTGCACCTGTATGAAACTGAATATGTGTATGTGTACATATATACACACACACACACACACACACACACCCATACCCACAAGACTGGAAAGAGCCTGAAGAAGTCTAACAGCAGGACACTGATTAAATAATTCTTGGTAGGAACATATAACAGAATATTATACATCTTTTAAAAGGAGTGATGAGAAATAATGTCTGGATTTTTTTTTTTTTTTTTTTTGGCAGCTGGCCAGTACGGGATTCAGGATCCAAACCAGTGACCTTGGTGTTATAAGGCTGTGTTCTAACCAACTGAGTTAACTGCCCAGTCCTGGATATTTTGTTATGTGAAAAAAAAAATCAAATGCAATGTTACCATTTGCATTAAAAGGGGGTTAAAAAAGAATGTATATACATTTTTGCTTGTTACAGGAGGGCCTTTAGTGGCTAGAGGACAGGGTTGGAAGAGATTTTTCACTGTATACCTTCTTGAGCCATGTGACCATATGTCATCATTTTTTAACTATGAAATTTAAATTGAAAAAAAGAGAAGAGGAGCAGCAGCAGCAGCAGCAGCCCCTGCCACTGAGGACGAGAGGACTCCTTCACCAGGCGAGGCTGGAAAAGGCAGTCACTCCCCACTGCATGCAGGAGCAGTGTGCTAAGGGCCCCAGTGCTAAGCACACATCACATCTGGCGGTCCCAGAAGAGACAGCTGGGTGTGCAGGCCTGGCCTTGACCCCAGCAATTAAAGACACGCTTTCAGCCAGGCCCAGCTTGGTGCTACTAGCATAGGTGCAAAATGTCTAAGTTAGAGGAAATGAGTCAGAATTGGGTGCACATCATCCACACCAGGAATGAACAAATGCGTTCTGATTGATCATTTGGAAAAAGCAGACACTATGGGGGTGGTGTGTTCCCAAACCTTGGTGCACTTGGGTGGACAAACTTCCCAGGAACAGAGTTTTCCAAGTGTGGCTCTCTCTGGTCCCTTCCACCTCACTTAACCCACCCTCCACTTGGGCAGGGTGAGGAGGCACTTCAGCATAACCCAGCTCATGTCAGAAACACCTCAGTTCTTAAATGCTCCCAAGGAATCGATGTGGGGTTTAAAAATGTCTCCAATCCTGATGGGAAGGAATGAGTAGGTGGTGACAATTCATGCTCCTTTTCCACCCAGACACTTGAGCTACTAATCATTTTCCTGTCTTAACCTGTTCTGATATTTGATTTTTTTTGCTTCAATTGTTAAGTTCTCTTATAGAACTTATCGCTCACAAGTGAGTGAAGAGCTGTTCTCTGCTTGTAACCTTGAAAATGGGGGACTGTTTTGGAAATGATACAACAAAGTGTAAAGCCACAAAACAAGACAGGGAACTTCAGACACAACAGTTATCTGAGAATGGGACTGAGAACTAATAAAAGCCGCACGCATTGGAGTGTTTTTATTATTTTTCTGTTCCTTTCAGGTTTCCTGCTTTTAATTTTCCCAACTTAGCCTCAGAAAGTGTTTGTAGGCATGAAAAACATATTGGCTGGATTTCCTATAAGACTTTCATTTTTTTGGAAAACAAACAAAACCAGATTTTGTCACAGTAGCACCTCAAGGCATAGTTACTGCTTTTTTTTTTTTTTTTTCCTTTTCCTTTTTCGGTGGCTGGCTGGTACAGGAATCAAACATGGACCTTGGTGTTACCAGCACCACACTCTAACCAACTTAGCTAATTGGCCATTCCCCTGCCTTCTTTCTTCACTAAAATATGTGTATACATGCACATATGTATGTGTTTCAACAGAGATATATATCATAGAATTAACTGCTAGGCATTTTCTAGGTCATAGGTCAATACCTTCATTTCACACAGTAGAAAATGGAAGCTTAAAGAGTAAAATGAGAAATAAAATGTCCCAGTTATAATTCAAACCTAGATCTTTTAGCTCCAAGTTAAGGGCTCTTTCACTTGTGAAACACTGCAATGGGTTTGTGAAGACCTGCTCTTTTTAAGGAGGGGTTTTCTGTGGACTTAGTAAGTATTGTGGTTTCTTGAGGCTTCAGATAAGTCCTTGACTAGTATTCCTTTGGCAGGTACGTGAGAACAGGATGGGGGAACAGTTGCTGTATTACCTCCGGCAGCACATGACAAAAGGAGCTGGTTTGGACATTCAATTAGTTTTCCTTTTACTGAATACCTATTCATGCAGGACTGTGTTTGGTTCTGTGAGGAATGACAGATGAGTAAAATGAACAATGTGTAAAGATACTCAAAAGAATATTATTTACAATAAGATCACAGAGGGATAGAGAGAGAAGGAAGGAGCGAGCTTTGAATATACACCAAAATGTTAACCATGGTCATTTTTGAGTGGTGGAATTAAGGGCTACTCTCTCCCATCTTGATTTTTTTAATCTTAAAATTCTACATTCTGTATAATAAACATTTATTGCTTTTGAAATTTTTAAAAAAGTTATTTTTAATTTAAAAAGTTGGCTAAGACATGATGCTATGGCTTGAATGTATGTGTTCCTCCAAAATTCATATGTTGGAACTTTACCCCCAAGGGGATGGTATTAAGAGGTAAGGCTCTTGGGAGGTAGAATTAGTGCCCTTATAAGAGTGCTCAAAGGAGAGAGTTCAGTCTTTTTTGCTTTTCCACCCTTTTTCCATGTGAGGATACAGCAAGAAGCGCCATCCTAGAAGCAAAGATAGAGCCCTTACCAGACACCAAATCTGCCAGCACCTTGATCTTGGACTTCCTAGCCTCCAGAACTGTGAGCAATAAATTTCTGTTCTTTACAAATTATCCACAATTCCCAGTCTTGGGTATTTTGTTATAGCAGCAAATGGACTAAGCAAATGGTCTTTCACCATGAGAAAATTGGGCTATGCTCAGGTATTCTTGAGCCAAGGTCAAAGTATCCTTGGTGTTCTCTAGTCTCCCCCAAAGATATGGCTTCAAGAAGCCCTGGCTACAGTGATGACCACCAAGCTGCTGCAGAAAGTGCCCTGGGCTCTCCTGAGCTGGGGTGGTGGGGGGCCAAGGGCCTCAGCCACGACCCCCCAACACCTGCAGCCAGCCCAGTGATGACCACCAAACTGCAGCAAGAAGGGTCCTGGGTTCCTGAGCTGGGGTGTTGGGGGGCAAGGGCTTATGCCACACCCCCCTGACATCTGCATCCAGCCTGGCAATGGCCAAGCCACTATTAGAAGCCCCCTGGTCTCCTCTGTAGGAATGAGGGGTGTGGCACAGACCTCAATCCCACCCCTCCTCCTTCCTCCTTCTTCCATCACTTTTCCTTCCCCTTCCCCTCTTCCCCTCCATCCCAACTGCTCCCCAACAACATCCTAGAATGTAAAAAAATAATATTAATTACATTTTCTTTAAAAAAAAAAAAAAAAAAAAGAAGCAGCCCTGGCTAGGTGGGAGCATAGGTGTAGAGGGGATTGCTACTGTATTCAGATGGCTCTATCTCACCTTACCTACCACCTCCTGGACAACAAATGCTTTGCACTAATCCTCATGGTCACATTACTCTCTTGCTTGTTATACCTGTTCAGGCTACAATAAGAATAAACTGCTGTCATTGGCATAGCATGGAACAAAGGAGACACACTCACTGGTTACCTAAAGAAAAGATAAATGAGAGAGTCAAAAACATTTTCAAATTAAGGAGGTATAAAAGATAATTTTTTGAGAGGAAAGGTCAGCTGTGTAAGTCTCATAAAAGTATTGTTGTTTAATGAGTCAACTGTCCATTGTTCAAAGGGGAAAAACAATTCAAAGTACTTGAAACAATAGAGAAATATTAAGCATACTTGATGTCACCTTGTTCCTCAACTTGAGCATTGAAGCATCATTAGTAATGTGTACATAGCAAAAGTCTTATTGCAGATAATCAAAACGAGTGTATGTTTTACTGTCCTTGGTTGCTATAAATCATTTACTGGTGCTCATTTGTCTTCCTCAGTTTCCTCATTATATGAATTCAGCAGAAGGAGCAGATGAGAACAGAGAGCTACAGCAGTTGCTATACCATGTCCAGCATCACACAAAAGAAAGGAGCTAGTTTGGACTTTCCATCATCCATCAGTTTAGTGAATGCCTAGTCTGGCAGACTGTGTTAGATACCATGAGGAATAAAAGATGAAAAAAGCTAATGATGTGCAAAGATGTAAGTAGTTGACCATTTATTTTCTCTTTAGGTTCTTCCTATGGAGTTAGTTTTTGCTTTTGGCTTGTGAAAGTTCTCATTTATTTATCTCGAAAGTTGACAGAGTGCTAAGATAGGATTCAAAAACAACTGTGCCAGTATACTATCTTCCTCCTTTTTTAGTGTTCTTAACTGTGAAATGGGATACAATTACCTCTCACCCGTCCTGCACACAGATTTAATTAACTATAATCAAGGTAACAATCTGATTAATAAAGTTCCTTCCAGTTCTCATAGCCTTGAGGACATCACTTGAGCCACTGCACCGGCCTGAAGCCAGATGTCTGTATTTTTTCAGTTACATGATCCAATGAATTCATTATGATTCAAGCCAGTCTGAGTTGGATTTTCTAATAGTGTATGTATATCTATGAGTCAGAATCCTGGCACTACACAGTGGCACACTTAAATGGAATGATTAAGGAAATAGTGAAGGACCATTTACAGAGGCATGAGAAGGACTAAGGGAAACCAAAAGAACTAGCAAATGGCCTCATCCCTGGCCTGAAAGGACGAGGGGAGTAACTGGTTTCTCAGATCCCAGAATTTGGGAAGAGTTGTTGCTGCAGCTACAGGGAAGGGCTGCCCGACAAGACCTGTGGCCTCCATGAGGAAAGCAGCCTGGGAAAGCAGGGAGGGAACCAAAGATTAGATACTCCCACCTCTCTTTCCTCCCACTCATTGGTCTCTTCTTGGTGGTTCCCATTGGTTGAGCCTATGTGGAAGTCATAGGAGAGGGAGGCTGTTTGCTGCAGTCAGTTGAAGTCAGCCTCTTGGGCACTGAGCATGATGGAGAGGGTGGAGATAGGATCTGGGAGGGCCATGGAAAACATTCATCATTCTATGATTCTGTTTTTACTCATTACCTTGGGATAGTAGGCAACAAAATAAACAAAGACAGGACTATTATGATTCTCACAATATGTAATGATTACCTTGAATTATTCAATCACTCAGTCCCATATGTTGAGCATTCGTTGTTGTGGGTGCTTTGAAACAGTGCAAGGAATTTAGAAATCACAGTTGCAGCTCTCATGGGGCTAATAACCAAAAGGGTGAGATGAGATATTACAAATGAAAAACAAAATTATGGGGCTAAAAAAATTTTAAAATTCAGGTTTTAAGGATGGTCCAGTGAATGTATACAGCCCTCCTGGCCACCATGATTGGGTGCAAGAGCCAAAAAAAACCAATGAGACAGAGTGACTCCCAGGACTTTGAATCTATCAGAAGAAACACACGCTCTTTCTTTCTATTCTGTGACTTGCAAATGTTAGGTCTGGACTGCTGCAGGCATTTTGCTACCCTGAGAGGAGGGCTTTGAGTTGCTCTGAAACCATTTCTACAGAATCTGAAGATGAAGTCAAAGGAAGATGGCACAAAGAGAAATTGGATCCTTGGTGACATCATTTGAACCATTAGATTAAAGACTGCCTGAAGTCAGACAGCTAGACTCTTTAATTACTAGGTCCAATAAGTTACCTTTATGGTTTACACCAATTTGAATTGGGTTTTCTGTCATTTGTATTATAGAAGGGTATTTCAGAAAGTTTGTGGAAAGATAAAATCTTTGATGATATGAATCTGTGAACTTTTTGAAGTACCCTAGTTTAACACCCTAATTGATACACCATCCTAAAACAAGATAATTGAAACAAACTACTGTTTTTAAATAAAAGATTTTAATGTTCATGAAAAATATTTGAAACTTCACATGAATTATTGCATTTCATAGTATCCACCCAGACTCAGTCACCTCTTTCATATGCTAATGCCTGTAGGTTTTTTTCAAAAAAAGCTCTTGTTCTTATCCTTAATTTTAAAACAAAGCCCTAATTTATGACTTAAGTATTTCAGTGATAACAATCATAAGAAGAAATAACCCAATCAGACCACTCACTTTGGAAAGTTCTCTGTAAGGGAAGCAGTGCTTAGAATACATATTGTGGACATCATTTGCCTAAAAAGTTGTTGAGTAAACACAAAGGCTGGTAAGTAATGATTTTTTTTTTTTAATGTCTCTGGCAGGAGAATGGCCATCAGGCTTGGAATAAAAAAATTTTTTTCGTATGCTCCCAGAGCTAAAACTGTTGCCTGTTAGTCTCGTTTATATTGTCTTTTGGAGCTGCTGATATTCTTCTCATGTCTGTACAAACAATACAATCAGACATTGAGTGATGCATTCTGATTCCTGTGCTATGAATCATTATTTTGATTTATTTGCTCACTCAATTAAATGAGTGGTTTTAGTGACAAACCATTGGTGTTAATACAAAGCACAAATAGCCAAGTTGATCATTTAGGAAGAGCTGAGTATTAACAGATTCTAAAGAAATTGTTAGAATATGATAGTAACTGTAATCTCATAACAATTAAACACCTGATCATCACCTAATTCATAAGAAAATGACAATTAAAGTTCTTTCTGTTGTTTTGAAGGAAGCTATGTCTATTTATTCAGTGTCTGAGGACCTAAATGCGTCTGAAAAGAAAATATTGCTTTAGTAGAGGACTGTGATTGAAGTTTTGAAAATATCAGGGAACTGTTCTTAACTATTATTTGTCAGATTGTACCAATGCTTTCTGTAAACACTTGTAATCTGTTTTGCTGGTGAAAGAAAACTGCAGCAGATTTCTATTATCAAAGCAAAGCACAGCACTGCATTTGAAATAACTCCAGCAAATATTGTGCTTCCTGCAAAGAACTTGTCAGACTACTCACACAAATGTCAAAGAACAGGTTGACAGTTTAGCAAATTATCCGCCTGGCTTACATAGAGAAACAGAAATCTCTAGTTTTCATACACTGCAGTGTTCAAAGAACAGTTGAGTGGCGTTTCTAGTCTGTGATCCAAAGCAAATAGTGGCACAGTCTACCTTAGGAGAAAAACAGGCTTCTGACTAATAACATAAGCCTAAACTTTGCCTTATAGATACTGTGCAATATGTCAAGTTAAATTAACTAGTTTTCAACAGTATGAAATAAAGACTTAGAAATGTTTGAAACAGTGAATTTGAGGACTGAGATAAGTCAGAAAGAAGCAGCAGGATGGATTGCAGATACAAGAGAAAGCTACTTATGGTAACGAATGAGTGCCGTGGGATTACCTTTCATTGGGGGAATCTCTCTAACCCATGCGAGAATCTGAGTGCTCACCTCTGTAGGATCTTCAGTCATACCTGCCAGAAAGAACTTAAAGGCAATGCTTTTTATTTTGGAAGATGTTGACTAGGAGATAGAGGGTGAAGTCCCAACTGCCTCTCTGATCAACTGAGGGCTGAGGGTTTATATAGGTAAATATACTGGGGAGATGGGATGTCTTCAAGTGTGATGGACAGCTGCTTCCTGCTTTGAGAGATGTATGGGGTGAGACAGGATGTCTGCTTTCAATACAATCTTAGTTAATCATTAAGGGCCAGCTAAAAAGGGCAAACAAAGTTAGTTCTATAGTGTATACATGAGTGTGGGGGTGTATTAGTCCATTTGGGTTGCTATAACAGAAATACCTGAGACTGGATGATTTATAAAGAACAGAGGTTTATTTGGCTTATGATTCTGGGACAGCTGCATCTGGCATGGGCCTCAGCCTGCTTCTCATGGCAGAAAGCAGCAGGCAGCTGGTGGGTACAAGCAGATCACATGGCGAGAGGAAGCAAGAAAGAGAGGGGAGGTGCAGGGTCTTTTAAACAACCAGCTCTTGTGGGAACTAACAGAGCGAGATCACACTCATTAATCCCCCCACCTAGGGAGAGCATTAATCCATTCATGAGGGATCTGCCCCTATGATTCAAATCAGTTTCTAACACTGCCACATTGGGGATCAGATTTCCATGAGTTCTGGGAGGACAATACATCCAAACTCCATCGGGGGGTTTTCTACATTTACAAATTTCCCCATCTATTAGTAACTTCCACAATCTTGGGGAAGGAACGAGGTCACAGATATCTTATCTAGCTACTTCCTGCTGGACAGGGTCATCAAATTCTAAGGAATCTCCCTGTGGAATTTCTGAGCCTACAAATGAATTTCTTCAAGAGTTACTCTATATTCCAATAAACATTGTCCTGCCCTTCTCAAGTACTCATTGGCCCAGAGCTATACATCCTGGTTACAATCTGAAGGAACACAAGTAGTAGTGTCTCCTGAGGATGCTGTTTGTAAGATCATTCTTTCTAACCATGGATTCATTATCATCAAGTCACTAGGGGTCAATGAGGAGCCCTTTCGGAACCCAGGGGTAAATTTTATAGTGAGTGCCTATTATTTGAAAATTAGCATATTCCATTTTCATCCAAAAAAGGGTGTCTTTTAGTAGATGTCAGATACACACAAGGAGGTTTAGCATAGGGATCTACCTTCAACTGTGTCAATTGAACCTGATAAACTATTCAGGTGCCCCAATTAGATTTTCCCCTACTTCTTTATGTGTAAAAGGGGCATAATGGTCCAGAACTGACAGTGGTTTTGGATGACATACCCAATAGTGAGAGAGACTACCAGATGTAGCCAGGATCTGAGAGATGCATACTGAAGAATTGTCTTCTTTGGCCTAGCTAATCTGCAGGAAAAGAAATGCAATAATATTAATCCTTTTCATGTAAATTTCAACTTTGAATCTGTAATGGGCTGAACTTTCTAGCCACCTGGATCATATTTCTTCTCTCAGGTATGATGTACCCAGGTTTTGAGTCCCTTCAGCTTAACTGCTAAATGGGTGACAAGTAACACATTATAGGGTCTGACCCATCTTAGTTGCAGCTGTGAATCAGGGTGTTTTTCTCTCCAGGTCTTGAGCAGGACTTGGTCACCAGGTTTTATAGCATGTAGAAGAACATCTATTGGGTAAGTCAATCTGTTAGAAGCAAACTCATGTCTATAAGCAATTCTTTTGGGGAGGAAGAGTAGGCTCCTGTGCCCAAAAAGTCAATCGTCTCCTATACAAAATTTTATAAGGACTCAAACCAACATTGTTCCTCGGGGCTGCCTGTATCTTTAGTAAGGCCTTAGGTAATACTTGGATTTGTTTCCTGACAAAGGTTGGCCAGGGCCTTTTTCAGGGTCTGAGTCATCCATTCAGTTTTCTCTGTGCACTGACCTCTAAGGAATATGTAGGTTCCAATTTATAGTTTCTTTGTTCCCAGGGGTCAAAAGACCTCTCTCTCTCCAAATAGCCCCATGAGCATGGGCTATCATGGAAGCATATTTAGTACTTTGATTTCTCTAGCCAAAGTTAGAGCTTGAGTCAAAGCAATTAGTTCAGTTTGGGGGGCTCATGTCTTTATTACATATTGTATAAAATAAAATATAGCATATCTTCTTCACTTTTCCCCATCTATTCCTAATCACCAAACCTTCCACATACAGTAGTGTTCATTCCAGTGTCACTAGGCTAAAGTTAGAATGAAAGAGACTTGGTGTTCAGAGTATGGTAGACTCAGCAAGCATGTCCACAGGCAATACAAAGCCAAAGTGCACTGTTCACTTACTATTTATTGACCAGAGACTAGGTCCAGCACAACCTGCTTCAGGTAGTCAGCATGTGTACAAGCATTTGGGACACTGAATAAAGTATGAAATTTTCCTCAGGAAATCTTTGATGCTTTGTTTGTGTGATGTTAACTTTCACAGATAGGTTAGATTTCTGTAGTTGTGAAAAAGGCAGCGATATCTCCTCTGTGATTTCTTCTATGGGTACTGTAAGACCAAGGACAAGATGCAACCTACCCTGCCCTCTCCTCACCCTGGGGAATCCTTGGGTCAAAAAGTTTGTCCAGAGAGATTGTTGCTTTTTCACAGAGTCAACTTAAGGATCTATGAAAAAGGCCATTAGAGCCAGCATCTTAAAAACTATTGGCCAGAGCATTTAAAAGAATTGGAATTAAAAACTGATCATAGGAAAATTTCACTTTACAAAATTTTCACTGATGTTTTTGCATCAACTTCTCTTTGATC
Organism: Cynocephalus volans; assembly: GCF_027409185.1. Taxonomy (NCBI): domain Eukaryota; kingdom Metazoa; phylum Chordata; class Mammalia; order Dermoptera; family Cynocephalidae; genus Cynocephalus; species Cynocephalus volans. The sequence continues at coordinate 94,973,497 of NC_084460.1, read as the reverse complement.
ATGGAATTTAGAGTCTCTTAAGAAATCTGAGGTACCGGGAAGAAGAGCCTGGGAAGTATAACCACTCGTTCCCAGCTTGATACTTCCCCTGGTCCATAAAGCTGATACAACTCCATATCAGATCCCTTAAGAGATTGGTCAGTCAAATCAGTTCAGCTAGAATAAACTTGGTCAATTATTTGCACACAATCATGATGTAGGGGGAGGGGAGGAGGGTCCAGCGAGGCAGATATAAATATTATCAATCAGCTTTCCTTTTAAAGTCAAATGACAGAAAACTCAAGCTCTGTGCATTGTTTTGAGATGGAACTATGGAAGGAAAACATGAATATTTCAGTTGTCTTCCATCTTACAAAAAGTTATCAACCTGTCAAAGCCACTCTGTACATGCCAGAAGATGATCTAGCATAAACCAGTTCTGTCAGTAGAGAAGGTCACAGTGACATTTGCATTATTAACACTTTATACTTTTCCAAGAATAGAAGCAATTATGTTTAGCAATTCCCCTTACCCCAGATCCTTAAACTCAATATTGTAAGCACAAACTGTAAGCAAATCTGGGATGTTCTCCAACAGATAAGCAAAAGTACAGCTATGTTATTCTCAAAAATACTGTTCTATATAATCAAATGCTCAGTGGCCATACTTTTAACAGTCTGCATTAGTTGACCTTAAATGCATTTATTGTGGCACAAGTCCACCTAATCTTCCTTTTAGGTATTTTTTAATACGTCCAAGAGGAAACACCTGCTTCATGTTTATTTAGGGGTATTGACCTATAAGGACATCAATTCCACTTTTCAGGTTAGACTAAAAAAATTAAATCACAGCAATCCTCTTTGAAGGCCATATCTCTAGCTGGGATATTAAAAATATTAATCTCACCATCCCACACTCTAAAAGTTAATGCCACTAGTAACAATCAATAGCAGGAAAAATAAACCTCCTAACAACCAGCCCACTCATTAGCAAAAAAAACAATTTAGCTCAAATACTTAGATCAAAGTATAACACTACCTACCCAAACTGCCCCACCTACCAGCAAAAAGAGCTTGAAAACCGATGATAACAGTGGTCCAACTCCTGAGACAGTGCTCAGAAGGTCTAAAGGTGGAGTGAAGGCAACCTCTAGGGATTAGTATCTCACAAATAGTCTTTAAAAACCCAAAGTACCACAAACACACTAAACTTGTCTATGAATTAGTGTCTAGGAGGGAAGCACACAGTGCATGGTGTGCCCAGAGACAGGCTGACCCAGGGTAGATTTTCAGCTTTTTGGAATATGTCACAAGTTGCGCCACCAACCACAAACATAAGGGCTATTCTTTAGTCATAGGTTCTAATTGTTTAGAAAAATATGCCACTGGTTGCTTCTGGCTTCCCAGATTCTGACTCAAAATGCCTAACCTGATCTCTTGTCTCTTCCGTACACAGAAGTCAAAGAGCTTCCAGAAATCCGGGAGGCTCAAAGCGGGGGCAATAAGGTTCTTTTCTTCCCCTTTTGAGGCCTCAGATAGGGGTTTGGCTATAAGCCCAAAGCCTAGAATCCAGATGCAACAAAAGCTGGCCATTTCCAGAGACCTGTGCATCTTCTGATGGGTTTTAGGGACTACAAGTCAGGAAATGGCTTCCCGTCTATTGGGCAACAGATTTGTTTGCCCCTGTGAGATTTCAAATCCCCAATACTTCATCTACTTCCACTAGGTGGGATGCTGGCAGGGTTAAGACCCCTTCTAATTTTTGCAGTTTTTGTTGGGTATCAGGCAAACTTTGTCCAATAAAGGTCATATTAACCAATTGGGTATTTTCTGGCCACATTTATGTATTTACAGTAAGCCTCAGAATCTGCTCTAGAAAGATGGATGGATTTTTCATTAGGTTCCTGCCTTAATTTATGTACTTTTGCTTTTGGATACCCTTTTCCATAATCCCACCAGTATGCATGCCTGAAAATGCCAGATCCTATGTCCATCACCATTGTTAGGGTCCCATTCAGGATTGTGGTAGGGGACAGCTTCCTTGGGACCAGCTCTTACCAGGTCATTGGGGTCCTTGACATGTAGTTGGTTGGCTTCTTCCCTGGCTTTCTCCAGTGCTAATCAGCATTCCTCTGAGGTCAATAAAACAGTGAGAAGTTACCCCAGCAGGGTGGTGTGTGGTAAAAACAGACTCAAAGAGTTCATTCATTTTAGTAGGGTCCTCCTGATAAGTGGGGTTATTTTGTTTCCAATTATAAAGGTCAGAGGTAGTAAAAGGACTGTATACACATGTCATTACAGCTGGTTGTCCATCCTCATTTAATCCATCTATGGGCATTTGTCTTAAAGGGTGTAGCCCCACTGCCGAAGAGGGCTCTTGACCAAATTGAGTACCCATTCAGGTACGAGAGGAGGAGACCATGTTCTCAACCAGGCCAGGTTCCTTTCCTTTGGTGAGGATGGGTATAAAGTCAGAGTTAAAATTCTGAGTCCCTTAATATTATAAGGTGGGGTTGAGTAGTGGTAGCAGTCCTGGGCTCATTACTTGGTAGTACCTGCTTGTTGTGGGTCCCTGGCCAGCACTGGAATCGAGATGGAGGCCAGGCTGAGAATGGGTCCAGGAACCAGATCAGGCAAATAAGCCTGACTGATTATCAACAATTTATGAGTTTCCTGATCTGTTTCACTTTGATTCAACAACATGAAAGATTGAACATACAGAATCTCATCCCACTTACCCTTATTATGACAGAATAGATCCAATTGTAGAATCGTATTGTAATTTAAACTTCTGTTTACAGGCCACTTTTCCTGATCTCCCAATGCATATTGTAGCCATGCATTATTACAAAAGAAAATCTTTTTCATGGGCTCATACTATACTCAGCTCAATTTTGTAATATATATCCTATAGGACTAATAACTGGGATAGATGGGTGATTTCCCATATCAACTTGCACAAACAACACACTTACCAAATTACTATTCACGACTAATATACGCTTACAATTAGACTTGTCAAATGAAGCCCTGGTGAGTCCTTACAATACTATGAGCAGAATACTGCAAACAGGGGCCGGCCCCTGGCTCACTCAGGAGAGTCTGGTGCTGGTAGTGCTGAGGCTGCAGGTTCGGATCCTATATAGGGATGGCCGGTGTGCTCACTGGCTGAGCGTGGTGCAGACAACACCATGCCAAGGGTTGTGATCCCCTTACTGGTCAGAAAAAAAAAAAAAAGGATACTGCAAACAGGGTTCTCCAAATACTATACAACTGCCCAAGTGGGGGTACCAAAAGGATTCAACTGTCCAGATCAGAAAATCCAATGTTTTCCTTTATAGGCGAGTTCCACTTTTCTAAACACAAGTAGCTGGGGATGTCCAGAGAAGCTGGGAATTCCTGGTCATGTTCTCTGTCTATTTCCCAGAGGATACTCAAGTTGCAAGCAGCTCTCAGCCCCATGTTGGGCACCCAACACTTGGTAATTAACAAGTCCTGTGGGATCCCCCTTTCACTGGAGGAATCCCTAACCCATGTGGGGGTCCAAATAATAACAGCTATAGGATTGCCAATCACACCCACCAGAAAGAACTTAAAGGAAACGCTTTTTTTTTTTGGAAGATGTCGACCGGGAGACAAAAGGTAAAGTCCCAACTGCCTCTCTGATCAACTGAGGCCTGGGGTTTATATAGGTAAATATATTGAGGAGAAAGTATGTCTTCAAGTGTGATGAACAGCTGCTTCCTGCTTTGAGAGATGTATGGGGTGAGACAGGATGTCTGCTTTCAATAGTCTTAGTTAATCATTAAGGGCCAGCTGCAAAGGGCAAGCAAAGTTAGTTCTATAGTGTATACATGAGTGTGTGGGGGGGGGTTCTACATTTACATTTAGATGTCATATTATAAATATAGCTCATAGATTGTGTGTCTGAAGAGTTCTGTGCCTTTGAGGAAAGAGCAGATTTTGACCCAGTTCTCCAGGCATCATTTGCATAAATTCCCTGAGACCTTGGGGGCAGTGAGTGGGAGTCTGGCTGAAATGACCACTATAGGAAAATTGAACAATTTTGAAGAAAGAACAGATGTCTTACTTTTACAGGAAGTGCTCAGAAAGCAAGGTACTCAGAATTTAGGATGTGGTGTCTTAAGGGATTTGTAATCAAGAGGCAGGATGAAGGATGAAGATACGTCTGCTTTCAAGCTGGTCATTAGCACACGAAGGAATATCCCTCCACAGAGTGAAACTGGGGAGACTTTGAGAAATGAATGATGGTCACACTGGGCAAAACTCTTTGGGGTGAGTTTGCTTGCCTGGGAAATACAGAATGAGAACTCAGAGGCTTAATTTAGGAGATCTGCAAGATGGTTTCAGCAGAAGAAGTGGCTGGAAAAGACGAAGGACCAGGAACCAAAGATGGATGACGATCTGCCAGGTCCCCTCCCGAGGGAGTTCATCTTCCCTGGAGGTGTGACTAGAGAGTGAATCCACACCACAGTCCCTTCTTCTCCACCAGGTATACAATCCAAAACTTCCCTCTTTTCTTGTGAGCCAGTGTCTGGTCCAGAATGGACTATGTGGGTGAGGGGTGAGTCAATGCTATTTTTATTTTGGTGGTTGGAATCAGTTTAGAAGATGGATGTCTTAGGATGGAAGGTGACATAATTTCCCTAGCTCTGTTGCTGCCACAGGTGGTAGAAGCTGGACAGTAGGCCAGGGTCACATCTCCCTTGATGCTCCTCCTCCCGGTTCTCCTTCTTCTTTGTCTCTCACAGCTCTCTCTCATGGGTATTCTTGGTCAGGCTAAAGAGGGGTTTGGGGGCATTTTCTCTGAGGACAGAAGTTTTCCAGTGGCTTTTGCTGTGGACAATATGCATTATGTACACTTTGCTTTGCTTGGAGGCTTCTCTTCCCTGACACAGGTGCGTGTCCCCCTTGTAGCCCACAGCCGCCAATGTCACACATCAGTAGCACAGGCTGGGTTTGGACCTTGCTCTTGAGGCACCCAACGAGGAGCAGCCTACAAGAACAGTGGGATGGCAGGATCTACGACAGTTATGAGGATCAAGGCATCCAGGGCAGGAGCATCCACAGCAGTTGCAGATCCCCCGAAAGCAGACATACTCTTTCTTTATGGGCTTCAAACGGCATGCTCTTCGGAGGGAGATGGTTTGGAAGATGTACAGTTAGGAAGCAGGGTTTTTAGATTCTTGTAACAGCTGGATAACCCCCTGTTCTGGAACTTTTTCATCCTTTCTGAAGTGAAATAGGCTATTTCTGTATATAGGAGTGCAACTGTGAAAAAAAACAGTGTGGAAACCTAGCTATTCGCAAGAAGAAGCACAGAAGGGTACTGAGATTGCTGAATACTTTTTAGATATCAAAGAATAAGAATGTTGAGAGGGGACTGACAGAGAATGCGCTGAGAAGGGATTTGAGCATCATCTGATATTTACCCCTTTCTCCTCAAACTTGGGTTAGCTAAACACACATAGACAATCAGACACACACACACACACACACACACACATAAGAATATTCCTGCTTACAGTAAATAAATACTCTAATCCACAAATCTGGTGGGCGACATGCTCTGCAAAGATAGGCCTTTGTTATGCACCCTTTATCCCTAGCCCACAGCACCAAGCCCGGCACATAGGTTCTTAGTAAATGTCTATTGAGTAAACAAATTATTAAACAGCAATACTGAAGACGTGATGGTTTCCTAATTATTTCTGAGAATCCGTAGATTACTAAAAATGAGAACCAATACAATGTGTATATTGAAAGGGGGAGGATTAGTCTAGGAACTACAGAATAATGAGCTTAATTTTACAACTGTAAAGAACTTTAGCATCAATAATGTTTCCCCCCAATTTTTTGAAAACAATTAGAAGACTTATAAATTGTAATTGGTCTCTCTGCTCCCCTGCCAAGAACTAAAGGCTACTCTATAATGAGAAAATAAGAATTGTTTTACAGTTTCCAGTTTCAACATACACAAAAATAGATTGAATAGTGTAGTGAACCTCATGTACTCAAAACTCAGCTTCGGTAGCACTGACTCATGACCAAACTTGTTTCACCCATACTCCCAATGACTTTCTACACCCTCCCCTCTCAATGGATTTTTGGAAGCAAATCCATGTCATGATATTGTTGGGAGAAACACTATTCCTTGGGCCTCTTTTGTTCCTTCATATCTTGCTGGGTGAGCCAAGACTGCAAGCCCTGACTGTTCTTTTACCAGGGCCATTTTTCAGGGTTGATTATGCAGTGGTAACCTTAAGAAATGAGGTAATGTCTCTTACCCATCCCTCCCTACCCATGGACAAATAGCAGACTTGCTATAAAATTGGTGGGTTCCCCCTGTTCAGTGTTTCTCAACTGTGAAGCAAACCTACTGTATGTCAGACATGCTCTGGGCCCATCTGTGTTGCTCCTATGGCACCTGAAGGCAAGGGGAACCAACACACATATGCTGATGTTCATGCTACTTGAGTGTGTCATGAGTAATAAAGTCCTTTGTCTCTAACCCCAAAGTCTTGTGTGTTCTGCAGTCTCCATAAAATACAGTCCTGCGTCACTTAATGACAAGATATGTTCTGAGAAATGCGTTGTGTGAGCATCCTAAATGGTATAGCCTACCACATACCTAAGCCATATGGCATAGCCTATTGTTCCTACGTGCGTAATGTATTGCACTATGACATAGTGACAGATATGAGATTACTAGGCACTCGGAATTTTTCAGTTCCATTGTAATCTTATGAAACCATTGTCAGATATGCTCTCCATCATTGACTGAAACATCATTATGTGGCACATAACTGTAATATGTGGCTAATCTATTAGGTCGTAGGCTACATCAAATCAAATCCCAGACACAACATATATCATTTTATCTGTACATGTTTCAGTATATATTTCTAAAAATTAAGAAGTCATAAAAAAGCCCACAATACTATTATTACATCTTTAAATAACAATTTTTTAACATCATTGAATATCCCCAATTGTGTTCAAATTTCTCCAATTATTTTATGTATTTTTTATAATATGTTTAAATAAAGATCCAAAGTTTTATAATTATATTAAATGATTTGAATTAAAAAATTTTTATTGTAGTAATATATATATATATAACATAAAATTTGTGATTTTAACCATTTTATATATACAATTCAGTGGAATTAATTATAATTATAATATTGTACAACCATATCTGCTGTTTCCAAAACTTTTATATCTGGGTGATTTAAATCTTAACTATCTTTTAATCTATAGGTTTTCTCTTTCCCTTTTTCTGTTTTTCCTTGCAATTTATTTGTTGAAGAAAATCAAGATTTTGCTATATTCATGAAAATAGTGATGTTTAACATGTTCCTCTGTCCCCTGTATTTCTTGTAAATCGTTTTTTTCACTTAGAGGTTTAATGACATTCAGGTTAATTTTGTGTATGTTTGTGTGTATGTTTTGTAAGACTGTCTCATATGGGGTTGCATGGATTTCAATCTCAATGTCTGGTTGTTTCTCTTCTTTGTGATGTTAGTAGCCATTTATGATCATTGCCTAGATCCTTTATTTCTTAAGGGTACAAAATGGTGATATTCAAATTCTATTATTTCTTCTTAGTAGCTATAATATTTCCATAATGGAAACAGTTGTACAGTACTCCATTGTATGGATGTTAACTCAATCTGAACAGAATATTTCTTAAGTCATAATACTCTATTTATTAAACATAATTTTATTGTGATTATTTTTCAGACAGAAGAGAGGTGTTTTGCTGTTGCTGTTTTTTATTCTCATAAAGAGTACAGAGTACGCTCAAGACTAAAGTAGCATTTGAGAAAAATTTACAAACTATTTCTATATAATAATGTAAGTAAAATTATTGCCCTCCAAAATCTTCTGGTATTAAAGTGTCCCTTTTGTTAAAAGGTGGGGAGTCTTTCATCTGGGAAGAAAGCAATGTTGGTAAGGACAAGTAATTTCAGTCTCCTTTTCTTCCAAAGAAGAGTACTGAGAGCTGGGGAGAGCTTCCTTTACATGTGTTCTTCTGGTTCTTTCTTAAAGCTTGGATCTAAAATTAAGTACTTTTTTTGGTGATAGTACATGCCAGGATGGCATATCAGAACACTTTCCTTAGAGCGACACTGAGACACATCTGTTCAAATCAATCAGTTGCCAACTTAATAAACTCATTTATAGCAGGAATATGAAATTCAAAAGTCATAATATGAATTGAACCACATAATCCCTTTGCCACTGAAAATATTAATTAAACTATTATTCTTATCCCCAACCATACCATTTGTTGACCCACATCTGGCATTTTGTGAAACTTCTGTGTGCTTGGAATTATAGCAGGTGGAAGGTCATGTGACAAAACAGTACTTGAGTACCCTGGGGATCAGATAAATAAAGAGAAGGGAAGAAAGAATGAGGTATGTTTCAAGTTATCATTAGTAAAAATCGTGACACTTGTTATTCATCAGCTTATTGTCATCTTAAGAATCTTATACAAAATTGATAAAATTTTGAAATTTGGGGGGATTATTCCCTCATCTCTCTGTCTTTTTCTCAGTAAAGGGAGCAAGACAGTAAACTAGCAATTCACAAGGACATGTGATGGTATAACATAGCTTTATGTCAGCAAAAAACCCCGTTGTCTTCATAGTAAAAATTAAAGAATGCAAAGCTCAACTAAACTAGCATGACTGGTTGGAAACTGACTTCAAAAGCCTGCCTTTTAAGTCAAAATGTGAATATGGGTAAGGTGCTATTTGTGTTTAATAAATGCAATGTATTTGTGCGTGTTTTAGTTCTCCATTGCTATGAAACAAATCACTCCCAAACTTAGAACTGAAAACAGCACACGTTTATCATCTCATAGTTTCTGTGGGTCAGGAATCCAGGACCAGCTTGGCTGGGGGCCTCTGGCTCAGGGCCTCTCATGAGCTGCCAACAAGCTGTGGGCAAGAGCTGTAGCACCTCAAGTTGCCTCACGTGGCTGTTGGCAGGCCTCCGAAGATCTATGTCCAAGTTCAATCATGTGAGGCTCTCCACAGGGCTGCCTGGAGACAAAGAAGCTGTCTTCCCCAAGAGCGAGCAATCCAGAGAAAGTGAACCACAGAAGTGATATCTGTGATGTCTTTTGTCTTCTATACATTAGAAAAGTCGGTAATCCAGCCCACCTTCAAGGGGACAGGATTATCCAAGGGCAGGAACATCAGGAAGAGGGACCATTGGGAGCCATCTCAGAGGCTGCCTACTGGAGTTGGTTCATCTCAAACATAAATTTTTAAAAGAGAAAATTCATTCTTGTGGTTGAATGTTCAAAACATACAAGAGGGTATATACTCATAGTTAGACGTTTTCCTCATACCCATCAGCCAGTCCTCTCCTTGAGCACATTGTTGTCATTTTCTTGTGTATCCTTTCACTGACATTCTGTCACACATTAAGTTGAAAGAGCAGGGTTCCATAGGGTGCAAGCAGAAAGCCACTTTCACCTTCTCCCCTCCATCTTGCCACTTCAAACCTGCTTTGCAGAGTTAACTCTTCCCCACTCCTTGGATGACGTCTGAAGTGGGTATTATGATTTTCCATCTCCCTCTCAGATAATAAGGAGTCCTCCAGTCATAACACAGTCTTACTTCAGAAATAAAATATCTAGCGCTGAGTGACAAACTCGGAACTTGAAGGTTAAGCTCCTTCCCTTCTCTAGCGTGGGCCTGCTTCTGGCTAGAAGTCACGATGAGGAAAGGTGGAGGAGGCCTTCTGGTCAGCTTTCCCCTTTCTCTATTTTGGTCTTCTCTCCTTTCTCCTCTGCCTCCTTTAGATACCATTGGGTTACCTTTCTCTCTTTCAGCATTGGGGATGGGAAATGAGTGATGAGAGGTAAGAGGCTCTTTCTTTGGTTTCAGCTCTTTTGGCTTCTTCAGAGATTTCCTAATGGAAACATCCGACTGTAGCTTTATTGATGTTTGCAAATTCTCTCCTTCATTAGCGTTTGCTTCCGAGGATATGCCTCCAGCCACTTGGTGCTGAGGTCACTTCAGCCCCAGCAAGAAGCCTCTTGGGCAAGGCCTCCTCCACGACAGCTCCAGGAAGGCTGGCTTTCTCTCCCTCTCGTCCTCCGTCTGGTCCTGGGAAATCCTCACATACCCTTTGAAATATCATAGATGCTTTGGAAAACTGGTTAAGTTTTCTGTTCTTGCTCCTTGAGGGATTTTTAATTTCTCATATTATCTTCCTCAATTCCCTTAGGAATTATTATATCCTGGGAACAAGGAGCGTTCAATGTATCACTCCAGGAATTAAATTCCGAAAGAGCGGATGTATCTGCTGGCTGATCCAATGCTTGTCTTGTGTGAGTAGGAAGTGAAAGACTTTTCTTGTAGAACATGCTTCCCACCTGCTGAGATACCTTTGAAGACAAAATAATTATAGCAATCAAGTCTATGAATTCTTTCAATAACCCAGCATTAAACAGAGATGACAAGGAGGCTGAGGTAATTTCAGGCATGGAGCATCTATATAGTTGTGAGGGTCAGAATTCTAGGATGCTGTGGGCTGCTGCTTTCTCTCAGAATCATGTGGTATTGACAACTGTAAAACTGGATATCAAGAGGGCTCAAATTTTCCAATTTCCCCTTCTTGGCTCTGCTGTGGTTCATCTGCACCCACAATGATTTCATTCTAAGTTTACTTCACCTCTCCCTTCTCCAGTGGTCCCATGGGATGTCCCACAGACACCCCACACTCCCACCAACAGTCAACCAGCCTTATCCTGGCTGAGGCTAGAATTCTTTCGGTAACGTAAGCACAAAGCTGGTCATCAGTGAGACATAAATGAGGCTGCTCTGGGACTTGGTGCCCCAACACTAACCACTGGGCTTCACTTGCCCTTGCTATAAACATTACACTGGATGGGACCCAGGCCATGTTTTCACAGCTCAAATTCCAATCTGCCTCCATTCTTATAATATATCTGAGTTCCCAAATCCCAGTAATTTTTTCTTCTTCAATTCATTTCCTTAAGTGCCCTGTTCAGATCCACTTTCTAAGTTTCTGATCCAGAGGGTGGGTTTCCTTCTCCTGGACTGTGCCCACTATAATGAGATTAAGCCCTCAATCCCCATTTTACAGGTTGAGACCTTGTTATCTTATCCACTGTTGAACTCTAGCCTGTTCACCTTCTGATACTCCCAATGGCTACTCAAGAGCCTTTCAATTCTGCTACTTCAATTAGACCCTTGGAAATTCCCAGTCCCAAGGACTCTATAACTGTCCTGTTTGGTTGACACCTGCAAATACTACAAATCAGGGTTTATTTTGCTCTTAAAGAGACCTGGTTGTCAAACACTTACCAACACACCCTGCTTATTGCCGTCCCAACTGTACCTGGGGATGGGCACCACACCCCATTCAATGTTTTCAGGTAACCTCCCTTCTATCATGTCTCCAACCACAGAGTAGAAAAGCTTAATAAACAGGTTAAATAAGTATTGTTTATATTACAACAGAATAAAAGTAACACATTTCTCTTAAGCTTCATACCACTAAAACATATTTAGTAATGTAGGATCGCCATACCTGCGATTGAATTTTCAGTGCTGGCCCTAGTTTTAATCCCATAGTGCCTCGAAGATGCTCTTCTGTGAGTAATGGCAGAGTTTCTCCATCAATTGCATGATCTTTAAATACCTTTTTAAACACAAAAAGTGTTAACTTTTTCCAAATGTCTTTTTTTAAAAAAGTTCTTGTTTTATATACAGACATTTCAGTTTTAAAGGAAGAATTAAGATTGCTTGAGGGTGACACAAAGGTTTACAAAACTTGGTATTTTTAATTGCTCTCTTTTCTGTGCTTCAGTAGTGCATTGTTTGTGCTCTTGGTTTTTAAAAATTTTTTAAAAATTTTTTGGCAGCTGGCCAGTACAGGGATCTGAACCCCTTGACCTTGGTGTTATAACACCACATTCTAACCAACTGAGCTAACCAGCCAATCCTGTTTGTGCTCTTTGATAACTCTTAAAGTAGACCATAAGTCTGTCTATAGAACTCAATTCCAAATAGTCATTATTTGAGGGCAGGGTCCAGGTCTCATTTACCAATGTACCCCCTGTGCAGTAGCTGGTGTCTGGTAGAAATGTACAGTAAACATGGCTGGATAAATCAAGGAATGGGCAACAACTCTGAGTCAGGATGTGGGTAAAATCCATCACAGCCACATTTTACTTCTCACATTTACAGATGCAGTGTCTGTTGGTAAAGGGAGGAGAGGAGAACGCAGGTGACAACTGTCCCCACTGACCCTTCCCAGCAGGGCCTGTTCATTGTGACTCTGTAGTGGATGTGACCACACCTTCCTTTCTTGCAGAAGCTAAGATGGCTGCAGGTGGACAAAGCTTCCAGCCAGATAAAAAGATGGATACAAAAAACTGGACAGATTTGTAGGACCATAATTTCATGATCTCCAGCTTCCGCCTGCCTGGCCATCCTTCTGTGTTCATCTGTGCACTTCCTCTTCCTTGTGTTTCAAGCTTTCTCCGCCTTCCTCAAACTTTAGACCCTGTGGAGCCCTCCCTCATTTTCAGCAGAATCATACAGCTTCCTAACTTAAAAAAAAAAAAGGAAAGAAACCAGTAGATAAGAACTCCCTATAATTCTGACCAATAAACCTAAAAACTTGTATTTTCTCCCACTGTCCTGATTCAGTGGAAGAGGGTCCCTCCGCTGTTCTCCACGCATGCTGTGGATCCTCTCCCTCCCACTTCAGGACCTCACTCAATAGATAGTCCCCTCTGTTGTCTTCGACCTGTCCTCTTCTGCTGGCTCTTTCCCACTGGCACTTAATTAAGTCTCCACCATCATTAAATAAACAATAATAATGAAAACACACAAGCCCCATCTCTAGATACTGCCCCATGTCTCCTATTCCCTTCACAGCCAAACTTCGTAGAAGGGCTGTGATGCTCCCTGACTTCACGTTCGCACTTCCCGGTCATTCTTAAGTCTCAGGGAGCCTGAGATCTGCCCCCACCATTCCATTCAGCCTGCTCTCTTCAGGCTCCCAGGTGCCTCTGTTGAACCAAACATGGACATTTTCCAGTCTTGACATTTCTGAAGTCCTGGCTGCATTTGACATTGTCAACTGCTCCCTCACGGGCAATGCTCTCCCCTTGCCTTCTTGAGGCTGCTCCCTCCTGGACACCCTCTGTCCTCTCCTTCAACGTCAGCTTTGCTGGCTCCAGTTTCTTTGTCTATCCTTCTGTTTTGGGGCTCCTTAGGCTTCTGACCCAGGTCTTCTTTGGTCTTCCTGATTCATTTCAGCCTCTTCCTCGGCTGTAATGACTGTCTCTATATGCTGAAGGCTCCCTGATGTGTATCTCTAACTTAGAGGCTAACTTGTGCCAGTTCTATCCTACCTCTTAGACCGTGTTCTTATCTGCCCACCCTCACTGCCCCTACCTTGGATTAAACTTCATTATTGCTCATCTGAGGAGCTTTCCCCTCTGGTCTTGTCCTCTTCAACCTATTTTCATAAAAACAATCTGAGTGACTTTCTGAAATTTAAAGCTCTTCTTGCCACTGCTGCTTAAAACCTCGACTGCCTCCAGGATAAAGTCACAATCCTTCATGGGGTCTTCAGGCCCTCTGTGACCAGGCCCCTTCTACCTCTCCAGTCTCCTGTCTTGCTGTTCTCACCTCTCCCACCTTGGCCCTGGCCCTCTGTGCCACTGGGGACTACTCTCAAAATCCCAACCATGATGAGTTCTCTCTGGCTTCTGGCCCTTGCCTGGAAACTCGTCCTTTACCCCACTCCTGCCTGACCTTTAGGTCTCACTTTCGAGGCCTTTTCATTTAGGAGGCCTTGAGTCCCTCCCTCTCCTATGAGTTCCTACTATGCCTCGTAGCCCCCTCACAGCACACGGCATTGATGTGGGATCACTCTCTGGTATCCCTCTTCTGGACTGTGAGCTCCATGAGAAGAGAAACCACATGGATCTTGTTTCTATCGTGTGTTCCATGCCTTGCAGGGCTTGCATGCCTCAGGACCAGCTGAAAGTCAGAGTCTCCTTAGAAAGCTCCTGTACCAGGAACCTTGCATTCTAATAGATTGTAGTCATTTACAAACTTTGTTTATTAAGTAATTTTTCCTTTTCCTATTTTAGTTAAGCGAATCATAGAATGGCTAACAAGAATTAACTTAATTTGGGCCAAATCAAAAAAGCTGGCAGTTTGAGTTAGTCTGTATAGCTATTCTTGGGGAAATGTATGATTTCTCTTAGGTGTTTTTGAAATATTGAAAACAAGGTAAGGATCTCTTTTACCACCTTTGAGAACTCCTAGGAACCTCGGGATCCTTGGCTGAAACCATGTGACTCAATGTCCTCAGTGCTGGGCCGACTGGTTAGCTCAGTTGCTAAGAGCACAGCCTTATAACACTTAGGTCATGGGTTCAGATTCCCATACTGGCCAGCCACACACACACACACACACACACACACACACACACACACCCTCCATGCAGAGTAATTGTAAGAGGCAGATTTGCAGTTACATACACATTCTTCAAGTACTTGCTCTTTCAGCGGACTTGATGCTCAGTTTCACTCAGCTGCAAAATAGGTTTAATATCTTTTTTGCAGAATTATGGTGTAAATTATATTTAAAAGATAATCTAAATGATGTGCTTAGCACAGTGCCTGGCACATAGCCCATGCCCCACAAACAGTAGGTATTATTATTATTATTATTTGTTGTTGTTGTTGTTATGAATAAGAGAACCAATGTAGAAAAGGTTGAGTTGCCCAAGACACACAGCTTGCCAGTTAGACAACTTGTAAAATAATGTAAGTTCATGATTCTGATCCAGGATGGTCCCTGCTGTATCCCACTGCCATCCAGAAAAAGGAGCGCTGATGAAAAAGTAAATTATGTTTATGGTGGAAATCTCTTTCCTTTGTAGGGATTCCAGTGAGCAGTGAAGGGACCAAAGAAGGAAAAAGCACATGGATGAATTTTCAGACAGAGGTAGGTTGGCAGCCAGGGACTGAAATAGGTGAGGACCTAACTCTCAACCACAGTAGATGTACTTGGGGCCTGAGGCAAGGACACAGAACCTGTCCCCATTGCTCAGATGTGCCCCCTTTATTCTCACCATGGCAGTTTGGGCCATGTGTACAGTATAAATATGCATATATTTTTAGTCATTCTTTTTAGAGAGAATATTTTATCTGCTGAGTTGTTTGATCTAGACATTTACTTAGAGCAAACAAAATGTGTTACAGGGTTTCCTGGATGTCCCTAAATGGCTGTGCCACCAACCCTCTCTACGTCTATTTAAAATAGTTCATTTGCTTAGGGGCTTTGGGTATTGGTTGCAGTTATTTTTTTCTGATTTTCTTTTTCTACCTACAGGAGGTGGGTGGTTGGAGGTTGCTGAGGCACCTGAGGCAGAGATGAGGAAGAAGAGGACAGAGGAAAGGACAGTAGGCTAGTTCCAGGGGCTTGGTCAGACCTGTTTAAAGAGAGGCACTGTGAGTAAAAGCCGACAGGACGTTTTAGACAAGGGACCTCATGAGGGTTGAACAAGCAATGCTGCTTCAGGGTTGTTGTACCCAGACTGTGCCTAGTTGCATCCAGGTGGGTTCTCCCTATTTTTGTATGGAATAATGTCTCAGAGCATAGCAGGGGACATGCATAGCAGAGCAGTGGTGTCTCACAGTTGATGTCACCTGCAGTCACTTGGAGGGAATAGACTTTAATGAGGAAACAAAAGCAGGACTTGATCCTAAATACATTTGAGAAACACCTAGAAATAATTGGTACCACTTCTTGGGGTGGGGAAGGGGGCACCTGTCAGTGAGAGATGATGAGTCAGCAGAGTTTGGGGTATTCGTGCATATGTGACATCTATGTACCCCCAAGGGAACATTTAGGATTATAAAGTATGAAATGCATGTAACATTATTTATTTCAAGAGCAGTTATTATAGCTGTACTTTCATGACTGTGGATAATTAACTGATTAAGAATAATCAGAGTTCAAGTAAATTCAGTCCACCTGAAGTCAGCAATCACATGATCAGTACTCAAGGGGTTGCTTGTTTCTGGCTGTTATCAGAATTTAGTAACTTTATTGTACCAGTGGTTGTTGTGGGACTTGATAAGTGATATAGATACACTTAAAAAGTGGCTTACTCATGGCTAATGACTAATAACAAAATAATACGGTTATATCCATTGAATAGGAGAGAATAGGACAAAAAGTTTTTCTTTTTTTGACCGGTAAAGGGATTGCAACCCTCGGCATGCGGTGGTCTGCACCACGCTCAGCCAGCCATCCCTATATAGGATCCAAACCCGTGGCCTCGGTGCTCCCAGCGCTGTACTCTCCCGAGTGAGCCACGGGGCAGGCCCAGGACAAAAAGTTTTTATCAGCTTATGTGAAAACACAAAAATGGATGACTTGAAGACTATAGCTTGCCTCATAAGTAACTTGAGGCCCTGCTCTCTCTAGGACATAATGATACAATGATGAAATTAGCATTTATTGAGGACTTACAAGGTGCCAAACACTCTTTAATGCTCACAACAATCCTTTTAAAATGTATTATTAAAAAAGTGTTATTACTGTTGTCCCCTTTTACAGATGAAGAAACTGAGGCACAGAAAAAAGAGGTAACTTTTGTAGATCACATATACAGAAAATGGAAAAGCTAGAGTTTGAATTGTACTTTCTGGCTTCAGAAGCCATACTCTTAAGTTTCTATTCTGTATAGCTTTTCCATAATTCCCATACACAGAACGAAATAAATAAATAAAAAGAAAAAGAATGAAGAGCATTACACTGAAGGAAAACATTTCACAAGACTGAGATCTGGAAAAAGTTAGCTCTAGCATCAGTTAATAACGATACATTAAACCATAATGTCTTTTTCTTGCTTTCTTTTCCTTTAACATGTAAACCAAAGATAACGATACCAGGTTTAGTAGGCACTTTGTTGCTTAAAATTGTGTTATTAAATCACTCAAAAAAGTAAACTATATCTATGAAAATGTAGCATTGACATAAACCTTAAAAACTCACCAACCTACAATTTTTGTCACCAATTTTCCCATACGAGTGAGGCTAGTTCTCTTTCCAACTGTCCTGACAATTCATTACAATTAAAAAAAATAGTGTTTATCTACCAGATTGAATTATGTGTGTGCATTTTTATATAGTGTCCCACCATACCTATAAAATTTTAAAAGAGTTAGTTTCCTAATTTTCAGATCTATTGCCTTCTTGTCTTTTTTAGAATGAAGTATATATTTCCATTATTTACAATGAGTAGCCTAAAACTTCTGATACAGAAGTATGTGCTCCAAAAATGTTTGTTATATGGATGAGTGAGAATGTAGCAGATATTTCTTATTTGGGGGGGAGGTGTTTAGCTTCTGAACCTCCTTCTAATTTTGAATTACAATTCCCACTTCTCAGGAGTCTGATGGGACAGAATCTAAAGCAGACATTGGCATTCCCAGCTTCCCCTGGGTGTGGGCACATGTCCCAAGCTCCACCAATCAGAGCCACCTGTCCCAGGGGAGACAATAAATAACCTAAAAATGGAAGATGAGTAGAAACTCTCTCTGGGGGCAAAGTGCAAAAGTTTAACAAAACTCATTACACAGAAAATATATTTCAAACTGTTTTACTTTTATGAAAACACTTAAATATTAAGTCACCTGAGCATAGTCTGAACAACCTGGAAGGCCACTAATGAAGTTGTGCACGTCATCCACAGTCCATTTCTGAATATCTTCATCCAAAGAAAGATTTCCTCCAATTGTAACCAGTGCACTTGTTCCTTCAATATGGAATAAAAATTATTTTGTTACAAAATCTCCAGGTAAAAGGGGAAGCTTATGTTGGGAAAATAGGACAATTTAATCAGGCCCTCTTGCCTTGGACAAATTGTGTGCGGGGGTGGGGTGGGGGGGGTGGAGTTAGTGTGCCTGCCTGGCGCTGCCAGCTTGGTTGGAGTCTACTTGCCTTGGGTGGCCACCACATGTGTGGCCATGCTTTCCAACCTATGGCTTCCAAGTACCTGTTTGCTGGTAACCTAGCTCATAGACCTGTGTGTAAGGGGTCTGGTGACCCAGCCTGGCATGTGAAGGGTTTGTGATCCTGTCTGTGAATGGGCTTCAGGGGTCTGTGAGTACCAGACCCAGCCCTAGCTCAACAATTGGCCCAGTTGGTGCAGGATTACTGGCAGGTAAAAGAGCCCAACTGGCCTGATTGTGTAGCTTTACAATTGATGTAGTCCGCAACAGGATTCTGAGCAGGTACAGGAGCTGAAAGCCCTTGGAAGAAGGAGGAAATGTGGCTGCTTTTGAATATGCTCTGCCTTATGGCCATCTTCCTGTTGACCAGGATCTTGTTGCTGCACACTGTACTGCAAGGCAGCATACACCAGGTTCTACAATGCAAAACCCTTTGGAATGGGAAGGAAATGTGACTATCCTTGAGCATGTGGTTCCCAGTGGTCACTTATTTGCTGACTGGAGCCTGGCTACTGTTAACTATGCTGCAAACTGATCAAGATTTGCAGCAGAAAGCAGAGTTGTTGGAAACATAGATAAATGTCCTGGAGGATGACATGCAGTGACTGGCCACTCCTGCCTCTCACACCAGGGAAGATGACCAACCCAGTGGTGAGTTGGAGAAAACCATGTGTCTCCAGGCACAATCTGTTGTGCACGAGAAATTGAGACAGTAAAGCAGCAGAAACAGGGAGAGCCCTTGGCTGCTACGGCTATGGGACATAGGGGTGGATGGTGTAATGTGCTTTAGAGATGATGTAGTAAACACATGCTGCGTTTGTCTTAAGGGAAATGGCTCAAAGGGTGCCACTTAAACCTGATGGCCGGCCAGGTGCCATAAAAGCCAAGAAAAGAGTGCCCCATGAAGATGGGCAGATGACCCAAGGGCAGGTGCCCCTGCAGAATTTCAAGTATGTTATCACCTGGTGAAAAGGTGGAAAAGTTAGTCTCCACTACTATGTGCCTGTCTCAGTGGCAGCAGTTACAAAAGAGCCACAGATACACACAGGGGAAAGGCAGCTACTCCTTGATGGACTGGGAAAATGCAGCTGTTTGTGGGCAAATGCTGCAAAACTGCCTGAGACTGAGTGAGTAGCCGGTGTAAGCTGAGCTGATTGAAGGCAGGATGTAAAGCCAGAATTTAAAAGGGCAGCAGAGCATAAAGATTTGGAAAATTTGCAGCCTGGCCATGCAGTAGAGAAGCTGAGAGTAGGAGAAAAACGCGAGTGAAACAGATAAACTGTTTTCTAAAGACATTATCTTGACGGTGAGGCAGTCAGATGCTAAGAACCAGGACAATGGGGAAAAAGCCCTAAAGGCATTTGAGAAGTCTGGAAGGGTGCCCCACCCATCACAGGCCCTGAGGGTATTTGAGAAGCTTGGGAGAGCACCCCTTCTGTCCTAGGAGAACTGAGTATGTCCTGGAGAGCAGACCTGAGGTGTCATTGCCCTTGGCAAACTGCTCCCTGCATCACAGCCGCTCTGGCTGGAGCAATCCTGCCTCAGCACCTCCAAAGAGCAAAAGCCGAAGACCATGGTGGCATTCACGTTGTGTTAAGTCTGCAGGCCAGCAGTATGTGAGAGCAGTGGATGTATGATTTCAGAAGATGTATGAAAAAGCTGGGGGACTCAGGTGGAGACCTGCTGCAGGGGTGGAGCCGCTGCAGAGTTCATCTATGGAGCAATGTGGAGCAGAAAAGTGGGGTCGGAGCCCCCACAGAGAACCCCCACTGAGGAAATGTCTAGGGGAGCCAGGATGATGGGACTGCCACTAGGAGCCCAGAACTGTGGGGCTGCTGGCAATGTACAGCGCCAGTCTGGAAAAGCTGCAGGCACCAGGGCAGCTCAATGGGCTGCACCTGGCAGAGCTGTAGGAGCGAGGTTGCCCAATGCTTTAGGAGCCCAGATGCCCCAGTGTGCTTACCGTATGCCCTGCTTGGGTTTCAGATTTGTTTGGGGACTGTTTTTCCTTTCTATTCCTCCCTTCTGGAATGGGGATGTGTACCCAGAGTCTGTCCCACTGTATCTTGGAAGTAGATAGACTTGTTTTTGACTCTTTACAGGTTCACAGCTAGAAGGACTTTCACTTTTGGTCTCAGAGGAGACTTTGGACTTTTGACTTTTGAGTTGGTGCTGCAACAAGCTAAGGACTTTTGGGATTGGGATGGAATGTGTAATGTGTGAATGTAAGGGTAATTTATCCTCCCTAAGGGAAAATTGTGGAAGATTCTGAATGTGTAGATTATAAGGTGAGAGACCCTGAAGGGGTGGATTGTTGGGAAAATAGAAAAATTTAATCAGGCCCTCTCACCTTGGGCCAGTTGGGGGTGGTTCAGTAAACGAATTGTGTGTGTGTGAGTGTGGGTGAAGTTAGTGTGCCTGATTGGTGCCGCCACCTTAGCTGGAGTCTACTGCCTTTGGTGGCTGCTGCACGTGCAGCCATGCTTTCCAACCTACAGCTTCCAAGGACCTGTTTGCTGGTTACCTAGCTCATAGACCTGCGTGTAAGGGGTCTGGTTACCCAGCCTGGCGTGTGAAGGGTTTGTGACCCAGCCTGGCGTGTGAAGGGTTTGTGACCCAGTTTGTGAATGGGCTTGAGGGGTCTGTGAGCACCAGACTCAGCCCTAGCCTGACAATTGGCCCAGTCAATGCAGGATTACGGGCAGGTAAAAGAGCCCGGCAGTTTAGAACACGGGTTTAGGTATAGTTATATTAATTTTCACGTATTCTATTACCTCAGAGAGTCTCTTCATGCAGATCAATTTGTAAACTCCCTAAAAGATATTAAGAGTTACCGGGAGACATTTTCTAAAAGCTCAGTTGTTTCCTTTCTCTTCTTCCTCTGAAAGGACCCTTAATTACAGCACAATTGTAAGTAAACAAAGAAGTTTCAGATTTGCTCCAGCTTCTTTCAGATTCCATCAGAAATGCCCTGTGTATTTCATTCTTCAGATTAATGCTGCCAAATTCTATGACATTATGTGATTACTATGCTCTCCAGGTGAGTTAAGAATTTACATCTCATCAAAAAGGCAAATTAACACATTTTACAGAAGTAGTTAGTTGGTATGGTGGCTAGATTATGTTCATCCCCAAATTCCTGTGTTTTAAAGGGAAATTCTAAAAAACTATTCAGTGTGTGGTTTTTGGGGGTAGTGCATTAATACTTTTAGGTTGGAAGATACCATGATAGTAATGGACACTGAAAGCTAATGCTTCTGTTTAATGGCCTATTTTTTTCTACATTTACGTATAGTGGAGATAGAATTCATACTGTTAAGCAAGAAGCCCCTCTTTTTTGTGTTAAAAAAAATTAACTATAAATTAAATTAAAATTTTGATTAAAAATTCTGGTAGGTTTCCCCATACTTCCTATACTTACCTTCCCAGCCTTTGTTGAAAATTCTCTATGTTGCTATTAGAAGTGATATAATAAGGTGACTTTAAAAAGAGGTAATTCTAAAAGGGCTTAAGAAAAAGAAGGATAAAAAAGCATGGCAGTTACGGTTCACTATGTAGTAACCTCTGTTTAATGAGGATCTGTCACCAGTGCCTGGACACCCACCTGGCAGAGATGGTTGAGGAACTGGAGGGCAAACCTCATTCTTTTCACCACAGGCTGCAAAAACCTGCTCTGATGCCTTCTCTTTCCCTTCATCCCAGGCTTTTGCTTCCAGGGCAGCAATGGGAAATCCCCATGGCTTTCTGTGGGTGGACATGAGCTCTCCAGAGGTGCTGGCGAAAGCAATAGTTGGCTTTTCATCAGTTTCATTTGACTTCTGATTGTTGTGCACTTCAGTTTCTGGGTCTTTTGTGTAGTCATCCTCTTCATAGGCAATTGCATGAGTCTGGCCTGAGATTGTTTCTTCTGCTTGACTTTTGGAACTCTCAGTATCACTGTCCAGAACTTTCTGATTCCCTGTACCTCTCCTGAGTCGACGACATTTCTGCCCCCAGCTCTCTGTAAACTGTGGTCCGGTTGCCCCTAGCATGGGGTTTCCCTGAAGATTTCTGAGGGTGCTTCTGTGGAAATGCAGGTCACTGGCAGGGAGCATGTTCCTGCCCTGGTAGGCAGCTGGGCCAGCTGGGATGCTGGAACCGTAGAGGAATGGGATTCCTAGGCCTGCTAGTTCCTTGGGATGAACTTTTTCCATTCTCCTTTGCTGGTAAATAGCATACATTTCCATTTCTGTCCTAAAAGCAAAACAATATATTTTATACAACCCAAGAAAAACATTGGAAATATAATTTTAATGGCCCCTTGCCTTTCCTAAGATAGCACATCTGCTTTTCCTGCATCCTCACACTGTTTATCTGAAGTTTGTTCAGAGAAAACACAAATCCCCCACAAAACCACTGGGAAGGAGAGTTTGGAGTGAGATCGGAAGGTGAAGGGTTTGTCTGATTCTCACAGTGGGAGTCCAAGGACGGTCTCTAACAATTAAGGCAAACTTAGCAGGAATGGGGGTAATACAGCACAGGGTAGTTTCTCACCAGAAATTAATCCTCAAAGAAAGTAAAGTACTGGAAAGAGGTTTGTAAACTCTGCAGCACAATCTTAGTGGGACTCAAGAAAGACAATCAGTAAATGCAAATCTCAATGGTTGTAAATCAATGAAAGTGACTGTGGGAGGTGGGAAGGGAAAGACTTGGCGTTTTTGCTTACTTCTCCTTGCTTATCAGTCACCACCTGAATCCCTTTAGGGTTTAGAGATGAGAAAATGGACTCTGCCTCTCACTCTGGGGCATACTCTAGTCATACTGCTGTGCTGTTCTTTCTCCTGCTTGCTACAGCTGAAGACCACTGTTGGGCTGACATGTGGTTGTCTGGGCTCTGATGGCATAGTCTGAAGTGGGGTTGGCAAACTTGGCTCCTATCTTCAGGCAAAATTGAAGTTATTTAAGACAAAAACACTAATATGAATTTCAGAGGAATTGCAGCTAGGCATCTTAATTATGGAATGTTGACAAACTACCACAATCTGTAGACTAATACCATGGTTAGCTTCACTACGTGATCTCTAATCTTCCTTTTATCCTTAACCAACCTGCATACATTTTGTACGTATTTCTTTTTGTAATTTGCCTGAAATACTTTCTGTAACTAATCAGGGTGTGTGTGTGTGTGTGTGTGTGTGTGTGTGTGTGTGTGTGTGTGTGTGTACTGTAATACTGTAAAGCAACATTGTTAAGTTACCTGGCAGTATGATGCCTTCGAATCATTTCATTTCTTCTGATCACTGCCTTTACGGATTCAGGTGGTAAAATGTCCCAACCTTAAAAAAGAAAACCACCACCCCACCCAATAAACAAATTAAAAACATGTATTCGAAAATAATAAAATAAAATATAATGATTTAAAACAGCATGTGCAGCCCCTCCCCCCCGCCAAAGCCACCAGTTGAACACAATGTTGGAAATGGTATCAGATCATTGCTGTTCAGTATCTTAGAGTCACTTTAGTGATAGCATCATAGCATGAAACACTAGATAAGTTTTGGTTATTTAATTGTTAGTCTCATGTTTGCTAACATCTTCCTGCCATACTTCAAAAGGAAAAAAGATGAAGCGAACTGTGGATCTTTTGATCTCTTGCCTTTATTGTCTTTTTATTGTATGTACTTATGGGGTACAATGTGATGTTTTGATATATGTATACATTGTAGAGTGATTAAATCAAGCTAAACACCATGTTTGCCACCTCACATATTTATAATTTTTTTGTGGTGACAAAATTTAAAATCTACTCTCTTTGCAATTTTCAAGTATTTGGTACATTGTTATTAACTATAGCCACCATGCTATACAAAAGACCTGCAGACCTTATCCCTCCTGAATACCCTTGGGCCAACATCTCCTTATCTACCCCTGCATTGACCTCTTGCTTTTGTATTAAAAATGGAAAAAGTTTTTTTTTTTTTTAAGTGCTTCTTGATGTACTGAAATCCCAGGAAACGAATGCAATGAGGATTTAAGTGGAAAAAATAAAATTATATATAGCTCTATATGTATATATAAAATTCTCCATGTAGACTTTTCAGTGTGTCTGAGATAAAAATACTTTTTCCAGAATGATGGCAATGGAGTTAGGCAGCAATTACATCCTTTTGCTCATGTCAACCTTCCAAAATATCTTGAAGTAGCAGCATCGCCAGATTTTAAGGCTCTATTCTTGTCTGGTAACTGTGCTATATTGATTTTCCCTTTCTCTAGACTCCTAATGCACTTGGAGTCTATCCTGGTGCTTTTCAAACCTTCTACAGTGAAGAACAAGTTTTTAAATTTTTTTCTTTTTGCATATCCTACCCTTTACAGACCAATACTTAAAAAAACACAACAAAATGCATTTCTAGAAAATTGAAAAATGAAAACAAGGACACATACAAGAACAATTTTTAAATTATTAGATTAACAGACATAAAATTACCCTGTAAAATTGGTGTAAACTTTTCTAAGCTCTTATTTTCTTCTATTTGCACAAACACTTCACAGACCAGCGCTAATCAAACTATTATACAGAGATTTGTTCAATGATAGTTTTACATGTTAAGTCTGTTCTCCCAAGAGGGTAAGCATATCCAAATAGTGGCATATTTGCATATCCAAATAGTGGCAATTTCTGGATTCTTCATCACTAAGAGTGACTCTGAGTGACTTGCAGGGAACTGACCTGTTGCCTGTAATCATGAACTACAGATGACTGGGTTCTTGCTGCCTGGATAGGGCTTCCATCCAGGATCTGCAGTTGGGAGTGTCTCCCTGTATTGGGTGGGTTTAGTTTCAGATCTGGCCCTTGCTTGGATGCCACTTGCATTGCAGTTAAATGGATCCATGTCCTGGGAAGCAACATGCTCGACTCCAGGCCAGCTGGTTTCCTTACTGCCCCTGAATATAAATATAATGGGTTTCTTCTTATGTTTCTTTTCGTGTCAGGCCTTTCCCTCACATTGTTCTTATTTATTAAGAGTTGTTGACATTGGGGAGCAGGGACAAACAGAAACTCATGAATATAGTTTTGGAGACATAAGATGCACCAGTTTGATCTTCAATGTTGTGAAGAAATTCTCACCTCCTAGTTTCTCCTGAGCCCCCACATCATGCTTTCACCAAGACCACTCTACTGAAATTGCTCTTATCAAATCACCGATGACCTCCACATAGCGTTCAATCCGATGCTGTACTCTCAGTCCACATCTTACTTGCTCTGTGAGTGGCATGTGTGACACTGTTGCTCACTCTTTCCTTAAAACAGTTTCTTCCCTTGGCTTGCAGGCCACCATGCTCTCCTGGGTTTCTTCCTGCCTCACAGATTGCTCCTTCTACTTCTCCCCTGACTTCCTCCTCATCTTTTGTACACTATTGGTGTGTCCAGGGATCATCTTCTTATATCCTATTTACACTCACCCTTAGATGATCTCATCTAGTCTCGTATATGCTGATAACTTCCAAAATGATATCTCCAGGTTGTCTCCAGAAGTCCTCCCTGAACTCCAGCTGCTCCTACCATCTCTGCTTGGGTGTCTGTTAGGCATCTCCAATGTAATATGAGCTGGCTGACCCTCTGATGTCTCTCCCTCCCCAAGAACTCTGCTTCCCTCACAAACTTCCTCGACTCAATGAACGGCAGCTCCACCTTTCCCTTTACTCAGACCAAAATTTCTGATGTTGTTCTTAATAATTCTCTTTCACCTTTTACATTCAAAGTGTGAGAAAATCCTGTTGTTTCTACTTTCCAAATAATTACAGAATCCAACCACTATTTACTATTTCTACTACTGCTGTCACCACCCATGGCCAAGACAATCATAATCTTTTGACTATTCCAATAACCCATTAACTCCAATCAGTTTATCCCCAGAACTTTGATTCTATCAAGTTCTCCCACAACGCAGCAGCCAGAATGGTCCTGGTAAGATTTAAGTCAGAACATGTTATTTCTTTGCTCAAACTCTTCAAAGGCCTCCCCTTTTACCCAGAATAAAAGCCAAGTTCTCACTGTGACCTCTATCAGGCCGTATATGAACTGCCCCAAACCCCATTAACTCTCAGATCTCATCTCCTCACAACCTTATCAGTTTCTTACACATAAGAGAAGACAGATAATAATATTGCAGTTCTTCATGTTATTCATGAGTAAACTGATGCTTAGAGGAATTAAGTGACTTTATGCTTGTTACACAGCAGTGCCATCATGATTTTAACCTAGGTAGCTAGTGCAGAAACTATAAGCATCACTTCTACACAGTTCTATCTCTAAAACGTAGCAGTAAAATGATGCAAGCTTAATGCAGCAATTCAGTTCACAGTGGCTCCATGGACAAGAGCCAAACATCTATTGCTCATACCTGAGTAGACATGATTGGGCAATGTATTCGGCATATTTGCATTTGGTAGAACAGAGGATCCAAACTGGGAGGGAACATAAAACTGCCTTGGGTCAGTTGGAGTTACAGCGGAAGGCAATACATCTCTAGGGGGAAAATAGATCAAAATAGGTAAAGTGAGCACGGAGTCGAATAAAATTTCCAGTGCTTAGGCAGTGAGATTTTTTTTTTTAATTGCCATATAAGATTCTATCATTTCTTCTCAAAATGAAGTACAAAAGTTCTGCAGTCTGTATTGATTTAAGTAGAAATATGGTAAGAAAGATGAGGAGGAAGGACTCTACTAAGAAAGGACAGACCCAGCTGACAACAAAAAGAGAAAGCAAGAAAGGAAAGTTTTACAGATGTCTGGAAAAAAAGATCTAATCAAATCAGTACTGCTCTCTGATTTTTCACGGTCAACACTCTGTTCTGACCACAAATTCTTTTCTCATTTAACAGACATACTTTGGTTGGGTTTGCCATCTGGGATCAGTGTTTGAGTACCTGGGTGGACAATTTATTTATTTTGCCAAACTTCAGTGGTCTCTAGAAGTCCTACTTTATTGTTCACATTTCATGAACAAGAATAAATGATGGGCCTCACTTTCTCCTTGGAATGTCAAAATATTCTAAAGAAGGGAAGATAGGCTACTGCCAGGGTGTACAACTAAAATTCTTGTAATTTCACTTTTTTTGAAAAGAAAGAATTGTTCTATCACAGGAAATCCAGGGTACCCAAATATTATGGACTTAATTGTTTCCTCCCAAAATTCATTTTTTTAAGTGTTAACACCCAATGTGACTATATTTAGAGACAGGGCCTTTAAGGAGGTTATTAGGGTTACATGAGATCATAAGGGTGGGCCCTAATCTGATAGGACTTAAAGAAGAGGAAGAAGGCATATGCACACAGAGGAAAGGCCACATGAGGACACAGCAGAAAGGTATCTGTCTGCAAGCCAAGGAAGAGAGGCCTCACCAGAGACCAACTCTGCAGCACCTTGATCTTGGTTTTCTAGCCTCCAGAACTGGAGAAATAAATTTCTGTTTTTTAAGCCATCCAGTCTTTAGTATTTTGTTATGGTGGCCCTAGAAGACTGATCCATCACTGTCTGCACCTGCCCCATGCCTGTCATGTAGTAAGTGTTTGTCAGCTATTTGCTGAGGGAGTAAGGTCAAATAGGCCTCAAAGGGGACGTGATGTCAGATGTCATGAAGGTGGGGCCTGCAGAGTGTCTTGACTTGAGTGACTGCACCACAGTCCGTGAAATAACATTACACTGTAAAACAACACTGGAATTAACAGCATCCAAAAACTTAAGGATTAACCATCTTCTCCCTTGACCTGACTATTATATATTGGAGAGAAACACCTGTCCACAGTAGGAGGTCCAAATGGTGAGGGAACCAGTGGGATCCTCTGCTGTCCTGATGCTGTCAATAAAGGGTTCACAGCCATCATTGGATTTGACATCAATAGCTCTCTCCACTGATGAAGTTCTAAAAAGAACCAGATAGATGCATTAACGAATAACTCTGCTTTTTGTAAACCATTTGATCTCTTCTTGAACACAACGAAAACTCTTTGTACTTTCCCAACACTTGGTAAGACTAGCTACACCAAGCTTTCAGTTGCACAATAACCCCTCCCTGGTAAGCACCCACGTACATCTGTGGAACTCAGTGTTTTACAAAAGTGTCTTTGGAATTTCTTGTAGAGTCCACAGGTAATACCATACCACACTACGAGCAATAACAAAATTAAACCAGCTTTGTAAGATTCCAGAATTACCAACTTCCTTTCTTACAACTTATTTTGATTTTTGTATTTCCAGAGGTACAAATGCATAAATTCTCCCATATGTTCAATCTCTGGAAAAATATTCCAATTTAGTTGATAAAATTAAAACAGAAAATGAGCAGGGAGAATCTTCTTTAATGGTTAAAAATATATCTAATTAGAGTGGGGATCTAATTAAACAAAGGGATAGAAGGAAACTTTGGGAGATGTAGGATATGTCTACTTCTTTGGTTGTGGTGATGGTTTCACAGGTGTATGCATATATCCAAACTCATCAAATTATACATGTTAAATACATCCAGTTCTTTTATATTAATTATTCCTCAATAAAGCTATTTTTAAAAATATAGTGCTCATCTTGCATTCTACATGATATCTGAGACAAATCAAGAAAAAAGAAGGAAGAAAGAGAGAGGAGCAAGAATTGCGTAGAGGGTGACCAGCCCTCTTCCTCTTGCATGCCACCTTTGTGAAACACTGTGGAGATGAGTCACCAAAAGCAGATGAGATCCCCAAGTCAAGGCCCAAGACAAGGACTTAAGTGCAGATAGTTTATTTGGGAGGTGATCCCAGGAAGCCCACGTAAGGGGGTAGGGAAGCAAGACCAGGAAGGGAAAAGCAACGAGTGAGTTAATGTGCAGGTTACCACTGCAGGCAACTGGGACTTACCCTGCTGGGGACCTTTAAAAAACCTTGTGGGACGTGTCTCCAAATCATCTCAATGAAGGACAAAGAGTTGGCCATTTCCCCAGTGATTTCTGTTGGCCATCAGTTGAGGGCATAACTGTCCACCACATGTAGGTTATGCCTGAGCTAGACCCAACAAGCTCCTGTGGTGGGGAAGAAAACCTCAGACGAGAAGCAGAGAAATGCAGGTGCTTGAGATGGGCAAATGATCTCTGCAGTTGCAGGTGAACTCAGAAGGGGGCCAGGGAGATGTAATGTAGGCAGCAGCCATGTTTAGAGCTATAGGGGCAATGGCGTTACCTTCTAATGTCATTCCATTAGATAATCGGCACAAATGCCTTTCTTCTGAAGTATGAGGTTGACCAGGCATAGGCATATTTCTACACGGCTCTGCAGGGTCCATTATCTGCAACAGCACAGCAGGATTTTTTTCACCATTAGTCACAAATTCAGTGAAATAAGTGGGGAACTGAAGGCTATCAGGCCAACGGGAAAAGAGGCATTAGAGACCAGTCTCATCTAATTTACCATTAAAGACATCCTTGGTACCATATCTGTTCTTGATTCCATGGTTCTTGGGTCTGGCTTTCTTTTTGCAATGCCAGAGGTGTTGGATCTAATCTATAAAATTTTGTTACACTTCTGATATGGAGGTTTATAATCAATCCATCAAAACTTGATCTGAAATGAAAACTACTCCCAACTTCTACAGAAATGTCCTTAAGTCATGAGGACAATGAGTTATTGACATCTGCAATACCTCCATGTTACGACTCTGAGCTCCTTTTGGCTTCCTTGGTTTCTTTTCATTCTTGAACATGTGAACAACACTTATCGTTATTATATCTATTGGTGCCTGAATTTTCTTAAAAAAGAAAAAAGCATTGTCTTATTTCATGTTATGCTTGTTATAATTTGTATGCCCCAAATTACATATCCTTTATTTTTATTTTTTAGAGCAGTTTTAGGTTCACAGTAAAATTGAATGGACAGTACAGAGAGTTCCCATATACTGCTCCCCCATAACTACATGCACAGTCTCCCCACTATCAACATCCTGCACCAAAGTGTGTATTTATTACAATTGATAAACCTATCTTGACACATCATTATCACCCAAGGTCCATAGTTTATGTTAGAATTTACTCTTGGTGTATATTCCATGGGTTTTGACAAATGTATAATGACATGTATCCACAATTATAGTGTCGCACAGAATAGTTTCACTGCCCTAAACAAATTATATCTGAAAACAAATATAATCAGAACCTTTTCAAGGAAATGTTCTGTGGTTGACTAGATCTCTCCTTTCATCACTCAAGTAGATACTTGAAGTTCCAAATCTATGTTGCTCCAAAACCAATAACTTTTACATTTTCAGGGTATCCTCTTCTATTTTGGACACATGTAGATAAATTGTGAAATAAGGTCACTTTGCTATAGCAGATGACATGCTCTTGAGTACATGTGCAGACTGGGATACAAGTTTTAAGTTGTAGAGCGCATCTAGTAATCCTGAAGTGGGGGAGTGCTGTGGTGCTTAGGTCTGCATTCAGCCTGGATTTCTCTGACCCAGAGCTCTAATCCTGGATGCCCAGCACATTAGGAGGATGAGGACTCTCTAATCTCTGTCTTCAGACTCTTACCCTCAACAAACCCCTCCAGGCAGCACATAGACGATTTAGCGAGTGCTAATTCTGTCTCACCTGATTAGGGCAGTAGTAGTAAGACATGAACTTCATGAACTGAAGCCCTTGCCGAATCAGCAGATACTTACTGAATGCTAGCCTAGTGTACAGTAACCAGGTGCCAATTTGATTATATTTTTCTCATTGGCAGTACTATGACCATTGGTTAAAATCAGTGCAATTTGAGTTTGGCAAGTCCTGGATTTCAGCAATTATATAAAGAATATGTATTGCATGCATGATTCAAGTACTCTGGGGTTATATACATCAAAATGAATTATTTTTTAAATAATTGCTGTATCTGGTAAGTTTTCATATTTGAAAAGTAGATCAGCAGAATTAAATGTTTCCATAATATTGAGAAAAATATAAATTAAATTAAAATTAGAAGAAAATGTCCTTTAAGGCCTTTTATTGAAGGTATAAAACAATCCTCAGTTGCTTTACATATTCGCCATTCTAGGTGTCCTATATTAATGTGAGTTCTGAAAAGTATATTAATGTTAAAGCATAATTCATACTTCCTTAAGTATATTTTCAATTTTTAAAAATAATAAATGGGAAATCTTTTAAAAAAGAGGAAGGCCAACAGAGCTCTTTGAAAACATTTTATTATCAAATAGTTTTAGCAGAAAAACTCAGTTGGGAGAATAGAAATTATTCTAATTTCTCATAGCTGTAGTTAGAAGTGTGAAAAGTCTATTTTTATTTTTTTTTTATTTTTTTATTTTTCGTCGTTTTTTTTCGTGACCGGCACTCAGCCAGTGAGTGCACAGGTCATCCCTATATAGGATCCGAACCCGCGGCGGGAGCGTCGCCGCGCTCCCAGCGCAGCACTCTACCGAGTGCGCCACGGGGCTCGGCCCTGAAAAGTCTATTTTTATGTCCAATCACAAACACATTTAAAAAAAGTAATTATATAAATTTAAAATAATTATCTTGGTATTCAAAATACATTTGTTAATTTAAATAAAGTTTGAGGTAAGACGAGATGAATAAATTGGCATAAAATTTTTGATTATTTCTAATTGTGGATATACATATTTCCTGAGAAGATTGCAAGAGAATTCTAAA
The DNA here is from genome assembly GCF_027409185.1 of Cynocephalus volans. Taxonomy (NCBI): domain Eukaryota; kingdom Metazoa; phylum Chordata; class Mammalia; order Dermoptera; family Cynocephalidae; genus Cynocephalus; species Cynocephalus volans. Next base: position 94,941,803 of record NC_084460.1, on the reverse strand, counting down.
ATTAGTCTAAGCACTTATTTCAAGTGGCTAAAATTGTTACATTTAAGATATCTTCAGCCCAAATGTGCGTTATGGTCATTTATAACAGGATGAATTGTATTGCTTCTTAAAATCTGAGTGACTGATGTCACCTTCGCCCCCATCCTACATCTTCTGCAAGATGTCTGCCTATTCCTGGGGGTTCCAGCCTCATGGGCACTCTGGTTCTGAGTTTATGCTCTTGTGGGGCTCCCCATCTACCCCATGGCTCACTTCCCATAGCTGTTCCCTTCCCTCTGCTTCTACACTGATTCATAGTTCAGTCCATTTCCCTCCATACCCACATAAAACCACTCACAAGGCAATATGTGTGCACAGCCAACTTTACTAAGGTCTTGGCTGATGGGGTGAGAAAGTCGAAAACAACTTAAAATTTAACGTTAGACTTCTCCATTGTTAGATTTTCTGTTGGGCAATTTTAACAATTCAGATTCTGGCTTCCTGTTATTTTTCCTTTACCTTCTCTTAGGTGGTACCCCAACAACTCCAAAACAATTCCTCCCACCTTGTTTTGCAGAGGCCTCTCTAGCCCGTCTGCCAGACTCTGCTCTGAGCACCACCTAAATGGGCCTTTTTCTCTGGGTCTCTCCATATCTTGCTCCCCTCCTCATCTCTGCCAAAGATAGAGGACAAGTTAAGAGATTTCATTTCTACTGGTTTGAGTTATGCCACTAACACCCCACTTTAGAAGCCAGCTAGACTTAATTTTGGTTTTAAATAACAATAAGCATATTCTCTGTTATGTTAGCACAATATAAATAAAAATGAGTTATCACTGTAGTGTTAAGTAGTACTAGCAACAAAGACAGGTAATACTGAAGTACTTGGCAATAGCCCTAAAGTATGTTTCACTTTTACTGAAGGCATATGCTTTAGCACTTTTCTAAATGTGTCTCACCACAGCACATACCCTGGAAAGTGTTGTTGAAGACAGATGGTCTTCAGCAGTGCAAAGCTGACCTTACCTTTTCTTTCTTTTCTGGAAGCTCACTGTCATTAGATCCGTTCATGCCTTCCTGAAATGTCAAGTTCTAGGCACATTCACAAATATTGTAATGGAAACGAATATACTTTTGTCATTATTAAGCAAGTAGAAATTATGCAATTTCTTTTCTACGTCGATTCAACATAATTTATGTGCTACTACAGTTTGTACAAATTATGTCCACTTTCTTCAAAAGATTATGAAGCAAAGCCCATTATATATAAACTTGGACATAGACTTAAGTGAAATCTTCACAGTACTCTTATGATTGAACTGAATATTAGGTATTTTAGTTAGATGGTTTTAGAGAATGAATTAAGAAATATCAACATAGATTTTTTTTCATGATTGTCATTGATTGCTCCTTTTTTTCTGAATTTTTCTACTCTGACATTTTATGGTCTATATATCATGACAGTTTTTGAAATGAAGTTATCTGCATTAATGGAAGATAATAACGTATAGTAAATGTATGGCAGTCACATGCAGAGGTAGGTACTTAATCTAGTTGAAGATAATAGGACATTTAATAAATTTATATACAACTTTGACCTGACTTTATGTTAAACTTCTTTTTACTTTACCTTAAAAACAGCAACAACAATAGCAACAAAAAACTAAGGCCAGGCAGTATTTATTTGGCAGGCATGGTATATCATCTTTACTCTTTAGTAACTTCAGTCAAGTAAGAATTTATTAGCTAATGTATTTAGTAACAGAGCCAATAAAATTTATGGGATAAACCTAAGCATTTTCTTATATGTGCACATTTTACTAAGAGTAACTAGCCTCAAATTTGGACTAATCAATGTATAGATTTGTATACTTACATCCTCTATGAAGACTTCTTGTATGTGACATTGCCAATGGAAGAACCATCCAAAGACTTTCTGTCCTTCAATTGCTGAAGCTTCTCTGCCTGCAGGTTGAAAAACACATCTGACAACTATTTCAGAAACTGTTTTAACTAAGGTTAATGTGGTCTTAAATACAAATTCAACTAAGTTGATTAGTCCTATTTCATGACAGAAACTTTGCCCTCTGATATCCTCTACGGATAGGCTAAAAGACGTTAAGCCCAAGGAAAGTGCACTGTAGTGTACATAAACCTGTCTCAGAGTTTAGCCTTTAGTGTAATCCTTCCTTAGCCTTTAAGATGCTTTGTGGGCATTCACTTAATACCACTGTTCAATTTGACACAAAAGGAAAATGCTATGCAAATAAGTAATAAGCTTTTCTTTGATAGAGCTATAACCTATTTCAAATTTCCAACAGGTTTCAAGTAGAAGAGTTCCGTTTGCAAGTAGGAAAAAAACTAAAATATTTTCCATAGAGCTGCAAAATTTAACAAAAGATGGCAGTCTATTTAAGGAAGAAGCTTCTAGAATTGACAACTGTACTTGAATTCTTACAGACAGTGAGAAAGCCCTTCATAGTGTGAGAGCTGTGATCATATAAAAGAGAAAACATGGAATTTTGAAAATGTGACCTGTTCTATTTACTAGAGAAACATTTGTATCCTTGAGAAAGAACATTCATATTTTTCATTCCTAGTAACTTACTAGTAGAAAGCAGAAAATAAGAATTTAAGATAAAAAAAATCAGTGTTATAAGTAATGCTTTAGGTTCGCAGTTTGAAGATAGTGCTCTTCTTTGTTGACACCCATTTTTACCATTGTCTGTTGAGCTCGTTATAGGAAATACTCCATGGGACTTACTGTATTTACTCTAGGGTCACTGTTCATAAAGCAGTGAGTGGCTGGCTGACATCAAGGATTTAGGGAACTAACAGACCCAGTCAAGTTGCAGCCCCACCATTTATTAGCTCTATGATTTTGCCAAGTTACTGAATTTCTCTGAGCCTTACTTTCCTCATCTCAGAAGAGCCTCATAGAGTTTTTTGGGGAAGTGAAGGCAATAATGTAGACAAAGTGCTTGGATAGTTTCCCGTAAATGTCAGCTATTGCGTTAGATAACTATATTACACAGAGTCCTCTGTTGAGGAGCTAAGGGAAAATTTTTTTTCAGCCTGTAGTACCAGGAATTATTGGGCTTTTTTTCCTGAAAAATAAGGCCAAAATAAAATCTCAGAAATCATGTGACTGGTGTGTTGCTTTCTCTGCATTGGTTGGTGGGGAGCTCAGGGCCAAACACGTGGCATGGCTTTCGGCACGCATTTTAAAATTAGGAATTTTCTGTGGCTTCGTCTTATTTTTCCTAATGTTATTAATGCTTTGCCTTGGTTTGTTTGCTAAACTGTTTTTCTTATTGTATTGTATGTATATTTTGAAGTTTCTGCTAATAAATAGTAAATGCATGTAGTTTTTAATCACTCTGCTAGTCCTCAAATTAGAAAAGCTTGTGTCTGAAAGGCTTGCTTTTATATACATTGTTCAACAGGAACTTATAAATGCATTGTTCAGTTTGAATCAGCACAGCCAGACTGATGTGTACTAACTGAATACCAGAAGCTTCTGAAGTCTGGCCTTGATACTGCTTTATCCTCTGGCTTACACAGTCCTCACTATAGCCCTTAACCACATGGTTATTTTTGCCTTGATCTTGGTGACCCACACTAGCAAGCTTCCCAGATAGAGTTTTTGCTACTTTTGTATCACCCAAGGGATTGAAGGTGCTTCTAGGTCCCTTCCACACCACTCAGAGCCATTCAGGAAAGCTATCCTAGGCTCTCTCTCTTCCTGGCCTCTTGGCAAATCTAGGTCATTCCAGAGCATCTTGCTGGGAGAAACCACACGAGACAGGGGCAAGAGCATCCTGCACTTAGCTTTCCCCTCTACTCGTCTAACATGGCTCCCTCTCCTGGACTCTAGAATATCCTGGATGCCCCTGGATTCAAAGGGTAGGCCACAGTCTTCCTGACTTGCTGGGACTCCCTTATATACAACTGTGGTCAAGTCCTCTAGTCCTGGCTCTGATATGCTAACCAACAGGGATAATCTGAAATTAAGTTACCCATTCTCTCTTTACAAAGCCCAGTTTTGAGGACAAATGTCTCAGCTAAGCAGGTGAAAAAAATAAATGTGAGCTCAAAGCCAGTCCCCCCCGGCCTCTTTGAGGACTGGAGTTGTCTGCCTCTCCCTCAGTGGGGCAGGGACTTTATGGCTACGCCTCTGAGCCATCTGAAGAAGTGGCTGCCTTTCTATCTTCACATCTTTCTATCATCTCCATCTACTGAAAAAGTGTAGTTAGCTTTCACATTTTGTTTATTACTAAAATTCTTACTGACTTACCTTCCGTGACTTCTCTAAATGTGGTAAGGGTACACTGAAAAATAAAAGTTGGGGCTTCTGGTCAAGATGGCAGAATAGACGGTCCCCAGCATCACTGTCTCCCACAAATCAACCCACTTCCAACTATTAAAAAGCAATGACAGCCAAACTGGGGCTGCTAGAGCTCAGGGGAAGAGGAGGAGAGTCCTACAGAGTTCATGAAGGTGGGAGAAACCACGATGAGAGAAAGAAAGAACTGCTCCAACCATTTCAATCCCTGACCACTTCAAGGCTGGCCCTGGTGAGCACATGGAGCAGGAGCTGGCAAAAGCCACAGCTGTGCCCTTTGGATGAAGTTTCTTGGAGGCGGCAGGGGAGGGCCTTGGTGGTCCCCAGGCCAGCAAGACCACTAATGGGGTTCCTCTGGACCCACATAGGAGTGAGGGGCCATAGACAACTGAAAAAAGGAGCCACTCAGAGGCCAGTGAGTCATTGCTAGGGGCTGGCACATGGTCTGTCTCGTGGGAAGTGTTTAGAGTACTGGTGGGGGAGACAGGCCCACTGGGGGAACATTGGGGCACAGCAAGGACAGCTGATCTGCCTCCCAGTCAGTGTAGGACCATTCGGAAGAGACTGGTCAGGATAATAGAATTGCATGGGTTTGATGAAAAGACTCAGGCCCAGACCAAAGTCTCCACGCAACCCAAGTGTACTGGACCTCGCAAGACCTGGAAGTGCTTCCAAGGTCAACAATTAAAACCTGAGCTGCACAAAAAGCCTTCCCCAGGGAATCAGCAGCAATGAAGCAATTTAGCTCAACCACAGGGCTCAAGCACTGGTTTCCACAGGAGGTTTCTCCATTTTAGAAGTAAGCAAAGGACAACAAATTAGTTTCAGTGCAGAGTTTAAGTGGTGGGAACAGCAAATAATCCACACAGAACTGAAAGAAAAAACAAAATACACGCAGATCAGAGACAAAATTTGATATTAACTAGTAAAGGTCTAACACAACCAAAGAACACCTATAAAACCTAGAAGGACTGGAAGCCCTCTGGGCTCCCAGGCCAGGGATGGGGGAGGGCTGAGGGCTTCAGCCATGCCCCCCCCCATCTGCAACCAGCCCAGTGCTGACCACTGTGTTGCTGCTGGAAGCATCCCTGGCTCCCGAGCTGGGGCACTGGGGTGCCAAGGGCTTCAGCCACACCCCCCTGACATCTGCATCCAGCCCAGCAATGACCCTGCTGGAATGGGGGGTGGGCCATGGGCCTCGACCACCTTCTCCCTCCTTCCCCCTCTTCCCACTCTATTTCCCCTCCCATCCCCTCTCCTCCCCCCAACTGCTCCACAACATCATCTTAGAATGAGGCATGGAGCTGCAGGAAGCTGAAGCCAGCCGCAACCAAGTAAAGACCACACTAAAAACACCATTTCACACGGGTAGCCCTTCATAGTCACCGCAATTGCCAGCTAGTCTCTATTCCAGCAGTCACAGCTACTGTACAGATGGCACGCCAGACTCTCAACTGCATTGACACAAGGAGAGCCACCAGCAGAGATTAAAAAAAAAAAAAAGAAAAGATCCTCTCTCTTCACAAACACACTCCAGAGTAATAGAGGAAGCATCTGATTTATGATAATAAATCAGATCACACCTGTCTCAGTACTGGACAGATCATCTAGGCAGCAAACCAACAGAGGAGCAGTTAATCTATCAGATGGAGAGAACAAATCTATGGTTATTAGTGGGTGAAGGGAGGGGGAGAGGGGAACGAGCAGGAGACAGAGGGAGGGGAAGGGGAGTGATTAGATAAGGAGCGTCAAGAATAAGAACGATTTGTAACAATGAATATGCTAATAAGAAATAAAAAATTAAAAAATTTTAAAAAGTTGCTTCAGATCTGTTTTATATTATCTTTTGTTTTGACTCCGACACACTTCTAAACTACTATGTACTTGAAATTATTTTCTCCTATACAGTTACTCTTTTTCTAGAAGATAAGCGTGTTAATAATATAGAAATAGAATCTAATAGAATTTCTTTCCAAAGACACTTTTTTCCATATAAACGAGACTTCCATAGAAAAAAATGGGAAATATTTCTCTTTCTTTGCCCATATGTAGATGGTGACTATTTCATGATCTAAGGAAACTGTGAAAAATTGAAATCTATTTAAATTATGAAAAACTGACATCTCTACCTCAGTGAGATTGTGATTCATTTTTTAAAAATATGGCAGCATTAAATAAATTATTGTGAAATTGTAATATGTGTTTTTTGTGTTTGTTATAAAGCTTGTACAAATTTACAAAGTTACAAAAAAATGTTTGCTTATGGGAATAATTGATTTAGAAATAACAAACATGTTTTATATCAACTTGCATATATTCATGTCAATGAAGTATATTACTGTTATAATGGCAATTTCATTGAATCAGTGAACTTTGGTTCATCTCTTGCTCATATAGATTTATAAGTGAACAACAATTTGGAAATAGTAAGGTAGGAAAGATTATCATCATAAAGGTTTCCTAGTCGTCTTCCTTAATTTCCTTAACTTTAAATTGTCTCACTTGTCTTAACATCCCCATTAAAAACTAAATAATTGCTGAGGTTTAGAAAGCCATGGACCCCGAGTAATAAAAATAATACTCAAAAATTATTTACTGCATGACAAAGTACTTTTAAAACATTGTTTAATTTAAAAAAATTTTTTTAAAAGATGACCGGTAAGGGGATCTTAACCCTTGATTTGGTGTTGTCAGCACCACACTCTCCCAAGTGAGCCATGGGCTGGCCCTAACATTGTTTAATTTTAAACAGTGCTTTTTAATGGCTATAAAATGCAGAGCAGCATGAGAGCTGTGTGTTGAAGACGTGGTTCTTGTTTCTAGCTTGTAATCTCTGCCTTTTTTTTTTTTTCCCAAAAGACCTTTGCTTCTGCTACATGATTTTCCCTGATATAGCATAAGAACTAAGCATGCACAATAATGGATAAGGTATAGAAAAGAAAGTTGACTAGGAAACAGGAAGAAATGACATTTCATCCTCAAACAGACAAAATAATATAAAAGAATCACTAAAACAATTGCACATGTAAACTGGTTGTCGATGGTGATACTTTCTTTGGTATCAAGGTCACAGGATAAAAATCTCTTTGGGGAATTTGAATCTAGGCTTCTGGAATCAAAGTTCTGGATTTGAATGCATTTTTGTTATATGGATTTTAACTGTAATGGAATTTGCTTCCAAAAGTGACTTGCTTTTCTGTGAATAATAAAAATATTCCCAATAAAGGCTGATCATGGAAAATGGGAAGTGCAGTGGCCATGCTCTTGTGGCTCTGTAAAATGCTGAGTGCTTTTGCTGAGTGTCATTATGATTCATGGGTAACATATTTTTACTGCCATTTGAACACTTGCAAAATTAGGCTAGAATTACCTCAGTTGACTGCTATTAGCCAAAGCTGTAGGATCCAGTGCCAAAAATAAATCCTTGTAATGATAGACTTCAACAGTTGTACAAAGCAGGCTTTTAAAGTTGGTTTCTGGAAACTAAATATTACGTGCTGTGACAAAGGGCCTATCAATAATAGATATCTATCCCAGCCCAGTTAAATAGACAGACTTCCTTTTAACAATGAGGCAATATTTACAGAAGTAGCATAATGACACGGTAATATTTTTTTCTTTACTTAAAGGCTTCTTTTTGGTAGAACAGTCTCTGTAGTTTTATAAATATTATCCCCTTCATACCACAACAACCAGTGTTTTTAGAAGGCAGTAATAGCATTTGATCATATTTTTAAAAGGTGCGATAATTGCATTTCACACACACACAGTGGAACATTGATAAAATCAGGAGTAGCCGCTAGGACCCCTCATTCCTCCAGCCTAGTGCTCTGACTCCTGGCATGAGCAGTATCCTATTTCAAAGCAATCTCAGATGTCAATGTTTTATAACTAAATAATGAATCATTTTTATGAGTATGACGTGGCATAAAATATCTCTTTTCAAAATTGTGGTAAAATATACATACTGTAAAATTAACCATCTTAATCATTTTTAAGCATACAGTTCAGTAGTAAGTACATTCACATTGTGTGCAGCAGAAATCCAGAAATCTTTTTATCTTGCAAAACCGACATATTATATCCATTAAACAACAACTCCCTGTTCCCATTCCCCACCAACCTTTGGCCACCACCATTCTACTTTTCGTCTCTATAAATTTGACTACTCTAGGTATCTCATATAAGTGGAATCATACAGTATTTGTCCTTTTGTGACTAACTTATTTCACTTAGCATAATGTTCTCAACATTCATCCATGTTGTAGTAAGTGTGAGAATTTCCTTTCTTTTTAAGTCTGAATAAAATTACACTGTGTGTATATATCACATTTTATTTATCCATTCATTCATCCATAGATGGACATTTGGGTTGTTTCTACCTTTGACTATTGTGAATAATGCTGCTATGAACATGGGTGTGCAAATGGCTCTTTGAGACCATGCTTTCAATTCTTTTGGGTATATACTCAGAAGAGGAATTTCTGGATCATACAGTAATTCTATTTTTAATTTTTTGAGAAACTACCATATACTTTTCCACAGCAATGGTACCATTTTACATTACCACCAACAGTACACAGGGTTCCAATTTCTCCACATCCTTGCCAGCACTTGTTATTTTCTATTTTATTTTTTAATGTAATAGCCATCCTATTTTGTGTGAGGTGGTATCTCATTGATTTACATTGCCCTAATAACTAGTGATGTTGAGCATCTTTTCATGTGCTTATTGGCCATTTGTATATCTTTGGAGAAATGTCTTTCAAGTCCTTTGCCCATTTTTTAATTGGGTTGCTTGTTTTTTGTTGTTGAGTTGTAGGAGTTCTTTACACATTTGGGATATTAAACCCTTATCAGATGTATGATTTGCAAATATTTTCTTCCATTCCGTAGGATGCATTTTCACTCTGTTGGTTGTGCCCTTTGATGCATAGACGTTTTAATTTTTGATGTAGTCCAATTAATCTATTTTTACTTCTGCGCCTATGCTTTTGGAGTCATATACAAGAAATTATCATCAAATCCAATGTCATGAACATTTTACCCTATGTTTTCTTCTAACAGTTTTATAGTTTTAGCTCTTACATTTAGGTCTATGATCCATTTTTGTGTGTGTGTGTGTGTATGGTATTAGATAAAGATCCAACTGAATTTTTTGCATGTGGATATTGATTTTTCTCGATATCATTTGTTGAAAGACTTGAAATATCTTTTTAAACTTATCATGATGCCTTTAAATAAGGGTAGTGCTTGGGTACTTCAGATGTGAGACATGATGTCGTATCAGATGTCATGAAGACACAGCATGTGGAATCTCCAGTCATCTTCTTTATTGGTTCTAAGAGTGGGGACCTCTAGCAGCAAACTCTGTAAAATAAAAAGAGGAAGTAAGCTTCCTATTTTTTCATAAAACAGTACAGATGTGAGTGGATAAGGTCCATGAAGAAACCCATGGCAGTTGTCTGGTTAGCTCAGTTGGTTAGAGCATAGTACTGATAGCACCAAGATCAGGGGTTTGATTCTTGTACCGGGCAGCAAAAAAAAAAAAAAAAGAAAAGAAAGAAAGAAAAGAAAAGAAAAAGAAATCCACGACGTTAGGGGTAAAACACAATCAGTATGGGGGAAAATATGTTGACCTTCTTGTTGTTGAGTTATAGACCTGCCTTATGTTGTGTGTGTGTGTGTGTGTGTGTGTGTGTGTGTGTGTGTGCTGATATATAGCTTTATTTAAGAAAAAAATGCAATCAACTGAAATTTGGAGTTGAAATTTTATTAATTTGATTAAATTGAAATTTTAGGTTAATGAATTTGAAGCCTAGTATAAAAATTATATTCAACTAAATATATGTTTATTCTTTCATTCTGTAATCGTCTCAACATTTATTTAATAAATGGAATAATATCTGACAGAAAAACTGTTGGTGGGTTCCTACTTCAAGTGTGCTACTGGAGGTGCTCTTGGATTTGGAAGCAGAAACTGGAAGACAATGGGACACAGTGACTGGCACTGGAGTCCTGTCTGACTGGGTAAGTTGATCTCTGGTAAATTTTGATCCCAATGCACTAGACTGAACCGTAGACCTAAGTCTAGGATGGACAGTGCTGTATGAGCTGACAGCAGAGACCCAACTAGCCTTTGACATAAGGTGAAGCAAAGTCTTATTTGAGAGATGCTGCTGTGCCTGGGAAACAGATGTAAAGATGCAAAAGGTTGGATGTAAATACATCTGTCCATCAGCAATCTGAGGTGATGCATGATTGACTATTACTGGGCTACCAGAGTTAGTGAACAACTGCCTGGTACTTAACTGGATGGTAGAAGTTTGGTTAATAAGCATTTGTCCAGAATATACATGGTTGATCCTGAACATGTTGGAAGAGTTTCTGTTCAAAATGACATACTCTGAAAGCAGCTGGCAGAACTGAGTTTGAAGAGTTGTCCATTTATGGCTTGGATGTAGTGTACCAAGTTGGAATTGATGGAAAGGCTTGATTATAAGGAATTGACTTTGAGGTTCATCAGACTGGCCCATGGAGAATGAAAATGATACTATCCCCCAGCACTGCTCACTGCCTGATTCTCTTGTGTTCTGTTAACTATCAATGTTCACAAACATGTGGACCACCTACTAAGCACTGGGGAGAGCGTGAAGATGCGAAAAGGATTCCTTGTTGTATATGGTGTTATTGTATATTCAAACTGTTCACACTGTATGTGTTCTGCTGACCCATATGGATAGGCTTTGGATGGATATTAGTTGAGACTTTATTTGAATTTGGTGCAAGACTTCTTTTTATGTTGATGTTATGAACAGGTAAAGATTCTTGAATATCTGTGCTATTACATGGACTGCTGTCAGGCTCTGCTACTGGACTGGAGCTGTAGTTCCCAAACAAGGAGTTGCTACTGAGTCTGTTTTATGAACCAGAATCCCTCCACTCACCTTTGTTGAGAGTTGCTATCCACTGCCCTTAAATATGATTTGAGACACCTCTAGGTTATTATTAGTCATTACACAGGTTGATTACCAAACAAATCAATCAATTGTATTTGACCCAGAACACTACTCTGACTGCTGTTAGTTAAATGTTGTCTGGGAACACTGATTCCCATGTCTTGCCATGTTGCATGCCCACTGCACTAATGGCAAATTATGCCCCCAAATGCTTGTGAGTCACTTCTATACTTAGGCACTGTCAGACCTAAGTAATGAGAAACTTTAGAAGCCTCACTAAAGGATGCTGATGAAGGACAAAGCTGAGCCTGTGGAAATGGTTGAAGCTCTACTGGAATCCTAACTGCTTCTTCTGGCAATATCTGTTCAGTGATATTTGCCTCCTCTCAAGAATGTCAAAAGTTTGGTCTTCGCTGAGATCAGAAAGAGAAGATTCAAGTTCATCTTCAAGAAACTGAAAGCTAATTGAAAGTAAGAGTCCATCACTGGGCCCTTTTACAAGTTATTTGCTTATGCCCTTGAGGGATGACTTGAGATCAGCATTACTAAACTGGCAGTATTGAATTTGAGTTAGCTACAAAATATCCAGAATTAGTCATCATTACTAGATTTTTTACTGTGTCCATAGAAAATAGTTCAATGCTTGTGGATCTCTAATAATATCAAGGAAAATAAGTCATCACCTTCAACCATGAAAACATTTTCAGTATCCTTCATTCCTTTGGGTAAATCCAGATTTCTATCTGGTACCATTTTCTTCTGCTGAAGGGATTCCTTTAATATTTCTTGTAACGCTGGTCTGCTGGTGATGAATTCTTCCAGCTTTTGTGTCTGAACAAAAGCCTTTATTTTGTCTTCATTTTTGAAAGACATTTTCACTGGGTGTGGAATTCTAAATTGACAGGGTTTTTTTTTTTTCTTTCAGTACTTTAAAGATATTTTTCCACTGTTTCTTTCTTACATTCATTCCAGTAAGAAGACTTTCTGTAATTCTTATTTCTGTTTCTCTGCATATATTGTATCTTTTTATTCCTCTGGCTGCTTTTAAGATTTTTCTCTTTACCACTGGTGTTAAGCAATTTGATTATAATACGCCTTAGTTTAGTTTTCTTTACCTTCTTGTGCTTCGGGTTCATTGAGATTCTTGGTTCTGTGGGTTTGTAGTTTTCCTCAGTTTTGGAAATTTTTCAGCCATTGCTTCTTCAAATACTTTTTATCTCTCCTTTTTCCTTCAGGGACTCCAATTACACTTATATTAGGCCACTTGAAGTTGTCTCTCAGCTAGCTGATGTTCTGTTCTCATTTTTTACAAAAACTTTTCACTCCTTTATTGTTTTATACATACATTTTTTTAAAAAAGCATTTCTATCTTAAACATGGTACCAAATGTGCAAAACAGAATGTTACCTGGATCTGCACTGGTGATATGAACAAAGCATTCAAGCCACAGCATATGGCATCTATATATAAAGTGGAACAGGAAGTGCAAAAGCATGGGCCCTGGAGCCAGACTACATGGCTCACAGTTTGGTTCCTTTGCTTACTCCTCTGTGACCTTAGCCTCTTTCTGCTTAGCTACTCATCTCTAATATGGAGATGGTATTAGCACCTGCCTCTTAGAATTATGGCAAGGATCTGAATTTATACATATAAAGAACTTGGAACCATGCCTGATACATAGGAGGCACTCAAAAACATTAGCTATTATCACTGAATTATGTAATCACCTTAGCAAAAAGCCCAGATTAACTGAACTAGACTCTCCAGGGAAGGGGTCTTGGGATCTGTTCTTTTAATAAGTATTCTAGTTAATTCATATATTCATGCAACTTTATGATATGCTGAACCAACCAGTGTCTCTACAGATTGGGTCAAATAAAGAACACTCCTCTTTGTAGAAGTCTTCTCCCACCTGCACTGCAAGAAAAGAAAAATCATTCTGTTTTGCTACTACACAGTATTTGTGCTATAGCCTTTGATATATACAGGAAATAATTGTTGCAAATATTTTCCTTTTTTTGAAAGCACCAAAGGAAGAAAATTACCATCAAACACTAAGTTTAATAGGTGAGATAGAAAATCATGCCTTTAGGCTGGAGCTCAGGGGAAGAGGAGGATAGACCTACGGAGTTCATGAAGGTGGGAGAAACTACGATGAGAGAAAGAAAAAGCTGCTCTGAGTGTTTTGGTCTGCAGCTGCTTTAAGGCTCGAGCTGACAAGCACATGGAGCAGGAGCTGGCAGAAGCTGCAGCTGTGCCCTTCAGATGGAGTTACTTGGATGCAGCAACAGAGAAGAGGGCCTTGGCGGCCCATAGGACAGCAAGACCACTAATAGGGTTCCCATGGACCCACGCAGGAGCGAGGAGCCAGAACAGCTGAAAAAAGGGAGCTACTCAGAGGCTGGTGAGTCATTGTAAGGGACAGCACTGGGCCGGTCCCATGGGAAGTGTTTGGAGCGTGGGCAGTGGGCGAGATGGGAACACTGGAGGAACACTGGGACACAGCAAAGACAGACAACCTGCCCCCCAATCAACACAGGACCACTCAGAGGAGACTGGTCAAGAATGCAGAATTGTATGGGGTGCAATTTGATGAAAAAACTCAGGCCCAGATCAGAGATTCTACAGAACACAGATCCACCAGGTCTCTGGAGAGTCGGAAGTGCCTATAAGATCAACCATTAAACCCTGAGCTGCACAAAAAGCCTTCCCTAGGGAAAGAGCAGCAAAGTAGCAATTTAAACAACCACACAGCTCAAGTACTGGTTCCCCAGGAAGTTCCCCTGTGTTAGAAACAAAGGACAAAAAGTTAGTTCCGGCCCAGGCACACCACCAGCACCTTGGGGCCTTCCTGGGAACCAGAGGCTTGGAGCCAGGGACCGGACTCCACTCCCACTTCCAGGCAAACTGTGCCAGTGCCTCAGGGCCAGCATGAGGACCCGAGGCACGGAGAAGTGGACTGGACCCTCCTTCCACAACCAGGCACACCATACCAGCACCTCGAGGCAGTGACCCAAGGCAAGGAGAAGGGAACCGGACTTCTCTCCCACAACCAGGCACACCTAGCCAGCACGTTGGGCCCTGCCCAGTGACCCGAGGTATGGAGCCAGGGACCAGACCCTCCTCCCACAACCAGGCAGACCACGCCAGCACCTCAGGGCCTGCCCGGGGACCCAGGGCGTGGAGAAGGGGACCGGACCTCTCTCCCACAAACAGGTACACCATGCCAGCACCTCGGAGCCCGCCTGGGGACCCAAGGTATAGAGAAGGGGACCAGCCCTCTCTCCCACAGCCAGGCACACCACGCCAGTGCCTCAGGGCCCGCCCAGGGTCTCAAAGCATGGAGAAGGGGACCGGACCTCTCTCCCACAACCAGGCACACCATGCCAGTGCCTCAGGGCCCACCTGGGGCATGGAGACAGGGACTGGACCCTCCTCCCACAACCAGGAATGCCATGCCAGTGCCTCAGGGCTCACCCAGAGACCTGGGGCATGTAGAAGGGGACCAGACCACCCTCCCTCAACCAGGCACACCAAGCCAGCTCCTTGGGTCTCATCTGGTGACCCAAGGCATGGAGAAGGGAGCTGGACACACCTCCCACAACCTGGCACATGGCACCAGAGACTTGGGGCCTGCCCAGGGACCAGAGACATGGAGAAGGGGACCAGACACACCCCACAACCAGGCAGCCTGCCAGTGCCAAGGAGCATGCCAGAAACAGCACCTCCATGTAGGTGGCCCACTGCAGCCTCCACAATGACCATGGCTGCCAAGAAAGTGACTAGACACCACAAGCACCACGCAAATGGTCCACCAACCACTGGAGTGCATTCACACAAGGAAAGTCACCAGTAGAGTCAAAGAAAAGAAGAGGATCTCTCTCTCCACAAAGCCCATTTCACAGGGACAGAAGCAGCATCTGCTCTATGATAACATTGGGGGACCCGATCACATCTCTCAGCATTGGACGGATCATCTAGGCAACCAATTAACAGAGTAACCGATACTTTCAGAAGGAGAGAAGAAATCTAGGGTAATTAGAGGGGGGAGGGGGAGGGAATGGGGGAAGGGGAGAGATTGGACAAGTGGCATAAACAATAATTACTATTTGTAACAAAACATATGCTAGTAATATTGATTTGATCAACATATCTCAATGTTCAACCCCCAAAATATCTATAATCAATTTTGATTCAATAAATAAAATAAATTTAAAAAATAAAAAAAATTTTAAAAGTAAAAAAATAAATAAAAAAAGAAAATCATGCCTTCACAAAGAACTTTTCTTAATCACCACCACCTGAAAACAGCAGTACTATGAATCCCAAATAATTAAAGGAAGAATATAGGACATTCCTCCTGGGATCTTCTTTCCCACCTTAACTTTGCAGTAAGTCCTGGATATACGTACACAACTAACACTCCTTGTGACCAACACTTGATCAGTAATCAATTTATTACTACACACCAAACATTTCACATGCATCATCTTATGTTATCCTCATAACAGTCCCTGGAGGTAGCCATACTATTTTTTCTATTTTACAGATGAAAACTTAAGCTCAAGAGGTTAAGATCCTAATAGAGACAGAGCCAGAATTTGAACCCAGGGCTATTTGACTTGGAGTATGTAACCACTATTCTATTCTACTACTTCCTAATACTTAGGCCCAGTGGCACACTGGTAAATGTTTAACAACAGACTGTTGAAAAAAAGTGTGTATTTATATATATTATATGCACACATTTTTTATGTGTGTGTATATCTAATGTTTATTAAAAATTTTTATCAATGTAAAGGATATATAGCATACAATTTACAAATAAGAATAAAATATACAATATTCAATTGTAAATTCCAAATAGTGAATGGTTCTCACAGAATCTTCATTAATTTTTGCTAAACTTTTGTATTCATAGCCAACTTATGCTTACAATTGATTAAGCGGTATAGTTGTGACATAAATGTTGAGTTATATGTTTATTTACCTTTATGAATAAAACAAAAGTGAAACAACAAAGATATATGCTTTACTCATTAGTCAATGGTGTGAGCAAAGTCTGCTGAATCAAATAATAATTTGCAGGGCTGGCCCCGTGGCTCACTCAGGAGAGTGCGGCACTGGTAGCGCCGAGGCCGCGGGTTTGGATCCTATATAGAGATGGCTGGCTGAGCGTGGTGCAGACAACACCGTGCCAAGGGTTGCAATCCCCTTACTGGTCAAAAAAAAAAAAAAGATAAAATAATAATATTTGCAAACAGTAGAAGAATATTTCCTTAATTTTTTGTGCTAGTCTCTAAGTAATGACTTAGAGACATGACACCCTTTTAACGTTTTAATCTGGATTATTATTATAATATAATATAATAATCCAGAAGGTGCTGGATTATTTTCTCCAGCACCTTCTTAAGTCTGCACAATCAACAAAACAATATATCAAGCTCTGACTTGTAGCATTTTCTGGTTTTCATAGCATCAGTATTTCTACATGGCTGATTTCAAGCTACCAACATCCCTGAAGAGACACACAGCAGTATATAGTTATACAAGGGTACTTCAAAAACTTTTGGGTAAAAATAGAATTAAAAGATAATACAAACATTTCCATGAACTTTGGAAGTACCTTAGCATATGATTTCCACCATACTGGTAAGTAGATATAAATAACCTCTAAAGCAAAGAAAATATTAAAATGTGGTCAAATAATTAGGAAGTGATGAGTTTTGTGTACGTATTTGATTTAGTCAGCTCAGGCTGCTATAACAAAAATATCATGAACTGAGTGGCTTATAAACAACAGAAATTTATTCTCACCATTCTAGAGGCTGGGAGGTCCAGGATCAAGGTGTTGGCAGATCCAGTGTCCAGTGAGGGCTCACTTCCTGGTTTGCAGATGGCCATCTTGTTTTATCCTCACATGGCAGAGAGCAGAGAGAGAGAGAGAAAGAGAGCACACACTCATGCTTTTTATCTTTTTTTTTTTTTTGTGACTGGATCGCAACCCTTGGCTTGGTGTCGCCCCCACCGTGCTCAGCCAGTGAGCGCACCGGCCATCCCTATATAGGATCCGGACCCAAGGCGGGAGCATCGCTGTGCTCCCAGCGCCGCACTCTCCCAAGTGAGCCACGGGGTCAGCCCCACTCATGTCTTTTTATAAAGTCACTAATCCCAGTCATGAGGGCTCCACCATCTGAGCTAATCACCTCCTAAGGCCCCACCTCCTAAGACCATAATACTGGGGATTAGGATTTCAACATATGAATTTTTGAGAGATACATTCAGTCCATAGCAGTATTACCTTTATTTTTAATATGATTGATTTAATTGTGAGTTTATACAGTTTAATTTTTAATAATGGCTGTGTTTAATAACCAACTTGCAAAATTCCTAAAAATTGAACAATTTGGTACAAGCTGGCCCCAAGACATCAATGCTTACACCCTTCTTTTGCTTTCAGCCATCCTATCTCTTTCTGCCCCCCAACAGTGTAAGCATTTTGCTTGGGTTTCTAAAATAGTGTATAACTTTGGCCTTTCCTTAAGACCTTTCAAATAATAAGTCTCAACTAATTAGTGTTCCAAATCTTTGTAAATCTGGCCCCTGCATACCTCATCCCAATGTTTCCACTCCTTGTTAATGTGAACTCTGCTGCACTTGCAGTCCAACCAGGTGTCTTGCTGCCCTGCTCTGCACACAGTCCTCGCACGTTCTTGATTCTGGGCCCTGCTTCCTCTCAGGTTCTCTACGAAGACTTTCCCCTTTCTCACCCAAGTTCTACCTGTCCTTCAGGGCTCACCTCCAATTCCACCGACTGTGAACCCTTCCTTCTCTTAGTACCTCAGTACTTTCTCTTATGGCTTTATTGTATTTACAGGTTCTACCACAAGATGCATGCCTTAATAAAGTGTTATTTTGTACTCATCTTTTATGGTTGTCACGCATCATGCATTCATTACGCATTATTCTTAATTTCCCAATTAGAGTGTATTGGAAATGTACTAGGTTTCCGCTTAGAATGTAAGGAAAGACTCATGTTTTACACTCTTGGAGTATCCTCCCCATGTGTATTCATACATTCAAAAATGTTTATAGAGCTCCTACTATATGTATCAGGGGCTGTGCTGGGCATTAGGGATAAATCTGTAAAAGTCTTTGAAAAGGAACAAGACACAAGTTTATTTTTGCCACCTTGATGGCAAGGTACATAATAGGCATTAAAAATAATTAATTAGATTAAGTTTGGTGATAAAATACATAAACAGAACCACAGAATTTCCAAGCTAGAACAGATCTTAGATGAGGGGTTCTCACTGGGGTGATAGTGCCTCCCGAGGTATTTCAGAAACCTATGGAGGGTTTTTGGTTGGTTGGTTGTTTAGGGAATGTTATAGGATTTAGTGGGTGGTTCCAGGGACAGAGGACTTTCTGTAATGTGTATACAGTCCTGCTTAGTGAGAAATTGTATGGCCTCACACACAACTTTAATATGTTTCTCTGAGAATTCATGAAGATGAATTATAATCAGCAGAGCTTAGAACTGAACTCTGCTTTACGTGAAACACAAAGCTTTCTCTTATGTGGTATTGCTATACATTGAATTTTCCAGGTATTCAACTTTTATTTTTGCAGCTGACCAGTATGCAGGTATTCAACTTTGATAAAGGTTGAGGGAAAATTGATTTCTTCTGTTCCAAACTTGTTCACCATTACAAAAAATCACATCATGAAGAGCAATGCCATTCAGGCTCTATAAGTAACCGAATCAACACATATCATTCATTCTATGTTCTTAGCCATTATATCGCTATATCTATCTATCTACATAAAATCTCACAATATGCTACTATGTACAATATACTTACTAATTTGGTACTGATTTCAAAATGTCAAATATTAAAAATATTCTATTGAATATAAATAACAATATATTATTATATTAAGTACAATTTAGATATATTAAAATGTAATAAATTAGAATATTAAAGTGATATAAACATAAAAATTAAATAAAACATTCAATATAGTAGGTACAAGCAACTGACTTCTCATATGTCTTCGAGTGTAGTGCTGGGTATTTGCAAACTAAAATGCACACAACTTTTTTTAGATTACTTTCCCTGCTTTTTCTCCTTTGTATTACTGTTATGACATTATATTGATTTTTTTAAAGACAATTTTTTTTAGAGTAGTTTTAGGTTCACAGCAAAACAAGAAGATGCAGAGATTTCACATATACCCCTTGTCCCTACACGTGTACTCCTTGTACACATACAGTTCCCCCAATCAGCACCCTCCTCCAGGGTGTTGCATTCGTTACAACTGGTGAACCTACGGTGATGTACCATAAATCACCCAAAGTCCGTAGTTTACATTATTGTTTGCTTTTGATGTTGTACATTCCATGGGTTTGGACAAATGTGTAAAATGACAAGTTTTCAGACTTGAAGTGTTATACATAGCATTTTCAGTGCCCTAAAAGTCCCCTGATTTTTTGGAGGTATGTGGGCAGGTTAGATTTTCTGTGAATTCCACTTCAGGATAAGGGGTGTTGCAAGATGTTTGCTATGGGAATGGGGCCGTGGGCCTCACTTGGGTGAGAACCACTGCTGTGGGACCAAGCCTGACCCGAAATCACCAGTGTTTTTATCTCTGCTACGACCTTTGTTTCATGGTGGTGGGTTTTTTGTTTACCTTCCTGACTTCCTTGATAGCGTCACACCTCTGGGATTGAATCTCCAAGGGCCAGCCTGCAGTACCAGGCTCACTGAAGTCACATGTCACATGAGTGATGAAATAAATGCTGCAATAGTGGTAACTGCAAAGTGCAATAGAAATATTTGGCAAAGAAAGGGAGAGCTCGCCCTCCATATCACTTACAATGTAATTTTAAAGATACTCGTAGGATCTTACCTGGAAAGGATAATAATGACAAAAGAAACAATGTCTTTGGTGTTGGAATTAGTCCTAAGACCTGGAGTTCAGACTCCAGAGGGATCGAGCTCCTGTCTTTTCCATCTCACGTTAAAGTTCTTTTCAGAATGGAGGTTTTAAAACTCATCACCTAAAGGAATTTTCTAAATCCTTTGTGATTTGAGTCAAGGTTTAGGAAATGATGAGAGACGAAATGCTTGGAAATGTATCTGGGAAGTGTTGAAGGAAAAACAGCCTGGCACATATTATTCAGCAAACACACCACCACAGTCTTCCCATGTCCCGCCCCCAACACACACAAACACTTAAACGCATTAGTCACCATTTTGCACAATCACTGTTTTGTTTTTATTTCTTTGTAGAATAAAGAGAGTATCACCCTCTTAGGTCTCTGGTCAAAAATGCAGCAGAGATTCACAAAAAATTAATAATGAAGTGTCCCCTACCTCTAATTAAATGAAATCTCCCTTGGTGTAACAGGAACAAACCCTGATCAGAATTATGTGCTTCACGCCACATCCTGTGGCCATAAACCTGGTCTCTCTCAACTGGAAAAAGAAACATGCTTCGCAGGGAAAAGCAAGCTGCAGCTGATCACCATGAGGATTAGCTGGGGAGCGTGGTTTCCTTCACTTCACCCACGTAGGGAGAGCCCAGAGAAGTCCCTGGGGCAACTAGGCACCTGCCACGTGAGACAAAACCAGTCTGTCAAGATAAGTCAATCCAAAATATGAGCAACTACCAACATGTGCATTGGTTTTCTGGGATGAATTATGAATTCTTTAGGTATAACAGAAAAATAAGTAATTTTTCTCTTTTGTCTCCAAGGTTAATGCATCAATTTTTCTTATCACTAGTTTTTTCTACTTTCTATTCACCTGCTGTTGTCATCCTAAAGACACACTAAGAGAAACAAAGACAAGGTCTTATCTTTTCCATCTATTAGCACAAAAATGGTATTTCTGCCTCTGCTCCTGCTTCAGAAACCATAGCAACAGCCTTTCCACCTGGCGGCTGCAGCTAGAGTTTCACCCTGGTTATTCACTGCGGAAAAGGCTGCCGTGTCAAGGCGCTCAATCAGAGACAGTGGCTTCTGATTCAAGTCCTTCCAGCCATGCTTCCTGAGACACAATTCTAATTTTGTGGATGTTTTGTTTTATTTGATGAAATTGACGAACTAGCCATATTATACCGAACTGTTCGAGGTGTGAAGCAGGGGCGATTATGAATGTAGCCATTGAAAAATGCACCTCCGTCTTACAAAATGCTAAAGAAATTCAGCAGTTGTGCTGCAGCTGTTGGGAGAAACGTGTCAGCTTTTCGTAGGATAACACTGACCTATGGGGCTAGTTTGAGTTTAGAGAGAGACATTTCTTTGTCCATAAGTGCTGATGGCTAAGACCAAAAGAATTATCTTTGTTCCTGCAACAGAACAGAGCCATAGGACAGTGAGGGCACCTTGGACTTAGTACTGACGATGATAATAATGATAGCTAACATTTATTGAGTGCTTGCTCCATATTAAGCCCTTACTCTGTATTATGCCATGTACTTCTTGTACTTACCTCATGTACTCATCACAACAGACCTGTGAGGCACGTCCTCGTATTACTTTCATTTAGCAGATGAGGATGCAGAGGCAAAGATACTGTTAGGCTTACAGAGCTAGTAAGAGACAGAAACAGGATTTGAACCCACATCTGCCTGTCTTCACAAGCTTCCCCCCACTCAAACACTGCCTTAGGTTGGTGCTGAGTGGATTGGAGCAGAATTCCATCTTATCCGCACCCACCCCTCCCATCCCCCCAGGTCTGTGCCATTGGAATTTTGGGCCTTTTCTTGGTTCTCTTGCCTCTCGTCCTGTCTCCCCACATTACTCACTTTTTCTTGTAATTGAGGTTTCAACATGCAATTATTATGATTGTCTGGTGACCCGGAGTGTAACTATCCACTCTTAGAAAACACAAGATGAACGTAAGTTTCTTAAAGTTATATACTAACAATGCTTGGCATGTATTCTTTACCAAGTCCTTAGCTGTCACCTTTCCAGCTCTAATTTTGGAGGCACTGTGATTAAGAATGCAGTGGATCTAGCAGGAAGTCTACTTGACATATCTGAAAGGGTAAGGCTTTTTCTTTATTTGCTTGCTCTGGACAGATTCCAAACAGCAGGGATGATGGTTACGTGAAGATGTTTCTCGTATAGTGAGGGCTAGTGGACACCTGGTTTGTACATCAGCCCGGAGAAATTTTGAGTATCATGGCAGGTTACTAGGATTCCTATTTCCACAACAGCCCCTTAGGTTCTTAGAAAAGCAGGGTAGTAAGTTTTGGGAAATTACAAACTCCTACAGCATCAAGATGAAGAACCTCAGACAAAAAATGTGGTGTAGGCTACCCCTAATTTAGGGAGAATGGGGTGCCTTGAAAAACAGAGATGTAACATGTCTTGAAAGAGAGAAGGAGAATCGATCCCATCCTGGGAGAAGAGTTCTGGGGCAATAGGGGAGAAATATTCTATTACCTGCCCATTTCTCTAGATCTGGGAAACATATCCCAAGTTCCTCAGAGAAGTTGGCTACCTTTTGAAGGGGATCCAAGGAATATAATAGCCATACAAGGCTAGGCCACTGGAAAGTTGGGCAGAAAAGCTGTGTTTGCTGGCAGGGGAAAAACAGTTCTTCAGCCTATTAGAGGCAAAGAGGAGAGCTTGTAGACTGTAGCCCAGTGACTTCCTTAGAAAACTGGGAGTTCGAGGACAGGAGGCCTGGGGAAATAAGGGTCACCCAGTGTTATGAGTTGATCTGTGCTACCCTTTCATGCACATGTTGAAGTCCTAACACCCAGCACCTCAGAATGTGACCTTATTTGGAGACAGAGTGTTTATAGAAGTAACCAAGATGAGTTCATCAGAGTGGGCTCTAATCTAAAATGACTGGTGTCCTTATGAAAAGGGAAAATTTGGAGATGGACATGCACACAGGGAGAGCAGAGATTGGGATGGTATGTCTACAAGCTCAGGAACACTGGAGATTGCCAGCAAACCACTAGATTGCCCCCCACAGACCTCAGAATGAACCAACCCTGCTACCATCTTGATCTAGACCTTTCAGCCTCCAGAACTATGAGATAATAAATTGCTGTTTAAACCACCAAGTTTGTGGCACTTTGTTATGGCACCTCTAGCAAACTAATACACCCAGTAAAGCCCTCAGAGCACAAGCTATTGGAATGTTTTAGCTATAATATCAGGGAACCAAAGGGATGGCTGCTCCCATGATCACAATGAGGTCATGCCCCTTAAATTATGTCCACTGTCCAGGCTGTGTTGTGTTGAGTAGCTGGGATGTCCTTCCTACTGAATCCTATAAAACACTATATGCACAAATATTCATTCAATGAACACTTACAGCTAACTACTATGTGCCCAGCTACCTTTAAGACTTAAAAAATGTGATCAATAAAATTGGGTTAAGAACTCAGCCATCTCCTCTTAAACCCAATTTAATGATAGGACCCGTTGGACCCCATCTCCAGCCTTGCTGCCCTGGCCAGTCCTCCAGATGTAGAAGGTGCCACAGCAGATGCTGAAACTGGGCACACAATGAGGTTTCATTTCTTTCAACAATACTTTATGGTTCCTGTATGGAACATTTAATTGAGAGCACTACCTGCTACAGGATTTCCCTTCTTAGAGTGGAAATCCTGTATGAGGCAGTGATCAAGACTATCGTGGCCTCTTCTCCTTTTTTCTTGGCATTTGCTCAGAGGTGAGATTGCAGCAGAGATTCATGGGTCCACTTAATCTAGTTTTGTTGCTGGATTCCACTAGAGCTTTTTGAAATTCTTGTTTGTGGAGAACATTTCCTCTGGTGTGTGATTTAGGAATAGAAAGGAAGATGGTGGTTGAACATAAGCCTTTTTTAAAAAACCTTTTTATTTATGAATAATTTAAAACACATACCAAAGGAGACAGACTAGAACAATAAACTTTAATGTACAAATTATGTATCTATAACGATCACAAACTCATGCCCACTTTTGTTTCATTTATACCTCCTACTTCTCTTTCCCCACATTGGACTATATTGAAGCAAGTGTCAGCTATCATGTTACGTCATCCACAAATATTTCAGTATGTATCTCTAAAAAGAAAGACATTTAAAAAATTACCATGAAACCATGATCACACCTAAAAGCTTAACAATGTTTAAATATCACCCATTATCCAGTCAGTGTTCAAACTTCCCTGATTGTCTCATAATTTTTTTAAAAGTTGGCTTATTTGAATGAGAATCCAAAAACAGTCCACAAGTTGCATTAATGGTATGTGTCTTGGTTTCTTTTAAGCTACAGGTTCCCCTCTCTCTTCTTTTTCCTTGAAATATGTTTGTTTAAGAAAACAGGTTTTCTTTCCCATGCTTATTGTATTCCCATGGTGCTATTGACATGTTCCACAGGTGTCCATATTTCCTAAAACCTGGTTTTTCGATTTAGATGCTAGGGGGTTAGGGAGTAACTGGGTAAGGGACACAGAGAATAATTACAATTTATAATGATGCCCATGTTAATAATATTGATTTGATTGTCACATACTATACACAAATACTGATAGTCAACTCTGTACCCTGTGAATACGTATATTCAAATATAAATAAATAAATTCTTCAGGGCAAAAAAAACATTTAGGTGCTAGATCTGATTCAGGTTTGAGTTTTGGGCAGGACTACCTCATAGGTGGCACTGAATCTTCCCTCAGGAGGTACATCATCTTCAGTTATTTCTCTTATGATGTTAGTGGCTATTGATAGCCATAGCCTACATCTTCTTGAATCTGAGCTTTGCCAAATGATGACGTTCTAATTCTATTATTTCTTGAGAGAGAGAGAGAAGGAGAGAGATAGTATGTGTGTGAAGAGAGAGAGAAAGAGAAAAATTTTCCCTCATCAAATATGTGGTACCCTAGTGCACAGCTCACACAGGAAAGTCCAGTTCAGTGCTTGAGTCTTTGCAGAATAATTAGTTGATTCACTAATGTCCTTCAAAGATGACCAATATGTTTATTTTAAAAATATCATTATGAATTCATGGATTTTAAATTTATTTAATATGTTTTAATCCACTGTTTGTATTAATGCTCAAATTGTCCCATCTTTGTCCATTTGGAGCTGTTTTGAGTTGGTTCTTGATGATTGGATGTAAGCTTTTTAAGTGCCCTTTTTGGGAAAAGGGCATAGAGACCCTTTCTAGCACTTTTGCTTGTAGAGTTACGGTGTTCAAACTTTTTTGATTGCGAACTCCTATGAGAAAACATTTTCAAGCATAGATCTCCTCTTCTTGTTTATATATTGATAAATTATACACATGCCCTATGAATTAATATGTCATGTACATAATAAAATACCCCCAAGTAGAAATTTTAAATGATGACATAAAGATGAAATAAACAATGTTTTATAAATGGTAGCCACTTGGGAGGTCACTGGATACAGCCCCCTTAGCCAACACAACAGAGCAGGGGGAAAAATCCAGGCAATGGCAGAGGGTCAGGCATCATAACGGACCTGGCTGCTGCCTCCAGCACTGGGGTCTGGAGCGCTCAGCCCGGTTTCCTGCCAAGGGTTTGGCATGAGCACAGCCGAGATTCCTAAAGTGTCCTGGCCCCTGACCAGGTCCTTTCAACATCCAGCAATCTGGTGAACAGGCCCAAGTCAGGTAACTGCTCAGGAGAGAAGACACACAAGGCTGGCTTCATAGATGTGGAAACAGAATCATGTCCTCTCTGAGAAGGAACCATTTGAAGTTAGAAAAGTGTGACTTCCTTTAAGAAGGGTTCCATCTTAATTTTAAATAATTGATAAAGCAAATTACTGAAAATATTTTTTCATTGCCATTCTATGCTGATAAACAAAGCTAAAGAAAAAACAAATGTTAATGACTCAGGAGGCTAAACAAATCTGTTTGAGACAAACTCTCAAAAACTCAAGTAAAGATTTTGCTCCATCATAAGTAGCAGGTTTCTTCTGTTATGTTTTTATGATGTTCAGTTTAAAACATGAGAAAAATTGTCAAGTTGTTCTGATATTAATCTAAATTGCAAACCTTTGTGCTTGTCAACTACTCTGAAACATGTTTAGAAAATTATGAGACATCAGAAAGTAAGGCTGGTGTGGGAAGTAATGGTAGTTCATGCAAAGAACCTGTCGTTAATCTCTTCAGTGTATCTGAACATAAAATCAACTCTGAAGTTTTCAACAACAGAACAGCCTTTTGTTCTTCAAAACAATAAAAAGCCAGAACAGCATTTGGCTTTGGAAATGATGGTCATGATTCCTTGCCTCTCCTTTGTAAAAGTTTAAAAGGCAAATCTGAATGAAATAAAAATTTCTCTTCTGACCATTTCTAAATTTAAAGATGCAAACTTTGCTCATTTTAATTTGCAATTGTAGTAAGTTTAGAACCGAAAGACCCTTGGAGAGGAAGATAATCTTTAAAAGGAGGTAGAAAATTCTAAACGTTCATCATTTGACATTTTACCCTGGGGTAGTCATTCCTTTGAGTTAACGATTGTTGTCCCCGGAAGAATGCAAATATGTCTGGGAAGCAGAATATCATGTTGCCAGCATGGTGTGAATCAGTAATGTTTCCTTACTGCTTGGAGGGACCCAGGAGGGGACACTTTGCAACTTTTGGGTGACAGCTAAAACGATGGGAAATCATTTTATCTATTGATTTTTTTCTATAGTGGCATTTAAGCCTTGATTTTTTTGTAATGCCAACCGCATTTTACTAAAAATAAAATTGGACTAATTTTAGAGTCTATACTAGAGTTTATTCCAAGTTCAGTTTTCAAAATTGGAAACAAAAGTCCCAAGATAAAACCCAAAGAGCCTTTTATCACAGTCACCTTCACCTGAAAGGAGGGGTGGGAGATCTTCAATTATGTGACATTGACCCACTACCTTTACTTCTTCATTGATAAAATGCGTTGGAATTTTGAATGAGTTTTCTACAGTCAGCAGCATCACCAACTTATTCAATACAGGAGACAAATGGATTACATAATTACAGAAAATCTCCCATTTTATTTGATTTCCCAACTGGAGGGCCCAGGTGTTGAAATGATGACAGTGCTCGTTCCGTTATGTAAGCAGGTAAAAACAATTCCAAATTATAAAATACTGCTAGGGAATCCAGCAAAGCATTTATATTTCCCATGATAACCACTCATTAGCTTTTTTTCAAATATAAAATATCAAATGTTTTTTTTTTTTTTTTTTTTTTTTTTTTTGTCTTTTTCGTGACTGGCACTCAGCCAGTGAGTGCACCGGCCATTCCTATATAGGATCCGAACCCGCGGCGGGAGCGTCACTGCGCTCCCAGCGCCGCACTCTCCTGAGTGCGCCACAGGCTGGGCCCAAAATATCAAATGTTTTTAAAAAAGCATTTCTGCTAATCAGTATGTGCCATATCTTCCCCTTCACTAATCTAGTTCCACATGTTTTCATGACAAAAAACAATTTGTTATATAAATTTGTCTCAGTGCCAGAATTTCAGTCCCTCGGGAACAGGCTTACCAGTTAATAAACAAGTTTTTATTGAGCATTTGCTTACAACCAGTGCTGTGCTAAGTACAGTAGGGAACTCCAAGACTTACAAATATGCAGAAGGTTATTTCATTCAAAGAGCTTATAATCTGTTAAAGAAAAATCAGTTACATGAAAAATGAGTCAATAATAAAATATCAGTTGTTGGGCTATGTGGATCTAGAACTGAACATCTGACAGGTACCTTGGAAAGAAGTTGGACTTATGTGTTTTTTTTTTAATTTAAATTTTATTTTATATTCTGAGTTTCAAAATTCAAAACATCTTCCTATCTCCCCATCCTTCAATTCCACTTCCCTCCTGAAAGGCAATCACTGCCTTTTTGTATATTTTTCAGAAATATTTTGCACATATATAAATAAATGCAAATATGTATCTCTCCTCCCACCCTGAGTTACAAATAGTAGCTACTCTGTGTCTTGAAACAGACAGGTAGTGTGGAAGGGGCAAATGACCTCTCTGGGGCCTCTTTTGTAAGGGCACTGCTATGATCTGACGTGTCCTCCCAAATTTATATGTTGAAAATTGAATCCCTGGTGTAACACGTATTGGGAGGGGGGGCTTTTGGGGAGGTGTCTAGGTCATGAGGGCTCTGCCATCATGAATGGATTAATGCCTCTATAAAAATGGCTTGCAGGAGTGGTTTTCCTCTCCTCTGCCACATGAGGACACAGAGTTTGTCCGTCTCTTGCTCTCTGTCTTCTGCCATATGAGGATGTGGTTAGAAGTCCCACATCAGACGCTGGCACCTTGATCTTGGACTTCCCAGCCTCCAGAAATGTGAGAGAATAAGTTTCTGTTCTTTATAAATTACCCAGTCTCAGGTATTCTGTTATAGCAACACAAAATGGACCAAGACAGGCACTAATACCATTCATGAGGCACCACCTTTGTGACCTGATCACCTCCTGAAGGCCCCATCTCCTAATATATCACCTTTGGGGTTACAATTTCAACACACAAATTTGCAGGGGACATAAACATCTAGTCCAATACAATTACTCAGTTGGGGAATTTTTTCTTTTAATCCCTTTGTTGAGTTAATTAATATTTATTTGTTGAATTAAACTGTGCTTTTTCTTAAGTAGGCCATGAGAAAGAATCTGGTATGTGTATGTGTGTTGTGTGCACTTTCGGGTGGGACATGTTGAGAGGTGGCTAGTAATTAGCAGGGCTGTCTCAATTCAAAGCCATTGCTGTTCCCCTTACACCAGTACTTTTTTGGTCTTAGGGTCCATTTTTGCTCTTGAAATGTATTGAATGCCTCAAAAAACTTTTGTTTAAATGGGTATGCACATTAATATCGACTGCATTAGAAATTAAAGCAGAATTTTAAAAATATTTATCAATTCATTTAAAAATAACAATAATAGGATTGGTGGGTTAGCTTAGCTGGTTAGAGCACTGCTTTATAACACCAAGGTCGTGGGTTCAGATCCCCATACTTTTTTTTTTGGCCAGCCACCAAAAAAAAAAAAAAAAAAAAAAACCACCAAAAAAACCCATTACATGTTAACATTAGTAACATTTTTATGAAAAATAACTATATTTTGAAAAAGAATTTAGTGAGAAAGGTGGCATTGTTTCCTTTTTTGCTAATCTCTTTAATGTCTGGCATATAGGAAGACAGGTAGATTCTTGTATCTGCTTCCTCATTCAATCTATGGTGATATCAAATGTCACGTAGCCTCTGGAAAACTCTACCGTGTAGTCATGAGACAATGAGAGTGAACAAGGCAATAATACCTTAGTATTGTTATGAACACTGTTTTCACTTCAGAGACATCAGTGAAAGGTATTTGTCTGCCCGACCTCTCCCAGTAGGAGACCCTGAGCCCGTGTCTTGTAGGACCACACTTCAGTTATAGCACACAAATGAAAATCTATCCCGTTTTAAAAGAGTACCATTGAAAGACAGTTAAGAACTTTCCTAGATATTTTACAAAATACTTACCAGATAAAGTAGCTGGAGCCTCAGAAATGTTAGGCTAGAAAAAATGGTATGTAGCTTATATATCTAATTAATATTTGTCTCCAAAACTTTAAAGAATGAATCAATACTTGGTTTTAAAAATCTTTATTATGACCAGACTACTCCGAAAAGTGAACCACTAAACAAAACACTTGCAGTTGCTTTAGCAATAAAGGAAACAGTGCCCTGACCACATTTTTCATGAATGACAACAGAGTTTCCACTGTTTTTCTGGACACAGAAAACAACAGTTAGTCATTAAGGGCCCTTTCAGTGCAGAACCTGGTCTTCCCATCATGCCAAACCAGTGGATTAACTTAATGTAATTATGCAGCAGAGACCCAGTACTGCGTGTAAGTGATACTGCTCCTAGCCACAGAATTTGGAAATTGGTGGCGATTGTGCCTCCAGAAAAGGTCTAACTACGTTTAACGTACAATTTACATAAAGCCTATTTAAGAAACAAAAAAGTCAGTAGGTTTTGATCGTACACTGGTTCTTGAGGTTAACTGCATACTTTCCCAGTAGGGGAAAAAATAAAATACTTTATATTAAAAACCAGAACAAAATCCCTTCTTTCCCATACCCCAGGAGTTCTTTCAGAAATTTTTCTGTTTCCATTCTATCACGTTTGATTTCATTCCATCAGTGTAGTGTAGAAGAAATGTGATTATTA
This sequence comes from Cynocephalus volans, assembly GCF_027409185.1. Taxonomy (NCBI): domain Eukaryota; kingdom Metazoa; phylum Chordata; class Mammalia; order Dermoptera; family Cynocephalidae; genus Cynocephalus; species Cynocephalus volans. The sequence goes on along the minus strand of NC_084460.1, from coordinate 94,911,332 downwards.
GGTATAGAACACTATTCCTGAGGTCTTTACGAGAGATAATGATATGGGACTTTGGAACTAAAATATGTGGTGTAGCATGTTTTCCAAATTTAAAACAAAATAAATTAATATGCATAATGGGATCAGTAAATAAATATACACAAAAGAAACCTACAAAAATATAAATTGTTTCATCATCACCTCATGTTTGTTGAACCCCTACTAGTGTGCTGAACCAGCAGTCATCAAAGTGTGCTGAGCTGGACAATGTGTATATATACACACAGGTAAGAAGCCCCCTCCTCCTCTGGGGCTACACTCTAGTCGTAGAAACAGGCAGGCAAGGTAATATTCGATCACAACAGAGGCACGACAGATACAATGAGTGGTCTGAGCATTCAGAAGGCTGAGAGAGCCCTTCTGTCTGGGATTGTCCCAGAAAATTTTATGGATATTGTGTGATCTGAGCATGCCAGGTCTGGAAGAACATGGCACATATGGTAGTATTAACACCGACATTATTATTCATGATTTCTTGGCCTGAAACAAGTTTTGTGGTTGCGTTAAATGTTTGAAATACCTGCTGTATAAACTTTACTCCTCCCCCTGACTCCTGCTGAGATTTAAAGGAGAGAACCAAAGAGTTTCCACTGTGAAATTTTTTAATGAGTTAAGTAAGTATAATAACTCCAAAAAGTAAGGATTTGGTTTCCCTTCAACAGAGATTTCAGGCCAAGGGGAACATGTGTGTCCTGGTGCAGCTAGCGTTTGCCACAGGAGGCGTGTTTGGGCAGGGAAGGAGGTGGGGAGACCATGTGACTGGCGTGGGGCTGGGGGAAGGAGGGCGGCTGCTGGTGTGGTCTTCTCTTTGCTGCATGTTGAGCTGATTGTTGTCAAGGACACTATTCAGCAAATCACTTCATTTGGTTAAATAACTTTCTCAGGAAAGAAATTGGACTTTAATAATTAGAAGACTCCCCAGTCCAGGGTGCGTTGTGGGGGGAATTACTCCTATCAGCAATGGTGGTTCACTCCCTCTGGGGACGCCCTTTGGAAATGTATAAACTGGCCTCACAATTGTCAGCCCAAGGTACAGAAGAGGGGAGCAGGTGTGCTGTACGCCCCCCACATGTCCCATTGGCCAAGGTTTGCCCCAGAAGGTGCTAACTCCCTGGCACTTGCAGGCTTCTTTCAATATGGCAGCAGAGAAGCTGAGGGCAGAGATGAAGTGCTCCCGGGGTCAGCCAAGGGTGGTGTCGGGTTTTGCTTGCACATAGCTGGCTGTCACTGTAGTGGCCAGAGTTAAATGGGGCTGAGAGGCTGTGAGATGGGACACAAAACATATAGGACATGAAGTGGGAGTCTGCTATTAATCCAAAAGCTGGACTTCCTGGAAAAGATAGAATTTCTGGGATCCCAGGAAGGATTATGGCCCAGGGAAGATTCGTAGTCAGAACTGAGGTGTCCTGACAAAGGGGAGCCACCACTGTGGCCTGAAAAGTGCCCTGCTTCAGCATTTCTCCCCCGCTGCAGCAACATCCTCTCTGCAGTTGCTGACGGCGGGTACCCTCTCTCCTCTACTCCCGTTGCTGACCTTGTCCCTCCCTTATCTTCTCTCAGGCTCTCCTTGGAGAAGCCCAGGCTTAGGAGGTTGATCCAACCTCTGCTACCTGAGGCCACCCCTCAACCACTCCTCAAGCCCAGCTGACCTTCCACATCCCCCACAGACCCTGACTGTATAACTGGTTGTGTGGAGCTTTCCCGCCTCTGAGATTCTTTTATAACCTGGTCACCTATACCGTATTTAAAAATACACGGCTATGAATCTAGGTGATATTTGAGGGATTTACATGTTTCCTCAGCTGGAGGAGTTAGTTCCTTGAGGATAAAAGCCATGAATTGTAGTTCTTGGCACCTATGAGTACCTGGTAAAGGTGTTACAGGTAACAGATGTTCAATAAATGTGTGAGGAATTGTGGATGCAGGCCCCGTTCTACAAAGCTCCACCAGCAACTCTATTTCAAGGCAAGTGAATGAGAGCAACAGCACATCCATGGTTGTGTAACAAAGGGACTTAAATCTGCTTGCCCTTGTGAAGGCAATGAATAGATGATCAGCCTGCTTGGGTAAGCAGATTCTGCTATTGAACTAAAGCTCATTTTCACAGGGACATTTCTGGTAAAGCCCTGAGCTTAGGACTGCCAAGATGAGAATGCACATTAGCCAGTAGAGAACATGACGATAAAAGTGAAATGACAGAAATATGCCTCAGAGCAAAGAATACAATGTGCTTGCTATAGGAGGTAAAACTCAAGTCATCAGTTATAGAATAATCAATACTTCCCCCATCACAACCTTAGTGTTCATGTCAGCTTCTGGGGTAGGAAGCCGCAACAGACGTTACTGTTGCTCACCAATATTTGCAGTTCTTCTTCCCTTCCTGGATCACCCTTTTGAATTTAGGTGGTCTAAATTGAATTGTGACTTGCTTTGGCCAAAGAAATATTCACAGAAGTGGTGCGCGTCACTCCCAGGCAGAAGCACCTAAGAGCCAGTACCCAGGTCTTCAAGCTATCTTCCCTTGCTGCAACAGTCATGGGAGCAGGTCTTCGGTTAGAGATGCAACAAGATTGGAGCAGGGAGATTGAGTGCATTCACTCTATCTATACTTATTGAGCACTGACCATGTGCAAAGTACTAGTGCACAAGGCAACATCTCTGCTCTCATGGACTTTCCTGTCTGCCAGGGCAGACATATACTTTCAACTTATATAAATCATTATGTTACCAGACTCAGGTCCAGCTGCCTGCCCCTTTGAAAAGGAAAGAAAAAAACCTCAGAAGTCAAATGGTTTGTATTAGAAAAGCAGATGTATTCAGCTGAAGGAGATGGTAGGCTACCCCATCTCAAAGACTTACGTTTACTGAGGGGTTTTTAAAGGAAGGGTTGAGGGAATGGAATGTGGGAGGTGAAAAGCAGGAGAGCAGGAGATGTGAGTTACGAGGGGTCTGTTTCTATGGGTCAGGTACATGGTCTTGACAAGGCCTCATCTGGTTTCTGTTCTCATCTTTGCTGTTATCTCAGGGCGCTGCAAGATTTTGATTTGTGCCAGTGTACTTGACTAAGTGCCCAAGGTCAGCTTCCAGTCATTTGGCCTTGATCATTTCTCAAAACTCTACAAGTCTCAAAGAAAGAACTGTTAGCTTTGCAAAGTACTAATTAGCTTCTCATCCTTGTTTTCCTACTTAGCGAGCAAGATAAGTCAGGGGATGGGAAGCAAAAATGGAGAGAAAAAACTGTCCTTTTTGAAATCCTCCCCGCTTCTGCAGCCCAGGCAGCTTTAGGTCCCAACATGGCTTCAGTCCTGCTCACTCCACCAATTATTTAATTCCATCTGTGATTCTGATTGATCCTTTTCTCCTAGGGCTGGAGCAGTCCTTAGCCTTGGAGAAAGTTTGCAAGGCAAATTTGCTGGCTGAATCCCCAGAAATAGGAGTATGCTTGTCTGGCAGAATATAAGATAAGCATAAAGCCTAGCTCAGCATGCATTTCTCTGAGTGCACTCTTTTCCCATGGTTATTTGATGTTTTGAACCTTGGTTAAGGGGCAGGATGACATTATTTACATAAGTGTAGAGCTGTTCTTCAGACACTGAGAGACCAAGGAAGACATCAATAAAGTTCTGCTGACTCTACCCCGAAGCAAATTAAAATCCTGCAGGACCCTAAGATAACATCAAGGACAAAAACAGAAACCAGATGGAGCCTTGGTGAGATTTTCACCTGTTTCCTTACATGGAGCCCCTCAGCTAATGTCCCCCTCCCTGCTGCTTTTCGCTTCCCGTTACTTATCCCATAAAAACCCTAAGTTAGCTTGAGAATATGAGCTGGTTTAGACTGCCATCTCCTCAGGTTGCCAGTTATCCTGAATAAAGCCACCTTCCCTGTTGACCACCATTTGACTTTCGTGTCGTTTGTTTCTGTGTGGCGGCTGACAGTCGGACTGGGGTTCGGTAACAATATATGAAGGGAATAGAACATGTCAAGAGAACATACAACATGGGCAGCCCAAGGTCTGAGATTTGATGGGAGGGTTGATTTAAAAACGAGTTGGAGTTACCTGTTAAAGAAAGTTCTAGGCTGATGTTCTGAGACAGGGAAGGGATAGTGAATCTGAGGAAGAAAAAGCCAGTGTGTCTGGCCAAGATGAAGTGGGGACTCATGAGACAAGAACCTCCAGTGGCCTCCAACACCTCCAGTAGCTACCACTACCTCCTGTGAGCCCAGGGTATTAGGCAGGCTTCTTTGGCAAAGCCCAGGATTCGCTCTGGCTAGATTAAGCAGAAAGGGATTTCTTACAGGTATTAAAGAGCTTACAGAATCATGGAGAAATGGATTCTAAGTTGTGTTTCCAGGAAGAACTCTCAAAGCCACCCTGCATTACTGAGCCACCCAGAAAGCTGTTGCCCCATCACAATGAAGACACTGTCTGTTGGAACCAGAAGTGGCTGCTACAGCTGCTGGCTGGAAACCACCCACATCAGGAAATTGGACATCACGTGACCTGCCTCTTTCCCCATATATCTCAGTTGCAGATTCAAGGCTTGCACAAGCGCAAAGGATCAGTAGAACCTAAATCACGCCCAGATCCTAGCTTCAGAGGAGACCAGGAAAAGTCACTTCATCGTCTCTGCAGTAGCAAAAACCTGCTAGAAGAGGTTTGCAATTGAGCATACAATTCACTTTTTGTCACTCCATGTATCAGAGGAATCAAAGTGACAAGTGAGATCTCACTTTTGAAAGTCTTCCAACTCGATTTAGGTCTTTAAAACCCTAAACTTATCTGGTGACTTCCCCCTTGTCTTCTCCCCTATCAAGAATAAAACCATGTAGAAATATGCACTTCACCTCTCTTGCACTGGGTGAAGGCATGCGCCTTTATGTTCCTTGCTTTAGGAACATTAGAAGCGGTAAGAAGGCACATTCTTCATTGCAGGTGAGCTCTGTCAGAACTTCAATTTCTTTTGAATGTCAGCCTTTCCTCAAGTATCTTGAGGTCTTTGGTCCTCCATGCATGTATAGAATTAGGCATTATCTTGGGAGCTCTGTGTACATAAGTAGGGTCTGTCAACCAGTGGGCTTCTTCGTAATGTGCTTGGATAGGGACAGATTCATTTGGCTAAGGGACTCTCAATAGTCAATAACTAAGTCTTTTCTCTTGGACTGGCCAGTTTCCCCAGATAGGTATCTCCCACTATTACCTCTGCTGGGTGGGGAAAGAGGTGGTTAAACTTGGTTGCCAGTGTGTTTTTAGAGGAAAAGAAGGGGCATGTGGGAGGGGTTTCATGGTTCAGTATATAGACTTTACTTAACCTCCTTTCAGATAAGGTACTCAAAACATGCCAGTGACTGAGTCTAGATCCTTTTTTTTTTTTTTTTTTTTTGGGTCGTTTTTTCGTGACCGGCACTCAGCCAGTGAGTGCACCGGTCATTCCTATATAGGATCCGAACCCGCGGTGGGAGCGTCGCCGCGCTCCCAGCGCAGCACTCTACCGAGTGCGCCACGGGCTCGGCCCTAGATCCTTATATTAAGTAAGGTACTCAAAGCATGACCAGTGTCTGAGTCTAGTGAGGCACTTATAATAAGGTACTCAAAACATGACCATGGCTGAGTCTAGATCCTTATATGTTTTAATCTGTACTGAAAGTAAGCTTTCTTTTGACAGGAAGAAAGTTGTAGCCAGGAAAGGGTAGTTTCCTGGCTGCCCTGGGATGAGAGATGGTATTTGACAGTTTAGCTTCTTACTAAGTTTTAACTAATCATCCTGTGTGCAGCCCCACCCACACCCCGCTTCTTCCTTCAGAGTTATCCAGTAGTTTCAATTACTGAGCCTTTTGGGATTCTGAAGTTTGAAAATTTTGTTCCTCTAACCCTTGCAGGCACTTAACTTTAAAGTCAGTTAAACTCATCCTCATGTTCTCTATATTCCAAAAGTATGTTGAAACCTGTCCAGTTTCCTTTCTCCTTACAGATTTATGATTTAAAAAAAAAAATCCATTGACTTTCGTTTCAAAAGGAGGGGAGAGAAACACATGTCCACCTCGGCCATTCATTTAGTGGAAGTTCCACTGTCCTTTTAATAAACTCCTTTTCTGCTTAAGTTAACTGAGAATAGTAGTATCAACCGAAGTGCCGGGAATATGCCTACAATAACGCCTCTTCTAGACAAGAGTCCTGGACAGGGCTGAACTAAGCCCATTAGACATACAACTCAAGATGCTGCATGCCACCAGAATGCTTTAGACCTGAGTGCCTGAAAGGTTTTTTTTAATTACCTAGAATTTTTATTTTATACTTATTCAAATCTATTTAGACATACTTAGGTATAAATTTTTAAAAATCATATTACACTTGTGGATACATAAGATGGAAAATAAAAGCAGAAGTTATTTCTAAAGCTTCTTTATATTTAAAGGCCTAGTCCTCTGAATCACTTTTTAGAAACATACTTTTTAAATTTTTAATTGTGGTAGAAAACATATAATATAAAATTTACTATCCTAACCATTTTAAGTGTACAGTTCAATAATGTTAAATATTTTCCCATTGTCATGCAACAGATCTGCAGAACTTTCTCATCTTGCAGAACTGAAACTCTATACCTATTAAACAATTGCCTATTGTCCCCCAATCCTCCCTCCCTTCATCCCTGGCCACCACCATTCTACTTGCAGTTCCATGAATTTGGCTACTTTAGATTCTTCATATAAGTGGTGTCATACAGTATTTGTCATATTGCAACTGGCTTATTTCAATTGGCATAATGTCCTCAAGGGTCATCCACGTGGTAACATGCGACAGGATTTCCCTTCCTTGTTACTGAAGTAAGTCTTGGGAAGAAAGAAAAATCCTTCTCCCTTTAACAAGCAACATTGAAAATATGATTCATTCTGAAACACTGGATCAAAAAATCTAAGGCCTTTGAAATCATTCCTCAAAATTTTAAAAATATGTTAAGCCCAAATCTAAGGATGGGAAAGAAAGGTAAAGTATTTCTCACTTTTGCAAAAGTAAATAAATAAAAACAGCTTACATACATGAGAAATAACATATCAAATATATGTATTGTTCTTGGGATTTCATGGCAAATAACAACACCTACTGAGAATATGGTAAATATTGAAAGTGACTGCTCAGTTAATGCTGTTACACTGAATTGAAATGCCAGCCACTAGTTTTCTCAAAGGGCTCTTAAGTGAGTGCCTTTGGTTCTGTGAGAAGAGACAAGACCCCAGTTTTTAGCTGCTGTAGTTGTTATGCTGTGATCTGCAGATTTCCCCAAATTCCATTTCCAGGGTAAACAAACCCTTCCTAAAGTAAAGTCCAGTGCAGGCACAATGATAGAAACAGAGGTTTAAGCCAGTTTTTAAAGTTTGAATTGGTATGGACAGCCTGAGGGCTTATTAAAGTATTTATATGAAGAGAAATTTTCTAACATTTCTTGAAGAGAAGTTATTTTTTCTAAGTGTGAGCATAGTAACCTACTACTTAAACTTCATGCTTTCCCCTTTTTAACTCCAAAACTTCTTTCCTCAGGTGAGTTTCTTTTTGACTTCCTTGTTAACCTCCGGATTTTCCTGCTCTGGCACTTCTGTCCTTTCTGTTGTTTCCTCTTCCGTTCTCTTGGCCCCTGCATTGCTTCTTGCCTACCCCAGCTCCCTGCTCCTTTGTGTATTATTAATCTGCACAGGGAAAACAGCCAGGCCTCAGAAGCTGGGTGGGGTTTCACTTGGGTAAATTACCACATCCTGGAGCAGTATTTTCTTAAGACTTGGGGAGCTGGAGTCTGTGTATTTAGGGGGGAAAAAGTGAAACCATTTGCTGAGCTAGCTTCCCAGAGATTGGCCCTGCATAAATCTCTAAAAGGTGGAATTGGGTGAAAATGACCACGAAGATAAGTCTTGGGTGGGGGCAGAAGACCGGTACCAGGAAAAGGGCCCGTGTGGTGATGGGTGGAATCAGGGTGGGGCAGCCAGGGATGCAGGTTGTGGCTGGATTTATGAGTTAATCCCAGTAGTGACCCTTCCTTCTTCTTTCCCACCTAGCCCCCTGATGCTCTGGTCAGCTGTGGGGCTGCGGTCTGGGGCAATTGTCTGGTTCCATTGCTGTCTGTTCCTGGGTAAACCAGGGCTGGACCCTGCTCAAATATGAAGAGAAAATAAAAAAAGAAAATGGGATGTCCAGTTGTGATTCTCAAAGCAGTCCTCCAACATATGGAACACTCCATCCTCCAGGTGTGGAGATGGGGGCTCTGCAAGGTCAAGTTTTAGGATTCCCTATGCAAAATGTTTCCTGAGCCACTGTGGATCATAATATTATGGAAAGAGCTATGTTATATGGAGAAAACTATGAACATTGTAATTTCAAGAATACCTACATTTCATTTACAGTTTTATTTCTTTAGTTTAAGTCTTTAACCCTCATGTAAAATGTAAGAGAATTCCAGGAGAGATTATGAATCCTTTTTGGCCTCAAATCTCACCAGACCCTACCTCTAAACTCCATCCCCCATATTCCTTTACACCAGGCCAACCGGAATTCAGGCCTGGAACCAATGCTAGACTTTCACGCCCAGGAGCTTTGAGCCTGCTGTTTCTTCTGCCTGGGATTCCTTTCCTTCTGTTCACTTTTTAGCTAACTCCCAGTTCTTCAAAACCCAGGCAATGTCACTCACTGATCAAAGTCTGTTCTCCAAGGCAAGTTTAGTTCACCTGGGGGCTCCCTGACTACTTTTGTCTCTCCTCCCTGATGGCCCTTGTCCCATGTAATCATTGGCTCTCAAGCCCATCTTCCCATCAGGTTAAGACTCCATCAAAGACAAGAGCTGTATCTTGTTTGTCATCGAATCTCTTGCATCTAGAACAATATGTAACCGGCCCACAGTAGGTTCTTTAAACTGTTTGTGGAATGAATGAATTCTTTACTGCCAATATGTTTTTAGTGGGGGGTGGCAGTGCAGGGCTAGACTATAGAAAGTGTGAAAATGCCAAAGAGAAAAAGAGGCGGTGTGCAGACAGAGGAGGCAGGTCCCTGGAGGCAACTCCTCAGGGATAGCTTTGCAAATGGCCAGCCACTTAGAGGCATGCTAAATCCTCCTTTACTAAGGGCTTTTACAAGGTAACTCTAATTGATTGCTGTAGTTTAAAATGTAGTGACACACTTGATGAACTTGCTAAAGTGGTGTTTAATGACCTGTATCTCATACAGCAGGAGGCAACGGTTAAAAACTCAAATTTGCTTGGGTTTGTATCTGTTACCATCTGCTGGTTCCCGGATCCTGAGTTACATAATTCTTATTTTCATGTTAAACATTACCAGCAATAAAAACAGAAAGAAAGAAAGGGTAGGGCCAGAGGGAGGGGAATGACTCATGTAGGACGTTTTGATTTCACACAGGCTTGACAGTCTTATTTTCTTCTCAGATATCCTAGAAAATAGAAAACAACAGCAAGATGTCTCATTGAGAAAGACCCCCTTCAACTTGATCATGAGTCAAACATGGAAGAAAAATTCCTCAGAGGGAGAAACCAAGCCCCAGACTTCATTTGTCAACAAATTCCTCAGGGGCTCAAAACTCAGGTCCTCCAATGCTAAAAGCAGAAAAGAGAACAATGACCTTAAAACAACTGAATCCCAACCCAGCGAAGGGATGCAGAAGATGGCCACCTTAGACAATGGTATAATTCTTTATTTTATAGAATACTGTTTTCCCCTAAAGAGATCTTATAGGTTAAATTAAAATTAATCTGAGTCTCTGTGCTAAACATTTATTATGCTATTTAAATGCTTTAAATGGCTTATAATTCTAATTTAATTACAAAAAGCAATATAACACTGCAGAAAGGTTTAGGGAAAATACCTAATTTCCTTTCATTATAACACAAATGACCATTTCTTCAAGATTATTTTCAGCCTTTTTTTGGTAATGCATGCATTTATGTTCAGCCAGTCAGCCAGTCAACAAACATTTATTGAGTGCCTACTATGTGCCAGCCACTGTTCTAAGTGTCAGAAATACAGCCATGAAAAACAGGACTTACGTAAACAAAGAACCAAATGCAGATATAACTTCAGGTGGTGATAAGTGATATGAGGAGAAACAAAGCAGGCTAAGGAAACGAACGATAGGATGGGGTGTTATTTTAGACAGCGAGAAGGTGTCTCTGATTTGGTGGCATTTGAGCAGAGATCTGAATAAAATCAGCCATGTAGAATGAATGAATGAATGAATGAATAGCCACTTAGATATTTGTAGGAATGGCTTTCCAGGCAAAGGGAACTGTAAATGCAAAGGCCCAGGTAGGACTGAGCCTGGAGTTTTTGAGAGAGAGCCAGGAGGTCAGGGATGCTGAGCAGAATGAGAGATATGGAGAGGAAGAGAGCAGTAGGGGACAAGTCAGAGAGTTAGCTGGGGCCAGATCAGCATCTTCTGCCCAGTAGTAATAGCTTACACGTCCCTCCTGAACTTGCATGGAGCTGTGACCCTACTTCTGGAACATATTATTACATTGCTCAGTTTCCACATAGTTACATGATGCTCATATACATAATTTTCACAGTTGCATAATATTCCACTACATGCATATGCCATAATTACTTAGTGAGTTCCGTTCTGTATTAGTCAGCTTCTGTTGCTTATAACAAAAAACAAAGAACTGGGTGATTTATAAAGAAAATGAAATTTATTGCTTACAGTTTCTGAGGCTGGGAAGTCCAAAGTCCAGGGAACACATCTGGTGAAGGCTTTCTTTGGTGGTGACTTCAGTGACAGCAGGGTATCACATTCCAAAAATGGCAGAGCAGAGAGAGAGAGACAGACTCTCTCTCCTTTAAAGCCCTCAGAACCACGCCCCTGGCCACCATGATTAATCCATTCACTATGGCATGGTCCTACAACCCAATCACGTCTTCAAGGCCCCACCTTTCAATTGCCATAATAGGATTTCCCACCCTCAATGGTTACAGTGGGGATTAAGTTTTTTTTTTTTTTAATTTTTATTGAATCAAAATTGATTATACATATTTTTGGGGTTCAACATTGAGATATGTTGATCAAATCAATATTACTAGTATATATATTGTTAGAAATCATACTTATTCTTTATTCCCCTTGTCTAATCTCTCCCTATCCTCCCTCTCCCTCCCCCCACTCCCTAATTACCCTAGATTTCTTCTCTCCTTCTGAAAGAATAATGGTTACTCTGTTGATTTGTTGCTGAGAGGTGTGATCAGGTCCCCCGGTATAATCATAGAGCAGATAGATGCTTTTTCTGTCACTTTGCAATAGAGAGATGTCCTCTTCTTTTCTTTATCTCTGCTGGTGATTCTCCTTGTGTCAGTGCACTCCAGTGGCTGGCAGACCATCTGCATGGTGGTTGTGGTGTCTAGCCACTTTCACGGCAGCCATGGTTATTGTGGTGGCTGTGGTGGGCCACCCACACGGAGGTGATGTTTTTGGCATACTCCTTAATGCTGGCAGTGTGCCTGGTTGTGGGAGGGGGGGTCTGGTTCCCTTCTCCATGCCTTAGGTCCCCAGGTGGGCCCCACATCACTGGCAGTGTGCCTTGATGTGGGAGTGGGGTCTGGTCCCCAGCTCCAAGCCTTGGGTTTCTGAGAGGGCCCCAAGGCGCTGGCAGTGTGAGTGGTTGTGGGTGGAGGTTCTGTCCTCAGCTCCATGCCTCATGTCCCCTTGCATGCCCCAAGGTGCTGGTGGTGTGCCTGAGCCAAAACTAATTTTTTGTCCTTTGCTTACTTCTAATATGGGGGAACGTCCTGTTGGAACCAGTACTTGAGCTGTGTTGTTGAGCTAAATTGCTGCTTTGCTGCTGTTTCCCTAGGGAAGGCTTTTTGTGCAGCTCAAGGTTTAATGGTTGACCTTATAGGTACTTCTGGCTCTCCAGAGACCAGGTACACCTGGGTTGTACAGAAACTCTGATCCAGGCCTGAATTTTTTCATCAAACTGCACCCCATGCAATTCTGCATTCTTGACCAGTCTCCTCTGAGTGGTCCTTTGCTGACTGGGGGGCAGATCAGCTGTCCTTGCTGTGTCCCAGTGTTCTCCTGGTGGGCCCGTCTCCCCCACCGCCTGTGCTCCAAACACTTCCCATGGGATGGGCCCTGTGCTGGTCTCTTGCAATGACTCACCAGCCTCTGAATGGCTCCCTTTTTTCAGCTGTTCTAGCTCCTTACTTCTGTGTGGGTCCACAGGAACTCTATTAGAGGTCTTTCTGTCCTGGGGGCCACCAAGGTCCTCTTCTCCCCTGCTGCCTCCAAGTAACTCCATCTGAAGGGCACAGCTGCAGCTTCTGGCAGCTCCTGCTCCATGGGCTCATCACTTCCAGCCTTAAAGCGTCTGCGGCCCGAAACAGAGCAGTTTTTTCTTTCTCTCATTGTGGTTTCTCCTGCCTTCATAAACACTGTAGGTCTCTCCTCCTCTTCCCCAGAGCTCCAGTGACCCCAGCTTGGCTGATGTTACATTTTCATAGTTGTAAATTGGTTGATTTCTGGGAGAGAGTGATGCTGGGGAACGTCTATTCCGCCATCTTGACCGTAACTCGACAGGATTAAGCTTCTACCATACGAACTCTTCAATTTAATCAATCCACAGCACCTTCTTTCACCCTTCAGCGAATATCTTTGGCTTTCCTCTCTACCATTTATTCCCTGCATCACTGTATTTTAGCTTTTTAAAAAATAAAAATTGCCAGAACAGGGATTACAAATTCAAGGGTCGTGAAAATAAATATCATCATGTCTGTGAAGTTATATCACATGCAATGCCACCAATATATTACCTATTAGATTAGTTAATGTACTAATGTGTTTTTAAAACATTTAAAACTTTTTATGGAAACGTGCAAAAGTAGAGAGAATAGTACAAGGAGCGCCCAGGTCACCTACCTTTAGTAACTATCAACCGCTGGCCAAACTTGTTTCTTCATTTACACTTACTGTCATTTCCATCAAAATGTTTGGCATCAAATACCAAAAATAATATTGTTTTATTAGTAAGTAGATTAAATGTATTTTAAGTATGTTTTTGTAAATAGGAAGTAAAAGTCTACCTTTAAAAAAAAACCGCCTCTATCATAAAATCGTTCATTTCGTTCTTAAATTTGATTTGGAGCTTCAGGAAAGTGGTTAATGAATACCCAGAACCATGATTAAATGAACAATGCAAAACCAAGCCACTGGTCCTCCCTGCTAGGTAGCACTGGCCACCCAAGTCGTGTTTGGCTTCTGCATTTCCATTTCTCCCCAAATTCAGTGGCTCCTGGGGTCATGTTAATTCTGCCCCCCAGATGGCCCTCATGCCTGGTTCCTCCTCTCTGCTGTTGTCTGGCTCTCATTGTCTCTCGTCTGGACCTCTGCACTAGCTTCCTGACTAGTTTCTCCGCTTCTGGTCTTGCTGTCTCGCCAGCCTGGCCTCCACACGGCCCCTGAGTGCTCTTTCTAAACCACAAATACGATGGCGTCTCTCACCTGCTTAAACTCCTTCACTGAGTTCCTCTCACCTTGAAGAGGAAGTCTACACTCCCCAGCATGGCCTTCAAGGTGCTCGTGATCGTTGGATATCTCTTCATGACCTCTGCCTCCCCTGACCTTCCACCTCAGCTCCACCTCCATCCTCTGCTTCTGACGCTCTTATTTACTTTTAATTTCCTGAACTGGGTGTGTTCACCCCAAGTGGTTCCCAGAAAGGCCTCCCCTTTTGTTACCATCCTCCCTGCAAGCCTCCCCGATTTATCCCTCCCTCATATCCACTCACCTGGATGACTCCTACTCATCTTTAAGGTGCAACTCAAGCACCAGTTTCTCCTGCGAGCTTCCCAAGACCCACCTGCCATACCTGGTACAATACCAGAGGTACTCATTGGCACTGTGATGTGCTCTCTGCCCACCTCCACGATCACACTTCTCATCTGCCTTGAAACCATGGTTTTCTTGTCTGTCTCTTCATTAGACATGTAGCTCTTTGAAAACAGGAACTTATCTTGGTTCCCTGTACTCTACCACCAATGTTACCAACATGTAATAATCTTTTATGAAAGTGTTGGGATTCTCCATTATAAACCAAAGAAACCAGTCTTGACACATTTAAGCTGGAAAGTCACTTATTGAGAAGATAGCGACTAGCTCACAGAATCACCTGGAGAATGACGAGCTTTGTTCAGAGCTACAGCAGCCAGGAAAAGGCCCCAAATCAGGCCACAGAACTGTTCCCGTGTGATCAGGATTATGTCCTCCACGGAACACCAGCCCTCCGACCCCCAGCCAAACTATCTGCACTGACTCATCTGTTGTGCATAGTGAGCCATGACATGGATATCCTTTGAAGAAAGAGTTTTATAGATTAAAAAAAAAAAAAAAAAAAGAAATACATAGTCTATGAGACCATGTCCAGGGATCTCGTAAGTTAGTATCTGTACTCATTTATATTTAGGTGTTTTGATAAAGATTTATCATGTTGATTTATTTTCATAATTGAGGAACTGTAAAACCAATATTCATTCAATTATTTGTTCATTCAACAAATATTTACCAAATACCTCTCAGGTCAAAGGCACTGCAGATTCCCATGTCCCTGGGAGGCTTCAGCAAATTTAAGTCACCATGCCCCTGAGACGTGAACAAGACAGGAAATGCAGCCTCCACTCTATCGATGAGTAAACCAGGGCTCTGAGAAGTTAAGTGACTTGTTCATCTGACAGACCCATGATTTGAACCAGGTCTTGCAACTGTGCTGCCTTGGATTTGTCAATCTTATTAAACATCACAGAGCACCCAAGGAGTATGTGGACTCAGAAGAGATTTCTGAATCTGTCAGTTGGTAGGTCGTTGTTGGTGACCTTTGAGAAACAATCTATTTGGATAGTTGAGTGTGGCAACCAGAAGGTGGAGGGTTAACTGGTAAGTGTGGTGAAGAAGTTGGGCCAGCAAGTATAAACCACTCTTTCCAAACATTTGACAGTAAAGAAAATGGTCGACAGAACAGTGGCTTGAAGAGAAAACAAAAGAGAAGGTTTTGTGAAGCTGGAACGTGAGCTTGGTGGTAGGTTGGAGATAAAAAGCTTAAAAACAAAGGAGAGAAAGCAATAAGATGCAATGCAGTGAAAATTTTTTAAATACAAAAATAAAACACACACACAATGGGCTTTGGAGCAAACTATCCTGGATTCAAATTCTGGCCCTGCTTCTTACTAATTAATAGTCTCTCTGAATCTAAGTTTCCAAGTCTATGAAAATTTAGGCAAAACATCCTGTACTTGCTGGCTGGTAAGAGGCAGTGCCTCCCTGTCCCCCATCCATAATTCTGCTCTGGCCTACCAAAAATTAGGGTTGCCAGATAAAATACATGCAATAGTTGGGACATACTTTTATTAAAAAGCAATTCCTTGTTTATCTGAAATTTAAATTTAACTGAGTGTCCTGTTTTTGTTTCTCCTAAATCTGGCTACCCTTACCACAATAAAATACCTTGTATCCGATGTGCCCTGATCATTGAACGCCAGATCAGAGATAAAATGTGGAGGATGCTGCCTCCTACTGGTAGAATGTGGCAACACCAACCATCCCAACCAAGGTGTGTGTTGGATGGGTGGGTGGTTTTCGGAACAAAAACAGCAAGCCACAAGACACATTGTAAATGAGAGATGGAGTTTTTATTATCCTGCTACTCTTTTAGTATAAATTTATTACTACTGGGATCCTACTATCTTTAAATTTTCACTGGTATCAATGTATTTCTTCTTAGCTGTGTGGCTTTATACCTTTTTGCCAAGGTTAACACGTTACTGCAGATTAAGAATTTATGGTTTCTTTCTGGATTCCAATATATTCTTTCATTATGTTTAAAATTGTACATTTTCATTTACAAAACCATCTTAAAGTCACTGAGTACATGCATAATTCATTTTTTCTTACACAAGTATGATGTGTTTTATGTGTATCTTAAATGCTGGTACATGCAAGTAGGTGAAGTACTGGAACATAATAGGTGCTCAATAAAATGACAGCCTTTGTTATTACAGCTATAGCATGTTAGTATAGTGTTATTGCAGAGGAACTTGGTGCCACATAAATAGTCCCTAATAACAAGAAGGGCAAATGAGGCTTTCGTGAATGCATTCTCTGAAAGAAGTTGAGAAAATGCAAAAGCTCTCCCAGGGACCTCTTTCTCTGGATTTGTGTTTATCAATTAAATGTTATAAGAAATGACCAGCAAGTATTCACTCACTCCCTGTAGCTATGTGAAGCTTACTGATGGGGATTTCAACACTTCCTCTCCTTCACCTGTTTGTTTCAGGAGGCAAATACTCATGCTTCCTTCCTGGCAGTTGCATTCACCAAAGATACAAAGAGTCTTCAAAAAGTCCATGGAAAACTTTGTACTATCTTTTTTAAAAAACATTTTTATTTTAGCTTATCAATGTACAATGTAGTTGATTTTTGTGTCCCTTTACCAATTCCTCTTTCTCCCCTCCCTCTCCCCCACTCAACATCAGATCTGTTCACTTGTCTTAACAAGTTCGAGGAAGTGTGGTGATTGTTGTCTTCTCACCCCTCCACATGTATTTGTTTGTATATTTATTTATTTATTTATTTTTAGGTCCCACAAATAAATGAGAAAATGTGGTATTTCTCTTTCTGTGCCTGACTTATTTCATTTATTTCACTTAATATAATTTTCTATATAATTTCTCTATAATTCCATTTTTCCATAAACTTTTTGAAGTACTCTCATACTTTCATGTGTTCTTCAAGCTGCAAGTGTCTCAAACACTGGGTGAACAGGTTTATTTCTCACCCAGAAGCACAAGTCAGTCATCACGCTGAGAAACCTAGGTTAGTCGATGAAAGAAAAGCCACTGAGTTTCTTAGGTCTGAGCAGCTGGTGGTGGGAACAGTGGTTAAGTTTTGTCCCTGGTAAATGCCTCCCCTTCTGAGTTGAAGTTTTACGAGGGATCAGTTCAGGGTTGTTGTCAGTCATTTCACTTGTCTTATTGTGGTCATCTTTAATACTATCTGTCATTAACAGCAAATTTTTTATTCTTATCATACAGCTAAGGCTCTCAGTTCAGAAATGGAATTGGGATCCCAGATGGAGAAAAATGAGCAGCTCCTGCAGAAGCTGGGCAAAAAGGCTGTCAACAAGTGTCTAGATTTGAGTAACTGTGGATTAACAACAACGGATATGAGGGAAATGGGTTTGTATGCAGTTGGCCTTGCACAGGGGAATGCAGGGCCTTTACCTTGAGATGAGCAGGCAAAACATACCCAGTTACCCATCTGGTAACTCAGAGTATGCTGAGTGGTCCCAGACAATTGCAGGAAACAGGATAATTGGCACTTTCTTAAGTTTCGAAAATTTGAGCTGAGTTTAGGAGAAAGGTTCATTTGGTTTTCTCCTGAGTGATTTACCTACCTACTGATTGCCTCTTGCTCCTTGGAAAACACCTGTTTATGCACGAAACTCATCCAAAAAACCAGGCCCTGCTGGGAATTTAAAGGACTATTGCGTTGTTTATTATCTGTGGAATGAAGAGTATAACTACCAGTAATTACTGCTTATACCTTTTGTACACAAAAATATACCTACCATTTGTTACACCTCAGCAGGAGTTTGGTTAGGAAGAGCCCTCTCCATACCACAATCAACACTCTTTTTTCCCAAATACCTTAAATCAAGCCTTCAATCCAATTAGATGTGTCTGCTAACAGAGAGCTATCAAACAAACTGCATTTTGAGTGAGGGGTCTTTAATTATTTATCTCAGTTTGGGTTGCTATATAACAATATACCTTAGACTGGGTAATTTATAAACAATAGAAATTTAGTTCTCGTAGTTCTGGAGGCTGGGAAGTCCAAGATCAAAGCACTTGGCAGATTTGGTGTCTGGTGAAGGCCTATTTCCTGGTTCATAGATGGTGCCTTCTCACTGTGCCCTCACATGGTATAAGGGGCTAGCTAGCTCTCTGGGGTCTCTTTTATAAGGGCACTAATCTCATCCATGAGGTCTCTGCCCTTATGACCTAATCACCTCCTAAAAGCCCTACATCTTAATACTATTGCACTGGGGATTAGGTTTCAACATATGCATTTTGAGGGGAATACAAACATTCAGACCATAACACTATTTTAATTAAAATCCATGCCACTGTGTTTGGGAAAGGACTCTTAAGAGAGAACTCTACGGCCATGGTTCTAAAATGCCTGTGTCAGAATCACTTGCAGAGCTTGTGGAAATTCAGTCACCTGAGTCCAACCCTGACTTACTGAATCTGAATTTCTCACAGTGGGCCCCAGGAATCCTGTATTTTAACAAGCTCCCCTCTCCCTGCCCCTAGGGTATTCTCACGCAAACTGAAGTTTGACTTGGATTTTGTGTATGGCTGTTGTATTTTCTTAGTGGAATTACTAAGAGGAAGAAGACTTCCTTTATGAATTAAAAAATTTGGGGAGTGAAAGATTATGGGACAGAGTTGAGCTACCAACTCAATGTTTGATGTTTGAAAAGCAAGTTTGGGGATTTTTTTTTGTTTTGTCTTAATGTAAGAGTGAGGGGTCTTTAATTATTTAATTAAATAATTAATTAATCAATAGACTTTGATACTTCTTTATAAAATTAGGATCACGGTGAACAAGATGAAATTGCTAAAGTGCTTTAAATGCTAGTAAAAAGAAAATAATTTTTCACTTGTAAGCATGGCTTCACAATTTTGTAATGTCTGGAAGTGCTGAGCCTGTAACCATAGAAGCCCAAGTGCTGCTTCTGACTGCTGACACCACTTAACATTCAGGAGAGATATTTAAGAGCAAGCAAGCAAAGATGCTTTATCCTCTCTACTCTGGCATTTCCGCTCGCAAGTCTTGTTGCTCCAGGGGGTAAAGACGTCCTTTGAGGATATTTTTCACAGAGAGTAAATTCACTTTTAATAAGCAGAGACTCAAAGCTCCAACAAGCTTTGTGTCTGTCAAAACCTCCATATCTCAGTCCGTTTAAGTATAATGGAAGCTATTTTAAGGTGGTGATAGCCAGGTAATCAGGATAACAAAGGAAACAGACAGTCTCCATGTCAGCAGTCCTGGACAACAGATCATCTCCCAGGCCGTTCAGCCTGAGGATCCAATAGGGTGATGGATGATAGATGTCAGAGGATTTTGCAAAATAAAAGGACTAGTCTACACATTATAGTAGCAGGGGTAGTAGCATCAGTAGTAGTAGAATTACCATTACCACTATGGGGTCAACTACAATAAAGGAGGTCTTATGGAGACACCACTGCATTTGTAGAGTGCAGTTATTTGGCAGAAATAGAAAACACCCCCAAGAAACCGGAAATATAAATATCACAATTTCACCAATCGCACAGCTGAGAGATCCTTGCTTCGCTGATAAGTCAACATGCCCTTCCCCTCTCAATTTTCTTTCAGTGCAAAACTATATCCTGTGCACATAGGCATCAAATTCTATTTACTAGGAATAACAACTTACATGTACAAATCTGTATTTTCTCCTGTTCACTTCTAGTTGCTTTGCTGCCTTTTTTCCCGGACTTAGAAGAACTGGCTATTTCCTGGAATGATTTTGTAGGGGGAAGCCTCCGTTCAGTCACTCAGCAGATGCATCTTGTCCGCAAGTTAAAAATCCTGAGGCTGAGTAGTTGCAGACTTACCACTGACGATGTGCAAACACTGGGTATGACGAATGCTTCCCTTAACTTTTTGCTTCACAACCAAATCCTCAAAGGCAGACTATGTCGCTGCCCCCGCAGGTGATCATGGTCCAGGGCATTATACGATGCAATGCTGTGTTGAGCATGTGTATAACTGCCAGAGAGCTATGTATCCCTATATCCAGTATCGTGCTAGTTAAAAGTGGCACTAGGATTTGAACAAAGATCTGGCCAGCTGCAAGATGCATGTTTCTCCTCAGCAATAGGAAGAGTGGACCAGAGGGCATAGTCTGGTCCCCACTTTCCAGGGAGGGATTAGCAAGAGGAAACATTTGGCATGAATTGTGTTGTTTTTACAGAAATCTTTAAAGAGATGTAAATAATCAAAATAAGTCATCAAAATAGGAAACTTCAGACCAAAAGAAGCTCTGTGGATAGAGACCAGGTGCCTGCTTTTGTGGAATTTAAATGGCCGTTATTTTGAAACTTGCTAACTCTGGGTCTCAGTTACTTTATCTCCACAATAGAGAAGTTGTAGTAGATAATAACTAAGTTCTTTTCCCAATTCCAAATTAATACTTCTGTCTCCTATTTTCCCACCCTCGTTTAAAAACAATTGATCAAAACAAGATTTTTCAATTAAAAGCAACGGTTTAACTATAACTAGAATCTCAGTGAAGTTATTCTACATACTGAACATGGAATAGACATTGTACAAAGTCATACTATTTACCCAACTGCTTGCTGGTTTATTAGACATCATTAATACTTTTTTATTCCTCTTTTGGTCTGACGTTTCTTTTTTTGGTGACTTATTTCGATTATTTACATTTCTTTAGAGATTTCTGTAAAAACAATACAATATAAGCCAAATGTCTCCTCTTGCTAATCCCTCCCTGGAAAGTGGGGGCCAGGCCTCTGGTCCACTCTTCTTACAGCTGAAGAGAAACATACATCTCGCAGTTGGCCAGATCCTAGCCTCAAATCCTAGTGCCACTTTTAACTATCTTCATGAAGATGGACAAATAATTTAACCTTTCAGAGCCTCAGTTTTCTTATCTCTGAAATGGGGTTAATGTCCCCCTCAAAACATTGTTCTGAGGATTAAAAATTTCTGTAAAGTACCGGCTACATGCCTGGCACGTAGTAGATGTTAGGTAACTGATAGTTCCTTCCTTCCTATTCTCTCATTCAGAATTACTTTTCTGTGGGTTTGCATAATCAATGTAGCCCCACTGATTAGCAGCTGGTTATTGTGTAGCAAACTCACAAATTTAACATACCATTATTCAGGTGTGAAAAGACAATTTTGTTTCTATTTTCTATGATTAACATGATCTGTTTCATAATCCTCCATCCTTGGGAAGCCAGGAAATGGAATTTCTGTCCTGGGGCCCATTCCAAACTCTTCTGGTCCAGAAGAGGGTCTGTGCCCTTGTCGCTCTGATGTTTCGTGCTCTCTTCCCTCTGCCAGAGTTGATCTCCTCTTAGACTTCTGCATCCTCTCCCACCAGGAGGCGCTTACTTATCATTCATTCTCTGTCCTCCTAGCTTAGCCTTAATGGCAGATGGAGTATAGGGAGAGTAAATGGTTGACTGAAAAAGGAACATAAACCAGCAGGCATTTCAAAATGATTACACCCGTTACAGTGGCTTAGTGCAGGACAGCACACGCATGGCACTCCAGTGCCATGTCCAATGCACACATAGCTAATCAACCATACACTCTTTCTCTCTGATCCTGGGAGACACCTCAGGGCTATAAAAAGTCACTCCCAATTCACTGGCAATGGCACACAAAATGACATGATAACATGGGGCTTCTGAACTCCCAGAACCTTAACCCATGGAATGAATAAACAGTGGTAGAAGTTCAGGCCCAGCAGCAGATACAGGGGATTTTCCAGGGCCCTTCACTGTTTGGTGTTAAGATGGATGCTGCACACCGAGAAAGCACATTTTCTTTCTGTCCATTTTACTCTAAGACAGTGAAAATCATTCCTAAGGCTGAATCTCTCTGGTCACTTCCCCTACTCTCTCCTGGTCTCCGCTCTGAAGCTCTCAATGCTTCCTTGTATGAAACGGTTTCCAAAATGCCAGTTCCACCCCTCTTTCACTGCACCCTCCTCTACCCCCAAAGGCTGTGTGGCTGTTATGTGCTGCAAGTGCCTGATGCTGTACTTGCAGTTCCTCTCTGTAGTAGTTGGTTCAGTTGCACGTGATAATCTGTTGTGATGTCAAAGTGAGCTTTACTCCTGTGGTGGTCAGTTTCCTGCTTTGTCTCACTTCTTCTCCTGTTTAAGCTTCTCGGAAATGCTGATCTCAGAGAGGGTGGATGAGAGAAAGTAGATGGATGGTACAAATATTTACTACCACAAAAGCAACTCAGTAAAACCCTACTAATAGGTGGATTTTTTTACAACAACAATATTTTGCTCATAAGCATGGCTTCAGAATTCTGGAGCAACTAGAACTGCGCGCCTGCAAATATGGAAGCTCAGCCTGCTGTGAATGGACAGGAACTGGGTCCTTTTCTTCTCTCTGCTCCTCGGCACCTAACACAGCACCTGGCCAGGCTTCCATATGCCACAAATAATGATTGTACTGATTTTGAAATAAATTCCTTGCTTTCCTGACTAGTGATCAACAGAATTTGGGGGCCATTTTCTAACAGGAGAAGCACTTGAAATGATACCTGAACTCAAAGAGCTAAATTTGTCCTGGAACAGTAAAGTGGGGGGCAACTTGCCTCGGATCCTCAGGTTCCAAAAAGGGAGCAAGATACAAATGCTTGAGCTTGTGGATTGTGCCCTCACATCAGAAGATGGGGCATTTGTGGGTAAGTGGAATTTGAAAGAGTCCTTCCCAGAAAAAAAATATAAACGTGCCCATGAGTGGATAGCTTTGGAATCTAGGTTTGCTGTGAATTTCAAGGGCGGCTCACTATATCCCCAGGTCACATGAAGCTGCACTCCCCCTCCTGCCTGCTCCGACTTTCACAGCCTGCATCTTTATGGTGTTTCTCTTCTTGTTTGGATTCCCTTCCTTCAGGTCAGTTGCTACCCATGCTGCGAAGTCTTGAAGTACTTGATCTTTCTGTTAACAGAAACATCGGTGACAGTCTAAGTAGTATTGCTCAGGGATTAAAAAGTACCTCAAAGCTCAAAGTATTGAAGTTACATTCATGTGGATTATCACAAAAAAGTGTCAAAATATTGGGTGAGTTAATGGCTGGACTTAAGATTCTATATCTAAGTATATATGATATATAAAAATATATATGATAATACACACACATCTATATATATTTAAAAGCTATTAGGAAATACAGCAAAATATAAACAGCAGTTATGTTTGGGAATAAGATTATGGATAATTGAAGTCTTTGATATGCTTTATTTATTTTCTAAATTTTTTACAGTGGACATATACTTTCATGATTATAAAAATAAGCTTTTAAAATGTACTCTGAAAAGTCCTATTGTAGGTTTGAGATAGACACTGGGCAAAATAAAAATTTCTGTGCTCCTTAAGCTACCAGGTTTACTCTTATTTTTGGAAACTTCAGCACTGTTTTGTGCTCGGAGGTAGGAAGGATTTGGTACTGATAAAAAGAATGGCTTCGATGGCCTCGGTAGTTAAAACTTATTCTTCTGTATAGAGAGTATCCATATTAGAATATGGAAAATAGAACATGACATTGTGTTTTTCCCTTCGACTTACAGAGTCTGTAATACCCTTCCCACTGGTAGCTTGTGTAAGTGTAAAACTCTATGAAAACTCCAGTGCTCAAGTGTAGCTGCAGGATTCATGTCAAAACGATTGGCAATCAGTGCAGACCTTGAAAAAGTGTGCGTAAGATCATTGTCTGATCCACAGAGGGCCAGATGGTGGGAAGTCTACAGTTATTGCTCCTTTTGGCTTTTGTCAGCACAGCGTACTCATTCAGCCTTCCTGCCTGCACTACTGCTCCCTGCCTGCTACACACCTTGCAACATGTCAGACTGGAATTTTGACTTTCTTTGTAGATGCTGTTTTTAGAGACTTGGGTGAGCTGAGGAAATTAGATTTTTCCTGCAACAAGGAGCTGGGTGGAGGTTTTGAGGACTCATCAGCACAGTTGGTCATGCTAAAGCATCTAGAAGTCCTAGATCTTCACCAGTGCTCATTAACAGCAGACGACGTAGTGTCGCTCAGTAAGTATATATTGCTGAACAACGGAAAGACTTTTGGAATCTTGGCATATGTTTGAAAATTTGGAAAATTTGAGGCATACACTTCAATTTACTTTTTATGAAGTTATTGGGAGGATCAAGTCATAAAAGTTCTGTGAATGCCCCAACATACCATTTGATATGTGTTAAATGCCCAGGAAATGTTAATGAATCTAAATTCCCCCTGTACCTGTCTGTAAGTGATAGATTTGGCACTTGAGGGAGAAAATTTTAAATTTCTGTTGCTGTTTAGAAATGAATGTCTTCGTGTCACAAAGTTGATTACAAGCGGATACGTAGGGAGAACACCAAAAGGAACAGTTTTGAGCTTTCTTTCCTTTTTTTGTGGCTGGCCAGTAGGGGGGTCTGAACCTGTGACCTTTGGGGATTTTGAGGCTTCCTGACTACCAAGTAAAGTCGAGCCACTTAGAAGTGAAGTTACAGGAAAAGAGCCAGTGGGATGGTACATAGTGGGTGCACGTTACAACTTTAGGTACCTGCAAACATAGTTCTATAATTACAACATGTAATAAATAAGTGCAATTTCCCATAACAAACAGAACAAGCACAGCCTTGACGTTAAGGGTTTTATTCCATCCGTGGCCACAGTGAACCTTCAGTATACATCCAGAATCTGACCACGGCTCACCATCGAGACCGCTACTACCCAGACCCAGGCTGCCATCATCTTATGCCTGGGTTATTGCATCAGCCCAAATAAATGGTCTCTCTGTTCCTCTTTCACTCGACTTCGTTTTCCACCCCTCCCCTCATTGACTCCGCTCTGGCCAGACTCTCCTTGCTGCTCCTCAGACACACCAGGCTTGCTCTGGCTTGGGGCCTTTGCTCTTGCTCTCTCTCCAGATCATGGGCAACTCCAGGGTAGAGAGGTGTCTTGTTCAGTGTCTCCTCTCCTCATTGCTCAGGCACAGGCACCTGCAGAGTTGGCACCCTGTTAATGCATGTTGAGTATGTGATTGAATGAATAAATGAATTAATGAAGAATAGGAATAAAAACAATTTTTGATTGTTTTAGTACGATTTAGGGAGGAAAAGAGTGAAAAGGTTTTTAGGTCAAACATCTGTCTTTTCTTTTTCTTTTTCTTTTCTCTTATTCTTATCAAACATCCATCTTTCAGACCTGCAAAATTTCTCAGACTCATCTGTCAATTTGGGGAAATGAGAAGAGTCCAAGGTGTTCATGAAGATTATTTATTTATTTATTTAAATTTTAATTGACACATTGTAATTATACATACTTATGGGGTACAATCTGATGTTTAGATACGTATATGTTGTGCAGCAATCGGGTTTGGGTGGTTAATGTATCAATCATGAAGATTAAAAAGTAACAAAACAATCCCTTTCTGAGCTCTGCGTGGAGCATTATGGGATATCATCACCCCCTTCACTTATCACAGCCCGAGTGTCTTACCTAGGGAGACACTCATGAGTTAGTCCACCAGATTCCCTTATAACATGAATGCCACATCTCATCTTGTTACTCCGAAGAAGATTAAAGTGCTAGAGGACCTCAGTTGTTACCACTAGTATAACAGAGGGAGAAGCCTTCTTCATCTGGGTTTGTAGACACCGACATTGGTGAACGGCCTTGGAAAGCAGATTATTTAATAATGGTAGCAAACGGATTGTTCTCCTTCTGCTTAACTTTGAAAAGATGGAAATTAAAATACATCCTGCTTTATACCTTATGATGTAAAATAATTGAACATTCTTTTATCCGATCATTCTAGACAGCTCCCAAGAAATAGAATTATATATAATTTAGCCAACAACCATTGATTAATCCTCTAGCTGCGCGAGCCACTGTGCCACGGGCTACCGAAAATTCATGCATTCAAGGAGCTTCAGTTTGGTAGAGACAGGAATTAATCAATACATATCCAAATTATGTGGTGAAATACAAAATGCTATTGGGGGATAAAAGAGGAGGAAAAAGTTACAACTGCTGGGATCACAAGGGCCCGCCTGCCTTCCCTCCCCTCCACCTTTCTTTCCTCAGACCTCCTTCCCTCCTTCCACGAACCTTTGTACCTTTGATGTTCCAGGGATTGATCCCTACTCTGGGGATGAGGTAGTCCCTACACACAGAGCTTGCCTTAATGAGGGAAGACAGAAACAAATACAAAAATAAGAAAATATCAGGTAATGGTGGGTGCTGGAAATAAAACAGGGTGCTGTGATAGTGACCAAGGTTTGATTTGGCTTGGGGGGCCCTGGCAGGCTCTGGGGAGGTGAGCCAGCCCCAAGGAGTTCCCAGGACACTACATTTCCCACCTCGGTAAGAGCTGGGGAAAAGGCAGAAAAAGCAGCAGAAAGATAGTGAACTGAAAATATCTCCCGGCCTGGCCGAGCCCGTCAGGACCCCGCTCGGGTGCTGTCACCAACAGGTACCGGTTCTGATTGCTTGTTTTCATTGCCTTACTGCTACTTACATTCTGAGAAAAAAATAATATGGAAAATTAACTGAGCAGTTAATACCTATGTGCCTGGCTTTGTACTATACAAGACAAGTCATTTTACCTTCCCAATGACCCCGTGAGGTTGGTATTTTACATTTGAGAAAACTAAGGTTCAGAATGGTTAAGTAACTTGTCCAAATCACCCAGTTCTTTAGTAGTAGATCTAGGATTAGAACCTAGTTCTGTCTCCAAAGTCTTTGCTCTTAAATTCTAGCCTGGAGAGAGGCTTGGACGTAGAAGAGCCCAGGCAGCACAATGAAAAGATGGCAGGATTGGGTGGTATGTAAGGGTGTGTGAGGGAGGGGAGGGTCAGACTGGGAAGAGCTGTAATTGCCTCATTAAGAAGATTGTGGGAACCAACACCCAAAGACTCTCTGTGAGACGGTGCCTAAAACATGTCATTGTTGATATTTTATTTTATTTTATTTTATTTTATTTTTATTTTTATTTTTTTTAATTTTATTTTGTCGATATACATTGTAGCTGATTAATGCTCCCCATCACCAAAACCTCCCTCCCTTCTCCCTCCCCTCCCTCCCCCCCAACAATGTCCTTTCTGTTTGTTTGTTGTATCAACTTCAAATAATTGTGGTTGTTATATCTTCTTCCTCCCCGCCCCCCGGTTTGTGTGTGTATGTGTGTATGTGTGTGTGTGAATTTATATATTAATTTTTAGCTCCCTCCAATAAGTGAGAACATGTGGTATTTCTCTTTCTGTGCCTGACTTGTTTCACTTAATATAATTCTCTCAAGGTCCATCCATGTTGTTGCAAATGGCAGTATTTCATTCGTTTTTATAGCTGAGTAGTATTCCATTGTGTAGATGTACCACATTTTCCGTATCCACTCATCTGATGATGGGCATTTGGGCTGGTTCCAACTCTTGGCTATTGTAAAGAGTGCTGCGATGAACATTGGGGAACAGGTATACCTTCGACTTGATGATTTCCATTCCTCTGGGTATATTCCCAACAGTGGGATGGCTGGGTCGTATGGTAGATCTATTTGCAATTGTTTAAGGAACCTCCATACCATTTTCCATAGAGGCTGCACCATTTTGCAGTCCCACCAACAATGTATGAGAGTTCCTTTTTCTCCGCAGCCTCGCCAGCATTTATCGTTCCTAGTCTTTTGGATTTTAGCCATCCTAACTGGGGTTAGATGGTATCTCAATGTGGTTTTGATTTGCATTTCCCGGATGCTGAGTGATGTTGAGCATTTTTTCATATGTCTGTTGGCCATTTGTATATCTTCCTTAGAGAAATGCCTACTTAGCTCTTTTGCCCATTTTTTAATTAGGTGGCTTGTTTTCTTCTTGTAAAGTTGTTTGAGTTCCTTATATATTCTGGATATTAATCCTTTGTCAGATGTATATTTTGCAAATATTTTCTCCCACTCTGTTGGTTGTCTTTTAACTCTTTTAATTGTTTCTTTTGCTGTGCAGAAGCTTTTTAGTTTGATATAATCCCATTTGTTTATTTTTCCTTTGGTTGCCCGTGCTTTTGGGGTCGTATTCATGAAGTCTGTGCCCAGTCCTATTTCCTGAAGTGTTTCCCCTATGTTTTCTTTAAGAAGTTTTATTGTCTCAGGGTGTATATTTAAATCCTTAATCCATTTTGAGTTGATTTTAGTATACGGTGAGAGGTATGGATCTAGTTTCATTCTCCTGCATATCGATATCCAGTTATCCCAGCACCACTTGCTGAAGAGGCAGTCCCTTCCCCAGTGAATAGGTTTGGTGCCTTTGTCAAAGATCAGATGGCAGTAAGTGTGTGGGTTGATTTCTGGATTCTCTATTCTATTCCATTGGTCAGTGTGTCTGTTTTTATGCCAGTACCATACTGTTTTGGTTATTATAGCTTTGTAGTATAGCTTAAAGTCAGGTAGTGTTATGCCTCCAGCTTTATTTTTTTTGCTCAGCATTGCTTTGGCTATTCGTGGTCTTTTATTGTTCCATATAAATGTCTGAATAGTTTTTTCCATTTCTGAGAAAAATGTCTTTGGAATTTTGATGGGGATTGCATTGAATTTGTATATCACTTTGGGTAGTATGGACATTTTCACTATGTTGATTCTTCCAATCCAAGAGCATGGAATATCTTTCCATCTTCTTGTATCCTCTCTAATTTCTCTCAGCAGTGGTTTGTAGTTCTCATTATAGAGATTTTTCACCTCCTTGGTTAACTCAATTCCTAAGTATTTTATTTTTTTGGTGGCTATTGTAAATGGGCAGGCTTTCTTGATTTCTCCTTCTGCATGTTCACTATTGGAGAAAAGAAATGCTACTGATTTTTGTGTGTTGATTTTGTATCCTGCTACTGTGCTGAAATCATTTATCAATTCCAACAGTTTTTTTGTAGAGGTTTTAGGCTGTTCGATATATAGGATCATGTCATCTGCAAACAGGGACAGTTTGACTTCATCTTTTCCAATCTGGATGCCCTTTATTTCCTTCTCTTCTCTGATTGCTCTGGCTAGTACTTCCAACACTATGTTGAATAGGAGTGGTGAGAGTGGGCATCCTTGTCTAGTGCCTGTTCTTAAAGGAAAAGCTTTCAGCTTTTCCCCATTCAGGATGATATTGGCAGTGGGTTTGTCATATATGGCTTTAATTATGTTGAGATACTTTCCCTCTATACCTAACTTATAGAGGGTCTTTGTCATGAATGAGGGCTGAACTTTATCAAATGCTTTTTCAGCATCTATAGAGATGATCATATGGTCCTTGTGTTTGAGTTTATTAATATGGTGTATCACATTTATTGATTTGCGTATGTTGAACCAACCTTGCATCCCTGGGATGAATCCCACTTGATCGTGATGAATAATTTTTCGTATGTGTTGCTGTATTCTGTTTGCTAGTATTTTAGTGAGGATTTTTGCATCTATATTCATCAAGGATATCGGCCTGTAGTTTTCTTTTTTGGTTATATCTTTACCTGGTTTTGGTATCAGGATGATGTTTGCTTCATAGAATGAGTTTGGGAGATTTGCGTCCGTTTCAATCTTTTGGAATAGTTTGTAAAGAATCGGTGTCAATTCCTCTTTGAATGTTTGGTAAAATTCTGCTGTGAATCCATCTGGTCCTGGGCTTTTCTTTGTTGGGAGCCTTCTGATAACAGCTTCAATCTCCTTTATTGTTATTGGTCTGTTCAGATTTTCTACGTCTTCACGGTTCAGTTTTGGGAGCTTGTGTGTGTCCAGAAATTTATCCATTTCCTCCAGATTTTCAAATTTGTTGGCGTACAGTTGTTTATAGTAGTCTCGAATGATTCCTTGTATTTCAGATGAATCAGTTGTAATATCGCCTTTTTCATTTCTAATTTTTGTTATTTGAGTCTTCTCTCTTCTTTTTTTTGTTAGCCATGCTAATGGTTTGTCAATTTTATTTATCTTTTCAAAAAACCAACTTTTTGATTCGTTGATTTTTTGAATTGTTTTTTGGTTTTCAATTTCATTCAGTTCTGCTCTGATCTTAATGATTTCTTTCCGTCTGCTAACTTTAGGATTGGATTGTTCTTGTTTTTCTAGTTCTTTAAGGTGAAGTGTTAGGTTGTTCACTTGCCATCTTTCCATTCTTCTGAAGTGAGCATTTAATGCAATAAATTTTCCCCTCAATACTGCTTTTGCAGTATCCCACAGGTTTTGGTATGATGTATCATTGTTTTCATTAGTTTCAATAAACTTTTTGATTTCCTGCTTGATTTCTTCTTGGACCCATATGTCATTAAGTAGAATGCTGTTTAATTTCCATGTGTTTGTATAGTTTCCAGAGTTTCGTTTGTTATTAATTTCTAGTTTTAATCCATTGTGGTCTGAGAAGATACATGGGATAATTCCAATTTTTTTGAATTTACTGAGACTTGATTTGTGACCTAATATGTGATCTATCCTGGAGAATGATCCATGTGCTGATGAGAAGAATGAATATTCTGAGGTTGTTGGGTGGAATGTTCTGTAGATATCTGCCAATTCCAATTGGTCTAGAGTCTTGTTTAGATCTTGTGTTTCTCTACTGATTCTTTGCCTAGATGATCTGTCTAATATTGACAGTGGAGTGTTCAGGTCCCCTGCTATTATGGTATTAGTGTCTATTTCCTTCTTTAGGTCTAATAGAGTTTGTTTTATAAATCTGGCTGCTCCAACATTGGGTGCGTACATATTTATGATTGTTATGTCTTCTTGATGGATCAGTCCTTTTATCATTAAGTAGTGTCCCTCATTGTCTCTTTTTATGGTTTTTAGTTTAAAGTCTATTTTGTCAGATATAAGAATAGCCACTCCAGCTCGTTTTTCTTTTCTGTTTGCATGGTAAATCTTTTTCCATCCTTTCACTCTTAGTCTGTGTGAATCTTTATGGGTGAGGTGGGTCTCTTGTAGGCAGCATATAGTTGGGTCCTGCTTTTTGATCCAGTCAGCCAGTCTGTGTCTTTTAATTGGGGAATTTAAGCCTTTAACATTAAGAGTTGTTATTGAAAGGTGTTGATTTATTCCTAGCATTTTATTGGTTGTTTGGTTGTCTTAGGTGTCTTTTGTTCCTTGCTTTCTGATTTACTGTTTGGTTTCTTTGTTTGTTGGTTCCTTAGGTTGTAGATAGTGTTTTTGTTAGCTTGTTTTCTCTTCATGAATGCCATTTTTATTGTACTAGCGGGTTTAGATTTTTCTTAGGTTTTTATGGCAGTGGTAGTTATTTTTCAGGAACCAAACCCAGTACTCCCTTGAGGATTTCTTGTAAGGGTGGTCTTGTGGTAGTGAACTCCCGCAGTTTTTGTTTGTCTGAGAAATATACTATTTGCCCCTCATTTCGGAAGGATAGCCTTGCAGGGTAGAGTATTCTTGGCTGGCAATCTTTGTCTTTTAGTATTTTGAAAATATCATCCCATTCCTTTCTAGCTTTTAGGGTTTGTGATGAGAAGTCTGATGTTAACCTGATTGGGGCTCCCTTATAGGTGATTTGACGCTTCTCTCTTGCAGCTTTTAAGATTCTCTCTTTGTCTCTGAGTTTTGCCAATTTGACTATGACATGTCTTGGAGAAGGCCTTTTTGGGTTGAATACGTTTGGAGATCGTTGAGCTTCCTGGATCTGAAGATTTGTGATTTTTCCTATACCTGGGAAGTTTTCTGCCACTATTTTGTTGAATATGTTTTCAATGGAATCTCCATTTTCCTCCCCTTCTGGAATACCCATGACTCGGATATTTGAGCGCTTGAGGTTGTCTGATATCTCTCTCAGATTTTCTTCCATGTCCTTGATTCTTTTTTCTTTCTTTTTGTCTGCTTGTGTTATTTCAAACAGCCCATCTTCAAGTTCAGAGGTTCTCTCTTCAACTTCGACAAGCCTGCTGGTTAAACTCTCCGTTGTGTTTTTTATTTCGCTGAATAACTTCTTCAGTTCAGCAAGTTCTGCTACATTTTTTTTCAGGACATTGATTTCCTTGTATATTTCCTCTTTCAGATCCTGTATACTTTTCCTCATTTCATCATGATGTCTAGCTGAGTTTTCTTGTATCTCATTCAGTTTCCTTAGAATTATCACTCGAAATTCCTTGTCAGTTATTTCAAGGGCTTCTTGTTCTATAGGATCTAGAGTATGAGATTTATTAACTTTATGTGGTGTACTTTCTTGATTTTTTGTATTTCTGGTGTCTTTTTTTTGGTGTTTATTCATTGTTGCAGGGGGTTTCACAGTCCACCGGTTTAAGACTAATGACTAACTAGGATGTTGCTGTGGTTGCCAATTTGGTATGGCTCCCGCCGTGACTGCTCAGTTGGCCTCTAGTGTCTTGTGCGTGTGGTTGCCTCGGGTCTTGGGCTTCTCCGGGGATCCACCTTTCTGGTCAGCTTGTACTCTGCTGGGCTGGTGGATCACGTACCACAGGGTGTGTGATCTCTGTTGAGCTTTCACTTACTGTACAGGACTTCTCCCCGTTCCGTGTGCTCTGGCCCAGGCTGTTAGATCGTGCAGTGGCGACCCCACCGGGTGTGTGGTTTCTGTCGAGACTCCGCCTCCCTGGCCGCACGTCTCCCCCCTCTGTGCACACTGTGCTGGGCTGGGGCGTGTCTTCTGCACCCCTCGTCTATCAGCTGGGCCTTCAAGACCCTGCTCAGCACCGCCTCACCCAGGAAGTCTACCAGGTTTCTGCTAGGCACAGACGACCGGTCTCTCTGGGTGCCTTTGTAGCACTGTGTAGATCTTTCTCGGGTCTTGTTCACCTTTGTATCCCCCCGGTATAAACCGAGTCTAGTGCCCGCCTGCAGCCTGCTCTCCGGCAGGTTCAAGCGGACCTGGGAACTCTCCTACCGCACTATTCCCAACCAGAAATTCGTTAGGCTTTTTTCCAAACTGGTGGTCGCAGAGATGGTATCTGCCTCCCAGTAACAGGAAGTTTACCGGGGCCGGAGTCCAGGGTGTGGTGGAGTGACAGTCGGCCCGCCCGTACTTCCTAGCCCTCCCAAAACTGGTCGGGACGCCCCACACCCCCAGTCCTGCCAGAGAACCGCGGAGGGAGTGGGAGAGGAGGTCGGCCCGCAGGGTCCGGAAAGCCCCGCGCCAGGCCAAGCAAATGGGCTCAGTGATGGCCGAGCAGGGCGGAGCTGCCCGCACCTGGGAAAATGGAGGCAGCACCGGGGCAGTGAGTGGCCTGGTGGTGCAGGCGGAAGCCGCGTGGGCATTCACCCCCCGAACAGAGCTGTGCCAGGGATCACTCACAGTGCTGTGCCAGGTCGGGCGCTCGCTCTGTCTCTGGTTTGTTGCCTTCCGTGTTCTCGGCGCTGCCGCCTCGGGCTGTTCAGTCGCGGCGCCGCTCGGGCGCTCCCAGGAATCTTCTTTAATGCCGGCCTGAAACCTCGAATCCTGAATAGGGCAGCTGGCCGCCTTCAGTGCGGCCCCAGCCTCCGGGATCCTGGCTGCATCCACAGCAGCCCTGGCGCCGTGTTCCCTGTTTCAAGACTCACTTTTGCAGCTAAGAATCAGTTCTTTTCCTGCTCCACACTTCAAAGCTGTTGCCTGTAAATGAGGCAGCCTCTCCTATTGTTGATATTTTAACAGCCCAGATAATCCCTTTACTCTCAAGTCTTCAGGAATTGGATTTATCAGCCAATAAAAAGATGGGCAGCTCTTCTGAAAATCTACTCAGTAGGCTCCGATTTTTACCAGCATTGAAGTCGTTATTAATCAACAACTGTGCTTTGGAAAGTGAGACTTTTACAGCTCTCGGTAAGAGAATTACCCCGATCTCTGCAGGCGCAATACAATCATACGAGAGAGGGAGGTCTCTCTTTCTTTCTCTACATATGAATTTAATCCCAAGTCTCTGCCATAGGCAAAGACAAAAAACACTAATTTTTCTTCTTTTCAGAAACTATGCCCTCTTAAAAGTTGCCTTTTGAAGTCCATATACATGATTCTGGCATTTGCAGATCAAATATTTAAAGTTTAAGTTGTGTATAACCAACTCGGGAGGTCCTCATCGACCGTACCTTGTAATTTCACTTAGCTGCCATTATGTACTGAGATTGCTGTGGGTCTGATAGGAAAGTGAGGCATTTACTAGTGTGTGAGCCTAGCTGACTACCTGGCATTCACTTCCCCGCAGGATTTGTTGTGTTCTCAGGAATCTGGGTATTCCTGAAGGTCTTGGATACACCCCAGCCTAGATCAAGAGTTTACTTAATCTGAAATTTCTGCCCATTTGGGAGCAAGAGGATGGTCAGCAAGTAGAGGGAGATATTTTGAAGCAAAGAGACTTTGCAGCATTTCCCCAAGTGTACCACCCAGGCAACTGGCACTTTGTGCGTATGGTGCCAGGGTCCCCAATATGACTCCAGGTTCACTGATTCACTAGGAGGACTCATTGCACTCTGCATACACTGGTAGTCATGGCTGAGATTTACTACAGTGAAGGAACACAAAGAAAAATCAGTAAAGGGAAATGTGCCTGGCAAAGTCCAGAGTCCTCTCCCGGTGGAATCCCAGGATTCAATTCCTCTAACAATGAGTTGTGATGACACTTGTGAAATGTTGTCTACCAGCGCTTGCCTGGGACTTCAAGTCTGGGGTTTTTATTGGGGATCAGTCATGTGGGTACCCTCTTCCTAGCACGTACCAAAATTTCAGACTCACAGAAGGAAAGCTGGCATTCATCATACATCATATTGTTTGTGCAAACAGGTTAGGTAAAGTAAACTCCCCTTATCAGTTAGGGAATGGTGGGAATATTCCCAAATGCCAACTTCCCAGAAGCCAGCCCAGGGCCAGCCTTTCTGGTTGATAGCAGGTCTGTCCAGGCATAGCGGTCTCATGCCTGCTGTGTTAACTCTTTTTTGCACACGTGCACATGACTAGAGTTGTTGGATTTGGTGCTTCCTGGATAATGATGGAAACAGAGTCTTTCTCTCTGACCCTCTCCCGAGTGTTATGTCACTTGATGCTTTCTTGAAAATGAACTGTACTATGGACAAGACAGAGGCTATTATTAATGAAATAAATGTGTTCTATTAATAAAAATAAGTAGCTATTTATTAATATCTATAAATAAAAACAGATGCATGTCATTTACCCCACATCCTTAGAACTCTATATTTAGGGTACTCTTGCCCTCCTTCTCAGCCCGAGCATTTTGTTCTAGCCACATAGACTTGGTCCTCGCCAGGTATGGCCCCCAGCCCTCTCCAGCATCGTTCATCTCATTGTCCACGTGTCTGGATGGGGAAAGTCCTAGGATATGTACCTTTCAGACATGCAGTTCTTAATCTGGCGTTCATAGGCCCCAGAGAGTCTAGAGGTATGCTTGAGGGGGGCCCTGTGAATTCACTAAAATTGATTATAATTATTCTGTTGGAGGGAGGGTTTGGTGTATTTTCTGTTTCCAAAGCACCTGGAATCAGACTGCCTGAAATCAAATCCTGGCTCTGGTTTTTGTGACCTTGAGTGACCCCAAGTACTTGACATCTCTGTGTTTCCATTTCCTCATCTGTA
This sequence comes from Cynocephalus volans, assembly GCF_027409185.1. Lineage (NCBI taxonomy): Eukaryota > Metazoa > Chordata > Mammalia > Dermoptera > Cynocephalidae > Cynocephalus > Cynocephalus volans. The sequence continues at coordinate 94,875,941 of NC_084460.1, read as the reverse complement.
AAATATAAAATGGAATAACAGCACATACCTCATAGGCTGTAAGAGTTAAATGGGTTAATGCATATTAAGTGCTTGGAAAGGTGCCTGGTACATAGCAAATGCTCAATTTGTTAGCTGTTAATATTATTATGGGGGGAGAGTCTATAAATTTCATTTAAAAAGTAATATTGGATTTTATCACTGCCCAGTTTTAAAAATAGTCAATGGTTTTCCTGTAGCATGTCAGGTGAAATCCAGATTCCTTCATGTTGTCTTAGAGGCCCAGATGATCTGGCCCCAGTTCCTCTCGGCCACTCTGCCCTTTGCTCCCTGAACCCAGCCTCTGTTGCCTTCTTTCTGTTCCTTCGTGTCACTAAGCTCTCTCTTGTCTTGAGGCTCTCCTGTTCTTTGGAACACCCTACCCTCTCTTCTTTCCTGGGGAGTTCTGACTAATCCTTTAAGTCTCAGTGTAAATGTCCCTTTTTAAGACTGCCCCTCCCTATGTAAATTAGAAGCCTCTGTGCTTTTTCTTTATAGCCTTTATCAGAATTTATAATTATGTATTTATTTGTGTGGTTGTTTATTTATTTTCCTATTTATTTATTTTTATTTTTGGCTGGCCGGTATGGGGAGTGGTTGTTTAATATTCATATTTTCCCCAGATAATATTTTCCCCCGACCTCCTTGAGGGCGGGGATTGTGTTTATTCTTTATTGCATACCCAAACCATGTCTTTTGTATTATTTTTATATTAGTTAAGTAAGTAGGTAAGTACACACATAAAATTCTCAAAGGAGTTTGTAATCCTTGAAATGATTAGGTAAACACACACAAACAAATTACATGTGCCACTGCTCAGACTAACATTCACTTAGGAAAGTCGCACAAAAAATAAATTTGGGGACAACATGACATTTTATAAATATACTTCCTAAGTTGAATTTTTTTTAGAAAAAAAAATTTCTTTTAAGGAATTGCAGCTGTCAGAAGACACAACTCTTTCTAATTCTAGCTGTACAATCAATGAATGATCAAGTAGATATTACACTAAATTACGTCATCTGACATAAATCTACCATTCAATTTGAATTTGGTCTGCATCGAGTAAGTATCTATTTCTCCACATCACTTCTAGAAGAAAAAGAAAAGGTTTTATTTCTCCTTATTCTAGGTCTCTGTATTATGAGTGGGAAGGATTTTCTTTCTATATATTATAAAAAATCAATGTATTTTCCCCTTGAACACATACTTTAGAAAGATGGCAGAATAGTTTAAAGTGTAACTAACTATACTATATACTATACTAGGGAATATGCTTTTCTGATTAATTTGTAAAGAAATGAGAAATTTCTGGAAATCTTGACAATCTATCCAAGCACTTTGCCTCTTTCTCCTTCCTAAATGTGAAGAAAAGAAACCCCAGTGATGGTGAATTCCATTTAATCAAGTTGTACTTTTCTGAAGTTTCCAATATTTCCCCAAATAAAAATAGACAGCATAAATTGAGGCCATGAAGTTAGGCAGGAGAAAATAGTCTCTACAACTTTCTCAGCCCCAGTTGTATCAATATGTTGTCCTAGCCTAGTGTCCTCAAATTCAAGGCTCATGATCTCCAAGGAAGCCTAAATCACTGCTGTTTTATTGTTACCACTTTTAGCTGAAGCCTCCATTCACCTTCCTGCTCTGGAAATATTCAACCTTTCCTGGAATAAGTGTGTTGGTGGCAACCTTCAGCTGCTTTTGGAGACACTAAAGCACTCAACATCTCTTCAAGTGCTGAGGCTGAGCAGCTGTTCCCTGATGGCAGAGGACGTGGCTCACCTGGGTTTGTATCTACCAGTTCCAAAGCTGTCTTGGCATGCAGAGCCCAGTGTGCCTGCCCTGCAAAGCACACGGGTGGGAGGCGAGAAAGGCAGCAAGACCTGGGGCTAAGCCCTTTGTGTGGCTTCCCTTCTCCCCAGCGTGTGCTTAGAAGAGATCTGGTTAAACAGATAAGGGCAAGTCTAAAACCAAACCACACTGGAGGGTGTTCATAAAAGGAGATGGATGGATAGCAAAGATAGCTGGGAAGGTTCCTGCCAGGCAAACAGTTTCTGCTCCACACCTCCTCCATACACGAGAGTGTTCAAACTTCAGTCATCTACATTTTAACTTCACAAATTTTAACCTAGCCACCTGGTACTCGTACTATTACTTAAGTTTTCCTTTAAGTTGATTCTTTAACTCAAATGCTTTTATTTGAACAGGAAACTGATTGTCATCATAACTGAAATTTAGGCATCTCTTCTTATAGATATTAGACTGTTGTCTGCTGAAGGATTTGAGTAGAGGTTCATTGTCTCTTTGTTAGAACAAAATTAGAAGGTTAAAGGCATATTGTAGCACCAATCTGACACTTTCTTCATGTCTATCTGGAAAGATGGACAGAGAATTGAATAACTTTTGCACTGTGGAATTCCAGGCTGTATAATACCTTACCCAAACATCACCTAAAGTCACTCTATGTGTCCACTTCCCATTGGGAAACAATGAATTGGAGAGTGCTATCTCTGTCTCCCATCAAGGCTTGTCCCCACACCCCCAATGCTATTCACCCACCAGCTGTTAAATCTCTGAAGCAATTAGCACCCCTCCAAATGAAGGGTCCTGAACAATGACTCCAGGTAGTTGTATCTGTGTTCTCAGTGTGTATACAGTCAGTTTTACCATGACATGACACATGTGCCTAAAAATCACATGCTATGCAAAAATCATGCAATAAATAACCACAGGGCTTATGGTTAGAAGCACAGAACTCAAAAACTTCATAGACACTAAGAAAAATGGTAGTACAATTTTATCCATGTTAAATGGTTAAGAAATACATAAATACTACAGTAAATATGGCACTTCACCTCGAGAAAGATCTGTGGAAGTGGACTGTCCACACTCCCACTGGTGGAAGGAGGATTATTTGAACTCAAATAGAAAGTTCTAGCACCTGATGTGGATGGGCAAGGGAAGTTGTCCTCGTGAGGTGTATGCATATGTGCATTTTGTTTATTACTATCACAGCTCAGCTCACCTGGGGGGTTTTATGTGTTCACCCAGTGTTCCTGTGCATGCATTGTGTGTAAGCAAACAGGAAATTTGTGTCATGCTCAAATTGTTCCCTGATATTTTAATCTCATTGGAACAAACTTGCATTTTCAAAATAAGTGTTATAGCAAAAATTATTGTAATTAGAAGATGGGGACAAAACATTGTTATTTTAATTTGCATTTCCCTGATGACTAACGGTGTTGAACATATTTTTATGAGCTATTTTTGGTCAACTGTATATCATTTTTGATGAAGTGCCTAATTTAAAAAATTGGATTGTTTGTTTTCTTATTGATGAGCATTGATTGTTCTCTTATTGATGAGCATTCTTCAGATTTTCTAGATCCAAGTACATTATCAGGTATGTAATTTGTAAATATTTTCTGAGTCTCTCTAGTTGCCTTTTCATTCTAAAAGAGTTTCTTCGTAGAGCAAAACTTTTGGTTTTGATGAAGATCTATTTATAAATTTGTTAATTTGATGGACAGAGCTCTTTTTGGTTGCATCTTAGAAATTTTTGCAAAACCCAAGATCTCAAGGATTTTTTTTTCTATATTTTCTTCTAAAAGTTTTGTATTTACATTTTACATTTTGAGTTAATTTTACATGTTATCCATTTTGAGTTCATTTTTGTATGCAGCATGAGGTAGGCATAGATGTTAATGTAATCGCATATGACTATTCAATTACACAAGCACTGTTAGTTGAAAAGATTATCCTTTATCCATTGATTTTTCCTTGTACTTTTGTCAAAAATGACTTGGCCATATGTGTGAGGGTCTATTTCTGGTCTCTCTATTCTGTTCCATTGATCTTTGTGTCTGTTTTTTTTTTTTTACCAATATCACACTGTCTAGATTACTGATGCATTATATAAATCTTGAAGTTAGGTAGTATGAGTATTCCTTGTTCTTTTTCAAAATTGCTTTTGTTATTCTGGTTCCTTGGCATTTCCATATAAATTTAGCATCAAATTTTCAATATCTATAAAAAAATCTCTTCTGGCAATTTGATTGAGATTGCATGGAAACTATAGATCACCTCAGGGAGAAACGACATCTTAACCATATTGAATATTCCCATCCATGAACACAGTATATCTCTCTATTTAGGTTCTCTTTGAGTTCTTTCATTGGTGGTTTGTAGTTTTTACCATACAGATCCTGCATATATTTTGTTAAATTTATATCTGAGTATTTTAATTTTGGGGTGCTATTATAAAAGGTACTGTTTGGGCCAGCCCTGTGGCTCACTCGGGAGAGTGTGGTGCTGGTAGCACTGAGGCTGCGGGTTCAGATCCTATATAGGGATGGCCAGTGCGCTCACTGGCTGAGCGTGGTGCAGACGACACTGTGCCAAGGGTTGCGATCCCCTTACCAGTCAAATAAATAAATAAAATAAAAAATAAAGTAAAAGGTACTGTTGAATTTTTGATTGCCAGTTGGTCATTGGTAGTATGCAGAAATACAATTGATTTTTGTGTGTTAACATTTTATACCGAAACCTTGCTAATCTCATCTATTAGTTCTAGGAGATTTTTGGTAGATTCTGTAGAATTTTCAACATAGACAATCATGTCATCTATGATTAGAGACAGTTTTATTTCTTCCTTTTCACATTGTATATCTTTTATTTATTTTTTCTTGGCTACTTAACTGGCTAGGATTTCCTGTAGATGTTGAAGGTTATGAGCAGACATTATTACCTTGCTCCCAGTCTTAGAGGGAAAACATTCAGTTGTTCACCACTAAGTATGATATTAGCTGTAGGTTTTTTTGTAGCTGCCCTTTATCAGATTAAGAAATCCTAATTTGCTAAGAGTCCTTACAATGAATTAAAGATGAATTTCATCAAATGTGTTTTCTGTTTCTATTGAGATGAGCATATTTTTAAACCTTTGTTAATATAGTGAATAATATTAACCGATTTTCAAATATTAAGTCAGCTTTACATTCCCAGGATAAATCCCTCTTGGTCATGATGTATTATCTTTTTAAATATATTGTCAGGTTTATTTGCCAATATTTTGTTGAGGGTATTTGTGCCTATGTTCATGAGGGATAATATTCTAATAGTTTTTTTTTTTCCTTGTAATGTCTTTGGCTTTAGTTTCAGGGTAATCATGGCTTCATACAACGTGTTAGAAAGAGTTCCTTCCTCTTTTGTTTCCTGGAAAGATCGCATAGAATTGATATTATTTCTTCTTGAACTGTTTCACAGAATTCACCATCGAAGCCATCTGAGCTTGGAGTTTTCTTTGTGGGATATTTCCAATTACAAATTAAATTTAAAAAATAGATATAGAACTATTCAGGTTATCTGTTTCTTCTTGAGTGAGTTTTTTTTCTTTCTTATTTTAAAAAAGTTTTTATTGAATTGAAATTGATTATATATATTTTTGGGATTCAACGTTGAGATACGTTGATCAAATCAATATTACTAGCATATATATTGTTACAAATCAGACTTACTCTTTATGCCCCTTGTCCAATCTCACCTCATCACCCTCTCCCTCTCCTCTCCCCGCTCTAATTGCCCTAGATTTCTTCTCTCCTTCTGAAAGAATAATGGTTACTCTGTTGATTTGTTGCCTAGATGATCTGTCCAATGCTGAGAAGTATGTTCAGTTCCCCCAGTATTATCACAGAGCAGATGCTTCTTCTGTCCCTCTGAAATGGGCTTTGTGGAGAAAGACGTCTTATTCTTTTCTTTATCTCTGCTGGTGACTCTCCTTGTGTCAACTCACTCCAGTGGCTGGTGGACCATCTGCGTGGTGGTTGTGGCATCTAGCCACTTTCGTGGCAGCCATGGTTATTGTGGTGGCTGTGGTGGGCCACCCACATGGAGGTGATGTTTTTGGCATGCTCCTTGGTGCTGGCAGTGTGCCTGGTTGTGTGTGGGGGGGTCCGGTCCCCAGCTTCAAGCCTCAGGTCCCTGGCAGGCCCTGAGGCACTGGTGGTGTGCCTGCGCCAGAACTAATTTTTTGTCCTTTGCTTACTTCTAAAATGGGGGAACTTCCTGTGGGAACCAGTACTTGAGCTGTGTGGTTGACCTAAATTGCTGCTTTGCTGCTCTTTCCCTAGGCAAGGCTTTTTGTGCAGCTCAGGGTTTAATGGTTGACCTTATAGGTATTTCCAGTTCTCCAGAGACCCGGTGCACCTGGGTTGTGTAGAAACTCTGATCTGGGCCTGAGTTCTTTCATCAAACTGCACCCCATGCAATTCTGCATTCCCAACCAGTCTCCTCTAAGAGGTCCTGCGCTGACTGGGGGGTGGATCAGCCATCCCTGCTGTGTCCCAGTGTTCTCCCAATGGGCCCATCTCCTCCACTGCCCATGCTCCAAACAATTCCTTTGGGATGGGCCCTGTCCCTTGTGATGACTCACCAGTCTCTGAGTGGCTCCTTTTTTCAGTTGCTCTGGCTTCTCGCTCCTGCATGGGTCCACGGGAACCCTATCAGTGGTCTTGCTGTCCTGGGGGCCACCAAGGCCCTCTTCTCTCCTCTGCCTCCAAGCAACTCCATCTGAAGGGCACAGCTGTGGCCTTTGCTAGTTCCTACTCCATGTGCTCAGCAGTTCCAGCCTCAAAGCAGCCATGGCCCAAAATGCTCTGAGCAGTTTTTTCTTTCTCCCATCATGGTTTCTCCTGCCTTCGTGAACTCTGTAGGTCTCTCCTCCTCTTCCTGAGCTCCAGCGGCCCCAGTTTGGTTGTTGCTACATTTTTATAGCTGTAAATTGGTTGATTTGTGGGAGAGTGACACTGGGGACCATCTATGCTGCCATCTTGACTGGAACCTCTCTTGAGTGAGTTTTGATAGTTCATGTCCTTGAAGGTGTCAGCCCATTTCAATTAGGTTGTTGAATTTATGGAAATAAAGTTGTTACCTTATTATCCTTTTAATGTCTGTAGTGATATCCTCTCTCTCAGTCCTGATAATTTGTTTCTTACTTTTTTTTTCCCTTGGCTAATCTGACTAAAGGGATTAGTTTCCTGTTGCTGTGTAACTAATTAATTTGTGTCTTAATACAGGGCTTATGCATTTGCTCACAGTTCTGTAGGTCAGAAGTCTGGCACGGCTTGTCTGGGCTTTTTGCTCAGGGTACCACAAGGCTGAGTTCTCATTTGGAGGCTCTGGGGATGAATCCACTTTCAAGCTCATTCTTGTTGGAAGAATACAGTACCTTGCAGCTGTAGGACTGAGATTCTTGTTTTCTTGCTAGTTCTCAGCTAGGAGCTGCTCTCAGTTGCGAGAGGCCACCCACATTCCTTGAAATGTGGCCCCCTTATGTCAAAGCCAGCAATGGAGTGTCAGTGCTTCTCACACTTCAGTTCTCTCACTTCTTCTGTAAACTCCTTCCTCTTCTGCCACCAGCAGAACACTGCTTTCAAAGGGCTCATGTGATTAGGTTAACCCCACTTGGATAATCTCCTTTTCCTAAAGTCAACTGTACCATAGAACATAAGCTAAACATGGGAGTAAAATCCATCATATTCACAGTCCTGGAGAACAGGGTGGAAATCTCGGGGTGTCCATCTTAGAGTTCTGACTACCACAAGAGATTTATCAATATTATTAACCTTCTCAAAAAAACAACTTTGGTTTCATTTATGTGTTTTTCTGACTTGGATAGCACTAAATTTATTTCATGTATTTTATTTAAAGTTTATAATTAAAATTTGCTTCTTCAATTAGTTTTTTATTTTTTGGTCTGCATCAAATTTTATTGATCATAGCTTCAGCCATTGTATGTTTTTTCTTAATTTTTACTGTCAGTTTTTTCCTCAGGTCAAATTTATACTTTTACATTTTGTCAGGCGCATTTATTCCTTCTTTCAATTTTTGATGAACATCAGCTATTACTATGAGAGGTTTTAACCATTGCCACTTTTACATTGCTTTATTTCTAACAGAAACATTCTTTAAGAATTTGTTAAGTATTTCCATGGCCCACAAGTCCACTACCCAGATTTTAAAAAATTATAGTGAATCTAAAGTAGTAAAATATAATAAATAGGGTACTTGTCTAAAAAGGATATCTGGGATTTGCTTTAAAATACTAAAAAAAAACAACAAAAAAAAAAAAAGGAGAGGAAAGGGGACTAGATGAAGCAAGGTTACTGTAATGAAGATGTCTATTGAAGCTGAATGATGGGTACATGCGGGTTCACTCTCTCCTATTCTCTCTACTTTTTGTATGTTTGAAAATTTCTGTAATACAACATTTTTTGAAGAGTACATTGTCTTTAACACTTAGTTCTTGAGATATTGTGAGTAATGTTGTGAGACAGAAAGGAAGAGAAACACATTGATGCACACCTACAGAGTCCAGCTGTTATGTGTATGGATGGCTAAGCTCTCAAATGTGCCAGTGAAAGCAAAGGGGTCAGAGCATCTTCCTTGGCCTGGAAGCCATGCCATGTGAGGAATGATTGAAAGACAGGGCAGGTATAGTTCTAGAGGGGGACAATTTGAGGGAGATCTGATTGTAGTCCAACACTGCAGGGTTGGCATGAGGAAGAAGGAGCCGAGTTTTCCAGCTGCCTAAGGGGAGCAGTGGGTGAAAGTCACTGGAAGATAGATTGAGGCCCAAAGGAAGAGCTTCTTCCTGCTAAGAGATGCTTCACAATGTTGAGGGCAACCTTGAAAGGATGGTTCAGACAGAATCATGGTGGTCATCAGTAGAGTGTCTGTGAAAGGGATTCCTCTTTGATCATTGATATAGAGTTTGGATGAGGAGACCAAGATCTCTTGCAACTCTGAGATTCTATACCACTCATCTGATCTCTGAGATCCATTCCCGGGTTTGGCTGAAATGGGAAGGATGTGCCATTTGGCATGGGTATCTTTCCTGACTCCCCTTACAGAAGTCATTATCTTCTCTTAGCTTTATCATTATCTATTACTTACGAACTGCTATTGTAGGTAGTACTGTGATAATGTGCTATTCAAAGGGAAAATTGTCCTGTGTATTAGGGGTCTCTATGGTGATTTAGAAATTATCCAAGTATGTTTTGCCTACAGAAAGTGGTCAATTAAATAATTATTGAATGAAGAATGAATGAATGAGCAAGAACAATTAAAGAGTATTAAACAGCAAGAAGACTACTTACAAATAGTCCTTAGTTAAAGCCAATGAACCATCATTCCTTAGATTTAATTAGAGAAAGTCTGCAGGAAGAGCTGGGACTCCAGTGGAGCAGAGAGCAGGAGCTTGACAAAAAAGAAATTCTTTGAGTTGGGATTTGGAAAGAGAAAAAAAAAAATCAATTTTTAAGCTGTACATGGAATGCACAGAGAGGAAATTTGTGACTAAAGTAATTCCAGATGCTCTGAATAAAGCTGCTAGCAAATAACAAATCATTACTAATTACTAATCTTGTTATTACTAATCCTAGCGATACTGTTGTTGGAAATGGGAAATAGCTATGGCAAAAAGTATGCGTTTATTTTGGCATTTAGAGTGATTTTGTTTTCCAGCATCAGTCATACAGATGGGTCATCTGGCCAGATTGCAGAAGCTTGACCTGAGCTATAATGATGGCATCTGTGATGCAGGATGGACTATCTTCTGCCAAAACATATGGTTCCTCAAAGAGTTAACTGAGCTAGATATTAGCCTTCGACCATCTAATTTTCGGGATTGTGGACAGTGGTTTAGACACTTGTTATGTGCTGTGAACAAACTCCCTGAGATCACTGAAATAGGAATGAAAAGATGGATCCTCCCAGCTTTACAGGAGGAAGAACTAGAATGCTTTAACCAAGATCATAAAAGAAGCATTCATTTTGACCATGGTGGGTTTCAGCAAGCTGATTTCTCAGGTCTTACTAAGCCAAAAACCATTCTCCAAAGTTAAAAAAGAACATGAACGAGTTTCAGCGTCACCAACTGAGCATTAACTTCTTGGCCATTTAATGCGACTTATGTTACAAGAGCTTCACAAATACATGTATATGATAATCTAATATGAGCATGTCTTTATTCTCTATGTTATGAAACAAGGATGGCATTTTTCAATAGATTTCATTTGTTTTGGATATATAATTGGTGTACTTACTATTTAGAAGACCTGCCAAAATGTTTAGAGTCTAAAAATTGTTTCTGTTGCTTATTAAAAAATACTTGGAATTGGGTGATTTATAAGAAAACAAAATTTATTTGCTTACAGTTTCAGAGCCTAGGAAGTCCAAAGCCCAGGGAACACAACCGATGAAGGTCTTGGTGGTGGCTACAGTGGCCCAGAGGTCTCACATTGCAAGATGGTGGAAGCAGAAAGAGCACAGAGAGAGAAAGACAGACTTTCCTCTTCTTTTAAAGCCCTCAGAACCAAGTACCTGACCACCATTTTTAATCCATTCACTACTGCATGATCCTACAATCCAATCACCTCTACGAGGCTCCACCTTTCAATTACCATAATAGGATTTCCCGCTCTCTTAAAAGTCACAGTGGAGGCTAAGTTTCTAATACATAGAATTTGGGGGACACAATTCAAGCTTCAATGAGTTTGGGGGGGACATAATTCAATCAGCCACACAATGCATCTGCTTTTTTCTGGCCCTGAAATTTTCTGCTTCTTTTCCCACATGTTAAATGTCCTAAATATAAGGATGTGTGTCTATGTGTGTAATTCTAATGTAAAGCACAAGCTGTTTAACCATTTCATGTTATCTTTACTATTATTATGTGTATCATAATGTGGTCCACTTAAATTTTTATCAGAAAGTTTATCCTTCTATGGTTTATTATTTTATGTCCTGGTGACTTTTTATCCCAGATATCAACCATGAACACTAATAATGGTCATTGACATATAAATTTTAGTAAAAAATGGTCAAAAATTTAAAATCCATTATCAAAAACACATCTTGTTAGAGTAAATTAAAACCTTTTATTGTTAAAACAAATTTTTAACATAGTACCTCTGGGCATTTCTTTGACATGGAATTTGCTACATAATACCTATTTAGCTCATTAATAAGTTTTTTGTGTTGCACTAGGTAATTTTTGGAATTTTCGGTCTTATTTTACTAGAGCATGAAAGTCATTGCATGGCAAAGATGTTTGCCTACATGTTTCTATTCTGATATGCTCTAATCAAACTAGGTTTTGCTTTCCTCTTGCTACACTAGTAATTAGTATTACAATCATTGCTTGAAAAACATGTAAATTTAAAATTAATACTACTCCTAGTAAAAGAGGATGTTTTGGATATCATGGTATTCTTTCCTCTGGGCTTTCCCATGAATTCCATGAACACCTATGCTTATGCAAAAACCTACATATGAATGTTCATAGCAGGTTTATTCTAATAGTCAAAACTGGAAACAATACTATATCCTTAAATGGATGAATGGTTAAACAAGCCGTGTGACTATGCAGTACTATTCAGCTACAAAGAGAAACAAACTATTTTTTTTTTTTTATTAGACATCTTTTATTTATTTATTTATTTTTTAAAAAATTTTATTTTGTCGATATACATTGTGGCTGATTATTGCTCCCCATCACCAAAACCTCCCTCCCTTCTCCCTCCCCCCCTCCCCCCCAACAATGTCCTTTCTGTTTGTTTGTTGTATCAACTTCAAATAATTGTGGTTGTTATATCTTCTTCCCCCCCCCCCGGTTTGTGTGTGTGTGTGTGTGTATGTGTGTGTGTGAATTTATATATTAATTTTTAGCTCCCACCAATAAGTGAGAACATGTGGTATTTCTCTTTCTGTGCCTGACTTGTTTCACTTAATATAATTCTCTCAAGGTCCATCCATGTTGTTGCAAATGGCAGTATTTCATTCGTTTTTATAGCTGAGTAGTATTCCATTGTGTAGATGTACCACATTTTCCGTATCCACTCATCCGATGATGGGCATTTGGGCTGGTTCCAACTCTTGGCTATTGTAAAGAGTGCTGCGATGAACATTGGGAAACAGGTATACCTTCGACTTGATGATTTCCATTCCTCTGGGTATATTCCCAACAGTGGGATAGCTGGGTCGTATGGTAGATCTATCTGCAATTGTTTGAGGAACCGCCATACCATTTTCCAGAAACAAACTATTGATACATGCAACAATTTGGAAGGACTTAGGTGAATTACGCTGAGTAAAAAAGCCAATCCCAGTTACATATTGTGTGATTCTATTTATATAACTTTCTTGAAATAACAAAATTATGGACAGGGAGAGCAGGTTAGGGATTGGGGGAGGAGTAGGTGGTAGGTATAACTACAAAGGAATAGCCCAAGGGAGACTTGTGCTGATGGAGCAATTCTGTATCTTGATTGCTACAGTGGTTACACAAAGCTACATGTGACAAAATTGCATTGAATTACACACACACAAACACACAGACACACACGACTGCATGAATAATGGATGAAATCTGAATAAGCTCTGATTGTACCAGGGTCAGTTTTCTGGTTTTGTTATTCTACTACAGTAATGCAAGAGGTCTACGCTGAGGGAGGGTGAAGCCTGCAGGAACCTACCTATATGTTTCTTTGGAACTTCCTGGGAATCTATAATTATTTCAAAATAAAAGTTTTTAAAGAAGACAGAATAGTAAAATGAACGCCCATGTATTCATCACCTTCTTATCAATGATCAGTTATCATAAAGTTATCAATTTATTGCCAATCTTGTCTTGTTTTTATCCCTACCCACTTATCTCCTTCCCCATATGATTTTGGAGCAATTTCCAGGTGTCATATCATTTTATTCATAAATACTTCAGTAAAAGTAAGAATCTTTTTTTTTTTTTTTTACACATAACCATAATAATATGAATAATTTAGTGTGGTAGGGATTTAATTCCTAATATTTTGCCTTCTTAATCAATTAGGGTTCGTTACTTCAATTCGTTAATTTACAGAATTATTTCTTATTTCCCTTTCCAGGTTTTCCTTTCTCAGGCTTCTTTCCTTTCTTATCTTTTGGAGAGATCTTTCCTTTCTTTCTCATTTTTAGTTCTTCAAATGTCCCAAATCCTTTCCGTACCATTGTTCCACGCCACCATGCCTGAATCTGAAAACAAGATAAACCCAAATTCAGCATCTGCTGGTATCATGATGAACTGAAAACAGTCCAGTCCCTTTTTTCTGGTATATGGTCTTGAGGATGGGGAAAATGGGATGTGATTATAACTCCAAACCTTATTTTCTATTTTCTGTCTTTCTCAATAGGCTAGTCACTCAGGCAAATTTTTTAAAAATGCATTTAGTGTCTTTATGTGCCAGGCACTGTTCAAGACATTTGGGAAACAGCAGTTAAATACTGATGTCACTGACTTAATGGAGCTCACATTCCAGTGGTGGAAGAGACAATAGACAATAAACACAGGAATCTACACTTTGACAGATGGTGATCAGTGCTCTGGAGAATGACACCCTGCCTTCCTCCTGCTACTAGCCTGTGTGGGCTCCTACTCAGACCCAGCCTTCACTTGTTCCCTGGATCCTATTCCCCTCCTCTGTGAGCCCTGAGAAAGCCAGTTCCTCGAGACGGATGGTGAGTGGCTTTTTCTAAATTCTGGATGGAGATGAGTAGCCATTTACTGACTAGAGGTCACCCTGTCTGAGGCTTTCACGGGCTTCCTGTCCCACCTGTGTCACTAGTAACTGCTGTGATAAGGCCTTACTTCACCACCTGAACTTAATCAATGCACTGCAACCCATCAAGTGTTAACTGGCCAGAACTTGGTGAGCCAGAATCCTTCTTTTGTCTAATGGGCCAAACCAATCAGCCGGGCAAGCTTGAATCTCTCAGTTGCATAAGAGGACCAGAATGGGAACCTGGATGGGAACTTTTGCTATCTAGTGCACTCCTCATTGTTCTAGGGGAATTCACTTTTGTTTTGTACTGAAGGTCATGTCTCCCTGATTTGGAAACTGTTTGTCAAATAAAGTCTCCTCTGTCACCAAGTTTCTTTTTTCAGTGAATTTGTTAATGTCACCTACTAAGGAACACCCCTCCCCTACTACCAGACTCTTCTCAGAACCTTCCAGTGACTCCCCATTTCTTTCAGAATAAAAAGGCCCTGTCTGATCTGTCTGCTCCCTGCTGACCTCTCTGACCTTGTAATTACTCTCCCCCTGGCTCACCCTGCTCCAGCCATGTGGGCCTCATCCCTGCTCAGACCCACCAGGCACAATCCCAATGCAGGGCCTTTGCATCTGTGGCTTCCTTTGCTTGGAACACTCTTCCCAATATTCAGAGGGCTTGCTTCTCATTTCTTCAAGTGTTTGCTCAATTGGATTGCTATGGACTGAACTGTGGTCCCCCAAATTCCTATGTTGAAGCCCCAATCTCCAATGTGATGGTATTTGGAGATGGGGCTTTGAGGAGATAATTAGATTTAGACAATGTCATGACGCTGTAGTCCTCATGATGGGATTAATGTCCTTATGAGGAGAGACACCAGAGAGCTCGCTGCTCTGTCTCTCTCTGCCATATGAGGTCACAGCAAGGAGTCAGCAGTCTGCAGCCCAGAAAAGGGCCCTCAGCAGAACCTGACTGTGCTGGCACCTTGATCTCAGACTTCTGCCTCTGGAACTGGGAGATAATAAATTTCTGTTGTTTAAGCCATCCATTCAGTGATGTTTTGTTACGGCAGTTGAAGCTGAAGAAGACAGTCATCTTTTCAATGAGGCCTACCCTGACAATCTTATTTAAATTAACCCTTTCCACACACACACTACTTCTGGCAATTTCAGCTCCCCTTAGCTTGAACTTTTTTTCCCAGTAGCACTTATCACTTCCTAACATAGTATATAATTGTTTTATGTTTCAAATTTATTTTTATTACCCTCCCACTAGACTTGAAGTAATATGAGGACAGAAATATTTTTTGTTGTTCATTGATGTATATCTCCATTGCCTAGAACAGTGTCTGGCACATAGCAGAAGCTCAATAAATATTTTTTGAATGAAATAAATAAATGAGATGGGTGGGGGGTATGTATGCTATATTATATAAGGTGGATCAAGGAAGCGCTTTCTGATAAGAGGACATTTGAGCAGAGACTGAATGAAGTGAGGGCCAGAATCCTGCCCATGTGTAGGGGAAGCATTTGTGGGCAGAAGAGCCATTGTTAAGTCCCTGAGGCAAGAGCGTGCTTGGTCCTTGGAAGAACACCAAGGATCCCATTTGTGCCTGAAGCCAAGTGAGAATAGGAGAGATGAGACGGGGAGTGAAAACAGCAGATCAGTTAGGGCGGTGATTCTCCAGGGAACAGTATTGCCTTCTAGAGGCATTTTGGAAATTTATGGGGCTTTTTGCTGTCTTAAGTTTAAGCAGTCTTTAATTGTGTGACATGTCGCCTGGTCCACAAAGCCTTTCCAAGGGTGTGCAGGCATGGGCAGGTTGAAGGCAATCCATTTCCCGAGCTTCAGCTTCTACAAGCAGCCCTTCCTGAAATCAGCCCGAGAGCACAACTGCTGGTTTTCCATCCCACCTACCGCTTTCCTGGTTGCCCCTCTGGCACTTTGCAGAGGAAACACATACCTTGCACCCACCCAAATCTTACTACGGTGCATGGCCCTGGACTAAAATTCTCTGGGACACCAAAAAAGGGGACAATTCAAAATACTAACATTGATGTTGAGAAAGTGAATTTAAAGACTGTACGGTAACTAACCCTTTTGCAAGACAGGTGATTTCCAAATCTACCTTCAAGAAAATTGAAGGAATACTAGTTGATATGTTAGCTAAGACCTGCTATCTGATTTCCGGGGATATGAATCTGGAAGAAGTTTGGAGATGTGTGAAGCACACATAATTTTGTCTTATTAAAGATAAAATAATACAGGCAAAATAAAGCTTCCATTCTCATTAACTCATCTGTGTGAACAGGTTTCTCAGGGCTTTCACCTGTAAAATGAAAAATAGGAGTAGACTCTCTGATAAACCCTGTCTCATTCTAGTAATCAAATAATATTTATGCTTGGATATATAAACTAAGTGAAAAAAATCTCTCTCATTTAGATATGTCTTTCTAAAAAATCCTATGTGTCTAATAATTATCAAAATTTGTAATACATTTTGTCATTTTGGATGATCTTATACTACTAATAACTGTAATATAACACAATATAGAATACTGAAAAGACTTATGGTCACAGAAAAAATTGTTTTCAATTTTAAAATTTAATTTATGTAAATATTTTTGTTGCCTAGAAGTATGAAAGGGCAATCTATAAAATACTTAAAATAAAATATATACGTATACATAATACCTAAGGATCCATGCTGAGGGGAAAGTGGAATTGAAATACATGTTGAAGAAGAAAAAGGATATTATATAAAATTTCTGCCTATAAAATAAGAGCTTGTTCAAGTATTTTGTAAATTGAGGTTGACAAGTCATAATGTATTTAGATTCCACTGGAAACATTTAAAATATTGACCTATCAGCTCTACTTTAAAATATCAACATTTAAAATTCACTGGAAAGTACATTCTTTGCAATGATTTAAACTTTGTGGCAAAAAAATTTAAATACCAATTTAAAAATGTGCAGGAGGTGCATGGTTTTTCAAAAAATACGACTTTCTTTCAGTGTATTCACTCCTGAGAATATACACACTGAAATAATTTTTTTTTTTTCTGACCGGTAAGAGGATCGCAACCCTCGGCACGGTGTGGTCTGCACCATGCTCAGCCGGTGAGTGCACCGGCCATCCCTATATAGGATCCGAACCCATGGCCTCGGTCCTACCAGCGCCACACTCTCCCGAGTGAGCCACGGGGCTGGCCTGAAATAAATATTTTAATATTAATTCCTTTCCTTTTCTTTCTCTTTTATGTTGCAGCTCAGGCACTCTTTTGACTTATTAAAATTATGTGTTTTGGTAGGTTTTATGATGTCCAAATTTAATTTTGGAAGCATAAAAGAGGTATCACAAAATATTGATTATGAAAACGAGGGTCTGATAGGGTTGAGGGCCATTGATAGAGGGTCTTGCAGACCAAAGACTTTGACTCTTACTCCAGGTGAAATAGGGAATTGTCGATTTCAGCAGAGAGTGGCCAGATCCAACCTATGTGTTCAGCATTGGTGAAACTACTGAGTGGAAGATATGTTGTACGGGGAGCCACGTGGGGGTGCAGGGAAACTAGTTAGGGAACTAATGCAGTCATCCAGGTGTGAGGTGATGGGGACTTGGGCCAAGTGAAGAATAAACAATACTGACTGAAGCAGACACATTCCTGGCCTGCCTAGGGCACCGTGTTTCTATGGGCTTGATGGCAAGAGCAGAATTACATGGCTCTCAGCCCTTTCATGCTGAAAGTAGCAGAGCAGAGCTCTGGTCCCCAGGCCTCTGATCCATAAATTCTTCATTTCTAATTTTTCAATCTTATCCTATTGATTTTCTTAATACAAGATTTTTCCACTCCAGTGAAATAGTCCAATAATCTTAGGTTATTCTGAGATTTGAAGGTTTGGTTTCTTTTGCCTATTTGTTGACTTCTTATCTGACAATGAGATAAGGGACAGAAAAGACAAAAAATGCTAGGGCCGACATTAAAAATTTCTCTCACTGGGCCGACCCTGTGGCGCACTCAGGAGAGTGCGGCACTGGGAGCGCGGTAGTGCTCCCGCCGCGGGTTTGGATCCTATATAAGGATGGCCGGTGCGCTCACTGGCTGAGCGCGGTGCGGCCGGTCACAAAAAGACAAAAAAAAAAAAAAAAAAAAAAAAATTCTCTCACTAAGCACTGGGGACATAAAAGTTAGAGTCTCATCTCCCAAGAAAGACAAGGTGTGGATGTGTAAGGAGCCGCTCCCTAAGGTAATCTGTAATGTGTTTGACACTAGCCCCCCTCCAAAGCAACTGGGAATGTGCTATCAAGAACCTGTGCTGGTTTTACCTTTATTGCCATTCTTTTCTTTATTCTGTTTTCCTTAAGGTGGTTCCATATGGCCTCAATGCCTTTCGCACACACTCCTGTTGGGGGTTCTTCCATGGGATTGTCCATCAGAGTCAGAACTTTAAGATTCACTAGAGAATCCAAATTCTCCGAAAGATGGGTGAGCAAGTTATCCTCCAGCAGTAATTCTTTCAAAGCTGAAAAGATTTTTTTTTTAATGGTGGATTTATTTTAAGAACAAAGACCATTAACTTGGCATCTCAACCTGCCCAGGTATGTGAGGGATCCAACCCTGCATTTGTAAGAGGAATGAGAGAAAGGAGGTACAAGAACTGACAAAGCTTTTTATACCATCTAATAGAAGGTCTGTATCTATGTTTGTTCCTTCTTATAACAAAGAGAACAGGAATTCAGTCTTCAGATATACTTACCCTTCTAAGAGTAGATGTCTTTTTTTGTTTGTTTAGAGTAGCAGTTGCCAAATGACAGCCCACTGGCAAAAACCACCCTCATACTTTTTTTTTAGGCATGACTCTGCACGCCTTTGGATGGGACACTAAAGTTTCCCACAGGCCTCGCTACTCCCTGTTGTTACATCAGGCTTTGGTTACCTGCCTGATCCCTAAAGACAATGGAATATGTGGCATCTGACTCATGGTCATTGACCTACTACTCTCAAGTTAAGAAACAAATTGATTTTTTGAAAAATTACTCTCTGGTATGAAAGTAATATATACAACAGTGTAAATAGAAATGTATAATACAAAAACAGCAAAGAAAGAATAAAAATAATTCTCCCTCTTCTTTCCTTTCCCACCAGTCCACTCACATCTTTTCTTTTGTTTTTGGTGGATGGCTGGTATGGGGATCCAAACCCTTGACCTTGGTGTTATCAGCACCACGCTCTCCCAAGTGAACCACCAGCCAGCCCTCTATATCTTAATTGTCACAATGAACCACTATTATTAGATTCCTGTGAGTCCTTGCAGAAAATATCCAGGCACATGCAAGTCTGTAGGTACATGTATATAAAACTTTATAAATCAAAATGGTTTCATATTCTAGAGAATGGTCTGAATCTGTAGGGTTTTTTTGGCATAAGGAACTATCTTAGATAGTTCATTGAAAGAAATAAAAATGGCTGGTAAGTATGAAAAAGATACTCAACATCACTCAACAGAAGAAATGTAAATTAAACACTGAAACACAATGTTTCATCAATAAAATAGGCAGAGATGAAAGGTTTGGTAATACCCAGTATAAGAAGGAAGGAGAGAGAAATTACATTTTTATACTCAGTGATAAATGGCTTAGAAACTTAGTTGCTTTTCTCTCACCAAAAGAGAAGATAAGTGTAGAAAATTTTGTTATGAGACTGAATGTTTGGGGAACATAAACAAATTATATGTGTTAAGAAAAAGAACAAACAAAATTAAAATGTGCATTCTTTAGTCCAGTTACTTTAAATGTCTGTTTTTGCTGTGCCATGTAACAAAAAGCATTCCATTTAATGAGGTAAACCAAGTTCTCTTCTTTATAATTTCTTTAAACAACTCAAAGATGTCAGAGCCAGAGTAAATAAATATTAGAGACAGGAAATAGTAAACACTGAAAAATTTTGAGGATGTTTCACTTCTGCAGGTACCAAGGACAAGATAAGAATTTATCATCAGGAGCATTATTAAAGAGTACTGAGCCTCACCCCGGCCCCAATTTTTGAATGCCTTGTGGGCAGGTGACAGCTATTCCTTCATCCTCCTTTCATTAAAGGATAGCCATAGTTTTAAAACATGTCTGTAAAACCTGGGGATTTAGCACACTATGGTAAAAAACATTTTTTTAATCTGACCTCAGTAGGTGCTCAGCAAAAGCTTGTTAAGTGGATGGATGGATAGACAGATGTACAGATAAACAATGGTTTAGCCTGATGGGAAATGTTTGGGTGTTTAAATAGGAATCATATACGATTTTTCATGTCAATCATGTAGCTCCAAAAGTCCCCCTTGTTAATTCTACCACTCTGGGTCAATACTTTACCTTTTATTTAAGTGACTTAATGACCTAGATGCAAATTTACTTCAGGACCCTAACTCCAAATTTTGGCATATAGTACATATTCAGTAAATGATTGCTGGTGGTGGAATGAACATATGAATGAATGCTAACTTTTTTAGTGGTTGCTATTTACTTCTCTTTTCAATCCCCAATAAACAATCCAACTGCCTTTGCAAGACCCATAGCTGTGCTAACCAGGGCGCATGCCCTCCCCATGTCACCAGTAAGACCTGCAAGGAGGTGATGGGATAGGGTCTTTAATGAAGCAAGGAAGCCATTCATCATAGGAAACGCTGGCCTCAAACTCTACCAGGCTGGGGATCTACTAAGTTTCCTCACCTCGTGCTTGGCAAATGGCATCTGGAAGTTGCTTAAGCAAATTGTGCCGGCAATCAAGAACTTCCAGGTTAGGCATTGACCCCAATGATAAGGGCAGGTACTCCAGATGATTGTTCTCTATATACAGCTCTTTAAGACTCTGAAACAACAGGAGAGTATACCATAAAGTTCCTTACCTTAATAAATAAAATATAATAACCCGAATCAGCTGTGAGTGCCCATGCACTTTCGATAAGAAACCCATACATTGGGATAAAGGGGAAGACATATTTAAAGGGAAATAAAACCAGGAAATAAAATTATTTTTTGAGTAGAGCCATTGGACTTGGTTTCCATTTCTGCAGGCAAAAGAGAACATGGGAATATAGTACTTATTTGTTTCACTAGAACTTCATGGAAAATTATATTTGGATCATTCAACTACCTTTATCATGTGCTTCCTTTCAATAGCTAATTATCTGTGGCAGTTGCTAGAGAATTACAATTGCCTCAAGTATCAAACCAGCATCGCATAAGTGGAAGTAAACAAAATGCACTGATAAAGGGTTTGAGTGTTTTCAATTTAGCCATTTTCAATGTCACTGGGCAAAAATTTAATGTTTGCATTTCTCCCTAAGGTTGTGGCATGACATGTACAAGGAGCAAGATGATGAAAGGTGTTGTGTGAACACTGGGCAAAGGAATGGGGGATTAGGAATAGGACCCTTGTGTCATAGCGAGAATTACCTGTGTTGCACGCTGCCATTGCTCAGTTCCATGACTGGGCGTTATGCAGAGGCCCACACCTACTTTGTCATTATTCAGAGTACAGAAACAGGAACATAGAAAAAATAACAGTTCTTTAAAGGATGCATATATAAAGACATACTAGTATGGCTACTTTGAATGAAGTTGTCCTGTTGCTTTGCTAGGATTCAGCACAGTACTGCAGAGACCCATCCTCAGCATGACGTGGTGCAATATGATCTGCCTGCTTCCATGCAGGGAGGGAGGTCACACTGCCCCTTACAGTGAGTCCTAGGTGCAAGAATGCAGGCTCCTGGCCATGTCACTTGAATGATACTTTAACTTCGAAACAGTTCCGTTTCCAGGGGGCTACTTATAAAAAGTAGAAATTAAATGGAAAGAGGTATAACTCAATTTCTGCAAATGAAACATGCCAAACCAGGCAGTGGAAAGAAGTATGGCATGACATATCCATCAGCAATCACAATAAAATGTTGTGGAGGTTGTTCAGTGACAGTGGAAGCCCCACAATGTAAAAATCACTGCTTGTTTGGAGCTGGAAATCTAGTATGAATGATTCCACATCAAGCCTGTGGGGACACCTCATGTTTTCTCAGAATCAGTCAACTTAAGGGGTCAGTGGCATGTGCTTCTTTGTCTGCTCATTTGGGGAGGCTTACCTGCAGTTTCCCAATGTGTTCTGGCACGTAGGTAAGCTTGGATCCTTGGTCTTGCCCAAGGTACAATTTCTCTAAAGACTCTAAGGAAAAGACTTCTTCTGGAAAGCAAAGGAACTCATTTCCTGTTAGCCCAAGTGTCTTCAGTTTTGAAAGTGAGCCCAACTTTGAAGGTAACTAGAAATATTCCAAAAGGACAAATTTCAGGTCAAGATTATTTTTAACAGTCCTAAAAGAAATTGGGCTTTTGGTTTTGAGGCAGATTACTAAAGAAAAAGTAGAGCAACTTAGCATCTACTGATGAAAAGTTTGCATGTATGTTTGCATATATAGTATTTATATTTGTAGATCTAGAGTCTACTCACCACCTTTCTGCTCTGTACTTATATGCACTGCTTTAAATGGGAGCAATTTTTAACTTACTTTATTGCAAATTTACAAACTGTAGTATGGCAAATGCTTGACACTATTGAAGGAAAAAGTATTAAAGTTATGCGTAATATTGCAAGATGATATTTATAATAAATTCAGTTATTGAAACTGATAAATTTAGTGACAAGATACTTCTTTCTAAGAGGCTTTAACTCAGCAATTTCGAAACTTCAGCTTAAATCTCAGTTGGAAAAAAATATACGTTCATACCGTTTCTAATCAGAGTGTTCAGTGAAGACTATTATATTCCTATCTTGTCATGTTCTGCCTTCCAGTGAATACAAGCTAATGCCCTATGCGGATACTGGATAGGCATTTCACAGACTGCCAGACTTTCAGGGTTGGAAGGCCTTAAAAGGGTCTCTATTACAACTCTCTAATACAGTGGTTGAACATGTTTCATGGCTAGCCATCCAGCTTTTATTTAAACACCATCTCCTGAAAAGTTCATTACCTTCAATGGATACCTCTAATAATCAGATTTCCTTCTTGTCAAGCTAAAACCTACATCACTATTATGTCCACCTATTGATCTCTTTCTGGGCTTCTGGAACCACATGGAAAAAATCTCATTCTTTAAATATGTGACACAATCACCCTATTGATTGTGTTCCAGAGATGCTATATTTTCTTGTAGAAAGAAAAAGCCCAGCTACTTGTGTATCTCAACAGCTTCTTAACTCATGTGTCCCTTTATCTGGCTTTATTGCTCACCAGGAAATACTTCCACCAGTTCCCTGCTTTAGCCCTCCTACCCATTCCTTAATCTAACACCCTGCTTTCCATTCTGGATAGACCTCAGCTCACTGCCCCCCCCATCTCTATATAGATGGGTGGAATAAACAGATAATCAGTAAATAGGTGGCTCACAGTTTGAGAAAAAAACAAAGCCCTCTATAGGATAACCTATCTGTAATAAAAGTTTTACACTCCTAAAATAAGACATTTTTGTTTTCTTGTGTGTAGGATGAGACCTCATTTTCCTAAAAATGCTACAAAATACTTCCAGTTTTATTTATTTATTTACTTATATATTTTTAATCAGATCAAGTCAATTTCCAGAGAAACTGATGCTTTCCTTCTTGGCTATTTCAAAATTCCTCATAAGATACATAGATCCCTTCAATACAACGCACCTGCACTCAGTTCTATCCAACACAACGGGAAAAGGTTTTTCAATCTAGTCATTTCATTAAAACCCAGTAATTTAACTCTTATTGCTGTTTACTTAAGTCATAGGTTTAGCTTTTCATTTTCAAAGTGCATTGCATGTTCAGAGATTTTTCTCGGTATATTCAGGATCCAATAGTTAGTTTTATCATAGTCATATTAAAGCATAATGGGAATAAATCTGAAAGTATAGAAAATATGCAGAGCATCAAATGAGGACAATTATTGCTGACACTATAGTTTTGCTACAGTCATTTTGAGGTTAGGTATATTGTCTTGGTTTTTTCCTTTAATAAAAATGTACTATGCAGAGGTGGGGCAAGATGGTGGACTAGAGATACCCAGGGTGCATTCCTCCCACAGAAAAGGACCAGAACAATGAACAGACAGCTAAACATTGACAGGAGCATCTGTGGGAGACCGTAGGAGTACAACAAGAGACTGTTGTGGTCCCTGTGGAGCACAAAAGCCCTGGATGGATGCATAGAGAGGAGACAGAGGCACGCAGCCTCAGCTGCCATGTCTTTAACACTGGCATCAGCTCAGGAAGAATTTTCCCTTGCAACAGAAAAGAAGGCCGAGGACCCACACCAATCCCTATCCTCACCACAGAGGCCCACAGATCCTTTCACAGGACAGTCAACAGATTTTTTGACAAAGGAGCCAAAAACATACATTGGGGAAAGGACAGTCTCTTCAGTAAATGGTGCTGGGAAAATTGAAGATCCACATGCAGAAGAATGAAACTAGACCCCTATCACCCACCAAATACCAAAATCAACTCAAAAGGGATTAAAGACTTAAATATAAGACCCAAAACTATGAAACTTCTAGAAGAAAACATAGGGGAAACACTTCAGGACGTAAGTCTAGACAAAGACTTTATGAATAATGCTTCCGAAGCACAGGAAACAAAGGCAAAAATTAACAAATGGGATTGTATCAAATTAAAAAGCTTCTGCACAGCAAAGGAAACAATCAACAGAATGAAAAGACAACCTGCAGAGTGGGAGAAAATATTTGCAAACTATGCATCCAACAAGGGATTAATATCCAGAATATACAAAGAACTCAAACAACTGAATAGTAAAAAAAGTGAATAATCCAATTAAAAATGGACCAAGGAACTGAATAGATATTTTTCAAAAGATGACATACAAGTGGCCAACAGGCACATGAAAAAATGCTCAATGTTGCTAATCATCAGAGAAATGCAAATCAAAACCACAATGAGGTATCATCCCACACCATTAAGAATGGCTATTCCCAAAGAGACAGAAAATAACAAACGCTGGTGAGGATGTGGAGAAAGGGGAACTCTTATACATTGTTGGTGGGAATGTAAATTAAAACAGTATGGACATTCCTGAAACAACTACAGGTAGAACTACCATATGATCCAGCAATCCCACTACTGGGTATATATCCAAAGGAATGGAAATCAACAAGTTGAAGGGACACCTGCACTCCATGTTTACACAGCTCTAGTCACAATCGCCATGAGTTGGAACCAACCTAAATGTACTTCCACAGATGATTGGATAAGGAAAATGTGGTATACATACACAGTGGAATACTACTCAGCCATAAAAAAGAATGAAATTCTGCCATTTGCTGCACCATAGATGAGCTTGGAGAAAATTATGTTAAGTAAAATAAGCCAGGCACAGAGAGAGAAATACCACATGTTCTCACTCATATGTGGGAGCTAAAAAAGTTGATCTTATAGAAGTAGAGAGGAGAAGAGTGGTTACTAGAGACTAGACGGGGAAGGGGAACGGGAGGATGGGGAGAGGGTGGTCAGTGGATACAAAATATTCGAGAGATAGGAAGAATGGGATCTAGAGTTCTACAGTAATATAGGGAGACTACAGTTAACAACAAAGTGCCGTGTATCTTTGCATAGCTAGTCAGGATGATGTTGAACGTTCCTAACACAGAGAAGTGACAAATGTTTGAGGTGATGGATATGCTAAGCACCCTGATATGATCATTGCACATAATATGAATGTACCTAAATATCATATTATACTCCATAAATATATATAATTACCATGGGTCAACTTAAAAGAGGGAAAAAGAGAAATAGAGAATAGAATAGTGGTTACCAGAGGAAGGGAAGTATGTTGGGGGGCAGGGGTGCCCAGGGAAAGGTTGGTAGACTGGTATGAAGTTACAAAATTACAGTTAAATAGGAAGAATAAGTTCTGGTGTTCAAGGATGACAATAGCTAATAATATTATATTGTGTATTTCAAGATAGCCAGAAAAGAGGATCTTGAATGTTATACCCACAAAGAAATTATAAATGTTTAGGTGATAGATATGCTAATTATTCTGATTAGATCATTATATGATATGCAGTGGAAGAATAAACTGTACTCCATAAACATGTACAGTGAAAAAAAATTAAAACCAGAAAATAACAATAAAAATTTTTTTAAAAGAAATGTAAAATCCATCTAGGTACACATTGAAAGTAAGCCATTTTTGCATCCACCTAGGCAAGAAGCAGCTACTGTCTAGGCTTCAAGAGCCAGAAACCTATCACTTGAGGTTTTGGAATGGAAAAGGTAAGAAACACATTAAATTCCATGTGTCATTAAGGAGAAAGATACATTGGGAAGTTTCAGAGAAAATTGAGAAGGGAGGGCAAAAGCACACAAAAATACTATCAGAATAACTGAAGAATAGCAATGGTAAATAGAGATTTTCACGATCAATATAATATTTAACATGTCTACATTTCAGTGCAGGTTGACTTGTGGTAAAACTTGATAGTAGATGAGGTTTATCTTTGTTAACAAGCAATCTGTGTGTACTGCTCCTCTCATCTCTTAGAATTGCTCTCAGGAAAGGATTAGGTATCATTCAGGATTCAGGAATTAGTCAGTGTGTTATCCTTCCCAAGTGTACTCTATATTTTGAGTCTTTCACTCCAACTGTGGAATGAAAACAGTTTTTCTACTAAAAGGAATTTCTTACATCAGCGCTGGAATAGTTGAGGGGATGGGCTCTCATGGGACCCTGAAAATCCTTTAAGGTGGGTTGCTACCTCAGTAGATTAAGTCCTAGGTTCTCTTCCTAAATCTTCAAATTACCATCAAAAGTTTACTTCCCAAAAGGCAGTTTTAAAACCCCATAGCAACATGAGAGAAAAAAAAGAAAGTTCTAGAAATTGAAAATCAAATTAAAGATTAAAAAAACCTTTAAGGCCCCAAACTTTCATAATGTATGGTGAACACATGATTGGTGTCTGTGGCCAGAAAAAGCAGACCTATTATTTGCTTACAGTTGTTGATTTCCAAATGTCCCTTTTTTCTCCCTCTACAGCTGGTTCTTTGTTTTTAACAGCAACTCTATTTTTTTTTAAATTTTCAAATATTAAAAAATAATAAAGAAACATAAACACATCCATGCCCACTGCCCAAATCTGTTAATAAACAAGATGAAATACTATAATTAAAGTTGAGTTCTCCTATGGCCCTTGCCCCATTTCATTGACCTCCTTCTTCCCTCTTCCCAGAGGCAGCCACCATCAGGAATTTAGTGAGTTTTCTTCCAATCCATATTTTTATACTTTTATTACATATATAAATATCCATGAAGTATGTGTTTCATGTGTGTGTGTATATATGTAATATATATATAGTTTTGTGTGATTTAAAAATTTATAAATGATATAAATTTCTGCAACTTGTTATCTGTCTTTTTAATGAACATCACAACTTTGAAATCTACCCACATCGGTACATATAGTTCCCGTTCACTTAAATTATTGTACGGTATTCCTTTTTATGAATATACCACAGTTTATTGCCCACTTCCTACTGACTGACATTTAGATTGTCTCCCATACTTCATGGTTATCAACAATGCTAAAATGACCATTTTTGAACATGCCACCCTGCACACACGTGAAACAGTTTCTCTAGGGACAAATCTGTTCTTGCAGTTTCATATGACTGGAACACTAAGGATGCATGTGTCAGAAAAATCTGCTATTTAAATTAAGGAAACCCTGACAAGAGGTGGTGTTTGTTAAGAATACAGACCCTGGAGCCCAGCAGTTCTGGGCTGGAATCCTGGCTCTATCACTTACAGGCTGCATAGCCTTGGACAAGTTGATTAAGCTCCCTGTCTCTCATTTTTCTCATATGTCGTAGAGGACAAAAAGTCATTGTGAGGATTAAGTGAGATAATCCAGGTAAAACACTTAGCGCAATGACTGGCACATACATGTTCTAAATAAACATTAGCTACGATTTATGACTACTATTGCTACTTAGGGGGAAATAAAGTAACATAAAGTACCACCTTGTTGGATATTTTTGGTAACCCTAGATTTTCTCCCACGAAGTCGGTTCAGGTTTTCTGTTTAGACACAGAACCACACCAATTTAGGGCAGAAAGGGCCCTTGATAAGAGCATAGTGACAGCCAGGAAGGGAATCAGTACCTGCCTTATCTTATTGTCATCCAGCGCCAGGACTTCCAGGTTCCTCAGCGCACAGAGCTGCGACGGAAAGCGGTCCAGGTGGTTCTGGCTGAGGTCCAGGAAGCGCAAGTTGCCCAGCCGCCGGAAGGAGCGCCGCAGCCCCCGCAGGCCGGTGTTGCCCAGGTAGAGCAGGTGCAGCGAGGGCCACCTGCAGATGAAGCGCGGCACCTTCTCCAGGCGGTTTCCGCTCAGCCCGATTTCCGTCATCTCTGTGAGCTCGGCCAGCCTCTTCGGGATGGAGCGGAGGAGGTTGTGGGATAAATCCATCACAGACATTTTGCTACACTGGCACAGCGACTCCGGCAGAAAGGGCAGATTGTTAGAAGCCACATAGAACTTCTGCAGCATCGTCAGATTCCCGATCTCTTCTGGAATGGCATTGAGTTTGTTCTCATCCAGGTCAATTATTTCCAGGTTGTAGAGAACACAGAGCTCCTGAGGGAAAACTTCAAATTGGTTTTGCTTCAGGTAGATCTCCCTCAGTTTGGTCTGGTTCACTATTTCCTTGGGCAGAAATTTCAGGTGGTTTTCAGCCAGTCCGAGCAGCTCGAGATGGTGAAGGCTTTTACAGATCACGATGGGAATCTCGTTCAGGTCAAGGTGGTAGAGCCGCAGCTGGCGCAGGGTGCGGAGGCAGCTGACGACAGACAGCGAGGAGGAGACGATGGGGTTGTAGCTCAGGTCCAGACCCTCCAGGCTGCTCAGCGTTCCCAGCTCTGGGCACAGGCTATTCAGGTGGTTTTTGTTCAGATAGAGGATCCTGATGTTCTTTAAATGCTGAATACCTGGGGGAATTTCTTCAATTTGGTTATTTTCTAAATGCACTTCTTCTAACTCTTTTAATGCTAAGATCTCCAATGGAATGGCAGTCAAGCTCTGATTAGAAGCATCAATGAAAAATATTCTATCAGTGATCTGTTGTGGAGCATTCCTCTGATGAATTTTAGGTGAATGTTCTTCTGCTTTTATTATGTCCTTTGACATTATTATGAAGGAAAGTTCAAATATTCAAAATCTGAAATATTGTGAAAAGAAAGGAAAAAAACCAGAATTTACCTGCCACCAAACTTGCTATCCTTAAGAATGATAAAATTAAAATCTACTTGATTAAATTTAGTATTTGAAATTATGATGCAACACAAAATTTAGGTTTTTGTGTTTCATGTTAGGAAAGAAATTAAAGTGTAGGCTCCTCTTTCTCCTAACAGATTGATTCACATGAAAAAAAGATTGTCTAATTTCAGTTTTTAAAAATGCCTATTTTGATTTTGTTTCCAGGTTGGACATAGGAGGTGGCAAAAGATCATTGCTTTTGGGCCGGCCCCGTGACTCACTCAGGAGAGTGCGGTGCTGGTAGCGCCGAGGCTGCAGGTTCAGATCCTGTATAGGGATGGCTGGGTGCACTCACTGGCTGAGCGTGGTGCAGACCACACTGTGCCGAGGGTTGTGATCCCCTTACCAGTCAAAAAAAGAAAGAAAGAAAAAGAAATCATTGCTTTTACCACAACATGGAGAAAACAGTAGGGGAAAATATCATATTTTAAAATATGATATTTTTCCTAAAAGCTACCAGAGTTGCAGATGCAAAGAAGGCTAAAAAACCTAAATTCTAGAGATGGACCAGGCTTTCCTAGATAAGTTGAGACCGGTGAGAGGGCCCTTTCATGCCTGATGGCATTTTCAAGTTTGGGGACTGGCAGGCAGAGAAGCAAGTCTTCCATAGGCATAGCCAAAAGAACTTCTGGGACAAGGAGAAACCAGCCAAACTTTTATTGATTGATTGGCAGCTGGCTGGTGTAAGGATCTGAACCCTTGACCTTGGTGTTATAATACTGTGTTCTAACCAAGTGAGCTAACTGGCCAGCCCAGCCAAATCTTTTAACAACCGTATGTACGTAGGCATGGTGGATTAGAATTTGGAGTAGCCTCAAGTGCAGAGTCAGTTATCCCCTCTGGCCAATTATCCCTATTTGACTTTGGCTATGTGGCCTTAGAGAAGTTTCAGGCTGGACCAAAAAGCAGAGAGGTAACCTGTACTCTCATGGTCTTAGATACCTAAATCTGGCTGGGGAAAGGGGCTTAAATCCTTAAGCAAGACATTTGAAATTACAGTAAATTGAAATGAACTAAAGCTGCAACCCAGAAACAAATTAAAGTCCTAAATAAGTGGGGAGATAAGTTATGCCCATGGATTAAAATACTCAGTGATGTTAAGATATCAGTAGTGAAAATCTCAGCAAACTTTTTTTTTTCTTTTTTTGGTAGAATTTGACAAACTGATCCTAAAATTTATATGACTATGCAAAGGACCTAAAGATAATCTTGAATAATAAGAACAAAATCAGCTCTTATACTAGTAGATTTATCTTATAAATCCAAGACGTTGATATGGTTTACTGAAGACTAAGTCTTTAATACACACACACACACACACACACACAAAGTCTAAGGGGGGAGGCAGAGAAGACCACGATGGTGGCTAGGTTGATTGTAGCGTCTCTGACCTCCTTTCTAGGATGGAGGCTTGCCTGATGGAGTTCTTGGATCTCTCATCCATCACAGAGACCCATTCTCGAGATGAAAGGGGTACATTTCCAGCCCCATTTACTCTTACTGCTTCTTTCAGCACAACAGGATGTGGTTCAGATCCTCGTTAATATAAAACTAGCCTCAAAAAGAGCTCTAGGACAGTATTGCCTTCCATTATTTAAAGAAAGGAAAATATTTAGCATTGTTTAAATTATGTCTACAGCTAGCTTTCTCCAACATTTTTGTAATTTAGTCATTGGGAAGATTAAACTAATCTAATATTGTTCAGTTCTATAGGATAAAATCTTCAGTTTCCTAAATACAAAGGTCTGGAAATGCTGAAGGCTCCTACACTATCCAAAGCATCTTGACTGAGGAGATGATATAAATAAAAATAGAGAACACTTTTCATGTGCTCTTGGCTTTACTTAAATTAACCTCTTTAATTCTCACAACAACTCTATGAAGGAGGCACCACTATTATCCCTGTTTTACAGATAAAGAAACTAAATAACTAAAAGGGCTTTTCTCAGAATACTGTAGGAAGTGGGAGTAGAGCTGAGAATTTGACCTAACTTCACTTAGATTTTTAACATCGTTTGTTCACAAGAAGGCTTTTATTAGAATTATTCTCTTTGGGTGTGAGATTTCAGGCTTGATTTTCTATTGCAGCCTTCCAAGAGTCACCTGGGGGAAATTTGTGTGGACCAGCTAGCTACTCTGATTAGAGTTAACATGAATGAGTCTGGTCATCTAGACACATGAAATAACTTATTTTTCCTAACCTTCATCTTGCTCCATAATAAGACCTGCTTGTCAAATTAACTTATTACAGTCCAATATTACTGTGGGGTGGTTTCTAAATGGATTGACTGTTGCATCTTTGTTTCGAGGAGCCATTATTTGGATAGTTTAATAATTAGCCCTTCTTTGTATAAATCTAATGCCTGAGGAAACCATTTAGGAAGTTATCGACTCTCTCAAATTTACAGTGAGTATTGAGACTTTTGTTCCTAAGTCTGATTATGCACAAATTGGATGGGTAAGTCTAGGGTCCTGAGGTTAATATGGTGTCTGATTTTCTCTGATAGCATAAATAATCATTGCTAGTTAAAATAATTTCAAGATTTTGCTTAAAACTTCATTCAGGTGATCTTTTCCCTCTAACCACCAATAGGTCACACAGACAAGCTAAAAGTAGCCTTAATTGACCTAGGAATAGAGAATCATGTAATGGTAATGAAGAGTGGCCAGATATGGCACTCCAAAATATGCCACTTTGGTGTCAGATTACTTTGAGCTAAAGGCACTTGAAAAGCAGCAGATGCAAGAAGGGCACTCTAATCTTCCCTTTTCCCCTGAAAATAGGAGATAAAAACTCCCGTGTGAAATGCCCTCCTTGTACCAGGAGAAAGGAAACATTCTCCAACAGGGAGTCATAGCTGAGAAAATTCTGTACAAACAGATCTTGTTAAAAATAATTCCTATCTTCCTTTAGCCCCCCTGCATAATTTACTTATCCACAATTGCTTCTCTTTGTTCAACCTAATATAACAGCGTTTATTTAGGTTTTGCCACTTCTTTGGGTCTTCATTTCTCTATGAGGGCAAACATGTCATGTAAAACATTAAATTTTATGCTTTTCTCCTGCTAATCTATTTTATGTTAATTTAATTCTCAGGCCCAGCCAAGGACCCTAAGAGGGGAGAGGTAAAGTTTTGCCTCCCTACAGTAACAGATACACTTTGCTTTGAAAAAAACTTCTGGGAAACTATAACATCCCTTGAAAAATTTGTCTCCTCTCAAGTAATACTGAGATGAAGTTCCATATGAACTTCAAACTTGAGTGGAAATGTTTTTATAAGCAAGCAACTTAGATCTTCAGCAGGGGATGGAGGGACTCTCAAAGGCTCAGCCAATAATAAAGGCAGATCCTGGGATACTGATATCCCTGATCTGTTTTTTCCTTAAGAGAAATGATAGGAGAAAAAATAAATCTATAATCTTATAATGAGCTCTGAAAGGTTCCTAGAGTTCTACTAAGTTGGGATCCAGTAACCCTGTTCTTTTGAAAACCTCTGATCAACCACCTTAAGGTGAAAAAGGCCTTAGCAGAACACCCTTTGCCATAATTGTTAGCCCTGTGCTGAGCAGTGTCTCGCCATCACCACTGTCTCTAAATTATTGATCCGAAATAGCTTCTCAGGACTTGTTTTCTTTAAATACACTCAAAAGTGGCATTGTATCCATTTCCAAAAATCTTTCCAATCTTCTTTCCCCCACCCACACCACCAAACTACAGAATTGTAGTTTGAATGAATTATAGGCAATACCTTATTTATTTTTAAAGAATTTGTTCTTTCAAACTGTTATCTTGCATAATGAGCAAGAAGGTTTTAGGCACTATTCCACTACCATACCTTCTGATCTCATCAGAAAATAAGAATGTAAACTTTTCATACTACTCACTCTTCTTTTACCCGTGGGCCAAAACATTTTAAAATTACCAAACACCAATTTTGTCACCTGCATATTCAACACCTAAGCAACATGCATGCCTGAATAACAGAAGCCAGCACTTCAGATACTTGTCAGAAAATTCAACCAAGAATTTACCCTGTTCCAGGACCTTCTAACAACTACGTTGAGCCATCTGATAGTTGGGAAAAATAGTGAGTAGATATATTAGATATCAATTCCCCCAGATACTCTTAGTTCTATCTCCAAATGATCAGAAAACATACCTAGACCATATTACCTGTGTTTCCTGGAGAAATGACTTCCTTAAATTATAAACACAATGCTTTTGGCTTATTAAACAGAGTTAAAACAAATGAAGCAATCTTTTGATTGATCCAATACTTCTACAATACTACAGTCAAAGACATTGTCTATTGAGTTACTTACATAAAGAAAGACGTACTAAACCCTCCTAGCATAAGATACCAGAGAAATGCAAATGCTGCCTTCTTTTGGAGCATAGGGACTACATACCCTCATTTATTCTCTTTTGCTCTGACTTCTAGAAAGCTCAGATTCAAGTTAGACCTCCACTCTGGGATCGCAGCATATAAGCATTCAGTGAACCTACCCAAGTTTCCTAGAAGCCAGCTAAGCAACATCTCCCTCCCCACAATCTGGGGACCAGGTGTGGTGCGGTGGGGGTGGGAGTGAATGAGAAATATCCTGGTGGAAATTAGTTGTACATGTGGTCAGTGTCTTTTTGATCATCCAGTTTGATATGCATTTTGGTATTGCAAGCTGTAGGTCTGTGTAAATACTTTTTGTTTTGCTAAGTCAGACAGGGAGAGCAGTGCTGTAGGTGCTCTTTGTCTGGTTAAAGCAGCTCTTTCTGTTTATTCTATTCTGACCCTGTTTATTAGGCACTCTTCAGAACTAAGTCTGATTCTGCAGTTCTCTTAGAAGAGTATCCCTCCCTTCCCATGGAGGAGAATCCTCAGCCTCTTTACTTTAATCTATCTCCTCATTCAAAATACTTTCAGGAAGGGATAGGGAAGGGCAGATGTGGAATAGAACCTGGACTCATGCTTGCTTTAGTATTCCAAGTCGCCTCTCAACTTTGTTGGGAGCACACAGGATAAATGAAGACATTGTTTTCTTTTTATCATCAAGTTTAGCCTGGAGAAATGACATGTTCACAATTTTTTTTTTTTTTCTGAGCGGTAAGGGGATCGCAACCCTCCGCACGGTGTCGTCCGCACCACGCTCAGCCAGTGAGCGCACAGGCCATCCCTATATAGGATCCGAACCCGCGGCCTCGGTGCTACCAGCGCCGCACTCTCCCGAGTGAGCCATGGGCCGGCCCATGTTCACAATTTCATGGCAGTGGAGCGCTGGTCTAGAATTGCCTAGTACGAGGGAGTAATTGAGTAGTATGGGGCGGGGGGAGAGGAGGAGGAGGAGGAGGACGACGACGACGACGACAACGTCGTTTTTTGTTTTTCACCTTTTAACATTGTTCATAAGCGGCCTGGTTTCAACTTGAGGGTCTTGCACTACCTTCTCACCTGCAAGGAATCTCTGGCTGGCTCCAGAGTCCTCCATCGCTTTCTCTTTGGTCTATGGCAACCTCCAAACCTTCCACTTCCACGTACCAAATCCTGACCATATTACTTACCCTGTAATATCGCTCGGTTCTGTCCCCTCCTTTCCATTCCCCCGACTCCAGCTTTAGGCGACGTCTTACTGTGTCTCCCGGGCTGCAGCTGCTTCAGACCCGGTTGAGGGCTCCCAGCGCCCTGCCCCATAGCAGCTGTGCTCCTCAGGAGGCGCACAGGGCTCCATGTGGATCTGGCCCTGCCTGCCTTCTCACTCTCTGTAGTGATCTAGGTACACCAAAGTACCCGCGCGTCTCCAGCACACGGCGAGCGGTTCTGCCCTCTGGCAGGCTCACTCCGGAGCAGTCCTGATGTCACCTCCTCCAAGAAGCCCTCCGTGATGGCCCCGCCCCTCCACAAACCCTTTATGCTGCCATAGCCCCACGCCCTTAACACGTGCTGGTGCTCCCATCTGCTTCTGCGCTTAGCTTCCGAAAGCCTGTGCACACTCTCGGGGAGAGAACTGTGTCATAATCCTCTCTGTGGAGACAAACAGCTAGCCCAGCTGCCGAGCCCCCAAACCTCGGGACTCCTCCCTGCAGAGGAGCCGGGGTGTCCTCCTTCAGTGCGCCTTTAATCCAGGGCGGACTGACCGAGAAGCCTCCTCAGAAACGCGCGGCCACCGCCTGCGCAGTCCGGCCTCGGGCCCCCGGGATCGAGCTGGCGGGGGATCGCGCTGCGGGCAGGACCGGCGCTCGGAGTCTGCGCCGTGGCTCCGCCCTCTCCTCGCCCCCGCACGCCCCCGCCCAGGTTCCGGGTGTGCGCGCGGTCGCCATGGCAGCGCCGCCGCTGCGGCCCGCGGGGCGAGAGGAGCATGTGGAGGAGCTCGGAGGAGACGGCCACCACCCCGGCCTGGCCGCCGCCTCACGCCCCCATGCCGGCCACTACTCCGGCCTCGTCCTGGGAGGGCAAGGGCGGTAAGAAGTAGGGTGCCCTTCGGCGCCGGCCTGTCCCGGACGAAACAGTCGAGGGGCGCGTCCTCCGAGCAGGCTGCCGGCCGAGGCGGCGCGGCGGGAGGTGCCCCTGGGAACCCCAGCTGTGGCCACAGCGTTGAGGCGCCCCCAAACGCGGGCGGGCAGTGAGCCCTAGGCCGCCGCGCAGGTCCCCCTTCGTGTGACAGGTTGCCGGGTGGAGGTGTGTCTGTGGCTTCGCTCTTACGGTCCCGGGGACGGTATGTCTGGGGGCTCTTCTGCTCGATCCCTTTTTGTGGAAGTCCCAGGGAGCAGCCCTCAGGTGGGCAAGAAGGTCATGAGACCGTTCTGACTTTGCACCTGTGGCCCCTTCGTTTTATGTATTTCTGCGCCCATGAAGTATCTCTTGCAAATTAAGCATAGTCTGAACAGCATCACACCCTCACCCCGTTTCACTTTTGGATGCTTGTTTTAAAGTGTGTGTGTGAATATGGAACCGTGCTAGGATTCTCACTTAATGCTCACTCCTCCCGGGAGGTGGGCATTGTTATGCTGTCTGTGCCTTTAGCATAAGGAAATTTAAGCTCAGAGAATTTAAGTAACTTGCTCAAAGTTACACGTACCTGCAGATTCTGGGTAAGCACCCGAGTCTGACTCACTCTCAACCCTTGGATTTCCCTGTATGTGGCTGTTACAGTATAGAAGAGCATATTTTGGAGGGAACCGCCTCCGAAATAGGCCCTTTCTCTAGAATTTTAAAACGTGCTGCCAGAGGCGTGGATAAAAACGAAATTTGGGTTAGATTGTTGGCATTTTCCTGGGTAGCTGGTTAATGCCCTAGTTTTTGCTTTACAATATGAAGACTGATTTATTATTTTTTCTTAATATGATTACAGTATAGGAAATAACTTACCGGTGCCATAAATCCTGATGTACAATACAAAGGTAAATTTTAAATCATAGGGTAGTAGAAAAATATGGCAGAAACTTTTAAATACTTTAAATTTATGTCTAGCTAATTAAGAATATTCTTGTAGCTTTCTCTAGTTATATTTAGCTTGTGACCTAAGATTCCTTTATGTCTTCACAAAAACGAGTTTAAGTCTGACACATTTCTGTGTTCTGGGTATGGTGTGGCCAGCACTGATTCTCAGAGTAATCCTTTTCCTCTTTTTAATACCAAGGAAGGTAGTAGACAGAAGGGAGAAAAGCCCAGTATGAGCCCAATTCCAACCTCTGTTTGGAATCTACTTGCTTTGTTTCCTGGTGAGGACATTAAAGCACCATTTTCTAGATTGCATTCCAAGTGAGCCATGGTCACATAAATCTGGGAAATGCAGCATTCTTATCCTTTCCTTTCAAGCTCAACAATTTGAAGAATCTGTGTACACCTGATTGTTTTAAATGTTTTTTGTAGGTTAGGTTTTGTTTAGCTTTGTTTAATTGAGCACTTCTCAAACTTATTTGACAATAAAAGCCATTCTGTTTGGCACATCTTTGATTGTCTTGTAGAGTATTAGTATTCCACAAAACACAGTTTGGGAAATAATTGCACTACAATATTATTTAGGTACATGAAAATTTACTACAATAGGTGAAGGGTTTCATTATATACATACATCCGCATGACAAATTATGCTAACATTAAAAATTTTCAGAGAGTATGACATGAGAAAACTGCTTACAATAAAAAAAGATATAAAACTGGAAAAAAGATATAAAACTATACTCAAATATTCCAATTTTGTTTAAAAAATACTTATATATACATGTAAAAGAAAGTAGGAAGGAAGTACCTCCAGACCTCAATTGTGGTTGTTCTTTGGCAATGGGATTGCTGATGAGTATCTGTTTTCTTTTTGGATACTGAAATTTCCAAATTGGAATAATTGTGTTAAATACATTTTTAAATGGTTATTTAAAAAAACTATAAGAAAAGTTTATTTGCTTTCATTTTAAATATAATGTTCCCGAGTTCCAGTCAAGATGGTGGACTAGATGGTCCCCAGCGTCACTTTCTTACACAAATCAATCAATTTACAACTATAAAAATGTAACAACAGCCAAGCTGGGGCCATTAGAGCTCAGGGGAAGAGGAGGAGAGACCTACAGAGTTCATGAAGGCAGGAGAAACCACGATGAGAGGAAGAAAAAACTGCTCAGAGTGTTTCAGGCTACGGCCACTTTAAGGCTCGAGCTGCTGAGCACATGGAGCAGGAGCTGACAGAAGCCGCAGCGGTGGCCATCAGATGAAGTTGCTTAGAGACAGCAGGGAAGAAGAGGGTGTTGGTGGCCCCTGGGACAGCAAAACCACTAATAGGGTTCCCAAAGACCCACACAGGAGCGAGGAGCCAGAACAACTGAAAAAAGGAGCCATTCAGAGGCCGGTGAGTCATCGCAAGGGACCTGCACAGGGCCTGTCCCATGGGAAGTGTTTGGAGCATGGTCGGTGGTGGAGATGGGCCCACGGGGGGGGGGCGGGGGGGGGAACACTGGGACACAGCAAGGTTAGCCAATTCGCCCCCCTATCAGCACAGGCCCACTCAGAGGAGACTGATCAGGAACACAGAATTGCATGGGGTGCAGTTTGATGAAAAGACTCAGGCCCAGATCAGAATTTCTACACAACCCAGATCCACCAGGTCTCTGGAAAGCCGGAAGTGCCTATAAGGTCAACCATTAAACCCTGAGCTGCACAAAAAGCCTTCCCCAGGGAAACAGCAGCAAATCAGCAATTTAGCTCCACCACACAGCTCAAGTACTGGTTCTCAAAGTAAGTTCCCCCATTTGAGAAGTAAACAAAGGACAAAAAATTAGTTCTGGCTCAGGCATACCACCAGTGCCTTAGAGCCTGTCTGGGAACCGAAGGCTTGGAGCCAGGGACCCCCCAACAACCAGGCACACCGCCAGCACCATGGAACATGCCAAAAACATCTCCTCCATGCGGGTGACCCACCACAGCCACCACAATAACCATGGCTGCCGTGAAAGCAGCTAGACACCACAACCACGGTGCGGATGGTCTGCCAGCCGCTGGAGTGCATTGACATAAGGAGAGTCACCAGCAGAGACCAAAGAAAAGAGGAGGATGTCTCTCACCACAAAACCCATTCCAGGGTGACAGAAGAGGCGTCTGGTCTATGATAATATTGGGGGACCTGAACACACCTCTCAGCATTGAACAGATCATCTAGAAAACAAATCAACAGAGTAACCATTACTCTTTCAGAGGGAGAGAAGAAAACTAGGGTTATCAGTGGTTGGAGGTGGGTGGGAGAGGGGGATAGGGAGAGATTGGACAAGGGGCATAAAGAATAAGTACAATTTGTAACTATATGTATACTAGTAATATTGATTTGATGAACGTATGTCAACATTGAATCCCAAAAATATGTATAATCAATTATGATTCAATTAAAAAAAAGGGGGGGGGTTGGTAGGTTAAAGCAGAAATACTTTGTAAAAAAGTCAGCATCACTCTGTGTGAGAGAGAATGTAATTCCTGAAGAGAAAGTAATCAGCTTGCTTGGTGTTTTGTAATGGCAGCTTTTTATTACTTTATTATCCTTTGCTTTCTCTCTCTGTCTAAAAAAATCAACAAGCTAAAAATAAATAAATAAATAAATAAATATAATGTTCCTTATCTTAAATCTTGTCTGCAGATCTGTTTGGCAAGCTCTTTAATTCATATAGTGCAGAAATCCACTCAACATTTTTGAGATGAGGAGACTTAAAGGAGAAGCCAGCTCCTAAAAAAAAAGAAAAGAAAAGAAAAAAACCAGGCTTTTTGAGCAGTGACATGTCTGAGCACAGATTTTTAAAGAGATTTACACAAAAGATAGGACAGGACAGAAAACAGAGACAGACAGTGGTCTGTGCTTCTGTGAAAAGCAACAGAATAACTTGTGCCCTAGAAGACCTGGGTCTTGCAAGAGTTACTTTTTAAATAATATTGAAAGCAGTGAGACCAATAAGGAAAGCCGCTCATATAACAGAGAAAGGAGATCTCAATTCCTGCTGTGTTTTTATTTTCTTCGTTAAGAACTGAATGGGGAAAAACCACCTTTAGAAATAGAAAATGGAAGGCTGGGGAAAGTGAAGAGCTTCTATGAGCTGGCCTCAATTTTGGTATGAAGAAAAACTGACAGAGTTATATTCAAAGTTATATAGACTTGGGATGGTGTAGAGGATGTACAAGAAACCTATGAACCTTGGTGATTTTCCAGATCCCTTTTGAGTTAGATTCTTGGATAAAATTGTCTTTATTTGAACCTATTTTAAGAAACCTTGGGTCACCATAACCCTCTGTGGCACAATGGAAAATCTTTGAGTCAGTTTGATTCTGCACTCTCCTTTATGAGCCGTGTGATTTTGGTAAAAATATTTAATTTCTCTGGACATCATTTTCCTCAGCTACTAGAGCTGGCGCATAATAGAGGTGAGTTCTCCCTTTATGTCACTTCCAAGCTAGGGTGCTGACTCCAGCCGGTGTCTGCCCACCCTCAGTGGGTGCTTCTATGGCCCTAATTGTCCAAACAACATTTTCATTTTCTCTCCTTTTCATTTTATTTCTCTCCTTTTCTTCCATCCTTCATTCTGTCTCCTTTTCTTCCCCACCCCCACTATACACATACAATCTTATCTTTGAAAGAAGTTTTTTTTTTTTTTTTTTTTTTTTTTTTAAGGAAAATAAGCTGGAATAATTTATATGTGGTGAAGGACGTATTTATTTTTCAGAAGCTCCAGAATCCGTTGCTGGTCTTCAGGAACATTATAATCATCTGTGTATGGAAAAATCCCAGAGAATTAATCCTTTTATATTGCATATACTCCAAGAAGTAGATGAAGAAATGAAAAAGGGGTAAGGAAGACAAGTACTTGGTTTCATTGGCAGTATGCACTGATACTCATCTGTGTGAAAATCCTGGGACACTGAGCTATTTTATAGCTTTTTGAAAGTGCTTGGTAAAATGGACATACATTTTGATTCAGATATTCAAGTGGATGAGCCACACTGTTAGTCGTTCTCAGTGGTGGTGTGGTACACTGGGAAGAGCACTGGACCGAGTTCCCAACCCTGGGCTCCAGATTTGTCTTTATCTCCTGTGAGTTGGGTGAATTTAGGCAAATATTTGAATTTTTCAATGTCATTATCTATAAAGTGGGGATACTTTGTGTGAGAAATTATACAGTATATATTAAAGTGTTTTGCAAAGTCTGGAGAATGTTCAGTAGTTTTAAGTTACCTGGTGTGACTGTGTATACTTGAAAGTCTCCTACATACTTGGTTCCAGTAAATGTTATATGTGATGCTACTATTTACACATGAAGAAAAAATACTTTTATTTCTTTATTGGGTTTTTTTTCGTTGTTTTTCAAAATCTTTTTTTTTTTTTTTCTTTGTATCTTAATAGATTGGAGAAAGGAATCACATTAACCATGGCTGGTAACAATCGCCTAATACTAGCAGAAAGAATAACAGGTGAAGATTTTCGGATTCTTTTTAGAATTTTAAGGAATCACCCATATATTAATGGTATGTCTCCTTAAGAATCAATTCTTCCTGCTTTTCATTTTCTTGATTTTAAATATTGTTTATAAGGAACATCAGCTTCTATTCATCTCTGTTCTTCAGGTTTGGATGTTAGATATAACCTCTTAAGTGATATTGGTGCATACTGTGCTGCAAGACTGCTCCAGGTATTATTTTACTACAAAACGGTCTTAGTTCTGTTTACAGTAAAATCACTTAGTCTAATGGCACGTACACAGAACACTAGTTTTGCAAAATACCAAGGGGTCCTGACTCTATGGTAAACTTATACCACTTGAAATACACTGAAAACCCATTGTGTATTTGCCTCAGTAGAGCTGGTACCTGGAGCTCCTGAGTCATCTTTTGGAAACTTGTGCACTGTGGTTAAATACATAACGCACATCCATACTTTCAGTCATTGGTCAAAACTAGATATAGTATTTTTCTTTCATTTATTTTCAGTTATATTTTAAGTGAGAATGGTGGTTTGTTTTTTGTTTTTGTTTTTTTTTAATGGCAGCTGCTTTTACTAGAATTCAGTTTTTCTGGGTTATAAAGCCTTTCTTTGGAGGTGTACACATTACTTCAAGTGTATCTATATATGCAGTTGATCGATTTCCAATAATACATGTGTAATAGCTTCTTTTTTCTCCTTATTATAGAAACAACGTAATCTCATTTACTTAAATCTTATGTTTAATGATATTGGGCCTGAAGGTGGAGAATTGATTGCTAAAGCACTACATGTAAGCATTCATATACCTCAAACTAACATTTTATTTGGGAATTTAACTTCAGATAGCTTGGAACCAATAGAATCAAATGTTAATGTTGACTTATATTATTTTAATATTGTAGGAATGTGTACTTTTATTGCATTTCAATTTATTAAAATGTGGACATTACATGAGCACTTTTGAACTCCTTTTTAAGAAAGTAAAGAGTTTTATTGAGATATAATTCACAAACATAAAACTTACCCCCAAAGTCTTCCATTCAGTGGTTTCTTTTTTCAGTATAGTCACAGAGCTTCAACCATCACCACTATCACCTTTTAAGAACATTTACATCACCCCAAAAAGAAGCCCCATACTTACCCATTAGCGATCCCTCTCCATTTTTCCCTCTTCCTACTCCTTAGGTGCTGGCAGTCACTAACCTACTTTCTCTATATAGATTTGCCTATTCTGGACATTTAATATAAATGGAATCATACAATTTGTGGCCTTTTGTGACTGGCTTAATGTTTTCAGGGTTCATTCATATTGTAACATATTTCATTTCTTTTTATTGCTGAATAATATTCTGTTGTATGGATATATCACATTTTGTTCACCCATGGTTGGTGGACATTTGAGTTTCCGCTTTGGCTATTCTGAATAATGCTACTGTAGAAATTCACACATGTTTTTGTGTGGACATATGTTTTTAGTTGTGAGGGATATATACCTAGGAGTGGAAATGCTGGATCTGTGGTAATTCTGTTTAACATTTTGAGGAATGGCCAAGTTGTTTTCCAAAGTGGCTACACCTTTTTACAGTTCTGCCAACAATGTATGAGTGTTCCAGTTTCTCCACATCCTCACTAGCACTTGTTATTACCTTTTTGATTTTAGCCATACTAAGTGGGTATGAAGAAGTTTTGTGGTTTTTGATTTGCCTTTTCCTACTGAGTAATGATGTTGAGCATCTTTTCATGTACTTACTGTCCATTTGTATATCTTTTTGGGGGGAAATGTCTGAAATCCTTTTCTTATTTTTAAATTGGGCTGTCTTTTTGAGTTGTAAGAGTTCTTTATATATTGTAGGTATAAGTCCCTTATCAGATATATGATTTGCAGATAGTTAGTTACTCCCATTCTGTAGGTGGCCTTTTCACTTCCTTGATGGTGTTCTTTCAAGCATAAAACCTTTTAAATTTTGGTAAAGTCCAATTTATTTCTTCTTTTATTGTTTATGTTTTTGGTGTTATATCTAAAAAGGTTTTACATTTACCTTTTCTCTTAAGGGTTTTATAGTTTTAGGTCTTTCATTTAGTTCTTTGATTAATTTTGAATTAGTTTTTTTATATGGCGTGAGGTAGAAGTCTAACTTCATTCTTTTGCATGTGGATATCCAGTTGTCCCAACACCATTTGTTAAAAAACTATTCTTTCCTCCATTGAATTGTCTTGACACCTTTGTCAAAAAAATCAGTTGACCATGCGTG
Source organism: Cynocephalus volans (assembly GCF_027409185.1). Taxonomy (NCBI): domain Eukaryota; kingdom Metazoa; phylum Chordata; class Mammalia; order Dermoptera; family Cynocephalidae; genus Cynocephalus; species Cynocephalus volans. Next base: position 94,832,816 of record NC_084460.1, on the reverse strand, counting down.
AGGGTTTATTTCTCTACTGTCAGTTCTGTTAATCTGTATGTCTATCCTTATGCCAGTACCACACTGTCTTGATTACTGTAGCTTTGTGGTAAGTTTGGAAATCGAGACATATGAATCCTCTAACTTTATACTTTTTTCAAGATTGTGTTGGCTCTTCTGGTTCCACTGCTTTTCCATATGAATTTTACGATCAGTTTATTAATTTCCACAAGAAAAGCAGATGGGAGTTTGATAGGAGTTATGTTAAAGCTGTAGATCAATTTGGGGAATATTGCTATCTTAACAATATTAAATCTTCCAAACCATGAAAGTGAGATATGTTTCATTTATTTATATCTCGTTTAATTTCTTTTGATAATGCTTTGTAGTTTTCAATGTGCAAATCTTGCCCTTCTTTTGTTAAATTTATCCCTGGTATTTTGTTCTTTCTTATACTATTATAAATGGAATTCTTTTTTTAATTTCATTTTTGGGTTATTCATTGCTAGTTTGTAGAAGTACAATTGATTTTTGTATATTGATTTTGTATCTTGCTGTCTTGCTGAACTCATTCTATTAGTTCTAACAGCTTTTTTTGGTGGATGTCCTATCATTTTCCATATATAAGATCATGTCATATGTAAACAGAGTTTTATTTCTTTTCCACTTTGGATTTTTTTGTTTTTATTTTTCTTGCTCAATTGCTGTGGCTGGAACCTCTAATACAGTGTTAGACAGAAGTGGTGAGCAAAGACACCTTGACTTCTTCCTGATCTTAGGGGGATTTGAATTCATTTTAAAGATAATTACTTGTTCAATTACATGTCCTAATATTCATTAGAACAATGAAACATCTATAATTTTATTTGTGAAAGATTTATCAAAAGAGTAGAACAGGAGATAGAATGAAACCTTGAAAATGTCTGAGAAATTATATTACTTTAAAAGTGATATAGGAGAAATGGGGAGTGACTGCTTAGTAGGTGGGAGGGGCTACTCTGTGGGTGATGAGAAGGTTTTAGCACTTGCTGCAGGTGATGGTGGCTGCCCACCTTGTGAATGTACTAAATGCCACTGAATTGTGCACTGTAAAATTGTTAATTTTATGTTATGTGAATTTCACCTCAACAAAAAGAAGTGAAGTGGTATAGTTTTCTTAGAAGATAAATTTACAGATTTCCAATGAAAAGAAAGTTTATTAAAGTCTGCTTTATATACTGCTTATTGCTTGGGCATCTGTTTCTTGGGCATTCTTTCTACTAAAGTATTAAACTAGATTTTTATTTATTATGGGAAATTGAATGTTACTTTTAAAGAACATATCCTATTCTATCTCCATGAAAAATTGATGAGTTTACAAATAGTAATATAGCCTTCTAACTCACATAATTTACAGAATTTTGTGGATTACAAACTTAAATAGTTATGATTCTTTTCCTTTTCAGAAGAATACAACTCTGAAATACCTAAGAATGACTGGAAACAAGATTGAAAATAAAGGTGGAATGTTTTTTGCTGCCATGCTGCAAATTAATTCATCATTAGAGAAATTAGATCTGGGTGACTGTGATCTGGTGAGTAAATTGGTTATGAGAAAATCATCCAGATAGTGAGTTGATCATTCTCTGAGGAAACCAGCATAGAGAATTGTTCAAGATACCAGCTAAATGACAGTCTTAGAATGATTAACCTTGCCCCTGTCTAATATCAGAGAAAATGTGTTTTTTCCCCTAGACATAATAGTACAGACTATTAATAAAATCAGATTGTAGTAAATAATACCATAGAAAAATACCCAGTATAATAAAAATATTTCTAGACTTCTATCCATAGCTCATCTTAACCTCTATGAGATTTTGAAAGAAAGATATTATGTTCATTTTAATTAAACAAATACTACTTCATTTTTTTGCTTTTGAAAATATTTTGCAGTGAGTTATTTATATTGTAGCATAAAAATATGAAATGATGATGCTAAAAGCTGTTCTGAGCTTTCATCTGGCCTGATAATGAGAAATGTGTTTTTTGCGTTATCTTCAAATTCCAGGCCTCACTTTCTAAAACATGCTTGCAAGTCATGAAGCTTACCTGCTTTTGGGAACCTGTTGTATAGCCTGAGATTAATGCAAAATCACTCCTGGTGGGCCAGGAGGCTCTTTGGAGTAGTAGGTTCAGAAGGACTATCTTTTTAAGGTGGTTAGATGCAGCTAGTATGGTTCTGGGAAAGCATTAATTCAGTATTTGTTGCCTACACATACCAGTCACTGTGTTAGATATTCAGGTTACAACAGTTAATCAGATTTGGCCTCTGCCCTTAAAGAAGCTTGTATTTTAGTTGGGAAAATATCAATAAAGAAATAGAGAAAAGTGCTACCAAAGGTGACTGAGAATTTTGATAATGGGGAGGAAGTAATTCTTCTTGATAAGACGATAGCCTCAACCTGAGGAGCTAATATATAGTAGTCATGAAGGATGAGAAAAAACCATCACGGAGAGGGTCTGTTGCAGAACATTCCAGGCAGAGGATCCAGCATGCATAGATACTAAGGTAGTGCTTCCCTAAGTGTGGTATGGGTAGCATTACTGGTGCAGAATGAGGTAATTTTAATACTCATGTATTTATTTTTACAAATGCATACTATTTATTTTAAGGAATTATGGTTTTCCATTTATGTCAGTGACACAAAGTTTTATTTTAAAATAAGTAGAAGTGGAAAAGTGAGTTGATTTAATGGAAAAGTATTAAGTAAATAGTAAAATAGTATTAAGTAAATGTTTTGCACGTTCAGATATGGCAAAAATCATGAGGAAGGTACATGAATAATGAAATATCAAGTCTGACAGGTTTTAAGAATTGAAAAGTCAGAGTGGCTGAGCAGAGGTGGTTAAAAAGGGTGACTCAAAGTACAGGTGGAGAGGTTCACAGAGGGCAGATCAGGCAACTTTCTGTAGGGTGTGGGTCATAGGTCAGGGGAAGAGGGGATTGTGTTATAAATGCAAATCATGGAAAAAGCAAATCATGAAAATCATGGAAAGGCTTTGAGGGGTGAGATGATCTGATTGATACTTTCTAAAGATCACTCTGCTTTCTCTGTGGGGAATTAGAAGGTGGCAAGGGGAAGCTGACTGACCACTTAGTTACTGCAGTAGTACAGGTGAGAGATAATGAGAACTTGGGCTGAGGTGGTGGCCATGGAGAAGGACCTCTTTTGGAGGCAGAATCTGTTACGACTTACTGATCAACTGGATGGGAGGGTAAGAGGAGTGGCAGAGGGAGAGGAAGCCCATGTTTTCTGGCATAACAGCTGGGTGTGTGTGGTAGTGTCCATTACAGAGGTGGGGGAGAATTGAAGGCCAGTTGGAGCTGTGAAGATGTGATTAATAATCCTTCCCCACCACACACACTTAAAGTACTAGCACGAATATAGAAGAATGCTTGCACAAGGATATGTGTTACATAAATAGTATGAGCCCTAGCCAGGATCCACATGTGTCTGTATATCTGAAGTCTGCATAATTGGGCGTCATACAGAACCTTGAGGGCATAGGAGAAAAGCTAGAGGCAAAAACCCAGAAAATGGATACTGAAATGTTAAGAAACTTCTCATGCACATTGTAGGTAGATTTTAGGGAGAAAAGAACACAGAAATAATTCATTTCTGAATTTGATCAACCTACAATTCAATGAGTAGGAAGTGCTTAAACTTTTTAAAAACATAATTTTGATTGATCAGATTTCAGATAATTGGTCTTGAAATATTTATATAGGGAGATTAATTTATATACTTTGTCAGTTTCCTTAATGAATTTACCTGTTTTTAGGGGATGCAAAGTGTGATAGCATTTGCTACAGTACTAACTCAAAACAGAGCAATTAAGGGAATAAACCTAAACCGACCTATGCTGTATGGTGAGCAGGTATGTATTCAAAGGGCTGGTAGTTAATATAATGACATGTGAATAGAACTAAGATACTATTACAGTTTATGTCAAGGTACATGAATACATTGCATTTTTAAAATTATACTTGCTATATTTCATAAACTACTACTTAGAAATAAAAACTTCAACTTAAAGGAAAATTGTCATAACAATTCTTAAGACGACTTTTATTATTAAATATGTGTTTAGATGTTGCTTATTTAGGCAGCAAACATGTCATTGTTTCTCCTGAAACTCCAGTTTCGAGTGAGTAAACGTGTGAGGGTCAAGGTAGTTAAGATGAAAGCATAAATGATTAAAGTTTTAAAGGTCAAGTTGTAAGAGTCCAGAGTCCAGTATTGTTTTATTGATGTGACTTCACATTACATCTTTGATATCATGAGTAATATTGGCAAAATGGTTGTGAATAGCAGTCTGGCAAGTCTGCACTTGATCCTATTTGTAGGTAAGCTGCTTGATGGAGACAGAAAGTTGAGTAAAAACATAGTGCCTATTTTCCGAGCTTCTCCCTGTTCCTTAGCATCCTCTCGGGTGGCTTTCTTCTCCTATCAGTTGTAAAAAGCTAGGAAGTAAGAATTCATTTTATTATTGGTCTAAACAAAAACAGAGATATATCTACTAAAAGGAAAAGTAAATGTTCAAAGCACTTTATATAGTCCAAAAAATGAACTTTAAGGTTCAATGTTCAAATATTCATTTAAAGTTCAATGTTTAAAGTTCAGTGTTCAAATGAACTTTGAATGTTTTTAAAAGTTAAAATAAATTTAAAGCTCAAAGTACTTTAAATAGATAATTTAAGATTATCTACCTCATTGTTCTCCCTTAGTATGAGTAATTGAGAATTAACCATATATATATATGTTTTTTTATTGAATCAAAATTGATTATACATATTTTTGGGGTTCAACATTGAGATATGTTGATCAAATCAATATTACTAGCATATAGTTACAAATCATAATTATTCTTTATGCCCCTTGTCCAATCTGTCCCCATCGCCCTCTCCCTCCCCATCCCCCCTCTAGTTACCCTAGATTTCTTCTCTCCTTCTCAAAGAATAATGGTTACTCTGTTGACTTGTTTCCTAGATGATCTGTCCAATGCTGAGAGGTGTGATCAGGTTCCTTAGTATTATCATAGAGCAGATGCTTCTTCTGTCACTCTGAAATGGGCTTTGTGGACAGAGACATCCTCTTCTTTATCTCTGCTGGTGACTCTCTTTGTGTCAGTGCATTCCAGTGGTTGGTGGACCATCTGTGTGGTGGTTGAGGTGTCTAGCTGCTTTTGCGGCAGCCATGGTTATTGTGGTGGCTGTGGTGGGCCACCCATATGGAGGTGATGTTTTTGGCATGTTCCTTGGTGCTGGCAATGTGCCTGGTTGTGGGGTGTGTCTGGTCCCTGGCTCCATGCCTTGGGTCCCTGGGAGGAACCCAAGGCACTGGCGTGGTGTGCTTGGCTGTGGGAGGGGGGTCCACTCCCCTTCTCCATGCCTCAGGTCACCAGGCAGGCCCCGAGGCACTGGTGTGGTTTGCCTGGTTGCAGGAGGGGGGTCTGATATCCAGCTCCATGTCCCAGGCCCCCAGGCAGGGCCCCGTGGCACTGGTGTGGTGTGCCTGGATGTGGGAGTGGGTCCAGTCACTTTCTCAATGCCTTGGGTCTCTATGTGGGCCTTGAGGTGCTGGTCTGGTGTGCCTGGTTGTGGGAGGAGGGTCCAGTCCCTGTCTCCAAGGCACTGGTGGTGTGCCTGGGCCAGAACTAATTTTTTGTCTGTTGCTTACTTCTAAAATGGGGGAACTTCCTGTGGGAACAGTACTTGAGCTGTGTGGTTGAGCTAAATTGCTGCTTTGCTGCTGTTTCCCTAGGAAAGGCTTTCTGTGCAGCTCAGGGTTTAATGGTTAACCTTATAGGTACTTCCGGCTCTCCAGAGACCTGGTGCACCTGAGTTGTGTAGAAACTCTGAGCTGGACCTGAGATTTTTCATCAAATTTCACCCCATGCAATTCTGCATTCCCAACCAGTCTCCTCTGAGTGGTCCTGTGCTGATTGGGGGGCAGATCAGCTGTCCTTGCTGTGTCCCAGTGTTCCCCAGGTGGGCCCGTCTCCCCCACTGCCCATGCTCCAAACACTTCCCATGGGATGGGCCCTGCGTCGGTCCCTTATGATGACTCACCGGCCCCTGAATGGCTCCCTTTTTTCAGTTGTTTTGGCTCCTCGCTTCTGCATGGGTTCACGTGAACCCTATTAGTGGTTTTGCTGTCTTGGGGGCCGCCAAGGCCCTCTTCTCTCTTGCTGCCTCCAAGTAACTTCATCTGAAGGGCACAGCTGCGACTTCTGCTGGCTCCTGCTCCATGCACTCATCAGCTCCAGCATTAAAGTGGCCGCGGCCTGAAACACTCAGCAGTTTTTTCTTTCTCATCATGGTTTCTCCTGCCTTCATGAACTGCGTAGGTCTCTCCTCCTCTTACCCTGAGCTCTAGTAGCCCCAGCTTGGCTGATGTTACATTTCAATAGTAGTAAATTGGTTTATTTGTAGGAGAGACTGATGCTGGGAACTGTCTACTTTGCCTTCTTGACCAGAACCCTCCTACCGTATTTTTAAAGTAGTATTTTTCATATTCAGAACTGTATTTTGCATTCTTTGCCTACATAGATCTCCCCCTTTGAATTATCCATACACTTTTCTGTACAAAATTTTTGGAGTTTTACATCATGTTGTTTTATGTACATAAATCTAATCTGTTCAGTGAGACACCCAGAATCCTCAAATAATAGAAACCTATGTAAAAAATACTTATAAGAGGGTCCGGCTGGTGGCTCACTTTGGAGAGTGTGGTGCTGATAACACCAAGGCCGTGGGTTTGGATCCCTTTATAGGGATGGCTGGTTAGCTCAGTTCGGAGAGCGTGGTGCTGACAACACCAAGTCAAGGGTTAAGATCCCCTTACTGGTCATCTTTTAAAAAAAAAATTGCTTAAAAGATCAGCAAAATACCCAACTCAAAGTATGCACTGACTCAGTGAATTGCTTCGTTCATGATTCATTCACTCAATAAAGATTTGAATGCAACCCTAAACCAAACATAATGCTAGGTGCTAGAGATATAATAAAGTCAAGTAAGGCACATGGCCCTCATATTCAAGGAGCTTTGTCTGTGTGGAGGGAGCTCGACAAGTTTGGAGAATGACATGCTCAGGTGCTATGGGAGAATAAGGATGTCAAAATCAAAGCAGAGGGAGGTGAGGTGGCAGGGAAATTTTTAGATTGAGTACATGACAGGAGATTTGAAGGCTACATTTAAAATTTCTGGATTATATCCTGAGGAAGTAAGTATGTTTAAATATATGAAGTCACATTAGAAGCACAATCCCCCTTAAATATGCTGAGTGATGTCGCTATCTCCAAAACCATCTGCAAATAGTTATTAAAAGCGGAGGGCTCCTTTCTCTAGTCCAGACCCCTGCTTTCAGCCTGTTCTGGCAGCCACTTAGGCTGTAGCTTGCTTCCTGTTCTCCAAGGCAACCACCGCCCTCCTATATTTAAAACTATTCTGTTCTTAAATGGTCGTGGAATCGAATCCTCTTGTGCTTCCCCCTATCTGCTGTTTCCAAATATAAACTTGCAAACCTATTCCATTTAACGGTTTTACTCTTCGTTAGGATGGAGGAACAGGGGATAACAGAATAAAAAGCTGTAAGATGTTGGATTTCACATTTGATTGCTCATTGGCATTATCTGGGGAGCTTGGAAAAATACTGGTTCCAAGTGCCATTCTAGACAAATTATATCACAAATTCAGTGAATGGTGCTAAAAGCCTCAACTATTTCTGAAAGTAGTTACCTCCCTTAATAAGGATGGTCGTTCTTTCAAGCTTCGTAGCCTAAAAATGCATTCAAGGAACAAACACAAAAATGTATAGTTATGTCTTCTGTGCTAGGCACTAGGCAGAACAATAGTGGACCCCACTAAGGGTTCAGTTTTCATTTAAGATCCCAGACTATACAGCATTCCTTTGGGTATATCTTTTTAGTGTCAAAACAGTAATTTCAACAAATCAGATACAGAATTCTGGAATATTGAACAATAATAAATGCTTTACAGTTTGCCATAGAACATTATTTTGTGCCAGATAGTTTTTATTTAACTTATTTAATTCTGTGAGGGAAGCATAATTTCACCTATGCACAGAACAGAAAACTGAGACTCTGCTAGATGAAATAATTTACTCAAAGTTATATAGTTAGTAAAGGTAAAGCCAGCATCTGGACAGTTTTGATTATTATAAAGCTCATGTACTCTCTACTGTTGTATGTGGTGTCATTTAACTTTTAAAGTTTTTCTCAAAGTACTTTTATATAACAAGTGCATATATAATTTTCCATGTTCATCAGCATATCCGGTGACTATACAACTTATTACACATTATATAGAAATCATGCAAGAGGACTGTCCTTACCACAACATAATTTGGCCCATTCATTTTAAGATGTGCTTTGATTTTGTTAAAAACATAAAATGTTTAGGATTCAGATCCTCATTGAGGCTGTATACCTTTTGCCTAGAGGCAGCTAGATTGTGGAACTTCAGGACAAAAGCCTTCCAGTAACCAGGGAACAAGAGTAGAACATATTTAGGAATTTGGAATGATTATAAGAGGGAGGAATCAGATATATTACACGGTTAATGAGTGTATTTTTAAAATAAAATCAAGATTGGGAAATGTCTATATTTTGTCTAAAAACCATCAAGAATAGAGATTGGGGCAAAGATCAGGAACATATGGAGGGTGAAGAAAGGTTTAAAGACTCTTGAAAGGACAGCCGTGGTGAACTTATATGCTCAATGATGGAACCAATTGTTTTAATAATTTTCCTTCTGAAATGACTGATGATTACTGTTTTTAAACCAAATTAACCGGCCTCTTTTACATCACTTAGTCACTGCATTTTCCAAGTGCCTACCACCTATTTCTGAGAAGGTAAAAGATATCATTTGTGGCAAAGATGATTTTTTAAAAAAATAAGCCAAACAAATGCAAACTGCAGACTAATAGTCTTAACCAATATAATCTTTTTAAAAAGCTAATTTAAATAATAGCATATGCTTGGAATAAACATGTACTGTTTCAAAATTATATTTTGGAAACAAGATCTTATCTGTTTTTAGGAAGAGTCCACAGTCCATCTAGGCCACATGTTAAAGGAAAATCACTCTCTTGTTGAACTACACATGTGTAAGCATGATATAAAAAACTGTGGCATGCAAAAATTATGTGATGCTCTGTATCTGAACAGTAGCCTGCGCTACCTTGATGTTAGCTGGTAAGTGATAATTTAGACGTTAATAATTCAAAAGTTAGGTCATCAGAATAATCTATATAAATATTCATAGTACATGGGATATGGGGTTCTTTGTTAGATACTATTTTTAATTATTAGAAAATGCAACCATTGTTGTCAACCTTTTTTCTTAAGACTTACTATTTATTAATTTAGTTTATAATGATATTATATCTATTAATAACTCAAATGAGCAACTTAGTTACATCAAACAAAATGGAAGCAGTGTTTTGTGGTGAATTTTTATTAACTTTCTTGGAAATTGAGTGATTAAAATAAACATTTACTAAAATAGAAAGTACTGTTGTAACAGTTTTGAAGCATCTTATCACTATGAATAAAAGAATAATACTTCATATTTTCAAGTATAACTAAATATTTTTCCTTTCCCAGCAATAAAATAACTCGTGATGGAATGGTGTACTTGGCTGATGTACTGAAAAGCAACACTACACTGGAAGTACTAGATCTTTCTTTTAACAGAATAGAAAATGCAGGAGCAAACTATCTCAGTGAAACTCTTACTTCACACAACAGGAGTCTTAAAGCGTTAGTATGGTTTCATATTTAATCAAAATAACAGAAAAACTTAAATTTTTAGAATATTAACTTCCAGAATCCTTATTATGAAATATGAAAACTCACTTCTAAACTGATACAGTATTAAGTTACAGTAAATATTTCAATTTCCATTTTTCAGAAGTAATGTCTTTTAAAAATTTGATTCTAGTTATGATTGCTTCTTAAAATTAATGAGAAAATTCTTATTGCATATATTATTTGTCCTAAATTCTAACAGAAAAATCATAAGCATTCAACATAATCGAGACTTGAAAATAAGAATGAATTAAAGAAGAAAATACTACTTGGATGACTGTATCCAGAAAAACATACCTGTATTCCACCCAAATATTTACCAAATAATATAAAACAAGACTATTTTCAAAATGTAGTTAACTCCACTAGGTCCATGAAGCATTCAATGAGAAAACTAAGTTTCCTGGATTTTATGAATTATATGGTTAATATTTTGACCACTACATTAAAACATATTGAAGAATAATGCTAAGACTTTACAGAAGAAAATGTTTGTAACTTATGCATTCTTTCTTTGTGAGACTGTTGGTTTTCAGGCTTATTAATCTTTTGTGTGTCCACAGGTTGTCAGTAGTCAGCAACAACATAAAGGGAGAAGGACTTGTTGCACTTTCACAGTCAGTGAAAACAAACCCCACATTCTCTAATATCTACATTTGGGGAAACAAATTTGATGAGGCTACTTGTGTGGTAAGTTTTTTTCTTCACTGAAGACTTTCTGGGATCCTGTCTGTAACATTAGACATTATTTACAGGTGCCTTAGAAATGTTTACAAGTGTCATGAGACTCCAGTTTTGATTTTTTTTTTTAAGTGGCTGGCCAGTACAGGGAGTTTTGATCATTTTTACTGTTAAGTCTTAAAAATTAGTTACAAGAAAGTTCCTGGTTGAACTTAAAAATATATCAAATACTGTATATTAGTCCAGATCACTGAATTACACAATTCTAGTTCCTCCAAAGTTAAAAAAAAAAGTTAAAAAAAATCACAATGTTGATTTGATGAAGCAAAATTTCCAATCTGCTCCCTAATAATTATACTAACATATGGAATTAGAGAGATATAGTACAAGCTGTGAAAATATTTGGGATATTGCTCATATAAATACAGAGAGCCCTTGAGACTACTTTCAAAACAAACAGAAAGCATAGTTTTCATTTGGAAAGAATGAGGGAAAAAAGTAGATGTTAAAATTCTCAAAAGGACCGAAATTTTACCACTAAAAAGAGTAATAAAATATACCTACTGTCTAAAAAACACCTTTAATCTTAGAAAAACCATCCATATCCTTTTAGTAGTTCTATACACTAGAAGTTGAATAAGTTGAGTTTAGAACTAATGATGAATGACATGCTAAAGCAAAAAACAAACTAGACTTTCAAATCTTTTAATTAAAGTCTAAATTTCTGCCTGTTTATAATGGCAACCTTACAGACAAACCAATTCATCATATTTTTATGACATCCTTACATAGATACCAAGGATCCATAAGAGATACACAAAGAAAATTCTACAATGAAGAAATAATTAATAGGCCAGTATCCAATACTGTGGAATTGTCTCTCAGCCTAAATCTGTAGATTAGCGTCAGGGGGATCATGAACTCCATGCAATTATATGTCCACATCTGGGCTTCTGTTAATTTTTCTGAGGAATGGGTCGCTAGATATCTTCAGATTCTTGAGAGCATATACAATGCCTCCCCCTCTGATTCTCCCCCTCTCCCCCAATTTAGAGACAGCTGTGGTACTTGAATATTTTGACCATGGGACCTTTGGTCCACAAAATTGGTAGTACAGAGAATTAACTCTAGGAGTCACAAAATGACAAAACATGCCTAATACATTAAAACTTAGAAATAAGTCTGCAATTTTATAATTTCATTGTGCATAATTAAATATGAATAAATATCTATACTACCTGGAAAATATTAAAATTCAGCAGTGTTACTCAGGATATTTTATTTAAACTACAAATCAGTATAGTTAATCTGAATATTTATTTAAGCAGTGTAAATTGAATAATTTTAATGATATAGTTTTTTTTTTCTTAAAAATCCTAGGCATATTTGGACTTGATTCAAATGGGTCATCTAAAACCAGACAATACAGATGTGGAGCCATTTGTGGTGGATGGACATGTGTATCTTGCAGAAGTCTCCAATGGCCTTAAAAGGCATTATTATTGGACACCAATTTACGGAGAAGCTTACAGCCACTCATCTAATGCAGGTTTTGCTCTTGTTCCAGTAGGTCAACATCTATGAAAAACAAGCTGTAAAATAATTTTCATATATTTGTCTTATTACTTTCACAGAGATTAATATTTTATAGTCTATTAATTAAATTTTTCTTTCATAAATTAGAACATGTTACTTTTGTCAAATGTGTAAAAGATATGACTGTATTAAACTTTGTATAACTGTCCATTGTGAAAAACTGAGTTAGTGTAATTTTTTAAGAGAAATTTTACAAATAGAGACTAAAATTTTAACCCTGGAGAAAGAAACCAAGGAAGTAGACTAATTTCTTTTTATAATGGAAATATAACCAAGTAGTGAAATAACATACAAGTAATGGCTAGTATAGTTATCTTAATGGAAAGTTGTTGTAAAGTGGTAAAAAGGTTTTAGGTGGCAAATTCCCAGTGAATTAATTTCAAGGGGTTTCAAACTTTAGAAGCTGAAAAAGTATTTCTACATATCTCATTTATCACAGATAGGTGTTAATAACAATTTCACAAATACAGGCATATAGAAACATACACATACCCCTTTTTAAGCAAGTCAGTGATGCTAGCTCCTCCATCTTTTCATACTATCCTGACTTCTAACATCACAGAAGTAGTTTTGTCTATTTTTGAACTTTATATAAATGGAATCATACGGAATGTACTTTGGGTGTTTGGGTTCTTTTAACATTATATTAGTGTGATTCACTCATTTTGTTTAATGTAGCAGTAGCCTGCTCATTTTTCATTGCTTTGAAGTATTCCACTGTATGCTGAGTAGTAGAGGAGTCTATAGGATTCTGGAAGAGACCGCCTTTCAGGCTAAGCCAGCCACATTAAACCTGAGCGATGTGGTTTACTTTCCCGGGCTACTGTCTGTATCTGTGTGCCATGGAAGGGACCCACAAGATCCCATATTCTTCCAAGGGGAAATTCAGAAGATAGAGGCTTACCTCAAGCCTGACGTCGGGAGGCTCTGGCTGGTTAGCTCAGTTGGCTAGAGCATGGTGATGGTAACAGCAAGGTCCACGGTTCAATCCCTATACTGGCCAGCTGCTCTCCTCACCCCCTGCCAAAAAAACACAAAACCCTGCAACCTGACCTACATTGGACTGTTTGAGACAGAGCTGCAGGTGATAGAGCCTCAGAGTTTTCCACACCCAAGAGAACTAAGGTGAGGCCAGTTCAGTCAAGAACTACTGAGCTCTGACCAGTCCAAGGAAGACCTGATCATATATCTTACAAGCCACTGCCTACTGCAACAGAGGCTGGTAGGATGCCCAGAGAATGGAAGACCTAACGACCCTGTTTACCCTGATGCCATTATATCATGTAAAACACCTCCTCCATGTATCTGGGCACCATTTTAGACAGAAGACAAAGGACAGAAATAAGACAGCATTCTCCCAAAAGATTAAACATTACCTTAAGATATATAAATTATATCCCCTTTATATTAGACTAGATTTTAAACTGGCTAAGACTATAAGTTATTTTTTTCCAAACTTACCACTGGGTAGGGGACTCAAGAAGGACCTGTAGGTTCTGAAGGAAAACTCCATTTTCTCTGCATATCTGAATTAAAATAAGTAAATCTGCAACCATATCATGTGTTCTAAGCTTCCTTCCACTTTACTCTTTAGAAATTGTCCTTTAAGACCCAGCTCAAATATAGCCTATTACATTGTTGCAGATCATATTATGCTCATTTTACAATGTTTCAAATTTGCAAGCAAAAAGTAGGAAATATAGTATATACTTTTTAGATATTTGATTTAAAAAAATCTTGTTTGCCCTACACACTGTCCTTTTCAAACTTTTCTATAGTATTATTCATTTGCTATGGATTAATATCTACTAGTCAAATCATATCCATCTGGCTTCTACTCCCACTATTATACTGCAACTTTCCCAAAGAATCATCATGCTTGGGCCGGCCACGGCTCACTCCGGAGAGTGCGGTGCTGATAACACCAAGGCCACGGGTTCGGATCCTATATAGGGATGGCTGGTTAGCTCACTGGTTGAGCGTGGTGCTGACAACACCAAGCCAGGGGTTAGAATCCCCTTACCGGTCGTCTTTAAAAAAAAGAATCATCATGCTCCAATTGCCCAGCCCAATGTTGTCTTTGCATCCTATTTAGTTTCTCTATAACGTGACCACTACAAAGCCACTTGTCTTTCAGAAAGTTGTGCCACCCTGGTTTTCTTCCTGTTTTTTTTAAAAATATTATTGTTATTACTTTCCATCTCCTTTTTTATTTTTCTGTTATTACTTTCCATTTTCTTTTCTGTCTTCACTCATCCTTTAAATGCATTTCCCCCAAGATTCTGTCCTCTTCTTTCATTCTCCTGTACTATCTTCTAGAGCCACCTTAATCATTTCTATAAATTATTATTAGCCTTATGCAAATGGCTGCAAGATCTGTATCTCTAGCTTTAACATCTCCTGGGTTTCAGGCCCCATTTCCAACTACTGCCAGACATTTGCACATGCATATTTCACCACCCATCAAATTCAGTGCACCCAAAATTGTATTCCCTTCTCTAAACCTGCTCCTTGACTTCTTTCCTTTCACAGTAAATGACATCACCACCTTCTCTATCACCAAGGATCAAAACCTAGGTGTCCAACTAGAGGCTGACTGCAAGGAACAGAAACTGACTCAAGCCTATTTAAGAAAAAGGTGATTTAATGTAAGGATACAACAGCCAAAATCAGCTTGCATCCAGAGACAGGAAATGAAGCACAGCTTTGCTGCCTGAAGAGCGGGATTGCAAAGCCAGAAACTAAGGCCACTCCTCCCATCTCTCTAGGACAGTCTCTTGGCTCTGCTCTACAGGTCAGCTGTCACTGTTTATTTGTAATTCCCATTAGACTTTAGCTTGTTTCATTGATTTCAGGTCCAGTTCTAAATGATCTTTTCATTTACAAGTATATCATTACTTGATATTTTCTAAATTTCATAGCTCAAACTCTTGAGAGAATCTGACCAGCTCAGGTTGGCCTAAGAACTGTTTCTCCCTGGTAAGGTATCCAGTCAGCTGTGGTCATAAGTATGGAATCGTGTTACAAATGTAGCTATCTAATCCCTGCCTTTCAGCAGTCAGTTGTGGTTGAATTGTGTGTGATCATGGGTTAAAAACCTGGCTATCTAATCTCAACTCTTTCAGCACAGATTATGAGTAGAGGACTGTTTCAAGGCAGACAATGTAGGTGTAGTGCTGGACAAGTCTCTGACTCCTATCTCCTCCCCATTTAATACTTTCTCTCCATTCTGCCTGGCTCACTCCTGGATCAGCTATATGCAAATTTCTCCCATCAGTCATCTCCTCGTTTACTTATTGGGGTGAGCAACAGCCCTTTCTCTGTCCATTCAACTCCTATTGACTGCTCAGCATTTCCTTTCTTGCCTTCCTGCAGTATAACATTCAATATTCTGGCTTGTCTTACTGCTAGTCAGACTTGGCTTTCCCATTTGACTACAAATTTAAGGGTAAAGTTTATCTTATATTTGTAGCTTTATATATTCTGATTTCAATATTTTTCCAGCAATTGCAATATTGGCCAGATATTTTTATCCAAATATGTGGATGCCCACATCCATGGTGTTTATTCTAGTATATTCTTCTTGAAATTAAATACCTTATTTCTAGGTTAGTATGTTTACATGACAATTATCTAGTTCCTTAAACAAGTACAGCAAACCTCTTTTGGATGAATGGGGGAAGGGCTGGCAGAGGACAGAAGAGCAGACTATATCACTGTGTCAAGAAACTAATGTTCCAATAACTAAAGCTCAATATTGTTCATAAATGAGAACATAGAATTTAAAGAAATTGCATTAAAATACAATTTCTTTTTACTTGATGGTATTTCTAGCCAAGTTCTAGAGACTTAAAATCTGTAGGTAAAAGATGGAAAGTTAGATTCAAGAGCTTCATTTTTAACTGCTTCCAAAAGGGAGAACACCAAGAAATGTTTAGAATGATAGTTCTAGAGCTTCTGGTCAAGATGGCAGAATAGACAGTCCCCGGCATCATTCTCCCACAAATGTACTATTTACAACTATAAAAAAGCAACAACAGCCAAGCTGGGGTCACTAGAGCTCAGAGCAAGAGGAGGAGAGACCTAGGCAGTACATGAAGGTGGGAGAAGCCACGATGAGAGAAAGAAAACTGTTCCGACCATTTCGTGCCTTGGCCACTGTAAGGCTGGAGCTGCTGAGTGCATGGAGCAGGAGCCGGCAAAAGCCACAGCTGTGCCCTTAGGATGGAGTTGCTTGGAGGTAGCAGGGGAGAAGAGGGCCTTGGTGGCCCCCAGGCCAGCAAGACCACTAGTAGGGTTCTCGTGGACCCACATAGGAGCGAGGAGGCATAACTGAAAAAAAGGAGCCACTCAGAGGCCAGTGAGTCATCACAAGGGACTGATGCATGGCCTGTACCACGGGAAGTGTTTGCAGCAGTGGGGGTGGGGGAGACGGGCCCACTGGGGGAACACTGGGGCACAGCAAAGATAGCCAATCCTCCCCCCAATCAGTGTAGGACCACTCAGAGGAGATTGGTAAGAAATATAAAATTGCATGGGGTGCAGTTTGATGAAAAGACTCAGGCCCAGCTCAGAGTTTCCACACAACCCAGGTGCATGGGGTCTCTGGAGAGCCAGAAGTACCTATAAAGTCAACCATTAAACCCTGAGCTGCACAAAAAGCCTTCCCTAAGGAAGCAGCAGCAAAGCAGCAATTTAGCTCAACCACACAGCTCAAGCACTGGTCTGCACAGGACGTTCCCCCATTTTAGAAGTAAGCAAAGGACAAAAAATTAGTTCCGGCCCAGGCATACCACCAGTGCCTCAGGGCCGCCCAGGGACCTCGGGCATGGAGTCGGGGACTGGACTCCCCCGCCACACACAACCAGACACACCACTAGCACCAAGGAGCATGCCAAAAACATCACCTCCATGTGAGTGGCCCACCACAGCCGCCACAATAAACACCACTGCCATGAAAGTGGCTAGACGCCACAACCACCACACACATGGTCTGCCAGCCACTGGAGTGTTTTGACATGAGAGTCATCAGCCACGACAAAGAGGAGGATGTCTCTCTCCACAAAGCCTATTCCAGAGTGAAAGCAGCATCTACTCTATGATAATATTGGGGGACCTGAACACACCTCTCAGCACTGGACAGATCATCTAGGCAACAAATCAACAGAGTAACCATTACTCTTTCAGAAGGAAAGAAGAAATCTAGGGTTATCAGTGGTGGGAAGGGGGAAGTAGAGGGGGAGGGGGGAAGTAGAGGGGGATGGGGAGAGAATGCACAAGAGGCATAAAGAATAAGTATGATTTGTAACTATATATCTAGTAATATTGATTTGATCAACATATCTCAATGATGAACCCTCAAAATATGTGTGATCAATTATGATTCAATAAAATTTTTTTAAAAAAATAGTTCTCAATGTTTGGTATACATTAAAGTCACCTGTGAGGCTTTTCCACCTGGAAATTGTCTGATTTAGTAGGTCTAAGGAGGGGTAGGCCTGCATATTGTTATTTCTTAAACATGTTTCTGATGCATCAAATGTTAGAACTATTAGTCTAGGATATTTTTAAAAACTAGCATATGTACATTTATTGTCTATTTCAACTACTCTTATTTACACAATTTCTGTAGCACTGAAAAACAGGAAAGAACTTATAAACTGTTGTGCAGCAGTACAGATACAACCTTTAACTTTGAAAAAAGTTTTCAAAAATATCTCTATCAAAATCATCCATGAAATTAAACATAAAACAAGTACCATTTAAAAACAGCCAAAAATCATTTATATATGAGCTATGGCTTTCTTTCAAAAAGTCTAATTAATCTAAAAATACAGTCAGAATATTAATCTAGTACAAATACAAATTAAATTCATTTAGAAAATAACTTCTCAGTAAGTTTTAGCATTCTAAAGAGAGACTTCAAAAAACCCTGTAATACTTAATAGACCTTTCCCAAAACACTGTATTGTAATAAATATATTTAAAGGACTTAAGTAAAATGATAATTATAAGTGTTAGAATGATACTAGATACAACTAAAATATATACATATTATGATAGGTAATAGCATAGCATTATGAGAAGAATGACAAGAAATAGTCTTCAAGCTTTCTTTACATGTCATTCTGGAAGAGTAGATGATGATGACTCAAGCCATGTCAATTTAAAATAAAATTATTTTAGCTAAGAAGTAGATAATGTGATGAAGAAAAGCACAATCAATCTTAGCCACTCCAGTCCTATCAAATAATACTAAAAATAATAAATTTGAAGGCTAATCTATACAAAAGGCAAAATGCCAATTATATCAGAGGAAATCTGACAATTATTGCCCTCATATGATTATATCACTGTAGCAGTTTTTAAAAAGAAATTTTGTTCATTAGATACCTGAATTGATAAAGATATAAATTAAACATATCCTCTCCATTTCAGCAGACTTCTTACAGGCCAAATCTCTTAATTTTCTTTAATTTCTTCACATTCTAATAAATTTCTATCAAATTTAAGCCAGAATAGATTAGCTGAACATTTTATAACTTTATAGATTTAAACCCAGTATATTAACTTAACACACATAGATTTCTTAAATTAATAATCAAATATTAAGTTTGTATTACACAAAGGTGGTATTTCAAACTCAATAAAAATAAATCCCACTGGTGGCAATTTATTATGAAAATGCTGTGTATGCTTTGAAATGGTGAAGATCTCTATAGTCCACTAGAATCAAGTGGTTTTATTATATCCTCTAATTGTTTCCTGATTTGGACCCCAAATAGAGAAAACTACAATTAAAGAAATACCAATAAAAAACATATTGACTTTATTACAGGTGTAGTTTAAAACCAGAAAACAAGCCAAAACTAATGCATGGCAGAAATAAGAAATAATATCACAATGGTGTTTGATCAGCACTTATAGGAACTGACTTTGTGGAACTGATAATTTAATGTCCAAAGTCCAGGCAGTGAAATAAATACGTGGGTAAAGTGGGATGGGGAAAAGCTGTAGCAAATATCAGTATAATATTGAATTTGCTACATTCTTTTGGAAGGAAAAGGACTATTGTGCAACTACAATCACTGAGAAAAGTTGTGGTTTAATTTATAAAATTTACAAGCACAAAGCCTAAAGAAAACTCAAATATAAAATGTTTAATAAACTGGCTTTCTGATAAACCCAAAATGTTTATTTATAATTGAAGTTGATTTCTTAACTCTTTATGCAATGTAATGTATCAAATTTAGAAGCCAAGTGATTTATAGTAAGCATTAAGTTTATATCAAGAAAATTCTTTTTAGAATTTAATCTTTATTTTAAAAAGTGCATAACAGGCATAAGAGAGGCTTATCAAAATTTTTCAAAACTCTGTATATTTTCCTCATCTCCAGTAACTAGAAACCTAGTAAAACATAAACTGAATCAAATTTTGAAACTGTTTTTTGACAAGAACACCAAATATCTATTTAAAATTTATGTTGAAAATAGTCTCAAATAACTCAAACCAAAAGTACTGATCATTGGTTTTCTCCAGAATACTGTGTTCTAAATGAACAAAAATTTATATACAGTTTACTAGCTTTTAAGAGAAACAGTATTGTTTCATTAGAAAAGTTACCTCTAATGGAGTATATTAATAGAAATAGCACATTTCTTATTCAGTACCTAAATTTTCATAGGCAGAAATATGAAATTTTATTTTTTCTCCGTAGTTCATGTATTGGTCTATGGGGCTTACAACAGGAATGCTTAAGGGCTGATACTATCATGGATTTTGCTTAAATTTTGAAGGGAGGAAAATTTAAAAAATCCCACTGAATCACATAGACTGACAGATTTTACTCCAGGAAATGAAGGGCAATTCTAAAATGCAAAAAAAAAAAAAAGAAAAGAAAAGAAAAAATGGAATTAAGGCAGCTTTAAAAAAATATAAAACTTATCCACCCAAAATAGTGCTACTGTATAATTCTTTCCTTAAAAAGCTGTGTGTATAGTCCAGACATAAAAGCCAAAAATCAAAACAAGCATTGTAGTTATGATGTAGCATTAGGTGCTTTTACTTCAATGAATGAAAAATAATGGTCACAACTCAAATGAATGGGAATTTAATATGAATATATGCACTTTACCAGAGATGTTTATGTTTACTACCAGAGATGTCTTAACAATTCCGTCTTCCTCAAAAAGTCAGTATAATTGTTGTAAAAAAATCAACTGTGGTTCTGAATACCCATTCACAGTTGACCTCAACAATGTATCTGACGTGGGAGACTGATTATCTGTGACAGGCAGAAGCATGTGATGGTCCTCAGTCCCAAGTGGAAGAGCTAGTGGTAAAGTCATATCAGAAGGCTTCACATCCATAGTTTCTGATAAAGGACTTTTTTGTATGGAATCTTGCTCACTCAAAGTATGATCTTCTACATTGGAATCTAAAGTTTTATCTGTACCTGAAAGAGAAGAGAAAAAAAATTATACCAGATTTAAAAAAAAAAATGAAACCCCTGAGGTAGACTAATTTACTTACTGTACTAAGAACTTGCATCCCAACCTCCACACCTTTAACTCAAGCTGTGTCTTTTGCTGATATGCCCCTCTGCATCATCTACACAAATTCAATCTGAGCCTCTGCTACGTTCAAGTCTCAACTCCATTATAAAAATGGACTTAATCCTTCTAGACCAAGGTGAGCTATTTCTTATCTACTTAATCATACACCTGTCAATTTTCATATTCTGCCTTGTGGCATATATCTCTTCTATTGCTATTTAATAGTCTCCTCAGGTATGCCCTGAATTCTCAACTGGTCTATAAATTCCTTGAGAGTAAATGTCAAGTTACACTTCTCTAACTCTTTCAAAGTACTTAGTAGTTATATGAGATAGTAGTTCATAGTACTCTGCCAGTTCAATTTCAGAAGTATGGCACTTTCATAGATTTTCAGAGGTGAGAAATTCTGTTCTACTCAAGAGAGTAATTATCCCACTGACTAATGATGCACTTTGCCTTCAAATTTTCCACTAGCTCCTGTGACTCCAAAGTGTTGCCATGATTTCAGTTTCACTATCATCACTAAACAGACAAAATTGTATATTGCTTTTGTAAAATTATCATTCTCTATTCTTCCCAGACTACTCTTCAGTTCAACCAGCCAAGAACACAGCCTGTGCTTTCCTGTCCTGGTAACTCTTCACAATGTTCTCTGCCTTGAATGAACCTTCCCTTCCCCATTTCCACCCTTTGAACTCTTCTCTATCCCTCAAGTTCCCTAAAATTAAGCCTTTTCTAATACCTCAGAAAAACTTAACATCTTCTTTAACACTTCTGTGTCAATAATGTCTTACATTTTCTCTTGTAATTATATTTATTTAGATTCCTGGTCTCCTATAACAGGTTCTAAGCTCCTTGATGACCAGGACTATGCCTTGTTCAACTTCATATTCCCTCCACAGTTATATGTACTTTATAGGTATTTAATAAATGGTTGTTGAATGAATGACTCATTACAGTTTTCAGATATTTCTAACTTAATCCTAATGATATTTGTATTTACTATAAGAGACTTACTATCACCCTATAAGAGACTTACCATCATCTTTACACACTGAAGAAGACTAGTGTTGTTTCTAATCATGACAGAATAGTTTAACTTTTTCACGGGTTCATTTTAAGCAGCAGACTCAGAATTTTGTAGTCTGGCTTTCCATTTTCATATGTAACAGTTTGGGACTACTTTTTTCCCATTTTCCTCTTATACATTTCTGGGCTCTAGTGTTCATGATAACCCTTTTCTTCATAATAACTATAGTAAAACCTGGGTTACCCACAGTGTAGAATGGGCAAAAGTAATACATAGCTTGCTTACATATTCCTTCATTACTGAAATTGTTCCTAAGCCAGGTTTTTAAAGGAGGAAATATTTCAAGTATTTTTTATTAGAAGCTCAAAATGAAAAGAAATCAGAGTGAACTTTTATGCAAATTGTAAAGGTACTTTCCTCATATGTATATATGTAGTTTTTTGAAACAGACATCTAATTTAAACAGTTAAAATCTCAACATTTAAGTAATAATGTCAATATGAGAGCACCAAATTTAAAAAAACACACAAGGATTTACCAGAATGAACTTTCGTTTTGTGCTTCTTTAAATTTTTAATATCTGTATAAGAATTTCCACATAATTCACAGATAAATGGTCTTTCTCCTGAAAAACAAGTTAAAGAGTTTAAAAACTCAATATTTTAAAAGCTCTTAGCTAAGACAAAAGTTATCAATGTTTATGAACACAAGGCAAAAATTACTATACTGTTTATACTTGTTTTCAAATTATCATTAATCACTTGGTTACAACACAGTGAAATAAACTCTACACACATAGGTACTCCTTCACTTTATATGAAGTATCCCTATTTCTGGGAAAATTGAACATTTTCATTAACAGAAATTTGTTTGCAAACTAAAAAAGTAACTTTCTCTTTTCTCTCTATCAGACATTTAGTGAGTGTCAGTTATATGCCAGACCCTGGCTGAGAGAGAGAGTTAGGGGGAAAAAACACGCAATTATGGTTTCTTTTCTCGGGTATCTTACAAGTTAGAAAATCCTTAAAAAATACTGACAATATGCTACAATATTATAATCCTTTTGAAATAAGAACTATTCAATGCTTTATACTGTAAACTAAGAAGCATGAAAATTATAGACATTGCCAATAAATTTATTAAATCTCTACCAGGTACTCACACTATTCTAGGGAGGAATTAAGAGGATGAACTTTTAAAAAGAAAAAGAACAGTACTCTTTCAAAAAGGCATTTTCCTTTTAAAATTTTTTACATTCAACATTTTCTTCTTACTACTTACACACTACTTTTTACAATAAACATGTCAATATTAAAATTTATTTCTAAAACTTGCAAACTAAACACTGTTTAATAGAAAATTTGATGTTATCTTGGTATTATCTGTTCCTTTTCATTTCTTGGTGTACTTGAGCAATTTAATCCAAATCACTTAAAAACTATTGATTATCTGGCATATTTCTTGGAAAATATACACAATTCTTGACAAAATTTAATTCACACTCCAAATAAATTTTAAAAAAACCAAAAAATAAAATAAGCAAATAAAAAGTTGATATTTATACATTAAAGTATTACTATAGGTAGAATATGACTAGATACCATATAGTCCATAATGGTTTAAAAGTCAAGGTTTACATGAAAAGAAATTAAGAGAGAACAAAAAATAATACGTTCTCCCTAAACACAGACCTGTATGGGACCGAAAGTGTTTGTTGAGCTCTCCTGAGGAAATAAAACTTTTCCCACAAATACCACATATGTATGGTTTTTCACCTAGATGGAAAATAAAAGATAGCGAAGTGGTGTACTATACCAATATAATATTTATCAATTACAAATAATCTAAAGTAAGCTATTCTAAAATATTTAAATTAAGATCTCTCTATATTATATTTTAGAGGTATTTTCAGTGATCCAACTTAAATAAATATTAGTAATTATTTTATAATGTTCATGTAACCTAATACTTTTCATATATTAAAACTTTATTCCTGCAAATATCCCTTTTAGTAGAGATGAGTTGGGCAAGGAGTTAGATTTTTATGTGATTAAGAACTGTAACTTCATCAATCCATATTTCAATTCTTGCTATCTACTATATTATTTAACAAGAATAAGAGCATACAGGGAAGAGTCTATTAAAAAATGTACCCTACAAAAAAATGACAATCTTTGACCAATCCAGTTTGCTTCAAAACTGATACTTTGCATTTGAATTATCTGTTTAATTTGCAAACCTCAGAATGTCTGTGTAGGAAAGGGCCTAAGTTATAAAGTCAATGTTCTACCCAAACCAACCCCTCCACCCCTTAACTTCACTTCACAATTTGACCCAAAGGAAATGAACCTTAAAAGGTTTTCTAAAGTCTTAACACATGTCTCAATTCAAGTTTACATTTTATCAAAATTATCTCACTGATTTTAATGTGTGTAAGTTACATAATAAAAAATTTCACCCACCTTCTATTATCCTAGAAAATAAGTCAGCTTTATATCTAATATGTATCAAAAACATAGCTTCGAGAAGTACGCACACAGATCTCTAACTGCAAAGTCTATAATCTACTTTCTGTAAAGGCCCAATCCCCACTTTTTCTTTCATTTACAACTTTCCTTATTTTAAGCAGTCTCTCCATGTCAAACTCTCACCTGTATGTTTTCGAGAATGAGTGATAAGAGAACTAGAGACAGCAAATGCCTTCCCACAGGTGTCACACACATAAGGCTTTTCTCCAGTATGCCTGCGGACATGATAGGTCAGTGTGCTGGCTTGGGCAAATCTCTGTCCACACCTATCACAGACATATGGCTTCTCTCCACTATGCTTCCTGTTAGTAAATAAATATGAAGTTATATTCTGGTAAGTAAAACAATTTGGAGGTCAGTCAATACAGCCAGGATTTTTCATGTAATTTTTCATGCAGCATTTTACTTAATCTTGATAGGCCAAGACTATATATTTAAAATCAACAGTTACTGGAATATAAACACTGCCAAAAAACATTTTAGTTATCAAAACATTAGTTCTGAGATCAGTTCAAAAAGTTTTGCCCTCATCCTTCCATGGTTGTCAGCAGGCCCCTAACAATGCAGGCAATTATTTTCACTAGCCCATTCACCCTCTCACTCGTCAAAACTTTTTCCTCAAACCACCAGCACCTCCTCACCTATCCTCATTCCCAGCTGAGATCCTTACTTTCCTATTATACTGAGAAAAATTTAAGTAATCAGAGAAAATTTCCACCACCAAAACTCTCTACAGTCATCTGCAGTTTGCTTTCCCTATGGTTAACTATAATATGAGGGTGACAGTTCATCTGAATCCAACATCTGTATACTTGCGATCCTACTCAATGATATCACTCCTGCAATTCCCTCCATTCTACATCATCCATTTTTTGTACTACACTGGATCACGGCATACAAATATGATATATGTCTCTCATCTTGAAAAAAACTGACTCCACTTGCTCTTTCATTTCTCTGCTCCTCTTTACCAAAATCTTGAGTCTTGAATTGTTCTACTTCCACTTCTTCTCTACCAACCTCTTCTCTGCTAGCTTCTGCTAATGATACTTTTGTCAAGAATGTTGCTGACCTCCCACTCTGCTAAATCCAAATCAATTTTCAGTCTTTGTCTCCTTTTCACAGAATTTTACACAGCTGATCACTTCCTTCTGGAATAATTTCCTTCATTTGGATTCCAGGGCAGCCCTCTTTCCCAGTTTTCCTCCTCTACAGGCTGCTCCTTCCTAGTCTCCTCTCTGGTTCTTGCCCATCTTCCAGAACTCTTAAAGTTAGAATGCCTCAGGACTCAGTCTTTTGATCTCTTTTCCATTCACACTCACTCTCTTGGTGACCTCATCTGGTCTTACAGCTTTAAATGTATTGATGACTGCCAAATTTATATCTTCAGCCCAAATCAGTCCCCTGAACTCCAGACTTAGATAACCAATACTCTACTGCACATCTCTATTCAGATGTATAATAGTCATCTCAAATCTAACATGTATTCCTAAATTCCTGCATTCCCACTTAAACTGCTCTACCCACAAACCTTGGCCATCTCAGTTAATGGCAACTTAATCTTTTCAGGTGCTCAGGACCAAAACCTTGGAATCATCTTTAACTATCTTTCTTTCAGATCCCACATTCAATCTGTCAGCAAAATCTGTTAGTTCTACCTTTAAAATATATCCAGAATCCAACTACCACTTAGCTCCTTTGCTGCTACTACCCTGGCCCGAACCATCATCACTCTCACTTGGGTTTTATCTATAGATTCCTACCTGTTCACCCTGTTTCCATTCTTGTAATCCTACAGTCTTTTCCTAAGGTAGCAGCCACAGTGATCCTCTTAAAATGTAAGCAAGATCACATCATCACTTACTTCCCAATTTCAAGAGAAAAAGCTTTCAGTGGCCTACAAAACTTCATACCATCAGAACACCCTATCACCATTCTGATCTTATTTCCTAGTTGTTTTCCCCCTTGTTTATTCCCTTCCAAACACCATGGCTTCCTGTTGTTCCTTGAATGTGATAAGAATACTGTATGGTGGAAACACAATTAGAATGCTACTGTTCTGAACTCTAATACATTAGTCTATTCATAAGACTATGGTAATTGATAAACTAAAAGCTCAAACAACTCATTTTTTTGTTTCTTGTGCTTTTACCTTGCATGAATCTTGAGATTGCTAGAAGTTGCAAATTGTAAATTGCATACATCACATTTATAAGGTTTTTCCTCACCATGGTGCATGCGACTATGGAAGACTAGCTGGCATTTTTGAGCAAATCCTTTATCACACAGTTCACATTTGTATGGCTTCTCACCTAAAGGAACAAGTAAATAAAATTTATATTTAGAAGGAAATATTCTGTTTTAGCTGCATACATAATATAAGCTCTCAAAACAGTTCAATAACAGTACTAGTTCTAGTATTCAGAAAATGTTAATTGCTAGAAGTAAAAGCAAATAGGATCTCTTTCCAGAGTATTGAAAACACTGGTAGAACTAAAAGAAATTAGTGTTTCTCAATTTTTAATAGTGAAAGGTGATCAATGAGAGAAATACGTATTATATCCTAAAAAGTACAAATCTAAGTGTACGAATCAGTGCTCTCACTTTACCATCAGAAAAAGGACATGTAAAATAAAGGTAAATGTAGAAATTGAGTTAAGAATATATGTGTCATTTTAACACACATGTTCAGAAGTCAACAAAGTCTAGGAAGCATGTAATAAGAAGTGCTGGCAATTTCTGAAAATTGGCCTAAGTTGTAATTACCTTTTTCTCTTGATCAGTTTTAATAACTTTGCTTCTGTTAAATATTTAGCAAGGTAGAACCAAGTTTATGTTTATTTTGAGGGAAAATGGCATATGGAGCTGATGCATTAGGACTTAAGATAACAGCTACAATAAAACAAATAGCCATTAAATACTTGGTTACAATTTACAAATAAATTTTCAACAGTCTAACATTGCTAAATACTTTTATAAATAGAAGAATATACCAAATTTTGGCCACAAGTAGTCAACACTATGTGTTAATATGCTCTCTATAAAAAATAATTATTTTAGTCATAGTATATAAGTAATTATAATCTTTCCACAAACCAGTCTTACCTGTGTGAGTTCTTACATGCGTTTTCAGCTGGTTACACTGGGTAAATGCCTTTCCACACAAGTGGCAGACATAAGGTTTGACTCCTTTATGTATTCTCATGTGCCTTCTCAAGCTGCTGGCTTCTGAAAACACTTTCCCACACGTGTTACACATTGGCTTGGCCTTGGAATACCTCTGATCCAGTTCTTCCCTAGAGGTGTCCAGCTCATAAGGATTCTTGACACTGGCTATATTAGACATAGAGTGTTCTTTGAGAGCACAATTTGTCTGTGATTTTCCACGTTTCCGTTTCACTGCAACAGTTTGCACAATATCTTGTGTTGGAAAAGTATTTTCCACAACTGACGTCAACTCGAGTTCTGAATTATCATTTCTTTGTGGAACTTGTTCTACTACGGGTGTGGATAACTTATTTGCATCTAGGAATAATTCAACTGATGCATTCTCTAAAATGTCACTGGGATATTGCACTGTTTTATTCTGTCCTGTTTTCTGAGAGTTGAAAGCCTTCTTCTTTTTAGTTTGAGATGATTTCTTTGCTAAAGGCCCTTGTTTAGGATTTGCCTGAGCTAAATCTGTAGATATTTCTGATTTCTCCCGATTATTATAATCGCGTAGAGTAAGAAGACAAGTCTGTTGATTCAATTCAATGTTTCCAGTAATACTAGATATCTCTGTAGAAGAGGGATTAGCAATAAAAGCAAAATCTTCCATCTTTATTTTACATTTAGTGACCACCTCTTCCACTTTGAGATAGTCAGCAGCCTGATGAATTTCTTTAACATTCCAACTGCAAGGAAACAAGGCTAAATGACAATATTCTGATCAAAGAAAAATTGTTTTTGAAACAGAGCTGCACATACTCTTCAATGTCTTTTAAAGACCTAATGAAGCAGAATGCTGAAAAAGGTATAACTAAGAGAACAACAAACTTTACAAAATTATTTCATTCAAAGTAATGTTTAGGCAAAAATCTCCAATTTTACAGAATTTGAAAAGATGAAAAATAATGGCTATTCATAGCTGATGACGAACCACCACAGAAAAGTGAAATGTTAAATTTTCTGGCTGTTTAAAAAAAAAAAACAAAACTAAAAATAGATGTTGGTAACTCATTGCCTCCTTCTGTTCACCCTCAGGCCTCTTCAGATAGCAACTATCTTTTCTGGATAAGCAATAGGAAAAGTCTAATAAAAATTGTTTCCTATTACCTTCCCCCACTCCCCTGTGAGGGACTTTAACTGTGCTTCTCAAACTTTACTGTGCATGTGAATGACCCAGGGATCCTGTTAAATATAGATTCATATTCAGTAGGTCTGTAATGGGGCATTGAGATTCTGTATTTCTAATATACTTTCTGGTGATTATTTCTAATATACTTCCTGGTGATGCCGATGCTGCTGGTCCATGGATCACACTTGAAGGAACAAGGTTTTAGAACGTGTTAAGCTCTCTCTAGTAACCTTCTTGGATTTTTTTTTTTTTTTTGGTGACAGTCAACCCGAGAGTTAGCTGGAGTTTGTCATATCAGAGTTATATAGAAAGACTTAACTCACCTTGTTCAACATTCCAGTCAATATTTACAGAGCATCTACAAAGTGTGGTTCTAAGGGATAATAAGAAATAAAACTTCCCTGCCTTTCAGAAGTTTACAGTGTAGTGAAAGGTTGTTTGATTACTCTAGCACTGGCTCTAGGATTTCTAGCTGAATAAATTAGGGTAAGTCAGCATCCTTGGGGGCTTCAGTTTCTTTGACTGATTATTTTGGGGGGGGGGGCTTCAATTTTCTTAGCTGCAAAATAAGAGTTGAGCTGGTATTAACACTAAAAATATGATCCTTTTAATTATTTGAGAATGGATATACACATACATACTATACCCTCAAGTAACCTTTCTACTTGCCATTTTCCCCAAATATTGTTTAGTTCTGAGATGATCTCTTTTCCCTTTTCCTTCTTCATTATAAGTATAAGCCAGAAAAGGGTTTTAATCATAGCTGATAATGTAAATATAGTGCCAGTATTTTTTTAAAAAAGGACTAAAATTTGAAATGAAATTAAAAATAACTACTGTCATGAATCTCTAAGATCCCTAAAAGTATCCTACAATATCTACAAATCTCTACCCATGTTCTCATCATCTAAACATACTTTGCCTCAAGTGCCCCTGTATGTTCCCTCTTATTTAATTTAGCATTATAATGGCTTTTTAAAAATTGACTTTTCTTATAATAATTTTTCAGCTCATTATAGATTAAGTAGAGTTATAGGCTAATTCGGAAACCTAACCACCAGCTTACAGAATATTTTAATCTCTGGGAAAATCCATCCCAAGTTCCTAAACATATTACAATTAACCTTTTGGTATATAGTACGCTTAAGTCTTTCCCCTAGAGAAGAAAATGTTAAGATATTTCCTTATGGCCTGTGGCTATAATTTTTAAAATATATAATGAATGACCTTTGTAATCAAGTTATTTCTCTATTTGCAAAGAAATAGCATAAATGTCCCAAACATAAAAACAATCTTATTCACCTTTTATACAAAATGTTTTTTCTGTGTATACAGCATCATCACTCTCCAAAGACATTACATTTCTTCTTAAGCATTTTTATTGATTTTGTTACATAATCTATTATTAAAAAATACAATAAATGAGACATTACTAGAAAGAAAATCAAATGTACTCTACTGTTTTTTATACTTAACTAAAACAGATCTTTTGGTCTCAAATTATAATTGTGCTCAGTGTTCCATAAAATGAACCACTAAAACAGGTAACAAGGTTAAGTAGACTTTAAGACCAACACAAGCTAGCATTAAATCACACACTAGTTGTTCAATACTGAACCAGTAATTCATACAAACTATTTCACAGAGAGTTAAGAGAACTAATCAGCATTTGTTTACCTCAATAATTAATTTTCTGCTTTTGTTTAAGTAGTATGTTACACTGCTTCCAAACTTGCTTTCATCTTTTCAACAGTCATTGAAGGTCATTTAATTACATAATGCCAGGTACATGGCTAAATGCTTTACAGGATTAGTTCATTTAATCCTCATGACATGCCTATGAAATTCACTATAATCCTCATCTTACATAAAATGAAAAATCAGAGATCCAAAAAAATTAAGTAACTTGTCCAAAATCACAGAGTGTTAGCACCAAGATTTGACCAAGGTGATCTGGCCTCCGAGTCCACTTAATTCTCTATTATTCTGCCTGTTTTCTTAATCACTACGTTGTACAGACTTTCTGTTTTGGTATAAGTCTTCTCCTACATTTCTGGCTGGGCTCAAACAATTAGCTCCCCAGGAAAGATATGCACCAAAAAAGACTGAACAAAACAACTGGTTCTTCTTAACACTGTTTCTTTGCATGAAGGCTCAAGAAAAGGTGTTCTGTCATGTGTTCAAATCAACTTTTTTCTGGCATAGTAAACTGAGAAAGGGAAATCATTAAATTGAATGTCAACTAAAATTCACTGGTTTTTGTAGTTATTTTCTATTAAGTATTCTAAATTCTTAGATCAGAGGCACCAGCATAATCAACTATTTAGCAAATTTAAATAATTTATCACGAGATTAATCTGACACTGCTGTTCCATTAATCAACGTACACAGAACTGACTCATTTAAAGATTTCATCATAACAATATTTAAAAATAATTCCCAAACAGCACGAATGTTTCCTTTTCAAAAGAATTAAGGAGCATTCTGATTCTAGCCTTTTAAATAAGTATATTTCCATGATAAGCTTCAATATAAAAGAGAAAGAAGGATTTTGCTTAATGTGTACATGCATCTATCTATAGAGATCACTTGGAAAAGAATGAATGAATATATATCAAGATGTTCATAGGGGTTATCAATAGGTGGCAGAATTTCAGTTGTTTCCTTTTCTTTGTTTTTTCTAGTTTTTCTCCAAGAAATGAGGAATTAAAGGGGGGAAGAAAGGGTAGAGAAAATAAAGAAATGAAACTAATGTTCATTGAGCCTTCAAATAAATCCTTATTTAATTTTCATGGTAAGATCAAGGTAGTTATTACCATCTCATTTTTACAGATGAAGAAACTGTGGCCCAGAAAGGTTGCATCTTGCTCAAGGAGACATAGTGACTGACAGACAAGATCTAATTCAAAAGCCCATAATCTCTTATTAGAAGATTATTATTATTATTATTATTTTTAAAGATGACCGGTAAGGGGATCTTAAGCCTTGATTTGGTGTTGTCAGCACCACGCTCACCCAATGAGCTAACCGGCCATCCCTATATGGGATCCGAACCCACGGCCTTGGTGTTATCAGCACCGCACTCTCCCGAGTGAGCCACGGGCTGGCCCTTATTAGAAGATTATGAACGGTCTACTCATGTTCACACTTTCATAAGAGATGGAGGAAAGACGGGGGTAATTTGATTGGTTTCTCTTTGCTTTTACCCCCTCTGCCTTCTCCCCCACAACTACTAAATGTATTGCTATTAATCTAATTATATAGTTAACTATGTAGGGGAGAAACACAGTACCTGCATTACCAGATTCCTCAGAACCTACTTCTTGTTGATGCAGTGACAGTAGTAAGGATCTTAGAGAAGTATTCTAGCACCTCTGACCTGCTTAAGCATTAGTAATGGCAGGTTAAGAGAGAGAACAGGAGTCATTGCCATTTATGCTGCAACAAAGTTTTTCCCCCCAGAATCAAGATCAGGAAGAGGTGCTGCACACTGCTATTTATGGTTGGCAATAGGAGCACTATTACATACAGACGTCCTTCCTTCTTTCCCCATTTACATTCCACTCCAAACACCTTAAATAGTAGGGTTATAGAGAATAAAAGAGAGAAGATCAGAGGAATATAAAGAACAGAAATAAATAGAATAAATTTCAAGTTTACATAACTGGAATCACAGGCTTGGTTTCAGTAGATAAATGCGTTATAAATCTTACTGTTTAACATCCATCCTTTTTGTGCTTATGAAGTGTTATCTGTTCATCCCAAATAGGTAATACCAACTTCTTTATTAATACACTGTATGCATAAGTATTTGAAGACTCTGAGTTCAGATACTGAACAAAATACAAATCTACTTTAACTCTAAAGACTATTGACTAGCTTTTATAACTGAAAAGAAAATGTGTACTTTACCTGTCGAGATTTAAAGTTCCTGTGTATATAAACTCCAACAGTTTCTGAAATCCATCAGCCTTCACCTGACTCTGATCAAGAAAGACATTGTTCTCAGATGTGCTTCTGTAGATCGCACCAAAATACTCACTAAAGGAGGCGAGCACGTTCCTGTGAGCTTTAAACTGGAATTCCCCAATCACTATGGTGCAGTCACAAAGAAAACCTGCTTCTCGTTGTTTGTTCAGTCTCTCTAAAAGGTGCTCACAGTGGTGCGAATACTGCATTTTGATTTCAGAATGGAATTTTACCCTTGATCTAAAAGACAAAAAGAAATAGTATATCAGTGACCATAAGCTTTCTTCAAATGTTCACCCAAGCAATTGGTGGAGGGGAGTAGGGACAGAGGACATAACATGAACAAGAATAAAGTTAGCTTTCATTTCATCTCCCCTGAAAATCCTTATCAAACATATATAGTTAAAAACCCTGAAGAGGGGAGGGGAGAGAGGGAGGGGGGAAAAGGAACGGGTAAAGGGTCATGAAAATGGACTACAATATATATTGAGAAGCTAAAATAAAAATAAGTAAGTAAATAAATAAATAAATAACGTTGAAGAGAAAGTGCCTTTCTATCTTTGTTTCATCTCGGCAGACAAACACATCAGTAAATGACGATGAACAAAAACACTTCCATCAGTTGAAAAAAGCGCCACAAAATGTCACCCTTTTACATCAGTTGAACCCTCAGAGGTGCAAATTCAGTAGG
Source organism: Cynocephalus volans (assembly GCF_027409185.1). Lineage (NCBI taxonomy): Eukaryota > Metazoa > Chordata > Mammalia > Dermoptera > Cynocephalidae > Cynocephalus > Cynocephalus volans. The sequence continues at coordinate 94,799,571 of NC_084460.1, read as the reverse complement.
CATATGTATGTTAAGCAAAAAATTAACAAACTACTAAGAAATGATCCTTTGGGTCATTTGGGGGAAGAACAGGGTATGAGTTTTTAAAAGTTGCTCTCAAATCACTGACACCTGTTAGCTTCAGCTGTGCAGTTTCTCCAAAAACTCGAGGCGGGTTCTCAGGGGGCGGAGAATGTGGCGGGCCAAGGGTTGTCAAGGGTTCGGTCACTCGCCCCGAGGCCACACCCCCTTCCCTCCCTCCCTCTCTTCACGCAAGACGGCACTGGACGGTGACAACCAGAGCCGGTCCCTCCTCGGCTTCTGCCGCCCTGCCCTCCGCCTAGTTCCCACTCCCGCGAATTCCCACGGCAGGGGTTGTGGTCAAGGCCACCACCGGGGCTGCCTCGTCCAAGCTTTCCGCCTTCGCTCGCCCCGCACTCGAACTCCAAGAAGCCTGCCTTCCGATGGCCGTGGGTCTGGAGAGAGCGGGGATGGCGGGCTGGGGGCGAAATCGGAACTCACCGATAGCAACCCAAGGGGGAAACACAGATTCTTCACTCTCTCTCCGCCATCTTGGAAGGACGTCACCGCGCCCCGCCCCGCCTCTCCCTTCTCCCTCCACAGCGGCGTCACGTCCGGCTCTGTCGGCCTTGGCAACACAGGAGACTCCCGGACCTTGGAGGTCTGACATCGGCCAGGGCCCGAGGGGCTGGCCCGCAGAGAGCCCACTCCTCAGCACGCCAGGGTCCCCGCAATTGCGGGCGCCATGGATACGAGACCTTGGGGCTCACTCACAGCGCTACGCCTGTCCTCCTCATTCTGAGCGTTCTGGAAGGCCGACAGCATTGGCCCCAGGCCCGGGTTCTGGGCCGAGGCCGGGTGGCGCTGCGCGGCGGGCCTCCTTCCTGGAGCCGGCTTGCGCGCTGAACGCTGGGGCTTGTAGTTCGCGTCTTCTCCCATCACCCTCTCCTTGGGGTCCCTCCGGTAGAAACTGCTGCTTTGTGGGCTCGGGCTCTCGGCCGTGGGGGATTTTTGAGTTGAGACTGATTACCCTTTTCCCGTTTACGTACCCGAAAGCTCTGGGGACACTCTGGGTTCTGTTTGCACCAGCCGACTGTAGCTCAGTTTCCAGGATACCCTAACCTGGAGATAATAGAAATCTGAGGCGCACGAACACGAAGCAAAGCAGTTGGGTACACTGGGCATGCGCAACATTACAGGAAGGCGGGTTTTGCACCGGAAAAGGTTTTCCTGCGTCTGAATTAGAAAAATTCTAATACAATTATTTACATCGAATTCAGTTTTGTACAGTAAAAGAAAAAGATCGCTGTAATATGCAAAAGTACCAGAAAGAATAGGTCTTGTTGATAGGGTGGATTCTTCCCTAGTATCTGTAGACATCATAAATCTCAAAAAACCAAAACTTCAACCTTTTTTTCTTATTAAAAGTTATGTGTGAGGACCGTAAGCAGTCTACCCGCGGCTTTAAAGAACAGACTCTGCTTGCATTTATTCGTCTCTTCACTTTTGAGAATTTTTTTCCCTACCAGAGTCTTCTTGCCCTTTTTATAAATTCCTCTTTCTCCGTAAGAACCTTACGCGTAAATAAAACCACAGTCGTTATGTTTATAAGTAAAATTTTGAAGCTGGTTCTTGGTTTCATCTTTCTGAGTATAATTTTCTTTCTGATTCCAGTTTTTGTTTTTTTCGGAACCCTTTTCCGTAATTAGTTCAGAAATATTTCTGAACCTAGGTATCAAGCATGGCACTAAGTATATAGAATAATAATAAAACATGGTCTGGAGTTTAGGGAAAAATGCAATCTTGAAGAGAAACGACGGAAAACCAAGTGACAACACGAAGAATGCTCTGGAAGCGACGGGACTAATCTTTTTACACTGTTTCCTCTCCCCTTTTAGGCTGTACATTATTTTTTCAGTATTAGGTTGTGAGTCGAATGTTTTTAATCTGGGGCATTCTTCCACGTGGCACGCCTTTTAAGTAAAACATTTGGTAAACGCATAAAGTAACATTAAAACTGAAAATTCAAATTCTCGTAGTGCTGTAAGTTACTAACTACCAAGACTGTCTTCCGACAAGACCTGAGTAGAGATTATGATCGATTGTAGGAAAAGCTGTTTCCGCCCGGTTTCGAACCGGGGACCTTTCGCGTGTTAGGCGAACGTGATAACCACTACACTACGGAAACTCAGCTGGGGTTTATACTTCAGAAAGACCTTGATATGTATTTGATACCATGCGATTTGCAAACCTTAGTTAACATCACGTTAAACAGAATTAATATAGCTTTTAACAGGGAAAACAAAACAAAACCATAAAACAGGAAAGCAAAAATAACCATATGCCCAATTGACCAGTACTGAAACGATTTCAAAAGTTTGAATTGTGCGTACTTTCAAAGCCCCTGGACACTGCTGTAGACACCAGCCACCCGCTAGTTGCTCTTCCTTTGGTACACTCTCTTCTCCGGGAAAAGAGAGTTTTATCACACACCCGTTCCCCGCGTCGCGCTGCTCAGAGTCCGGGGCAAGCTGTGGGGCTTCGGTCGGCGGGAAGGCGGCGGCGCGCAGCACCGAGCCCCTACGCGCTTACTGTGCTGGCTAAAAGCAATCCTTTCAGCCTGTGGTAGAAAGACGTAAATTACCTGTGAATCTCCTCCCGGTGCTTCTGACTACCAAACGGAGGCTCTAATTTGCGTACTTGTTTTAAAATCCTTTACAGGGTGTGCAAACATCAGACACCAAAGTGCGTTTTTCTTTTTTGTTTGTTTGTTGGTTTTAAAGATGACCGGTAAAGGGATCCTAACCCTTGACTTGGTGTTGTCACGCTCAGCCAGGGAGCCAACCGGCTATCCCTATATAGGATCCGAACCCGTGGCGTTGGTGTTATCAGCACCGCACTCTTCAGACTGAGCCACGGGCCGACCCTCCAAAGTGCGTTTTTTGACACGCAAATTAGTTACATTTTTCTGAACCTGATCTTAATATGACCTAAGGAACCTCACTTAGGCAGACACGTCCATATACCTAAAAATCAAGACCGTAGAATGAGAATGAGCTTCCAGATTACACCGAGGGATAGATAGATATAATCCGACGAGATTGTTAGAAAAGAAAATGAGAATGAAAAAAGTGAGGTTCTACCATTTTGTTTTTATGGCGCACATGTGTAGAAACCGCCGGAAAGAAGCACATCACACCACTGCCCAGTATACAGAAACAATAATAAAAGTGTTTAAAACTCTTGTTTAGTCCTAGCATTCTTTTCCTTTCTTTTTAGAAGTTGACGAGCGTTTCAAGGACAGTGACTGCCCTCCGGCGACAACTGTCCCGTCAAATCTCATCCTTTCATAGTCTCAAGGGCGCATTCCAGAGCTCCCCGGAATGGACAACTGTGAGCCAGAATTCAATGGCTTTGGGAAGTGAAACTGTTTTTATGGCTCTTCGGGGTGTCGGAGAAGTGCACTTGTGAAGGGTTAGATGTGTATCTTAGGGGGAGAAGTCGGGTTTTCCTGATATTGGAATTCCCGGGTTCCAGCGGGGGCGAGGGGGTGGCCCACCCCTGCGACAAGCAATCGCGGGCGGTACTTTGGAGCACCGGGTGTCCAGGGAGTCCATCGGCCCGGGGCTCTCCCGGTCCCCGGCCCTCGCCAGCCGGGCTCAGGCTCCCCCGGCCGTGCTCGGGCCTCTGTGACGCGGCGTTCCAGGCGGTCGGCCCGGGTAGAGCCGGCAGCCGGAGGGGCGCGGCGACCGGAGGCGGCGGCGGCGGCGGCGGCATGAACTACTACCAGCTACCGGTGGTGATCGACAACGGCTCGGGAGTGATCAAGGCGGGCCTGGCTGGGAGCCGGGAGCCCCAGTTTGTCTACCCGAACATCATGGGCCGCGCCAAGGGCCGTAGCTGGGCATCCGAGAGAGAGATGGAAGTGTGCGTGGGCGACCAAGCTCAGGACAGGAGGAGCTCGCTGTCCATCAGGTACCTCCTCCTCGCAGGTAGGGCCGGCGTGGGAGGGGACGAAGGGAGAGCCTCGGTGTAGGGTGCAACGGTGACAGAAAGGTTAAGGGAGCGAGGTACAGGAAAGGTTCAGCCAGCAGGCCTTATGGCGAATGCGCAGGCCACAAATCTCCGAGGGTACCGAGTCCTCGAAGACTGGACATTACTTGCTCTCTGGATCTACACAAATGTATTCAAACATAGAAAGTTATTGTTCATAATATACAAGTTCATTTAAGAATGCTACTTAATTCATGGTACTTTTTGTCATGTGGGTTATTCTCTTCAATTAATTGATATTAAAACTACACTACAATGTGGGGATTTTCCAATTTTCTTTTAAGTCAGTCTTCCAAGGGGGAGAGAAATAAAAAATAGCAAAAATGGCAGAGGAAGGTAGCTGTGCTAATTTTTGTTGACAGTTATCTTCTCTGAGAGGCTGTGGCAGTTACTGCCCCTAAAAGGATATTGGTAATAAATATAGGGATTAACGGAGGCTTGAAGAGAGTAGAAACCTGGAAAATAAAAAGCTACCATTTATCATATTGCTCTCCCTACAGCTACCCAGTGGAGCGTGGTCTCATTACTTCCTGGGGAGACATGGAGATCATGTGGAAGCATATCTACGAATACAACCTGAAGCTAAAGCCCTGTGATGGCCCAATCTTGATTACTGAGCCAGCGCTGAGCCCACTGGCCAACAGGCAACAGATCACTGAAGTGTTTTTTGAGCATCTGGGTGTTCCTGCCTTCTATATGTCCATTCAGGCTGTGCTGGCTCTCTTTGCTGCTGGCTTCACTACTGGCCTTGTACTGAATTCAGGTGCTGGGGTCACCCAGTGTGTGCCCATCTTTGAAGGTTACTGTCTGCCTCATGGTGTCCAGCAACTGAATCTGGCAGGCCTTGACCTCACCAACTACCTCATGATGCTGTTAAAGGACCATGGTGTGGTGCTGCTTAGTGCTGCAGACAGAAAGACTGTTGCAGATATTAAGGAGACCTCTTGTTATGTGGCAATGAACTATGAAGAGGAAATGGCCAAGAACCCTGAGTGTCTAGAGAAAGTTTACAAACTACCTGACGGGAAGATCATCAAGCTCCATGAGGAGCTCTTTCGTTGTCCAGAGGCCCTCTTCTCTCCATGTCTCTTGAACCTTGAAGACCCTGGCATTGACAAGCTGTGCTTCAGCAGCATAATGAAATGTGATACAGATCTGAGGAATTCCTTCTTCTCCAATATTACCCTTGCTGGGGGATCAACCTCTTTCCCTGGTTTAGACAAACGGCTAGTTAAGGATTTGGCAAGGGTGGCTCCTGCCAACACTCCTGTGCAGGTTACAGCTCCCCCAGAAAGGAAAATGTCTGCGTGGATGGGAGGTTCTATTCTTGCATCCCTCTCTGCCTTTCAGGACATGTGGATCACTGCTGCAGAATTTAAAGAAGTTGGACCCAACATAGTACACCAAAGATGCTTCTGAAACAGAAGCAAATGGTTAGAAGAAAATGTTTTGAGTATATGTGACAGAAAACTTTGGGTATTATTTCTTGGGAGAACAGAACATATTCCAATTATTGGGATGTCCATGTCTCTGTTGTATTTCTAATGGTGGAAAATAATAATAGTGAATCAGTCAAACAACAGATGTTTATTGAGTGGAACCAAGTTAAATGCTACAGGAAACACTATTCTTGACCTTGAAAAGCTTACATTTCTCTTGGAGGGAGAACAATTTGTAGTACAATATGTTATGTGCCAAATGCATGATAAGATTTAAGCTTGTTGAAGTTTGGGGAAAGAGGGTTTCTGTGGTGAGGAAACACTTCATAACAGAGGTATGGGGTGGCATTAGGATGGGGGTGGATTAGCTGCTTCTGTTGTCTATAACATAAATACCTGAAACTGGGTGAGTTATAAACAAAATTTATTGCTTATAGTTTCAGAGGCTGGGAAGTCCGAAGTCCAGGGAACACATCCAGTGAAGGTCTTGGTGGTGGTGACAGCGACCCAGGGGTCTTGCATAGTAGAAAATGGCAGAGCTGAGAGAGAGAGAGACTCTCATGTGCTCTCCTTTTAAAGCTCTCAGAACCAGACCTATGACCACCATTATTAGTTCATTCATTAGGCCATGGTCCTCAGAATCTAATCACCTCTTCAAGGCCCCACCTTTCAATTACCATAATAGGATTTCCCACCCTCTTAGCAGTCACAGTGGGGATCAAGCTTCTAATACATAAACCTTGGGGGACACAATTCAATCCATATTGGGGGGAGTAGAGGGCAAATACCCAGGCAAGCATAACAGGATGAGCAAGGGGCTAAAGATGAGAATGCACAAAGCATATTCATGGCATGTTTGATAGACTGATCGTGTTAAAATGATTTTATATGGAGCAAAGGAAGAATTATGGCTAGGAAGGTAAATTAAGACCAGGGACTGTATTAGTCCATTTGCTGTTACATATAACAGATACCTGCCTGAAACTGGGTAATTTATGAAGAAACAAAAGGCTGGGGAATCTAAGGTCCAGGAGGTCCATGTGGTGAGGGCCTTCTTTTTGGTGGGGACTTGAGGAAGAGTCCTGAGATGATGCAGCATATCATACGGTGATGGGGGAGATCCCATGTGTTAAAGTGCTCACTTGCTCTCCTTATAAAGTCACCAGTGCCACTTCCATTATAACCCACTCATCTATTAACCCATTAATCCATGAATCCATGAAAGGATTAGTCCATTCATGAGGGCATAGCCTTTATTATACAATCACCTCTCAAAGGCCCCACCTCTCAATGCAGCCACATTGAGGATCGAGCTTCCTCGTGATCTTTGGAGGCAACAAATATTTAGATCATAGGAGGGACTGAAAGACTTTAAGTGTTAAATGTTCTATAGGCAAAGGGGGAAAATTAAAGATTTAAAATCAGGAGACATAAGGAAATTATATTAAGATGAATATGGTGGTAGGTTGGAGAATAAATTGGACTGGGATGGCCCTGGAGATTCAGTGATCATTTAAAATGTTATTACTCCAGATGTAAAGTAGCCAAGTCTTGTACTCAAGATTATAAGCAACAGAAAATAAAAAGAAGAAATTACAAAAAGCTCACAAGACTTGGTGCCTATTTAGATAGATATGAAGGGTAAAGTAGGGTCTGAAATGATCTGGGTAGCTGAGAAAATGGTGGTGGTATTGACATATAGTTCAAAGTATTTAGTATCTGCTTTTATGGAAGACACTGTGCTAAGTGCAATGAGTGCTACATCAAGAGTCAGAGCCTGTCCTTAAGAAGCTGGCAGTTCAGTAGAATAGGTGGAATTCATACCTAAATTTCAATAATACAAGGTAGAAAGTGATTTAGTGTCCTATGAGAAGTATAAAATGTTCTGGGAGTCCAAAGAGGGTACCACACCAGTTGAGGGTTCAAGGAAGAATTTCTGGTCTATTTGGCTTTGGAGCTGGGCTTGAAAGACAGCTAGAATTTAAACCTAATGGAGTGTCTTGCCCTCTAAATTTGAGAGTAACATATGTGGGGTTAGGTCCAGATTCTGCCACATACAGCTGCATGACTTAAGCAAGTTGTTTAAACATTTTGAAGATAAGTGTTCTCATCTAGAAAATGAGGTTGCTGATCCCTATTTGTCTCATAGGGTTATTGTGAAGTGCAATGAAATAATTTACTTAAAGGCACTTTCAAAATACAATAAAAAAGAAGTTATTTTTTGCTTATAGAATTCCTCCATGACAGCAAAACTATCATTCCTTTGTGTCCTCCAGCACATTCTAGTACTTGTACTTCTACTGACCACTTAATTTATGCAGCCTTATCTTTTGGTTTGCTTGTCTTTCTCCCTCGCTAGATATGTTCTTAGAAGACAGGGATGGTGGACTTTTCCTGTCTGCCTGCTTCCCTGAAGCCTTCTATGATGCACTCCTAGTAGGTAAATAGATATATAAAACTGACCAGAAGCACATTCCTGGCAGAGGGAACCACAGGGCAAAGGCTCCAGGGGGTAAAGATGACGGGCATGTACAAGGAGCAGGAAGTAACTCCGTGTGGCTTTAGTCAAGCATTTGTGAAGAGATGCATTTCATTCCCGGAATCTTCTCTCCCATTTTAGTGATTGTAAAGAAGACTAGGTTGGGTAAGGTATAGAAAATGATTATCTGAGGGCAGCTTGGACAGTTGATGCTTGCATTCACTATATTCACAACCATTATAGAGAGGATGATCCCAGTCCCTCACTTTAGTAAAGTAAAGAAAGCACTTTTTTTTAAGTAAAGAAAATAGGGCTAACCATACATTATCTAATTGAAACTTCAACATCCCAGAGAGGTAGGCAAGACAGGTATTATTCCCATCTACAAATTAAGAAATAGAGATTTAAAGAGGTCAAGAGATTAAAGTGATCCTGAAGTAGCTTATTCGGTTAGTCAGGCACGCAATCCTTAACAGTGGTTTCTAAGGCAGAACCTAGCAACCAGTTTAGAATATTCTGCAGAGATGCTACCCTCTTCCACCGGGTTATAGATGATCCTTTCAGATAACCTAAGAAAGAAAAATGTGAAAATTCCGCTCTATTTTCCCAGTCCTTTAACATTTTACTTTTCTTCTTTCAGATCGAGAAAATCCACGGAGATTCAGTCCTTAATGTTAAGATTAAGAATGAATAATTATACTTAATAAAACCCATCTCCTACTCAAGGAGAGGCTGAAGAAGAGAAGGCATTCTAAAGACAAGGGGCAGGGCGGGAACTCGGACGCAGCGTACTGAGCCGAGACAAGATTTTGGTTTAGTCAGTGACGCCTGGTAATCTGTTTTCGCAAAGTTCTCCAACAAATGTGATGATCAGAATTGGGAAGCACTGTTCTGTGTCCTTGGGCCTAACATTTTTCTGTGAACTCCCCATCTTTTAAGATGGTCGAGGAGCACCGCATCTAGTCTGTAGGAGATTGAAAAAGGCCCAGACTGAAGCACCTCAACTCAGCTTCGCCCTCAAAGTACGTCGGAAGTAAAGACCTAAAGTGTGTGGGGGCGGGGCGGCCATTGGCCTCATGGCCGGAAATGGAACTTAAAAAAAAAAAAAAAAAAATTTACGAGACCTACTCTCGCGATAGCCGTGGCGGGCGGGCCTCAGCCAATCCGCGCGGGGGGGTGGGGGTGGGGGTGGCCGCCCCTTTATAAGGAGACTCCGCAAACCGCGTGGTGGGTTGCGGAGGGTGGGCCCGGGAGGGGTGGTGGTCATTTTTTGTCTAACCCTAACTGAGAAGGGCGTAGGCGCCGTGCTTTTGCTCCCCGCACGCTGTTTTTCTCGCTGACTTTCAGCGGGCGGAAAAGCCTCGGCCTACCGCCGTCCACCATCCAGTCTGGTGCAAACAAAAAATGTCAGCCGCTGGCCCGTTCGCCCCTCTCGGGGACCTGCGTTGGCCCGCCCGCCCAGCCCCCGCACCCCGCCTGGTGGCCGCGGTCGGCCCGGGGCTTCTCCGGAGGCACCCAATGCCGCCGTGAAGAGTTGGGCTCTGTCAGCCGCGGGTCCCTCGGGGGCCAAGGGCGAGGCTCAGGCCATCTGGCCGCAGGGAGAGGAACGGAGCGGGTCCCGCGCGCGCTGCGCTTCCCTGAGCTGTGGGAAGTGCATCCGGGACTCGGCTCGTACATGTTCAGCAGTCTGCTTTCTCACGGGAAGGGGGGACGCCAGTTGTGCCTGTCCGTGCCCCCTCGCCACCAGTGGTGGACTTGTGCACTCCAAAACCTGAAGATTGCGCTAGCGTGCAAAATTGGCAAAAGGCGTGAGAGCACCTCGAAAGTTGGCCCAGAGGAATGGACAGTGAGTGAGCCGGGGTTGCCAGCTAGACGTTTCTGCGTAGGTTTTCTGTTCTTTCCCCATCCCAACCCCTCCGTTTTTTGTTCCCCTTTATCATCGTATTACATACTGTGTAGATTTTGTTCAGGGTTTTGCCTTTTCAAAAGATTTCAACCAGCACCTCAGTCGGATGTGGAAGAGCAGTGATTTTTTTGTGTGTATGAGGTCATTAAACATTTCTTACGTATTTAACCAGAAAATCTAGTAGTTTTCCAAACGAAAATTGCGTTCCTTAATTAGGTTGTTTTTCATCTTTGCCTCCGATTTTCGATGAAAGTTAAGTGGTGAAAGGCGAAAAGAACACTCACCCCCCGCCCCCCCCCAAAGAATTGGGTATGGTTTCCTTTAAAAACAGATAAACCGATGGCCCACTAGGTTAAAAGACACATTCTGCCCACTCATCCCGGAAACAATACGTTAATGTGTGAATTCATCCCAAGTTGGCGCCTTTGCTTCCTTAGGACTGCTATTCTGCATGCAGTTTCCAGGAGGGTAGCACCCAGGGGCCTGCATAAAAAAAACCGGTGAGTATCAGGGTGATACTCAGAGATCTGTAATCCTGCTGATTGGAAGGGTCAGACAGGTAGGTCATGTCAGTAAATTTGTGAACATGTATGTCTAGTATCTCAGCCTGTTACCTAAAGTAGGTCCCTCGGAGTTGTCTAACAAGTACATTTTTTAGCATTAATAATGTTAAGAAATGTGAAAAAACTGGAATCCACGGTTGCTGGTAATATTCTCTAAGTGAGAATGAAAAAGATTTTCCCGCAGTCAGCATGTTTTGTGGAAAGAACACAAGGTGAGTAAGGAGTGAAGTTCTAGTTGTGATTTTGCCAGACTTCTCTAGTTTTTTGAGGACTAATTCAGCTTCACTGTCTCTGTTTACTCAGAAGGTGCTCTCTCAACATCCCCCCATTTAAAAAGTTTAATTGTATGGATATATACACTTTATTTTTTTAATGTCACCTTGTTTTATTAGCATATTCATTATCACAAATTGTAATTATTCTTTATGCCCCTTACCCGACCAGTTTTGAACTGTCAGGATTATTTGCACTACAGATAAATAGATGTCTTTCGTTCCTACTCCATCTAGTGGCACTTTTGCTTCCCCACGTTTACAAAATTTTTTTCGTGGTATGGGGCCTTGAGGCAAGGAAGGCCTTAGACTGGCTTTAGATGGGCCTTAAAATGGCCTTAGACACTCATTTTTTAAAAAGAAAATAGTGATTTAATAAAGTCAAATTAAAAATAAGTCCACAGTTGTTTAGCTCTTGAAGTCCTGCCTCTCACTAATGTCTAATATAAACAATCTAAAGGAAATTCTTCTTAGTATTATAAACATTTGATATAGTTTTTCTTTTTGGCAAAATGATTCCCTTCTTTAAGTTATATAATTTTGGAGTGTGAAGGGGCCGTCGAGGTCATCCAATAAGATAATTTATGTGAAAACCTTTTGTAGGTAATAAATTATGACAAATGTGACTTCTTATTGCCAAGATTTAAATGGCTCTAACAGATGAAGAAACTGATGCTTAGGGGGGTTTAAATGACTTGCTTAAGTTAATGTTTGGCAGAGTTGGGTCCAGAAACTAGGCCTCCCAACTTCAGTTCAGTGTTGTACTCACTATGCTGCACCTTAGGCTGTGTTGGTTAGCCTAGGAAAGATGGCTAGAATTAACTCCACCATAATTTTCTGGTTTAAAATAAAATAACATCCTTAATGGTTACTTACCTATGACCTTGGTATCCACCCCACATCTGCCTCCCTCCCCAACATTCTTTGATGTAATTTTGTGCTGGAGAGTCCATTTGTGTTTCATTATTTTACACGTACAGTTAATTCTTATTTATTCACAGAAGTTATGTTCTACAGTCTCTGTGAACTGAGTTAGTGAATAGTGCACCATTGCACCTAGAGGAAATATAGGATTAGGTTCCTGGGAGCCTCTGGTCCCAGTGTTTTTGTCAATGGATCAATACATAATCTTGTTTTATGTGAGTTTCTGTTTAAAGACACATTATTTAATATATATTGTTGATTCATTAGTATTGAGCTCATGTTCAACAACACTATAGTCTGAATGAAGCTTAACTAACAGAAGTATTTTCTGTAAGACACATCACAGCCACCTTGTGCTTAGGAACACTAGATAGCACTATGGTTGGGGGTTATTTTATTTTGAGGGGGATTTTCCAAAAAAGAGCTATAACACTTGCTTGAGGGTCATTTTATTATTTATTTATTTATTTATTTATTTACTTAAAAGATGACCAGTAAGGGGATCTTAACCCTTGACTTGATGTTGTCAGCACCATGCTCTCCCAAGTGAGCTAACCGGCCATCCCTATATATGGATCTGAACCTGAGGCTTTGGTGTTATCAGCACCACACTCTCCCAAGTGAGCCACGGGCCGGCCCTGAAGGTCATTTTAAATAGCAAAATCACCAACAAAAAGCAGGAAAAAAAGCGAAAAACATGCCACCAAATAGACCACAAAAAGGACATTTGTTTACAGTGTTCTTTTTGGGAAAAAAAGGCAGACCTTGTTTGACCTCAGCTGGGAACGTGTCCGTTGGGCGAATCAAATTTTTTACTGTTCTGCATGTGTTCATGAGTGACCATGAAAGTGCTGCAGGTATTGATTTGGGGGTTACAGAAAATTTTAGTAGGTGAATTCACAAATACGGAATCTACAAATATTGAGGATTGACTGCACTTCAAGGTTTGTGACAACTATACCTAAGAGAGACTATAGGTGTCTGCACGGTCCCTGAAATACTTGGGGCTTGCCTTTTATGTTATTTAAGCCAGTGATTCTCAAAGGGATATTGAAACAGAGTAAGGCTAGTCCTGTAAACCAAACTGACTCCATTTTCCCTGCAGAGGATACTTTGTTACTTTCCACTTCTCACCCATGAAACCCCCCAGGGCAAGTGATTAACACCGCCCCCCCCCCCCCAGCCCTGACAAAATAGACTGAGATAAGAGGGGAACAAATAATCACTGAGTTGCAAAAACCCTCCGCAAGGGTTGTTTACTGTAATTGTAAAAATTAAGTTACAGATTAACCTTAAAACCTCTTTAAGAATTGTCGCATACACACAAAGCTTCAAGGTGACTGCTACAATGACCCTTCCACCATCTTGGACCTACTGGGCAGGTGGAAGGTCTAAACCCTTAACTGAGCTTGTGCCCATGATGCAACCAGGAAGAACAGAATGGATCACCTTCAGTGACACTAGCCTGTACCCCATAACTCCTTTTCCTATGAAAGACCCCGTACAGCTACCCTGGGGAGAGGGGGTGGCACTAGCTTTACTGTAGCTATCCTCGTTTCATAAAGTGTTGTTTGCTTTACTGCTGGGTACATTGTTCATTTCTATGACTTTGGGACCCAAGAGCCTAATTCGGTCCAACGTTATAGTGGGAAAAAAGGTACATGAAATTTGCAAATAACAACATTTGTCCCCTTTATTTTCAGATACTTAGGTTGCATTTCAAATAACGAATTCTGTGCTCATAAAGGAAGCTATCTATAGCTTTAAAAATATTGAGAAATGAGGATTGTGTTTTGTCTTTCCTCAGAAAAAGAGTCTTCTTTCCTAAGGTCCTGAGTTGCTATGGGTTTTGACTGAAGATGACATTGAGTTTCAATTCAGCTTGTTCTGGTTCTGCAGTCAAAAATTCCGTATTATTGTAGCTCAAGACTTAAGAGACAAATAGATGGCAAAGGCACAAGTGTGTACACATGCATGCACCCACACTCATGAAAAGTGTAGAGGAGGAGTGGTTTTAAACTGAGATGAGAGTGAAATGACAAAAGGTAATTGTCATTCCTTCCCTGTTCATCCCTTTAAGGTGGTAATGTGTGACGGAAGTAAAACAGCAAAAGTACCCAAAGCTTAGGCCAAGGTTGCAAATTTTAATGCCTCCATTTTGACAGAAGGAAACAAAGGAGTGAGTCACACCAGGAATAAGAAAACAGACTATGGAGATAGTGGGGGGAATGAGTGTCCCTTTTAAATGGGGCAGCAGCCTTGTGGGAATGGAGGCCTAAAATTGCCAGTATGCAAGGGAAGACAAAAATTTTGATTTTAATGTGAACACCACTGATTTTAAATGTTGGTAGCTAATCTGAAATAAAATTTAAGTATTTTATGAGTGCAAAATAATTTGGCTAGTCTTTGTTCCTGAATACAGGGAAGTAGCCTCTAAACCCTTAGAATTTCCAGAGTGGTAGGAGTGTCTTTCTTATTCATGGTCCCTTGGACTACACCTAACAGTTTATGCTAATAGGATGACTCAGGATGGGGGCTGGTCATGCTAGAAAGACCAACCATGTGATTAGAGGGTTGGGGCTTTGTGTCCCATGATATCATCCCAGCCTCCTGGAAGAGGAGAGGAGCTAGAGACTGAGCCACATCACCAGTGATTCAACCAATCATACCCATAATGTAGCCCCAGTAAAACACAGCAGAGCTTGGATGAACTTCTCTGGTTGCAATACTCTGTGATTGTCATATATCAATGTGCTAGGAGGATAAAGTGTCCTTGAGGATGTGAGAGGAAAAATGGAAGTCTCATCTTTGGGACCCTCCCAGATCTCACCTTATGCGTCTTTCCCTTTAGCTGATTCTAATTTGAATCCTTTTGGTATAATAAAACTGTAATCATAAGTATAGCACTTTCTTGAGTTCTGTAATTCATTCTAGTTAATTATCAAACCAGAAGGGGTAAGGGGAAACCCTTAATTTGTAGCCAGCTGGTCCTAAGTAAGGGTGGTATGGGGATCCCTTACTTGTGGCTGGTGTCTGTAGTAAGGCCAGTCTTGTGGAGGACTTTGCCGTTAACCTGTGAAGTTTGGCCTAGCTCAGGTTGTTAGTATCTGAAGTCATTGCAATGTGTCACTGGAAAAACCTTTTGAGATAAAATCTGGCTACTAATTTGTGACCTTTGGTCTAGGCAAATTCAATGATAACAGAAGTCAGGAATGCCTTCTCTAGAAGTGTGGGGTTTGGGCCATCCTACCAATTTACGGCCTATCCATGATAAATGTATTTGAGAGGAGGTTATACTGTTGGTATCTTTATAGGCCCTGGGATATTGCTGAAGACAGAAGTTTCAAAATTTAATAATGTTCGGAAAATGGTAGTGCTACTCCTTCCCCACATATAGGGCCTAGAGCATGTATTTGTTCCAGTGGTTCTGCCTGAGGGATGGGCCTGTTCTTCAGTGTCCATTCTGTCTGATCCTGGTAGGCTGTGAAGAGGCTTCCACCATCACTTGGTGGAAATGGGGCCATTTTCCCCATTCCCATCCTTTAACCTCATTTCTATCTCTCCTCCTAGGAAGGTGTCAACATGTATAGTGTTTTCATTTGTGTTGCCTCAAATTGTCCTTTCTTCTTGAGATAAAAGGAAACAGGAAGACATGGGAATAAAGGTATCAAACTGGCCCAGCACTCTTGTTCTGTTCTAACCAAGCCAAGAGAATCTAGCAAAAGTCACTCAACTTTAGATTCCACATGTGTCAAATGGATATACAGTACGAAGACTTATCTCGAAGGAAGGTTGGGAGGGAATGCATGAATAATGTATATAAGAACTGATATTATTAAAGAGAGGAGAGGTCTGCGTTATTCTTGTACATTGCAAGTAATGATTTTATAGCACTCTGATGGCTGTGTTGTGGCTGCTCCAGCAGGAAGTGGTTTTGATCTGTGTTGGTTGCGTATAGAGGTGAGGGATATGTAGAGAAGGACAGAAGTGCTAATGGTTTGTGAATTTTTTATATAAGACTAATTATGAACTCAGTGCACACTTGTAATAAGAATGTTGCTCTAGATGATGTTTGACTATCCTGTATTTTGTCTTGAGGGCTGTAGGTTTTTACTTTGGTGATACTTATGTGTGTACCACAGCTGTTTATATTAGAAATGTTTAAAGGCATAATTATAGTTATTAAAAGCAATTTAAGGAAAACCTTTCAGAAAAAAAATGTAGCAATGAGGACACAGTGAATTTTTCATATAATCAATTTTCAAAGGAGGATATTATAGCTAGAATGAAAAATATTATTTATGCATATCATTTTCAGAAAATACTCATAGTTCTATACACCTCACAATCTTTTTTAAAAATGCAAGTAGCTTGTTAAAGTGAACCAAGTGACTTACTTTCAACCTGGGAAGAAAAACTCAATTAAATCTATGGCTGAACTGTAATGGCACCAAGGAGTTCAACTTGACCTCATATGCCAAATGATAATCATCTTTCAAGTGTACAAACAAGGAAGCATAGTTATCAAAGAATGAGAAATACATTTGTTCAAAGACTATTTACTGCATTAACAAGAGGTGAAAGCTTCCCAGAAATGCTAAACACCTAACTCAGTGCTATTCATAGGCTTAACATGTTCAAAGACTTGGGGGGCAATTAAAAAATATCTTTGAAGTTGTGGGTATTCATCATCATATCTAATAATGCTTACTTTCTAGAGCCCCTCTCCAAGGAAGGCAAAGCAGTTTATCTGACTTATTTTTGTGACACCCTTGTGAGATAAGGCAACAACCATTATCTCCCTTTTGCAAATGGAGAAATACTGGGAGGTAAACTCACTTGAGGAAGATCAGTAGCAGGATGAAGTGTTTAAACACACATATTAAAGCTTTTGACTCCCATTTTAGTTTAATTACAGAAAAATAAACAAATAAAAATAATTATAAAATAAGAATCTCATACTTTTTCATTCTCTTTTTAAGTTAAATTAATGGTAAATCAATTTTTCCTTGTCTGCCTTGGTAAGGAAAACTAAAAGGCTTTTCACAATAACTAGAATCTTATTACACTGGAATGAATGACATATTTGCAAAGCTGTGATACTCATTTAACAAACACTAAAAGCCTACTCCGTAACATGCTGTATTGTTCAGGGTGTTGAGACTTAAAGGTGAAAAATATTCCCCATCCATAAAGGTCTTCCAGGAGAGATAGATTATATAAGTGGATTATGTCGTGCAGTTCCATGTTATTTAAGCTTAACTAAATTCTTCATTTTATCCCACACTTTCCTCATCTTTGTAAATGCCACTGCCATACATCCAGTTGCTCAAACCAGCAATCTGGGTGCCGTCCCTGATGTCTCACTCTCCCCTCACCCCACCATATCCTTTGGTTATCTTGAAATCATACCTGGAAGCCTTCTGGTCTAATTCATCCTCACTGCCGCTACCCTAATCCAGTTTGCCATCTTCTCCTGTAAAGACCTGACTAGTCTCCATACTTCTTATATTTCCTCTTACCCACCACCAATTCATTCTTTACAGTGCAGCCAGTGTGATCTTTTTAAAAGCCAAACTGGGCTGTGTTTCTTCTCTACATAACCCTTCAATGGTTTCAACGTTGCATTTGGAATAAAATCCGAAATTCTTATCAAAGTTTTGCATGATCTGGTCCTTGCTTACCTCTCTAGCCTCATTTTAACCCCTCTTCTTACACTGTGCTCCACCCACACCAGCCTTCTTTTAGTTCCCTGGACTTATCAAGCACTTTGTCACCTCAGGTTCTTGGCTTAAATTGCACTGGCAGTTTCTGGCACCTTGTCATCCTTGTCTCAACTTATATACCATCTCCTCAGAAGCTTCTCTGAACCCTATTTTAAGTAGGTTCCCCCTCCTCTTATGACATGATGTTGGTTACCTTCATAATGTATTTTTCTGTTTTGTAATAAATTATGTGCTTATTATCTGTGTTCTTCATTGGGCTATAAACACAGGGGTAGGGACCAAGTAATTTAGCTCATTAATAGATCCCTGGTGCCTAGTACTAACAGGTGCTCAATAATTATTTGCTGAATGAATGAATGAATGAGTGCTGTTGGGGCAGAGAAAAGACCACCTAATTGTAAGTGCTATTTTACCAGCACAGAGGCAAACTGCTAAGTAGGTATCTGCATTTAACATGGCTTTCTAATTTTTTTCAGTTATAAAATTAATGTAACAGTATTACAAAAAATGGATGAGAAGTAGAAAAAAATCACCTTTCAATAAAACTTATGTTATCATTTGGTATATTTTGTTCCAGTTTCTTTTTACATTTATATTTTGTATACTTATATTTAACATGTACATTTTGTACAATTACATTTCAAATTCTGCTTTTTTCACTTGCTAGTGAATCAGAAGTATTATTCTGTTATTGCAGAGCCTTCAGAACTATTATTTAGTATTGTTGCCTCATGTTCCATTGAATGGATGTAACCATAATCTATGTAACACTTCATCTACTGGTGGATATTTAACTCATTTTTAATTTTTTTCCTGCTATTGTAAATAGTTATTATGCACAAAATTTTCTGTGTTTTCAGATTCCTCCTTTACTTAATTACTGAGAATGCATGAATAACACAAAGTAGTATATGGTATGAAGGAGGATTGTCCAGACTTGTATGGTAGTACTTCTGGGTAATCTACATATTTTACTTTCTCTTCTAGAATTTCCCAAAATAGAATTTTTCTTGATTATTGCATGCATCTGCTTGCCCAGAGCACTAGATCTGGCTACAGCTGCAGACCTCGAGTAGCTGTGCAGATTGAATCATTCAATCTTTCCCAGAGTCCTTCTGCTACTAAAATAAAGGACACATTATATCTTCTCTGTCTTATCCTCTTTCTGCCTTGCTTTCACTGCCAACAGTTTGGCAAAGCAGGAGGTAAAGATGGCAGTGGGGTGGGGGGGGTGGGGGGAGAGAGAGGCAGAAAGAGAGAGAGAATGGCTGAAAATAGTCTGTTTCTGAGACTGTTTTGTTTGTGGTTCTAACTCCTATATTATACCCTCCTCCTGCGTTCAGTTGCAGCCATCATTGTAGTTGGTATGGATTGACCCTTGCCAATATCCAGAAATGATTCTAATCCCTTCTCCCTTGCCATAGTAATTCTGGAATGGTCCAATCAGAACAAAGTGCTGAACTTCAGTGTAATGGTTGAGCAAATTAAGGGTCTCTCCCCTTGAATGGGATCGAAGAAGTAAGGAGCCAGATTTGCTGTTATTAGCCCCTTGCAATGAAGAGGGAAGCCAGTGTGAGGATAGTCAACACACAATCAAAGAAAGAGCCCAGAGAAAACAGAGGAGAGGTGGAGCTCTGAATGGACAGTACTTAAAAGCTTGCCCTATCTCTGTACTTTTCAAATACTTGAGCTGATAAATCACCTTGATTGTTGAAGCCAGTTGGTACCGGGGTTTTGTGGCTTCCACTCAAAAGCACCCTAACTGATGCAGGAAGATTGGCATGCCTTCAGTATGATTGCTATCTTACCAAGTAATTGTATTGTGGCACTGTCCTAGAAGAGGGGTTAGGGTGGTGGCTGCTGTCCTAGAAGGAAATGTTCTCTACAGCACAGGAGGCCTGCCTCAGAGACTTCTGGGACCTGCTCTCCTCCCACTTGTACTCCTCTTTCCTGGATACAGTGATAGGTGGCATTGCCATTTCTAAAGACAGGACATGCAACTTTCAGGTGCTTTATTTACAAGTAAATTTCCTCCTATTTGAGATGATTTGTATCTACCAAATACCATGGACATGGTTTGTGGTTATAATATTAAATAGCAAAGGCACAAAGGCTGTAATTCTGGGGCAGAACCAATGAACCAATCTTGATAACAGCCATATACTAATCAGGTATGTAAGCCCCAAAACTACGAAGTTGGGACCTTGGAGTGTGCTTGGAATGTTTCTCCTTGGAGATGAAAAAAGTATTTATTTTTTTGTGTTCTTGTACAAGGTGTAGCTTTTCAATAATGAGATCTATAATAACAAAAACTCAGTTTCTCCTGCCCTTCTCCATCTTCCACTCCCATTTTTTTCTTTTCCTGGTACTAGCTCCCACCTTATTTGGTCGGTTGTTTACTAAGAGATATTCATGTGAACGATGTTATAACTGATGTGAGGATATCTGTCTAGTCTAATTTTTGTCTTAAAGTTAATTTTTAAAAAATGACTGCTCAAAAAGCTAATTAAATAAATGTTATTTGATGTCTGTGCAATGTGTCATTTCTGTTAAGGAATAAATCTTTCTTTTGTATTTATTGCAACAACCTGACTATAGCAAAAAATAGCACTGCTGACAATAATCCTTTTGAATGTTTGACTTCTATATTAATGAGTTTCCTCCTTTCTATCAGACAAAATGGTGTTTCTTAACCAGAAAGACTGTGTTTACCTGTTGATTAATGTAATTTTCTCTGCTGGTGCAAGATATGGAATTAAAACAGGGTTATA
Source organism: Cynocephalus volans (assembly GCF_027409185.1). Taxonomy (NCBI): domain Eukaryota; kingdom Metazoa; phylum Chordata; class Mammalia; order Dermoptera; family Cynocephalidae; genus Cynocephalus; species Cynocephalus volans. The sequence goes on along the minus strand of NC_084460.1, from coordinate 94,779,438 downwards.
TAGAGAGCAGGTATCAACGGAGAAGAATAAAGGGAATGGTTTGAATTCACAAGTTCTCTTTTCTTTCCACCACTCCTGTACTCATTCTTACCTCTTCTCTGGTACTAACTCTGACATTATTTGGTCTTTGCCTCTGAGATTCATATGTGATAGAACTTGAACATGACCAAGCGCCATTTTAGACTGAGCCAAGCACAAAATGGCTGCCAGTCTCTGACCCCCACCCCTTACTCTTTACAAGAAGCCACATGATTTCTGTGAAATAGAAAGTTTCCGGCTTCCACATCAGTGCAGTTCTCTACCTAGTTACATCAACCCAATGGTTCCTCCCCCCCACCGCACGTTTTGCACCTGACAGCTTACATAAGCTCTCTCACTCCTATTGTTGCTGCTGGCCTCCATTTTGAGTACAGCCCAGCAGATTTCTTTCTTTAATAAAGCCTGACCAGTACTCAGCGTTTTGGCTCACTTTCTTTCAATATGCTGATTTTTTAATAGAGCACAAAGACCTACCTATAGTATTCTTGATTTCACACATTGTTTATACAGCTGTTTTCCAAAGTTGTATTGCAGGGTGTTGGTTTATTTTTTTCATCTGTTTATTCATGTATTCATTCATCCAATAAATATTATTGGGCACTGGCTATTGTCAGCATTATGCTAAGTGCTGGGAATGTCAGGCACTGGGGTGATCAAACTTCAGGGTCCTTGAGATTTGGTGGTCAACTAGAGAAGACAGACAGTGACAAGTGAACTAGTAAATATATAATTATAGAATGTTAATGAAATAAACAGGGTGTTATACCACAATATACTGGGTGGTGAAGGAAGACCTAGGTTAGATGGAGGGGGAGAAAAGTGGATATATTTGATAGATCTATGATAGAGATTTTATGGAATGGCTATGAGAGAATAAAGGGAAGGGGTGAATTGGGAATGATCCAGGTTTCTGGCTTGAGCAAATGAGATAGATATAGATGGGATTTAATAATATGAAGTGAGGACTGCACCCCCCTCTGCCCAGAAGTAGGCAAGAGAACATGCTGGGGTCCTAGGCAAGGAGCCCAGGGCTGCAGCCCCCTTTGTCTGGAAGAAGGCAAGAGAGCACGCTGAGAACACACTTCTATGTGGGTGGCCCACCAAGCTACTGCCACAGCCATGGCTGCCAGTTAAGCAGCTCAACACCACAGCAGCAGCTACAGCCACCATGCAGGCAGCCCACTGGACACTTGACTGCATTGACACAAGGGGAGTCACCAGCAGAGACTGGAAAAAGAACTCCTCAAAGCCAACTCCAGAGTAACAGAAGAATCAAGTATTCTACAAGATGACCAGACATCAATATAGAGATACTAGTATGAAAACCCAAGAAAATCTGACACCACCAAAAGAAGACAGTAATACCAGGCCCTTTAGAGCAGGAAACCCTTGAAATGACTGAAAAGGAATTCCAAGCAACAATCTTAAGGAAACTCACTGAGATACACGAAGACTCAGACAACATAATGAAATGAGAAAAAAAAAAAAAAATCCAGGATATGAAGGAGGAAATTTACAAAGAGGTTAATACCTTAAAAAAGAATATAGCAGAATTCATGGAACTGAAAGATTCACTTGATGAAGTAAAAAGCACAACTGACAGCATAAGCAGCAGGCTACAACAAGCAGACAAAAGAATTTCTGATCTCAAAGATAGTCTTTTCAAAATAACCCTGATGGACAAAAAAAGGAAAAAAGAATTTTAGAAAATGAAGAAAATCTAAGAGAGCTAACAGACAACCTTAAGCACACAAACATTGAAGTCATGGGTGTTCCAGAATGCGAGGAGAAAAGAAAATACATGGAAAACCTATTCAACTAAATAATAACGAAAGACTTTCCAGGTACAAAGAGACATGGACCTTCAGATCCAGGATGCTCAAAGATCCTCAAATAAATTTAACCCAAAAAGATCTTTTCCAAGACACATTATAGTCAAAGTGGCAAAGCTCAAAGACAAAGAGAGAATCTTAAGCAAGAGAAAAGTGTCAAGTCTCCCGTAAGGGAGCCCTTATTAGAGTAACAGGAGACTTCTCAATGGAAACTCTACAGGCCAGAAGAAAATGAGATGATATATTCAAAATAATAAAAGAAAAAAAAAACAAAAAACCTTCCAGCCAAGAATACTATACCCAGTGAGGCTATTCTTCAGAAGTGAGGGAAAAGAAGTGTATTTTCCAGACAAACGAAAACTGTGGGAGTTTGCCACCACATAACCAGCCCTAAAAGAAATCCTCAAGAAAGTCCTGTATCTGGAATCTGAAAAATGACAACCATTGCCACAAATAAACAAGAAAGAACAAAACCCATGGGTAGAACAAAAACGCAAATGAGAAGGAGAAAGAAACTAAATCTTACCACCATAAAAAGCCATAGTGACAATGTAATAATGACCCTACTCTATTTCTGGTTTTAGTAATTTTGGTCTTTTTCCTTTTTCTTGGTCAGTCTAGATAAAAGTTTGCAAATTTTGTTGATCTTTTTAAATAATCAATTTTTGGTTTTGTTGGTTTTTATATAAAACTCCCTATTTCATATATTTCTATTGTAATCTTTGTTATTTTCTACTAATACTTGCTTTTGGTTTAGTTTTCTCTGCTTTTTTTATTTTCTTAAGATAGAACTTTATATTATCGATTTGAGATTTTTCTTATTTTTAATACAGGTGTTTACGAGTACGAATTTTCTTCTAAGCACTGCATGAGACCTGCATCCTTTAAATTTTGATATGTTGTGCTTTGAACTTTATCTAAAAGTACTGTCTAATTTCCCTGTGATGTTTCTTCTTACTCATTGTTTATTTAGGGCAGTGTTGTTTAATTTCCACACATTTGTGTGTTTTCTAAATTTCCTTCTGTTATTATGGTCAGAGAACATATTTTCTATGATCTTAGTCTTTCTTTTTTTAAAAAAAAGGAAAAATTTAAGCAAACAAAAAAAGTTCACTGAAAGATTTCCATTATCTTTCAAGTCTATTTTCCCATGAACCTTTCAAAGTGCTCTTGTTTTTTTATACTGTTTTATTGATTTTTTATGCAATTTATGCTGCTAAAGTTAGATATTTAATTCCTGTTTTGATTTCTTTTTATTAAGTGGACTTGTTGATTTGCTTAGAAATTAATTTGCCTTTGAAAATTTATCTTCCTCTGTTGAAATTAATTTGATATTTGTATGCTTTTGGAAGACTTTAGAGAGCTATTTCAAATAATTGTAGAGATTATAAAATGAAATATGTAAATTTTAATGGGTTTTACGCCTCCAGTTTTTGTGAAAATTTGAAGCCCTCCTTTCTACAGAATATTTTGTTATTCATCTGTTATTCAGTTTATGTTTTTTGTTATTTGAACAAATAAATGTGCATATCCTTAAAAAAAAATAATATGAAGAACAGGTTATTTAGGAAAATCAATGTTTCAGTGTTTTCATGATGAGTGAAATGTGAAACATCCAACTGGAAATATTTATAGAGTTACCATAAGTCCCATTTTGTATATGTCAGCCCTGTTGGCTCTTATTATTCCTGAGTAATTATTAATAATATTCCTTTTCATTCTCAAAAATCCACTGAGGAGGCAAGAAGCCAGAATGCAGCAGATTGAGAACTGAGTTGTAGGAATTGATGTGGAGATGGTAGGTATACGCAGTTCTTTAGTTTGACTGTGAAAGACAGGAGAGAAATAGAAGAGTTAGCTGATGGGGTAAAGAGTTGAGGGAAGGTGCATTGAATAACCACATTTATGTGCTGATAGGCAGGGGACTGTAGACCAAATAGGTTGATGACTGGAACTGGAGAGAGAGATTTCTAGGAAGACAGAACAACAAAAGAGGGATTTGCCTCAGAAAAGAGCAAGAGGAAAGGAAATGGGCCATCAGATATAGGTCAATTTAAAGATTTGGTAGTGGGAATTTAAAGAGGTTCATACTTTATGGCTTCTTTTTTCTGTGTGAAGTTAGAGCCTAGGTCTAAGCGCAAGGATTTCTTCATTCTTCATATACTCAAACTACCTTTATCAAGTGTATTAAAGTGATTATCCTATTTTATTAGTATATAAACACTACTATAACTACTATTATCTGAATTTTATATAGGATAAAATTGAGGGTGAGCAAGATCTGCGACCCTCTCCTTGAGCCGTGTTGCCTCTGTCCTTCCAACCTCCCCTTCCCCATGTTACTTAGTGAACTTCTCTCCTTTCGACTCTTAGTTGGTGGGGTGGAGAGGAATGAGAGAGAGCCATCCTGCAACTTAAGCTGAAATTTAGAGTGTTAGCTTGAGTGTCTGACTTGATTCCTCCTTTGTGTGCTCCTCCCTCCCAATTTTGATTATAGTGCTGTGTATTCTTCATTTAAAAATTGACTCTTATGTTTCAACATGTATAATATAGTAATGGGGAGACTGTGACTTGATATGTGAAATATGCTTTGGCCAGAGAAACCTGATTTATTGTCTCCATGAAAAGAAAAGAACACTGAATTGAGAGAGAGAGTATCTGGGCTTAGATCTCAGTTTTGCCATGTAGTTTCTCAGTGACCTTGGGCAATTCCCTTAAACGTCAGCCTTTATTTCCTTGTCTCTAAAATGAGGTTATTAATATCTGTTCACACAAATATTTGTAAAGATTAGATTAGGCAGACCATGTGAAAGTGCACTGCTATGCAAATTTAAGTTATACAACTATCTTTCTTAAAATAAATATTTTGAGTTATCTTTCTGTGTTCTGAGAATGAGAAATAAAGGAAATTCTTGTAAATTCATGGAAGGAGTCTAGTCCTGATGTTCGAGGGGAATCTTGGACAAGGTTCAAGACTGAAATACAAAGAATGATCTAAAGAAGAATTTCAATCAGCTAGAATTCAACTAACCAAAGCCTTTAATTAATCAGAATTAATTTTAAAGTTTCTGATTCTAAACCCCGGAAATAAATTTCTTGGATTTACCCTAGAATCACACCTGCCCTTGGACTCTGCTATGTCAAATCATAAAATTCTTTATTGTGTGACGCTCCTTCATTGGTATTTAACTGTTATTTGCAACTGAAAGCATTCTAACCAATACATTAGCCTCTACTAATTTTAAATGAGATAGTCTCAATCCTTTATTCCTATCAAAGATAGATTTTTATGGCAGGTCTTTGATCTCTTCCTGGCTAGAAATAATACCCAAAGGCCCATGGCTTCACAGAAGCAGCAGGCAGAAGAAAGTAGATAAAAAGAAAAGTCTGTGTTCTAGAATCAGAAATTCATCTACCCCACTTTCTCCATCACTCTGCTGACCTCCCAACAGCCAACTCTGGCTGCCTTGACTTAGGTATATTTCTGCCCTTTGTTGCCTCTGTTGGCCTCCTTGGACTTGGCCATATATTGTCTAAATTTCTGGTTTCTCTTTGACCTTTACTGCTCATTTAGACTTCCACCTAGAGCTGCCCTCTCTTAAATGACCATATCGCATTGCCACTCCCACCCCAACATGATAAACCTTTATTTTTCAGCTTAGCCTTAAATCACATACAGAGGGTGAGTCATAATGGTTGCTGAATTGATCAAAAACACATTTTATCATTCCCTCTTCCTCCACCTCTGAATCTATCACAACACATGTAGCTTAGGAAACCACCAGCAACCAGAACTCCACTGCACTAAAGAATCTTTCATCAAATCACACATCACACAGGTAGGCCTCGCTGCCACTGGACTACATCCCCAGCCTGGCCAAGTACACGCCAACCAGAGAGGTGCACCACTGGAGAGGCCCAAGTCCCGTGGAGACCACGCACCCCGTGGCACCAGCGCACAACCTAGCAGGAAGGCCTTGCCACCACCAGATCCCATCCCCAGCCTGGCTGAGTGCACACTGACCAGAGAGGTGCCTCCCCAGAGAGGCTCAAGACCTGAGGCGACAATACTCCTGAGGCGCCAGTGGGCAACTGAGCAGACACTGAGGCAGGTGTGCCAAATTGGCAGCTCTGGCGGGATCCTAGCCAGACAATAGTGTTGAACAAGTAGACTGTGAAATCCTTGCCACAATGACTAAACATCAAAGGAAAGATACTAGAAATATGAAAAATCAAGAAAGTACACCATCAAAGGGTAATAACTCTCAAGATCTAGATCCTATAGAACAGGAAGCCCTTGAAATGTCTGACAAGGAATTTCAAGTGATAATTCTAAGGAAACTAAATGAGATACAAGAAAACTCAGCTAGACAACACAATGAAACAAGGAAAAGTATACAGGACCTGAAAGAAGAAATGTACAAGGAAACTGAGGCCCTGAAAAAGAATGTAGCGGAGCTTGCCGAGCTGAAGAATTCATTCAATGAAATAAAAAACACAACAGAGAATTTAGCCAGCAGGCTCGCAGAAGCAGAAGAGAGAACTTCTGACCTTGAAGATGGGCTGTTTGAAATAACACAGGCAGACAAAAAAAGAAAAAAGAATTAAGAACATTGAAGAAAATCTAAGAGAGATATCAGACAACCTTAAGCACTGAAATATCCAAGTCATGGGTATTCCAGAAAGGGAGGAAAAAGGAGATTCCATTGAAAACATATTCAACACAATAGTGGCAGAAGACTTCCCAGGTATAGGAAAAGATACAGATCTTCAGAGTCAGGAAGCTCAAAGATCCCCAAATGATTTCAACTCAAAAAGGTCTTCTCCAAGACATGTTATAGTCAAATTGGTAAAATTCAAAGACAAAGAGAGAATCTTAAAAGCTGCAAGAGAGAAATGTCAAATCACCTATAAGGGAGCCCCAATCAGACTAACATCAGACTTTTCATCACAAACCCTAAGCTAGAAAGGAATGGGATGATATACGCAAAATACTAAAAGACAGAGATTGCCAGCCAAGAATACTCACCCCACAAGACTATTCTTCTGAAATGAAGGACAAATAGTATATTTCTCAGAAAACAAAAACTGCAGGCATTAACTACCACACAACGACCCTTACAAGAAACTCTCAAGGGAGTACTGGGTTTGGTACCGGAAAAATAACTACCACTGCCATAAAAACTCAAGAAAAACCAAAACCCTCTAGTAAATTAAAAATGAAGAGAAAAAAAATTTATCTACCACCTCAAGAAACCAACAAATACAGAAGACAAACAGTAAACCAGAAAGAAAGGAACTAAAAAGACTTAAGACATCCAAACAAAAATCAATAAAAACCTAGGAGTAAATCAATACTTTTCAATAACAACTCCTAATGTAAAAGGATTAAATTCTCCAATCAAAAGACACAGACTGGCTGATTGGATTAAAAAGGAGGACCCAACTAAATGCTGCCTTCACAAGACTCACCTCACCGATTAAGACTCACATGGACTAAGAGTGAAAGGATGGAAAAAGATTTACCATGCAAACAGAAATGAAAAATGAGCTGTAGTAGCTATTCTTAGATCTGATAAAATAGACTTTAAACTAAAAACCATAAAAAAGAGATAATGAGGGCCACTACATAATGATAAAAGGATTCATCCATGAAGAAGACATAACAATCATAAATATATACACACCCAATGTCAGAGCAGCCATATTCATAAGGCAAACTCTATTAGACCTAAAGAAAGAAATAGACACTAATACCATAATAGTAGGGGACCTGAACATCCCACTATCAATATTGGACAGATCATCTAGACCAAGAATCAGCAGATAAACACAAGATCTAAACAAGACTCTAGACCAATTGGAATTGGCAGATATCTACAGAACATTCCATCCAACAACCTCAGAATATTCATTCTTCTTATCAGCACATGGGTCATTCTCCAGGATAGATGACATGTTAGGTCAGAAATCAAGTCTCAACAAATTCAAAAAAACTGAAATTGTTCCATGTATTTTTTCAGACCACAATGGATTAAAATGAGAAATCAATAACAAATGAAATTCTGGAAATTTTACAAACACATGGAAATTAAACAGCATTCTACTTAATGACATATGGGTTCAAGAAGAAATTGAACAGAAAATCAAAAAATTTATTGAAACTAATGAAAACAATGATACATCATACCAAAACCTGTGGGATACTGCAAAAGCTGTACTAAGGGCGAAATTTTTTGCATTAAATGCTTACTTCAGAAGAATGGAAAGATGGCAAGTGAACAACTTAATACTTCACCTTAAAGAACTGGAAAAACAAGAACAATCCAAACCCCAAGTTAGCAGATGGAAAGAAATCAGTAAGATTAGAGCAGAACTTAATGAAATTGAAGCCCAAAAAACAGTACAAAAGATCAATGAATCAAAAAGTTGGTTTTTTGAAAAGATAAATAAAATTGACAAACCATTAGCATGGCTAACTAAAAAAAGGAGAGAAGACCCAAATAACAAAAATCAGAAATGAAAAGGGTGATATTATACAACTGATACCTCTGAAATACAAGGAATCATTAGAGACTACTATAAACAACTACATACCAACAAATTTGAAAATCTGGAGGAAATGGATAAATTTCTGGACACACACAAACTACCAAAACTGAGCCAAGATGATGTAGAAAATCTGAACAGACCAATAAGAATAAAAGAGATTGAAGCAGTTATCAGAAGGCTCCCAACAAAGAAAAGCCCAGGACCAGATGGGTTCACAGAAGAATTCTACCAAACATTCAAAGAGGAATTGACACCAATTCTCTACAAACTATTCCAAGAGGTTGAAACAGTGGCAATTCTCCCAAACTCATTCTATGAAGCAAACTTCACCCTGATACCAAAACCAGGTAAAGATACAACTAAAAAAAGAAAACTACAGGCCAATATCCTTGATGAATATAGATGCAAAAATCCTCAATAAAATACTAGCTAACAGAATACAGCAACACATATGCAAAATTATACATCATGATCAAATGGGATTCCTCCCAGGGATGCTTAGTTGGTTCAACATAAGCAAATCAAATGTGACACACCATATCAATAAAATCAAACACAAGGATCATCTCTATAGATGCTAAAAAAGCATTTGATAACATTCAACACTCATTCATGATAAAGACTCTCCACAAGTTAGGTATAGATGGAAAGTATCTCAACATAATTAAAGCCATATATGATAAACCCACTGTCAATATCATCCTGAATGGGGAAAAGCTGAGAGCTTTTCCTTTAAGAAAAGGACCTACACAAGGATGCACTCTCACCACTCCTATTCAGCATAGTGTTGGAATTACTAGCCAGAGCAATCAGAGAAGAGAAGGAAATAAAGGGCATCCAGCTGGAAAAGATGAAGTCAATCTGTCCCTATTTGCAGATGACATGATCCTATATATCAAACAGCCTAAAGCCTCTGCAAAAAACTGTTGGAGTTGATAAATGATTTCATCAAAGTTGCAGGATACAAAATCAACACACAAAACTCAGTAGCATTTCTTTTCTCCAATAGTGAACATGCAGAAAGAGAAATCAAGAAAGGTTGCCCATTTATGATAGCTGCTAAAGAAATAAAATACTGAGGAATAGAGTCAACCAAGGATGTGAAAAATCTCTATAATGAGAACTACAAACCATGCTGAAAGAAATTAAAGAGGACACAAGAAGATGGAACGATATTCCATGCTCTTCGATTTCAAGAATGAACATTGTGAAAATGTCCATACTACCTAAAGTGCTATACAAATTCAATGCAATCCCCATCAAAATTCCAATGACATTTTTATCAGAAATGGAAAAAACTATCCAGACATTTATATGGAATAACAAAAGACCATGCATAGCCAAAGCAATTCTGAGCAAATAAATAAATAGATAAATAAAGCTGGAGGCATAACACTAACTGGCTTTAAACTATACTACAAAGCTATAATAACCCAAACAGCATGGTACTGGCATAAAAACAGACACACTGATCAATGGAATAGAATAGAGAATCCAGAAATCAACCCATGCACTTACTGCCATCTGATCTTTGACAAAGGCACCAAGCCTATTCACTGGGGAACAGACTGCCTCTTCAGCAAATGGTGCTGGGATAACTGGATATCCATATGCAAGAGAATGAAACTAGACCTGTACCTCTCACCATATACCAAAATCAACTCAAAATGGGTTAAAGAATTAAATATACACCCTGAAACAATAAAACTTCTTAAAGAAAACATAGGAGAAACACTTCAGGAAGTAGGACTGGGCACAGACTTCATGAATATGACCCCTGCACAGCCTTATAACTCTAAGGTCACAGGTTCAGATCCCTGGACTGGCCAGCCACCAAAAAATAAAAAGGGTGACATTACCCTTCATGAATATGACCCCAAAAGCACGGGCAACCAAAGGAAAAATAAACAAATGGGATTATATCAAACTAAAAAGCTTCTGCACAGCAAAAGAAACAATTAACAGAGTTAAAAGACAACCAACAGAGTGGGAGAAAATATTTGCAAAATATACATCTGACAAAGGATTACTATCCAGAATATACAGGGAACTGAAACAACTTTACAACAAAAAAAGAAGTAAGCCAATTTAAAAATGGGCTAAAGAGCTGAATAGGCATTTCTCAAAAGAAGATATATGAATGGCTGAGAGACACATGAAAAAATGCTCAACATCACTCAGCATTCAGGAAATGCAAATTAAAACCACAGTGAGATATCATCTCACCCGTTAAGATGGCTAATATACAAAAGACTGTGAATGATAAATGCTGGCGAGGTTTTGGAAAAAAAGGAATTCTCATACACTGTTGGTGGGATTGCAAAATGGTGCAGCCTCTATGGAAAGTGGTATGGAGGTTCCTTAAACAATTGCAGATAGATCTACCATATGACCCAGCTATCCCACTGCTGGGAATATACTCAGAGGAATGGAAATCATCAAGTCGAAGGTATACCTGTTCTCCATTGTTCATTGCACCACTATTTACAATAGCTAAGAGTTGGACCCAGCCCAAAAGTCTATCATCAGATGAGTGGATACAGAAAATGTGGTACATCTACACAATGGAATACTACTCTGGTATAAAAACGAATGAAATACTGCCATTTGGAACAACATGGATGGACGTAGAGAGAATTAAATGAAACAAGTCAGGCACAGAAAGAGAAATATCACATGTTCTCATTTATTTGTGGGAGCTAAAAATAAATAAATAAATACACAAATAAACTGGTGGGGAGGAGGGAAGAGGACACAACAATTATAATTCCTTGAAGTTGATAGGACAAGCAAACAGATATGAGGTTGTTGGGAGGGAGTGGGGAGAGGGTGGAGGGAGGGAGGTTTCGGTAATGGGGCCATAATAATCAACCGCATTGTATACTGACAAAATAAAATTAAATTAAAAAAATAAATAAGTAAAATAAAATAAAATAAAAGTAATTACCACTATATATAAAAATAAACGTACTTTATGTGTGCTGAAAAAATAAAATCACACATCACACTATTTTTTCTGTGTTAGTCTTGAGAATGGCTTATTCTAGATCCTCCTTCAGAGCTGTAGCCGCTTCTGAGGTGAGCTGAGACCCGCGTAGCACCAGTGACTCAGTCTTAGGCCCTAGAGAGAAGCACCCTTAGGCCTAGCAGGTGCCGAGGTGAGCTGAGACCCACATGGTACTGGGGGCTCAGTTTATGGCCATGGATTCCGTAACAGTAGACAAGGTGGTGTAATATAGCCACTACTACACCTACTGTCACTGCAAGGACAGTTCACCACCACAGCAGGGGCTGGGGCCACTCTACAGGCAACCTGCTGCTCACTCGACTACATTGATATAAGAATAGTCATCAGTAGAGCCTGCAAATAGAGGAAGTAATCTTTATCCTCATAGCCAACCCCAGAGTAATAGAAGTAGCAAGTCCTCTACCAGGTGACCAAACATCAACAAAAAAATACTAGAAGTACAAACAAACAAGAAGATATGACATCACTGAAGGAATACAGTAGTGCTCAAATTCCAGACCCCACAGAACGGAATCCTTGAAATGTCTGAAAAGGAATTCCGAGCAATGATTTTAAGAAAACTTGAAGAGATAAAAGAAGACTCAATTAGAGAAAACAATGAAACAAGAAAAAATATGCAGAATATGAAAGAGGAAATTTACAAAGAGATTAATACCTTAAAACAGAGTAGCAGAATTCCTAGATATGAAAGATTCACTCAGTGAAATAGATCCTCCTTCAGTTGCCTATTTACAAACCTTAGCCAACTTCTCATTCTCTTCTCCCATCTCAGTCTCCAATATGTGCTCTGCTCATCCTAACCTAATCATAAACTGCCCCATTTTCTCTTACATTCTCAGTCCTATTCAGGCCAGCTTCCCTTTTCCTTACTTGACAACTGGCATAATTACGCATTTTACAATTAGAATTCTACTGGTTCTGTGTTGAACAAAGCAGGAAATTATCATGCTGGTGCTATTCTGAAGCCATTGAAAGGTTACAGAAGTCTACATGTAAGATAAAATGACATAGAACTATAGCGGGGTTAATTGATTTACCAAGTCCCACAGTTGATGATGGCATTTCCAGACTCAACCCCAAGCCTATTTGTCTCCAAAGCCCTGGCAGCTAATCACGTGATTCTCGTTTCTTACTTTCAAAATGGAGATAAAATTATACTTAACTTCAAAGATTAGCCTTACTCAATTTCTTGAAAAACCAGACATATGCTTATCATATACCCCACCTATCACACTCCTGAGCGTTTATCCCAGAGAAATCAAAACACATGTTCACATAAAACCTTTACACAAGTCTTCATAGCAGCTTTATTTTTAATAGCCCAAAACTGAAAACAACCAAAACGTCCTTCGGTGGGTGAATGGTTAAACAAACTGTGGTACATCCAGACCTTGGAATGTTACTCGACAATAGAAAGGAACGAACTATTAATATATACCAGAGCTTGGGTACATCTCAGGCATTATGCTGAATGAAACAAGCCAGTCACTTACACAAGGTCACATACTGTATGATTCCATTTACATAACATCTTCAGAATGACAAAACTAGAGACAGAGAACAGATTAGTGATTGACAGGGAATAAGGGTGGTGGAGAAAAGCAGTAGATGTAACTCTAAAGGCTAGCATGAGGGAGATCTTTGTGGTGATGAAATAGTTTGTATCTAGATTGCATTTGTGGTCGCACAAATCAACATGTGCAATCAAATGACGGAGAACACACACACATGCATACACACACATGTTGTACCAATGTCAATTCCTTGGTCTTCATATTGTGCGATAATTACGTAAGATGTTCCCATTAGGAGAAATTAGGTGAAGGGTTCATGGGACTCTCCATTCCATCTTTGCAACTTCTCATGAATCTATAGTTATTTCAAAATAAAAAGCTAAAAAAAAAAAAAAAAGCCTTATTCTCTTTCATCTCCCTCCTTACCCCTCTCCCCCAATCCATCTGTCACTCAGCCAGAGACCAGGTATTATTAGATTCTGTCTTTCCCTACTTCATTCTCCACCCTCTCCCATCTAAGCAGTCTCAAGGTCCTGTCCATTCCACCCTTGTGTGGCATCTCTCCAACCTGACTGCCCCTTTCCACCCTCTCTGCTGCTGCTCTGGGTCAGAACCTCTAGTCTGACCTTCTGCTCCATGACTGGCCCCCTATCCTGTACCTATCTTTTATAATGCTGGTGACCTCTTTAAAATATAAATCAGATCCTTTTCTCTGCCCAAGAACAGTTAGTGGCTCTTTGGCACCTGGAGTTTGGAGTCAACTCCTTGGTGTGGCAAACCAGAGCTTTCAATTCCTGTTCATGCACTCATCTTAGGAGCAATAGATCTGTACTGGAGGCTCATCTCCTCCTCATTTTTGATAGATTGGTAGAAAGTTGGCTCAACAAGTCAGAGTTAGCTCACTAACTCTGATGCCAGCTCCTGGACTCCAGAGGCCCTCCCTTTCTATCAAGGCCACTTCCCTGACCATGGGGTATCCATGTTTTGTAGGAGCATAGATGTTTCCTGTTCCCTAGAGGATTATGGTCAGGGCTAACTGGAGTGTTAGCCATGGGCATTTGGATCATCTACACAGAGCCAGGCTGTGGGATGATGAGATTCAGGGGACTGTGGACACTCTGCTACTCCTCTGCTTGTAAGCTTTTCTCTATAAATCTTTATTTTATATTCTATCTGTGCCACACTAGGCATATATGCCTGGGACACCTCTGCATGACATTTCCTTATCAGACTCACCTGCTGGTGCCCACTGAGCATGTGACATCTAGCAAGGACCTGTGATTCTCAGCAAGTGTCCCTTCTCTGCTGGATCATGTGCTCTTCAGTCTTCTATCACTTATACCTTCAAATAGCCCTGCGGCATCCCTTCAAGCAGAAATAGGTCTGCTATTTTTCATTCCTTCATTCCTCAATCATGGAACTTCTAACATTGTTTTAAAAATCTGGCTGTGAGGTTTGTTTCCCTCTCACCTCACCTAGACTGTGAAGCTCTTTGAAGAAGGGATGGTTTATTTTTTAGCTTTGTATTCCTGGTGCTTATGAGAGCCTGGCATATTGTTGGTGTTTAGTACCCCTTTGTTAAATAAGCAAATAAATTGTCAGGTGCAAGAGGATATTTTATAAACAGTAAATGCTATACCAGTGTTACTTATCATGGAAGTACCCTAATGAAGTCAGCAAAATGTCTTGATGGTTAGAACAAGAACTGTCGAGATAGCAAAATCAGTTACCAATTTTTAAAAACACAAACTCCCCTACACACACATACACATCTACACACCATCCATAGTGCATGGTGTGTAATCAGCTTTCCTACTTACTCTAACACATGGCAAAGATTAAAGTCTCTTTCCCTTCTCTGCAGACGTTCACGTTGGAGGCTTGTTCTGTGCCACCCACATACCACCCTTCATGTCCACTTCTCTCGGCTATGGGATAGCTGACACAGGATGTGGCGTGGTGCTTGGCTGTTGACAGAGTTAAATAAATATCCTTTAAAGAAAAAAATACTTTTCTATGTGCAAAAACAACTGAATTTCGGCCACCAAATCATTTCTTCCAGCTCAACACCAGCCACCAGAATAAAGACAGGTCATTCTTCACATTGATGGATCTGGAGGCTCAGAACTCTGTCTCCCATTACTAGTAGGAGAGTTTTTATGTGGCTGGATTCTCTGGCTCAGATGCATTTGTGGTAGCTTTTTTCCCTAAAGGGGCTTTCTCTAAATTTGAGCTTAAGTATGCACTATTAGAGGCCTAAAGAAGGCTAAGCAGTAGCTACCCTACTTTTCTAAAGAAAATGTATTTACAGCTAAATCTAAAGTTAAAAACTGACTTTGTCCTATGCACTTCTAGTGGTTTTATGAGAAAACAAAGAAAATGAATTAATGTGTGTCTTAAACTAAATTTTGAAATGAAGTTAAGGTAATTCAAAAGGAACATGTTACTTACATTTCTTCTCCTTCATTGTAGTAGCTAATAGGATAGGTTGAATGATTTGTTTTCAACCTTTAATCAAAAGTAGGAATAATTACACATAGCAATTTTTCTAATTATAAGGAAAAAAGTTTTCTGGTTTATTATATTTTTTATTCTGTTTAGTTCTCAAATTACTTTATGAATACTAAATAATGGTATAAGTGAGAAGAAACTGACTACTTTGATAAAGCCATTTTATTTGTTTGAAATTTATGATCTGTCAAAACTTCCATAAGGCTGAAAACTTTTGGTTTAACCATTTTATTTTTTCTCAACAGTAGATGGCAATATCTGTTCACCTGTATGTAGCAAAACCCCCAATCACATGAGTAACTGCAGACTTAAGATTTTTTTCATCTACCCCATATAGTGAAATCATCCTATTTAAAATTGTAAATTTAAGACAGAAACAGTTTGCATGTTAGTACCATATTACTTTTTAAATTTTGGTTGAAGGGGTAAAAAAGTCTGTGAGTAGTTGAAAACTATGCCTTCTTTCACTCCAGGATGGATGGGCAGGCAGCTCCAGGGAAGGCTGCTGGAGGTGGGTGAACAAAGAGAACCTAGAGGTAGAAGGTCTGAGGCAGAGCAAGAGAGGTTAAGCTAACAATTTTTAGTTTGTTCTGTTAAAATTTATGCTCAGATCTTGTTACATACCTATAGAGGTTTTTTGCATATGTATTTTTTAAATTCCAAAGTGTGGTTTTGCCTAGACATGTTTTAACTTTATACATTTTTATTTTTGAGAAGTTAAATAAGAAATAAAACAATGCCAATTTTGTTCTTAAGGCCCACGTTACTCTTTCTTTCTCAAAAGGGTAGTGGGGGAAGCATCAAGGCTAGGATTTGGGAGAGGTTTCTTTTAGATCGAATCCTCCTTTTGATCCCTCAACCAGAGCACTTACACTTTATAAAGTGGATTTCTGGTGCTGGTTTGAAGTAATGGCTCCACAGCTTCAAAATTTTAAGAATTATAGCTGAGGGCTTAAAAAATAGCTGCTCTACAGGTTATACAACTTTACTTTTGTGATTCTATAATCAACAAGATTTTTTTAAAAGGGATAATGTATAGACATATCTTCCTTAAAATCTAATATCATCTATATCTTTGAAAGCCCTAATTATATAGTATTCTGCACTATGGTGAGAAAACATTGTCATACTGGAACTCTCTAGGTTTTATTTTAGGAATTGCCATAATGAGTGTTATCCTTCATTAACATCTATCTTTAATATGTAACATTTGGTACTAAGTTGATTGTTTGTATGGGCTATACCTTTTGGTTTTGTATTTTAAAACAAGTCATCCCTTTGTCAAAATCGTTGCACTGACAATTTGCTCTTTGAAGGACTATGGGTGAGAAAACAGCTGCTTCCAGACAGAACAGCTAGGAAGTGTGGCGAGAGTGTACCCTGTTTTACCAAGCATCAAGCCATATACAAAATACTAATACATATAAAAAGTGGGTCATATTGGGTGGTATCAAATAAGTCTAGTTTCCATGATATACTGATAAAGGACTTTATGGCACACATTAATACTGGACCAATTTTCATTAAAAAAAAAAGACTGTTCCCTTGTTTCTGTAGTTGATGAGCAGCCTCTCAGAATCAATACATCCGATTATAATCCTTTCAGATTTTTTTAAAAGGATAAAGCAATTTAGTTTAAGTAGCTAGATTTTAAAAATAAATGTTTTGAGGAGTCAAGGAGGAATAATATTAAGGTATAATCTGTTTCTAGGTCAGTCTGTGTTGGCAACTGTTGATCCCAGTAGAAAATTCCTCAGGATTCTGAAGATTTATATTGATACTCGAATTCCAACTAGAGAACAGGTCTCATGAAAATCTGTCTCTCTCTTTCTCATTATTTAAGAAGGCTACAGCAAGTGTGGTTTACTGAACACTGGTACTGCATAAATAAAGTAACCACAGTCTATGAAGTTTTGATGGGTTTATGGTCAAACGAAGGGAATTATTTTGGCTATTTCTTGGTGGATGTTTTCCATAGAGTGAGGTTGTGTTTCTCTCATTATTTTTTGTGAGGTGATGGGTTTCACAGTGGAAGCTTACATATTTTTAGGATCACCGGACATCTGGCCATTTTTACTATTTATAACAAGTTTTTCTTCAGGCAAAGAACCAAATTTCATTATTTCTTTCATCGTATTAATATGACTGTAAATGAATTCATTATGGGATCTAGTATATTTTGGGATATCTCAGTGTATATGTATATCTATGTACTTTTCATCATAGAAACAGCTTGAATTTCTTTATAACACATGGCACTCTCATTTATCTTGTTTCACAACAGCCTTTTGCTGTTCACCTGGTTTTATGGCCCCTATATGTACAAAGATAAATGGGAACCTAAGTACAGGCCTTATGATTGTAAGCTCCCCTACATCAGAATACATTAAAGGTTCAATTTAATATTATACATCTGTAGACAGCTTTGAACAAACAGAGTGTGATGGTTGTGAGTGTGAACTGGTAAAGCCTGCTAATTTCTCTTCCTTTCCATTCACTCTTATCTCAAATTCTCCAAGGTGGGACTTTTATCTGCATGTTTCCAAGAAGGTGTTCAATTAATAGATGAGAGAATGAAGGCTGATATGATCGTTTTATGTCTTAATTTAACTCTTTTAAACAGACCACTGGGAGGAAAAAGTACCATTTAAAAAAAAAAATCCAGGTTTTTTTTCCCATTGTAATTGTCATGTTACAGATTGAATAATTTCCTCTCAGTAATTTATTGCAAGTAATCTGGCATTTGATCACTTACCCCATAACATATATCAAAGTTAAATTTAGGTGAATAATATTTAAAATGTCAACTTGTAATTTCTGTAAGGCTTGCTCAAGCCATGGGTTCCCTTCTCTATTCAAAACAACTATCTCCTTTTTAAAGTGTTTCTATTTGATGCCCCTTATGTAGCATCCCTCCTAAGCTTTCCCTTCTAACCCCAGACTTGTGTGTTACTTCTCCAGAGGACCTGGGTGCTAGGTCCTCTGTTCCAGCTTTCAGCTTTTCCCCCCAGTTGCTAGAGAGCTAGGGGGAAAGAGAACTTGTTCAACCAACATACAGCTGGGTTATTCAATGCTTTGAGATTTAATTAAATGTACTCAACCCTTCATCTCACATGTGGTGGGAAATGAGGCATTCCTTGTCCCTACCCTGCCAATCTCCACTTTCTCTGAGGATTCTTGGGAGAGCTTGTGCTCCAGACCTAGACCCGTGGATTCTACCTTTCTGTTTTTGGACATCTCCTTTTCCACTGTGCATTTATCCTGTTCTCCGTATTTTCTGCCAACTTCTGCATGTGTCTTCTTCCTGGACATTACCCAGATTCCTTCACTGTCCAAAGTCCTGACAACTCAGGGCTATGTGTAGGATCTTATGCAAGGTTTGGGGTCATTAAGCTGCACAAACTGCTTATAATTGAATTTCAATTTCAGATATTTCCGTTCTCAAAAGCCCTTGGCCATTTTGGCTACTGGGGAGTTGCAGTCTTCTCTGGCCTGGGAGGGGGCCAGAGCTCTCCTCTTCCCTTTCTCTCTGGGCAGAGTATGGTCTTCTTCCCTCCTGCTCCTGAACCCCACAAATCTCTGTTCTTTTCTTATGCAGAACAGTTTTGCTCTCTTTGTCTTATTGCTGCCTCATACAAGCTGTGCCCCAAGGACTCTTTGCACAACTGAAATGACACATCAGAATTCTGTTTTTCACAGAACAGAGACTGTTCTCTAAAATGAATTCTGCCACTAGCTATTAATCTAGCATTTGTTTAACGTGCTATGCTAAATATTAGTAGTTAATAGATTAATCTCCTTCTAGAATATTTAAATGTTCACAGGGGATTAGCCTGAGGAATCACCTGAATTCTTAAATAGAGCTTCTGCACTTTGGTGAGATATGTCTGACTAGGCAGCCTTTTTCAACTCCCACAAATTGTTTCACAGAGGCCACTGATTTCTTCATTTTTCTACCTATCTTGTGTTCTTATTTTTTTTTTCTTTCTACAAGTATGCATATCTATACTAGTATAGAGAGAGATTCAAAGAACAGAGGGTTCAAAATGAAAATAGCCCTCTTTCATTGAGTTTAAGTAAATGTCTCTGTTAAACCATTTATATGCATTATTTAAACAACTCTATGAGGAATCTAGTGTGTGATAGGAAACAGTCTTCTATGAAGAATCACCGAAGGTCGTATACACAGTGGATTCAGTCTACATGGGTCTTAATCCAAAATCCTGTGCCCTTTACCACTAGGCTAAAGTGGCAGCCACTCCATAACTTTTCTCCATAGAAAATATTCATTACATTTCTTCAAGGGCAGAAGTTCATTGACTTCAATGTGCTATTTTTTTTTTTCTAGTCAGCACATACAGCATCGTTTAAACACACACCGTTTCTTTATATGTGAACAAGAATCAATTAATTTTGGGATATGTTGGTTGTGTGGAAAGTTTAAAGCAATGAGAAGGTATTGAGATGGCACAATATTGTCTAAAAATTAACCTCAATTCCTTCATAAACATGTATTGTGTATGTATATTCAATATAATATAAAATCTATTTTCCCTTTTATTTTCCTGCACCTACCCCAGTGTTGAGAAAGATTAGTGTATTTAAGCTATTTGGAAATTTTTTGTTTTTTAAATTACAATAATGTGATGAACTTTATGTTAAAGTTAAATATAAGAGAGCAATTAATATTGTTAATTGAAATATAATTGCCTTTACCGTAGACTTACTAAAAGCAACGTTTGTTACGAATACATTTACAAAGTCATTGCATGGTGTAAAAAGGCTTATTTTCAAAAAATTCATAGACAAAAATGTTCAATTAAAATTTGGTTTAAATTTTCTCAGTAGGTAATATAGTCACATTGTTCAAACATGCCAGTTATAAAAAGGTATATAGAGAAAATTCTCCTTCCTACCTCTGGTTTTCTCTTATATTTCCTGCAACCCACCCCCTTTTCCCTAGTAACCATTGTTATAAATATTCTTATGCATTCGAATATTTATTCATATTTGCCCCATCTTATACATAAATATTAATATATTTAAACTTTGCTTTCTTTACTTAACAATATTATCATGAAACTTTTTCCGTATTAGTACATAAATCATTTTTTCCTTTTCAGCTGAATATTCAGTTGTATACATGTTCCATACTTTATTTAATCAGTACCCAATTAAAGATATTTGGTTTGTTTTGAACCTTTTACCATTTATTTTATTTATTTATTTTTTGTCGTTTTTTCGTGACCGGCACTCAGCCAGTGAGTGCACTGGTCAGTCCTATATAGGATCCCAACCCGCGGCGGGAGCGTCGCCGCGCTCCCAGCACAGCACTCTACCAAGTGCGCCACGGGCTCGGCCCAACCTTTTACCATTTAAAATACTGTTTTAATGATTAACCTTTCACCATTTTGTACATATGTGATTATATCTATAAGAAGTGGAAGTGCTGTATCAAAGAATGCATGCATTTGTAGTTTTGATAGATATTATGTGATTGCCCTCTATAGGAATGTTACTAATTTATAATATACAAGCAACGTAATAATGTTCAACCAAGGTATAAGAGTTCCTGTTTACCCACAGTCATGCCAATACAGTGCTATCAAACTTTGGTTTTTGCCTATCTGATAAGTGAAAGATAGTATCTTAGATGTGTTTATTTTTCTTTTTTTTTTGTATTATGAATAAGGCTAAGTTTCTTTTCATATATTTAAAAACAATTTGTATTTTCTCCTGTGTGACTTGTTTGGTCATATTTTTTGCCCATATTTTCTATTGGGATATTATTTTATTCTTACCAATTGCTGTTAGGGAGATTTGTCTGTTATATGTACTACAAATATCTTCCCTAACTCCACTCCTTAGAGGTAACCACTGTTAACAGTTTGAAAATGAAATGAATTTATAGGTTAGTTTGATTCCATCTAAAATGTTTTCAGAATTACTTTATTCTATCCAGGAATAAGGTCTGTCCTCAGTTTTTTTCAAATCTCATTTTTTGTTTTTATTTATCTTATTGTGTTTCAAGTATTAAGAAATACTAGGGTATTTCTTGTTATGTTTATTTCTATCCTATGAGTTTTTGTTATGGCTATTTTCATTTTGGTCCAGAAGTATCCTATCAACTTTCTTTTTTTTAACTTTTATTTTGTCGATATACATTGTGGTTGACTATTTTTGCCCCTTACCAAAACCTCCCTCCGTTCTCCCTCTCCTCCCTCCCCCCCAACAATGTCCTTTCTGTTTGCTTGTCGTATCGACTTCAAGTAATTGTTGTGGTTGTTATATCTTCTTCCCCCGTGCACCGGTTTTGTGTGTGTGTGTGTGTGTGTGTGTGTGTGTGTGTGTGTGTGAATTTATATATTAATTTTTAGCTCCCACCAATAAGTGAGAACATGTGGTATTTCTCTTTCTGTGCCTGACTCGTTTCACTTAATATAATTCTCTCAAGGTCCATCCATGTTGTTGCAAATAGCAGTATTTCACTCGTTTTTATAGCCGAGTAGTATTCCATTGTGTAGATGTACCACATTTTCTGTATCCACTCATCCGATGATGGACATTTGGGCTGGGTCCAACTCTTGGCTATTGTAAAGAGTGCTGCAATGAACATTGGGGAACAGGTATACCTTCGACTTGATGATTTCTATTCCTCTGAGTATATTCCCGGCAGTGGGATAGCTGGGTCATATGGTAGATCTATCTGCAATTGTTTGAGGAACCTCCATACCACTTTCCATAGAGGCTGCACCATTTTGCAGTCCCACCAACAATGTATGAGAGTTCCTTTTTCTCCGCAACCTCGCCAGCATTTATCGTTAAGAGTCTTTTGGATTTTAGCCATCCTAACTGCGGTTAGATGGTATCTCAGTGTGGTTTTGATTTGCATTTCCCGAATGCTGAGTGATGTGGAGCATTTTTTCATATGTCTGTTGGCCATTTGTATATCTTCCTTAGAGAAATGCCTACTTAGCTCATTTGCCCATTTTTTAATTGGGTTGCTTGTTTTTTTCTTGTGAAGTTGTTTGAGTTCCTTATATATTCTGGATATTAACCCTTTGTCAGATGTATATTTTGCAAATATTTTCTCCCACTCTATTGGTTGTCTTTTAACTCTGTTAATTGTTTCTTTTGCTGTGCAGAAGCTTTTTAGTTTGATATAATCCCATTTGTTTAATTTTCCTTTGGTTGCCCGTGCTTTTGGGGTCATATTCATGAAGTCTGTGTCCAGTCCTATTTCCTGAAGTGTTTCTCCTATGTTTTCTTTAAGAAGTTTTATTGTTTCAGGGTGTATATTTAAATCGTTAATCCATTTTGAGTTGATTTTAGTATATGCTGAGAGGTATGGGTCTAATTTCATTCTCCTGTATATGGGATATCCAGTTCTCCCATCACCATTTGCTGAAGAGGTAGTCCCTTCCCCAGTGAATAGGCTTGGTGCCTTTGTCAAAGATCAGATGGCAGTAAGTGCATGGGTTGATTTCTGGATTCTCTATTCTATTCCATTGATCAGTGTGTCTGTTTTAATGCCAGTACCATACTGTTTTGGTTATTATAGCTTTGTAGTATAGCTTAAAGTCGGGTAGTGTTATGCCTCCAGCTTTATTTATTTTTTTCAGCATTGCTTTGGCTATGCGTGGTCTTTTATTATTCCATATAAATGTCTGGATAGTTCTTTCCATTTCTGAGAAAAATGTCATTGGAATTTTGATGGGGATTGCATTGAATTTGTATATCATTTTGGGTAGTATGGACATTTTCACTATGTTGATTCTTCCAATCCAAGAGCATGGGATATTTTTCCATCTTCTTGTATCCTCTCTAATTTCTCTCAGCAGTGGTTTGTAGTTCTCATTTTAGAGATTTTTCACATCCTTGGTTAACTCAATTCTTGAGTATTTTATTTTTTTGGTGGCTATTGTAAATGGGCAGGCTTTCTTGATTTCTCGTTCTGCATGTTCACTATTGGAGAAAAGAAATGCTACTGATTTTTGTGTGTTGATTTTGTATCCTGCTACTGTGCTGAAATCATTTATCAATTCCAAGAGTTTTTTTGTAGAGGTTTTAGGCTGTTCGATATATAGGACCATGTCATCTGCAAACAGGGACAGTTTGACTTCATCTTTTCCAATCTGGATGCCCTTTATTTCCTTCTCTTCTCTGATTGCTCTGGCTAGTACTTCCAACACTATGTTGAATAGGTGTGGTGAGAGTGGGCATCCTTGTCTAGTTCCTGTTCTTAAAGGAAAAGCTTTCAGCTTTTCCCCATTCAGGATGATATTGGCAGTGGGTTTGTCATATATGGCTTGAATTATGTTGAGATACTTTCCCTCTATACCTAACTTATAGAGGGTCTTTGTCATGAATGAGTGTTGAATTTTATCAAATGCTTTTTCAGCATCTATAGAGATGATCATATGGTCCTTGGGTTTAACTTTATTAATATGGTGTATCACATTTATTGATTTGCATATGTTGAACCAACCTTGCATCCCTGGGATGAATCCCACTTGATCGTGGTGAATAATTTTACGTATGTGTTGCTGTATTCTGTTTGCTAGTATTTTAGTGAGGATTTTTGCATCTATTTTCATCATGGATATTGGCCTGTAGTTTTCTTTTTTGGTTATATCTTTACCTGGTTTTGGTATCAGGATGATGTTTGCTTCATAGAATGAGTTTGGGAGATTTGCGTCTGTTTCAGTCTTTTGGAATAGTCTGTAAAGAATGGGTGTCAATTCCTCTTTGAATGTTTGGTAAAATTCTGCTGTGAATCCATCCGGTCCTGGGCTTTTCTTTGTTGGAAGCCTTCTGATAACAGCTTCAATCTCCTTTATTGTTATTGGTCTGTTCAAATTTTCTACGTCTTCATGGTTCAGTTTTGGGAGCTTGTGTGTGTCCAGAAATTTATCCATTTCCTCCAGATTTTCAAATTTGTTGGCGTATAGTTTTTTATAGTAGTCTCGAATGATTCTTTGTATTTCAGATGAATCAGTTGTAATATCGCCTTTTTCATTTCTAATTTTTGTTATTGGAATCTTCTCTCTTCTTTTTTTTGTTAGCCATGCTAATGGTTTGTCGATTTTATTTATCTTTTCAAGAAACCAACTTTTTGATTCATTGATGTTTTGTATTGTTTTTTGGGTTTCAATTTCATTCAGTTCTGCTCTGATCTTAATGATTTCTTTCCGTCTGCTAACTTTAGGTTTGGATTGTTCTTGTTTTTCTAGTTCTTTAAGGTGAAGTGTTAGGTTGTTCACTTGCCATCTTTCCATTCTTCTGAGGTGAGCATTTAATGCAATAAATTTCCCCCTTAATACTGCTTTTGCAGTATCCCACAGGTTTTGGTATGATGTATCATTAGTTTCATTAGTTTCAATAAATTTTTTGATTTCCTGCTTGATTTCTTCTTGGACCCATATGTCATTAAGTAGAATGCTGTTTAATTTCCATGTGTTTGTATAGTTTCCAGAGTTTCGTTTGTTATTAATTTCTAGTTTTAATCCATTGTGGTCTGAGAAGATACATGGGATAATTGCAATTTTTTTGAATTTATTGAGACTTGATTTGTGACCTAATATGTGATCTATCCTGGAGAATGATCCATGTGCTGATGAGAAGAATGAATATTCTGAGGTTGTTGGATGGAATGTTCTGTAGATATCTGCCAATTCCAATTGGTCTAGAGTCTTGTTTAGATCTTGTGTTTCTCTACTGATTCTTTGCCTAGATGATCTGTCTAATATTGACAGTGGGGTGTTCAGGTCCCCTGCTATTATGGTATTAGTGTCTATTTCCTTCTTTAGGTCTAATAGACTTTGTTTTATAAATCTGGCTGCTCCAACATTGGGTGTGTACGTATTTATGATTGTTATGTCTTCTTGATGCATCAGTCCTTTTATCATTAAGTAGTGTCCCTCATTGTCTCTTTTTATGGTTTTTAGTTTAAAGTCTATTTTGTCAGGTATAAGAATAGCTACTCGATCTCATTTTTCTTTTCTGTTTGCATGGTAAATCCTTTTCCATCTTTTCACTCTTAGTCTATGTGAATCTTTATGGGTGAGGTGGGTCTCTTGAGGGAGCATATAC
Source organism: Cynocephalus volans (assembly GCF_027409185.1). Classification (NCBI taxonomy): domain Eukaryota; kingdom Metazoa; phylum Chordata; class Mammalia; order Dermoptera; family Cynocephalidae; genus Cynocephalus; species Cynocephalus volans. The sequence goes on along the minus strand of NC_084460.1, from coordinate 94,753,870 downwards.
TTGGGTCCTCCTTTTTAATCCAGTCAGCCAGTCTGTGTCTTTTGATTGGGGAATTTAAGCCTTTTACATTAAGAGTTGTTATTGAAAGGTATTGATTTATTCCTAGCATTTTATTGGTTGTTTGGTTGTCTTAGGTGTCTTTTGTTCCTTGCTTTCTGATTTACTGTTTGTTTTCTGTGTTTGTTGGTTCCTTAGGTTGTAGATAGCATTTTTGTTTGTCTGTTTTCTCTTCATGAATGCCATTTTTATTATACTAGTGGGTTTTGATTTTTCTTGGGTTTAATAGTAGTGGTTGTTATTTTTCAGGAACCAAACCCAGTACTCCCTTGAGGATATCTTGTAAGGGTGGTTGTGTGGTAGTGAACTCCTGCAGTTTTTGTTTGTCTGAGAAATATACTATTTGCCTTTCATTTCGGAAGGATAGCCTTGCAGGGTAGAGTGTTCTTGGCTGGCAATCTTTGTCTTTTAGTATTTTGAATATATCATCCCATTCCTTTCTAGCTTTTAGATGTTTATGATGAAAAGTCTGATGTTAGCCTGACTGGGGCTCCCTTATAGGTGATTTGACACTTCTCTCTTGCAGCTTTTAAGATTCTCTCTTTGTCTCTGAGTTTTGTCAATTTGACTGTAACATGTCTTGCATAGGGCCTTTTTGGGTTGAATACATTTGGAGATCATTGAGCTTCCTGGATCTGAAGATCTGTGACTTTTCCTATACCTGGGAAGTTTTCTGAAACTATTTTGTTGAATATGTTTTCAATGCAATCTTCGTTTTCCACCCCTTCTGGGATACCCATTACTCGGATATTTGAGTGCTTAAGGTTGTCTGATATCTCTCTCAGATTTTCTTCAATGTCTTTGATTCTTTTTTCTTTTTTTTTTGTCTGCTTTGTTTATTTCAAACAGCCCATCTTCAAGTTCAGAGGTTCTCTCTTCAACTTCGACAAGCCTGCTGGTTAAACTCTCCGTTGTGTTTTTTATTTCGCTGAATAACTTCTTCAGTTCAGCAAGTTCTGTTACATTTTTTTTCAGGACATTGATTTCCTTGTACATTACCTCTTTCAGGTCCTGTATACTTTTCCTCATTTCATCATGATGTCTAGCTGAGTTTTCTTGTATCTCCTTCAGTTTCCTTAGAATTATCACTCGAATTTCCTTGTCAGTCATTTCAAGGGCTTCTTGTTCTATAGGATCTAGAGTTTGAGATTTATGAACTTTTGGTGGTGTACTTTCTTGATTTTTTGTATTTCTGGTATCTTTTTTGATGTTTATTCATTGTGGCAGGGGCTTTCACAGTCCACTGGTTTGAGACTATTGACTAACTAAGATGTTGCTGTGGTTGCCAATTTGGTATGGCTACCTCAGTGACTGCTCAGTTGGCCTCTAGTGCCTTGTGTGTGTGTGGTTGCCTCGGGTCTTGGGCCTCTCCGGGGAGCCACCTCTCTGGTCAGCTTGGACTCTGCTGGGCTGCTGGATCACGGGGTGATACCGCAGGGTGTGTGGTCTCTGCTGAGCTTCCACTTCCCATGCAGGACTTCTCCCTGTTCCGTGGGCTCTGGCCCGGGCTGTTGGATCACGCAGTGGCGACCCCACAGGGTGTGTGGTTTCTGTCAAGTCTCCGCCTCCCTAGCCCGACGTCTCCCCGCTCTGTGTGCACTGGGCTGGGCTGGGACGTGTCTTTTGCAGCCCTCGTCTATCAGCTGGGCCTTCAAGACCCTGCTCGGCACCACCTCGCCCAGGAAGTCTACCAGGTTTCTGCTAGGCGCAGATGACCAGTCACTCTGGGTGCCTTTGTAGCACTGTGTAGATCTTTCTCGGGACTTATCACGTTCCTCCTGGTATCGCGGTTACTTGTGTACTTGTCTTATCTCCCACACCAGAGCGTGAGCTCCTCGGGGGAGGAGCCCGCAGCACACGGTTCACCTTTGAATCCCCCTGGCGCGGACCAAGTCCGGTGTCCGCCTGCAGTCAGCTCTCTGGCAAGTTCAAGCGAACTCGGGAACTCTCTGACCACACTATTCCTAACCAGAAATTGGTTAGGTGTTTTTCTGAACTTGTGGCCGCAGAGATGGTATCTGCCTCCTGGTAACAGGAAGTTTACTGGGGGCCAGAGTGACAGTCGGCCCAGCCTGTACTTCCTTGCCCTCCCGACGCTGGCCAGGGAGGCCCCACGCCACCAGCCCCGCCAGAGAACCGCGGAGGGAGTGGGAGGGGAGGTCGGCCCGCAGGCCCCGGGAATCCCTGCACCAGGGCAAGCAAGTGGGAAGGCTCAGTGAGGAGCCGAGCCAGGCGAGGAGGACAGGCTTGGCTGAGCTGGGCCGGAGCCGCCACCACCTGAGAAAATGGAGGCAGCCCCGGAGCCGCCACCACCTGAGAAAATGGAGGCAGCCCCGAAGCCGGTGAGTGGCCCCGTGGGGCAGGCGGAAGCCGGGCGGTCATCTGCACCCCGAGCAGGGCCGGGCTGGGGGTCACTCACAGGGCTGTGCCGGGCCAGGCGGCTCCCTCTCTGCCTCTGTGTCATCACCATCCCCGTTCTCAGCTGCCTCCGCCTGGGGCTGCTCACTCGGTCCCACAGCGTGGCTCGGGTGCTCCCAGGAATCTTCTTTTATGCCGGCCTGAAACCTCTAATCCTGAATAGGGCAGCTGGCCGCCTTCAGCGCGGCCTCCGGGATCCTGGCAGCGTCAACCGCAGCCCCGGCCCCTTGTTCCCTGTTTAGAGACTCACTTTTACAGCTAAGAAACAGTTCTTTTCCTGCTCCATACTTCAAAGCTGTTGCCTGTAAATGAGGCAGCCTCTCCTGCCAAGGGCAAAGTGGCGGTCAGCCCCCACGACCAGCCACCAGCAGCGGTCCTCCCTTAAGAGACGGCAAGAGGAAGGTCCACAAGTTTCCCGGCTGCCTGAGGCCCAGTGGCCGCCTTTTCCACCTCAGCTACTCCGCGCCAACCGCCGTAGCCACCGCCATCTTTGGATCCCCCCTATCAACTTTCTTAGTTCAATGTCCTAGTGTCCTGATGTGTAGGCCTATCGCTCTGTCACTGTTCTGAACTTTTTGGGGAAAGGAATATCCTGATGTTCCATGTAGCCTTTGATGGCTGAACAAGAGCAAGAGAAAGGCCAACATGGTGCTCATTTATAATTGTCAAGTTGAAGAACTTCATTCCTTGAAACATTCTGTGATCAGGAAGGACAAGTTCCAATTCTAGAAGTGTGTTGCTTAATATGAAAGGAGTAATCAATGACTAAAATTAAAATGCAGTAATTCACCTCAAATGGATTAAAATGTTTACAGTAGTTTTCAGAATTATTCCTTGCATTAATATGGACTATAAAATAGAATGATTTTAATAAAATCCAAGATTTTCTCTGATGATCACATTTCTAAAAAGTCTATTCCTTATTCAAAGAAATGTGAACCCCACTTTTACTCTAAAGAACCAGCTGATAGGGAGAGCAAAAACCCATACCAAGTTATTTCTGTGCACTGGTACATTCTCCATTCTCAGAAGTAGCAAAAAACTCACAACATTAAGATTTTTAATTGGCCAGATGATTACAGATAAAGCAATTTCTTATTCTCTGGTAATTCCTATGCATTAAAAACAAGTAAATAACAACAACAACATACTTGGGGGACCATCCCAACACCTTTGGATATGTCAATTTCTTATGTTTGTCAATAGCTACTTACCCCAATTCATAATATATAACATTTATGTTTATATAAAGCAATTATGGATTTTTAAATAGAAAATTTTTTTAGAGCAGTTTTATGTTCACAGCAAAACTGAGTGGAAAGTACAGATATTCACATATACCCCCTACCCCCCGACATACATAGCCTCTCCCACTATCAACATCCCCCACCAGAGTGGTACATTTGTTACAACTGATGAACTTACATTGACACATCATTGTCACCCAAAGATTATAATTCATATTGGGATTCCCTCTTTGTGTTGTACATTTTATAGGTTTCAACAAATGTGTAATGACATGTACCCATCGTTATTGTACCATACAGAGTAGTTTCACTTCTCAAAAAATCCTCTGTGCTTTGCCAATTCAACCCTCCTTCCCCCACAGCCCTTGGCATCCACTGTTGTGTTTACTATCTCCACAGTTCTGACTTTTCCAGAATGTGATGTAGTTGGAACTATGCAGTATGTACCCTTTTCAGGATACTTATTTCTTTTTAGTACTGCATAATTATTCAGTACTTAACTTTTTAGTGCTGAATAATATTCCATTGTCTGGATTTATTCATCCTTTTATCTCATTTATTTATCCATTCATCTACTGAAGGACATATTTGTTGTTTCCAAATTTTGACAGTTATAAATAAAGCGCCTATAAAATCCATGTGCAGGCTTTTGTGTGGCCATATGTTTTCTATTCCTTTGAGAAAATATGGAGAAGTGTGATTGCTAGATTGTATGGTGTATTAGTCTGTTTCTGTCGCTTGTAACAGAATACCTGAAACTGGGTAATTTATAAAGAAATGAAATATTTTTCTTACAGTTTTGGGAGCTTGGGAAGTTCAAGGTCCAGGAAAGACATCTGGTGAGGGCCTTCTTCTGTGTGGAAACTCTCTATGGGGTCCTGTGGCAACCATGCTGTCACATGGTGAAAAAGGACTGAGCAAGACAGCTAACATTCTCACTTGCTCTCCTTTAAGTGCCATCAGAATCACTCCCATTACTCCATGCATGGATCAATCCATTCATGAGGCCACAGCCCTCACAATCTAACCACCTCTTAAAGGCCCAACCTTTCAAACAGCATAATTGTGTTTCCCACCCTCTTAACACTGTTACAATGGAGACCAAGTTTCCAATACATGAACTTTTGGGAGACACATTTGACCCACAGCATATGGTAAGAGTATGATTAATTTTGTAATAAGCTGTCAAATTGTCTTCCAAAGTGGTTTGACCATTTTGCATTCCCACCAGCAATGAATGAGAGTTCCTGTTGTTCTACATCCTCACCAGCATTTGGTGTTGTCAGTGTGTAGATTTTGGCCGTCCTAATAGGTGTGTAGTGGTTTGCATTGTTGTTTTAATTTGCATTTTCCTAAAGGCATATGATGTGGAGCATCTTTTCATGTAGCCAGCTGTATATCATCTTTGATCAGGTGTCTGTTAATGTCTTTGACCCATTTTTAAATTGCATTGTTTTCTTGTTGTTGAGTTTTAACATTTCTTTATATATTTTGGATAACAGTCTTTTATGATATACCTTTGCAAATCTTTTTCTTAGTGTGTGGCTTATTTTTTCATTCTTGCCAGTGCCTTTCACAGAGTAGAAATTTTTAATTTTAAGGAAGTCCAGCTTATCAATTCTTTCTTTCATGGATTGTGCCTTTGTTGTTGTATCTAAAAAGTCATTGCCAAACCCAAGATCATCTAGATTTTCTCCTATGTTATCTTTTGGGAGTTTTATCAGCTATAGGTTTTTAAGTATTATATCCTACTTTTTAGTTTATGGTATATAGTAGAGTCCAAAAGTTTTTTTATTTATTTAAAAAAAATCACCTGTGATAGTGTGAATTCTAGATAAGTTGTCCTTTTCCTTCCTTTTTTTTGAAGTTATTTATACTGGGGATTTGTGATCAATCCCAGCTTTCCATATGGTCCATGCCCCTTTGCTCCCTATGTTGAGAATGTATTTTTCTGTACATGAATGATCAGGTGACGGTGATGTGGCTTCTGTGTATCAGAACATGGTAGCTGGGTCAGTGATGTATTCGATGGGAAATTTTCTCTGGAGGAGGAGTGTTGATGATGTCCCTTTAATTCAGCTCCCTCTGCTTCATTGAACACAGCTAAACCAGATTTGAAAGCAAATGAGAGACAATGTGGTAAAACCACAGGCAGAAAGACAGAGCTCTTGAGTATTCCTGACCAAATAAAGACCTGACAAGGAAGAATATGTGTTGACAGCATGTCTTAGGACATGCTTCAAGGACCACGTTAAAACATTTCCACAGGGTACAGGCTTCAATCAGCAGAAGATGTTCTTGTCTCCCAAGTACCACAGGGTCGAATTTTCCAATGACCCCAGCACAGCAGCCAACACAGGGGCTGCTAGAGTAATTAAACAGATTTCATTAAGTGTCAGCAAAAGCTCTTGGCTAACTATAGACAAACTTTTATGCATTATTATATTCAGGTCCTTCCAAAACATTCAGCCTAATCAAATTGGATTGGATACAAATGTAGGTAAACATTCATTGAAAAGGAAGATTTGTTCTTCTGCCTTAGGTGCCAATGTTTTAAGAAATCCTATTGGATTATTACATTTATAAAATATATAAATGATTGGGATAAATTCTCCCCAAAGACACTTTTCAAACAGATGTGTATATTCTCTTCTGGCAGTTTTACTGACTTTGGATTTATATGCATCTAACATTAATTGAGTATTGCTATGGTTTGTATGTTTGTCCCCTCCCATACTCTGTGGAAACTTAATCACCAATGTGGCAATATTGAAAGGTGGGACCTTTAAGAAGGGATTAGGTCATAAGGGCTCTGCCCTCACGAATAGATTAACCCATGGATTAATGGGTTGATGAGTTATCATGGGCGGGGACTGGTGACTTTATAAGAAGAGGAAGAGAGATCTGGGTTAACATGTCAGCTCCCTTGCCATTTGATGCCTGCCCTGTGCTGCCTTGGGACTCTGCAGAGTCCCCACTGCAAGATGGCTCTCACCAGATATGGCCCATAGACCTTGGACTTCACAGCCTCCAATACTGTAAGAAATAAATTTTGTTTCTTTGCAAATTATCCAATTTCAGGTATTCTGTTACAAAGCAACAGAAAATGGACTAAGATGAGTATCTACTATATTAGGCATTGAATTCTAACAAATTATAACATAACTAATGTTCTCAATTTTGTAGTTGAGGAAAGAGTTACTCAGAGAGGTAAATAATGTATCCAAGATCACGTAGCCAATAAATGGTAGTAAACCCAGTTTGAGTCATGCAAGTTAATTATATTCCCTTCTTAAATAATTTTTATTGCATATATATTTTAAAAGACTTGGTATTATATCAGACGTGTATTGTCCTCATCTTGTTAGTAAAGCCTCATTCTGTTTGATGTGAAAAATGTCTATGCTAATCACACTTATTAGAAACTTGTTGATAGAACAATAAAATTATTTTCCTATCCGAGTTAGTTCACTATATATTTTTCCCATTGATTCTACCAGTGGGGGGAAGGTGGGAACAGTTTGAATATGCAGCATTTTCCCAAAGACAGCAAGGTGGGATATTTGGACTGTGGCCATTAACTTACCGTACTTCTCAGAGAGGCTTTTATTCTCCCTCCAAAACTTGTGAGGCTCTCGGGAGAAACATGATAAATAGGAACATGTAATTGCAATGGTATGGAAGGGTTACAGTTTGAGAGATAATTGCTCTTAAACAATTTGGTTTCTTTCAGAGATACTTTAGGTTTATTTATGGTCTCGCCTTGTTATGTCAGTCTAGAGAAGTCACTGAAGTTAGAGAACAGTGAGAGGAGACTTGTCTCTTCTTCACCTCAAGCCATCTTTCAGTTAATAATCTTTAATAGACAGGGAATTATCTTAATTACCTTAAAAATTATTTAAAAAGTAAATTTTCCAGTTTCTTTGATAACCTATGTGTTCCGGTGTAAGGCAGCGCTTATTAAAAAATTGAACAGAATCTGGAACAGTATCTAGCATGTGGTAAGCACTTGATGAATTCTTGATAAATAAAAGAATAAAACATAAATCCATTCATTATCCTCATAGATGGAAAGGCAGAGGCTCTTTGCAAAAGAGAGAAACATTGTGACTAAGAGGGAAAATTGGATTAAAATCAGCCTAAAGTGATGAAGAATGCTCTTCATCTGTATTGCCTTTTTGGTATTAGAAAAAACAAACAAAATTTTAATAATTCTTTTAGTGCAGAAAGAAGAAAATCAATTTTAGTAGTTTTGTGATTCAAATATAAATCGCTATTAAGCTGACATGGTAGGAAAGCAATGACAAATGCCACAAAGAACAGTAATAGAAAAAAATGCCTTATGACTACAATATGACCTTGATATAGTTCTTAGACTTGATGGAAGAAAGTTTCATATTGGAATCTTATGTCTCAAGCTTGAGCTTTGTATGCACAAAACAGATCCAAAGCTGCATATCAAAGGTATTGAAAAGTGATCTATGACATAAATCAGTGTACAATCAGAGACTAACCCCTGAGAAGGACATGTGTGGTACAGACCCAAAGCAGCATAGCAAAATGTTTCAAAACAGGACTGACATTGAAACTAATTGACCAAGTAAGGAGAGAAAGAACTTAATAGTCTGAACCTAACCATGTTGTTTTCCTGTTAAAATGAACAAAGTTGACATTCTCTAGAGGATTTGAATAGGATCTAGACATTCATAACATATGTTAAAAATGTCTAGGATACAACCCCAAATTATTTGACATATGAAGAAGTAGGAAAATACAACCAGTTCTCTAGTGAAAAGACAATCAGTAGATGTCAACCCTGAGACGACCCAGAGGTTGGAATTATTAGAAGGACATAAAGTAAAAGTGAACACATTGAAATAAATGAAAAATAAGTTTTCAGTAGAAAAATAGAAATTCTAAGCAAAAGTGCCAAATTAAAATTTTAGAACTAAAAAATACAATGTGTAAAATAAAAACTCACTGGATGGGCTCAATAGCAGAATTGAGATGATGAAGAAAAGCATCAGTGAATTTGAAGATTGATTAGTGGAAATCACCCAATGTACAGAACTTAAAGAAGAAGATTTTTTAAAAATTAGCAGATCATCAGGGACTTGTGGGACAATATTTTAAGGTACAATAATTGTGTTATTGCAGTCCCAGAAGGAAAAGAGATTTGTACAGAAAATATATTTGAAGAAATAATGCCTGAAAACTTTCCAATATGGTGAAATACATAAGATTATAAGATAAAGTGAAAGAAAACCACACCAGATACATTACAATCAAACTTCTGAAAACCAAAGATTAAAAAAAATCTTGAAACATCTTGAAAAATCTTTCATAGAGCCCAGAAAACAATAGAGTATCATCTTTAAAATGCTTAAAAAAAAAAAGCTATTAATCCAGAATTCTACAGCCAGTGAAAAATATCCTTTAGGAATGATGGGGAAACAAAGATATGCTCAGAGAAAGAAAATTTATTGCTAGCAGTCTTGCTCTAAAAGAAATGCTAAAGGAAGTTCTTCAATCTGAAAGGAAATGAAACAAGAAGGAGAATTGGAACACTAGGAATGAAGGAAGAACAAACACATGTTTAGGTAAATGTAATAGAATATTTTTTCCTAAGTGCTTAAAAATATGTATCACTGTTGAAAGCAGAATCACAAGATTGGTGGAGGTTTCATTGTTGTAGATATAATATAAATGGCAACTACAACGTAAAAGGGGGGAAAGCTAAAGAAACTTATGTCTCTTATACTTATGTCTAATACCTTTTACTTAAAGTGCTAATATTAACATTAAATAGATAACTAAAAGCTATGTAGGTATATTGTAATACTTATAGCAACCACTAAAAAATAATAAAAAGATATGTGGTGAAAATGCCAATAGATGAATTAAAATAAAAGACTAAAAATATCCAAATAATCCAGAAGAATACAGGAAAGGAAAAGCAGGCTAATGTAAACCCGAGGGGAGAAACAGAAAACAAATAATTAAATGGTAGATTCAAATCTAACCATATCAATAATTACGTTAAAGGTAAATGGCCTAAACAAACAAATTAAAGGAAATTTCCAAATTGGATAAGAAAACAAGACCCAATTATATACTGCCTACAAAAAAATCTGTTTTAAATATAGTGATATATATAGGTTAAAAGTAAAAGGATAGAAAAAATATACCATGCAAGCATTATTCAAAATAACCAGGAGGAGCCATATTAATACCAAAGTAGACTTCAGAGCAAGAAAAATTGCCAGGGATAAAGAGAGGGGCATTTACATAATGATAAAAGGATCAATTCACTAAGAAGTCATAACAATCTCAAATGTATATAACAGCAGAGGTGCAAAATACATGAATCAGAAAGTAATAGAACAGAAAAGAGAAACAGAAAAAGCCACAATTATACATGAAGACTTCAGTATTCTTCCTTAGAATTGACAGAACAAGTAGAAATAAAATGAGCAAGGATATATAAGACCTGAGCAACATTCTCAACCAACTTGAGCTAACTGACACTTACAGAACTGATAGAGTTTGGATGTATTGTCCCCCAAAACTCATGTGGAAATCTGATCCTCAACGTGGCAGTGTTGGGAGCTGTTTGAGTCATGGATACAGATCCATCATGAATGGATTGATGCTCTCCCTAGGGGATGGGGGTAATGAGTGAAGATTTTTGCTTTATTAGTTTCCACAAGAGCTAGTTGTTGAAAAGACACTGGCACCTTCCCTCTCTCTCTTGCTTCTTCTTGCCATGTGATCTGCTTGTACCCACCAGCTGCCTGCCACTTTCCACCAAGAGTAGAAGCAGCCTGAGGCCTGTGCCAGATACAGCTGTACCATAATCGTAAGCCAAATAAACCTCTGTTCTTTATAAATTGCCCAGTCTGTAATACAAATAATGTATAGCAATACAAGAACACTCCACCCAAGAACAGCAGAATATACATTCTTTCCAAGTGTACATGAAACATTTACCAAAATAGACTACATTCTGGGAGATAAAACAAACAGCAGTGAATTTAAAATAATTGAAATCATAAAAGTATATTTTCAACCATAACAGAATTGAACTTGAAGTAAATAACAGAAAGATTTCTGGAAAACCCATGAATATTTGGAAATTAATTAACAAACTTCTAAAAAAATCCATTGTTTACAGAGAAATCTCAAGGTAAATTAGATGATATTTTGAACTGAATTAAAATAAAAATAAAATATCAAAATTTGTGGTGTGCAACTAGAACAGTGCTGAGTGAAATTTATAGCATTAAATGCTTTTATTAGAAAAGAAGAGTTCTCTCTGCTCTGCCACTTTCACAATGTGATACCCTCGCATCACTGAAGTCACCATCAAAGAAAGCCTTCATCATATGTGTTCCCTGGACTTTGGACTTCCAGCCTCTGAAACTATGAAGGAACTGACAGAGTTATTAAGAAACTTGACCAAAGTCACTCAACTATTATGCAATGGAGCCTGGATTAGAATCCAGATCCTGCCCACATCCAGGCAAGCAACAGAGTCAGATAACACCTGAAGGTCCTGAGATGGGGTCTTGGGCAGCCCTGCCCCTGCCTGCAACCAGATCCTAGAATGTACTTATTAGCCATGTGTGTTTCTTTGGGGTATGTGACTTATCTGCTCATGGCCTTCACCTAATTTTTGCTTAGATTTTTCTAATTCATTTTTAAGAGTTCTTTTTGCAATAAAGGTGTGTGTGTGTGTGTGTGTGTGTGTGTGTGTGTGTGTGTGTGTGTGTGTGTGTGTGTTAAAGTAGAGAGTAGAATAATGGTTACTGGGGGCTGGGAGGGGTGGGGGTGGGGGTGAGGATGAGGGGTGAGCTAATGGGGACAAAACTATGCTATCTACTCTGAGTCATTGTGCAGTATATGCTTGTATTGAAACAACACACTGTACCCCACAAAAATAAATAAAACTTAGAAAAATGAAATAAAATTTTCAATCCGAAAGTTAAAAAAGAAATTTTTTTTTCTAGACCAGGAAGACTTTCCCACCCTAACCCTTCCACAGCTGCACTTTAGTATTTTCTTATTATAGGAAAAACTATTCTCAAATTCTCAAGCTGCTTTGGTCCTAGCCCCCAGACTTCACTCCCTCAGTCCTTACCCTCTATCTTGATTGATGTCTCCATAATTGATCCAGTCTTCTAAGTCAGAAAGTGAGGAGTCAACTGACTAACAAAATCAGGACCTAAATTCTTATAGCTTTTGGGCAGACTGGTGTGGAAGACTTGACTGGTGCTAGCCCAGTATGTCAAAAAAGCAAATTAAAAAAAGGGGCCACACTTTCAAACCAAACCTACACTTTATATATATTCTTTGTAGGTATGATATAGTTCATTAACAACAAAACCTTGTAAATGCAATGTGGTATCCAGCATTGGATCTTCAAACAGAAAAAGGACATTGGAAGGTAAACTCATTAAATCTAAATAAAATCTGAAGTTTAGTTAATACTAATTGTTGGGAAAATAGAATAGTTTGGTCAGGGCCCTCGCTTTGGGTCCAGTTGGATGTGGTTTTAGCACATCCTTTGTAAGCAAATTGTGTGTGTGTGTGTGTGGTTAGTGCAGATGTGTGCCAGTGTATCTTTTAGTTTTATTGCTATTCTTGTATTTTTCTGAGAGAGAGAGAGAGAGAGAGTGTTTTAGTGAAGCAGGTGGGCAGGCATCTGCCTTAGGCATCTACCCAGTGCAGCCATGCTTTCCAACCTATGGCTTCCAAGGAACTTTTGACTGGTTACCCAGCTCATAGACCTGTGTGAAGGGGTCTGGTGAACCAGCCTGGCATGTGTGGGGTCTAGTGACCCAGCCTCGCATATGAAGGGTTTGTGACCCAGTCTGTGAATGGGCTTGAGGGGTCTGGGAGTGCCAGACCCAGCCCTAGCTCAACAATCAGCCCAGTTGGTACAGGATTACTGGCAGGTAAAAGAGCCCAACAACTAGCATGGTCATGTAGCTAGACAATTGGTGTCACAAACAGAATTAAGGGTGCTACAACTGGTGATGGTGACAGGATTTCAGACATTAGCCGTGGCTCCACAATTGACATAGCCGGGCAGTATTAAGAGCTCCACAATAATATACCAATTTTAATCTCTAAGTTTAGACAAATATAACATAGTTTTATGTAAGATTTTAAAACCAGAGGAATTAACAATAATTTACTGTATGATCTCAAATGGCAAGGAGAGGAGCTTAAATCTTATCTCAAAGAAATGATAAATTTTTGCAATGATGAATATGCTGACTACCCTAATTTGATCGTTGCACATTGTATACATGTTTTGAATTATACCTCTGTACCCATAAATATGTACAATCAATACTTTTCAATTAAAAAATAAATTACTTAAAAAAAGAAAAAAGTAATGAAGGTGTCAAATCCATAATCTAAGCTTCCACCTTAAGAAACTAGAAGAACAAGAGTAAACTGGGGCTAGCAGGTTAGTTCAGTTGGTTAGAGCCCTGTGTTATAGCATGAAGGTGAAGGGTTTGGATTCCCATACTGGACAGCCACCTAAAAAAAACTAAAATTAAAAAAAAAGGGGGTAAAAAAAAGAGTAAACTAAACCCATATCAAACAGAAGGCAGAAAATAATAAAACTAACAGCAGAAATCAAATTGTAAACAGAAAAACAATAGAGAAAATCAATGTATATCAATCAAATAAAAGCTATTTCTTTGAAATGATCAATAAAATCGATCAGTTTCCAGCCAACAAAGTGTTGACTACCCTTTGTTTTAGATTATTCTCCCCCCCACCCCCAGTAATGTCTGTATTGTAAATAACCTTGGAAGATACAGTGTCTCTTTCTAGAGCAAAGTGTAGTTATGTTCACTGTTCAATATAAAAGATTCTGGTGCCATAAGATTAATGTTCCTTTCCTGTAATAGAACCCATTGCAATTTCAGGTGTCATCTCTGGCCCTTCTTGTATTGATCTGTGTGAATTTGTGTCTAGGGAACTGGTGCAAAAATGCTGATACTTTGGCTACTGCTGTTGCTGTGAGGAATAAACTGAACTTCATTTCTGACTTAGGAGTCCTGTGTTTTATACCAGGATCCACAAAACTGTGGTAGCCTAACTTCTTAGATTGCAAGTCGGGTAAAATCTTTAGCTCTTCACTGTTCTTGACACAGAGTAACCAAGCTAAACCAGAGAGAAGACACAAATTACCAATATTAGGAATGAAAGAGGAAATAGTACCTACAGATTCTACTGATATTAAAAGAATAGTAAGGAAAGGTTATTAACAACTCCAAATCTGTAAATTCAACAACTTAAATAAAATGATCATACTTGGAAGATACAAATTACCAAAATTCCCTCAAGAAGAAATAGATAACATAAATAGTCCTGTATCTTTTAAGGATATTAAATTTGTATTTTTAAAACTTTCCATCAAAAAAAGCCTTCATGACCAGATTATTTCACTGATGAATTCTTCCAAAAATTTGAGGAAGAAAATAATACTAATTTCTTGCAATCTAGTCTAGAAAATAGAAGAACACAGCACTCTTCCCAACTTATTTTATGAGGCCAACATTACTCTGATACCAAAACCAGAAAAAGATATACAAGAAAAGAAATTGACAGACCAAAATCTCTAATCAACAAAGATGCAAAACCCTCAACAAAATTTAAACAGTTTCTAATCTAGCAATACATAAACAGGATAATAGATCATGACCAGATAGGATTTATCCCATGAATGCAAGGTGGATTAAACATTCAAAAATTAATCAGCATAATTCATCATATAAACAGCTTAAAGAAGAAAAAAACACATGATCAAATAAATAGATGAAAAAGAATCATTTGACAAAATTCAACATCATTCATGATGAAAACTCTCAGCAGTCAAGGAATAGAAGGTGTTATATTTTGAAATAGAGTATATATTTGATCTTCATCCAGTTCCTGACTTTTAAGTTCTAAAGTCTTTAGAATCTCCAAAGTGGTATCTTTTTGTATGCTAATAAGTTGACTGAGGCTGGAAAGGCCTAGCTAGCTTCAGGATGTGGGATGGTCACTGGAAAGACCAAAGCAGTCCCATCCTCGCCCCCCCAACCTTCAGGGAGGGAAGAGGGGCTGAAAATTAAGTTGATCACATGTGGTAATGATTTAATCAATCATGTGTATGCGTAATGAAGCCTCCATAAAAACCCAAGAGTCATGGGTTCAAGGAGCTTCCACGGAGCTGAACACGTGGAGGTTCCTGGAGGGTGGCACACCCAGGCAGGGCATGGAAGCTCTGTGCCCCTTTCCCCATTCCTCACCGTGTGTGTCTCTTCATCTGTATCTTTTGTAATATCCTTTACAATAAATGAGTAAACGTTTAAGTAAGCAGTTCTCTGAGTTCTGTGAACTGCTCAGCAAATTAATCAAACCCAAGAAGAGGGTTGTGGGAACCCCAGTTTATAGCCAGTTCATCAGAAGTACAGCGAAAACAACCTGTAGCTTGCAGCTGGCATTGGAAGTTGGGGGAATGGTCAGTCTTGGGACTGAGCCCTCAACCTATGGGATCTGACACTCTCTTCAGGTAGATAGTGTCTGAATTGAATTACAGAACACTGAGCTGGTGTCCACTGCAGAATTGCTTGCTTGCCAGTGTGGAGAAATCCCCACACATTTGGTCACAGAAATCAGTTTTCTGGTTGATTGTTGTGCTGTGAGCGAATAGAAAAAATAGTTTGTTTTTCCCCACTCTTAACCTTATAAAGGGCATCTACAAAAAAATCTACAGTTAACATCCTACTTCATGGTGAAAGAATGTTTCCCTGGGATTGGGAACAAGACAAGGATATCCATGCTCATCATTCCTATTCAACATCATACTGGAAGTCTTAGTCAATGCAATAGGTAAGAAAAGTAAATAAAAGGCATATAGACACATGAGAAAGAAATAAAACTGTCTTTATTCACAGATCATACAATTGTCTACATAGGAAATTTGAAAGCATCTATCTATAAAAGCTCCTAGAACTAATTAGTTTAGCAAGTTCACAGCATACAAAAAAAAAATCTTAAAAATAATTATATTTCTTGTACTAGCAGTGAAAAAACAGTACCACTTACTATAGTGCCAAAAAAATTTTTTTGGTATATATCTAGCAAAATATATGCAGAATCTGTATGCTGAAGTCTGTACGTGAATATTTGTAATCATTGAAAACTGGAAACATCCCAAATAACCTTAAACTGTGATACAAACTGTGGTACATTCATCTAATGGAATACTATCCATCAATAAAAAGAACAGATTATTTTTACATACAACAACGTGTATAAATCTCATGTGCATTATGCTGAGTGAAAGAAGCCAGAATGAAAAGACTACATAAAGTAGGTATCTGAGTTCATTTGGGCAGCTATAACACAATACTTTCAACTGGGTAATTTATAAACAACAGAAATTTATTACCCTCAGTTCTGGAAGCTGGGAAGCCCAAGCTCATGGTGCAACGGATTCCATGTCTGATGAGGGCCTGTTCTTCATGTATGGAGCCTTCTGTGTGTCTTCACACGGTGGAGAGTGCAAACAACCTCTCTCAGACCTCTTTTGTAAGGGCACTAATCCGTTCATAAGGGCTCCACTATCATGACTTAATCCCCTTCCCCAAAACCCCCGCCTCTTTTTTTTTTTTTTTTTTTTTTTTCTGTCTTTTTCGTGAGTGGCACTCAGCCAGTGAGTGCACCGGCCATTCCTATATAGGATCCGAACCCGCGGCGGGAGCGCCACCGCGCTCCCAGCGCCGCACTCTCCCAAGTGCGCCACGGCTCGGCCCAAACCCCCGCCTCTTAATGCTATCACATTTGGGATCAGGTTTCTTTCTCTCCTCCTCCTCCTCTTCTTCTTTTTTTAAGATGAAACATAATTGATTATAAATATTTGTGGGGTACAAAGTTGACTATCAATACTTGTGTACAATATGTGATGGTCAAGTCAGGATAGTTAGCTTATTCATCATTGCAAGGGATTAGATTTCAACAAATGAATTTTGGAAGGACACAAACATTCAGGTCACAGCCGTAGGATTCCATTTATGTGACATATAATGTCTAGAAAGGGCAAAACTGTAGGGACGAAGAACAGATCAGGGATTTTTCTGGTTTGGGGAGGAGTAGTGTGTGAGAATTTTCAGGGGGTTATGCGACTGTCCTATATCCTGATTGCAAAAGTGGTTACAAATTCTATGCTTTTTTTGAAACTTATAGACTGTGTATCAAAAAAAGTGAATTTTACTGTATGTAAATTTAAGAAACCAGAGTACATCAAAGACGTTAATAGGGAATTGAACTTGAAAAGGAAAAAAAAAAAAGAATTAAATATTTTGAAGTTTTGTAGTATTTGTTGAGAGGGGGAAACTTCATCAACTCAAGCATAAGAAGCACACACCAGCTGGCCAGCAAAGGAGCCAGCCCGACACCTGTCAGGGGGTCCCGAGATAGGGGCCGTGGGCCTTAGCCTCGCCCCTGCGCCACATCTAGGCCAGCAAACGAGCCAGCTGACGCCCCCCCCATCCCCATCCTGAGAGGGGCCAGCTCCGCCTGCGCCTGCAACCAGATCCTAGAATGTATTTATTAACCACCTGTGTTTCCTTGGCGTGTGTGAATTGCCTGCTCCTGCTTTTCACCAAATTTCTGATTAGATTTTTCTAATTCACCTTTAAGAGTTTTTTTCTTTTTTTCTTTTTTCTTTGCAACAAGGATGTTAATCTTTATGTGTTAAAAAAAAAAAAAATGTAGAGTAGAATAATGGTTACCAGAGGCTAGCAGGTATGGGGGTGGGGGGGAAGATTAGGAGTGAACTAATGGGGACAAAACTATGTTATTTACTCTAAGTGAATCATTGTGTGGGATATGCATGTATTGAGACAACACACTGTACCCCACAAAAATAAATATAAATAAAATTGAATTAAAAAAAAAGAAGTATATACATTCTTGCTCTGAAATAAATGATTTACCCTCATACTCTCACTATGCTTTACCTGGCTTCAATGTTTTTCAAGTTCAGCTCACTGAAAGTGTCTGGCAGTTGGCATTGCATACCTGGTCAGATAATTAAGCACTGTTACTTCCCTTTATCACAGCCTTGAGAAAGTCTGCAATTAAACATTTGAGAATGGTTTTTATTTTTTCTCTTTGATGTCAGCTTCTGATGACTTTTACTCCTCAGTTTTCCGTGGATTGAAAAATTATGGTTTGGGAAGACACTTGAAACATGTGACATTGGATTAATACCTTAAACCAGATAGTAGAATAAACTTCAAGTGGATCAAAGATTTAAATGTCAAAAAATGAAACTACAAGTACAATAAAAAAAAAAAGTGGTTCCTTTATAAATATTGAGTGGAAACGTTTCTCTCTCATTCAGAATTCAGAAGCCCTAAAAGAAAAGATTGACAAATTCAACTACTTATATGGAAAATTTCCTCGTAGCAAAAACATTAGAAGTCAAAAAACAGTGGCAAGCTGGGAAAAATATTTTCCACTTGTATCCCAGAAAAGGACTCAACTCCCTACGAGCTTCTAGAGATTGAGAGAAGCTCAAGAACCTGATAGAAAAATAGCAAAGAACGTAAATTTCTCTTTAACTTATATTAAGTTGCTTAACCTCATTCACAAATTAAAGCTGTGCTGAGATATCTTGAAGGAAGGGGAGCAAAATGGTATCATTTCTGTATAGGGGAATTTGGCAATATCTGGCAAATTTTTTGGATCCATACACACACAAAAAGACTGCAAAGCTGTTCATTGCAGCACTATTTGTATTAGCAAAGAGAATACTGGAAACAGTCCAAATGGCCATCTGTCAGAGAATGATTGAATAAAATATGGTATATCCACATAATAAAGTACTAAGCTGCTGTAAAAGGAAGAGGACTATCTCTGTATATTGCTATGAAATGGACTCCAGACATACTAGTAAGTGCAAAAAAACAAGACGGAGAAAATAATACATTACATGATATATGATACATTATATGCCACTGTTGTTTAAGGAGGAGATCTGTGAGTGTGTGTGTGTGTATTTTTGCTTTGCTTATACAGTCATCCCTTGGTATCCACAGGGGATTGGTTCCAGGACTCTCATGGACACCAAAATCCATGAATCCTCAAAAATATAATACCTAATATAAAATGGTACAGTATTTGCATATAATCTATGCACATCCTATTATATGCTTTAAATCATTTCTGGATTTCTTATGATACCTAATACAATGCAAATGCTATGTAAATAGTTGTTATACTGCATTGTTTAGAGAATAATGACAAGAAAAAGTCTGTACATGTTCAGTACAGACACAATGTTTTTTCAAATAGTTTTTAATCCGTGGTTGAATCCATGGATGTGGGACTTATGGATATGGAGGGCCAACTATATTTTTAAAAAGCCCAACAACAAAGGAAGCTGTGGTAAGCAGAATTCTAGGATAGTTCCAATATTCCATCCTCCTAGTATATATGCCTTGTATTATTTCCTCCCCTTGAGTGTGGGTGAAACTGAGATAGGAGGAGCTCAGTTTCCCTGGGTTTGGGTAACAGGCCACTCCCCTGGGTCTCAAACCACTCCCCTAGGACTCAAGCCCTGTCTTTGAGTCCTGAGCTATGGTGGCCTGTGGTACCTGTTTTCAATACCAGTGTGTAGAGATTGGGACCACAAGGAGCAGATTTATGTCATCTCAATGGCTGAGCATGCCCTAAAAGAGACCAATTGAGCATGTGCAAGGCTAGGTTACATAACTGAGAACCACTCCCTTAGTTAAATATTCATTAGATAGTATGAATATGTATTAGGGAGTGAAACTTACTATGACATAATAAATATGCTTTGTTTTAAGTCACTATTTTTTTTTATGCAGCAATAGAAACTAATACAGAAGCATAAACCAAAAATTTCAGAAAACTTGATAAAAAAAGGTGGAGTGGCAGAAGAATGAAACCTCTCTGTATATGTCTTTTATATAGTTTTGAATTTTAAATCATGTAAATATATTGTCTATTTAAGATAACATTTAATAAAGAAGAAAATGAAAACAAAATATTAGAACCCCAACTGAACATTGAAAAGTTTCTGAGTACAGTTAAGGGTGGCTGATATGCACAGATCTGCTCCTTTTTCTTAAGTTCTCTGAAATCTGCAGAATCTTTTACACATAATGATACAGCTCACATTCTGTGCCCCTTTGTGTGCCCCAAAGCAGTTCCTCAAGAACAGGATGTACTGACTTCCAAGTGGAGGAAGAGTGAATGTGGAGGTGAGTTCTTAGCATCCTTTTGAGGAACACGCAGAAGAGGACATGGAGAGAAAGAGTGTGTTGTATTTCTCCCTCCACCTTCTGGAATGAATCCCCTCAGCCACCTGCAGGTCACTCTCAAAGAGCCATGTTCTTATACTGACTATGCTTTTGAAATAGTTTGGTAGCATTTATCCAGTTATGAATATGAGCAATAGGGAAGAAGTCAATGGAGAAAGGGTAATTTAAAACAAAGTTCCACAGAAAAATAATGCATAGCAGGACAACTATACAAACAAGAACAGTGTCTCTGTCAGAGACAGGTGAGAACAAGTCAGAACAGGTAAAGATATAGACAAATTTGGAGGTTGAGAGGAGTTTAAAGATCAAGATTCTTGGCTGCAAGTACAGAAACACCACTCAAACTATGTTAAGTAAAAAAGAAAATTTATTAGATTATGTAATTGAAAGTCCCACAGTATGATGGCTTTAAGATAGGTAGATCTAGGAGCAGTAGGACGCCATTCAGCACCAGGTCTGCTTTCCTCTGGATTTTTCTTATACAGGCTTTTCCTTTCTGGGGGATGATGGGGCTTACAACAAGCACCAGGCTAAGTTCTTTACAGATTATCAATCTCCAAAGCCAAAGAAAAAAATTTCCCCTAATCATTCTGACAAGGGTTTTGTTGGTCTGGCTTGGTTTACATGCCCATCTCTGCTCCATTTACTGTGCACTGGCTGGCCAGGCCTGGGTCACATGCCAAGCTTTGGAGGAGATTAGAGCCAGCCCATGGGAACTGCATGAACTAGAGATGAGAGAAGAACTGTTCCTCCCAGGAAAATTGGGATGTAATGGATCTGAGTAGGTAAAAGCAACATTGGCCTGCCCACTCTAAGGGGGAGGTTCAAGGACTATATACGTGATCAGTAGAAAAAGAAGAAGGCTAATGATTCATCCTTAGGGTGTGAGGAGAAATTATGAGGAAGGCATATTAAGAAGTTAAGTGGGAGGAAAACATTTGGCATCAATGCAGTGGGAGTCTACAGAGATTAGTAAAATAATTACTGAGCCAGCCCCAAGGGGCCAATTAAAATTATATAGCATGGATTTGTCATTAAACCATTAACCTCAGTTTTCAGGTTTTCAGTGGACCCATAGCAGGAGGGAAGAAAGGACATTTTACTGTAGCTTTCCTGAGGCTGGGAATTGGCTTAAGAGGGGGCAGAAATCATGTGACAGCTAAGTCATGGTTACGATTCCATCCAGGCTAAGGCATGACCCAAGGGAAAGTAGATGGTGGCTGGTGGACCAAGAATGGGGATAGATTAAAAGACTGATGGCCGTAAGGCATATAAAAAGTCATTTTAGCAAGAGGGATAGCATGTAGATGATGAAGGACAGGTTATGTGGAGGTACAAGTTACACAGATGGAATAGAGACAGAAGGTGTAGATGGAGTCAGAGCTGGCTATCAGGGTACTGCTTCAGGTTGGGTTCTCTGGGGAGCAGTTTCTGAGATGGAGTTGGGAATGCAAAAGGCTTCTTGCAAAGTAACACCAGTGAAAGGAAGGGAGAGGAAGTAGAATTGGGCAGGGGGAGACAACAGACCATGATGCAGACCTGACTGACTCTTTGACCTCCCAACCAACAGCTCCAGGGCAATGAATGACCATTAGAGGAGTCCTGCATTGGGAGGGAATGGCTAGGCCCTTGAACCACCATCTTTCTTAGTCATTGGCTTGGAGCCACCCGAAAAGAGCATGAACTCCTCTTGAAATCTGAGGCAGACTCTGAAGGAGCTAACAGCCAGAGGCTATCTAGTCACTTTGTGCATTCCCCTGGTATGGGTAGAGTTGGGCATATGACCTAAACTGGTCCATTTAGACATGATTAGAGACTTCATGATTAGAGACTTCCCCACCTTCCTATTCCCAACACACACACACACACACACACACACACACACACACACACACACACACACACACACACACACAAACACAAACACACACTCTCTCTCTCTCTCTCTCTCTCTCTGGCACAACAGCAAGGAAGAAAGTGAGAATGTGGAGCAAGTTGCTCCTGGCAGCCACTCTATATTTGAGGGGGACCAGACTTAGATTACGTTTAGAGTGTGGACCTGCTTAATCATGCAGCCCTGAAATCTGATCTACCCTTAACAATTCTTGTTACATAAAATAAATGCCCTAATCAGTTAAGTAAGCCTGACTTGGGAGTTCAGATCATTGTAGCCAAAAGCATCCTAACTAATACAATGGTATTAGAAAAGTTATCAGAGTAATTAACCTGGGTAGAGAGGCCTAGGGTAATGGCAGAGGAAAAGGTGGAGGGGTGGGTTTTGATTAGCATCATGGAGTAAAGTGTCGGACTTTTCTTGAAGCTGGTAGACAGCGATCCGGGCAAGGGGCAGTGTAAAAAGAGGGCAGAAATTTTAAAAGAAGGGTACTGTAAGTAGTTAGAAAACATACAGTGTGATTAAAAACATGGCCTCTGGGCTCACAATGCCTTAAGTTCAAAATTCTGGCTTTGCCATTTAATAGCTGTATCACCTTTGGCAATGCAATCTCTCTGGACAACAATTTCTTCATCTGCAAAAGGATGGTTGTAAGGATTGAATAGGATAGTAGTTAATCATGTACCTAGTACATGTTAATGCTCAGTAATTATTACTTTTAAAAAAATGCATCAGATTAATGTAGACTGTTTCTCAACTAAAATCACACAGTTAAACAAAAACTATACCTATTTTGTATCCAGAAGAAAGTTTAAAGGATTGTGAAAGAAGAGCTAAAAATGCGGGAACTGGGAAAGAGAGCAAATTTATCATAGTGGTTCAATTTTGTCTCTCCTGTCTGTGGTTTGGGAGTTGAGAAACACCGGCTCAGAAGCAACATGGGGATGGAGGAAGATCCCTTCCTTTGTGAACAGGGGAGGGTGGGACTGAGGGGTGTGTGTGGGGTGGGGAAGGAGGTGACAGTTGCAGTCAGTGGGCTGGAGTGTCATGCAAATGGAAGGTAGAGGGATGCGTGACAAACGAGGAGACTGAGTTTTGGAAGACTTTATAGACCAACCATATCCAGAGTTCCAAAGGGGTCAAGATGACAGCCTGGGGCTTGGCTCAGGCCCTGGTAGAGAACACCTACCCTGACGTCAGCGATCAGCAACAGCCTAAAGAAGGGTATCATATCTTCCACTTCCAGCAAATGCATTTTGTTTTTCCAACTGTGTTCAGACTGTGCTGATATGCACGGCTGAAACATGTACTCCCCTTGTGTCTGCAGTAGGCAGGACCATGGGCCCAGCTACCGGGGAAGGAAGGCTTTCTCTCCTTTTCTCTTCACGGGGCCTGTTGTTAATGTGCTGCCAGGTCACTAGCAGTTTGTAATCATGTTTGTGTCTGCTGTGGCGAGTTCCCCAGGGAGATACGAGGAATTCCGGAGACAGTGGTGCTGCCCAGCTGTGTGTGTCCAGAGGTCACTGCACTGCTCTGTCTGGGGTCAGAGAAGTAGAGAGAAGAATCGGGTGGACATGGAGTGCCGGCATGAGAACGTTTGCCAAGATCAAAATGTTCCCCATTTCTGTGAGCAGATGAGATCTTGGAACCTGGAATCACACAGTCCCAGTTCCAGCAGGGCTTCTGGCAACAACCCCAGTGTCTTCAGCTACAGACACCACCTCTGCAAGTGCCAAGAAAAGCAAACAGGCCCCAGATCTCCTTTTGCACCAACTGGAAAGAAGCCCACAGCAGAGGAGCTGAGCTGTGAGGACAATCTTCCCATAGCCCTTAATGCTCCGCCATCCTTCCCCCTTCTGAATCAAACAAACAAACAATGCCTGTAATAAAATTTGCAGGTGTGTTTGGTTTATATTCCAGGATTCTCTTTTTGTCAAATTCCTTATAGGATGTTGGGATAAATGGTGAATAAAGCTGGATAATGCAGGATGTCCTAGACATTTCAGACCGAAAAGGAGGGGAGGGAAACTTGGAAAAGCAAAGATTTCATGCCACCCTCAGGAGCTGGTTCTTTTTAGTAGCCTGGGGTGGTATCACTCAAATAACCCTCCAGACAGCCCTTGGGAAATATATTCCAAGTTGCTCTTCCTAGGGATGGGAGTGTGAGTGGGGATACAGATGTTTCTGTAAAGGTTAAAGAGCAAGCCTTAAAGTGGCACCATTAATCCCAGCCATCGAAGATCAGTGACAAGACCGGAAATCCATTTGGGGGAAAAGCTTAAGGAGCAGAAAAATAGAATTAATAGTATCAAGAATGACAATAGTTACCAAGGAGATGAAAATGTCCATAGTTTACTGCAGAAAAATGTGAGTCATTGGGAGCACACAGGAGAGGGAAATTTGAGATCTGTGGAGTCTGATTTCCAGAGACAGTCTGGGGGCTGATGGTGACACATCTTCAGGTATTCCCAAGGCTTTAGTTTTCTGATTAAACGAAGTTTAGTCCATTTCCAGTTGGTTGCCAATTTTCTAGATTAAGATTAACCAATGAATATTGGTCATATTTAGTGTATGAGGCATTGGATTTCCTTTAGACTATTCCTAAAACTAATCCTCCTCCATGAGCCCTGGGTACCCTTTCTGCCTTGTCTCTCCCCTCTTCTAATTTGCCCTCTACACCCATCATACTGAGCTATCCAAAATACTTAATGATTAGGGAATTTTTCAAACATATAAAAATATGTAGAGAGAATATCCCAAAAGGCCATTCCATCTGTCTCTCAGCTTTAACAATTATCAACATTATGAATGTTCTTCATTGTCTCCCTTCTTTCAAAGCAGATCCCAGATATTATATCCTTTTCACCATTAAACATAATTTCTACTTTGTTACTTCTGTTCAAAATCCACATTTCTCTGTTTTAAAATTTTTATTGTGAAATACACATATGAAAGATTGTTTAAAATGCATAGGAATGCTTAATATAACACAAAAAAATAAAACAAATACTCATGAACCCACCTCCCAGACTAAGAAATATGTGGTACATTGATTCTTTTTCAAAACACAGACACCGTTTGACTTGCAATTTCTACCATGATGATAAACTAGAATGGATTCTTGACTCCCTTCCCTAAAGTCAAACTGTGGGAAGTGAGGACATCATTGCTGCTGGTGTCATCCCACGAACACTGGAATCTCAGTTCTGCCACATCCACCCTCCTAATCAGACTGCCCTTGGCTCTGTGCATCTTCCCCTCAATATGTAAAAATCCTGGTGGAGCATCTGATTGGCCAAGCCTAGGTCACATGACTGTGCCCTGATTGCTAATGAGTTGGGAAAGGGAATCTGCTCCCCTGTTGGGGCCCTGCCTCCATTCATATTTTATTTTCCCCAAATGTGTATGGGTCTTAGGTGCTGAGCACAAAAATGATAAAAATCCATCATACCAAGTTAATTGTCTCCATCTTAGGTCAGTCTTCTGAGTTCCAGTTGGTACGTCCAGCATCCTACTTGTCAACTCCACGTGCTGTCTCAGACTCAACTCAGCATGTTCAGCTCTGAGCCCATCAGCTTCCTCCCAAATCCTCTTCCTCCTCTATTACTTTACTTGGTGAATGGCACTGCCATCCCCCAGTTGCCCACATTGGAAACCTGGAAGCCATGCTGGAATTCCTTGATATGTTCCATATTTAGTCTTAACATCTTTTGACTGTATCTCCCGCCCACTGCCTTTGTCTCCAGCTCTACTTTCTTTGCTTAATTCATGCCCTATCCTCCTTCACTTGAGGTAGACTTGTCCTAATTTGGATTTCCCCAAAAGCAGATTCTGACAAAAAGATTTGTGAGCAAGTAATTTATTTGGGAGTTGAAGAGGACAAGCATAGGCGAGTGGGGGAGTGAGAAAAGGAAGGAAAAGCAGCTAAAGGGTCTGTTATCAAGCCGGCTACCACCGTGGGCGACTGGAGCTTGATCCCCAGTGGGGCACAGCACATGCCCCAGAGGTGTACACCAGCTCCCTCGTCACTGGTTGAGGGTGTTGCTGGGCCATTAATTCTCTGACACTTCAAGCTGTCCATAGGCAACAAAGTGGGCTCCAGCAGCAAGAGAAAGCTCTCAGGTGACGAAATGTAGATGCTGGCAGTCGGAGGACTGGTGGTGTGGCAGTGAAGTCCTAAGAATGGGGACACTGGTGGCACATGATATGGGCATTCTAACTATCTTCCCTGGATATATTGTACCCTTCTCATTAACCCAATTTTCTATTTTTCATCCAGAGTGAAATTTCTCATGTTGAAATCTGATCATGTGATGGTCCCGCTGAAGATCTTTTAAGGATTTCCCAAATAATTTAGCAAAGCTTACAAGATCTTTCCTTCATCATTTGAGTCTTGCTTACTTCTTAAGCCTGATCTCTTACTACCTTTTCTCTCTATCCCCTCACAAATACTATATTCTGTGCTTATCAACCCATTTGCAGTTCCCAGAATGTGGCACAATCTTTCCTGCTTCTCTCTCTCTGCATATGCTGTCTCGACCCTGGAATCCCTCTCCCCAATCCTCTGCTGGCTCCCTCCAGGCCATATATGGGGTTGCTGAGCACGTGGGGCTCCAGGTCCGTTACCAAAATTCAATCAGAGCCCAGAGAGAGATAGAGAGAGAGAGGAGCAGAGGTATCTATATATCCCTATTCATATATCTGTGTATGTGTTCCTTATAAGACTTTGCTCTGAAAATGTGTTCTGCTGCAAATAAAATAAAAATAGAATTTGAAATGACTGAATTACACTATCAGAATACAGTGCCATCAAACATTTGAATCACATAAATAACTCCCTTAGTTCAAATTCCTCACTGCTCACCAAGCAACCTTCTGGTTATAATTTAATGTAAATATTAACTACCTACAGAGAAAGTGTAGGTGCTGTGGTCTGAACATTTGTGTCCTCTCAAAATTCATATCTTGAAACCTAACTCCCAAGGTGATGGTATTAAGAGGCAGGCCTTTGGGAGGTGACTATGAATGGGATTAGTGCCCTTACAAGAGGCCTGAGGGATCTGTTTGCCCCTTTTCACCATCTATGGAGTTGAGACCAGCCCTCACCAGACAAGGAATCTGCTGGTGCCTTGATCTTGGACTCTGTAGCCTCCAGAGCTGTGAGCAATACATTTAAATTGTTTATAAATTACCCAGTCTAAGGTATTTTATTATAGCAGCAAGAATGAACTAAGACAATAGGTCATGTCAAAATGAGTATTCTTTTGTGCGTCATGGTCATATTTCTTATTCAAATGATAAGCAGTGTTCTGATTTACATATCAGTACCCTGGACATTTGGTTATCATGAAGTAGTCTCCTTTAGTCTAATAATTCTGGTGCACTGTGGAGATCAAGTTTTTTATCTGTAAAGCCAAGGACTGTACCTTTAATTTTGTGATGTCAGCAAGGTAATACCCACCTGTCAGGCAACTAGCCAGCTGGTCCTCTTCTGGCAACACCACCTGTTATCCTTTTTATGGTGCATTGATTCAGGCCTAACTAATTGTTGTTGATTTATTGATTTCTGAAGCCATGTTCTAAACATAGCATCTTCTATAGCCAAAAATGTTGCCAATAACCGTCAGAGGACATTTCTTTGTGTGTATGACTTTTCTGTGAGTGGTAACATGTGGAACTTAGCCATGAACATCCTCTCATTCAGTTTCCCCTTTGACCTACATATTTTTGAGACTGCTGACTGGACAGGATGCACTGTTGAAAAGAATTTATCTTTGGGTAATATGAAGACTAGGTGATTCTCACAGACTGACTCTGTGGCCTTATCCAGCAAGCCAGCCTAGGCAAGACAATTGAGTCCTCAGTTCAGAATAGAAGGATTCTAATTTGTTTTTCAGGAAAATCTCACGCAGGAGAAAATGTGGAAAAAGATTAGCCTTTTGTGATTAAGTGGTTCCATAAGAATATTTAATAAGTAAATACTTTTTTTTTTTTTTTCCAAAAAAGAAAGTTATCTGGGTAATTGTTTTAGGTTAGTAATATGTGGTTCTGTGCACTCATTTTGTGCATGCTGAAGAATGTCTAAATAAAATGTCACCCATCAATAGTTAAATTTTAGTTCTCAGTTATGTCATTAGCTCTATGTTATCTACCCTAAGTTTTGTGCTCTTAAGCATATTAAATAAGTCTCCAACTAAACACAGCTTAGGAAATTATTCTGGACAGATCATTACCCCTGTCAATTAAATGTGGAACAGAAAACATATTGAACATTTGATTTGCGACAACCAATTTGATGTTCTGTATCTTGGTTGAACAAACAAGAAGTGATTCACAATTTTATTTACGGAGTCTAGCTACCTTTCTGAAGAGATAACACTAAGCAGATAAAACTCTCCCACTTATCCTCCATGCTCTTTCCTTTCCCTCGGGCTGGATGGTAGCCTGTATAATGACAGAGCCACAATATGGAGAAACCTAGGTCCCTGAATACCATTTCATGTTCACGTAAGAAAAATCACATGAAAATGAAGTAAATAGACATTAGGAGTCTAGTATACATGTGTTGTAGCTATCTTTACCTGGAGAAAAAGTCTGGGGTCAAGTCTGGGAGGGGTTTGTGCTGAGACAAAAGAGGGAGTAAAACAGGAAAGATGTTGAAATCTGTGAAAGGGTTACACTGAACTTGCTTGTTGAAGATCTTAGGAGTATTGGAGATTCGTTTCACAACAGACTTGGGTCAAAGTCAGTGAAAACAATAAACCATTCAGTGCTGTGTCCAGCTTGTCATCATGACTGGCATTGCTGCCAGGAATAAACCTGGATTAGAAAATTGTGGCTCTCTGGGTGATCTGTGTAGGTTGGTTTGGGGTTGTGGCATTTGTGGGAGCTACTGCCTAGATAGCAATCCTTGCTCCTTATTATTGATCAGGATAATTGAGTCCACTGAAGGGTATTGGAAGTAAAACAGGGAGTCAACAGTATGTTTTCCTATAAAAAATTTAGCCGCTATCCTATTCAAGGACACATATTTTCAGTCTTTTGCTAGTACAAACAGTGTTGCAGCTCAACATTGTTTGAACATTAATATATTCAATTATATTAATGTAATAAATATATTAATATTAATAACAATAATAAATATATTAATATAGCCATTAATATAGTAATATGTTCAATAACCTTGAACATTAGTATATCTCTCTGCATGGGTATATGAGTGTTTCCGAAGGTAAATTTCTGGAAGAGAAATGTATTTTGTTCTTTTTTATGATTACTTTTTACTTTTATTTTTCTTAACCATTCAATATTTTAATAGTTTTTTTTAAAGCCAATAAAATTATGTATTAGGATCTTTAGGCAGCAATAGAAAGTTGAAAATTTTTTTAAAAAACAAAACAAAAGGAAATGTTATTGTCTTACATAAATAATCTAAAAGTATGATGGCTTCAGGATTGATAGATCTAGAGGCTCAACATAGTCAGTGATTGGAGTTCTCTCCACCTTTCCATGCCAGTGTCAGTATGTTGGCTGTCTTCAGGCTAGCTCACTTCATGGTGGGAAGGTAGTTATAGCAATTATAGGCTGCATCCATACAAGACAACCTCCAGGGGACGCTAGATGGTCTCTTCCTTGTGCTTCTTTTTAAGACTGAGATGATTCTTCCCAGTTGCTTCCCAGCTGACTTCCCCTGAAATTACACAAACGCATGCCCGATCAGTCATTGTGAGGGGACTGAGACCATTGTGATGGTCTTAGATCACTCAGGATTCATTCTCTGGTTGGGCAGGGCCAACCTCCCCTGAAGCAGGAGGCCTGGAGAGGAAAGCAGATAACGTTCTTGTAAGCAACCAAGGTTCTATAAGAAGAAAAAGGAGGAGTAGTTGTTGGCTAGAAATCTAACAGTGACTATTAAAAATAATGATGGTTAGTCTTCTTTCTGAAAAATCTGTTATCCTTAACATGCATAGAATTGGATTTCTTACCTATTTTGAGTAATACTTTTATCACTTTTTTCTGTGTATTACTGAAATGCTGACAACCACACACAACTTTAGAGATATATTCAAAATAACAATGCTATTCAGCTTAAGAGATTAATACCAATAATGAGATTTAGGAGATATTTTTAAAAATTGTCCTTGTTGTTTTGAAACCAAGTCACTAAATCTCAGTTATAATAGTCATAGCTAAAAGAAAGACCAAGTTTGTGTAAGAGAAATCTTGTTTAAACTTTGCAAACTTTAAACTCTGCTCATTTAAAATAGAAATACCTTAATCTACTTGTCTGCTAACTCATACGAGTATTGTATTGGCCAACTCATATTTTAAAATACTAATTTGGCTTTGAAGATTTATTCAGACACTTTGGAGTAGACACATGCTGCACATTAATTAAACTGAACTTAGGGACAGCTTATTGGCTTCATAATAGGTTCAAAATTTAGATGCCGTTTTTCATTATGGCTGCAGGTTCCAATCACTGTTCATCTGAAACTGTAGCTAATTTCACCCCTGGTTTTAATATTTCAAAGGCATTAATTACCTAAATGAAAGAGAGAAGGAGACATTGGAGACTTGAAAGTGCAATAGAAACAGCTGAGGTAGGATGTGTTTGGAAAATTTTCCAAGTCAGAGTGCTTTGCATATTAAAATTAATTCATTTTAAAATGCCCATGTACACTAAGACGGTCCTGAAGATTTAAAAAATCAGTATTTCCGGTCCAGTGGTTTGTTCTAAATGCTAGACCTATATTTCCTGCTCCCTGATGTTTTTTCCCCTTGGCTTGCCAGGGAGTATAGTTATTACTTATTAATTAATTATTATTATTATTGTCTCCAACCTTCCAGTCCCTCTGCCATCCACTATTGTGTATTGTCATCAGCTTGTTTAGTGCCCACATTATACCCAGATGCCCAAGCCTGAATCCCAATGTCATTTCAGATTCTTCCTTGCCCCTCACCAAAATCAGCCAATTGTTTACCTATGCCTTGGGCATTACACCTTCTAAATGTCACTAAAATAATTTATTCTCTGTAAAAGACACTTGCACTCTTTGCCTGCTTTGTTTAATCCCAGTTTTCCTTTGGAGAACTTCTTTCCTGATCTTAGTTCAAGTGGTATGGGCAGTGCTCCAGAGGTGGACATGGAACCCAGTCTTGTCCAATCAACATGTCCCATTTTCCAGTCCATGGTGATAGGTCAGAGTGACAGACATATGTCTCAAGTTGTTCCAGTGAGATGCTTACTCAGAACTTACTGGAACTTCTGGGGTTGCTGTTAAGTCTGGAGCTGCTTACAGCTATTGCAGAAATGAAGAATGGAGAGACAAAGAGATTGAGTCACGGTGACATCAGTTGAGCCACTGGGGAGCTACCCTGTTAGCTCAGTTGCTTAGAGTGTGGTGTTATAACACCAAGGTCAAGGGTTTGGATCCTTGTACTGGCCAGCTGCCAAAAAAAAAAAAAAAAAAATGGAGCCACCTGAGCCAGCCATGCCTGAAACCTCACCTCTGTATTTTTTGGTTTGAGTTGCATTTCTCTTGGTGGCAACTGAAAATGTTTTGATGAACAACCCTTTTTCTATGCCCACTTAAACTTCTTAGTCCTCTCTTGAAGAAGTTCTTCCTTTTGTTTCTTCTGATAATTCCATTCCTTCTTTGAGACAGTTCAAGTGTTACCTCCTCAGTGAAGGGCTCACAACACCTACCCCTATTCTGAAGGTAGATAGTTCTATGCTCTCCTGCAAAAATCTAGCATATGTGACATTAGGGTGTAATTGTCAGTGTACTTGTTAGTCTATGGCAGACACTGCTTTTGCTGATCAATCCCCATTTTCTCTCTTTTTCTTACAAGAGTCTCTATTTTGTTTGGAGTGACAATATGCCTAGCTTAAATACTTGCCTTCTGAAAATGCTTTGTACACGGGGTGGCCTTGCTGTGCAATTCTAACTGGGAAACATAAATTGATGTCTGCTAGAGATTTCTGGGAAGGATTTTGTTTTCCTGATTCAGGCAGCTTTCTCTCCCTCTTCTTGCTCTTCCTTCTTTCCTGGCAGGGGGCATGAGGGTAGAGGTAGAGCTGCTACCTGGCAGCCATGAATGACACGCTTTGGGAGGAAAGTCAGATGTTAGTGATAGTGGAGCACAAAGATATTTGGAGCCAGAGCCTGGGTGGCTCTGAATTGCCCAACTCTGGACCTAACTTTTGAGAGAAATATAACCCTATTTAATTAAACCACTGTAACAGAGTTTTTTATTTGGATGTAGCCGAATGCCATCCTGATAGGATTGCATCCTAACTGGTGGTCCTGCTCAAGACTACAGTCTCCTTAAAGACAGAGCCTAGGCCCTCACCTCTGAACCCCAAATATCCCTAATGCTTGGCACATAATAAATGTTCACTCTAATGCTAAAAATGAGTTTTAAGGGCCAGCCTATGGCTCACTTGGGAGAGCGTGGTGCTGACAACACCAAGTCAAGGGTTAAGATCCCCTTACCGGTCATCATTAAAAAAAAAAAAAAAAAAAGAGTTTCAAGCCTCAGATCCACTTCAATCCTGAGATTTTATGATTTTATTCTGTAAACCACCTCAGTGCCTGCTTTCATTCCTAGCCATTCTGTTACATGTTATTTTGAAGGGAATCTCCAAACCAGGAAGCAATTGTTGATTGCCATGTCTCTAAAATATGGGTTGTTGCTATCACCATTCATGCTTGATAGACTTCTAACCATTTATCCACATTTGCTCTTGTTTCTATTTTATATATGGGACTTGTAAAGACTTTTCAACATTAGATCAAAATTTCAGGTTCATTTGAATATGGTTTCACTCAAAAAACACTTAAAATAAAAATTCTGACTTAGGAATTCAGTATATTAACAGCTGTCAGTATCAGTCATCAAATTTGGCTCCCAGAGAGAGTGCCCTGGGCCTAAGGTAAAATTCTTCATTATCCTAGATAAAAATGCATTTCCTTAGGCCCTGACTTGTGCCCCAGGGGACCGATCAGG
Source organism: Cynocephalus volans (assembly GCF_027409185.1). NCBI lineage: Eukaryota > Metazoa > Chordata > Mammalia > Dermoptera > Cynocephalidae > Cynocephalus > Cynocephalus volans. Next base: position 94,720,877 of record NC_084460.1, on the reverse strand, counting down.
CTGATGGTGATGATTATTTTAATGAGCAGTAATTACTGTTGGCTGAACACTGATTCCAGAATTTCTGAAGTCAAAACAAAACAGCTATTATTATAGCAGGGAAGATAACTTAATTCTATAGGACATGTGCTGTTTAACTCCCATTGATGGTAAAAGAAAATTACCCATGTATATTTCTCATTCATCAAGAGTATCAAAGAATTAAAAATGGGCATCTTGCAATTAGCTTCTGAGAGCATAAATGGTGTTATCGCTCAGAAGGAAACAAAATTAGTTATAGCCTTTTATTAAAAGGAAATTTAGTGGACAAAATAGTCATTTCTTAAATTAACCATGGGAGGGCTTTTGTGCTATAAGAAGTAAGGACCAGATTGTTCCTTAGATAGTCCCTAAAGTCCCTCCAGGTCATAGATACTGATAGGTTAAACACTGTCACAAAAGCAGAAGGAAAGAAAGAAAGAAAGAACAAAAGTATGTCCCCCAAATTGGTGCTTCTTGCTGAGATAGAGGAACACAGATTATATGATCCAAAATTCTCTGGGCCATGTGACTTAGTCAAAGAAACTGGATATTAAAGCTAGAGCTGAAAAAGTGATTATATTCACCAAATTTCAAACTCTCCAAAGGACATTTGAGAAAGCCAATAATACTGACCTGTGCAATCCAGGTACTGCCCTTAAAGATGAGGTATTGTTTTCAGAATTTCTCTGAGTTCATCTCACCCAAAGGCTTTTCCTTAGTACACTAATCTCTGGAGGATATCTTTAAAAGTAGCTTCACCTGCTTTTAGATGTCAACTAAAATCACTTCATTTGTTGAACAAGTGTCATAAAGAAGAGAAAACTGAGTAATATAACAAAAAATGATGGGTTGGATTAGTAGTTGGATTATGGTAGTTACTTTAGAATAAATGGTCAGGGAGAAGAAGTGACTTTTGAGCTGAGATAAGGTGGCCAAAAGAAGGTCTAGGAAGAAAGCATTTTAGGCAGATGAAGCAGAAGTAAATTTGCCTTGATATTTTGCTGGAGTGCAGATGGAGCCCTCTTTGCTACAGCAAAGGTGGAAGTGGGTGGGAGGAATGATCTGAGATGAGGTTTGAGGAGCAGGCAAAGGCCAGGTCTGGCAGGCCTGGAAAAGAGGTGGTATTTATTCTAAGTAGAATGGGAAGCTGTTGGACATGATTTGATCTCATCTATATTTTTAAAAGACCACCCAGGTTGCTGTACAGAAATGGATGACATGAGGCAAGAGTGGAAGAGGGGAGACTGTCCAAGTGAGGAACAATTGAGTGGACTAGAGTGACAGGAAATGCAGAGAGGTGAATGAATTCTAAATCTATTTTGGAAGAACAGCCAACAAAATATTTTGATGGATTATACATAAGGCATAAGAGAAAGAGAATAATCAAAGTGTGAACTCAGTGGGCGATGCTGCCATTGGGTGAATAAGAAGACTGGGGAAGAAACAGATGATTTTGTGGGGCTAGAAAAAATAGATGGTTTGTGGATATGTCAAGCTTGAGATTCCTTTTAGATACCAAAGAAAGATGTTTGAAAGGTGAGGCTGACCTTGATAATAGTGTTTTCACTGAGAAAGTGGGGAGAGTGACTAAAGACAACACTTTTAAAGAAGTTTTAAAGTGAAGAGAAGCAGAAACATGGTGCGACAGCTGAAATAGATGTGGAATTAGGGAAGATTTGTTTTGCTTTAAGATGGAAGATACTGAAGCATATTTGTAAACTGCTGGGAAGAAACTGACAATGCATTCTTATGAAGGAGGAATGAATTCTCCCATAAGACAAGAAGAGGAGCGATCCAGAGCAAAGAGGAGGGCTGGCCTTTGATAGGAGCAGGGACAAGATCCACAGCAAGTGGAGGGAGGACAAAAAGTGTGCACACAGATGTGGGCGGTTTTGTAGATTTGGAAATGAGAAGATGAGGAATCTCCTCTGATTTCTGTATTTTCCCAATCAATGATGATGCTAGGTCATCAGCCTAGCATGGTGGGGAAAGGAAGGAGATTTGGGGGAGATAATAGAAGGTGGAGGGTGGGAAACTGAAAATCTGGAAGCAAAATAGGATTTTTGAACTGTGCTATCTGCCCAACTGAGATCTGTGGCCACAGATTTAAAATTAAAACAGTCAACATGGTTGGTCATGTATTTTTTCTTAGGACTCTTTGGAAGATCTGGTCCAGGCATGGAGTAGCTGTGGCAGTGAGCTTAACAGTGTTAGGGGACTATATCAGCAGACTATAACAGTGGGGAGAGATTGAGCTTTTGCACAGGATTATAATTATGGATCATAGGAATCTGGATACCAGGACATGAAGGAGTGATGAATGGTGAAAAAGCAACAGGGCTGGGGGATTAAAGATCTCCATGAGGTCAAAGACTTATTGCAGAGAGGGTACTTCAGTTAAGTGAGCAGAAATCATCTGGGGAGCTATTAACATGCAGAAATGTTCATGCCTCATTTGCAAAGATTCAGATTTAGTTGCCTTGGATTGGGACCTCAGCATTAGTGTTTTAAGGAGCTTTGCAGGTAATTATAGGTGCAACTCTGTTTAAGAGCCAGCATGTAATAGGAAGATGGGCAATCAGTTCACACCTGAGGATTGGTGGTTAGCTGGAAGGTGTGAGGCCATTACACAAATGCTCTCTTCTTCAGCTGGTGGTTGTATGGTGACCTGGAAGTGACATGGGAATGAACAAGAGTTTCCTCCTCCACTGGTCAACTGTGTCCACAAGGTAAATTTGAGTGTAATTACAGTAAATATTAACTAGAACAAAAATCTCAGCTGTTAACATGAGCACATTTTCATTGTTAGCATTTTTCCTGGGGCTCTTTGAGCTTGCTGTGTTGTGGTGGCCTAGGAGAGTGAAGGACAATCTCTCCAGCATGGCAAGGCTCTGTGAGGGCTCTGTCAAGGTATCTGGGTCATAAGTGCTCTGAAGCTATTCATGAGGCCCCTCTACCCTCTTCATTGTGGAGAAATAAATGTCATCCTTGTGTGTATGTAGCCAAAACTGATAAAAGAAAACAGCAGCAAAACAACCCAACGTGCAAACTCCCTAACACTCCCTTTCACTCATTTTATAGATTAAAAACATGACAAAGTGTCACTTATGGCCTAAGGAGGTAAAAAAGGAATTTTTTCATACTAATTAATAAAATATTGTGTTAGAACAACTTCAGAACAAAATCTTACAAATAACAAAATGTGTTTGTGAAACACTAGTTCCTACTCTTGCTGAATTTTGTAACCAGGAATTGCCAGGGTCACTCTAGGATCTAGCAGAAGGCTACTTTCATGGGAGGTCATATATGGATTGGCCTTTCTACACTGGCACCCTCTAGGTACAGGATCCAGAGAATTAGGCTCCTAGGTTATAAAGTCAACACTGGGCCTCTTACCTACATGAAAACAAAGTAACCAAGTGGCAGAAAACAGAGGTGAAATCAAAGAGTAGTCAAGGAAAAATGCTATGCAGTGTCCAGCCATGGCTAGCTCTGAAATTTATGAGCACGAAGTGAGGTCAAATGTGGCCAAAAAATAGGACTTTCTCAAGCAGGACTTCCTCTGCTTATTGCGATCACTGAGACAGCAGCGGGGAGATGCCCCTCAGAAAAACAAAACAAAACAAAACACACACACACACCACAAACACTTTAAAAGAAAATAAACTACAAGACTTTTAAAATGGTAAAGGATGCTTTCTCTGTTTAAATTTAAAATGGAATTTATCAAAAAGAGATGAAAATGATCAAACAATGTCCAAAGGGTTAAATTTGAATGTAACTACAGTAAATATTCACTGGGACAATAATCTTAACTGTTAACATGAGTACATTTTCATTGTTACAAACATTTGGTTTAACTTAATCCTCAGAACATATTACTGCCAAAAGGAATCTCATTGACAAGAGCTTATGCATTGGTTACTCTTAAGATTATCCCTTTTAAATTGTTGACTTACTGGTGTGTTCATCATGGAAAAGACTATTTTTTATTACCACTGTCATCAAACTCAGTGAAGTTCAGAGATATTTGCTTGTAGTCACTACAGCTTATTCCCTTGCTGGTTAGAGTCCACATGTGTGAACAAGAGACCAGAGGTTCGGGTGATGCCACATTTCTATCAGACAACAGTGTGACTGTGATTGGATCTGATGAAAGTGTTTGGCTGAGTTTCTAATCCAGATTCTTTTGACTCTAGCCAACAGGCAAGAAAGTAGAAACAAAATGCACAGTGAACTCATTTAAAATTTTTTTATATGAATAGCTTTGCTAGGAAGTGCTGGGGTAGGGGTAATGGGTAGGAGTTCTCCAACATTTCCTTCCAGCCTCAGATTTGCAAACATCTCTCAACATCTCAGAACTGCAAAAGAAACTAATTAGAAAGCATCACCAGAACTCTTTCAAATCTAGCATTTAAGTGAAATAATGTAATATGGTAGAAAGACTTTTGGCGAAAAAGAGACTCAGGAAATGTAGGTTGAGCCCCAATTCAGCCATCAAGTAACCTTTGACCAAGTCATTTCCTTTCTGGGCCTTGGTTTCCTAATCAGTAAAATGAGAGAGGTCTAGTATATCAATGGTTTGTAAACAGTGCTCCTCAGGACCCTTCAGGGAAGAAGTTGATGGGAGGACCCTATCAAAACATATTGTTTGTTTTAGGTACTGGAGCTTTCTTTGAAGAAAGATTTCTGTCATTAAAAAATTTCACAAACTATTTGATTAGATGCTGTATAAGATCTCTTTACAAATGAACACTTTGTTATGTCTGTAGGTCACACTATATACTGACTTTAGCGGCGGGTGACACAAAACAGTGTTTTGTCTTCCACAGCGAAGCTTAAAACAAAAGATATTTTTAACCCACTGATAGAGTGACAAGGTTAAACTTGCTTCATCTGTTTGGTGTCCCACAGAACTTTTGTAAGAGATCATTATGGGAAAGTACAGTTCAAAACTAGCAACAGCAGCAGTACCTACAGCCTTTTTTCTGGAGAGAAATTTAAATACTTTAGTGTTGGGGAAATCTGTTTCTAAAACTGACTTGGTGGTAGTATCATGTATATTTATAAAACAAGGCTAGACATATTCAGGACAGCTGAAGAAAAGCAAGAACAAGATGAAAAACAAGCAAACTTGAACACTGAAGCAACCTCAAGCATCTCTTTATTTTGATGATATATTTTTGTAAGGAAAAGAAATAGTCAGATGATCAGGAATGTACATACTAAATAGAATCAAGAAAAAGAAATAACAGTATGCATTTAAAAAGACAGAATTATGAAGTTATATATCAGTGCTTAGAATGGGGCTAAGTGCTGAAATATAGCAAAAATAGGAGATAACATAGACTATCACCCTCTGTAAATGTTTGCAAGCTGCTATGTTTTAAGTGAACAGGATTATTATAGATGATCTCTATGAATGTCAAAGCCTTAACTTTTAAGCTTTATACTTTGTATACAGGAAGAAATATGACAATCCTAGTTAATTAGACAATAGACCCAAAGCCCTTCAATTTGATGCATTTTATTTTAAAAATAGGTCTTGTTTTTCAGCTTCATCTGCAGTTCTAAGTGAAGACTGATTAATAAGTTTTTAGTTGTTTTATTAATAAAACATAATTGGGAAAAAAAAAGAATGAGTACTTTGAATCAGAGCAGTAGTTTCTAAACTTTTTGATCATGCATCGTATTCAGTAAAATTATTTTTGCCATGCATTTCCAAAATAGACATTTATAAATTATGTACATGTATAACTGTAAAGTATATTATATCCCTTATAAAACATTTCCCCCAAAATAGAAATTTCAAAAGGGAGATAAATATGAAAATGTTGAGGTATATCACAAATTTATTTTTTAACAGTTAAAATCTCTTATCATTGTTATCATCAATGTTATTACTTAACATTATCAATATTAACATTAAAACTTTTAGTGAAAGTAATGCTATTTGAATATGCCATCTGACTGGTTGGTAATTGTTTTGAGCATCTCTGGTTAGTATTTTTTAATTTTCTACTACCACGGTAGGGCTCATATTAGATCTTCAATATTAATAGTACACTTCCTGTCAGAAACTGCAAACAAAAATTAAATAATGTACAATTGATCTACACATCTATAATTAAGAATAATTTAGTGGATGTTATCAAGTGACTAGAAGAGATCCAATGTCCTCAACACAAAGAAATGATTATGTCTTGTAATGATGAATATGCTAATTATCCTGACTTGATCATTACACATTGTAGTCAGGTATCGATATTCAAATCCGTACCCCACAATTGTATACAATCAGTTATGTTTCAATTTAAAAAAAAATCCCAAACACTGAAATTCCTAACTCTCAAAATGAAAAAACAAATAAATAAACAGTCTATGGCTCGAGTATTTTCTGAATGATTCACAGAATCACAAGATGTTGGAAGATGGTAAATTCAGTGATCTTCATTCCAGGCAAAATAATCCACTCTGGCTGGTTTAAGCAGAAAGATTTTTTTAAAAAAAAGATGACTGGTAAGGGTATCTCAACCCTTGGCTTGGTGTTGTCTGCGCCACGTGCAGCCAAGTGAGCTAACCGGCCATCCCTATATAGTATCCGAACCCGCGGCTGTGGTGTTACCAGCACCGCACTCTCCTGAGTAAGCCATGGGCCGGCCCCAAGCAGAAAGATTTTATTAGAAGATATTGGGCAGGTTACAGATCTCTGGGAGGACCAGAAGACCAGGCTTGGATGCTTCACGTGGCACTAGAAGAAATGCCCTCCTCATAGCACAGGACTGACCCAGCACAACCCTGTGGTAGTCCCTGCCTGATTCTCATCACTAATGATGCTTGGAACTGGATGCTGGAAACTGTGGCACAGCTTCTGCAAGAGTTTCTGATGCCTCTGCCTCTGGGCTTCAGGCAGGTCCAGTTGACCCCTAGTGACCACTCTCTCACATCGTTCACAACACCTCCATCTCTCTGCAGGTGTGTCTGCTGTTAGATGATTTGGTGAGACTAATTGCAATGAAGAGGATAGGTCTAGCCATGCTGTTTACTAACAACTCCTGGTAAGGAGAAGGGTCATACTGAGTAGGATGGCTGGGAATGAAGAGAGAGCTGTTCCCTTCCAAGGAGAGGCCAAAGTCCAAGTCACCAAATTGAAGAAGGCAAAGCTTGTCTGGCAGCCTAAACTGGAATCAGTCTGTGTGTGGTCCTGAACGAGAAGGTAGAATGGGCACCAGGGCCCTAGGCAGTAGCTCAGCTTCTACTGAATGGCTTGGTTGCTGTAGATTATTAGGTTGGCATGTGAGAGTCAGTATGAGGGATGGTAGAGACGTGTTCCAGTCCCAAGAAAAAGGAGTGGCAATAAAAAGTTCAGAGGCCAGCCAGCCAGGTTGAGAATTCTGTAAGACAGACTCAATACACAGGTGTGAGCCAAATGCTCAAAATATGTCCAAAAGGGGAAATCTACTTGAAGCACATTTTTGATTCTGGACTTGGGAGCAGCCACCTACCACCAGACCCTTATCACTGGGGGAAAGGAGTTCCCTCATGCTACCAGCCCAATCTCTAGAGGGTTCAGAACTGACCAGGCTATAGCTGTTCTTCCTGACAGGCCAAATGAAAGCAATGCTGCAATCACTTACTGCTGCCCCACAAACCCCCCAACTTAGTGGGGTAAAGCAGTCATCATTTTACTCTGCTCATGAAGTGTGTGGCTCGTCTCTGCTCCACAATATCTGGAACCTCAGCTAAGAAGACTCAAATGCTTGGAGGTGACTCAAACAATGGGGGCTGGACTCATCTGGGGACTTCTTCACTCACCCACCTGGTTCCTGTGCTGGAATAGCTCAAAAGCTGGGTTCAGCTGGGATGGCCAGCTGAAGACCTACATGAGGCCTCTCCACGTGTACTGGGCTTCTCACAGCATGGCCACCAGCTTCTGAGATACAGCACCCAACAGGGAACATTTGGAGAGCAAATGCTCCAAGAAACCTAGGCAGAAGCTGCATGAGCTTTTATGGCCAAGGCTTGAAAGTCACATAATATCACTTTATTGGCTGAAGCAGTCACAAGTCCACTTAGCTTCATGGAAAGAAGATATAGATAAACCTCAATGCTTGATGGGAAGAATGTCAAAAAATTTGGGACCATGTTTTAAAACTGCCACTAAGAGAAAGAGAAAAGCTCAAAAGAACATCAACTGCACATCAATATTGATCAAGACATGAATAACCTAGTTTAGTATATTTAAAGAAAAAAATATTGAAGACTTGTCTTGTGTCAAGTACTGTGCTAAGTACTGGGGATAGAGAGCTAAGGCACAGCCCCAAGGAGCTTAAAATCCATCGGAAAAGACAGATGTACATACATTCTCTGAAGGTCACGTGGGGAAAGTGAATGAAGACAGATGGAATAAAAATGCTCTCATAGCCTAGAGGAAGGAATAATTAACATGGTAGAGAGGCTGTATTGTCTAAAGAGAAGCAATATGAGGTTAGAAATTGGTCAGTCCTGAATTTGAATGCTACCTTCACCATTCGTCAGATTGAACCATGCAACATTGCTTTGTTGTGGGTAAAAACAGTTGAGTATAAGCAATTTTACATGACTGAAACTTTTACTAGCTAGGTCACCTCGAAAATTCACTTAATTTCTAGGAACATCAGTTTCCTCACCTGTAAAATGAGGTTAAAATATGATAAAGTTATTCTGAAAAATAAGGTAACATGCAAAATGCCAGAGTAGTGCTTAAGACAGAGTAACCACTTCGTAAATAGTTGTTGTTTTACAATTGTTATTATTATTACCATCATGAAAAAAGAATTGAGGAGAAGGCTGAATCTGAGAAGATATTTGAAGGCTGAATATTATTTTGATGGCTAGAGAAGGGAGGTGGGGTGAGGGATTTTAGGTTGATCAAAAACATGTGAAAAAGCTATTTTTGTGGTTCTGCTTAAAAGTGACATTCAGTCCTGCCTTTATTTTGGGACCCAGAAATTTTTCTTTTAAATAAAATGATTCAAGAAAAGAATTGAAAATGAAATTTACTAATAGCAAACCACCACAGGCATTTTTAAGTCTAGACTTCCCAGTATTTTTATGGGCTAAACAATTTGCAGTCCCTCTGTTCACAAATTGCTGAAGCATACTGCTTAATAACACATAAATGTTCTTGAAAGAAAGTAACAAAAGTTCCTGGGGTCAAACACAAGAAGGAATCAAAATCCTGGCAGCCTAAAGTTGTGGGAGGGGGAGACAATAGCCTTGAGAACTCAGGGCTTAGGTTTCAAAACCCTCCCGGCATCAGGACAAGAAAACTCTGGTGCAATGGAAGTTGGAGAGAGAGAACTGATACCCTTGCATAAAGCTGGGACTGAAAGAGCTACACCGTCAGTGAAAGGCTGGTTTAGAAAATCATCAGCTCACCAGAAAAACGAGATAACAAGGAAGATTCTATCACATCTGGCCTCTGGGTCAAAAAGAAAAATGTGTCCCCTGACAATTCTTCCCAACAGGCCTACTATCACTAATGTCTGTGGTTCTAATTATACTTCTTCCATGGTTTGGGAAACCTCAGGCTAACAAATAAATAAATAAAATTGATAACACTGAAGCTTTTGACAAAAGCAAATGCAAAACCACTCGGGAAGGATAGGTCTTCAAGTAATTTTAAACATGATTCCCACAGATAAAGTTTTGCTGAAGGTGAACTCGCAATTTAAAATTCTAAAATATGGGGAAACAGTCTGCCTGAGCAATCATTGATAGGTGCAACAAACAGAAGGAATAGACCCCGGGGAATTTCAGATAATAGAGATGTCAGATAAAATAAATACGTTTAAAATGTTTAAAAACTTAACCTTAAGACTGAAAGTAAGAAAACAATAAGGCAATGTATAAAGATAATAGGCAACTTAAAAAACGAGCCATATATAAATTATAAAAATTTAAAAAATGATTGAGATGAGAAAAATCTAATTGACAGGTTTAATAGTTTATTGAACACAGCTAAAGAGAGAATTAGAGAACTTGAATATAGACCTGAGGAAATTATGTAGAATTAAGCACAGAGAGATAATAAAGAGATGGGATTTATGAAAGTGAGGCTAAACAACATGGAAGACAGAGAAAGAAGATTCAACCTATATCTAATCAGAGAACAAGAAAGGAAGAATTGAGAGGCCAAAGCAGTATTTAGAAAGGTAATGGCTAAGCATTTTCTAAAAACAAAGATCCTTACATTTAGAAAGTACAACAATTTCTGAGCAAGATGTGCTTTAGCACTGGAGGACAAGAAGAGTTGTATACAAATATCCACTCAAGATTCAGAGTAGGAGGATGACACTATGAGAACTGCACCTTAGGAAGTAAGCAGGCAGTGCTACATAGGGTGGATTACAAAAGGAAGTTCTATTTATAGACACATAGAGCTAAGTAGCCTGTGCTCCATGCCTGTATGCTGTCTCACTCTGGGAAGCACAAGAGACACCAGACTACCTATGTAGTTTGATGAAGAAACCTGCGTCATTGTTGATTTTGTAGAGATTTTGGAACAAATGTTGTAGAAAGCTTGGCAGAACATTAACACAACAGAAAAATATGCATCAAAATATTATTCACCATGTGGGCTTCTCTGTGTTGGTGCTTCCACTACAGCCAGAAATGAAGCTGTCTCATAGAGCCCTTCAGAATGCCAAGTGTCCTGATGAGTCCAATGTATCCAATTTCAGTATTCCAGAATAGTGCCAACCAGGTAAGTGAGAACCTGGACATGAATTGGATGGTGAATTTTTTTTTTTTTTAAAGATGACCGGTAAGGGGATTTTAACCCTTGACTTGGTGTTGTCAGCAGCACGCTCTCCCAAGTGAGCTAACCGGCCATCCCTATATAGGGATCTGAACCCTATATAGGGCTTTGGTGTTATCAGCATGGATGGTGATATTTTTGCCCATAGACTGTTACTTCTTTTTTTTTTTTTATTGAATCATAATTGCTTATACATATTTTTGGGATTCAATGTTGACATATGTTGATCAAATCAATATTATTAGTATGCATATTGTTACAAATCATACTTATTCTTTATGCTCCTTGTCCAATCTCTCCCCATCCCCCTCTCTCTCCCTAGACTGTTACTTATAAATGGGTGTAAGCGCAGGCCAATTTTAGGATTATTCTTCAGTCTCTCTATGTAACACAAAATTATTCCCCAGTTTTGAAAAGTATTTTTCAAGAGTGTTTATAGAGTTAGTTTAGGAAGTTTATTATTAAAATGAGAGCATTGTGTTTTCTAAAATGCTTGAAGTTCAAATCCTATCATTCGTCAGGCTTCTAGTATGTCTACATGAGCCTTCAAAGTAGATAATTTAATAAATTAGTTATTATATTTTCTTCTGTGTACAAATGATTTTCTGTTTCTTTCCCAATCCCAAAACTGTGGTATGCTTCCCTGTCCTAATCCTTGAAAATGGACTGCTTATAAAACATTTGCTATGGGGCATGCATCATCACTTAAAAAAATAGAGCTTTACCTTGATAAGTATGTTTCTGGGAAAAGTGAGTATAAATCAAATTTTTGTAAGTCAAATCATATTTTAAATGTCCCAGGGGAACTCATTATTTAATAAAATAGCATGGAGCGAATAATCACATTGTGATGTGGCTTTTCATAAAGCAGGGCACACCTGTATAACACTCTGTCATGGCTATAGGACCTCACTCCATAGCAGAGTTTGAGGGTTGCCAGTTCTGCCTTGGACTCAAGTCAAGGGAATTAAGTTATTGAGTACCAAGGATCTGTTACAAGGCAGTCTCATTTATGTGCTGTCTCAGCATGGATCCTATAGTTTGTGCTTTAAAAAGATGTGGAAAATCTCTTATAAGTTTAAAAGTAAATTAAGTAAGTTAATTTGCTTTGATAATGTCTATATTTTCTCATGTCAATGATAATCATTTGTTTTTCTGAGTAAAAATTTTAAAGTATTTTATGTGTAAATTTCACAAATCTTTTATTTCCTGGCAGGTATCTAGATTTAATCAATCATTTCATGTATTGAATGTAAGGGCAACAACTAGATTCACGAAAACAAAACTTAAAAAAAACCACTAAACAAACAAAAAGCATGTAAAAACGATAATAATAATAAAAAAAGCACCTATTCCATTAAGAACCACTTTCTCTTTGAATTGTCTATGTGGTTTCCATCTCACAGGGAGAGAACATGGTAACATAGAAACTTTAGACATCTTCATATACTGACTTTGTATGTATTGTGCAGGAAGACTTGCAATAATAAAGGAGCAATGTGTCTGTCAGTGAGTCTCAGCGGCCCTCATCTCATGGAACAGGTCTTGTTGCTTCAGGCCGTGTGGGAGATGGTCAGGTCCTCCTTGTATGGGATGACCTGAATGTAATGTTGACTCATATTGAGAGTAGCTAGGCATTGGGGAACTGAGTTATCAGGGCAACAACAAGTACATAAGAATCCCTTTAAAATATGTAGCCAAAACATGCACACTCTCTCTCATACATACACATCGGTGCTCATTCAAACTGCTGTGTTAAGATCTAGTTGTACCAGCTGGTTTTATATATATCAAAATTCTCAGGCTTCAGCTATTTGAGGAGACAGTCTGCTGGCCAAAGAAAAAATATTTCATTACAGATGAGAATGGGAAGGGCAGTGTCCAAGACCCGCCCCCTGCCCCCTGCACACACAGGAAGCCTTATCATTATGCCAAATTACAGAATAGAGCTTGGAGCTCTAAAGAGCTCCATTTATTAAATTTCTACTATGTAGCAGGCACTATACTAGGTACTTTGTTTACATTATCTTTAATCCTCACAATAATTTTGCAAGATCCACATAATTATTCCCACAGTACAGAGGAGAAAATAGGAATTCAGAGAAGTTCACTAATTAGCCTAAGGTTCCACAGCTGGCAAAAGGTAGAACTGGGATTTGAGTGTCCAACGGTTTGACTCTTAAGGTCTTTCAACTCTATCTTGCTACTCCAGAGTTTATCTAATGTATAATGGCCCTGAAATCTGAATAGTGCCATCTTTTCCTAACAGTGGCAACCACAGCTTCCGAAGTATTTTTATATACTAATTCCATGGGGGAATAAATAATTAATTCTATGTTACAGATGAAAAAAACAAGTTCGGAGAGTATAAGGCATGGTCTCCTTCAAGACTGGCCACAGCTGAGAGGGTAAGGAAGGTATGTAAACAAAGCACTCTAATGTAAGAAGGGAGAAATAAACGCCATAGACTTGGCAGCAAAATACTCGGGGGTGAGGGGGTAGTGGGGGAAGGGATGTCAATCAGACAAGGATCTAGGAAGCCTCACCGTTGGCATTTGGCCTTTAAACCCAGCGATCAATGGATGCGAGGGGCAAGGATTTCTTCAATGGGTCAGAGGAGATGTAACTTTTAAATGGATAGATTGATCGACTCCACCGTCTCCCGTGACCAAAGCAGAAAGCAGGATTTGAAACGATGTTCAATCATGGAGGTGTTCTGTTCTAAGAAAGAGGAAAGAAAACCTGGCCAGGAATATTCTAGAACAGTACTTATTAAACTTCAGCGTTCAAGCGAATCACCTGTTAAAATGTCGATTTCGATTTAGTAGGTCTGGTTGGAGCCTGAGATTTTGAGTTTCTAATAAAGTCCAGGTGATGCTTGATGTTTCTGGTCTGTGGATCACACTTCCAGGAGCATCCGCATCACGTGGGAGAGTGTTAAGAAATACAGACGGCTTGGGCCTTACCGCAGACTTACCTGAATCGAATCTGCATTTTAACAAGATCCCCAGGTGATTCGTATGCACATTAAACTGAGAAATACTCTTCTAGGTGATTCTTCATTAAGCGGTAGGGACCCAGAGAAGACCAGACCTCCCGAGGGCATCCCACACTAGCAGTCTGGTTTCTTTCCTGAGATCCAGTTCCCACACAGCAGAGATATGTGCCCCGTAAAGCTGCTCCTCCTGATTCGAAGCCGGTAGCAGCTCCGGGATTTGCCGGCCTCATAATCCTCCTTGCTGGGTTCCTTTCCACTCCAACCCGCGCTTCCCCGGGGCGCTCCAGCTGTTTCCCACCCCCACGCCCAGACAGCTACTGTGCACAGCTGGAGCCCTACGCACCGGAGCTGCGGCTGCTGGGGACGCCAGGCGGGGGCGCCGCAGACCAGGTTGTGCGGGAGGAGGCCGCGCCGAGCCGGGAGAGGGCGGCGGGAGTGGCGGGCGGGGGAGCGCGAGCTCCGCATGTGGTGCCAGCCGGCGTGGCCCTGGCGCGGTCCCACATTCCCACACCGCGGGCGCCGGGGCTCGCTACCTGGGAGGCGGCGCGCATCACCCCAACCTGCGTTTCATGAACCCGTCGGGAAACAGTTCCCTAGCCTCGTGGGCCAGTAATCGCCCCGACCTTTTCTCGAAAGAACTGCTGATTATAATCCCCGAGCTGGGCGAGGGCCTCAGGGGCCTGGATCTTAAGTCAACTATTTAATATCATCATCATCATCATCATGAAAAGCCAGCCACCCTAACTCCCCAACCCCCATCCCGTATACACACTATTGAAGTTGGAAGGGGAGGGTATTGAAGGACTAGGGGGGAAGAAGCAGGATTGTAAAACCTAACGATTTGCTAAGAAATCCGGGCCCGAAAACGCAATTGACAAAACGGCGAGTTTTACAAGGCAGAGGAGGGAACCCGGCAGAAAACGCGCGGCCGCCGGACCCCGCCGCGCGCGCTCGCCGGAGCGGGCGGGCGGGCCCCGAGCGCGCCTCCCGGGCAGCGCGGGGATTTCGCAGGAAGAGGAGGCTGCTCGGTGCCCCAGGCCCGGGCTCCCGCGCCCCCCGCGGCCGGCGGCGCCCCTTCCCCGGCTGGGCGCCGACGCCGGCCGAGCCCCGCGGGCGCGTTTGCAGCGCGTGTTTCCCCGCGGGCTTCCCTTTCTGGGCAAAGCGCGGCGGACAGTGGAAAACTAACACTGCACGCAGCAGCGGCTGCCGCCGGGGTGTGCGCGTTTGCCCCTGCGTGTGTGCATGAGTGTGTGTGTTTCTCCGAGAACGTCAGACGAAGCGGGTAGTCTTAACGTGTGTTAGAGCCTACGTGTTCCGTCTCGAGGCTTATCGGGTTTGTTCAAACTTTTGTGAGTGTGTGTGTGCGTGCGCGTCTCCACCCCCCTCTCGCCCCCGCCGTGCAGGCGAAGTAGTCCTATATAGCGATGATAAATATCCCTGTTGATCACTTGATTGATTACCTCCCTGAAAGGTCACGCGGGCTCGCAGTAATTTCCTTTTGCCTAAGGCTCCCTTTTCACTTTTACTCCGGCACGACAGCTCCGAGTACACGGGATCTTTATTTTTTATTTTAACCCCTAAATGCAACCCCTCCCGAAAACAATGCAGACAAGAAAAATCGAATAAAATCAACTCGAGACCTTTTCGCTCCCTCACAGCCGCCCTCCCCATCTTGCTCCTTTTTTCCTCGTCGTTCCCTACTCCAGCCCCCTCTCTCCCAACTCAAACGTATTCTGGACACTATCTAATAGATGAGCGTCTTGCAAGTAAACTCAGGCGTCCCTTGGGTCTGCATTTCATGTCTGTGACTCTCTCCTTTTTCTCCTGTGGACTGAAAATTCGGATTTAAACCACTAGACAAGCTATTAATTTAGCTAGGCTACCCGGGGTCCTGAACCCAATTAATTTCTAATAATTATAGCCCAAGGGGGCTAGATAGATCTCCCTGCCTCTTTCTTTTATTGCCACTCCACGCCACCGAGGTCAGCGTATAATAATAAAGTGTATATTTTGAAAGCGATCTCCAGAACAGTGAGTTATTGCAATGAATGAAAATTGTTTCCATTTTGGCTAATTGAGCCCGTGGCCGAAAGCTGGAGCCCTGAGACTAAATAAAGAGGACTGTTTCATTTCAACATGAAGAAACCCCTGCCTAGCTCTAGTCACCCAGCGAGAGTTTAATTTCTTAACAGCCAACCTGAAACCCAGCGTTGGGTAAACAGTATTAATAATTGCATTACAATGATTAAATTAATCTTTGTTGGTAGTCAGGAGAATATAGTTTGCGATTGAATAGCACGACGTGAAGTTCACTGCACAAAGACAATAGGCCAAGAAACACCTCCATAAAGAATTCAAACTTTCTTCTAAAGATACTGTGGGGCTGGTTCAATTATAATGCGAGGGAAGGAAAATTTCCTGTTGCACGTAATGTACTGAAAATCGGTTCTTTGCCGTTTGTAACATTAATTAGAGAACAGTTGGAAAAGGAATATACTCGTCTGTGTCTTCCTCTTCAACGACCCATCTTCCAAATCTTGATCTCCCTGCTTTTGGTTAAAAAACCAACAACCACAATAACAACCACCACAAAAAACACCCCCAAAAAGCCCGAAACAAAAATTGTCAGTAATAAAACACGCCAACCCCAATAGCCCGTAAGCTCATCGACTTTCCGAGGAGGCAGTGCTTCCAGGATGCCTGCTTCCGTGGGAGGAAACACAAGAAAGCGCTGGAACCCATGCTACCGTCCCCCCCAAGGAAACGAATTTCAGGCGGAGAGGCAAAGGCGGGAGATGGCGGGGGGCGGGCGGCGAGGGCAGCTCCGCCAACTTGCTGGCGGCCTCCTTTCTCTTGGGCCAGCGACAGCTGAGACGTCCCGTCGGACGGTGTCGGGAACACCAGGGGCCGCTGAACAGAGAGCCACCTGCCCTGATCTCACGTCTGGGACTTGGGACAGGTGGAACTGACGGGGTCCAGGCACTTGGGAATGGGAGCCGGCCGCGGCTCTGTGGGCGGCAAGAGGCTGCTGTGGGGCGTTTGCTCCGTCAGGTTGAACACACTGGAACCAGCAACTTAGCTCTTTCATTAACGCGCATTTAGGGCAGAAGGCAAATGATAAAGAAAGGAAAAAAAGGGGCGGGGGGCGGATAAAGGGAGAAAAAGAGAAGAGAAATCCAGCTTCAGACTTGACAATTAAAAAGTGATGATATTGTGAATACTTTTCTTTATTTATTTTTTAAGAAGATGCCTTGTCTTTTCACAATCCCTTGGCCTGGGGGAACAGAAGAGATTGTGATTATCATTTCAGTTAGAGGAGGTTGGATTCGCTAGTCTTCCTAAACTCTTGGAAAACCCAGGGGGAAAGACCAGTGCGCTGAGGCGACGGCGACCCCAGGGATTTTAATAACCAGGAGGGGAGGGTGCTCTAGCCGCGCCTCACTTACTCCCACCCCGCCCTTCTAGAAAAGTCGGAAAGCCAAGGAACTTTTAATTTGGGGGTTCAGAGACTCTGATTTGATTTACTTCATTCTTCTACCTCCCATCCAGTTCCCTTCACAAAACCCACCCCACCCCCTAGCCCACCACGTGGTTTATAATTTCTCAGCAGAAATAACAAGCCCAGCTTCACCATGTGGGTCTTGTATTTAATCTCAGGGTTTAGTTCCATGCTCCCTTCGTTTTCTAGAAAATTCTCCCGCACTCCTCCTAACTTCCCCTCTCCTAGGGAACCTGGATATTGAAGATCCCCTGGGAATGAGGTGGAAAGAAAGAGTGAAAGGGAGATGGCAGCTCCGTTTCTTTTTCTTTTCTTTTTTTTAAGGAGGAGAAAGTGAAATGAAATGTCCTGGGGAGAGCCTTTTCCTATCCAGGGTGCTCTGAGGCCCTTAGGTGCTAGGTCTGGGTGGACTCCACCTCCTCTCCCAGGGGGGCCAAGGCCTCTAGGTTGTGACAGCTGAGATCCTCTGGTGTTGCCTATGTGCCCTCTGGCCTAGGCGACGGTCATCCGAGAGTCCTTTATACTGATCAGAAGCACCTTTATGAACTTCTAGCTAGCCAGTCTGGTGTTTTCCTCTTCCTAGAGATTTTGCCCCCTTTTCAAAGACTCTCAACCCGTTTTCTCCTTTTACTCTGAGGACATTTACTGGTCACAGGGAAGGCACTTCATCTAAACTGAGGGGAGGCTAGTGGATTCACATTTTGGGGAGATATTTTTAGAGTCACAGACCTGGGGAGAACCACACTCAATGTTGGAGTTGCTGGTGCTTTTGCACACACCAGGCATATTAAGCACATTCACCTGTATGCACAGGGTAACAGGAATTGCAGGTCTGGAAAAAACCCAGGTGCCTCTTCAGTCCAGAGGGGATGACAGAGTTCTCTTGTGCCTATGTGTGTGGGCACCAGAGCCTTCTCTTTTGGAAGTTGTTTTACTCCTACTCTGTGTAATGCCCTCCTTTACCCCTCCTCCCTTCCTGACATTTAAACATCTTGGCTGTCTCCCTTGGGACCTGTAGCTTGGCTCTCAAGGGACCTATATCTTACAGCCAAATGCCCCTGGAATTACACAGCTGTGGAGGGAGAAAAAAAAAAAAAAAAGGTTGGCATCCTTAGCTAGAACGAACCCTTTGAACTTTGATTCCCTTAAATAAATATGTTTGCAGGCCATTGGTGCCCTTTGGGGTTGAGGCTTGCTATTTGCTCTCACACCCCCAGTCCTAGTTTTGACATTAAATACCAACAGGTGCAGCTGGGCATTCTCAATGATCTCCCTTCCCCTCTCCTTCCTTTGCCAAACTCATGCCCAGGACCTGCTTTTTCTTTTCTATTTCTTTTAACTTGAGCATGAAGGATGCATTGTTGCAGCACGGAGACTAAAAAGATTTTATAACTTTCTTTTACCGTGTCTAGCAGGATTTGCAACAGATATTTAATGGGGACATAAATAGCACATGGAAGGTATTGAACAAAACTGTTTAATGCAAGGAGGTTGTACCAAGAGAAAATCTATATGTAGATGAGATTGATTCATACCTTGAACACAGCTAGCCCTTTTAGGAGATCCCCATTTCTGTGTGACCATTTCATTGGTGAATCCTGTAATTAAAGCAAATTTCAACAAGGAATTTTAAAAGAGTGTTTGACCCCCGAGGTTGTGGGTTTAAGCGAGTGAGTGAAAATGGCAGGCAGGCTCAGCTGCAGCAGGAGGGGGACAGGGCAGAGGTGGGGGAGGCCGGAAGGTGACAGCCGACCTCAGGGAAGGCAGGAGGTCTTGGATGTCAAATGCCTGCGCCGGCCCAGACCTGGGAATCAAGGGTGATTATTACTATTTGGTGGGAATAGACTACCGAAATGTTCCAAGGATGGCAGCAAGCATTGGAGTTACGCCTAAAATCGAGAAAGAAACGGTTATTTATTCTGCTCCCAACTCTGAAAGCGGAAGCCGCAATAGCTTCGGTAACGGAGGCAGCGGTAGCTGCAGATTTCCCAAGTTCAGGATGATTCTCACTTTCTCCTGTACCATTCGCCGAGGGTCCGGCCTGTCTATTTCTTTAGTAAGGGGAAAAATATTTTTAAAGTTTTTTTCCCCTCTACTTTTTGCTTTCCCCATGGATGGTATAGAAAATTTTATGCAATTTATGGCGGGAGAAACAACAATAATAGTTATGATAGAGGCTTATTGGTGATTACAACACGGAATCAATCCTCTACCCAAGCCTTTTCATTCCTTTTTTTTTTTTCTTTTTTTTTTGGCGAGGTGTCTGCTCCCCTCTGGCTCCCCGCGCTCGCTCCCCGCCCCCCGCCGCCCTCCCCGTGCCTCCCTTTCTCCGCCTCCTCGGCGATTGCCATCTGACAAGATCTCCAAATCAAAGTGATAAATCGCTCCAAACTTTTTTTGGCGGCGCTGAGATGTTGGAGGGGCGTCTAGCGCGCATGTGCGAAGGTGTCCAAACTGACAATGCTGGAGAGATAGCGAGTGTGGATTGAGAGAAAGGAAGAGAGGGAGGGAGAGTGAGTGAAAGAGGGAAAGACAGAGAGTGAGTGTGTGGAAGAGTGTGTGTGTGTGTGTGTGTGTGTGGAGAGAGAGAGAGAGAGAGAGAGAGAGAGAGCGAGGGAGGGAGCGAGAGGGAGAGCAAAAGAAGGAAAAGATCCAAGAAAAAAAAACCCCAACCACACACCAGCGGCTGCAGGACTGGGCACAGCATGAGATCCAAAGGCAGGGCAAGGAAACTGGCCACAAGTAGGTGCAATATCCCTTTTCTATTGGCTTTTCCCCCTCCTCTGCCATCTTGCATATCTGTCTCCAGCGCTCCGGGAGGGAGCGCGGGCTGCCTCTTGCGCCGGGCCCCGGGTGGAGGGCAGGCGCAGCGCAGTCCCAGCAACCTGCCGGTTCCAGCCTTCGCTCCCGGTCGCCCGTGATCTCGCTCCTGGTTTGGGCGCCGGAGGAGCCCGGGCAGCCCTCAGCCCAGCACACCGACCAGCTGTGGCAGCCCCGGGGTGGGGGTGGGGGTGGGGGTGGGGGCAGCAAAGACGCAGGGTGGGAGGGAGGAGAGAGCGCGAGAGTGAGCGCGAAGGGGTGGGGTGGGGTGGGGGGGAGAAGAGAGGAGAGAATCTCTCCCCCTCCCCTTCCCTTCCCCCCAGGCGGGGGAGAGTCGCCTCTGGCCAACCAGCTAGTCCGGGTGTAGGAGAAGGGGGGAGCGGGGGATGGGGAGGCGGGCAGGAGAAGGGAGAATTTTCGAGCTTCGGTTTGTTTCTGGGGTTTGGGATGGGTGGCAGGCTCAGAGGGAGCCACAGAGGCGGCGGCGGCGGCGGGCGGCAGTGGCGGAGTTGGGAAAAGTTGCAGGGCGGCCGCTGGAAGTTGCGCGGGCGGGCGGGCCGGCGGGCGGGCTGCGCCGAGCCGCGGCTGCGGTAGTGGGCGCTGTGCGCTCGGC
Organism: Cynocephalus volans; assembly: GCF_027409185.1. Taxonomy (NCBI): domain Eukaryota; kingdom Metazoa; phylum Chordata; class Mammalia; order Dermoptera; family Cynocephalidae; genus Cynocephalus; species Cynocephalus volans. The sequence continues at coordinate 94,700,125 of NC_084460.1, read as the reverse complement.
CATGCTCTCCGGCGTGAGCTGCGCGGCGGGAGGACTGGGGCGGGGAGCCGGGAGACCAAAGAGGAGGCTGTAGTCGCGAGGTGGGTTGGAGGGCACGGGCAGGGCAGAGCAGAGCTACCGGCTCCGGAGAGCCGCGGGGCAGGTGGGAGTGAAGAGGCCCCGCTAGCGCGTGGAGAGTGGGACGCGGAGGGCGCGCGGCCAGCGGCGACAGCCGCGGAGCAGAAGGAGGCCGAGAGGGCGCGCTCGGACCCGCGAACCCCGGGCTGGCGGAGCGCCGAGCGACCCCCAGGGGGCGGGCTGGCCGGACGCTGGGCCACGGACAGGGCGCGGCTGAGCCTCTCCCGCTCTTCTTCTGGGTGCAGCCCAGGTCCCGGGTCAGTAACCCTCCCCGGCGCCCCCTGCCTGCCCAGCGCGGAGCGGCCCTGGTCACGCGGGACGAGGGCGACTAGGTTTGGGGCGGGGGCGGCGGGACCCCCATCCCCCACTCTATCAGAGAACATGTTGAGTGACTCGCCCGGCTGTTGCTGGCGGAGTCGACACTGTCGGACACGAAGTGGTCCTCAGCTGGGACTGTAGGTGACGGCGCTGGGTTTGTCTAAATGCTTCTACCTCGAGTCTAAGGGGACTCCGCGGCGGCAAGCCCCGGAGCAGTCCGGGGCGCTCTTCCGCGAGGTGTCAGCACGACGGGCTGGACTGCCTCGGGAGAGGAGGGGCCGCCGTTCGTTCTCCCACACTTGGATCCGCTGAAAACAGAACTAATTGTTTTGCTTGTGGATCAGAGAAATGAGAGATGGGGGAGGGTGGGATACTTGTCCCCAGCGAAACCCCCGGTCTCCGTCTCCCGTCCCTTGCACGTTAGAACCAAGTACAGTAGGGACTCCACGCCTCCCAGCCTGCGGGGGCTCTGCGGCAGCCGCGCCGAAGGCAGCTGCACCTCGGCCGGCTCGGTTTCGTCGGCGACCGGAGTCCGCGGACTAGCCCGGTGAGATGCTGTCATCCTAGGCGCCTTTCCAGTGCTTCGTCCAGTCCTCACCCAAGCACTCCCACACTTCCCAGCACGTTTCCTTTTGCCTGGGTCTTAGGAATCAACGTAGATATAGGGCTCTTCGGGTCATCGGCCCATCTGTTTCTCTTTTGGATATTGTTTATTTCATTTCTCCGCGACAGGATCGAAGCGCACTAGTGGAACTGTTTTTCCTGTTTGCTTTAAAATGAGGCCGATGTCTTTATTTTCATCTGAGGGCAAATAAATGTACATATGCTTGGAGGCTTGGGGTCTTCAATTCCAACTAAAGGTGGGTGGAGGAGGGGGGAGGGTTTGGGAGGGGCGGGGAGCCTATTTCAACCAAGCCCAAGTTGTGAAACGAAAGCCTAAGGCTTCGCGCCGCGCCGCATTGCCGGGTATCCGCCGAAGTGAAAGCAGAACACAAAACCCTTTGAATTTTTCTTGAGCAACTTTTCCAGCTATTTTAATTGCCAAGCAAACTGTACGCTGCTGTATTAAAATATTCCCGCATGCACAGTCCACTCAACATCTAGAAACCGAGCCTCATCTCCGATCTGATGATACTTGTCATTCGACAGGTGAGAGACCCATTTATTTTGTCTGCAGTGTCTCTAAGGATGCCGCTGCTGCTTACTGATAGCTAGATCACAACTCCAGCAAACTTTTCTTGCTGAGTTTCAGGTTCCCGCTTGCACTGCTCCAGCTGTTGCTGCCGCAGCTGCCTTTCTCAGACAGAAGCGCTGCTTTGTGCAATTCTTCAGTTACAATCTGGGTAATAAAGGAAATCATATTAAAACTACGGATTTTTCTATTTTTAAGAGCTATTTCCTTTCCCCCGAGTAGCGCGTGGCGGAGATGGTTGGTGACCCCTGCGGTGCAACCATCCAACGAAAACTTCGCTGCTGTTTGCACCGGTTTTTTTCTTATTCTGGGTTAGGAAAAAGCGTTGTGACCAACATACTTTAAAAAACAAATCTACCTTTATCATGGCAAAAGAAAACATTGCAATGGAAACAAATCACATAGAAATAGTTGTTTTCTAGATGGCCTGTTACTCTTTTTGTCAGTTTCTTTGGTGGCCATAAGTCCTGACTTGGTCTTGGCTGTGCTACAGGAGCCCGTGGACCGAGACCAGAGACACAGACCCTGAAAATACCCACTGAAGTTGCACCAAGACCGAGTGCACAACCCAGTTTCCAACTTGTAGGGCTTGTTTTTTTACATAATAGTTGAAACCGATAAATTCGTTGTAAATCATTTGGGAGGATTTAAAAATTTAATTAAAAAATAAGGGGAAAAGCAAGAAATTGATATTTGCACAGTCTAAAGCCCCTGGATTTTATTTCCATCTTTAAGAAAATAAAACTAAAAGCCAAGCCCACTGGCAGCGCTGGGAGACTTCCCAGCCGTTTTCCTGGGCAGCTAGGATAGCAACTGGGCCGTGCCAGAAATGCCAGTTGCAACTCTCCTGATGGACGGGAAGGAAGCGAGGTTGTGTCTGACCAGCATGTCTAGAGCCCCAAACACCGAAGAAAACCCCCATCCCACTTCCCCAAAGTGACAACCGGCAGGATTTCAATCACAGCAATAAATGAGTTGCATCGAGTAACCCCCTTAGCTACCGGCCCCCCAGAAGTCTCGTAAAGAAGCAGAAGGCGATGCGATTAGCGAGACCGCAGTGAGAGGGGCACTTGTTAGTTCTACACTTGATCTCTGTTTAAAAACAGGCTTTGAAGTCGGAAATGTAGATGCCAACCCTCCGTCCAGTTTTTAAACTCCTCATCTTAGCAGCTCAGTACCTAAGATGAAAAGAAAACGTGTGCCCAGATGCAGGCATTCGTTCTCTATATGCCCACTTACTTGGGCTTTCCTTCATCCTTAAGAATTCCAGATTAAAACAGAGCATTGTTTTTTGTTGTTGTTGTTTGTTTTAAATATACGTTTATTTGTTTATTTCGACTGCTTTTCAAGAGGAAAAACCTTCTCCCAACGGAGGCCGAGGCCCCTTCTAGGAAGGCGGTTTATTTGCTATTACTTGACCATTCCCCTGGCTTAGGACGTCTTTATTGCATTTGGCACTCGGAGAGCAGTCTTCCCGCAGCATTTTGACGTGTTAAAAAAAAAAAAAAAAGTCTATGTTTAGGGGAAGGTTAATTAGGCTTTTCATTCCCTTCATTCCCGGCTCATCCCCAGCACCGTGGAAGGGGGACGGTTCATTAGCTGCAGAGGCAGGAAGGCTGGAAAGCAGGCATCTTTTCCAGGTTTTTATTTGTAGGATTTGAGGAGTCGCAGGTCTTGGCGACTGCGTGCGTGTGAGGGTGTGAATGAATGTAGGTGAGTGTGTCGTTTGATGACGGGCAGCCTAGCTCTCGGGCTTTCTGAGCCCAGGCCTCTCCTTGCGCCCGGGGCCCAGACTCCTCCGCCGACAGACATTCAACACGCAGGATACTGATGGAGTAGATGTTAACATGGCATTGCAATACATTTTTGCCTTTTCTTTCTTTCTTTCTTTCTTTTTTTTTTTCAAGTTGAAGGTCTGTAAGCAGTTTCTCTTTAAATATGTTACTCTTGGGGAGTTTATCTTCTTTTTGTAAATTGGGGCCAGGTTATCCGAGGCTGCAGTCGTGACCTGGGGTAGGAAGGCCACAGCTGGGGACGCCTGCCTCCGACCTCCCCCGGCGAGGAGGCCAGGAGAGCGCGGACTGGTTGCGCCGGCACGCCTGGCTTGGTCCCCTCTCCCCGCACCTCCCTGCGCCTTGCCTCTGCTGGAAGCGGGCCGTGAGATGGACAAACGTGACTTGTCATCTTCTGGCCACCAGCTCTTCCCCCGTTCCCAAGGGTACCTAGCGTCTGCAAGAGCCCTGTGCCCAAGAGCTGAGTCCACCCTCCCACCCGTCGGCTCACAAACTCCTGGTGTGGAAAGTGGCCCCAGATGGGGCGTGGGGGTGGGCTGGGAGGCTCCAGAGAGGAGGGAGGCAGTGCTCACTCAGGGCGTCCCCCCAAACCTCCCTGCTCAGGCTGCTCAGCTCAGGGCTCCAAGCTTTGACCAGAACTCTCCTTCCCTCTCCAACCTCAGAGGTGCTGCCTGCCTTGCGCGCTGCTTCCCTCGGAGCCGGGTTTGCACTGGCAGTGTAAACACACATGCACACACGCGCACGCACATACACACACTTACACGTCCTGGGTTCAAGAAGACCCTTGTCAGAGGGCAGGCACACATTCACTCATTCACTCTACCCAGCAGAGCAGGCCCCTTCCTCGTCTCCTAGGGCTGGGGAGAGAAGGGCTGGGGAGGGGGAATGGAGATGGGGCGGGAGGGGACAGTCACACTGCACTGATGCCAGGCACATTTTTCTGGAGTGGTGGTTAACCCTTCCTCAGCTGGAAGCCACTGTTTAGGCATTTTCTAAAATGATCTATGGGGCCTGCTTTTCTTTTCTCCCGGGCGGCCCAGTATGAATCACTAGTCCCTTCTCTACTTCCCCACTCCATTAGCCACCATCTTCTTTCTAAAATTAGATTTCCCCCCTTCCCAATCTTCTATCCTTCTGAGTTTACCAGGGAGTTCTCAAGGAAATTGGCTCTGTAAGTGAGAACAAGTGTGAGGAAGAAGGTAAAAAGGAGACAAACAGATCCAACAAGAGAGGGAGACAGGAAGAGAGGAGCATTGTGCTTCTCCTTCCAGATCCCTGGTTTGAACACAGATTGGTATTATCAGCCCCCCCCAATGAAAAAAGGATAATCCTTGTTAATTACCTTGCTTACATGCCATACAAGAAACTCCAGAGCTGTTTCTACACAGGGAAGAAACTGTTTACAAAACTCTTTCAAAAGTGTGACACATTGCTCTGGTTCAGCACTAAAAAGCTAAACACACTTACCCTCCTTTGAAGTGCCCTGACTGGGGCAGCTTATTTGAGTGTGGTTCAGATATTGCTGTAGGTATAACTAATGGCTTCTACCTATTTAGCTCAAGTAGGAGGAGAGAAAGGCCTGAATTCCTTGTCCAATGGGTCCCTCTGGAGACTGGGTTCTGGCTCTTGGCCAGTTCTGTACAATGTCAACATTGAATATTTGAATTCCCAGACTCTATTTAACAAGTTTCTAAATAAATAAACTCATTGTGTGTCTGTGTTTAAAATTATTTCACCTCTTTCATAAAAGCTACAGCATCTTATTACACTGGCCTTGCAAGTTGACTTTTTAAAAAATAAACAAACAAACAGAGCTTAAGACATTTTAATAGCCAGATCTCCACAATATGTATGTATTGCAAAGTAATTCTCTCACATGTGGCTGGATAGGACCTATTTAGAGGGATCTTGGGCTGTTCTGTGTGATCTGATAGCGAATTACAACAAAAAACCAAGCTGAGTTCAGAAAGTCAGTGAAATATTAATCACATCAAAAGGGAGGCTTGATTGTGTAATTTTAGTGCCTTTAGATATTTGTTAATTTTGTCTGCTGGGTGCAACAGGGGACAGAGAGTTTCACTGGTGTGTCCCGGATGGTTATCTATATACAGACACTCTCTCCTCCATAGGTGTCAGTAGGTATATAACTCTATCCAGATGGACTTTTGTTTCTGTATCTGTGTCTGTAAGTTGGAAGGAGTAGGTACACAGATATTATCCTCATATTTCAGTTTGGTGAAAAGAACCACATGAATCCTATGGTTTCACTAATTTCTCAGCATTTGAACATCCATGCAGCATTTTATGCAGATAGAAACATAGTTGTTCTGAAGTACATACTTAATTAAAAAAAAAGAGGCAAGTTCTAGTCTTCTTGAATGTGTGGACCCCATCTGGAGTTGTTAGAAAAGAAAGTGGAATTTACTCTAATTTATGTGTATAAAGTACATTATTAAAAAGAATGGGATTTGAAAGGGCACATAGCAAAACCCATAACATTTAGCTGGTAACGTGGAGAGCTCAAAGCCAAGAAAAAAATACCACCAACCCATGCAAACCCTAAAATAGATTACAATGACCTCAGCCATTTTCATTTTCAAAAATAATAGCCATGATTAAAATGGGGGGAGTGTTTTACTTGGAACCATACTCTTCTGCATTATTATAAAAGCTGTTTTGTGGTTAAAGAACTGTTTCATTATAGAAAAAAAGAGCAAGTGAATTTTTAATCAAATTCCTGACTCTTCAAAAGCTCTCATTCTTGAATTACTTATTTCGATTTTAGTTATTATTCTTATTCATTAGCAAACATGCTTTGGCTTATGTATTCAGCCAAATCCTTGATTACTAACTTTTATAATAATCCTAAAGGAGAAATTTATTTAGAAAGATATTTTATTAATTCTCTTAGTAAACACCTGCCTAGGGGTTCTTGACTATGTAACAGAAAGAATCAAAGCTTCCTTAACCTTGTTTAAGAACCTGTCTACAAAGGAATTACTTTTGCATGTTAGGGATGTTTGAATGATGACATTTATAAAAGTCCTTGTACATTGCAGTTGGTGGGCTTTGGTGATGGGCAAGCTTACACAACAAGTATCAATGAAGTCCTTCTGTGTGCTAGGGCCCTGTGCACCACCAAGCCACATTCCCTGCCGTCACAAACTTTACAAATGTACACATCAATGTTTAAATCTGGGTGTGATCCCTGATTGAATAGCCAGGCCATCTTCAATTTATTGAGTGTCTCTGTGCACAGTATCTTTACTTGTGGAGTGGGAATAATAATGCTACCCGCTTTGGGCTGCTGTGAGGGTTAATTGAGGTAATGTATGCAAAGTGCCTGTACATGCAAAAATCCAATAAATCTTTGTTACTTCCCTTCTAATTTTTCAGTTACACTTTCTGAAAAAGAAACATTTGTTTTGTTCCCTCCTGTTCTATATTTTCATCCAGTATCATTTTTATAAGTATTTTCATGTCTACAGTAAGCATTTTGTATGACTTCTCAATAAATTATGCCCTCAAAATAAAGGGAAGTCATATCTAAAATTTGGGAACATTTAAAACTGTCTATATCAAGCCAAACTAGGTAGTAAATTTATTCTGAAAACTTGAGAGTCTTTCATTGCCTTTTGTGTGTGGGGGTGGGGGTGGGGGTGGGGTGCTGGTGGTGGACAATGTGTAAATAATGTCATTGAGATTTCAACATTTCTTCACAGATTTTAGCTGTGTACTGTTCCACAGCCTAAATTTAGTGTGCATACTCTCCAGTTGTCATTAGTCCATAATCTCTCCTGTATGAAAATTTGACTTTAATGGAATGAGTTTGTAAGTAACTTTACTAACATGGCTGAGTTGCTCCTCTCAAAATGAGGGAGCTGGACTAGAACAGAGCTTGTAAACTCAAATGTCTGCAGGAATTTGCAGGTACAATAAACTAGTAAAGCAAGGTGAGTTGTAAGCGTTAAGCTCTCTCCTATTTTTATTTAATTTTTGGACACACAGTCTTCATATTCCAGAACAAGAGGGAGTGGTGGGGACTGTGGCAAACTGGCAGTTCAGACCTTTTCTAAAGGTGGCAGCTGCTACTCAGCTCCAGCTCACTATTACCATTTGGGCAAAGGGGCCCAATGCTGCCAGGTCTTCCAATTTTTAAGAGAAGCTACAAATCTGGATTTTTATGTGAACTTTCTCTACTTTAAAATGTTGATTCAATTAAAAAAATTCTGCAGGCCCAACCAGACACCTCTGGTATGTATATATATATATAATTCATGGACCCTGGGTTTTTAATGTCTGGATTAGTTGATTTCCAAAGATCCTTCAAAGTTTCAACATTTTATGATATCCATAAGGGTTTTTGAATATTACCTTGTGTTTTCAAGATCTATATCTTCATCCCCACCCCCAAGTCAGTGTGTGTGTGTGTGTGTGTATTTTGATAGGTGGAAGTACTTATTACAGAATCTGATATCTGGCCCTTTATCTGGAAAAATAGTCTTTCACGGCCATGTTGTGTCTTTCTTTTTGTCCATGCCACTTCACCATTAATTGGCTTAGGAAAATAAACTGAAACATCCTCTCCCTGTCTGGTAGCCGCTGGCAAGGTAGTTGTAAGCACCAAGCTCTCTCCACTGTTCCTTCCTATTTCTTAACCTAATTTTTTGGTTTGTGGGCTGGGGGCTGGGCAGGAAATCATTAGGAGACAGTTGTCTGTGGTTTTCCACAGTGGGAGAAGTCATTTGGCTACTGTGGGTATTCAGAGGAGGAGTTTGCCCCTGTTCTCCTAGGAGGAGGGTCCAATATCAGTTTCTGTACATCTGTAACTGAAGAACCCAACTGATTTTTAAGACCTGAACCTAAGATGGAGAAATTAATTTTTAAGGGATGAATGTATTTTTTGACAAGAGTGGCCGTCCTTTCAGAAAGGTTATATATGTTCAGGGAACATTTGAAAATAAACATACCTTGCTGTGTTTGTTAATATGACTTGTTGTATTTCTAGCAAAGGTGATACATGAATAACAGGTAAAATTAAGTCCTGAGGATTAAAAAGGCAAGACATGATGATGGAATTCCAACACAAAGGACTCTCCCAATAAAGGCAGGATTAAGCAATTTATAATACCTAAATACTATAATCAAGGGACTTGTCAATGAATATTTGTCACTATCAGTTAACATTTTTGGGAAAATTATCAGATAATGTAATACTTGTACAGGAGGATTTTGAGTAGAGGTGAACCATGCTTATAAGCACTATCAATGAATTATCAGATATTTAGCTCCCAATTTTGACACCTGAGTTGAAGCCCAAATTCCTTAGGCTGGCCATTGAGGACCTCCCACTCTTGAGTCAGAAGAATGTGGGGACTCTGAGTCCAGGTTCTGAATTAGACTTGCGTGGGTTCAAATCCTGGCTGCATCACTTACTAGCTGGGTGAAATGACAGCAAGCCACTTAACCTTTCTGTAACTCAGTTTTCTTAGTCATAGACTAGGGTTACTTACCTCTTGTGAGAATTTGATCAACTCATGCATTTAGAGTGCCTTAAGTAGAACAAGAGCTTAACACATGTTCGTTATTATTTCATTAACTTTTTTGGCCTCTTTGTCTTCCTATCCAGGACTGGTCCATTCAGCCTAACCTGTTTATTCATTCTGCTCTTCTCATGCTCTTGCCGGCCTAGCCTTGCATTTCCATCTTCCAACTTTTGGCCACAATGTTGCCACATTCCGCAAATCCTCATACTCTACTTTGAATATCAAAATCAAACTCTTTAAAATTTTATTTAAACCCTTACTTCTCCATGATCACTCCTGATCACTCCTGGAGACATGATTTCTTTATGTCATTTCATTCCAATGATATGGTATTATCTTTAACTACCATCATTTTGGCATTTTATTATAAGTTTCTTGTCTTTGTGGTATATATCTTATTTTTCCAGCTAAGCTGTAAAAGTCCTGCAGAACCTATTTCTGTTTTGTACAGTGCTTCGTACCATGCTTTGCATATGGCAGATATCAATACAATTAGGTGACGGTGGTTAGCAATGGGCTTTGGTGGGTTATGTGAACTCCTTTAATTTCTTTGCCTGTAAAACCTGCACAGTTAGGTAATGTCAGCACTAGAACTCTGGGATATCTGACACTTTAATTGCATACTAAATCCACAATTGGCCTATTTTGACAGTGATAAACCACCTGGAAAGCATATTTGGAAAGTAGAGTATTATTCCTAATTTTTACCAATAATGTTCCTCATTTTGCCAGTGCAGGTATAACCCATGGCTCGTCACTTAAATAACAAATTGTTATTGATCTACACTTGATCTTAAACTCTGTACTGGATCTGATTCTGGAGAATGTCAGTGGAGTCAAGATAGAGATGGTGAAAGTTTGTGGACTAATGTAATTCCCAGGGATCTGGGGGATATTCAGCTTAAAAAAGTTATCAGAAGCCAAGTTTTTACATAAATCCTAACCCCAATTTAGGCAGTATTAATACATAGCATAGCAACAAGAGTTTTGCTTTATATTTTAATGCACATTTATGATTAAAGATACTTTCAAACAATTTAGGGCTGACAGATGATGTTTTATTGAATCTTGCTTTGCTGATTAAATTAACCCAACTCACCCAGCTCTGTCCCCTTAATTCAAATGCAAACATGACTTCTCCCTCTCTCCTCATCCCCACTCCTCTACCCTCCCTCCTCCCTCGCAAATCTCTCATCTCTGTGGATAAAGTAAAACTGTTTGTGCCTTGGACAATTGTCCTCAAGCCCTGAACAATCAGGGTTTCAGCAGCAAGTTGTGACTGTTTGTTCTGTTCTTAGGACTGCTCTTAAGTCAAAGGAAGTCCCTTTAAATGAGAGTAGAGACTAAGAACTACAGCTTTTACTATAGACTTTACTTTTGGCGGGAACTATGAAATTAAGTAGTAATAAAATGTTTCATGATAAAATGATAATAAAAATGGAGGGCTGGAGCAACTATCTTGGTTTCTCCTAGGGTCACGGTTCGTGACCTTCTTTTGGGTCCCAGGCCCCTGAGAGAATCTGCTGAAAGGTATGAGGCCTCTTTCCAGAAAATGCACACATGCATAAAAATTTTCATGCAATTCAGCAGTTCACGGACTTCTGAATTTCAGTGATAGATATTATGGGGGTTCACCCATGTGTTCAGACTTGATTCACCCTCGTATGTTTATTATATAATGTCTTAAAATGCTTATTACTACTTTTTTCATTATTTTGGAATTTTTTTGATAACAAAATTAATACACAATAAATAATTTAAAAACTACAAGAATGTACCATATAGAAAATGAAAGTTTTTTTCTTTTGTCATACACTACCTGCAGATGACCATTATTCATCTTTCAGTGTAAAGTCCTGCAGATTTTTTCTCATGTATATATTAGCATGTACATGCATATAGATTTATGACTTTTTAGAGCAACTTGCCTCTTCTTTTTAAAACTTAATAATATACCTCAGACCTTTTCTCTTGTCAGTAGATATCAATTTAACCCATTTTTTTTTATAAAAGCAGCAGAACTTCCACCGTTTGGATGTACACATTTTTTGAACTAGTCCCCTGTGGTTGACATTTGGGTAGTTTCCAGTTTTCAGTACAGAACAGACAGAGAAGTTCCTTAAACCAGGACTCTAAGGGAAAATGAAAATGAAGTCTACAACTATAGGAAGCTCACAGTTCAGGGTGAAGTGTGCTGGCCTCTGAGCCACGGGCACAGCAGGGCTTTGGCAAGGTCATGGAGGATTGCCTCACCCTGTCAGGACAGATCAGATTTCCAAGCATTTTTCCCCTGGAGGATCAAGGGTCTAAGTCCAGAGCTAAGGTGCATCTTTGTTAAGATCCACTGTGATATATCTGTGATATTTCAAGCTTACTGGATTGTTCTGGACCTTATATTTATGCCCTATTTCCATTTTTTTCCTGTGGCTTAGAACAGGCCATAGCTGAAATCAATCTATATCGCCTCAACTGGATAAGGATAAGTTGTCAGGGTTTCAAGTCCCAAGTTTTGTGTTGTTGTTATTGTTGTTTTGTGATTTCCTTGTTTGTGTGGTACATTATTATCATACTGCCCTATCCTGTATACACACCTTAAGCTAATTGATGTGACTAGATAAATGCAGAAGGTTATCTGAAGCCAATCGAAACTTATTTGATGTTCTTTAAAAAAATTACCCACAATAATTTCTAACCTATGAATTGGAAAGACCATTTTTATAGGAAAATGTTTTTCACTGGGTAACCAGACTATGGGAAAATTTTTATAATGGAAACTATCTCTTACTTTTAACTATAGCATAAAAATATGACAGTATAATGTTACACGCTAAAGCCCATCAGATGCAAAATTCTTTTTTGATTATAAGTTATAAACCAGGATAGAGAGACTTCTGAAAAGTGGTTTTCTTTGGCAATGATATTGTTGATTAAATATAAAAAATTCAGAAAAAAATTAGTTCAGTTCACTCTTTTACACAGAAGCTTACAAAAATTGAATACTTGGTTTTGGTTCTATCGGGAACTACTTTGCTTGTTAAAGCTCATTGGATTATATTAGATTAAAAACATACTGGACATTTTAGATTGGATTTGAAAAGGTACCATTCAAGGAATTAACATTTAGTCATATAAATCTTCTTAAGAATTACTTTGCTTTGCAATTTTGATTCCTAGGAGTATAGTATTTGTTCCAAATTCATATATATTTTTTGTGGAAGTTTAAAGCTTGTTCCATGGGGCATTACTCTAGTTAACATTTTTCAAAGTATATTTTAAATTAGATCAATCAGATTGAGTTAATAAATAGTTATTGAGTACCTAGTGTATAGAAGGCATGATGAATAAAATCCTAGAAACACTCAATTTCCTGAAAATATTGAACATCACCATTTGACAGACACACATAGACTCCTGACAGTGTATTATTAATGGAGACAAAGATGACCAAGTATCTGTGGCTGGTTATCAATGACTACAAAGTGGTTTCACGAGCTTGGAATACTGAATCCTATGCCTACCTCTTTTCCAAATATTTTTTTCTCCAAGTATTTTGTTAACATTGTGAAGCCACAGAGCTGACAAGCTTCAGTGCCATTCCACATGCTTGGGGTCTTCCATCTGAAAATAATACCATCCTGCATATCTCTTAATACCTGTCAGATGTGGTGGTCTTTGCCTGCCTCACTAAATTATTTACATGTTAATGCCGACATAGTTTTCATTCAAGATAACTGAAAATAAAACCAGGCCTTTTATAAGTACTTGCTGTTGGTGACTATCACCCATCCATTCATTCTACAGCTGTTTATTGAGTGCCTACAAGTTTACGTGAAGGGAAGGCAGCAGTAAACCACACAGACAAGGCCCCTGCCCACATGAAGCTCACAATCTGGAGGAGATAAATGTATAGGGTCATGTACTTCCTGACAGTGACTTGTGGTATGAAGAAAATAAAGCAGGGTAACTTGCTAGAGAGTGCCCAGGGGCCTTATTTTCCAAGGGTGATTGGAAAGACTTCTTTGAGGTGGTGACACTTTAGCCGACAGGCAAATGTGGAGAATGTTGATTAAGTTTGAAATATGTCACATTGAAACTTAGAGAATGGCAGACAGTTCCACCTGCCTTGTTCTCTATCCTTGGGCAGAAGCAAGTAAGGTGTAGAGGTTATACGTAAGGTTTATTTCAGTTTTGTCAAATGTATTTGCAGATACTATGGGTATATTTAGCTGACTCCACAACCTAGGAGGCAGGACAAAGATGTTTGTGAAACTTCCTTTATAGATGGAGGGAGTGGGACTTTGTGTTTGATCTGCAAACACTGAGTTTAGTGGCAGCATCAGAAAAGCATACTAGATTTCTGGACCCGTAATTCAGTCCAGTTAAACAAATACTTACTGAATATACCTTAAACAGCCTAAGCCAAGCTCTGTGTTGGGCACTGAGTCTACAGAGAGAAATAAAATATTTTTCCTGCCCTTGAGGAACTCATAGTCTGTTGGGAGAGACAGATGTGTAAACAGATGATTTAGTACAGTGGGGTAGGAGCAAGAGCAAGGAAAACAGACCTCTTCCCGTTGAACCACAATGACCAGAGTAGCAGCATGTGACAAATGGTGTACCCTCATTTCACTTCTATTCTTGCAAAAAAAAGTTTCAACCTTTACCCCTCTAAATTCAGAAAAAAAAATATATTTCCAATTTGAAGGTTTAAGGTTTACATGTGTTTAATGTGTTTTAAGACATATGAGGGTATTGCAAAAAGTTCATGGAAAGATTCATATTATCTTTTACTTCTATTCTTCCACGAGTTTTTGAAGTACCCTCATCTTTCTAAATTTATTTTCTGAGCTTTCAAATACCAATATGAAGGAAATTTGTATATTAGATGGGCAATTAAGTCCACCTGTCACCTTTGTCTACCGTTAGGGAAATGCTGATTGTTAGGAAGATGCAGAATGTACTTCAGGTGTATGCCCCATAGCCTTGGAGCTGCAGATGGGCAGGTTACTTTTTTCATGCTCACCAGTTTTACTGTATTTATCCCTTGTGCAGTTAGAACAACTTTTCCCATCACAGTTCAAGAACAAGTTCTTTTTGGAGGATCTCAAAGAGTTTCCTACAACTCCTTGCCCCCCTCTTGCAATTCTGAGAGCAAAGATCTGATCCAAATGCCCAAACTGAAGTCTCCATGGTTTCAAAAGGCACATCTTACTTCTAGGTTCAATTTTTATCCAGTAAAGAACAGTGCTACCCAAAGACTGACATGAGCTCAGAGAAGTGGCTTGTGTCTCAGCCTGGCATGTGATTTTGTTGTTAGTAAAAACAGAAATAAGAATAAAAAGCACTGCCCTCTCTTCCAACTTTCTTTGCCAACCATCTTGCTGAGCTGTGTGTATGTGTCCAAGCCAATGTTCCAGCCACTAGACTTGGCACAGAAATCAGTGCCTCCAACATCATTCCTGCTGGGCACAGTCTGAAATCCTGAGCAAAACTCTTCATTTGCCTAAATGCATATGATGCTAGTGACTTAAGCATTCTGTTGATAGTGTTGCAATATTCAAACACCAGTACAGATGTCATTTTACCCATGAAGCAGCATCGTATCTTCGTTTCTTAGACCTGAAAAATATTGGGTAGATGGATCATAAGAGGATGGGAAATGTCAAGGTAAAAAGCATTATGTATCTAGGGTTTTCAAAGGGCTTCATGATCTGTATATCAGATCTCTTTTCCTGCCCTTGAGTGATGGTAATCTCAGTCACTAAGGTTTTACCTTCAAGAGAAGAAAATACTCTGATACCTAATACAATCCAATGAGTTACATCTTAGTTGACCTTCTACGTGAATCCTTGGTGTTCTCCAGAACTTACAGACTGCTTCCAAGATGTCTGGAACATGACCATTTGTTTCCTTCTACTGCTTTCAGAGTAATTTGCCTGACCATATCATAACTTCTCATTATGCAGACTTGACAATTGCTAATAATTTTCCTAAGAGGAAAGTGCTCTCTGCAATGTTTCAAGCCCTATCCACCTTGAAGATAGGCTCTTATTTTTTTCTGAGGTGTGATCATTTCAAAAGTTAAGTGTATTTTAGTATATGATGCTGGCCAGGGAGTCAGGACGTAGGGTTTTGAGTTCCAACTTTGCTGCTCATTAACATGGTATCCTTGGCAGGGTCTGAGCCTTAATGTCCTCAAATATAAGACAGAAACAACAACTATCTCTGTTTTGGCTTCCTTTAGCCTAGTGATGTTCAAATAAGATGACATATTTGTAAGCTTCTATAAGAAGCAAAGAGCTGTGTAAATTTAATGGCTTATTATAAATTCTAGAAATTATAGATTGAAAATGCTAGGGAGGTACGAAGAGTATAGACTCTGGAACCACATTATTTAGGTTGAAGTCTCGGCTCTGCCACTACCCAGCTGTGTGTGGCTGTGGACAAGATACTTAACCTCTCTGTGCCTCAGTTTCTTCATCTGTAGAATGGAGATAATTTATAATGACAACAATAAGTAATAATGTCAGTCAAGATTATTTAATATTCATGCATTATCACAGTTAATTCTCACACCTCCGTGAGGTGGGGGATTATCATTGCCTTAGTTTAAAGATGAGGGCTCTGGAGACATGTTAGTTGTTTGCTCCAGGCCTCTCAGCTTTAGTGCAGAGCTAGAATCCAAGCCTTGATCTGCTTTACACCAAATCTCAGGAACTTAATCTGAACAGTTCACTGCCTTATTTTTTTTCTATCCAGAAATTAAAGTGGAACATAGCATTGCCTGGGCATTCCAGAGCTCATAAAAGGTAATAAGATTTTGGATAAAAGACACCTTAATTTAAAGAAATGATTTCATATAACTCTGAGTAAAGAGGAATTTTGCTGCAATTTATATGAATAAGCCTCTCTTTATGATAGGGGCTGGCCATGTCCTTGTCTTTCATTTTCTCCCCAGAGTTATCTGCAGTGTGGTTTTCCATCACATTATGATTTTAGTTTTTTGGGGGGAACTCTACATGTCTTTGTTGAATGAATGACTTAGAGATACTTCATTGCTTTACTGCCTGAAATCATAAGCTAATTATAACTTACAGCTTACCAGTGGATGGTGCTGGATTCAGATTTCCATTTTCTAAACAATATACTGTGATGGTAAACTTGCCCAAGTTCACCAGCATATTTTTAAGGCAGGGAAAGCCAGCCGCAACTTTCTGAATTTTTCATTTTTGTCCAACATCTTAAACCAAGTCCTGTTCACTCATCTTCAACTTTGTTTTAATATCCAAATCACTTGGGTCTTGCAACAAAATATTTGGCTAGTTGCATAATTGAATAATCTGTGTCATTTAAATAAGAGGGGGCCTCATGGGTCCTCAGATCTAGCCTTTTGTTTGGTTTGCTTTTTAGTTTTAGGGAGAGGGCAGTGGACAAGTTAAGAGAAGATACAGTGACTTTCAAACATGGCTGCATAGAATCACTTGGAGAGCTTAAAAATTTTCCACCCTAAACCAATTAAATCTGAATCTCTGGGGGTGGTCACAGGCAGTGGGGAGCAATGTGAGTCCTGGACATAAGAAACGGGAAGAAGGAGATCATTTTGATTAAAGAGTAGGGAGTTAGCAGGGTGACTGGCTCCAAATGCTACCGTTGAGGGATACTTCCATGGTTATGTATATTTTAACATATGGCTTCCTCTTAGCTTTTGCAGGTATGGGGTTGTCTTTGCACCTAGCTCTATGAACTTGCTTTCTGCCTGTGATTTCTGGCCTTTGTAGCAGCAATAGGTGAGAGATTTCCAGTTGTGAAAGGCGATTATGGGGGAGACTTCATCACAGGGTGTGGACTCTCTTTGGAGAATCCAGGAGCTCTGACATCTTTTTGACTGTTTTGATCTGGTGGCCATTTCTAAGAAAACTAATGTTTTTCAGATTAAACAACGACAAAAACAACCCAAACAAAAACAGAATCAGCAGCTGCTTTGTGAGAGAGCACTTTAATATTGCTAGCTGCTTTTGTCTTTTGGTTTTCTAGAATCCCAGACATGAATGTTTCTGCCAACCTTCCCATGCAAAGGAGCAGTGGGATTTCTAGAGAAGGTATGTAGGGAAACCAGAAAATGAATTGTTAAAAAAAAAAAAAGATAGATGTCTCTACCCAGAAATGTTAAAAAGCAGAAGAGTAGGGTTTGGGCTGGGATTATGCTATATTTTGGGAACTTTGGATGTTGAATGCCAGCAGCCCTTATGCCTGGTTGGTTTTAATCAATGCTATCAGTCAGTCACTTCCATATACATGAAAATTTATTAAATAAACTTGTTCGTTGTTGTTGAACAGTGCAGGTATGTTCAGTTGCACCTGAGCGTACATTTGACCAGTGTGTCCAAGGGTTCCGGAGGTTTAGTTGAGCTCAGTGGGTTGGACACCAAAAAAGCCCATGTTAAGAAACCCAGACCTTTGTGTGCATTTATGGCAAAGGAGAATGGCTTGTACTGAAAGAAAGGAGTAAGTCAGTAAAAAGTCATGAGTGTGTATTTATAAAATATGTGCTTGTTTATATCTTTGGATACTTGAGGGGCCCTCCTTCAGTTTTAGTTTTAGCTGTGTGTTTCAAAATTATTCAATGTATTACACAAATCCTCTGAGGAATTTCATTTGGATTCTGCAGCTTTTTTAAAAAATGACTTTTACTAATTGCCCCTTTGTTTTTTCCCTCAAAATGATCACTTGCATTTTATAATTTTTAGAATTTTCTTTGAACCAGGTGTAAAGGTTTAAAGTGGTTCAACTGTTTAAAAGAGAGATAAAAGCCATGTTTTTATAAGTTTTGAATGTTTATTTTTATTATAATGCCAGTGCCAGTGTAAGATGAACATAAAATATAAAATGACAGGAACCAAGGGTATAATTTTCTGTCCTGAGGAGGGGGGCTTCAGAATCATACTTATTTTAGATAATCTCTGTATTTTAAGAATATTCTAAGCTACAGTACAAGAGGAGTTTTGTAGCATACTGTATGGTAAATTGGAGAAAATAGAATGATTCTATTCTACAGTTGAGGCTTGAAATCAGGAAGAAAAGGGTAACTTTTTCCAGGCCATCTGTACGAGAGGGGTGGAACCAGGAAGAGAACTCTGCCTTACCTATTTCTTAGCTGCTAGACAGTACATATCCTTTGCAATCACAGGAAGTTTTGTGACTTATTTTGTGGGAATTGAATATCTCTTCTTTTTCGCTATGCAGAAATGATTTATTTCATTTTCACTGTGGTAAATATTGTTTTTGCTATAGAGCTCTTTAAATACCACTGAGATAAAATAGAAAGCTGTGTTCTAAAAGATAGGCCCAATATTCAGATCCCACTGGAGAAGACGCCCTAAGGCCAGGCCAGAGCTGTCAGGGTACCCTCAGTTAATGTTTTTGAAGCTTCCACTTGGTGAATGATTTTGGATGAAGGATTCTTTTAATAGTTTTATAAGTGACTGATTTTTCCCTTATGAAGCTTCTCTTTTGAGAGTAAGCAGAAGAAAATCATAGTAATAACAAGATTAGGTTTTGCTCGTTCATACTTTCCTGCCATTTGGATTATGGGAGTGGTAGGTGGGAGACAGGATGGCAGAAGCAAGGTTGTGGGTGAAAAAACAGGTGTTCAGGAGAAAGGGGGTGTGCGAGGTGGAGGAAACTTGGTGTACTTATAAGAGAGTTTGTTTAGAAAGCACAGTGCTAATAATTCAATATTTAAACATTCATATTTGGTGATTCACATATTTCCATTAATAGTTCTGTGAAAAGGAAGTTTAGCAAAATCAGATTGATGACTGATATAATTTAATTAGACTCTAGCTTCATAAATATGCAATGTTATTTGAATGAGAAGTTGAATCATTAGGCTCACTGAGAGAGATGGCAATCTGGTTTGCTTCAGAGTTGGTTGCGGACATTTCTACCCTGGTATAAGTGGGTAAAATTGTTTGGTCCTCTAAAAATTAGAAGAGAGTCTACATTTGATTGATTGATTACAATAACCATTTATAGATATTTCTTGCCCTCCTTTGCAGCTCTGACTGTCTTTTCCAGTTTTGTGACTGCAGATATTTCTTTCTTGATCCATGCCTTCTGTAATAGCTTTAAGAGATACTATTAGGTTTTCAGTCACATCCTTTGCATGGTGGCTTTACTAGCACATCCAGAACAAACTATTAAGATTTTATAACAATATTAAAATCACTCAGTTGACCAAAGAGACTTACTGGTTTTTTTGATAGATTGGCAGGATGAGGTAGGAAAAGGGAGTCTGAGAATACTTTTTATTTTCTTCTTTTTAAACCTTTGTTATGAATAAAATTCTGGCCAGGGAAAATACCTGGAACTGAGTGAACTGATACGCTCATTCTTGGAGATAATTTGGCAGCTCAGAGTATATAGGAGCCCTCTTTATAACCTTGGTGACGCTCTTCCAGCAGTCGGCCTTTTTCTCTTTTGTCTTCTCTGAACTGCTCTTTACTCCCGGCCAAGATTCTTTCCTTTTCACTTTTTTTTTGTTGTTAGTTGGCTCAAGAACCTAGCCTACAGTTGATGAATTTGCAGTTTTCTTAACGTTTCATCAGTTATTTGACTATTTTAAAATCGCATTTGCAAATACTTTCCTTCTGCCTTGTCTTCCCTCCGCATTTGAAATGGATAAAGCAGAAGTTTTATTTTTTATGCCTACCTTCCCCAGTCACCATCTGCACCATCCCTGTATTTTCTTTAGCCATTCCGTTAGATTCTCTGCTGAAATGAAATGTGTGATTAATAAATGGGAAGGTCCTTACTTGTGATTGATAACAACTCTTAGAAACACTGTCATTTGCAATTCATTAAATGCCTTATTTGCCATTTATATTTACTGAGAATTGATACTCTATGTATTAGTTCTTTCTCAATGACAGATCACTGGTAAATGTATAATTAAAAGACAGCTTAATTCCAATTTGTCTTCATTTCTCCTTGAAATAATTTTACAGCTGTCATAGGGACCTTCTTCTTTATTCCAATGCATTTCTCTCTGCCAATGCCCACAGTTGTTCTCTCTTTTTTATGAGTTTCTTTCCTCAGGGCAGTGTCACATTGTCAGAAGACCCAAATTCAATTCTGCCTCTGCCACTGGCTGTGAGACTTCGCTCAAATAGGTAACAGCCCCCAGCCTCAGTTTTCTCACCTATAAAGTGAGAGCAAGAATATTTATTTCACAGAATTGGCATGAGGCTCAAATGAGATAAGACGTTGGATAATGCTTTGTTAGCTGAAAAATGGCATCCGCATTGGTATTGAATTAGCCAAAGATCTTCTAGCTCCTTTGAATAAGATGTTTGTGATAATGCTCTATACTTGAAGGTTGTAGATGTATCACATGGAATAATTTGCAGGGAAAATGAAAGACTGGCAACAGACATGTAGTGAAACCTTGGTGAACAATGTCAAATCTCTCTGCTGCACAGGAGTCAGAGCCATCATCAATCAGAAGGTGCAGCCTTATCAGTAAGGAGTTGGCTCAATGGGGTTAAAGTCACACAGAAGAGCTGACTCGCCCAGATCTGTGCCCTATATAAATAGAGAGCAGTGGGTACACTGATTAATTTTCTTTCAGCTGACCATGTACTGAGATAAGTCTAAACACTTTTCTACTTATTGTCACTGCTGTGACTCCAGCCTGTTCTCTTAGACATTAGCGCCTGGCCTCATGACTCCTTAATCTTGCTCTTGTCTGGGTTTTCCACCAAATGAGACTTCCTTGATCACTGAGCAGATTTCCTTTCATTTTCTGCCACCATTCTGTTGTCCTTAATTCTAGTCATAAGGTGGCCCTTGGCATTACATGTTGCAAGGCTTCTATGTGGGAAGACTTCTATGCCCCCAGTGCTGGCTTTTTTTGCTCATGGAGGCCTGGGATGTCACTGCTAGGACTTCACGCCCTCTGTAGGAGAATGTATTGAGCTTTATCCCCCTGAGTATCTGATTTCTTCCCAAGGACACGCACTGATTGGTCAAAGGAGAGTGATGTAAGCCTGGGTTCATCTCCTCACAATTTTGGTGAGATCAGATCCTGTCTCTCTGTCTGGCAAACCTTGACTTGTAGGAGGTATAGGTTTTGGGGGCAGAGTACACATTTAAATCTGTGTCTGCTACTTAGTAGCTCTGCAGCCTTGGACATCAACTTCACCTCGGTAAGACAGAGATGAGACTACCTACTGCATCAGGGTGTTGTAATATCTCCATGAGATCATATTGTACTATGTTTAGCACTTTGAAATCCTCAATAAAATCCCCCTCTTCAGTCCTACGCCATCTGTAAGCTGCTGCTATCACCACCACCCTATATAGATGAGAGGCCCTAACAGTAAAATAAAATATTGGAATAGTACAGATAGATGGACATACTCTTTCCTGTTGGTAGGTTTCTCTTCAAATTCCATTAATGCATCAATTTTTTTCTGGTTCTACCCTCTGCTGATTAACACCTTGTAGTAATTATCAAAATATTAGAAAAGACAATGTTTTGGAGGAGACTTTTTAATAATTATTTATTGACAGCCTGATTTCTTTCAAGCTTGGATGAACTTATTTTCAGATTCTGATCTGTGGGCCAATAAATGGTGAGGTTGAGTCTGATTATTCTTTTGAGTTTTAATTATTATTTCAATGGGTAGTTTAGGGTTTATTAACCAGGTACTGTGGCAGATTTTTATTGTTCAAATAAAATATTTGAATAATTTTTGAATTAAAAACTTGAGTAAAATATTCGAATATTTTTCCAACCAAACATTCACTGCCACTCCTGGGGGAGAATTATACTTCCCTGTTCTGGGGTACAAGGGTTGCTCGGACCAATGCATGTGACAGAAGTTTTTGAGATTCAGCATGTGATTCACTGTGTTTTGTCTTTTCTCTGTGTTATGAGAGCAGGAAAGTTCTAGATAGAAGCTATTTCAGTGGACAAAGCCCAGAGGAAAGATGGAGGTAAGACATAGTTGCGTCAGAATGGGACACATTCTGGGTCAGTACTAATGGGAGCATTAGCAAGAAATAAACTTTTGTTATAAGATTTTGGGGTTAGTTGTACTGCAGTTTAATCTAGCCTGTTTTGACTGACATAGGCATAAATATTTGTGAATTTTTAAAAATTTTTTGTCTTTTTCGTGACCGGCACTCAGCCAGTGAGTGCACTGGCCATTCCTATATAGGATCCGAACCTGCGGCGGGAGTGTCGCTACGCCCCGAGTGCGCCATGGGCTCGGCCCTAAATATTTGTGAATTTTGATTAAGGTTTTATTGATGTGCCAATTACATATCCTATGTTAATATTTGGGGTTTTGTAAACTCTAAATTACATTTAATATTGTAATTGGTTTTAATATTTTTTTCTGTATTGATTACAGGAGTTTCATGTGTAATGAAGTATACCTGGAATATAGTAGTTATTAATAAAAAAAATTAAACTGGCTTATAAATAAAGGGAATATATTAGCTTATGAAATTGAAAAACCTAAATGTAGATTACTCCTCAGGCATAGTTTGATCAGCACTCTGGTTCCAGTTTTCAGCTGCTCTTGGGTCTTCTTTCCTCTGTGTGTTGGTTTCCTCCTCAGACTGTTGCAATGTGCTTTACTACGTGCTTTCTTATGAATATGCAGTAAGGGAGAGAAGGCTTCTCTGTTCTTTAAAACTTCAAAAAAAAAAATAATCTTCTTTTTAATTGGACTGACTTCAGCAATATGTTGGCTTCTGAAGACATGTCTGTGGCTAGTGGAACACTATCTACTCATTGGCCCAGACCTGGGTTACATGCCCAACCCTGAACCAAATCAGAACCCATCCCTGGAGCTTGGAAAGATGTTATATTACTATGGGAGAGCTAGATGCTGTAACAAATAAATCCCAAATTCTCTCTGGCTTAGTACAATAAACATTTATTTCTTAGTCATGTCATAGACCAATATGGGTGCTGCTAATTCTAATGATTGGTTCACCTCTAGTAGGTTATTCAGGGACCCAGGCATTTAGCATCTTAGAGTTCCTCCATCTTCAACACAGGGCCGCAAAGGTTGCTGCAAAAAGGGAAAGAGATCTTGGGGAAGACACCTCCACTTCTTAACTACTTTAGCTCAGAAATGGCACGTATGTCACTTCTGCTCACATTCCATTGGTGAGAATGGAACGT
Source organism: Cynocephalus volans (assembly GCF_027409185.1). Classification (NCBI taxonomy): domain Eukaryota; kingdom Metazoa; phylum Chordata; class Mammalia; order Dermoptera; family Cynocephalidae; genus Cynocephalus; species Cynocephalus volans. The sequence continues at coordinate 94,676,959 of NC_084460.1, read as the reverse complement.
GAGCAGGTCAAGAGAAGTGTGGAATGTGATGTGTCTGGGTATCTGCTTTCCAGCATGCACTCCACACTGTGGAAGGGAGCATGGATCTTTGGTGGTCAGCCAGCCGATTCAGCCACAGATGTCAGTCCCACTCACATGGCACAAAGGGAGAGGAAAGGAGTGAATATTGGGGAGGCAGCTAACCATGTCAGCCACACCAGGAAACCTGGTCTTGATGTCAGGCAGGCATTGATTTGTGCTGAAGCAGATGTGTGAGCCTCCCCTGACTGATATGATCAAAAGTACATGTATTACTTGATAATATTTTCAGAAAACTATAAACTGGTAAATACATGATTACTTGTAAGATGTCAAGTTCCTCTCTCTGGAAGGGCAGGCTAGGCTAAGGTTCAAGTGCGTGTGAGGTGGGGTGCTCTTTCTCAGGTCATGGTGCATGGTTGCAGGGGTAGATGCTGTCTGTTGTATGCAGGAGGGCTGCTGTTCATGAGCGTTGCACAGAGGGGCTGTGTGCAGAACCACAGCTAAACTATGAAGTCCACACTGGGGGAGTCTTGAGGAGAAAGACAAAGCAGAAGAGTGAGAGGAAGGTGAGTAGTTAGGAGGGAAGAGACTTAAGACATTCCATAATGGAGTCTAAATGCCAGTAGACTTTTCAGTGCTCTGAGTGCATAGACAAGCAAATGAAAAAAAATACAGTTCACTATAATTATCTACTACATAAGAGTTTTAATTATCAAGTCCTTTAACTTGTATGAAGTGCTGTGGGAACTTCTCTTATCCTCCAGGTGTTAGGTTAAATATTTCTCCAGAGAGACTTCCTTGATCAGGATTTTCTCTACCCCTGCCCTTTCTTCTTAATTACAGTATTCCATGTCAAAGTTGTCATCATTTGTTTGTTTATTTTGCAGAGGCTATCTTTCCTACTGGATTGCATGCTCAATGGGAGGAGAGGATTTGTCTCCTTTCACCCCAATTGCACACCCATTACCTTTCACTGTGCATAGAATAATATGGAATGCATGGCATTTTTAATATTTTATGAGCCCATGGTTATAAACATCTATTGATTTGTTTTCAATTTGCAGAGTAACTCCTCCAATCCAATTATTTCAAACTTTTAAAACGTAAAGATCACATATAATAAACTTGTGATTTATTGAAATTCTAGTTGAGTGAGTTTGACGTTAAGTATGATTTTACTGTTGTGTGAGAACTTCCAACAGTCTGAGCTAGAATACAGTGCTAGAGAGTTCAGTTCTTCTGGTTGATCTTTATTTCAGAGTTTGGCGTCACCTATAGGCCTCCAATATCTGAGGACCAGGGCAACTTGGCTGTAATTCTTTGGGACCTTAAAGTCATCTTTGACATTTCCAGGCCAGGCCTAGAATAAAATAGATTCTGGAATCCACAGTTTCCAACTTGAGTCTGATTCCAGTTATCTATTTCTGTGTCACAAAGCAACCCAAAACTTAGTGGCTTAGAACAGCAGTTTATTATTATTATTTCTTGTAGTTCTAGGGTTGACTGAGTTCAGCTGGGTGGTTCTCGCTTGGGGTCTTGTGGCTGTAGTCAGATGTTGGCTGGGGCTGCAGTCAGAAGACTACTGAGCTGGGTGTTCAATATGGCTCAATCCAATGGTTGCTGCTACTGGTTGTCAGAACTGAGCTGTGGCTCTCAACAACCAGGGTGTTTGCATATGGCCGCTGCATGGGTTTATTTTTGTTTTTTTTGTTTTTTTTCACAGCACAGTGGCTGGACGGCCGGAGGGAGCATCCCAAGCTGCAAGGCTTTTTGTGACCTAGCATTGAAGTCATGCTGTGTTGCTCAGCAACGTCCTATTGGTCAAATGCATGTCACAGGGCCAACCCAGATTCAGGGGAGGGGACTACACAAGGGCATGAGTATTGGGGCTCATGGTTCATGGGTGGGGGTGGGGGTGGCATTTTTGGAGACTAGCTACTGCAGTCTACTTAGAAATGAACAGATCACAGTCTAGAATGTTAGGGCACATCTGGTCACACAAGACTGTTTGTTCTTTTGAGAGGTTGATCACATTTGTTATGGATCATGGTGGGAAAGGGGAAATGCCTTTCTCAGTGGATGGAAGTCCCAAGTCAGGAATGTGGAATTGTGGCTGAAGATTTTCTAAAATCTTAGGAGACTGAGCCTGGGAGATTTTAACTCTTTCTAGTCTGCTGTGTGGCTCACCTGATAAATCTGGGAGGCCAACTGGGGATAGGATTAAGAACCTTTGAAAGTCTTAAGGTTCCATGAGGTGTACTCTCCTGCTTGGCAGTTATAAACTGCTAAAGAGTAGCTGCATTGAATTCAGAAGTTCACCTGGCCCTTAGATTCAAAAGAACAAATACCTCAGACTGATTGCAGTTTCTGGGCTTCTTCCTATCACTGAATTGTAAGCCTTCTCCATCGGTCTATTTCTTTTTTTCTAGTCCATGAAAAATGTATCCAAGCATTGTTTTGGAGCATGAGAAAAAAGTAGTAATCTCTAAGAGACAAACATGTTTGTAATAGCAAAATAAACTCCTTAGTCTTTAAAAAAAATAAAAAGGATTCTTACTAGGGGAATGATATAGACATTGAAAACCTTGGTTTCAGGAAAGCATTTTACAAGGTTTCATTATGTCTTTGTGGATAAGGTCATGAAAGTGGGCTGGGTGAGTTAGACAGCTGATTAAATAAGCATATCTAAAGGTCTGTGGCTCTGTCAAGCTGGGGAGACTCTTTAGTGGATGGCTGCCATAATCCGTCCTTGTCCAGTATCATTTCACAGTGTTATCCGTGACACAGAACACTTCTTGAGTTTTTCACATGACTTCACTGGAAGATATAACCAATACAAAAGATAACAAAGTATGTTCCAAATTATTTTGTCAAGTTGGAACTCTCCTCTGTGACCCGCAAGGTAACACTCAGTAGACACAAATGTAAAATTGTTCATTTAGGTTTAAAAAGATAATTGCATAATTATGGGAAGACTTGACAGCAAATTGAAGTGAAGAGTAACTAGTTAAACAGAAGCTGTGTATGAATGAGGAATATCCTGCAGCTGCTAAAAAGCTGGCATTATATTAGGGTGCAATAAAGAAATAAATTAATTATAAAAATGATCCACCCCTTTATACTGTGGATTAGTCAAGCATATTCAGAATATTTTGCACAGTATTGGTTGTTACTTTGAAGAAAGACACTGACAACCAGAGTGTTTGAAGGAGAGGGTGAAACAGAATATAGAAGGGTTTGGAAGCCATATTATATGAGAAACTATAGAATGAACTAGGGATGTTGAATTTCACACATTCAATGAATATTTGGAAATTCAAGCTAAGAGAATGTATAGCATTTGAGAATGGTCTTGAATGATGGATCCACTTTTGATAGAAATGCGGGGGTGGGGAGAATGCAGAGAGAACTGTATGAACTGAGTCAAGAGAATTATGAACTATGTCCAAGAATGATACATTATTTCCTGTTTTAAGCATATGATGCTTAAAACAAAGGAAACAGGTAGTAGTGAGAGATGAGGCTGAAAAAGCAGATTGGGGCAGATGGTTTTAACACCACGGTGTATGTATTTATCCTGGGCAATGGGAAGTAATCTATGGTTATAAACTAAGGAATAATAATGATAATAATGGTGATAATAATAATGAAGCTCTTACATATATTAACTCATTTAATTCTCACAACAGTCCTAGGAGATAGACTTTGCTATTATCCTCATTTTACAGATGAGGCAACAGAGGCACAGAGGTTCAGTGACTTCCCCAGACTGCCACCATTCGTGAATGGTAGAGCAGCCGCTGCCCTGCCGCTGTGCTCTGACCCATTCCCAGACAGTGTCCAATGGGCTGCATGGGCCACACTGCCAACTCCAGCCCGCCGTGCCCCTCCTCTGTTCCCCTGCAGCACCGAGAACACTGTGGGCCTGCAGTCACCCACCTGGCCTAGCATTTCACTCCTCCCTTCAACCTGGAACTACCCAACAGAAAAGCAAGGTGCTAGAGATAGAGGAAGCAGGTGATTTAAAAAAGTGATTAAGAAACAGTGTTTGCTTTTTGGATTTTAAGGCCTTTCAAATTTCAGGTGTGAACAGTGGGTCCTGGGCGGTGCATCCTGACTCTTTGGTTCACTGCCAAGCGTTGCGTGTGTCCAGCTCAGAGGAGTGACTTAAGAATAACTGAAGTATGAGTACTCCCAAATGAAAATTACCCCAGTCGCAGAAGGTTAAGTTCTGGGTTCGCAAGGCCCCAAGCAGACATTTAAAAAACAGATCCTTTGGCCCTTTGTTCAAATCCCACGATGCCTGGCTGCCTTGCAGTTCTGTGCTGCTTGGGTGGCGTCGATGTCTGAGAGAGAGAGAAAGATTGATGGCAGCCGGGGCCCTTCTGGCATCCTCTGTTGTCCCCCTTTACCCTCACCAACAAGGCTTGGTGACCATCATAAGTTATAGAGATTAGCTGTTTAAATGGAAGTTCTCAGTTAATAAGACAGGGGCTGGGGGTTTAATAGTAACTTTGATAGACTTAGTTGTGATGTTCCCGTATGAACACACTAGCTTATGAAAACTTACTGGAACATAACCTTAAAAACTGTAAATATGGGATAAAACTTGTCCTATTAACACTGCTAATAAACTTGTTTACTTTGTTGCCAGCAAAATTTTGTGTGTGTGTTCCGGAGACTTGTGAATATTTAGCTTAATGACTAAGGCCTATTTGTTTTGGTAGGACCTAAAATTAGTTGTTGGTAATGCAATTTTCCTTTCTTTCTATAATAACGCTTAAAGAGCATTTCAGTGTTCTTTTTTTTTTTTTTTCTTCTAGTTTAAAAATTTTTTTATTGAGGTATGATTGACATACAAAAAGGTGCACTTATTTAACCTATACATCTTTTTTTTTTTTTTAAAGCTATTAATTTCTTTCTTTTTTTTTTTTTAATTTTATTTTGTCGATATACATTGTAGCTGATTAATGCTCCCCATCACCAAAACCTCCCTCCCTTCTCCCTCCCCCCTCCCCCCCAACAATGTCCTTTCTGTTTGTTTGTTGTATCAACTTCAAATAATTGTGGTTGTTATATCTTCTTCCCCCCCCCCCCCGGTTTGTGTGTGTGTGTGTGTATGTGTGTGTGTGAATTTATATATTAATTTTTAGCTCCCTCCAATAAGTGAGAACATGTGGTATTTCTCTTTCTGTTCCTGACTTGTTTCACTTAATATAATTCTCTCAAGGTCCATCCATGTTGTTGCAAATGGCAGTATTTCATTCGTTTTTATAGCTGAGTAGTATTCCATTGTGTAGATGTACCACATTTTCCGTATCCACTCATCTGATGATGGGCATTTGGCTGGTTCCAACTCTTGGCTATTGTAAAGAGTGCTGCGATGAACATTGGGGAACAGGTATACCTTCGACTTGATGATTTCCATTCCTCTGGGTATATTCCCAACAGTGGGATGGCTGGGTCGTATGGTAGATCTATTTGCAATTGTTTAAGGAACCTCCATACCATTTTCCATAGAGGCTGCACCATTTTGCAGTCCCACCAACAATGTATGAGAGTTCCTTTTTCTCCGCAGCCTCGCCAGCATTTATCGTTCATAGTCTTTTGGATTTTAGCCATCCTAACTGGGGTTAGATGGTATCTCAATGTGGTTCTGATTTGCATTTCCCGGATGCTGAGTGATGTTGAGCATTTTTTCATATGTCTGTTGGCCATTTGGATATCTTCCTTAGAGAAATGCCTACTTAGCTCTTTTGCCCATTTTTTAATTGGGTTGCTTGTTTTCTTCTTGTAAAGTTGTTTGAGTTCCTTATATATTCTGGATATTAATCCTTTGTCAGATGTATATTTTGCAAATATTTTCTCCCACTCTGTTGGTTGTCTTTTAACTCTTTTAATTGTTTCTTTTGCTGTGCAGAAGCTTTTTAGTTTGATATAATCCCATTTGTTTATTTTTCCTTTGGTTGCCCGTGCTTTTGGGGTCGTATTCATGAAGTCTGTGCCCAGTCCTATTTCCTGAAGTGTTTCCCCTATGTTTTCTTTAAGAAGTTTTATTGTCTCAGGGTGTATATTTAAATCCTTAATCCATTTTGAGTTGATTTTAGTATACGGTGAGAGGTATGGATCTAGTATCATTCTCCTGCATATCGATATCCAGTTATCCCAGCACCACTTGCTGAAGAGGCAATCCCTTCCCCAGTGAATAGGCTTGGTGCCTTTGTCAAAGATCAGATGGCAGTAAGTGTGTGGGTTGATTTCTGGATTCTCTATTCTATTCCATTGGTCAGTGTGTCTGTTTTTATGCCAGTACCATACTGTTTTGGTTATTATAGCTTTGTAGTATAGCTTAAAGTCGGGTAGTGTTATGCCTCCAGCTTTATTTTTTTTGCTGAGCATTGCTTTGGCTATTCGTGGTCTTTTATTGTTCCATATAAATGTCTGAATAGTTTTTTCCATTTCTGAGAAAAATGTCTTTGGAATTTTGATGGGGATTGCATTGAATTTGTATATCACTTTGGGTAGTATGGACATTTTCACTATGTTGATTCTTCCAATCCAAGAGCATGGAATATCTTTCCATCTTCTTGTATCCTCTCTAATTTCTCTCAGCAGTGGTTTGTAGTTCTCATTATAGAGATTTTTCACCTCCTTGGTTAACTCAATTCCTAAGTATTTTATTTTTTTGGTGGCTATTGTAAATGGGCAGGCTTTCTTGATTTCTCCTTCTGCATGTTCACTATTGGAGAAAAGAAATGCTACTGATTTTTGTGTGTTGATTTTGTATCCTGCTACTGTGCTGAAATCATTTATCAATTCCAAGAGTTTTTTTGTAGAGGTTTTAGGCTGTTCGATATATAGGACCATGTCATCTGCAAACAGGGACAGTTTGACTTCATCTTTTCCAATCTGGATGCCCTTTATTTCCTTCTCTTCTCTGATTGCTCTGGCTAGTACTTCCAACACTATGTTGAATAGGAGTGGTGAGAGTGGGCATCCTTGTCTAGTTCCTGTTCTTAAAGGAAAAGCTTTCAGCTTTTCCCCATTCAGGATGATATTGGCAGTGGGTTTGTCATATATGGCTTTAATTATGTTGAGATACTTTCCCTCTATACCTAACTTATAGAGGGTCTTTGTCATGAATGAGTGCTGAACTTTATCAAATGCTTTTTCAGCATCTATAGAGATGATCATATGGTCCTTGTGTTTGAGTTTATTAATATGGTGTATCACATTTATTGATTTGCATATGTTGAACCAACCTTGCATCCCTGGGATGAATCCCACTTGATCGTGATGAATAATTTTTCGTATGTGTTGCTGTATTCTGTTTGCTAGTATTTTAGTGAGGATTTTTGCATCTATATTCATCAAGGATATCGGCCTGTAGTTTTCTTTTTTGGTTATATCTTTACCTGGTTTTGGTATCAGGATGATGTTTGCTTCATAGAATGAGTTTGGGAGATTTGCCTCCGTTTCAATCTTTTGGAATAGTTTGTAAAGAATCGGTGTCAATTCCTCTTTGAATGTTTGGTAAAATTCTGCTGTGAATCCATCTGGTCCTGGGCTTTTCTTTGTTGGGAGCCTTCTGATAACAGCTTCAATCTCCTTTATTGTTATTGGTCTGTTCAAATTTTCTACGTCTTCACGGTTCAGTTTTGGGAGCTTGTGTGTGTCCAGAAATTTATCCATTTCCTCCAGATTTTCAAATTTGTTGGCGTATAGTTGTTTATAGTAGTCTCGAATGATTCCTTGTATTTCAGATGAATCAGTTGTGATATCACCTTTTTTCATTTCTAATTTTTGTTATTTGAGTCTTCTCTCTTCTTTTTTTTGTTAGCCATGCTAATGGTTTGTCAATTTTATTTATCTTTTCAAAAAACCAACTTTTTGATTCGTTGATCTTTTGAATTGTTTTTTGGTTTTCAATTTCATTCAGTTCTGCTCTGATCTTAATGATTTCTTTCCGTCTGCTAACTTTAGGATTGGATTGTTCTTGTTTTTCTAGTTCTTTAAGGTGAAGTGTTAGGTTGTTCACTTGCCATCTTTCCATTCTTCTGAAGTGAGCATTTAATGCAATAAATTTTCCCCTCAATACTGCTTTTGCAGTATCCCACAGGTTTTGGTATGATGTATCATTGTTTTCATTAGTTTCAATAAACTTTTTGATTTCCTGCTTGATTTCTTCTTGGACCCATATGTCATTAAGTAGAATGCTGTTTAATTTCCATGTGTTTGTATAGTTTCCAGAGTTTTGTTTGTTATTAATTTCTAGTTTTAATCCATTGTGGTCTGAGAAGATACATGGTATAATTCCAATTTATTTGAATTTATTGAGACTTGATTTGTAACCTAATATGTGATCTATCCTGGAGAATGATCCATGTGCTGATGAGAAGAATGAATATTCTGAGGTTGTTGTGTGGAATGTTCTGTAGATATCTGCCAATTCCAATTGGTCTAGAGTCTTGTTTAGATCTTGTGTTTCTCTACTGATTCTTTGCCTAGATGATCTATCTAATATTGACAGTGGAGTGTTCAGGTCCCCTGCTATTATGGTATTAGTGTCTATTTCCTTCTTTAGGTCTAATAGAGTTTGTTTTATAAATCTGGCTGCTCCAACATTGGGTGCGTACATATTTATGATTGTTATGTCTTCTTGATGGATCAGTCCTTTTATCATTAAGTAGTGTCCCTCGTTGTCTCTTTTTATGGTTTTTAGTTTAAAGTCTATTTTGTCAGATATAAGAATAGCCACTCCAGCTCGTTTTTCTTTTCTGTTTGCATGGTAAATCTTTTTCCATCCTTTCACTCTTAGTCTGTGTGAATCTTTATGGGTGAGGTGGGTCTCTTGTAGGCAGCATATAGTTGGGTCCTGCTTTTTGATCCAGTCAGCCAGTCTGTGTCTTTTAATCGGGGAATTTAAGCCTTTAACATTAAGAGTTATTATTGAAAGGTGTTGATTTATTCCTAGCATTTTATTGGTTGTTTGGTTGTCTTAGGTGTCTTTTGTTCCTTGCTTTCTGATTTACTGTTTGGTTTCTTTGTTTGTTGGTTCCTTGGGTTGTAGATAATGTTTTTGTTAGCTTGTTTTCTCTTCATGAATGCCATTTTTATTGTACTAGCGGGTTTAGATTTTTCTTAGGTTTTTATGGCAGTGGTAGTTATTTTTCAGGAACCAAACACAGTACTCCCTTGAGGATTTCTTGTAAGGGTGGTCTTGTGGTAGTGAACTCCCGCAGTTTTTGTTTGTCTGAGAAATATACTATTTGCCCCTCATTTCGGAAGGATAGCCTTGCAGGGTAGAGTATTCTTGGCTGGCAATCTTTGTCTTTTAGTATTTTGAAACTATCATCCCATTCCTTTCTAGCTTTTAGGGTTTGTGATGAAAAGTCTGATGTTAACCTGATTGGGGCTCCCTTATAGGTGATTTGACGCTTCTCTCTTGCAGCTTTTAAGATTCTCTCTTTGTCTCTTAGTTTTGCCAATTTGACTATGACATGTCTTGGAGAAGGCCTTTTTGGGTTGAATACGTTTGGAGATCGTTGAGCTTCCTGGATCTGAAGATCTGTGATTTTTCCTATACCTGGGAAGTTTTCTGCCACTATTTTGTTGAATAGGTTTTCAATGGAATCTCCATTTTCCTCCCCTTCTGGAATACCCATGACTCGGATATTTGAGCGCTTGAGGTTGTCTGATATCTCTCTCAGATTTTCTTCCATGTCCTTGATTCTTTTTTCTTTCTTCTTGTCTGCTTGTGTTATTTCAAACAGCCCATCTTCAAGTTCAGAGGTTCTCTCTTCAACTTCGACAAGCCTGCTGGTTAAACTCTCCGTTGTGTTTTTTATTTCGCTGAATAACTTCTTCAGTTCAGCAAGTTCTGCTACATTTTTATTCAGGACATTGATTTCCTTGTATATTTCCCCTTTCAGATCCTGTATACTTTTCCTCATTTCATCATGATGTCTAGCTGAGTTTTCTTGTATCTCATTCAGTTTCCTTAGAATTATCACTCGAAATTCCTTGTCAGTTATTTCAAGGGCTTCTTGTTCTATAGGATCTAGAGTATGAGATTTATTAACTTTTGGTGGTTTACTTTCTTGATTTTTTGTATTTCTGGTGTCTTTTTTTTGGTGTTTATTCATTGTGGCAGGGGGTTTCACAGTCCACCGGTTTGAGACTAATGACTAACTAGGATGTTGCTGTGGTTGCCAATTTGGTATGGCTCCCGCCGTGACTGCTCAGTTGGCCTCTAGTGTCTTGTGTGTGTGGTTGCCTCGGGTCTTGGGCTTCTCCGGGGATCCACCTTTCTGGTCAGCTTGTACTCTGCTGGGCTGGTGTATCACGTACCACAGGGTGTGTGATCTCTGTTGAGCTTTCACTTTCTGTACAGGACTTCTCCCTGTTCCGTGTGCTCTGGCCCAGGCTGTTAGATCGTGCAGTGGCGACCCCACCGGGTGTGTGGTTTCTGTCGAGTCTCCGCCTCCCTGGCCGCACGTCTCCCCCCTCTGTGCACACTGTGCTGGGCTGGGGCGTGTCTTCTGCACCCCTCGTCTATCAGCTGGGCCTTCAAGACCCTGCTCAGCACCGCCTCGCCCAGGAAGTCTACCAGGTTTCTGCTAGGCACAGACGACCGGTCTCTCTGGGTGCCTTTGTAGCACTGTGTAGATCTTTCTCGGGTCTTGTTCACCTTTGTATCCCCCCGGTATAAACCGAGTCTAGTGCCCGCCTGCAGCCTGCTCTCCGGCAGGTTCAAGCGGACCTGGGAACTCTCCTACCACACTATTCCCAACCAGAAATTCGTTAGGCTTTTTTCCAAACTGGTGGTCGCAGAGATGGTATCTGCCTCCCAGTAACAGGAAGTTTACCGGGGCGGAGTCCAGGGTGTGGTGGAGTGACAGTCAGCCCGCCCGTACTTCCTAGCCCTCCCAACACTGGTCGGGACGCCCCACACCCCCAGCCCCGCCAGAGAACCGCGGAGGGAGTGGGAGAGGAGGCCAGCTCGCAGGGTCCGGAAAGCCCCGCGCCAGGCCAAGCAAATGGGCTCAGTGATGGCCGAGCAGGGCAGAGCTGCCCGCACCTGGGAAAATGGAGGCAGCACCGGGGCAGTGAGTGGCCTGGTGGTGCAGGCGGGAGCCGCGTGGGCATCCACCCCCCGAACAGAGCTGTGCCAGGGATCACTCACAGTGCTGTGCCAGGTCGGGCGCTCGCTCTGTCTCTGGTTTGTTGCCTTCCGTGTTCTCGGCGCTGCCGCCTCGGGCTGTTCAGTCGCGGCGCCGCTCGGGCGCTCCCAGGAATCTTCTTTAATGCCAGCCTGAAACCCCGAATCCTGAATAGGGCAGCTGGCCGCCTTCAGCGCGGCCCCGGCCTCCAGGATCCTGGCTGCATCCACAGCAGCCCTGGCGCCGTGTTCCCTGTTTCAAGACTCGCTTTTGCAGCTAAGAATCAGTTCTTTTCCTGCTCCACACTTCAAAGCTGTTGCCTGTAAATGAGGCAGCCTCTCCTGCCGGGGGCAAAGTGGCGTTGAGCCCCCACGACCGGCCAGCAGCAGCAGTCCTCCCTTAAGAGATGGCCAGAGAAAGGTCCACAAGTTTCCCGGCTGCCTGAGTCCCAGTGGCCACCTTTTCTACCTCAGCTACTCCGCGCCAGCCGCCGCAGCCGCCGCCATCTTGAAACTCATTTCAGTGTTCTTACTTTTGCTGTCCCTGTACTTGTGCCTGGAGGTCCTGTTCAGGCATACTAAATGGCCCCATTCTGTGGACGAGATCCTCTCACTAACAGCAGGACTGTGGTGTGGACACCTGCCACACCTTTTCTCAACCCCTTTTGGTCCAGGCTCATAATTGTTTACCTCCCCCTTTCCTTTTCCTTGTTCTGTCTCACGTTGCCGCTTCTCTGACTGTTCACCTTCCTTTGTCTTAGTCTGTTTCTTCATTTTCCCTTTGTCCCTTTATCTTGACCTCCAAACTTAGCCTCTCTTCTTGAGTTGGCCGATGAAACGTAGTCACTTTACCCAAGACACAATGAGACCAGATCACTGGGAAAGGCAGATGAAGGCTCCCGACATTGGATGTTGGGATCCTTTGGGGACTATCTTCCCAGTGGTTGGTCTACACAGGGTGAATGTACGGGTGAATTATTCTGAGCTTTCTGTGGGGAACAGACAGTGCCAAACCCTTAGCAGAAATATAATCCATGTGTGATGGTGCCCCCACCCTACAAGCACCTTTTGTTCCTTGAATCCTGCTCCTGTGGGTTGACATTTTAGCGAGAGTAGTGATTGCTCAACTACCAGCATTATTCTTCTTTCTAATTCATTTAACACACACACACACACACACACACACACACACACACACACACACACACACACATCTATCTTCTGCTAAGATATACAAGTACGAGATGAATGTGAACATAAGGGTCATATTGTCCTGGAGTTATATCATTGCTGACTTCCTCAGAAGCCTGTTCAAAAGACCAGAGGATGTTAACTAAATTGACAATGTGTTTCTCTGAGGTGGAAGTGAGCGAAACATCTGCTTTTATAATAGTCTGCTTGCCTGGATAGGCATGTACCGTTTTGTTGTTCCAGAAGACTTTCAAGAAAATCTACTGCAAGTTTCAATGGCTTGGAACTTCCTGTTTCGTGATTAAAAAAAAAAAAATGCCTTTGGAAAATGGGCAATGTTCACAGAATTCTGTGTTGCTTTAAATGTATTCTCAGTCCCCAGGAAAAGATTGATTAGGAAGCTACATGGGATAGAAAGAAGATGGATGATAGGTTTATTGCTTTTCTCCTTTAGTGCACAGCATTTGTTGATACTATCGTGTAATACAATGAACCTAGTGTCAGAGACTCTAGGGCCAAGAAATACAGAACATCAGACAGACAAGCATCCTACAAAATTTTAGAAAGTCCATCTAAGCATTTTTCCTTTTGCTTATAATCTTTGTTCAGATAGAGCCTCAGAAAATCAAACCAAACAAAAACAAAGAGCTTTGGGATGAAATGGGTTGCAATGACTTTCTTGAAGAATTTGAGGGATATGATATTTAATGGTAATGCTGGCAGATAGAGCATATTTTCTGGTATTTGCACATGAGATCTATGACCCAGCGAACCCACTGTTTGACTCAAAAGCATGAGCATGGAGAGTCTGGAATTTTGAATTTATCACCTCTTGTATATGGTCTTGGGCAACTGTCTTCGCTTCTTTGGACTTTGAATTAGCACATTTGTATAATAGGGTGGGAGGTTTAGATTTTTTTTTTTTTAATCTCAAGATGATGCTATGTGATTGGGTGACTATTTTTACCTCTTTGGAGTTTGAATCATCCCATCTGTAAAATGGAGCTATGAATATCATTTGTTCTCAGAAGGATTACCCTTCTGACTGATGGCTGGTGAGGGAATGGAATATTTTGCATGGAGAACAGTGTCATTAAACTCTTTAACCCATATTTGGAATGAACCTAATGTGATCTTTAAGAGGTTCTCATGCAGCTTTATTTTGAATTTTTGAATATATATGTATGAATTCTCACCAGAATGCGTCTAGGGAAATGAAAAGGAAGAAATAAGTGAGAAAAGATGACAGCTCTCAGTTCCAGCTGGGCCTGAGCATCCCCTTTCATACAAGCCAAGTGCTGGTGGAGATAAGGTTTCTAATTTCAGCAATTTGTGGGATTGGTGCTCATGACAGAGAAAGAATCAAAGTGCTGCTGTTCTTCCTGAGATTTGAAAAATGAAAGCAAAACAACAGCAAAAACAAACAAACAAACAAGCAAACAAACAAACAAAAAACACCATACAAACTCAGCCTTATATTTCTGTATCATTAGTGTGGGGTTTCCTAAAGTGAGTTGTAGACTAGAATGGAGAATGGAGGGTTTCTGGTGGTTCACAGGCTGAAAACTCAATAGCCCTGAAACAAGAAGCAAGAGTCATTTCCTCTGAAGCTCTTTTAGTCCTTTTAATAACTGCAAGAATAAATACAGTTTAATACGTGCTAATTTCTCTATTCAACAAAAAGAGAGAAGCTTAGTTGGGTAACAGAATTTAGCTGGAATCTAATAACGTTGTTTTGTTTTCACTCTTTTTACTATTTCCTCTCTTATAGCAAATGATAGTGATTTTTCAATTTTCCATCTGAAATCTTTTCTTTTTTTAACGAATTTAAGAGACTAAAGTGAGGGTTTGAAGAAAATCATTAAATAACTATTGGCCAGGTGACACACAGATGTTTGTGTAGGGAGGTACTAGAGTGAAGTCTGGGAAACACTGGCTATGTTATATATATATATGTGTGTGTGTGTGAAATCACATTAGAATCTTCTAGAGGCAAGGCTTGGATTTGAAGCCAAAGGCACTGGCTCCAAGCCTGGGGATCCTTCTGCAGCATCCCTGTGCTCCAACACTGCAGAGCTGTGTGCAGCCCAACCTGGAGAGTGACAGAGGGGGGTGTCATTATGCTTCCCAAGGGATTGGGTTTTGTTTCCACATGGGGTTGAAGGCTTCCCTCCTCTGGGCTAGGCAAAGTCTTATGAAGATGAATTTGGGGGCAGAATTTCCAAAGTAGTAGATCTCTGTCCCCATCACTTGTGGGGATTAAGGGAAAAATGCCCTAAACTGCATCTTCCCCATAGGCCACTTGGCAAACCCAGGCGTCTTTCTGAGATAGCCACTCATTGGGTCTTAGAAAACCCTGAGCCTGTTTATCCAGAATTCTCTGCACCTGTTCCATAAGCAAAGCTCTTTACGTTTTTAACAGAGATCATATTGCTCTGGCGTTTGGCTTTCCCTCATCCTCAGGAACACAGTAGTACTGGTGACTTTGAAATGGCATGGGGGTCAGGACAGAAGGCTGCTATGTGTTTCCCCTCCTGAGGAGGGAAATGGATTTCTTTCTTTATGTGGAGGGTGTCATAAGCCACTCTCACTCCATCTGCCAGTCATGCTGGGACTTGTTCAGATGGCCAATGGAGGAACAGGCAGGGACATTCCTCCCCACCCCCCCACCCCACAGGGCTCCGAGGAAGAGCTGGTGGAGGTGGGTTGGCAGTGAGAGTGGGCACTCCGCTGTGCTCTGGAGGCCCTGCTTTGATGGATGGCCAGGCAGCCTGTGCACAGACCCCCAGCGGTGGCCGAGGTGGTGAAGTGTGTCCCTGTTAACTCCACTCTGGGCAGTGAACTGAAGAGGGAGCGAAGCCTGGGAAATGGGCCTTTGTGGCAGTGGTGGAAGTGGAGTGACTGGCAGGAAAGCTCACTGTTTGTCCTCAACCAGTGAATAGTTGCAGAGGCAATGTGCTTGGAATCTCAGCAAAAGAGGCCCAGGAGGGGGAGGGGCTTTCCACAAAGTTTTTACCTACACGCACATGCTTGTACACATGTAGCCTTCCAAGCTCATCCTTAACAACCTTTATTCAGCTAAACGTGCCTGTTCCAACAGGAGAAGCTCTAGGCTGGGGAGCAGAGCTGTTAGTTATTAGTTTACTATTTAGTGTTGAGTAAACATTTAGAAAACGGGGAGGGGGTGTCACCTGGGGCAGAGTGCATTTGCCCTTGATTTTACATTCATGAAGGGCTTCACATTGAATCTTGGGAGATTTCCTTCCCATGAAGGGCTATATATACTGTAACAGAGGTACACTGAGGCTTGAACGAAGCCCATCACAAAACTTTAAACTTGTGTTCCATTACAAACCCATACTGTCTGCACGGTATTATGATTTTAATAAATCTTGCATTTACAGACATTTTTAAAATGCAAAAAGGATATATTTGTTATAGGTAACTTTGTAAATATACCACAGTTTTTATGGCCTTCTTTTCTTTTTCCTCCAACCATTTTTGAGAGCTTTCCAAAAAAGAAAGGAAGTTAGGAAATTCCAGCCAGGAGTGAGAGAATGAGGGAGGGGTGGGTGGTGTCCTTTATGAATTAAGTGCTTTGAGTTCTTTGGGAAGTAAAACACCATGGAAATCCAGTCTGCTTGAGAGGTGCTCTAGAAACCAAACTTTGCCTGGTGTAGGGTGTTTATCAAAGTGGAAATGCCAAAAATAAATGCCACATTATCTCCCCACTCTGCATTCTGCCCCTCAGAGCCCAGCAGCTGACTTTCTGGTCTGCAAGAACACCATGTTTCCTGGTCTCTGGACCTTTGCACGTGCTCTGTCTCTAGTGTAGACGAGGAATGCTCCTCCCCCTGAGCATCTTCTGGAGAACTTTGAATCATCCTTTAAGGCCCAGAACACTTGCCACTTCTTCTTTGAAACCTTGCTGGACCACCTTTTCGGCATAACCCCCAAACTCCCACTGCCCAGTGGAATGGATTGTTCCCTCTCCTATGATGCCTTGGTGTGTTTACGTACCTTGACGGTGTCCCAAGATAGCTGTTTGTGTCTCACCACACCGTGAGCTTCCTATATAGGGCTATGTCGTATTCATCCGTAAATCCTTAGCAAGTAGCTTGCAATGGAAAGGCACTCCATAAACGTTAAGCCTAATTGAATCTTTAATAAAATGATGAGTGTAACCTCTAACACTATAAAAATTAAACAAAAACCCTCAGAAGCAACAATGTGCACTAAAAATTAATTTGAAAAATTTCCTTCCATATACTGTTAGCAAAGTACTTTACTTTTATAGGCCTCTCCTGTGCTATAAAACTCTCGAGTGTTCTAAAAATATTTAAAAAATAGGCATTTAGAACCTCTTTAATGAACTACTTCCAAATGTGGCTTAGATGTTTGAGGCTTTCCCCACAGCAGGTGTAAAAGCAGCAGTTGGAGCTGAATTCCAGGAAGCTGGGAATTCCTGGCCCATAGAGGGAGAGGTGTCTGTATGGAAGGTCCACAGGTGGCAGGCAACACAGTTCTTGGTGGAGACCAGGTTAAAGGGTCGAAGTTCTCTCTGGGGGCTCTTCGGTATGGAGAGCTGCTTCCTCAGCTCTTGCATTTATAGTTGGTACGTCTCAAATTCTCCCGACTCTGACTTTATGTGTATGCAGGCAGCCTTGAGGCCCTGCATGTCACCTGTGAGCTGGCGCTGCTCAAGTCTGCAGTATAAATCATAGCTTTATCTACCGTCTCACACAAGTGTAAATTAATTCTTGTTCTCACTCCTGATTTTCTAATGGCTCTTGTTTAGAAGTGCTTTATGGTAAAGGGTGTTTGGGATGACCATTAGTCTCTCTCACAAGTTAACGTTAAGAAGGACAAGGGCTAAACAAAAGAAAAAAAAAAAAGAAAAAGAAGGACAAAAGCTGGTTTACAATAGAGCAGGAAACAAAAAATAAAGAGGGGCTAGGGACCAAAAAAGAAGTATCAATTATTTCATTTGCTTCTAAGAGTTTAACTTCAAATGCTGCCATTAGAGTCTATTATTATTAGGATTTTAATATTATACGTTTTACTTAGATTCACATTGCAATGCTTATTTTTTTTCTTGTGTGAGGATTAACAATTTTATATTTTATTTTAAAAATAACACGTTCACCTTTGATTAAACTACAGCTTATATGGAGTTCAGTGTAAAAATCCATCTAAGTATTTTTCCGATGCTTAGCTCATGCCAATGTGTATTTAATACAGTGTGGAGAAGGATTAATTAAGCTGTTAGGTAATGTCACTCCATATCAGTTTCAGGTAGGACCACGTGAATAGTGAGAAGTATAATAGCTGTGCTTGTATCTTGGCAGCAGATGGCTTTTCACTCCTGCCTCATTTCTCTGAGGTTCTGCAAAGGCCAACCACATAAAATGACTTTTGCATCCCCCTTCAAACTTCACGATGTAGTGCCATTTTTGTTGGGCTGTGTACACCTGCTTTCACTAGACTTCAGTCTCGTAAAACTGTCAATGGACCCTTTCACAAGAATACATTAGCATTGTTTAAAGGGTTGTACATCACTTTTTGACTGCCGTAACTCGTTTTTAGCAGAACTTAAAAGGGTTAATTGATTGGTCCTCCTTTAAGGTGATACAAATACAGACCGACATCAGCAATTTTAGTGACACATTGAACATCCACACAACCCTCATATAGCATTGTGATGTGTGTGTGTACATGCATGTGTACTCATGAGGGCAAGATGT
Source organism: Cynocephalus volans (assembly GCF_027409185.1). Lineage (NCBI taxonomy): Eukaryota > Metazoa > Chordata > Mammalia > Dermoptera > Cynocephalidae > Cynocephalus > Cynocephalus volans. Next base: position 94,658,842 of record NC_084460.1, on the reverse strand, counting down.
TTATGGAAACATACAAGAACTGAGAAAGGGAAAACTCAACTTATTTGAGAGATTAGGAAGAGGAGAAGCAGGGATGATATGAAAGAGAGAAAAAAAAAAAGAGAGGAAAGAAACCTTGAAATTCACATGGGATTATTAAGGAGCAGAGAATAGACATCAGGAATCTTCGAGGCTCCCAACATTTCTGAGATAATCAGGTGAAGATGAAACTCTGAAGCCTGTTCCTAGAAACCAGGTGTGTTTTAAGTGTAAGGGGAAAAGGGAGAGTGCTTAATCCATTAAAACTTGAAATTGCTATTATCACGAGAGAGAGGAAGGCTGGTGTGCAGGGCTGGCACTGGGCAAACCTCTGAGCTACTCATTGCAGCTTGGTTCATTTCTAATGTATGGGGTAGAACATTTCAGAGCAGTTCACTTCTAATGAAATCAGCTGAGGCTCTTTTTGTTGAGTGAGAGGTAGAGAAATAATTATAGAGGTGACATTTTCTAAGACTTTGAGACTTGCCAAATTCTCCATTAGCTACTTTGAGGGCAAAAGCATGTTACAGCAACAGGGTTCTTACTGTTCTCTCCCTCACTGCACCAACCTCCCTCCCCACCCCAACCTCACTCCCAATTATTATTAACTTTTTAATAGAGCAGTGTCTGCTTATGCCAGGCAGGCATAGAGAAATCTATGTAGTATACACAGTACCATGGAAATGTTTCAAATATAATATCAATGAAAATAGAGATGGGTTTTCAGGTTTAGGGTGGGGATAAGCTATACCACAAATGCAAGAAGTGATAGCTGATGTTATAAACATATCACTCCTATGTCATGCTCATCTAAGTTCTTTCTGGTACTCCACTTTTAAACCATGGAAAAAATCTCAGGGAAATGCTAGGGATATTTTTGCTCTTTCACAACCATCACTTATATAGGTAAACAGGAATAAAATGAGCTTTTGGAAATGGAATTGATACATGGCTGTTATAGAAAAGTTACATACCAAATAATAGTTTATGCTATTTTTTCATTATGCTAGTTTTTGGGTGGGTAATTCCTTGGTAATAGGTTTGAATTGTCTGACAGGGGAGGTTTATATATACCACAGGATCTGTGTTTCAGATTACCCCTCCCAATAGGGGAATAACTTCTGATTGTTGGTCAATTTCCTTGAGATTCTCAGATGGAAATGAAGCTCTCATTGCCAAACATTTTTGCTGGGCCTAATGACAGATCACCTGAGCGTATCCTTCCTTAACACTTAACTTCAATCTAGAAGACATTTAGAGTCTTTTGGAAGACATTTAATAGCAAGGGAAGTGATTTTGTGGAAAGACTGAATTTCAGTGTTTGAGATGAAAGATGATAATGGGATCGAAGTCTTTCTGATTTATTATTTGTGTTCCCATTTCTTACACAGTGAAACTTCATATTTTTCAGGTAACTGAGCTTGTTTCAACCTGATAGCTGATATAATTATTAAAGGGTGGGGTTGCTTTATGGGCCATAGGTTAAAACTTTTAAACACAGTTAGCATGTAATGGGCGAGGTTTAAGAGCCTAGTAAAAAGAGAGAACTATTGTGAAAACAGCTTTAACCAGCGAAGAGTGAGAGTGAGAAGAGGGAACTAAACAGGAGATGTATCATCTTAGATTGCTATATTTTGGAGAAGGTGTGAGAAAAAGAAAAAGGTAATGAGCACTCAAAAAACCAAAAAACAAAAAAAACCAAAACTCTTGGAAAACTGAGAATCCAGAAATTTTAAAAAAGATCTAAGCAAAAACATTGATTTTCTAAGAAATAACTCTCACTATCAATTTGTTACATGCCAAGTGTCTGGAATTGTCTTTTGGTGACTATGGGTGGGTTTTCGTTCATCACAGCTGTGAAACCACAATACTGCTTCCTAAAGCCACAGTTCTTTTCAAGGACAAGCCTCCTTGTCCCTGAGCTCTGAAACTCAGAAGGGGTGGGAGCTTAGGGGATGGTGGGAGATTTCAATCTTGATGAGAAATTCCTTGTCAGCTACAAGTTGCCATAAAGCAGGGCAGTTTTCCCAGAGGGGTTGGTAAAAATACACACACATTAGTAAAGTAAAGCAAGGGGAAGACACTGCCAGGTTGAGCTGTCCAGTCAGAAATCGAAATGTTTGTGCACACCAGACAGTGTGTCTGGCTACCTCGAGGGAGGGTCCATGTTTGGTCTGGGAAAACAGTTCCATGTTTACCACCAGGGAAGGCCTATGGGTGAATAACAATGGCCAGGCCCCGACAGCCAGTAGGAGCCTCCGTTCTAAGTGGCAGTCTCCTTAGGTGGGGTGAGAGTGTTTTTCAGCATGCTGCTTTGAGATAGAGCAGCCCAAACAGCCATTCCCGTCAGCAGGTCGCATACCAGCCTGTGAACTCAGAACGTTTCTGTGGATTTACCTTTCTGTGGAAGGCAGCCACCCACTTGGTGTGGTTCTCATGACCATACTCAAGTTGTCTTTCAATTTCCCTTTCTGGGGTCCCGTTAGGGGACTTTTTGCCAGTATGGAGTGCTTGGTATATTCTAGAGGGCTGCTCAACACATTCTCATTTTCCAACCAAAGGTTTTTGGACATAAACATCCAAGAGGACAGTGTGTCCTGCTGGTGGAGAGGCACCAATTCCATAAAAGCCAATGCTGGTCAGATGTGTATGCTTATTTATTTCAGCTTTCTGTAAAAGGAGGGGCGTCTTACTCAAGCCAGGCAGAAATCTGGCAGTTTCCTAGTCGTGAAATTCTATTGACAAAGGTGTTAAGCGAAGGGCAGGGTAACGTGGTATGCTAGGACCCTGCACCTTCATCTCTGTGACCTGGGCATGTGTCAGGCCCCGGCTGAACTGACCAGAGTGACTTTGATTTGATGACCGTTAAAGGTCAGGCACATAATAGGATCAGATGTGTCAGTGGAGGGTGAAGTACATAGCATAATAGATTGATGGTAATTAAGTAGTCGTGTTTAATAAGAGTCATCAGAGTTAAAGGCATTGTTGGAATGAGCAGCAGCTTGGGAAAGGAATGAGGAGGCATGAAGAAAGGAGGTGGGAAATATGTTAAGGAACAATTTTTTTTTGTTACACTGAAGGAAAGACCAGAGGAAGTGTATGTGTGTGTGTGTGTTATTTGTGCATTTGTATTTTAGGGGACCCAGCATTTTTTCTGTCTTAAAATTGGTGTTTTGTATTGCTTTATTTTATTTCTAGATGATTTTTTTTAAGGGGCAAAGAGGGTAGATAGAGGAGAATTAAATTTTATGAGCATGTAAATGGCCTCAAACTATCCTAGATCAATATATGTGTGTCTGGAAAATATAAACGACAAACCCTCCAGCAAAAATAGTTCAACAAATATTTCAAATATTAATCTATATTTTCTATAGGATGAGAATCTGGATTGTTGCTGGCATTTGATTTTCATGTAAATCATCAAACTCCTAGAACTGGTTAATTGCTTGTTCAATGAAAATATTGCAATTTTAGAAAGTTATTATTCAATAATACTTAATCATATTGTGAAGGATTATCATTTGGTAAGAGAGCACATTAAACTAGAATAAATGAACAGGGTGGGTTTTGAGTGTTACAACTATTATACATTTTCAATATTATTTTTGTCAGCACACACCATCAGTGGTCATTGGGATTTATACATGAGATTATCTAGGTTAAATTTAGAATGAGCAGGTGGAGAGAATGCAAACACTTAACCAGGATATTGACTACACCACCTATTACACCTAGTAATGAAGAGTTCAGGTAAGGGGGCTCCCCTAATCTGAATTGTGACTTGACAAGTCTCAATGATCCATGCTTCATGAAGTTTCCTCCCTATTTCTGTGCGCCACAAATGTATGTGAAAGAAGTGTTCTGGCTTTCAGGATTTCTGACCCACTCCTTTCATCTGATCTTTGGCTCAGTTTGTAATTTCCATGAGGAAATGGAGTTGAATTGGGAAAAGATTGTGAAGTAGAAAAAGTTTTTTATGAATGACCTGCCATTCCTTCTACTAGCGACTATGACCCAGCCACTCTGACCCCGGAGCCTGTGCTTTTAACCGCTTTATACTGTCTGAGAGTCTTCAAGAGTATAGTTTGGTTTTATGAGAGTTTGATCTTATCTTTGAAACTGTGGTGCCAGCGCTGTGCCAGGCACACAATAGGAGCTCCATAAAAGAGAGGTAATAGTCATTTAATCAGATTAACTAATTCCCACTGATGTTAGTTAACTTATTCATTATGACAAAAATGTCTCAAGAACAGATGACATAATCTTTGCACATAGGTGAAAATTAATGTTTTTATGAGATGTATTGGGGTGGGTGCCACAAATAGTATAAGGCACAGAGTCATCTACTCTTACTCAGTATGAAAATATTCTCTTTGTAGCATTTGACCCAAAGTAAGCAGGGGTCTTAGATAAATAGAATCTTATGACTGAAAGGGATATTAGTCCAACTCCTTTCTTTTAAGAATGAACTGATTACTGTTGGCATCTGTGTGAAAACTCAAAATATTTAGTGTAAAGAGAGACGGTTTGGAGTGCTTGAAATACAAACTGTCATCTTTTAAACTTGATGGCCACTGTCCACTGAGTGACCCATCAATGTTAGTCTTAAGGAGGTTTCTTCTTTTTGTTGGGTTTTGCCTTACCTCTTTTGACAATGACGGCAGGTAATGGGGGTAGATGACAGTGGCAGTGCAGAATTAGCACTGCAGATGTTCTGGGCACCTATTTATGAGCAATTTGAGGAGGTTACAATAAACAATTGAGCTTATTTTTCAAAAACATTTGTAAGCAATCAAATGAATGAAACAGCTATTCTACAACTACTACTATTATGACTACTGGTTTCTTACATTTTGGAGTACTTTCTACATGCCAGGAAAGACTTACATGTATTAATGCACTTAATCCTCACAACAACTCAATGAGGTGAGTGCATTCATATGTCCATTCTATGGATTAGGTACTACAGCACCGAGAAGTTAACTAAATCCTCAATTAAGAGGTTAAGAAGTGTCAAATGGAGCAAAGTTGAAAATTAACAGGAGTATTCCTCAATACTATCTGATGTACTAGACTATTTTATTTTTTTTAGATCTTTCACAAGATTGGCTCTTTAGCTAGAGTAGATATCCTGGGCTTTCTAATCTGAAAGGGAATTTAGAGAGCAGCCGGCCCAAAGCAGCAGTTTATTGTTTAGCAATTCGAAGCTCAGAGAGGTGAAATGACTTTCCCAAGATCATGCAGCTCTTTGAATGCAGACGTTAAGCCCCGTACCCTTTCTCCTCTATCAGGTTGTGGTTTTCATGTTACTTTTTCATTTTCAAGCTAGCATAAAATCACAGTGTTTAGTCTTCTATTTCCTACTGTTTTACAGAAGAGGAAACAAAGACACTTTTGAAAAAGCTAGATCTCAGTTCCTTGTTGTGTCCTTAGCGCCAGCGCTGGCTGCATTAGAATCTGTGGTGTCGGAGGTCTGGACCTTTGCTTACTCCACTGAGCCTGGTGCCTGGCTGCACCTTGATAAATGTAATAATGGTGTTAGCAGCCTCTCATATTCTGCCCTCACTAGGGTATTTTGGCTGTGGTTACTTCCAGGGCCCGTGGAGACAACCTTGGCTGAATCACTTAAAACAATTTTTAATCACAACCGAGCACCTTATTCTACCAAAATAACTCCTTTTAAAAGTGTCCCAATTTGTTCAACAGACAAGCATCTAATGGCAATAGAAAAACTGGAAGCAGACTTCATAATTAGATGACTAAAATGAAAGAGCAGAATGATTGAACATTTGGCAAAGAATTTTTTATCAGGCTTTAGCCCAACTCTTTTAACAGAGGAGGGACGAATCTTCTGAGAACTGTTTGAAATGGTGGAACAGCACTTAAAGGCCTACATCAGTCAGGGATAGGTAGCAGAAATAAGTGTATTTGCCAAATATGGCACTATGGGCGTTGGAAGCCAGAGGGTTGCAATGGAAATAAACCTGTTGAAAACCAAATAAGATGAACACTGGGGAGTACAAAAGAAGGAAGGAAGATGACCATTTCTGAGCCTTGTGTTAAAATGAGAATTCTGTCCCCTTCTAAGAATAAGCCTTCCAGTATGCACTTCAGGAAGTCCCATTGCTCCAGCTTGGATGGCTAATATGAAAAACAAAGCAATTGTTTGTTGACACGTTATTCTAGCAGGTGCAGTCCCATTTTAAACAAGAAGCCGCTATTGTTTTCAGGAATCGTGTTGATGACTGTCTTAGAACATGAAGGGCTGGTGTCTCAGGGGGACTACGGGGCGCTGTTTTCATTTCAGCCTTTGGGTCCTAGAGTTCTCCTCTGTGCATTTATGGCTAGCGCCCCCTACAGGTGCATGCGAGTTTTAAAAAGGAAAGCAAGTTTGTGTCTGTAAGTGATTTAAAAAAAAACCTCTGATTTTCATATCCCAAGGAATATTCTTGGGCTGAAGGGGAGCGTAGTGCTATCCAGATATTTGTTTGGTAGCCACTGGTCCCCGGGAGCGGAGACGAGGGGAGATGCAATTGATTTACCGTCTTTGGTTCAGGGGGAGGCCGATCAGCAAGAGTAAGGGCCTCGCCGCTTAAGTAGCGAGAAGTGCCTTTGGAACCTGCCTCTGCTAAAATCACCCGATCCCTGGGGCCCCATCTTCTCTCCCGGTGGAGTGAGGGAAGAAGGGAGAGAGCAGAGCTTGGAGGCCGAAGGCACCCAGCGCGCTCCTTCCTTTTGTGCGGAGGTGGCACCTCCCCGGTCCAGCCTCATTTGTGAGATGCGAAGCTGTGTGAAGTGCTGCCGCTGATTTATGGGCAGCATCGCGCAGTAATCCCTCCCCTGGCTCGCTGCTCGGCCTTCTCAGCACAGCGACACTAAATATCCCGCCCGACCGGGGATGCGCCGCCGCCGGTGGACTCCGGAGTGAGGGCTGTGTTAGACTCTCAATTTACTTTTTCCAAACCACGATAAATCCAGGCACAAATGGCAGCAAAATTAACTGTGAAAATGCCACCATATTTTGCAGGAGAGCAGCTCTTGTTGGCTTGCTTGGATCTAGTTGAGTTTTCAGAGCTGACTCTTTTAACTAGAGGAAGAGTGGACTTTTTTTTTTTATGTTTAGATGAGAGATTACCAGCTGTGACGAAATGCTACTACTAAGAAGAAGAAACAACTCTCTTTTGAGAGGACAGTGGCTTTTAGGTATAATGCTTGAGCCCTCTCTAGAGCTTTGTTCGATTTCATTACGTTCTGTGAGAAAATGCTCATTTATTTTTCATTACTAATATTCACTGAACAAATATTTAATTGATTTATGCTATATGTCTCAAATGCAGTGGAGAAGCAAAATGCAAATTACTATTACTAAACCAGAATTATTCTGTTTTTAGATCAATAACATTTCAGCGGGTGTGTGAGCTATGCTGAAGTTTATTAGTTGTTTAACAACCCAGTGCTATCAGCTATATTTTATCCTTTTTATTTATGATAAAGGGGCCTGTAGTAGTGACTAATTGTATAAAAAGCTAACGGGCAGTCATAAAATATAATCTGGTCTACTTATTTTCTCCATCTCTACTTCTAGTTCCCCTCACTCCTGCTCCATAATCATCACTGTCCAGGTTTTGACACCTGAATGGCTTTAATGACTCCTTTTTCCTGTTAGGTGATGGCGAACATTCACATTGGTGTAGTATTCAAGAGCATGTCACACGCTGAGGCGGTCCCCCAGTCCCCCTCCAGTCTCCTGTCTTGTCCCTCTCTTCCCCATGCTCTCTATTCAGACTGTATAATACCTGCAGTTCCCCCACTTACCAGCTGAGTCCACACTACCACACCTGAGGAATGGATGCTTTAGCCTTGATCTGAAGGGCTAGTGGCAGCACACAAAAGAAAATGTGTGTGTGTGGGGGGAGGAGGGGGTTCAGACTGGTCTTGTCACCTATTTGTCAGGCCTTCTTAGGCAAGTCATTTATTGTTTCTATGTTGAAATTTCTTCATTTCTAAAAGGGGATTAATAACATGCCATAGGCATAACGTAAGGACTAAATGAGATGATAAATATGAAATAGTGTTCTCATTTTGATGGCACTGAATGGGAAGACAAGGGAGCTTTAGGAAGTAAAGAAGAGAAGCCCAGGTTCTGCCTGGGATCCCTGAAGGAGGAGTGAGCTTTGAAAGAACTCAGTGCAATGGAGCTGAAGGTCGAGGAAGCAAGGCTATGAAGAATGAAGATCTGATTCAGTTATTGCAAGAAGTGGTCTAGGGGTGGCCAAGATTCAGTAGTTCGGGGTCTGAAACCCTTTCGTGATTTGAAATAGTCAGCATAGATGCTGGTATCCAGTGGGCTACCCATTTTTATGCTAGAACCGTCATAAGTATGAAATATGCTCCCTTCAAAATCCTGCTCTTCCCATTAGCCAATATGAGGTGGGAGGCAAGTCTTGTTTTTACAGACCAAAGTTGTTCAAAGAAGAGAAAAAACAATGACAACATAGATCAAGTTCTATAAACTATTTCAGCTTTCCTCTAACTCTGTTTCTGGTTGTTGTCTCTGAAACGTTGAGGTCAAGTTTATTAACCTTATTTGACATGGCAGGAGAGAAGACACCAGGTATGGCCTGCTCTTGCTACTTAAACTCTAGTCCATGGACCAGCAACATGAGCATCACGTGGGAGTCTGTTAAAAATGCAGATTCTCAGGCCCATCCCAGACTTTCTGAACCAGAATCTGCATTTTTAACAAGATTCACAGGTGATTGATGTAAACATTGAAGTTGAATCACTACGAAAAACCTTACCTTGTGCATGCACATGAACATTCACATCACATGAACATTCACATCCACACAAATACACATATACCCATTATGCAAATAATTTATTTTTACCAAAGATTATAAAAAATACAGAAATATGTAAAAAATAAAAATTACCCATGGTCCTACCTCTGTTAACATTTTTACTATTTGTCTTTGCTTTTTAATTTAAAAAGTCTAAAGTTTTTGTGGAATGGGAAGACCATTCCTCTACCAAACCACTCCAACATCTTTAAAAAATATATTGGGTTTGAGTAATTGTTGCTAGTATTAGGGGAGGAGGAAGAAAATGCAATGAAAATAGAGACATAACCCTACTTTCTGTTGTGTTACAGGCCTCCAAACCTGATAAGAAATTGGATAATAGAATTGATTATTAACTTCAAGCTCTTCTACACTCATTTTAATTCCGAAATTTAGCTGATTCGTGTCACAAACAGATTTGGTATCCCGAATGGGCTCAGGGCTCTGAGTATCTGAGTTCAATAACTTATTTCATTTGTATGAGGACATTGGTAGGAAAACACATCTCAGAGTTTCCCTTCTTTTTTGGGCAGTCTTTCTGAAAAGATTAATTGGCCCAACTCTAGAGGATGGATTTGTAGATGATTTTTTTAGCAGGAGGTGGTAGTGTAGGTTGAACAATATTTTCTTGTGTTGAAGAAGAAATCTTTGGTGCTGCTTTTCAATTTTAACAATTGAATTCCTTTCTCTATACCCTCATCCTATCCCTTCTTCCCCAAACTTCCTAATAATTTAATTCACTGAACCAGGATGACATGAGGCTTTCCTTGATGCCTCCTAGCCGCTTTGCACACTTACAAAGTTTAGAGGTTTCCTAGCAATTGTCCTCAGACAGACAGCAGGCTTTGGGTGTTGTCCTCATGAGCTAGAGCTGTTCCTGGGGGAGAACCAGCCAGTGTGTGCTGTGCTGAGGTCTTGACTGACAGTGACCCCCCCTCCCCACTCCTCCCAGCTTCAAGGGCTGGCAGGCTGGACCATTCTCAAAGATTTGGAAGGGAGCCACCGACAGGAATTATTGAACAATTGCTCTGTGAAATTTAAGATAACACGTTGTTCCACCACAGTGGAATTGCTATGTGACAGAAGGACATTGTCTGTTTAGTTCTTGATTAACATTTATGTGAGAAAAATAAAATTAACCTCGATGGTATCTAGCTCAAGAAATGCTTGTATTTACTTTAAAGAACAAATATTAACTCAGCACTTTTGTAGAGTGAGTGTAACCGACTTTGGAGGATTCTTTGTTTGAGTTGCAATTGAAAAACAAAGGAAAACAAAACAAAAACCCAACACCACCCTTTAAGATGCCAGTGGAATGCCTCCTGGCTACCAAATTAAGTTCGCTGAAATCAGTGGGATTTCCAGAAACAACTGCATTATGAATATAATGGTATGAAGTAGTCCATTTCTATGGCTACTTGGCAGGTGTGCGTGTGCGTGTGCGTGTGTGTGTGTGTGTGTGTGTGTGTGTGGTGGGGGTGGGGAGTGGTTTTATGGATTTTTAAAAATTTGTAACATGTAGGAAAAGCTGAACAAATTACTGAGTTCATTATAAATTTCCGAGTCAAATTAGTAAAGCAAATATTTTACCAGTAATGTACAGGTAATTTCAACAGTGCTGGTGGTAAAAATGCTGGTAGAAATAACTTTTAATCCAGTTCTCAAAATAAAAGATCAAATTCGTGTGTTCATTCATATAGCCCATATTTGTCTAGGGCCCTCTGTGTGTAAGCACTGTCCTGGGTCCTATGGGAGATACCGTGATGAATAAGACAGGGATCTTGTGTTAACAACTTTGTAGTTGGCTAGCAGAGACATGAACATGGTGGGTACAAGACATATTGAGAGTAAAGCCAATGCAACTATTCCTAATATATCTCTCTCTTTTTCTTTATTTAAGTATAGGCTCATGTATTTGTGTGAGTCTAGGTGTTTTATAAATATGTATATGGTACTTTACACTTGCATGGTGCTTATTATGGACCAGAATAGCTTTTGATATGTGAACTCATCTAATCTATGGTTATAAGCTCCCCATTTTACAGATAAGGCAATTGAGGCACAGAGAGGTTGAATAACTTTCTACACTTGGTGGAGGAGAAGGATTTGAACTTAGCATCCTTATTCCAGTGTCGTCTTATGCACTGTGCTCTACTCTTTACAGTGGGTGCACAAGAAGTAGTATAAAGCTCACTGCTTCTCAACTGGGGATTTGTTTCCTTTGCCTAGGGTGCTTCATTACAAAATACATGCTTGTATCTTATTTCTCAAACAGTGATATGTTCGTGAGCAACTGAAATAAAACTGTTATCAACATTTGAAAAGAGTATGAGCAAAAGTTATTCAAAGGAATCCAGCATTTGTAATGTGAAGACGATTTTACAAATGAGCATCAAGCACTTATCTATTTACCTCTTTTGAAGTTCAGAGTTTATTTTTTCTAATGTTGGGCATTTGTTCATATCGTTTATATTGATTTGAAATTAATCCAGTGGTACTTATGTGCAAGGGTAGTACCTAGCCCTGATTTGTAGAGAGATCTACTGCTAGAGGAAAAGCAAAAGACATAATTTAGCATTTTGTTAAGGGCATGGGAGAGAGATATATTTTTTATCCTGGAGTCATTCTGAGTCTTATGCTCATCAGAAATTTTCATGCTTTAATTTGTGTGTGTGAAAAGGAGATGAGAGAGAGAGAGAGAGAGAGAGAGAGAGAGAAAGTGAATGAAGAATCTTATGGAAGAATGAGATGAATTAATGGATATATAAGACCATCAGCTTTTATTAATGAAAAAATCAAAAGCACCATTTTTTAGCCCATTAGATCAAAAAAGGAAAATAAGACCAACTTGTTAGTTATTCAAAAGGATATTTTAACAAGGGGCTAAGCTTGAGGCTAGTTCTTTTTCCTTGCCAACAGAGGTTTTATTCGTTTTATCCTTAGGGCCTAGGAGAGAGCCTGGCACAGAACAGATACCCAGTAAATGGACATGGAATCAATAGAATTAGAGTCCTGGTTTCTGCAGAAAGATCTCCAGACCTTCAGAGAAAAGACCTCCTCACCTCAGAAGGCATTCGCTGGCCAGATGCCAAATTCTCTGTGAAGTCAGCCTGCCCACTGAACTCACTGGCTTTGAAGCAGAGTGAGGCCTGCTCAGGAACCCAGCGGGAAACCTTGGGTCTGTGACCTGGGCCCCCATGGGTAGTGTCAGGAGATTACAGTGTCCTTGCTCCAAGGCCAGAGATACAGGCCGAGATTACTCAGGGTCACAGGGCCACATTCTTGTATCCAGCAGGAGCATTAATTAGTGAAAATTACCTATTGGAAAAAAGAAGTTGAGTCCTGAGTGCTCCTTCCAAAAAACTTAAAGACAGAAGGAAGCTTCTAACAATGGGTCAGGGGAGATGCATTTCCGCTGTGATGTTAAAAACAAGGTACTGTCTAATTGATGAGTAGTGGGGGCTTGCAGAGACGCTTTGATGAGCCATCTCCTGCTTCCTGATATTGTGACCCCTCAACAAACACTGACAAATAAAACCAGCATGCCTTCGATATAAATGAGGGCACACTATCTGAGGAGATGCTTCGTTTTCAGGATGTGGTTGAAATCCTGTTATGAATAAGGTTTACATCCTTGCTACTGAAATAATATTTTTGTACTGTGGAAATCAATGGTAAGGAAAAAATGGACAGGTCATCCAATATGTAAACAACTTAACTTTGATGTAATATCTTTTTGCTGGATTTGGTCCTGGGGAAAGTCAAAAGACACGTTGCTTAGCTGATTTTCTCCCCGTTTCTCTCTCTTCTTCCCATGTAACATCTCTCATCTTCTCTTACCTTACATAGCATTTTGATGATGAATCCAACTCAAAACAATGTTGTGTCAGAATTTCAGCCTTATTTCCTGGGGTTCTTCGGCATCTAGGATTTTTCTGACTGTGATTTAAAATAGAACCAAGAGAGATTTGGTCCAAAGGTAGGTGAGTGCATGTATTTTGTCAAGTTGAGAACTTGTAGAGAATTTGTGGGTTCTACATTTCAAACGGAACTCAAATCTTTTGAGGCTCAAGTTCCATTCACTCTTGGCAAAATACAATTTCCTGGTTCAAAAGAAAATAAGCACATAAAAAAGGGCCCCCAGGCTTCTTGGACATCAAAGCTTATGAGATACTCTTATAAAACAGCATTTTGATGATATTTAGATTATAAGAACCAGGGACATACAGATTAAATCTACCCTTAAGTTAAAAAAAAAAAAAAAAAAAAAAACTATGTAAAAGCCAAGGGCAAAGATGTTGGCAAAGTGCATTATACTTTGGATGTTTTTGTCCAAAGTGAGACATTTTAGTTAGTCTTTGTGCTCTCTGCCCAATTGAATTTTTTTTGTAAAATCTCAGCTATGTTAAATTCCATTCCAGCTTGTGACTGGTGTCTGCCAGACTTCACACCTAAAGGGGTAGTCATGATCCTTTTGAGTCAACATTTTCTTTGAAAATTATGTTCGTAGTTTTGTTTGATGTTCAAGCAACTTTATGGTAATATATCTTGTATATAAGTACCAAATATTAACCAACATATCTGTTAAAAAAAACCACATTGTTTTAAAAAAATCATTCTAGATGTGTGGTTCTCAAGCAGGGGTGATTTTGATCCTTAGGGCACATTTGGCAATATCTGGAGACATTTTTGGTTGTCATAACTCATAACCAGGTGTGGAGGGAGGTTTGCTTCTGATGTCTAGTGGATAGAGGCCAGAGATGCTGCTCAGCAGTGCACAATGCACAGGACAGCTCCCCTACAACAAAGAATTACCTGGCTCAAAAATGTCAATAGTGTTGAGGTCTATAGTGCTGAAACCCTGTCCTAGACTCTAGAAGAATCATAGGCGTTATCATTTCCAGCTACTTACCTTTCTCCCAACCAAGACTGGTGTTCTTTTTGATTTCTGGGCAAAAATGATCAGATTGGGGGAAGAGAGGAGAGTAAGAATGAGAAATAGAAAAGTAGAGTTATCTGCAAGGCTACAATAATTCTTTAGATCTTGAGGTCACCATATCTGTCCCATTATAACTAAGAAAAATACAATATTTTTAAGAGATAAATAATGATTCTGAGGCCCAGAGATTATTAGCTGTTAAAAGAATGCTCTTTAAGTCAGAAGAAAAGCAATGGAGACAGGATGTAATAATACATTTTCTTTGTCATCTTTTGTATGCTACTACATGCAACCCCAAACTGAGGCTTATGAAATACGTTCGTTCTGCACAACTGCCTGACTTGCTTGTTTTGCCCATGCCGGCATTTTTTCAGTCATTTATTCATTCATCAGACATTGATGAACCCTTAGGAAGGGCAGGGGAGGGGGAAGAACTGTGTGAACGGAAGCTTTGAGATCTGCAGGATCCCATGGACAAGTCAGCTGAGGCAGGTGTGCAAAGCCCATTCCATACTGCAATGCAGGTTAATGCACAAGTGTTCTGGAAGAGATGGTGGCAGTGGCCAGAGACTGTGTTGGTCATTCTTGGGAATTTGCAAATGTCTGTAACTGCCACGGAGGTGGTGTCCCAAGAGGCAGAATGGCACCCTTTGGGCAGGGTTTCCCAAACTTAGAACCACCTGAAACATCTGTCCAAATCCACAGCAGCAGGAATATCAACAAAAACAGATTCCTGAGCTCCACGTTAGGTCACTGACTCAGAATACACAGGGACAGAGGATTTTTAACAAGTGCCATCGGTGATTCTTATCATCAGGCAAGTTTGGAAAGCTCTCTCCATAGGATCAGTGTACTCTGAAACCCACAGAGGGAAGCTGAGTCCAGAGTCCTAACCTCAGCCCTACCATTACCCCAAACAGACTCATTTATTTATTCATTTAGCAAACATCTGTTGCAAACCTGCTATGTGCCAGCACTCTTCTAGAGGCTAGGGATATTGTGAATAAGACCACCATGTCCCTGCTCTTAAAGCTTATATTCAAGCTCATCAACGAGAACTGAAATAACTATGGAGTATTTTTCCTGAGAAGTTCCTACTCTTCTGTGGCTCAGAAAGGCAGAAAGAAACTTTGTATTAAGGAGAAATATAGGGAGGTATCCCGTGTTAATGCACACATACGTAGCAAATAGGTTTCTGGTGTACAAAAATATCTGTTATACTTACTATTTGTGTGAACTCGTGAAAATTGCTTAATGTCTCTGTACTCAGTATCCCTATCTGTAAAATGGGGATATATATGTGTGTGTGTGTGTGTGTGTGTGTGTGTGTGTGTGTGTGTATGTGTGTATTTATATGTATGTATATATTTACCAAACAGAGTTGGTGTGAGGATTAAATTAGTCAATACTTTAAAAATGCTTAGACCAGTACATGCCACATGGTAACAAACATAGTAAATATTACTTGCTATTGTCATTCTCATCCTCATCACTGTCATCATCATTATCATATTTTCCCCCTCCCTCCTCCCATCCCCCAATCAAATCCTATGATTCCCATTGCCACTGAAGCAAAAAAATATGTTTGGCAACCCTGGTAGATTGTATTCCTTTATTTACTCAAGCATCCATTCATATATACAAACCAAGAACCTGCCAGATTCAGGGCTTGGAACTAGGATGTGGGAAATATAAACATAAGTTAGCAGTGGAGTAGCTGAGCTCAGAACAAATTCATATAGGTGAGAAGTTATTCAGAGAGCATAGATAAAATGTTCTGACAGTTCAGAATAGAGAGTGATT
This sequence comes from Cynocephalus volans, assembly GCF_027409185.1. Lineage (NCBI taxonomy): Eukaryota > Metazoa > Chordata > Mammalia > Dermoptera > Cynocephalidae > Cynocephalus > Cynocephalus volans. The sequence continues at coordinate 94,643,239 of NC_084460.1, read as the reverse complement.
TCTTCTAGCTAGGGGACATTTGGGAAGAGAGGAAATTGGGATATCCTTTGGGGAAATGTAACCACTACATTCTGGGAAAACATCACAGGGACTGAATAAGTGTATTGAACTGAGTTGAATTTGGAATACGTTGTTTATCCTCCCTCCAATTAATGATATAAAGGTAGAGTAGAAATATCAAATTTCAGAAACAGTTGGACTAAATAGGTCTTCATGGGCTAGCTTGGAAACCTAATTGCTACCTACAATGAAACTTCTATGGGGAAACATGCTCTGAGTTCTAACCAACACATAGATGATCTTTTGACTTACTGCTTGTTTATAAGTCAGGGATGGTCTGAATTCATTATTGATTCAAAAGGATATGAGTAATGTTTTAAACCTCTTATTTACAAAGATTATCATTTGGTTACCTTCCTACCAACTTACCTAGAATATACCAAGACCTTTTACAGAAGTTTAAACAATGTTGTATAGCTCTTGTTTTATTCCTCTCCCACCAATTCGCTTTTAGCTTATCTGAACTTTGGTATGTAGTTTGGAAATTGGGCTATGTTTTCCTTGCTTAAATTGAAAAAAGAAATGATTAACTGGAATAACACTGCACATTACTCAGATTTAATTATGTTTGTAATACATCACCCAGTGATACGGGGCAACTTCTTGCCGCTCACTTTCCATCACGCGTTTCTCATAACATATGGTCCTCATGAAATAGTTTTGATTCAGAGTCCCCAGTAGCATATGGCAAAAAAAAAAAAAAAAAAAAAAAACCCTCAAGTCAAATGCAAAGTAAAGGCCAGCCTCTGTGCCCCAGAGGAGCCTCCATCGACTGCAAGCCAGCAAGCCCGGAATCTGAATTGGTGTCAGGATCTCACTCATCATGAAGATTTTACATTTGGTTTGGGACTTTGGAGCATGAGGTTCTGGATGTAAAAGTCAGAAGAGATATGGCTTTTGTAATGTCTGCAGAGATTCCTGTGTCGATAAGGTCAGCAGAAAGTTAATAGATTTTTATCTTCTCATCACATGAACTTAATATAGTGCAACTCTTTGGTGGGGGTGGTATGGCAGATGGGATGAGAATCCAATCACGCTTCTCAGATTCTTTACAAAGGATGTTTCAGGCCTTTAAGTGCATTTTTGCTCAAGGTTAAAATAGTCTATCCCTTGTTTAAATAATAAAACTCTCGAATAAAATTTTGAGCTTAAATGCTGTGTAACAACTCTGGCTAAAAACAATTATAGTCAGAACAGAACATATTTTTTCCTTTGTGCTGGTTATTCAATTACATATAAGTAGGAAAAGCTTGCATTTATGGTGCTTTACAGAATGTGAGCCAGTTCAACTTAAATGCCTTCTAGCAAATGCTCAGAGCCATACGGCAGTTCCATTAGGACAGCTTCATTCTTCCACCAGACTCTTAATGACTGCCGTGTGCCTGCCCTGAAGGGAAGGCCCTTCTGCCAGGCATTGGCACGTGCCCGGAAACACCAATGGAGGGAGGGTGGTGGGTGTGAAGCCTGCTACCAGGACCCACTTGAAGAAGGGACCTGGGGCAACATGGGAGGAAAAACACCAGGCTGACTCCAGATGCCACCTTTGAAAATGTCTAGGCAGTCAGTATTGCTTTCAAACCAACCTGCTGACTCGAGATCTGCTTTCATGGCTACTGTGACCAGCTGCCCGAATGGCCTGTGAGAGTGGTTTCTGCAAACTGGGGATGTTCACGGAGGAACTCGGGAAAGCTGGGAGGCTGAAATGCAAGGAGAGTCCAGGGAGGGACAGCACTGGGTCAGACTGACTAGCAGGCCTCAGCGATCAAACATGTCACACCTGTCTTGGCCACTGGTGCAGGTGTTCTAGGTCAGCTCTCACTGTGGTTATCAATCGCTGACAGTTGACAGTTTAATTTTACACCACAAGTACCTCATTACTTGTGTAGGCACTTGAAGAACATGTGAGCACTGGATCGGATCAGTGATCAATGACAAAGGTTGCATCGGGTGCAAGTGGTAGCGGTAAAAGTGAAGGTCTCCGCGCATGGGTTGGCAGTGGTAGGGATACACGACAAGGGGAGTTTAACTGACAAACAGTCTGTCAGGTTGAAAAGAATAGAGATTTGCCAGCGAGCTAGCTGTAGATTATAAAATATATCTCTTGATCTGAGGGAAAGGGAGTGGGGAAAAACCCCTCCCCCCCAAGCAGAGCCTTCCATTCTTGAAAGTGCTCGTGTAAATTTAATAAATGCGTGGGATGTACATTTTTAGTCTACAAGCATTTATCTCATGACATAGATGCATTCAGGTGTGTAGGAATTTAAGATGAGTAGGATGCAGAGATGCTATTTTATAAAGGTGTGTGTGTGTGTGCACATTACACCAACTCCACAGACCAGACCCGCTCCTATTTTAGATTGTCCCATGGCAGCTTATTGTGGATAGTCAATAATAAGAAAGTCATTCCATATGAGACCTTTTATTCTTATCAATACAATTTATGTTCAACACACCAACATACTGCTTTATAGTGATAGGGAAAAAATTAATTTTTTCAAGTGCCTTTTATAGTGGCATTTTAATAAATTCCTTGCAATGTCCCTCTTCCCACAACTTTTTATTTTCTAAAAAGGAGGTTCTGACATTCTTTTCCTTATAAAAATCTTTCTGTTGATGTTGTTATTTTCTTAAAAGACATTGACTTTAAGAAAAAGGCCACATGGCATGAGTTTCCTTCTTTATTATGTGCTTTGTCTGTTGGAGTAAGATTAATTAGGCACACTGTGCACAGTGTAGTGGAATTAAGATGGGTTTTGAGGCAGATGGGCCTGAGTTGGAATTCCGCCTTTGCCACTTCCTGCTGTGGTGCCCAGGAAAATTATTGACAGCCTTAGGTATGTTATTCATAAAAAAGTATTATAATACAGGACTGTCGAAAGGATTAACTGAGGTAAAATCACAGACTTCATTGTCTCTCAACATCATTCCCTCCTCTTTTAATGACAGTACAACTTCAGCTTTGGCTAAAGATATGGCCAGAGTTATAGGCTATATTTCCAGCCTCCTTTGGAGTTAGATATGGCCATTCCATTAGGATTCTGTCTGATGCAATGCGAGCAGAATCATGTTTAAATCATCTGTAATTTATAAAAGAAAGCTACCTGTCCACCTTCTCCTCTTTTCCCCTTCCTGTGGGTGGGAAAGCAGATTGGTGGTGGTGAGTCAGCTCTGACTAGATAGATGAGAACACCACCCTGGGAAATGGCAGAGCACTAAGCGAGGAGGCATCTGGAACCCTGGGTGACCTTGCAGAACAGAGCTGCCTACCTGCCTGGATTGCCTGCTTAACTTGGGACTGTTACATAAGAAAGAAACATACTTCTCTCTCATTCACCCTTCTCTCTCATTCTGTATTTTGGGGTCTCTTTGCTACAGTGCTTAGTTTGTATGCTAACTAATACATCTAATACATGAAAAGCAGGCAGGCATGTAGTAGCACATCAATATGTTTATTGTTTAAAACAATGCATATTGTGTATTTTCTAATCAAGAAATACCCCTTGGAATACATTACATATTAACCAGAAGGCATCTGCTTAGTGTCCAGGTTAAATAATTGTTCTTTTTTTTCCCTTCCTCTAAACTGGCACTACCAATCAACTGTTACCTGCTTGAAAAATATTTACATTATCAGGTTGTTCTGGTTTCTTTACAGAATCATGTCTCTCTAACTCAACCTATGACATTTCATTTTTTAAAATTGAAACTTAATTGATTGTACATATCTGTAGGGTACAGTATTGAATATCAATATCTGTGTGTAGTATGTGATGCTCAAATCAGGATAATTAGTATATTCAGCATTACACTTTTTTTTTGGCCTTTTACCAATTTCTCGCTAATGGCCCCTTCCTTCTTTCTTTCTCCCTCTCTGTCTCTTCCTTCCTTCCTTCTTTCCTCCCTCCCTCCCTCCCTCCCTTCCTTACTCTTTCTCTCTTTCTCTCTTTCTCCCACTTATGAGTGAGGACATGTGGTATTTCTCTTTCTGCATCTGGCTTACTTCACTTAATGTAATTTTCTCTAAGTGCAACCATGTTGCTGAGAATGTCAGAATTTCAGTCTTTTTTATGGCAGAGCAGTATTCCGTTGTGTATATATATTATATTTTCCTTATTCAGTCATTCATCGATGGACATTTAGGTTGATTCCCACTCTTGGCTATTGTAAATAGAGCTGCAATAAACGTGGGAGTGCAGGTATCCCTTTGACATGATGATTTCCATTCTTTTGAATATACACCCAGCAGTGGGATTGCTTGATCGTGTCGCTGTTCTATCTGTAGTTGTTTGAGGAACCTCCATACTGTTTTTCATAATGGCTGTACTAGTTTACAGTTCTACTAACAGTGTAGGAGGGTTTCCCTTTCTCCACATTCTCACCAGCATTTGTTATTCTCTGTCTGTTTAAAAATGATAGTCTAACTGGGGTGAGGTGACATCTCGATGTGTCTTTGATTTGCAGTTTCCTGATGCTCAGTGATGTTGAGCATTTTTTCGTGTGTCTATTGGTCATTTGCATATTTTCCTTTGAGAACTGTCTATTCATCTCCTTTGTCCAATTTTTAATCGGGTTACTTGTTTTTTTTACTGTTAAGTTGTTTGAGTTCCTTGTGTATTCTAGTTATTAATCCCTTGTCAGATGCATAGTTTGCAAATATTTTATCCCACTCTGTAGGTTGTCTTTTCACTTCGTTAACTGTTTCTTTTGCTGTGCAGTTGTTTAGTTTGATATAATCCCATTTTTTAATTTTTTGTTTTGTTGTCTGTGCTTTTGGGGTTTTATTCATAAAGTCTTTGCCTAGTCCTTTTTCCTTAAGTGTTTCCCATATGTTTTCTTTAAGGAGTTTTATAGTTCAGGTCTTATATTTAAGTCTTTAACCCATTTTGAATTGATTTTGGTCAAGATTCAGAGGAATAAATAAACTTTACTTTTCCTTACAGCAACAAGTGCACTATGTCACTTATAAAAACTAATTTACCACAGTTGCATACCATATGATATCCATGGCTTCTGCTTAAAAAGTTGGGTAAACTTTAGGATTAATGATAATTTCTAGGAAAAGAGGCTTGGAGTTCCAGAACACCAATCAATACATTTAGAGTCTGTAGACAACTCAGGGAAACCTAGATCAATTCTTAGTGGTGCTGGATCCTCGCCTGACCACACGCATGCTTTTCACTCTTCCTTCCTCACCACCTCTGCTCTCCAGTGGACTCTTTCTGTCCTGCTTACTCTTACTGTCCAGCACCAGCTGGCCTCCTCCAGCATATTCTAGTTTTAATTCTAGCACTCAGGGCTAACAAGGTTACTGCTCCTCATTTCTGTAGTACAGAACAAATTTTGTTACTTTATCTTTCTTCTAGATTTGATGTCTATTACCCCTATGCCTATAGAAAGGAAAATAAAAGCTAGCATGTGTCTGAGTTTGAAAATATATAACTGCCTTTTCTTCCTTTGTGTAGTTTCCTTAGTTTGAATAAAGCTTAAAGGACATTACAACTGCCAAAAGTAGCCAAGAGGGTTTGTTTTTAGAGGTGGGACTAAAGTTATGGGGTATGTCTTGGTCCACTGGCTGGAAGTGACATGGGAGGCAATATAGGTCATCTTCTTTCCTTGAATGGTACCTTTGTGTCTGGGAATCTGATAGCCAGGTTATCTTTTAGGCATTTCTGCAACTGGCTAAAGCTCCCGCTCAGAGTTTTCTGACCTTCTGTCCTGATGATGTTTCTTCTGGGAACTCATATGTGCTTCTCAAGAGTTTCTATAACCACAGGCCAGCATCTTTACTCTTACCCTTCAGATAATATCAAACAGAAAGAGATATGAACTTCATTCTGTCTTAAAGATGCTTGTGCTTGGGTGGGTATGGGGATGTGTGAGGAAGGTGGAGAAGGGAGATCCCCAAACAATACTCTTTCTACAGCCTCAGTGTCCAGCAGCTTCATTTTCTGTCATCATGTGCCCACTTTTAAGGGCTGAGTGGTTTCTCTGTTACTATTTTAACTTCCTTTAGAGGGTGGCTCACGGGAGGGTCCCCCGCAAGTCCCTCCTGTGTCTCTTAAGATGTTGTGCAGCCCTTTCCAAGGGCAGCTCTCTCCAGGAGCTTGCCTCTCATCACACTGGGGAAGGGAGTTCTTGGCTCCTTCCTGGGGTTTGGAGAGGCCGGCCCAGGGCCCTGACATCTCCTCGGCTCCCTGTGTCCTCAGTTGTCTGCTCCACGGCCTCACTGTGCTTCCCTGCAGAAGGCCAGTCGTCCAGGAGAATTTTCCGTCTGGCAGCCTCTGCAGTGCTGGGGGCACGGATGCACAGTAGCCCCAGCCAGCGCTGTTCTTCCAGCCCATCATTGACAAGGTATGACCTTGGGCCGGTCACTTAACCTCTCTATGCCTCAGGTTTTTCATCTGCGAAATGAGAGGCATGGACTGAATTTTTAGATTTCAAACTGTCTTTTCAGCATCCCCTCAGGGGAGCTGGTAAGTGTGTGTGTGTGTGTGTGTGTGTGTGTGTGTGTGTGTGTGTGTGTGTGTGTGTGTGTGAGAGAGAGAGAGAGAGAGAGAGAGAGAGAGAGAAGGAGAGAGAGATTTTTCTATATCTTCCATATATTTAAATCACTCAAGTCTCAGTTGATTTAAACTCTGTTGTAGGCAAATCCTTCTCGTGCTTACATGCAAACCCTAATTAACACCCTTCTCCTTCCAGCTGCCTTTTCCCCACTCCCCTCCCCTCTCATATTATTATCCTTTCTCTAAAGGAAATTTGCCTGGAGAAAGGGAACTGTACAAACTTCCTTAGAAATTTTAAAAATTGTCCCTAGGGAATCCAGGACTCCTAACTGTCAAAGATCTTAGAATGCCTAAATGCCCCCTTTAGAATCTCTACGGAGTCTCTGTCAGTCTGACAAATCTAAAAAAGATGACATTTCCTTAAGTATTGAGATAAGCAAATATACAATTTGTTATTCAAGTTTTATTTTTGATGGTATTTAATTACTATTATTCCAACAATATATATTCCCTTATGCTTTGAGTTACATCGTAAGTTAAATATGCACACATATGTGATGGGTGGCTGCGCACATATACATGTAAATATGTATGCGGTTGGCTAGCCTGTGAACCTATCCATCACATATAATAGACATTTCTGTGGAAAAACTGGTGTTTCAAATAAGGGTTTCAAAACTTCCAGAACCCAGTTTGTTTGTAAGTTGACGTCTTGTGCATTACTTTGATGGTTCTACATCTCCTGAGTGCTCAGGGAAGAGAGGCCATATGAAAATTCCATGTTTTCAGATTTAATTGATATGTTTTTTATTTTTTCTTTTTGACTAGATATCTCTTTCTCTTTTGGTATAGGTCAGAGGTGTTAACCAGGGACAATTTTGTTCCTCAGGGTAGATTTGGCAGTGTTTGGAGAATATTTGATTGTCACAAGTGGGGTTGGGGGAGCTACTGGCATTCCAATCTCCCTTTTTGTATTAGTCTCATAGCTTAGTCCAGGTGGTTAAGGTCATCTGGAAGTTTAGTCATTTGCTAGATGAGGTAAACTGATCTCTCTAAGTTCTTGCCCTTTGGATAGTTGGCTGGTGGCCACTTATTGCTTAAAGGTGCCATATCCATCTCCCCAAATATCAGATACATAAATGTTTTACTCAAACTAGTATTCAAATCATATTACATTTGTATTTTAATTTTCTGAGTTTGTAGTTGTGTGTTTGTTAATTAAGGTCAATATTTAGGACATTATATATATTAACATACTAATTCTTGCTTGATAAATAACTAGTGGGTTCCATTTCTTGAAGGTGGGATTGTAGTTATAGGAAAGTCAAATTTCATTTTATTTATTACCAGCAGTAGATTTTTCTTTTGAGGCCAATGACCAATCATGGATAAAATTAGAAACAGATGGAAAAGTTTGCCCCTGTCAATAAATGTAACAGTGTTGCAGGGTATTTTTGACCTTTAACTTACATGTGGAATATTATCAATTAGATGTTGGAATTTGTGTGGTTTTAATCAGAATTACTTGTGTCTTTTGCATGCTTGTAATTTAGAAAGTTCATGTGGCTAAACTCATGAGTGGGTCCAACTCTTCCTTTTGGGATGGGGTTCCTTTTCAAGTCTTCTAGTCATGACAAGAGCCTTCAGCTGAAAAGTTGTTCTGAGAATAGGGGAAGTTTTGTCAATTTACAGGTCAGTGAGAACACTTTTTCCTCAAAGTCTGTATCCAGGCCAAGTGTGGTGAGAGAGTTTAGTAACAGAGCTACCTCATATCAAGGTGTTTTTCCTATGCTGGTACAGGACCATCGTTCTGGAACTCAACGATGCTGCAGTGTCCAGTATTGCATGTAAGAGGCTTGGTGAATTATACCCAACAATCCAGTCCTTGTGGGAATGAGGCATCCCTGGTTTTGGCGTCTCTGTGCCTTCCTCTTTTATAAACCCCAAAAGGTGTCAGGGACTGCTGTGGAGAGTAGTTTTTATATTTGGCAGAACCACTGGATTCTTTTTTTTTTGGGTTTTGAAAGAAATGATTTTAAGCCCTAACCTACTCATCAACTCAGTTCCCTGCAGAGCTTTGCCCTGGACTATTTTAAGCTAGGGGTTGGCACAGGGAAAGGGCTTGTAAAACTCTGAGGTTGGTTTGAGTTTGGGGTTTGTGGCGGCACCTAAGTGTAGGTGCCCTGCCACCTGGCTTTTAGCTCCGATCTGAGAGTCTTCCTGGCTTTCATGGTACATGTAATTTTGACCACTAATAACTTTAGAGAAGTCTAATGCTAGAGCGATTATTGCATAAATCTCCAGATGCAGAAATGGAGTTTTTGAAGTTTGATTGCATATTACCAGCTGCAGTCTTAGGATCCCGAACCACTGAATGAAAATACTGCAAAAGAATGCTTTAAAACGGAAGTAGTGTAGAATGTTTCTCAGGCTGGCCTTTCTACTCTACTTTCCGAATGAAGAAAATAATTAGTCCTTTTTACCTTATTTAAACATTTAGCCATTGTGTCTTGGAGCTCAGCCAAAAATAATCACCTGAAATTTTGTTTATGATTTGTTCACAAAAGTGGCCATACTTTTTAAAGGAGAGCAAAAAAGAACATTTTAAGAATGTGTGAGCTCATTATGAACCCAATATGTTTTAAAAACATTCAACTTGTAAACTCCTGAAATGCGGTTTATAATGGAAACACCAGCAGAGTTTCCTGGAGTGGGTGTGAGTCTACTAACTTCTAAGTCTTTTACAGCCCTGGTTCCTCTCAAAGGGAGAAAATTAATCATGGCCTCTGGGTAACTGGTATTTCTTGTTTTGGGACATCTAAATGATACTTAGTATATTTTAGGGATATGTGTGTATGTGAATTATTTATAGACGTTTTGCCTGTCTTCCTGCTTTCCTGCTTTGTATTTACGTTCTCTTTTTTCATTAGAAAACTATAATTGACTAATTCTTGATTTTTTATGCTATTTTTGTTTAGTTTTAAATCCCTTGAGCAGCACTTATAATTTGATATTATTTTATGTTAAATCTCAAATAATTTTTTTTGTAAGAATTAGTTGTATAAAATATTATGTATTTGTAAAATAAACTCTCAGTTGGTGTTGTATTAATTATGACTTCTTTTAATTGGCAGGTTCCTACATCTATAATACAAAGAAAATAATAATGATGTAGAGGCTTGGAAATTCCTGAATTTCTCTTTGAATGGTCAAGGAATTAACATATTTATCGTGTTGTAATGTTGACTGTATTTGATTCTTTTTTTTTCTTTTTGCAAAATGCTAATTTATGTGTAATACAGCATCTGATCAACTGAGCCATTTCTCAACCATTCCTAGTGAGAGAATTGATTGTTCCCAGAATGGAACATCTTCATGAAGCATGTGTTAGGAGCCAGCTTATTCTAATTCAAAAATTAAATGTATACTAGCAGGCCTTCATTATGTATTTTTCCATAGGAGGTTGACACTTTAACTGTGGGTTAAAGGGGACACACTTTAATTGTGACTTACTTTAATGCACGTAGGGTTCTTCACTATCAGTTGAAGCTCAATTGTGTTTCAGTTCGGTAAAATTACATTTAAGGTGTGAAGACCAGGTTTAACAGTTTTATCAATACCCTGAATGATGGAAGTAGAGTGGGTATGAATGAATATGTCCATTTCCATCAGGTACAGGCCAAATGTGAGAATTTGATATAGCTTGCTTCACAGACCATATTCATTTAAGGTCATAGGCCGAACTGTGTTGTTTCCAAAGTTTCTCTCTTCTGTCTTTTTCCTTTGACCTTCTTGATTTTGATGCCTAGTCCTACTTCCTTCCTCACTCTGGCCTCATTTGGATCCATTTTTGTCTCCTATTTTTTAAAGACCCTTCTTTTTGCTAGCTAATCTGATACAATAACTCATAATAATAATATCAATAGATAATACTTATTAAAAATGTATTATGAACCAGCCACTGTGCAATTGCTTTCCACACTATTCTCAGATGTAGAATATCATTACCCCCTTTTATGAATGAAGAATTTACAACTCAGGATCCCAGGGCTAGTTCAAGGTGGGGGTAGAATTTAAAACCAGGCTTCTGTCTCTGTCCCCACGCTATTTCCATAAAACAGAGAGTTTAGTGCTACAAAAGAATGGTTACTGGAAGTGTTGTGCTCTGCTATCTTCTTGCTTTTTAATTCCATCCCTAACTGCTCCCCCAGGCCCCCTGCCTCCACATTTTCTTTCAGTTCTTATTGAGATTGAAAACTTTTTCATATGTTTTATTGGCAGATGTATATTTTTGAGAAATTTTCGATCAGTTTTATAACTTGCGCCTTATTTCGTATGATAGAAATTATAGCTGAGAAGATGCCATTTTGGATAAAGTTGCATGTAATGCTAATTTTTTGTTTTTTTGGTGGCTGGCTTGTATGGGGATCCGAACTCTTGACCTTGGAGTTATAAGGTAGTGCTCTAACCAACTGAGCTGACGGGCAGCCCTCCAATGCTAATTTAAAATTAGCATCTAATTTTAAAGTTTATTTAAGGATGTTGCTTGTCCATTGGACACAAATTATTTTCAGATTGGTAGCAAGGCAATTGGAACTGGTGAAGAAGAAAAATAAGCCCTTTGTTCCCTTACTAAGAACATTTTAATGTTTTTATCCTGGTGAAACCAACGAGGCAACTATATTTTAAAGGTCCAGAAAGGTTAATACTGGGTATTTTCCTCTTATTTATGATTTCCTGCAGGGGCAAGACTTAGGCAATTCTCCCTAAAGCTGGAAATGCCAATTATCTGATGAGTTTGCTTGACTTCCAGCCTAAGTTTTTGTAAATATCCTGAATTTGTAGATATCCACCGTCCATGTTTAATGCGTATTTCTCTACTTTAAATTGCCAGCCTCTTTCTGTATGACTCCAGCCTTCCTTTAATGATGACAGCCTCCTAGTTCACCATTCTGGGATTGAAACTTCAGGATATTAGGCTGTGTGCCTAGACACTGCCTCCTGGGCCATTTTGCTAACTTCATCAAGAACACAGAGTCACAGCTCCTGACTGCCAGAGCTATGGAGGTTTGTGGGGTGGGTTAAGTCACTCAGAGGAGTCAAATGTCTGGGGACCTAGTCTAAGACTACTGATGCAATTTGAAATAGTAGCCCATGTATCTTATTATATTTTTTGAAAACAACAACATGATTCTTTAAAGACATCTGGTCTGCGCTCACTCTGATAGTGGATAAATATGACGGTTTTGCACTTGGCAGTATGTGCATTGTTCTTTCTGCAGGCCATGTGAGTCCAAGTTCTCCATGGGTCCTATATACACTGCTGGGGCTGTCTGCATTGAGCAGCTCTCCTGAGCAGCTCTCCTTCACCTTCCTGGTGGTGTTGCGCAAAGACCCTCTTGTCAGACAATACTGGAGTCTTCAAAATCTAAGCACTTTCAGGAAAAGCCTCGGAAGCCCATCTTCTCAGTTTCCACAACTCTTTGCCCTCTGTGCTGTCATTTAGTGTGGCTGGTTGTTAAGCCCCCCACCTTGCTCCTTATCCAGTTTATTAGTGGATTAGATTATTACTGTGTTTATTTTTTTAAACTTACAACGAACATCTCCTAATGTACCCCTGTCTTCTACGTTACTTAACCTTACACTTTGATAAGATGGAGATTTTAGGGGATGTTACTTTTCCATGTCAGGCTGAAGTTCAGTGAGATATTTAATCTTTCGCCTTCCCTGGCTTGGAACATCCGCCCCCCCTGACACCCCACCACCTGACCCCCCGCCAATCCCCCAACTCCCCATAACTTTCATTTTACTAGGAAACTTTTTCTTTTCAAACCAGCATGATTTGATATGCTCTACTTGAGTAAGAAAAAATGCTAATGTGCTTGACTAGTCCAATTTATATTCATAAAATATAGTCACAAAAGAAGAGGCATTTCACTAGAGTAAGGTATTTGTAACTATAAGAAATTTATATTGGAAAGCTCATATTTAATATCAGAATACACTGTGGTCATTTACATTTGTTGCTAAGAGAAAACACTAATTCTATTTAACAGTCTTTTTTTAGTTTTTAATTTTTTTAGGCTTCAATTTTCTGTCAAATGGTATTTTAATTGTTTGTATGCTATATAGTGAGTGTAATCTATTTACAGCTGTTCTGTGGTCTATGCATAGTCACAGGAATAAGGACTCAATGTCTCTGTAGTGCATCCACTGTGATAGAATCACTTGAAAGTGAAACAAATTTCCTTCATATACATTTTGAGGACAATTTACCCATTATGAATTCTGCTGAAAATAGTTTTCCAGGTACAGATGCAATTATATAGTGGTGTACATGGAGGAACAAAACAAGGATTTCAATTAATAATGGACTCTCAGCCCTGAGAGATATTACATTCACTGGGATCAAGGGTCGTGCATCACGTTCCGGGCTGCATCTCCTCTTTGTTTCAGGTTCTGGAATTTGCTCATTGGTGTGCCCTAGGATGGTGAGCTCTTGGCACAACAGTTTGCATGGAAATGTATTCTTCTAAGGCCAGAACACTGTTCCTGAAGACTAAACTTGCTTATCTTTCAGAAGTATATTATAGTTATATGTAGCATATCAGTGAATTAAAGTAACTACACTTTTTGGGAAAATTGAGTAATTGTCAATAATGTTTTCCATTCAATTATTAAGTTAGGATGTCTAGAATACCCTAAGTAACATTATATTTTCAATGAGCTAGTTTATCAGTTTATCTTGTATTATTTTTCAAAACAGACAGAAAAATAGAAACAAAACATTCTTATTATTCTTATTATTGGTGTGCTAGTTCTAATTGAAATGACTATATAAATAAAAGAGTTCTATTTTTGTATTTGGATTTGAAGTTATTTTCCTTCAGTGTGCCAAAAATTATTTAAAATAATGTCTACTTTTAAAAATATCCCCTTTCTGGTTTTGGCATTTGAGTTTCACATTGAAGAACGGAGTCCTCATAGTATACGTATCCTATAGCCAAGTAACTGCATTTATATTGCTATAAATTTTTGAAGTTGGAATCTCAGGTTTTTAAATTAAATAACTACAGTTAACTGTATTAAGTGTAAGGTTGAATTTGATCAAAAATAAGAAAAGCATTTATGACAACCCCTGTAAATGTTTAAATACTTTAGTTGTGTTTGTGAGCATTAAATTGTATTATAAGAAGCCAACATTGAATATACTGGTTCCTCTGGGACACATTTGACTTTTGGGAGATAAAAAAATCTCACATTAATGAAATTCTGCAAGTTTTTGATTTAGTAGACAATGTTTCCAGTATATGTGAAGCAATTTTAAAGTGTATATGTGTATAATTACTTGTAGAAACTGTTTAACTTTAATGGGGCATTTCTCGATCACATAATAGGAAAACTAACGGCTTTAATTAAGATTTATGAAGCATAGAGGTAATATATTCTGCTAAATTAGGTAGCCGTTGGTGGGTAGTATTCTTTTAGAGATGAATTTTCTACATATACTTCACTTCCCTTGTGCAATTTTTGGTCTAGAAATGTAATTTGTAACACTGGAATCCCTATATACATTTGTGGACAAAGCTAAGCTTTGTTTTCTTTTTAAACATTTAACTGTTAGTAAGAATCAGATGATGGGCAGATACCACTAAACATTTCTTTAATCATTGATTTCATTTGAGCCTGTCTTGAGGGACATGAGCTTGTCTTGAGGGAAAGAAAATTCACCATTTCATTTGAACAACTGGCTAATTTAAAAGCAAGTGGTTAGAAACTGGTGGGAGGACTTAAATTAACCAATTCATTTAAAATAAACAGTTTTGGCTGAATTAAACTATTCCATCCCTCCCAGCCACCCCTCTCCCCCATTCACTTTAGAAAATCTAGATTTTTTTGAAAGTAAGATACAGCTTTTAAGGTCAGACTGTGCTGTGTTTAGTTATGTGCTTTACCAGACCTCCTGTGCAGCCCTGTTCTTCAATAAGTTGCTAAGATTGTCAGCTGATATTCAGAGTATCAACTTTGGCACTCAGGATAAGCTTTGTTACAAAAGTCCACTGTGTGAACCACCTGCCACTGGACTGGTGGGAGCAGATCGGCCTGGGTCTCCATTGATCCGCCTGGCATTCACCTCTTCCAATGTCCCCAAGCAGAGGAGGATCAGGCTTGAAGGGCTGAGGGAAGCTTCTTTTCTGCCAGTGTTCTTTGGAGGGCCTGTTAAACCGCAGGGTGCTGGGCCTCACCACTGGAGTTTCTGACGCCACAGGTCTGAGATGGGCCTAAGGATTTGCTGTCCCAGGTGATGCTGATACTGCTGCTGCTCAAGGGGCTACATTTTGAGGACCATTGCTTTAGGGAAGAGAAATGGAAGTTAAAGAAAAATAAAGAAATGGAAGAGGAAGAGTCCCATAGCTGTAGGTGGGTGTAGAAAATTGGGACCAGGCCGTTTCCAGAAAGCCACATGCGCTTCTTTTTTTCTTTACACTTTGAGCAAAGGAGCAGCTATTTTTAAGAGAGCAGTGTTTATTTGATGGAGGGTCTTGAGGTGCTTAGGTGAGAAGTGCTTTATTGAGTATGGAATAAGTAAAGAGCATTGGATTCCTTGGTTAAACCTAATGACCAATGAATGTCTTTTTTTGCCTCCTTGGGGATAAGGATCTCATGTCCAGCAGCATCTACCTAGTCTTTTATATCTCGTTTCACTGTCAGCTTGGTATAGGACATAGCCAGTGGTTCTCCAACAGTGGTGTGCAGAGAATCAGCTTGGGGCCCTGGGGGAAATGTAGATTCCTTGTCCCAGCCCAACGATTCAAATTAGGTAGCACTGATATAGTGTTAAGGAATCCGAATTTTTAGCATTAATGCTGAAGGAGATTCACATGCTGGTAGTTCACAGGCTACAGTGAGCTATGCTGATATAAAGATAATCTGCATTTGTTGTGCTATGCTAATGTTGGAATCCTGCCGACATCACTAATTGTGGAGCTCTTAATCCTGTTTGTGATGCCAATTGTAAAGCTACACAACTATGCCAGTTGTCGGGCTATTTCACTTGCTGGTAATCCTGCCGACTATGCCAACTGTTGTGCTATGCTTATGTCAGCATCCTGCTGACTATGCCAATTGTAGAAGTAGGGCTAATGTCTGTATCCTGCCGACTGGGCCATTTGTTGAGCTAGGGCTGGGTCTAGAGCTCCCAGACCCCTCAAGCCCATTGTCCAGACTGGGTCACAAACCCTTCACATGCCAGACTGGGTCCCCAGACCCTTCACATGCCAGGCTGGGTCCTCAGACCCCTTACATGCAGGTCTATGAGCTAGGTAACCAGCCAACAGGTCCTCGGAAGCCATAGGTCCAAGAGCATGGTTGCATGCGCAGCAGCTGCCTGAGGCAGTAAAACAGGAGCCAAGGTGGTGGCACCACGCAGGCACACTAACTCCACCCACACACAACCTGCCCACAAAGAATGTTGCTCCACCCACAACCTGCCCTGAGGCCATGGGCCTGATTAAATTATTCTGTATTCCCAACAGCATTGTATAGGGTATATTTGCCTCAGGAACCCTGAACGATTCCTCTATTGGGAATTTCTCCTTCAGCATTCTTGTCCAACTGCAATCTCTTTTTTTCCCAATGGAAATCTTTATGCTGTTTTCCTGTGGAATTCGTGATAGAGTTTGATAGCTGCTTCTCAAGTCTTATATCCTGTTTCTACCAGGCGTAGTCTTGAAAAAATTTACTTCCTGAAGTCTGATTTTCCCCATCACGGAGTGCAGGCTGAAGCTAGAACATTTTTGAGTTTTCTTGTCTCAGTGTTAATACCCTATGCTAGTCATTTGGCAAACATTTAGCAACTAATAAAGAAATGAATACATATATATCCAATGTTTTATACATAATATATATCATAAATTTTAGATATATATACATATGTACATGTGTATATATCATGCATATGTATATCTATAATGTATAGAATGAGCCATATGTGTGTGTGTTTATACTCGTATATATAATTCCATATATATATATATGAGGGGTCTTTCAAAAAGTTCATGAAAAGATGTATATTATCTTTCAATTCTTTTTTTCCATGAACTTTTTGAAGTACCCTCTACTTATATAGAGAGAGGCTGGGCACAGAGATGAGTAGTACTGCTTCCCTGCCCTCCAGACAGAGCCTGCATTTTCACCCCCAGGTTATTCTGATTCTGGCATGATGAAGTGTGTCGGGTGCTTTGATGGACTTAGCACACAAAGCTGCGGGAGCAAGGAGGAAGGAAGGACACGGAGGAGGTCGAGGGGAGGTGTTGGGAGAAGACCCACAAAGTAGTGTCTATCAACAGACCCAACAATTTCCAAGCTTAGGAACATTATGAGATACTTGCATTTAAAAATTATAGTGGAATCTCCAAATAGCAGATTTCTAGAATTAGTCTACATGTGGTTGTGGAAAGTGTTGGCAACCATTTGGTTTTAAGTACCCCTGCTGATGTGGAGCATGTGCCAAGGAATTTTAAGACATGGACTTTTAATCCAGATGAAGGTAAGACTATCATCTATGAAGTAGCTAGAGAAATACAACTTTATAATTCTGTGGGCTAAGTGGTGAGAACTCTGGAATTTCAGAGCAGAGAGAAGCTAGTGTGCTGGGATAAAGTTACCTGGTAAAGGCTGGGCCTAAATTGGATATTGGGGAAGGATTTAGGGGAACTAGAAAGGAGGAATTGGGCACCCCAGAGGGGAGAGGATCAGGCTGGGAGGGGAGGATGAACACAAGAGTTGGGCAGATGGGTGTAGGGACAATAAAAGGACCAGCAGGACGAGGAAGAGGGTTTCTGCGAAAGTGTAAGGAAGATAATGTTGGCCAAGAAGGCTGTGGTTGGCTGATGGATAATGTGGAAGCCAGAAGGGAAGAGGCCTTCTGGGCTGCAGTTAACCCCATCCCGTCTTCAGGAGTCATGGTTGGCACAGTACTGATGCCCAGATTTTTGATGGTGAGCGGGCAAGTTTCTGTGAACAACAAACACCTTGGAATTTTGTATCTAATGTTCTGTTTGGGTTTCTAGTGGTGCATTAGGGAACTATTTGGGTCTGTTTCAGGCAGGGTGACTCTGAAGTGTGCATTGTGAGGGGTAAGAGTGAGAGCGGTTGAAGGGTAGCTGCTGGCGGATGGAAGAACAGGAGGTCTGAGTCGAAGTACCTTAGCTCTCTGTCGTCCCCTCATCTGGAAGGTTAACAGCTGCGTCACTTCAGTGGCTTGGTTTGCAGGGACCAGAGAAAATAGCAGCATTGGTTTTACAAGAGTATTTGTTATGGAAAATTATTCTCTATACTGTTGTTATTGGCCATCTCCTAGAACATAGAAAGTGCTTGTTTTCCATGGAATTTTCCTTTTAGGAAAGAATTTTATCATATTGTAGCTGGAGAGGATGTTATTTGACCCTTGGTTTTGAATCTTTGTAATAAGGAACCTTGCATATTATAACAAGTTCCTTTTTTATTTTATTTGCTTTTGGTATGAGATCATCTTCTCAAATCCACACATTGTTGTATTGGTTCATTCAACTGAAATAGGCGATTAGCACGGGTTAATGGCTATGTGTCATAATAGTGGGACAAAGCAGAAAAATTGTGGGCTTTGGACTCAGCCAAATGAGGCCATTTGCTGCTCTCTGTCTTGCAAGTATGTGGGTGTGTAATGCAGAGCAGAAAACCCAATAAGAAATAAACCCTAAGCAGCATTTGCTAAGTGGTGCTCCGTACTTTCTCTGTCCTCTTGATGTAATAGAACCTACTCTGTAGTTATTCTGGGGAATTCTCAGTCCACAGCCTGCAAAATACCTGCAGGAGGTTACTTTTGGTTTGCAAAGCCAATATTTCCTTGAGTCAGAGAATGACTAAACCCACATCATAATTTGAGAGTAATATAAATTTTACTACATGGTTAATTTAAGTATAATTACATGGACAAAGTAATAAATGATGTACAAAGTAATTCTGTTATTGATTTCCAGTTCCTCTCCACTAATAAGTGAGAGGGCTGAGAGAATTGCCACAGTCCTGGTGGGGTTTGGGTTTTTCTAATTTTTTATGAAGTAGTATCCTATGTCATTCTTGTCTTATGCCATTCCATATGAGGAAGTTGGCTTCCTTGTATCAAATCACTGTTAGCAGAAAACTCCCCATCTGTGCTTAGGTATTTGCTTAATTTCACTTTGACTGGGGAAACTTCAACTGTAAACCAGATTGTTTTCTCCAGTAACTTCTGCAAAAGGCCTGCTACTAGTTGCTGTTGTTCATGCTTGTGTTCTGCATTATGCTGTGCTGTGGGAACGGTAGGGCTGCTCTCTATTTTGCCGTCTTTAGAAGAAATAGTAACTTCCAGATTTGTGTCTTGGCTAAAAATGGATTCCATGACGGGTAGACACTTAAGCACCTTGTCATTTTCTGTTTAATGCTGTTAAATATTCTTTCTAGCGGCAGCAGCTTAATTTTAACATACTATTATTTTGTATCCACTGTCAAGTGGCTATTTTGGCCTTTCAAAACCTCAGTTTTTCCTTATGTAATAGGGGAATGATAAGAACCACACTGTTGATTTGTTGAGAAGATTGAGTGAAATATGCATGTGAAGGTACTTAGCACAGTGCTGGACATACAGCAGAGCTGTGACAAATAATCCTTTCCTTGTACCTACATGACGGGCCTGAATCTAGGAGAAAGGGATCTTATTCTGACTTGCTCTGATTCTCTATTTCTAGTCTTCTTAACAAATTGGCCTCTGAAAACCACCCAGGGAAGAACATTCTGCACTAGCCGTTTCCCTGTGGGAGCAGATTTGGCCAGGTAGGGTCATCATCACCACGGTCACTACCACTCACTCTGATGCAGAGCAAACAAACCCAAATGCCTGTTGTTGTAGGCAGTGAGGTTTTCCCCCAGAAATGTACACATCAGAAAAATAACTTGGTGAGAATAGATGCTTACTTATAGTTTGTTTTTTGCCCTTATTTATAGAAATCCAAAACAAAAACAAACTCTGCCCAAGTCTGTTGATAATGTTGTTTATCTGCCTCTGATGCAGGCATAGAACAAAACGGAAAGCAAATGGGGATTAACAGTTCTGAGTGCAAAGATGCTGAGAGGGGATGGTGTTGAATAGTAGAGAAGGTGAGGAGATGTCCACATTTTAGAGGAGCTTGCAAGTTGGTTAAATTGGTGTCTTTGGTGACAATACGGTTGCAGTGATTTTAAGGGCAGTCATGGGAAACAGCCTTAGAAACATGAATTTTTCTTCAGGAATTGCATGTTATTTGAACACAGGTATGTTAAAGGTAGGTACATAGATGGATAGATTTCTGGGCAGATAGGCAGGTTTTTCTGTGTGGATCAGAATTGCAGTGTGGTGATGAAGGTGAAAAATAACTTGGTTTGACTAATGCAAGAGAGGCCAGGTTAAGCCCAGAGCTTGCTATACAGACTGGCTGTTCATCAATAAATCAGTGGGGGTTGGATAGTGGAGAGAGTGGGGAACTGAGCCATATTATATGGCATATGATAGAATCATAACATGGAGAGCTGAGGGGCCATTAGAGAATGTTTTCTTCCATACACATCATTTTACAAGTGAGGAAACAGAGGCCCTGGGAGGTGGCATGGATTTCCTGGGACCAGCAGTTACTGATAAAGCTGAGAGTAAAATCCTTTCCAGCATGGTGCTTCTGTGGTCTCTAGAAATGTGAGGACTATGAGATGGCTGAATCTGGCTTGTTGTCAATTGATGAGATTTTTGGTCACTTCTTATAGATAAGAAGAATAGTGCCATTCATCCTTCTGGCTCTTTTGCAGCAAAGCCCTGTGTCTCTGTAGGAAGGTGAAAACCTAGAGTAATATCCCAGGGTCATCTTCTCCATCTTAATTTAGTATTGGTTAAAAGGGAAAGTAAGCAACAGGTTAATAATTTGGAGTTTATTTTTTCCCCCAAATTTGGAGATGTGGGAGAAAAAAAAAGAGGGTCATTTGCATTGGCAAGTTTTGGAAGCTACCACACAGCTATTTGAGTAGAGTTTATTTTCTGAATTTTCTAAGTTGAGAGCACAGATATGATAGACCTAAAAATATAGTATACTTTTTTTCCTCTAATTGGACATTGTGGTTCTTGAAGACAAGGAAAATAAAACACATGCATTCAACTTACCTAAAAGATCCCCAAATTTAATTTTCTGTAGATGTGCTACATTTTTATACCCTGAGAGTCCAATGTTTTTAAATTAAAAAAAAAAAAAAACCCAATTCATATATAAATATCAAAGAATAGTTTCTTTGACTCAATCCTTGCTTGCCAATATGCCCTTTTATGAGATAGGGTCATTTGTCATGTGGGAAAGCAGGATTAATTAACTGTGGAAAACGTACCTAGTATGGAAACTATGAGTTTTAAAATGTTTCCACATAAAATACGGGAAAAGAAGTATAGATGAGCCTAGAAATCAGTATGACTTTTTTCTTTCTTCAGAGGGCTTAAAAAAAAAAATCCATCACACAAATCAAACAAACTATAATACACACAGTCCTCCCATACGTCTGACACAAAAACAAGCAACAAACGTACTTCATTTCCACATATATGGTGTGGTTTGGAAATCTGGTTCTCTTCACCCCTGAACATGTCACTTATGTGCCTAACTGGATGGCAGAACTTTTAATGGGAGGGATCATGGAAGGCAAGAGCCACATAGTTTTGTAGCTCATGAAAGAATCAAAAACAAAACAAAATAAAAATCACCCACAAAATCTCTATAGAAAAATGAAAAAAGAAATTCCAAAAGGAATTGACAAGGAAAGGTAAATATATAAGTCACTGCAGCCTTGGGGAAGTCATCATCTATGAGTTGGCAAGTCACTCTAGGTTTTTATGTTATTTACTCTGCTGTTTAATAAAATGAGTGCTTATGTTGAAAACTGCAATATTATCCAGAAGATACAGCAACGACTTCAAAGATAAAAGATACTCCACGTATTTAGGCCTCTTTATGTAATTTTATATTGTTTAATAAAAATAATAAGGATTCTATTTATATAGAATTTTCTTCTGGTTTCTGCAACTACAATATGGCTGACAGAGCAACAATTTAAATTGTTATGACAAGTAAATTAACAAATTAATCTGTAATTGTATGGAGTTTATGCATATTGCTGGCTACTTCTGGATCATTTAATTCTGGAACATTTAATTTTGGATAAAGACATTAATTAAAACATGATTTTTTTCCTGGCAGGGGAATGATAGAATTTTGTAAACAAATAGAAAAATGCATTTTTCAAAGATGAAGGACATGGGGGATCCTTTGTTTCATGAAGCATTAGGCTATGTTGGTGTGCAGTTTAATTCTTTGCAACCAGATCAATCTTCTGACCTTACCACTTTCCTCCTAAATATTTTGTAGATTCTAGAGTTAGTTTGTATGATTCCATTACAGGATATTAAAAAGTGAAAAAAATTAAATCCAGGAAATATTTGCATCTCCTTTCCCTCTTTGTTCTACAAGGTGTCAAATAACTGGTTTGACTGATTTTCTCGGCCTTCACTGACCAATTGTTTGAATAGGCCACTTCAACAGGTGATTTTTTGTGTGTGTTTACATGTGATTAAGAGCCACAATCCCTTTGAAAGAAACCATGTTATATGTAACAATGGCAAAAAATATATATATTACTGTTCTGTCAGTACTTACTGTCTTAGGAAAGAGGAGTGATTATCAGAAAGATTTAGACAATTCCAGGCTTTTTGGTAAAGACTGCGGAATCAAAATACAAGATGATCATTTCTCTACCATAGGAAATATTGTGCAGTCAAGCATTGTGAAGTGCCGGCCTCCCCCAGCCCCCTCAAAAAAAAGGTTGATCCCTAAATATGGATCTCAGGCAGTGGAACTAGACTTCTTAGGTTGGAATGCTAGCCCCACCTTTAATTAGCTATGAGTCTTTGGGCAATTATTTAACCTCTTTTTGCCCCAGTTCCCATATCTGCAAGATAGTGGTTAATAATTACACCTATGTTACAAGGTTATTGTAAAAGTTAAATGAGTTAATACATGTAAGGTTCTTAGAACAGGAACTGGCACAAAGTCCTCACTAAATGCTAGTATGATGATTTCTTCTTCTCCTCTTACTACAGCAATGCCAACACCAACTGCTGGTACTTAGTAAATGGAAAGCTGTTTCTAACAGCCAGTGCACAGAGAACATTGCCAGACGGTTATGCCTCAAGAACTGACCAAACTGAGTAATTTCATTTGTGCAACTGATCAGACTGAGCTTTGGTGTCATGTAGACATAGAGATCGATTAAAACAAACAAACAAATGAACAAACATAATTCAACCTCTTGTCTGAGTAAGAGAAGAACCTATATTGAAATTATATGTTTCTAGGGGATGTTACAAAGGCAAATGCTTCTTTAAAAACTAAAAAAAATTTATAGCACTTTTACTTTTATAGAGAAATGGAACAAAGAGTGCAGATGGTTCCCATACTCTCCCCTACACATATAGTTTCTCCTATTATTGACATGTTACTTTAGGGCAAATGGTTTTTTTGGGATCTAGTGAAACACAAATAGATGCCCATATAATGCTGAACTGACAAATGGTAAATTAAAACATTCTTGCATGTATGTTCTTCTTCAAGCCAGATGCATTAGCTTAAGCCTTAATAATATCAGTGTTCACCTATTCCATATGGAAAACTGTGAAAATTAATGTTGGTAAAAAGTTTCCAGAGGTACAATAGCCATGCAAAACAGTATTGTTATTTACATTACATTGCAAATCTATGCCCAAGGCAATAAATAAATTATGCTAACTAGATGGAAAACTAGGTTTTGGCTTTGGATGCTTAAAATATAAAGGTATGGGAAAAATAAAAGGGGAAATTTGAATGCAGAGTGTGGTTAATAACGTCAACAAAATTTAAATTAAATAGTATATTCATAAAATTCTATGGTTTTCATGATGCCTTTCCCCTGGGGGGATCAAGTTTCCTTGCTTCTATTTTCCTTGCAGAGAAATGGATCAAGAAATGTAGCTTTAAGACCACTTACTGATTAGGCAAATATTTAGAAGTTTTTGAAATGAAGATATAAAGAAATAGGAATTGAATTCATTATTCTGCATGGGACCATTGATTTTAAACATTTTTTTCTCTTTTGAAATGTGATTTTGCATAGGAATATGACAGGGAGAAGGAAGACAAGAAAATTGGAATTAATGTGGATTTGCATCCAAAGATACTGAACCACCTGGGAATGTTCTTAACATTTTCTTCTGTTTGGGAGATTTAAAAAATCTGTTATTTCTAAATAGCACTCAACAAGTGTATTGAATATCACTCATTCATTTATCCATCCATTCATTCAACCAGTATTTATTAAGTCCTGACCATCCACCAGAAACTATTATAGGTGCTATTAGTGAACAAAGCAGGTAAAACTCCCTGCTCTCACAAAGACCCCGCTCTTAAGGACAGGGTAGGAATGATATTCAAAACAGTCAACAACCTCTGGGATCCAGGCACCAAACCCATTTGACAGCGCACTGGCAGGTATGATTTTACAGTGCCTGTAGGTCTGATGATAGTATCTGGTTCTCAGCTCCAGTGTTAGGGATTTTGGCTGAGGTAGAGAAGTAGAGAGGTGAAACTAAGATGAATATATATATATGTCTCTTGCCCTCAAGAAGCTTATGTTTAATAAAGGAAATGAAACATGTGCACATGTAAGTAAAATACAAAACAGAACTTCCACAAACTTATTTATATGGAATTATGTTTTGTGGTGTTTTTCGGAGAAATCAGATGGGAGACTTATATTCTATTATTTCCTTCAATCCTTAAATCTTCAGTTGAACACTATTCTATTGCCTGCCCCATTTCTATGCATTAAACTTCAAGGGTAATGACATCAATCTCGGGGATAATAGAACCATACATTTGGTAATGATTCAGTATTTGGCCTCCAGGCAGGTAAAGACACAAACCATCTAAGACAGAGGGTCATTGCTCCTATTTTTAAAAGATTTCTAAGATCTCTAATCCATAACCTCTATTGGTAATTTCTTCCAATATTTAATAACACTCTTGTATTTGTTATGGTCAACAAGATTTTCTTTATGTTCTATCCATTTTCCCTATTTCATTTTATTTGATAATCTGGAAATGTAGGACAGCCAGTCAACATCATTCTCGTAAGATCTTTTCACACTTGATTCTTTACAGCTTCTGGTGAAACAACAAGAATTTCTTTCCTCCTTTCCTCTTAGGATCTGTTTTTTATTCTATTAGTACTTTTTGGTGCTGTTCACTTTCAGTGTCTTAATTGTTTAAAATGTGAATATAGTGCTGGGCTGCATGGGGCACTTTATATGGTCCTTAGTGTTACTGACTGTGGGAGAAAGGATGACTTCTCAGCTGCTAAATGTCATACAGTTGCTAAATCCCACTTTCTTTAGAAATACACAGTAGTCCCCCAGAAGTACATTCACATTCAACTGGAAATGTCCGACAATCCTAAGCTTCTTCCCAGCATATCTTTAACCTTTTCGTCATTTTCTTCTTTCTGTCTTTATTAAGCTTCATATTGTTTCTTAAAAAAACTTTAATTTTTTGACATTTATTCTAAAGCCTATTACTGTTTTTTAATGTTAGCTTTGCTTTCTGGAATGAGAGTGTCTTTTATGTCTTTATTATAGAAACCGATAACAAAACTCGCTTATGGACTCAGGAGCCTCATTAGACTATGATAAAATATTTGTCAAAAAATTGAATATTTGCGGGCCGGCCCCGTGGCTCACTCCGGAGGGTGTGGCGCTGGTAGCGCCGAGGCCATGGGTTCGGATCCTATATAGGGATGGCCGGTGTGCTCACTGGCTGAGCGATCCCCTTACCGGTTCAAAAAAAATAACAAAACAAAACAAAAAAATTGAATATTTACTAGTTTTGAACTATCATCAAGTCATAATTATGAACACTAATCCTCAGTTTGTGCATCTTTACAAGGAGTAAATGTGGGAGGTTGGGCTGGTATGTATGTGCTGATCCTAGGGCATAAGTGGAGATTTGAAATATGATGAGAAATTTTAGAGAGAGAGAGATGACATGTGTCTGTTGTCAGTTGTTTGGCTTTCCGGTTTTTGGGAACAGCATGTACAACCCCACTGGATACAATGTGTTAGTTTATGGAGTATGTGTGTGTTCTATCCCTCATCTTCAGTACTATTGAGGGATATGAGTAGAATTATTATTGGTTTCTTTATGTAGAAATGGAAAGTAATTACATACTTTCTTGAAGGGCAGGCATAAAAGAGAGTATTACTACTACAACTGCATTCATTCACTCACTCATTCATTCTAGCTACTCACAGTGTGCCAGGTACTTTGCTAGCATAAAACATTATCTTTTAATCCTTCATTTTGTGATTGAAGAAACTGAGGCTCAGTGAGATTCAGAAGATTTCCCAATATCACAGAGCAATCAGAGCCAGTTCATTTCCAAGTTTGTGTGTACACTTTCCTCTGTGCCAAATATCCTTTCTTTTATTCATTTTGTTACATGTGCGTATATCTGTAAATTACTGGTATTTATTTTTAAGTTCGGGGACATGTGATATTTAATTTTGTCATATACACCAGGTGAGCAAAACAAAACTCAAATAGATGTGACGAAACAGACAAATCATAAAGACATCTCAAGTGTTTACATCGTGAATGACAAGCCACACAGGAGGAAGGTTCTAGAAAGGGACTTGTGTGACGTGCCTCCCCGTGGCTGCTGCTTTCTGAGGCAGCTGGTCAGGTGAAGACGGTTTTGCCAAAAGCTTCCCCATGATGGAGGCGTTTTGAGTTGTAGGTGAGAGGATGAAACATTAGGAACTTTGGCGGGGTCATGCAGACATAAAGGAAGGAAAGAATCAGCCCTAGTTTGTGGGCTCCTGTAAGCCCAGGGCTTTGCTTAGTGGATGTTTAGCACTGTGTGAGGATTAAATGGTCATAGTTTTATAGAATAAACTGAAAGAGGAATGGCAGTTTCTTCTTTTCGGGTTCTCCCTTTAAAAGTTTCCTTTATTTTCTATTTCCCCCATTTCTCTAACACCTTTGTATTCATTTTTCTAATTTTCCTCTTTCCCTCTTTATTCCTACCCTTTCTATCATTTTGTGTTTTTGGACCCCAACTCATATTGCCTTTTTCTGTTTGTTTGTTTTGTTTCTTCTTTCTCCTTTTACTTTCCCCACCCCCTTTATTCTGCCCCTCCCCGGCCCCTCTCCCTGCAATCTCTTCCTTACGTTTCTTCTTCATTTACTCTCAGTTGATATTGCCTGCAAAGAGCTGTCTGGGTCCTTTGACCTCACAAGAAGCTCTCTGACGAAACGCTTAAGAAAAACAACGTATTATGTGTTATTGTACACATTCTGCAATCGCTCTGGCAATTTAGTAACTACAGTCCAATTTAAACCAAGCCTCAAGGCAACAGAAATTACACCAAATGCCAACTCATTTACCAAACTTATAGAAGGAATATTTGGGAGTCTATTCCCTTCAAGCCATCTGATTCATATTATTGACTCATTTAGAAAACAGAAAGTGAACAGAGACAAGTTTTTAAGGAGTTTGGTTTCATGCAAATGACTCGCAATTGCAGCCCATTATTTTTATACCACGACTTCATTAGTCATATCCCTGTCAGACCTGTGACCAGTGTCAAATGTTTTCAAAAAGCGCACCAGGACAGGCATGGAACTCATCAGCCAGTGTCAAAGGTCGCTCTCATTAAGGAGTCAAAATGAAAACTTTCAGTGTCTCTAACACATCGCATAGCTCTCCCCGGTACTCCAACCCCCCACTCCTGAAAACCCAGGGCTGCCTAAGCACCTCCAGCTCCCCAGACATTCAAATAAGATCAAGATGACAGGGCAAGAAAATGAATAGGGTTCTTACCGGCTGGACCTCATAATCTGGTACTGATTGAAACAACCAGAAAGCTGTTTGCCAGGTCTTATAGCACCATTTCCTGAGGTTAAACATAACATCTCAAAATGAAGCAATTAGGGGTTTCTCTAAAACAGGAGTCTTCAGTAATTAAAAAAGAAAAAAAAAAAAGCAGAAAGAAGGAAAGAAGAAAATAAAGACTGTCATGGTAGGTGCTGATTAGGCCCATGAGGCAGGGTTGGACGGTGGAGGCACTTTGCTTTTTTTTCCATCTAGGGGGTCAACCTTTGATTATGGAAGCAGTAGGTAAAGGAGAAGTTATCTATACCAGTGCTATAAAGATGGGTTTTAAGGACTCTGAGTCCCAGAGATAATAAAAATAAAACTATTTTTCCTGAGACTCAATGAAACAATAGAAGACTACTGAGCACTGAGGTTCAGTGCTCCTTTTTTTGTTTTGTTTTGTTTTGAATCATTAAAGCTTTTCTGAAGAACTTTCCATGAAGGGAGAATAGCCACTGTGCTACTGTTCTTTGTGGGATTTCCAAAGAGGTCTGGGTGGTGGTTTTTTTTTCCCCTTCAGGATCTTCTTCAGGCTACGTATTTTGTGTTGGTGTTGGATTTGGGTTCCTAGGAGATTTGAAACATGGATTACATCCTGTCACCACCATATTTGGCTTGTTATAGTGGCTTTGAGATTGCCAAACAGATATTTCCAGCATCACATGGGCTAAATGTCAAGGAAGTCTCTAGTTGTCAATATGACATTTTGCAAAAACAAAACAGCACAACTTAACAATAGGAAATGTCAAAATGTGATGACTCTGTATTGATTTTTAGAGAACACACAATCTGCTCTCAAATTTAAAAGTCATTTGGGGCAAATTGATTTAATTCTGTGGTAATGTCTATGGCTTTCTCTCTGCTTACTTACTTACTAACTTAATTAATTACTCACCCTTGAATTAGTCTTTCCTGGCCTCCATAAACTGCCTTTTCAGGAACATAGACACCATGCAAAAGCATTTTGTCCTTGTTTTCCAAAATCTTGGTTCTAAATCTTCTTGGGCCTGCCTTTGATTATTTTTATGCAGGGATACTTTCAGGTTCACTGGAGTGGACATTTTATTTCGTGTATTTATTTTTAGGTATTTGATTTGTACCTTCATGGTGAGCTAAAGGAAAAAGGGGCAAGATTGTGCGTGTCATCCCTGAACACTGTGATGTGACAGCACCATTCTCATGTTTGCAACTCAAATAAAAATATGCATATCCCAAACCAGAAGCATTACATTAAGCCACCTCATTCACTTTAAAGTCCATCCATCAATTTCTGCTCGACGAAATGTAAACAAATATCCTACTAAGGAAGTGGCAAGCCTCCCACACTAAGGATACTACCAGATATTGCCTATAAAATGGGATACTTATGCTGGCCTCCAGTATAATATCCTTGTGGGTTACTAGCAGTCTGTGGGTTGCTCACAGTGGGCTCTGTGCTCAGCGCTTGTTTGAGAGGGACACTTCAAATTAATATTTAGGCCTCTACAAAAAATCTCTGTGAGCTGCAGGAGATGGATATAAAAGATGAGATGAGATGGTCGTGCTGTGCAAACGCTCACTTGAACATTGCACGGCATGGCTTTGTGTGATGAGCAGTATCTTTGCCTCCTCCTCTTTCTAGGCTGCTGTTTTGAATCTTAACCTGTGGATAGGTGGTAGGATGTCATGTGGAGTCAGAAGAGATTCCTAACATTTTTATCTGGGCCCAGACAGGAAGAATTCAAGGGCTTTCACTTATGAAGGGCTACTTTGTGCTTTCTTCTCTCTTTGGGATGTTAACAATAATGGCTCACTCTTTGGGTTCTGGGGCTCACCACTTTACCTGCGGCCTATCGGTTTCCCAATGGTGAAGCATCATATCCTGGTTGTGAATTTGTGATTGATGCCCTTGGCCTAGGGGCTCCCTTTTACCCCTTCAGGAAACAGAGGGCTAGAGAGATAGCGCTCAAGTTTTCTTTCACAGTCCCTGTTTCCTAACTCTAATCACCTTCTGCTGTGGGAAAGAGATGAGATGAGGCCTAAAAAACAGATCATTGTCCGCCTCCTAGATTAATGCAGAGAAAGCGGTATTGTCTGTTGAATGGATAAATCTTCCTGCTGTCACTCAAAACCTAAATTCAACGCTACTTCATTTCTAAGAGGCTTATCTTCCTTGAATAGACCCTTGCAGCTCAAGTAAGAGGCGATGTAATGAAGCGTGTTTTTTTCTTAAGTGAGAAACCTGCTGCAAAGAAGGGGGAAGACTGTGCAGCTGTTCTAAAGGGGCTCTGCAGACTCTCGAAAGACTTGTCATTTATCTGGTCTTGCATGACATCAAATGATAGAAGATCAAGTTCAAAATCTGCCAGAGCAGCTCAAAGGGCTTCTTCATCTGTTAATTAAATAATGGTTATTAACATACAATGTCGTGCAGCTGGGATTCGTATCAAACATTACGGGAAAAATATTGCTGTAGCTTTCAACACTTCCCCGTCGGTCTGTGTTTATTAGGAGGCAAATAGCTTGGGAAATGGCAATGGTTTTACCCGATTCTGAAAGTTAATATTGATGCCATAATATGTGGTTAAATGAAAGAGCAACTAGACAGGTGGGTATTAGACAGATGGATAAATTCAAAGTGACATGCTGAGATCATTGAAAAGTATACTCTTTTGTGTATGCTTGTAATTAATTCAGCGGTCCCCACAATGTGGGTTCACTGACTTCTTCTGGAAAGTTAAATACATGCAATACACACACATACAATTACTATAAATAATTGCTTATTTACTTTGGTCTAACTCAGGCTACTGTATTACGCGGAAGTTTAATTTGAACTTTGGAATAGATGTCAAGATTTTCATCACTGCAATAAATTTTACTGGATAAGGATAATTTTAGCAACATTTCATCATCCACCAGCTTGAGTTTGTGTGTACAAGTTAGAAAATTACATTTAAATATGTCTTGCTTTATTAGTCTGTGTGTAATTAAATGGCACCACATTTAAGCTTAGAGCTACAGAAAGTAGGCCCTATCCTCCAGGAAAAAAAATGGTTTGGAAAGGTGTTAAGGACTAAAAAAAAATTCTGTGCTCCATACTAACTTCCTTCAAAAAAGTATTATGAATTGTATCACTGAAGGAGTCCTGATAGGTTTTTAATTCCCTTGGATAACTGAGCTTAAAGTTAATATTGACTGTAAAATAATTTTAAAAACTTGCATTTTGTGATTTCAAGTCCATATCACACAGCTTTCAGTTTTCTAAAGCAGTTATTTTATACTTGTTAATGACAAGCCTTATAATTTAGACTGTTCTTAATTTATAGTTGTTAATTATTTAATCTCTTGACATTTATGACAAATGCCATAGTAGAAAACATCCTTCCTTCTTTGTACCAAGCATCAGCTCTGATTATTTTACTACATATTGCAATTTCAATTATTCATCCTAATTTGGTTAAGGAATTCACGGTCAATTGATGTTGACTGATAATCCAAAACTTTAATTTAGTTATTAACTTTGACTTTTTCTCCAGCTAAAACTATCACTTGGTTAGTAAACAGTGAGCCCTAATAACTGATTTGAAGATTGCTTCCCTCATCTCCTCTAGGTCCTCTGTAGAAATAATAAGAAGCAGAGAAATTTCCAGAAGAGGTGCAGTGGAATGGAGGGGAAGTACAAGGAAAATATACAAATTAGTGTGCATATTGTTGAGAGTAGTACAATTGCAAAGAAGATTCTGAATTCATAATTGAATCCTCAATTGCATTCTTTGAGCTTCTAGGCACTTTCTGGTCATTCATTCATTCATTACTAACTTTCATTCATTCATTCATTCATTCATAGCACATGCAAAGAGTTATGGGTCTGATCTTTTGTTAACATTCAACTCACCTACCAGGTGTTCAGTGAAGATGACCCATGGAAAAGCCAACTTTTGTGGGGTCTTAGCTAGCTGTCTTATTCACTTAAGTTCATGAGGAGTTGATGGGAAGAGAGTTAGATGGCCAGTGTAAACCTATTTTTACTAATCTCAAAGCAACTTGCAGCACATGGTTTACTGACAGAGCATCAGTAACATTGTCTTTTACCCAAAGCATATTGTCCACTTCTCAGTGCCAGGACTCTGGATGAGATAATAGCTTTTTAAGCTCTTACTATGTGCTGGACACTGTACTAAGCTTTCTCCATACGTTAACTCATTTCATCCTCATAATAACTCTATGAAATAAGTTACTATTTCTTTCATCATATCTTTTTAACAAATGAAGAAACAGGCACAGAAATGTTAATTAACTTGCTTAGAGTCACAAAGCTTAAAGGTGACAGAACCAAGATTCAAACTCAGAAAGTTTGGCTCCAGAGTTCATGCTCTTAACCCTACTCTAAACCATGACTAAAAAAGCTTTAATGCTGGCCAGTTAGTTCACTTAGGAGAGCATAGACCTTGGATGAACCGCTTAACCTTTCCAAGTTTCAACCCCACTGTTACAGAGAAATACATTTTTATTAAATGCCTACCCTAGTGCTTGGTACAGAGATTGGAAGTGATGCAGAGTCCTGAGGTTTAACTGGATAAATTACGTAATTAATGTCTTGCCATTAGAGACTTCATTGTTTGTTGCAGAATGTGTAGGAAGTTGAAGAAGGCCATGATTAATCGTAAGGTACGCATAACCTCCCTTACTCTGGCTGAATAAAAATTCCAATACCTTTTTTGATATGCCACGCTGTACCAAGGGGACTCTGGGACTTGGGGTGCATTTTACCTTGAACTATGAATCGCAAAGATTTTTATTGTCTTCTGTCACAAACACAGCGTCCTTTTATTGTGGTTTTTGATGCGTTAAATATGTTTTTATGGCCTCCTATGTCTATTGTGCCTAGCATACTGTTGGTACTTAATAAACGTTAAATAATAATAATATATGTGCATATGAGATTTGTGGAGAGAAATGACATACTGTTTTAGGGATCTGAGATTGTTCTTGTGGTGCCCGGGGAAAACATACAGATGAGCACATTACCGGGAATAGATTAGAAGGAGCCATCAATAGCAATGTCATCTCCCTAAAATATGATGTGGCTCTGTCAGCACAAATCATAAACTCCATCTCCTACCTTACATCACTGTAGAGCGCTAATGAGGAAAGTTGAATTGCTGGATTAATAGAAACGGGTACGCAGGCACCTTAGAATTTTGCAGATTAACAAATGCTGCTGTCTTCTCTTGTTTATCCGTAAATCTGTACATTTCACAGGGAAATGCTAGAGTGAGCTGTGGATTATTTCTTTTTAACTCTTAAGAGAACCTCTCGAAGGAGGTTTTGCGGGTGCTCGGCTTTGTTACCCGGGATGGCGAGGAGGGGCTCCAGAGACTGTTTCCCCTTAGCTGATATCTTTGTCACTGAGGAGACACCTGCATCCGCGCGGTTCCACCAGTTGCTCCACGCCACTTCTCCGGTCGGTTCCCTTCCTTTTCCAGCTGGATGCAGCCCAGAATATCAGCTCTCCGCGTCGTGCCAAAAGCCTCCAAGTCCAGTGCCGAGGTGTTTGTGTAAGATAAAAACGGGACAATGCCGCATCCCCGGACGGCTCATCTGTTTACATGTGTCATTTGGCTCGGCCCTGATTAGCTCATTAGCAAAGAAGGCAGGAAGACGTGCAGCCCAGAGTTTGTGATTCATCGGGTCTGTTGCTCTTTGGGGAGACAGTGTTGGTATTCTCCGCCAGGCTTCCGAGAGCCTGTGTTTTTTTTTTTTTTTTTTTTTAATGTCCCTCAGGGAAGAATTTCTTAAATATATTTTCCCCGAAGAGCACACTTTCCTTGCTGGAAAGATGGACGGATTAGATTGAGAAAGGGAGTCACTGCTTTTCGTTGCTCTTTTTAAAAATCTTTTTTTTTTTTTTTTTTTTTTTGTGCTTTCAGAAAACATATTTGATGGAGCCAGTTTTAAGGTGAAGCTTTCTTATGGGCTGTGAGACAGAGGGTCTTTAGTGCTTTTTATGTTCAGAGATTCATTTTGAGAGGCTTTTGTGAAGATGTAAATTACCGGTAGCAACAGGTATATTTTTCCCTTAGCACAAAGGCCAAGTGTCAGTTTTTCACAAGTTAGAAAGAGTCTGTTCTTTTCTTTTTGACCTTGATTTTTTAGCGATATTCTGCATTGCCCCTGCTTTGGCTGTATTATTCCCTGACCCATCCAATTACCATTTCTATCAGCGCTTCGGAAAGATTATGCTTTTTGGGTGTTCTGTAGATGTCTTTCCAGTGGCTTCACTTGATGAATGTGACAAGTTTTGTGTTTTCTCCTTCCCCTCATTGAATGGAAAAGTTTTTTTTTGATAAATACAGGCCAATAAGTGCCCCAAGGCAGTGTTTCAATGGCTGCTAAGTCTTTCAAGGTTAGGACTTAACCTCCGTTCTCCCTAATTCAACTCCGACCTTCAGTCTGAAGCCAATCACGAATATCAGATGATACTTAAACAATGAAGGATTTCTGATATTCAGGTACTGCCTCTGTTCAATAGGATTGCGAATTCTTTGTGTGAAGAAAGTCGGTTTTGCTCTAAAGTACTGTCACAAAAAGTGAAATTACCATTTGCTTGGAATGATGCCATTCATCATTGTCAGAATACTAAGCATTGTAAGTAGCTGGGCCTCTCCAAATTAATGCCTTGTTTTGCATCGGCTAAATTTCCCAAATCCTTGAGGATGGGTCATACAAAACTCATCTCACCATTTTAATTTATCAATCCAATGTGAGTTCTGTGAAAGGAAGCTTCATTCAGTCTTAGCCCTTTTATTTACAGTCTAATTCTAAAAGAAAAGGAAATAAGATATGAAAATAAGTTGGAAAATAAGATAAATCTCTCAGTGAAATCACCAGATCTACTCAGTCCTGTAGCAAAACCTCCATAATTCATTTGTAGGTCAGCTCCAGGGATTAGCCATGACGTATTTGGAAATTCATTTATTTTTATTTTATTTTGCTGTTTCTTATGCATAAGGGTAATGCTGTCCCCAAGGCTTTTCAGGTAGCCCTCAAATCTTGACAACATTTGCTGTCTCTGAGGCCTAAGCCAAAATTAATTTTCAAATAAACAGCATAAAAATGTATGGAGTTGTATAAATTTGAATACAAAATGCATTTGTTTTGTTTGCTTACATACATACATACATACTGTCTGTTCAGCCAAAAACCATAATATGACATTGAAATTAATGGCCATATGCACATCATGAAAGTCAAAAAAGTTTTTCTTTGAGTTAAAAGAAATATAGAACATGCAGCATTTTATTTCATTTCCATTCCAGTGTGGTCTTTAACATATTTTCATAGGATGTTTTTTAATTGTTAATTTTTCCTAGAAGGAAATTAAAAATCTTTCATAGGAAAAAACGGTAGCTTGGAATCTGTATGGCTTTTATCAGTTCAAAAGATTCTGTTGTCTTGGGAGATACAAAGGTATTTACTTCCCGAAAGTTAAAAAAAAAGAAGGTAAACCAAATTATGCCGCTTGATTTCCTTCCTCTGATAAAAGATAAAAGCAATGTAGAATTAAAACGGGTCAAAATCTGCTAAGGTTTATGTTGGGGCTTTCTTTTTGGTGGCTGCAAGGAGAGAAAAAAGATTCTGTCCTCACACAAAGACAGTCCAGGAGGCAGGCGATTTGGCTGATGGATGCTGTGCTACTGAAGTCAGATACCTGCGTGTACTACTCACTTAATGACCAGCCCACGGGAGTCCAAAATATCCTGAATGCCACAATTGCTCCCCTTCCAAGACTCAGGCCCTCAGAATGGCTTTTAAATATACTTCCACAAGGGGGCTTTGTGTACATTTGCAAATTTTTTGTTTGTATGGATGTTTCTTAAACACGGGAAGAAATGAACTTCTGCCGACCATGGCATGGAAGTTCCACTCCTCAGCCTTTTGAAATCTTTATTACACAGGAAACAAAACAAGCTCTCCCCGCCTGCCCTGTGCCTCTGATGTGGAAGAGGTCTGTGAAAGCAGAGGGTGATGGGGAGGCTTGGAAACAGGAGCTGGTGTGCAGGTCTGCTAGACTGCTCCCAGGAGATGCGTCTTTCACCTCCATTTCAGCTTGTGGCACAGCACTTTGACATTGTCCAGTTTTTACAGCCCAGCTGAAAATGTCTGTAGATATGGGGTGTGGTATGTGTGCGTGTGTATTTTAATTTAACCTATGTTCTAATTGTCTTCTGTGATTTTGGCTGAGTAGTCCTTATTTTTTTTCCCCACACAATTATAACACCTCTGAATAATTATAGAAATTTTCCTTGTTGTGCATAGTTTGTCTAAATATGTAAGAAATAAGAGGTATTATGGCAATTAATAACTTTTGAAAATGACACCAAATGGCCACATCACTACAGTTTTTTCACAGGGCATCATGAAAAAGTCCTGGGCTGGGAGTCTGCAGACTGGAGTTTAAGTCTCTGCCCAGTCATCAGCTAGCTGAATTTTACTGGGAAAGCGTTTTCATACTTCTGTGCCTCAATTTCTTTACTAATGGTTATTTTCACGGGCCTTTCAGTGTCTGACATTCTGTAAGGATTGGGTTGCTTTCCTCTCCCCTTTCTGCTATTCAGGGCAGTGTTACCAAATATAAATATATGAATGGCTAAAATAATAAAATCGGAGGAGGCTATGTGTGTAGCGTGACATGCATGAACTTTAGATTAAGAGTGTCTTTGGATCCAAGTCCTGCCTTGTGCTGACTGTGGGAGTGGGGTGGTGGGAAAATAGTCAGATTGTTCTCTAAGTCTTAGTTTACTTACCATAAAATGATGAGTTGGGCTAGAAACTTTTCTAAGTTTCTTTTTGGATGTACATTTCTAGGATTTTTAATGTATTTGAGCACTGGCAAGACCCTGATGGTACTTTTTGTTAGTGTCTATGGACCACATCTCTGAAAAGAGGCTGAGGCCCAGTCCTGGTTGGAATTTCGACTCTCCTGCTTGTCCACTTCTAATTCGTACATTGTTATTCCTCCTGATGGCCAAATGGACCTGGAAACTGAGGCAAAGACACAAGATACAGTCAGTATACTAGAAGATGAGAGGCCCACACTGGCCTGTGTTGAATATGAGGACATTGAGTCCAGAGAAGCTTAGCTGATTTCATTCCAGGCCAGGAAAAAAAGGAGAGTCAGCCTCTAATGGAACTCAAGATTGAAGTCCTTTATCCTTGCCATATTGGATGAAAACTTCAGAAACTCATGGTATAGATGTTGCACCCAAGGCAGAGGAACTGGCCAGGTTTTCATGTATTCATTCCTGTGTACGTGGGCAAGGGCAGGGGAAGTAGGAGGATTTGGTGTCCAACTAACTTTCTATTGAGAGCAAAAGCTGGAAAGAAGGTGGACCATGGTGAGGCTGGGAGCATCTCTTGAGCAGCCAAGGTGATCTGCAGGCTGGCTGCATGGTGGGTGGGGTCCAGATGGGCATCTTGCTCTTTCACTAGCCGAGGCTTAGACAGGTCATTAAACCCCCATCCTATATTCTCATCTGAAAAATGGGGGAAATAACAGTGTCAATGATGGAAGTTAGAATAGGTGAAGAACCTTGCATGGTGTCCGGCAATCAGCAAAGTGGGGTTTGACTTTGGCTATTATGATTATTATAAAACTTGGCTGATCCCTAGTGCAGAGGTGGCATCTGAGAAGGTGCCCCCTTAAGCTCCCAGCAGGGGAGGGGGCGCCATGCAGGGCCCTGTGGTAGAGACTGGGTGGTGCTCCGGCTCTGCCCCTGTATACATGCCCAGGTACCTCTTTCCACAGTCTTTGAGTCTTAGCCTCTTAAAACCCTTCCCCAGGCTACCAGAGGTGTGCATGCCAGGGGCTGCCACACCTCCCTGATGCCCCCTTACACCCACGATAGGGAAAACAAACTCCTAATAGATATTTCTAGTAACTACTTGATGTATGGGTTCTAGGCAGATTCAAACCCTTTGCCTAAAACCTATCCATGAAAGAATTCAAGGAGTCCGTGACCCCTTGGACCCATCTGCAGCTGTACTCCCAGGGTTCGCCTGCACATCGGTGGGATTCCAAAACAACATTGTCAATGGGGAGGCAGTATGTCTCGGGGCCTGGGCAATCCCAAATAGCTAAAGGATGGAAGCCCTGGCTGGGCCAGTGTTTTCAAGGCTACCGGCTCCCTCGGGAAGTGGGGTGAGGAACAAGCAGCCTTGGGCCCTGCCAAGGCTGTCAGTTCCATTGGGAGAGCAAACCCTTGGTGGACAGGTAGCCAGAACTAGGAAGAGATAGTGGTGAGAAGAAGATAGTAAAGGGGGGAGGGGACAGTTGGACGACAGAAGGCCCAAGTGCTGAAATTACTAAGTTTACCACAGACTGGAATGACTGTTCTTTCTTGTTACCCTTCACTCTGCATATTGGCCTGCTGATGCCAGTCTGTAGGATGCACCAAAGTGACCAAAGTGGGTAGGACTTATGGTAGATTCGAGTCAATAAACATTTATCAAATGCCTGCCCTAACCCTGGTGTTTGCTAGGCACAGGGGTTCAGAATTGGAGGGCAGTCTTACTCTCTAAGAGTTCAAATCCTGGAGCTGCTGCCTCACTCTGTAACCTGGGCAGTCCACTTATCCACACTCAACTTCCTTGTCTTCCTTTGTCCAGTAGGGCAAATTGTGTGTACGGCACAGATTGGAGATACTGTGGGTTTGGTTCCAGACCACAGCAGTAAAGTGAATATTGCAATAGAGCAAGACATACAAACTTTTTGGCTTCCCAGTGCATATGAAAGTTATGTTTACACTATACTGTAGTCCAAATGTGCAATAGAATTATGTCTAAAAGAATAATGTATATATATCTTAATTAAAACATACTTTATTGCTAAAAAATGCTAGCAATCATCTGAGCCTTCAGTGAGTCATAATCTTTTTTGCTGGTGGAGGGTCTTGCCTCAGTGTTGATGGTGCTGACTGATCAGGGTGGTGGTTGCTGAAGGCTGGGGTGGCTGTGGCAATTTCTTAAAATAAAACAACAGGGAAGTTTGTTGCATCAATTGGGTCTTCCTTTCATGAAAGATTTCTCTGTAGCAGGCAATGCTGTTTGGCAGCATTTTATCCGCAGTAGAACTTTTTTCAAAATTGGAGTCAGTCCTCTCAAACCCTGCTGCTGCTTTATCAACTAAGTTTGTGTCATATTCTAAGTCCTTTATTGTCATTTCAACAATGTCCACAGCATCTCCATCAGGAGTAAATTCCATCTCAAGAAACCACTTTCTTTGCTCATCCATAAAAAGCAACTCCTCACCCCTTAAACTTTTATCATGAGATTGCAGCAATTCAGTCACATCTTTAGGCTGTACTTTGAATTCTAGTTCTCTTGCTATTTCCACCACATCTCAGTTATTTCCTCCACTGAAATCTCGACCCCCTCAAAGTCATCTACAAGGATTGGAATCATTTTCTTCCAAACTCCTATTAATGTTGATATTTGACCTCCTCCCGTGAATTACGAATGTTCTTAGTGGCGTCCAGAAGGGTGATTCCTTTCCAGAAGGTTTTCAGTTTACTTTGCTCCATTAGAGGAATCACTATCTATAGCAACTATAGGCTTAGGAAATATATTTCTTAAATAATGAGACTTGAAACTCAGAATGACTCCTTGATCCATGGCCTGCAGAATGAATGTTGTGTTAGGCATGAAAACGACATTAATTTCCTTGTACATCTTTCTCAGAGCTCTTGGGTGACTAGGTGCATTGTCAATAGTAGTAGTATTTTGAAAGGAATCTTTTTTTCTGAGCAGTAGGTCTCAACAGTGGGCTTAAAATAGTAAACAATGCTGTAAACAGATGTGCTCTCATCCAGGTGGTGGCGTTCCATCTATAGAGCAAAGGCAGAGTAGGTTTAGCACAATTCTTAAGAGCCTCAGGAATTTTGGAATGGTAAATGGGCACTGGCTTCAAGTTAAAGTCACCAGCTGCATTAGCCCTTCACAAGAGTGTCAGCCTGTCCTTTGAAGCTTCGAAGCCAGGCATTGACTTCTCCTCTGTAGCAATGGAAGTCTTAGATGGCATCTTCTTCCAGTAGAAGGCTGTTTCATCTACACCGCAAATCTGCTGTTTGTTTGTTTTTCGGTTTGTTTTTTTGGCGGCTGGCCGGTAAAGGAATTGGAAGCCTTGACCTTGGTGTTATTGTAATACTGTGCTCTAACCAACTGAGCTAACCAGCAGCCCCTGAAAATCTGTTGTTTAGTGTAGCCACCTTCATCCTTCACATCCTGGATCACTTGCTGCAGCTTCCACAGCAGTAGTTACTGCTTCACCTGCACGTTGATGTTGTGGAGACGCCTTCTTCCCTTAAACCTCATGAACCAACCTCTGCTAGCTTCGGACTTTTCTTCTGCAGCTTCCTCACCTCTCAGAGCTTTCTCACCTCACAACTCAGCCCTCGCAGAGGTGGAGAGAGTTAGGACCTTGCTCTGGAGTAGGCTTTGGCTTGAGGGAATGTTGTGGCTGGTTTGATCTTCTCTCCAGACCACTAAAACTTTAAACCACTTAAAACAGCAATAAGGTGGTTTCATTTTCTTATCAGTTGTGTGTTCACTGGAGTAGCACTTTTAATTTCCTTCGAGAATTTTTCCTTGCGTTTACAACTTGGCTAACTGGGACAAGTAGCCTAGCTTTTGGTCTGTCTCAGCTTTTGACACACCTTCCTCACTTCATGTAATCATTTCTAGCTTTTGATTTAAAGTGAGAGACATGCGACTCTTCCTTTCACATGAACACTTAGAGGCCACTGTCGGTGTTATTCATTGGCCTAATTTCAATATTGTTGTGTGGGAATAGGGAGGCTCAAGGAGAGGGTGAGAGGTGGGGAATGGCTGATTGGCGCAGCAGTGAGAACACACAGCATTTATCAGTTAAGTTCACTTTCTTATATGGGTGTGATTCGTGGCATCCCCAAAATGATTACAATAGTAACATCAAACAGATCACCCTAATAGATATAATAGTAATTTAAAACCTTGAAATATTTCAAGAATTACCAAAATGTGACACAGAAACATGAAGTGAGCACATGCTGTTGGGAAATGGTTCTGATACACATGCTTGATGCAGGGTTGCCACAAACCTTCAATTTGTAAAAAATGCATTATTTGCAAAGCACAATAAAATGAGGTATGCCTCTACTTCATGGGGTGGTTGTAAGAACTGTATGAGATGAAACACTTAAAATGAGAGGCCTATAAAAGATGCTGGATACATGTTACCTTTCCTCCACCCATTCTCCCATACCAGCCTTCTTCAAAGTTCTTATTAATAGTCATTTCCAGAAGTGTTCACCTGCCTGAAGAGAGGGTATTGTGTAAAATTTCTCCTGGGATTGGTGGTAGGCTGTGTGTGTGTGTTGTGTGTGTTTGTGTGTCCAGGTGTGATTTCCAGGGTTGGTTTGGACGCCTGAGTATGGTTTTTAAATGAGGTGGTATTCATATGTAGTGAAGAGAGTTCATCATATTAAACCTTATTATATCAAACATTTTAGTGTTCAGAGGAAAAAACCAGAGAATTTGGCAATTAACCTGATAATTCAGATACAAAGATTGTTTCATTTGACTTTCATGACAATATTCTTTTTTGTGTGTAAGTAGCTCTTGCTAGAGTATTTTTGGGGGACCCTTAAATTATTCCTGTCTCTGGCTAACCCAAGACCTACTGTGGAAACCTGGTTTGAGGGATTGAAATATGTGATAGAATTTGGGAATGCATTTTTCACATGTGTAGCTTATTTGTATTCTGTATTCCAGTAAGCATACATGCATTGTTTTTGTTTTTGTTTTAACAGTTTTACCTGCTTTTTTCTATATTCAGATTCTTTGCTATATCAGTTTTAAGCAAGCATAGACTAGGAGAATTAAGCTCAAGACTTTTGTTTTCTTAATGTTTAACTCAAATACTGGTGAGCCTTGGCTGTTTTATGTATGTAACATTTTGTCTTATGAACACAAGTAGATTTCTTGTATGTTTGAGTTGCTTTAGCAATTGAAATCAGCTTTTCTTTTTTTGAAAACTAAGTGCTCTGTAGCCAGGATCATTCATTGCAATTTACTCCACAGCTTTTCTTTAATTTTTTTCTAATGCTACGAGTTACTTCCCTTTATTGAAAAAAGCTCCCTTTCTTTTAAAATAATTAAGTAGCTCATCCCTGATAAGGAACATTTTAATGCATATGGTAACCATGTTTAAGTGAATAGTTGATTTTTGATGGGGCTCTTGGTCAGTATATTGTTTTTCTGGGCCATTCCAAAGAGAGAAGGGAGACTGGAAGAGGGACAACCATTCAGAGGGGCAGATGAGTGCCTGCACTTGACCTTTCTGAGAATGACTATGATAACTGTGAGTAATTCTGGTTACTCTTATGACAGGAGGACAGTTTTTAGAACTGACTCAGCATCCTTTTCTCTCATTCTGTCCTAAAAACACCTGCAACTCTATGTGGAGGAATCTATGAATCACTATGCCTGCTGTCCATTTAGTGTCCTGTCCAGGGCCCTTCACACTGGAACTAATCAACTGCTTTGAATGAAACATGACTTGGAAGCCAAATTCGGAAAAGCTCCTGAAGTATTCAGGAAGGAGGCAGAACAATCTTCCAGTATGATTTGCTCCACATACCAAATTTGCCTCCAGATGCAGACTAGATAGCCAACAGATCAAACAACATGTTTTGGCCTGATTTGCTTTGACCTTTTTTTGGACTGCTTGTTCTTGAAAGATGTTTTCAAGGGAGTAGCAGATCAAACTGGGAGATGTCAGTACCAAAGTCATCTATTATTCAGATTGCAAATTTGAATGGATGAATCTACTGCTTTCTTGTCTGGAGATGGATCCAGACAGTTACAGTTGCACATAGTGGTAGAGTGTTGATCTGAGAAGGTGGTGTTGGCTTGTGAGCTTGCTCAGCCCCCATGCCTGTATGCCAGAGCAGAGCCATGTCTTTCCATGT
The DNA here is from genome assembly GCF_027409185.1 of Cynocephalus volans. Classification (NCBI taxonomy): domain Eukaryota; kingdom Metazoa; phylum Chordata; class Mammalia; order Dermoptera; family Cynocephalidae; genus Cynocephalus; species Cynocephalus volans. The sequence goes on along the minus strand of NC_084460.1, from coordinate 94,600,638 downwards.
GTTGGTTGCCTTTGGGTTCTGGCTTGTCTGCCAGGGTGCACCCTCTGCTGGAACAAAAGAATAATCATTGCCTCCCAAAACAGGCAGGGACTTAGAATATGACCCCTTTCAAAGCAGTCATCTCTTTTTCCTTAGCTCAGTCTGGAGTGTTGAAGAGAGCTTTTCCTGGACATTAAAGTCTGTAGTCTTTGTAAGCATGGCTCCTTTCTGGAGAGCTTGGGTTTGCTGGAAGTGCTGATAGTCTCCAAGCCTTTGTGTGTTGGACAAGTCAATATCTTTGAGCAGGCAGAGAGGTTAGGTACCAGATATCATGTTGCTACACAGCTAAACTGCAATGCACAGCTGAAGCACTTTAAACTATGATGTTAGTGTTTTTGAGAATGAGCTCTCTCACTACAGTAAACTGCAATCTTTCCTGGGAGTTTGTTTTCTCTCCCCATATCCCCAGCCAAATGGAAAGGCAGAAATAACATTTCTAACATGCAACACCGCAGAGCAAGTGAAAGTAGGACGTGAGAGACTGCAAATGACTTTACCTAGCTGAATCATCCTCTATGAATCTGTGTGGATTCTAAGCCCTGTTTATTTCATTTAGAGCACCTTGTTTATTTCATTTAGAGATAAAAATTCTGGATCCTTGCAAAGCAATTTTCATTCTTTTGAATGAAGAATTAGTTTTAGATGCTCTTTGTCTTTAAAATGTCTGATGTTAAATATTATGAAAAAAAGACAATAGACACCTATGTACCTGCAAATATACCTCCAATTGTCTCTAATAATGCTTTGTTGATCTTGCAGGTGGAATGTGTGTGCTTTACATTGCAGAACAGGTGGAATTTGTGTATTTTACATTGCAGATTGGAACTGATGTCCTCTGGAATACCAACCCCTATCCGATTAGTTTTTCAATTCTCCAGAGTTGTCATTGTCCTGAATTTGTTGTTTAGCTATCCCATGCATATTTTTATGCTGTTGTTACAATGTATGTGACTATAATATAATGTTGTTTTGCATGTTTTAAAACTTTATTTGAATGAGACCAACCATTTATAAGCTCCTTTCCCTGCTCAACATTATGCTTTTGTGTTTTACCTGTGATATTCCACGTAGGTCAAATTTATTCATTTTTATTGCTTTACAATATTCTGTCATATAAAAGTAGCACAGTTTATCTGTTTTCCTATTGAAAAAATGTAGATTGTTTTAAATTTTGTACTATTATGAATGATGTCACATGAACATTTTTGTAACCCTTATGTGCATGTATATAAAGTTTATGTATATATACAAGGGTACTTCAAAAAGTGCATGAAAAAATTAAAAGATAATACGAATCTTTCCATGAACTTTTTGAAGTACCCGTGCGTGTGTGTGTGTATCACATTTTTCAGCTTTATTAGATGTTATCAGGTTGTTCTCCAAAGTGATTGTACCAATTTTTACTCCTACCAGCTGTGTACGAAAGTTCCAATACTCTCATACCTTCAAAATAAAAATTATAAAACTTTAAAATTTTTGTTAATATCATGGTATGAAATTTTTTGTTATTTTAATTTCCCTGATTACTAAAGAAGATTGAACATCTTTTCATTTTATTGCCATTTGAATTTCCTTTTCTGAATTGTTTGTACATTTCCTTATTTTTTTTGATTAGAGTACTTATAGCGTTCTTATTGATTTGTGGGAATTCTTTATAAATTATTAGATGCTGGTTTTTAGAAAACCCTTTTTTAATTATAAAAGAAATATACCCACACCAGAGAAAATTGGAAAATATAGAAAAGAAAGAAGTCACCAATATATTACGACCCCTAACCCAAATGCCAATTCATTTTGGCTAATTTACTGCTCGTCTGTTTTTTTCTTATAATATTTTTATGCAGCTGTAATTACAGCATGCACATGGCTTATGTTCTGCTTTTCTCAACTGATAGATCATAAACTTTTTTTTTTTTTTGATGCTGCTGTATGGCCTTTGTAGCGTCATTTTAAATAGATACAGGATATATCATTGAGTGCATCTGTAGTTTCTTTACTGTTGGATATTCAGGCTGCTTTTCATTTTTCTATTTTATACATAACATTATGAAGAAATACTTTATGCCTAAACGTTTTGATATTTTAAATTATTTTCCTAGAATAGATTCACAGAAGTCAGGTTATGGGTCAAAGGGAATATATATTTTTTAAAAAGTAAAATGCATTGCAAAAATATTACTTAATCAATGCTGGCAATCTAAAGAAAACAGGATTCAAGAAGACTCAGGGGAGCCCAGGAGAAGTTTAAGTATCTAGCTCACCTTCCTTGGCAGAGAGAAAGTGAAAAAAACTTTGGTTTCTCTAGCCATCTTTCTGACCCAAAGCACTATTCATTACATACATTTTCTTTCTAGATTTTTGCGGCAATTTTGCTTTGAAAGAAAGATTTTTTTAGGGTTAAAGCATAATGCTTACAAGGTTAATAAGTATAAATGAAGTTTTACTGATTCTGATAAAGGAAAGCGGTCAGTTAATTTCAGGACATGAAATTGGATATGCAAGTAAGGGGAGTTGTTTAAAGAGATAAATGCTACCCTGAGTGTTGGTTGACAGTCTTATAAGAATAGCATCTCAGCACTGCTTTGTAAGTCTTTTATATGATTTACATTTCAGCATTAGGTGTAGAATAAAATATTCAGATTTTCCTTGTGAAAAAACATTTATTTGGAAATACATAATATATGTAGTTCTGAATATACGATCTATATTCCAAAAGTTTCTTTACAAGTCAGTTAATTAGAACACAGGAAGCATTTTCCCTTAGAAGTAATATTGTAAGTGGTGGTGTGGTTTACAGACTGGCACATAAAAGCCCGTTTAATCTGTCATATATCTGTAGGATAGCCCTAGTTTCAAATCTAGCTTAGCCACAGTCTTTTTGGGTGATCTTGGGCAGTCATGTTACTTAAATTCCTAGTCTGTAAAATGAGGGAAGGGTTTTTGTGAGGATTACTTGAAATAATGTACATGAAAATGCTTTATGAATTATAAAATGCTGTATGAAAGTAGCAGATATGTTGTTTTTGCCCGCCAAATAACCCTTAAAGGACAGAACATGGTATATCCCTCCAACTTCAATGTGGGGAGTGTGCACCCCAGGAGGTGTGCATGTGATCCGTTGTGGTGTAGCAGGCATAAGCTAGAATGCTTATGTATATTATTTCTTTCTCGTTCTAATTTTAATTTTTATGAGCTCACATCACAGTAGAATACCTGTATAACTTGTAAATACTCATACACACATATGATGAATATGCTTGTAATTTTAAAAACTTACTGTTTGATCAAAACAGTTTGGAGCCAACTATTCATATCTCTATCCAGCAAAGAACATAGGTAAAAGGTGGGTTATAAAAGATGGGTGATATGAATTAAATAGATAATCAAACTTTTATAATCTTCATTTATAACACTATTTCTTTTTTTAATTTTAATTTTATTATTAAAATTTTTTTTATTATACATACATGTGGGGTACAGCGTTGATTTTCAATAATTGTGTAGAATGTGTGGCGGTTAGATCAGTATAGTTAGCTTATTCGTCATTACAGTACACAATCATTCTTTGTAACATTATTTCTATGCAAAATGTACTTCGTATAACTCTATCTTTGACAATGCAATGTCTTTTAGCATCCTAACTTAGCCCCTGTTGGTGGGATGCTGGCAGTCCCAGCTTTGGAGACCCTGGGTATACATACTTCTGTGTGAGTGTGTGTGTGTGTGTGTGTGTGTGTGTGTGTGTGGGCGCGTGCGTGTGTGTGTGCGTGCATGTGTGTGTGTGTGTGTAGAGATGCTTTGAGAAGAGACTGAATTGTAGGATATTGATAATTCTCTACATTGGCATGAAAATGATGAGAACACCTTGAGTGGTTCTGTCATCATTCACTGTTATTTTTCCTTGAAATTTAGGATTGGGGAGAGATTCTGGATTTTTTTTTTCCTGAAGGTTTAAGCATTGGTAAGTTGACTACTCCTTACAGATGATTCCTGGAGTCCTAAGGATAAGAGTAGGAGGATCAATAAAGAGAGTTATAGCAGCTGTGTCTTAGTAGCTCATGACTTTAGGCTCCTGAATTAGGAAAAGTATACAATTAAAAAAACTATTAATCAAAGCAGTATGTTGAAAATTGCCAAAGGGCCTCACTGTTGTTTCATGTAAGTCAACTTTCTGGGCTGAGACCCAGGCTAAGTGGGTGTGGAGATACTTGCTGGATGGATTTAATGATGCAAAATTAATGCAACAAAGGATATTTGTGCCAGTTGTTTCCAGAACAAAAGGCCAATGAAATACTTTAATTTTATCACACACATCCATTGTGGCAGTGGGCACTTAGAGTTTTATTTGAAAAGGTAAACTGTGTCTTGGGATCCAAAAGAGAACAGGCGTCTAGTGGAGGGAGTTCCATGATATGGAAAACACAACAGGAAAGCAGCAGGATGGAGGTGAATTATAGCAGGTTTGACATAAATGAGTAAGACTAAATAAGTTTTGAAAGCAGTGGCCCATTCAGTTATTTCTTTTATTTTTCATATTTTTTCTCGACTCTGCAAAATAATAAGAAACAAAAGAAAAATCTGCTGAATGGCTAGTCATAGTTTATTGGAGCAGGAAAATAAGCCATTCCAAACCATTCCCTGATTTGCTGTGAGTGGCAGAATCATTCACCGTGGTGAATCATAGCAGGGAGAACCATTTGGTGTGATTATTTTCTGATGTTAAATTGCAAATGGCACAAGTGGAATCAACAAAGGTATGAATTATTTTAAAAAATCTTTAAAAAAAATCCTGTTACTGAAAATGTGTATTTGTATAATAAGCTTATGACTGCATTTCACCAGCTTATAATTTCATTCACAATAGCCAGTCCTTAAGTATATGTCTCTTTGTTTTTACATTTGGCTAATTGAAAGCTAATCTAGTTAATATTTTTATGTCAAAAATAGTATTATTGTCCTAGAAGCTGCATGTGGTTATAATGGTAGGAAAACATATATATACATAAATCTAAGCATTAGGTTCAACTCACTATGTTGAAGGAAAAGTCTGAGTTTCTTGCCTTTTGTTTTAGTGAGTAAGGAACCTGTTGGCTGTTCAACAAACATTTACGTAAACAGGGATTAGCCCTACCTGGGTGAAACTTGTTAATGCAAATGGCTTATCATTAATATAATAGTAGGCAGTACTTAGTGCTAATCCTTTGAAAATCCCTGATGGTATGGACAGTATACCTGATGTGTAAGATGAAATATCATCTGCCTCCAGTAATCGGTGCTTTGTTTTGGTTGAAAAACTTCATTCAGGTTGTTTGGCCCTTTAAGGCAAGTCTCTGGTATGCAAATTGGTGAGGTAAAAAGATATTTTATGCTCCAGTGTCTGCTTTTTGAGAACTCTTAATTTTAAGAGGGTAGAGTGGAATGCTTTTTTAAATTTAGGGTACCCTATGTGGGTGCAGGTGGTGGTGATTACATTCCACAAAGCTCCCTTTTTTCATTCATTACAGGAGAGCTGTGACTCCTAGCTGTGATTGGGGTTCAATGACTGACCTCAGTCTTTAGTGCCCTTAAAACTGTTTTTGACAGGAGTAACTGGTCATTTCTTAAGGGGAAGCAAAATGAGAATTTTGGAAGGGAAAAATCCGCTTGTTATCCCTAACATTTGGTATGCTTACTGTACACAGAGGACACTCAGTGTATACTCCATGAGTACATATGTAAGATAGGATTTGCAGCACTTCAGGCCTGAGAGAGACATTGGGAGGTAGTTGTGCAGATGTGGGCATATTTTTGGCACCCCTTACACCATGTCCTGGAATTGGACACCTTTTAGCCCTATATTAATTATTACTGTGTAACAAATTTCCCCCAAATTTAGCAACTTAAAACAACAAACATTTGTTCTCTCTACTAGATTCTGTGGGTCAGGAATCTGGGAGTTGGCATAGTGGGGTGGTTCTGGCTTACAATCTGTCATGAGGTTGCAGTCCAGATGTTGTCTGGCACTGCAGTCACCTGAAGGCTGGGGAACATCTGGGTCCAAGCTCATTCACGTGGGGCTGTTGGCAGGAGCCCTCAGTTCCTTGCCACATGTATGCTTCCATGGGGCTCTCGTGACATGGCAGCTGGCTTCCTCCAGAGGGAATGTGGAGGTGGGCACACGCTGCCTTTTGTGACTTTGTCTCTGAGTCACGCACTGTCACTTCTTTTTATTCTCTGTGTTAGAAGCAAGTCACCGAGTCCAGCCCATGCTCAACAGGAGGGGATTACACAAGGACGAGACTCCCAGGAGATGGGATCACGGGGGCCATCTTAGAGTCTGGCCACCATAGCCCCTTTCACTAATTTTGTTTGGTTATCCTGTGACTCAAGAGATTCTGAAGATCTGCTTGAACTGTTTCATTAAAGGAACTTTGGTTCACCTTTAGTTCACCTTCAACAAAGTCATTTGAGGATCTTTCCCAGCCAAAATCAGGAGATTTTGAGGGTCTTATTAAAAGCACCACTACCACCACCACACCATCTATCTACTCGCTGTGAACCCTGAGTCAGCCTTGGGAGGAAATAAAATCATTCAGCTGAATTACATAAAATTAATATGTTGGTTTCAGTCCAGTTTCTACTGGATACATATCCTTGGTGATAGGAATAAGTACTGGTATCTTTAATTGACCATCAAGGAAGGTGACAAGGGGAAAAGACTATCATGCATGACATTCTCAGTCTGGGACCCGGTCATTTCTCTGAAGGAAATTTGAAGGACTTAGCATTTCACTAACCAAAAAGAATTTTACCTATAATTCCCATTTTTCCAATATAAAAGCTAACTGTTGTAAGTAAATCTAGTTAAAATATAAAATAAAGCAAAATGTATATATGATTTAGGCCATTGGTGTTCATGACTTAGTCCCTTGTTTTATGTTGTTTTAAAAAGCCCATGTTTTCAGAGGTCATTTAACACCACTAAACTTAAAATTCCAATCAGCTAGAGTGAGGACACTGGCTGTGTAGTTGGGAGGAGATAAGTGACAAATTGCTTCTGTACAATGTGTTCCAACAGGTGTAGAGTATGTTTAAAGAGCCCAGGATCAGGTATTCTGGCAGTGGGGCCATATAAAGGGATTTGTATTTTATACTTTAGTAAGAATCTTGAGAGCAGATTTAGCTGGGAAAAGCTGGAGATAACCAGAGAAAAATGATACCTCGGAATCTTGAGAGTTACTTTCTTAGGACACAGGCAAGGTGAAGAGGGGCGTTAAAAATTCCAGGCCTTCCTCCTGTGACTCCAAGACTTTATTTTTCACTTGTGCTTTTGTGTCTACAGTAATTTTACATTGTTAGACTCCTTTTTGGATAAAAGTTTCTTTCTTTTATGTGTGTAACAAAGTGTAGATGAAGTCTATGTAATAAATACTTATTTGGGGGTCTTGCCAGTATTTTTATTTTCACGTCCATTTTCCATTGGCAGGGAGCTGATCATTTCCTGCTCTGCCTTCCCAGAACATCTTGCCAAAATGCCAGAATAACAATTATTACATTTTTATTTGTGCTTCCTTTCTCAGTTCTTTCCTCAAATCCAGGATTGTGAAATCGTTGAAGGAAAGGACTGGATTTTACCAGTCATGTACCCCTAGTCTTTAGTGGAGTGCCTGGCACCTATTAGGCATGAATAATGATGTTCAATGAATGAATGAATGAAAAAAAGAAGGAAGGAAGGAATGAACAGGCAGGCTGCTGCTTGTATTTCATCACCCAAGCTCTGAGTTATATTTCTGGGCCCCTAAAAGAAAATTTAGACATTCTGGAATTGGTCAGATGCATCTGTTACTAATATAAATGATATAAAATCATCATATTTCTTCTGGTAAACTTATTTAGAAGTTAAAGATCTGGCCACCTGCATTAGCAGCTCAGAAGGAGAAGTTTAGATTGGCATTTAGATTAGCTGGCTCTGTTATTCAGTGACTTTGCATACTTCTTCAAGGGCACTGGAGTCAACCCATGTTTATTTTTGGATTCCCCATTGCTCTTGGGATCACTGCAGCGAAGAATGGTACCCTCCCCTCTCCATTACCTTCTTCACCTTGTTTGTTGTTCCTGGTCTAGGGAGTACTGCAGGCCAGATATGGCCTGACTAGCTGCTCCTCGGTGCCTTGTTATTTTTAGCATATGAACCACAGCAGCAGTTGGCAACTCTGAATTGGTCTATACAGGTTTAGTTTTTGTGAGGTTGAAACCATGGGTTTAAGCATATGGGGGAATCTCTGGTTTTTATGTCCTTGTATTATCTTATGGTAAATAGTATGTTTAAGACCTTAATCTGTGATATGCCAATCTGTAACAGTGAAAACTTGCATTAAGAGGCCTCTGCCTGGTTTCGGATGCCCTTTCCTATATCTTGGGATGAAAGCAAAGAAATTAAGAAGAGAGGAGCATAAAAAATGATCAAAGTCATAGCTCTGTGAGGAAACCTTTTTTAAAAAAAGTTAAAGCCCTTTAACTTGAGTAACAGAAGGCTATTAGGGAAGACTAAGAGATCTGAAGGTGTAATTGAGTTTGTGTTGGTGAAGGCAGACTAACTGCTATAGTAAACAAATGTTAGCATGTGTTTATTTTTCTCTCATATAATAATAGTTCAATGTAGACCTCTGTCAGTGGTATGGGGAGAGGTTCTGCTCCACAATTTTCAGGGACCCAAGCTACTGGTGGCTTTGTCGTCTTCACCATGTGGCTTCAAACATCATTTCAGGGTCAATATCCTGCCAGCAGATGGAGGAACAGCATGGAGGATCATGTGCAGACTTTTTGTGGGTCAGGCACATATTTCTTCCACTGAGATTCCAGTGACTATAGTCATGTGACTGGTTTCAACCCAAATGCAAGGCAGGCTGGGAAGTGTAGTATTATGGACTGAATTTTGTCCCCCCCCCACCCCCACAAGTTGATATGTTGAAGCCCTAACCTCTCGTATCTCAGAATGTGACTGTATTTGGAGATAGGGCATTTAAAGAGGCAATTAGGTTAAAATGAAATCATTAGGAGGGACACAAATCCAATCTGATTTACATCCTCATAAGAAAAGGAGACTAGGACACCCAGAGAGAGACACCAGGGATGTGAACGCACAAGGAATAGACCATGTGAGGACACAGAGCGAAGGTGGCTATCTGTAAGCCAAGAAGGGAGGTCTTAGGAGAAACCAAACCTGCCAACACCTTGATCTTGGACTTCTAAAATCGGATCTGGGAGAAAATAAATTTCTGTTGTTTAAGCCACCTAGTCTGGGGTATTTTGTTATGGAAGCTCTAACAACTAATACATGTAGTCTAGCTATTAGCCAAGGAAAAGTAGAACCTGACTTGGTGATTAGCTAGCAGTCTGTGCTACAATGTAGGGAGTGTCATTCATTCATCATTCATTCATTCATTCAATATTTATTGAGTGCTCTTCTAGTGGGATATAGTGAACAAAATAGACCAAAATCTCTGCCCTGTAGTAGCTAGGTTTTAGTGGCTATTAAAGCAACCAGTTACCATCACATCATCCTGCTTTATTTTGTCCTTAGCACTTACCACTATTTGAAATTATCTTATTTACTGATTTGTTGACTTGCTTGTTATTGTCTCCCCACTCCCCTTCTAAAGTGAGCAGGAACCCTTTTTTGCCTTATTTTTTTTATTATATCCTTAGTGTCTCAAAAATACATGGTACATAGGGGGTTTTTAATATTTATTTGTTGAGGGTTGAATGAGATACCCTGGAATTGCATTTCAGAAAGAAAAAAGTATATAGGGAATGCTTTTTTGAATATAAGGGAAAGGGAGAGGAATTTCCTTTTTTTTTTTTTTTTTACATTAAAAAAAGGACCTGGTAGCTGACCTTATCCTTTAACCTCTGAGGTCATTTAAGCTGTTTAGTTCTAAAATTCCTAGTTGTTTTCTATAAAATATTATAAGTTCAGAGTTCCTAATGTACACAATATGCTAATGATAGAATATCAACATCTAAGTATTTCTTGGTGTGCCACTGACTTAGTTACAGAGTCATGGAGATTCAGAGGGGTTGGGGCCTTAGAGATGTCACTGCCCCATGCTCTCACTTTAAAAGTCAGGAGAAGCAGTCTAGAGGGCAATAGAAGGCCCTGGGGCTTGCAGAGCTTGCATGTGACAAAACATAGACCAAACCTCTGGATTAGGTCCTACCGTGACTCATCCAGCACTTTTTCTATTACACTAACCCTTTTCCTATTTGCATTAAAGATGGAATTGAATGGTGGTTAAGAGGACCAGGCTGCTTGGGCTTGGATCCTGGCTCCACCATTAATTAGCTGTGTGACCTTGGTAAGCTCTCTGTGCCTCAGTTTCCTCATATAAAATGGAGATAAGAATAGTACTAACTTACAGAATTGTTCAGTTTCCTCCTATATAAAATGGAGATAAAAATAGTACTTGCCTTATAGGGTTGTTCTTTTAACTCTTTTAGGAGTTAATATACGTAAGGAACTTAGAACAGTAACTGGTACATAGTAAGTATTCGAGAAATGCTAGTCATTATTATTATTATTATTATTGCCATTTAAATGTGATTAATTACATAGTAAAACAAATGGTTGAAGGACTTTCAGGTTTCTTTTGTAAGTATTAGAATTCTTATTAGTTTTCTAATGTTTACTGACAAAGGGAAAAAGAAGACATGGAATATTAATAGTTTTCATCACAACAGAAGAACTAAACATAAATCCTAACTATGGTTTCTTTACCAAGAGGTTTCCAAATTTTTTTTATTGAGTTGTAATTGACATACCATAACATTCACTCTCTTAAAGTATACAATTTAATGGTTTTTAGTGTATTCACTAAGTTGCACAATTGTTACCACTATCTGATTCCAGAACATTTTCATCTCCCAAAAAGAAACTTCATACCCATTAGCCATCACTTCCTGTTATCCCTCCCCCGCAGCTCCTGGCAACCACTAATCTACTTTTTGTCTCAATGGATTAGCCTATTCTGGAAATCACAGATAAATGGAATCATACAGTATGTGGCCTTTGGGGAAAAGCTTCTTTTACTTAGCACAGTGCTTTCAAGGTTCTTCCATATTACAACGTGTATCAGAACTTCATTCCTTTTTATGGCTGAATAATTTTCCATTCCATGGATACACATTTTGTTTATCCACTCTTCTGTTGAGGGACATTTGGGTTGTTTACATTTTTTCACCATTATAAATAATGCTGCTGTGAACATTTGTGAACAAGATTTGTGTGGGCATGTTTTCAGTTCTCTTGGCTACATGCCTAGGAGTGGAATTGTTGGGTCACATAATAACTTAATGTTTAACTTTCTGAAAAACTGCCAAACTGTTTTGCAATGTGGCTGTGCCAGTCCCAGATATTTAAGGTATGATATTTGATGATTAATTTGATCTTACTTAATTGAAAAAGAAAGACGTGTCATTAGAACTTAATATTTATAATTAAGACTTCTAATTAGTTGTTCACAAACATTTGAGAGCCTTTGTCTCAGCTACTGTGCTGGGCACTGCATAAACCAAGATAAATGAGACGTAGTTTCTGATTCTGAGGAGTTGGTGGGAATTTTTGGCATTTCAAATTTTACTTTTTGAAAAAAGTATAGATGATTGTTTTCCCTTCTATTACTTGTCTTCTCTTTTGACCATTGGGATACTAAATATATTAAGACCAGGAGGGCAGGATGGATGGAGCACAATGAAGTGTACATTGAATAGGAATCCAAGACATAGAGGACCAAGAAACTCCCAAGTCAGTGGATGATTTAGGTATAATCAATTGCCAACTAGTTCTATGACTGACAGTGGTCTTCCTCCCCATCAAAGACATAGTTAAAAAAGAAAAAGAAAACCATTTCTCCTTTATAAAGACTACATTTGTTTTCCATGCCAGAAATCTGGTGGAAACTTTCATTTTCACAGAATTACTCCTTGTTTTGGTTTGGGGGTCTATGTAGTCATAAAATTTTGTGAGCTGTGGCGAATTGTATATATAATAGTATCCCCAGATCTCTGGTTGAAGAAGCAAGCTTCCAAGAATTTTGTTCTGTTACTGCCTACTGAGTTGTGTATTTCTTAAGGACAAGCAGATGGCTCCTTTCTTGTTTGAAAGTGGAAATTTACCAGGACTCGTCCTGTGCTCCTCGCCTCGGGGTAGCCTGGTTCTGTCCTTTACAAAGAGGTCTCCTGTTCCTACTTGGCCTGCAGCTTTCAGCCACCATTTCACTTCTTTGGTGAAATGGGTGACAGTTACATTTTCATCTTGGAGCAAAAGGTTGTTTACCTACCCTCCTTGTAAATAGCTATGAGAAGTAGGCAAATGTATTTATGGAAAGTAAAATGAGCTTTTAACATCCCGTGTCAGAGATTTTCTTTTCAGGAGCCCATCAAGTTTGGAGTAAGTACAGGATGTGAATGCGGCATCTTGGCTCGAAAAAAGACCCAGGAGCGACAGCTCTCAATTTACTGGTTTTGTTTAATATTTCCTTCTCTGCCTACCATACAAGCTGCACTAATTGTTTATGGTCTTCTCCAATACCAGTTGTCACATGGACACATGACATGTGGAAAGCCCTGGGCAGGCTGTGACACTGGGGGAGTGTGGTTATCCTCCAGAACAATTTTGTGGACTTCACACCTGCTGCTTCCTGACTAGGGTTTCAAAGCTTTCCAAATCGGTGTATGCAAAGCTTGTCTTTTGATATCAGGATAAGTTTCAGTGGATTTAAATTGTGTTTTAATCAGATTTAAGCCCAGGAAGCTTTTTTTGCTGTACTTACAATGAAGCTATCTCTTTTTAATGCTGTTTTATCACCTAAAAATAAACAATCACGTCCAATTCTCTTGGTTGCTCCTGAATCCTTTTTTCTAGATTACCTCTCCAAGTGGGAGGGGAAATTATAAGGAGGCATGTGTCAGTTTTATTTATTTATGGCGCAATTATGGATGACCCACATTATTTAAGCTTTCCAAGCCTCAGTTATTGCATGTGTAAAATGGAGATAACATCTACCTCTTACAATTATTGTGAGGATCAAATGTTGTAACATACATAGAGCACCTATATAGAGCATGGAATAGAACAGTGCCTAATCAATAAATAACACTTCCTCTCTCTTTTCCTTTCCTCTGGTCTGACTGCTGAAGATTGTGTCTATTCACACTGCACTAGAGAGAGCGCTTCAGCAAGCAGAAACACAAACCTTATCTCCTCTTGCATCTACACGTCTGCATTTAAAGGGGGTGCTTCTCTATTGTGCCTTTCATATGATTGCAGTACGGCTCTGAAATTATCAAACTATCTGCCTAAATTTAGGAAAAAAACAAGGAACACTATGTAGGAATTTTATTCCTTTCTGCAAAGGGGAGAATTAAGCTTTTAACACTCCCTTAATTTTCAGTGCCTGTATTCCAAGGAACTAAAAATGCTTTGCCTTTGCTCTATCTATTAATTGTGTCTTGATGAATTATAGAGGGCCAAGCAATTGGGACTGCTGCTTTTCTTTACAGATAAGAGATTAGGGGAATGGGAGGAAAATAGACCACCGTCAAACTAGCTGTGTCTACTTGCACACAGGTTCTTCCTGACTAAGTAAGTGGAGAAAAAGGTGGAATTCTAAAAAGAAATGACTTCAAATTAGGTTTTCAAACCACAAAGTCAATTTCAATTTTGAATTTTAAAAGTGTATCCCAGTTTTTTTGTGTATATGTCTTGCTTTGGTATGTAGACACATCATTAGTCAGTACTTGATTTAGGACTTGAATAAGGTCTGGTTCCTTATTTTTCTTTCCATTACATTTTGCGTCTTCCAGAGGAAATAAAAATACAAAAAGTTGAATTAAGAATATGTGATATGTTTTTTTCTCTAAAAAGAGAAAACAAGATAATGAAATTGGGTTGGAAAGCCTTTAATACATTGGTATTGATCTTTCAGTCAAGGAAAATAGCAAACAAAGAACAAATAAGCCCAAAGGAAGAAGGATACTGAATCTGTGGCTTCTTTTGGGTAGTGCGTCAGGGCCAGTGAAGGGGCTATAGTGGTCATCCAGAGAGACAGTGATATGAGCTGGCCAGCTGAGATGATGAGAGCCAGTCTCCTGCCTCCTGGAATAGCCCTCTCTGTAGAGCCAGTTTTCTTCATCACCAACTTAGTAAGCCAGAGCACCCCAAGGCAGAGCAGGCAGTCTGTCAGATAGGGGTGCGAAGCTTGCACCAAACAGGCTGGCACACACCCTCTCATGAGAGCGAGGCCCTGGCACTTCCCAGCAGGAGGAATGGGGCGGGATGTAACAGCGATGGCTTTTTGGAGCTCCAGACCTATAAGAGTGATCAGCTGCCAGCCTGAATCCTACACCTTACCCATCCTCACTGCCCAGGAGAAGGAGGAGCTGACTTTCACTGAGCAGGCGCTGTGCTAGCTGCCTTCCCATCATCTCATTTGATTTTCACCTCAGCCTGTGCGGTAAATTTTGAATATGAGAGTATTAGTTTACTAGGACTGTTGTAACAAAGGAACAAAAACTTGGTGGCGTAAAATGACAGAAATTTATCCTCTCTCATTTCTGGAGGCTGGAAGTCCAAAATTGAGGGTGTTTGCAGGGTTTGTTCCCTCCTGGAGGTTCTGAAGGAGAATTTGTTCCATGCTTCTCTTCTGGCTTCTGGTGGCTGCTGGCAATCCCTGGTGTTCCTCGGCTTGGGGCTGCATGGCTCCTGTCTCTGCCTCTGTCTTCACATGGCCTTCCTCTCTGCGTCTCTGAGTCTCAAATCTCCCTTTCCTTTCTCTTGTAAGGACACTGGTCATCGAATTTAGGGTCCACTCTAAATCCAGGATGATGTCATCTTGAGGTCCTTAATTTAATTGTATCTCTAAAGATTCTTTTTCCAAATAAGGTCATATTCACAGGTAATGGGGAATAGGATTTTGACATATACTTTTAGGGGGACACTGTTCAACCCATTACAATGAAGACATAGGGTCAGGGTTGTTAAATAACTTCCCAAGGTTAGAGAGTGGCAGAGGTAGAGTTCGAACCCAGATTAGTTTTCGTGAACAAGCGCATGCTTGTTCTTAGTAGAACATGACCACTGTTTGTACACACACATAATATGCATGGTAGTGTGACCATCTTTGAGAATACAGAGTCTTTAACATGGTGATGACTGCTTTAATTTTTCATTTATACTGTGGTAGAACAAAGTGAACTGTGACTTATATGTCATAATTTAGTAGAATTCATGTTCTTTTGACAAGTCTGTCACCTGTCCGGTAGCTCCATGAGTCCCCTACGGATGAGGAGATAGGACACACTAGAAACCAATTTGAAAAGTTCAGTTAAAAGCAAACAAACTCTTTTATGACAAACCTAGATTGAATTGTATCATTTTTCTTTTCCTTTTTTTGTTTTTCCTTAGATTTGGAGATGGGGAAATAGAATACCAAGTAGCCAGTTTGTAATAACTTGTCTGATGTCCTGGGTTGCTTGGATACAGTTCAACACACCTGCAGGAGAGCAGCAGTTTGAAGTGGCCAGTGCCACATCATTATGCTTTTCACAGAAGGCGTGGCACGTACAAAGTCTGTGGGCCTGCCACCGTCTGCTGTGTACATTGGAGAAGTTGCCTCACTACTTTAAGTATTATTTTCCTCCTACGTTAGATGAGAGGGGTTGATGTAGTGATTTTTAACTTCTCTTTCCACTGATAATACATCTTTTTAAACAGCCCCTTTCATCCAGCATGTACTTGAACATTTACAGGAAGTTGTATATTTTATAGTCATGTTGTAAAGCCATTAATATATTTTTAGGAAATATGTTAAAATATTCAGGGGTTTTATTTCTGTGTTATTCCTGCTTAAAGTAAATCGATGGATGGATGAGAATTGCCAAAAACACAGAAGAGTGTATATAATGAGATATAGATAGCTAGGCTCTTAGATATAAAATTTTTAAAGAATTAGAAATAATAAGTATTATTACATTTAATCTTGTAAACAACCCTAGCTGGGTTAACTAGTTAGTAGCCAGTTAAATCACTCAAAATATTCAAACTATGTACAAGCAAAATAGGTGTAGCTTGTTTAAAATCAATTTTTTCCCTTAAGGATGCACATACTTAACGTTTAAAAGGAATACCACTGTAGGAAGAAAATGTAAAGATACTGACTAATAGATGGGTTGTAAAATATCATTATGCTATATAGAGAAGATTATAAGCAAGAATAAGAGGGTTGTCTGTATTTTCTCCATTTGTTAAAATAGTAAAACATATTTTATTGTGATAGAATTGTGGTTTGATTTTAATACTAGTCTGGATTTATTTTCAAATTGAAATTCAGTTAAATAATATTTTTATATGAAGCCAGGATATTCGTACAGCAAATAGTAAATACTTGCTTGCATTCACATGTCAGCTGGATAAGGCACATAATAATGACTCATTCAATGGCCAGAGCCAAGAACTGAACCCTGCAGTTCGGTTTCTTGCAATTACTCTCTCTGCTTGATTTCATCTCCTTCCCTTTTCTCTAAATATTAAAAAACATACCCATTTCAGTACTCATAGCTAGTTGTTTTCTCAAGTTGAACTATAGTTGAAAATAACCCCAATTTTAAATACTCCACGTTGACTTTAGAAAATAGGGACAATCTAAGTGGGCACTTCACAGGTTCCCATTATCGCAGATTCCAAGCTGCCTCAATTGTCAGTGGACCATTACGGCTTGTGTGTGGTTTATTTGGTTTGGAATTGCTTCAACTTTCCAAAGACATAGTGGATTTGTAAAAACAGATTATTAATGATAAGCCCAGAACACTTATGTCTGAAATATTGGGTGGATGCAGCAGTTAGGATATATTTTTTCCTGACAGTTGTCTGTTCTTTAAAGGCATGGCTGTCTAGTTGCCACCGGATTGAATGCTTCTGAAGATTAGCCTCTCATTGTTTGAATGTTTTTATAGCATTGTTGCCATAAAGCATCTTCATACTTCACAGTTGAGATCTTGACGTCTAGAATGAAAAAAAAAAAAGTCAGAGGCTAATCATAACAATTAGCTAATGTGTCAACAATTAGCACTTTCCATCAACCTGCTCTAAAAGGAGACTCCTCTTATCCACTTGCAGACAAAAATGCAATGATGTAGTTAAGAAAAGCACTGAAATTGGCTCCTAGATTCCCCTGCTGTAGCCAACTAAATCCCCAGGGCATTGTTTACAGTGATTATTCTGCCATTATGATGTTATTGCATAGGCGTAGAAGGCAGTAGTATGCTCAGAATAAGTCCTCTCTTTTTTCCTAAAAGACAAAACAAAGCATTAAAAGAAAACAATCTCTTTTTGGCTGCTTTTGGAAAAGTAGAACAAAAACTGCCGTGAAAGGTCAGCCAGTTACAGTACTCTAGTGTTTAGCTGGTAAATATTTTAAAAAAGAGTATATTTAATATTTTACCATTTGGAAAATTTTCAATGTGTTTCTGGTCCAGCACAGCTCAATCAATGTAAGATTTCAGAGGTCTCTGGTGGGGATTTCTTTACAATGGATACATTATATTCTGTGGCCATCTATACCACTGCTCGGTCGAAGTATGTTTTAACATCTTTTATATAATCCTTCTAGTAATACAAGAACATTTATACTGCACCTTTTATAAAGAACCGCACAGTACTTTACACAGGCCCATATATCTATGTAAATACCATGGGTTTGTATTTAAAACAGCCTTAAAACAACTTGTAAATCCCCAGTAGCATCTCAGAATTCTGAGGGTAGGAAAATTTTTAACTAAAACTGGGGTTGCCTTTCAGGCGGTTCTGTGAGTCCTTGCAAGCTTCTGTTAGAGCATAGAGGAGGCTTGGCAGAGGAGGAGTTCACTGGCCAGGCTGGAGCAGCCAGCCAGTGCCAAGGCCCCTCTCAGTGAGGCAGGACGGCCCGAAAAGCACTGCTCTGAATGAATGGCAGCTGTTGCCTTAGATTAGGGAGGGTGAAAGAGGAACTGATCTGTCCTGTGCCACCAACTCTTGGTAGGGAAGTTTGGGGGCCTATGTCCATGCTAGAGATGACAAGGGTGCATATCTGAGCCATTGCAGAGTTGGAAACAAAGGCAGGCATTGGGCTTCTGTAACAAGCAGATGCTGGTGACTTGGCTTCAGTCAGGGCTTCCCAGAGGATCTGGAGAGCTAGGAGTGGGCTATCCAACTGGGGAAAGGTTTCTCTCTAGCACTTCAGGAAGCTGGTTGCTGTCAAGATGTTATGCATATTTGATAGACAAGATGTGAGGCAGAACTATTTTGTTGTTTGTTTTATTTCCACAAGAACATTTGTCAACTAACCTCCCTTTCTGTGTTTCATAATCATTGAGTTCTAAAGCCTTGCTCCTCAAAGTGTGGTCCTTGGGCCTGCTGCACCAGTATCCCCTGGGAGCTTGTTAGAAAGGCAGATTCTCAGGTCTCACCCAGGCCTACCAAATCAGAGTCAGCATTTTAACAAGATCCCCAGCTAATTTGAATGCACATTGCAGTTTGTGGACTACTCCTCTGAAACATGTAAAAGAACAGATTTGTTCTTTTTCAATTCATACAATCAGTAAACATTTATGGAGGATGTGCACTGGAGGCAGATGGTACCCTGCTCTCAAAGGGTTCCCAGGTTAGTGGTAGAGACAGACATGTAAAAGGAAGTACGTGTGGAAGAGACACCATCTAAGTGATTTGACCTGGTGAAGGGAGTGTGCCTAACTCTGCCTGAGGAACTCCCACAGGCTTCATGGAGGTTAAATTTGAGTGTTGAATCTTTACGGGGAAGGAAAAGAGTCTTTCAGCCCATGGAGGTATCATACCAAAGCCTGAAAGAATATGGGGCATACAGAAAATGATGAAACATTTCAAGTTGCTGGAGGCCAGAGGGTGTGCGCACGTGTGTTGCAGCACTCAGGTGTGGGTTTGATAGAGTTGTAGCAGTGTTTTCTGCTGTATCTCCAGTGCCTAAAATAGTTCCTGCTACATGGTAGGTGCTCAATGAATATTTGTGAAATGAATGAATGAATGAAAAAGGATGAGACAGGAGAGGTAGTCAGGATCTGATTATGAAACTAATGAGCATGGACTGTATCTTAAAGGAACTAGAAGCTTTTAAGCAGGGCTATGACATGGCTACATAAACATGGGTGGCAGAAAAGCAAGTGATCAGAGTTGGGGGAGGTTGGAGGCAGGGGTCCAGGGAGGCTGCAGCAATAATGCGGGGGAGAGATGGTGAGTGTCTGAACAAAAGCAGTAGCATTGGGCATGGACAGCAGGTCGAATTACGGGATGTTTCCAAGGCAGAATGCCAGAACTCCCTGATGGGTTGTGGGAGTGAGGCGAAGGGAGAGAAAAATCTCAGGAGTGTTAATTTTCTAGTTCAGGTGACTGGTGAGAGGTAACAGCAGAAGAGGAATTGTGGAAAGACATTTAAATTTGGTTGGGAATGTACCATTTTAGATGCCTATGGAACATCCAGGAGATATCCAAAAGGCACTTGGAAAATTAGGCCTGAAGATACAGATTGGGGAGTTCTTGGCACAAGAAGAGAGAGAGTGTACATGAGAAGAGGGGCAGATAAGGATGGAATCCTGGCATCCAAACGTTTATGGGATGTGCAGAGAAGTCAGCTATGGAAACAAAAAAAGCACAGTCTGAGGAAAGTAGGAAGGCAATTTCAGAATCCCTCCTTTTGCCTCTGTTAGCTCTTTGTTTTTTCTTTCTTGCACTTACTTAGCTATAGTTGCTTATTTGTGATTATAGATTTGACTGTGGGGGGTGGGGAGGAGCTGGTCATGAAGGATCTTGAAGGCCCTACTATGGACATGGGCTTTATTCTGAGAGCCCTGAGGAGTCATTGATGGGTTGTATACAGGAAAATGCTATGATCTGATACATGTTTTTAAAAGATCACTCTGGCTGCTGTGCAGAAAATGGAAAGGGGAGATCGGTTGGCGGCTCTTACAGTACCCAGGGCAGAATGAATGGCTCTTTGGATTGGGAATAATGGAAATAAGAAGTGGATAATTCACAACATGTATAGGTACAAAATCTTGGTGGGTGTTCATTTACGGAGTAAGAGAGAAGGGGAGGGGTAGAGTTGGTTTCCCGGTTGGGGCTAATGGGTGGATATGGTGATAACATTTATAAATATAAATAGACATTGGTGCAGGACCAGTATGGTGGAGACATACCAAATTCGATGTCCAGGAAGAGAGGCCTAGGAGGCAGTTGATCTGGATCTCAGAGGACACTCTAAAATGTAAGGCAGGGATAAGGAATTTGCAGGGCTTGGTGGAAGTTCAATGGGAATTTTAGGAGTTGAGATTCTATGGGGAAGGCATAAAGGAATCAGGGCTATTTAGTGCCAAAGTAATTTTTAAAGGATACACAGGCAGGTGAATCACAGGCATCTGAGAAGAGACCAGCACAATCAGAATTTGGGTTGATTTGAGTGAAAATTACTCAACAAATATGCCATGGGGCTTTGGATGTAGCAAGTGGTTAAATTGCATCTGTTCATTATCTAAAGAATAGAGAACTATACTATATTTCTTTTCTGGATGGTAGAACTTCATGTACATATAGAGGAATAAATGAAGTGGTTCTTTAAAGTGACCTCCATTTATAGGGTTTTGGGAATCTATAAAGTATTTCCTTTGGTGAAAATGCAAATTCTGAAAGAAATGTCTAATTTACTAAACTCAAGTCTTCTCTATGTTATAAGTACATTTATAGACCATATTTGTTTGTTTCATAGGAGTAGCCAAAGCTGCTCATCTCTGATTATGAAATGTAGGAACTCTGTTCTTTTTTTGCTTTTGGTGGGATGGCAAGAAGAAAGCTCTAAGCATCACCAATTGGTTAATGTCCCTGCTCCCACCAGCAGTTAGTTGCTCATCAGCCTGATTTTAGATGCAGAACTTCTTCAACATGGGGAGAGAATCCTAGACTGAACAACTGCCCTGGCTGGAAGAAATCCATTGCTCTGTAGCTGAGCAAGCATAGGTTCACAGAGGTGTCATGATTTGCTAGAAGTGGCACAGCCCTTTGACTAGAGGTTGTGATTCTAATCCAGTTTGAGTTATACTATATATTTTTTTAGGATTTCAAAGATATTAAATATTACAACCTGTCTGTTTTGCACATTGAGGATGGAGAATTTATAGTCACTTGCCTTAACTTAGTCATCAAACCAGAAGTGAAGTCTATGTCTCTCTAACCTGGCATTTATTAACAAAAATTCTGGTGTGATGTTTTAAGGGATTATTCAGTAAACTAATGTCATAATGTTGAGAGAATTTTGGGTTGTCAGGAAGTACACTTTGAGTCCCATCAGAAGAAAATAAGTGAACAATTAGGCAAGTATTAACACACCAGTTAGAATAAATGACAAACAAATTGGGCAGTAAGAAATTTCATCTGAAATTTTATTTGGCTGGCGGCAGTTACAACTATGCAATAGGGAGGGAATTGTCTAGAATGGTGGTTCCCATCCCTGTCTGCACATTGGAATCAAGTGAGGTGCTTTTGACCAATCCTGATTGCTAGACTGTACTTCAGACCAATTAAGTCAGAATTTCTAAGGGCAGGGCTTCAGGTGTTATTTTTATAAAGCTCCCTAGACAATGAAAATGTGCAGCCACATCTCTGATAGATTATACTTGTACATGTACAAAGTTTGGGGCAATTGTTTTAGAATTATGAAACTGATAGAGATAGGTCTGTGAGCAACCATGCCCTTAAATCCTGTTATGATTAGTCCTGTCAGCCAAGCCTGGGCATCTTTGTATTCAAGTTTTATTTTTGGTTTTGTTTTTGATGTAAAAAAAAAAAGGCATTTGTGATAGGATTTGTATTTATTAATTCCTTGGGTATTTATTTATTTATTTATTTAAACTTCCACTGAACGTACTGCATCGATATAGCTAAGATAACCCACTTTTTGGCTTGTTTTCCAGCACTTCATATTAAACCAGGGCTAAGGGAGTGAGGGTCAAAATTGTGCAGATCTGAATGGGAGAAATGCCTCTTAGTTGTTCACTTTAAAATTGTTAATTTTATGTTCTGTGAATTTCACCTCAATACATTATTTTTAAAACAGAAAAAAAAAAATTGTGCAGACGTGGAATGGGCAAATTTTAGTCAGTCAATGATAACATATTGACAGATTCTGAGGGGAAACTTCACTTAGCAAAAACTTTTGTCAATAGAAACTACTTGTGAGATTGGGGAGTCTCAGGTTGCATCTGCTTATCTCCCTGATTTCATCAGTTCAGGCCTGAATATGATCAGAGGACATGTCTATTGAAGGTCAGTGTCATGAGGTGAAGATGTTTGCTTTCGACCCACTCTAAAATACCCACCCAATGGATGATAAAATACAAGGTGGGACTCACTGTTAGGATATTTCTAATACTAATGCCTGTATTAGAGATACAGGTAGTGTTCCTCAATGTTCCACAGAATGAAATATGAAGTGTACTACAGGTACTTTTGCTGGATGAATCCTGGAATCGTACAATTATCCCAGAGGATGTCCTATCAGGAAATAATAATTCTCATTAGGTAATGTTTGAACAATTGTTTTATATACTTATTATCGAGGTTTCCAGAAATATTTGTGTGAACTATCCTGCCCATGAGAATTATAAAGGGCTAAAGTTTGGAAGATTCATTGAGGAGGGTATAGGCATTGGCACCCCAAAGATCTGGATTAGAATACCCGTTTCCTCCTCACTAGTTGTAGAACCTTGGGTGCTAGCAGCCACTTCTCAGAGCTGTGATTTTCCCATCTATAAAATGGGGGTAAAAACAACAACAATAATAACAGCTTATTCTTTGAATGTGAGATTAAAAAATAATATTAGAAACATCAAATGTAAGGCCTGTAGTTCCTGCTTATAGTGGTCACTCAGATTTGTAGCTGCTGCTACTGTTACTTTAGTCACCATCCTCTACATAATTTCTAGTTTCTGGCAGATGTTAAAATTGAAAAGAGCTGAGGCCTTGAATCATGAGGTTGGGCAAGGAGACCATCTCTGAAATATCAGTTAAAAGTGGCCAATTAATTATCAATAGAATCTGGATGTGGATTTTTCCCTTTGAAAGTTGTCATGGTACTTTTATGAATACATATTTATATTCATACATATATATTTTATTTTTCCTTTTTTTCTTTTAACACCTGCTACCTTGAGAACTCTAGTTCAACTTGTTGTTTTGGAAAGAGGTCTCACTACCTAACTAGGTGTCAGACATGGCTTTGTCCCAGGTTATGAAGTTCAGCCTCAGGGTAGGCTTGTACTATTCAAGGTCTGATGATGTAAAGTCCCAAAAGAAGGAATAAGGTGACTACGTCCCCAGGTTATTAATGGGTGAGAGGCCATTTCTGATCTTAAAGGCATACCAAAAGAAAAAAGAGATATTTAACAAACAAACAGATGAACAACTCCAAACCCAGTAACTCTTATACCAGGTATGGTGCTAATCCTAAAATAAATACTATTTTGTCTTTCTTTATCAAAGGCAAGACCAGTTCTAGCAGCTCTTGTTCTAGGTTTCACTGGAGAGGGTTGGTGTTTGTCCTACCTCGGGAAATTGCCATCTAATTTTCCTTAGCAAATTCCAGAAAGAGGACCAGAACAAAGCAAGAGATGTATGACAGTTGAACTAAGACTTCTGTTTGGTATCAGAAGGTGGGTGGTTCTGAACACATGGCTGTTATTAAATGAAATAAAAGTGTCCAGCCCAGGGTCTGCACATAGTAAGCACTATATTGCTTATTATTCTTACCATTATATTGGGCCTTTACCTTGTGCAAGAGGGTAATCTCTATATTTGACACATATTATCTCTTTTAATTGTCACAACAGCCCTCTTAGATACTGTTATCATGGGACCCAGAGAGGTTAAGTAACCCAAAAGTTATGTATCTACAGCTGTTCCAGGTCTGCTCATTTGTCCGTTCGTTTATTTAATCAGGATTTACTGAGCACCTATAGCATGTAAAGCTCTGTTAGGAGCTGAGGATAACGCAGCGAGCAAAGTGAACATGGTTCCTTTCCCAATGAGATTATAATCCAGATGGGACATGCTATAAGTAAAGAAAGAAATGAACTTGTCAGGTGGTGATTACTGCTACTGAGGAAAATAAAGTAGGGAAGGGGGTGCCATGGGGCTAGGGTGGAGGGTGCTGTTCTATACCAGGATAGAGGAAGGCCTTTTTCATGAATCTTTTGCTTTGGAAGGAATTTAGGATGAGGCGAGGCCACGAGGGCACCTAGACACTTGAGGGTAAGGGCTGAGGCTGCGTATCTCTAGCCTTATTTTCTTTTGTGTTTGCTTTTCATGGACTTTTTCTATGTATCTAGAATTAATTAGAACTGAGGTGAAATATCTCTGATAATGACATGGGAGCAGCTCTCAGAACAGACAGGAATCTTGTGGCCAGTTGGAGGGAATATTTGTTTCTGGTCAAGAGGATTCATTTTGATACTGGAATGGAATATTGACGTATAACTTCCTGCAGGTCTGGCTCCAAAGGGTTTTTAGACTTCCACATAAAGTGGGACTTTGTAAGGTGGGGATGTGAATGTGTATTATTTAGGGAACAGGCTGAGAGTGGCTCAGATAAGGTAGCTTATTTCCTTATACACACCACCCAGAGGGAGGCAGGCACTTGAGGGCGGGCTGGCTCAGGATCCAGGTCCTTTTATCTGTGGCTCCTCCAACCCATGGAGTGTTGTCTCTATGTGTTCACTAGTACCAAGTCCTCCCTCCTGCCTGAGGGAAAGAGAAAAGAGTGGGGGACAATGAGATTCCTTTTTCAGGGCTAGATGGAGAGGTTGTCCACATCACTTCCTCCATATCCTTTTGGCCAGTGCTTGGTCACACTTAGAGGGAGCAGGTTAAGAGCACAGACTCTGGAGTCAGACTCTTAGGGTTCACATCTGAGCTCTGCCACTTGTGCAAGTTACTTAACCTCTCTGTTCCTCAGCTTCCTCTTCTGTAAAATGGGGGTGATGAGAATAGCACCTAGCACACAGGATGAGGATGAAATGTGTTAGCTTGTAGAGTACAGTGCATGGCAAATAGTAAGCGCTGTGTGCTTGTTTGTTATATAAATAATTGGCCACACCAGGCTGCAAGGAAAACTGGAAATGTATTTTCTAGCTGGGCAGCCAAGTGTCCTGTCAAATAAAACCCAGCAGGGGATTTGCTACTAAAAGAAGAAGTGGGGAATGGATACATGATAGTATGACTATGCAAATTTCATCTAAAATGACACACTTTTGAGAGTGAAAGATACCACTACTAATAATTGCATTGGGATAACAGGCATAAATAGGAACCATCCTGGGAAAACCAGTATGTCTGGGTACCTGATTCAAGGGGGTTATCAGCTGTCTTCATGAAGGCATGTTTGATTGAACTATTTCACACATTTTTTTCTTTAAAAATTATAGTCTGAGAAATTAACTTCTGTCTTCAGGAATGAATGGAGGGGATATTAAACATTTATCCCATTTAAATTTACCCCAAACTACCTGGCCTCTTGGATGGATTAACGAAAGACACTTTGGTTAAAAATGGAAATGAAAATCAGTATTAACAAGAAATTCACAGTGCCCAGCATCTACTGGGTGCAGTCAGGGAGGCAAAGAAGGGAGAAGGAACTCTATAATTCTGGTGGAAAAATAGTCTTGATTGGTGTGTGATTTATATCAGAAAGTAGACCTAAGTGACAGTCTCAAAATCCAGTGTTTCTTAAGTGTGAGCATCTTTGTTTATTTCATCCTTACCTTTTAAAGTTTCTTTCATATTGGCAGGTGGATTCCTATTAGGTTTCAAAAGCTCTGTGTTTTGCTAAATTATTCTGAAATGTTCTTAGATTCTAAAGAAAAATTAGCCTTCCTCTGGGACTTTGAGGGAGAGGAGACTTCACTAAGTAATAAATAACCTGTCTAGGTTGGAAAGGGAGGTGACCACCTACATTGTGAATCGCAGACAGAATACAGAACCTCCGTGAGGAACTTAACCCAGCCTGCATTTTCTTCTTCTTTCTGAGAGAACTAACATGTTGTGGCAGATAAAGAGAAACAAGTGAGAAATGATTATGAACTGCAGGCCCTTATCAACATAAGGAAATGTAAAAAAATCAGCATTGGGTTGATAAGAGGAAAAATCATAGCCAATGTAAAAATCCATCCTCTACCTCACACGTACCCTTTTAAATAGACCCATGCATTTCAGTAAAGGTAAATAATGCTTAAAATGGTGGAAGCTAGAGTTGGGAAAATAAGAACCAGGTGTTGGAAAGAAGGAAAATCAAAAAGAGCATACATTTTCTGTCAACAATCCCTGCCATAAATCGTAGCAATGCCACCATCACGACCTGCAGCCCACAGGGAAGAGACTGTTGTAAAAATGATAAATCAGAATCACTACACACCAGGTCTTGATAAAACAAAGCAAGTTGATTCCAGGGTCTGATATATATCTGTAATCACTGGGAAATAGAGCTTGATCAGTGAAGGGCCAAATGTAAGGAGATGCAAAGTTCAGAATCTGGTGGCTGCTTACTATTCCAGCTGAGCCGAACACTGGATAATACGGTGGAAATTGATGACTCAGTGGAATCCAGCTGCAGCAAAATAGAGATTTGTTACAAATTTCTTCACAAGAAGAGAACGATATATATGCCAGTGCCTGTTCATCACATTTTAATGTATTCTTCATATCTAGAAACAAAAGAGAATATACTGTCTATACCACCTTCATAAAATAGGGTTAATGTATTTTCTGGGATTTTGTTGATGTGTTGTTGTTCCTTTCAAGAAGCAAAATCCACCACTCCCTTTAAGACAAATGTTTATGTGAAAAAATGAGCTACTGGTGCATTTCTTAAATGACTGCCATAATTGTGCTGCTGAAAGACTCTCAGATTCTGTGAATGTGTGCGTTGGTGGGGTGGAGGAGGGGATGAGAGTAGAGCAACTGAGGTGCCAGCAATGCCAAAATCACAGTGAGGGCAGTGGGGGTTTGGCTGAGCAATCTCAATCACATTCTGATACCAGATTTCACAGAAGCATTGGTCTAGCAGCTCCCAAGAACTTTCAGGGACTATTTATAAGGCAGCGAGTTTCTAGGAGTGGAGATGGGAGATTCTGGTGTAGTAATTTCTGAAGATCTTCACTGTAAGGATTTTTCAACAAAGTCCTTACCTAGCACAGAATCTTCCCACTCTGATGAATCTATGACATGGAGTACATGGAGGAGTCTTTGCCTTCTGTTTTCCTAGCTGGCTTTGCTTGTGATTGACACCCGGTAGCTTAATATAGCCATTCTAGAGTAAAGATTTTTAGCCAGTGACTTCTGTCTCCATGTCTCCATGACACCTTTGTCTGGCTTGAGAGTGATGGGCCTCAGCGTTAGATCCTGGGATCAGCAGCACTGGTATCAGCCTTACCTGGGGGAACTTGTTAGAAGTGCAGGTTTACAGGTTCCACCCCTGACTTATCAAATCGGAAACTCAGCAAGCTGTGTTTTAATATTCCTCATGCATGTTAAAGTTTGGTAGCACTAGCCTAGGGGAAGTGGGCTAACAATTGTTAAGGGCCTCTGTGTTTCCCAAGCTAGGCTTGTGATGTTTAATACTGTACAATCACACTTAAGCTTAGAGGCAGTCATCCCATTTTAAGGATTAAACAATAAAATCAGACTGAGAATTTCAGAAACTTGCTCAAGATCATGTAACCAGCAGAGTGGCAATGTCAGGATTGTGAGTTTCAATCCTTCTGATGCAAAATTTGTTCTTTCTACTCCACCATGATGACTAGCTGTGGTTCCAAGTCTACTCCCAATTGGTTCAGAAAGAGACCCAATCAGTTCTTCAAAGTCTTTAGGATTAATGGTCCCTTCTTTAGAAGTAGATTAATAAAGCTATTTGTTAGGCTATGCTGCTATATAGGCTTTATTTTCGTGTGTCAAAACTTGTAATCCTTTATGTGGAAAGGTCGGACCTGTGAGTATTCATTGGCTTTCCTGATGAAGGTCAAGGTTAGCAGAAAATGGGAGGTAGTACATAAAGAATAGCAGAGAGTGTACCAGGAGTCAGGAGGCCTGGGATCAAGTCTCTAGTTTAGCGGCCGTGTGGCTAACGCATCTAACTCTTCATCTATTTTCCCATCTGTAAAATGGGGAGTGTGCGTGTGGGGAGCGTGTCTTGTTTCTCTCACTAGATTATGAGAGGGCCAATGAAAGAAGGTAGAGAAAAATGTCTTGAAACTCCAGAGTGCCTTTTAAATTTGCGGTTTTACTATTGTTAAATAATGAGGAGACAAGGCTTCAAAATAAAGTTATTCACCATTTTCAGTGGCAGGGATGTTTTTCTCTCCTTTGTTTATGTCAGTGCCAGAGAGATCAGGAGTCTCTTGGGACTTCAATTAAGTATATCTCTGGCAGATAAATTAATTGTGTTGAGGCACTGTGCCAACCTTTATAAATAATGACAGTGGCACTGGAGTAAGTTTGGGGTTATGTGTGATCATGAGAGATAGAATCTGTGAAAAGCTGTCAGGTTTGCTGGTGGCTGGTGGGCAGGTAAACTGCATCAGAACAGTAAGTGTTCTACTCTAGAAAGAGGATGATGAGCTGGGGTGGGACCCACAGTTGAAAATGGGAAAAAGGGCCTGGGGGGATCTGAAGTGCTGACAGCCAGGTGACATTTAGGGGTAGTATCTTGCAGGGGAGACTCAGTCATGGTGAGATTCTACATCTTTTTAATGCAGGCAAACCATGACTCTTTAAGTTTCAAATCTTTGACTTGTTTTTTTGCCATTTACCTGAATTTTCAATAAATGGGAGATATTATTACATTTTTTAATTAAAAATATTATGATGTGTAAAGTACTGAGATAGGCATTACATGTACATTATACCATTTCATCTTTAAAATGAACTGGCATTTTGGTGTTATTCCCATTTTGCAGAGGAAAAACTGAGGCCCAAGACTATAGTCAGTAAGTGGCGGTGCTGCGATTGGAACACTGGGCTATCTGGGCTCTTCTGCTCTCCCTCTGCCCTGTTGCTGTGCTGTGGACACCCAAGGGGTGTCCTGGATTCGGGCCTTGGTGCAGCTCTGAGGGTGGCTCTTGGTTTCTGAGGCTTCCTAGAATCTCAGTTTTAGGGCTTCACTGGTGCTAGTGACACTACACAATCTTTCTCAGACCTGGTTGATCAGCTTGTCTATCAGTCCATCTTCCACTCCCCATATCCATGCTCCATTCATACTGAATTTCTTCCTATCCCTCAAACATATCAGGCACTTTTATTTTTGTTTGTTTTTAAAGTTATTTATTTATTTATTTATATTTTTTAGTGTAACATAGTTGATTGTACATATCTGTGGGGTACAGAGTTGGATATCAATACCTGTGTGCAAATATGTGATGTTCAAATTAGGATAATTAGTGTATTCAACATTATACAATGCAATCGTTTTTCCTGTCCCTTTACCAATTCCTCCCTTACCCCACTCTCCCTCCTCCACCCCTCCTCCGTTGCCACTGTGAGGTAACCTCAGTTCTGTTCTCTCCTTTTGAAAGTTCAACATATTATTATGAGTGCTGTATCTTTCTTTCTTTCTTTTTTTTAAATTAATTTATTTTTTAGCTTCCACTTATGAGTGAGAACATGTGGTATTTCTCTTTCTGGATCAGGCACCTTTATGACCCTGGTCAGGTGCTTAGCAAAGTGTGACCTGAGATCTGCTACTTGTTAAAGATGCAAACTCCAGGTGCCAATGTTTTGCCAACAGAATCAAAATCCAGGAGTGACGCCCAGGAATTTGCATGTGAAGAAGCACCCCGAGGGATTCATTTGAACATGAAAGTGTGAGACCCACTAGTCTGCCTTTGTAGGTGCTGTGCTCCCTTCTTAGAAAGCCCTCCTTGTATTTCTAACTTTCTGTCCCTTTTCTGCCGCATGAATACTTTTAAGAGCTACCTCAATGTTATCTCTTTTGTTAAGTTTTCTTGGTTCTACCCCAGCAGAGTTAGCAATCGCCACTTTTGTTCTCCCTACCAATTTGTTTCTGCCTATATTATAACTTTTATCGTCTTGTATCATACTTAAAACATTTCCATGTCCTCTCTACTGTGAGTTCTCTTTATTCTTTCTTCTCTACAGTACCTAGTACAGTGCCTGACATGGGGAAGTACCCACCAAATGGTAGCACACAGGAAGGTGAAGATAAGGCAGGCCCAGTCCCAGAGAAACTTGGGCGGTGGGGCTAATGCAAGAGCAGGGTTCTAGTGACTTGCTTTAGGGCAGGAGGCTGGGCCTTGCTCCATTCTAAGCGGTAAGGCTAGCATTCAGCTATTAAAACCAAATACCAGGCCTAGCTGGCTCCTGGCTTAGGACTTTCCAAATTCTTCATTACTGGGATCTAGAATTGTTCTTAGACCTATAACTGGGGATCATCCTTACTAACCGATTTCCAAATGCTGGAGAGAGAGGGAAGAGTCATACCAGCTATTACTTTAGCTTCTTTGTATTGAGCTTGTGACTGTAAATTCTCTGAGATCTGGATATGGAAGGCTTGGTGGTTGTTAAGAAGTTGAAGGGGAGGGTTATTTCAGATGTAGAGATAACACTGAGCCATTTTTATTGATGCAGTTTGCTCTGGAAGGAGAGGGGAAGATCCTTCAATCACATTTTAAATAGAAGATCAGAAGTGTTATTGAACTGCTAATATTCATGACTCAAAGCCTTTTAAGAAATGTCTTCTGGATTTTAACCAAGGTTGCACAGGTGTGTGGGGGCCTGATAGGAGTCCTGATGTGACAGTCCCTACTGGACTGTGAGCTTATTAGACCTTGTGGCTATGATTTTCTGACACCTCCTGCCTTTAACTAGGAGACCCAGCAGCTGAAATGGTGTCTGTATTGGGGGCATTTCAACTGATTGTTTTAAAACCTAATTTTAAATTTCTATTCAATTCCTTCATTTCCAGAACCTTTTTTAAAAATTGTATTTGCCACATTATAAATTCTCCTACAGCAATTCAGATTGGGAAAAAAGTAGGGTTTGGGTTTTTTTTTTTTTTTAAGTATTTTTGTTTAATAACCTTTAAAAAGAGAGGCTCTTAAAGTTATTTGTTATTTCAGTCAAGTTTCAATAATAAATGTTAGAGGTACCAGTGAAAACCATAGCATTCCCATTCCTGGATAATTTGTTTCTGCCCTTGTTTGCCTGCAGATGTTTCAAGACTTTCCAGGGTGGTTGTTTCTATTTAAGGCACATCATCTGTGGAATTCTGAAATACAAACCAGTTCTTTGAAATTTTTGATAAAACTCACTTCTTAATAATAGGAGAGTTTCAAATGCCTTCATACCCACTTGGCCATCTGTAAATAAATGAAGTCCAATGAGGAAAATAGCATAAGGAAGCTGTTTCGGTTACTATTTCTATACTGTTCATTTATATCATCAAACTTCAAGATGACAAATATGGAAAGAGTGTAAGAACACTTTTTAAAAATATATATATATTTTGAAACTTGGATCTGAGTTCAAACACTCAATTTAGAGGAGACTTATGATTCAAATGTGAGTTATTTATTGTCTTTGTCAATTCCCAGAATTTAAATTTATGTTGGGATAAAGCAAATTTAAAGCTACATTTGAACAACAATGGGGCACATTCTTCTCTTTGATTCACTTATTCTTCAAGTAGAGGCTCTTACGTTCCATGTTCAAGACTATGAGCACTAGTCCTGGGTAGACATGGATATTAGAGTATTGGATTATTATTGTATCCCAGTGTCCTCTCCCGGATGTGTATTTGATCTCTGGGTTGTGTTTATACCACTTGAAATGGAAGTGATTCTGATTTACAGCTCCAAATGTGCCTGACTAAGCCAAATGGTGAACATTTCATTATTTCAGTTTTATGGGTCATGTCTGAAGGGGTTTGGTTCAGAAAATAGACCACTGCTCAAAAGGAGAAAGTCCATTCCCAGGAGGCAGTAGGTCTTGAGTCAGCAAATCATGGTATGTGCAGCCCCAGAGTGTCAGGAAAAGTATTCGCTGCAGCCACCAATGTCATCCCACCCCATTGACATGCACACACCTAGGTATGCCCATCAAACATTCAAAAACAGACAGACAGACAGGCAGACATAACACAAGTGAGCAAAGTCCTACTAAAGAAGAGAAATGGCCCATGCCACACTGGTAGAGAGAAGTTGTAACTCAGGGCCCTGTGTTCTTTCCTTGCCTTTCTTTCTTACGTATCTTTTCCTGGTGCTGGTACAGATTCAGAGTGAGGAGAAAGCAGAATGTGTGTGTGAGTCTGTGTGTGTGTCTTCCTGGACTCTAAGGCTCTTGGAGCTTTACAGACTCTGTGGCACAATGCAGCCTCTGTAGAAAAGATATTAAGAACAAAAAACAAACTTGAAGATTCAGGAGCAGGCTGCCAGAATGATTAAGAAAAACATTCAGATGATGCCATTAAAAACATATGGGGATTCTATAAAGCCCTGAAAAGAAAATGTTTAATTATGCGCCGTATGCAAAAGCCATCATGTTTAGATTAATACTAAAGACTGAAACTGCAGTGGGGATTAAGTAGTCCACAGTGATGCATCAATCTCTTTACTCCTTTAAAAATAATGTTTTTCTTTCGCTGATGACAAATACCTTTCAAACTGTTGAGATCATGCTGCTAGAGTGATACATGGAGTTTGATGAAGTCCAAAGTCACTAACAGAAGTTTCCAAATTAACTTTTCAAGGTCCTTGAATTAGATTTCTTTCTTTTCCTTTCCTTCCCCACCATTCCCACTCACTTCCCTCTCCTAATAGGAACGCCTCCCCACTCCTCCCCAACATACAAAGGTTGCCCATGCTGGTGGCCAGCGTAAGAGACTGGTAGGTTGGTTAGAAATATCCAGTTTTGAGAAGGTTTCCCATTTTAAGATACTATCATGATTCATTGCTTAACTTTTAAGTGTTAATAGTTTACAGGGATTTTGATTTCCATTCTCGATTGCACTGGAAGCCTGAAGAAAAATGGAACATTTGAGCCTTTTTAATAAATATGGAAACTATTTTCATTCATCTGAATGTGGTGTGTTTTAGGATTGCCAACATTTTCTTTAGATCTTTGCAAATGTGTAGAATAATTATATAGCTTTGTATGTGTGTGAGGAGTGGCAAAATGAGAAAGAAAGAAATCAAGCTTTGTAGTGAATAGGCCTTCCAAACAAGTATACAGATGTGCTCTGGGTAAATATAAGTCAAAATTGCAAAAAGTAGTCAAGGTTTAGTGACCCTAGCACTGTATTCACTTTATATTCACTCAAGTTTAAATATCAGAAAGGTAAATTTGTGGCTTCTCAGAGTTAAAAAAAAAAAAAAAGACTACAGATACAAATAAATAAATAAATTAATAAAACAAATTGTATAGAAATCAGAATAACAGTATAAACAGGTTATGCTATTTATTTGAAAATCTTTACTCCTCTTAAGAAGGTCAAAATGTTTTTGTTGATGCTATTTCACTTTAGGGAATTTTATGCACTTACACACTTGGAATTTTGATCCTCATTTATTGGACCAAGCCTCTTGAAGTAAACATGTGGCTTATGAATCAGTGGACAGATTTGTAGCTCACCCTCGAATGTATCAAAACTTTTTCCGAAGTGTCATTTGGGCTCACTGCAATACAAATATAAAACTCCTTCCACCCTTCATGTCTGTCATTTTCTATGTTATATATATAATTAAAAATTACAAATGACCAAACCTGCAGTTTTCTAAATAAAGATGGCAGGCTCTAGGAACCTGACTGGCTCACTCAAATGCTTGTCTGGAAACAGGCTTGCCTACTGCCCAATGTTGAGGTTTTTGGATTCAGGTACATTGAACCTACAAGGGTGATTTCAAATCCAATCTACTTCTCGATTATGGAATAAGCCATCGTTTTAGTGTTTTCCTCCAGTGTATTTGTTTTTGTGTGAGAAAACTTTACTGCTGTTGGTGAGCAGCCAGCTACTTTTTACAAAGAGCCACCTGTTTCTGAGTTTACACAGGATATGTTGGATTTATGTAATACAATAGGATCAATTTAATTATGTTTTTCCTTAAGTACAATGCTACCTGGAATTACTTCACAATCTGATACATGCACGATTTTTGGAGACAAAAAACAAAAGAAAACAAAACACATCAGCCCTGACTTAAGTTAGCTTTAAGGTATTTCATTACCCCAATTTCTTCTAATATGCATTAAAGGCTATATACTCTCAGTATGAAAAAATAGCTGTTCTGAACTCCCCATAGTCCCTGTTATTTATAATGTTTCAAAGCTTTAGAATTACTACAAAAGATTTACTCATATAGCAAAGCATGTAAAATTTAAAATCAATAAAGTATATAAATTTTGCTTGTCTCCTTGAATTGATTCCTTACTCTAATAGCTCAATACTGTAATACTATATACTTTTTTATTTCCAATGTCATTACCCAATAATAATCTCTGGACTTCCTTGCCACAGCTCTGGGACAATTTGGAATTTCTGATAACAATATTCTTCATAGACAGTTGTCACAGGCAATTGTTACTCCTTGCACAGCTTCTAAAAATGAATAAGCAGATGAAAAATATTAGTTTGTTTCTATGATGCTAGAAAGTCAACTAATTTCTTTTGATGTGGTAAATATAGCTGAGTATTTGATTTTGTGGGAGAGTAGAGAAAGATTTGAATTTGGAATATCTTAGCAGTGGTAGGTTAATCCCACAATATGTCTTTTTTTTTTTTTTTTAAGCAAGAAGTATGTGGTTCAGTTTTCTTTAATTTTCTAATATAAGAGTTCTTCAGGCATAGCTTTGCTTGGAGTTAAAAAAAAGGTAGCTAATGTTGGGAAGGTTAACATTTTACCATTGATACCCAGTTTTGTATTCTCTGTGAGCATTCGCAAGAATAAATTCTACTTCATTACAGAATGTATTTTGCAGTATTTTGTAGAGTGGAACAGAGCTCTCCTTAACAGATTTAAAAATAAAGACAGTTCAAATTAAAGCTAGGGAGGCAGTGAACAATTATTCCACCACTTACCCCTTTTTTGCCAGGGTTGTTGTTTGCTTAAATCATGGTGGTATCTGGGTCCCAGTGCTAAAAGGGTTGAGCTGACCTTGGTTTCTTGAAATGCAAAATGTCAAATCCAAACATGCTGGTGAAATCTAAACTCGCTTTCATTTCTTAATGGCCACTCTCAGCTTGTGAAGAACACAGACAGATGATTGCTTACTTAGGCGTGAAAACAGAAAAGAGTGTCTATGCTTGTGCCAGGTATTTTTGCTTGCTAAAGCAATCCTTTCTAGCCAGTCTCTTAAATTCTTCCTTCTCCCAGTTTGTTTAGTGTAGTGATTGACAGAACCCCCCTACAAAATGCTGGAGATCTTTGATTTGAATCCCAGTTCTTTTTACTTTGCTTTGTAACCTTGTGCGACTCTTCAACAGAGTCTGCACTTGTAAAGTTGGGATTAAGGACTTTGGTCCTATCTCACTGAGAAGTCACAAAGTAAGCACAGTGCAATCTGCAGAACTCTATACACATTAAAAGTTCAGTTTCCACATTCCCATATTCTCTTCTACCTGGGCTAATATTTGGTTCTAAGAGAGAAATTCCTCATTGATAGCTTTAGGGGTAGGGCTACCAGATAAAATACAAAATGCCCAGTTAAATTTGAATTTCAGATAAACAACAAGTATGTAATATATCAACAAGTATATAATATATATATTTTCTGGCATAAGTATGTCCCATGCAATTTCTGGGATACACTTGTATTAAAAAAATACTTGTTTATTGGAGAATCAAATTTAACTGGGGACCCCATTTTATATACCAATCTGGGAATCCTACTTAGGGATTCTGGTTGGAATATTTTTTTTATATTGTGTAGATAACAGCCTAAAGAAGCTTGGGAGTAGTAGGCAGGGGCTCTTCATGTTTCCAAGTTAATACCTAAGTACGTAACCCTATGTGATAGTTGTAAACATCTGGTATTCCATTATTTTTAGCAATGAGCCCAGTATTTGGTCTTCAAAAGGGCGATTTAAATCTGGTTCTCCTTTCTCTCCAGAGATATGGTCTTCCTTCGGAAAAAATTAATTACCTGCAGTGGTCAGTTTGGATGGTGAATTTCCTCCTGACTTAATCCCCTTGATTTGCACAGATCCTTCTTGAGGATTCCCTCTCCCTATCCAGCAGAACCAGTTGTGAAATCTGGAGAAAGTGCTTGAAAGAACAAGGCCTCTCTTTAGAGACCCCAGAAAGGAAGACAAAGGCACTTCCCAAGGTCCCTTATTGTCCTTTACCTCCAGCACCCAGGTTTTGTGGGGTCCCTGATGGTGTTTCGCCTGAACCTGCCTAGAAGGGCAAATTGCTTTTAGATGCCTTTCTACTTAGTACACTCATCATCAAATTTTGTTTGTTAATTTTCTATAAAAAGAAAAGAAAATATTTCTACTAGACTGACTTTAATTTTGACTTTTCAACATGATGACTATTACAAAAATTATCTATGATATGGTGTCATACTTGTCTCTGGACATCTGTTGTGTTGGGAAGGTCTTATGATCACAGCTAATCAGGATTCTCTACTCTCAAGTCTTCAGATGCTAGATCTGGCACTCTGTACTGGATCTTTGCAAGTGTGTAAATGTATGTAGTAATTTGTGTATATTAATTACTAAAAATATTCACTATTTCAGAGCACCACTTATAAAATCTGACTGAATGCTAGGTAGTTGCTAGAAAAAGATTGATTACATTACCCCCCCTTTCTTTTTTATTTCTTCTGCTGTAATGGTTTATACCATCCATGTCTAACCTTTATAGTGTTACCATACTTTTTTCTCTTTTCATTCCCATCTGTATGATCACCTGTAATCTTCTCTAAATGCCCAGGACTAAGATGCCTGGATTAGCTCTGGAGATGAGACCACCTACTTGTTGCTGAGCAGATCCTAGAAGGATCTGATTTACTTTTCTGGGGTCATTTACTGCACACTGGCTGTTAGGAGGTTAAACCTACTGTGCTTTGGAACAGTAGGTTTGGCCCCTATAAACAATGGCAGATGGGTGCTCAGTCTAACGTAATGTCAATAATGGGAGCAATATAGACTTAGAATTCTTATGAACTATACATACTCCCCAGAGGGCAATCTAGGGTTATGGCTGACACGTGGAAGTTGGTGCACCCACCTGCAGCTGACCCTTTGGCCCTTTGGTCCCTTAAGAAAAGAAACTAGCGCTTTTTAAAGTCAGAGTCTGAGATCTTACTCCTTTTTGCATAGTATGTATTTAGCAAACATTTTTGAAATAATTTGCCACAGGAAGCGTGAGAATGAAGCTACGTGGTTGAGTAAGGCTGTAATTGTAGCATCCACTTCCCCTCCAACATGGATATTGTAGAACTTTTACTTACACGCCTTTAAAAAAAACAAATATATTAAGGTTCTATCTAGAGCGGTGTTTCTCTCGTGTTTAGCGTGCATAAGAATCTCTGAAGTTCTTACAAAAAAACACAGATTCCTGGGTCTCACTCACAGTTTCTGACTTAGTAGGTCTGAGAAAGGGCCCGAGAATATGCATTTCTGATAAGCTCCCATGTGATGCCAATTCTGCACTGGTCTGAACCACACATCCCAGAGTACTAACCTGCACACATCTGAAGACACTAGACACTGGTGATGTGTGAAAACGTTTTGAGAGACCAACTTAATCACATGAAATGGGACTTATGAGTCTCTCTTCCAATGAAAAAGTACATGGTATGGGCTCTGTCTGGTTTTCTTATTTTCAGGAATAGATACCAAAAAGCAGAGGCAGCCCTTCCTCTAGAACAGGAGATGGTCATGTTCATATCACAGTGAGGATTTACTGATCTCTTCATAAAGGACGGGAATAGAAAAATAATCAAGACACACCCTGAGCTTGAGGAGCTCAAAGTGCAATGCCTCACAAGCTATTAAGGAGTAGGGAGGATTAACAAGTCATGAACAGAGAGGTAGTGCCACTGTTACTGACCCTCTGGCCCCAGGACTCTGGACGCAGCCAGCCTAGGTCTTCGAGTAGCCTCTTCCAGCCCCACCTGCCTTTTCAGACTTGATCCCATTGCCTCTGTGATTCTTACTAGTAATAATAATGATCAATATCATCCCTCTCATTTGTCAAACTTCATCTATATGTCAGACCCTGTGGATGCTTTAATTTCACAGCAATACAAAAAGTTGGGTGATTTTATCTCTGCTGAACATATTAGTAAACTGAGGCTCAGAGTGATTAAATGACTTGGCCAGAGTCAAACAACTGGGGTGGATGGTGGAGCAGGATTTAAAGCTTGGTTTGCTAGACATTTAAGCTTTTAAGCCACACACTTTTTCCACTCTTCCACATGGCCGTTTTTTTTTATTTTTTGAGATTAAGATTTTAACTTTTTATAAAATTGGCTGGAAAATTGGGCAATACAGTCCTTTAGCTAGCAAACTATATTTCTATTTTAACAACATGGGAAAAGAGGGATAAAGGGACCTAAATGAGAAATGATATAATCCTAGAAGTTTTAGCAAATAATGTCATTTTATGTTTGAAAACATTATATACATACCAGAGTGGTTCTGTATTAATGACCCGGTTTGTTGATCTCAAAACTCTTCAATTTATGATCCATATTAACATTGTTAGATAGGAAAGATATAACTCCATCTCCTTTTTATAAGAAAATTGAGGCTTAGAGAGGTTGTGGCTGAAGGAAGTGATATAACTTAGGCCACAGGTCAGATCCCCTAGTGCCCATTACACTGTACAGGAAAGAGGAAGCTAGAAGGGTCCGGGGTTGGGAAAATGAGTATGTTGGTCAGGACACTAGTGTTTGAAAAAGACAGAAACACAATTCAAATTTACTTAAGGAAAAAAAAAAAAGACAAAGATTTTACTGGAGCAGGTTCAGGGCAGGATTGGCTCCAGCAGGGCTGAATTTAGGGATTCAATGATGTCATGTGGCTCAGACTGTCTTTCCATCTCTCTCTGTTTTCTTCTCTGTTGGTTGCATTCTTGGGTCCTCTCTCTTCTTGTTGTGATTCTGGGAAGCTCCTGGCTAGTAACAAGGAAAGCTCTTCTCTTTCCCAGTGATTACCATGGACATCCCAAACATAGACTTTGGCCTGGCTTGGGTCACAGGCTCAATCTTGAACCAATCGTGTGGGCAAGGGATGGAATGCTTTTGTTGGCCAGGCCTGAGTCATGTGCTTGCTTTTGGAATCTGGAGTGAGATAGAATGGAGTCAACCCACCTGAACAATGGGTTTGTGAATGGGTAAGGGGAGGTTATCTAAAGGGAAATGGCTGCTGTTACCAGAACAGAAAATGGATGCTGAGCAGGCAAAATTCACAAGTGTCCATTTTAGGGAGCAGCAGAAAAAACTGGCAAAGTAGTTTTCCTGAGCTTTTGCTTTATAAAGTTCAAATAGCTTTGTGATGTTTTCATCTGATTTAGGGAGAGGTCATTGGGGCAAGAAGCCATGGTGGTTTCCTCCCAAGTCTCCTAAAATGCCCAACTCCTAAAAGTGGCATCTCTGAGAAGAGTCAGACACTGAGTTGGGCATTTTTTGTAGTATAGAATACAGTGTCACAACCACACTGTTTTATGTGTAGAACTACTTTGTATTCCTGACTTTGGAGAGTTGTGATTTACTACCTGATTTGATTGTGGCTGCGCATAGCTGTGCATTTACACACAATTTGATGTATTTAAGTGGTTTCCATTCAGCCAGTGGTTTTGTGTCAGAGTTCATGTATCTTTGATATACACCACATTCAGTGCCTCAAAGGTTAAATAACAGGCCCTCAAGAATCAGTGGCATGTTATCAGTTTCCTCATTTATCAGATAAAGGACTGGGTGATATTCATCCTGACATTTATTCAAAGTCAACATAATATGATTCTACAGTTTTAAGGTTCTGGCTAGATCATAGTAGTTGTTTTTAAAACTAGACAGTTTGTCCAGTTGGCTCAGTGAGTTAGAGCACAGCCTTGTAATACCAAGGTCAAGGGTTCAGATCCCCATACTGGCCAGCTGCCAAAAAAAAAAAAAAAAAATATATATATATATATATATATAAAACTAGACAAACATTTTTCTACTTTTCTTTTTAAAATGTTTCTTGATTCTACCGTAAGAGAAGTTTTTGTATTTATTTTTTAATTTTTAAAAATTACTTCAAGAATGGAAACAGAAAAAATAGGTCAAGATTTTGTCACTCAGGCTGTCAAGTTTAAGATGGAGCCGTTCCTGGAGTTACTATGAGGAGGATGTCTGTAAAATGTGAAGCTGGCAAGGCAAAACAAAAACAAAAACAAAAACAAAAACAAAAAACCCAAACCATAAAACAACAAAATAACAAAAAACAGGAGAAGATGAATGTACAGTACATATATATTTATATATCCAGGGCTTTGAGTTTATGGGGGCTAGGTTGCCATTGAATACCATGATTTTCAACTTGGTGACCAATTTCAACAGTTAGTCTGGTTGCTACAACTGGAGGTTATGTCCAGACTCCCAGGAAAAACGCTTCTAAATTTTATTTTGAAAAACATTTTTTGGGTAATGCCTTTGGTTAGCTGACATGTCCCTGGCTCCCACACCCCTACCCCGACTCCCCAGCAATTAGGCTCCTTTAAATTAAATTGGAGGACTGTGCTTCACTTGTCAGCGGTTTTCTTATCGTAATTTTAATTACATAGCTGTGCATGATTTGATGTTTAGTGTCTTCGCTGTTGGAATGTAAACTCCTTGAGGGCAAAGGCTGTTTCTTTTTTATCGTTGAATATCTAGTACCTAGCACAGTTTCTGACTCAATCAATGGACAAGCTGGTATTTATTGTTTTGGGGTGTCCTTATGAGAAACATAGCTACCATCACTGTGGCTTAGGGGTTCTGCTACTGTAATATTTTGAAAATAACAGTAACTCTAGGTTTTTGTTTTTTTTTTTGTCTAACAGATTATTGAAAAACTTTAAGGCTCAGTATGTTTTAGGCTGATTTCAAGAAAATGAGTCTATTTGTATAAGACCTAGAGGACACATCCTTGCCTGTATAAGTGTTCTGGGACAAGCTATCAATATCTTTTTTTCCCCCTCTCATCCTAAGATGTCTAAGTGCTTAGGCACATATTGGGTGAGTCTTCACGAAATTCAAAGATAAAATCTGCTTAAAAGTAGTAACAAAATTACCATGCCTGGATAAATTATTACCTTATAAATGAAACTAAAGGATCATGAGCTCCACTATTGATACATTGTAATTGAAATCCAACAGCTGGGCAAGATTTCTTAGCTCCTTTTCCTCCCTATGCCAAATAACTCATGTAGAAGTAGTCACCAGGATTCAAAAGGTGATAGATAGTGCCTCTTTATCATTCAGTTCTGGATCACCCTGGAGCTTCCTTCCAGGGCAATGATGATGATAATTGCTTTTGTTTTTTTTTTTGTAGTGTGGTCCATGGCATTTTAGGTATTTGTTTTGATCACCAACTGATTCCATCTAGAACATTATCCATGATGATAATTGGTCACTTTCAACTGACTTTGAGTTGATTGGTGACCTGAAGACAAAGTTCCTATTGCCTGTGCCATGAAGTAAATAATTTCTTCCTATCTGCATAGACCTTTTTCATTTGCCCACATGTTGCAGTATTTATTGTCTATTGTTGTTTAGTTTTCCAAAAAAATTCAGGTTATGATTTCAAATGCTTTGAATGATCAAAAGCAACTAGTGTTCAGTTTCCTCTGTGAGCTTGCCCTTCAGGAATTGACCAAAGGACAATATTAATCCCCCAGGAAGATATGAAAAACAGATAAAAATTTTGCAAACAGATTATGGAAGAGGATCTGTAGCGTGATGGTTAAGAGCTGGGTTCTGGAATCAGACAAACCTGACTACAATCCTGGGTCTGGCACTTGTGGTTGTGACAGTGAGGATAAGTTGTGTGACAGCCCTGAGTTTCTGAGAATGCATGCTTAGCACAGGGCTTTAGTTACACAGTAAATGGTCCATAGATGTTACCTTAAAAAAAAAGATGGCTAAAAATTTACAGGTAACTAAGAGACCTTGAAAAAGATGGGAGAAAACAAGTGTACTATTCATGTGGTAAAAAATCAGATATTGTATAGACAAAATTAGAGTTGCATCTGAAACAAGTTGCTTTCTTTTTGTTTGTTTGTTGATGCTTTTTTTTTGTTGAGGGTCAGTTTAAGTAATGTCACATGAAGACTATCTGTGTATTTTCTATAAATAGTGATAGAAGATATTATCCAATATCTTATTCAGACTCTCAAACAATCTACAGAAGTCCCTTTTATTGGATAATGAGAATTATACATAACCCATTTTTTATTTCATCTTGTTTTTCAAGAAGTAGAACACTAAATTCAGTGCTCAAATGATAGTAGCCATATTGACAAGTGTTATTTTTTAAATACTTCTCATGAATTTTAGACTTCTATTTGAATAGACTTAGTGTTTGTGTGTGTTTTATCTTGAGATGCCTAAATTCTTTTGGGAAGAAGGAAGTTAGATTATGTAAGAGATGTTTCCTAGAGTTTGTTCATCATATTTCAGCTTTTTTTCCTCAAATACCAAAATTGGTATTTGAAAAATGCTTTCAACTCTTTCAGTGGAAAAGTACTATGCAATGTTAATATATTTATTTTTGTAAGTACAAGTAAACCTTGCAAGATATTCTTACAAAGAGGACACCCTCTGGAGTATATGGTGGAATGAAAGACTTCTAAAATGTTTACTTTGTGATATTTGAATTTTTTCTAATTTTAAGGAATTGAACTTAAATTGTTAGGCCTATGTATAAAGGATTTCATCTAAAAATGATACCTCACTTGAATACAGAAGAGAATGCCTCTTACAGAACTTGCGTTCTAATCTGGAGTTAGCTTACACAGGGACCAAGGAGGTGGAGTGATGCGGTAGAAAGAAATCTCATGTTTTAGAGTCAGACAAACTGAGATTCAATCCTAACTTCATCACCTGCTAAATAGATTAGCCTTAATTTTCTCCTCTGTAAAATGGTGATAATAATATTTACTTTATCTGGCTGTACTGAATATTTACTTTGTATCAATAAATGATGACTGCTGTTTGCCTGGGCTGCTGGCCCTACTGGAATTGGCCTGTTCCCAGCTGCTCAGAAACTTGGGCAGACACAATGGAGTGAGAGAGTTGGGATTGTCATAGGAGCATAAAATAATATTGTTCCTTAAAGTCTGGCCTAGGGCAAAATCCCCTGTCAGATCCCTCTTTCTTTTTCCTTTTACACTCTCTACCTTCAACCAGAAGGACCATAGGAGAGCCTCTGCTGTGGTGAAATGAATGGTGAGGTTGGATCTTTCAGGCAAGAGCTTTGCTTGGAGCTCCCTCCCATCATTTTGGGAAGGCAGCTGCTCTCTCAGTTGTGGGATGTGGTGAAGGTGCTGTAGACAGCCCGGATCTCTCTCTCTCTCTCTCTTTTTTTGAATGCAAAGTTATCCATTACTGTGTCTATTGGGATTAAAAAGTTGTTTTGTTGTTGTTGATTTCTGGCCAGTGAGGCAGAAAATTATATTCCTTATTTCTATTTATTCTCTGAATTGAATTGGGCATTGTGAAAAAGTTGACTTAAAAATATACTGGCTCTCAGAGACTTTAAAGGTATTGCTTTAA
Organism: Cynocephalus volans; assembly: GCF_027409185.1. Taxonomy (NCBI): domain Eukaryota; kingdom Metazoa; phylum Chordata; class Mammalia; order Dermoptera; family Cynocephalidae; genus Cynocephalus; species Cynocephalus volans. The sequence goes on along the minus strand of NC_084460.1, from coordinate 94,556,762 downwards.
AGTGTGATGTAGAGGAGGCTCCAAGATAATGTTCAACCCCCTTCTGCATTCTCTCATTTATTTACCCACCCCATGCACATTCACTGGGCCTCTGCTGTGGGCATGGTTTTCTAGGTGCTGAGGAAACGAGAATGAGGAAAGCACCTGTACCTGTCCCATGCACAGTACATTTTTACAAACAAATTTAACATTGTTGTAAATTAGAAATGATCTTGACTTAGATCCATATACCTGAATGAAAGTAAAGATCTTGGCACTCAAGCTTCCACGGTCAGTATGGGCCCAATTGCTTCTCCATCTATTCTGATTCCTTCTTAGTGAGCACTGAGGATTCCTGTTTAATTATGCATCCTCAGAGCTTTGTCTTTTACGTGCTCCTGGCTCCTTGCAGATCAAACCTTTTAGTCACCCCCACCCCCCATCCACCTGCCACTGAATAAGGCAGAGTGAACTTGGCAAAACAAGTTATTTTGTAAAATGATATCTTTTCTTTGACTCTGTGCTTAAGAGCTGTAGAATTTCTGGTTGTGTTAGTGTCTCTTTTCCTGTTTGAAAAAGATCTCTTGCACTTTAATTAAACAGCTTATTATGAGCATACTGGGAATTCTGGAGTTCACTTAGGCACTGAACTTTTGCACACAGAAAATGTAAATGTAAGTGCTAGATTACTGACATGGTTTCCTTATGACCCTCTCAATTCCTTTCCCCCTGAAATTAGACTTTTTCGTTTGTTTGTTTGGGTTAGTAAAGCATGTGGTTGCAGACCCTTGCAGAGCTATTGTGAAATATCAGGTCTGTATTTCTGGGGGCATTAGCCACTGCTGTAACCCAATTCTGGGTTAAGTTGTGCGAATGACGGATGCTACAAATGCAGAGAAAGTAAAACAACCCCCTGAAAAAAGAGCAGGCAGTTATTTTTCAGTGGTGGGAAGAAGTGGCAGGTGTGCCTGATGTTTTTAAAGCTCTTGATTATTGATCTTGTCCTAACACTTACAAATAGAACCATTAATGTGTCAGTGTGACCTGGATAACGGACGATCATTGTCCATCTTTAAACTGTACTTAGCACTAAAATGTATATGTGATGCATGCAAAAAGGCCAGCTTTATCATACTTCCTCAAGGTTTTACAAGAAAGAATTCATTCTTTCATTCATTTTTCCCTCTGTTCTCGTCCATCTCCCCCTCCCCCTTCCAAAACACACATATTCCCTCTGCTAATTGATAGAAGTTCCTACTGGACATTCCAGCCACTAGCTGGCAGACACACACACACAAAACACAACTTTTTTAGCCTTTTAGGAACTATCGCATTCTGAATTATGTAGCTCATCACAGCGATTGAGGCAAGTTAAAGTATTGTAACATCTAGGGGTCTTAGTTCAAATTCACCATAACTTCAGTTTTACTACCATAAATCAAGTTTGTCATCAGAGAGCTCCATATTACCCTTGATGAGTGGATTCATCTGCCTTCACTCTGTCCATGCGGTTGATGCAGGAGCAGCAAGGCTAATACGTCTTTATTTAAACCAAGCCTTGGATTAAGTCCCAAATGACATAATCTCCCATAAGCTCGGAAATCTGGTCTAGACCACAGAATGTTATGGGGTGCACACCTGTTCAGAGGATCTTAGTCAAAGGGTAGTTAACAGCATTTCATTGTCATCCTGGGGGAACAAAATAAGTCACACTTGGCAGGAGTTGGACTTGGGCCTAGAGCTACTTGACATTTTTATATATAACAAACTGGAATATTTGATAGGACTGTTGCAAAGGGTCTGTTTTTGAGGACTGAAGCACCAACTTTTGTACAGTGCTTTTATCTGTGCTCAGCCATGGTTGTAGTGGAGAAATTAAAGCAGATGAAGCAACCATGGCTTGTAGTAATTCAGCCTTCTGGTGATGGAAGCCTTGAATGTGGGGTTGGCTGTGAAGGAGGTGGTGGGAAAGATGAGCTGGGGTGCTGGGGGGAAAGAATTGACAAGACCCAGTGATTTCACCGAATTTATCTATTCATTCATTTATTCTTTCATTTCTACTTGTTTATTCATACATCAGATATTGGTAAGTGCTTGCTTTGTTCCAGGCACTGTGGATAAAGCAATTGACAAGATGTAGTTGCTCACTGTGGGGAAGTAGGCAGGGCTGGGAAAGGGCTCCCAAAGTAGGTCTGAGTGATCAGGAGAATGGCCTTCCTTCCACCCAAGACAGGAGGACTGGGAGGAAGGTCCTGGAGGTGATTTGTTCTTAGACGTATTGCATTTGAGTTGATGTTGTACTGTAGATGCCTCTCACAGAGATGGGGAAGAAAGAGGAGGGAAGATAGGACTAAGCCTGAAAAATTTAGAGTTGCCCATGGGTGGCCAGAAATCAAAACTCTAGGAGTAGAAGAGCTTCTTGGGAGAGTGACTAAGTGGTAGGCCTGAAAGTGAATCTTGGTGGCACAGGGTGTGGGGAGAAGCTGAAGACCTGAAGAGCACATTTCTAAAAACAGTGTTAACCTAAGAATCCAGTTATAATGAGGTTGTTAGAAATATGTATACCTAGAACTCACTTGTACAAGGTGTCCACTTAGAGAGCCGGCCTGTTGAATAGATTTCAACTAACTGGACCCTGATAAGAAAATGACCTGGACTTAGCATAGAGAAAGTCTTGGTAAGGGGGAAGAAATACATGGGGCCCAGATGGTTAACGCTTTTGTGTGCTCTGTGGGAATTTCAAGATATAGAGGGGTACGTCCAGAGAAGAACATTTGAAGCAATTTACATATTGGAAGATAAGATCCTGTAAGATGAAAAGAATGTAAATTACTTAGTTGGGAGAGAAGGCTGAAGGGGCAAATTGTATAAGTTACTAAACAAATGTCTAGTAATAAGCTATCAGCTTCCATAAGAATACTAACTCTCCCCCACCAAAACAAAAAAAAAAAAAAAAAAAGAAAAACCGAACAGGTTTAATTCCCCCCAATATGGGAAGAACTCCAGAAGAACGGTGGTGGGGGGCGTGGGGGGTGAGATTTTTGGTTTTAACCTGAGCTTGCCACCAATGTGCTGTAAGATCCAGTTATGTTAAATACTTCAACCTCATTGGGCCACTGTCTTCCTATTTGTAAAATATAGAGATTTGGCAAATGATCACTAAGGCTATAATCTAAAAAAATTGATGTGTTATGATATTAATTATTATTTTAGGCTATTGAAATTCAAAGAAACCTAAGTCTGACTGATTTGAATGTAAGTCTGATATGATGCCTGCAAATGCAACGTCTAAAATAATCTCAACAGTGCTTAGTTTAAGAAGAATTTGCTCATCCACTCTAACATAAAAACATTTCAAAAATAATAAGGATTAAAAAGAAATCAGGTTAAGTATACTAGTTAAAATTTGCTTGTCATCTTTGAAATAGGTCCCAGTTTTAACTGGGGTTCTTTTCTTTTTTTTTTTTTTAATGCTTTGAATTTGTTTTTCTTGATCAGTGGCTATAAAGGGTGAAGGAGTCCTTCCTGCTGAAGCAGTTTTTTCCCAACACCTTCCATGTCTGCCCTCAGGGGATTTCAGATAACAAGCAGCACCAAGTTAGCCCTCTAAATTTGGCCCTTCTGCCTGCCATGGTGCTTAGCAGTTTGGATGAAAATGTGTCCACAGAGATTAGATATTCCAGTGACCACAGTGTATATTTCTGCTTGGAAAGCTATCTCTCAAATCAGCCCTCTACCTCTGGTTTATCGGGAGGAGAGTACAGACAGATAACATCCTTGCGATGTGACCCTGACCTTTGTCAACCTTTGTTAAGGCTTCATCTGAAGTCAGGCCTAATGTTTGTAAACAGGATGTAATTAAGGCTGGGAACTGACAGGGTCTGACATTAAGACAATGCAGAGTTGGCAGGGAATGGTCTGTGAGATGTCAGCTCGCATTGTGTTCTAAGTGCCTTCATAATAATTAGTGTCCTCTGTCTGAAGGAAGTTCACTCAACTTGGATTAATCTGTCACAGCATGGAGGCCATCCTTGGGAGGGCAAGTGTTTCCTCTGATAAACCTTAGAACAAGTATGAGAAAAAAGGCAAAGAGGCTCAAAAGAAAACTGTGAAAGTCAAGACTGCTGGTGACAGGTGCTGCCTGAAAATTAGAAACAGGAAATAGGAAAAAGTTCCCCTCCACATCCCAGTCATAAGGTGAATGCAAGAGTTCACAGTCATCAGACTGGGTACAGTCATCCCAGGCCTGCTGGTCTAGATGCTGTGAGTAGACACAGGAAGATGAGTGCTCAGAAAAGCCTGTGCATAAACATGTTGTTTGGCTTTTGCCTTTAACTAGTACAATGTGTGTATCAGAGATTGCCTATGCCCTATAAGATGGTTTTGGTTTAACATGTAATTGATCCAAAGAGACTGAACCTACTTTCTGTTATCAGAAGATATTTGTTGAGCATCTTCTGGTAGTTGTTGTGATACAAAGTGAGTCAAGAGCGTTGAACCTGTTTTCTTTGCTTTCTAACCCAAGGCAGATGAGCCTTATGCTGACAGGCTGCTGTCAATAATCTTTTGAGTCTGTTTGGGCTCTTCCTGAATCTCAAAATTAGTAATAGAAAGCAGGGACTCCAGCAGATACTGTATGCCAGTGTTCATAGCAGCATTATTCACAACAGCCAGAAGGTGGAAATGACCTAAATGTTCATCAACAGTTGAATAGATAAACAAAATGTGGTACAAACATGCAGTAGTATATTAATCAGCCTTAAAAAGGAAGGAAATCTGGCAGATGCTACAATGTGAATGAACCTTAAAAACATGCTAAGTGAAATAAGCCAGACACGAAAGAACAAATAATGTATTCCTTTTACATGCGATACCTAGAATAGGCAAATTCACAGACACAGAAAGTAGAATAGTGGTTATCAGGGACTGGGGAAGGAGGAAGTGGGGAGTTATTGTTCCATGGGCACAGAGTTTCAGTTTGGGATGATGAAAAAATTCTGGAGATAGTGGTGATGGTTGTATAACAATGTGAATGTACTAATGTCACTGAATTGTACACGAAAAATGATTAAGATGGTAAATTTTATCTTATGCATATTTTAGAACAATTAAAAATTTTTAAAAAGTCGTAATAGAAAAATAGACCCTTCAGTAGTGTTTTCATACACCAACAACAGACTAGCAGAAAAAGAAATCAAGAAAGCAAGTCCATTTAAAGTAGCTACCAAAAAAAAAAAAAAAAATTAGGGAAAAAATTAACCAAGGAGGTAAAAGATCTTTACAATGAGAACTACAAAACACTGCTGAAAGAAAATAAGGAGGACACAAAAAGATGGAAAGACATGCTATGTTGATGGATTGGAAGAATTAACGTTGTGAAAATGTCCATACTACCCAAAGTGATCTATAGATTCAATACAATCCCCATCAAAATACCAATGACATTCTTCACAGAAATAGAAAAAACAATCCTAACATTCATATGGAACAAAAAAAGACCCTGAATAGCCAAAGTAATTCTGAGCAAAAATAAATAAATAGATAAATAAATAAACAAACCCAGAAGCATTATACTACCGGACTTCAAATTATACTGCAAAGCTATAGTAACCAAAACAGCATGGTATTGGCATAAATACAGACTCATGGACCAATGGAACAGAATAGAAAACCCAGAAATTAATCCATGCACTTACAGCCAACTGATCTTTGACAAAGGCATCAAGAACATACACTGGGAAAAGGAGAGCCTCTTGAATAAGTGGTGCTGGGAAAAACAGATATCCATGTGGAGAAGAATGAAACTAGACCTGTACCTCTTGCTGTGTACCTAAGTCAACTCAAAATGGATTAAAGACTTAAATATAAGGTCTGAAACTATAAAAACATAGGTGAAACATTTCAGGATGTAGGACTGGGCAAAGACTTTATGAATAAGACCTCAAAAGCACAGGCAACAAAAGAAAAAATAAATGGGATTATATCAAACTTCTGTACAGCAAAGAAAACAATCAACAGAATGAAAAGACAACCTACAGAATGGGAGAAAATATTTGCAAACTATACATCCAACAAGGGATTAATATCCAGAATATACAAGGAACTCAAACAACTTCACAGTAATAAATAAATAAATAAATAAATAAATAAATAAATAAATCTGACTTAAAAATGGGTAAAGGAGCTGAATAGACCTTTCTCAAGAGAAGATATACAAATGGCCAACAGGTACATGAAAAAATGCTCAACATCACTAGTCATCAGGGAAATGCAAATCAAAACCACATTGAGATATCATCTCACCCCAGCTAGACTGTCTGTTATCAAAAACAGTGAGAATAACAAATGCTGGCGAGGATGTGGAGAAAAGGGAACATTTCTACATTATTGCTGGGAGTGTAAATTAGTGCAGCTGTTATGGAAAACGGTATGGAGGTTTCTTAAACAACTATAGATAGAATTGCTGTATGATCCAGCAATCCCTCTGCGGGTTATATAATCAAAGGAATGGAAATCATCATGTTGAAGGGACACCTGCACTCCCATGTTTATATCTATCTACAATCATCAAGATATGGAATCAACCTAAATGTCCATCGATGGATGACTGGATAAGGAAAATGTGGTATATATACACAATGGAATACCACGTTGCCATAAAAAAGAAAGAAATTCTGCCATTCGCAGCAGCATGGATGAGTTTGGAGAAAATTATGTTAAGTGAAATAAACCAGGCAAAGAAAGAGAAATATTGCATGTTCTCTCTCATAATGGGAGCTAAAAAATAAATGAATAAAAAAGAAAGAAAGGAAGAAAAAGAAGCAAAGAAAGAAAGAAAACAAATGACAATCACAATAATACGTTGAACTTTCAGAAGGAGAGAACAGAACTGTGAGAACTGTGGGTCCTAGAGGTGGGAAAGGGAGAAGGGGGCGGGGGGCTAGGGAGAAATTAGTTAATGGACACAAAGAATGATTACATTTTGTAGTGATGAGCATGCTAATTATCCTGATTTGATCCTTACACATTGTACACAGGTATTGATATTCAACTCTGTACCCTGCAAATATGTATAATCAATTATGTTTCAATTAAAAAAAAAAAAAAGAAAATTAGTCTCTTGAAACTGGATGGACCTTTAGGGTTTCTCTACTTTAATCATCACATCAGGGAAGTGATAGGACTTATTCAGCAGCCCTCCAGGGGTTGGTGGTGGAGGCTGCCCCAGACAAATGGGCCATTCACTTTTTAACACCTAGTTTGATTCTTACATAGGGGACCCTTCCTTACTCAGCCTTTTGGGAAGATGAAGCCCTGAGGCTCTTCAATAACAGTTCTCTTTGGCGTCTATCTGAGTGTACAATTTAGTGACTATTTCTTGGTTACATTTGTACTTATTTAGCAACTTTTAAAAACGTATTTACATAAGACTCTTGTAGTTTTCTTTCACCTCCATAACTTGATATTTCTATGGTTGTATACAGGCAGGAAGACTATAGATTTGAGTGTATTTTGTAACTAAGTATAAGACTAATATCCTTTAACTAAGGCATTGAATTTTCTATTGGGTTCTGTAATTGTCTTAAAAGTTTCCTCTCAGTGAGAAATTAAAGAAGACATGTAATAGTACCCAGTAAAAGAATGGACAGAAAAGAATGTTATGTCAAAGAGACAACAACTTTGAATAATGTATGTGTACTTTAGGAAAGTACATATTTTAGGAAAAAAATAATTCCATTATTTTTATAGCTGCATGGCCTTCTTAAATCAGAAGATGCTGCTGCTCATATGAATAGTTTCTCACTGTCACCAAACTTATTTACAGAATTGACAGGCTGGATAAATAGAGTCTGGCGAAATGTGTGTGCGTGCGTGCGTGTGTGTGTGTGTGTGTGTACTCTTGTTTTGCTCATTAACCTCCACAGGCAAATTTTCAGGGGCTTAAACTTGAGAAAATAAGTCTCTGTGCTCTCCCACTTTTCCATTAAAGTGAATCCACTATCAAATTCCTCTTTAAGTCATTCACCAATTCACTGTGTCCTATCCCACCCCTCTGCCAGATTTTACAGTAAAGTAATTAATGGCATAAGCTCAGTGAGCAAGTGTTGAGTGTGAAAAATGGGGAATACTCAAGAAAACAAGTCTGGGGCTGTCTTCTCCAGGTCCTCCTGACACATTTGAAGATGGACAGAGGGGCGAATGGCGAGGGTCCCTTCCTGAATTAGCATTCGTATGTCACCAGCACCCAACATTCCTTAGGAACAACTATCATTTACTGAGGAACTATTATGTTTAAAATATTATTTCATTTAGTGTTTGCAACAGTTACTTAAAAGAGTTGTTTTCTCCATGGATTGAACTGAGATTTAAGAGGCTAAATAGCTTTACCATGGTTACTCATTAAGAAATAGTAAAGTTGGAACTTAAACTAAAATTGGTCTCTATTCTTTCCACAGTGGTAGGCCATTTATTCTTGGGTGTAAATAGAGAGGGGAAAAAGAAAACACTGTAGAACTTCTCTTTTCTTTCCCTACCCCTTTTTGCTGAAAGCAGACACCTTAATACAGGAAAGTTAAGACTCAATTGATCAATTCCCTAGTAGGAGGGAGTGCTATATGCCTTTAAGTGGATTGACGTGGAGGCATGTAGCAGGTACCAGCCTCCATCAGCCTGACGTCAGCAACATCATTTTCAAAGAAAAGATAAGGACTAGCAAATTAAGCTAACAATAGATTAGTTTTTCATTGCTCAAATTAAATTACTCATTTACCTACATGTGTTTGTAGGTTGAATCATGAAGAACATCGTTAAGTCTGAGGAGAAAGAGAAGTGTGCTTTAGAGGCTGGTAAGGAGACAGCTCTTTTTAGACATCATTTGAGCCAAAGTGATAAACCCTCTTATACAGGAAGACTGGCGCTAACACTCATTGTGTAGGTTAGATGTTTGACCAACAGTTTGCATCACTGGCATTGTGATTGAGATACAGTTTTAATATTATTCACACAACTGAGGGATATGTGTTTCTCGTGATTAGTGATGAGAGAAGAAGTTTCTTCCTTGATGAAGGACTAGACTTAAATATATAGCTGGAGATTCAAAATTTTAAAAACAAATGGCTTTCCAACTACCATGACTTAGAGGAAGAGGGGGATGAAAAAGGCATGGGGGAGGGTGTGGGTATATACACTGTCCACAGCTGGAGATACGAGCCAAGCTGGGACCAAGTAACCCCACTTAACCTGGGGATCCTTCTTAACTCAATGTAGTACTATCCTTCCAGGGAGTCTTTCCCGCTGCCCTGCCCCTAAGGATAGCTGTCATTTCATGGCTGTTAGATAAAAGAGAAGAAGACAGAAAAACATCTTACAGAATTAACATTGATGCCCTAAATACATTTTTTCCCCCTGCATGTTTATATATATTACCCCTGGAAGAAAAAAACCAAAGCTCTCTGATATAAGGCTTTTTAAAGATAGGTAAATCATTTTCTTTTAAAATGAAATTCAGTTTGACTGCATGAAATATGAACAGTAATTAAATGCACAGTCTGTGGGCCTTCCATACTTTAAAGCGATTTCTTAAAAAAAAAAAAAAGAAAAGAAAAGAAAAGAAAAGAAAAAAAGAAAAAAAAAAAAAAGAGTACTCACCTCAGACAGGCCAATTACCCAAGAATGATGAAGTCAAGAGGAAAGTCGCTAAATTTCTTTACTTGAGTGATCACAACCCCAGCCCGCGATTAGTCCCCACGGCACCAGCAGGGATGTAGTGGGGACACTCACATTGGAAGACTTCAAATAGTCATTTCCTTGGTTAAAATAAAATCTGACTGCACTAAATAGACAGTTTTTAATCTCAATTGGACATCTGAAGATTTCTCAAGCTGTTGTTGGCTGCGGCAGAAACAAATTTTTCTGCTTTGTTGATTAAACCAGTGGTCTCCACCATTGCTTATCGGCCTGCAACGAGCTGTTCTTTTTAATTAAAAGTGAGCCACCACGAGAGAGCAATTAACAGCTAGTAATTACTGTGCTCTTCAGAACGGCAACATTTTGCCTTTCATTCCAATTATATAATGGACAAGTGGCTTTTTGATCTTCAAATTAGTGAGCTCTTGTCCTCCTTGTTTGGAGGCAGAATTGGCAGGTTAATGATGGCCTGTGGGGGCAGTCTTTCCTCTGACTGATGTGAGGCAGGAAGAGCCTGGAAAGAAGGCAGGGGAGGCTTTGGAGTACTGCGGTTCCACCTGCACGATAAAGAAGATAAAGGAGAAAGCGTCCTTATTTCCAGAAGCCTTTCAAAAAAAGTTTTAATTGACAAATAATAATTTGGGTTACAATAATTTGGGTATAATAATTATGAGTCACACTGTGACTTTCCATACATGTATATACATTGTGGAATGATCAAATCAGGCTACTTAGCATATCCATCACCTCAAATATTTACCATTTGATAAAGAAGAAAAACAGATTTACATGTAGCCTCTAAAGGGCATCACGAGCTTCTCCTTCCTCCTGTCCTCCAGCAAAAGGTGACTATGTTTTGAAACATGTAAAACTAAAAGTTTCAGTTATGCATGGTTGATGAATTCTGGAGGTCTAATACACAGCATGGTGACTATAGTTAGCAATACTGTATTGTATACTTGAAATTTGCTAAGAGGGTTGATCTTAAGTGTTCTCCAGACACACACACACATGCATGTACACCACACACAAAAGGTTACTATGTGAGGTGATTGGATATGTTAACTAGCTTGATTGTGGTAATCATTTCACAATGTAGTGTATGTATATCAAAACATCATGTGTGTACCTTAACTATATACATTTTCTATTTGTTAATTATAGCTCAATAAAGCTGGGAAAAAACTATGGAAAACTGGAACTAGACTATGTGGTGATTTGGTATGCCTTTTGTAAGAGCGGAAAATATCACATGTTGGCAAAAATACCTGCTTTAGAATTAGGGAAGGATTTGGGCTTTACTTAAAAATTTTAAGCTACTTTGAGAATACTTTAGATACAAAGGAATCTTATCAGAATTGATAATTGTATATGAGGAGTGGACTTTGCATTTATTACTAGATCTGGCATAAGCATTGTAGTTATAAATAAAGGTGGACATTTTTGTTTTTCTGTATCCGATTTCTGCGTTTTATGCAGCAACATAGAGTTCTACCATATTACAGAACACTTACGAGTCAATTGTTCCTCACACACCTGTGTTTTTGCGTATCCTCCTTTTTGGACCAGTAATTAGTTGCTGGTACAAAAATGCAGATGCAATCAGCCAGCTATGCTCCCGTGTCTTATTAACATGATCAGTTTGAGATATGATAGTTAGGCAATTTTTGGCCACAAATCACTTTATGAGGGGGTCCTTTAAACAACATAAATTTGCAGCACGAAACCCCTGATTTCTGGATATTCAAAATCACATCCCACCCTTTAGAGGCAGACTTGACAAGCTTCTGCCTTATCATTCACTTGCATCACCATCCTTCTACAGGATCTCACAGTCTTATTTAGGCAGCCAGGCTGGTTGGTGATAGGGGCAGTTTTGTTGGTGTGGACTGAAAACAAATGATGCCACATAGAAGGGTTTGTGAATGTGGAATCTGGCTTATGAGCTCTTTTCAATGATGTTACATAAAAATAAAGTGCAATAGAATTGTAGTTAGGTGCACATAATAACCATTACCTAAAATTTCAAGATATTCAAAAAGCCTTTTCTTTATGAAGAATATAGCAATTAAACAACCAAGTAGCAAAAGTAAGTACACTCACATACATCTGAATTTCATCAGAAAAAAATCTTCATTAAGCATTTTACTGATACAAGTCTTGGTTGCTTGATTTTAATATCCTCATGGACACAGAGCCCCTGTTGATTTGAGCGTGGCCTAGGAAACTTGAGCCACCTTCCTATCCCCTACCCCTATGAAATGGCAAGTCTGGGCAACCCCTCCATTAGGTTGTGCAGTCATTCAGTTAAAAAAATTTTTTTTTTTATGATCTTCTGTCACCTTTTCCCTAAGACATCTTGAGCAGTTTATGCCTTTTGATCTATTTTTAGAGTTGGCTGTAAGCTTGTCTATTAGTAACTAGTGGGATTCATTTTTAGGATGGCCAGACGTGAGCAGAGATTCAATTTATAGCTTTAAACAGACTTTACATATTGAAGCGATTGATACTATTACAAGAACGATATTCACTACCATGCCTCATTAGAACCATGGTCTATGTTATAGCACTACTAGAAGATGTTTTGAAATCACACACTTCTTCTTGCCAATACAAATACCATCTCCTTTGCCCATGAACTAAAGTTTTAGAGCCAGATGGAAAAAAATAGGCTTAGGTGTGCCTCTTTTTTCTTAACCACTAAAGGTTTTAAAGAAATATTCCACTTAACTATTTTTACATTTGCTATAGGGTTATGCAATATTTGTGAACGAGTATATGATAATGAGTTTGAGATGTACATCTGTTAAAATAGAAATTTTGATTGATATAAGTTAAATTTCTTGAAGAACTGTATAGCAGGGGGAGGGCAAAGAAATCTAGGGGAGAAAGTGAAGGCCCCTTTCCCCTTGTAAACCTAAAAGAAAGATTTCTGGGCTTTTCAAAACGCAGGACTTTTCTGGTTCAAGTTGTTCCATTATATAGGGTAGTAAATGTTGTCTTTTCAATCGTTGTAGCATTCAGAATCTCTATTTAACATACATATCCTGTGATTTTCTAAATTTTAAAAAAAATTTAGTTTTTTTGTTGGCTATAATTTGTGTAGTGCTAGTTGTCATAGAGTCTAATGATATCACCAACCTTTTTTTTGTCTACATCATCTTTGAGAACTGAAGGGATAAGGCTATATCCTGACATCTATCTTTAGTGTGTCTGAGAGGGTGTATGGTGTTCATGGAAAGAATAAGGGCTTCAGATTGCAGTTTTGTCATTTTTTGATTATGTGAACTTGGTCAAGTTACATAACATCTTTAAGTCGCAGTTCTCCCACTTTAAAATGGGATATTGACACTGACACACAAAACTATTGTGAGGATTTAATAACATTATATATATATATGTATATATACATATACACACATATGTGTGTGTGTGTATGTGTGTGTGTGCGCGCGCGTGCGCACGTCAATGAATTGCCTGGCATGTGGTAAGTACTCAAATAATAGTAGCCATTTTTGTTTTTAGTATCTCAATTCACTTAATTTACAGTGTCCGTTTGCTTTCTTTTGTATGATATTTGAATCCAGGAAAGAAGTATTTGGGATAGTCAGTCAATAGTAGGCTTTGATAACCCAGTGTTTGAAGTACATGGTACAATAAGGTTTGTCCTTATAAAATTCCGAAACTATTGCTGAAGGAAATACATGGCATTTCTCTAAAAGTTCTATGAACATATACTTATGGACATCCCAAATGGTATTATCTTTCATTATTTTCTTGAAGAGAAGTTACTCCTATAATGATGTTAAACTTTAAAGCCATTTTCACCATTGGACAGTCAAGCTCCATATTTAAAAGGTGTTGTGATCATCTTTATCTGTGTGGCAGAATGGAAAGAACATTGGATTAGGAGTCATGAGATAACCACTCTCTTGCTTGTTGAGCAACTCTGGGAAATTACTTAACATTTCTGCATTTTATGTGTAAAAGGGTGTTTCAGGGTTTTCTGGTTGTAATCAACAGAAATTGGCTCTGGCTAACTTCGGCAAAAGAAAATTTGTTGAAATAGTGTGGGAAAACAAAACAAAACAAAACAAAACAAAACAAAAAAAAGAAATAGTGTGGGAAGCACCCAGAACTGAAGGAGGGCTGGAAAAACAGGCTTGGAAATGGGGGAGTAGTCAAGGTGTCTCAAAGGGCTTGGAGATGTCGGACAGGTCTTGTCGTAAGAAGAATTAGATTTGGATTCCACAGCTGAAATAGCCTCTGAATATTTTTAGTGTGTTTATTCTTTTGTGCAAGCATCAAATCCACAGGCCGGACTCCAATGACTGGCCTAACTTGGCTCACATGGCAACTTCTAGGAAAAGGATTGTCTTCTGATTCTAGTACCTTGAGGGGTAAATCCTCAAAAGGAAATCAGAACACTATAGGAAAAGGAAGTAGATCCCAAGCTGCAAAAAATCACAATAGATTTCAACTACAATGAGGATCATAAATAATGCTACTTTTCCAACAATTTGTGAATATTATGTTATGTGACATATGTGGTGGTGCTAAATAAAGTCTAACACATGGGGTAGCATTATTGTTATCAGTTATTCCTCGTGGATTTTGGGTAGTATATCAGTTGATACAGACCTTGAATTTGTAAGGGGCTTACCCAGCAATCACATTACGAAGTTACTTCTGGACAGCATTTTATCCTTAAATGTAATCATAAATTAAAAATATAAAAGCTTGAATGTAGTTATGGAACCAAACTTTCTAATTAAAATCTCGAATTCATTCTCTACTTGAGGATCAGAGAAATTCTAGCTAATCTAAATGAGAGCCAAAGTATCCATCAAAAATGAGTAAATTTTTTGTTAGATTCTGAACAATAAAAGTTGGTAAAGGACCAGCCTGGTCATTAAAAATCTTGTCAATGATGTAAGTAGGAATGTTTCATGTTAATAATAGACTTGCTTGTTGAACTAGATATATTAATAGGAATTTGTAGGAATGGCACTTAAACTTTTTTGTTTGCAATATTCAAATGAGTATTTAATAGCAGGGTAAAAACGTAGCCTTTAATAAGAGACTTTCTTTTTTAAAAAAATTTATGAAGCTAAAAATATTAAGTAGTGCATCCTTGTATCTTGAGTGTAAAATGCTTTTCAGTAATTTTATTAGGAAATTCAATAGATTCAGTAGCCATGCTTTTCATTCTTTTTCTTTCTCTCTTTTTTCATTTTTTAAAATTCAGATGTCTGGTTTTTGGTCTTTAGTCCTAGTGGCATAATAAAAAAATGAGATACAGGAAATGGGAAGTCTGTTAGTGTTCATTACATTATACAGGGCCATGCAGAATGGAATGGTCTATACGTTAATGTGCTTGGCTCAACCCAGGCATGTATATTCAAATTCTAAGCAAACCTCAAGATTACTGAGTTATAGCTGGAAATATGAGAATAACACTTCTGAATAAGTGTTTTTATTGAATCTGGAGGGGTTTGATTGTGTAAGTACTTTAATATAGGCCTTGAGAGAGAGAAGTAAGTTACATTCCTAAAGATTCCATGGACAGATGCATTGAGTTCATAAAAGTCTGGGAAATGATCAAATTTAACTTAATTTCTATTTCAATTAAGAACAAATTGATTTTCCTTGGACTATTAGAACTTTTCTTTAGTCCCATTGGGACTTTATTATTTTAACAATTGTTTTGATGTATGGGTAGAAGAGATTAGTTCATATAAACAGATTTAGCCCTGGTTTTTATAAACAACACATTATATATTTCATGTTATACATTTAAGTGAATAATTAAACCTAAAATATCCAATCACTTAAAACTACTTTTGTATTGGAAAAATTACATAGGATTTTGAAAGCTTTCTTTACAATAATATAATTACTTAGTTATTGAATCATCATAAGATGAATTCATGTGGAAAATGTTAAAATTTTAAAACATTTGTTTTTGCCTGATGATATAGCAATACAAAATAATACATGCTTTTTGTACAAATTATTAAAAAGTCTGAAAGGAAAATGTCAACCTACGATCATGGCACTCAGAAACAAGTACTATTATTATTTTGAAGTTTTCAATATTCTGTTGAATTCAGTTTTACTCTATATCTATTTTTAAAATATGGTTTTGTCTGTTTAGACGCGAATAGATTCTGTATACTTTATTCAGAAGCTTAATAGTTAATGAATGGCTGAAATTTTCAAAAGGATGATTAGAAAATAATTAGGGAAGATAAAGGAGTATGTGCCCATTAGATTGGCGAATCCACTGCTGTCATGAAATGCCGGGCCAGATGTCTTCAGTGACTTCTATTGTGTGGTGCTTCATCCAGAATTATTTAACTTTCAGATGTATCTTCTAACAGCATCCATTATAGGCTTTTATGATCTAACAAGTAGGCTTTTTCTAATATTTTTATTCCTAATATTTTATTTTTAAGCCTTGTTCCCTTATCATACTGTTAGATTATTAAATATTATTATGAAAACTATAAAATGTGACTGATTGAATACAGTGTTGTCTGATTTGGAAATTCCATGCTGTTCCCATAATTGACCGTAAAGCAAGGTCTGTAGTTTTAACAAGGTGCTATTTTTTTTATCTCTTCTGGAGATAGTAAGTAAGGCTAGAAGATCATAGAGGAGAATCTTAGAAAATGTTACCAAGCTCTATAGTTTTATTCCTGCTTTTTCTCTACTAGTTACCCTTAACACACATTCTAATTTTTAATTTTTCTAAAACAGTTTATATTTAGAATTGCTAACCTATTTACTTCCTTCCAATTTCTCTCTCATGCTCTGGCCATCAACTCCCATCTCCCTTATTATCACTTTCTAGAATTTTAGTTCTAGCTTATTTTAAAACAACTAATACTATCTTCCTTTGAGAAATTCAGCTCTTTTGCCCATTTTTAAATTGGGTTACTTGTTTTTTTTGCTGTAAAATTGTTTGAGTTCCTTGTACATTCTGGATATTAATACTTTGTCAGATATATATTTTGCAAATATTTTCTCCCACTGTTTTGGTTGTCTTTTAACTCTGTTAATTGTTTCTTTTGCTGTGAAGAAGCTTTTTAGTTTGATATAATCCCATTTAAAAATTTTTTCTTTGGACACCTGTGCCTTTGGGGTCATTTTCACAAAGTATGTACCCAATCCTACTTCCTGGAGTGTTTCTCCTACGTTTCCTTTAAGGAGTTTTATTGTTTCAGGATGTACATTTAATTCTTTAATCCGTTTTGAGTTGATTTTGGAATATGGTGAGAGGTATGGGTCTAGTTTCATTCTCCTGCATATGGATATCCAGTTTTCCCAGCACCATTTGCTGAAGAGTCAGTCTCTTCCCCAGTGTGTAGACTTGATGCCTTTATCAAAGATCAGATGGCTGTATGTGTATGGGTTGACTTCTGGATTCTCTATTCTATACCATTGATCAGTGTGTCTGTTTTTATGCCAGTACCATGCTGTTTTGCTTGTTATAGCTTTGCAGTATAGTTTAAAGTCAGGTAGTGTTATGCCTCCAGCTTTATTTTTTTCTGCCCAGAATTGCTTTGGCTATCCATGGTCTTTTGTTATTCCATATAAATGTTAGGTTAGTTTTTTCCATGTCAGAGAAAAATGTCATTGGAATTTTGATGGGAATTGCAATGAATCTGTAGATCACTTTGGGTAGTATGGACATTTTCACAATGTTAATTCTTCCAATCCAAGAGCATAGTATATCTTTCCATCTTCTGTGTCCTCTTTAATTTCTTTGAACAGTGGTTTGTAGTTCTCATTGTAGAGATTTTTCACATCTTTGGTTAACTTTATTCCTAAGTATTTTATTTTTTTGGTGGCTATTGTAAATGGGCTAGCTTTCTTGATTTCTTTTTCTGCATGTTCACTGTTGGAGTATAGAAATGCTTCTGATTTTTGTGTGTTGGTTTTGTATCCTGCTACTGTGCTGAAATCATTTATCAACTCTAAGAGTTTTTTTGTAGAGGCTTTAGGCTGTTCTATATATAGGATCATGTCATCTGCAAACAGGGGCAGTTTGACTTCATCTTTTCCAATCTGGATGCCCTTTATTCCCTTCTCTTCTCTGATTGCTCTGGCTAGTACTTCCAATGCTATGTTGAACAGGAGTGGTGAGAGTGGGCATCCTTGTTTAGTTCCTGTTTTTAAGGAACTTCAGCTGAAAGCTTTTCCCCATTCAGGATGATATTGGCAGTGGACTTATCATATATGGCTTTAATTATGTTGAGATACTTTCTGTCTATACCTAACTTGTGGAGAGTCTTTATCATGAACGAATGTTGAATTTTGTCAAATGATTTTTCAGCATCTATAGAGATGATCATAGGGTCTTTGTCTTTGATTTTATTGATGTAGGGCATCACATTTATTGATTTGCGTACGTTGAACCAATCTTGCATCCCTGGCATGAATCCCACTTGATCATGGTGTATAATTTTGTGTATGTGTTGCTCTACTCTGATGGCTAGTATTTTATTGAGGCTTTTTGCACCAATTTATCAAGGATATTGGCCTGTAGTTTTCTTTTTTTGTTGTATCTTGTCTGGTTTTGGTTTCAGGGTGATGTTTGCTTCATAGAATGAGTTTGGGAGAATGGCCTCTGTTTCAATCTTTTGGAATAGTTTGTAGAGAATTGGTATCAATTCCGCTTGAAGGTTTGGTAGAATTTTGCAGTGAACTCATCTGGTCCTGGGCTTTTCTTTGTTGGAAGCCTTCTGATAACAGTTTCAATCTCTTGTTGGTTGTTTTTCAGGTACCAAACCCAGTACTCCCTTGAGAATTTCTTGCAAGGCTGGTTGTGTGGTAGTGAACTCCCTCAGTTTTTGTTTGTCTGAGAAATATACTATTTGTCCTTCATTTCAGAAGGATAACCTTGCTGGGTAAAGTATTCTTGGCTGGCAATTTTTTTCTTTTAGTATTTTGAATATATCATCCCATTCTTTTCTGGCTTTTAGGGTTTCTGATGAAAAGTCTGATGTTAGTCTGATTGGGGCTCCCTTATAGGTGACTTGATGTTTCTCACTTGCATCTTTTAAGATTCTCTCTTTGTCTTTGAATTTTGCCAATTTGACTAGAACATGTCTTGGAGAGGACCTTTTTGAGTTGAATATGTTTGGGGATCTTTGAGCCTCCTGAAACTGAAGATCTGTGTCTTTTCCTATACCTGGGACGTTTTCTGCTATTATTTCTTTGAATATGTTTTTAATGCCATTTCCTTTTTCCTTCCATTCTAGAATATCCATGGTTTGGATATTTGAGCACTTAAGGTTGTCTGTTATCTCTCTTAGATTTTCTTCAATTTTTAAAATTCTTTTCTTTTTTCTGGTCTGCCTGTGTTAATTCAAACAGCCTGTCTTCAAGGTCAGAAATTCTCTCTTCTACTTGTTCTAGCTTGCTGGTTAGACTCTCTGTTGTGTTTATTATTTCATTGAATGAATTCTTTAGCTCCACAATCTCTGCCACATTCTTTTTCAGGGCATTGATTTCTTTGTACTGATTTTATTCAGGTCCTGTATACTTTTTCTCATTTCATTGTGTTGTCTGAGTTTTCTTGTATCTCATTTAGTTTCCTTAGAATTGTTGCTCTAAATTCCTTGTCAGTCATTTCAAGGACTTCCTGTTCTATAGGATCTAGATCTTGAGAGTTATTATTACCCTTTGGTGGTGGTGCACTTTCTTAATTTTTCATATTTCTGGTAACTTTCCTTGGGTGTTTAGTCATCGTGGCAGGGGATTTCATGGTCAACTCATTTGACCCTGTGTCTGGCTAGGATCCTGCAGGAATTGCCAATTTGGCATGGCTGCCTTGATGCCTGTGGGCCAGAGGCTCAGGCCTCTCTGGGCCATGGAGACTGTCCTAGACTGGGAGTCCTGCAGTGGCCCCTACATGTTCTGGCACAGGTGGCTCAGGGCCTTGTGGGCCCAGCCGCACTTGGGCCTCTCTGGGTGGCATGCAGTGGCCTGGGCTGGAAGTTCAGCGGTGGCAACTACCTGTTCTGGCAGGTGGTTTGGGGCCCTATGGGCCCGGGAACACTTGGGCCTCTCTGGGTGGTATGCACTGGCCTCTAGTTGGTTTTTAAAATAACTATTGTTTTGTTTTATAACCCTGCTTTTGTTTCATTTATGCTAATCCTCCTTTTCCTCTTTGAGAATTTTAAATATCATTATTTAAAAGTTCTTTTCAGATTACTTAGTTATTTCTATTTCTTTGTATAAGTTCTCTCTTCTATTGGGCTTATTGTTTGTCTTTTACTGTGCTTGATTTTCTTGTGTGAATTTATTTTTTAGGAGCTCATCTTATGTGGGAATTTTCTTCAATGCATTCCTTCCTGTATAGCCATTTAGCAGTTGCTTAATTTCCACCTGGTCTTATGATAGTGAAGATAGAACTATTTTACGCTCTGTTCAGAGGCTGGCAACGCAGTTTTCACTCTGGCTTCATGCAGGCTAAGCAGGTCAGGTGTGGGGCATATTCAGGCCCTTTTCTATATGAGCACCGAAACCCAAAACTTGCTGTTCATTTTTGGCCATAACCCAGACAAAGACTTTTTATTGTTGTTGAAAAGATTTCTTTTATGATCCATAGGAAATTTTTTCCCTTGCTTTTGAATAGGGTTGCAGTTGCAACTGTTTTTAAGAGTTATTTGTTATTTCCTATTATTTGAACAGAGGGCAGTTTTGACATGTCCTTACACTGCCACTTTGGTCTATTATCTTTCATGGGATTTAAAAATAAGTTTTATTTTGGATAGACATTTTTCACAGAGGCAAGTATGTTTTTACCAAGTCTTCTTTATTAATTCTAGATATGATATGTTCAAATTACATTTTACTGATATGGAAGAAATAATTGAGGACATTAGGATTGTCACCCCGAACTTCACAGCTCCTTGGATTAAACAGTTATGAAGAAGAATTGATAGAGAGAACATTCATAATATCTTAAGGAATAGAAAAATAAATGGCACATTTTGTTGAAGTCTGAAGGAGTTTTTAAAAATCTAGAGAAGAGAAGGTGTAAAATAGTAACTCTTTTTTCAACTGAATTACCAATGTGGTTCCAACATTTCTGAGGTGACAAACAATATATGGGGAACATGGGTCTAAGAAACCAAACCAAACCAAATCTCTCTTTTGGACTTTGTTCAGTAAATAGCAAGTTAGTTGCTAAATCTTACATACGGAATTTTTATACTGATTCACTCAGCAAACACATTGGCCTTGTTTGAGTTGAACTTTATTTAGACATAATGGGGAGCCATTGGAATGTCTGAAATGTGAGGAGATACAATCAGAATTATGCTTTAGGATGTTTAGTTTGGCAAAAGTATACAGGGTGAATTGTAACAAGAAAAAGTAAAGAAATGGAGAGCTAGTTAGTGGGCTAATGCAAAAGAAACATTGAGAATAAATGCTAAGGACCTGGACTAAGGACTGTGGTGATAGGGATAGAACGACATAATAACAGAAGAATCAGCAGGATTTGGTTGCTGACAGAATGTGGGAATCAGGGAGGCAGGAGAAGTCAAACATGAACTGTGGGATGGGGAAATTAATGTTGCATAAAAGAAATTGCAAAATCAGACTGCAAGGGATTAAGGAAATAAAGATTCTGCCTATTTTAACATGAAATGGATTTATAGATGCCTTTTCAGGGGGAATAGTGGCAGTAAAGAGGAGAAAAATAGGGTAATAGTTTGAATGGATAAAGGGCTAAAATCTTTCTTAAAGTTTATGTGTTTATGGAAAATAATCTATTTTACGTGTGTCCCAAAGAAAATTTTTCGGTAGTCATCACAGTTACCTGTAAATACTTACAGTTCATTACCATATGTTCAGAAAATGGAACCAAAAAAGAGTCATTGTTTTCTTTCTGATTGTCACATTCGGATTTTCCACTGAAGTTCAACCAAAAGTCAGCTTAGGATCTTGGGAATGAACCAAGACATGGAAATGCTTAGGCCCAGCCATGTTCTAGGGAAGGCTTTATGATGAGGTGGAATCAGATACCAAATGAAAGAACTCAGAGTCACTGCAGGGTTATCTTTAGCCAGAGGGGAAATGGCCAGTCAGGAAGAGCAACTGGCACAAGAAGCCAGAGCAGCAGCCTGCCGATAACCCTTGGAAGAGCCTCACTCTCTTTAAGGAAGTAATGGAATCGGCTTCCTGCAAAAACACATTAATTTGACAATTCACTTGATCTCAAATGAGGTATGGATAATGGTGATCCTTAGAAAAAATGAGGCAGTTTTAGAAAATTTGAGGAAATCCCTCTTTTAGGATAGAAACACCACAAATGTTTTATAACTAAAGCCCTTCACCAAGGGATAATAATAATTTCCATATGCACATTTGGTTCTAACATGGAAATATATTTCCAAAGAAGGGTGTGGTGTCACTCTGGAAAAGAATCTTTAAGGTTTGCAGAGGCAACTAGCTATCCAGTGAATTCCAGTTAACTTCTGATGAACTCTGCAGATCCCTGACATTTTCAGTGGTGGGATATTCTGCCAATGACCACTGCAGCATTTTCTTTGCTCCCTGCTTTCCCCATCACCCCTATGCTTTATCTTGTTTGAGTCCTGACGCATCCTCAATGTGTATTCAGGGGAACAGATTTGTGTGTCCCCATTCGCTCTCCATGTTCATGACTTGCAGTTAGAGTCAACTCCTTTTTTGGTATGGTCATTGTGCTTGCTATATAAAGCACGGTTCCTAAGACTTTACCTGGGTAGCTCACCAAGTCCTCACATCAGTCCTATGAGGCAGATCTATTATTGTCTCCTCTGAGAGGACAGGGATCCCAACTTGCTGAAAGTTTCCAGCTTGTAAGTGGCTGCACCCCAATCACTGTCACTGTGCCATGCTGCCTCTTCTAAGGACACCCTGGCTAATGGCTTTGAAACTGAAGGGCTTCTGTGAACGACTGGTTCATAGTTTTGACTGTGAGGTCAGTGCCCAAACTACCAGTATATTCAAGTTTGAGCCATTTAGCCTCATATGGAAAAGTGGAAAAGCCGTGGAAAGAATGAATATTGGAGATACAATGTGCTTACCTTAGTCTTGCCATTTCTGGTAGGTGTTATGAGTAACACTTGGCAATTAAAGAGCTATTTCTACTCAATAAACAACCAACCTTTTGAAAAATGTAGTCTCTTCTCTCTATTACTTAAAAGAACCAGGCATAGGTTGGCATTAAAAGTCAAACACATAAAATTCAGACTCTTATTGTAGTTCAGAATAGTATAATGTGGTGTATTTAGGAATAATTACAAAGGACTAAAGACTTAAGTGAATATCATATTTGCAATGAAATTTCCCATACAATTGAATGATCTGCTCCTCTGTCCCTGTCCTCCCCCGTATACATTTATAGTCTGATATGATGAGATTCCACCTTTTCCACTACCCAGGCTTATCAGAGCTATAAACCGGTCACATAATTCACAGAAGCTTAAAGATACGTGGAGAACTTGGATAGGGTCCAGGAGAAAGCAATGAAAATGATTAACGGGTTGGAAAACAGCACTGATGAAAAAAGATGAATGGAATCAGGATTACTGGTATTGAGAAGGTTTAGAGGTGACTTAATAACTGTCCTCAACTATATGAAGGACTATTAAAAGAAGCATGGTGACCAAATGTCTTCCACATCCAGCTCATAGAAGGAGAAAAGCAACTAACCCACAACAGGAAGGATTTAATCTAGACGTGAGTTTCAAACACGATTCTCTTCCCCATCCTCACTATTGCCATTTGTTGACTCTCTTCCATTCCTTCTATCATGATTGATTTTTAATGAGATTGCTGAAGGTAAATGGCACCATGGGTGCAACAGTTTAATGTATGAAGAAAAGCTTTCTTCCCATTAAGGCAGCGATTCTCAGTTAGAAGTTTGGAGTTGTAAGATGAATCAGAATCACTACATGGGGAGTTTTTATAAAATACAGACTCTGGGTTACATCACTACCCTCTACCTTCCCTTGAAGAATAACTGCTTTAAAAGATTGTGCGCTCAATTAGTTAATGCAGATAGGTGAAAGCAGAAAGTTCCCAATGGTTTATAATCAAACTTCAGTGATGAGTGTATTCAGTGGGGTTTTGATTAGTTGGCCATTTTAGTTAGCTAAGGGCTAATTTATTTCAATGCTTATCCTTGAAAATGTTTTGAAAATATTTTTACCTGTTCCCTGCTTTGATAGTGTCCTCAACAGTTAGAATTTCTGGCATCTGACTTCATGGGAAGCATTTTTGCAAGGCAGGTAGCTTGGATTAAGAGCAAGGCAAAGAGTTGGCTTGGTGTTTGGGGCTGCCTCATGCCCTTGGTAGCTAGAGAGAAAGAAATGGGCAGTGTTAATTGTCGATTTTCAATTTTACCAATAAGTTTTACTCTTTGAAAATTTTTGCCCTCAAAAATTCATCATTGGAAATCACAAGACCAAAATCACTTAAAATTAAGCATTTTCTTTGGGTAAGAAAAACTATTAACCCCTTGTTTTAAATTTTTAAAGTGAAGGAAATAAAACACAAGACAAGCAGAGAAGACAGCGGAATGGTCAGTAGTCATGGTTACATGTGATGAGAATGCTGTATAATCCTAACAATGATTTTCTCTCAAAAGCTTCTCCTCTTTGATCTATCTCAAATTTCATACCTACCAATCCAAGAGGATTGCCGCATAAATCTGAATTCTTTCCTACCGTTTGAGGCTATTGGTACTTTGATTAATTTAACCACATGTTACTGTCAGGTTGAACACATTCATCTTCTGTTTCAAAGTGTATACTCGTCAATCTCTCTGTGGTTCCTTCCCTTCGGCCCTTATTTCATCACATTTCAGGAGGCTCTCTCCTGCCTGTCTTTATCTTGTTAGGCTTTCAGCAGCTTAAGTTGAGTCTTCATTCTTTCGTTCCTGCTGTCAGGCCCTCTTTAGCACGCTCTCTCGTTTCCCTATTCATAAAATGTCAGGGCTGCTCCTGTTTCCCATAGCATTATGGTGCAGTCAAATGTTACTACAGATTAAATCATTTTCTGTCGGAGGAACTTGGGTTATCTGGTACACATTTTTCAAAACAGTACATAGGACAGTTGTTCAAAGCAGAGTGGGGTGTTCATCAGATTCTTGGGGAACTGCTAACTGAAGGAGGCAGCTATGTGGTTTTGTTACTGGTGGGAGCTCCTGGTGCTGTCTGAGAAGGGAGAAGACCATCTTGATCTTGCAAGAGATGAAAGCTTCAAGCACTCATTTCAAATATGAGGAAAATAAAACGACACAGTGTTGCACAGATATTTAGAATCAGGTTTTTAAAGGCGTGATACTTGATCAAATAAGCCATAACTTGTAACTTAACCGTGAGCTCTGGTTATGAGCCCTGGCGCTTGGTACTCAGCAGATGCTCTAATGTCTTTTGAATGAATGGATGAAGCTTCATGGTATGGTTGAGGGCAAGGGAAAAATCACAGAATACAGTGACTTAAATATATATGATATTAGCTAAAGTTTTAGTGCTTGAACAGCAAGATTGCATATTACTCTGACTATAGCTTTCTATTCTATTTAAAGAAGAAAAGAGAGGTAGGTATGCTTATGTTATTTATTGTTAAATATGGATTAATTTTAGTGGATACCCCACTTACTACTATTTTTAAAAATAAATATTATGGGTAGTATGTAATAATAGTATGAAACACATATATGTTAAATAACTCTGTTTAACTTCACCTTTCACATCATTTTGTGACTCTGTGCTTATCACAAGTAGTTATTCTGTATTTCCTACTTAGGTTGAAAATATATTGAAGGCAGAGATTTTTATATATGACTTAGGATAGAAATTCCAGAATAATCTTCTGTAAATGACAGGTCTTGAGATTGGCTAAACCTATAATAATGGCTTTGGAACTGGGCATAGGAGTGAATGGAAAAGTAACCCATTTATTCAACAGGTTGTGCTGTCACACTCTTGGCTTGACTGAGTGAATCAACTAGGCCATAGTTTGCTTTTCATAAAGAGCTAATTCCTTTTTACCTCCCAACTTCCCCTCACCCCCACTAGCTGCAAAATCCAAGTAGCCTCATAGCTGTTTTCAATGTTATACATCGACTCGTCCTTTCAAACTCTTCTTCAAAGTTAGTGGGGTCATGTCACTGACCTCAGGAAACTGAATGTGTGTCTGTGCTAAGCAGAGTTGAAGACAATATTAATGTACCAAACGTGGGGATGTTAAGAAGCATTTATCTTTAAGTATACTAGTCCCAAATAAAGGTGTTTTTCTAATATTTTAAACATGCTCTGTGTGTTTTTTACTGAGTTAAACAAAAAATAAGCATGGCAGAGTATAGCAAGAAATGGATGGAATTATATTACTTCTTAAATGAGCAAAAGAGACCATTTTTCATAACTGACAATAGATGAATGTGATGTGATTCATAGCATTTAGTACATTAGTCTTGAACAGCCCATATTTCTCACTGAAAGAAAGGATCAATGGATTGATGAAGAAAATGAAAATTTATTATGTAATCCCTGAAATCCACTTAAGGTTGGTACAAAATGTTTTATCATAATGCTAATTTTGTTGGTAATCTGAGCTCTGGCTGGTAACTCAATGCAAAGTATGTTCCTGAAACAACAGTCCTTAGACATTGGCTTATAATTGTCTCCTCCTAGTCTCTTAGGAATTGTTCGATGTTCTGGGGCAAAGTGAAAAGATGAGAAAAATGTAGTTATTCATGAAGATAAATTGGTTTCATTTAGAAGTCTTCTGTTTATTCTGAGATTATTCTTCCTATTTTTCTGTTATAATACTTTTTCTTTTATGAAATAATGGTAGTGTGTGTGTGTGTGTGTGTGTATGTGTGTTTATAAAATTTATTTATTTTAATGACTGATACATGAAATCCTTGGTCTTGAAATCACCAGCGTAGAGGCTTTTCTAGTATCATCCCTAGTTCATATCTGTGAAACCTGGTGGAAACTCTAGGCTCTTTGGTTAGGATGCTTGCCCTGGGTGAATCTGTTTTGGTCAGCAATTGTCTGTGGAGTGACCCTAGGCCTGACCCCAGGATACTCTCATGTGGGCTGGGTTTCTTTTTTCATGTTATATACTCCATAATTCATTTTATTGTTAATTATGGAACATTTCAAACATATGAAAAAGAACATCAAAAAACCCTACGTACCCAGATATTAACAGTTTACATATCTGCTAATGAGCTATCTTTTGTAGGGGAAATAAAACATTTCAGATATAATTAAAGGTCACTCCTCCTTTCTCTTACTATTCCCTTATATCCTGGAGTATTCTGTAATTTTAGTGTATTTGTCTTATCACGAGCTATAAATGCTCTTTTGGTAGGTTTTAAAATGTACATAAGTGGTATTATACTGTGCATGTCATTCTTCAACCTGCCTTTTTAAATCTTGTACTTGAGATTAATCCAAACTGATAAAGGTTTAACAGATTTATTCATTTTAACTTCTGTATAATATTCTATTCTACGAATATACCACAGTTTATATTAATTTTCTCCTCTACTTAGAAATCGTTGGGTTGCTTCTGCTTCTCTGCTGTCACAACAGCGTCATACTGAGCGTCTCATTTGGGTTTCCTTGTGCACATGTGTGAGAATTTTTCTAGTGTAGATACCTAGAATTGAAACTGCTGGGTCATGGGTTATGTGTGTCGTTAACTTGGCCAGTTAATACCAGCTTGTATTGATTGCACCTTGTATACTTCTAATAGCAGTGATTGAGTTTCTGTTTTCCCTAGATCTCCTCTTATCCTCTGCCCTAGTCCAGTACTTTGTATTATCAGAGTCATTAATTTTTAACAATCTAAAGAGCATGCAAGGTCTTGTTTTGACTTTCTGTCTTTTCTGATAAGGTTGAACATCTTTTCATGTTTATTGGCCATTCAGGTTTCACGTCGGTGGATTATGTGTTCATATCCTTTGCAGGTATGTTTTTTTCGATTTTATTTGGTGTTAATTCTTTCTCTCTTACGTGCATTACAAGGTCTTCTTCCAGTCTGTGGCTTGTCCTTTACTTTGTTAGTGGTGAACTTTGCTTAACAGGAATTTCTATTTTTGAGGTAGTCAAGTCTATAAATATACCTTTTTGTGCTTTTATGTGTTTATGCTTTTGTGTACAAGTGTATCTTGTTTTAGAAATTGTTTTTAACTGGTATCATTAAGTTCTTTTCTTTTTAAAAAATTTCTCTTTTGCTTTACATATTTAGGTATTTATTTGAAATTAATTTTTGTATTTGGGTACAAGGTAGGGATCCACTTTTATTTTTCTTTGTATGGCTGGCCAAGTGTTCTGGCTGTATTTATTAAACAATTCATCTTTTCCTCACTCATTTATAATGCTACCTCCATTATATACTAAGTTCCCACAAATGTGTTTCTGTTTCTAGGGTTGCTACTCTGATCATTTGGTCTATTTCTTTATCCTGAAGCCACTAAAAGTTTTTAAAATTGCTACATTTTTATAGTAAGTCTTGATATCTGTAAGGCAAATGTTCTCTTCCTTTTCCTCAAAATTGTCTTAGATATTTACTCTTCCATATGAATTTTATGATCAGCTTGTCAAGCTTCACAGAATATCTCGTTATGTTTTGATTTAAATTGATTTGACTTGCTACTTTCTCTGTTGTCTGGAATAGTTTCTGCAAGATGGGATTACTGGTTACTGGAAGGTCTGTTAAAAATTCTTCTTTAATACTAGGTTGATGTATTTTGGGATGTGGTTATGTATACAACTTTTTAAATAGTTATACTCAGATTTGCTCTTTCTTTGTGAGTCAATTTTTGTAAGTTTTAATTTTCTAGGAAATTATTCTTTTGTCTAGGTTTTCAGATTTATTGACATAAAGTTGTTCACAGTATTCTCTTAAACATTTAAAAATCTCTCATGTATCTGTATGTCAGCCTTTAAATTACTAATATTTTCATTTATGCCTCCTCTGTTTTTACTAATCCAAATGCCAAAATTTTGTCTGTTTTATTAGTTTTATAGTTTTTTTTTTCTTTTCTTAAAAGAATTTTTTGTGTTTTGTTCTGTTGGTCTTTTTCTAAATGAATTGAACTCCTTATTCATTGGTTTTCATTTTCCTTCACTTCTAATATAAACATTTAAGGCTATAAATTTCCTGTAATATTGGTTTAGCTGCTTTCCACAAGTTTTGATAAATAATGTTCTAAATATTATTTAGTTTAAAATATTTCATAATTTCTATCATGATTTTTCTTTTGATCCATATATTAAAATATTCTTTAAAATTTCTAAACATGAGTTTCATTATATTTTTGTTAATAATTTTTATTGTACTGTGTTTTCTGGTTAAAAGTGGCAAATTTCTGTAAATGCTTCACATGAGCTGGAAAAATAATTTTGGGGTACAGACTTCTATATATGTTCATTAGATTACACTTGTTAATGATGCTGTTCAAACTTTAAGTGTTCCTAGTAATTTGGGATCTTTATTAATTACTGAGAGAAAGGTGTTAAAATTTGCCATTATAATTGTGAGTTTGCCAATTTATTTCTTGTAATTCTATCAATATTTTGCTTTATGCTGTTGAAGGTTAAAATATTATGTGCCTACAAAGTCAGAATTCTATATAGTCCTGGTAAAGTTTTCCTCTTGTCATTTTGTAATAATTAAGGAATAACGATTTTTACATTGAATTTTACTTTGTTTCATATTAGTAAAATCACTCCAGCTTTCTTTTAGTAGTCTTTTTTATCTGCTTACTTCCAAAAACTTGTTTTTTTTTTTTTTTTTTCCATGTATCTCTCCTGATCAGCATATAGCTGGACTTTTGTCTCTTAAATAAAATGTGTTATTCTGTTTCTTCTAGTCTATATCTACTGCGATTAGTGATATGTTTGGATTTATTTCTTTTATATTATTTTTTGTTTTGTATTTGCTCTGCTTTTGGTTTCTTTCTTTTTTTCTCTCTACTTGTTTTTCTTTCTTTTTTCTTGCTTTATATAGGATTGACTGAATTTTCTTTATTTTTTGTTTTTCCCTCTGCTATATCCTATTTATGTTCTTTTAATAAGCACTGATAAATATTTAACATGCATACTTAACGAAGTCTCACAATAAACCATACTGACCCTCTTTCTCAAACATGTGAGCACTGTAGAGCACATTAATCCATATCATCTGCCCTCAGCTTACATACTAATTGCTGCCCAGAATTTTAGTTTCACCTGGTATTTATGATTTCCAAATGAGTCATTGTTATTAATGCAATTAATGCTTAATTAGATTTATATATATTATTTACCAATCTATTTTCTCACTATTGTTTACTTGTATCCTGTTCCTTCCTCGTGGGTTCATTATGATTCTTCTTGAAGTACATTCTTTAGTATTCTTTTAGCAGTGTTCTGTGAGAAGTAAATACTCATTGTCTTTGTCTGAAAATATCTTTATTTTACTCTTGTTTTTAAATAATAGTTTTTTGTACAATTCAAGGATGACAGTTATTTCCTCTCAGTAACTGAAGATATTATTCCATTTTAAAAGTGTCTATAGTTGTTGTTAAGGATCCTGCTGTTAGTTTATTATAATTCCTCTGTAGTAAGCTGATTTTTTTTTTCTTTCTCTCTAGTTACTTCTCTTTGTTTTTTGGCATTAGTTCATTTATTGATGTTTCCTTGACAGTAACTACATTTTAAAACTCATTAAGTTCTGTTTGGTTCTTTTAAAATTTGTCATTAGAAAAATGATATATTGTTTCTTTCTTTTGGTTTTGAATCCTTATTTTACACTTTTAATCATTAAATAAATATTTAATAGTTTCTATCAGATTATTCTACAGGTCTACCAGGTTGTGTCTAATCCTGAAGTTCCTTTTGTCTGCTTATTCTCCCTCCTGAAGGAATATTTCCTTGTATGTCTTGTAATTTTGGGTTGTGAGCTTATTTTCACAAGGCTTTAACTGAGGGAAACTTGTAGAGTCTACATTTAGATTATGTCATTTTGGAGCAGTTTTACTTCTGTTTCTGCAGTTTGGGAGTTTAAACTGAATTCATATCTGACCTTACAGCCCTGTTCCTCATTCTCTATTCCAAGCCTAAATCCCACGAGATACCTTCCCTTTTTTTTTCTTTTTAACCCAAATTGGTTAGTTATCCAGGTGTTCTTTTTTTCCTCCTGGATGATCAAAAAGTATTTACAACAGATCTTTGTGCATCCAGTATCATTTTCTTCCACCTACTCTCAACACTGATACCAAAATCATCTTTCTCAAGGGAGATTCTGATCATATTAATCCTTCAGGGCTTATTGTGGAGATATAGGATAAGCGCTAATCACTTGGAAAGATCTGACCTCCTCATCATATTTTCTGCCTTCAGCTCTTTTCTCTAGTAGACACTGATGCTTAAACTGAAAAATGTGTACTTTTTGGAATTATATCACACCCTTCCTTGTTTCAATGTCATTACATCTGCTGCTTCATTAACTATCCTCTTTTACTTGACAAACTTTTGCTATTATTCAAGACTCAAGCATTTTAGAGAAGTGCTTTCATGCTTAGGTTCTATATCATCTTGTTTTGTTTTTGTTATTGGTGTTTGTTTTTAAAGAATAATTAAAAGCACAAAGGGAGAGTTTATCATTCTGTTTTCCTGGGCTCTTCATATTTCCACACCTAAAATCACATCAAACTTGATAGTATCTTGGTGATATCTCTGGGACAGCATATAAAAATAATTTAATGAATAAAAAGTAATCAGTTAATATAAATACTAATCAGAAAGTATCTGGCTAATATCATGTTTTGAAAGGCAAAGGCAGATGTTTTTAGCCATGTTTTCATTTAAAAGACTTATAATAAAGACAGAAATGCAGTGCTTCAGGAATGTGAATTTGAAGCCCAGTTAATGGGCAAATCTCTCCCTAGGTAATATCAAATAGCTAATGTTATCATGCTTAGTTAGTGCTTGCTTACTACAAGTGTATCTGGGACACTCTAAAGATCAATAACTCTTTTGATATGCTTGTCAACTTCTACTGTTGATGAGCAACTTCTTTTAAGCAGTCTGTCTCCAAATGTT
The DNA here is from genome assembly GCF_027409185.1 of Cynocephalus volans. NCBI lineage: Eukaryota > Metazoa > Chordata > Mammalia > Dermoptera > Cynocephalidae > Cynocephalus > Cynocephalus volans. Next base: position 94,524,981 of record NC_084460.1, on the reverse strand, counting down.
AGCGTACCTTCACAGGGAATAAAAAATGTCATAATTTTATATAAAACATTCACCTATTAGTAAAATGTAGTTATTTTTAATTATTAACTGACATGTCTCCATCCTGAAAAGCTTTAATAAACTTCTCTTAAATTTACTGTGTAAAAATATTTGCTCTAAATTTTCTTTTAGTCATTTATATAAGTTAATAGCTTTTTATTTTTATTTTTATTTTTATTTATTTTTTGTCTTTTTGTGACCGGTACTCAGCCAGTGAGCGCACCGGCCATTCCTATATAGGATCCGAACTCACGGCGGGAGCGTTGCCGCGCTCCCAGCGCCGCACTCTCCCGAGTGCCCCATAGGGTCGGCCCTAAGTCAATACCTTTTTTCATTTTAGATCTTGAATAAAAAACTAGAATATTTATGGTATTTAAGTCATTAGAGTCAGGCAGAAGCATCTTTTTAAATAGAAAAGAATATTGGAAAGAAATAAATATCATTTTGCTGAAATCTATGAAAATACATAGTTAATCAGTTAGGATATTTGATTTTTTTTCTCCCTGATTCTATTACCTTCTTTTCCTCTCTTTCTTTCTTTCTTTTTTTTTTTTTTATGTCTCTCAATTCTCCACAATTTCTCCTAGGGTTCCCTTCTTCAACTTGTTTCCTCTGTCTTTGTTACCTCTTCTCTCTTCTTTTCTTTTTTCTTTTTCATCTCTCCTTCCTTTATTGCTTCTTCCTCCTGTTTTTTTCCTCATATAAACATTTACATATATACAAAACTCACCAGTAAGTACAACCAGGAATAGGATTTATATGCAAAGCAAAGTGTTGAATTGTGAGATAAAAGGAATCACTTCTTATATAGTAAACAAATCCAAGTCTGTATGTAGATTGTATTTTTATTTCCATTAGATATATGAAATAATTCAGTGATTTTTCATTCCATGTATTTGTATGAACATAAATTGGTCTGCAGGACTACGTTCTATGTGTTAAGTTGTCATTTTGGCTGCTAGTTGAGTATACCATGAATTAATAATCATCTGATATTGACTTCAGTTAAGGTGAATACCAAGATTTATTGACCCAAGTGGAAAATATGGACCAAAGTGAGACCTCTGCCAATATTTATTTACCTTTACAGGGACAATTAATCTTGATACTCATTGAAACAAGAAGTCAATATATGTATTGTTATGTACTTTTGGAGACTTCCATTAGAATTATTGGCAAGTCTCTGGTTCGTGGCCATAGATTTAAAAGGCCTATCAATTTAAATGTTTTGGGTATTGAGAGCTAAACCATGTAAAATATTACAGTGTCATTCACCAGAAATAAAAAATCAAGAGTGTTTTCAGAACAGGTTAATGTGAATTTCTTTTTTCAGTTCAACTGATGGTTTTTTAGTGACATGAACTGCCATGGAGACAACCACTGCTGACTTCTCGATGAATGACTTTGAGACAGGTTAAGCTCTCCTGCAAAAGAGTTCTGCAAATGCTTCTCCCCATGGGGAATGTCAATGGCCTGTAAACTCACCAGTGCATCTTAGTTTCCCCATTAGAACTTCCTTTGTAAGCAGCCCAAGTAGCTAGGAGATGTACAGGCTATGAGATTTGGACCACTTTTTTTAAAAAAAATAAAATGATGGTGGTGGTAGTGAGAGAAACTTTTACTTCACAGCTTCACAGTGACTGGAACTGTAATGAAGCACTTGACATATATGCATGAACTGTTAAGGCTGAATTTCCAGGGAGAGAGAGAGCATATTTTCTTTAGTCTATGAGTTCTGGATTCAGAATGTGATCTCAAGAATTGCGCTTTAAGTTTCTCTCCCTACCTCCAAATAATAACAAAAACCCAAACAAATGAAAACTATTAGCACCTAATGGGAGTCACAGTTGAGGCAGATCGTTGAGATATGGTATTAGAGTGGTTGACTTATTTAAAAATGAAGCCTCTTTTCTCCATAGAAATGTAGATAAAAATCTTACATCCTATCATATAGCATTCATTATAGTAGTATTCATGCTCTCTTTATTTAATAGAAATGAGGTTGGCCTACCTAGGGAAATGTCCAAAAAGTTAATGAAAGATATTGAGGAGATACACACGTACTCACACACACAGAGGTTAATTTGTAATTGGAATAATATATTTATCTTCAAATATTTGGAATAGGCAAATTCTATCCTAGACGTTGTGAACATATTTCAGGTTTTTCTTCTTATGGCCAATCTCAACATTGTCTCAGAATTGTGTGTAATACCCAGCATAATGTAACATGCCAAGATATATAGCTGAAAGTCGTGAATTGGCTAATATCCATGAACAATCAACACATTAGCAGATTTGTGTGCAGCTTTAAGTTCTCAACTTGTTTTTTTAACTGACGTTTCTGTCATCCTGAGGTAATGGTTTGCTTTTTTTGGGGGGGGGAGGTATTTTTTGTGACAAGGTTTCATTCCTTTTCTTGGTTATAGTAGAAATGTACACTCATTTTTTTGCTAATTTGTGAAGTACTGAAAAGTCTTTTAATAATTTGTGCCATGTTGTTAATGAAGATAGCAAAACAAAACAAAACACAATAAAAATAACAAAACCCCCCACCAAATAGCAAACAACACCGCCCCACTCAAAGAGAACTGAGAAATACCAAGGGAGATGGCAATCCTTTGACATACTGATCATTGACATTCTGCAGACGGTAGTGGTAAAAAACACATATGCAGAAATATGCTCCTTCGTCTTCCAGAGAGCAGCCTTGTAGAGAGCACAGGCTTTCTGCATGCATCTCAGAGACAGCTTATCTCCCTTCATCTCCTTTTTGAAGAACCCAGCCACCTCTCTGATGAACAGGTAGCTCTATCACCAACCAGGATAGACAAGCCCAGCAGAGAAACACTAACGGCTCCTCTCCTGTGCCTGGTGGAAGGAAAAATGCCTGGTGATGTCTTTGAAGAGCCAGCTTATTTATATAGAGCCTGAGAGGTATGGGCAAAGGGACTAAAGACACAAGAAAGTAGGAAGGGGATGGAGAGGAAGGGAGCAGCAGGGTGAAGGGGCAGGAGTGGGCAGAGGGCTGAGGGCAGGTAGGAAAGAGGAGGAGCAGGGAAGGGACAGATTGGAAACGGCCAGCAAGCCATGAGTACACACCTTATGGCTGTTCTCTTGAAGACAAAAGACCTTCCCCACCACCAAGAAGCATTCCAGTAGTTCTTATAGAATTCAGATTGCCATGTTGAAGGCAACCTTTCCACCATCTTTGTGGTGGAAAGTACGTAGACTTTGGAGTCAGATGGATTAGGATTTGGACCTTTTGATGGTTTTCTGATGTCAGACAGTGTTTTCTCAGTTAAAAAAATGGGAGGTACATTTTAACATTTTTGTGGGGATTAAAATAAGGCAGTGTATTAAAAAATACCCAGCACAGGGCCTGGTGATAGAAGGTGCTTGGTTATGTTAGTTGCTCTCTCTCATGTGAGGAGCTTTTGAAGTCCCTATAAGAAAAAGGGCATAAAAATTTAGAAGACATTAGGGTGGTATGATTTTTAGTGGTTGTATCATCAAATGTGCCTGCCTTCTACATTTGTTCCCTAGAATCAGGCAGAATTTTTTTTGTGGTAAGAGAAAATCTGAAAATGAGACTTTTCACCACTTTACTGCTTGAACATTTAGGACAGTATCGGCTTTGCTTCACATCCCGTGCTTTCTCTGATTGCAGAGGGGTGTGAAGGCTGTAATGTCTTCAGGAGAGACTGTAAGGCCCTCCATGGTCTGGCCCTGCCCACTTCTCCAGCCTCCCCCTTGTCACTCTTTCCCCCACTGTGTACACTCCACAACTGGGCTTCACTTATTCCTCCAACACCCCAAACTCCCTTTCCCCTCAGGCTCTTTGATACCTATGCTTGAAACACTCCTCCTAGAC